>NC_060149.1:514291572-524291572 GCF_021461385.2 Schistocerca piceifrons | reverse complement strand
ACAGTCAAAAGACCATGAGCTTATGGGCAATTGACGCATATATACTCCGCATTAAATTTATTTCGTATCCCTGTATTTATCATATGGCAGTAACAATTCAATCCTGAAGTGCAACGACAATAACAAACTTGATCAGTCGTGGGCTACATGTCTTTCAAAGTAGAGTGTTGGATACCAGGAGACATAAGTCGTCTAAACAATTTATTTTATTTCTTTATTTTTATTTATATATTTATTGTTCCGTGGGACCAAATTAAGGAGAAGTCTCCATGGTCATGGAACGAGTCAATACATGAAATTATAAGACGATATTAGAAACAGATAAAATGAAATATAAAAAAAAACATTCAGGTGACAAGTCGTAAGTTTAAATAAAGAAAATCAACAATGTAGAATTGGAATTTGCTTAATTTTTTAGCTCTTCCAGAAGCTCCTCGACAGAATAGAAGGAGTGAGCCATGAGGAAACTCTTCAGTTTACACTCAAAAGAGTTTGGGCTACTGCTAAGATTTTTGAGTTCTTGTGGTAGCTTATTGAAAATGGATGCAGCAGAATACTGCACTCGTTTCTGCACAAGAGTCAAGGAAGTGCATTCCACATGCAGATTTGATTACTGCCTAGTATTAACTGAGTGAAAGCTGCTAACTCTTCTTAATAGGCTAATATTGCTAACAACAAACGACATTGAAGGAAATATATACTATGAGGGCAATGTCAGAATTCCCAGACTATTGAATTGGGGACGACAAGAGGTTCTTGAACTTACACCACATATAGCTCGAACAGCCCGTTTTTGAGCCAAAAATACCCTTTTTGAATCTGAAGAATTACCCCAAAAAATAATACCATACGATATAAGCGAATGAAAATATGCGAAGTAGACTACTTTTCGTGTTGAACTGTCACTTATTTCAGATACTGTTCTAATGGTAAATAAAGCAGCATATAGTTTCTGAACAACATCCTGGACATGGGCTTTCCACAACAGCTTACTATCTATCCGAACGCCTAGGAACTTGAACTGTTCCGTGTCGCTTATAATATGCCCATTCTGTCTGATCAAAATATCGGTTCTTGTTGAATTGTGAGTTAGAAACTGTAAAAACTGAGTCTTACTGTGATTTAGCATCAAATTATTTTCCACAAGCCACGAACTTATTTCACGAACTACATTATTTGATACTGTTTCAATATTACGCACAAGATCCTTCACTATCAAGTTGGTGTCATCAGCAAAAAGAAATATTTTTGAATCACCTGTAATACTAGAAGGCATATCATTTATATAAATAAGAAACAGCAGTGGCCCCACCACCGACCCTTGGGGAACGCCCCACTTAACTGTGCCCCATTGGGACTGAACATCACTGCCACTCTCAATATTGCGGAGAATTACCTTCTGCTTTCAGTTCTTAAAGTAAGAGGCGAACCAATTGTATGCTACTCCCGATACTCCGTAATGGTCCAACTTCTGCAGTAATATTTGGTGGTCAACACAGTCAAAAGCCTTCGTTAAATCAAATAAAACACCTAGCGTTCGCAACCTTTTATTTAATCCGCCCAAAACTTGACAAGGAAGGAGAATATAGCATTTTCAGTTGTTAAACCATTTCTAAAACCAAACTGTACATTTGACAGCAAATTATGTGAATCTAAATGCTCCAGTAACCTTGTCTATACAACCTTCTCGATAACTTTAGCAAACACCGATGGCATAGAAATAGGTCTAAAATTGTCAACATTATCAATGTCTCCCTTTTTATAAAGTGGCTTCACTACCGAGTACTTTAATCGGTCAGGAAACCGACCACTCCTAAAGGAAAAGTTACAGATATGGCTAAGTATTGGGCTAACATACATAGAACAATACTTCAGTATTCTGCTAGATACCCCGTCATATCTATGAGAGTTCTTGGTCTTTAGTGATTTAATTATTAACTCAATCTCCCTCTTCTCAGTATCATGGAGGAGAATTTCAGGTAACAGTCACGGAACACGTTTTTCTAAGAGCGCTATATGATTCCCTGTTGGGACTAGGTTTCTAGTTAGTTCACCTGCTATATTCAGAAAGTTATTATTAAATACTGTACATATATGTGACTTATCAGTAACACGGACATTCCCACTACGCACTGATTCTATATCCTCGACCTGTCTCTGCAGACCAGCCACTTCCTTTACGACTGACCATATGGTTTTAATATTATCCTGAGACTTTGCTATTCTATCTACATACCACATACTTTTTGCCTTCCTAATAACATTTTAAAGCACCTTACAATACTGTTTGTAATGGGCTGCTGCATTTAGATATTGACTGTTTCTAACGTTTTGATATAATTGCCACTTTGTTCTACAAGAAATTCTTATCCCTCTAGTCAGCCACCCAGGCTGCCTGTTTGTGCTAGTTCCCTGTTTTGAACGTTCTAATGGAAAGCAACTTTCAAAGAGCACGAGAAAAGTCTTGAGAAAAGCATTATAATCATCGTCTACTGTATCAGCGCTATAAACATCTTGCCACTCTTGTTCCTTGATAAGGTTTACAAAGGTCTCTACAGCAACTGGATCAGCTTTCCTAAACAGCTGATGACTATATTTAACACGTATTGGAGCACAAATATCTTTTAGAGTTAAAATTCGTGCATCATGATCTGGAAGGCCATTCACCTTTTTGCTAACAGAATGCCCTTCTAGTAATGAGGAATGAACAAAAATGTTGTCTATGGTTGTTCTACTGTTCCCTTGCACTCTCGTTGGAAAGAATACGGTTTGCATAAGATTATATGAATGAAGGAGGTCTACCAACATCCTCTTCATTGCACAATCACTTATACAATTAATATTGAAGTCAGATTCTCTTAGAATGTTACCGCCCATTTTTGCTTCATCTAGAAACTGAGTTGTAAATAAAATGCGAGATCTGAGAGTCAAGTCAATGAAACAGGAGACAGTACATGTCAGATAATTGCTTTTAGTCGAGCTGAATGTCCAGATGCCTGTAGTTGCTGAGTATTCCCCTTCTGTTATATGAGCAATTACCTCAGGCATAAATATATGTCATATGCTTTAAGCACTTTCTGCCATGTACCGCGTTCCAGTTGTGGGGTGAGACATAATGGCCTTTGCAGTGTCGATTAACGTCTGAACAAGATCCATAGGACCTTTACATCTCATAGCTCCGTATGATCTGACGTCTCGTGCACACTTAGGCACGCATTTATCGAGTCATCTCGTCAGCTGGTTGAGAAAGTCGTTTCTCGTCCACATAAGACCCTTATTTATTAGACATGCATGGATGGCGAGAAATGTACGAAGTGCCACTTGACCCTTCAGCATGAGAGTTAATATGACAGTACAGCGAACAGCAAAGAAAATGAACGCTCTTCCTAATGCTATACTCAATAGACTACAACAAGGTCCAAAGTGTGCTTTTAAAATTTGCTCCATGCTGTGTGGTTCTCTACTCACCACTGATTAGTTTTTCTTTCGCTTCCCTTTTCCTTGACATGTGCTCCTTCGTCTGCAAACCACGTTTAGCTTCCCGCTCTCATTTTGCGTGTTCGGAAAGAAACGAAGACACCCCATCACTCCACTAAACACTGCTCTACTCACCGCTCGTAGCCCGTAGCTCGCAACTGCGGTTAGTGCTACCAACAGCCCATATGCCGCAGCACACCAGTGCTTGCACAAGGCACTGGTAAGTGACGTAATGAGCTCACTCGGTGTGTAGCAGTGAGGCCGCGGCCCGTGGCCTGCGTCCCCATGCGCAACCCTGCTGAGACCACGGCATACAGGTTCTTTCGCAACAGCACTGCTTGGCCCTTGGGATGACGTCAGGGACTCGCTCGGCCCGAGACTGCTGCAGTCCAGTGCGGCCGCAGCTCGCGGGCCGAGCCTCTTCGCACGACTCTCCCAGGGGACATCGATGCGGCTGCACTGCCCCACCTGAACCGGCAGCGCTAGGCAAGGCACGCACGGCTGTCATGGCTACGGAACTGGACGGGATGCACTTCGATGATTACCTCTGCTGCAAACTGCACAACCAACCTCACACTCAGCCGGTTGTCACCGACCGATTGACATCATACAAGCCAACTGCGAAGTTACTCCAGCGGTGGCTGCATCAATTACCACGGGTAGACACGTCCCTGAACTGACTTAAACTATTATCCTCAGAACATTGATACCTCTCAAATTTAAGTTTGTGTATGTCGTTCAAATATCTCACGTGCTAATCTAAATGATTTGTCAAACTGTTTATGTAAAACATGTCAAATAGTGTATTGTTTTTCTTGTATACACCAATCTTGTAATTTTGTTGTACACGACTTGAATGAGTACTCATTTATCATCCAGTATCGTAGTAAAATGTATCGTAGGCAAACGTAAGACACCAAGATATTTTTCTTTCTTTATGTTTATGATATATGTGTTTACCAGCGGGTCCACAAGTGTTAAAAAGTACATGTAATACTTTCTGTGATGATAAAGAACAGAGAGGCCTTCTCATTTTTTCTGCGAGCAGCTAGGGGATGCCTTCCTGTTTCGTATCGTCCTTTGTTCTTCCGCTCTATAAGCATCTACACTACAGGCCATTAAAATTATTACACCACGAACGTGCTACAGTCGCGAAATTTAAACGACAGGAAGAATATGCAGTCATATGCAAACGATTACCTTTCCAGAGGATTCACGTAAGGTTGCCGCCGGTGGCGACACCTACAAAGTGCTGACATGAGGAAAGTTTCCAACCGTTTTCTCATACACAAACAGCAGTTGACCGGCGTTGCCTAGTGAAACGTTGTTGTGATGTCTCGTGTAAGGAGGAGAAATGCGTACCATCACGTTTCCGACTTCGATAAAGGTAGGACAGTAGCCTATTGCGATTGCGGTATATCGTTTCGCGACATTGCTGCTCGCGTTGGTCGAGAACCCATGATTGTTAGCAGAATATGGAATCGATGGGTTCAGGAGGGTAATACGGAACGCCGTGCTGGATCCCAACGGCCTCGTATCACTAGCAGTCGAGATGAGAGACATCTTATCCACCTGGCTGTAACGGATCGTGCAGCCACGTCTCGATCCCTGAGTCAGCAGATGGGGACGTCTGCAAGACAACAACCATCTGCACGATCAGTTGGACGACGTTTGCAACAGCATGGACCATCAGCTCGGAGACCATGGCTGCAGTTACACTTGACGCTGCATCACAGACAGTAGCGCCTGGAATGGTGTACTCAACGACGAACCTGGGTACACGAATGGCAAAACGTCATTTTTTCGGATGAATCCAGGTTCTGTTTACAGCGTCATGATGGTTGCATCTGTGTTTGGCGACATCGCGGTGAACGCACATTGGAAGCGTGTATTCGTCATCGCCATACTGGCGTATCACCCGGCGTGATGGTATGGGGTGCTATTGGTTACACGTCTCGATCTCCTCTTGTCCGCACTTTGAACAGTGGATTTTACATTTCAGATGCGTTACGACCCGTGGCTCTATCCTTCATTCGATCCCTTACTTTTCAGCAGGATAATGCACGACCGCATGTTGCAGGACCTGTACAAGCCGTTCTGGATACAGAAAATGTTCGACTGCTGCCCTGGCCAGCACATCATACAGATCTCCCACCAACTGAATGGTCAATGGTGGCTGAGCAACTGGCTCGTCACAACATGCTAGTCACTACTCTTGATTAACTGTGGTATCGTGTTGAAGCTGCATGGCCAGCTGTACCTGAGGTGTCGTGTTGAAGCTGCATGGCCAGCTGTACCTGTACATGACGTCCAAGCTCTGTTTGACTCTATGCCCAGGCGTATCAAGGACGTAATTACGGCCAGAAGTGGTTGTTCTGGGTACTGATTTCTCAGGATCTATATACCCAAATTGCCTGAATATGTAATCACATGTCATTTTTAGTATAGTATATTTGTCCAGTGAAACACGTTTATCATCCGCATTTCTTCTTGGTGCAGCTCTTAAGAATCATGAATATCTTTAAGTTTATTTATATTAATAACTTCTTGAAGTACTAACTTAACCCACTAAACATATATCTTTGTATAATGTCTTTATCAGCTTTGTGTCGGCTATTCACGAAACAAGTGTAAAACTGCTGACGAGGAGCCCGTCCACCATTGGTGTGATCCAAATACTGATTAGCAATTTATCAGATCTTTTATGGTGCACCAAAGATCCTACAGTGTTTCAGAAACGAAATCCAATACTCAATTAACTATATAGCATAATTCGATGACCGATCACGTAACGCACTTGACTTATGAAAATTACATCAAGCCACATCTGTAACTCAGCGTTTCTCTCTTACACCAACCTGGAGTAATAGGAAATCACAACAGGAATCAACAAGCACTGCTCGGTTAATTTCGATTGACATTACTGGGCTGACTACCTGGTGCTAAGTGGTAGGTGATCATGACTATTTTCTTTACATTCTCTATCATCCTTCCACCTACGCAAGCAGGTAACGTAACAGTTACAGCTCACAACTTCCAGTCGCTCATCCACCTACCAGAGGGGTTGTTGCTGTTGGTGGATCAAGACCACTTACACTGTGGTCACTCCATGTGTGGTTGCAGATTAACGTCATACCAGAGACATTTCTGTTTACAATAACAAAATATACAAGAACCGCTAATTCAGTTCGCTGCACCGGCGAATAGTGTGAGCTAAATAGCTTTCTTCATACGGGAATGAGCAGCACCGTTAATTTAAAGTAATATAGAAATGTCTTTTGCCATGCCTCAGCCGAGGGTGCTGAATCACACGAGATCTGTCTTGCTCATGAGTTCTCCCACGAAACAACTTGCAAATTATGGACCAGAAACCTACCTTTCCCTTCCGCCCACTTCCTCATTGATGTTGTTGTGGTCTTCAGTCTGAAGACTGGTTTGATGCAGCTGCCCAAACTAGTCTATTCTGTGCAAGCCTCTTCAGCGCTGCACAGCTAACGCAATGTACATCAGTTGGAATCTGCTAACTGTATTCAAGAGTTTGTCTCCCTCTACCATTTTAACACCCCGCTCTCCAACACCCACATATACATATATCTCTCCATTACCAAACTGACAAGTCCGTGATGTCTTAGGATATACTCTATGAAACAAAGTTGTGCCAAAAAATTTCTTGTTTTCCTCAGTTTGATTCAGTATCTTCTTATCAGATCAGCGCCGACCAAACACCATTACGTCAGATGCAGCAATGCCACTGGAAGATTCCCACATTGTGATCCAGGAATATGGCTGGCACCGCCTTAAGGACGACACAGCAGAAAGGCGTTGGTAGGTCAGTAACGACACATCCAATCAGCAGACGTCTTATCCTCTACATGGTTGCAAGCTGTGATTTGCAAATCAACTTCGCTCTGTCCCAACATAAATTAACATTATTTTCAGTCAAAGTTGTCTCAGTATGGTAGGTACTATTTAAGAGGAGAGGTATTGCCGCTCCACGAGGTGACATGAGGTTAGAAGCAGCCACCATGTTACTTGGCATCCACAAACCGTTGGCCCCTGCTGCTGGTTTTAAGATCAGTGCTTAGCATCTTCCAGCCTGTGGGCCAACTACCATCTGCAACCAGCCTTCGGCCATGGAAGGCAGTCGTTTGAGGCCGTGCCCACCTGTTGAGTCCGTCCTTAAAACTCACTGTCTCCGGCACACACTATGGAGGACGCTGCACCACAAAATGTTCTAGTTTGTTCTTCAGTAAAATGTATGACTAATAGTGAAGTTTTTATGAGCAGCCACCGAACATCATCCCGACAACAATCCACCACCTCAACTCAGAAATGCACGTGTAGAGGTCGTCCATCCTGGACCTCCTCATTTCGATGTCAGAAGTGTGTGTCACGTCTAAATTTCAATGACAGATTAACCATACCAGCCACTCTCTCTGGTGACGATTACTCTTGACTACCTCAGGGTTGCAGTTTCGTCGACACACAGCATCACTGTGCAGTGGGTGAGTGGACTGACCGTTCTATTTTTTCCCCTGCGAGTATCACGTCGAGTCATTGCACCTTTTAGCAGCTTTTCAGTTCTGTTTTCATGTGTGACATGTGGCGAGTAAATTGAGACTGTGTTCTGACGATGTGTAAATATGAACGTTGTTTCTGACTATCATCCATGATTGTGGCTCATTGTCTGGAAGTGTATAAGGTGTTAACCATGCGTAACTTCTTAGGAGCGGAAGATGAGTTTTGTCCAGAAGTCGGAGTTTTGTGGTAGATTTCGCCGTTTTTAATATGCAATGTATTTCATTTTAGGCAATAAATGTGGCTCACTACGTGTAATCACGCAGAGTAGTAGTCATGCTGTTTTGTTCTCCTTGTTCTTTGATTGCATAATTAATAAGGTATACCCATGCGCAGAGGTTGCGAATTTCGGCAGACTGAACCAGATGAGGAGATAAGTGCATGTGCCGATGATCTTTGTGTCTTGCAGAGTGCAACTGCAGACAATAATTTTGTTGTAGATACTTAAGAGGTGACACAGAAAGCTAGGATATCGCTGATTGTATAGCAGATGTTTTGCGTACTGAAATGGTACAGACGCATTTAGTATTTCCGAAGGCCGCAGATTTGGCACCATCTGTAACGGCACTGCGTCCTCAGAACGTGAGAGGAGAAGAAAGAGGAAATGTGTTTGTAAGGTTTATGATCGGGCCGACAAGGCTTCTGCCAGTGGATCAGGAGATTGACGAAAGTGACAACACTTGCAGTGTAATGCGTGATGCAGGCGAAGGCTGCTGTGCAATCCCAAGGCTAGGTATTCCCATCAAGCATCATGCCGAAACTGACTTTCGATGACGCGCGGTGGAACCCACGGGGATAATGTTCAAGCTGGGGGAAGCTGTCACCAGTGAAATACTGTCGCAAGGTTCGTTTATCATGATAGGACAAATACGGGCAAAATCATTAAGCCTTAATTTGCATGATATAGTGCCACAAGACACTAGGAAGTTGCTTTAGGTAGCCGAAGGTGTTGCTAACTTACACGATTCTGGACTTCGCCTCCGGGTGGGGAATTGTTAAGTACGCAGCGTTCAGTGATTGAGAGCACTTCTCCTGTCTGTACTCACACTGAGTTTTTTATTTTGTGGCTAGAGTTCTTCCATCGTAGCAGCCGTGTACGAGAAACATCACTCCGATGCATGGGACGCAGTACATTCTCTGATATTGCTAATTCCTTCGGCTTATTAGGGCTATAAAGCTGAACAGCTGTGATAGTGTAAGTTTTATTTCCACTGAGGTGTCACACCACTGTAGATCTTCTTTGAACGTAGTGTCTTCTAGTGTTTGGGACGTAGATGATATCAGTCATCTCGTGTTATTTATACTAGATCACGTGGCCATTAAAAGCGGCACATTTGGGCAGTTTATTAATAATGTTAGGAAATTCATTTGTATCTCTTTATGTCCATTGCTCATCGACATATGAACGTTTTTAATATATAAAGGGGTTTTATTCTACAATAAATGTATAAGCAAAAACATAATCAATAATTAGTAGTTACTAGTTCCCTAAACTTATTTCTATGTTGCAATTTATATGTTAAAGAGAATGAAGGAGGAAATAATATCAGCATTAAGAAATCCTAAGATCTGATTCAGGGCGTAGTCAGACAGAGCCGAATTTTTATATTTGCGTTCAGTATTTTCCATTGCTCACAGTCATTTTTACACCAGCCAGGATCAGCATCTTGGAAACCATACAAATACCTTCCAGTAACAGTTCCTAACACTGAAATTTATATTCGATGTTAGTAAATCCCTCGTTTTCATTAATAATTTTCTTGCTATGGTCAGTCTTCATTACATATCCTCTCTACTTCGGTCATCATCAGTTATTTTGCTGCCCAATAATCATTTTACTGTCTTATTTCGTAATCTGATTCCCTTAACAGTATCTGATTTAAACCTCGCCGTACCAAGGGACAGGGAAGGGTTTCTTTTTGCCTACCTTCTCAGAATATTGTAATCTACCCATTTACATTATATTTTTAAATTTTAAAGAAAATAAATATGTGATTTTTGATGATTTCTTCTACCAGATTACGTAATTGTTTTTAATTTTTCACTAAAACTTAACGCAAAAATTTAGGTCTTGTAAGTGGATGTGAATTTTCAGAACTGGTGTCATAATCATATTTCCAGGTTTAGAACCCTTTCTTACACACAAATATATCTTTAAAAAGTATTTTGTGCGTAAAAGACAACGAAAATTAACGAAATCCGTATTTCTTTGTGTTGGTCATACATTACGCCTAGTACACGTTATGGAAAATCCGTTGGTACTGCTAGGTTTAATTCAAATAGGTTACATTACCTTTCATTTAGTTCCATTGAGGGTTATGTTATAATCCCTTTAAAGGGCACAATCTGTTCCATTCAACTGTTATTCCAAGTGCTTTGCTGTCTCTGAAAGAATTGCAGTGTCACCAGTAGACTTCACAATGTTTATTGCTTCTCCCTGATATTTAATTCTGTTCACAAATTTATCCTTGTGTGCTTTACTGCTTGTTCGGTGTAGATGTTGAATGACATCGAGTGTAGGCTACCCGTATGTCTCACTCACATCTGCAAATTGCACAGCTAGAAATCCAGCAGATGGTGTAGCAGAATTTATTTGCTTCAACAAGTTTTGGTCTTTGATGGGGTGAGGCTGTGAAATACATGTAGAGCCTCATTACTCCTCTCTTCTTTTAACTGAGGACAGCAAAATTCATATTTCAGTGCATATACGGCAAAAATTCAAACTTTCACTTAGGACAACAAGGATTCCCAACTCCTCAACTCACCAGTTGTGGAGGAACATGTAGGAATGAGCGTCCCTCCTATTTCCGAACATTAAATGTGTTTTGTAAGTTCCAGAAGAGTAAGGTACATTGAGATAACTATTTCTACATCGAAAGGTAAGCCAGTTCCGTTCTAACCCACTATCGAGAGGTAATACAAAAGACGGTTGGAGGCGCAGTAATGGGGAAATGTCGTTAGACTGTATTGTGGGATTGGAGAAGTATGAACAAGGAAAACTCTTGTATCATTCTCATGACTTTACGCCTCTTATCTTCAGATATCATTTTTAAATGACGAATGGTGGCCAAGGGAAAGTTGATACCTCACAGTATCTCTGGACAAATAGCTTTTCATCTAAGTATAATCTGAGGCGTAAATGTAAAAGCCCGTCATCAGAAACTTCTCTGTCCTGGGGCGCCTGACTCAAATTCTTTTAACATTGTCATTGTCCATGTCGACGGAATGAGCAGTGTAGGTGATTTCTCCAGTTCTAATTACTTGGACGCCGCTTGCAAGAGCTACAAAAACCCTTATCTTATTTAAAGCATAAAATAAACGATTACGTATAAGAATTACAGTAATGGAATAGCAAACATGCCGTGAAAAATTCTTTCATCGGCGTGATATCAGTTCCTTCATTTCGAGGTATTTCTCCGTTCTCAGAGAGCTTCTCGCACAAAGACGTTCTAACATTGTCAGCTGCTTATTCCAGCGACTGTCGTTAGACTTGCTCATTTATGTAACAAGAACATTAAGAAGACCACTTTTCTTTACGTGGGGGAAGCCTTCTTTCGCCGCAATCAAAAGACCATGAACTTAAGAACAATTGACACATATATACTCCGCTTTAAAACTATTTCGTAGCCCTGTATTTGAAATATGGCAGGAACAATTCAGTCGTGAATATATCTCGCATTGCTACGACAATGTTGGTACTTTGATCAGTCGTGTGCTGCATATCCTTCAAAGTACTGTGGTGGATACTAATCGACATAAATCGTCTAAATAATTCTCTTAGAATGTTACCGCCCGTTTATGGCTCATCTGGAAACTGAATTGTAAACAAAATGCGAGATCTGAGAGACTAGTCAATGAAACAGGAGACAGTACATGTCAGATAATTGTTGCTTCTCGTAGTGGATGTCCATATGTCTGTAGTTGCTGAGTATTCACCTTCTGTTATATGAGCAATTACCTCAGGCATAATTATATTTCGTAGGCATTTAGCACTTTTTGCCATGTACCTCGACACAGTTGTGGGATGAGATATAATGGCCTTTGCCGTATTAACTAACGCCTGAACAAGATCCTTAAGACCTTCATCTCTCATAGTTTCATACGTGCACACATAGCCTCGCATTTATCGACAGTTATCAGTTATCTCCTGGGCAGGTTTAGGAAGTCGTTTCTGCTCCACTTAAGACCCTTGTTTATTATACACGCATGGATGGCGAGAAATGTGCGAAGTGCCACTTGGGCCTTCAGCATGAGAGTAAATTCCATCTAACACTGAACAGCAAACAAAATGAACGCTTTTCCTAACGCCATCTACAATAGGCCTTAACACGGTCCCAACTGAACTTTTAAGATTCGCTTTACGCTGTGTGGTTCTCTGCTCACGACTTATTAGTCTTTCATTTGCATCCCTTTTGGTAGGCCAGTTGCTACACATCCAATCAACAGACGTCTTATGGTCTACATGGTTACAAGCTGTGATTTGCGAACCAAGAATGCTCTGTCCGATCATAAAGTGCCACTATTTTCAGTCAAAGGTGTCTCAGTCTGGTACCTACTATATTCGAGAAGAGGTGTATTCCACTCCTCGAAGCGACATGTTGCTTCAAGTAACCACGATATTTGGCCTCAACTACCTGTGGGCCCCTACGTCTGGTTTTAAGGTCAGTGCTGTGGACTTAGCATCTTCCAGCCAGTGCACCAACTACCATGTGCATTGTAAGGTGTATGATCGGGCCGACAAGGCTTGTGCCAGTGGATCAGGAGACTGACAAATGTGACAACACTTGCAGTGTAATGCGTGATACAGGCGAAGGCTGCTGCGCAGTCCAAGGACTAGACTTTCTGATCAAGCATCATGACGAAACTGAGTTTCGATAACGAGCGGTGGAACTCAGGGGGACAACTTTCAGCTGGGGAAAGGTGTCACCATTTAAATGCTGTTGTAAGGTTCGTTTATCATGATATAGTGCCACAAGGCGTTGGGAAGTTGGTTTGCGTGACCGAAGGTGTTGCTAACCTATACGACTCTGGACTTCCCCTTCGGGTAGGGAATCGTCGTTGAGTACGCAATGTTCCCTGATTGTGAGCACTTCTCTTGTCAATACTCACGTTGAGACGTTATCTGAATTCCGTCCTTGTGGCTGGGAGTTCACATTTCTTGTCTGTAGCATACAGAGAGGAGAAGATAGTGTTAGATTATACTAGTCAGAGGACCGCCTTCTGCCGTCCATGTGCTTAATGAGTTTTTTTATTTTGTGGCTGGAGTTCATCCATCGTCGCAGACGTGTACGAGAACCATCACTCCAACACTCGGGAAGCAGTACATTCGGTGATATAGCTAATTGCTTCGGTTTATTAAGGCTATAAAGCTGAACAGCTGTGATCACGTACGTTTCATTTCCACTGATGTTGCACACCTCTGTAGATCATCTTTGTAACTAGTGTCTTCTAAAATTTGGGATGTATACGATATCAGTCACCTCGTGTTATTTATATTAGATCGCGTAGCCAGAAAAAGGGGCACATTTGGCCAGTTGATCAATAATATTACTCAGGAAATTCATTTTTATCTCTTTATGTCCATGGCACATCGACATATAAATATTTGTAATGTATAATATAGTTTGTATCTACAATAAACGTATATGGAGAAACAACATTTATTATTTAGTAGTTACTAGTTCCCTTAGTCATTCATTTATTTTTATGTTGTAATTTATATGTCGAAGAGCAAGAAGGAGGAAATAATATTACCGATAAGAGATGCTAAGATCTGCTTCAAGTGTTAGACAGACAGGGCCAAATCTTCATTTTCGCGTTCAGTATTTTCCATTGCGTACATTGATTTGCGCACTCGCCTGGAGTAGCATCTTGGAAACCATACAAATACCTTCAAGAAATACTTCCTAACACTTAAATTTATATTCTATGTTAGCAAAACTCTCTTTTTCATTAATACTTTTCTTGCTGTAGTCAGTCTTCATTTTATATCCTCTCTACTTCGGCCATCATCAGTTATTTTGCTGCCCACTAGTCCTTTTAGTGTCTCATTTCGAAATTAGATTCCCTTAACACTACCTGATTTAACCCTCACAATACCAAGGAAGAGGGAAGGAGTACTTTATGACTGCCTTTTCAAAATACTGTAATCCAGTCATATACATTATGTCTTAAATTTTTTTAAAAAATATATTTGTGATTTTTAATGGTTTCTTCTTCCAGATTCCGTACTTGTTTTAAATATTTCAGTAAAACTTAACGCAAAATTTAGGTCTTGTCAGTGGTATAGAACTTTCAAAACAGGTATTATATTCATATTTTCATGTTTAGGACCCTTCTTACACATAAATATTTCTTTAAAAGGTATGTTGTGCGTAAAAGACACCGAAAATTAACGAAATCCGTATATCTTTGTCTTGGTCTTATATTACGCTTCCATTTTGCAGTACACGTTATGGAAAATCCGTTGGTACTGCTAGGTTCATTTCGAATACGTTCCAAGATTTCAAACTTTCATTTAGAGCAACATGGATTCCCAAAAATTCGCTTGTTACTAGTTGTGCAGGAACATGTAGGACTGAGCGTCTCTCCTATTTCAGAGCATTAACTGCTATTATTGTAACTTCCAGAAGAGCAGAGTACATTGAGATAACTATTTCTAGATCGAAAGGTAAGCCAGTTCCTTTCGAGCCCACTAGCGAGAACAAAGAGAAAAGACGGTTGGGGAGACAGTAATGGGTAATGTCTTTAGAGTGTATTGTGAGATTGGAGAAGTATGAGAATGGAAAACTATTGTCTCCTTTTCATGACTGTACGCCTCTTATCGTCAGATAACATTTTTAAATGACGGATGGTGGCCAGAGGAAAGTTGCTACCTCAAAGTATCTCAGGACAAATAGCTTTTCACCTAAGTATAATTTGAATCCGATTTCAGAAGCTTCTCTGTCGTGGGACGACTGACTCAAATGCTTTACGATTGTCATTGTCCATGACAACAGAAGGTGCTGTGCAGATGTTTTCTCCAGTTCTAATTCCTTGGACGCCGTTTTGAAGAGCTACAAAAACCATTGTGTTTTTAAAGCTATAAAATAAACGATTGCGTATAAGATTACAGTAATCGAATAGTATACATAACGTAAAAAGTTCTTTAATCAGCGTATTATGTGTGCCTTCATTTTGGACTATATATCCCTTCTCAGAGAGGTTCTCGCACAAAGACATTCTAACATTGTCAGCTGCTTATTCCAGCGACTATCCGGTATCTATCAAGAGCATTAAGAAGATTACTTTTCTGTACGTAAGTGACGCCTTCTTTCGCCACAGTCAAAAGGCGGTAAGGTTATGGACAATTGACGCATATATACTCCGCATTAAATTTACTTCATAGCCCTGTATTTAGCAGGAACAATTCAATCGTTAATACATCGCGCAGTGCAACGACAATGTTGGTACTTTGTTCAGTTGTGTGCTGTATGGTTCAAATGACAATGAGCACAAAGGGACTTAACTTCTGAGGTCATCAGCCCATAGAACTAAGAACTACTTAAACCTAACTAAGCTAAGGACATCACACACACTCATGCCCGAGGTAAGATTCGAACCTTCCAGACTGAAGATCATAGAACCGCTCGGCCACTCTGGCCGGCGTTTGCTGTATGACTTTCAAAGTAGAGTCGTCGATACCAATACACATTAATCGTCTAAACAATTCTCTTAGGATATTACAGACCGTTTATAGTTCATCTGGAAACTGGGCGGCAAACAAAATGCAAGATCTAAGAGTCAAGTCAATAAAACAGGTGACAGGACGCGTCAGCTAATGATTTCTTGTCATGCTAGACGTCCACAAGTCCATAGTTGTTGAGTATTCACCTTCTGTTATATGAGCAATTACATTAGGCATAATTATATGTCGTAGGCTTTTAACACGTCCTGCCATGTACCGCGACACAGCTGTGGGGTGAGATATAATGGCCTTTGCAGTGTTGATTAACGTCTGAATAAGATGCATAAGACCTTCACACCTTATAGCTCTGTATGATCTTACGTCTCGTGCACATATAGCCACACATATATCGACAGTTATGTCCTGAGTAGGTTTAGGAAGTCGTTTCTGATCAACAGAAGACCCTTGTTTATTAGACACGCATAGATGGCGAGAAATGTGCGAAGTGCCACTAGACCCTTCTGCATAACAGCAAATTTCACTGCACAGCGAACAGCAAACAAAACGCCATCCACAATAGGGTTTGCCGCGCGGGATTAGCCGAGCGGTCTGGGGCGCTGCAGTCCTGGACTGTGCGGCTGGACCCGGCGGAGGTTCGAGTCCTCCCTCGGGCATGGGTGTGTGTGCGTTTGTCCTTAGGGTAATTTAGGTTAAGTAGTGTGTAAGCTTAGGGACTGATGACCTTAGCAGTTAAGTCCCATAAGATTTCACACACATTTGAACATTTTTTTTTAACAATAGGGTTTAACATGATCCAAACTGAACATTTAAGATTCGCTTCAGGATGTGTGGTTCTGCACTCAACACTGATTAGTATTTCTTTCACTTACCATTTTAACAGACATGCGCTCCTTCTTCTGCTGACCACATTAGTTTCCTCGCTCATTTTGTGTGTTACGACAAAAATGAAGAAATCCCACCACCCCACTAAACACTGCTCTACTCACCGCTCGTAGTTCGTAGCTTGCAACTGTGGTCAGTACTACCAACAGCCCGTAGGCCGCAGCACGCCAGTGTTTGCGCACGCACTGGTGCAGTGACGTCACAGGCTCGCTCAGTGTGGAGCATTGAGGCCGCGGCCCGTGGGCTGCGTCTCCATGCGCAGCTCTGCTGAGCCCGTGGCATACAGGTTCTTTCGCAACTGCACTTCTCGGCCCTTGAGGTGACGTCAGGGACTCGCTCGACCCGAGAATGCTAGAGTCCAGTGTGGCCGCAGCTCGCGGGCCGGGCATCTGCGCACGACCCAGCACCGTGCAGCCCGTCGGATCACGATGCAGCTGCCCCGGCTGAACCTGCACTGCGAGGCAAGCCTCGCACCTCTGTCATGCTACGTTCCTGGACGGGCCGCGCCTCGATGCCCATTTCTGCTACAAAGTGCACAACCAGAGCTAACACTCATCTGGTCGTCACCAACCGTTTGACATCATATAAGCTAACTGCGACGTCAGTCCAGCAGTGGCTACATCAATTCGCACGGGCAGTCACGTCCCAGAAATGACTTAAAGTCTCAAATTTTAATTTAATCTATCTTGTACACTTATCTCCCGTGCCAATGAAAATGATTTCTCAAACTGTTTATTTAAAACATGTCAAACTGTGCATTGTTTTTCTTGTATACACCAATCTTGTAATTTCATTGTACTAACGACATGAATCACTACTCATGTAACAACCAGTATCGTTGTCAAATGTATCGTAGGAAAATGTAAGACACCAAGAAAAATTTTCTTTCTTTATGTTTATGAAATATGTGTGTACCAGATAGTACAAAAATGTTAATAAGTTCATGTAATAGTTTCTACAATAATGAGGAACAGAGAAGCCTTCACATTTTTTCTGTTATCAGCTAGGAGATAGCTTCCTGTTTCGTATCGTCTTTTGTTCTTCAGTTTTCAGTATGTATGCATTCATCTTGTTAGCTGGTGTTGTTGTTGTTGTGGTCTTCAGTCCAGAGACTGGTTTGATGCAGCTCTCCATGCTACTCTATCCTGTGCAAGCTTCTTCATCTCCCAGTACCTACTGCAACCTACATCCTTCTGAATCTTTTTCGTGTATTCATCTCTTGCTCTCCGTCTACGATTTTTACCCTCCACACTGCCCTCGAATACTTATTTTGTGATCCCTTGATGACTCAGAATATGCCCTACTAGATGATCCCTTCTTGTAGTCAAGTTGTGCCACAAATTTCTCTTCTCTCTAATTCTGTTCAATACCTCTTCATTAGTTATGTGATGTACCCATCTAATATTCAGCATTCTTCTGTAGCACCACATTTTGAAAGCTTCTATTCTCATCTTGTCCAAATTATTTATCGTGCAATTTCACTTCCTTACATGGCTACACTCCATACAAATACTTTCAGAAACGACTTTCTGACACTTAAATCGATACTCGATGTTAACAAATTTCTCTTCTTCAGAAACGCTTTCCTTGCCATTGTCAGTCTACATTTTATATCCTCTCTACTTCGACCATCATCACTTATTTTGCTCCCTAGATAGCAAAACTCATTTACTACTTTAAGCCTCTCATTTCCTAATCTAATTCTCGCTGCACCCCCGCCCCCTATTTAATTCGACTACATTCCATTATCCTCGTTTTGCTTCTGTTGATGTTCATCGTATGTCCTCCTTTGAAGACACTTTCCATTCCGTTCAGCTGCTCTTCCAGGTCCTTTGCTGTCTCTGACAGAATAACAATGGTATTGGCGAGCCTTAAATTTTTTATTTCTTCTCCATGGGCTTTAATTCCTACTCTGTATTTTTCTTTTGTTTCCTTTACTGCTTGCTCAATATACAGATTGAATAACATCTGGGATAGGCTGGGCGGCCGCGGTGGTCTAGCGGTTCTAGGCGCGCCGTCTGGAACCGCGCGACTGCTACGGTCGCAGGTTCGAATCCTGCCTCGGGCATGGATGTGTGTGATGTCCTTAGATTAGTTAGGTTTAAGTAGTTCTAAGTTCTGGGGGACTAATGACCACAGTAGTTAAGTCCCATAGTTCTCAGAGCCATTTGAACCATTTTTTGGGATAGGCTACAACCCTGTCTCACTCCATTCCCAACCACTGCTTCCCTTTCATGCCCATCGACTCTTATAACTGCCATCTGGTTTTTGTACCAACTGTAAATAGCCTTTCGCTCCCTGTGTTTTATCCCTGCCACATTCAGAATTTGAAAGAGAGTATTCCAGTCAACATTATCGAAAGCTTTCCCTAAGTCTACAAATGCTAGAAACGTAGGTTTGCCTTTCCTAAATCTATTTTATAAGGTAATTCGTAGGGTGAGTGTTGTCTCACGTGTTCCAACATTTCTACGGAATCCAAACTGCCCTTCCCCGAGGTCGGCTCTACCAGTTTTTCCATTCGTCTGTAAAGAATTCGTGTTGGTATTTTGCAGCAGTGTCTTATTAAACTAATAGTTAGGTAAATTTCACATCTGTCAACAACTGCTTTCTTTGGGATTGGAATTATTATATTCTTCTTGAAGTCTGAGGGTATTTCGCCTGTCTCATACATCTTGCTCACTAGATGGTAGAGTTTTTTTTAGCCCTGGCCCTCCCAAGGCTGTCATTAGTTCTAATGTGATGTTGTCTACTCCTGGGGCCTTGTTTCGACATAGGTCTTTCAGTGCTCTGTCTAATTCTTCATGCAGTATCATATCTCGTATTTCATCTTAATCTACATTCTCTTCCATTTCTATAATATTGTCCTCAAGATCATCGCCCTTGTATAGACGCTCTATATCAGGCTCATCCAAGAATTGCGCCCGGCGGGAGCCGCGGGCGCAAGGCAGTGTAGTTCGGCGCCCCGTACACGACCGTGTGTCGTTAGTGTCAGCGTAGAGAGAGAGAGAGAGAGAGAGAGAGAGAGAGAGATAGCTGCGGAGCGAGTGAGACCGCTTAGCACTGCTCTGCGCTGGACTGTAATTAGGTCTGATCCAACGTAAACAAAACATTCTATTTTAGAAACAGTTTTATGTAAGGGATATAGTGTCTCATTCTTATTGTTAATAGTTACAAGTAAATATTTTTTTTATACTTCGTGCTACAGCTTTTTGTATCACTTTCCAGAGTTTAGAAATCGGATCCTTAGTTTGCTGTTTTGTACATAATAATTTTAACTGACCAAGTTTGAAAACTCATTAAAAATTGATTTAAGGTTATAAAGCTCTTTAATTCTTACAGTCAACATTGTTAAAGACGACAATTAACATTTTACACGTTTTTCTTTTTCGAGGAAACGATTTTGTCTAGGTTTGGTACAATATTCCGTGAGACTGCTTACCTCAAAGACTTTGTCAAATTTTTATCACCAATTAATGAACGGTTCTTAGTATTAGCAAGCTTTAAAAGAGAGAAAAAGCACTCACAAATATACGTTGAACCAAACATTGAGAGAAATTTGGCCGTGTGCTTGTGCAAAAGAGGATATTTCTCTCGTGGAAGACATCTGTAAAAGTCATCCAAAGTTTTACACATAAGAAAGTGGTTCTTCAGGCGGATATCGCCATGCAGGTCAATCAGCTCTAGTTGAAGCACTTGTGAGACGTCCTCTGCCAGAAGGGAAAATGGGCGAACAAATATATATAAGGGCGGTTGAAGCTCACTTATCTCCAAAAATTTGTTTTCAAACTGTTCTTGTAATTCGCAAATGATTTGAACATAATCTGAAAAATCCACATCTTCTTTAACACTGTCTAGTGCAGAAAAGTGTCCACAATTCTTCTCGCGCAACTGTTTTCCCCACAAAATAACTTTTTTTTTTAAATACTTGAATCGTCTGCACTAAATCAGCAACAGAGTGATTTTCGCCTTGGAGTGAAATGTTCAAAGTATTTAAATGACCATTAACGTCACTCAAAAAAGCCAAATTCGCCACCCACTTAGAATCACAAAGTAATTCTTCTGGCGTCCTTTCATTTCAAAAAGATATTTATGTCACCCCTCAAGGAGAAAAACCGATGAAGCACATTTCCTCTGCTCAGTCATCTTACTTCGGTGTGGTAGGGGATGTCCGGGTATTCCGCTTCGATATCAGCCAGAAATTCTTTAAATTGGAGATGCGTGAGTCCATGCAATCGAAGATAATTAACCGTTCGAAGAACTGTGTCCATAACATTTTTTATGTTGACAACCTCCGCACAAAGTGCCTCCTGGTATATCAGACAATGGACTGCCGCGAATAAGGAACAGCCGACTTCAGCCATATTTGACCTGACGTAACCCAGGAAACCAGTGCGTATCCCTCGTAGCACAGAGGCCCAATCCGTTGTTACACTGGTCAGGCGTTCCCGTTTTAAACCCTTTGTCTCTAACACGTTTTCCACGGCTAGAAAAATATCCAAACCCGTGGTCGTGTCTTATTATGGTATAATGTCGAGTGGCGCGGCGGGCGGTCGGGCGGTCCGCACGGCCAGCTAAGCGACACGGCTCGGCCACTGTGACAACATACGAAGTCTCCCGGGGCGATGGCCGCGGGCGATCGCGGGCGCTAGCGCCCCAGGGGCACAGTTTGGACGAGCCTCCTTCCAACTTTCTGCTTTCCCTTCTTTGCTTATTACTGGATTTCCATCTGACCTCTTGATATTCATGCAAGTCGTTCTCTTTTCTCCAAAGACCTCTTCAATTTTCCTGTAGGCAGTATCCATCTTACCCCTAGTGATATGCCCTCTACATCCTTAGATTTATCCTCTAACCATCCCTGCTTAGCCATTTTGTGCTTCCTGTCGATCTCATTTTTGACACGTTTGTATTCTTTTTTGCCTGCTTCATTAACTGCATTTTTGTATTTTCTCCATTCATCAATTAAATAATATACGAGGTGCGTTTGAAAAGTCTGTGCAAAAAAAAAAAAAAAGAAACAGAAAAAAGAAAAAACCGCTTACATGTTTGGGGTAATTTCTTTTATTTTTCAACATAGTCTCCTTTTAAATTTATACTCTTCGTCCAATGCTGTTCTAATTTGTTGATCCCTTCCGAATGATAGGAATTGTCTAAGTCTGCAAAATAGCTAATAGTTGCTGAAATCACCTCCTCGTTTGAATAAAATCTTTGTCCCACCAGCAATTTCTTCAAATTGGGGAACAAATAGTAGTTCGAAGGAGCCAAGTCTGGACAATAGGGGAGGGGTGGATGTGAAATGAGTTGGATTCCTATTTCCATAAATTTTGCGACCACAAATGCTGATGTGTGTGATGGTGCATTGTCATGATCGAAAAGGACGGTCCAATATCGAAGAATAATATTCACCTGTAATAGTTTTACCCTTTTCCCAAAAGACAGTCGCCATAACCGTTCCGGCCAAAGGAATGGTCTTCGCCTTTTTTGGTGCAGATTCTCCCTTGGTAACCCATTGTTTAGACTGTTGTTTGCTCTCAGGAGTATAGTAATGCATCCATGTTTCATCCACAGTGACGAAACGACGTTTGATGTACTCTTAAAGTCCTGTGGATTCTGCCTGAACAGCTGCAAACCATCCTTGCAACACTTCACACGATTCCGTTTTTGGTCAAGCGTGAGAAAACGCGAAACGAATCGTGCGGATAGCTTTCTCAGGTCCAAATGTTCATGCAAAATATTATGTACCCGTTCATTCGAGATGCCCACAGCACTAGCAATCTCACACACTTCAACTCTTCTGTCATCCATCACCATATTAAGGATTTTATCAATGATTTCTGGAGTGGTAACCTCAACAGGGCGTCCGGAAAGTTCAGCAACACTTGTGCCCATATGGCCACTCCTAAAATTTAAAATCGCTTATAAACTGTTCTAATCGAAGGCGCAGAACAACATGACTGAAACTTTGTGTGCGTTCTTTCCAAAGATGCTACTAACTAAACATTACCTCGATCGGCGCTGGCGGTGGCATCTCTCGGACTTTGCACGATCTTTTCATACCCCTCTCGTATTTGAGTATATTTAAATTAGTACGTTTCAGATATATTAATTTAACAAAATAAACATATCTCTTTGTGTTAATGTCTCTATCAGCTTCGTGTACAGCTATTCGTGAAAGAAATGCAAAACTGCTGACGTGGAGCCCGTCCGCCATTGGTGTGATCCAAATACTGATTAGCAATTTATCAGATCTTTTATGGTGCACCAAAGAACCTACTGTCTTTCAGAAACGAAGTCCGGAACTCAATTAACTATATAGCATAATTCGATGACCGATCACGTTAAGCACTTGACTTCTGAAAATTACATTAAGCCACATCTGTAACTTTGCGTTTCTCTCTTACACCAACGCCGGCCGAAGTGGCCGTGCGGTTAAAGGCGCTGCAGTCTGGAACCGCAAGACCGCTACGGTCGCAGGTTCGAATCCTGCCTCGGGCATGGATGTTTGTGATGTCCTTAGGTTAGTTAGGTTTAACTAGTTCTAAGTTCTAGAGGACTAATGACCTCAGCAGTTGAGTCCCATAGTGCTCAGAGCCATTTTCTTACACCAACCTGGAGTAATAGGAAATCGCAAACAGGAATCAAGAAGCACTGGTCGGTTAATTTTAGTTGACATTACTGAGCTGACTATCTGCTGGTAAGTGGTAGGTGATCACGACTATTTTCTTTACCTTCTCTATCTTCCTTCCATCTTCCCAAGCAGGCGAGGTAACACTTACAGCTCACAGCTTCCACTCGCCCATCCACCTTCGCGAGAGGATGTTGCTATTGCTGGCTGGGGAGCAGTTATACTGTGGTCACTCCATGTATGGTTGCAGTTTAATGTCATACCAGAGACACTTATGTTTACAACAACAAATTAATGATAGAACCGCTGCATCAGTTGGTTGCATCGGCCAACAGTGTGAGATAAATACCTTTTCTCATACGAGAAGGAGTAACGCCGTTAATTTAGACCAATATAGAAACGTCTTTTGCCATGTCAACAGCCGAGAGCGCTGAATCACACGAGATCTACCTTAGTCATGAGTTCTCTCGGTAAATAACTTGGAAATTTGTGGACCAAGAGCCTACCTCTCACTCCGGCCCCGCACCCCAATGTTGTTGTTGTGGTCTTTAATCTGAAGACTGGTTTGATGCTGCTGCCCGAGCTAGTCTATTCTGTGCAAGCCTCTTCAGCGCCGCACAGCTAATGCAATGTGCATCAGTTTGAACCTGCTCACTGTATTCAAGACTTTGTCTCCATCTACATTTTTAACACCCCCGGCAACAACACCCACATATACACACTTTTCTCCATTACCAAACTGACAAGTCCTTGATGCCTTAGGATATGCCCTATGAAAAGAACTTGTGCCATATATTTGTTTTCCCCAGTTCGACTCAGAATCTTCTTATCAGTTATATGATCAGCAGCGCCACCACTATTTTTCGGCGCTACTGAGTAAAATTGTGATGTTGCCATAGCTGTTGCAAAAGATCTTGGGAGTGAGGCAGCTCAGAGCCGACCAAACATCATTACGTCAGATGCAGCAATGCCACTGGCAGATTCCCACATTATGCTCCATGAAAGGGGCTGGCAGACTTCATATAGTCCACATGGTTGCAAGCTGTGATTTGCGAAGCAAGAACGCTCTGTCCCAACATAAACCGCTATTATTTTCAGTCAAAGGTTTCTCGGTCTGGTAGCTACTATTTACGACAAGAAGTGTAAGCCACTCCTCGAGGCGACATAATACTTCAAGCAATTACCACGAGATTTGCCCTCCACTACCTGTGGGCCCCTGCTGCTGGTTTTAAGATCACTGCTGATGGCTTAGCATCCTCCACTGTATGGGCCAACTACCAGGTGCAACCAGCCTTCCGCCATAGAGTGCAGTCGTTTGAGATCATGGCCACCTGTTGCCTCAGTTCCTATACACTCGCTGTCTTCAGCACACGCTATGGAGGATGTTCCACCATAGAATGTTCTAGTTTGTTCTTCAATAAAATGTATAACCAATAGTGAAGCTTTTATGAACAGCCGTCAATCATCATCCCGACAATAATCCACCACCTCAACTCAGACCTCCACATGTAGAGGTCATCCATCCTGAATCTCTACATTTCGATGTCAAAAGAGTGTGTCACCACTAAATTACAGTGACAGAGGAAAATTGCCAGCCACCCTACCTGGAGACGATGACTCTCGACTTCCTCAGGGTTGCAGTTTCGTCGACACACAGCATCAATATGCAGTGAGGAGTGCACTCCCCTGCGAGTATCACGTCGAGTCAGTGCACCAATAAGCAGCCTTTCAGTTCTGTTTCCATGTGTGACGTGTGTCAAGTAAACTCAGTCTGTGCCGGCCGGAGTGCCCGAGCGGTTCCAGGCGCTTCAGTCTGGAACCGCGCGACAGCAACGGTCGCAGGTTCGAATCCTGCTTCGGGCATGGATGTGTGTGATGTCCTTAGGTTAGTTAGGTTTAAGTAGTGCTAAGTTCTAGGGGACTGATGAACTAAGATGTTAAGCCCCGTAGTGCTCAGAGCCAGCCAAACTCAGTCTGTAATCTGAGGATGTGTAAACATGAACTTTATTTATGTCTGTGATGAATGGGTGTGGCTCATTATCTGGAAGTGTATAAGATGTTAACCATGCGTAGCTTCTTAGGACAGAAGATGAGTTTTGTCGAGAATTTGGAGTTTTGTGGTAGTTTCCGCCGTTTTAATGGGCAGTGTGTTCCATTTTGAGCAATAAATGTGGCTCACTGCGTTTAAGCGCGTAAAGTAGTAGTAATGAGTAGCCGCTCAAATAGAGAAGTTAAGTTACAGTAAGTGTTAGGATAGAATTAGATTAAGTGTCCTTGTCGTCGTACTGTTTTGTTTTCCTCGTTTGTTGTTTGCATAATTAGTGAGGTATACCCTGGCTGTGAGGTTGCGAATTTCTGCAACATGGACCAGATGTGGAGGGAAGTGCATGTGTCGATAATTTTGGTGTCTTGCAGAGTGCAACTGTCGACCGTAATTTCGTTGTAGACACTTAGGAAGTGACACAGAAAGCTATCAATAAGGTTGATTGAATTGCAGATGTTTTGGGTACTGAAACGGTACAGACGCCTTTCGTATTTCCGAAGGCCACAGATTCGGCACCATCTGTGACGGCACTGCCTCCTCAGAACGTGGGAGGAGAAGAAAGGGGAAATGTGTTTGTAAGGTTTATGATCGGGCCAACAAGGCTTGTGCCAGTGGATCAGGAGATTGACAAAAGTGACAACACTTGCAGTGTAATGCGTGATGCAGGCTAAGGCTGCTGCGCAATCCAAGGGTTAGGCTTTCTCATCAAGCATCACGCCAAAACTAACGTTCGATGAAGCGCTGTGGAACTCAGGGGGATAATTTTCAAGCTGGGGGAAGCTGTCACCAGTGAAATACACTCACAAGGTTCGTTTGTCAAGAGAGACAAAGGCAGGCAAAATCACTAAAGCTTAATTGGCAGGATATAGTGCTACAAGACACTGGGAAATTGCTTTAGGTGACCGAAAGTGTTCCTAACTTATACTATTCTGGACTTCGCCTCCGGGGAGGGAGCCATCGTTGAGTACGCAGTGTTCAGTGATTGAGAGCACTTCTCCTGTCAATACTCACGTTGAGAAGTAATCTGCATTCCGTCCTTGTGGCTGGGAGTTGGCGTTTCTTGTTTGTAGAATACAGAGTGGAGATGATAGTATTAGATTATACTAGTCAGAGGACCGCCTCCTGCCGTCCTAGTGTTTAATTAGTTTTTTATTTTGTGGCTGGAGTTCTTCCATCGGCGCAGACGTGTACGAGAACCATCACTTCGACATACGGGACGCAATAAATTTGGTGATATTGCTAACTACTTCGGCTTATTAGGGCTATAAAGCTGAACAGCTGTGATAACGTAAGCTTCAATTCCACTGAGGTTGCACACCACTGTAGATCATCTTTTAAACCAGTGTCTTCTAGTGTTCTAGTGTATGGGACGTACATGATAACAGTCATCTCGTGTTATTAATATTATATCACGTTGCCATAAAAATGAGCAGATTTGGGCAGTTGATCAGTAATATTAGACAGGAAATTAATTTGTATCTCTTTATGTCTATTGCACATGGACATATAAGCATTTGTATTATATAAAGAAATTTTAATCTACAATAAATGTATAAGCAGAAACAACATTAATATTAAGTAGTTCCTAGTTCCCTTAATCATTCATTTATTTTTATGTTGTAATTTATATGTTAAAGTGCAAGAAGCAGGAAGTAATATCACCGTTAAGAGATTCTAGGGTCTGCTTCAGGGTTTAGTCAGACTGGGCCAAATCTTCATTTTCGCGTTCAGTAATTCCATTGCGCACATTCATTTTTGCACCCGTCTAGAGTAGCATTTAGGAAACCATACAAATTCCTTGGAGAAATACTTCCTAACATTTAAGTATACATTCTATGTTAGCAAATCCGTCTTTTTGCTAATACTTTTCATGCTATAGTCAGTCTTCATTTGATATCCTTTCTACTTTGGCCATCATCATTTATTCTGCTGCCCAAAAGTCCTTTTAGTGTCTCATTTCGTAATCTGATTCCCTTAACACTACCCGATTTAACCCCCGCAATACCAGGGGAAAGGGAAGGGGTATGAAATACATATATTTGTGATTTTTAATGGTTTCTTCTTCCACATGCCGTAATTGTTTTAAATATTCCAGTAAAACTTAACGCAAAAATTTAGGTGCTCTCAATTGTATAGAATTTTCAGAACAGGTGTTACATTAATATTTTCAGGTTTAGCACCGATCTTACACATAAATATATCTTTAAAAAGTATGTTGTGCGTAAAAGACAACGAAAATTAACGAAATCCGTATATCTTTGTGTTGGTCATATATTACACAACCCTTTTGTAGTACACGTTATGGGAAACACGTTGGTACTGCTACGTTTATTTCGAATACGTTCCAAAATTTCAAACTTCATTTAGGACAACATGGATTCCCAAGGATTCACGTGTTACCAGTTGTGGAGGAACATGTAGTAATGAAAGTCTCCTCTATTTCAGAACATTAAATGTTATTTTTGTAACTTCCAGAACACCATAGTACATAGAGATAACTATTTCTAGATCGAAAAGTAAGCCAGTTACGTTCGAAACCACTAGCGAGAACAAAGAGGTAAATGGTTGGAGATGCAGTAAAGTTAAATGTCGTTAAATCGTATTCAGGGATTGGAGAATTATGAGGAAGGAAAACTATTGTCTCCTTTTCATGACTTTTCGCCTCTTATCGTCAGATATCTTTTTTAAATGACGAATGGTGGCCAGAGGAAAGTTGCTACCTCAAAGTATCTCCAAATACTGATTAGCAGTTTATCAGATCTTTTATGGTGCACCAAAGAACCTACAGTCTTTCAGAAACGAAGTCCGAAACTCAATAAACTATACAGCAAAATTCGATTCACCAATCGTGTTACGCACTTGCCTTATGAAAATTACATTTGAGCAACATCAGGCGAAGGCTGCTGTGCAATCCCAGGGCTAGTTATTCTCATCAAACATCATGGCGGAACTGACTTTCGATGACGAGCAGTGGAACTCAGGGGGATAATGTTCAAGCTGGTGGAAGCTGTCATCATTGAAATATTGTTGCAAGGTTTCACAAAATTATTCAGTAAAACTTAACGCAAAAATTTGTGTCTTGTCAGTGGATGTGAATTTTCAGACCAGGTGTCATATTCATATTTTCAGGTTTAGGACTCTTCGAACACATAAATATATCTTTAAAATGTATGTTTTGCGTAAAAGACAACGAAATTTACGAAACCCGTATATCTTTGTGTTCGTCATACACTACGTCCCCATTTTGTAGTACACGTTATGGGAAACACGTTTGTACTGCTAGGTTTAATTCGAATACGTTCGAATCCCTTTCATTTAGTTCCATTGAGGGTTATCTTATAATCCCTTTTCAGGGCACTATCCATTTCATTCAACTGTTATTCCAATGTCTTTGCTGTCTCTGACAGAACTGGAGTGTCACCAGTAAACTTCAAAACGTTTATTGTTTCACCCTCACATTTAATTCTGTTTACAAATCTATTCTTGTATTCTTTACTCCTTGTCCGGTGTAGATGTTGAATTACATCGAGTGCAGGCTACCCGAATGTCTTACCCCCATCTTCAAATTGCACAATTAGAAATTCAGCAGATGGAGTAGCTGAGTTCATGTGCTTCAACAAGATTTGTTCTTTGATGGGATTGGGCTGTGAAATACATGTCCAGTCTCATTACTCCTCTGTTCTTTATACCGGATGGCAGCAAAATTCGTATTTCAGTGCATATCCGGCAAAAATTCTAACTTTCATTTAGTACGACATGGTTTCCCAAGGATTCACGTGTTACCAGTTGTGGAGTAACATGTAGGAATTCGCGTCTCTCCTATTTCCGAACTTCTTATGGTCTACATGGTTGCAAGCTGTGATCTGCAAAGCGATAACGCTCTGTCCCAACACAAATTACCATTATTTTCAGTCAAAGGTGAAATTTGCCCCTGCTTCTGGTTTTAAGATCAGTGCTGTGGCCTAGCATCTTCCATCCAGTGGGCCACCTTCAGGCCAACTACCAGGTGCAAAAAGCCCTGTGCTATAGAAGGCAGTCGCTTGAGATCATGGCCACCTGCTGCATCAGTTCCTTAACACTCACTGTCTTTAGCACACATTATGGAGGATGTTGCACCACAGAATGTTCTAGTTTGTTCTTCAGTAAAATGTATGACTAATAGTGAAGTTTTTATGAGCATCCATCTATCATCACCCCGACAACATTCCACCTCCTCAACTCAGACCTCCACATGTCCATCTACATCTACATGGAGACTCTGCAAATCACATTTAAGTGCCTGGCAGAGGGTTCATCGAACCACCTTCACAATTCTCTATTATTCCAATGTCGTATAGCGCGCGGAAAGAATGGACACCTATATCTTTCCGTACTAGCTCTGATTCCCATTATTTTATCGTGGTGATCGTTCCTCCCTATGTAGGTCGGTGTCTACAAAATATTTTCGCATTCAGAGGAGTAAGTTGGTGATTGGAATTTGGTGAGAAGTTTCCATCGCAACGAAAAACGCCTTTCTGTTAATGATTTACAGCCCAAATCCTGTATCATTTCTGTGACACTTTCTCCCATACTTCATAATAATACAAAACGTGCTGCCTTTCTTTGACCTTTTTCAATGTACTCCGTCAGTTCTATCTGGTAAGGATCCTACACTGCGCAGCAGTATTCTAAAAGAGGAAAGACAAGCGTAGTATCCTCTTGTAGCGTAGTGTCCTCCCTAGTAGATTTGTTACATTTTCTAAGTGTCCTGCCAATAAAACGCAGCCTTTCTTTAGCCTTCCTCACAACCGTTTCTATGTGCTCTTTCCAATTTAAGTTGTTCGTAATTGTAATACCTAGGTATTTAGGTGATTTTGCGGCTTTTAAATTAGACTGATTTATCGTGTAACCGAAGTTTAACCAGTACAATTTAGCACTCATGTGGATGACCTCACACTTTTTGTTATTTAGGGTCAACTTCCACATTTCGCACTATTCAGATATCTTTTCTAAATCGTTTTGGATTTTGTTTTGATCTTCTGATGACTTTATTAGTCGATAAACGACAGTGTCATCTGCAAATAACCGAAGACGGCTGCTCAAATTGTCTCCCAAATCGTTTATATAGGTAAGGAACAGCAAAGGGCCTATAACACTACCTTGGGGAACGCCTCAAATCACTTCTGTATTACTCGATCACTCTCCGTCAATTACTACGAACTGTGACCTCTCTGACAAGAAATCGCAAATCCAGTCACACAACTGAGGCGATATTCCATAAGCACGCTATTTCCCTACGAGCAGCTCGTGTGGTACAGTGTCAAAAGCTTTCCGGAAATCCAGGAATACGGAATCGATCTGAAATCCCTTGTCAATAGCAGTCAGAGTTCGGGTGAATAAAGAGCTAGATGCGTTTCACAGGAACGATGTTTTCAAAACCCGTGTTGACTGTGTGTCAATAGACCGTTTCCTTCGAAGTAACTCACAACTTTCGAACTCTATATATTTTCTAAAATCCTGCCGCATATCGACGTTAGCGATATGGGCCTGTAATTTAGTGGATTACTCCTAGTTCCTTTCTTGAATATTGGTGTGACATGTGCAACTTTCCAGTCTTTGGGTACGTATCTTTCGTGGAGCGAACGGTTGTATATGATTGTTAAGTATGGAGCTAAGGCATCAGCATACTCGGAAAGGAATCCAATTGGGATACAGTCTGGACCAAAAGACTTGCTTTTATTAAGTGATTCGAGTTGCTTCACTGCTTCGAGGATATTTACTTCTACATTACTCATGTTGGCAGCTGTTCTCCATTCGAATTCTGGGATATTTACTTCGTCTTCTTTTGTGAAGGCATTTCGGAAGGCTGTGTTTAGTAACTCTGCTTTGGCAGCACTGTCTTCGATAGTAACTCCATTGTTATCGCGCAGAGAAGGCATTGATTGTTTCTTGCCGCTAACGTACTTCACATACGACCAGAATCTATTTGAATTTTCTGCCAGGTTTCGAGACAAAGTTTCGTTATGGAAACTGTTATAGGCGTCTCGCATTGAACTCCGCGCTAAATTTCGAGCTCCTGTAAAGGATCGCCAATCTTGGGGGTTTTGCGTCGTTTAAATTTGGTACGTTTGTATCGTTGTTTCTGCAACAGTGTTCTAGTCCGTTTTGTGTACCAAGGAGGATCCACTGCGTTGTTTGTTCGTTTATTTGGTGTAAATCTCTGAATTGCTGCCGATACTACTTCTTTGAATTTAAGCCACGTCTGGTCTACACTTTATATTATTCATTTGGAATGAGTGGAGATTGTCTCTCAGGTAGGCGTCAAGTGTATTTTTATTTGCTTTTTTGAATAGGTATATTTTTCGCTCGTTTTTCGAGAATTTGGCGATTACAGTATTGTCTCACTACGACAACCCTGTTTTCACTAATCCCTATATCGGTTTTGCTGCTCGTTATTAACTCAGGATTATTTGTTGCTAAGAGGTAAACTGTGTTTTCACAACCGTTTACTATCCGTGTGGGCTCATGATCTAACTGCTCGAAATAATTTTCAGAGAATGCGTTTGACAAAATTTCGGATGATATTTTATGCGTACTTCCGGAACTAAACATGTATTTTCGCCAACATATCGAGGGTAAACTAAAGTCACCACCAACTATTATCTTATGAGTCGGGTACGTGTTTGAAATCAAACTCACGTTTTCTTTGAACATTTCAGAAACTGTATCACCTGAACTGGGAGGGCAGTTAAAGGGTCCCTTTATTATTTTATTCCGTTTGCCAACAATGACCTCTGCCCATACTAACTCACAGGAAGTATCTACTTCAATTTCGCGACAAGTTAAACTACTTCTGACAGCAACAAACACGCCACCGGCAATGGTATTCAGCCTATCATCTCGGAACACCGTTAGTTTAAAAAATGGCCCTGAGCACTATAGGACTTAACATCAGAGGTCATCAGTCCCCTAGAACCTACACGGAGTGCACATTGGTTTTCTTACCCTTCTTGTCAGCAAGGCCCTAAGGGGCTCCATAACGCGCCTAACGTTGGAGCTTCCAACTACCAATAATCCCACCCTCTGCGATTCCCCAGATCTTGCAGGCTGAGTGGTTTCCTCTGAAACAGGACAGGCGACAGCATCTGGCTCAGCGACAGCGTCAGCCACAGGCAGAGCCTGGAACCTGTTTGTCAGACAAACCGGCGAGGCCTTGTGTGCTCACGCTTGGGAAGTCATTTGCCGCCAGCTTCGCCCTGGGGCGACCTCTACATTTTGATGTCAGAAGTGTGTGTCACCACTAAATTTCAGTGGCAGAGGAACCTTACCAGCCACCCTCCCTGGAGACGATGTCTCTCGGCTACCTGAGAGTTGCAGTTTCGTCGACAATAATGGTTCAAATGGCTCTGAGCACTATGGGACTCAGCTTCTGAGGTCATTTGTCCCCTAGAACTTAGAACTAGTTAAACCTAACTAACCTAAGGACATCATACACATCCATGCCCCAGGCAGGACTCGAAACTGCGAACGTAGCGGTCTCGCGGTTGCAGACTGCAGCGCCTGTCACTGCACGGCCACTTCTGCCGGCTTTCGTCGACAGACAGCATCAGTATGCAGTAGGTGATTGCACTGACTGTTCTTTCTTTTCCCCTGCGAGTGTCACGTCGAGTCAGTCCACCTTTTACCAGCGTTTCAGTTCTGTTGTCATGTGTGACATGTGGCAAGTAAACTCAGACTGGGTTCTGAGGATGTGTAAATATGAACGTAATTTTTCTCTGTCATCAATGGAAGTCGCTCATTGTCTGGAATGGTATAAGGTGTTAATCATGTGAAACTTCTTAGGAGGAGAAGATGAGTTTTGTTTAGAAGTCGGAGTTATGTGATAGTTTACGCAGTTTTCGCCGTTCTGAATGGGGAATGTATTTCATTTTGAGTGATAAACGTGGCTCACTAGTATAAGAACGTAAAGTGGAAGTCATGAGTAGCCGCTCAAGCGGAGAAGTGAAGTTACAGTAAGTGTTAGGATAGGATTAGATTAAGTGTTGTAAGGTGGCATGATTTTGAGCCATATTACAACCACCACTTCGGAAAGAAGGCCCTTTAATAGTACAAACATCGAGACAGGAAACCATTAACGATACTGACATCGGCTAGGGATCTTAATTTGTAGCAGAATATATGCACGTTGGGCGATAGTGAAGCGGACGGAGACGGGATGCTGGCAGCTGAACGGAAAAGACACAAGCGAGGCAGGCAGGCCTGAGAGCTGTAGACAGCATCGAACGTAAGCTCCTGGAAACCCGTGGCGGGTGGACCGCGGCTTAGCGGGAGCCACGTGGCCGAGGACAAGGAGAAGACACAGGGGCTCGCTCTTAAAACGCGTGGTGGCGTGTAGATGGTTTCCCGTATGGCCGTAGCAGAAGTTTATGGAACAGTCTGGAAACATCTAGAAGCTTCGGTCGATAGCAAAACTGACATTGGTCGGCGCTCGGAAACGAACCCCTTCCAGTAACATGATTGGCCACACACTTTAAAGGGGGGAAGGAAAAAGAACAGGAGCTACGAAAAAGCGTTGCGACTGTGAAACACTTGTTCCTGGGGCGTCGAGGAGAGAGGTTGGTACTGACAAGGTGTGCGACCTCGTTACTGGGACAGAGCACTTGTAGCGAGAGCCTGAGGATCGTTTGGTGTTCCTCGGCAGCCGTGGAGGTGCCTACGGGAGCTTTTGGGAGGCAGAATTTATGTTATCTCGCTGAGGCGCGAACCTCTGCAGCGATAAGCATTTATCACTGTAGTGGTCGCGCATTCGCAACGGCGGTTAGGGAAATAAATTAAATTGCTGAGCCGGCCGGTGTGGCCGAGCGGTTCTTGGCACTTTAGGCTGGATCCGAGCGACCGCTACGGTCGCAGGTTCGAATCCTGCCTGGGGCACGGATGTGTGTACTGTCCTTAGGTTCGTTAGGTTTAAGTAGTTCTAAGTTCTAGTGGACTGATGGCTTCAGATGTTAAGTCACATAGTGCTCTAAGCCGTTTGAACCATTTGAACCATAAATTGCTGATCACGTGTCGATTTCGTTCTATCCTGAGGCTTCACGTTGCTAGTCGCGAGTGTAGTTCTAAATGTATTTGCAATTGCCATAGCTGATGTCAGTATTCTGCGTTGAATTAACAACCGCGAATATATCACAGGACAGACGATTACCAAATGTGAATAGGCAGAACTAAAATGTTGGTCGTACTGTGTAATCTTGTATAGGGTAAATTGCAGAAGAGTAAAGAATTTAACACTATTGAGTGTATCATTTCATTCTTTCGTTTGTCATGTTATTGTCTCCTTACGTATGTATTTCATGTTTGCAAACAGCTGGTGGAGGCAGTGTTAGTATGTCAGCACATCTGAACATTCTAGGATATATTGAGGGTATGGTTAGAAACCAACCAGATTTTCATACGACTAGTTGATGTGACATGTATAGCAAAGGATATGCTTACCCTTCTGGAGAGCGTATAAGTGTCAAGGCGACTAATTAACGTTATAAAATCCGCTGTGCAAAATTTTTCACTTATACGTTCGCAGGCTTACTCATCAGCAGGAAAGAGCAAAACAGAAGCGGCAGCCAAATGATTCAAATGGCTCTGAGCACTGTGGGGCTTAATATCAGAGGTTATCAGTCCCCTAGAACTGAGAACTACTTAAACCTAACCAACCTAAAGACAGCACACACATCCATGCCCGAGGCAGGATTCGAACCTGCGACCGTAGCGGTCGCTCGGTTCCAGACTGAAGTGCCTAGATCCGCTCAGCTACTCCGGCCGGCAGAAGCGGTAGCATACAGTTTCCTTGTTGTCATAGTGTTTTGATCTCCTCGTTTGTTGTTTGCGTAATGACTGAGGCATACCCTGGCGGAAAGGTTGAGAATTTCTGCAGCCTGGACCAGATGTGCAGGGAAGTGGATGTGCCGATGATTTTTGTGTCTTGCAGAGTGCAACTGCCGACAGTAATTTTCTTGTAGATACTTAGGAGGTTGCACAGAAAGTTATCAAAAAGGCTGATTGAATTGCAGATGTTTTGGGTACAGAAATGGTACAGACGCATTTAGTATTTCCGAAAGACGCAGATTCTGCACCATCTGTGATGGCACTGCCTCCTCAGAACGTTCGTAAGGTTAATGATCGGGCCGACAAGGCTTGTGCCAGTGGATCAGGAGATTGACAAAACTGACAACACTTGCAGTGTAATGCGTGATGCAGGCGAAGGCTGCTGTGCAATCACAGAGCTAGACTTCCTCTTCAAGCATTATGCCGAAACTGACATTCGATGACGAGCAGTGGAACTCAGGGGGAAAATGTTGAAGCTGGGTGGAGCTGTCACCAGTGAAATACACTCGCAAGCTTCGGTTGTCATGAAGGACAAATGCAGGCGAAATCACTAAGGCCTAATTTGTATGATATAGTGCCACAAGGCACTGGGAAGTTGCTTTAGGTGACAGAAGGTGTTGCTAACTTGTACGATCCTGGATTTCGCCTCCGGGTAGGGAGTCATCGTTGAGTACGCAGCGTTCAGTGATTGAGAGCACTTCTTCTGTTCATACCCACGTTGAGCCTACTAAATTCTGTCCTTGTGACTGGGAGTTCGCAGTTCTTGTCTGTAGAATATAGAGAGGAGAAGGTAGTATTAGATTATACTAGTTAGAGAACCGCCATCTGCCGTCCTAGTGTTTGAATGAGTTTTTTATTTTGTGGCTGGAGTTGTTCCACCGTCGCAGACGTGTACGAGAACCATCATTCCAACGCACGATATGCAGTACATTCGGTGATATTACCAATAGCTTTGGCTTTTAGGGCTATAGAGCTAAACAGCATTTCCACTGAGGTTGCCCACCACTGTAGATCATCTTTGAAAATACTGTCTTCTAGTGTTTGGGACGTAGATGATGTCAGTCATCTCACGCTATTTATATTAGATCACGTAGCCAGAAAAAAGGTGCAGATGTGGGCAGTTGATCAATAATATTAGTCAGGAAATTCATTTGTATCTCTGTGTGTCCATTGCACATCGACATATAAACAATTTGTAATAAATAAAGGTGTTTTAATCCTCAATAAATGTAAAAGCAGAAACATAAATATTTAGTAGTTACTAGTTCCCTTAAACATTCATTTATTTTTATGTTGTGATTTATACGTTAAAGAGCAAGAAGGAGGAAATAATATCACCGTTAACAGATCCTAAGATCTGTTTAAGGGGGTAGTCAAACAGGGCAAAATCTTTATTTTAGCGTTCAGTATTTTCGATTGCGCACATTCATTTTTGCACCCGCCTTTAGTAGCATCTAGGAAACCACACAAATACCTTCAGGAAATACTTCCTAAGACTTAAGTTTACATTCGATGTTAGCAAAACCCTCTTTTTCATTAATACTTTTCTTGCTATAGACAGTCTCCATTTTATATCCTCTCTACTTCTGCCATCATCAGTTATTGTGCGCCCCAATAATGCTTCTGGTGTCTCATTTCGTAATCTGGTTCTCTTAACACTACCTCATTTAACCCTTGCATTACCAAGGGGGAGGGAAGGGGTGCTTTATTCCTACGTTTCCCGAACACTGTTATCTAGTCATGTACAGTATATTTTAAAATTTTGAAAAAGAATATATTTGTGATTTATAATGATTTCTTGTACCATATTCAGTAATTGTTTAAAATTTTTCAGTAAAACTTAACGCAAAAACTTAGGTCTTGTCAGTGGATGTGAATTTGCAGAACTAGTGTCTTATTCATATTTTCAGGTTCAGGACACATCTTAAACATAAATATATCTTTAAAAAGTATGTTGTGCGTAAAAGACAACGGAAATTATCTGGACAAATAGCTTTTCATCTAAATATAATTTGAGGCGTCTATTTAAAAGTTCGATTTCAGAAACTTCTCTGCCCTCAGGCGCCTGACTCAAATGCTTTAACATTGTCATTGTCCATGTCAACAGAAGGTGCAGTGTAGGTGATTCCTCCAGTTCTAATTCCTTGGACGCCGCTTCGAAGAGCTACAAAAACCCTTATATTCTAAAAGCTTTAAAACAAACGATTACGTATAAGAATTACTGCAATAGAATAGCATAAATACTGTGAAAAGTTCTTTCATCAGCGTGATAACAGTTCATTCGTTTCGGGCTATTCCTCTCTTCTCAGTGTGTTTTTAGCACAAAGGCAAACTAACATTGTCAGGTGCCTATTCAAGTGAGTATCGTTATACTGGCTCTGTGATCTATCAAGAACATTAAGAAGACCAACTTTGTTTACGTTATTGACACGTTCTTTCGCCACGTTCAAAAGACCATCAACGTATGGACAATTGACGCATATATACTCCGCATCAAAATTATTTCGTAGTCTTTTATTAATCATATGGCAGGAACAATTCAATCGTGAATAATCGCGCAGTACAACGACGATGTTGGTAACTTGATCCGTTGTGCGCTGCATGTTTTTCAAAGTTGTGGATACCAAGAGACATAAATCGTCTAAACAATTCTCTTAGAATGTTACCGCCTGTTTATGGTTCATCTGGAAACTGAGTTGCAAACAAATAGCGAGATCTGAGTGTCCAGTCAATGAAACTGGAGACAGTACATGTCGCGCACTGGATGTCCACATGTCTGTAATTGCTGAGTATTCACCTTCTGTCATATGAGCAATTACCTCAGTCGTAATTATATGTCGTAGCCTTTTAACACTTTCTGCCATGTACTGCGACACAGTTGTGGGGTGAGACATAATGGCCTTTGCAGTGTCAATTAACGTCTGAACAAGATCCATAAGACATTCACCTCTTATAGTTCCATACGACCTAACATCTCGTGCACACATAGCCACGCATTTATCGACAGTTACCTCCTGAGCAGATTTAGGAAGTTGCTCCTCGTCCGCATGAGACCCTTGTTCATTAGACACGCATGGATGGCGAGAAATGGGCGAAGTGTCACTTGACCCTTCGGCATGAGAGTAAATTTCACAGCTCAGCGAACAGCAAACAAAATGAACGCTTTTTCAAACGCCCTCAAAAATATGTATTATAACGGTACAAACTGAATATTTAAGATTCGTTTCAAGCTGTGTGGTTCTGTACTCATCACTGACTAATTTTTCTTTTACTGCCCTTTTTCTTGACATGCACTCCATCCTCTGCAGACCACGGTTAGTTTCCGAGCTCATTTTGTGTGTTATGACAAAAATTAAGAATTCCTACCATGCCACTAAACACTGCTCTACTCACCGCTCGTAGCCCGTAGCACGCAACTGCAGTCAGTACTACCAACAGCCCGTAGGCCGCAGCACGCGAGTCCCTGCGCAGGGCACTGGTACAGTGACGTCACGGGCTCGCTCAGTGCGGAGGACTGAGGGGGCGGCCCGTGTGCTGCGTCTCCAAACGCAACTATGCTGAGGCCGTGGCATACAGGTTCTTTCGCAACAGCACTGCTCGGCCCTTGGGGTGACGTCAAGGACTAGCTCGGCCCGAGACTGCTGTAGTCCAGTGCGGCCGCAGCTCCGGGCCGGGCCTCTCAGTACGACTCTGCACCCTGCGGCCCGTCGGACCTCGATGCGGCTGCCCGGCAGAACCAGCAGCGCACGTCTGTCATGGCTACGGTCCTGGACGGACCGCACTTCGATGCCGACCTCTGCTACAAAGTGCACAACCAGAGCTGGAACTCAGCCGGTCGTCACCGACCTATTGACATCATACAAGCCAACTGCATTGCTTCATCGACAGCCTCCGATGCTTCTTTGCAGACTCTTTTGCAGTATATTCGTACTCAATGGCCTCCATCTGCTACGCAGATTCGTGATCCACCTGTTCGACGTTACTTTGCACAACGTCACAATTTGTCTGTGCACCACAGTGTTATCTTGTTATGAACTGACGATGATCAGTCTTGTGTGGTTGTACCTCGTTCGTAGTAGTCGGAAATTCTCCGCTTGCTGCACGCTGGTCATTGGGGTATAGTGCGAATGAAGCAATTAGTGCGGGTCACTGCACTTGGATCGGCATTGATAAACTTACTGAGAATTTTCTTGCTAACTGTCGCTCTTGCGTGGAGCATCAATCTGCTCGCCGCCAGCGCTTCTTTGCGTGGCCGACTCCTACTGCGCCTAGGCAGCGCGTTCATATTGATTTTGCGGGTCCTTTCTGCGACACCCGCTGGTTGGTAGTCATTGATGCATACAGCAACTTTGCTTTTGTTGTACCTATGTCTTCTACTACATCTGCCAGTACTATTCGGGCTTTGACGTCTGTTTCCTGCATTGAAGGCCTTCATGAAGTTATTGTCTCCGACAGTGGCCCCCCGTTCGTGTCCTCAGAGTTTGAAGCGTTCTGTGCTGCCAATGGCATTCGCCATTTGACCTCAGCCCCATTCCACCCCCAGTCAAACGATGAGGCTGAACACTTTGTGCGTGTGTTTAAGTCACAGATGAGCAAGTTGCACGCCACACACTCTCACGAGCACACGCTCTGGACTTTCCTTGCTTCATATTGCTCGCAGCCGCTTGGCACCTGTTCCCCAGTGGAATTGCTACATGCCCGCGCCCATCAGTCGCTCCTGCAGCTATGCACCTGCCGACGCGCGCTCCCGCTGCTTCGCCTCGTTGTGGGTTGGCGCCACACGATTTAGTGTTCTATCGCATTTTCTTTGGTAGGCAGCGCTGAGAGCAGGGACGCATTCTTCGCCAGCTTGACGGCGCCTTATTTGTCAATTCTGGTCCCTCCAGCACTGACAAGCGACACCGGAACCAGATCCGTTTGTGCAGTGCTCGGTTTTCTGCTGTTAGTTATTTTCCGGCAGAATTGGAGGCTACCAGGATTCCGCCGCCTCAGCCCACCACTACACCGACGGCGCCCCCGCTGCTCGCCCCCACGCCACCGGCGCGCCTGCCGTCGCCGCCGCCGCCGCCGCGTTCCTACGCGGTGCCGGAACCGATGGACGCTGAGGCTGCCGTCACGCCGTCACCGCCGTCGCCCATAGAAGTCATGGCTCTGCCTCCTCATCCGAGCATACCCAATGGCGGTGCGCGGCCTGGGCAGATCTTCCACGGGGCGATTTCCTATCCCCCTCGCGAGCAATTCGGGGTCGCGGGTGGACAGCATACCCCGGCAGTTTCGCTGTCGGCTGCACCCCCCTGAGTCCCTCCACCCAACATTGGAAGCCATACACAGCGACGGTGTGTAGATTCAGAGGGGAGGGATGTGGTATCGATAGCTACGATGCCACGGCGTAGGTGAAAGTTCATAAGTTGGTACTGCAGCAGACACAGACGACAGCGCCCTCTCGCTGGTGCTGTGGAGGTCTTTGATCTCCGTGAGAGATTCTGCTCATTTTGATCAAGAGCAGACAGCCAGAATACTTTTCTTGCTATTCAGACTATGTACTACTTATGATGGGTCTAAAGCCGTCGGCACACGGACCGTGCTGTCGAACGTCAACGTTGAGCGTGCCGAGTTCAACGTGCTGCTGAACGCTCAGGAACGATGCGACTTGTGCATACGGTACGTGGGCCCCGACGTGGTATACGCGATCGCGACGCACACCAGCGGCAGTTGTGGGATGTTACTGTTCGCAAATCACACTGTTTACTCAACGGGCGCGCGTAAAATTCCCGTGTTAGCCCTATTAAAACGCACGTTTCCTCGATTTTCCGTACCCTAGTCGCGTTGTTCTATATTTCATATACACAATCAACAAGGACACAGGCTCATAAAAGTTCCGTTTCAAACAGTGTGACACAAATTTGCAATAGTTCTCCACATAAGATAAGCGTTATTTTATCTTTCCCACATGGACTGTGTGGCTAGTCCCGGCGGAGGTTCGAGTCCTCCATTGGGCATGGGTATGTATGTTTGCCTTTAGGATAATTTAGGTTAAGTAGTGTGTAAGTTTAGGGACTGATGACCTTAGCAGTTGAGTCCCATAAGATTTCACACAAATTTGAACATTTTTTTCATCATTCCCACATTATTAGTAAAACCCCAAGGTCAGTCTTACTTGATCACTCTTCCTCTCCAGTAGTAGAACCTTTGCAACATGTGAATGACGAAGCGTAAAAGAAAAAGGAGCAAAGTATCTTTATACAAGTAGCGCAAGCTGTCCTGTAGACTAATCGAACAAAGTCACCCCTGAAAAAAAAAAAAAGGTTCAAATCCTCTGAGCACTATGGGAGTTAACATCAGTCCCCAAAAACTTAGAACTACTAAAACCTAACTAACCTAAAGACATCACACACATCCATGCCCGAGGCAGGATTCGAACCTGTGACCATAGCGGTCACGCGGTTCCAGACTGTAGCGCCTAGAACCGCTCGGCCACACAGGCTGGCCCCTCAAAAAAAGGTGAACTTATATTTACGTAACATAAATATTATAGTATATACTTATATTAAACTAATAATAAAGTAACAGAACCTAATAAAAACGCGAATGTTAGGAAAAAAATTTGCACCTGTCAAGACGCGAACCACCGCCCCTACATTCAACTTAAAATAGGAACACGACAATACTCATTACGCAAAACCAACAACACACCCTTAGCCTGTAATCATACTATATTACCCCTTGTTGAAAACCTTAGTCGTAGATATGTTACTAATTGAAATTTAATTATAACAAATTGTAACAAGAACAATGCGTTTTGGGTGGATCTTCAGTGTTTCACTGCCTTCAAATAGCCTACTCTCGTAATACGCCAGTTACTATAATTCTTTTGCCACGAATATTATGTTTCTCATTATTTTATTGGAACGAATCACACAGTTAACAACGGGTTTTCCACTGATTCTCAACTTTCTGGTGCTCAGAAACGGCATATATACATATAGGCTTGAAATGAATGCCAATATGGCGCCTCACAACTCTGTACTCCTGGGAGACGGCGTGCGTGTGACGTAGGTGCCGTTGTGCCATCTTGTTGGTCAACGCTCAGACGCACGCTCGGAATATCTGACATGCTAGATATTGCCCTGCACGTTCGGAAAGACTCCCGAACGTGCTGTTCCACGCTATGACGTCAGCAACTTGGCACGCTGAACGCCCATCGTTCGGATGCACGGTCCGTGTGCCGACGGCATAAGGCTTCACATCTCAGTGGAATGTTATGTATTAAGTTAATATTGTGATATAGTAAAACCATTTCTAAGAGCAGTACCTAGAGATTGTTCACGTTTTCCTGCTCTTACTCAATTCCTTCATTCGGCCAACCTTTCACTTTACAGGAGCAGACCCACATGCTGCCTTCCAGGCGACACAAAAGTCATATTGCCATGGCTGTTGCAAAAGACTTTGTTAGTGGGCCAGTTCAGAGCCGGCCGAACACCATTACGTCAGATGCAGCAATGCCACTGGCAGATTCCCACATTGAGCTCCAAGAAAGGAGCTGGCACTGCCATAACGAAGACACAGCAGAAAGGCGTTTGTAGGCCACTTACTACTTATGGTCTACATGACTGCGAGCTGTGATTTGCAAAGCAAGAACGCTCTCTCCCAACATAAATTACAGTTATTTTCAGTCAAAGGTGTTTCAGTCTGGTAGCTACACAAGGAGAGATGTATGCCGCTCCTCTAGGCGACATGGTGCTACAAGCAGCCACCATGGGATTTGGTCTCCGCTAACTGTGGGCCCCTGCTTCTGGTTTTAAGATCAATGCTGTGGCTTAGCATCTTCCAGCCAGTGGACCACCTTCGAGCCGACTATCAGATGCAAACAGCCTTCCGCCATCGAAGGCAGTCGCTTGTGATCATGGTCATGTGTTGCATCAGTTCCTTAACACTCGCTGTCTTCAGCACACGTTATGGAGGCTGTTGCACCACAGAATGTTGTAGTTTCTTCTTCAGCAAAAAGAATGACTAGTGAAGTTTTTACGAGCAGCCACCTATCATCCCGACAACAGTCCCATCCTCAACTCAGACCTCCACATGTACATCTACATCTACATGGATACTCTGCAAATCACATTTAAGTGCCTGGCAGAGGGTTGATCGAACCACCTCCACAATTCCCTATTATTCCAATTTCGTATAGCACACGGAAAGTATGAACACCTATATCTTTCCGTACGAGCTATGATTTCCCTTATTTTATGGAGGTGATCTTTCCTCCCTATGTAGGTCGGTGTGAACAATATATTTTCGCATTCGGAGGAGAAATTTGGTGATTGGAACTTCGTGAGAAGATTCCATCGCAACGAAACACGCCTTTCTTTTAATAATTTCCAGCCCAAATCCTGTATCATTTCTGTGACACTCTCTCCCATATTTCGTGATAAGACAAAACTTGAGGCCTATATTTGAACTTTTTCGTTGTACTCCGTCACTCCTATCTGGTAAGGATCCAACACTGCTCAGCAGTATTCAGAAAGAGGACGGACAAGCATAGTATCCTCTTGTAGCGTTGTGTCCTCCTTACTACGTTTGTTACATTTTCTAAGTGTCGTGCCAATAAAACGCAGCCTTTCTTTAGCCTTGTCGACAACATTTTCTATGTGCTCTTTCCAATTTAAGTTGTTCGTAATTGTTAATACCTAGGTATTTATTTGAATATACGCCTTGTAGATTAGACTGATTTATCGCGCAACCGAAGTTTAAAGAGTTCCTTTTAGCACTCATGTGGATGACCTAACACTTTTCGTTATTTAGCGTCAACTGCCACTTTTCGCACAGTTCAGATATTTTTTTTAAATCGTTTTGCAGTTTGTTTTGATCTTCCGATTACTTCATTAGTCGATAAACGACAGCGTCATCTGCAAACAACCGAAGACGGCTGCTCAGATTGTCTCCCAAATCGTTTATATAGATAAGGAACAGCGAAGGGCTTATAACAGCAAAGGGCCTGTAACACCACCTTGGGGAACGACTGAAATCACTTCTGAATTACTCGATGACTTTCCGTTAATTACTACGAACTGTGACCTCTCTGACAGGAAATCGCATATCCAGTCACATAACTCAGACGATATTCCATAAGCACGCAATTTCACTACTAGCAGCTTGTGTGGTACAGTGTCAAAAGCCTTCCGGAAATCCAGGAATACGGAATCGATCTGAAATCCCTTGTCAATAGCACTCAGCACTTCGTGTGAATAAAGAGCTAGTTGTGTTACACAGGAACGATGTTTCCTAACCTATGTTGACTGTGTGTCAATAGACCCTTTCCTTCGAGGTAATTCATAATGCTCGAACACAATATATGTTCTAAAATCCTGCTGCATATCAACTTTAACGATATGGGCCTGTGATTTAGTGGATTACTCCTACTACCTTTCTTGAATATTGGTGTGACCAGTGCAACTTTCGAGTCTTTGGGTACAGATCTTTCGTCAAGCGAACAGTTGTATATGATTGTTAAGTATGGAGCTAATGCATCAGCATACTCGGAAAGGAACCTAACTGGTATACAGTCTGGACCAGAAGACTTTCTGTTATTAAGTGATTTGAGTTGCTTCACTACTTCGAGGATATTTACTTCTACGTTACCCATGTTGGCAGCTGTTCTCGATTCGAATTCTGGGATATTTACTTAGTCTTCTTTTGTGAAGGCATTTCGGAAGGCTGTGTTTAGTAACTCTGTTTCGGCAGCACTGTCCTCGATAGTAACTCCAATGTTATGGCGCAGAGAAGGCATTGATTGTTTCTCGCCGCTGACGTACTTCACATACGACCAGAACCTTTTCGGATTTTCTGACAGGTTTCGAGACAAAGTTTCGTTGTGGAAACTGTTGTAGGCACCACGCATTGAACTCCGCGCTAAATTACGAGCTCCTGTAAAGGATCGCCAGTCTTGGGAACTTCGCGTCTATTTAAACATGGCATGATTGTTTCGTTGTTCGTGCAACAATGTTCTAACCTGTTTTGTGTACCAAGGAGGATCAGCTCTGCTGTTTGTTTGTTTGTTTATTTGGTATAAATCTCTCAATTGCTGCCGATCCTATTTCTTTGAATTTAAGCCTCATCTGGTGTACACCTATATTATTAATTTGGAATGAGTGTAGACTGTCTCTCTGGAAGGCGTCAAGTGAATTTTTACCTGGTTTTTAAATAGGTATACTTTTCGCTCAATTTTCGAGGATTTGGAGATTACAATATTCAATCTCACTACGACAACCCAGTGTTCACTAATCTCTATACCGGTTTCGGTGCTCGTTATTAACTCAGGATTATTTGTTGCTAAGTGGTAAAGTGTGTTTTCAACCCGTTTACTATTCGCCTGGGCTCATGACCCGCTCGAAATAATTTTCAAAGAATGCGTTTGGCAAAATTTCGGATGATATTTTATGCGTACTTCTGGAATTAAACATGTATTTTCGCCAACATATCGAGGGTAAATTAGTCACCACCAACTATTATCGTATGAGTCGGGTACGTGTTTGAAATCAAACTCAAGTTTTCTTTGAACATTTCAGCAACTGTATCACCTGAACTGGGAGGGCAGTTAAAGGGTCCCTTTATTATTTTATTCCGTTTGCCAACAATGACCTCTGCCCATACTAACTCACAGGAAGTATTTACTTCAATTACGCGACAAAATGAACTACTTCTGACAGTAACAAACACGCCACCGCCAACTTCACGGAACACCGTTAGGTTAAAAAATGGCTCTGAGCACTATGGGACTTAACATCAGAAGTCATCAGTCCCCTGGAACTTAAAGCTACTTAAACCTAACCAACCTAAAGACATCACACACATCAATGCCCGAGGCAGGATTCGAACCTGCGACCATAGCAGTCTCGCAGTTCCGGACTGAAATGCGTAAAACCGCTCGGCCACCGGGGCCGGCACACCGTTACGTTCTGCACAAAAATTTCGGCTGAGCTTATATCTGATTTTAGCCAGCTTTCATTGCCTATAACTGTTTGAGCATCAGTGCTTCCTATTAGCGGTTGGAGCTCTGGTTCGTTCCCAACACGGCTACGACATTTTACAACTGTTATATCAATGATTCCTGCATCTACGTTCTTCCTGTGTTCAGCTTGCACCCTTTGTCACTGAAGCGCTTCTTGTGTTTTCACGAGACCCTCTAACCTAAACAACCGTCTAATCCACGCCACACACCCCTTATACCCGTGTAGCCGTCTCCTTCGTATAGTGGACACCTGACCTATTCAGTGGAACCCGAAACCCAACCGCCCGTTGGCGCAAGTCCAGGAATCTGCAGCCTACACGCTCGCAGAACCGTTTGAGCCTCTGATTCAGACCCACCACTCGGCTCTGTACCAGAGGTCCGCAATCGGTCCTGTCGACAATGCTGCAAATGGTCAGCTCTGCTATCATCTTGCAAGCAAGACTGCACTCGGTATGCACACGGAGTGCACATTGGATTTCTTACCCTTCTTGTCAGCCAAGTCCCTAAGGGGCCCCATAACGCGCCTAACGTTGGAGCTCCCAACTACCAATAATCCCACCCTCTGCGATTGCCCAGATCTTGCAGGCTGAGTGGTTTCCTCTGAAACAGGACAACCGACAACATCCGGCTCAGTGACAGTGGCAGCCACAGACAGCACCTGGAACCTGTTTGCCAGACAAACCGGATGCCTTATGTGCGGCCGCTTGGGAAGTCTTCTGCCGCCTGCTTCGCCCTGGGGCGAACTCTACATTTTGATGTCAGAAGTGTGTGTCACCACCAAATTTCAGTGACAGAGGAACGTTACCAGCCACCCTCCCTGCAGACGATGACTCTCGGCTACCTGAGAGTTGCAGTTTCGTCGACAGACAGCATCAGTACGCAGTGGGTGATTGCACTGACTGTTCTTTCTTTTCCCCTGCGAGTGTCACGTCGAGTCAGTGCACCTTTTACCAGCTTTTCAGTTCTGTTTTCATGTGTGACATGTGGCATGTAAACTCAGACTGGGTTCTGAGGACGTGTAGATATGAACGCTATTTTTCTCTGTCATCAATGGATGTGGCTCATTGTCTGGAATGGTATGAGGTATTAACCATGTGAAGCTTCTTAGGAGGAGAAGATGAGTTTTGTTTAGAAGTCGGAGTTTTGTGGTAGTTTAAGCCGTTTTGAATTGGGAATGTATTTCATTTCGAGCAATAAATGTGGCTCACTACGTTTAAGAACGTAAAGTAGTAGTCATGAGTAGCCGCTCAAGCGGAGAAGTTAAGTTACAGTAAGTGTTAGGATAGAATTACATTAAGTGTTGTAAGGTGGCATGATTTTAGAGCCACATTACAACTACCACTCCGGAAAGAAGACCCTTTAATAGAATAAACATCGAGACAGGGAACCATTAACAATACTGACATCGGCTAGGGTCCTTAATTTGTAGCAGAATATCTGCACGTTGGGCGATAGTGAAGCGGACGGAGACGGGATGCTGGCAGGAGAACGGAAAAGACACAAGCGAGGCAGGCAGGCCTGAGAGCTGTAGACAGCATCGAACGTAAGCTCCTGGAAACCCGTGGCGGGTGGACCGCGGCTTAGCGGGAGCCACGTGGCCGAGGACAAGGAGAAGACACAGGGGCTCGCTCTTAAAACGCGTGGCGGCGTGTGGGTGGTTTTCCGAACGGCCGTAGCAGAAGCATTTGGAACAGTCTGGAAACTTCTAGAAGCTTTGGTCGATTGCAAATCTGAGATTGGTCGGCGCTCGGAAACGAACGCCTTCCAGCAACATAATTGGCCATACACTTTAAAGGGGGGAACAAAAAAGAACAGGAGCTACGAAAAAGCGCTGCGACTGTGAAACACTTGTTCCTGGGGCGTCGAGGAGAGAGGTTGGTCATGGCGACGTGTGCGACCTCGTTACATGGACAGAGTACTTGTAGCGAGAGCCTAAGGATCGTTTGGTGTTCCACGGCAGCCGTGGAGGTGCCTACGGAAGCTTTTGGTGAGGTAGAATTTATGTTATCTCGCTGAGGCGAGAACCTTTGCAGCGATAAGCGTTGGATCACTGTAGTGGTCATGCATTCGCAACGGCGGTTAGGGAAGTAAAGTAAATTGCAGATCACGTGTCTTTTTCGTTCTATGCTGAGGCTTCACGTTGCTAGTCGTGAGTGTAGTTCTAAATGTAAATGCTAGTGCCATAGCTGATGTCAGTATTCCCGAAACAACAGCGAATATATCAAAGGACAGACGATTACCAAATGTGAATAGGCAGAACTAAAATGTTGCTCGTACTGTTTAATCTTGTATAGGGTAAATTGCAGAAGAGTAAAGAACATAACACTACTGAGTGTATATTTCATAGCTAGTACTTTCCTTTGTCATTTTATTATGTTCTTTATCTGTATTTCATGTTTGCAACCGCCTGGTGGCGGCAGTGTTAGTAGGTCAGCACATGTGAACATTCTAGGATATTTTGAGGATATGGTTAGAAACCAACCACATTTGCATACGACTACTTGATGTCACATGTAGAGCAAAGGGGAAGCTTATCCTTCTGGACAGCGTATAAGTGTCAGGGCGACTAATTAGCGTTATAAAATCCGCTGTGCAAAATTATTCACTTATACGTTCGGCTCGCAGGCTTACCCATCAGCAGAAAAGAGCAAAACAGAACCGCTAGCAAAATGGTTCAAATGGCTCTGAGCACTATGGGACTTAACATCGGAGGTCATCAGCACCCTATAACGTAGTACTACTTAAACCTAACTAACTTAAGGACAGCACACACACCCATGCCCGGGGCAGGATTCGAACCTGCGACCGCAGCGGTCGCGCGGTTGCAGACTGAAGCGCCTAGAACCGCTCGGCCACTCCGGCCGGCAGAAGCGGTAGCATAGTGTCCTTGTCATCGTACTGTTTTGTTCTCCTCGTTTGTTGTTTGTTGTTTGCGTAATTAGTGAGGTATACCCTGGCGGAGAGGTTGCGAATTCCTGCAGCCTGGAACAGATGTGGAGGGAAGTTCATGTGCCGATGATTTTTGTGTCTTGCAGAGTGCAACTGCCAACAGTAATTTCATTATACATATTTAGGAGGTTGCACAGAAAGCTATCAATAAGGTTGATTGTATTGCAGATGTTTTGCGTACTGAAATGGTACAGACGCATTTAGTATTTCCGAAGTACGCAGATTCTGCACCATCTGTGACGGCACTGCCTCCTCAGAACGTGGGAGGGGAAGAAAGAGGAGATGTGTTTGTAAGGTTTATGATCAGGCCGACAAGGCTTGTGCCAGTGGGTCAGGAGATTGACAATTGAGACAACTCTTGCAGTGTAATGCGTGATGCTGGCGAAGGCTGCTGTGCAATCCCTGGGCTAGACTTCCTTATCAAGTAGCATGCCTAAACTGACTTTCGATGACGAGCGGTGGAACTCAGTGGGATAATGTTCAAGCTTGGGGGAACTGTCACCAGTGAAGTACACTCGCAAACATTGTTTGTCACGAACGACAAATGCGGGCAAAGTCACTAAGGCTTAATTTGCATGATATAGTACCCCAAGACACTGGGAAGCTGCTTTAGGTGACCGAAGGTGTTGCTAACTTATACTATTCTGGACTTATCCTCCGGGTAGGGAGTCATCATTCGGTACGCAGCGTTCTGTGATTGAGAGCACTTCTTGTGTTCATACTCACGTTGAGACGTTATCTGATTTCCGTCCTTGTAGAATTCGTGTTTCTTGTCTGTAAAACACAGAGAGGAGAAGATAGTATTAGATTACACTAGTCAAAGTAGCGCCTTCTGCCGTCCTAGTCGTTGGAGTGTATTTTGTGGTTGGAGTTCTTACATCGTCGCAGACGTGTACGTGAATCATCACTCCGACACACGGGACGCAGTACATTCGGTGATACTGGTAATTGCTTCGGCTTATTATGGCTATAAAGCTGAACAGCTGTGATCACGTGAGTTTCATTTCCACTGAGGTTGCACACCACTGTAGACCATCTTTGAAAGTAGTGTCTTCTAGTGTTTGGGACGTAGATGATACCAATCATCTCGCGTTATTTATATTAGATCGCGTAGTCATAAATAGGGGCAGATTTGGGGCAGTTGATCAATAATATTAGTCAGGAAATTCAATTGTATCATTTTATGTTCATTACACATCTACATATAAACATTGGTAATAAGTAAAGGGGTGTTAATCTACAATAAATGTATAAGCAGAAACATTAATGTTTAGTAGTTACTAGTTCCCTTAGACATTCTTTTATTTTTATGTTGTAATTTATATGTTAAAGAGCAAGAAGGAAGAAATAATAGCACCGTTAAGAGATCCGAAATCTTCTTCAGAGGGTAGACAGAGGGACGAATCTTTATATTTGCGTTCAGTATTTTCCATTGCGGACATTCATGTATACACCCGCCTGGAGCAGCATCTTGGAAACCATACAAATACCTTCAAGAAATACTTACTAACACTTAAATTTATATTCGATGTTAGCAAAACTCTCTTTCTCATTAATACTTTTCTTGCTGTAGTCAGTCTTCATTTTATATCCTCTACTTCGGCCATCATCAGTAATTTTGCTGCCCAATAGTCCTTTTAGTGTCTCATTTCGTAATCAGATTCCTTAACACTTCCTGATTTAACCCTCGCAATAGAAAGGGAGAGTACTACCGTTTCAGAATACTGTAATCTAGTCATGTGCATATTATTTTAAAATTTTGAAAAAATATATTTGTAATTTTCAGTGATTTCTTCTACGAGATTCCGTAGCTGTTTTATATTTTAGAGTAAAACTTAACGCAAAATTAAACTCTTGTCAGTGGATGCGAGTTTTCAGAGCAGGTGTCATATTCATATTTCCAAGTTTAGGACAACTGTTACACATAAATATATCTATAAGAAGTATGTTGCGCGTAAAAGACAACGAAAATTAACGAAATGCGTATATCTTTGTGTTGGTCATATATTACGCCACCCTATTGTAGTACACGTTATACAAAATCCGTTGGTACTGCTAGGTTTAATTCGAATACGTTCCATTACCAATCATTTAGTTCCATTGAGGGATATCTTATCTCTTTTCAGGACACTATCAATTCCGTTCAACTGTTATTCCAAGTTCTTTGCTGTCTCTGACAGAATTGCAGTGTCACTGGTAAACTTCAAAATGTTTATTGCTTCTCCCTGATATTTAATTCTGTTTACAAATTTATCCTTCTGTGCTTTACTGCTTGTTCAGTGTAGATGGTGAATGACATCGAGTGGAGGCTACCCGAATGTGTCACTCTCATCTTCAAATTGCACAACTAGAAATCCAGCAGATAAGGTAGCAGAATTTTTGTGCTTCAACAAGATTTGGTCTTTGATGGGGTGGGGTTGTGAAATACATGTAGAGCCTCATTACTCTCTTCTTTGTACCTAAGGACACCAAAATTCATATTTCAGTGCATATACGGCAAAAATTCAGGCTTTGATATAGGACAATATGGATTCCCAAGGATTCACATGATACCAGTTGTGGAGAAACATGTAGGAATCGGCGTCTCTATTTCCGAACATAAAACGTTATTTTTCTAGCTTCCGCAAGGGAATATTATATTGAGATAAGTATTTCTAGATCGAAATGTAAGCCAGTTCCGTTCGAACCCACTAGCGACAACAAAGAGACAGGACGGTTGGAGATGCAGTAAATAGAAATGACGTTAGTGTACTGTGGGATTGGAGAAGTATGAACAAGGAAAACTCTTGTATCATTTCATGACTTTACGCCTCTTATCTTCAGATATCATTTTTAAATGACGAATGGTGGCCAAAAGAAAGTTGCCACTTCACAGTATCTCTGGACAAATAGCTTTTAATCTAAGTACAATTTGAGACGTTAATGTAAAAGTCAGATTTCAGAAGTTTCTCTGTCCTGGGGCGCCAGATTCAATTCTTCAAACTTGTCATTGTCCAAGTCAATAGAAGGTGCAGTGCAGGTCATTTCCCAAGTTCCAATTCCTTGAACGCCGCTTTGAAGAGCTACAAAAACCCTTATGTTTTAAAATCTATAAAATAAACTATCGTGTATAAGAATTACTGTAATAGAATAGCATACATACCGTGATATGTTCTTACATCAGCGTGATATCAGTTCCTTCATTTCGGGCAATTTCTCCTTTCTCAAAGAGCTTTTCGCACAAAGACATTCTAACATTGTCACCTGCTTATTCCAGCGAGTATCGTTAGACGGGCTCAGTTATCTATCAAGAGCATTAAGAAGACCGGGTTTCTTTACGGAAGTGACGCGCTCTTTCGCCACAGTCAAAAGACCATGAGCTTATGGGCAATTGACGCATATATACTCTGCATTAAATTTATTTCGTATCCCTGTATTTAGCATATGGTAGGAACAATTCAATCCTGAATAATAATGCAGTGCAACGACAATGACAAACTTGATCAGTCATGGGCTGCATGTCTTTCAAAGTAGTGTTGGAAACCAGGAGACATAAGCCGTCTAAACAATTTATTTTATTTATTTATTTTTATTTATTTATTTATTGTTCCGTGAGACCAAATTAAGGAGAAGTCTCCATGGTCATGGAACGTGTCAATACATGAAATTATAACACGATATTAGAAACAGATATAATGAAATATTTAAAAAAAACATATTCAGGTGACAAGTCGTAAGTTTAAATAAAGAAAATCAACAATATAGAATTGGAATTTGCTTAATTTTTTAGCTCTTCCAGGAGCTCCTCGACAGTATAGGAGTGAGCCATGAGGAAACTCTTCAGTTTAGACTTAAAAGAGTTCGGCTACTGCTAAGATTTTTGAGTTCTTGTGGTAGCTTATTGAAAATGGATGCAGCAGAATACTGCACTCCTTTCTGCACAAGAGTCAAGGATGTGCATTGCATATGCAGATTGGATTTCTGCCTAGTATTAACTGAGTGAAAGCTGCTAACTCTTGGGAATAGGCTAATATTGCTAACAACAAACGACATTAAAGAAAATATATACTGTGAGGGCAATGTCAGAATTCCCAGACTATTGAATAGGGGTCGACAAGAGGTTCGCGAACTTACACCAAATATAGCTCGAGAAGCCCGTTTTTGAGCCAAAAATACCGTTTTTGAATCTGAAGAATTACCCCAAAAAATAATACCATACGACATAAGCGTATGAAAATATGCGAAGTAGACTACTTTTCATGTTGAAGTGTCACTTGTTTCAGATACTGTTCTAATGGTAAATAAAGTAGCATTTAGTTTCTGAACAAGATCCTGGACATGGGCTTTCCACAACAGCTTACTATCTATCCGAACGCCTAGGAACTTGAACTGTTCCGTGTCGCTTATAATATGCCCATTCTGTCTGATCAAAATATCGGTTCTTGTTGAATTGTGAGTTAGAAACTGTAAAAACTGAGTCTTACTGTGATTTAGCATCAAATTATTTTCCACAAGCCACGAACTTATTTCACGAACTACATTATTTGATACTGTTTCAATATTACGCACAAGATCCTTCACTATCAAGCTGGTGTCATCAGCAAACAGAAATATTTTTGAATCACCTGTAATACTAGAAGGCATATCTTTTATATAAATAAGAAACATCAGTGGCCCCACCACTGACCCTTGGGGAACGCCCCACTCAACAGTGCCCCACTGGGACTGAACATCACTGCCGCTCTCAATATTGTGGAGAATTACCTTCTGCTTTCTGTTCTTAAAGTAAGAGGCAAACCAATTGTAAGCTACTCCCCTTACTCAATAATGGTCCAACTTCTGCAGTAATATTTTGTGGTCAACACAGTCAAAAGCCTTCGTTAAATCTAAGAAAACACCTAGCGTTCGCAACCTTTTATTTAATCCGCCCAAAACCTCACAGAGAAAAGAGAATATAGCATTTTCAGTTGTTAAACCATTTCTAAAACCAAACTGTACAATTGACAGCAAATTATGTGAATTTAAATGCTCCAGTAACCTTGTATATACAACCTTCTCGATAACTTTAGCAAACACCGATGGCATAGAAATAGGTCTAAAATTGTCAACATTATCAATGTCTCACTTTTTTTAAAGTGGCTTCACTACCGAGTACTTCAATCGCTCAAGAAACTGACCACTCCTAAAGGAAAAGTTACAGATATGGCTAAGTATTGGGCTAACATACATAGAACAATACTTCAGTATTCTGCTAGATACCCCGTCATATCCATGAGAGTTCTTGGTCTTTAGTGATGTAATTATTAACTCAATCTCCCTCTTCTCAGTATCATGGAGGTGCATTTCAGGTAACAGTCACGGAACACATTTTTCTAAGAGCGCTATATGATTCCCTGTTGGGACTAGGTTTCTATTTAGTTCACGTGATATATTCAGAAAGTGATTATTAAATATTGTACATATATGCGACTTATCAGTAACTCGGACATTCCCACTACGCACTGATTCTATATCCTCGACCTGTCTCAGCAGATCAGCCACTTCCTTTACGACTGACCATATGGTTTTAATTTTATCCTGAGACTTAGCTATTCTATCTCCGTACCACATACTTTTTGCCTTCCTAATAACATTTTTAAGCACCTTACAATACTGTTTGTAACGGGCTGCTGCATTTAGATTTTGACTGTTTCTAACGTTTTGATATAATTGCCACTTTGTTCTACAAGAAATTCTTATACCTCTAGTCAGCCACACAGGCTGCCTGTTTGTGCTAGTACCCTGTTCTGAACGTTCTAACGGAAAGCAACTTTCAAAGAGCACGAGAAAAGTCTTGAGAAAAGCATTATATTCATCGTCTACTGTATCAGCGCTATAAACATCTTGCCACTCTTGTTCCTTGATAAGGTTTACAAAGGTCTCTACAGCAACTGGATCAGCTTTCCTAAACAGCTAACACGTATTGGAGCACAAAAATCTTTTACAATTAAAATTTGTGCATCATGATCTGAAAGGCCATTCACCTTTTTGCTAACAGAATGCCCTTCTAGTAATGAGGAATGAACAAAAATGTTGTCTATGGTTGTTCTACTGTTCCCTTGCACTCTCGTTGGAAAGAATACGGATTGGATAAGATTATATGAATTGAGGAGGCCTGCCAGCATCCTCTTCATTGCACAATCACTTTTACAAGTAATATTAAAGTCAGATTCTCTTAGAATGTTACCGCCCATTTTTGCTTCATCTAGAAACTGAGTTGTAAATAAAATGCGAGATCTGAGAGTCAAGTCAATGAAACAGGAGACAGTACATGTCAGATAATTGCTTTTAGTCGAGCTGAATGTCCAGATGCCTGTAGTTGCTGAATATTCCCCTTCTGTTATATGAGCAATTACCTCAGGCATAAATATATGTCATAGGCTTTAAGCACTTTCTGCCATGTACCGCGTCCCAGTTGTGGGGTGAGACATAATGGCCTTTGCAGTGTCGATTAACGTCTGAACAAGATCCATAGGACCTTTACATCTCATAGCTCCATATGATCTTACGTCTCGTGCACTCTTAGGCACGCATTTATCGAGTCATCTCGTCAGCTGGTTGAGAAGTCGTTTCTCGTCCACATAAGACCCTTATTTATTGGACATGCATGGATGGCGAGAAATGTACGAAGTGCCACTTGACCCTTCAGCATGAGAGTTAATATGACAGTACAGCGAACAGCAAAGAAAATGAACGCTCTTCCTAATGCTATACTCAATAGACTACAACAAGGTCCAAAGTGTACTTTTAAAATTTGCTCCATGCTGTGTGGTTCTCTACTCACCACTGATTAGTTTTTCTTTCGCTTCCCTTTTCCTTGACATGTGCTCCTTCGTCTGCAAACCACATTTAGCTTCCCGCTCTCATTTTGCGTGTTCGGAAAGAAACGAAGACACCCCATCACTCCACTAAACACTGCTCTACTCACCGCTCGTAGCCCGTAGCTCGCAACTGCGGTTAGTGCTACCAACAGCCCATATGCCGCAGCACACCAGTGCTTGCACAAGGCACTGGTAAGTGACGTAATGAGCTCACTCGGTGTGTAGCAGTGAGGCCGCGGCCCGTGGCCTGCGTCCCCATGCGCAACCCTGCTGAGACCACGGCATACAGGTTCTTTCGCAACAGCACTGCTTGGCCCTTGGGATGACGTCAGGGACTCGCTCGGCCCGAGACTGCTGCAGTCCAGTGCGGCCGCAGCTCGCGGGCCGAGCCTCTTCGCACGACTCTCCCAGGGGACATCGATGCGGCTGCGCTGCCCCACCTGAACCGGCAGCGCTAGGCAAGGCACGGATGGCTGTCATGGCCACGGAAATGGACGGGCCTCACTTCGATGATCACCTCTGCTGCAAACTGCACAACCAGACCTCACACTCATCCGGTTGTCACCGACCGATTAACATCATACAAGCCAACTGCGAAGTCACTCCAGCAGTGGCTGCATCAATTACCACGGGCAGACATGTCCCTGATCTGACTTAACCTTTTAGCCTCAGAACATTGATACCTCTAAAATTTTAAGTTGGTGTATCTTGTTCAAATACCTCACATGCCAATCTAAATCATTTGTCAAACTGTTTATTTAAAACATGTCAAATAGTGTATTGTTTTTCTTGTATACACCAATCTTGTAATTTTGTTGTACACGCCTTGAATGAGTACTCATGTAACAGCTAGCATCGTAGTCAAATGTATCGTAGACAAGCGTAAGACACCAAGATATTTTTCTTTCTTTATGTTTATGAAATACGTGTTTACCAGAGGGTCCACAAGTGTTAAAAAATACATGTAATACTTTCTGTGATCATAAAGAACAGAGAAGCCTTCACAATTTTTCTGCGATCAGCTAGGGGATGCCTTCCTGTTTCGTATCTTCCTTTGTTCTTCCGCTTCCGCTCTGTAAGCATCTACTCTACAGGCCATTAAAATTATTACACCACGAACGTGCTACAGTCGCGAAATTTAAACGACAGGAAGAATATGCAGTCATATGCAAACGATTACCTTTCCAGAGGCTTCACGTAAGGTTGCCGCCGGTGGCGACACCTACAAAGTGCTGACATGAGGAAAGTTTCCAACCGTTTTCTCATACACAAACAGCAGTTGACCGGCGTTGCCTAGTGAAACGTTGTTGTGATGTCTCGTGTAAGGAGGAGAAATGCGTACCATCACGTTTCCGACTTCGATAAAGGTAGGATTTTAGCCTATTGCGATTGCGGTTTATCGTATCGCGACATTGCTGCTCGCGTTGGTCGAGATCCAATGACTCTTAGCAGAATATGGAATCGGTGGGTTCAGGAGGGTAATAAGGGGCTCCGTGCTGGATCCCAACGGCCTCGTATCACTAGCAGTCGAGATGAGACATCTTATCCACTTGGCTGTAACGGACCGTGCAGCCACGTCCCGATCCCTGATTCAACAGATGGGGACGTCTGCAAGACAATAACCATCTGCACGAACAGTTGGACCACGTTTGCAACAGCATGGACCATCAGCTCGGAGATAATGACTGCAGTTATCCTTGACGCTGGATCACAGACAGGAGTGCCTGCGGTGGTGTACTCAACGACGAACCTGGGTGCACGAATGGCATAACGTCATTTTTTCGGATGAATCCAGGTTCTGTTTACAGCGTCATGATGGTCGCGTCTGTGTTTGGCGACATCGCGGTGAACGCACATTGGAAGCGTGTATTCGTCATCGCCATACTGGCGTATCACCCGGCGTGATGGTATGGGGTGCCACTGGTTACACGTCTCGATCACCTCTTGTTCGCACTTCGAACAGTGGACTTTACATTTCAGATGCGTTACGACCCGTGGCTCCACCCTTCATTCGATCCCTTACATTTCAGCAGGGCCGTTCTGGATACAGAAAATGTTCGACTGCTGCCCTGGCCAGCACGTCATACAGATCTTTCACCAACTGAATGGCCAATGGCGGCTGAGCAACTGGCTCATCACAATACGCTAGTCACTACCCCGACAACATTCCACCACCTCAGCTCAGACCTCCACATGTCCATCTACATCTACATGGATACTCTGCAAATCACATTTAAGTGCCTGGCAGAGGGTTCATCGAACCACCTTCACAATTCTCTATTATTCCAATGTCGTATAGCGCGCGGAAAGAATGGACACCTATATCTTTCCGTACGAGCTATGATTTCCTTTATATTATCGTGGTGATCGTTCCTCCCTAAGTAGGTCGGTGTCTACAAAATATTTTCGCATTCAGAGGAGAAAGTTGGTGATTGGAATTTGGTGAGAAGTTTCCATCGCAACGAAAAACGCCTTTCTTTTAATGATTTCCAGCCCAAACCCTGTATCATTTCTGTGACGTTCTCTCCCATATTTCGTAATAATACAAAACGTGCTGCCTTTCCTTGAACTTTTTCGATGTACTCCGTCAGTCCTATCTGGTAAGGATCCCACACTGCGCAGCAGTATTTTAAAAGAGGAAAGACAAGCGTAGTATCCTCTTGTAGCGTAGTGTCCTCCTTAGTAGGTTTGTTACATTTTCTAAGTGTCCTGCCAATAAAACGCAGCCTTTCTTTAGCCTTCCTCACAACCGTTTCTATGTGCTCTTTCCAATTTAAGTTGTTCGTAATTGTAATACCTAGGTATTTAGGTAAATTTGCGGCTTTTAAATTAGACTGATTTATCGTGTAACCGAAGTTTAACCAGTACATTTTAGCACTCAGGTGGATGACCTCCCACTTTTTGTTATTTAGGGTCAACTGCCACTTTTCGTACGATTCAGATATCTTTTCTAAATCGTTTTGGACTTTGTTTTGATCTTCTGATGACTTTATTAGTCGATAAACGACAGTGTCATCTGCAAATAACCGAAGACGGCTGCTCAAATTGTCTCCCAAATCATTTATATAGATAGGGAACAGCAAAGGGCCTATAACACTACCTTGGGGAACGCCTCAAATCATTTCTGTATTACTCGATCACTCTCCGTCAGTTACTACGAACTGTGACCTCTCTGACAAGAAATCGCAAATCCAGTCACATAACTGAGGCAATATTCCATAAGCACGCCATTTCCCTACGAGCAGCTTGTGTGGTACAGTGTCAAAAGCTTTCCGGAAATCCAGGAATACGGAATCGATCTGAAATCCCTTGTTAATAGCACTCAGAGTTCGGGTGAATAAAGAGCTAGTTGCGTTTCACAGGAACGATGTTTTCAAAACCCGTGTTGACTGTGTGTCAATAGACCGTTTCCTTCGGGGTAACTCACAACTTTCGAACACTATATATTTTCTGAAATCCCGCCGTATATCGACGTTAGCAACATGGGCCTGTAATTAAGTGGATTACTCCTACTTCCTTTCTTGAATATTGGTGTGACCTGTGCAACTTTCCAGTCTTTGGGTACGGATCATTCGTGGAGCGAACGGTTGCATATGATTGTGAAGTATGGAGCTAAGGCACCAGCATACTCGGAAAGGAATCTAATTGGGATACAGTCTGCACCAAAGGGCTTGCTTTTATTAAGTGATTTGAATTGCTTCACTACTTCCAGGATATTTACTTCTACGTTACTCATATTGGCAGCTGTTCTCCATTCGAATTCTGGGATATTTACTTCGTCTTCTTTTGTGAAGGCATTTCGGAAGGCTGTGTTTAGTAACTCTGCTTTGGCAGCACTGTCCTCGATAGTAACTCCATTGTTATCGCCCAGAGAAGGCATTGATTGTTTCTTGCCGCTAACGTACTTTACATAAGACCAGAATCTATTTGAATTTTCTGCCAGGTTTCGAGACAAAGTTTCGTTATGGAAACTGTTATAGGCGTCTCGCATCGAACTCCGCGCTAAATTTCGAGCTCCTGTAAAGGATAGCCAATCTTGGGGATTTTGCGTCGTTTAAATTTGGTACGTTTGTTTCGTTGTTTCTGCAACAGTGTTCTAGTCCGTTTTGTGTACCAAGGAGGATCCACTGCGTAGTTTGTTTGTTTATTTGGTGGAAATCTCAGAATTGCTGCCGATACGATTTCTTTGAATTTAAGCCACGTCTGGTCTACACTTTATGTTATTAATTTGGAATGAGTGGAGATTGTCTCTCAGGTAGCCGTCAAGTGAATTTTTATTTGCTTTTTTGAATAGGTGTATTTTTCGCTCGTTTTTCGAGAATCTGGCGATTATAATATTCAGTCTCACTACGACAACCCTGTGTTCACTAATCCGTATATCGGTTTTGCTGCTCGTTATTAACTCAGGATTATTTGTTGCTAAGAGGTAAACTGTGTTTTCACAACCGTTTACTATTCGTGTGGGCTCATGATCTAACTGCTCGAAACAATTTTCAGAGAATGCTTCCCTTTCATGCCCCTCGACTCTTATAACTGCCATCTGGTTTCTGTACAAATTGTAAATAGCCTTTCGCTCCCTGTATTTTACCCCTGATACTTTCAGAATTTGAAAGAGAGTATTCCAGTCAACGTTGTCAAAAGCTCTCTCTAAGTCTACAAATGCTAGAAATGTAGGTTTGCCTTTCCTTAATCTAGCTTCTAAGATAAGTCTTAGTGTCAGCATTGCCTCACGTGTTCCAACATTTCTACGGAATCCAAACTGATCTTCCCCGAGGTCCGCTTCTACCAGTTTTTCCATTCGTCTGTAAAGAATTCGCGTTAGTATTTTGCAGCTGTGACTTATTAAACTGATAGTTGGATAATTTTCACATCTGTCAACACCTGCTTTCTTTGGGATTGGAATTATTATATTCTTCTTGAAGTCTGTGGATATTTCGCCTGTCTCATACATCTTGCTCACCAGATGGTAGAGTTTTGTCATGACTGGTTCTCCCAAGGCCATCAGTAGTTCTAATGGAATGTTGTCTACTCTGGGGGCCTTGTTTCGACTCAGGTCTTTCAGTGCTCTGTCAAACTCTTCACGCAGTATCTTATCTCCCATTTCATCTTCATATACATCCTCTTCCATTTCCATAATATTGTCCTCAAGTACATCGCCCTTGTATAAACCCTCTATATACTCCTTCCACCTTTCTGCCTTCCTTTCTTTGCTTAGAACTGGGTTGCCATCTGAGCTCTTGATATTCATACAAGTGGTTCTCTTCTCTCCAAAGGTCTCTTTAATTTTCCTGTAGGCAGTATCTATCTTACCCCTAGTGAGACAAGCCTCTACATCCTTACATTTGTCCTCTAGCCATCCCTGCTTAGCCATTTTGCACTTCCTGTCGATCTCATTTTTGAGACGTTTGTATTCCTTTTTGCCTGCTTCATTTACTGCATTTTTATATTTTCCCCTTTCATCAATTAAATTCAATATTTCTTCTGTTACCCAAGGATTTCTATTAGCCCTCGTCTTTTTACCTACTTGATCCTCTGCTGCCTTCACTACTTCATCCCTCAGAGCTACCCATTCTTCTTCTACTGTATTTCTTTCCCCCATTCCTGTCAATTGTTCCCTTATGCTCTCCCTGAAACTCTCTACAACCTCTGGTTCTTTCAGTTTATCCAGGTCCCATCTCCTTAAATTCCCGCCTTTTTGCAGTTTCTTCAGTTTCAATCTGCAGTTCATAAGCAATAGATTGTGGTCAGAATCCACATCTGCCCCTGGAAATGTCTTACAATTTAAAACCTGGTTCCTAAATCTCTGTCTTACCATTATTTAATCTATCTGATACCTTTTAGTATCTCCAGGATTCTTCCACGTATACAACCTTCTTTCACTCGCAGGGGAAAAGAAAGAACAGTCAGTGCAATAACCTACTGCGTAATGATGCTGTCTGTCGACGAAAGCCGGCCGGTGTGGCCGAGCGGTTCTTGGCGCTTTCAGCTGGATCCGAGCGACCGCTACGGTCGCAGGTTCGAATCCTGCCACGGGCATGGATGTGTGTGCTGTCTTTAGGTTAGTTAGGTTTAAGTAGTTCTAAGTTCTAGGGCACTGATGGCTTCATATGTTAAGTCACATAGTGCTGTGAGCCATTTGAACCATTTGAACCATAAATTGCTGATCACATGTCATTTTCGTTCTATCCTGAGGCTTCACGTTACTAGCCGCGAGTGTAGTTCTAAATGTATGTGAATAGGCAGAACTAAAATGTTGCTCGTACTGTGTAATCTTGTATAGGGTAAATTGCAGAAGAGTAAACACTTTAACACTACTAAGTGTATCATTTCACACTTTCGTCTGTCATGTTATTGTCTCCTTATGTGTGTATTTCATGTTTGCAACCAGCTGGTGGAGGTAGTGTTAGTAGGTCAGCACGTCTGAACATTCTAGGATATATTGAGGATATGGTTAGAAACCAACCAGATTTTCATACGACTAGTTGATGTCACATGTATAGCAAAGGATAAGCTTACCCTTTTGCAGAGCGTATAAGTGTCAAGGCGACTAATTAACGTTATAAAATCCGCTGTGCAAGATTTTTCACTTATACGTTCGCAGGCGTACTCATCAGCAGAAAAGAGCAAAACAGAAGCGGCAGCCAAATGGTTCAAATGGCTCTGAGCACTATGGGACTTAATATCAGAGGTCATCAGTCCCCTAGAACTGAGAACTACTTAAACCTAACTAACCTAAAGACAGCATACACATCCATGCCCGAGGCAGGATTCGAACCTGCGACCGTAGAGGTCACTCGGTTCCAAACTGAAGTGCCTAGATCCGCTCGGCCACTCCGGCCGGCAGAAGCGGTAGCATACTGTTTCCTTGTTGTCGTAGTGTTTTGATCTCCTCGTTTGTTGTTTCCGTAATTAGTGAGGCATACCCTGGCGGAAGGGTTGTGAATTTCTGCAGCCTGGACCAGATGTGCAGGGAAGTGGATGTGCCGATGATTTTTGTGTCTCTCTGAGTGCCACTGCCGACAGTAATTTTCTTGTAGATACTTAGGAGGTTGCACAGTAAGCTATCAAAAAGGCTGGTTGTATTGAAGATGTTTTGGGTACTAAAATGTTACAGACACATTTAGTATTTCCTAAGGACGCAGATTCACCACTATTGTGACAACCCTGCCTCCTCAGGAGAAGAAAGAGGAAATGTGTTTGTAAGGTTTATGATCAGTCCGGCAAGGCTTGTGCCATTGGATCAGGAGATTGACAAAAGTGTAATGCGTGATGCAGGCGAAGGATGCTGTGCAATCCCAGGGCTAGACTTTCTCATCAAGAATCATGCCGAAACCGACTTTCGATGACGAGCTTTGGAACTCAGGGGGATAATGTTCAAGCTGGGTGGAGCTGTCACCAGTGAAATACACTCGCAAGCTTCGTTTGCAACGAAGGACAAATGCAATCAAAAACACTAAGGCCTAATTTGTATTATATAGTGCTAAAAGGCACTGAAAGTTGCTTTAGGTGACAGAAGGTGTTGCTAACTTATACGATTCTGGATTTCGCCTCCAGGTAGGGAGTCATCGTTGAGTACGCAGCCTTCAGTGATTGAGAGCACTTCTTGCGTTCATACCCACGTTGAGCCTACTAAATTCTGTCCTTGTAACTGGGAGTTGGCAGTTCTTGTCTGTAGAGTACAGAGAGGAGAAGGTAGTATTAGATTATACTAGTTAGATACCCGCCATCTGCCGTCCTAGTGTTCGAATGAGTTTTTTATTTTGTGGCTGGAGTTCTTCCATCGTCGCAGACGTGTACGAGAACCATCACTCCGACGCACGGGATGCAGTACATTCGGTGATATTACCAATAGCTTTGGCTTTTAGGGCTATAGAGCTAAACAGCATTTCCACTGAGGTTGCCCACCACTGTAGATCATCTTTGAAAATACTGTCTTCTAGTGTTTGGGACGTAGATGATGTCAGTCATCTTACGTTATTTATATTAGATCACGTAGCCAGAAAAAAGGTGGAGATGTGGGCATTTGATCAATAATATTAGTCAGAAAATTCATTTGTATCTCTGTGTGTCCATTGCACATCGACATATAAACAATTTGTAATAAATAAAGGCGTTTTAATTCTCAATAAATGTATAATCAGAAACATAAATATTTAGTAGTTACTAGTTCCCTTAAACATTCATTTATTTTTATGTTGTGATTTATACGTTAAAGAGCAAGAAGGAGGAAATAATATCACCTTTAACAGATCCTAAGATCTGTTTAAGGGGGTAGTCAAATAGGGCAAAATCTTTATTTTAGCGTTCAGTATTTTCCATTGCGCACATTCATTTTTGCACCCGCCTTTAGTAGCATCTAGGATACCACACAAATACCTTCAGGAAATACTTCCTAAGACTTAAGTTTACATTCGATGTTAGCAAAACCCTCTTTTTCATTAGTACCTTTCTTGCTATAGATAGTCTCCATTTTATATCCTCTCTACTTCTGCCATCATCAGTTATTTTGCTCCCCAATAATGCTTCTAGTGTCTCATTTCGTAATCTGGTTCTCTTAACACTACCTCATTTAACCCTTGTATTACCAAGGGGGAGGGAAGGGGTGCTTTATTCCTACGTTTCCCGAACAGTGTTATCTAGTCATGTACATTATATTTTAAAATTTTGAAAAAGAATATATTTGTGATTTATAATGATTTCTTGTACCATATTGAGTATTCGTTTAAAATTTTTCAGTAAAACTTAACGTAAAAATTTAGGTCTTTTCAGTGGATGTGAATTTTCAGAACTGGTGTCATATTCATATTTTCAGGTTCATGACACATCTTAAACATAAATATATCTTTAAAAAGTACGTTGTGCGTAAAAGACAACGGAAATTATCTGGACAAATAGCTTTTCATCTACATATAATTTGAGGCGTCTATTTAAAAGTTCGATTTCAGAAACTTCTCTGCCCTCAGGCGCCTGACTCAAATGCTTTAACATTGTCATTGTCCATGTCAACAGAAGGTGCAGTGTAGGTGATTCCTCCAGCTCTAATTCCTTGGACGCCGCTTCGAAGAGCTACAAAAACCCTTAAATTCTAAAAGCTTTAAAACAAACGATTACGTATAAGAATTACTGCAATAGAATAGCATAAATACTGTGAAAAGTTCTTTCATCAGCGTGATAACAGTTCATTCGTTTCGGGCTATTCCTCTCTTCTCAGTGTGTTTTTAGCACAAAGGCAAACTAACATTGTCAGGTGCCTATTCCAGCGAGTATCGTTATACTGGCTCTGTGATCTATCAAGAACATTAAGAAGACCAACTTTGTTTACGTTATTGACACGTTCTTTCGCACATTCAAAAGACCATCAACGTATGGACAATTGACGCATATATACTCCGCATCAAAATTATTTCGTAGTCTTTTATTTATCATATGGCAGCAACAATTCAATTGTGAATAATCGCGCAGTGCAACGACAATGTTGCTACCTTGATCAGTCGTGTGCTGTATGGTTCAAATAGCTTGATCTGTTGTGTGCTGCATGTTTTTCAAAGTTGTGGATACCAAGAGACATAAATCGTCTAAACAATTCTCTTAGAATGTTACCGCCCGTTTTTGGTTCATCTGGAAACTGAGTTGCAAACAAATTGCGACATCTGAGAGTCCAGTCAATGAAACAGGAGACAGTACATGTCGCGTACTGGATGTCCACATGTCTGTAATTGCTGAGTATTCACCTTCTGTCATATGAGCAATTACCTCAGTCGTAATTATATGTTGTAGGCTTTTAACACCTTCTGCCATGTACCGCGACACAGTTATGGGGTGAGACATAATGACCTTTGCAGTGTCAATTAACGTCTGAACAAGATCCATAAGACCTTCACCTCTTATAGCTCCATACGACCTAACATCTCGTGCACACATAGCCACGCATTTATCGAAAGTTACCTCCTGAGCAGATTTAGGAAGTTCCTCCTCGTCCACATGAGACCCTTGTTTATTAGACACGCATGGATGGCGAGAAATGGGCGAAGTGTCACTTGACCCTTCGGCATGAAAGTAAATTTCACAGCAGCAAACAAAATGAACACTTTTCCTAACGCCATCCAAAATAGGTATTATATCGGTACAAACTGAATATTTAAAATTCGTTTCAAGCTGTGTGGTTCTCTACTCATCACTGATTAATTTTTCTTTTCCTGCCCTTTTTCTTGACATGCACTCCGTCCTCTGCAGACCAAGGTTAGAATCCGAGCTCATTTTGTATAAATATTAAGAATTCCTACCATGCCACTAAACATTGCTCTACTCACCGCTCGTAGCCCGTAGCACGCAACTGCGGTCAGTACTACCAACAGCCCGTAGGCCGCAGCACGCCAGTGCTTGCGCAGGGCACTGGTACAGTGACGTCCTGGGCTCGCTCAGTGCGGAGGAGTGAGGGCGCGGCCCGTGTGCTGCGTCTCCAAACGCAACTATGCTGAGGCCGTGGCATACAGGTTCTTTCGCAACAGCACTGCTCGGCCCTTGGGGTGACGTCAAGGACTAGCTCGGCCCGAGACTGCTGTAGTCCAGTGCGGCGCAGCTCCGGGCCGGGCCTCTCTGCACGACTCTGCACCCTGCGGCCCGTCGGACCTCGATGCGGCTGCCCGGCAGAACCAACAGCGCACGTCTGTCATGGCTATGGTCCTGGACGGACCGCACCTCGATGCCGACCTCTGCTACAAAGTGCACAACCAGAGCTGGAGCTCAGCCGGTCGTCACCGACCTATTGACATCATACAAGCCAACTGCGACGTCATTTCCACAGTGGCTGCTACAACTCCCAAGGGCAGACATGTCTGTGAACTGACTTAACCTCTTATCCTCAGAACAATGATTCCTCTGAAATTTTAAGTTACTCTATCTTGTACAAATATCTCAAATGCCAATGAAAATGATTTGTCAAACTGTTTATTTAAAACTTGTCAAATTGTGTATTGTTTTTTCTTGTATACACAAATCTTGTAATTTTGTTGTACTGACGACTTGAATGTCTACTCATGTAACAGCCAGTATCGTAGTCAAATATATCGTAGAAAAATGTAAGACAGCAGAAAAATTTTCTTTCTTTATATTTATGAAATATCTATGTACCATAAAGTCCAAAAATGTTAAAACGTACATGTAATACTTTCTACGATAATGAAGAACAGAGAAGCTTTCACATTTTTTCTGCAATCAGCTAGGAGACGCCTTCCACTTTCCTATCGTCCTTTGTTCTTCAGCTTTCGCTATGTATGCGTCTATCTTGTTAGCTGTTAAGAATAGTGAATATACGAGGGGGGTTTCAAAAGTCCCTGCAAAAAATTAAAACTGCTTACGTATTTGGGGTAAAACTTTTTTATTTCTCAACATAGTCTCCTTTTATACTTATAAACTTCGTCCAACGCTGTTCTAATTTCTTGATCCCTTAAAAATAACAGGAATTGTCCAAGTCTGCAAAATAGATAATAGTTGCTGCAATCACCTCCTCGTTTGAATAAAATATTTGCCGGCCGCAGTGGTCTCGCGGTTCTAGGCGCGCAGTACGGCACCGTGCGACTGCTGCGGTCGCAGGTTCGAATCCTGCCTCGGGCATGGATTTGTGTGATGTCCTTAGGTTAGTTAGGTTTACGTAGTTCTAAGTTCTAGGGGACTGATGACCACAGCAATTGAGTCCCATAGTGCTCAGAGCCATTTGAACCATTTTTTGAATAAAATCTTTGTCCCGCCAGCCATTTCTTCAAATTGGGGAACAAATAGTATGAGGGAGCTAAGTCTGGAGAATAGGGGGGGGAGGGGATGTGAAACGAGTTGGAACCCTATTTCCATTAATTTTGCGACCACAACTGCTAAGGTGTTTGCTGTTGCATTGTCGTGATGGAAAAGGATGGTCCAATAATGGTGAATAATATGCACCTGTAATAGTTTCACCATTTTCCAAATAGTCGATGACGATTATCCCTAGCGAATCCCATAAGACAGTCGCCATAACTTTTCTGGCCGAAGGAATGGTCTTTGTCTTTTTTGGTTCAGATTTTCCCTTGGTAACCCATTGTTTAGACTGTTGTTTGGTCTCAGGAGTATAGTAATTTATCCATGGTTCGTGTTCATTGACGAAACGACGCTCAAAGTCCTGCGGATTCTTCTGAACAGCTGCAAACAATCCTTTCAACACTTCGCACAATTCCGTTTTTAGTCAAGAATGAGCAATTGCGGAACGCATCTTGCGGATAACTTTCTCATGTCCAAATGTTCATGCAAAATATTATGTACCCGTTCATTCGAGATGCCCGCAGCACTAGCAATCTAACGCACCTTAACTCTTCTGTCATCCATCACCATATCATGGATTTTATCAACTATTACTGGAGTCGTAACCTCCACAGGATATCCAGAACTTTCAGCATCAAATCGCTCTGAGCACTATGGGACTTAACATCTGAGGTCATGAGTCCCCTAGAACTTATAACTACTTAAACAAAACTAACCTAAGGACATCACACACATCCACGGCCGAAGCAGGGTTCGAACCAGCGACCGTAGCGGTCGCATGGTTCCAGACTGTAGCGCCAAGAACAACCCGGCCACTGTGGCTGGCTCGTTCAGCATCACTTGTGTCCATATGGCCATTCGTAAAATTTTGAGTCAGTTATAAACTGTACTAATCGAAGGTGCAGAGTCACAGTAATTTTTGTCAAGCTTCTGTTTAGTCTCCTGAGGCGTTTTGCCTTTCATAAAGTAAAGTTTGATCACCACACGACATTCTTTTTCATTCTCTTTTTGACAATCACTCGACTTCCTTGATTCACACGAATGCCAAACACAAAGAAATAGAACATTATGACTGAAACTTGGTGTGCGTTCTTTCCAAAGATGCTACTAACTAAACACGATCTCGTTAGGCGCCGGTGGTGACATATCTCGGACTTTGCACAGACTTTTCAAACGACACTCGTATTTACGTATATTTAAATTAGTACCTTTCAGATATATTAAATTAACAAACTAAACATATCTCTTTGTATTAATGTCTTTATCAGCTTTGTATACAGCTATTCGTGAAACAAATGCAAAACTGCTGACGTGGAGCCCCTCTGCCAAATACTGATTATCAATTTATGAGATCTTTTATCGTGCACCAAAGAACCCGTAGCCTTTCAGAAACGAAGTACGATAGGAATTAAGTCCAGGAATCAACAAGCACTGCTCAGCTAAATTCAGTTGACATTAATTACCTGATTACCAGCTGGTAAGTGGTAAGTGGTCATGCGTATTTTTTTTTTTTACTTTCTCCATCTTCCTTCCACCTTCGTAAACAGGCAAGGTAACAGTTACAGCTCACAACTTACACTCGCTCATCCACCTACCAGAGAGATTGTTGCTATTGTTGGATAAGGACCACCTATACTGTGCTCGCTCCATGTGTGGTTACAGTTTAACGTCATACCAGAGACACATGTGTTTACAACTGCAAAATTTACAAGAACCGCTACATCAGTTCGCTGATTGGAAACTAGTGTGAGATAAATACCTTTTCTCATACGAGAATGAGCACCGCCGTTAATTTAGAGCAATATGGAAACGTCTTTTGCCATGTCAACAGCCGAGAGTGCAGACTCACACGAGATCAACCTTACTCGTGAGTTCTCCCAGTAAAGAACTTGCAAAATTGTGGACCAGACGCCTACCTCTCCCTCCCGCCCACTTCATCAATGTTGTTGATGTGGTCCTCAATCTGAAGACTGGTTTGATACAGCTGCCCAAACTAGCCTTTCTGTGCAAGCCTCTTCAGCGCTGCAGAGATAATGCAATGTGCATCAGTTTCAACCTGCTAACTGTATTCAAGACTTGGTCTCCCTCTACAATTTTAACACCCCCACCCCCTCCCCAACATCCACATATACACATTTCTCTCCATTACCAAACAGACAGCAGAAAGGCCTTGGTAAGCCAGTAACTACACATCCAATCAACAGACTTCTTATGGTCTACATGGTTACAAGCTATGATTTGCAAAGCAAGAACACTCTGTCCCAACATAAATCACCATTATATTCAGTCAAAGGTGTCTCAGTCTGGTAGCTACTACTTAAGAGGAGAGGAGTATGCCGCTTCAGAAGGCGACATGAGGCTACGAGCAGCCACCATAGGATTTGGCCTCCACTAACTGTGGGGCCCTGCTGCTGGTTTTAAGGTCAGTGCTGTGAGTTTAGCATCTTCCAGCCTGTGGGCCAACTACTAGGTGCAATCAGCCTTCAGCGATAGAAGGCAGTCGTTTGAGATCATGGCCACCTTTTGCATCAGTTCCTTAACACCCACTGTCTTCAGCACACACTATGGAGGACGCTGCACCACAGAATGTTCTGGTTTGTTCTTCAATAAAATGTTTGACTAACAGTGAAGTTTTTATAAGCAGCCATCGATCAGCATATCGACAACAATCCACTACCTCAACTCAGAACTCAACGTGTAGAGGTCATCCATCCTGGACCTCCACATTTTGATGGCAGAAGTGTGTGTCACGTCTAAATTTCAGAGACAGGAGAACCTTACCAGCCACCCTCCCTGGAGACGATGACTCTCGACTACCTCAGGGTTGCAGTTTCGTCGACACACAGCATCAGTATGCAGTGGGTGAGTACACTGCCTGTTCTATTTTTCCCCCTTTGCGAGTGTCACGTCGAGTCAGTGCACCTTTTAGCAGCTTTTCAATTCTGTTTTCATGTGTGACATGTGGCAAGTAAAGTCTGACTGTGTTCTGAGGATGTGAAAATACGAAGGTTCTTTTTGCCTATCACCAATGAGTGTAGCTCATTGTCTGGATGTGTATACGGTGTTAACCATGCGTAGCTTATTAGGAGGGGATCATGAGTTTTGTGGAGAAGTCGGAGTTTTGTGGTAGCTTGCGCCGTTTTGAATGGGCAATGTATTTCATTTTGAGCCAAAAATGTGGCTCACTGCGTTTAAGCACGTAAATTTGTAGTCATGAGTAGCCGCTCAAGTGGAGAAGTTAAGTTATGGTAATTGTTTGGATAGAATTAGATTAAGTAACACTGTCGTCATACTGTTTTGTTCTCCTCGTTCATTGTTTGCATAATTAGTGAGGTATACCCTGGCGGAAAGGTTGCCAATTTCTGCAGCATGGACCAGATGTGAATGGATGCGCATCTGCTGATGATTTTTGTGTCTTGCAGAGTGCAACTGCCGACAGTAAGTTTTTGTAGATAGTTAGGTGGTGACATAGAAAGCTTTCAATTCGGCACCATCTGTGACGGCACTGCCTCCTCAGAAGGTGGGAGGAGAAGAAAGAGGAAATGTGTTTGTAAGGTTCTCCTGTCCATAATCACATTGACACGTTATATGAATTCCGTCCCTGTGGCTAGAGGTTCGCTTTTCTTGTCTGTAGAATACAGATAGGAGAAGATAGTATTAGATTATACTAGTCAGACGACTGCATTCATCAAAAAATGGCTCTGAGCACTATGGGACTTAACATCTGAGGTCATCACTCCCCTCGAACGTAGAACTACTTAAACCTAACTAACCTAAGGACATCACACACATCCATGCTCCAGACAGGATTCGAACCTGCGACCGTAGCAGTCGCGCGATTCCGTACTGAAGCGCCTAGAAGCGCACTGCCACCGCGGCCGGCGGACCGCATTCTGCCGTCCTAGTGTTTAATGAGTTTTTTATTTTGTGGCTGCAGTTCTTCCATCGTCGCAGACGTGTACGAGAACCATCACTCCGACGCACGGGATGCAGTACATTCGCTGATATTACCAATAGCTTCGGCTTTTAGGGCTATAATGCTAAACAGCTGTGATCAAGTATGTTTAATTTCCACTGAGGTTGCCCACCACTGTAGATCATCTTTGAAAATACTGTCTTCTAGTGTTTGGGACGTAGATGATATCAGAAATCTGGCGTTATTTATATTAGATCGCGTAGCCATAAAAAGGTGCCGATTTGGGCAGGTGATCAATAATATTAGTCAGGAAATTCATTTGTATCTCTTTATGTCCATTTCAAATCGACATATAAACATTTGTAATGTATAAAGAAGTTTTAACCTACAGTAAATGTATAAGCAGAAAAAACATTACTATTTAATATTTACTAGTTCCCTTAATCATTATTTATTTTTATGTTGTAATTTATATGTTAAGGATCAAGAAGGAGGAAAGAATATCACCGTTGAGAGGTCCTAAGATCTGCTTCAGCGGGTAGGCAGACAGGGTCAAATCTTTAATTTCACGTTCTGTATTTTCCATTGCGGACATTCATTTTTGCACCCACCTGGAGCAGCATCTTAGAAACCATACAAATAACTTCAAGAAATACTTCCTAACACTGAAATTTATATTCGATGTTAGCAAATACCTCTTTTTCATTAATACTCTTGTTGCTATAGTCAGTCTTCATTTTATATCCTCCCTACTTCGGCCATCGTCAGTTATTTTGCTGCCCAATAGTTTTTAGTGTCTGATTTCGTAATCAGATTCCCTTAACACTACCTGATTTAACCCTCGCAATACCAAGAAAGAGGGAAGGGGAATTTTATGCCTACCTTTTCACAATACTGTAATATAGTCATGTGCATATTATTTTAAAATTTTGAAAAATATATAGTAGTGATTTTTAATGATTTCTTCTACAAGCTGTTTTAAATTTTTAAGTAAAACTTAACGCAAAAATTTAGGTCTTGTCAGTGGATGTGAATATTCATAACAGGTGTCATATTCATATTTTCAGTTTTAGGGCCATTATTACTCATAAATACATCTTAAAAAAGTATGTTGTGCGTAAAAGACAACGAAAATTAACGAAATCCGTACTTCATTGTGTTGGTCATATATTACGCCTCGCTTTTGTAGTACATGTTATAGAAAATCGGTTGGTACTGCTAGGTTTAATTCGAATACGTTACAATACCTTTCATTTAGTTCCATTGAGTGTTATCTTAAAATCTATTTTCAGGGCACTATCTATTCCATTCAACTGTTATTCCAAGTTATTTGAGGTTTCTGACAGAACTGCAGTGTCACTGGTAAACTTCAAAATGATTATTGCTTCTCCCTGATATTTAATTCTGTTTAAAAATTTATCCTTGTATGCTTTACTGCTTGTTCAGTGTAGATGTTGAATGACATCGAGTGTAGGCTACCCGAATGTCTCAGTCACCCACTAGAAATCCAGCAGATGGGGTAGCAGAATTTATGTGCTTCAATACGATTTGTTCTTTGAAGGGGTGCGGCTGTGAAATACATGGCCAATCTCATTACTCCTCTATTCTCTTTTCCTGATTACAGCAAAATTCATGTTTCAGTGCATATACGGCAAACACTGAGACATTGATATAGGACAACATGGATTCTTAAGGATTCACATGTTACCAGTTGTGGAGGAACATGTAGGAATCGGCGTCTCTCCTATTTCCGAACATAAGAAAACGTTATTTTTCAAACTTCCGGAAGGGAAAACTACATTGAGATAACTATTTCTAGATCGAAAGGTAAGCCAGTTGCGTTCGATCCCACTAGCGAGAACAAAGAGAAAGGACGGTTGGAGATGCAGTAAATAGAAAAGTCTATAGAGTGTATTGTGGGATTGGAGAAGTATGAGGAAGGAAAACTATTGTATCGTATTCATGACTTTACGCCTGTTATCTTCAGATATCATTTTTAAATGACGAATGGTGGCCAAACGAAAGTTGCTATTTCACAGTATCTCTGGCAAATAGCTTTTAATCTAAGTATAATTTGAGGCGTTAATGTAAAAGTCCGATTTCAGAAGTTACTCTGTCCTGGGGCGCCTGAGTCAAATGTTTTAACATTGTCATTGTCCATGCCAACAGGAGGTGCAGTGCAGGTCAATTCGCAAGTTCTAGTTCCTTAGACGCCGCTTTGAAGAGCTACAAAAACCCTAGCGTTTTAAAAGCTATAAAATAAACGATTGCCTGTAAGAATTACAGTAATAGAATAGCATACATACCCTGAAATATTCTTTCATCAGCGTGATATCAGTTCCACCATTTCGAGCTGTTTCTCCCTTCTCAAAGAGCTTTTCGCACAAAGACATTCTAACTTTGTCAGCTGCTTATTCCGGCCACTATCGTTAGACGGGCTCAGTTATCTATGAAGAGCATTAAGAAGACCACTTTTCTTTACATAAGTGACGCGTTCTTTCGGCACAGTCAAAAGACCATGAACGAATAGGCAATTGACGAACATTTGCTCCGCATTAAATTTATTTCATAGCCCTGCATTTAGCATATGGCAGGAACAATTCAATCCTAAATAATCATGCAGTGCAATGATAACGACAACCTTGATCAGTCGTGGGCTGCATGTCTTTGTAAGTAGAGTGTTGGATACCAGGAGACATTTGTCATCTAAACAATTCTCTTAGAACGTTACCTCCAGTTTTTGGTTCATCTAAAAACTGAGTTGTAAATAAAATGCGCGATATGAGGGTCCAGTGAATGAAACAGGGGACAGTACATGTCAGATAATTGTCTTTTTTTTCTCTCGCTGAATGTCCACATGTCTGTAGTTGCTAAGTATTCACCTCCTGTTATATGAGTAATTACCTAAGGCATAAATATGTGTTGTAGGCTTTAAGCACTTTCTGCCATGTACCGCGACCGAGTTGTGGGGTGAGACATAATGGCCTTTGCAGTGTCGATTAACGTCTGAACAAGATCCATAAGAACTTCACCTCTTATAGTTCTGTACGACCTTACGTCTCGTGCACACATAGCCACTCATTAATCGACAGTTATCTCCTGACCTGGTTTAGAAGTCGTTTCTCATCCACATAAGATCCTTGTTTATTAGACATGCATGGATGGCGAGAAATGTGCAAAGTGCCACTTGATCCTTCAGCATGAGAGTAAATTGCACTGCACAGCGAACAGCAAACAAAATGAACCCTTTTATTAACTCCATCTACGACACACTTCACCACGGTCCAAACTGAACCTTTAAAATTAGCTTCAGGCTGTGTGGTTCTCCACTCACCACTCAGTTATTCTTTCACTTCACCTTTTATTAACATGTGCACCTTCTTCTGCAGACCACGTTTAGTTTCCGTACTCAGTTTGTGCGTTACGAAAAAAACGAAGGAATCGCACCACTCCATTAAACTCTGGCAGTTTAAGGCGCTGTAGTCATGGACTGTGCGGCTGGTCCCGGTGAAGATTCGAGTCCTCCCTCGGGCAAGGGTTGTCTGTGTTTCGCCTTAGGATAATTTAGGTTAAGTAGTGTGTAGGTTTAGGGTTTGATGACCTAAGCAGTTAAGTCCCATAAGATTTCATACACATTTGAATACTTGAACTAAACTCTGCTCTACTAACCGCTCGCAGCCCGTAGCTCACAACTGCGGTCAGTGCTACCAACAGCCTGTAGGCGACAGCACGCAAGCGCTTGCGCACGGCACTGGTGTAGTGACGTCACAGGCTCGCTCAGTGCCGAGCAGTCAGGCCGCGACCCGTGCGCTGCTTCTCCATACGCGACGCTCTTTAGCCAATAGCATACAAGTTGTTTCGCAACAGCACTGCTCGGACCTTGGGGTGACGTCATGGACTCGGTCGGCCTGAGACTGCTGTAGCGAAGTGCGGACACACGACTCTGCACCGTGCGGCCCGTCGGACCTCCATATGGCTGCCCCGGCTGAACCGGCAGTGCAAGGCAGGCTCGCACGTCTGTCATTGGTACGCTCCAGGATGGGCACCTCTGCTGCAAACTGCACAACCAGAGCTCGCTCTCAGCAGGTTGTCACCGTCCGATTGACATCATACAAGCCAACTGCGGCGTTAATCCATCAGTGGCTGCATCAATTCACATGGGCAGACGCGCCCCCGAACTGTCTTAACCTTGTTGTACACGACTTGAATGACTCCTCATGTAACAGCCACTATCGTAGTCAAATATATCGTAGGAAAATGTAAGACACCAAGAAAATTTATCTTTCTTTATGGTTATGAAATATGTGTGTACCAGAAAGTAAACAAATGTTAATCAGTACATGTAATACGGGCCGATAATGAAGAACAGACAAGTCTATACATTTTTTCTGCGATCAGCTAAGAGATGTCTTCCTGTTTCGTATAGTCCTTTCTTCTTCAGCTTTTGCTATGTATGCATCTATGCATCTATCCTGTTAGCTTTTAAGAACCTTGAATATACGAGGGGCGTTCGAAAAGTTCGTGCAAAAATAAAAACTGCTTACATGTTTGGGGTATACCTTTTTTATTTTTGAACATAATCTCCTTTTAGACTTATACACTTCGTCCAACGCTGTCCTAATTTGTTGATCCCTTCCAAATAACAGGAATTGTCCAAGTCTGCAAAATAGCCAATAGTTGCTACAATCACCTCCTCGTTTGAATAAAACCTTTGTCCAAAATTGGGGAACAAATAGTACCCCGAGGGAGCCAGGTCTGGAGAATAGGGGGCTGGGGGACGTGAAACGAGCTGTAATCCTATTTCCATTAATTTTACAACCACAACTGCTAGGGTGTGTGCTGGTGCATTGTCGTGATCGAAAAGGACGGTACAATAACGATGAACAATATTCACATCGTTTTACCATTTTCCCGATAGTTGATGAGGATTATTCATTGCGAAACCCAAAAGACAGTCGCCATAATCTTTCCGGCTGAAGGAATGGTCTTCGCCATTTTTGGTGCAGATTCTCCCTTGGTAACCGATTGTTTAGATTGTTGTTTGGTCTCCGGAGTATAGTAATGTATCCATGTTTCATAAACAGTGGCGAAACGACGCTCAAAGTCCTGCGGATTATTCTGAATAGTTTCAAACCATCCTTGCAACACTTCGCACAATTCCGTTTTTGGTCAAGCGTGAGCAATCGAAGAACGCATCTTGCGGATAGCTTTCTCATGTCCAAATTTTCATGCAAAATATTATCTAACCGTTCATTCGGGATGCCCACAGATCTAGCAGTCTCACACACCTTAACTCTTCTGTCATCCATCACCATATCATGGAGTTTTTGAGTGATTTCTAGTGGTATCCTCCACAGGGCGTCCAGAACGTTCTACACCACTTGTGCCCATATGGCCACTCCTAAAATTTTGAAATCATTTATAAACTGTTCTAAGCGAAAGAGCAGTGTCATCAAGCTTCTCTTTAGTCTCCTGAGACGTTTTGCCTTCGTAAAGTAATGTTAAATCTCCACACGCAGTTCTTTTTCTTCCATTTTTTTGACAATCACTCGGCTCCCTTGATTCATACAAATGCCAGACACAAAGAAGTAGACCAATATGACTGAAACTTGGTGTGCGTTCTTTCCACAGATGCTAATAACTAAACCTGACCTCTATAGGCGCCGGTGGTGGCATATCTTGAACTTTGCACGAACTATTCAAACGCTCCTCGTATTTAAGTATTTTTAAATTAATACCTTTTAGATGTATTAATTTAACAAATTAAACATATCTCTTTGAATTAATGTCTTTATCAGCTTTGTATACAGCTACTCGTGAAAGAAATGCAAAACTGCTGACATGGAGACCGTCCGCCATTGGTGTGATCCAAATACTGATTAGCAATTTCTCAGATTTTTTATGGTGCACCAAAGAACCTACAGACTTTTAGAAACGAAGTACGATACTCAATAACTATACAGCGTAATTTGACTGACTGATCACGTTATGCACTTGCCTTATGAAAATTACATTGGAGCCAGATCTGTAACTTTGCGGCCGGCCGTTGTGGCCGAGCGGACTTCAGTCATCATCAGTTATTTTGCTGCCCAATAGTCCTTTCAGTGTCTCATTTCGTAATCAGATTCGTTAACACTTCCTGATTTAACCCTCGCAATACCAGGTGAGAGGGAAGGGGTACTCTTTGCCTACCTTTTCAGAATACCATAAACTAGTACATTATGTTTTAAAATTTAAAAAAATATACTTGTGATTTTTAATGATTTCTTCTATCAGATACCGTAAGTGGTTTAAATTTTATCAGTAAAACTTAACGCAAAAATTTAGGTCTTGTCAGTGGTTTTGAATTTTCAGATCAGGTGTCATATTCATATTTTCAGGTTTTCGACACTTCTTACACATAAATGTATATTTAAAAAGTATGTTGTGCGTAAAAGACAACGAAAATTAACGAAATCCGTGTATCTTTGAGTTGGCCATATATTATTCCCCCCCCCCCCCCCCTTCTGTAGCACACGTTATGAAAAATCCGTTGGTACTGCTAGGTTTAATTCGAATACGTTCCATTACCTTTCATTTCGTTCCATTGAGGGTTATCTCTTAATCCATTTCCAGGGCACTGTCTATTCCATTCAAGTGTTATTCCAAGTTCTTTGCTGTCTCTGACAGAATTGCAGTGTCATCGGTAAACTTCAAAATCTTTATTACTGCTCCCTAATATTTAATTCTGTTTACAAATTTATCCTTGTATGCTTTACTGCTTGTTCGGTGTAGATGTTTAATGACATCGAGTGTAGGGTACCCAAATGTCTCTCTCCCATCTTCCCATTGCACAACTATAAATCCAGCAGATGGAGTAGCAGAAGTTATGTGCTTCATCAAGATTTGTTCTTTGATGTGGAGGGGCTGTGAAGTACATGTCCAACTCGTATACTCCTCTCTTCTTTTTACCGGAGGACTGCAGAATTCATATTTCAGTGCATATACGGCAAAAATTAAACTTTCATTTAGGACAACATGGATTCCCAAGGATCCACATGTTACCAGTCGTGGAGGAACATGTAGGAATGAGCGTGTCGCCTATTTCGGAACATTAAATGTTATTTTTGTAACTTCCAAAAGAGCAGAGTACAACGAGATAGCTATTTCTAGATCGAAAGGTAAGCCAGTTCCGTTCGAACCCATTAGCGAGATCAAATATACAGACGGTTGGAGATGCAGTAATGGGAAATGTCGTTAGAGTGTATTGTAGAATTGGAGAAGTATGAAGAAGGAAAACTATTGTATCCATTTCATGACTTTACGCCTCTTACATTCAGAAATGATGATTAAATGACCAATGGTGACCAGAGGAAAGTTGCTACCTCACATTATCTCTGGACAATTAGCTTTTCATCTAATTAAAATTTGAGTCGTTTATGTAAAAGTTCGATTACAGAAACTAATCTGTTCTGGGGCAACTGACTCAAATGCTTTAACATTGTCATCGTTCATGTCAACAGAAGGTGCAGCGTAGGTGATGTCTCCGGTTATAATTCCTTGGACGCCACTTAGAAGAGCTACAAAAACCCTTATGTTTTAAAAGCTATAAAATATACGACTGCGTATAAGAATTACAGTAGTAGACTACCAAACATACCGTGCAAAGATCTTTCATCAGCGTGATACCAGTTCCTTCATTTCGGGCTATTTCTCCCTAACATTATCAGTTGCTAATTCCAGTGACTATCGTTAAACTGGCTCATTTATCTTACAAGATCATTAAGAAGACCACTTTTCTTTACGTAAGTGACGCGTGCTTTCGCCGCAATCAAAGGACCATGAACTTATGGACAATTGACGCATATATACTCTGCATTAAAATTGTATTTGACAAATGGCAGGAACAATTCAATCGTTAATATATCGCGCAGTGCAACGAGAATCTTGGTACCTTTATCAGTCATGTGCTGCATGTCTTTCAAAGTACTGTGGTGGATACCAAGAGACATGAATCGTCCAAACAATTCTCTTAGAATGTTACCGCCCGTTTTTGGTTCATCTGAAAACTGAGTTGTAAACAAAATTCGAGATCTGAGAGTGCAGTTAATAAAACAGGTGATAGTACATGTCAGATAATTGTTTCTTCTCGCGCTGGATGTCCACATTTCTGTAGTTGCTGAGTATTCACCTTCTGTTATATCAGCAATTACCTCAGGCATAATTATATGTCCTAGGCTTTTAGCACTTTTTGCCATGTACCTCAACACAGTTGTGGGGTGAGATATAATGGCCTTTGCAGTGTCAACTAACGTCTGAACGAGATCCATAAGACCTTCATCTCTCATAGTTCCATACGACCTTACATCTCGTGCACACATAGCCATGCATTATCGACAGTTATCTCCTGGGCAGGTTTAGGAAGTCGTTTCTCCTCCACATAAGACCCTTGTTTATTATACACAAATGGATTGGGAGAAATGTGCCCTTCAGCATGAGAGTAAATTCCATCGAACTACGAACAGCAAACAAAATGAACGCTTTTCCTAACGCCATTCACAATAGGATTTAACACGGTCCAAACTGAACTTTTAAGATTGGCTTCAGGCTGTGTGGTTCTCTGCTCACCACTTGTTAGTTTTCCTCTTACATCCCTTTTTCTTGATGTGCTCCTTCTTCTGGAAACCATATTAGTTTCCTCGCTCATTTTGTGCGTTACGACAAAAATGAAGAAATCCCACCACTCCACTAAACACTGCTCTACTCAGCGCTCGTAGTCCATAGTTTGCAACTGTGGTCAGTATTACCAACAGCCCGAAGGCCGCAGCACGCCAGTGCTTGCTCACGTCACTGGTGCAGTGACCTCACGGGCTCGTTCATTGTGGAGCAGTGAGGCCGCGGCGCGTGGGCTGTCTCTCCATGCACAAGTCTGCTGAGCCCATGGCATACAGGTGCTTTCGCAGCAGCACTACTCGCCCTTGAGGTGACGTCAGAGACTCGCTCGGCCGGGACTGTTGCAGTCCAGTGCAGCTCGCGGACCAGGCCTCTGTGCACGACTCTACATCGTGTGGTCCGTCGGACTTCGATACGGCTCCCCCGGTTGAACCGCCAGCGCGAGGAAAGGCACGCACGGCTGACATGGCTGCGCTCCTGGACGGGCCGCACCTCGATGCCCACCTCTGGTGCAACTTGCACAACCAGAGCTCGCTATCAGTCTGTTGTCAACGACCGACTGACACCATGCAAGCCAACTGCGATGTCACTCCACCGTCCCTTCACTGACTTACCCTCAATTTTTAAGTTACTGTATCTTGTACAAATATCTCCCATGCCAATGAAAATGATTTGTCAAACTGTTTATTTAAAACATGTCAAATTGTGTATTGTTTTTTCTTGTGTGCACTAATCTTTGTAGTTTTGTTGTACTTACGATTTGAATGACTACTTTTGTAACGGCCAGTGTTGTAATCAATTGTATCATAGGCAAGTGTAAGACAACAAGAAAAGTTTTCTCTCTTTATGTTTATGGAATGTGTGTGTAGTAGAGAGTCATGTAATACTTTCTATAATAATAAAGAACAGAGTAGCCTTCACAGTTTTTCTGCAAACATCTCGGAGATGCCTTCCTGTTTCGTATCGTCCTTTCTTCTTCAGCTTTCGCTATGTAAGCATCTATCTTGTTATCTCGTAAGATCCATGGACGTATTTAAGTCTATTTAAATTAATACCTTTCAGATGTATTAATTTAAAAACTAACCATATCTCTTTGAATTAATGTCTTTATCAGCTTTGTGTACAGCTCTTCGTGAAAGAAATGCAAAACTGCTGACGTGGAGTCAGTCTGCCATTGGTGTGATCCAAATACTGATTAACGATTTATCAGATCTTTTATGGTGTTCCTACGAACCTGCAGTTTTTCAGAAACGATGTCCGATACTCAATTAACTATACAGCATAATGCGAGGGACCAATCGCGTTATGCAATTGCCTTATGAAAGTTACATTGGAGTCAAATCTGTAACTTTGCGTTTCTCTCGAACACCAATCTGGAGTAATAATAAATCACAACAGGAATCAAAAAGCACTGCTCGGTTAATTTCAATTGACATTACTGAGCTGACTACCTGCTGGTAAGTGGTAGGTGATCACGACTATTTTCTTTAGATTCTCTATCTTCCTTTCACTTTCGCAAGCAGGCAAATTAACAGTTACAGCTCACAACTTCCACTCGCTCATCCACCTTCCAGAGAGGTTGCTGCTATTGTTGCTTATACAGTGGCCACTCCACGTGTGGTTACAGTTTAACGTCATACCAGAGACATTTCTGTTTACAACAATAAACGAATACAAGAACTGCTACCTCAGTTCGTTGCATTGGCCAATAGTGTGAGATAAATGGCTTTTCTCTTAGGAGAATGAGCAGCGCCGTTAATTTAGAGCAATATAGAAACGTCTTTTGCCATGTCAACAGCCGAGGGTGCTGAATCACACGAGACCTACCTTTCTCATGAGTTTTCACAGTAAAGAACTTGAAAATTGTGGACCAGAAGCCTACTTCTCCCTCCCGTCCCCTTCCCCAGTGTTGTTATTGTGGTGTTCAGTCTGAAAACTGATGCCGCTGCCCAAGCTAGTCTATTCTGTAAAAGCCTCTGCACAGCTAATGCAATGTGCATCAGTTTGAACCTGCTACCTGTACTCGAGGCTTTGTCTCCCTCTACAATTTTAAAACCCCCCTCCCTCTCCAACATCGACATATTCACACTTCTCTCCATTAGCAAATTGACAATTCCTTGCTGCCTCAGGATATGACCTATGAAACGAAGTCATGCCATAAGTTTCTTGTTTTCCCCAGTTCGACTCAATATCTTCTTATCAGTTATTCGATCTGCAGCACCACCACTAATTTTCGGCGCTACTGATTAAAATTGTGATAGTGGTATCGATAGCTACGATGCCACGGAGTAGGTGGAAGTTCCAAAGTCGGTACTACGACAGACACCGATGACAGCACTCTCTAGCCGGTGCTGTGGAGGTCTACTAGCTCCACAACAGATTCTGCCTATTTTGATCAAGAACAGATGGCCAGGAAGCTTCGCTTGCTATTGAGATATGTACTTCTTATGACGGGTCTAAGGCTTCCCACCTCTGCGCAAAGTTGTGTATTGTAGTGTCGTGGAAAAGTAAAGAGTTGGAAACGTGGAATATGGTCAAAGTTTCGTTGCCTATGACAAGAGCCAGAGGCAGTAAGTAAACCAAGAGGTAAGAGGATTGCACATATATCGGAATGTGTTGTCACTCAGGGGCAGTGGCCAGTTACATACAACAGGCGAGAGAGAATTGCTTAGCATGCGGGTTTTTGGTAGACGGATATTTTTGTAGAGTGCAAGACAGAGGTATAGTGTCAGGTGTACTGTATTTCACAACTTTGTGTAAGTCTGCCGTAACAACACATAACGCCGGCCAGAGTGGCCGAGCGGGTCTAGGCGCTACAGTCTGGAACCGCACGACCGCTATGGTCGCACGTTCGAATCCTGCCTCGGGGATGGATGTGTGTGGTGTCCTTAGGTTAGTTAGGTTTAAGTAGTTCTAAGTTCTAGGGGACCGATGACCACAGCAGTTAAGTCCCATAGTGCTCAGAGCCATTTGAGCCACAACACGTAACTCTGTCGCAAGAACACCTAAGGGGCGACTACGACAGATGAATCAGCAGTATAAGTGGAGCGAATGCATTCATTACAAACGAGCATGACGTCAGGACGTCGCTCGTGCTTCCTTTAAATTCGCCAGCTTTGATAGCAACAAGGCACTCGCAGTTAGACTTGCAGTTATGTGTTCCTGGGTCGTTGCTTAGTGCTCAGCTCAGTGATCGACATGTTAATCTTTATTAAGGAGATGTTGCAGTAAGGGCGGCCCATCCAGCAGCAGACGTGAGGGGACAGTACCGGCTCTGGTCCTCTCTGCTGCCAGTGTCAATCATTTACCCAGGATTAGCAGACATCGTGGTAGACTTGCTCGCCGCCAATGCTGACCACATCAGTGAGCCATCGTTGAAATCGTGCGGGGTCTAGGCCCTGTGCATCTGCTGTCACAACTGCGTGAGCCGACGATGCTGGGGGACTGCAGCCCGTTCTGCCCATCCACCACAGACGAGCCACCAGGTGGAGCAGGGAAGAAGACGGGGTGGGAGAGAGCACACTCTGCACTACGAGGACGCCTCTCGTGCCGACAGCGCCAGGACTCCAACCCGGAGCCCCCTACGTGCAGCAGCTTGCTGCCCACAGCCGAGCCGGTCAGCCAGCTGGGCGCCACCAGCCACGCGCGGCCGCTGTACGAAGTAGGGACATTCCTTCGCAACGTCGCAGCATGCGGCGCTGTGCTAGCAAGACTGTGCGGCCCGGAGCTGGTGACATTGCTACGAGTCAACGAGGACTCGGGAAGGTCGTTGACATCACCAAGCCACATTGTACTCGGCAGGAATAAAGGTGTTACATATTAATAAAGTTTCTTTGGCGTTTCTGACGCGTCCACAGTCATTTCCTAGTATCCTGACAACTTGAGGGGTCACCGCTCGGCCATCCACTCCAACGTAGGCGACCGGGACCACTGGGGCACCTACAGATTTGGTGTCAGGAGTGGTGTCGGAAGTCCTCGCGTCCACTGCCTACAGATTTAGTGTAGTGGTAAGTGCACAAGGCGATTTTTGTTAATAACTATGGATGCACGTTCTTTGTTGGGTGTGCACTTTGTGAGACCTGCGGAAACAGCAGATTTATCTGAGTTAAGGGCAACAGTTGGGAAACGTACTTGGTACCAGTCAGATGTACTGTGTGTAATTTAACGGGGCATGTGGAGCCATGCACGAAGTTTCTACCAGTAGAATGTTCAATTTGTAAACGGTTTGGTCACACAGCGCACAATTGTAGACAGTGTTGCTAGGCAATAACAAGGCGGAAGGATTAATTTTGTTTAGTTGTGCCCTGTGGATCTTGTTTGTCTTCTTGTATGTAGTGCTCAACTGTGACAAAGGAGTTGAGCAGCTGGTGTTGTTATTGTTCTGAGGAGTAAATTCAGTATAGAGTAAGTTGGTAATTTGGACAAATCATGCCGGAAACAAGATCCGTTAGTACTGATGTGAGTATAGCTGCTCTGAAGGAGCATGTCTCAAAATTCTTAGAAGAGAATCCGCAGCATAAGTTACGTCATGTAGAATTAATGACGTAAATGGAGACCTTGCGTTCGGCGCAAGAGTCGCAAACGGGTTCAAGTGAGTGCAAGTCAGTAGCAATGTCCAACCTTGCAATATATCCTTCAGTAGCTAACTTGATCACGCCTTTCTCGGGTAAAACAACAGAGGATGTCACAGCGTTCATTAATGATGTTTTGGCAACAGCTGCAATGAGCAATTGATCGGACGTAACTACGTTACGTATATCAAATTTGCGACTTGCATGGGAAGCCAAGACGTTCGTGATGTACCATGAGACGTTTAGTAAGGCGAGCACGTTTGAAGAATTGGCAGATGGGTTACGTCAAAGATATCGTAAGCAGAATAGTGCAAGATTTTTTAGGGAGACGTTAGGTAATTTGACACAGAATGTCAATGAGACAGTGGAGTCTTTTTCAGATAGGATACGGAAAATTAATTCGCAGACCTATGAATTATCGGGTAATCCTGATGCGGATCATGTATTACAATGAGAGGCAGAAAACAGAGCCCTCGATGTATTCCTCACGGGAATTCCTGCAGGATTTTCTTGTAGGGTTAGCATGGAGAATCCTGGGGATTTAGCTGCAGCACTGCGTATTGCAACGCATCTGCAGGAGAGAGACATTGCAACAAGGGTTCGCAATGATAAACGCATCTTTGCGTCGGAGAGGAATTGTTACCGTTGTGGGAGGAAAGGTCACATGAGGGCTCAATGCAGACAGCCGCAGTGCTATGTTTGTAAACGCTACTGTCACAAGGCGAATGAGTGTCGTAGTAAGCAGAATGGTAACGGAATAAACAGGAAAAAGCGTTAAACGGGAACGGGAGTGTTTCGTCCGTCGGTAAGCAGAAGTACGGTGAAAACTAGTACAGAGACGGATTGTTGCTTGATGGTTGTTGTAAGGAATAACAGATGTAAGTTTTTGATTGATACAGGGGCACATGTATCTGTTGCTAGTCTAGACCTCGTGGGTAGGAGAAGACTAGATACTCCTAGGTATAGATTACGTGGAGTAGGGAATAATGAGTTGCAATCATTGGGTACAACACAGCTCGTTTTTAAGATTGGAACTGTAGAGTTCGGAGAGCAAATGGAAGTGTTGCCAACTGTGGGACAAGGGTATTCTGTGATTCTCGAACTGGACTTCCTCGATAAACACTATGCCAAAATTAATCTTTCACAGCGTACAGTTGAACGTAGTGGAAACTTGTTTTCAATGGGTACAACAGCTGTAAATGTTTCTACGTCGCGAGGTGCATCCGTTGCTAAGATATCACCAATTGAACAGCGTACAAGGGCATTAAAGATGATTACGCATGTCAAAGTGCCTTCGGGTACAGGGAAGTTAGTTTGGTTGTCAGTAGGTACCGATGTTTCACAGCAGAGACTATGTGTGGTGGAGCCACTGCAGAGCAATGAAGCATTGGATAAAATGCATTGGTTTGTTAGGAGGAGCGTTGCGCACGTAACGGATACAAATGAGGAACTGATGATTCCGGTCAGTGTGGATAATTTTGGGGCAGATGAAGTGGATCTCCCAAAGGGTTTGGTGGTAGCAAGTTTGGAAATACTCGTCGATGAGGATATAGGTGAATCCCAAGGTGATTATAACGTCAAGCAAACCGTCAAGGCATCTGTACTACGTGATAAGATTCGTCATTTGGAGAATGGTGATCGGGAAGCTATGGAAGCTTTGTTATTAGAGTATTTAGATTTGTTTAATTCAGAAGGTCCATTACAAGCAACTCCTATTACGCAGCACCATACACCGACTGGCGATAGTCCGCCGGTCTATAGAAAACCGTACAGGATAGCGAAACACCTACAACCACTAGTGGAAGAATTTATTAATCAACAGCTAAGGGACGGTATTATAGAGAACAGTGAAAGCCCGTGGTCTGCCAACATAGTGGTAGTTCCTAAGAAGTCATTGGACGGTACTAAGAAGTATAGGTTTTGTTGTGGCTATCGTTTTTTGAACGCACGAACTGTAACAGATGCGTATCCAATATCGAACATCACGGAAACATTGGACAACCTAGGTCGGTGTAAATATTTTTCGACGCTAGATCTAAAGAGTGGGTACCCTCAGATAGAAGTAAGTCCCGAGGATAGACCGAAGACGACCTTTACAAGAAGCCTTGGTTACTTTCAGTGTCACATAATGCCATTTGGGTTGAAAAACGCTCCTGCTACTTTCCAGCGTCTGTTAGATGGTGTGCTTCGGGGACTGAAATCGAAGATTGCTATGGTATACCTCGATGATATTGTTACTTTTTCTCGTAATATAGAAGAGCATGTGGAACGACTGAACGAAGTATTTAGTAGGCTAAGAGAGGCAAATCTTACGCTTAATGTCAAGAAATGTCAGTTTTTTCCAGATGCAAGTGACTTATCTTGGGCATATTATCAGTCAGGATGGGGTAAGAACGGATCCTCGTCTAACGTCGGCTGTGCGTGGTTTTCCAGTGCCACAGACCATTAAACACGTTCAGCAATATGTCGCTTTATGTAATTACTACAGACGATATGTAAAGGGGTTCGCGGAAATTGCACATCCATTAACGAGATTGTTAAAGAAAGGTGTTTAAATGGAGAGCACAGTGTCAGGAGGCATTCGAGAAACTCAGATACTAATGGCAGACCCAGTGTTGATACTTCCTGATTTCGAACAAGAGTTCATGCTATCTTGTGATGCCAGAAATATTGCTGTAGGTTTTATTCTTTCTCATAGGGTTAATGGACAGGAACATCCAGTGGCTTATGCTTCCAGGCAACTGAATAAGGCAGAGAAGAATTATTCAACTACAGAGAAAGAAATTTCAGCAGTGATTTATGATATCTCGTATTTTCGCTGTTATTTATATGGGCGTAAGTTCAAGGTGATTACAGATCACGCAGCATTGAAGTGGTTGTTGGGGTTGAAACATTGTTCAAGTCGTTTAACGAGATGGGCACTGAGACTAAGTGAATTTGACGACGAGTTAATTCACAAACCAGAGGTAAAGCATACGAATGCAGATGCACTTAGTAGAAAAACAGCAAGTGTACAAGTTGTGGGCAAAAGTGAGAAGGAGTGGATAAAGGCGCAAGCCACTGCCAGAGAGTGTCAATTGTTCGAACGCAACCGCAGTTTGAAATGCAGGATGGGTTGCTTTGCAGGAAGACAAAGTGCGGACTACGCGTCGTAGCACCGGAGTCACTGAGGAAAGAAGTGTTGAAACAAGGGTACGACCATGTATTGTCGGATCATGGTGGTAAAAGAACGACTGATAGACGGGTAGCTGAAAGGTTTTGGTGGAAGACACGTCGCAATGATGTAGAGCAGTATGTGCAAAATTGTATACCGTGTGCGCAGAGAGCAGATTTAAGTCATCAGAAAATTCAGTTACAGAGACTACCTCAAGCGGATCGTCCGTTCGCATTCATTGGATTAGACGTAATCGGAGCATTTAACAAGACCCAAGCGGGTAATCGATACGTATTAACAATATTAGATCATTTTTACCGATACCTGGTAATGGTAGCTATTCCAGATCAGAAGGCAAGCACTGTTGCGCAAGACTTAGTAAATAACTGGTTGCTGAAGTATGCTGTGCCTGATACTGTAATTACAGATCAGGGTAGTAACTTTATGTCGGAGCTGATGAAGCAGTTACGCCGTTTATTGAAAGTTAAGAAATTGCTGTCACGCCCATTTCATCCTCAGTCGAATGGACAAACAGAATGGGTTCATAGGACGTTAGTCAAGATGATTGCTCATTACGTAAATTCAGAACACACGGATTGGGACGTGTATTTAAATCTGTTGACAGGCGCATATAACGCGAAAGTTCATACAGGAACTGGGCTCTCTCCGTATGAGGTAATTTATGGTCGGAAAATGCCATCACCATTTGATGTGCTCAAACCTCAGGTAGGTTCACAGGATGCGTCAGTGAAGAATTTCGCCAAGAAATGGAGAAAGATTTGGCAAAGAGTACGGCGTGCTAATACTAAAGCTTTGGAGAGAGAGTATTGGGCAAAGACCAGGTAAACTGCCGCAATACAGAATTGGTCAACGGGTATTGTTGGCTAATCCTTATGTTCCGAAGGGTAAAACGAAGAAGTTTTTGAGGAAATATTCTGGACCGTATCAGGTAAATGAAATAGTGTCTCCCATGAACGTAAATTTGCAGTTACCAACCAAGTCGTCAGTAGTTCATGTGGGTAGGATTAAGCCGTTTAAAGGCGCAGTGGATGCGTTACCGCAGATTCCTCCAGCAGTAACAAAGGGTGTGAGGGTACCAAAGCTAAAAGAACAACAGAGGAACGTTCCTTACGCACTTAGGTCTAGTGATAAGTAGATTAAGTGTCCTCGGGGAGGAACATGTCGTATTATTGTTATTAGGTAATAGGGTATGTGTAGTTTTTACTTGTCATTTGTGTGTTTTAGACGTGATTAGGAAGGGAGCGATTGACATGGCTTCCTTTTCCTTCAGGTGCCGTGCCAGGATGTGGCCCGGGAAACTTTTCGTCAGTCTGGTACTGCTACACTGTTGCAGAGGAGAGGTGGTGCAGGTGCAACCACTGGATAAGGGAATTTTGTTTGCAAGACAATTACATGTGGTATTGTCAAGCCGCAGGTGGACAATTGTGTTCATGTATAATATATGGGGAGTGAGGAATGATGTATGGACACTACAGGATAGGTTTACGGCACTACTGGTGACCACGGAGAAGGAGGGGTTGTTCCAAGACATACGGAACGAGTATCAGGAATTGAAGCTCTTATACGAAAAGCTGAGAAGGCAGCTGCAACAAGTAACAGAAGTGGTCCGCAAACGCTCGTTCGCAGGGAACGAGCGTGGTTGGATGCAGGGGGAAAATTGCTAAAAACAGTGTTTGGAACTACGGACGAGGAAGATATAAGGAGCTTAAATAGTATGGTGGGGAGGTGGAGGAGTTGGCGGAGGAGACAAAATCGAAAGTGGATTGGCACACGTCACGTATAGGTAACATGCAGCAGGGGATATTGAATGTCACTAGAACAGTGAGGGAGTTGACGTCAGACCTGGAACGGTATGCAGCAAATACCAGGAAAGTGTTGAATGGGGATATAGAGGCTATACAGGCGAGATTGATCCGAATAGACGGGAAAATACAAGTAGCACCTTTATTGAGGGCTTTGGCAGACTGGGTGGATGATGCACGTGTCGGATTGGAAGCGTTATATGAAACTATGTATCACGCAGTGCATGGGCAATTGAGTGCCACTTTTTTAGGTCCAGATCACATGCTGAAGGCGTTGCTGAAAGTGCAGAAATAATTCTCGGAAGGAGTGCGTCATGTCGTGCCTCCGGCGAAGCGGAATTTACCGTTACTCTATCGCATGTCTAAACTGAGAGTAATTACAGATCAGACGAGTATACACGTAGAAGTGCAAATACCAGTGATGGGTATCAATTCGCAGTACCAGTGTTATACAGTTCACCCGTATCCAATTAGATGGGGTGCACTTGGGAACTGGGTGCAAGTGCAAACTCGGGAAGTATTGTTAGTGTCAAGACGGAGGAGTGTTCATGTGGTAATGTCTACGGAAGATTTGACAGACTGTTTCAGGGGAAGTGTTTTTATTTGTCCAGCAAAGGAGGTGGCAACCCACAATCATTCGTGTGAGATGCAGTGGTTCTTGGGAAATATGGGAACCTTAGAATGCGAACAGAAGGTTTACTTCCGAGACCGAAATTTCAGAAAGTTGGGGAACATTAGATTTACTCTGTGTTCAAACCAGAGACCGTAGTTGCCACTTCTTACAGAAATGGTAGATTTACAGATATATCAAAGCTTGAATTGCAGGGCAGTGAGTTTTTGATTAATGGCACTGGATGTAAAATAGTGAAGAAGCATTTTCACCTACCAGCTACTTTCATGGGTACAACAATGATTAACGTGACACAGCCTATCTTGAAATATCCAGAGGAACCGCCACACATATTGCCTCGCCAGAATCTAACGTTTATTAAGAGTCCTTGGATCGTATATTACTACAATCTTAAGATAGCCGGATTATCTCAGAAAAAGAGCAGATCTCAGTTAATAAACTACTGCAGCACGTGTAGCAATATCGGGAGAAACGTAAGCAAAACACGATCATATTTGGTGTCTCAAAGACTAGCATAATATTAGTTCTAGTGCTTATTTGTGCAACTTACTTTTGTATACGGAAAAAGATGTCTCGTTCTGAAATAACAACCGTACATCAAATACCGATGGGATGGATCGGGAATAGTGGAACGTAATATAAACAGATAAGCAATGATAAGATTGGAATCAGTATTAAGTGTAAACAGATTATTAGCGGGTAAGAAAAGTTTGACAGTGTTGAAGGAGTAGTTGTAAGATACCTGTAGAGCATAAGGAAGTATGGCGTGCACAACCAGTAAGTCCACAATTATAAAATTTGGGACGAATTTTCTTAAAGGAGGGGATGTGTAGTGTCACGGAATAATAAAGAGTTGGAAACGTGGAATATTGTCAAAGTTTCGCTGCCTATGCCGAGAGCCAGAGGCAGTAAGTTAGCCAAGAGGTAAGAGGATTGCACATATATCGGAATGTGTCGTCACTCAGGGGCAGTGGCCGGTTACACACAAGAGGCGAGAGAGAATGCGGGTTTGTGTAAGACGGAGACTTTTGTAGAGTGCCAGAGGTATAGCGTCAGCTGTACTACATTTCACAACTTCGTGTAAGTCTGCCGTAACAACATGTAACTCTGTCGCAGGAAAACCTAAGGGGCGAGTACGACAGATGAATCAGCAGTATAAGTGGAAAGAATGCGTTCATTACAAACGAGCATGACGTCAGGACGTCGCTCGTGCTTCCTTTAAATACGTCAGCTTTGATAACAACAAGGCACTCGCAGTTAGACTTGCAGTTAGATGTGTACTGGGTCGCTGTGTAGCGCTCAGCTCGGTGATCGACATTTATTAAGGAGATGTTGCAGTAAGGGTGGCCCAACCAGCAGCAGACGTGAGGGGACAGTAGCGGCTCTGGTCTTCTCTGCTGCCACTGTCACTCATCAACCCAGGATTAGCAGACATCACGGCAGACTGGCTCACAGCCAATGCTGACCACGTCAGTGAGCCGTCGTCGAGATCGTGCGGGGTCTAGGCCCTGTGCATCCACCTTCACAACCGGGTGAGCGATGACGCTGGGGGACTTCAGCCCGTTCCGCCCGTCCACCGTGGACGAGCCACCAGGAGGAGCAAGGAGGAAGACAGGGTGGGATAGAGTACACTCCTCCGCACTACGAGAACGCCTGTCGTGCGAACAGCTCCGGGACTCCAACCCAGAGCCTCCTATGCGCAGCAGCTTGCTGTCCGCAGCCGAGCCGGCTGGCCAGCCGGGTGCCACCAGCCACGCGTGGCCGAAGTACGAAGTAAGATTCCTTCGCAACATCACAGCAGGCGGCGCTGCGCTAGCAAGACTGTGCGGCCCAGAGCTGGTGTCATTGCTACGAATCAGCGAGGACTCGGGAAGGTCGTTGATATCACCAAGCCACATTGTACTCGGCAGGAATAAAGGTGTTATGAGTTAATAATGTTTCTTTGGCGTTTCTGACGCGTCCACAGTCATTTCCCAGCATCCTGACAACTGGAGGGGTCACCGCTCAGCCATCCAGTGCACCATAGGGGACTTGGACCACTGGGGCGCCTACAGTATTCAGTTAATATTGTGATATAGTAAAACCATTTCTAAGAGCAGTACCGAGAGATTTTCACCTTTTCCTGCTCCTACTCACTTCCTTCATTCGGCCAACCTTTCACTTTACAGGAGCAGACCCACCTGCCGCCTTAAGAGCTGGATACAAAACTTGGCGACGAACTGCGATTAAAAATTTGTTTTTCCTCTCCTCTCATTTCGTTTTTTCCTCGGTACTGCTTTAGCCTTTTTGTGATATCCCCGTCTGGCAGAGTGACTGTATGTAAGTGTTCCCATCATTCGCTATAAGAATTTCATTTGTGTAAACCACGGCTTCGCCACAGGAACAGGCTTCACTGTCCCTTCTTGTACGTTTTCAGGCTCAGCACATGATGCAGCTTCTTGCTGCCACAAGCGGACTGGTCACACCACAAACTGCAGCCGACGCCACCGCCTGTACCGACGCCGTCACCGACGGCGCCGCCATTTCGTGCCTTCAACCCTGACGTTGAAAGTTGGCCAGAATACATCACACAACTCGAGGCACACTTCGCAGCTTACAACATACCAGGTACAGAGCGGCTTACTTTTTTCAATGTCAACGCGGGTTTTGTGTTCTACTGTGTGCTTGTGAAATTGTTTCCCACCATCCCCACTTTCGTGATAGTGTAAATGTGGTAGCTGCACGCTACAAATTCTTTCGCCTCCAGCGTGGCTCTACTCGGTCGAATAAAGCTTGGACAGCGGGCCTTCAGAGACTAACTTCTGATTGTGTCTTCCATGGCTCATATGGACGCTCATATGCGGATGAAATTATTAGAGGCGCTATTGCGCAGAATGTAGCGGATCACATTGTAGGAAGTAGACTTGCTAGACAGACAAGATACATTAGACATGGCAACTTCCACTTTCCCCCGGGTGTGTGTACTCTTAGCGCGGCACAACACGTGCCCTCCCACCCGCCAGCACGGCCAGCCACGCCGCGCCACTCGCGCGCAAGTATACAAATTTCAAACCAGGCACCCACTAAGAAACTGAAATCTTGTCCGAACTGCTTTCGTGCCCACCCACGGGACAGTTGCCAATCCCGCCAAGCACTGTGTTACTTTTGTAATAAGAAAGGACATGTGCAAGCTGTGTGTAGTAAGAGAAACTCTAATTCACCAATTGTCTCCCGTTCGCGTGACTCACGTGGGCGTCACCGCAACGGCAACCGCCATAATCATGATTCACATCAGCCTATGGATGTTAATGCCATTTATTCAAAGCCTTCTGTTTCACATGCTTCGACAGATCGTCGTGTGAATCTAGTTTTGCCAGACACTTCCTCTCGCATTCAGCGCGATGCGAGGAAACTTTTTGTGACTTTGCTCATTTGTGTTCGTTCTGTTCGCATGCAGCTGGACACTGGTGCGTCAGTTTCTTCACTGAACAAATCGACGTATGACTTACATTACTCACTCCCGCTTCATCGTTCACATTCCACGCTGGCTGCACTTACTGGACAGGAAATCTCAGTGCTTGGCGTGTGTAGTTTGCTAGCCACATATGGTGCCACGACTCGTACAGTGTCTCTCCGTGTGCTCTGCTCTAGTGATGCTACGAACATTTTTGGCATGCACGCATTTGAACATTTAGGCCTCGCTATTCAGGAAAACGTACTTTGCATCATGCTATTGACCATGCAGACAATGTTGCCGCACTGTACGATGATTTTGCTGAACTCTTTTCTGATTGCCTAGGTTTTGCCACAGATTTCTTAGCCCATGTTGCAGTTAAAGCCAATGAAATGCCTATTTTTCGGCGTGGACGCCCGGTACTGCACGCCCTGCGCGACGCCGTAGCTTCTGAACTTAAGCATTTGCAAGACATTTGTGTCATTGAACCTGTTCCTGCTTCGCCATGGGCTACGCCTATAGCGTGTCTGAAGAAACCAAACGGTCGTCTCCTTATTTGTGCTGACTTTAAGTCTACAGTAAACCCCCAGACAGTGGTAGCTACGTTTCCCTTACTGCGTGCTGAAAACATTTTTGATAAGCTTGATGCGGGAAAATTCTTTTCCACGATTGACTTGCGAGACACATACTTTCCGATTCCGCTCGACGAACAGTCGCAGCGCTATTTTGTGATCAACACCCACAGTGGATTGTTCAAGTTTCGCCGCCTTCAGTTCGGTTCTGCTTCAGCTCCAGCTACTTTTCGGTCTTATTTGCAGCAGTTGTGGACCACCGTCCCTGGTTGTTCAAATTATCTGGACGATATAGTGGTATGAGGTCGCATCCCTGACGAACATTTGCAGAATTTGCGAGCCTTATTTATTGCACTTTTGCAGGCAGGACTAAAGTGTAACAGGGGTAAGTGTACTTTTTTTCAAACTGAGATTCAGTATTTAGAACATATGATTAACGAGCAGGATATCCACCCCTCGCTCTCACATCTCAGTGCAATTAGAGACTTGCCAGCACCCAGGAACTTGAAAGAACTTGTCTGTGCTGGGCAAAATTTCATATTATATTCAGTTTATACCAAATGCAGCGGAGATTGCAGCGCCTTTGCATCGCCTTCGGCGTAAGAACGTTCCTTTTGTTTGGTCTTCGGAATGTGACGCTGTTTTCCACAAGCTCAAATATGCTTTGTTGAGTGACCGCTATTTGATACCTTTCGATCCCTCCAAACCAGTTGTTTTGGCTTTCGATGCATCTTCTCACAGCATCAGAGCAGTTCTCACACACCGCATTAAATTTGTCGATCGCCCGATAGCTTTTGCGTCTAAGTTGCTCAATTGTGCCCAGCAAAACTATTCTCAAATCGAGAAAGAAGCTTTAGCTATTTTCTATGGTGTGTGAAAGTTTCATGATTTTTTGTGCGGTCCCAAGTTCTATTTGGTTACCGACCATAAGCCTTTGACGTTGTTACTCCACCCGTCAAAGCCAGTTCTGGCCCGTACTGCACAAAAGTTGCTACGTAGGTCTTTGTTTGTCTCTAACTACAATTACGAAATTTTGTTTCAGCCCACAGCCCAGCATGGCAATGCTGATGCTTTGTCTCGTCTGCCTATCGGTCCTGACGAAGTGTTTGATTCTTCCGCATTGTCATGCATGTTTATTGATTCACAAGATAAGGTATTAGCTGATGGTTTTGCAGTGGATTTTCGTCGCATTGCTTCCGCGCCAGCCACCTATGCTTCTTTCCTGATTCTTTTGCAGTATATTCATACTCAATGGCCTCCATCTGCTATGCAGGTTCGTGATCCACTTCGTAAGTAGGCTGTTTAGGTTTTCTTATTGGTAACGCCACGTAGCGCTCTGTATGAAAAATCACTGGCTGTGCTGTGTCCAGTCTGTGGCTAGTTTGCATTGTTGTCTGCCATTGTAGTGTTGGGCAGATGGATGTGAACAGCGCGTAGCGTTGAGCAGTTGGAGCTGAGCCGCCAGCAGTGGTGGATGTGGGGAGAGAGATGGCGGAGTTTTGAAATTTGCGAGACTGGATGTCATGAACTATAGTTTGCAGTTCCTTTATGGCTGCTTCGTGATTCTGTAATGCATTTTCATGACGCGAAAAAATAGGTTGAAAATGCTCACAAATTTGTGTTTTTACGTCATTACAGACTTTCTGACATTTCGATTCAATGTTATGTAACTCAGTAGTTAAATCTTCACGTGTTTGTTCAAGTGTGGTGTCTAACTTCCGAAGATTTTGTTCCATTGTGTCTAACTGTTGCTGTGTTTGTCTCTGGTGTTGTTCCATTGTGTCTAACTTTTGAAGATTTTGTCCCATTTGTTTCTCACTTTGTTCAAGCGTTGTGTCTAGCTTTTGTAGCCTTTGTCCCATTTGTTGCATTAACTGTAATAACAGTGCACTGGTGTCTGAAACATGTTCCTCAGTGCTATTCGGCAGTACATTTGAACTGGCAATATTCGCATTTTGAAAAGCAGGAAATGTATCTTGATTTATTTGAGAAAACGGTGAGGACGCAAAACCTGAATCTACAGTATTTGCAAGATTGTGTCCTGTCATTTCGGAATCCTGAGGCAAGTTGTAGCCGACCGATCGATCGATAATGCTTCCCTGTTCACTAATTGTTTCACTGCCTACACCATTATTAGCAGCCCGCTCCATTTCCCTATGCACAATTACGAAATTACTACTTTGAACATTAGTTAATTCATTACATGGTGGCCTAACACACTGCTTTCGTCTTCACTGTCATTTATCAGTTTACTTTTGAGCCTAGTATTACGTTTTTTACACACCGTTATTGTCACAATATTTCACACGACAACACAGAAAAACACGATTTGAATAGCAAAAATAAGAGAACACATTAACATAGCACTGAAAATGATATCTAGTTAATTGCAAGCGCAGCTGCGAAATACTTGGTGCAAATTTACATGCGTGCCATACCTGTTTTACTGTACAACAATGAAAGACTGCAACTACAAAGGAGATTCTCTCTACAATTACGCGCTAGCAATAAACAAAATCTACACTAATTACACAAACTACAAGAAAAAATCAGAAGATTCCAGTGAGGTATCCTCGGCTAAGGGTCCACATATGAAACGTCCACTTAGAAAAATTATACATGACTGTGTTTAAAGTGACACACAATATTTTTAGCGCAACGCAATCTGACTTTCAAAAATCCCTACAAAAGAATGGCCCTGACTAACATTAACCTATACCTTCCACAAATCACTTACCTCACCAAAAATGTTCGTTACTCGAACTACTGCAATACAGCGAGCGCCACTACTGCCAGCTACATAAAAGATTCGAACTACTGAAGGCACTAACTACTAATAGGCATAGTTAGCAAATGAAAGATTTTGATAGAGAACAAACAATGTATTTACCTTACTAGTGTTCAAAAGTCATAATATATATAGCGGTTCATGACATCCAGTCTTACAAATTTCAAAACTCCGCCATCTCTCTCTCCACATCCACCACTGCTGGCGGCTCACCTCCAACTGCTCAACGCTATGCGCTGTTCACATCCATCTGCCCAACACTACAATGGCAGACAACAATGCAAACTAGCCACAGAATGCACACAGCACAGCCAGTGATTTTTCATACAGAGCGCTACGTGGCGTTACCAATTAGAAAACCTAAACAGCCTACTTACAACTTGTTCGACGTTACTTTGCGCAAAGTCACAAATTGTCTATACACCACGGCGTTATCTTGTTACGAACTGACAATGATCAGTCTTGTGTGGTTGTACCTCATTCGTTGCAGTCGGAAATTCTCCACTTGCTGCACGCTGGTCATTGAGGTATAGTGCAGATGAAGCAATTAGCGCGTCGTTACTGCACTTGGGTTGGGATTGATAAACATATTGAGAATTTGCTTGCTAACTGTCGCTCTTGCGTGGAATATCAATCTGCTCACCGCCAGCGCTTCTTTGAGTGGCCGACTCCTACTGCACCTAGGCAGCGCGTTCACATTGGTTTTGCAGGTCATTTCTGGGACACCCGCTGGTTGATAGTCATTGATGCGTACAGCAACTTTCCTTTTGTTCTACCTGTGTCTCCTACTACATCTGCCAGTAGTATTCAGGCTTTGACGTCTATTTTCTGCACTGAGGGCTTTCCTGAAATTATTGTCTCCGTCAATGGCCCCCAATTCGTATCGTCAGAGTTTGAAGCGTCCTGTGCTGCTAATGGCATTCGCCATCTGACCTCAGCCCTGTTCCACTCCCAGTCAAATGGCAAGGCTGATCGCTTAGTGCGTACGTTTAAGTCGCAGATAAGCAAGTTGCGCGCCACACACTGTCACAAGCACACGCTCCGGACTTTCCTTGCTTCATATTGCTCGCAGCCGCTCGGCACCCGTTCCGCAGCGGAATTGCTACACGGCTCCTGCAGCTATTGCACCCGCTGCCGCGCGCTCCCGCTGCTTCGCCTCGTTGTGGCTTGGCGTCGCATGGCTTAGTGTTCTATCGCGTTTTCTCTAGCAGGCAGCGCTGGGAGCAGGGACACATCCTTCGAAAGTTTGGCGGCGCCTTATTTGTCATTTCTGGTCCCTACAGCACTGACAAGTGACACCGCAATCAGATCCGTTTGTGCCGTCCTCGGTTTTCTGCTGTTGGTTGTTTTCTGGCAGAATCGGAGGCTTCACGGATTCCGCTGCCTCAGCCCACAACTCCACCAACAGCGCCTCCGCTGCTCGCGCCCCCCCGCGTTCGCGCCTGCCGTCGTCGCCGTCGCCGCTGTCGGTCCAGTCACCTGCACCGGACGGACGCCTCTCGCCGTCGCCACGTCAACACCCCCGGCCGTCTCTGTCGCCGCCGCCGCCACCGCCGCGTACCTCTACGCTGTCGGAACCGATGGACGCTGAGGCTGCTGTCACGCCGCCGCCGCCGTGGCCCATTGAGGTCGTTGCTCTGCCTCCTCATCCGAGCATACCCTGTGGTGATGCACGGCCTAGGCAGGTTTTCCACGGGGCGTTTTCCTCGCCCCCTCGCGAGCAATTTGGGGTCACGGGTGGACAGCACGCCCCGGCAGTTCCGCTGTCTGCTGCGCCCCCCTGTTTCCCTCCACCCGTCGTCGGAAGACCTACTCAACGACGGTGTGTCGTTTCAGGGGGGAGGGATGTAGTGTCGATAGCTACGATACCACGGCGTAGGTGAAAGTTCTTAAGTTGGTATGACAACAGACAACGACGACAGCGCCCTCTAGCTAGTGCTGTAGAGGTCTACGAGCTCCGTGACAGATTCTGCCCATTTTGATCAAGAGCAGACGGCCAGAAGACTTTGATTGCTATTGAGACTATGTACAACTTATGATGGGTCAGTGAAAAGTTATGTTAATATTGTGATATACAAAAACCATTGTATGAACAGTACCGAGAGATTTTCGTCTTTCCCTGCTCCTACTCACTTCCTTCATTTGGCCAACATCTCACTTTACAGGAGCATACCCACGTGCTGCCGTCCAGGTGGGACACAAAAGTGATATTGCCAGAGCTGCTGCAAAAGACTTTGTTAGTGAGCCAGCTCAGAACCGGTGAAACACCAATACGTCAGATGCAGCAATGCCACTGGCAGATTCCCATATTGTGCTCCAGGAAAGGGGCTGGCACTGCCATAACGAAAACAAAAATGGTTCAAATGGCACTGAGCACTATAGGACTAAACTTCTGAGGTCATCAGTCCCCTAAAACTTAGAACTACTTAAACCTAACTAACCTAAGGACATCACACACATCCATGCCCGAGGCATGTTCGAACCTGTGACCGTAGCGGTCGCGCGGTTCCAGACTGAAGCGCCTAGAACCGCTCGGCCATTCTGGACGGCCATAACGAAGACACAGCAGAAAGGCGTTTGTAGGCCAGTTACTACACATCCAATCAACACACTTCTTATGGTCTACATGGCTCCGAGCTGTGATTTGCAGAGCAAGAACGCTCTGTCCCAACATAAATTACTATTATATTCAGTCAAAGGTGTCTCAGTCTGCTAGCTACTATTTACGAGGAGAGGTGTAAACTGCTCCTCGAGGCGACATGATGCTACAAGCAGCCACCACGAGATTTGGCCTCTACCAACTGTGGGCCCCTGCTTCAGGTTTTAAGATCAGTGCTATGGCTTAGCGTCTTCCAGCCGGTGGACCACCTTCAGGTCAACTACCAGTTGCAAAGAGCCCTCTGCCATAGAAGGCAGTCGCTTGAGACCATGGCCACCTGTTGCATCAGTTCCTTAACACTCCTGTCTTCAGCACACGTTATGGAGGATGTTGCACCACAGAATGCTCGAGTTTGTTCTTCAGTAAAATGTATGACTAATAGTGAAGTATTTATGAGCAGCCATCTATCATCATCCTGACAACAGTCCACCACCTCAACTCAGACCTCCACACGTATATCTACATCTACATGGATACTCTGCAAATCACATTTAAGTGCCTGACAGACAGGGTTCATCGAATCACCTTCACAATTCTCTATTATTCCAGTCTCGTATAGCGAGTGGAAAGAATGAACACCTATATCTTTCCGTACGAGCTCTGATTTCCCTTATATTATCGTGGTGTCTTTCTTCCCTATGTTGGTTGGTGTCAACAAAATGTTTTCACATTCGAAGGAGAGAGTTGGTGATTGAAATTTCGTGAGAAGATTGCATCACAACGAAAAACCCCTTTCTTTTAATGATTTCCAGGCCAAACCCTGTATCATTTCGGTGACACTTTCTCCCATATTTCGTGATAATTCAAAACGTGCTGCCTTTCTTTGAACTTTTTCGATGTACTCCGTCAGTCCTATCTGGTAAGGATCCCACACTGTGCAGCGGTATTCTAAAAGAGGACAGACAAGCGTAGTATCCTCTCGTAGCGTAGTGTCCTCCTTAGTAGCTTTGCTACATTTTTTAAGCGTCCTGCCAATAAAACGCAGCCTTTCCTTAGCCTTCCCCACAACGTTTTCTATGTGCTCTTTCCGATTAAAGTTGTTCGTAATTGTAATACCTTGGTATTTATTTCAATATACGGCTTTTAGATTAGACTGATTTATCGTGTAACCGAAGTTTAAAGAGTTCCATTTAGTACTCATGGGGATGACCTCACACTTTTCGTTGTTTAGGGTCAACTGCCTCATTTCGCACCATTCAGATATTTTTTCTAAATCGTTTTGGATTTTGTTTTGATGTTCTGATGGCTTTATTAGTCGATAAACTACAGTGTCATCTGCAAACAACCGAAGACGGCTGCTCAGATTGTCTCCCAAATCGTTTATATAGATAAGGAACAGCAAAGGGCCTATAACACCACCTTTGGGAACGCCTGAAATCACTTCTGTATTACTCGATGACTCTCCGTTAGTTACTACGAACTACGACCTCTCTGACAGGAAATCGCAAATCCAGTCACATAACTGAGACAATATTCCACAAGCACGCAACTTCCCTACGAGCAGCTTGAGTGGTACGGTGTCAAAAGCTTTCCGGATATCCAGGAATACGGAATCGATCTGAAATCCCTTGTCAATAGCACTCAGCACTTCGTGTGAATAAAGAGCTAGTTGTGTTACACAGGAACGATGTTTTCAAAACCAGTGTTGACTGTGTGTCAATAGACCCTTTCCTTCGAGGTAATTCACAATTTTCTAACACAATATATTTTCTAAAATCCTGCTGCTTATCGACGTTAACAGCTCCGTTGTCTGTTTGTTTATTTGGTATAAATCTCTCAATTGCTGCCGATACTATTTCTTTGAATTTAAGCCGCATATGGCCTACACTTATATTATTGATTTCGAATGCGTGGAGATTGTCTCTCAAGTAGGCGTCAAGTGAATTTTAATCTCCTTTTTTGAATAGGTATATTTTTCGGTCATTTTTCCACGATTTTGGGATTACAATATTCAGTCTCACTACGACCACCCTGTGTTCAGTAATCCTTACATCGGTATTGATGCTAGTTATTAACTCAATATTATTTGTTGCTAAGAGGTAAACTGTGTTTTCACAACCGTTTACTATTCGCGTGGGCTCATGAGCTAACTGCACCAAATAATTTTCGAGAATGCGTTTAGCAAAATCTCGGATGATATTTTATGCGTACTTCCGGAATTAAAAATGTATTTTCGCCAACATATCGAGGGTAAATTAAAGTCACCACCAACTATTATCGTATGAGTCGGGTACGTGTTTCAAATCAAACTCAAGTTTTCTTTGAACCTTTCAGCAACTGTATCATCTGAACTGGGAGGTCAGTAAAAGGATCCCATTACTATTTTATTCCGGTTGCCAACAATGACCTCTGCCCAGACTAACTCACAGGAAGTATCTACTTCAATTTCGCGAAAAGTTTAACTACTTCTGAGAATCTTTTCGGAACACCGTTAGGTTCAGAAACGGCTCTAAGATCTATGGGACTTAACATCAGAGGTTATCAGTCCCTTGGAACTTAGAACTACTTGGCCGGCCAGAGTGGCCGAGCAGTTAAAGGCGCTACAGTCCGGAACCGCACGACCGCTACGGTCGCAGGTTCGAATCCTGCCTCGGGCATGGATGTGTGTGTTGTCCTGAGGTTAGTTAAGTTTAAGTAGTTCTAAGTTCTAGGGGACTTATGACCACAGCAGTTGAGTCCCATAGTGCTCAGAGCCATTTTTTAGAACTACTTAAACCTAGCTAACCTAAGGACATCACACACACATGCCCGAGGCAGAAATTGAACCTGCGACAGTAGTGGTCTCACAGTTCCAGACTGAAATGCCTAGAACGACTCGGCCACCGCGGGCAGCACACCGTTAGGTCCTTCGCAAAAATTTCGGCTGAGCTTATATACGACTTTAGCCAGATTTTAGTGCCTATAACGATTTGAGAATCAGTGCTTTCTATTAGCGCTTGCAGCTGTGGTACTTTACCAACACAGCTACGACAATTTACAACTGTTATACCAATGGTTCCTGTATCTATGTTATTCCTGTGTTCAGCTCTGTACCAGAGGTCCGCAATCGGTCCTGTCGACTATACTGCTAATGGTGAGCTCTGCTTTCATCTTGCAAGCAAGACTGGCAGCCTTTACCACTTCTGTTAGCTGCTAGAAACCAGAGAGAATCTCTTCTGATCGCAAGTGACACACATCATTGGTACCGACGTGAGCAACCACCTGCAGTTGGCTCCACCCTGTGCTGTTCGTGGCATCCGGGACGACCTTTTCCACATCTGGAATGACTCCACCCGGTATGCACACGGAATGCACATTGGTTTTCTTACCCTCCTTGTCAGCAAGGCCTTAAGGGGCCCCTTAACGCGCCTAACGTTGGAGCTTCCAACTACCAATAATCCCACTTACTGCGATTTCCTGGATCTTGCAGGCTGAGTAGTATCCTCTGAAACAGGACAGGCGACAGCATCCGGCTCAGCAACAGCGTCAGCCACAGACAGCACCTGGAACCAGTTTGCCAGACAAACCGGGGAGGGCTTACGTGCGGCCTCTTTGGAAGTCTTCTGCCGCCTGCTTCGCCCTGGGGCGACCTCTACATTTTGATGTTAGAATTGTGTGTCATCACTAAATTTCAGTGACAGAGGAACATTACTAGCCACCCTACCTGGAGACGATGCCTCTCGACTACCTCAGGGTTGCAGTTTCGTCGACACACAGCATCAGTATGCAGTGGGCCGGCCGAGTGGCCGAGCGGCTCTAGGCGCTTCAGTCTGGAGCCGCGCGACCGCTATGGTCGCAGTTTCGAATCCTGCCTCGGGCATAGATGTGTGTGATGTCCATAGGTTAGTTAGATTTAAGTAGTTCTAAGGTCTAGGGGACTGATGACCTCAGAAGTTAAGTCCCATAGTGCACAGAGCCATTTGAACCATTTTTTTCTTGCAGAGTGCAACCGCCAACAGTAATTTTGTTGTAGATACTTTGGAGGTTGCACAGAAAGCTATCAGTAAGGCTGATTGTAACGCAGATGTTGCGGGTACTGAAATGGTACAGACGCATTTAGTATTTCCGAAGGCAGCAGATTCGGCGACATCTGTGACGGCCCTGCATCCTCATAACGTGGGAGGAGAAGAAAGAGGAAATGTGTTTGTAAGCTTAATGATCGGGCCGACAAGGCTTGTGCCAGTGGATCAGGAGATTGACGAAAGTGACAACACTTGCAGTGTAATGCGTGATGCAGTCGAAGGCAGCTGAGGAATCTAAGGGCTTGACTTTCTCATAATGCGTCATGCCGAAACTGACTTTCGATGACACGCGGTGGAACTCAGGGGTACAATGTTCAAGATTGGGGAAGGTGTCACCAGTGAAATACTGCTGCAAGGTTCGTTTATCATGATAGGACAAATGAGGGCAAAATCACTAATGCTTAATTTGCAAGATATAGTGCCGCAAAGCACTGGGAAGCTGCTTTAGGTGACCGAAGGTGCTGCTAGCTTATACGATTCTGGACTTCGCCTATGGGTAGGGTATCGTTGTTGGCTACGCAGTGCTCGGTGATTGAGAGCACTTCTCCAGTCAATACTCACGTTGAGACGTTATCTGAATTCCGTCCTTGTGGCTGGGAGTTTGCGTTTCTTGTCTGTAGAATACAGAGAGGAGAAGATAGTATTAGATTATACTAGTCAGAGGTCCACCTTCTGTCGTTCTAGAAATTTGAATAAGTTTTTTATTTTGTGCCTAGAGTTCTTCCATCGTCGCAGACGTATACGAGAACCATCACTCCGACGCACGGGACGCAGTTCATTCGGTGATATTGCTAATTGCTTCGGCTTATTACGGCTATAAAGCTGAACAGCTGTTATCGAATAAGTTTCATTTCTACTGAGGCACACAACTGTCGATCATCTTTGAAAGTTGTGTCTTCTAGTGTTTGGGACGTAGATGATATCACTCATCTCGCGTTATTTATTTTAGAACGCGTAGCCATAATAAGGTGCAGATTTGGGCAGTTGATCAATAATATTAGTCAGTAATACTTCATTTGTATATCTTTATGTCCATTGCACATCGGCATAAAAACATTTGTAATATATAAAGGGGTTTTAATCTACAATAATTCTGTAAGCAGAAAAACATTAATAATTAGTAGTTACCAGTTCCCTTAATCATTCATTTATTTTTATGTTGTAATTTATATATTAAAGAGAAAGAAGTATAAAATAATATCACCGTTAACACATCCTAAGATCTGCTTCAGGTGGTAGTCAGACAGGGCCAAATCTTTACTTTCGCGATCAGTATTTTCCATTGTGCACATTCGGTTTTACACCCGCCTGGAGCAGCATCTCGGAAACCATACAAATACCTCCCAGTAATACTTCCTAACACTTAAATTTATATTCGATATTACGAAATCCCTCTTTCTCATTAACACTTTTCTTGCGGTAGTCATTCTTCATTTTATATCCTGTTGGGCGTAAAAGACATCGAAAATAAACGAAATAAGTATATTTTTGTGCTGGTCATATATTACGCCCCTTTTTGTGGTACACGTTATTTCAAACCCTTTGGTACTGCTAGGTTTAATTCGAATACGTTCCATTGCCTTTTATTTAGTTCGATTGGGGGTTATCTTATAATTCCTTTCCAGGGCACTATCTATTCCATTCAACTGTTATTCCAAGTTATTTGCTGTCTCTGACAGAATTGCAGTGTCACCGGTAAACTTCAAAATGTCTATTGTTTCTCCCTAATATTTAGTTCTGTTTACAAACTTATCCTTGTATACTTTACTGCTTGTTCGGTGTAGATGTTGAATTACATCAAGTGTAGGCTACCTGAATGTCTCACTCCCATCTTCCCATTGCACAACTAGAAATGCACCGGATGTAGTAGCAGAATTTATGTGCTCAAAAAGATTTTTTTTTGGATGGGGTGGGGCTCTGAAATACATGTCCAGTCTCTTCTTTTTATCGCAGCACAGAAAAATTGATAGTTCAGCACATATACGGTAAAAATTCAAACTTTAATTTAGGACAACATGGATTTCCAAGAATTTACAAGTTACCAGTTGTGGAGGAACATGTAGCAATAAGCATCTCTCCTACTTCAGAAAATTAAATGTAATTTTTGTAACTTCCAGAACAGCAGAGTACATTGAGATAACTATTTCTAGATCGAAAGGTAAGCTAGTTGCGTTCGATCCCACTAGCGAGAACAAAGAGAAAGGACGGTTGGAGATGCAGTAAATAGAAAAGTCTATAGAGTGTATTCTGGATTGGAGAAGTATGAGGAAGAAAAACTATTGTATCCTGTCATGACTTTACGCCATTTATCTACAGATATCATTTTTAAAGGACGAGTGGTCGCCAGAGGAAAGTTGCTACCTCACAACATCTCTGGACAAATAGCTTTACATCTAAGAATAATTTGAGGCGTTAATGTAAAAGTCCGATTTCAGAAACTTCTCTCTCCTGGGGGCCTGACTCAAATACTTTAACATTGTCATTGTCCATGTCAACAGAAGGTGCAGTGTATGTGATTTCCCCAGTTCTAATTCCTTGGACGCCGCTTTGAAGAGCTACAAAAACCCTTATGTTTTAAGAGCTATAAAAAAACGATTGCGTATAAGAATTATAGTAATCGAATAGCATACATACCGTGAAAAGTTCATTCATCAGCGTGATATCAGTACCTTCATTTCGAGCTATTTCTCCCTTCTCAGAGAGCTTCTTCCACAAAGACATTCTAACATTGTTAGCTGCTTATTCCAGGGAGTATCGTTAGAGTGGCTCAGTGATCTATCAAGAGCAGGAAGGTTGAAGGAAGATAGAGAGTGTAAAGAAAATAGTGATCACCTACCAATTACCAGCAGGTAGTCAGCTCAGTATTGTCAATTGAAATTAACTGAGCAGTGCTTGTTGATTGCTGTTGTGATATCCTGTTACTCCAGGTTTGTGTTCGAGAGAAACGCAAAGTTAGAGATGTGGTACCAATGTTATTTTCATAAGGCAAGTGCATAACGCGGTCGGTCTCTCGAATTATGCTGCATAGTCGGACTTCGTTTCATAAAGACTGTAGGTTCTTTGGTGCACCATAATAGATCTGATAAATTACAAATCAGTATTTGGATCACACCAATGGCGGACGGGCTCCACGTCAGCAGTTTTAAATTGGTTCAAATGGTTCTGAGCACTATAGGACTTAACATCTGAGGTCTTCAGTCCCCTATAACTCAGAACTACTTAAAGCTAACTAACCTAAGGACATCACACACGTCCATGCCCGAGGCAGGATTCGAACTTGCGACCGTAGCAATCGCGCGGTATCGGACTCAAGCGCCTAGAACCGCTCGGCCACCACGGCCGGCCTCAGCAGTTTTGCATTTCTTTCACGACTAGGTATATACAAAGCCGATAAAGACATTGATACAAAGAGATATGTTTAGTTTGTTAAATTAATACATCTGAAAGGTATTAATTTAAATATACTAAAATAGGAGGGGCGTTTGAAAAGTATGTGCAAAGTCCGAGAGATGCCACCACCGGCGCCTATCGAGGTCATGTTTAGTTAGTAGCCTCTTTGGAAAGATCGCACACCAAGTTTCAGTCATATTGGTCTATTTCTTTGTGTTTGGCATTCGTGTCAGTCAAGGAAGTCGAGTGACTGTCAAAAAATGGACGAAAAAGAATTTCGTGTGGTGATTAAACATTACTTTATGATAGGCAAAACGCCTCAGGAGACTAATGAGAAGCTTGATAAACATTATGTTGTTTCTGCGCCTTCGCTTAGAACAGTTTATAAGTGATTTCACAATTTTAGGAATGGCTATATGGGCACAAGTGATACTGAACGTTCTGGATGCCCTGTGGAGTTTACGACTCCAGAAGTCATTGATAAAATCCATGATATATTGATGGATGACAGAAGAGTTAAAGTGCGTGAGATTGCTAGTGCCATGGGCGTCTCGAATGAACGGGTATAAAATATTTTGCATGGACATTTGCACAGGACAAAGCTATCTGCAAAATGCGTTCCGCGATTGCTAACGCTTGACCAAAAACGGAATCTGTGTATTGTTGCAAGGATGGTTTGCAGCTGTTCAGAAGGATCCGCAGGACTTTGAGCGTCGTTTCGTTACTGTGGATGAAACATGGATACCTTACTATTCTCCTGAGACCAAACAACAATGTAAACAATGGCTTACGAAGGGAGAATCTGCACGAAAAAAGGCGAAGACCATTCCTTCGGCCAGAAAGGTTATGACGACTGTTCTTCGGGATTCGCAAGGGATAATCCTCATCGACTATCTGGAAAAGGGGAAACTATTACAGGTGCATATTATTCATTTTTATAGGACCGTCCTTTCCCATCATGACAATGCACCAGGACAAACCTAAGCAGTTCTAGTGGCAATATTATTTGGGAATATGATTCCAGCTCGTTTCCCATACCACACTATTTTCCAGACATGGCTCCATTGGACTACTATTTGTCCTCCAATTTGAAGAAATGTCTGGCGAGAAAAAGATTTTATTCAAACGAGGAGGTGATTGCAGCAACGATTAGCTATATTGCAGACTTAGAGAATTCCTATTATTCGGAATGGATCAACAAATTAGAACAGCTCTGGACGAAGTGCATTAGTCTAAAAGGAGACAATGTCGAAAAATGAAAGGTTTACCCCAAAAATGTAAGCAGTTTTTATTTTTTCACGGACTTTTCAAACGCCCCTCGTATATTCATGGTACTTAACAGCTGACAAGATGGATGCATACACAGCGAAAGCTGAAGAACATAGGACGATACGAAACAGAAAGGCATCTCCTAGCCGATCGCAGATACAATATGAAGGCTTCTCAGTTCGTTATTGTCGTAGAAAGCATTACTTGTACTTCTTAACATTTGTGGACTTTCTGGGACACACATATTTCATAAACACAAAGAAAGAAAAATTTTCTTGGTGTCTTACATTTTCCTGCAATATATTTGACTACGATACTGGCTGTTACATGAGTACTCATTCAAGTCGCGTACATCAAGGTTAAGTCAGTTCAGGGATGTGTCTGTCTGTGGGAATTGATAAAGCCACAGCTGTAGTGACGTCGTCGTTGGCTTGTATGATGTCAATCGGACGGTGACAACCGGCTGAGAATGAGCTCTGGTTGTGCACTTTGCAGCAGAGGTAGGCATCGAAGCGCGCCCCGTCCAGGAGTGTAGCCATCACAGCCGTGCTAGCCTTGCCTAGCGCAGCCGGTTCAGCTGGGGTAGTCGCATGGAGGTCCAACGGGCCGCACGGTGCAGAGTCGTGCGGGCGCACTGGGCTGCAGCAGTCTCTCGCCGAGCGAGTCCCTGACGTCACCCCAAGGGCCGAGCAGTGCTGTTCCGAAACAATTTCTATGCCACGGGCTAAGCAGAGTCGTGTATGGAGACGCAGACAACGGGCCGCGACCTCACTGCTCCACACTGAGCGAGGCTGTGACGTCACTGCGTCAGTGACGTGCGCAAGCGCTGGCGTGCTGCGGCCTACGTGCTGTTGGTAGCGCTGACGGCAGCTGTGAGCTAGGGCTGTGAGCGGTGGGTAGAGCAGAGTTTAGTTCAAATGTTCTGATGTGTGTGAAATCTTATGGGGCTTAACTACTAAGGTCATCAGACCAAACACCATTTCGTCCGATGCAGATTCCCACATTTTGCTCCAGGAAAGTGGGTGTCACCGCCGTAACGACGACACAGCAGAAAGGCGTTATGAAGCCAGTTAAAACACATCCAATCAACAGACTTCTTTTGGTCTACATGGTTGCAAGCTGTGATTTGCGAAGCAAGAGCGCTCTGTCTCAACATAAATTACCATTACTTTCAGTCAAAGGTGTCTCAGTCTGGTAGCTACTATTTACGGGAAGACGTGTATTCCACTCCTCGAGGCGACGTGATGCTCAAGCAACCACCACGAGATTGGGCCTCTACTACCTGTGGGCCCCTGCTGCTGGTTTTAAGATTAGTTGTGTGGGCCTAGCATCTTCCAGCCAGTGGGGCAACTACCAGGTGCAACCAGCTTTCCGCTATAGAGGGCAGTCGTTTGAGACCACGGCCACCTGTTGCGTCAGTTCCTTAACACTCACTGTCTTCAGCACACACTATGTAGGACGTTGCACCACAAAATGTTCTAGTTTGTTCATCAGTAAAATGTATGACCAACTGTGAAGTTTTTATGAACAGCCACAGATCATCACCCCGACAACAATTCACCACCTCAACGCAGACCTCCACGTGTAGAGGTCACCCATCCTGAACCTCTTCAGTTTGATGTCAGAAGTATGTGTCACATGTAAATTTCAGTGAAAGAGGAACCTTACCAGCCAACCTACGTTGAGACGATGACTCCCGATTTCCTCATAGTTGCAGTTTCATCGACACATAGCATCAGTGTGCAGCGGGTGACTGCACTGACTGTTTTATTTTTTTTTTCCTGCGAGTATCACGTCACGTTATTGCACCTTTTAGCAACTTTTCGGTTTTGTTTTCATGTGTGACATGTGTCAAGTAAACTCAGACGGTGTTTTGAGGATGTGTAAATATGAGCGTTATTTTTGCCTATCATCAATGAGGGGGACTCATTGTCTTGAAGTGTATAATGTGTTAACCATGCATTGCTTCTTAGTAGGGGAAGGTGATTTTTGTCTAGAAGTCGGAGTTTTATTGTAGTTTTCGTCGTTTTTAATGGGCAATGTTTTTCATTTTGAGCAATAAATGTGGCTCACTACGTTTAAGCACATGATGTAGTAGTCATGAGTAGCCGCTCAAGTGGAGAACTGTAAGTGTTAAGATAGGATTAGATTAAGTGTCCTTGTGGTCATACTGTTTTGTTCTCCTCGTTTGTTGTTTGCATGATTGGTGGCGGGATCCCCTGCCGGAGAAGTTGCGAATTTCTGCAGCGTGGCCCAGATGTGCAGGGAAGTGCATGTGCCGATGATTTTGGTGTCTTGCAGAGTGCAACTGCCGCCAGTAATTTTGTTGTAGATACTTAGGAGGTGACAAAGAAAACTATCAATATGGCTGATTGTATTGAAGATGTTTTGGGTACTGAAATGTGAGTGTAGAAGTGAATGTGCACAATGGAAAGTACTGAAAGCGAAAATAAAGATTTGCCCGGTCTGGCTACCCTGTGAAGCAGATCTTAGGATCTCTTAAAGGTGATATTATTTCCTCCTTCTTGCTCTTTAGCACATAAATTAAAACATAAAAATAAATGAATGATTAAGGGAACTAGTAACTACTAAATTATAAATGTTGTTTCTGCTTATACATTTATAGTAGATTAAAACACCTTTATTTATTACAAATGTTTATTTGTCGATGTGCATTTGACATTAAGAGATACAAACTCCAGCCACAAAATAAAAACTCATTAAACACTAGCACGGCAGAAGGCGATCCTCTGACTGTATTTTACAGACAAGAAATGCGAACTCCCACCCACAAGGACGGAATTCAGATAACGACTCAGCATGAGTACAGACAGGAGAAGTGCTCTCAATCACTGAACGCTGCGTACTCAACGACGATTTCCTATCCGGAGACGAAGTCCAGAGTCGTATAAGTTAGCAACACCTTCGGTCATCTAAAGCAACTTTCCAGTGCCTAATGCAAATTAAGCATTAGTGATTTTGCCCGCATTTGTCCTATCATGATAAACGAACCCTGCGACAGTATATCACTGGTGACAGCTTCCCCCAGCTTCAACATTATCCTCCTGGGTTCCACCGCTCGTCATCGAAAGTCAGTTTTGGCATGGTGCTTGATGAAAAAGTCTAGCCCTGGGATTGCACAGCAGCCTTCGCCTGCATCACGCATTACCCTGCAAGTGTTGTTACTTTTGTAAATCTCTTGATCCTCTGGCACAAGCCTTGTCGGCCCGATCATAAACCTTACAAACACATTTCCTCCTACTTTCTGAGGAGGCAGTGCCGTCAAATATGGTGCCGAATCTGCGGACTTCGTAAATACTAATTGCTTCTGTACCATTTCAGTACCCAAAACATCTGCAATACAATCAGCCTTATTGATAGCTTTCTGTGTCACCTCCTAAGTATCTACAACAATATTACTGTCGGCAGTTGCACTCTGCAAGACACAAAGATCATCGGCACATGCACCTCCCTCTACATCTGGTCCAGGCTTCAGAAATTCGCAACCTCTCCGCCAGGGTATACTTCACTAATTATGCAAACAACAAACGTGGAGAACAAAACATTACGACTATAACACTACCGTCTGCTACTGCTATACCATAACCTTAAAGTAGGAGGCAGGTCGTGAAATATAACTATCTAGTTAAAACAATTGTGGTATAAAGCAACAGAGCAGTGTTACCCTCTGAGGGGAATTTTGTTGTGTTGACCGAGTTGTACTTAACGGGGGTGGCTTATCGGAAATGAAAGTCAGAATTACGTAAATATTTGTACAGTAACAAACAAAATTTTTGTTTATCTGCACTGTTTAACGGACAGAGAAAACGGTTGCCAGCCTAATTAGGCAAGAGAATGATTAACATTCTTGTTCAAGAAAATAGTTATTGGTAACTTTAACGGATAAACACAACCTATATTTTGTCACACGAGAGTGCAATGAACTCTGACACATACACATGTTTACGGTAAGAATGAAGCTAACAGCTAGAGCAGCACAAACTATTTGCAAAAATATAACATATACCGAAACACACTATTACTTTCAGGGCTTGTTCAAACTGAATAGTCTTTATAACATTACTATTAACATTCACTGCAGGATCATAAATTGGACATAGGTTAAGTCTTCTCAGTTAAATACTTTACTATTTAAAATGAAAGTTAATTGGAATCCACTAACAGGTTGCTTCTCACTATCTTTTGAATAAAGAAATTATGGTTTTGTTAAATAGTGGTCTTACCGTTACTTGTTACCTAGCATTAGCACAATAGACAAACTGTGGATCCTGTTATACTATTAATATGCACTTCCAATACACAAGAGAGACAAACACTTAGCAATCATGAACAAATAATTTTTTACTATTGCAGTTTTCCACTTTTACTACAGTGAAACACAGTGTTGACAAATTTGCGAGAAAGTGACTCACCTTTTAAAATTTACTACATGTAGCACTATGATCATTAACTAAGCAAAAATTTATAAGCCTCAATTTTAAGAACTTTAATTTATAAAAGATACAGCAAATTGTCTTTATTGCCACAGTCTTCTACTTTCAAGTAAACGATTAAATAGGTGACTTTGAAACTTCACAAAACTACATTTACTGCCTCCCACAATTTCACTAAATCCACAATAAATCTGAATATTCCCTTCTCATCAAATATCAAACAACATTACGTAATTAACTGTCTAACTTTGAGGCTTTCATTTTTTCCACAAAATAGGACACTCGGTAGTCATAGTTCAAATGGAGTGGAACCTGAGAGGTGTTGTGATAGGGAAAAAATCAAGGTAGGTACATAAATTCAGTTATAAGTTACCTTATATTTGTGCACACTAAATCACCCAATAAGCTGATCCCTCACTGTACATTATAATTGCATTCCGTTACAGTGATTGCGCAATGTGGTTTGGATTTGCAGGCAGAATTGCTGGACTCTGTCCCTTCTTGGTGGCGATGATAGATGCCAATTCCAGAATCGTTCCAGCTATTTATCCATCCATCCGAGGCATTCGTAAGCGGCAGGAAAAGCCTCTCTCGGAACCAGCACAATATACAACTCTTACACAGGCAGTTCACAGTTTGGTAGCTCGCCCCCGACTGACTCTTGGCTCCACCTTTTCTACCTAGGCCAACCACATTTAGCGCACGCTACACAGTTCCGTTCCCGAGGGGAACCACAAGACGTTTTACATACAAAATGACTAAGAACCCTAAGTGAGGATCAGCAGTTTACATAACAGTAACCAAACATATTAACTAAAACAGGACATTTGCACATATAGGTAGTTCTAAACAATATAATTCCAATTATATACAGTAAGTATTGTTCCCTCCAAATGGGACAAAGAATTTAAATGACAGATACACTACATTGCACAGAATCAAACCATGACATCAAAGTTTTTACAAAGAAAGGAGTATACAATTTTGTGTTATCTATTCAATGAAACACATTTACAGATACTCAATGTTATAACATTAAACCAAAGTAAAAGGCAAAATAAATCCATACAGCTTTAGAACTATGGTGTTACACGACGACAAGGACTCTTAATCTAATTCTATCCTAACACTTACTGTAACTTCTCCACCAGAGCGGCTAGTCATGCTTAAACGTAGTGAGCCACACTTATTGCTCAAAATGAAATACATTGCCCATTAAAAACGACGAAAACTACCACAAAACTCCGACTTCTCGACAAAACTCAAATTCACCTCTTACGAAGTTACGCATGGTTAACACCTTATACACTTCCAGACAATGACCACACTCATTGATAATAGGATAAAATAACGCTCATATTTACACATACTCAGAACACAGTCTGAGTTTACTTGACAGATGAAACAAATTAAAACAGAACTAAAAATATGCTGAAAGGTGCACTGAATCGGCGTGATACTCGCAGGGGAAAAAATAGAACAGACAGTGCACTCACCTACTGCACACTGATGCTGTGTGTCGACGAAACTGCAACCCTGAGGTAGTTGAGAGTTATCGTCTCCAGGAAGGGTGGCTGGTAAAGTTCTGGTGTCACTGAAACTTAGACGTGACACACACTTCTGACATCAAAATGTGGAGGGCCAGGATGGATGACCTCTACACGTGGAGGTCTGAGTTGAGGTGGTTGATCGTTGTCGGGATGCTGATCGATGGCTGCTTATAAAAACTTCACTGTTAGTCATACATTTTACTGAAGAACAAACCAGAACATTCTGTGGTGCAACGTCCCCCATAGTGTGTGCTGAAGACAGCGGGTGTCAAGGAACTGATGCAAAAGGTGGCCATGATCTCAAACGACTGCCTTCTATGGCTGAAGGCTGATTGCACCTGGTAGTTGGCCCACAGGCTGGAAGATGCTAAACTCACAGCACTGACCTTAAAACCAGCAGCAGGGGCCCACAGTTAGTGGAGGCCAAATCCCATGGTGGCTGCTTGTAGCCTCATGTCGCCTTCTGGAGCAGCATACTCCTCACCTCTTAAATAGTAGCTACCAGACTGAGACACCTTTGACTGAAAATAATGGTGATTTATGTTGGGACAGAGCGTTCTTGCTTTGCAAATCATAGCTTGTAACCATGTGGACCATAAGAAGTCTGTTGATTGGATGTGTAGTTACTGGCTTACCAACGCCTTTCTGCTGCGTCGTCGTTATGGTCTTTCATTTATCACATTGTGGGAATCTGCCAGTGGCATTGCTGCATCTGACGTAATGGTGTTTGGTCGGCTCTGAGCTGGCCCACTCCCAAGATCTTTTGCAACAGCGATGGCAACATCACAATTTTACTCAATAGCGCCGAAAAGTAGTGGTGGCACTGCAGATCGAATAACTGGTAAGAAGATACTGAGTCGAACTGGGAAAGACAAGAAATTTGTGGCACAACTTCGTTTAATATTGCATATACTGAGGCATCAAGGACTCGTCAGTTTGGTATATCATTTAATTGATGACAGGAGAAAATACAAAAACGCATTACATGAATCAGGCAAAAGAGAATACATACGTCTAAAGAATGAGATCGACTGGAAATGCAAAATGGCTAAGCAGAGATGGCTAGAGGGCAAATGAAATTATATAGAGGCGCATATCACTAGGGGAAAGTTAGATACTGCCTACAGGAAAATTAAAGAGATCTTTGGAGAAAAGAGAACGACTTGCATGAATATCAAAAGCTCAGATGGAATTCCAGTAATAAGCAAAGAAGGGAAAGCAGAAAGGTGGGAGGAGTATATAGAGGATCTATATAAGTGCGATGTTCTTGAGGACAATATTATAGAAATGGAAGAGAATTTACATGAAGATGAAATAGGAGATATGATACTGCGTGAAGAGTTTAACAGAGCACTGAAAGACCTAAGTCGAAACAAGGTCCCAGGAGTAGACAACATCTCATTAGAACTAATGACAGCCTTGGGAGAGCCAAGCCTAACGAAACTCTACCACCTAGTGAGCAAGATGTATGAGACAGCCGAAATACCCTCAGACTTCAAGAAAAATATAATAATTCCAATGCCAAAAGAAAGCAGGTGTTGACAGATGTGAAAATTACCGAACTATCACTTTAATAAACCACAGCTGCAAAATACTATCACGAATTCTTTACAGATGGAAAAACTGTTAGAAGCCGACCTCGGGGAAGTTCAGTTTGGATTCCGTAGAATTGTTGCAACACCTGAGGTAATACTGACCCTACGACTTACCTTAGCATAAAGATTAAGCAAAGGCAAACTTACGTTTCTAGCATTTGTAGACTTAGAGAAAGCTATTGACAATGTTGACTGGAATAGTCTCTTTCAAATTCTGAAGGTGACAGAGGAAAAATACAGGGAGCGAAAGGCTATTTACAATTTGTACAGAAACCAGATAGCAGTTATAAGAGTCGAGGGGCATGAAAGGGAAGAAGTGGTTGGGAAGGAGTGAGACAGGGTTGTAGCCTATCCCCGATGTTATTCAGTCTGTATATGGAGAAGAAATAAAAACTTCGAGGTTCGCCTATGACATTGTAATTCTGTCAGAGACAGCAAATTACCTGGAACAGCCGCTGAACGGAATGGACAATTACTTGAAAGGAAGATATAAGATGAACATCAACAGAAGCAAAACGAGGATAATAGAATGCAGTCCAATTAAGTCGGGTGATGCTGCGGGAATTAGATTAGGAAATGAGACGCTTAAAGTAGTAAATGAGTTTTGCTATTCGGGGAGCAAAATAACTGATGATGGTCGAAGTAGAGAGGATATAAAATGCAGACTGGCTGTGGCAAGGAAAGCGTTTATGAAGAAGAGAAATTTGTTAACATCGAGTATAGATTTAAGTGTCAGGAAGTCGTTTCTGAAAGTATTTGTATGGAGCGTAGTCATGAATGGAAGTGAAACGTGGACGATAAATAGTTCAGACAAGAAGAGAATAGAAGCTTTCGAAACGTGGTGCTACAGAATAATGCTGAAGATTAGATGGGTAGATCACATAACTAACGAGGAGGTACTGAATAGAAAGAAAGAGGAGGGAAAATTTGTTGCACAACTTGACTAGAAGAAGGGATCGGTTGGTAGTGCATATTCTGAGGCATCACAGGATCGCCAATTTACTATTGGAGGGCAGCGTGGAGGATAAAAATCGTAGAGGGAGACCAAGAGATGAATACACCAAACAGATTCAGAAGGATGTAGGTTGCAATAGGTGCTGGGAGATGAGGAAGCCTGCACAGGATGGAGTAGCATGGAGAGCTGCAGCAAACCAGTCTCTGGACTGAAGAGCAAAACAACGACAACAAGAGCTAACAAAATAGGTCCATACATAGCGAAAGCTGAAGAACAAAGGACGATACGAAACAGGGAGGCATCTCCTAGCTGATCGCAGAAAAAATGTGAAGGCTTCTCTGTTCTTCATTACTGTAGAAAGTATTACATGTACTTATTAACATTTTTGAACTTTCTGGTACGCTCATATTTCATAAACATAAAGAAAGAGAAATTTTCTTGGTGTCTTACATTTTCCTACGACACATTTGACTACGATACTGGCTGTTACATGAGTAGTCATTCAAATAGTCAGTACAACAAAATTACAAGTTTGGTGTATACAAGAAAAAAAACAGTACACAATTTGACATGTTTATTTAAAACAGTTTAACAAATCATTTACATTGGCATGGGAGAAATTTCTAAAAGATACACTAACTTAATGTTTGAGACGTATCATTGTTCTGAGGATAAGAGGTTAAGTCATTTCAGTGACGTGTCTGCCCGTGGGAATTGATGCAGCCACTGGTGGAGTGACCTCACAGTTGGCTTGTATGATGTCAATCGGTCGGTGACGACTGGCTAAGTGCGAGTTCTGGTTGTGCACTTCGCAGCAGAGGTGGGCATCGAGGCAATGCCCGTTCAGGACCGTAGCCATGTCTGCCGTGCGAGACTTGCTTCGCGCAGCCGGTTCAACCGGGGCAGCCGCATCGAGGTCCGACGCGCCGCATGGTGCAGAGTAGTGCGCCCGTACTGGACTACAGCAGTCTCGGACCGAGCGAGTCCCTAACGTCACACCAAGGGTCGAGCAGTGCTGTTGCGACAGCACCTGTATGCCAGGGGCTCAGCAGAGCTCTGCATAGGGACTGATATTATCTACGTCCCAAACACTAGAAGACACTACTTTCAAAGATGATCGACAGTGGTGTGCAACCTCAGTGGAAGTGAAACTTACGTGATCACAGCTGCTCAGCTTTATAGCCATAATATGCCGAAACAATCACTATCACCGAATGTGCTGCGTCCCCTTGCGTCGGGGTAATGGGTCACGTACATATCTGCGACGATGGAAGAACTCTGGGAGTTCGCGTTTCTTGTCTGTAGAATACAGACAGGAGAACATATCATTAGATAATACTAGTCAGAGGACAGCCCTCTGCAGTCCCAGCGTTTCAATGAGTTTTTTATTTTGTGGCTGGAGTTCCTCCATCGTTGCAGACGTGAACGCGAACCATCATTCCGACGCACTGGACGCAGTACATTCAGTGATATTGATTGCTTCGGCATATTAGGGCTATAAAGGTGAACACCTGTGATCACGTAAGTTTCACTTCCACTGAAGTTGCACACCACTGTGGGTCATCTTTGTAAATAGTGTCTTCTAGTGTCATCTTAGATGATGTCAGTCATCTCGCGTTATTTGTATTAGATCGCATATCCATAAAAAGGGGCAAATTTGGTCAGTTGATCAATAATATTAGTCAGGAAATTCATTTGTATCTCTTTATGTCCATTGAACATCGACATATAAACATTTGTAATAAATAAAGATGTTTAATCTACAATAAATGTATAAGCAGAAACATTAATATTTAGTAGTTACTAGTTCCCTTAAGCATTCATTTATTTTTATGTTGTAATTTACATGTTAAAGAACAAGAAGGAGGAAATAATATCACCGTTAAAAGATCCTATGATCTGCTTCAGGGGGTAGTCAGACAGGGCCAAATCTTCATTTGCGCGTTAAGTATTTTCCAGTGCGCACAGTCTTTTTTACACCTGTCTGGAGCAGCATCTTGGAAACCATACAAATACCTTCCAGAAATACTTCCTAACACTTAAATTCATATTCGATGTTAGCTAATCACTCTTTTTCATTAATACTTTTCTTGCTATAATCAGTCTTCATTTTGTATCCTCTCTACTTCGGCCATCATCAGTTATTTTGCTGCCCAATAGTCCTTTTAGGGTCTCATTTTGTAATCAGATTCCCTTAACACTGCCTGGTATAACCCTCGCAATACCAAGTGAGAGGGAAGGGGTACTTTATGCCTATTTTTTCAGAATACTGTAATCTAGTCAGGTACATTATATTTTAAAATTCTGAAAAAAATATATTTGTGCTTTTTAATGAATTCTTTTACCAGATTCCGTAATTGTTTAAAATTTTTCAGTAAAACTTAACGCAAAAATTTAGGTCTTGTCAGTTAATGTGAATTTTCAGAACATGTGTCATATTCATATATTCAGGTTTAGGACACTTCTTACGCCTAAATATATCTTTAAAATAGAGGGCTATCTTATAATCCCTTTTCAGGGCTCTATCTATTCCATTCAACTGTTATTCCAAGTTCTTTGCTGCCACTGACAGAACTGCAGCGTCACCGGTTAACTTTAAAATGTTTATTGCTTCTCCCTGATATTTAGTTCTGTTTACAAATTTATCCTTGCATGCTTTACTGCTTGTGAAGTGCAGATGTTGAATAACTTCCCTCGGGCATGGATATGTGTGCTGTCCTCTTAGGTTAGTTAGGTTTAAGTAGTTCTAAGTTCTAGGGGACTGATGACCTCAGAAGTTAAGTCCTGTAGTGCTCAGAGCCATTTGAACCATTTTTGAATAACTTCGAGTGTAGGCTACCAGAATGTCTCACACCCATCATTCCATTGCACAACTAGAAATCCAGGAGATGGAGTAACAGAATTTATGTGCTTCAGCAAGATTTGTTCTTTGATGCGGTGGGGCTATGAATTCCATGTCCAGTCTCATTACTCCTCTCTTCTTTTTACCGGTCGACAGCAAAATTCATATTTCAGTGTATATACGGCCAAAATTCAAACTCTGATTTAGGACAACATGGATTCCCAAGGATTGACATGTTACCAGTAATGGAGAAGCATTTAGGAATGAGCGTCTTTTCAATCTCAGAACATTAAATGTTATTTATGTAACTCCAAGAAGAGCAGAGTACATTGAGACAACTATTTCTAGATCGAAAAGTAAGGCACTTCCGTTCGAACCCACTACCGAGAAAAAACAGAAAAGACGGTTGGAGTTGCAGTAAAGGGAAATGTCGTTAGAGTTTACTGTGGGATGGCAGAAGTATGAGGAAAAGAAACTACTGTATTCTTTTCATGCCTTTACGCCTCTTATCTTCAGATATCATTTTTAAATGACGAATGGTGGCCAGAGGGAAAGTTGCTACTTCACAGTATCTCTGGATTAATAGCTTTTCATATAAGGCGTTTATGTAAAAGTCCAATTTCAGAAGTTTCTCTGTAGTGGGGCGCCTGACTCAAATGCTTTAACATTGTCATCGTCCATGTCAAGAAAAGGTGCAGTGTAGGTGATTTCTCCAGTTCTAATTGCTTGGACGCCGTTTTGAAGTGCTACAAAACCTATTATGTTTTAAAAGCTATAAAATAAACGATTGCGTATAAGAATTACAGCAGTAGAATAGCACACATACCGTAAAAAGCTCTTTCATCAGTATGATATCAGTTCCTTTAGTTCGGGCTATTTCTCTCTTCTCAGAGAGCTTTTCGCTACAAGACATTCCAACATTGCCAGCTGTTTATTCCAGCGACTATCTTAAGACTGGCTCAGTGATCTATCAGGAGCATCAAGAAGACCAACTTTCTTTAAGTAAATGATGTGTTCCTTCGCCGCAATCAAAAGACCATGAATGTATAGACAATTAACGCATATATACTCCGTATCAAAATTATTTCATAGCCCTATGTTTAGCATATCGCAGGAACAATTCAGTCGTGAATAATCGCGCAGTGCAACGACAATGTTGCTACCTTGATCAGTCGTGTGCTGTATGGTTCAAATGGCTCTGAGGACTATGGGACTTAATTTCTGAGGTCATCAGTCCCCTTAAAACTACTTAAACCTAACTAACCTAAGGACATCACACACATCCATGTCTGAGGCAGGACCATAGCGGTAGCGCGGTTCCAGACTGAAGCATCCAGAACCGCTCGGCCACTACGGCCGGCATGTGCTGTATGTCTTTCAAAGTAGAATCGTTTATACCAAGTGACATTAATCGTCTAAACAATTCTCTTAGAGTATTGCTGACCGTTTGTGGTTCATTTGGAAACTGGGTTGTAAACAAAATGCGAGATCTGAGAGTCCAGTCAATGAAATAGGAGACAGTACATGGCAGCTAACGGTTTCTTCTCGCCCTGGATGTGCCCATATCTGTAATTGCTGAGTATTCATCTTCTGTTACATGAGCAATTACCTCAGGCATAATTATATGTCGTAGGCTTTTAACACTTCCTGCCATGAACTGCAGCACAGTTGTGGGGTGAGGTATAAGGGCCTTTGTAAAAGATCCATAAGACCTTCACCTCCTATAGTTCCGTAAGACCTTATGTCTCGTGCACACATAGCATCGCAATTATCGACAGTTATCTCCTGAGCTGGTTTAGGAAGTCGTTTCTCGTCCACATAAGACCTTTGTTTATTAGATACGCATGGATGTCGAGAAATGTACGAAGTGCCACTTGACCCTTCAGCATGAGAGTAAATTTCACAGCACAGCGAACAGCAAAGAAAAAGTACGCTTTTCCTAACGCCATCCACAATAGACTTTAACAGGGTCCAAACTGAACTCCAGGCTGTGTGGTTCTCTACTCACCACTGACTAGTTTTTCTTTTACTTCCTTTTTTCTTGATATGTGCTCCTTCTTCTGCAAACCACGTTTAGTTTCCTGCTCTCATTTTGTGTGTTACGAAAACAGTGAAGGAATCTCATCACTCCACTAAACACTTCTCCACTCACCGCTCGTAGCCCGTAGCTCGCAACTGCGGTCAGTGCTACCAACAGTTCATATGTGCAGCACACTAGTGCTTGCACACGGCACTGGTGCAGTGACGTCACGGACTCGCTCAGTGCGGAGCAGTGAGGTCTCAACGCCAACTCTGCTGAGGCCGTGGCATACAGGTGCTTTCTCAACAGCACTGCTCGGCTTGTGGGATGACGTCAGGGACTCGCTCAGCCAGTTACTGCTGTAGCCCAGTGCGGCCGCAGCTCGCGGGCCGATCTTCTTCGCACGACTCTGCCGGCGGACCTCAATGCGGCTGCCCTGCCTGAACCGGCAGGGCGAGGGAAGGCTCGCACGGCTGTCATGGCCACGGTCTTGGACGGGCTGAGCTTCGATGATCACCTCTGCTGCATACTGCATAACCAGAGCTGACATTCAGCCGGTTGTCACCGATCGATTGACATCATAGAAGCCAGCTGCGAAGTCACTCCAGCAGTGGCTGCATCAATTCCATGGGCAGACACGTCCCTGAACTGAATTAACCTCATATCCTCAGAACATTGATACCTTTCAAATTTTAAGTTGGTGTATCTTGTACAAATATGTCATGTGCCAATGTAATTGATTTGTCAAACTGTTTATTTAAAACATGTGAAATTGACAATTGTTTTTCCTTGTATGTACCAATCTTGTGGTTTTGTTGTACTTACGACTTGAATGACTACTTTTGTAACGGCCAATGTTGTAGTCAAATATATCGTAGACAAACGAAAGACACCAAGAAAATTTTTCTTTCTTTATGTTTATGCTTACCTAAGAGTCCACAAGTGTTAAATAGTACATGTAATACTTTCTATGATGATAAAGAAAAGAGAAGCGTTCACATTTTTTCTGCGATGAGCTAGGCGAAGCCTTCCTGTTTCGTATCGTCCTTTGTTCTTCCGCCTTCGCTGTGTAACCATCTACATAACAGGCCATAAAAATTATTACACCACTAAGATGACGTGCTACAGATTTAAACGACAGGAAGAAGGTGCTGTGAAATGCTAATGATTACCTTTTCAGAGCATTCACGCAAGGTCCGCCGATGGCGACACCATAACGTTCTGACATGACGAAAGTTTCCAACAAATTTCTCATACACAAACAGCAGTTTACCGGCGTTGCCTGGTGGAACGTTGTTGTGATGCCTCGTGTAAGGAGGAGAAATGCGTACCATTACGTATCTGACTTTGATAAAGGTAGGATTGTAGCCTATTGCAATTGCGGTTTATCGTATCGCGACATTGCTGCTCGCGTTGGTCGAGATCCAATGACTGTAGGCAGAATATGGAATCGGTGGTTTCAGGAGGGTAATACGGAACGCCGTGCTGGGTCCCAACGGCCTCGTATCACTAGCAGTCGAGATGACAGGCATCTTATCCACTTGGCTGTAACGGATCGTGCAGCCATGTCTCGATCCCTGAGTCAGCAGATGGGGACGTTTTCAAGACAACAACCATCTGCACGAACAGTTCGACGACGTTTGCAGCAGCATGGACCATCAGCTCGAAGACCATGGCTGCAGTTACACTTGACGCTGCATCACAGACAGTAGCGCCTGCAATGGTGTATTCAACGACGAACCTGGGTGCACGAATGGCAAAACGTCATTTTTTCGGATGAATCTAGGTTCTGTTTACATCATCATGATGGTCGCATCTGTGTTTGGCGACTTCGCGGTGAACGCAAATTGGAGGCGTGTATTCGTCATTGCCATACTGGCGTATCACTGGGCGTGATGGTATGGGGTACCATTGGTTACACGTCTCGGTCAACTCTTGTTCGCACAGTGGACGTTACATTTCAGATGCGTTACGACCCGTGGCTCTCCCCTTCATTCGATCCTTGCGAAACCTTACATTTCAGCAGGATAATGCACGACTGCATGTTGCTGGACCTGTGTGGGCCGTTCTGGATACAGAAAATGTTCGACTGCTGCCCTGGCCAGCATATTCTACAGATCTCTCACCATTTGAAAACGTCTGGTCAATGGTGGCCGAGCAACTGGCTCGTCACAATACGCTAGTCACTACTCTTGATTAACTGTGGTATCGTGTTGAAGCTGCAAGGCCAGTTGTACCTCTATACGTCAACCAAGCTCAGTTTGACTCAATGCCAAGGCGTATCAAGGCCGTCATTACTGCTAGAGGTGGTTGTTCTGGGTACTGATTTCTCAAGATCCATAAACCCAAATTGCTTGAAAATGTAATCACATGTCATTCTAGTAGAATATATTTGTCCAATGAAACACGTTTATCATCTGCATATCTTCTTGGTGCAGCAATTTTAATGGCCAGTAGTGTATCTTGTTAGCTCTTAAGAACCATGAATATATTTAAGTGCATTTAAATTAATAACTTTCAGTTGTTTTAACTTAACGAACTAAACTCTTTGTATAATGTCTTTATCAGCTCTGTGTTCAGCTTTCGTGAAAGATATGTAAAACTGCTGACTTGGAGTCCGTCCGCCATTGGTGTGATCCAAATACTGATTAGCAAATTTATCAGATGTTTTATGGTGCCCCAACGAAACTGCAGTCTTTCAGAAACGAAGTCCGATACTCAATTAACAATACAGCATAATGCGATTGACCGATCGCGTTATGCACTTGCCTAATGAAATTAAAACTGGAGGCACATCTGTAACATTGTGTTTCTCTCGAACACCAACCTGAAGTAATAGGAAATCACAACACGGATCAAGAAGCACTGGTCGGTTAATTTCTACAGACATTACTGAGCTGGCTACCTGCTTGTAAGTGGTAGGTGATCATGACTATTTTCTTTACGTTCTCTATCATCCTTCCACCTTCGCAAGCAGGCAAGGTAACAGTTACAGCTCAGAACTTCCACTCACTCATATGCCTACCAGAGAGGTGGTTGCTTATACAGTAGTCACACCATGGTAGTTACTAGTTTCCTTAATCATTCATTTATTTTTATGTTGTAATTTATATGTTAAGGAGCAAGATGGAGGAAATAATATCTCCGTTAAGATATCCTAAGATATGCATCAGGGGGTAGTCAGACAGGACTGAATATTCATTATTGCATTCAGTATTTTCCATTGCGTACATTCATTTTTACACTCGCCTGGACCAGCATCTTCGAAACCATACAAATACCTTCCAGAAATGCTTCCTAACACTTAAATTTATATTCGATGTTAGCAAATCCCTCTTTTTCATTAATACTTTTCTTGCTATAGTCAGCCTATATTTTGTATACTCTTTACTTCGGCCATCATCAGTTATTTCGCTGCCCAATGGCGCATTTAGTGTCTCATTTCGTAATCAGATTCCCTTAACACTACCTGATTTTACCGTCGCAATACCAAGGGATAGGGAAGGGGTACTTTATCCCTACCTTTTCAGAATACTGCAATCTAGTTATGTAAATTATATTTTAAAATTTTGAAAAAATATACTCCTGATTTTTTGATTACTTCTACCATATTCCTTAATTGTTTTAAATTTTTCAGTAAAACTTAACGCCAAAATTTAGGTCTTGTCAGTTGATTTTAATTTTCAGAACATGTGTCAATTTCATATTTTCAGGATTAGGACCCTTCTTACACATAAATATGTCATTAAAATGTTGCTGTGCGTAAAAGACAACGAAAATTAACGAAATCCGTAAATCTTTGTGTTGGTCATATATTACAACCCCCTTTTGTAGTGCACGTGATGGAAAATCCGTTGGTACTGCTACGTTCAGTTCGAATAGGTTACATTACCTTTCATTTAGTTGCATTGATTGTTATCTTATAATCCCTTTCCAGGGCACTATCTATGTCATTCAACTGTTATTCTAAGGTCTTTGCTGTCTCTGACAGAATTGCATTGTCACCAGAAAACTTCAAAATGTTTATTGCATCTCCCTGATATTTAATTCTGTTTACAAATTCATCCTTGCATGATTTACTGCTTGTACGGTGCAGACGTTGAATGACATCGAGTGTAGGCTACCAGAATGTGTCACTCCCATCTTCAAATTGCACAACTAGAAATCCAGCAGATGGAGTAGCAGTATTTATGTGCTTCAACAAGATTTGTTCTTTGGCGGGGTGGGGATGTGAAATATATATCCAGCCTCATTACTCCTCTCTTCTTTTTACCTGAGGGCAGCAAAATTCATATTTCAGTGCATATACGGCAAAAATTCAAACTTTCATTTAGGACAACATGGATTCCCAAGGATTCACATTTTACCAGTTGTGGAGGAACATGTAGGACTGAGCGTCTCTCCTATTTCCGAACATTAATTGTTGTTTTTTTAACTTCCAGAAGAGCAGAGTACATTGAGATAACTATTTCTAGATCGAAAGGTAAGCCAGTTCCGTTCGAACCCACTAGCGAGAACAAATAGGAACATGCTTGGAGTTGCAGTAATGGGAAATGTCGTTAGAGTATATTGTGGGAATGGAGAAATATGAAGAAGGAAAGCTATTGTATCCATTTCATGACTTTACGCCTCTTATCTTCAGATATGATTTTTAAATGACGAATGGTGGCCAAAGGAAAGTTGCTACCTCACAGTATCTCCGGACAAATAGCTTTTCATCTAAGTATAATTTGAGGCGTAAATGTAAAAGTCCGATTTCAGAAACTTCTCTGTCCTGGGGTTGGGGGGGGGCTGACTCAAATGCTTTAACATTGTCATCGTCCATGTCAACAGAAGGTGTAGTGCAGGTGATTTCTGCAGTTCTAACTTCTTGGACGCCGATTTGAAGAGCTACGAAAACCTTTATATTTTAAAAGCTATAAAATAATCGGTTGCGTATAAGAATTGCAGTAATGGAATAGTAAACATACCGTGAAAAGTTCTTTCATCAGCGTGATATCAGTTCCTTCATTTCGGGCTATTTCTCACTGCTCTGAGAGCTTTTCGCACAAAGACATTCTAACATTGTCAGCTGCTTATTCCAGCGAGTATCGTTAGACTGGCTCAGTGATTTATCAAGATCATCAAGAAGACCACTTTTCTTTACGGAAATAAAGCGTTCTTTCGCCGCAGTCAAATGACCATGAACGGATGGACAATTGACGCATATATACTCAGCATTAAAATAAATTTGTAGCCCTGTATTTAGCATTCGGCAGGAACAAGTCAATCGTGAATATATCCCGCAGTGCAACGACAATGTTGGTATCTGCATCAGTGGTGGATACCAAGAGAAATACATCGTCTAAACAATTCTCTTAGAATGTTACCGCCCGTTTTGCGTTCATAAGGAAACTGAGTTGTAAACAAAATGCGAAATCTGAGAGTCGAGGCAATGAAACAGGAGACAGTACATGTCAGATAATTGTTTCTTCTCGCACTGGATGTCTACATATCTGTAGTTGCTGAGCATTCACCTTCTGTTATATGAGCAATTACCTCAGGCCTAATTATATGTTGTAGGGTTTTAACTCTTTGTGCCATGTTCCACGACACAGTTGTGGGTTGAGAGATAATGGCCTTTGCAGTGTCAATTAACATCTGAACAGGATCCATAAGACCTTCACCTCTTATAGTTCCGTTCGACCTCACGTCTCGTGCACACATAGCCACGCATTTATCGACAGTTATCTCCTGGGGAGATTTAGGAAGTCGTTTCTCGTCCCCATAAGACTCTTGTTTATTAGACGCGCATGGATGGCGAGAAATGTGTAAAGTGCCACTTGACCCTTCAGCATGAGAGTAAATTTCACAGCACAGGAACAGCAAACAAAATGAACGTTTTTCCTAACGCCATCCAATATAGGCTTTAACACGGTCCAAACTGAACTTTTTAGCTTCCTTCAAGCTGTGCAGTTCTCTACTCATCACCGAATAATTTTTATTTTACTACCCTTTTTCTTGAAATGCGCTCCTTCCTCTGCAGACCACGTTTATTTTCCGAGCTCATTTGGTGCGTTACGACAAAAATGAAGAATTCCCACCACTCCACTATACTCTGCTCTACTCACCGCTCGTAGCCCGTAGCTCTCAACAGTGGTCAGTACTACCAACAGCACGTAGTTCGCAGCACGCCATTGCTTGCGCATGGCACTGGTAAAGTAACGTCAGGGTCTCGCTCAGTGCGGAGCAGTGAGAGCGCGGCCCGTGGGCTGCGTCTAAATGCGTAACTCTGCTGAGGATGTGGCATACGGGTTCTTTCGCAACAGCACTGCTCGGCCCTTGGGGTGACGTCAGGGGCACGCTTGGCAAGAGACTGCTGCAGTCCAGTGCGGCCGCAGCACGTGGGCCGGGCCTCAGTGCACGACTCTGCACCGTGCTACCTGTCGGACCTCGATGCGGCTGTCCCAGCTGAGCCGGCAGCGTGAGGCAATGCTCACACGGCTGACATGGCTGCGCTCCTGGAGGGACCGCGCCTTGATGCCAACCTCTGCTACAAAGTGCAGAGCCAGAGCTCGCACTCAGCCGGTCGTCACCGACCGATTGACATCATACAAGCCAACTGCGACGTCACTTCAGCAGTGGCTACGTCAATTCCCTCGGGCAGACACGTCCCTGAACTGACTTAACCTCTTATTCTCAGAACAATAATTCCTCCGAAATTTTAAGTTACTCTAATTTGTACAAATATCTTCTGTGCCAATGAAAATGATTTGTCAAACTGTTTACTTAAAACATGTCAAATTGTGTATTGTTTTTTCTTGTATACACCAATCTTGTAGTTTTGTTGTACAGACGACTTAAATGACTAAGCATGTAACAGCCAGTATCGTAGTCAAATATATCGTAGGAAATTGTAAGACACGGAGAAAAATTTTCTTCATTTATGTTTATGAAATATGTGTGTACCAGAGAGTCCACAAATGTTAATAGGTACATGTAATACTTTCTACGACAATGAAGAACAGAGATGCCTTCACGTTTTTCTGCGATCAGCTACGAGATGCCTCCCTGTTACGCATCATCCTTTGTTCTTCAGTTTTCGCTATGTATGCATCTATCTTGTTAGCACTTAAGAACTATAACTATACGACGGGCGTTTGAAAATTCTGTTCAAAAATAAAAACTGCTTACATGTTTGGGGTAAATCTTTTTATTTTTCAGCATAGTCTCCTTTTAGACTTATAGACTTCGTCCAGAGCTGTTCTAATTTGTTGATCTCTTCAGAATAATAGGAATTGTCTAAGCCTGCAAAATAGCTAATACTTGCTGAAATCACATCATCGTTTGAATAAAATCTTTGTCCCGCCAGCCATTTCTTCAAATTAGAAAACAAATAGTACTTCGAGCGAGCCAAGTCTGGAGAATAGTTGAGAGTGGGAGGGATGTGAAACGAGTTGGAATCAAATTTCCATTAACTTTGCGACCACAATTGCTGAGGTGTATGCTCCTGCATTGTCGTGATGGAAAAGGACGGTCCAATAACGATGAATAATATTCACCTGTAATAGTTTTACCCTTTCCAAGATAGTCGATGAGGATTGTCCCTTGCGAATTCCAAAAGACAGTCGCCATAACCTTTCCGGCCAAAGGAATTGTCTTCGCCTTTTTTCGTGCAGATTCTCCCTTGGTAGCCCATTGTTTAGAATGTTGTTTGGACTGAGGAGTATAGTAATGTATCCATGTTTCATCTACAGTGACGAAATGACGTTTAAAGTGCTGCGGATACTTCTGAACAGCTGCAAACCATCCTTGCAACACTTCACACGATTCCATTTTTGGTCAAGCGTGAGCAGTCGCGGAACACATCTTGTGGATAGCATTCTCATGTCCGAATGTTCACGCAAAATATTATGTACCCGTTCATTCCAGATGCCCACAGAACTAGCAGTCTCACGCACCTCAACTTTTCTGTCATCCATTACCATATTATGGATTTTATCAATGATTTGTAGAGTGGTAACCTCCTCACGGCGTCCAGAAGGTTCAGCATCACTTGTGCCCATATGCCCACTCCTAAAATTTTTAAATCACTTATAAACTATTCTAGTCGAAGGCGCAGAGTCACCGTAAACTTTATTAAGCTTCTCTTTAGTATCCTGACGTGTTTTGCCTATCATAAAGTAATGTTTAATCACCACACGAAATTCTTTTTCGTCCATTTTTTGACAATCACTCGACTTCCTTGATTTACACGAATGCCAAACACAAACAAATAGACCAAACTGACTGAAACTTGGTGTGCGTCCTTTCCAAAGATGCTACTAACTAAACATGACCTCTAAAGGCGCCGGTGGTGGCATCTCGCAGACTTTGCATGGAATTTTCAAATGCCTCTCGTATTTGAGTATATTTAACTTAATATCTTTCAGTTGTATTAATTTAACAAACTAAACATATTTTTTTGTATTAATATCTTTATCAGCTTTGTATACAGCTATTCGTGAAAGAAATGCAAAACTGCTGACGTGCTGCCCGTCCGCCATTGGTGTGACCCAAATACCGATTAGCAATTTATCAGATCTTTTATGGTGCACCAAAGAACGTACAGTCTTTCAGAAACGAAATCTGATACTCAATTATCGCCAAAGCGTAATTCGATTGACCGATCACGTTATGAACTTGACTTATGAAAATTACATTGAAGGCAAATCTGTATCTATGCGTTTCTCTCGAACACCACACTGGAGAAATAGGAAATCACAACAGGAATCAACAAGCACTGCTCGGTTATTTTCAATTGACATTACTGAGCTGACTACCTGCTGGTAAGTGGTAGGTGATCACGACTATTTTCTTTACGTTCTCTATCTTCCGTCCACCTTCGCAAGCAGGCGAGGTAACAGTTGCAGCTCACAACTTCCACTCGCTCATCTACCTTCGAGAGCGGTTGTTGCTATTGTTGGATAGGGAACATCAGTGTGAGATAAATAGCTTTCCTCATACAAGAATGAGCAGCATCGTTAATTTAAAGCAATATAGAAACGTCTTTTGCTATGTCAACAGCCGAGGGTGCTGAATCACAAGAGATCTACCTTACTCATGAGTTCTCCCAGTAAAGAATTTGCAAAATTGTGGACCAGAAGTCTACCTTTCCCTCCCGTCCCCTTCCTCAATGTTGTTGTTGTGGTCTTCAGTCTGAAAACTGGTTTGATGCAGCTGCCCAAGCTAGTCTATTCTGTTGCAAGCCTCTTCAGCGCTGCACAGCTAATGTAATGTGCATCAGTTTGAACCTGCTCACTGTTTTCAAAACTCTGTCTCGCTCTACAATTTTAACACCCCCCCATCCGTCCCCAACACCCACATATACACACTTATCTCCATTACCAAATTGACAAATATCCATTACCAAACTGACAAGTCCTTGGTGCCTTAGGATATGACCTAGGAAACGAAGTTGTGCCATAAATTTCTTGTTTTCGCCAGTTCGACTCAATATCTTCTTATCAGTTATTTTATCTGCAGTGCCACCACTACTTTTCGGCGCTACTGAGTAAAACTGTGAAGTTGCCATCGCTGTTGCAAAAGATCTTGGGAGTGGGCCAGCTCAGAGCCGACCAAACACCATTACGTCAGATGCAGCAATGCCACAGGCAGATTCTCACACTGTGCTCCAGGAAAGGGACTGGCACCGCCATAACGAGGACGCAACACGAAGACGCTGGTAGGCCAGTTACTACACATCCAATTAACAGACTTCTTATGGTTTACATGGTTACAAGCTGTGATTTGCAAAGCAAGAACGCTCTGTCGCAAAATAAATTACCATTATTTTCAGTTAAAGCTGTCACTGTCCGATACCTACTAGAGGAGACATGAGACTACAAGCAGCCACCATGGGATTTGGCCTCCACTAAATGTGAGCCACTGCTGCTGGTTTAAAGATCAGTGATGTGAGCTTAGCATGTTGCTGCCTGTGGGCCAACTATCAGGTGCAAGCAGCCTTCAGCCATAGAAGGCAGTCGTTTGAGACCATGTCCACCAGTTGCATCAGTTCATTAACACTCGCTGTCTTCAGCACACACTGTGGAGGTCGTTGCACCACAGAACGTTCTAGTTTGTTCTTCAGTAAAATGTATGACTAACAGTGAAGGTTTTATGGGCAGCCATGGATCATCATCCCGACAACAATCCACCACCTCAACTCAGACCTCCACGTGTAGAGGTCATCCATCCTGGACCTCCACATTTTGATGTCAGAAATGTATGTCACCTCTAAGTGTCAGTGACAGGGGAACCTCACAAGCCACACTGCCTGGAGACGATGGCTCTCGACTACCTCAGGGTTGCATTTTCGTCGACACACAGCATCAGTGTGCAGTGGGTGAGTGCACTGTGTTGTGACTTGGGAAGACAGCCAAGCCACTACGAGGTTAGATTAGATTAGATTAGATTAGATTAGATTAATACTAGTTCCATAGATCATGAATACGATATTTCGTAATGATGTGGAACGAGTCGAATTTTCCAATAAATGACATAATTAGTTTAATTTAACAACATACTAAGGTTAATATAACAACTTTATTTTTTTTGTTTTTTGTTTTTCTTAATTTTTTATTTTTATTTTTATTTTTTTTATTTTTTTAATATTTTTGTTTTTTTTCTTTTTTTTCTTAATTTATATCTAAAAAGTCATTCAGAAATTCTTTTAATTTCTTCTTAAATACTTGTTGGTTATCTGTCACACTTTTGATACTATTTGGTAAGTGACCAAAGACTTTAGTGCCAGTATAATTCACCCCTTTCTGTGCCAAAGTTAGATTTAATCTTGAATAGTGAAGATCGTCCTTTCTCCTAGTGTTGTAGTTATGCACACTGCTATTACTTTTGAATTGGGTTTGGTTGTTAATAACAAATTTCATAAGAGAGTATATATACTGAGAAGCTACTGTGAATATCCCTAGATCCTTAAATAAATGTCTGCAGGATGATCTTGGGTGGACTCCAGCTATTATTCTGATAGCCGAAAGGCACGCGTTTAGGCTCACGCAGGCTGGCGTGAGGTCTGGAACAGGTAAGGGAATTTATAGTAGCAAAGAACGTAAGTAACTACTGGAATACTTATCTTTAATTCATAATTGGTGAACATCGATCTGATGGTACATGCATCACAAGATAAATAGCAAATGATAATGGCGCCTTGCTAGGTCGTAGCAAATGAAGTAGCTGAAGGTTATGCTAACTATCGTCTCGGCAAATGAGAGCGTAATTTGTCAGTGAACCATCGCTAACAAAGTCGGCTGTACAACTGCGGCGAGTGCTAGGAAGACTCTCTCTAGACCTGCCGTGTGGCGGCGCTCGGTCTGCAATCACCGATAGTGGCGACACGCGGGTCCGACATATACTAACGGACCGCGGCCGATTTAAAGGCTACCACCTAGCAAGTGTGGTGTCTAGAGGTGACACCACATTCCTCCCCCGCAAATCGGCGGACGGTTGTGGCATAAGGCTTCCGCCCGCCGTGGAGAGGACCACATGTTGACGTATGCGACGAGGTGGGGAGCCTAACAACAGGCGAGGCTGTGCCACCCGCACCCTGCCATTCGGTCCGAGGGGAGCTCGGAAACGCCTGAAAACCTAGTCCAGGGTGCACGCCAACATGCAGTGTACGCGCCCGTAAAGAGACAGGAGGTGCCGAAGGGTCGACCTCCATTGTGTCGGGGCACCCGACGGGCGAAGACGCCATGTGGACCGGAGCGGGCAAATGTTCCATGTCGGAGGACAGCTGGTCACGGGAAGCGATCGGCGGCGCGTGACCCAGGGAGGCGACCGGCGGTTGCAGCGACGAGTCCACTGCGGGCGTCGCCGGCGGGAGAACAGGCGGCGGTGCGTCGCCATGAGGCAAAATGGAAGGCAGCGTCGGTAACACCTGGGGATGAGGCGAGCCAGTAGATGGGTCCCCAGGGCGCTGACCGGACGGCACCGTCGCTGAAAGCAGACGGGGAGCGGCAGAACCCGTGCGACGACAGAGGCGCAGCTGATTGAGAGGCCGACACACCTCACCAGAGGCCCCCAAAACCAGATACATAGCGCGGCCGAGGCAGCGAAGAATGTGCCCTGCGAGCCAACGCCGTGAACCGTGATAGTTGCGATAGTATACAACGTCGCCTGGGGCAAAAGCAGGTGTCTGCCGCTGCACAGGAACCTGATGCGGCGGATGTAGCAAAGACATCAAGTTGCGACGAGGGCGACCGTGCAACAACTCAGCCGGCGAGCGACCATTTCGGGGCTGAGAGCGATACGTGGACAAAAAGAGCAATAAAGCGTCCTCCCGAGAATGAGACTCTTTCAACTTCAACATCTGGGACTTGAAAGTCCTGACCAATCGTTCAGCGGCACCGTTTGACTGCGGCGAAAAGGGTGCGGATGTCAATTTTGAATACCATTGGCCTTGCAGAATGACTGAAATTCTGCGGACATGAACTGTGGGTCATTGTCGGAAAAAATAGTCTGTGGAAGACCTTCAATGCAAAAGATAGCGGATAACGCTTGGATGGTGGCAGAAGACGTGTGGAAGGCATCCGGACAACAAAAGGGAAATTACTGAATGAATCTACCACAACCAACCATCGAGCATTCTAGAATGGACCAGCAAAATCGATGTGTAAGCGTTGCCAAGGGGTAGTGGCTTTCGGCCATGCAAAGAATTTCCGCGGTGGAGCGGATTGTTGTTCGGCACACGCCATGCAAGAAGAGCACATATGCGTAATCGCGGCATCGATTCCAAACCAAGTACAGTGCTCACGAGCAAGTTGTTTCGTTCGCACTATACCCCAATGTCGCTGGTGGAGAAGCCGTAAGACAGAGGACTGTAACGAACGTGGGACCACGACCCTGGACTGATCATTATCAGAACGCAACAGCAAAACACCACGTCGTACAAAAAGTCTCTCCTTGTGAGCAAAAAATCGTCGAACCAACGGATCCTCGGTCCGTGACTTTGACAAGGGCCATTGCGTAGCAACAAAACGCAGAACGGTAGCAAGGACAGGGTCAGCAGCCGTGGCTGTAGCTACACGACGAAAATCAATGGGAAACGATTCGACCACGTCATCGGTTTCCGAATCAATGAACATGCAAGCAAGTTCGGAAGAATCGAATGCTCTATCCTCAGCAACAGGCAAACGGGACAACGCATCGGCGTTTCCGTGCTTAGCAGTGGACCGATACAAGATATCGTAGCGGTACTGCGAGAGGAAAATTGACCAGCGAATGAATTTCTGCGCTGTACGTGGAGGTACAGGCTTGGTCGGATGAAAAAGCGATGTCAAAGGTTTGTGGTCTGTGATGATGGTAAAGTGACGACCATACAAGAAATCATGAAACTCTGTAACACCAAATACGAGAGCCAATGCTTCTTTCTCGATTTGTGAATAATTTCTTTGCGCAGACGAGAGCAATTTGGACGTAAAGGCAATAGAGCGATCGTGCGATCCATCTTTGTGCGCAAGCACAGCCCCGATCCCGAAATCCGATGCATCTACCACCAACAAAAGGGGTTTCCGGGGATCGAATGGCGTAAGGCAAGTATTGGAAAGCAACGCCGATTTCAATTGGCGAAAGGCGCGTTCGCATTCCGTCGTCCAGACGAATGGAACACCTTTATGGCGTAAGCGATGAAGCGGAGCTGAAATGGAAGAGGCGTGGCGCCCATATTTATGGTAGCTATTGATTTTTCCCAGCACACTCTGTAGCTGCTTCAAATTCTGCGGCGAAGGCAAGTCTTGTATGGCACGGAGGTGCTCTGGACTGGGATGTATGCCTTGGGCATTGAGTACATGTCCCAAATAGGGTAAGTCCCGAGCAAAAAACACACATTTGTCCTTCCGCAAGCGAAGACCATTTTGTCGCAAGACCTGAAATAATGTTCTGAGATTGGTTAAATGTTCTTCTTCTGTCTTTCTGGAGATCACAATATCGTCCAGATAGTTTGCTGCAGTAGGAACTGACGCACAAACAGTTTGTAGATATTGCTGAAACAATTCAGGGGCGGATGCACACCCGAATGGCAGTCGTTTGAATCGGTACAAACCAAGATGCGTGTTAACCACTAAAACGCGCTGGGATTCTTCGTCCACCGGTATTTGCAAGTACGCATCTGCTAGGTCCAACTTCGAAAAATATTCACCCTGGCACAGTTTGTCAAAAAGATCTTCCGGGTGGGGTAAAGGAAAAGGTGCAGTCACTAGTTGGGGATTCACTGTTGCCTTGAAGTCCACACAAATTCTCAATTTTCCGGAAGGCTTTTGCAAAATTACTAAGGGTGATGCCCAGAGAGAAGCCTGCACACGTTCAATCACAACTTGTGATTCCAAATCGTGTAATGTTCTTGCGACCTCATCACGCAATGCGTGGGGAACATTGCGCGCTCTGAAAAATTTCGGTTGCGCGTTTACTTTCAGTTCCAAATGTGCTTTATAGTTCTTAGTGCAACCAAGACCCGGTGCAAAAATGTCTGCAAATTCTTCACATAGACGAGAAACACTGTCTGAAGGCACAGTCTGGTTCGCTGATAGGACCTGATTGACTATAGACAAGTTAAACAACTGAAACAAATCGAAACCAAACAAGTTCACTGCAGAAGAAGAACGAATGATGTACAATGACACAAGTTTTGTTTGTCCTTTGTATGTTGCAAGAAAGCTGCACTGTCCTAACACAGGGATTGCTTGTCCTGAATAACTACTGAGCTTAACATGTGCGGCACGCAACGGAGGTGTGCCCAGCTGTTTGTACGTGTCTTGGTTGATCAATGAAACTGCAGCTCCGGTATCGAGCTGGAATGGTATCACGTTGCCATTAATGTCCAAATCTACAAAAAGTTTATTGTCCTGCTGACGACAAGAGCGACTGTCTCGTGCAACGTGAACTGACACTGGTACAGAATCACTTGCGACTTGACAGGATTTCCGGCGATGTCGACGCACACTATTTGTGGGACGAACACAGTCACTGTTAGAGAGAGTGGCACTGGGCGGAGTGGAATGAGCTACATGAATTTCCATGGGCGAAGGTTCACAAGCCTGAGTATTCTGGGTTCGATTCCGATTCCGGCGCGAAGCATAGGGCCTGGAATGGTTGTGAGTGTCCGTTCTGAGCTTTTTCTGGCAAACACTTTGAACATGTCCTTTTTTATTACAGAAAAAGCAAATAGCTTGGCGTGACGGGCAATTCTCTCGCAAATGTCTAGTAGCACACCACGGGCCTGATTCCACTGCATTTGCTTGCTTGTGCAGCACACGTGGCGGAGAGCTTGGCGGCAGTTGCGCGGAGGGGCGCGAGGGCTGTTTACCGTTCCGTGCAGTGCGCCCAGCGGGCCGGTTAATGTGACACACGGCCGGTGAAGTTTCAAATGATTCCTGAGCAAAGTCAAGTGTGTCCTGAACATCAGAAACGTTCTGTGCAATAGCATCACGTACCATAGTATCTGAATAAGGGAGTCCACATTCACATTCAAAAGCACAATCCCTAGTAAGGCCTTGCAAGGTTGCAACCCACTCCCAATTAGTCTGACCGGCCGTACGTTTTGTACGAAAGAACATATACCTTTTCACAACTACATTGACTGATTCTTTGAAATATGCATCTAATGCAGACAAAATTTCTTCGTAGGACAGAGTTGCTACGTCACGTCGGGGAAACAATTTGACTATCACACGGTACGTTTGGATGCCGACGCACGCCAACAAAAAAGGCTGCCGCTCGTTACCTTGAATTCTGTAGGCGGCGAGATGGAATCAAAATTGGCGTGACCACTCCGTCCAGCTTTCCAGTGCAGCATCAAAAGGACAAAAAGTCGGTGCAACAGCGTGTTGTGGCTGCGGTAGCGGTGGAGCGGCTGCCGCATCGTTTTGCAGTGCACGGTGACCCTGGACGAGCTGTCCAAGTGCATCCAGTAAGGCCTGCGTCTGCTGATTCTGCAAGCGATTAAATTCGGACAGTACGTCTGGAGATTGTGGCGAAGCCATGACACAAGTAAATTAGGCTGTATCAATACGCAAAATCCTCATCGTGATTTGTTGTGGACTGGCAAGACAGCCAATCCACAGTGACGGGTAGCCGAAAGGCACGCGTTTAAGCACATGCAGGCTGGCGTGAGGTCTGGAACAGGTAAGGGAATTTATAGCAGCAAAGAACGTAAGTAACTACTGGAATACTTAACTTTAATTCATAATTGGTGAACATCGGTCTGATGGTACATGCATCACAAGATAAATAGCAAATGATAATGGCGCCTTGCTAGGTCGAAGCAAATGAAGTAGCTGAAGGCTATGCTAACTATCGTCTCGGAAAATGAGAGCGTAATTTGTCACTGAACCATCGCTAACAAAGTCGGCTGTATAACTGGGGCGAGTGCTAGGAATACTCTCTAGACCTGCCGTGTGGCGGCGCTCGGTCTGCAGTCACTGATAGTGGCGACACGCGGGTCCGACGTATACTAACGGACCGCGGCCGATTTAAAGGCTACCACCTAGCAAGTGTGGTGTCTGGCGGTGACACCACACACTGCCTGATTTTTTTTTTTCACCTGCGAGTATCACGGCGAGTCACTGCACCTTTTAGCAGTTTTTCAGTTCTGTTTTCATGTGTGACATGTGTCAAGTAAACTCAGACTGTGATCTGAGGATGTGTAAATATGAGTAGTAGAGCTAAGTTCATTCCACCCCACTTTCTTCTGTTGCCAAATTTATTAAAGATGGCGGGGATGACGTCATCCAAGATGGCGGCATGTAGACTTGGCAAGAGTGCATGATGTCATTCAGGATGGCCGATTTTGACGGGAAAATAGGCCAATTGTGTTATGTCCAGTAACCTAACCTCCAGAAGAAATGGCGGGAATTCTGAATATTGATGGAAAAATGGCCTATTGGGCAACGTCCACTAACCTAACTGTCCAGAAGAAATTGGCGTCAAATCCAAATTCCAACATGACAATGCATGCAAAACCTTACTTTTCTTTATTATTATTCCTTATCATTTATTAACATTCATTATCATTTATTATAATTCATTATCAATCATTATCATTTATCATCATTTACTATTATTTATTATTACTCGCCTACATCCACGAAAAAATTCACGCCAAATGCAAATTCCAAAACGATATTGGCTGCAAAACAATATTTGTCTGTATTATTATTCATTATCGTTCATCATTTACTATATTTTATTATTTATCATTATTTATTATCATTTATTATTATTTGTTGTTACAGGTCTACCTCCACTAACATATAAAATTGCGCCATGTTCAAATTCACACTCCATAATCTCTTGACATCCGTACTTCTATTTATTATTATTATCATTTACTATTATTTATTAGCATTTAAAATGATTTATTATAATTTATTCAAGATGGTTTATTTTTGCAGCAAGAAAGTGTATTCCCTTACATCAAAAAAAGAAAAAAATCTCTCACAAATTCAATTTCAAACACGATAATCTGTCACACCTACGAAAAAAAAGAGACCAATTGGGCTATGTGCACTAACCTAAGTTCACCTCATCCTACGAGGTTTGAATTTTTCGCCCTCACTTATTGTTTCACTACTAAGCTATGAAAATCGCGTCAAATAGTAATAAACTGCACTTTTACTAACGTAAGTCACCTCCTTTGAATTCGTGGGAAAAGGACTGAAGCCTTTATTTCAAACAGTACCGTCGTCACTTGTTCTCCAACAGAGTTATTACACATCTTATAGATCGCAGTCCAGTCGCCACAAGGCCACGACGTCCCTCGCTAAGTTAACTGATCACCCAACTCTCATATTCAATCCACATTCTGCGTTTACCTAATTCAAGATCGTTGCGGAAACACACGTCCTAACACATGAGCCATCGCTCGCGCCTGAATTAGTACCTCCGCAAGTGAATGTAACAAAGTTCGCATGACTACTAAATTAAATTGATCAATTAATTAACCTCTCTGATGCAGAAAAGTGCCACGTCCACCTAGAAATGGAATCAATTTTCGCCATTGCCACGCCCACCTGGGCTTGAAGTGAAAACACAAGAAAATTGTGGCAAACGAAGCCCCTAACCTAAGTCATCTGTGATGACTCAAAATCGTCTGCTTTGCCTCTCTCACACACCACGAGCGCGAGTCCGCCCACGTCGCAACCTGGACAACCTGGACCTTTATACTCTCGTCGGACATACTCTTCTGTAAATATTCAAGCTGAACTATGTCCCGAATACTGTTGTTCAATCCACACGGTCTAGGACACGGCCAGGACCGGCGATAGACTCGAGTTCACGTTCGAATGTGGATCTGTAGCGAGTTATATCCGGAGCGGTGTTCAGATGTGGATCCACAATATGCAGCGCACGGGGTAGTGTTTGAAGGTGGATCCTCCTCGCGCAAGTTAGGAAGCTGTATTCGAATGCAGATCCACAGTATACAATACCCGAGTTAGCGTTTGAGTGTGAATCTGCTGCGTACTATATATACGGAGCTGTGTCTGGGGGCAGATCCACCACACACAGCATCCGCGATAGGGTTCGCAGGTGGACCAACCACGCATTACGTCCTGACAAGTAATTGATGCTCGAAGTTTGGTCCACCAGCCGATGCGACTGGGTCCTCGGAGCTGTCCGCGAGGCGTGCATGTACACAGACATACAGAAAACACAGCAAGCGCTCTCCGAATCTGCAGGTGACTGGATATGCCTGGGGTATATTAACAGGCAATTTTAGAACACAGAACGATATGTTATGTCACGGTCGCATTGATGGATCTGACATAAAATCGAAAGAAATGCGAAAACTGCTTAGAACATACGTATAAACAAATCTAATATACACCGAAATGCGGTGAAAATGAGGACGTGCTTACATATCTTCTGGTTCGCAGGGGGCAAATTGTACATGGAGTCAAGTATGCGGCAACAAGAGGAATGTATGAAAACGATGACATCAAAGCGAGCAGAATCACGAAGGTAGTCAATTTTTTTCTCGTTGAGTTCGTATTATAGAGTATGTCTACTGAGGTAGCAGTGATATTTGCGAGTTGAATTCTGTATTTGATGCTTTTCAGGAGGACAGAGAATCATTCACGTCTAAACTTACCCACATCTGTGTTAAATGATAACAGAGAATGTACGGGATGATCGATTGAGATAGAGCTGTAACAAGGCACGATTTAAACGTTGTCTCATTTATTCTAGAGAAGGACAAGTTGCTGAAGATCAATTTTTTTCCAGTGTTCTATCTGGATGCTTTAGTCACGTGATATAGCCTGCATTTTAGTCGTATGCAGCTACAGAACTTTACACATGATAGGTTGGTTGATTTATACAAAAATATGTTGAACTACGTAGTGTATAAATATCACTCCGTTCTTGTTCTTCTTAACTGTATGCTATTAAATTAAGGCATTTTGAGACTTGTTACTATAAATCGATATGGTGCGCTAAGCTCCAAGACTTGGTTACATCTCGAGAAATGTGGTGCACTTGGAGGGGTTAGGACTAGGAAAGCTCTATTCAGTCAAGAGAGATGAAGTGTAGCTATATTTGTCTGCCTGATGAGGATTAATTGGGTAGCGATGTTGCGGGGTAGGCTGGTCAATGCCGAAGGGACGATGGTCTTTCACCGTAAGAGGGCGAGATTGCTCTGTGACCGCCATATGCAGAGAGATTGATCAAGTACTATGGGCGAGGTCTTAGAAATATGTATATCGTTGTCTGGTATGCTTTGATCGTTTTTATGTGTTCGAGAATTAAGTGTGAATGGACGAACTGAGCAGTCATCTATCAGTGCTCACAATGATACTTGCAAAGTAGAGGAGGTACGGTTTAGCTATGATACTGAAAGTAGGAAAACATGCTGTCAAATGATTGGCCTGTGTTGGGCTTACTGTAAAATTTTTCGCGATATCAGCTGTGATGGATAATATCACAGTAGATCGGTGGTGTCTTATCCATCACATCCGAGCATTGGGTACCACGTAATGACTGAGTGACAAGGCTTGTTTGACTTGGGGGAGGCATTTTGGTTGATGGACCGTTACTTGGGTTGCTAGCACCGAAAATGGTGATCTCGTACTTGTGTGCAAAATGAACAATCACTAGAAATGGAACGCAGATTTATCAACTATTGCGTCATTGTGACATATGAGTTTAAATGTGGAGGCCGTCAATCACTTTTGGGGGGTAGTTTGGAAAGTCGCCACACAACACCACCAGGCACTTCTAGTTTCCTTGTTGTGGCTGTCCTTTATTTAAAATCATTCAATGTTTTGCTATCGACTGTAAGAATATGATTTTCAAGGTGCAAGTTATAGTTTCCTGTGAGAGGCCGTGCATCAGTCTGTGTTAATGTCTGTGCAAGGCAGGAATTCTAGTTAGTCAGAGGTCTATGACACGCTAAAGTGCTAGGACTCTGCTTAATATAGACGAGTATGAGGTGAATTTTATAATATTATATCAAAAATATTTTTGGTCTTCTAATATGTGAGTCTGGAGATGTCTGTAGAAAGGGTACAGTACCGCCCGACATTGAAAATAGGTACAACATACTTCATTATTTTTGTCAGAACAACGCTTTTTTTTTAAAATAACTCAATTTCAATTAATACAGCGAAGCCGGATACCAGTGTGGGAAAGAATGACAATTTATTTATTTAATTGATGACATGTGCATTCCCACAAAGTAAATCCCTACATCCAGTTTGGTGAGATCTGTGAAATGAATGAATGTATGGTCGTCTGCTAACCGCAGATAGTGAATGTGAATATATGATCATCTTTGAGTCGATCTTTGGCCACCTTTGGTGGGACCAAAGAGATGAAATTTACCAGAGCTTTGAGCGCCTGAAATGTGGCTGACCAATACGATAGCAAGGTGCTTCCCCCACCTCGACAGAGATGGGAGAGGACCTAGAGAACGGCCATGTTTCAGCACTCTGCCGCTGGATCTTGTGCTGTTAAGACCTTTTCTGGTTGTGCTCCGTAAACACAAAAGAATGGAGACATGGTATGCATGTGGAATATTTAAGAGTAGTTTGAAATAATAATTTCTCTATTTCAGGAACTTTTGTGGGAGAATTAAATGTCAGGCAGGTAATATTAATGGGATTGTAGTAATCTTCGGAAGTGACCAACGGTCACAATGAAACCACGTGTAGCAATAAGTTGAAATACTTCCGTGTGCTTAAGTTAAGCTGAATTACTAGCGTGTGTACAATAAGTTGAAATATTTAAGAAATAGCGTGTGTACCATAAGTAGAAATATTTAAGAAATGGCGTGTGCAGGACTTGAAATTAGATACGAGTACTTCCACGTGGTGAGTACTGTGTGAGTCTCAAACTGTGTATGAGACAAAAGATAAAGAGAAGTACTCGTCCATGGTATCAGTTGAGGACTCGCGTGTGTGATGAATACGTTCTTAAGATAACTTTGCGTGATATGATTCCGTGTGACGCTAGAGTCAAACTCTGAGAGAGAAGCAAGGTGAGTCGGCCGTCTATCCAGCAACGCCACTCGGCTTGCATTGCACAGGAAGACGTGCATATATCTCCAGAGTTCATAGTAGGAAAGTAGAATTACGAAGTGGGGCAGTGTCGTGTGAAACTGGGATAAATATTGATTGAAGTGGGAAAGCTGAAAGTGATAATGTTGTGACTATTCTCTGTGTAGTAGTTCATGTTGTAGTGTGGTGTATGTCATGTAATTTGGGTATGTGTGGTTTGCATGGAAGAGTAGCGAGGTAGTTTCAATAGATTAGTGGGTTATGCTTGTTCCTTCAGTACCGCTCGGTCTGGAGGAAAGTTTAGTGATGATGATTGTGAGAGTCGAAGTGTGAGGTAAAGTAAAAGATCCACCATCCTATCCAGAAAGTGCACTGTAGTGTTAAAAATAATTACGAGACCATAATATAGAGATTCACCGTTGTAAAGCCATGCCCACTGGGCGGAATTTCTCATGTGTTATTGTTGTAGGTTATAGAATTCGTGTGTTTAGGTTAGAGAATTTAGCGGAATAAATAAGATAGTGAAAAGAAAAAGATTGGTGGACTTTTCCTTCGAATTGTATGTTGTCATAATGTCCCGAATTTATAATGTGTGCGCCATTCATATTCAGTGCGGTGCCCACGTGCTGACAAAAGCCGTTAAATAAAAGACAAAAAAAAAGAATGTGGTATTGCCAGTGCGTAGTGTACAGTCAGAGTTCTGTAAATTACTGATAGGTCAGATGCGTGTTTCCGTTGCGTATTAATCATATAGGAGGATAACTTGTAACTTAAGTGTGAGTACTAGAGTTCATGTTACTCGATAAAATAAGAATGAATCCACTCGCTTGGCAGACCACCCATCTTGCAGGCCTGACTGCTTGATGCCACAGTATGAGCAAGGCATGTGGGTGCCTCTCACTAGTTTCCTTGTTGTGGCTGTCCTTTATTTAAAATCATTCAATGTTTTGCTATCGACTGTAAGAATATGATTTTCAAGGTGCAAGTTATAGTTTCCTGTGAGAGGCCGTGTGTTAATGTCTGTGCAAGGCAGGAATTCTAGTTAGTCAGAGGTCTATGACACGCTAAAGTACTAGGACTCTGCTTAATATAGACGAGTATGAGGTGAATTTTATAATATTATATCAAAAATATTTTTGGTCTTCTAATATGAGAGTCTGGAGATGTCTGTAGAAACAGGAACAGGCTCTGATCAGAAAGACTGACGGGTTTCTGCGAAGGGGAAACGGCTCTCGAATTAGCTGAACTGTTCTAAGAGCGACTTTGGTCGACTGAGGGTGCTCTGATGTATAATGGTGATTTTGTACGCTATAGGTAAATGAATTCTATCTTTATTAAAACAACAAGGTGCGCATCGGAATATTGTTATCATTCGTCTTTGCTTAAGTATATAATGTTAACTACCCTATTCTCATTGAGAGGAGTGTCTATGTCGGTAAAAGTATTTGCTTATTTGACTACATGTATGCGTAATTTAGTATGTTTAATTGATCATCGAATATGACTATCTGTGGAAAAAGGAATTATTATGTTCTATTGAGCCGGGTTGTATGTGGGGGCGTAAATGCCTGTACAATATTATTATTATAACGGGGTCGGTGGCATATATGTAGAACATGTTCTGTGAAAGCGTGTGTTGAAGAAGTGAGCGAGTGGATGACACAACTCATCTACGACAGTATCAATAGGACATGTAAATAAATGTCGGATAATCTAAATTGAGGTCTTTTGTTTTCTTTTTAATCATATGTATGACTTCTGCTTGGAATTATGTCTGTCTATTTGTTTGGAAAGGGAGAATGCTTTTTTATTATTAAGTGAGTTTTGATAGGAGTGAATAGGCTTTTATATATGAGAGTAATTAAGATTTGTGAGTGGAAAGTGTCAGCGCAGCATGAATGACGTCGGGTTCGTTGGCTGGGGGAGACAATGTTTACATGTCGAGTTGGAGATGCAGGGGAGGATAGAGATCTGCGCTATTCAGGAATCCATTTGTACAGTGTATGTCATTAGACAATAGCTGGCGAGCAAGTATATAGAGAGCCCACTTCGGCACGCTCGTCCTGGGGCTGAGCAGACGGCTGTTTAGATGGACAGATATATGGCTTTGACATGCCGCTGGCGGTGCTCGCATTTCCGGCGAATGGTAAAGACAAGGTCGCGTTGCACTAACTGAGGTCGTTCTGTTTCTAGACAGGCTGCAGAAGGTAATGGATATGTCTTTCTCCGGCTTAAATTGCAGATTTCAGATGCGCAAAGATCTGGAAATGGGCTAAGCTGAACGATGTGTAGGGTGTGACTAAAGCCAAGTTGGAATTTTACTGTAGCATGCAGGTTTGTTAAAGGTGACACGTTTCGCACTGGGTGCAGCCATCTTGAATAATGGTAATTGCATAATCAACTGACGTGAAGATAAATTGCTCTCGTGGTTGTGATAGAATCTAAACACAGTTGAACTTGGAGCCATTTTTGTTAGGTAAACGAATTGTATGATCTTCTGCCAAAATTCAAACTCCCTACCAAAATCGGACATCTTGAGTGAGGCCCTCTGCTGGTGGCGATGTGTAATAAGCCAGTTGGACTCCGGACCTCGGGCGAACACACAAGCATGACATAAATAAAAAAATGTAATAAATAATATGAAATGATCATAAATGATAATAAATAATAATAAATAACTGGAGCAGCTGTGCGAATGCAGAGACCTGTTGGAGTGTATCAATCTGTAAGAGTTAACTTTGATGTCCTCTAGACGACCGAATAGCGAAGTAATAGTATGTGTTGGGCTGGTTTGGTGACCAAGTCAGAATTTGAGAAGATGATTGATTTGGGTTGGAGTGTTCGATGGGATGAAGATTGTTCGGTTGACTACTTCTGCACATTTGCTTCCTTTATTTAGTTGAGTGAAGATCGATTGTGGTGTGTTGGATACACGTTTGTCTGTTCTCTAGACTTGGGACAGACGATAGTCGACGTGTAAATTATAGCCAAGATCTCGAATATGTTACATGACTGAGAGCGGTGTTCGAGAGTGGAAATATCATTTTGCATATGTCTGTTTCCAGTTAGTCAGTGGTTTACAGCATGCTGCACATAGATAATGTCTGTCGTTTGTAGAGAATTAATTTGAAGTCTATATCTTGGGAATTATGACGAACTATTGATCGGTAGGGTGTAGCCTAGTGCACGATATTGAGAAGTACAGCTAAAGTGGTGTAATATTATGGAGAAAGTACATGTGTTTTTGCAGTCTATGAGTCTGAGGCAAACAGATAAGGACAGAGAGAATGTAAGGCGTTTGTGGTGAGGGGGGACGATACCGAATCTGTAAAAAGAGTTCTGAGGGTGATTTAGGTCTACTGATGTAAGAGGGAAGATTAACTCTGATTGTCGGGTCTGTAGAGGGTAAGAGCAGGTTGACGGTTCTTTCCTAGGATTGGGGAGCATTCCGGTATACAGAGGCTGTAGGAATAGGGTATCTTTTTCGCATGCTGTAGAGATATACTGGATAAGTGCACTGTTTTGTGTCAAATGTGTATATACTGTACTGTAAAGTTACTGTGGTTTACATCGTGTAGCGTTTGTATATATTGCGTTGTAAAGTTAATATTGTTGATGTTATGTGATGAGTAGAGAGGAAGTCGTAAAGATGGTAGAGATATTTCCAGAGTAACAGCGGTCAAGAGAGTGTATTTCCGATGCTTAGCTCATTGTGGAATGCCAATCAATTGAGACCGCGATCGTAAGATTTAACTGTAAGTATAATGACATCAACGACTTCGGTATTCTAGAGTGCAAATATCATTTTTTGGTCTTTTTGTTTCTAGTTACTCAGTGGTTTACAGGAAGCTGTACTTAGAAAAATTTTGGTGTTTTCTTGTAGTCTATGAGTCTGGAGATGTTTGTAGCAAAAAAGCTAGCAGGCAAGGATAAGAAGAGAAAGTAACCCATTTGTGTTGAGGGGAAGCGATCGCCGAATTTGTGGAACAGTTCTGAGTGGGACTTCCGTCTATTGATGTAGAAGGGCTGATTACCGCTGAGTGTCATGTGTGTAGAAAGGAAGAGCAGGTTCACAGTGCTTCCTTAGGATTGGAGACAATTGGGGCATGTAGTCGGTATTGTAAAGTTACTGTGGCTTACATTGTGTAGGGTTTGTATATAAAGGAGTGTAAAGTTACTTTTGCTTATGTTATGGGATGAGTAGAGACGATGACCGTGTGTGTGTGTGTGTGTGTGTGTGTGTGTGTAGATTGATGGGGCTGTGGAGGTAATTTAATCGGTTGAGCTGGGATATAGGAGGATTGAGAACATTTGCTTATGTTGAGAGCTGGAAAGTTAGGAGGTTAGGAGCGCATCCAGTATTATTTTCGTGAGCAAGTTCTGTTAGGTTAAGAATTTGAATTTACAAATAAGCTGAGAAAACACGAAAGGGAGCGTTAACTATTTCTGGGGGCACTGTACAATTTCGGAGAGGTTGACTGAGCTCTTATTTTTTTCTGGCTTGGATACTCATGTTCGCCGTGTAGGTGATATGAATTTCTCGGGTGTTAGGTGTGAATGCAGCTTTCATGAAGTCATGTTTTAGAGGTCGAACAGAGACCTTTGAGCAAATTGAGAGCTGTCGGACGTGTGACTTAGTGTGAGACAGGTTGATTGAGTGCGTCTGTTGAGTTATTTTGCTATGCGCTATTTGGACAGATTACGAGTACTGATGGTGTTTACAGTTATGTGTACTGCATTATTTAGGAGCAGTCTGATATTGTGCACTGAAATTAGGAGCTGTTTGCGTGTCTGCCGACTGTGCAACGTGACTCCAGATACATCAGGGCCAGTGTTTTTTGCATGAGACTGATAGATATACTCGGTGTCTAAATAAAATGTACGTTAATAATTTGTGGGACGATATAGAATTTGAGAGAGTTATAGTTGTTTCTTATTTTTTCTGCTTGGAGGTTTTGTTAGATGGAATTGCTGAGGCAAGTAGCTACGAGAGCGCGAGGGATGTGATTGCAGCATATCACCGTCTCTCAGCGGTTAACTACTGGTGGGGTGAGCGATGTTCTCGGCTTAGGTACTGGGGGTATGCTGAGGCTATGTCCTAGACTGTGTGGATTGAACAACAGTATTCGGGTCATAGTTCAGCTAGAATATTTACAGAGGAGGATGTCCGACGCGAGTATAAAGTTCCAGGCTGCGACGTGGGCGGTCTCGCGCTCGTGGTGTGTGAGAGAGGCAAAGCAGACGATTTTGAGTCATCACAGGTGACTTAGGTTAGTGGCTTCATTTACCACAATTTTCTTGTGTTTGTAGCGAAACACGAACTGAGCATCAGAATTCAAACTTGGCTTATTTGTACAGACAAAATGTGATATAAGTTAATGTAGGTTAGTACATGTTAGTACACCTTAGTAAACGGAATTACACATTAGTACATGTTAGCCAACGAACATGGGTCGGTAAGGGGGCATGGTGGTCGGTAGAGACTTTAACTATTTCATTTCAAGTCCAAGTGTGCGTGGCAGTGGCGAAAATTGATTCCAAGTCTAGGTGGACGTGGTCCTTTTCCGCATCAGAGAGGGTAATTAATTGATCAATTTAATTAAATAGTCATGGAAACTTTCTTACATTCACTTGCGGAGGTACTAAGTTAGGCACGAGCGATGGCTCATGTGTACGGATGTGTGTTTTCGCGACGATCTTGGATTAGGTAAGCGCAGAATGTGGATTGAATATGAGAGTTGGGTGATCAATTAACTTAGCGAGGGACGTCGTGGCGAGCACATGTGCTGGACAACCTTTTGTGACGTCACTGCGGGATCCACTCTCGAGCGAACTTTGACGCCAAACGTGTGGCAGGGCGTTCTTTGTCAACCAGGTGCTGGATCATCCGACCTACCGTTATGAAATCGGCAGGTTCCAACCTGTCCAGCGAACAGCTTTGGCGCAAACTGGTCGGTGGGGGCGGACTCCACTGTCCACGAAAACATGTTTACATCGCTGGACCAGCGCAGGCCTGCGACGCGAGTCGGCGCCAATAGGCTGTGACGCGAACGGCCGCTGGACGGGCAGCGGACGCGGACGTACCCGACGGCCGTCACGTGAGGCGATCGCTCGCTTGCCGGTGGCGCGCGGTCTGGATCGGGACGGCGTCGACCATATGAACTAATTCAATTGGACTGGAGGCCTTCTGGCCACTGGACTGTCGATCTATAAGATGTGTACTAACTCTGTTGGAGTACAAGTGATGACGGTACTGTTTGAAATAAAGACTTCAGTCCTTTTCCCACGAATTCACAGGGGGTGACTTACGTTAGTAAAAGTGTACTTTATTACTATTTGAAGCGATTTTCATAGCTTAGGAGTGAAACAATAAATGAGGGCGAAAAATTCAAACTTCGTAGGATGAGGTGGACTTAGGTTAGTGCACATGGCCCTATTGGTCTCATTTTTTTCGTAGGTGTAACAGATTGTCTTGTTTGAATTTGAATTTGTGAGAGTCTTTTTGTTATGGATGTAAGGGAATTGGCTTTCTTTCCGCAAAAATCAACCATCTTGAATAAATAATAATAAATGATAACAAATGCTAATAAATAACAGTAAATGATAATAATAATAAATAGGAGTACAGTTTTCCAGAGATTGTTGTTGTGGTCTTCAGTCCTGAGACTGGTTTGATGCAGCTCTCCATGCTACTCTATCCTGTGCAAGCTTCTTCATCTCCCAGTGGCTTTTGAATCTGCTTCCAGAGATTATGGATTGTGAATTTGAGCATGGCATAATTTTCAATTTCAGTGGAGGAAGGCAAATGATAAAAAACGATAATAAATTATAATGAATGATACTAAACGAAAGTCAATGTTAATATATGATAATGAATAATAATAAAGAAAAGTAAGGTTTTGCATTCAATATCTTGTTGGAATTTGGATTTGGCACCAATTTCTTCTGGACAGTTAGGTTAGTGGACGTAGCCCAATTGGTCTATTTTCCCGACAAAAGTCAAAATTCCTGCCATTTTTTCTGGAGGTTAGGTTAGTGGATATAGCACAAATGGCCTATTTTCCCCAAAACTCGGCCATCTTGGCTGACGTCATGCGCTATTGCCGAGTCCACACGCCGCCATCTTTGATGACGTCACCTTGGATAAATCTGGCAACAATGGAAAGTGGGGTGGCACGAACTTAGCTCTACTACCAGAAGATTTCATGAGGAGCCATGGATCATCATCCCGACAACAATCCACCACCTTAACTCAGACTTCCACTTGTAGAGGTCATCTATCCTGGACCTCCACATTTTGATGTCAGAAGTGTGTGTCACGTTTAAACTTCAGTGACAGGGGAATCTTACCAGCCACTCTCCATGGAGACGATAACTCTCGACTACCTCAGGGTTGCAGTTCCATCGACACACAGCATTAGTGTGCAGTGGGTGAGTGCACTGTTCTTTTTTTTCCTGCGAGTATCACGTCGAGTCAGTGAACCTTTCAGCAGCTTTTCAGTTCTGTTTTCATGTGTGACATGGGTCAAGTAACTCAGACTGTGTTCTGAGGATGTGTAAATATGAGTGTCATTTTTGCCTATCATCAATGAATGTGCTTATTGTCTGGAAGTGTATAAGGTGTTAACCATGTGTAACTTCTTAGTAGGGGAAGATGAGTTTTGTCGAGAAGTCGGAGATCTATGGTAGTTTTCGCAGTTTTTAATGGGCAATGTATTTCATTTTGAGCAATAAATGTGACTCACTACGTTTAAGCACGTGAAGTAGTAGTCACGAGTAGCCGCTGGAGTGGAAAACTTAAGTTACAGTAAGTGTTAGGATAGAATTAGATTAAGTGTCCTTGTCGTCATAGTGTTTTGTTCTCCTCGTTTGTTGTTTGGATAATTAATGAGGAATACCGTAGCGGAGAGGTTGCGAATTACTGCAGCCTCGACGAGATGTGTAGGGAGGTACATGTGCCGATGCTCTTTGTGTCTTGCCGAGTGCAACTGCCGACATTAATTTTTTTGTAGATACTTAGGAGGTGACACAGAAAGCTATCAATAAGGCTGATGTTATTGAAGACGTTTTGGGCACTGAAATGGTACAGACGCTTTTAGTAATTCCGAAGAACACAGATTCGGCCCCATCTTTGACGGCACTGCCTTCTCAGAAGGTAGGAGGAAAAGAAAGCGGAAATGTGTTTTTAATGTTTATGATCGGGCCGACAAGGCTTGTGGCAGTGGATCAGGACATTGACAAAAGTGACAACTCTTGCAGTGTAATGCGTAATGCAGGCAAAGGCTGCTGTGCAGTCCCAGGGCTAGACTTTCTCATCAAGCATCATGTCAAAACTGACTTTCGATGACGAGCAGTGGAACTCAGGGGGACATTGTTCAAGCTGGGGGAAACTGTCACCATTGAAATACTGTTGCAAGGTTCGTTTATCATGATAGGACAAATGCGGGCACAATCACAAAGGCTAAATTTGCATGATATAGGGGCAGAAGGCACTGGGAAGCTGCTTTAGTTGACCGAAGGTGTTGCTAACTTGTATTATTCTGGACGTCGCCTCAGGGTAGGTAGTCGTCTTTGAGTACGCAGCGCTCAGTGATTGACAGCACTTCTCCTGTCTATACTCACGTTGAGACGTTATCTGAATTTTGTCCTTGTGGCTGGGAGTTCGCGTTTCTTGTCTGTAGGTTACAGAGAGGAGAGGATAGTATTAGATTATACTAGTCAGAGGACCGTCTTCTGCCGTCCTAGTGTTTAATGAGTTTCTCATTTTGTGGCTGGAGTTCTTCCATCGTCGCAGACGTGCAAGAGATTCATCAATCCGACGCAGCGGACGCAGTACATACGGAGACATTGGTAATAGCTTCGGCTTATTAGGGCTATAAAGCTAAACAGCTGTGATCATTTAAGTTTCATTTCCACTGAGGTTGCACACCACTGTAGATCATCTTTGACAGTAGTGTCTTCTAGTGTTTGGGACGTAGATGATACCAGTCATCTCGCGTTATTTATATTAGATCGCATAGCCATAAAATGGGGCACATTTGGGCAGTGGATCAATAATATTAGAGAGGAAATTTACTTCTATCTCTTTATGTCCATTGCACTTGGACATATAAACATCTGTAATATATAAAGGTGCTTAAATCTACAACAAATGTATAAGCAGAAACAACATTTATTTTTTTGTAGTTACTAGATCCCTTAATCATTCTTTTATTTTTATGTCGTAACTTATCTGTTGAAGAGCAAGAAGGAGGACTTAATATCACTGTTAAGAGATCTTAAGATCTGCTTCAGGGCGGAGTCAGACAGGGCCAAACCTTTATTTCTGCTTTCAGTACTATCCATTGCGCACATTCAATTTTACACCCACCTGGAGCAGCATCTTGGAAACCATACAAATAGCTACAAGAAATTCTTCCTAACACTTAAATTTATATTCGATGTTAGCATATCTCTCTTTTTCATTAATACTTTTCTCGCTGTAGGCAGTCTTCATTTTATATCAATTATACTGGGGCCATCATCAGTTATTTTGCTGCCCAATAGTCCTTTTAGTCTCTCGTTTCGTAATCAGATTCCCTTAACACTACCTGATATAACCCTCGGAATACCAAGGGGAAGGAAGGGGTACTTTATACCTACCTTTTCAGAACACAGTAGTCATGTCATGTACAATATATTTTAAAATCCTAAAAAAATATATTTGTGGTTTTAATGATTTCTTCTACCAGATTCCGTAATTGTTTTAAATTTTTCAGTAACACTTAACGCAAACATTTGGGTCTTGGTAGAGGATGTGAATTTTCATATTCATATTTTCAGGTTTAGGACCCTTCTTCCACATAAATATGTCATTAAAATGTATCCTGTGCGTAAAAGACAACGGAAATTAACGAAATCCGTATATCTTTGTGTTGGTCATATACACTCCTGGAAATGGAAAAAAGAACACATTGACACCGGTGTGTCAACCCACCATACTTGCTCCGGACACTGCGAGAGGGCTGTACAAGCAATGATCACACGCACGGCACAGCGGACACACCAGGAACCGCGGTGTTGGCCGTCGAATGGCGCTAGCTGCGCAGCATTTGTGCACCGCCGCCGTCAGTGTCAGCCAGTTTGCCGTGGCATACGGAGCTCCATCGCAGTCTTTAACACTGGTAGCATGCCGCGACAGCGTGGACGTGAACCGTATGTGCAGTTGACGGACTTTGAGCGAGGGCGTATAGTGGGCATGCGGGAGGCCGGGTGGACGTACCGCCGAATTGCTCAACACGTGGGGCGTGAGGTCTCCACAGTACATCGATGTTGTCGCCAGTGGTCGGCGGAAGGTTCACGTGCCCGTCGACCTGGGACCGGACCGCAGCGACGCACGGATGCACGCCAAGACCGTAGGATCCTACGCAGTGCCGTAGGGGACCGCACCGCCACTTCCCAGCAAATTAGGGACACTGTTGCTCCTGGGGTATCGGCGAGGACCATTCGCAACCGTCTCCATGAAGCTGGGCTACGGTCCCGCACACCGTTAGGCCGTCTTCCGCTCACGCCCCAACATCGTGCAGCCCGCCTCCAGTGGTGTCGCGACAGGCGTGAATGGAGGGACGAATGGAGACGTGTCGTCTTCAGCGATGAGAGTCGCTTCTGCCTTGGTGCCATTGATGGTCGTATGCGTGTTTGGCGCCGTGCAGGTGAGCGCCACAATCAGGACTGCATACGACCGAGGCACACAGGGCCAACACCCGGCATCATGGTGTGGGGAGCGATCTCCTACACTGGCCGTACACCACTGGTGATCGTCGAGGGGACACTGAATAGTGCACGGTACATCCAAACCGTCATCGAACCCATCGTTCTACCATTCCTAGACCGGCAAGGGAACTTGCTGTTCCAACAGGACAATGCACGTCTGCATGTATCCCGTGCCACCCAACGTGCTCTAGAAGGTGTAAGTCAACTACCCTGGCCAGCAAGATCTCCGGATCTGTCCCCCATTGAGCATGTTTGGTACTGGATGAAGCGTCGTATCACGCGGTCTGCACGTCCAGCACGAACGCTGGTCCAACTGAGGCGCCAGGTGGAAATGGCATGGCAAGCCGTTCCACAGGACTACATCCAGCATCTCTACGATCGTCTCCATGGGAGAATAGCAGCCTGCATTGCTGCGAAAGGTGGATATACACTGTACTAGTGCCGACATTGTGCATGCTCTGTTGCCTGTGTCTATGTGCCTGTGGTTCTGTCAGTGTGATCATGTGATGTATCTGACCCCAGGAATGTGTCAATAAAGTTTCCCCTTCCTGGGACAATGAATTCACGGTGTTCTTATTTCAATTTCCAGGAGTGTATTAAAGCCCCCTTTTGTAGAGCACGTTAATGAAAGTTCGTTGGTACTGCTAGGTTTAATTCGAAAACGTTCCATTACTTTTCATTTAGTTCCATTGAGGGTTATCGTATAATCCCTTTCCAGGGCACCATCTATTCCATTCAACTGTTATTCCAAGTTCTTTACTGTTTCTGATAGAATAGCATTGTCACCGGTAAACTACAAAATGTTTATTGCTTCTCCCTGATATTTAATTCTGTTTACAAATTTATCGTTGTATGTTGTAATGCTTGTTCGGTGTAGATGTTGAATGACATCGAGTGTAGGCTACCCGAACGTCTCACTCCCATCTTCAAACTGCACAACTAGGAATCCAGCAAATGGAGTAGCAGTATTTATGTGCTTCAACAAGATTTGTTCTTTGGTGGGGTGGGGCTGTGAAATACATGTCCAGCCTCATCACTCCTCTCTTCTTTTTGCCTGAGGACAGCAAAATTCATATTTCAGTGCATATATGGCAAAAATTCAAACTTTCATTTTGGACAACATGGATTCGCAAGGATTCACGTGTTACCAGTTGTGGAGAAACATGTAGGAATGAGCGTCTCACCTATTTCCGAACATTAAATGTTATTCCATTAACTTTTGGGTGTGCAGCCGCAAGAAATCTCCTTCTTCTTCTAAAATTTCGGCTGTATAACGTTCAGCCATCTTCAGAGTGAGCCGCAAGACTGCCGCTCCAGTGCTCGCTTCGTCCCTTTATACTGACGTACCTTGCGACTGCGCATGCGGCCACAGATGCAAATGCGCCAGAGACGTTGGTCGGCGCCAGAGACGTGCATAATGCGCGAGTTGTATCTATGACTCCGCAGTTGATCTGTGTTGGCAAATCGATATATCATTGTGAGCTGCACTGTGACGACGCCTTTGCGAGTTTATTACAGCAAGTGCAGGATTCCATGATTTATCAAGATTGAAACCACTATCTCTATTAATTAAATTCGTCGTCAAGCGAATTTCAATTGCCTCTTTCACTATCGGGTCACAAAAGGATGACGTAGTTGCCAAAATTTTGACGTTGTCGTACAACATACTGTCACCATTATCAATACAGTGCTCTGCCACTGCCGACTTGTTAGGTTGTAAAAGTCGTGTGTACCTCTGGTGTTCTGTACATCTTTCTTGGACAGTACGAGTTGTTTGTCCGAAGTAAGAAAGGCCGCATTCACATGGAATTTTGTAAACTCCAGATTTTCGGAGCAGCAAATCATCTTTGACGGAGCCCGCAAGTGCAGCTGTCTTGGGTGGAGGACAAAAAATCACTTTTACTTTGTGTCTGCCGAGAATGCGTCCTATTTTTGATGAGAGGCTACCCACATATGGCAGGAAGGCCATCGATTTAAAGGTTTCTTCATCTTCTTCTGCTTTCTTTGTGGCCTCTTTCGGTTTCATTTTCAGTGCCCTCTGTATTTGTTGTGGAGAGTACCCATTGTCTTCAAACACTCTTTGTAAGTGGGAAACTTCATCTTTCAGACTGCTTCCGTCAGAAATAATATGCGCTCTGTGAGTCAAACTTCGGAGAACACTCATTGTCTGGGCAGGATGGTGGCAGCTATTTGCACGTAAATATAGATCGGTGTCCATCGACTTCCTATACACTTCATGTTCCAAAATGCCATCCTCTCTGCGCCGAACTAAAACATCCAAGAATGGAAGGCATCCCTCCTTTTCAAATTCCATTGTGAACTTTATTTGATCGTGGAGGGATTTCCGAAGTCTTAAGAAGTCTTGCAAGTTGTCTTCACCATGGGGTCAAAACTACAAAGGTGTCATCAACATACCTTTAGAATACTGTGGGTTTCAAGTCAGCAGATTCAAGCGCCTTCTCCTCGAAGTCCTCCATAAATAAATTGGCCACCAGAAGGGATAAGGGACTACCCATGCGAACTCCGTTCGTCTGTTCAAAAAATTCGTTGTTAAATAAGAAATATGTGGATGTCACAACATGTTTAAATAAAGCTGAAATCTCTTTGTCAAAACCCAAATGTCTCAATCCCATCTTCAAACTGTACAACTAGAAATCCAGCGGACGGAGTAGCAGAATTTATGTGCTTCAACAAGATTTGTCCTTTGATGGGGTGGGGCTGTGAAATACATTTACAGCCACATTACAACTCTCTTCTTTTTTCATGAGGGCGGCAAAATTCATATTTCAGTGCATATACGGCAAAAATTCAAACTTTCATTTAGGACAACATGGATTCCCAAGGATTCACGTGTTACCAATCGTGGAGGAACATTTAGGGATGAGCGTCTCTCCTATTTCCGAACATTAAATGATTTTCTTGTAACTTCCAGAAGAGCAGAGAATATTGAGATATCTGTTTCTAGATCGAAAGGTAATCCACTCCGTTCGAACCCATTAGCGAGAACAAAGAGAAAAGACGGTTGGAGATGCAGTAAAGGGAAATGCTTTTCATAACTTTACGCCTCTTATCTTCAGATATCATTTTTAAATGACGAATAGTGGCCAGAGGAAAGTTGCTACCTCACAGTATCTCTGCACAAATAGCTTTTCATCTAAGTATAATTTGAGGCGTTTGTGTAAAAGTCCGATTTCAGAAGCTCCTCTGCCCTGGGGCGCCTCACTCAAATACTTTAACATTGTCAATTTCCATGCCAACAGAAGAAGCAGTGTAGGTGATTCTCCAGTTCTAATTCCTTGGACGCCACTTTGAAGGGCTACAAAAACCATTATGTTTTAAAAGCTATAAAATCAACTGTTGCGTATAAGAATTACAGTAATAGTACAGCATACAAACCGTAAACTGTTCTTTCATCAGCTTGATATCAGTTCCTTCAATTTGTGCTATTTCTCCATTCTCTGAGAGCTTTTCGCACAAAGACATTCTAACATTGGCAGCTGCTTATTCCAGCGAGTATCGTTAGACTGGCTCAGTGATCTATCAAGAGCATTAAGAAGACCACTTCTCTTTACGTAAGTGACGCGTTCTTTCGCCACAGCCAAAAGTCCATGAACTTATGGACAATTGACGCATATATACTACGCATCAAAATTATTTCGTAACCCTGTATATAGCATATGGCAGGAACAATTCAATCATGAATAATCGTGCAGTGCAACGACAATGTTGGTATCTTGATCACTTGTGTGCTGCATGTTTTTCAAAGTAGTGTCGTTTATACCAACAGACATGAATCGTCTACACACAGTCCCTGCTACCCGTGTAGCCGCCTCCTGCGTATAGTGGGCACCTGACCTATTCAGCGGAACCCGAAACCAAAACACCAGTTGGCGCAAGTCTAGGAATCAGCAGCCTACACAGTCACAGAACCGATTGAGCCACTGATTCAGGCCCACCACTCGCCTCTGTACCAGAGGTCCGCAATCGGTCCCGTCGGCTATGCTGCAAATGCTCAGCTCTGCTTTCATCCTGCGAGTGTCTCGTCGAGTCAGTCCACCTTTTAACAGCTTTTCAGTTCTGTTTTCATGTGTGACATGTGGCAAGTAAACTCACACTGGGTTCTGAGGATGTGTAAACATGAACGTTATTTTTCTCTGTCATTAACGGGTGTGACTCATTATCTGGAATGGTATAAGGTTTTAAATCATGTGAAGCTTCTTAGGAGGGGAAGATGAGTTTTGTTTAGAAGTCGGAGTTTTGTGGTAGTTTACGCCGTTTTGAATGGGGAATGTATTTCATTTCGAGCAATAGATGTGGCTCACTACGTTTAAGCACATAAAGTAGTAGTCATGAGTAGCCGCTCAAGCGGAGAAGTTACAGTAAGTGTTAGGATAGAATTACATTAAGTGTTGTAAGGTGGAATGATTTTGAGCCACCTTACAACTACCACTCCGGGAAGAAGACCCTTTAATAGTATAAACATCGAGACAGGAAACCATTAACGATACTGACATCGGCTAGCGATCTTAATTTGTAGGAGAATACCTGCACGTTGGGCGATAGTGAAGCGGACGGAGACGGGAGGCTGTCAGTAGAACGGGAAAGACACAAGCGAGGCAGCTAGGCCTGAGAGCTATAGAGAACATCGAACGAAAGCTCCTGGAAAACCCAGGTGGGTGGACCGCGGCTTAGCGGGAGCCACGTGTCCGAGGACAAGGAGAAGACACAAGGGCTCGCTCACAAAACGCGTGGCGGCGTGTAGGTGGTTTTCCGAACGGCCGGAAAAAGAAGCTTCTGGAACAGTCTGGAAACTTCTTGAAGCTTTGGTCGATTGCAAAACTCAGATTGGTCGGCGATCGGAAACGAACGCCTTCCAGCAACATGATTGGCCATACACATTAAAGCGGGGAAGGCAAAAGAACAGGAGCTACGAAAAAGCGTTGCGCCTGTGAAACATTTGTTCCTGGGGTGTCGAGGAGAGAGGTTGGTCCTGGCGACGTGTGCGACCTCGTTACTGGGACAGAGTACTTGTAGCGAGAGCCTGAGGATCGTTTGGTGTTCCACGGCTGCCGCAGGGGTGCCTATGGAAGCTTTTGGTGAGGTAGAATTTATGTTATGTCGCTGAGGCGGGAACCTTTGCTGCGATTAGCGTTAGATCACTGTAGTGGTCGTGCATTCGCAACGGCGGGTAGGGAAGTAAAGTAAATTGCTGATCACGTGTCTTTTTCGTTCTATGCTGAGGCTTCACGTTGCTAGTCGTGAGTGTAGTTCTAAATGTAATTGCAATTGCCATAGCTGATGTCAGTATTCCGCGCTTGGATTAACAACCGCGATTATATCACAGGACAGACGATTACCAAATGTGAACAGGCAGAACTAAAATGTTGCTCGTACTGTGTAATCTTGTATAGGGTAAACTGCAGAAGAGTGAAGAATTTAACACTACTGAGAGTGTCACTTCATAGTTTGCAACCACCTGGTTGAGGTAGTGTTTGTAGGTCAGCACATCTCAACATTCTAGCATATAGTGAGGATATTGTTAGAAACCAACCACATTTGCATACGACTAGTTGATGTCACATGTAGAGCAATGGATAAGCTTACCCTTCTGGAGAGTGTATGAGTGTCAGCGCAACTAATTAGCGTTATAAAATCCGTTGTGCAAAATTTTTCAATAATACGTTCGGCTCGCAGGCTTACCCATCAGCAGAAATGAGCAAAACAGAAGCGGTAGCAAAATGGATCAAATGGCTCTGAGCACTGTGAGACTTAACATCGGAGGTCATCAGTCCCCTGGAACTTAGCACTACTTAAACCTAACTTACCTAAGGACATCACACACATCCATGCCCGAGGCAGGATTCGAACCTGCGACCGTAGCGGTCGCGCGGTTCCAGACTGAAGCGCCTAGAACCGCTCGGCCACTCCGGCCGGCAGAAGCGGTGGCATACAGCAACCTTGTCGTCGTGCTGTTTTGTTCTCATCGTTTGTTGTTCGCGTAATTAGTGAGGTATACCCTTTCAGAGAGGTTGCGAATTTCTGCAGCCTGGACCATATGTAGAGGGAAGTGCATGTGCTAATGATCTTTGGGTCTGGCAGAGTGCAACTGCCGACAGTAACTCATGTTTTAAAAGCTTTAAAATAAACGATTGCGTTTACAAATAACAGCAATAGAATAGCATAAATACCACGAAAAGTTCTTTCATCAGCGTGATATCAGTTCCTTCATTTCGGGCTATTCTTCCCTTCTCAGAGACTATTTAGCACAAAGACATTCTAAAATTGTAAGCTGCTTATTCCAGCGAGTATCGTTAGACTGGCTCAGTGATCTATCAAGAGCATTAAGAAGACCACTTTTGTTTACGTCCACATAAGACCTTTGTTTATTAGAAGCGCATGGATGACGAGTAATGTGCGAAGTGCCACTTGATTCTTTAGCATGAGAGCAAAATTTCACAGCACAGCGAACTGCAAACAAAATGAACGCTTTTCCTAACGCCATCCAAAATAGGCTTTAACACGGTCCAAACTGAACTTTTGAGATATGCTTCAAGCTGTGTGGTTCTCCACTCATCACTGATTAATTTTTCTTTTACTACCCTTTTTCTTGACATGCGCTCCTTCCTCTCCAGACCACGGTTAGTTTCCAACCTCATTTTGTGCGTTACGACAAAAATGAAGAAATCCCATCATTCCACTAAACTCTGCTCTACTGAAGGCTCGTAGCCCGTCGCTCACAGCTGCGGTCAGTGCTACCAACAGCACGTAGGCAGCAGCACGCCAGTGCTTGCGCAAGGCACTGATGCAGTGACGTCACAGCCTCGCTCAGTGCGGAGCAGTGAGGCCGCGGCCCGTGGGCTGTGTCTCCATACGTGACTCTGCTTAGCCCGTGGCATACAAGTTGTTTCGCAACAGCACTCCTCGGCCCTTGGGGTGACGTCAGGGACTCTCTCGGCCGGAGACTGCTGTAGCCCAGTGTCGCCGCATAACTCTGCACCGTGCGGCCCGTCGGACCTCGATCCTGCTGTCCTGCCCGTACAGGCAGCGCGAGGCAAGGCTCGCCTCACATTCATCCTGTTGTCACCGACCGATTGACATCATACAAGCCAACTGCGATGTCACTCCAGCAGTGGCTGCATCAATTCCCATGGTCAGAAACGTCCCTGAACTGACTTACCACTTATTCTCAGAACAATGATTCCTCTGAAACTTTAACTTACTCTATCTTGTAAAAATATCTCTTGTGCCAATGAAAATGATTTGTTTATTTACAACATGTCAAATTGTGTATTGTTTTTTCTTGTATACACCTATCTTGTAATTTTGTTGTACTGACGACTTAAAAGACTACTCATGTAACAGCCATTATCGTAGTAAAATATATCGAAGGAAAATGTAAGACACCAAAAAAATTTTCTTTCTTTATGTTTATGAAATATTTGTGTACCAGAAGGACCACAAATGATAATAAGTACATGTAATACTTTCTACGATAATGATGAACAGAGAAGCTTTCACATTTTTTTTCTGCCATCAGCTTCCAGTTTCGTATCGTCCTTTGTTCTTCAGCTTTCGCTATGAATGCATCTATCTTGTTAGCTCTTAAGAACAATGAACATACGAGGGGCGTTTGAAAAGTTCCTTCAGGGGTCCAACGCTGTTCTAATTTGTTGATCCCTTCTAAATAATAGGAATTGTCCAACGCTGCAAAATAGCTAATAGTTGCTGCAATCACCTCCTCGTTTGAATAAAATATTTGTTCCGCCAGCCATTTCTTCAAATTGGGGAACAAATAGTAGTCCAAGGGAGCCAAGTCTGGAGAATAGTGGGGTATGCTAAACGAGCTGGAATCATATTCCCATTAATATTGCCACCAGAACTGCTTAGGTTTGTCCTGGTGTATTGTCATGATGGGAAAGGACGGTCCTATAACAATGAATGATATTCACCTGTAATAGTATTACCCTTTTCCAAATAGTGGATGAGGATTATCCCTTGCGAATCCCAAAAGACAGTCGCCATAACCTTTCCGGCCGAAGGAATGGTCTTCGCCTATTTTGGTGCAGATTCTCCCTTGGTAACCAATTGTTTAGATTGTTGTTTGGTCTCAGGAGCATAGTAAGGTATCCATGTTTCATCCACAGTGACGAAACGACGCTCAAAGTCCTGCCGATTCTTCTGAACAGCTGCAACCATCTTTGCAACACTTTGCAAAATTCTGATTTTGGTCAAGCGGGAGCAATCGCGGAACGCATCTTGCGGATAGCTTTCTCATTACCAAATGTTCACGCAAAATATTATGTAACCGTTCCTTCGAGATGCCCGCAGCACTAGCAATCTAACGCACCTTAACTCTTCTGTCATCCATCACCTTATCATGGACTTTATCAATGATTTCTGAAGTCGTAACCTCCACAAGGTATACAGATATTTCAGCATCAAATGGCTCTGAGCACTATGCGACTTAACATCTGAGGTCATCAGTCCCCTAGAACTTAGAACTACTTAAACATAACTAACCTAAGGACATCACACACATCCATGCCCGAAGCAGCATTCGAACCTGCGACTGTAGTGGTCGCGCGGTTCCAGACTGTAGCGCCTAGAACCATTCGGCCACCGCGGGCGGCTCGTTCAGCATCACTTGTGTCCATATGGCCACTCCAAAAATTTTGAAATCACTTATAAACTGTTCTAATCGAAGGCGCAGAGTCACCGTAATGTTTATCAAGCTTCTGTTTAGTCTCCTGAGGCGTTTTGCCTTTCATAAAGTAAAGTTTGATCACCACACGACATTCTTTTTCGTCCATTGTTTGACAATCACTCTACTTCCTTGACTCACACGAATGCAAACACAAAGAAATAGACCAATATTACCGAAACTTGGTGTACGTTCTTTCCAAACATGCTACTAACTAAACATGACCTCGTTAGGCACCGATGGTGGCATCTCTCGGACTTTGCACAGACTTTTCAAATGACCCTCGTATTTACGTATATTTAAATTAATACCTTTCAGAAGTATTATTTTAACAAACTAAACATATCTCTTTGTATTAATGTCTCTATCAGCGTTGTATACAGGTATTCGTTAAAGAAATGAAAAACTGCTGACTTGGAGCCCGTCCTCCGTTGGTGTGATCCAAATACTGATTAGCAATTTATCAGATCTTTTATGGTGCACCAAAGAACCTACAGTCTTTCGGAAACGAAGTTCGATACTCAATTTACTATACTGCATAATGCGATTGGCCGATCACGTTATGCACTTCCCTTGTGAAAATTACATTGGAGCCACATCTGTAACTTTGCGTTCCTCTCGAACACCAACCTGGAGTAATAGGAAATCACAAGAGGAATTAACAACCACAGCTCGGTTAATCTCAAATGACATTACTGAGCTGTCTACCTGCTGGTAAGTGGTAGGTGATCACGACTATTTTCTTTACATTCTCTATCTTCCTTCCACCTTCACAAGGAGGCGAGGTAACAGTTCCAGCTCACAACTACCACTCCCCCATCCACCTTGATGCTATTGTTGGATAGGGACCACTTATACTGTGGTCACTGCATGTGTGGTTGCAGTTTAACGTCATACCAGAGATACTTCTGTTTACAACAACAAAATTATACAAGAATCGCTACAAAAGTTGGTTGCATCGGCCAACAGTGTGAGATAAATATCTATTCTCATCCAAGAGTGGGCAGCGCCGTTAATTTAGAACAATATATATACATATTTTGCCATCTCAACACCCGAGAACGCTGAATCACATTAGTTCTAACTTACTCGCAACTTGTCCCAGTAAAGAACTCGCAAAATTGTGGACCAGAAGCCAACCTCTCCCTGCTGCCCCCTTCCGCAATGTTGTTATTGTGGTCTTCAGTCTGAAGACTGGTTTGATGCAGCTGCCCAAGCTAGTCTATTCTGTGCAAGCCTCTTCAGCGCTGCACAGCTAATGCGACGTGCATCAGTTTGAACCTGCTAACTGTATTAAACACTTTGTCTCCCTCTACAATTTTAACACCCCCACCCCCTCCCCAACGCCCACATATACACATTTCTCTCCATTACCTACCAACCTGAAAAGTCCTTGATGCCTCAGGATATGCCCCATGAAAGGAAGTTGTGCCATAAATTTCTTGTTTTCCCCGGTTCGACTCAGTATCTTCTTATCAGTTATTCGATCTGCAGTGCCCCCACTATTTTTCGGTGCTACTGAGTGAAACTGTGATGTTGCCATGGCTGTTGCAAAAGATCTTGGGAATGGGCCAGCTGAGCGCCGACGTAACACCATTACGTCAGATGCAGCAATACCACTGGCAAATTCCCACATTGTGCTCCCGGGAAAATAGCTGGCACCGCCATAACGACGACACAACAGAAATTCGTTGGTAAGCCAGTAACTACACATCCAATCAGCAAACTTCTTATCGTCTACATGTTTGCAATCTGTGATTTGCAAAGCACGTGCGCTCCATCCCAAATTATATTACAATTATTTTCAGTAAAAGGTAGCTACTATTTAAGAGGAGACGTGTTGCTGCTCCACGAGGCGAGATGAGGCTACCAGCAGCCATCACGAGATTTGGCCTCCACTAACTGTGGGCTAATGCTGCTGGTTTTAAGATCAGTGCTGTGAACTTGGCATCTTGCAGCCTGTCGGCCAACTACCAGGTGCAATTACCCTTCGGCCACAGAAGGTAGTCGTTTGAGACCATGGCCACCTGTGGCGTCAGTTCCTTATACTCGCTGTCTCCAGCACACGCTGTGGAGGACGTTGCACCACGGAATGTTCTAGTTTGTTCTTCAGTAAAATGTATGACTAATAGTGAAGTTTTTATGACCAGCCATCGATCGTAATTCCAACGACAATTCACATCCTCAACTCAGACCTCCACGTGTAGAGGCAATCCATCGTGGACCTCCACATTATGATGTCATAAGTGTGTGTCACGTCTAAATTTCAGTGACAGGGGAACCTTGCCAGCCACCCTCCCTGGAGACAATGACTCTCGACTACCTCAGGGTTGCAGTTTCGTCGACACACAGCATCAGTATGCAGTGGGTGAGTACACTGCCTGTTCTATTTTTCCCCATTTGCGAGTATCACGTCGAGTCAGTGCACCTTTTAGCAGCTTTTTAGTTCTGTTTTCATGTGTGACATGTGTCAAGTAAACTCTGACTGTGTTCTGAGTATGTGTAAATATGAAAATTATTTTTGCCTCTCATCAATGAGTGTAGCTCATTGTCTGGAAGTCTATAAGATGTTAACCATGCGTAGCTATGCAACCCAGAGGGATAATGTTAAAGCTCGGAGAAGCTGTCACCATTGAAATACTGTCGCAGATTCCGTTTATCATGATAGGACAAATGTGGGCAAAATCACTAAAGCTTAATTTTCATGGTATATGGGCACAAGGCACTGGGAAGTTGCTTTGGGTGACCGAAGGTGTTGCTAACTTATACGATTCTGGACTTCACCTCCGGGTAGGGAATCGTCGTTGGGTACGCAGCGTTCAGTGATTGAGAGCACTTATCCTGTCTATAGTCACGTTGAAACGTTATCTGAATTCCGTCCTTGCGGCTGGGAGTTCGCGTTTCTTGTCTGTAGAATACAGAGAGGAGAAGATAGTAATAGATTATACTAGTCAGAGGACCGCCTTCTCCCATCCTAGTGTTAATGAGTTTTTTATTTTGTGGCTGGAGTTCTTCCATCGCCGCACTCGTGCACGAGATCCATCACTGCACTACATTCGGTGATATTGCTAATTGCTTCGACTTATTAGGGCTATAATGCTGATCAGCTGTGATAGTGTAAGTTTCATTTCCACTGAGGTTGCACACCACTGTAGATCATCTTTGAAAGTAGTGTCTTCTAGTGTTTGGGACGTAGATGATATCAGTCATCTCGCGTTTTTTATATTAGATCACGTAGCCATAAAAAGCGGCAGATTTGGGCAGTTTATCAATAAAATTAGTCAGGAAATTCATTTGTATCTCTTTATGTCCATTGCACATCCACACATAAACATTTGTAATATATAAAGGTGTTTCAATAAACAATAAATGTATAAGCAGAAACAACATTTATAATTTAGTAGTTGCTAGTTCCCTTAATCATTCATTTATTTTTATGTTGTAATTTGTATGTTAAGGGCAAGGAGGAGGAAATAATATCACCGTTAAGAGATCTTAAGACCTGCTTCAGGGGGTAGTCAGACAGAGCCGAATCTTTATTTTCGTGTTCAGCAGATTCAACTGCACACATTCATTTTTACATCCGCCTGGAGTAGCATCTTGGAAACCACACAAACATATTCAGTAAATACTTCCTAACATTAAAATTTATATTCGATGTTAGCAGATCCCTTTTTCTCAATAATACGTTTCTTGCTATAGTCAGTCTTCATTTTATATCCTCTCTACTTCGGTCATCATCAGTTATTTTGCTGCCCAATAGTCCGTTTAGTGTCTCATTTCGTAATCAGATTCGATAACACTTCCTGATTTAACCCACGTGATACCAAGGGAGAGGGGAGGGGTACTATTTGGCTTCCTTCTCAGAATACTGTAATCTAGTCGTTTACATTATATTTTAAAATGAAAAAAATATATATTTGTTATATTTAATGATTTCTTCTGCCAGATATCGTAATTGTTTTAAATATTTCAGTAAAAATTAAAGGAAAAATTTAGGTCTTGTCAGTGGATGTGAATTTTCAGAACGGCTGTCATATTCATATTTTCAGGTTTAGGTCACTTCTTACGCATAAATACATCTTTAAAATGTACGTTGTGCCTAGAAGACAACGAAAATTAACGAAACCCGTATATCTTTGTCTTCATCATACATTACGCCCCCCGTCTGGTGAACACGTTATGGAAAATCCGATGGTACTGCTAGGTTTAATTCGATTATGTTCCATTACCTTTCATTTAGTTCCATTGAGGGTTATCTCATAATCCATTTCCAGGGCACTGTCTATTCCATTAAAGTGTTATTCCAAGTTCTTTTCTGTCTATGATAGAATTGCAGTGTCACCCGTACACAATGCAAAATGTTTATTGCTTTGAGAGGCACCCATATGCCTTGCTCATACTGTGGTATCAAGCAGTCAGGCCTGCAGGATGAGTGGTCTGCCAAGCGAGTGAATTTATTCTTATTTACAGCAATACATCAGTGACTGATTGTAAGCTCCAGTAACCACAATTAAGCTACAAATTAATCTCCTGTTTGAATACTATGCAACGGAAACGGATAACGCACATCTGACTATTAAAAATGTATACCACTCTGATTGTTCACTACGCACTGGCAATACCACATTTTCTTTCTCACCCAACGGCTTTGATCAACACGTAGCCATCGCACTGAATATGAATGGTGCACACGTTATAAATTCTGGATATCATGACCACACTATTCGAAGAACAAGGCCACCAATCTTTTTCTTTTAACTATCTCTTTTATTCAGATAAATTCTATTATCGTTCACAGATAACCTAAACACACCATTACATTTTATACTACAATTACACATGAGAAACTCCACCCAGAGGGCATGGCTTTACACTGATGATTCTCTATCTTATGGTTTTGTAATTATCTAACGCTACAGTGCAATTTCCTTACAGTACCCATCACGTGGAAGTGCCCGTCTCTAATTTCAAGTCCCACATACACCATTTCATAATATTTCCAACTTATAGTACACACGCCAATAATTCAGCTTAACTTCAGCACTCGGAAGTATTTCTACTTAGTACTAGCACTCGCAAGTATTTCAACTTATTGCTGCACGTGTTTTCATTGTGACTGTTCGTCACTTCCGAAGAGTACTACAATCCCCTTAATATTATCTGCCTGACATTTAATTCTCCCCACAAAACTACCTGAAATAGAGCAATAATTATTCCACACTAATCTTAAGTATTTCACATGCATACCATCTCTCTACTCTTTTGTCTTTTACGGAGCACACCTAAGACAGGTCTTACCAACACACGATCCAGCGGCAGAGTGCTGAAACATGGCCGTTCTTCAGGTCAGCTCGCACTTCCGTGAAGGTGGGGGAGCACCATGTTACCGTATTGGTCAGCCACATTTCAGGCGCTCAAATCTCTGGTAAATTTCACCTCTTTGGTTCCACCAAAGGTGACCAAAGGACCGTCTCAAAGATGATCATATATTGCACATTCACTATCTGCGGTTAGCAGACGACCATACATTCATTCATTTCACAGATCTCGCCAAATTGGATGTGATGATTTATTTTGTGGGAGTGCACATGTGATCAATTAAATAATTAATTTGTCATTCTTTCCTACAGTGGTATCCGGATTCGGTGTATTAAGTGAAATTGAGTTATTACCCACAAAAAATATGTTGTTCTGACAAGAATAACGAAGAATGTTGTACCTATTTTCAATGTTGTACCCTTTCACCACCGGCTACCCATGCAAAAAGAAAAAAAAATAATAATAATTCACGGTACTATCCTTGCAATGTGAGGGTGGTTCCGAACATTTTTTTAAGAAAGCTGTTTTCGAACAAACGTAGTAAGTCACGATAATAACCAGAAGAAGACCTTAGCCCCTCATGACCTCAAGTAGACGACCAAATGCTGTTACTTTACCAACTTATTGACACAGTTGTCACATTATTGTACTCTCCACAATCCGGAGTAACGCACACATACAAATTTACAATAATCCAAATGACAAATAAAACATTACATCATACAAATAAAAAAATGGCGAGATAAAAATTTGCTTAGTTACCTGTATCCGTTGTTCTTAGGAGTAATCCAAACTTTACTAATTCTATAACAAATAAAAAAAATACTAATTGTACTCATGAAATTTTAAATAGATCACCGTCCACAAAGAGCAAGTAATCTGTCATACATAAATTTCGGGGTAATAAACTTTACATAGCAATGTCTAAATACAAAACAAAATCAACAAAAGAAAAAAAATTGCATACAATAGTTACATGTAGAATGTCACGCTCCATACCATTACTTTAAAATGTACATAAAAATGGCTCTGAGCACTATGGGACTCAACATCTTAGGTCATAAGTCCCCTAGAACTTAGAACTACTTAAACCTAACTAACCTAACAACATCACATACACCCATGCCCGAGGCAGGATTCGAACCCGCGACCGTAGCAGTCCTGCGGTTCCGGACTGCAGCGCCAGAACCGCACGGCCACCGCGGCCGGCAAAATGTACATCAAACCTACAGAGAAATTAAACTGAGAAATAAAAACAATGAAATATAACACAGGTTACATACTGGTTACGTAATAAGTCAATGTAAGACACAATGTCATACCTCATTAACTATCATCAGTTAAGCAATCGCCACGACTACTCGACTGTGAGTTTAAACCTTATCCTTGTCCAGCAGTATAAATACCTCCTGCTGAGCTAGTCAGTCCATCAACTTTGGTAAATACACGCAGTAAATAGTTAACAATAAGTGCTTGAATCCACCAGTAGCTCTCGTATTTTACTCTACTGCCCATTTCTCTGTTGTTACATATTTAGACAACAAGAACTTGCATTTCGACTAGCCTCCATTACACTTCAATGTGAAATATCACCACTGTGATAATACAAATAAGTGGCTTCAGTCAACACACCAACTAGATTATTACTTTCCACGACATCAAAATGCATCAGTTAATTCCTATATTTTTTGTGCAATGCAAACTCTTGTCCCCTGTGACAACCTTACTGACCAATGCAACAAGAGCCGCTATGTTAGTATTACGACACTGGCTAATAATTAAAGCACCCTTGTACCAAATATTCCAATAAACATGCTACATGAACTTGATAATCCAGAACAAACAAAAAACACACTAACTATTCTAAACACATATGTTACTGAAATACAATTACACTTGCTGTCCCTTCAGGAATAAAACACATAAAAAAATGTACACAATTACAAATACAAATACATTATTCCCTATCTTGTGAGTCACACAGAACCATTTCATTCTCTGATTTTCTTGGGGTCAAAAAGGTGCTGACAGTTTTCCTAGAAACACTGCCTCGATGTCAAAGCTCTCCCATGGTTAACCGGACGAAAGTCTTTAGGTCACTCAAATCGGAATTTTGAACACGCACTGAACAGTAAACTGTACCTCACACTAAACTCAAATGTCATAGTCACTCTCAGATTACCATCCACACGAATCTGGTCGTCCAGAAATGGCCCTACAACTACTATTACCCACGGTCCTTTCCTTTCAGTTCATGGTGTAATTAAAAGTCTTTATGTTCCAACAAACAAAACTTATTCTCACACCAATTAAAGAAATGTCTCCTACTACAAATGCAAATGTCGATGTCCCACTTTAGTTTCTTGTGTTCAGACAATAATTAGTCAACAAACGACAACTGTCCTCTTTAAGTATAACAAGCATCCCACATGCATTTTACAAAGCACACTTAACAAGTCACTCCCAAACGTTTATGGATCCCACCGTTCAGTGGTCAAGAAAAGACAAACCAATCGTCCTGTCTGCTAAAGACAAAATCTTTTCCACCACTCTACGTGGAAACACCAGTCCTTCACTTTCCAACTTATTGAGACATACGAGCAGTCATCTTGTTTCACGGCTCCACAGTCCAGTACTAGTTAATACCTGCTGTTAAAAAATCCCCGCCGGACTCTGCCGCGCATCGTCGTTCATTCTACCGTCGCGCCGCCGCCAGGCGAGCCGTTGAGCAGAAAAACCACCCGCTGTTGCCTCTGCGGGATACCGTCTCCATTCGTAAGGGTGGCGCAACTTACGAATGGCAGTGGTAGGTGCGGTTCGCATCAGGCCGTTGACCTGTTGTAGCGGGCGCGAGGAGTGTACCCCAACTGACAGTGGAGTAGGGAGCGCAGTGGCTCTGTCGCCTCTCCCGTGCCGACGTCAGCTTGGCCTCCCGCATTTTTATGCAGGTACGGGCGCGTTCTGCGTGGGCACCTCAGTGCTACGACTCCCAATCAGTCAGACCCTTCTGTGCATCTTGCAAAATTACAGACAAAAGGTTATTCTTACAGTATTTAAATTCTCATTGATTACATGCATGATCTATTAGATACATTGGCAATAAAAGAATCTTTGTTCTAAAAAACATAAAATCATACACCCTAGTTTTCTGCACATACAACATCAACATTTATCCCTTTTCTATATACAGCCCACACTAGTGCTATTGATTGTAACTGTCGTCCCTCATACAAAACAAGAAAGTGTTACAAAAAAAAAAAGGAATAAGAAACAATCTATACAGCTCATAGTTACAGTATCAAATAGTAGACTACTTTAACATCCTATCACAGCGAACATATTAGAAACTGTTGATTCTAAAACTACAATATACAACACACCTTTGCCGGGCGGAGTGGCCGAGCAGTTCTAGGCACTTCAGTCCGGAACCGCGCGACCGCTACGGTCGCAGGTTCGAATCCTGCCTCGGGCATGGATGTGTGTGACGTCCTTAGGTTAGTTAGGTTTAAGTAGTTCTAAGTTCTAGGGCACTGATGACCGCAGAAGTTAAGTCCCATTGTGCTCAGAGCCATTTGAACCATTTTGAACAACAAACCTTTGTGCTTGTGACAGACTGAAATTAATACCCCTTAAAAGTGTTCTAACAAAAGAATAAGAAACAATCTATACAGCTCACAATTATCTATTACCTAATATCAAATAGTAAACTATTTTTACATCCTAACACAATAAACATTTTAGAAACTGATGACTCTAAATCTACGACGTACACTGCACCTTTGTGCTTGTGACAGACAGAAATTAGTATCTCTTTACATATTTTTACCTTTTATTATATATAACAACATTTCTAGGACATGTATGTACCATCCACATGATGTCATATCCTGACCTACCATCGAGGTTCATCCAAATCAAACAATAAAGAACATAATGTTTTACTTATTTATAGGTAGCATCCCCTTTAACAGGGGTGGGCGCATTGATCACACTACTGCCGGCCGGTGTGGCCGATCGGTTCTAGGCGCTTCAGTCTGGAACCGCGCGACCGCTACGGTCGCAGCTTCGAATCCTGCCTCGGCCATGGATGTGTGTGATGTCCTTACGTTAGTTAGGTTTAAGTAGTTCTAAGTTCTAAGGGACTGATGACCTCAGAAGTTAAGTCTCATAGTTCTCAGAGCCATTTGAACCATTTGATCACACTACTCTATGACTCTCACTCAACTGACATCACATTTTCCTTCTCATTTGATCCATTAATACACCAACAGAATAGGTCTAGCAGTCAGCTAACCTTAACACCACCACACTCATGTCAACATAACATACCTTTGCTCCCTCATACTCAACAACATAACACATGGAGTTGTTTTGGGGATAGCATTCCAGTCTCCGATTTCGTCCTTTCACTCTGGCACCTCTCTCCATCGGCTTACCTCTGCATTCACTTTACCGATTATTCGTGCTGCTAAATATCAACTTAGAGTTGCGACATTTCATCTAAGAACAAAAAATACACAAATCGTTCTTCCTATAAAATAACTGTACACGTTCTTGGGACCGTTTTGATTAGTTATACTGGTACCAGGCTTCAACAACAACAACAAAATATTATTTTTGCAATATTGCAAATGTTATGGTAAAAATTAGATTTACACTTATATTACATCTTACGTCAGTATTCCACAACGTTCAGCATCTGGATCTCAGACTCCCATTGTGTCTTTTCACGTTGTGCAGTTGTCCTCATCTCTTCATTCGTATTTCGGCTCTCTGCCCGTCCATTACTCCATCATTTCCTGATCTTCCTTCTCCATTCGCATCAATCTCGATTGCAGCATACACAGGCCTCTCTGTAACATACATCTAAGACATCCCCACATTATTCATTTCTACTCACCTTTATTTACCACTGTTTCATCACGTCGAATCTCTCTTTATTAATCACACTGCTTCACGTCGCTTCTCTCCTTAAATATCCCCTTTATCCACTACTATTTATCACGTCGCTTCTCTCTCTATCTACCATCTTTATCCACTCATTAATCATCAAGTCGTTTCTGCTTGATCCTTATTCATATGACAAAAAATACGTACATACACTACTCTGTCGACTCCTGTTCATGACTCATTCGACCAGTCTATTCCGTCATACTTCCTGACATCCCACCTGTAAATTCTTATGTTCGATTTGACCCTGCACAGCGTTACACACCACAAATAAATACACTGCCAATCTACAATAACTCGCCTACTTTCGATCTATCCTTAACTATTCCATAATTTGATGTTAGAAATGTGAAGAAGCCCACACGATTGTTTTCCCTTGATCGTCTCAATCAGTACAGCATTTTCATGGACAATCCGCCTGACTCTGAAAGGTTCACTATACACAGTAAAGAATTTGCTAGTTAGGAATCTGTGCTTACATGAAAATTAAATGTGTGCAGAGAATATACAAGCTGGGAGAAAGGGACAACACAAGGGCTAGAAACTTTGGTGCCAGTGGCCTCTTTCCCTAACGCCAGATTCCGAACAACCATACGCAGCACTTGATTATAACTGTCACCACGACAATGACATACTATATATCGGATGGCAGCTAATCTAAAAACTTCGATCACATAGCTGATGTTACCTGTAACAGCATTTTAAATCTACCCCATGCCATACAGATCACAATGTTCACTTTTCAAATTACGTGTTAAGTACCTGCAGTAGTCAAGTCGCACTAATTAAACTTTACTCATTGGTATTACTACATAACATTTTTAGCAACTGGTTTTTTTTTGTTGAGGAAACAGTCCTTTTACTTTAGTGTTCCATATCAAAATTTGCACATTTTTGTAAGCTTTACTCTCTATTTGCTCTGAGAGACCAGCCTAACAGATGTCATTACTGGTGTTTTATTCTATGATCAGAAGTATGGTATTTGCATTCCTACATATCAGTAGAGTATGTCTGCTACATGGACAATTTTCTGTGCCAGCGGCATGTGTTTTAAGGCAATATGCTAAGGGCTGATATGTTGGATTAGTTTCTCCTATCCATCAATCCATTATGACGAGAATGAAATGCCAGGATTCCATGCCCTCCTGTCATTATGACAGTTTCTGCGGTTCCTATCCTCGACTCTGTCTGACCTATGAGTCGTGCCTCCGTTCACGATGTTGCTCTCGTAACCCAGTTCCTGTAACAAGTGTTGAAGTGACGCAGAATCGTCTAATCCTATGCCTGCTATGGCTATATCTCTGCGCAATATCACTGGCAACTTCGTTATACAGATCTTAATGAGCTCCCCAGGTTCGTATGGCACATCCAAATACCTATTTCGTCTCAGAATTTCCCGATAGCACACCACTGGATCTCATATACCAACCTCGTTACAATTTGGCATCATCAATATGCTTTGCTTAACCTGGTCCTGCTTACTTTTCGACCAGAATCATTTAAAACTTGTCACAAAGTGTCTTTTAGCTACTACAGTCTTCAATAACTTCCTGCATTTTCGCTCTAGCCTCGTCCCTCAAATGGTTACACACAAACTTCATTTTGAGGAGACGTTCCCACGATGTAGGCAATGAATCTTGAAATTGAGACAGCCATAGGCATGGATGTTGGTAGTTATCAGGATCCAGAAAACAAGTGTACGTTTGTATCGACACGAAGTGCCTTCTTCCGCGTTTATGTTTTCCGACCTTGGACTATACCCAGTTAGGTTTGCCACCTGTTTTATCCGACACAACCGTTTTTCTAATTCTCTGAGTTCGTCTTCCTCTTTGATTTGCTCATCCGACAACATGCCCCTAGGTTCTATAATATCGCTCTCTATTGCAGTTATTCGTACCTCCGAATTATTGGCTTTTTCTTTCACGGCGTCACATACTTGCTTCAATGCACCCAGATTCTTCTCCCCCTCATCTAACCGATTATTAACTGCGGAAAGACGCAGTTTCCTCATTGCCTCTTTATTTCCCTTATTCACTGCCTCCAATTTTTCCTTACTATCTTTATTCATCACTTCGAATCTTTCCGTATTATCATTATCCATCGCTTCCAATCTTTCCTTATTATCTTTATCCATCGCTTCCAATCTTTCCTTATATGCTTCCCATCTTTCCTTATTATCTTTATCTATCGCTTCCAATCTTTCCTTAGTACCTCCATCTTCCATCCTCTGTAAAAACTGCAGTAGCACATTGTAATTTGCTACTTTTGGTGCGCTCACCTCGTTCGCCTGGGAAACCGTAGCTTCACTAAGGGTAGCTACACTTTCACTGCATACCTGATCTAGTCCCGGCTCGCCAGCATCGTCGGGAAAAGCTCCCGATTGTGGACAAAGCCCACTGCCTAAAGGATCACCTAGCCACTGTCCACTGACCAATTCAGTCCGTTCCGAATGTTGCCGTTCTCGCTCATTAACCCAAGCTCGACCCCTACTTCCTGCTCCACTGCTACGTTCACCCCAGAATCACTCTTCTCCATGGCGACTACACTTTTCGACTGCGACCTAGTTACTACGGACATTTCGCTAAAAAAATTTATATAACTATCTTCCAGCCTTGGACGACATAGCAATCAATTACATAAAAAAATAAAAGATCCTTACCAATCCGGAAAGAAATTGCAAACAAAAAATTTTACTTCTTAGCGCTATCACAATATACGTAAAAATCTTGCCAAAAACCATAAAAAATTTTTTAAATATCTTAACAGCAAACCATAACAACACAATCCTGGCAGGGTCGAAATTATTAGAGGCACCCACATGCCTTGCTCATACTGTGGCATCAAGTAGTCAGGCCTGCAAGATGAGTGGTCTGCCAAGCGAGTTGATTTATTCTTATTTATCGCAAAACATCAATGACTGATTGTGAGCTCAAGTACCCACAATTAAGCTAAAAATTAATGTCCTGTTTGAATATTACGCGACGGAAACGGATAACGCGCATCTCACTATTAAAAATTTACACTAAAAGCATTATTGTTCACTATGCATTGGCAATACCACATTTTCTTTCTCACCCAACGGCTTTGATCAGCACGTAGCCATCGCACTGAATATGAATGGTGCACACGTTATATATTCTGGATATCATGACTACACACTATTCGAAGAACAAGGCCACCAACCTTTTTCTTTTAACTATCTTTTTTATTCAGGTAAATTCTATTATGATTCACACATAACCTAAAAACACCATTACATTTTATACTACAGTTACACATGAGAAACTATGCCCAGTGGGCAGGGCTTTGCATTAGTGATTCTCTATCTAATGGTCTCGTAATTATCAAACGCTACAGTGCATTTTCTGGATAGGATGGTGGATCTTTTGCTATATCTCACACTTCGACTCTCACACCCATCATCACGAAAATTTCATCCAGACCGAGCGGTACAAAAAAGGAACATGAATTACCTACCGCCTCTGAACCTATCTTTCTACTCTCCCATGCAAACCACACATACTTACATTACATGAAATACATCCCACTGACAACACAGAATACACCACAAAGAATAGTCACAATGTTAGAATCACTTCACTTTCAGCTTTCCAACTTCAATTAGTATTCGTCCCAGTTTCACACGACACTGCCCCACTTCGTAACTTTTCTTTCCTACTATGAACTGTGGAGAATATATGCACGCCTTTATGTGCAATGCAAGCCAAGTGGCGTTGCTGGATAGACGGCTGACTCACCTTACTTCTCCCTCAGAGTATTAGAGTTTGAATCTAGCGTCACACGGAAACATAACTCGCAAAGGCAATATTATGATCACATTCCTCACCCACGCGAGTCCTCAACCGATACCTTGGACGAGCACTTCTCTTTATCCTTAGTGTCATTCACAGATTGAGACTCACACAGTACTCACCACGTGGAAGTGCTCGTCTCTAATTTCAAGTCCCGCACACGCCATTTCTTAAATATTTCCAACTTATAGTACACACGCCAATAATTCAGCTTAACTTTAGCACTCGGAAGTATTTCAACTTAATACTAGCACTCGTAAGTATTTGAACTTATTGTTACACGTGGTTTCATTGTGACCGTTGGTCACTTCTGAAGAGTACTAAGATCCCCTTAATATTAACTGCCTGACATTTAATTCTCCCCACAAAAGGTCCTGAAATAGAGAAATAATTATTCCAAACTGCTCTTAAGTATTTCACATGCATACCATATCTCCACTCTTTTGTCTTTTTCGGAGCACACCTATGACGGGTCTTACCAACACTAGATCCAGCGCCAAAGTGCTGAAACATGGCCATTCTTCAGGTCAGCTCGCACCTCCGTCGAGGTGGGGGAGCAACATGTTACCGTATTGGTCAGCCACATTTCAGGCGCTCAAAGGTCAGGTAAATTTCCTCTTTGGTTCAAGCGAAGGTGACCGAAGGACCGTCTCAAAGATGATCATATATTGCACATTCACTATCTGTGGTTAGCAGACAACCGTGCATTCATTCAGTTCACAGATCTCACCAAATTGGATGTAGGGATTTATTTTGTGGGAATGGACATGTGATCAGTTAAATAAATAATTTGTCATTCTTTCCTACAGTGGTGTCCGGCTTCGGTGTATTAAGTGAAATTGAGTTATTACCCACGAAAAATATGTTGTTCTGACAAGAATAACGAAGAATGTTGCACCTATTTTCAATGTCAGGCGGTACTGTACCCTTTCAGCTTCTCCCTAATATTCTCCCTAATATTCTGTTTACAAATTTATCCTTGTATGCTTTACTGCTTGTTCGGTGTAGATGTTGAATGAAATCGAGTGTAGGGCACCCGAATGTCTCACTCCCATCTTCAAATTGCACAACTAGAAATCTAACAGATGGAGTAGCAGAATTTATGTGCTACGACAAGATTTGTTCTTTGATGGGGTGGGGCTGTGAAATACATGTCCAGCCTCATTATACCTCTCTTCTTCTTACCTGAGGACAGCAAAATTCATATTTCAGTGCATATACGGCAAAAATTCTAATTTTCATTTAGGACAACATGGATTCCCAAGGATTCACGTGCTACCAGTTGTGGAGGAACATGTAGGAAAGAGCATCTCTCCTATTTCAGAACAATAAATGTTTTTTTTGTAACTTCCAGAAGGTCAGAGTACATTGGGATAACTATTTCTAGATCGAAAGGTAAGCCAGTTCCGTTCGAACCCACTAGCGAGAACAAAGAAAAAAGACAGTTGGAAATGCAGTAAAGGGAAATGTCGTTAGAGTGTATTGTGGGATTGGAGAATTGTGAGGGTATCGTATTCATGACTATACGTCTCTTATCTTCAGATATCATTTTTAAATGACGAATGGAGGCCAGAGGAAAGTTGCTACCTCACAGTATGTCTGGACAAATAGTTTTTCATCTAAGTATAATTTGAGGCGTAAATGTAAAAGTCCAATTTGAGAAGTTTCTCTGTCCTGGGGTGCCTGACTCAAATGCTTTAACATTGTCATTGCCCATGTCAAGTGCAGGTGCAGTGCAGCTGATTTCTGCAGTTCTAATTCCTTGGACGCCGCTTTGAAGCAATACCAAAACCCATATGTTTTAAAACTATAAAATAAACGATTGCGTATAAGAATTACAGTAATAGAATAGCATAAATATCGTGAACATTTCTTTCATCAGCGTGATATCAGTTCCTTCATCTCGGGCTATTTCTCCCTTCTCAGAGAACTTTCCGCACAAAGACATTGTAACATTGTCAGCTCCTTATTGCAACGACTATCCTTAGAATGGCTCAGTTATCTATCAAGAGCATTAGGAAGACCTCTTTTCTTTACGTAGGGGAAGCGCTCTTTCGCCGCAATCAGAAGACCATTGACAACTGACGCATATATACTCCACATTAAAATTATTGGATACCAAGGGACTTAAATCGTGTAAACAATTCTCTTAGAATATTACCGCCCGTTTTTGGTTCATCTGGAAACTGGGTTGTAAAGAAAACGCGAGAGCTGATAGTTCAGTCAATTATACAGGAGACAGTGCATGTCAGATGATGGTGTCTTCTCGCGCTCGCGCTGGACGTGCACACGTCCGTAGTCGCTGAGTATTCGCCTTTTGTTATATGAGCAATTACCTCAGGCATAATTATACGTCGTCGGCTTTTAACACTTTCTGCCACGTACCGCGACACAGTTGTGGTGTGAGATATGATGGCCTTTACAGTGTAGATTAACATCTGAACTAGATCCATAAGACCCTCACCTCTTATAGTTCCGTACGACCTTACGTCTCGTGCACACAGAGGAACGCAATTATCGACAGTTAGCTCCTGAGGTGGTTTAGGAAGTCGATTCTCGTCCACTTAAGACCTTTGTTTATTAGACACGCATGGATGGCGAGAAATGAACGAAGTGCCACTTGACCCTTCAGCATGAGAGTAAATTTGACAGTACAGCGAACAGCAAAGAATAAGAACAATTTTCCTAAATCCATCCACAATAGACTTTACCAGGGTCCATAGTGTACTAGCCGGCCGGAGTGGCCGCGCGGTTCTGGCGCTGCAGTCTGGAACCGCGAAACCGCTACGGTCGCAGGTTCGAATCCTGCCTCGGGCATGGATGTGTGTGATGTCATTAGGTTAGTTAGGTTTAACTAGTTCTAAGTTCTAGGGGACTAATGACCTCAGCAGTTGAGTCCCATAGTGCTCAGAGCCATTTGAACCATTTGAACCAAAGTGTACTGTTAAACTGCTCCAGGCAGTGTGGTTCTCTACTCACCACTGATTAGTTTTTCTTTTACTTCCATTTTTCTTGACATGTGCTCCTTCTTCTACAAACCATGTTTAGTTTCCCGCTCTAATTTTGTGTGTTACGAAAAAAGTGAAGAAATCCCATCACTCCACTAAACACTACTCTACTCACCGCTCGTAGCCCGTAGCTCGCAACTCGGGTCAGTGCTACCAACAGTTCGTAGGTGCAGCACACCAGTGCTTGCGCAAGGCACTGTTGCAGTGACGTCATGGGCTCGCTCTGTTCGGAGCAGTTGGGCCGCGGCCCGTGGGCTGCGTCTCCATGCGCAACTCTTCTGAGCCCGTGCCATACAGGTGATTTAGCAACAGCACTGCTCGGCCCTTAGGATGACGTCGGGGTCTCGCTCAGCCCGATACTGCTGTAGCCCAGTGCGGCCGCAGCTCATGGGCTGATCCTCTTCGCACGACTCTCCCAGCGGACCAAGATGCGGCTGCCCCTCCTGAACCGGCAGCGCGAGGCAAGGAACGCACTGCTGTCATGGCCACGTTCCTGGACGGGCCGCGCTTCGATGATCCCCTCTGCTGCAAACTGCACAACCAGAGCTCACACTCAGCCGGTTGTCACTGACCGATTGACATCATAAAAGCCAACTGCGAAGTCACTCCTGCAGTGGCTGTATCAATTCCCACGGGCAGACACGTCACTGAACTGACTTAACCTCTTATACTCAGAACATTGATACCTCTCAAATTTTAAGTTAGTGTATCTTGTACAAATATCTCACGTGCCTATGTAAATGATTTGTCAAACGGTTTATTTAAAACATGTCAAATAGTGTATTGTTTTTGTTGCATACACTAATCTCGTAATTTTGTTGTACACGACACGACAAATGTATCGTAGACACCAAGAAAATTTTTCTTTCCTTATGTTTATGAAATATGTGTTTACCAGAGAGTACACAAGTGTTAAAAAGCAGATGTAATACTTTCTATGTTGATAAGGAACAGAGAAGCCTCCACATTTTTTCTGCGCTTTCGCAGTGTAAGCATCTACACTACAGGCCATTAAAATTAGGACACCACGAAGACGACGTGCTACAGACGCGAAATTTAAACGACAGGAAGAAGATGCTGTGATATGAAAATGATTAGCTTTCCAGAGCATTCACGCAAGGTTGCCGCCGGTGGCGACACCTACAACGTTCTGACATGAGGAAAGTTTCCAACCGATTTCTCATACACAAATAACTGTTGACCGGCGTTGCCTGGTGAAACGTTGTTGTGATGCCTCGTGTAAGGAGGAGAAATGCGTATCATCACGTTTCCGACTTTGATAAAGGTAGGATTGTAGCCTATCGCAATTGCGGTTTATCATATCGCGACGTTGCTGCTCGCGTTGTTCGTGATCTAATGACTGTTAGCAGAACATGGAATCCTTGGGTTCAGGAAGGTAATACGGAACGCCGTGCTGCATCGCAACGTCCTCGTATCAATAGCAGTCGAGATGAGAGGCCTCTTATCCACTTGGCTGTAAAGGAATCGTGCAGTCACGTCTCGATCCCTGAGTCAACAGATGGGGACGTTTGCAAGACAACAACCATCTTCACGAACAGTTCGACGACGTTTGCAGCAGCATGGACTATCAGCTGGGAGACCATGGCTGCAGTTACACTTGACGCTGCATCACAGACAGGAGCGCCTGCGATGGTATACTCAACGACGAATTTGGCTGCACGAATTTTTTCCGATGAATCCAGATTCTGTTTACAGCATCGTGATGGTCGCATCTGTGTTTGGCGACATCGCGGTGAACGCACATTGGAAGCATGTATTCGTCATCGCCATACTGGCGTATCACCCGGTGTGATGGTATGAGGAGTCATTGGTTACACGTCTCACTCACCTGTTGTTCGCACTTTGAACACTGGACGTTACATGTCAGATGTGTTACGACCCGTGGCTCTACACTTCATTCGATCCCATGCATTTCAGCAGGATAATGCACGACCCTATGGTGCAGGATCTGTACGGGCCATCCTGGATACAGAAAATGTTCGACTGCTGCCCTGGCCACCACATCATGCAGATCATTCACCAACTGAAAACGTCTGATCAATGGTGGCCGAGCAACTGGCTCGTCACAATACGCTAGTCACTACTTTTGATTAACTGTGGTATCGTGTTGAAGCTGCATGGCCAGCTGTACCTGTACACGCCGTACAAGCTCTGTTTGACTCAATGCCCAGGCGTATCAAGGCCGTAAATACAGACAGAGGTGGTTGTTCTGGGTACTGATTTCTCACGATCTATATACCCAAATTACCTGAAAATGTAATCACATGTCAGTTCTAGTAGACTATACCTGTCCAATGAAACACGTTTATCACTTGCATTTATTCATGGGGCAGCAATTTTAATGGCCAGTAGTGTATCTTATTAGCATTGAAGAACCATGAATATATTTAAGCGTATTTAAATTAATAACTTCCAGATGTATTGACTTAACAAACAAAACGTATCTCTTAGGCTAGGCGCAAATTGAGACGCGTATAGCACGTGTGACGTGACACGACACTACAGCGCGACACACACGTGCCGCACGAGTCGCGTGGATGCAGCCCGTATTGCTACGCGTACACCATACTTCACACGCGCCAACTGACGGCGCTCTGCGCAGACAGAACCGAAGCGCGCGCAACCTGTTACCTTCCTCAAACGATTTTTCAGAAACTATTCACTGAAAATATTTGATTTTAGCCTTACTTGTAGCGTTATATGTCAGCTACGTGGCGAAGTGCCCATCATGTCGCTAATAACCATTCTTATTGTGACGTACACATTTTAGTAAGACACTACGCAAAACTCAAAGTTTGCAACGAAATTTAGGGGTCGCTATGATTTTGCGTTTGGTGCGTATTACATCATATGTTGCTGCGTATGAATTTTTGTTTAGACTTGGGAGGAGGTCTCTATCTGCCTCCGATCTCGAGAAAATGGATCCTATGTAGCGCGCTCACTTCCGATCTCACGCCCGCGAGAATGAAGTACTCGCAACATTTCTCATATCTCCTAAACCACTAGAGACATCGAAACGAAAGTTTGACGAATGATAGCACACAAGGAGGAAAGTGTTTTGTCAATTCTTTAACACATGGAACATCCTGTCTATGGCGATATATCAGTACTTAACTTACCTTTTTATTTATTTCACTCCAGTGACTGTAATTTTTTAAGAGTTATCGACAGCTAGTGCAACAAGAGCTTCCTAGTATGAAAATAAACATGAAATGTCTTCTCTTACGTTACTGCAAACGAACACTACGAGGTTTTTCGTAAGCTATTGAGCTCTGTGACATTCCGTTTCAGAATTGTGTCGGAATAGCTGCTGTGAGATGAGTTTGGCAAATTACACTGTGACAAAGGAAGTGCAATTAAACCTGAACCAACAGAAATGTGGCCGTTGCTCATAAATGGTGATGCTTCTTCGAATGAGAAAAGGTTAACTGACATAAAAATAGATTGCCAATTCTGTTGGAATTTTGGTGGAATCCCCGTAACCCATCGTATTTTTAAAAGTGAGTGACTGGAATGGAAACTTACCAAAGGATTTCATTCCGTCCCCTGAACTGAGCAGTATTAAAATAATGACGAGCGTTCCTTCGGGCAGAATGATAGGCACATGCCAGATACTGGTTACTCACCTACGGTTTGCCAAACTGACAATGTGTGATCGCGAATAAAATAGTTGTTACTGAGAAAAATAAACAATTGATCTGTCGCACAACTCATTGGTCAGTGTATCGTCAGCAGCGGAGGAAAATGCGCGCGACAAGAATGCAGAAGCTAGCCATGTGTGCCTTGTGAGCTGAAGTTCGAAAAGCATTGTCATGAAAGTAGGTCTGCCTTTGTCAGCAGTACATTTCAAAAAATTAAATCTATCTAATCATGATACTCCTTTAGGATATTACTACTTTCGTAATAATACCGACCATTTTCTTCATTTGTGTAGCCTGTTGTATAATTAGTTTATTAATGATAATAATGTGCATGCAACAATTAAAATGCTTTTTCTCATCACGGCGAACCAATTAAAACATTATTTGTGACTGTTTTTCGACTGTTTCTGGCTTGTAGCGGAAATGTGATATTCACATGCATGTAGTACAGTGTGTCGTATTACATTATTACATCCATATCCAAGTATTCACAGTGAGACTTCTACACTTCAGATCTTCGACGCTTTTTACCAGATTACCCCATTCCAAATTTTTGTAACAGATCGTACAGATACGCCAGCATACGAGGCAGCGAGTAGATAACCTTGTTTTACTTTCCTGCCTTGCTTCTTTATCACATGATTTTATAATATTCCTTGCTTCCTTATTCACTACCCTCTGTCCCTTCTACATCTACATCTACATGATTACTCTGCAATTCACATTTAAGTGCTTGGCAGAGGGTTCATCGAACCACAATCATACTATCTCTGTATCATTCCACTCCCGAACAGTGGGAGGCAAAAACGAACGCCTAAACCTTTCTGTTCAAGCTCTGATTTCTCTTATTTTATTTTGATGATCATTCCTACCTATGTAGGTTGGGCTCAACAAAATATTTTCGCATTCGGAAGAGAAAGTTGGTGACTGAAATTTCGTAAATAGATCTCGCCGCGACGAAAAACGTCTTTGCTTTAATGACTTCCATCCCAACTTGCGTATCATATCTGCCACACTCTCTCCCCTATTACGTGATGATACAAAACGAGCTGCCCTTTTTTTGCACCCTTTCGATGTCCTCCGTCAATCCCACCTGGTAAGGATCCCACACCGCGCAGCAATATTCTAACAGAGGACGAACGAGTGTAGTGTAAGCTGTCTCTTTAGTGGACTTGTTGCATCTTCTAAGTGTCCTGCCAATGAAACGCAACCTTTGGCTCGCCTTCCCACAATATTATCTATGTGGTCTTTCCAACTGAAGTTGTTCGTAATTTTAACACCCAGGTACTTAGTTGAATTGACAGCCTTGAGAATTTTACTATTTATCGAGTAATCGAATTCCAACGGATTTCTTTTGGAACTCATGTGGATCACGTCACACTTTTCGTTATTTGGCGTCAACTGCCATTTGCCACACCATACAGCTATCTTTTCTAAATCGCTTTGCAGCTGATACTGGTACTCGGATGACCTTACTAGACAGTAAATTACAGCATCATCTGCGAACAACCTAAGAGAACTGCTCAGATTGTCACCCAGGTCATTTATATAGATCAGGACCAGCAGAGGTCCCAGGACCCTTCCCTGTTGAACACCTGATTTACTCGATGATTTGTCGTCTATTACTACGAACTGCGACCTTCCTGATAGGAAATCACGAATCCAGTCGCACAACTGAGACGATACCCCATAGGCCCGCAGCTTGATTAGAAGTCGCTTGTGAGGAACGGTGTCAAAAGCTTTCCGGAAATCTAGAAATACTTAATCAACTGGAGATCTCCTGTCGATAGCGGCCATTACTTCATGCAAATAAAGAGCTAGCTGCGTTGCACAAGAACGATGTTTTCTGAAACCATGCTGATTACGTATCAATAGATCGTTCCCTTCGAAGTGATTCATAATGTTCGAATACAGTATATGCTCCAAAACCCTACTGCAAACCGACGTCAATGATATAGGTCTGTAGTTCGATGGATTACTCCTACTACCCTTCTTAAACACTGGTGCGACCTGCGCTATTTTCCAATCTGTAGGTACAGATCTATCGGTGAGCGAGCGGTTGTATATGATTGCTAAGTAGGGAGCTATTGTATCAGCGTAATCTGAAAGGAACCTAATCCGTATATAATCTGGACCTGAAGACTTGCCTGTATCAAGCGATTTGAGTTGCTTCTCAACCCCTAAGGTATCTACTTCTAAGAAACTCATGCTAACAGCTGTTTGTGTTTCAAATTCTGGAATATTCCATTCGTCTTCCCTGGTCAAGGAATTTCGGAAAACTTCTTGCAAACTGAAAACATCGCGGAGGCATATGATACAATTCCAGTGGCCAATGGCTCACCAGTTACTGAAGTATGCATTTTTCCTGACAGAAGAAAAAATACTATACGGATATAAATAACAAAAAAGCATAATGTACTAACGAGGAAAGCTGGAGCGTTTAATTGGTGAAAAATGAAACACTACCCAAAGGCAATAAAATTTAGTATACAGTAAGGCAATATCTATCGTATGGGCGATACTACCACTGCTCATATACGCCGTGCCGATGTGAGCCGGAGTACTTTTCCGCTCCCCGCCTCAAATTTCCCACGGTGCTAGCGAGGCATGCGCGACGCGCGGCGCGAGAAACTGTGCCACAACCACAACCACGCGCGACCCAGCGCAGGCGCGTGTCGCGTCCCAGTCGCGTCGCGTCGCAATTTGCGCGGTCCCATTTGAACCTGTGATGTTACAAAAACACGCGCTGCACCGCGCCACACGCGCTTTACGCGTCTCAATTTGCGCCTAGCCTTAGTATAATGTTTTTATCAGATCTGTGTTCAGCTATTCGGGAAAGAAATGCAAAACTGCTGACTTGGAGTCCGTCCGCCTTTGGTGTGATGCAAATACTGATTAGCAGTTTATCAGATATTTATGGTGCAGCAATGAAACTGCAGTCTTTCAGAAACCAAGGCCGATACTCAATTTATTATACAGCATAATGCGATTAACCGATCGTGTTGTGCACTTGCCTTATGAAATTTACATTGGAGGCACATCTGTAACTTTAGATTTCTCTCGAACACCAACCTGGAGTAATAGGAAATCACAACAGGAATCAAGAAGCAATGCTCGGTTAATTTCAATTGACCTTACTGAGCTGACTACCTGGTGGTAAGAGGTAGGAGATCATGACTATTTTCTCTACATTCTCTATCATCCTTCCACCTTCGCAAGCAGGCAAGGTAACAGTTACAGCTCAGAACTTCCACTCGCTCATCCACCTACCAGAGAGGTTGTTGCTGTTGTTGGATGGGGACCACTTATACTGTGGTCACTCCATGTATGGTTGCAGATTAACGTCATACCAGAGACATTTCTGTTTACAACAACAAAATATACAAGAACCGCTACTTCAGTTCGCTGCATCGGCGAATAGTGTGAGCTAAATAGCTTTCCACATAAGGGAATGAGCGGCACCGTTATTTTAGAGTAATATAGAAACGTCTTTTGCCATGTCAACAACCGGAGGTGGTGAATCACACGAGATTTACCTTACTCAGTAGTTCTCCCAGGAAAGAACTTGCAAATTTATGGACCAGAAACCTACCTTTCCCTCCCATCTCCTTCCCCAATGTTGTTGTTGTGATCTTCAGTCTGAAGACTGGTTTGATGCAGCTGCCCAAGCTAGTCTATTCTGTGAAAGCCTCTTCAGCGCTGCACAGGTAACGCAGTGTACATCAGTTTGAACCTGCTAACTGTATTCAAGACTCTCTCTTAATCTTAACACTCCACACCCCCCCCCCCCCCACCATCCCCAACACTCACATATACACACATCTCTCCATTACCAAACTGATAAGTCCTTGATGCCTTAGGATATGCCAATGCAACGAAGTTCTGCCATAAATTTCTTGTTTTCCCCAGTTTGACTCAGTATCTTCTTATCAGTTATTCGATCTGCAGTGCCACCACTATTTTTCGGCGCTACTGAGTAAAATTGTGACATTGCGATGGCTGTTGCAAAAGATCAGCGCCGACCAAACACCATTACGTCAGATGCAGCACTACCACTGGCAGATTCCCGCATTGTGCTCCAGGAAAATGTATGGCACCGCCGTAACGACGACACAGCAGAAAGGCGTAGGTAGGCCAGTAACTACACATCCAGTCAGCAGACTTCTTATCGTCTACATGGTTGAAAGCTGTGCGCAACTGCGCTCTGTCCCAACATGAATTACCATAATTATCAGTTAAAGATGTATAAGTCAGGTAGCTAATATTAAAGAGGAGAGGTCTCGCTCTACGAGGCGTCATGAGGCTACAAGCAGCCACCATGTTACTTGGCCTCTACAAACTGTGGGCCCCTGCTGCTGGTTTTAAGATCAGTGTTGTCAGCTTAGCATCTTATACCCTGTGGGCCAACTACCAGGTGCAACCAGAAATCGGCCATAGGAGGCAGTCGTTTGAGGCCATGCCCACCTGTTAAGTCAGTTCCTTAACACTCGCTGTCTTCAGCACACACTATGGAGGACGTTGCACCACAGAATGTTCTGGTTTGTTCTTCAGTAAAATGTATGACTAATAGTGAACTTTTTATACGCAGCCATCGATCATCATCCCAACAACAATCCACCGCTTCAACTCAGACCTCCACATGTAGACATCATCCATAATGGACTTCCACATTTTGATGTCAGAAGTGTGTGTCAAGTATAAATTTCAGTGACAGGGGAACCTTACCAGCCATTCTCCAGGGAGACGATGACTCTCGACTACCTCAGTGTTGCAGTTACGTGGGCTAGTGGACTGACTGTATTTCTTCCCCTGCGACTATCACATTGAGACATTGCAACTTTTAGCAGCTTTTCAGTTCTGTTTCCATGTGTGACATGTGGCAAGTACACTCCGACTGTGTTCCGAGGATGTGTAAAGATGGACGTTATTTCTGCCTATCATGAATGTGTGTGGCTCATAGACTGGAAGTGCATAAGGTGTTAACTATACGTAGACTCTTAGAAGGAGAAGATGAGTTTTGTCCAGAAGTTGTAGTTTTGTGGTAGCTTTGCCGTTGTTAATGAGCAATGTATTTCATTTTGAGCAAATTATTTGGCTCGCTGCGTTTAAGCGCGTATAGTAGTCGTCATGAGTAGCCGCTAAAGTGCAAAAGTTAAGTAACAGTAAGTGTTAGGGTAGAATTAGATTAATTGTCCTTGTAGACATACTGTTTTGTTCCCCTCGTTTGTTGTTTGCATAATTAGTGAGGTATACCCTGGCGGAGAGGTTGCGAATTTCTGCAGCCTGGACCAGATGTGGAGCGAAGTAGAGTGCCTATGATTTTGGAGTCTTGCAGAGTGCCACTTTTGACAGTAATTTTGTTGTAGATACTTAGGAAGTGACACGTAAAACAAAGTAATAGGACTGATTGCATTAAAGGTGTTTTGGGTACTGAAATGGTACAGACGCATTTAGTATTTCCGGAAGACGCATATTCGGCACCATCTGTGATGGCACTGCCTCCTCAGAAGGTGGGAGGAGAAGAAAGAGCAAATGTGTTTGTAAAGTTTGTGATCGGGCCGACAAGGCTTGTGCCGGTGGATCATGAGATTGACAAAAGTGACAACACTTGTGGGGTAATGGGTGATACAGGCGAAGGCTGCTGTGCAATCCCAGGGTTAGGCTTTCTCTCATCAAGCATCATGCCGAAACTGACTTTCGATGACGTGCAGTAGAACTCACGGGGATAATGTTCAAGCTGGGGAAGCTGCCAACAGTGAAATACTGTCAGAAGGTTCGTATATCATGATAGAACAAATGCGGGCAGAATCACTAAGCATTTATCTGCGTGATGTATTGCCACGAGACACTGGGAATTTGATTTAGGTGACCGAAGGTGTTGCTAACTTACACGATTGTGGACTTCGCCTCCGGGTAGCGAAACGTCGTTGAGTACGCAGCGTTCAGTGATTGAGAGCACTTCTCCTGCCTATACTCACATTGAGACGTTATCTGAATTCCGTCCTTCCGGCTGGGATTTCGCGTTTCTTGTATGTAGAATACAGAGAGGAGAAGATAGTATTAGATTATACTAGTCTGAGGACCGCCTTCTGCCGTCCTAGCGTTTAATGAGTTCTTTATTTTGTGGCTGGAGCTCTTCCATCGTCGCAGCCGTGCACGAGAAGCGTCACTCCGACACACTAACGCAGTACATTCTCTGATATTGCTAACTGCTTCGGCTTATTAGGGCTATAAGGCTGAACAGCTGTGATCACGTAAGTTTCATTTCCACTGAGGTTGCAAACCGCTATAGATCATCTTTGAAAGTAGTGTCTTTTAGTGTTTGGGACGTAGATGATATCAGTCATCTCGTGTTATTTATATTAGAACACGTAGCCACCAAAAGGGGCACATTTGAGCAGTTGATTAATAATATTAGTCAGGAAATTCAATTGTATCTCTTTACGTCCTTTGCACATCGACATATAGACATTTGTAACATATAAAGAGGTTTAAATCTACAATAAATGTATAATCAGAAACAACATTAATATTTAGTAATTATTAGTTCCCTTAATCATTCATTTATTTTTATGTTGTAATATATATGTTTAAGAGCAAGAAGCAGGAGATAATATCACCGTTAAGAGATACTAAGAACTTTTTCAGGCGGTAGACAGACAGGGCCAAATCTGTATATTTGCGTCCAGTATTTTCCACTGCGCACATTCATTTTTACACCCGCCTGGAGCAGCATCTTGGAAACCATACAAATACCTTCCAGAAATACTTCCTAGCACTTAAATTTGTATTCGACGTTAGCAAATCCCTCGTTTTCATTAATACTTTTCTTGCTGTAGTCACTATTCATTTTATATCCTCTCTACTTCGGCCATCATCAGTTATTTTGCTGCCCAATAGTGCTTTTAGTGTCTCATTCCGTAATCAGATTCCTTTAACACTACCTGATTTAACCCTCGGAATACCAAGGGAGAGGGAAGGGTTACTTTTTGCCTACCTTTTCAGAATGCTACAATCTAGTCATATACATTATATTTAAAAATTTTGAAGAAATGTATTTGTGATTTTTAATGATTTCTTCTACCAGATTACGTTTTAAATTTTTGGGTCAAAATTAACGCAAAAATTTAGGTCTTGTCAGTGGATGTGAATTTTCAGAACATGTGTCATATTCATATTTTCAGGTTTATGACTCTTCTTACACATAAATATATATCTTTCAAAAGTACGCTGTGCCTAAAAAACAACGAAAGTTAACGAAGTCCGTATATCTTTGTGTTGGCTATATATTACACCCCCCTTTTGTAGTACACGTTATGGTAAATCCGTTGGTACTGCTAGCTTCAGTTCGAATAGGTTACATTGCCTTTCATTTAGTTGCATTGAGGGTTATCTTATAATCCCTTTCCAAGCCACTGTCTATTCCATTCAACTGTTATTCCAAGTTCTTTGCTGTCTCTGACAGAATTGCAGTGTCAACGGTAAACTTCATTATGTTTATTGCTTCTCCCAGATATTTGAGTCTGTTTACAAATTTATCCTTGTATGCTTTACTGCTTGTTCTGAGTAGATGTTGAATGAGATCGATTGTTGTTCTTGTTATTGTGGTCTTCAGTCCTGAGACTGGTTTGATGCAGCTCTCCATGCTACCCTATCCTGTGCAAGCTTCTTCGTCTCCCAGTACTTACTGGAACCTACATCCTTTTGAATCTGCTTAGTGTATTAATCTCTTAGTCTCCCTCTACGATTTTCACCCTCCACGCTGCCCTCCACTGCTACATTTGTGATTCCTTGCTGCCTCAGAACATGTCCTACCAACCGGTCCCTTCTTCTTGCCAAGTCGTGCCACAGACTTCTCTTCTCCCCAGTTCTATTCAATACCTCCTCATTAGTTACGTGATCTACCCACCTTATCTTCAGCACTCTTCTGTAGCACCACATTTCGAAAGCTTATATTCTCTTCTTGTCCAAACTATTTATCGTCCATGTTTCACTTCCATACATTCCATTATCTTCGTTTTGCTTTTGTTGATGTTCATCTTATATCCTCCTTTCAAGACATTGTCCATTCCATTCAACTGCTCTTCCACGTCCTTTGCTGTCTCTGACAGAATTACAATCTCATCGGCGAACCTGAAAGTTTTTATTTCTTCTCCATGGATTTTAATACCTACTCCGTATTTTTCTTTTGTTTCCTTTACTGCTTGCTCAATATACAAATTGAATAATATCGGGGAGAGGCTACAACCCTGTCTCACTCCCTTCCCAACCACTGCTTCCCTTTCATGTCCCTCGACTCCTGTAACTGCCATCTGGTTTCTGTACAAATTGTAAATAGCCTTTCGCTCCCTGTATTTAACATCTGCCACCTTTAGAATTTGAAAGAGAGTATTCCAGTCAACATTGTCAAAAGCTTTCTCTAAGTCTTCACATGCTAGAAACGAAGGTTTGCCTTTCCATAATCTTTCGTCCAAGATAAGTCGTAAGGTCAGTATTGCCTCACGTGTTCCGACGTTTCTAGGGAATCCAAACTGATCTTCCCCGAGGTCGGCTTCTACCAGTTTTTCCATTCGTCTGTAAAGAATTCGTGTTAGTATTTTGCAGCCGTGACTTATTAAACTGATAGTTCGGTAATTTTCACATCTGTCAACACCTGCTTTCTTTGGGATTGGAATTATTATGTTCTTCTTGAAGTCTTAGGGTATTTCGCCTGTCTCATACATCTTACTCACCAGATGGTAGAGTTTAGTCAGGACTGGCTCTCCCAAAGCCGTCAGTAGTTCTAATAGAATTTTGTTTACTCCCAGGGCCCTGTTTCGAGTCAGGTGCTTCAGTGCTCTGTCAAACTCTTCACGGAGTATCATATACGTATTTCATCTTCATCTACATTCTCTTCCATTTCCATAACATTGGCCCCAAGTACATCGCCCTTGTATAGACCCTGTATATACTCATTCCACCTTTCTGCTTTCCCTTCTTTGCTTAGAACTTGGTTTCCATCTGAGCTCTTGATATTCATACAAGTGGCTCTCTTTTCTCCAAAGATCTCTTTAATTTTCTTGTAGGCAGTATCTGTCTTACCCCTAGTGAGATAAGCCTCTACATCCTTGCATTTGTCCTCTAGCCATTCCTGCTTAGTCATTTTGCACTTCCTGTCGCTCTCATTTTTGAGACGTTTGTATTCCTTTTTTCCTGCTTCATTTACTGCATTTTTATATTTTCTAATTTCATCAATTAAATTCAATATTTCTTCTGTTACCCAAGGATTTCTACTTGCCCTCGTCTTTTTACCTACTTGATCCTCTTCTGCCTACACTACTTCATCCCTCAGAGCTACCCATTCTTCTTCTACTGTATTTGTTTCCCCCATTCCTGTCAATTATTCTCTTATGCTCTCCCTGAAACTCTGTACAACCTCTGGTTTAATCAGTTTATCTAGGTCCAATCTCCTTACATTCCCACCTTTTTTCAGTTTATTCAGTTTTAATCTACAGTTCATAACCAATAGATAGTGGTCAGTCCACATCTGCCCCTGGTAATGTATTACAGTTTGAAACCTGGTTCCCAAATCTCTGTCTTACCATTATATAATTTATCTGATACCTTCTAGTACCTGCAGGATTCTTCCATGTTTACAAACTTCTATTATGATTCTTGAACCAAGTGTTAGCTATGATTAAGTTATGATCCGTGCAAAATTCTACCAGACATATTCCTCTTTCATTTCTTATCCCAATCCATATTCAACTACTATGTTTCCTTCTCTTTCTTTTCCTACTCTCGAATTCCAGTCACCCAGACTCCCTTCACTACCTGAATAATTTTTTTTATCTCATCATACATTTCATCAATTTCTTCATCATCTGCACAGGTAGTTGGCATATAAACTTGTACTACTGTAGTAGGCGTGGGCTTCGTGTCTATCTTGGCCACAATAATGCGTTCACTATGCTGTTTGTAGTAGCTAACCTGCACTCCTATGTTTTTATTCATTATTAAACCTATTCCTGCATTACCTCTATTTGATTTTGTATTTATAACCCTGTATTCACCTGACCAAAAGTCTTGTTCCTCCTACCACCGAACTTCACTACTTCCCACTATATCTAACTTTAACCTATCAATTTCCCTTTTTAAATGTTCTAACCTACCTGCCCGATTAAGGGATCTGACATTCCACGCTCAGATCCGTGGAACACCAGTTTTCTTTCCCCTAAAAACGACGTCCTCTTGAGTAGTCCCCGCCCGGAGATCCGAATGGGGGACTATTTTACCTCCGGAATATTTTATCCAAGAGGACGCCATCATCATTTAACCATACTGTAAAGCTGCATGCCCTCGGGAAAAATTACGGCTGTAGTTTCCCCTTGCTTTCAGCAGTTCGCAGTACCAGCACAGCAAGGCCGTTTTGGTTAGTGTTACAAGGCCAGATCAGTCAATCATCCAGACTGTTGCCCCTGCAAATACTGAAAAAGCTGCTGCCCCGCTTCAGGAACCACACATTTGTCTGGCCTCTCAACAGATACCCCTCCGTTGTGGTTGGCCCTACGGTACGGCCATCTGCATCGCTGAGGCACGCAAGCTTCCCCACCAACGGCAAGGTCGATGGTTCATGGGGGGAGGACATCGAGTGTAGGCTACCCGAATGTCTCACTCCCCTCTTCAAATTGCACAACTAGAAATCTAGAAGATGGAGTAGCAGAATTTATGTGCTTCAAGATGATTTGTTCTTTCGTGGGGTAGGGCTGTGAAATACATGTCCAGCCTTATTACTCCTCTCCTCTTTTTACCTGAGGACTGCAGAATTCATATTTCTGTGCATTACGGCAAAAATTCAAACTTTCATTTAGGACAACATGGATACCCAAGGATTCACATGTAACCAGTTCTGGAGGAACATGTAGGAATGAGCATCTCTCCTATTTCCGAACATTAAATGTTGTTTTTGCAACTTCCAGATTGGCAGACTACATTGAGATAACTATTTCTAGATCGAAAGGTAAGCCACTTCCGTTCTAACCCACTAGCGAGAACAAATAGGAAGACGGTTGGAGATGCAATAATGGGAAATGTCGTTAGATTGTATTGTGGGATTGGAGAAGTATGAAGTAGGAAAACTATTGTATCCATTTCATGACTTTACGCGTCTTATCTTCAGATATCATTATTAAATGACGAATGGTGACCAGAGGATTGTTGCTACCTCACAGTATCTCTGGACAATTAGCTTTTCATATAATTAAAATTTGAGGCGTTTATGTAAAAGTACGATTTCTGAAACTTCTCTGTTCTGGGGCGCCTGACTCAAATGCTTTAACATTGTCATTTTCCATGTACACACATGGTGCAGTGTAGGTGATTTCCCCAGTTCTAATTCCTTGGACGTCGCATTGAAGAGCTACAGAAACTGTAGTGTTTTTGAAGCTGTAAAATAAATGATTGCGTATAAGAATAACAGTAATCGAATAGCATACATTACGTAAAAAGTTCTTTCATCCGCGTATTATCAATTACTTCATTTTAGGCTCTTTCTCCCTTCCCAGACAGATTTTTGCACGAAGACATTCTAACATTGTCAGCTGCTTATTCCAGCGAGCATCGTTAGACTGGCTCAGTTATCTTCCAAGATCATTAAATAGACCACCTTTCTTTATGTATGTGACGTGTTCTTTCGCCACAGTCAAAAGACCATGAGGTTATGGACAACTGACGCATATGCACTCCGCATTAAATTTATTTCGTAGTCCCATATTTAGCATATGACAGGACGATTCAAATGTGAATAATCATGCAGTGCAGCGACAATGTTGGTACCTTGATCAGTAGTGTGCTGCATGTCTTTCAAAGTGGAGTGGTGGATACCAAGAGACATAAATCGTCTAAACAATTCTCTTAGAATGTTACCGTCCATTTTTGGTTCATGTGGAAACTGGGTTGTAAATACAATGCGAGATCTGAGAGTGCAGTCAATGAAACAGGAGACAGTACATGTCAGATAATTGTTTCTTCTCGCACTGGATGTCCACAAGTCTGTAGTTCCTGAGTATTCACCTTCACTTATATGAGCAATTACCTAAGGCATAATTATAAGTCGTACGCATTTAGCACTTTATGCCATGTATCGTGACACATTTGGGGGCGAGACATAATGGCCTTTGCAGTGTCAACTAAAGTGTGAACAAGATCCATAAGACCTACAGCTCTTATAGTTCCATAAGACCTTACATCTCGTGCTCACATAGCTACGCATTTATCGGCACTTATGTCCTGAGCAGGTTTAGGAAGTCGTTTCTCGTCTACACAAGACCCCTGTTTATTAGACGTGCCTGGATGGGGAGAAATGTGCGAAGATCCACTTGACCCTTCAGCATGAGAGCAAAATTCACTTCACAGAGAACAGCAAACAAAATGAACGGTTTTCCTAACACCATCCACGACAGTCTTCACCACGGTCCAAACTGAACCTTTAAAATTCGCTTCAGGCTGTGTGGTTCTCCACTCACCACTCAATAGTTTTTCTTTTACTTCCCTTTTTATTGACACGTGCACCTTCTTCTGCATACCACGCTTAGTTTCTGCGCTCATTTTTTCTGATGACCTAAGCAGTTAAGTCCCGTAAGATTTCACACACGTTTAAACATATGAAATAACTCTGCTCTACTCACCTCTCGCAGCCCGTAGCTCACAACTGCGGTCAGTGCTACGAACAGACCGTAGGCCGCAGCGCGCCAGCACTTGCGCAAGGCACTGGTGCAGTGACGTCACGGGCTCGGCCAGTGTGTAGCAGTGAGGTCGCGGCCCGTGGGCTGCGTCGCCATAAGCGACTCTGCTGAGCCCGTGGTATACAGGTGATTTCGCAACAACACTGCTCGGCCCTTGGGGTGACGTCAGGGACTCGCTCGGCCCGAGACTGCTGTAGCCCAGTGCGGCCGCACGACTCTGCACCGTGCGGCCCGTCTGACGACCATGCGGCTGCCCCGGCTGGACGGGCGGCACTACGCAAGGCTCGCACGGCTGTCATGGTTGCGCTCCTGGAAGGGCCGCGCCTCGATGCCCACCTCTGCTGCAAACTGTAAAATCAGAACTCGCTCTCAGCCAGTTGTCACCGATCAATTGACATCATACAAGCCAACGGCGGCGTGACTCCATCAATGGTTGCATCAATTCCCACGGGCAGACATGTCCCTAAACTAAATTAACCTTGTTGTACACGACTTGAATGACTACTCATGTAACAGCCAGTATCGTAATCAAATATATCGTAGGAAAATATAAGACACCAAGAAAATTTTTCTTTCTTTACGTTTATGAAATATGTGTGTACTAGAAAGTCCACAAATGTTAATAAGTACATGTCAATCGGGCCGATAATGAAGAACGGAGAAGCCTTCACATTTTTTCTGCGATCAGCTAGGAGATGCTTTCCTGATTCGTACCGTCCTTTGTTCTTCAGTTTCGCTATGTAAGCATCTATGCATCTGTCCTGTTAGCTCTTAAGAACCATGAATGTACGAGGGGCCATTGAAAAATCCGTGCAAAAATAAGTACTGCTTACATGTTTGGGGTAAACAATTTTTATTTTCAACATTGTCTCCTTTTAGACTTATACGCTTCGTCCAACGCTGTTCTAATTTGTTGATCCCTTCCGAATAATAGGAATTGTCCAAGTTTGCAAAATAGCTAATAGTTGCTGCAATCACCTCCTCGTTTGAATAAAATCTTTGTCCCGCCAGCCATTTCTACAATTTGGGGAACAAATAGTAGTCCGAACAAGCCAGGTCTGTAGTACATGGGGGTTGGGGGATGTGAAACGAGTTGGAATCCTATTTCCATTAGTTTTGCGACCACAACTGCTGAGGTGTGTGCTGGTGCATTTTCTTGATCGAAAATGACGGTCCAATAACGATGAATAATATTCACCTGTAATAGTTTTACCCTTTTCCACATACTCGATGAGGATTATCCCTTCAGATTCCCCAAAGACAGTCTCAATAACCTTTCTGGCCAAAGGAATTGTCTTCGCCTTTTTTGGTGCAGGTTCTCCCTCGGTACCCATTGTTTAGATTCTTGTTTGGTCTCAGGAGTATAGTCATGTATCCATGTCTCATCCACAGTGACGAAACGACGCACAAAGTCCTGCGGATTCTTCAGATCAGCTGTAAACCATCCTTGCAACACTTCGCACAGTTCCGTTTTGGTCAAACATGAGATATCGCGGAACGCATCTAACGGATAGCTTTCTGATGTCCAAATGTTCATGCAAAATATTATGTACCCGTTCATTCGAGATGCCCACAGCACTAGCAATCTCACTCACCTTAACTCTTCTGTCATCCATCACCATATCATTGATTTTATCTAGCTTCTCTTTAGTCTCCTGAGGCGTTCTGCCATTCATAAAGTAGTGTTTAATCACCACACAAAATTCTTTTTCGCCCAATTTTTGACAATCACACGACTTCCTTGATTCACACGAATGCCTAACACAAAAAATATACCAATATGACTGACACTTCGTGTGCGTTCTTTCCAAAGATGCTACTAACTAAACATGACCTAAATAGGCGCCGGTGGTGGCATCTCTCAGACTCTGCACAGACTATTCAAACGCACCTCGTATTTAAGTATATTTAAATTAATACCTTTCAAATGTATTAATTTAACGAACTAAACATATCTCTTTGTATTCATGTCTTTTTCAGCTTTGTATACAGCTATTCGTGAAAGAAATGAGGCCGTCCGTTCGAACCCAAAACGAGAACAAAGAGAAAAGACGGTTGGAGATGCAGTAAAGGGGAATGTCGTTAGAGTGTATTCTGGGGTTGTAGAAGTATGAGGAACGGAAAGTATTGTATCCTTTTCATGACTTTACGTCTCTTATCTCCAGATGCCATTTTTAAATGACGAATGGTCGCTAGAGGAATGTTGCTACCTAACAGCATCTCTGAACAAATAGCTTTACGTCTAAGTATAATTTGAGGAGTTTATGTAAAAGTCCAATTTCACAAACCTCTCTGTCCTGGGGGGCCTGATTCAAATGCTTTAACATAGTCATTGTCCATGCCAACAGAGGTGCAGTGTAGGAGATTTCCCCAGTTTTTATTCCCTGGACACCGCTTGGAAGAGCTACAAAAACCCTTATGTCTTAAAAGCTATAAAAGAAAACGATATGGTATAAGAATTACAGTAATCGAATAGCATACATAACGTAAAAAATTCTTTCATCAGCGTATTATCAGTTTCTTCATTTTGAGCTATTTTTCCCTTCTCAGAGAGCTTCTTGCACAAAGACATTCTAAAATTGTCAACTGCTTATTCCAGGAAGTATCGTTAGACTGGCTCAGTGATCTATCAAGAGTTGGAAGGTTGAAGGAAGATAGAGAATGTAAAGAAAATCGTCGTTATACCTACCACTTACCAGCAGGTAGTCAGCTCAGTATTGTCAATTGAAATTAACTGAGCAGTGCTTGTTGATTGCTGTTGTGATTTACTGTTACTCCAGGTTTGTGTTCGTGAGAAACGCAAACTTACAGATGTGGCTCCAATGTTATTTTCATAAGGCAAGTGCATAACGCGGTCGGTCTATCGAATTATGCTATATAGTTAAATGAGTATCGGACTTCGTTTCATAAGGACTGTAGGTTGTTTGGTGCACCATAAAAGTTCTGATAAATTACTAATCAGTTTTTGGATCACTCCAATGGCTGACGGGCTCCACGTCATCAGTTTTAAATTGGTTCAAATGGCTCGGAGCACCATGGGACTTAACATCTGAGGTTATCAGTCCCCTAGAACTGAGAACTACTTAAACCTAACCACCCTAAGGTCATCACACACATCCATGCCCGAGGCAGGATTCCAACTTGCGACCGTAGCAGTCGCGCTGTCCCGGACTAAATCGCCTAGAACCGCTCGGCCACCGCGGACGGCCTCAGCAGTTTTGCATTTATTTCACGAATAGCTGTATACAAAGCTGATAAAGACATTAATACAAAGAGATATGTTTAGTTTGTTAAATTAATACATCTGAAAGGTATTAATTTAAAGGCGCTGCAGTCTGGAACCGCAAGACCGCTATGGTCGCAGGTTCGAATCCTGCCTCGGGCATGGTTGTTTGTGATGTCCTTAGGTTAGTTAGGTTTAACTAGTTCAAAGTTCTAGGGGACTAATAACCTCAGCAGTTGAGTCCCATAGTGCTCAGAGCCATTTCAACCATTTTATTAATTTAAATATACTTGAATACGAGGGGCGTTTGAAAAGTCTGTGCAAAGTCCGAGAGATTCCACCACCGTCGCCTTTAGAGGTCATGTTTAGTTAGTAGCATCTTCGGAAAGAACGCACACCAAGTTTCCGTCATATTGGTCTACTTCTTTGTGTTTGGCATCCGTGTGAATCAAGGAAGTCGAGATGGACGAAAAATAATTTCGTGTGTTGATTAAACATTACTTTATGAAAGGCAAAACTCCTCAGGAAACTACAGAGAAGCTTAATAAAGTTTGCGGTGACTCTGCGCCTTCGATTAGAACAGTTTGTAAGTGATTTCAAAATTTTAGGAGTGGCCATATGGGCACAAGTGATGTTGAACGTTCTGGACGCCCTGTGGAGGTTACCACTCTAGAAATCATTGATAAAATCCATAATATGGTAATGGATGACAGAAGGGTTGAGGTGCGTGAGACTGCTAGTTCTGTGGGCATCTGGAATGAACGGGTTCATAATATTTTGCGTGAACATTTGGACATGAGAAAGCTATCCACAAGATGCGTTCCGCGACTGCTCGCGCTTGACGAAAAACGGAATCGTGAGAAGTGTTGCAAGGGTGGTTTGCAGCTGTTCAGAAGTATCCGCAGCACTTTAAACGTCGTTTCGTCACTGTAGATGAAACATGGATACAGTACTATACTCCTCAGTCCAAACAACATTCTAAACAATGGGCTACCAAGGGAGAATCTGCACGAAAACAGGCGAAGACAATTCCTTCGGCCAGAAAGGTTATGACGACTGTCTTTTAGGATTCGCAAGGGATAATCCTCATCGACAATCTGGAAAAGAGTAAAACTATTACATGTGAATATTATTCATTATAATAGGACCGCCCTTCTCAATCATGACAATGCACCAGCACAAACCTAAGCAGTTCTGGTGGCAAAATTAATGGAAATAGGATTCCAGCTCGTTTCCCACACCCCCCTATTCTCCAGACTTGGCTCCCTCGGGCTACTATTTGTTCCCCAATTTGAAGAAATTTCTGGCGAGATAAAGATTTTATTCAAACAAGGAGGTGATTGCAGCAACTATTAGTTATATTGAAGACTTGGACAATTCCTATTATTCGGAAGGCATCTACAAATTAGAACAGCGTTGGACGAAGTGTATAAGTCTAAATGGAGACTCTGTTGAAAAAAAAAGGTTTACCACTAACATGTAAGCACTTTCTATTTTTGCATGGACTTTTCAAACGCCCCTCGCATATTCGTGGTATTTAAGAGATAACAAGACGGATGCATACATAGCGAAAGCTGAAGAACATAGGACGATACGAAACAGAAAGGCATCTCCTAGCCTATCACAGAAAAAATGTGAAGGCTTCTCTCTTCTTTACTGTCGTAGGAAGTATTACATGTACTTACTAACATTTGTGGACCTTCTGGTACACAAATATTTCATAAACATAAAGAAAGAAAAATTTTCTTGGTGTCTTACATTTTCCTGCGATATATATGACTTCGATACTGGCTGTTACCTGAGTAGTCATTCAAGTCGTGTACAACAAGCTTATGTCAGTTCAGGGATGTGTGTGCCTGTGGGAATTGATGCAGCCACTGCTTGAGTGACGACGTAGTCGGCTTGTATGATGTCAATCGGACAGTGTCAACCGGCTGAGAGTGAGCTCTTGTTGTGCAGTTTGCAACAGAGGTTGGCATCGAATCACGGCCCGTCCAGGTTTGTAGCCATCACAGTGGTGCTAGCCTTGCCTAGCGCAGCCGGTTCAGCTGGGGCAGTCGCATGGAGGTCCGACGCGCCGCACGGTGCAGAGTCATGCAGCCGCACTGGGCTACAGCAATCTCCGGCCGAGCGAGTCCCTGACGTCACCCCAAGGGCCGAGCAGTGCTGTTGCGAAACAACTTGTATGCCACGGGCTAAGCAGAGTCGCGTATGGAGACGCAGCCCACAGGCTGTGGACTCACTGCTCCGCACTGAGCCAGGCTGTGACGTCACTGCATCAGTGCCTTGCGCAAGCGACGGCGTGCTGCGGCCTATGTGCTGTTGGTAGCACTGACCGCAGCTGTGAGCTACGGGCTGCGAGTGGTGAGTAGAGTAGAGTTTAGTTCAATGTTCAAATGTTTGTGAAATCTTTTGGGACTTAACTGCTAAGGTCATCAGACCAAACACCATTTTGTCCGATGCAGATTCCCACGTTGTGCTCCAGGAAAAGGGGTGCCACCGCTGTAACGACGACACAGCAGAAAGGCATTGTAAGGCCAGTTACTACGCATCCAATCAACAGACTTCTTCTGGTCTGCATGGTTGGATGCTGTGATTTGCGAAGCAAGAGCATTCTGTCCCAACATAAATTACAATTACTTTCAGGCATAGGTGTCTCAGTCTTGTAGCTACTATCAACGAAGAGAGGTGTATGCCACTCCTCGAGGCGACATGATGCTTCAAGCAACCACCACGAGATATGGCCTCCACTACCTGTGGGCCCCTGATGCTGGTTTTAAGATCAGTTGTGTGGGCTTAGCATCTTCCAGCAAGTGGGCCAACTACCAGGTGCAACCAGCCTTTCGCTATAGAGGGCAGTCGTTTGCGACCATGGACACCTGTTGCGTCAGTTCCTTAAAACCTGCTGTCTTCAGCACACGCCATGGAGGACATTGCACCACAGAATGTTATAAATCGTTCTTCAGTAAAATGTATGACAAACAGTGAAGTTTTTATGAACAGCCATGGATCATCATTGCGACAACAATCCACCACCTCAACTCAGACCTCCACGTGTAGAGGTCATCCATCCTAAACCTCTACATTTTGCTGTCAGAAGTGTGTGTCACCTGTATATTTCAGTGAGAGAGGAACCTTACTAGTCAACCTATGTGGAGACGATGGCTCCCGATTTCCTAATGGTTGCCGTTTCTTCGACACACAGTATGATTGCACAGTGGGTGAGTGCACTGACTGTTTTATTTTTTTTCCCCCCTTCGAGTATCACGTCGCGTCAGTGCATCTTTTGGCAGCTTTTCAGTTCTGTTTTCATGTGTGACATGAGTCAAGTAAACTCAGACTGTGTTCTGAGGAAGTGTAAATACACGCATTATTTTTGCTTATCGTCAATGGGTGGGGCTCATTGTCTGGTAGTGTATAAGGTGTTAACCATGCATAGCTTCTTAGGAGCGGAAGGTGATTTTTGTCGGGAAGTCGAAATTTTGTGGTAGTTTTCGCCGTTTTTAATGGGCAATGTATTTCATTTGGAGCAATAAATGTGGCTTACTACGTTTAAACACGTAAAGTTGTAGTCATGAGTAACCGCTCAAGTGGAGAAGTTAAGAAACAGTAAGTGTTAGGATAGAATTAGATTAAGTGTCCTTGTCGTCGTACTGTTTTGTTCTCCTCGTTTGTTGTTTGCATGATTGGAGGAGGGATTCCCTGGCAGAGAAGTCTCGAATTTCTGCAGCCTGGACCAGATGTGGAGGGAAGTGCATGTGCCGATGATTTTGGTGTCTAGCAGAGTGCAACTGCCAGCTATAATTTTGTTGTAGATACTTAGGAGGTGACGAAGAAAGCTTTCAATAAGGCTGATTGTATTGAAGATGTTTTGGGTGCTGAAATGCGGGTGTAGAAATGAATGTGTGCAATGGAAAACACTAAATGCGAAAATAAAGTTTTTGCCCTGTCCGACTACCCCTTTCTGTGTTACAGATGTTATATAACGATGTGCAATGGACATAAAGAGATACAAATGAATTTCCTGACTAATATTATTGATCAACTGCCCAAATGTGCCCCTTTTTATGGCGACACGTCCTAATATAAATAACGCGAGGTGACTGACATCATCTACGTCCCAAACAATAGAAGACTCTTGTTTCAAAGATGATCTACGGTGGTGTGCAGCCTCAGTGGAAATGAAACTTCCGAAATCACAGCTGTTTAGGTTTATAGCCCTAATATGCCGAAGCAATTACGAATATAACCGTATCTACTGCGTCCGGTGCGTCGGAGTGATGGTTCTCGTACACGTCTGCGACTATGGAAGATCTCCAGCCACAAAATTAAAAAAAAATCATTAAACACTAGGGCGGCAGAAGGCGGACCTCTGTCTAGTACAATCTAACACAATCTTTTTGTCTCTGTATTCTACAGACAAGAATCGCGAACTCCCACCCACAAGGACGGAATTCAGATGTCTCGATGTGAGTATTGACAGGAGAAGTGCTCTCAATCACTGAGCGCTGTGTACTCAAAGACTATTCCCTACCCAGAGGCGAAGCCCAGAATCGTATAAGTTAGCAACACCTTCGATTATCTAAAGCAACTTCCCAGTGCTTTGTGGCATTATATCGTGGAAATTATGCCTTGGTGATTTTGCCCGCATTTGTCCTATCATGATAAACGAATCTTGCAACTGTATTTCTGTGGTGACGGCTTCCCCTACCTTGAACATTATCCCCCTGGGTTCCACAACTCGTCATCAAAAGTTAGTTTCGGCATGTTGCTTGATGAGCAAGTCTAGTCCTGGGATTACGCAGCAGCCTTCGCCTGCATCACGCATTACACTGCAAGTGTGTCAGTTTGTCAATATCCTGATCCACTTGCAGAAGCCTGGTTTTGCCCGATCATAAACCTTACAAAAACATTTCCTCTTTCTTTTTCTCCCACCTTCTGAGGAGGCAGTGCCCTGACATATCGTGCTGAATCTTCGGCCTTCGGAAACACTAAATGCGTCTGTACCATTCAGTACCTAAAACATCTGCAATACAATCAACCTTATTGATAGCTTTCTGTGTCACGCCCTAAGTATCTACAACAAAATTACGATCGGCAGTTGCACTCTGCAAGACACAAAAATCATCGGCACATGCACTTCCCCACCCATGTGGTTCAGGCTGCAGAAAATCGCAACCTCTCCGCACGTGGATTCCTCATTAATTATGCAAACAACAAACGAGGAGAACAAAACACTATGACGCAAGGACACTTAGTCTAATTCTATCCTAACGCTTACTGTAACTTAACTTCTCCACTTGAGCGCCTACTCATGACTACTACTTTACGTGCTTAAACGTAGTGAGCCACATTTATTGCTCAAAGTGAAATACATTGCTCATTAAAAACGACGAAAACTACCACAAAACTCCGACTTCTCGACGAAACTCATCTTCCCCTACTAAGAAGTTATGCATGGTTAACACCTCATACACTTCCAGACAATGCGCCACACTCATTGATGATAGGCAAAAATAGCGTTCATATCTACACACCCTCAGAACACAGTTTGAGTTTACTTGACACATGTCACACATGGAAAGAAAACTGAAAAGCTGCTTATACGTGTACTGACTCGACGTGACACTCGCAAGGGAAAAAAAATGAACAGTCAGTGCACTCACCCAGTGCACATTTGTAATGTATAAAGGGGTTTTAATCTACAATAAATGTATAAACAGAAACGAGATTAATATTTAGTAGTTACTAGCTCCCTTAATCATTTATTTATTATTATGTTGTTATTTATATGTTAAAGAGCAAGAAGGAGGAAATAATATCACCGTTAAAAGACCCTAAGATCTGCTTGAGGGGGTAGCCAGACAAGGCCAAATCTTTATTTTCGCGGTCACTATCTTCCATTGTGCACATTCATTTTTACAACCGCCTGGAGCAGCATCTTGGAAACCATACAAATACCTTCCAGTAATACTTCCTAACATTTAAATTTATATTCGATGTTACGAAATCCCTCTTTCTCATTAATACTTTTCTTGCTATAGTCAGTCTTCATTTTATATCGTGTTGTGCGTAAATGACAACGAAAATGAACTAAATAAGTATATCTTTGTGTTGGTCATATATTACGCCCCTTTTTGTTGTTGTTGTTGTTGTTGTTGTTGTTGTTGTTGAGGTGGTCTTCATTCCTGAGACTGGTTTGATGCAGCTCCCAGTACCTACTGCAACCTACATCCTTCTGAATCTGTTTAGTGTATTCATCTCTTGGTCTCCCTCTACGAATTTTACCCTCCACGCTGCCCTCCAATACTAAATTGGTGATCCCTTGATGCCTCAGAACATGTCCTACCAACCGGTCCCTTCTTCTTGTCAAGTTGTGCCACAAACGTCTCTTCTCCCCAGTCCTATTCAATACCTCCTCATTAGTTATATGATGTACCCAACTAATCTTCAGCGTTCTTCTGTAGCACCACATTTCGAAAGCTTCTTTTCTCTTCTTGTTCAAATTATTTATCGTCCATGTTTCACTTCCATACATGGCTACACTCCATACAAATAATTTCAGAAACGACTTCCTGACACTTAAATCTGTAATCGATGTTAACAAATTTCTCTTCTTCAGAAACGCTTTCCATGCCATTGCCAGTCTACATTTTATATACTCTCTGCTTCGACCATCATCAGTTATTTTGCTCCCCTAGTAGCAAAACACCAATACTACTTCAAATGTCTGATTTCCTAATCTAATTCCCTCAACATCACCCGATTTTATTCGACTACATTCCATTATCCTCGTTTTGCTTTTGTTGATGTTCATCTTATATCCTCCTTTCAAGACACTATCCATTCCGTTCAACTGCACTTCGAAGTCCTTTGCTGTCACTGACAGAATTACAACGTCATCGGCGAACCTCAAAGTTTTTATTTCTTCACCATGGATTTTAGTACCTACACCGAATTTTTATTTTGTTTCCATTACTGCTTGCTCAATATACAGATTGAACAACATCGGGGAGAGGTAACTACCCTGTCTCACTCCCTTCCCAACCACTGCTTCCCTTTCATGGCCCTCGACTCTTATAACTGCCATCTGGTATCTATACAAATTGTAAACAGTCTTTCGCTCCCTGTATTTTTCCCCTGCCGCCTTCAGAATCTGAAAGTGAGTATTCCAGTCAACATTGTCAATAGCTTTCTGTAAGTTTACAAATGCTAGAAACGTAGGTTTGCCTTTCCTTAATCTAGCTTCTAAGATAAGTCGTAAGGTCAGTATTGCCTCACGTGTTCCAATATTTCTACGGAATCCAAACTGATCTTCCCCGAGGTCGGCTTCTACCAGTTTTTCCATTCGTCTGTAAAGAATTCGCCTTAGTATTTTGCATCCGTGATTTATTAAACTGATTTCTCAGTAATTTTCGTATCTGTCAACACCGGCTTTTTTGGGATTGGAATTATATTCTTCTTGAAGTCTGAGGGTATTTCGCCTGTCTCATACATCTTGCTCACCAGATGGTAGAGTTTTGTCAGGATTGGATCTCCCAAGGCCGTCAGTAGTTCTAATGGAATGTTGTCTACTACCGGGGCCTTGTTTCGACTCAGATCTTTCAGTGCTGTGTCAAACTCTTCACGCACTATCGTATCTCCCATTTTATCTTCATCTACATCCTCTTACATTTCCATAATATTGTCCTCTAGTACTTCGCCCTTGTATAGACCCTCTATATACTCCTTCCACCGTTCTGCTTTCCCTTCTTTGCTTAGAACTGGGTTTTCATCTGAGCTCTTGATATTCTTTTCTGCAACGGTCTCTTTAATTTTCCTGTAGGCAGTATCTATCTTACCCGTAGTGAGATAAGCCTCTACATCCTTGCATTTATCCTCTATCGATCCCTGCTTAGCCATTTTGCACTTTCTGTCGATCTCATTTTTGAGACGTTTGTATTCCTTTTTGCGTGCTTCATTTACTGCATTTTTATATTTTCTAATTTCATCAATTAAATTCAATATTTCTTCTGTTACCCAAGGATTTCTACTAGCCCTCGTCTTTTTACCTATTTGATCCTCTACTGCCTTCACTACATCATCTCTTAAAGCTACCCATTCTTCTTCTACTGTATTTCTTTTCCCAATTCCTGCCAATTGCTCCCTTATGCTCTCCCTGAAACTCTGTACAACCTCTGGTTTAGTCAGTTTATCCAGGTCTCATCTCCTTAAATTCCCGCCTTTTTTCAGTTTCTTCAGTTTTAATCTACAGTTCATAACCAACAGATTGTTGTCAGAGTCCAATCCGCCACTGGAAATTTCTTACAATTTAAAACCTGGTACCTCAATCTCTGTCTTACCATTATATAATCTATCTGAAACCTGTCAGTATCTCCAGGCTTCTTCCATGTATCCCCTCTTTGAAGTACACGTTATTTAAAATCCCTTGGTACTGCTGGGTTTAATTCGAATACGTTCCATTACCTTTCATTTAGTTCCATTGGGGGTTAACTTATAATTCTTTTCCAGGACACTATCTACTCCATTCAACTGTTATTCCAAGTTGTTTGCTGTCTCTGACAGAATTCCAGTGTCAACGGTAAACTTCAAAATGTTTATTGCTCCTCCCTGATATTTACTTCAGTTTACTAATTTATCTTTGTATGCTCAACTGCTTGTTTAGTGTAGATGTTGAATAACATCGAGTGTAGGCTACTCGAATGTCTCACTCCCATCTTCAAATTGCACAACTAGAAATCCAGCTGATGGAGTAGCAGAATTTATGTTTCAACAACATTAGTTCTTTGATGGGGTGGGGCTCTGAAATACATGTCCAGTCTCATTACTCCTCTCTTCTTTTTACCGGAGGACGCCAAAATTTATATTTCAGTACATATATGGCAAAAATTCAAACTTTAATTTAGGACAAAATGGATTCCCAAGGACTCACATGTTACTACTTGTGGAGGAACATGCAGGAATGAGCGTCTATCCTATTTCACAACATTAAATGTTATTTTTGTAACTTCCAGAAGAGCAGAGTACATTGAGATAACTATATCTAGATCGAAATGTAAGCCACTTCCGTTCGAACCCACTAGCGAGAACAAAGAAAAAAGACGGCTGGAGAGGCAGTAAAGGGAAATGTCGTTAGAGTGTATTCTGGGATTGGAGAAGTATGAGGAAGGACAAGTATTGTATCCTTTTCATGACTTTACGCCTCTTATCTTCAGATATCGTTTTCAAATGACGAATGGTGGCCAGGGGAAAGTTGCTCCCTCAAAGCATCTCTGGACAAATAGCTTTACATCTAAGAATAGTTTGAGGCGTTTATGTAAAAGACCGATTTCAGAACCATTCTGTCCTGGGGGGCCTGACTCAAATGGTTTAACATTCACATTTTCCATGCCAACAGAAGGTGCAGTGTAGATTATTTCGCCAGTTCTAATTGCTTAGACACCGTTTTGAAGAGCTAATGTAATGGGTATCAGTTTGAACCTGCTAACTGTATTCAAGAATATGCCTCCCTCTACAATTTTACCACCCTCCCCCCGTCCCCATTACCCACATTATCACACTTCTCTCCATTACCAAACTGTCAAGTCCTTGATACCTCATGATATGCCCTATGAAACGAAGTTGTGCCATAAATTTCTTGTTTCCCCAGTTCAACTCAGTTATTCGATCTGCAGTGCTACCAATATTTTTCGGCGCTACTGAGTAAAATTGTGATGTTGTCATGGATGTTGCAAAAGATCTTGGGAGTGGGCCAGCTTGGAGCTGATCAAACACCATTTCGTCCGATGCAGCAATGCCGCTGGTAGATTTCTACATTGTACTCCAGAAAAGGGGCTGGCAGCGCCATAAAGACGACACAGCGGAAAAACGTTGGTAGGACAGTTACTACACATCCAATCAACAGACTTCTTATGGTCTACATGGTTACAAACAGTGATTTGCAAAGCAAGAACAATCTGTCCCAACATAAAGCACCGTTATTTCCAGTCAATCAAAGGTGTCTCCGTCTGGTAGCTACTATTTAAGAGGAGAGATGTTGCCGCTCCACGAGGCGAGGCTACAAGCAGCTACCATGGGATTTGGCCTCCACTAACTATGGGCCCATGCTGCTGGTTTTAAGATCAGTGCAGAGAGCTTAGCATCTTCCTGCCAGTGGGCCGACTACCTGGTGCAACCAGCCTTGTCATAGAGGGAAGTCGTTTGAGATCGCACAATGTTCTAGTTTGTTCTTCAGTAAAATGTAGGACTAATGGTGAAGTTCTTATGACAAGCTATCGATCATCATCCCAACAATAATCCACCACCTCAACTCAGACCTCCACGTGTAGAGGCCATCGATCCAGGACCTCCACATTTTGATGTCAGAAGTGTGTGTCACCTCTAAATTTCAGTAACAGGGGTACCTTACCAGCCACCCTCCCTGGAGACGATGACTCTCGACTACCTCAGGGTTACAGTTTCATCGACAAACAGCGTCACTGTGTAGTGAGTAAGTGCACTGACTGCTCTATTTTTCTCCCTGTGAGTATCACGTCCAGTAAGTGCACCTTTTAGCAGCTTCCCAGTTCTGTTTTCATGTGTGACATGTGTCAAGTAAACTCAGACTCTGTTCTGAGGATGTGTAAATATGAACGTTATTTTTGCGTATCATCAATGAGTGTTGCTCATTGTCTGGAAGTGTATAGGGTGTTAACTATGCATAGATTCTTAGGAGGGGAAGGTGATATTTGTTCGGATGTCGGAGTTTTGTGGTAGATTTCGCCGTTGTTAATGTCCGATGTATTTCACTTTGAGCAATAAATGTGGCTCACTACGTTTAAGCACGTGAAGTAGTATTCATGAGTAGCCGCTCAAGTGGAGAAGTTAAGTAACAGTAAGTGTTAGGATAGAATTAGATAAAGTATCCTTGTCGTCATACCGATTTGTTCTCCTCGTTTGTTGTTTGCATGACTGGTGGCGGGATTCTCTGGCTGAGAAGTTGCGAATTTCTGTAGCCTGAAGCAGATGTGGAGGGAAGTGCAGGTGCCGATGATTTTAGTGTCTTGCAGAGTGCAACTGCAAACTGTAATTTTGTTGTAGATACTTAGGAGGTGACAAAGAAAGCTATCAATAAGGCGTATTATATTGAAGATGTTTTGGGTACTGAAATGCCGCCGGCCGCGGTGCCTGTGCGGTTCTAGGCGCTCCAGTCCGGAGCGGCGCTGCTGCTACGGTCGCAGGTTCGAATCCTGCTTCGGGCATGGGTGTGAGTGATGTCCTTAGGTTGGTTAGGTTTAAGTAGTTCTTAGTTCTAGGGTCTGATGACCACAGCAGTTGAGAGTTGAGTCCCATCGTGCTCAGAGCCATTTGAACCATTTTGAACTGAAATGCGGGTGTAGAATTGAATGTGCGCAATGGAAAATACTGAAACCGAAAATAAAAATTTTGCCCTGTCTGACTACCCCGCGAAGCAGATCTTAGGATCTCTTAACGGTGATATTGTTTCCTCCTTCTTGCTCTTTAACACATAAATAACAACATAAAAATAAATGAATGATTAACGGAGCTAGTAACTACTAAATGTTGATCTCGTTTCTGATTATACATTTATTGTAGATTAAAACCCCTTTATATATTACAAATCTTTATATGTCGATGTGCAATGGACATAAAGAGATACAAACTCCAGCCAAAAAATAAAAAACTCATGAAACACTAGGACGGCAGAAGGTGGTCCTCTGACTAGTATAATCTAATACTATCTTCTTCTCTCTGTATTCTACAGACAAGAAATGCGAACTTCCACCCACAAGGACGGAATTCAGATAATGACACAACATAAGCATAGACAGGAGAAGTGCTCTCAATCACTGATCGCTGCGTACTCAACGACGATTCCCTACTTGGAGACGAAGTCTAGAATCCTATAAGTTAGCAACACCTTCGGTCACCTAAAGCGCTTTTCCAGTGCCTTGTGCCCTATAACATGCCAATTAAGCATTAGTGATTTTACCCGCATTTTTCCTATCATGAGAAACGAACCCTGCGACAGTATTTCACTGGGACAGCTTCCGCCACCTTCAACATTATCCCCCTGGGTTCCACCGCTCGTCATCGAAAGTCAGTTTCGGCAAGATGCTTGATGAAAAAGTCTAGTCCTGGGATTGCACGGCAGAGTTCGCCTGCATCACGCAGTACACTGCAAGTGTTGCCACTTTTGTAAATCTCCTGATCCACTGGCACAAACCTTGTCGGCACGATCATAAACCTTACAAACACATTTCCTGTTGTTCTCCTCCTACATTCTGAGGAGGCAGTGCCGTCAAATATGGTGCTGAATCTGCGGCCTTCGGAAATACTAAATGCGTCTGTACCATTTCAGTATCCATCTGCAATATAATCAGCCTTATTGATAGCTTTCTGCGTCACCTCTCAAATATGTACAACAAAATTACTGTCGTCATTTGCACTCTGCATGACACAAAGATCATCGGCACACGCACTTCCCTCCACATCTGGTCCAGGCTGCAGAAATTCGCAACCTCTCCGCCTGGGTATACCTCACTAATTATGCAAACAACAAACGAGGAGAACAAAACAGTACGACGACAAGGACACATAATCTAATTCTACCATAACGCTTACTGTAACTTAACTTCTTCACCTGAGTGGCTAGTCGTCATGTTTAAACGTAGTGAGCCACACTTATTGCTCAAAATGAAATACATTGCCCATTAAATACTACCACAAAACTCCGACTTCTTGACAAAACTCATCTTCCCCTCCTAAGAAGTTACGCATGCTTAACACCTTATACACTTCCAGACAATGCCCCACACTCATTGATAATAGGATAAAATAAAACTCATACTTACACATCCTCAGAACACAGTCTGAGTTTACTTGACACATGTCACACGTGGAAACAGAACTGAAAAGATGCTAGAGGTGCACTTAATCGCCGTGATACTCGCAGGATAAAAAAATAGAACAGACAGTACACTCACCTACAGCACACTGATGCTGTGTCTCGACGAAACTGGAACCCTGAGGTAGTCGAGAGTTATCGTCTTCAGGGAGGATGGCTAGTAAGATTCTCCTGTCACTGAAATTTAGACGTGACACACACTTCTGACATCAAAATTTGGAGGTCCAGGATGGATGACCTGTACACGTGGAGGTCTGAGTTGAGGTGGTGGATTGTTGTCGGGATGATCATCCGTGGCTGCTCATAAAAACTTCACTGTTAGTCGTACAATTTACAGAAGAACAAACTAGTACATTCTGTGGTGCAACGTCCTCCATAGTGCGTGCTGAAGACAGCGGCTGTTAAGGAACTGATGCAACAGGTGGCCATGATCTCAAACGACTGCTTTCTATGGCGGAAGGCTGGTTGCACCTGGTAGTTGGACCACAGGCTGGAAGATGCTAAACTCACAGCACAGACTTTAAAACCAGCAGCAGGGGCCTACAGTTGGTGGAGGCCAAATCTCGTGGTGTCTGCTTGTAGCCTCATGTTGCCTCGTGGAGCGGCATACACCTCTCCTTTTAAATAGTAACGACGAGACTGAGATACCTTTGACTGAAAATAATGGTAATTTATGTTAGGACAAACAGTTCTTGCTTTGCAAATCATAGCTTGTAACCATGTAGACCATAAGAAGTCTGTTGATTTGATGTGTAGTTACTGGCTTACCAACGCCTTACTGCTGCATCGTTGTTATGGCCTCTCCTTTAACACCATGTAGGAATCTGCCAGTGGCATTGCTGCATCTGACGTAATGGTGTTTGGTCGGCTCTGAGCTGGTCCACTCCACAGATTTTTTTGCAACAGCGATGGCAACTTCACAATTTTACTCAGTAGCGCCGAAAAGTAGTGGTGGCACTGCAGATCGAATAACTGATAAGAAGATACTCAGTCGAACTTGGGAAGACAAGAAATTTGTGGCACAACTTCGATTAATTTAGCATATCCTGATTCATCAAGGACTCGTCAGTTTGGTATATCACTTAATTGAGGACTGGAGAAAATACAAAACCGCATTACATGAAGCAAGCAAAAAAGAATACATACGTCTAAAGAATGAGATCGGCGGGAAGAGCAAAGTGACTAAGCAGGGATGGCTAGAGGACAAATGTAGGGATGTAGAGGCGCATATCACTAGGGGTAAGTTAGATACTGCCTACTGGAAAATTAAAGAGATCTTTGGAAAAAAGAGAACGACTTGAATGAATATCAAAAGCTCAGATGGAATTCCAGTAATAAGCAAAGAAGGGAAAGCAGAAATGTGGAAGGAGTATATAGAGGGTCTTTACAAGGGCGATGTTCTTCAGGACAATATTATAGAAATGGAAGAGAATGTACATGAAGATGAAATAGGAGATATGATACTGCGTGAAGAGTTTAACAGAGCACTGACAGACCTAAGTCGAAACAAGGTCCCATTAGAACTAATGACAGCGTTGGGACTGCCCGGTCTAACAAAACTCTACCACCTAGTGAGCAAGATGTATGACACAGGCGAAATACTCTCAGACTTCAAGAAGAATATAATAATTCCAATCCCAAAGAAATCAGGTGTTCACGGATGTGAAAATTACCGAACTATCAGTTTAATAAACTACAGCTGCAAAATACTAACACGAATTCATTACAGACGAGTGGGTGAACTTTTAGAAGCCGACCTCGGGGAAGTTCAGTTTGGATTCCGTAGAAATGTTGCAACACGTGTGGCAATACTGACCCTACGAATTATCTTAGAATAAAGATTACGTAAAGGCAAACCTACGTTTCTAGCATTAGTAGACTTAGAGAAAGCTTTTGACAATGTTGACTGGAATACTCTTTCAAATTCTAAAGGTGATAGGGGAAAAAGGCCGGGAGCGAATTGCTATTTACAATTTGTACAGACAGCAGCTATCAGTTATAAGAGTCGAGGGGCATGAAAGAGAAGCAGTGGTTGGGGAGGGAGTGAGACAGGTTTGTAGCCTACCCCTGATGTTATTCAATCTGTATATCGAGCAAGCAGTAAAGGAAACAAAAGAAAAATTCGGAGCAGGAATTAAAATCCATGGAGAAGAAATAAAAACTTTGGGGCTCGCCGATGACTTTGTAATTCTGTCAGAGACAGCAAAGGACCTGGAAGAGCAGCTGAACGGAATGGACAGTGCCTTGAAAGGAAGACATAAGATGAACATCAAAGGAAGCAAAACGAGGATAATGCAATGCAGTCGAATTCAATCTGGTGATGCTGCGGGAATGAGATTAGGAAATGAGATGCTTAAAGTAGTAAATGACTTTTGCTATTTGGGGAGCAAAATAACTGATGATGGTCGAAGTAAAGAGGATATAAAATGTAGACTGGTAATGGCAAGGAAAGCGTTTCTGAAGAAGAGAAATTTGTTAACATCGAGTATAGATTTAAGTGTCAGGAAGTCGTTTCTGAAAGTATTTGTATGGAGGATAGTCATGTATGGAAGTGAAACGTGGACGATAAATAGTTTAGAGAAGAAGAGAATAGAAGCTTTCTAAATGTGATGCTACAAAAGAATTCCGAAGATTAGATGGGCAGATCACATTACTAATGAGGAGGTACAGAATAAAATTGAAGAGAAGAGAAATTTGTCGCACAAGGTGACTAGAAGAAGGGATCGGTTGGTAGGGCATATTCTGAGGAATCAAGGTATCTCCAATTTGGCATTGGAGGGCAGCGTGCAGGGTAAAAATCGTAGAGGGAGACCAAGAGGTGAATACACTAAAAAGATTTAGAAGGATGTAGGTTGCAGTAGATACTGGGAGATGAGGAAGATTGCACAGGATAGAGTAACATGGAGCACTGCAGCTAACCAGTCTCTGGACTGAAGAGCACAACAACGACAACAAGAGCTAACAAGATAGGTGCATACATAGCGAAAGCTGAAGAACAAAGGACGATACGAAACAGGAAGACATCTCCTAGCTGATCGCAGAAAAAATGTGAAGGCTTCTCCGTTCTTCAATATCGTAGGAAGTATTACATGTACTTATTAACATTTGTGAACTTTCTGGTACGCGCATATTTCATAAACACAAAGAAAGTAAAATGTTCTTGGTGTCTTACTTTTTCCTACGATACATTTGACTACGATACTGGCTGTTACATGAGGAGTCACTCAAATAGTCAGTAGAACAAAATTACAAGATTGGTGTATACAAGAAAAAACAATACACAATTTGACATGTTTTAAGTAAGAGGATAAGAGGTTAAGTCATTTCGGTGACGTGTCTGCCCGTGGGAATTGATGCAGCCACTGCTGGAGTGACTTCGCAGTTGGCTTGTATGATGTCAGTCGGTCAGTGACGACTGGCTGAGTGCGAGCTCTGGTTGTGCACTTCGCAACAGACGTGGGCATCGAGGCGATGCCCGTCCAGGACTGTAGCCATGTCAGCCGTGCGAGACTTGCCTCGCGCTACCGGTTCAGCCGGGGCACCCGTGTTGAGGTCCGACGCGCCGCACGGTGCAGTCATGCTCCCGCACTGGACTACACCAGTCTCGGGCCGAGCGAGTCCCTGACGTCACACCAAGGGCCGAGCAGTGCTGTTGCGAAAGCACCTGTATGCCAGGGTCTCAGCAGAGATCCGCATAGAAGCGCAGCCCACGGGCCGCGGCCTCGCTGCTTCACACTGAGCGAACCCGTGACATGACTGCACCAGTGCCGTGCGCAAACACTGCTGTGGTGCGATCTACGGGCTGTTGGCAGCGAGTTACGGGCGACGAGCGGTGAGTAGAGCAGTGTTTGTTGGAGTGGTGGGATTTCTTCTTTTTTTTTCGTCGCGCACAAAATGAGCGTGGAAAGTAAACGTGGTTTGCAGAAGAAGGAGTGCATGTCAAGAAAAAGGAAGGTACGTGAACCATCACTCCGATGCACCGGACGCAGTACATTCGTTGATATTGATAACTTCGGCATATTAGGGCTACAAAGCTGAACAGCTGTGATCACGTAAGATTCATTGCCACTGAGGTTGCACACCACTGTAGATCATCTTTGAAAATAGTGTCTTCTAGAGTTAGGGACATAGATAATGTCTGACATCTTGCGTTACCTATATTAGATCGCATGTCCATAAAAAAGGGCAGATTTGGGTAGTTGATCAATAATATTAGTCAGGAAACTCATTTGTATCTCTTTGTGTCCCTTGCACAGCGACATATAAACATTTGTAATATGTGTAGGGAGTTTAATGTACAATAAATGTATAAGCAGAAACAACTTTTATTAATTAGTAGTTACTAGTTCCCTTAATCATTCATTTATTTTTATGTTGTAATTTATATGTTAAAGAGCAAGAAGGAGGAAATACTATCACCGTTAAGAGATCCTGTGATCTGCTTCAGGGGGTAGTCAGACAAGGCCAAATCTTCAGTTTTGCGTTCAGTATTTTCCAATGCACACATTAAATTTTCACCGGCCTGGAGCGCCATCTTGGAAACCATACAAATACCTTCAAGAAAAGCTGCCTAACACTTAAATTTATATTCGATGTTAGCCAATCCCCCTTTTTCATTAATACTTTTCTTGCTATAGTCAGTCTTCATTTTGTATCTTCTCTACTTCGGCCATCATCAGTTATTTTGCTGCCCAATAGTCGTTTTACAGTCTCATTTCCTAATCGGATGCCTTTAACACTACCTTGTTTAACCCTCGCAATACCGAGGGAGAGGGAAGGGGTACTTTATGCCTACCTTTTCAGAAAACTGTAATCTAGTCATGTGCATTATATTTTAAAATTCTCAGAAAAATATATTTCTGATTTTTTAAGACTTCTTCTACAAGATTCCGTAAATGTTTTAAATTTTTCAGTAAAACTTAACGCAAAAATTTAGGTCTTGGCAGTGGATGTTAATTTTCAGTACCTGTGTCATATTCATATTTTCAGGTTTGGGGCATTTCTTACGCATTAATATATCTTTAAAAAGTATTTTGTGCGTAAAAGACAACGTAAAATAACGAAATCCTTATTTTCTTGTGTTGGTCATATATTACACCCCCTTTTGTAGTACACGTTATGGAAAACCCGTTGGTACTACTAGGTTTAATTCAAATACGTTCCATTACCTTTCACTTAGTTCCATAGAGGATTATCATATAATCCCTTTTCAGAACTCTATCTATTCCATTCAACTGTTATTCCAAGTTCTTTGCTGTCTCGGACAGAACTGCAGTGTCACCGGTAAACTTCAAAATGTTTATTGCTTGTCCCTGATATTTAATTCTGTTTACAAATTTGTCCTTGCATGCTTCACTGCTTGTTCAGTGTAGATGTTAAATAACATGGAGTGTTGGCTACCCGAATGTCTCACTCCCATCATCCCATTGCAGAACTAGAAATCCAGGAAATGGAGTAGCAGAATTTATGTGCTTCAACAAAATTTATTCTTTGATGGGGTAGGGCTATGAAATCCATGACTAGTCTCATTACTCCTCTCTTCTTTTTACCGGAGGACAGCAAAATTCATATTTCAGTGCATATACGGCAAAAATTCAAACTCTGATTTAGGACAACATAGATTCCCAATGAGTCACATGTTACCAGTTGTGGAGGAACATGTAGGAATGAGTGTCTCTCCTATTTCAGAACATTAAATGTTATTTTTGCTACTCCCAGAAGAGCAGAGTACATTGAGACAACTATTTGTAGATCGAAAGGTAAGCCACTTCCGTTCGAACCCACTAGCGAGAACAAACAGAAAAGACGGTTGGAGATGCAGTAAAGGGAAATGTCGTTAGAGTGTATTGTGGGATTGCAGAAGTATGAGGAAGGGAAACTATTATATCCTTTCCATGACTTTAAGCCTCTTATCTTCAGATATCATTTTTAAATGACGAATGGTGGCCAGAGGAAAGTTGCTACCTCACAGTATCTCTGGATAAATAGCTTTTCATATAACTACAATTTTAGACGTTTATGTTAAAGTCCGATTTCAGACGGTTTCTCTGTCTTGGGGCTCCTGACTCAAATGCTTTAATATTGTCATCGTCCATGTCAAGAGAAGGTGCAGTGTTCGTAATTTCTCCACTTCTAATTGCTTGGACGCCGCTTTGAAGTGCTACAAAAACCATTATGTTTTAAGAGCTATTAAATAAACGATTGCGTATAACAATTGCAGTAATAGTATAGCATCCATACCATAAAAAGTTCTTTCATCAGCATGATATCAGTTCCTTTAGTTCGGGATATTTCTCCATTCTCAGAGAGCTTTTCGCACAAAGTCATTCTAACATTGTCAGCTGCTTATTCCAGCGAGTATCGAAAGACTGGCTCAGTGATCTATCAAGAGCATAAAGAACACCACTTTTCTTTACGTAAGTGATGTGTTCCGTCGCCGCAGTCAAAAGACCATGAACGGATGGACAATAAACGCATATATACTCGGCATTAAAATTATTTCATAGTCCTGTATTTAGCATATGGCAGGAACAATTCAGTCGTGAATAATCGCGCAGTGCAACGACAATGTTGGTACCTTGATCAGTCGTGTGCTGTATGGTTCAAATGGTTCTGAGCACTATGGGACTTAACATCTGAGGTCATTAGTCCCCTAGAACATAGAACTATTTAAGCCTAACTAACCTAAGGACATAACACACATCCATGTCTGAGGCAGGATTCGAACCTGCGACCGTAGCGGTAGCGCGGTTCCGGACTGAATCGTCCAGAACCGCTCGGGCACTCTGGCCGGCATGTGGTGTATGTCTTTCAAAGTAGAATCGTGGATACCAAGAGACTTTAATCGTCTAAACAATTCTCTTACTTTATTAGCGACCGCTTGTGGTTCATCTGGAAACTGGTTTGTAAACAAAATGTGAGATCTGAGGGTCCAGTAAATGAAACAGGAGACAGTACAGGTCAGCTAATGGTTTTTTCTTGCGCTTGACGTGCACATGTCCGTAGTTGCTGAGTATTCACCTTCTGTTACATGAGCAATTACCTCAGGCATAATTATATGTCGTAGGCTTTTAACTCTTGCTGCCATGTGGGGTGAGATATAATGGCCTCTGCGGTGTCAACTAACGTCTGAAAAAGATCCATAAATCCTTCACCTCAAAAAGGCTCTGAGCACTATGGGACTTAACATCTGTGGTCATCAGTCCTCTAGAACTTAGAACTACTTAAACCTAACTAACCTAAGGATATCACACACATCCATGCCCGAGGCAGGATTCGAACCTGCGACCGTAGCAGTCTCGCGGTTTCGGACTGCGCGCTAGAACCGCTAGACCACCGCGGCCGGCTGCTTCACCTCTCTTAGTTCCGTACGACCTTATGTCTCGTGCACACATAGCAACCCAATTATCGACAGATATCTCCTGAGCTGGTTTAGGAAGTCGTTTCTCGTCGACATAAGACCTTTGTTTATAACACACGCATGGATGGCGAGAAATGTACGAAGTGCCTCTTTACCCTTCAGCATGAGAGTAAATTTCACAGCACAGCGAACAGCAAACAAAATGAACACCTTTCCTAACGCCATCCACAATGGACTGTAACATGGTTGGCCCAAACTGAACCTTTAGAATTCGCTCCAGGCTGTGTGGTTCTCTACTCACCACTGATTAGTTTACTTCCCTTTTTCTTGACATGTGCTCGTCCTTCTGCAAACCACGTTTAGTTTCCCGCTCTCATTTTGTGTGTTACGAAAAAAATAAAGAAATCCACTAAACACTGCTCTTTTCACTGCTCGTAGCCCGTAGCTCGCAACTGCGGTCAGTGCTACCAACAGTTCGTAGGTGCAGCAGACCAGTGCTTGCGCACGGCACTGCTGCAGTGACGTCACAGTAACGCTCAGTGCGGAGCAGTGAGGGCGCGGCCCGTGGGCTGCGTCTCCATACGCAACTCTGCTGAAGCCGTGGCATACAGGTTCTTTCGCAACAGCACTTCTCGGCCCTTGAGGTGACGTCAGGGACTCGCTCGGCCCCAGGCTGCTGTAGTCCACTGCGGCCGCAGCTCGCGGGCCGGGCCTCTGTGCACCGTGCTGCCCGCCGGTCCTCGATGCGGCTGTCCCGCCCGAACCGGCAGCGTGAGACAAGGCTCGCAAGGCTGTCATGGCTACGGTCCTGGACGGGCCGCACTTCAATGATCTCCTCTGCGGCAAACTGCACAACCAGAGCTCACACTCAGCCGGTCGTCACCGACCGATTGACATCATTTTAGCCAACTGCGAAGTCACTCCAGCAGTGGCTGCATCAATTACCACGGGCAGACACGTCCCTGAACTTACTTAACCTCTTATCCTCAGAAAATGGATACGTTTCAAATTTTAAGTTAGTGTATCTTGTACAAATATGTCACGTGCCAATGTATATGAACTGTCAAACTGTTTATTTAAAACATGTCAAATAATGTATTGTTTTTCTTGTGTACACCAATCTTGTAATTTTCTTGTACACTATTTGAATGAGAACTCATGTATCAGCCAGTATCGTAATCAAATTTATCGTAGACAAACGTAAGACACCAAGAAATTTTTCTTTCTTTATGTTTATGAAATACGTGTTTACCAAAGAGTCCACAAGTGTTAAAAAGTACATGTAATACTTTCTATGATGATAAAGAACAGAGAAGCCTTCACATTTTTTCTGGGATCAGCTAGGGGATGCCTTCCTGTTTCGTATCGTCCTTTGTTCTTCCGCTTTCGCTGTGTAAGCATCTACAAAACAGGCCATTACAATTAGTACACCACGAAGATGACGTGCTACAGACGCGAAATTTAAATGACAGGAAGGAGATGTGTGATATGCAAATGATTACCTTTTCAGAGCATTCACGCAAGGTTGCCGCCGGTGACGAAAACTACAACGTGCTGACATGAGGAAAGTTTCCAGCCGATTTCTCATACACAAACAGCAGTTGACCGGCGTTGCCTGGTTAAACGTTGTTGTGATACCTAGTGTAAGGAGGAGAAATGCGTACCATCACGTTTCCGACTTTGATAAAGGTAGGATTGTAGCATATTGCGATTGCGGTTTATCGTATCACGACATTGCTGATCGCTTTGGTCGAGATCCAATGACTGTAAGCCGAATATAGTATCGGTGTGTTGAGGAGGGTAATACGGAAAGCTGTGCTGGATTCCAAATGCCTCGTATCAGTAGCAGTCGAGATGAGAGCCATCTTATCCACTTGAATGTAACGGATCGTGCAGCCACGTCTCGATCCCTGAGTCAACAGATGGGAACGTTTGCAAGACAACAACCATCTGCACGAACAGTTCAAAGACGTTTGGAGCAGCATGGACCATCAGGTCGGAAACCATGGCTGCAGTTACTCTCGACGTAGCATCACAGACAGTAGCGCTTGCGATGGTGTAGTCAACGACGAATCTGAGTGCACGAATGGCAAAACGTCGTTTTTTCGGATGAATCCAGGTTCTGTTTACAGCATCATGATGGTCGCATCTGTGTTTGGCGACATCGCGGTGAACGCACATTGGAGGCGTATCACCAGGCGTGATGGTATGGGGTGCACTTCGAACAATGGACGTTACATTTCAGATGCGTTACGACCCATGGCTCTACCCTTCATTTGATCACTGTGAAACCTTACATTTCAGGAGGATAATTAACGACCGCAATTTGTAGAACCTGCACAGGCCGTTCTAATTACAGAAAATGTTCGACTGCTGCCCTGGCCAGTACATTCTCCAGATCTCTCACCAATTGAAAACGTCTGGTCAATGGTGGCCGAGCAACTGGCTCGTCACAATACGCTAGTCACTACTCTTGATGAACTGTGGTATCGTGTTGAAGCTGCATGGCCAGCTATACCTATACACGCCATCCTAGATCTGTTTGACTCAATGCCCAGGCTTATCAAGGCCGTAATTACGGCCAGAGTTGGTTGTTCTGGGCACTGATTTCTCAGGATCTATATCCCCAAATTGCCTGAAAATGTAATCACATGTCAGTTCTACTATAATATATTTGTCCAATGAAACACGTTTATCATCCCCATTTCTTCTTGGTGCAGCTCTTAAGAACCATGAATATATTTAAGTGCATTTAAATTAATAACTTTCAGATGTATTAACTTAACAAACTAAACTCTTTGTATAATGTCTTTATCAGCTCTGTGTTCAGCTTTCGTGAAAGATATGCAAAACTGATGACTTGCAGTCCGTCCGCCATTGGTGTAATCCAAATACTGATTAGCAAATTTATCAGATGTTTTATGGTGCCCCAACGAAACTGCAGTCTTTCAGAAACTAAGGCCGATACTCAATTAACAATACAGCATAATGCGATTGACCGATCGCGTTATGCACTTGCCTTATGAAATTTACATTGGAGGCATATCTGTAGCTTTGCGTTTCTCTCGAACACCAACCTGGAGTAATGTGAAATCACATCAGGGATCAACAAGCACTGCTCGGTATATTTCAATTGACATTACTGAGCTGACTACCTGATGGTAAGTGGTAGGTGATCATGAATATTTTCTTTACATTCTCTATCACCCTTCCACCTTCGCAAGCAGGCAAGGTAACAGTTACAGCTCAGAACTTCCAATGGCTCATATACCTACCGCAGAGGCTGTTGCTATTGTTGGATGGGAATCACTTATACTGTGGTTACTCCATGTGTGGTTGCAGATTAACATCATACCAGTGACATATCTGTTTACAACTTCAAAATATACGAGAACCGCTACTTCAGTTCGATTCATCGGCAAACAGTGTGAGATAAATAGGTTTTCTCATACGGGAATTAGCAGCACCGTTAAATTAGAGTAATATAGAAATGGCTTTTGCCATTTCAACAGCCGAGGGTGCTGAATCACACGAGATCTACCTTACTCATGAGTTCTCCCAGGAAAGAACTTGTAACATTATAGACCAGAAACCTACCTTTCCCTCCCATCTCCTTCCCCAATGTTGTTGTAGTAGTCTTCAGTCTGAAGACTGGTGTGATGCAGTTGCCCAAGCTAGTCTATTCTGTGCAAGCCTCTTCAGCGCTGCACAGCTAACGCAATGTACATCAGTTTGAACCTGCTAACTGTATTCAAGACTTTGTCTACCTCAACAGTTTTAACACCCCCCCTCCCCAACACCTACATATATACACATATCTCCATTACCAATCTGACAAGTCCTTGATGCCTTAGGAAATGCCCTATGAAACGAAGTTGGGCCATAAGTTTCTTGTTTTCCCCAGTTCGAATCAGTATCTTCTAATCGGTTATTCGATCTGCAGTGCAACCACTATTTTTCGGTGCTACTCAGTAAAATTACAATATTGCCATGGCTCTTGCAATAGATCTTTGGAGCAAGCCAGCTCAGCGCCGTCCAAACACCATTACGTCAGATGCAGCAATGCTACTGGCAGATTCCCACATTGTGCTCCAGGATAATGGCTGGCACCGCCATAACGACGTCACAGCAGAAAGGTGATGGTAGGCCTGTAACTACACATACAATCAGCAGACGTATCATCGTCTATAAGGTTGCAAGCTGTGATTTGCAAAGCAAGAACGCTCTGTCCCAACATAAATTACCATTATTTTCAGTCAAAGGTGTCTCAGTCTGTTAGATACTTTTTGAGAGGAGAGGTCTTGCCGCTCCACGAGGCGTCATGAGGCTAGAAGCAGCCACCATGGGTTTTGGTATCCACTAACTTTGGGCCCCTCTTGCTGGTTTTAAGATCAGTGCTGTGAGCTTAGCGTCTTACAGCGACTGACAGGTGCAACCAGCCTTCGGCCATAGAAGGCAGTCGTTTGAGGCCACGAAAACTTGTTGCGTCAGTTCCTTAAAGCTCGCTGTCTTCAGCACACGCTATGGTGGACGTTGCACCACAGAATGTTCTAGTTTGTTCTTCAGTAAAATGTATGACTAATAGTGAAGGTTTTATGAGCAGCCACGTATCATCGTCAAGACAACAATCCACCATCTTTACTCAGACCTCCACATGTAGAGGTCATTCATCCTGGACCTCCACATTTTGATGTCAGAAGTGTGTGTTACGTCTAAATTTCAGTGACAAGGGAACTTTACCAGCCACTCTCCGTGGAGACGATGACTCTCGACTACCTCAGTGTTGCAGTTTCGTCGACACACAACATCAGTGTGCAGTGGGTGAGTGGACTGACTGTTCTATTTTTTCCCCAGCGACTGTCACGTCGACTCATAGAACCTTTAGCAGCTTTTCAGTTCTGTTTTCATGTGTGACATGTGGCAAGTACGTTCAGACTTTGTTCTGAGGATGTGTAAATTTGAACGTTATTTTTGGAAATCATCAATGAGTGTAGCTCATTGTCTGGAAGTGTATTAGGTGTTAACCATGCGTAGCTTCTTAGGATGGGAAGATGAGTTTTGTCGAGACGTCAGAGTTTTGTGGTAGTTTTCGCCGTTTTGAATGGGCAATGTATTTCATTTTGAGCAAAAAATGTGGCTCACTGCGTTTAAGTACGTAAAGTAGTAGTCACGAATAGCCGCTCAAGTGGAGAAGTTAAGTTATAACAACTGTTTGGATAGAATTAGTTTAAGTGCCCTTGTCGTCATAGTGTTTTGTTCTCCTCGATTGTTGTTTGCATAATTAGTGAGGTATACCCTGGCGGAGAGGTTGAGAATTTCTGCAACCTGGACCAGAGGCGCAGAGGAGTGCATGTGCCGATGATTTTTGTGTCTTGCACAGTGCAACTGCCGACAGTAATTTTGTTGTAGATACTTAGGACGTGACACAGAAAGCTATCAATGAGACTGATTGTATTGCAGGTGTTTTGGGTACTGAAATGGTACAGACGCATTAGTACTTCCAGAGGACGCATATTCGGCACCATCTGTGACTTCACTACCTCCTCAGAAGGTGGGAGGAGAAGAAAGAGGAAATGTGTTTGTAAGGTTTATGATCGGGCCGACAAGGCTTGTGCCAGAGTATCAGGATATTGACAAAAGTGACAACACTTGCTGTGTAATGCTTGATGCAGGCGAAGGCTGCTGTGCAATCCCAGGGCTAGACTTTCTCATCAAGCATTATGCCGAAAGTGACTTTCGATGACGTGCGGTGGATCTCAGGGGGATAATGTTCAAGCTGGGGAAGTTGTCACCAGTGAAATACTGTCGCATATTTCGTATATCATGATAGGACAAATGCGGGCAAAATCACTGAGCCTTAATTAGCATGACATAGTGCCACAAGGCACTGGGAAGCTGCCTTAGGTGACCGAAGGTGTTGCTAACTTATACGATTCTGGACTTCGCCTCCTGGTAGGGAACCGTCGTTTAGTACGCAGCGTTCAGTGATTGAGCGCACTTCTCCTCTCGATACGTTGAGACGTTATCTGAATTCCATCCTTGAGGCTGTGAGTTCGCGTTTGTTGTCTGTAGAATACAGAGAGGAGGAGGTAGTATTAGATTGTACTAGTCCTAGTGTTTAATGACTTTTTATTTTGTCGCTGGAGTTCTTCCATCGTAGCAGACGAGTACGAGAACCATCACTCCGACGCAGCGGACGCAGTACTTTTGGTGATATTGGTAATTGTTTCGGCATATTAAGGCTATAAAGCTGAACAGCTGTGATCACGTAAGATTCATTTCCACTAAATTTGCACACCACTGTAGATCTTCTTTGAAAGTAGTTCAAAAAGGGTTCAAATGGCTCTGAGAACTATGGGACTGAACTGCTGTGGTCATTACCCCCCTAGAACTTAGAACTACTTAAACCTAAATAACCAAAGGACGTCACACACATCCATGCCCGAGGCAGGATTCGAACCTACGACCGTAACGGTCGCACGGCTTGATACTGTAGCGCCTAGAACCGCTCGGACGCTCCGGCTGGCTTTGAAAGTAGTGTCTTCTAGTGTTTGGGATGTAGATGATATAAGTCATCTCGTGTTATTTATATTAGATCGCGTAGCCACAAAATCGGCCCATTTGGGCAGTTCATCAATAATATTAGACAGGAAATTTACTTCTATCTCTATGTCCATTGTACTTGGACATATAAACATCTGTAATATATAAAGGTGTTTAAATCTACAATAAATATATGAGCAGAAACAACATTTATTATTTGGTAGTTACTAGATCCCTTAATCATTCAACTATTTTTATGTTGTAATTTATCTGTTAAAGAGCAAGAAGAAGAAAATAATAATACTGTTAAGAGATCCTAAGATGTGCTTCATGGGGTAGTCAGACAGGACCAAAACTTTATTTCTGCGTTCTGTATTTTGCATTGCGCACATTCAATTTTACACCCACCTGGAGCAGCATCTTGCAAACCACACAAATAATTTCAAGAAATACTTCCTAACACTTAAATTTATATTCGATGTTAGCATATCTATCTATCTAATACTTTTCTCCCTATAGTCAGTCTTCATTTTATATCCTTTCTACTTCGGCCATCATCAGTTATTTTGCTGCCCAATAGTCCTTTTAGTGTCTCATTTCGTAATCAGATTCCCTTAACACCACCTGATATAGCCCTCGCAATACCAAGGGGAAGGAAGGGCTACATCATACGTACCTTTTCAGAACACTGTATTCAAGTCATGTACAATATAATTTCATTGGTATCTCTTTATGTCCATTGCACATCGACATATAAATATTTGTAATATATAAAGCGGTTTTAATCTACAACAAGTGAATAAGCAGAAACAACATTAATATTTGGTAGTGACTAGTTTTCTTAATCATTCGATTATTTTTATGTTCTGATTTATATGTTAAAGAGCAAGAAGGAGGAAATAATATCACCGTTACGAGATCCTAAGATCTCCTTCAGGTGGTAGTCAGACAGGGCCAAATCTTAATATTTGCGTTCAGTATTTTCCACTGCGTACATTCATTTTTACACCCGCCTGGAGCAGCATCTTGGAAACCATACAAATACCTTCCAGAAATACTTCCTAAGACTTAAATTTATATTAGATGTTGGCAAATCCCTCTTTTTCATTAATACTATAGCCAGCCTTCATTTTGTGTCCTCTCTACTTCGGCCATCATCAGTTATTTTACTGCCCAATAGTGCTTTTAGTGTTTCATATAGTAATCAGATTCCTTTAACACTACCTGATTTATCCCTCGCAATACCATGGGATAGGGAAGGGGTACTTTATGCCTACTTTTTCAAAATACTGTAATCTAGTGATGTACATTACATTTTGAAATTTTGAAAAAAAGATATTTGTGATTTTGAATGATTTCTTCTACCAGATTCCGTAATTGTTTTAAATATTTCAGTAAAACTTAACGCAAAAATTTAGGTCATGTCAGTGGATGTGTATTTCCATAACATGTGTCATATTCATCTTTTAAGGTTTAAGTCCCTTCTTACACATAAATATGTCTTTAAAATGTATGCTGTCAGTAAAAGAATACGAAAATTAACGAAATACGTATATCTTTGTGTTTGTAATATATTACACCCCCCTTTTGTAGTGCACGTTACGGAAAATCCGTTGCTACTGCTAGTTTCAGTTCGAATAGGTTACATTACCTTTCATTTAGTTACATTGGGGGTTATCTTACAATCACTTCCCAGGGCACAATCTGTTGCATTCAACTGTCATTCCAAGTTCTTTGCTGTCTCTGACAGAATTGCAGTGTCACCGATTAAGTTCAAAATGTTTATTTCGTCTCCATGATATTTAACTCTGCTTACAAATTTATCCTTCTACACTTTACTGCTTGTTTGGTGTACATGTTGAATGACATCGAGTGCAGGCTACCCGAATGTTTCACTCCCATCTTCAAACCGCACAACTAGAAATCCAGCAGATGGAGTAGCAGAATTTATGTGCTTCAGCGAGATTAGTTCTTTGATGGGGTCGGGCTGTGAAATACATGTCCAGCCTCATTACTCCTCTCTTCTTTTTACCTGAGGATTGCAAAATTCACATTTCAGTGCACATACGGCAAAAATTCAAACTTTCATATAGGACAACATAGATTCCCAAGGATTCACATGTTACCAGTTGTGGAGGAACATGTGGGAATGAGTGTCTCTCCTTTTTCGGAACATTAATTGTTGCTTTTGTAACATCCAGAAGTGCAGAGTACACTGAGAGAACTATTTCTAGATCGAAAGCTAAGCCAGCTCCCTTCGAACCCAGTAGCGAGGACAAATAGAAACGTGGTTGGAGCTGCAGTAATGGGAAATGTCGTTAGAGTGTATTGTGGGATTGGAGAAGTATGAAGAAGGAAAACTATTGTATCCATTTCATGACTTTACGGTTCTTATCTTTAGATATCAGGCCGGTCGCAGTGGCCGTGCGGTTCTGGACGCTACAGTCTGGAACCGAGCGACCGCTACGGTCGGAGGTTCGAATCCTGCCTCGGGCATGGATGTGTGTGACGTCCTTAGGTTAGTTAGGTTTAATTAGTTCTGAGTTCTAGGCGACTGATGACCTCAGAAGTTAAGTCGCATAGTGCTCAGAGCCATTTGAACCATTTAGATATCATTTTTAAATGACGAATGGTGGCCAGAGGAAAGTTGGTATCTCATAGTATCTCCGGACAAATAGCTTTTCATCTAAGTATAATTTGAGGCGTAAATGTAAAAGTCCCATTTCAGAAACATCTCTGTCCTGGGGCGGATGACTCAAATACTTCAACATTGTCATCGTCCATGTCAACAGAAGGTGCAGTGCAGACGATTTCTCCAGTCCTAATTCCTAGCTACAGAAACCCTTATTTTTTAAAAGCTATAAAATAAACGATTGCGTGCCAGAATTACAGTCATAGAATAGCATACATAACGTAAAATTCCTTCATTTCGGGCTATTTCTCCCTTCTCAGAGAGCTTTTCGCAAAAAGATTGGTTAAAATGGCTCTGAGCACTATTAGACTTAACTTATAAGGTCATCAGTCCCCCAGAACTTAGAACAACTTAAACCTAACTAACCTAAGGACATCACACACATCCAAGCCGGAAGCAGGATTCGAGCCTGCGACCGTAGCGGTCGCGCGGTTCCGCACTGTAGCGCCTAGAACCGCTCGGCCACCCTGGCCGGCTCGCAAAAAGACATTCTAACATTATCAGCTGCTTATTCCAGCGAGTATCGTTAGGCTCAGTGATCTATCAAGAGCATTAAGCAGATCACTTTTCTTCACGTATGTGACGCGTTCTTTCATCGCATTTAAAAGACCATGAACTTATGGACAATTGACGTATATATAGTCCGCATCAAAATTATTTCGTAGCCCTGTATTTAGCATATGGCAGGAACAATTCAATCGTAAATAATCGCGCAGTGCAACGAGGATGTTGGTATCTTGATCAGCCGGCCGGAGTGGCCGAGAGGTTCTAGGAGCTACATTCTGTAACCGCACGACCGCTACGGTCGCAGGTTCGAATCCTGCTTTGGGCATGGATGTCTGTCATGTCCTTAGGTTAGTTATGTTTAAGTAGTTCTAAGTTCTAGGGGACTGATGACCTCAGAAGTTGAGGCCCATAGTGCACAGAACCATTTGAACTATTTTTTTATCTTGATCAGTTGTGTGCTGCATGGTTTTCAAAGTAGAGTCGTGGATACCAAGTGATATAAATCGTCTAAACAATTCTCTTAGAATCTTACCTCCCGTTTTTGGTTCCTCTGGAAACTGAGTTGTAAACAAAATGCGAGATCTGAGAGTCCAGTCAATGAAACAGGAGACAGTACATGTCAGATAATTGTTTCTTCTCGCGCTAGCTGTCCACATGTCTGTAGTTGCTGAGTATTCACCTTCTGTTATATAAGCAATTACCTCAGTAATAATTATATGTCGTACGCTTTTAGCACTTTCTGCCATGTACTGCGGCACAGTTGTGGGGTGAGATATAATGGCCTTTGCAGTGTCTACTAACGTCTGAACAAGATCCATAAGACCTTCACCTCTCTTAGTTCCGTACGAGCTTACCTCTCGTGCTCACATAGCCACGCATTTATTGACAGTTACCTCCTGAGCAGGTTTAGGAAGTCGCTTTCCGTCCACATAAGACCCTTGTTTATTAGACACGCATGGATGGCGAGAAATGTGCGAAGTGCCAATGGCCCTTTGCTGTTCGCTGTGCTTTAGAGTAAATTTTACAGCACAGCGAACGGCAAAGAAAATGAACGTTTTCCCTAACACTATCTAATATAGGCTTTAACATGGTCCAAACTGAACTTTTTAGATTCGCTTCAAGCTGAGCGGTTCTCTAGTCATCACTGATTAATTTTTCTTTTACCAAACTTTTTCTTGACATGCGCTCCTTCCTCTGCAGACCACGTTTAATTTCCGCGCTCGTTTTGTACGTTACGACAGGAATGAAGAATTCCCACCACTCCACTAAACACTGCTCTACTCACCGCTTGTTGCCTGTAGCTCGCAACAGCGGTCAGTACTACCAACAGCATGTAGGCCGCAGCACGCCATTTCTGTGCACGGCACTGTTGCACTAACGTCACGGTCTCGCTCAGTGCTGAGCAGTGAGGGGCGGCCCGTGGGCTGCGTCTCCATGCGCAACTATGCTGAGGCTGTGGCATACAGGTTCTTTCGCAACGGCACTGCTCGCCCTTGGGGTGACGTCAGGGACTCGCTCGGCAAGAGGCTGCTACGCTCCAGTGTGGCCTCTGTGAACGACTGCCTGTCGGACCTCGATGCGGTTGTCCCAGCCGAACCAGCAGCGCGAGGCAAGGCTCGCACGTGTGTCGTGGCTACGGTCCTGGACGGACTGTGCCTCGATGCCCACCTCTGTTGCAAAGTGCACAACCAGAGCTCGCTCTCAGCCGGTCGTCCTGACCGATTGACATCATAGAAGCCAACTGCGACGTCACTTCAGCAATCGCTGCATCAATTCCCTCGGGCAGACATGTCCCTGAACTGACTTTCCTCTTATCCTCAGAGCAATGATTCCTCTGAAATTTTAAGTTACTCTATCTTGTTAAAATATCTCTTGTGCCAATGAAAATGATTTGTTTATTTACAACATGTCAAATTGTGTATTGTTTTATCTTGAATACACCAATCTTGTAATTTTGTTGTACTGACGACTTGAATGTCTACTCATGCAACAGCGGGTATCGTAGTGAAATATATCATAGGAAAATGTACGACACCAACAAAAATTTTCTTTATTTATGTTTATGAAATATGTGTGTACCAGAAAGTCCACAAATGTTAATAAGTACATGTAATTCTTTCTACGACAATGAAGAACAGAGATGACTTCAAATTTTTCTGCGATCAGCTACGACATGCCCTCCTGTTTCGTATCATCCTTTGTTCTTCAGCTTTTGACATGTATGCATCTATCTTTTTAGCAGTTAAGAATTATGAATATACGTTTTAAAAGTCCGTGCAAAAATAAAAACTGCTTACATGTTTGGGGTAAACCTTTTTTATTTCTCTACATAGTCTCCTTTTAGACACTTCGTCCAATGCTGTTCTAATTTGTTGATCCCTTCTGAATGATAGTAATTGTCTAAGTCTGCAAAATAGCTAATAGTTGCTGCAATCACCTCCTCGTTTGAATAAAATCTTTGTCCTGCCAGCCATTTCTTCAATTCAGGGAACAAATAGTACTTCGAGGGAGCCAAGTCTGGACAATAGGTGAGGGGGCGAGGGATAAGAAACTAGTTCGAATCCTATTTCCATTCATTTTGCGACCACAATTGCTGAGGTGTGTGGTCGTGCATTGTTGTGGTGGAAAAGGACGGTCCAATAACGATGAATAATATTCACCTGTAATAGTTTTACCCTTTCCCATATAGTCGATGACGATTATCCCTTGCGAATCCCAAAAGACAGTCGCCATATACTTTCCGGCCGAAGGAATAATCTTCGCCTCTTTTGGTGCAGATTCGCCATTGGTAACCCATTGTTTAGATTGTTGTTTGGTCTCAGGAGTATAGTAATGTATCCATGTTTCATCCAAAGTGACGAAACGACGCTTCAAGTCCTGCGGATTCTTCTGAACAGCTGCAAACCATCCTTGCAACACTTCACACGATTCCATTTTTGGTCAAGCGTGAGCAATCGTGCAACGCATCTTGTGGATAGCTTTCTCATGTCCAAATGTTCACGCAAAACTATGTACCCGTTTATTCGAGATGCCCACAGAACTAGCAGTCTCACGCACCTCAACCCTTCTGTCATCCAATACCGTATTATGGATTTTATCAAAGATTTCTAGAGTGGTAACCTCGACAGGGCGTCCAGAAAGTTCAGCATCACTTGTGCCCATATGGCCACTACTAAAATTTTGAAATCACTTACAAACTGTTCTAATCGAAGGCGCAGAGTTACCGTAAACTTTATCAACCTTCTCTTTAGTCTCCTGAGGTGTTTTGCCTTTCATAAAGTAATGTTTAATCTGTTGTGAATTGGCAGGAGCCAATTCACGGAGTTTGAAGGAAGCCGAAAGGCACGCGTTAAAGCTCACGCAAACTGGCGTGAGGTCTGGAACAGGACAATGTAATTAATATAGCCAATAAGGTACGTTGCTGCTGGAATATTTAACTTTAATCCATAATTGGTGTACATCGCTCTTGACGGTACATAATTACAATCTCAATATAAACTGGTAATGGCGCCATGCTAGGTCGTAGCAAATGACGTAGCTGAAGGCTATGCTAATTATCGTCTCGGCAAATGAGAGCGTATTTGTCAGTGTAGCATCGCTAGCAAAGTCTGCTGTACAACTGGGGCGAGTGCTAGGACGTCTCTTTAGACCTGCCGTGTGGTGGCGCTCGGTCTGCAATCACTGACAGTGGCGACACGCGGGTCCGACGTATATTACCGGACCGCGGCCGATTTAAAGGCTACCACCTAGCAAGTGTGGTGTCTGGCGGTGACACCACATAATCACCACACGAAATTTTTTTTCGTCCATTTTTTGACAATCACTCGACTTCCTTGATTCACACGAATGCCAAACACAAAGAAATACACCAATATGTTTGAAACTTGGTGTGCGTTCTTTCTACAAATGCTACTAACTAAACATGACCTCGATGGGCGCCAGTGGTCCCATCTCTCGGGCTTTGCATGGATTTTTCAAAAGCCTCTCGTATTTGAGTATACTTAAATTAATACCTTTCAGATGTATTAATTTAACAAACTAAACATATCTCTTTGTATTAAGGTCTTTATCAGCTTTGTATACAGCTATTCTTGAAAGAAATGCAAAACCGCTGACGTGGAGCCCGTCCGCCATTGGTGTGACCCAAATACTGATTAGCAATTTATCAGATCTTTAATGGTGCACCAAAGAATATATAGTCTTTCAGAAACGAAGTCTGTTTCTCAAATTAACTATATAGCATAATTCGATTGACCGATCGCGTTATGCACTTGACTTTCGAAAATTACATTGAAGCCAAATCTGTAACTATGCGTTTTTCTCAACACCAAGCTGGAGAAACAGGATATCACAACAGGAATCGAGAAGCACTGCTCGGTTATTTTCAATTGACATTACTGCTGACTACCTGCTGGAAGGTTATAGGTGATAACGACTATTTTCTTTACATTCTGTATCTTCCTTCCACCTTCGGAAGTAGGCGAGGTAAAAATTAGAGCTCACAACTTCCACTCGCTCATCCACCTTCGAGAGAGGTTGTTGCTATTGTTGGATAGGGTCCAACAGTGTGAGATAAATAGCTTTTCTCATACGAGAAAGAGCAGCGCCGTTAATTTAAAGCAATATAGAAACGTCTTTTGCCATGTCAACAGCCGAGGGCGCTGAATCACAAGAGATCCAACTTACTCATGAGTTTTCCCAGTAAAGAACTTGCAAAATTGTGGACCAGAAGCCTACCTCTCCCTCCCGCCCCCTTCCTCAGTGTTGTTATTGTGGTCTTCAGTCTGAAGACTGGTTTGATGCAGCTGCCAAAGCTAGTCTATTCTGTGCAAGTCTCTTCAGCGCTGTACAGTTACAGCATCAGTTTGGATCTGCTAACTGTATTCAAGACTTTGTCTCCCTCTACAATTTTAACACCCCCACCCCTCCCCAACACACACACATACACTTAACGCCTCAGGATATGCCGTAGGAAGCGAAGTTGTGCCCTACATTTCTTAATTTCCCCAGTTCGACTCAGCATCTTCTTATCAGGTATTCGATCTGCAGTGCCACCACTACTTTTCTGCGCTACTGAGTAAAATCGTGATGTTTCCATCGCTGTTGCAAACGATCTTGGGAGTGGGCCAGATCAGAGCCAACCTAACTCCATTACATCAGATGCAGCAATGCCACTGGCAGATTCCCACATTGCGCTCCAGGAAAGGGGCTGGCACCGCCATAATGACGACACAGCAGAAAGGCGTTGGTAGGCCTGTAACTACACATCTAATCAACAGACTTCTTATGGTCTACATGATTACAAGCTGCGATTTGGAAAGCAAGAAAGCTATGTCCCAACATAAATTACCATTATTTTCAGTCAAAGCTGTCACATTCTTGTAGCTACTAGAGGAGAGGTGTATGCTGCTCGACGAGGAGACATGAGGCTACGAGCAGCCACCATGCGATTTGGCCACCACTAACTGTTGGCCCCTGTTGCTGGTTTTAAGATCACTGCTGTGAGCTTAGCATCTTCCAGCCTGTGGGTCAACTATCAGATGCAACCAGCCTTCAGCCATAGAAGGCAGTCGTATGAGACTATGCCCACCTGTTGCATCAGTTACTTAACACTCGCTGTCTTCAGCACACACTGTGGATGTCATTGCACCACAGAATGTTCTAGCTTGTTCTTTAGTAAAATGTGTGACTAACAGTGAAGGTTTTATGAGCAGCCATGGATCGTCATCCAGACAATAATCCACCACCTCAACTCAGACCTCCACGTGTAGAGTTCCTTCATCCTCGACCTCCACATTTTTATGTCAGAAGTGTGTGTCACGTCTAAATTTCAGTGACAGGGGAACCTTACCCGCCACCCTCCCTGGAGACGATGGCTCTCGACTACCTCAGGGTTGCAGTTTCGTCGACACACAGCATCAGTGTGCAGTGGGTGAGTGCACTGGCTGCTCTTTCTTTTTCCAGCGAGCATCACGTCGAATCAGTGCACCCTTTAGCAGCTTTTCAGTTCTGTTTTCATGTGTGACATGTGTCAAGTAAACTCAGACTGTGTTCTGATGTCGTGTAAATACGAGTAGTAGAGCTAAGTTCGTGCCACCCCACATTCTATTGTTACCAAATTTATTCAAGATGGCGGCGACGACGTCATCCCAAATGGCGGCATGTAGACTTGGCAACAGCGCATGACGTCATTCAAGATGGCCTATTTTGCCGGGAAAATAGGCCAATTGTGCTATGTCCGCTAACCTAACTTCCAGAAGAAATGGTGGGAATTTTGAATTTTAACAGAAAAATTGACCTATTGGGCTACGTCCACTAACCTAACTGTTTGGCGCCAAATCCAAATTCCAACATGATAAAGCATGCAAAACCGTACTTTTCTTTATTATTATTCACCATCATTTATTAACGTTGATTATCATTTATTATCATTCACTATCCATCATTATCATTTATTATTATTTATTATTGCTGGCCTACCTCCACAAGAAAATTCGTGCCAAATGCAAATTCCAAAACCATAATGGATGCAAAAACATGCTTGTCTTTACTATTATTCATTATCATTCATCATTTATTATAATTTATTATCAGTTATTATTTATTATTATTTATTATCATTTATTATTATTTATTATTATTGGCCTCTGTCCACTAGCATAGAAAATCACGCAGTGTTCAAATTCACACTCCTTAATCTCTGGAAAGCGTACTTCTACACTCCTGGAAATGGAAAAAAAAACACATTGACACCGGTGTGTCAGACCCACCATACTTGCTCCGGACACTGCGAGAGGGCTGTACAAGCAATGATCACACGCACGGCACAGCGGACACACCAGGAACCGCGGTGTTGGCCGTCGAATGGCGCTAGCTGCGCAGCATTTGTGCACCGCCGCCGTCAGTGTCAGCCAGTTTGCCGTGGCATACGGAGCTCCATCGCAGTCTTTAACACTGGTAGCATGCCGCGACAGCGTGGACGTGAACCGTATGTGCAGTTGACGGACTTTGAGCGAGGGCGTATAGTGGGCATGCGGGAGGCCGGGTGGACGTACCGCCGAATTGCTCAACACGTGGGGCGTGAGGTCTCCACAGTACATCGATGTTGTCGCCAGTGGTCGGGGGAAGGTGCACGTGCCCGTCGACCTGGGACCGGACCGCAGCGACGCACGGATGCACGCCAAGACCGTAGGGTCCTACGCAATGCCGTAGGGGACCGCACCGCCACTTCCCAGCAAATTAGGGACACTGTTGCTCCTGGGGTATCGGCGAGGACCATTCGCAACCGTCTCCATGAAGCTGGGCTACGGTCCCGCACACCGTTAGGCCGTCTTCCGCTCACGCCCCAACATCGTGCAGCCCGCCTCCAGTGGTGTCGCGACAGGCGTGAATGGAGGGACGAATGGAGACGTGTCGTCTTCAGCGATGAGAGTCGCTTCTGCCTTGGTGCCAATGATGGTCGTATGCGTGTTTGGCGCCGTGCAGGTGAGCGCCACAACCAGGACTGCATACGACCGAGGCCCACAGGGCCAACACCCGGCATCATGGTGTGGGGAGTGATCTCCTACACTGGCCGTACACCACTGGTGATTGTCGAGGGGACACTGAATAGTGCACGGTACATCCAAACCGTCATCGAACCCATCGTTCTACCATTCCTAGACCGGCAAGGGAACTTGCTGTTCCAACAGGACAATGCATGTCCGCATGTATCCCGTGCCACCCAACGTCCTCTAGAAGGTGTAAGTCAACTACCCTGGCCAGCAAGATCTCCGGATCTGTCCCCCATTGAGCATGTTTGGGACTGGATGAAGCGTCGTATCACGCGGTCTGCACGTACAGCACGAACGCTGGTCCAACTGAGGCGCCAGGTGGAAATGGCATGGCAAGCCGTTCCACAGGACTACATCCAGCATCTCTACGATCGTCTCCATGGGAGAATAGCAGCCTGCATTGCTGCGAAAGGTGGATATACACTGTACTAGTGCCGACATTGTGCATGCCCTGTTGCCTGTGTCTATGTGCCTGTAGGTCTGTCAGTGTGATCATGTGATGTATCTGACCCCAGGAATGTGTCAATAAAGTTTCCCCTTCCTGGGACAATGAATTCACGGTGTTCTTATTTCAATTTCCAGGAGTGTATTTATAATATTTATCATTTACAATTATTTATTAGCATTTATAATGATTTATTATAATTTATTCATGATGGTTGATTTTTGCGGCATGAAAGCGAATTCCCTTACATCTATAACAAAAAGTCTCTCACTAATTCAAATTCAAACACGATAATCTGTCACACCTACGAAAAATTGGGCCATGTGCACTAACCTAAGTCCACCTCATCCTACGAAGTTTGAATTTTGCGCCCTCATTTATTGTTTCACACCTAAGCTATGAAAATGGCGTCAAATAGTAATAAAGTGCACTTTTACTAACGTAAGTCGACTCCCGTGAATTCGCGGGATAAGGACTGAAGTCTTTATTTCAAACAGTACCGTAATCACTTGTTCTCCAACAGAGATAGTACACATTTTAGAGATCGCAGTCCAGTCACCACAAGGCCTCCAGTCCTACTGAATTAGTTCATATGGTCGCCACAAGTTACGGGCAATTTTAGAACACAGAACGATATGTTATGTCGCGGTCGCATGGATGCATCTGACATAAAATGCAAAGAAAAGCGAAAACTGATTACACATACGTATAAACTAACGTCATATACACCAAAATGCGGTGAAAATGAGTATGTGCTTGCTTATCTTCTGGTTCGCAGGGAGCAATTTGTACATGGAGTCAAGTATGCGGCAACGAGAGGAATGTAGGAAAACGATGACATCTAAGCGAGCGGAATCAGGAAGGTAGTCAATTTTTTTCTCGTTGAGTTCGTATTATAGTGTATGTCTACTGAGGTAGCAGTGATATTCGCGAGTTGAATACGGTATCTGATGCTTTTCAGGAAGACAGAGAATCATTCACGCCTAAACTTACTCACATCTGTGTTAAATGATAACAGAGAATGTACGGGATGATCTATTGAGATAGAGGTGTAACTAGGTACGATTTAAACGTTGACTCATATATTCTAGAGAAGGACAAGTCAATTTTTTCCAGTGTTTTATCTGGATGCTTTAGTCATGTGATATAGCCTACGTTTTAGTCATATGCAGCTACAGTACTTTACACATTATAGGTTGGATGATTTATGAAAAATTTGTCGAACTATGTTGCGTACAAATATCACTCCATTCTTGTTCTTCTTAACTGTTTGCTATTAAATTAAGGCGTTTTGAGATCTGTTATTATTGATCGATATGGTGTGCTAAGTTCCAATACTTGGTTACATCTCGAGGAATGTGGTGCACTTGGAGGGGTTAGGGCTAGCAAAGCTCTATTCAGTCAAGAGAGGTGAAGTGTAGCTACATTCGTCTGCTCGTTTGAGGATTAATTGGGTAACGATGTTGCGGGGTAGGCTGGTCAATGCCGGGTAAGGATGGTCTTTTAACGTAAGAGGGCGAGATTGCTCTGTGATCGCCATACGCAGAGAGATTGATCGAGTACTATGCGCGAGGTCTTAGAAATATGTATATCGTTGTCTGGTATGCTTTGATCGTTTTTATGTGTTCGAGAATTAAGCGTGAATAGACGTACTAAGAAGTCATCTATCAATACTCGCAATGATACTTGCAGAGTAGAGGAGGTATGGTTTAGCTATGATACTAAAATTAGGAAAACATGCTGTCACATGATTGGCCAGTGTTGGACTAACTGTAAAATTTTTCACGGTATCAGCTGTGATGGATAATATTACAATAGATCGGTGGTGTCTTATCCATTACATCCGTGCATTGGGTACCACATAATGACTGAGTGACAATACTTGTTTGAGTTGGGGGAGAAATTTTGGTTGATAGACCGCAAGTTCTGGTGTTGCTAACGCCGAATACGGTGATCCCGTAGTTGTGTGCAAAATGAACAATCACTAGAAATGGAATGCAGAGTTATCAACTATTGGGTCATTGTGACGTATGAGTTTAAATGTAGAGGCGGTCAATCACTTTTGGGGGGTAGTTTGGAAAGTCCCAACACCGCCACCAAGCTCTTCAAGTTTCCTTGTGTTTTGGCTGTCCTTTATTAAAAATCATTCAATGTTATCCTATCGACTGAAAGAATATGATTTACAAGGTGCAAGTTATAGTTTCCTGTGAGAGGCCGTGCATCATTCCATGTTAATGTCTGTGCAGGGTAGGAATTCTAGTTAGTCAGAGGTCTATGACACGCTAAAGTCCAAGGACTGTGTTTAATATCCACGAGTACGAGGTGAATTTTATAATATTATATTAAAAATATTTTTGGTCTTCTAATATGTGAGTCTGGAGGTGTCTGTAGAAACGGGAGCAGGCTCTGATCAGAAATGTTGACGCCTTTCTGCGAAGGGGAAAATGCTCTCAAATTAGCTGAACTGTTCTGAGAGCGACTTTGGTCGACCGAGGGTGCCCTGATGTATAATGGTGATTTTGTACGCTATAGGAAAATGAATTCTATCTTTATTAAAAGGACAAGGTGCGTGTCGGAATATTGTTATCACGGGTCTGTGTTTAAGTATATAGTATTAAATGCTCTATCCTGAGTGAGAGGCGTGTGTATGTCGGTAAAAGTATTTCTTATTTGACTGCATGTATGCATAATTTAGTACGTTTAATTGTTCACCGAATATGACTATCTGTGGAATAAAGAATTATTGTGTTCTATTGAGCTGGTTTGTATGTGGGGGCGTAAATGCCTGTACAAATTATTATTATAACAGGGTGGGTGGCATATACGTAGAACAAGTTCTGTGAAAGCGTGTGTTGCAGAATTGAGCGTGTGGATGACACAACTAATCTACGACTGTATCATTACGACATGAAAATAAATTTCGGATAATCTAAACTGAGGTCTTTTTTTTGTTTTTAACCATATGTATGACTTGTGCTTGGAATTATGTTTGTCTATTTGTTCTAAATGCATACTCATCTATGCTTAGAAAGGGAGAATGCTTTTTTATTATTAAGTGAGTTTTGATATGAGTGAATAGGCTTTTTTATATATGAGTATTTAAGACTTGTGAGTGGAAATTGTCAGCACAGCGTGAATGATGTCAGGTTGGCTAGCTGGGGGAGACAATGTTTACAAGTCGAGTTGGAGATGAAGGGGAGGATAGAGATCTGCGGTATTCAGGAATCTATTTGTGCAGTGTATGTCATTAGACAATAGCCGGAGAGCAGGTATAGAGAGAGCCCACTTCGGCATGCTCGTCCTGGGGCTGAGCAGACGGCTGTTTAGATGGACAGATCTGTGGCTTTGACATGCCGCCAGCAGTGCTCGCATTTCCGGCGAATGGTCAAGACAAGGTCCTGTTGCACTACCTGAGGTCGTTCTGTTTCTAGACAGGCTGCAGAAGGTAATGGATGTGTCTTTCTCCGACTTAAATTGCAGATATCAGATGCACAAAGATCTGGAAATGGGATCAGCTGAAAAATGTGTAGGGTGTCACTAAAGCCAAGTTGGAATTTTACTGTAGCATGCATGTTCGGGAAAGGTGACACGTTTCGCAGTGGGTGCAGCCATCTTGAATAATGGTAATTGCATAATCAACTGACGTGATGACAGAGTGCTCTGGTGGTTGTAATAGGAGCTAAACACAGTTGAACTTGGAGCCAATTTTGTTAGGTAAACGAATTGTATGATCTTCTGCGAAAATTCAAACTCCCTAAAAAATCAAACATCTCGAATGAGGCCTCCTGCTGGTGACGATGTGTAATAACCCAATTGGACTCAGGACCTTGTGGCGAACACACTCGCATGGCCTAAATAATAAATTATAATAAATAATATTAAATGATTACAAATGATAATAAATAATAATAAATAACTGGAGCAGCTGTCCGAATGCAGAGACCTGTAGGAGTCTATCGATCTGTAAGAGTTAACTTTGATGTCCTCTAGACGACCGAATAGCGAAGTAATAGTATGTGTTGGGCGGCTTTGGTGATCAAATCAGAATTTGAGAAGATGATTGATTTGGGTTGGAGTGTTCGATGGGATGAAGATTGTTCGGTTGACTACTTCAGCACATTTGCTTCCTTTATTTAGTTGAGTGAAGATCGATTGTGGTGTGTTGGATACACGTTTGTCTGTTCTCTAGACTTGGGACAGACGTTAGTTGACGTGTAGAGAGTGGAAATATCATTTTACACATGTCTGTTTCCAGTTAGTCAGTGGTTTACGGCATGCTGCACATAGATAATGTCTGGCGTTTGTAGAGAATTAATTTGAAGTCTATATTTTGGGAATTATGACGAACGATTGATCGGTTGGGTGCAGCCTAGTGCATGATATTGAGAAGTACAGCTAAAATGGTGTAATATTATGGAGAAAGTACATGTGTTCCTGCAGTCCATGAGTCTGAGGTGAACAGATAAGGAAGGAGAGACAGTAAGGCGTTTGTGCTGAGGGGGGACGATACCGAATTTGTAAAAAGAGTTCTGAGGGTGACTTAGGTCCACTGATGTAAGAGAGAAGATTAGCTCTGCGTGTCGAGTCTGTAGAGAGTAAGAGCAGGTTGACGGTGCTTTCCTAGGATTGGGGAGCATTGCGGTATATAGAGGCTGTAGGAATAGTGTACTTTTCTTCGCATGCTGTAGAGATATACTGGATAAGTGCACTGTTTTGTGTCAAATGTGTATATACTGTATTGTAAAGTTACGGTGGTTTACTTTGTGTGGCGTTTGTATATATTGCATTGTAAAGTTAATATTGTTTAAGTTATGTGATGAGTAGAGAGGAAGTAGTAGAGATATCTCCAGAGTAACTTCGGACGTGTGACTTAGTGTGGGACAGGTTGATTGAGCGCGTCTGTTGAGTCATTTTGCTATGCGTTATTTGGACAGATTACGAGTACTGATGGTGTTTACAGTTATGTGTACTGCATTATTTAGGAGCAGTCTGATATTGTGCACTGAAATTAGGAGCTGTTTACGTGTCTGCCGACTGTGCAACATGACACCAGATACATCAGGGCGAGTGTTTTTTGTATGAGAGTGATAGATATACTCGATGTCTAACTAAAATGTACGTTAAGTATTTGTGGGACGATATAGAATATGAGAGATTCCGAGTTGGCTGTTACTTTTTCTACTTGGAGGTTTTGTTAGATGGAATTGCTGAGGCAAGTAGCTACGAGAGCGCGAGGGATGTGATTGCAGCATATCTCCGTCTCTCAGCAGTTAACTACAGGTGGGGCGAGTGATGTTCTCGGCTTAGGTACTGGGGGTGTGCTGAGGCCATGTCCTAGACTGTGTGGATTGAACAACAGTATTCGGGTCACAGTTCGTCTAGAATATTTACAGAGGAGTATGTCCGACGCGAGTATAAAGGTCCAGATTGCAACGTGGACGGTCTCGCGCTCGTGGTGTGTTTGAGAGGCAAAGCAGACGATTTTGAGTCATCACAGGTGACTTAGTTTAGTGGTTTCGTTTGCCACAATTTTCTTGTGTTTGTGGCGTAACACGAACTGACCATCAGAATTCAAACTTGGCTTATTTGTATAGACAAAATGTGATATAAGTTAATGTAGGTTAGTACATGTTAGTGCACGTTAGTAAAAGGAATTACATATTAGCACATGTTACCCAACGAACATGGGTCGGTAAGGGGGCATGGTGGTCGGTAGGGACTTTAACTATTTCATTTCAAGTCCTGGTAGGCGTGGCAGTGGCGAAAATTGATTCCAAGTCTAGGTGGACGTGGCACTTTTCCGCATCAGAGAGGTTAATTAATTGATCAGTTTAATTAAGTAGTCATGCAGACTTTGTTACATTCACTTGCGGAGGTACTAAGCTAGGCGCGAGCAATGTTTATGTGTACGGACGTGTGTTTTCCCGACGATCTTGGATTAGGTAAGCGCAGAATGTGGATTAAATAATGAGAGTTCGGGAGGACGACGGTTCAATCCCGCGTCCGGCCATCCTGATTTAGGTTTTCCGTGATTTCCCTAAATCGCTCCAGGCAAATGCCGGGATGGTTCTTTTCAAAAGGCACGGCCGACTTTCTTCCCCGTCCTTCCCTAATCCGATGAGACCGATGACCTCGCTGTCTGAAGGCGGCAGGTTCCAACCTGTCCAGTGAACAGCTTTGGCGCCGACTGGTCGGTGGGGGCGGACTCGACAGTCCACGAAAACATGTTTACGTCGCTGGACCAGCGTGCCTGCGACGCGAGTCGGCGCCAATAGGTTGTGACGCGAACGGCCGCTGGACCGGCTGCGGACGCGGACGTATCCGACGGCCGTCACGTGAGGCGATCGCTCGCTGGCCGGTGGCGCGCGGTCTGGCGCGGTTCGGTGGCGACCATGTGAACTAATTCAGTTGGACTGGAGGCCTTGTGGCGACTGGACTGCGATCTCTAAGATGTGTACTATCTCTGTTGGAGAACAAGTGATGACGGGACTGTTTGAAGTAAAGACTTCAGTCATTTACCCACGAATTCACAGGAGGTGGCTTACTATATGACGCGATTTTCATAGCTTAGCAGTGAAACACTAACTGAGGGCGAAAAATTCAAACTTCGTAGGATGAGGTGGACTTAGGTTAGTGCACATGGCCCAAATGGTCTCTTTTTTTTCGTAGGTGTGACAGATTATCGTGTTTGAATTTGAATTTGTGAGAGATTTTTTGTTATGGATGTAAGGGAATTGGCTTTCTTGCCGCAAAAATCAACCATCTTGAATAAATAATAATTAATGATAATAAATGCTAATAAATAATTGTAAATGATAATAATAATAAATAGAAGTACAGTTTTCAAGAGATTGTTGTTGTTGTAGTCTTCAGTCCTGAGACGGGTTTGATGCAGCTCTCCATGCTACTCTATTTTGTGCAAGTGTGCAAGCTTCTTCATCTCCCAGTACCTACTGCAGCCTACATCCTTTTGAATCTGCTTCCAGAGATTATGGAGTGTGAATTTCAACATGGCGCGATTTTCTATGTTAGTGGAGGTAGGCCAATAATAATAAATAATAATAAATGATAATAAATAAAAATAAATATTAAATGATAATAAATAATGATAATAAATTATAATAAATGATGAATGATAATGGATAATAATAAAGACAAGTATGGTTTTTGCAGCCATTATCGTTTTGCTATTTGCATTTGGCATGAATTTTCTCATGGAGGTAGACCAGTAATAATAAATAATAATACATGATAGTGAATGACAATGAATGATAATGAACTATAATGAATGTTAATATATGATAGTGAATAATATTGAAGAAAAGTAAGGTTTTGCATGCATTATGTTGGAATGTGGATTTGGCGCCAATTTCTTCTGGACGGTTAGCTTAGTTGAATAATGGTTCAAATAGTTCTGAGCACTATGGGACTTAACATCTACGGTCATCAGTCCCCTAGAACGTAGAACTACTTATACCTAATGAACCTAAGGACATCACAGACATCCATGCCTAAGGCAGAATTCGAACCTGCGACCGTATAGGTCACGCGGTTCCAGACTGAACCGCCTAGAACCGTTAAGCCACAGTGGCCGGCGGTTAGGTTAGTGGACGTAGGACAATCCACCACCTCAACTCAGACATGCACGTGTGGAGGTCATCCATCCTGGACCTCTACATTTTGATGTCAGAAGTGCGTGGCACGTCTAAATTTCAGTGACGGGGAGCCTTACCAGCAACCCTCCCTGAAGACGATGACTATCGACTACCTCAGGGTTGACGTTTCGTCGACACACAGCATCAGTGTGCAGTGGGTGAGTGCACTGACTGTTCTTTTTTTTTTCCCCTGCGAGTCTCAAGTCGAGTCAGTGCAGCTTTTACCAGCATTTCAGTTTTGTTTTCATGTGTGACATGTGTCAAGTAAACTCAGACTGTGTTCTGAGGACGTGTAAATATGAACGTTATTTTTGCCTATCATCAATGAGTGTGGCTCATTGTCTGGAAGTGTATAAGGTGTTAACTAGGCGTAACTTCTTAGGAGGGGAAGATGAGTTTTGTCGAGAAGTCGGAGTTTTGTGGTAGTTTTCACAGTTTTTAATGGGCAATGTATTTCATTTTGAGCAATAAATGTGGCTCACTACGTTTAAGCACGTGAAGTAGTAGTCATGAGTAGCCGCTCAAGTAGAGAAGTTACAGTAAGTGTTAGGATAGAATTAGATTAAGTGTTCTTGTCGTCATAGTGTTTTGTTCTCCTCGTTTGTTGTTTGCATAATTAATGAGGAATCCACTGGCGGAGAGGTTGCGAATTTCTGCAGCCTGAACCACATGGGTAGGGAAGTGCATGTGCCGATGATTTTTGTGTCTTGCAGAGTGCAACTGCCGACCGTAATTTTGTTGTAGATACTTAGGAGGTGATGCAAAAAGCTATCAATAAGGCTGATTGTATTGCAGATGTTGCGGGTACTGAAATGGTACAGACGCATTTAGTATTTCCGAAGGCCGCGGATTCGGTACCATCTTTGACGGCACTGCCTCCTCAGAGGGTAGGAGGAAAAGAAAGAGGGAATGTGTTTGTAAGGTTTATAATCCGGCCGACAAGGCTTGTGGCAGCGGATCAGGAGATTGACAAAAGTGACAACATTTGCAGTGTAATGCGTGATGCAGGCGAAGCTTGCTGTGGAATCCCAGGGCTAGACTTTCTCGTCAAGCATCATGCCAAAACTGACTTTCGATCACGAGCGGTGGAACTCAGGGGGATAATGTTAAAGCTGGGGGAAACTGTTACCATTGAAATACTGTTGCAAGGTTCGTTTATCATGATAGAATAAATGCAGGCAAAATCGATAATGCTTAATTTGCATGTTATGGGGGCACAAAGCACGGGGAAGTAGCTTTAGGTGACCGAAGGTGTTGCTAACTTATACGATTCTGGACTTCGCCTCTGGGTAGGGAGTCGTCGTTGAGTACGCAGCGCTCAGTGATTGAGAGCACTTCAACTGTCTATACTCACGTTGAGACATTATCTGAATTTCGTCCTTGTGGCTGGGAGTTCGCGTTTCTTGTCTGTAGAATACAGAGAGGAGAAGATAGTATTGGATTATACTAGTCAGACGACCGTCTGCTGCCGTCTTAGTGTTTAATGAGTTTTTTTATTTTGTGGCTGGAGTTCCTCCATCGCCGCAGGCGTGCACCAGAGCCATCACTCCGACGCAGCAGACGCAGTACATACGGTGATATTGTTAATTAATTCGGCTTATTAGGGCTATAAAGCTAAACAGCTGTGATCATTTAAGTTTCATTTCCACTGACGTTCCACACCACTGTAGATCATCTTTGATAGTAGTGTCTTCTAGTGTTTGGAACGTAGATGATATAAGTCATCTCGTGTTATTTATATTAGGTCGCGTAGCCACAAAATCGGCCCAATTGGGCAGTTGATCAATAATATTAGACAGGAAATTTACTTCTATCTCTATGTCCATTGTACTTGGACATATAAACATCTGTAATATATAAAGGTGTTTAAATCTACAATAAATATATGAGCAGAAACAACATTTATTATTTGGTAGTTACTAGATCCCTTAATCATTCAACTATTTTTATGTTGTAATTTATCTGTTAAAGAGCAAGAAGAAGAAAATAATAATACTGTTAAGAGATCCTAAGATGTGCTTCAGGGGGTAGTCAGACAGGACCAAAACTTTATTTCTGCGTTCTGTATTTTGCATTGCGCACATTCAATTTTACACCCACCTGGAGCAGCATCTTGCAAACCACACAAATAATTTCAAGAAATACTTCCTAACACTTAAATTTATATTCGATGTTAGCATATCTATCTATCTAATACTTTTCTCCCTATAGTCAGTCTTCATTTTACATCCTTTCTACTTCGGCCATCATCAGTTATTTTGCTGACCAATAGTCCTTTTAGTGTCTCATTTCGTAATCAGATTCCCTTAACACCACCTGATATAGCCCTCGCAATACCAAGGGGAAGGAAGGGCTACATCATACGTACCTTTTCAGAACACTGTATTCAAGTCATGTACAATATATTTTAAAAATCATAAAAAAGTGTATTTATGGTTTTTTATGATTTCTTCTACCAGATTCCGTAATTGTTTTAAATTTTTCAGGATGTGAATTTTCAGAACAGGTGTCATATTCATATTTTCAGGTTTAGGACACTTCTTACACATAAATATATCTTTAAAAAGTATGTTGTGCGAAAAATACAACGAAAATTACTGAAATTCGTATATCTTTGTGTTGGTCATATATTACGCCCTCATTTTGTAGTACACGTTATGGAAAATCCGTTGGTACTGCTAGGTTTAATTCGAATACGTTCCATTACCTTTCATTTAGATCCATTGAGGGTTATCTTATAATCCCTTTCCAGGGCACTATCTAATCCATTCAACTGTTATTCCAAGTTCTTTACTGTTTCTGACAGAATAGCATTGTCACCGGTAATCTTCAAAATGTTTATTGCTTCTCCCTGATATTTAATTTTGTTTACAAATTTATCCTTCTATGCTTTTTTGCTTGTTCAGTGTAGATGTCGAATGACATCGAGTGTAGGCTACCGAATGTCTCACTCCCATCTTCATATTGCACAACTAGAAATCCAGCAGCTGGAGTAGCAGAATTTATTTGCTTCAACAAAATTTGTTCTTTGGTGTGGTGGGGCTGTGAAATACATGTCCAGCCCCATGACTCCGTTCTTCTTTTTACCTGAGGATAGCAAAATTCATATTTCAGTGCATATACGGCAAAAATCCAAACTTTCATTTAGGACAACATGGATTCCCAAGGATTCACGTGTTACCAGTTGTAGAGGAACATGTAGGAATGAGCGTCTCTCCTATTTCCGAACATTAAATGTAATTTTTGTAACTTCCAGAAGAGCAGAGTACATTGAGATAACTATTTCGAGATCGGAAGATAAGCCAGTTCCGTTCGAACCCACTAGCGAGAACAAAGAGAAAAGACAGTTGGAGATGCAGTTAAGGGAAATGCCGTTGTAGTGTATTCTGGGATTGGAGAAGTATGAGGAAGGGTAACTATTGTATCCTTTTCACTGAACTGACTTACCCTCCTATCCTCAGAACAATCATACCTCACAATTTTTAAGTTAGTGTATCTTGTACAAATATCTCCTGTGCCAATGAAATGATTTGTCAAACTGTTCACTTAAAACATGTCAATTTGTGTATTGTTTTTTCTTGTATTCACCAATCTTGTAGTTTTGTTGTACTTACTACTTGAATGACTACTTTTGTAACGGCGAGTGTCGTAATCATATGTATCATAGGCAAATATGAGACACCATGAACATTTTTTTTTCTTTATGTTTATGAAATGTGTGTAGCAGAGAGTCCACAAATGTTAATAAGTACATGTAATACTTTCTATGACAATAAAGAACAGAGAAGCCTTCACATTTTTTTCTGCGATCAGCTAGGACATGTCTTCCTGATTTTTATCGTCCATTGTTCTTCAGCTTTCGCAATGTAAGCATCCATTTAGCTGTAATTTGTTAGACTTTTCCGGCGATTTGATGACATCTCGTGGAAATCGGGTTTTCTGCCGGATATCAGCGTCTTCCAAACACGATATTTCGACGTCATTACTTGTCGTCTTCATCAGGTGTTCCCTGAGAGGCAGAAAACCCGATTTCAACGAGATGTCATCTATTTAGCTTTTAAGAACCATGAATATATTTAAGTCTATAGAAATTAATGCTTTCAGATGTGTTAATTTAACAAACTAAACATATCTCTTTGTATTAATGTCTTTATCAGCTTTGTGCACAGCCATTCATGAAAGAAATGCAAAACTGCTGACATAGAGTCAGTCTGCCATTGGTCTGATCTAGATACTGATTAGCAATTATCAGTTATTTTATGGTGCACCAACGAACTTACGGTCTTTCAGAAACGAAGTCCGATAGTCAATTAACTACACAGCATAATGCGATCGACCGATCACGTTATACACTTGCCTTATGATAATTACATTGGAGCTACATCTGCAACTTTACGTTTCTCTCGAAGACTAATCTGGAGTAGTAAGAAATCACAACAGGAATCAACAAGCACTGATCGGTTAAATTCAGTTGACATTACTGAGCTGACTACCTGCTGTTAAGTGGTAGGTGATCACGACTACTTTCCTTACATTCTCTATCTTCGCAAGTAGGCAAGCTAACAGTTAGAGCTCACAACTTCCACTCGCTCATCCACCTTCCAGAGAGGTTGCTGCTATTGTTGCTTGTACAGTGGTCACTCCACATGTGTATACGATTTAACGTCATACCAGAGACATTTCCGTTTACAACAGCAAAAGAATACAAGAACCGCTACCTCAATTCGTTGCATCGGCCAATAGTGTGAGATAAATAGCTTTTCTCATAAGAGAATGAGCAGCGCCGTTAATTTAGAGCAATAGAGAAACGTCTTTTGCCATGTCAACAGCCGAGGATGCTAAATCACACGAGACCTACCTTTTTCATGAGTTTTCCCAGTAAAGAACTTCCAAATTGTGGACCAGAAGCCTACTTTTCCCGCCCCCCGCTTCCACAGTGTTGTTGTTGTGGTGTTCAGTCTGAAGACTGGTTTGATGCAGCTGCCCAAGCTAGTCTATTCTGCGCAAGCCTCTTCATCGCTGCACAGCTAATGGAATGTGCCTCAGCTTGAACCTGCTACCTTTATTCAAGACTTTGTCACCTTCTACAATTTTAATACCCCCCACCCCAACACCCACATATACACACTTCTCTCCATTACCAAACTGACAATTCCTTGGTGCCTCACGATATACCCTATGAAACGAAGTTGTGCCATAAATTTCTTGTTTTCCCCAGTTCGACTCAGTATCTTCTTATCAGTTATTCGATCTGCAGCGCCACCACTAATTTTCGCCGCTACTGAGAAAAATTGTGATTGTGGTATCGATAGCTACGATGCCACGGCGTAGGTCGAAGTTCTTAAGTTGGCAGTACGACAGTCACCGACGGCAGCGCCCTCTAGCCATTGCTGTGGGGTCTACGAGCTCCGCGACAGATTCTGCCCATTTTGATCAAGAGCAGACGGCCAGGACACTTCGCTTGCTATTGAGACTATGTACTACTTACGACGGGTCCAAATCTTGGCACGTCAGTGCAAAGTCATATATCCAGTTAATATTGTGAAATAGTAAAACCATTTCTAAGAGCAGTACCGAGAGATTTTCACCTTTTCCTGCCCCTACTCACTACCTTCATTCAGCCAACCTTTCAGTTTTCAGGAGCAGAACCTTGCGCTGCCTTCCAGGTGGGATACAAAAGTGATACTGCCATGGCTGTTGCAAAAGACGTTGTAACTGGCCCAGCTCAGACCTGACCAAACACCATTACGTCAGATGCAGCAATGCCACTGGCAGATTCCCACATTGTGCTCCAGAAAAGGGGCTTTCATTGCCATTACGAAGACACAGCAGAAAGGCGTTTGTAGGCCAGTTACTACACATCCAATCAAAACTTCTTATGGTCTACATGGTTGCGAGCTGTGATTTGCAAAGCAAGAACGCTCTGTCCAAACATAAATTACAATTACTTTCAGTCAAAGATGTCTCAGTCTGGTAGCTACTATTTACGAGGAGAGGTGTATGCCGCTACTCGAGGCGACATGATGCTACAAGCAGCCACCACGAGTTTTGGCCTCCACTAACTGAGCGCCCCTGCTTCTGGTGTTAAAATCAGTGATGTTGCTGAGCATCTTCCAGCCAGTGGGCCACCCTCGGGCCAACTACCAGGTGCAAACAGCCCTCTGCCATAGAAAGCAGTCGCTTGTGACCATGGCCACCTGTTGCGTCAGTTCCTTAACACTCGCTGCCTTCATCAGACACTGTGGAAGACGTTGCGCCACAGAATGTTCTAGTTTGTTCTTCAGTAAAATGTATGACTAACAGTGAACTTTTTATGAGCAGCCAACGATCATCATCCTGGCAACAGTCCACCAATTCAACTCAGACCTCCACATGTAGATCTACACTACATGGATGAACAAATCACATTTTAGTGCCTGCCAGAGGGTTCATCGAACCACCTTCACAATTCTCTATTATTCCAATCACGTATTTCCCACGGAAAGAATGAATATCTATATATCTCCGTAAGATCTCTGATTTTATTTTATTTTATCGTGGTGATCGTTCCTCCCTATGTAGGTCAGTGTCAACAAAATATTTTCGCATTCGGAGGAGAAAGTTGGTGATTGGAATTTTGTGAGACGATTCGGTCGCAACGAAAAACGCATTTATTTTAATGATTTCCGGCTCAAATGCTGTACATTTCTGTGACACTCTCTCAAGTATTTCGTGATAATACAAAACGTGCTGCCTTTCTTTGAACTTTTTCGATGTACTCAATGAGTCTTATCTGGTAAGGATCCCACACTGCGCAGCAGTATTCTAAAAGAGGACGGACCAGCGTAGTATCAATTTGTACCGTAGTGTCCTCCTTAGTAGGTTTCTTACATTTCTATGTGTCCTGCCAATAAAACACAGCCTTCCTTTAGCCTTCCCCACAACATTTCCTATGTGCTCTTTCCAATTTAAGTTGTTTGTAATTCTAATACCTAGGTATTTAGTTGAATACATGGCTTTTAGATTAGACTGATTTATCGTGTAACCGAATTTTAAAGAGTTCCTTTTAGCACTCATGTGGATGACCTCACACTTTTCGATATTTAGGGTCAACTGCCACTTTTCGCACCATTCAGATATTTCTTCTAAATCGTTTTGCAGTTTGTTTTGATCTTCTGATGACTTCACAAGTCGATAAACGACAGTGTCATCTGCAAACAACCGAAGACGGCTGCTCAGATTGTCTCCCAAATCGTTTATATACATAAGGAACAGCAAAGGGCCTATAACACTACCTTCGGAAACGCCCGAAATCACTTCTGTATTACTCGATGACTTTCCGTCAATTACTACGAACTGTGACCTCCCTGACAGGAAATCGCAAATCCAGTGACATAACTGAGACGATATTCCATATGCACGCAATTTCACTACGAGCAGCTGGTGTGGTACAACGTCAAGAGCCTTCCGGACATCCAGGAATACGGAATCTATCTGAAATCCCTTCTCAATAGCACTCAGCAGTTCGTGTGAATAAAGAGCTTGTTGTGTTTCACAGGAACGATGTTTTCTAAACCCATGTTAACTGTGTGTCAATAGACCGTTTCCTTCGAGGTAATTCATAATGTTCGAACAAAATATAAATTCTAAAGTCCTGCTGCATATCGACGTTAAAGATATCGGCCTGTAATTTATTGGATTACTCCTACTATCTTTCTTGACTATTGGTGTGACCTGTGCAACTTTCGAGTCTTTGGGTACAGATCTTTCGTCAAGCGAACAGTTGTTTATGATTCTTAAGTATGGAGCTAATGCATCAGCATACTCGGAAAGGAACCTAACTGGTATACAGTCTGGACCAGAAGATTTGCTTTTATTAAGTGATTCGAGTTGCTTCACTAATTCGAGGATATTTACTTCTACGTTACTCGTGTTGGCAGCTATTCTCGATTCGAATTCTGGGATTTTTACTTCGTCTTCTTTGTGAAGGCATTTCGGAAGGCTGTGTTTAGTAACTCTGCTTTGGCAGCACTGTCTTTGATAGTAACTCCATTGTTATCACGCAGAGAAGGCATTGATTGTTTCTTGCCGCTAACGTACTTCACATAGCCGGCCGAAGCGGCCGTGCGGTTCTAGGCGCTGCAGTCTGGAACCGCGAAACCGCTACGGTCGCAGGTTCGAATCCTGCCTCGGGCATGGATGTTTGTGATATCCTTCGGTTAGTTAGGTTTAACTAGCGCTAAGTTCTAGGGGACTAACGAACTCAGAAGTTGAGTCCCACAGTGCTCAGAGCCATTTCGTACTTCACATACGGCCAGAATCTTTTTGGATTCTCTGCCGGGTTTCGAGACAAAGTTTCGTTGTGGAAACTGTTATATTCGTCTCGCATTCAACTCCGCGCTACATTTCGAGCTCCTGTAAAGGTTCGCCAATCTTGGGGATTTTGCGTCTGGCATGTTTGTTTCGTTGTTTCTGCAACAGTCTTCTAACAAGTTTTGTATACCAAGGAGGATCAGCTTGTTTGTTTATTTGGTATAAATTTCTCAATTGCTGCCGATACTATTTCTTTGAATTTAAGCCACATCTGGTCTACACTTATATTATTAATTTGGAATGAGTGGAGATTGTCTCTCAGGAAGGCGTCAAATGAATTGTTATCTGCTTTTATGAATATGTATAGTTTTCCCTCATATTTCGAGGATTTGGGGATTTCAATATTCAATGTCGCTACGACAACCGTGTGTACACTAACCCCTATATCGGTTTTGATACTCGTTATTAACTCAGGATTATGTGTTGCTAACAGGTCAAGTGTGTTTTCACAGCCGTTTACTATTCGTATGGGCTCATGAACTAACTTCTCGAAATGATTTTCAGAGAATGTGTTTAGCAAAATTTCGGATGATATTTTATGCGTACTTCCGGAATTAAACATGTATTTTCGCCAACATATCGAGGGTCAATTAAAGTCACCACCAACTATTATCGTATGAGTCGGGTACGTGTTTGAAATCAACCTCAAGTTTTCTTTGAACCTTTCAGCAACTGTATCATCTGAAGTGGGAGGTCAATAAATGGATCGAATTACTATTTTATTCCGGTTGCCAACAATGACCTCTGCCCATACTAACTTACAGGAAGTATCTACTTCAATTTCGCGACTAGTTAAACTACTTCTGACAGCAACTAACTCGCCACCGCCAACGGTGTTTAGCCTATCTTTTCGGAACACCGTTAGGTTCAAAAATGGCTGTGACCACTATGGGACTTAACATCAGTGGTCATCAGTTCCCTAGAACTTAGAACTACTTATACCTAACTAACCTAAGGACATCACACACATCCATCCCCGAGGCAGGATTCGAACGTGCGACCGTAGCAGTGTCGCAGTTATGGACTGAAACGCCTAGAACCGCTCGGCCAACGCGGCCGGCACGCCGTTAGGTTCTTGGCAAAAATTTCGGCTGAGCTTATATCCGACTTTAGCGAGCTTTCGGTGCCTATAACGATTTGAGAATAAGTGCTTTCTATTAGCGCTTGGAGCTCTGGTACTTTCCCAACGCCACACTGACCCTGCTACCTCCTGCGTATAGTGGACACCTGACCTATTAAGCGGAACCCGTAACCCAACCACCCGTTGGCACAAGTTGAGGAATCTGCAACCTACACGGTCGCAGAACCGTCTGAGGCTCTGATTCACACCCACCAATCGGTTCTGTACCAGAGGTCCGCAATCGGACGTGTCGACTATGCTGCAAATAGTCAGCTCTGCTTTCATCTTGCAAGCAAGACTGTCAGCCTTTACCACTTCTGTTAGCCGCTCGAAACCAGAAACAATCTCTTCTGATACAAAGTGACACACATCACTGGTACTGACGTGAAACACCACCTGCAGTTGGCTTCACCCTGTGCTCTTCATGGCATCTGGGAGGACCCTTTCCACATCTGGAATGATTTCACCCGGTATGCACACGGAATGGACATTGCTTTTCTTACCCTCCTTGTCAGCAAGAGGCCCCATAACGCGCCTAACGTTGGAGCTTCCAACTACCAATAATCCCACCCTCCGTTATTGCCCAGATCTTTCATGCTGAGTGGTCTCCTCTGAAACAGGACAGGCGACAGCATCTGGCTCACCGACAGCGTCAGCCACAGACAGTTCCTGGAACCTGTTTGTCAGGCAAACCGGGGAGGCTTAGGTGCGCTTGGGAAGTCTTTTGGCGCTTGCTTCACTCTGGGGCGACCTCTACATTTTGATGTCAGAAGTGTGTGTCACCACTATATTTCAGTGACAGGGGAACCTTACCAGCCACCCTCCCTGGAGACGATGACTCTCGACTACCTCAGGTTCCAGTTTCGTCGTCAGACAGCATCAGTATACAGTGGGTGATTGCACTGGCTGTTTTTTTTTCCCCCTGCGAGTATCATTTCGAGTCAGTCCAGCTTCTACCAGCTTTTCAGTTCGGTTTTCATGTGTAACATGTGGCAAGTAAATTCAGACTGTGTTCTGAGGATGTGTAAATATGAACGTTATTTTTCCCTATTATCAATGGGTGGGGCACATAGTGTGGAAGGGTATGAGGTGTTAGCCATGTGTAGCTTCTTGGTAGGGGAAGATGAATTTCGTTTAGAAATCGGAGTTTTGTGGTACATTACGCCGTTTTCAATGGGGAATGTATTTCATTTTGAACAATAAATGTGGCTACTGCGTTTAAGCAAGTAAAGTCGTAGTCATGAGTACCCGCTCAGGTGGAGAAGTTAAGTAACACTAAGTGTTAGGAAAGAATTAGATTAAGTGTCCTTGTCGTCGTACTGTTTTCTCATTTGTTATTTGCATAATTAGTGAGGTATACCTTGGCGGAGAGGTTGCGAATTTCTGCAGCCTGGACCAGATGTGGAGAGAAGTGCATGTGCCAATGATTTTTGTGTCTTGCAGAGTGCAACTGCCGCCAGTAATTTTGTTGTAGATACTTAGGGGTGACGCAGAAAGCTATCAATAAGGCTGGTTGTATAGAAAGATGTTTTGAGTACTGAAATGCTACAGACGCATTTAGTATTTCCGAAGGCTGCAGATTCGGCAGCATCTGTGGCGGCACTGCCTCCTCCGAAAGTGGGAGGGGAGGTAAGTGAAAATGTGTTTGTAAGGTTTATGATCGGGCCGACAAGGCATGTGCCAGTGGATCAGGAGATTGACAAAGTGACAACACTTGCAGTGTAATACATGATGCAGGCGAAGGCTGGTGTGCAGTCCCAGGGCTAGACTTTCTCATCAAGCATCATGCCGAAACTGACTTTCGATGACGCGCGGTGGTACTCAGTGGGACAATGTTCAGCTGGGGGAAGCTGTCACCAGTGAAATACTGTTGCAGGGTTCGTTTATCATGATAGAACAAATGCGGGCAAAATAAGTAAGGCTTAATTGGCATGATATAGTGCCACAAGGCACTGGGAAGCTGCTTTAGGTGACCGAAGGTGTTGCTAACTTATACAATATTGGACTTCGCTTACGGGCAGGGAATCGTCGTTGAGTCCGCAGCGTTCAGTGATTGAGAGCACTTCTTCTGTCTATACTCACGTTGAGACGTTATCTGAGTGCCGTCCTTGTGACTGGGAGTTCGCGTTTCGTGTCTGTACAATACAGAGAGGAGAAGATAGTATTAGATTATACTTGTCAGAGGACCGCGTTCTGCCGTCCTAGTGTTTGAACGAGATTTTTTTATTTTGTGGCTGGAGATCTTCCATCGTCGCAGACGTGTACGAGAACCATCACTCAGCCGCACGCGACGCAGTACATACTGTGATATTGCTAATTCCTTCGGCTTATTAGGGCTATAAAGCTAAACAGCTGTGATCATGTAACTTTCAATTCTACTGAGGTTGCACACTACTGTAGATCATTTAGAAAGTAGTGGCTTCTAGTGTTTGGGACGTAGATGACGTCTGTCATCTGCCATTATTTATATAAGATCGCGTAGACATGAAAAGGGTCACATTTGGGCAGTTGATTAATAACATTAGTCAGGAAATTCATTTGTATATCTTTATGGCCATTGCACATCGACATATAAACATTTGTAATATATAAAGGGGCTTTAATCTAAAATAAATGTATAAGCAGAAAAAACATTAATATTTAGTAGTTAGCAGTTCCCTGCCTCTGTGCACGACTCTACACCATGCGGCCCGTCGGACCTCGATGCAGCTGCCCTGGTTGAAACGGCAGCGTGCGGCAAGGCACGCACGGCTTACATGGCTGCGCTCCAGGACAGGCCGCGCCTCGATGCCCACCTCTGCTGCAAATTGCACAACCAGAGCTTCCTCTCACTTGCAGTGTAATGCGTGATGCAGGTGAAGGCTACTGTGCAATCCTAGAGCTAAACTTTATCATCAAGCATCATGCTGAAACTGACTTGCGATGACGAGCGGTGGAAATCAAGGGGATAATGTTCAAGTTAGGGGAAGTTGTCACCAGTAAACATACTGTCGCAAGGTTCGTATATCATGATAGGACAAATGCGGACAAAATCAGTAAGGCTCAATTTGCACGATATGGGAGAACTAGGCACTGGGAAGTTGCTTTAGGTGACCGAAGGTGTTATACGATTCTGGACTTCGCCTCCAGGTAGAGAATCGTCGTTGACTACGCAACATTCAGTGATTGTGTGCACTTCTCCTGTCTACACTCACGTTGAGACGTAGTCTGAATTCCGTCCTTGTGGCTCTGAGTTCGCGTTTGTTGTCTGTAGAATACAGAGAGGAGAAGATAGTATTAGATTATACTAGTCAGAGGTCCGCCTTCTGCCGTCCTAGTGTTTAATGAGTTTTTTATTTTGTGGCTGGAGATCTTCCATCAATGCAGACGTGTACGAGAACCATCACTCCCACGCACCGGACGCAGTACATACAGTGATATTGCTAATTGCTTCGGCTTATTACAGCTATAAAGCTAAACAGCTGTGATCATGTAAGTTTGATTTCCACTGATGTTGCCCACTGCTGTAGATCAGTTTGAAAGTAGTGTCTTGTAGTGTTTGGGACGTAGATGACGTGAGTCATCACGCGTTATTTATATTAGATAGCGTAGCCATAAAAAGGGGCACAATTGGACAGTAGATCAATGATATTAGTCAGCAAATTAATTTGTATCTCTTTATGTCCGTTGCACATCGTTATATAACATTTCTAATAAAGAAAGGCGGTTTAATCTACAATAAATGGATAAGATAAAACAACATTTATTATTTAGTAGTTACTAGTTCCCTTGATCATTCATTTATTTTTATGTTGTAATTTATATGTTAAAGAGCCAGAAGGTGGAAATAATATCACCGTTAACAGATCCTAATATCTGCTTCAGGGGGTACTCAGACAGAGCCAAATCTTCATTTTCGCGTTCAGTAATTTCCATAGCGCACATTCATTTTTACTCCCGCATGGAGCAGCATCTTGGAAACCATACAAATACCTTCAAGAAATACTTCCTAACACTTAATGTTATATTCGATGTTAGCAAATCCCTCTTTTTCATTAATACTGCTCTTGTTATAGTCAGTATTCATTTTGTATCCTCTCTGCTTCGGCCTTCATCAGATATTTTACTGCCCAATAGTCCTTTTAGTTTCTCATTTCGTAATCAGATCCCTTAACACTATCTGATGTAGCCCTCGCAATACCAAGGGAGAGATAAGGTGTGCTTTATGCCTACCTTTTCAGAATACTGTAATCTAGTCAAGTACTACATATTTTAAAATTCCTAAAAAAATACATTTCTGATGTATAAACGATTTCTTCTACCAGATTCCGTAATTGTTTCAAATTTTCAGTAAAACTTAACGCAAAAATTTAGGTCTTGTCAGTGGCTGTGAATTTTCAGAACATGTGTCATATTCATATTTTAAGGTTTAGGACCATTCTTACACATAAATACATCTTTAAAAAGAATGTTGTGCATAAAAGACAACGAAAATTAACGAAATCCGTATATCTTTGTGTTGTCATACATTACTCCCCTGTTTTGTAGTACATGTTATGGAAAATCCGTTGGTACTGCTAAGTTTAATTCGAATACGTACCATTACCTTTCATTTAGTTTCATTCAGGGGTATTTTATATTCCTTTTTCAGGGCACTATCTGTTCCATTCAACTGTTATTCCAAGTTCTTTGCTGTCTCTGACAGAACTGCAGTGTCACTGGTAAACTTCAAAATATTTATTGCTTCTCCCTGATATTTAATTCTATTTACAAATTTATCATTGTATGCTTTACTGCTTGTTCAGTGTAGATGTTGAATAACACCGAGTGTAGGCTACCCGAATGTCTCACTCCCATCTTCCCATTGCACAACTAGAAATTCATCGGATGGAGTAGCAGAATTTATGTTCTTCAACAAGATTTGTTCTTTGATGGGATGGGGCTGTGAAATACATGTCCAGTCCCATTATACCTCTCTTCGTTTTACCTGAGGACAGCAAAATTCATATTTCAGTGCATACACGGCAAAAATTCAAACTTTCATTTAAGACAACATGGATTCCCAAGGATTCACGTGTTACCAGTTGTGGAGGAACATGTAGGAAACAGCGTCTCCCCTATTTCAGAACATTAAACTTTATTTTTGAAACTTCCAGAAGAACAGAGTACATTGAGATAACTATATCTAGATCGAAAGGTAAGCCAGTTCCATTGGAACCCACTAGCGAGAACAAAGACAGAAGATGGTTGGAGATGCAGTAAAGGGAAATGTCGTTAGAGTATATTGTGGGATTAGAGAAGTGTGAGGAAGGAAAACTATTGTATTGTATTCATGACTTTACGTCTCTTATCTTCAGATATCATTTTTAAATGACGAATGGTGGCCAGAGGAAAGTTGCTACCACACAGCATCCCTGGACAATAGCTTTTCATCTAAGTGTAATTCGAGACGTTTATGTAAAAGTGCAATTTCAGAATCTTCTTTGTCCTGCGGCGCCTGACTCAAATCCCTTAACATTGTCATCGTCCATGTCAAAAGCAGGTGCCGTGCAGGTGATTTCTCCAGTTCTAATTCCTTGGACGCCGGTTTGAAGAGCTACAAAAATCCTTATGTTTTAAAAGCTATAAAATAAACGATTGCGTATAAGAATTACAGTAATAGAATTTCAAACACACCGTGAAAAGTTCTTTCATCAGCGTGATATCAGTTCCTTCATTTCTGGCTATTTCTCCCTTCTCAGACAGCTTTTCCCACAAAGACATTCTAACATTGTCAGCTGCTTATTCCAGCGACTATCGTTAGACTGGCTCATTTATCTATCATGAGCATTAAGAAAACAACTTCTCTTTACGTAAGTCAAGCTTTCTTTCGCCGCTTCAAAAGACCACGAACTTATGGACAATTGACGCGTATACAGGGTGATCACCTAACGTTACCGCTGGATATATTTCGTAAACCACATCAAATACTGACGAATCGATTCCACAGACCGAACGTGTGGAGAGGGGCTAGTGTAATTGGTTAATACAAACCATAAAAAAATGCACGGAAGTATGTTTTTTAACACAAACCTAGGTTTTTTTAAACGGAACCCCGTTGGTTTTGTTAGCACATCTGAACATATAAACAAATACGTAATCAGTGCCGTTTGTTGCATTGTAAAATGTTAATTACATCCGGAGATGTTGTAACCTAAAGTTGACGCTTGAGTACCACTCCTTCGCTGTTCGATCGTGTGTATCGGAGGGCAACGAATTACGTAGGGATCCAAAGGGAACGGTGATGGACCTTAGGTACAGAAGAGACTGGAACAGCACATTACGTCCACATGCTAACACCTTTTTATTGGTCTTTTTCACTGACGCACATGTACATTACCATGAAGGGTGAGGTACACGTACACACGTGGTTTCTGCGGCAGTACTGCGGCGTGTACGACATTCATTACGCCAGAGATTGCAATTGTGTGCAGCAAATGATGTCCACCACATTGAACATCTATTGGCCTGACATGTCGGGACGCACTCTATTCCACTCCGTAATTGAAAACGGAAACCATAGCATATGGCTGGAACAATTCAATCGTGAATAATCATGCAGTGCAAAGGCAATGTTGTTACCTTGATCAGCCGTGTGCTGCATGTCTTTCAAAGTAGATTGGTGGGTACCAAGAGACATAAACCGTCAAAACAATTCTCTTAGAATATTACCGCACGTTTTTGGTTTATCTGAAAACTGAGTTGTAAAAAAATGCGAAATCTGAGAGTCCAGTCGATGAAACAGGAGACAATAGACGTCAGATAATTGTTGCTTCTCGCACTGGATGTCCACATGTCTGTGGTTGCTGAGTATTCACCTTATGTTATATGAGCAATTACCTCAGGCATAATTATATGTCGTAGGCTTTTAGCACTTTCTGCTATGTACCACCACACAGTTGTGGGGTGAGACATAATTGCCCTTGCAGTGTTGATAAACGTCTGAACAAGATCCATAAGACCTTCACATGTTATAGCTCCGTACGACCTTACGTCTCGTGCACATATAGCCACGCATTTATCGACAGTTATCTCCCGAACAGGTTTAGGAAGCCGTTTCTCGTCCACACAAGACCCTCGTTTATTAGACACACATGGATGGCGAGAAATGTGCGGAGTGCCACTTGACCCTTCAGCATGAGAGCAAATTTCATTGCACAGCGAACAGCACACAAAATGAACGCTTTTCCTAACGCCATCCACGACAGGCATTAACAGGGTCCAAACCGAACATTTAAAATTCGCTTCAGGCTGTATGGTTCTCCACTCACCACTGATTATTTTTCCATTTACTTCCCTCTTATTGACATGCGCACCTACTTCTGCAAACCACGTTTAGTTTCCAAGCTCATTTTGTGCGTTACGAAAAAATGAAGAAATCCTACCACTCCACTAAACAATGGCTGTCTAAGGCGCTGCAGTCATGGACTGTGTGGATGGTCCAAGTGGAGTTTCGAGTCCTCCCTCGTTGGGTGTGTGTGTTTGTCCTTAGGATAATTTAGGTTAAGCAGTGTGTAAGCTTATGGTCTGATGACCTTAGCAATTAAGTACCGTAAGATTTCTCACACATTTGAACATTTGAACTAAACTCTGCTCTACTCACCGCTCGCAGCCCGTAGCTCACAACAGCGGTCAGTGCTACCAACAGCCCGTAGGTAGCAGCACGCCAGCATTTGCACACGGCACTGGCGCTGTGACGTCACGGGTTCGCTTAGTGCGGAGCAGTGAGGCCGCAGCCCGTGGGCTGCATCTCCATGCGCGACTCTGCCGAGCCCGTGACATACAGCTGTTTCGCAACAGCACTGCTCGGCCCTTGGGGTGACGTCAGGGACCCGCTCGGTCCGAGGCTGCTGTAGCCCAGTGCGGCCAGACGACTCTGCTGCGTGCGGCCCGTCAGACATCAATGCGACTGCACCGGCTCAAACGGCAGCGCTAGGCAAGGCTCGCACGGCTGTCCTGGCTGCGCTCCTCGACGGGCCACGCCTCGATGTCCACCTCTGCTGCAAACTGCACAACCAGAGCTCGCTCTCAGCCGGTTGTCGCCGTCCAATTCACATCATACAAGCCAACTGCGACGTCACTCCAGCAGTGGCTGCATCAATTCCCACGGGCAGACACGCCCCTGAACTGACTTAACCTTGTGCACGACTTGATGACTAATCTTTTAACAGCCAGTATCGTAGTCCATTATACCGTAGGAAAATGTAAGACACCAAGAAATTTTTTCTTTCTTTATGTTTATGAAATATTTGTGTACCAGAAAGTCCACAAATGTTAATAAGTACATGCAATACTCTCTATGATAATGAGGAACATAGAAGCCTTCACATTTTCTTCTGCGACCAGCTAGGAGATGCCTTCCTGTTTCGTATCGTCCTTTGTTCTTCAGATTTCGCTATGTATGCATCTATCTTGTTAGCTCTTGTTGTTCTTGTTGTTGTGGTCTTCAGCCGAGAGACTGGTTATAAGCAGCTCTCCATGCTACTCTGGCTCTGAGCACTATGGGACTTAACATCCATGGTCATCAGTCCCCTAGAACTTAGAACTACTTAAACCTAACTAACCTAAGGACATCACACAACATCCAGTCATCACGAGGCAGAGAAAATCCCTGACCCCGCCGGGAATCGAACCCGGGAACCCGAGCGTGGGAAGCAAGAACGCTACCGCACAACCACGAGCTGCGGACTATGCTACTCTATCTTGTGCAAGCTTCCTCATCTCCCAGTACCTATTGCAACCTACATCCTTCTGAATCTGCTTAGTGTATTCATCTCTTCGTCTCCGTCTACGATTTTTACCCTCCACGGTGTCCTCCAATACTAAATTGGCGATCCCTTGATGCCTCAGAATATGCCCTACCAACCGATCCCTTCTTCTAGTCAAGTTGTGCCACAAATTTCTCTTCTCTTTAATTCTACTCAGTACCTCCTCATTAGTTATGTGATCTATCCATCTAATCTTCGGCATTCTTCTGTAGCAGCACATTTCGAAAGCTTCTATTCTCGTCTTGTCTAAACTATTTATCGTCCACGTTTCACTTCCATACATAACTACACTCCATACAAATACTTTCAGAAACGACTTCCTGACACTTAAAACTTTACTCGATGTTAGCAAATTTCTCTTCTTCATAAACGCTTTCCTTGCCACTGCCATTCTACATTTTATACCCTCTTTACTTCGACCATCATCAGTTATTTTGCACCCCTAATAGCAAAACTCCTTTACTACTTTAAGTGTCTCATTTCCTAATTTAATTCCCTCAGCATCACCCGAATTAATTCGACTACATTCCATTATCCTCGTTTTGCTTTTGTTGATGTTCATCTTATATCCTCCTTTCAAGACACTGTCCATTCCGTTCAACTGCTCTTGCAAGTCCTTTGCCGTCTCTGACAGAATTACAATGTCATCGGCGAACCTCAAAGTTTTTATTTCTTCTCTATGGATTTTAATTCCTGCTCCGAATTTTTCTTTTATTTCCTTTACTGCTTGCTCGATATACAGATTGAATAACATCGGGGATAGGCTACAACCCTGTCTCACTCCTTTTCCAACCACTGCTTCCCTTTCATGCCCCTCGACTCTTATAACTTCTATCTGGTTTCTGTACAAACTGTAAATAGCCTTTCGCTCCCTGTATCTCATCCCTGCCACCTTCAGAATTTGAAAGAGAGTATTCCAGTTGACGTTGTAAAAAACTTTCTCTAAGTCTACAAATGCTAGAATCGTAGGTTTGCCTTTCCTTAATCTATTTTCTAAGATAAGTCGTAGGGTCAGTATTGCCTCACATGTTGCAACATTTCTACGGAATCCAAACTGATCTTCCCCGAGGTGGGCTTCTGCCAGTTTTCCATTCGTCTGTAAAGAATTTGTGTTAGTATTTTGCAGCCGTGGTTTATTAAACTGATTTCTCAGTAATTTTCGTATCTGTCAACACCTGCTTTTTTGGGATTGGAATTATATTCTTCTTGAAGTCTGAGGGTATTTCGCCTGTCTCATACATCTTGCTCACTAGATGGTAGAGTTTTGTCAGGATTAGATCTCCCAAGGCCGTCAGTAGTTCTAATGGGATGTTGTCTACTACCGGGGCCTTGTTTCGACTCAGATCTTTCAGTGCTGTGTCAAACTGATCACGCAGTATCATATCTCCTATTACATCTTCATCTACACTCTCTTCCGTTACTATAATATCGTCCTCAAGAACATTGCCCTTGTATAGATCCTCTATATACTCCTTGCACCTTTCTGCTTTCCCTTCTTTGCTTATTACTGGATTTCCATCTGGGCTCTTGATATTCATGCTAGTCGTTCTCTTTTCTCCTAAGATCTCTTTAATTTTCCAGTAGGCAGTATCTAACTTACCCCTAGTGATGTGCGCATCTACATCCTTACATTTCTTCTCTAGTCATCCCCGCTTAGCAGTTTGGCCCCTCCTGTCGATCTCATTTTTGAGACGTTTGTATCCTTTTTTGCCTGCTTCATTTACTGCATTTTTGTATTTTTTCCTTTCATCAATTATATGAGGGGCGTTTCAAAAGTATGTGCAAAAATAAATACTGCTTACATGTTTGGGGTAAACCATTTTCCTTTTTTATTTTTCTTCATAGTTTCCTTTTAGACTTCTAAACTTCGTCTACAGCTGTTCTAATTTGTTGATCCCTTCCGAATAATAGGAATTCTATAAGTCTGCAAAATAGCTAACAGTTTCTGAAATCACCTCCTCGTTTGAATAAAATCTTTGTCCCGCCATGCATTTCTTCAAATTGGGGAACAAATAGTAGTTCGAGGGAGCCAAGTCTGAAGAAAAGGGGGGGGGGGGGGCGGATGCGAAACGAGTCGAATCCGTTTTCCACTAATTTTGCGACCACAACTGCTGAGGTGTGTGCTGGTGCATTGTCGTGATGGAAAAGGAAGGTCCAATAACGATGAATAATATTCACCTGTAATAGTTTTACCGTTTTCCAGATGGTCGATGATAATTATTCCTTGCGATTCCCAAAAGACAGTCGCCATAACCTTTCCGGCCGAAGGAATGGTCTTCGCCTTTTTTGGTGCAGATTCTCCCTTGGTAACCCATCGTTTAGATTGTTGTTTGGTCTCAGGAGTATAGTAATGTATCCATGTTTTATCCACATTGACGAAACGACGCTCAAAGTTCTGCGGATTCTTCTGAACACCTGCAAAACATCCTTGCAACACTTCGCACAATTCCGTTTTTGGTCAAGCGTGAGCAATCGCGGAACACATCTTGCGGATAGCTTTCTGATGTCCAAATGTTAGTGCAAAATATTATGTACCCGTTCATTCGAGATGCCCACAGCACTAGCAATCTCACGCACCTCAACTCTTCTGTCATCCAGCACCATATTATGGATTTTATCAATGGTTTCTGGAGTGGTGACCTCCACAGGGCGTCCAGAACGTTCAGTATACTTGTGCCCATATGGCCACTCCTAAAATTTTGAAATTACTTATAAATTGTTCCGATCTAAGGCGCAGAGTCACCGTAATGTTTATCTAGTTTCTCGTTAGTCTCCTGAGGCGTTTTGCCTTTCATAAAGTAATGTTTAATCACAACATGAAATTCTTTTTCGTCCATTTTTGACAGTCACTCGACTTCCTTGATTCACGCGAATGCCAAACACAAAGGAATAGACTAATATTACTGAAACTTGGTGTGCGTTCTTCCCAAAGATGCTACTAACTGAACATGACCTCGATAGGTGCCGGTGGTGGCATGTCTCGGACTTTGCATGGACCTTTCAAACGCCTCTCTTATTCGAGTATATTTAAATTAATACCTTTCAAACGTATTAATTTAACAAACTAGACATATCTCTTTGTATTAATGTCTTTATCAGCTTTGTATACAGCTATTCGTGAAATAAATGCAAAACTGCTGACGTGGAGCCCGTCCGCCACTGGTGTGATCCAAACACTGATTATCAATTTATCAGATTTTTTATGGTGCACCAAAGAACCTACAGTCTTTATGAAACGAAGTCCGATACTCAATTAACTACACAGCATAATTCGATTGACCGATCGCGTTATGCACTTGCCTTATGAAAATTACATTGGAGCCACATCTGTAACTTTGCGTTTCTCTCGAACACCAACCTGGAGTAATAGGAAATCACAACAGGAATCACCGAGCACTGCTCGGTTATTTTCAATTGACATTACTAAGCTGACTACCTGCTGGTAAGTGATAGGTGATCACGACTATTTTCTTTGGATTGTCCGCAGCTCGTGGTTGTGCGGTAGCGTTCTCGCTTCCCACGGCCGGGTTACCGGGTTCGATTCCCGGCGGGGTCAGGGATTTTCTCTGCCTCGTGATGACTGGGTGTTGTGTGCTGTCCTTGGGTTAGTTAGGTTTAAGTGGTTCTAAGTTCTAGTGGACTCATGACCATATCTGTAAAGTCCCATAGTGCTCAGAGCCATTTGAACAATTTTTCTTTACATTCTCTATCTTCCTTCCACCTTCGCAAGCAGGCAAAGTAACAGTTACAGCTCACAACTTCCACTTGCTCATCCACCGTCGAGAGAGCTTGTTTCCATTGTCACTCCATGTATGGTGGCAGTTTAACGTCATTCCAGAGACACCTCTGTTTACATCAACAAAATAATACATGATCCGTTACATCAGTTGTTTGAATCGGTCAACAATGTGAGATAAATAGCTCCCCAACACCGACATGCACACCCTTCTCTCCATTACCCAATTGACAATTCCTTGTTGCCTCAGGATATGCCAAATGAAACGAAGTCATGCATTAAGTATCTTGTTTTTCCCGAGTTCGACTCAGTATCTTCTTATCAGTTATTCGATCTGCAGCGCCAGCACTAATTTTCAGCGCTACTGAGAAAATTGTGATTGTGATATCGATATAGCTATGATGCCACGGCGTAGGTGGAAGTTTTTAAGTTGGCACTACGACAGACAACGACGAAGCACCCTCTAACCGGTGCTGTGCAGGTCTACGAGCTCCGCGACAGATTCTGCCCATTTTGATCAAGAGCAGACGGCCAGGACATTTCGCTTGCTATTGAGACTATTTACTACTTACGACGGGTCTAAGGATTCGCAGCTCAGTGCAAAGTTATGTGTTCAGTTAATATTGTGATATAGTAAAACCATTTCTAAGAGCGGTACCGAGAGAGTTTCACCTTTTCCTGCTCCTACTCACTTCCGTCATTCGGCCAACCTTTAGTTTACAGGAGCAGACCTACCCGCCGCCTTCCAGGCGGGATACAAAACTTGGAGACGAACTGGGATAAAAAAATTTTTTTTCCTCTCCTCTCATTTCGTTTTTTGCTCGGTAATGCTTTAGCTTTTTTGTGATGTCCCCGTGTGGCTGATCGGGCATGATGTGTGTGATGTCCGTAGGTTAGTTAGGTTTAATTAGTTCTAAGTTCTAGGCGACTGATGACCTCAGAAGTTAAGTCGCATAGTGCTCAGAGCCATTTGAACCGTGTGGCTGAGTGACTGTCTATAAGTGTTCCCACCATTCGCTACAAGACTTTCATTTGTGGAAACCATGGCTCAGCAAATGACGCAGCTGCTTGCTGCCATAAATGGACTGGTCACACTACAAACTGCAGCTACTTCGGTGCCTCCGACGCCACCGCCTGTACCGACGCCGTCGCCAACGGAGTCGCCATTTCGTGCCTTTGATCCTGACGTTTAACGCTGGCCGCAATACATCGCACAGCTCAAGGCACACTTCGCAGCTTACAACATACCAGGTACAGAGGGGCTTACGTTTTTCATTGCCATTGCGGGTATTGTGTTGTACCGTGTGCTCGTGAAATTGTTTCCCACAATCTGCCCAGAAACTAAAACTTACGATGAAGTGCCGGCCGGAGTGGCCGAGTGGTTCTAGGCGCTATAGTCTGGAACCGCGCGACCGTTACGGTCGCAGGCTCGAATCTTGCGTCGTGCATGGATGTGTGTGATGTCCTTAGGTTAGTTAGGTTTAATTAGTTCTAAGTTCTAGGGGACTGATGACCTCAGAATTTAAGTCCCATAGTGCTCAGGGCCATTCGAGCCATTTTTTTACGATGAAGTGATTGATGCTTTGAACTCCCACTTTCGTGATAGTGTAAATGTGGTTGCTGCACGCTACAAATTCCTTCGCCTCACTCGTGGCTCTAATCAGTCGAATAAAGCTTGGTTAGCGGGCCTTCAGGGAGTAACTTCTGATTGTGACTTAAATTGCTCTTGTGGACGCTCATATGCGGATGTAATGATTACAGTAGCTATTGCGCAGAATGTGGCGGATCACCGCATCCGCGAACAATTCCTCAGATTTAAAAACCCGTCTTTGTAGGAAGTAGTGGACTTGCTAAACAGACAAGATACATTAGACATGGCTACTTCCGCGTTCGACGTGACCCCGGGTGTGTGTACTGTTAGCGCGGCACAACACGTGCCCTCCCACCCGTCAGCACGTCCAGCCACGCCGCGCCCTCGCGCGCAAGTAAAAAAATTTCACACCAGACACCCACTAAGAAACTGAAATCATATCCGAACTGCTTTCGTGCCTACCCACGGGACAGTTGCCCATCCCGTCAAGCACTGTGTTATTTTTGTAATAACGAAGGACATGTGCAAGCTGTGTGTAACAAGAGAAACTCTAGTTCACCAACTGTCTCCCGTTCGCGTTACTCACGTGGGCGTCACCGCAACGGCAACCGCCATGACCATGATTCACATCAGCCTATGGATATTAATGCCATTTATTCAAAGCCTTCTACTTCACGTTCTTCGACAGCTCGTCGTGTGAATCAGGTTTTTCCAGACAAATCCTCTTGCATTCAGGAAACTTTTTGTGACTTTGCTCATTTGTGAATGTTCTGTTCGCATGCAGCTGGACACTGGTGCGTCAGTTTCTTTACTGAACAAATCGACGTATGACTTGCTTTATTCACTCCCGCATCTTCGTTCACATTCCACGCTGACTGCACTTACTGGATAGGAAATCTCAGTGCTTGGCGTGTGTAGTTTGCTAGCCACATATGGTGCCACGATCCGTACAGTGTCTTTCCATGTGCTCAGCTCTAGTGATGCTACGAATATATTTGGTATGGACGCATTCGAACTTTCTGGTCTCGCAATTCAGGACAATGTACTTTGCATCAACTCTATTGACCATGCAGAAACTGTTACCACACTATGCGATGATTTTGCTGAACTCTTTTCTTATGGCCTTGGTTGTGCCACAGACTGTGCAGCGCATGTTGTAATTAAAGACAATGCCATGCCTATTTTCCGGCGTGCACGCCTGGTGCTGCACGCTTGCGCGACGCCGTAGCTTCTGAACGTAAGCATTTTCAAGACATTGGTGGTACTGCACTTGTTTCTACTTCGCCATGGGCTTCGCCTATAGTGTGTGTGAAGAAACCAAACGGTCGTCTCCGTATTTGTGCTGACCTTAAGTCTACAGTAAAACCCTAGACAGTGGTAGCTACATTTCCCTTACTGCGTTCTGATTTTTGATAAGGTTGGTGTGGGAAAATTCTTTTCCACTTGTGGGACGCATACTTTCAGATTCCGCTTTAAGAACAGTCGCAGCGTTATTTTGTGATACACACCCACCTTGGATTGCTGAAGTTTCGCCCCCGTCCGTTCGGTTGTGCTTCGCCTCCTGCTATTTTCCAGTCTTATTTGCAGCAGTTGTGGACCAGTGTCACTGGTTGCTCAAATTATCTGGACGATATAGAGATATAAGGCCGCACACCTCACGAACATTTGCAGAATGTACGTGCCTTAGTTATTGTACTTTTGCAGGCAGGACTAAAGTGTAAAAGAGGAAGGGCAAATTTTTGCAAACTGAGATTCAGTATTTAGGACATATGATTAATGATCAGGGTATCCAACCCTCGCCCTCAAATCTCAGTGCAATTAGAGACTTGCCAGCACCCAGGAACTTGAAAGAACTTCACTCTGTGTTGAGAAAAATTTCATGTTATATTCAGTTTACAACAAATGCAGCGCAGATTTCAGCGCCTTTGCATCGCCTTTGGCGTAAGAGCGTTCCTTTCGTTTGGTCTTCGGAATGAGAGTCTGCTTTCCACGAGATCAAATCTGCTTTGTTGAGTGATAGCTGTTTGATTCCTTTGGATCCCTCTAAACTCGTTGTTTTGCTGTCGGTACATCTTCTCACGCCATCGGAGCGGTTCTCTCACACAGCATGTCTGTCGATCGTCCGATAGCTTTTGCGTCTAAGTTGCTCAATTGTGCCCACCAAAACTATTCTCAAATCGAGAAAGAAGCTTTAACTATTGTATATGGCGTGACAAAGTTTCATGATTTTTTGTGCGGTCGCAAGTTCTATTTGGTCACCGACCATTAGCCTTTGATGTCGTTGTTCCACCCGTCAAAGCCAGTTCTGACCCGTACTGTACAAAAGTTCCAACGCTGGTCTTTGTTTCTGTCTAACTACAATTACGAAATCTTGTTTCGGCCCACGGCCCGGCATGGCAATGCTGATGCTTTGTCTCGTCTGCCTGTCGGTCCTGACGAAGTGTCTGATTCTGCCGGATTGTCCCGCATGTTTATTGATTCACAAGATAAGGAATCAGCTGATGGTTTACCGGTGGATTTTCGTCGCATTGCTTCCGCGACAGCCGCCGATGCTTCTTTGCTGATTCTTTTGCAGTATATTCGTACTCAATGGCCTCCATCTGCTATGCAGATTCTCCGCTTGCTGTACGCTGGTCATTGGGGTATAATGCGGATGAAGCAACTAACGCATTGTCACTGCACTTGGGTCGGCATTGATAAACATATTAAGAATTTGCTTGATAACTGTTGCTCTTGCATGGAGCATCAATGTGCTCCTCGCCAGCGCTTCTCTGCGTGGCTGACTCCTACTGCGCCTTGGCAGCGCGTTCGTATTGATTTTGCGGGTCCTTTCTAGGACACCTGCTGGTTAATAGTCATTGATGAGTACAGCAACTTTCCCTTTGTTGTACCTCTGTCTTCTTCTACATCTGCCAGTACTATCAAGGCTTTGACGTCTGTTTTCTGCATTGAGGGCCTCCCTGAAGATATTGTCTCCGACAATGGCCCCCAATTCATGTCCTCAGAGTTTGAAGTGTTCTGTGCTGCTAATGGCATTCGCCATCTGACCTCAGCCCCATTCCACCCTCAGGCAAATGGCGAGGCTGAACGCTTTGTGCGTATGTTTAAGTCACAGATGAGCAAATTGCGCGCCACGCACTCTCGCGAGCATGCGCTCTGGACTTTCCTTGCTTCATATTGCTGGCAGCTGTTCGGCACCCGTTCCACAGCGGAATTGCTACATGGCCACGCCCATCGGTCGCTCCTGCAGCCGTTGCACCCGCCGCCGCGCGTTACCGCTGCTTCGTGTCGTTCTGGCTTGGCGCCACATGATTTAGTGATCTATTGCGTTTTCTCTGGCAGGCAGCGCTGGGAGCAGGGACGCATTCTTCGCCAGTTTGGCCGCGCCTTATGTGTCATTTCTGGTCTCTCCGGCACTGATAAGCGACACCGGAACCAGATCCGTTTGTGCCATCCTCGGTTTTCTGCCGCTGGTTGGTTTTCGGCAGATCTGGAAGCTTCACGGATTCCGCCGCCTCAGCCCACGACTCCACCGAGGGCCCCTCCGCCACTCGCGCCCCCGCCGCGGGCGTGCCTGCCGTTGTCGAAGTCGCCGCTGCCAGTCCGGTTCCCCGCACGGGACGGCCGCCTCTCGCCGCCACCACGGCCCCATCTCCGGCCGCCGCCGCCGAGTTCCTCCGTAGTGCCGGTCCGGTTCTGATGGACGCTGAGGCTGCCTCGTCACACACAAAATCATGTAGGTCGTTGCTCCGCCTCCTCATCCGAGCATACCCAGTGGCGGTGCGTCGAGTGGGCAGGTTTACCATGGGGCGCTTTCCTCGTCCCTGCCGTGAGCAATTCGGGTTCGCGGGTGGACAGCACGCATCAGCAGTTCCGCAGTCCGCCCCCTCAGCTGCGCCCATCTGGCTGCCTCCACGTGTCGCCAGAAGCCACACTCAATGACAGTACATCGTTTCCGGGGGGAGAGATGTGGTACCGATAGGTACGATGCCACGGCGTAGGTGAAAGTTCTTAAGTTGGTACTACAACAGACACCGACGACAGCGCCTTCTAGCCGGTGCTGTGAAGGTCTAAGAGCTCCGTGACAGATTCTGCCCATCTTGATCAAGAGCAGATGGCCGAGAGACTTCGCTTGTTATTGAGACTATGTACTACTTACGATGGGTCTAAGGTTTCGCACCTCAGTGCGAAGTTATGTATTAAGTTAATATTGTGATATAGTAAAACCAATAGATGTTCACCTTTTCCTCCTCCTACTCACTTCCTTCATTCAGTCAACCTTTCTGTTTACAGGAACAGACCCACGCGCTGCATTCCAGGTGGGATACAAAAGTGATATTGCCATGGCCGTTGCAAAAGACTTAGTTAGTGGGCCAGCTCAGGGATGACTAAACACCATTTCGACAGATGCACCAATGCCATTGGCACATTCCCACACATTGTGCTCCAGGAAAGGGTCTGGCACTGCCATAACAACGACACAGCAGAAAGGCGTTTGTAGGCCAGTTGCTACACATCCAATCAACAGACTTCTTATGGTCTATATAGTTGCGAGCTGTGATTTGCAAAGCAAGAACGGTCTGACCCAACATAAATTACAATTATTTTCAGTCAAAAGTGTCTCAGTCTGGTAGCTACTATTTACCAGGAGAGGTGTATGCAGCTCCACGAGGCGACATGATACTACAAGCAGCCACCACGAGATTTGGCGTCCACTAACTGTGGGCCCCTGCTTCTGGTCTTAAGATCAGTGCTGTGGCTTAGTATCTTCCAGCCAGTGGGCCACCTTCAGGCCAACTACCAGGTGCAAACATCCCTCCGCCATAGAAGGCAGTCACTTGAGACCATGACCACCTGTTGCATCAGTTCCTTAACACTCGCTGTCTTCAGCACACATTATGGAGTACGTTGCACCACAGAATGTTCTAGTTTGTTCTTCAGTAAAATGTATGACTAATAGTGAAGTCTTTATGAGTAGCCATCTATCATCAACCCGACAACAGTCCACCACCTCAACTCAGGCCTCCACATGTACATCTGCATCAACATGGATACTCTGCAATTCACATTAAAGTGCCTGGCAGAGGGTCCATCGAACAACCTTCACAATTCTCTATTATTCCAATGTCGTATAGCGTGCGGAAAGAATGAACACATATATCTTTCTGTACGAGCCCTGATTTCCCTTATTTTATCGTGATGATCGTTCCTCCCTATCTAGGTCGATGTCAACAAAATATTTTCGCATTCAGGGGAGAAAGTTGGTGATAGTAATGTTGTGCGAAGATTCCGTCGTAAATAGAAACGCCTTTCTTTTAATGATTTTCAGCCCATATCCTTCATCATTTCTGTGACAATCTCTCCCATATTTCGTGATAATACAGAACTTGCTGCCTTTCTTTGAACTTTTTCGATGTACTCAATCAGTTCTATCTGTTAAGGATCCCACACTGCGCAGCTATATTCCAAAAGAGGACGGACAAGCATAGTATCCTCTTGTGGCGTAGTGTCCTCCTTAGTAGGTTTGTTACATTTTCTAAGTATCATGCCAATAAAACGCAGCCTTTCTTGAGCCTCCCTACAACAGCTCCTATGTGCTCCTTCCAGTTTAAGCTGTTCGTAATTGTGATACCTAGGTATTTAGTTGAACATACGGCTTTTAGATTAGACTGATTTATCGTGTAACTGAAGTTTAAAGAGATCATTTTAGCACTCATGTCGATGACCTCACACTTTTCTTTATTGGAGGTCAACTGCCACTTTTCGCACCATTCAGATATTTCTTCTAAATCGTTTTGGATTTTGTTTTGATCTTCTGACGACTTTATTAGTCAAAAACGACAGTGTTATCTGGAAACAACCGAAGACGGCTGCTCAGATTGTCTCCCAAATCGTTTATATAGATAAGGAACAGCAAAGGGCCTATAAAACTACCTTGGGGAACGTCTGAAATCACTTCTGTATTACTCGATGTCTTTCCGTCAATTACTAAGAACTGAGACCTCTCTGACAGGAAATTGCAAATCCAGTCACATAACTGAGACGATATTCCATAAGCACGCAATTTCCCTACGAGCAGCTTGTGTGGTACAGTGTCATAAGCCTTCTGGAAATCCAGGAATACGGAATCGATGTGAAAGCCCTTGTCAATAGCACTCAGCACTTCGTGTGAATAAAGAGCTTGTTGTGTTTCACAGGAACGATGTTTTCAAAACCCGGGTTGACTGTGTGTCAATAGACCGTTTCCTTCGAGGCAATACATAATTTTCAAACACAATATATGTTCTACAATCCTGCAGCATATCGACGTTAATCATATGAGTCTGTAATTTAGTGGATTACTCCTACTACCTTTCTTGAATATTGGTGTGACGGGTGCAACTTTCCAGTCTTTGCGTAAGGATCTTTCGTGGAGGGAACGGTTGTATATGATTGTTAAGTAAGGAGCTAATGCGTCAGCACACTCGGAAAGGGATCTAATTGATATACAGTCTGGACCAGAAGACTTGCTTTTATTAAGTGATTTGAGTTGCTTCACTAGTTCGAGGATATTTACTTCTACATTACTCATATTGGCAGCTGTTCTCGATTCGAATTCTGGGATATTTACTTCGTCTTCTTAGTGAAGGCATTTCGGAAGGCTGTGTTTAGTAACTCTGCTTTGGCAGCACCGTCTTCGATAGTAAATCCGTTGTTATCGCGCAGAGAGGGGCATTGATTGTTTCTTGCCGCTTACGTACTACACATACGACCAGAATCATTTTGCATTTTCTGCCAGGTTTCGAGACAAAGTTTCGTTGTGGCAACTGTTGTAGGCGTCTCGCGCTATAGAGCGACCTTCTGTATAAGATCGCCAATCGTGGGGATCTTGCGTCTGTTTACGTTTGCCATGTTTGTTTCTTTGTTTCTGCAACAGTGTCCTAACCCGTTTTTGTACCAAGGAGGATCAGCTCCGTCGTTTGTTTCAAATGGTTCTGAGCACTATGGACTTAACTTCTGAGGTCACCAGTCCCCTAGAACTTAGGACTACTTCAACCTAACTAACCTAAGGACATCACACACATCCATGCCCGAGGCAGGATTCGAACCTGGGACCGTAGCAGTCTCGCAGTTCTGGACGGTAACGCCTAGAACAGCTCCGCCAACTCGGCCGGTACAACGTTAGGTTCTTCGCAAAAATTTCGGCTGAGCTTATATCCGATTTTAGCCAGCTTTCAGTGCCTATAACGATTTGAACATCAGTGCTTTCTATTAGCACTTGGAGCTCTGGTACATTCCCAACACATCTACAACAATTTACAACTGTTATACCAATGATTCATGTATCTACTTTCTTCCTGTGTTCAGCTTGCACCCTTTGTGACTGAAGCCCTTCTTGTGTTTTCCCGTGACCCTCTAACCTAAAAAAACACAATCCACGCCACACTGCCCCTGCTACCCGTGTAGCCGCCTCCTGCGTATAGTGGACACCTGACCTATTCAGCGGAACCTGAAACCCAACCACCCGTTGGCAAAAGTCGAGGAATCTGCAACCTACACGGTCGCAGAGCCGTGTGAGCCTCTGATTCAGACCCACCACACGGCTCTGTACCAGAGGTCCGCAATCGGTCTTGTCGACTATGCTGCAAATGGTCTGCTCTGCTTTCATCTTGCAAGCAAGACTGGCAGCCTTTACCACTTCTGTTAGCCGCTCGAAACCACTGAGAATCTCTTCTGGTCCAAAGTGTCACACATCACTGGCACCGACGTGAGCAACCACCTGCAGTTGGCTGCACCCCGTGCTCTTCATGGCATCCGGGAGTACCCTTTCCACATCTGGAATGACTCCACCCGGCATGCACACGGAGTGCGCATTGGATTTCTTACCCTTCTTGTCAGCCAAGTCCCTAAGGGGCCATATAACGCGCCTAACGTTGGAGGTCCCAACTACCAATTATCCCACCCTCTGCGATTGCCCGGATCTTGCAGGCTGAGCGGTTTAAGCACCTAAAGTAGTAGTCATGAGTAGATGCTCAAGCGAAGAAGTTAAGTTTCAGTAAGTGTTAGGATAGAATTAAATTAAGTGTCCTTGCCATCGTACTGTTTTGTTCTCCTCCTTTGTGGTTTGCATTATTAGTGGGGGATACCATGGCGGAGAGGTTGCGAATTTCTGCTGCCTGGACCAGATGTTCAGGGAAGAGCATGTGCCGATGATTTTTGTGTCCTGCAGAGTGCAACTGCCGACAGTAATTTTGTTGTAGATACTTACGAGATTACACAGAAAGCTATCAATAAGGCTGATTGTATTGCAGATGTTGCGGGTACAGAAATGGTACAACGCATTTAGTATTTCCGAAGGACGCAGATTCAGCTCCATCTGTGACGGCACTGCCACCTCAGAACGTGGGAGGAGAAGAAAGAGGAAATGTATTTGTAAGGTTAATGATCGAGCCGACAAGGCTTGTGCCAGTGGATCAGGAGATTGACAAAAGTGACAAAACTTGCAGTGTAATGCGTGATGCAGGCGACAGCTGCTGCGCAATTCTAGGGTTAGACTTTCTGATCAAGCATCATGCCGAAACTGATTTTCGATGAAGCGCCTTAGAACTCTGGGGGAAAATGTTCAAGCTGGATGAAGTTGTCACCAGTGAAATACTGTCGCAAGGTTCGTTTTTCATGAAGGACAAACGCGGGCAAAATCACTGAGGCTTAATTTGCATGATATAGTGCCACAATGCACTGGGCAGTTTCTTTAGGTGACAGAATGTGTTGTGACTTATACGATTTTGGTCTTCGCCTCCGATTCGGGAGTCGTCGCTGATTCCTCAGCGTTCAGTGATTGAGAGCACTTCTCCTGTCTATACGCACGTTGAGAAGTTATCTGAATACCGACGTGTGGCTTGGATTTCGAGTTTGTTGTCTGTAGAATACAGAGAGGACAAGATAGTATTAGATTATACTAGTCAGAGGACCGCCTTCTTCCGTCCTAGTGTTTAATGAGTTTTTTATTTTGTGGCTGGAGTTCTTCCATCGTCGCAGATGTGTACGAGAACCATCACTCAGTCGCACGCGACGCAGTACTTTTGATGATATTGCTAATTGCTTCGGCTTATTAGGGTTACAAAGCTTAACAGCTGTGATCACGTAAGTTTCATTTCCACTGACGTTGCACACTACTGTAAATCTTTTTTGATAGTAGTGTCTTCTAGTGTTTGGGACATAGATGTCAGTCATGTCGCGTTATTTATAATTGATGGTGTAGCCATAACAAGGCTCAGTTCGGGCAGTTGATCAATAATATTAGTCATGAAATTCATTTGCATCTCTTTATGTCCACTGCACATCGTGATATATCATTTATAATATAGAAAGGGGTTTTAATCTACAATAAATGTATAAGCAGAAACAACATTAATATTTAGTAGTTACTAGTTCCCTTAATCATTCATTTATTTTTGTATTATAATTTATATGTTGAAGAGCAAGAGATCCTAAGATCTGCTTCAGGGGGTAATTAGACAGAGCCAAATCTTTATATTTGCGTTCAGTATTTTCCATTGCGCACTTTCATTATTACACCCGCCTGGAGTAGCATCTAGGAAACCACAAAAATACCTTCTGGAAATACTACCTAACACTTAATTTATATTCGATGTTAGCAAATCCTTCGCTTTCATTAATACTTTTCTTGCTATAATCAGTCTTCATTTTATGTCCTCTCCACGTCGGCCATCATCAGTTATTTTGCTGCCCAATAGTCCTTTTAGTGTCTCATTTCGTATTCTGATTCCCTTAACACTACCTGATTTAACCCTCGCATTATCAAGGGGGAGGGAAGGGGTACTTTATGCCTACCTTTTCAAAACACTGTAATCCAATTATGTACATTATATTTAAAAATTTTGAAAAAAAAATTGTTTTATGCCTAACTTTTCAGAGTACTGTAATCTGAACAAAAAAATTTAGGTCTTTTTGGTGGATGTGAATTTTCAGAACAGGTGTCATATTCATATTCAGGTTTAGGACACTTCTTACACATAAATATATTGTTAAAAAGTAAGTTGTTCGTAAAATACAACTAAATTTAACGGAATCCTTATATCTTTGTGTTGGTCATATATTATGCCCCCTTTTGTAGTACACATTATGGAGAATCCGTTGTACTGCTAGGTTTAATCCGAATAAATTCCATTACCTTTCATTTAGTTACATTGAGGGTTATCTTATAATCCTTTTTCAGGGCACTATCTATTCCACTCAACTGTTATTCCAAGTTCTTTGCTGTGTTTGACAGAAATGCAGTGTCACCGGGAAACTTCAAAATGTTTATTGCTTCTCCCTAATATTTAAATCGGTTTACAAATTTATCCTTGTATGCTTTACCGCTTGTTCGGTGTAGATGTTCAATAATATCGATTGTAGGGTACCCTAAAGTCTAACCCCCATTTTCAAATTGCACAACTAGAAATCCAGCGGACGGAGTAGCAGAATATATGTGCTTCAACAAGCCTTGATTTTTATGGGGTGGGGCTCTGAAATACCTGTCCAGCTTCATGATACCTCTCTTCTTTTTACCTGAGGACACCAAAATCCATATTTCAGTGCATATATGGACAAAATTCAAACCTTCATTAGGACAACTAGGATTCCCAAGGATTCACGTGTTACCAGTTGTGGGGGAACACGTAGGAATGAGCGTCTCTCCTATTTCAGAACATTAAATGTTATTTTTGTAGCTTCCAGAAGAGCAGATAACAATGAGATAACAATTTCTAAATCGAAAGATAACCCAGTTCTGTTCGAACCCACTAGAGAGAACAAAGAGAAAAGACGGTTAGTGATGCAGTAAAGGGAAATGTCGTTAGAGTGTATTCTGGGATTGAAGAAGTATAAGGAAGGAAAACTATTATATCCTTTTCATGACTTTACGCCTCTTATCTTCAGATATCATTTTTAAATGAAGAATGGGTGCCAGAGGAAAGTTGCTACCTCACAGTATATCTGGAAAAAATAGCTTTTCATCTAAGGATAATTTGAGGCGTTTATGTAAAAGTCCGATTTCAGAAGCTTCTCCGTCCTGGGGCGCCTGACTCAAATGCTTTAACATTGTCATTGTCCATGACAACAGATGGTGCAGTGTAGGTGATTCTTCAGTTCTAATTCCTTGGACGCCGCTTTGAACAGCTACAAAAACCCTTACGTTTTAAGAGCTATAAAATAAACTATTCCATATAAGAATTACAGTAATAGAATAGCATGCCTACCGTTAAAAGTTCTTTCATCAGCCTAATATCAGTCCTTCAATTTGGGCTATTCCTCCATTCTCAGAGAGCTTTTCGCACAAAGACATTCTAACATTGTCAGCTGCTTATTCCAGCGAGTATCGTTAGACTGGGTCAGTGATCTGTCAAGAGCATTAAGAAGACCACTTTTCTTTACGTAAGTGACGCGTTCTTTCGCTGCGGTCAAAAGACCATCTAGTTATGGACAATTGACGCATATATACTCGGCGTCAAAATTATTTCGTAGCCCCGTATTTAGCATATGGCAGGAACAATTCAATCGCCTAGTGCCACGACATTGTTGGTATCTTGATCAGTTGTGTGCTGCATGTTTTTCAAAGTAGAGTCGTGGATACCAAGAGACATAAATCGTCTAAACAATTCTCTTAGAATGTTCACGCACGTTGTTGATTCATCTGGAAACTGAGTTGTAAACAAAATGAGAGATCTGAGAGTCCAGTCTTTGAAACAGGAGACAGTACATGTCAGATAATTGTTTTTTCTCGCACTGGATGTCCACATGTCTGTAGTTGCTGAATATTCACCCTCTGTTATGTGAGCAATTACCTCAGTCATAATTATATGTCGTAGCCGTTTAGCACCTTCTGCTATGTACCACGGCACAGTTGTGGGTTGAGACATAATGGCTTTTGCAGTGTCAATTAACGTCTGAACAAGATTCACAAGACCTTCACCTCTTGTAGTTCCATACGACCTTACGTCTCCTGCACATATAGCCACGCATTTATCGACAGTTATCTCCTGAGCTGGTTTAGGAAGTCGGTTCTCGTCCACATAAGACAGTTGTTTATTAGACGCGCATGGATGGCGAGAAATGTGCGAAGTGCCACTTGCGGATAGCTTTCTCATGTCCAAATGTTAGTGCAAAATATTATGTACCCGTTCATTCGAGATGCCCACAGCACCAGCAATCTCACGTCCCTCAACTCTTCTGTCATCCAGCACCATATTATGGATTTTATCAATGATTCCTTGAGAGGTAACCTACACAGGGCGTCCAGAACGTTCAGCATACTTGTGCCCATATGGCCACTCCTAAAATTTTGTAATCACTCGTAAACTGTTCTAATCGAAGACGCAGAGTCACCGTAATGTTTATCAAGCTTCTCCTTAGTCTCCTAAGGCGTTTTGCCTTTCATAAAGTAATGTTTAATCACAACACGAAATTCTTTTTCGTCCATATTTTGACAGTCATTCCATTTCCTTGATTAACACGAATGTCAAGCACAAAGAAATGGACCAATATAACTGAAACTTGGTGTGCGTTCTTTCCAGAGATGCTACTATCTAAACATGACCTCAATAGGCGCCGGTAGTGGCATCTCTCGGACTTTGCACGGACTTTTCAAACGCCTCTCGTATTCGAGTATATTTAAATTAATACCTTTCAAATATATTAATTTAACAAACATAACATATCTCTTTGTATTAATGTCTTTATCAGCTTTGTATACAGCTATTCGTGAAAGATAGGCAAAACTGCTGACGTGGAGTCCGTTCGCCCTTGGTGTGATTCAAATATTGATTAGCAGTTTATCAGATCTTTTATGAGGCACCAAAGAACATACAGTCTTTCAGAAACGAAGTCTGATACTAAATTAAATAAACAGCATAATTCGATTGACCGATCGCGTTATGCACTTGCCCTAGGAAAATTACGTTGGAGCCACATCTATAACTTTGCGCTTCTCTGGAACACAAACCTGGAGTAAGAGGAAATCACAACTGGAAACAACAAGCACTGCTCGGTTAATTTCAATTGACAATATTGAGTTGACTACCTGCTGGTAAGTAGTAGGTGATCACGACTATTTTCTTTACATTGTCTACCTTCCGTCCACCTTCGCAAGCGGTCGAGGTAACAGTTACAGCTCACAACTTCCACTCGCTCATCCACTTTCGAGAGAGGTTGTTGCTATTGTTGGATATTGACCACTTATACTGTATGGTTGCAGATTAACCTCATATCAGAGACACTTCTGTTTACAACAGCAAAATAATATAAGAACCGCTACATCACTTGGTTGCATCGGCCAACAATGTGAGATAAATAGCTTTTCTCATACGAGAATGAGCAAGCCGTTAATTTAAAGCAATATAGAAACATCTTTTGCTATGTCAACAGCCGAGGGCGCTGAATCACACGAGATCTACCTTACTCATGAGTTCTCCCATTAATGAACTTGCAAAATTGTGGACCAGAAGCCTACCTCTCCCTCCTGCCCCCTTCCTCAAAGTACTTGTTGTGGTCTTTAGTCTAAAGACTGACTTGATGCAGCTGCCCAAGCTAATCTATTCTGTGCAAGCCACTTCAGCGCTGCACAGGTAATGCAATGTACATCAGTTTGAACCCGCTAACTGTATTCAAGAAATCGTCTCCCTCTACAATTTTAACACAGCCCCCCTCCCCAATACCCACATATACATTCTTCTCTCCAATACCAAACTGACAAGACGTTAATGCCTCAGGATATGCGCTGTGAAACGAGGTTGTGCCATAAATTTCTTGTTTTCCTCACTTCGACTCTGTATCTTCGTATCAGTTATTCGATCTGTAATGCCACCACTATTTTTCGGCGCTAATGAGTAACATTGTGATGTTGCCCTTGATGTTGCAAAAGATCTCGGGAGTGGGCCATCTCAGAGCCGATCATACGCCATTTTGTCCGATGCAGCAATGCCACTGGCAGATTCCCACATTGTGCTCCAGGAAAGGGGCTGACACCGCCATAACGACAAGAAGGCAGAAAGGCGTTGGTAGGCCAGTTACTACACATCCAATTAACAGACTTCTTATGGTCTACATGGTTACAAGCTGTGATTTGCAAAGCAAGAACGCTCTGTACCAACATAAATTACCATTATTTTCAGTCAAAGGTGTCTCAGTCTGGTAGCGACTATTCAAGAGGAGAGGTGTTGCTGCTCCACAAGGCTACATGAGGCTACAAGCAGCCACCATGGGATTTGGACTCCACTAAATGTGGGCCCCCACTGCTGGTTTTAAGATCAGTGCTCTGAGCTTGGCATCTTCCAGCCTGTGAGCCAACTACGAGGTGCAACCAGCCTTCGGCCATAGAGAGCAGACTACAGAATATTCTAGTTTGTAGTACAGTAAAATGTATGACTAATAGTGATGTTTTTATGAGCAGCCATCGATCATCATCCCCGCAACAATCCAACCACCTCAACTCAGACCTCCACATGTAGAGGTCATTAATCCTGGACCTCCACATTTTGATGTCAGAAGTGTGTGTCACGGCTAAATTTCAGTGATAGGGGAAACTTACCAGCCACCCTCCCTGGAGACGATGACTCTCGACTACCTCAGGGTTGCAGTTTGGTCGACACACAGCATCAGTGTGCAGTGGGTGAGTGCACTGCTTTGTTCTATTTTTTCCCCTGCGAGTATCACGTCGAGTCATAGCACCTTTTACCAGCTTTTCTGTTCTGTTTTCTTGTGTCACATATGTAAAGTAAACTCAGACTGTGTTCTGAGGATGAGTAAATATGAACGTTATTTTTGCCTATCATGAATGAGTATGGCTCATTGTCCGGAAGTGTATAAGGTGTTAATCATGCGTAGCTTCCTGGGAAGGGAAGATGAGTTTTACCGGGTACAGAAATGGTACAACGCATTTAGTATTTCCGAAGGACGCAGATTCAGCTCCATCGGTGACGGCACTGCCACCTCAGAACGTGGGAGGAGAAGAAAGGGGAAATGTGTTTGTAAGGTTTATGATCGGGCCAACAAGGCTTGCGCCAGTGGATCAGGAGATTGACAAACTGACACACTTGCAGTGTAATGCGTGATGCAGGCGAAGGCTGCTGCGTAATCCCAGGACTAGACTTGCTCATCATTTTTGCCGAAACTGACTTTCGATGACTTGCAGTGGATCCCAGGGGGATAATGTTCAAGCTCGGGGAAGCTGTCACGTGTGAAATACTGTCGCAGGATTCGTTTATCACGATTTGACAAATGTGAGCAAAGTCACTAAAGCTTAATTTGCATGACATAGGGGCACAAGGCACTGGGAAGTTGCTTTAGGTGACCGAAGGTGTTGCTAACTTGTACGATTCTCGACTTCACCTCCGGGTCGGCAATCATCGTTGAGTCCACAGCGCACAGTGTACATTGATTGAGAGCACTACTCCCGTCTATACTTAAGTGGACCGTTATCTTAATTCCGTCCTTGCGGCTGGAACTTCACGTTTCTTGTCTGTAGAATACAGAGAGGAACACACAGTAATAGATTATACTAGTCAGAGGACCGCCTTCTTCCGTCCTAGTGTTTAATGGGTTTTTTTTATTTTGTGATGGAGTTCTTCCATCGTCGCAGACGTGCACGAAAACCATCACTCCGACGCACGGAACGCAGTACATTCGGTGATATTGCTAATTGCTTCTGCTTATTAGGGCTATAAAGCTAAACAGCTGTGATCACGTAAGTTTCATTTCCACTGAGGTTGCACACCACTGTAGATCATCTTTGAAAGTAGTGTCTTCTAGTGTTTGGGATGTAGATCACATCAGTCATCTCGCATTATTTATTTTAGACGCATTGCCATAAAAAGGGGCAGATTTGGGCAGTTCTTCAATAATTCATTTGTATCTCTTTATGTCCATTGCACATCGACATATAACAAATATAAAGTGGTTTTAATTTACAATAAATGTATAAGCAGAAACAACATTTATTATTTAGAAGTTGCTAGTTCCCTTAATCATTCATTTATTTTTATGTTGTAATTTATATGTTAAGGGCAAGGTGGAGGAAATAATATCACCGTTAAGAGATCCTAAGACTTGCTTTAGGGGGTAGTCAGACAGGGCAAAACCTTCATTTTCGCGTTCAGTATTTTCCATTGCGCACATTCTTTGTTACATCCGCCTGGAGTAGGCTCACGGAAACAATACAAATACCTTCAAGAAATACTTCCTAACTCTTAAATTTAAATTCGATGTCAGCAAATGCCTCTTTATCATTAATACTTTTCTTGCTATAGCCAGTCTTCATTTTATATCCTCTCTATTTCGGCCATCAGTTACTTTGGTGCCCAATAGTACTTTTAGTGTCTCATTTCGTTATCTGATTCCCTTAACAACCCCTGATTTAACACTCGCAATACCAAGGGCGAGGGAAGGGATTCTTTTTGTCTACCTTTTCAGAATACTGTAATCTAGTCATGAACATTATATTTTAAAATTCTGAAAAAAAATATATCTGTGATTTTTAATGATTTCTTCTACCAGATACCATAACTGTTTTAAATTTTTCATTAAATTTTAATGCAAAAAGTTAGGTCTTGTCAGTGCATGTGAATTTTCAGAACAGGTGTCATATTCATATTTTCAGGTTTAGGACCCTTCTTACACATAAATATATCTTTAAAAAGTTTGTTGTGCGTAAAACACAACGAAAATTAACGAAATCCGTCTATTTTTGTGTTGGTCATATATTATGCCCCCCTTTTCTAGTACACGTTATGGATAATCCGTTGCTACTGCTGGTTTAATTCGAATATGGTACATTACCTTTCATTTAGTTCCATTGAGGGTTAACTTATAATCCCTTTTCAGGGCACTATCTATTCCATTCAACTGTTATTCCAAGTTATTTGCTGTGTCTGCTAGAACTGCAGTGTCACCGGTAAACTTCAAAATGTTTATTGCTTCTCACTGATATTTAATTCTATTTACAAATTTATCTTTGTATGCTTTACTGATTGTTCAGAGTAGATGTTGAATAACATCGAGTGTATGCTACCCGAATCTCTCACTCCCATCTTCCCATTTCACAACTAGAAATCCACCTAATGCAGTAGCAGAATTTATGTGCTTCAACATGGTTTGTTCTTTGGTGGAGTGGGCCTGTGAAATACATGTACAGCCTCATTACTCCTCTCTTCTTTTTACCTGAGGACTGCAAAATTAATATTTCAGTTCATATACGACAATAATTCAAACTTTCATTTAGGACAACATGGATTCCCAAGGATTCACATATTACCAGTTGTGGAGGAACACGTAGGAAAGAGCGTCTCTCCTATTTCCGAACATTAAATGTTGTTTTTGTAACTTCCAGAAGAGCAGAGTACATTGAGATATATATTTCTAGATAGAAAGGCAAGCCAGTCCCGTTCGAACCCACTAGCGAGCACAAAGAGAAAAGACGGTTGGAGATGCAGTAAAGGGAAATGTAGTTAGAGTGTATTGTGGGATTGGAGAAGTGTGAGGAAGGAAAACTATTCTATCGAATTCATGACTTTACGCCTCTTATCTTCATATATCGTTTTTAAATGACGAATGGTGGCCAGAGGAAAGATGCTACCTCACACTATCTCTGGACAAATAGCTTTTCATCTAATTATAATTTGAGGCGTTTATGTCAAAGTCCAATTTCAGAAGCTTCGCTGTCCTGGGGCGCCTGACTCAAATGGTTTGACACTGTCATTGTCATTGTCAACACAAGGTGCAGTGCATGTGATTACTCCAGTTCTAATTCCTTGGACGTCTCTTTGAAGCGCTACAAAAGCCCATATGTTTTAAAAGCTATAAAATAAACGATTGCATATGAGAATTACAGTAACAGAATAGCAAACATCGTGAAAAGTTCTTTCATCAGCATGATATCAGTTCCTTCATTTCGGGCTATTTGTCCGTTCTCAGGGAGCTTTCCGCACAAAGACATTCAAACATTGTGAGCTGCTTATTCCAAACACTATCGTTAGAATGGCCCAGTAATCTATCAAGAGCATTAGGAAGACCACTTTTGTTTACGTAAGGGAAGCGATCTTTCGCCGCAATTAAAAGACCATGAACTTATGGACAATTGACGGATATATACTCTGCATTAAAATTATTGGATAACAATGGACATAAATCATGTGAACAATTCTCTTAGAATGTTACAGTCCGTTTTTGGTTCATCTGGAAACTGGGTTGTAGAGAAAACGCGAGATCTGAGAGTTCAGTCAATAGAACAGGAGAGAATGCATGTCAGATAATGGTTTCTTCTCGCGATCGCGCTGGATGTCCACATGTCCCTAGTTGCTGAGTATTCGAGTTCTGTTATATCAGCAATTACCTCAGCCATAATTACATGTCGTAGGCATTTAACACTTTCTGCCATGTACCGCGGCACAGTTGTAGGGTGACGTATAATGGCCTTTGCAGTATCGATTAAGGTCTGAACAAGATCCATAAGACCTTCACCTCTTACAGTTCCGTACGACCTTACGTCTCGCGCACACATAGCAACGTAATTATCGACAGTTATCTCCTGAGCTGGTTTAGGAAGTCGTTTCTCGTCCACATAAAACCTTTGTTTATTAGACACGCATGGATGGCGAGAAATGTACGAATTGCCACTTGACCCTTCAGCATGAGAGTAAATTTCACAGCACAGCGAACAGCAAAGAAAATGAACGCTTTTCATAACGCAATCCACAATAGACTTTAACAAGGTCCAAAATGTACTTTTCAAATTCGCTCCAGGCTTCGTGGTTCTCTACTCACCACTGATTAGTTTTTTTTCTTGACATGTGCTCCTTCTTCTGCAAACCACGTTTAGTCTCCCGCTCTCATTTTGTGTGTTACGACAGAAATTAAGAAATCACATCACTCCACTAAACACTGCTCTACCCACCGCTCGTAGCCTGTAGCTCGCAACTGCGGCCAGTGCTACCAACTGTTCGTAGGTGCAGCACAGCAGTGCCTGAGCAAGGCACTGATGTAGTGACGTCACGGGGTCGCTCACGGAGCAGTGAGGTCGCTACGCGTGGGCTGTGTCTCCATGCGCAACTCTGCTGATACCGTGGCATACAGGTGCTTTCGCAACAGCACTGGTCGGCTCTTGGGATGACGTCAGGGTCTCGCACAGCCCGATACTGCTGCAGTCCAGTGCAGCCGCAGCTCGCGGGCCGATCCTCTTCGCACGACTCTCCCGGCGGACCAAGATGCGGCTGCCCCGCCTGAACCGGCAGCGCGGGGCAAGGCTCGCACGTCTGCCCTGGCTACGGTCCTGGACGGGCCGCGCTTCGATGATCACCCCTGCTGCAAACTGCACAGCCAGAGCTCACACTCAGCTGGTTTTAACCGACCTATTGACATGATACAAGCCAACTTGAAGTCACTCCAGCAGTGGCTGCATCAATTACCACGGGCAGACACGTCCCTGGACTGACTTAACCTCTTATCCTCAGCACATTGATACCTCCCAAATTTTAAGTGTATCTTGTACAAATATCTCACATGCCAATGTAAATGATTTGTAAAACTTTTTATTTAAAACATGTCAAATAGTGTATTGTTTTTCTTGTATACACCTATCTTGTAATTTTATTGTACACGACTTGAATGAGTACTCGTTTATCACCCAGTATCGTAATAAAATGTCTCGTAGTCAGACGTAAGACACCAAGAAATTTTTCTTTCTTTATGTTTATGAAATATGTGTTGATCAGAGAGTCCACAAGTGTTAAAAAGTACATGTAATACTTTCTATGATGTTAAGGAACAGAGAAGCCTTCACATTTTTTCTGCGATCAGCTAGGGGATGACTTCCTGTTTCGTATCGTCCTTTGTTCTTCCGCTTTCGCTGTGTAAGCATCTATACTACAGGCCATTAAAATTATTACTCCACGAACGTGCTACAGAGGCGAAATTTAAACGACAGGAGGAAGATGCTGTGATATGCAAATGATTGCCTTTTCAGATCATGAACGCAAGGTTGCCGCCGGTGGCGACACCTACAACATGCTGAAATGAAGAAAGTTTCCAACCGATTTCTCATACACAAACAGCAGATGACCGGCGTTGCCTGGTGAAACGTTGTTGGGATGCCTCGTGTAAGGAGGGGAAATGCGTACCATCACGTTTCCGACTTTGATAAAGGTAGGATTGAAGCCTATCGCGATTGCAATTTATCGTATCGCGACGTTTCTGCTCGCGTTGGTCGAGATCCAATGACTCTTAGCAGAATATGGAGTCGGTGGGTTCAGGACAGTAATACGGAACGCCGTGCTGGATCCCAATGGCCTCGTATCACTAGCAGTCGAGATGAAAGGCATCGTATCCGCATGGCTGTAACGGATCGTGCAGCCACGTCTCGATCCCTGAGTCAACAGATAGGGACTTTTTCAAGACAACAACCATCTGCACGAACAGTTCGACGACGTTTGCAGCAGCATGGGCCATCAGCTCGGAGAACATGGCTGCGGTTACCCTTGACCCTGCATCACAGACAGGAGCGCCTGCGATGGTGTACTCAATGACGAACCTGGGTGCACGAATGGCAAAACGTCATTTTTTCGGACGAATCCACCTTCTGTTTACAGCATCATGATGGTCGCATCTGTGTTTGGCGACATCGCGGTGAACGCACATTGGATGCGTGGATTCGTCATCGCCATATTGGCCATAATGGTATGGGTGCCATTGGTTACACGTCTCGGTCACCTCTTGTTCGCACTTTGAACAGTGGACGTTACATTTCGGATGTGTTACGACCCGTGGCTCTACCCCTCATTCGATCCCTGCGAAACCTTACATTTCACCAGGATAATGCACGACCGCTTGTTGCAGGACCTGTACAGGCCTTTCTGGATACAGAAAGAGTTCGACTGCTTCCCTGGCCAGCACATTCTCCACGTCTCTCACCAATTGAAAAAGTCTGGTCATTGGTTGCCGAGCAACTGGCTCGTCACAATACGCTAGTCACTACTCTTAATTAACTGTGGTATCGTGTTGGAGCTACATGGCCAGCTGAACCTGTACACGCCATCAAAGCTCTGTTTGACTCAACGCCCAGGCGAATCAAGGCTGTAATTTGGCCAGAGGTGGTTGTTCTGTTTTTCTGGGTACTGATTTCTCGGGATCTATATACCCAAATTGCCTGAAAACGTAATCACATGTCAGTTCTTGTATAATATATTTGTACAATGAAACACGTTTATCATCTGCATTTATTCTTGGTGCAGCAATTTTAATGGCCAGCAGTGTATCTTGTTAGCTCTTAAGAACCATGAATATATTTAAGTGTATTTAAATTAATAACTTTCAGATTATTAACTTAACAATTTAATCATATCTATTTGTATAATGCCTTCATCAGCTTTGTGTTGGTTGGTTGGTTCGGGGAAGGAGACCAAACAGTGAAGTCATCGGTCTCATCGGATTAGGAAAGGACGGGGAAGGAAGTCGGCCGTGCCCTTTGAAAGGAACCGTCCCGGCATTTGCCTGGAGCGATTTAGGGAAATCACGAAAAAACTAAATCAGGACGGCCGGACGCGGGATTGAACCGTTGTCCTCCCGAATGCGAGTCCAGTGTCTAACCACTGCGCCACCTCGCTCGGTCAGCTTTGTGATCAGCTATTCGTGAAAGAAATGCAAAACTGCTGACAAGGAGATCCAAATAATGTTTATCAATTTATCAGATCTTTAATGGTGCACCAAAGAACATACAGTCTTTCAGAAAGCAATTTATCAGAACATTTAAGGAAACTGCAGTCTTTCGGAAACGAAGTCCGATACTCAATTAACTATACGGCATATTGCGATTGACCGATCGCGTTATGCACTTGCGGTATCAAAGTTACATTGGAGTAACATCTGTAACTTTGCGTTTCTCTCGAACACCAACCTGGAGTAATACGAAATCACAACAGGAATCAACAAGCACTGCCCGGTTAATTTCATTTGACATTACTAAGCTGACTACCTGCTGGTAAGTGGTAGGTGATCACGATTATTTTCTTTACGTTCTCTATCTTCCTGCCACCTTCGCAAGCAGGCAAGGTAACAGTTACAGATCACAACTTCCACTCGCTCATCCACCTACCAGAGAAGTTGTTGCTATTGCTGGCTGTGGAGTCCTTATACTGTGGTCACTCCGTGTGTGGTTGCAGTTTAACATCATACCACAGACATTTCTGTTTACAATAACAAAATAATACAAGAACAGCTTTCTCAGTTCGTTGCATCGGCCAACAGTGTGAGATAAATAGCTTTTCTCATACGGGAATGAGCAGCGCCGTAAATATAGAGCAACTCATGAGTTCTCCCAGTAAAGACCTAGCAAAGTTGGAAACCAGAAGCCTACTTCTCCCTCCCGCCCCCTTCCCCAATGTTGTTGTTGTTGTGGTCTTCAGTCTGAATACTGGTTTCATGTAGCTGCGTAAGCTAGTCTATTCTGTGCAAGCCTCTTCAGCGGTGCACACCTAACGCAATGTGCCTCAGTTTGAACCTGCTACCTGTATTCAAGACTTTGTCTCCCTCTACAATTATAATACCCCCTCTTCCCCAACATCCACAGCTACACACTTCTCTACATTACCAAATTGATAATTCCTTGGCGCCTCAGGATATGCCCTATGAAAGGAACTCATGCTACAAGTTTCTTGTTTTCCCCAGTTCGACTCAGTATCTTCATATCAGTTATTCGATATGCAACGACACCACTAATTTTCGGCGCCAGTGATTAAAATTATGATTGTGGTATCGATAGCTACGACGTCACGGCGTAGGTGGAAGTTTTTAAGTTGTCACTACGATGGACACCGAGGACAGCGCCCTCTAGCCGGTGCTGTGGAGATCTACAAACTCCGCGACAGATTCTGCTCATTTTGATCAAGAGCAGACGGCCAGGACACTTCGCTTGCTATTGAGATTATGTACTACATAGACGGGCCTAAGGCTTCGCAGCTCAGTGAAAAGTTATGTGTTCAGTTAATATTGTGATATAGGAAAACCATTTCTAAGAGCAGTACCGGGAGAGTTTCACCTTTTCCTGCTCCTACTCACTTCCGTCATTCGGCCAACCTTTAGTTTACAGGAGCAGACCCACCCGCCACCTTCCAGGCGGGATACAAAACTTGGCGACGAACTGGGATAAGATTTTTTTTTCCTCTCCTCTCATTTCGTTTTTTGCTCGGTAATGCTTTAGCTTTCTTGTGATATCCCCGTGTGGCTGATCGGGCATGGATGTGTGTGATGTCCTTACGTCGTTTAGGTTTAATTAGTTCTACGTTCTAGGCGACCTCAGAAGTTATGTCGCATAGTGCTCAGAGCCATTTGAACCGTGTGGCTGAGTGACTGTCTGTAAGTGTTCCCACCATTCGCTACAAGACTTTCATTTGTGGAAACCATGGCTCAGCAAATGACGCAGCTGCTTGCTGCCATAAATGGACTGGTCACACCACAAACTGCAGCTATTTCGGTGCCGCCGACGCCACCGCCTGTACAGACGTCGTCGCCAACGGAGTCGCCATTTCGTGCCTTTGATCCTGACGTTTAACGCTGGCCGCAATACATCACACAGCTCAAGGCACACTTCGCAGCTTACAATATACCAGGTACAGAGCGGCTTGCGTTTTTCATTGCCAATGCGGGTATTGTGTTGTACCGTGTGCTCGTGAAATTGTTTCCCACTACCTGCCCAGAAACTAAAACTTACGATGAAGTAATTCATTCTTTCAGCTCCCACTTTCGTGATAGTGTAAATGTGGTAGCTGCACGCTACAAATTCTTTCGCCTCCGGCGTGGCTCTACTTAGTCGAATAAAGCTTCGTTAGCGGGCCTTCAGGGACTAACTTCTGATTGTGACTTAAATTGCTCGTGTGGACGCTCATATGCGGATGTAGTGATTAGTGACGCTATTACGCAGAATGTGGCGGATCAACGCATCCGCGAACAAATCTTCAAATTTAAAAATCCGTCTTTGCAGTAACTGGACTTGCTAGACAGACAAGATACATTAGACATGGCTACTTCCACGTTCCCCCGGGTGTGTGTACTGTTAGCGCGGCACAACACGTGCCCTCCCACCCGCCAGCACGGCCAGCCACGCCGCGCCGCTCGCGCGCAAGTAAACAAATTTCACACCACGCACTCACTAAGAAACTGAAATCATGTCCGAACTGCTTTCGTGCCTACCCACGGGACAGTTGCCCATCCCGTCAAGCACTGTGTTATTTTTATAATAACGAAGGACATGTGCAAGCTGTGTGTAACAAGAGAAACTCTAGTTCACCAACTGTCTCCCGTTCGCGTTACTCACGTGGGCGTCACCGCAACGGCAACCGCCATGATCATGATTCACATCAGCCTATGGATGTTATGCCATTTATTCAAAGCCTTCTGCTTCACGTACTTCGACAGCTCTTCGTGTGAATCATGTTTTGCCAGACACTTCCTCTCGCATTCAGCGCGATCCGAGGAAACTTTATGTGACTTTGCTCACTTGTGGCCGTTCTGTTCGCATGCAGCTGGACACTGGTGCGTCAGTTTCTTTACTAAACAAATCGACGTATGACTGCTTTATTTACTCCTGCTTCATTGTTCACATTCCACGCTGTCTGCACTTACTGTGCAGGAAATCTCAGTGCTCGGCATGTGTAGTTTCCTATCCACGTATGGTGCCACAACCTGGAGAGTGTCTTTCCATGTGCTCTGCTCTAGTGATGCTACGAATATTTTTGGCATGGACGCATTTGAACTTTCTGGCCTCGCAATTCAGGACAGTGTACTTTGCATCAACACTATTGACCATGCAGAAACTGTTACCACACTATGCGATGATTTTGCTTAACTCTTTTCTTATGGCCTTGGTTGTGCCACAGTCTGTGCAGCGCATGTTGTAGTTAAAGACAATGCCATGCCTATTTCCCGGCGTGCACGCCTGGTACTGCACTCTTGCGCGACGCCGTAGCTTCTGAACTTAAGCATTTTCAAGACATTGGTGTTACTGCACTTGTTTCTACTTCGCCATGGGCTTCGCCTATAGTGTGTGTGAAGAAACCAAACGGTCGTCTCCGTATTTGTGCTGACCTTAAGTCTACAGTAAATCCCCAGACAGTGGTAGCTACATTTCCCTTACTGCGTCCTGAATACATTTTTGATAAGCTTGATGCGGGAAAATTCTTTTCCACGATTGACTTGCGGGACGCATACTTTCAGATTCCGCTCGACGAACAGTCGCAGCGCTATTTTGTGATCAACACCCACCTTGGATGGTTTAAGTTTCGCCGCCTTCCGTTCGGTTGTGCTTTGACTCCTGCTATTTTTGAGTTTTATTTGTAGCAGTTATGTGCCACTGTCCCTGGTTGCTCAAATTATCTGGACGATGTAATGGTATAAGGTCGCTCCCCTGACGAACATCTGCAGAATTTGCGTGCCTTATTTATTGTACTTTTGCAGGCAGGACTAAAGTGTAACAAGGGCAAGTGCAAATTTTTGCAAACTGAGATTCAGTATTTAGGACATATGATTAACGAACAGGGTTTCCACCCCTCGCCCTCACATCTCAGTGCAACTAGAGACTTGCTAGCACCCAGGAACTTTAAAGAACTTCAGTCTGTGTTGGGCAAAATTTCATATTATATTCGGTTTATACCAAATGCAGTGCAGATTGCAGCGCTTTTGCATCGCCTTCGACGTAGTAACGTTCCTTTTGTTTGTTCTTCGAAATGTGAGGCTTCTTCCCACAAGCTCAAATCTGCTTTGTTGAGCGATCGCTGTTTTATTCCTTTCGATCCCTCCAAATCAGTTGTTTTGGCTGTCGATGTATCTTCTCACGCCATCGGAGCGGTTATCTCACACCGCATTAAGTTTGTCGATCGCCCGATAGCTTTTGCGTCTAAGTTGCTCAATTCTGCCCAGCAAAACTATTCTCAAATCGAGAAAGAATCTTTAGCTATTGTATATGGTGTGACAAAGTTACATGACTTTCTGTATTGTCGCAAGTTCTATTTGGTCACCGACCATAAGCCTTTGATGTCACTGTTCCACCCGTCAAAGCCAGTTCCGGCCCGTACTGCATAAAAGTTGCAACGACGGTCTTTGTTTTTGTCTAACTACAATTACGAAATCTTGTTTCGGCCCACGGCCCAGCATGTCAATGCGGATGCTTTGTCTCGTCTGCCTATCGGTCCTCACGAAGTGTTTGATTCTTGCGAATTGTCCTGCATGTTTATTGATTCACAAGATAAGGAATTAGCTGATGGTTTACCGGTGGATTTTAGTCGCATTGCTTCCTCGACAGCCGCCAATGCTTCTTTGCAGATTATTTTGCAGAATATTCGTACTCAATGGCCTCCATCTGGTATGCAGATTCTCCGCTTGCTGCACGCTGGTCATTGGGGTATAGTGCGAATGAAGCAACTAGCGCATCGTCACTGCACTTGGGTCAGCATTGATAAACATATTCAGAATTTGCTTGATAACTGTTGCTCTTGCATGGCGCATCAATCTGCCCCCCGCCAGCGCTTCTTTGCGTGGCCGACTCCTACTGCGCCTTGGCAGCACGTTCATATTGATTTTGCGGATCCTTTCTGGGACACCTGCTGGTTAATAGTCACTGATGCGTACAGCAACTTTCCTTTTGTTGTAGCCGGCCACGGTGGCCGAGCGGTTCTAGGCGCTCAGTCCGGAACTGCGCGACTGCTACGGTCGCAGGTTCGAATCCTGCCTGGGGCATGGATGTGTGTGATGTCCTTAGGTTGGTTGGGTTTAAGTAGTTCTAAGTTCTAGGGGACTGATGACCATTTTTGAGAAATGTGCGAAATGCCACTTGACCCTTCAGCATGAGAGTAAATTTCACTGCACATCGAACAGCAAAGAACATGAACGCTTTTCCTAACGCCATCCACGACAGGCTTTAACATGGTCCAAAGTGATCCTTTAGAATTCGCTTCAGGCTGTGTTATCCACTCACCACTCATTAGTTTTCCTTTTACTTTCCTTCTTATTGACAAGCGCACCTTCTTCTACAAACCACATTTAGCATCCGCGCTCATTTTGTGCGTTACGAAAAAAAAATGAAGAAATCCCACCACTCCACTAAACTCTGGCGGTCTAAGGCGCTGCAGTGATGGGACTGTCTGGCAAGTCCCAGTGAAGGTTCGAGTCCTCCCTCAGCCATGGGGGTGTGTGCTTGTCCTTAGGATAATTTAGGTTAAGTAGTGTGTAAGCTTAGGGTCTGATGACTTTAGCAGTTAAGTCCCATAAGATTTCACACACATTTGAACATTTGAACTAAACTCTGCTCTACTCACCGCTCGCAGCCCGTAGCTCACACCCGCGGCCAATGTTACCAACAGCACGTAGGCCGCAGCACGCCAGCGCTTGCGCAAGGTACTGGTGCAGTGACGTCACGGGAGCAGTGACGCCGCGCCCATTGAGCTGCGTCTCCATGCGCGACTCTGCTTAGCCCGTGGCATACAAGTTGTTTCGCAACAGCACTGCTTGGCCCTTGGGGTGACTTCATAGACTTGATCTGCCCGAGTCTGCACGACTCGGCACCGTGCGGCTCGTCGGACTTCCATGCGGCTGCCCCGGCTGAACCGGCATCGCTAGGCAAGGCTCGCACGGCTGTCCTGGCTGCGCTCCTGGACGGGCCGCGCCTTGATGCCTATCTCTGCTGCAAACTGCAAAACCAGAGTTCGCTCCCAGCCGGTAGTCACCGTCCGATTGACATCATACAAGCCAACTGCGACGTCACTCCAGAAGTGGCTGCATCAATTCCTACAGGCAGACACGTACCTGAACTGTCTTAACCTTGATGCACACGACTTGAGTGACTACTGATGTAACAGCCAGTATCGTACAAGCGAGGCAGTGAGGCCTGAGAGCTGTAAACAACATCGAACGTAAGCTCCTGGAAACCCCAGGCGGGTGGATCGCGGCTTAGCGTGAGCCACGTGGTCGAGGACAAGGAGAAGACACAGGGGCTCGATCACAAAACACGTGGCGGCGTGTAGGTGGTTTTCCGAACGGCCGGAACAGAAGCTTCTGGAACAGTCTGGAAACTTCTAGAAGCTTTGGTCGAATGCAAAACTGAGATTGGTCGGCGCTGGGAAACTAACGCCTTCCAGCAACATGACTGGCCACACACATTAAAGTGGGGAAGAAAAAAGAACAGGAGCTACGGAAAGCGTTGCGACTGTGTAACATTTGTTCCTGGGGCGTCGAGGAGAGAGGTTGGTCCTGGCGAGGTGTGCGACCTCGTTACTGGGACAGAGTACTTGTAGCGAGAGCCTGAGGATCGTTTGGTGTTCCACGGCAGCCGTGGAGGTGCATACGGAAGCTTTTGGTGAGGTAGAATTTATGTTATCTCGCTGAGGCGAGAACCTTTGCAGCGATAAGCGTTAGATCACTGTAGTGGTCGTGCATTCGTTCTATGCTGAGGCTTCACGTTGCTAGTCGTGAGTATAGTTCTAAATGTAATTGTAATTGCCATAGCTGATGTCAGTATTCCGCGCTTGAATTAACAACCGCGAATGTATCACAGGACAGACGATTGCCAAATGTGACTAGGCAGAACTAAAATGTTGCTCGTACTGTGTAATCTTGTATAGGGTCAATTGCATTAGAGTAAAGAATTTAACACTACTGAGAGTGTCATTTTATAGTTAGTACATCCCTTTGTCATTTTATTATCTCCTTATTTGTGTATTTCATGTTTGCAACCCCCTGGTGGAGGTAGTGTTTGTAGGTCAGCACATCTCAACATTCTAGCATATACTGAGGATATTGTTAGAAACCAACCAGATTTGCATACGACTAGTTGATGTCACATATGGAGCAATGAACAAGCTTACCATTCTGGAAAGCGTATCAGTGTCAGAGCAACTAATCGGCGTTATAAAATCCGTTGTGCAAAATTTTTCACTTATACGTTCGGCTCGCAGGATTACCCATCAGCAGGAAAAACCAAAACAGAAGCGGTAGCATACAGTGTCCTAGTCGTCGTACTGTTTTGTTCTCCTCGTTTGTTGTTTGCGTAATTAATGAGGTACACCCTGGCGGAGAGGTTGAGAATATCTGCAGCCTGGACCAGATGTGGAGGGAAGTGCACGTGCCGATGATTTTGGTGTCTTGCAGAGTGCAACTGACGACAGTAATTTTCTTGAAGATACTTAGGAGGATGCATAGAGAGCTATCAATAAGGCTGATTGTATTGCAGATGTTTTGGGTTCTGAAATGGTACAGACGCATTTAGTATTTCCGAAGGACGCAGATTCTGCACCATCTGTGACGGCACTGCCCCTCAGAAGGCGGGAGGGGAAGAAAGAGGAAATGTGTTCGTAAGGTTAATGATCGGGCCGACAAGGCTTGTGCCAGTGGATCAGGAGATTTGCAAAGTGACAACACTTGCAGTGTAATGCGTGATGCAGGCGAAGGCAGCTGTGCAAATCCCAGGGCTAGACTTTCTCATCAAGCATCATGCCGAAACTGACTTTCAATGACGAGCAGTGGAACTCAGGGGCATAACATTCAAGCTGGGGGAAGCTGTCACCATTGAAATGCAGTTGCAAGACTAAATTGTTAAGGCTTTCGTGGCCACTTGTTGACAAACTGCCTATTGGCGTCTGTCTCGGGTTCGTCGGCCAAAGAACCCGAGACAGAAGCCAATAGGCACTGTTGCAAGGTTCGTTCATCGTGATAGGACAAATGCGGGCAAAATCACAAAGGCTTAATTTGCATGATATAGTGCCACAAGGCACTGGGAAGTTGCTTTAGGTGACAGAAGCTGTTGCGAACTTTTACGATTCTGCATTTCGCCTACGGGTAGGGAGTCATCGTTGAGTACGTAGCGTTCTGTGATTGAGAGCACTTCTTCTGTCTATACTCACGTTGACCCATCAAAATTCCGTCCTTGTGACTGGGAGTTCGCGTTTCTTGTCTGTAGAATGCAGAGAGGAGAAGATAGTAGTAGATTATACTAGTCAGAGCACCGCTTTGTGCCGTCCTAGTGTTTGAATGAGTTTTTTATTTTGTTGCTGGAGTTCTTCCATCGTCGTAGACGTGTACGAGAACCATCACTCTGACGCACCGGACGCATTACATTCGGTCATATTGCTAATTGCTTCGGCTTATTAGGGCTATTAAGTTGAACAGCTGTGATCACGTGAGTTTCATTTCCACTGAGGTTGCACATCACTGTAGATCAACTTTGAAAGCAGTGTCTTCTAGTGTTTGGGACGTAGATAATGTCAGTCATCTCACGTTATTTATATTAGATCGTGTAGCCAAAAAACGGGGCAGATTTGGGCAGTAGATCAATAATATTAGTCAGGAAATTCATTTGTATCTCTTTATGTCCATTCCACATCGACATATAAACATTTGTAATAAATAAAGGGGTTATAATCTACAATAAATGTATAAGCAAAAACTTTAACATTTAGTAGTTACTAGTTCCCTTAAACATTCATTTATTTTTATGTTGTGATTTATACGTTAAGAGCAAGAAGGAGGAAATAATATCACCATTAAGAGATCCTAAGATCTACTTCAGGGGGTAGTCAGACAGGACAAAATCTTTATTTTCGCGTTCAGTGCTTTCCATTGCGCACATTCTTTTTTGCTCCCGCCTGGAGCAGCATCTAGTAAACCACACAAATACCTTCAGGAAATACTTCCTAACACTTAAATTTATATTCGATGTTAGAAAATCCCTCTTTTTCATTAATTCTTTTCTTGCTACAGCCAGTCTTGATTTTATATCCTCTCTACTTCGTCCATCACCAGTTATTTTCCTGCCCAATAGTCCTTCTAGTGTCTCATTTCGTAATCTGATTCTCTTAACACTACCTGATTTAACCCTCGCATTACCAAGCGGGAGGGAAGGGGTACTTTATTCCTACGTTTCCAGAACACTGTAATCTAGTCATGTACAATATATTCCGTAATTGTTTTAAATTTCTCAGTAAAACGTAACGCAAAAATCTAGGTCTTGTCAGTGGATTTGACTTTTCATAACAGGTGTCATATTCATATTTTCAGGTTTAGGACACTTCTTAAACATAAATATATTTTTAAATGTATGTTGTGCGTAAAATAAAACGAAAATTAACGAAATCCGTATATCTTTGTGTTCGTCATATATTACGCGCCCCTTTTGTAGTACACGTTATGGAAAATCCGTTGGTACTGCTAGATTTAATTCGAATACGCTCCATTGCCTTTCATTGAGGGTTATCTTATAATCCCTTTCCAGGGCACTATCAGTTCCACTCAACGGTTATTCCAAGTTCTTAGCTCTATCTGACACAATTGGAGCGTCACTGGTAAACTTTCAAAATGTTTATTGCTTCTCCCTGATGTTTAATTGTGCTTGCAAATTTATCCTTGTATGAGTTACTGTTTGTTTGGTGTAGATGTTGAATAACATTGGGTGTAGGCTACCTGAATGTCTCACTCCCATCTTTCCATTGCACAACTAGAAATCCAGCGGATGGAGTAGCAGAATTTATGTGCTTCAATATGATTTTGGGGGGGGGGGGGGATCTGAAATACATGTCCAGCCTCATTATACCTCGCTTCTTTTTAATTGAGAACAGCAAACTTTCATTTAGGACAACATAGATTCCCAAGAATTCACGTGTTACCATTTGCGGAGGAACATGTAGGAATGAGCGTCACTCTTATTTTAGAACATTATATGTTATTTTTGTAACTTCCAGAAGAGCAGAGTACATTGAGATAACTATTTCTAGATCGAAAGGTAAGCCAGTTCCATTTGAACCCACAACCGAGAACAAAGAGAAAAGACAGTTGGAGATGGAGTAAAGGGATATGTCGTTAGAGTGTATTCTGGGATTGGAGAAGTATGAGGAAGGAAAACTATTGTCTCCTTTTCATGACTTTACGCCTCTTATCTTGAGATATTATATTTAAATGACGAATGGTGGCCAGAGGAAAGTTGCTACCTCACAGTATATCTGGACAAATAGCTTTTCATCTAAGTATAATTTGAGGCGTTTATGTAAAAATCCGATTTCAGAAGCTTCTCTGTCCTGGGGCGCCTGACTCAAATGCTTTGACATTGTCATTGTCCATGTCAACAGAAGGTGCAGTGTAGGTGATTTCCCCTAGTTCTAATTCCTTGGAAGCCGCTCTGAAGAGCTACAGAAACCCTTATGTTTTAAAAGCTATAAAATAAACTATTGCGTATATGAATTACAGTAATACAACAGCATACATACCGTAAAAAGTTCTTACATTAGCGTGATATCAATTCCTTCAATTTGGGCTATTTCTCCCTTCTCGGAGAGCTGTTCGCACAAAGACATTCTAACATCGTCATCTGCTTATTCCAGGGACTATCGTTAGCCTGGCTCAGTGATCTATCAAGAGCATTAAGAAGAACACTTTTGTTTACGTTATTGATGCGTTCTTTCGCCATAGGCAAAAGACCATGAACTTATGGATAATTGACGCAGATATACTCCGCATCAAATTTATTTCGTAGCCTTGTATGTATCATACGGCAGGAACATTTCAATCAAGAATAATCGCGCATTGCAACGACGATGTTGTTATCTTCTTCATTTGTGTGCTGCATGTTATTCAAAGTAGAGTCGTGGGTACCAAGAGACATTAATCGTCAAAACAATTCTATTAGAATGTTACCGCCCGCTTTTGATTCATTTGGAAACTGAGTTGCAAACAAAATGCGAGATCTGAGTGTCCAGTCAATGAAACAGGAGACAATACATGTCAGATAATTGTTTCATCTCGCGCTGGACGTCCACATGTCTGTAGTTGCTGAGTATTCACCTTCTATTATATGAGCAATTACCTCACTCATAATTGGCTCTGAGCACTATGCGACTTAACTTCTGAGGTCATCAGTCACCTAGAACTTAGAACTAATTAAACCTAACTAACCTAAGGACATTACACACATCCATGGCCGAGGCAGAATTCGAACCTGCGACCGTAGCGGCCGCTCGGCTCCAGACTGTAGCGCCTAGAACCGCACGGCCACTCCGGCCGGCTCACTCATAATTATATGTCGTAGGCTTTTAGCACTTTCTGCCATTTACCGCGACATTGTAGTGGGGTGAGACATAATGGCCTTTGCAGTGTCAATTAACGCCTGAACAAGAACGATAAGACCTTCACCTCTTATAGTTCCGTACGACCTTACATGTCGTGCACACATAGCCACGCATTTATCGACAGTTACCTCCAGAGCAGGTTTAGGAAGTCGTTTCTCGTCCATATAAGACCCTTGTTCATTAGACGCGCATGGATGGCGATAAATGTACGAAGTGCCACTTGACCCTTCAGCATGAGAGTAAATTTCGCAGCACAGCGAACAGCAAACAAAATGAACGCTTTTCCTAACGCCATCCACAATAGGCTTTAACACGCTTCAAACTGATTTTTTAAGATTCGCTTCAAGCTTTGTGGTTCTCTACTCATCAGAGATTAATTTTTCTTTTACTCCTCTTTTTCTTGACATGCGCTCCTTCCTCTGCAGACCACGTTTAGTTTCCGATCTCATGACGTGCGTTACAACAAAAATGAAGAAATAGCACCATCCCACTAAACACTGCTCTACTCACCGCTCGTAGCCCGTAGCCCGCAACTGCGGTCAGTACTACCAACAGTCCGTAGGCCGTAGCACGGTAGTGCTTGTGCAAGGCACTGGTGCAGTGACGTCACGGGCTAGCTCAGTGCGGAGCAGTGAGGGCGCGGCCCGTGGGCAGCGTCTCCAAACGCAACTCTGCTGAAGCCGTGGCATATAGGTTCTTTCGCAACAGCACTGCTCGGGCCTTGGGGTGATGTCAGGGACTCGCTCGGGCCGAGACTGCTGTAGGCCAGTGCGGCCGCAGAACGCGGGCCGAGTCTCTGTGCGCAACTCTGCACGGTGCGGCCCACCGGACCTCGATGCGGCTGCCCTGGCTGAACTGCCAGCGCGAGGCAAGGCTCGCACGGGTGACATGCCCACGGACCTGGACGTGCCACACCTCGATGCCAACCTCTGCTGCGATGTGCACAACCAGAGCTCGCACTCAGCCGGTCGTCACCGACCGGTTGACATCAGATGGCCTGAGTGGCCGAGCGGTTCTAGGCGCTACAGTCGGGAACCTCGCGACCACTACGGTGACAGGTTCGAATCCTGCCTCGGGCATGGGCGTGAGTGATGTCGTTAGGTTAGTTAGATTTAAGTAGTTCTAAGATCTAGGGACTGATGACCTCAGAAGTTAAGTGCCATAGTGCTCAGAGCCACTTGAACCATTTGTTTGTTTGACATCATACAAGCCATCTGCGACAGTGCAGTGGCTGCATCAATTCCCACAGGCAGACACATCACTGAACAGACTTAACATCTTATCCTCAAAATAATTATACCTCTCAAATTTTAAGTTAGTGTATCTTGTACAAATATCTCCCATGCCAAGTGAAATGATTTGACAAACTGTTTATTTAAAACATGTCAAATTGTGTATTGTTTTTTCTTTTATACAACAATCTTGTAATTTTGTTGTACTTAATCGACTTGAATGACTGCTCATGTAACAGCCAGTATCGTAGTCACTCAAGTGGGCAAATGTAAGACACCAAGACAATTTTTCTTTCTTTGTGTTTGTGAAATATGTGTGTACCAGAGAGTTCACAAATGTTAATAAGTACGTGTTAATAATTTCTATGATAATAAAGAACAGAGGAGCCTTCTCCATTTTTTCTGAGATCAGCTAGGCGATGCCTTCCTGTTTCGTATCGTCCTTTGTTCTTCAGCTATGTAAGCATCTATCTTGTTAGCTCTAAATTACCATGACTATATTTAAATGAATGCCTTTCAGATGTATTAATTTAAAAAAGGAAACATATCTCTTTGTATTAATGTCCGCCTCCGCAGCGCAGCAGTAGCGTTACCGACTAGTAGGGGGCCCGGGTTCGATTCCCAGCAGGGGAGTGGGTGTTGTGTGTCCTTCATCATCCTTTTCATTATCATTGACTCGCAAGTCGCCGATGTAGCGTCATCTAAAAAGGACTTTCAATGCGGCAGCGGAACTTCCCTGCATAGGGCCTCCCGGACTATAATGTCATACAATTATTTTTTTTTACACTTTTGTGTTAATGTCTTTACCAGCTTTGTGCACAGCTATTCGTGAAAGAAATGCGAAACTGCTGACATGGAGTCCGTCCGCCATTGGTGTGATCCAATTACTGGTTAGCAATTTATCAGATCATTTATGGTGCACCAACGAAACTGCAGTCTTTCAGAAACAAAGTCTGATACTCAATCAACAAGCACTGCTCGGTTAATGTAAATTAGCTGACTACCTGCTGGTAAGTGGTAAGTGATCACGACTATTTTCTTTACATTCACTATCTTCCTTCCACCTTCGCAAGCAGTCAAGGTAACAGTTACAGCTCACAGCTTCCACTCGCTCCTCCACCTGCCAGAGAGGTTTTTGCTATTGTTGGATATTGACCACTTATACTGTATGGTTGCAGATTAACGTCATATCAGAGACACTTCTGTTTACAACAGCAAAATAATATAAGAACCGCTGCATCACTTGGTTGCACTTATACTGTGGTCACTCTGTGTGTGGTTGCAGTTTAACATCATACCAGAAACATTTCTGCTTACAAGAACAAAATAATAAAAGAAACAATTCCTCAGTCGTTGCATCGGCCAATAGTGTGAGATAAATAACTTTTCTCATAAGAGAATAAGCAGCGCCGTTAATTTAGAGCAATATAGAAACGTCTTTTGCCATGTCAATAGCCGAGGGTGCTGAATCACACGAGATCGATCTTACTCACGAGTTCTCCCAGGAAAGGACTTGGAAAATTGTGGACCAGAAACCTACCTCTCCCTCCCGCCCCCTTCCTCGATGTTATTGTTGTGGTCTTCAGTCTGAAGACGGGTTTGATGTCGATTCCTAAGCTAGTCTATTCTGTGCAAGCCTCTTCAGCGCTGCACAGCTAATGCAATGTGCATCAGTTTGAACCTGCGAACTGTATTCAAGACCTTGTCTCCCTCTACAATTTTAATACCCTCTCTCCCCAACACTCACGTATACACACTTCTCTCCATTACCAAATTGACAATCCTTGGTTCCTCATAATATGCCCTATGAAACGAAGTCGTGCCATACGTTTCTTGTTTTCCCCAGTTTGACTCAGTATCTTCTTATCAGTTATTCGATCTGCAGCGCCACCACTAATTTTCGGTGCTACTGAGTAAAATTGTGATTGTGGTATCGACAGCTACGATGTCACGGCGTAGGTGACAGTTCTTAAGTTGGCACTACGACAGGCACCGACGACAGCGCCCTCTACCCGGTGCTAAGGAGGTCTACGAGTTCCGCGACGATTCTGCCAATGTTGATCAAGAGCAGACGGCCAGGACACTTCGCTTGCTATTGAGACTATGTACTACTTACGACGGGTCTAAGGTGTCGCACCTCAGTTATATATTCAGTTAATATTGTGACATCCTTCATTCGGCCAAGTTTTCAGTTCGCAGAGCAGACCCAGACGCCGCCTTCCAGGCGGGATACAAAACTTGGTCACGAACAGGGTTTAAAATTTTTTTTTCCTTTTCTCTCATTTCATTTTTTGCTCGGTATTACTTTAGCTTTTTTGTGATATGCCCGTGTGGCTGAGTGACTGTTTTTAAGTGTTCCCACCATTCGCTAATAAGACGAGTTAAACTACTTCTGACAACAAGAAACACGCCACCGCCAACGGTGTTTAGCCAACCTTTTCGGAACACCGTTAGGTTCAGAAATGGCTCTGAGCACTATGGGACATCAGAGGTCATCAGTCCCCTAGAACTTAGAACTAGTTAAGCCTAACCACCCTAAGTGCTATGTCTGCGTAAGCAGAAGAAACTAACGATCAAAGTCCGACAACAACTTGTTGGACTGTTCAATTAAGCAAAACAAATTCTCCAAGTATAATATCAACACAAAACAATGATCCGTCTTCGAATCTCAACTACATACAAGAATAATATAGAAAACAACTGAAATAATTTCCTACTAGTCTCCGCCAGAGACTTCTCCGATATACCAAGCCTAATCCAGAGATCAGCAAGAAGATCCAAGCTGGGCTGCCGGAGTGGCAGCTATCCATGTCTGCTGGCGGCCTCTGAACTGCCGATGTGCAGCTGAGCGCCGGCCTTTATAGCACTTTGGCGGATGAGTACCTCGGAACTATTTTCTATCACATGGTTTGATGTGTGAAAATAGTTCCGGGATCTGCAGCGACCTCTTCCTTATGTTTATGTGGGTCGGTAGTCAACCTGGTGGCCGCTGATGTCTTTACCGTGGTGTTGTTGTTGTGGCAGTAGATTAATATTGCCTGTCGGTTGTGTAGTGCTTCAGTGTGCCTGCGGGACGGGCAACCCGCGGCTGCAGGCTGTCAGTTTGGTTGCTGATACTCTAGGCGCTGTGATGTCTGGTGGAGAAGGCCACAGCAGACCTCCCCCTTCCCCCCCCCCTCCCCCACACCCACACCAGCCGGAGTTGTCGGCCAGCTCATGTCGACATCTGGCCGCTGGTCGGCGGGAGAGAAGAACCCCGGCCTGGGTGAGGCATTCACGTCCATGGGTGTAGGGACCACGTCAGGAACGACCGTCCGCAGTGATCCAGGTGACGGTGGAGACGGCAGTGGGTGCGGAGTCGGAATCGGAGATGGCGGCAGCTGTGGTTGGGGCACAGCAAGGGGAGGAGGGACAACCCCCCCTCCCCCTCCCCCCCATGATCCAGCTGCAACTGCGGTGGCGGCGGATAGGGCTGCGTCCGAGGGCGGAGCTGATTGATGTGCTTCTTGCAGACAGACCCATCGTCTAGGACGAGAGACGATATCCGGGTGGGCACCCGCCAGGAACGGTTGTGGGTGAAAACCAGCGCCCAGACTGGATCCTGCGGACAAAATCGTGGCTGTGGCGAGTGCGGGGGCGCCGGACGGGGTGAAGGGGGATTCAGGAGTGACAAGGCAGTGCGATGAGGGAAGCCATGAAGCTTTTCGGCTGGGGAAGATCGCTCTCGGACGGTGGAGCGGTAGGAAGACAGAAAGATTTAAGGGCATCGTCCATTGAGTGGAGAGGGCGTAGCTTGGACATCTGGGCCTTGAAGGTGCGAATGAACCATTCGGCCAATTCATTGGATGCTAGGTGGATAGGAGTGGTTTGAAACAAGTGGATGCCCAAGGTGGTGCCAAAAGCCTTGAATTTGGCCGAGGTAAACTGAGGGCCATTGTCAGTCACCAGCGTCTCCGGAAGACGTTCAATTGCAAAAATGCAGGAAAGTGCTTTGATGGTTGGGCGGATGTCGTGGAGGTCATGTGGGAGACATACGGGTACCAGCTAGCCTCGTCGACCAGGATAAGCCAGGAAAATCCTATGAAAGGACCCGCGTAATCGAGGTGCAATCGGGACCATGGAGAAGGAACATCCGGCCACGGGACAAGGCTGCACGATGGTGCCGCTTGCTGCTGCTGGCACGATGGACAGGAAGCCACCATGCGCTCGATGTCGGCGTCCAACCCCCGCCAGTAGATATGTTGGTGCACCAGCTGCTTGGTCAAGACAATACCCCAATGTCCCACGTGAAGGAGTTCTAAGGCACGTTGGTGGAGAGAGGAAGGCAGGACCACACTCCAACGATCAACATCTTCTGAGATGAGGAGGACGCCATCGCAGGCAGTGAGGTCCTGGCGGTGGTGCCAATTAGTGCGGACCTTTGGAGACCACAGGTGACGGCCGTCCGCCGGCCACCCCTGTTGGATGTAGTGCAGCAAAGTCCGGAGGGTATGGTCCCCGCCGTGTAATGGGCCACCAGCTTGGCATCCAACGGCAAGGCAGCGACGGCGTCGACTTCAGCAACATCCAGATGGAAACAAGCCACGGGGTAGGCGTCGAAAACGGGATCGGCCCCCACCGGTAGGCGAGATAGAAGGTCAGCATTGGCATCCCGCACCGTGGCCCGAAACCAGATGTTGTAGGAATAACCTGCGAGGAACAGAACCGAGCGCTGGAGCTGGCGAGCAGACCAGGTGGGGATGGCGGATGTGGAACTGAACAACGAGACCAACGGTTTGTGGTCGGTGTACAAGGTGAACCGACGACCATATATGAAATCGTGGAACTTCTTGAAGCCAAATACGATCGCCAACGCTTCCTTCTCGATCTGGCTGTAGTTCCGCTGAGCTGGAGAGAGCGTCTTCGAGACGAAAGCCACCGGGCGCTCCACCCAGTCGATGATGTGAGACAGCACCGCCCCGATGCCATAGTCAGACGCGTCAGCAGCCAATGTGATCGGCAATGCGGGATCATACGGAACCAGGCAAGCCAGCGTCAGGAGAGCCGCCTTCAGACGGCGAAACGCCCTATCACAGGCTGCAGACCAGTCCCAGACAACGTTCTTCCGAAGGAGACAGTGGAGAGGTTCCGCCAAGGCCGCTGCGTGCGGAATAAAACGGCGATAGTAGTTAAGCTGGCCCAAGACGGACTTGAGCTGGTAGATGTGCTGCGAAGGTGGCAGCTGCTGGATGGCCTAGATATATTGGGGTGTGGGGCGAATGCTGGAGGCGCTGAGGACATGGCTGAGGCAGGTCACCTGAGGCACAATAAAAAGACACTTCTCCTTGTTGCAACGTAAGCCAGCAGTCTGGAGGATGCGGAAGAGGTGGCAGAGGTTCTGAGCCAAGTCCAGAACAGAGTTGTCCGCGACTAAAATGTCATCCAGGTAGTTTGCGTACCCAGAACGTCCTTTGTCACGGACTCCAGATAGGGCTGAAAAATGGCGGGAGCGCTAGCGACCCCAAAAGGAAGGCGGTTATAGCAGAAAAGCCCAAAAGGAGTGGAGATGACCAAAACAGCTTTGGATGGCTCATCCAAAGGTAAATTGGAGGTACGCACCCCTCAGGTCAATTTTGGCAAACACCTTGCCACCAGCCAATTTCGACAAAATGTCCTCAACCTTCAGGATGGGGTAAGAATCGATAACAGACTGAGCATTCACAGTGGCCTTAAAATCCCCACAAGCACGCAAGGACCCCTTCGGTTTCTCAAGAACGACAATGGTCATAGCCCAACAACAACTATGGGGAACGGGGCTGAGGACGCCCTCATCCTCCAGGCATTCCGCCGTAACTTGTCATGGAGTGTGAAAAGAACCAAGCAAGCCTTATGGAACTTCGGGACAGCCGAGGGAAGGAGTTCGATGTGGGCCTCAAACCCTGCACCCCCAGAGACGGGGTGGAGAAAACAGCAATGAATTCCTGCAACAGTTGCTGGAGGTGGTCACCTGCTGAAAGAGACTGGACTGCTGGCTCCGAATCATGGATCTCCAAGCCCAATAAAGGGAAAAGATCCATGCCCAATAGATTCGTGGCCGTGGGCGCGGAGAGGACCAATACCCGAGCCTGAACATCATGCGAGCGGTACTGGTCCCGAGCAGAGAACCACCCTTGGAGGTTAATGACATCATTACTGTAGCTCCGCAGGGCCGCATGAAAAGGACAGAGAGGTGGGGAACCCAAACAACAGTGGGAGCCAGCATCGATGATGATGGCGGAAGACCCTGTATCTACCTGAAACAGGAGGGGGACGCCATCAACCTGTACCATCAGAGCGATTGCCGCCATTGAAGGCGGAAAGACGGACCGCACAAAGGAAATCTGCGGCAGAGGGACAGAGTCGTCCTCCAGAGAGTCGGAAGCGTCGACGGACGTGTGGTCAACGAGCATTAAAGAGGACGACTGGCACATCTCCGCCTTGTGGCCCTGTTTTCTGCAGACCGAATAGGTCACACGTCGAAACCGACAATCAACTCGCCAGTGCGAAATGAAACATTGCTGACAGGGCAGTAACCCTTGCTGCTGTTATGGGTGGGGCGGCTGACGCCGCCCTCACGGTGGCTGGTCCGGTGGTGGAGCAGCCATGCCCCCTGTATCCGGGAATGGGGGAGGGCCCTCTGTACGGGGCGAACTACGAGACCCCAGTTAGGCATACTGGCGCTGCGACGGGTGGGCGACAAAGACCTGTGCAGGGGGAAGCAACTCCATCGACGAGCGAGTAGACTGGTCATGAGCTCGGACAACATTCAAGAAAGTTTCCTTGAACTTAAGACGGTCGGTCCGCAAGGAGTCATCCGGAACATGTACGAGAAGCATGTCCCGAATGAGCGCTGAACCATACAACTGTTTATACGAGGGGTTGCCACAAAAAATCCGACAAGTCCCGGGAAAGGCCTTGAAGTGTGCAATCCACTCCCTGTAAGATTGGGAGGGGAGCTTCTTACAACAAAAAAACTTGTGATGGGCAGCTGGCACGTAGACCTGAGAATCAAAATACTCCAAAAAACTCGAAGTCAACTGTTCATATGAGAGAGCTTGTGCCTCCGTGTCGGGGTGCAACTGCTGCAACAGATGATATTTCTGGACCGACATAGGCAAGAAAAAACGCGCGCCTCTGCACGTCGCCAACGATGTCATGCGCCAAAAAATGTTGTTCCAACCGTGCTACATAATTGCCCCAAGGCTCCAAAGACTTGTCAAACTTAGGAAAAGCGGGAGGCGTGGCAGGTAGCACCGCGAGCGGGGAAGCGGACGGAGCACTCGGTGCCTGAGACCCACGGGAGACAGCAGACAGAGCCTGCAATTGCTGAATAATAAGTTCATTCGTCTGCTGCATACTCGCTAAAAGCGCGAGAACGCGTGCCAAGGGCTGATCGATGCCCGTAATATCCTCTCCCACGGAGGAGAACAAGCAACAAACGCGTGAAAACTACGAACCAACTCGTCGCCACTGCTATGTCTGCGTAAGCAGAAGAAACTAATGATCAAAGTCCGACGACGATTTATTAGACTGTTCAATTAACCAAAACAAATTCTCCAAGTATAACACCAACACAAAACAATGACCCATCATCGAATCACAACTACATACGAGAATAATATAGAAAACAACTGAAATAATTTCCTACTAGTCTCCACCAAAGATTTCTCCGATATATCAAGCCCAATCCAGAGATCAGAGAGAAATCCAAGCCGGGCTGCTGGGGCGGCAGCTATACATGTCTGCTGGAGGTCGATGAACTGCCGATGTGCAGCCGAGCGCAGGCCTTTATAGCGCTTCGGCGGATGAGTACCTTGGAACGTGGTTTGACGTGTGAAAATAGTTCCGGGGTCTGCAGTGACCTCTTCCTTATGTTTATGTGGGCCGTTAGTGGCCTCTGGTGGCCACTGGTGTCTTTGATGTGGTGTTTTTGTTGTGGTTGTTGTGGCTGTTCATCAATATTGCCTGTCAGTTGTGTAGTGCTTCGGTGTGCCTGTGAGGCGGGGAACCCGCGGCTGCAGGCTGTTAGTTTGGTTGCTGATACTCTGGTGGAGAAGGCCCCAGCACTAAGGACATCACACATATCCATGCCCGAGGCATGATTCAAACCTGCGACCATAGCAGTCTCGCAGTTCCGGACTGAAATGCCTAGGACCACTCAGCCACCGCGGCCGGCATACCGTTAGGTTCTTTGCAAAAATATTGGCTGAGTTTATATCCGATTTTAGCCAGCTTTCAGTGGCTATAACGATTTGAGCATCAGTGCTTTTTATTATCGCCTGGAACTCAGGTTCTTTGCCAACACAGCTACGACAATTTGCAACTGTTATACCAATGATTCCTGTATCTACGTTCTTCCTGTGTTCAGCTTGCACCCTTTGTGACTGAAGCCTTTCTTGTGTTTTCCCGAGAGCTTCTAACCGAAACAACCGCCCAATCCACCCCACACAGTCCCTGCTACCCGTGTAGCCGCCTCCTGCGTATACTGGACAGCTGACCTATTCAGCGGAACCCGAAACCCAACCACCCGTTGGCGCAAGTTGAGGAATCTGCCGCCTACACGGTCACAGAACCGTCTGAGCCTCTGATTCAGACCCACCACTCGGCTCTGTACCAGAGGTCCGCAATCGGTCCTGTCGACTATGCTGCAAATGGTCAGCTCTGCTTTCATCTTGCAAGCAAGACAGGCAGCCTTTACCACTACTGTTAGCCGCTCGAAACCAAAGAGAATCTCTTTTGATCCAAAGTGACACACATCACTGGTACCGACGTGAGCAACCACCTGCAGTTGCGTGCACCCTGTGCTCGTCATGGCATCCGGGAGGGAGGACCCTTTCCACATCTGGAATGAGTCAACCCGGTATGCACACGCAGTGCGCATTGGATTTCTTACCCTTCTTGTCAGCCAAGTCCCTAAGTGGCCCCATAATGCGCCTAACGTTGGAGCTCCCAACTACCAATAAACCCACCCTCTGTGATTGCCCGGATCATGCAGGCTGGTTCAAAAATGGTTCAAATGGCTCTGAGCACTATGGGACTTAACATCTGCGGTCATCAGTCCCCTATAACTTAGAACTACTGAAACCTAACTAACCTAAGGACATCACACACATCCATGCCCAAGGCAGGATTCGAACCTGCGACCGTAGCAGTCGCGCGGTTCCGGAATGAGCGCCTAGAACCGCGAGACCACCGCGGCCGGCTTCTTGCAGGCTGAGTGGTTTTCTCTGAAACAGGACAGGTGACAGCATCTGGCTCAGTGACAGCGTCAGCCACAGACAGTGCCTGGAACCTGTTTGACAGACGAACCGGGGAGGCCTTACGTGGGGCCACATGGGAAGTCTTTTGCCGCCTTCTTCGCCCTGGGGCGACCTCTACATTTTCATGTCATAAGTGTGTGTCACCACTAAATTTCAGTGACAGAGGAACCTTACCAGCCACCCTCCTTGGAGACGATGACTCTCGGCTACCTGAGAGTTGCAGTTTCGTCGACAGACAGCATCAGTATGCAGTGGGTTTTTGCACTGACTGTTCTTTTTTTCCCCCTGCGAGTGTCACCTCAAGTCAGTTCACCTTTTACCAGCTTTTCAGTTCTGTTTTCATGTGTGACATGTGGCAAGCAAACTCAGACTGGGTTCTGAGGATGTGTAAATATGAACGTTATTTTTCTCTGCCATCAATGGGTGTGGGTCATTGTCTGGAATGGTATAAGGTGTTAACCATGTGAAGCTTCTTAGGAGGGGAAGATGAGTTTTGTTTAGAAGTCGGAGTTTTGTGGTAGTTAACGCCGTTATGAATGGGGAATGTATTTGATTTCGAGCAATAGATGTGGCTCACTACGTTTAAGCACATAAAGTAGTAGTCTTGACTAGCCGCTCAAGCGGAGAAGTTAAGTTACAGTAAGTGTTAGGATAGAATTAGATTAAGTGTTGTAAGGTGGCATGATTTTGAGCCACATTACAACTACCACTCCGGTAAGAAGACCCTTTAATAGCATAAACATCGAGACAGCAAACCATTAACCATACTGACATCGGCTAGCGATCTTAATTTGTAGCAGTATATCTGCACGTTGGCCGATAGTGAAGCGGACGGAGACGGGAGACTGGCAGGAGAATGGGAAAGACACAAGCGAGGCAGGCAGGCCTGAGAGCTGTAGACAACATCGAACGTAAGCTCCTGGAAACCCCAGGCGGGTGGATCGCGGCTTAGCGTGAGCCACGTGGTCGAGGACAAGGAGAAGACACAGGGGCTCGATCACAAAACACGTGGCGGCGTGTAGGTGGTTTTCCGAACGGCCGGAACAGAAGCTTCTGGAACAGTCTGGAAACTTCTAGAAGCTTTGGTCGAATGCAAAACTGAGATTGGTCGGCGCTGGGAAACGAACGCCTTCCAGCAACATGACTGGCCACACACATTAAAGTGGGGAAGAAAAAAGAACAGGAGCTACGGAAAGCGTTGCGACTGTGAAACATTTGTTCCTGGGGCGTCGAGGAGAGAGGTTGGTCCTGGTGAGGTGTGCAACCTCGTTACTCGGACAGAGTACTTGTAGCGAGAGCCTGAGGATCGTTTGGTGTTCCACGGCAGCCGTGGTGGTGCCTACGGAAGCTTTTGGTGAGGTAGAATTTATGTTATCTCGCAGAGGCGAGAACCTTTGTAGCGATAAGCGTTAGATCACTGTAGTGGTCATGCATTCTCAACGGCGGTTAGGGAAGTAAAGTAAACTGCTGATCACGTGTCTTTTTCGTTCTATGCTGAGGCTTCACGTTGCTAGTCGTGAGTGTAGTTCTAAATGTAATTGCAATTGCCATAGCTGATGTCAGTATCCCGCGTTGAATTAACACCCGCGAATATATCACAGGGCAGACGATTAGCAAATGTGAATAGGCAGAACTAAAATGTTGCTCGTACTGTGTAATTTTGTATAGGGTAAATTGCAGAAGAGTAAAGAATTTAACACTACTGAGTGTATCATTTCATAGCTAGTACTTTCTTTTGTCATTTTATTATCTCCTTATTTGTGTATTTCATGTTTGCAACCACCTGGCGGAGGCAGTGTTTGTAGGTTAGCACATCTGAACATTCTAGCATATACTGAGGATATTGTTAGAAACCAACCAGATTTGCATTCGACCAGTTGATGTCACATGTAGAGCAAAGGATAAGCTTACCCTTCTGGAGAGCGTATAAGTGTCAGGGCGACTAATTAGCGTTATAAAATCCGTTGTGCGAAATTTTTCACTTATACGTTCGGCTCGCCGGCTTACCCATCAGCAGAAAACAGCAAAACAGAAGCGGTAGCAAAATGGTTCAAATGGCTCTGAGCGCTATGGGACTTAACATCGGAGGTCATCAGTCCCCTAGAACTTAGAACTACTTAAACCTAACTAACCTAAGTACAGCGCACACATCCATGCCCGAGGCAGGATTCGAACCTACGACCGTAGCAGTCACTCGGTTCCAGACTGAAGCGCCTAGAACTGCTCGGCCACTCCAGCCGGCTGAAGCGGTGGCATACAGTGTCCTTGTCGTCGTACTGTTTTGTTCTCCTCGTTTGTTGTTTGCGTAATTAGTGAAGTATACCCTGGCGGAGATGTTGCGAATTTCTGCAGCCTGGACCAGATGTGCAAGGAAGTGCATGTGCCGATGATTATTGTGCCTTGCAGAGAGCAACTGCCGACAGTAATTTTCTTGAAGATACTTAAGAGGTTGCACAGAGAGCTATCAATAAGGCTGATTGTATTGCAGATTTTTTGGGTACTGAAATGGTATAGACAAATTTAGTATTTCCAAAGGACGCAAATTCTGCACCATCTGTGACGGCACTGCCTCCTCAGAACGTGGGAGGGGAAGAAAGAGGAAATGTGTTCGTAAGGTTAATGATCGGGCCAAAAAGGCTTGTCCCAGTGGATCAGGAGATTGATTAAAGTGACTACACTTGCAGTGTAATGCGTGATGCAGGCGAAGGCTGCTGTGGTATCCCAGGGCTAGACATTCTCATCAAGCATCATGCCGAAACTAACTTTCGATGACGAGCGGTGGAACTCAGGAGGATAATGTTTAAGCTGGGGGGAGCTGTCACCAGTGAAATACACTCGCAAGGTTCGTTTGTCATAAAGGACAAATGCGGGCAAAATCACTAAGGCTTAATTTGCATGATATAGTGCCACAAGGCACTGGGAAGTTGCTTTAGGTGACAGAAGGTTTGCTAACTTACACGATTCTGGATTTCGCTTCCGGGCAGGGAGCCATCGTTGAGTACGCAGCGTTCTGTGATTGAGAGCACTTCTTGTGTCTATGCTCACGTTGAGCCATCTGAATTCCGTCCTTGTGACTGGGATTTCGCGTTTATTGTCTTTAGAATACAGAGAGGAGAATATAGTATTAGATTACACTAGTTAGACGGCCGCCTCCTGCCGCCCTAGTGTTTGAATGGGTTTTTTATTTTGTGGCTGGAGTTCTTACATCGTCGCAGACGTGTACGAGGACCATCACTCCGACGCTCCGGGCGCAGTACATTCGGTGATATTACTAATTGCTTCGGCTTATTACAGCTATAAAGCTAAACAGCTGTGATCACGTGAGTTTCATTTCCACTGAGGTTGCACATCACTGTAGACCATCTTCGAAAGCAGTGTCTTCTAGTGTTTGGGACGTAGATGATGTCAGTCATCTCACGTTATTATATTAGATCGCGTAGCCATAAGTAGGTGAAGATTTAGGCTAGTTGATCAATAATATCAGTCAGAAAATTCATTTGTATCTTTTTATGTCCACTGCACATCGACATATAAATATTTGTAATAAATAAAGGGGTTTTAATCTACAATAAATGTATAAGCAGAAACATTAATACTTAGCAGATACTAGTTCCCTTAAACATTCATTTATTTTTATGTTGTGATTTATACGTTAAAGATCCTGAGATTTGCTTCAGGGGGTAGTCAGACAGGGCAAAACCTTCATTTTCGCGTTCAGTATTTTCCATTGCGCACATTCATTGTTACATCCGCCTGGAGTAGGACCACGGAAACAATACAAATACCTTCAAGAAATACTTCCTAACACTTAAATTTATATTCGATGTTGGCAAATCCCTCTTTTTCATTAATACTTTTCTTGCTATAGACAGCCTTCATTTTATATCCTCTCTACTTCGGACATCATCAGTTATTTCGCTACCCAATGGTCCTTCTAGTGTCTCATTTCGTAATCTGTTTCTCTTAACACTACCTGATTTAACCCTCACTTTACCAAGGGGAGGGAAGGGGTACTTTATTCCTACGTTTTCAGAACACTGTAATCTAGTCATGAACATTATATTTTAAAATTTTGAAAAAAATATAGATTTGTAATTTTTAATGTTTTCTTCTACCAGACTCTGTAACTCTTTTAAATTTTTCAGTAAAACTTAACGCAAAAATTTAGGTCTTGTCCTTGGATGTGAATTTTGAGAACATGTGTCATCTGCATATTTTCAGTTTTAGGATTCTTCTTACACATAAATATATCTTTAAAAAGTATGTTGTGCGTAATAGACAACGGAAATTAACGAAATCCCTATATCTTTGTGTTGGTAGAATATTATGCGCCCCTTTTGTAGTACACGTTATGGAAAATCCGTTGGTACCGCTAGGTTTAATTCGAATACGTTCCATTACTTTTAATTTACTTCCTTTATGAGTTATCTTATAATCTCTTTTCAGGGCACTACCTATTCCATTCCACTGTTAATCCAGGTTCTTTGCTGTCTCTGACAATATTGCAGTGTCACCAGTAAACTTCAAAATGTTTATTGCTTCTCCCTGATATTAAATTCTGTTTACAAATTTAACCTTGTAGGTTTAACTGCTTGTTTGGTGTAGATGTTGAATAAAATCTTGTGTAGGCTACCGGAATGTCTCACTGCCATCTTCAAATTGCACAACTAGAAATCCAGTGGATGGAGTAGCAGATATTATGTGCTTCAACATGCTTTTCTTTGGGGGGGGGGGGGGGGAATCTGAAATACATGTCCAGCCTCATTCTACCTCTCTTCCCTTTACCTGACGACAGTCAAAAGACCATGAACATATGGACAATTGACGCATATATACTTCGCATCAAAATTATTTCGCACCCTTGTATTTATCATATGGCAGGAACAATTCAATCGTGAATAATCGCGCAGTGCAACGACGATGTTGGTATCTTGATCAGTCGTGTGCTGCATGTTTTTCAAAGTAGAGTCGTGGATACCAAGAGACATAAATCGTCTAAACAGTTCTCTTAGAATGTTACCGCCCGTTTTCGATTCATCTGGAAACTGAATTGCTAACAAAATGAGAGATCTGAGAGTCCAGTCAATGAAACAGGAGACAGCACATGTCAGATAATTGTTTCTTCGCGCACTGGATGTCCACATGTCCGTAGCTGCTGATTATATACCTTCTGTTATATGAGCAATTACCTCAGGCATAATTATATGTCGTAGGCTTTTAACACTTTCTGCCACGTACAGCGATGCAGTTGGGGGGTGAGATATAATGGCCTTTGCAGTGTTGATTAACGTCTGAACAAGATCCATAAGACACTCACCTCTTATATTTCCGTACGACTTTACGTCTCGTGCACACATAAGAACGCAATTATCGACAGTTATCTCCTCAGCTGGTTTAGGAATTCGTTTCTCGTCCAAGACCTTTGTTTATCAGATACGCATGGACGGCGAGAAATGTACGAAGAGCCACTTGACCCTTCAGCGTGAGAGTAAATTTCACAGTACAGCGAACAGTTAAGAAAATGAACGCTTTTCCAAATGCCATCCACAATAGACTTTAACAAGGTCCAAAGTGTACTTTTAAAATTTGTCCATGCTGTGTGGTTCTCTACTCATCACTGATTAGTTTTTCTTTTACTTCCTTTTTTCTTGACATGTGCTCCTTCTTCTGCAAACCACGTTTAGTTTCCCGCTCTCATTTTGTGTGTTACGAAAAAAGTGAAGAAATCCCATCACTCCACTAAGCACTGCTCTACTCACCGCTCGTAGCCCGTAGCTCACAACTGCGGTCAGTGCTACCAACAGCTCGTAAGTGCAGCACACCAGTGCTTGCGCAAGGCACTGGTGCAGGGACGTCATTGGCTCGCTCAATGCGGAGCAGTGAGGTCGCGGTCCTGGGCTGTGACCCCACATGCATCTCTGCTGAGCCCGTGGCACACAGGTGCTTTTTTTTTTTAATCTTTATTATCAAAATCATTATAATTATACAAATTTAACCCACTACCTTAATACATTAGTGGGTCCTAACAGTGACACATTTTTATTACATTTTTGCAGCTTAGTGTAGTTATTTGTGGGTCAGCTATAGTTAACATTTGTAACAATGGGCATCTGATATCTACTTATATTATATATGCCTAATTCCTATTACTAATCTAATTTATATATATAGTTACTGCAGCGTCACGTACGTGCCAGTGAAGAGATATAAACCTACTTTTACTGCCCTGCTCTTCGAGCTAACCCCGAAGAGCATGCCCCTGGCACTGGGCGGGCCTCGATGTTTTCGCTGCAGTCCCTATCTTAATTTCCTATAACTAATTCCTGCAAACTAATCTATCCTACGTCATGTCCGGTGTGTGTGTCGCAATCGGTAGTTGTTCCCTACTCCCCCTAGTCCTGCACGTGGCGGTTCCCAACTTAGAGGTAGTCGGCCAGTCCTCGCACAGGCGGTATGGGAATAGGGCTCTAAGACTCAGTTGGTGGTTATTGTCGCTCATTTTTTACTGTATTTCTCCTAAATAGTCGATTAATACTTTTCGTGATATCTCGTTTGCCAGGGTGTTCAAGGTCTGAAACGTTTCTTCTTGTCTAAGTAGTTGGTATGTGTCATGGTTGGGTAGTCTGTCTCGTAGTCCGTTGGCGATATCATTGAAGAGGGGACACTCGTAAACTACGTGCTCAGGCGTGCCCTCCGGAACGCCACAGTCGCACACCTAGACCCTTCTCACTGCCATGGCGGGCACAACCCTCGTGAGCCTGTGCGCCCAGACTCCCGAGCCGTAGCCCACAACTGAGGTTAAAATACTGTTATGATAAAGTCTAATTAGGTGTGGAGGAAGATGAAATCTTTTGTGGCCTATGGAAATTAAATTATTTAATATCTGAAGGGCTCTCTGGGTGACAGTTTCAATGTGCTTCCCAAAACTCCACCTCTCATCAATGATAACTCCCAGGTAACGTGTCTCTCGTCGTCGGAGAACTGGTGATCCATCTATTCTGACAGTCGGGTTTCTAATAAGATTTCCTTTTAGTAGTAAGTAGGTCGATTTACTAGGTGATATCGTCATTTTTGTCGATTGGCACCACTTCTGAAGTTTGTCTAATGCTGTCTCTATTTTTGGTTCTATGTCTTCGCGGCTACGGCCGCCAACCAACAGGAGGAGGTCATCTGCGTAGGCTATCACCTCCAGCACCTCATTGCTCTGTTGTAATCTGTCTAATACAGGCTCCATATGTATGTCCCAGAAAAGGGGTCCTAAGACGGAACCTTGGGGACATCCTTTGGTAATTATCTTTCCGATTCTTTCGCTAGATGATGATAACCAGACCTCCCGATCATTGCAATAGCTCCTCAGGCAACCATATAGCGGCCCTGGACACTCTTTCTCCCGCAAGCAGGAGAAGAGCGAAGGCTACCAAAGGTTGTCGAAGGCGCCACTGATATCCACCATGATGCCAACCACGTATTTGTGCGGGGTCGAGCTGCAGACCTCGGCCGCCAGGGCGATAGCATCAGATGCTGATCGCCCCGGCCTGAACCCGAACTGCCTGTCGCTCACCCCGCACAACAATCGGTGTGCCGTCAATCTGTCAGCCAGCAGTTTCTCCAATATTTTGCCAAATATGTCCAGCAAGCAAATCGGCCTGTAAGATTTCACATTTGCAGGGTCCTTGTCTATTCCTTTCTTTATAATGATTACGTTTGCTGTTTTCCATCTCTTCGGAAATTTTCTCTGTCGGAGACATTCATTATAAAGATGTGTTAATGGCGCAGTTAACTGAGGCGCCAGAAACTGCACTACCTCCGCCACAATGCCGTCTGGCCCAGGTGCTTTACCTTTTTTCAATGATCTTATATGGGCTGCCACCTCCTCCTCTGAAAAAGGGTAGACAGCCGTCTCATTATCGTATTCCTCTTGATCTTCATTTCTGAGTTGTTCCTGTCCCTCTGTTTCCCCTTCCGCATTGTCGTCAGGCAACAGGGACCGGAGGAGGACCCCCGCAGTTTCCTGCCAGGACTCAGTCATCCTGTCCCCGTCCCTGACTGTTGATAACTCCAGAGGAGAGCGGATTTTTTCCCTTACCAGCTTGTATGGAAGCCCCCATGGGTCCGTTACCAGCTGGTTAAGCACGAAATTCTCCCAACTTCTCATCCTAACTTCGAGTAGTTCCTTTTGGAACTTCAGCTTTTCCTCCCTGTATAATATCTGCCACCTTTGGCGTTCTTGCCAGACGACACTGCGCTGGTAGTGCCTGCTTAGCCTTCTGACAGATCGACGCAGTTCACCTAGTTCAGCAGTCCATGGTGACGGAGAGGCCGCCATGGCCCTCCTTCTTGTAGGTACGGCTGCCTTCACCGCTCTTGTCACTGCATTCACCAGTTCCTCTGTTCTTTGGTCAACGTCTATGTCTAGATACATGTCACCTTCCGGTAATGGAGGAATGTCACACTCCCTCGCTAGGCGCTCCCAGTCAGCTCTTCTACAATTTAGTTGCACCTCCCACCCCGTGGCCCAGCGGCACTCTCTTTCTCCCAAGGTAAAAGATATCAAGTTGTGGTCGCTTGTGGTGGCATTCTCTAGGACTCTCCAATTTCGAATAAAGTTAGATATATTTGGTGTTACAAGGGTCACATCAATATTTGTGCCCTGTCCTCCCCCTGCAGCATAGGTAGGAGGATTGCCAGGCCTGTTAGCCACCACAAGTTGTGATGCCATTATGAGTTCCTCAATTTTTTCACCGTTGGCATCCCTTGTGCCACTGTACCACAGGGGGGATTTTGCGTTAATATCAGCTGTTACTACAACTTTTCTTCCCTGCAACGCCGTGGTGACTCTAGCCAGATGGTCTATGTAGATTTCTATGTTGTCCCCATATTGGAAATACATGTTTATGAGGATTATTGTTCCCATGGGGGTTTGAAGCTCCACGACGTTGCAGTGGCTAGTTACAAATTGTGATAGTGTGGTAACTCTGAGGAGCTTATTTGTGATTATGATCGCCGCCTTTGGGTCATCTCCCCTGCTGACTATTTGCCAGCCTGCAGCAGCAAAAGCTATTTTTCCAGCCATGGAGTATGGCTCCTGTAGACAGAGTACATCTAGTCTCCTCTCTTCGACCTCCCTCCGGAGCTCCTGCATAACGAGTCTGCTATTATGACTGTTAAGTTGTCCAATGGTTATTTTCGTCATTAAGGGTAGTACGTATGTATTCGGTCATGTGGCCATGTCTTATTCCAGTCGAAAGCAATTCGTCCGTGTGCTATTATTGATTGCTCGTAAATTTCATTAAGGTCAATTTTCTCACCTCGTCTGTCGAAAACTTTCTTGAGCAGGTCACGCAGGGCTCCGAAGTCGGTGGGGAGATTTACTGATTTTAGCTGGATTCTGTCAACAGCCTCCATAACCGAGAAGGTTACCTTTCGCCCTTCTTCATGTCCTATCCGGACCACGTGTCGTAAGGCAGTGGTCAGGGTTGCCGGCTGCTCCAGTCTGGATAATTGCATAGTATACTCCAAGTTGGGGTATACCCTCACCGGATCGACCGGTGGGACTCTGACAATTGGTGAGCTTTGTGCAGTGGGGCTCGTGCATGAGCTTGTCACTGTATTTTCTTGAATGGGTAGTTGATTTATATGCTTGATGTGATTGTCTTTTGGCGTTACGATGTGATTGTCTTTTGGCGTTACCACAGTCACAGGATGCCCTTGCCGTTGTTGATGTATTATCGGCTTTATTCCCCGGCTTCCAGAGGAGAGAGTTTCAGTCGTGAGGGGGAGATTGGTTTGTATACCAATGTCCATTGTTGGAAAATCAGTCTGAGTTGCTTTGTCTTGTATTTCAGTTCTAATGGCGCCGGAGAGCGACCTTAGAAACTCCTTAAATCTGTTTGCCCTCACGGCATCCCTCCTCCTTTTGCTCGGGGACTTCCGTTTTGGCATCCTATTTGGTATACCCGGCTCAGCCATAGTCTGTTCTGGAGATGAGTCTTTGCTCCAGCATTCTATATGTAGGGCAATTCCTGCCTGTGGCTCCGCAAGACTTCTTACCTCTATTCTTACACGGTATGCAGACCGCCGCCGCATACAGGTGCTTCCGCAACATCACTGCTCGGCCCTTCGGATGACGTCAGGGACTCACTCAGCCCCATACTGCTGCAGTCCAGTGCAGCCGCAGCTCGCGGGCCGAGCCTCTTCGCACGACTCTCCGAGCGGACCTCGATGCGGCTGCCCCGCCTGAACAGGCAGCGCGAGGCAAGGCACGCACGGCTGTCATGCCCACGGTCCTGGACGGGCCGAGCTTCGATGATCACCTCTGGTGCAAACTGCACAACCAGAGCTCACAGTCAGCCGGTTGTCACCGATTGACACCATACAAGCCAACTGCAATGTCACACCAGCAGTGGCTGCATCAGTTCCCACGGGAGGACACGTTACTGAACTGACATACCTTCTTATCGTCCAAACAATGATACCTCTAAAATTTCAAGTTAGTGTATCTCGTACAAATATCTCACGTGTCAATCAACATGATTTGTCAAACTGTTTATTTAAAACATGTCAAATAGTGTATTGTTTTTCTTGTATACACAAATCTTGCAATTTTGTTGCACACGACTTGAATGAGTACTCATGTATCAGCCAGTATCGTAGTCAAATGTATCGTAGACAAACGTAATACAACAAGAAAATTTTTCTTTCTTTATGTTTATGAAATATGTGTTTACCAGAGAGTCCACAAGTGTTAAAAACTACATATAATACTTTCTATGATAAAAAAACAGAGAAGCCTTCACATTTTTTCTGCGATCAGCTAGGGGATGACTTCCTGTTTCGTATCGTCCTTTGTTCTTCCGCTTTCGCTGTGTAATCATCTACACTACAGGCCATTAAAATTATTACACCACGAAGATAACGTTCTACAGACGTGGAATTTAAACGACAGGAAGAAGATGCTGTGATATGCAAATGCTTAGCTTTTCAGAGCATTCACGCAAGGTTGACGCCGGTGGTAACACCTGCAACGTGCTGACATGAGCAAAGTTTCCAACCGATTTCTCATACACAAACCGCAGTTGCCCGACGTTGCCTGGTGAAACGTTGATGTGATGCCTCGTGTAAGGAGGAGAAATACGTATCATCACGTTTCCACCTTTGATAAAGGTAGGAATGTAGCCTATCACGATTGTGGATTATCGTATCGCGACATTGCTGCTCGCGTTGGTCGAGATCCAATGACTGTTATCAGAATATGGAATCGGTGGGTTCAGGAGGGCATTACGGAACGCCGTGCTGGATCCCAACGGCTTCGTATAACTAGCAGTCGAGATGAGAGGTATCTTATCCACTTGGCTGTAACGGATCGTGCAGCCACGTCTCGATCCCCGAGTCAACAGAAGGGGACGTTTGCATGGCAACAATTATCTGCACGAACAGTTCGACGACGTTTGCAGGAGCATGGACCATCAGCTCGGAGACCATGGCTGCAGTTAGCCTTGACGCTGCATCACAGATAGGAGCGCCTGCGATGGTGTACTCAACTACGAACCTGGGTGCACGAATGGCAAAACGTCATTTTTTCTGATGAATCCAGTTTCTGTTTGCAGCATCATGATGGTCGCATCTTTGTTTGACGACATCGCGGTGAGGGCACATTGGAAGCGTGTATTCGTCATCGCCATACTGGCGTATCACACGGCGTGATGGTATGGGGTGCCACTAAGTTACACGTCTCGGTCACCTCTTGTTCGCACTTTGAACAGTGGACGTTATATTTCAGATGTGTTACGACCCGTGGCTCTACCCTTCATTCGATCCCTTACATTTCAGGAGGATAATGCACGACCCCATGTTGCAGGATCTTTACGGGCCGTTGTGCATACAGCAAATGTTCGATTTCAGGCCTGGCCAGCACATCATGCAGATCTCTCACCAACTGAAAACGTCTCGTCAATCGTGGTCGAGCAACTGGCTCGTCACAATACGCTAGTCACTACTCAAAAAAATGTGTGTTAAATCTTATGGGACTTAACGGCTAAGGTCATCAGTCCCTAAGCTTACACACAACTTAACCTAAATTATCCTAAGGACAGAGACACACACACCCATGCCCGAGGGAGGACTCGAACCTCCGCCGGGACCAGCCGCACAGTCCATGGCTGCAGCGCCCTACACCACTCGGCTAATCCCGCACGGCGCTAGTCACTACTCTTCATTAACTGTGGTATCGTGTTGAAGCTGCATGGCCAACTGTACCTGCACACGCCGTCCAAGCTCTGTTTGACTCAATGCCCAGGCGTACCAAGGCCGTAATTACGGCCAGAGGTGGTTGTTCTGGGTACTGATTTCTCAGGATCTATATACCCAAATTGCCTGAAAATGTAATCACATGTCAGATCTAGTATAATACATCTGTCCAATGAAACACTTTTATCGTCTGTATTCCTTCTTGGTGCGGCAATTTTAATGGCCAGTACTGTATCTTGTCAGCTCTTAAGAACCATGAATATATTTAAGTGTATTTAAATTAATAACTTTCAGATATATTAACTTAACAAACTAAACATATCTCTTTGTATAATGTCTTTATCGGCTTTGTCTTCAACTATTCGTGAAAGAAATGCAAAAGTGCTGACATGGAGCCCGTCCGCTATGGGTGTGATGCAAATACTGATTAGCAATTTATCAGATACACTCCTGGAAATGGAAAAAAGAACACATTGACACCGGTGTGTCAGACCCACCATACTTGCTCCGGACACTGCGAGAGGGCTGTACAAGCAATGATCACACGCACGGCACAGCGGACACACCAGGAACCGCGGTGTTGGCCGTCGAATGGCGCTAGCTGCGCAGCATTTGTGCACCGCCGCCGTCAGTGTCAGCCAGTTTGCCGTGGCATACGGAGCTCCATCGCAGTCTTTAACACTGGTAGCATGCCGCGACAGCGTGGACGTGAACCGTATGTGCAGCTGACGGACTTTGAGCGAGGGCGTGTAGTGGGCATGCTGGAGGCCGGGTGGACTTACCGCCGAATTGCTCAACACGTGGGGCGTGAGGTCTCCACAGTACATCGATGTTGTCGCCAGTGGTCGGCGGAAGGTGCACGTGCCCGTCGACCTGGGACCGGACCGCAGCGACGCACGGATGCACGCCAAGACCGTAGGATCCTACGCAGTGCCGTAGGGGACCGCACCGCCACTTCCCAGCAAATTAGGGACACTGTTGCTCCTGGGGTATCGGCGAGGACCATTCGCAACCGTCTCCAGAAGCTGGGCTACGGTCCCGCACACCGTTAGGCCGTCTTCCGCTCACGCCCCAACATCGTGCAGCCCGCCTCCAGTGGTGTCGCGACAGGCGTGAATGGAGGGACGAATGGAGACGTGTCGTCTTCAGCGATGAGAGTCGCTTCTGCCTTGGTGCCAATGATGGTCGTATGCGTGTTTGGCGCCGTGCAGGTGAGCGCCACAATCAGGACTGCATACGACCGAGGCACACAGGGCCAACACCCGGCATCATGGTGTGGGGAGCGATCTTCTACACTGGCCGTACACCACTGGTGATCGTCGAGGGGACACTGAATAGTGCACGGTACATCCAAACCGTCATCGAACCCATCGTTCTACCATTCCTAGACCGGCAAGGGAACTTGCTGTTCCAACAGGACAATGCACGTCCGCATGTATCCCGTGCCACCCAACGTGCTCTAGAAGGTGTAAGTCAACTACCCTGGCCAGCAAGATCTCCGGATCTGTCCCCCATTGAGCATGTTTGGGACTGGATGAAGCGTCGTCTCACGCGGTCTGCAGGTCCAACACGAACGCTGGTCCAACTGAGGCGCCAGGTGGAAATGGCATGGCAAGCCGTTCCACAGGACTACATCCAGCATCTCTACGATCGTCTCCATGGGAGAATAGCAGCCTGCATTGCTGCGAAAGGTGGATATACACTGTACTAGTGCCGACATTGTGCATGCTCTCTTGCCTGTGTCTATGTGCCTGTGGTTCTGTCAGTGTGATCATGTGATGTATCTGACCCCAGGAATGTGTCAATAAAGTTTCCCCTTCCTGGGACAATGAATTCACGGTGTTCTTGTTTCAATTTCCAGGAGTGTATTTATGGTGCCCCAACGAAACTGCAGCCTTTCAGAAACGAAGTCCGATACTTAATTAAGTATATGGCATAATGCGATTGACCGATCGCATTATGCCCTTGCCTTATAAAATTTACATTGGAGGCACATCTGTAACTTTGCGTTTATCTCAAACACCAAACTGGAGTTACATAAAATCACAACAGGAATCAACAAGCACTGCTCAGTTAATTCCAATTGACAATACTGAGCTGACTACCTGGTAGTAAGTGGTAGGTAATCATGACTATTTTCTTTACATTCTCTATCATCCTTCGACCTTCGCAAGCAGGCAATGTAACAAAAAAAAATGGCTCTGAGCACTATGCGCCTTAACTTCTGAGGTCATCAGTCGCCTAGAACTTAGAACTAATTAAACCTTACTAACCTAAGGACGTTACACACATCCATGCCCGAGGCAGGATTCGAACCTGCGACCGTAACGGTAGCTCGGTTCCAGACTGTAGCGCCTACAACCGCACGACCACTCCGGCCGGCGCAAGATAACAGTTACAGCTCAGAACTTTCACTCAGTTATCCACCTACCAGAGAGGTTGTTGCTGTTGTTGGATGGGGACCACTTATACTGTGGTCACTCCATGTGTGGTTGCAGATTAATGTCATATATATTTATTTAGAACAACAAAATATACACGAACCGCTACTTCAGTTCGCTGCATCGGCGAATAGTGTGAGCTAAATTGCTTTCCTCATACGGGAATTAGCAGCACCGTTAATTCAGAGCAATATAGAAACGTATTTTGCCATGTGAACAGCCGAGGGTGCTGAATCACACGAGATATATCTTACTCATGAGTTCTCCCAGGAAAGAACTTGCAAAATTATGGACCAGAAACCTACCTTTCCCTCCCATCTCCTTCCCCAAAGTTTTTGTTGTGGTCTTCAGTCTGAAGACTGGTTTTATGCAGCTGCCCAAGCTAGTCTACTCTGTGCAATCCTTTTCAGCGCTGCACAGCTAACGCAATGTACATCAATTTCACCCTGCTAACTGTATTCAAGACTTTGTCTCCCTCTACAATTTTAACTCCGCCATCCCTCCCCAACACCCACATATACACACATCTCTCCATTACCAAACTGACAACTCCTTGATGCCTTAGGATATACCCTATGAAACGAAGTTGTGCCATAAATTTCTTGATTTCCCCAGTCAGTTATTCGATCTGCAGTTTCACCACTATTTTTCGGTGCTACTGAGTAAAATTGTGACATTGCCATGGTTTTGCAAAAGATCAGCGCCGACCAAACAGCATTACGTCAGATGCAGCAAGGCCACTGGCATATTCCCACATTGTACCCCAGGAAAATGACTGGCACCGCCATAACGAAGACACAGAAGAAAGGCGTTGGTAGGCCAATAACTACACATCCAGTCAGTAGACGTCTTACCCTCTACATGGTTACAAGGTGTGATTTGCAAAGTAAGTGCGCTCTGTCCCAACATAAACTAACATTATTTTCAGTCAAAGGTGTCTCAGTCTGGTAGCTACTATTTCAGAGGAGACGTGTTGCGGCTCCACGAGGCGACATGAGGCTAGAAGCAGCCACTATGTTACTTGGCATCCACTAACTGTGGGGCCCTGCTGCTAGTTTTAAGATCAGTGCTGTGAGCTTAGCATCTTCCAGCCTGTGGGCCAACTACCAGCTGCAAACAGCCTTCGGCCATAGAAGGCAGTCGTTAGAGGCCATGCCCACCTGTTGAGTCAGTCCTTAACACTCGCTGTCTTCAGCACAAACTATGGAGGGCGTTGCAGCACAGAATGTACTAGTTTGTTCTTAAGTAAATTGTATGACTAATAGTGAAGTTTTTATGAGCAGCCACCGATCATCATTCCGACAACAATCAACCACGTCAACTCAGACCTCCACGTGTAGAGGTCATCCACCCTGGACCTCCACATTTTGATGTCAGAAGTGTGTGTCACGTCTAAATTTCAGTGACAGGGGAACCTTATCAGCCACTCTCCCTGGAGACGATGACTCGACTTCCTGAGGGTTGCAGTTTCGTCAACACACCGCATCAGTGTGCAGTGGGTGAGTGGACTGACTGTTCTATTTTTTCCCCTGCGACTATCACGTCGAGTCATTTCACCTTTTAATAGCTTTTCAGTACTGTTTTCAAGCGTGATATGTGGCAAGTAAATTCTAACTGAGGTATGACGATGTGTAAATATGACCGTTGTTTCTGCCTATCATCAATGATTGTGGCTCATTGTCTGCAAGTCTATAAGATGTTAACCATGCGTAACTTCTTAGGAGGGGAAGATGAGTTTTGTCGAGAAGTCGGAGTTTTGTGGTAGTGATCGCTGTTTTGAACGAGCAATGTATTTAATTTTGAGCAATAAATGTGACTCACTGCATTTAAGCATGTAAAGTAGTAGTCATGAGTAGCCGCTCAAGCGGAGAATTTAAGTCACAATAAATGTTGGGATAGAATTAACTTAAGTATCCTTTTCGTCGTACTGTTTTGTTCTCCTCGTTTGCTGTTTGCATAATTACTGAGGTACCCCTTGCGGAGAGGTTGCGAATTTCTGCAGCCTGGAACAGATGTGGAGGGAAGGGCATATTCTGATGATATTTGTGTCTTGCAGAGTGCAACTGCAGACAGTAATTTTGTTGTAGATACTTAGGAGGTGACACAGAAAGCTATCAATAAGGCTTATTGTATTGCAGAGGCTTTTGGCTACTGAAATGGTACAGACGCATTTAGTATTTCCGGAGGGCACAGATTCGGCACCATCCGTGACGGCACTGCCTCCTCAGAAGGTGGGAGGAGAAGAAAGAGGAAATGTGTTTCTAAGGTTTAAGGAACAGCTGCGATCACGTAAGCTTCATTTCCACTGAGTTTGCACACCACTGTGGATCATCTTTGAAAGTTATGTCGTCTAGTGTTTCGGACGTAGATGATATCAGTCATCTCGCGTTATTTATATTAGATAGCGTAGCCGTAAAAAGCGGCACATTTGGGCAATTTATCAATAATATTAGTCAGGAAATTCATTTGTATCTCTTTATGTCCATTGCACATCGACATATAAACATTTTTAATATATAAAGGGGTTTTAATGTACAAAAATGTATAACCAGAAACAACATTAATATTTAGTAGTTACTAATTCCCTTAATCATTCATTTATTTTTATGCTGCAATTTATATGTTAAAGAGCAAGAAGGAGGAAATATCACCATTAAGAAATCCTAAGATCTGCTTCAGGGGGTAGTCAGACAGAGCCAAATCCTAAAGTTTCCGTTCAGTATTCTCCATTGCGCACATTCATTTTTACACCCGCCTGGAGCAGCATCTTGGAAACCATACAAATCCCTTCCAGTAATACTTCCTAACACTTAAGTTTGTATTCGATGTTAGCAAATCCCTCTTTTTCATTAACACTTTTCTTGTTATAGTCAGTCTTCATTATATATCCTTTCAACTTCGGTCATCATCTGTTATTTTGCTGCCCAGTAATCCTTTTAGTGTCTGATTTCGTAATCAGATTCCCTTAACACTACCTGATTTAACCCTCGCAGTACCAAGGGGAAGGAAGGGGTACTTTATACGTACCTTTTAGAAACACAGTAATAAAGTTTGGTACATTATATTTCGAAATTCTGAAAAAATATATTTATGATTTTTAATGATTTCTTCCACCAGTTAACGTAATTGTTTTTAATTTTTCACTAAAACCTAACGCAAAAATTTAGGTCTTGTCAGTGGATGTGAATTTTCAGAACAGGTGTCATATTCATATTTCCACGTTTAGGACCTTTCTTACACACATATATGTTTAAAAAGTATGTTGTGCGTAAAAGACAACGAAAATTAACGAAATCTGTATTTCTCTGTGTTGGTCATATATGATGCCCTCCTTTTGTAGTACACGTTAAGGAAAACCCGTTGGTATTGCTAGGTTTAATTCGAATACGTTACATTACCTATCATTTAGTTCAATTGAGGGTTATCTCATAATCCCTTTCTAGGGCACTGTCTATTCCATTCAACTGTTATTTCAAGTTCTTTGCTCTGTCTGACAGAATTGCAGTGTCACCGGTCAACTTCAAAATGTTAATTGCTTCTCCTTGATATTTAATTCTGTTTGCAAATTTATCTTTGTATGCTTTACTTGTTTTTCGGTGTAGATTTTGAATGAGATCTATTGTTGTTCTTGTTGTTGTGGTCTTCAGTCCTGAGACTGGTTGATCCAGCTCTCCATGCTACCCTATCCTGTGCAAGGTTCTTCATCTCCCAGTACTTACTGGAACCTACATCCTTCTGAATCTGCTTAGTGTATTCATCTCTTAGTCTCCCTCTACGATTTTTACCCTCCACGCTGCCCTCCAATGCTAAATTTGTGATTTCTTGATGCCTCAGAATATGCCTTACCAACTGGTCCCCTCTTCTTGTCAAGTTGTGCCACAGACTCCTCTTCTTCCCAATTCTATTCAATACCTCCTCATTAGTTATGTGATCTACCCATCTAATCTTCAGCATTCTTCTGTAGCACCACATTTCGAAAGCTTCTATTCTCTTCTTGTCCAGACTATTTATCGTCCATGTTTCACTTCCATACATGGCTACACTCCATACAAATACTTTCAGAAGCGACTTCCTGACACTTAAATCTATACTCGATGTTGAAAAATTCCTCATCTTCAGAAGCACTTTGCTTGCCATTGACAGTCTACATTTTTTATACTCTCTACATCGACCATCATCAGTTATTTTGCTCCCCTAATAGCAAAACTGCTTTACTACTTTAAGTGTCTCATTTCCTAATCTAATTCCCTCGGCATCACCCGAATTAATTCGACTACATTCCATTATCCTCGTTTTGCTTTTGTTGATGTTCATCTTATACCCTCCTTTCAAGACACTGTCCATTCCGTTCAACTGCTCTTCCAAGTCCTTTGCTGTATCTGACAGAATTACAATGCCATCGGCGAACCTCAAAGTTTTTATTTCTTCTCCATGGATTTTAATACTTACTCCGAATTTTTCTTTTGTTTCCTTTACTGCTTGCTCAATATATAGATTGAATAACATCGTGGAGAGGCTACAAGCCTGTCTCACTCCCTTCCCAACCACTGCATCCCTTTCATGCCCCTCGACTCTTATAACTGGCATCTGGTTTCTGTACAAATTGTAAATAGCCTTTCGCTCCCTGTATTTTACCCCTGCCACCTTTAGAATTTGAAAGAGAGTATTCCAATCAACATTGTCAAAAGCTTTCTCTAAGTCTACAAATGTTAGAAACGTAGGTTTGCCTTTCCTTAATCTATTTTCTACGGTAAGTCGTAAGATCAGTATTGCCTCATGTGTTCCAATATTTCTACGGAATCCAAACTGATCTTCCCCGAGGTCAGCTTCTACGAGGTTTTCCATCCGTCTGTAAAGAATTCGTGTTAGTATTTTGCAGCTGCGACTTATTAAACTGATAGTTCGGTAATTTTCACATCTGTCAACACCTGCTTTCTTTGGGATTATTATATTCTTCTTGAAGTCTGAGGGTATTTCGCCTGTCTCATACATCTTGCTCAGCAGATGGCAGAGTTTCGTCAGGACTGGCTCTCCCAAGGCCGTCAGTAGTTCTAATAGAATTTTGTCTACTCCCGGGGCCCTGTTTCGACTCAGGTCTTTCAGTGCTCTGTCAAACTCTTCACGCAGGATCATAAACGTATTTCATCTTCATCTACATTCTCTTCCATTTCCATAATACTGTCCTCAAGTACATCGCCCTTGTACAGACCCTCTATATACTATTTCCACCTTTCTGCTTTCCCTTCTTTGCTTAGAACTTGGTTTCCATCTGAGCTCTTGATATTCATACAAGTGGCTCTCTTTTCTCCAAAGTTCTCTTTAATTTTCCAGTAGGCAGTATCTATCTTACCCCTACTGAGATAAGCCTCTACATCCTTACATTTGTCCTCTAGCCATCCCTGCTTAGCCATTTTGACTTCCTGTCGATCTCATTTTCGAGACGTTTATATTCCTTTTTGCCTGCTTCATTTACTGCGTTTTTATATTTTCATCTTTCATCAGTTAAATTCAATATTTCTTCAGTTACCCAAGGGTTTCTACTAGCCCTCGTCTTATTACGTACTTCATCCTCTGCTGCCTTCACTACTTCATCCCTCAGAGCTACCCATTCTTCTTCTACTGTATTTCTTTCCCCCATTCCTGTCAATTATTCTCTTATGCTCTCCCTGAAACTCTGTACAACCTCTGGTTTAGTCAGTTTATTCAGGTCCCATCTCCTTAAATTCCCACCTTTTTGCAGTTTCTTCAGTTTTAATCTACAGTTAATAACCAATATATTGTGGTCAGAGTCCACATCTGCCCCTGGAAATGTCTTACAATTTAAAACCTGGTTCCTAAATCTCTGTCTTAGCATTATATAATCTATCTGATACCTTCTAGTATCTCCAGGATTCTTCCATGTATATAACCTTCTTTTATGATTCTTGAACCAAGTGTTAGCTATGATTAAGTTACGCTCTGTGCAAAATTATACCAGACGGATTCCTCTTTCATTTCTTACCCCCAATCCATATTCACCTACTAAGTTTCCTTCTCTTTCTTTTCCTACTCTCGTATTCCAGACACCCATGACTATTAAATTTTCGTCTCCCTTCACTACCTGAATAATTTCTTTTATCTCATCATACATTTCATCAATTTCTTCATCATCTGCAGAGCTAATTGGCATATAAACTTGTACTATTGTAGTAGGTGTGGGCTTCGTGTCTATCTTGGCCACAATAATGCGTTCACTATGCTGTTTGTAGTAGCTTACCCGCACTCCTATTTTTTTATTCATTGTTAAACCTACTCCTGAATTACCCCTATTTGATTTTGTATTTATAACCCTGTATTCACCTGACCAAAAGTCTTGTTCCTCCTGCCGCCGAACTTCAGTAATTCCCACAATATCTAGGTTTAACTTATCCATTTCCCTTTTTAAATTTTCTAACCTATCTGCCCGATTAAGGAATCTTACATTCCACGCTCAGATCCGTAGAACGGCAGTTTTCTGTCTCCTGATAACGACGTCCTCTTGAGTAGTCCCCGCCCGGAGATCCAAATGGGGGACTATTTTACCTCCGGAATATTTTACCCAAGAGGACGCCATCATCATTTCACCATACAGTAAAGCTGCATGCCCTCGGAAAAAATTACGTCTGTAGTTTCCCCTTGCTTTCAGCCGTTCACAATACCAGCACAGCAAGGCCGTTTTGGTTAGTGTTACAAGGCCAGATCAGTCAATTATCCAGAATGTTGCCCCTGCAACTACTGAAAAGACTGCTGCCTCTCTTCAGGAACATTCTAACACGTTTGTCTGGACCCTCAACAGATACTCCTCCATTGTCGTTGCTCCTACAGTACGGCCATCTGTATCGCTGAGACACGCATGCCTCCCCACCAACGGCAAGGTCGATAGTTCATGGGGGGAGGACATCGAGTGTAGGCTACCCGAATATCTCAATCCCATCTTCCAACTGCACAAGTAGAAATCCAGCAGATGGAGTAGCAGAATTTATGTGCTTCAACAAGATTTGTTCTTTGGTGGGGTGGGGCTGTGAAACACATGTCCAGCCTTATTATTCCTCTCTTCGTTTTACCTGAGGACTGCAGAATTCATATTTCAGTGCATTACGTCAAAAATTCGTACTTTAATTTAGGACAACATGGATTCCCAATAATTCACGTGTTCCCAGTTGTGGATGAACATGTAGGAATTAGCATCTCTCCTATTCCCTAACATTAAATGTTGTTTTTGTAACATCCAGAAGAGCAAACTACATTGAGATAACTATTTCTAGATCAAAAGGTAAGCCAGTTCCGTTCGAACCCACTAGCGAGAAAAAATAGAAAGACGATTGGAGATGCAGTGATGGGAAATGTCGTTAGAGTGTATTGTGGGATTGGAGAAGTATGAAGTAGGAAAACTATTGTATCCATCTCATGACTTTACGCCTCTTACCTTCAGATACCATTATTAAATGACGAATGGTGGCCAGAGGAAAGTTGCTACCTCACAGTATCTCTGGACAAATAGCTTTTCATCTAAGTATAATTTGAGGCGTAAATGTAAAAGTACGATTTCAGAAACTTCTCTGTTCTGGGGCGCCTGACTCAAATGATTTACCATTGTCATTGTCCATGTCAACAGAATGTACAGTGCAGGTGATTTCTCAAATTCTAATTGCTTGGACGCCGTTTTGAAGAGCTACAAAAACCCTGATGTTTTAAAAGCTATAAAATAATCGACTGCGTATAAGAATTACAGTAATAGAATAGCAAACATATCGTCAAAAGTTCTTTAAACAGCGTGATATCAGTTCCTTCACTTCGGGGTGTTTCTCCCTTCTCAGAGAGCTTTTCGCACAAAGACATTCTAACAGTGTCAGTTGCTTATTTCAGCGACTATCATTAGACTGGCTCATTTATCTAACAAGAGCATAAGAAGACCACTTTTCTTTATGTAAGTTACGCGTTCTTTCGCCGCAATCAAAATAACATGAACTTATGGACAATTGACGCATATATACTCCGCATTAAAATTATTTCGTAGCCGTGTATTTGACATATGGCAGGAACAATTCAATCGTGAATATATCGCGCAGTGCAACGACAATGTTGGTACCTTGATCAGTCGTGTGCTGCATGTCTTTCAAAGTACTGCGGTGGATACCAAGAGACATAAATCGTCTAAACAATTCTCTTAGAATGTTACCGCCCGTTTTTGGTTCATCTGGAAACTGAGTTGTAAACAAAATGTGAGATCTGAGAGACCAGTCAATTAAACAGGAGATAGTACAAGTCAGATAATTGTTTTCTCTCGCGCTGGATGTCCACATTTCTGTAGTTGCTGAGTATTCACCTTCTGTTATATCAGCAGTTATCTCAGGCATAATTATATGTCGTAGGCTTTTAGCACTTTTTGCCATGTACCTCGACAAAGTTGTGGGGTGAAATATATTGGCTTTGCAGTGTCAACTAACATCTGAACAAGATCCCTAAGACCTTCATCTCTCATAGTTCCATACGACCTTACATCTCGTGCGCACATAGCCACCCGTTTATGGACAGTTATCTCCTGGGCAGGTTTAGGAAGTCATTTCTCCTCCACATAAGACCATTGTTTATTATACACGCATTAATGGCGAGAAATGTGCGAAATGCCACTTGGCCCTTCAGCATGAGAGTAAATTCCAACGCCATCCACAATAGGCTTTAACACACTCCAAACTGAACTTTTAAAATTCGCTTCAGGCTGTGTGGTTCTCTGCTCACCACTGATTAGTTTTTCATTTACATCCCTTTTCCTTGACATGTGCTCCTTCTTCTGCAAACCACATTTAATTTCCTCGCTCATTTTGTGCGTTACGACAAAAATGAAGGAATCCCACCACCCTACTAAACACTGCTCTACTCACCGCTCGTAGCCCGTAGTTCGCAACTGCGGTCATTTCCACCAACAGCCCGTGGGCCGCATCACGCCAGTGCTTGCTCACATAACTGGTACAGTGACGTCACGGGCTCGTTCAGTGTAGGGCAGTGAGGTCGCGGCCCGTGGGCTGCGTCTCCATGCGCAACTCTGCTGAGCCTGTGGCATACAGGTTCTTTCGCATCAGGACTGCTCGGCCCTTGGGGTGACGTCAGGGACTCGCACGGCCCGAGACTGCTGTAACCCAGTGCCCGTCGGACCTCCATATGGCTGCCCCGGCTGGACCGGCAGCGCTAGGGGAGGCTCGCACGGCAGTCATGGTTACGCTCCTGGACGGGCTGCGCCTCGATGCCAACCTCTGCTGCAAACTGCAAAACCACAGCTCGCTCTCAGCTGGTTGACATCGTCAGATTGACATCATACAAGCCAACTGCGACGTGACTCCATCAGTGGCTGCATGAATTCCCACGGGCACACATGTCCCTGAACTTACTTAACCTTGTTGTACACGACTTGAATTACTACTCATATAACAGCCAGTATCATAGTCAAATATATCGTAGGAAAATGTAAAAAACCAAGAAAATTTTTATTTCTTTATGTTTATGAAATATGTGTGTACTAGAAAGTCCACCAATGTTAATAAGTACATGTAATAAGGTCCGATAATGAAGAACAGAGAAACCTTCAGATTTTTTCTGCGATCAGCTACGAGATGCCTTCCTGTTTCGTATCGTCCTCTGTTCTTTAGCTCTCGCTATGTATGCATCTATCTTGTTAGCTCTTATGAACCATGAATATACGAGGGACGTTTGAAAAGTCCGTGCAAATATAAATACTGCTTACGTGTTTGGGGTAAACCTTTTTTATTTTCAACATTGTCTCCTTTTAGACTTACACGCTTTGTTCAACGCTGTTCTAACTTGTTGATCCCTTCTGAATAATAGGAATTGTCCTCGTTTGAATAAAATCTTGGTCTCACCAGCGATTTCTTCCAATTTGGGAACAAATATCAGTCCGAGGGAGTCAGGTCTGGAGAATAAGGGGTTTGGGGATGTGAAACCAGTTGGAATCCTGTTTCCATTAGTTTTGCGACCACAACTACTGAGGTGTGTGATGGTGCAATGTCGTGATCTAAAAGGACGGTCCAGTTACGATGAATAATATTCATCTGTAATAGTTTTAACATTTTCCACATACTCGATGAGGATTATCCCTTGAAAAACCTAAAAGACAGTCTCTATAACCTTTCCAGCCAAAGGAATTGACTTCGCCTTTTTTGGAGCAGATTCTCCCTTCTCAACCCATTGTTTAGATTGTTGTTTTGTCTCAGGGGTATAGTAATGTATCCACGTCTCATCCACAGTGACGAAACGACGCTCAAAGTCCTGCGAATTCTTCAGAACAGCTGCAAACCGTACATGCAACACTTCGCAAATTCCGTTTTTGGTCAAACGTGAGCAATCGCGAAACGCATCTTGCGGATAGCTTTCTCATGTCCAAATGTTCATGCAAAATATTATCTACCCGTTCATTCGAGATGCCCACAGCACTAGCAATCGTACTCACCTTAACTCTTCTGTCATCCATCACCACATCATTGATTTTATCAATGATTTCTGGAGTGGTAACCTCCACAGGGCGTCCAGAAAATTCATCACTTGTGCCCATGTGGACCACTAGTAAAATTGTGAAATCACTTATAAACAGTTCTAAGCGAAGGAACAGAGTCACCATAATGATTATCAATCTTCTCTTTAGTCTCCTGAGGCGTTCTGCCATTCATAAAGTAATGTTTAATCACCACACGAAATTATTTTTCGCACATTTTTTGACAATCACTCGACTTCCTTGATTCACACGAATGCCTAACACAAAGAAATTGACCAATATGACTGACACTTGGTGTGCGTTTTTTCCGAAGATGCTACGAACTAAACATGACCTCGATAGGCGCCGGTGATGGCATCTCTCGGACTTTGCACAGAGTTTTCAAACGCACCTCGTATTTAAGTATATTTAAATTAATACCTTTCAGACGTATTAATTTAACAAACTAAACATATCTCTTTCTATTAATGTCTTTATCAGCTTTATACACAGCTATTCGTGAAAGAAATGCAAAACTGCTGACGTGGAGCCCGTCCGCCATTCGTGTGATCCAAATACTGATTAGCAACTTATCAGATCTTTTATGGTACACCAACGAACCAACAGTCTTTCAGAAACGAAGTCCGAATCAATTAACTATACAGCATAATGCGACTGACCGATAATGTTATGCACTTGCCTTATGAAAATTACATTGGAGCTATATTTGTAACTCTGCGTTTCTCTCGAACACAAACCTAGGCTAACAGGAATAAAACAGCGGAATCAACAAGCAACGCTTGGTTAATTCACTTGGCTGGCCGAAGTGGCCGTGCGGTTAAAGGCGCTGCAGTCTGGAACCGCAAGACCGCTACGGTCGCAGGTTCGAATCCTGCCTCGGGCATGGATGTTAGTGATGTCCTTAGGTTAGTTAGGTTTAACTAGTTCTAAGTTCTAGGGGACTAATGACCTCAGCAGTTGAGTCCCATAGTGCTCAGTGCCATTTGAACCATTTTAATTCAATTGACGTTACTGAGCTGACTACCTGCTGGAAAGTGGTTGGTGATCACGACTATTATCTTTACATTCTCTATCTTCTTCCACATTCGTAAGCAGTTAAGGTAACAGCTACAGGTCACAACTTCCATTCGCTCATCCACCTTTCTGAGACGTTGTTGCTGTTGATTGATGGGGACCACTTATACTCTGGTCACTCCACGTGTGGTTGCAGTTTAACGACATACCAGAGACATTTCTGTTTACAACAACAAAATATTCAAGAAACACTAAATCAGTTCGTTGCATCGGCCAATAGTAAGAGATAAATAGCTTTTGTCATACGAGAATGAGCAGAACCGTTAATTTAGAGCAATATAGAAGAGAAGTTGACATGTCAACAGCAGAGGGTGCTGAGCCACACGAGATCGACCTTACTCATGAGTTCTCCCAGTAAAGAACTTGCAAAATTGTGAACCAGAAGCGTATATCTCTCTCCCCTCCCTTCCCCAACGTTGTTGTTGTGGTCTCCAGCCTCAAGACTGGTTTGATGCGGCTGCCCAAGCTAGTCTATTATCTGCAACCCTCTTCAGCACTGAACAGCTAATACAATGTACATAATTTTGAACCTGCTAACTGTATTCACGACTTTGTCTCCCTCTTCAATTTTAACACCCTCCCAAACACCCACATATACCCACTTCTCTCAATTACCAAACTGACAATCCCTTGATGCCTCAGGATATGCCCTATGAAAGAAAGTCGTGCCATAAATTTCTTGTTTTCCCCAGTTCGACTCAGTATCTTCTTATCAGTTATTCGATCTGCAGTGCCACCACTATTTTTCAGCGCTACTGAATAAAATTGTGATGTTGCCATGGCTGTTGCAAAGGATCTTGGGAGTGGGCCAGCTCACAGCCGACCAAACGCTATTACATCAGATGCAGCAATGCCACTGTCAGATTCCCACGTTGTACTCCAGGAAAGGGGCTGGCACCGCCATAACGACGACACGGTAGAAAGGGATTGGTATGCCAGTTACTACACATAAAGTCAACAGACGTCTTATGGTCTACATGGTTACAAGCTGTGATTTGCAAAGCAAGATCGCTCTGTCCCAACTTAATTTACCATCACTTTCAGTCAAAGGTATAACAGTCTGGTAGCTGCTATTTGAGAGGGGAGGTGTACGCCGCTCCACAAGGCGACATGAGGCTACAAGCAGCTACCATGGGATTTATGCTCCACTAACTGTTGGTCCCTGCTGCTGGTTTTAAGATCAGTGCTGTGAGGCTAGAATCTTCGCGCCTGTGGGCCAACTACCAGATCCAACCAGCCTTCGGCCATTGAAAGCATTCGTTTGAGACCATGGCTACCTGTTGCGTCAGTTCCTTAACACTAGCTGTCTTCAGCACACACTAAGGAGGACGTTGCACCACAGAATGTTCTTGTTTGTTCTTCAGTAAAATGTATGACTAATAGTGAAGTATTTATGAGCAGCCACCGATCATCATCCCGACAATAACCCACCACGTCAACTCAGACCTCCACGTGTAGAGGTCATCCATCCTGGACCTCCACATTTTGATGTCAGAAGTGTGTGTCACGTCTAAATTTCGGTGACAGGGGAACCTTACCAGCCACTCTCCCTGGAGACGATGACTCTCGACTACCTCAGGGTTGCTGTTTCATCGACACACAGCATCAGTCTGCAGTGGGTGAGTGGACTGACTGTTCTATTTTTTTCCCCTGCGACTACCACGTCGAGTCATTGCACCTTTTAGCAGCTTTTCAGTTCTGTTTTCAAGTGTGACATGTGGCAAGTAAATTCAAACTGAGTTCTGGCTCTGGCTCTGAGCACTATGGGACTCAACTGCTGAGGTCATTAGTCCCCTAGAACTTAGAACTAGTTAAACCTAACTAACCTAAGGACATCACAAACATCCATGCCCGAGGCAGGATTCGAACCTGCGACCGTAGCGAAACTGAGTTCTGGTGATGTGTAAATATGAACGTTGTTTCTGCCTATCATCAATGATTGTGGGTCATTGTCTGGAAGTGTATAAGGTGTTAACCATGCGAAGCTCCTTAGGAGGGGAAGATGAGTTTTGTCGAGAAGTCGGAGTTTTGTGGTAGTTTTCGCCGTTTTTAATGAGCAATGTATTTCATTTTGAGCAATAAATGTGGCTCACTGCGTTTAAGCATGTAAAGTATTAGTCATGAGTAGCCGCTCAAGCGGAGAATTTAAGTTACATAAAGTGTTAGGATAGCATTAGCTTAAGTATCCTTGTCGTCGTACTGTTTTGTTCTCCTCGTTTGTTGTTTGCATAATTAGTGTGGAATACCCTGCCGGGGCGGTTGCGAATTTCTGCAGCATGAACGAGATGTGCAGGGAAGTGCAGAGTGCAACTTCCGACAGTAATTTTGTTCTAGTTACTTAGAAGGTGACACAGAATACTATGAACCGAGCGAGGTGGCGCAGTGGTTAGACACTGGACTCGCATTCGGGAGGACGACGGTTCAATCCCGCGTCCGGCCATCCTGATTTAGGTTTTCCGTGATTTCCCTCAATCACTCTAGGCAAATGCTGGGGTGGTTCCTCTGAAAAGGGCACGGCCGACTTCCTTCCCCATCCTTCCCTAACCCGATGAGACCGATGACCACGCTGTCTGGTCACCTTCCCCATAACCAACCAACCAACAGAATACTATCAATAAGATTGATTGTATTGCAGATGCTTTTGGGTACTGAAATGGTACAGACGCATTTATTATATCCGAAGGACGCAGATTCGGCACCATCCGTGACGGCACTGCCTCCTCAGAAAGTGGGAGGAGAAGAAAGAGGAAATGTGTTTGTAAGGCTTATGATCGGCCCGACAAGGCTTGTGCCAGTGGATCAGGAGAATGACAAAAGTGACAACACTTGTAGTGTAATGAGTGATGTAGGCGAAGGCTGCTGTGCATTCACAGGGCTTGACTTTCTCATCAAGCATCATACCAAAACTGACTTTCGATGACGCTCGTTGGAACTCAGGGGGATAATGTTCAAGCTGGGGAAGTTGTCACCAGTGAAATACTGTCGCAGGGTTCGTTTATCAGGATAGGACAAGTACGGGCAAAATCACTAAGCCTTAATTTGCATGATATAGTGCCACAAGGCACTGGGAAGTTGCTTTAGGTGACAGAAAGTGTTACTAACTTATACGATTCTGGTCTTCGCCTCCGGGTGGGGAATCGTCGTTAAGTATGCAGCGTTCAGTGATTTTGAGCACTTCTCCTGTCTATACTCACGCTTAGACGTTATCTGGATTCCAACCTTGTGACTGGGAGTTCGCGTTTCTTGTCTGTAGAATACAGAGAGGGGAAGATAGTAATAGATTATACTAGTCAGAGGACCGCATTCTGCCGTCCTAGTGGTTAATGAGTTTCTTATTTTGTGGTTGGAGTTCTTCCATTGTCGCAGACGTGTACGAGAACCATCACTCCGACGCATGGGTCGCACTACATTCAGTGATATTCCAAATTGCTTCGGCTGATTAGGGTTATAAAGCTGAACAGCTGTGATAATGTAAGTTTCATTTCCTCTGAGGTTGCACACCACTGTAGATCATCTTTCAAAGCAGTGTCTTCCCGGGTTCGATTCCCGGCGGGGTCAGGGATTTTCTCTGCCTCGTGATGGCTGGGTGTTGTGTGATGTCCTTAGGTTAGTTGGGTTTAAGTAGTTCTAAGTTCTAGGGGACTGATGACCATAGATGTTAAGTCCCATAGTGGTCAGAGCCATTTTGAAAGCAGTGTCTTGTAGTGTTTGGGACGTAGATGATATCAGCAATCTCGCGTTATTTATATTAGATCATGTAACCATTAAAAGGGGTACATTTGGGCAGTTGATCAATAATATTCGTCTGGAAATTCATTTGTATCTCTTTATGTCCATTGCACATCGACATATAGACATTTTTAATATATAAACGGGTTTTAATCTACAATAAATGTATAAGCAGAAACAACGTCAATATTTAGTAGTTACTAGTTCCCTTAATCATTCATTTACTTTTATCTTGTAATTTATATGTTAAAGACCAAGAAGAAGGAAATAATATCACCATTAAGAGTTCCTAAGATCTGCTTTAGGCAGTAGTCGGACAGAGCCAAATCTTTTTATTTCCGTTCAGTATTTTCCATTGCGCACATTCATTTTTACACCTGCTTGGAGCAGCATCTTGGAAGCCATACAATTACCTTCAAGAAATACTTCCTAACACTTAAATTTATATTTGATGTTAGCAAATCCCTCACTTTCATGAATACTTTTCTTGCTATGGTCAGTCTTCATTTTATATCCTCTCTACTTCGGCCATCGTCAGTTATTTTGCTGCCCAATAATCCTTTTAATGTCTCATTTCGTAATCAGATTCCCTTAACACTTCCTGATCTAACCCTCGCAATACCAAGGGAGCGGGAAGGGGTACTTTATGCCTAACTTTTCAGAATACTGTAATCTAGTCATGTAAATTATATTTTAAAATTTTGAAAAAAATATATTTGTGATTTTTAATGATTTCTTCTACCAGATTACATAATGGTTTTTAATTTTTCAGTAAAACTTAACGCAAAAATTTAGGTCTTGTCAGTGGATGTGAATTTTCAGATCAGGTGTCATATTCATATTTTCAGGTTTAGGAACCTTCTTACACACAAATATATCTTTAAAAAGTATGTTGTGGGTAAAATACAACGAAAATTAACAAAATCCGTATTTCCCTGTTTTGGTCATATATTACGCCCTTCTTTTGTAGTACACGTTATGGTAAATTCGGTGGTACTACTTGGTTTAATTCGAATAGGTTACATTATCTTTCATTTAGTTCCATTGAGGGTTAACTTATAATCCTTTTCCAGGGCACTATCTGTTCCATTCAACTGTTATTCCGAGTTCTGTGCTGACTCTGACAGAATTGCAGTGTCACCAGTAAACTCCAAAATGTTTATTGCTTCTCCCTGATATTTAATTCTGTTTACAAATTTATTCTTGTATGCTTTACTGCTTGTTCGGCGTAGATGTTGAAGGACATCGAGTGTAGGCTACCCGAATATCTCACTCTCATCTTAAAATTGCACAACTAGAAATCCAGCAGATGGAGTAGCAGAATTTATTTGATGCAAGAAGATTTCTTCTTTGATGTGGTGGGGCTGGGAAATACATATCCAGCCCGATTACTCCTCTCTTCTTTCTAACACACGACAGCAAAATTCCAATTTCAGTGTATATACGGCAAAAATTCTGACTTTGATTTAGGACAACATGGATTCCCAAGAATCCACATGTTACTAGTTGTGAAGGAACAATTAGGAATGAGCGTCTCTCCTGTTTCCGAACATTAAATGTTATTTTTGTAACTTCCAGAAGAGTAGAGTACCTTGAGATAACCATTTCTATATCGAATGGTAAGCCAGTACCATTCGAACCCACCAGCGAGAACGAACAGAAAAGACGCTTGGAGATGCAGTAATGGGAAATGACGTTAGAGTGTATTGTGGGATTGGAGAAGTATAAAGAAGGAAAAGTATTGCATCCATTTCATGACTTTATGCCTCTTATCTTCAAATATCATTTTTTTTGACGAATGGTGGCCAGAGGAAAGTTGCTACCTCACGGTATCTCTGGGCAAATAGCTTTTCATCTAAGTATAATTTGAGGCGTAAATGTAAAAGTCCGATATCAGAAACTTCTCTGTCCTGGGGCACCTGACTCAAATTCTTTAACATTGTCATTGTCCATGTCGACAGAAGGTGCAGTGCAGGTGATTTCTCCAGTTCTAATTGCTTGGACCCTGCTTTGAAGGGCTACAGAAACCCTTATGTTTTAAAAGCTATAAAATAATCGACTGTGTATAAGAACTACAGGAATAGAATAGCAAACATACGATGAAAAGTTCTTTCATCAGCGTGATATCAGTTCCCTCATTTCGGGCTGTTTCTCCGTTCTCAGAGAGCTTTTCGCACAAGGAGATTCTAATATTCTCACCTGCTTATTCCAGCGACTATCGGTAGACTCGCTCATTTATCTAACAAGAGTATTAAGAAGACCACTTTTCTTTAAGTAAGTGACGCATTTTTTCGCCGTATTCAAAAGACCATGAACTCATGGACAATTGACGCATATATAATCCGCATTAAAATTATTTCGCAGCCCTGTGTTTGACATATGACAGGAACAATTCCATCGTGAATATATTGCGCAGTGCACCGACAATGTTGGTACCGTGATCAATCGTGAGCTGCATGTCTTTCAAAGTACAGTGTTGGATACCAAGAGACATAAATCGTCTAAACAATTCTCTTAGAATGTTACCGCCCGTTTTTGGTTCATCTGGAACTGAGTTGTAAACAAAATGTGAGATCTGAGAGACCAGTCAATTAAACAGGAGACAGTACATGTCAGATAATTGTTTCTTCTCGCGCTGGATGTCCACATTTATATAGTTGCTGAGTATTGACCTTCTGTTATATCAGCAATTACCTAAGGCATAATTATATGTCGTAGGCTTTTAGCACATTTTGCCATGTACCCCGACACAGTTGTGGGGTGAGATATAATGGCTTTTGTAGCGTCAAGTAACATCTAAACAAGATCCCTTAGACCTTCATCTCTCATAGTTCCATACGACCTTACATCTCATGCACACATAGCCACGCATTTATCGACAGTTATCTCCTGGGAAGGTTTAGGAAGTCGTTTCTCGTCCACATAAGACCCATGTTTATTAGACACACCTGGATGGCAAGAAATGTGCGAAGTGCCACTTGGTCCTTCAGCACGAGATTAATTCCATCGAACAGCGAACAGCAAACAAAATGAACGCTTTTCCTAACGCCATCCACAATAGGCTTAAACAAGGTCCAAACTGAACTTTTATTCGATTCAGGCTGTGTGGTTCTCTGCTCACCTATTAGTTTTTCTTTTAGAACTCTTTTTCTTGACAAGTGCTCCTTTAGTTTCCAACCTCATGTTTGCATTACGAAAAAAATGAAGAAATCCTACCACTCCACCAGACACTGCTCTACTAACCACTCGTAGCCCGTAGCTCACAACTGCGGTCAGTGCTACCAACAGCCTGTAGGCCGCAGCACACCAGTGCTTGCGCAAGGCACTGGTGCAATGACGTAATGGGCTCGCTGAGTGCGGAGCAGTGAGGCTGCGGCCCGTGGGCTTCGTCTCGATGCGCAACTCCGCTGAGCCCGTTGTGAACATGTGCTTTCGCAACAGCACTGCTCGGCCCTTGGGGTGACGTCAGGGACTCGCTCAGCCCGAGACTGCTGTAGTCGAGTGCCGCCGCACGACTCTGCACTGTTCGGCCTGTCGGACGTCGATGCACCGCCTGAATCGGCAGCGCGAGGCAAGGCTCGCACGGCTACGGTCCTGGATGGGGCCGCGCCTCGATGCCCACCTCTGTTACGAAGAGCACAACCAGAACTCACACTCAGGCGATCGTCACCGAACGATTCACACCATACAAGCAAACTGCAACATCACTCCAGCAGTGGCTGCAGGAATTCCCACAGGCAGACACATGACTGAACTGACTTAACCTCTTGTCCTCAGATCATTGATACCTCTCAAACTTTTAGTCAGTATATCTTCTTCAAATATCTCTCGTGCCAATGTAAATGATTTGTCAAACTGTTTATTTAAAACATGTAAAATAGTGTATTGTTTTTCCTGTATACACGAATCTTGTAATTTTGTTGTACAGGACATGAATAACTACTCATATAACAGCCAGTATCCTTGTCAAATGTATCGTAGGATATCGTAAGACACCAAGAAAAGTTTTCTTTATTTATTTTTATGAAATATGTGGGTACCAGTGAGTTCACAAATGTTAATAACTACATGTAATACTTTCTCAGATGATAAAGAACAGAGAAGCCTTCACATTTTTTCTGCCATCAGATAGGAGATGCCTTCCTGTTTCGTATCGTCCTTTGTTCTTCAGCTTTCGCTATGTAAGCATCTATCTTGTTAGCTCTTAAGCACGATGAATGTATTTAAGTATATTTAAATTAATACCTTTCATCTTTGTGTACAGTTATTCATGAAAGAAATGCAAAACTGCTGACATGGAGCCCGTCCTCCATTGGTGTGATCCAAATACTGATTAGCAGTTTATCAGATATTTTATGGTGCACAAACGAACCTGCAGTCTTTCGGAAATGAAGTCCGATACTCAATTAACTATACAGCATAATGCGATTGACCAATCGCGTTATTCACTTGCCTTATGAAAATTTCATTGGAGCAACTTCTGTAACTTGGCTTTTCTCTCGAACATCAACCTGGAGTAATCGGAAATCACAACACTAATCAACAAGCACTGTTCGGTTAATTTTAATTGACATTACTGAGCTGACTACCTCCAGGTAAGTGGTAGATAAATACGACTATTTTCTTTACATTCCCTATCTTCATATGGTTCAAATGGCTCTGAGCACTATGGGACTTAACTTCTGAGGTCATCAGTCCCCTAGAACTTAGAACTACTTAAACCTAAGTAACCTAAGGGCGTCACACACACCCATGCCCTAGGCAGGATTCGAACCTGTGACCATAGTTGTAACGCGGTTCCAGACTGTAGCGCTTAGAACCGCTCGGCCACCCCCGGACGGCTTCTCTAGAGGAACATAGAAACGTCTTTTCCCATGTCAACAGCCGAGGGTCCTGAACCACACGAGATCTAACTTACTCATGAACTCTCCCAGTAAAGAACTTGCAAAATTGTGAACCTGAAGCCTACCTTTCCCTTCTGCTCCTTTCCCTAACACTGTTGTTGTGGCCTGAAGACTGGATTGATGCACCTGCCCAAGCTAGGCTATTCTGTGCAAGCCTCTTCAGCGCTTCACAGCTAATACAAGTCCATCAGTTTGAACCTGATAACTGTATTCAAGATTTTGCCTCCCTCTACAGTTTTAACATCTCCCCCCTCCCCAACACCCACATATACACACTTCTCTCCATTACCAAACTGACAATCCTTGATTCTTCAGGATACGCCCTATGAAACGAAGTTCTGCCATAAGTTTATTGTTTTCCCCAGTTCGACTCAGTATCTTCTAATCTGTTATTCGATCTGCAGCGTCACCACTATTTTTCGGCGCTACTCAGTAAAATTTTGATGTTGCCATGGCTGTTGCAAGAGACCTTGGGAATGGGCCAGCTCAGAGCCGACCAAACACCATTACGTCAGATGCAGCACATCCAATCAGTAAACTTCTTATGGTCATCATGGTTGCAAGCTGTGATTTGCAAAGCAAGAACGCTCTGTTCCATCATAAATTACCATTGTTTTCCGTCAAAGGTGTCTTAGTCTGGTAGCTAATATTTACGAGGAGAGGTGTATGCCGCTCCTCGAGGCCACGTGATGCTACAAGCAGCCACCACGAGATTTGGCCTCCAATAACCGTCGGCCCCAGCTGCTGGTTTTAAGAGCAATACTGTGGGCTTTGTATCTTCCAGCCTGTGGGGCAACTACCAGGTGCAACCAGCCTTCTGCCATAGAAGTCAGTCGTTTGAGACCATGGCCGCAGGTTGCGTCAGTTCCTTAACACTCGCTATGTTCAGCACACGCTATGGAGGACGTTGCACCACAGAATGTTCTAGTTTGTTCTTCAGTAAAATGTATGAACAATAGTGATGTTTTTATGAACAGCCTTCGATCATCCTCCCGACAACAATCCACCACCTCAACTCAGACCTCTACATGTAGAGGGCATCCATATTGTCTGACAGCTTCATGGACAATGTGCTAAATAGATTTGACCTGTTGCTTCAGTTATAAGCTAGAGAGCCTCAAGTAGTTGCAGGTGTAGACAGGGCACAACAAACTTTCAGCAGGAAATTGAAAAGTAAGAATGTAGGGAAATTAGTAAAGAGTAAGGTAGTGTTATTTTTAGGTAGTTCCCATGGAAGAGGTGTTGGCCAACTTTTGCAGGATGAACTAGGATCAGAATACCAGGTCACCAATTTTTTTAAACCTAGTGCTGGTCTGGAGCCGGTGACAGAGGATTTACAATCACTTTGCAAAGATTTCACTAAGGAAGAGACCGTGGATATAGTGTGTGGGCCAGGTAATAGTATTGACAGAGATCCTGAGTACAGTATAGAGTGTGACCTTGCAAAGATTGCATCAGCATCGAAGCATACTAGTGTTGAGTTTGTATCTGTTCTTGGGCGCCATGACCGACCTCATTTGAACTCTTCTGTCAAGAGAGTTAATTTGGAGCTGGAACAGCTGCTTATGTCGGGTGCAGGGTCATACATTGGTGCGGTTCCTGTTGATTCTGTCAACTATGCATGGCCTTCACCTCACCAGGAAAGGGAAGGGTAAATTGGCTGGGAAAATAGCAGGAAATTTAAAGGGGGGAGGCACTGTCAAGAGTGGTTATAGGGTTCAGAAAAGACCATTTCTTAGGTTAGGGAGGACAGAAAGAAACCAAATTGTAAGAGAGGTTAGGACTGAGACCAGTTTGAGAAAGCAACCAAAAAACATAATTCTAGCTCATTACACCAGCATAGACAGCTACTGGTTAAAAATTTTCAACAATCAACAGATATTTCAACACTACCCAACTTTAACTCAGTCAATGTGAAATGTCAGCTATCTTTATTGCGTCAAAATATTCGAGGGCTGAGAAATAACATTAATGAATTAATTATCTGCATAGATGAATTAGAGTCCTCAAAGCCAGCTGACGTAATCTGCGTCTCTGAACATCATGTGACCACTGGTATAGAACTGTTTAGTCTTACAGGGTTTAGGTTAGCATCTCACTTTTGTAGAGCATAAATGGAGAAAGGAGGAGTTGCCACACTCATCAGGAATTATCATAAATTTAAGAACATAGACATTCATAAATTTGGCTTAGAACAGCATATGGAAGCATGTGCAACAGAAGTAGAATTTTACAAATAATCCTTCATAATATTAAGTGTATATTGAGCACCTGCAGGTAACTTTAATCTGTTCATAAACCACCTTGAAGTTGTACTGACCCATTTAACAACCAAAAACAAAGAAATTATGTTTGCTGGTGATTCCGGTGTAGATTTCCTTACAGACTCTCCCAATAAGAAATTATTTGAGTTAGTAACACTATCATTCAACTTAATTACCACTGTAAAGTTCCCCACTTGGGTAGCCAATTGATCACAAACAGCTGTTGATAATACCTTTATAGAAAAGTCCAATGAACAAAATTATATTACAAAACAAATAGTCAACGGCCTCTCAGACCATGACATGCAGTTCCTTCTGTTAAATGTTAATACTGACCAGGATACAAAATCTGTTAAAGCTGAGCTCAAGAGGGTAATCAATAAGCCAAAAATTGATTATTTTAGGACACTCCTCAGAGACATTCACTGGACTGATGTTTACACTGCTCATGGTATGAATGAGAAATATAACACTTTTGCTAATAAAATTCTCACCTTATTTGAACACTGTTTTCCCCCAAAACTAACTAAGGTTAGACCAAATTCTACAAAGAAGCCATGGATTACTCAAGGAATAGGGGTATCTTGTAAAACAAAAAGAAAACTGTATCTGTCAGTCCTAAACAGTTCTGATGTTGATGCTATAGCACATTACAAGAAATATTGCAAAATATTAAGGACTGTAATACGGACATGAAAGCAAATATATTACAAGTGAAAGATAGTCGTATCAGATAACAAAATAAAGACAATATGGGATATAGTGAAGGAGGAGACAGGTAGAACCAGGCATGAAGAGGGACAAATAGCATTAAGAGTAAATGATACATTGGAGACAGACGTGTATAGCGTTGTAGAACTTTTCAACAAACATTTTATAACTGTCACTGAAAAGATGGGGTTGTCTGGTTCTGTAGATACTGCTATGGAATACCTCAGACCAGACACTTCAAGTAACTTCCATAACATGAATTTGACCCTCACTACCCCAGCAGAAATAATGTCCATCATGAAGTATTTAAAATCAAAGGCATCTAGTGGGTATGATGAAAGATCGACAAAGTTATTTAAAGTATGTGATTTTGAGTTAAGTAACATATGAAGCTATCTGTGTAACCAGTCGTTTATCAGTGGAATATTTCCTGAATTGTTTAAATATGCTGAAGTTAAGCCACTGTTTAAGAAGGGAGATAAAGAAATAGCATCAAATTTCCGTCCAGTTTCACTTTTGCCAGCATTCTCAAAAATTTTAGAAAAAGTAATGTACAATCGGCTTTATAACCACCTTATCTCAAATAACATACTGTCAAAGTCGCAGTTCGGATTTCTCAAGTGTTCTGATATTGAGAAGGCTATCTACACTTACAGTGAAAATGTGTTTAATTCATTAGACAAAAAATTGCAAGCAACTGGTATATTTTGTGATCTGTCAAAGGCATTTGACAGTGTATATCACAATATTCCTTTAAGTAAATTAGAATATTATGGTGTAACAGGAAATGCTGCAAAATGGTTCAAATCTTATACCTCTGGCAGGAAACAAAGGATGTTATTAGGAAAGAGACATGTATTAAGCTATAAGGCATCACCCAACTGGGAACATGCAGTTCAGAACTTGTAAGGGGTGTCCCACAAGTATATGCCTAACATACAAGGACAAGCAGATAGAAGAAGTGGACAGTGTTAAATTCTTGGGATTACAGCTTGATAATAAATTCAACTGGGAGGAGCACACCACAGAACTGCTGAAGCGTCTTAACAAATCTCTATTTGCAATGCTAATTGTGTCAGACGTAGGGGATATAAACACGAAAAAAATGGCATAATATGCTTACTTTCATTCCATAATGTCATATGGGATTATTTTTTGGAGTGACTCATCAAGCCAATCTAAAGCTTTCCTGGCACAAAAACGTGCAGTAAGAGTTATATGTTGTGTGAACTCAATAACATCCTGCAGAAGCCTGTTTAGGGAACTAGGGATACTAACTACGCTTCCCAATATATTTATTCCTTAATGAAATTTGTCATTAAAAATATATCACTTTTTCAAACCAACAGCTCAATTCATGGAATCAGTACTAGAAGTAAGAATAATCTTCACAAGGATTTAAAGTCACTTACTCTTGTACAAAAAGGTGTGCATTATTCAGGAACACACATTTTCAATAACTTGCCAGCAGCCATAAAAAACTTAACAACCAATGAAATTCAGTTTAAGAGAAGCCTAAAGGATTTATTGGTGGCCAACTCCTTCTACTCCATTGATGAATTTCTCAGTAGCACCAATTGATTTCTTCTTCATCATTCCAGTGCAGTAATGTGTTCATTGTAAATAAGCATTGTAGTATTTATATTACATGTTTATCGTCTCATAAATAAATAAAAAACTTTTTTTAAATTTCAAATTCAGTGCATTAGCGTTCGTAAAATTATTCTTTTATATGGTGTTCATTAAAAAAGACAATAATTCCACTTGGGACCTGTGGAAGGTACATTAGCTTATTTGTTTCCGTTGTAAATATTTGTTGTGTATTATTGTATTTCTGACATGTCCCACATCCTGGAGGACCTCCTCACTATGGATCAATGGGAATGAAAGTAAATCTAATCTACTCTAATCTAATCTTTGACCTCTACATTTAGATGTAAGAAATGTGTGTCACTTCCAAATTTCACTGACACAGGAATCTTACCAGCCTCCACCCCTGGAGAAGATGACTCTCGACTACAGCTGGGTTTCAGTTTCGTCGATACACAGCATCAATATGCAGTGGATGAGTGCACTGATTGTTCTTTTTTTCCCCCTGCGAATATCACATCAAGTCAGTACACCTTTTACCAGGTTTTCAGTTCTGTTATCATGTGTGACATGAGGCAAGCAAACTCAGATAGTGTTCTGAGGATGTGTAAATATGAACGTTATTTTTGCCTATCATTAATGGGTGTGGCTCATTGTCTGGAAGAGTATAAGGTGTTAACCATGCGTAGTTTCTTAGGAGGGGAAGATGAGTTTCGTCGAGAAGTCGGAGTTTTATGGTAGTTTACGCGGTTTTGAATGGGCAATGTATTTCATTTTGAGCAATAAATGTGGCTCACTACTTTTCAGCACGTAAAGTAGTAGTCATGAGCAGCCGTTCAAGCGGAGAACTTAAGTTACAATAAGTGTTAGGATAGAATTTGATTAAGTGTCCTTGGCGTCGTACTGTTTTGTTCTCCTCGTTTGTTGTTTGTATAATTAGTGGGGGATACCCTGGCGGAGAGGTTGCGATTTTCTGCAGCCTGGACCAGATGTGCAGGGAACTGCACGTGCCGATGATTTTTGTGTCTTGCAGAGTGCAACTGGCGACAGTAATTTTGCTGTAGATACTTAGGAGGTGACACAGAAAGCTATCAATAAGACTGGTTGTCATGAAGATGTTTTGGGTACTGAATTGGTACAGACGCATTTAGTATTTAAGGAGGACGCAAGATTAGGCACCATCTGTGACGGCACTGCCTCCTCAGAAGATGGGAGGAGAAGAAAGAGGAAATGTGTTTGTCAGGTTTATGATTGGGCCGACAAGGCTTGTGTCAGTGGGTCTGGACATTGATAAAAGTGACAACACTTGCAGTGTAATGGGTGATACAGGTGAAGGCTGCTGTGCAATCCGAGAACTAGATTTCCTCATCAAGCATCATACCAAATATGACTTTCGAAGACGCGCGGTGGAACTAAGGGGGATAATGTTCAAGATGAGGAAGCTGTCACAAAGGTTCGTTTATCATGATAGGACAAATGCGGGCAAATTCGCTAAGGCTTAATTTGCATGATATAGTGCCACAAGGCACTGGGAAGTGGCTTTAGGTGACCGAAGGTGTTGCTAACTTATACTGTTCTGGACTTCGCCTCCGGGTAGAGAGTCGTTGTTGAGTACGCAGCGTTCAGTGACTGAGAGCACTTCTCTGTCTATACTCACATTGAGACATCTAAATCCCGACCTTGTGACTGGGAGCTCGGGTTTCTAGTCTGTAAAACACAGAGAGGAGAAGATAGTATTAGATTATACTAGTCAGAGGCCCGCTTTCTGCCGTGCTAGTGTTTGAACGAGTTTTTTATTTTGTGGCTGGAGTTCTTCCATCGTCGCAGACATGTACGAGAACCATCACTCCGACGCATGGGCGTAGTACATTTGGTGATATTGATTGCATCGGACATTCCCTGATATTGCTAATTGCTTCAGCTTATTAGGGCTATAAAGCTGAACAGCTGTGACCACGAAAGTTTCATTTCCCCTGAGGTTGCACACCACTGTAGATCATCTTTGAAAGTAGTGTCTTCTAGTGTTTGGGACGTAGATGATATCAGTCATCTCGCGTTATTTATATTAGATCGCGTAGCCATAAAAAAGGGCAGGTATGGGAAATTGATCAATAATATTAGTCAGGAAATTCATTTGTATCTCTTTATGTCCATTGTACATCGACATATAAGCATTTGTAATAAATAGAGGGGATTTAATCTACAATAAATCTATAAGCAGAAATAAAAAGTTTAGTCGTTACTAGTTCCCTTAATCATTAATTTATTTTTATTTTGTAATCTATATGTTAAAGAGCATAAAAGGAGGAAATAATATCACCGTTAAGAGATCCTAAGATCTGCTTCAGGGGTTAGTCAGACAGGGCCAATTCTTCATTTTCGCGTTCACTATTTTCCTTTGCGCACATTCATTTTTGCACCCGCCTGGAGAAGCATCTTGGAAACCATACAAATAAATTCAACAATTACGTCCTAAGACTCATACTTATATTCTATGTTAGCAAATCCCTCTTTTTCATTAATAATTTTCTTGCTATAGTCAGTCTTCATTATATATCCTCTCTCCTTCAGCCATCATTAGTTATTTTGCTGCCCAATAGTCCTTTTAGTGTCTCAATTCGTAATCAGATTCCCTTAACCCTCGCAGTACCACGGTAGAGGGAAGGGGTACTTTATGCCTACCTTTTAGAATACCGTGATCTAGTCATGTACATTATATTTTAAAATTTTGAAAAAAATATATTTGTGATTTTTAATGATTTCTTCTTCCAGATTCCGTAATTGTTTTAAATTATTCAGTAAAACTCAATGCAAAAAAAAATCATTCAAATGGCTCTGAGCACTATGCGACTTAACTTCTGAGGTCAACAGTCGCATAGAACTTAGAACTAATTAAACCTAACCAACCTAAGGACATCACACACATCTATGACCGAGGCATGATTCGAACCTGCGACCGTAGCGGTCGCGCGGTTTCATACCTAAGCGCATAGAACCGCTCATCCACTCCGGCCGACGTGTGCTGTATGTCTTTCAAAGTAGAGTCATGGATACCAACAGACATTAATTATCTACACAATTCTCTTATAATATTACCGACGGTTTTTCGTTCATCTGGAAACTGGGTTGTAAACAAAATGCATGATCTGAGAGTCCAGTCAATAAAACACGAGACAGTACATGTCAGCTAATAGTTTCTTCTCGCGCTCGACGTCCACATGTCCGTAGTTGCTGAGTATTCACATTCTGTAGTACGAGCAATTACCTCAGGCATTATTATATGTCGTAGGCTTTTAACACTTTCTGCCATGTACTGCAACACAGCTGTGGGGTGAGATATAATGGCCTTTGTACATATAGTCACGCATTTATCGACATTTATCTCCTAAGCAGGTTTAGGAAGTCGTTTCTCGTCCATACAGGACCCTCCTTTATTAGACACGCATGGATGGCGAGAAATGTGCGAAGTGCCAATTGGCCCTTCAACATGAGAGTCAATTTCACCGCACAGCGAACAGAAAAGAAAATGAACGTTTTTCCTAACGGCATCCGAAATAGGCTTTTACACGATCCAAACAGAACTTTTAAGATCCCTTTCAGGCTCTCTGGTTCTCTTCTCACCACTGCTTAGTTCTTCTTTTACTTCCATTTTTTTTTTTTTTTTTTTTTTTTTTTGGACATGCGCTACTTCTTCTGCGGACCATGTTTAGTTTCCGCGCTCATTTTGTGCATTACGAAAAAAATGAAGAAATCCCACCACTCCACTAAACATTGTTCTACTGACCAATCGTAGCCCATAGCTCGCAACTGCGGTTAGTGCTAACAACAGCCCGTAGACCGCAGCACAGTGCTTGTGCGCGGCACTGGTGCAGTGACGTCACGGGCTCGCTCAGTGCGGAGCAATGAGGCCGCAGCCCGTGGGCTGCCTCTCTATTCGCAACTCTGCTGAGGTCGTGACATACAGATTCCTTCGCAACAGCACTGCTCGGCACTTGGGGTGACGTCAGGGACTAGCTCGGCCCGAGACTGCTGCAGTCCAGAGCGGCCGCTGCTCGGGGGCCGGGCCTCTGTGCACGACTCTGCACCTCGTGGCCCGTCTGATCTTGATGCGGCTGCCCAGGCTGAACCTGCAGCACGAGGCAAGGCTGGCACAGCTGTCATGGCTACGGTCCTGGAGGGACCGTGCCTCGATGCCCGCCTCTGCTACAAAGTGCACAACCAGAGCTCACACTCAGCTGGTCGTCACCGACCGATTGACACCATACACGTCAACTGCGACGTCACTCCAGCAGTGGCTGCATCAGTTCCCTGAACTGACTTAACCTCTTATCCTCAAAACAATGATACCTCTCTAAGTTTAAGTTAGTCTATCTTGTACACTTTTCTCCCATGCCAATGAAAATGATTTGTCAAAATGTTCATTTGAAACATGTCAAACCGTGCATTGTTTTTTCTTGTATACACCAATATTGTAATTTTGTTGTAATGATGACTTGAAGACTACTCATGTAACAGCCAGTATCGTAGTCAAATGTATCGTAGGCAAATGTAAAACAACAAGAAAAATTTTTTTCTTTATGTTTATGAAATATGTGTGTACCAGAAAATCCACAAATGTTAATAGGTACATGTAATAGTTTCTACGATAATGAAGAACAGAGAAGCCTTCACATTTTTTCTGCGATCAACTAGGAGATGCCTTCCTGTTTCGTATCGTCCTTTGTTCTTCAGCTTTCGCTATGTATGCATCTGTCTTGTTAGCTCTCGTTGTTGTTGTTGTTGTTGTCTTCAGTCCAGAGACTTGGGTGATGCACCTCTCCATGCTACTCTATCCTGTGCAAGCTTCTTCATCTGCCACTACCTACTGCAACCTACATCCTTCTGAATCTGTTTAGTGTATTCATCTCTTGGTCTCCCTCTACGATTTTTACCCTCCACGTTGCCCTCCAATACTAAATTGGTGATCCCTTGATGCATGAGAATATGCCCAACCAATCGATCCTGCTTCTACTCAAGTTGTGCCACAAATTTCTCTTCTGTCTAATTCTGTTCAATACCTCCGCATTAGTTATGTGATCTAGCCATCTAATCTTCAGCATTCTTCTGTAGTACCACATTTCGAAAGCTTCCATTCCCTTCTTGTCCAAACTATTTATCGTCCACGTTTCAGTTCCATACATGGCTACACTACATACAAATACTTTAAAAAACGACTTCCTGACACTAAAATCTATACTCGATGTTAACAAATTTCTCTTCTTCAGAAACGCTTTCCTTGCCAGTCTATATTTTATATCCTCTCTACTTCGACCATCATCAGTTATTTTGCTCCGTAAATAGCAAAACTCATTTACTACTTTAAGCCTCTCATTTTCTAATCTAATTCCCGCAGCATCACCCGATTTAATTCGACTACATTCCATTATCCTCGTTTTGCTTCTGTTGATGTTCATCTTACATCCTCCTTTCAAGACACTGTCTATCCCGTTCAGCTCTCTTCCAGGTCCTATTTTGTCTCTGACAGAATTACAATGTCATCGGCGAACCTCAAAACTTTTATTTCGTCTCCATGGATTTTAATTCCTACTCCGAATTTTTCTTTTGTTTCCTTTACTGCTTGCTCAATATACAGATTGAATAACATCGGCGATAGGCTACAAGCCTGTCTCACTCCCTTCCCGACCTCAACTTCCCTTTCATGCGCCTCGACCCTTATAACTGCCATCTGGTTTCTGTACAAATTGCAAATAGCTTTTCGCTCCCAGAATTTTATCCCTGCCACCTTCAGAATGTGAAAGAGAGTATTCCAGTCAACATTGTCAAAAGCTTTCTCTAAGTTTACAAATGCTAAGATAAGTTGTAAGGTCAGTATTGCCTCATGTGTTCAAACATTTCTACGGAATCCAAACTGATCTTCCCCGAGGTTGGCTTCTACCAGTTTTTCCATTCGTCTGTAAAGAATTTGTGATAGTATTTTGCAGCCGTGTCTTATTAAACTGATAGTTCGTTAATTTTCACATCTGTCAACATCTGCTTTCTTTGAAATTGGAATTATTATATTCTTCTTGAAGTCTGAGAGTATTTCACCTGTCTCATACATCTTGCTCACTAGAGAGTAGAGTTTTGTTAGGCCTGGCCCTCCCAAGGCTGTCATTAGTTCTAATGCGATGTTGTATACTCCTGGGGCCTTGTTTCGACTCTGTCAAATTCTTCACGCAGTATCATATCTCCTATTTCATCTTCATCTACATACTCTTCCATTTCTATAATATTGTCCTCAAGAACATCGCCCTTGTATAGACCATCTATATACTCCTTCCACCTTCCTGCTTTCCCTTCTATGCTCATTACTGGATTTCCATCTGAGCTCTTGATTTTCATGCAAGTCGTTCTCTTTTCTTCAAAGATCTCTTTAATTTTCCTGCAGGCAGTATCTATCTTACTCGTAGTGATATGCGTCTCTACATCGTTACATTTGTCCTCTAGATATCCCTGCTTAGCCATTTTGCACTTCCTGTCGATCTCATTTTAAGACGTTTGTAATCTTTTTAGCCTGCTTGGTAACCCATTGTTTCGATTGTTGCTTGGTGTCAGGAGCAAAGTAATGTATCCATGTTTCTTCGACAGTGACGAAACGACGCTCATAGTCCTGCGGATTCTTCTGAACAGGTGCAAACCATCCTTGCAACACTTCGCACAATTCCGTTTTTGGTCACGCGCGAGCAATCGCGGAACGCATCTTGCGGATAGTTTCCTCATGTCCAAATGTTCATGCAAAATATCATGTACACGTTCATTCGAGATGCCCACAGCACTAGAAATCTCACACACCTTAACTCTTCTGTCATCCGTAAATATATCATGGATTTCATCAATGATTTCTGGAGTCGTAACCTCCACAGGGCGTCCAGAACGCTCAGCATCACTTGTGCCCATATGGCCACTCCTAAAATTTTGAAATCACATAAATTATTCTAATCGAAGTCGCAGAGTCACCGTAATGTTTATCAAGCTTCTCTTTAGTCTCCTGAAGCTTTTTGCCTTTCATAAAGAAATGTTTAATCAGCACACGAAATTCTTTTTCGTCCATTTTTGATAATAACTCGACTTCCTTGATTCACACGAATGCCAAACACAAAGGAATATACCAATATGACTGAAACTTGGTGTGCGTTCTTTCCAAAGATGCTACTAACTAAACATCACCTCGATAGGCGCCTGTGGTTGAATCTCTCGGACTTTGCACAGACTTTCTAAACGCCCCCCGTATTTAAGTATATTTAAATTAATACGTTTCAGATGTATTAATTTAACAAACTTAACATATGTCTTTGTATTAATGTCTTTATCAGCTTTGTATACAGCTATTCGTGAAAGAAATGCAAAACTGCTGACGTGGAGTCCGTCCGCCTTTGGTGTGATCCAAATACTGATTAGCAATTTAACAGATCTTTTATGGTGAACAAACGAACCTTCAGTCTTTCAGAAACGAAATTCGGGAGGACGAGGGTTCAATCCCGCGTCCGGCCATCCTGATTTAGCTTTTCCGTGATTTCCCTACATCACGTCAGGCAAATGACGCGATGGTTCCTTTGCCGGCCGGTGTGGCCGTGCGGTTCTAAGCGCGTCAGTTTGGAACCGCGTGACCGCTACGGTCGCAGGTTCGAATCCTGCCTCGGGCATGGATGTGTGTGATGTCCTTAGGTTAGTTAGGTTTAAGTAGTTCTAAGTTCTAGGGGACTGATGACCTCAGCAGTTAAGTCCCATAGTGCTCAGAGCCATTTGAACCATTTTTGATGGATCCTTTGAAAGGGCACGGGCGATTTCCTTCCCCATCCTTCCCCAATCCGAGTTTGTGCTCCGTCTCTAATGACCTCGTTGTCGACGGAACGTTAAACAGTAATATCCTCCTCCCAGAAACGAAGTCCGATACTCAATTAAATATACAGCACAAAGCGACGGACCGATCGTGTTTTGCACTTGCCTTGTGAAGATTACATTGGAGCCACATCTGAAACTTTGAGTTTCTCCCGAACACCAACCTGGGGTAATAGGAATTAAACCCAGGAATCAACAAGTATTGCTCAGTTAATTTCAGGTGACATTACTGATCTGATTACCTGTGAATAAGTGGTAGGTGATCACAACTATTTTCATTACATTCTCTATCTTCCTTCCACCTTTGCAAGCAGGCAAGGTATCAGCTACAGCTCACAACTTCCACTCGCTCATCCACCTACCAGAGAGGAGGTTTCTGTTGTTGGATAGGGATCACTTACACTGTGATCACTCCATGTATGGTTGCAGTTTATCGTCATACCATAGACACTTCTGTTTACAACAACAAAACAATACAAGAACCGCTACATCAGTTCGTTGCATCGGCCAATAGTGTGAGATAAAAGGCTTTCATCATACGAGAATGAGTAGCGCCGTTAATTTAGAGCAATATAGAAACATCTTTTCTCATGTCTACTGCGAAGGCGCTGAATCACACGAGATCTATCTTCCTCATGAGTTCTCCCAGTAACTACTAGCAAAATTTTGGACCAGAAACCTACCTCTCCCTCCCACCCCCTTCCTCAATGTTGTTCTTGTGGTCTTCAGACTGAAGACTGGATTGAAGCAGCTGTCCAAGCTAGTCTATTCTGTGCAAGCCTCTTCCACGCTGCACAGCTAATGCAATGTGTATCAGTTTGAACCTACTAACTGTATTCAAAACTCTCCCTCTACAATTTTAATACCCCCACCCTTCCCAACACCCACATATACACACTTCTCTCCATTACCAAGCTGACAGATATTTTTGGTATTGAAATGGTACAGACGCATTTAGTATTTCCGAAGGCCGCAGATTCGGCACCATCCGTGACGGCACTGCCTCCTCAGAACGTGGGAGGAGAAGAAAGAGGAAATGTGTTTGTAAGGTCTATGATCGGGCCGACAAGACTTGTGCCAGTGGATCAGCAGATTGATAGAAGTGAGAACACTTGCAGTGTAATACGTGATGCAGGTGTAGGCTGCTGTGCAATCCCAGGGATAGACTTCCTCATCAACCATCTTGCCAAAACTGACTTTTCATGACGCGCGGCGGAACTCAGGGGGATAATGTTCAAGCTGGGGAAGCTCTCACCAGTGAAATACTGTCGCAGGGTTCGTTTATCATGATAGGACAAATGCGGACAAATTCACTAAGGTATAATTTGCATGATATAGTGCCACAAGGCACTGGGAAATTGCTTTAGGTGACCGAAGGTGTTGCTAACTTACACGATTCTGGACTTCGCCTCCGGGTAGGGAATCGTAGTTGAGTAGGCAGCGTTCAGTGATTGAGAGCACTTTTCCTGTCTATACTCAAGCTGAGACATCTAAATTCCGTCCTTGTGACTGGGAGTTGGCGTTTCTTGTTTGCAGAATACAGAGAGGAGAAGATAGTATTAGATTATACTAGTCAGAGGACCGCCTTCTGCCGTCCTAGAGTTTAATGACCTTTTTATTTTGTGGCCGGAGTTCTTCCGTCGTCGCAGACGTGTACGATAACCATCACTCCGACGCACGGGACGCATTACATTTCCTGATATTGCTAATTTCTTCAGCTTATTAGGGCTATGAAGCTGAGCAGCTGTGATCACGTAAGTTTCACTTCCACTGAAGTTTCACACCACTGTAGATCATCTTTGAAAGTAGTGTCTTCTAGTGTTTGGGACGTACATGATATCAGTTATTTATATTAGATTGCGTAGTAAAAAAAAAGGGCAGATTTGGGCAGCTGATCCATAATATTAGTCAGGAAATTCATTTGTATCTATTTATGTCCATTGCACATCGACAGATAAACATTTGTAATACATAAAGGTATTATAATGTACAATAAATGTATAAACAGAAACATAAATGATTAGAAGTTGCTAGTCCCCTTAACCATTCATTTATTTTTATGTTGTGATTTATATGTTAACTAGCAAGATAGAGGAAATAATATCACTGTTAAGAGATCCTAAGATCTGCTTCAGGGGGTAGTCAGACAGGGCAAAATATTTATTTTTGCATTCAGTATATTCGATTGCGCACATTCATTTTTTCAACCGCCTGGAGCAGCATCTTGGAAACCTTACAAATACCTTCCTGAAATACTTCCTAAAACTCAAATGTATATTCGATGCTTACAAATCAATCTCTTTCATTAATACTTTTTCTGGCTATAGTCAGTCTTCATTTTATATTCTCTCTACTTCGGCCATCATCAGTTATTTTGCTGTCCAATAGTCCTTTTAGTGTCTCATTTCGTAATCTGATTCCCTTAATACTACCTGATTTAACCCTACCCAATACCAAGGGGGTGCGAAGGGGTACCTGCCTACCTTTTCAGATCACTATTATCTAATCATGTACATTATATTTTAAAATTCCGAAAAAAATATGTTTATTATTTTTAATGATTTCTTCTACCAGATTCCGTAATTGTCTTAAATTTTTCAGTAAAACTTGACGCAAAAGTTTAGGTCTTGTCAGTGGATGTGAATTTTCAGAACAGGTGTCATATTCATATTTTCAGGTTTAGGACCATTCTCACACATAAATATATCTTCAAAAAGTATCTTGTGCGTAAAAGACAATGAAAATTAACGAAATCCGTATATCTTTGTGCTGGTCATATATTACGCCCGTCTTTTGTAGTACACGTTATGGAAAGTCCGTTGGTACTGCTAGATTTAATTCGAATACGTTCCATTACCTTTCATTTATTTCCATTCAGGGTTATCTTATGATCCCTTTTCAGCGCACTATCTATTCCAGTCAACTGTTATTCCTAGTTCTTTGCTGTCTCTGACAGAATTGCAGTGTCGCCGGTAAACCTCAAAATGTTTATTGCCTCTCCCTGATATTTAAATCTGCTTACAAATTTATCCTTGTATGATTTGCTGCTTGTTCGGTGTAGATGTTGAGTAACATCGAGTGTAGGTTACCCGAATGTCTGACTCACATCTTCCCATTGCATAATTAGAAATCCACCCGATGGAGTAGCAGATTTTATGTGCTTCAATAAGATTTGTTCTTTGGTGGGGTGGGGCTCTGAAATACTTGTCCAGCCTCATTCTTCCTCTATTCTTTTTACTGCAGGCCAGCAATATTCTTATTTCAGTGCATATACGGCAAAAATTCAAACTTTCATTTACGACAACATGCATTCCCAAAGATTCAAATGTGAGCAGTTGTAGACGAACATGTAGGAATGAGCGTCTCTCCTATTCCGAACATTAAATGTTATTTTCGTAACTTCCAGAAGAGCAGAGTACATTGGATAACTATTTCTAGATCGAAAGGTAAGCCAGTTCCGTTCGGACCCACTAGCGAGAACAAAGAGAAAAGACGGTTGGAGATGCAGTAAAGGGAATTGCCGTTAGAGTGTATTCTGATATTGCAGAAGTATGAGGAAGGGGAAACTACTGTATCCTTTTCATGACTTTACGCCTCTTATCTTTAGATATCATTTTTCAATGACGAATGGTGGCCAGAGGAAAGTTGCTACCTCGCAGTATCTCTGGACAAATGGCTTTTCATCTAAGTATAATTTGAGGCGTTCATGTAAATGTCTGATTTCAGAAGCTTCTCTGTCCTGGGGCGCCTGACTCGAATGCTTTAACATTGTTATCGTCCATGTCAACAGAATGTGCAGTGTAGGTGATTTCTCCAGTTCTAATTCCTCGCACGTCGCTTTGAACAACTACACAAAGGTTTATGTTTTAAAAGCTATAAAATAAACTACTGCGTATAAGAATTACAGTAATAGAATAGCATACTTACCGTAAAAAGTTCTTTCACCAGCTTGATATTAGTTCGTTCATTTCGGGCTAGTTCTCGCTTCTCAGACAGCGTTTCGCACAAACACATTCTAACATTATCAGCTGCTTACTCCAGCGAGTAATGTTAGACTGGCTCAGTGATCTATCAAGAGCATTAAGAAGACCACTTTTCTTCACGTAAGTGACGCGTTCATTTACCGCAGTCATGAACATATGGACAATTGACGCATATATACTCCGCATCAAAATTATTTCATAGCTGCGTATTTAGCATATAGCAGGAAAAATTAAAAAAAATGGTTCAAATGGCTCTGAGCACTATGGGACTTAACATCTGTGGTCATCAGTCCCCTAGAACTTAGAACTACTTAAACCTAACTAACTTAAGGACGTCACACACATCCATGCCCGAGGCAGGATTCGAACCTGCGACCGTAGCGGTCAAGCGGTTCCAGACTGAAGCGCCTAGAACCGCACGGCCACACCGGCCGGACAGGAACAATTCAATCGTGAATAACGGCGCAGTGCAGAGACAATGTTGGTACCTTGATCAGTTGTGTGCTGAGTGTTTTTCAAACTAGAGTGTTGGTTACCAAGAGACATAAATCGTGTAAACAATTCCCTTAGAATGTTACCGCCCGTTTTTGCTTCATCTGGAAACTGAGTTGTAAAAAACTGCAAGATCTGAGAGTACAGTCAATGAAACAGGAGACAGTACATGTCAGATGATTGTTTCTTCTCGGACTGGATGTCCACATGTCTGTAGTTGCTGAGTATTCGCCTTCTTTTGTATGAGCAGTTACCTCAGGCATAATTATATGTCGTAGGCTTTTAGCACTTTCTGCCATGTACCGCGACACATAATGGCCTTTGCAGTGTCAATTAACGTGTGAACAAGAGCCATCAGACCTTCACCTCTTATAGTTTCGTAAGACCTTACGTCACGTGCACACATAGCCACGCATTTATCGACAGTTATCTCCTGAGCAGGTTTAGGAAGTGGTTTCTTGGCCACATAAGACCCTTGTTTATTAGACACGCATGGATGGCAAGAAATTTGTGAACTGTCACTAACCCTTCAGCATGAGAGTAAATTTCACCGCACAGCGAACAGCAAACAAAATGAACGCTTTTCCTAACGCCATCCACAATAGGCTTTAATACGGTCCCAACTGAACTTATAAGATTCGCTTCAGGCTGTGTGGTTCTCTGCTCACCACTGATTAGTTTTTGTTTTGCTTCCCTTTTTCTTGACATGCTCTCCATATTCTCCTCAAACAACGTTTAGTTTCTGCGCTCATTTTTGCTTTACGAAAAAAGTGAAGAAATCTCACCACTCCACTTAACACTGCTCTACTCACCGCTCGTAGCCCGTAGCTCGCAACTGTGATCAGTGTTACCAACAGCCCGTAGGCCGCAGCACACCAGTGCTTGCGCACGACACTGGCACAGTGACGTCACGGGCTCGCTGAGTGCAGAGCAGTGAGGCCGCGGCTCGTGAGCTGCGTCTCCATGCGCAGCTCTGCTGATGCCGTGGCACACAGGTTCTTTCACAACAGCACTGCTCGGCCCTTAGGGTGACGTCAGGGATTCGCTCGGCCCGAGTCTGCTGCAGTCCTGTGCGGCGGCAGCTCGCGGGCCGGTCCACTGTGCACGACTCTACACTGTGCTGCCTGTCGGACCTCGATGCGGCTGCCGCGGTTGAACCTGCAGCGCGAGGCAATGCTCACACGGCAGTCATGGCTACGGTCCTGGACGGGCCGCGCCTCAATGCTCACCTCTGCTGCAAAGTGCACAACCAGAGCTCACACTCAGCCGGTCGTAACCGACCGATTGACATCATACAAGCCAACTGCGATTTCACTCCAGCAGTGGCTGCATCAATTCCGACGGGCAGACACGTCACTCAACTGACTTAACCTCTTATGCTCAGAACCTTGATACCACTCAATTCATAAGTTATGTTATCTTGTACAAATATCTCCATGCGAATGTAGATGATTTGTCAAACCGTTTATTTAAGACATGTCAAATAGAGTATTGTTTTTTCTTGTATACAACAGTCTTGTAAAATTCTTGTACTCGACTTGAATGACTATTCATGTAACAGCCCGTATCGTAGTCAAATGTATCGTAGGCAAACGTAAGATACGAAGAAAATTTTTCTTTCTTTATGTTTATGAAATATGGATGTTAATAAATACATGTAATACTTTCTAAGATGATACAGAAGAGAGAAGGCTGCACATTTTTTCTGCAATCAGCTAGGAGATGCCTTCCTGTTTCGTATCGTCCTTTGTTCTTCAGCTTTCGCTGTGTAAGCATCTATCTTGTTAGCTCTTAAGAACCATGACTATATTTAAGTATATTTAAATTAATAACTTTCAGCTTTGTGTTCAGCTGATCGTGAAAGAAATGCAAAACTGCTCACATGGAGTCTGTCTGCTATTCCTGTGATCCAAATACTGATTAGCAGTTTATCAGGTCTTTTATGGTTCACCAACGAACCTGCAGTCTTTCGGAAACGACGTCCGATACTCAATTAACTATTGAATATAATACGATTGACCGATCGCGTTATGCACTTGCGTTATGAATATTACTTTGGAGCACATCTGTAAATTTGCGTTTCTCCCGAACACCAACCTGGAGTAATCGGATTTCACATCAGGAGTCAACAAGCACTGCTCGGTTAATTTCAATTGATTTAACTGAGCTGACTACCTGCTAGTAAGTGGAAGGTAATCATGACTATTTTCTTCACATTCTCTATCTTCCTCCCACCTTCGCAAGCAGGCAAGGTAACAGTTACAGGTCACAACTTCCACTGGCTCATCCACTATCCCGAGAGGTTGTTGCCACTGTTGGATGGGGACAATAGACTGTGGTCACTCCATGTGTGGTTGCAGTTTAACGTCATACCAGAGACATTTCTGCTAACAACAAAATATACCAGAAACGCTACCTCAGTTCGTTGCATCTGCCAACAGTGAGAGATATATAGCTTTTCTCATAGGGGAATGATCAGTGCAGTTAATTTAGAGCAATATAGAAATATCTTTTGCCATGTCAACAGTGGAGGGTGCTGAATTACACGAGATCTACCTTACTCATGATTTCTGTCAGTAAAGAACTTGCAAAATTGTAGACCAGAAGCCTCCCTCTCCCTTCCATCCCCTTTCTCAAAGTAGTTGTTGTGGTCTTCAGTCTGAAGGCAGCTTCGATGCAGTTGCCCAGGGTAGTCTATTCCTTGCAAGCGTCTTCAGTGCTGTACAACTAAAGCAATGTACATCAGTTTGAGCCTGCTAACTGTACTGAAGACTTTTGTCTCCCTCTACAGTTTCAACACATCCCCACCCCTCCCCAACACCCACATATACACACTTCTCTTCATACCAAACTGACAACTCCATGTGCCTCAGCATATGCTCTATGAAACGAAGTTGTGCCACAAATTTCTTGTTTTCCCCAGTTCCACTCAGGATCATCTTATCAGTTATTCGATCTACAGTGCCACCACCATTTTTCGGCGGTACTGAGTAAAATTGTGATGTTTGCCATGGCTGTTGCAAAAGCTCTTGGGAGTGGGCCAGCTCAGAGCCGACCAAACACCATTACGACAAATGCAGCAATGCCACTGGGGGATTCCCACACTGTGCTCCAGGAACGGGGCTGGTACCACCATAACGGCTACACAGCAGAAAGGCGTTGGTAGGCCAGTTGCAACACTTCCAATTAACAGACTTCTTCTGGTTTAAGTGGTTACATGGTTCCAAGCTGTGACTTGCAAAGCAAGAACGCTTTGTCCCAACATAAATTACCATTATTTTCAGTAAAAGATATCTGAGTCTGATAGCTACTATTTACGAGGAGAGGTGTATGCCGCTCCACGAGGCGACATGATGCTGCAAGCAGTCACCACGAGATTTGACCTCCACTAACTGTGGGCCCCAGCTCCTAGTTTTAAGATCAGTGCTGTGGGCTCAGCATCTTCCAGCCAGTGGGCCAACTACCAGGTGCAACCAGCCTTCCTCCATAGAGGGCAGTCGGTTGAGACCATGGCTACCTGTTGCGTCAGTCACTCACTGTCTTCAGCACACGCTATGGAGTACGTTGCACCACAGAATGTTCTAGTTTGTCTTCAGCAAAATGTATGACAAACAGTGAAGTTTTTATGAACAGCCATGGATCATCATTGCGACAACAATCCACCACCTCAACTCAGACCTCCACATATAGAGGTCATCCATCCCAGACCTCCACATTTTGATGTCAGAAGTGTGTGCCACCTCTAAATTTCAGTGACACAGGAACCTTACCAGGCACCCTCCATGGAGACGACGGCTCTCGACTACCTCAGGGTAGCAATTTCGTCGACACACAGCATGAATATGAAGTGGGTGAGTGCAATGACTGTCCTTTTTTTTTTTGCTGCGAGTATCACGTGGAGTCCGTGCACCTTATAGTAGCTTTTAAGTTCTGTTTTCATGTGTGACATGCGGCAAGTAAACTCAGACTGTGTACGGAGGATGTGTAATTATGAACGGTATTCCTATCGTCAGTGGGTGTGCCTCACTGTCTAGAAGTCTACAAGATGAGTTTTGTCGAGAAGTTGGAATTTTGTGGTAGATTTCGCCGCTTTTAATGGTCAATGTATTTCATTTTGAGCAATAAATGTGGCTCAGGACGTTTAAGCACGTAAAGCAGTAGTCATGAGTAGCCGCTCAAGCGGAGAAGTTAAGTTACAGTTAGTGTTAGGATAGAATTAGGTTAAGTCTCCTTTTCGTCTTACTGTTTTGTTCTCCTCGTTTGTTGTTTGCATAATTAGTGAGGTATACCCTGGCGGAGAGGTTGCGAATTTCTGCAGCCTGGACCAGATGTGAAGGGAAGTGCATGTGCCGATGATATGTATGTCTTGCACAGTGCAATTGCCGACAGTAATTTTTTTGTAGACGCTTAGGACGTGACACAGAAAGCTATCAATAAGGCTGATTGTATTGCAGATGTTTTTGGTACTGAAATGGTACTGGCGCATTTAGTATTTCCGAAAGACGCAGATTCGCGCACCATCTGTGACGGCACTACCTCCTCAGAACGTGGGAGGAGAAGAAAGAGGAAATGTGTTTGTAAGGTTTATGATCGGGCCGACAAGGCTTGTGCCAGTGGATCAGGAGATTGACAAAAGTGACAACACTTCCATTATAATGCGTGATGCAGGCGAAGCCTGCTGTGCAATCCCAGGGATAGTCTTTCTCGTCAAGCATCATGCCGAAACAGACTTTCGATGACGCGCGGTGAAATTCAGGGGGATAATGTTCAAGCTGGGGAAGCTGTCAGCAGTGAAATACTGTCGCAGTGTTCGTTTATCATGATAGGACAAATGCGGGCAAATTCACTAATGATTAATTTGCATGATATAGTGCCACAAGGCACTGGGAAATTGCTTTAGGTGACCGAAGGTATTGCTAACTTGTATGATTCTGGACTCCGCCTTCGGGTAGAGAATCGTCGTTGAGTACGCAACGTTCAGTGATTGAGAGTTCTCTTGCCTATACTCACGTTGAGACGTTATCTGAATTCCATCCTTGTGGCTGCGAGTTCGCGTTTCTTGGCTGTAGAATACAGAAAGGAGAAGATAGTATTAGATTATACTAGTCAGAGGAACGCCTTCTGCAGTCCTACTGGTTAATGAGTTTTTTATTTTGTGGCTGGAGTTCTTCCATCATCGCACACGTGTACGAGAACCATCACTCCGACGCACGGGACGCAGTACATTCCCTGATATTGCTAATTGCTTAAACTTATTAGGGTTATAAAGCTGAACAGGTGTGATCACGTAAGTGTCATTACCACTGAGGTTGCACACCACTGAAGTTCATCTTTGAAAGTAGTGTCTTCTAGTGTTTGGGACGTAGATGACATCGGTCATCTCTCGTTATTTATATTAGATAGCGTAGTCATAAAAAGGGGCAGATTTGTGCAGTGGATCAATAACATTAGTCAGGAAATTCGTTTGTATCTCATTGTGTCCATTGCACATAGTCATATAAAAATTTGTAATATATAAAAGTGTTTTAATCTTCAATAAATGTATAATCAGAAACAACATTAATATTTAGTAGTTACTAGTTCCCTTAATTATTCATTTATTTTTATGTTGTAATTTATATTTTCATTCAGTATTTTCCATTGCGCACTTTCATTTTTACACCTGCGTGGAGCATAATCTTGGAGACTATACAAATACCTTCAAGAAATACTTCCTGACACTTAAATTTATATTCGATATAAGAAATCCCTCTTTTTCATTAATACTTTTCTGGCTATAGTCAGTCTTCATTTTCTATCCTCTCTACTTCGGCCATCATCAGTTATTTTGCTGCCCAATGGTCCTTTAACTGTTTCATTTCGTAATCAGATTCCCCTAACACGACCTGATTTAACCCTCGCAATACCAAGGTAGAGGGAAGGTATACTTTATGCCTACCGTTTCAGAACACTGTAATCAAGTCATGTATATTATGTTTTAAAATTTTGAAAAAATATATTTGTGATTTTTAATGATTTATTCTACCAGATTCCTTAACTGTTTTAAATTTTTCAGTGAAACTTAACGCAAAAGTTTAGGTCTTGTCAGTGGATGTGAATTTTCAGAACAGGTGTCATATTCATATTTTCAGGTTTAGGGCCATTCTTACACATAAATATGTCTTTAAAAAGTATGTTGTGCGTAAAGACAACGAAAAGTAACGAAATCCGCATATCTTTGTGTTGGTCATATATTACGCCCCCCTTTTGTAGTACAGGTTATGGAACATCCGTTGGCACTGCTAGGTTTAATTCGAATACGTTCCATTACTTTTCATTTAGTTCCATCGAGGGTTATCTTAGAATCCCTTTTCAGGGCACTATCTATTTCATTCAACTGTTATTCCAAGTTCTCTGCTGTCTCTGACAGATCTGCCGCGTCACCGCCAAACTTCAAAATGTTTATTGCTTCTCCCTAATATTTAATTGTGTTTACAGATTTATCCGGGTATACTTTACTGCTTGTTCGGTATAGATGTTGAATAACATCGACTGTAGGCTACACGAATGTCTCATTCCCATCTTCCCATTGCACAACTAGAAATCCACCGGATGGAGTAGCAGAACTTCTGTGCTTCAACAAGATTTGTTCGTTGATGGGGTGGGGCTGTGAAATACATGTCCAGCCTCATTACTTCTCTCTTCTTTTTACCTGAGGACAGCAGAATTCATATTTCCGTCCATATACGGCAAAAATTCAAACTTTGATTTAGGACGACATGGATTCCCAAGGATTCACATGTTACCAGTTGTGGAGGAACATGTAGGAATGAGCGTCTCTCCTAATTCCGAACATTAAATGTTTATTTGTAACTTCCAGAAGAGTAGAGTAAATTGAGGTAAGTATATCTAGATCGAAAGGTAAGCCACTTCCGTTCGAACCCACTAGCGAGAACAAAGAGAAAAGTCAGTTGGAGATGCAGTAAAGGGAAATGCCGTTGTAGTGCATTCTAGGATTGGAGAAGTATGAGGAAGGGTAACTATTGTATCCTTTTCATGACTTTACGCGTCTTATCTTCAGATATCATTTTTAAATGATGAATGATGGCCAGAGGAAAGTTGCTACCTCGCACTATCTCTGGACAAATAGCTTTTCATCTAAGTATAATTTGAGGCGTAAATGTAAAAGTCAAATTTGAGAAGTTTCTCTGTCCTGGGGCGCCTGACTCGAATGCTTTAACAATGTCATCGTCCATGTCAACAGAAGGTGCAGTGTAGGTGATTTCTCCAGTTCTAATTCCTTGGACGCCGGTTTGAAGAGCTACAAAAATCCTTATGTTTTAAAAGCTATAAAATAAACTATTACGTATAAGATTTACAGTAATAGAATAGCATACATACCGTAAAAAGTTCTTGCATCAGCGTGATATGAGTTCCTTCAATTTGGTCTATTTCTCCCTTCTCAGAGACCTTTTCGCCTCTGGCATGGATGTGTGTGATGTCCTTAGGTTAGTTAGGGTTAAGTAGTTCTAAGTTCTAGGGTTCTGATGACCTCAGATGTTAAGTCCCATAGTGCTCAGAGCCATTTGAACCATTTTTTGAAAACTGAGTTGTAAACAAAATGCGAGATCTGAGAGTCCAGCCAATAAAACAGGAGACAGTACATGTCAGCTAATGGTTTCTTCTCGCGCTGGATGTCCACATGTCTGTAGTTGCTGAGTATTCACCTTCTGTTATATGAGAAATTACCTCAGGCATAATTATATGTCGTAGGCTTTTATCACTTTCTGCCATGTACCACGACACAGTTGTGGGGTGAGAGATAATGGCCTTTTCCGTGTCAACTAACTACTGAAGAAGATCAAAAAATGGCTCTGAGAATCTGAGGTCATCTGTCCCCAAAATCTTAGAAATACTTAAACGTAAGTGACCTATGGACATCACACACATCCACGCCCGAGGCAGGATTCGAACCTGTGACCGCAGCGGTCGCGCGGTTCCAGATTGAAGCGCCTAGAACCGTTTTCTTTAACGCTCTTCTATTCTCTAATCTGAGAAGAAAACCTCCTATGGATATGGCAGATATATGAAAACAATAAAAATAATATAAAAACAATAATTCGGTTTCGAACACGTGGCGCAATGTTAAGCAGCCGCAACACATCCACTTTTTTTTCTTTTTCTTTTTTTATTCAGAAAATTGTACACTATCACGGAACGCATTAATCATATACAGTATCTTTTTTTTTCTTTTTTTTTTCAGGAAGGTCAGTGCGTGGTACACACCGCACTAGCAGTGGGGTCTCTTCACAGCACTGCCAGTGCGTCGAGGCCCAAACCCCTCTTACCCCTTTTTTCATGTCCCCTGTTGGGTTATAGCACTAAGTGTGCAGAAATCTTAACACAAAACTCCCATTCTCCGATGTAAGAAAGACGAAGAACCTCTTCTCTGAGTAGAAACTGAACACTGTTGAAACTTAACAATTCTTCTTGAATCACACAAATACTTTGGAAGTCGAACAAGAGCAATTCTGAACTAAATGTTTTGAAAAAAAAAAACCTTCGTGTAACATAGAAGTTTCGGAAGCAAAGTAATAGTAAATAATAATAAAAACACAAGTGACCTTTAATTTTCTTCTGTTCGTTCTCGTCCAAGGTGTTGTAGTGGTTTCACATATTTAACCGACACCCATTCTTTCAAAAATGATCTTCAGCATGTTGCCGTAGTGCTTCTTGTGGTTTCGATACGTGCTGATTTTTGCATATTCACACGTCACGTAAACGCGGAATTCTATCTCGTTGTCCGACCCAAGTTTGTTGATGACATAACTAACATATTTTCACAGTAACCAGCTAATGGCGTTGGTTTTTAATTTCGGAAAGTACGTCATGTCTCGTCTCAGGGGGAGCGATGGAGTTATATATTCCGTCGAGGATCTGGTGAGAAAGGCGATTTGTTGCCTGATCCAATTCCAGTTACTCACATTGCCGCCACAGGTGAATCTGTGGATGAGTGTATCCACCAAATTGCATTTTCCACAAAGATGTGTCTGGTTTAAACCGATCTAGTCTCTCATTGGTGCTGATGACATTGTTAACTGTTTTGTACCATGCGGAAATAGCGTCTGTAGATAGCCCGGCATAGTTGATGTTCTGCCATACAGCTTTCCAGTCACAATTAGAGAATTTCTTTTCAATTTTGTTTCTGCCCTCATTTAACATCCTTTCAAGTATGATGTCGCGCGCTGTGATACATGTGTTGCTTCTGATTTCGTCACTAAGATAACTTGCTTCGAGGAAAAAGTTCCTCACATACTGCAGACCGGCATTAATCCTTCGCACATCAATCGGTGCTTGCAGGCTATGGGATGTCACAGCCTCAAAGAGCTTTGCGGTTATGCATTGTGGAAGTTGACTGAGTATATGGAAAGTCCGTTTTAGGAACAGAGCAGACGCTTTATTTCGTATATCCACCAAACCGAGGCCCCCGTTTCTGATATCTAGTATAACTGTTGTCGCACCAACCCTGAATATCTCTCCTCGCCATAAATAATTGGTAACAGTGGACATGATCCCTTTCGCTACTAGTTTGGGGATTGGAAATACCTGCGCAGTGAAATACGCTTTAGACAAAATGCAGGAGTTGATGAATCTGACTTTTTGCACCTGGTCCATAGTTCGATGGATGTTCTCCATTACAGCACTATGAACTTTCATCCTAGTTTCTGTCCAGTTAAAAGCAGCCATCCTCATCGGACATGCCATTAAGGTTATTCCCAAAGTTTTATGTTTGTTGTCTTGTTTTGCCCATGCCAGTCGGAGGTGATCTAGGCCCCGCAGATTCAATATTTTACTTTTGTTTTCATTTGTTGTCGCTCCTGACGCTAGACAATACTTTTGGATTTCTCTTTCCAGTGTATCTGTGTCCTCCTTATTCCTTATTACAACACCCACGTCATCAGCATAAGCTCGTATGACAGTTTTGTCACCACTCAATGTTATGCCTGTTAATCTTGCGTGGACAGTGCGGAGAAAGGGCTCTAAAGATACGGAAAATAAAAACATCGATAAGGAACTGCCCTGTGGATCCCCTCGCCTTATCTGTATGGGTTTAGATGTTTGGCCATTGATTGCTATTTTCGCGCTTATACCTGTTGCAGTATATCTTAGCATGTTGATAATCTGAGGGTGGAAATCCATTCTTGACAGCGTCGCAAAGAGGTATCTATGACTAACGTGGTCAAAAGCTTTGTTGAAACCTGTGAAGATTAAAGCACATTTTATACTTGTCACTGAGGTAATTGCAATGACGTCTCTGTATGTAGGTAGACTTTCGAATATCGTTCTGGTTGGAGAACAAGATTGATGATGACTCAATATTTTGTTAGAAAAGGCAGAGAGTCTTTTGTTGATAATACGCGAAATTATTTTGTAATCAGAATGTAATAGCGAAAGAGGCCAAAAATTGTTTAAGTTGGTTTTGCCTTTACTCTTAGGAATCAGTACTATTTTACTTTCCTCAAACTCTGCAGGGACCGCTTCTCCATTCAGGACCTCATTCGCCATGGAAGTGACCTTGTCCCAAATTATAGACCAATAGCGGGCATAAAACCCCACAGGGAGGCCATCAAGTCGCGGAGATTTTCTGAGAGGTGAGTTACGCACTGCCTCATGCACTTCATCTTTAGTAATAGGTGACAGGGTGTCAGCGTTTTCTGTTCCCGACAATTGTAGACCTAAAATAGTGAGAAAATCCTCGAGAGCTGCATCGTCCACTGTGGTAGGGGCATATCAGTTGTCATAGTACCTGTGGACTTTGTCCAGTATTTCTTTCTGGCATGTGAGCCTTGTACCAGTATGCGTCTGGACTTCATCAATAAAAGTTTGACATCTGTTTTTAGCATGCTGCACCAAGTGATACAGAGAAGCTGTTTCATCTGCTACTACTGATGTGGCTTTCGATTTAATTTTTAGTCCCTCCATCTGTTGCCGTTTAATGCTTAATAATTTGGCTTTTATTTTTTTGATATCATGCAGACGAATTACGTCATCATGTGCCTGTTGATATAAGTCTCTTAAAACTTTATAATAAAACTCCATTGTATTCCTCAACTCCCTGTGTCTCGCTACACTATACTGCATGACAACTTTCCGCAGCCTTGGTTTAGCCCTCCTAGTCCACTAGTCAATAACTGTTGGGTGCTTGTCTGTTCTGCGGAGGCACATAGTCCACTTCTTCGTCGGTTAAAACAGAGATATTCAAATTCCATTGGCCTCTGAATCGACGGGTTGGCTTCACACTTAAATTACAGCAAGTTAAAAGTGTACTGTGATCACTAAAATACATGGGAACAGTTTCAACGTTTAATAAATTTTTTTTCAAATTTGGTGACACGTAAATTCTATCTAGTCTGCTGCGGGAGTGGGTGGTTATATACGTGAACTCGACTGACGTCGGGTGCTGAAGTTCCCACACATCCTTAAGTTGTAGATCACTTACCAACTTTTTTAACTGTGGCGGGTAGTTTAAATTGGGTTGTTGATCTTTCTGGTTTAAAGCACAGTTAAAATTTCCACCTAGTATAAGAGAACACGGATTTTTTCTCAATAAATAAATTAGTTCATCTTCAAAAAACTTCGCACGATACAATTTATGGGAATTTCCTGATGGGGCGTAAAGGTTAAGCACGGTCACATCGAAAATTTTTATGCCTACGGCTCTTCCTGATTCTAGTCGTTCGATTTCAGTCACCGGAATGCCTTCCCTTATAAGAATGGCTGTACCGATATTGGCTTCCGTAGAAACATTAACAATTTCAAAAAGGCCTTGGATCCGAAATTCCGTTATCGCAACTTCTTGTAGCAACGCGATATCTGCCCAGACTGGTACAAGAATTCTTTTAGTGCTGCCAATTTCAAGGGTGACTGTATTTTATTAATGTTAATAGTAGTAATGCTATAAGCTTGCATCACAGACATACCAGAAGAAGCTATTTGGTTCAAAATGGCTCAAATGGCTTTGAGCACTATGCGACTTAACTTCTGAGGTCATCCGTCGCCTAGAACTTAGAACTAATTAAACCTAACTAACCTAAGGACATCACACACATCCATGCCCGAGGCAGGATTCGAACCTGCGACCGTAGCGGTCGCCCGGTTCCAGACTGTAGCGCCTAGAACCGCACGGCCACTCCGGCAGGCAAGCTATTTGGGATGAGGATCGGTATGATTATAGCAGCAACGTGCTTCTCTACAAGTCAAGATCTTTACAAGCTGTGTGCCCATTACATGCACTAACTTCCTAGATAAATTTTTACTGCTTTTAAACGAAGTGCTTGAAAAGAAAATTATCTTGAAATCCTGACTATGCATTGCTGTAAGTCACTGTGGTCTTTCTCTTTCTCCTCGTCAGTGTTGGCCCTGATGACTTCATATTTAATATTCTTTTTCTTGATGTCTTTCTTCTCTGGTGTGGCTTTCGCTTGATGACGCGTGACAGCAAGACCTGGTTTCGGTCGCAGCCTCAGACGGTGGCCGTCTGGCGCAACGGCGGTGGCGTGCGAGTCGTCAATATCTGGCTCCGGCGTGTTGTCTGTTGTGTTGTCTTGCTGGCGAGGCGGTGATGCTCCTTCGGCGCGGTGTTGCGCTTCGGACTCAGCAGGTTGTTTACTTGATACTTCCTCGCACTGTTCGCACTGTGCACTTGATGCGGTTATTGCAGCTGTGACCTCAGGCTCAGGGTCACATTTATGTGAAAGGTCACTACCAGCTGCGTCGCTATCTGTTCGTGGCGGTATAATTCCTTGTGCGGAAGTGGGAGCCACATCGACCTGCATTTCATCTCCTTTTTCCACTTCCAACAGCTCTTCAGAACTTGGCTTCGGCTTCCTGGCAACGTGTGTTTCACAGGAAGAGTCCTCATTAACATTTTTTTCAGTGTCCTCTAGAGGACGCTTTTTAGTGAGATCCTCGGTGTCACGGGACGGAATTTCGGCAGTTAATACAGGTTTTAAAGACGGAAATTCATTAACATTAAGTGCAACATTTTCAGAGGTAGTAACAGGATCCACGACAGCCGCCGGCTCTGTTGTATTACTGTCTGGCAACAAATCGTTGAGTGTTAATTTCCGGCGTTGTGTAAGGTTATTTTTTAGCACAAAAACACGGCGAGGGCAGTCCTCACGGAGGTGGCCAGACTCTTTACATACATGACAGGTAGGGGTTTTCCCTGGGTAAATAACATGCGCCTTGTGCCCGTCAACAAAGATGTGGGAGGGAATGTTTGCCTTCACTTCCATCTCCACGGAGCGAATGCCGTTAAAGCACTGCAGCTTGAAATGCGAAGCCCACCTTTCATTGACTATTTGCCTGACAACCCCATACTTTGAAAGGACATCTTTAATTTTCGAGTTTTCTAATTCTATGGGGATATTCAAAACCCCAACATTTCTAATTACAGACTCGGAATTCCTGAGTTTTACAGTACTTTCAGTAACATCACGGTGTATAAATTCCGTTTCATAACCAAATTTTTCCAGAAAGCGGTCTACACTCACGGGATCGTTAAACTTTACAAAAATGCAGTATTCATCAGAGTCTAGCTGCATGGTATGAACAGTTTCAAAACTAAGGCCAATTATCTCCGTAATCCAGTCGTGTATTTCAAGTGCAGAGGGCTGTACTCGACGGGTGTACTTGTCGAAGATGAAAATCACGGTGTTTTTTCTCACGGAGTTTGCCATGGTGTTCTGCAGCGAAGAAACTTCGGACAACGCCGAAATCCCAACGGCACTACGTAAAAAGACGACACGAACGAAGACCAATAGCTCAATTTATAAAACTTAATTCACGTGCAAAACGCCAATAAACAATCACGAAACACGAAAACACTGGCGTAAACACTGAACGTACGCGGAGCAAACTTGAGGAGCGTGCGACAGCGGCGACAGCTAAAGCCAGACTGCTCTGCCACACCGGCCGGCCAAGGAGATCCATAAGACCTTTAACTCCTATAGTTCCGTACGACCTTACATCTCATGCACACATAGCCACGCATTAATCGACAGCTATCTCCTGAGCAGGTTTAGGAAGTCGTTTCTCATCCACATAAGACCTTTGTTATTAGACACGTATGGATGGCGAGAAATGTGCTAAGTGCCACATGACCCTTTGGCATGAGAGTAAATTTCACCGCACAGTGAACGGTAAACAAAATGAACGGTTTTCGTAACACCATCCACAATAGGCCTTAGTATGGTCCAAACTGAACTTTTAAGATTCGCTTCAGACTGTCTGGTTATCTACTCACCACTGATTAGTTTTTCTTTTACTTCCATTTTGCTTGACATTTACTCCTTCTTCCGCACACCACGTTTAGTTTCCTCTCTCGTTTTGTGCGTTACGAAAAGAATGAAGAAATCCCACCACTCCACTAAACACTGCTCTACTCACCGCTCGTAGCCCGTAGCTCGCACTTGCATCAGTGCTACCAACAGCCCGTAGCCCGCAGCACACCAGTGCTTTGGCACGGTCAACACCTTCTGATACACAGGCCTCACGGCGGAACTATGACGTCATCAGCGCTAGGCTAACATCTGCCGCTGCAAGACAGCCTGTGCGCTAGAGCCGATGAACGTGTATTTCTTTCGTGAAACCATAGCAAATTCACTGATCGTTAAATTTGCCCTTTACAGAGAAATTGTGCCGCCCTTGTATGATATCGCGCGCAATGTGGCACACTGATCACAACACAGTGTGATCTCCTTCTGTTGTGTTTAAAATCGTATGCAAAATCTGACTTACTTGTTAAGAAAAACGTCGCTACAGAAACCTAGATCCATTAGTCAGTAAATGACACTAACGGAGATACTTCGTAACAGTTAACAGACAGGATGACGAAATTATTGTAGTGCTCATAAGTTTATTACTGGGGCAAAAATGTAATTCACTGCGGCATGAATGGCTCATCAATGATCGCATAGATATTGGAGATATTCTCACAGTGAGAAGTTTAATTACAAACGCTCATTTAACCAATGCAAAAGCGTGAAATAACTCATTTGTGGTGTACATTCAAGAACATAATGTATAAACCTACTCAAAGAACTGGTTATTTTAACCACTGCTTCCCAGTATATTTATTCCTTAATGCAATTTGTTGCAAACAATATGTCTCTACTTCCAACCAATAGCTCAATACATAGTACCAATACTAGGAATAAGAGCAAACATACTGGAAGAATGTGGACTGCATCTTTGTATGAAGACAACAAACTCTGTATCATAAAAACCTGAGCACTAGTTGCCACATTTTTAGAATTGAATGCAGCACCCAAAATGTTACCTCCTGTGAAGTCTAAATAAGGTTTCAAGTGTATTTCATCTAAAATTAGTGAAACAACATGATCTGATTCACAAAGAAACTGGAATTTCTGTTTTATATACATCAGAAAATTGCCACCTAGCTGCTCAGCTGCTGGGTTTGTTTGAAAATGTGAACAGATTTTATGCAGGGTATTAGGATGAGGTAGCACAAGATACTGTGTACTTCTTATAAACTTATAAGCATGTGGTGATATTGAAAATAGAATTCTGCAAAATATAATACAGTCTGTTGAGTATCTGTAATGGCTCTTGTGGACTCCCATTAGATTCAATTCCTCACATAAAAAATTTATTTTGTTACTTTCACTCTCATCAAAATGTTTTGCCATATCTTTCAAATAATCAGTAATGAATAGCAAGTGGTCTTTTCCAGTGCTACCATTGTTTTTCCTAGTAAAGTTCTCCAAGTTATCAATAGTGTTAATTAAGTCATTTAAATGGTTTATAGTTAAAGGGAACTTTCTTGTACCAAGTTTTGAGATTACACTTTTACCCTCATATAAATACATGCTCAGGTCAGTAGTCACCACAACAGAACACAAAAGTGTAGGAATACCTTTGACGTCTATTAGAACAAAAGTTATGGAACTTTCTGACTTTATCAGATGCCAATCATTAGGCAGCTTGATACCCTCTAAACACTTAACAAAACCATTAAAGTCCACAAAATGTCTTTCCTGTTCATACTGAGCATGAGTTGCTACACTCGCTGCAATAGCTATTTCTAAGTCTCTATTTTCTAGACGCTTTCGTCTCTCATCTCCACTTTCCCTCGAACAAGAAGCTGACGAAAGATACTTCGGACAGTTAGGCAGAATGGATGGTATGGCTCCTGTTTTAAGGCGAGGTTTTGGAAGTGGCACAGAATATTTCTTCCCTGTGGAACTGTCGAAATATTCACTGTGTTTCAGAATGAGGTCTTCAGTGAAGTGGAGCTCGCAGACCTTGAAATAATGAGAAAATCTTTTATCAGCTACATGTAATAATCCCGAGGGGGTACTAATGCTAACACATGGGATTAGTGTCAGTTATCTTCAGATCAAATCGATTATTGTTCACTCGGTATTTCAGGTTAAAAGGCTAAAGCTATTCTTGCATAAGTAAATCACAGTTTTCCAGTGACTCAGTAATGTATGTAATGCAGTTGATCTTCCAGAGAAGGGCATCAAGTCAATCGAATTCAGCTGTTAATGAACATCTAAAGAGCGTGCTACTTAAATATGTGATTAGTTGCTCCCGCTCTCTAAATTAAAGAACACACACCCTGAGACAATCTAACTGAATAGTAAAGAACCTGAGCTTACCTTCGAATTCTGTGTAACCTGGAAATTTTCACGATGTATTGCAGATATCCATTTCTGCTGTAGTTCAGTGCTTTTAGGAAAAGAAAACACCGCATCTCGTGGCCCATTTTCGTAATTTCCTCTACAACGTGGAACACAACACTTATACACCATTTCGAACGATTAAATCAAATCTCAGAGTTAAACGGAGATGTAATTTCGACGAATCAACCACTATACTTTGAAAGTAAACAGAACACAAGTTTTGTTTCCCGGGTAGGTTAGCCAACATAAACACAGAATTTCGAATTGCTTATAAAGGTAAATCCATACAAATTAAGCACAGCATATCACGGTGCAGATTTCTTATCGCATATTGCTTTGTAAACGGTGCTACTTTTTCTTGCAGTGCTTCATATACTCATTTTCAATTAAACGAAGAATGTATTCTACCGGTGCCTTTTGTTGCATGGTTGGTATGGCTATTAGATCCAGTTTTGGCCACCAGCAGCGCTAGTTGTAGCAAAATCTGTCTTTCCACCACTGGCCTAGTGAAAGTGACGTCACATGGACTACTCGTCTTGGCTGGGAGGCCTGTATGTTAGAAGGTGTTGGCACGGTACTGGTGCAGTGACGTCACGTGCTCGCTCAGTGCGGAGCACTGTGACTGCGGCACGTGGGCTGCGTCTCCATGCGCAAGTCTGCTGAGCGCGTGGCATACAGGTGCTTTCACAACAGCACTCCTTGGCCCTTGGGGTGACGTCAGCGACTCGCTCGGCCCGAAACTGCTGCAGTCCAGTACGGCCGCAGCTCGCGGGGCAGGCTTCTGTGCACGACACTGCAAAGTGCAGCCCGTCGGACCTCCATGCGGCTGCCCCGGCTGAACTGACGGCGCTAGGCAAGGGTCGCACGGCTGTCATGGTTGCGGTCCTGGACGGGCCGCTCCTCGATGTCCACCTATGCTGCGAAATGCACAACCAGAGCTCACACTCAGCCTGTCGTCACCGACCGATTGACATAATTAAAGCCAACTGTGACGTCACTCCATCAGTGGCTGCATCAATTCCCACGGGCAGACACGTCACTGAACAGTCTTAACCTCTTATCCTCAGAACAATGATACCTCTCAAAGTTTAAGTTAGGGTATCTTGTACTAATATCTCCCATGCCAATGAAAAGCAATTGTCAAACTGTTTATTTAAAACATGTCAAATTCTGTATTGTTTTCTCTTGTATAAACCAACTCATGTAACAGCCAGTATCGTAGTCAAATGTATCGTAGGCAAATGTAAGATTCCAAGAAAATTTTTCTTTCTTTATGTTTATGAAATATGTGTGTACCAGAGAGTCAAAAAATGTTAATATGTACATGTAATACTTTCTAAGATGATAAAGAAGAGAGAAGCCTTCACATTTTTTCTGCGATCAGCTAGGAGATGCCTTTCTGTTTCGTATCGTCCTTTGTTCTTCAGCTTTCGCTATGAAAGCATCTATCTTGTTAGCTTGTAAGAACCAAGAATATATTTAAGTATATTTAAATTGTTACCTTTCAGATGTATTAATTTAACAAACTAAACATATCTCTTTGTATTAATGTCTTTATCAGCTTTGTACACCGCTATTCATGAAAGAAATGCAAAACTGCTGACGTGGAGCCCATCCTCCATTGGTGTGATCCAAATACTGATAAGCAATTTATCAGATCTTTTATGATGCACCAAGGAACCTACAGTCTTTCAGAATCGAAATCCGATACTCAATTAACTATACATATCATAATTCGATTGACCGATCGCGTTATGCACTTGCCTTATGTTCAAATGTGTGTGAAATCGTATGGTACTTAACTGCTTAGGTCATCAGTCCCTAAGCTTACACACTACTTAACCTAAATTATCCTAAGGACAAACAAACACACCCATGCCCAAGGGAGGACTCGAACCTTCGCCAGGACCAGCCGCAAAGTCCATGACTGCTGCGCCTTAAACCGCACGGCTAATCCCGTGCGGCACATGCCTTATGAAAATTACATTGGAGTCACATCTGTTTCTCTCGAATAATAACCTGTAGTAAATGGAAATCAAAACAGGAATCAACAAGCACTGCTCGGTTAATTTCAATTTACATTACTGAGCCGAGTGGCTGCTCGTAAGTAGTAGGTGATCAAGACTATTTTCTTTACATTCTCTATCTTCCTTCAACTTTCACAAGTAGCTCCACTCGCTCATCCCCCTTTGAGAGAGGTTCTTGCTATTGTTGGATAGGGACTACTTAAACTGTGGTCACTCCATGTATGGTTGCAGTTTAACGTCGTACCAGAGACATTTCTGCTAAGAACAAAATATACCAGAAACGCTACCTCAGTTCGTTGCATCGGCGAACAGTCTGAGATCAATTGCTTTTCTAATACTAGAATGACCAGCGCCGTTAATTTAGAGCAATATAGAAACGTCTTTGGCCATGACAACAGCCGTGGGTGCTGAATCACACGAGATCTACCTTACTCGTGAGTTGTCCCAATAAAGAACTTGCAAAATTGTGGGCCAGAAGCCTACCTCTCTCTCCTGCCCCCTTCCTCAAAGTAGTTGTTGTGGTGTTCGGTCAGAAGACTCGTTTGATGCAGCTGCCCAAACTACTCTATTCTGTGCAATCCTCTTCAGCGCTGCACAGCTAATGGAATGTGCTTCATTTCGAACCTGCTAACTGTATTCAAGGCTTTGTCTCCCTCTACAATTTTAACACCCCCTCCCCAATACCCACATATACACACTTCCCCCCATTACCAAACTGACAAGTCCTTGATGCCACAGGATATGCCCTATGAAACGAAGTTGTGCCATAAATTTCTTGTTTTCCCCAGTTCTACTCAGTATCTTCTTATCAGTTATTCGATCTGCAGTGCCACCACCATTTTTCGGCGGTAATGAATAAAATTGTGATGTTGCCATGGCTGTTGCAAAAGATATTGGGAGTGGCCTAGCTCAGAGCCGACCAAACACCATTTCGTCAGATGCAGCAATGCCACTGGCAGATTCCCACATTGTGCTCCAGGAGGAAAGGGGCTGCCACCGCCACAACGACGACACAGCAGAAAGGCGTTGGTAGGCCACTAACTATACATCGAATCAACAGTCTTCTTATAGTCTACATGGTTACAATCTGTGATTTGCAATGCAAGTGCGCTCTTTACCAACATATATTACCATTATTTTCAGTCAAAGGTCCTCAGTCTGGTAGCTACTATTTAAGAGGAGAGGTGTATGCCGCTCCATGAGGCGACATGAGGTTACAAGCAGCCACCATTGGAGATGGCCTCCAAAAAACGTGGGCTCCTGCTGCTGGTTTTAAGATCAGTGCTGTGAGCTCAGCATCTTCCAGCCTGTGGTCCGACAACCAGGTGCAACCAGCCTTCAGCCATAGAAGGCAGTCGTTTGAGACCATGGCCACCTGTTCCATCAGTTCCTTAACACTCGCTGTCTTCAGCACATACTATGGAGGACGTTGCACCACAGAATGTTCTAGTTTGTTCTTCAGTAAAATGTATGACTAACAGTGAAGTTTTTATTAGCAGCCATGGATCATCATCCCAACAATAATCCACCACCGCAACTCAGACCTCCACGTTTAGAGGTCATCCATCCTGGACCACCCCATTTTGATGTCAATGTGTGTTTCACGTCTAAATTTCAGTGACAGGGGAACCTTACCAGCCACTCACCCTGGAGACGATGACTCGACTACCTCAGGGTTGCAGTTTCGTCGACACACAGCATCAATGTGCAGTGGGTGAGTGCACTGACTGTTTTATTTTTTGCCCCTGCGTGTATCACGTAGAGTCAGTCCAGGTTTTACCAGCTTTTAAGTTCTGTTTTCATGTGTGACATGTGTAAAGTAAACTCAGACTGTGTTCTGAGGATGTGTAAATATGTACGTAATTTATTCTTATGATCAATGAGCGTGGCTCATTGTCTGGAACTGTATATAGCGTTAATCATGCGTAGCTTCGTAGGAGGGGAAGATGAGTTTTGTCGAGAACTCCGAGCTTTGTGGTAGTTTCCGCCGTTTTGAATGGGGAGTGCATTTCATTTTGAGCAACAAATGTGGCTCACTGCGTTTAACCACGTAAAGTAGTAGTCATGAGTAGCCGCTCAAGCGGAGAAGTTAAGTTACAGTAAGTGTTAGGATAGAATTAGATTAAGTGTCCTTGTCGTTGTACTGATTTGTTGTCCTCGTTTGTTGTTTGCATAGTTAGTGAGGTATACCCTGGCGGAGAGGTTGCGAATTTCTGCAGCCTGGACCAGATGTGGAGGGAAGGGCATGTGCCGATGATTTTTGTGTCTTGCAGAGTGCAACTGCCGACAGTAATTTTGCTGTAGATATTTTGGAGTTTGCACAGAAAGCTATCAATAAGACTGATTGTATTGCAGATGTTTCTGGTGCTGAAATGGTACAGACGCATTTAGTATTTCCGGAGGACGCAGATTCGGCACCATCTGTGACGGCACTGCCTCCTCAGAAGGTGGGAGCAGAAGAAAGAGGACTTGTGCTTATAAGGTTTATGATCGGGTTGACAAGGCTTGTGCCAGTGGAGCAGGATATTGACAACAGTGACAACACTTGCAGTGTAATGCGTGATGCAGGCGAAGGCTGCGGTGCAATCCCAGATCTAGACTTTCTCATCAAGCATCATACCAAAACTGACTTTCGATGACGTGCGGTGGAACTCAGGGGGATAATGTTCAAGCTGCTTTTCAGAACACTGTAATCTAGTCATGTACATTATATTTAAAAATTTTGAATAAAATATATTTGTGATTTTTAATGATTTCTTCTACCCGATTCCGTAATTGTTCTAAATTTTTCATTAAAACTTAACGCAAAAAGTTAGGTCTTGTCAGTGGATGTGAATTTTCATAACAGGTGTCATATTCATATTTTCAGGTTTAGGACCATTCTTGCACATAAATATGTCTTTAAAAAGTATTTTGTGCGTAAAGACAACGAAAATTAACGAAATTCGCATATCTTTGGGTTGGTCATATATTACGCACCCCTTTTGTAGTACACATTATGGAAATCCGTTGGCACTGCTAGGTTTAATTCTAATACGTTCCATTCGCTTTCCTTTACACCGGACTCGCATTCGGGAGGACGACGGTTCAATCCCACGTCCGGGCATCCTGATTTGGGTTTTCCGTGATTTCCCTAAATTGCTGCAGGCAAATGCCGGGATGGTTCCTTTGAAAGGGCGTGGCCGACTTCCTTCCACTCCCTTCCCTAATCCGATGAGACCCATGACGTCGCTGTCTGGTCTCCTCCCCCAAACAACCCAGCCCAACAACCCTTTCCTTTAGTTCTATTGAGGAAAATCTTATAATTCCTTTCCAGGGAACTATGTATCCCATTTAACTGTTATTCCAAGGTCTTTTCTGTGTCACCAGTAAACTTCAAAATGTTTATTGCTTCTCCCTGAAATTTAATTCTTTTTACAAATTTATCCTTGTATGCTTTACTGCTTGTTCGGTGTAGATGTTGAATAACACCGAGTGTAGGCTACCAGAATGTCTCACTCCCATCTTTAAATTGCACAACTAGAAATTTAGCAGGTGGAGTAGCAGAACTTATGTGCTTCAACAAGATTTGTTCGTTGATGGGGTGGGGCTGTGAAATACATGTCCAGCCTCATTACGCCTCTCTTCTTTTTAGCGGAGGACAGCAAAATTCATATTTCCGTGCATATGCGGCAAAATTCCGAACATTAAATATTTATTTGTAACTTTCAGAAGAGCAGAGTAAATTGAGGTAACTATTTCTAGGTCGAAAGGTAAGCCACTTCCGTTCGAACCTACTAACGAGAACAAAGAGAAAAGATGGTTGGAGATGCAGTAATGGGAAATGTCGTTAGAGTGTATTCTGGGTTTGGAGAAGTATGAGGAAGGGTACTATTGTAGCCTTTTCATCTTATCCTCAGATATCATTTTAAATGACGAACGGTGGCTAGAGGAAAGTTGCTACCTCACAGTATCTCTGGATAAATTGCTTTTCATCTAAGTATTATTTGTGCCGTTTACGTAAAAGTTCGATTTCAGATGCTTCTCTGTCCTGGGGCGCCTGACTCATATGCTTTGATATTGTCATTGTCCATGTCAACAGAAGATGCAGTGCAGGTGATTTAGCATACATTCCATGAAAAGTTATTTCATCACTGTGATATCAGTTCCTTCATTTCGGGCTATTTCTCGCTTCTCAGAGAGCTTTTCACACAAAGACATTCTAACATTGTGAGCTGTTTATTCCAGCGATTATCTTTAGACTGGCTCAGTGATTTATAAAGAGCATTAAGAAGATCACTTTTCTTTACATAAGTGACCCAATCAAATGACCATGAACGTATGGACAATTGACGCATATATACTAAGCATTAAAATTATTTCTTAGCCCTCTATTTAGATTACGGCAGGAACAATTCAATCTTGAATATATCGCGCAGTGCAATAGCAATGTTGCTACCTTGATCAGTTATGTGCTGCATGTCTTTCAGAGTAGAGTGGTGGATACCAAGAGACATAAATCGTCTAAACAATTATCTTAGAATATTACCGACCGTTTTTGGTTCATCTGGAAACTGAGTTGTAAACAAATTGAGAGAGCTGAGATTCCAGTCAATGAAACAGTCGACAGTACATTTCAGATAATTGTTTCTGCTCCCACTGGATGTCCACATGTCCGTAGTTGCTGAGTATTCACCTTCTGTTATATGAGCAATTGGTCAGAATTATATGTCAGGCATAATTATATGTCGTAGGCTTCTAGCATTCTCTACCACATACCACGACACAGTTGTGGGGTGAGATATAATTGATCTGCAGTGTCAACTAACGCCTGAACAAGATCCATAAGACCTTGGTCTCTTATAATTCGTTTCGTGCACACATAGCCACGCATCTATCGACAGTTATCTCCTGAGCAGTTTTAGGAAGCCGTTTCTCGTCCACATAAGACCCTTATTTATTAGACACGCATGGATGGCGAGAAATGTGCGAAGTGCCACTTAGTCCTTCAGCGTGAGAGTAAATTCCACCGCACAGCGAACAGAAAACAATATGAACGCATTTCTTAACGCCATCCACAATAGGCTTTAACACGGTCCAGACTGAATTTTTAAGATTCGCTTCAGGCTGTGTGGTTCTCTACTCACACTTCTTTTACAAAGCACTTTTAGTTTCCGCGCTCATTTTGTGCGTTTCGAAAAAAAATGAAGAAATCCCACTTGTCCACTAAACACTGCTCTACTCACTGCTCGTAGCCCATAGCTCACAACTGTGGTCAGTGCTACCAACAGCCCGTAGGTCGCAGCACAGCAGTGCTTTCTCACGGCGCCGGCCGCGGTGGTCTAGCGGTTCTAGGCGCTCAGGCCGGAACCGCGCGACTGCTACGGTCGCAGCTTCGTATCCTGCCTCGGGCATGGATGTGTGTGATGTCCTTAGGTTAGTTAGGTTTAAGTAGTTCTAAGTTCTAGGGGACTGATGACCACAGATGTTAAGTCCCATAGTGCTCAGAGCCATTTGAACCATTTTTGCTCACGGCGCTGGTGCAGTGACGTCACGAGCTCGCTGAGTGCGGAGCAGTGAGGCCGCGGCCCGTGAGTTGCGTCTCCATGCGCAACTCTGCTGAGCCTGTGGCATACAGGTTCTTTCGCAACAGCACTGCTCGGCCCTTGAGGTGACGTCAGGGACTCTCTCGGCCCGAGAATGCTGCTGTCCAGTGCGGCCGCAGCTCTCCGGTCGGGCCTCTGTGCACGACTCTGCACCGTGCGGCTCGTCGGATCTCGATGCGGCTGCCCCGGCTGAACTTGCAGCGCAGGGCAAGGCTCGCACGGCTGTGATGGCTATGGTCCTGGACGGGCCGAAAAAATGGCTCTGAGCACTATGGGACTTAACATCTATGGTCATCAGTCCCCTAGAACGTAGAACCACTTAAACCTAACTAACCTAAGGACAGCACACAACACCCAGCCATCACGAGGCAGAGAAAATCCCTGACCCCGCCGGGAATCGAACCCGGGAACCCGGGCGTGGGAAGCGAGAACGCTACCGCACGACCACGAGATGCGGGCTGGACGGGCCGCGCCTCGATTCCCACGTCTGCTACAAAGTGCGCAACTAGAGCTCACACTCAGCCGGTTGTCACCGACAGATTGACATTATACAAGCCAACTACTACGTCACTCCAGCAGTGGCTGCATCAATTCCCACGGGCTAGGTTTAATTCAAATACGTTCCATTACCTTTCATTTAGTTCCATTGAGGGTTATCTTATAATCCCTTTTCAGGGCACTATCTATTCCATTCAACTGTTATTCCAAGTTCTTTGCTGTCTCTGACAGAACTGCAGTGTCACCGGTAAACTTCAAAATGTTTAGTGCTTCTCCCTGATATTTAATTCCGTTTACAAATTTATCCTTCTATGCTTTACTGCTTGTTCGGTGTAGATGTTGAATAACATCGAGTGTTGGCTACCCGAATGTCTCACTCCCATCTTCCCATTGCACACCTAGAAATCCAGCGGCTGGAATAGCAGAATTTATGTGCTTCAACAATATTTGTTCTTTGATGGTGCGGGGCTCTGAAATACATGTCCAGTCTCATTACTCCTCTCTTCTTTTTAGCTGAGGACAGCAAAATTCATATTTCAGTGCATATATGGCAAAAATTCAAACTTTGATTTAGGTCAATATGGATTCCCAAGGATTCTCATGTTGCCAGTTGTGGAGGAACATGTAGGACTGAGCGTCTCTTCTATTTCAGAACATTAAATGTTATGAACCCTCCTGGCAGATTAAAACTGTGTGCCGGACCGGGACTCGAACTCAGGACTTTTGCCTTTAGAGGCAAGTCTTCTTGCCCGCGAAAGGCGAAGGTCCCGATTTCGAGTCTCGGTCCGACACGCAGTTGTAAAAAAAATGGTTCAAATGGCTCTGAGCACTATGGGACTTAACATATGTGGTCATCAGTCCCCTAAAACTTAGAACTACTTAAACCTAACTAACCTAAGGACATCACACACATCCATGCCCGAGGCAGGATTCGAACCTGCGACCGTAGCAGTCGCGCGGTCACACAGTTGTATTCTGCCAGGAAGTTTCAAATCAGCGCACACTCCGCTGCGGAGTGAAAGTCTCATTCTGGATTAAATGTTATTTTTGTAACTACCAGAAGAGCAGAGTACATTTAGATAGCTATTTCTAGATCGGAAGGTAAGCCAGTTCCGTTCGAGCCCACTATCGAGAACAAAGAGAAAAGACGGTTGGAGATGCAGTAAAGGGAAATGTCCATAGAGTGTATTCTGGGATTGGAGAAGTATGAGGAAGGAAAACTGTTGTATCCTTTTCAAAGGAAACGCCTCAGAATTCGCTTAAGTTGATTTAGAGAAATCATAGAAAACCTAAAACTGGATGTATGGAGTCTAACGGGGTGTTGTGTTTCACCGAATGTGCCATTCGTTAGCCATACGAGATTTTCTAGCTCGGCAAACTGCTAATGTTTCGTAACGATGCACATTTTTTTTCTGAGCAACCGAATTAGGGAAACCACACACATCATGCATCAGTTTAGATACTGACCTCCATAAACACGATCACCGGTTATAAGGGTTTCGTATTCCGATAGACTTTTTACTAAACGGAATACACAATAAAGAACAATGATTACATGTAACTCTTTTACTCTCGTAGAAGTTCACACAAGGGAGAGTTGCAACTACGATGTAAGGAATTAAGGATAGTGGGATGCTGGTCATGCCAGACGAATGATTTGCACTCAGTTAAAACAAAATGTTACAATTACTGTACGTGCACTGATGAGCAAAACATTATGACAGACTGCTTAATAGAGTGGTGATTGACATTTGGAATGCAACACAGAAATTATTCTGAGTGGTATATTTTAGTCAAGCCCTTGGTAAGTTTCCGGAAGTATATGGCTCCAGAAACCTACACGTATCTCACATAGTTTCGATGAATTACTGGCCGGTGGTTTATGCACACGCAGTGGTGCCAGATAGGGTCCCAGATGTGTTGCATCCGGCTCAGATGGTCGAATTTGATTGTCAATACATCAACCTAACTTCACTCTCATCCTTCTCGAACTAGTGCTGCACAGGTCTGGACTTGTAATAAGGACAGTTATCCTGCTGGAAGATGCTTGGAGAAACTTCCTGGCAGATTAAAACTGTGTGCCGGACCGAGACTCGAACTCTGGACATTTTCCTTTCGCGGGAAAGTGCTCTACCAACTGAGTCACCCAAGCACGACTCACACCCCTCCCTCACAGCTTTACTTCTGAAAGTACCTCGTCTCCTACCTTCCAAACTTTAAAGAAGCTCTCCTGCGATCCTTGCAGAACTAGCACTTCTGAAAGAAAGCATATTGCGGAGACATGGCTTAACCACAGCCTGGGGGAAGTTTCAAGAATGAGATTTTCACTCTGCAGCGAAGTGTGCGCTGATATGAAACTTCCTGGCAGATTAAACTGTGTGCCGGACCGAGCACACAGTTTTAATCTGCCAGGATTGCTTCGGCAAGGTTCGCAGGAGAGCATCTGTAAAGTTTGGAAAGTAGGAGACGAGGTACTGGCAGAAGTAAAGTTGTAAGGACGGGGCGTGAGTCGTACTTGGGTGACTCAGTTGGCAGAGCACTTGCCCGTGAAAGGCAAATGTCCCGAGCTCGAGTCTCGGTCCGGCACACAGTTTTAATCTGCCAGGAAGTTTCATATCAGCGCACACTCCGCTGCAGAGTGAAAGTCTCATTCTGGATGCTTGGAGAAGACATCGTGTAAGAAGAGATGCAGGTGCTCCGCAATACTGTTCATGTTGTCCACAGTTCTCATAGTAGCTTTGATTACTATCTCAGGTCTCAGAGCAGCCCAGGTGAATGTCCCTCATAGGATAACACTGTTCCCACTGGAATATATCCGTCTAACGGTGCGTTTCTCGAGGAGCCGTTCGATCAGATGACGGTGTATCCGGACACGAGCTGGTGAGACATGAGACGTGATTCATCTAATCAGGCAACTCGTTTCCACTGATCCAAAGTCCGACTTCGATGATACCATGCCCAGTGCTGTAGTAATTCGCAGTGTTGTTGGGTCACTGTACAAACACACAGGGGTCGTCTGTTGCGGAGTCCCATGTTCAGCAATCGTCGCTTTGTGGAAGTCGCTCATGTCAGAAGAGTTCCCCATTCACGACCCGCATCATAGCTAGAATTATTCTCTATTAGTATCTTCTCCGCTTACATACACCGCTGGAAAAAATGCAACACCTTCAAGGACTGTGTTCAGTGATGCCACGGTATGATATGTGCATACTGAGGTGTTGTAGTGTTTCTGATCCATTTGTCAAGGGCATCGGCGATCCGATGGTGCTCAGGACAACTGTCTGTAGGACTCTGGCTTCACTACACCAACAGTAACTGTGCTGAGCTTTGAGGTTAACAGTGTCAGAAACATTCATTCTAGAGTGCAACCAGAGCCTGCCGATGAGTACCTTCTCCTATTGAACTACCTCAGCCATTTGAACTGGGTCGCACTGTGGGCCTGTGGGAAGCTGAGTGGATTTATCGAAGAATTGCTTCACTTGTTGGGCACAAGGTATCGATGGTGTGCTGTTGCTTTCAGCAGTGATCTGTGGAACATTCCCACACCAGCAGACCTTGTTTCGAAAGTCCAGACGCACATCAAGATCGACACATTGCACCAACATTGGTGGCCGGCTGAGCATCATCCATGACAGAAATGTGGGCACGTGTTGTATCGGCTGTGTCATCAGGGACCGTTGGGATTCCCGGGTTCGATTCCCGGCGGGGTCAGGGATTTTCTCTGCCTCGTGATGACTGGGTGTTGTGTAATGTCCTTAGGTTAGTTAGGTTTAAGTAGTTCTAAGTTCTAGGGGACTGATGACCATAGATGTTAAGTCCCATAGTGCTCAGAGCCATTTGAACCATTTGACCGTTGGGAACCGTCTGCTAGCATCAGGACTGAGATCACGTGTACTCTGGCCAGGTCATCACTGATATCCCAACGCCGCCAAGCACGGCTACTCTGGTGTCGTGAAACAGTCGACTGGAGTCTGGAATGGCGCTCTGTCGTCTTCTGTGATGAGTGAGTAGGTTCTGTTTGTATGTGAACAATGGACGTACACGTGTGCGGCGTAGACTTGGAGAGCGGCCTGTTGTGGAGTGCATTCGCCCATGACACACAGGTTCTGCCCCATGTTTCGTGGTGCGGGGGGCGGGCAACAGGTACAACTCGCGGTGACGTTTAGTGTTTCTACAGGGTATAATAATCAGTGCCAGCTACATTGCACATTTGTTATACCTGTGCTACTACCATTTCTTCTACACTAAAATAATTACAGTTTTAAAGGAAGTTTGTCGACAGTGGTTCTTACCACCCACTACTCACGAATTTAACAGAGAAGAAGGGAAACGATAGTGGTACCAGAAATACCCTGTGTCACACACCATAAGATGGCTTGCGGAGACCAGATGTAGATTGAGAGAGAGAGAGAGGGCGAGGGTAGGAGGGAGAGTCACTTGTTGACCGAGCTGCTGGAATGTGCTGCACTGTAATTTTTATTCTTAGCGAGGCAATCCGGACGGTGTTGCACCGCGTCAGGGTTCAATGGGGCAGCACAGGACACCATTTGACTACGTCGCGGAGCTATGCCTGGAGCCGCCCAACAGAATTCTGCTGTCACACTGCTTCATGCTGTTACCTGCTGGTGTGATTCATTTTATTCGGACGCGTTTCTGTCTCTGGAACTATGTAATACTGGGAATTTTGCGAGTAGCAGTGAATATTTTATAAGAATACAGAATTAATTTCTGGAGCATCGAAAATAAATGCATAGAACATTTATTTTCACTGCATACATAAATCACATTAGCATCACACTTCATGTGAGGAAGAAAATGAAACTGCCAGTTTCCTACTCTTTAACATTATCTTTCAGCTCATGAAACTGTTGTCATAAACAGTTCTGGTCTTTATGACTGGTAACTACCACTTCATAATACTCACTGAAAGGGGCGGGACGTCGAGAATATCAATTTCAAACACGAGAACTAATGTCTACTAACACGAAAATAAAATGATTGAGAAGGAAATTAGCGACAGTCTTAATGTGACAAGGCGTATTGTAGATGATAATTACGGCCATCTGAGAAGGAAGGCTCCTAGTTCAAAAAAATCCGACCATGCTCCTTTCCTGAACTTCACGTTCAACGGGCAGTAGTTAGACAGCCAAATTTGTAGCATACATTTCGTTCCCCTTAACTGCCAACTTTGGTGTATTTCATTTTTCTTGAATCGTTGAAATGTCTGATTTTATTGTGTATGTGAACCTTAGAATTTAGTCGCAAATTGGGCGGCCTACGCGGAAAAATTAATGCTGAAGCGTACTTCATAGGACATAGTTCCACGGACGCTAGCCAGTATCTTTGTGAATAATCTCTTGTGTACAGTTTAAAGATGGAATCCTCCTTCATTTCTTCTTCTTCTTCGTTTCACCCAACTTTGGGGTACGTTGAATCAATCACTTCTGTGTGTTCTGTGCCTTTCTTTTCGCCCAGTACTGTTTCATTCTTTCTGATCTTGCTTTTCTTTCCTCATCAGAGATGACAATCGTTCTTTTCTTTCTATTTTGGAGCTGGAATCCCTCTTTTCTGTCTTTGCTTATCATTTTTGCGGTCCTGTCTGTGAGCATTTTTTCTGTGATGTGTAGTTCTCTTAAGTCTTTCTCTGTTTGGATAAACCAATTTGGTTTGGATTTTTTATTCCTGAAGTAGTCAAACATTCTTTTTGTAAGTCTATTTGGGTTCATTCTGAGAATGTGCCCATAAAACTCAGTTCTTCTTTTCCTCATTGTATCCGAAAGTTTTTCTGTGGTTTTGTAGAGTGTTTCATTTTTGGTATGAATTAGTTTGTCGTTATGAAATTTGGGGCCTAAAATTTTTCTCAATATTTTTCTTTCTTTGATCTCTAGCCTTTCAATTGGGCCATGGTTAGTGATAGATAATGTCTCAGCTGCATATAGTGCTTCTGGTTTAATGACAGTGTTGTAATGTTTTATTTTTGAATTCCATGAGAGGGACTTTTTATTATAAGTATTTTTAGTAAGCTGAAAGGCTAGTTCAACTTTGTTTCTTCTTAATTCTATTGCTTTTTTCTCAGGGGCGATCCAGCTAATCCATTCACCAAGATATTTGAATTCTTTAACAATTTCGATCTTTTGGTCTCTTACTTTAAGATATTTCATTGGCTTTTTTATATTTGTGATTATTTTGGTTTTTTCAAAAGAAATTTTAAGGCCTATTTTCTCTGCTTGTTTCTGTAATTCGAGGATCTATTCTTTGGCTTCTTCCCATGTTTCAGCTAGTAGGGCCATATCATCTGCAAATGCTAGGCAATTAACCTTGATGCCTTTGTTTTTTGTTCCTAGTCGGATTCCACTATTGATTTTCTTGTTCCATTCTCTTACTATTTTTTCTAGGGCACAGTTAAATAACAATGGAGAGAGTCCATCACCTTGTCGTACTCCAGTTTTTATCTCAAATAGGTCTGAGAGTTCTCCCATAAATTTAATTTTGGAGTATGTGTTGGTGATGGTTTCTCTAATTAGGTTTGTAGTTTTATTGTCTAGGTTCAATTCTTTTAATATGGAGATTAGAGATTCCCTGTCTATGGAGTCGTACGCCTTTTGAAAGTCAATGAATGTGATGACATACGCTTTTGCTCTCGATTTTTGGTAGGCCATAAGATTTTTGAGGTTTAGAATTTGTTCTGGGCAGGATCTTCCCTTTCTGAAGCCTGCCTGGTATTCTCCAAGTTGACAATCTAGCTGGGGTTCTGCTCTGTTCAAAAGGACTTTAGACAGTATTTTGTATGTTACGTCAAGGAGCGAAATCCCTCTGTAATTGTTGGGGTCTGTTCTGGATCCCCTCTTATGAATTGGGTGAATGAGGGCCATCTTCCATTCATCCGGAATTCTTTCTGTTTTCCATATTTCTTCAAATATGTTTTGGAGAGATTCTATGGCATTTCTATTGACATTTTTCCACAGTTCAGCTGTAATTTGGTTCTCTCCCGAAGCCTTATAGTTTTTGAGATTCAAAATGATTGATTGTAGTTCCTCGACGGTGGGTGGTTCTGAGTTAGGACTTGTTGAAGTTGATTTGCTGAAATCCATTTTTTCAATTGGTTCTTTACAGTTGAGAAGGTTTCTGAAATATTCCCTCAAAATTTTGCAATTATCCCTGTTGTTGTGTGCAATATTACCATTTTTATGTTGTAATTGGAGTGTCGGTGGGCTGTACTTGGTTATTTTTTGTTTAAAAGTTCTGTAAAAGCTCCTAGTCTTGTTTTTGTTGAAGTCTTCGTTGATCTGCAAAAGGAGTTGATCTTCTTGTGCTTTTTTAATTCTTTTGAGGTTTTTACTCACTAGTTTTCTTACACTCAGGAAATTTTGCCTATTATATTCATTTTTCTGAGATTGCATCTGTTGCCATGCTTTCTTTCTTTGCTCAATAAGTTTGTCACATTCCTCTGTCCACCATGCGTGTTTTTTGATTTTGGTTACAGGTGCTATTTGTTCAGCTTTGGTTAGTAGGCTTTCCTTCATTTGATCCCAATTTTGGTTCCTTATATCTTGAGTCGCGAGGGGAAACTCCTTCGAATTCATTATCTTTTCTGGATCGTATCTTCTGCTTTTGGGTTTACTGTTTCTATCTTTCCTTTTGGGGATAATTTTGAGTTTTATTTTAGAAAGATAGTGATCAGAATCCAAGTTTGCTCCTCTGAGTACTTTGACATTTTGTATTTCTGTATGGTGTTTCCATTTTATCGCCACATGATCAAGTTGAAATTCACCCAAGTGTCCTCCTTCATTTATTAAACAATAAAAAAATTTCATGTGAAAAAATTTTATGTAAAAAAATTTTATGTGTAGACCGCAATTTCCAGTATACAATTACAGCACGATGACTCGTTTCGGTTGTTTTCTACAACCGCCTTCATAACTGGAAACAAATGTAAGCAAACTAGCCTAAGAAAATATTGAACAATAAATTAGGATATAAACAAATTATACATGGAGAGCCAACTCCAATAGTAAAAGTGAACATGTAATAGATCCGCTTAACAGTAATATGTTAGTAACATGTTACTGCTTTTAAAATACATAGTGCTCAAACGGCAATACAATGAAAGACATCATCATCAACTGTAGTCATGCCATGAAATGCATTCGTATTGTGGGCCAACAAGATTATGACAGTATGTACTTAAACACTATATCACGAGCGAGCCAGGCTGTAAGCCTATCGAAAGAATTTAAAAGAAAAATTTCTTAAAAAGTTTGTACCTAAATTCAAGAAAATTTCAAAATTGTAAAATAAAATTACAAGGCAGGGCAGCTGTGTTATGTAGTTAACTGGCAACATGCCGTATGTAGGACACAAATCCTACGAAACTGTCCATAATTCAAGATAAAAATCTAGAAAGCTTGTAGCTAGGTCCAAATAATTTTGAAACTATAAAGATAACATGGGGATGAATTTAAAATAACAAGACAGGGAAGATGCCGTATATAACTAACTGGCAACATGCTATATGTAAAAGACAAATCCTAATTAACTGTCCAATGATAAAAAACATCAGAGTATAGTGTAGCGCTGGACATATGAGTAATACACTCCTGGAAATTGAAATAAGAACACCGTGAATTCATTGTCCCAGGAAGGGGAAACTTTATTGACACATTCCTGGGGTCAGATACATCACATGATCACACTGACAGAACCACAGGCACATAGACACAGGCAACAGAGCATGCACAATGTCGGCACTAGTACAGTGTATATCCACCTTTCGCAGCAATGCAAGCTGCTATTCTCCCATGGAGACGATCGTAGAGATGCTGGATGTAGTCCTGTGGAACGGCTTGCCATGCCATTTCCACCTGGCGCCTCAGTTGGACCAGCGTTCGTGCTGGACGTGCAGACCGCGTGAGACGACGCTTCATCCAGTCCCAAACATGCTCAATGGGGGACAGATCCGGAGATCTTGCTGGCCAGGGTAGTTGACTTACACCTTCTAGAGCACGTTGGGTGGCACGGGATACATGCGGACGTGCATTGTCCTGTTGGAACAGCAAGTTCCCTTGCCGGTCTAGGAATGGTAGAACGATGGGTTCGATGACGGTTTGGTTGTACCGTGCACTATTCAGTGTCCCCTCGGCGATCACCAGTGGTGTACGGCCAGTGTAGGAGATCGCTCCCCACACCATGATGCCGGGTGTTGGCCCTGTGTGCCTCGGTCGTATGCAGTCCTGATTGTGGCGCTCACCTGCACGGCGCCAAACACGCATACGACCATCATTGGCACCAAGGCAGAAGCGACTCTCATCGCTGAAGACGACACGTCTCCATTCGTCCCTCCATTCACGCCTGTCGCGACACCACTGGAGGCGGGCTGCACGATGTTGGGGCGTGAGCGGAAGACGGCCTAACGGTGTGCGGGACCGTAGCCCAGCTTCATGGAGACGGTTGCGAATGGTCCTCGCCGATACCCCAGGAGCAACAGTGTCCCTAATTTGCTGGGAAGTGGCGGTGCGGTCCCCTACGGCACTGCGTAGGATCCTACGGTCTTGGCGTGCATCCGTGCGTCGCTGCGGTCCGGTCCCAGGTCGATGGGCACGTGCACCTTCCGCCGACCACTGGCGACAACATCGATGTACTGTGGAGACCTCACGCCCCACGTGTTGAGCAATTCGGCGGTACGTCCACCCGGCGTCCCGCATGCCCACTATACGCCCTCGCTCAAAGTCCGTCAACTGCACATACGGTTCACGTCCACGCTGTCGCGGCATGCTACCAGTGTTAAAGACTGCGATGGAGCTCCGTATGCCACGGCAAACTGGCTGACACTGACGGCGGCGGTGCACAAATGCTGCGCAGCTAGCGCCACTCGACGGCCAACACCGCGGTTCCTGGTGTGTCCGCTGTGCCGTGCGTGTGATCATTGCTTGTACAGCCCTCTTGCAGTGTCCGGAGCAAGTATGGTGGGTCTGACACACCGGTGTCAATGTGTTCTTTTTTCCATTTCCAGGAGTGTATATCATAATCTCGCAAGATGACGATAATGAAGAAGGAAAACTGCCAGTTGCATTAATAAAGCTTGCATCACACGCCAGTGATATGGAGTCATACAGTAGGTATCATAGAGAATAGCTAATGGTGACCGGTGTCACCTCTTGTGTAGCAGAAGGAGCTCCTCTTTCTGGCGGTGCAACGTACTGACGGCCCAGGCCGGAAGATGTGCGGTCATAGATTATTAGACTAATTCTCTACAACATTTCATGGAAAATACTGAAAAAATAATTGCGACATAACTCTTTCTCTCCAGTAAAAACCTTACAAGGAGCCTTTTTCATATAGGAATAAACATCTAACTCATTGAGCAAATCAACTTTTCTTCCCGTTCGAGCATTTCTAACCCTTGATCAATGTCTTGAACCGTATGTCTTTCAGTTCCAATATGCGAGCCAAAAGCTGTTTTGTCTTGAGAATAGTTATGCTCCCTAAAGCAAGTATTAAAAAAACCGGCCTGTCTGGTCAATAGTAGTTGCAGTTAATCTTGTAAAAACAATATTTATGGAACTTATTGGGCTTTGGGACTATTTGGTGTCTTATGCGGCCCTTAAGCAAATTAGTACTCTGCATACCAATCCTAATAACCGTCTTGTGGAAGCAGTGCTCAGTTTTTCAAGACACATTACCATTGTAGCTCAAACCTATAAATTTAACTTCAGTTGAACGATTACTCTTGCCATGAGGGAAGGTCTTATTCTAGCCTGGTATTTTTTGTTTCTTTATCTTATTGTAACAAATCGTGACGTCAGATATTTTATAGCCATTGGCCACTGCGATTTGTTTAAGGATGGCAACTTCCTTGTCAACTTTACACTGCTGTAAAGGAAGCCGCGATAGACAATGGGTCATGGAACGGAAAAAAGACATTTTATACCGCTGAGGCTGGGCGTTAATAATTATATCAGTGCATATAGGTTTCCTATAAATACTGAATATGTGCCTGTTGTTCTGTGCAGTAGTAGTCAAGCTCAAGTAATAATTTATTGGCGGATTTTCGTTGCTTTCCGGTTAATCAATTTTTCATTGTGATGTAAAATGTGAAAAGCTACGAAGGAGCTTACTGTCGTAGCTACTGCGTTGAAGATTATATGGCTGTAAAGCTTGAACTTCTGTTGGTTACATCACATGTCATTACTAACGAACAATCCGCTCGTCTGTGAGGTAAGAATTTGTAAGGCAGCTGTGTTACTAGCTGCCCTCTAAGGCATGCTATGCTGGAGTCTACAGTAATTGTCACGCCAACTGGGAATCTAGGCTTCACTTTAAGGCCCCGCACAACAAAAATTTAAATTAAATTAAGAAACAACTGCCGCAGCTAAATTTTATTTGATAAATATAGTAACAACTTAAACGATCACTAAGAAACGAAATGATTCAGTTCAATGATTCTTACCATGAGTTTCATGATGATGATGAAAACGAAAAAGTAATTAGTCGGGGAAGCTGGATATATAAACTCTACCCGAAATAAAGTCAGATCAAAATTTTCTTTCCTAATATCGAGGTCCAGTGCATTGGACCCTCATCACAAGACAGCAGTGGAGTTGATCAAAAAGAGTCTTCGAAATTTCATGTTAGACTACAAGCTCAACGTTTTGGCTTTGATCAGTATTGCAAGTAGTATTTTAAGTCAACTAAGTTATGAAGACTGCTATGAAACTAACTGACTCAGTTAGTAGGAAGGGAGGTTGCACACCAATTATAATTTTTTTTTAAATTCTCATTTGAGTGCTGACTGTTTGGGAAAGTATTGTATTTTAACTAAATGTAAGTAACATTTGCTTACTCGTCACTCTCTTTTCACGTTTTCCAAACAAAAATGTTTACTTTTAGTTATAACGCGTTATTTGTAAAATTGAATAATGATTTTTTGTTTCTTTATTTTAATAAAATACAGTTGTTCATAGCGATGTTGGTAAATTGAGAAGTATACCTTAATGATTTCAGCTCCTATCTTTTTTTGACATCCCATAAATTAAATAAATTATAAATTGTATAGTAAAATTTTCGACAGTTAAATAATAAGCCTTAAATGTCGTGTTATAGGCCTTCAATCGAAAATTGCCCTAAAATGCAGCTTTTGTGTGCTAGTTATTGCAGCGCTTCCCTTGGTAGTGTCAGCACCATAGATTCGTCCTAGAAGCCTATAGATCCTAAATATCGCCTTAGCATATCAGCGCGCTGCTAGTGTAACAGGCGCTCGGCGCCATTTCCTCCACCGATGAGTGGCATCCTCAGTTCCATCATTGCCGCAGTTAGTAGCTGTCGCGTGTAGAGGGCAATAAAACTGGAAACTACACGTGAACACACTGTACACAAGCAGCTCTCAATGAATGAACAAGGAAATGAACAGTGTGGTCTATAGGCGTGGAACCACTCTTCCATAACAAAGACAAGTGCTTAAACTTAAATTTAAAATCAAGTACAGGGAGATTATAATTAAACTTCCGCTACTTGAGCCAGTGTACATGGAAAACTACTCGCCGCATGAGTATCCAAGTGTATGTGAATGATGTTCAGGCTTGGTGGTGCAGGCTTTGCGTTGTTAGTAGTGATAGTGTTATGATTTGCCGTCAGGCGACGATAATGGTACGGCGACTTAGGACTGAAACACAAGCATCAGTGTGCATTACATCTGCAGACAGTCAACCTGAGTCCGGAAAATGTGAGCAGGGCTCTACTCGTGAACCTGTTTCATCGAAGCAGTAGCTAGCATCGCCGCAATAAAGTAATGCGTAGTTCTCTTTCAACATCGATGTCGAAGAACTTCATTCAGAAGTTCGAATTAACTGGCGAAATGAGAAATGCTCCTGGGAGAGGCCGACGACCAATTGCACCACAAATTGTTGAAGAAGTTAGTGTTGCCATGGCTGAGAATGGTGTACATAACGCGTGAGCTTCAAGCGGTGCCCAAGCTGTGTCACGACAGATGAACATTCCATGATCCACCATTCGAAAAGTGCTGCGAACAGTTGTGAAATGGTATGCGTACAAACTCGCTGATGCAGATGGTCGTCAAAATGAGCAGTTTTTGTAACCTGAAACGTAAAAATGGTAAGCAATTAACAAATGTTACCCTCTCATGTGGAAATTAAAACATATTATTTCTGTGGTTTATGCGTAATTTGTCTTCCGCATGTTCTTACAAATGTTTCCACGATGTTTCATTGTTCTACGATCACTCGTTTTTCACGAGGGCCTTCTCAAGTAGCGAAAGTTTAATTATAGCCACTCCGTAGTGTGAACTGAAAGATGGGAGAAAACCTCTGAAGCTCTACTACAACATGGTGGCCATTTTGAAAGCCACCTTCTTTGGTGAAACTCGTAATTTTCAAATGGAGAGGGGGTCGTGTGACATCAAACAATGATGTCTCATTTGAGCATCGTAATCTAGCGTATTTAAATCTGGGGAACGTGGTGACCACTTCACCGGGCCTCTGCAACCACTGATTTGTGGTGAAAATTCTCATTAATAATGTATGGCTGACCTAAGTTTCATGTGAAAAGCGGCAAATACTGCGCTTTGGACTCCTACGGAGCGATGCCTGAACAGCTATTGATGTTGCTTCATCCGCAGCCGTTGTCGATCGTCCAGCTTTGGGTTTGACTCTGACAAAGTCAGTTTCATACAATTTCAAGACAGTTCTTTGGGTAATGGCTGGTGAAATCTGGTAGTCAAGGGAAGGCAGGATTCGGTTACGATTGTGGACGGGGCCGTAATCAGTTACTATTGCTTGCCTTTTACAGTTACACACAATTTATTTTAAACCAGTAATTCCAGACTCAACAATAAACAAAAGTATCACACAATAAACAACTGTGTAAATAATAGTGTTTTCAGTGAGTTACATTTTAGCAAATCACCATTAAATACAGATACAGCAGATAATGTTTTACAAGCAAGCCACTGTGATCTGGACAGAAGGTCTTACACGCCAGGAATGCCAACAAATTAAGAATTGCTTAAAACTCGCTTCAATTACAGGTATTGAAATATTAAAGGCAAGTCGCCACAAACACAGCAGAAGGCATCAGGCGCCAGGAATAGCAGTAAATAAGGTTTCAGGGCTTACTGCTAAAATACAAATGCCAAATTAGAATTTTAAAGAAAATGACCACAATCACAGCTGAAGGCCTTACACACCAGGAACGGTAATAATATAAAAAAATTTGAAACCTGCTGTAAAACAGCAAATACAATAGCAAAAGTTAATTAAAAAAACAAGCAACTGACCACCAAACGGGTGAAATGAGATGATGATAAACTTTGTAACACAACCCTTAGGATCCACTGAACGCTACACTGCTAGATTTATTCCAGAATACGATCAGAACTATTAACTAGACATATATAACCTTTAATGTACGCATTACAAGGTATTGTAATAAATAATACAATAATAAAACACAAAGACCAGTACATAAATTCCTTAAAGGTTACTGAGGCAGATTATACCCGCAGAAGGCGTGGACTGAAGGAGCGTTACACTGACCTACTGGCCATCAGACCTCCTTTTGGAACACACATGTCTTACAAGAACCAAGGGGCCACAGACGGTGCTCCAGGAATCGATCTCTGAGAAGGTCCGGCAACAAACACTTTCGCGAGCGGTGAGATAGGCAGCCAAGAGTTGCATTCACTTCACAAGATGGTAACTCAGACTAGTGGCAGTTTAACGAATGACTAATGATAATCTCGCTGAAGCTACCTGACGTCCAACAAACCAAATGCAACGATGGAACAATACACCAAAGCCGGAACCGGCGGTCTGCACTACGTCCCCAGAATACTGTGCTTGAGCGCCCGAAACGAGAAAGGAATCACTACCATCAGAGTAGAAGAATCACCAACCGGCCTACAATCAAGAAAGCTGTCAAAACTACAAGCCTTACTCGACAGCAGCGGCAAGGCGAGGAAACGTACACTGTCGCTACATACACTAACCCCCAGGGCAGGTAACTGGGGCGTTAGCGACCACCAGGCAAGAAAAGTTACCGCTGGTTGAACTTAACAAATTGTAACAAGTCGAACGCAGTAAATATTAATAAGAAGTCGAGGAAAGCTAATCAGATCCGCCTTCCCCAAGCACTCCACTCGCTGCTCTTCGCCACGGCGACACTACGAGGAGCAACACGAACCCAAGTCACAGGAGAATCGCGAGATATCACAATGGTGGAGGTTTCTCTACTTGGATTGAAATGCACTCATCTTAAAGCTTGCTGGATCCGGTTTACGACGAGGTCCTTGTACTCTCCTGACCACAGCCCTTCCAACCGACAGTCCATGCGTGCCGCCAGCGGTCCCGGCGTGTTCTGGCACTGCGCGGACCTGGCTCCTCCTGAGTCCCCAACCGAAATGGTCCACTCACACGACCTGGAAAAACAACGATGTCGCCCCAAAGATAGGGCAACAGTTATTACATATCGATAACCGGCGCTGCTGTCACAAGCGGACAGGCAACGCTTGCGAAACTGAGCGGTGCCAGTCAACACGAGAAGAAGACCAACAACGGCAACCGTGCCAACTAAACGATACCGTCTGACCTCCAACAGAGGGCGGAAACCTACAAACAGCACGGCTGAGCTGGTCCGTCTCTGTGGTGCCGGTGTTAAATTCTCTGTGATAACACATTCGATCACTCTTCCGATATGAGCACAATCTCAGTGCATTCAGCTTGTGTTAAAGCTATCGTCTTTCACGTCACCTGGGAGGAAGAAACATGTCACAGCTTGAGAATGAATGAAGTTATACTGAAATGAAAGACACCACTGACTATCTCATGTATCTCTTTATCTGTTTGATTTGTCACATGAACTCTTAACCATTTGAAACTTACGAATTGTATCGAAGACAGCGGCTTCCAAAAAGTTCGTCATGTAAGTAACGTAGCCTCACAGTTTTTCTCCGTTTTCCATCACATACTACTTGACTTAACTTTGTTCATCCACTTGTGTTTCTTTTAGAAGTATGGTTCCATAGTTACGAACCATCCTGAGTTGTGCATTTCAGCAATAAAAAAAAATTGATCATTAGCTGTGATGAATTTTGGAGGAGAGAATGAGGAATAATAAAAGCCCTACTCAATCGCTTTGTTGCTGACTGAGGTCCCGCCGCAGTTGCAGTCGACTACTTGAATCGCCTACGATTCTGTTGCTGTTTCAAGGAAGTGAGCTATCTGTGCATATCAGCTTTCGAGTTTGTGCTCACGACTTGTAACATTTGTGGAAACCTGGTACCAAGTTAATCATAGCGTTGTGCAATATGTTACAAGCCCTATTGTGTAGGTAAAATATTGAGAAGTTGTGGTGTCTTGGGTCGCGAGTTACGGCGTCGCAATCCACGTGGAGACAGCGTCTTCGCTTTTCATTGGCTGAGTGAAGCATGACCAAATGAGGCAGCGTGGATTTTCTGGGCGGTGATTGGTCGAAACTTTCGAGGCAGACGCTCCATTATCGATGCTGGCAGACTTGGGTGGCGGCCGTAACCGTGTGCGGTCTGCGGGTGACTTCTGCACCAAGTGTGTTCGAAAAATTCGTGACGTGGGCAGAAATCTGTTCACCGCCCAGACTGTTTACTATCAGTAGCCATTGCTGATAAAGTTTTGTTAAGCATTAGCTGCATTATTAGGAGTTGGGTGGCAGCGGCCGATTTTGTGGTCGCCAGTGTGAGGTCACGGAACAGCAAGTTTGTAAAGTATGTCAATTACTCAAAGATTTATTCCCTGAAATAGTAACTGCATTACGTAAAGTGTGGCAGTAAAGTGTGTTCAGTTTTATTATTCACAACTGTTCACTACCGACTTACACAGTTGAAGTGTTGTGATGTTATGAAATATTTCGAGTGTAATGCCAATAGTGCTGTGGGAAACTGTAAAGCACTAAATAAATAACAGACGTCCATTAAAATAGTCTTACGTGATCCAAAGTGGAAAGTTAATCCATATTTTCGTACAGAACAGCTGGATCGCTCCTTCATAAACAGAATCACGACCGACGGTGATCTTCTGCAGTGGGGAGAACAATCAACTTTAGAAGAAGTCAGGTGAGATACACAGCAGAACTCCACAATGTACATATGACACTCTAAACATCCAAATACAGCCTGCATGTGTACGGCCAGGATGTTACTCCCAGCCGCTGGGACATGGAGTTTTTCGGAAATTTGTGGTTATTTCCTATGGGACCAAACTGCTGAGGTCATCGGCCCCTAGGCTTACACACTACGTAATCTAACTTACGCTAAAGACAACACACACACCCATGCCCGAGGAAGGACTCGAACCTCCGACGGAGGGAGCGGTGGCAAGGCGCTTGAGACGGATCGGCTACCCCGCGTGGCTGGGAGATGGCCTTTGGATGTTGTGTATTGACTGATTTTCTCCAGGCACTTTGCGGTACACTTTACACTTTGAGTGCAATTACTGTAGAGTATCATTTATATTAAAACGAAATTAGAATTATGTATTAATACCTTCAGCTGTTGACGGCCGTTGATATATATTAACGGGGACAGGTGAAAATGTGTGCCCCGACCGCGACTCGACCCCGGGATCTCTTGCTTACATAGCAGTCGCTCTATCCATCTGAGCCACCGAGTGCACAGAGCATAGTGCGACTACAGGGACTATCTCACGCACGCCTCCCGCGAGACCCACATTTTCACCTTATATGTCCACGCACTACATTCGTAGTATTCCTACCCAAAACACTCATTACTCGTGGAAGACCATCTTACCAAGTCCCGTAAGAGTTTGGGTAATATGTGTGCATCCGCACAGAAGGAGAAGGTCATGGCCGGTATTGCCAGAACTATGTACTTATATGGATATGGTGTCTGTTCTTTCGGACATGTCCGAAAGAACACATAATGCACACTTGGTTGTAGATCATCGTTCAGAGCTGACTTATGGGACGTCGATTAGTGAACTCTTAGAAGTGAACAGAGAGTTGTTTTAAATTGCTTTTGCTACGTACTGTGAAGTTTATCTACGATTATTTGCACTTAGTCGTTGAGGGCCTTTTCTGTGTTATATTAAAAGCAGTGTTGCAGACTTCATTATTCAACAAGCCACAAAGATAAGTAAACCTGTTTAACTCATTGTGTGACTTCGTTACTAATTTGTTGGAGTGTTGTAGAACCTTCGTTCTCTTATCCTGTTACCTGACCCTGGGGCATAGCTGTATAATAGTGGCAAGGAGAATTTGTCTTGGCGGTGTGCTGCACCAGAAGCCGTTCCACGAACTCACAAGCTCGCCCTACAGTAACAACACTGGTAACTCGGCCTCCACAGCAGTACCGACGACGCCTTTACGAAACTGGTGAGGAGGATTTACAAAACGGCCTGTACTACCCTTGGACGTTGGTTCACCAGTTCATCACTCATGTAGCATCACGTATACCTGAAGGCGGCAGAGCTGTGTCAACTAGCGTGGCATGGACACAGAAGAAGTATGTTTCTCGGCTCAGAATGGAGTATCGACAAGACTGTAATTGTCTAAAGCTAGGGTACAGACAGTTATGACGGACCGGCGTAGCGTGCGCATTACTGTAACTGTTTTTATGGAACAAAGTGATGAAGGTTACTTACTGGGTGCTCGCATATTTCTCTACATCACGGACGCAGTGCTTACATCTCCGATAAACAACACGGGAGGTGCTCAGCCGAGAATAAAAACACCATTTATTGTTCTTTAGTTTTGTAAATTCCTCGTATGACCTGGCGATAGATCAAAGCTCTGCTTTATTGTTTTCCAACCATTCGGCACAAGGATCCTTCCTCTATTTTATAAAATGGTTCAAATGGCTCTGAGCACTATGGGACTTAACATCTGAGGTCATCAGTCCCATAGAACTTAGAACTACTTAAACCTAACTAACCTAAGGACATCACACACATCCATGCCCGAGGCAGGATTCGAACCTGCGACCGTAGCGGCCGCGCAGCTCCTCTATTTTATAGAAGGCATTCGTAATACCGGGTTTATAATCTTATGACATGGAACCCGATCCATAAAAATCACAGATCTAGCGGGTAACTTTCCGAGAACGCTCCAAAACCACTCATCTTAGAATGATACACTACACCACGTTTTTTCCCAATTAAATATACACCGTCCATCCCAAAAATTCCGAGACTCATTTTATTCCAAGAGTTTAAGCGTCGTCAGTGCAGTAACTATGCTGTCAGCTTCAACTAACAACTGTAACCGACAGATGTCTATTCGACCAGTCCACTGTGAGCAAACAGTGTTAAGTAGTCCACGTGCGTCCATAGTGGGTCAGTGTTGTCGTGTAACAAGTCGCATTATATCGACATCACTAAATCAACTGTTCAAGACAGAATGTCTTGAACAGAATTTGACGGGAAACCCTGATGTAATAATGGTGACAGTAGGAGGCGAAGGAAGGCGTGATACTGGTGCCTCATTTATTACTATGTGCATAAAAAGATGACAGCTGTGAAGGCCAACAGCAGAGCTTGCAGTTAAACTTCTCACCTTTAGAAGGGGAGACCGACTCCAACTGCAATCAGGCATCGAAATAACTCGATTGTGGAAGTTGAAAATTTTTGATGCACCGAGACTCGAACCCGGATCTCCCGCTTAGTCGCGAGCGGTTGCCTCAAATGCCTCGGCCATCCGAACACGCTTCCGTCTTCTTTTTATTTTTTATTTTTTTTATCTCATTTCGTTCATTATTGGTCGTTGTATTTGTTCGGGGCGGACGTCCCATGACGCTTGTTCAATTTCATCGTTCATCCCTTAACTCAGTTTTTTTGTTACAGAAGGCAACTAATCATCTCACCGAACACACTGAGCTACCATGCCGGCTAAGTGTAGCATGAAGTTGGAATCGATCCAAGGCCGTCCGACCCAGAGTCTCAACTTTTCACACACTAGTAGCGTCCACTTTCCATTCGTCTACTTGCTCACAGCGAGTCTTGCATTACCTCATTCAACAATCGACATCTGATGTTATTAAGATGAAACGACTAAGCGGAAAGCAACGAAGATCTGTCAGCAAACAGAAAAGAGTTACATCATTCAACTTTGCTCTGTAGATTGTTCACGAAGACTCTACCTGGCATCTGTGACTCTTTCAAATAAATGATCGGAAAAGCACGCTTTCCACAAAAGTTAACCCCTTTCCAATCAAAATAAAATATTCAGATATCAAATGAAAGTAGATGCTTCCATGATTCCAGAGAGATGCGACACACCGATGCTCATTAGGCGATGAGATTAGATTAGATTCTTTTTTTGTTCCATAGACCCAAAAATGAGAGAACATTCGAATACAATACTCACTTCCCTGATCATTTGTCAGGAGATTATCAACATTTGTGACAACGTTAGAGTAAACTGAACGGCCAAAATTTACAGAATTTATACACTGTCACAATGAAGCATAGTTATGCAGTTTTAATAAATTTATCGTACACAAAACACCTAATTTTGACCGTTGTGACCAAGTGCTGTCAGAACTGAAATCTAATAGACGTTTTTACTTAAGCTGGTGTTACAGTCCCTGTTCATATAGTCATCTATGGAGTCGAAGTAGTTGCCAACCAAAAAGTCTTTCAAACCCTGTTTAAACTCTGCTTTATCTGAAACCAAATTTTTAATGATTGCTGGCAATTTATCGAAAATGTGTGGTCTCAATATTGGACCCCTTCTTGGACCAAGGGAAACGATTTTAGGTCTTCATATATACTACTGGTCATTAAAATTGCTACACCACGAAGATGACGTGCTACAGACGCGAAACTTAACCGACAGGAAGAAGATGCTGTGATATGCAAATGATTAGCATTTCAGAGCATTCACACAAGGTTGGCACCGGTGACGACACCTACAACGTGCTGACATGAGGAAAGTTTCCAACCGATTTCTCATACAAAAACAGCAGTTGACCGGCGTTGCCTGGTCAAACGTTGCTGTGATGCCTCGTGTAAGGAGGAGAAATGCTTACCATCACGTTTCCGACTTTGATAAAGTCCGGATTGTAGCCTATCGCTATTGCGGTTTATCGTATCGCAACATTGCTGCTCACGTTGGTCGAAATCAAAAGACTGTTAGCAGAATATGGAATCGGTGGGCTCAGGAGGGTAATACGGGACGCCGTGCTGGATCCCAACGGCCTCGTATCACTAGCCGTCGAGATGACAGGCATCTTATCCGCATGGCTGTAACGGATCGTGCAGCCACGTCTCGATCCCTGAGTCAACAGATGGGGACGTTTGCAAGACAACAACCATATGCACGAACAGTTCGACGACGTTTGCAGCAGCATGGACTATCAGCTCGGAGACCATGGCTGCGGTTACCCTTGACGCTGCATCACAGACAGGAGCGCCTGCGATGGTGTACTCAACAACGAACCTGGGTGCACGAATGGTAAAACGTCATTTTTTCGGATGAATCCAGGTTCTGTTTACAGCATCACGATGGTCGCATCCGTGTTTGGCGACATCGCGGTGAGGGCACATTGGAAGCATGTATTCGTCATCGCCACACTGACGTATCACCCGGCGTGATGGTATGGGGTGCCATTGGTAACACGTCTCGGTCACCTCTTGTTCGCACTTTGAACAGTGGACGTTACATTTCAGATGTGTTACGACCGGTGGCTCTAACCTTCATTCGATCCCTGCGAAACCCTACATTACGGCAGGATAATGCACGGCCGGCCGGAGTAGCCGTGCGGCTCTGGCGCTACAGTCTGGAACTGAGCGACCGCTACGGTCGCAGGTTTGAATCCTGCCTCGAGCATGGATGTGTGTGATGTCCTTAGGTTAGTTAGGTTTATTTAGTTCTAAGCTCTAGGCGACTGATGACCTCAGAAGTTACGTCGCATAGTGCTCACAGCCATTTTTGATAATGCACGACCGCATGTTGCAGGTCATGTACGCGCCTTTCTGGATACAGAAAATGTTCGACTGCTGCCGCGGCCAGCACATTCTCCAGATCTCTCACCAATTGAAAACGTCTGGTCAATGGTGGCCGAGCAACCGGCTCGTCACAATACGCCAGTCACTACTCTTGATGAACTGTGGTATCGCGTTGAAGCTGCATGGACATCTGTACCTGTACACGCCATCCAAGCTCTGTTTGACTCAATGCCCAGGCGTATAAAGGCCGTTATTACGGCCAGAGGTGGTTGTTCTGAGTACTGATTTCTCAGGATCTATGCACCCAAACTGCGTGAAAATGGTAATCACATGTCAGTTCTAGTATAATATATTTGTCCAATGAATATCCGTTTATCATCTGCATTTCTTCTTGGTGTAGCAATTTTAATGGTCAGTAGTGTAGATTGTTCTTATTCCTAATATTGATACTATGTATTGAGCTATTGACTGGAAACAGAGACATATGACTGTTCGCCTGCCTGTGTTACTTCCCTTGCACTGCGGAAAGACTTTTTGAGCACCTCTTAGTATTTTCAGTAAATTTAATTAAGGAATAAATATGCTGAGAAGCAGTGGTTAGAATACACCGTTCCTTGAACAGATTTCTACATGATGTTGAATTTATACCACAAATGTCCGTCCCCGGTTGCCGAGTGGTCAGCGAGACGGAATGTCAATCCTAAGGGCCCGGGTTCGGTTCCCAGCTGGGTCGGAGAGTTTCCCCGTTCAGGGACTGGGTATTGTGTTATCCTAATCATCATCGTTTCATCCCGATCGACGCGCAAGTCGCCGAAGTGGCGTCAAATCGAAAGACTTGCACCCGGCGAACGGTCTACCCGACGGGAGGCCCAAGTCACACGACATTATTATTATTATACATCACAAATGAGTCTTATTACAGGCTTTTGCAGTCTAAAAACTTTTGCTCGGTTTGACGAGTTACCCCAAAATATAATCCCATATGACATAATGGAATGAGAGTTAGCAAAGTATGCAATTATATATGGTGTCGTCGTTGAATGACTGTAGGAGGATACAAGATGGCTTAGACAAAATTTCTAGTTGGTGTGATGAATGGCAGCTAGCTCTAAACGTAGCAAAGTGTACGTTAATGCAGATGAGTAAGAAAAAGAAACCCATAATGTTCTAGTACATCATTAGTAGTGTGCTGATTGACAGTCACATCGATTAAATATCTAGGCGTAACGTTGCAAAGTGATATGAAATGGAATGAGCATGTGAGGATTGTAGTAAGGAAGGTGAACCGTCTACTTCGATTTATTCGGAGGATTTTAGGAAAGTAAAGGAAACCGCATCGTTGAGTACTGTTCGAGTGTTTGGGATCCGCAACAGGCAGTATTAACGGAAGACATCGAAGCAGTTCAGAGGCGGGCTACTACATTTGTTACGAGTAGGTTCGAACAACACGCAGATATTACGGAGATGCTTCAGGAACTCAAATGGGAATCACCGCTACTCAGAAAATTAAGAGAATAGACGTTTTAGTCTGACTGTAGAACGATTTTACCGCCGCCAACGTACATTTCGTGTAAGGATCACGAAGATAAGATTAGACCTTAGGGCTTGTACGGATGTATCGAAACAGTCTTTTCCCTCACTCCCTTTGAGAGCGGAACAGGAAAGGAAATGACTAGTAAAGTACAGGCTACCCTCCGCCACGCACCATGCGGTAGCTTGAGGAGTATGTATGTAGATGTAGATGTAAAAATGAGGAGTTGCACTGACATAAGCAATTTCGTCAAAGAGCAGGTTTTTATGGTCCGGCGCGTGGGAGCGAGCATCTCGAAACCTGCGAAGCTGGTCGGCTGTCCGCGTGCTACTGTCTCATCTTGGGCGTCTATTGAAAGTGTTTGAAGGACGGTGAAACCAAGGGTAGCCGACAAGGTGTTGGAAGTTAATGTCTCGGCACAGAACGTGGAAATCGGAGTCTTTCTCTTTCTCTAAACCAGGATAGGCTTCAGTTTGTGGCATATCTGACACACAGTACAATTCTCGTGCAGGCACAAGGGTTCTATAGCGTATCGTTCAGCCTACGTTGTTGAACATAGGAAGCTGCAGAAGTTCCCATGTTGACCCAATAGCATGGTCAACTGAAATTGCAGTGGGCATGGAATCATGGGTACTCGACTGTGGATCAACGAAGAAGTGTTGCCTGGTCTGATGATTCACGTTTCTTGTTACACCAGGTCGATAGTTGTGTCCAAATATGACGTCATTCAGGCGAACTGCTCCTTGAAACATGCGCTGAGCCACGGACGCAGAACGGTAGGAGCAGGATTATGCTATGAACTTTCATCGGACATGTAGTAGTAATTGAAGGCACCATCAAAAACGTTGATATAAGCAAGTAGTGTCCCTCGGACAGTGTCAGTTTGCATAAAATTATTTTGGATATTAGGTCACATCATTATGAAATACTAAAACAACTAATATCCCGACGTTTCGATTGACTTTTTAGCGGTCTTCTTCAGGGCGAGTTGGTCGCCCTAAAGAGGATCGCTGCAAATTCGGTCGAAATGTTGGCATATTAGTTAGTGTTCCATAATGACGCGACCGAATACACAAAACGATTTTTTCTGAACTTTATTGCGGACCACCTGCATCTGTTCACGCCTGATTTCTTCCCGACGGCGATGTCATCTTCCAGATGGATAGCTGTCGGCGTCGCAAAGCCAGAATCGTGCTACAGTGGTGTGAGGAGCGCGATAGTGAACTCATGTTGATGTCTTGGCCGCCATATTTCCCTGATCTGAAACCACACATCTGGGAAGCTATCGGGCGACAGCTCCGCCCCTCAAGCAACCGACCCGTAATTTTTGGAAACTGGATGACCTGTTCATACCGGAAACCTACCAAGCACGTATCGTATCCATGCCAGGCAGAAACGCCCCTGTACTGCGTTGCAAACGTGGACCAAAACGAGTTTAAGCAGGCAGTCGTAATGTTTAGCTCATCAGTGTATGCGTTTAATGAGGAGAGGACGGGTGGAAGGGCATGGCCATGTTGGTTGAACCATCTCGGCATTTGCTTCAAATCAGAACGAGCATACTGGGTGTGAGCCTTCAGCCTCCCGTACCTAGGGCTTAATAATATGAAATATAATTTTACAGGTACAGTTCATTTAGTGTCTCCACACTTATCACTGCACACACCGCATACAGCTGCAGAAGATATTAGATTATGACAATGGTGCCACACCTCTTTTATATCTTCATGTCTTCTCTTCCGCCTGTCTGACACATTGAGTCACCATCCCCTCATGGTGACTGAGATGTTGAATTCAGAAAAATGGTGATACTGAATAATTGCGCACTACCAGGTACGGTGACTATTTTCGTGCAAAACCATTATACTGTTACCATATGCTATAATGTAGGAGAGATGTTTTATTTGCCACTTTTTATATGGGAGAATCTAAAAATTTCTGTTTGAGGGCGTTGCTGCGGCGTATATGCAACGTAGCGGGTACATTTTCACCGACATGTAGGCAAGGGATTAGTGTGGCAGTAGTGTCTTTCCTACGTGCGTGAGGTAAATGCCCAAACGTGAATTATGCTGACGTTATTACCAAATGCATCGAAATGCTGTTTTTTTTCTGCCGAAGGACAAACACCGTTAAACAAATATCAGAGGATGAAGAATATGTATATCTGTATAGTGCAGAATGTTTTTCGAAAACCAACTGGGACAAAGGGTGCTGCTACTTCATGATAACGCACGGCCACATATAGCAAATATCGTAATGCAGAAATTACGCCAACTCAAGTGGGGGACAGTCGAACACCCGCTCTATAGTCCAGATATCTCCCTATGCGATTATCGCACCTTCTGTCCCTTAAGAAAGGCCTTGAAGATTAGACGATTCCTAACAGACGAGGATGTGCAGCAAGGCATTTGCGCACTTTTTCACGTATCAGGACACAGTGTTTTGCCAAACGGGTATCTTCAACTTGGTGCGTGGGTTGGATGATTATCTAAATGCTTACGACCTGATTGTCACACCGATTTAGCACTGTTCTTTCCCGGTGTAGTCTGTATTAAGAAATACGCTTTATCTGTATTTTTAAATAAACTTTTTTCTTTAACACTTTAACCTCCCGGGGCAAATTATTACACAACTATAATTGTGTTTAAACTTTTTAGTTCGTTTTTCCCTGCTAACTGTACGTCCAGACTAATTCTTATTCCGCGATCGTGAATAGAACTATGTGTGATAGATTTACTAACATTTTTCCTACGGATAAAGTCACTAGCACAGTAAGGATACACATTTTTTTAAAAAAATATTTCCTTAAAATGCTTCTGACTACCTGTCTTTGTCAGTTCTGGGACCAGATTTTAACGTCCACGGAAGGTTGAATTCCATCCGCTCTTTATCACAACATACTGCGTCAAATTATGTGGAATCATCAGATGGACATCGATGAGTATTTACTGAATAATGGAAGTGGTACGAAGCCCAGTTTTGTATCAGTAATCCTGTGTTGAATTTCCTGAACTTTTTATACTGAGCGAGTTGTTGAAGCTGTAAGACACTGGACTCGTATTTGGGAGGACTGCGGTCCAAAACTCCGACCGACCACCTGTAAGTACCACAAAGCGCTTAAGGCCAATTTCGGCATCTACATCCACTTCTACATATATATCTATACCCCTCGAACCTCATTATGGTGTGTTGCGGTGGGTACTTTGTGTAATTTTGTCACTTCCCCATTTCGTGTTACAGTCACGAAGAACCATTGTTGGTAAGCCACCGCGTGAGCTGGATTCTGTCTGCTTTTATTTTCATGGTATTTTTGGAGATAAGCTCTGGACGAAGCAATATATTGATTGACTCGTCTATGAACGTACAATCTCGTAATTTCAACAGTGATGCACAACAGAACTCGTGTAGCGTCTGCCACTAAAGTTTGACAACCATTTCTGTGAGTCCTTGTCTTCTCTATTTCTTCCATCAATAACATATTGTAAGGATCTCAGACTGACAAACAACACTCATGATTAGGTCGAACAGGAGTAGACTACACGTCCTGCGTATTCTTCCAGTGAATATAAGTTTGGTACGTGTCTTTCTTATGATTTATTTTATGTAGTTGTTCCACCGTAAACTTCTCCGTTCGCGTACTCCCAGGTATTTAAAGGTTGTGACTGCTTCCAGTGATTGGTTCAAATGGCTCTGAGTACTATTGGACTTAACTGCTGAGGTCATCAGTCCCCTAGAACTTAGAACTACTTAAACCTAACTAACCTAAGGACGTCACACACATCCATGCCCGAGGCAGGATTCGAACCTGCGACCGTAGCGGTCGCGCGGTTCCAGACTGTAGCGCTTAGAACCGCTCGGCCACACCGAGCGGCGCTTCCAGTGATTGTTCGGTAATCGTGTAATCACATAGTAACGAGTCTTTCCATCTAATTGTGTCCAATGCGATACACCGGTTTACGTTGAAATTCAACCGTCAATCCTTGCATAAAACGTCCATCCTTTGCAGCTCTTCCTGCATTTCGCTAAAATTTTCTAGCGTTGCGGCTTCTCTGTACACAACAGAAACATCTGCGAAAGCCTCTTGGTACTTCTGAAGTGACAGGTCATTCATATGTATTGTGAACTAATAGTCCTATAACACTCCCTTTGTATAGGCCCGTAGCTATTTTTACGTCTGAAGATTTATCTCCGTTACGAATGTCATGCTGTGTTCTGTTTGTTATGGTTTCTTTAACAGGGCACAGCCAATTTCCTCCGTATCTTTGCGCAGTCATAATTTGTACCCATCTCTAATGGCATCCTCATCGACAGGATAATAGTGTTTCCTTTTTAAATTTCTTCTCCAGTTTGTTACCGGTTGGTTCAGAGCGAGTGAAAATGCACCTCTAAGCTGCAAGGCCGGAGAACAACAGCGTCCATTTAGGACAAAAATTTAGCGGGTGCTGGTGCGAGATAGCGGACGACCGTGTTTACGCGCTTTATCGCAAAAAGTGACTATAAAACGACCCGGGTGTATGCCGCCGGAAGGAAAAACGGCACGTGCGCTCCAGTACGCTTTTCACGACGATGTCACTACTCTTTCTGTTCACGGCTAGACTGCCGCTAGTTCGTTTGTGCCCGTAGATTGGGAACGAGAAAAATGTTCGTGTGACAAAAAACTGCAATGGCACTTGTCCCAGATGTGTTTCTCGGAATGTTATCTCCATACACAAAGTTCCAAACTATTAGAGAAAATATCATAAAGATGCTAAAATGAGTACCTTGACGTACTTAACTGTTGCTGGTTTTATTGTTGTCCTTGTTGTTGTGTTCTTCAGCCTAAAGACAGGTTTTATGGAGCTCTTCAAGCTACTCTATTCTGTGCAAGCATCTTCATCTCTACATATCTACTAGGCTACATTCCTTTGAACCTGCGTATTGTAGTCAAACTTTCGTCTCTTCCTACAATTTCACATCCCTCCCCTCCCCGCTTCCTTCCATTACCAAATTTACGATTCATTGTCGCCTCAGTATGGATCGCATCAACCGATCCCTTCTTTTAATCAAGCTCTGCTATAAGTCTTCTTTTTCCTCAAATCGATCCATTACGTCATTAGTTATCCGATCTACCCAACTAACATTCAGCATTCTCCTGTAGCATCGCATTCCAAGAGGCTCTGCTGCCTTCTTGTCTGTGGTGTTTACCATCGAAGTTTCACTTCCGTACATTGCTACACTCACTTAGACAAGGCTTTCTTATTTTAAATTTACATTCGATGTTAACAAATTTCCCTTTTTTAAAAATGGTTTTTTTTTTTTTTTTTTTTTTTTTTTTTTGCTATTGCAAGTCTCCACTTTATATCCTCAATACTTTGGCCATCATACCTTAACTATCTGAATAATTTACTTTCTATCAACATACATTCTACGATTCTCATCATACGCGAAGCTAGCAGGTATGTAAACTTCTACTACCGCGGTGGCTGTTGGCTTTGCATCAGTCTTGATTATGATAGTGCAGTCACTATGCCATTCATACAGGGTGTTCAGCGAAGGATTCCTTGATTACAAAATTAAATATCTCGAAAACTAAGATAGACAAACGAAAGCAACAAATGGCATATTTATTGTGGAAGCAGTAAGAATTTTATACAGAAGTTTCGAAATAGTTTGAAAAGCTGCTAACAGATGGCGTTGTAATCACAATACGCAGTGCCAATAAATATTGCAGTGCAGCTCAGAGTGAGCAGCTCCAACGTTGAAACGTGAAAGGAGGTTAGTATACCAAAGGCAGAGGTTGGAGTATTCAGTTCAAAAATTTGTTTTTCTGGTTCGGGTGTACCACAGGTTAGAACGCAGTCCGACGACAACGAGGCCCAGTCTTCGAATATGATTTAATGTTCCAAAAGCAACCGATGGGAAAACCATTCGCAAGCTCTTCGCCAAATTCCAAAGGACTGGCAGCCGGGAATGTTGGCTCCAAGTGAACTGTAGTTACTCCCGACAATCTCGCCGCGTTTTCTCGAATTATTCGTGAAAATCCAAGGAAATCTGTCTAAAGAATTCCAGCAGAGACTGGTGTGAAGCTTATCAGCACGGACAAAATACTGCTACATCGCCTATACATTATTTCCGTTCTGAATCCAAGGCCACCGAGCCATCCCTGTACGAGTTGTGCGACACAGGGCTGACTGTGCGAACCAGATTTGCGCAGTGATTAATAATGAAGGATTTGATGTTGGCTGCATTAGGTTCACAGATGAAGCACACTTCCGCCTGAATGAAGTCGTGCATAAACACAACTGTCCGAAAATGCCCATTTGTGTGAAGCGAAACCGCTGTACTACCCCAAAGATACTGTTAATTTGGGTATGCAGCAGAGGCATTATTGACCCTTTTTTCATGCGAGAAACGATCACTAGAGAACGTTACGTTGCAGTTTTGTAACAATTTGTCGCCACTCGCCTAGTGTTGGAGGATCGACTAGGCACCGAGTGGTTCATGCAAGATGTGGCCAGGCCACATCGCACCAAAGAGATGGTCCTTTGGGAGCAGAGGCACTGTGTTGGATTATTGCAAATGAACTGGCGCAGAGATGGATTGGCCTACGTATTCACCCGATCTGACTCCTTGTGACTACTTTTTGCGGATCAAAATGAAAAATACTGTCTACCAGAAACATCTTCCAACACTGGACAAGCTTGAATCGGAGATCTGTGTGGCGACTGAATCCATTTCCGTTGAGACACTACAGGATGTGATGGCAAATTTCATCGTTCGTTTGTACAACTTCTCCATTGAAAAGGGTGGATATTTCGAAAAGATTATGACGTGTCTGCGAAGACTGCGTGCAGGAGACGAGTTTAGTCATGCATGCTGATACTGTACGAGCTGCACAGCCTATCTATCTGTTAGCAGATTTTCGAGCTATTTCGAAATTTCTGTATTATTTCTGCTCAACATTCGTACAGCTTTCACAATAAACATACCTTTTGTTGAACTCTTCTATCGATCTTAGTTTTTGAGATATTTAATTTTGGAATAAGGGACTCCTTCGCTAGACGTCCTGTAGTAGTTTACCGGCCTTCCTGCTTTCTTATTCATCATTAGAGTTACTCCTAAATTACCCCTGTATTATTTTGTGTCGATGATCCCGTACTCATCAGACAAGAAGACTTGTTCCTTCGGCCACTGCACTTCACTAATTTCCAGTATAGATGATGAAACAGAACTTCGCCAATAAACCTTCAAAGGTGATAGTATGGACCAATACAAGAAAAAAATGTCCAGCAAACATGGACTCGAAAGTACATACCTTAAGTTCTATGAGCACTTGCTCATTTTCACTGCTATGAAACATCTCTTCTGTTCAACAAGTGCTCATAGCTTTTCAGGTGTGCATTTTGGAGTCCATGTTCAATGGACATTTTTTCTTGTGTTGATCTATACTATCAGCTCCCAAAAAATGGAAAGCAAAAATTTTTAGTAGAAGAGATGTGATTTGCCCTATTGAAGATGAACAAGTGCTCACAGCTTTTAAGTAAGGTATGCATTTTAGAGCCCAAGTTTACTAGATTTTTTTTCTGTCATGGTACATACTACCGTCTCTGAAACTTCGTCAGTGGAATCCGATTCTACCAGTGTATAACACCAACCTCTTCATTTCTCATTCTAAATTCTCCGTCCTTTATTAAATCAAGAAGCAGAACTCCGTGTTCTGGTCCAGACGGGCCAGCTGAGAACAACCGACCGCTATGTCATTCTCTGCTAATGGCGTCATCAGGCTGCGGTATGGAGGGACATGCGATCAGCACACCACTCTCCTGTCTACCCTTAAGTAATGTTCAGAAATTAACATTTAGCTCTCATTGCTATTTAAAACGTACGCCATACAGCAACCACTATAGCTCATAGCGACTGTCCAAAGTGACCGCCGCCAGACTCACCGCAACTTAATCCACTGATATCTGGGATTATTATCATATGGCCCCGTTGCTCACACACATTGTTGGCGATAGCTATACAGGGTGTTACAAAAATGTACGACCAAACTTTCAGGAAACATTCGTCACACACAAAGAAAGAAAATATGTTACGTGGATATGAGTCCGGAAACGCATACTTTCCATGTTAGAGCTCATTTTATTACTTCTCTTCAAATCACGTTAATCATGGAATGGAAACACACAGCAACAGAACGTACCAGCGTGACTTCAAACACTTTGTTACAGGAAATGTTCAAAATGTCCTCCGTTAGCGAGGATACATGCATCCACCCTCCGTCGCATGGAATCCCTGATGCGCTGATGCAGCCCTGGAGAATGGCATATTGTATCACAGCCGTCCACAGTACGAGCACGAAGAGTCTCTACACTTGGTACCGGGGTTGCGAAGACAAGAGCTTTCAAATGCCCCCATAAATGAATGTCAAGAGGGTTGAGGTCAGGAGAGCATGGAGGCCATGGAATTGGTCCGCCTCTATCAATCCATCGGTCAACGAATCTGTTGTTGAGAAGCGTATGAACACTTCGACTGAAATGTGCAGGAGCTCCATCGTGCATGAAACACATGTTGTGTCGTACTTGTAAAGGCACATGTTCTAGCAGCACAGGTAGAATATCCCGTATGAAATCATGGCGGTGAATCGAGGAAGTACAGTACATACTGACGAAACTAAAATGAGCTCTAACATGGAAATTAAGCGTTTCCGGACACATGTCCACATAACATCTTTTCTTTATTTGTGTGTGAGGAATGTTTCCTGAAAGTTTGGCCGTACCTTTTTGTAACACCCTGTATAATTGCTGCCGCAACAGTACTTTCGGCAGTGTATCCTTAGTGTTTCACCGTCAAGTAGACAGAGGTTTGTTGGTGAACATTCTACCGCGTGATCCAACATCATTCACTCAAATAAATTCCTTGCAATCAATCCTTTGTTGAGAAACTATGCCAGCTCTGTTGCTTGAATGGTACAGGTCCTATCTACAACAGTTCACTTGTTTCTTTTTTTAAAAAACGCATGTTGGGAAATACGCTGTCCAATCTCATTAATTTGACCACCTATAGAAAACCTGAATAATCACCTTTTGCAGCGCGAGACGTCCTGGAAGAGGGTCAATGAGGTTCTGGAAGGTACCGACAGCGATGTGAAGCCATGCCGACTCCATCGCCGTGGTCAGCTGCGCTAAGTTTCTCTGCTGAGGATCCATGGCGCGAACAGCCAGATTGAGGTAGTCCCACAGAAACCCGCTTGGTTTTAAATCTGAGAAGTTCAATAGCCAGGGGTGTACGATAAACTCATTCTGGTGCACTTTGAACCACGCACGTATACTGTGAGTTGTGTAACATGTTGCATTTTCCTGCTGGTAGATGTCATCGTGACGAGGAATAAATAAACTACATATAGGGCTTTACATGGTCAGCAAGAACAGGTACATACTTGTGTTCATCCATTGTATCTTCCACAATGACGAGATCACACAGGGAATGCCACGAAAACATTCCTCAGATCATAAGGCTCCCTCCTCCGGCCTGGATCTTTCCAACGATTGTTGGAGGACCGTACATGCCAACCGCCATTTGTCCGATGGATATAAAACGTGATTCATCTGAAAAGGTCACCTGTCGCCACTCAGTGGACGTCCAGTTGGCTGGTCGATGTGGCCGTGCGGTTCTAGGCGCTTCAGTCCGGAACCGCGCTGCTGCTACGGTCGCAGGTTCGAATCCTGCCTCGGGCATGGATGTGTATGATGTCCTTAGGTTAGTTAGGTTTAAGTAGTTCTAATCTAGGTGACTGATGACCTCAGATGTTAGTCCCATAGTGCTCAGAGCCATTTGAACCAATTTGAACGTCCAGTTGCGGTATTGGCGTGTAAATCCAAGCCTTTGTCGCTGATGAACAGCAGTCAGCGTGGATGCATGAACCAGACGCCTGTTGCTGCGGCACATACGCAGCAACGTTCGCTGAACGGTCGTTGAGGAGACATTACTGGTAGACCCCTGGTTCCTTTGGGCGGTCAGTTGCTCAACAGTTGCACGTCCATTCGCCGGTACACATTTCGCAGACGTCGTTCCCCCATGTCAGCTTTGGCCCGCGGTACACAACAGTTGCCTCGGAGCCAGTTTTGCCTAGCACCATTTTGCGATGCACAGTATACTTTAGCCGCGGCGACACGCGAACAGTTTGTGAACTTAGCTATTTCGGAAATGGTTCCACTCTCAGCCCGAAAGCCAGTGATCATTCCCTTTTGGACGTCAGATGAATCAATCCGTTTTCGCATTACAACAAAGACTATACCGTTTTCCGCGTCTCTCCGACACACTTTATATGCCCTCCACTGCTGGTACTGCCACCTGCTGTCTTCTCGTTATTGCACGTTGACATCGAACATAGACGGTGGTCAGATGAATGTGACTGGACTGCATTTCTTTGCGGTTTTGATCGGCTTTGTGTTCGGCTTACATGCTGCTGTACCACACATTAAATGCAAATTCCTGTAGTAATTAATACTTATGCATTCACAAGGCCAGCAATTTACCATCGAGCCACCTAGCCACACCTCAAATTAATCAGCTTAGGACCCTCTACGGTCTGTGTAGTTTTGACCCTCACGGTTTGAGTCACTTCGTTTATAAAGCATTTTGCATGTACTCCAACATCATCAACGAAAACCTTCATGTTTTGACGGGTCCATTGTGACTGGAGTAGACTCCAGCGTTACACAATACCAAACTCTGGTGACCAATAGACTGAGAAACCGAATCAAATGATCATGCAGATTGGCCGGCCGTGGTGGCCGAGCGGTTCTAGGCGCTTCAGTCCGGAACCGCGCGACTGCTATGGTCGCAGGTTCGAATCCTGTCTCGGGCATGGATGTGTGTGATGTCCTTAGCTTAGTTAGGTTTAAGTAGTTCTAAGTTCTAGGGGACTGATGACCTCAGACGTTAAGTCCCATAGTGCTCAGAGCCATCTGACCCATTTTGATCATGCAGATTAATTCCAAACAAGAACACTGTCGAGGAACGAAAAAGTCTTATCTAAATGAATATTAATGGGGGTAGCACAATTAAGCATGAAACAAATGGGTACTACACCACTCACATAGACATTTTAATGGGAGGAGGGGCTTCTACCTATGAATGGAAGCAAATGGTCGCTATGTCAGTTAGATTTACGGTCTTTAAATATGTCAGCTACCTGTTGGTACTTATAAACAGCCACTGAGAAGCGGAAAAAGGATTATAACACGGAAGTATAGCTTTGGTAGAAGTGGGTAGAAGGGATGAAACACAGTTACGTTAATAATTTGCGGATATGGCCAGTTACTGCGTAAGTTGTGAATTAGGTGTAGAAAGTACCTGGAAAGACAGGAGCGAAGATTGATTTTATTCTTTATTTATTTATGTCATTAACAGTACAGAGTAACCCACCGTCTTGAAAAGTATGACCTCAGACGTTAAGTCCCATAGTGCTCAGAGCCATCTGACCCATTTTGATCATGCAGATTAATTCCAAACAAGAACACTGTCGAGGAACGAAAAAGTCTTATCTAAATGAATATTAATGGGGGTAGCACAATTAAGCATGAAACTCGCGGGCGTGGAGCTTAACTTAGTTAAAAGCCGATGCACACGTCCCAAATGCTTCACAGAGTGAGGTAAAGAGAGCGCTCACTGGATGAAATTTACTATACGGCAGCCGATTCCCAAATTCTAACAGCAAAGATTTCTCATTGTTACACTCTCATTGATATATAGTTGTTAACGCTTTTTTTAAAAATAGTATAAAGAACATAATATATAAAGATTTCTCTGAGGTTACAGCGAATTGAATCTTTAACAACTGTTAGAATGATTCCTTATAATTTGTTACTACCTAGTTGATCAGAATATAATTTATATAATGCAAATGTCAAAGAAAAATAAAAAAGAAAATGTAATACAATGTGTGTGGTGAAAATAGTTTGCAGCATGTAGAGGGAAGTGATATGCTGTATTTGGATGTGTAATATAGTCTAAGTAGCAAGTTGGTTGATAATAGCCTACTTCTACCTATTTCAGATGAGAAGGTATGGTACAAATGGTTCAAATGGCTCTGAGCACTATGGGACTTAACTTCTGAGGTCAGCAGTCCCCTAGAACTTAGAACTACTTAAACCTAACTAACCTAAAGACATCACACACATCCATGCCCGAGGCAGGATTCGAACCTGCGACCTGCCGCCAGCAGTGACCAGGTTGTATGCTCCAGTGTCCGCGTATACTCGCGGACGTGGAGCTTAACTCAGTTAAAAGCCGATGCACACGTCCCAAGTGCTTCACAGAGTGAGGTAAAGAGAGCGCGCACTGGATGAAATTTACTATACGGATGCCGATTCCCAAATTCTGGATCCGTTGCGCATGTAGTTTGTCTCTGAACCGAGTGCAACCAGTTCCGTTAAGTGCAGTACGATAAGTGATTTGTTCCACAGTTTTCCGCGCTGTTACTCGGTAACGCCAGGAAATAAGAGCTACACGCCAGCTGACAGTACCTGCAGCCTGCTTTCCGTAGACAATATTCTCCCGGTCCGCCGACGAAACTTGCCACACGGCACGCAAGAATACATTCACTATCACGGAAAAAAGACCTCTCACGCTCATACTAATGTCTCCGAACTAGTCTTTAATGAGTAACGTGACAGATTACGCCTTTAGATATCCACGCTGAAACTTGCACTGCACTCCGACCACTTTCTCACACCACAAAACGCGAAAACAAGCGGAGCGCTCGCCGAACACGTCCGCACGCCGCCCCACTCGCCACTCAGCGAAGACCATAAGATCGCCAAAATGTGCGTTGAGAGCAAAAAGCTCGATACATGACTTCAAGATACAGACACCCTTCCAGCGGCAGCAAAGTTTGTCTCATCAGTCATCTCTCCTGTCCTAACCTGAAGTGTGTACATTACGGGGGACTAATGGGAAGTGCTTCATCTCCCAAAGCCTAAAAACGGTGTTTGCTCTTCCAATCCCTGAAAAAATGTTTCACTCTTCCAGGCCTAAAAAAAGTGTTTACTCTTGCAAAGCCTAAGAAAATTTTTTACTCCACAAAAGCCTAAAACTAAGCGTTTATTCTACAAAAGTGAAGTCATAACTTTACGAAGGCCTAAAGGGAAGAGCTTACTCTTCAAAACCCTAAAGTGAAGTGTTCTACTTCTTGCTACTCTGGGACATTGCTTTTTTTGATCAGTGGAGGAACTGGCTGGCCAGTGCTGGTAAAGATTCTGAGTGCCGAACGGAAGGCACTCGTATATTTTCTCTTTGTTGAATCAATAGGGCTCTTAGGTGTGGAGGAAGGCGTTAAACTTATCCCACTCCATGGTACAAGACCAATTGGAAACTGTGCTCGTAGACACACAGAAAAAGAACGGACTCTTCCGAAAATAACGGTATGACTCAATCAGAAGGCTGTATCTGCAAGTTTAAACCGAACGTTACTCCGAGGCAACGAAAGGAGGATTTACACACCCTGAGGAGAACCACGTCTACCTACAGATCTCTTCTTTAGCGAAATTGCTTCTGCGAAGACTTCCAAGTTTCTTTCGACAGAAAAAGCGTGTCTCTTAACGCTTCCCGAGAACGATCTGGGGGAACGAGTATGCCTGTCTGACTGCCTGCGGCTGCGCCCCTGCCGAGAGCTCGACAGTTTTATAGCGCCAAATTCCCCTTAAAAAGACTCTCATCTCACGCATCAAACATTTATGCTTTCAGGTCTTCGAAAGTTCAACCAGCTACACAGGAAAAGTAGAAAAACAAAAACAGCCACAGACCACGCTAATCCAGATTTGCAATAATAGAGCCGAGCAAATCAATGTCTACTTGACCAAGAGAATTTGCCTGTCTTGCAAGTATGTTAGTGGACAGTTTCCGAGAAAAATGGTCACGTTATGATGTGACTCTCAGTGCCCGTGGACAACTTAATTTTGATTTTCATCACAAACTAAATATGTCAAAGTGAAATTTTACAATATTACTTTTCCAGTCGATGTAACGGACAGAAGTTGATCTGGAGCATCATTCAGTTCATGGATATTTATTGACGGTGACATAAAAAATATCGGAAATAATAAATGTTTCCAACAGTGACAAGGAAATACTGGATTTGTCCTATCAAAGGCATAGGTTGAATTTCAATAAAGCAGACTGCCAATACATGTCTGAAACCCTAAATGATAACTTGGGATAGATCCATGTCTCCTAGAGAAGAAGGGCTCACAGCTGTATCACAAGTTGTGTAATAGGATAAGCTGTGTATGCCAATTGGAATGCAACTTGGTGGGGCCCGGCGTTTGTATTACACGTCCGCGCGTCATGCGAGGAAGGGGGCACGCATACTGTCTTGGCTGCTGAACGAGGGCGTCTTCTGCTCTGCCGGAAGCCGCTACGGCCGCATGACCGCCTGGTTGCAATGAGGTCCGTCGGCGTGTTTCAGACGAAGTGAGAACGACTTTGGTTTCTCTCGCTTTCCCGTTACGTCAGCAAGCCGTTGACGGTTACGGAGTATAAAAGTGCTTTTCGTGTTTGCGCACATGCAACACAAACCATACTATGTACAGAGACACACGAAATGTATGAAAGAGGGTTTAATCACGCATCTTACGATATAAAGGTATCATCTGAGTGTTACAGACACTGAGATGAGAAAGAGTCATGGGGCAGCGATATGCACATATGCAGATGGTGGTGGTATCGCATACACAAGGAATAAAGGGATAGTGCATTGGCGGAGTTATCAACTGTACCCAGGTGACTCACGTGAAAAAAATTCCAATGTGATTATGGCCACACCATGGGAATTAATAGACCTTGAATGCGGACTGGTGGTTGGGGAAAGACGCATGGGGCATTCCATTTCTGAAATCGTTAGGGGATTCGACATTCCGAGATCCACAGTGTGAAGAGTGTGCCGAGAATACCAAATTTCAGGCATTACCTCTTACCACGGACAACGCAATGGCCGACGGCCTTCGCTTAACGACGGAGGGCAGCGGCGATTTCGTAGAATTGTCAGTGCTAACAGACAAGCAACAGTGCGTGAAATAACCACAGAAATCAATGTGGGACGCACGTCGAATATATCCGTTACGGCAGTGCGGTGAATTTTGGCGGTAATGGGCTATGACAGCAGATGATCGAAACGAGTGCCTTTGCTAACAGCACGACATAGCCTGCAGAGCCTCTCCTGCGCTCGCGATCATCGGTTAAACCGTAGGTGACTGGAAAACCGTGGCCTGGTCAGATGAGTCCCGATTTCAGTTGGTAAGAGCTGATGGTAGTGTTCGAGTGTGGTGCAGACCCCACGAAGCTATGGACCTAAGTTGTCAACAAGGCTCAGTGCAAGCTGGTGGTGGCTCCATATCTACATGGAACTGAACCCATCATTGCCTGGAAATGGTTATGTTCGGCTACTTCGAGACCATTGCAACCATGGAATGTTTATGGATGACAAAGCGCCATGTCACCTGGCCACAGTTGTTCGTGATTTATTCGAAGAACTTTCTCGATAATTCGAGCAAATGATTTCGCCACCCAGATCGCCAGACGGAAATCCCGTGCAACATTTAATTGGACATAACTGTGAAGTCAGGTCGTGCACAAAATCCTGCACCGACCACTCTTTCGCAATTATGGACGGCTGTAGAGGCAGCTTGGCTCAATATTTGTGCAGGGGACTTCCAACGACTTGTTGAGCCCATGTCACGTCCAGCTCCTGCATTACGCCGTGCAAAAGGAGATCCGACACGATATTAGGAGGAGTCCCATGACTTTTTTCCTCTCTGTGTATAAAAGAAGTTACATATACAAGCGGATTTACTGATAACGTACGCACTTGATAATTTATATCTTTTGATGTAATCACGCCACAAAGAGGTTGCAGTCAAACTGTTGTATTGTTGAGACGCAGTGAGTGAGATAATCATATGATACATAAATCTAATAATTGAGATTAGAGGTTCAAATTCAAATGGCTCTGAGCACTATGGGACTTAACTTCTGAGGTCATCAGTACCCTAGAACTTAGAATTACTTAAACCTAACTAATCTAAGGACATCACACACATCCATGCCCGAGGCAGGATTCGAACCTGAGGCGGTAGCGGTCGCACGGTTCCAGACTGTAGCGCCTAGAACCACTCGGCTACTCCGGCCGGCTGAGATTAGAGGTCTCAATTTAATTGGACATTAACTAAATTCAACAGAACTTATATGGGAATATTATACGGGAAGACAGCACCTTCTTGCTTCCCACTGTTGAAAAGCAATTATGGGATGGCGATTGCATCTTTCAATACGATCGAACACCTATTCATAATGCACGACCCGTGGCGGAGTGGTTAAACGACAGTAACATCCCTGTAATGGACTGGCCTGCATAGATTCCTGACGTGAATCCTATAAAACAGCTTTGGGATGTTTTGGAACGCCGACTTCGTGCCAGACCTCATTGACCGACATCGATACCTCTCCTCAGTACAGCACTCCGTGAAGAATGGGCTGCCATTCTCTAAGAAACCTTCCGGCACCTGATTGAACGTATGCCTGTGAGAGTGGAAGCTGTCATCAAGGCTAAGGGTGGGCCAACACTCTATTGAATTCCAGCATTACCAATAGAGGGCGCATCATCTGATGAATCTCGATTCCTTCTTCATCATGCCGGTGGGAGGGTATGAATCCTTCGTCTTCCAGGGAAACAGCTCCTTGACATCTGTAATGCTGTATGGAGAAAAGCTGGCGGCGGCTACATTATGCTCTGGTGAACATTCTCATGGGCATCCTTGGGTCTAGTGGAGCTCATGCACGGCACCATGGCGGCCAAAGAGTATCTTACACTGGCTGCAGACCACGTACACTTCTTTATGACGATCATGTCCCCCAACAGCAGTGGCATTTTTCAGCATGATAATGTACCATGTCACAAGGCCAGGAGTGTGATGGAGTGGTTCGAAGAACACACTGGCGAGTTCCAATTGATGTGCTGGCGCCCCAGCTCGACAGATCTGAACGCCATCGAAGATATCTGGTATGTGATTAAACGTGGCGGCAGGGCTCATTACCCCTCCCCGGAATTTGCGGAAAGTGGGTGACTTGCGTTTGCAGATGTGATGCCATCCCTTCCAGATACTTACCAAGACCTCATTGCTTCCATGCCACGAAGCGTCGCCTCGCTTATCCGTCGCAGAGGTGGACGTACCGGATATTAGGTAGGTGGACATAATGTTCTGGCTGATGAGTTTAGTTCCTTAGTGAAGAATTGCGTGGCATTCATAAATCTATCCAGACAGTGCGTAGAACTGCAACATACATGAAACGCTCCGATTTGGTGAGAAGATTAGGAAAAATAAAACATTACATCAAGATATTGAAACTAGATTGAATAGCACCTACATGATGCTGAACTCATTTTATTCGTAAGAAAAGGACACAGAGAATTTGTTAACATAGAAGAACAAGCAGAAAATGATATATTCTTATCAGTTTGATGTATTAAATGGTATAGTTGAATTCCTGGAATCCTTTAAAGAAGACACAAATGACCTGGAGGGTTAAACTACACCAAACCTGTCTCTTGAAGTGTCGTTGGGCGTTTAGTGTACTAGATTCATGTCGAAGTGAAGACAATAATACAGAACTTAGTTTGCTGAAAGCGCGTGCAGGAACATTCCTAAAGGGGAATAGTGTTAACGAGCTACAGGATTCTCATTACATAGACTCATTTTCGTCCATGTGTCAAGGAGCTCTTAGTCCTGAATGAGGAAAAGGATGAAAATATACATCAAACTGTTCGTCAGAAGCTACATAGCGTAGTTTTGGAAGAAGAGAAGGAACATCCCATCCCCTTTTCTATAAAGATGTTCCGTAGCTGGTCTGGCTTTCATCAACTTCTAGACGTGAAGATGAATTTGAGAGATATTTGAACACGTATGTCGGAGGTGATGCCTCCAACAACGTATTGTCTAGGTGGAAAGTCAATCCCCTTGCCTTCTCCAAATTCTTCACAGTGACAAAAGAAGTCCTATGTATTACTGCCTATAGCGCTTAAAGTGAAAGAAGTTGTGCCAGGACAAGCTTAGTAGTATCAGAGACCCAGATTGCGTCAATGGCATTTTGTTAATTCATAACAATAAGAGGGGCAAGTCAATTATTTTAAGAAGATTATCGTATTTTACGAGATGAAACTCAAAGAATCTGTGTAAACAGCCTCTACTCATAGTTTATTTTCCGAAGTTACGGTTACTGATTTCCCTTTCTAGACATACAGCTGTCATGTACTGTGTTACGTTATCTTCAAACTATACTGTATTAATACAATCGGTTATATTTCGTGTCTCATTGATCTCACATATTTAATTTTTCTCATATAAACGTCATAAGCAGTGTCATTTATTCCAATGAACAATCATGAAATGACTTCATAAACTGAATAAGATAGAAGTTTTGATTCCTGGCCAATGTTCAACAAAAGACTCTTGTGAGTATTATCTGACACATCGATGTTTCTAAACAAGAAAGCAAGAAATACGGAATACCGTGTTCATTAAACGTGTAGCTATCATGCATGCAGTTTCGATTAAAGCCATTCATTATCGCACTGCACCCATTTCACTTCCGATACGAGTGTCCTGGAGACGTGTTGCTTGTGAGCTCTTTCACTCGAGCCACGACTTATTAGCTGCCCCACTGCCAAGCAGCTACCAAGGTCCTCTGTAACGACCGAGCTTGATACGCTTGCTGACCACGTCTTATCTCTCGTCGCCGAACGGAAAAACTTTGGAATGTGTTTGCCAGTGCTCTTCAGTCTCTCGTGAGTATACGAAACTTTACACAATTGTGAGAATTCGTGGAAAGCCAGCTCTGAAAACTTTGTGTACACAATTCTTTGTCAGGTGTATAGCAAATAACCTGGTCCCTGATAATTCAGCCGGCCGAAGTGGCCGTGCGGTTAAAGGCGCTGCAGTCTGGAACCGCAAGACCGCTATGGTCGCAGGTTCGAATCCTGCCTCGGTCATGGATGTTTGTGATGTCCTTAGGTTAGTTAGGTTTAACTAGTTCTAAGTTCTAGGGGACTAATGACCTTAGCAGTTGAGTCCCATAGTGCTCAGAGCCATTTGAACCATTTTTAAACCTGATAATTCAGTAAGCATACCATCGTTTGCATTGTTCATTTTCACACACTGAATTACAACGACGACACGACAGTTCTAACCTGGAAATAACTGTATGCAATATGGGCCTATAATACTTCTAAAGCACTTCCAAGATCCTGGAGAATGGCAGCTCATCAGGATCGTCAAGAGAGTTTAGTTTTCTAAGAAGGCGAGCTAAAAGTCCAGATCCGGCCAAGAAAAAAAAGGAAGAAGAACAAAAAAAACTTCACAGCTCAGGATCGTGCACCTTGAAAGCGGCGAAATGGTGACGTTTCCGCAGACGTTAGTGCTGTTCCGAAATGGTGGGAATGGTAGAACCTGTAACCACCTCTGTTTGTTTTAATGCGTGTTTCCGGCAACTGGACTCTTCATTTGTCAAAACAAGCTCTCAGGAGACACCGCCTTACTGACCGTGCAGACGAGAAGGTTTTGTGTTTTGATGAAGTGGGTGCAGCGTAGTTGCGGGCAGGGTCACCAAAGCCCACAAGACCTCTGAGGAAGAACCAGAAGTATCCCTCACAATGCCCATCTTTCATGTATCCTGTTCTGTTTTTCCTCCATATCTGGCTGGGCAATTAGAGCTCCAAAACCCGGAAAGTCAGTCTGCCTAGGGCATAACAATACGAGATATTGCCAGGTGCTCCAGGGTGGAAGCTGAATCGTTGGGCCAGCTACCCAGCATTCATAAAACAGAGATACAAGGCTCAATATATCTGTCGAAAGCTTCGGATGTAAAATGGAACATCTCAGAGACGAACATGGCTACAGAAAAGGGTTATTTATGGCAACATAGAATGTAGAGACTCGAATACCAAGAAAAAAGAAGTTTTCCAGGAGCTGGAAACGTTCAAGATTGATGTGGGAGGGTTAACAGAAACAAAGAAAAGAGCGGATGGGAGTGATGGGAGATTATGTTCATTTCTACAGTGGTGCCGGTAAGGAGGAGAGAGCCAAGGGAGATATGTCAATTTATGATCCGCTAAAGGCATAAAAGAGCGTTAAAGGTTGGAAGAAATAAATGAAAGAATTGACTGTGGACTCTGCGAAGTGTGGACATGATTGCAGGTTAGCAGGACCGTGTGCCCCAAGAAATAACGCTGATACCAAAATCAAAGTTGAGTTTTATTAGGAATTGACAAAAGATAAAGTCTCAAAAGTAAATAGCCCTGATAGGAGATTTCTGTTGACGGATAGGTACCGTGGTGATTCATGATAGAGGATATAAATATGGAGTGGAAGTTGTAGATGAAAATGGCGAAAGCCTAGTTAGCACATGCACTCCATTGGACTTGAAACTTTTAAATAGTTTTTCTTCCACAAGAGGATACATAAATTCAAGAGATCTGAGAACAATCATGGATTACATTATACAAAAGAAAAGGTCTAGACTTTGGGTGAATGACGTAAGGGTAAACAGAGGCCTGGAATATGACTCTGACCGCTTCCTGCTTGGAGCAAAGACAGTCTTTTCACAATGGGGGAAAAGGGTGCCCAAGGAAGATAGCTCTTCTATTAAAATTCTGGACGCTGTTACATATAATGTAAATAGTCTGAGGATGATAGTGTAAAATTTCCTTATAAACTGAGACTAGCTGGCAAGCTGCAAAGTTTTGATGAAAGCGGGAATTCTGGAGAAAAATATCGACAAGTTAAGAGATGCATTCATGAGGCAACATATGAAGTGTTGGTCAACAAAGCGTAGAAAGAAAACAAACCCCAAAGTGGTGGACGGAGAACACAGGGGTAAAGATGAAAGTGAAGAAGAGAATATATAGCAGTTGACTGAGGACGGAAAAAAAGAAATAAAAAAGAAATTATTGATATGGAAAATGAGAGGTAGAAAAAAGGGCTGTGAGAAGATAGATAGATATATGCAGAGTACAAAGGTAGGAGAAGTCTAGAAAACAGTGAAGAATTTAAGAAGAGGCGTGAAGGAAGGGAAAAATACCGGGTGTTGAGGGCGTAAGTACACATATTCTTATTGGTAACTTATGGCAATGTACTGAACAATATTACATGAGTATTTACTCAATTTGCAGACTAATAATTATAGCTATTAGTGTGGCGTGTTTGCCACGTTTTTCATACACACACAACATTTTTATTTTACTTCTACTTGCTGTTAGTCGGACAAGAACATTCAATAGCAGCAAGGTGGGGATGGAGTACCGTGCATTGAGTTGCGCGGCGGACGGTTTCGGAACGTGGGAACGCGCCAGTTAGCGGTGACTGTATCATGCTGGAGTACCGTTATAGGCAGCCGGGAATCACACTGTGAGCGTGGCGCGAAGCAGTACAATGTTGTTAGTTAAAATTTATTATTTGAACACTGCTATGCTCCTCCTGCCATAGCGTCAACATTAGTTCCAGTAATAATTTCATGGTATCATTAACTAAAGTAAAAACGTAACTGAGAAGAACATTTTAACTTAGACGTCACTGGTGGAAGGTGATGGACCAATAGAAAGTGCGCACAGAATAAACAGGAGCCAAAATATTACTGTAACTCACTACGGGTCTTCTACCGGGTACGACCGAGGCAAGAAGCGTCGGGACGGTCAAGTGGAATATGACGTCGATAATAATTCGTCGCAGTTAACAGTGTCTCGGAAAATGTCCATATGTGACAACTCAACAGATGTTTTATATTTGGGATAAACAAACGTAAAACGCACTTTAGTCGTTATAGTGTAACAAGTTACCGAAAATCATTTGTAGTGTTGAACAGTGCCTTGGTGAACGGTCGTGCGAACCGAAGTAAGTGATGCTAGTAAAGTGAAAAGACATACCCTCATAAACTGTAGTATTCCCAGAACTTGATATTTCTACAACGTTGGTAGGGCGTTTTATGAAAACCATTAGTAGGCGAAGTTTATAATAATAATCAACCGTTGACATGCTCTTTTTTTTCAAACGTTACGCTTGGTTATCCATATATGCGGAAAAGGCCAGTTCACTGTGGTTGATCCGTGTGGCGAAATTTACAATCATGTGTGAACTTCGCAAAACAATGATTAGACAGTGATTAAAGTGGGACAAGTTTTAAATCAGCGTATAAAAAGCACAGTGACTTTTAGTGTTGGTAAAATTTTGAAGAACAGTGAATTTTTAGCGTTGATAAAATTTTGAATAGTAGCAGGAACCATTTTTTAAACTGTCATTACATAAACAATGCTGACTACTAGTTATTTTCGACGTGTAGTTCTGGCGACAGATGAACGCACAAATATGACGAGAATCGTTTGATGAATTGACGTGACGTTAGTAGATGTTTAGTAATACGGTGCGTTAGAACTGTTATGATGGAACAGTACGGCGACGACAGAGACGTGATACTGGAGACTGACAACGCAGATCGATGGCGGCATCATAGTCATCTCAGCTTGAGCGGTGGGCAGAGCGGCGGCCGAGACAGCAAGTCGGAACATCAGCCGTTACCGGCGTCTGGCAGGGATCTTGCCGAGAACGAGGTTTTCAACGCGCGATGACTCAACTCTGTGACGGCTCGGAGGTGGTACTTGACTTTGCAGCTGTTAGTGTAAGTTGTGCTTACATTATTACTGGAGCAAAGGTCTTTTATCATAATTTAAAGAAATATTGACTTTGGAATTTTATAATTTAAAGTTGTTTTGCTTTGTGAGTCAGTAACAGAACATCATGGCTTCTGCTAACGCAAATGTGGATAATGAAGCCATCGCTCAGGTGAGTGTTGATAGTAGTTTAGAAAATAATAATGTATTAGTTAATGTTAACAAGCGTAATGAGATCACTATCCAGGCAGATATTCATAGCACTGAAAAAATACTGATAAGTTAATCAGTAGTGATGATAATAATTTACTACCAATGAGTAAATCTCATGATTTACCATTACACTGTCAAAGTAAATGGGTAATAAGAAATTGATGATAGTGTAAGTCAGGTCAAAGCAACAGAATTATCAAGCAATGATGATGAGGTTAGCATTGGAACACCAGAAGAGTGTAGTCTTCCGAATATTATCTGTACGCTAAGACAGATGTCGAAAGCAAAACATAGGAATAATTTGAGGTTGATTAAGAAATTTAGTGAAATTGATGAGTCTAATAAAATTTGGGGTTGGAAATTAACCAAACTAAAAGGGAATTAAAACAAACTAATGAGAATTTGAGCAAGGAAATCACAGAAACTAATAATGAGTTAAGGCTAACTCGAAGCGATCTGTCAAAGAAAACTGATGAGCTATTTGATCAGCTGACCAAATCTTGTGGGGACTCAAAAAATGAAGTTAGAGCTGAATTGTTTAAGTTTAATGCTGAAACAAAAAACATGAAGGAAATGTTTAACACAGAAAATCAAAATGCAAACACCAGAATTGATCAGCTGAACACTTCGTTGGAGAGAACAGAAGTGGATTTGTCAGAAAAGATTAGCTACAATGAAAATAAAATCTAGGAAAATGATGATCAGATTAGTGAACTAACATCTAACATTGATCAATTAAGGAAAAATCAGGTAATACAGCAAATTATTGCTTAGCAGCAACAATGCTGGAATTATCCAAATAGGAGACGAGGTACTGGCAGAAGTAAAGCTGTGAGGACGGAGCGTCAGTCGTGCTTGGGTAGCTCAGTTGGTAGAGCACTTGCCCGCGAAAGGCAAAGGTCCCGAGTTCGAGTCTCGGTCCGGCACACAGTTTTAATCTGCCAGGAAGTTTCATATCAGCGCACACTCCGCAGCAGAGTGAAAATCTCATTCTAGAAATAAAAAAGTAGATTAAAACACCTGTGAAACAAGTAATGTTAAATCACAGTGTTGTAATAGAACAGATGAAGATATTGAAAAAATAAAAGAAATTGAAGTAGCTGTAACTAAAAATATTGTTGTTAATTAGCAGGAATTAAATCAATATGGTGCTAAATTTGAAAATAGCATTAGGGAACGGTTAGAAGTTAGATATTTGCAGGAAAGGAAGCAGATTGGAATAAGAATCTGTGATGCAATTGAAGGCTTCTTTTGTGTGTATGCAAGTTTCATCAGTTTAAAATAAGGGGTTTAATCCATCCTGTAGCATTTCTGAAACAATTTGAGAATGCATTACCTAGAGCATGGGATGAAAAAAAGGAAAGTGAATGTGTCATTAGTAAGTTGGAAGGCGAAGCATTGTCATGGGGAATGAGAATGGCTTCTTCCGGTAAAACATGTGGTGAATTTATAAGCGCTTTCCCTACACGATGTTGGTAAAACGCTGCGCAAAATACTGTATGCAGTGACATTTTCTTGGGAAGAATTTTCTTCTCAGTGAGTGTCAGAATTATCCAGAAATTCTTTCGAAATTATTGGAAGAGCAGCTTATGGTTAGATGATCGTCTGAAGGAAAGGGATTTAATTTCCATTTTACTGGTCAAATTATCCGTAAGTGTGCAAGAAAAGTAATTAGGAATTCCGAAAGATAGCGTTGACGGTATATTGCATGCTCTTGAACAGTTGGATTCATTGTCTGGCATAAGTCAACGTAGAGAAGGATGCGGAGGTAATGGCTGGAGACGGAAAAATCGAGATCATAGACAAAGAGATGATTGTAATGAAAATTATAAGGGATCTCCGGTTAGAGGTAGAGGTGGTTGTAACCTTGAAAGTTTCCATAGTAATAATGGACTTTATCAAAGAGAGGTAATCGATGACATGGAGAGGATAAGGCTAGAAAATTCAGGTGATTAGAGGAAAATGGACAGCAGAGGCAGGAAAGCTAATTAGGGGTTCTGATGTGGTTCAGTCGAGAACTGATAGTCAACAAGAGCCAGCCGATGTCAGTTATTTGGGATATGAGAAGAGGGATGCAGCTAAGGAACATTTAACGTCTGAAGAGGAGAAGCAGGTCAATCAAACTTATCAGCCCACATTTAAGGTACAACTGTTGGGTACAGGAGTATTCTAAATTCAGGGAGTGAGATTTGTGTGATAAATGAGGAACTATATTTGGAGTTAAAGAAGGGGGTATTCCTGAACTGCTGTTGAAAGGGGTGAGAATTACTGGAGCCATCCTGCTAACAGTAAGTTAATGAAGAACGAAGCGATGTTGCCAATTGAGATTAAAGATAGGATATTTGTTGTGAATGAAATGATCATTCCTGGACTGAATGTCAAATTAATTTTGGGGATAAAGTGGTTAATAGAGAGTTGTGCTGTGGTAGACTGTGCAAGATAAGTTGTGAAGATAAGTATAGGTAGAGAGGAAGATGAGTTGTTACTCATGGGATGTGTGATCCCAAAGGATAAACAGAGTGAGGTTCATGTTAACAAAAGTACTCAAGGGTGCAGTTAATGCTTATACTGAGGAGATTGGGAATGGAATAATAGATGATGTAGGTGACACAAATGGAAAAGATGGGGAGACAATGATTTGTACCATGCTTAGTGAGGAGAAACTGTTACAAAATAATATAGATGAGAATAATAGACATGATACTTGTAGGTTGATGTTAAAGTTAATGTCATCTGGAGAAAATATTGATGACGTTATTACTGACAAAGTACGGCAAGTGGAAAGTATAGAAGCTGATGAAGGACAGTCACTAAGAATGTTGTTGAGGAAACATGTAAAAGTATCTTCAGATAGACTTGGTCTAAGGAGGGACTATGTATTCTGATTCAAAATAAAGGAGCATAATCCATTGAAACTGATACCGTATATTACCCCTATAGCAAAACGGAAGTGGTAGACAAAAGAAGTTTACATATGTTGGATTTGAGTGTATTTGAAAGCTGAAAAAGTTAACACTGTAGTGCATTTGTATTGATTTTAAGGAAAGATGGATCAGTAAGAATAATCCTGGGTGTGAGAGCAATAATAATCGAAATCATGTTCCACAAATGAATAAACCAGAAATATCAGAGGAGATTGTTCAAAAGTATAATAATATTCAGATTATAGCTAGTATTGACATGAAGGCCAGTTTCTGGCAGATACCGTTGGCTGAAAAACATAGCAAAGATACAGCATTTATTTACATGGGTCTGTAGCATCATTTCAGTGTGGCGCCCTTTGAGCCAAATGTTTCTGTGTCAGCATTTATCAGAATATTAGATGGTGTATTAGGAGAGAAATTACTATCGGAGGTGACATGTTATGTGGATGATGTGCTGATTCTGGTAAGTAATTGAAAAGAACAAAACGAAGTTTTGGATCAGGTTTTGAGTACACTTTCTGATAATTATATCAAATTTAATATTAAATAACCGAAGTTTTGATGAAAAGAAATTAAATCTTTGGCACATATTACACATACTATTTCAGCAGGTGGTATCAGGCTGAAGCCTGAAAAGATACAGGCAATAAAGAGGGCACCAGAACCCAGAAATAAAAAAACAGGTTAAAGCATTCTTGGGTTACGTAATTTTTATAGAAAATTCGCAAATAATCGGACTATGAACTTGCAGACATTATTGAATTAACTAGAAAAAATGCTCTTTGGGTTTGGACAGAGCAATATAAACAACAGTTTTTGAAAATAAATGGAATATAATGTGAAACAATAAAGCTAGGCCATCCAGATTGCGCTAAAGAAATTTCCATTGCTACAGAAAGTTTAGGATATGGAATTGCAGCCGAAGTTTCCGAGTGATAAAGACCTCAGATACATGCAAATGAAAGACTATTAGTTTCATGCATAGAATATTGAATAAATAGAAAAGGCAATGTTCTGTAACAGAGATAAATTATTTACTGGGCAAAACGGTTGTAATTTACACAGATCATAAAGCTTTGACATTTTTACAAGACTGTAGGTCAACTCATGGTCGATGTATAAGGTGGGCTGTATTGTTACAAAAGTATAATCTTGAAATTACATATCAACCTCATAGTTGGTATGGGTGAAGTTGGCTTTAAAGATAACAGACGAAAAGATGTCAATATACTGACGTTAAAAAATGGTCAGTATGAAAGATCTGTGAAGAGAGTTTTAAAAGATTTGAGAAGAGAGCAGAATGGTGATGATGTTCTAGGAATGATTAAGACTAAATGGAGGATGAGAAACGAGGATAAATTGCGGAAGCATTACATAATTAAGGACATGCTGTTATTCTTTAGGGTCAATCCAGAAAGAAGTGACTGTGAAACATATCTGCCAGAACCTGTCATTGAGAATTTTATGCATTACACTTACATTACATATGGTCATTATGGTCCCAAAAAGCTCACAGACTTAAGGAAACACTATATTTAATAACACGGAAAAGAGGGGGAGGAAAGTATTGGAGAAATATTAACTTTGCCAGAAAGTTAAAGATTCAGATCATCAGATGAAAGGCTTTATGTATAGTGTTATCCCAAGTTCTGTATTAGAAATAGTTGCCGTGGACTTGGATGGCTGTCTTCTTAGAAATATAGAATACAATTATGTATTGTAGCTTTGATATTGTATCGAAGTATGTAAAATTATATCATTTGAGAAACTGTACAGGAAACGTCATAGCATGTGCTACGAGAAAGGATTACTTTTAAAATGTTGGAAAACCACAAAAGATCCTCAGGGATAATGGGCCCCAATTTGTGTCAAAAGTTTGGCAGGATATCTTAAAGGAAGAATAGTTAACACAGATATACATCGCAAAACATCATTCATCGTCAAATATATCCAAGAGAGTGACGAAGGACAATTGTTTCAGAAGGTATCTACAATGTTGTAGATCTCAAGCATTTCTGTAAACAAAGCATAACTTGTTTTATTATCACGGTGGGAGACTGACTGACTCAGAAAAAAAGGGCAATAAGTAATATAAATAGTGGTAAGCAGTAACGTTAAGTTCATTTTTTAATACTGTGTTTGTATAATGTGTGTGATTCACAGTTTGTCTTTATCTTATATTTAAGAATGAATGAACTGACTTAGTGTATGGATGTAGCTTGCACTATGAAACTCAGCGTAGCGGCTAACAGCAGTTCTGAGAAGTGCGTAATTGTGCTTGGGTTGTTGAACTGACAGTGCATCAGCTGGTATGACAAGGTCACCTGTAGCACTGTATAACGGAAACGGATGAGGCATCGATGTATGATGTGTGCCGAGCCATAGACGTCATCCAATGTCGATAGAGAAAACAACCAATTTACTGAAAATGACACCAATTAAATTACTATCATTAAATGTTGTTGTTGTTGTTGTTGTGGTCTTCAGTCCTGAGACTGGTTTGATGCAGCTCTCCATGCTACTCTATCCTGTGCAAGCTTCTTCATCTCCCAGTACCTACTGCAACCTACATCCTTCTGAATCTGCTTAGTGTATTCATCTCTTGGTCTCCCTCTACGATTTTTACCATCCACGCTGCCCTCCAATGCTAAATTTGTGATCCCTTGATGCCTCAAAACATGTACTACCAACCGATCCCTTCTTCTAGTCAAGTTGTGCCACAAACTTCTCTTCTCCCCAATCCTATTCAATACCTCCTCATTAGTTACGTAATCTACCCACCTTATCTTCAGCATTCTTCTGTACCACCACATTTCGAAAGCTTCTATTCTCTTCTTGTCCAAACTGGTTATCGTCCATGTTTCACTTCCATACATGGCTACACTCCATACCAATACTTTCAGAAACGACTTCATGACACTTAAATCTATACTCGATGTTAACAAATTTCTCTTCTTCAGAAACGATTTCCTTGCCATTGCCAGTCTACATTTTATATCCTCTCTACTTCTACCATCATCAGTTATTTTACTCCCTAAATAGCAAAACTCCTTTACTACTTTAAGTGTCTCATTTCCTAATCTAATCCCCTCAGCATCACCCGATTTAATTTGACTACATTCCATTATCCTCGTTTTGCTTTTGTTGATGTTCATCTCATATCCTCCTCTCAAGACACTGTCCATTCCGTTCAACTGCTCTTCCAAGTCCTTTGCTGTCTATGACAGAATTACAACGTCATCGGCGAAACTCAAAGTTTTTACTTCTTCTCCATGAATTTTAATACCTACTCCGAATTTTTCTTTTGTTTCCTTTACTGTTTGCTCAATATACAGATTGAATAACATCGGGGAGAGGCAACAACCCCGTCTCACTCCTTTCCCAACAACTGCTTCCCTTTCATGCCCCTCGACTCTTACAACTGCCATCTGGTTTCTGTACAAATTGTAAATAGCCTTTCGCTCCCTGTATTTTACCCCTGCCACCTTCAGAATTTGAAAGAGAGTATTCCAGTTAACATTGTCAAAAGCTTTCTCTAAGTCTACAAATGCTAGAAACGTAGGTTTGCCTTTTCTTAATCTTTGTTCTAAGATAAGTCGTAAGGTTAGTATTGCCTCACGTGTTCCAACATTTCTACGGAATCCAAACTGATCTTCCCCGAGGTCCGCTTCTACCAGTTTTTCCATTCGTCTGTAAAGAATCCGCGTTAGTATTTTGCAGCTGTGACTTATTAAACTGATAGTTCGGTAATTTTCACATCTGTCAACACCTGCTTTCTTTGGGATTGGAATTATTATATTCTTCTTGAAGTCTGAGGGTATTTCGCCTGTCTCGTACATCGTCCTCACCAAATGGTAGAGTTTTGTCATGACTGGCTCTCCCAAGGCCATCAGTAGTTCTAATGGAATGTTGTCTACTCCCGGGGCCTTGTTTCGACTCAGGTCTTTCAGTGCTCTGTCAAACTCTTCACGCAGTATCTTATCTCCCATTTCATCTTCATCTACATCCTCTTCCTTTTCCATAATACTGTCCTCAAGTACATCGCCCTTGTATAAACCCTCTATATACTCCTTCCACCTTTCTGCCTTCCCTTCTTTGCTTAGAACTGGGTTGCCATCTGCGCTCTTGATATTCATACAAGTGGTTCTCTTCTCTCCAAAGGTCTCTTTAATTTTCCTGTAGGCAGTATCTATCTTACCCCTAGTGAGACAAGCCTCTACATCCTTACATTTGTCCTCTAGCTATCCCTGCTTAGCCATTTTGCACTTCCTGTCGATCTCATTTTTGAGACGTTTGTATTCCCTTTTGCCTGCTTCATTTACTGCATTTTTATATTTTCTCCTTTCATCAATTAAATTCAATATTTCTTCTGTTACCCAAGGATTTCTATTAGCCCTCGTCTTTTTACCTACTTGATCCTCTGCTGCCTTCACTACTTCATCCCTCAAAGTTACCCATTCTTCTTCTACTGTATTTCTTTCCCCCATTCCTGTCAGTTGTTCCCTTATGCTCTCCCTGAAACTCCCTACGACCTCTCGTTCTTTCAGTTTATCCAGGTCCCATCTCCTTAAATTCCCACCTTTCTGCAGTTTCTTCATTTTCAATCTGTAGTTCATAACCAATAGATTGTGGTCAGAATCCACATCTGCCCCTGGAAATGTCTTACAATTTAAAACCTGGTTCCTAAATCTCTGTCTTACCATTATATAATCTATCTGATACCTATTAGTATCTCCAGGATTCTTTCAGGTATACAAACTTCTTTTATGACTCTTGAACCAAGTGTTAGCTATGATTAAGTTATGCTCTGTGCAAAATTCTATAAGGCAGCTTCCTCTTTCATTTCTTCCCCCCAATCCATATTCACCTACTATGTTTCCTTCTCTCCCTTTTCCTACTGACGAATTCCAGTCACCCAAGACTATTAAATTTTCGTCTCCCTTCACTACCTGAATAATTTCTTTTATCTCGTCATACATTTCATCAATTTCTTCATCATCTGCAGAGTTAGTTGGCATATAAACTTGTACTACTGTAGTAGTCATGGGCTTTGTGTCTATCTTGGCCATAATAATGCGTTCACTATGCTGTTTGTAGTAGCTAACCCGCACTCCTATTTTTTTATTCATTATTAAACCTACTCCTGCATTACCCCTATTTGATTTTGTATTTATAACCCTGTAATCACCTGACCAAAAGTCTTGTTCCTCCTGCCACCGAACTTCACTAATTCCCACTATATCTAACTTTAACCTATCCATTTCCCTTTTTAAATTTTCTAACCTACCTGCCCGATTAAGGGATCTGACATTCCACGCTCCGATCCGTAGAATGCCAGTTTTCTTTCTCCTGATAACGACGTCCTCTTGAGTAGTCCCCGCCCGGAGATCCGAATGGGGGACTATTTTACCTCCGGAATATTTTACCCAAGAGGACGCCATCATCATTTCATCATACAGTAAAGCTGCATGTCCTCGGGAAAAATTACGGCTGTAGTTTCCCCTTGCTTTCAGCCGTTCGCAGTACCAGCACAGCAAGGCCGTTTTGGTTAATGTTACAAGGCCAGATCAGTCAATCATCCAGACTGTTGCCCCTGCAACTACTGAAAAGGCTGCTGCCCCTCTTCAGGAACCACATGTTTGTCTGGCCTCTCAACAGATACCCCTCCGTTGTGGTTGCACCTACAGTACGGCCATCTGTATCACTGAGGCACGCAAGCCTCCCCACCAACGGCAAGGTCCATGGTTCATGGGGGAAGCATTAAATGTTGGCTGATGCAATTTTCCTATACAGACACTGTTGAATATAGGCACAGCATCATTGCATTTCATACCAAACCTAAAACAACTTGATGAGAAAGACAAATAAAACTCTCCCTGTGTGGGAATCACATAAGGTGTCCAAGCGCTATGGGAAGCAGACACTGCGACGTATAGGGATTTGGGTAGGTCCTAGAAACATGCTCCGATAGCCGAAGTGATTAAGGTGACCGATCGCGACACGCAGGATATCCTGGTTCGAGTCTCTGTGCAGCACAAATTTGCTGATGTTTCCAGTGAATTGTATAGCTATTGTGGTACCGTATTCAAAATTTGTGGATACATTTAATTATTTAATACAGCTGTCGACCTTCAGCAGTGTCTGTTCCCTCAGACATGCAGACATGTGTGACGGACACTGTCAGATGCAGTCGTCACAGTCTTTCAAGATGCTGATTGTCTCCTACGATGCTTAAAATACGTATCCTTAAAGTCTTACACTTATGGAGTAGTAAAGGTGCGGGAATGGGCAGTTAGATAACAAAGGATCAATGTACTGCGAATTTACCTTTGTACTGATTTACTTAGATAACTGGGTTAGGCACGGCTCCATTTAAAAGGGATGGCATGATAAAGTTGTAGGGTCGAGCTGCACACGTCTGCTGTCATGCCTTGCGCTAAACTCGCTGCAAATAATAACATGCACCTGTGATCCTGTAGTCAAATAGTCTACGTATTGATTAGATTTGAGAATTAATAAAATGATCAAAAATATTAAATAAAAGATAAATGAATAGTTAATAAAAGAATTTGTTTGTAACAACTGAAACTGAGATCCCAGAGAATTGTGCTGAATAATGTTTATTCGAGTAAGTAATCTAGAATAAATTGAACGTGGTCCTACAATTAATAATTGTACTACAGACAGAAACGTAACTGTATTAAAATGCAGTAAACTTGCGTTAAGTGCATTACAAGAATGTTAGCAGAATCTCGAGGCTAAGTAGTCATCCAATTCATGTGAAAAACTAATTCCATTTCGTGATGACAATAAACGAAACATTTACCAGCTAAAAATAATTCAGAGCTCATCATGACGATTTGTACATCAATACGCGAAAGGTAGAGAGTAGAAACTCATGCTCTTTCTAGTTTTAATACCGTAACTCAACCAGAAAAAGTTAAATTTCTAAACTGGAGAAAATTCAGACTTCGTAAAAGCTAAGTCCCTCCGAAAGTCAAAGTATTCTAGCTACCGTTCGCCAGACTCTATACTTACATGACTGAATAACTCACGCTACTTTACACAGCTGTGCCTTCTTCCAGATCTCGATGTAAAAGTCCCTCATCACTCCTCTGAGTGCACTCCTCAAAAAATGCCTGTCTTCTCTTGACTCCGGCAATGGTCCACCACGGCTTAAATCTCAATGGCTGAAGACCATCGACAATAAATTTACATCGTTCTTGTGTTTTATATACATGATTTAACTCAGTTTGGCTACTTTCCACACCAAACTAATAAATTACAACAATATCTGACAAAAGAATATTATAAAGCTTTGGTCACACTCAGAGCATTTACAACAATTACAAAAAGTAGCTTGTTCGTGAATAAATAAGTTCGTGTTCTTGCACTTGTGTGCTCACATTAAATGACAGTAAAATGCTGTTAAATACTGGTTAAAAATTTACTTAGATCTACTCGACAGAAGCGTCATTTCGCACTGTTTTCAATGGTGGTGTCAGTTAATACATGCGACTGACCTCTTTTAAATTACATTTAAATGAAGCTACTGGCAAAACAGTAAAGTATTCGTTAAATAACTACACAGGTGTAAAAAGATATGAAGCACTCACGTTACATTCAGTTTCTATTTTCCTGTGAAGAATACGAGGTTCTGACAGATATTTTCGTAATGAAAGGGATATAGAAGCGTAACAAATAAATAAATAAATAAGATACATACAGACGTTCGGCTTTCAAGGATAATAGCTATAGTGTTATACTGTCATCAGACACATTGTTTGTTGAAATCGAATGAAACGTTTAAAAGTTATTAATTTCAATGTTTATTGTGAAAGTATTCAGTCATTGTAAATCATTAAATGTTGTAATTTTTAAGATATTGAAAACATTATTGTTTCATTGGATGCGCCCCAGTTTTCTGAAATTGACATCTTCCGCACTGTCGCCATGCGAACAATCGCTGTCCAAATTCACCTTGCCCTGGGATTACCCATACCTGGCCACATGCTAACCATCTTTGTACCTGAGTTCGCCTGGAACGGCTGAGCGGCCTCCTTGCGTTACTAATTCACACCCAGCCAAGCAAGCGAATTCACCTCTCCTCTGTACCAGCCATAGAAGGCTGAATACGTCTTGTAAATACGTTTAACATTACAGTAGATAAACCCTGTTCTTGCCAGGTGATCATATAATGATCGCTAGTGAAGAGGAAGATATTTGCTTTATGTTAAGAAAATTATTAGAAGAGTACGACGAACGACGATTCAAAGTAAATTTTTAAAATGCTGAGTACCAGTGTAGTGGAGAAAATGTAGGAGGCATAACAGTAGATGTCCAGCACATCAAGCCGTGTAACAAATTTAAATCTCTGGATAGCATTCTATCGGAAAACAGAACAAGTAACTGGAAAATACGGCAATGAGTAGCTCAGGGGAAAAAGAAATCCAGAAAGTAAACCCTGTGTTATGGACTTGTAAGATAAGTTGGAAAGCAGAAATGTTTCTCTATAGGAGTATTGTTGGGCCTATAACAACTTCCAGATGCGAGTGTTGGGAATTTACTGAAAAAAAAATTAAATTGATGGTTGTATTAATGGACTATCTCAGAAGAACGTGGAGAATATCTCAGCGAGACCACGCAAGAAATAAAACGATTAGGGAAGTGACCAGGACTCAAGAAAGCACCGCAAGTAGAATAGAAGAATGGCAGATTGCTTGGTATGGACATACAATGCAATGACAGGTGGCGGATGGCCAAAGAACGAGGAAGGAATATTAATGGTTACCATCCCGTAGACAACGAGGTCATTAAAGATGGAGACCAAGCTTGGATTACGGAAGGATAGGGTTACGAAATCAGACGAACACTTTGAAAGGAACCATCATGGCATTTGCCTTAAGGGATTTAGGGAAATCAATGAAAACGTAAATCTGGATACCCGGACAGAGATTTGTACCGTCGTTCTTCCGAATGCGAGTCCACTGCGCTTACCAATGCGTCATCTCGCTCGGTGGCAAACAAGATCTTGATGTACTATCCTCAGAGAGGAAGGAGAAGAGAGAGAGCTAACATTGCCTAGTTAGATGGCGTGAAGGATAGCAATAAATATGTGGGATGCGGCCACTGCTCTAGTAATCCTACATGAGAGAGAGACAGACAGACAGAGTGAGAGAGACAAGTAAAAAAGTTGTGGCGATTACACCTTGAATTCTGTCGTGTGCCTGAACCGATATACAGGGTGAAGAAAACTTTGCACACTTGGACTTCACAGTGCGGTTCCTCACCTACAAGCAATACGAAAATGTCTCTCACAAAATATCGTCTTGCGCATGTTTCGGGCAGTATATGGACGTTAAAGATTGGCAGTTTGCCAACACTGTATCCACATGTTGGGGAACTACGTCTGTCAAGAGTTAGTCTTAGTGCTGTTCAGTTGGTGCAGTGGATATCGTTTTGGGTTAGCATGCAGGAGGTCAAGGGTTCGATTCTGGGTCGAGGCGTATTTGTTTTTAGTTGCTAATTGTAATCTGCGTGGTACATTATCTGGTGTCTTAATCGTCATACAGCGATTACGTCGGGTCTTCTACAAAACATTTGCACATACATACTATGAACACAGGAATGGAAGTACAATCGTTTTCGGTGATCAGCTTCTAAAGCCTTTTGCACGTCGTGGATGCGAAATGTTTCACACCACTGCATCTACTGCTTTCCAAATCAATTTTCTATGTACCCCCCCCCCCCCCCCCAGTGGTCCCATCGACTACTACCAGTAATTATTCTTGCAACGTTCAGGTCCATTACATTTCGTTATGACCTTATGCCACCGGCAGGGCTAGCAACGTGCTTTGCAAATAATTTCCAAACGTGTACCACGTAAATGTCAGGATACAAGTGGCTTAAGAAACGGTATATACTATAGTATTATATGGGAGAATCAAATTGGCAAACAAAAGCAATTACGCTTGGACCCAGAATCGGCCCTTCGACCTCCTGCATACTAACCCAAAACGGTGTCGACTAAACCAACTGCGTGGCACTAACCCTACCTGCTGACAGAGATAGTTACCGTACATGTGATTACAGTTTCATAGATTTCCAATTTTTAACGTCCATTTACGGCCGAAAATATGGGCGGGACGAAATTTTGTGACATACATTTTTGTGTTGCTAGTATGTGAAGAATTACGCTGTAAAGTCCGAGTGAGCGAATTTTTCTTCGCCCTGTATGTACTGGTTCCTATGTTGATAGGGGCCTATATTTAAGTATATAGCTGGAATGATAAAAAGTCGCTCAGTTGAAACACAGTTGACTAATGCTTGAGACAAGTCCCTAGCCTATCTCACATAGTCTCGCAGCACAGCACTCCTTTAGTTCACCCAAAACGCAAGTTTCAGCATGAAAATTACGCTCACGAAAATTTAACTATCTCACTAGCTCACAATATAACTTCTTTTGACATCCAGTTATGTCAACGGTCAGCTTAACAATATTCAAATTTCCGTAGTATCAATACCATTCATGTAATATTCCACTATCCTTTTTCCACTTATAACTTTCGATACCTCATTCATAAATCCACAACTTCTGTTCCACGTTAACAGAAAAATTTCCTCTATTCATGACACTTCTCAAAATCTTAATTATGTAAATATTTCTTCATCGACATAAGCTTTACCTGACATTTGGTCGGCAACCTGACAGTCACCATCGCCCACTCGTCCAACTCTGAACTACTTCTACCACGTCTGCCCAAGAGCACACAATCTGTTAGGAGACTCCTCCCCACCTGCTAGAGTGAAACTGTTCCTTCTGAAATCTTCTAGAACCAAACTGTATAGTATTCACAGCAAATAGGCGGGTGCAGTCGATTATTATTAGTAAGGCTGTCTATAACGGTACTCTTACACCCCACTCTTTTGTGTTTTGCAAAACTGTAAAATTTTGCAGAATAATAAAACTGAGTTGCCCTGATAATCGATCCCGTGGACTCATTATGTGGTGAGGCCCTCATTCGTGAGCGTATAGTTTTACAATCCTTTAAGATACACAGCCACATTAACTTATTCACACACCAGATCTTGACATATATATTTAATAATCTTAAATGGATTATTTTCTTATAAACTAACATTAAATAACAGACACCACGTTAATCAGTTTTAAGGATCGTTATATATACGTCACATATAATATAAATACACTAACATTTGTATGTACTTGGACATAATACACAGGATGTAACTTGACTAAGTATGTCACTTGCGGATTTTAAACTAATTCTCATGTAAACGAAGCCCTTCCATAGAAACCTTTACTCACATTTTTAATGGTCATGAAACTTAACACTTTAAGAAACCCCTTCTCCAATCAAACATCAAATATCAAATATACTACCCAAACGCGGCAGAAGACTCAGTCGTTTATATACATAACAAAATGCATCAAATCTACTGTTTTAATCTATTTCTTTTACCGGTAATTCACTAAGTAATTCAACGACAAAGTACTAATCCCAAGCAAGAAACTAGAAAAAATTAAGAAAAAATTTATTCAACACAATAAAATTTGTTATGTTTACTTAAAGTTTGCTGAAAGAAGAAAACACGACTGCATATGTCACATGGTGCCCTCTCACTTAAGAAGAAATTTGCCTTTGAGCATCTAAAGTGAGCTATAAATCACTTAAAAATAAAAACTAACACTCCCATGCGTAGTCACGCCAAACTTGACATCTCTCCAGCCGAAAGGTCAGCTGACAGCTTCGTCAGCTGGCCCGGTACGATGGCCTAATTCCCCACGGCTGCCTGCATCGGACTGCCCTCTGTGCATGCATTGCAGGTTGACCTTGATCTTGACCGACATTAGCGTCCGTTTCACCGTGTACGCGCCATCGCCAGACCAGTTTTGTCGGCTGCTCTCACCAGTTGTCTCGCAGTTGGTCGCCACACACGTAGCATCACTTTTCGCTAAGCATTTGTGTAGCACAAACAAAAGAAACCCAAACGAACTGAAGTGTCACACGCTACACTGCTATCCTCTGCTATTTAGCTTAAGTGCTATTTCTTTGATACTTACCCTGGATATACATGCATAAATTTAAACCCAATACGTTGGAGTTCAGCATCAGTGTGGTCAGCGTTCGCGACTAAAATCACTACAAACTAGTTCTGTTTCTTTGAGACTTAGCCTTGACATTCCTGCATAAATTTAAACCTAATACGTTATAGTTCATCAACAGTGTGGTAAGCTTTCATTACTCAAATGGCTACAAACAACATGATAATTATGACTGTTTTCATCACAGAAACTGTTTCAGTTGTTCGTTGGTATTTATCCAGGATGGGTTCAGGATTTAAAGGGACGAGATTTAAGGAAGTGTGATTTAAAGAGACAGATAACATGATTCAACGGAACAGTAGGATAGAAGGGTCTGTTCTGGAAACAAACGGCATTTAATAATGTCACATCTGGTGTCAGGTTGTACTTGACCTTGGGCATACTGGATACAAATGGCCTTGAGAGAGCTATCATAGTGCAGCTGAGTCATGAACAAACATGACAAAAGAGACAAAAGGAAAAATGTGACAAAAATTAAAAAATAGAAAACATGTAAAATTTAAATATGAAATGGTCGTATGGGATATCTGTATTTATAAATAGGAAGTAATCGAAATTTTTGGCATAAGCATTAGATCAAATTCTCTGCAGATCTCTTGAATACTATCACACAGAGCTACAAGTTTGTACCAAGGAAGAGAACTATTAGAATCACAGCATCAACTGCTCCCAAAATGAAAGAGATCTGTGGTACATCGGAATATCCGATAGAGAGGGGATATAGGTCCTTAATGTAACGATTCTGAGAGAGAGAATAATTCTGCTTATGCTTGAATAGTGGAATGTCTGTGCTTTCTAGAGAGACATGGTGACAAGATGAACTTGTCATACTGCCACTAGCTCTGCGTGCGCGAGAAAACGGTAACGTTATTTGTCTGGGCGCTGAATTCTGTGGTATTCTCTCTCAGTAGATGTGAGGTGCAACTCATATGTATTTCCAAGCATTAAATATTTTGATCCATTGTGAAGTGGTATGATTCCTAAAGCGGAAAGCGGTACACATGGCTCACATATTAGCGTTACTACATATGAAATCATGAGAAGCTCGTTGATAGAGGGTAAATGGGCTCTGTACACAACATGGTTAGCATGCATTTTATCTAAATGACACGAATTAACAACTAATACTATTGCTAGGCGTTTGTCTAATTTTTTAAGCCGTTTATCATAATTTTAACCATTTTTTCGGTTGTTCTCAATAGCAATATCAGTGGTAGGAAATTTAGAGCTTTAGACACTTAAACAATTGACTGTTTTCGTGGAGACTTAGTGCATACTGAAGGGAAATGACCGGAAATATGTTCAACATGAATAGCGTTTGTATCATATTGCTGCTGTGTGGAAGGTTAGGTCTGCCACTGCCGATTGGTCATGGCCACATGGTGACGGTTATCTGTCAGCCAGTGAGCACTTGTCACCGTCCTATGGTTTTAATGTTTAACATTTTAAGGCCATGTGTAATTTTTTTACAAAGTAAACAAATACACTCTTTGCTACAAAATGGAACTGTTCGATGGAAAAAGAAAGAAAAAAATAGGTGAAGTAATGAAACATTATAACAGCTTCATGTAGATGAAATACATACTGTCTGCATCGCCATGTTGTTGTTATTATTATTGCTATTACAACTATTATTAAAAAGCTGATGGATTATATTTTTTAAGCTCCGTCTACAGCACACCACAGTTGGGAAAGCAATTACTGCATATGACTTAACTGTGTTTGACGGGTGGGGTAGCATTACCACATTTTTCCATACAGCTTCTGTGACTGGGCAGTACTGTTAAATTGGGAATGGCGTCGCACTTTTTTTTTAATAGACATCGGGGCGTATACTGTAACAAATACCTGCCTCTAGTATGCGCTTCCGTGTATGCAGGGTAACACTATCCATACAAAAACAACACATGCATGTTGTTGTTGTTATTGCGGGCTCTACTCCAACACCTGTCCCATGACCCTGGGCATCAACGACAGACCACAAGCAAAACAGTGTAATTGGACAGCATCTCCAACCTAATTTACAAGTTATTACCAGACAATCATGTTACTGGAGGTGTTATCATTATTATCTTTAGCTGAAGGTTTTTGCTACTGGTATAAATAAGTGTCATCAGTAAAAGTAGCTGCTGTTGGTGGACATTGTGATCATACTGCTATGCTAAAACGCATTCTAATGTTTGTCCTATACATATGTTTACTAAAATAGAATGAAATGGGATCGAAACCAGTACCTTCAAGAGAATCACAGAAATATAGTTAACTTAAGTACAAGTACATATACTCCTGGCAGTCAGGACCGATACTGAGTTGTAAAACTATGCTCTGTACGTCTATAGTTTTTATTATTTAACACGAACTAACAAACAACGAAGCTGATAGTTCTATCGCAGACTACGTCTTAGTGGTATTTTATGTTTTACGTCTGGATGATGGTCTGTTCATAATAAGTAAGTCACATTTCAGAATCAAAATGAGATTCATGTGTATTACAATAATGTTTGGTAATGGCCGGAGTGAATGTTGTCCGGCTATTCGTCTTCGTAGAAATCGATTCGTCATCCAAGTTACTGGGGTCACATACTTGATATGGAACCAAGACTGGGTTGGATGATGATACAGGGAAACATGTTTACTGTTTACAGTTATGACTGGTAAAAAGCACCACCCCTCTAGACCTTTTAATAGCATTAACAATATGGAAAAATCTAGTGATAGTCATTGTCTCCATTCTGGTAAATCTAAGAGTGCAAAGAACACCTATATACTGAGGTGACAAAAGTCATAGGATACCTCATAATATCGTGTTGAACCTCTTTTTGCCCGACGTAGTGCAGCAACTCGACGTTGCATGGACTCGACAAGTCGCTGGAAGCCCCCGCAGAAATATTGAGCCATGCTGCCGCTATAGCCGTCCATAATTGCGAAAGTGTTGCCGGTTCATGATTTCGTGCATGAACTGGCCTCTCGATTATGCCGCGTAAATGTTCGTTACGATTCGTGTCGGTTGACCTGGGTGGCCAAATCATCCACTCGAATCGTCCAGAATGTTCTTCAAACCAGTTGCGAACAATGACACTGCAGGTGATGTCGTGCTGTTAGCAGAGGCACTCGTGGCGGTCGTCTGCTGCCATAGTTCATTAATTCCAAATTTCACCACACTTTCCTAACGGATACGTCGTCGTATGTCCCACATTGATTTCTGCCGTTATTTCACGCGGTGTTGCTTGTCTGTTAACACTGACAACTCTACAGAAACACCGCTGCTCTCGGTCGTCAAGTGAAAGCCGTTAGCCACTGCATCGTGAGATGTAATGCCAGAAATTCGGTATTCTCGGCACACTCTTGACACTGTGGGTCCTAGAATACTAAATTCCCTAACTATTTCCGAAATGGAATGTCCTAATCGTCTAGCTCCAAACACCATTCCGCTTTCAAAGTCTGTTAATTCCCATCGTGCAGCCATAATCACGTCGGAAACTTCTTCACACGAATCACCTGAGTGCAAATGACAGCTCCTTTCATAACCTGTATACGCGGTACTACCTCCATCTGTATATGTGCATGTCGCTATCCTATGACTTTCTCAGTGTACTTCTCTCTAACAAGGGAGAGGTGTGACTGTCTTGCTGACAAAGATACAGAACAAATTTGGGCTTCCTGATATCTAAAGGAACCGTTCGGTCGATCAGACTTGGACCATTACCCATTAATGTTGCTAGTATGTGGAATTTTAGTAATACTTCATTTCTGGCAATATTCTCCGGAAAATGTAATTAAAGTTAATAGAGACTGTATTCTGGTGAGTCGCTGTTTTGATGAGGGCATGTCCACGTGTGTGTGTGTGTGTGTGTGTGTGTGTGTGGGTGGGTGGGAGGGTGGGTGGGTGGGTGAGAGAGGGATAATGAATGTCCTTCTCACTAGCTCTCTCGTCGGTGCAGGGTAGCTGGGACATTTCCTATCTTACATCGTGCTTTGACAGAATTGTTTGCATTGTACATTTCACCATTGTGTGTTGAGACGTTCGTGCAGTAATAAGAGCACACCTTCCAATAGAGAATGGTCGGTTCAAGCTGCTTTAAGATGCAAAAAGATTTTATTGTTGCAGAGGTAAGCATGAGGTACGTGAAGACATTCGTCGTTACGGATTGACTATCTGATACATACAACTGTATGTCCTTCAAACTGGTAGTGATGCATTGCCCGATGTTTACCCATTTAGTTCGATCTAACGTATAATTATTTGTTGCTTGGATACCACGTTTCGGGAACTGATTCGGATTTGAGCGTGCTTTGGTCAAGAATGTGTAACAAATAACCATTTACCAATCATAAGCGAAATTATTCTCAAGAGGACATCCGAAGGATTTCGTGATTCTCATAGTATGATGGAACAAAATCCGTTGGGAGGGCAAAGTTCAAGACGTTTAAGGACGGCACGGAGACTGAGTTGCAAGATCGCAAGATTACAGACTAATGCGTACAGCTTTACGCTTAGCCTTACCGACTGCTGTGTATATAATATAGGTTGATCACATGATCAAGATGCCTGTCACTAAATTTTTAGAACATACATACTCCTCAAACCACCTTATGGTACCTTGTGTCATTCGCAATAGTAGAGCACGGGAAAAAGAAAACAACTGTCTATATGCCTCTGTACAAGCCACAATTTCTCTTATCTTACGCGAAATGTATGTTGGCCAGTGGTAAATCCAGTCTAGTCGTTTAATATCGGGTGTCTAGGAAACCTGCTTTCTTGGATTCCTAGACAACATTCAAAGAAATCATAAGAATGAGTTTTATTACAGAATGAAAAAATACAATACTTAAGTTTGCGTTAGACAGATGTGTCGCAAGGAAAGGCCGGCACACGATATAATAAAGTTTCTTCAGTATAGACAAGTACAAGCGAATTAATAAATGAAAAGCACCAGTTGGCTTTTGTTCTACAATATTACTTTTATTATGTTAACCGGTTTTTGGCTTACAAGGCCATCTACAGACATTCACTGAGTATTGTCACCAAAGAAGTTACAATCTTTGCAAACAACGCTGGAAGAGAAGTAACATGTCTAGACTGAAGCAGGAACATACAGTAAGTAACGTCTTTGACAGTGTGGTGGTAATGCAATGAAAAAGTAAAAAATTGAACAGTAAATAAATAAAAATGGAGTACACAGGAAAAACTTTAACAAAATGTTCAAATGGCGTTCAGCCTCGCCGTTCGTCTGAGGGTGGAATGGGGCTGAGGTCAGTTGGCGAATGCCATGAGGAGCACAGAATGCTTCAAACTCTGAGGACACGAATTGGGGGCCATTAGCGGAGACAATAACTTCAGGAAGGCCCTCAATGCAGAAAATAGACGTCAAAGCCTGAATAGTACTGGCAGATGTAGTAGAAGACATATGTACAACAAAAGGTTCAAATGGTTCAAATGGCTCTGAGCACTATGGGACTTAACATCTATGGTCATCAGTCCCTTAGAACTTAGAACTACTTAAACCTAACTAACCTAAGGACATCACACAACACCCAGTCATCACGAGGCAGAGAAAATCCCTGACCCCGCCGGGAATCGAACCCGGGAACACGGGCGCGGAAAAACGCTACCGCACCACCACGAGCTGCGGACGAACTTTAACACAAAATAGGAACAGCATACCTGCATAACAATTTCTATTAATAAACAAAACTGTAGCATGGGCAGTACAGTTGGGCGTGCGTATTTAAGAAGTGGTGAAATTAACATCTGGTGGATGCAGGTGTGCCTTCCGAGGCAGTGTGAGGAATTCGGTCGTTACCACAAGCGTCACACTGGACAGGGAATCACTGACGCATAGGAAGATTTCCCGCAGTTACCTGTTGCCAATGAATGGGGCGTTGTACGCACTATGGTACTTCCCCAGCTAAACGGCCCATATATGTTCAAAGTACTGAAGTGTTACGTTTCGCAGAGAGACGGGCGCGCTCTGTACGGGAGACGACACTTGCTCCCTGGCGAATCACCTTATACTGCTGTGCTTCTGAGATTTGTGTGGTCCGTGGGGTGGCGGCGATGAGGACAGCTTGAAGGCATCGTCGGAGGTGGGCAGCGGCAGCAGCGGCGTCGGTGTCACTTTGGTGACGCCGGCTGTAGCTCCAACAAAAAAAGGTTCAAATGGCTCTGAGCACTATGGGACTCAACTTCTGAGGTCATCAGTCCCCTAGAACTTAGAACTACTTAAACCTAACTAACCTAAGGACATCACACACATCCATGCCCGAGGCAGGATTCGAACCTGCGACGTAGTGGTCGCGCGGTTCCAGACTGAAGCGCCTAGAACCGCTCGGCCACTCCGGCCGGCGTAGCTCCAACAGAAACGTGCCGTTCGTTGTACGTGTTTTTACGCGTGAGGTTTTGGAATGCCATTGAGTGAGAATCGACCAGATTCTTATTCGTCTCGGCTTCTTGTCAGACGGCGCATGAATGCCGCACCTCTCTTTGACCTCATTTATCACATAAAGCAGGGCCGGCCAAATGCTGCACACTTTGCTAAAGTGCGAAAGTGCGGCACAGGCTCAAAAATGTTCAAATGTGTGTGAAATCTTATGGGACTTAACTGCTAAGGTCATCAGTCCCTAAGCTTACACACTACTTAACCTAAATTATCCTAAGGACAAACACACACACCCATGCCCGAGGGAGGACTCGAACCTCCGCCGGGACCAGCCGCACAGTCCATGACTGCAGGGCCTTAGACCGCTCGGCTAATCCCGCACGACTGCGGCACAGGGTGTGCACATCCCAGCCACTGGGCAATGCGGAATAGCGACACGTATACCAAATGAGCGGCGGAGGTTCCGCTTCCTTGTTTATGCGATAACGGGAGGACCGAAGCACACCCAGTCTTGCTTCCCTCTGACGATTGTAGCCTTACGTGAGACGTACTGAGAAATGAAATTACAATGAAATCCAGACCATTAGCTGCTTACAGAAGTTGATAAACATCAACGGGGACAGTTGAAAATGTGTGCCACGACCGGAACTCGAACCCGGTATCTCCTGCTCACACGGCAGACGCTCTATCCGGCTGAGTCATCGAGGACGCAGATGATAGTGCGACTGTAGGGACTTATCTGGGGCACGCTCCCCGTGAGACCCACATTTCCAATTTATAGTCCACACACTACATTTGTAATGCCCCTGCCCACTGTACTCATTACTCGCAGCAGTCAATCTACCGATTCCCGTAAGAGTTTGAGCAATGTGAGAGCAACCGCACTGAAGAAGATCATTGGCAAGTAAGCCTTATCTATATGATGATGGTATCTGTTCTTTCGGACAAGTCACAGTGCTCGCACTCTTACAGGAATCTGTAGATTGACTGTCGGGAGTAGTGAGTATAGTGGGCAGGGAAACTACAAATGTAGTGTGTGGACAGTAAGTTGCAAATGTGGGTCTCACGGGGAGTGTGCCAGAGATAAGTCTCTGTAGTCGCATCATCCTCTGTGTCCTCGATGGGTCAGTCGGATAGCGCGTCTGCCATGTAAGTGGGAGATACTGGGTTCGAGTCCCGGTCAAGGCACACATTTTCTACTGCCCCAGTTGATATTTATCAACGCCTGTAAGCAGCTAATGGTCTGAATTTCATTGTAATTTCATTCTTTGGGAGCTGCAAGATCACTAATGGTATCTGCTCTTTCGGACTGAAAAATGGCGAGTATCGCAAAAAAGCAAAGAACGGGAGATCTCTATTCTCAGTCATTTAAGCACGATTGGGAACTGCAATTCTTCTTTACAGCGGGAGATAAACACTCACAGCGTTTTCTGTGCCGCCGAATGATAGGCGGCCAGTGTAAGTTCACGACTAAAAGATAGTACAACTCATTTCATAAAGACGAGTATAGTATGTATTGCGTATTGAACCGGGGACCTAGAAACGACGGAGAGGCATCGTCCCCGCTGTAGCCCTCAGTGGTACACAACCCCAAAACAGGCTACAGCAGCCCATTCACCCCACCGCCGCCCCACACGGAACCCATCCCCTCCCCCCCCCCCCTCCCACGGGAACGTGGCATACCAGACGAGTGTAACCCCAAATGTTTGCGTGGTAGAGTAATTATAGTGCACGCGTACGTGGAGACAGTGTTTGTGCAGCAATCGCCGACATAGTGTAACTGAGGCGGAATAAGGGGAACCAGCCCGCATTCACCGAGGCAGATGGAAAACCGCCTTAAAAACCATCCACTGGCTGGCCGGCACACAGGACCTAGACACTAATCCGCCGGGCTGATTCGTGCCGGGGACCGACACGCCTTCACGCTCGGGAAGCAGCGCGTTAGATCGCGCGGCTTTGCGGGCGGTCGAGTATACTGTAGTGAACAGTGAAGTTGGCGAACCAAAGAAATTGCGCTCAGTATGAGTCACATCAACATGCTTCTAATCTAAGTCGTAATAATTGATGCCTCTTTAACTCTGCGTTTCTTGTGTTACATTCATATCTTTTTTACCATACAATGTACTGTTTTCAATTTTCCAGAATGGTAGTTATAGTACATCTGCACTCCGAGCAAGTTTCAAAATCGCATTAAGAATGGCAAGGTCTCACAAACAGGTTATCCGAAGGGGAGTTTGTAAAAGACTGTCAGCAGAACTTTTACGTTCCACGAACGTTAGCAGATTTCAAGAGATGGCCTTTTCAGACAAATAGTGATACATCGTGTGTTATGGTTGGCAATATGCACAGCCAGTTAAGAAATAAGGCTGAGGATTTCGGTGCTTTCTCTGTTGCGTTAGGTAAAGCAACAGGTCTTACAGATACAGCTCAGGTAGTGACATACATACGAGATGTCGATTACGCTCTGCATATAACAGAGGACTTTTTGGACTTTAGACGAGGATGCGACAGATGCAGACTTACGTCAAGCTGTCGAGCAAGCGATTGATGCTGTCGGTTTGGATTGGGATCGGTTAATCTCAATGACCACGAATGGAGCTGTGGCAATGCGAGACCATCAGAGGGGACTCATAGCACTGATGTGCTAAAGGATAGGATACACAGAAGAGACGTTGTATAGAATTCTCTGAATTCTGCGTCGAGATCCACTTTGCGCAAAATCAGTAACGTTAGAAAATGACATTCCAATTGTTGTGCGTACCTAACATATCTGAAAACACGTGGCCTTATGTATCACCAGTTTCGGCAGTTCTTGGAGAAATTAGGAGAGGAGTACGGCCACATACCTTACTATACAGTGTAACACCCCACCCGTCACTTATCTGGTTTCGGCGTGTGTTCACTAACAGATCAACAGAGAGTGCAAAACTGCCGCAATATCGGATAACGCAAAGAAAGTAATAAGGCCCTGTGACTCCTGATTGAACTGCAGTGGCAGTGTTGACATTAATTGATCCCTTATAATTAAAAAGGGGTGCACATTGATGTTATATTCAGCTACTGAACACCAGATGCAAATGTTGAACATAAAATTAATTAAGAAAGTGACTTGGAATTTCAACTACTTGATTGAAAACAGATGCAGTCGATTATCACAAATTTATTTTAACTCACGACCTTCAATCATCACATTACATGACTCTCCTCACAGGCAGTGGGAATAAATTGCGTTTACAAATTAATCAGTGGCCTAACTCAAGCCGGAGCGGGCGTAATATCACCGAATTCAGCGTGGCGGGGCGGCGTCGTTGTGCGGACGTCGGCCGGCCTTGTGGTGCTGCAAGGCTCCGCTCGTCTATTCACTCCTAGCTATCTTTCTCAGTACATAGCTGAACGAAAACTTTCTATCTCCAAGCTCAATCGTTCCGTTTGCTAAGTCCTAAACTGCAGAGATGCTCACTCTCTCTCAGGCAAGCTGAGTAAAGAACGCCACATCCGCACTCTAGGCAAGCTGGGAACGGAAAAACCTCTACGGAGACTTCTGACGTCCACTCTTCGCCTCGGTTTCCCCTCCAGCAAAATCACTTACGGAAATTTCATCGCAAGTCGCGTTAATTATGCGCCACTTCCCAGCGCCAACCAATGCCTGCTCTGGGAAGTGAACAAATTCCCACAAAATTTCCCTTCCTCTCAACTTCTGCTATGTAGCTCCTCCCAGGTCACCCATCAAGGTTAGCGTCTGCATAAAACACCAATTTTTCGGAAATTCTGACTCCCAGGAGAGTATTTCAAATTCCTGGGTCCTACATCCCCATTGGAGGCCGGCGTTTTTCATTCTGTCGTTCTTCACCTGATTTACTTCAGACTCTGCGGACCGTGAATTCAGCGTGAAGTTGCTATAGTCACGAACACGCATATTTCGGCCTCTGTTGACCGCTCCACCGTAGCTTTGTGCGGCTTTCTCGCATGTTTCACTGAAAACGGTACGATGGACATTTATCAACAGGAGTACAAGTTCTCTGTCTGCTTCCCGGTACACCAACATGGGGTCAACCACCCCCTCACTGTCACTCATCTTAAGGCAGCTGGAGGCCGCTCCCCGTTACCGCTTTCTCAGAGTTTGAGCCGCCCTAAGCTGCATATTGTCGCTTCCCTTCGCCACTCCCCAGCCGCGCGCCGCCACCCGGCTGCCTTCAACTCTGAATACTTCCCTGGGATAAACTAACCTCCAGTAAATTGACGCGTTTCCACAAGGATTTCATGTCGTGTGAATTACTTTAAAGCCATCACCGAACATTAATTATTCCAATACGTCCATACTATACACTCTACAAGATGCATTGTGCCTTGTCAGTCATTTTTGTTCAGCCCTACTGTTCGCTCAACGTGAGCTCAGTGATCTTTAGTGACTTCATGTAAGGGGCATAGTTATTGCCATCTTACAACAGAAGTACGCTGACTCAGTTGAGGTAAAACGCTGAAAAGATTTTTTTAATTTACTTTTGGTCGTAGCGAATTGCTAATGTGAGGAGGGAACGAGTGAACCGAAGTTAGAAGACCGTTGGTGGATATCAGACATTGCAGTTCTCGTGGGCATTACATCTCATATGAACAGCCTGAATATCAATTTTCAGGGTGAAAATAATTTTATTTTTGACTTGCTGGAAAAAATAAATGCTGTTGAAAGGGACCTTGCTCTTTCGGAGAGCCAACTATTGTCTGACAACACTGCACGTTTCCCTATCGTTGATTTGGTCCACGAAAGTGCTAGATTTCAAGAATCCGTGTCAATAACTGTAAAATAAATTAAGGAGCAATTTCGAGCACAACTTGTAGTTGTTACGAGTGTGTTCGTTGCTTTGCATGGTCGCTTTGAGCGTGATTTAAAGATGCTCCAAATCATCTACGGATGGGACAGATTGACCTGCAGTGCAGTACATGGGTCAAGGGCAAGGTCTCTGCAGTACTAAGTACAAAAGAATTCTACGAAAACCTTCCACTGCAACAATTTCCACACCTGCATCACGTATCTGCGAGAGTTATTTCTATGTTCGGATGTACTTATGTGTGTGAAAGATATTTCTCCACAATGAAAATGAATAAATCATGGTTTAACGACGAAAATCTTCCCATCTGCTTGCGTTTATCAATGTACCTTGCTTTTGCGACCGACATTAATTTTGTCTTTTCACATCACCAATGATTGACATGTTTCGGATTTCTTTCTTTTTCTAATTTAAAATTGTTATTTACTAATTGTGCCTTGTCCTGCTCCATGTTACATAGACGAACGTAATTATCTGAAGGTTTGGTGTTAAGCCGGTTGTTCAAGGTATACTTACATGCTTAAAAATTATAGTTTAATTATTGAGAGACATGTTTGATAACCTTGGAATGAAGGTATTTAGGTATCTAACGTAGGCGTAAAATCAATCCGGTATATTTATGCACCATTTGTTTTCCTGTTTTGTTTTAGGTGCGTGACGTTAGTTGATAGGGCGATGGAATAACAAAACGTGATTGCATTGCACTCTGTGAAAAGAGCACGAGACTGCCCAAGGTAAAATGTATCCCAGCTAGTGGTTAAAGCGAAGTAGCGACATCTGTGCTCAGAGCGGTGACGGTTCCGTTTCGTTGTTTACACATCTGGTAAGTATGAACACCTTGTCCAGGAAGTAGCACATGTGCAACAGCTTCACATATGTGCAGAATTTCTGGCCGGCCCTGGTATACTCATAGAGGCAGATGTGTCCATGACCACAGAGAGTTGATGACTTGGTAAGTAGAAACAGTGTAATCATCTTGGAAAATCGGGTTTTTTGCCGGTAATACGCCTCGTGCTGCACGAGATTTCGATTGCGTAGCTCGCAATCCTCATGTGCTTTTCCTTGAGGCTGAATCCAGTTTTTCCGCTGTTTCATTCCCTCCTCTTAAGAAGGAAGGCGAGCTGTTTGAATGCTTTACTGCACTATTCAGCCAATGGTTATGTTCGATTTATGCTTTGGGGCACTGTTTATTTTATTCTGAGACTGGGGTCGGCCTGGGATGGCCGCGCAGTATGAGGCGCTATATCACGGTCCGTGCGGCTCTCCCCGTCGGAGGTTCGAGTCCTCCCTTGGGCATGGGTGTGTGTGTTGTCCATAGCGTAAGTTGGTTTAAGTTAGAGTAAGTAGTGTGTAGGCTTAGGGACCGATGACCTCAGCAGTTTGGTCCCATAAGACCTTACCACAAATTTCTAAATTTTCCTAATTAGGAATTTTGCGGAGGACATTTGAGGAACAGCTCTGGCATTCGCCTTATGGCCGAGGGGAAAGCTCCGAAAACCGTGGATAGAGATGCTGGTGTTGACATCTTATATGTTATGATGGAATTGTTTCCTGTTGTATTTCTCTGTTTCCGGCGATAAATCTCGTCTTCTCGGTTTAATTCCTCCATCTTTTGAGGGCTCATGAGGACATTGTATCTGTTGAGCACTTCGAATGTCTGGACTGCTACGGTCGACATCGCTGGACGTTCCTCGCGCACGTCTGGTGTTGTCTGAGTCTCTCGGTGTTCAAGGTGGACCTCCGTTTGGGAAGGCGACGGTAGTATGGCTTCCTCAGTAGGAGGCAGGCTGCCTCCAATTTCGCATGGAGCGCCACCCTGAAGCGGGACTCGGCCTCTTCTAGGACGGCACCGACACTGGTGCGCCAGTCGTCTTCCTTCCTGATGGTTGATGCGCTGCCTACTGCCACCGCGACGTCTCGTCTCTCACGGCGTGCCAGCGCTGACTGACTCGACTCCACGCCGGCTTCCCCCTCCACCTTTCTCACTGATGGAGGGGGCTGCAAACCACGCTGGAGGGGAGACCAATGCCAGCTCGCTACAGTAACGGCTTTCCCGCGTCTTCTTCCTCTTCGGCGGCGTTTTCCTTCGTTCAATCGGCTTCCGCCGGTTTCACGTGGGCTGCTACTTCGTGACGTTGCTACTGCCTGTGGTGGCTAGCAATCGCGCCAGTTTACGACATGAGCCACAGTGGACACAGGTCGGCGTTTCTTCTCGTTTTCTGCCACAGGCACAGATGCCGTGTCCTACTGAGCACCTCACGCACCATAGGGCATTGCGGCACAACGTAGCCACATGGCCCTTTTTCTGGCACCTTAAGCCTGTGGGAGAGGGGGGGAGGGAGATTCTGCAGCTCGTGGTCTTGCGGTAGCGTTCTCGCTTCCCGTGCACAGGGTCCCAGTTCGATTCCGGTGGGGTCAGGGATTTTTCCTACCTCGGGATGACTGGCAGTTGTATCGTCCGCAGCTCGTGGTCGTGCGGTAGCGTTCTCGCTTCCCACGCCCGGGTTCCCGGGTTCGATTCCCGGCGGGGTCAGGGATTTTCTCTGCCTCGTGATGACTGGGTGTTGTGTGCTGTCCTTAGGTTAGTTAGGTTTAAGTAGTTCTAGGGGACTGATGACCATAGATGTTAAGTCCCATAGTGCTCAGAGCCATTTGAACCATTTTTTTTGTTGTATCGTCTTCATCATCATCATCATCATTCATCCCCATTATGGTCGGAGGAAGGCAATGGCAAACCACCTCCACTAGGACCTTGCCTAGTCGGTGGTGCGGGTCTCCCGCATCGTCCCCTATGCTCCTCGGACTATGGGACCTCATGATCATCAAGCACGGGAGCTTACGATCCACTTCTATCTGGAAGCCTAGGAGCTACTAAAGTGAAAGATGTCTTCTGCATTTTCTACTGCCATTAAAAACAGCGGCGGCTTTCTCCTGTTTGCCTGGTTGTGCAGCTTGACTGCTACGTAACTGAAACCAGTGCGTGACAGTCTTTCGTTGGCTGTCGCCTCGTCACATATTCAGGGTAATCTGTGGAGAAGCGCCTTCGTCGTCTTTACGAGCTTCTTTGGTAGCGCCTACTTCTTCTCAGGCGCCTTCACGATGTGGGCGGTCACAGTGCCTTTGAGTGCACTGTGATCGGCCAGGCTCCCCGCTTGTAGCACAACTGTGGCCCCAGAGTCGACAGACTCGTTGCCGACCGCGTGTTTGCTGCAGTTTACTACCGCGTACACCTCTGTCCAACCTGTACTTCTCCATTTGATGTACAGAGGGAGGGACAGGTGTTCGATCGTCTTCTGTCGGCTGTCGACCGGCTGTCTCGATGAGCTGCACGGTCGAAGGCCCCTTCACTGCATCATCTTTCCACTGTCCACGGCGTCTGACCACGCTGTGGCGCGAAACACATCAAATTTGGGTTGTGAAAACGAGACGTATTAATCTGCTCTTCTCGCTCGCCACATCACAATCACGTCTCCACAGCTCCCGCCAACCTTGCTAGCGTAGCGCGCTGCTCAGACGACGCGCTCCTCCGCTCGCTCAGGCTGAAGGAGGAAAGTGGGCTGCTCGAGTGTTACACTGCACTACTCGGCCAATAGTTATGCTTATGTTACGCTGTTGGGGCACTGTTTCTTTTCATTTATTGGCATGAAGGATGGGGGCGGGGGTTTATATCACAATTTGAAATTTATTTGCAGTAGATTTGGGGAACAGGTCTAGTATTCACTTTACAGACAAAGGAAAACTTGCACAACCTAGCCAGATCGCTCGTGTTGACACCTGTGTTCGTCATCTTGTATCTTCGCTTGTTGCCAGAGCTCCATCTTTCCCGCTCATATTGCTCTCTGACTTCAATAGTGACGAGTGTTCTTTGTGCTCTGACGACTCATTGCTCTGGGTTCTTTTGCTTGTCATTTCTGGTCGGCGCTCTCGGTTTTGCTGTGGAGTCTGCGTCTAATGGTGATGCATGCGGCTCTCGATTGTATGATCGCTGAGACGTGCAGGAGCACGTGTGTCTACGTCGCTCGCGTTCCTGCTGGCGGCGGTCGTTGCATACCTCTCGTGGCAGGAGGCCTACACTTCAGCATGGAGCGCCGTCCTGAAACGGGAATCCGCTTCTTCCACGGTGGTATCGACGCTGGCGCGTGGGTCGTCTTCTTCGCCCCTCAGGGTTGCGCTGCCTCTTGCCACTGCAGCAGCTTGCTTCTGTCGGCAGTTCGTCGCAGACTGACGCCACTACAGGCGTCTAAAGCTAGCGAAATGAGGGATGCTCAACTACCAGACCTACCGATAGATGGCTCTAGCGCGTGCCGGCAAAAGATTATATCATTGAGTGTTCACTAGAAATCACTGGTGTCCGCCATATCTGAATTTGGCAAAGAACGAAGTGTCAAAACACGGATGAAAATGTTTTTCGTTCTGCGCCCTCATAAGTTTTTTATATTGGATGTTCTAGACATCTACACATCAACATAATGAAGTGTTTCTGATCTAGCGAGAAAAAACAGTGACAGTTCTGCTATGAAATTCCTAAATTCGAGTGTGTTTTGGTAGTTTGACAAGCTGACCTATAAATCGTTTACTATTAATTTTATGAGTACTTATTTGCCCATATTCAAACACTATTTAAGATTCAATGGAGGTCAACTAATTACCTTACTTCCCAAAGCTTTTAACTACAGGTATAATTCGGAAAATCAAGTTTGGAAAACAGTGAAGACGTCTCTTTTTTTTTAAAAAAAAAAAAAAAAAAAAAGGTGACATAGTTTGCTTAGGGGTATCTTTACTGACAACAGAAATTACAATTGAACTATTAAAGTATTACTTACGTATAAACGGAAAAATTGTTATTTTTCTTTATCTGAAGTGATGCATTACCGATCTGCATACATGCTGACACTAATTGCAACATGCACTTACGAATGTGGCCCTCTCTTTGATCAGAAATGTAAATGCCATGATTTTATTAACGCCTGTACGTGGCATGGTGTATTTTAACTGAGCAATAAGGTAGAAGCACCAGTGTTTGACAGTGCTTCAGTCTTTGATACGAGACAAGAAATACATTTACATGAGACAAACATAAAGGCCAACGTTAAGGCTCCTCTTAAATGCATGACTTGCATCATTTGGAAGTTAAGTCTAGTAATAATATGATACTGGACTGATCCATGATGTAGAAAGTGAAGGAACTTGTTGAAAATAACATCGATCACAGCTTTTAGTTTTAAGGTTGGGGTGTCTTAAAACTGTAATTTTCCAGTCTGACACCCAAACAATGACTGGTACCATGGTTTCATTTTAAAATTGAATTCAAAACATGTCAGTGGGCAAAATTAATTACACTGTGAATTACAACATGGAATTTTATTTCTGTGAATCTTGGTTCCAGTTTATGACATGGTGTCAATCACTGGAATGACTGGTTGTCAGTATAGGGCCCAAGCAAAAAACAAACCTGAAAGCGAAAGCTGCAGAAGCTGGCCAGACAGGCACCCCAATGGCTGCTACAATCTGTGCGAGACAAGGGTGACATTATATTGCAAATTTAGTGTAAAAAGTTCCATATTGCCTGAATCTGTCCTATACTGACGGCACATTCTAGTCCAGTCGATTTTCTTCTCTGCAAAAGTACACTAGTCAATACCAGTGGCACAAAGGTAGTGCCAAATTACAAACTATCCGGTAACAACAGAAGTATTGCTGGACAATGTACAGTAAATAATATGTAAAAACCTGAAAAATTCAGAATTGGTTTGAAGAAATAGAACAGTATTTGGAAAGAGAGTAACATTTTGAAAATAACAAATGACGCAAGTAGAGTTTTCAGTTCTTATAAAAGCTCACTTAATTTTTTTCCCCCCGTCTCTTCTCCATTCTCAAGGGGAAAATGTGATAACATAAAAGTGCAAGAAAGTTGTGTACAATGTTGGAAATGAAAAAGAAAATCTCACTATGCTTTAACAGCATATGCTGCTGTAAAGCTTGCTCCTCCTAAGAACATGATTTCCTCACATCTCTCTCTCCCTCCCTCCCTTCTCCATGTGAAGAGTATTCCTGTAATAATAGCTAATAGCATACCAAGAACATGAGGGTGTCACAGTGGAGATATGTTTTCTGGTACAGACGTCTGATACAACTATTCCACAGCAAAACTTTCTTTCAATAGGTGTGGTACGAGTGCACTCCCATAGGATAACAGAATATCATGTCCTCCAGGAATCACATTGGGTACACCACATTGAGCATAAACTGTACAGCAACTACAACATTTTGTGAGCAAGTAATACCAGTCAGTATCTTTAATTTTAACATAACTCTTGACTCCCATAATTACCTTCTTATATGAGTGCTTGTACTACAGGTTATTGGTAAAGCAAATACTAACTGAATAGGTCTTCGTACTTTCAATACTTAGCAGAAATTCTGAAAAAGTAAATTGTTTTATTACTGTATCACCTCTATGGTGACTTAAGAGGTACTGACTGGTTTATTTGAACATTTAATAGAAGCCTTTTTACCTGCTATTGATAAAGAGCCATTCCAAGTTCTGTACTGAACAATCTCTCGCTTTTTTCATGAGGTTTGTTATTCTGTATACTAATATTTCTTCTTCTAAATGGTAAATAATGCATTCAGACATGGTTGGTATTAAAGATAATTCATGAAATAAATTATATTTGAACCAGAAAATTAAAGGTTCCGCATGGCACGTGAAAAGTACCTTGCTACACACATGTATGTTCAGATTCCAAAATGTCTGTGAATGAGTTACAAACTTTTTTAAATAGAAATATGAAGAGCACAATACTTTGGGTCTGCAATAACTCAAATGTAAAATACTTTAGCTCCCTATGGGAAACTTTGTTCTTTACCTGACTCGTGCAACTGCTTTCACTGTTAATGGAAAACTAAATGGTTTATGTTAAAGTTAACTAGCAAAAAGTGTAACCATTGTTACATAATTTCTGTGAAGTAAGACTCCTTAATGTTAATTCCTTCCTTTGTCATCATAACTTGATAATTTCAGGTCCGTATGGGACATATGAACTAACAAAATGAAATGCTTTTATAACTATGACCAAACAAAATCTTTTTAACATGTAGTACACACTTCAAATCAGCAAAAAGTGTAACTGTATAATTAAGGTAAATGTTGATGAAAATTAGGCATGTAACATGAAGACTGAAATTTCCTCGATTTCCAAGTGTAACTGTAATCACTGTATTCTGTACTTTGTGGTGCTACAAAGATAATTCTATATGATTATTTGCATTCCCCCCCCCCCTACACAGGAACATATAATAGGAAGACCTCCTAGCAAAATAAAGACAAAATTCAGAAAATTAGGTTTTGCCTTACTCAGGCCCCATTATTCTAGAATGGTTCTAAAGTAATAAGAATGCTTACGATCAATTGGAACATTGTGTTCATTCTAGGAAGTATTACAACAAGAATTAACAGAGTAATGATTTTATTGCTCTTATGTTGCAGACTATCCACGAAACATAGGGCTACTGCGTACTCCATTAGATCACACCCATCCTGTGATTAAACTGTTTTCTTAAAGTGAAAAATTCAAGTTAACATAGTTATTGAGGGAAATATTTTCTCACACTGAAAGCCATCTGTCAAATAAGTCTCAGAACATTTTTTTCATTAATTTCACACAAATCACCTGTTTTTAATGCAAGTGCATATTTTGTAACACCAAACATCTTAAAATAAGCTTATTTAATAAACAATTATAATTTTGTTACAATATCTACACAGGATGTAAAGAGTTAATTTTACTTCAATGTGATTCATCCTTTGAAGTTCATCATTACACAACAACAAACCTATGGACAAAATAGTTTTAAAAAATCTGTCAAAATGTCACATCCATCCGCATGGAATGTCCCATTACATAATCTTTTCCAATTTGAGCACTATACATGATTAAACAATATGAGTTTATTTAACTTCTGCCTTATACTTGATTTGTTGTTTAAAATTTTCTCAGCAGACTTTTTTTCCATATGTTTTTAAGCATATGCAGGAGTACAGGGATGCAATCTTACAAACAAGTTGAGTCTGATGTAAGTCCTCAATTTCATAATAGTAATCATGACCAAGAGCAGGAAATGGCTAAACTACAAATTTATTTTTAACACAATGAAAAATCTTGGCCTGTATATATTTCTGTCGCCTATCCCCAGCAATCACAAACATCTGAAACAGTTTCTCTGAGTATTCTATAACAGAGTACACACAGTCACTTGTTTTAACCAGTTTTCCCCGGTTAACAAAATTTACAAATGCATTTTTATTGGCCATATTGGGAAAAGCTTGGAGAGCATCACATTCTAATGCAGATTTAACTACTGGTGGCTTCAGTATGTGAAGACAGTCTTTGCATGTGATCTGCCTTGCAAGGTGCAATGACACATACCCTGCAATATAATAGAGTATATTTTGCTTGTAAAATGAGAACTTAATCTTATCATCAAGAAGTGCACACCACTTTTCTACTTCATTTTCTGCAGCACTTTCATCGCTTTCTGCTACATGCTTTCTTGCATGAAAATCACAAACAGTTGGCAAACAACACACATTAAAATTTGAGCAATTCCCATTCATTGCAGTGACACTGTTACCCAAGAGCAACTTTCTCATGGCACATTTGAACTGGTATGCATTTAGATTGTTGTTCCAACCACCTCTGGACCGAATGCAGGGGGGGGGGGGGACTCTATGTGGTCTTGTGACAGTTTATATGTTAGCAAATACTTCAGAGGAAATTCAACACAGAACATACTTGCCAGAGCTATGTGCCTGACTGATTGCACATTGAAAATTATCCAAAAAGCAAAAGTATTTCTTGCATGGAGCAGCAACGGAACACCTATGATTTTTCAGCTTTTGATATAATTTTCAGTGTCTCTGAAAATACCAAGCCAATAAGAATTGTTGTCAAGTCTCAGGGGGCTCTTGTACCCTTTACCTAATGGATTTCTGGAGTTCAGAATATCAAAAATTCTACTGTTGCTTTCACTTCCTTTAAAATTTAGATCACCAACCCTCCTCAAAAACTCCATACTATCTGCCACACTAGAACTCAAAGTCTGTGCAGCTAATGAAACATTCATTTTTCTATTTACATAACTTAGGCTATATGTTGTCCTGATAGTTTGTTGGCAAATGTCATACCTTCTTGTTGTACCTTGTTCAATTGCTCAATGAAATGCCATCCAATAATGCCAGTTGGAGACTCAATAACAGATACTTCTGCTAGAACGTTTCTGGCTAACTTAATCATATGACACATGTCCAAGATACAATGAACATTGTATTTTTCCACAAGGAAAGTGGCTTTTAAAATCACCCTTGGAAAAATTTAAAGTACAGCCAAGTGAACATAAAGTGCTTATATTTACCTTGCAGCCATCACATGTAACACACCAAACCCTAATGCCAGAACTGTGCAGCCTCTCTAAAGCAGATTTTATCAGTGTGGCCTGATTATTTGCCTGTACAACGGTGATAAATAAATATGCAATTGGGCATTTAAATTTGCCTTTAATAGAGACAAGCATGAAAACCAGAGCCTCAGATACCTCTATTACTTCTTTTGACTGAGGCACTTCCACACCAAAGTCCATAAAACCTGTGTATCACTTACTTCCTTGGTCCCAAACTACTTGCTTCCTAATTGCCATACTGTCTACTATTAGACATGAATCGCTGAACTGGTCCCTTACAATTGGTTCAAATCAATGAAATTAAAAACATCTTTTAAGAGGCCAGGTTCACAGTCTACACTTGCCACCCATTTGGAAATCAATGATTTATGGGGCAGATGCATTAATTTTTGCAGGTATGCATATGCTGCTGGTGAATAAAAGTACACAGTCATCGCAAACATTTTCACATTTGTTGTGTATCTATTACCCTTTGATGAGAGAGAGTTGTTCACTAAATTGCACACTAATTCCACTTGTGTTCCTTTCAGATGATTGAGGAAGTTATGTAACTTCTCAGGAAGATGCCCCTCCTCCTTCAATGAACTTATGATGTCATCCATGGAAAACACTTTCTTCTCTCTTCTTCGAAGTTTTTCACGGACGCACTTCAGTTTACGTTTTAATTCGTGCACAATGTCTGAGAAAAAATTGCAAATTTCGGTCGCCTTGTCTTCCAGTCCTACTTTCGACTGTATACCACAATCAATTACTGAAGAAGCAACTGCACTCTGAAATAAAGAAATAATTTCGTTATATATGATTGAAATAACTCAAGGCATGATGAAAAAATATTATAAGAAAACTTTGGGGGTGTGAAAACATCCTTATACTAACGTTTTCGACACAATTCGCAGCTTCTGCATTGGATAAATGGGTCATGCTTTCCACGCAATAATTCTCATTGACAACATTGTCCACGCAATCAGTAGCTTCTACAGTGGGCAAATCGAGCACGGATTCCATGACAGGACGCTAAAAACAAAAATATGGACTTGTATTACAACATTGCTTAGACCTATGTAGCCCATTTGTGTCCGTACAAAATAAGTTCACAAAAGTAAAAAGCACACACATAGCAAGGAAATTAATTAGCTACCTCAAATGGAGAAGCATCGTTGTCACTCACAATCCTAACAACATGTCGTCGTGGCTGTTTATTTGGTGGCATCAAATGTGTCGGAAAGTCAAAAACTTATGGCACTGCTTCGGGTTTGAGACGTTTCTTCCACGTTCCGGGGCTCACTACGTAATCCTCTTGTCGGAAATGGTTTCCGCAAAGAAAACTGTAAGACGTAGGATTAAAACATTTCCGCTTCACGGAAGTAATCCACTTCTTCAGCAGCTCTGGGTGCTTTAGAGGAAACCTGTTCAAAAACATCTAATTAGCAAACGCACTAAGTCTGTATTGTATCAGTAATCCTATTACCTGTGAAATGGTAAGTCACCTTCCTTACTCCATCGCTTCGTACAATTGAAAGCGGAACAAGAAATTACCATTTCCATAATCCTTAATTCCTTATACACCGCACAGACCGAGAGAAACTTCTTGCCAAATTCGAATATGGCGGGCAATACAGACGACAGTAATCAGCTGGTAGAGCCATCTATCGGTAGGTCCGGTAGTTGAGCATCCCTCATTTCGCTAGCTTTAGACGCCTGTGACGCCACTCTGCAGCGCGCGGCTGGCCCCCTTCCCCCTCCACTCACTAGTGGTGGGGTAAGCCAGCCTCGCTGCAGATCGACCTGCGGCCGGATCGCTTCCTAGCATCTTTGGAGGCAAGGTCACGGCCTTTGCGCGTCTGCTTCTCTTCCGTCGTTTTCTAGTGGCTTCCTTGGCTGGCCGAGTGTGCCTTATCCTTCTTCTTCTTCTTGCCATCCTTCGCTCTGGCGTTGCTTCGGCCTGTAAAGGCCGTGCAGCCACACCAGCTTGCCACATGCGGCCCGCTGCAACGGGCGCATGACGGGCGAGCCGCTTTCGCACCAGTGCATTCCCCGCTAGCGTGGTTACCAGTGCACCTGACGCACTTCATCAGATTGTGGCTGTATTTAACCATGTGCCCCTCCTCTTGACATCGAGAACAGTGTGGTTTGGTGTCAGTTTCTGGAGGAAGGGGCTCCACTGTTACTTGGAAGCCAAAGAGCCGTTTCAGCGCTAAGACTTGCTCCAGTTCCTTTCTACCACGCGTCTTCCCGGTCGAATTAGCAGCCACAATGAACAGTGGAGGCTTCTTCTTATTAGTCCAGTTGTGTAGTTATACAACCATATCCACGAACCGGCGTGAGCAGTCCGTTCCGGACTGTTTCTTCCGCGCATATCCAGGGCATCCCGCGTAGGAGTTTCTTGAACGTGACTGTCTTCTTCTTGCAGTGCTTCGGCTGCGACTTCTCCGGTGCTTTGACGTTGCACATAAGGCTGTCAAGACAGAGCTTGGCAACCTTTTAATCGTACAAGTTTTTCACCTGTACTTCGAGCAGCTTATTGTTGTCCAGACATTTCAAGTCGATCTCGAACGATGCAACGTTTTCAGTCGCACCATGAAATTTTATCCAGTCGTTCCCGTTTTGCTCTGTGTACAGGAGGGAGGCGAGAAGGGGGGGGGGGCTGTTCCCTCGTCGTTTGTTCTGAGCTATCACTCTGGTGTCATTTGTCAGCCGTAGCCTGCCTTCCGCAGCGTTGGTGTAGCAGCCTGTGTCGTCGCCCGAAGTACGTGCCGGTCAGTAGTATTTTCTAGCCGTAGCTGTTCCGACTGCTGTAAGCGTACTTTTTGGCTGTTGTGAGTTAACAGTTTCGTCTTCTGACGTTCTACCCAACCTCCAAGTTTCACTTGGCGTTCAATCTTCTAATTGCCGTCATTTAAGCTTTCCTGTGAACTATGCTGCTCTGTTACCGTAGACGGCCGCGTCAGGTGCCCTATCCGACATCTGGGCCCGCTAGAGTTGGTTGTTGGAATATTTTCTGGTCGCTGCTGTTCAAACTGCCGTTCGTTCTTGAAATGAGTATCCTCAGGTACTTGATTTGCTGTTATTGGTTATTTGCTCTGTCACCATTTCCAAATTTATTTCCGCCGGAGCTTGGATGTTGCCCCCGTTGCATCTTTGGGAGATCGAGTACCGGATTCCAGGTGGAGCTAAGCTGATATCCTGTGTCACGGTTGACAAGATTATATTTTGCCTTTATTTCGGTAGATTCTTTGATAACTTTTTCCCAGTATCTGGATGTTTGTATCAGAATCTTGACAACATCGTAAATCATCGAATGATTAGAGTAGTTTTGCTCCACCTCGGTCATGCTCAGTTTCATTTGGGTGTTGTGGACGTGTATATACGAAGTGTGTATGGTGACTTCAAATTTTTATAAAAAAATATTTATTTATTCATCAATCTTCATGGTGTCCCTTTAAAAATAATCCCCCTCAGATAAAACACAGTTGTGCCAACGCTTCTTCCAATCCTCGAAGCACTTCTCATAAGCTCTTTTTGGTACAGCTTTGAGTACTTCCAGCGATGCAGTTTTTGTTTACTCAATCGTTGAAAATCTTCGTTCTTTCATAGGTCTCTTCAGTTTTGGGAACAGAAAAAAGTCGCAGGGGGCCTAATCTAGTGAATATGGTGGCTGAGACATGATTGACGTGTTGTTTTTGGCCAAAAAATCTCTCACAAGCAACAATGAATGAGCAGGTGCATTGTCGTCATGCAAAAGCCAAGAATTGTTTTCCACAATTCCGGTAGTTTTTTGCGTATTGATTCTTTCAAACGGTGCATAACGTCAAGGTAATACTCCTTATTGGCAGTACGGCCTTGAGACAAAAATTCATGATGCAATACGCCACGGTAACCGAAAAAAACAGTAAGCAAAATTTTGACATTTAATCGAACTTGGCGCGCTTTTTTCGGTCTTGGCTCTCCGGGATGCTTCCATTCGGACGACTGGGCTTTGGTTTCGTCGTCATAACCGTAAAACCACGTTTAGTCACCAATTATGACCCTTTTGAGCAAATCAGGGTCATCATTGACGTCGTTCAAGAGCTCCTGAACAATGTTCACACAACGGTTCTTCCGATCAAAATTGAGAACTTTTGGAACAAACTTCGTCTCATGCCCAAACCATCTGAAAAAACAGCATGACACGAGCCGACCGATATGCCAACATCCTCAGCAACTTCTCTTACGGTAATTCGACGATTTTCCAAAACAATTTTCTTCACAGCTTCGACGTTATCATCTGTTGTTGATTTGCTAGGGCGTCCAGAACGAGGTTCGTTATTGGCATCTTCTCGCCATTTTACTTAGAGCAGACTCACCGTATGCCACTGTCAGCACTTGTTTTAGACCACCTGATTCCATTTTTCACACGAAATTTGATCCAGTTTTTATAATAATCGAAAATCGCTGAGCACACTAAAACACGCCTAACCTTTCTATCTGTCAAAATTAAAGGAAGTATGCTGTACACGTTAAACTGTGAACCTGTTTTCGGGACATGTGTACCAACATAACAAAAGAAAATCTATAATCGAATGTACATTGCTCGCGCGATTTGAAAAGTCACTTTACTTTTTGAACAGCGTAGTACTTCGGATTTTCCGTAATTATTTACGGGTCTTATAGTAACTTCGCATACGCTAATAATATTGTACGATTTTTTGTTTAAGTATGGTAATTGTAATTAAGTGTCTTCATTCCACCTGGGAGTGCTGTCTGACCAAGAGTGATGTCGCACACACAGTTTCTCTAGTCTTAAAAGTACAGTGGTTGAGGTAGCTTGTTTCTTACTTGTCCAGAGAGAATGTGGGGGAGGAGATGTCGCTTATCTGCATACCCACCCATATATTTCCGCCGGCGTACCAGGACCTGTTTTCCGATATTCACAAGGGCGGGATGGCCCACACTGAGTGTAAGCTTTCTTGCCAGTCTCTTTGCATTTGAGGCTACATTTCATTTACCATGTAAATGTATACCTTTGTGTTCTAACGGTTGATATTTGTTTTCGATATTTACTTCAGTATTGTAAATTTGACGGTACAAACTATATAGCTGTTTCTGGTTAGAAACTACGTTTAGCGTGATCGAGGAATAAACGATGACGTCGATATAAGAGTTTTCTGTTCCTATCGGGCTGCTTAATTTCAGCGCCTTTCATAATAGGGGTGTTTGATTTCGGTGACAGCGCGAGATTTATGGCGGTTGGATGGAAACACGCTCCAAAATCAGTGACCCTGATGGCGGGGCCTGAGTACGGCCACCGAAATCAATTATTGCAGTAGTTTGGGGGCTCACCGCAATCAGGCTCATAGGGAACAGAAAACTACAGTGCCATACAAGTAGCTTATTTGCTAGAAATGTCAATGTCTAGCTATAATATTTGTACTGTACAATCAAATTTGTAACACTAAAGTAACTTTCAAACATAAATATCAACCGTTACAATACAAAGGTTTATATTTACATCGTAAATTAAATGTAGAATCAAATGTGTCGGTTCTTAATTGCAAAAACAGGCACACTTGATATTTGTCAATTACAGCGCTACCTACCACGAAAGGGAAAGAATGGTTTGACTTAACTGTATGTTTTTTGGCGTATAATCCGAATATGCAATAAATATGCATTTGAAAATACGAAGCCGACCCCATTCACGCAGAAGACATGGGTAGGAGGTGGGCAGTTGTAGCACAGACTAGTGTTACTTAAACATCGATAAACTATCGATTAATCGATAGCGTCTGCACTATAGTCAATATTGGTAGCCTGGATTAAATATCTATAGTCATATCGTTTATAATGCAATTCGTTTTTAATTGACGTGTGAAAAATTGTCGTGTCCTATTACCTCCGTGGCGTGTGGAGTGCAGAGGGACAGTAGATTGCGTGGTGGTATTTAGTCAACATAAAGTATTGTGGCGCCTTAGCCAGTCTATACTGTTTAAAAACGTATGTTGTTAAAAGATTGGCCGCTGTGGGAGAGGGGACGTGTGAGAGGGAATTTTCTTGTTTGTCTCTCAGAGAGAACAAGTCGCGGTCGTGCGATCTTGTACCGATCAGATGCTTATAGTAAAAATTACACTCGTAAATAACATGGGTTCATGAATGCGTATGATACAGATAATCATCTTCAAATGTGTGAGCCTACTTACTTGTAGCAAGGAATACAAACTTAAATAAGTCTGTTGTTATACAGTGCAGTTACTAGAGGAAAAAAATGACAGTTTAAAGATTTGTTAAGCGCTTGTGATTGTACTACATAATTCATTTTAAAATAAATATGATCATTATCGTTATTAATTAAACACACCCGCTATTGTCCCCTTCTATTTCTGAGGCCACATTCTACTTACAAATGTTTTCAATTGTACATGTTAAAGTATACGGTGATTCAAAAACAAAAAACATCGATGCAATCCTAACGCCCCTGCCTCACTTCTGCCTTTGCAGAAGCACAAATATCGTTCGTATGTTGGTATCCTGTACTATGTTCGATTAGCGGAGCTTGTTCCTTCAAGGAGGCACCTGTTCCCTCAAAACTGAATATAGTAGAAGCACAACCAGTCGAATGTCAATTTTATATATATATATATATATATATATATATATATATATATATATATACAGTGGCTGGACATAATCATTTAAATGTACAGTTATTTTTACAGCTATCTCTTTCACAGTAATGCAATGCATATTCATAAGTCATTCGGGCTAAATGTGAATGGTTCACAAAAACTCCTAATCCTGTAGATATTTGTTAAGCTCTTGCCCATTTATGTTGAAACCCCTTGTTTGCATCATCTGAAGAGGGTGAATTAGCTCACCATTATTTTTATTTCTTTATTTTTTTCGAGTTTACAGCATTCTGGGATGTGATTAATAATTTTTCGAGCGTATCGCAGGAGGTTACCACAGTGTGCCAACGATGGTTTCTTCATCACTCATTTCCTTAAACGCCACAAAACCACAGGATTCTTCTTCTTCACATAACTATAATGCCACAACTGTTCCGAATCGTTATCATAGGCAGCAGTGAGACTAAGAGCACAGTCGCCACGAAGTGTTCCGAATGATGCCGACATGAAACAATCAGTACTTCTTGCGTGCCACCGATAGTCTCTGATGGACAAGAAAATCCCGCGCTTCCAAGATTGCTTTGTTTGTGTGAAAAGTGCATAAACAGAGTTTTTTGTTATTGTTTAGAAAATGAATAGTAAAATCAATCATCTGTGAGGAATTTTTCCAAGAAAGCAGGGAATAGAAGTCAGTTTGTGAATTGTACCTCTGCTATAAAGAATATAAATATTCGGAGAATACAACAAATTTATGAGACCACTTACAAAGACACAATGGTGAAAAACTAGAGAACCATGGATTAGTAATATAACTGGTGGGTGCGGGATCAACTAGTGAGGTATATGAAGTGCAAGAGGTGCAACCAAAAGAATCGACAAGCTCTATAAATAATTATTTTAACAGAAGTCAGTTGTACGACGCCAGTTCAAAAGGGAAGAAAGAACTTGATTCTCTTTATGCACAATTGATCACGGTCGATATGCTGCCGTACAGAACTTCCGACCATCAAGGTTTGAAAAAATTTGTTCGTGCCTTATACATCAGATACGAGTTGCCAGATAAAACCATAATTAAATGTTCACTGATCGCATAACTATACGAGAAGATAAAAAACAAATCGGAGAAAGTCCTTACAAAATGTAAGTTTTTGCATGAACGGACATGTAGACAAGCAACGCAAATGAAGTCATACTGGGATTGACTTGCCACTTCATAATGGATGAAAAATTAGTTTCACCCACCTTAAAGGTGACAAAAATTGCAGGTCATCACAGTGCAGAATCTATGGCACATGTAAGTAACATTTTCTTAAATGTTTTCCTTCTTTAACTTGACAATGCCATGCTGAATTTCGGTTCATTCTTGTGATCGGTACATGTCGCTACAAGTCAAGTCGGTTTAGCTTGTGAAGTTTTTCTTGGCAGTTTCATCTCCTCCACGCCCACCCCTCTTGTCGACAGAAATCTGAAAACGTCGTGTCGTTTGTGTTCTGTCCACATACACTGCCAACCTTACAAATCATTGAATAATTGAGTTCAAACAGGCTAAATTTATTTTCTTATTCATCACTACAAATAAGTGACATATTTGAATGTGGCTGTCTCTGTAATACGCTTTCTGAAAACATTGTTACTGTCGCTCGCCATTTATAGTGGACCGCCCAAGGTTTACACTTGAGAGTTGCATTTCAAGTTTGTACGATAACAGCAACAAGTGAGAAACGTAAGCGAACCCCAAGACCGTCTGCACCGAAATTAGTACAGCATCGCAAAATCGGCTGATCGTGGCTTGTTGCTGTCTTTTAGGTATATAAACAAATTGCTTTGGTGTCCTATTTATACGGAAGCGCTTCCATTGTGTTAACAAATCGGAACAGAATTGAAACTTTTGGTCCTTATAAAAAGGCGTCAATATTAATTTATATCTTTTGACAAAAAAGAGTAAGTTGTAAATTTAGGCTATACTAATCGAATTGGAATTTTTGAATGGTAATGGAGAACTTTCAGCTATTATGTTATTTAAGCGGTTGTTTACGAACTTGCAGCATGCTGCAGGTGAAAACTAGGTTTGCAACTTGACTTTTTATCAAGAAATAAAATAACAGATACTTCTGAATGCAACTCATGAAGGAGCTACTACCATTTATTTCTATTTTACACTGTTGTATTACAACGACAATGAAGCCATCGAAACCCTATCTATCAGTATATGTCAAGTGCGAACTTAGAGCGGCCCGGGTGTATTATAGGAATACACTGGTAGAATGAGAGAAGGTGCCAGCAATGCTGTCTCTCCCCTCACCTTTCCTTACCCTTAATTACTACTGTGCTCTTTATACCGCTCCGTGCGCTTCCCTCAGCGAATGGCGAAACTCCCGAGAAAACATCTACAAGCTACACACTTTATGTCGACTGCATGAAGATCACGAGTGCTGCCGATCTCAGGTATGCAGCAGCTATAGCACTACAGTAGAGTGATGGCCTTATTGTTTTGTATTCAGTGTCAACTCAACTGAGTAACACCCCTGGCTTCTTCATTGGGCTTTCGCTATACCTTCTTACTCCTGGGTGCAGTTTATACCAATCTGCTGCACTTCATCAGCAAGCAGGCACACCTAAGGTAATAGAATTGCATGGCGGACTAGTAAACGTTTCCCCTCTCATATACCTATTCGTCGGGGTGATCTTCCTCCCCTTCTTCTTCTTCTTCTTCTTCCTCTTCCTACTTTCTCCATGCTTCTAAGACGCTGAAGTTCAACTTAGCATCGACAAGTAATATATTGGCCCAATTTTTGAGCATTGTTTTTTTATGTATGAAAGTAATTTTTCACATAACAAGACGTTGAAAAAGATATTTTTTTTCAGACTATTATGCAAAATTTTGGATGTATTGGCAGCTAATGTTAACATTACATTTTTCAGTTCATCAATCAAATCTTACTAGAATACAGTGTCCGTGATAAGACAGTATTAGTGGTTACAAACAATGCTGCAGTTATGGGAAAAAAAACCGAAATCTTAAGGATTCGACGTTCATCCTGTTTTGTCCACTGCATCAACTTAACACTACAAGAATGTTTCAAAGTGGAATCATTTTCCGAAATTTTATTGAAAACAAAGGCTATTGTGAATTTCTTTCACAACTCTCCACTAGCCAGTGACAAAGTGAGTAATGCTCAAAAAAGAGGAAACAAAAAAGAACTGAAGCTGATACAAGAGGTGCCAGCTCAATGGAATGGTTCATACTACATGCTCAAAAGAATTTAGGAAGTACGAAGTGAGCTTGCGATTGCGATCAATGAAAGTTCAAAAGAACTGCGTACCCTCACAGCAGAAAATTACTTAGCTATGCAAGAGATAATAGATTTTCTTGAATCTTTTGAAGTAGCAACAACGACAGTCTCAGGGGAGTCATACGTCACTGCTTCCTTAATTACACCTCTTATACTTGGTGTTTCTGCAAAACTGTCAGACTAGAAAGCACCTTAACAACTAATGAAGCACAAAGTGTTCTGGATTCCGTGATTAAATCAGTTAATGAAAGACTGAAACCAGTTAACATAAGGACTGTTAATATGCTTGCGATATTATTAGATCATAGGTTTAAAAAACTAGGTTTCAAGACATTTCAGGATCCAGACAACGCTACACAATCACTTCAGGAAAAGTATGTTTCTATCATCGCATCAACACCAAGAAAAATACCTGAAACAGAAGCATCCATGAGCAGTGCTAATACGTCTACTGATACGTCTACCAGTTTGAAATCATATGCTCTACTTTATTTACCCAATCAGCAACATCGTAACGTCGATGTCATTACACCAGTCAATGATTCTGTAATTGACCTACGTCAAAATTTTGAAAAACCTGTAATAGACAGGCATGCTTGTGTATTAGAATATTGGGTAAAATTTAACAGTATGTTGCATGTAATGGCCACTAAGTACTCATGCTTCCCGGCCTCTTCAGTTAATACAGAGAGGGTCTTCTCCAAGGCACGAGAAACAATGAATGAAAACTGCAACAGACTAGAGGAAAAGAATTCAAATACTTCCTTTTTGTAAAACAAAATTTACATATCTTTTAATGTTGTATTTTAAGCAACAGACTTAAAAGGAAGATTTTAAATATCTTACTTTTTATAAAACAAAATTTGCATATCTTGTACTGTTGTCTTTAATCAATAAAAATTGCTAGAAAGCTGTTTTTCATCTAAAATACTTGCACAGAACAATCGATAGTTAGCATACATATCGATAATTTCAAAAACACTATCGATAATATCGTATGTGTTAGCTATCGATGATTAAGTAACACTAGCACAGACGGATGTCCCCTTCACTAATATTGACTTTTCACCTACAACATTTGTTTTAGTATGATGCGTCTTTTGTGGAAAATTTAGTTGTCTCAAGTTAAGATACACACCCTATGTATATCTGCACATTTACATATAGAACATGGAAAACTTGGGAAAATGTTTGCATTGTGGAAAGTATGGAAAAATGCTAAAAAATATGCAAAAATGCATAAAAAATGGTAAAAGTTAGGAAATTCGAAAAATACGAAAAATATGGAGTATAAGAGACATGTCTGTCTGGTCGAATGACGAAAACAAGCGTATTTGTAGTAACAATAAATTTAATATGTTATTAACAAATACCTAAACACTGGTCTTCTTCCTAGACCCCGAACGACATAACTTATTTAATTATAATAATAATGAAATTATTACAAATATCGACACCCTGACACCAAAAACGTTATGGTCCTCTTCATTGGTGCATGGCTAAAGAATGTAGCCCCCCACACAAGTGGTCTAGTTATAAAAGAGGAAAGGAGAAGGGGAGTTTCAATCCAGTGGTCCACTGTAGGAGGGCGTGGGGGAGGGGAGCAGTGCAGGATGTGTAACCTGACACTCATGGTCAAGGTTATCTAGTAGGCTGAAATGCCTCAGTTGTAATACGATACCCTTCACAAGAACATTTGTATGCAGTATGACAATGGTCAAGTGTAATCTGCAGCAGACGTCCTTATCAGTTGTATGGGCAGGCCACGAGGGGGATAGCTCCTGATAAACACACCAGGATGAACATTACCTCTAGGTTTGAATTTGTTTGTCTGCATGTGTGGAAAGCAGACCCGTCTTCGTCCATCATCACTTACATCACATCTGCACACATACGACAAGCTGAAACATTCCGTCAGCTTCGGAGTTATGTTTCATACCACTTCGACTTGTATTTGAGTAACAGTATTTGGGGCTAGTGCGTTGCTTTCGTTCAAGGTCGCGCAATGACTATCTTTCATTACTAGCTCCATCATCAGTGTCATTTGTACCGTTAGCTTTCCCTACTTCATGGCCACTTCCTTCGCCATTGAATGATGACTCATAATCTTAGTGCCCTGCTCCTCTCTGATAGTTTTTAAATTATACCTCCCTCAAGCTCTTTCCTTGTGTTACTTACTTCTGTAGATAACTCGGTGTGTTTGTTATACAGTTCGTCTATAAAACCCACTACACCCTGCGCAACTTTGTCAACATCATGACTTTGGCTATCTAGCATCCCTTGTCGCAGTATATTAACTATCTCTTCCTAATGATGCACCAGAATTTGCTTTCCTTCTTTGACTGGTCTGACTTCCTTTGATGCTATTTGAAAGATCAGTTTGACTCTTCTGCATTTCTTTCAACTTCCCATTTGCACATTTAAAATTTTCTGCTATTCCAATGGCAAAATCTTTAACAGTTTACCTTCACTTTTTCCCATTCTAACAGTAAAATATTTAGCAAGGTTAACTTCACTGTTGTAGATGGAATGTTGGACGAGGATGGAAACTGTCAGATGCACCTTATTAAAACTCGTCCGAGTTTCCCAAGTGATTTATTATTTGCAGCTATAGTGCCCCTGTTACTCTCGGTCTGCGTCACCGGGTCCCACAATGCTGAGGACACCACTTCACTGTCTGCGAAATGGCTTGGTGTGGAATGGCTGCCTCAGCGATCTGTGCAATGCCCTGCTGTGTGTCGGCCTTGTACAGCCGCAGAGTTGTTATGACACCAGGGTGTGCCGGCAGTCGACTCAGTGGTCTCCGTCCCTGCCGCCTCAGCGCAGCGTGTTGTTAGCTGCAAGGTGGCCCACGGCAGGTTTCCTCGCTGGCGTGGCTAAGGTCACGGCGACAACAAGCTCCTGCGACCAGGCGTTCGAATCTGTGACCCTCGCCTCGGGGTGCCTCCAGCGTGTGTTGGGAGCCAACAAGACTGCCCGCAGTAGCGAGCTGTGGCGTGGCGCACTGCTGGCTGGATGCGGACCCTGCATTGGCCTCAGAGGGTCAAACCAGCGACCTGCCGTGGACTGGAACGCAGGCGCCCCATCTACCCCTGCGTGTAGTCGGTGGTGTGACACGCCCCACCGTCCAGGAGAGCTGCCACACTTGAATCCCTTGTTGGTGAACTGGCGCCTATTTATACGCAACTGTGCGCCTCTGTTTTGCTAACGCGCCGCTCCGAGTCATGTACTAATAACACTTGGGTTGGGCCAATGGGCCCCTTCTGCCTGTAACTTGCGTCATGCAAACTGCTGAGTTTACTCTTTTCAGCGGGTCTACAACCCTGTAGCCTCCATTCCAGCTCACAACCGCTGGTAGCGTAACTTACTGTCGACAGGCCTGTGCCTGGCTGTAACTTGTGCTCTCAGATACATTGCACCGAATCAAACCTTTTCCCTATCTTAAACGGTGGTGCCGTTACACTGTTTTTCGATTTTATTAGCAAGATTAACTTGGCTCTGTAAGAGTAATCGCATCATACTAGAAACATCTCCTGTCACAGGGATTGTCTACGACTATTCCTGTTCGCTAGTCTTTGGTAGGGGTGTGGAGGCATTTTGATCTGCAATCTCTGGAGTACTATTCATGCCAAAACCGTCTTCAATTTTACTACATCCCCCATAACTCTAATTCACTGACACTCCCTTCTTGTATCCGCAACTTCAAGGCCATATTCGTCATATCAGTCATATTGGCTTTGTCATCCATCTTCGATCTGTAGCTACGTGATATACAAAGCGTCCTAACGCAGCACAGTAAACTATCTCACACAATATTGTTTTTAATCATTACAGTACACTATTAATCGTGCTTAGAACCAATGAAGTGCCATGAAACACTACATCCTATGCCCAATTACGCGCCCCACTTAGTTTGTCTGCCTGTGGCGATGATCAGGCCCTGTTGCGTCATACTGAAAGAGTGGTGCATCACTATGCTATGGTCACTCCACTCTTCTTTTTTTTACGTGTAAATCCAAATGCAATGAGAAACACTTACCACAAGTGCACAGTTACCGTTCGTCTTACTAAGGTTTGAAGTTCCTCTTGACGTTTTCCCGTGTTTACGACCTAAAACATGGGCTGTTTAAAAAAAAAAAGGTTCAAATGACTCTGAGCACTATGGGACTTAACATCTGAGGTCATCAGTCCCCTAGACTTAGAACTACTTAAACCTAACTAACCTAAGGACATCACACACATCCATGCCCGAGGCAGGATTCTAGCCTGCGACCGCAGCAGCAGCTCGGTTCCAGACTGAAGCATCTAGAACCGCTCTACCACAGCGGCCGGCGGGTTGTTTTTAAAATTCGCCGTATGCAGAACAGTTTTTATTAGTTTTATTCACCCAGACATGTTTAGACCACCTATGTATCATCTTCTGTGGATCAATTCTATTTCTGCAGCGTATAATATAAATTTTATAATCATTTACCTATTGTAGGCATAAAAATTATAACATGTGCATATTCTTAGGTTTATTTCTATTGTTCACCTGAAAATTACATTTTTAGTGAAACTGCGTTGTTGCAGAATGGGTTTTGTGGCCTTTTTCTCATTTTGTCACCATGCCATCTGCAAAGCAGTCATGAAGAAAATTTTTGTGCATTTCTGCAGCACCATTTCGTGGGTAGTTGTTATGTATGTTACTGTAGTTATATTTTCCTGTTGTGTATTTCAGGTGGATATATTTTTGTACCGTTGTTGAGTACACTGCTTTCGCACTATTATTTATAAAATTTCGCTCAAAACTTTACTTCAGAAATATTTTCCACAAAATGTTGCAAAACGTGATTTGAACAGTCACTTCTGTCTTCATACTCACTGAGATGCTCTATGTTGTCACTGATCACTTACTCATCGTTTGCCTTATGTTTAATGTGGCGCTAATTTTGAATCTTTCGTGAGATCTATTGTGGTGGTATGTCTGCTGGGAGAACTGAGAAAACATGTTTTTAGCTATTTGAGAATGTTTGATTATTATGTTTTATGTGGGGAAGTGTCTTTCTATACCTCATTGGATGTTCCAAGCAATGTCTTATTGTAAAGTGTTGTATTTTCATTCAAGGCTTTCTTTCCCTGTATTATTGCTTTCCATATGCGTCAATTCACCTCTGTTGTGAGTTTTTGATAGAGACTGTTGCTCTCTCTGAGGATCTTAAGATCAGTCTCAATGTTATTTGACTACTGGTTTCCTTGTATGATGTAATCTGCAAAAGTGCAGATTACGTCGTTTTGCAATTTCTGCATGTCTGGTCTTTGTGAACAGATCGGCATGAACTACAGGTTAACTATTAGATTGCAGCATTGGAGGATTTGTCTGTGGAGGTGTTCTTAATGTTTCGATTTTTCTGTACTGTGATGTTAGCGCAAAATGATATATGTAGTCCTTGGTTCTTTATGATCTTCCCCACCCTGTGGACGTTTCTGTTGCTGTATGCTAGTGTGTGCCATGCTGTGTTCTTTAGAAGACGTTTCTGGTTGTCTGTGTTTGTCAAGTGTTTGTGTTCCTGGTTCTCTGTTTTGGCTGTTGATTTGGTCATAGTTCGTTCTTTTTTAATTTCCTTTCTTATTTTGTTGTTCATTTTGTTTATTATTTTTGTGTTGTGCTTATTGTCTCCGATTATCTGGTGTACTGCGTTTAGTTCCTGTGTGTAGTTGGGTTTGTTCAGTGAAGTTCTGTTGAGCCTGTGTATCATGTATCTAAAACTTGAGAGTTTCCTGCCTGGGGGCAATTGGAATGGTGGTGAATGGTTGTATTTGATGCTGTAGGCTTTCTGAAACTTGCAATATTATGTTTTCTGTCGTTTCTCTGGATACTGATGTCTAAGAAACTGAATTTCAGGAAGACTTGGATGAACTGTATTTATGTCACTGCGCAGTTGTTTTGCCAGGGTATCTGTTTCGTCTATCAAGCAAATGGTGTCGATCACGTACTGCTACCAGTATATAACATTGTATTATTTTGGATGCATAATTTCATTAAATATTTAATTTTCATTGTGATTGAGAATTGTGTTTGGTAGTAGACCACTAATGGGTGAGCCCATAGGTAGGCCATCTACTTGTAGATATAACTCCTTCTTGAAAGTGAAGTAGTTCTGTTCTTTATAATCTTTAGGATAGCTTCAGTTTCATCTGTGTGTGAGAATTTGTGTGTTCCCGTGTTTCTGCAGGTGTTCTTTAACAACGCTGATTGTTTCTCCCACTGGAACATCTGTACACATGTAAGTCATGTCAAATGATATCAGGTTTTTCAGATGATGGTATACTTGCACTGAGTGATCAAAAGTATCTGGACACCCCAAAAAATACGTTTATCATATTAGGTGCATTGTGCTGACACTTACTGCCAAGTACTCCATATCCGCGGCCTCAGTAGTCATTAGACGTCGTGAGAGAGCAGAATGGGACGCTCCGCGGAACTCACAGACTTTGAAGGTGGTCAGGTGGTTGGGTGTCACTTCCGTCATACGTCTGTATGCGAGATTTCCACACTCCCAAACATCCATAGGTCCACTGTTTCCGATGTGATACTGAAGTGGAAACGTGACGGGACACGTACAGCACGAAAGCGTAAAGGCCGACCTCGTCTGTTGACTGAGAGAGACCACTGACAGTTGAAGAGGGTTGTAATATGAAATAGGCAGACATGTATCCAGAACATCACAGAGGAATTCCATACTGCATCAGAATCCACTGCAAGTACGATGACAGTTAGGAGGGAGGTGAGAAAACTTGAATTTCGTGGTCGAGTGGCAGCTCATAAGCCACACGTCATGCCGGTAAATGACAAAAGACGCCTCGCTTGGTGTAAGGAGCGTAAACATTGGACGATTGAAGAGTGGAAAAACGTTGTGTGGAGTGACGAATCACGGTACACAATGTGGCGATCCGATGGCAGGGTGTGGGTATGGTGAATGTCAGGTGAACGTCATCTGCCAGCGTGTGTAGTCCCAACAGCAAAATTCGGAGGCGGTGGTGTTATGGTGTTGCCCATGGAGGGGGCTTGCACCCCTTGTTGTTTTGCGTAGCACAATCACAGCACAGGCCTACATTGATGTTTTAAGCACCTTCTTGCTTCCCACTGTTGAAGAGTAATTCGGGGATGGCGATTGCATCTTTCAACACGCTCGAGCACCTTTTCATATTGCACAGCCTGTGGCGGAGTGCTTGCACGACAATAACATCCCTGTAATAGACTGGCCTGCACAGAGTCCTCACCAGAATCCAATAGAACACCTTTGGTATGTTTTGGAACGCCGATTTCGTGCCAGGCCTCACCGACCGACATCGATACCTCTCCTCAGTGCAGCACTCCGTGAAGAATGGGCTGCCATTCCCCAAGAAACCTTCCAGCACCTGATTGAACGTATGCCTGCGAGAATGGAACCTGTCATCAAGGCTAAGGGTGGGCCAACACCATACTGGATTCCTGCATTACCGATGGAGGGCGCCACGAACTTGTAAGTCATTTTTAGCCAGGTGCCCGGATACTTCTGATCACATAGTGTATGTCTTTTATCTTTTCTATAAGTTTATTGGTGTTTTGTAGATTTCTGTTGTTTGTGAAAGTGTACAATTTCTGTACTATAGAATGTGCGTGTCTAGCTGGGTATTAAGATCGCGCATTTTTAAGTTAGTTGCTGGTCTAATTGGACAGTTATGTTTACGTATATTTGGTAAAATATATAGGTTTGGGGCTTTGGGGTTATTTTGTGTCATGTATTTGGCTCCAGTTTATGTGATGATATTTTTGAGGATTTTTAGGATTTTCTTCCTATTTCACTTTTTGTGGTATTTCGTTTGTTTGAAGTTCACAGCTACTTCTTCACTGCCGTTTACTGTCTTTTCATGCAGCATATGTAAACTCTTTACTAGAAAATCATTATCACAGTTGAATCTGGCTCAATTTGAAACATGGTAGTACTTACATTTAACAGAATTTTGTTTCATGTCCTCTAATCTCTACTTCTTTCCGCAGCTCCTTATTGAATAACAGAGTTATTTCACACAGGGACACATGTACAGTTTCTCCACCAAAGAACAGAGTTATTTGGCCGCCCGGGAGGCTGAGCGATTCTAGGCGCTACAGTCTGGAACTGCGCGACCGCTACGGTCGCAGGTTCGAATCCTGCCTCGGCCGTGGATATGTGTAATGTCCTTAGGTTAGCTAGGTTTAAGTAGTTCTTAGTTCTATGGGACTGATTACCTCAGTGGTTAAGTCCCATGGCGCTCCGAGCCAACAGAGTTATTTGACTTTTTCTGTCTCACCCGAAGATTGCATCAATTCTGCAGTGTCACACGGCGACATATGTAACTGAACCCTGTTCAATTTAATGTTTATTTTCGGCGGTCGGACTGTTCATTTTGCAATCGGTTGAGTGTAAATGGGGTGGTGATTACATCCAAATAGGTGGATGTGTGTTGACTTCTACTATGTTCGCAAACGGACTTGTGTGTTGCTTCCCATGCTTATAGGGATCTATATTTAACGATATTCATTGCCCAACAAAAAGTCACTCAATTGACTGTTGGTTAATCCTTGAGACAAGAAAAAGGTCCCTTGTGCGTGTTATGCTGTCTCACAGCACTCATTCAGTCTACTCAATAACAAAATTATTCACAACTCTCCTGAAAAACGTAATTATGTAATTATTTCTACACCAACATAAACTTTCTCCCACACTGGGTCCGCACCCCGACCATCACCCTCGCCCACTTGGCCGAGTCTGAACTGCCACTCCAGCGTCTGACCAATTGTGAGTAGTCTACTGAGGGACTCGTCACCTGTAGGAATGAAACTGTTCCTTCTGGAACCCTCTAGAAAGCCAACGATACAGTATTCACCGGAAGTAGGTGTAATGTCTCGATAACGGTACGCTCACAAACTGCAGCTGTAGATGAGTATGCAGCTGCCAACGCTGCTGTTAGATAGGCCGTACACACATTGAGCCATTCAAATGGAATGAAATGGGCTGGCGATGTAAATCAATTACAGTAGCTGAATGAGTGGCAACCCATTTCCGCACACAACGCAACTCTAAAACGGCAAACTGCAGTTACTGTTGGCGGGAATGGATTGGAGAAAGCACTGTTTGTTGCACTCGAGCGTCTTTCCGTTACACTCGGCATGTTGTGCACAGATTCACGCTGAGAGGAAGATGTGGTACCTTATTGTTAGTACTCACAAATGAGAAAACTAAGAACAGTCTAGATCCATCTGTACATAAAGGGAAACCTGCACTGCAGGTTGTTTGTTGCAGCCAAATAAATACAACAGAAAGATTTGAAAGTTATGGTTTTTTATAGAATCATTTGTATATGAACATCATTTTATACGAATCTATCAGATTCGTCACTTCACTGCTCGTTTACACCAGATAATGTAAGCTGACAGAACAAAACGGGCACTGTTAGTCACACTAAAGAATACTCCAATATTATTTGCTTTTCCATGTGTGAGGGTTATTCGGAAAGTAAAGTCTGAGAGATCACGAAATGGAAACCGCAGTGAAAATCCGATTAAGCTTTGCATAGGTGTGTTGGACAGCGTCTCTAGCAAACCCATCGATCGCATCACGTCGCTCTTTTCATTTCTGAGCTCACACTGAGCATGTAAAGATGCCTAGAAAGTAGTGTCTCCCACCAAGTCTGAATGCTGGTGAGAGATTTCGCCTGATTTCATGCAGCCCACTCAACGAAAGTGTCATGCAGTGTTTTCTTCATGACAATTCTCCATCGCACACTGCAGGGGCAATTAGGATGCTCCTGCTACGTTTTCGGTGGTAAGTGTTTGATCACCCACCATACAGTCCGGACTTGGCTCCCCCTGATTTTCCTCTTTGCTCGCTGCTGGCTATGAAGACAACATTTTGGGACAGACATCAAGCTCCAGATCAGCGTGGAGAATTGGTGGAGAACACAGGCGGCTGCCTTTGATGATGAGGGTAGTGAGAACTTGGTATAATGCTACGACAGATGTCTTAGTCGGAACGGCGACTATGTAGAAAAGCCGCCGGAAGCTTTACTTAACTGTTGCAAATAAAACATTTTTGATCTTCACTGTGGTTTCCATTTTGCAACCAATCGGAGCTTACTTTCGGATTAGCCTTCATATAATTACTTCCACTGAAGCATTATTTTTATTTTCAAAAAATACGTTTACCATATGCTACATACGGTAGGTTTTATTTCAGCTTCGTTTCCCACTTCACACCACGCTTTATCTATCGAATACCACCTTCAGTAGCCTGGGAGCTCATTGTCGTATGCAATGGGATGTTTTTCCACTTCCCGTATGAAGCCGATACTCAAACCTTGCTCGCTAATTTTCCAAACAAAACGGTACAGATCTGTCTTCGAGGAGACTACGAAACTCACATCGCTTGACAACGTGAAAAACTAGTCGCCGCCAACTGGTTTGTAACATGTTGTTGACAATTTGCTGTCGAGTCGCTCTACAGTCACGCCTCTACAGACTACTATTCAACTACACTGGAAATGATCTGCAGATTACGAGTTAACAACTCAAGTGGTCAATGAATTCCATTTGCGTTGCTCCCTATGCTGAGAGCCTTACTGTCGCATGGCCGTCTGCTGCTGATCCCACTCCTCTTGAACTTAAATCCGTTGTCGTTGTTGTTGCTGCTGTAAAGTGGCTGTTCTTGTTCCAGAAGCGCCACAGGAGAGTACAGCGTTTGTTGTGAACTATTTTTATGAGCTTAAAACACAAGTGACTTATTTTCATTTACTTGTGTACTCAGCAATTTAATTTGGAAACTTATTGGTTGTTTGTGAGCTTACTAGATACAGTCTCGCGTTTTAAAAACTGTGTAGTGTTTAGTTTAGTCGTATTTAGTATGGATGGGGACTATGATTGCTGTGTTCGGATGCAGGCTGAGTTGGTGTTCGCTCACAGTTGCAGGCACTGCCCGTTTCGGTCACGCAGCTTGAGGCTGTAACCAATGGGCATCGCTGGACGTAGTTGGATGTCCAGCAGGTCTCCCGTATCTGTTGATTGATCCTCTATTGTGGCCGACCCTATTGCCGCCCATACTGAGGTTGACCCATTCCTAGTGGTCGAGTCTGAGGTCGTCCCAAGATGTGGCAGACAGCGAAAGACTTCCCCGGGGGCCAATCAAAAGGCATCCCTGGTTCGTCCGACAAACAGGTTTCACTCACTGTCTGTGAGTGATAAACATCCTGTGACCAATGCAGTCACTTGTCCTGTTTCACAGGAAGCCTCTCAGCCTGCAAAATTCGGGCATTCACAGCGGGTGGGATTGCTGATAGTTGGGGCCTGATGAGTACACTTAGAGATATGGCTGTCAAGGAAAGGAAGAAGTCCAATGTGTTTATGTGTGCATGCAGGAGAGAGCCATCCAAGATGTGCAACAGTCGTTCCATATGCCGTAAAGAGCACAGGGTGTAGCAAATTAAAGGTGGTGGTTCGTGTCGGTACTAATAATGCTTGTCGCATTCGAGCGGAAGAGATTCTCTGACTTCGGGCAGCTAGCTTAAGTGATAAAGACTGCCAGTCTTGCTTGCAAGATGAAGGCAGAGCTCACCATCTAAGGTATCATCGACAGGACAGATTGCGAAACTTCGGTACAGAACAGAGTGGTCTGAATCAGAAGCTCATATCGTTCTTCGACTGTGTAGGTTGCAAATTCCTTGACTTGCGTCATGAGGGTTCCAGTGCACACTGGGGGCATCTATACAGGTAGCCGGGGGGGGGGGGGGGGTGAAGTGGATTCTTTTTTTTACATTGAAAGGTCTGAAAGGGTGCAGGTCAAACACATGACGAGGGTTCCTAGGAGCCATAGATATTTTAGTAGCAAATTGTAGCTGTGTTGGGAAAGAGACAAGGCTCCAAGCGCTAATAGGAAACACTGAAGCTCAAATCGTTATACGTACTGAAAGCTGGCTAAAACCGGAATAACTTCAGCTGAAATTTTCGCAGAGGACCTAATGGTGCTCAGAACGGACAGATGAAAGACAGTTGGTGGCGGCGTGTTTGTTGCTGTTAGCAGTAGCTTCTCTTGTAGCGAAATTGAAGTAAATAGTTACTGTGAGTTAGTATGGGTAGAAGATATACCTGACAACCGGAATAAGTTAGTTATTGCTTCCGTTTGACGACCTCTTGAATAAGATTATACAGTTGGTGAAAGGTTCAAAGAAAACTTGCGTATCATTTCAGATAGGTATTCCGCTCATACAGTTATAGTTGGTGGTGACTTCAATCTACTCTCGATATATTGATGAAAATAAATTTCAAATTCAAAAAGGTATGAAACAACTTCCGAATTTGTTCAAAATGCTTTCGCCGCAAATTACTTTGAACAATTAGTTTAATAACCCGCTCGGAGTGTAAGTGGTTACCGAAACATACTTCAACTCTTAGTAACAAATGATCCCGAAAAAATGACAGATAAAGGATTAGCGACCACAAGGTCGTTGTAGCGAGACTGACTGCTGTAACATGTAAACTCACAAAAAATAAAAGCAAAATATACCTGTTTAAAAAAGCAGATAAAAATCGTTTTATGCCTTCCTGAGAGACAGTCACCATTTCTTCCATACTAAGTATCTAAGTGTGGACCAGATGTGGCTTAATTTATGAGAAATAGTATGGACACAATTTAGAGATTTATACCAAATAATTTAATAAGAGACAGAAATGTTCCTCTATGGTACTCAAAATAAGTCAGAGCATTGTTGCATAAGCAACTGAAAAAGGCTGCCAAATTTAAAACAATTCAAGATTATCAAGAATGGTGAAGTTTTAGAAACGCTTGAAATTTATCGCGGATTTTAATGCGAAATGTGTTTAATAGTTTCCACAACGGAAACTCTGTCTTGAAACCCGGCAGAAAATCCAAAGAGATTATGGGCATGTATAATGTACGCAAGCAGGAAAATATAATCAATAGTTTAACTGCCTAATAGCGATGGTAATGTTACCGATGAGAGTGCCACCAAGGCGGAGTTACTTAACATGGTTTTCCGAAATTACTTCACCAAAAAAGGCGGAGTAAATATCCCAGAATTATTATCAAGAACTGCTAACAACATGAGTAACTTAGAAGTAGATATCCTCAGGATATTCAAGCAACTCAAATTTATTAATAAGGGTAAGTCCTCCGTTCCATATCGTATACCGATTATGGTCCTTTCAGATCATGCTGATATAATAGCCCCATGCTTAGTCCATGCTTAGCAATCAGTACAACAGCTCGCCTGACGAAAGGTCTGTAACTAAAGACTGGAGAGTTGCACAGATCACATAAATACTCAAGAAAGGAAATAGGAATAATTTGCTGAATTACAGACCCTCCGTTTGCAGAATGATTCTGGATCGTATACTATGCTCTAACATTATGATTTACCTCGAAGAAAACGATCTATTGGCAAGTAGTCAGCACGAATTCAGAAAATATCCTTCTTGTGCAACACGACATGATCTTTAGTTTCATAAAGTACTGCGTGCTGTCGACAGGGAATGTCAAATCGATTCCAAATTCCTAGATTTACAGAAGGCTTTTGATACCGATCCTCCAAAATTGCTTCTAATCAAATTGTGCGCCGGTGCAGTTGTGAGACTGGATTCGTGATTTCCTGTAAGAAAGGTTACAGTTCGTGGTAATTGGCGGAAAGGTTATTGACTAAAACAGAAGTGGCATCTGATTTTCCCAAAGGAGTGATATAGGCCCACTGTTGTTCCTGATGTACGTGAACGATGTAGGAGACAATCTGAGCAGCTATGTCAGATTATTTGTAGATAATTCTGTCACTTAGGGTCTAGTAATGCCATCAGAAGGTCAAAACAAATTCAAAAACGATTTAGACAAAATATCTGTATGGTGCGGAAAGTAGCAGTTGATCCTAATATACGACGGCGTCAGCAGAGTACTAACAGCAATCCTTTAAATTTCGGTCATACGATAAATAACGCATATCTAAATACTGTTAATTCATTTAAATATCTTGGGTTAACAATTACCAACAACTTAAATTGGAACCATCACATAGATAACGTTGTGGGAAAGGCGAACCAAACACTGCAGTTTATTGGTAGATCACTTTGATGCGACAAATACACTAAAGAGACTGCCTACACTACACTTGTCCGTCATCTGTTAGTGTGTTGCTATGCTGTATGGGACACTTACCAGACAGGGTTGATGGATTACATCGAAAAAGTTCGAAGAAGGGCAGCTTGTTTTGTATTATGACTAATTAGGGTAGAAAGTGTCACGGGTATGAGACGTGGGTTGGGGCGATAATCATTCAAACAAAGGTGTTTTTCGTTGCGGCGAGATCTTTTCACCAAACTTTCTCTTCCGAATGCGAAAATATTTTGTCGACGCTCACCTACACAGGAGAAATGATCATCATAAGAAAAGAAGAGAAATCAGAGCTCACACAGTGGGCCATGTTATTACCGAGGCTGCTTCGACTACGCTGCAGACCGTTCCGGTCTCTCCCCATTCTATTTCCAAATTTTTGGTGCCCTGAGGAAAGACATTTATGGCCATCGACTTGATTCAGATGAAGAGGTGCATGCCTGAGTCTTTCATGGTTTGTAGTGTTAGGTGTTGGATGGGCTGCTTGGTATACCCCTGAGATGCTAAAAATCCTATTCTCAGTGACCTACGCCTGCAGCTTGTGGTCTAGTGGTTAGCGTTTTCTCTGGATCACGGGGTCCCAGGCTCGATTCCCGGCCAGGACGGGGATTTTCTCTGCCCGGGGACTGGGTATTTGCGTTGTCCTCATCATTCCATCATCATTTATGTAAGTGGCTAGATTGGACTGTGTACAGATTGGGAATGTGTATGGGGGCTGATGACCGTGCAGTTGAGCAGACCACAACCCAAACATCATCATCATCATCATCATCGGTGACCTACAGAGATGGAAAGCTCATAAGGTCATGCAAATTTAAAATAAACAAGGTAGCACAATGGGTAATGGTTCATTAAGTCAAAATTACTAGAAGTGGCCCAATTAAGGAAAAAGTATGGGTACAACACCTCACAAGGAAATATTGATAATACGATTCATAAAACTACAAAAGGAAACTGATGATTTATTGCTGGCATCAAAAATGATTTGACAACTGAATCAAGAGTAAAAATATTTAACAAGTGGACAAGGGTGAGAGGTGGCATGAGCCCCCTCTCATATTTCTATCTTACTCTGAGTAATTCAATTTGGGGAAGTATAGCCGAGTATGGTCATTACAAGGCTAGCATTGAGAACTTCAGAAGATATTAATATTTTCCTCTCTAATTGCGTGTGGTGAAAAGTTGCTATTCCTTCACATGCGGACTTCCCACGCAGCGTCTCTCGTCACCTGGGTGGTCCGGTGACAGGTGGGTTCTGCTGATCTTGAAAGGGTTATGCCAACGGGTGTGAGGGAGCCGAGTGGATGCTGTACAGACGCCGACATTGTCATAAGAGCGGGGGTGACACGCCCACAGGGGCCTGAAGGAACGGCTGGGGCTAGAGATTCCGTTACTTCGCAGAAACTTAGTGAAAACACTTTCTGACGGGCTACCAGCGAGTCGTGGGAATGACTTGCGTTTCCAGGCAGTCTTGGCGGGCAAATTCCCGCGTTTTCTGCAAAATCATAACTGTGATTGGCTTTCTCAGGGGATAGCTCCGTGATGCAGCAAAATCGGCGTAGAAATTAGCGTCAGATATCACCATTGGTGGAATAGTAGTGCTTCGGCAATAGAGTGGAATTTTCTGCCGGTTTTCGATTTGCTGATTGGCACGTTTAACCATGGCCACTGTCGTGGGTGCGGGAATGTTCTGTGTTCGGCTTGTATGGGTGCTCTTGTGTGGAATCGGCACTCGCCTTTCGGTAGGAGTAGGTTACAAGACCGAGCTCTCGCTGCTCTGGACAGCCTGCCTCCCGTTGGCTGTCTAATATACTTCCATTTAATTTTAACTGTTTGACGAAGTTGCTGAAGTTTCGACTTCAACGTAACTTTCCGAGTACAGTTGGCAATTGAGCGTTCTGCGTACAAGCGGCCTATGTTGTCCGTCTTGAGCAGTTTTGGCTAAAGTTGACTGTATCGGAGTTACTGTGTGATTTCGCTTGTTAAAATCAATCACTGTACCATCAGTGATTGTGTAGCGAGTCTTCGTCTCCCTCAGAGGCGCATTTGTGTTGCTAGGAAGTCTAGTTGGGAACAACCAGACCAGGATAATTTGTTTCGGGCTATACTCGTGACATTATCATCACCACGACGGGACGTCGAAGCAACCAGCCATCGCCTCCGGTAAGCCAGATCGTGTCCTTGCAGTTAAGAAGACAGCTTGGTAATGTATGTCCGCAGCACCGGCAAATCAGGGAATTTTGCTATGTGACAATCAGAGCTCAGCAGAGCGCGCCTGTTCCCGTCTTTTCTAACGTGGTTCTGTCTAGGGTGTTCATTGTCTGAGTTCTCACTACTGTAGCAGCAATTAATGTTGGGTTGGCTGGGTGTTTCCGTTAAGATTTGAGTTGCAAGGAATTGGCTCCACATACCACTTGGTCATAAATGTCACGATCTACTTTATGGACAACTTCACCTTCACAGCTTTTATTTGAGTATCCAATTTGACATATTGTAAATGTTTCATGTGTTTTGTTTATTACTTTGAGTTTAGTCATAATAAATCAAATTGTTATTTTGGACAGAACTTTCATTCTGTGGATTGGTAAAGCAACCCTTTCATTTCTCACTACGTTAATGAAACTTCCCTTTATCAAATTAATGTCTATCAAATTAAATTATTGCAGGTGCCAAACTCTTTTCTACTCCACTTTCAGGGTCGATTACAGTCAGTTAGCGTTTCTTCTTAATCCATGTGCAACAGCAAAAGTCGGAGTTAGAAAAGGAAGGGCTTAGAGCATCGTTTCCATATGAAGATTCTAGAAGAATTTAGTGCTAAATACACTGCTAGCCCCGACACATCGCAAGGGACAGCAAATAAAAACTATAGCCTTGGCACAAGTGGGTGGGTACATAAAACTGCTATATAAAACTATGTCACGAATAAGGCGAATGACTGCGGAGGAGGGTAATGATTTTAAAAAAAAAGTCCTGAGAAAGGATGAACGAACACCAACACTCTTAACTAAGAGCATGATGGGTGCAACTACGTGGGTGGGAAAATTAGACTTGAGAAACGAAACCCCTATGTAATTTAACTGAGTTCACACTCGCTTCATGTCGATGGCTGCACCAACGGCCCATGATTACCACTCTTAAGGTGTGCGAGGGCAGATGACGACTGCAGTAGTGGCTGAAAATTCTAATTTCAGCACAACCTCTGCGCTCTGTTCTAAGTCGGATGCAGCTCGCTCTGCAGCTCTAAGACCCAGCAGGCTACCTCAAGCCCTGGAGCAAGTGTCGTCTGCAGCGGCCTAAGGAGAAGTGTCTTCCCATCCATCTCCCTGAAGGAATGGTCTTCTGAATTTTCTCTATGAAACTTAGCTGGTTCTGCCAGCGTCGGAATATCACTGGTCATTCGTAACAGACCTTGTGAGCTCCAAAGACTGACAATTAAATAAAATAGCATAATAATTCCCTGCTCTACTGAATTTTGACTAACCATTAAGGTATATTTCTTGCATGGCAAGGGGAAGAAGGCAGAAAATCTCTCCAACTACACTACAGTTTCACGGGCATGGTCAAGTAAAAGAGGTCCGTGGATACGCATGTGTGAACTCGCCCCTACTACCGAAATAATTACTATGAGCCAACAAGAGAACCCCTCACTAAAATTTCAACCAACATTGCAGCTTCCTTCACTGGGCTTAACGGCTGCCCCTGTTCTTTGTGGCTATGTCTCTCCGTTTCCTTCAAATAGTTGTCTTACGTAAAAGAAATTCCTCTTGATTCTCACACAATGCAGTTTCATAGGGCACCGCCCATCTTCACTTCATGTGCTCATGCTGGGCTGGGATGGCAGAATGTCCTCTCCTGCTCTATACCTGTACGTAGAGCGGCTTTCAGCAGAAAACAACTTTATGACTATTCGTTTCCCTAAGTGAAACTTAGCTCTTATGAACCTGCTAAAAGCTCAAAGGCTATTGTAATTACAAGGCTTCCTCACCATACCAAGAGGAGAGGAGATAAAGAGATAATTAGAAATGCGATCATGGAGAGTAGTGAATGTTTCTTGTAGTTCTCATGCAGAGTTTGTGACCTGACTTGACTGATTATTGGGATATGCATATTACATTGTAAAACAGATTATGCGAGAGTTCAGAAATAAACTGCCACACGGCAACTGCAAACATTTTTCTATGAAGGTATTTACCATCATTCTCACAGTAGTATAATGTATTACCAGTTGTGGTGATTAATTTTGAAATAATATACGGATTACTTACTTTTGGCTATCTGTCTCATTCCTGTCTGAGTGTACCTTATACTGTCATTATGCTAGATAAGTGAACTTTTGCAAATTAGTTCTCAAACTAAATCACTTTACCTGTGTGAGGTTAGTTACCTGGTCTTTAAACGAACTGAGAATCCATCAGTTTAATGCTTCTGATGAGACATAAATACACCCCAAAACAAAAACAAAAAGACGCTCCACTAAGGAATTATCCGAACGGGATTGAAGTCCGTAGACGTGATATACACACATCAAAAAAAGTTTTGAATCACCCCGGTTCCCAGAACTCCTGCAGATAGACGTTGACTGTGGACATAATATCACAGACACAGTCTCTTTGTTCAGACATGTCACTAACCCCCCCCCCCCCCTCCGCCGGCCGGAGTGGCCGAGCGGTTAAAGGCGCTACAGTCTGGAACCGCACGACCGCTACGGTCGCAGGTTCGAATCCTGCCTCGGGCATGGATGTGTGTGATGTCCTTAGGTTAGGTAGGTTTAAGTAATTCTAAGTTCTAGGGGACTTATAACCACAGCAGTTGAGTCCCATAGTGCTCAGAGCCATTTGAACCATTTTTTGAACCCCCCCCCCCTCAAAGATGTAAACAAGCACGCATGAGCAGCACCTATTAGACGAAGGGGGTCCGATAGCCGATCAGTTCCAGTCATTCCACCAGGAAGGAGGTACACGGCTCTGCAATTCAACCATGCCTAGACGGTTAATACCGCGGATCGATCGCGTCCGCATATTGTTACTTTGTGCCAGGAAGGGCTCTCAACAAGGGAAGCGTCCAGGCGTCTCGGAGTGAACCAAAGCGATGTTGTTCGGGGATGGAGGAGATACAGAGAGATAGGAACTGTCGATGACATGCCTCGCTCAGGCCACCCAAGGGCTACTACTGCAGTGGATGACCGCTACCTACGAATTATGGCTCGGAGGAACCCTGACAGCAACGCCACCATGTTGAATTATGCTTTTGGTGCAGCCACAGGACGTTGTGTTAACGACTCAGACTGCGCGCAATAGGCTGCATGATGCGCAACTTCACTCCCGACGTCCATGGCGAGGTCCATCTTTGCAATCACGACACCATGCAGCGCGGTATAGATGGGCCCAACAACATGCCGAATGGACCGCCCAGGATTGGCATCACGTTCTCTTCACCAATGAGTGTCGCATATGCCTTCAACCTCTCAAACGTCGGAGACGTGTTTGGAGGCATCCCGGCCAGGCTGAACGCCTTAGACACACTGTCCAATGAGAGCAGCAACATGGAGGTTCCCTGCTGTTTTGGGGTGGCTTTATATGGGGCCGGCGTACACCGCTGGTAGTCATGGAAGGCACCGTAACGTCTGTACGATACTTGAATGCCAACCTCCGACCGATAGTACAACTATATCGGCAACATACTGACGAGGCATTCGTCTTAATGGACGACAATTCGCTCCCCCATCGTGCACGTTTTGTGAATGACTTTCTTCAGGATAACGACATCGCTCGACTAGAGTGACCAGCATGTTCTCCAGATATGAACCCTATGGAACTTGCCTGGGATAGACTGAAAAGGGCTGTTTATGGACGACGTGACCCACCAGTCATTCTGAGGCATCTACGAGGAATTACCGTTGAGGATTGGAACAATCTGGACCAACAGTGCTTTGATGAACTTGTGGATAGCATGCCATGACGAATACAGGCATGCATCAACGCAAGAGGACGTGCTACTGGGTTACAGACGTACCGGTGTGTACAGAAAACTGGACCACCACCTCTGAAGGTCTTGCTGTATGGTGGTACAACATGCAGTAAAAAGGGCTGAAATGATGTTTATGTTGATCTTTATTCAAATTTTCTTTACAGGTTCCGGAACTCTTGGAACCAAGGTGATGCAAAGCTTCTTTTGATGTGTATACATAAACAGACAAACAAATTATTACAGTTTCAGAACAATTGGATGATTTATTCAAGAGAAAGAACTTCACAAATTGATTGACTCAATTACGGGATGGTCCACCTCTGTCCATTATGCAAGCAACATTGATTGATAGCTTTGTTGGATGTCCTCCTGAGGGATATCGTGCCAAATTCTGTCCCTGCCCCTAATGCTCTAAACGTTCTCCATTGGGGAGAGATCCAGCGGCCTTGCTGGCCAAAGTATGCACTCTCGCCATGTGTAGGTGGGCATTACCTTGCTGAAATATAAGTCCAGGATGGCTTCCCATGATGGGCAACAAAATGGTGCGTGGAATATCGTCGATGTACTGCTGTGGTGTAAGGATCCGCCGATGGCAATCAAAGGGAACCTGCAATGAATTAAAATGGCATCCCAGACCATCAGCCCTCGTTGTTGGGCCATATGGTGGGCGGTCTGCCGCTGTCTGTGGCGTCTTCAGACGCGGCTTCACTGGTCATCGGGGCTCAGTTCGAAGCAGGACTCCTCACTGAAGACAATTCTACTCCAGTCAATGCGATTCCAGGCCGAACACTTATCTGGTGACGCCCTAGACAGCGACGGGATATCAACGTGACTGTCGCCCGACATATAGCACGACAACCAGGAGTGATGTTCTGGGGTGCCATTTCTTTTCATAGCAGGACTCCTTTGGTTGCCTTCCGCAGCACCCTTACAGCACAGCGGTACACAAACGATATTCTGCGCCCCATTTTGTTGCCGTGGTCGTGCAAGACAGACCATATATAAAACAATTGAAGACGTCGAAATGACAACATCAGCTGCTGACAAGAAAAAGAATACTGTCAAATCTGTCGCTGCACACTCTCTACTCGATGGACCCGCAGTCTTTTGTGGTTGCAGACTGAACTTCAGCATTGACATCAATGATTCCTTCACCCATGGCAACGGATGGCTAACAGTCGCTATTGTACGAGGTGGTACAGGCGTACCCAATGTATCAGGACTGGAAAGTTTCGTCGATCGTGACGTCATAGCTTACCGCACATACCATGTTGTTGAAAATGCAAATAAAGACTTTGGCAAATCATCATATATGTCACCCTCACCCTTATCCTTGTATACACGTAGTAGACGTAAGATATCTGTTAATGAAACTGTATTTGCCCTTCATGGCAAGCTTCCTGGGCTTACCTTTCAGCAAGATAATTCCAGGCCGCACACGGCGAGATTTTCTACTGCTTGTCTTCGTGTTTGCCAAACCCTACCATGGCCAGCAAGGTATCTAGATCTCTTTCCAACTGAGTACATTTGGAGCATTATAGACGGGGCCCTCCATCCAGCTCGGGGTTCTGACTATCTGACGCGTCAGTTGGACAGAATTTGGGACGATATCTCTCAGGAAGACGTCCAACAATACCGTCAACCAATGTCAAGTCAAATAATTGCTCAACTTGTGAAGCTCTTTCTCTTACCGAATTTTTTTTGTAATTTTGAACATTTGTTTGTACACATACATCACATCTACCGATTTCCGTCCCATTCGGATAATTCCTTCAAGGTGCATTGTGTGTGTGTGTGTGTGTGTGTGTGTGTGTGTGTGTGTGTGTGTGTTTTCTTTAATTATGTTTCAACTACATTGCCTGACTAAGAAAGTGATCACCAGAAGTGGAAGAGGAAACGATGCATCATGGGTTGAGAGGGATGTGATTTTATTTCTACGATTTCAAAATCGAGCCAAATTTACAAGGTACTTGACAGTATGAGGCCACTTATCACCATGACGTTGCATCCTCTCAGACCTGGATGCATACACGGATTTTGCTGGGGAGGGGGTCATAATGTCGCTGTATCCTCTGCTGTGACAAGCTGGTCGACAAATGTTATATCCGGTCCTTGGTATCCTGAATACTGTCACTCGGATGTAGTTGATGTCTGAGATGGTCCCACAGTTGTTCTGCCGGAAATAGATCTGGAGAGCTCTCTAGCTACTGACTGTACTTAACATCATGCACACAGTTCATAGAGACATGCGTCATGTGTGGAAGAGCATTGCCTGTTGAAAAATGGCACCACTGTACTGTTGCATGAGAGGTAACACACGAGGACACAGAATGTCCATACCGTACTGCTGTGCCATCAGAGTTCCCTTAATCAGCAACGGCCGTAACCTGAAGTCACACCCGATGGGTCTCCACACCATGACACAGTTTTGCCTCTTCAAAACAATAGAAGATTGGGACCTCTCCCCAGGTCGTTAACTATACTCGGCGTCGATGTTCACTTGGGATAGTGCAGAATCGCGATCTATTTCTGAACACAATGTCACGCTTTTCATCAGCAGTCCATGCTCCCCCGTCACGGTACCACTCCAGATTCAACCGTCCGTGTTGCGGTGTTATACATGCGTCCTATACATAGGACGGTCATACCCTAGCCCTTAACTCACGAGATGACTTTCCTGTATCGTATACTACGAAGTATATATCTGGGTCCCCTCAGCTTAAACTGAGATATAAGTCATAAATCATTGAAAATCTAATTGTAAGTTATATAATTACAATTATTTAAGTGGTTTTAATGATTCTAGTTGATTTTATTGCAAGAAATACGCTGAAGAGACAAAGAAACTGGTACACCTATCTAATATCGTGGAGAGCACCACGAGAACGCAGAAGTGCCGCGACACGACGTGGCATGGACTTGACTAATGTCTGAAGTAGCGCTGGAGGGAATTGACGTGATGAATCCGGCAGTGCTGTCGATGAATCCGTAAGAGCACGAGGGGGTGGAGATCTCTTCTGAATAGCACGTTGCAAGGCAGCGAACCTGAAGAGACTTTCAAGACTTATTACGCCGGAAAAGCCTACGATGTCACTTTCCAGATTTGCTCAATAATGTTCACGTCTGGGGAGTTTGTTGGCCAGCAGAAATGTTTAAACTCAGTAGAGTGTTCCTGGAGCCACTCTGGAGCCATTCTGGACATGTGGGGTGTCACATTGTCCTGCTAGAATTGCTCAAGTCCGTCGGAATGCGCAATGGACATGAGTGGATGTAGGTGATCAGACAGGATGCTTACGTACGTGTCACCTGTCAGAGTCGTATTTAGACGTAGCAGAGGTCCCATATCACACCAGCTGCACATGCCCCACACTGTTGCAGACCCTTCACCAGTTTGAACAATCCCCTGCTGACATGCAGCATCCATGAACTGATAAGGTTGTCTCCATACCCGTACACGTTCATCCGCTCGATACACTTCAAAACGAGACTCGTCCGACCAGGAACATGTTTCCAGTCGCCAACAGTCCAATGTTGACTAGCCCAGGCGAGGCGTATAGCTTAGTGTCTTGCAGTCATCAAGGGTACACGAGTGGTCTTCGGCTCCGAAAGCCCATATCGATGATGTTTCGTTGAATGGTTCGCAAGCTGACACGTGTTGATGGTCCAGCACTGAAATCTATAGCAATCTGCGGCAAGGTTGCATGTCTGTTACGTTGAACGATTCTCTTCAGTCGTCGTTGGTCCCGTTCTTACAGGATCTTTTTCCGCCAGCAGCGATGTCGGAGATTCGATATTTTACCGGACATGGTATACTCGTGAAATGATCGTACGGAAAAATCTCTACTTCATCGCTACCTCGGAGATGCTGTGTCCCATCGCTCGTGAGCCGATTATAACACCACGTTCAAACAAACTTAAATCCTGATAAGCTGCCATTGTAGCAGCAATAAGCGATCCAACAACTGCGCCAGACACATGATTTCTTATATAGGCGTTGCGAACTGCAGAGCCTTATTCTACCTGTTTACACATCTCTGTATTTGAATACCCATGCCTATACCAGTTTCTTTGGCGCTTCAGTACATGTTACATATTTTGATACTCGAAAGCTCACTCTGCAAAACCCAAAGGGCACTTAGCGTTGACCTAAAATTATGAAATTTGGCAAGAAGAAAAGTTTCACAGTACAGGTAAAGGAAAAATCCGAAATTTCTTTATTTGTAAGAATATAACACTAAAAATATATTTTGTAACTTTTTCCGTATGTTTGTCTGGCCGTCTGTTAAGACCCCTTTTCTCTAGAACGGTTTGGCGTATCAAGTTCATATTTATGTCACATACTAAAGTCGATGATCCCGTGGTGATGTAAAAATCGTAAGATTCTAAATCAATTCAGTAAAAAGATATGGCCATTACTGTCACATATTTTGATACTCGAAAGCTCACTCACCAAAACGTACAGGGTATTCCCGTTGACCTAGAATCGTGAAATTTGGCAAGAAGCAATGTTTCACAGTACAAGTAAAGGGAAGAACCCTAAATTGTTAATTTGTTATTATATCACACGAAAAAAATATTTCTTTATACATTTGTTATCCGACTTCAGACTTGAAATTAAAACATTCTCGAAAACCACGTAGTCTTAGGTGCCTTGCCATGGTTCGAGCTGCTCCCCCGTCGGAAATTCGAGACCTCTCTCGGGCATGGATGTGTGTGTTGTCCTTAGCGTAAGTTAGTTTAAATTAGATTAAGTAGTGTATAAGCCTAGGGACCGATGACTTCAACAGTAACGTATCCCGTACGTACATTCTCGAAAGTTCAAATGGTTCAAATGGCTCTGAGCACTATGGGACTTAACTTCTGAGGTCATCAGTCCCCTAGAACTTAGAACTTCTTAAACCTAACTAACCTAAAGACATCACACACATCCATGCCCGAGGCAGGATTCGAACCTGCGACCGTAGCGGTCACGCGGTTCCAGAACCGCTCGGCCACACCGGCCGGCAATTCTCGAAAGTCTTGGAATCCCTGGAACTAATATCTCGCCAGTATCCATGTCGGTAACAGGCAAAAATCTTCAGCATCCTCGATTCCCAGAATGGATAAACTGTCTATACACATAGTTAAGTTTATATGGAACCTTTAGTGTGCGAGTACTACACGCACCTCGCCAATTTTTAAGTTGATTTTGATATCTGCTACTCATTATTGTAATATTTTGAGATGGTTAAGGTGTGGAATATGAGGAGAAATATGGAACACGTTCTCTGTGGACACCATTACCTGTAGATGTATATTTATCAAGTGTTTGTTTTCAAGATTTGTTTTGGGAGGGGTTCTAAAATAATCTCCAGAATCTTGCATCTTTGAAGATGTGCGTTAGTGACCACAGAAATTCCAAGCAAGTCATAGCATTTTCTTCCTTTTCTCTTTCGTGTTATGACCTACGCTTTGTCTCTCATCTTTCCTACCGACCACTGGTTTTGCACTTCAGTGGGAGTAAGTTTCTGCTCGACCTTGCTCCATAGGCGCGAGACCCTCAAGTGCTTCGCATTCTTCTGTAGCTCAACACCGCGTCTGCAAGGAACGAAAACCATAAGCTACCGAAAGATCGCTTCAATCTTTTTTGCCCTGACTGGAATGAATTTTTGTTTCAGTGCCAGATACAGACGCTGCACCTGTGTCTAGGCCTTGAAAGGGAAGCCACTTTACTATCAGGTTCCTCAGTCCTGTTTGTGTATATCAGACTACTAATGTAAACAGGCGCCCATAGGCCTCTGGTGAATATAAAGTTGTAGCAATACAATTAAAACTTGTGTCGCCGAAACCGCTGTGACACTGTATGACCTACCAGACTGTGGGACGAAGATTAAATTTTCTCCTTTCTGACTTCTCGTCCATAGTTTGTTACTCTTCTGTCTGCATTTCAACGGCCAGTTATGTCTCTAGTGATGAAAGTTACGATGCATTGCTTCAGTGCACAAGGCAACAATGTGGTACGTTAATATGATGAGGCTATGTTGTTGAACCAGTTCTTATCAGTTAATGTGAATGTATGCTTTCCCGACGTATACAGCTGGCGAAGAGTTCTCGGGCTTCCAGCCGGGTGGCGGTGTCTTCAAACTGCGACGTTTCGACGAGTGACATACTCATCATCTTCTGGCGAAGTGCCGAGACTTTTCGCAAAGGATGGGGCCCCTCCACGCCCGCACCAACGTGGTGACCAACACAAAAGTTCTACTGTCACCTCCGTATGCATGTTAGTTTTGAATCAGGCGTCACAGGATGCAGGCTGTGATGTTATCCATGCGTCTGGGTAAGGCTACTCATTAACATGGTCCATCAGGAGATAGAAGTGGTCGAAAACGATCGAAGGGTAGTGGTTGTAAGAGCAGAGGAAAAAAAGTGCCAAGGCCAGCGCCAAGGGAAAAAAACCTCTGCGACAGTAGGACGGGTAGTAAGGGCAGTACCGGCTTGCTAGCTGCGACAGAGCATGCAAGGTGAGGGGTGGTTAGCGTGAGGTATCGTGCAACGTTACCTATGTACTGCGTGGTCGTTAGCTGGGTCAGTCCGGTGCTGCGGCTGGGCTCGCTTGTAGTCTCCTGGGCCGGCCGCAGTGGCTTCCTCCCTGTAACATAAAAGTTCGGCGCGGCAACGCATGCGCTGCTGTTAGGCCCTCTGCTGCGCCTTGTCGTCAGTGACTTGGTGCAGCTTCATCAGGCTGGCGCAGAACGACGGCGATCGGCTACTGTACAGCGTCGTCCTCTACTGCACGGCGCAGCCCTTCTGCATTGCAGCTGTGAGCTGCTCCGCACTTCCAGTGATCTGCGCCGCTTCAGAGTCGGAGAGATGCACGCTGTTCGCTCGCGCTTGCGCGATGACGGCTGCCTTAATTTCTTCTCGGTCCCTTGAGGGGTCCACTACCGCAGCGGGCGGCGTCGCCACCGGCTCCTCTGGGGCGGCGGTTGTCTTCTTTGCGCCTCTCACCTGCGGTGCTGCTGGAACAAAAGCTGGGATAGGCGCGCGAACGTCCTTCTGCGAGGTCGCAGGAGTGTTCACAGGTACGACTGCGCTGAGGCCTTGGGCGAAAACTGCGCGCAGTTGCCTCAAGGCCTCTTCCTTCTCTGCAGCCACGGCGGCTGCGAAGGCAGCCCTCTCCGCCGCCATGACGGCTTTGAGGGCTGCTGTGGCCTCCTTCACGGCGGTGCCGAGTTCGAGGTCACATCTCTTCACGGGAGAGCGAGCTGCGTCCTGGCTGCCCGTTTCCGAGCGGCCGTCCCTGCCCCAGGCAGGTGGATCTGCTGCTGCGCCGCCCCTCAGCTGTGCCGGGCTGTTCTGCGCCCTACGCCGTTTCCGACGTCGTCTTCTCTTCTGCTGCTGCGTCGGTGCGGCCGCGGCCGCTTCACCGCCCCCGGCACGGCTGCGGCTTGAGAAAGCCGCACAACCGCGCCAGCTGGCGACGTGCGGGCCGCCACACCGGACACAAGTCGGCAGAGCGTTGCTGCCGCGGTCGCAGGCGCGGCTGTCGTGCTCACCTGAGCACTTGACGCACCGCGCCGCGTTGCGGCAATACTTCGCAACATGGCCCTCGCCCTGGCACCTGAAACACTGGGGCTGAGGATCCATGGCGGTCGGGAGAGCCTCCGTCGTAACCGGGAAGCCCAGCAACTTCCGCAAGTCGAAGATGTCGCTCCCGCCGTCGACAGTTTGCACGGTCACGTCATAGAGCGGCGCCCTCTTCTTGTTGGTTCGGTTGTGCAACCTTGCGGCTGCGTTACCAAACCCGGCTCGCAGCAGCCCTTCCCGGACCGCTGCCTCATCACAGCACCGAGGCAACCCCCTGAGGAGTGCCTTAGTCGTCTTCATCCTTCCAACGGAAGGTGCCTTCTCACGCGCCGGCGGCGCGTCGACGATGTGGTCGGCCACTGCGACCTTGATCGCCCTGTGGTCGGCCACGTTTGCGGCTCGAACGCAGATCAGCGAGTCTGTATCGACAGACTCGTAGACCACCTCGTTCCGAGCGCAGTTCGTCATGGTGTCGAACAGCGCTGTCCACCCGCCTTTGCACTTGACGTACAAAGGGGGGACAGGGGAGGGGGAAGCGGGTGCGTCGTTCGTGTCTCCGTCAGAGCATTCTGATCGCGTTTCGTGAGCTGGACGGTTCTTGTTGCGTTCCTGGCGTATTGCGGCTAATGCTGGATTCCAGGCCGCGCTCAGTTGATAGCCTTCGTCCCTGTTCACAAGATTTTCGTGGACCCGTATTTCTATTGATTCTTTAATGACGCTATCCCAATAGCTCCCGGCTCGGCACAGCACCCTGGTGTTTTCGAAATCAAAGGTGTGGTTTTCTTTGATGCTATGTTCAGCTATAGCAGATTCTTATCAGTTGCTGTCCATCGATTTATAATATAAAAAACACTTTTTCAGCATCTCTGAGTAGTTTTTCTGATCCCAATGTTTCAGTTGAATAAAGCCTCTTTTACTCTACCCCTCTTGTCTTTCTGAAGAAGGGATGAATGTCTGTGGAAAGGTAATTTGTTGCGTAGTAGATAATAATTGATAATGCTATGTAAATCACTGTATGAACTTATATTTACTATGCTGAGGTTTAAGTCAGGAATTTTCTACAGTGTCATAATTTTATTAGTAATTGTTGCTTTTGTCTGCTTTTACACCAGGAGATACCCTGTATAGAGGATACTGAGGACTGACTTGAGTTTTGCGTAGTTTACGCTTTTAATGCGTTTGTAGTAGGGCTGATGATGAATTGTGAATAGTTAGGAAGGAGCTGGAATACTTTGTGTTTGTCTAGTGGTTGCTTCTCAATTAATTTTGCTTTTAATGTTGAGAGCCAACGGCCCTACCGCGGTGGTAACACCGGTTCCCGTCAAATCTCCGAAGTTAAGCGCTTTCGGGCTGGGCTTGCACTTTGATGGGAGACCATCCGGTCTGCAGAACGCTGTTGGCAGGCGGGGTGCACTCAGCGCTTGTGAGGCACACGGATGAGCTACTCCATAGAGAAGTAGCGGCTCCGGTCTCGGAAACTGACATACAGTCGGGACAGCGGTGTGCTGGCCATATGCCCTTCCATATCCGCATCCAGTGACGCCTATGGACTGAGGATGACACGGCGGCCGGTCGGTCCGTTGGACCTTCATGGACTGTTAGGTAGCAGTTTAGTTTTATTTTTTTAGTTTTTGATGTTGAGAGTTTAACTTTGTAGGAAGTTAATTATTAATTCATATTTCAAAACTCGTAATGGCCAGGAACTGGCTGCAATGTTGGTCAACGCCCGTGTCAGGCTTTTGTCGTTGTAACTCCTTCAGTCCCTCTGGGTCCTTATTCAAGTGAATCTCATGTTTTGAGTAGGTTTTAAGTGGTTAGCTTTCTGAGAAGAAATCTAGTTTTCTTTTGACGAACAAGTTCATAAGTATGAGACTAGGTTGGAAGGTTTTTTTAAGGAATTTATTGTACAGGTTTTTGGACATGTTACTACATAAGGCAGTACTCTCCTTACTTTGAATGTTTTTAAAGTCGCCTGCCGGAGTGATCGAGCGGTTCTAGGCGCTACAGTCTGGAACCGCGTGACCGCTACGGTCGCAGGTTCGAATCCTGCCTCGGGCATGGGTGTGTGTGATGTCCTTAGGTTAGTTAGGTTTAAGTAATTCTAAGTTCTAGGGGACTGATGACCTCAGAAGTTAAGTCCCATAGTGCTCAGAGCCATTTTTTTATGTCATACTTCCCTCGCAAATGGAAGAATGTGTCAAGTGTACCTCCAGCAATTCAAGTTGTTGTTTCAAATGGCTCTGAGCACTATGGGACTCAACTGCTTTGGTCATTAGTCCCCTAGAACTTAGAACTAGTTAAACCTAACTAACCTAAGGACATCACACACATCCATGCCCGAGGCAGGATTCGAACCTGCGACCGTAGCGGTCTCGCAGTTAATTCAAGTTGTGCTATACATTTTGTTGCTAAACCTACCCCTCTTTTTCTGGGTCTATCCAGTTTGTTTTTATTTACTACAGTTCATATGGACTCTTTTACCCTGAAATTTCTATTATTCCTTTCAAATCTTGGTGGGTCCATTTTGTAGTTTCCATGTAGACAACAGATTCCTAATGTGGTGACCAACGTTTTAAGAATTTTGTGTATGTTGGAACTCAGCACAGAGATGCACAAAGTCACCATAAGAATCTTAAACTGTGTCCAATATGTTGTCTTATTTCTGTCACCTGCTGCTCCACTTTGAACTGATCTCTTCTATTCTTTGTTTTGCATTTTAAGTCGTTACTCTTTGCCCTATTTGAAAGACGAAATTTTGTTGTGTTGATTATTTTATCTCAATTAATGGCTACTGTGGTTTCGAGCACGTCTCTACAACTCGATGTTGTAGCTTGGTCTTCCGTTAAATAGCGTTATCTTACTTATCATGGAGCAGCCATAATGCTTCCCCACCACGTAACTGATGGGACCGCTTCCTGTCAATATGACATTTGTTTACGTGCAACGCGGATACCCGAATCACACCGATCCACATACTGGACGTGCTGGAGACTCAATACATCATTTCCCTCTCTCATCTTAGTGTTTTGAGTAGTGACTATTTTTGTATAATTTACCTTTCACTAATTTTGGACGGTTGTCACTTAAATTTAGTTGGCCTGTTACTACTTTTTTACTCTGAATTTATTTGACGATTTCGATATAGAAATTGTGTTCATTCTTTTTCAATGCGACAAGAAATTTCTCGCCAGAATTATTATCTCTACAAATTATTCGCGTACCTGGATGGTTTATAACAGGCGTAATATAAATTGACGACCTGAAATTTTCTCTAATATTTGGTTATATATCCCTGTTATCAGTGATATACCCTAGTCAGTGAAGCTACAATGTTAATTAACTCTGATACAGATGTAAAATTTAATTTTATGTCTCTTAATGTTTATTCATAAGTATTTCTCCAGTTTACAAATGTGCTGGTGTATGTATTATTTTCTTTAATACCTAAAATGTGGTATGTCACTTTTTGTAGGGTTCAATACCGTCTTTTTTACCATCAATAAACTGATGTGTTTCTCCTGCGGTAGTTAAAGGTTGGTATTTTTTAGGAATCTTCTTGCCTTACTCTTTCCTATGGCAGGCAGGGTGTAGTTTCAACATTTTTTCAGTGGTGCAGTTTCTTCATGCTACCGAGGCAGCGGGATTGCAATCAACCATTCTGCTGATATCATTTGGCGGTTGTTTCCACCACTATTCAGACAAATTTTGCTGATCTCTTGCTGTGCCATAAACACTGTTGTCTTTTTCCTCTTCTCTCGAAGAAGGATAGTTCTCGCTGAACCTTTGCGGCAGTACCAGTTTTCTCTCTCTTGTCCTTTTTTTTTTTTTTTTTTTTTTTTTTTTTTTTTTTTTTTTTTTAAGCCCGCATCTCGTGGTCGTGCGGTTGCGTTCTCGCTTCCCACACCCGGGTTCCCGGGTTCGATTCCCGGCGGGGTCAGGGATTTTCTCTGCCTCGTGATGGCTGGGTGTTGTGTGCTGTCCTTAGGTTAGTTAGGTTTAAGTAGTTCTAAGTTCTAGGGGACTGATGACCATAGATGTTAAGTCCCATAGTGCTCAGAGCCATTTGAACCATTTTTTTTGTCTTTTTAACAACAACAGCTCAGGCATTCTGCCTCCTTCAGCTAGTCAGCCCTCCCGTGCCTCTGCCATCAGGAATAAGCTGACCTCCTTATCTCCTTTTGTATTTAGTAGGTAATATTTAACTATGTGTATTGCACCCATGTAAAAACACTAGCGTAATGTAGCATGTTAGTGTACTTATTTATTAAACTGGTTAACTTAGGGTTTGATTAAGTATAAGTCAGTTCAATACAGGATATAACGGTTGTGCTTGAATCAGTTATCCTTACAATAACTTATTTACTTAGCATACTATTAGAGGTGTTCATTGACTACAGTTTCTCAAGGAATGGAGCCATTAGCATAAACTTAATTTATTCTTAATAAAGTTTAGGGAATAAGTTAGGAGTTTAATAAGGAAATTATTTACGTGTTTTATCTGTTGAACATTTTGAGTGTTACAAGGCTACAGCCGGCCACAGCAGAAACTCATACTTGACGGTAAAACATCCCTCAGCGTATCTGAGGCAGTCAACGTGGTTAATGAAGAATTTTTCTGGTAATTTTTCCAGTGAATGTACTTCTTAATATCTGTATCTGAAAATATGTTACGTGAAGTAAGAATTTTTGTATTTCTGTATTTTCATTGTGTCTGAAGCCAAGAAAGTTCATATGCTGGAACACTGATTATATTTGAAAAGTTCTGTCTTGTGTTGGTCAAATGTTAGGTCCATTAGGGAATATTCATGATTTTTTATTTAAATAACATTAGTTTTGGAGAAATATTGTATTTTTAAAGACTTTTTTGGGTCCATCAGGAATTACGTACTTAAAGAGTGGGTATTTTGTGTTTTTGATCCGGCGAGTACCTGAAAACAGATGTATGTGAATTTTGGTTGTACTTATGGAATTGGCGTACATTTTTTAAGAAATTTTGATATTTGTTGAATTATTAACTAAAATAATCAGTAGTTCGCCATTCAGGCCTACTGAGCAGCAATGGTAAAAGTCAAACATCAGGCAAGGAATGACTTTATTGCTCATATGACGCGTTTCGGAATTTATCCATCATCAGATTCCCAAGAGCGATTGCAGCACGTGGATATGGTGCTTCAAGTTGTAAATGAAAAACATTCACAGTGTGCTGATGCTTGTTTCACATACAACTTGAAACGCCATAACCACGTCCAGCACTCGCTCCAGGATATCTGATGATGGGTAAATTTTGAAACGCGTCATGTGAGCAATAAAGTCATTCCTTGCCTGATATTTGACTTTTACCATTGTGACCCAGTCAGCGTGAATGCAGAACTACTGATTATTATAATAATGGTCACATGGCTCCTGCATGACTTTATACCACATTTATATTATCATCTAAAGGATAGTCAGCTGTTGAGTACTGGCGTCGAGAAAGTCTGCGACTTTTATAAAATTTCTTTGAGGACAGAGATTTTTGGACTGTACTCTGATATATTTCGACAACTATGATCTACTAATTTTTTTATTGGCTCCAAGCAATAAGCCCCTCTATACAACACTAAAAACAAATAACTTCAATAGAACATAGAGTTAAGCCCTCACGGGGGTCAACTTCCAGTAACGTGCGCCTTATGGAAGGGGGCAGGATTGCAAATGGTGCCTACCCAATATCGACTCCTGCGGAATATTTCATTTATACTTAATAGGTAAACTAAAATTTTATTTCATAATTGAAGCTGGGAATCCTCCTGAATAAACTAATTACTTACGCCACGACTGCTAGGCAATAGCGAGGCGTGGGAAAGGAGTCATGTGGTTGCAACTAGCTGTACCTTGATGAGCAGAACACAGGGCACACGTTCTCGGGGTTTCCAGCATTTAGACAGAGCAGGCGTTGCCCTGCCGTCTGCCTCTATCTCTGTTCTCTTCGACCGGCTACCAGCTAGTTAGAAAGTAAACCATTCTATTCCTGTATTCAACTGTTACCTAGACCGGGAGACGCTGTTAGACTCCGACCTGGAGGAGCCCTCACGTATACCTTACTTTCAGAATATATCGGCATCTTCTTTGTATTTCTCTCTTTCATTTCAAACCACCTCCATTCCGGCGCCTCCCTCTGCCATCCTTGACAAGGCAGACTCCACTTCTAGCAATGCCCTGCACAAAAGTTACATAGGCGTCTGACAGCGTCTTTTTGATGCATCACTCAATAATATGATGTATAATGGCATTACCGAAGAGAAGTCCGTCACACAAGGCAATTTAATAATAGGAACGGGCCCAGCCCCAATTTTCCAATTTTCTCCAACTGTTACTGTACTGGCATGACTAGCGCACAGTTAAGGACTCTGAGGCAAGATTGTGATCAGATTTTAGCTATTGACCAGGTACCCCTTAAAATTATAAACGATATTTTCAAATATCCGCATCAATCTACTTCTGCATCAGTACTACGCAAGCGACCTGAACGTGTGTGGCGGAGGGTACCTCTGGTGTCACTAACTTACTGCCCCCTTCCCTTTTTCACTCGCGAATGGCGCGTGGGAAGAACGATTGTGGGTAAGCCTCTGTATCAGCTCTGATTTTGCGAGTATCCTTGTTGTGGTCATTTCTCGATGCATCTGTGGGAGGAAGTAATCTGTTGCCCAGCTCTTGCCGAAAAGTACTCTCTCGAAATTTCAATAGTAAACCTCCCCTTGATGCACAACGCGTCTCTTGTACAGTCTGCCACTGGAGTTTGTTGAACATCTCTGCAACGCCCTCGCGTGGACTAAACGATCCCATGAGGAAACGCGCCGCTCTTCGTTGGATCTTCTCTATCGTTTCTATCAGTCCTACCTGGTAAGGGTCCAGGACTGATCAACAACACTCAAGAATCCGTCGAACAAGCACCCTGCAAACCACCTCTGTACTGGATGAATTACATTTCCTCAACATTCCTCCTATGAATCTGTCTGGCATCTTCTTTTCCTACTATTTGTTTCACCTTGTCATTCCACCTAAGACCACTCCGGATATACATTCCTAGATATTTTACGGTAGTTTCTGCGTGCTTTGGGGAAAACTTCCCCATGTTAGAGAGGCTCCGGGGTGGAGCATCTAACTTAGGGAAGCGTCCTCAAAGGGAGTGTTAGCTTTCCGTCTCAACAAGTAACTCACAGGTAGAGAACTTGACATCTAGGGTGAAGACAGAGTCTTAATTCAAGACACGTATCCTAAAATATCTTGGTGCGACGTTGGAACACTGACGTACGGAACACTTGTGACCAGTTACAAATACAGAACAAAGTCCCTCAACATATATGTGGCTCTCCACCTACTGAAGTTGTTATGTGTCCACGCTCCGATCGTTTGTTTTGTTATTTCTCTATTTCGCTTCTGAGAAGTTTTGTACTCGTATAAAACTAGTGGGGAGGCAACATAACGAACCAAAGTTCATTTTTAGTATCTCCGTAAGATCAATCCAGACTCCTTGTCTTCCTTTCCACACATCCCCATCCAAGTCATGAAGTAAATATATGTTTGTGGTAGCAAAATACTGGTCACCCAAACCCTCCCGATTCATCAGTATACCCAAGATCTGCAGTCCGCTTCGTTCAAGAGATTCGTCCCTCATAATAGCTGAACACGTGAGGAGAGGATATTTAATCATTAAAAGGAATAAACTCTTCGCTTTGCTATGTGCTGCTGTGAATCGTCTGGGCTTTGACTTCAGAATGAGGTAACGATGCTAGTTCAGAAGAATAAAAATGTATATGCGATAGAAGGCCCCGGGAGTAGACAAATTCCGTTAGAGTTACTGATAGTCTTGGGAGAGCCACCCATGGCAAAACTTTTCCGTCTGGTGAGCAGGATGTTTGAGACAGTCAAAATATCCTCAGACTTCAAGAAGAATATAATAATTCCATTTCCAAAGAAAGCAGATGCTGACAGGTGTGAAAATTACCGAACTGTTAGTTTAATAAGTCACGGTTGCAAAACACTAATACGAATCCTTTGCAGAGGAATGGAAAAACTGGAAGAAGCCGACGTCGGGGAAGATCAATTTGGATTCCGGAGAAATGTAGGAACAGGCGATGCAATATTGACCCTACGACTTCTCATAGAAGATAGGTTAAGGAACGGCAAACTTACGTTTATAGCACTTGTAGTCTTAGAGAAAGCTTTTGACAATGTTGACTGGAAAACTCTCTTTCAAATTGTAAATGTGGCAAGGTAAAATATAGGGAGCGAAAGGCTATTTGTAATTTGTACAGACGCCAGATGACAGTTATAAGAGTCGAGGGATATGAAACGGAAGCAATGGTTGAGAAGGGAGTGAGACAGGGTTTTTCAATCTCTATACTGAGCAAGCAGTAAAGGAAATAAAAGAAAAAAATTGGAGTAGGAATTAAAGTCCATAGAGAAGAAATGAAAGTTTTGAGGTTTGCCAATGACATTATAATTCTGTCAAAGAGAGCAAGGGGCTGGGAAGATGAGTCGAACTGAATGGACAGTGTCTTGAAAGGAGGATATAAGACGAATATCAACAAAAGCAAAACGAGGATAATGGACTGTAGTCGAATTAAATCAAGTGATGCTGAGGGAATTAGATTAGGAAATGAGAAACTTAAAGTAGTAGGTGAGTTTTGCTATTTGGGCAGCAAAATAACTGAGGATGGCCGAAGCAGTGAGGATATGAAATGTAGGCTGGTGATGACAAGGAAAGCGTTTCTGAAGAATAGAAATTTGTTAATATCGAGTATAGATTTAAGAGTTAGGAAGTCTTCTTTGAAAGTGTTTGTATGGAGTATAGCAATGTATGGATGCGAAACATGGGCGATACACAGTTAGGCAAGAAGAGAATAGAAGCTTTTGAAATGTGTTACGACAGAAGAATGTTGAAGATTAGATGGATAGAAAACGTAACTAATGAGGAAGTGCTAAATAGAATTGGGGAGAACAGAAATTTGTGGTACAGCCTGACTAGAAGGAGGGATCGGTTTCTAGGACACATTCTAAGGCATAAAGAATCGGTCATTTATTACTGTAGGGAAGTGTGGGTGATAAAATTCATAGAGGGGGGGGGGGGGCAAGGGATGAATACAGTTAGTAGATTCAGAAGGATGTAAGTTTTAGTAGTTACTAGGAGATGAAGAGGTTTGCATAGGATACAGTAGCGTGGAGAGCAGCATCAAACCAATCTTCAGACTGAAGACGACAACAACAGCAAAATTCGAATTGTGCTGATTTCCAGCATACACGAAGGAAATGCATCTCACTAAAGCGCTGAAAATTGGACATAGACGCTGATTCCCAGATCTGTTGCAAGAATAGAGCTAATACGTATAGCAAGGGAAGCTACGCCAATAACAACAGAAAAAAAGACTTCAGTCTCCCCTTGAATTTAACATGGTTGTGGATCACATTCAGGGTAGTTTGTTCCACGGACTTAATGCTTAAATGAAGGTAGAGGTGGAGATTATAGTCTGGGTTTATTAAGCGGCATACTGGAAAGCTGATTAATTTTAATTATACACTGTTTGCCATTAAAATGACAACACCACGAAAACGGCATGCAACTGACGTCAGTGGTTATGCAAACGATTTGCACTGCAGCAACAAATAGTAGGTTGTCTATATAAGGGGAGATTACGGAGTAGGTTTTCCAATTACAAAAATATTTTAATTTTGATTGTTTGTGAGAAAATCATGTAATGCCACGTGTAGTAAGGAGACATGTCTGCCAGCACATGGTGGAGATCGTCAGTGGTAAGATCGTTGACTATCAACATTACAGTTTATCGCAGCCCATTACTGCTGCTCGCGTTGGTCAGCATCACACGACTGTTACGCGAATATGGAAACGATAAATTGAGGAGGGCCGTACTAAATGCCACGCAGGATCTCAGTGGTCTCGTCCGACTAGCGCCCGAGAGGACAGACTTATTGTTCGCTCGGCTGCGAGGGATGGTATAATCACGATGCATACCTTGAGTCAGGCAAAGATATTGTTTGAGCTACACTACTATTCAAACGGACAGTTCGGCGACATCTGGAGCACCATGGGCTGTCAGCACAGGTGCCACTGTTGCGGCTTCCTTTGTCGCAACTTCAGACATGAGCGAACCGACAATGCTGCTCCTAACAACAACACTGGACATTGTCTTTTCCGACAAATCTCAGTTCTACGAACACCATCACGATGCACGTGTCCGTGTGAGACGCTTCTGAGGAGAGCGAACGCTGTCAGTCTGCATTATCAGTCGTCACACGGGCCTAGCACTTGGTATGGATGTATGTGGTGCCATTGGGTGATCACCTCTGGTTAATGTAAATGGTAATTTGAACGTCATCCCTTACATTCCTGACGTGGTAAGACCAGTGGCTGCGCCCCATCTTCGAAGTCTCTGTGACACTTTCTTTCAACAAAATAACACAAGACCGCTTGTTGCCCATGCTGTCCTGAAGAACCTCGATACAGAGGGTGTCCTACCGTTGCCCTGATCGGCACGTTCCCAAGATATCTCGCCTACTGAAAGCGTCGGGTTATGGGCTGCTGAGGGACTGTAACACCATCATTCATTCGCCAGCCGCTACGTTTGATGAACTCTGGCATACAGGTGAATCAGCATGGAATAAGATCAGCTCTCACCCAGCAGGAATAGCGCCGTTGGGCCTGTTAGGGGTTGCAGCCCTGTGAACTAAATCTCGTGCCATGTGTATCCCCAAACCACCAACAAATTTAAGTATGTGTTCTTCCTACCATACTATGTACAGGCAATTCTTAACTTGATATCCTTACTTGTATTGCAAGTTCAAAGGATAGTAGTGTATTATCAACTACTCAACATTCTACACTTGAATATGATAGTTTTTATTAAGCACGAAAAAAGTACGACATGGGCTAGTTACAGGAATGTAAATAAACTACATTACAATCATTAAGTATACGAAAAACGTATCTGTATTCGACTATGACAAGATTTATTACAATTACCATTAACGATGCATATTATGGCTCACCCTACCATTAATAACTAAAACAAAATCATCTACCCCAATGTGTTAATAATTATTTCAGAGTTACTTTCACGACATTTTTTTAGACAAGCAGAACATTGGCAGGTGGCTATTTAGTTGGGTGCTTCAGTGCGTCAGTACTAGGTGGTCTGTCAGTAACAATCATTGCACAATATCATGAAGCATCTCAGACGAAATCTGTAACATAATAGCGGAAAAGTGCTCTCCCTAGCAGTATCTTCGTCCCTTTGAGTTCTGAGAAATTTTCTATAGGCATATTCATACACTGTTTGGCCAGTTCGAATTCGCTTTGCCGGCCGCAATGGCCGAGCGGTTCTAGGCGCTACAGTCTGGAACCGCGCTGCCGCTACGGTCGCAGGTTCGAATCCTGCCTCGGGCATGGATATGTGTGATGTCCTTAGGTTGGTTAGGTTTAAGTAGTTCTAAGTTCTAGGGGACTGATGACCTCAGAAGTTAAGTCCCATAGTGCTCAGGGCCATTTGAACCATTTTTTTGAATTCGCTTTGTCAGCCAAATTATTTGTTAACATGTTCTGCTGCTGACATGTAATACCCTCCTTTTTCACTAAAAGAGACAGACGTTCGCCAAGACGGTTCCTTTCTGAAAGCATTACTATGTAATATTCCATTATATTTTCTTTCTGGCTCAATTAAAAGGTCTTTTTCATGGAGCCACGGACTGTATTTAATCACGGACGGATTTCGCCTTTATTAACAAAGTATCACTGGTGGCTGTCAGTTAAAGTTTCTCATTTCTTGACGACTGTAAGGCTCTACCTCAAGTGATAACTGGCTAAAAGCCGCACTTTTCCGTTCTTTTGCATGTTACTAACAAGTTCAAATCGAAATTTCCGTGTTTCACTAAATTATTTGCATATTCTGTGGCTGACACCATAGATTCAGTGTAAGAGACTGCCTTTAATAGTAAACACAGTCTCATGCGTTATTCTCGGCGTCTGGTGTGTTTGCTGTTAAAATGACATCAATTACACTGCATCTATGGCGTCAACCACGGTGTACGCAATTAACTGACAATGGGAGGCCGCCAATTGTGAAATTCAGATTCGATTCATACTGCGCATAATCAAAGGTCATGGCCAGAGGTGTAATGTGGCAAAGCACCAAGATGCACTTCTCAGCCGTTGTCGAGAAAATCGACAGTTAAAAGAAACCGTTGCGGTGAAATACTCTCTACGATTTATAATTTCTTACAGCGTCGTGGCGCAGCGGTAAGCGCTCGGGTCCCTAATCCACAGTCGGCTCTCAGCCGTGCTAGCGTGCGGAGCTGCTCCGCGCGCCGTCCGACACTCCGCTCTCGTCGGTGTTTACTTCCGCGTCGCGGTGTTTGTGTCTATCGAGTCCAGTACTAAAGTATACCATGGCGCACTCGTACCGCCGTGCAACGATCAAAGTAACGTTTCAGGCCGTACATCCACGACCCAGAGCTTTCGAAGTCGAACAGTTCCTACGTGAGGATCTGCGTTTGAACCCCCAGGACGTAATCGGCATACATTTTTCCATCACTGGAAGTGTTGTCTACATCAAGATGTCGACGGAGGAAATTTGCAATGACATAATTCACCGTCATGCCACCGGCCTGAAATTTAAACACTCTGATGGACATATGAGAGCTGTGACGGTCGCCCATGCTGGATTCGGTCTCCGGACATTGCGGGTGTTTGAGCTCCCGTTCGAGGTGCCTCAGGATGTGGTCATTGCCGCTTTCCAACCATATGGCACCGTCTTGGGTCACGTCGTGGAGAAGTGGCAAACATTTACGACCTACCCCGTATTAAATGGCGTCCGGCAAATAAAAATTGAGCTGACGAAACATGTCCCATCGTACCTGCTGATTGGCGGTGTGAGGGCCAACGTGCGCAGGATGTGGCCAGGAGGGACATGTACGTTCCGAATGCTTACACCGCCGTTTAATACAGACGCCGTTACGTGAAGAGACCCAGGCTTCGACGGTCACGTCCTTACCCATCACCTACGCCAAGGTTGCACAGAACCCCGTCGTACCAATCTCGATTGCGCCAGCAGTATTGTCAACGCCACCCGCCGCAGCACACCGCGCCGAGGACACAAGCACGGCGTCGCCTCCAGTGCTCGCTTCAGGACCGTCCGGTTTGCAGACCGAAACCGATGTTCCTGTTGGAACCATGGACGTCGACCTCGGTGTCGTGCCGACGTCTGCCTTTGTCCAGACGGGTTCGGCGTCAGACGACGGGCGACCACATTCTGATTCAGAAGGCCACATCAGAAAACACCGGTCGCCTCGCAAACACAGGAAACGACGACGAACGCCTTCCGATGACGCCCTTTCTCAGACGGCCCCACGAGATGTCGACCTGATGTCTGACGGTGATCTCCCACATTGCGTCCAGTCACGCGATGTGGCAGCAACAGGAGCCCCTCCTGTGACGCCTACTCTCCCAGCCAGGGACGTGTCCTCGCCGTTGTCAACGAATGATGACGGCGGTCCCCCTGCCACTCATATTGCGGAATCCACAACACCCGTTCCGGAAGTACGTGACCGTCACATGTCCACGTCGTCAGCTTCCTGGGCCGATGACGTTGAAGAAGAAGTGGAACAGACTGCCAGCGTGTCTGCACAGGGGTCCACCTCGGCGACACTGGGGCTGGCGCCCCGCCAGTAATTATCACCACGGCGGGACCACCGGCGGGTCTCCACCTGCCGGCTACATCTACCGCACGTTCTGCAAATACTGAGGGTGGCCGTACACAGCAATATCGTATCGCCACGATGAATCTTGCCACCATTCGTGCCCCCCATAAACTGGCCATGTTCAGAGACACTATTTACTCTGCGGATGTGGATATAGCACTCTTACAAGAGGTGTTTGTGGCTGACTTCCTAGTTCCCACCGGATACAACGCCCATGTTTCCCCCACATCCGATACCGGTAGCGGCGTCGCCATCCTGCTACGCGACGGACTCCCTGCAGAGGACGTCATCTACCTCCCCACTGCGCGAGGTATGGCCCTGACACTGTTCGGCGTGCGTATTATTAATATCTACGCTCCGTCCGGCACTGGCCACCGTCATGACCGACAAACTTTTTTTGCCGAAAGCGTCACACCTCTCTTCACCGGTCCGCAGGACGATTTGGTACTCGGTGGGGATTTTAACTCGACACAAGAGCCCGCGGACCAACTCCCGCGACATTCCCCTTGTGCATCTCTCTCAGTGGTCATCGACCGTCTCCGACTTGTTGACACATGGAAGAAGCTCCACGGAATTCAACCGGGTTATACATTCTACACCTCTCACTCGTCAAGCCGCATAGATCGCATCTACGTTACCCGCTCCCTTGCTGATGGCACACGCATGCGGAAGTCTGGCCCTTGGCCTTTTCAGACCATGATGCGTACCTCTGTGACGTCACTCTCGCCCGACAGCAAGTGTGGCATAGTCGTGGTCTGTGGAATCTCAATGTCGCTCACCTGACCTCCTCAGACTGTCGCCGTATGGTCGAAGAAGCGTTGGCACGCTGCCACCATCGTCGAGAAGCCTATGACTCCACCTTATCATGGTGGCTCTCCTGCGCAAAGCCGACCCTCAGGAAGACTCTGATGAGTTATGGGAAGGAATTAAAGGCGTGGCAAACTAATACCCTGCACTTCTACTACACCATTCTACGTGACTGTACGACGATGGCTTTCTCGCCAGCCCGGCAGTCGATGGTCCATCGCACGAAGGCGCAGATCTCCTTGATCATGCGGCGTAACTTAGAAGGCACTGTAGTCCGTTCTCGAGCTTCTAATCGAATCCCTCAAGAACGTCCGTCGATGTACCACCTCCTTCAGGAAAGACAACGACGACGACGAGCTCTGATCCAAGTCCTCACTGATGTGGAAGGGCGCCGGCACGACACCCAACAAAGCATCGGTCGTGCTCTCCATGCTCATTTTGCCGCGCTCTACGCAGCCGTACCGCATTCTGCAGCACTGGTCACAGAAGTCGCTCAGCTTACTACGAACACTCTTCCGGAGGATGCAGTGCATGACCTCCAAGACGACGTAACCACAGATGAAGTGGTAGACGCTATCAAGGCGGGTTCCGATAACAGATCTCCTGGACCTGACGGTATACCCATCGAATTTTATAAAAGTTTTCACTATTTGTTGGATTCCACGTGGACGACAATCGCACAAGAGCTGATGTCACCGATGACAGTGGTCCCGAGCGCCTTTCTAGAAGGAATTATTATCCCCGTACATAAACCGCGCTGGTTATCGAGGGTCCAGGACTATCGACCAATTACTTTGCTCAACAGCGACATAAAAATATTCACACGGCTACTGGCATCGCGACTCAAGAAGGTCGCACGTTACGTCACATCCTGCGACCAGACTTCCCTAGGAGGCGACAACAACATCCGTACGGCCCTTTGCCGTTACAGAGACATGATAGCATTAGCGCATCATCAGCGTCTCCCTGGCGCCTTGGCTTCACTGGACTTTAGCCAGGCTTTCGACCATGTTGACCACTTCCATTTACGGACAGTTCTTCAGCATATGGGTTTTCCTGGCGGTATTGTCACAGTGGTTATGCGCCTGTTGAGTAGTGCAACCTCTAAAATCATGTACAATGGTCGTCTTACACCGTCCCTGGTCATCGCACGATCTGTACGACAAGGATGCCCTCTTTCCACAATTTTGTATGCTTTCGCCTTGGAACCCCTGCTCCAGGGCATGCGCCAACGTTTGGAAGGCATGGCTGTGCAAGGCCACCGTTTTTGTTGTACAGCCTACGCAGACGGCATAGTACTATATCTGCGCAGTGAAGATGAAGTACGAGCAGCACTGACATGGGTGGCGACTTAGGAGACGCGTCGGGGAGCTGCCTCAACGTGTCCAAATCCAAGGTCCTGCTCATTGGTGAGGGCTTGCCGGAGAGATGCGCTCCCCCCCTTAGTGTCGCCGCCACCATACGGTGTCTTGGACTTGATTTCACAGCAGACCTGCGCCGCTCAGCGACTATCAATGGTAGACGCTTGCTACAGACAATCAGAGCAAATCTCGCAGATCACCGGCTACGAGCTCTCGACGTTATCCAACGCGCGCAATACGTGAACATGTATCATGCTTCCCGTATACCACACGTGGCTCAAGTACTACCAGTCCCAAATCTCCTGGCGCGACGACTGTTGATGGCTTTCGGCTCCTTCGTCAGCTCGGGGATGTTATTCAAGGTGCAGTATGAATCCCTTGCACTGCCACGAGATCGTGGCGGGGTGGGACTCATCCACGTGCCGACTCGTGTCAAGGCACTATACGTCAGCTCCCAACTAAAATTTTGGCATCGTTGCCCGCAGAGCCTTACTAGCCTCCTGCTTCACAACTTTGCACCGGCCTCCTTGTCCGCCCCAGTACTGGTATCGACCATTCCAACCCCTTTTTATTACATCCAACTATTTTTCCTGGAGTTCAGTTATATCTACCGGTCCTTACCACTTCCACGTTTGTACCTCACGAAAACAGTCTCCGAATTGTTACAACAGTGCCGCCCGTCCAACCCCATCGAACGTAAGTATCCACAGTACGTGTGGCGACACATATGGAAGGCGATCCATGTGCGTTTTCTCGAATCAGACGTTCAATCAGCATGGTACATCACCGTGAATGGCAAACAAGTTAACCGAGATCGTCTGCACCGCATCCATCTCGCCGATTCATCCCTCTGCACCCACTGTGGAGTGGATGACACGGATGTCCACCGGTTCCACTGTGGCACAGCGCTAGACGTCTGGACACTTGCGCGGCGAATTTTGGCGTTTCTTACTCGCCAGACATCGGCTCAGATCGACGTCCACATGCTTTTGTACCCAGATAAGACTTTCTACCCCTCCGCCAAAACTAACTCTGTGAACTGGATCTGTGGCCACACGATCCGCTATCTTTTTACTTCTGGCGACAAGTCTACGCTAGGATATTGGACTTATCTCAACGAACGACACTGCGTCCTGATACGCAACCCACGCTATAAACAATATTTTTCCAATTTCTTACGGAGCACTTTCGATGACCCACCTAGTAGCTGGAACGTCCAAGCCCTGAGAAGCTGAAAACTGTATAAACCGAACCGAACTGAATAGATCTGCTACCCAGAACCCACGCCTACGCCATGAGAAGACACGTTTGGACGAGCTGGCATGCTGTAGGCGGATACCCTTCAGGAGCTCCTGTAAGAACTGGACTTTAACTACAAGTCGCACGACGACTTAAAAAGATTTTCCTTATTTATTCCTCATAATTTGTTCTTAAAGGAAAAATAAATTTGATTTTGGCATTGAGAAACTTTTTTTGTTCCAAAAGATTGCTTCTTCGCCAACAAGACGAAGGAGACTCATTTTTGTTTACTGGACGGAGAAACCAGTAGAATTGGAGTCTTTGTTTTCTTTTGGAAAAAAAAGCTTTTCCTTATGTATTCCTCACAATTTGTTCTTAAAGGAAAAAAGAAATTTGAGTTTGGCTTTGAAAAAAATAAATTTTTCCAAAAGATTGCTTCTTCGCCAACAAGACGAAGGAGACTTATTTTTGTTTACTGGACGGAGAAACCAGTAGAATTGGAGTCTTTGTTTTCTTTTGAAAAAAAAAACTTTCCCTTCAAAAAAAAAAAATAAAAAATAAAACTAAAAAAAATGAAAAAAAAATAAAATAAAAACGCGCTGCTTCCCGAGCGGGAAGGTGTGCCGGTCCCCGGCACGAATCCATATATATATATATATATATATATATATATATATATATATATATATATATATCGTGGGGTCTCTACTCTAATTCGAACGTTTGACTTAAACTATACGTATTCGTTTCGGAATATCGTTTCTACTTCCGTTAACTACATGTGTAAACATTATGAGGAGAATTAATAACATTTGTGAAATACAACTTTGTTTGCGGAAACATAATCATGTTCGAAGTCGCCAGTTTTTCCACGACAAACGACTTTCAACGACTTATTATATGCATAATTGTTGCAACTGATTGCCAGGAATATATATATATATATAACAAATACTAAAAAAAAGTTGCATGGCGCGAGATTCGATCCGACGACCTTCGGATTACGAACACGAGCGCTTACCGCTGCGCCACGACGCTGTAGGAAATTATAAATCGTAGAGAGTATTTCAGCGCAACGGTTTCTTTTAACTGTCGATTTTCTCGACAACGGCTGAGAAGTGCGTCTTGGTGCTTTGCCACATTACACCTCTGGCCATGAGCTTTTATTATGCCCAGTATGAATCGAATCTGAATTTCACAATTGGCGGCCTCCCCTTGTGAGTGAAACATGGAAATTTCGACTTCAGCTTGTGAACAACACGTAAAAGAACGGAAAAGGTGGTACTTCAAGCCTGTTACCACTTGAGTGAGAGCAGTACAGTCGTCATGAACTGAGATACCCAACTGGCACCTACTGATGATACCTCATTCATAAGGGCGAAACGCGTCTGGGTGATTAAACACATTACGCTGCTAGATGCAAAAGATGTTTTACTTAATACAAATTATCTAGCCACTACAAGGATATTAATTACATCTAGTTTTATCATATCTGGAAAACTTCATGACTTGAGCGGTCGATTTGTCAACTCCCTCCTTCCAATACATTCTTGACATACAAAGAAATCACGCACTGAGTGCCTATCCTGTACATCAAAACATACGGTAACTGAGGGTAGATGGGCAGAGAGCCTTTTTGGAAGCAGCATTGTCCAAGGAAAAGTCCCCCCCCCCCCCCCCCTCAGATGGTAAGAGCTTCAATGCTCCACCTTATATAAATAGTATAACAAGATAGAGAAATATTTGGAGCTACGCCTAGGTCTAGACAAGGTTCGGGGATCTGTTAGATCCCGTATTACAGTTCTGTATTGGAATGAGAGTTTGACATCCGAGGAGAAGTACAGACCAACAAAGAATGCACAGTGTTCCAAAATCATGTCACTCACCGCGTCAGATCCACTGTAAATGAGTATATGAAGGACTTACATGATCAAAAACTCAATGTTATTCAAGTATCTTTGAGGAATACCTCTGATATTCTACGGTTCTGTTTAGGATCTATGTATTTTTGCCCATTTTGATACATACCAGAGGTCATCTCTCCTGCTTGAAGAGGGAGAACCAATGTTCTCTGCCTGTCAACTATAGCTCGATATCATTACCATTTTAGTGATAGTTGCAAGGCGTAACACAACTGAGCTGTTACGGATATACAGGAAGAAAAGCAGCGCGTCAGCGACTAAACACTGATGGATCCCTAAGAGTTCTTGTTTCTATCGCTACTTCTCCATTCCAGAGACGACTCTGATTTCTATATCTCAGGTAGCTGTCGCACCAGTTGAGGAACCTTTGAAAAACGGCACAGTTAGTAGCAAAAAACGATTAGAGGTCCATCGACTGTACCAGAACGAGCAGAGCAAGCGAAAAGCGTTGAATAAGATATATGAGACAGCACAATTTGCTAAATCCCCACGCGCAGAAAAATGCAGCATTCTACGAAGAGACGAAAACAGGACAAACAAATTTCGAAAGCGGTTGCTGTGAAAGAAGAAGTGACAATTCCCGCTCGGATATGTAAAAGCTTTGACTTTACGATGCACCTCTTCGCTGCGAAATGGTCCAACTTTGAAAAGTTTGTGTTCAGTATGCAATTCAATTTCAGGGCCCACAGCTGCAGAGGTCTTGCAGAATAAATTTGTTCCTGGAAAGCAGTAAACTGAGAATGGAGCTGCAGGTACCGTAAACGTGGAAAGTTCAAGGCGGTTGCCGACACTGAGAAACGGAGACTTTCCTCGATAGTTTGGAAACACTGTAAGGCAAGTCCAGAGTCGCTCAGGCTGATGACGGCGAAGTGTACGGCTGCTAGTAACATGGGCCAGACGAGCACCGTAACACGAAGACAAAAAACATCTTTCGTCATGTGCACGTAATTCGAATACCGAAGTATGGGTCTAAGCAAGGCCGATATCGATAAACAAACGTCGACAGAGTGCAGAGGCTTCACGAACTATACGATCTAGAGGTTCGACGCAACGCTCCGCCAGGCGGAAAAATCATAGTGAAACCCGGAATATCCATCGCCAAAGTCCGTAAGTGGCTTGCCAAATACGGCTGTGTATTTAGTCTAATCTTCTATTAGTCCAACACCTACTGTCACTGTTTCTGTTCATTCCTCCTTCCCCTCTAATTCCATCTCCTCCTCCCCCTCTCATTGTCAATCCCTCTCTCTGTCCACCTCCTCCTCTATCCACTATCTGTCCATTTTCCCCTCCCGTACCTATCCCATGCCTATCTCGTCCTTTCCCCTCGCTGTCTGTCCATCTAATCGTTCTCCCTTCTCTCTCCACTGTCCACGTTATCACACTCACCCCAGTACGACGGTGGTGCTTCTTATCCCCAAAGCTTTTCTTTTTATTTTCAGACTGCAATTAGGGTGTGTGCCAGATTTCACTGAAATAGTTTCAGCGGCTTAGGATGAGCTTTTCACCAAGCTTTGCCCGGAGACGCACATGTCACATATCTTTCATACATACTGAAATATTTGACGCGTATTTGTACACATTTCACTACTATGTCTTACGAATTTCGGCCTGCAGTTTCATTTTCACTCAGCTCAATGTTTATGACGTCAGTATCTCCTGAACTTTGTGTCGTACAATTTATATGTTTTTCTAGGTACACTCATCAGCATGTGTGGGTACTAGAGATGGGTCGTGCGTGAACCAACGGGTCCAAAGGAACGGTTCATCAAGATGAACGGAACGAGCGGTGTACGAATTCTAAGGAACGGTCTTTCATAGTTCACTTCGGTCGCGGCTTTCTCCTTATAGTTCCCGGGAACTGGAAACGGTCGATCTCGTTCCCGCAACGGCACGTCGGCCGGTCTCGTTCCAGCCTCGGTCTCGTTCCCATCTGTCCCGGTCTCGCTCGGCCGGACTCGTCCTTCTTTGCGTGGCTACTCGGCGCAGTTCCATTGCCGACTGCTCATAGTTAGTTCAGTATAGAGTTGTTCGTTTCGTTCGCTGCGCACGCCCATTCTAGATCTGTTTCAGACCTTTTTTGAACTCTGAACTGGTTCTTTTCGTATTCTATTCAGCGTCCATGGCCGGTAATTACAATGTATTTTATAATTATGTAAATTACCTAAAATTACGTGGTATATAATACATACATCTTTTCAGGTAATAAAACGGCATATCAGCTTACCTCACTATTTCGATAAACAGCAGAAGAAATACTTGTGAAAAAGGCAAGATTTTTTTGTTATTTCATATGCAGAGGAAGTCGGCACGGCTCACACGAGCAGCCATTTTCCATCTTTTTTTAACCAAGTTAAAAGAGCATGTTCATTGTTATGTAAGGCAGACCGACTTGCAACCGAATGAAGTCCGCGTTCCATAATTGAGTGTCTGGTGTCACATTTTGTTAACAGAATATGATAACTTCTACAATATTGTTTCAGTGGTACAGGATGGCACACGAAAAATCGGCTCCTAGTACTAGACTGCTCATTGTCGCCTACCAATCATCATCTATTGTTCCGAAGTTGTTGTTTGCATTAGCTTATTTGTTATTTCTTCACTGCCTAATTATTACATGTTTATCTATTCTACTCGTAGCGGTCAACAAATCCTGCGTAATTGGCGAGCAGTCTGTATTAGGGGCCGGTTTTTCGTGCGCCACCTCATATTATTTCACTGCGATCAGCCACATAACGCTACAGTTGGCCAAACGAGAGGTTTTGCACAATTACGAAAATTACAAGTGTGTGATGATTCTGTTACGAATAAAAACTTTGTGCTCCAGGGCGGAGGCAAGTGTCCCCTCTTGGCGCCTTCCAACTTCAGTCACGTATGCTACTAATTTTCAATGTTTCATAAGAACCATATACCAAGCACAAATGAACGGTGAACGAGTAAAAATGAACGGTTCCCAAAAAAAAGCCATCACCAGTGAACTAGTTCCCAAGGATGAACGAGTTTGCCCATCTCTAGTGGGTACTGTTTGCGAAATATGTAGCGAATAGCGTTAGTAGCAAATAAGTTATTAATTAAAACGTCACACATGACGTGGCAGTTTTTCACGCCCCTCAGCTTTTTACGTCATATCTTCTGAACTAAGTCTCGTACAATGATGTAATTTTTCTGGTACATTCAGTGGTATATGTGAATACTATCTGCAAATGTGTCACGAATACAATTAGTAGTAAGGTAGTAATAAATTAAAACGTCAAGCTTCATGTGGTAGTTGTACTACTGAAACAGCGAAAATTTAGTAAGCGATAAACTTTTTTTTTCCTTTTGTCATTTTGTGAGGGATGCCAGCGAGAAAAAGTTTCGTAGAGAGTTGCAATTATGTGTAAAGTTTGTTGCAAGTCTCTAAGCGCTCTCATTCATTCTCAAATACTGGATATCACCATGTCATGGGCTACACTGTTTTTTCACCCATACCTTCACTACTTTCATAGGTGGTTGGTTCTTACCCACCATTAAATAATATATGTACCAAGTTTGGTTGGAATATATAAAGCAATATTGATGGCAGAGTTGAGAAATAATTTTAAGAGAGATAAAAATATATGGGCCTGGCTGGTATGCAGAAAACAGACGAGGGCTCCCCCACGGCTCATCACCTCAGCCGAACCTGATTCCCCCCTTCCCAGCAACTCAAATAAGGGCAATGACAGTGGTGGTGGAAAGAATGCCTACTAGCCGAGAGTTTCGTAACAGTAAAAGTGAGAAGACTAAAAACGTAATGAGCATTAGCTGGATCGACAATAACAAAATAAAGTAAGAGTGAGAGATAATTGGGTCAATAGGTGGCTGGGGCCAAGCGAGTGTCTCCTGGGACTCTGAAAGCGACAGGAGCCGTCCCTCCCACAGCCGCCTGACCCCAGATCCCTTACAGTCAAAGTGTTGACATGAGAGTAGCACTCATTATGTCGGAGGGTGCTTAAAAACCCAGTTCAACCGTTCTTTCTCTTGAACTGACTGCTACCCATAAAACGTAAAATAAGATGAAATGCAGCAGGAAAACGCGCTAACAGTAGCTAAATGTGCGGTGTCCAATACGCGACAGCGGGTTGCGCCAGGGACAACACCTTCCTGTGGCGGAACGGGCTGCCCGATACGGCGACGCGACAGAATTTCGTCCGTAGTCGCCGCTGCTTCCCAAGGCGCGGCTCAGGTGCAGCAGCGGCACGAGCGGCAACGGGATGGAGAGAAGCGCGATCGAACTAAATCTGACTTTGAACTACTTGTATATTTTACTACAAGAAGAAAATGTTGCGGTAATATTATAGTGGCTCCTCAACTTGATGAAGAAGAAAGAGATTAATAGTATTTTTGCGGCACATGACAGTGATGGTTGTTGTAACATTTTGATTAACAGACACCTTGTAAACGATGACGCTAAATTCTGAAAATATTTTACGTTATTTTACACATATTTTCCATCTAACAGAAAGAAAAGTGCAGCCTGTTTAAGAAGCCCATCAGTTCAACTGAAAAACTCGCAGTGACGCCTATTTTATTCTGTAACACACATATTTTGGCAAAAACTGTAATATTTCTGGCTTTGCAGCCATCATATTCAGACATTAGAAGCTCTTCTTAGAGCAGATGAGAAGGCAGCTGTGGCAAGATGACGTAATATGGTGTGAGTACCGATGACAGATGGTTTGTTCGGTATGGGTATCGTGAGAAAGACCTCCTAAATTGTGGTTCTTCTCCGCGATTAGCTGCTGCGTTCGGGAGCTGCGCGCCGAAATGGTAATATTATATTATTAATATTAGAAAACCTAAACATCGTATTTATTTGAATTTCAGATTAAAGCATCGCTCAATAGTGTTCCATCATTCCACTATTTCACAGGTATTAATAACCAGCAGAGTAACAAACAACTGCTAAACAAAAAGGCAGGCGAAGCACTTCGGTGATCTTCGGATCGCGCCTAAACTTGGATGGCGGGCGAAGTGGTTCGACTGTAAGATCAGAGCTGGTTCGGTAATGTCGGAGGAAAAATTGTTCAAATGGCTCTGAGCACTATGGGACTTAACATCTGAGGTCATCAGTCTCCTAGAACTTAGAACTACTTAAACCTAACTAACCTAAGGACATCACTCACATCCATACCCGAGGCCAAAACGGCTGGCAATGTCGGATGAAATACATGTTTCTGCCGTGGTCAGTGTCAGTTAAGATTTCATTAGTAATCCATCGTTTGTAAAGATGTTATCTGCAGCGATCGGTGTCAGGTTAAGACGTTATTACCAATGTCTGTTTATAGGGACGTGAAGCTTGAGAACAGTGTGATAGAAATTACGAAAAATACACAGTTCATTAATTTGTTGAAAAGTAGGAATCATTTGTAACTCTAATTTGGAATGTAATTGTGCAGTTTCTCGTGTTCTGCCAATAAAAAGCATGTGACATCCCGTCTAAACAAACTGATTGGAAATTTAATTATTTATAAAATTATAGTTCCTCGCTACGAGTTTCTTACAGCCTCAAGATTGCGGATTCACGACCTAGGTGCTGTTTTCTGCGCAGGGCACCATCTGTAGAAGACTGCAGGCTGGTGAACTTCTATTAGATCTTATGCATTCCACTCAGGGAGGTGGAAGCAAATAGGCACCTCGCGTGTTCTGCAGTCTGAGCACGAATGAGATCGCTGACACGTTGTCTGTGGTAACACAGAGGAGGTATGAAAAAGAGAAATAATTTTGAGGGAAAGAGCATATGACACACACGTATATATCACTTCTCCCTCACCCTCTCTTTTTCAACTTGCTGTAAAGTCATTAAAATAATTTTTCTCTTTGTTACAGTTCAAGTAGTCTAACAACTCGCAACGCTTTCTAACAACTCGCAACGCTTTAACACATCATGGTACGTTAAGTAATTCCTCATTTATTATTGAGAACGAATGTTTTCAGATGATAATTGAAATGTTTGGAAAACAGCTATTTACTAACACTCTTGCATATCAGTTAGGTAATAACTTCTGCATGATACTGAATCACTGTGATAAAAGCCGTTATTTACTCTCCCACCATCGACAGGTTTACAGCAACGAAGAATTAAAGACAATGTAAACTGGATTCATTAAAATGGCAAGCTACTTTTAAGAATTTACTAAATGTAGTAAAAAATTTAACAAAACTATAATTTCATTTTAAAACGAAATGCATCAAATCTCTAAGATCACCATTCTCAAATAATATCAGTCTGTTTTAACACTTTTAAACTTCTCATTTTTGAGTTTTATATCCATCACTCAATTCCTAAATTCCCTATGCCTTCTTGACTCACTCTAAAATAGTGGATGTGATCTTCTCATAGCTATACCCATGCTCAGTAGAAACAAATTTATGTATTCCCTCGTAGGCGCTTTTAGGTATTTATTCTCAAATGCCGGCCAGTGTGGCTGAGCGGTTCTAGGCGCTACAGTCTGGAACTGCGCGACCGCTACGGTCACAGATTCGAATCCTGCCTTGGGCATGGATGTGTGTGATGTCCTTAGGTTAGTTAGGTTTAGGTAGTTCTAAGTTCTAGGGGACTGATGACCTGAGATGTTAAGTCCCATAGTGCTCCGAGCCATTTGAACCATTTTATTCTCAAATCTGCGGAAGCTTTCTTCCTTTCAATCTGTCATTTTTTCGAGCAAGAGATACAGCCTGTCCTCAACACTCATTTTATTCCCCTTACGTAAGCTTGTATCTCTGGGATCAAGACCTTTGTTCATCTGCAATGAAGTTGTATGTCCGTCTGAAACAGTTAATGGAGCTTGTATCTCGCTCTCATTTCAGGCTTTCCCAGGGTAAGTGATATGGTTACAACTTCTGTATGGTGTCTAGAATCAGACAAATGTTTGAAAAAATACGATCGGTCTTTTCTTCCTACTGAAAGGGTCAAATAATGGAGACAGATCTGCAACAAAATATTCCTGTTTTAGTTAGTCAACTGTATCAATACAGTGCTTGCTGAAAGTTTAGGAACATATCTAAATTTCGTTGATTCCACCTGTGTCTCGTAAGTAACAATATTTCAGTCAGTGTTTTATATTATGTTATTAGAGATCTGAGTTGCGAGTTTATAGTTAAAATTTCACTGCTCTAGTTGGAATACTTGCGGTGATTCAAAGTTCTTCCGTTTTCTAAACAGACCTAAAAATCCCTGTTTTCCGATTAAAATGTTTTCTTTCTCTAAAACTGCTAGTTTTACTGCTGTTATATTTTAAATGCCGCTTCATTACACCACAGCAATCACAAGAATAATAATACAACGTGGGAAAAAATTCCTACTCATTTCGTTACCAGCCAAACAAGATTATTTCTAAATTACACTGTAGGAAATACTGCAACTACCACAATTTGTCTTGAAATGACTTCATTATACCTTTACTAGTTTCGGGCCTGAGCCTCTCGTCAGATGGCAGCGTTGACTTCTTTTACATCTATGTCATCATATTATAAGAGCGCTTTAACCCGCCAGGATAGCCGAGAGCGCTAACTCGCTGCTTTTCTGGACTCGGGTAGGCGCGCCAGCCCCGGATCGAATCCGCCCGGCGGATTAACTGGCCGCCCAGCCTGGATGTGGTTTTTAGGCGGTTTTCCACATCCTACTAGGTGAATACCGGGCTAGTCCCCACGTTCCGCCTCAGTTACACGACTCGCAGACATTTGCAACACATTTACATTATTTCACGATTTACACTAGCTGGGGTACATTAATTCCATCCCAGGGGGTATGGGGTGGCGGCAGGAAGGGCATCCGGCCACCCCTTCCACTTAACATTGCCAAATCCGTACTTAACCCCGCCGACCCTGCGCACAATGCGGGAAAAAGGCAGTAGCAAAAGAAGAAAGAAAGAAGGTTATAGGAGGGCTTTCTAGGATGACACCAATGTAAACGAGGTCAATGCTATAATCTGACGATGGGCTCCAGCCCGAAACTGGTAATGGCATAATAAAACCTTCCAAGAAAACTTGTAGCTGGTTGCAGTATTTTCTGTAGTGTAATTTACGAAAACAGCTGCGGTGTTCTCCAACCAAAATAGCTAAAATAATAAGATTATTTTTTCCAGTAAATTCAGTGGCGAAATTGGTCAGTTTCGGTCCATGACAACTACCGATTGACAACACATAGAAGAATACTGATCACGCATTTGTTTTCTCCGTGTCTTGGTTGTAATGGATCAGCAATCAAAAAGGGTCTGACTGTTGCTAGTAGGGAGTTATCACGAAAGGAAACTGACTGATTCTGCCACCGAATTTATCGGGGAAAAATTGTGTTTGAGAGGCGACGAATGAGTAGTTAGTATCTGTATGATTTCTATGCTGTAATAAAACAGCAGCTAAAATTTCATGGGTGTAGGAGCAGCGGTTCTCGAGAAAGGTAACATTTAGTTAGAAAATTATGATTTTTAGCTCTGTTTACAAAATGGTAAAGTATTCCATTAATAGAGCTACAGCAGTGAAATTTAATTGAAAACCGGTAATTAAAATGTCTAATAACATCATATAAAACACTGACTTAAATTCTGTTAGTTTAGAGACTCGCGCGGATTCAGCGAAATTTAGGCTTGTCCTAAAATTTCGTGCAAGCGCTTAAACAGCCGAAATTTATTTTTCCCGAAGGCAAAGAAGTGAAAACTACTGGCAGAGGAAAGTAATATGGTTCAAATGGCTCTGAACACTATGGGACTTAACTTCTGAGGTCATCAGTCCTCTAGAACTTAGAACTATTTAAACCTAACTAACCTAAGGACATCACACAAATCCATGCCCGAGGCAGGATTCGAACGTGCGACCGTAGCGGTCGCGCGGTTCCAGACTGTAGCGCCTAGAACCACTTGGCCACTCCGGCCGGCAGCAAAGTAATATGTTTTAAACCAAGAAATTAATTTATTGTCTTCCGTGTTGATCTCCACCCGGGAAAATCTCGTGATCACACAGAACCCATTTCTTTGGTTGCATTGACACATTTGATCCTGTTCCGAGTATTCTCTCTCTTCTATTTCCACGACATGAGTCCCTAACGTTTCTCCAAATGTTCTTGAAAATATCACTTAAATGCCATGAAACACAGATTTAATAAAAATAAAAGCGTACTAGCTTAATTCTTTCTTCACATTTTTAACAAAAGGAGAATCTTTCCCATCTCTAGTATTTTCCTTCCGAATCTCTACAGAATACATCAGCAGAACTGTGTAAGAAGTACTGTCCGCATTTGTCTACAAACTTTATCCTATTTATTTCTAGTTACTTGAATAGAAAAACTTTTGGAACAGGCAAAGAAATTTTCGACCAAATGGCAGTTTTCAAGCTGTGACGATGCTGGAACAAAGCGGGCTTGTGCTTATGATGCTTAAAGTCTAAAGACACTGACTCTGAGACACTCACTCATGGAGTATTACTTTCTGTGAGTGTCTCATTGTAGTTTTCTTTGGGTATACATCATGCAGCAATACTAGGTAGAACACCTCAGTCGCACGATTTTCGTTGCAGCACTGGTTGCTGGTGCAGTCCTGAGACGGCGTGAGCACCAGCGCGCGTCGCAGCCCCAACTCAAACTAGGATGCGCGAGTAGGCAGCCCCTTTCGTCGATGGGGTTCCTGTCGCTGCCGCAATCCGCTGTCGCGCCTTGAAAAATGCACCTTTAAAACAATTAAGACAGACTAGAAGATGGATAACCAAGGCAGCTGGCAAAGGATGTAGGGACAAAGTCTTCCAGACACTGCATGCCGCAGAAGACGCCCCAGTCCAAGCCGACATTCCCTAAAGTTGTTTAAAACGTTATATCTGAGAATGAAAACCACTTTCTCGCAGAAAACGAAGAACCAGTTCAACTGTCCGTACTTCGTCCGCCTATAATAGAGGCAAAGAATCTGGAATACCATACTTAGCACGAAGAGACAAAGGACGGGTGTGTTCCTGTCTGAGGTTCCACAACCACAACGTGTGAGTGGCTTGTTAGATAAAATAGAATTATGAGATAGTACGGTATCGCCAATGTAGAGACAGCATAGACGATGGATTGTTGCCGGGAAGGGCTGAAGGAGGAGCGCTGTAGAGCAGTAGTGTCCTTGATAGTGCGGGGATGATATTCTGTCTCCGAACCAGGGGTTGTCAAAGCGAATGTTGGGCGAGTAATCGCTTCTCCGGCCAAATGATCAGCCAGTTAATTCACCAGGATAATCACATGACTTGCGACCTAGAGAAAGACAACAGAGTAGGCAGTACGACGAAGGTCAAAGAGAAGATCGTGAATAGCGGATATCATAGAGTGACAACAGTAACATTCGTCATAGCCTGGAGACTGCTCATTGAGTCACTACAAATCAAAGCGCAGTCGAGGAAGGTCGGTTTATTAAACCTCAGCGCTCTGTTTATGGGTGTCTGCTCCTAGGAGCAGATATTCCTACTTACGGTTTCCGAGCCATCAGTGTAAATGACGGTTGCACCGTTATGTCCCTGAAGAACTGAAAGGAACAGACGCTGTAAAGTCATGGGAGCGACAAACTTTAAGACCTAGAAGCAAATCGATTATAATTCGTGGACTGGATGCTAACCAGGGCGAGGTATGCGGAAAACCACGCTGAGCACTTGGCATGAGGGTGAAGCAGATGTCCCGCCAGAGTCCCTTGAGGCGCATTCCGAGCTGTAGTTCCACCCGAGGGCGGGTGTCAGTGGGTCGGTGCCCCTTGTAAACAAAAAGAATTTGGTAAGTTGGATGATTAAAAAAGTTGTCGGATGGTGACTGTGTAAGTGAGCAAGAGTTGATACGTAATCGCCTCGTGATGACTGGGTGTTGTGTGCTGTCCTTAGGTTAGTTAGGTTTAAGTAGTTCTAAGTTCTAGGGGACTGATGACCATAGATGTTAAGTCCCATAGTGCTCAGAGCCATTTGATCCATTTGATACGTAATCAGCACGGTTTCAAAAAACATCGTTCTTGTGCAACGCAGCTAGCTCTTTATTCCCACGAAGTAATGGCCGCTATCGACAGGGGATCTCAAGTTGATTTCGTATTTCTAGATTCCCGGAAAGCTTTTGACACCGTTCCTTACAAGCGACTTCTAATGATGCTGCGGGCCTATGGGGTAACGTCTCAGTTGTGCGACTGGATTCGTGGTTTCCTGTCAAGAAGGTCGCAGTTCGTAGTAATAGACGGCAAATCATCGAGTAAAATTGAAGTGAAAAAATGGTTCAAATGGCTCTGAGCACTATGGGACTCAACTTCTGAGGTCATTAGTCCCCTAGAACTTAGAACTAGTTAAACCTAACTAACCTAAGGACACCACACACATCCATGCCCGAGGCAGGATTCGAACCTGCGACCGTAGCGGTCTCGCGGTCCCAGACTGCAGCGCCTAGAACCGCACGGCACTTCGGCCGGCAACTGAAGTGATATCAGGTGTTCCCCAGGGAAGCGTTCTGGGACCTCTGCTGTTCCTGATCTATATAAATGACCTGGGTGACATTCTGAGCAGTTCTCTTTGGTTGTTCGCACATGATGCTGTAATTTACCGTCTAGTAAGGTCATCCGAAGACCAGTATCCGTTGCAAAGAGATTTAGAAAAGATTGCTGTATGGTGTGGCAGGTGGCAGTTGACGCTAAATAACGAAAAGTGTGAGGTGATCCACATGAGTTCCAAAAGAAATCCGTTGGAATTCGATTACTCGATTAATAGTACAATTCTCAAGGCTGTCCATTCAACTAAGTACCTGGGTGTTAAAATTACGAACAACTTCAGTTGGAAAGACCACATAGATAATATTGTGGGGAAGGCGAGCCAAAGGTTGCGTTTCATTGGCAGGACACTTAGAAGATGCAACAAGTCCACTAAAGAGACAGCTTACACTACACTCGTTCGTCCTCTGTTACACTATTGCTGCGCGGTGTGGGATCCTTACCAGGTGGGATTGACAGAGGACATCGAAAGCGTGCAAAAAAGGGCAGCTCGTTTTGTATTATCACGTAATAGGGGAGAGAGTGTGGCAGATATGATACGCGAGTTGGGATGGAAGTCATTAAAGCAAACACGTTTTTCGTCGCGGCGAGATCTATTTACGAAATTTCAGTCACCAACTTTCTCTTCCGAATGCGAAAATATTTTGTTGAGCCCAACCTACATAGGTAGGAATGATCATCAAAATAAAATAAGAGAAATCAGAGCTCGAAAAGAAAGGTTTAGGTGTTCGTTTTTCCCGCGCCCTGTTCGGGAGTGGAATGGTGGAGAGATAGTATGATTGTGGTTCGATGAACCCTCTGCCAAGCACTTAAATGTGAATTGCAGAGTAATCATGTAGATGAACTGAGGAGGTAAGAGCTGCGTTTCGGAGTGTAGACTCTCTACAGGGATAGTCTGGTATCTGCCAGTGGCCAGTCGTACTACACAGTGATGGACTGGGTCGGAAGGAGCAGCAGAGCCGTACCCCTGGCAGGCCACAGTCCATTTGAAACGAAACCAGAGCCCGGTAAATATGGGAAGAGTAGCACGATCCCCACCCCAAGATGTGTGGGCAAGGAATCAGAGCATTAAGCTTTTACATGCAACCAGTCTTCAGTTGATGAATATGAGAAAACCATTACAGATTTTTTTTATCAAAGAAAAGTCCAAAAAATCGGGATTGCGCAGCAACGCCCAAGTCCTAGGTGCTAAAGGACAGTTCTGGGTTAGGACGGACCGTGATACGACGTCAGAAAATGACTCACGTTTTCGCAGGAGAGAACTGAAATCCATGCGAAAGGGTCCAACCGGGGGCCCTTTGGACAACGTGTGTCGTTCACAATAAGACGCATCGATTGTTCATCTTTCTTTAACTTTATTTGCGAGCGACATCTGGGAATTCGCGCGAACATTAATTTTAATCTTTTCTTCCTTCATAAAGAGAAACATGCTGTTATCTATTTATTTATATTTCTAGTTGTACAAATTACAAAATAAACAAAAAGTTAAACAATAGGCTGAAGTCAAGCTACTATCACTTCTGAGCGATTTTAGTTGATTTTATACTTTTTATCACGCATCTCAAAATCTGCATTTCGACGTTCTTGCGACGATTTGAAAAAGAAAGCGTATTACGATGTTTCACAGTCAAACAATTTCAGAGGACCTAAATGAGTACTTTGGCCTTTTTGTGGCGGCGTTCGTAGCGACAAACAATTCGCTGTATAAACGGCTTACGAAGTCACCGCCACACTTTTAATAGCGGGCCGACCGGTCCGCTGGAACATTGAACAGAAAGATGAAAACCCAAACACTCTGATTAAATAAAAGTCGGTACTTATCTTTATTAACGATGATACAGAAACACAGTAGTGAACTCCGTGTCTACAGAGATCTGTCTAGTTCGAGTCGGAGCGGCTAGGTCAGCGTCGGCTGACGACAAACAACACTCTGCTGCGATGAACACACAACTGACTAGCAAGTACACAATTCGGTGGCGAGTATACAACTGAGCGGCGAATACAGAACTATCCTAGCGCTCGCGACTCCAGCGCTTAAGAAGCCAGAAGCCAGCGGTGGCGCGCGCAGACTTGCGGCGATTTCCTGTCTCGCTGGCGCTGCTTATGCGGACGGCGTCCGGACTTCGATGCTGCCAACCTTTTGGCAGCGGGCTCGGGTGGCATTACTGGCTAGGATATAACACTCCTCCCCCCCCAAATCGCCGCACCGTCGTTGAATAATGACGTGGCGAGCGTCGACGGCGGGGGAGGGGTCTGGCCGCAGGCGTAGCAGAAGAGACCGGGGCGGAGACTGTTGTCGGTGGCAGTCCCCGGTCCGCACCCCAGCATTGGCTGCGCGGGGCCTCGGGAAACACCGACTGAAAACCGAGGTCAGGGTGCACGCCTGTGACCACGGGCGCAGCTTCTGGTACTGGACGCGACGGGGCGTCGGGACCCACGAAGAGAGGCAGCGTCTCCTGACGATGCGTCGACGGCTGCTGAGTGGGCGCCGGACAAGGCGCTGCGGTGTCAGACTCCTTGGGGGTGCCCAAGGAAAGCGGCTGCAGGACAGGCTGCGCAGCCACCGCTTGGGAAGGCGGCCCGGCTGAGGGGTCGACGTCCATCAGCTCCGAAGGCGGTGGCGACTGAAGAGGGACCGCAGGCGCCGGAGCGACCACCTGGGGCGCTCCCGGATGAAGCTGCGCGGGAGGCATCAACGGGACGGGCTGTCGGCGTGGTAGCGGCGACGGCTGCTGCTGCTGCTGCCCTGGGGGCGGCAGCGAAGTCGGAAGGCGCGGCTGGAACCCGCCGCGGACCAAATCTGTGGACAAAGAACGAGCGGCAGAATCCGGGCGGCCAGCGCGGCGCAACTGGTTCTGATGCCTCCTGTGCACCCCAGTAGCACCTTGAACCGTATAAAAACCGCGACCCTGGACACTTATCACGGTACCACGTTCCCAACGACGGCGACCGTGATAAACTCTGAAAAAAAACGGCGTCGTTGCGCTGAAAACGCTTGCGATGCTCAGAAGCGGCGGGTCGATCCGGGGGGGTGCAACAACCGTAGTAGGGTGCGATGACGACGGCCGTGGAGAAGCTCCGCAGGCGAAGGGCCGTCGCGTGGCGTGGTCCGGTACGACGACAGGAACGTGATGAGGGCCTGCTGACGAGAGTGCGTAGCACGAAGGCGGTCCAAATGATCCTTGAATGTGCGTACAAAACGTTCCGCTGCACCATTCGATTGAGGGTGGAACGGCGGAGTAAGAACATGGCGAATGCCATTGGCAGAACAAAAACTTTCAAATTCAGCAGAGGTAAATTGTGGACCATTGTCAGACACTAAAACTTCTGGAAGACCCTCAATACAAAAAATTGAAGTCAACGCCTGTATAGTTTGTGCAGACGTTGTAGACTGCATGGGCACAACAAACGGAAAATTACTAAATGCATCTATCACGATGAGCCAACGAGAATTCCAATATGGACCAGCGAAATCAATATGTACTCGCTGCCAGGGACCGGCAGGGCGTGCCCACTCAAAATAGCGTTGAGGCGGAGCAGCTTGGTGTTCGGCACACGTCGAACAATCTGTAGACATCTGCGTAATCTGCTTATCAATGCCGATCCATGTACAATGACGGCGGGCAAGCTGCTTGGTGCGGACCACTCCCCAATGACCTTGATGCAACAAGTCGAGGACCTTGGATTGGAGCACTTGGGGAACCACTACACGAAGCTGGTCATTCTCGGTGCGTAACAACAAAACTCCGTGCGAAACAGACAACAGATGACGTTGCGGATAATAGCGACGAACCACAGGATCCGGTATGTCCTTTGCCTTGGACGGCCAACCACGTTGAACAAAACGTAATAGTAAACTCAGATGAGGATCCGTAGCTGTCTCACGTGCCACCTGACGATAATCAATCGGAAAATCCCGGAGGGATTGATGCTCATCGGCGTCAATCTGATGGCAAGAGTCGTCAGAGGAATAGAAGACATCATCCGCAGCAATCGGCAATCTAGAAAGCGCGTCAGCGTTTGCATGCTGAGCTTTAGGGCGATACAGTATCTCATACTGGTATTGTGATAACAAAAGAGCCCAACGTTGTAGTCTCTGAGCTGTCCGCTGAGAAACTGGTTTAGACGGATGAAACAGTGACGTCAGGGGCTTGTGATCTGTTACTAAATAGAATGGTCTACCATAGAGGTAGTGATGGAATTTTGTGACACCGAACACAATAGCCAACGCTTCCTTGTCCAATTGGCTATAATTACACTGAGCTTTGTTTAGCAATTTAGATGCGAACGCAATAGGACGTTCGGTGTTACCGATTCGGTGAGACAACACAGCACCGAGGCCGAAAGAAGAGGCATCACAAGCTAACACCAGAGGCTTGTTAGGGTCGTAATGGACCAGACAACGATCATTCAATAAAGCCTCTTTAAGCTGCTGAAAGGCTGATTGGCAATCAGCTGACCACACAAACGGAACATTCTTACGGCGGAGACGATGCAACGGTGCAGCAATCTGTGATGCATTAGGTATAAACCTAATATAATATGTCAATTTGCCAAGAACTGCTTGCAATTCATGCAGATTGCGAGGGGCGGGCAAATCACGAATAGCAGCTAAATGTGACTGGGAGGGATGAATGCCTTGAGCATTAATAACATGTCCCAGATACTCCATCTCCGTAAGGAAAAATGAACATTTATCGATGTTGCAACGTAGGCCTGCCTGAGACAACACTTTAAACAAACACTCCAAATTACGGAAATGTTCAGCAGGCGTCCGACCGGACACAACAATATCGTCTAAATAGTTGCAACACGATGGCACATTAGCCATAAGTTGTGACAAAAAACGCTGAAAAACAGCTGGAGCTGACGCACAATCAAAAGGCAAACGCAGAAAACGGAACAACCCCAACGACGTGTTTATGACAAAATACTGTTGTGATTGCTCGTCGAGGGGCAATTGCAAATATGCTTCACGGAGATCAATTTTGGAAAAGAAACGAGCTTCCCCTAACTTATCCATCAGCTCGTCCGGCCTAGGCAAAGGAAAAAAATCAACGACAGTCTGAGGATTAACTGTCGACTTAAAATCAGCACACAAACGTAACTTGCCAGACGGTTTCTTTATAATAACTAAGGGAGAAGCCCACTGGCTCGCTGAAACGGGTTGAATAACACCGTTGTTTTGCCAACGACGAAGTTCATCTTCTACAGGTGCCCGCAGGGCGTGAGGCACTGGATGAGCACGAAAAAATCGAGGCTGAGCATTATCTTTTAACGTAATATGAGCGGCAAAGTTCGCAGCACAACCTAGTTCGTCTTTAAATATGTCACTGTAATGTTTACACAAATCGGTTATGCTGTCTTGAGGAACAACAACAGAATTAATTTGCAACACATTGTCTTGGATAGACAGGCCAAACAGGTCAAAACAGTCTAATCCGAAAATGTTTACACTGTCTGTAGCGCGGAGCACTATGAATGAAACTGTTTTTGTATTGCCACGGAATGTGGCTGGCACGCTACATGCACCTAACACAGGAATTTGTTCTCCACTATAAGTAGCCAAAGAATGTTTTGCCGCTGAAAGTTTAGGGCGGCCGATAGCCGCATACGTAGCACTATTTATGAGAGTCACAGACGCACCAGTGTCTAATTGAAAATTGAAAGTCTTATCCTGGGTGCGTAGCTTCACAAATAGTTTATTACACTGTCTCTGGATCGGTGCAGTGGAGGCGGATGACACAAAATCAGCGCGTGTAGCGCGTGTTCGCTGCTTACGACAACTCGTGGGTTGGGCGGGTGGAACAACAACTCCCGCTTCACTTGCAGTCTGTACATTACTTTTTACAGCGTTTGAATTTCGCTTGGGTCGCATAGCAGAGGGCTGGGTGGGCGGCTTATTGCGAACAAGTTTATTACCCACACGAACCGTGGAAGAGTCTTTAAACGCGACCTTCTGGGCGGGCTGGCTTTGAAGAACATGAATATCCATGGGCTGGGCAGCACTAGAATTGTTCTTGCGTTTACGCAAACAAACAGTCTGGATGTGTCCTTTCCTTTGACAAAAGTGACAAACCGCGTTTCTTAACGGGCAACGTTCACGAGGATGAGCAAGAACACACTTAGGGCAAGACTTAACTCTATCATTTTGCACACGCGGCTGACGAATGTGTTTAACATGACGCGGCCGGCTAGTGTTTACAGTCTGACTCTGCCGGTGGGGCCGCGGGCGTGACATAACTTGCTTAGCACAGGCAATTTGAGAAATACGTGGCTGATCTAACTCACACTCAGCATAGTCAAAAGTATCTTGGGCTTCAATGATGTTCATCACAGTCTCTAATGACGGGTCAGGCAACTTTAAGATAGCAGCACGAATACGAGAATCTGCAATGTTTTGAGTAATAGCGTCTCGTAACGTGACATCACTGTAGGAAGCTCCACACACACAATTAAATCGGCACTGACGGGTGAGGCCCCGTAAATCTGTTAACCACTGTTTATTAGATTGATGTGGCAGTTTCTTTAATCTGAAGAACTTGAATCTGGCTGCTGCCACATGAACTCGCGACTCGAAATACTCAGCAAGCTTGTTAACAACAACGTCATAGTCTAAAGCTTCTGGCTTGGATTCCGGGAACAACTTACAAAGTAGTCGATAGACTTCCACGCCTGCAGTGGAAATTAAATAAAGCTGCCGCTCAGTACCCGTGATTTTGTAGACTGTCATGTGCGCCTGCAACTGCGCGAAATATTCTCGCCATTCTTCTCTTGATGCATCAAAAGCACGGAAAGGTGGTGCTGCCTGTGCTTGTTCCTGTTGTGTTGGAGGATTAGCCGCTTGTTTGGCGATTGCTTCCACCAGACTTTGTATTTGCTGAATCTGTAACAAGATCAACTGTTGTAATTCGGCAGACATAGTGAACACAAATTAAACCAGCCCCCAAAATTTTATCGCTATAATTAGTATAACCAGAAACAAGTTGAACCAGCCCTGCACACGAGTTCGGAAGTCCTCGTCGCCAGTTTTGTGGCGGCGTTCGTAGCGACAAACAATTCGCTGTAGAAACGGCTTACGAAGTCACCGACACACTTTTAATAGCGGGCCGACCGGTCCGCTGGAACAGTGAACAGAAAGATGAAAACCCAAACACTCTGATTAAATAAAAGTCGGTACTTATCTTTATTAACGAAGATACAGAAACACAGTAGTGAACTCCGTGTCTACAGAAATCTGTCTAGTTCGAGTCGGAGCGGCTAGGTCAGCGTCGGCTGACGACAAACAACACTCTGCTGCGATGAACACACAACTGACTAGCAAGTACACAATTCGGTGGCGAGTATACAACTGAGCGGCGAATACAGAACTGTCCTAGCGCTCGCGACTCCAGCGCTTAAGAAGCCAGAAGCCAGCGGTGGCGCGCGCAGACTTGCGGCGATTTCCTGTCTCGCTGGCGCTGCTTATGCGGACGGCGTCCGGACTTTGATGCTGCCAACCTTTTGGCAGCGGGCTCGGGTGGCATTACTGGCTAGGATATAACAGGCCTTCTCTCTCGTCTTCCTTTTAGCGCCAGTATGGTCATGAGTGACTGGATAGATGATTCCGATTCGCTTAACGATCTTAAGTAACTTCAAAACTTATTAGGATTTTTCATGAAATAGCCTGGTACAATTTTACTCTCGAATTCATTTAATGTTTCTCGCATGTTTCTCCTTACGCTCAGATTTTCTTCATCAAGTAAATAATACATCAGTGACCTCCAAAAAATTCTACACGCAACCTGTTCTGCGCTACCCAAGTAGCTGTTTCCATTATGCAGTGCATGCTTGACCTATTAAGGAAAGCCCAACAGTTCTCCACCCGGAAATCCGCGCATCCGAGGTCTACATCTACATCTACATCCATACTCCGCAAGCCACCTGACGGTGTGTGGCGTAGGGTACCTTGAGTACCTCTATCGGTTCTCCCTTCGATTCCAGTCTCGTATTGTTCGTGGAAAGAAGGATTGTCGGTATGCTTCTGTGTGGGCTCTAATCTCTCTGATTTTATCCTCATGGTCTCTTCGCTAGATATACGTAGGAGGGAGCAATATACTGCTTGACTCTTCGGTGAAGGTATGTTCTCGAAACTTCAACAAAAGCCCGTACCGAGCTACTGAGCGTCTCTCCTGCAGAGTCTTCCACTGGAGTTTATCTATCATCTCCGTAACGCTTTCGCGATTACTAAATGATCCTGTAACGTAGCGCGCTGCTCTCCGTTGGATCTTCTCTATCTCTTCTATCAACCCTATTTGATACGGATCCCACACTGCTGAGCAGTATTCAAACAGTCGGCGAACAAGCGTACTGTAACCTACTTCCTTTGTTTTCGGATTACATTTCCTTACGATTCTTCCAATGAATCTCAGGCTGGCATCTGCTTTACCAACGATCAACTTTATATGATCATTCCATTTTAAATCACTCCTAATGCGTACTCCCAGATAATTTATGGAATTAACTGCTTCCAGTTGCTGACCTGCTATTTTGTAGCTAAATGATAAGGGATCTATCTTTCTACGTATTCGCAGCACATTACACTTGTCTACATTGAGAGTCAATTGCCATTCCCTGCACCATGCGTCAATTCGTTGCAGATCCTCCTGCATTTCAGTACAATTTTCCATTGTTGCAACCTCTCGATATACCACAGCATCATCCGCAAAAAGCCTCAGTGAACTTCCGATGTCATCCACAAGGTCATTTATGTATATTGTGAATAGCAACGGTCCTACGACACTCCCCTGTGGCACATCTGAAATCACTCTTACTTCGGAAGACTTCTCTCCATTGAGAATGACATGCTGCGTTCTGTTATGTAGGAACTCTTCAATACAATCACACAATTGGTCAAGAAACACGGCATCTACCTGTGAACCCGTGTCTATGGTCCTCTGAGTCTCGTGGACGAACAGCGCGAGCTGGGTTTCACACGACCGTCTTTTTCGAAACCCATGCTGATTCCTACAGAGTAGATTTCTAGTCTCCAGAAAAGTCGTTATACTCGAACATAATATGTGTTCCAAAATTCTACAGCTGATCGACGTTAGAGATATAGGTCTGTAGTTCAGCACATCTGTTCGACGTCCCTTCTTGAAAACGGGGATGACCTGTGCCCTTTTACAATGCTTTGGAACGCTACGTTCTTCTAGAGACCTACGGTACACCGCTGCAAGAAGGGAGGCAAGTTCCTTCGCGTACTCTGTGTAAAATCGACTGAGCCACTGATTTACACCTTCCACTCGGCTCCAAACCAGAGGTCCATGATCGCGTCTGGGTACCATGCTACAGACAGTATGCATTGTCTACACATTGCGGTTGAAGGTAACAGTCTTCACCAGTTTACCAGTTTAGCCATTCCTCTAAAGAAATAGACGTTGGTGACAGAATCTTGGCAGCGAGGGTCATTCGTACCGATATGAGCTAAGATTTGCAGCCGATTGGACACAGTGAACTAAACAGACGCCAGCAGAGCCGCCTCTACGTATTCTTTTCTCTATCGACATTCCACTGAGAGACACTTAAAGACGCTGTGCAAGTAATCCTCAGTTCTAAACCCGACATCCTGTAGAGTGAGAGAAGAAAAGTTTGCATCCCATAAGGCAGATCTTTCACGGTTCTGTAGGACATGACAAAAGATGACGTCGAAACATATAAGACAAGTAAAGATAAGAAAAATAAAACCAAATAGATGCTATTTGTTGTATGTGCTCTTCATGGGATTGATGTGCTATTTTTTATAAAGATGTCATACTTATCAGAGATTGGGCTATATTTACATTAAGTTCAAAAATAGCCGATCGGCGCAATTGCTGGAGCTTGGCTATTTAATTTAGTGTACATCAGAATTCAATTAACATATTATATGCATGTATATAAGGAAAATATTTATAATCATCTAAGTTAATAATGGATTGTGATGCATATTAAACACCCAAGTTGCAGCAATTTCACCTGTCAGTTATCTTTGTGCTTGACGTACATATAGTCAGATTTCTGATACGTGTAACACCTCTTTTTATAAAGTAAAGAAACAGTGTCAATCTCTGCCACTGATACGTATAACATCTTTGTGCAAAGTAAAGAAACGGTTTAACATCTAATGTACACATACAAAAGATAGGAAGTATATTTACGACTTTAAATTTAAGTACACATTATTCCTACGCAATTGAGATTTTTACCTACAATAATACTGTTTCTGAAAGAAATGGCGTAAACACTAATACCAATAATACAGCTATGCATTTCTCACTTGATGATGATGGTGGGAATCATCGAAATGCGTACTGGTTTAGTAAATGACTGATGCAGAGAACTGTTTTATTTGTGTTTGCCAGTTACGGTCTTAATGATGCATTCCTTTATGGAGGAAACTGTCGTAATATGTACTACTCAATAATAATATGTACATGCAGCTGTGGTAAAAGTGATAATATTGTTTTGCCAGAGGATGCTTTGAGGCAGGTCGTGGTGAAAATGGTATCGTCGACGGGTCGTTAAATCCTAATCGTCCTTCCTTTCTTCTTTCCTTGTATTGTGGCTAATTATGAGGTGTGACGGGGAAAGAAAAACTTAGGAGGAAATTTGCATGCCCAAGTTGGTACTGTAGAGTTCCACACTAGCTCCATTTTTTCGTATTAAAACAGCCCCTTAGTACTTCAGTGTGTCACTAGAGGGACATTATTCCATTACTGATAACCTGTCACCTCTAGTACTGAGCCTGTAACAAGTTTTCATAGGTAAGCAATATCTGGTGGATGTCCTTTTAGATCTTAAGAGCACCTCTGATGCTGTGTGCAGGCATAATACACACTGGCAGATCCGTACTGCAGACGTCCAGGGTAGCCTTCCCATTTTCATTCAACGCATCCTGCCAAAGCACAATTGAAGTGAACCCATCGGCGAAGTCCTGCTGGATCGGTGTGAGCAAAAATACTGAATAGCTCGTGTTTCTGTTTTGTGTGTTATCGACTGCGTCATTATAAGTAACAGTATACGCCCAGTGCCAGAATGTAGGAGCCCAGTTCTGTTTCCATTAATCACCATCGCTATTACTGCCCTCTGCTGTCCGAATTTCGCAGTTACCACACATCAGCTGACTATTAGTAGGCTAGGTGAGTGAGCCATCGTAACAGGCTTAAGTTTTCGAATGAGAGGTACGTTTGTGACCATTCGAGTACAATTTTTAATGTACTTAACCTTAAACTAAAGGTCTCCGTTTTAATACCAGGATAAAACAGCCACAAGTTGCACATCTTTTGGTTATATGACCGGTTTCGTCCGTCAGACCCAAGCATCATCAAACCTATAAAAAACAGACTATTTCATAATAACACCAGACAAATCTAATTACGAAAAGTCTGCTTACCAAGTAGCAACTTACAATCGTTGCCCCAGTGGCAACAGGTTAGGGGATGAGGAGTATTGTTGGCTGCCACAGTCGAACACAAACTGGAGTGTGTTGGCTCCGTAATGGTTGTTGTAGGCTCATTCGTCGGGTATGTGAACGAAGCACAAATACGGTGGTTATCAAACTTAGCTGGGAACGAACCGACATATCCATATGAGGCAGAGGTTCGAGTCCTCCTTCGGGCATGGGTGTGTGTGTTTGTCCTTAGGATAATTTAGGTTAAGTAGTGTGTAAGCTTAGGGACTGATGACCTTAGCAGTTAAGTCCCATAAGATTTCACACACATTTGAACCTTTTTGATATGAGGGCGTACTGAAAAGTAATGCCCCCGAATACCTCATTTGAAAACTCTTAAAGCTTTTTAAATAAAACAAACATTATTAACATTCCTCATCTTCATTCTTTATGTTTACATATTTATTTCTCAACATAGTCACCTCGGCGACGAACATATATCTGCAAACGAGAGACCAGTTTGTTGTTACTGTCACTGCAGTATGTTTGCCTCTGTTGGCGGAGCCAGAACGTCACCTCTGCTTGCACTGCTTCATCACCATGAAAGTCCTCGAATACGTTTTAGAAACAGATGAAAATCGGATGAGGCCAAGTCGGCAATGTAGAGAGGATGATCGACGATAGTGAACCAAAAGCGACGGATTGTTGCAGATGTCGCAGCGCTCGTGTGTGATCTGGCATTTCATGTTGAAGGAGAGGGTGTTCCATGTGTGGACGCAATGAACATGCTGTTTCTCACACATCGCCATAGTCACGTTACACATCGCCATGTTACACGCTAGAATTCGGAGCAATCTAGCGGCAGAGGGCTGCAAACTTGTAGACGTGAAGAATAAACATGTAGAACGCTAATAACGTTTATTTTATTTAAAAAGCTTTAAGAGTCTTCACATACAAATTAGGAGGCCTTGCTTTTCAGCACGCCCCCGTACAAACTACGTACTTGTCTAAACTTCCATAACACGTAATCGAGCAAGCGAAGAAGTCCATTCCACTGAATTCTCTCTATTCATCCAAAATTTTGCAGACTTCTTTACAAAGTCAAACCGTGTGTGACTTTTGATTGTTTTATTTGTGCATTATTTAGAGTGGTAGTTGCATCCCCGGCATGTCATTCCTGTGGTTGGTAACATCCGTATTAAATTTTTAACAGATCTTAAAGCACGGTCTCTCAAAGCACTCAGCATTTTAAAACAGCCACAGGACACGGAGAGGGGGCAAAGCTCGTTTCCTTAACTTTCACCGAACTTTTGCGCGAACCGGTTGGACTAGGAGTCTGCTAGTGACTTCCCACTCAGTACCCTGCCTCCTCCCTGCCTAGTACAAACAGTCACAGTTCCCTTTGTGTACAAATCCTATGTTTTTAGCATTGCCAGAAGTTCTGCATAGCAGTAAACGTACTTTTGCTTATATCCAAAAAGCGTTTCCTTAATTTAAACACAAATTTTCGAGGTTAACTGTCTAACTAATAGCTGTCAGAAGCTAAGTTTAGTTTTTGTGAGTGCATGTACAAGTCTAAATCTAATGATTTTAGTCTGAAATTCAGCACCAAAATAATTGTTGAAATCGGATAACGCTAATCTGAGTTGAAAGTTAGTTTGATAAGGCACCAAGTTTGTCATAAATGCCGAGCAGAAGTGGGCACACAAAGTAGATGAAATCCATCTCGCAGCAAATTACTCCGCCGATGGCTGCAAGCTGCGTCAGAAACTGTTCTTAATCAATCCCTGGAGTGCAATGGCTCGGGCTTTTATTTAGATCTGAACGTCATGCTCAGAGTACCGGGGATGAGCCTCATTTTAAACAAGCAAAAGGATGCGCCATCTCCGTTCATGGCAGGCATGGTGAGTGAATTTCAAGGTGGTGGTTACTACAAAGAAAAGGTTTCATCCAGGATTAACTTAAGATGTACAGTCATATCGAAAAGTTAGTGATTAGGAACAAACAACTTCCAAGAAATCAAAATGAATACTGACCTCTGATAGTTATTGGATTACTGCACAACATAATTAGAAAATTGCCGGCCGGAGTGGCCGAGCGGTTCTAGGCGCTACAGTCTGGAACCGCGCTGCCGCTACGGTAGCAGGTTCGAATCCTGCCTCGGGCATGGATATGTGTAATGTCCTTAGGTTAGTTAGGTTTAAGTAGTTCTAAGTTCTAGGGGACTGATGACCTCAGATGTTGAGTCCCATAGTGCTCAGAACCATTTGAACCATTTTGAACTAGAAAATTTAGAATCCAGCTCCACCATATATATATGGCGTCTGCACCATATGCAGAGCAGACGCCAGACCGCTTGAAACGATCTGGCGCCGTGGGCGGCAAATTGGAGTTTTGCCTTCCGTGTATCCAAGAGCCAAGCACGCGTCGTAGCGAGACATCCAGTCCCCGTGGACTTGGGCAGATAGATATCCTGGGCGTAGCTGTGCAATGATGATGCCCAGCCGAGTGTTACATGGCACCAACACGTGGAAGAACTGGCAAGGGGACCATGCCTACTCGTCATCACCAATTTCGTACAAATTTTTAGTACATTAGGGCTTGGCCAGAAATGAAAGTGAACAAGTGGGAGCTCCAGATGGCCAATCGTTTAGAAAAAAATAATTTTTGGCGCAGATCGGGCCAACCATGTACATTTATGTTAGTGCACTTTGCAGATGGCGGTTGACGCAGCGGAAAGACTGCACATCGGCAGTCTGAGAATTGTGGGGTCGATTTCCAACGCTGGAACTTTTTCCTTCCTTCCAGTTCAGTTTTTACGTTACTTGCACTGCAAATAAAGCGAAATAGTGCTCAGTATACTGTATTTATCGGGATGCACTCAGCCCTTGTGATGATTTACACGTGCTGGGATAGTATTCATTGCAAAAATAGGGGAAGCAGTACTTTCTGGGCATCTTGTACACGTTATAAACGCCGCATTTCTACAATTATATGGTTGTTTTGAAGTTCCTACAGAAATAAAAATTTTGTTTCTATTCCCGCGAACCAGGAAAGCTTCTGTAAAGTTTGGAAGGTAGGAGACGTGATACTGGAAGAAGTAAAGCTGTGAGGACCGGGCGTGAGTCGTGCTTGGGTAGCTCAGATGGTAGAGCACTTGCGCGCGAAAGGCAAAGGGCCCGAGTTCGAGCCTCGGTCCGCACACAGTTTTAATCTGCCAGGAAGTTTCAATTCATAAATTCCTTTTCATTCCTTTTCTGAAAATATTAATAAATGTAATATATTTATCATTATTTCGGTTTATTTGTAGTGAAAGTAACGTAAAAATTGAAAATAAAAAGTTCTCCACATAGAGAGTCGCTCCCACGGCCTTTGGATTGCCGTGCTGAAGTCATTCCGCTGCGCCAACCGCTCGCTGCCTGTAAAACACATTAACGTAAATGGCTCTTGCCTTGCCCGGCCCGCGCCAAAGATATTATTTTTTTGCAAACATGTGGCTGTCTGAAACTCCCACTTCTGTCACTTTAATTTCTAGCCAAGCCCTCGTTATTCTATCAGTTTCGATGAAATTGGTGATGAGCAGGAGCTGTCCCCTTCCTAGAGGTAAAGTATTAGGGCGGTTGCGCCAGCTAAATCCACTGTTAAAAGCAACTTCCACACTCCCACAGGAGCTTTGAGTTGTCCTGCACAAGACGCTGCTATGCCCAGCTCTTGAGTACGCGCCCGTTTCCTGGGGAAACGCGGCCGATACTCATATTGACCGTTTACAGAGGGTGCAAAATCGAGCTCACTACCTCGTCCTGTACCTACCTCAGGATTTCCCGACGGCGGAACTGCGCCAGGTAGCCGGAATACGTTACCACTGGGAGGGGTTTTAGGCAGTCGGTCAGTAATTTCTACGACAAATGTGGGACGTTACAGAACCTACACATCTGTGATACGGGGACCGGGGTGCACCACCGCAACGCCACCAGGTGGCCACACATGCTGACAGAACAGTATATTACAGTAACAAACTAATGTAGTTTTTTGTCGTGTGTTTCAGATCGACAACAGAAGGTACACCTGAAGAAAAAGAAATTGAAATGGACAGCGAACGACGGAATGAACAGCACATAGGGCTCCCTCAAGTTCGGAAGGAGTTGCAGTAAAGAAAATCGAGCTAGCTGAAGTAGTTGCCAGTACCAAGTCGATTCACGGAACTTGAAACTTCTTTCTTTAAATAAGTGTGTCTGTAGTTAAATTGCCGAATGACTGAGAAGATGAAACTTCTACGTTATTTGATTTTGAAACAGCTGAGTGAAACTGAACGTACTGAGCCTACCTTCTCTTTACTTTTTCTTATCATGTCAACACTGACCCACAGTATTCTAGCGCAACGCAATCTGACTGCTCAAAAAAAGGATAACCTGACTTCAAATAATTAATTCAAAAAAATGGCTCTGACTAAAAAGAAATCTTAACAATAACCTATACATTTAATTAAGCACTAACGCGAACTACTGCAATACAGCGAGTGTCAATACCGCCAGCTAAATAAAACATCCTAACTACTAAAGCCACTAACTACTAATAGGCATGTGGTTAACAAAGGAAAGGTTTTGTTGCAAACCAAGTAATGCATTTTTTTACCTTAATAATGTGACATCCAGTTCAAACACGTATGTAAATCGTCACTGACATCCGGTACGAAGATATATAATCATGAATAATTTTCAGGATCCAAGTCAGATACTTCCAGATCGTTAGCCTGCGCTAACACTCCAGACCTCTACCCTCCATCAGTACTAACTCCTCACATTTAACACCCATCACAGCTGGCTGTCCACCCCCAACTGCCCAACCGTACTTCCATCACTACTGGCGAATAACTTCCAACTGCCCGACAGTACTGGTGATTAAGTTCCAACAACGATTCCAACCAGCCACAGAGTCTCTTACAAAGAAAGCGCAGTCAGAGATCCAATGCAAAGCGCTACACAGCGCTGCCAACACAGAAGCAGCCCATTTACAAACTCTTTTGTCGGACCTTTGTCTTAGTCAGAGCTCGTTTACCTAGTGTGTGCGTACTGACTTCAAGACTGAACACATACTAACGTTCCAACCTCTTGTGGAACTTAAAGTATTAATTGTAGGAAAAATATATTTATGGTTTCCACAATCATATATCTAAGTTATTCTGGTCAAATTTTTAAATTAGCTTATAACAGAAACGACATTTCTCGACAGAAATGGTTTCAGCGCGCTATGAACCATGGATTTTGCCGAGGCTTGTGTGCGTCAGTGATACAGATAGCCGTGTCATAGGTGCAATGACAACGAAGAAGTATCCGTGGAGTGGTCAGACAAATCACTGGTCCCTGTACAGCGGCAGTAGCCATTTCAGTAGTTTCAGGGGTAATAGTCTGGATGACTGACTGATCTGGCCTTATAAAATTATCCAATATGGCCCTGATGGTTTGGTACTGCGGACGGCTGAAAGCTAGGGGAAACCACGGCCATTATTACTCCAGAGTGTACGCAGGTCTACTGTAATGCTTCACGATCATGGGCACTGACTTGCGTAAAATATTCCGGACGTAAAACAGTCCCCAATACTTATCTCTGGTTGGGGACTACTCAGTAAAATGTCATGAGGAGCCATAAGGCACGTTCTACGAGTCAGAAACTGGAATGTTAGATCTCTTAATCGAGTGGATACGTTATAGAATTTGAAAAGGGAGATGGGTAAATTGAAGTAAGATATAGTGGAAATTAGTGAAGTGCAGTAGACGGAAGAAGATTCCTGGTCAAGTGAGTATGGGTTTATAAATACAACATCATATGGCGGAGGTAATGCAGAAGTTGGTGTGATAAAGAATAAGGAAGTAGCAAAGCAGCATAACTACTATGAGCAGGATAGTGATCGAATTTCGTAACTGCAATAGACTCGCCACCACCACTCACCATAATAATAAAAGTTTCCATGCTTACTAGCTCCGCTGATGATAAGGAGATGAGTGACAAGATGGAAGAAATTATTCAGACAGTTAAGTGAGACGAAAATTTAATTCTGTTGAAGGACTGGAATTCGATAGTAGGAATAGAAAGAGAGCGAAATTAATATAAGAACATGGATTGGGGGAAACGAATGAAAGGAAAAGCCACAAGACAGAATTTTGCTCAGAGCATAAATTAATCATTTCAAACATTTGGTTTAAAATTAAAGAAAACAGGTTGTATATGTGGAAGCGACCAGGAGACAGAAGAAGGTTTCGAATTGGTTGTATAATGGTATGAGAGATTTCTGTGTCAGATGTAAAGCTGCAAAACGATCTTGTTTTTGTTCATAGCAGTTGGTCGTCAGCTTAGATGTGTAATATTATCCCATCCTACCACATTACAGGTGCCTCTATCATAATCGCCCCGCTTTCCTATTATATGATCGAATGGTGCGAGTGAAGGACAACTGTTGGCAAGTCTCTTTATGAGCTCCGTTTTCTGCAGTATTCTGCAGTATACGGGTCATTTCGTAAGATTTATGTGGGAGAAGTAATATATCGCCTCACTCTCCCTTGTAAGCACACTCTCGGACTTTTATACTAACCCTCTCTGTGACGCACGTTACTGTCGCAGTGTCTGCCACTGGAGTTTGCTGAGCATTTCCGGCATGCAAAACGAACCTATGACGAAATAAGCCATTCATCTCTGGATCTTCTCTCTCCCTTCTGTTAATATTACCTGATAACGGTCTGGACTATCAAATATTACTCAACAATCAGTCGAACGAGAGCTTTATAAGCTACTTCATTCGAAGGTGAATTACATTTACCTAGGATTTTTCCAATGACTGCCAGTCTATTATCTGTTTTTACTACAACCAGCTTTATGTGGCCTTTCCAGCCTACGTCGCTGCGAACATGTACTACTAGCTGTTCTACATTTATTGTTGTTTCTGGTGATTTATTGCCTACTGTGCAATTAAACAATAATGGATATTTCTGCTTATTTATGTACTATGCCTTACTGGTTTACGTTCAGCGTCAACGGCCTGTCCTGTACCAATCATTAACCCTTTGCAGCTCTTCCTGTATTTCGCTGTCAAGCTGCCTGTTACTTTCCAGCGCTATACTGTTTGCGACTACCTGCATCTCCGTATGTGTCAAAACGAAATCGACGTTTCCTCCAAATTTATTTTCTAAGTTTGCAACAAATTACTGATACTTTTCCCTGTAACCAGAATAAAAATCGTAATTATTTTCTAGTTGTTACATTTTCTGATTCAGACATCCAGAGCGCTTTTGTCGTGAGCAGATAACTCTAGTACTAATTCGGGAAAACGTCCATAATTTATAATTAAGGTGCTGTATACGTTAAAGGGATATAACGGTATTATAATCTTGTATCTAACTTCTTGTTTGCAAAAATCTAGATCAACATCAAGCGCTGCGTAATTTATTTGTGTGTGATGAAATGAGATATCTTGTATCCCGTTTGTTCACCGTTTGGTGACCACCGTAACTGTTGAGAATTAAAGGAGTGACAGAAAATCAGACTCTGTTCAGCCGATAGGTCAAAGTGTCGCTGCAGAAAGCAAAGGTTTTCTGATTAAATCAGAACCGTCTCGCCCACTAACCGAGTAACGAAAAGGCAGGGTATGGCTTTCCTGAAGTTATACTACACAGCCCTCATACCATCTAGTATAAAGTTTTCAGCTGTCGACCGAATTTATACGAGAAATGGGCATTCTCCCCCCCCTTTTCTGTTTCTCCCCCCCCCCCCTCTCTCTCTCTCTCTCTCTCTCTCTGTGTGTGTGTGTGTGTGTGTGTGTGTGTGTGTGTGTGTGTGTGTGTGACTAAAATTCGTTGATCGTTTGGCGAATTTCTCTCAGAAATGGAGAGCAAATCGTATTAATTGTGCTCCCGTTTCTGGCCTCTTGTTTAAAACGCATGAAGTGCCAGTTACGACTGTGGTTGTTCTCAAACTTGGGAAGAAAGTTGATCTCCGCGGCTTCCGTAACTTTAATATGCCACACATTCCTCACAAGCCGTTATTCCGCTCCCGATAATGACACAAAGACCTAGCAAATCCAAGCGTATGTAGGTCATTTGTTTCCTATTCTTCAACTTGTCGCTTCACTAAAGCAATGTGAAAAGATCAAATAATTCCTGCTTGAAACCGTTCTATTCTATGTTCTACCTTATCCTAAATTTACGATATTTGTCGTATAAGATGTTGCTTAAGGAGTAAATCTTCTCTCTTTCTTAGTGAATTCGAGCGTTAGCTTTGTAAAGACCCGAGTGCGAACAATACTTGGGAACTGTGGGGACGTATGAGTCCGTCCGACGTGGATGAATTACACATACTAAGTACTCTGAGGCTAAATTCTACCTTCCACACGACTAGATTGACGTTTAAATCGCCCCGAGTGGAGACGCTGGAAATTTGATAGCTATGGCTACTTCTAATGATTATCATCAACGGTGTTTTTAGAGAGTAAGACGGCTTCTCGTGTATTCTCAGCACCGACCGTACGTTAAACCTCCGTTTTGCAAAACTCGGTGTACTATAGAAACAAGAGAGAGAGAGAGAGAGAGAGAGAGAGAGAGAGAGAGACGCACGTATACGTGAAGCAAATAAGTTTCGAACAAATAAACACAACAAAATCTAGCACCAAACACTTAAAACTAACGCTGACCAAAAGCAAAACAACGAGGAAGTTAGCGGCTTTTTCCTAACTGTCCTTTCTGTGTATGAAAACGTGTGATACTACGTGAGAGTGAAGTGATAAATGTGGGAAAACATTGAAAGCAGCTACAACCATCAAATAAAACAAACAAATTCTATCAAGCTCAAAATTATTTGAACGACTTGAACAGCGTTCCGCTTGATTGGCATGCAGCCCACATAACGTAACTGTCATGCAGATCTTCCAATCATTTTTCGGTACAGTCGTTTGACTATACAAAGCGGTTTCCACAACTGACCAACAGATAACACTGCTCTGTATGGCTATTATTCCAGATGTTAATTAACACCACGATACTACAAGAATCAGTGAACACCTATCAGAGATGAGACAATCCTTAACGCTTCTGTACTCAAATTTATTAAAATAAACAAAATTTCTCAAATGTTAACGCTCTCATTAGCATCTCAGACAACTAATTCCCGTAACCCTATCACATAAACCATAATCCTTACTAAAAACTATTTTTTTCGAATAAAAGATTTTTCTAGGATATCTGTACTCCAAAAATTCTATGATAATTGGAAGTGTTCATATTCCCTAAAAGTTTTTCCAACCAACTATTAACTGTCGTCCGCTTGGCGAGTGGTTATGTATAAACTGTTGAATGACTTAACAATATAGAAACACCACAATTAACAGCGTCAAGCACTCTATGGAAGCACCACGATAAACTACATACCACAAGTAATATCACCGTATTCATGACACGTGGATATATGTACAGTTTGAAAGTCATCTACCACCCTAGGTATCTAACGTAAAGGGACATTAAAAATGTATTTATTGATGAGCATCTAGTAGTGAATCTGTTTGCACTTTAAATGACATGATGAACTGTTTCGTTCTGGATATGGATTGAAACTAAGCAGCCTTTGGCGATTCAAACTAAACAAAACTTTCGTGCCTGCTCGAGACTCGAACGCAGAAGTGATTGCCATTGCTAACTAGGCATAAGCAAGACATGATATACCTAATTTTTAAATAGTATCAGCTAGCAAATCCAAACTTGAAATTATGGGACAGTTTTTGTACTGGAGCAGGACTCTCAGCCAGTAACTATTGTCCCTGTTAACAAACTAGGAAAGACAGTAAATGTGATTTGATGAACTGCAACAAACTTGAAATAACCTGACGGATGTTTTGTGCTGGTCAGGAACTCGAACCCAGCACCTAATTGGGTTTTTTTGCTAAGCACAATCCAATTTTAGCTATCAGATTTTCGCAGCAGTAGCGAGATGTTTAGCCCTAAAATAACGAGACAAATGAATAATTTTTGGATTTCTGATTCGAAATCGGCGCCTATCGCCGTTGATTTCTAGCCACGAATGACTCTCAAATACCGATTTCTTTCACCTGGAGCGAGGTGTGTGCATGTTTCAACTATAAATATCGTGAAGGAGAGGTCAGTGCTGACTGGAAATAGAACACCATCCATATTATCGTTGACTACACACGACGAAACGTTAAATGTCGAATTTATTTCACCAGTCACTGGGAATGGTATGTTTCAACTTCAAATGATTTGACGAAAAGTTATGTGTTTCACTGGGAGTGTTAACTGTCATATATTGTTGTTGTTGACAATGAATGAAGAGACGTTAAAAAAGGAAGTTTTTTTCCATCAGCAGTTAGGTGTGCTCCTGTACAGCTTGAAAAGACATGATGAAAATTTTTGTGGAGAATCAGAATTCGAACCCAGACACGCACCTCACGTGGTGTCGTTGAGGCGTTTGGAATCTTGAGCAAACAGCGAATTGATGGAACTCTAACGTCACAAAGTGTTCGAATCCCGCGGAATGGAAGATCCGAGTTCGAATAACAGTTCAAAACCAAAATATTCAACATCTCAATCTCAAATAAGAGATGGGGTAAGTAACCTGTGACATTGTATGGTGTCTGGTTCATTAACTAAAATAAAATTGTCAGTGTAAGATGGTTATTGGTGAGAGAGTTTCTACATGGCTAGGGTTGCCATATCTAGCTGGGACGTCGTCGGGACACTATGAGATGAGGGTGTAGAAATGAAGTAAAAAGTTATTCAGTATAATTAATTTTTATTTAAAACACAATTACATGGAACTTGTTGCAGCAGAAGTAGCTAGTACAGCATATTTTTCGGAAGAGTTCACCCTTTTCAGCACTTCATTTCTCCATTTTTCCTATCAATAAAACTCCATGCAAGTCAGCTGGTGGTTAAACTGGCACTGTAAGAGTGATTGAACAGTCACTGGCAGCAGTGGATTTCTTTCGTCAGTCCACTGGTCCGTCATCAGCGAAAATTCTCTTACCACAGTGGCGTTCCGTGCTGGAATAGAAAACATATACTCCCAAAATTTTAGCAGTTGCCAGTTGCATTTCGGTTTTTCGGTTTCCGTAAGAAAGTAAATCCACCTTTCTTCAACGGCATGTTTCGACTTCCATTCTTCCGGGTCACGCTTAGATTCTAAAGATCTCTTCAGATATATACCAGAGATACTTTCCTGAAAAAAATTGTCGCCTGAAATCTTCACACCATTTATAGTTAGATATGTAATATTATTTTCAGTCATCAGCCAATTATCTTACGCATTCGGAAACGGAGTGTGGTGTGAGAATATTTCTAAAAGGCGCTGTAGCTTTCATCCTGACTGCAGACTGCTTTGCACCGACTTTGGAGTCAGGATACAGTGAGGCATTCAGTTTTACGGTACAGTCAACAGAACTGAAGGACTGATGACGCGTGACAGCTTTATAAGCTGCTGTTAGTTCTGCAGCAGCAACGAGCAATTCTTCCCGGGTATCTTTTTCTTAATCGTGAATGTAGAAATAAGCTTTGATGTCGATGCTACCGCGAATCTGTTTGCATGATTCTTCGTAGAAATGTGATGCCTCACATCTGCTTAATCTCCATGAGTTACGGAGATGAAACGGCTATAAATCTGACCAAATAGTTCCTGATCCGTAAGTCCTCTCTTGACAAACGACCACTCTTTTGTGTAATAATCCAGAAAGTGACAATTTCTCTTTACATCCTTAGGGATTCTCGTAAGCTATGTTAAGTTTATTAGACGGTAAACAGTCGACAATAACACTTTAGTCATCGAAGTACACGTTACTATACACTTTATGCCCTACTTACCCACAGTTAACACATTTAGAAAGAATCTTCTTAACAGATTGCTATTCAGATTGGATCTGCCGGATTCTTCCGTGTGGTGCTGCTTAAACAGTTTCAGCCCTGTACTACTGGAGAAGTCTGGTATTTTTTTGAATGATGGCACTACATATAAAGGTACTTGCATCGTCGATACGGGATACGCAACATGCCACTCCATCTTTGAGACGACCTTGTCAATTTAGACTTGTTGACGTAAATAAAACTAACTGAGGCTGCATTTACATGTTGCGCTATTCCCTAAAGGAATGTTGTGTTTGTTCCAAAAACCTGGTAAACGTAAGGAAATTATGTCACCTTTTCAGTCAGTTTCAAGATATTTAGCAAACAGAAATTCATCAACGGCGTCATTCGGGGATGGGCTATGAAACCTAACATAAGCCGTAAGAAGAGTTGAACTACCGAAAGTTGATTCGTCAAGCTGAATAACGCACTTCCAATGCTGGAGCTCACAGGTCAAAGTCCTTTCCACATCATCCGCCATTTCCTCAGTACGTTGCTACACAGTATTTGCACTTAGTGGTATGCATTTTAAAACCATTTGAGAATCTTTGTTCATAACGTTTTTAATTATATATTTTGTATCTGGTATTATAATACGAGGTGCGGCTAGAAAAAAACCGGACTGATGCTGGAAAAAACATTTATTTACAATTATTTACAATTTCATGTTATCTCCTTCAATGTACTCTCCTCCTCGGTCTCTACACCGCTCCATACGAATTTTCCACTGTTCATAGCAATGCTGCAGATCATTTTCGGTAAGTCCATACATTACTTCCGTCGCTTTTTCTTTTACTGCTTCAACAGTCTCAAATCTAGTTTCTTTCAAAGCTGACTTGACTTTAGGGAAAAGAAAAAAGTCACAGGGGGCCAAATCAGGTGAGTAGGGTGGATGATCTAAGATGGGAATGTTGTGTTTTGCCAAAAACGTCTTCACTGACAACGCACTGTGAGCTGGGGCATTGTCTTGGTGAAGGATCCATGACTTTTTTCTCCACAAATCGTTCCGTTTTCTCCGTACTCGCTCACGTAGGGTAGCCAGGACGCTAATGTAGTAATGCTGATTCACTGTTTGTCCCTCTGGTACCCAATCAATGTGCACAATCCCTTTGATGTCAAAAGAAACAATCATCATTGCCTTGAATTTCGATTTTGACATTCGTGCGTTTTTTTGTCGTGGAGAACCAGGAGTTTTCCAATGCATCGATTGGCGTTTAGTTTCGCGATCGTAAGTAAAAAACCACGATTCATCGCAAGTAATAACATTTTGTAAGAAGGTGGGATCACTTTCAATGTTTTCCAGGATGTCAGAACAAATCATTCTTCGGCGTTCCTTCTGTTCAATTGTGAGACACTTTGGAACCATTTCTGAACACACTTTGTTCATGTTGAAACTTTCATGAAGAATCTGCCTAACACTTTCCTTGTCAATTCCTGTTAACTCAGACACTGCTCTGATTGTTAAACGGCGATCTTGTCGAACAAGTTTACCGATTTTTTCAATGTTTGCATCAGTTTTTGCTGACAATGGTCTGCCAGTGCGAGTGTCATCGCTGGTGTCTTCGCGGCCATCTTTAAATCGTTTAAACCACTCAAACACTTGTGTTCGCGATAAACAATCATCGCCGTACACTTGCTGTAACATTACAAACGTTTCACTTGCAGATTTTCCTAGTTTGAAACAAAATTTGATGTTAACACGCTGTTCTTTCTGTACACTCAACATTTTCCGACGCACAGACAAAACGTCAACTACTTAAAACAGACGCCACGGGCAGACTGAGTGCAGGAGGCAGATGAAACTCGAGCAGTAGGCGGAGCGAGAGTCACGTGACAGGCCACGGGACTTTCAGCCTTATTGCATTCGTTCTATTGTTTCACCAGTACTAGTCCGGTTTTTTTTCTAGCCACACCTCGTATCTTCACCAATAGTATTCAGATTTGGCCGAACTCTCAACTTTCTCTTTTAGTGTTTTGAAATACTCCAAATCTTCGTTTTTCTTATCTGAATGGTCCTTTCCAAGTGGTCTTTCATTTTCGCCGGCTACGTAACATGATTGCTGAAAGTTTTTTCACATAATACGGGCATAGGAATAGTTTCTTTAGCAAACGGTGGCACAAAATTATATTTCAAATACACCTGTGAATATTTTCTGCATCTTTTATTAGCATTTGAAACATGGTTATTAAAATCAGATTTTTAATATGAAAAACACAATACGTTTGCAGCACAACAATATAGCAGCAGTAAGAGACACATCTTACTCCCACGCGAGTTATAAAGAATTGCCTGTTCTTACTCACAGTGCAGTTTTAGCACCTTTTGCAAACAACAGTTATAAACAGTTGGAAAGAACTGTAATTACATCTAAATTTTATCTGTTCAGAACCATTAGGTAGAAGAAAGATAGTAAAAGCTATCTGCATTTAATGATTTTCGATACATTATGATATTTTAAATTGGAATATTCTATTATTCTCCTAGACAGTTGAATTGATCCTCTTGGTATTGCTCGACCCCTATTTCGACCCTCGAGTATTAATAGAGCCCTTAAAAACACTTATCGATTGTTAGTGGTCGATATCGACCACTTTGGGAACGCCCGCGCTAGTCGGTACCAAATGACATCATGTTTAATGTGAATTTTGATTCATAGTGCACCGTTCTTGAAATGGGAACCGAACCCACAACCCATGAACATCACACAGTATCAGTCCACCAGATCATCGAGCTGCATATTTGAGCGCATCACGATTTTGTCGTACTGCTGATGCGCCGCAGTGAATGAGAATTCTGTTTCCTTGACTCCTTGAAGGGAATTACAACCTGTTCAATAGATTCATTTCCTTGTTCCATCTAACTGCCATTAAGTAGCTTCGTCGGCTACCAAATGCTCACATTCGACTTGATTTTGTAACCACTTAAATAAAAACACATAAATATGATCCACCCAAACGGGCAACACTGTAGGCTGTGGAAGTTTCCAAAGGATGTGTTGCCTTACACTGCAGCTACTCCACTGCCCTTTCAGTTCATGGTAAAGGTAACGAAGTGCACAACAAAATCTGAGTTCTTTTTTAAACGATGCATTGTCTAACTAGCGTTTTGGTATGCAGGTTGCTGCAAGCATTTGTATCAATTGTAATTTGTTATTTCTAATATTGTTCTTGCAATAACATCTTGAACGCTCCATATGTGAATATTATGAGTAGTGATGTTCAGGGGTTAAAAACAGTGTTAAATAGGAAAAAGTTTAAAAATTGTGATGTTTTGTTCTCTTTGGATTTGATATAGGGGTGAAGACAGTGGAGGAAGCTCGAACTCTTGCGCCATCTATGTGGTTGTCTTATCGAATAAATCACGTCAGAATATCGTTTTCTCACTTCATGGAGAATCTTTATAACATGAATTATTCGATACACTCAGGAAGTCCAGTGGCTGTAGCTGAGTAATGTAATATGTGGTTTTCTGTAATACTAGAACCTAGAACCAATGCAGTATCGAGCTTCACAGCGCGATTGAAGCTCTGCATGTGTGCATGTGTGGGAACTCGCCCCTTCTACTGAAATAATTATTGTGAGCCAGTGACTGAAACACCTACTGGGATTTGTACAAAAATTCCGGGATGACACTATAGCAGTCAGTGGTTGGTCCCACACTCCAAATCTCTGTGTTTTCAACTGGCCCTTAGATCTTAACTAGCTAAAAAGGATTCCTTTTTGCTTCTTGCACAAAGCAGTTTTTATGGTACATGGCCCAGCCTCTTCAGCACTTCTGCTGTGCAAACATGGCTAACTGATATTCCCTGTTCTATACCTGCTTGGGGGTGCCTTTCAACACCAAACAACCTTCCTGTTTTCCTAAGCTAACTTCTCTGTTGTGAGACAGCAGGAAAGGCCCCAGGACTGCAGAAATAACAGGACTCCATCTCTGTATTAAGAGGAAAAGAGGTGAAGAAATAATTGTCAGTGCAGTCATTGGCAGTAGTAAATACTGTTTTTCGTTTTCATGCAGAGCTAAAGATTTGGCTTTACTGACTATTGGCTCTGCATATTACGTTATAAAAAGTAGGTTGTGTGACAATTTTGGTATAAACTGCCATGTAACAGGACCTTAATGTCATCCTGTCCTCGGTCATTGTTTTGTGATGGGACTACCCTTTTTTAATTGCGCATGGATCAGAGTACAACTTCAATTCATTCACATAACCACTGGCCAGTAAAATTCAGAACAGTGAGAGAAATATTGCAATGAACTGATTATGAAACTAACTGTAACCCAAGAACCTTAACAATGACTATCATTTCAGATGATAATAGACGATATGATTTGCATTGGAAAACAGATTTAACATACTTAGCACACCAATGAACTATGTTGTTATTTTAATCGCATTTACAGTAGAACAATTGGGATTTATGATCATTAAGTCAAATTATTCAATCTGATACTAACTTGAAGAGATGTCCTTTGAAATGTTCATTGTGTGGTATTTTGGTAGCAGCGGTAATAAGCTAATATTCAGTTGTCTCAGTCGTTATGCAAAATTATTATTTAAGATGTAAAGTGCAAAAATAAATTATTGTTTATAGGAAATACAATATTTGCTAGGTGTAGGTTGTCTCTACACACGTTGTGTTAAGTAGTTTAATTTAAAGTAATTACTTATTTCAAACTGAACAGAAGCTAAGATCTATCTGTATGCATCACCATTAAAAATACGTGGACGTTTTGTAAAAATATCATCTGAATAATCTCCAAACATTGCAGGAGAGGGATAACATACACACCACAACTACGACGAGGTCATGACTGCAAACTGAAGCTGCCATAGGAATTCTTTAAAAAGAGACTAAGAGGCTGTGAGGACATTGGTTGGAATGTTTGTTTATGGTTCTCGTTTTGCTTTATTTGTGCAAATCCAATTTTTCCAGTAAAAAAGGACTGGATCAATAATATCTGGAACAACCGAAAGGGCTCAAGAGCCATCTTGAAGGTGTTGTTAAGCCTTTATAATAGTCAACAGGCTTTTTTACTGTTTTAGGGCATCTTGAATACTTCAAGAGTTATAATCAAGCAATTTTGTCTATTTACCAGTGACAAGTCTTCTTTACAACTTCCATTCACCATAGCTAAAATGGGAAAATACATACATATAACAGAATATTAATTTGCTTTTAGGATCATAACTTACGGCAAATTGACAACGGTATTGGAGGAGTGGGTGTAATGCACAGTAATGTAATAATCTGACTTTACTGTTTATCGCCTCAACGAGGCGACAACTGCTGTGAAGAATATCAAGTCATCTACAGAAAGATTTAAGTACTCAGCATATTTCTGTAATTAACTAGCGTAAGTATCAGTTGTTACATAATGTCACGCAGGAACCCTGTGATCCTTGTCTGTAAACTGGGAATGTGATTCCTCACCATTATATTGGATCACTAATAACATCAGACTGCTTGCTGTCAAGAATTCATTTATTTACACGTTTCAGGCATAGCCAATCATCAAAACATCGTATAAAAGAACTTAATACGCAATATCGTGCCACATGAGTTCAGTCTTAACATTGGTGCTAAGTTAAGATTGAAATTGTGTATATGAAACATCATTTTTTAACCGAAACCTTCAAGATTGCTTAAAATAAATCAACGTTTATTACATCGTTTCGGTTACTGCCATCATCAACTCAAAAGCTTCGTGTTAAGTCATTTTATGTGAAGTAACGATATGCTACGCATAAACACATAAATAAAATTTTAACAATAATTAGACTGTTATTATTAGCTACCGGAAAAAAGAGTGAAAAAGACTTGTCCATAAGACGGGGATTGTGTTACATGTGGAATACAAGACTGCCATTATTACTCCGTTGAACAAGTTACGAGTTACAATGTGCGACAGGTTATGAACTGTGACACCTGTTGTATTTCAAACATCTGTCAGTTTTGCCACAGTTTCCATTTTGTCTTTGAAATGTAAGGTTTACACCTAGATTGCTTTTTTAACACACTCGCGAAACACATCGTCTGTGAAAACGCATTCCTTCCTGTTGCAAGGACTTTTCTGCCTTGGCAACGTAGTAGAATAAGTATGGCAGTCCTCTGATGGTCGAGTTACTTCCTGGAGTGACACATAATTATCTTGCTCATTTCACCTGATATTTTACTGGTGTTTCAATTAACTTTTCTGAACTATTTTTACCTATGGTGTGTCAATTTAACTATCAAATGAATATTTTAGTCCAAAAAGAAACTAAAACTCATTTCGTCTTTTTCATTGCGAATTACCTGTCTCACCCATCACGATGTGAAGCTCTGTGAAGCTCTGTGCTGCGTTTGTTCCAGGTTCGAGTATTACAGGAAACTACCACTTACATAACTGAGAAAACTATTTTCTGGCGTGATTTCTTCAATAGCACCCACCCTATAATGACACAAGCGTTCAGGCTTCCTCCATTTTCTTCACCCTATTAAATCCAAAGAGAACAAAATGTCACAAATTTTAAACGTTTCCAGATCAGTGTCATTTACCTCAAATTGATACATTTACCATTCTCCATAATCCCTAAAAGTTTGTAATATCATCACGGTAGCACCCTGTACTAGTACGTAAAGTGTTTATCTGCTAGGGTCAAGAAAACCACCAAATTGTTCGCTGACTTTGCTGTTGCCTACAGAAAATTATCGTCGTTGGACAGTCGTCAGAAATTGCAGAAAGACTTGGACCAAATTACTGGTTGGTGGAATAAGGTATTAAAGACCAATATTTGAAGAAGTCTGTATGAAAATTTCGTTGCAATCATCGTATATCTCCTGTAGAGACCAACTGAATAATAGAAGAGAGATTAGAGCGCGTACTGACGCATGCAGACAGCAACTTTCCCTCTTTCAAAGTGCGAATAGCATACACAGAGCTCCACTGATATGGTTAGGTTAGTGTTGTTTAACGTCCCGTCGACAACGAGGTCATTAGAGACGGAGCGCAAGCTCGGGTTAGGGAAGGATGGGGAAGGAAATCGGCCGTGCCCTTTCAAAGGAACCATCCCGGCATTTACATGAAACGATTTAGGGAAATCACGGAAAACCTAAATCAGGATGGCTGGAGACAGGATTGAACCGTCGTCCTCCCGAATGCGAGTCCAGTGTGCTAACCACTGCGCCACCTTGCTCGGTGCTCCACTGATATGGCGCTAAGCATCCTTCACCACATAATGTACCACGACCTGTGGGGTAACACATGTAAATGTAGAAGTCGTCTGCCCAATAATAATCTTGGGACAACAGCTGGAATTGACTGGGGGAAAGGGGCGAGAGGAGATGTAGAGAACATAAACAGATGAGACACAAGAGAACTGAAGGCATTAGCTGCCAGAGAGCATTGACTCAGGTCCTCTGCTCAGAATGCAGGTGCACTGACCGGCCGGACTCAGTGGTCACCACCATCGCACAGACGACCCTAGCGCGCCTCCTGTTGAACCCAAATTCTCTAATTATACCACACATACCTGATGTATTGCCCTTACTCATTAGCCTCTTTACTCGCGGCATCTCGTCGATTCCCGCAAGAGTTCCAGCTAGGTGTGCATCCGCACTGAAGGGATCATTGACCGCCAGTTCCTCAATTATATACAGGGTGGTCCATTGATAGTGACCGGACCAAATATGCCACGAAATAAGCATCAAACAAAAAAACTACAAAGAACGAAACTCGTCTAGCTTGAAGGGGGAAACCAGATGCTATGGTTGGTCCGCTAGATGGCGCTGTCGTAGGTCAAACGGATATAAACTGCGTTTTTAAAAATAGGAACTCCCATTTTTATTACATATTCGTGAAGTACGTAAAGATATATGAATGTTTTAGTTGGACCACTTTTTTCGCTTTGTGATAGATGGCGCTGTAATAGTCACAAACGTGTAAGTACGTGTTATCACGTAACATTCCGCCAGTGCGGACGGTATTTGCTTCGTGATGCATTAACCGTGTTAAAATGGACCGTTTACCAATTGCGGAAAATGTCGATATCGTGCTGATGTATGGCTATTGTGATCAAAATGCCCAACAGGCGTGTGCTATGTATTCTGCTCGGTATCCTGGACATCATACAAGTGTCCGGACCGTTCGTAGGATAGTTACTTTATTTAAGGAAACAGGAAGTGTTCAGCCACATGTGAAACGTCAACCACGACCTGCAACAAATGATGATGCCCAAGTAGGTGTTTTAGCTGCTGCCGCGGCTAATCCGCACATCAGTATCAGACAAATGGCGCGAGAATCGGGAATCTCAAAAACGTCGGTGTTGAGAATGCTACATCAACATCGATTGCACCCGTGCCATATTTCTATGCACCAGGAATTGCATGGCGGCGACTTTGAACGTCGTGTATAGCTCTGCCACTGGGCACAAGAGAAATTACGGGACGATGACAGATTTTTTGCACGCGTTCTATTTAGAGACGAAGCGACATTCACCAACAGCGGTAACGTAACCCGGCATAATATGCACTATTTGGCAACGGAAAATCCACGATGCCTGCGACAAGTGGAACATCAGCGACTTTGGCGGGTTAATGTATGGTGCGGCATTATGGGAGGAAGGATAATTGGCCCCCATTTTATCGATGGCAATCTAAATGGTGCAATATATGCTGATTTCCTACGTAATGTTCTACCGATGTTACTACAAGATGTTTCACTGCATGACAGAATGGCGATGTACTTCCAACATGATGGACGTCCGGCGCATAGCTCGAGTGTGGTTGAAGCGGTATTGAATAGCATATTTCGTGACAGGTGGATTGGTCGTCGAAGCATCATACCATGGCCCGCACGTTCGCTGGATCTGACGTCCCCGGATTTCTTTCTGTGGGGAAAGTTGAAGGATATTTGCTATCGTGAGCCACCGACAACGCCTGACGACATGCGTCAGTGCATAGTCAATGCATGTGCGAACATTACCGAAGGCGAACTACTCGCTGATGAGAGGAATGTCATTGTACTTATTGCCAAATGTATTTAGGTTGACATCATTTTGAGCATTTATTGCATTAATGTGGTATTTACAGGTAATCACGCTCTAACAGCATGCCTTCTCAGAAATGCTAAGTTCACTAAGGTACATGTATCACATTGGAACAACCGAAGTAAAATGTTGAAACGTACCTACGTTCTGTATTTTAATTTAAAAAACCTACCTGTTACCAACTGTTCGTCGAAAATTGTGAGTCATATGTTTGTGACTATTACAGCGTCATCTATCACAAAGCGAAAAAAAGTGGTACAACTAAAACGTTCATATTTCTTTACGTACTACACGAATATGTAATAAAAAATGGGGGTTCCTATTTTTAAAAACGCAGTTGATATCCGTTTGACCTATGGCAACGCCATCTAGCGGGTCAACCATAGCGCCATCTGGTTTCCCCTTTCAAGCTACACAAGTTTCGTTCTTTATAGTTTTTTCGTTTGACGCTTATTTCGTGAGATATTTAACCCGAGCACCATCAATGGACCACCCTGTATATGGTGTCTGTTCGTTCAGACATGTCTGGAAGAACAAACACCACATGTATAGTAATATAGGCGATCACGATCAATGATCCCTTCAGTGCAGAGTGTCTGACAGAACAGTTACCACATGTATAATGAAGGTAATGTCAATCACTGATTACTTCGGTGCAGATGCATACTAAGCTCGAACTCTTATGGGAATAAGCGAGATGCCACGCATAATGAGGCTAATGAGTGGGGGCAGTACAACAGTAGTGTGTGGTATAAGTTGAGAATTTGGATCTGACAGGATGTGTATTAGGGTAGTCTGTGCGGTTGTGATGCCCACTGTGTCTGGATGGCGTGGTGGTCCGCACATCTGTCTAGTAAGCATGAGACCTAGATTCGAATCCTGATCCAGCACAAATTTTCAGCTTATCAAATCAATACCGACTATAAGCTAATGACTTTAATTCTTTTGTGTCTTAATTCATAGTGCTACAGGAACAAAATTGTGTCTGTTCTTTTGGACAAAAGAGAAAGCTAAACTGAACTCCGTGACCTGGTGCAGAGAACGACCGATTCGGACTGGCAGCAGTACAGAAAGGCATCTGGCCAGCACACAGCTCTCCCTGCCGTTGTCGACTTTCCAGAACCTGGAGCCACTTCTTCTCATTCAAGTTACTCCTCATCTGCTATCACGAGGCTGGATGGACACCTTTCGGGTCCTTCTACAGAGTAAATGTACATGTCAGTACTGAGAACTAAACCCATGTATTCCCCACGGCAATCAGCGGCGCTGACCACTCAGCTACGGAGATGGACTGCAGGGACATATACACTACGCGATCAAAAGTATCCGGACACACCCAAAAACATACGTTTTTCATATTAGGTACAGTGTGCTGCCACCTACTGCCAGGTACTCCATATCAGCGACCTCAGTAGTCACAAGACATCGTGAGAGAGCTGTATGGGGCGCTCTGTGGAACTCACAGACTGGGTGTCACTTGTGCCGTACGTCTGTACGCGAGATTACCACACACCTAAACATCCCTAGGTCCACTGTTTCCGATGTGATTGTGAAGTGGAAACGTGAAGGGACACGTACAGCGCTAAAGCGTACAGGCCGACCTCGTCTGCTGACTGACAGAGACTGCCGACAGTTGAGGAGGGTCGTAATGTGTTTAAAATGGTTCAAATAGCCCTAAGCACTATGGGACTTAACATCTGAGGTCATCAATCCCCTAGACTTAGAACTACTTAAACCTAACTAACCTAAGGACATCACACACAAATTTTGCCCGAGGCAGGATTCGAACCTGCGACCGTAGCAGCAGCGCGGTTCCGGACTGAAGCGCCTAGATCCACTCGGCCACAGCGGCCGGCTCGTAATTTATAATAGGCAGACATCTATCCAGACTATCATACAGGAATGCCAAACTGCATCAGGATCCGCTGCAAGCACTATGACAGTTTGGTGGGAGGTGAGAAAACTTGGATATCATGGTCGAGCGGCTGCTCATAAGCCACACATCACGCCAGTAAATGACAGAAGACGCCTCGTTTGGTATAAGGAGGGTAAACATTGGTCGATTGAACACTCGAAAAACGTTGTGTGGAGTGACAAATCACGGTACACAATGTGGCGATCCGATAGCATGGTGTGGGTATGGCGAATGCCCGGTGAACGTCATCTGCGAGCGTGTGAAGAGCCAACAGTAAAATTTGGAGGCGGTGGTGTTATGGTGTGGTCATGTTTTCCGTGGAGGAGGCTTGCACCCCTTGTTGTTTGGCGTGGCACTATCAAAGCACAGGCCTACATTGATGCTTTAAGCACCTTCTTGGTTCCCACTGTTGAAGAGGAATTCGGGGATGGCGATTGCGTCTTTCAACACAACCGAGCACCTGTTCATAATGCACGGCCTGTGGCGGAGTGGTTACACTACAATAACATCCCTCTAATAGACTGGCCTGCACAGAGTCCTGACCTGAATCCTACAGAACATGTTTGGGATGTTTTGGAACGCCGACTTCGTGCCAGGCCTCACGGACCGACATAGATACCTCTCCTCCGTGCAGCACTCCTGAAGAATTGCTGCCATTCCCCAAGGAAACTTCCAGCACCTGACTGAACGTATGCCTGCGAGAGTGGAAGCTGTCATCAACGCTAAGGGTGGGCCAACACCATATTGAATTCCAGCGTTACCGATGGAAGGCGCCAGGAACTTGTAAGTAATTTTCAGCCAGGTGTCCGGATGCTTTTAATCACATAGTGTAGATAGTCTTTTTTCCCTCCTTGAACACGCAAATTAAATAGGACGTAAATTCAGGTCTGTGGTACTAATTACCTCCCGCCACATTCTGTATCGTCGTCAGTGGCACATAAACGTAGATGTAGATGTTTTCTGCCCCCTGGTGTACACAGTAAAACGACTGGAATCAATTTTGCGGGATGTATAGAACATAAAGAGATGTTTCATGAGACTGAAGTGAGAGGGAATTTTATGAGTTGGCAAAAGACTCGAGTAGCGCAGGGAAAGTGGAGTGTATGACTTTCAGGGATGTGGATGCTATGATATAAATTCGTTGGTGCAGATATGTAACTCCCTCTGTTAACACATGACGAAAATAATTCCTCCGTTACATGAATTTATCGAGTTATATTACAGTTCATTTCACTGGCAGAACTATACATCGAAGAAAAGCGAATAAATTCTCACGAGCGTGTATGTTTGTCACGCAACCACACCACGTGAAATGGAATTTACGGCTTGTGGAAAGTTTGCATCGCGCCTTTCTTTTAGCAAGGGTGGAGGACAGTGCGGCCATCTGGCGCCAGCAGGTGCTGATTCTTTTACGCCCCCAGCTGAGTGATTTAAGAGGCTGTGACGGCGGGTTGTAATTTTTCCCTGTCTCACGCACCCTGCCCAAGGCGCACACCCCGCTGGTGGCGACGATAACGTGGACCCTATAAAGGCTAGAGCGCTATAAAAGTTGTAAAGTGTGCTGTGACACTCGACCCCTCCAGTACACTGCCTGACAGAGGCAGCAGTAGAGGCCAGGAAACAATAAAGAAGTCCAGTAGTACCACTGTCGCTTGGCCTAATAGGGGATACTAAAGGAATGCAGGCAGCTCAGGGCGGTGAGGTATGAGTAGTGCCGTCTGAAGGGCGGCGCTTGAAACCTGCATCGACTTCGGTCCTAGAATCTTATCTGAAGACTTCTCACAAACTCCAGTGAAACTCTGTTCATACGTAAAGCACGAAAGTTAGTGTCCAGACACTCATGGAAGACGTAGGAACTGAAACTGTGAGTAGTAAACAAAAAGTAAAAATGCTGAACTCATTTTTAAAATGTTTCTTTATATAGAAAAATCTAGATCTACTGCACCAGTTTAATTCTCACGACGCTGTTTCCTGGATATTAGTGTCACGAGAGTTCTCAAAAAGAGTGAAATCGCTAAAACTTCCACAAATGTCCAGATCCCGATGAAATCCTTGTCAGGTCCTATACCGAATTCGCAACTGAGTTAGTCATTCTTTCAATCACAATATGCTATAGATCACTCGAACAAAGAAAGCTGCACCAAGTGCTTAGAAGATAGCACAAACAACATTCGTTTACGATAAGGACAGCACCTACGACACACAAAACTACAGTTCCATATCGTTGACGTTTACTTTTTTTAGATCTTATAAAATGGTTCAAATGGTTCAAATGGCTCTGAGCACTATGGTTCTTAACTTCTAAGGTCATCAGTCCCCTAGAACTTAGAACTACTTAAACCTAACTAACCTAAGGACATCACACACATCCATGCCCGAGGCAGGATTCGAACCTGCGACCGTAGAGGTCGCGCGGTTCCAGACTGTAGCGCCTAGAACCGCTCGGCCACCCCGGCCGGCTATAAAATGGTCTGAGTTCATACATGCTGAGGGTTCTCGAAGAGAATGACCTCAATGTCAAGCAACGTGGATGTCGAAAACGTGGGTCAAACGAAATCCAACCTAGAATGATGGATAGGCTTGCGGGGCTTATACCAAATAGGTTTAACATGGGATATTGGACCTATCAAAGAAGGGCAGCACAAATGTTCATAGCTTCCCAGATTGAATTTTCACTTTCCAGCGGAGTGTGCGCTGACTTGAAACTTCCTGGCAGACGCCTGTCGGACCGAGCTCGAACTTCGGACTAACTTACTTTAAACAGTGATCTATCGACTGAGCTATCCAAGCATGACTCACGAGCGGCCCTCACTGTTGTACTTGCAACAGTGCCTCTTCTCTTACCATTCAAACATCCCAAAATTCTGCCGCGTATCTTGCGGGACCAGCATTCCTGGAAGAAAGAATATTGTGGAGAAACAGCTTAGTCACAGCGTATGTGATAGTAGGAAAGCAGATGACAGGCTGAGATTCAGTGGAAGAATATTCAAGGTATGGAATTCATCCACGAAAGGAATGACTCACATACAACTTGTTCGCCCTTTTTTGAGTACTGTTCATCAGTTTGGGGCACTTAACAAGTAGGATTAACAGAAAAGATAGAGAAGATCCATTGAAGAGCACCGCGTTTCATCACGGGTCCGTTTTAAAGCTCGAGGGTATTACGGAGTTAATCAACTAACTCCAGTGGCAGACACTACAGGAGAGGCACTGTGTATCATGGAGAAGTTTACTGGTGAAATTTCGAGGGCATACGTTCCAAGAACATAATTCCTCCCATATACGTCTCGAGAAACGATCGTTACGAAACACCACACAGATTCGAGATCATATGGAAGCTCTCCGACAGTTGTTCCCGCATGGAACACGGATAGGGGAAAATGATAGTAGTACCAGAAGTACCCTCTGCCACACACTAAGCCAAATATAGATGTAGATGTAGATATACATTTCTGGACCGTATATTTAGAGCCAGTGATCAAACCAAGATAGAAACTAAAATGAAAGTCAATCCCATACTCAGAAAAAGAGTGTAGCAAGCAGATGCGGGGAGCATTTCCGTCCTGTGCAAGATGTTACTGGAGGTGATTTTGCCTTCTTCCACCTGTTATCAAGTGTCAAGTGTGCAGCTGTGTCTTTTGGATTGTGCTTGTATTTCCCAACAAAGCGAACTCAAGACCTAGGCATGCTGTCGGTACTGTCCTGTTTACGCCCCAGAAATGGGGAGGGGAATTAAAATAGGTACACTTCTTGCTAGTTTTCAAGTCTAGTTTTGTGCAACAAAATCTGTGAAGGTACACTACTAGCCATTAAAATTGCTACACCAAGAAGAAATGCAGATAATAAACGGATATTCATTGGACAAATATATTATACTAGAACTGACATGTGATTACATTTTCACGCAATTTCGGCGCATAAATCCTGAGAAATCAATACCCAGAACAACCACCTCTCGCCGTAATAACAGCCTTGATACGCCTGGGCATTGAGTCAAACAGAGCTTGGATGGCGTGTACAGGTACAGCTACCCATGCAGCTTCAACACGATACCAAAGTTCATCAAGAGTAGTGACTGGCGTATTGTGACGAGCCAGTTGCTTGGTCACCATTGACCAGACGTTTTCATTTGGTGAGAGATCTGAAGAATGTGCTGGCCAGGGCAGCAGTCGAACATTTTCTGTGTCCAGAAAGGCCCGTACAGGACCTTCAACATGCGGTCGTGCATTATCCCGCTGAAATGTACGGATCGAATGAAGGGTCGAGTCACGGGTCGTAACACATCTGAAATGTAACGTCCACTGTTCAAAGTGCCGTCAGTGCGGACAAGAGGTGACCGAGACGTGTAACCAATGGCACCCCATACCATCACGCCGGGTGATACGCCAGTATGGCGATGACGAATACACGCTTTCAATGTGCGTTCACGGCGATGTCGCCAAACACGGATGCGACCATCATGATGTTGTAAACAGAACCTGGATTCATCCGAAAAAATGACGTTTTGCCATTCGTGCACCCAGGTTCGTCGTTGAGTACACCATCGCAGGCGCTCCTGTCTGTGATGCAGCGTTAAGGGTAACCGCAGCCACGGTCTCCGAGCTGATAGTCCATGCGGCTGCAAACGTCGTCGAACTGCTCGTGCAGATGGTTGTTGTCTTGCAAACGTCCCCATCTGTTGACTCAGGGATCGAGACGTGGCTGCACGATCCGTTACAGCCATGCGGATAAATGCCTGTAATCTCGACTGCTAGTGATACGAGGCCGTTGTGATCCAGCACCGCGATCAGTATTACCCTCCTGAACCCACCGATTCCATATCCTGCTAACAGTCGGAAACGTGATGGTATGCATTTCTCCTCCTTACACGAGGCATCACAACAACGTTTGACCAGGCAACGCCGGTCAACTGCTGTTTGTGTATGAGAAGTCGGTTGGAAACGTTCCTCATGTCAGCACGTTGTAGGTGTCGCCACCGGCGTCAGCCATTTGTGAATGCTCTCAAAAGCTAATCATTTGCGTATCACAGCATATTCTTCCTGTCGGTTAAATTTCGCGTCTGTAGCAGGTCATCTTCGTGGTGTAGCAATTTCAGTGGCCAGTAGTGTAGTATTTCTTTGTGTTGTCGATAATATTGCAGGAATGGCTGACTGATAATAGATTTGCCCATTTAGTCAATGGGATATTTATTCTGCCTGACAAAAAATGTGAATTCCCCAGAAGACAATTGTCGTATGTCAATGTAGCTTCGTACACGTACACACGGTCGGCAGGTATGTAAATGATTAGACTTGCAATCCTCTATGGCAGGTAGAAGGGCCACCATAGTGCATTAGTGTTGGTCGTGTTTACTGTTGTTACTTGTCTTGGTACTGTATATAGTGGCGTGAATAGCATCATAAACTGTGTGATCAGTGTGAAAAACACGGAGGTGCCGCGTACGCGAGTGGGATAGCGTTATCAGCACCTGACAGAATTTGAAAGGGGCCTCATTGTGAGTCTCCATTTGACCAGTTAGTCGAATCCTGCACTTCCCAGATATATGGGGTATCTGGATGTGACAGTGGCCCGATGCTGGACAGCATGGGAAAGTGAGGGCAGGCATACTCATCGTCCGAGTTCGGTGGACCACGTCTGATCACTACAATTATCGTAGTATTGTACACCAAGTACATCTCATAACCCATTCATATCTGCGACTGCCATCCGAGAACGAGTTAAGGCCTCCTTGCAACACTCTCTGTCATTCCACACCATTGGCGGGAGACTAGCAGCAGCTACACTTGTTAACTACCATCACATAGTTAGGCTGCCATTAACACAATAACACGACCAGGTGCGTTTGCACTGGTGTCGTGACCGGGGAGTGTGGATGGTTGGTGAACGGCGTCACATTGTGTTCAACGATGAATCGCAGTTCTGCAGTACTCCAGATAACCGTCGGCGGCGGATATGGCAGCGACCGGAAAGAGGTCCTATCCTGTCAATGTTTTGCGGAGGCACAGGGGTGTTACTCCTGGCGTTATGGTGTGGGAACCATCGGGTACGTCTTTAGGTAACGACTGGTGACTGAGTGACCTCTGAGGGCCCAATGGTATCTCACGGACATCCTGCAACTCTCATGTGACAATATCTAGGTGCCATTTTTCAGTAGGACAATGGCCCTCCATACATGACACTTTCTTAGAGAAACGTGAATAGCATAGAAATGTCTGTGTGATGCCGAGGTACTCCCGTGGTCATCAAGATCCTCAGAATGTTCCTAATAGAACGTGTGTGGGGCCAGCTCGGACTTTGTATCTACCTTGTGAAAATATCGAAACCTAGTCTGCTACTATATATTTTTAAATTTTGAAAGAAATATTTATTGTTTTTAATGACTTTTTATATCAGATTCGGTAATTATGTCAAATCTTTCAGTAAAACTTAACCTAAAAATTTGAGTCTTAGTAGTGAACGTGACTTTTCTCAACAAATTTCATATTCAAGACCCTACTTAGACATCTACATAACTTCAAAAAGTATGTTGTGAATGAAAATCAACGACAGTTAACTAAATTAGTATTATTTTTTAATTCTTTGTGGTAGTTATAAAGTACCCATCCAGTCGGTGTGAACATTACGGAAAATGCGTTGGTATTGCTAAAATTGTGCTAAAAGATATTTTCAGGTTCTGTACACTACTTATACATCAGTACTTTTTAAAATATATATATATGAAGATAGGAACTGTTCTCGAAAGAAAAGATACCGTTGATGACCGTGCAGCTCCTCTAGAATAAATGATAATTAATGGTTTCAGTTAATTGTCATTTATTATAGAGAATCTGCACGGTCATCAATGATATCTGTTCTTTCGAAAACAGTTACTATCTTCATATATATAGTTAAAGGTTACCCAGCCATTGACCTTCGTCTGTGCGAATGCGCACAGATTGCCCGAATTCTTACGGGAATCGTCACCTTAGTGTGCGCGAGTAATGAGTGGATGGGCAAATGTCTATTAGGTACATTACGTATGTAGATTGTGGGCAGTTGGGAATGTGGGTCTCGCGGAAGCGTGCAAGGGATAAGTCCCTGCAGTCATTCATCTGTGTCCTCGGTGGCTCAGATGGACACAGATCAACGGAAAACCTAAATGTCTATTAGGTACATTACGTATGTAGATTGTGGGCAGTTGGGAATGTGGGTCTCGCGGAAGCGTGCAAGGGATAAGTCCCTGCAGTCATTCATCTGTGTCCTCGGTGGCTCAGATGGACACAGATCAACGGAAAACCTAAATGTCTATTAGGTACATTACGTATGTAGATTGTGGGCAGTTGGGAATGTGGGTCTCGCGGAAGCGTGCAAGGGATAAGTCCCTGCAGTCATTCATCTGTGTCCTCGGTGGCTCAGATGGACACAGATCAACGGAAAACCTAAATGTCTATTAGGTACATTACGTATGTAGATTGTGGGCAGTTGGGAATGTGGGTCTCGCGGAAGCGTGCAAGGGATAAGTCCCTGCAGTCATTCATCTGTGTCCTCGGTGGCTCAGATGGACACAGATCAACGGAAAACCTAAATGTCTATTAGGTACATTACGTATGTAGATTGTGGGCAGTTGGGAATGTGGGTCTCGCGGAAGCGTGCAAGGGATAAGTCCCTGCAGTCATTCATCTGTGTCCTCGGTGGCTCAGATGGACACAGATCAACGGAAAACCTAAATGTCTATTAGGTACATTACGTATGTAGATTGTGGGCAGTTGGGAATGTGGGTCTCGCGGAAGCGTGCAAGGGATAAGTCCCTGCAGTCATTCATCTGTGTCCTCGGTGGCTCAGATGGACACAGATCAACGGAAAACCTAAATGGGTGTCATCGGACGTCCGCCCCGAACGCGTTCAACGAACGACATAGGACAAAATGAGATAAAAAAAGATGGATAGAGTGTCTGCCATGTAAGCAGGAGATCCCGGGTTCGAGTCCTGGTCGGGGCACACATTTTCAGCTGTCCCCATCGTGGTATATCAACAACACCTGTCGGCATCTGAGGGTTTCAACTAATTATCATTTATTTAAAAAGTATGTTGTTAATAACAGCTCAAAACATTTTTTTGTGTTGGGCACAAAGTACCCCTCCCCGTCCAATCCCCGGTATTACACGTTATGGAAAATCCGTTGGTATTGCTAGGATTAACCATGACAATACTCTCCAGTGTATTATACGCTGGCTGTGAACGTATCACAGCGACATTTAGAACCAAATTCAGTGAGTATTGCAGTAGGAAGATCTTGATAATGCTCACGAGGAATCGATGTGCGGTTTGACTATGAAAGTGATCCTGATTTATGTACGAGAATGGTAGGTGAACAGTGCAGCACTGTCCAATAACAATTTTCAGAACAGAGTTAATTTTGCCAGACCTTCGTCAGCTTAATTAGTATGGTAGCACTCAATCTCTCCATGTCGAACTTCTATACAGTGTTGGAAAATTTGTTTATTTCTATGAACGATTGTGTCACGGAGGAAGGAGAAGACCACACTTAAGATACATATAGGTAGTTCAGACCACAATCGTTAATCAAAATTTCCCATCGCCTACCCTCCCGCAGATGCTATCACCCGCGCAACTTACAAGCAGTATATTAAATACATTCGCAATTGCAGATATGGACAATCCAGTTAGAGAGGCCGAACTTATTCCCAAGGTACAGGTGCCGATAGCTAAAGTCCAGACCACGAGCCTACGGCGCATGCTCTATCTATTCTCCCACATTGCTCTATAATTCTGTTCCTTCCAAAATATTCAATTAAGGGGATAGGACGTCAAACGGGCCAACTTGGAGCAGGAGAGGCACCACAAGACATTTCAATTTCCACTGTCTATTCTTTTACAAATAAATTTAAAAAACTTTGTCAGCATGACCAGGAAGGATTCAGAATTCACACTCTTTGCAGTGGAAGTTGTAAAACATTACGAAATAATTTTTTTACATGTGAAATTTCATCATTTTTTTCACTTACTAATGGCAGCATTTGTTGTTATAGGTGCACTTTTCTTCATAAATAAGAGAGATTCTTCGATGCATTTTGCACACTTAACGGTTTATGAAACTCTATAATTTTCCAAATCTATTAAAAGCTATGGTAAAAATTGAGGTAATTAACTACAAAATTTGTGTTTTTTCTAAATATGAAGTTTAAAATACAACAGCTCATCCGTTTTTTCATAAATTAAATAAATTCTAGAGTTTCATACACTAGTAAGTATGGTATGTATGCTGTGCAAAATTCATCGAAGAATCTCTCTAACTTATGAAGAAAAGTGTACCTACAGCAACAAATGCAGCCATTAGTGAGTGAAAAAATGATGAAATTTCACACGTAAAAAAAATTATTTTGTTATGTTTTCGAACTTCCACTGCAATGAGTGTGAATCCTGAATCCTTCCTAGTGATGCTAACAAAGTTTTATGAATTTATTTATAAAAGTATAGACACTGGAAATCACAATGTCCTGTGATGCCTCTCCTGCTCGAAGTCGGCCCGTTTGGCGTCCTACCCCCCTTAATAACGAAGACGGTGAAATATGTGAACACGTTTGTACGATACAGTTACTTGATTCCGCTTTAGATTCAAGTAACTCGTCCCTAATGGTTCAGACTGCATTCACACTGAAACTGCAGTCACTCATTTATCACGCCTTTTTATGAGTTTCCATTGCTGGTTCATTATTGTGCGATTGTTTCTCATTACATAACAGCTCTCTTGATACGAAATTTAAATCTGATTTCAAAATCATCACTTTGCTCACACACACACTCTCTTTTTAACCCTGGTGCGAATTTCAGTATTCTTTCGACGAATTACTTTCCTCTTATGTGCTTTCATCACCGGAAGCGCGACCTTCCTGGACTTGCCCAGTCAGCTTCCTCCCGCTCGATTGACTCTCTCCGCGCCAAACGATCTTCAGTCGCCCCCTTCTAGAACGATGGGGCATCCCCGTCAGCGATGCCGCTGCGCTGTAGCAAAAGAGCGTAAGGGCAGATTCGATCCTTCAAGTACATGATCGACTTCTGTACCTTTACAACCTAGAGAATAGTGTGCCTATGAACGCACTATGGTTTTACGTTTGTTCTTCTGTCTAGTGACTGATTTTAGAATCACATGAAGGAATGCGCGGCAGAGACCGCCATAAGAATTTTCCGCCATCTTATACAGTTTTTGTCGTTGTTAGAAATGAGTTTGTGTTTTGCGCAGCGTTTGTAGATATATCGCGGTCTATGCACTTAAGCTCTCTATAATATACTGAAGTTATTTGGAATATATTGTTAATTCTTCACGTACAAAATTTTACGGCGAATGCAATGCTATGTGTTTTTAGAGCTATTTATATAACACGCAGACAGTTAAGCAATACTTCCGAAATAGTGCAAAATCTTGTATCTTGAAATAGAAGAAGGTCTTTTACCATGGAATATGTGATACTTGCAAATGAACTAAATTTCATTCATGTCTAATCAGTTTTACCTGTCTTGAAAATGCAAAAATTTGTTGTTTCCAACAACTTCTGTTTAAAAATGTATTTCCCTTGTAACTGATTTTTATAGTATTTTTGCTTAATTTTATTTCACTTATTGATTATTTGGTGCGTAGTAGAGTAATAATGCATTGGATGGACTGATAAATACAGTACTGGCAAGATCTTCTCGAATGCAACATTTTTAAATTTCATTCGAATATTTCTTCATACTTATGTTACCATATAACACCTTGGATCATGCTTTCACACTTCAAAAAACCCTAATTTACCAGAATATTTTTCACAATTTAAGAAAACGTCTGCAGCACGTAAAAAGTGAATGCCATCACTTAAAAACGCAACTAAGAAAATATAATAAACTTCTATTACAGAGGCGGCTAGAGGCGGAGGTCTGAAAAGTGTAGCAAGGTACAATACTCTCCCATACTTGTAGTCATTATACATGCAATGATACCAACAGTAACGGGTTGAAATGTAAAATAAACTACATGCAGACGGAAAGGACAGAAAGGTAATCCACAGCGTTTCCTCTATACCAGGAACAGGACGCCCAACTGAGAAGAGAATATGATGTCATAGAGACTTGCATATACAGGGTAATTATGATTAAAGTTAAAATTTGAAAACGCTGTAGAAATAACACCACTGGTCAGAATGACGTCAAATTGCAACGGTATATTTGGGAGAAGAGGAAAAAAGTAAGGCAGAAGAAAAAAAATAGTGTGAAAATTGATCAATAGATGGCGCTGTATGTGTCAGAATACGCAAATAAAAACAGCTGTCATGTGCACGACGCATTGAAATTGGCATAAACACGTCGGGTACATGGCTTTTCCTCCTTTCACGTCTACGACGTTCGCCGTGACTGTCTCAACGCAGGATCGCGCTCTGCTTGTAATGCTGTACTACAAGAACGATGACTGTGCACACGTCGCTCTGCAGAAGTTCCGGACACTGAAGGTTTTGAAAAAACGCGCTGGTCCGATGACTGCTGTGGGTCTGGAGAAAATAATTCGGTAATTTGAAAATGGAAATGGCGTGTGGCTAGGGCCTCCCGTCGGGTAGACCGTTCGCCTCGTGCAAGTCTTTCGAGTTGACGCCAATTCGGCGACTTGCGTGTCGATGGGGATGAAATGATGATGAAAGACACACAACACCCAGTCATCACGAGGCAGAGAAAGTCCCTGGCCCCGCCAGCAATCGAACCCGAGACCCCGTGCGAGGGAAGCGAGAACGCTACCGCAAGTCCACGAGCACCCCATATGCACGATTTGCTTCTCGTTGACCTGCCAGCAAGAGAGACCTTTACTTTAGAATTTCTTGCTCGCATAGAAGTGGACAATCATCTGTCGTGGAAGATTTTGTGAACAGACGAAGCCCGCTTCCATGTGACAGGATATGTCAATACACAATGTGGTGTCACCGCCAGACACCACACTTGCTAGGTGGTAGCCTTTAAATCGGCCGCGGTCCGTTAGTATACGTTGGACCCACGTGTCGCCACTATCAGTGATTGCAGACCGAGCGCCGCCACACGGCAGGTCTAGAGAGACTTCCTAGCACTCGCCCCAGTTGTACAGCCGACTTTGCTAGCGATGGTTCACTGACTAAATACGCTCTCATTTGCCGAGACGATAGTTAGCATAGCCTTCAGCTACGTCATTTGCTACGACCTAGCAAGGCGCCATTACCAGTTACTATTGATGCTGTAAAACATGTACCGTCGAGAGCGATGTTCACCATTTATGGATTAAAGTTAAGTATTCCAGCAGCTACGTACGTTTTTTGCTAGTCTAATTTCCTTGACCTGTTCCAGACCTCACGCCAGCCTGCGTGAGCTAAAACGCGTGCCTTTCGGCTTCCTCTCATAGTGGGTTGGCTCTCTTGCCAATCCACAACACACAGAATTTGAAAAGACTGGTTCTTTTGGTGTGCAACCTGGTAGAAGGAGGAAACGAATTGATTCGACGTCATTGGAAGCAGTGGCCACAGCAATGCAGGAGGAGACGAGCGGTGGTGTGCAAACGTGTAGTACGCGGAGAATTGCCTGAACATTGGACATATCCATAAGCACGATGCGTAAAATCCTACGAAACATCCTTCATTGCTATCCATTCAAAATTCCCCATATGCACGATTTGCTTCGTGTTGACCTGCCAGCAAGAGAGACCTTTACTTTAGAATTTCTTGCTCTCATGGAAGTGGACAATCATCTGTCGTGGAAGATTTTGTGAACAGACAAAGCCCGCTTCCATGTGACAGGATATGTCAATACACAGAATTTGAAAAGACTGGTTCTTTTGGTGTGCAACCTGGTAGAGGGAGGAAACGAATTGATTCGACGTCATTGGAAGCAGTGGCCACAGCAATCCAGGAGGAGACGAGCGGTGGTGTGCAAACGTGTAGTACGCGGAGAATTGCCTGAACATTGGACATATCCATAAGCACGATGCGTAAAATCCTACGAAACATCCTTCTTTGCTATCCATTCAAAATTCCCCATATGCACGATTTGCTTCGTGTTGACCTGCCAGCAAGAGAGACCTTTACTTTAGAATTTCTTGCTCTCATGGAAGTGGACAATCATCTGTCGTGGAAGATTTTGTGAACAGACAAAGCCCGCTTCCATGTGACAGGATATGTCAATACACAGAATTTGAAAAGACTGGTTCTTTTGGTGTGCAACCTGGTAGAGGGAGGAAACGAATTGATTCGACGTCATTGGAAGCAGTGGCCACAGCAATGCAGGAGGAGACGAGCGGTGGTGTGCAAACGTGTAGTACGCGGAGAATTGCCTGAACATTGGACATATCCATAAGCACGATGCGTAAAATCCTACGAAACATCCTTCTTTGTTATCCATTCAAAATTCCCCATATGCACAATTTGCTTCGTGTTGACCTGCCAGCAAGAGAGACCTTTGCTTTAGAATTTCTTGCTCGCATGGAAGTGGACAATCATCTGTCGTGGAAGATTTTGTGAACAGACGCAGCCCGCTTCCATGTGACAGGATATGTCAATACACAGAATTGTCGAATATGGGCAACGGAAAATCCACACGCAAATCAACCAGTGCCACTTCATCCTGAAAAGGTCACAATGTGATGTCGGTTTACGGCATCGTTTGTCAGAGGGCCTGGTTTTTCGAAGAGAAAGGTGCTTCCGGTCCTGTTACCTGTACCGTTACTGGTAAGCGCTATTTGTGTCTTTTGCGCAACCACGTCATTCCAGCTCTCCAACAGCGTGAATGTGTGGATGGGATCATTTTGATGCAAGATGGCGAACCTACGCACATTGCCAATACAGTAAAGCAGCTGCTGAAGAGTTGTTTTGGAAACGCTAGAATTATCAGCCGCCATTTCCCTACAGCCTGGCCGTCCCGATCACCTGATTTTAATCCGTGTGACTACTGGCTGTGGGGCTATCTGAAAGATGTAGTGTTCAGTGTCTCGACTGCAAACTTAGCTGCATTGAAGGCACGCATTGCGCAACACATTCTGAACGTGACCCCGAAAAAACTTCGATCAGTTGTGAAACATGCTGTTTCTCGATTTCAACTTGTTGCAGAACGCGGTGGACAGCATGTTGAAGATGTTTTGTGCCAGTCACACGGAAATCAATAATCCGATTTGATTTTGAGTGATGCTTTTTATGCGGTTTTTGGCCTCAGGACAATTAAAACCCGATTTGAATGATGCTTTTTATATTTTTTTTTTTTTTGGCCTCAGAACAATTTAAAACCGAATTTTTCCAAGGAAATAGCCAACAAAATTTTACAGTGATAGTTGTATGTTCTCAGAAAATCAGCGCATTTTGATATGAAAAGTATCGTGGATTTTAGTCAACATTTAGCTTTTCACAAAACCACAACAAACAGCATGGAAGGAAGGAAAATTAAGTTTTAACGTACCGTCCACACGGAGGTTATTAGAGACGAAGCACACACTGGCATTGTGGAAGATATCGTTGATGTCTTTTTCAAACGAACCATATCGACGTTTGTCCCAAGTGACTTAGTGAAACCACAGAAAAATTTAATCTCGAGGTCATACAGAGATATAAACTCGCACCGTCGCGAACAAGCGTCCGTTGTCCTAAAAATTACACCACCTCGCTCTCTCACAACAAATATAACGTTAATTTATCACATAATTTAAAATTTGATTTTAACCGTGTATTACTGCTTTCAATAAGTTTTCCTATTGTGAATGAATTAATGAATGAGTGAATAAACATGTAACATAATACCAATTCGAAGTACTGTTGCACTTCAAAATAATGTACTTTATGCATCCAAGTAAAATTCTGGCGCCTTCCCTGGCAATGGAAGAAGCCGCGGGAAGCAGGTCAAGCCGGCCGGAGTGGCCGTGCGGTTCTAGGCGCTACAGTCTAGAACCGCGGGACCGCTACGGTCGCAGGATCGAATCCTGCCTCGGACATGGATGTGTGGGATGTCCTTAGGTTAGCTAGGTTTAAGTAGTTCTAAGTTCTAGGGGACTGATGACCACTGCAGTTAAGTCCCATAGTGCTCAGAGCCATTTTGGAAGCAGGTCAAACAGTAAAAGCTGAGCGGTTTTCAACAAGAAGAGACCGCTGATACCACAGTATTCCGGGCGCTTCACTCAGCCTCTTACTTCACACCGGGGCGCCAAATTACGTACGCAGCATCCACGACTCGGATGGTTTGATTTCCCCATAGCCAGGACGCAGCTCTGCTGAAGAAACCAGTGCGGTAGCACAAGTGCGGGCCAGGCCCCTATAAATATTGCTCATTTTCAGTAGAGGGATGTGCATTCTGCCGGTGACTTGTGACAAAGAGGGACTTTTGTCGGTCCGTCGTCTACTCATCTAGCAGTCTACAGGTTTGCGATCTGAAGTTTTCGCTGCGTATTTCCAATTTGAACAGTTCTCGGGTATCCGACCTGGTAGCGTCGTAATTTCTCCACACTATTTCGGCAGACGTACACGCTGCCATCTTCAGGTGGTTCCTGACGAATACTGTGCTGTTCTTCTCGGCGCCCTCCACGGTTTTTCTCCTGGTGTCTTTGGTACGGCCGGTGCGGCGGCTACTGGAGGTGGTGGGGGACAGACATCGAAGTTTGAACGCCTTGTAGCACGACAGAAGCCTACGCAAGAACCACCTAAGCGTACTGTCATCATCCTTACAGGAAGAACGATCAACGACGCAGCAATGTCGGTCCTCGAGAAAGGACTCAACTTCGCCCCGACGCCGACATCTCTACCGATCGTGGACATTATAAGCAGTGTGGAGCGGGCCACCTACACTCTGCCAGCCAATGAAGCAGAAGGAATACGTCGTGAAACGTGCCGTACGCTCATCAGGGCCGCATCACTGAAACAGAACATCTCGACGGAGGAGAGAGCGGCCATCCGCGATTTACGCAGCGATCCTGAGTTGGTGGTCTTGCCTGCAGACAAAGGCAATGCTACAGTACTGCTCCTGCAGTCAGAATATAAGAGAAAAATGTACGAATTTCTGGATGACGCAGCGTACAGAGGAGGGAGGGGAGGAGAGTATTGTTTAACGTCCCGTCGACAACGAGGTCATTAGAGACGGAGCGCAAGCTCGGGTGAGGGAAGGATGGGGAAGGAAATCGGCCGTGCCCTTTCAAAGGAACCATCCCGGCATTCGCCTGAAGCGATTTAGGGAAATCACGGAAAACCTAAATCAGGATGGTCGGAGACGGGATTGAACCGTCGTCCTCCCGAATGCGAGTCCAGTGTGCTAACCACTGCGCCACCTCGCTCGGTCGCAGCGTACAGAAGGATAGAAGGAGACCCGACAAGTCGCCTTCAAAGAAGAGCCGTTGAACTTCTTCGCAGTACCTTTGATGGAAAAACTGTCAAGAAACTTCGACCATGAGCGGATGCACCGCCACGACTGTATGGGCTACCAAAGGTCCACAAGGATGTGACACCTATGCGTCCAATAGTCAGCAACATAGGAGCAGCAACCTGTGAACTGGCCCAACACCTGACGGGTCTCCTTAGTCAATTTGTGGAAAAATGCGAACACCACATCCACAATTCCATCCACTTTGTGCAACGTATACAAGAACTTCGGCTCCAGGATAGAGACTTGTTAGTGAGCTTCGACGTAGTGTCCCTCTTCACTAGGGTACCACTGAAAGACTCCGTAGATCTGATAAGCAAGAAATTCGACAACAACCAAACGAGGCTCTTCGAGTTCGTGCTCACCTCAACATACTTCCTTTTCAACGGAAATTATTATGAACAGACAGATGGCGTCGCCATGTGATGCCCGCTTTCACCGGTTGTAGCCAACTTTTTTATGGAGAATTTGTTTATGGAGAATTTCGAGGAGAAGGCATTAGAACAAGCCAAACAAAAACCAACTTGTTTCTTCCGCTACATGGATGACACGTTAGTTCTTTGGCCACATGGACGGGACAGCTTAAATGAATTTCTCGAACACCTCAACTCGCTGCACCTCAACATACAGTTCACGATGGAGGTGGAGCAGGATGGTGCACTACAGTTTCTTGACGTTCTGGTGAAACGGAAACCTGACGGCAAGTTGGGACACAGTGTATACAGGAAACCTCCACACACAGATTTGTACCTAAATGACCTCAGTTGCCACCACAGCTCCCAGTGTGAAGGCGTTTTGCGCAGACTTGTTCACAGGGCACGACCGATCTGCGATCAGCAGAGCCTTCCAGCAGAACTGCAGCACCTCGAGACAACATTTCGGAAAAATGGGTACAACCAGAAGCAAATAACACACGCACTCAGACAGACTGCGCCAAGAGAACAAGAAGAAGAAACAGAAGAACACAAGTCATTGGCGTGCATTCCGTTTGTCGGAAACACCTAAAAAAAATGTGTAGAATCCTGGGGGAACACAATGTGAAATGTGTATTCCGACCCCCTACAGAAACCTTGACTCTATTGGGTTTAGTGAAAGATGACCTAGGTCTTCGAATAGCAGGCGTTTGTCAAATTCCCTGTCAGTGCGGAAAATCATACATTGATGTGAGAGTCCGCACTGTGGAAGAGAGGTGCCGCGAACACAAGCGCCGTACCGAATTACGCCAGACAACTAAATCAGCCGTGGTTGACCATTGTATAAAGACTAGCCATACTACAGACTACGAAAAAACAAAAATACTCTGTCAATCCGCCTACTTCTGGGACTGCGTTACTAAAGAGGCCATCGCAGTCTGACTACAGGACGATCTAATTAATAAAGACAGCGGCCTTCAACTTAGTCAGGCTTGGAACCCTGCACTCAGCCTGGAGAGAAAGATGCAGTCCCAGAGATCGAGGACAGCCACCGACGGCGGCAGCAGGGAGATTGCAGACCCCAGTTCAGACCCAGGCGCCGCTTCCCCCACCACCTCCAGTAGCCGGCGCGCCGGGCGCACCAAAGACACCAGGAGAGGAAAGGTGGAGGGGTAACGGCTAGTGTGTATAGGGCGGCGAGAGGAACAGCACAGCGTTCGTCAGGAACCACCTCAAGATGGCAGCGTGTACGTCTGCCGAAATATTGTGGAGAAATTACGACGCTACCCGGTCGGATACCCGAGAACTGTTCAAATTAGTCTACAAGTTTCCTGTCGCTGCAAGTCCCACCCTGGATACCCGGATGTTGTTAGCTGCAGCTCCGCTGTTCATACCAAGTCCGATGTGTAGTACCTTGGCGCCTTCGACTAGCAGGCCATTTTCAGCCTCTGGCACAAGTATGGACGTGTAGCCACTCTGTCGCCATCAGAAGAGCGAGCAATCTTCCGGCTGCATGCTGCTGTTGGCTGCCTCTCCTATCTGGAGACCACGAGCGTACGTAAGCATGCGCTTACAGTGCTATCCAGCTCCTGCTGAGCAGAGTAGCTGACGTAAGGTGGACGACCTGCCACCTCAACAGCATTGGCCGCCACTGCCGCAACAATGTAGGCCAAGAGCTGACATCGGCACCTTCCACATCTACATTTATACTCCGCAAGCCACCCAACGGTGTGTGGCGGAGGGCACTTTACGTGCCACTGTCATTACCTCCCTTTCCTGTTCCAGTCGCGTATGTTTCGCGGGAAGAACGACAGCCGGAAAGCCTCTGTACGCGCTCGAATCTCTCTAATTTTACATTCGCGATCTCCTCGGGAGGTATAAGTAGGGGGAAGCAATATTTTCGATACCTCATCCAGAAACGCACCCTCTCAAAACCTGGACAGCAAGCTACACCGCGATGCAGAGTGCCTCTCTTGCAGAGTCTGCCACTTGAGTTTGCTAAACATCTCCGTAACGCTATCACGCTTACCAAATAACCCTGTGACGAAACGCGCCGCTCTTCTTTGGATCTTCTCTATCTCCTCCGTGAACCCGACCTGATACGGATCCCACACTGATAAGCAATACTCAAGTATAGGTCGAACGAGTATTTTGTAAGCCACCTCCTTTGTTGATGGACTACATTTTCCAAGGACTCTCCCAATGAATCTCAACCTGGTACCCGCCTTACCAACAATTAATTTTATATTATCATTCCACTTCAAATCGTTCCGCACGCATACTCCCAGATATTTGACAGAAGTAACTGCTACCAGTGTTTGTTCCGCTATCATATAACCATACAATAAAGGATCCTTCTTTCTACGTATTCGCAATACATTACATTTGTCTATGTTAAGGGTCAGTTGGCACTCCCTGCACCAAGTGCCTATCCGCTGCAGATCTTCCTGCATTTCACTGTAATTTTCTAATGCTGCAACTTCTCTGTATACTACAGCATCATTCGCGAAAAGCCACATGGAACTTCCGACACTATCTACTAGGTCATTTATATACACTCCTGGAAATGGAAAAAAGAACACATTGACACCGGTGTGTCAGACCCACCATACTTGCTCCGGACACTGCGAGAGGGCTGTACAAGCAATGATCACACGCACGGCACAGCGGACACACCAGGAACCGCGGTGTTGGCCGTCGAATGGCGCTAGCTGCGCAGCATTTGTGCACCGCCGCCGTCAGTGTCAGCCAGTTTGCCGTGGCATACGGAGCTCCATCGCAGTCTTTAACACTGGTAGCATGCCGCGACAGCGTGGACGTGAACCGTATGTGCGGTTGACGGACTTTGAGCGAGGGCGTATAGTGGGCATGCGGGAGGCCGGGTGGACGTACCGCCGAATTGCTCAACACGTGGGGCGTGAGGTCTCCACAGTACATCGATGTTGTCGCCAGTGGTCGGCGGAAGGTGCACGTGCCCGTCGACCTGGGACCGGACCGCAGCGACGCACGGATGCACGCCAAGACCGTAGGATCCTACGCAGTGCCGTAGGGGACCGCACCGCCACTTCCCAGCAAACTAGGGACACTGTTGCTCCTGGGGTATCGGCGAGGACCATTCGCAACCGTCTCCATGAAGCTGGGCTACGGTCCCACACACCGTTAGGCCGTCTTCCGCTCACGCCCCAACATCGTGCAGCCCGCCTCCAGTGGTGTCGCGATAGGCGTGAATGGAGGGACGAATGGAGACGTGTCGTCTTCAGCGATGAGAGTCGCTTCTGCCTTGGTGCCAATGATGGTCGTATGCGTGTTTGGCGCCGTGCAGGTGAGCGCCACAATCAGGACTGCATACGACCGAGGCACACAGGGCCAACACCCGGCATCATGGTGTGGGGAGCGATCTCCTACACTGGCCGTACACCACTGGTGATCGTCGAGGGAACACTGAATAGTGCACGGTACATCCAAACCGTCATCGAACCCATCGTTCTACCATTCCTATACCGGCAAGGGAACTTGCTGTTCCAACAGGACAATGCACGTCCGCATGTATCCCGTGCCACCCAACGTGCTCTAGAAGGTGTAAGTCAACTACCCTGGCCAGCAAGATCTCCGGATCTGTCCCCCATTGAGCATGTTTGGGACTGGATGAAGCGTCGTCTCACGCGGTCTGCACGTCCAGCACGAACGCTGGTCCAACTGAGGCGCCAGGTGGAAATGGCATGGCAAGCCGTTCCACAGGACTACATCCAGAATCTCTACGATCGTCTCCATGGGAGAATAGCAGCCTGCATTGCTGCGAAAGGTGGATATACACTGTACTAGTGCCGACATTGTGCATGCTCTGTTGCCTGTGTCTATGTGCCTGTGGTTCTGTCAGTGTGATCATGTGATGTATCTGACCCCAGGAATGTGTCAATAAAGTTTCCCCTTCCTGGGACAATGAATTCACGGTGTTCTTATTTCAATTTCCAGGAGTGTATATTGTGAAAAGCAATGGTCCCATAACATTCCTCTGCGGCACGCCAGAGGTTACTTTAACGTCTGTAGACGGCTCTCCATTGAGAACAACATGCTGTGTTCTGTTTGCTAAAAACTATTCAATCGGCCGGCCGGGGTGGCCGAGCGGTTCTAGGCGCTACAGTCTGGAACCGCGTGACCGCTACGGTCGCAGGTTCGAATCCTGCCTCGGGCGTGGATGTGTGTGATGTCCTTAGGTTAGTTAGGTTTAAGTAGTTCCAAGTTCTAGGGGACTAATGACCTCAGAAGTTGAGTCCCATAGTACTCAGAGGCATTTGAACCATTTTGAACTATTCAATCCAGCCACACAGTTGGTCTGATATTCCGTAGGCTCTTACTTTGTTTATCAGGCGACAGTGCGGAACTGTATTGAACGCCTTCCGGAAGTCAGGGAAAATGGCATCTACCTGGGAGCCTGTATCTTATATTTTCTGGGTCTCATGAACAAATAAAGCGAGTTGGGTCTCACACGATCGCTGTTTCCGGAATCCATGTTGATTCCTACAGAGTAGATTCTGAGTTTCCAGAAACTACATGATACGCGAGCAAAAAACATGTTCTAAAATTCTACAACAGATCGACGTCAGAGATATAGGACTATAGTTTTGCGCATCTGCTCGACGACCCTTCTTGAAGACTGGAACTACCTGTGCTCTTTTCCAATCATTTGGAACCTTCCGTTCCTCTAGAGACTTGCGGTACACAGCTGTTAGAAAGGGGGCAAGCTCTTTCGCGTACTCTGTGTAGAATCGAATTGGTATCCCGTCAGGTCCAGTGGACTTTCCCCTGTTGAGTGATTCCAGTTGCTTTTCTATTCCTTGGACACTTATTTCGATGTCAGCCATTTTTGCGTTTCTGCGAGGATTTAGAGAAGGAACTGCAGTGCGGTCTTCCTCTGCGAAAAAGCTTTGGGAAAAAGTGTTTAGTATTTCAGCTTTACGCGTGTCATCCTCTGTTTCAATGCCATCATCATCCCGGAGTGTCTGGATATGCTGTTTCGAGCCACTTACTGATCTAACGTAAGACCAGAACTTCCTAGCATTTTCTGTCAACTCGGAACATAGAATTTTACTTTCGAATTCACTGAACGCTTCACGCATAGCCCTCATTACGTTATCTTTGGCATCGTTTAGCTTCTGTTTGCCTGAGAGGTTTTGGCAGCGTTTAAACTTGCAGTGAAGCTCTCTTTGCTTTCGCAGTAGTTTCCTAACTTTGTTGTTGAACCACGGTGGGTTTTTCCCGTCCCTCACAGTTTTACTCCGCGCGTACCTTTCTAAAACGCATTTTACGATTGCCTTGAACTTTTTCCATAAACACTCAACATTGTCAGTGTCGGAACAGAAATTTTCGTTTTGATCTGTTAGGTAGTCTGAAATCTGCCTTCTCTTACTCTTGCTAAACAGATAAATCTTCCTCCCTTTTTTTATATTCCTATTTACTTCCGTATTCAGGGATGCTGCAACGGCCTTATGATCACTGATTCCCTGCTCTACGCTTACAGAATCCAAAAGTTTGGGTCTGTTTGTTATCAGTAGGTCCAAGATGTTATCTTCACGAGTCGGTTCTCTGTTTAACTGCTCGAGGTAATTTTCGGATAGTGCACTCAGTATAATGTCACTCGATGCTCTGTCCCACCCGTCCAAAATATCTGAGTGTCCCAGTCTATATCTGGTAAATTGAAATCTCCACCTAAGACTATAACATGCTGAGAAAATTTATGTGAAATGTATTCCAGATTTTCTCTCAGTTGTTCTGCCACTAATGCTGCTGAGTCGGGAGGTCGGTAAAACGAGCCAATTATTAACGTAGCTCAGTTGTTGAGTGTAACCTCCAGCCATAATAATTCACAGGATTTATCTACTTCTATTTCACTACAGGATAAACTACTACTAACAGCTAGGTGTTTGCTGTTACTGTCCTGGTGCCACGAGAGGTCTGTAACGTCGACACATTGTGTGTATTGTTGGACAACAAACGTTTGGTTCTTTAACAGTGTTTTACTAACGTTCATTAGGCGTCAGACAGTCACCCACTTATCAAGCCACTACTCACCCACACACAAGGGCACTGGCCCATCGCATGTTTGGCAAGCAAGACATTCATAGGTGACACACATGCAGCCGCAAGAAGCTGCGGATTTCTCAGAATTAAGAGGTAATTATACGGACTTCCAGTATTGTAACTTAGCTGGGCATTTTTGCCGTATATACTAATAGTGCCATCTATATGCAGCACATGCAGAAGGTTTGGCCAATAAGCACATCTGGGCTCTGAATCACTTTGAGTCAGCATACGTCGTAAAGATTAGTACAATTTTTTCCCTGTCTGTATGTTTTCGGTTGATATTCATCATTTTTTTATTGTACTGTTAAATAGAGGTCGCACAAATGCCAGAAACGTAAACAGCAACGACGCAAAAAGTGGCTGAAGCTTTCAGGAGACAAACTGCTGAGTTTTGGAAAGCAATGCTGCATTACAAGGACAGGTCGACACTTTGAAAGCCGTCTATGAATTTAGACAAGCCGAGTCAGTGGAGGCGAAAGCTTTCCTTAATGTACCTATTCCTTCTGTAGATGACGTTGCAGCTAATCTGGTAACTCTTTTTTCCGGTAAATCGACTGAGGATGTGTCAGTGTTCATTAACGATCTGAAAGCTGCCACTAGGTTAGATAATTGGTCATATGAGACGCGCTTGCGTATAGCCAAATTACGATTAACTGGCAAAGCGAATATGTACAAGATGACACGGAAAAACGGGAACATTTCCATAATCGAATAAAACGAGAAGTGATGAAGGAAAGAAATTGCATTCATAGTAATTGAAACCTTACAACTTTGCCATTTACGAAACATTGATGGCATTTATCATTTTTTTTTTTTTATAAATTACGTCCTTAGATGGCGTCCTCCTGTACGAATACATTCGTGAAATCTGCTGTTGAGATTCCTCATTGACTTCTGCAACATCTCAGCTGGGATACTGTCAATTGCATCCCGAATTCTCTGTTTTAACTCATCCAGGGTTCTTAGTCGAGTCGTGTAGACTTTGCTCTTGAGTAGCCTCACAAGAAAAAATCACAAACGGATAAATCTGGCCATCTAGGGGGCCAGGGAATGTTACCGAATCGTGAGATCACGCGATTCACAAACAATTCTCGCAAATATGCCATTGATTGCCGTGCAGTGTGTGATGTCGCTCCGTCCTGTTGAAACCAGGCTTCTTGCACGTTTGGAAAATTGTTCAATGCAGGTATAACGAAAGTTCGTAACATCTCCACGTAACGATCGGCATTCACAGTTATTGTGTTTCCCTGTTGATTTGCGAAAAAAATACGGTCCGAAAACCCCATGTGATGGAACACCACACCATACTGTCACTTTACTAGCGTGTAAAGGGCGCTCATGAACGTCATTAGGATTTGTGTTTGCCCAGTACGGTAGTTCTGTTTATTCACGTAACCTGTGAGATGAAAATGTGCCTCATCTGACATCCACAACTTGCTTAGAAATTCATCGTCGTTGTTTATTTTTGTTATCATTTGTTGACAGAATCCTAATAGTAACCGATAATAGTTGTCCTTCAATTGTTACCCCATCTGTAGTTTTACGGATGACATTTTAAATCACGATGAAGAATTCTGCGAACACTCTCCCGGGACATTCCAACCGCTGTTGCTTACTTACGAATTGAACGCCTTGGGCTCCGTAAGACAGACACGCGAACAACATCAATGCTCCCTGGAGAACGCACACTTCTTGGTCGTCCTGTTGATATCTTCTTGAGGGCAGATCCAGTCTCTTCAAAGTTATTAATCCAACATTTTATCGCGTGTTTCGACGGAACGGCGTCATGACGTCCTAAATTATAAAAACTTCGAAACTCCCTCTACGCCGCTACCAAACTATTATAAAATCAATGATAGTTTTATAAAACATTTTTATGGCTAACGCACGCAGTTGTCCGTTCCACTGATCCATGATTACTGAAATGGCGGACTTTTTACTCGCTAACTGTCACTAAACCGCAGTGCTGCCACCTGACCATGGGTGCCACTACTCATTTCAAACATTCCCGTTATTCTGTGTCACCCTATATATTGTGTCACGAAGGACTGAAAAAAGCGCAGACATCTGAACAGTTTGCAAAGGAACTATATCAGTGTGACCGCAAGCGAAACAACGTGAGGTCATTTACAAAACAGATTAATGGTTTGTCGCTGAAAGGGAACGACTCAGTAGAAGTACAGTCACGTTCAGAAAAAGCAGAACACCTTAAACGCCTGGAGAAAGGACGTATATTCTTCTGAAATGTTTTGCATTTGAACCATATCGGCCCACGGGTTCAAGGTCAACATCGATACATCGATATCGCGGTGCAACACCATCTACTAGTAAAATGTGCCTGTGGCTCTCGTTATCAGTACAAACCGAAGGTAATGGATGAGTGTTACTTGAGAAGACGTGCAGGATGCCTCACAGACGTATGCGCGAACTGTGTCGTGAAATCAGTGAATTTGAAGGAGGGCGCATTATTGCCATGAGAGAATATGATGCATGCATTCGGGAAATTTCTGCTCGTATGGGACAAAGTGTTGCGGTAGTGCAGCCGGTGTATGCCAAATGGTTCAACGAAGACCGTAAAACACAACGAGATGTTTCACGTCGCACCACCCAGACCACCACTCGATAAGATCGACATCTCATTGACATTGCAGGACAGATCTGTCTCCTCCTCGGCTCCAGCACAACAGTGGATCACATGGTACACTCTCAGCAGTGACAATCCGTCACCATTTATTACGGCATCAGTTACGTTCGCCTCGTCCGCTTCTCTGCCTACCTTTGACGAATGTGTAGAAAGATGATAGATGGCAATGGTGTACGGCACAACGTCACTGAGGACACGAATGGCATCAATAAGTATTTTCGGATGAATCCAGGTTACGTTTGTTTGAAAATGATGGCAGCGTTTGGTTCGGCGTAGACAGGGGGAGCAGCATTGCAGTGACTGCATTTGCACAAGACATAAAGCACCAACTCAGTCCTTATGGTGTGGGGTGCTGTTGGGTGCAACCACAAATCACAGCTGATGCATGTCCAGGGCACTGTGGCCAGTGATACGTACGTGACTGACATCCTGCAACACGTAGCCATACCCTTTCTTCACAACACCCCAGACGCCATTTCCAGCAACACGACGCAAGACCACATGTTGCTACATGAACACATGCCTTCTTGGTGTCACAGGATATCAGCCTTTTGCTCTGACTCGTGTCGATGCCATAATGCATCGACAAGTTATCAGAGCCGACGGCGGACCATTTGCCTACTAGGCAACAGGACACATGGAACCGAGGTGACTGAAATGCTAATCATTTCTACAGAACAACTAATGTACGTGTCCTGTGAATATGAACATCCTATCTCTAGTCGTTCAAGGTGTTCTGTTTTTCATGAACATGAATGTATTTTTACACAGAATTAGGAAAATCAGTAAACAAACCTATAATCTGACGTAGAATGCAGAAGCAACACAGATATTATGCAGGAGGCACAGAACAGAGTGGCTAATGTATTATTTGGGAGTCTTGCAGACCGCTGGTCAGATTTGTGCCGGGGACCAGGCGCTCCTTCCCAATCCAGAAAGCCATGCATTACACCGCACAGCTAACAGCACATAAAGGGTTATATCTAGCACTGATGATGAGTCTGGTGTTAGTGTTTCCAGACATTGAGAAAGAATTTATTTTAGCATGTGAGGTAAGCAGTCTAGCAATTGGATGTATTCTCAATCAAGATATGGATAGCAAGTTTCACTGAAGCACTTAAACAAATCAGAACAGAATTATTCAAAAACAGGGATGGAGCTGTTGGATGTCATTTATGGTGTTACATATATCCATCGTTACCTGTGCAGGACAAAATTAAAATTGTTACAGAGCACACTGCACCGAATTGGTTACCTGAATTAACGGAACCTTCAAGTAGATTAACGTGTTGGACCCTGAAATTTAGTGAGTTTGGCTGTGAAGTGGTAAAAAACCAGGCAAAAAGTATGGCAATGTTGATGGTTTGAACAGGAAAGCTGGAGTCTTGTGAGTGTTGGATAGCATCACTGCTGAGTGGCAAGAAGCACATCCTGCTGATATTGACCACCAAGTATTTAGTGTACAGCCACAGTTCACAACACATGAGGGCTAGTTGTGTAGAATGACAAAGTGCAGGCCATGTATTGTGGTACCTGCATCTTTCAAGGATGAAGTTTTACAGCAAGCACATGACCATATTTTAGTGGATCATGGAAGTCAGAGAACAGCTGGTCGACAAGTAGCCAAAAAGGTCTGTAGGAGGAAAAGATTACAGGATGTTGAGCAGTATGTCAAAAATGTTATATTATGAGCACAAAATGCCAATTTTAGTCGTCCATGGGTACCACTGGAAAGGTTACCAAAAGCATCCAAACCATTTGAAATGGTGGGAATGGACTTTCTAGGGCCATGAAAGCAGACACAAGTGGGTAGCTATTACATATTAACCATGATAGATCACATTCCTTGTTCCATCACAGTAGTTGCAAACCTGGATCAACAAGCAAGTACAGTAGCACAGGCTATGATGTACAACTGGTTGGTGAGGTTTGGCATTCCTGACACAATAGTCACAGAGCAGGACCCTAATGTTATTTCCAATCTGGTGAAACAGCTATGCCATTTGCTACACATTCAGAAGCTTACGTGTAGCCATTTACACCATCAGCTTAATGGAGCAACAGAATGTGTTCATCATACAATCACCAAAAATGTTGAGTTATTATGTGAACAGCCATCACGACGACTGGAATTTATACCTTCCATATGTCATGTCAACATACAACTTTAAAGTACCATCAAGGTACTATACAGTAGAATGATGGCTTCACCTTATGAGGTAAGTAAGCCTAAACTCGAAAAAAATGGGGACTCAGTAAAGAGGCTTGTGATGGTGTTTCAGGATGTTGGGCAGAGAATGAAAAAAGCAAATACGAAAGTACCTGAGTTTCAGAAGCAGACAGGACACACTATACCTCAATACATGGTCAGGCAATGTAAGACAAAGAAGTTCCTAACCCAATAGCATGGCCCATGTCAGGTCATACAGATGATATTGCCTATCAATATCAAGTTGTGATTACCAATGAAAACTACCATTGTGCATGTGAGACATGTTAAGTCATATCATGGAGCTCTGGACATTTTATTGTAAGTACCAGTGTCATTTTCTGTGAGGGATGTTAAACCTAGGAGAGAGACAAAGAAAGCAGAAACTGATGCCTGAGGTATACACAAAGTGCCTTATGTGGTTAGGTCGAGTCGGTAAATAGCAATGTAACACACTTCATGAATTATTTTTTTGTACAATATATGATGTAGTTTTGTCACTGTTATAATATACATTGATGAGCCAGACCATTATGAGCACCGATGTACTACTGATATAAACCTGTCCAGGTGACAGCAGTGTCACCTGACGAGGAATGACTGCTAATCAGACACATGCATAGTGCATGTAGTATCAATGAGTGAGGTATCTGTGTGTAGAACTGGGAAGACATGTGATCTATTTGAGTTTGACTGAGGGCTGATTGTGATGACCTGAAGGCTTGGCACGAGCATTTAGAAAACTGCATGACTTGTCGGGTGTTAGAGGAGTGCTGTGGCGGCTGTATTCAACGCGTGCCGAAACCAAGGTGAAACCACATGCAGATTTTGTGGGGTTGGGCAGCCATCAATAATTACAGGCATCATACATTGTAGGCTGAGTAGACTGGTAAAACTGGACAGGCATCGATCTGTGGCAGAACTAACTTTAGACTTTAATGGTGGGCAAAGTACAACTGTGTGTGAACATACTGTGGTGTCACCGCCAGACACCACACTTGCTAGGTGGTAGATTAAATCGGCCGCGGTCCATTTAGTACATGTCGGACCCGCGTGTCGCCACTGTGTGATCGCAGACCTAGCGCCACCACAAGGCAGGTCTCGTGATACGAACGAGCACTCGCTCCAGTTGTACGGACGACCTAGCTAGCGACTAGATGTACGAAGCCTTTCTCTCTCATTAGCCGAGAAACAGAATAGCCTTCAGCTAAGTTAATGGCTACGAACTAGCAAGGCGCCATTAGCCTTACAGTGATTGTAATTAAAGTCTCCTGTGTATAGTCAAGAGCGATGTACCACAATGATTGATTAAAGATAAGTATTAATCCAGCTACGAACTTTTCTTCATAGCATTAATTACGTAGCCTGTTCCAGTACTTCACGCCCGTCTGCGTTAGTCTAGCGTGCATTTTCAGCCATCTCGATCTACAAGGTGTTGGCCCAGCTGCCGACACATCACATACATTGCACGGAACACTCCTAACGATGGGCCTCCACAGCCCACAACCTATGCATGAGCCAATATTAACACGACGACATGAGCAACTACTACTGAAATGGGCTAGAACCATCAGCACTGAACGTCGGCACAGTGGCAGAGCGTTGCATGGTCTGATAAATCTCGACATCTTCTTCATCGTGCTGATGGGAGGGTACGGACTGGTCTTCTTCCAGGGAAACGGTTCCTTGACACCGGTAATGTGGAGTGGAGATAAGCATGTGGCAGCTACATTGTGCTCTGGGGAACTTACACATGGACATTTATGGGTCTAGTGGAGTTGATGCAAAGCACCATGATGGTCAAGGAGTATTGTACACTGGTTGCAGACCACATACACCCCTTCATGACGATCATGCTTCCCAAAGGCAGTGGCACCTTTCAACAAGATAATGTACCATGTCGCAAGGCTTGGAGTGTGATGGAGTGTTTCGAGGACCACAGTGACGAGTTCCAGTTGATGTGCTGCCCCTCCTCCCCCCTCCCAACTCGCCAGATCTGAACCCAATTGAACATATCTGGGATGTGAGTGAACACGGCGTCAGAGTTCAGCGCCCCCATCCTCGGAATTTACGGGAATTAGGTGACTTGAGTGTGCAGATGTGGTGCCAACTCCATCTTGTGATCTACCAAACCCTCATTGCTTCCATGCCACCACACGTCGCAGCTGTTATCTGTGACAGAGGTGGACACACCAGCTTTTAGGTAGGGAGTCATAATGTTCTGGCTGATCAGTGTATTCTAGATATAGCACGGTATTGTTTAGTGTTGTTGTATTTTTGGGATTTCGATGGTGTCTGTATAGTTTCCGTAATTCCATTATGTGTGTACCGTATTGAACTGCGGCTGGTCAAGACCTGAAGAAACTAGCCGTAATTTTACTTAATAATCTTATTTATCAGCCAGTTGTTAGAATTGTGAAAGGTCCAAGTCGACCGAGAAGTTTTTAGAAGTCCACAGGAACCAGTTGGATATAGCGTATATTATAACAGCACAAATGACTAGATGAGTTACCTAGCTTCGTGTATAGGGGCCAAAAGACGGAGCCAACGAGTCACCAAAATTGGTAGCTAAATAAAACTATTAAATGAAATTACGGCCGTTGGTATCTATTTTCTTAAGAAGAAACAAGTGTCTGTGTAGGTTGTAAGTGAACAAAATGGGGCATCGTCAATCAGTATGAATGTAGTGATGAATCATTTACGCACGCTTTCTGAAGGGAGAGGGAAAATGACAAATTTCTTTCTTCCAGCTAGCGTACTGCCGAGACTGCCCTGATGACTCTAATCCTCTTTGGCGGGGAGACAATGGACGCATTATGGATCTAGCCATTCGAAGCAAGAGTGTTATTTTCCAGACAAGAGGACGGCACGTTGTTTAGTCACAAGGCACGGATTGGATTGTTTGGGGGAGGAGACCAGACAGCGAGGTCATCAGTCTCATCGGATTAGGGGAGGACGGGGAAGGAATCATCCCGGCATTTGCCTGGAGCGATTTAGGGAAATCACGGAAAACCTAAATCAGGATGGCCAGACGCGGGATTGAACCGTCGTTCTCTCGAACGCGAGTCCAGTGTACTAACCACTGCGCCACATCGTTCGGTCACAAGGCACGTTAAGTTTGACTATAATACGTGGGAGGTGAGGAACGAGATACGTAGGCTGCAGGAATCATTTGCGAAATTGCATGAGGAAGTAGAAAACAGAGGAGTGTTAACAAAAGTGCAAGGAGAATATCGAGGGGTAGCACTTTCGTACGACAGGTACCAAACACATGACAAAATTAGACCGGGATCTGTTGAATGATACCAGAATAGTGCAGAATTGCCAGAGTATATGAGAAATACTATGGGAACAATAAATAACGATTTGGATAGAGTGCAGACTCGACTAATGTAACACTTGCATCGATTAGGAGTGGGGTCTATATTATGTAACTATGTATCAAAATGGTTCAAATGGCTCTGAGCACTATGGGACTCAACTGCTGTGGTCATAAGTCCACTAGAACTTAGAACTACTTAAACCTAACTAACCTAAGGACATCACACACATCCATGCCCGAGGCAGGATTCGAACCTGCGACCGTAGCGGTCGTGCGGTTCCAGACTGTAGCGCCTTTAACCGCTCAGCCACTCCGGCCGGCCAAACTGTGTATCTGCAATTTATGAAGTGTGTATTCTGTGTTGTTTAAACTCCTTGATCTATCGCAAGCAAATTAGAGTTTTGTAATCTATGTATGAGAAAAGCAAAAGAATATGTTGATATGGTAAATTATTATCGTATGAATATGTTTATTAAAAGAAAATGTTTCTTAAAAGCTAATTCACGCTTCGGGCAATTGTATTTGTAATATATAAAAGCTGTAGAGAAGTCTCTTCGCAACGGAAGTGGCATGGCGCGATCTAAAACGTGGGTTTTGCGGTCAAACTGAGCGACCCCTTTGTGTGAACGACACGCAGTATGTGGCTAGCCTTCGCACGGTACATTTCGACGATGCAAAGAGAGGCAATTGGAAGTTTTATTATAAAGGATTTGTCTCGGATGTGGATCTGGCTATTATTTGGTATTCACAGCATAATAGAATGGCTCTGATATGTTGGAAATCCGACGCCAAGAAGAGATTTTGTAGAGCATTCGAACATCAAGAGCCGTGAGTACAGTTAGCTGCCATGTCGCCTGCCACCAATCTTCACCGCAGTTTCACAAACTTCATACATTCAGTTAAGTAATGCATATGGGCATGGACCAATTAATTTGTGTGTTGTTTCAATAAAATCCACATAAAAAATGAATTCGTGTCCGTAACCATATTTTCAATCCTGATCACGAACCTACCCAGGGTCCTCACCTAAGTGCTATTAAAACCGAGTATCCTAATTTAAATGAACGATTCTTGCATTCAAGTGTTTAAAAGTGATTTTTTTGTCTAAAGTAAAAGGAGTAGTAAAACTTAAAGCTAAAACCTCAAAAGTGAAGTTGGGTAGGCATTTGCTAAAGTATCCTTAGTTTATTCTAAAATATAGTTTTGTAGGATTACGGGGCAAGATTGCGTAAATATTATTGTCTAGAATACATGTCACAGGTGATTAAAAGGCAAATACATACAAATCTTTAATGAACAAATCTACGACAGTAATGTTAGAAGTGAAGTTATGCTCATACTAAAAAATAATGTGGTTTTGGTTTCTATCATGAATGGTTCTTTTTTTGAAGTTAATTAAGCCCATAATGTGTGCACGTCTCTCAGCGAGAGCAAATAATTATCCACGTTCCTACTACGAAACTACTGCGACTGTAAGACAGAATTGTAAAACTAATTAGTTTTTTAATACTTTTCACAAACGTCTGTTTTCTTTCATTGCCCTTAAGAGAGAGTTTAAATTCATAATGTTAATGAAATAGCCAACCGAGCCGGTGGCGTAACAGTCCACTCAAGAAGACCAAAAAATGTCGAATATGGGAAATAATTCAGCAAATGTAAATATGGCCAGATAGGCTTGCTATTTTGCTTTTAACCTTTTCTTACAGCGGGGACTGTTTTATTCATTTTTTGTTATGTAATTTCTTAAATTTCATATTTTATACAATTCTTATTTTTAGATATCTCTTATACTGCGGCTCTTTTTTAGTAATTAAATACGGAACTGACTGTATAGGGGACACTCCTACCACTGCTGACTCAGTATTGACCTTTACTTACAGTGTTTCATACACCTACTTGGGTATCGACCGTGATGACTGCGCGCTAGTGGAAAGGGGCTGCCCATACACTTTAAGGTTGCTATCTACACCGTACGTTTGTGATCACAGAGAGAAATATTTTGTAAATGTTTCTTACATTATTATTTTAAATATGTCCTGGGATTTTTTGATCATAGAATAACCTAAGGATGGCGGTGTGTAGCGAAACTGGTAGCCATTGGGCAAAATAAAGAAAATACGGATATAGACTAAAACAGACATATTTCCTCAATGTGTTTTGCTGTCGGAATATGCGGATAATATCTCAACTTGATAGACACAAGTGTCCTATATCAAATTCTTCGTCTCAACTTCCTCTAGACCACTGTGGTAGGCTGTAAACAGTTATCGTTTACACCGTATATATTAAATAATATTCCTACCTCTACATGTACAACCATACTCCACAAGCCACCTTATAGCGTGTGGCGGAGGGTACTTTGTTTACCCGTGTCATTTCTCCGTTTTCCTGTTCCAGTCGCGAATGGTTCTTGGGAAGAACGAGTGCTGGTAAACCACTGCGTGAGCTCGAATTTCTCTAATTTTGTCTCCATGGTTTTTTCGCGAGATGCTTGTAGGAGGAAGCAGTATACTGGTTGACTCTTCTAGAAATATACGGTCTCGGAATTTTAACACTGATCCACACCGTGTTGCAGAACGCCTCTCTTCCAGCGTGTAACAACCCAATGCTAATTTTCTCCCGTCCAGATTGACTCCATCGATAGCGGAGTCACTGATAATCAATCGATTGATACCACTTTTTGTCGATATTTGCGTAATTCTCGGCTTTTACTGGGGAGCTATTTTTAATTGATTTATCTGTTATTTCTGTTTCTTTCTATTATTGGATTGTTATAAAAATATTCCGTACGCTTTTTGTAATATATTGTAAGATACTAGGGATCCAGATATTTTTACATTCAACTTTAACAAAACTGAATACAAATGATAATCGATCTTAATACAACTTATATTTCAATTTTTCTAAGTTACAAACTTATGTCACATTATATTCAATGTAACTTCTTCGAAAACTATCTCTTATGTATGAGAGGCTACCATGTGTAGCAGTGTGTGATACGTCGTTGTCGTGGTAATGGCTCTACACAGTTAAGTTTTGTTTCGTCTCTGTTTTGTAAATTTATTTCACCTGTTAAAGATATGAATCTTATTTGAAGAACTATGTGATGAAAATTATGATACGTATATTGTTTGCATTCAAGAAAAACGACGACATATATCAGCAACATTAAAAAAACCAGCGTTCAGTCATTTGCGAATCAAAACTCAGACCAACATTCTAAAAAATTTTGATAAGCGAGTTTCAGTCCCTTTACCACTGAAGCCATCAAACAAATAGATAAATAAAGATCGATGTTTTATGTAGCCACCTTCCAATGGACGATTTTTATCTTGCAAAATTGCGATGATTCGCTAAAATGGAAGATGCATGGTGTCAGTAACACTGCTGTGAACAGGTAGTTTATAAGCGCTTGTCACTGGAGTTGGCTGAGTATCTCCGTGACATTTTAACACTTATTAAATACATCTGTCACAAAACGTGCAGCTCTTCTTTGGATCTTCTCTCTTTCCCGAACAATCTTACCTGGTACGGATTCCAGACTGCCAAGAAATATTTAAGTATTGGTCGAACGAGGGTTCTGAAAGCTACCTACCTTGTTGATGGAGTGCTTTTCCTGTGGATTCTCCCAATGTATCTGTCTGGCATCTGTCTCAGTTACGATTCATTTTATGTGACCGCTCCACTTTAAATCGCTCCGTATACAGACTCCTACATATTTTGTGGAAGTAATTGCTTCCAGTGATTGTTCTGCAATAGTGTAATTATACAATATGGGTCTTTCTGTATATATATACGCAGTACGTTACATTTCTTTACTTTGAAGGGAAGTTGCCACTCCTTACACAAAGCGTCGATCCTCCGCACGTATTCCTACATTTCACTACAATTTTCTAGCGTTGCGACTTGTCTGTATACAATAGCGTCATCCGCAGAAGCCTCATGGAAATTATTGAGAATGAGGTAATGTTTCTGTTTTCTCGAAACTCTTCATTCAAACCACACAGCTGGTCTGATATTCCGTACGCTCTTCAAGCTCTCGATATAACTGCTTGAAAACTTCACACCTTGAGTTTCACTTGTCCATTTCTCGTTAATCTATCTGCAGATGTTAGCTCAGCAGACGTCAACTTCTAAATCCAAAACGACTACTGTCTTCGCATGCTCACTACCGCAGGCATTGTCGGCGTGAGACGAAAATGCTCCATCCGCCTGAACAGAGGTGTAGCCACAAAAAATTGAAGCTAAGTCTCATCAGCTAGTGCATACAAACCCAAAGAATGTAAGTGACAAGGACATCGTCCTCTTCCAAGTCGTTGCATGGAAACAAAGAGAAATATATCTATAACGTTATCTTGAAATCCTACGTTCCCATGCACGAGAATGAAAGTAGCGTATGCAGGCGTTTCAATACAACAAGTTCACACGTAGTTGATATCATGACTTGACAAGTAGGAAAATCACATCTAGCAGAGCAGTACGTAGTTGTTGTCTCTGTAGACAAATACCCGGCCATGGCTTACCTCGTACTGGTGACTCCGACGGAATGAAGTAAATCTGACACGCTTCCGAGTATGGCGATGTCTCCTAACACATGGTTTCATACTTCGGCGACGGCACCCCCCTGTCTGTGATGGCTGTGACGTTCAAATCACTATACGCCACATATCAACTGAGAATATTTTATACCATAACGAAAGTGGAAACAAATTTAAATGGTGCTGTGGCATCTATTTTAGTTGACGGCGAGAAGAATGTAATAAAGATTCTTAAGTTGTGTTTAGTGTCTGGACTCCAATCTAAGCATTAGGGTTAGAGATTTTAGTGAATTACGGAGCGACTGGCTCATTCTTTTTATTCCAGTAATGTGCCAGCTATACGGAAATAAAACTAACTCTAGCCACGGAATTTTTCTTGTTGTTATAAATTTTAGATCCAGCTATATGCATGGTTTTCGTGCTTCTGTCTGTCTGTGTGTGTGTGTGTGTGTGTGTGTGTGTGCGCGTGTGTGTGTATTTTAATGACTTTTTACACATTCATCGTAGTTGGAGTTTTATTATTCTGACTCTTTCGTCCACATTAGTTCCATAGAATTTTAAGTACGGGTAGTAAAGACCTTTCTTTCGTGCGCCGAAAACACACGGTGATCATCATCGTTTCTCTAAGCTAGGACCAAACGGTCATCTCGGAGTCCTTGGGCTACCTGCAAATGTTGGGCTGCACAGAGCTCCTGATAGCATTGCCTGCGGTCCGTTACCGGGTTTGCGCAGTTCCTACTCGGCTCACGGCGATGGCCGCAGGTAATTTGGTTTTCGACCATCGATTATTCAGACGCCTCCAGCAGCGTCCTCGGAGGCTATTTCACGGCTGGTCGCGCCGCCCGCTGTGTACTGTATGAGAGCAGCGGTACTGCGTGCGTGTGTTTCAAGGCCGACATCCTATCCTATTTTCCATAAATTACTGCCACATCATACATACAGCACTCTGGAAACATCGTATTGGACACATGTAGCCTACCGAAGTTGTACATGCAAACCGGGAACACTTCAAATCACTTGCATTATCAGAGCAGTTAAGACGTTTTGTGAGGTTAAAAGGACAGACATTTTAAATACTTATCTGCAATGTGTGTAACGATTTTCTGTGCGTTTTACCCAGAAAGGTGGAGCAGTGTTTAGCTGGTTGAAACCAGCGTTCGGCCATCCTGTTTTAGATTTTCCGAGATTTCCCTAAATTGCTTCGGGCAAATGCTGGGATGGTTCCTTTGAAAAGGCACGGCCGATTTCCCGCCCCGTCTTTCCCTAATCCAAGTTTGTATTCCGTCCCTAACGATATCGTTGTCAACGGTATGTTAAGCAATAATCTTCTCTTCCTCTCCTCCTTGTTCATTTCCAAGACGAGAGAGAGACGGAAACTATATTCGATAGGTAAGGGCGTAGCTTTGGGTCACTTTAATTTTTACGTAATTTTTGCTAATTTGTAATCAGAAATTTCACTGAGATGGCGGTGATTGTTAGATAGGTTTCTTTGTAAACTCACCGCACAGAATGTCAGTTACTTCCAGCAGACATCACACGAGTGCCGAACAACACAGCCTCTAGCCTTGATACTGCCTTCAGTTAGGCGAGGAAGAGAGTCCATAAGTTCCTTCCGTAATGTCATATCCAGTTTATAATGGATCAAATATAATGACGCAATGTGTATGTATCAATTTGTCGTAAGTTAAAACTAACTGACATGAAATAGTGCCGCTACGGTCGCAGGTTCGAATCCTGCCTCGGGCATGGATGTGTGTGATGTCTTTAGGTTAGTTAGGTTTAATTAGTTCTAAGTTCTAGGCGACTGATGACCTCAGAAGTTAAGTCGCATAGCGCTCAGAGCAATTTTGTAGGTACGTTTGAACATTTTATTTCGGTTGTTCCAGTGTGATACATGTACTTATCATTTCTGAGAACGCATGCTGTTACAGCGTCATTATCTGTAAATAACACATTAATGCAATAAGTGCTCAAAATGATGTCCGTCAACCTCAGTGCATTTGGCAATAAGTGTAACGACATTTCTCTCAACAGCGAGTAGTTCGCCTTCCGTAATGTTCTCACATGCATTCACAATGCGCTGACGCATGTTGCCAAGCGTTGTCGGTGGATCACGATACCAAATATCCTTCAACTTTCCCCACAGAAAGAAATCCAGGGACGTTAGATCCGGTGATCGTGTGGGCCATGGTATGATGCTTCGACGACCAATCCACCTGTCATGAAATATGCTATTCAATACCGCTTCAACAGCACGCAAGCTATGTGCCGGACATCCATCATGTTGGAAGTACATTGCCATTCTGTCATGCAGTGAAACATCTTGTAGTATCATTGGTAGAACGTTACGTTGGAAATCAGCATACATTGCACCATTTAGATTGCCATCGATAAAAGAGGGGCCAATTATCCTTCCTCCCATAGTGCCGCACCATACATTAACCCGCCAAGATCGCTGATGTTCCGCTTGTCGCAGCCATCGTTGATTTTCCGTTGCCCAATAGTGCATATTATGCCGGTTTACGTTACCGCTGTTGGTGAATGCTTCTTCGTCGCTAAATAGAACGTGTAGAGAAAATCTGTAATCGTCCCGTAATTTCTCTTGTGCCCAATGGTAGAACTGTACACGACGTTCAGAGTCGTTGACATGCAATTCCTGGTGCATAGAAATATGGTACGGGTGCAATCGATGTTGATGTAGCATTCTCAACACCGACGTTTTTGAGATTCCCGATTCTCTCGCATTTTATCTGCTACTGATGTGCGGATCAGCCGCGATAGCAGCTAAAATACCTACTTGGGCATCATCATTTGTTGCAGGTCGTGGTTGACGTTCACATGTGGCTGAACACCTCCTGTTTCCTTAAATAACGTAACTATCCGGTGAACGGTCCTGACACTTGGATGATGTCGTCCAGGATACCGAGCAGAGTACATAGCACATGCCCGTTGGGCATTTTGATCACAATAGCCATACATCAACACGATATCGACCTTTTCCGCAATTGGTAAACGGTCCATTTTAACACGGGTAATGTATCACGAAGCAAATACCGTCCGCACTGGCGGAATTTTACGTGATACCACGTACTTACACGTTTGTGTCTATTACAGCGCCATCTGTCACAAATTGAAAAAAGTTGTCCAACTAAAACATTCATTTTTCTTTACGTACTACACAAATATGTAATAAAATGGGGTTTCCTGTTTTAAAAAAAAACGCAGTTGATATCCGTTTGACCTATGGCACCGTCATCTAGCGAGCCAACCATAGCGCCATCTGGTTTCCCCCTTCATGCTAGACGAGTTTCGTTCTTTGTAGTTTTTTCGTTTGATGCTTATTTCGTGAGATATTTGGCCCGGTCACTATCAATGGACCACCCTGTATATTCGTAGTTGCGAATATGGACAACCATCAGGTGTATAATGGAATGACGCCAACGAAAATTTTGCCCCGACCGAGATTCGAACCCGGATTTCCTGCTTCTGTTCGTGCGTTTGAATGTAGACCAATGACATGGAAGAACGCCCCTACATCACATTACACCATCTCTCTTCAGTACAGAGTCGCGAGACGCCACATTGGCTTTCAGTTGAAGCCCGTATGTATATATGCTGTTTCTATAAGCATCAGCAAATTGAATGTCTCTCGAAAATCCGTCGTTAAGTGTACGATTTATTGTAATAAGGTCAGGGGATGCGCAAGGTGCAAAGATTGGTAACCGTTCGATCGTGCTCGGTGTAGCATAATGAACAGAGACGCAGAATTCTAAAGTAACAGCTGATGTGTTACTGCATTGTGTCGCACTAGTATCACAAACTTTTTTTTACTAACCTTCGCCTATCCTAATAGGTTCTGATACTTTCTCATTAGTTAAACAGAAGTATGTTCTATAATATTCGATGTTGTGTAAATGTAAGTGCGCTCTTTCGGAGGAGTGGTTTTTTTCCATTGGCTTTATCTACAAAACAGCGTGCACTACTTGCAGTGAGATATTTTGCACTTTTTCGTTTCAAGTTTTATATTTCAGATGTAAAGATTCTACTACTGAATGCGAATGATGATCAAGTAAGAATAACCTTAGGCGTTCACTGGAAAGTAATACTGATGAAATAATTTTATTTTATTGTGGAGAACTACTGTAAATTGCTTGTCGCTATTTGTAATGGAATTTTTATAAGTCGATGTCTCTATTAACTGGCCACGATACTTCGCATTTTGCCTTATAACGTGTTCATGGATATTGAAGTTTTTATTTGTGTGTACTATGGACAGAAAAACATGACCATCATATCGAAAAGGGAGGAAACGTGCTTTTTAATAAAGCTAACGCAGGAATTTTAAGTCCGTCCATTTCGTAAATAGTGTGGTTTGGGAGCCAGATACACCTAACTGCCACTGTACCGCTCTTCGACCGCATATACGACGTTGTGGCACACGAACCGAAAGCACGAATTCAGTCGTTTCTGGGCGTTCAGCAACACTATGAACTCGACACGCTCAGCGTTGACTTTCGAAAGCATGGTCCGTATGCCGACGGCTATAAGAAAGGAAGAAAGATTGGATTTTAACGTACCGTCGACATCGAGGTCATTAGAGACGGAGCACAAGCTCGGATTGTGTCAAGGATGGGGAAGGAAAAAGGCCGTTCCCTCTCAGATGAACCATTCCGGCACTTTCCTGGAGCGGTTTAGGGAAATCACGGAAAATCTAAATCTGGACAGCCGGATGTCCAGTGTACTAACCACTGCGAAACCTCACTCAAGCCAACGGCTTTCGGTACTTTCTACACTGTTATACGCCTGCAAGTGTTACATCATTCCTTGTAGACAAGTTGGACAACTTAATTCACTTTTTTTTCTTTGCTATTTGATCTTGTCAAAAAGGGAGAAAAGCGATCTGTTATGTTAAATTGTATTGATTAAAAATCCTAGGTCAAGATCGGAAAAATATCTTTAGCAATAACTAGTTTCAACTCATTGACGAGCTATTTTCAGATTAATATAAAACTATTATTTTGTTCAGCGTGTATCAGCCACCAAGCATTACATATCGCTATCATCTGTTGAGCTGAATCGCTCTTGCTAAATTGAAGGATCATATGGGGTTCAGTGACAGCCGTAATACTACAGCTGTTTTTTTGCTCCTGTAGCTAGCGTTGCGAGTGACACGTCTTGTTTACATCCATATATGGAATATGTAACTATTACCGCCGTCAGTCGCTTTGTATTAACACACAAGTGTGGCAATGTGAACACTGGATCTATAAACGGTGATTCTTAATAACGTTTAAAAGTTGTCTAAGAGAACTAGAGCTGAGACAAGTAATTTAATATAAAACACATGGGGTAACAAATGTCGGGAAATACCACAAAAATGGATGAGAAATGTCGAACACGTGACGTCACCAGTTGACGTACCTAGCCCCATGTGCAGCGGTTGGGCTTGGGCGTGAAGGGGAGCGATGCAATACTTGCATTCGAGCAAACGGTCCCAATTTCGAACACCTTTTGTAGATGTGATCTGTTGTAAAAGTAGAAGTTACAAAATTATTGTCCACGCTGTAATCAGGTGAAAGCTGTTCCCGTTTTGTGTTTCTTTCCTTTCGAGGTTTTTTTTTTTTTTTGCTGTCATCATTTAGTAAGGAAAACGTAGGTCATTTACTGATAACAACGGAATTCGGAAGCTTATATTCATCTATATGTAAACTGAAGGTGGACGGGAAGGGGGAGGGGGGAGGGCAGAAAGGGATTACTGACGTCAGCTGCATCAGTACATTAAGCGGAATCAGCGATGACGAGCGAAAATGTGTACCGGACCGGAATTCGAACCCGAGATCTCCTGCTTACCAGGTAGGTGCATTAACCACTGCGCCATCTTTTTTTTCGACTCAGCGAACATTTTTTTCACATCTGCATGACCACTTTTCTTTTTTACGGGAATGTTATCTGTCACTGTACTGGTCTCTCACATGGACGTGGTGCTAGGTTGCTCGTGGTTGTGCGGTAGCGTTCTCGCTTCCTACGCCCGGGTTCCCGGGTTCGATTCCCGGCGGGGTCTGGGATTTTCTCTGCCTCGTGATAACTGGGTGTTGTGTGTTGTCCTTAGGTTAGTTAGGTTTAAGTAGTTCTAAGTTCTAGGTGACTGATGACCATAGATGTTAAGTCCCATAGTGCTCAGAGCCATTTGAACCACTTTTTTACTAGGTTGGTTTTTTTCACATATGCATGACGACTTTTCTTTTTTACGGGAATGTTATCTGTCACTGTACTGGTCTCTCACATGGACATGGTGCTAGGTTGGTTTTTTTATTTAATGTTTTTATTTTTTTATTTACCTTTCGTGATGAGTCATCATCATGATCTAAACTATCGGAAGATGAACTGTCGACACATAGTGTGCAGCAACACGTCGAGCTGCTACTGCCTACTGGATAGGTAACTTGCCGTAATGTTCCATTGTCGCTTCTCGTTGCTCATATTTCGTTTTGACGCATGCCTCAGTCCTGTGGTGCCGTTCTAAAAATCAGAAGAGAGACTTGATACCAACAGACTTCCTTGGGTCAGTCATTCCCCCTTTGCCTGTGCCAATCTGTTTTTTGTCCTTGTTGCCTCGTCTGCCATGTGTTATTGTGCTTTCAGCGTAGCAAATTCCTTCACTTCATCTACTTCGTGGTCTCCAGTTTTCATGTTAAGTCTGTCGCTAATCTCATTTCTGCTACTCCTCTTTACTTTCTTCTTTCTTTAGTATGTCCTCAGTCCATAGTATGTGCTCATTAGACCGTTATATTCCTGCAGTCCTCCTCAGTTTCACTGAGAATAACAATGTCATCAGTGAATCTTATGATCGATAACTTCTTACCCCAATTTTAATTCCGCACTTGAACCTTTCTATTATTCCTGTAATTGCTTCTTCAATGCACAGACTAAACAATAGGGGCGAAAGGCTACGCCCTTGTCATACAAACATTTTAATCATGATACTTCAAAATGTTCAATGTGTGTGAATTTCTAAGGGACCAAACTGCTGAGCTCATCGGTCCCTAGACTTACACACTACTTAAACTAACTTAAACTACCTTATGCTAAGAACAGCACAACACACAGACCCATGCCCAAGGGAGAACTCGAACCTCCGGCGGGAGGGGCCGTGCAATCCGTGACGTGGCGCCTCAATCCACGCGGTCACTCCACGCGGCCATGATACGTCGTTCTTGGTCTTCCGTCCTTATTGTTTCCTCTTGTTTCTTATACGTATTTTATATTCCACTTCTTTCCTTGTAGCTTACTTTCATTTTCCTGAGAGGTTCTAATACATCCCATCGTTTTACATTGTCAAACACTTTTTTTTTTGATCGAAAAATTTAACGAATATGCCTTGTTTTTACTTAATTCTATATCTACGTCTACATAGATACTCCGTAAATCACACTTAAGTGCCTGCCAGAGGTTTCATCGAACCACCTTCATAACAATTCTCTATAATTCGAGTCTCGAACAGCGCGGGTAAAAAACGAACACCTATATGTTTCCGTGCGAGCTCTGATTTCCCTTATTTTATCATGATGATGGTTTCTCTCTATGTCGGCCAGCGTCAACAAAATATTTTCGCATTCGGAGGAGAAAGATGGTGATTGAAGTTTCGTGAGAAGATACCGCCTCAATGACAAATGCCTTTGTTTTGTCGGTGTCCAGTTCAAATTCTGGATCATGGCAGTGACACTCTCTCCCATATTTTGCGATAACACAAGACGAGCTGCTCTTCTGCATACTTTCTCGATATACTCCGTTAATTCTATCTGGTAAGGATCCCACACTGCGCAGTACTCCAAAAGAGGACGGACTAGCGTAGTGTACACAGTCTCTTAAATAGATCTTTTACATTTTCTACGTGTTCTGCTAATAAAACGCAGTCTTTAGTTTGCCTTCCCCACAACATTTTCTATTGTGTTCTTTCCAATTTAAATTATTCGTTATTTAAATTCCTATGTATTCAGTTAAATTTACGGCCTTTATATCACTGGTTTATCGTGTAACCGAATTTTAGCGGATTCCTTTTAGCACTCGTCTGGATGAACTCACACTTTTCATTATTTAGGGTCAACTGCCAATTTGCACATTATTAAGATATCTTTTCTAAATCGTTTTGCATTTTGTTTTGATCTTCTGATTAGTTTACTAGACGATAAATGACAGCATCATCCACAAACAACCAAAGACGGCTGCTCAGATTGTCTCCTAAATCGCTTATGTAGATTAGGAACAGCAGAGGACCTGCAACACTACCTTGGGGAACGCCAGATATCACTTTTGCTTCACTCGATGACTTTCCGTTAATTACTACGAACTGTGACCTCCCTGACAGGAAATCACGAATCTGGTCACATAACTGAGATGATATTCCATAAGCATGCAATTTCACTGCAAGCCGCTTGAGTGGTACAGTCTAAAACCCATTTGGAAATATAGAACTACGGAATCAGTTTGAAATCCCTTGTCAACAGCACTCACCACTTCGCGTGTGTAAACAGCTGGTTGTGTTCACAAGAACGATATTTTCTAAATCCTTTATGCTGTGAGTCAATAGCCCGATCTCTTCTCTTGCTCCCATCATCAAGCTCGTCGTCAGAACTGCTTTTTTGTTACCAAACTGATCTTCATCTAACAGACCGCATGGTGAAGTGGGATCGTGATACGAGTTCCTATTGCCTGGTATTTTCATTGAACTGTCAGAAATTTTTGATTACATTGTCCTTCTGGATTATCTCAAATTGTCATCGTACCTAACTAAGCGAATGCTGAGTGTTGCATTACTTAGCACTGGTTTTCTTGTTTTTCGTATCTTCCCATAACTTCCTTATTCTTTCACTCTGGGCCCGTCTCCTTCCTTGCACCTACACGATTTTAAGTTTCATATTCCTTCCTGTTGGGTTCTTGCGCGTGAATTTATGTGTATTGATTTTCTGCCTGTATGTAGTCCGTGTAATCACCAGTGGGTCAATACTGAATTCTGTGAGATCACTTTTGGTGGCTATCAAATTACTTATTCTTGATTGCCGGGTTCCGTTACATAAAAATAATCTTCTGTCATATCTCCAAAAATTGCAGTCAAGCCTAATGGATAAAACTTCAACAGTTGAGAATGTAAAGCAAATTTTCTTGAAAATTAATAACTGTTTCTCTGCAAATTTACTGTCACTGTATTCAGATAAAACACAATGTATGCAATTCATTATTGCCCAAGGGGTTACCAAATCATTAGAAATAGTACAGGAGAGTAAATCAATAAATGAAACAGAATATTATAAATACGTAGATGTATATATTGATAAGAACCTGAATTGAAAAGTACATTTAAAAATTCTTCTTAGATGTCTAACCTCTGCGACTTTTATTTTACAGGTAGTATCAGATTTTAGAGATGAAAATGTCAAAAAGCTGACTTACTCGTCCTATTCCTATTCGCTGACGTCTTATGACATCGTATTCTGGTCTAACTCGTCACTGAGGAAGAAAATATTTTTGCATGGAGGGGTGTAATAAGGGTAACATGTGTGTTCATTCTAGAACCGCTTGTACAACTTTTATTAAAAGGTTGGGCATTCTGAAAACAGCCTCACAACACATTTACTCCATATCGAAGTTTGTAATCAGCAATTAATCACACTCTGAAAACAACAGTAGAAGAAAAAATTAATTACACTGTCCCTCATTTAGCTGTAGTATGACAAAGGAAGGTGTGATGTATTCAGTTACAAAAGTCTTTGACCACTCACCTAGTGATGTAAAAAAATTAAATGTATAAGAAAATTAACTTCAAACACAAACTGAAATCATATCTGCTTGACAAGTACTTTTAGTCCATGGAGAGAAAGGAATATTAGTGTTAGGAAGAGACGGAGAACAAGCTCGTGGTAGGGAAGGATGGGGAAGAGGATATCGTCCATGCCCTTCGTAATCCATAGAACAATTTTTGCAAGTGCAATAATGTATTGTGTGTGTGTGTGTGTGTGTGTGTGTGTGTGTGTGTGTATGTGTGAGTGTGGGTGGGTAGGTGGTTGTATGTTTGGGAGAGCTATTTGATCATCGTTAGGCGTAAATAAATGTATGAAAAATATATATAGCTTAAGGACAGACTTCACCCTAAAACTTTTCTCTTTTTTCAAAAAAAAATTTAATGGCTATTTCACATCTTTGAAGTATTTACTTTTAGGTCCCAAAACGACATGGCTGTATTCGAATGTCAGGTGTGTCTAAGAAATATTTGAAACATGGACTGCGCGATGGGCTGTGGTGCACTGACAGCTGACGTGTGGTCAGAACAGTATCTGCCCATCAGAGACTTTCATCTGACACACTATTGCTAAGATGCACTGATGGCAAGACACAAAATTCAAATGAAAGTTTGCACACTGTTATTAGGTGCAAGTCCACCAAAGGAAAAAAAAGATACTGTTGGGCACTGTAGAAGCTGTTTCTCAGTTCAAAAAAATGGTTCAAATGGCTCTAAGCACTATGGGACTTAACATCTGAGGTCATCAATCCCCTAGACTTAGAACTACTTAAACCTAGCTAACCTAAGGACATCACACACATCCATGCCCGAGGCAGGATTCGAACCTGCGACCGTAGCAGCAGCGCGGTTCCGAACTGAAGCGCCTAGAACCGCTCGGCTTTCTCAGTTCAGTGGGGGATCTTTGAAGACAGAAGGAAGCAAAAGCCAAAGCGCCCTTTGACACCCTCCTTACCTGTTTATATAGAGATCAACGGCGGTTCAAGCAGTCCACAAGATGCTGCCTGGAGAAGCAAAAATTTACAAGAGGAAGGAGCCTTACAGGAGCAGAAAGGGAAAACGTATGGTGCTCGTGAATTTTAGTGGTAATGTGCCTCGTACTAACATTCCTTGTCCAACAAAATTTTAAAACCCGTTTTCCTGTAAGTTTGTTTTTCTAATTTCAATGCCAACTTTTTTATCCTACAGATTAAACAGTATCAATAATTTCTTGCAGAAAGTAGTCTTGAGGGATTTGCATACTTCCATGCATTAATATGACCGAAAATGTAGTTTGTCTCTTTTATTATCACATTTACTTATCGATAGTTAAAAAGTTTTAAGTTTCAAACTTGAAAAAATACTGAAAGTAAATTAATAACATTTATCATAAAATGAGGGCATAGAACTGTTGAACAATGTCTTGTGAATGAGCCTAAAAATCTGGAATGTGAAAATAGAGGTCTCTGTACCAAAAGTTAGTTTTCAAAAATACCATTAAAATGATATTACAAATTCAAAACTAAAAAACCAATGAAGTTACGGACTGTGAAGATTGGGCATTGCTACATCTTTTCGTGATAGAAATGACTGAAAAATTCGGTTGTAATTGGCAAAGTAGAAGAAAATTTAAATTTTTGTGTTGAGTCTCCCCTTAAGACAGTCATGTTAATAATCAGCATGTTACCATATTTTCCACTGACAATCTATACTGTAATTATAAAACTGACTCCTTCCATACCATAGCGAGAGGTCGCAGTTATTATCTACGGAACACGCAAATAGCTTACTCACTGGTAAAAGAGAAAAGAAGCTACTGTCCTTCCTCCATATCTCTCAGCTGACGTCATGTAACGCCCCTTTAGACCCACCTGTGGCCATCTTCTATAAACTGTGTTGTGGAAGGCGGTTGAACGATCATGAATGAAGAGAGGAAGACGTGTCGGTGACGCGGCTATTAGGCACAGAGTAAATGCTGGCCTAGGGTGAGGAGGAATATTAGCCGTGTCCTCTTAATGGAAATCGTCCTGGATTTTGTTTTAACCGATTTAAGGAAACTGTAGAAAACATACGTCTAAATAGTATCCTGAGTACGATGTATGCGTCGTTACAAAATGCCACTTTTCAAAGAAGCATGTTATTCGGCACTTTCTGTTGTTTGCAGCGGCTGTTAGTAGGCAAAGTTTAATACATTTCAGTCGTGTGATATTGCTATTCTCACATACACTTTGCTAGCATTTCGCGTGCTGAACTGGTGATGAACTGTGAACGTGATCTAGTAGTTAGGCGTGAGGCATTTCAGAGACAAAGATGTAGTTTGTTTTTCGTAAGTTAGAAGCTAATCACGGGATCATGTCACCGTCATTCAGTCCGATCAGTTATGCATTCAGTTTTGTTATTCTCTCCTGCATTTTAGTCTGTTCAGTGCCTTACCGGGAAGACGTGTATAGAAAACTTGTATTTGGTGATTCAAACCGGTCTCTGTTGCAATTATGTAATTGTTTATTAATTCAAATACGTGGTGCGCGGCATGTTTTCTTTAGCTGAGAGGTCTTTTGAGATTGCCTTTCATGTGTAGGTATGCTACTTTCCCTTACTAGAGAGCTAGCAATATTCACAAATTAATCTAATTGGGACTGGTCAAGCTCAAGAACAATGGAATGCAAAGGAATATATTGTATTTCCGTGACTGCTTGAAATTCGATTCATCTTCACGTGGATAGTAATTCCCACGGAGTGTATGTTCTTGTTTGGTCACTTTGAAGTTAATACAGCGTGTCAATTCAGTATTACTGCGATTTATTTATTTAATTATTTTATTTTCGTTCATGATTTTGATGCACACTTTGTGTGACGCCATATTGAGCTCACTTGTCATCCACGTCTGTCTAATCAATGATTATCCGTGGTACAGTGGATGAAGTAGCTCACTGGTATCCAGCTCTCCCACGTTATTAGTAACAAACATCCCGATGTACTACTTTCAGATGTCTCCGAAGTCCAGATTCGTGTGACAGACTTTTGCAGAGTATATACTTACACTATATGATCAAAAGTATCCAAACATCTGGATGAAAATGACTTACTAGTTCGTGGCGCCATCCATATGTAATGCGGGAATTCAATATGGTGTTGGTCCACCCGTAGCCTTGATGACAGCTTCCACTCTCATAGGCACGCGTTCAATTAGGTGCTGGAAGGTTTCTTGAAGAATGGCAGCCCATTCTTCACGGAGTGATGCACTGAGGAGAGGTATCGATGTCGGTCGGCGAGGCCTGACACGAAGTCGGCGTTCCAAAACATCCCAAAGGTGTTCTATAGGATTCAGGTCAGGACTCTGTGCAGGCCAGTCCATTAAAGGGATGTTACTGTCGTGTAACCACTCCACCACAGGCCGTGCATTATGAACAGGTGCTCGATTGTGTTGCAAGATGCAATCCCCATCCACGAACTGTTCTTCAAAAGTGGGAAGCAAGAAGGTCAAGAAGGTGCTTAAAACATCAATGTAGGCCTGTGCTACGATAATGCAACGCCAAACAACAAGGGGTGCATGAAAAACATGACCACACCATAACACCACCGCCTCCGAATTTTACTGTTGTCACTACACACGCTGGTGGATGACGTTCACCGGGCATTCGCCATACCCACACCCTGCCATCGGATCGGCACACTATGTTCCGTGATTCGACACTCCACACAACGTTTTTCCACTGTTCAGTCGTCCAATGTTTACGCTCCTTACACCAAGCGAGGCGTCGTTTAGCATTTACCGGCATGATGTGTGGCTTATGAGCAGCCGCTCGACCATGAAACCCAAGTTTTCGCACCTCCTGCCTAACTGTCATAGTAGTTTCAGTGGATCCTGATGCAGTTTGGAATTCCTGTGTGATGATCTGGATAGATGTCTGCCTATTACACATTCCGTCTTCAACTCAGTCAACAGTCGAGGTCAGGCTGCACGCTTTTGTGCTGTACGTGTTCCTTCACGTTTCCACTTCACTACCACATCGGAAACAGTGGACCTAGTGTGTTTAGTAGTGTGGAAATCTCACGTACAGAAGTATGACACAAGTGACACCGAATCACCTGACTGCGTTCGAAGTCCGTGCGTTCCACGGAGGGCCCCATTCTGCTCTCTCACGATGTGTAATGACTATTGACGTCCCTGACATGGAGTACCTGGCGGTAGGTGGCAGCACAATGCACCTAATATGGAAATCGTATGTTTTTGAGGGTGTCCGAATATTTGTGATCACATAGTGTATGTAACTACGAAATAACTTGCACAGAAGAAGGTAGCGATGGCTTTAGCTTTTGAAATAGTACATGCAGAGCTTGTCCTTGAACTGTTTTTATTATTCATTTACTTTGGTGAACATTTTCAGTGATAGACCGTTTTCAGATTAAGTATGGTGATTATGTTCACGGGGAATCATCCCATTCACCGTGTTTAACTGAAATCTGACCACATCGACGCTTTGTAATTTTCCATCACATAAGCTATGCTTATTAATTTCAAGTTGCACGTTTTATTTTAACTGTGTTCTACTATGATTACTTCTATTCTCACTACTTAAGGTCATATTGCATCATAAAATTGATTATTGGGTCATAAACATTGATATAACAAGGCATAGTTTCAACAAATTAGAACTTTATCTGTCTACTCATGTTAGTACACCGGCTTTAACACAGCAGGCAACGTACAGCTTGGATCAATGTCGTGGCTGACAAACACATTCAGTATGTTATGGAGTCCAAATTCCACCTCGTCGTCCCCATCACTAGAGCGAAAGTCAGCACTACACCTTACTGCCTACATACCTATAATCAATTGCTCATGAGAGCAAATCAAATGCGCCATGAATTTCATTCGTTTCAGAATATAGTTTTCTAGTGCAGCTATGTTAGTTGTTATATAGCATGTTTTGCTCGTAATATGCCATCCGGATAACAATTATTTGCGACGAATTAGCCTTGTCGAGGTGGTACAACTGGTGACGCACTGGACTCGCGTTCAGGGAAAGTGTCGGTTAAACCCTGTGTGGGAATCCATATTTGTGTTTTACGTGGATTCCATTAATGTCTTTAGATGAATGTTGGAATAGTTTCTTAGAAAAGGACGATGCCATATTTCTGGCCCATATTTGGCCAGTCCAATATTGTACTTTGTCTTCATTGATATCGATATCAGTTGGACGCTAAAACCTTATTTATTTGTATAAATTAACTGTAGAACGAGGGGAAGTGGTGTAGTTATAATTATCATCTTGAAAAAATAAAGTTATGTAAATATTTTTCAGTTTTTTTTGCAGGTAAATGTGTGCAGTCCTGGTAGACATTGAAATCCTGGTGCAACAGTACCATAGTACGCCGTTAGAGGATCCAAAAACAAAATGGTGTAGCCTACTGATAAAGTGAACTATCGTATAGTACTTCGTTTTCTGCATTTGAAGGGGCTGCGTTGCAACTATCCACACTGTGATATTGGTGATATTTGATTTTTGGGCATAAGGCTGTGGAGCAAGGTATAATTTTTTGCCTAACGTTTACTCGTACACTGATGGAGAGTTCACTAAAGGCTTTAACGACTCATAAGGCTGATACAGACTAAAAGAAGCCCAGCAAGCCGAACTGTTAACGTGTATCCACCCAACCGTCAGTTCGTGACATCGTGAGACCGCTGCCTAACATTGCGGAGTCACGTCGACGTGTGCTATGGGGCTTGCATTGCGGAAGAGTTGGCGCTGTTTGTGTTATTTAGCACTGGGGCCTCGAATCTCTAATTTCATTCCTTCTTCTTTTCTATTGAAACTGTTGCTGTGCTTTTGAATTTCTGTGGCATTTCTGTATATATAAATTATGCGTTTCCTTTGTAAGTCAGATCTGGAAGCTGGACAGATTGAATAAGTGTACCTAACCGTTCTTTCCACCAACCTGTCGTCTTCTAAAGTTGTGTCCCCAGCGCAGAATACAGCTCGTCGGTCGTGGGATCTTCTTCGGTGGAGGCTGCTGTGCCGTCATCTGGAACCTGTGATTGTGCTTTTTATGGGATGCCACTTGCCCAGGTAAGTCCCCATAACTACATAGGGCAAGATCTGTAGCACTGGCAATGATAGTAGGCGACACTTCTCATTAATGTATCCCGTTTTCTTGTTATTTAAATAATCACACATTTTACATTGTATTTTATAACACTAGATATAGCTTTCTTAATTTTACGGTATCTTTTCTGACGATTCCGATATAGAGTACAACATGTCCGTTCCTCCTGAGCGACCGAAACATAGTTACATGTCCATCTCTTTAGAACGCCCGAAACAGTCTGACTAGCTCAGCCGAAGAACTTCGTCTCCCAGGCGCGCCAAAGCGACCGGAAGGTGTCCGAAACACTTCGGTTGCAATATCGTTATTCTTATGTTTCTCAAAATGTGATATTTAATAAACAAAAACGGTAGTCTCGTAGGGTAACCATGAGAAATTGTCACACCGACAACTGGGTTAAATAGAATGAAGAGTATATAAATAATTAATTAGAAAATTTAGGCCTTTTGGCACCTATCACTCGAATGTGCCGAACAAACAGAAGCAACTTCAGTACCATTGGCGGTCTCTTCCACGAGAGTGGTACATAATGTATCATCCCCACTTTTGCACCATATGCTACTTAACGCGTATCAAACTGCATCAAGGCGAGCTTCTAGCAAGATAAAATACTGGCGGCCAGAGCCAGGAACATCACATATTTCCTAGCGCAGCAATTATTAGGTCTTACTAAAACCACAGTCTGAGAGAAACGAATTTGGTGGTTTCCCAGTACCAGTACGTGATCTGTTATTGCTGATTTATCCGTCTTTCCAGGCGACAATTCCTCTTGTGTTCCTTGAAGAGGCTATTAATGCTTCATATTGCAGTTCCTATGTACTCTTGCCCGCAAGGAACGCAACAATGTCGCCTGGGCAAGACGTATAAATCAGCATTGGCAGATCACGCACTAGGACCAGGGAACCACCAAATTCGTTTCTCCGCCTTTGTGGTTTTAGCAAGATCGAATAATTAGTATAGTAGGATATAAAGAGAGGCCATAGATATTCAGAAACACAAAAACAGTTTAAACACAAAAGAAGAAGGAATGAAATTATAGAAGCTGTGGGCCCTAGTGCTAAATAAAACGAACAGCGCCAACTCTTTCCCATTGCAAGCGCCACAGCATATGTCGATGCGACTCCTCGACGTTAGGCAGCGGTCTGAGGACGTCACGAACCGACCGTTGCGTTGATATATACAAATAGTTCGGCTTGTTGAGCTTGTTTGAGTCTGAAACAGCTTTCTGAGTCGTTGAAGTCTCTGACGATGTTTCCAGCAGTGGAAGACAAAACGTTAGGCAGAGAATTATGCCTTATAAATAAAATAGCAGTAACATCGCAGTCACCTGCCATGAAAGTCTACAATCCACGCTGTGTTAATGGAAGTGTACGGAAACAATAGACTATCATATGACACAGTCATTAGGTGGCGCAGTCCCTTCCAGCTTGGTCAAATAAGTCTGAATGACGAAGCACGAAGTGGCAGATCCTTTCTCTGTGAGAATGCGGGATTGAGAGGAGAAGTGGATGCCCTGGTGCTCAAATATCATGGTATGACGATCGAGGCGATAGCTGAAAACGTGAAAAATCACTCGTGTATCAGCTTTCAACGTGTTGCACATCTTTTTGAACATGGCAAAGTTCGCCACCCGATGGGTTCCGTGATTGTTCACATCCCTTCAAAGAGCCGAATCGAGGCAGCAGTGGAAATACTGCAGCAGTGTCAAGTCGGTCTACGAGGGTTACTCGTAAGATACGATTCCTTACAAAACACAAAACCTGTTATTATTTAATCCCTTGCATTTTTGTCTATTTTTCTACATAGATCCCATATTTATTTAACCGTTTGTCGTAGCGCTCAACAAGCTTTTGTGGCCCTAAGTCATACACGTCTGCCTCCTGTGAGGGTAACCTGTCTTTAATTGCTTCTTTCACTTCAATATCTGTTAAGAAGCGCTTGCTGCTGAGATACTCCTTTATTTTTTTATTTTTTTATGGCTCATTTGGCGTGACCAGATTAGCGCCTTAACGCCCTCTCATACATCTGGCCAGAAACAACACACACAAAAATCATCGCATAACAATCACCACAATAACAGTTTTCATTATAAATAAAAATAATAATTGGAAATAATAATAATAATAACAGTAACACTAACAATGATGACTAAATAATGTCAAAATTAAGAATGTTAATAATTAGTTACTACATAAGAAACTCAATAATAATAATTTGCATTATTAACAAAAGTAATAATTTGCAATAATAACAATTATCGTAACAATAGCAATAACAATAATAAAATAATGGAGGCATTAAGAATGATTCTGATTAGTTCAGCACTTTTGAAGCCTTGTTTGGTATTAGAAGAAGTGAAAGGGATAATGAAAGACGAGAGGTTTGAAATGAAAGGGACAGTGGTTGCTTGGAAAGAAGAGAATTTCAATAGAGAACTACATAGACAAGGGGAGGGAAAAGTGGTAGGGGAGAGAGGGTTGACGAGAGTGAACTGAAAGAAGAGTAGCTACTGTCATATAAAGTGGGCCATTAGTTTTCTTTTGAAGTTTGAAAGGATTTTAGTTCCTCCAATAATTTGAGGCAGATTGTTCCAAATTCGGGTTCCTGATACATAAAATGACTTAGAGAAAATGGCATTGTTGTGCAGTGGAACATAGAGAATTTTACTTTGCTGGGAATGACTATTTCTGCTACGTTGCTCACATAGCAGTGTAAAGGTTGAAGATAAATAGGAAGGAGTTCAATGACTGAGAAGACGATACAGCAAACACGGGTCATTAGGATCTCTACGCTTATCGGCAAAATCCATGATAATTGTTCATAGGCGGGAGTGATATGATCGAAATAGCGTACCTAACATATGCATCACACACAAGCATTCATCGCCAATTCCAGCCGACGTGAGTTCTCATGCAGAAGTCCTTGGAGAATGAGATCACCATAATAAAGGATGGTGGGTATTAGTGACTCTATGAGTTCAGCTCGAGAGGAAACACATTTTTATGTTTCTGCAATGAATGAAGAGAAGCCGACACCTTCTTACAGTCTGCAGTTGTGTGTTCAATCCAGTCTAGGTGGTAGTCCAGAATTATCCCCAAATTCTTGCAGAAAAAGAATAGATGATTTCTAGTCTGTTTGGGATTAAGGGTGGAAGATATTCTCTTAACTGCGGAGTGAGAAGTGTTTTGTGAGCGACTAAGATTGCTTGCGTTATAGATGGGTTAAGTTACAAACCTACGTTCTGCGACCATTCTGATAAAGCATGTAAGTCAGCATTTACGTTCTGGATGGCTGTGTGCGGATGAATGGAAATCGCTCGGTGCCAAGTGAGGACTGTACGGTGGGTCGCCTACCTGTCCCCTTCCATAAGGTCTGATCAGCTTTGGATGTGAATGGCAGAATGGGGCCTGGCACTGTCATGCAGCAACAAAGCTCCAGAAGTCAGAAGGCCACATCGCTTATTCTGCATTGCACGTCGAAGTTTAGTCAGGGTAGCGCAGTAAGCGGCTGCTTTTATTGTTGTCCCTTGCTGCATTAACTCGACTAACGAGACTTCATGTCTGTCCCAAAATACGGTCGCCATAACCTTGTTTGTTGAGACTGTTTGCTTGGCCTTGAGTTTAACTGGTGAAGTTCTGTGGTGACGTTGTGTGCTGTCGTTTAGATTCTGGTGTCATGTGAGAAACCCACGTCTTGACCACTGCGACAATGTTCTCTAAGAACTGATCATCTTCCTTATGATATCTGTCAAAAAAACCAAGAGGACAGTCCCTTCTTTCCATTTGGTGTTCCTTAGAAAGCTGCCTGGGGACCGAACGTGTGCACAATTTGTGAAATTGCAACTTTCAGAGACAATTTTTTGCAAAGTTGTCTACCCGCATTCGGAAATCCCAATGCTGCAATTGAAATTGTGAATCGCCGCTCATCACGAATCTTTTCGTCCACGGCTTTCCCAAAATCTTCTGAAATCACTTATCCTCAGCCTGATCGCGGTACATCTGGACGTTTTCCCGTTCGTCCTTGAAAGCCCTCACCCACTTACGCTCTTTGCTGCCACCCATCGCATTGAGACATACACCTCACTTAGCTATCGATGAATTTCCGTTGCTGCAACGTTCCTTGCCGTCAAAATCCGAAGCACTGACCATATTACACAGTCGTCTGGCTGATCAACCGTTTTTAATATTTGGGACTGACACTGTAAACAGCACACTGCGACGACACCAATGCAAATGGTGTCTTTTGACAAACACGGCATGCTGGGAGTCGGTGCCCATGCGCGTTTCAGCGTACACGCGACATTCGATTAGTTACGACGATTGGGACATTATTTTCCAAATAACACTCCTGGCTGACTCACTACTTTAACCGCCTAATCACAATGGATGAGTGTTGTGTGTATCACTACGAACCCGAAACACAGGAGCAATGCAAGCTGTGGAAACACAGGGATTCGTCACCACAAAATAGGCAAAGATCCAATTATCATTGACAAAGGTGATGATGAGGGCCTTTTGGGACTGCCGAGCTGTGATATTAAAAGACTATGTTCGCAAAGGGCAAATTGTTGCAGAGCATACTACCGAAATATCTCCACGAGGATGAGAAGCCTGTCAAGAGAAGCTGTCAAAGAAGGTGGTTCAAATGGCTCTGAGCACTATGGGACTTAATTTCTGAGGTCATCAGTCCCCTAGAACATAGAATACTTAAACCTAACTAACCTAAGGACATCACACACATCCATGCCCGAGGCAGGATTCGAACCTGCGACCGTAGCGGTACCGCGGTTCCAGGCTGTAGCGCCTAGAACCGCACGATCACCGCGACCGACTCAAAGAAGGTGTTTCTGCCCTACGACAGGACGTAGCCACACATGTTTCTGTTTGAGGCAATCAAATTTTGCCTTACCGCTGCAATCTCCTGATACGATATACAGTGACTTCCTCCTGTTTCCTTTGATGAAGGAACTATTGAGTGGCTGGTGACGAAGTGTTCTCTCGAGTTAGAACCATTCTCAAACGGATAAAACGCAAACTACTACAACAAAGATCTTCGACAAGTCATCCATCGTTCAGAAAAACGTGTCGCATTAAAGGTTAAATATGTAGAGGAGGGTTAAGACCATCAACACATTCCATGGTCATAGCTGGATTTTTTCGAGGTTCATAATTAAAACTTTATGTGTATGCTTCATAAGTCAAGAGATTTGTGGTGGCTCTTATAATTATTCTATAGAGCAAATCTGAACTAATTCTGTCGGTAGACTCCATCTTCCCTTTTATTTTCAAGCTAAGCGTGCACCATGCTCGAGGTGACTGGCAGCACGAAACGAGATGACCTTCGTATGCGCTACAGTGGGCTTCTGCGGCTCTCACTGTGCCTCGCACACCACCAGACGTTGACCTATGACCTTTTCAACAAAGAGATGTCACCTGGATCTTCTCTGGAGTTTGTGTATAGTTGACCCGGGAGTTGCGTACAGAGAAATGCAAACAGCCAAGCGCACAAAGCGAAACCTCAAGCAAGGGAAATAATTTCATACTACTAAAGCTAATTGACTTTGGTGAAGGATTACACCATCTCGCTCGATTTCAGCGGGTACCCAAGAGTCACTCAACTTTAAAGAGAGACTCAGACACTTATGGCATTCAGCCTCAATGCTTAGCGCATCCACAAGTTTAACCTCACTTGTGTGTGTGTATGTGTGTGTCTGTGTGTGTGTGTGTGTGTGTGTGTGTGTGTGTGTGTGTGTGTGTGTGTGAATTCATAAGAGACCAAACTGCTGAGGTCATCGGTCCCTAGACTTACACAGTACTTAAACTAACTTATGCTAGGAGCAACACACGCACACTCAGACACACACACACACACACACACACACACACACACACACACACATACAAGTACAGATGAAACCAAATTGTCTGCATTACTTGTTGAATAGAAATCAAAAAATAGTGGAATATAAGTCGCAGAGGAGTTTAAAATTCGGAATTGTGTGACACAATTTGGGGAACAAGGAGGTGTCAAAGAAAAATAAGCTTTCAAACAATCCAGTAGCAGGTACACTGCTGGTTATAAAAATTATACCATGAAGGTGGCATGCAACAAACGTCAAACTGGCGGAAAATATACAACATGCTTTGATATGATTAGCGTTTCAGAGCAACCTATAAAACGGGTAAGCTAAGCGTCATCTACATTCAGTGTATAAGGAAAGATAACGCAGTAGGTTTCTCATTTAGAAAACAATTTCAGAGTTGGGGAACATTCAGCGTATACAAAAATCAGCAGGACGTTCAGTCACAGGTTTGTTTCACCAGTGGGAGAGCGTCAAAGCGATGCTGAAAAAACAACTGACAGACGCTTGAAGATAGACACAAATTTTCCCCTCGAAGCCTACTAACCAAGTTTCAAAAACCAGATGTAAGTGAGAAATCTAGCAATATAACACAACCCCCATGCATCACTCCCGTGCGAGTCGCGAAGGTAAGATTAGATTAATAATAGCTCGCACAGATGCGTTTAAGCAATCATTCTTCCCGCGCTCCGTAAGTGAATGAAATGGGGAGAAGCCCAAACAACTCTTAAAATGGGAAGTACTCTCTGCCATCCACTTCACAGTGGTTTGCGTAGTATAGATGAAGATTTTTGTAAAAATACCGTGTTTTGTCTCGTGTAAGAAACGTGGTGTCGCCCGAAGAGCGAGGTGCCAAAGCAAGGTTGGTACCTCGCAACGCAACCTGAAGCAAAGATAGTCGCTGCAAGCCGCATCGACGAAAGAGCGACAAAGGCGTAGCCACGCCCAAGAACGTTTCGCCAAACCACTGCAAAAGCTCGTCTACTTACGGCTGAGCACAGTACTGCTCAGCACACTCTGCGATCACTGAGTAAGTCGACAGCATCGTCTTGTAGTAGACCAGCTGTGTGGTCAATGTATTAGACTGAACTCCAAGTGAAAGTCACTGTTAAATGTACTCTGAGTGAGAAACTTGTAATTTGTGTGTATCAAGTGATATGTTAACGGTCAGAGGCAGTTGTGATTACTCATGATATTCCTAGGGAAATGGATTTTACAAAGTTAAGCAATTTATCTTACCTATGTTTGTAATAAAGTGAACTAATGTTCTGTGTGTTATTGTATCCCCCCCCCTCCCGGTTTCGTCCCGAAGCAAACCAAAGAGCCCACCGCTGTACCGACGAATGTATTTTCGCTCGGCGCAGCACGAAAGATAAAGGTGTATCAGCATTTGTCGCAATTCGACGGCAACAGCATCGTGATCAACGAGACTATGGTTTATTGTACCGAGATATTGCTGCTCGATATCTATCCCACTACTGCAAATCTGGATTAAGAGCATACTCAAAGCTATGCAGATCTCAACGGCGTCACGTGACTAGCGCCCGAGAGGACAGGAATATTGTTTGCATGGCCCTACACGATCGTACAGTTACATTACGTACATTAAGACAGGAACTGAGCTCTCTTGGACATTGACAAGTATCCACACGGACAGTACGACGACGTCTGGGGCACCACGGACTGTCAGAACGGCGACCACTGCTGCGGCTTCCCTTGACGCAGCAGCAGAGGGAGGTGCAGAGATAGTGGAGCGCCTAAAAGCAACGCTGGGTATGGGAATGGCATTACATCCTCTTTTTATATAAATCCCAGTTCTGCATAAAACTTCATGCGTGTGTGTGTGTGTGTGTGTGTGTGTGTGTGTGTGTGTGTGTGTGTGTGTGTGTGTGTGTGTGTGGGAGGGGGGGAGGGGGGGGAGAGGAGAACGAACATGACCAAGTCGTAACCGTTATCGCCATGCTGGCCCAGCACGTGCCGTGATGGTATGCGAGTGCCTTTGGATGCATAAAACGATAGCCTCTGGTTCGCATAGTTGGTAATTTTGGCAGCAGGCACTATATTTCTGACATGTTAATACCAACGACTATGCTCTAACTTGAAGGTCCTCGTGACCTTCACTTTCAACAACACAACGTCAGGCTTACTGTTCAGCCACCTTAATGTGACCACCAGTGCGGACCACTGCGAGAGGTGAAGCAAGAGAGTCAATGTTATTATGGAAACCATCGACAGGAATGTGGAGACATGCCGTCTCCATTACTGTGACCAGTTGTACTACGTTTCTCGGTTGAGGATCCTTGGCGTGAACAGCCCGTTCGAGATACAGATTCTCGACTGGACTTTAATCGGGGGAGTTTGGTAGCCAGGGCAGTACAGTAAGGTCATCCTGATGTTCTTCGACCCACGCACGTGCACTGCGAGCTGTGTGACACGTTGCATTGTCCTGCTGGTAGATGCTATCGTACCGTGCTAAAAGAAGCTCTGTGTAGGGGTACACATTGTCCTCAAAGATAGATGAATATATGCGATGATCTATTGTGTCTTCCAGAATTACGAGATCACCGAGGGAATGTCATGATAACATTCCCCAGACCATAATGCTCCTTCCTCCGGCATGGACCTTTCACCGATTTTTGCAGGGTGCCTGCTTTCAGACGTTTCACGCTGATGGAACATAAAATGCGATTCATCTGAAAGGGCCACATGTCGCCATTCAGTAGACATCCAGTTGTGGTAATGGCGTGCGAATTCCAGGCATCGCCGCCAATGAATAGCAGTCAGTTAGAGTGCATGAACCAGACGCCTGTTGCGGAGACCCATACACAGCGATGTTTGCTGAAACGCCGTTGAGGAGACACTGCTCGTAGCCCCTTGGTTCACCTGGACGGTCAGTTGCTCAACAGTTGCACGTCTATTCGCCACATCACCATAACCGTCGTTTGTACCTGTTATCTACGGCCCGTGATGCACCGCAGTTTCCTGGGTGCCAGTTTTGGAGAGCACCATTTTTCCATCCACGGTGACTTCAACCACGGCGGCACGCGAAAGGTTTACAGACTGAGCCGTTTTGGAAGTGCTTCCACCCTTGGCCCGAAGGGTAATTATCATGGCCTTATGAATGTAACATAATTCGCTCCGTTTCCGCATTGCGACAACGACTGCACTGTCTCTGCGTCCCCTGGACAAGCTTTATATAGACTCCACTGCTCGTGCTGCCACCTGTCGTCGGTGTGCGGTTATTTAACGTTGACGTCGAACATAGATGCTGGTCAGATTAGTGTGACTGAGCCGTGTACGTGCTATACTCGTCTGCCTCGATATAGAGGATGTTCGATTGTTGCCCTGGCCGGCACAGACTCCAGATCTGTCAGCCATTGAAAACTGTCATTGGTTGTCAAGAAACTGGTACGCCACTGCGTCTGATGAACTCTGGCATACCTGTAGAGTTGAATCAGTGTAGAATGACGTACCCATTTGTCATACAGGCTCAGTTCAACTTAGTGCTCAGCTGAGTTCAAGTAAATGTCAGAGGTTGCAGCTCAGTGTAGTAAATTTCGCACTTTGTATACCCCCAAATAACCTACAAATTTGTCTTATATACTTCCTGCTATATTATATAAGGACAACATGCAAAATTTCGCTATTTGCTATTTTTACCGCTGATGCAATTTTAATGACCAGAAGTATCTTAAACACTTGCAGTAGTAACCATTTGTTTCAAAAGTAAGGTACAGCACAAAAATGGTTCAAATGGCTCTGAGCACTATGGGACTTAACTTCTGAGGTCATCAGTCCCCTAGAAATTAGAACTACTTAAACATAACTAACCTAAGGACATCACACACATCCACGCCCGAGGCAGGATTCGAACCTGCGACCGTAGCGGTCACGTGGTTCCAGACTGTAGCGCCTAGAACCGCTCGGCCACCCCGGCCGGAGGTACAGCACATCATTTACAAAAGCGGGCTATCTAAAACACAAAGTGATAGACAAATGGGACCTCAAATTATTAAGAACTGTAAAATTGTTAAACAACATGCTGAAAAGCGAGAACATGCCGAACGCTTGAAGCAACAGTGTGCTAATTCCTTTCTTAAAAAACAACGGAGGCGTTAAGTGGCTTTGGAAACACGACTCACATCTCATACCCTTAAAATCTAGGAAAGAGACCTTCAAGACTTCCCAGATCAACTTATCACATTGACAGAAAATCAGTTTGGATTCGCGGCAGGAAAGAGAATCACGAATGATATTTATCCGACAAGACTAGTGATGGGAAAATCTCTTATAAAATCGTTGTAAGACCAGCGCTGTTGTATGGCAGTGATACCTGAGAATCGAAAAAGATTTAAAACGTAAGTTCCTCACAGCAGAAATGCGCTTGTTACGATGGACGGGAGGAGTAACACTGAAAGACAAAGTGTGGAATGACTGAAAGACAAAGTGCGGAACGACTTTATAAGAGGTAGTTTTAAACTCGTCCCCATACAAGAAGAACTCCCAGAAACCATTCTGAGATGTAACGGTCACATAACAAGAAGACATGATTACTAATCTGTAGAAAAGTGCCTTTCCATGTGTACAAAAACGAGAAGGAAAGAAAGGCCTCAAAGCATCTAGTTACCGAGCATTCAAAGTGATGTGAAGAAGCTAAGCCTACCGACCGGGCAGATGGCACCACACGATTAGGAAAGACGATCGCGAGTAATGGGAAACCAACGATGAAGAAGGCTCGAGTAAGATGACTGCTGGCATGAAAACTTTGAAAAGTTCATGGCCGATTCTTAGCGAGACTTTCAAACCGACATTTCCTTCCTTTTCGGCCGTAGCTACCTGCAAAATATCTTCTTCTTTATCATCTTGTTTAATATCGAATAGGAATGCGCGAATGTAGATTTTCCCGGTGTATACTACTGACGAAAATTTCTCAGGTTTCCAGCCGGATTGCAATGTTAAAATATCACGACGTTTCGAACAGTTTCAGACTCACCATCTTCAGGCGAAGTGTCGAGATACGGCTCGGGATCTGGTTTTATTTCACGGAAGAACCACAGGGCTTTGCTCGTCAGACATCTAGCATGGCTTAATGATTATTTAAGGTGGTTGTTTTTATTTATCTGTACGATTTTTTGTATGTATAACTATTGTTTGTAATCTGCTGTAGACTAAACTGGTGAAAGTGGAGATGGGTATATTATGTGAAGCGTCGAGGTAATATGTACCTAATTGATGACTAAGGTGGTGGGTCGAAGTGGAAGCCTTTTCGTAAAGGTCTTCAGACTTCTTATTTATGTAGGTTCACCTAGGAGGTCCCTGATGTGTGTGTTTGGCGTGTACCACTCGGCGTCGGCTATGATGCGCAATATTCTGCACTGAAGTCTATTGAGATGTGTGCTCACCGCCATTGACCACACCTCTGATCCAGACAGGATAGTTGGCACAGTGACACTCATGTATATCCTTAACTGGTTGTCGTTGATGGCCCCCCACCATTTAGTAAGGGGTATAGCCGGCCGAAAACAGTGCGAAAACGTCTTACATTGTTTATTTGTTTTACTAACGTTCGAGCTGAAGGTTCAGATGAATCGTCGAGTTGTCCCATTCTAGTGTTCTGCCGGCCACAGAAATTTAGTGATTGGGGGATTATCCTGTTAGAGAGTATTATTGCGATAATCTTTTCTGGATTGATTTTTATCTTCCAGATGTTGCAGCGTAATGTGAATGCATCGAGATGTTCCTGCAGTTTTCTCGCTATAAAGTTAAGGTTGCTGCGACCCGCCAGTTTTGGCACATCGTCGGTGTGAAACGCGTATAACACGTGGTCCAGAACCGATCCCTGCGGGATCCCGACCGTAGCATTAACCCATAATGCCACACTTTATCTAACGCTTTCTCACCTTCGAGAAAGGCAGTCTCTGTACTGTTTTTCTGTGACTCGCTCTGCAAGAATGTTCCGAGAGATTCACGGGGTTGGTGGATGGGGCTGTGCTCCGGACGGAAGCCAAACTACCCAGTGGTGATTATCTTGCTGACTTTGAGGAATGGTGAGCGCTCTGGGGATAAGAAGCTCCAGTACTTTCCCTACAAAGTATAGGAGTGATATGGATCTGTAGCTTTGGAGAGGGACGAGGTTCTTATTAGGTTTAAGTGAGGTTATAACCTGAGCAGTTTTCCCAACGCTTCGAAAGTACGTTAGGATGAGGCACTGATTGCAGACTGTGGTGAGGTACGTGACTGCAGGAGGAGGTAGATGTTTTAGGCTGGGAACACGGTCCCTGTCGGGGCCTAGACGTCTGATGTAGGCACATGCGAGGCGATCGGAAACTTATGTAAACTCTATCTCTGGCCTACTCTCTCTCAGATGAGCAACTGGTCCGGCTATTTCTCTTTCCTGCCTGTCATTCTGGTCATAGTCGAGGACATGAATTACAAATTGTGATTCTAATGATGTCACCAGTACTTCCGTTTTCTTCTTCTGCTTCGTATAACAATCCACGTTCTCCTCGGACTGGCGTCTACCCTGGGTGTAGCTTTCTGCGATTTCATAATCTTCCGTACGTTGCTCATATTACGTTCGTCTTCTCTGAGTTTTCCTGCCCAGCAGAGGCCTCTGTGCTCTCATAGTTTGTCCTTTACCCGGCCTTCTAGCCGCCTACGCCTGCGACGATCGACGGGATCGCGGTAACACTGCCAGTCCCTTCTCATGCACCACTTAAGCCGTCCCCGAACGTGACGTGAAACGCACATGGACGAGAGCTGGTGACGTCACAGCGTGGAATTCCACACTCGACTACACTGCGGGGCATGAAACAAAGAATCTGGCAAGTCAGATTTGTGCCTTGTGGAGAGGATCGCGGCCAATGAATTTCGACATCGTTTTACGTTACAAGAAGAACATAGGAGCCGCCATTTTGTATGGCATTAAACATCGTATTTTGTGGGTTTTCCTTCTCATAGATTATGTGGTATGAATATAAGCTGTCTCAAAGCATCAGCAAATTGAGGATCTCTCGAAAACCCGTCGTATTAGCAACGATGTATTGTAATAAAATGACAAGAAACTACATACTGGTAGATAAAGGCTTCCTGTAGTTTATGTTTTTGGTGTTATAACGTGTGTGCTACGAAAGTATACCGTTCCAATGTTACGATGCAATGATGATTTGTCAAAAGCGGGTCTTTTTGGTGAAATTTGCGTATTAAATTTCAAATAATGGGATTTGTAGGTACAATCTTCAGACAGTGTATGCCATATACGAAGACCAGGTCTATATGTCGAAGCTGTAGTGCAGCTGATTGCGTCGTGAGCTCGCAATTGTGAAGAGAAAGGTGGCCGGCACGCATCTACCTCTTTCAAATACTTTCTTTCACTTATGTTTTCTAAAAAATTTAATAGCTGTATTATTTCAAAAGTCGACGTTATTGATTATAAATAATGAACTTGCAGCAATTCTTGTTGCAATGGCCAAAGACTGGAATGTTCTTCCAGTGGCTAGAAATCTTAATGTGTCTGCCAGTTTACGTATGAAAGTAAACGCAAGTTACACACTGGAAATTTTTTGCTATTATGAAACTTCCTGTAATATATACATACAGGGTGTAAATTTTAAGTTGACAAACCAGAATAACTCGAAAAATAAGCTTCACACGAAAAAATGTGTAGAATCCAAAGTTGATTATTTTAGAGAGAGACATATGCTGGTGCTAAAATTAGCCCGCCACCCCAGCCGCCTGGGGGTGGGGTGGGAGGCACCTTTAAAATTTCAAATGGGAACCCCCATTTGTTATTGCAGAATCAGATTCTACATAAAAACTACGTACATTTTGTCTTAAACATTTATTTTGATTCTTGGTAGTTGGCGCTGTATTTCAAGAAAATCCATGTTCTCATTTTTGCGTGGAAATGGTTACGGATAAATAAAAAATACTTATTTACTTCGTAAATTTTGATTCGCTAAAACTAAAACTCTCCCCATAGGGTGTGGTTTGAGAGAGAGGAATTAGAGTTTTACAAATGCTGACCCAAGTATTTTTTATTTATCCGTAACCATTTTCCATGCAAAAATAAAAACATGGATTTTCTTGAATTACAGCACCAACTACCAAAAATCAAAACAAATGCTTAAGACAAAATGTACGTAGTTTTTTATGTAGAATCTGTTCTGCAACAAAAAATGGGGATTTCGATTTGATATTTTAAAGTTACCTCCCACCCCACCCCCAGGGGGCTGGGGTGGCGGGCTAATTTTAGCACCAGCAGATGTCCCCCTCGAAAATATTCAACTTTGGATCCTACACATTTTTTCGTGTGAAGCTTATTTTTCGAGTTATTCTGGTTCGTCAACTTCAGATTTACACCCTGTGTATCTGAGTTTATGGAGTGGCTCATGCCTTTATCTTACCGGTAAGTATCTTTTTCAGTGGTGGTTAACAGCTTCGAAAAAATGTGATGAAGTACGTTATTTCAGAGTGTTTGTAGTCGATGCTTGCGAAAACTGCTATTAAACACTATAACTTAATTACCTTCAATACGAACATGCGGACACCCAGTATGCGGTCGTGTACGTAGTACAAACAATATCTACAATTTAAAGGCACATGAAGTGTGTAGCCATTCACTCGTTCTCATACGCACACCAATGACAAACAATTCATGCAAATATTCCACATAAAATTGCACAAACATTCACTATTCACAAGTAAATACACATCTAAATTGAATAGTGTAATTACAGGGGGTTCTCATTCCTTTCCCACAGACAAATCGTTTGTCGTCACGACGCGACAGCCCGACTTTCAGGTACAGTGCAGTATGTACCTCTTGGCCGCGCAAGAGGAAGACTACTTGGTACACCACATGCGGAGCAACACCAGCGGCGTCTTGCAACCACCTCCTGTAATTCCCCATTGTAAGAGCCTTTCAGGCCGGACGATGGACACCCTAAGCCTACATTTGGGTTCCAACTGCGTCTATTCGATATTCATACATTTTCGAAGTGACCTCCGCAAGCTACACAGTCTCGAACCATTCGCCTCGTCTTTCATCAGGCAGATAACTTTCTTGCTTTGGGGCTTTGTTCCATAAGGATTACTGACCGCATAGCCAGCCGTGTAGAATGCTTTGGGATTGTACCTAATTACTTCATAGATTGCAGCCTTTCGCCCAGTAGATGAAATTGTCTTTTTCCATACAAAGTAATTCTGGAGCAGTGAAGTTTGGATTCGCAAACTGATAATGGACCAGTACTTCTGGACGTGGAGAGGGTCAGAGCGCACATAAAGACATAGACTGCCCCAAAATCTTAGCTATTTCCACAGCGATTGCTCCTTGACCGAAGATGGTAGTCCACTTGAAATTTGTCCTGACGATGTAATCTTTTGTCCTGTAACACCCATCCCAACGATAATCTAAATGAATTTCAAGGTATTCTCTAAAATTTTCTATGGTTTTCTCGAAAACTGAATCAGTCATCAATTTATAAAAATTCTTTTCAAAGTCACACTTCACGTGAGGTGTTTGCACTAACGTACTCCTGGAACCAGCGATGCTGCATCAAGGAGACGCTGCTCGTGATTCTAATAAGTTCCAGCCTGTAGCTGAGACATTGCTGGAGGTTTCTGTAGATGCAGAGCATAACTATGCTTGTCCTTCAGCTTTGTCATCAGCTTGGGAACAGTGCCGTTATGTGGTACTAGGCGCTCCGGAGACAGTGGCAAATTGCTGTGCATGCAATGCAAATGGATAGGAAATGTCAGTTGCACCTCCGAGCCATATCCTTCACCAGCGTACAGTCACACCATGGATCTTTTTCTTCAGTATGGTGATTTCCCCGTTGAACATCCATCGGAACCCTCCAATCGGCAAAGACAGTTGCGCAGTGTGCCTGCAGAAATTGTCTACGTCCAAGTAAAGGATATAACTGAAATCATCAGACTGCCTGTACTACTCGCTTATTCACTCCTCACTCATAGGCGTACATGTGTCCACACTGGCAAAGTCCCCACGAATCCCACATTCAAAGAAGAACAATATACACTCCTGGAAATTGAAATAAGAACACCGTGAATTCACTGTCCCAGGAAGGGGAAACTTTATTGACACATTCCTGGGGTCAGATACATCACATGATCACACTGACAGAACCACAGGCACATAGACACAGGCAACAGAGCATGCACAATGTCGGCACTAGTACAGTGTATATCCACCTTTCGCAGCAATGCAGGCTGCTATTCTCCCATGGAGACGATCGTAGAGATGCTGGATGTAGTCCTGTGGAACGGCTTGCCATGCCATTTCCACCTGGCGCCTCAGTTGGACCAGCGTTCGTGCTGGACGTGCAGACCGCGTGAGACGACGCTTCATCCAGTCCCAAACATGCTCAATGGGGGACAGATCCGGAGATCTTGCTGGCCAGGGTAGTTGACTTACACCTTCTAGAGCACGTTGGGTGGCACGGGATACATGCGGACGTGCATTGTCCTGTTGGAACAGCAAGTTCCCTTGCCGGTCTAGGAATGGTAGAACGATGGGTTCGATGACGGTTTGGATGTACCGTGCACTATTCAGTGTCCCCTCGACGATCACCAGTGGTGTACAGCCAGTGTAGGAGATCGCTCCCCACACCACGATGCCGGGTGTTGGCCCTGTGTGCCTCGGTCGTATGCAGTCCTGATTGTGGCGCTCACCTGCACGGCGCCAAACACGCATACGACCATCATTGGCACCAAGGCAGAAGCGACTCTCATCGCTGAAGACGACACGTCTCCATTCGTCCCTCCATTCACGCCTGTCGCGACACCACTGGAGGCGGGCTGCACGATGTTGGGGCGTGAGCGGAAGACGGCTTAACGGTGTGCGGGACCGTAGCCCAGCTTCATGGAGACGGTTGCGAATGGTCCTCGCCGATACCCCAGGAGCAACAGTGTCCCTAATTTGCTGGGAAGTGGCGGTGCGGTCCCCTACGGCACTGCGTAGGATCCTACGGTCTTGGCGTGCATCCGTGCGTCGCTGCGGTCCGGTCCCAGGTCGACGGGCACGTGCACCTTCCGCCGACCACTGGCGACAACATCGATGTACTGTGGAGACCTCACGCCCCACGTGTTGAGCAATTCGGCGGTACGTCCACCCGGCCTCCCCCATGCCCACTATACGCCCTCGCTCAAAGTCCGTCAACTGCACATACGGTTCACGTCCACGCTGTCGCGGCATGCTACCAGTGTTAAAGACTGCGATGGAGCTCCGTATGCCACGGCAAACTGGCTGACACTGACGGCGGCTGTGCACAAATGCTGCGCAGCTAGCGCCATTCGACGGCCAACACCGCGGTTCCTGGTGTGTCCGCTGTGCCGTGCGTGTAATCATTGCTTGTACAGCCCTCTCGCAGTGTCCGGAGCAAGTATGGTGGGTCTGACACACCGGTGTCAATGTGTTCTTTTTTCCATTTCCAGGAGTGTATCACCATCAGTCAACAGTTAGATTCTGACATATGTTCTTCTTAACACAAAGATAGGATCCAGAGAGTATTTGTCCAGGCTTACACTCTGGAATTCCTCAAAAATGTCTGTTGACGTCGATGTATATGTACAATCTAGCGTACTCTACTAAACCATGGATACCGAACCCCTGCCAAACATTCACCGCATGCCTATACTCTACATCCTTTATGACAGTGCCAGTGAGTTTACTGGAGATGACGTTATGTCAGGCAAGGTCGTGTAGTGGGGTCTCTCCATCGAATCCAGGTATCTGTAAGGAAAGACCCCCTTCTTTGTCACAAGCTGAAACTTAGCTCTCTGAAGGCGTAACAGTACTGACCGACCGCCATGTCATCCTCAGCCTATAGTTTCGTGATTGGAGCCGTTACTTTTCACTCAGGTAGCTCCTCAGTTGTGCTCACAAGAGCTGACTGTACCCTGTTTGCCAACAGCGCTAGGCAGACCCGGAAGATCACCCGTCCAAGTGATGATCAAGCTCAACAGTGCTTAACTTTGGTAATCTCATGGGAACTGGTGTTACCACTGCAGCAAGGCCGTTGACATATGCAGCTCTGGTGATAAGCATATCCTGCTGATGCATTGTCTCAGCATGTTTCTGAAAAGAGGTGTGGATGAGATGTAGCATATCCAGCAAGTGGAGCATTAGTGTGATTGACTTGGAAAATGAAATGTATTTTTCAGCAGTGTCAGGTACGCCAATGGCCTTATCATCTTTCTAGATGAAATCACTCAAGTGCTCAACAAGAAAGTGAGCATCATATCCACTCAAGTTATGGAAGAAGAGGGGTATGTGTTGTGGCATTTGGTACTTCAAGCTACATGCAGTGTGAGTTGCACCATGGAACTGAACTATTAGATAACAGTGGTGTCTACATGGAGTTTCTGCTTTTCCATGTAACGGCAGGCCACAAATATGAGATACAACTGCCTACTCGTATAAGGCATCATTCTCCTGCAAGGCAGTCATGGGGACGTTGTTGTGATAAATCCCATCTACTTGCCACATGCACTCTTCGTGCTCAGAGAACATCCATCTCACAGGATTATCCTCGTTGTGTGATTCGAATTTGTTGCGGCTCGAGCATATAAGTTGAGACGCTGCCACATGTGATATACGCCGTTCTATGAAGACCAGGAGCCAGGAGGCATTCAAAGTCAGTGTGTGTGCAATGAAGGGACATCGCTCCAGGTGGTGGGTAACATTAAAATTAAAGAATTTTTTACCCTCGGTAGGTATTTCCATACATATCAGTTCCTGGGTAGGGCAATCAGTCAGATGCCTCTCCAGATACTCACTCTTGGTATAAAAGAGATGAGACATCTACAACAAAAATATGGTGCACTCTGATGTTTTGACAGCTGAGAGAAAAGTGTTGTCGACTGGCAAGATAGCCAATCCACAAGGACGGGAGGTCGAAGGGCACGCGTTTAAGCTCACGCAGGCTGGCGTGAGGTCTGGAACAGGACAAGGTAATTAATATAGCCAATAACGTACGTAGCTGCTGGAATACTTAACTTTAATCCACAATTGGTGAACGTCGGTCTGATGGTACATGCATCACAAGATAAATAGCAACTGATAATGGCGCGTTGCTAGGTCGTAGCAAATGACGTAGCTGAAGGCTATGCTAACTATCGTCTCGGCAAATGAGAGCGTAATTTGTCAGTGAACCATCGCTAGCAAAGTCGGCTGTACAACTAGGGCAAGTGCTAGGAAGTCTCTCTAGACCTGCCGTGTGGCGGCGCTCGGTCTGCAATCACCGATAGTGGCGAAACGCGGGTCCGACGTATACTAGCGGACCGCGGTCGATTTAAAGGCTACCACCTAGCAAGTGTGGTGTCTGGCGGTGACACCACATTCCTCCCCCGCAAATCGGCGTACGGTTGTGTTATAAGGCTTCCGCCCGCCGTGGGGAGGACCCCATGTTGACGTATGCGACGAGGTGGGGAGTCTAACAACAGGCGAGGCTGTGCCACCCGCACCCTGCCATTCGGTTCGAGGGGAGCTAGGAAACGCCTTAAAAACCTAGTCCAGGGTGCACGCCAACATGTGGTGTATGCGCCCGTAAAGAGACAGGAGGGGCCGAAGGGTCGACCTCCATCGGGTCGTGGCACCCGACGGGCGAAGACGCCACGTGGTCCGGAGCGGGCAAGAGTTCCATGTCGGAGGACAGCTGGTCACGGGAAGCGATCGGCGGCGCGTGACCCAGGGAGGCGCCCGGCGGTTGCAGCGACGCGTCCACTGCGGGCGTCGCCGGCGGGAGAACAGGCGGCGGTGCGTCGCCATGAGGCAAAATGGAAGGCAGCGTCGGTAACACCTGGGGACGAGGCGAGCCAGTAGATGGGTCCCCAGGGCGCTGACCGGACGGCACCGTCGCTGAAAGCAGACGGGGAGCGGCAGAACCCGTGCGACGACAGAGGCGCAGCTGATTGAGATGCCGACGCACCTCACCAGAGGCCCCCAAAACCAGATACATAGCGCGGCCGAGGCAGCGAAGAATGCGCCCTTCGAGCCAACGCCGTGAACCGCGATAGTTGCGATAGTATACAATGTCGCCTGGAACAAAAGCAGGTGTCTGCCGCTGCACAGGAACCGGATGCGGCGGATGTAGCGAAGACATCAAGGTTCGATGAGGACGACCTTGGAGCAACTCAGCCGGCGAGCGACCATCTCGGGGCTGAGAGCGATACGAGGACAAAAAGAGCAATAACGCGTCCTCCCGAGAGTCCGACTCTTTCAACTTCAACATCTGGGACTTGAAAGTCCTGACCAATCGTTCAGCGGCACCGTTTGACTGCGGCGAAAACGGCGCGGACGGCAGATGTTGAATACCATCGGTTTGCTGAATCACAAATTCTGCGGACATGAATTGTGGGCCATTGTCGGAAACAATAGTCTGTGGAAGACCTTCAATGCAAAAGATAGCGGATAACGCTTGCATCGTGGCAGATGACGTCGTGGAAGACATCTGGACAACAAAAGGAAAATTACTGAATGAATCTACCACAACCAACCATCGAGCATTCCAGAATGGACCAGCAAAATCAATGTGTAAGCGTTGCCAAGGGGTAGTGGCTTTCGGCCATGCAAAGAATTTCCGCGGTGGTGCGGATTGTTGTTCCGCACACTCCATGCAAGAAGAGCACATATTCGTAATCGCAGCATCGATTCCGAACCAAGTACAGTGCTGACGAGCAAGTTGTTTCGTTCGCACTATACCCCAATGTCCTTAGTGGAGAAGCCGTAAGACAGAGGACTGTAACGAACGTGGGACCACGACCCTGGACTGATCATTATCAGAACGCACCAGCAAAACACCACGTCGTACAAAAAGTCTCTCCTTGTGAGCAAAAAATCGGCGAACCAACGGATCCTCGATCCGTGGCTTTGACAAGGGCCATTGCGTAGCAACAAAACGCAGAACGGTAACAAGGACAGGGTCAGCCGCTGTGGCTGTAACTACACGACGAAAATCAATCGGAAACGATTCGACCACGTCATCGGTTTCCGAATCAATGAACATGCAAGCAAGTTCGGAAGAATCGAATGCTCTATCCTCAGCAACAGGCAAACGGGACAACGCATCGGCGTTTCCGTGCTGAGCAGTGGACCGATACAAGATATCGTAACGGTACTGCGAGAGGAAAATAGACCAGCGAATGAATTTCTGCGCTGTACCTGGAGGTACAGGCTTGTTCGGATGAAAAAGGGATGTCAAAGGTTTGTGGTCTGTGATGATGGTAAAGTGATGACCATACAAGAAATCATGAAACTTTGCAACACCAAATACGAGAGCCAAAGCTTCTTTCTCGATCTGTGAATAATTTCGGTGCGCAGACGAGAGCAATTTGGACGCAAAGGCAATAGGGCGATCGTGCGAAACATCTTTGTGCGCAAGCACAGCACCGATCCCGAAATCCGATGCATCCACCACCAACAAAAGGGGTTTTTGGCGATCGAATGGCGTAAGGCAAGTATGGGAAAGCAACGCCGATTGCAACTGGCGAAAGGCGCGTTCGCATTCCGTCGTCCAGACGAACAGAACACCTTTCCGGCGTAAGCGATGAAGCGGAGCTGAAATGGAAGAGGCGTGGCGCACATAGCGATGATAATAATTGATCTTTCCCAGCACACTCTGTAGCTGCTTCAAATTCTGCGGCGAAGGCCAGTCCTGCATGGCACAGAGGTGCTCTGGACTGGGATGTATGCCTTGGGCATTGAGTACATGGCCCAGATAGGGTAAGTCATGAACAAAAAGCACACAGTTGTCCTTCCGCAAGCGAAGACCATTTTGTCGCAAGACCTGAAATAATGTTCTGAGATTGGCTAAATGTTCTTCTTCCGTCTTTCCGGAGATCACAATATCGTCCAGATAGTTTGCTGCAGTAGGGACCGACGCACAAACTGTTTGCAGATATTGCTGAAACAATGCAGGGGCGGATGCACACCCGAATGGCAGTCGTTTGAATCGATATAAACCAAGATGCGTGTTAACCACCAAAACGCGCTGGGATTCTTCGTCCACCGGTATTTGCAAGTACGCATCTGCTAGGTCCAACTTCGAAAAATATTTACCCGGGTACAGTTTGTCAAAAAGATCTTCCGGGCAGGGTAAAGGAAAAGTTGCAATCACTAGTTGTGGATTCACTGGTGCCTTGAAGTCCACACAAAGTCTCAATTTTCTGGAAGGTTTTTGCAAAATTACTAAGGGTGATGACCAGAGAGAAGCCTGCACACGTTCAACCACACCTTGTGATTCCAAATCGTGTAATGTTCTTGCGACCTCATCACGCAATGCGTGGGGGAACATTGCGTGCTCTGAAAAATTTCGGTTGCGCGTTTACTTTCAGTTCCAAATGTGCTTTATAGTTCTTAGCGCAACCAAGGCCCGGAGCAAAAATGTCTGCAAACTCGTCACATAGACGAGAAACACTGTCTGACGGTACAGTCTGGTTCACTGATAGGACCTGATTTACTATAACAAGTTAAACAACTGAAACAAATCTAAACCAAACAAGTTCACTGCAGAAGAAGAACAAAGGACGTACAATGACACAAGTTTTGTTTGTCCCATGTATGTTGCAAGAAGGCTGCACTGTCCTAACACAGGGAGCCCGTGAGCTGAATATGTAGTTAGCTTAACATTTGCAGCACGCAACGGAGGTGTGCCCAGCTGTCTGTACGTGTCGTGATTGATCAGTGAAACTGCAGCTCCGGTATCGAGCTGGAATGCTATCATGTTGCCGTGAATGTCCAAGTCTATAAAAAGTTTATTGTCCTGTTGACGATAAGAGCGACTGTCTTGTGCAACGTGAACTGACACTGGTACAGAATCACTTGCGACTTGACGGGATTTCCGGCGATGTCGACGCACACTATTTGTGGGACGAACACAGGCACTGTTAGAGAGAGTGGCACTGGGCAGAGTGGAATGAACTACATGAATTTCCATGGGCGAAGGTTCCCGAGCCGGAGCATTCTTGGTTCGATTCCGGTGCGAAGCAAAGGGCCTGGAATGGTTTTGAGCGTCCGATCGGAGCTTTTTCTGGCAAACACTTTGAACATGTCCTTTTTGATTACAGAAAAAGCAAATAGCTTGGCGTGACGGGCAATTCTCACGCGAATCTCTAGTAGCACACCGTGGGCATGATTTTAGCACTGCATTTGCTTGCTGGCGCGGCACACGTGGCGGAGAGCTTGGCGGCAGCTGCGCGGATGGGCGCGAGGGCTGTTTACTGTTCCGTGCAGCGCGCCCGGTGGGCCGGTTAACCTGACACATGGGTGGCGAAGTTTCAAACGATTCCTGAGCAAAGTCAAGTGTGTCCTGCCGATCCAATATGTCTATCACTTGTTGAAGGGAGGGATTGACTAGTTTCAAAATCTGTTCCAGTAGACGAACATCAGAAACGCATCACGTACCATAGTATCTGAATAAGGAAGTCCACATTCACACTCAAAAGCACAATCCCTAGTAAGGTCCTGCAAAGTTGGAACCCACTCCCTATTAGTTTGACCGGCCGTACGTTTTGTACGAAAGAAGGTATACCTTTTTGCAACTACATTGACTGATTCTTTGAAATATGCATCCAATGCAGACAAAATTTCATTGTACGACAGAGTTGCTACGTCGCGTTGGGGAAATAATCTCACTCTCACATGGTACGTCTGGACGCCTACGGCGGAAAGGAGAAAAGGCTGCCGCTCATTACCTTGAATTCTGTAGGCGGCGAGATGAAATCCAAATTGGTGTGACCACTCCGTCCAGCTTTCCAGTGCCGCATCAAAAGGACGAAAAAGTGGTGCAACTGCGTGTTGTGGCTGCGGTAGCAGTGGAGCGGCGGCTGCCGCATCGTTTTGCAGTGCACGTAGACCCTGGACAAGCTGTCCAAGTGCATCCAGTAAGGCCTGCGTCTGCTGGTTCTGTAAGCGATAAAATTCGGACAGTACATCTGGAGATTGTGGCAAAGCCATGACACAAGGAAATCAATACGAATGCAAAATTCTCGTCGCCAAAATGTTGTGGAGGGGCAAGATAGCCAATCCACAAGGACGGGAGGCCGAAGGGCACGCATTTAAGCTCACGCAGGCTGGCGTGAGGTCTGGAACAGGACAAGGTAATTAATATAGCCAATAACGTACGTAGCTGCTGGAATACTTAACTTTAATCCACAATTGGTGAACATCGGTCTGATGGTACATGCATCACAAGATAAATAGCAATTGATAATGGCGCGTTGCTAGGTCGTAGCAAATGACGTAGCAGAAGGCTATCCTAACTATCGTCTCGGCAAATGAGAGCGTGATTTGTCAGTGAACCATCGCTAGCAAAGTCGGCTGTACAACTGGGGCGAGTGCTAGGAAGTCTCTCTAGACCTGCCGTGTGTCGGCGCTCGGTCTGCAATCACTGATAGTGGCGACACGCGGGTCCGAAGTATACTAGCGGACCGCGGCCGATTTAAAGGCTACCACCTAGCAAGTGTGGTGTCTGGCGGTGACACCACAAAAAGTAGGTGGGACCTGTGCTTGATCCAAATGTAGTGTTCTTTCCCATCCTTTAAGAATAGTAATAAATGTACACGTTTGGGATACTGACCAGCTAATTTTGAAAAGTAGAGGAGTCCAACTACTTTATGCCTTACTTCGTTCTGCACAGTGTGCTCCTCGTCATCTTCTGGTTCAGTGTCACCATCGTCATCATCATTTATCCCTAGGAAGTAAATTTTAACTGAATGATATGGGTCCTGCCTCTCGTACTTCAGTGGTCCTGGAGTTGTATAGAGAATGTGCTGTCATTTATAATACCCACAGTCATCAGATGTATTGCATGTACTTATAAATGCATCATTTCTTGAATAATTTCTTTGCTAAGCCAGAAGCGACCATGCAACGGAAAATTTATCCCCCTTGGCAGTATTCTGGACATTACTACATACTTCTGAAGAAGTATGAAACTAGATCTTTCATTAAGTGAATCATAGACATTCTGAAGAGGGACGAAACTGGATCTTCCAGTTAGCGTAGCCAGCCGGTGTGGCCGAGCGGTTCTAGGCGCTACAGTCTGGAACCGCGCGACCGCTACGGACGCAGGTTCGAATCCTGCCTCGGGCATGGATCTGTGTGATGTCCTAAGGTTAGTTAGGTTTAAGTAGTTCTAAGTTCTAGGGGACTGATGACCTTAGAAGTAAGTCCCTTAGTGCTCAGAGCCATTTGAACCCATTTTGAACCAGTAAGTGGAACATTGACATGTGAGCTTATAACGAGGTAGGGTACACGGAATAGTACCTTACCAACCCTCTTTATTGCACGTTGGAAAAATGTCTGAGTGTGACACAAAGAGGTTTGCTGTTAAAATTCGCAGAATGTACATTCCAGGAAGAGTCAGCTAGAATATCGACGACATCAATGGTGTCTTCATCGACTTTATACAGGCGTCGCTCACATGTAAATGGGAGCTGACACATTTAAACCGCCCGGCAGCGCACCACCGCGAACCCTGTTCTCTCTAGCGCTCAGTGTCTGCGATGGGTGACGCCATAGATGCCACTAGAACACGGCATCTTCGCATCACTCACTGGAGTCATTTGTTCAGTTGGCAAGAGTTTTAAAGATGCCACACATTGAACTCTGCCCCAGATCTAGTAAGACTTGAAGTGAGACTACATTGATATAGTACACTTCAAAACCTGGACATAATATGAAAATTGATGTAAAATCCCACAAAACCGTTTAATTCTGGCGTCGCTGATTGCGGATTCGATGTCAGAACTACAAAATTCAATATGGTGGATCTAATGTGGTGAACCAAAAATGATAAATTTAGCAGTTTTGAGTAAAATGTCGGGTTTAAAGTATTGTAAGGTCCCTGATAACGAATTTGAAATATAGATTGCTGTTTTGAAATGTTTTATTCGATATTTTATACTTTTCGACCTAAATCACAGTCACATTCTTTGCTTACATCATTATCGCTATGAGAAGATTTACTGTTGGCTTGTCCATTGCAAGACGGTTCAAAAATCATGTGGTATCTGTTTAACTTCTTTACTTATCATTTTCCTGGAATTTAGTTTTTATGGATCCAAAGATGGCCGAGGCCTATGGGATACATCATGCATCGTTTTCTTCATTGGAGTATTTGCCTGTGAAATGTCGGTGACGCCGTAATTTCTTGTTATGAGCTCCCTTCACATCTTCAGACAGGAAAATAATCGTCACTGGAGGATCTTCGATTATGCAGTATCCATGCATCAAAACTATGTGGACCGATGTTGATATAGGGCATTAGAACAGAATATTGTACATTACTGTACAATAATTATTGTCTACTGTATGGCACTACCGCACAGGAGGAAAACGACAGTCCACTAGAAACATGCAAATATGTGCATGCAATATATTTCATCTCAGCAGCTATACTATTAACATAGTAGGAGAGCTGTTTACAAAAGTGGAACCAGACAGAAGGAATTTTGTAGCCAACGATTTCGAATACAAGTCGATATACGTCATTACACTACTTAAAAGTGGCATAAACATACCTTATGGAGTGCTACTCATCTTATTTTATCCTGATAGGAACGCTCTCATACATTAAACAGGTCACACAAACAATATCTGAAAAATGCGTCGTTGTCCAATTCGGTGTTTACAGGCAACTGTCACGGCATGTATCATTACTGACTTGTGACGAATGCCACCACAGCGTTGAACAAATATGCATCAGTGCAAGCAGCACAAGATTTCGTGGGACTTAAGTCGTAACAAGAAAATTTTTCTACTTCTGTTCTGCCCAGGTTTTATAGCGAGTTCGTCCACTGTGGGGAACTACTAGTCTTAACAGCTATCGAACGTTGTGTGTTCTAAAAGTTAGCAAGTGAATAAGTTTGTTTAAAGGTCAGCTCAGAAATTGGTCTATAACAGCATTACTGAACGACTCATACCATTTTCAAAGTTACGTATCCCACATGTTTCAACTTGTACTCTCGACAGCACAGAAAGTGGGCCACCCCTGAATTCCAGTGTGTAGGTCAAACCTGACTGTATGTAATCAACATAGCGTAGCAGTGCCACAGGTCCTCTAAAATCTCTGCAGTACAGTCGTTTGACTGTACACATTGGGTTCCACAAGAGACTACTAGAGAACACTGTCCTTTATGGCAGTCAGACCAATCCCGTCACACAACAAGTCTTAGAAAACACGTTATTAGAGATGAGACAGTCCTTAACGCTTGTAAATTAAACTTCATTACAATAAGTGACACTGCAGAAGTATTATCACACTCATTAAATGACATAACGAGTTAATGTTCGTGATCAAAATTTGAACCCACTGTTAAACACAAAGCTTGCATGTCTGATCGACACTCGACTAGGCATAAAGAGACATAAAATATGAAAGTTTTCACCGGTTTCAGTACACAAAGCCGAATGTCCCAACCTGGAAATAAGTCACGATGCGTTTAGCACTGCGCTGGGAGCCCCATGAAGTTTCTATAGCCCCTGAAGAGTGTGTTCTACTGTTTTCCTAATATCCGAAACAAACTCTGAAAGAAACAAAGTAAAATCTGTAGGCATTCAAACAAAATAGGAAAAACTGTATGCATTCACATGCAGAATAGAATGTATTATAACTTATATAGCTCTCTACAGTCCGAAGACGGATGTAATGCAGCTCTCTAGGCAGTGTATCCTGTACAAGCCTCTTCATTTTTTCATAACGGAGTCGGCCTTTTTTAAAAGGATACAAGTCACTACTTTTGCTACGTCGCGTTTTATAGTGCTTCCTGTATTATGAAGGCAGATCTATCATTTGTGTTGAAAAGAGCGTCTGTAACACGTTCTGTTGCCCCGTAACATGGAATTCAAACTAACATTTTGTTTTAAAGGGTCATAAATCACTGACATGTGCCGTTTTAAAACGGAACAGTTGGCAATGGTCTGGCGTGTGGCTGCCGCGTGTCTCGTGTCTTCCGAGTTTATGGTATGTTTAGTAGGAGCAAAATGTGTGATGATGAATGCGTTTATAGTGATACTGAAGATAAGACGCGAAAAAGAAGGATAAGAGGAAATCCTCTTTGTTACAAGCGAAAGAAAATAAAAGAATGTCTTCTGAAAGGCGAAGCCTACGCAAATGACAGTAGCAATCCAATTCAGTCAAACCTACTCGCGTTATCTTGCAGACAAGCTGGTAATTTGCTTATGCATCGTCTACAGATTTGTGTGTTTCAGCTGGTAGCTGTTGTCAAATCAAATTAACCTACATAGTATGTTACCGTCGGTGAACACTGTAATTTTTACATTCTTGCTTGCATATTCTGCTAAACGTAATTGCATCCCTGTATATTTCCCACATACAAGAAAAAATGTTTAGAACATTTTAAAGAAGACAACTGCATAGACATTTCTACAGCGTTTTATGAGTACAGTGAGGAACACCTTTTCCTTCAAAGATTAATAGATGGTACAACTATCAAGCAGAAAAAATGAACAACCTTCGGTAGTACGTTTTTTAACGTCACTTAACACATTTTAGTAGGCGCATTCCGAGAAGAGGTATGTATTAAAATCTTCCCTCGCAGGGCTTGACATCAGTGAAAAGCGAGTTCGAAGAATAAGGCAGCTGAAGCATGCTGGCAAAATACCAGAAGACCAGAAGGGTAGAGGAGTTAATCATAGACTTCCCTCCTCTGTCAGCGATCATGTGAGGGAGAATATTTAGTCCTTCCCATTGCAGGAATCACACTACTGTTTTACAAAGGTGCTTAATCTTAGTGCAGATTCAAATGGCAAGTAGTTCTTAGAGAAGTATCCCGATACGAAAGTAAGTTACTATTTATACTGTGATTATAGCAAGGAGCATTTCAACTATCGATTTGGGTAGACATCTATGATACATGTGAAGAGTTGAAATTGAAGCTTATATCACCAAAACTCAACGAAAGAGCCAAACGCCTAGCTGCTGTAGAACTTGTGATACACCAGAGCTGAAGTAGAAAATTTTACTCTGCTCTCACCTATGAAAAATTAAATGAAGCCAAAGGAGAGATGCATGTAAAAACCATAGTGTTTGACTATATGCAAAATATTGATCTGCCAAAAGTACAAGCACAAGATCTAGTTAGTGCATACAGAACATAAAAAGGGTCAAGCACTTTATACGTTTATTGTGAAAGAACTGGTGGAAAGAGTGCCAACAAAGCATGTTCCTTTTTATTGATAGAGAATTAGGAGAACAAAACATACATAACTAAGCAATAGAGAAGAAAGGAATTGAAATGAAGAAATTGGGAACAAACAAAACATTCGAAAAATAAATAAAAAATATAGTCAATATTTATCGAATTTTGATACACAAAAACTCACTACTCAATTAAGAATTAAACACTTGAAAACGTTTTTATGATTGACAAATTATGTAACAAATCAAAAATTTTTTGATGTGGTACAGTTTAATCTAATATTTCTGAAAATGTTGCAACTCATTGGGTTTCTAATAATAAAATAAATAATACATAAGTTGTTTTTTATTCATCTGGTGGCAATATACTAAAAGAATTAAATAATCATTTGGGAAAAAGATTCATATCATAATGTTGAGAGAATTCAAAATTTATATCAATTTATTTGTGGTCAGCTATTTTATTTGTGTTGAAACTATTATAAGACAATCACAAATTTAACGATAATCTTAATAAAATAAATAACCATATTTGATAGTAAAATAAAATACAATGAATTAAGAAAAGTTAGAATGCAAAATTGATAAACATCAATTTCAAGAAATCTAAAAGGCAATAGAATCAAAAATTAATAAACAATTTGAATCAGAAATTCTAATGAATTAGGAAAAGTTAATCTTGGAAAAATAGAATAGAAAATTATTAAAGAATAAGAATCAGAAATTAATTTATGAATTAAACAAAATAAATTTAGGAGAATTACAATCTCAAGTTAAAAAGAATTTAAAAAAATAAAAATCAAAAATTAATAAAGAATAAGAATCAAAAGTTATTAAATGCAAATTAGACAAAATGAAGATCATTTTCGAGTCAAATATTAATAAAGAATTAGAAGCAAAAATTAATAAATATGAATTTGCAAAAATAAAATCAGCTTCCAAATCAAATATTAATATAGAACTGGAAAAAATATAATCAACTTCAAAATCTAAAATTAGTAAAAAATTAGAATCAGAGATTAAACAATTCTTGTTGTTGTTGTTGTTGTGGTCTTCAGTCCTGAGACTGGTTTGATGCAGCTCTCCATGCTACTCTATCCTGTGCAAGCTTCTTCATCTCCTAGTACCTACTGCAACCTACATCCTTCTGAATCTGCTTAGTGTATTCATCTCCTGGTCTCCCTCTACGATTTTTACCCTCCACGCTGCCCTCCAATGCTAAATTTGTGATCCCTTGATGCCTCAAAACATGTCCTACCAACCGATCCCTTCTTCTAGTCAAGTTGTGCCACAAACTTCTCTTCTCCCCAATCCTATTCAATACATCCTCATTAGTTTCGTGATCTACCCACCTTATCTTCAGCATTCTTCTGTAGCACCACATTTCGAAAGCTTCTATTTTCTTCTTGTCTAAACTGGTTATCGTCCATGTTTCACTTCCATACATGGCTACAGTCCATACAAATACTTTCAGAAGCGACTTCCTGACACTTAAATCTATACTCGATGTTAACAAACTTCTTTTCTTCAGAAACGATTTCCTTGCCATTGCCAGTCTACATTTTATATCCTCTCTACTTCGACCATCATCAGTTATTTTACTCCCTAAATAGCAAAACTCCTTTACTACTTTAAGTGTCTCATTTCCTAATCTAATCCCCTCAGCATCACCCGATTTAATTTGACTACATTCCATTATCCTCGTTTTGCTTTTGTTGATGTTCATCTTATACCCTCCTTTCAAGACACTGTCCATTCCGTTCAACTGCTCTACCAAGTCCTTTGCTGTCTCTGACAGAATTACAATGTCATCGTCGAACCTAAAAAAGTTTTTATTTCTTCTCCATGGATTTTAATACCTACTCCTAATTTTTCTTTTGTTTACTTTACTGCTTGCTCAATATACAGATTGAATAACATCAGGGAGAGGCTACAACCCTGTCTCACTCCTTTCCCAAACACTGCTTCCCTTTCAAGCCCCTCGACTCTTATAACTGCCATCTGCTTTCTGTACAAATTGTAAATAGCCTTTCGCTCCCTGTATTTTACCCCTGCCACCTTCAGAATTTGAAAGAGAGTATTCCAGTTAACGTTGTCAAAAGCTTTCTCTAAGTCTACAAATGCTAGAAACGTAGGTTTGCCTTTTCTTAATCTTTCTTCTAAGATAAGTCGTAAGGTTAGTATTGCCTCACGTGTTCCAACATTTCTACGGAATCCAAACCGATCTTCCCCAAGGTCCGCTTCTACCAGTTTTTCCATTCGTCTGTAAAGAATTCGCGTTAGTATTTTGCAGCTGTGACTTATTAAACTGATAGTTCGGTAATTTTCACATCTGACAACACCTGCTATCTTTGGGATTGGAATTATTATATTCTTCTTGAAGTCTGAGGGTATTTCGCCTGTCTCATACATCTTGCTCACCAGATGGTAGAGTTTTGTCATGACTGGCTCTCCCGAGGCCATCAGTAGTTCTAATGGAATGTTGTCCACTCCCGGGGCCTTGTTTCGACTCAGGTCTTTCAGTGCTCTGTCAAACTCTTCACGCAGTATCTTATCTCCCATTTCATCTTCATCTACATCCTCTTCCATTTCCATCATATTGTCCTCAAGTACATCGCCCTTGTATAAACCCTCTAAGCACTCCTTCCACCTTTCTGCCTTCCCTTCTTTGCTTAGAACTGGGTTGCCATCTGAGCTCTTGATATTCATACAAGTGGCTCTCTTCTCTCCAAAGGCCTCTTTAGTTTTCCTGTAGGCAGTATCTATCTTACCCTAGTGAGACAAGCCTCTACATCCTTACATTTGTCCTCTAGCCATCCCTGCTTAGCCATTTTGCACTTCCTGTCGATCTCATTTTTGAGACGTTTGTATTCCTTTTTGCCTGCTTCATTTACTGCATTTTTATATTTTCTCCTTTCATCAATTAAATTCAATATTTCTTCTGTTACCCAAGGATTTCTATTAGCCCTCCTCTTTTTACCTACTTGATCCTCTGCTGCCTTCACCACTTCATCCCTCAGAGCTACCCATTCTTCTTCTACTGTATTTCTTTCCCCCATTCCTGTCAATTGTTCCCTTATGCTCTCCCTGAAACTCTGTACAACCTCTGGTTCTTTCAGTTTATCCAGGTCCCATCTCCTTAAATTCCCGCCTTTTTGCAGTTTCTTCAGTTTCAATCTGCAGTTCATAACCAATAGATTGTGGTCAGAATCCACATCTGCCCCTGGAAATATCTTACAATTTAAAACCTGGTTCCTAAATCTCTGTCTTACCATTATGTAATCTATCTGATACCTTTTAATATCTCCGGGATTCTTCCAGGTATACAACCTTTTTTCATGATTCCTGAACCAAGTGTTAGCTATGATTAAGTTATGTTCTGTGCAAAATTCTACAAGGCCGCTTCCTCTTTCATTTCTTCCTCCCAATCCATATTCACCTACTATGTTTCCTTCTCTCCCTTTTCTTACTGACGAATTCCAGTCACCCATGACTATTAAACTTTCGTCTCCCTTCACTACCTGAATAATTTCTTTTATCTCGTCATACATTTCATCAATTTCTTCATCATCTGCAGAGCTAGTTGGCATATAAACTTGTACTACTGTAATAGGCATGGGCTTTGTGTCTATCTTGGCCACAATAATGCGTTCACTATGCTGTTTGTAGTAGCTAACCCGCACTCCTATTTTTTTATTCATTATTAAACCTACTCCTGCATTACCCCTATTTGATTTTGTATTTATAACCCTGTAATCACCTGACCAAAAGTCTTGTTCCTCCTGCCACCGAACTTCACTAATTCCCACTATATCTAACTTTAACCTATCCATTTTCCTTTTTAAATTTTCTAACCTCCCTGCCCGATTAAGGGATCTGACATTCCACGCTCCGATCCATAGAATGCCAGTTTTCTTTCTCCTGATAACAACGTCGTCTTGAGTAGTCCCCGCCTGGAGATCCGAATAGGGGACTATTTTACCTCCGGAATATTATACCCAAAAGGACGCCATCATCATTTAATCATACAGTAAAGCTGCATGTCCTCGGGAAAAATTATGGCTGTAGTTTCCCCTTGCTTTCAGCCATTTGCAGTACCAGCACAGCAAGGCCGTTTGGGTTAATGTTACAAGGCCAGATCAGTCAATCATCCAGACTGTTGCCCCTGCAACTACTGAAAAAGCTGCTGCCCCTCTTCAGGAACCACATATTTGTCTGGCCTCTCAACAGATACCCCTCCATTGTGGTTGCACCTACGGTACGGCCATCTGTATCGCTGAGGCACGCAAGCCTCCCCACTAACGGCAAGGTCCATGGTTCATGGGGGTAAAAGGCTTAATTCTCATTTTTTGGTGACTAAATCTTATGTTTGTTTCCTGGTAAAAGGCTAGTATATATAAAAGATCCAATTAATGGTTATGATGAGCTTATCAAACAACATTTAGAAAATCAATTAAATAAATTTCTTACCAAAGCTGAATTCTAAAGTATAGTAACAGTATACAATAATAGTATCAACAAACATTATCTAGAAAAGGAATTTAAAAAGTTTTCAGTTGGTAATTACTACACAAAGAAGGAAAACGAGAAAATGCTCTCAGAATTTTACAAAAACGACAGATTTACACGCACTTATCAGATAGATGGATTAGAGGGGAGGGTATATTATACTCATATTTTGAATTTTCTTCCATGACAAGAAATGAGCAAGAAACACACCATTTTGAGTGTAAATTTATTCTTAAAACAGATGTTGTTACTGGTAAAAATACAAATAAAGATTAATCGTTTAAAAACGTAGATATTTCGTTAAGAGTGTTTGGTATTATTTTCGAAATGACAACTGCTGACCAGTTAATAAAGATATAGCATAAACCAAAATATTTTTAGTATACAATTCATAGGTTCTATTACGATTATTCCAATAGATATAAAAATAATTTTATTTGGTTAATTTTAAACTAATATAAATGGATAACCATAGTCATTTGGAGTTTTTCCTTTTAAACAATTCTATCTGATGTCTGAAATTTAAAACATTTACTGACACACATCATACAAACAGGAGAACAATAATAATCAAAGACAAATAACTGAAAGTATTTGCTCAGTTTGTAAAACAAATTATTTGTTGTATAAATTTTGTAGCTGCTCGGACACAGTCTTATAATAGTCATGAACAAATAACTATGGAATTATGTAAACTTATAACAAAAGAATTAAAAGAAATATTATTACCATTGGTAAAGTTAATCAATATAAAGCAGAAAAGTAGGAATGGATTCTAGGAACTTGAAGATGTGTGAAAAATAACCGATAGATACAGCAAGTTAATTATTAGAATTGTTGTTTTTTTCAAACTTTGCTTGGTCTATCCCAGTTAATGATAAAACTAGTAAAAATACTTCAGAAAGTCTTGATAAATTTTCAAAGTGTGATAGCTCAGAAATTTATAAAACTGATAATGAAACAGAATCTTGTAAGAAAAACTTACAAAAACATATTAAAAACATAAAATTAATCGTTACACAACTATTTCAGAATTAAGGGTTTCAGTTGTTGAAAGATGTAATAGCAAAAAGAAAAACAAAAAAATGTAGAAAAATTGCTCTTCAAGTAATTATAAACGGACTGATTTATTCAAAAAAAACTAGTAGAATATAAGAATAGAAAACATTCAATGACAAAAATGAAATGAAAAGAAGTTAGTGAAAAATTATAAACAAGCTACCACTGCATATGACAAATCACATGATAAAAAAATAAAGTTCAAATCAATAACTACAAATGAATTTTTGGAAAAAAGATGTGCTGCTAATTGCAGTATTTTAGGAACTGAGATAGTATATATACAACCCAATTACAAATAAATTAAAAGCTATATAAGAAAAATTTCATGAAAAAGAACGAAAAATCAATTATATATATATATATATATATATATATATATATATATATATATATATAGTTAGCTTTAGAAAAATTTATAATAAAGAAAGACAATTAAGTTTGTTAAATGTCTTCATGTCGGTATTTCTCACAATAATTGGGCATCAAAAAATTATGTTATAATATAAAGATACTTAAAAAAATAAATTAAAATATTAATTTTTTTCAAAATGGATACTATTAAAAATACAAGTGGGAATCGTTAACACTGTATGATGAACAAGGTGTTCTGGTGTATCTAATAACTTAAAATAATCGCGATGTTATTCAATTCTTATATTAGTTTAAAATTTTTAATATAAACTTATTGAACTGAGATAATGACTAAGTCTTACAATTTCTTCACATTTGGGTGCATATTTCAGATTTCATTTAATTGTTGTTCTTGTCGTTTTACTTGTATTCTAATTTATAACTTTTATATCAAAAGTTATCATCATATGACCTTAAAATTACAAAAGTTAATCTTGAATCATCATTATTTGTTTGCAAACTCGTATGTGGCAATATTGTATTATTACATTTTTGTCCTTACTATCTCTAAAGCAACATTAACACTTTCTCTTATTTTCCTATTTCTCTCATCCTCAATTAAAGTATTTCTTCATTATTTTTATTAATTTCTTAATTTTTATTTACTCCATAAATGTGTTCTATACAACAAATTTTGTAGTCTATTTGATTTCTGGATGAATTTATTTGTAGATTCCCAACATTATATTATAGATGATAAAAGATATGTATTAAACCATTTAGAAATTTTTTAACTTCATCTCTTTATAGGGATACAATTAATAAAAATGGAGCTGATTCATTAATGAAAATAGTGTTTTTGCATTGTCTTTTAAGTCCATCTGGCAGACACCCTTCAAATCTTCATAAATAACCTCATTGTCTTCATCAATATGTTTTTCAGTTACTTCCCCTTATCTTAATATTGTAATATTTGTGCAACATCTTTTGCTAAATCAAAGAATATTATTTTCATCTAATAAATGAAATACTTCTTTACTATCAAATACAAATTTATTTTCTTCAATTTATTTGTTCATTTTTAGAAAGAATTATATTATAACTTTTATTTTTATATTCGTATTTTTTAAATGTTACCAATATTTTAATTTTTTTATTTTTTCTATTAAATATTTTCTAATTGGTGAACACTAAAACAATTTGTAAAAATTTTGCGGTTGAAAAGTGAAGTGATAATTCTACTCCACAGAAATATACAACGTGCTGATCTCGTACAAATAAGGATCATAAAAAAACTAGATAATAATAATGACAATCATTGTGTGTGTGGAAAATATATGTATAATCATTATTACAAAGAGCATTGTAACTTCAGGACAGTCAAAGTATTACTATCGATTATAATCACTAAAACATAAAATTTTAATATATGAAGAAAACTTAAATTAAAAATGTAAGTTATAATAACTCTTAATTCTAATTTTCTTATTTTATTACTAAAATTTAAAACAAAAATTCTATCACTGACTTTGTTTTACAGTGTCTATGTGGTAACACATCTATATTATTTTCTAAAAGAATTTTTTCATTACCATGAGGACTTGAAGATTTTTAATTGGTCTCAAGAATTTAATTATCATTTTTCCAGCTCTACATTAAATTCATAGTTCTATATTATTCTTTATTGTTGCATAAACAATTTTTATAATCTTGTCAACTTATATTGTTGTTAATAAACATATTTCTTTGCTGTTTTTGATTTTTTCTGTTCCCTATCAACAAATTTATAAGCATACATTTTTGCTGTTAAACCAAAAATTCTTCTATTATTTTCCATTACATTCATCATTCAGTATTCCAAATACTTTTTTATTTACTTTAGTCATATAATAAACGTTATCTTGCAAATAATCACTTATATCAAATCTATCAATTATTGATTTCATATCTTTATAAACATCTATCTTTCTATATTATAGATATAGCTATCAGTATCTTGATAACAAAGCTCAATATATCCTCCATTTTTGGTTTCATATCATTATAATCAAAATTATGCATTAATCCTTTCGATAAATATTTCATTATAAATGGTTTATTAAACAAAATTTTAGTATTATTCATAACAATAGCAAGTAAATTTTAATGAAGTATCATTCTTCCTTTGAAGTTTAATTTCAATACTCCTTTGTCACATTTATTTGAACTTGAAACTAATTTTAGATCAACTCGGTTTCTTACATTTTCCATTGATTTTACAAATACTGAATTATTCAGCAGTTTGACGAAACCTTTTTGAAAATCACTTTGAGCTTTAGTCCTTATTTCTGTACTTAAATCTATACACTTTTTTAACCTATCTGACTTTAAATTCTAAGACTTTATATATCTTTGTTAATTTCATCTCTATGGATATATGTTGTTTAAGATTGCTATAGTGAACAAAATAGACATTTATTTATTATCTAAAGGAGTTACCAATTCTTATCTTTTTATTTTTAGGAGCAAGAGGAGGAGCTTTATTCAGATAACGTAAATTTTTTGGTTGTTCTGAATCTACACCGAAAGTATAACCAATTCTAAAACTGTCTGAAATTTCGCTTATTTTTTTTAATCAAACGAATTGATTCAGACCATTTGAAACCTTTATAAGGCAAATATTGACTCAGAGCATAATCAAATAAATTACTTGTATGTAAAAATATTTCAAATTTTGCGATCATAATTTTATGTAAAATTTTCATAAATTTTTTATTTGTTTTTACTTATCTTTTGCAACATTACACTGTACTATTCTTATACCTTTTTCAACTATTAAAACCATGTAGTTATCATTTAATAATACACATGGTTGCCTTTCATTTTTACCATGGAATCAAAAGATAAATGTGGAGCTGTAAAATAACAAGGAGAGTCTAAACTAAAGCTATTAAAATACTAGTTTTTCGCTGGCCAAAGTGGCCAAGCGGTTCTTGGTGCTACAGTCTGGAATCACGCGACCGCTGTGGTCGCAGGTTCGAATTCTGCCACAGGCATGGATGTGTGTGATGTCCTTAGGTTAGTTAGGTTTACGTAGTTCTAAGTTCTAGGGGACTGATGACCTTAGAAGTAAAGTCCCATAGTGCTCAGAGCAATTTGAACCATTTGAACTAGTTTTTTGTAGACACCACCAAATCATAGAACATCAGTTTTAAATATAAGTCCTGAAATTTTCCTAAATTTTCCATATTAATTTTTCCCAAATTAATTTAGCATGGTTACAATCTTCTTCAGTAATATCACATTCACTTAATTTATTATAAAACTGTTCTAGTGGAAGTTCTTCTTCTTGAGATTTTCCAATACCATCCATATAACCATAAGGTAAACTGCATTTTAGTTACTAAATTTATTAGACATCTTGGTAAAAGATTTTTAATAGCTTTCATTTTTTCTTTTTCTAATCACAAGAAAGTTTATCAAAGCTGAAAGCTATGACTTTAAATGCATCGATAATCTCATATTCTAATTTTCTGTTTTTTGCTGCAACTCATATATTTATTTTCACTATTTGGTATTAAATCTATTTCCATTTCATCTTAACCATGGTCTTTCATAAATAAATGAGGACCATTACCAGATAAACTATGTAAATAAATTTGTACAAAACTCGGATTTTTTTACTTTTAGATTACACTTGTTACATAATGGATATACATATTTTGTTTTAAATGCTCATGCTGACAAAATTTTTATTACTTTTTGTTTAATTTTTTCTAAGCAAAGAACAAGTTGTAGATTTATTATATCTTGTTTGTTTTTGAGAACATAAAGGTTTCATTTCTTCTTCTTCAGAGTAAATTATTCTTATTTCTTTAACTTCTTTTCTCATACATTATATAAGTTTTTATGACAGTTGGCTCATCTATACACTACAGCATTTTTATAGTGTCCAATTAGATATTTAATATAATAAAAAATACCGCTTGGTCCATATTTTTGATATTTTATGTTATGAATATGGTCATTTTATCTTAATTCAATTTGATTTATTTGTTCTTTCTTAAGTTTGTATGTATCTTTTAATTTTACTCCCTAAAACCATTAATAATATCATGTGCTGTTAATTCTGGGTACTTTTTAATATTTTTGATGTCAAACTTTCAAAATCTGCATAAATAACAACAGGAACTTTTGTGTATATTGATAATTTTTAAATTATATTTATTCACTTTAACATGAACAGTTATCATATTTGATTTATCACAAAAAGGGGGTGGTGTTAACAGATATCATCTACTGGCAGTAGTTCAGTCTAGTACTAATTTTAGGATCACATGAAAGAATGCACACTAGATTCCACCATCAGCAGTTTACGCCACATTCTATAGGTTTTTGCTACTTTGACACATGATGTTGCATTTTGTGCAGCATTTGTAAATATTTTGCGTTCTACACCTTCAAATATGTATATAGGGTGTTCAGAAATTCCTATTACAAATTTCTAAACCTTGCAGAGGGGAGAGGGGAGACAATATTCTGAATTCAAACTCATGTCCAGAAACATACCATTTCTGTTCTACAACTGTTTGAAAATATGTTGGTAACAAGACCACTTTTAAAAGTAACTGATGACCTAGTAAATAATTCTCTTACATTTCCGCTCTCTAATAACCAAAGAAGTTGCTCGTGTACTCGCGTTTTCAAACTGAGGCGGTATGGCCGCTTCCAGTTCGCCTGTGCGGTGTCTCCTTGGATCCCCAGTCATGCCTGCTGACAACGAAGGTAACCTTTCTCCAAGGTGTCGCTAAATTGTGGTGAAGTTCACCTGTGTAGCTGGGTGATAATGTGCTTGCCTCACGTGGAAACGGGCCTGGGTTCGATTCCCGGCCATGTTGGAGATTTTCTTCGCTCATGGATTGGGTGTTGAGTTGTCCTCATCATCATCTCATTCTCATCACCGGCGCACAAGTCACCCAATGCGGCGTCGACTGAAATAAGACTTAAACCTGGCAGGCGAACTTCCCCGGATGGAACCTCCTGGCCAACAATGACATATGTTCATTTCCATTTTTTTCCATCGTAGTAAAGGGTATATAACGGAGTAGTCCGTTGTTGAGAATAATCTTGATAAAGATGACGAGCATCTCTTCCATTACCATGAGCTTTCCGGTTCAGAAGGATCATGTCGATGTATTCTGCAAATGTGTATTCAATGATGTTACTCCAACACTCACAGAGACGTGAATGAGGCTTGAACCAGTTAAGAGAGGTAGGACAGACGACAAATGACGTCGTCCAAGCCGACGTAAGTAGCTCCCCTTCCCACCATTACTAACCTGTGGCATACCTACCTAGCAAACATTTTTTTTAGACAGCTGTAACATGGAAACGGTACATTTCCGCACATAGGTTTCTACTCAATGATGGAAAAGTGAATGCTGTCATTTAACTATGGAATAATGTATTAGACTACTATTACAAGGCTGGTTAGAGGTGAATGTCTGAAAACTGTACCAATGTACACTCTCCCTTACTAATTAAGTGTGGAGATACAGCTGTAAAATTTTGAAATTTACCTTTTCGCAATATCTGTTTGGAAAGGTACGTCGTTGACCAGGATTCCAAAGTTAATATAAGCTACTAAGCTACTGGGAAAACGATTGGGGCATAGAACAAGGACAAGATGATTAAACAGAAACATACATACATTAACATAAACTTGGAAAGCCAGGAAAGCTTTGAAATTAGAAATACTTTAATAAACAATGATAATCTTGCAGTACTTTTGTACACAAAAACTTTCAGTACTTGTTAATGGAAAACAGCTCATTTACCTCAAGTGTAGGCTAATTCAACTGATGGTGGCAGTAAAGACTCATCTAGTTCACCACTTTGTCCCTGGGTGCTATATAATCTCACGCGATCTTTTATCACAGAAATTCATTATTTGCCATGCAGTTTGTCGCTGTAAATTACAATCCTTAATATTCTTGAGCTTCAGTTAACTGTGCCTGTTAGGCGACCCTTGTGCATGACTCCTACTCATAGCAGCGCCAATTCTGTTGATAGTTGTAGTAGACCGGAATTTCTGTAACAGTTCTGAAGCGACTGCCATGTAGAGCTTCCTTAAATTCACGAATCAAACTGACGTCATAAGGGCTTAAGTCCGGGGATCATGGTGGATGGTACAGCACCTCCCAGCCCCATCGATCGAACTAATCTGTCACAACTTGCGCTATATGGGCCCTGTTATTGTCCTGCACAATGATGGGTGGGTCTTGCAGTATCACCATTACTGTCTTTTAGCTGTTTGTTTTTGGAACGCAACCTGGAACCAGCTTACAAAAAAAAACAGCGACGCTTTCGGCAGGAGCCGCCTATCACTTTGCAGGACAATAGCCAGTGCAAGTGAGTAGTAGGGCAAGGTTTTTGTCGCCCCACTCTCCTTTGTTGCCAAATTTATTGAAGATGGCGGCGTTGACATCATCCAAGATGGTAGCTTGTAGATTTGGCATCAGTGCATGACGTCATCCAAGATGGCGGATTTTGGCGGGAAAATAGGTCAATTGGGCTATGTCCACTAACCTAACCGTCCAGAAGAAACTGGCGCCAAATTCAAAATACAACAAGATAATGCACGCAAAACCTTACTTGTCTTTATTATTATTCATTATTATTGATTATCATTTATTAACATTGATTATCATTTATTATCATTCATTGTCATATCATTTATTATTATTTATTATTATTATTTATTATTAATTGCCTACCACCATGAGAAAATTCACACCAAATTCAAATTCCAAAACGATAATGGCTGCAAAACCATACTTGTCTTTATTATTATTCATTATCATTCATCATTTATTATTATTTATTATCATTTATTGTTTAGTATTTTTTATTATCATTTATTATTATTTGTTATTAATGGCCGACCTCCACTAGCATAGAATATCGCGCCATGTTCAAATTCACAGTCCATAATCTCTGGAAAACCGTACTTCTATTTATTATTATTATCATTTACTATTATTTATTAGCATTTATTATGATTTACTGTTATTTATTCAAGATGGTAGATTTTTGCGGCAATAAAGCCAATTCCCTTACATCAATAACAAAAAATCTCTCACAAATTCAAATTCAAACACGATAATCTGTCACACCTACTAAAAAAAAAGAGACCAATTGGGCCATGTGCACTAACCTAAGTCCACCTCATCCTACGAAATTTGAATTTTTCGCCCTCACTTATTGTTTCACTCCTAAGCTATGAAAATCGCGTAAAATAGTAATAAAGTGCACTTTTACTAACGTAAGTCACCTCCTGTGAATTCGTGGGAAACACACTGAAGTGTTTATTTCAAACAGTACCGTCATCACTTGTTCACCAACAGAGTTAATACTCATCTTAAAGATCGCAGTCCAGTCGCCACGAGGCCTCCAGTCCAACTGATTTACTTCATATGGTCGCCGCCGACCCGCGCCGGACCGCGCGACACCGGCAAGCGAGCGGTCGCCTCACGTGACGGCCGTCGGATGCGTCCGCGCCCGCTGCTGGTCCAGCAGCCGCTCACATCACAGCCTACTGGTGCCGACTCGCGTCGCAGGCCCGCGCTGGTCCAGCGATGTAAACATGTTTTCGTGGACAGTGGAGTCCGCCCCCACTGACCAGTTGGCGCCAAAGCTGTTCGCTGGACAGGTTGGAACGTGCCGACTTCATAACGGTAGGTCGGTTGATCCAAGGCGCCAAAGTTTGCTCGAGAGTAGAATCAGTCATGACGTCACAACTTGTTGTCCAGCACATGTGCTCGCCACGACGTCCCTCGCTAAGTTAATTGATCACCCGACTCTTATTATTCAATCCACATTCTGCGATTACCTTCCAAGATCGTTGCGAAAACACATGTCCGTACACATGGGCCATCGCGCAAGTGAATGTAACAAAGTTCGCATGACTACTTAATTAAATTGATCAATTAATTAACCTCTCTGATGCGGAAAAGTGCCACGTCCACCTAGACTCGGAATCAATTTTCCCCACTGCCACGCCCACCTGGACTTGGAATGAAATAGTTAAAGTCCCTACCGACCACCGCGTCCCCTTACCGACCCATGTTCGTTGGCTAACATGTACTAATGTGTACTTCCGTTTACTAACGTGCACTAACGTGTACTAACCTACATTAAGTTATATCACATTTTGTCTATACAAACAAGCCAAGTTTGAATCCTGATGGTCAGTTTGTGTTTCGCTGCCATCACAAGAAAATTGTGGCAAACGAAGCCACTAACCTAAGTCACCTGTGATAACACAAAATCGTTTGCTTTGCCTCTCTCACACACCACGAGCGCAAGACCACCCACGTCACAGCCTGGACTTTTATACTCGCGTCGTACATACACCTCTGTAAATTTTCTAGCTGAACTATGACCCGAATACTGTTGTTCAATCCACACAGTCCAGGACATGGCCAGAGCACACCCCCAGTACCTAAGCCGAGATCATCGCTCGCCCCAACCTGTAGTTAACCGCTCAGAGACGGAGTTATGCTGCGATCACACCCCTCGCACGCTCGTAGCTACTTGCCTCAGCAATTCCATCTAACAAAACCTCCAAGTAGAAAAAATAAGAACTAACTCGAACTCTCTCATATTCTCTATCGTCCCACAAATACTTAACGTACATTTTATTTAGGTATCTAGTATATCTATCACTCTCATACAAAAGCCACTCGCCCTAATGTACAGTCGAGCTCAAAAGTATCAGAACGACCTGAATTGCATTTCGCCTGATTCGAATGCAACCCACATAGCGCAGCTGTCTAGGAGGTCCTCTAATCGCCCCTCGGTACAGTCGTTTGACTAGTGAAAATGGTTCCAACAAGTCACCACTAGAGAACACTGCTCTGCATCGCAATAACTCAAGATGTAAAGTAATGCCAAGGTACTACAAATATCAGGGAACATCTTATCACAGATAAGACGGTTCTTCAGGCTTGTAAGCTCACATTTATTACAATAAATGACATACATGAAATGTTACCATTCTCATTATTACGTCAGATAGGTAATTCACGTAGTAAGTTCGTCGTATTCATGATTTCCTCTTCAAAATAACATACCGTACTTGTTAACACAAAATGACATTAAAAATTTAAGTTATTCACGAGCAGCTAGTTGAGAATATGTATGAAATTCAAATGACACGACGAACCATCTCGTTCTGCATATGGATTCACACCCAGGTCATGCAGACTAATCAAAGACTTCGTGACTGACTAGGCAGATAGAGAGTGATATACCTCGGTTTTAGACAGTATCAGTTAGCAAATATCAACTTTAAATTACATAACGTAAACATTGTTAGCGGACACGAATTCCTACCCAGCATCTATTGTCCTTGTTAGCGAACTACGAGAGATGTTAAATATTTGCTTCTTCACAAATAACTTACTTGAAATGCCGTGAGGTAAAGCTTTGTGTTGGACAGAGATTCGAACCCAGAACCTAATTGGATTGTCATAGAAGCACAATCAACTGTGACATATCCGATTTTCTCGGCAGTAGCTAGATGTTTCAACTGAAATGACGAGACGAAACATTAATTTTTTTTTTCTCAGGACTACAACCTGGCACCTATCGCTGTTATATTCTGCCATTATACCTTCATCACTTGGCGTAGCCTGAAGAGAACAGAATCTGTCTCTCCTTATCAAAAATCATCAACAGAAGTTGGAAATGAACACAGACCATAAGTATATGAACCTCGCATCAATCCAAGAGACCACCAAATTCTGTTCTCTAGCACTCATTTTTCTATCATAACCATGTTGCGCCACAGTGGATGACAATTCTGACACACTGACTCCCTGTAGTGGTTTGCAGCATGTTCAGTACATTTATTTACTTGGTTGACCGAATCGCCATGAGCTAGCTGCCTCAGCTACCCAGTGCATACGTTCGACTCTATTTTGTAATCACCGAAATAAAATCACGTAACTGACACGTTCACAGAACTGCCAACAGTGTAGGATGCAAAAATTTAGTTCTTTTCAAGTTTAATAGATGGCCAGGCTGCAGATGCATCTCGAAACTTTTGTATTATGTACGGGGAGAGCGTATCGTGCCAAAATACGTCAGAAAAGTATTTTCTACATTAGCTGTCGTGTGGCAGTCGCACTTTATTCTTCATAAAACCTTGTTTGACAGCTTTAACTCAGAACAAGTTTTCTATATGCATGTAATCAATAAACTGCATGTGCATTGCCAGACCGTTGTAGATAACATCAGACAATTCGCATATATCGTTGATGATTAGTTTCTCTCTCATGATAACTAATGTTTTAACAACACTAAAAGAAACCGTACGAAAATTGTGCACTGTATTATAAGAAATGAAATAAAACTACCCACGATAACCTTACGACGAAAGTCTGTTTCAATAAAACTGAGTATCTGTACACAAGCGTGCCTCTATCGGCACGGATTAGTAAAATACTAATCACTTAGATTTCGATTGGGTCTGTGTTTGATTGGTATGCTGTCACACTCAAGTGGTATGCAAATGTGGCATTTCATAAATAAAGTTATGTATTCCTAGAAACCCAAAATTTGTTTGTCAGCAGCGGAAAGAGGCGTTACCTGTTGTGCAGCATTGTAAGTTTTTCACCATTGCACTATGAGGCGAAAGTATTTTCTTGCGATTTCCTTATCGATCTGTGATCTGACTGCTTGTAGCTCTTTCACAGAAGGGATAAAAACCTTACAGTCAGCAAGGCTGGAACCGCAAACCATAACAGACGCTTCGTCTCGGGTTAGCACGTTTCCACAGAGCTAGGGAAGAGGCATGGGTTTAGGTCTCCTCTTACGAGGCCAGTAGTGGCTAGAACACGTAAACCGCTATTTAAAGGACGAGATTAGATTCGATTTTCACGTGCAACGACTTTCCTGGGCAGAAAACCGTAAATTTACAATCTTTTGTTGCAGCTCAAGCGTTAATAGTAACTCAGATTATTCAATGGAAAGGGAATATCAAACGAATTTAGCGATTCAATTCAGTACCATACGTGGAAGTGATTGCACTGTCACAGTGTTGCCAAATGTTTGTGACGGTGTTGCCAACTCTCTGCTGTGCTAGGAACAGTTCTGTAGCGATATGTGAGGAGAATCCCATGCTCATGTCATAGCAGGATACTGGGAGGAGGCGTGTGGTTTGGTTAATATGCAGCGTTTTCTCCTACCAGTTGTGTCAAACATTCAGGTGTATAATCTTCCATAACGATTACAGTTTGCCAAAAAGTATATACAAATAAAACACTTACCTTGTTACTTTGTGACAAAAGATTATTTCAGTACAATAAAATGTTTTTGGAAATAAACTTTGCCCACCTGTCACAAAAAGTAAGATAACAAACACTGCACCTCGAATCGATTGCATCTACACTCCTGGAAATGGAAAAAAGAACACATTGACACCGGTGTGTCAGACCCACCATACTTGCTCCGGACACTGCGAGAGGGCTGTACAAGCAATGATCACACGCACGGCACAGCGGACACACCAGGAACCGCGGTGTTGGCCGTCGAAAGGCGCTAGCTGCGCAGCATTTGTGCACCGCCGCCGTCAGTGTCAGCCAGTTTGCCGTGGCATACGGAGCTCCATCGCAGTCTTTAACACTGGTAGCATGCCGCGACAGCGTGGACGTGAACCGTATGTGCAGTTGACGGACTTTGAGCGAGGGCGTATAGTGGGCATGCGGGAGGTCGGGTGGACGTACCGCCGAATTGCTCAACACGTGGTGCGTTAGGTCTCCACAGTACATCGATGTTGTCGCCAGTGGTCGGCGGAAGGTGCGCGTGGCCGTCGACCTGGGACCGGACCGCAGCGACGCACGGATGCACGCCAAGACCGTAGGATCCTACGCAGTGCCGTAGGGGACCGTACCGCCACTTCCCAGCAAATTAGGGACACTGTTGCTCCTGGGGTATCGGCGAGGACCATTCGCAACCGTCTCCATGAAGCTGGGCTACGGTCCCGCACACCGTTAGGCCGTCTTCCGCTCACGCCCCAACATCGTGCAGCCCGCCTCCAGTGGTGTCGCGACAGGCGTGAATGGAGGGACGAATGGAGACGTGTCGTCTTCAGCGATGAGAGCCGCTTCTACCTTGGTGCCAATGATGGTCGTATGCGTGTTTGGCGCCGTGCAGGTGAGCGCCACAATCAGGACTGCATACGACCGAGGCACACAGGGCCAACACCCGGCATCATGGTGTGGGGTGCGATCTCCTACAGTGGCCGTACACCACTGGTGATCGTCGAGGGGACACTGAATAGTGCACGGTACATCCAAACCGTCATCGAACCCATCGTTCTACCATTCCTAGACCGGCAAGGGAACTTGCTGTTCCAACAGGACAATGCACGTCCGCATGTATCCCGTGCCACCCAACGTGCTCTAGAAGGTGTAAGTCAACTACTCTGGCCAGCAAGATCTCCGGATCTGTCCCCCATTGAGCATGTTTGGGACTGGATGAAGCGTCGTCTCACGCGGTCTGCACGTCCAGCACGAACGCTGGTCTAGCTGAGGCGCCAGGTGGAAATGGCATGGCAAGCCGTTCCACAGGACTACATCCAGCATCTCTACGATCGTCTCCATGGGAGAATAGCAGCCTGCATTGCTGCGAAAGGTGGATACACACTGTACTAGTGCCGACATTGTGCATGCTCTGTTGCCTGTGTCTATGTGCCTGTGGTTCTGTCAGTGTGATCATGTGATGTATCTGACCCCAGGAATGTGTCAATAAAGTTTCCCCTTCCTGGGACAATGAATTCACGGTGTTCTTATTTCAATTTCCAGGAGTGTATGTGCAGTCTTGTGATCATACAGGTAGAATTTCATGAATTAAACGAGAAAGTAGAAAAATGTTGGTGCGAATGGATGCTGTAAGAAACACAGTTAACTAATTATTCTGTGCCATGTAATAATCAACACCATGACGACGGACAAATTGGGGTCTCAGTGTATTTTGATTATAATACGTTAGCCTTCTTGCGACCTCGTTCTAATACCTCGTGGGAGCAGGCATAATTTATTGCTTTTTGACAACCGAGCAGTAACACACGAAGATAGTAGATGGTAGGATACAAAGAAACAATCAGACTCATGGGTGTGGATCCACTTCATCATTAGAAGACTAAACAAGAGGGAAACATCATGAAAGCAATGCATACGCCGATTTGTATACATTATTTGTATAGATCGGAAGAAGAAAAAGCGCAGATCTTCACAGTGCCCGCATCTGCCCATGAGTTTGATTGTTTCTTTGTATCCTCCCATCTACTAAAATTAGAATCGAGAGCAACGATAGCTACAGCGTTCGAAGTATTCATAGTATTGTATACGTGTGTGTAAATGTCTTCCAGTGCCCACTCAAAGAAGACAAGGATACACAGTCTAGCTACCGTATTATAAATACGCCTCCGTTTGCGGATGAACTCAGACTTAGGTTGATAATCATTTTGAATATTTGGCAGTACTGTACCCATTGGCGTTAAACTCGTTCTCAACCAATGATTCCCACACCTACAGGAAACTACTTGTGATACCTCTTATACAAAATACTTATGCAGTGCTACTAGACGAAAAGATCGACCTGACACAAACAGTGGAAAGTTTGTCTCACAACCTTCGTACCTGGATAAAGAGCTTTTCCTATTTGAGATATCTGTGAACGTTGCTGCATAAGACGATTTAAGAAGAAACTAAATTCCTTCAGCTACGACATTGTTTAAAGAAATCGTCTTAACGGCACTAAATTGTGGTTTGTGAATCGTTTACTTGCTGTACTCTGCCGCATTTCGCTGGTTGGAAGGCAAAGAGCTTACTAACAAATTTTACACAAGGAAAAGGGGGACGAAATGTCTCCCACTGGAAGGTTATGTTTTTCAATTTAAATGATTACAAAATCAGCTAAAACGAACAGTGAGGCTGTCAGTATAAGCACATTACTGGTGTCAGAGTGATGTTGCACTGCCCAGGGCCTTTAATGATACAGGGCCCGTTTAGGTCAGGCATATTGTATACAGAAGTGGAAGAGAGAGCACCACTAAATTCCACAATCCGCATACATTGCATACACACAGAAATTACTGTTACAGTGTACTATTGGAGCCCAATGAGTGAATTGCATAATTTCCGGTGAAAAAGAGCACTGGCAAACAGTCTTCGCTACATTAGGTTACTTAAACTGGTGTCACTCTGAGCTAGAATTTATGGTCAGCGACTAAATATAAGGTCAATGAGTCGGATGCGGGTTTTGCAACTGTGAAATACTTTCCTACATTATAGAAGTGAATATTAAATCTGAACTAATAATGCGAAAATTTTGAACTTGGATATACAATGAAAATCTTTCTGTTTATTGCAAAGGAAAACAATTGATTTTCTAAAACATTCTCTGCCATACACAACTTGAAACAGGTCACGTCGACCAAACCTTGTGGAAGAACTGACAGCGACGTATAACGGAAGACAGTAAGATCCCTTGGCTTTTGGTTTGGCAGTATTCGACAGCCATTTCTAGGCGCAAGTAAATTAAGGAAGGCAGCGCGTTTTTGTTATCAAGTAACGTCTTCATCAATTACTTTAGTTTTAATGTAATCTGCGAGTAATTGCTGATGTTTGATATTAACATGAAAAGGACTCCGTAGACACGGAAAGAACCTCTTCTTGGGCAACTACTTCTATGATGACCAAAAGGCATTAAATGATCTTCAAGCACATGTGCTCCCGCAACGGTATGAAGAAAATGATAGTAACAATGACGGTAATAATCGAATTATCCGTAACTTCACACTTCACAGTGGATTTTCTCGAACTAAGAAATTTGCTGAATTGGTGAATATTTCAAAATGGCTTTACATCGAGGCTATGATGCCTAGAAGGGTCTTTACATCCTGCTGACATGAGAATAGCATAATCTCCACGTCAGAACATTGCTTCTACTTAACCATATAATAGACTCGCATTTTTTCCACCGTGACTAATTTTGTAAGCCAAACCCATCATCCGTTACAGCACACTCCTGGGGCTGGGAAATGTGGCCACAATGGTCTGGTGGAACGAACTATCACAGGTGCAATGCGTGGATTCAGGCATTTACTTTTAAGAGGCTCAAACAGATTTACTTTACCTTGGCAACCTCAATAGAAAGACGTTATAATCCAGAATCCGCATTAAACATCGCTATCCTTCATTACCAATTGGGCAGAGTCGGTTTACGTTGGGAAATGACATACGCGGAAGTCATGGTAAACAGAAATACTGTCTCCAGTAAACTTACTTACATTAGAAAATTTTATATTATTTGATGAAACGATAGCCATTTAAAGGAACAGGGCTCTTATTTTTCTTGTACTTGATTGAACTAGAGACGTTTAAAAATTTGGTGCTGGACTGTGATTCGAATTCGTATCTCATCTTTCGAGGATCTGAATCTCTCGGAACAGTATAGTTCAATCATTTCGTTCCTTTTCCCAAGACTGCAATCTTCTCTAGGTCTCCTCCAAAGGTAAGTATGTGGGTCCGAATCTTGATTCAGTACAAAAATATTCATAATTTCATTTCAAGCCCTGCCACGTGCATACCAGTCTGCTAGTGAAAATTAACGAGCATTTTTAATGTCTGCTCATGTGTTGCCAACAATCGCAATAGGTGTCGTTATTTCTGGTCAAACACTCACACATCTTACTGATGGTGAGTAAGCAAGTGTTACTTAAGCTATGTTCGTGGATAAAGAAGGACGGTAGGTGTGCGGTTCGATTGTCGCTTCATCTTTAAATGCAATTACACTTTGTTCCTTCTGAATGGAGGTATATCATACATCTTTAGTGCTTGTTAACAGGGACGAAAAGGTCTTTAGAGGAGTCCCGGTTTATCACAAAACTGTCGTCTTTTTTTAAGTTTAGATTTGGTTTGTGATATTGGCGAAAATCTCTGTAATTCGTGCCTCTTCATGACTAGTCGGCAATATGATATGATTAGATTAGATTAGATAAATACTAGTTCCATAGATCATGAATACGACATTTCGTAATGATGTAGAACGTGTCATTTTAATGAAAGATTTCTTTACATACATACATTCAGTTTCCTTGCAACAATTTTTTACTCTTTCTCTCTCATTCTCTTTTATTTTTGTCTCTCTCCCTCACTCTCTCTCTCTCTCTTTCCTCTCTCTCTCTCTCTCTCTCTCTCTCTCTCTCTCACACACACACACACACACACACACACACACACCGTCTTTTTTATTTAATTTGTTTGTTGTGCTCGACTATCGGCGAGAAACGAAAACGTTAGTCAATGATTTTCTTAGTTTTGAGTACACTTACGAAAGATATATAAGAACAGCTATGAGAGTAACTGATTTATGAAGCTTAGTTTGCAGTCAGTTCTGAGTATTATTAGTAACTACGCTCTAGTCCGTAAACCCAGTTACAGAAATTTGAATCAGACGGATTACGTATTCCAGGCCGTAGCAGCCGCGTCTTTGAGACGTCAGCTATGGTCACTGTAGGATCACATCGGTTCGTCTTCTTCCTGCTGGTAATGTAACTGAGATTTGTCAACAAGGCAAGGTATATTTGGCAACTCTGTGATCGACGAGTTCCTTCCTGGTGTGCACGGAATTAAGCCTCAAAGTTCACTTGATTTTTCCTGTCATTTCCATTGAATAATCTGAGTTATTATTAACGCTTGAGCTGCAACAAAAGATTGTAAATTTACGGTTTTCTGCCTAGGAAAGTCGTTGCACGTGAAAATCGCATCTAATCTCGTCCTTTACATAGCGGTTTACGTGTTCTAGCCACTACTGGCCTCGTAAGAGGAGAGCTAAACGCATGCCTTTTCCCTATGTCTGTGGAAACGTGCTAACCCGAGAGAAAGCGTCTGTTATGGTTTGCGGTTCCAGTCTTGCTGACCGTAACGTTTTTGTCCCTTCTGTGAAAGAGCTACAAGCAGTCAGATCACAGATCGATAAGGAAATCGCAAGAAAATACTTTCGCCTCATAGTGCAATGGTGAAAAACTTACAATGCTGCACAACAGGTAACGCCTCTTTCCGCTGCTGACAAACAAATTTTGGGTTTCTAGGAATACATAACTTTATTTATGAAATGCCACATTTGCATACCACTTGAGTGTGACAGCATACCAATCAAACACAGACCCAATCGAAATCTAAGTGATTAGTATTTTACTAATCCGTGCCGATAGAGGCACGCTTGTGTACAGATACTCAGTTTTATTGAAACAGACTTTCGTCGTAAGGTTATCGTGGGTAGTTTTATTTCATTTCTTATAATACAGTGCACAATTTTCGTACGGTTTCTTTTAGTGTTGTGGCCGGCCGAAGTGGACTAGCGGTTAAAGGCGCTACAGTCTGGAACCGCACGACCGCTACGGTCGCAGGTTCGAATCCTGCCTCGGGCATGGATGTGTGTGATGTCGTTAGGTTAGTTAGGTTTAAGTAGTTCTAAGTTCTAGGGGACTTATGACCACAGCAGTTGAGTCCCATAGTGCACAGAGCCATTTGAACCATTTTTTAGTGTTGTTAAAACATTAGTTGCCATGAGAGAGAAGCTAATCATCAACGATATATGCGAATTCTCTGATGTTATCTACAACAGTCTGGCAATGCACATGCACTTTATTGATTACATGCATGTAGAAAAGGTTTAATGAAGAATAAAGTGCCACTGCCACACGACAGCTAATGTAGAAAATACTTTTCTGACGTATTTTGGCACGATGCGCTCTCCCCATACATAATACAAAAGTTTCGAGATGCATCTGCAGCCTGGCCATCTATTAAACCTGAAAAGAACTAAATTTTTGCATCCTACACTGTTGGCAGTTCTGTGTACGTCTCTTGGATTGATGCGAGGTTCATATACTTATGGTCTGTGTTCGATTCCAACTTCTGTTGATGATTTTTGATGAGGAGAGACAGATTCTGTTGTCTTCTGGCTACGCCAAGTGAAGAAGGTATAATGGCAGTATGGTCTGACGATCGTGTTAAACATGATATTCCTTCTCTACCAAGTAGACGTTAGGTTGAACCACAATAAAGTCAGGAGTCGCGACACGTTGAAACTCTATCAACGGTAACCTTTCTTATACTAGTTATTTATTTCTAGTGACGATACAAACGCTATGTAGGGTCACAGGACACTTGTTCCATCTTTTATTTGAGCTTCTGTATGTCGATAAAATTGGTTCTGATCTGGGAATGCAACTCAGACCGCCCTTAACGCGGAATTTGATCCCTTCGTGACAATACAGCTCGACTGTAACATGTTGTTTGTTCAAAACTGCAGATTCCTTAACATCTCCACATATTGCGCGTGAAAGGGTTCGAATCCTGGCCTGGTACTAAAGCTTTCATTATGTTTTATGAAGCTCTAGCATGAAAACACCTACCTGCTGGTGGGTAATAATTTTGATTTTTAATGTATTTTCATTCGTTGTCAACACTAACGGTATCTGACGTTTTTGAGTCCCTGTGAGACACATAACTGTTTGCGAAATCATTGTAAATTCAAGGATGTTATTCCGAGCTGCTGGCGGAGAAAAATTCGGTAGCTGACGTCTCTTTGTGTGCAGTCAACAACGATATGTGTGGGGCTCGAGTCCCAGTGAGCACTGAACTCTTCGTCATATTATTTCTAGTTCAAACATGCTCACATGTCGCTGCTGGTGTAACAAACCCATTTTTAACGCTAGTTTTGTCTAGAATATAACAGCGATAGGTGCCAGGTTGTAGTCCTGAGAAGGAAAAAATTAATGTTTCGTCTCGTCATTTCAGTTGAAACATCTAGCTACTGCCGAGAAAATCGGATATGTCACAGTTGATTGTGCTTCTATGACAATCCAATTAGGTTCTGGGTTCGAATCTCTGTCCAACACAAAGCTTTACCTCACGGCATTTCAAGTAAGTTACTTGTGAAGAAGCAAATATTTAACATCTCTCGTAGTTCGTTAACAAGGACAATAGATGCTGGGTAGGAATTCGTGTCCGCTAACAATGTTTACGTTATGTAATTTAAAGTTGATATTTGCTAACTGATACTGTCTAAAACCGAGGTATATCACTCTCTATCTGCCTAGTCAGGAATGACTGTTAGTTTCCGTCAGTCACGAAGTCTTTGCTTAGTCTGCATGACCTGGGTGTGAATCCATATGCAGAACGAGACGGTTCGTCGTGTCATTTGAAGTTCATACATATTCTCAACTAGCTGATCGTGATTAACTTAAATTTTTAATGTCATTTTGTGTTAACAAGTACGGTATGTTATTTTGAAGAGGAAATCATGAATACGACGAACTTACTACGTGAATTACCTATCTGACGTAATAATGAGAATGGTAACATTTCATGTATGTCATTTATTGTAATAAATGTGAGCTTACAAGCCTGAAGAACCGTCTTATCTGTGATAAGATGTTCCCTGATATTTGTAGTACCTTGGCATTACTTTACATCTTGAGTTATTGCGATGCAGAGCAGTGTTCTCTAGTGGTGACTAATTGGAACCATTTTCAATAGTCAAACGACTGTACCGAGGGGCGATTAGAGGACCTGCTAGACAGCTGCACTATGTGGGTTGCATTCGAATCAGGCGAAATGCAATTCAGGTCGTTCGGATACTTTTGAGGACGACTGTACCTGGTGTCATGTTGCACAATCGGCAGACACGCAAACAGCTCCTAATTTCAGTGCACAGTATCAAACTGCTCCTAAATAATGCAGTTCACATAACTGTAAACACCATCAGTACTCGTAATCTGTCCAAACAACGCATAGCAAAATAACTCAACAGACGCGCTCAATCAACCTGTCTCACACTAAATCACACGTCCGACAGCTCACAGTTCTCTCAAAGGTCTCTGTTCGACCCCTCAAACATGACTTGATGACAGCCGCATTCACACCTAACACCTGAGAAATTCATGTCACCTACACGCCTAACATGACTATCCAAGCCAGGCGGCGCGCGTCGTCTGTCACCGTCCTAACTCAGTGCGGTCCAACACACATGTTAAGGCCGCATTCCATTGCTTGCCGGCCTATTTGCGACACATCTCCACCTTCATGTCTGTTGTCAGAATAGCCGAGAGCGAGTTCACACACACACACACACACACACACACACACACACACACACACCGTCCGCACACAGCCCAGCGCTTCGCTCCCCTCACAATCTAAAGCGATCATCTGACAAAGTAAAAAAAATCTCCGAAATTGTAAAGTGCTCCCAGAAATAGTTAACGCTCACTTTCGTGTTATCTCAACTTATTTGTAAATTCAAACTCTTACCCTACCAGAACTTTTTCACGAAAATAATACTGAATGCGCTCCTAACCTCCTACCTTTCCAGCTCTCAACACACGCAAATGTTCTCAACCCTCCTATATCCCAACACAACCGATTAATCATTCTTATTCCTTCTTATCGAATTTAATGGCCTGGTTTCCTAAGGACCCGTTATCGAAGTCCATCCTGCTTTTCTTTCTGAGGCTTTCTGTGCTTACTTTTACAGAGATCGCTAAATTACCTCCACAGCCCCATCAATCTACACACACACACACACACACACACACACACACACACACACACACGGTCATCCTCCCTACTCATCCCATAACATAAGCAATAGTAACCTTACAATCCATTATATACAAACCCTACACAATGGAACCCACAGTAATTTTACAATACCGACTACATGCCCCAGTTCTCTCCAATCCTAAAGAACCACTGTGAACCTGCTCTTTCTTTCTACACACGCGACGCTCGGCGGTTATCAGCCCTTCTACATCAACGGACAGAAGTCCCTCTCAGAACTGTTCCACAAACTGTTCCCCTCAACACAAATGCGTTACTGTCTCTTCTTCCTTGCTCGCTCGCTTTTTTTCTACAAACATCTGCAGACTCATAGACTACAAGAACACACCAAAATTTTTCTAAGTACAGCATCCTGTAAACCACTGAGTAACTAGAAACAAACAGACCAAAAAATGATATTCGCACTCTCGAATACCAAAGTCATTGATGTCATTATACTTACAGTTAAACCTTAGGATCGCGGTCTCAACTGATTAGCATTCCACAATGAGCTAAGTATCGGATATACACTCTCTTAACCGCTGTTACTCTGGAAATATCTGTACCGTCCTTACGACTTCCTCTCTACTCATCACATAACATAAACCATATTAACTTTACAATGGAATATATACAAACGGTACATAATGTAAACGACAGTAACTTTACAATACAGTATATACACATTGGACACAAAACAGTGTACTTATCCAGTATATCTCTACAGCATGCGAAAAAAAATATCCTATTCCTACAGCGTCTATATACCGCAATGCTCTCCAATCCTAGGAAAGCACCGTTAACCTGCTTTTTCTCCCTACAGACCCGACACTCAGAGCTAATCTTCCCTCTTACATCAGCGGACCTAAGTCACCCTCAGAACTCTTTTTACAAATTCGGTATCGTCCCCCCTCAGCACAAACGCCTTACTGTCTCTCCTTCCTTATCTGTTCGCTTTTCTACAAACATACTCAGACTCATAGACTGCAAGAACACATGTACTTTCTCCATAATGTTACATGATTTCAGCTGTACTTCTCAATATCATGCACTAGGCTACACTCTACCGATCACTAGTTCATCATAGTAGACTTAAAATTAATTCTCTACAAATGCCGAAGTTTATCTATGTGTAGCATGCTGTGAACCACTGACTAACTAGAAAAAAACATACACATAATATATTTCCACTCTCGAATACTAGTCTCAGTCATATAACATATCCGAGATCTTGGCTATAATTTACACGTCAACTAACGTCTGTCTCAGGTCTAGAGAACAGACAAGTGTGTATCCAACACACCACAATCGATGTGAGCGGCCGCTGGACCAGCAGCGGGCGCAGACGCATCCGACGGTCGTCACGTGAGGCGACCGCTCGCTTGCCGGTGGCGCGCGGTCCGGCGCGGGTCGGCGGCGACCATATGAACTAATTCAGTTGGACTGGAGGCCTCGTGGCGACTGGACTGCGATCTCTAAGATGAGTATTAACTCTGTTGGAGAACAAGTGATGACGGTACTGTTTGAAATAAACACTTCAGTCTTTTTCCCACGAATTCACAGTAGGTGACTTACGTTAGTAAAAGTGCACTTTATTACTATTTTACGCGATTTTCATAGCTTAGGAATGAAACAACAAGTGAGGGCGAAAAATTCATACTTTTTAGGATAAGGTGGACTTAGGTTAGTGCACATGGCCCAATTGGTCTCTTTTTTTTTAGTAGGTGTGACAGATTATCGTGTTTGAATTTGAATTTGTGAGAGATTTTTTGTTATGGATGTAACGGAATTGGCTTTATTGCCGCAAAAATCTACCATCTTGAATAAATAATAATAAATCATATTAGATGCTTATAAATTATAGTAAATGATAATAATAATAAATAGAAGTACGGTTTTCAAGAGACTATAAACTTTGAATTTGAATATGGCGCGATTTTCTATATTAGTGGAGGTCGGCCAATAATAATATAATAATAATAAATGATAATAAATAATACTAAATAATAAATGATAATAAATAATAATAAATGATGAAGGATAATGAATAATAATAAAGACAAGTATGGTTTTGCAGCCATTATCGTTTTGGAATTTGAATTTGGCCTGAATTTTCTTGTGGTGGTAGGCAATTAATAATAAATAATAATAATAAATTATAATAAATGACAATGAATGATAATAAATGATAATCAATGTTAATAAATGATAATCAATAATAATGAATAATAATAAACACAAGTACGGTTTTGCATGCATTATCTTGTTGCAATTTGAATTTGGCGCCAATTTCTTCTGGAGGGTTGGTTAGTGGACGTAGCCCAATTGGCCTATTTTCCCACCAAAATTCAAATTTCACGCCATTGTTTCTGGAGGGTTAGGTTAGTGGATGTAGCCCAATTGACCTATTTTCCCGCCAAAATTCGCCATCTTGGATGACGTCATGCACTGTTGCCAAGTCTACATGCCGCCATCTTGGATGACGTTATCGACGACATCTTGAATAAATTTGGCAACAATGGAGAGTGGGGCGACACGAACCTTGCCCTACTACTCACTTGGTGGAAGTTGTGAGTGATGTGTTCGACCGATGGGCCTGGGAAGCGCTGTTGCAAGCACCTCACTCCCCGAATAAAGCCCTTGTGACTTGATTCCTAAATTGAAGTTAGCACTTCATGACATTCACTTCCAAACTATCACAAAGATTCATTGGACAATAGAGTGCTCCACACGAGCTGTTAACACAATTGTCGGTGCTAAGGTTGTCCTACGACTTATACAACGCTGGCAATGTGTTATGTATAGTGCTGATGAATACTTTGAAGGACAGCAAAACTTTGAAACATGTATCTATTTTGTATGATATGTAAATAAACAGTTGTCAGTATTCAAGTTCTGACACTCATATATTAAAAAATGCAAGGTACACTTTCAAAAATGAATATCTTACATCAAATTCGTATTTTAGTATTACATACATTCTGAAACTATGTACAACATACTGCACCTCATACGGTCTCTATCTGAACAGCATTTTAAATATGTGATTCTAACCATCAAAAAATTTAACAAAAGAAAACAGTGTTCTGGGAACTTGATGAATGGTCATGGGTGTCAGCAGAAATTTTGCCAAAAGCAGAAGGGTCTCTAAAATAAAGTGCCAGATTTTATGCAACTGTTTCTGGTGTATGTGCAAACACAGTGTGCGCCAAGAAGTAAATATCTGAGTAAATGTGCAAAATTTATTACATATTAAACGATTGATATTTATACACTTAGTACTTTTGAGCTAGATTACTGTGATATTTACATGGTAAGCATATTTTAGTAATAGGTAAACTTCATCTTTATATGTTATTAATATGAAACAAATGCCACTTTTTGATTCAATGATCTAACATCATATCCTCATGTGATTAAATCCAGTAAGATATGAACTAAAGCTATATAATAATCACAAAAAATTATTCATACTTTGGAACTTTGGGGTGAAAACTGAAAACCTAAAATAGCAAAACACTCAGAATGGTTGTAGAAACCCTGTTGGACATCAACAAAACATCCAATAAAATTGCCACATGATACTACTTGAAGTGTCGAAACAGGGAATAAACCTTAAAAAAAAAAGATTTGTTGAAATTCATTGTCATCTGAAACATTTTATCTTATAAAACTTCACATCTGATAATTTTAATGGTTTTTTTCATTACTTTCATGCTTTCAATTCTTTAATGTTTACTGCATTGAACAAAATGTGTTTCAAAAGCTAATTTGTTGGTTTGGTTAGATAAAATGTAGTTCAAGGCAAATACATGGCCAGATTAACGTAGTAAATCTTCTAAACTTCGGCCCAAACTGACCAGTACAGTCGTCTTTTAACACCCTAGGACTCAAACAACGCAGTACTCCTCTCTCCACTTCCTCAGATTATTCTGCAGCCATGCCAACTGAACTGCATAATTCGTACCTCTATGAGTGCATTTTGTGTTGTGTTAGATATCATAAAGTTGATGAGACTGAAATTCCTTGACGAGACGTGACTTTGACCTTGAGATTTCATTCGTATTCCCTCTCTTCTAGCGCAGTAAATGATAGTTTCTTCTGTTTGATTGACGCATTTTGGCCTATAGATTAAGAATGAAAGTAAACACTTACATGGCCTTCTTCTTCACATTCTATTACAATATTTATGTTAGGTAAAATTGAATGTATAACTAGCATGTCAACATGGATCTTCTTTGTCCACAGCGTAATGGTTAGCTAATGTTGTGACTACGTTTTGAAGCAAGGGGAGAGTACGTCCTTACGGGTAATGGAGATAGATGAAGAGAATATACACTTGTGAGCCAAATGTTATGACCAGCAGATGTCGGCCTACCCTGATTTACAGAGTGAGCAACCCTCCGGCCTCCACATTCTGTGGTGAGGCGTGGACATCCAACACCTCGTGGTCTGCTCGTAGTTTCGCCCTCCTTCAGCATCTTTCCGTAGATGCTCACGGCAGTAGTACTAGAACAGCCGGTCAACTTCGCCTTTTCCAAGATACTCATTCCTAGGCATCAGGCCATGACAATCAGCATTTTGTCAAACTCGCTTCTATCAGTGGATTTCCCCGTTTACGGCCTGTGTCGTCCTAGAATGATTCCCCATTCGTTTTTGCTTCTCTGAAACAGAGTGTTTCAAAGTCTTTGTATCAAATGTCTAGGGGCGATATATCACGTCGCGGGAAACAATTTTTGATAGAGACAAAATGTTCGCTGATGGTTCCCGGTGATGGTGGGCATCCGTTTGTATTGGTTCTGGCCCTGGAAAGCTGCAGGGTGCAGGCACCCTCTGACATGCATATTCAAAGTGTGTTGCCTATAATCCAGTGATCTGCTCCATGTGAAAGGGTGTTGAGGGGTGGGAGCAGACAAGACAATTCAAGTTCCTGATTCGCTTCTAAAATATCATTCTCCACTTAAAGACACTCACTGTTACAGCATTTTTGTTAAAAATTGCTGTATCAGTTCACTGGCGTAGGCAGTATGCAGCAGACCTGGTTATTAAACCCTGCTAGTTTGGTGAAATCTCGACGTCCAAGAACCGGCAAATACCAAAGGACGCCTAGCGTCGCCGGGAAACGTCAGTGAATATTTTGCCGGTAACAAAAAACTGTTTCCCATGATGTGATCTATCACCCTGAACGTTTAATGCAAAGATTTTGGAACACTTTGTATAGCGTCTCTAACTCATCACAGGCCCGCAAAGCCACCAGGTGGCATTAAGTCTCACTGTGGGCAGTGGTTAAAACATAATGGATCATTAATAAACTTCTAAATACTGACTTATGACTTGACGATCGGAAACTCTACGAAATACATTGAGGTGACAAAAGTCATTGGATACCTCCTAATATCATGTCGGACCTCCTTCTTTTGCCCGGCGTAGTGCACCAACACGACGTGGTATGGCCTCAATAGGTCTTTGGAAGTCCCTTGCAAAAATACTGAGCCATCCTGCCTCTATAGCCGCCCATAATTGCGAAACTGTTGTCAGTGCGGGATTTTGTGCACGAACTGACCTCGCGATTACGACCCATAAATATTCAATTGAATTCACTTCGGGCGATCTGAGAGGCCAAGCAATTCGCTCTAATTGTCCACAATGTTCTTCAAACAAATTGCGACCAATAGTGGCCCAGTGACATGGGGCATATTGTAATCTATAATACATCCATCGTTGTTTGAGAGCAATGAGTCCTTGAATAGCTGCAAACGGGCTCCAAGTAGCCGAATATAACTTTTTTCAATGTATGACTGGTTCAGTTTGACCAGAAGACCGATTCCATTCTATGTAAACACAGCCCACACAATTATGGAACCACCACCAACTTGCATCGTACCTTGGTGGCAACTTGGGCCCATGATTTCGAGTGATCTTCGCCATACTCGAACCTTACAATCAGCTTTTACCAACTGAGATCGGGACTCATCTGACCAAGCAAAGCTTTTGCATTCGTCTACGGTCCAACCGATATGGTCACGAGCCCAGGAGATGCGTCGCAGGCGATGTCGATCTGTTAGCAAAGTGACTCGCGCCGGTCCTCTACTAGCGTAGCCCATTATCGACAGATTTCCCCGCTCTGTCTTAACGCATGCTTTCCTCGTACGTTCCACATTGATTACTATTGTAATCTCACGAAGTGTTGCTTGTCTGTTAGCACTGACAATTACGCAAACGTCGCTGCTCTCCGTCGTTAAGTGAAGGCCGTCGGCCATTGCGTTGTCCGTGGTAAGAGGTAATGCCTGAAATTGGTGGCCGGCCGGTGTGGCAGAGCGGTTCTAGGAGCTTCAGTCTGGAATCGCGCGACCGCTACGGTCGCAGGTTCGAATCCTGCCTCGGGCATGGATGTGTGTGATGTCCTTAGGTTAGTTAGGTTTAAGTAGTTCTAAGTTCTAGGGGACTGATGACCTCAGATGTTAAGTCCCATAGTGCTCAGAGCCATTTGAACCTGAAATTTGGTATTCTCGGCACACTCTTGATACTTTTGATCTCGGAATATTGAATTTCATAACGATTTCTAAAATGGAATGTCCCGTTGGTCGAGATCCAACTACCATTCCGCATTCAAAGTCTGCTAATTCCCGTCGTGCGGCCATAATCACGTTGTAAACCTTTTCACATGATTCACCTGAGTACAAATGACAGCTCCGCCAATGCACTACCCTTTTATACCTTGTGTACGTGATACTGCCGCCATCTGTACACGTGCATATCGTTATACCATGACTTCGGCACTTCATTGTATTAATCCAAATTATTCGCTGATTGCGAAATTGATGACATCAGCTGCAATGGGTATCGATGTATTATCCAATTGTGATGTATGAAATTTGTGCTGGACAGGGACTTGAACCCGAATTTACCGCTCATCGCGAGAGGTCGCCTTTATCATATCGGCTGTCCATGCATGTTCCCCTGTCCGATCCAAACCTCTATGTGTCAGTGTCCACTTCCTTATATCGTAGTCTGTTGTACTTTCCATTTTAGCTTGCAACATTACTTGATTCTCGCTCAGAAGATAGGGAACGTACGCGGATAGGCGACATTATTAAGGCGACCACTCACAACAAGCGGGAAATTCGGGTTCGATTCCCAGTCCGGCACAATTTTTCACATGTCACAATTGGGTGACACATCTATACACACTGCAACCCATGTCATGAAATTCGCGTTAAACGAATAATTTGGAATTATACACTCCTGGAAATTGAAATAAGAACACCGAGAATTCATTGTCCCAGGAAGGTGAAACTTTATTGACACATTCCTGGGGTCAGATACATCACATGATCACACTGACAGAACCACAGGCACATAGACACAGGCAACAGAGCATGCACAATGTCGGCACTAGTACAGTGTATATCCACCTTTCGCAGCAATGCAGGCTGCTATTCTCCCATGGAGACGATCGTAGAGATGCTGGATGTAGTCCTGTGGAACGGCTTGCCATGCCATTTCCACCTGGCGCCTCAGTTGGACCAGCGTTCGTGCTGCACGTGCAGACCGCGTGAGACGACGCTTCATCCAGTCCCAAACATGCTCAATGGGGGACAGATCCGGAGATCTTGCTGGCCAGGGTAGTTGACTTATACCTTCTAGAGCACGTTGGGTGGCACGGGATACATGCGGACGTGCATTGTCCTGTTGGAACAGCAAGTTCCCTTGCCGGTCTAGGAATGGTAGAACGATGGGTTCGATGACGGTTTGGATGTACCGTGCACTATTCAGTGTCCCCTCGACGATCACCAGTGGTGTACGGCCAGTGTAGGAGATCGCTCCCCACACCATGATGCCGGGTGTTGGCCCTGTGTGCCTCGGTCGTATGCAGTCCTGATTGTGGCGCTCACCTGCACGGCGCCAAACACGCATACGACCATCATTGGCAACAAGGCAGAAGCGACTCTCATCGCTGAAGACGACACGTCTCCATTCGTCCCTCCATTCACGCCTGTCGCGACACTACTGGAGGCGGGCTGCACGATGTTGGGGTGTGAGCGGAAGACGGCCTAACGGTGTGCGGGACCGTAGCCCAGCTTCATGGAGACGGTTGCGAATGGTCCTCGCCGATACCCCAGGAGCAACAGTGTCCCTAATTTGCTGGGAAGTGGCGGTGCGGTCCCCTACGGCACTGCGTAGGACCCTACAGTCTTGGCGTGCATCCGTGCGTCGCTGCGGTCCGGTCCCAGGTCGACGGGCACGTGCACCTTCCGCCGACCACTGGCGACAACATCGATGTACTGTGGAGACCTCACGCCCCACGTGTTGAGCAATTCGGCGGTACGTCCACCCGGCCTCCCGCATGCCCACTATACGCCCTCGCTCAAAGTCCGTCAACTGCACATACGGTTCACGTCCACGCTGTCGCGGCATGCTACCAGTGTTAAAGACTGCGATGGAGCTCCGTATGCCACGGCAAACTGGCTGACACTGACGGCGGCGGTGCACAAATGCTGCGCAGCTAGCGCCATTCGACGGCCAACACCGCGGTTCCTGGTGTGTCCGCTGTGCCGTGCGTGTGATCAATGCTTGTACAGCCCTCTCGCAGTGTCCGGAGCAAGTATGGTGGGTCTGACACACCGGTGTCAATGTGTTCTTTTTTCCATTTCCAGGAGTGTATTTCTAAATGTACGCCACCACCTATGACTATGTAGGGAAACGAAGTACAAGACTCTGGCATTTCGGCAGAAGATGGTAGGAGAGTACATGCCTTCCGAAACGTGACATACGCAATGCGGATTGATTCGGCAAGAAACCCGTATAAGATTTTCTTTCATATTTTTATCATTGTAAATTCTGTCTTAGTTTGGACTAACTCGTAGCAATGGCACATTTAAAACACACAGCTATAACCACGCCGTGAATCAAATCAGCGACATCAGCTTTAAGAGGCCGCAACGCTACGTTTAGACCTCGGTTGCCAGTAGCCAGTTTCTTTTCGCGAGAACTGCGCTGATAACGAAGTTGAAGCGGCCGCAAAATTTTCGGTGAACTGTTTGTTCCCACCCACGCACCAAACTTTTCGTAAACTGATTTGCTAGCGAGAGGCAGCAGACGTGTTTCTGGAGAATATGATCGACAAGTTGGACAGCTGCAGTGGAGCTCCAATACGCTACAGTCATGTTCTGAATTTTTTTTCGCTTTATGTTCGACTGAAAGTCTGTCGACATCGTGATACATGAGTTTGGTCCGAAGTACGGATATGGACTTCTCACTCTCCATCCGGCGACAGGAGAAGTCATGTTTTTTTTCATATTTTGGTTGTGACCAACAGGATTTTTTTAATTTCATAAAGATCCAGCATTTTGCTCTACATGAATTTAACATTTAGATGGTTATGATTGATTTTATTAGTTTTATTTAATTTCTCTGCAGTTACAAATATACGCTTCTGGTTATTTTAATAATGATCAATAATGTCAATCGCAAACGCGTGTCGTATTATAGTCAGCACTTCTTGTAGCGTGAAAGAAATGCTTCCAAGCGACACAATATTAAATCAAAGACCCAATTCATTGTTGGAAAGTTGGAATCAGACTGTTGTATGAATAGCAGAAAGAAGAAAAAGTTATGATCATGTTTCTTTCTGTTGCGTAGTATTTTCCGCAAGTAACACAAACTTCTCGAATGAAATTTCAGTCGGAGTGTTTGCAGTGAACAGTGAACTTGTGTGTCAGATGTGTTTACATTTTTATATGCATACAATTACTTCTGCAGCCGAGTGACGTGGCGCAGTGGTTACCACACGGGACTGGCATTCGAGAGGACGATGGTTCCATCCTGCGTCCGGCCATCCTGATTTAGGGATGGTTTCTTCCACGTCCTTCCCTAATCCGATGAGATCAATGATCTCGCAGTTTGGTCCCTTCCCCCAAACAACCCCAACCCCCCAACTTCTGCAATTTAGAGAATTATGTCAGTTAAGGTAACTGTTGCACAGAAACATATTTTACTTTTGATAAATAATGGTATAAATTTTTCAGCTGCAGAAATTCTAAACATGCTTAATCTTTCAGAGAACTTTTGAAAAATTTCCGGTTCTTCTTTTCCATTCCAAGCCACAATGCAAAGTAGAAATGGTTTTCTCAGTGGACTATAGAAAGAAACCACCTCCTGGCACAGACAGTTATGGGGGTTATTATGGTGAAATAAAATTTGAAAGTCATCCTGAGAACAGTTATACAATTACTTGCTGAACGAAACAAAATAATTTCTTACGAAAGTAGGTGACAGTGACAAATGCAGTATAAATGTAACACCGCTCCAACCGTTCGATTAAAACGAAGTACGCAAATACTTTTTTTTATAGTAACACACGGTACTGAAAGCTTTTGCCTCCGTATGTGAATGCAGAATAGGGTATGGAATCCTTGTGGAAAAGGACTTTTCAATACCCTAACAATTGCTCTACGCTACTAAATATTTTCGTCACGCGGTATTTTTGTAACAATTCCTCGCGATTTTCTGGTCTGTCTCTCTATGACGGTATGATTTTCTATGCTGGACGTGCATCTAGCACTACATCACTGTTCTTCTTCTCAACAACAAATAGTGGATTATTATACTAAAGGACTGATCTCCCAAGTATTCGTGATTCTAGCATCGTCAGGATTTCTCTTACGACTGCCTCGCAGTTCGATTGTGGAGCAGGGTATGACCGTAGTAGCACGAGGAATAGCCTTCTCGCCTTCACCCGTAGTTTACATTCTGCGGTCCTTATGATCCCTGTCTCGTTAGAAAAAAACTTTTTTCTGTCTCTTTAACACTTCAACAAGGTTCTTCATGCGTTCCTTGTTATTCCATTATAAAATGGCTCTGGGCACTACGGGACTCAACTGCTGTGGTCATAAGTCCCCTAGAACTTAGAACTACTTAAACCTAACTAACCTAAGGACATCACACACATCCATGCCCGAGGCAGGATTCGAACCTGCGACCGTAGCGGTCGTGCGGTTCCAGACTGTAGCGCCTTTAACCGCTCGGCCACTCCGGCCGGCTTCCATTATAAAGTGAATAATTACGTTTCTACTGCCAGTTTGACGTCATCTATACAGCCTTTGCTTTTAGATCTCGACTGTGGTGTTTCTTATCTATATAACGGTTCTTTATCTATATAAATGATTTTGGAGACAATCTGAGCAGCCGTCTTCGGTTGTTTGCGGATGACGCTGTCGTTTATCGACTAATAAAGTCATCAGAAGATCAAAACAAACTGCAAAACGATTTAGAAAAAATATTTGTATAATGCAAAAATTGTAAACTGACCCTAAATAACGAAAAGTGTGAGGTCATCCACATGAGTACTAAAACAAATCCGTTAAACTTCGGTTACACGATAAGTCAGTCTAATCTAAAATATGTAAATTTAACTAAATGCCTAGGTATTACAATTACGAACTATTTAAATTGGAAGGAACACATAGAAAATGTTGTGGGGAAGGCTAACCAAAGACTGCGTTTTATTGGCAAGACACTTAGAAAATGTAACAGGCGTACTAAGGAGACTGCCTACATTACGCTTGTCCGTCCTCTTTTAGAATACTGCTGCGCGCTGTGGGATCCTTACCAGATAGGACTGACGGAATACATCGAAAAAGTTCAAAGAAAGGCAGCACGTTTTGTATTATCGCGAAATATGGGAAAGAGTGTCACAGAAATGATACAGGATTTGGGCTGGAAATAATTAAAATAAAGGCGTTTTTCGTTGCGATGGGATCTTCTCACGAAATTCCAATCATCAACTTTTTGCTCCGAATGCGAATATATATTGTTGACACCGACCTACATAAGGAGGAACGATCACCACGATAAAATAAGGGAAATCAGAGCTCGTACGGAAAGATAAGTGTTCATTCTTTCCGCGCCCTATACGTGATTCAAATAATTGAGAATTGTGAAGATGGTTCGATGAACCCTCTGCCAGCACTTGAATGTGATTTGCAGAGTATCCTTGTAGATGTAGATGTAGATGTAAATGTAGATGCAATGGTGTTGTATGGTCATAATTGCGAGTCTATCAGTCAACATATCGTCAACATATCTTAGTCACTCCCTCTATTTATCCTACAATGAAATGGCCTTTGATATAATTTTTTTTATTTTTGACTCAATCACTTTTGTACGATACAAATATAACCGGTTTCGGTCTTCAAAGGCCATCTTCAAATGCTACATAGATAATAGAAAAACATGTTAATACCTGAACAAGTGCAATTATCTTCATTAGATGTACTTGTGAGTTTCATAAAGTGCTATTACAATGCGTATGGATCAAACTTATTGGCGGAATTCAATGAAAAAGTGTTCACGCGTTGTCAGCTAAACACAAAAGCAGAAATCAGGTAATTACACTCCTGGAAATGGAAAAAAGAACACATTGACACCGGTGTGTCAGACCCACCATACTTGCTCCGGACACTGCGAGAGGACTGTACAAGCAATGATCACACGCACGGCACAGCGGACACACCAGGAACCGCGGTGTTGGCCGTCGAATGGCGCTAGCTGCGCAGCATTTGTGCACCGCCGCCGTCAGTGTCAGCCAGTTTGCCGTGGCATACGGAGCTCCACCGCAGTCTTTAACACTGGTAGCATGCCGCGACAGCGTGGACGTGAACCGTATGTGCAGTTGACGGACTTTGAGCGAGGGCGTATAGTGGGCATGCGGGAGGCCGGGTGGACGTACCGCCGAATTGCTCAACACGTGGGGCGTGAGGTCTCCACAGTACATCGATGTTGTCGCCAGTGGTCGGCGGAAGGTGCACGTGCCCGTCGACCTGGGACCGGACCGCAGCGACGCACGGATGCACGCCAAGACCGTAGGATCCTACGCAGTGCCGTAGGGGACCGCACCGCCACTTCCCAGCAAATTAGGGACACTGTTGCTCCTGGGGTATCGGCGAGGACCATTCGCAACCGTCTCCATGAAGCTGGGCTACGGTCCCGCACACCGTTAGGCCGTCTTCCGCTCACGCCCCAACATCGTGCAGCCTGCCTCCAGTGGTGTCGCGACAGGCGTGAATGGAGGGACGAATGGAGACGTGTCGTCTTCAGCGATGAGAGTCGCTTCTGCCTTGGTGCCAATGATGGTCGTATGCGTGTTTGGCGCCGTGCAGGTGAGCGCCACAATCAGGACTGCATACGACCGAGGCACACAGGGCCAACACCCGGCATCATGGTGTGGGGAGCGATCTCCTACACTGGCCGTACACCACTGGTGATCGTCGAGGGGACACTGAATAGTGCACGGTACATCCAAACCGTCATCGAACCCATCGTTCTACCATTCCTAGACCGGCAAGGGAACTTGCTGTTCCAACAGGACAATGCACGTCCGCATGTATCCCGTGCCACCCAACGTGCTCTAGAAGGTGTAAGTCAACTACCCTGGCCAGCAAGATCTCCGGATCTGTCCCCCATTGAGCATGTTTGGGACTGGATGAAGCGTCGTCTCACGCGGTCTGCACGTCCAGCACGAACGCTGGTCCAACTGAGGCGCCAGGTGGAAATGGCATGGCAAGCCGTTCCACAGGACTACATCCAGCATCTCTACGATCGTCTCCATGGGAGAATAGCAGCCTGCATTGCTGCGAAAGGTGGATATACACTGTACTAGTGCCGACATTGTGCATGCTCTGTTGCCTGTGTCTATGTGCCTGTGGTTCTTTCAGTGTGATCATGTGATGTATCTGACCCCAGGAATGTGTCAATAAAGTTTCCCCTTCCTGGGACAGTGAATTCACGGTGTTCTTATTTCAATTTCCAGGAGTGTATATACATACAACCAAGTGTGCTTTTCCTCCCCCAATCTTTGCTGTAGATGCGCGCGTCCTCTACAAGACAATTATCAGTCGTGAAACCCATAAACAACTATTACAATAACATTTCAGTCAGTTGCTCATCAATTACGAAAGTAGATATAGATCGTTAAAACAGTAAAATCTGTTTAGAACAAAGTGAGGCCTTTGCTATAAAAGAGACAGAGTAGCAATCTTTATGGTATATTTTTAGGTGACCAGTCACTCAGCACTTGAGGCTCCCAATTGTTTACGCCCCTGCACACAGGCTTAGGAGAGGCGACACGGAATTGAGGACGAGGACAGTTTTATAGTTCCTGGCACTCTTCTTTCGACAACGAGGTTTTTATGTTGGCTGTGTAGGTGTTAGGAAGCACAGATGCGGCCCAGACAGCACAGTGCGGCATTCGTTCACAAGCTGGAGAGTGCACAATATGGTGACAAAAATCACGGGATACTTCCTACCAAATTAAGGACCAGGTAGTTTTGTTCCAACTTAACGGTGTGGCCGGTTACTGTTTGCTGCCTGACTTGCACGCAGCCCGCACGACATATCTGTCTTACAGGTCCTCCTATCTCCTTTCGGTGCTGTCAGCTGTCTACACATAATAGTACACTGTAGCGACAAAAGTCATGGGATAGGGATATGGTTCAAATGGTTCAAATGGCTCTGAGCACTATGGGACTTAACATCTGAGGTCATCAGTCCCCTAGAACCTAGAACTACTTAAACCTAACTAACCTAAAGACATCACACACATCCATACCCGAGGCAGGATTAGAACCTGCGACCGTAGCAGTCGTGCGGTTCCGGACTGAAGCGCCTAGAACCGTTCGGCCACCGCGGCCGGCGATAGGGGTATGCACACATACAAATGGTGGCAGTATCACGAACACAAGCTGTAAAAGGGCAGTGCATTGAGGGAACTGTCATTTGTATTCAGGTGATTCATGTGAAACTGATTCCGACGTGATTACTGCAGCACGACGGAAATTAAAGGGCTTTGAACGCGGAATGGTAGGTAGTTGGAGCCAGACGCATGGGACATTCCATTTCGGAAATCATTAGGGAATTCAATATACCGAAACCAAAGTGTCAAGAGTGTGCCGAGAATACCAAAGTTCAGGCATGACCTCTCACCACGGACAACGCAGTGGCTGACGACCTTCACGTAACGACCGAGAGCAGCGGTGCTTTCGTTGAGTTGTCAGTGTTAACAGACAAGCAACAATCGGAAATAATCGCATAAATCAATGTGGAACGTATGATAAACGTATCTGTTGGTACAGTGCGGCAGAATTTGGCATTAATGGGCTATGTCAGCAGACGACCGACGGGAGTGCCTTTTCTAACAGTACGACATCGCCTGGAGAGTCTCACTTGGGCTACTGGCCGTATACGCTGGACCGTACATGATTGGAAACCGTGACCTGGTCAGATGAATCCAGATTTCATTTGGAGCTGATGGTACGGTTCGCGTGTGGCGCGGAACCCACAAAGCCATGGACCCAAGTCGTCAACAAGGCACTGTGCATATTGGGAGAGGTTTCATAATTACGTGGACTTAGTTTACATGGAATGGAATAGGTTATCTTGACTGGAAATGGTTACGTTCTGCTACTTTGAGACCATTTGCAGCCATTCATGGACTTCATATTCCCAAACAACTATGTCATGTCACAGGGCCACAGTTTTTCACGATTTGTTTGAAGAACGTTCTGGACAATTAGAGCAAATGATTTAGCTATCCAGATCGCCCGACATGGATCCCATCGAACATTTATTGGACATAATCCTGTGGTCAGTTCGTGCACAAAAACCTGCACAGGCAACCCCTCTGCATTTATGGACGGCTAGAGAGGCAGCGTAGCTCATTGTTTCAGCATGGGACTTCCAACGAATTGTTGAGTCCACGCCACGTCAAATTTCTGCCGGACAAATTGAGCTCCAACACCATATAAGGAAGTATCCCGTCTACATCTACATTTACATATACATGGATACTCCGCATATCACACTTACGTGCCTAGCAGGTCGTTCTCGTTGCAGCTTGTACTAAATACGCGAAACAGTTGAAGAAATGATTCATGGCAAAAAGCACACACAATCTATTAAATTTGCAGCTACTGATCATCAATCTCTTAATAAACAAGAGATATTTGAGAAGGTATGAGAGGCTGAATCTGCCTTTTCTCACATATTAGGAAAAGAATGTGAAAGTGATGCTAAGGTTATATCCAACTCAATTGTGAAACAGTTGGTAGTCGCCGCTGTTGAACAAAGTGAATATAACATGTTCATTCGTTACAACCAACGACGGAGCACTTAAACAGTTATCCATCCTACCCCCTGAAGCGCTAAATTCAGTCATCTTTGCTCTAGCACCGTACTTTTGCATAACCGTCTTACTCCTTCGAGAATGTTTCAAGGCTATTCACCACAGTGCAGCCCCTGTAGCTCGCATGTTCCCTCGCGAACTGAAGCATCTCTCATGAACATTCAGAGATACACTTCATTGTTACTCTACAGACAGCAACGGTTCTTTCTTAACACTTCTTTCAATAATTACATGGACACAGGGAAGAGTCGGGGTTCGGCTATGGGGAAATGGGTCATAGTTTCTTACTTCCCCTTTAGCCCAAAAAAATTCCGCCTCATACTTTCAAAACACCAAAAATACCACAGCTGACTGGAATTTTAGTAACAGTAACAATAAAATAAAAGAATTGAAATACACAGTATTATTGTTCTACAAAATTTATTTTGTATTTCGTTGTGAACCACCTTTCTGTTTTCTAGGCCGGCATCACACAATTTAAGACTGAACATACAGTCAACAAAACATCGAAGACAGCTTCTGTCTGTACAAATATTATTCCTTCCAATTATATGTGGCTATTTTGCGACTATATACAATGATGAGCCAAACCATTATGACGATCTGCTTAATAGCTTGTTTGTCCGTCTTTGGAACGAAATACATCACTGATTCTGCGTATCAGGGATCCGAAGGTTTGTGGGTTGGTTTTGGACGTATGTGGCATTAGATGTCCACACACACAGGTCATGCAATTGGCGTAAATAACGGGACGTTGATTTTCGTAGACGGCGATGGCGTCCGATAGCGACGCAGATGGGTTCCATAGGATTTACATCAGTCTAATTTGGTAGTCGAGGCATCAACATGAGTTCACTATAATGGTGCTCAAACCACTGTAGCACGATTCTGGCTCCGAGACACGGACAATTACACTTCTGAAAGATGACATGACCATCGGAGAAGACATCAGGCATGTTGGGATGCAGGTTGCTCGCAGCTGTCAGCGTGTCATCTATTACTACCACAGGTCCCATGCAGTGGCAGAAGAGTGTATCCCATAACATAATACTTTTCACACAGGTCTGCGTCCGTGGCGCACTGCACGTTTCGAGCCGCCATTCACCTCGATGACGGCCTTTGTGGAGACGACCATCGACTTAGCGTAGCGAAAATGTGATTCACCCTGTAACCTCCCCCTCACTTATCGACCTTAATGACAGTGAAAAATTAAACCGCGTGCACCTAATGGAAATTTGGGAAAATCAATCGTCACCGAAGTTAATTTGTCGGTAAAGAGGGAGGAAATGGTTACATCTAAATGAAAGGAAAAATGCAAATGAAATTGGTGGAAATTAATTTTGAGAAGGGGTAAAGTTAATACAGAAAGTAAATGTGCGGTCGTTACGTTAACAATTAACTGGCGTTAATTAGATATTTGAGATTTGGGGAAAATTACGGTCGCCAGTCCTATGGACAACTACCATAATAACTGAAAAAGAAAGGTTATTGCACATATAATCAGCATTAAAAGCGTGGCAACTGAAGGTTCACACGTGTTGTGTGAAAACTGAATGTTTGTCAGAAGTAATAAATTCCGCTACACTCTGACTCAATTTAGCAAAAGAAGTAATAAAATCGGAAAAATGAAAGTTAATTTAGTGACTGAAATTAATAGTGAACTTCGTTTTTGAAGCACTACGAAAATCAATAAAATAAGGTTAGTCTTGGGCCACCTCGACAATCATTTCAAAAGCTACTTGAATCTACACAATTTAGAAATAAGAGATTTAACTTTGAACTTGAATTAAATGATTCTGAACAATTAACAATAGTAAAATTTAGTATGTACCAAGCTGAGCTTCAGTCACAGGTAAGCTAAAATATGGTAACAAAACTCGCACTCTTAATTTGTGCTTGTGTAATCTAAACAGTGTAGCCAGCTGTGAATACCTCAACTGAACTTTGAAATTAAAGCAGTGAAATCGAATGATATTACTTTAATGCTGGCGTTTGAATTTCAGCGACACTCGGGTTCATTCCGGAAAAGGAAGGGACCCTGCTTGGTAATGCAATTGGGACAATGAGCAACAAAGGTTCATGCTAAGTTGCTGTAATTTTGTGAGGCAAATGGGACAATTTTAAAAGCTGAGGTCTGCCATACAGTTCTAAAACTTTACGTGCTTCCAGTCTTCCTTGTTGGTTGATTGAAGGTTTGAAGTCGTCGATCGAGGAGGTGGCGACAGTCACTCATTGTCGGCCGTCGCTGTTGCAGAAGCTGGATGTTGGCGCGCCTTCTTCTCGACACGGTCACCAGGCGAAACGGACTCTTGATGTGCGCCGGCTAATGCTTCCCGTCCGCAACACCGTGTCAGAAACTATCATAGCAAGTCGAGCGCAATTACATGCTGCCGAACCCCGAAAGCGTGGCAACTCGCGGGAGCGTCACTCAACACACCTACTCCACCGCCCTACTCCCGCCAGACTCTGCTCTGCCTGCGCTCCACGCGGCAGAGTTCACTACCAAAGATCCTAAACACTTTGGTTCTCCACACAACCTATCGATGTAATCGTTCGATACCATAGTTTTCCCTAGGCCAGACCCAGTGTAAAAATACAAATAATATTTACAAAACAAACCAATTATACATCGACATAAATGCGTAAATATATACATATACAAACAGTAAAACAATTACCATATATAAAGACACAGAAATGTCATATCTTTAGGTAACAAAATAAGGAAAACAATTATAGTACAATAGATGGAAATAGGAGGATATGCATTTCCAGTGTTACAACCCGAAGAGCTGACACATTTCCATTGATTGACGGCCGAATCCCGATGGTCTTGTGCCCACTGCAATCGTAATTGGCGATGTCGTTGGGTCAAGATATGAACATGTAGGGGTGATTTGCTGCAGAGCTCCATGTTCAACATTGCATGATGAACGGTGTGCTCCGAAACACTTGTATGTGCACCAGCATGCTCTTTCGGCAGAGATGCCACAGATCACCATCTATCCTTCTGTACAGAGATGACAAGCGCCGGCCACGCTGGACGAGCGGCTCTAGGCGCTTCAGTTCGGAACCACGCGGCTGCTGCGGTCGCAGGTTCGAATCCTGCCCCGGGCATGGATGTTTGTGATGTCCTTAGGTTAGTTCGGTTTAAGTAGTTCTAAGTCTAGGGGACTGATGACCTCAGATGTTAAGTCCCATAGTGCTTAGAGCCATTTGAACCATTTGAGCAGCCAAGCCTCCGATCCCTACATGCTGTGAAGAGTCGAGGACGTCCAATCATTTAGCGCCTACTGGTAGTTTTACTGTCCTTCTACCTCTTTCCGCAGATGCTCACGACAGTAGCACGTGAACGTTCGACCAACTGCACCTTTTCGAGATACTCTTTCACAGGCTCTGGGTAATAATACCCTGTCCTTTGTCATAGTTTTTTATCCCAATGGGTTTTCCTATTTGCAGCTCGTATCTTTGCTAGGGTGGTCCCCCGTCCGTGTCTGCTCCGCTTACATAGTTCCGTTATCGCGTCATGTGCCCACTTCGCCACCAGGCAACATCTAACGCCGCGGTGGGCAGTGGTCATGATATTTTGGCTTATTAGTGTACATTGAAAACACAAATTCTGATATTAAATACGATGTTCTCCACAGAGCAAATAAAAGCAGAGAAGTATCATTACTTGAAATTCTGGCTATCAACAAGCACCAATCACATAATCCTGAGGTAATCGTTATTGATCCCCTAATCACTCTTGCAAAATTAACAGCAGCCATATATATATATATATATATATATATATATATATATATATATATTCAATATGCTGGTGCTTATAACAGCATATATTTATGGCGTGTAAGGTATGACAGAAAAACCACCGAACATGGGCTTCCACTCAACAAGGCAAGTACAATATGGGGGCTTGCTTTCTGCGGACCTCAAGTTTCTTGCTTGTGATGTAGGGAGCGTTCTTGCTTCCTTCTGGTTTCACTTTACGTGACATGCAGGCGAAATATTGTAGAAGTTATTTTGTGTTTCACGTGACGAAGTGGCTCCACAACGTTAAATAGCGGGAGGTGACATCATAAAACTCGTAAAGCGCCATCTCAACGTTAGCTAACTTGCCCCGTGTGCCGACGGCTTAAGGTGGCACTCGGCGCCGCGGTTGATGGGAGCGCCTGTAAATAGAAAATGCCTTCATGTTCGCTCCCATCAGCCGCCGCTTCGAGTGTCAACTTTGTTTGCGCGTATAGTATGTCCACTACCGAAATACTAAAACATTCAAACATGAAATGTACATCCGTAAGAATATAAGGACAAAACAGTACAGCAGTACCAATCCTGGCACAGACTACTATGTCATACAGACAAAATTGCTGGTGAAAGTGATGAATAAGCAAAATGGAAAGGAGCAGAAGGGTGGAACAAGGAAATGCATTATGGGAATCGCTCAACAGTTCTATTACTTTCAACAAGCGTATTATGTTGCGCATATATAAAATAAAATCCAAAGTCTGTTACAATGAAACTTCACCTTCGCGTTTTCCGAAAGGCTGTGGGACTTTCTTATGAAATTAATAGAAATTATTTCTCTAATACTTAATGTTATGTGCATGTACGTGCGTTCTCTGTCAGGAATAGGTTTGTTCGGTCTGGTGAACTTTTACGATGGTGGTGATGATGATGATTAGTGTTTTAGGGCGCACAACAGCGAGGTTATCAGCGCCCGTTTTACGATGGTTCAAATGGCTCTGAGCACTATGGGACTTAACATCTGAGGTCATCAGTCCCCTAGAACTTAGAACTACTTAAACCCAACTAACCTATGGATATCACACACATCCATGCCCGAGGCAGGATTCGAACCTGCGACCTTAGCAGTCGCGCGGTTCCGGACTGAAGCGCCTAGAACCGTTCGGCCACACCGGCCGGCTACTGCACAACCCCCTGGCGTCATTTTTCAGCAAGACAATGCACGGCCACATGCTGCTGCACGGACACGTCCCTTGTTAGTGTCACAGGATGTCAGCCTTTTGCCCTGTCCCACCAGATCACCAGACAATCGAAAATGTGTCGTATATGGTGAAACGACCCACTGCCAACCACCACAGATGAACTGTGGAACCAGGTGAATGCAGCGTGGATGGCTATACCACAAGACGCCATTCGCGCCTTACACATGTCGATGCCATCACGCATGGAACAAGTTATTAGGGCCATTGGCGGACCTTGTGTCTACTAGGCAACAGGACACATGCCGAACCGAGGTGACTGAAGTGCTAATCATTTCTGCAAAACATACTAATGTACATGTCCTATGAAAAATAATTTCATATCTCTAGCCATTCAATACGTTCTGGTTTTTTTTCTGAACAGGAGTGTACATATATACGGACGCAGATAATCTGGCGTAAGCATCACGGCAGACAGTATGGGAAGCTATCACTGACGGCACGTACGGAGCGTCTTACTGGCAGTGTCTTACTGGCAGTATCTCTGACTCAGGTGTTTACTAGCCGGCGGCTATAGGCCGGGCCCGTCACTTCTAATGCTGACATCAACTAACGCTCACCTGAATTACGGATCGCACCATGTTCTCGGTTTCACGTATTAATTGTTTCGGTCATTCGCGCTGGTCGCGTTTGGTGCATTTCTCCATGTCTGTCTCTACACGGTGTTCGAACTCTCTGCTTTCCATGGATTGACCCGTACATCGAGTTTTCCCTCTTCCGGGGTCCAGCAGCCCGACTCTGGGTTAAGCACCCACCGTTCGCTAGAATAGTGACGTTTGTGACGACAGGACGGTTTCGCAGTCGTGACAACTGTGTAGGTACAAAAGTGGCGTGCGGGCGTTCTTATGCGTGTAACACTTCTTTTATTTACTTTTTTTGCATTGTGTACGTTTGTAGCCACTACGGACCCGGAATTTTTGCAATGCTGATAGGAACAGTTGTAGCTCAAGAAGAAACAACAGCAACTGCAATAGGAGCAGACGCAGGAGCTGGTGAAACAGAATGCGGAATTGATTCATTCTCACGCAGCGCTGGTGGCGGGCCATTCGCCTGCGCCCAGACTCCAGCACATAAGCAAGTAAAGCGGCCTTTCCCGTAGCGAAGGACTGAAGTGCGTGTGCCGGCCCCCCTCCCCCCTCCCCCGCCCAACGATTCGGTACCTGCCATGCCTAGAGCAGCATCAGTCGTGTTGCAGTTTTCTCTGTGTTCGTGCCGGCCGCTGTGGCAGAGCGGTTCTTGGCGCTTCAGTCCGGAACCGCGCTGCTGCTACGGTCGCAGGTTCGAATCCTGCCTCGGGCATGGTTGTGTGTGATGTCCTTAGGTTAGTTAGGTTTAAGTAGTTCTTAGTTCTAGGGGACTGATGACCTCAGATGTTAAGTCCCATACCGCTTAGAGCCATTTTTTTCTGTGTTTGCTTGTTTACTCATTACCTCATCTCAATTTCTATCTGGTTTGCTTTAGATCTATTAGTTTTCGATTTACTTATAACCTGTTCATTTAACAACTGCCGACGGCATAACTAAACTTTGTTTACGTACAGGCAGATCCAAAAGCGTCCGACAGTACACGACTGACGCATGTGGCTGGGCACGTTATAGTCATAGTGCGTTACTACGTAGCGTCTGCTGCAATGGACAATCGTCGTGCAAATATACGTTACCGAGGACTACGCTCAGATGGAAAAGTGCTGACACATAACGTAGTTTAGTTCTGTCGAGAAGAAAAACGGAAAATTTTGCTTCGTTTTAAAAAAAATTAAAAATAGAACACTTCTAGTTCAGAGGGAGGACAGTGTACCGGGTGGTTGTAGTTAAGCTTTCCCTATTTAACGCATTATAACACGGAAACTAATTACCCTATGAGTACCAAACTTGGTAATATTAATGTCCAGAGTATGGGAGTGTACACCAAAAATGAAACTCTCTACAAGAAAATCGAGAAACTTTCAGATACAATGCGAAAAAGGAGGATAAATATTTATGGGCATCTTCTGAGAATGAAGTCCAAAAGACTAACCGAACAAATATTTGACTTTTTCTGTAATCGCAAAACAAAACCCAACAGGTTTAAAGAAACTAAGAAAGACTTAGTAAAATCAAAGATTTCAGAAAAATCGCTAATCCATCGAACAGCTAAATTATTTACCAAAGATGAAAATATAAGATTCAGAGACAAATCTGCATAAAAACGCAAACACATCATCTCGGAAGAAGAGACGAAAAGAAGATCAGAAAGAATGAAGAAATACTGTGCACTGAAAAAAGAACAACACACAAAAAAGACTGATCCAACGTACGCCAAAGAGGGTGAAGCGAAAGAAGAATAAGAAACAGTGTATTCCATTACAGGGGAAATTTTCAGTCTCAGCACGTTCTAAGAATGCCAAACAACAATTTACGTTGTTGGTGGTAAATTCACTGTAGGCACAAAGTATTTTTGCACTAGACGCCTTTTCTGTTTCTGAATTCTAGACCTAACGAAGTCCATTTTGAGTCCCGTCGGACCTCATTCAAGACTGGACTATTTACTACGGTCGTACGATCAGATGTTTGAGAATACCTTGGATCGGGCAGAAAATTTCTAAGTCCATGTCTCCCTTAAGCCGTTAGCAATACCTAAATTTTGTCGCCCCCACCCTATTCCATTCGCCATGCGCGAAAAGGTCAAGGCCGAGTTGCAGCGTTGACAGAAACTATTTCGTCTAGCCATGTGTAACGAATATGAGGGTCTATGGTAAAATGTAGTCTCACAGTAACCCGGATTTGACTCCCCTAAGCTACACAGTCGGTTGCAGAAAATGACACTTCCCACCTTAAAGATGTACCGGGATTAACAAACACGGTGTATTTTAAAAATAAACGTTTGCGGTCACTTTCCCTAGCACAACTGGAGGCAACTCGCTTACCTCACGTTTTCTAAAGGTGCCCCGTAGCCTATGTCCCGACTGGTTTCCCTTCCGTCGGTCACGACCCCTAACATCTGAGCATCTACATCTACATGATTACTCTGCAATTCACATTTAAGTGCTTGGCAGAGGGTTCATCGAACCACAATCATACTATCTCTCTACCATTCCACTCTCGAACAGCGCGTGGGAAAAACGAACACCTAAACCTTTCTGTTCGAGCTCTGATTTCTCTTATTTTATTTTGATGATCATTCCTACCTATGTAGGTTGTGCTCAACAAAATATTTTCGCATTCGGAAGAGAAAATTGGTGACTGAAATTTCGTAAATAGATCTCGCCGCGACGAAAAACGTCTTTGCTTTAATGACTTCCATCCCAACTCGCGTATCATATCTGCCACACTCTCTCCCCTATTACGTGATAATAAAAAACAAGCTGCCCTTTTTTGCACCCTTTCGATGTCCTCTGTCAATCCCACCTGGTAAGGATCCCACACCGCGCAGCAATATTCTAACAGAGGACGAACGAGTGTAGTGTAAGCTGTCTCTTTAGTGGACTTGTTGCATCTTCTAAGTGTCCTGCCAATGAAACGCAACCTTTGGCTCGCCTTCCCCACAATATTATCTATGTGGTCTTTCCAACTGAAATTTTTCGTAATTTTAACACCCAGGTACTTAGTTGAATTGACAGCCTTGAGAATTGTGCTATTTATCGAGTAACCGAATTCCAACGGATTTCTTTTGGAACTCATGTGGATCACCCCACACTTTTCGTTATTTAGGGTCAACTGCCACCTGCCACACCATACAGCAATCTTTTCTAAATCGCTTTGCAACTGATACTGGTCTTCGGATGACCTTACTAGACGGTAAATTACAGCATCGTCTGCGAAAAACCTAAGAGAACTGCTCAGATTGTCACCCAGGTCATTTATATAGATCAGGAACAGCAGAGGTCCCAGGACGCTTCCCTGGGGAACACCTGATATCACTTCAGTTTTACTCGATGATTTGCTGTCCACTACTATGAACTGCGATCTTCCTGACAGGATATCACGAATCCAGTCGCACAACTGAGACGATACCCCATAGGCCCGCAGCTTCATTAGAAGTCGCTTGTAAGGAACGGTGTCATAAGCATTCCGGAAATCTAGAAATACGGAATCAACCTGAGATCCCCCGTCGATAGCGGCCATTACTTCGTGTGAATAAAGAGCTAGCTGCGTTGTGCAAGAACGATGTTTTCTGAAACCGTGCTGATTACGTATCAATAGATCGTTCCCTTCGAGGTGATTCATAATGTTTGAATACAGTATATGCTCCAAAACCCTACTGCAAACCGACGTCAATGATATAGGTCTGTAGTTCGATGGATTACTCCTACTACCCTTCTTAAACACTGGTGCGACCTGCGCAATTTTCCAATCTGTAGGTGCAGATCTATCGGTGAGCGAGCGGTTGAGCAATAATAAATGCATAATAATGTGGCAAGTGGGCAGGTTTAAATGCGTAAGAATAATGAGAATCGTAAAATTTTAGAAAGCCAATTAATTTTGTTTTATCTATCCAACTGCAAAATTTGTGAAACAATTTCTAGAGCCAGTCTATCGTTAATATTCATAACAAGATTCCCAGTCATTAATCATTAGTTTCCGAGCGCCACAAAAGTCACAAAATGCTTCACATGATCTTACAATCAACATGATATCACACAAATATGTTTCCCGAGGTGACCATAACAGTTAATTCGGTCTTTACGCGGAGTTTCACTTCACACACGAGTTCGCGTGTTGACACCTCGAAAATGGATCACAGACTGTTTTGGACCAACACGAAATCGCACAAGTACATCATCCGAGGCAATTTTTCAACAAAATGTTCCGTCTTTACATGAGATCGGATTTCATACTTGGGTTCAGTGATTACCTTCTCGGAACCTGGTCGTAAGCTAGTTGTAAGGTATCTCAGCAGTTTGACGCCTGCCCTCTCAGGGCGTACTTGTGATTGGTCGATTCCTTCCACCAATAAACACCGACAGTAACTAAAATCTGTAAGTATCATTTCCTGATGAAGTGAGTGATATTGAAATTATTATTAACACGTTCTCAATACGATTAACGTCATCAGCACGATTGGAGCTATATTAATACTGAAACAGTAAATATAGATAGTAACAGATTATCTTCTTGGCACCCAGCTTGTTAGATGAAACCCTACTGTCTGTTCTCCAGCGTGATAGGACTCTTGCTCGCCCGCCCATTCGCAGCTGTGTGACCATCTGGTGCACCGTTCGATAAGCCTGCCTCGTGTTACTGCATGCTTGCTAACCTCTGTAACGACACTCCATGTGACTGGAGATAGCTGTGTAGAATTTAAGAACATTTTCTTCATAATTCTGTTTTATTTTTGAACGACTATCATTTTAGTAGCAAGAATAGAGCAATTGCCAAAAATGATAAACTTCAATGCAACCGAATAGGGAATATAAGACTCTTTGGAGGACTATATAAGTCTATGTTAGCGCAATATTAAGTTACTGTCGTTATTGCCGTTACTGTTTCGAGGAGGAGGAGATTAGTATTTAATGTCCCTCCGACGAAGGGGTCATTAGAAAGGGAAGGAAGGAGAAGGAAAGCGGCAGTATCCTTTCGAATAAAACATACCTTCATTTGCCTTATGTGATTTGGGGAAATCACGGAAAAAATAAATCATTATGGCTGGGTTTAAGCCGTCGTCCTCCCAAATGCGAGTTCAGTGTGCTAACCACTGCACTACCCCACACAGATACTGTTTCGACTACTGTTACTATTACGGTCACTGGTGCGATTACTTGTATTGCTCCTTGTCAAATGTACATTCATGCTCAAAAGTATCCGAACGATCTGAATTGCATTTCGCCTGATTCGCATGCATCCCACATAACGCAGCTGTCTAGCAGGTCCTCTAATCGATCCTAGGTACAGTCGTTTGACTATTGAAAATGGTTCCAACAAGTCACCACTAGAAAACACTGCTCTGTATCGCAATAACACAAGATGTAAAATTATACCACGATACTACAAATATCAGAGAACACCTTGTCACAGATAAGACTGTCCTTAAGGCTTGTAAGACCACATTTATTGCAATATATGACATACATGAAATGTTACCACTCTCATTATTGCGTCAGATAGGTAATGCACGTAGTAAGTTCGTCGTATTCATGATTTCCTCTTCAAAGTAACATATCGTAATTGTTATTTAACACAAAATGACATTAAAACATGACAAGTTATTCATGAGCAGCTAGTTGAGAATATGTATGAACTTCAAATGACACGACGAACCGTCTCGTTCTGCATATGGATTCAAACCCAGGTCATGCAGACTAACATTTCGTGACTGACGGAAACTAACAATCATTCCTGACTGGGCATACAGAGAGTGATATACCTCGACTTTAGACAATATCAGTTAGCAAATATCAGCTTTAAATTACATAACGTAAACATTTTTAACGGACGCGAATTCCTAGCCAGCATCTATTGTCCCTGTTAACGAACTACGAGAGATGTCAAATATTTCTTATTCACAAGTAACTTACTTGAAAAGCCGTGAGGTAAGGCTTGGTGTTGGACAGGGATTCGAACCCAGAACCTAATCGGGTTGTTATCGAAGCACAATCAACTGTGACATATCCGATTTTCTCGGCAGTAGCTAGATGTCTTAACTGAAATAACGAGACGAAATATTAATTTTTTCCTTCGCAGAACTCCAACCCGGCACCTATCGCTGTTATATTCTTGAGAAAACGAACGTTAAATATGGGTTTGTTACACCAGCAGCGATATGTGCGCGTGTTTGAACTAGAAATAATATGACGAAGAGTGGGAATCGAACCCCACACATATCGTTGTTGACTACACACAAAGAGACGTCAGCTACCGAATTTTTCTCCGCCAGCAGCTCGGAATAACATCCTTGAACTTACAGTGATCTCTCAAATAGATCTGTGTCTCACTGGGAGTCAAAAACGTCAGACTTTGTTAGTGTTGACAGCGAATGAAAATGCATTAAAAATCAAAATTATTATCCACCAGCAGGTAGGTGTTCTCATGCTAGAGCTTGATAATACATAATGAAAACTTTAGTGCCGGGCCAAGATTCGAACCCATTCACGCGCAATATGTGGAGATGTTGAGGAATCTGCAGTTTTGAACAAACATCAAATAGTAGTCGAGCTGTATCGTCACGAAGGGATCAAATTCCGCTTTAAGGGCAGTCTGAGTTGCATTTCAAGTTCAGAACCAATTTCATCGACATACAGAAGCTCAAATAAAAGATGGAATAAGTGTCCTGTGGCCCTACATAGCGTTTGTTTCGTCACTAGAAATAAATAACTAGTATAAGAAAGGTTACTGGTGATAGAGTTTCCACATTTCGCCACTCCTGACTTTATTGTGGTTCAACCTAACGTGTACTTGGTAGAGAAGGAATATCATGTTTAATCTGAATTTCAGACCACAATGCCATTATACCTTCTTCACTTTGCGTAGCCTGAAGAGAATAGAATCTGTCTGTCCCTATTAAAGTCATTGGCAGAAGTTGGAATCGAACACAGACCATCAGCAGAGCAACCTACCATCAATCCAACAGACCACCAAATCCTCTTCCATGCAACACCTTTTTCTATCAAAACACTGTTGCGGAACACTCGATGAGAATTCTGACACACAGGCTCCCTGTAGTGGTTTGCAGCATGTTCAGTACATTCATTTACTTGGTTGACCGAATTGCCATGAACTAGCTGCCTCGGTTACCCAGTGCATACATTCGACTCTATTTTGTAATCACCGAAATAAAATTACGTAAGTGCCACCTACACAGAACTGCCAACAGTGTAGGATGCAGAAATTTAAATAGGAAGTGTTCCTTTCCATTTGAGCTACTCTATTGCGCTATCTGTTTGTTGAAAACGTCGTGCAGTGCAAAAGAAAACCTGTAACTGTCTGTCTCCCAGAAGTCTCGATCCGGCCATACACATTATCTTACAGCACTGTGGAATGCAGAAGTTCTGGAGGAACTGTTGTTGACTTCTGGAGTTGATGTTGCTACATAATAGCTAGTAGTGTACCGGTAAGCGTCGCGCCCTGTAGACAAAATGTCGCGAGTTCTACGTTTTTTTAAAACACAATTCCGCCTTCTGCTGAAGTTACCAATTTAATGCAACTTTGAACATAATTCCCTTCACTTTTCAACCCAAAATAGCTGCGTGTGGAAAAAGGGCTAACTTCTGCGACAGATGTGATGTTTTACCGGATTCCTGATATTCACGGTACACTCGTGAAATGGTCGTACGGGAAAATCCCCACTTCATTGCTACCCCGGAGATGCTGTGTCCCATCGCTCGTGCACCGACTATAGCACCACGTTCAAACGCACATAAATCATGATAACCCACTATTGTAGCAGCAGTAACCGATCTAACAACTGCGCCATACACTTGGTGTCTTATATAGGTGTTGCCGACCGCAGCGGCAAATTCTGCCTGTTCACATACCTCTGTATTTGAATATGCATGCCTGTACCAGTTTCTTTGGCTCTTCAAAGTGAGAGGACACGCTTTATTATAGCAGTGATAGATCAGATAAGACGTGGCCAATTTTTAACCCCTCTCAGTGTGTAATGAACTTTATAAGGTTTACCCATTACATCTGGGGCCATTTCGGCATTGACAAATCACGAATAAGATAACGCTATATTGTTTCATCGCTAATATGAAAAGAAGAGAACAAAAATCGTTGAAAACCTGTATGTCATGTCAGAAGATTAAGTCGACTAACAGGTGAAGTAAGACTGACTTACATTCGACAGTACCAATAAAACTACTCCAGTTAGTCTCTTGTGATGTTACTGGACCCCTCCCCACAGCTGGAGGTGAAATGAAATTCATATTTGCTGTATATGTGATCTGTTCAGTAAATATCTTAAATAATATCCCACTCGAGCTACAAGGGCAATCAGTCTTGTTCGGAAGATCGAGCACGGTTATATTCCTAAATTACGAAAAACAAATACGATTCTTTCGGATAATGCTTCGCACTTTACTGCTCAAAAGTGGAAAGAATTTTTGAGAATGCAAGCAGTTAAACAAATTTTAACAACTAAATTTCACCCAGAAGCAAGTCCCATGGGAAGGATATTTCGTGAACAAAATCGTTTCATGAGGTCATATGCTTCAAGAAAGCAGATGAAATGGATACAGTATGTGCCCATTTTCGAGGATGTTTTTAATCACTTGTCCCATTCTTCGATCGGTTATATACCTACAGCAGTCCTGCTAAATGAGAAAGAGTCAAATGAATGGATAGACCCCTTACCGAGATTAATTGATCATAGCATTAATCAAGAACCCTCTACCAGGCACTCAAGTGTGAATTGCAGAGTAACCATGTAGATGTAGAAGAAGAAAAAACTAAAAGTAGCATTAGAAAAGATAAAACAGAACGTGCAAGAGCATAATATAAAATACGACAGGAATTTAGGTAAAGTCACTGGAAAGATATTGCTTAGAGCACACCCAAAGTCCTCATTGTTGAAGACTCAAAATAAAAAGTGGCAAATGATATATGCGGGTTCATACACAATTATCAGTATACCCCATGAGGGTAGTTATCTGGAAATGGGTCCAGGAACAAGACGAATAAAAGGCTTATACCCCCACAAAGATCTCAAGTTCTTTGAGGGACTTAAATCATTTTATTAGTGATGAGTTGTAGAATAAGTCGTCTGACCTATTTTGTTAACTGTTTTGTAGAAGTTGTTCTTCTAGTAAGATAAGTTTTTGTGGTTGTTTTGCCTAAGATGTAGCTACTTAGATAGGAAACCGTTTGCTAAGCTTAGTTTAGGATTTATATTTCGGAGAAAGTATAAGAATTGGTTTCATTATAAACTGATTAGGTAAAGCAGGATTGGATAGTTTACATGAGAGTGACAAAACCTTTTGTCCAACCCATGCAGCGCAGTGAATCTGTAGAAGATTATGTGCGGAAAAGTTTCCTTATTGCCATTTTACTAGTGGCAAACTGGTTAGCGACTTACGTCAAAAACTATAAAAAGTTCAGAGACTTTAACAAATACCTGCATAACTTCTTTAGAACAAATCATTTATGTCAGTCAGTCAGTGTGTTTAAGGTTTTATACTCATATCCTTAGAGTTTAAAACATTTAATACATCATTACAGAATAATTCTTGTTTTGTACCTATATAAAACTGAACCATTGTAATTTACGTCGTAAAATAGTCACATACACTGAGGTGATAAAAGTCATGGGATATCTCCTAATATCGTGTCGAACTATTTTTTTGCTCAGCATAGTGCAGCAAATCGAAGTCGAATGGACACAAGAAGTCGTTGGAATTCCCTTGCAGAAATATTGACCGATGCTGCCTCTATAGCCTTCCATAACAGGAAAAAGTGTTGCAGGCACAGGATTTTGAGCATGAGCTATCATCCCGATTATGTCCCATAAATTTTCGATGGGCGAAATCATTCGCTAAAATTGTCCAGAATGCTCTTTAGACCAATAGCGAACAACTGTGGCCCGGTGACATGGCGCATTTCATCCATAAAAGTTCCATCGTTATTTGAGAAAACGAAGTTCACGAATGGCTGCAAATAGTCTCCAGGTATCGAACATAACTATTCCCATTCAGTTGGACCAGAGGACTCAGTCCATTCCATGTAAACACAGCCCACACAAGTATGGAACCACACCCAGATTCCACAATGCCTTGTAGATAACTTGCGTCCATGGCTTCATAGGATCTGTGCCACACTTGAAACCTGCCATCAGCTCTTACCAACTGAAATCGGGGTTCATCAGAACAGGCCACATTTTCCAGTCGTCTGGGGTCCAACCGATATGGCCACGAGCCCAGGAGAGGCGCTGCAGGCGATGTCGTACTGTTAGCAAAGACATTCGCATCGGTCACCTGCTGCCATAGGCCATTACCACCTAATTTCGCCTCGGTGACCCAATGGCTACTTTCGTCGTAGGTCTCACATTGTTTTTGCGGTTATTTCACGCAGTGTCGCTCGTGTGTTAGCACTGACAACTCTACGCAAATGCCATTGCTCTCGGACGTTAAGTGACGGCCGTCGGCCACTGCATCGTCCGTGGTGAGAGGTAATGCCTGAAATTTGATATTCTCGGTACATTCTTGTCACTGTAGATCTCGGAATATTGGATTAACTAACAATTTCCGAAATGGAATGTACCATGCTTCTACTTCTGACGATCATTCCGCGTTCAACATCTGTTAATTCCCGTCGCGCGGCCATATCACGTCGGAAACCTTTTCACATGAAGCACCTGAGTACAAATGACAGCATCGTCGATGCACTGCCCTTTCATACCATGTGTACGCGATACCACCGCCATCTTTATATGTGAATATCGTAATCCAATGTCTTTTGTCACCTCAATATATCTTTGGGAACAATAATCTTTACGCACGTAGAAACTTCCTCTGATATTGTACGAACTGTCTGTTCAGTGATGGTCTAGAAATCCGAAAGTCGTTTCAAAATTAAATAAAAAATAAATATTGTTAGATATTGTGGAACATTAATGTTGTGTATTTCAGATTACAGTATGTCCATATTCTTGCAAGAGGCGATAGAATATTCCATCAACTATGAAATATATAAAAAATTAATATTATAATAATAACTATTTGTTTACATTAGTGCTTAGCACACCGCCTTATTGTAATTTGCAAGAAATTGCAATTCAGAGGAATACATCATTGTAGTAGCATTCGTCTGAAATTTTGAGAAGTTCAAATTGATGTAAGAATTATGGTAGTATAAAGCTCTCACAACTTCGACAACGTCATAATTTACGCAACTGAAGTGTGTACTCACCATTACCAGTACTTCACTGCGATTGTGAACACAGATGTATAGGAAATGCGTATGTGAGCGTATAAATTGCGTTATTGCTATTTCTTTCAGTCGTTTTCCGTTCCGTTCGGGAAAGTTATTTATTTCTATCGGAGGATCTTTCCCTTTCTGTCTTGCTTTAACATCTCCCAGTTGTCTGCCCATTCTACTTACGGACTCGCGAAACGAATCGGGTTTTTTGTTGACAGCAAGTATGACGAGCGTGGTAACAGACGCCTGGAATGCTCTTTCCTCCTGGGCACCGAACTGTAAACGCATGAATGTACCTTGTGTTAAATGTAGCCTGTAATTTTCAAAGGTTCCACCTTTAGATTGTTTTCATGCTACTTCTTTCCCGGATATTGGCTCAGGAATTTGATAATTGGCATATGTAAAAATATAAATGCTTTAAATAAAGAGTTCTTTAAGGTGTTCTTTAAGGGGGGCAGTATGGGGGGCGGGGGATTGTCATGACATCTATTACCCTCTCCCACCCCAATCCACCATTTGGTTTCGCGCCTGCACAGGTCAACTCACGCTTAATTCGTAAACACTGTCAACTATTTTCATAATCAGTTTTGCTAAAGCTCCTTCTATAATTCTTGGGTTTTTCAACAATACTGAGCTATGAGAATAATTAAATTTACACTTAGGTTCTTTTTGAAAAATATTTAAATGAAACATACCTCAAGAACAGAGCCAATTTTTTCTACACTTCCAATTGGTACTTAGGCATTATATCTTCTGAAAAGGTAGATTCTCACAAAAGCTCTGTGGACCTGCTGGAATTGACTCCGAGCCAAACGGATGTAGTTGGTGAATCATTCATAAGAAAACCAGACATCAAAGTGAGGTCACCGTGACTTTTCTCTTGTTTATGTATCGCCTTTTCCATTCTGATTTATTCAGTTTTGAAATGCCATATAACGACAGCAACATTTCCATTTCCTCATCAGATTTCATCTCTGAACTAATGTCCACTAGTGGAACCATTGCTTCATAAGGCAGACGCTCGTTCAGGTTCCGGTCCTGGTGGAAAGAAGGGGACCGGCACAGTTTATTACTGTTTCTCTCCCGGCTCCCTTACCAAATATCAGTGATGAATTCAGGGAGTGGTCCGGGGGGAAAAATTCCATCCGGAAGTTAAAAATTCTTTCCCCAACCCTCAGAGAAATTCATAGTATATATTTGTATACAACACTAAAAGTTAAAATAATGTATTAATTTAAATTATCGTCTGTGCTGGTGTAATATAATAACTAATAAGCTTGTATTGTTTTGACAAATTTCACCTCTGCCGCCAGCCACTGTTTACGAAGTTTGGAATCAGCAGCAGGCTAAATGGTTCAAATGGCTCTGAGCACTATGAGACTTAACATCTGAGGTCATCAGTCCCCTAGAACTTAGAACTACTTAAACCTAACTAACCTAAGGACATCACACACATCCATGCCCGAGGCAGGATTCGAACCTGCGACCGTAGCAGTCGCGCGGTTCCGGACTGAAGCGCCTAGAACCGCTCGGTCACAGAGGCCGGCAATCAGAAACAGACAAGTCGTGACAACTCTCCATACACTGATGCGCGCCAAAAGGATCTATCTAAACACAAAGGCTGCCACCTGCTACACACTACGACAATAATAAAGTTCCATTCTTGTTTTAAATTTCAATTTCTTACATGCAGCTATTTTAACGGTTGCTCAGTTAACAGCTTACTAAGGAAGAGTGATGTGGTTATTCAATGTGCGTGCTGTCTTCGTCAGTTCGTCGTATAAAAAGAAGTGTTAGTTGCTTTCATTTCTAATAAAAGACAGCGCACTGCAGAATGCAGAATGCTAGTGAATGTGAGGGTGAATTGCTTACTGAATCTTCAAATACTCTTCCTCAGTCTTCGAACGAAAAATTTACTGTTTCTTGTCCACCCTTAAGTCGTCACCCTAAACAAAGTGTTGAACGCGAGATTCAGTACCAGCAAAAATGGGAGTGCAGGTACAATTGGTTATACTTTGACCGCGGTCGGGGTTGGGCTTTTTTGCAAATTGTGTGAAATGTATTTAAACATGATATCGAAGCTATACGGAAACAAAGGCAGAATGTTCATTTCTGTAACTTTCGCCAAATTTACAAAAACTACTGGAACCACAGGAAAACTAGGGAAACATGCAAAGATAGAAAACACCGTTGTACTTGAAAATTGTAAATTTCAAGGATAAAACACTGCAATTAATGTGCAGATAATCAAACAAAATGAAACCGGAAAAAGTGTTAAACCGCCAAACAGAGTCCTCTTTAGTACGAATTGTGTATTTACGTAGGAAGAAATCCCCACAAAATATGAACCTCTAATTCGCAAGACAGTACTAGAAAGCGGCAGTAACCTTGAAAATCGGCTTAAATTTCGGAGTGAAAGGTTCACATATGCTGGCAAATATCCTGCTTCAGAATTATTGAATTGTATTGACGAGATTGTAGATAATCAGTATGAAACACTCCTCCATGGTAAATGCTGTTCTGTAATGGCAGACGGATGTACTAGAGTTTCTAACCAAAGTGAACTGCGTTTACTAGTTAGTTTGTTGAGCCGTCTTCGTATTTTGATGTGAAGGGAAGTTTTTATGTGTGGTTGAACTGAAGTGTACCAGAGCTGAATCTATAATAACATCAGTTGATACTGAAGAACGAAAACTTTCTTAAGGCAAATTAATAACATGCTATTTCGATTGTGATGCTAATTTTAATGGATCTGTCACTGGGGCCCGTGTTCGGTTATCAGAGAAAAGGGGGAACGAGTTGCCGTACTCGTACTGCAGAGCACATGTGTTGTCAGTTGCTGCTACCAACTGTAAAAATAAACAGCCTATAATAAAATGCACCTTATAAACTTCTTCATGCTTCTGCTAAACGATAAAATGTATTGCATGAAATTCAGTATGGTTTAGAACAATGTGTTTTAAAAATACGCAAAGCTGTTGACATCCACTGGTTGATTACCTATCTCATAGTTCCTACCATATTCCTGTGTTACAAGTCCATTATGATGGCATGCAAATGTATACACAAGGATGCAGCAAGTTTGCTAGGAAGAATCTAGTTAAAAATTATGTGTTACAATTTCACTGTAGATTTAGTGACTTTGGACGATACATTAAACGCCGTCTCAGACTTAAGCAAAGTTTTCCAAAAACAATCACACAAAATTTGACCACTCCCTATACTTGTATCTCGTACTCTGGAACATTTAAGATACACCGACTGCCTTTGCGGTTGCAATGAACGCAGTGCGGAAAATAAAACAGTAAATAAAATTTAAAAAAGTGGACGCAACAGCAATTCAAAGTATTCTATTCACAGAGAACGAGAAACAAACTACGAAAAATCTAAGGAAGTTTGTTAAAAGTATTATTAATGAAACTGATCAACTGATCAATGACAAGGCTGTGAAAGTGATAGAACTAAATGCACATTTTGAAAGTTTTGATACATTTAAGAATTTAGTGTTAATGATTGCAAAGAACTGTGCTTGATTTCAGGACTCACAATGTTGACGCTTTTATTGCGAACTTGCGTTCTTCGCCGGCACGGTAGCTCAGCGTGTTCGGTCAGAGGGTTAGCTGCCCTCTGTAATAAAAAAAACTGAGTCAACTCGATCAACAACGAACTTAAACGGATGTCTTACGACGTCCGCCCCGAGCAAATGCGACGAATGATAGCGAACAAAATGAGATATTAAAAAAAAAAGAAAAAAGAAAAGCGGTCTGAGGCGCTGCAGTCATGGACTGTGCGGCTGGTCCCGGCGGAGGTTCGAGTCCTCCCTCGGGCATGGGTGTGTGTGTTTGTCCTTAGGATAATTTATGTTAAGTAGTGTGTAAGCTTAGGGACTGATGACCTTAGCAGTGAAGTCCCATAAGATTTCACACACATTTGAACTTTTTTTTATGACAAACTTAAGAAACAGGATATATCAGATTACGCGTCAAGCTTGTGAGGTTGTAAACAACAGAAGGGGACGAGGAACCCACAGAAACTTTCACTGATGATGTCATCAACAGATATGCTATAGAAAAACTTTTCACCGCGTTAGTTTGCTGTAAATGTTAGTTATTGCACCCAATAATATAATTTTATTGAATCTTATAATTTTACTCTGTAAGATAATTAATTAACTCAAATGGTTCAAATGGCTCTGAGCACTATGGGACTCAACTACTGAGGTCAATAGTGCCCTAGAACTTAGAACTAGTTAAACCTAACTAACCTAAGGACATCACACACATCCATGCCCGAAGCAGGATTCGAACCTGCGACCGTAGCGGTCTCGCGGTTCCAGACTGCAGCGCCTAGAACCGCGTGGCCACTTCGGCCGGTAATTAATTAACTTAGGTTATATCTATGCACAATTTAATTTAATATCAGAGATTAAGGAAATTTTTTAAAATACTGGTACCTTTGCTATTTTTTACGGCTGTATTTACCACTGCCAAATATAACTTACCGTCGTCCCCTCTTTAAACATTGCACAGATGACTACGATTTTAATAATAACAAGAAAATTGACAAATGTTGTAATGTCATAAAAATAAGCTTGTTTGGTAATAATAAATGTTTTAATGTAACAGTATGGTCTAACAATTTGTTACATCTATGTTTAGTACATCGATTTTGCTTAACGCCCAGGAAATTGGGATTCAGTCCAAAAAGGTTCTAGACTGGACGATAAAAATAGAGAAACATTATGATGGAGGCTTTAACGCTTTACGTGTTGTCAGGAAAGTCGTTCTATGGGATTTTGTTTAACTTGGGTGTCATATTGGCTTGACCGTCGGTTATGTCACCAAGGCGTTGGCCGTTCTGTTAATTTCTGCACTTTGTCGTTTTGTGTCAGGTTCGTATTGATAACACCAATCTTGTCACTTGTGATGATTCTTTCCAGTAAAGAACTGTCTGTATTTTGCATTTCAGTCAAGTTGCGGCATGCATCCACGCGACTTTGTTTTTGTTCGGGAGTCAAGGTGAGCGTGACAGACTTTGCACATACTTATCTCTACATCAAAACATTCGGGAGATTGGGTTTAACACTTGATTTGGAGATGTTGCTCCACTGCGATTTGTGACTCAACAACGTTGGCACACCACAACTGCACGTCCACTACTTAATGCTGCCTCAAAACTGACTGACAATGCACATCTGTTGTTTACTGTCGTTAGTTCAAGTTGTCACCGCAGTTACTGCGCTGGCGTCAGTTGTATATCAGGAGTAAGACCAGTCTAGGAACGTTTATGAAAGGAGGTAGGCTACACATCATTTGAAAAGCACACGTCCGAAAATCTGAGAAGTGTATGTGTCATACAATAAATTTAAGAACTATAACAGCAACAAAGTCTCACAACTTCAAAGTCATAGTTTACATAAAATAAAACCGAAGTGTACACTCACCATTATCAGTATTTAACTAACAAGTAAGTGGTATGATTGTGAACACAGATCTACAGATTATGGATACGCAAACGCGGAAATGAGGGAAATGCTGTTCATTTCAGTTATTTACATCTTCGTTCTGTATGTCAGTCTTTCTGGTTTTTATTTTCTTTATTTTTTAGTAAAGCGTCTTATCCCTTCTATGTCCTGTCACTCAACCTCTTGTGGTTTGCTGGTTCTACCTGTCACTTTCCACTACAGTATTGCCACGTCGGCTGCCACTCGGTTAAAGACGTCACGCAAACACGGGGGGGGAGTCACTTCACAAGTTAAGTGCTGTTCGTGTAACGTAGGGCAGTGTTGAAAGCAGGGCTGGTGCTTATCGCAGCAACAACTACTCAAAATAACCGATTTCTGAAATAATAGATTTTCGATTTTTTGTTGCTGTTATTTCAAGTATTGAACTTAGAATTCGAACAAATATTTAAAAAATTCTAATGAATGAATATGGGGTTGAGACTGTGGCGGAAATCAGTCTCATTGTCTCCAGCAAAGACGCCGAAAAGTGAAGGAGATGAGAGCAGCTACAGCCAGAGCGAAAGATCACAAGTGGATGACTTTGCTGCATCGTCACTTCTTTTTCATCCTGAAGCAATCGCAGTATTGAGGTTCCAGTTATTACCCCAGGTTCATAGCAAATCAATAAAATTATAAGCATACCAATTAAATTTTCCTTTTCTTCCAAAGAATACTGAATGCTTTGTCCTTACATGAGGTCGTAACTTTGTTGCGCGTTCTCTCGCTTTTAATGTTTTCAAGCAAATAAAGCAGTGCACTTCGTTACTACCACACTTCGTCAAATACTTCCGCACTATGGGCGATGACATTCTGCAATACAACTGATGTCCTAGGGCGACAGTGGGAAATTACCGTACAGACCAGGTAAGAGCAAGTTTTGGGAACAGGACATGCATACCGTCAAATGGGCCGTGCCACGTACTATATTGTCTCACCAGCGCTGTTTCAATTGTTATGTCATACGTCTAATGCTCGTTTCCAATTGTCGGCATTGTTAAAAGCAGCGCTGTTCGCTTTTCTCGTTTTCTATTATAACTCAGTATTTCAAAGCAATGGAAATATTAGAAATAATAAACATTAGTCGTTTTTTAAAAAAGTTTCATTTGAAAACAAAAAAATTTTGCGCTCCTGCTATGGCAAATTGATATGCCCGTTTTTTATCTGGTTGTTAGCAAAAATTAAAAAAACCTGTTATAATTGAGATCAAACAAATATCGAAAAATACCGGTAATTCAGAGCTAAAATATCGGTATCGGTTTTAACCGGCAGGCTTTTTCCATCACTAGTTGGAAGCGGCCGCTGTCAGGTATGGTGGGAACACGACATACTCTGCCCACATCTGATTTTATGTTATCAGTGACTGAACTGCGTCAGACGACGCATTTTGTAGTCAACTTACTCTCGTGTCCTTACTTCACTACAACCTCGTCATGTGCAATGTATCCGGTCAGAACCCGCGGGAAAACTGCTAACGACGCTCGTTTTGTTCTCGGCGCTTAAAGTTGACCTCTACGAGCAAACTCAAGATGAAAAAATTCAAGTTTCAGTATTAAAAGCGAAATGTAACTTCTCACTTTCATCGGTTACCTGAAACTATCCACAAATTGGCTACACGAGCTTGCGCAATACCAGTTGACGAGCAGTCATGCTTGGCAGTCGGTTAGGGTTATAGGCGGCACAGGGTAATTCCAAACGTAAACAACGATAGGAAGAAAAAAAAAGAGCAAGTAAAAGGCAATACGTTGATAAAAACCATGCAACAAACGAATAAAATAAGAAAATACATTTAAGCTAGTTAATTGAGCTACTGCATGTCAGGACTACGTGTGAAATATTGCATTACGGGACCACTTCACTGTATAGCGTCCTATTTGTGTTTCTATAGGACCAGTTGCAACGATGATACGTTGTCTTCAGAACGTTCGGCCTGCTGAAACGTTGTATGAAGCTTATCTAGTCTAGGCCGAGTTCTCTGATGGTAATACACTACTGGCCTTTAAATTGCTACACCAAGAAGGAATGCAGATGATAAACGGGTATTCAAAGGACAAATATATTATACTAGAACTGACATGTGATTACATTTTCACGCAATTTGGGTACACAGATCCTGAGAAATCAGTACCCAGAACAACCACATCTGGCCGAACTAACGGTCTTGATACGCCTGGGCATTGAGTCAAACAGATCTTGGATGGCGTGTACAGGTACAGCTGCCCGTGCAGCTTCAACACGATACCACAGTTCATCAAGAGTGGTGACTGGCGTATTGTGACGAGCCAGTTGCTCGGCCACCATTGACCAGACGTTTTCAATTGGTGAGACATCTGGAGAATGTGCTGACCAGGGCAGCAGTCGAACATTTTCTGTATCCAGAAAGCCCCGTACAGGGCCTGCAACATACGGTCGTGCGTTATTCTGCTGAAATATAGGGTTTCGCAGGGATCGAATGAAGGGTAGAGCCACGGGTCGTAACACATCTGAAATGTAACGTCCACTGTTCAAAGTGCCGTCGATGCGAACAAGAGGTGACCCAGACGTGTGACCAATGGCACCCCATACCATCACGCCGGGTGATACGCCAGTATGGCAATGACAAATACACGCTTCCAATGTCCGTTCACTTCCCGGGTTCGAGTCCCGGCGGGGTCAGGGATTTTCTCTGCCTGGTGATGACTGGGTGTTGTGTGATGTCCTTAGGTTAGTTAGGTTTAAGTAGTTCTAAGTTCTAGGGGACTGATGACCATAGCTGTTAAGTCCCATAGTGCTCAGAGCCATTTAAACCATTTTTTTTTTTTGTCCGTTCACCGCGATGTCGCCAAACACGGATGCAACCATCATGATGCTGTAAACAGAACCTGGATTCATTCGACAAAAATGACGTTTTGCCATTCGTGCACCCAGGCTCGTCATTGAGTACACCATCGCAGGTGCTCCTGTCTGTGATGCAGCGTCAGGGGTTACCGCAGACATGGTCTCCGAGCTGATAGTCCATGCTGCTGCAAACGTCGTCGAACTGTTCGTGCAGATGGTTGTTGTCTTGCAAACGTCCCCATCTGTTGACTCAGGGATCGAGACGTGGCTGCACGATCCGTTAAGCCATGTGGATAAGATGCCTCTCATCTTGACTGCTAGTGATACGAGGCCGTTGGGATCCAGCACGGCGTTTCGTATTACCCTCCTGAACCCACCGATTCCATATTCTGCTGACAGTCATTGGATCTCGACCAACGCGAGCAGCAATGTCGCGATACGATAAACCGCAATCGCGATAGGCTACAATCCGACCTTTATCAAAGTCGGAAACGTGACGGTACGAATTTCTCCCCCTTACACGAGGCATCACGTCAACGTTTCACCAGGCAACGCCGGTCAACTGGTGTTTGTGTACGAGAAATCGGTTGGAAACTTTCCTCATGTCAGCACGTTGTAGGTGTCGCCACCGGCGCCAACCTTGTGTGAATGCTCTGATAAGCTAATCATTTGCATATCACAGCATCTTCTTCCTGTCGGTTAAACTTCGCGTCTGTAGCACGTCACCTTCGTGGTGTAGCAATTTTAATGGCCAGTAGTGTAACTGAATATCTGACGCCGAGAGGAGTCTTGTGAGAAAGGAACTAGCGTGTTTGGTTAGTGCTGTCTACGAAACGTACGTATTTCCTTACCATCAGTTTGTGTGTGTGTGTGTGTGTGTGTGTGTGTGTGTGTGTGTGTGTGTGATAAAAGGGATTCGGGGTCCAAACACATCAAGAAGGAAAGTCAGACAAGGGATTAGAAATGAACTATTTGTTGTGTCAGTTTGGGCGTGACGTTGAGCACTCTGACTGGAGGAAGGCGGCTTCAGCGCGTGAAGTGACAACTATCAAGTAATCTTAATCAGACTATACAGACAACCCGTCTCCAGCCTGTGAGTGTGCGCCTTTACCTGGCTGGAATATTAGCGGTCAGGCTGCAAGTCCATCCACGTGGATAGGCCCTAAAGGAATCGACTAAAAGAAATCTGTGTTACATGCAGTTTGTATTTCCTTATCATTTTCGAGACACTTAGTTTTCATTGAACTTTATTCTCTCAAATTTGGAAATTGATATCAAGTCTACAACTTTGCTGCCGCCGTTCTTTTTTTCTCGAAGTTAGAGGCTTTATTGTGAAACACTTACAAAAAAAAATACGATTCAAATTATTGGCCATCGCTGACCACTACTTCCTCCAATCTTTCGTGCAGCATGCGAATCCGGCGGCGGAAGAATTAGGCATCTTTTGATGAGATCCACGAATTGATCCAATTTTGCACACGGCGATATCACCGGAAGTGCTGGTCAGCCAGGCCGCGTACCACTGATTGAAAAAGGTGGTCATTAAAAGGAGCAATGCATGGAGAATACGGGAGGTGGGGTAACACTTCCGATTTCAAGGTTTCCAACTATGTTTTGACGTTTCACGACATCGAGTCGAGCATCGTCAAACTGCTGAATCACCTTTCCGTGTTTATCGCTGTATTGTGGGCGTTTGTCTTTCAGTGCTCGGCTCAAACGCATAACTTGTTTCCTGTGATTGATTCTCTCAGCTTCAGTAGCTTGGAAAACTTTCTCTTCCACCGCCATACCTGTCTTCGATCTGAAAGTCACTGTTCTTGAACCGTTGAAACTATTCTCTGCGCATGTTCTTTCACTAACAGGTGCCTCATCTTAGGTCTTAGCCAGCATTTTATGAACCTCAGCGGCAGATTTTTTCAGGTTAAAGGAGAAAATGACGAGAGTTAGGCTCGTGAGTTGACTTACACACTCGAGAATAGCTTTATGGCGCAATCATAAATCGACTAATATTTTGATGGCATTATGCTTACAAAATGCCTAAGCTTACTGTGTGACACTTACGACCTACCACCTACACCATCACTTGTCGCTACACCCATCTATTCCAAAACGGCGGACAGTCAGTCATATTTCCCTATGCTTTTCTTTTACATCTTTTGTGTGTCCCCCTTCTTTCAGCGGTGTACCGTAGGTCTCTAGAAGAGCGTAGCGTTCCAAAAGATTGGAAAAGAGCACAGGTCATCCGCGTTTTCAGGAAGGGACGTTGAACAGATGTGCAGAACTATAGACCTAAATCTCTAACGTCGATCAGTTGTAGAATTTTGGAACACGTATTATGTTCGAGTATAATGACTTTTCTGGAGACTAGAAATCTACTCTGTAGGAATCAGCATGGGTTTCGAAAGAGACGATCGTGTGAAACCCAGCTCATGCTATTCGTCCACGAGACTCAGAGTGCCGTAGACACGGGTTCCCAGGTAGATGCCGTGTTTCTTGACTTCCGCAAGGCGTTTGATACAGTTCCCAACAGTCCTTTAATGAACAAAGTAAGAGCTTATGGACTATCAGACCAACTGTGTGATTGGATTGAACAGTTCCTAGATAACAGAACGCAGCATGTCATTCTCAATGGAGAGAAGTCTTCCGAAGTAAGAGTGATTTCAGGTGTGCCGCAGAGGATTGTCGTAGGACCGTTGCTATTCACAAGATATATAAATGACCTTGTGGATAACATCAGAAGTTCACTGAGGTTTTTTACGGATGACGCTGTAGGATATCGAGAGGTTGTAACAATGGAAAATTGTACTGAAATGCAGGAGGATCTGCAACGAGTTGACGCAAGGTGCAGGGAATGGCAATTGAATCTCAATGTAGACAACTGGAATGTGCTGCTAATACATAGAAAGAAAGATCCTTTATCATTTAGCTACAATATAGCAAGTCAGCAACTGGAAGCAGTTAATTCCATAAATTATCTGGGAGTAGGCATTAGGAGTGATTTAAAATAGAATGACCATTTAAAATAAATCGTCGGTAAAGCAAATGCCAGACTGAGATTCATTGGAAGAATCCTAAGGAAATGCAGTCCGAAAGAAAGGAAGTAGGTTAAATGGTTCAAATGGCTCTGAGCACTATGGGACTCAACATCTGTGGTCATAAGTCCCCTAGAACTTAGAACTACTTAAACATAACTAACCTAAGGACATCACACACATCCATGCCCGAGGCAGGATTCGAACCTGCGACCGTAGCAGTCACGCGGGGAAGTAGGTTACAGTACACTTGTTCGACCACTGCTTGACTACTGCTCACTGGTGTGGGATCCGTACCAGATAGAGTTGATAGAAGAGACAGAGAAGATCCAGCGGAGAGCAGTGCGCTTCGTTACAGGATCATTTAGTAATCGCGAAAGCGTTACGGAGATGATAGATAAACTCCAGTGGAAGACTATGTAAGAGAGACGCTCGGTAGCGCGGTACGGGCTTTTGTTGAAGTTTCGAGAACATACCTTCACCGAGGAGTCAAGCAGTATATTGCTCCCTCCTACGCGAAGAGACCATGAGGATAAAATCAGAGAGATTAGAACCCACACAGAGGCATACCGACAATCTTTCTTTCCACGAACAATACGAGACTGGAATAGAAGGGAGAACCGATAGAGGTACTCAAGGTACCCTCCGCCACACACCGTCAGGTGGCTTGCGGAGTATGGATGTAGATGTAGATGTAGATATTTTGTTTTCCCTGTTTTTAAATTCATGTATAGCTAATTTCTCTCTTTGTAATTTGTTTTACCGCATGTGAGACAAAGTAACTACGTAGTTATTTCTTCAAGTGTCTGAGTGCGTCATAATTTTAGAGTTTATCTCCACATTCGTTTGTTTTAATGAATCTAAGGGCGCTGGTGACCTCGCCGTTGAGCTCCCGTAACATCCCAACACACACACACACACACACACACACACACACACACACACACACACAACGGCGGAAGCAGAGTTGTAGACCTAATATTTACAAAAACATTAACGATGCTACTACAATGTTTTAAAAAAGGGAGAGGAAGAGTGTTAGGGGTGGAACGTCACGACCTCCACTGAACCAAAGCTCGCTCACACTGCACATTGCTTTTTCTGCGCTACCATAGCCTGAGTAACAATGTTCGTCTGGCATAAAAGAGTGTGTATTCTGAACACAGTCACGAGTGGAGCCTTGCACGAAGCCACGAAAACAAGACAGAGATTATATGCTTCGGTCTTACCATGCGTAGTGAAGTCCTCGTCATCCTCCGAATCACTATTGGCAGTCTTCGCTGCTGGAAACAACTACTACTAATTCTATTTCCGTTTGGCAAGGGCCTGTCCTCTCAAGCTGCGCAAACCTTGATAGAGACTGTACCTATTTACGGAGTTTAACCCGCGGGCAAGCGCTCGACAGTCACAGGGCGGAACTGATTCCGCCAAGTAACGAGATCTCCAAATGGGGTACGGAAGCCCCACACTGCCACTCTCCAACTTCCTTCCCAGCTTCCTCCACCTCCTCCCCCATCGCGCGGCAGCCCTTTTCCCCACTCCACTTCCCGCAGAGCTCGTGGCTGTATTTCCACCTCCTTCGGCGTGTCCCCTCTACCACTTTGCTTATGCAAATTCCAAATTCTCCAGCTCCGCCCAGTTACGTCATTCACAGCTGCCCCTGATATAAAAGTGGCCTGGCACAGAAGTTCCACAAGTCGACAACCGAACTTATTGTGACGAATATGGAAGCCGTTCTCGGAAATTAGCCGGGTGTAGTAAGCTTTAGATGCTTAATGGAACGAGAGTATTTCATTAATACACTCCACGCGAACACCTTTTGAGGAAACGAGTGATTCGGAAGAGAACAAACCAGTAATTCCAAAGGCATTGTCAGTAGTGCGAAGCTGTTTGCAAAGAACACCACACCACTGCATGTTATATGTTTCTTAATAATGGGAAAAACTGTATTTAGAATCCCAAAGAGATTCTGTTTTCACAGGGCCGTTAGCATTTTGTCATGTTCACAGAAGACTATTGCACATATAATATCTAAAAATTTGAAATGTAAGACAGAAGAAGATCTGTTTGCATTAAGAACACACTGACGGAAAGAAATTGCAAAACCAAAAACTAATTAATGTAGAGTACTGAAATTTCGAGAATACATTTTTCTGCGTGACATATTTATGTGATTAACACTGCTACGTCACAGGTAAATGTAAGTGCGAGGAAGACCGCACTGCAGTTCCTTCTCTAAATCCTCGCACGAACGAAAAAATGGCTGACATAGAAATAAGTGTGCAAGGAATAGAAAAGCAACTGAAATCACTCAACAGAGGAAAGTGTGCTGGACCTGACGGGATACCAATTCGATTCTACACAGAGTACGCGAAACAACTTGCCCCCCTTCTAACAGCCGTGTACCTAAAGTCTCTATAGGAGCGGAAGGTTCCAAATGATTGGAAAAGAGCACAGGTAGTTCCAGTTTTCAAGAAGGGTCGTCGAGCAGATGAGCAAAACTATAGGCCTATATCTCTGACATCGATCTGTTGTAGAATTTTAGAACATGTTTTTTGCTCGCGTATCATGTCCTTTCTGGAAACCCAGAATCTACTCTGTAGGAATCAACATGGATTCCGGAAACAGCGATCGTGCGAGACCCACCTCGCTTTATTTGTTCATGAGACCCAGAAAATATTAGATACAGGCTCCCAGGTAGATGCCATTTTCATTGACTTCCGGAAGGCGTTCGATAGAGTTCCGCACTGTCGCCTGATAAACAAAGTAAGAGCCTACGGAATATCAGACCAGCTGTGTGGTTGGATTGAAGAGTTTTTAGCAAACAGAACACAGCATGTTGTTCTCAATGGAGAGACGTCTACAGAGGTGTCGGAAGTTCCATGTGGCTTTTCGCGGATGATGCTGTAGTATACAGAGAAGTTGCAGCATTAGAAAATTGCAGCGAAATGGAGGAAGATCTGTAGCGGATAGGCACTTGTTGGAGGGAGGTTGGGTGCAGGCCCTCAACTGGCCTCCTACTAACCAACACACGGCCATCACTGGCACCGAACCAGATCCAGCTTCCATCAGAGAACACAACAGACTTTCATCCTACCCTCCAATGAGCTCTCGTTTGACACCACTGATGTCGCAAATGGCGGTAAATGGAAATGAGCGTTTGGCGTCATTGGCCGGGAGGCCTCGTTGGTGCAGGTCTTATTACATTCGACGCCACACTGGGCGACCTGCGGGCCGGATGGGGATGAAATGATGATGAAGACAACACAACACACAGTCCCTGAGCGGAGAAAACACCTGACCCAGCCGGGAACCGAACCTTATTCTTTCGTAACCATATATATATATATATATATATATATATATATATATATATATATATATATATATATATATATATTAACAAACGATACATTTAAATAAAGAAACATTTCATTCTATTAACCTATTTCTAGAGTTGGTTACCATTACTGTCATTTTATAGGTTTTCCTTTGTATATTCTTTTCGTTTTTCGTTTTTCTCTTATTGTTGTTCCTTGAACCCTTTTACATGGCCATTTGTCGTCTTTTTTGTCTGGGTAAAGCATTGCAGGACAAGCATAATAATTTATACGTAGCATCGACACATTGACTTTGAGTTCAGATTTCTGTATGTCATGCATTTGTGATGCCACATTCACATTGTGTATTCTGGTTTGATCTCTTCCTCTAGTTTGCACTGTTAGGTGGGACAGTATGAGTGAAAACATCAGCATGATAGATGGAGCAGAAGTGGAAGAAAAAATTTTTACATGTGCTACAGATTATACATAAATTGAAGAAGAAAGAAAAAGTTATATCATATTTTATAAGAGAAGCAGAGAGGAAAGGGTGAGTAAACAATATAAATTTTATGGGGTACATAGTATAGGAAATCATTCAAAAAAATTATGAGTAGTTGGCACTTTCCACTAAGTAATGCTTGTATCCTAGACAGTATAGTACAAATAATGAAGAAGGGAAAAAAATCACTGTTAGTACTACCGGGGCATACTTTTGACACCGATTTGGCTGCGAGCATGGCAGATGTTTGGTGAGAAGCACTTTGTATCACTGGTTTCACTAAGAAGAAACACTTTATACTACTATACTTCACTATTTGAGGCTAGAGGAGAAAGCACTTTATCTTTTCTGTTGCACTTATTCACTATCACTGCACACGTTCTTCTTGTGGTGAGTGTGATGAGGTGGCTGGTGGTGGTGGTGAAGGTCGCAGGCTGGGGAGGACTCTGGCGATCGCTGTCTGCAGTGAAATCTGCTGGAAGTTTCTGAAGGAACCCGGGCCCGTAGGACGGCATTCTGTCACGCTCACCACTCAGCTATCGGGGCGGACGTAAATGGGGGTGATTTGGGGTCAGCTGAACGAACGCCACAGGGCGCCTGGCTCGAAGCTGTCATCGAAACAACCGATTTGTAACAGATCGTTGTGTCTCTGTGGTGCCAATTGCGGCTCAAATTGTTGCTGCAGATGCGGCACCATTCACCAGAGCCACACTTCGAACAAGATGGTCCTCCCTCTCGTCAGTGCCACGTAGCCGTCCAGAGCCTGGTCTTCTTACGACTGCACTTCCTCGTGACCACCGTTGCTAGCATTCGCGTACAGCGGCTACATTCCTGCCAAGTCTTTCTGGAATATCGCAGAAGAAACATCCGACTTCTCGTAGTACTATTACCCACTCAATGAGGTGTTGATAATGGTGTCTTTGTCGCCTTAAAGGCATTCTTGCCTAGCATCAACTTACCACGTCCAATGTCAAAGGTAACTTTCGCTAATGAACCATACTGTGTGTATTTAAAGAAAACCTTATTTCCATCCTCATAGTGGCACTACTAGCGCCACTCGTACGCGACTGGAGCGAAATTTGGACAGACATCATCTTTCAGATGTAGAAACACGCCTACCAACTTTCATTTATATCACACATCTCTTTCTTGGTAGGGAGGTTGAGTTTCCGTCAGTGGAGTAAAAGAAACAAGGAAAGTTATTAGATCGCTGAAATGAGGCGATATGTTTGCGTTTCATTATCTAGCAAAAGCTTTGACTGGGTCAGTTTTTGAAGACTGGAAACAACAAAGATTAACATATAAATTGATCAAAGGGTAAAATTATGGCGATGAGTAAAGACAACTACAGTTTTAAAGGTGGATCATAAGTGTGCAAAGTTTATTTTTCATCATATTCCACATCTAGGTAATTAATATGAACTGTGTGATTTTACTTAAGTTTTTTATTAAATAATTTTTTTTGTTTTTCTTAAATTACCTGTTATATTCTTGTGATCTTGTTCGTTGACCGTGGAAGATTGTAGTTACAGTGTACATGGATTTACATTTTTTTCTTAGTAAATCTGTAGCACTTAATGGGATGTTGTTGTTGTTGTTGTTGTTGTTGTTGTTGTGGTCTTCAGTCCAGAGACTGGTTTGATGTAGCTCTTCATGCTACTCTGTCCTGTGCAAGCTTTTTCATCTCCCAGTACCTACTGCGACCTACATCCTTCTGAATCTGCTCAGTGTATTCATCTCTTGGTCTCCCTCTACGATTTTTACCCTCCACGCTGCCCTCCAATACTAGTTTGGTGGTCCGTTGATGCCTCAGAATATGTCCTACCAAGCGATCCCTTCTTCTAGTCAAGTTGTACCACAAATTTCTCTTCTCCCCAATTCTATTCAATACCTCCTCATTAGTTATGTGGTCTACCCATCTGATCTTCAGCATTCTTCTGCAGCACCACATTTCGAAAGCTTCTATTCTCTTCTTGTCCAAACTATTTATCGTCCATGTTTCACTTCCATACATGACTACACTCCATACAAATACTTTCAGAAAAGACTTCCTGACACTTAAATCTAGTCTCGATGTTAACAAATTTCTCTCAATTGGGTAATACTATTTTATTCCTTAAAATAACCCACCATATGATATTTCAAAAGCAAATATCTAACAAAAATAATAATAGATCACATGTAAATAAAATTGACCCTTCACGCTTACACTCCACATCTTAAACAGAGGTATGTATAGCTGGAGAAAATGAACTCTGTGACTGACACACTGCATTCGCAGGGAACAGTTCGCAAACTCGTTTTAACTTTACACGTACAGTAATTCTTCTAAAAAGAGTTTAACAAGATTCCATGCAAACCTATTCGCCAGAGTATTGTTACTTCCGTAAAACAGTAACTTCGCTCTCACACGATGATATCCTGCTACAATGGCTTTAATTGGCACAATTAAACTGACTGAATATCGAGTATTTAGCAGGTGTTGCGCTCCGTACGATGAGACTCTCGTTCAGAAGCGCGGCAAAATAGGCAGCTTTAAAAATAATTTCACAGACATCTCTATAGCGATTGCAGGGCCGTTACTGTTCACGATATATACTGCCGCAAAAAAAAAAAAAAAAAAAGTACAGCCCGTTAGAGGTTTTTAACTCACTCTAGATTTGTTGATTGTCACACTGCATATGGAATACATGAAATGAACACACACTTACAGATCAATAGCACAAGCGGTTCTAAGGTACCAGGTATCAACCTACGATGAAACACCCGTAATAGTATGTGGCGTAGCCACCACGGGCGCTGACTCAAGCGTCCAATCGATATTACAAAAAAAATGGCTTTGAGCACTATGGGACTTAACATCTGAGGTCATCAGTCCCCTAGAACTTAGAAGTACTTAAACGTAACTAACCTAAGGACATCACACACATGCATGCCCGTGGCAGGATTCGAATCTGCGACTCAAGCGCCTAGAACCGCTCGGCCACTTCGGCACAGATGGCGAATACTGTGTAAGGATACGTTATGCCATGCCTGCTCGATCTGCTCACGTAGTTCTCTAAGCGTTGTTCATTGACGAGTCGCACGAGTCACTTCTCGTCCCATCATATCCCACACATGCTCGAGTGGAAAGAAGTCCATAGACCAAGCTGGCAGGGGAAGCTGTTGCGTGTCTTGCAGAGCACGTTGAGTTTCACAGGCAGCGTGTGGGCGAGCATTATACTGTTGGAACAACACAGCACCTTCCTGTTGCAAAAACGGGAAAACAGTGGGTCTAACAACAATTTGCACATACCAAGCGCTGGTTAGCGTCCTGTCCAGAAACATGAAAGGTGAACGAGAGTTGTAGCTTATTTCATCCCAGACCGTAAGGGCCAGTGCGTCTTGGACGAGTGCATTCTACAAGACAGCACTCGCCAGCTCAATGTCGTACGCGCAGAGGACCATCACTTGCTCGCAGACAGAATCTGCTTTCATCGCTGAGGACAACGGGCCGCCATTCCATCTTCCAAGGGATCCTCTGCCTGAGCCAGTCGAGCCGCACCGTGCATGTCAATGCTGTGATGTGATTGGAAGGCGGACTAGAGGTGTGCGCGCCTGTAGTCCCACTGCTAATGACCGGTTCCAACAGTTCGTGTTGACACGTCTGGGCTCACAAGCTGTGCTGTGGCAGCTGTACTATCTGTCGTTGCTGCCCTTACAGTACGACGATCCTGGCTGGCGTCTGTGCTTCGTGTACGTCCAGAAAATCGTCTACAGGTGTCAGAATGTTCACGTGACCACTGATACCACCATCGTTGCACAACTGACGCAGCACGTCCAACTTGTGTGGCAATTCTGCGAAAGGACCATCCTGCCACCTGTTAGGCCACACTCTCACCAATTTCAAGCTCACTTGGCTTTAGGAAGCACGAGTGTCTCTCCACGGCATGGTTGGCTGCTTGCTTCACACGTTTGCACCACACCGAGCCTTCTGGCTGTGAGCATTCTCTATTAAAGGGTAGACACAGATGGCGCTCTGGTAGCTATGTGTCTACGATATGTTTTGGTGGACAACATTGTAGCCATTATCAGTACATCTGTTGTCCCCCAGATGGCATATGCACATCATCGGATCAAAATCGACGTCGTCTTCCCAGGTGCACAAACTTTTTTTCGGCAGTCAATGTTAATGATCGAGTGGATAACATCATCAGCTGCGCGTGGCTCTTGGCAGGCGGGGCTGTTGTCTATAGCAAGGCCGCAACGTCAAAAGATTGCAGCGAAATGCAGCTCTAGAGCACTGGTGTTTGGTGTATGAGCTGGCAATTCAACCCATAAGGTAACTAAACGTAGAGTATTGCGCACTAATAGGCGAGACCAAGAGAGGTGGCCTGCCGGCCGCTGTGGCCGAGCGGTTCTAGGCGCTTCAGTCTGGAACCGCGCTGCTGCTACAGTCGCAGGTTCGAATCCTGCCTCGGGCATCATGGATGTGTGTGATGTCCTTAGGTTAGTTAGGGTTAAGCAGTTCTAAGTCTAGGACACTGATGACCTCAGATGTTAAGGCCCATAGTGCTCAGAGCCATCTGAACCATTTTAGAGGTAGAGCAGTGATTAGCACACTGGACTCGCATTCAGAAGAACGACGGTTCAAACCCACGTCCTCCCATCCTGATTTAGGTTTCCTGTGGTTTCTCTGAATCACTTCAGGCAAATGCCAGGACGGTTCCTTTGAAAGGGCACGGCCGACTTCCTTCCCCATCCTTCCCTAATCCGGTGAAACCGATGACCTCGCTGTTTGGTCCCGTCCCCCTAAATAAACCAACCAACCAAGAATTAGGCGAAGAGAACCACTATCATTCGATAACACTGTTGTTGTTGTGGTCTTCAGTCTGAAAACTAATGAGATACAACTCATCAAACTAGTCTGTTCTATGCAAGACTATTTATATCCGTATAATCTAATTACTGCAACCTACATCCGTCTAAACCTGCTTACTGTGTTCGAACGTTCGTATCCCTCAGCAATTCTCACCCCCCCATACTTCCCCCCATTACCACACTGATAATTCCTTAATGATTCAGGGTATGTCCTATCTACCGATCCGTTCTGCTGTCAGGTTCTGCCACAAATTTCTTTTTGCCCCAGTTCGTTTCAGTGTCTCGTCAGTTATCCGATCTACACTCCTGGAAATTGAAATAAGAACACCGTGAATTCATTGTCCCAGGAAAGGGAAACTTTATAGACACATTCCTGGGGTCAGATACATCACATGATCACACTGACAGAACCACAGGCACATAGACACAGGCAACAGAGCATGCACAATGTCGGCACTAGTACAGTGTATATCCACCTTTCGCAGCAATGCAGGCTGCTATTCTCCCATGGAGACGATCGTAGAGATGCTGGATGTAGTCCTGTGGAACGGCTTGCCATGCCATTTCCACCTGGCGCCTCAGTTGGACCAGCGTTCGTGCTGGACGTGCAGACCGCGTGAGACGACGCTTCATCCAGTCCCAAACATGCTCAATGGGGGACAGATCCGGAGATCTTGTTGGCCGGGGTAGTTGACTTACACCTTCTAGAGCACGTTGGGTGGCACGGGATACATGCGGACGTGCATTGTCCTGTTGGAACAGCAAGTTCCCTTGCCGGTCTAGGAATGGTAGAACGATGGGTTCGATGACGGTTTGGATGTACCGTGCACTATTCAGTGTCCCCTCGACGATCACCAGTGGTGTACGGCCAGTGTAGGAGATCGCTCCCCACACCATGATGCCGGGTGTTGGCCCTGTGTGCCTCGGTCGTATGCAGTCCTGATTGTGGCGCTCACCTGCACGGCGCCAAACACGCATACGACCATCATTGGCACCAAGGCAGAAGCGACTCTCATCGCTGAAGACGACACGTCTCCATTCGTCCCTCCATTCACGCCTGTCGCGACACCACTGGAGGCGGGCTGCACGATGTTGGGGCGTGAGCGGAAGACGGCCTAACGGTGTGCGGGACCGTAGCCCAGCTTCATGGAGACGGTTGCGAATGGTCCTCGCCGATACCCCAGGAGCAACAGTGTCCCTAATTTGCTGGGAAGTGGCGGTGCGGTCCCCTACGGCACTGCGTAGGATCCTACGGTCTTGGCGTGCATCCGTGCGTCGCTGCGGTCCGGTCCCAGGTCGACGGGCACGTGCACCTTCCGCCGACCACTGGCGACAACATCGATGTACTGTGGAGACCTCACGCCCCACGTGTTGAGCAATTCGGCGGTACGTCCACCCGGCCTCCCGCATGCCCACTATACGCCCTCGCTCAAAGTCCGTCAACTGCACATACGGTTCACGTCCACGCTGTCGCGGCATGCTACCAGTGTTAAAGACTGCGATGGAGCTCCGTATGCCACGGCAAACTGGCTGACACTGACGGCGGCGGTGCACAAATGCTGCGCAGCTAGCGCCATTCGACGGCCAACACCGCGGTTCCTGGTGTGTCCGCTGTGCCGTGCGTGTGCTCATTGCTTGTACAGCCCTCTCGCAGTGTCCGGAGCAAGTATGGTGGGTCTGACACACCGGTGTCAATGTGTTCTTTTTTCCATTTCCAGGAGTGTATGTTCCTAATCTTCAGCATTCTTTCGTAGCTCCATATTTCAAAAGCTTCTGTCCACTTCTTGTCTGAAATGTTTGTCATCTACATCTCAGCTTCCTAACATTTAAATTTATTTTCGATGTCTTACAAATTTCTCTTTCCCAAAAATTCTGTTCTTGCTAGTGCCAGTCTATATTTTAGATCCTCCATATTTCAGCTTTTCGGTTACTTGGCTACCCAAATAGTAGAACTCATCCTCAACTACTAGTGTCTTATTTCATAGTCTGATTTCTCCAATATAGCCTGATGTAATTCAACTACATTCTATGACCTGTGTTTTTCCTTGAGTTTTGTTCATCTTACAGCCTTTCTTGTTCAAATTCATCTTATAAACTCTTTTCAAGACATCATTCATTCTCTATAACTGATCTTCCAACTCCTTCGCCGTCTCTGACACAAGTACTACGAGAGTGGTTTGAAAAGTTCTCGGAATCACCACGAGAGGTCAGCGCTAGCTCAACGTGTTGTTTATATATTTATTGGACTGTTGCCTGTAAACACGTGCCACGTCAGTGCTCTTGGAAGAGCTGTGGCGGTGACGTGGCTCTGTTGTTGTTCTCGCATAGTGATTTGCGAAGATGGAAAACATCGAGATTCGAGCAGTGATTCAGTAATTCGTAAAGAAAGGTATGGAAGCAAAGGACATTAATGCCGATTTTCAGAATACACCGGGGGCGCTGCTCCTTCATATTCAGCTGTTGCGAAGAAGAAAAATGAATTAAAATTTGGTCGGGAGAGCTTTGATGATGATCCGCGCAGTGGTAGGCCAAGATGTGTCACTACTGCAGAAATCATTGCATAAGTGCACAAAATTCTCATGGAGGATAACCGATTGAAAGTGCGTGAAATTGCTCACTCTTGCCAGGTGTCATCTGAAAGGGTATATCACATTTTAACTGAAGAATTAGAAACAAAAATATTATCTGCAAGTAGGGTGCCGCGACTCTTGACGCGCGTCCGCACACATGTGCCGTCGCCATGGCAATATTATACGAAATAAGGTATGAATTGTTGCCACACCCGCCTTATTCACCTGATTTTGCTCCATGAGACTTCCATCTTTTCCAAAAACTGAAAATTTTTCTTGGTGGACGAAGATTCACTCCAAACGAAGAACTGATAGCCGGAGTTGACAACTATTTTGCAGGCCTGGAGGAAACTCATTTTCGAAATGGGATCAAGGCACTGGAACATCATTGGACCAAGTGCATTAATCTACAAGGAGACTATATTGAAAAATACAAAAAAGCTTCCGTGATGTAAGTACTTTTTTTCTATTCCGTTCCTAGAACTTTTCAAACGACCCTAGTATGTCGTCGGCGAAACACTAAAGTACTTTTCCCTGAAACTTACCCAAATTTCTACTTCGTTTCCTTTACGAGCGGGTGTTTATAATGAAAGTGCAGATACTCGCATAGCTCTAGTGTTGGCTGTAATTGTCGTACAGCAGCGAAACTTGGTAGATATGCTAATGCGGTAATGCAGAACGGGTTTACGCTGGAAAAATAGTTCCAATTGTGTTCACCGGGTGCAAATCTGGCGCTGTGATTGCAAGAAAGATGTGCAGAAATTTTTCCGTATTTAATGGATTAGGAATGGGACGTGAGTAGAGAAGGTCAAACAAGTGAGAAACTTATAATGTTGATTTTATTATTGACCACACCTTACACAATTTGTTCAATATGTGCGCCAGAGAGGTCGTCGAGATGCTGCGTCCGTAAAACGACGTGATCAACAGTTGCTAGCAGTTCAGGTGTAACCCGGCAATGTGTTCCTCTGCAATGGCCTTCAGATCAGGTAGAAACTGAACGTGTGCATGGCAAACGCATTCGTTTAGATATCCCCAAAGCCGAAAGTCTTACGGATTCAGATTAGGTGATCTTGCAGGTCTTGCAACTGGAAAACCTATGGAAATAACAGGTTCATGGAAGGTTGTATTAAGTAGAACTTTCACTGGGCGAGCGACATGAGGTGTTGCACCATCTTGCGTGAACACAGTAGTTTCCACATAGTTGTGCTCTTCCAAAGCACGAATCAAATGCTGCACAAGGAGGTCTCGATAAGGTGCAGGCATCATGGTAGACATGACGGGCCCTCTGGCTGTATTCTCTCCAAAGAAGAACGGACCGAGAATAAAGAAGCTTATCAGTCCACACTATACAGCCACATATGACGAGTGTAGTGGTATGCATAACACGCAGCTAACAAGTACCCCAAATTCGGCAGTTCTGTGTATTCACCGCACCTTGTAGTGTAAAATGTGCCTCGTCACTACATATAATATTGCCCAGAAACATCTCATCAACTTCGATCTGTGCCAAAAACTGAAGAGGAAATTAAGAATGTTGGTGTGGATCATGTGGGTTCAGTTGCTGCACCATCTGGATCTTTTACAGGTACCAGTGTAAAATAGACAATAAAACCTTTCGTACTGTTGACCATGGGATCGAAATTCTCGTGATGAACACTAACACTACCTGGGCACATGCTACATGGAAAGTTATAGCAACAAGAACTTCACCAATAACTTCCACCAAGACAGGAGTTTTTCCTCTTCCAGGTGCCAAGCCAACCTCACCCATGTTTTCGAATTTCATTATTATCTTCTTTTAATAATTTAATGACAGAAGGCCTCTCCTCAGACTTTTCAGTCAGCAATACAGTGTCAATACAGTACTGAAAGTACTGTCATTCACATAAAACATAATCAGGTAAAATATCTAATAATAAGTGAGTCAACCACTCGTGGTCTCGCGGTGGCATTCTTGCTTCCCGAGCAGGAGGTCATGGGTTCAATTCCCAGTGGGGTCAGGTATTTTCACCTGCCCTGAGATGACTGGGTGGTGTTGTGTCGTTTTCATAATCACCATTCATCCGCATTATGGTCGTAGGAAGGCAACGGCAAACCACCTCCTTTAGGACCTTGCCTAGTACAACGGTGGGGATCGACCACATCGTTCCCCTATGCTCTGTCAAGAAGCATGTGACTTCATTTCCATATTTTCATAATAAGTGAGGCAGCCCCAAATATCCAATTTAAGTGAATATGAAATTTTTTGAAAATAAGTTAGCTGTAAATTTTAACTGAATATGAAAAAATGATTGCAAATCTGTAAATTATAATTTCTAACCAAATAAAAATCTCAGTAAAAAAAAAATCTGTTAAAATTAAACCTGTTAAAAATTTTTAAAATATAATATTAAAAAACGTATACATAATAATAAAAATAAAAATTTAATTGATAATTTAAAAAACTAATAAGTTTCTTGTCTTATAAATTACCTCCCCAAATCAAATATTCAAATATTCACAGCCTATGTAATATGTAAACTTGTATACATTTATGACCTTATAAATTATAACTAAAATTTGACTAATTTGTGGGACTGATATGAATATGACAAAAATATTTATGTTGAGAGAAATAATAAATCAAGAGAGAAACAAGTAAAATTTAATATTTGCAAACATAAATGTAAATCATCTCTCATGACAGAATATTTGACAAGTTCAAAATATAAAGTGCTCTTTGTTTATTTTAAAGGAACTTACAGAGATGTATTCTATTTATTCGAATGTGTTTTTTTCCTATTTATAAGGAACCAGATACAAACGTTTTCGAAGAAACTGAAAAAACAAACTCACTGTTTTCTATGACTGTACAAAAGTAGCAAAAAAAATGGCTCTGAGCGCTATGGGACTTAACTTCTGAGGTCATCAGTCCCCTAGAACTTAGAACTGCTTAAACCTTACTAACCTAAGGACATCACACACATCCATGCCCAGGGCAGGATTCGAGACTGCGACCGTAGCGGCCTCGCGGTTCCAGACTGAAGCGCCTCGAACCGCCGCTCGGCCGCACCGGCCTTCTAGAAGAATAGCAAATCTTCAACTTTATGACTGTCATACTTTATTGCAGCAGTACAATTTATCATTAAATAAATTATCAAAAATATTACCGAACTATACTTTAGCAACAAATAATTTACCAAAAGATTACAAAATGTAGATGCAATTTTTGGTATTTCATCAATTGTAACAGGAACTGAAACATTAGGTATTTTTGCCCAAGCTCTATAACAACCTTTTTTTAAATTGCATGTTCTATCTGGGTTTTTACATTTTGAGTATCTAGTGAATTTGACACTGAATCTGTAGACCAGAAAAATTTATATGAATACAAGATTTTTCTTTTATTTTGTATGATAATTCGTTATAAGATGAACCTCTTAATGGAATGTATCTATTAATTGCCAACTGTATTTCAAAAATTCTATTTCATAAATATGCACATCCTTGTTTTTCAAAATTAGACATTTGTATTAAAATATAGTGTTTCTCTTTCTTAAATTTTTCAGAGGTATCTTTTTATGTAGTAATCCTATAATTTTGAGTTTGATGCCCAAATTCTGTAACTTCATTACTACTCTGCATTCCTTACTAACAATAAAATAAAAAATGTATATTTAACCCATTATGTAATTTTACAGTTTCTTTAACTACTTTCATAACCTGTTATCTCGATTCAATTAATAAATGATTAGTCTCAACTGAGTCTGTATTTTCGAAATTTATAGTTCCTAATATTTATTTAATGCTTTGTTATGTAGATACTGATTTACTGTTTTTCTAGTAAGAAAAAAAATATTTCTGTTAATTGTTTACCTCTAACACTTTTAAAAATTTCATCACTATTTTTGATATTAGAATAAGGCATCTGTTCCCAATTTTTTCTTTTGATTCTTCTCTGACTGATGATGAGGCATTTTATTTTATTCTTAATTATAATGTCCCTATAAATTATTTCTTTTACAACAGTCATGAGCTTGAGGTACAGTGAAGCTGTTTAATTGCTCACTCATTTATAAGGAAAAAATTAAAATAGCTTTTAAAATTGAAAAATAAAAAATTAATAGATTGAAATAAAGCAAAAAAATCTTAGATTTTTTAGAAAAATGAAAACACGAGTTTATATTTTTGTATGGGTTGTGAATATCTGAGTACTAGTAGACAATATAAAAGAATTATAAGATTTAAAAAAATGAAAAAAACAAGTTTATTACTTTATATAGGTTCCAAACATTTGAATACAGGATTTGGGGAGCTAATTTATAAGATGTGAATTTATTAAATTTTAATAAATGAAAACAATAAGCTTTTTAAGGTTTCTATTTTAGAGGTTACATTTTAAAAAATTATTAAGTTTGTATTTTTAATGTTCATACTTTTTTCATGTGCAAAATTCTTAATTCAGTAAAAAAATTATGTTTAATTAATTTTCAATTACTTTCAGTTTCAGTTATAGTTTACAATTAACAGACATTCAAATCGTTTTACATTTAGCTAAATTTATAATTTAGCTGATTTCTTTTCAGTCATGTTTGTTCATGGTGAAACATCCCCTTAGAAAAATTTATGAAATACTGTGCTGATAAACCTCTACGTTATTTGATTTTCAAACAGCTCAGCAAAACTGAACGTACTCAGACATTACTTTCTTTACTTATTCTGATCAACAGTAAACTGACACACAATATTTTTAGCGCAACGCAATCTGACTTTCAATAATCCCTACAAAAGAATGGGCCTGACTAACATTAACTTATACCTTTCACAAATCACTTACCTCACAAAAATCTTCGTTACTACTGCAATACAGCAAGCGCCACTACTACAAGCTAAATAAAAGATTCAAACTCCTGAAGGCACTAACTACTGATAGGTATACTAAGCAAATGAAATATTTTGATAGAGAACAAACAATGTATTTACCTTTATAGTGTTCAAAAGTCATAATATATATATATATCAGTTCATGATATCCAGTGTTACAAATTTACTCTTTCTGGCGGACACATGTCCAGATCGTCGGCTCTTAAAATTCTGCCATCTCTCTCCACACATCCACCACTGCTGGTGGCTCACCTCCAACTGCGCAACGCTACACGCTGTTAACAGCCAACTGTCCAACACTACAATAGCAAATTCCAACAATGCAAACCAGCCACAGACTGCACACAGCACAGTCAGTGATTTTCATATAGAGCGCTACATGGCGTTACCAACATAAAAACCTGAACAGCCTACTTACAATGGGATTCGACTGAATTCTTTTTCTAGTAGTAGATAATATTTTGGGCTACCCCACATCTCATAAGCAGTCAAAATTTTAAATTTTCTGATGCAAATATTGCTGTACTGGACCAAGAATTTCGAAAATGGCTAGGAGCACTATGGGACTTAACATCTGAGGTCATCAGTCCCCTAGAACTTGGAACTACTTAAACCTAATTAGCCTAAGGACATCACACACATTCATGCCCGAGGCAGGATTCGAACCTGCGACCGTAGCGGTCTCACGGTTCCAGACTGAAGGGCCTAGAACCGCTCGGCCACAGCAGCTAGCCCACAAATTTCGATTATGCTATTTACACATAGGCGCCATTACAGAGAAAGTTATAACTACATATGCTTGATGCAATTAAATTTAACATATCAGTATGCTACTAATAAATATGCATACATACAAACGCTAAAGTTTCAACCTCTGAGACTAAAAGAGATCATGTTCATATATTGTTTTTGCTGTGATGTCCAATAACATACCTTCACAATAATGTAACTTCAATAAAAGGAAATAATTATAATCAATTATTTACCACACCAAAGTATTAGCTGTAATAAATCTGCGTTAACATTTTTACAGTTTAAAAGACTGTAAGAAGGCAGCCATATTTTCACTCACGTTTTGTTAAAGGACAGTGTGGATTTCATAACATCCTACGAGCAGTGTACAGCGCCAGTTCCAGGTTTACATATGATGGCCGCAATTGAAACTATTTTTTTCCCAGGATAAATCGGTTCCACATTAACGTATTAGCTAATGTATCAAGCTTCGTAATATATGTAACATGGTTACACTGGACCTCCGTGAGTAGCTGCACTGTTATTATAACCACCTGGTACTTGCTCAACGTAGAGATTAAATAAAATGGGGGATAAGCTGCAACCCTCTCTCACTCCCTTCTCAGTTACTGCTTCCTTGTTATGTCCTTCATCTGTTATAACTGCAGTCTGGTTTCTGTCAAAGTCGTAAAAAATCTTTCGCGCCCCATATTTTATCACTGCTAGCTTCAGAATTTCAAAGAATGTATTACTCTCAACAGTGTCAAAAGCTGTTTCTAAATCTGAAAATGCTTCAAACGAACGTGTGCCTTTCTACGGTGTATCTCCTGTGATAAATCGTTGGTTCACTTATCTTTCCCAAGGTCAAATTCTATCAATCTTTCCATTATTCTGTAAGTAATTTGCAGCAGTATTTACACCCATGACTTATTAGACTTATTATTCTGGAATATCCATATCTGTTGGCAACTGCCTTCTATGGAACTCAATTCTTTACATTCTTCTTGAAGCATGAGAGTATTTCGACTGACTCATACATCTTGCATTTCAGGTGGAATAGTTTTATCATGGTATGTTCTCTCAAGTATATCATATAGCTGCAGAATCTGCTGAAAGAACTGATGAAAAAACAACTTTCAGTTTTATATTTTACTGAATAATTTACGACTGTACACAACACTGAATAAGAGCATATGTCACGTTCGCTTCCATTTCCACAGTGTCAATAATGTTCTCAAGCAGTACGTATCAATACTGTCCCCCATCCCCGGCGGTTGCTATGTCAACCAATACTAGCACCCTCGCAGCCCTGCATTGAAATTACTGCAAGACAAGTGATAACGGCAATGATCCTCTACAGTGGCCTTTTGGCTTGGCTTCGGATAATGCGATCGCGGTACTGGCTGGCCCGTTAACTAACGAGTTCCACGGAACAGAGCCTCTCCCTACGTGACTATCTCGCTACACCGAACCCTGCAGCTCTCCGGTATGGCACACAAAGACAGCCGTGTAAACTCCTGCCCTCGTGCGGACATGCAGCGAACTACTACGCGCATTAATGAGTAGAACTGCCACGCGGGGGATTATGGAGCTACCGCAAACGGCCAACTTCAGTTGCGTAACAGTTCGGTCGTCCTCTCCGAGGTCGTTGCGTGGGAGGGCACACGCTGAGCAACAGTTACCGGAGGCTTTCGCCATTACTCGAGGCAGCCCCACAATGGACACACGCGAGTTAGCAGCCTTGGCGAATTCGTTTCCGGAATTTGGAGAAATTCACCGAAATGGACAACAAGATACAGTCTTTTATATAAAAGTATAATACAGTGTGTGACATTCCAGTCTTCTCTTCGAACTTCACACATACGCACTTACAATAATCTGTGTCTGCCTCGTTGCATCCTTCTGCGAGCTTCCGCTATGGACGGTCATATAACTGCTCCACGAAATGACCCATACGTTGTATTTAAGTGCATTTATTTGAACTCTATCTGCCCAACTATTTAGTCAATTACAATTTTACGTATTATGTTTACAGTTGTATATTCATTTGTTATATTGGCGATCATGTTTACTTGTAGTAAGTTTTATGGGGTTCATAATACCAAATAAATAGCTAATAGGACATAAGATTAACACTGTGGGCAAACAAGCAGTTGCTAAAATGTATGCAAACTGCTTCTTCTTCTGGTATTAGTTACTGGTTTGCACATTTGGAGTCAATCACTAAATGCATTTGCTGTAGTCCGGTGTCCTCACATCTTAGAATTTAGAGATGAATGTCTGTCACACGAAGGTAAAGGGGTTGAACAAAAATATGAATACACCAAAATCTCAACACATTACCATCCGTAATACGGTGTAGGAAAACTGATGGCACAGAAAACAACTTCCAGTCGTCTCGGAATCGATATGACAGTTCCTGTATGATTTTCAAGGGTATCTTACACAATTATTCTTGCAAATCACTGGCAAGTTCGGGTAATGATGATGGAGGTGGATACGATCACACATCCATCTTCCCAAAGTAGAGTATAAAAGCATAATAATAAAGAGTTTTGGTGACTGTGGGGGTCAAGGGAGATGCGACAATTTGTCCTCATGCTCTTTTTCCAGCCCTGGACGATACGAGCTGTATGTACAGGGGTCTTGTCGTACTTGGACGTGGCATTACCATTGGGGAAAAAATACCATACCATGGGACTCACCTTATCAGTCAAAATGGCCACATAATCCTTAGCAGTAATGCGACTTTGCAGAGAGTGGAATACCACAATACGACAGCCCAAATCTTCACCGAACACCTGACGTGTTTCACTGTTGGGACGTAAACTCGGTCAGAGTTTGGAAACAGTGTGAAACAAGACTCATCCGGCCAAATTACTTCTCCCATTGTTCCATAGTCAACGTTTTATGGCTTCGGCATCACATTTTCCTGTTACGGGCAGTGGTTTTGGAATTCCAGTTCGCCCTGAAAGTCCCTGTTCATAAGCTTCCTTGGCGTTGATTTGGTGCTGACAGGGTTCGCGAGTGTGACATTTAGTTCTGTACTGACTTTTACAGCAGTCGCTCCCTTATTTTTCGTCACAATCCTCTTCAGTGACCGTCTACCACGATCACATAATATACACTTTTCGTCCGCCTTGTGACCTAGCGGATCATGTTTTTTTTTTTTTTCGTTTTGCCTGCATGCGGTATAAATCTTTGCTCCAGTGCCTCTTGAAGCACCATTTACTTCAGCGACATTGGTTACGGTAGCACCCACAATCCGAGCGCCAACGATTTGCCCACGTTTGAATTCACTTACGCTACTGGCCATTAAAATTGCTACACCACGAAGATGACGTGCTACAGACGCGAAATTTAACCGACAGGAAGAAGATGCTGTGATATGCAAATAATTAGGTTTTCAGAGAATTCACACAAGGTTGGCGCCGGTGGCGACACCTACAACGTGCTGACATGAGGAAAGTTTCCAACCGATTTCTCATACACAAACAGCAGTTGACCGGCATTGCCTAGTGAAACGTTGTTGTGATGCCTCGTGTAAGGAGGAGAAATGCGTACCATCACGTTTCCGACTTTGATAAAGGTCGGATTGTAGCCTATCGCCATTGCGGTTTATCGTATCGAGACATTGCTGCTCGCTTTGGTCGAGATCCAATGACTGTTAGCAGAATATGGAATCGGTGGGTTCAGGAGGGTAATACGGAACGTCGTGCTGGATCCCAACGGCCTCGTATCACTAGCAGTCGAGATGACAGGCATCTTATCCGTATGGCTGTAACGGATCGTGCAGCCACGTCTCGGTCCCTGAGTCAACAGATGGGGACGTTTGCAAGACAACAACCCTCTGCACGAACAGTTCGACGACGTTTGCAGCAGCATGGACTATCAGCTCGGAGACCATGTCTGCGGTTACCCTTGACGCTGCATCACAGACAGGAGCGCCTGCGATGGTATACTCAATGACGAACCTGGGTGCACGAATGGCAATACGTCATTTTTTCGGTTTGAATCCAGGTTCTGTTTACAGCATCATAATGGTCGCATCCGTGTTTGGCGACATCGTGGTGAACGCACATTGGAAGCGTGTATTCGTCATCGTCATACTGGCGTACCACCCGGCGTGATAGTATGGGGTGCCATTGGTTACACGTCTCGGTCACCTCTTGTTCGCATTGACGGCACTCAGTGGACGTTACATTTCAGATGTGTTACGACCCGTGGCTCTACCCTTCATTCGATCCTGGTGAAACCCTAAATTTCAGCAGGATAATGCACGACCGCATGTTGCAGGTCCTGCACGGGCCTTTCTAGATACAGAAAATGTTCGACTGCTGCCCTGGCCAGCACATTCTCCAGATCTTTCACCAATTGAAAACGTCTGGTCAATGGTGGCTGAGCAACCGGCTCGTCACAATATGCCAGTAACTACTCATGATGAACTGTGGTATCGTGTTGAAGCTGCATGGGCAGCTGTACCTGTACATGCCATCCAAGCTCTGTTTGACTCAATGCCCGGGCGTATCAAGGCCGTTATTACGGCCAGAGGTGGTTGTTCTGGGTACTTATTTCTCAGGATCTATGCACCCAAATTGCGTGAAAATGTAATCACATGTCAGTTCTAGTATAATATATTTGTTCAATGAATACCCGTTTATCATCTGCATTTCTTCTTGGTGTAGCAGTTTTAATGGCCAGTTGTGTAGCTCCGACATAATACACTCACAACTAAACACAACATTGTTCTGACTATTACTGACACTTGCAACGTATTTAGAACATTGCACAGGTGCCATTCCTGGTCAAACACAATAGCGCAACCTGCACGGTCGTGTAGCATCGCGTTTATGTTCAAGTGTGTAATTCTAGTGGTGGTTCAATATTTTTGCCAAACCCTTATGTCTTGTCATGTGGGCATAAGTTTCTGGCTGTCGGACAAGGCTGGTGGCACATGTGAGTAGGGGAGTTCCCAGTTAACGATTGCCTTTATGAATTTTCCCTGCTGACTGGTGTAAGGGGAACAGCGGAGTAGTAGGTGATTTACATCTCCCGCTTCTGAAGTGTGATCTTCGCAGTATGTAGAAGTAGAGATGTGCAGGATAACAACTGGGTCCACTTCGCGTTCTTATTATTGAACTTTTATGTCTTGGTGTACTTTTTAACTATGAATGCCATGGTTTTTTTTTTAGAAATAAATATTGGACTCCTTACAAAGTGTTGTCCTCACGTTACCTGAGAGGTTTCCCAGAATCTGTACAATTCATTCAGCGCCCCTTTAGTTACAGTGACTACGAAATCTGTATGAGGTAGACGTAAAAAACAAAATATTGCTTCCGCGGTAGAACTCTTTTTTTAACCGATCATCCATTTCGTTCTCCGTGATTCCGGAATGTCATTGGAGCCACAAACATTGCACGCTTTGGGATTTTTCGGATACACTGATAGGTTAGTTCCTGTACATCGAAGAAATAATTTTTCACGTTCTAGGACTGATGTACAAGTTTTTCGAGAGCACTCCTGTGAGCTGTTCCAACATTCCTCTTATTGTCTTACTTTTGCCAAAAAAAAATTATGCTTATAGATACAGTATGTTACTTTTATATTTAATACTGAAACATTAATTGTTACATGAACCTTAATCTCAGCTTTTTGCTTCTATTTTAATAAATATAGTTGTTCATTGTGACTTTGACAGAGTATGTTCAATACGTTATTGATTCTAATTCTTTTCATTTTTTATTCTCATTAATTCATTAAATTATACACAAGTAGTAGAAGCTTATACAATTCATTAATAAACCTTAAGTAATGTGTTATTACTTTTAACCTTCCATTACAACTAGGCCGTATGTGTTCCAAGATAGGTCGTCAGAGGACATGTGGTAATTTTCTGCAAGCTACAGCTATGTATCAGTGTCCAAATGGTAAAGAGAACTCTGCTAATGCTTTGCAGAATTCTTATAATTAGAACAATCGGCTTTATGTTTCGCTGTCTTCAAGTTTCATTGTTAGCCCTCTTCTCCGCTCCATATTGCGGCATTGAATTATTTGACGCCTGCAGGTATAAAATACAAAGAACAGATTGACAAGACGAGTGCTGTTGCATCTAGCAGGACATATCGTGCGAATGAATTGCACCCATGTATTGGTGTTTCCCACGCCACAAACGGTGCCCATATTGACCACCTGTGACGTGAGTTCAAAACTTGGAGAGATACTCCATCCACTATTGTTTCTCTACTTTCTGTACGTCTTGTAGTTTTTGCGCAGAGCTAATTACAGATGATCCCCTATGTGCCATCTCTTCCGCGTTGGAAAAGGAAACAGCTGGAAATACATTTTCCATTTTGTTCATTTTGACTGCGACATTAATTAAAATAAACATACATTAAGGTCTTTCATTCTGAAAAAAATGGCAATGAACGGGCTAACTCGAAAATTTCTGTAAAATGCTATTTTTTAGTACTAGTTACCATAGAAGTTTCCCTGGTAGGACCCGCAGCAGTCTCTGCCTACGAATTTATAGATCCCAAATATGGCCCTGCATAGAGTCGATAGCTTTACTTTTAGCATCTGCCATCAGCTATTCGTACAGCCACACGATCCAGTCATTTATGCGACCACCGCCTATGTTCGACTTCAACATGCAATACACAACCGGCCAGGGTGGCCGTGCGGTTCTAGGCGCTACAGTCTGGAACCGCGCGACCGCTACGGTCGCAGGTTCGAATCCTTCCTCGGGCATGGATGTGTGTGATGTCCTTAGGTTAGTTAGGTTGAAGTAGTTCTAAGTTCTATGGGGCTCATGACCTCAGAAGTTAAGTCCCATAGTGCTCAGAGCCATTTGAACCATTTTGCAATACACACTCACGGCCGCAGGGGCAGCACTAGAATTGGTGGACATATAAAGCGTGTGAGGGGACGCGGACGACAGTGCAGTCGTTGTCGCAATGCGAAAATGGAGCCATGTATCTGACGTCCGGTGTTGTAACTGCGACCGGAACGGTCGCGGGGTTGACGTGACGGAAAGCGCGGCGGGACCCGCGGCCCGCGAACGACAACACAAACGGAAGAGCACGGACACGACCAACGAAGGACGAAACAAACAACAACAAAGACGAAACAACAGAGTCAGGAGAAAACCTAACTAGACAACCACGTCCAATCGTAAACTGAACACGAAAGTAAATACGCTTTCTAAGGCGAGGCGATATGTCCAGAGACGTACGCAAGATTAGATTGACTGGCTGAGCGAGAGGCAGGCGCTTAAATCCATGATCGAGGGCGCCGCTATTGGCCGCAGGGACCACGTGTTCCACTGTGGCGCCCTCACACTAAAAGCGGGCCAGGAGGCGCGCGCCGCCACAGCTTATGGCGCGATGGTGCAGAAACCTCTAGGTGTCTTCGACGTCCATATCGTCTGACGCGGATTCAGATTCCGCGGCGCGCGGTACCAAATCCGGCAACGGCCTTGCCGCAGTGGATACACCGGTTCCCGCCAGATCACCGAAGTTAAGCGCTGTCGGGCGTGGCCGGCACTTGGATGGGTGAGCATCCGGGCGACCATGCGCTGTTGCCATTTTCGGTGCGCACACAGCCTCGTGATGCCAATTGAGGAGCTACTCGACTGAACAATAGCGGCTTCGGTCAAAGAAAACCATCATAACGACCGGGAGACCGGTGTCCTGACCACATCTCCCTCGATCCGCGTCCTCAGCTGAGGATGACACGGCGGTTGGATGGTCCCGATGGGCCACTTCTGGCCTGAAGACGGAGTACTTATCTGACGTCCAACTGGGCATGATAGTAGGCCAAAGCTGGAAGCATTTCCGAAACGGATAAGTCTGTAAACTGTTTGCGTGGCGCCGTGGTTAAAATACGAGGTGCATTCAAGTTCTAAGGCCTCCGATTTTTTTTCTCCAGACTGGAAAGAGATGGAAACATGCGCATTGTTTTAAAATGAGGCTGCGTTCATTGTCAATACGTCCCAGAGATGGCAGCACCGTACGGCAGATGGAATGTTACCGCCAGCGGCGAGAATGAGAACTGTTTTAAATACTTAAAATGGCGACGTTTTCCTTACTTGAACAGCATGCAATCATTCGTTTTCTGAATTTGCGTGGTGTGAAACAAATTGAAATTCATCGACAGTTGAAGGAGACATGTCGTGATGGAGTTATGGATGTGTCGATAGTGCGTTCGTGGGAGCGACAATTTAATGAAGGCAGAACATCGTGTGACAACAAACCGAAACAACCTCGGGCTCGCACAAGCCGGTCTGACGACATCATCGAGAAAGTGGAGAGAATTGTTTTGGGGGATCGCCGAATGACTGTTGAACAGATCGCCTCCAGAGTTGGCATTTCTGTGGGTTCTGTGCACACAATCCTGCATGACGACCTGAAAATGCGAAAAGTGTCATCCAGGTGGGTGCCACGAATGCTGACGGACGACCACAAGCCCGTGTGGCATGTTGCCAAGCAATGTTGACGTGCAACGACAGCATGAATGGGACTTTCTTTTCGTTGGTTGTGACAATGGATGAGACGTGGATGCCATTTTTCAATCCAGAAACAAAGCGCCAGTCAGCTCAATGGAAGCACACAGATTCACCACCACCAAAAAAATTTCGGGTAACTGCCAGTGCTGAAAAAATGATGGTGTCCATGTTCTGGGACAGCGAGGGCGTAATCCTTACCCATTGCGTTCCAAAGCGCACTACGGTAACAGGTGCATCCTACGAAAATGTTTTGAAGAACAAATTCCTTCCTGCACTGCAACAAAAACGTCTGGGAAGGGCTGCGCGTGTGCTGTTTCACCAAGACAACGCACCCGCACATCGAGCTAACATTACGCAACAGTTTCTTCGTAGTAACAACTTTGAAGTGATTCCTCATGCTCCCTACTCACCTGACCTGGCTCCTAGTGACTTTTGGCTTTTTCCAACAATGAAAGACATTCTCCGTGGCCGCACATTCACCAGCCGTGCTGCTATTGCCTCAGCGATTTTCCAGTGGTCAAAACAGACTCCTAAAGAAGCCTTCGCCGCTGCCATGGAATCATGGCGTCAGCGTTGTGAAAAATGTGTACGTCTGCAGGGCGATTACGTCGAGAAGTACGCCAGTTTCATCGATTTCGGGTGAGTAGTTAATTAGAAAGAAAATCGGAGGCCTTAGAACTTGAATGCACCTCGTATACTGCGCATAGCAAAGTGGGGACATCAAAAACCGGCGCGGAGGGAACTGTGGTGCACAACAGGCCACAGATGACAAGGGTGACCGACGGCTGCAGACGTCTGTACAGGCTAACAGATGTGCAACTGTTGAGCAACCCTACCGCCCTGATGAACCAAGGAGCAACCAACAGTGTCTCCTCAACGACCGTTCAACGTAAATGGCTGTGTATGGGCCTCTGCAGCTGGTGCCTGGTTTGTGCACCCGTGCTGACTGCTGTTCATCGACGACGAAGGCTGCAATTTGTACGTCAGAAGCGTAACTGGACGTCCACAGAGTGGCAAAAGGTGGCCTTTTCAGATGAATCGCGTTTTATGCTCCATCGACGTAGAACTTCTAAAAGCAAGCCCTCTGCAACCATCGCCGGAAGGGTCCAGGCCGGAGGAGAGAGCGTTGTGGTATGGGGAACGATTTCGTAACAATCTCGTCGGTCTGGAGGGCACAGCGGATCAACACAAGTATGCATCTATCCTTGAGGGATCATGTCCACCCCTATCTGCAGTTTGTTTTTTTCTCAGCACAATGGCGTCTACCAGCAGGGCGTTGCGGTGTACGAGCGTAGTTTGAAGAGCAACAGGATGAGTTTACCGTACTTCCCTGGCTAACAAACGCCCGGGAACTAAACCCGGTCGAGAATCTATGGGACGTCCTCGATCGGGCTGTTTACGCCACGGATCCTCAACCAAGAAACCTAGCATCAATGGCCAAGGCACTGGAGTCGGTATGGTTCCACATCCCTGCCGATATCTTCCAGTAGCTCCCTGACTCTCTTCCTGCACATCTCGCAGCGATCCGCGCTGCAAAAGGTCGTTATATACGAGGGTTGGAACTTAAATAGTGGCAACTATTTATTCACAACCGATACAAAAGAGTTACATGGTTCAAATGGCTCTAAGCACTATGGGACTTAAAATCTGAGGTCATCAGTCCCCTAGACTTAGAACTACTTAAACCTAACTAACCTAAGGACATCACACACATTCATGGCCGAGGCAGGATTCGATCCTGCAACCGTAGCAGCAACGCGGTTCCAGACTGAAGCGCCTAGAACCGCTCAACCACAACGACCGGCGGAGTTACATGTTTGCACCTGTTACTGTCCTTCAAAGTGGCCACCAGCGTTGTGTAGACCCCGTTGCCAGCGATGTAGAAGGCGTAGTACACCGGTAGCAGAGCCTGTTCTATTGATGCGAATGGAGCGGTCCACTGCCTGTCGAATCTCTGGAACAGTTCTGAAGCGAATGTCACGAAGTGATTCCTTCATCTTCGGAATCAGATAAAAGTCACAAGGACTTAAGTCCGGGGAGTATGGTGGATAGTGCAGAACTTCCCAGTCCCATCGACCGAACAGAGCAGCTACAGCTTGCGCTGTATGCGCCCGCGCAATGTCGTGCAAAATGATGGGTGGGTTGCGCAGAAAGTGTCGCCGGTTTTCTTCGCAAAGCCTGTCGCAGGTGATGCTCCAAAAACGAACAGTAATACTGTGCACTGACGGTCTGCCGTGAAGGAACGTAATGCGTTAGGATAACACCATCACAGTGGTACACGAGACTCGCCATAACTTTAGACCGCTCCGTTCGCACCATCAACAGAACAGGCTCTGCTAACGGTATATTACGCCTTCCACATCGCTGGCAACGGGTTCTACACAACGCTGGAAACTACTTTGAAGGACAGTAACAGGTGCAAACATGTAACTCTTTTGTATCGGTTGTGAATAAATAGTTGCAACTATTTAAGTTCCAACGCTCGTACTTTTCATTAATATCTCAAGAAAAAAAGTTACGTAATTTTTCTCTGTTTGTTTGCAGGTACATGTCTACAGCCCTGGTACACATTGAAATCTCCACGCCACAGTAGCACAGCACGTCGCTAGAGGAACCAAATGAAAATGGCGCGACCCATTAACAAAATGGAGTACGTACGATGAGTGGTGTTAAAGTTTTAATTATCCCCTCGAGATGGTAATTAAGAGTCGGTGATTACTCATCTCATGTTGTCGCGTCACTTCAAATCGGTCTGGGCGCACACCGTATTTACCCGATGTGATTGTTTCCAGTGACTGATCACCAACCGTGTAATTAAAGAGCAATGTATCTCTCTCCCTATTTACGGGCTATACGCTACATACGTTAATGCTGAGTGTCAGCTGCCATTTCCAGCACGAGAAGTCGATCCTCCGCAGGCCTCCCTACATTTCATGGCGTTGTGACCTTTTTATATGCAACATAAATTCACGAGCAACTCACAGAGATTCTGACGTTAGTGTGCAGAAAATCAACCTGGTGATAATGTCACAGCAGAGTACCTGGCGATGAAATGACGAAAATCCTCTAAATAACAGTACGTCGGTGGTGGTGGTGGTGGTTAGTGTTTAACGCCCCGTCGACAACGAGGTCACTAGAGACGGAGCGCAAACTCGGGTTAGGGAAGGACTGGGAAGGAAATCGGCCGTGCCCTTTCAAAGGAACCATCTCGGCATTCGCCTGAAACGATTTAGGGAAATCACGGAAAACCTAAATCAGGATGGCCGGAGACGGGATTGAACCGTCGTCCTCCCGAATGCGAGTCCAGTGTGCTAACCACTGCGCCACCTCGCTCGGTCAGTATGTCGGAAACGCGTCATTGTCGAGGTACGGCCAATCAGTGTCGAGCGTGCAGAAGTGAGTACATTTACATTAACTTGTCCCAGCTAACACCTGCTGTGTTAAAGAGCGCAGTTACTAATTAAATTTGCTGCAAAGAGTGGTTTCTGCTGAACAGTCAAAATGGTTCAAATGGCTCTGAGTACTATGGGACTCAACTGCTGAGGTCATTAGTCCCCTAGAACTTAGAACTAGTTAAACCTAACTAACCTAAGGACATCACAAACATCCATGCCCGAGGCAGGATTCGAACCTGCGACCGTAGCGGTCTTGCGGTTCCAGACTGCAGCGCCTTTAACCGCACGGCCACTTCGGCCGGCTGAACAGTCAAAGCTAGATAGCTTTTGAATTCCTGTCCGCGCTGGTTATGTTAGACACGAATTTTCTTCCGTCTCTAATGACCTCGATGTCGACGGGACGTTAAACCTAATCTTCCTTTTTTTGCAAATTTTCCGCTGTGTTTACTGGGCAAAGCTTGGCTATTAAACCAACTACGCTAAAAGTACCTTAAAGCCATTAATCTGTGAAGGTAATAAGCTGCACTGCAGTAAAATAGTCGACATGTGATACTGTAAGGTGTAGTATCATTAATAATGAAATCGGAGGGTTACTTGTTTTAAAATGTTGTTATTCTTTCCTGCCACCAAGTACAGTTGGTTAATAGTGTAAATTAAGACAATGCTGCAATAGGAAACGGAACTTAAATTTTGCATGACTCTTTGGTTAAACGTTTGAGCGGAGCGAAAACCGGACTCCCTAGATATTACATAATGTATTATTGCCAGATAATTTTTATAGCCAAATGAAGAGTGGGAAATGGACAAATGGAATATCAAATTCGCTAACTTGAGATCTTGTTTTGGAAAAAAAAGGTTGTAAGTAATCATGTTAAGTAAGAAAAACTTAATTAGGGATTTGCTACTAGTTATGTAAATGCAGTGTCAAAAAAGTCATCTCTTGTTCGTAAAAAGTTACATTTGTTTATTAATTGTAGATTTCTTTTTTCACAAAACTTTTTCCAACACGTAGAGGGGTGGGTGCAGCAACCAGTAACATACGACGAAGGAAGAAACGGTTTTCGTTGCAGCGTTGTAATTATTATTTTTTTTTACCAATGACGCGTTTCGCCTGATTCAGGCATTTTTAGATTGGCTGATATTAGATGATGTTAGGCACATGGTATATCGAGCATACAAAACGTGTTAGCAGATAATTGCCCTCGTCAAATATTTCCGACCTATGGTTATGTGGAAAATTTCGCTCTGCTCCGACTTTCTCCACTCTGCATACAGCGTGCGTAGCCCACGAGATTTGCGGCAGATGACTGTGTATGACTGTGGCACACGTCATGTTGTTATTTGTTCAATTGTATTAACACTTTTATCAAATGACATATTGAAGCTAGAACAATTTCTTTTAGTGGAACAGTATACTTCTCTTACGGCATTCGATGGCTCTTGAAACGATGTTCATTTTACGTTGGAACATTTAGGTGGGTTACCATAAGAACCGTTACTTTTCCCCCCGGAGTTACGAACATAGTTTCTTCATCTACATCTACATTTATACTCCGCAAGCCACCCAACGGTGTGTGGTGGAGGACACTTAACATGCCACTGTCATTACCTCCCTTTCCTGTTCCAGTCGTGTATGGTTCGCGGGAAGAACGACTGCCGGAAAGCCTCTGTGCGCGCTCGAATCCCTCTAATTTTACATTCGTGATCTCCTCGGGAGGTATAAGTGGGGGAAAGCAATATGTTCGATACCTCATCCAGAAACGCACAGTCTCGAAACCTGGACAGCAAGCTACACCGCGATGCAGAGCGCCTCTCTTGCAGAGTCTGCCACTTGAGTTTGCTAAATATCTCCGTAACGATATCACTCTCACCAAATACCCCTGTGACGAAACGCGCCGCTCTTCTTTGGATCTTCTCTATCTCCTCTGTCAACACGACCTGGTACGGATCCCACACTGATGAGCAATACTCAAGTATAGGTCGAGCGAGTGTTTTGTAAGCCACTTCCTTTGTTGATGGACTACATTTTCTAAGAACTCTCCCAATGAATCTCAACCTGGCACCCGCCTTACCAACAATTAATATTATATGATCATTCCACTTCAAATCGTTCCGTACGCATACTCCCAGATATTTTACAGAAGTAGCTGCTACCAGTGTTTGTTCCGCTATCATATAATCATACAATAAAGGATCCTTCTTTCGCAATACATTACATTTGTCTATGTTAAGGGTCAGTTGCCACTCCCTGCACCAACTGCCTATCCGCTGCAGATCTTCCTGCATTTCGCTGCAATTTTCTAATGCTGCAACTTCTCTGTATACTACAGCATCATCCGCGAAAAGCCGCATGGAACTTCCGACACTATCTACTATGTCATTTATATATATCGTGAAAAGCAATGGTCCCGTAACACTCCCCTGTGGCACACCAGAAGTTACTTTAACGTCTGTAGACGTCTCTCCATTGAGAACAACATGCTGTGTTCTGTTTGCTAAAAACTCTTCAATCCAGCCTCACAACTGGTCAGATATTCCGTAGGCTCTTACTTTGTTTATCAGGCGACAGTGCGGAACTACATCGAACGCTTTCCGGAAGTCAAGGAAAATGGCATCTACCTGGGAGCCTGTATCTAATATTTTCTGGGTCTCATGAACAAATAAAGCGAATTGGGTCTCACACGATCGCTGTTTCCGGAATCCATGTTGATTCCTATAGAGAAGATTCTGGGTTTCCAGAAATGACATGATACGCGAGCAAAATACATGTTCTAAAATCCTACAACAGATCGATGTCAGAGATATAGGCCTATAGTTTTGCGTATCTGCTCGAGGACCCTTCTTGAAAACTGGGACTACCTGTGCTATTTTCTAATCATTTGGAACCTTCCGTTCCTCTAGAGACTTGCGGACCACGGCTGTTGGAAGGGGAGCAAGTTCTTTCGCGTACTCTGTGTAGAATCGAATTGGTATCCCGTCAGGTCCAGTGGACTTTCCTCTGTTGAGTGATTTCAGTTGCTTTTCTATTCCTTGGACACTTATTTCGATGTCAGCCATTTTTTCGTTCGTGCCATTTAGTTGTTTCCCAGAAAGCTGCAGCAACTAGTTGTAATTTTTTAAGAAGACTATTATTTTTCTGTCAGGTTGCTGCTGCATTTAAATCAATCGTGTACAAATCAACTGTAGTCAATTTCCTATCAATTTCAGTGAAACAGCTAGGAACATTCAAAGTGTTAGGGGTTAATGCAACATGCTGTACGTAATTGGCTGTATGCAGCTGCATGAAATGTATACGCAGTTGCGAATACGAATGACCATCAGCTGTATAAGGGAACGACGATGAAAATTTATGCCAGACCGGGACCCGAACCCAGATTTCCCGCTTTACGCGAGCGGTCGCCTTAACCGCTTTTTTTGTTTTTTTTTTTTTTTTTTTTATTTATTCGTGACTGTTCATTGTGTTTGATAGGGTCGGACGTCACATGACACACGTCCAAGTTCATCGTTGATTCTTTCACTCAAACTCTTTTTTAATTTTATTACAGAGGGCAGCCAGCCTTTTGCCCGCACACAATGAGCTACCGTGCCAGCAGCTTTGGCTCTCCAGACACGCCTCACTGCCAGAGGCAAACTTTCAAATGTCGTCGTTCCTGCGTCACAGCCTGTACTCGTACACACATTATGTAATTCCCGTACAGAGGAGGACATTTTAATTGAAAGTCGCTGCCTGATACAGGCGGGTAAATACCATATTGCGGTGCCTATGCTGTTAAAAAGAACGATGCATTTCTCTTTCGAAGCATGACTGAAAGAACATTGCATCGCTCTTCTCAACAGCACAGGCACTGCAATATCGTATTGTATTCAAATGGGAGTTCTAGTGGCGTAATGTTCGTTTCAGCGAGATGTCCAAAAGAGTACCCATTTTACTGATTGCAGAACTCAGTGTGCTTTCTAAACGACCTACGGACGAGATATAAAGTTGCTGGTGTCACGAAGCGACAAACCAAGAGGAAACACGGTTTATCTTCGCAGTCTCGGCGTATCTTTATGCTGCATATGACGACGCAGCCTGGTGTAAGAGCCTCTCTTGCCGGTGTTTACATCGCCGCAGTTGTTCCGGCCGCCTTGCCTCTTAGATACTTTTGTGAAAAATTTCAACGCCATCATTAACAAGCGTAGTAAAACTGAATTGAGTTTTGCAAGAAATGCTGAATACCGTTGAAAAAGAGCACTATTCCATTTACTCGCAAATAAACGTATTTTCCTCAAAATCTCGGTTGATACAAGAGTTAGGGAGGCAAGCACCAAACTAATACAAAGTACTCTTGCAGTAACTCTTATTTCTTTAGTCTGGACTACTTTAATAAACTAATTCCGTAGTAATATACTCTTTTAATAACAGTTGGAAAGCTCATAATATCGAGTCAGCGTAATTTATGCTATAAAGGGTTATCAAAATTTAAAGAAGCTAAGTGCTCTTGTATTAATAATAAGATCGGTCTATTATGAAAAATAAACACGTTATTAGTTTGTGAATCTACCGTTCAGTCCTTAACCCCACCATTTGTAGCTACCACCGTCTATTATTGATGAGTGACACGTGTTAACTTAAGAGGCATCTTACGCATCATATACATTTTTTTTTATCCGCTTGAGATACGGGCTAACAGCAACGTGGGGGTAGCCAAGGACAATTTAGGGTGAAAAAAAATGTTCGAAACACATATCAGAAAGTGGAAAAGAGGAGTCTGCTGAAATAATGAAAAAGTATGTACCTACTATTGAATCTTAAAAAAAAAAAAAAAAAAAAAAAAGACATAATGTCTACATGCTAAAACGGAAGAATGATGCTTGGGAAAAAAAATGCACGGTTAATAAATGCAAAAGCTCTTACACAGAGATCACAACAGCAGAATTAAGTAATTTGGAAAGACGTGAAAGCGAAAGCAAGGGAAATAAAAGCCAAATTTAGTTGAGGACAATTCCAAACTGGCAGTGAAGTCGCTGAGACGAAGATAGACGAATAAGCCAAATGTTTTTTGGTATGGTCCCACAAAATTTTAAGGAGGAAACTGGAGTTAACGGGAACGACACAATAGAAGATAATGTGGTCCTTTCAAGCAACATCGATGCTGAAGGTTTATTACTTTTGAATTCATTATGGGAGTGACAGTGATCAATCTGTTACAAATATTTACTATTAAAGTCAGTCTTGATAACGATTTATTTATTAAGGTGACCGGTTTCGACTAGTGCTGTGGTCATCTTCAGACCATTGAGTAGGAACCTCTTTCTGCTGGAGAATCACTACTGTAGTGATTCTCCAGCAGAAAGAGGTTCCTACTCAATGGTCCGAAGATGACCACAGCAGTGGTCGAAACCGGTCACCTTAATAAATAAATCGTGATCAAGACTGATTTTAATAGTAAATAGATGCTGAAGGTGATTACCCTATAGTCGTGATCCGCGGATTACGTTCTCTGGTGGGAGCTTTATCAGCAGACGCGCCCTTGAAAAGAGTCAGAGAACACAAAGCTCTAGAGAAGAACAGGGAGTTGTTCGAAAAAGCAGGCGAGTTTCATTCGATAAAAATGCATTTAGTGCCAGAGGAATATAACTGAAAACTGTTATTAATTGAGAGACAAAGAGAAATCATGGAAGAAGAGCGTAACCTCAAAATAGGGGTTATGAATAAGTTCAAGAGCGAAATGGAGCAAACTTCAAGTTCCGGTTCTTCCGGCTATGTGTTCGAGAAATTTAGGTTTTTGTATAGAAATAGGAATATGTTTTATAGCATAACACATATTTTATTTGCTTGATATTTTTTCCAGTGGTGAGGCCTACTATGTTTTTGCTTTCCACAAGATATAATATTTGTGTTCATTATTTCAGCAGCAGTACATTTAATTTTTCTAATTGCCACATTCTAAAATTTATTTTTATTAGCAAAATTATAAAACTAGACATCTTATTTTTCTTAGAAATAATGAAAACATTGTTATTTTATAACTTTATGTACTGAAGTAAGAAATAAAATGAAAATGTTGATTCCCTAATTGCAAAACAAAAAGTAAGAGAGACAGAGAGAGAGAAAGTAAAAAGAGAGAGAAACCAAATTACAATATTATACATAAATAAAATGGGTCACATTTCACAGCAGCGGCAACGATCCAGTGACACATATTCATTTAAGGAGGAAAAGTCATTACATTAACACGTCATTTTACTAGAAAATTAAATTTTAATTAAAATAAATAAATATGATAGACCTTCTGACAGTTCGGCCTGCAGTATCGTTTCTGGCTAGGTGTCCTCGATGGTCTAGTGGTAAGGGGTCTGGAACGTTACAGCGCCCATCCCCGGCCGGCGCTGGAATTTTCAGGCTTCCGAACCCTAGCCTCCACCTCTGCCCTGGCATGTGGCGCATGCCGGGAACCCCCGTGGGGTCCGAGTTCAGATCCCACGTGGAGCTCGCTCCTACACTACAGACTACACCTGATTAGCCGGCACGGTAACTCAGCGTGTTCGGTCAGAGGGTTATCTGCCTTCTGTAATAAAAAAACTGAGGTAATGGATCAACAACGAACGGAATCGGGTGTCTTGCGACGTCCGCCACAAGCAGATGCAACGAACGAAAATGAACAAAATCAGGAAAAAAAAATACATACTGGTCGATGTGATTCACCTCCATAGCATCAGGGTGAAACATATCCTAAACTTCTTTTTCGAAGATGTGCAAAACTGCAGCAGCCACCGTGACATTCCCACACTTGTTTTGTTTATATCGTATTGTTTTAGTGAGAATTTGGAAACATTTCTTCCATACATCGAATGTACGCTCAATTACACATCTGGTAGCAATATGAGCTCTATTGTAGCGCTTTTCGGCTCCTGTGTGGGGCCGAAATACAGGAGCTATAAAATGGCTGGCGATAGCATATCCACTACCTCCAACAAGTAACTCATCATACTATCCATTTCCAAATTCTGTAGCAACTCTACTATACTCCTAAATGTGTGCATCACGTGTGGAAACCGGCCGATGGCGTACCACGTTCGAAAACCTTCATATTAACATCACAGATGGTTTGGGTACTGATAGAAAAGAAAATCTTGCGATTTCTGTTTTATTCTGCTTGTGCTCCAGGAGGACAAACTATCGGTATACGTACATAATCTGCGGCCCCTATGACATTCGGGAATCCACCATTTGTTCCTCGATATATTTCCTTGGTCCGCAGCTCGTGGTCTTGCGGTAGCGTTCTCGCTTCCCCGGAGGAAGGCAACGGAAAACCACCTCCGCTAGGACCTTGCCTAGGACGGCGGTGCGGGTTTCCCGCATCGTCCCCTACGCTCCTCGGAGTATGGGACCTTATCATCCTCATCATATTTTCTTAGTTCTGAGTCATGGACACATACAGTGGCTTTAAGGCACTTAAACTGTTTATCACACTGTTAAAGGCTCTTCCCACCGTAGTACGGTGGATGTTGATGAGATCCCCTATTACGATTTGACAAGTACCAGTGCGAAAGATTCTCAGTCATAAAGATGTTGCAGCCTAGGAGACAAAGTAAGGTTCCTGTCATAATCATGCTGCAGTAACGACTCCAGCATACCATGCAGTGACTCAAAAGATTCCTTATGAAACTCAAACAACTCTTTGATATCATTGTCGCTGTACATCACCAATGGATCTGTTCCCTCCATTAAAACCCTCATTCTTGGGGTGTCTACCTCTTTCTCCATCTCCATATATTCTTCGTAGTCCAGGTAATCCATAGAATTCGATATTTAACACGCAGAAACCCAAGATCACATCTTACTCTCTAACTCCACTCATACTACTACTTGCGAATAAATGTTGGGTTTATTTGCTCCTTAAGTTACTAACGCAATAGCATAGTCTTTGATGTAAGGATGAGCAATTTTTAAAATATCGATACATACTAAAAAAGATACCATTACTATCGAGACAAAAATATCGACCTACTATGTATCGATATTTTCGGCCCATCCCTACGCGACAGAAGGGGGAGTGAAACACTTCTGATATGTGCTATGCTCATGAAATATTTCACTTACCATAAACATTTCAAACAACAGAATTCCATTTTCCGTTGAATTCCAGTGCAGTAACGTGTGTGAATTTTCTGCTGAGGCTACGTTACTTTTACAGTGTGTCTATCTTTTCTTGATCCAGGCACTCACGGGATAAGTAGAGTGCGCAAACTGCCTCATACTTGGGAGCAGGGCGTGGTAATTTCCACAGTTCTCTTACAATGCTGTCAGAAAACGTGTTCGTTTGTACCTCGTACCTATCATTTGCAGTGGTAGAAATGACACATAGAAGTAACCAACTGTCATGGATATGCAGTGCAGACACATTCAAGCTCAAATCTAGTAGCTGGAATGGGCAAGAAATCTGCCGGTGAGAACTATAGTGCCTACGACTCAAGAAAATACAGACAATAAAATATATCACTTTCGACACTCAGTATTTAATATCAATTAATTGACATATCGATTATCTATAAGTTGGCTACATACATCGATATTATTATGGAAATGTCGATATTCTGATACATCGATACTTTCACTCATCCCTGCTTATATGTTGCTCTCCAGCAGTTAGGGTAAACGAAAAATTTACTCCTTTATTAATTTACCCCTTTAGTTCAGCACTCATAATTGGAAGTCGTCGAGTATAGGACGCAGACATAACGCTGACATATAGAAATTGGGTTCTGACTGGGGAGCTTGCTCAGATGGTCGAAGCGGAAGAGCGTCTCAACACTTGCAGACTGACACTTGAGACGCACTTTAGAGATGTGACTCGAATGAAATAACGTAGCGAATAACACAGAACACGCAAAACAAACTAAGAGCCAACAGTCAAAAAAAGAAGGAAGAAAAAGCTCCGCCACTGCCTGTCTCAAGCCCGGAGTCTCATCTCGCAAGTGATGAGGAAGGAAGAAGGAGACGAGTAGCACCTCGTAAAAAGCCTGAGTCGATCTGGCTCCGTATTGTAGCACCCTGCCTAGGGTTACGGACGAAACCCGGTCAACGGTCTCGAAGGAGGAACAGAAATCCTAGCTTCCATAGCCAGAGGGAGCGGAAAAACCTAATGGAGAAAATCATCAAAAATAATCATTCGGGACTGACATTCCGATATTATCCAGAAATCTATTTCCTACCATGTACAATGTACAATTTCAGTTGCAGAATGGAAAGTTCGCTAAAAGTAAGCGCTGCCGCAGGTGCTTACTCGAAAGAGGATTCCACCATTGCTTTACGCAGTGCATCAGAACCTTGGGTTCTGGAGAGTCCCAACATCCGCAGTAAGGATGAGTCGAAGCATCCTTGGTATCCTTCAAAACTCAAGTTCAAAAGGAAATTCTTTGCAGGCACCTTGAATATAAACTCATTACAAAAATCCGTAATCGGAAAGAACTAGAAATTCTCTTACGTACGCCTGAAATACAAATTTTGGTACGACAAGAAGCAAGATTTATGGACGAAAACGTTACAGAAAATAAACATCAAATAATTTTCAAAGGTAAACCTTCAAAAAAAATTATAAAAGATATGGCAGTACTTGGTACCGCCTTCTATATTCATAAAAATTCAAATCCAATTCAGAATACTCTCTCTTCTCAAAGTAAAATGCAAAAATTAACAGTATACCTTTGTTAATTTCCATGCCTCAATTAATGATGACAATAAGAAAAATCCGGGCAAAGTGGAAGGATTTTGAGAACTTTTGAAAGACGAAATATCAAAATTCCAAAATAAAGCGTTGTGATACTACTAGGGGATTCTAATGCACAAATAGGGAGGGAAAAATTTTTTCGAGAACAGTAGGAGAATATCCAGGCCATGAAAGAACGAAAAAAATGTACAAGACTAATTAATCTTTTTAAAACTTTTTAGTTGAAGTTAACGTCAACTTCCTTCAAAAAATTGCGAAGAAAACAAACAGTGTGATAAACAGTTTAAGTGCCTTAAAGCCAAATGTAATACTAGGGGACTCCCCATTAGATCACGTGGCTATTTCTCAAAGCAATATTCAAGAAATCATGAATGTAAAAGTAACATAAAACAGGAAATTTAACTCTGATCATTACCTGATTAAAATTAAAATGAAGCTATGGAATTGTTTTGGGAAAACAGAGCACTTTGATGAATTTAAAATGCAAAGGAAAGAAACAGCAAGAATAATAAAGAGTGCTAAACTCTTTGAAAAGTCACAGCTTCTGACCATACAAAACAGTTTTGTTAAAAATAACTCCCGGAGTTTCTATCAGATGTTTAAAAATTATCTAAACAGCTACCAAGCTCCAGGTATTTGCTTCAGAGATGAAAATAGTAAAATAGGCCTAAACAATACCAGAACTGTGAACTTCTAAGAAATTACTTTGAACAACTCTTGAACTGTGAAGAACTGAACTGTAAGCTAGAATTTCCAGATCTTCATGAAAACATAGAAGCAGATCCACCGCCTACAGCTGAAGAAATTAAAAAATCGATAAATACCCTGAAAAACAACAAACCCAGAGGAGAAGACTGTATTACAGCTGGACTTATAAAATGGTCTCAAGCAAAAATTATAACTAACCTTCAGATCATGTTTGGAGAAACATGGGAAACTGCAAAGATTCCAGAAAACTGTAAATGGCTCTTATCCATCCTTTGCACAATAAGGGTGATAAGCATGATGTAAACAACTACAGAGGTATATAAAATATTTTTCACAATAATACTAAACAAGGTAGAAACAACCATGATAGCCATGTGGTAGAATAACAGAGTGGATTTAGAAAGAACAGATTTTGCTCAGAACAGATTTTCAACCTAAAGTCCATACTCCATCAAAGTCTCACAAACGCTAAAGACATAGTTGTAACATTTATAGATTTTAAAAAGACATTTGATTCAGTTGATACGGAAACACTAGATAAAGTGATCCGAAAATTTGGCATTAAATGTAAACTAGCAAACTTTATTCAGAAAACATTCATAGACACCAAAACAAAAATTTTGGGGTGAAGTATCTAAAGCATTCGAAGTAAAAGCAGGTGTAAGGCAAGGTGACGGCCTGTCTCCATTTCTCTTCAATTGTGTCCTAGAGAAAATAATAAGAGGATGGAAACAAAAACTAAAAGAACAAAAGTTACCATCAGTAAGACTGGTAACTAAGAACAAAGGTACTGAAATCCATTGTCTAGCATTTACAGATGATTTTGCCATTCTTTTTGAAAACCTAACAAATTCAGAAATACAAATAAATCTCTTAGAAGAAATAGTCAACAAAACAGGTTTAAGAATTTCTGTAGAAGAAACAAAATTTATAATAAACACAAAGGTGCTCCAGAAATAGATATTGGACAGATAAAAAGAGTTGATAAATTTAAATATTTAGGGAAAATGATTCAAGAAAATGGCTTAGAAAATTCGCTGTAGACGAAAGAGTACGTAAAATAGAGAACATTTGCAACAAATGGTTTCTGCCTAAAAATTTGAAAATACAGCACTACAACACAGCAGTAAAACCAGAATGTCTCTATTCAAGTGAATGTTTAGTATTGAATTACAAATTACACAAACTTGAATCATTCGAAAAATACTCGGTGCGCAAAGAAATACAGAGGTATGGAAACTAAGAAATAATGAAGAAGTATATCCCAATATGTTTGCTGTTGAAGATATGTATTCGTTTGTTGGAGTGCTGCTTGTAATGGGTGCCCTGAATTCTCCGAAGGAGCCTTTCAGCATGCTGTCGAGCAATGATTCCTGTATCAAAACATCAGTTTTTCACGATTCTTTATCTCATAATAGTTTTCGAACTCTTTATGCTCTTTGATGTTTTATATAGCACGATGTTGGAAATACTCGCCTTCAGAAAAATGCATGACAAGCTGGCACATACAAGGGAAGAGAAGTATGAGATTCTTTTACTTATCACTGTCAAAACTCTGCAGCCATCTAACGGTTGATGAGCAACTAATCCTGTTTAGGGAAAAATGCTCATTCAGAGCTCATTCTGAATAATGCAGTCGGGATGAAATTTTTCTCCTGTTCGACGGCAGAGATTTTTTAGTTAATATTTCAAACGTGCTTTCACCACTGAAGCATACTTGTAAAAATTAAGAAACATAATTAATATACTATGAATAAATGTACATAGATTATATCATATCGTAAATAATAACTTTAAAGTTAAATTATCGATCTCCGGAAATCCACATACTGATTACACCATTGTTTACACCACTGCAGACGCTTTGCTTTTGTTGTGGCTGTTAACTTTTCTAGTGGGTCGACAGGCCTTGATATCAATATCCTTCAACTTTCTGCGAACAGTGCATTCAGATGCATTCACATTAGCCTCATCCAGTTGACATTTTATCAACTTTTTTATGTGGTGAAATGTCACCTCTTTTACCCATTTTTAAAGGTCACAATTAGTAATACTTGGCTGTTAAACAATCAATTGTGATGTCGATATTACGAAATTGATAATCAAAGCGAACAAAGTATTACACTAGTTACACGTGAGAACGCCACAGAACAGGTTCTTTCCTGTACGCTGTTTTCTGCACATTGATACCTACAATTAGTCAACAATCCAATGCCATGTAGCAACAACAGATACAAAATTCAACAAGGTAGTAAGCGTCCTGAATAACTATCATAAATTTTCCGATTAATCGCATTAAATACAGTACTCAACACGTAATTATTACAGATAACATTAAAAATGTGCAGTGTGTCTAATAATTTGGCCAGGGACTGTAGGACTGAATGGGAATGAAAGGGCAGGCATACTCATCCTGAAGGTTCCGGTCGACCACGTCCAACCACCACAAGAGTAGATCGCCGTATTGTGCACCAAGCACATCGTAAGCCCTTTATACACTACTGACCATTAAAATTGCTACACCGCGAAGATGACGTGCTACAGACGCGAAATTTAACCGACAGGAAGAAGATGCTGAGATATGAAAATGATTGGCTTTTCAGAGCATTCACACAAGGCTGGCGCCGGTGGCGACACCTACAACGTGCTGACATGAGGAAAGTTTCCAACCGATTTCTCATACACAAACAGCAGTTGATCGGTGTTGCCTGGTGAAACGTTGTGTCCTCGTGTAAGGAGGAGAAATGCGTACCATCACGTTTCCGACTTTGATAAAGGTCGGATTGTTGCCTATTGCGATTGCAGTTTATCCTATCGAGACATTGCTGCTCGCTTTGGTCGAGATCCAATGACTGTTAGAAGAATATGGAATCGGTGGGTTCATGAGGGTAATACGGAACGCCATGCTGGATCCCAACGGCCTTGTATCACTAGCAGTCGAGATGACAGGCATCTTATCCGCATGGCTGTAACGGACCGTGCAGCCACGTCTCGGTCCCTGAGTCAACAGATGGGGACGTTTGCAAGACAACAACCATCTGCACGAACAGTTCGATGACGTTTGCAGCAGCATAGACTATCGGCTCCGAGACCATGGCTACCGTTACCCATGACGATGCATCAGACAGGAGCGCCTGCGATGGTGTACTCAACGACGAACCTGGGTGCACGAATGGCAAAAGGTCATTTTTTCGGATGAATCCAGATTCTGTTTACAGCATCATGATGGTCGCTTTCGTGTTTGGCGACATCGCGGTGAACGCACATTGGAAGCGTGTATTCGTCATCGCCATACTGGCGTGTCACCTGGCGTGATAGTATGGGGTGCCATTGGTTACACGTCTCGATCACCTGTTATTCGCATTGACGGCACTTTGAACAGTGGACGTTACATTTCATATGTGTTTCGACCCGTGGCTCTACCCTTCATTCGATCCCTGCCGAAACCCTACATTTCAGCAGGATAATGCACGACCGCAAGTTGCAGGTCCTGTACGGGCCTTTCTGGATACATAAAATGTTCGACTGCTGCCCTGGCCAGCACATTCTCCAGATGTCTCACCTATTGAAAACGTCAGGTCAGTGGTGGCCGAGCAACTGACCCGTCACAATATGCCAGTCACTACTCTTGATGAACTGTGGTATCGTGTTGAAGCTGCATGGGCAGCTGTACCTGTACACACCATCCAAACTCTGACTCAATTCCCAGGCGTATCAAGGCCGTTATTACGGCCAGAGGTGGTTGTTCTGGGTATTGATTTCTCCGGATCTATGCACCCAAATTGCGTGAAAATGTAATAAAAAAAATGTTCCTGTGTGTGTGAAATCTTGTGGGACTTAGCTGCTAAGGTCATCAGTCCCTAAGTTAACACACTACTTAACCTAAATTGTCCTAAGGACAAACACACTCACCCATGCCTGAGGGAGGTCTCGAAGCTCCGCCGAGATCAACCGCACAGTCCATGCCTGCAGCGCTATAGGCCGGTTTTTTTTTATTATTGATCTCATTTCGTTCGTTTTTGATCGTTGTATTTGCTCGGGGCGGACGTCGCAAGACACCCGTTTCAGTTCGTCATTGATCCATTAACTCAGTGTTTTTATTACAGAGGGCAGCTAACCCTCTGACCGAACACGCTGAGTTACCGTGCCGGCTGACCGCTCGGCTAATCCCGCGCGGCAAAATGTAATCACATGTCAGTTCTAGTATAATATATTTGTCCAATGAATACCCGTTTATCATTTACATTTCTTCTTGATGTAGCAATTTTAATGGCCAATAGTGTATTTGCGAGTGGCATCTGAGACGAGAACAAGTAACGGACTCCCTGCAACAATTATGTGCCGCCTCGAACCCTCGGTCGGATACCGGCAGCAGCCTGGTTAGGGAATTTCCGTCTCATGAGTAGGCTGCCGTTAACATCACAACACAAACGGCTAGTTTTATCCTTGTGGGCCCGCAACATGATGTGTATCTTGCAGAGATATTGTAAGTTGTGTTTAAAGTACACTGACGAAAACCAGTCACAACACCAAAAAATAGTTAATGTAGAGTAGTAAAATTTAAGGAATACATTTGTTTACGTGACATATTTAAGTGGTTAACATCGCAAGATCACAGGTTAACGTTCGCGCAAGATAAACCAATGGAAATGTGAAAGGTTGCTACATGTATAACCCCTATAACCGCTAGAATGTTGAATCCAGGCATGCAAACGTGCATACATTGTGTCGTACAGGTGCTGGATGTCAGTTTGTGGGCTGGAGTTCCATGCCTGTTGAATTCGGTCGGTAAATACAGTGATGGATAATTCTGGTTGTGGACAACGCTGGAGTTGTCGTCCGATGATGTCCCATATGTGCTCGATTGGAGACAGATCTGGTGATCGAGCAGGCCAAGCCAACAAGTTGACACTCTGAAGAGCATGTTCGGTTACACCAGCGATATGTGGGTAAGCGTTATCCTGTTTGAAAACGCCCATTGGAATGCTGTTCATGAATTGTAGCACGACAGGTCGAATCACCAGACTGACACACAGTTTTGCTGTCACGGTGCGTGGGATAAACACGCGATTCATACGAAACTGCTCCAGGTGTAGGTCCAGGTCACAGACAGGTTGATTGTTGGCTCTCCGCTAGCCTTCTTCTAAGCACCACAATAGGGAATGAAAGCTGGTGCCAAGGTCATGGCAGCATAGGGAGCTACCAGGCACTTTCCCAGTTCATCAGGAGCTTTCAATACAGAGGAGAAACTACTGGTGTTTAGCGATCACAGTGACCCCCAGTTATGTACAGTAACATCAAAACTCGTCAAGATGTCGCCAGTTTGGTAGACAATTTGTTTTTATTTCTAACTCATTGGAAGCAGCTTCTCGCATTGCTCCCGTGTGTCCATTTTAGCTTCATTCAGATTTTGTATCTGAACACGTATTAGGCGTAAATAGATGATTAAGATGTTTAAAATATTAGTAAATGATTAAGACAACGCCGGGAGCTCGGGGAGGCTCACTGCGAACGGTGCTATTATCTATAGTAAAGTTGCAAAGTCAGATGACTAGAGAAAAGCAGGAAGGCCTGCAGATGATCATTGGTCGATACAGTAACTGCCTGTTGACTCTGAACGCAAATAGATTTAAGATATTGCGGACAAATAGAAGTGATACATTACTATTCAGTTACATTTCTGGTGATAAATCTCTGGAAACAGTAACGTCGGAAGCTCCGCGAGGCTATTGTGCAAGCAAAACGGAAGCCAGAGGGATAGATATATTTTCTGTCTCTTTGACAGCAGCTATTCTCAGCTACTCAGTAAACTTACCAAAAGTTCGTTTCACATGGTGGTGTCCACTTGATTGGAATACGTATTTAAGTAGCGTCTCTTCCATCAGTTTTGGGCAATAAATTATCTCCTCTTTACTCTGGTCACCTGCAATGGTAAAGTTTATTTGGACTTCATTGTTGCACGTAACGTATTATGTATTTACTCGTAAGTTAAGTTTACAAGTGCATTTTGGGGAAGAAACCTTTGTAAACATTAGGAATCAATCAATTCACGTACGGTGCGCCACATAGTAGAGATTTATTCAAACGATAAGAAAATAATTGTTTCCTACAACGATTCAGGATTGGAATAAATTATTAACGGCTGAGAGAATCAGACTGACAAGCAATTAAGTCAGTAACTTGCCTTCATTGTTCTCTGAAAGGGACGAGACATTTTTTGTAGTTGAATATAGCAGGATTGACGTCGCTGATAATGCCAGTATTACATGGCCACTATCTCAGGTTCGTAACAGGTTCTTCATCTCAAATGTTTGATGAAATAACTCAAGGACTCAGGCCACGAATGAAAGGTGTATACTGACGCAAATCTTTCTTGAATTAAAACTGTACGCCTAACTGATGCATAAACAATAATTTTGCGTTTCGCGCGTAGAGTTCAGCCAACAGTTCTCCTGTTTGGCTGTCGTCATTAATTATCCCTGCTTGTATCTACTATCTAATGTTTTCCGCGTCCGTCAGATGTCATGAGGCGTTTCACTATTCATTTGTTCCCTTGTATAGTGTTCAACACGCCCAATAGATGTCATCTGCGTATGTCGGTTACCTCTTCTTGTGTTTAGTGTTCGACCAGCAGATGTCACCTGCTTCTTCTTTCGAGACAGTCACGGTTGCTATGGTAACAGAGTCGGTAAACAAATATAGTACGCAGACGCAACTTGTTAATATACGTTTGTGCGTATGGCATTGTTCAGTGTGTATAGGACGAACGACAGACGCTGCGGTGACGGTATGGAGAAAACGATGTGGGAAGATAAAGAAGTTAAATTTGATCTGCCTTTAAAGTAAGTGCACTTCCAAAATCATTATATTTTAAATTATATCAGCTGTAATCATTGAATTATTAACTGTTAGCCAATTTTGCTGTCGTAATAATTACAGGAATTGCAATTTTACTTGTTGAATACAAAATGTTATCCCAGAAATAACAACTGGCGAATTGTGTAATGTTAGGAATACTAAATTAGTAGCACAAAGGCTAATGTCCGCTAAAGAAATCGAGTTTAGTTGTTTTAAAAATATATTTCATCAAAATATTACAAGAATTAAAGGTAAAGTCGGTGAATTCCTAATAGATCTTGGCACTGACCTCATGTATATCTCGGGGCATCAATTACATAGGAAAGAAGTAATAACGTTCCTTTGGAGTGTTACATCTTATCTGATTTCTGTTTAAGGAACTCGTTTAGAAGGAAAGAGTCGTGATTTCTGCCCAATGTAATGTGTCATTCAAAAGAATTAACATATCAAAACACTGTACCATAAAGACCAAATAATTGAAATTTTTGTTTTACCACAGGCCTCTACAGACTACTTGGTTTTTCTTTCCTTACATTAAACTGTGCTGGGCTAATTGTTTTAGAAATACATGAAGTTGATGTTGCGTGAGGTGTCAGCATAAACTTTCTCACTGATTCTCCAGAGAAAAGAGTGTTAACAGACTTACTTGAATCTTATAAACTGACACAGACCACGTACATTCCAATTACACTTCAGGAAAACAGTAGCAACATAGAAAATAACTTCATATATTGTTCTTTAGTGGATGAGTGCAGTGTTAAAAAAAAGTAGTAATGGCCTGTCAGATCATGCAGAGATAGAATACTGAAAGGAATCAAGGCAGAGGCATATCTCAAAGCAGTAAACAAAATATGTGGAGATATTATGAGTTCCCTTGTAATGCAGACATTTAAAGCCAATGAAGAAGGGAAAACTTGCCAAGCAGCCTTCAATACAGACAACTTGAATGACAAATATAATATATTTCTTCAAATCTGTATCAATTTCATTGAAATCTTATCCTTTAAAAAATTGCAGGCAGATATGCATTACTAATAAGCAACCAACTTGGATAACTAATGACATTATAATATCATGTAGGAGGAAATGGAATCTGTATCATAACATGATGAACAGTCAGATCCTGGTTACAAATGCTGAAGAACTCTTCAAACAGGCCAAAACAATGCAGAGCTCCAAGAGAATAGCAAAATTAAAAATATGTGGTTAATTGTGAAACAGGTATCAGGATAGAATGTGGGTGCTCAGTTTATTACACTTCTCTTGTGTAAAAATGAAACTGTTATTGATCCACCAGATTTGCATAAAATATTTAATAACCATTCCCTGTCAATAGCTGACAAGTTCAATCAAATTTGAGTGATACAGGTGAATATGCAGAACTCCTGAAAGCTGGTGTTCTGAGACTATTGTATCAATGAGAATCATGAAGATCAGTGTACTACATGTTAGTTCTATAGTCTATCACCCGTGCAATATGTCTTTCAGATGTGGTCAGTTTCCCAAGAGACTGAAATGCTTGTTAGTGAAACCACATTGTAAAGGATGAAAGATGTCATTTAAACAGTTTCTGTGCTATCAGTGTTTTTGAAAGAGTAATGTATAAGAGAGTGGTGCCATATCTCAGTACACATAAATTACTGTCAGACAAGTAGTTTGGCTTCAGGAAAGGAGTATCAGTGAAGAATGTAATTTATGCTTTTGTGTGTGAGGCACCAGCAGGGCTAAACAATAGGTTGAGGACAATAAGTATTTTCTTTGATTCATCAAAAAACATTTGGTTGAGTGGACCATGCAGTACTTTTCCATAGCTTGAAACATTATGGGATTGGTGAAAATTCTCAAAGTGATTTACTTCATATTTGGAATGTAGGAAGCAGAAGGTCAACAAGTAGTGAAGAAGTTTAAATTCGACAGGGGGATGCCACAGGGCTTTGTTCTGGGTCCATCACTTATCTTGATGAATGTCAATGACCTGCTGCTAAACTTGGCAGACAGCCTAAAAAATATCTCTTTGTGGGTGCCTCAAGCATTATTATAATAAGGTAGTCAGTAAAATGAGCACATGGCTTTCAGAGAACAGATTAACATTCAACTGCAACAAAATGTAATGCATACAGTTACTGACACAGAACTCTTGCCAAAGTAAAATTTCACTGTCCCAAATTGGTCAGGCACGCAGTGAAGAAACTGAGTGCTGCTATTTTCACTATAAAAATAATCTCCACTGCCTCTGACTCTGAAATGTGAATGTTTGTTTGCTTTGCATACTTTCACACTATTATTTTGTGTGGTGTTATATTTTGTGGCACTTCTGTGCACACTTAGCCCAGAAAAGGGTGACCAAACAGATGTGCAGTGCCAGTTTGTGAACTTTATGTAGATTGTTGTTCAAGTATCTCAGAATTGTAGCTCTGCCATCCTCATGCATTTATTCCATGATGAGATTTGTTGTTGACAGTATTGACTCATTCTAAAGACACTGCAACATTTATTCAGTGAACATTAGATGTATAAAACAATATACATTTGGATTAAACTTCTTAAGCATTGAATAGAAAGGTGTGCACTATTCACCAGGTTCCATTTTTGATATGGTTCCGCAGAATTGAAAAAAGTTGAGTGATTAACCCAAAGTATTCAGATCCAAGTTGAAACATTTTCTTGTGACACATTCCTTATATTATGTACAGGAGGTCTTCACAGTAGTTCAGAACTCCTCACTATAATGTGTTATTTACTCTCTGACAATTTTCTGTGTTTTAATAAATCTTTAATTAAATGTTAAAAATTTTCTGGTAAGCATTCTATAAAGTATGTAACCAAGTAGCTTTGGCTCACATGGTCTCACATAATCTGATTAAGACGTATTTCAAAGGTTTCTTTCAAACCGTAGGGTTTCCCTCATTGAGCAAACAGCCTTTGTCTCACAATCAGTAGTATGTTGCCTATGTCATAAGGCAGTTTTGTTTTTTCCTTTGAACTACACTCGTAAGACAAAAAACAACACACAATGAAGGAATTCTCCAAATGAAATGAACAGCAACAGATGTGTGTACATGCACAGAAAAAAGATTATTATTTCAGAAAAATTGAATGATTTATTCAAGAGAAAGAGTGTCACAAATTGTGCAAGTCAATAATGTGTTGGTCCATCTCTGGCAAGCAGTTATTCTTTGCAGTACATCCCACAGCTGTCCAAGGCATCTCCAGACACATCACTGAAGACAATTCTTATCCAGCTAAAGAGATTCCATGCCAAAGATATGCCTGGAGATGCCCAACCTGACAGTCACCCACCATATGGCCCGACAATCAGGAGTGATGGTCTGGGGTGCCATTTCTTTCCATAGCAGGACCCACTTGATTGTCATTCATGGCACCCCTACAGCACAGCATTACATCAACAACAGTCTACACCCCATTTTGTTGCTCTCCATGGCAAGTCATCCTGGGCCGACATTTCAGCAAGATAATGCCCACCCACCTACAGCGAGAGTTTCTGCTGCTTGTCTTTGACCTTGTCAAAACCTACCTCGGCCAGCAAGGTTGCTGGGTCTCTCACAAATTGAAAACATTTGGAACATTATGAGCAGGACCCTCCAACCAGCTTGTGATTTTTATGATCTGAAATGCCAATTTGGACAGAATTTGGCACAATATTCCTTAGGAGGACACCCAACAGCTCTATAAATCAGTGACAAGCTGAATAACTGCTTGCATAAAGGCCAGAGGTGACCAGTGTGCCACTGAATTGCACAATTTGTGAAGCTCTTTCTCTTGAATAAATCATCCAATTTTTCTGAAACTGCAGTCATTTGTCTGTCTGTATAGTACAGCACATCTGCCGATTCTGTCCCTTTTGGATAATTCCTTGATGGTGCATTTTTTTTTTTTTTTTTTTTTTGCCTTTCCTTGGAGTGTATATAGCAGTCAAGTAGAGTACAGAACCATGTTTAGTAATATACATGACTCACAGTGTGAAACTCATTTGATTAGACAGGAAATACTGTCCTGACTTATATCTAGAATGAGCACTTTAAACATTAACTGACTGTTGTAATCCTTCTTTTGTGTAGATCATTAACAATTTTATGAAAGGAAAATTCAGTCAAGGAACCTAATAAATTATCAAAGAGAATTGCTGGCAAGTTCTTACCCCCAGGAAGCAAAATGTATGGTATTGCTGATTAACACACTTAAAAAGTAAAACAGATCCATACCATGCTTTCAGAACTAATCACCCCATTGTATGAGATAAAGCAGATATAGGTTGGTGAAGGTTAAAATGGGAGGACAGGGCACTCACGTTTCATGATGAGGGTGGACAAGATGAAAGAGGGAGGCCTCGGAGAGAGTTGGTCTCATTGTTCATCTAATTTTTCTGAAATTGCTATCATTTGTGATGCATCAAATTCCCCCCCCCCCCTCCCCTTGGAGTGTATATAGCAGTCAACTATAGTACACTGTGCAGGGTCCATGTGGTACCCAGTATTACAAACAAAATTATTTTTAAAGTGGAATTCTCTGCCCCCATTGGATAAAGTGGTCCAAAATTAATCTCGTACAGTATTCGGTTTACCAATATGTGTTAACAGGAACAGGAAAACATGAAGAATAACCAATATTGCAGCAGCGACTGTGGAGCACTGGTACATGGCGGTGACAGTCAGTGCAGGACAGGGCAGCACATGAGATGGGACAAGTTGTTCTTGTTTTACTGTCCCTGTTAATACGTATTGCTAAAACAAATATTGCAATAGATTATTTTGGGCCTAAAGAATGGACATGTAAGATTTGGCTGTAAAAATAATTTTGTTTCTAACAAGAAACAAACTGGCACTTCTTGTTGCTACTGGATGTTGCACAAAAGACACGATGAGCACAAATGAAGCCAAAACACCAGAGAAAATGTGCTTGACAACTCCTAGGAGAGACACCCAATGTATACATGTTTGTGTAAATTTATTATGACTTTTTTTGTCCCAAATTCTTAACTGCACTATTCACCTCTCTACTCCCTAATTTATCTTTACTTCTCACTCTGTCCTTATCTCTTTACTGAAGCTCACTCAGTGCTTCCTGGTGTACTATCTCCAGACTACTGTCCATGACACTACCCCCTTCAACTCTGTCTACCCTCATCCTAAGTACAGGTGGGTCACTCTCATTGTGGGGTCTGACTGAGCTACCCATCCTGTTTAACTTTTCGCAACTTATCCCTTTTTCCTTTGCTACAAAGGAATTATTAAGTTCAAATATTAGGCAGTCTGTCTCTTTTACTTTTATGTGTGTGTATCGATAGTACTAAAGCATCAACAATAACTATTATACTGTCCCACAGTAGAAAGCACTTCTCTACACTTTAATACTGGAATAAAATGAAAAAGTAATGGATGCATGAGCCTCACCAGAATACACAATTGCAGTGCATCTCCTCTTGCTACCTTTCCCCTGCACTTACTTAGTACTACACTTCTGTCTTTACAGTTCTTATCTTCTGACAGAAATACACATGAATAAAGTATTTTCAGATTGTCGAGCACCAGGCTATTGCTCTAGGGTGACAAAAAAGGAAACTGTTGAATGGGACAGGTGGACGGCTAGCAGGTTACTCAGAACCCAGGTTAAAAGGGACCCATGAGGTATAAGAAGGAATTGTGCCATAGTACCATCAGGCTTATTGCACAGCTCTTGTAAGCAATTGTGCAAAGCAATGTCATAAAGACTCAATAACTAGGTATCCTGGTGCAAGAACAAGTGTTCAGTAACATTACAGCACTGGCAGGGCTCCTGATGGCACTGACATGGTGGGAAAGCTTGAGCAAATGTCACAGTTGCCCAATTACACCTGGTGCCTCAGACTTGTTATGACTCAGAGGCCAGGAGCACTGCCATTTCAGAAACACTAGCCGACTAGACTTCTATATAGGTTGTTGTTGTGGTCTTCAGTCCAAAGACATGTTTGATGCATGTCTCCATGCTACTCTATCCTGCACAAGTCTCTTCATCTCCGAATAACTACCCCAACTGACATCCTTCTAAATCTGCTTATTGTATTCATCTCTTGGTCTCCCTCTTCAATTTTTACCCCCACCCCCTCACCTACACTTCCCTCCGGCACTAAATTGGTGATCCTTTGATGTCCAAGAACGTGTACTATCGACCAATCCCTTCTTTTATTCAAGTTGAGCCACAAATTTCCTGTCTTGCCACATTAATTTAATTTGGCATAATTTCCATGTACATTCACATTCCAACAGAAGAAGCCATCAACATCATAGGAAGCAATCTCCACCTACAAGAAAACATACAACAGGTAGCAGCTGTATTGAAGCTCATAACAGAGCAAAACTACTTCATATTCAACAACAAATTTTACTCTGAACAAGAAGGACTACCTATGGGATCCCCAAACAGTAACTCTCTAGCTGACATTTTCATCAACCAGATAGAAAATCAGTTCTTTCACAGAATAGTAAAACCAAAGCAGTACAAAATAAAATATTAGTACAGATATGTAGATGGTATAATTTGCCTAAACAATGAATCAGTCTCATATAAAACAGCTTCATGAGGACATAAACTCCATTCACACACAAATGCAATTTACTGTTGAAACACAAACAGGTGAAAACCTCTTTTTCTTAGATCTCACCATTCACAATAGAAACAACAAACATGAATTCACAATTTATAGGAAACCCACAATCACCAGCACTATCATTCATAACCAATCAAACCATGCCATAACTCAGAAAGAAGCCAGCTTCAGATATTTACTGCACAGACTGAACAAAACACGCATGAACAAAATTATTACACAGAAGAACTGAATAAATAAAACAAACTGCACAAGAGAATGGGTATGATACAAAGACTGTAGGTAAAATAAACAACAAAATACAAAAACAGGCAACACGTAATCACAAAACGTACACACACACACACACACACACACACACACACACACACACACACACACACACATGTATACACAACACAAGTCACAACAGATCAATAGACACTAAACAATAAATGGCACTTAATGACTTACAACAACAAAGTTACACACAGGGTGGGAAATATACTAAAGACACAAGGACTTAACATAGCATACACAATACTGAAGAGACCTGGAAGAAATACAACCAACACTGACAAATACAGCCAAGCTGGTATATATCAACTAACTTGCAACTGCTGTCAGTCTGTATATGTGGGTCAAACATGCTGGAATTTTAGAGCCAGGTATACAGAACACTTCAGAGCACTGAAAAGCAATAGCTCACCCTCAATATTTGCAGATCACCTAATAGTACAGGATCACCATCCACCAACATTGAAACCAACTTAAAACTCCTTAAAACAAGTAACAGCCTCTACCAAAAATTAACAATAGAAGAAAACTGTCGCATCCAAAAATCAATAGCCAAGGTAATCACTTTGCAATAATACCCTCTTTGCCACAATAGAAGAACTATATAAATAACACACAGACCAGAACTGCATGTGATCAGCCTCCAAAATTAAATTCCTTTCTCTCTCTCTCTCTCTCCCTCTCTCTCTCTCCCCCCACCCCTCTCCCCCCTCCATCTCTCCCTCTCTCCTCCTCCCCCCTTCCTCCCTGTTTTGGAATAGCACGCGCACACACACACACACACACACACACACACACACACACAGACTCATACACTAAACACCACCAAAACTTCAAATCCAATACCACATCCCAAACAAACATGTTACAAAACAAATGAACACTACACAGCCACAATAACACTTAATGGTGACAAAAACTCTGTACTTGGTGAATAAATCATAAAAAAATGCATGTGTATTGACAAAAGCACAAGAAATGAGTGTGTTACCTCAACACAGACAAAGTAAAAACACCATAGCATTAAAAACTGCAAGTAACATGCTAATTAATACAATACATAGTATTCTGTCAGAAATTCATAATAAATGGAAAAATAAAATAATGTTTTGCTGTTTGCAGATGAAAAGCTGTAGAATGTGCTACTAGCATAAATGTTCATAGCCTCATGTGAGGTATGTAAGCAAGTGCATACATCCATTTTTTTCCAAGTGTACCACAAAACTAGAACCTTTAGACATATTTGTAAATAAGCAACATAGAATGCTTTAACACAGTGATACATGTCTCAACTCTGTACTGTATGCTAACCAATGTAAAACATTTGACAATAATCACTCATTTCACAAATTTAATTATTATTACTAAAAGTTTCTTTAAAGGTAACATGTAACAACAATTTTGCAGAAGGAAAGTAAACAAATAAACCCACTGAAGATAGTCCAAAAAGTGTTGAAACATGTATGGGTGAAAACAAAACTACAGAAATGTTTTGCATAAGGCAAAATTCCTCTCCAATCTTCTCTTCTTGTCTAAACTGTTTATTGTCCATGTTTCACTTCCATATGTGGCTAGACTCCAGACAAATACCTTCAGAAAAGATTGCCTAACACTTAAGTATATATCCAATGTTTACAACTTTCTCTTCTTCAAAAACACTGTTCATGATATTGCCAGTCTACATTTTATATCCTCTGTACTTCAGGCATCATCATTTATTTTGCTGCCCAAATAGCTAGTGAAACCTGTCTACTACTTAAAGTGTCTCATTTCCTAACCTAATTCCCTAAGCATCACCTGATTTAATTCAGCTACATTCCATTACCCTCGTCTTACTGTTGTTGATGTTCATCTTATATCCCCCTTTCAAGACACTAACCATTCATTTCAATGGCTCATCCAAGTCTCTGACAGTATTACAGTGCCGTTGGCAAACCTCAAGATGTTTACTTCTTTTCCCTGAATTTTTATTACTATTCCAATTTTTTTCTTTGGTTTCCTTTACTGCTTACTCTATGTTCAGATTGAATAACATTGTAGGTGGGTTACAAACCTGCCTCAACCACTGCTGCCCTTTCATGCCCTTCAGCTCTTATAGCTGCCATCTGGTTTGTATACAAGTTGTAAATAGTCTCTTGTTTCCTGTATTTTACCTCTGCTACCTTCAGAATTTCAAAGTGAGTTTTCGAATCAACATTGTCAAAAGCTTTCTCTAAGTCTACTGATGCTGCAAATGTAGGTTGGCCTTTCCTTAACCTGCTTTTAAGATAAGTTGTAGGGTCAGTATTGCCTTGCATTTTCCTACATTTATCTGAAATCCAAACTGAGTTGCTCTGAGGTTTGCTTCTACCAGTGTTTTCATTCTTCTGTAGAGAATGTGTGTTAAGTATTTTGTGACTATGGCTTATTAAACTGATAGTTCAGTAATTTTTGCACCTGTCAGCATCGGCTTTCTTTGGAATTGGAAGTATTACATTCTTTTTGAAGGCTATCAGTAATTGTGACAGAATGCCATCTGCCCCAGAGGCCTTGATCGACTTAGATCTTTAAGTGTTCTATCAAATTTTTCTTGCAGTGTCATTTCTCCAATATCATCTTCATCTATGTCCTCTTCCATTTCTATAAATTGGCTTCAAGTTCATCTTCCTTGAATAGACTCTCTATATACACCTTCCACCCTTTAGCTTCTCTTCTTTGCTTAAGGTTGGTTTTCCATCTGAGCTTTTGATATTCATATAGCTGCTTCTCATTTCTCCAAAGGCCACTTCAGTTTTCCTGTAGGCAGTATCTATCTTTCCCCTAGAGAAATATGCTTCTAAATCCTTACATTTATCCTCTAGCCATTCCTGCTTAGCCATTTTGCGCTTCCTGTCAATCTCACTTTTAAATGTCTGTATTCCCTTTCACCTGTTTCATTTGCTGCATTTTTATATTTTCTCCTTTCATCAGTTAAATTCAATATCTCCTGTGTTATCCAAGGATTTCTACTAGGTCTTGTCTTTTTAACTATTTGATCCTCTGTTCCATTTGAAAGAAACACTTGCAGTTTAAGGCAGATAGTAGCAAACAAAAAAATTAAATGATTGTGTGGCATTGACAGCTGGGAGGCCACATCCAGGGAAGTTTGGCACTGAGTTGCAAGTCTTATTGCAGGTGATGCCATATTGGGTGACTTAAGTGTCTGTGAGGATGAGGGATGATGAGGACAGCACAATACCCAGTCCACAAGTGGAGAAAATTCCAAACCCAGTCGGGAATCAAACCCGGGCCTGCTGCATGGTAGGCAAATGCTCTAACCACTCACCTAAGCAGGCAGACAGTAGCAAAGAGAAAACAATGAATCTAATAAATTATCATACATGATCTTTCTTATCTGGAGACCCTTATGAGATATACAGGTAAAAACCTATGAGCCTATTTACACTGTGTGATGAAAAGTATCCCAACACCAGGCTAAAAATGACTTACAAGTTTGTGGTGCCCTCCATCAGTAATGCTGGAATTCAATATGGTGTTGCCCCACCCTTAGCCTTGATGACAGCTTCCACTCTCACAGACATACATTCAGTCAGGTGCTGGAAGGTTTCTTGGGGAATGGTAACCCATTCTTCACAGTGTGCTGCACTGAGGAGAAGTATCGACGTTGGTCCATGAGGCCTGGCACAAGGTCGGCACTCCAAAACATCCCAAAGGTGTTTTACAGGATTCAGGTCAGGACTCTGTGCAGGCCAGTCCATTACAGGGATGTTATTGTCATATAACCACTCCACCACAGGCCGTCCATTCTGAAGAGGTGCTTGATCGTGTTGAAAGATACAACTGCCATCCATGAATTGCTCTTCAACAGCAGGAAGCAAGAAGGTGAGGTAAACATCAATGTACGCCTGTGCTGTGATAGTGCCACACAAAACAACAAGGGGTGCAAGCCTCCTCCATGAAAAACACAGCCACACCATAACACCACTGAATTTCACTGTTGGCACTACACAAGCCAGCAGATGATGTTCACTGGGCATTCGCCATACCCACACCCTGCCATCGTATTGTCACATTGTGTACCATAATTTGTAACTCCACACAACATTTTTCCACTATTCAGTTGGCCAATGTTTATGCTCCTTACACCAAGCGAGGTGTCATTTGTCATTTACCAGCATGACGTGTGGCTTATGAGCAGCCACTCGACCATGTAATCCAACTTTTCTCACCTCCCACCTAACTGTCATAGTACTTGCAGTGGATCCTGATGCAGTTTGGAATTCCTGTGTGATGGTCTGGATAGAAGTCTGCCTATTACACATTATGACCCTCTTCAACTGTCGGCGGTCTCTGTCAGTCAAGAGACGAGGTCAGCCTGTACGCTTTTGTGCTGTATGTGTCCCTTCACGTTTCCTCTTCACTATTACGTAGGAAACAGTGGACCTAGAGATGTTAGGAGTGTGGAAATCTCGCATACAGACGTATGATGCAAGTGACACCCAATCACCTGACCATGTTCGAAATCCGTGAGTTCCACGGAGCACCCCATTCTGTTCTCTCATGATGTTTAATGACTACTGAGGTTGCTGATATGGAGTACCTGGCAGTAGATAGCAGCACAATGCACCTAATATGAAAAACATATGTTTTTGGGGGTGTCCGGATACTTTTGATCACATAGTGTACCTTCATTTGCTGTCCCAAATCTTAGTATAGTCATGTTTATGAAATATGGCGTGCTGCACTACACTATATAGATGTAGAAATAATAGTATGCCTATACACAAAAACTGATCAATATGACATGCATGAGTAGGTGCTTCAGAAATCTCGCTGGCATATATTATACATTGCTGCTGCTAAAATACAGGACCAAAGGAGAAACAATTTATGCTACATTGTATACACATTCTCTAGAGCCAAAACAATTACCTTTATAAAAACTGTTGTGTGTATTTCCTCAGTGTTAGCCGGTGTCATGTAGGGGCATAGGTTTATGTGTGTGAGTGTGTTTGTGTACTTTTTTCTAGTTCATAAAATAATTACTTTGAAAGCTAGCAAGGTCTCTTCCTTTTTGTGTGTGCCTACAGACAACTTAATGCTTCTGCTTTTCTGTGAGTGGTCTCCTTTAATGCAAAAGTATTTACCCTCTACTAGAACTTCTCTACAAAATTTTCCTTAGTATTACAAGTTTTTATCCATATGTATGGAAGTGTAATTAATACTTCTTACAGCTGTGTAAATTTAATACTAACTTGACAATTGTACATAAATTATACAATAGGTGATTTGTGCTTCACATGATAAATAATGGTAAAGACTAGATTATAATTAAAATAAATAGTTGGTAGAGGTCATTAGTTAGTGTGTTACATGGGCCATCTTAATGGTTCTTTGTTATGATTTCATATAAAAGATCAAAATATTTGTCACAGAGGTTGAAAATACTACTTCAGTTGTAAGGTACTTTTTATTTAAAACATGACCGGTTTCAAACTCTTGTATGCCCATCATCAGATGTTGTAACAGCACAAAGTTACAACACCTGCTGATGGGCCTATAAGAGCCTGAAACTGGTTGTGTTTAAAATAAAAAGAACCTTACATCTGATGTGGTATTTTCAACTTCTGTTATAATGCTCAGTTGTGGATTGTTTGTGACATAGATGTATTTTGAAATTTAAATCACTGTAGGAAACAAAATTCACATAAACTAGTTTCCATTGTTATGGCATATAGTTGCTATTGAAAATATTTGTTATACCATACTTAGGCAAATGATAAATTTGTAATCATAGCTGAACAACAGTTCACTGGTACAACTGGAAAATTGGACTGTTTTTTTGTCTTTTTTCTGTCTTTGGCTTTTTAAGTTATAGCTTTTCTGCTAATTTCCCAACTGTAACATTTGTAAATGTAAAGGGAAGATGAAAGGGTTCTTAATGAATAAAATCAGCCACATATCATTGATAATAGTTTGTTGTTAATGTAGGATGCACAAGCGTTGCACCACAAATGCAGCTCTGTAGTTCCCCCACCACCCTTGTCTCACATTGAAATATATTCTTATTCATGTTATCTGTCTGGAATAGTAGTCTGCTGAAGACGGTAATGATCAAATATTTTTGTATGTACATAATTTACTCCTTTCTGTTACATATGAAGCTAAAATATTCTTGTAATCAAGCTTTTGTTTTTCTTAAGAGTATTAAGTATGAATGATGATGTTTTTTAGATTGTGGCTAGTTGTTAATGTCTACAGCTAGTAATTTTCAGCACTGCATGTTAAATATTTTTACTGCCTGAATAACTGTAAATGACTTGTTATGTAAAGCAAACTTAAAAGTAGGGTCATTTCAGTTCAGGTTACTTACAAATAGCTGAAGCAAAGTGAAATACTTAGAGTTTAAATTCGGTCTAGTTATGTAATATTAGCATGTAACACAAATTTCAAGAAGTGCCTCACAGTAATGAGGGTATAAAAATATGAATATCTGCAAAGTGAAAGGTAAATGAATTGTTGGTGATTTATCATCCATGCAAATGCTGTGTAGGATAAGGTTACAATTCAGTAAAAATATTTATTCACAGATCACTTTACTATGACATCAGACATGTTGTTTATTTATCCACAGACCACTTTACTATGATATCAGAGATGTCAGATTAATACAACAATGAAACACAACTGCATCAACAAATGTGTAAGCATATAGTACTTACAAGTCTAGTTGAATATTGTGGTCATATTTTGTGTACTTGATCCCCAAGAAATAATACCACAGCCAAGGTCTCAGTGAACATAGAACTAATGTGTAGCTACCGGCTCTTGCTGTTAAACACAGATGACAGAACACTAAGGGAATTACATGCTGATGACATTTTCTTTGCTAAAATTTTTGTGTACTCATTACACTTCAGCTGATAGTCAATATTCGTCCCTAAAACTTTTGTCTTTGTTAGACAGGCTATGGAGTTATCATCTACATTTAATGTGACAGTTGTTTTTTCCATCCTCAAACTTAAGTTCATACTCTTTGTTTTATTTGTGTTCAACATCAGTTTATTGCTGATTGACCAATTGTAAACATCCCTAAGGATTTCATATTTTTCCATTTGCTTTCTCTACCATGAACTCTAGTTTCTTATCTGTAATGAAAATGTTACTGTCATCTTTAAAGAGAATTTTCCCCCTATGCGTACCACTGACTGGAAAGTCATTAATGTATATCAAGAACAGTGGTAGTCCTAAGATGCTAGCAAAGCGGGTAGAGTTATGTCCCCACATAAAGTTTATTCTGGTGTTGATAATGCTGAGAGCATATTACATGTAGACAATGACAGGGGGGGGGGGGGGGGAAATAAATAAGCAGAATAGAATAAAAATTGAGACTGAGATTACAGAAGAAGCATTATGTATGTATACCTAACTAAAGAAACATGAGGAGGAGGGGGGATAGCAAAGTTATTAAGTGAGACAACAAAGCCTGATTGTCTGTGGGGGTGGGAAATGGGGTTTTGGAACAGGACTGGTGGTGGCTGGTGTAAGGACATATACCAGAAATGATTGAGGCCAAGAGAGTTACAGGACTGAAGAGTATGTTGGAGTTGGAGAGGTCAGTTCCCACTTGCTCAATCCACAATTCACTGGAACTGGTCAGGAAGGGGGGGGGGGGGGGGGAGCACTAGCTGTGAAGCAGACATTAACATCAAGTGTACGCTCACGGCATTCCTTGCCTCTTGGTGGCACTCTTGCCATTGATCAGAGTTTTGTTGTGACCCTTCAGGTGGACGGACAATTTGTTGGAAGGACTGAAGGACTCTACCATCCTTCGCCGGCTCCTCATCGGCCATACTTGGCTGACTCATGGTCATCTTCTCCGTAACAAGGACTCACCCCACTGTCATTGTTGTGCCCGTTTGATGGTGGTCCACATTTTGCCAGACTGTCCCAACCTAGCCACCCTGCAGCAGTCTCTTAATCTCTCTGACTCACTACTGCTGATGTTAGTAGGCAATGCCCCAGTGGCTGACTTAGTTTTATGATTCATTCATGAAGCAGGCTTTTACCACACTCTTTAAGGGAAGACCACTTCACTTTATCGGCGCATTGAGGGGTTGGCCGAGCACTGTTGCCTCATCTGCTCAGACCGGGCTGCAGCTGTCTAAGGTTGGTGGTCCAGCCTGGTCCTCATCCTATCTGCACTTTTACTCTTCTCATCACCCTCTTCCCTCTCATGTGGTCTTTTAGACATGTTTGTCTTTTGTCTCTCTCTGCTTCTCTTGCCCAATCCGTGTTGCTAGTCTTTCCAAGGCAACCTCGGAGTAGAGTACCTCTGGTAAGTAGTGGTGGCTGGGGGATGTATGTCTCCTCATTGCACTCTGCTTTCAGGGGCTTCCAGCTGCTCTCTAGGAGGGGCACCTTGCTTGCCTTTCTTTCTCTGTCTCCTTTTCTTCTTTTTGTCCCTTCTTCAGCTTTGCTGACATTAGTAGACCTTGGGGTTTTCTTCCCCTGAGATTTGCACTGTGTGCTATCTCTGATCTACAGTCGCATATACCTGTTTGTTCAAGGACAAAGGGACTGATGATCTAGTAATTTGGTCCCTGTAAGCATTCAACCAACCAACCAATAGTTTGTTGGTGGTCATGCCACATGCCACCAGACTTTATATATGGACATAAATGCTTTCAGAGGTGGCCTCAGATGAGCTCTTCAAGTTTGGGTCAATACGGCTCTGCTCCTTCAAAGCTAGTTAGTATGTGTGTTTGGAATATGATGGGGATGTAGTGGAGGATCCTGTTTGTGGATCAGTATTGGGAGATAGGGTTTGTCTGGAAAGATCTTAACAAGATGTTTAGCATATTGGAGGAGGTGTTGCTCATCATCTACAGGTGGAATGCCTGTACAGCAGAGGTGGCAGTTGACAAGGAAGGTAGATTGCTGAGCTGAATAGAACCAGGTGAAACAGATAGGAGAAAAGGTACTGTCAATTAACCTGAACCAGACAAAAGTTTTGGATTGTGAGTGTTTATGCTTGATTTCTGAAGGTGATACATGTACTGTTCTACACATTTCAAAGCTGTGGATTGATGTGTTTTTGTTTTTATATCTTCCATAAAAGGTTAATTATTTGTAGTTGAGGATATAGTTTGTCATATGTATGTGAAATTAAGGTGGTGAAATTAAGGTGGTGAAATTAAGGTGGTAATTTTGAATTGGCAGTATGTTGAGAAATGTAGTGTTCAATGGCAGCAAGGCCATGAGCAGAGGGGATGTAGGTTTATAGGGATGTGGTATCAGCAGTGACATATAAGGATCCTGATCATAATGTGGTACAAACTATGGAGATGCTGTGGAAGAAGGGGTTTACATCTGTGATGTATTTTAGACTGTAGGTGGTGATATGAGCATGCCAGTTGGCTATTGCAGAAATTCTTTTGCTGGGAGTGTGGTCATTCTAAGCATTTTTAATGTGATGTTTGGGCAGGTCATGTTTGTGTATGACTGGAAAAATTCTTATTTTTGAGTCTACTGACAGCTCAGCACTTACACTATGAGGCAAGTGTAGAGTGTATTTATTTCATTCTTTGCATGCCAGGAATAATTTTTTACTGTTATGTAAAGTTCCCATTGTAACATGTCTTATTTTTACATTTTGCCATACATTGAAATTGAGTGACTCATAAATACTCATATTGTGAAATAAAGGTAGGATCTCAGTCAATTTAGGTGCATTTAGATAAAGGAAAACGGATTTGCAGTTTGGTTGTCATTGAAACTTTTACCTTCTATGTATCTACCCTCCATATCTTTAATATCCCTGCAACATATGTTTCCTCCATGAACAGGAAACTAAAATGGTTTTTATGTTGTTGGCATTTATGTTCATTTCATGGCCTATCAGTTTCCTTCACAACAAATATCTACATTACAATACCATCAACAACTAATGTACTTTGCTTTTGTTAGAAGACATTGAAACAGTGTTTGAATATCCTTCATCGTTAATCAAAATTTTTTTGTAACTTAGTTAGTATATGAATTGCTCAGTTATAGACATATGTATCAAACCAAAACATGCTCTCTGTATCCCAGAGACTAACTTCAAACTATTGAAAAAAATATTATTGCTTAGAACTATGTAGACACATATAACATCAAATAGCTAAAAACTTCTGTAGAGAAGTTAGCACAACAAATTGTGTCACTAGCTCTGAGAATTGTTAAGTCTATCATTTGAACAAATAACTGGTACCATATGAAGTTTTATGGTTATATGAATATTTTTCTATTTTATTTTCAGCAAGTTGAAGATGCGACCAGGAGAGAAAGTGTTAGACAAGCTAGATTCTATTGAGGACACAAAAGGAAATGATGGTGATATTGGTCGTTTAATAGTGACAAACTTAAGGATAATATGGCACTCACTTTCAACACCACATTTCAACCTATGTAAGTGTATTACTTTGAAAAATTTTCGTGTATATTTGTGGGTTATTAGTAACAGACATGTTGGATTGATTTATGAGTGCATGTGTATATGGTATATCTGTCATAAATCTAAGGTTGGTGTATATTACTATCTACACCATGATTTAGCCTTGCTTATTTTTGGTATTATCACTGTCATCATCATTCTTAATTAACTTCTGAATGAACTTGCAAATAGTGGAACACATAAAGATATCTTCATTACCAACCTGCCTCTGAAGGTGCAGGTTTTGGTTATTGTTCAGACATGAAATTAAATAATTTTTCTATGAGAGGGGAACAATTATTTCAGTTCTATTTACATATTACATTTCTACAGTAATTCACTGATTATTATGAAAATGACACACACCTGTGTTCAAGTAAAGTAATCCACTATGTAAATCTCTTAGTGTGCTGCTGTAAAACTGCTTCTGATTTTCCTCATTCTAGTCAGAGAGTCAATGTTCTCACTCTTTCCATGTCCTTTACCTCCTATATTTTTCTAACACTGTGTTCTTTCCCACTGTTTCCTTTTCTTTTCTTAAATCTATTACATTTAAACTTTTTTCTCTTTTATCCACATGTTAAATGCTTTTTCTCTTTTTTTCATTCATTTGTTACTCCTCTTGATTCTGTATGTTCTTTCAATCTATTTGGAAGAAAAGAGGAAGCAAAATCAGACTCTCAACATCTAATCGGTGAATAGGTCTTCAGAGACCCCCCCCTGCGGGTCAGGGGTAAGAATAGGCCCGAGGTATTCCTGCCTGTCGTACGAGGCGACTAAAAGGAGTTTCAACCGTTTTGGCCTTTCATGTGATGGTCCCCCTTGGGGTTTGACCTCCATTTTTCAAAATTCTACAGAAGTACGAGCCTTTTGGGGAAGGACACCTTACGAGGTGTACCACTGGTCCTAAGTGCACTAAGACCTTGGCACTCAGTATCGAACCGGCGTTGTAACCATACCCACTATTCCTCAAATTGGGCCTAAACGCCTGATGGGTTGTCCAAGTTATGCCCATAGTGCATCTCTATCTGCCCTAGCGATCATGATGGACTTTCCATGGCACCAGAAATCCAGCACGGTAGCCAGCCCGTTGTGGTGGGGTCGTCATGTACCCTCTAGGTTGTAGCCCCCTGACAACACAGGGATCGTACTGCCGATACCTGAGCTGCACCATCCCCACGTCGGCCAAGGAGTAGATGCCCGTCTCCTTGGGGCATCAGGACTCCCGGCAATGGTCATCCTGCCAGGTGGCCCTTGCTGCGGCTGGGTGGCGCCCGTGGGGAGAGCCCTTGGTCGGAGTGGGTGGTATCGGTGCAGACGTTTCGCAGATGAAACATCAACACGTATCAGGTTGCTCTGCGGCCGAGTCTTTCAAAAGAAAAGGTACCGTTTCTAGTCCTGGTTCTCCTGCCCTTTCCCCCTTGGCCACTCCATGGGAGGAGGGACAGGCCCGCCGGCTTGGGGCGAAGTACTTCCCCCACTATTTGGTCTGTTCTCGAACCGATGAGGGGACATTCGCCGCCTCCAAGCCCATGTTCTTTGTTCAGCACATTGAGGACATCTTCGGGGAAATCGAGGCTCTCAGCAAGATGCGTTCAGGGTCCGTACTTATCAAGACCACCTCCGCCACATAGTCGGCGGCGCTCCAGGCGTGCGACCGCCTAGGGGACATCCCAGTATCCATTGTCCCACATCTGGCACTAAATAGGACGCAGGGGGTTATTTTTCATCGTGACCTCCTGCTACAATCTGATGAGGAGCTCAGGGCCAACCTGGAGCGCCGAGGCGTGCATTTCGTCCGGCGAGTCCAGCGCGGCCCCAAAGACCGTCGCATCGACACCGGGGCCTTCACCCTCACCTTCGAGGGGGACGTTCTCCCGGAGAAGGTAAAGGTGATGTGCTACCGGTGTGACGTGCGACCTTACGTCCTGCCTCCTATGCGCTGTTTTAGGTGTTTGCGCTTTGGGCACATGTCGTCACGGTGTGAGGCTGAGCCCCTTTGTGGCGATTGTGGACGCCCTCTTCGTGAGGAACATACATGCACCCCACCACCTCGGTGCATTAATTGTCCTGGCGTCCACTCGCCTAGATCCTCAGACTGCCCCACCTATCAGAAGGAGAAGAAGATACAAGAAATCAGAACTTTGGATCGGCTCTCTTATTCTGAGGCCAGGAAGAAGTATGACCGCCTTCATCCCGTGCCATTGACCACTTTGTTTGCCTCAGTTGTGTCCACTCCTTCCGCGGTATCCTCACCCCTATCCTGTCCCCCCTCCGCCTCCTCCGCCGATCAGGGGGCTCTGCCCCCGCCTCCCAAATCCCTCCCTTCCAAATCCTCCTCCCCCGTGGCCCCCACCCCCTCTGCCCCAGGGGCCACCCTTCCTCCTCCTCCTCCCCCCACACCACCTGAGAAGCGATCCTCTTCTCAGGCGTCCATTGGGGAAACGTTCCGGACCCCAGCTTCCGAGGTCCGGCGTTACAAAACGGACCCCGCACATGAGGACCTTCTTCGGGTCCAGCCCACCATCCCTGTGCCTCCTCGGCCTTCCAAGAAGGCCTCCAAGAAGAAGTCTCTATCCCCCTCTCCACCCCGGCGCGTTTCGTCTGACGCTTCATCCGTGAGTCGCTGCTCCCGGCCGTCCTCAGTTTCGCCGGGACGCTCTGCTGCCAGGCGCTCCACCGGCCTTTCGTCGACAAATGATGCGGCCCCTTCTACACAACTAGGGACAGTGGCCGCAGCTGGCGACGAGTCGATGGAACCGGATCCGCCTCCCGTCGGTTGTAGCGTTGTTCCCTCGCAACCTGGCCCTCCGCGGCCGTCGAGGTGACCAGCTCTTCCCCCGTCTCGTTCCCCCAACTTTTTGACTAGCGATGGCGTTGTTTCATTGGAACATAAGAGGTATTTGATCTAATCGGGAGGAATTACAACTGCTCCTCCGCCTGCACTGTCCGCTCGTCCTCGGTCTCCAGGAAACCAAGTTGCGCTCGACTGACCGTATTGCCTTTACCCACTATACCTCGGAGCGGTATGACCTCACCCCTATGGACGGTATCCCAGCTCATGGTGGGGTCATGTTGCTCGTTCGGGACGATGTCTATTACCGTCCCATCCCATTGACCACCCCACTCCAAGCAATAGCTGTCCGCATTACTCTTTCTGCTTTTACTTTTTCAGTTTGTACCATCTACACTCCACCGTCATCTGCTGTTAGTCGGGCTGACATGATGCACCTGATCGTTCAGCTTCCCCTGCCGTTCTTATTGTTTGGCGACTTCAATGCCCATCATCCCCTTTGGGGCTCTCCTGCCTCCTGTCAAAGAGGCTCACTCTTGGCGGATGTCTTCAACCATCTCAATCTTGTCTGCCTCAATACCGGCACCCCGACTTTCCTCTCGGACTCTACTCATACCTACTCCCACTTGGACCTCTCAATCTGTTCTACCACTCTTGCCCGTCGGTTTGAGTGGTATGTCCTTTCTGACACTTATTCGAGCGACCACTTCCCCTGTGTCGTTCGTCTCCTGCACCACACCCCATCCCCACGTCCTTCGAGCTGGAACATACTGAAAGCTGACTGGGGACTTTACTCCTCCCTGGCGACCTTTCCGGACCACGATTTTCCCAGTTGTGACAGTCAGGTCGAATACCTCACAGCTGTTATCATCAATGCTGCCGAACGTTCCATTCCTCGTACTACTTCTTCTTCACGTCGCGTTTCCGTCCCCTGGTGGAACGAGGCTTGTAGGGACGCTATCCGTGCTCGACGACGTGCTTTACGCACCTTTCGCCGCCATCCTACGTTGGCGAATTGTATTGAATACAAACGACTCCGAGCGCAATGCCGTAGAATCATCAAAGACAGCAAAAAAGCTTGTTGGGCCTCTTTCACCAGCTCCTTTAACAGTTTTACTCCCTCTTCCGTCGTTTGGGGTAGCCTGCGCCGGCTGTCGGGCATTAAGGCCCACTCCTCGGTACCTGGCCTGACCTCAGGTAATGAGGTCCTTGTTGATCCTGTGGCTGTCTCCAACGCCTTTGGCCGCTTTTTCGCGGAGGTTTCAAGCTCCGCCCATTACCACCCTGCCTTCCTTCCCAGGAAAGAGGCAGAAGAGGCTCGGCGACCTTCCTTCCACTCGCTGAATCTGGAAACTTATAATGCCCCCTATACTACGCGGGAACTCGAACGTGCGCTTGCACTGTCCCGATCCTCTGCTCCGGGGCCAGATGCCATTCATGTTCAGATGCTGGCACACCTTTCTCCGGCGGGCAAAAGCTTCCTTCTTCGTACCTACAATCGCGTCTGGACCGAAGGTCAAGTCCCCAGGCGTTGGCGTGACGCCGTTGTTGTTCCTATACCCAAACCCGGGAAGGATAGACACCTAGTTACCGCCCCATTTCTCTTACAAGCTGTGTCTGTAAGGTGATGGAGCGCATGGTTAATGCTCGGTTAGTCTGGATTCTTGAATCTCGACGACTACTTACTAATGTCCAATGCGGCTTTCGTCGCCGCCGCTCCGCTATTGACCACCTTGTGACCTTGTCGACATTCATCATGAACAACTTTTTGCAAAGGCGCCAAACGGTAGCCGTGATCTTCGACTTGGAGAAGGCTTATGATACCTGTTGGAGAGGAGGTATCCTCCGCACTATGCACAGGTGGGGCCTACGCGGTCGCCTGCCCCTTTTTATTGATTCCTTTTTAACGGATCGAAAGTTTAGGGTACGTGTGGGTTCCGTATTGTCCGACGTCTTCCTCCAGGAGAACGGAGTGCCTCAGGGCTCCGTCTTGAGCGTAACCCTTTTTGCCATCGCGATCAATCCAATTACGGATTGCATTCCACCTAATGTCTCAGGCTCTCTCTTTGTCGATGACTTCGCGATCTACTGCAGTGCCCAGCGAACATGCCTCCTGGAGCGCTGCCTTCAGCGTTGTCTAGACAGCCTCTACTCATGGAGCATGGCAAATGGCTTCCGGTTCTCTGAAGAGAAGACGGTTTGTATCAACTTTTGGCGATATAAAGCGTTCCTTCCGCCATCCTTACATCTCGGTCCCGTTGTTCTCCCATTCGTGGACACAACTAAGTTTCTAGGGCTCACGTTGGACAGGAAACTGTGTTGGTCTCCACATGTCTCTTATTTGGTGGCCCGTTGTACACGTTCCCTTAATGTCCTCAGAGTTCTTAGCGGTTCATCTTGGGGAGCGGATCGCACTGTCCTGCTTCGCTTGTATTGGTCCATAGTCCGATCGAAGCTGGATTATGGGAGCTTCGTCTACTCGTCCGCTCGGCCATCCCTCTTACGCCGGCTCAACTCCATCCACCATCGGAGGATACGTCTTGCGACCGGAGCCTTCTACACTAGTCCTGTCGAGAGTCTTTATGCTGAAGCTGCAGAGTTACCATTGACCTACTGGCGCGACTTACTGCTGTGTCGGTATGCCTGCCGGCTGTTGTCTATGCCCGACCACCCCTCTTACCAGTCCTTCTTCGCCGATTCTCTCGACCGTCAGTACGGGTTGTATGTGTCTGCCCTGCTGCCCCCTGGAGTCTGCTTCCGTCGCCTGCTTCGACAATTGGATTTTGCCCTCCCTACCACCTTCAGAGAGGGTGAGAGCTCGACACCACCTTGGCTCCAGGCTCCGGTTCATATTTATCTCGACCTCAGCTCACTCCCGAAGGAGGGTACTCCGGCTGCAGTGTATTGCTCACGGTTTGTCGAACTTCGTGCTCGCCTTGCTGGTCACACCTTTATTTACACCGATGGCTCCAAAACTGACGATGGTGTCGGCTGTGCCTTTGTCGTCGGGGCCGCCACCTTTAAATACCGGCTCCTCAACCAATGTTCCAGCTTTACGGCCGAACTTTTTGCTCTCCATCAGGCCGTTCAGTATGCCCGCCGCCACCGCCATTCATCGTATGTACTCTGCTCTGACTCACTCAGTGCTCTTCAGAGCCTTGGAGCTCCCTATTCGGTCCATCCCTTGATTCAACGGATACAGCAGTCCCTCCATTCTTTCGCTGACAATGGTGGTTCTGTCAGCTTTCTGTGGGTTCCCGGACATGTAGGAGTGCCTGGGAATGAGGCTGCGGATGCTGCAGCCAAGGCTGCAGTCCTCCTGCCTCGGCCAGCCTCCCATTGTGTCCCGTCATCTGACGTTCGTGGGGATGTATGTAAGAGGCTTGTGTCGTTGTGGTGGGATGCTTGGTCATCCCTCCCAGGAAACAAGCTCCGGGCAGTAAAACCGCTCCCAACTGTGTGGACAACATCCTACCGACCATCTCGGTGCGAGGAGGTCCTTCTGACCAGGTTGCGGATTGGGCATTGCCGGTTTAGCCACCGCTACCTGCTCTCCGGTGACCCAGCCCCGCAGTGCCCTTGTGGTCAGGCATTAACAGTGCGCCATGTTTTATTGTCGTGTCCCCGTTTTAGTCAATTTCGTGTTGTCCTGTCCCTGCCATCTACTTTACCGGATGTTTTAGCTGATGACGCTCGAGCAGCTGCTCGTATTCTGCATTTTCTAACTTTAACTGGCTTGTCCAAAGACATTTAACCTTTTTACTTATTTTATCTGCATCTTTGTCAGGTCCTTCTGGTGTCCCCCCATCCCCTTGAGTTGTAACAGATTCCATGTGCTCTAACAACAGTGACTGGGCGCTAATGACCTCAGCAGTTGAGCGCTCTTAAACCCAAAAAAACAAAAACAAAAAAAAGGTCTTCAGAGATGGTTCACAAGCTCGGATTGCACAATAATGGAGATGTAAATCAGTAATGTTCTTTCAAATGAACCATACCAGCAGTCCATGCCAGTAATTTAAGGAAATCATGGAAAGCATAAATGGGTATGGCAAAGCATACATTTGGACTGAATTCTTCATGGATTAAAGTCCAGTGTCTTAAGCATTGTGTCCATTCACACTGTCCCTTCCATTTGGCATTCTTTGGTTCTCTACTCACACTCACACTTCTCACTTCCTTCTCTCTCAGTGAATATCAACCCTCACTGTTGTTCCCATACATTGTGAATACCTTGTCTGTAGCAGTCTTGTCACTGTTTTCCTGTTATGCACTAGACATTTTGAGAAGTGTAAGTTGCATACCTTGATAACTTTGGCTGATATTCAGCATTTTGTATTTTCATCTCTCTCCTCATGAATCATGGATGTGGCTGAGATAGGGTGGTTGGGATGCCTTGAAAATACAGATAGTAATATCATAGGGGTAACCACATTGAAGGAATACCTGCTGAAAGGCCAAACTAACTCAATGGTTCTTGAAACTGGTCAGTAGTCTTTTTAGAACCTGCACAACAACAGTCTAGACAACTGGCTGATCAGCACTTTTATAATGATGATGGCATCCTTTTGGATAAAGTATTCAAAATGTAAACTATGATGGTCACCTTTTAAAACTTTACTAACTGCCACTGCATGGTGTAGTGGTGATGTGATATTACTACAGTAGAAATCCGCTAATCTGATACCATCAGGACTTTGAAAATAGTGAATTACCAAGTGTCATCTACAAATAGAAGTGTATGGAGTGTGGGACATAAGGTAAACAATAGGCAACCAACCTTTGATTGTTTATTGTACATTCTTTGCATCCATTAAAGAGATAAAAATGTATAATACTGCATAAAACAACATTTTAGGGAACAAATGAAAACAGTTTATTATATAACTCTGCAATGTAATTTTATGAGTTTATGTTAAGTTCCGGACTGAACAGTATTATGCTGTAGTACTGTACTGTGTATGTTTTATACTACAGTATATACAGTATTTGCATATTTTATTCACTTCAAATACGTTCTATTGCCTGTTTGTTATTTGTCTCTGATTTTTTTGTTCAAAAAACTGGTTATGTATAGTACAAAAATTTACAAGTTCCATAGTGTGTGTCATTTGCTACTTTCAGAAAATCTTATAAACATATCAATAGTGGCAGCTGCTTCATTCCAAGTAGATGGAAATGTTGAGTTTGTTGCATCAGCCCTTTCTTCTTCATCAGATTCGATATCTGGTGGTTGAAGTTCTTGTTGTAGCCGTGTCATACTCTCTACTATCAGTTTGTCTGATATTTCTTCAACTACATGTTTTTTTATTATCAGTGCCTATCCAGTACAAAACTCCATATCACAGAAAATTTCTTATTTCATTTTGAGCAACTCTTAATAGTTTAACAACAGCATCATTTTTTATTGGAATAGACGAATAGTTTTTTCTTAGTTTTTCTTAGTTTTTGGCATGACTTACAAAGAGTAGCAGGATTGTTGTGAATGCCAAAGCTGTTTCATAAATAACATCTTTAATTTTAATTTTTTTTAAACCCACCACTGAACAGTCTAAATTGATAAGCTCTTGAAGAAAAGAAGCTCTCTGAAATCATTGGAAATTTTGAATTACTCACTGATTCATTGGATAAATCAGGGAAGTAACATTTCCTGGAAGATAAATGGTGAATATATTCCCTGGGACCAATTCAGATGCTGGAGGGTGGGCTTTACAGTTCAAATGGCTCTGAGCACTATGGGACTTAACATCTGAGGTCATCAGTCCCCTAGAACTTAGAACTACTTAAACCTAACTAACCTAAGGACATCACATACATCCATGCCCGAGGCAGGATTCGAACCTGCGACCGTAGCGGTCACGCGGTTCCAGACTGAGGTGCCTAGAACCGCACGGCCACACCGGCCGGCCGCTTTACAGTTATGTAGCAACAATACAACTCTGTTCTTTTCAGACAAACCAAGTTTTCTTGAAACTGTTTCTCTCAGAATGTACAAAATTATGGAAAAACCAGTCCTTAAACAATTCTGAAGTCATCCATGCACTGGAATGAGCTCCATAAATTACTGGAAAATTTAAGATGCTTTTTTGTGCTTGCTAGTAACATAAGGAATCAACATGTGGTCACCTGAAGCATTTGAACACACTAAAACTGTCAAATGTCCTTACTTTTTTTTTTAATTTGTGGTGCATTTTTCTTCTTTACCTGGCAATGCTGACTAAGCAAACAATTCCAAAGTAGGACCTGTTCATCAGCATTGTAGATTTGACTAGCAGTTAAGATATTGTGTTTAACAAAATTGCAAAAAGTTTCTTTGTATTCTTCAGCAGCATTTTGATCTGCTGATTGTAACTACCCACTTATATCAAGCTTCTGAATTCCATGAAGAGTTTTTAATCGGTGTAGCCAACAATAAGAAAATGCACGTTCAGTTTCTGATAACCCCAGATCATCATGGAACTGTGTACAGGTTTTCCTTCAGATGTTCTGACACAGAACCACTTGAACAAAATTTCTTCCAACTGATTTACTCTGCACTTTTTAAAAGTTTTGTATGATTCAGTGTCTTTTACTGCAGCTGTCTCTGAGGCTAACTTTTGAAGTTGACCTTTATTTTTTAAATATCATGGACTGTTGAAGAATAAACTTTTTATTCTTTCATAACCTTATTTCTGCTCTTACCTTTCTCAGTCCAATTAATGACGTGAAGCTTTTGTTGTAACATAAGTATGACATGTTTACATTTCACTTCCACTTTGTTTTGAGAGGTGTTACTACAATAGAATGCAGCACTACTGAAATTGTATTACAGAATAGCACTAATCCTGATTTCACTTTAAAACACCACTGTTTAATTACTGTAGACAATTGATGCATGACAAAAGCTGCCTGACAGTTGAATGAAACAATTGTTGACACTAAACAACTTGATATTGTTGACCACTGTCGAGTGCAGCCACATTCTGCTGAATGCATCCAAAATATTCAGTGTGCATGAAGCGATGACGAATTATTGAACATGCCTGATGGTCAGATGCCATATTAATAGGCTCTTACTATATTGTTTTAAAATTTGTTTTGGTATTGTTATAACAATGACAGCTCAGAAATTATCCAAGGAATTTGATTACAGTGTATTTAAAGAAATAGTGATGTGAAAAAATAAAAATTTCACACAAAAGTTTTCACTTTGGTTGGACAATCTATCACTTTCAGAAAAAACTGTTTACAATTGTTTTGCAGACTTTCATCATTGTCATGCTTCCACCAGCAAAGAATTTCCTGAAGGTCAGCCAGAATTGGCTATATAATTTTTCATGAACATTTAGCTGTGAAAAAGATCAGTTCCCACTGGATTCAGCACAATTTGACTGAAGCTCAAAATAGGCATGTGTCAGCTGGTATAATTAAATGCTCAAAAAATTTGCACAAGCAAATGCAAAATGCATATGCAATATTGTAAAAGGAGGCAGAACTCAGACATATATTAGTACAAGCTGGAAACTAAGCAGTAATCAACTGTTTGGATATTCCAAGGTGAACTGAAACCAACAATAATAGTTCATTCATGAGATATTTAAAAAAATTATGAGTTGTTTCTTTGTTTATACAGGAGATGTGATGAGCTGTCACAAAGTCATCAAGCAGTTCTTTATTTTATATAGAAAAAAATTGTATTAACATCTCATCACTTGAATTCACTTGATTTATTGCATAACAAATTCATTTTGTTCCCTTACTTCAAGAAAAATATGTGCGGACAGCAATTTTAATCATCTCAAGAAGCTTGTGAAACCTTCCAAAACAACATTTTTGAGGTACCAATATCAGAGTGGAGAAAATTATTCCATGATTGATTTAATGCTTCCAAAAGTGTATGCATTTTAACAGCAAATATTTTGAGAAACAATAAAATTTTTTGAGCCAGAGGAATGTCTTCTTCTAATGTTTTTCTAAAAACTTAAAAGGCATCCATGGACATTCCACAATCGGATCTCTTTGGGGAGACTACCCAAAAGGATATAAAATTTTTTGAGCCAGAGGAATGTCTTCTTCTATTGTTTTTCTAAAAACTTAAAAGGCATCCATGGACATTCCACAATCGGATCTCTTTGGAGAGACTACTCAAAGGGATATTGTCTTCAAAAATAACAAATCTGGGGTTCTATGGGTTGAATCACCCAGTATTAGATCTCTTAATTGTGTTGGTAGGCTAGAGAATTTGAAAAGCAAAAAAGGAAATTTTGTGTGATATATAATGGGAATTAGTGAAGTGAGGTGCAGAATGAGTAGGACGTCTGATCAGGAGAGTAGATAGCTATCAACATCAAATGAAATAGAGGTAATCCATGAATAGGTCTAATAATAAACAAGAAAATATGAATGTAGGTAAACTACTATGAACAGAACAGCGAACAGATTATCATCACAAATACTGAAAAAAAGGCACAACCTACTACATTATTACAAGTATAAAGTATACATGCCTACTAGCTCCTTAGATAAGGGAGATATTGAAAAAATGTGCAGTGAGATAAAAGAAATTATTCACTACATTAAAAATCGAGCGAGGTGGCACAGTGATTAGCACACTGGACTCGCATTCAGGGGACAGCGGTTCAATCCTGCATCCGGCCACCCTGATTTAGGTTTTCTGTGGTTTTCCTAAAATTGCTCCAGGCAAATGCCAGGATGGTTCCTTTGAAAGGACGCAGCCGACTTCCTTCCCCATCCTTCCCCAATCCGATGAGACCGACGACCTTGCTGTTTGGTCTCTTCCACCAAATCAACCCAACCCTACCCAACTCACTACATTAAAAGAGATGGAGATTTAATTATGATGGGGAACTGAATATCAATTGAAGAAAAAGAAAGGTAAGAAAAAATAGTGGAACATGCACTGAGGTAAGAAATGAGCTACCTGGAAGAATTTCACACAGAGCACAATTTAATCATTGCAAACACATGGTTCAAGACTCATGAAAGAGGGCTGTGTGTGTGGAAGGTAAATGGAGACAAGGAATAGTTTAAGATAGATTATGTAATGGTAAAAGAGAGATTTATAAACCAGTTCTAAACTGGAAAACATTTACAAGAGTAGATGGTGACACTGACAATAGTTTAGTAATTATGAAATGCAGATTTCCATACAGATTATGTGTTCTGAACAATACTGCAATATTTTTCTCACTGTAATGGCCTTGTTAAATACTATTATTGCTGCCTTAGGATGTTGCTCTTGGGCGACTATCTGCACAGTTGTTGGCATACTGGTAATCTTTCGTGCCTGAGTAAATGGTTCTTGGAGTCACATACATCTAACTTCAACTCTTCTGCCACTTTTCTAGCCTCATGTAATGTGCTGGTACTTCTCATGGCATTAAGCTGTCCTGTTTTCCTCTATTTGTGGAAAATGGGTACATATTAGACAGTCTGGCCAGTCCCATCTGTAATCCCGTGCTATACTACCATGCATCAACACAAAGTGCTTGTGCAATGTGTCTCAGGAAAATAATTCATTTTATCTGGCAAAAACTTGTTTCAGTGCATTCTCCAGTTTTCCACTTCTGTTGGCAGATTGTCCACTTTGAGGTTTATTATATCTATGAAAACAGGTAGAGAAAAAATAATATACTTTGCTTTTGAGTACATATTCCTTACCAGATGTCTTAATGCTGTAATAAGGGTCATCGGCTCTTACAGCATAGTGAGTTGCTTCACATTCTCTCTACTTTCATAAATCTGCCACCAATTTGTTCAGATCTGTGTTCTGCCTCCTTCTCTGTAGTATATGTGTGTTTCCTGTACAAACTGACTCATACTGTTTTTGTTGGAGATTCAAGTCCTGCATTGACAAATCATCTTTTACCCTTGTAAGCAGTGTAGTATCCTCCTCAGGTTGTGTGCTCTCACATTCCACATACAGCTGCCCAGTTTATGTCACCAAATCCTGCTCACCTGTATCATGTGTCACTCATACTTCTGCATGTAATCTTGTCTCTCTATTATACTAAATAGTTCTGAAATTTTACCAAAAACAACTTTTCCTGCTTTTTCATAGGTGCATAAAACTCTACTTTAGTCTGTGTAACATGCTCTTTTCTGTGGTACTTACTGCTAACTTTTTGCCTGAAATTCCTTGCCCTTTCAGCACCCCTCCTCCTCCTCTTCCTCCTGCTCCTCAATGGTGATTTGTATTTTATTATTATTACTACTACTGTTATTAAATGTACAGCACATAATAGTGTCATTATAATCCTCATTACTTTCTAGTGTTATGAGACACTTACCTATAATCTGTTTGTAAAATCTGCCTTGTTAGAAGAGTTTGATATGTGTAACATTCATTTCAGTTCTTTGAGCACATTTTACGCCTTAATTTGCATGTCGCACACACTCTGCTGCTTGTCTGCTTTTATTGTTGTCATTTGGAATGCACCCTTCCCCACAGTGTCTGCAAATTACTTATTGTTTATATTTTGCCAGGTCATCAAGGCCTTTGCATTCCACACACTGCCTCATTACTTGTTAGTCTTTCACTAAAACTGAATGAAATCTGAGATATACTTTAAATTATTTTCGACACTTTCTTCTTCAGTTCGTCTCCAAGGTTCTGCATGTATGAAGGTTGGAACTTTAATAGTGGCAACTATTTATTTACAGCTCGTACAAAATAGATACGTGTTTCAAAGTTTTACTGACCTTCAAATTAGTCACCAGCATTGTGTATAACCAGTTGCCACTGATGTGGAAGTCATAGGATACTCTTAGCAGTGCCAATTGTGTTGACAGTTCAAGCGGCGTGGTCTATTGTCCGACAAATTTGTAGCAATTCTTAAGCAAATGCTGTGAAGTGTTTCCTTCAGTTTAGAAATTGAGTTGAACTCATGAGGGCTTAAGTCAGTGGAGTGCAGTAGGTGGTATAGCACTTAGCAGCCCTATCAGTCAAACAAATCAGTAACAGCTTGCACTGTATGTGCTTGAGCATTGTCCTGAAAAATGATGGTCAGGTCCAGCAGAAAGTGTCATCACTTCTTTCTCTATGCTGTTCATTTTTGGAACACAACTTACAACCAACTTAGAGACAATTGAATTACTGGGACCACAATTAATGCTGACAGGTACTGTGAGACTCTGAAAAAACTCAAACAGGCAATTCAGAACCGGTGAAGAGGAATGCTGAGCAAGGGCGTGCACATTCTGCATGACAATTCTCACCCACACATCACTCAGCAAACCATTGTTCTCCTGCAACAGTTTCAGTGGAACATAATCACCCACCCACCCTATAGTCCTGACTTGGTGCCCAGTGACTATCACCTGTTCCCTAGGTTAAAAGAACATTTGGCCGGAAAGCGATTCAGCTTCAATGATGAGGTGAAAGAAGAGGTTCATAACTTTCTGAACAGCATGGCGGCGAGCTGGTATGACATGGGCATACAAAAACTGCCACAGCATCTACAACAATGCATCGACAGAAATGATGATTATGCTGAAAAATAGCTAAATGTTCAAGCTGTAAACTGATATAAACCATTGTAGAAATAAACATGTGTATGTACTTATAAAAAAATAGGAGACCTTACTTTTGGTATTACCCTCGTAATACATTGGATTACTTGACAGGGCAACAAAACTGGCCACATGTTGTGGCGCAGTGACAGTAGTGGAAAATCGGCACAAGATACTGAGAGTTCTGGTCAAAAGAAATCAATACCAAGGCACAAATATCAAATAACCAGCAATTTTAATCACACGATAGTGAATAGGCATGTTATTTCCTTAACCTGATTGTCTGACATAAAAATGCAATTTGTTTTGTATCACCTCCCCAAATTGTTCCTCAGTGTAACATTGGCCCCACCCTCTTCAACAACCTCGTACATCACAGCTATGTCCAAATAACTTTTTGAGGAATGGGGATATGTTAATTGTGTTCCTGTCACACATGATGCATAACATGGTACCCAAAAATGTGAACCCTTTCCTATTAAGGTTCTGCGAGTGTTTTGCATATGCATCTAGCAGTGTAATGTAATCTTCATGTGATGCCCCTTACAAACATTAACTTCTGTTACATCAAATCTTTTTCCTGCTGCATAGTTGTTAATGACCTTTGCTTCTTTAATAACCATTAACTTAAAGTTATCATTGTAAATCCAGTTGTAAATCCAATTGTAAGTCCAGAGACAGAGATTCATACACCTCACTAAAGTAACTGCTATGACATGCATCTATTATCAATCACTTTAAGGCTGAAGGCAAACTGATTTTTGTGATTAATTTTAGGGACACTGTTGTGTCACAGTTCAAATACTATTGTACCGTAACATTAATGGAAAATGCAGCTAAGTGATGCTAGTAATTTTAATGTTTGGTATAAATTATTGTGCAATATAAACAATATTTATCTCAGCCATCAAAACTTCATCTGCAAATATGACTTTGTATATTGTTGAATGACACATTTGGAAAACCCTTGTCTTAGGCAGGTAAGTTTCCCATTCAATGAGTCACTTTATTTCTTCAAATCTCAAACTTTCTAAAATAATCTTCAGTTTATTTTTGTGATTTTTTCCCCTAGTTATGGAATGAGTGACAGTGCTGGATGACAGTCAGACCCTACTGTCCCAAAACAGCTCTAGAACTGTTTCATATGTTGCTGAAAGAATGTATGAAAATATCCGCAAATTTGCACTAATGGAAAGTCTATTTAGGGCAGGCATGTAGCATTTTGGTTCAGTTAACAGTCCAGATAATTACTACCATACAGGTTCCCAGTCATTAACTGCAGTAAAATATATCTCCCTACTTTAATGACAGCATAAATTTTGGATGTATCTATCTCCTATTTTGAGCTCTATAGCCTAGTGATGAACCATGCCACCTCAGAAGCTACTTGTTTGTCATTTTGTTCAGTAAATAAGTTAGTAGATAAAGTTCATTGTTAATCCTTTCTCACATATGTGTGAGTAGATGTTAGTAATCCTGCCATGATGAATACTAATTTTACGACAGTGCACAGTATTGTGCTCCATAGTATTCATGATCTCTCTTTTGTTTCAGCGATAGGTTACAACTGTGTAGTCACAGTCACAACAAGGATGGTGAATTCAGTAAGTACCAGTAGTTATATATTAAATTTCCATATTCATTCATTAATAAAACTATTTAAGAAATTCTAGAGTACAAAGGCTAGAAAACAGACCAGTATGCGAAAGTGAAGTTAAATTATAATGTGACTGGATGATAATAGGGCATACGAGGACTGACCCTGTATTATTCAGTATTTTTAAAAGAAAAGACCAATAACTTTCTTACTGACTGTTGTCTGCAACTTCCCTCACATTATGTTTTGCTGATTCTTAATTGTAACAGGGTATCCGCCCCCCCCCAGCACGGACATGTGTAAGGGGGTGTTAACAGAGAGAACACTCTTTGTATAAAGCTTGACCGTGTTATCTAAAATGAAAACACATTTATTTTCTTTGTGACTATTAAAGTTCTACAACTTTAAGTGAAAAAGGTTGCTTTGAAAGGATAACAGTTCACACCATGTACTTCATTTATGTTCATATTAGCAGTTGAATGTTGTTGTTGTGGTCTTCAGTCCTGAGACTGGTTTGATGCAGCTCTCCATGCTACTCTATCCTGTGCAAGCTTTTTCATCTCCCAATACCTACTGCAACCTACATCCTTCTGAATCTGCTTAGTGTATTCATCTCTTGGTCTCCCCCTACGATTTTTACCCTCCACGCTGCCCTCCAATACTAAATTGGTGATCCCTTGATGCCTCAGAACATGTCCTACCAACCGATCCCTTCTTCTGGTCAAGTTGTGCCACAAACTTCTCTTCTCCCCAATCCTATTCAATACTTCCTCATTAGTTATGTGATCTACCCATCTAATCTTCAGCATTCTTCTGTAGCACCACATTTCGAAAGCTTCTATTCTCTTCTTGTCCAAACTATTTATCGTCCATGTTTCACTTCCATACATGGCTACACTCCATACAAATACTTTCAGAAATGACTTCCTGACACTTAAATCAATACTGGATGTTAACAAATTTCTCTTCTTCAGAAACGCTTTCCTTGCCATTGCCAGCCTACATTTTATATCCTCTCTACTTCGACCATCATCAGTTATTTTGCTCCCCAAATAGCAAAACTCCTTTACTACTTTAAGTGCCTCATTTTCTAATCTAATTCCCTCAGCATCACCCGACTTAATTAGACTACATTCCATTATCCTTGTTTTGCTTTTGTTGATGTTCATCTTATATCCTCCTTTCAAGACACTGTCCATTCCATTCAACTGCTCTTCCAAGTCCTTTGCTGTCTCTGACATAATTACAATGTCATCGGCGAACCTCAAAGTTTTTATTTCTTCTCCATGAATTTTAATACCTACTCCGAATTTTTCTTTTGTTTCCTTTACTGCTTGCTCAATATACAGATTGAACAACATCGGGGAGAGGCTACAACCCTGTCTTACTCCCTTCCCAACCACTGCTTCCCTTTCATGTCCCTCGACTCTTATAACTGCCATCTGGTTTCTGTACAAATTGTAAATAGCTTTTCGCTCCCTGTATTTTACCCCTGCCACCTTTAGAATTTGAAAGAGAGTATTCCAGTCAACATTGTCAAAAGCTTTCTCTAAGTCTACAAATGCTAGAAACGTAGGTTTGCCTTTCCTTAATCTTTCTTCTAAGATAAGTCGTAAGGTCAGTATTGCCTCACGTGTTCCAGTGTTTCTACGGAATCCAAACTGATCTTCCCCGAGGTTGGCTTCTACTAGTTTTTCCATTCGTCTGTAAAGAATTAGTGTTAGTATTTTGCAGCTGTGACTTATTAAGCTGATAGTTCGGTAATTTTCACATCTGTCAACACCTGCTTTCTTTGGGATTGGAATTATTATATTCTTCTTGAAGTCTGAGGGTATTTCGCCTGTTTCATACATCTTGCTCACCAGATGGTAGAGTTTTGTCAGGACTGGCTCTCCCACGGCCGTCAGTAGTTCCAATGGAATATTGTCTACTCCGGGGGCCTTGTTTCGACTCAGGTCTTTCAGTGCTCTGTCAAACTCTTCACGCAGTATCATATCTCCCATTTCATCTTCATCTACATCCTCTTCCATTTCCATAATATTGTCCTCAAGTACATCGCCCTTGTATAGACCCTCTATATACTCCTTCCACCTTTCTGCTTTCCCTTCTTTGCTTAGAACTGGGTTTCCATCTGAGCTCTTGATATTCATACAAGTCGTTCTCTTACCTCCAAAGGTCTCTTTAATTTTCCTGTAGGCGGTATCTATCTTACCCCTAGTGAGATAGGCCTCTACATCCTTACATTTGTTCTCTAGCCATCCCTGCTTAGCCATTTTGCACTTCCTGTCGATCTCATTTTTGAGACGTTTGTATTCCTTTTTGCCTGTTTCACTTACTGCATTTTTATATTTTCTCCTTTCATCAATTAAATTCAATATTTCTTCTGTTACCCAAGGATTTCTACTAGCCCTCGTCTTTTTACCTACTTGATCCTCTGCTGCCTTCACTACTTCATCCCTCAAAGCTACCCATTCTTCTTCTACTGTATTTATTTCCCCCATTCCTGTCAATTGCTCCCTTATGCTCTCCCTGAATCTCTGTACAACCACTGGTTCTTTTAGTTTATCCAGGTCCCATCTCCTTAAATTCCCACCTTTTTGCAGTTTCTTCAGTTTTAATCTACAGGTCATAACCAATAGATTGTGGTCAGAGTCCACATCTGCCCCTGGAAATGTCTTACAATTTAAAACCTGGTTCCTAAATCTCTGTCTTACCATTATATAATCTATCTGATACCTTTTAGTATCTCCAGGGTTCTTCCATGTATACAACCTTCTTTCATGATTCTTAAACCAAGTGTTAGTTATGATTATGTTGTGCTCTGTGCAAAATTCGACCAGGCGGCTTCCTCTTTCATTTCTGTCCCCCAATCCATATTCACCTACTATGTTTCCTTCTCTCCCTTTTCCTACACTCGAATTCCAGTCACCCATGACTATTAAATTTTCGTCTCCCTTCACAATCTGAATAATTTCTTTTATTTCATCATACATTTCTTCAATTTCTTCGTCATCTGCAGAGCTAGTTGGCATATAAACTTGTACTACTGTAGTAGGCGTGGGCTTCGTATCTATCTTGGCCACAATAATGCGTTCACTATGCTGTTTGTAGTAGCTTACCCGCATTCCTATTTTCCTATTCATTATTAAACCTACTCCTGCATTACCCCTATTTGATTTTGTGTTTATAACCCTGTAGTCTCCTGACCAGAAGTCTTGTTCCTCCTGCCACCGAACTTCACTAATTCCCACTATATCTAACTTCAACCTATCCATTTCCCTTTTTAAATTTTCTAACCTACCTACCCGATTAAGGGATCTGACATTCCACGCTCCGATCCGTAGAACGCCAGTTTTCTTTCTCCTGATAACGACATCCTCTTGAGTAGTCCCCGCCCGGAGATCCGAATGGGGGACTATTTTACCTCCGGAATATTTTACCCAAGAGGACGCCATCATCATGTAATCATACAGTAAAGCTGCATGCCCTCGGGAAAAATTATGGCTGTAGTTTCCCCTTGCTTTCAGCCGTTCGCAGTACCAGCACAGCAAGGCCGTTTTGGTTATTGTTACAAGGCCAGATCAGTCAATCATCCAGACTGTTGCCCTTGCAACTACTGAAAAGGCTGCTGCCCCTCTTCAGGAACCACACGTTTGTCTGGCCTCTCAACAGATACCCCTCCGTTGTGGTTGCACCTACGGTACGGCTATCTGTATCGCTGAGGCACGCAAGCCTCCCCACCAACGGCAAGGTCCATGGTTCATGGGGGGGTAGCAGTTGAAATTAGTCCCATTTTCACATGGAAAATTTAACTATCATGCTATAACTGTTCACATTATCCTTAATAATTGTTCAAATGGTATTGCCTGCCAACAAACAAATGCCACTGAATAAGAATTTGATTTCATATGTCATTATGCTCACCCTCCATGAATAAATTGATTAATCACTCACTGTTATCCTACCATGTCACAGAAAACTTCCAAACTCTTATTTAATCAACCTCAGTAAACTGTTCATATTTTTGGTGCAATTGGACTGCAACAACCATTCCACACAAAATCTTGACTATGACTGTAGTACATATAGTGCTGGGCCCCTGCGTACTTGGCTACCGTGTTTCTTGGATATACTTTGTGGACCAGGCACAGCCCCTACATCACCCCAAAGCAGCTGTTTATCAAAACATTGCTGCATTGATTGCTGCCAAGTCTCATGTGCCTGCGACAGTGCCCAGAGGTGCAGACTGTAATGCTACAGGGTGTGCATATCGCGGTAAACAGCACTCTAGTCGCAGGGGCATACTCATGTGCCTATGTTCTTCTGCACAAGTACCAACATTGCTACTAAGCCCCTTGTTGGCCAGTTTCCAAACGGATCACCAGCCATGCGGTGAGACTGCGCTACGGACCCCGACACCACCGACATTGCCACCTCGTGCCATCACTGGGCTCCCAGGCACTGCTGTTTGACCACTGATCCAAAAGACTCTGCTTCCATTGCTCATTGCTTCTGCTGATGATCAGTACTTTATCCTTTTTGACACCAGCTGTGTAATCACCACAGAAGATGATTTCCATTGTATTCTTCAATCATCACAGAAGATCATTTCTGTTGTAGTGTTCAGTCATCACAAAGGGGCATTTTTAGTTCTATTTCATGCGTGGACTTCATTCTCAAACTGTTCTAAATTGAGTTTATGTTCAGTAAACATTGTTACTTCAAGTGCTTCAATCCAGCACTGCCTTAGCCCACTACTCAGCAGGACATTTCAGTGACTGCCCATGCCACACGTAAAGGCACATGATGGTAGTGCTTGGACATTGTTGAATGAAACAACAAGGTAGTGCCTCCTGCTGGCAGTGTTGTGCTCTGCTCCAGATTTACCAGAGAACCAGTGGTGAGCAAGGGGTACAATTGACTAAGTCGTACCACTATTTATAGTAGTACCTCTTACAAATCTTTCACAAAGGTAAACAGTGGAAAAACAATGATCCTGATGAATTCATAATAATGGAAGATTCATATGATCAAATAGTGTTAAAACTTAAACATTCCAACTGAGCTGTGCTGTGGGTCCCATGTAACTTTAACAAACAAAATCCTTGTGCTGTGTAAGCATCATAAATTCCCTGTTTCGTCTGTCTCTACAACCTCTCAAGGACACAGGGCAGGTATAGGTTCTGTGATCTGTATGCACCCCTGTAATTCGGTGCCTATAAAACTGCTCAGATCACAACAGCAGAGACCTACCAAATCACAATGAAAAGGAAAGAAATACAGAAGGATTTGTATAGTGTTGTCAGCTGAGAGAGCCAGAGGGGTAAGTTCAGCTGCCTAATTGCAAAGGTTTTCTTCCTTCATGCACATTGGCACCTTTCCTTTGCAAAGTATCTGCTGATTATCATTAGACTGACAATGTTCCGAGTGCTGCAGTACAGGCTGTATACATTGCAGGACAGTGAAACAATGTAAGCATGTTCATTAATCAGTGCATTTATGAAGTATGCTGAAGTAAACAATAGTTTCACTTTCTGCCACCAGGTGAAAAAGATGGTGCTGCAAGTAGTCCGTGTGTGGTGTGGGTGCAGGAAAAGGGCAGGAATGATCAAACACATGATAATGGTGGTTCAGGCACATTTATTAGGATATGGTCCCAAGTTACAGCATGTGTTCAATATGACCTCCTGACTCAGCAACGTGTTGCATCCATAAAATGCCATGGTTGACAGTTGCTCGCAACGTACCTGATGTAATCAGAGTGATATTTCATCATATGCTATCCTTCAGATCAGGAAGAGTCCAGATACATCCCTGAGAGACATTATCTTGCAGATATCCCCACAACCAGAAGTCACACAGATTTTGATCAGGGGTTCTGGAAAGCCACAGATCGTGAAACTGCCTAGAGATGACACGGTCATCATCAAAGGTTTCTCAAAGCAAATCTTTCACTGGTAAGTGACATGTGGTGTTGGCCCTTTGTGTATGAAAATAGTGGTGTGGACACAGTTGCATTCTCTTAAAGCTGGAATCACGTATTGCACAGGGAGGTCCTCATAATGTGCAGATGTCACTGTATACCTAAAAGGCCTGCAAGGTGTCATCCCATTGAAGAAAAACAGATTGAGAATGAAGGAGCTTCTGAAACCCCAAGACAAAGTCACATAAGTTGAGTGCAGTGGATTTCCTGCACAACATGTGGTAGAGTAGAGCCCCACATGTGACAGTCTTGTGCATTCATGGCACTGTGCAGAGTAAAATGTGCCTTGTCCATCCAAAGAACATTCCTCTGCCACAGGTCATCCATATCCATGCGTACCAAAAAATGAAGTGCAAAGTCACAGCATTGTAGACCATATTGGGGCTTCTTTTGTTGCATATTCAGAGTCTTGTAGGGATACCTGTGTAGAATGCACCACAAAATCTTTTGAACTGGCTCCAAAATTTGAGGCTTGTGCTGCACATTCAGCTACAGCTACAACAACTAAGTACTACAGCAACTACTGTAACTAAGAACTGCCATGGGAATGGGCCACCTCTCTCTCTCCATGCTGTACCACCTAATTTGCCTGTTTCTTCAGATTTATTGATCATATGCTTTAGTCCATTTAATGACATAGGGCTCTTCACAGTTGTTTCTGTAGGCAGTATTCCTGTACTGTAGTGCTGCTATTGTTACCGTTGTGATACAACTACTCTGCCAGCAATGCATGGTGTTTCTTCTCAATATTCATTACTTTTCATACAGGAAACTTCAACCTTCTTAACCCTTTACACCAACAGTCACTTCACAAAAGAAATTAACACATGATGCCAGGCTACAGAAGCATGCTGATGTCAAAACAGGAAACATTTCACGTTCTGACTGCTTATGGCACCATATTTTCACCTGGTGGCAGAAAATGGAACTCTTATTTTTTTGGCATACTACACAAATGCACCGATTAGTGAACATGCCTATAATGTCTCAGCTTCCTGTGGTGTATACACCTGCTCTGCAGCAGTCAGAACGCCATCAGTGTAATTATAACCATCCCATATGAGAGTGTGCACTACCTGGTCAAAAGGATCCAGACGCCCATATGTAATGCAGAATTGTCCACTAGGTATCATGAGAGGCAGACATACCAGTTTCAAAGGAGGTGGAGACTGTTGTGTTGTCAGTAAAGAAGCAGTAACAGCAGAATGAGTCACTCAGGAAAGCTCAGTGACTTGAAATGTGACTATAATCTGATTAAAATCACATGATAATTGATGTCTGTCAATTGCCACAGAAATGTTGCCACATCCACTGCCAGCTATCACTTGATTAGAGGTAACACACAAATTTGGCTGGTCACTTCACAAATACTGCTAAGTGTAATGCAGAGCAGTGTTGGAAGTAGCTGCCACAAGGTGTGACAGAAACGGGAGATGCTCTGTCAACAGCTTATTTTAAGTAACCAATGAGTGAACTGCAGAAGACAGCACATTTTATAGTCTTGAATTTAAACACATGTCCCAACTTATCCACGACCTCATGATTTGCAATGGATCTGAGAAAATGATTGTCAACAATCAGCAGCAGAACCAAAATTGAAATCACTTAGTTCACAGTGTTTAAGGCTAACCTCTACGAGCAAACTCAGGACAGAAAAATTTCAGTTGCAGTAATAAAAGCACACTGTAATTTCTCACTGACTTAGATTACCTAAAACTACCTTCACACTGTGCTGCACAGGCTGCTGCCTTACCAACCGACAAGTAGTCCTGTTTGGCAATTGGTTGCAGATGATACATAACACAAACAGATTCCAAACAAAAAAAGAATGACAGAAAGAAAAATAGGAGCAAATAAAAGTCAATATGATGATAAAAATGATATAGTAATGTATTAAAAATAAAAGGATTGCATTTAAACCAGTTAACTGAATAAAAATAATAATGAAAGTCTTTTGATTAGATTTATAAAAATAAAAAAATTCAGTGCATTTGACAAGATATGATCCTACGACCGTCCACACAGCAGGTTTATATGCTAACCACTGTGTTACACTTTTACACTGTGGAAGGTTTTGTATGTATGACTCCGGTGCCCCACTCCCAAGGATTAATTGCAGCCTTCAAAAATTCTGCTTCACGCAGTGTTGTGTGAAGCTTATCTAATGTAAGCCAATCTTTATGATTATAATAACTCTATATGTGATGCAAAATTGCATCTTGTGTCGAAGAATCCAGTAATGTTTGGTTAGTGCTGTGTATGAAATGTGTGTACTTTGTTAGCAGCATTGTTTGTTTGTGTGTGTGTGTGTGTGTGTGTGGTTATCATGTGTGATGAAATATGAAATAAAAGGGCCAGACCCAGGATGCAGGATGCAAATCCATCAAGAAAGAAAGCTGGACACAGAGTAGGAAGTGGACTGACTAATTATTTTGGCAGTCTGGCAATATCAAATGGTTTGAGTGTGACAATGAGCACTCCAATTGGAGCCAGCTACAACACTGTCAACTATCAAGTAATTTTAATCAGTCTACAGTCATTGGGTCTCACCTGAGTAACATATCTTTCAATAACATTTTAACCCTTCTAAAGCTGCCCAGTTTGACTGTTGGCAATGTGACTGTATAGTAGAAACACAAAGGAGGAAACATAGCTAAACCAAGATCAGGCAGACTTCATGTACTGATGGACAGGGTGTACCGTGCACTGTGGAGGGTTGTTGTAAAAATTTGCTTGAAATCAGTGGAAGGAATCACTTGCGAGTTCCAGCAGTCCAGCTAGTATTATGTGCTGAGGGAGTTAAAAGAATGGAGTACGTTAGTCGAACAGCTCCTCATAAACTACACATTTCTGTAGTCAGTGCTGAGCTATATTTCAGTTGGTGTAAAGAGTGACACCACTGGACCACTGGAAACAAGTGATTTAGATTGGTGAATCATGCTATAACTTATGGCAATCTCATGGAAAAGTTTGGCTTTGGCAAATGTCTGGAGAATATTATTTGCCATTATGTGTAGTTCTAACGGTGAAGTAAGGAAAATGTGGTGTTATGGTAAAGGAGTGTTTTTCATGGTTAAGGTGTGGTCACCTTATTGCATTTAAGAAAATACTAAATGCATAAGGATATGAGCACATTTTACAGTGTTGTGTACTGCCTACAGCAGAGGAACAGTTCAGAGATGATGACTGGTTTATCAGCCTGACAATGCACACTGTCATAAAGCAGCAGCTGCGAGGCAATGTTTTGTGGACAAAAACGTACCTGCAATTGACTAGCCTGCCCAAGAGTCCCAACCTGAGCCCAGTGGAGCACCTTCAAGATGAGTTAGAATGTGGACTTCACATCAGGCCCCAGCATCCAGCATCACTATCTTCTCTGCTCTGGTTTTGGCGCTTCAGGAAAAGTAGACTGCCATTTCTCCACAGAAATTCAGACACCTCTTTGAAAATGTTGTCCACCTTCATAGTTGAGTTGTTGGTGTTGACGGCTGCCGTTCAGAGGACCCAGGTACAATTCCTGGTGCTGTCAAGGATTTTTCCTTAGTGGAAGGACTGGTATGGAGTGCACTCAGCTTCGTGATGCCAGTTGAGGAGCTACTTGATGATGTGTATGGGTCGTCTGAGTAGAATGACTCGCACATGTCATATTACGTTTAGTTGCTCCGAGGTGGATGGAGGTACTGTGACAGTTCAAACAAATTAGTGACACACACATGTGCACTTTATTGTGCTGCAATACTTATCTAAAGATATACAACAACTCATTGGATGTGCTTGTGGACAGATACAACCAAGCAGTGGCCTGTCAAGGCATGATTTACTGAATACAGTGTCAAGAACATTATGACCATCCCAGGTGCCACACTGTCAGTCACTGTAATAAAAACATGTCCATATGCAAGGGCTATAGGCAACTCCACTTGTAGATTAAGTCTCGCAGACTAATCTCCACTATGACCTGTAGCTGTGAACTGCAACCATGGAACTCCGTACTAGAACCAGTGCCGAGCGTGCCTGTGGCCACTGCTTATCTCAGTGCAGAAGGCCATCTCACTGGCAGTGGCACAGAGGCTACTGTTTGGGCCATGCTTGTGGTTGGTGGTAAACTTTAAAGCGCTGCCCTTGGTGCCAATCAGAAACTGTCTCAGCACACCAGCTCCAGTTGTGTCCAATGTTGGAATGAAAAGTAGCAGCTCCACAGTCTGGAAAGTTGGCAAAAGTCCGGGAGAGTGGTGTGCTGACCACATGCCCGTCCATACCACATCTGAATGATGTCATAAGGCAGAGGATGATACTGTGGCTGGTTGACATCCCTTGGGCCTTCAAGGCCTGGACAAGGAGTGCTGATAGTGTTTCCAGCTGAGTTTAAGCTGTCATAAAGGTAATGGGTGGACACACTCATGTTAATGCTTATTAATTAATAAACAGTTACTTTTGATCAGATCAGTTGATTATAAGTGACTGATTTTGTGTGTGTGTGGGGGGGGGGGGGGGAGAGTTTTTGTACTGCATTTTGTGTTGCTGCTGATATTGATGATGGTGATAATGATATTGATGATGGGAGAGAGAAGGGAGAGGATTAAATGTAATGCCACTGCATTGCACTCAACTTGTCATCACTATCCGACAGACAGATTATAAACAGCAATGTCACACTGTTCACACTCTGGTCAAATACTGATGCTTAAAGTCTCTTCCTCCAACAGGATTCAGACTGGCTATCTTCAAGTTTAATGTTGCACAGCCATGTGCTAGCAGCCTCAGCTGTGGACCCATGCTCAATGGAAGATAATATACATTACAAACAGTTCCAGCAAAGCATTGTAATTTGTAATACTTACTTTAACTGCACCATTGTCAAATTAAGATTTTCAGACTTTTGGATAGTAATATGTAACATTGACTTTAAAATAAGTTTGTGATTTGGAAACACAGTTTCGGGCACAAACTATCACATGTATGTCATATTTCTTCAAAGTTTAAATGGATGAATAAATTATAAGCCCATAATTGCTTTTTAAAAATATATTGCCAAAATGTTTTAGTCGTATTTCATAAACTTATCCAACATTTGTGGTTACTTGAGATGTAGATAACCTCACAAAGTCATGAACTATTTATCTGCAAATCTAAGAAAAAAAAACACACACAGATAGAGAGATAGAGAGGAGAAAGGTGAAATTTGTAAATAATGAAGACCTAGCCACAAAATGGATAATGTTTTCAAAATGTCATGTTCTCCTAGTCAGCATTGGGGATATCAACTTCATTTAGTAGCCTAATTAAGTTATTTCACAAATTAAGCATACTTGATTTTGTACATTACATTAGCCTAAAGATAAACTTGATATAATAAGCAATTATATCTTGGTTTATAAGTGTTATCATTTAACAGAAACTTCGAGGTACAACAGAGGCGCTTCACATCCTCACAAAATCAAACAATGTCCGATTTGAATTTATATTCACAAACCTCATTTTAGGGAATGCTCGACACATTACATCGATTATGGGTGTATTTAAGTGAGTAATAGCTTTCAAGTATTTGTATACTATTTTGTTATGCAGTATATTATTTTCACTGCTTTAACGGTATACTCTGGTTTTGTGTACTTTGGTACCACAAACGTAGCAATGCACAAATAAATTTGATAACAACTCACAGACTGCTTATGGAGAAACCAATTTGCACTTTGCTAAGTTTTTTCTCATTCATAGAAAATAAAATGCAAATACCTCATATTTTAGTGATCTTATGCACTAATGATGTCTGGATGCTGTACATATAGTCAGTACTACTCTTATATCAGATAAATTTATTATGTAATTGAAGAATCTTCACTGATGTTCTGTAATTGATATGATCTGTTTCAACTTTTATCCACTGTCAGGCATTTTTAATGTAATTCCAGGATAACAGGCTAGTAATTATGAAGCACTGTGGCTTCCCATACATACGGCATCCCTTTAAAAATCTGACCAAGGAACCAATAACAGCAAGTGAATCAGGCTTGTGAGATGATGCAGTTACTGGCACATCAGTGTGCAGCCTGCAGCCTTGCTGTAGTGGTAACACCAGTTCCTATCAAGTCACTGAAGTTAAGTGTTGTTGAGCTTGGCTAGTCCTTAGATGGGCGGCTGTACGGGTCTGCCAAGTGCTGCTGGCAACTGAGGTGCACTCAGCCTTGTGAGGCCAATTGAGGAGCTACTTGATTGAGAAGCAGTGGCTTCAATTATGAAAACAGACAACAGTCAGGAGAGCAGTATGCTGACCTCGTGCTTCTCAATATCCACATCCAGTGATGCCTGTTGGCTGAGGATTACACAGCAGTTGGTTGGTACCGCTGAGCCTTCCAAGGCCTGTCCAGATGGAGCTAGAGGAGTTACATTAGTGTGTAGGACCCAGATACATCTAGAACTATTCAGTAACATATTTATAGTTGTGGACAGTCCTGGTGGAATGTAAATAATTTAGGAGTAGAGGTAACCCCCAACCAAATAGTGGAGGCATTGAGTTCTCAAAAGGTACATAAATGAGGCCGAAAACTGTGCTAGCTTTTGGACCAATCTTCTATGAGGTAGAGGACACACACACACACACACACACACACACACACACACACACACACACACACACACACACACACGTGGGCATGCGCCTATGGCACCTAAATACAATACACTGTGCCAAGACTGCAGTTTTGCAACTTGTCTAAGGTGAGGGATTGTGTCAGATGGACTGTTTGAGGGAAAGAAGAATGCAAGGAGTGGGTAGGAGAGACAGGGAATGGTGGCTGACAGTTGGGATGGAGACAGCATCTGCACAATGGTGTTTATGTAGAGTGGATTGTTAAGGGAAACAGAACAGAGGAAGGGGAGACAGCATCGAAGAGGGTGTTGGTGCAGGATGGGTGAAATTAGGGTCCTGGAGCAGGGTGGAGGTGGGTATGGAGGCAGGGGGCTACCATAGGTTGCGGCCACAAGGATTACAGAAATGAAGGATATGTTGCAAGAGCAACTCCCATCTGTGTAGTTCAGAGAAGCTGGTGTTGGCAGAGAGATTCAAATGGCACAGGTTGTGAAGCAGCCACTGAAGTGGAGCATGTTGTGATCAACAGAATGTTCTGACAGTGGGTGGTCAATTCTGCTTGTACCCACATTTGTGCCCATTCATTTGGTTGGATGGCTGTTCAGTGACCATGCCAACATAAAATGCTGTGCAGACTGTGATATAATCAACCTCCCAACAGATGAAGGCTCCACCACTATCATGATGAACTGCTTTTTTACCTAACAAAAGGCATCCACCAACTGTCTTGGCTCCTCCACCTATGAACCCCCCATTCCAGAAGTCCAACATAATCTCCAATCGGCCGGCCAGAGCGGTTAAAGGCGCTACAGTCTGGAACCGCACGACCGCTACGGTCGCAGGTTCGAATCCTGCCTCGGGCATGGATGTGTGTGATGTCCTTAGGTTAGTTAGGTTTAAGTAGTTCTAAGTTCTAGGGGACTTATGACCACAGCAGTTGAGTCCCATAGTGCTCAGAGCCATTTGAACCATTTTTAATCTCCAATCTCTACTTAAATTCTTATGCACAGCCCAGAATCAGTCATCCTGAATCAATCTGCCATCTCACCCCAATGACCTGCTGCATACCCACCTTCTGCATTCTTCCCAAAATCTATAAACCTAACAATCTTGGACACCCCGTTGTAGCTAGTTACTATCTTCTTTTTCTTGGGCCTTTGTCCTGCATTGGTATAGGGTCAGTGTGGTTATTAACAGATTTAGCATGGTTAATTTAAGGGGTAGCCAGTTGCCCTTCCTGTTACCACCCCGCTACCTGCCCCCTGGGATGGAATAGGTGTACCCAAACTGTCTGAGTGTAGTGTTATTCATGTGAAAGTGAGTGAATGTTTTCTAAATGTTTGTAGATCATGCAACTGAGGCAGGACTTGGCTACTAGCCCAGTATTCACATGGTGGGATGTAAGAAACTGCCTAAATACCACATCCAGACTGGCTGGCACACTGACCCTCATCACTAATCTTACAGCAGACTCAATCCAGGGCCGGTGCACCTCCCCATCCTGGAAGCAGCACTTTAACACGCTTGGCCATCCAAGTGGGTCATTGTAGCTGCTTACCATGCTCACAGTGAAACAACCGACAGCCACCCTTCCCCGATCTTCACTCCCACTTTCCACTTCCTTTCTGCTTTTGCTCTCTCCACCTGAGAGAACCCTTCACTTCAGCTGAGCTGCAGAACTGCAGTCCCAGCCCAGTGTATTCAGCTGTCACAGTGTAGCCATATAAGTTTGCATATGTCTGTGTAAGAGAGGGGAGAAGGGGTTGCGGATGTATGTGTACTCTAGCTTGAAAAAATATGTGTCCAAAATCTATCAAATTTTTCAGTTTGTTTATGTTCTTTTGTCTACTTAATGCCCCCATTATTAGGTGTGTTGTTATCTTTACTCTCAAATTATTTGAAAATCACATATTTCTATTACTGGCATCCCTAACAGCAGCTTACATAGTGTTTGGTGGATGGGTAGAGGTCCAAACAGTGAGTCCTGTTCCTAGCTCTGACAAGGGTTTCCACAAATCCAGAGGACTGATGACCTCAGATGTTAAGTCCCATAGTACTCAGAGCCATTTTCCACTAATCCCAAGTGACGAGTTGGAGTGTCGTAGTTAAGTAATGAGTTTGCTTTCTATATATCATCGAAGAAATGGTAATGTCATCCAGACGTTGAAGGAAATTATCGATCATAGGTTCAAAGGGGGCTATCACTGTGCATGTCCATGAACTGGTATAACACAGAGTCATTTCACCACCAACGTCTGCTAATGTGGCAAGGGTTGAGATGTCATACAGGTTAAGGTATTCCCTCACAGTGTTCCCCAAAATGCAGTCAATATCCTGGTGCTTGCATTCATTTTTGTTTACCAGTGCAGTATCATACTCCTAAGATCTTTATATTCATCATGTTTGTTGTTTGGTTGATTTGGGGGAGGAGACCATCAAATGAGGGAAGTGGTGTGTTACGATAGTGAATGATCTGCTAAATAAATGTGATTGGATCTTATTGATATTCGAAACAATTATAAGGTACCCTATGTCAGTTTTAGAGTAATTCTTCTGAGAATGGTGGAGACCTAAACAGTTACCTTTTCAACACCTTTCTGTATTTGCACTAAAACAGTGTCACTGTTGAGCTTAATCGTGAAGTTAGCATTGGACAGCAGCAAGATACAGTCTCTTGTTATAGTCAGAAAAATGTCTTTCTAGCTCCACATTCTAAAAAATGTGATGCTTCCCCGCAGCATTTCTTGTAGTGATTTCTTGTACCTGATTTTGACAATGGTTTTCACAGATTGCAGGTGACCAGTTGCAGTGCTATGTAAATTCTTACATTACTTATATTCACATTTTGGAAGAGCAAGTTTCAAATCTCTGTCTGGCCAATCAGGTTTAGGTTTCCCTCGGCTTCCCTGAATCGACAATTAAGGTGAATGCATATCCATAGTGAAGAAATATTTTGTTCATTTCAAGCAATCAGAGACATCATTGTTTCATGACAATGTGTAGACATCATTTTTGGTGATATTGCTCATTTGCTGATATTGCAGAAATTCCTTCCTGATCCTTACCCTATCCTAACTTGTGATTCTTCTCTAACAATTTAACTGTCTATAGGACATCAAACTCTATCTTCCTTCTTCTAACAATATGTGTTCTGCAGCTGGAAAATCTGTTATAGTTCTTACTTTTCTGTATCATGATTTCTTCTCATATACTTTAACTAGGTGCTCGAAGACTTTTATTTCTTGGGCAATGAAGGAGAACTTTCTTGCATTGGGACAAATACCTGAGTCTTTGACACACATTAGCACAGTAGTTGAGTTATTATGTTACTTTCTATGTGTCATCGAAGAAATGGCAATGGCATCTTGACAGTGAAGGAAATTGTCCATCATGGACTCAAAGGGGGCTATCACATTGCAGAGATCAATTAGTATAACTTTGGTATTGTAGAGGTCATCAGGTGCTATAAAAACAGTCCTACATCTACATGTATGCTCCAGAAACTATGGTGAGTGGTGAAGGCTGCTTCTGACACTTCAATTGTTTGCTGGTCACCTTGACAGCTTTAATCTGCCAGTAGCTAATATGTACAAAGGCAGTCCTACATCTACATATGTACTCTGAAAGCTACCTTATAGTGTGTGGTGTAAGTCCTTCTGGCACTAGACAGTTTTAATCCAATAGTAGCTAATCTGCATATCCATAGTGAAGAAATATTTTGTTCATTTCAAGCAATCAGAGACATCATTGTTTCATGACAATGTGTAGACATCATTTTTGGTGATATTGCTCAATTGCTAATATTGCAGAAATTCTATATTCCATGTGTCTTCCTGATGAGAACCACTGAAGAAACCCAAGTGCATCTCCGAGCATCTTCTACATTCCTTATGAAATTACTCCTTTCTCAGCTGGAGACTATTCATGTGATTGGTAATCCCTCAAATAATCCCCAATATTTATATAATTTTTCATATTGAGCTGTCAGGTCTGTCTTATCTCCATCCTGGATTGGTGCAAATTGCCCATCACTCTCCAACATCATGCCTCATTTAGGCCAGGATCTGTTGGTGTTAGGATAGTATCCTCCTTCACGGTACTTTCTTTAACGGTACCAATGAATTATTATTCCTCATTGTCACTCAGCTGATCTTCTTGGTCTCGTTTGGATGTTACCATGTGCATATTGGTAGAGATTATTTGCAGATAATTATTGCAGCTGATGACCCTGAGTTCCCCTTGGTCACTTCTGATGGTGACTTAAGCATAATCTCATTCTTTGAGAAGAACTTGTCTGATGGGAGGAATAGTTGCCAAAGATCAATGCACCTCTTCTTGAATAACCAGTGCTATGTCCTGCTACCGGTGTGCAATGTTCATATCTGTCAGAGATTTCTGGCCATTTATTATATTATGTATTATATTAAAGTTGCTAAACCCTGATTGTCTTTCATGATTGTCATGTTGTGACAACATGTTTTAGAATGAGTGCTTCATACATAGCTATGCTTCTCGTTATGTATGAAACTTCACTGCCTGTCAAGTATGGCCCTCTACATCTACATCTACATCCATACACCGCAAGCCACCTGACGGTGTGTGGCGGAGGGTACCTTGAGTAGCTCTATCGGTTCTCCCTTCTATTCCAGTCTCATATTGTTCTTGGAAAGAAGGATTGTCAGTATGCCTCTGTGTGGGCTCTAATCTCTCTGATTTTATCCACATGGTCTCTTTGCGAGATATACGTAGGAGGGAGCAATATACTGCGTGACTCCTCGGTGAAGGTATGTTCTCGAAACTTCAACAAAAGCCCATACCGAGCCACTGAGCGTCTCTCCTGCAGAGTCTTCCACTGGAGTTTATCTATCATCTCTGTAATGCTTTCGCGATTACTAAATGATCCTGTAATGAAGCACGCTGCTCTCCGTTGGATCTTCTCTATCTCTTCTGTCAACCCTATCTGGTACGGATCCCACACTGCTGAGCAGTATTCAAGCAGGGGGCGAACAAGCGTACTGTAACCTACTTCCTTTGTTTTTGGATTGCATTTCCTTACGATTCTTCCAATGAATCTCAGTCTGGCATCTGCTTTACCGACGACCAACTTTATATGATCATTCCATTTTAAATCACTCCTAATGCGTACTCCCAAATAATTTATGGAATTAACTGCTTCCAGTTGCTGACCTGCTATATCTTAGCTAAATAATAAGGGATCTTTCTTTCTATGTATTTGCAGCACATTACACTTGTCTACATTGAGATTCAATTGCCATTCCCTGCACCATACGTCAAATCGCTGCAGATCCTCCTGCTTTTCAGTACAATTTTCCATTGTTACAACCTCTCAATATACCACAGCATCATCTGCAAAAAGCCTCAGTGAACTTCGGATGTCATCCACCAGGTCATTTATGTATATTGTGAATAGCAACGGTCCTATGACACTCCCCTGCGGCACACCTGAAATCACTCTTACTTCGGAAGACTTCTCTCCATTGAGAATGACATGCTGTGTTCTGTTATCTAGGAACACTTCAATCCAATCACACAATTGATCTGATAGTCCATATGCTCTTACTTTGTTCATTAAACGGCTGTGGGGAACTGTATCGAACGCCATGTGGAAGTCAAGAAACACGGCATCTACCTGAGAACCCATGTCTATAGCCCTCTGAGTCTCATGGACGAATAGTGCGAGCTGGGTTTCACACGATCGTCTTTTTTGAAACCCATGCTGATTCCTACAGAGTAGATTTCTAGTCTCCAGAAAAGTCATTCTACTCGAACATAATATGTGTTCCAAAATTCTACAACTGATCGACGTTAGAGATTTAGGTCTATAGTTCTGCACATCTGTTCGACGTCCCTTCTTGAAAATGGGGATGACCTGTGCCCTTTTCCAATTCTTTGGAATGATACGCTCTTCTAGAGACCTATGGTACACCGCTGCAAGAAGGGGGGCAAGTTCCTTCGCATACTCTGTGTAAAATCAATCTGGTATCCCATCAGGTCCAGCGGCCTTTCCTGTTTTGAGCGATTTTAATTGTTTCTCTATCCCTCTGTCGTCTATTTCGATATCTACCATTTTGTCATCTGTGCGACAATCTAGAGAAGGAACTACAGTGCAGTCTTCCTCTGTGAAACAGCTTTGGAAAAAGACATTTAGTAATTTTGATCCACCTACCGCTTTGACATAAGACCAAAATTTCGTAGGATTTTCTGCCAAGTCAGTACATAGAACTTTAATTTCGAATTCATTGAATGCCTCTTGCATAGCCCTCCTCACACTACATTTCGCTTTGCGTAATTTTTGTTTGTCTGCAAGGCTTTGGCTATGTTTATGTTTGCTGTGAAGTTCTCTTTGCTTCCGCAGCAGTTTTCTAACTCGGTTGTTGTACCACGGTGGCTCTTTTCCATCTCTTACAATCTTGCTTGGCACATACTCATCTAACACATATTGTACGATGGTTTTGAACTTTGTCCACTGATCCTCAAAACTATCTGTACTTGAGACAAAACTTTTGTTTTGAGCCATCAGGTACTGTGAAATCTGCTTTTAGTCACTTTTGCTAAACAAAAAAATCTTCCTACCTTTTTTAATATTTCTATTTATGGCTGAAATCATCAATGCAGTAACTGCTTTATGATCGCTGATTCCCTGTTTTGCGTCAACTGTTTCAAATAGTTTGGATCTGTTTGTCACCAGAAGGTCTAATATGTTATCACCACGAGTCGGTTCTCTGTTTAACTGCTCAAGCTAGTTTTCAGATAAAGCACTTACAAAAATTTCACTGGATTCTTTGTCCCTGCCACCTGTTAAGAACGTTAGTCTCCCAGTCTATATCCGTCAAATTAAAATCTCAACCCAGAACTACGAGATGCAGTCAAGTTCTAAGGCCTCCGATTTTTTTTCTCCGGACTGGAAAGAGATAGAAACATGCGCATTGTTTTAAAATGAGGCCGCATTCATTGTCAATACATCCCAGAGATGGCAGCACCGTACGGCAGATGGAATTTTACCGCCAGCAGCGAGAATGAGAACTGTTTTAAATACTTAAAATGGCGACGTTTTCCTTACTTGAACAGCGTGCAATCATTCGTTTTCTGAATTTGTGTGGTGTGAAACCAATTGAAATTCATCGACAGTTGAAGGAGACATGTGGTGATGGAGTTATGGATGTGTCGAAAGTGCGTTCATGGGTGCGACAGTTTAATGAAGGCAGAACATCGTGTGACAACAAACCGAAACAACCTCGGGCTCGCACAAGCCGGACTGATGACATCATCAAGAAAGTGGAGAGAATTGTTTTGGGGGATCGCCGAATGACTGTTGAACAGATCGCCTCCAGAGTTGGCATTTCTGTGGGTTCTGTGCACACAATCCTGCATGACGACCTGAAAATCCGAAAAGTGTCATCCAGGTGGGTGCCACGAATGCTGACGGACGACCACATGGCTGCCCGTGTGGCATGTTGCCAAGCAATGTTGATGCGCAACGACAGCATGAATGGGACTTTCTTTTCATTGGTTGTGACAATGGATGAGACGTGGATACCATTTTTCAATCCAGAAACAAAGCGCCAGTCAGCTCAATGGAAGCACACAGATTCACCACCACCAAACAAATTTCGGGTAACCGCCAGTGCTGAAAAAATGATGGTGTCCATGTTCTGGGACAGCGAGGGCGTAATCCTTACCCATTGCGTTCCAAAGGGCACTACGGTAACAGGTGCATCCTACGAAAATGTTTTGAAGAACAAATTCCTTCCTGCACAGCAACAAAAACGTCCGGGAAGGGCTGCGCGTGTGCTGTTTCACCAAGACAACGCACCCGCACATCGAGCTAACGTTATGCAACTTTGAAGTGATTCCTCGACCTGGCTCCTAGTGACTTTTGGCTTTTTCCAACAATGAAAGACACTCTCCGTGGCCGCACATTCATCAGCCGTGCTGCTATTGCCTCAGCAATTTTCCAGTGGTCAAAACAGACTCCTAAAGAAGCCTTCGCCGCTGCCATGGAATCATGGCATCAGCGTTGTGAAAAATGTGTACGTCTGCAGGGCGATTACGTCGAGAAGTAACGCCAGTTTCATCGATTTCTGGTGAGTAGTTAATTGGAAAAAAAATCGGAGGCCTTAGAACTTGAATGCACCTCGTATAACATGGTGGGGAAATCTAGTCAAAATATTTTCCAAATTATACTTCAGGTGCTCAGCCACAACAGCTGCTGACCCAGGGGGCCTATAGAGACATCCATTTACCATGTCTGAGCCTGCTTTAACCGTGACCTTCACCCAAATTATTTCACATTTCGGATCTCCGTCAATTTCCTTCGATACTATTGCACTTCTTATCGCTATAACACGCCTCCCCTTTCACTGTCCTGCCTGTCTCTGCAGTATACATTCCAATCTGAGTTTAGAATTTCATTACTGTTTACATCTGGTTTCAGCCAACTTTCTTTCCCTAGTACTATGTGGGCATTGTGACCGTTTATTAATGAGAGCAGTTCTGGGACCTTTCTATAGACGCTCCTGCAGTTTACTATTAGCAGATTAATATTGTTATTCCCTGTTGCATTTTGTCTACTACTACCTTGTCGCATCTCAGGAGGTGTCTTGTCGGGCCTAGGGAGGGAATTCTCTAACCTAAAAAACCCATATGTGCACTACACACGTACTCCGCTACCCTTGTAGCCGCTTCCTGCGTGTAGTGCACGCCTGACCTATTCAGAGGGACCCTATATTTCTCCGCCCGATAGCGGAGGTCGAGAAATTTGCACCCCAGATCTCCGCAGAATCGTCTGAGCCTCTGGTTTAAGCCTTCCACTCGGCTCCAAACCAGAGGACTGCGATCGGTTCTGGGAACGATACTACAAATAGTTAGCTCAGATTCCACCCCGTGAGCGAGGCTTTCCGCCTTCACCAACTCCGCCAATCGCCTGTATGAACTGAGGATGACCTCTGAACCCAGACGGCAGGAGTTATTGGTGCTGACATGAGCAACAATTTGCAGTCGGGTGCACCCAGTGCTCTCTTATCGCCGCCGGCAGGGCCTCCTCCACATCTCGGATGAGACCCCCCCTCAAGATATCTCTTTCGTTTTTTCCTTTCCTTTTTGCCCAATTTCCTTCCATGCATCTGCTAAAAGCTTGCTAATCATTTTTGCACTAGAATGCTGAATGGTAGGTTAACATTCACAATGATTGTGAAACCTTGCACTTCACACGATATTCTCAGTACTTTCTCTTATAGAAAAATAAATGTCTCTGTAAACTTGACATACTGTACTACAGGAAATATCACTGTGAAGCATCAAGCATAAGTTTAGAAATCACTGAATCATAAAATTAGGTCTTGTTTAGATGCTGCTCGACAGCATGCACGAATTTTACAAAATGCATAAGACTGTGCTGTCTGTGACAATGATACTTTTTCTGCTACCGGTTTTGGTCTTAACCATCTTCAATGGCAGAAAAATTATTGCACAGCAGAGGTGAGCAATTTTCTGCCATTAAAGATGGTTTAAGACTGAAACAGGTAGCAGAATAAATATCATTATCACAGAGAGCATAGTGTTATGCATTTTGTAAAATTGTAACATAAAATTAGGATTATTTGAGTGGGATTTGAAGGTACAATGGCTGTTGGTTTGCTAGGTCATTGTCTGACACACTGCAGATCAAAAATGATGCGTGATATAATCGGGTATAAAATCTAAATTTGGAGACTGTATTGTGTGTTTGAAACTGTACCCAACCCAGTGGCAAAGATAATTTATTCTAGTCAGTGAAGGCTAAGTTAGTTGTAGATTGTTGAAAATTGACAAAAAGAGAGAATATATCATTAACTAGACCCTAAAAAAAGGATGATAATTCCATTGAGTCATTCTTTTGTGTTTGTATTAAATGTGAGTGAAATTTTGTAGCTGTTTTATATATGATAACTCATTGGTGTACTTCCTAGATCTTGTACTATACAAATAAATCTAAAAAATGAAATGGTCAGTCAATGTTGTTAACATCTGTATTCCCTACTTTATGTGTAACAAGATGTCTTGAAATCTAAACCATAATCAGTAATGGAGTCTTCTCTTCTCATCTTGTTATATAAATGTCAGAACACTCTTACATGACCCATGTATTTCCTCCAAGACCACCTATGATGTTCAGCATTCATTTTTTAAATTTAATGTTCGAATTTACATTTAGCTCTTTGTACCTGTATTTGTGTGAGTGTATCCATTCAAAATAAAAATGGTTGGCTTAGTTGTCTCATTAAAGCTATATACTAATGAATGTGAATAATTAAAATTGCAGAGCTTATACATCATCAAGAATGTACCGTGAACTCAAGTTGAGGGGTGCCATCATTTATAATAAACAACTCAAGCTTCTTCCACTAGAGCAAGTTGTTACAACTGTGAATGGAATATGGAATCTGTCAAGTGATCAGGTTCTGTTGTATTATGTAAGAAACATATTTTTAATTACATCACGTAAGTGCCCTGTTTAGAAGCTTTCTTTTATTTCCAGGGAAACCTTGGCACATTTGTTATAACAAATGTTCGTCTTGTATGGTTTGCTGATATGAATGAAAATTTCAATATTTCCCTGCCATACCTTCAGATAGCAAAAGTAAGTAAATATGTGAGATTATTTATATCTGTTAAAACAGTCTCCTCTTATACAGTGATATTTCAGTTGCAGTTTCACCATAATTCCTTTCTTATGCCCACTTTCAAAACTAAACTTGGTATTTTCTTCTGCGCACTCTGTTGTCATGAATATGCTATGTAAAAGCAAGCAAAGTCTTTTAACAGCTGACTACATAATTAGCAAGTTTTATTTTTATTTGGACACTTTGTTTAGCATTTTCAATTCAGATTGTTCCCACTGAAAACTTTTTCTGCAATCTAATGGGTGAAACTTACTATAAAAAATTAGAAGGGCAGATGTCAATACCTTTTACATTACTTTTCTTGTACTCCTAAGCAGAAGCAGTAATGTGCATTTGCACAGTTCTGTGTTTCACAACATGAAATTGTATTATCAATATCAACACCAATATTGTTAGAAACAGAGCATGAGCTAAAATTTGACAAGTGTGGGTAAGGTACTCAGCTGTGGCTTTCTAAGACACATTCTGGAATTTGCTTGAAGTGATTTTGTGAAGTTGTTTAATACTGAAATCTGGTACATTTCAATGAAATGTGGTGAACTGTGTTGATTATGACATTTATGGGATTTATCTTGAATTTGATGAATGCTGACACATGCAGGGATTAATTTTGCCCAGAACATGCCAGAATGGCACCAGGTATTTCAAATAGTTCATGTGTATTAAACACAATGTAACTATAATCTGCTGCAGTGCCAGCACCAGTGACAGTGGATGACCTATGTGATGTGATTGTTAGAGGTATGGAGCAAGATATTCCTCGTGTGTGTGTGTGTGTGTGTGTGTGTGTGTGTGTGTGTGCATATTTATTTACAGTATACCTGAGATAGTTAAGCTTTGTTCCAAAGTGGTGAACTGGAGCAAAGTGAAACTGCTATGGGTAGTAGCTGTTGTTTACATTGTGGTTTTATTGTTTTAATCATGAGAAACTATGTTTTAAAAATCTGAATTTCACAACAGTATTTTGTAAAAAATTATTTGTCATTGCAAGTTTTATCAAAAATTAAAACTAGTGATTTTTATGTCTGGGAGGAGGGGGAGGGGGCGAGGGGGGGAGGGCGGGGGGGGGGGAGGTTGTAGTTGTATACACCTAAATTTTAAGCACTGTACACATCTCATGTGGAAGTTAACTTCTTTAGTCAATAAGGAATAACTGAGAATAGCTTACTTTGTAACTTCTTGGTAGATTAAAACTGTGTGTGAACCGAGACTCAATCTTGGACCTTTGTCTTTTGCAGGCAAGTGCTCTACTAAGTGAGCTACCCAAGCATGACTCATGAACTCTCCTCACAGCTTTACTTCCTCCAGTAGCTCATCTCCTATCTTCCAAACTTTGCAGCAGAACTGAAGTTTGGAAAGTAGAAGATGTGATACTGGTGGAAGTACACCTGTGAGGATAGGTCTTGAGTCAGGCTTGGGTAGCTCAGTTGGTAGAGCACTTGTTCATAAACGGCAAAGATCCCAAATTCGAGTGTCAGTCTGGCACACAGTTTTAATCTGTCAGGAAGCTCCATATCCGAGCACACTCCACTGCAGAGTGAAAATCTCATTCCAGCATCCTTTGTAATTTTTCAGTCTCATGTATCTTTCTTACACACTGTTAATGTGGGAACCCTCATGCCATGTCGGTGATGTTCTACTTATACAGAAAGAGGTACTACAATTACTGTGTACCGAGCGAGGTGACACAGTGGTTAGACACTGGACTCGCATTCGGGAGGACGACGGTTCAATCCCGCATCCGGCCATCCTGATTTAGGTTTTCCGTGATTTCCCTAAATCACTCCAGGCAAATGCCGGGATGGTTCCTCTGAATGGGCACGGCCGACTTCCTTCCTCATCCTTCCCTAATCCGATGAGACTGATGACCACGCTGTCTGGTCTCCTTCCCCAAACAACCAATCAACCAATTACTGTGTAAGGCTGACCCCAAGGAACACTGCTGTTCTCTGTTCACTAAGGTCAAAATATTGACAGTTGTAAATCTTTATATCTATCTATCAATGATATATGTTAAGCAGAACATAACTGATTTTGTGACACTATAGAGAATATATACTATCATAACACCAAAATGAATATTAACAAACCCAGGTGTATACTGACAAAAACAGGAAACATGAAGTGGCCTATCTGAAGTTCTTTAATAAATTGTCACTTTCTGCTGTGACCACAGTTTATATCTATCTATCAATGATATATGTTAAGCAGAACATAACTGATTTTGTGACACTATAGAGAATATATACTATCATAACACCAAAATGAATATTAACAAACCCAGGTGTATACTGACAAAAACAGGAAACATGAAGTGGCCTATCTGAAGTTCTTTAATAAATTGTCACTTTCTGCTGTGACCACAGTTTTAAACTATTTCAAAAATAAGCTGTAAAACTGGTTAGCTGACAATCAATTCTGCACTTTAAAAGTATTTTTTTGATATATGTAATGTTGAAATTGATTTTTAAGCTTTATTTGTGCATATAATGTGAACATTAATTTTTAATATTTTGAATGCAACTGTAACCTACCATCACTGACAAAGACTAATCCACTGTATGTGGCCAATAGACAATACAGAATTTGAATTTGGATCTGTGAAAGCCACACCTGACAACAAACCATGACTGTGAAAAGATGTCTCATGACTGACAGGTTTTAGAGACTTGTGAGAGCTTGGTTTTCAGGGTGTTGAGCCTAAGAGGCACACAGCAGCACAGAGATGGATCAAATGGCTGCAGGAAATGGAAAATCCAGACAGTGGTTTGAGAAATGTTTCAATGTTTTGATGTTTTACTAGTTGCAACCTCATTATTGTACTTGTGTTTAGCTTTCATGCAGCTCTGACACTGAACCCACTTCTCTGAACTACAAATTCAGCAGCCACTGAAGGAAATATGATCCCAGATCACGTAAGAAATTTATGTGATCTGGGGTTTTGTTTTCATCAGGAAGAGCCTCTTCAAGAAATATTCTGACAACCATGTAATTCTCTGTCATGCGTTAGCTGTTTCTAATGACAACTACAGAATAATGAAAAAGCTTGTAGAGGCTGACTTCAGCAAAAATGAATGTGGGTTCCACAAAAATGTTGGAACAACTGAGGCAATACTCACCCTGTGATTTACCTTAAAAGATTGGTTAAAATAAGGCAAATTTATCTTTATAACATTTGTAAATCATAAAACATTTTTGACAATGTTTACAGGAATACACTCTTTGAAATTCTGATGGTAACAGAGATGAAACACAGGAAGCAAAAAGTTATTCACAACTTGTACAGAAACCAGGCTGCAGTTGTAAGAGTAGGAAGAGAATGGTTGTAACCCATCTCCTATGTTACTCAATCTGCACATTGAGCAAACAGTAAAGGATACCAAGAAGAGGTTTTGACAAGGAATTAAAGTTCAGGGAAGAGAAATAAAAGCTTTGATGTCAAAATAATGGACAACTGAACTGCCCGATGTCAGTGTCCAACGGGCACAATATTTCAGCTAACGAACACATTGTCACGATCAAGTGTGCTGATGATCTGACTGAATTGGGGAGGGGGGGGGAGTTCCACACTTTTATCTCCTCCCCTTCCCCCTAGGATTGCCCGTTCCTTCGGCTGTCCATGCCCAGCATCCCTACCCCCACTCTTCCCACCAACACAGTGTTCCATCCTAGGTTTGCACCCAGGTTCATGTGCTGGCAGCACCTCTGTTGTTCTTCCACTTACCCCCGAAGTCACTTCATTCGAGCTAGGTGGCGCAGTGGTTAGCACATTGGACTCGCAGTCGGGAGGACGATGGTTCAATCCCGTCTTCAGCCATCCTGATTTAGGTTTTCCGTGATTTCCCTAAATCGTTTCAGGCAAATGCCGGGATGGTTCCTTTCAAAGGGCACGGCCAATTTCCTTCCCCATCCCTCCCTAACTGGAGCTAGCGCTCCGTCTCTACTGACCTCGTTGTCGACGGGACGTTAAACAACACTAACCTAACCAACCTAACCTCACTTCATTGTCTGGTATCTGATTCCTCTTCTTGATCAGTCTAATAGCAGGGTCCCATGCCATACTAAGGATGTACCCACTACCACGATTTATCAGCGATTCCCTGCTCAAATCTCAGTAGAGTCACTAATGACACAGTCCCAGAAGTTGGACATCTGGTCAGGAACTCAGTGTGGTCACAATCCATTCCATATAATTCCATCAAGCAATATTCTGCAGCTGTCGACTTGTTAGGTGGCTGTAATCTAATGTGCCATAGGTGTTCTTGGCAATTATCTTTGTCAGTACACACTACCTGACCTATGTATGTCTTACCACAATGACAGGGTATCTGATAGGCCCCGGATTAATATAGTCCAAGGTCATCCTTCACACCACCAAGCAGTGCCCATGTTTTGGCTGGTAGGCCAAAGACTGTCTTCACTTGGTGTTTCTGGACAATTCATCTTATCTTCCCAGATAACATGCCACAAAAAGGAATAAATGCAATGTCTACATCCTCCTGAGACTCCTCTTCTGGTTCTGTCAGCTGCACAGAGGGTGTAGGACATAGGGCTCTCTAAATTTGCCACTTCTTGTAGCCATTATTGTGGAAGACTGCTCTCAGATGTTCAAGTTCTTGGCTGATATTTTTGTTGCCAGAGATGGTGTGAGCCCTATTATCAATGTTTTGAGCACACTGTTCCTGTGAGCCAGATGGTTGACAGCTGTCCACATGTAAGTACAGGTCGGTGTGCATCTTCTTGATGTACACGTCGACTCTTATTTTGACCAGGGCATCCAAAAAGGGGTGTTCTCTATCCACTTCAACTTCCATGATAAGACTTATGTTCTGGTGTATGGAATTAAGGTGTATAATGAAGTCATTCATCTTCTCTCGTCCATGCAGACATATGAAGAAGGTATTGTCTACATACTGGAAGGAACAGGTAGGTTTCCAATGGGATGATTCCAGGGTTTCCTTCTCGAAATATTCCATATACATATTGATGGTGACCATGGGTGAAAGCAGACCCCCTGTGGCTACTCCTTCCATGTGCTCATAGTAGCCACTGTCAAAAGAAAGTAGACATCAAGACATGCATGGAAAGGTTGGTCTCCTCTTCATCAAATTTCTGGCCAATAAGCCATAAGGATTCTTGTAAAGACACTCTGGTGATAAAAAAGATAATGTCAGAGTTCATAAGGATGTCAGTATCTTTAAGCTTATAGTTGTTAAGATATCCCACAAAATCCACGGAGTTGTGAATATGTTGTGAGCGCTTCGTTATGTAAAGGCTAAGTAAATTCCTCAAGTATTTAGAGAGTGAGTATGTCGAAGGACCAATGTTGCTGACAACACTGTTGCTTTCAAATTACATCTACAGCTGGCCAACCAGTTCAGTTCTCGAATGTGGGACTGGACTCATGATGTCACATGGAGCTCAGAGGACTCCACGCAAAGAAAAGCCACCAGACATAAAACTTCAAAATTGTAGCATATATCAGAGAGGAAAGCTTATGATGCTCCCTGCAAAACTGTCATCAATCTCATGGCCAAGCAACTGGCAGTTCTTAAGAAGGGGCTCAATTTTGCACCCACACCTAAATTGGTACTGGTCAAGGACATTATCAGCTGACAGGAACAGAAAGCTGAAAGCTGCATGACTTCTCCCTGAAGCAGGTGAAGAAGTACATCATGAAACCTGTCAGGTTCTCATGCAAATGACACCTACAGAACTGAACATCTCTATCTAGGAAAGGGCAGCCCTAAGGAAACTAAGACAAGATCCTGATATCATGGTCTTAGCAGCCAACAAGGGCAATGCAGCTGTGGCCCTATCTCACCAAGATTACATTAAGAGAATGCGGATCTTCCTAGAAGATAGTGCATACTCGAAAATCAACACTGACACTATCAAGAGGGTGGAGACGAAGACTATGGCGCTTCCTAAAGAATCTGGCTCACAAGACAATGTTGTGAAGAAGCTAAGACAGAGAGCATCAGCTACACCAAGACTGCCAAAGGTTCACAAGGATGGGGTTCCTTTGTGCCCCATTTTCAGCAACATTAGTGCACTGACGTGCTCATTCGCTAAGTAACTGAAGGATTTGCTTAGTCCTTATGTCAGGAAGTGCTCACACCACATTCACAACTCTGTGGATTTTTGTGGTGCCTTTAACAACTTTAAGCTTAAAGATTCTGACATCCTTGTGAATTTCAACATTGTCTCTCTCTGTATCTCTAGCAGGGAGTGGGCAGCCATAAGGAAACAGAGAAGATCCTGATATCACGGTCTTACCAGCCAACAAGGGCAATGCAGCTGTGGTCCTATCTCACCAGGAGTACATTGAGAATGCCTTTTCAAGAATCCTTAGATCTTACTGGCCAGAAATATGACATAGAGATGGCCATCCTTTTCTGGCATGTCATGGTGTCAAAATACTTTCTTTTTGATTGTGGCCACTGCAACCAGATGGAAGGAATAGCCATGGGGAGTTAATTTTCACTGTTTGTCACCAATATGTGTATGGAATATATTCGAAGAGGAAGCCCTGAATCAGTCTATTGGAAACCTACCTGTTTCTTCTGGTATGTAGACAACACTTTCATCATACGGCCACATGGAAGGCACAAATTGAATGACTTCCTTGTACACCTCAATTCCATACACTTGAACATCAGTTTTAACATGGAAGTTGAAGTGGATGGAGTACACTCTTTTCTGGATTTCCTGGTTGAAAGATGAGCAGACGGCACACTGGGCCACAGCGTGTACCAGAAGAAGATGCACAGTGATCTGTACTTCCATGCAGACAGCTGCCACCACCCAGCTCACAGGAATGACATGTCAAAGACATTGGTACATAGGGCTCACACCATATCCGACAACAAAAGTATCAACCAAGAACTTGAACATATGAGAGCGGTTTTTCAGAAGAATGGCTGCAAGGATTGGAAAATTCATAGAGCCCTACATCCTTTAGCCTCTGGACAACTGATGGAATCAGAAGAGGACAGTCAGGAGAATGCAGCCATTGCATTTATTCCTTTTTGTTGGCACATTGTCTGGGAAGATAGGACGAATTCTCTGGAAACACCAAGTGAAGACAGTCCTTCCGCCCTACAAAGCATTACACACGTACTGCATGGTAGTGTGAAGGATGACCTTGAACTACAGAAATATCAGAAATATATGGTCCTATCAGATTCTCTGCCAATGTGGTAAGACATTATTAGGTCAGGCAGTGTGTACTGTCAAAGTTCATTGCCAAGAACACCAACGGCCTATCAGATTGCAGCAGTCTAACAAGTTAGCATTGCAGGATATGGAATGGAGTATGACCACACCAAGTTTCTGACACAGATGTCCAACTTCTGAGACTGCATCATTAAGGCACTTATGGAGATTTGAGTAAGGGAACCATTAATAAATCACGATAGTGGGTACATCTTTATTAGGGTATGGGACCCTGCTATTAAACTGATCAAGACGAGGAATGAGATGCAGAAAATGAATTGACTACAGGGGCAGGTGAAGGAACAGCAGGGTACTGCTAGAAAATGCACCTGGGCATGAACCTAGGACACAACACTGTGTTGGCAGGAGGAATTGGGGGGGGGGGGGGGGGTGGGGGGGGGGGGGGGGGGGGGGGGTGGGGGGTTTGGATGCTGGGCATGGACAGCTGATGGAGAGGCCAATCACAAGGAGAGGGCGAGGAGATAAAAATGCAGTGCCAGCCCCCCTCCAGTCCAGTTCATCAGCACAACTGTGTTGGCATTGTGGTTGTTTGCAAAATATTGCGTCTGTTGATTGACAGCCAGCAGTTCACCTTTGAACTATTTCGACATGAAGTATTCCAGAAGAAGGTGAAGTATCACAAAAGGTTTGATGTTTGCTGAAGACATGGTAATTCTGTCAGAGACACCAAAGGACTTGGAAGAACAGTTAAATGGAACGGATAGTGTCTTGAAAAGAGATTAGAAGATGGACATCAACAAAATAAACAAATTACAATGAAATGAACACCCTTAGCTGCTTACAGGCATTGACATACGTCAACAGGGACAGATGAAAATGTGTGCCCCGACTGGGACTCAAACCTGGGATCTCTTGCTTACATGGCAGACGCTCTATCCATCTGAGCCACCGAGGACACAGAGGATAGCGCGACTGCAGGGATTTATCTCTGGCACGCCTCATGGGAAACCCACATTCTCAACGTATTGTCTCGCACTACATTCGTAGTGCCCCCGCCCATTATACTCATTACTCGCGGCGCATTGCTGATTCCCGTAAGAGTTCGGGCACTGTTTGTGCATTCGCACAGAAGAAGACATGTCTGAAAGAACAGATACCATCGGTGACCATGCAGCTCGTTAGAATGAAATTACAATGAAATGACCACCCTTAGCTGCTTACTGGCATTGACATATGGCAACGGGGACAAATGAAAATGTGTGCCCTGACCGGGACTCGAACCCCGGATCTCCTGCTTACATGGCAGACGCTCTATCCATCTGAGCCACTCAGGACACAGAAGATAGTGTGACTGCAGGGATTTATCTCTGGCATGCCTCTCGCCTCCCGGACATGTCCAAAAGAACAGTTACCATCTTAATATACACTGCTGTCCACCGTAAATGCAACACCCTGAAGGAAGCATCTGAATCAAGTGAAATTTACACCATGAGTTTGCAGCGATGAGATATGCAACTGATTAGAATTTCAGCACAGACGCACATCACGCACGCCTTTGGCGCCACCACATAGCACCATTTAAGGCTTGGCGATTTCGACAAGTGTACATTCGGCACGTGTGTTTACCTTGTGGTTGTTTCACAAGACGATCAGTTATGCCTCGTAGACAACAGCAAACATCTTTTGATCAAGTATCCGAGTTCGACAGAGGAAGGATAGTGGCTTACCGAGATTGTGGATTATCATACAGAGAAATCGCTAGTCGTCTTGGACAAAACCAAACAACTGTAATGCGGATATGTGACCGTTGGATTCAGGAGGGTACGACGGACCAACATGGTTGATCGCATTCACCTCGGTGCACCACTGCACGTGCTGATAGGCAAATTGTGCGCATGGCAGTGACAGATCGCTCAGTGACATCCCGAACCATAGCACAGCACATTGCATCTGTAACACATCATCCAGCGTCTGCGCGTACCATTCGACGCCGTTTACAGCAGAGTGGTCTGTCCGCAAGACGTCCATTGCTTCGTCTACCATTGACGCAGAACCACAGACGTCTCCGTCACCAATGGTGTGATGACAGACGGATGTGGACGGCAGAATGGAATGACATTGTCTTTACTGACGAGGCACGCTTCTGTCTGTAGCACCACGATGGTCGGATTCGAGCGTGGAGACACCGTGGAGAGAGGATGCTGGACAGCTGCATTATGCACCGCCACACTCGTCTTGCACCGGGTATTATGGTATGGGGCGGCATTGGATATTACTCTCGCACGCCTCTAGTACGCATTGCCGGTACTTTAAATAGCTGGCGCTACATATCCGAGGTGCTGGAGCCAGTTGTCCTTCCTTACCTTCAGGGCTCGGCCACAGCCATATTTCAACAGGATAATGCGCGACCACATGTGGCACGCATTGTCCAAAGGTTCTTCGTCAATAACCAGATTGAATTGCTTCCCTGGCCGGCTTGCTCTCCGGATCTTTCGCCGATAGAAAACATGTGGTCCATGGTTGCTCAACGAGTGACCCAGATTACATCCCCAGCTGCCACACCAGATGATCTTTGGCAACGTGTGGAAGTTGCTTGGGCTGCTGTACCCCAGGAACACATCCAACGTCTCGTTTACTCAATGCCGAGACGTGTGGCAGCGGTGATCTCCAACAATGGCGGCTACTCTGGCTACTGATTCTGGCAGGAACCACATGTCACAGACATCTGTAAACGTAATCATTTGATACTTGGTCAACATGTTATCTACAAAATAAATTTTGTTGTGCTACCTCTTGTCTTTCTTGGTGTTGCATTTATGGTGGCCAGCAGTGTATATAAAGTTAAGGCTCACCAGCCACATGACCATCTTCTTCTTCTGTGCGAATGCACAAACAGTGCCCGAACTCTTACAGGGATCGGCATCGCGCCGCGAGTAATGAGTATAATGGGCGGGGGCACAACGAATGTAGTGCAGGACAATACGTTGAGAATGTGGATTTCGCGGGAGGCGTGACAGAGATAAATCCCTGCAGTCGCTCTATCTTCTGTGTCCTCGGTGGCTCAGATGGATAGAGCGTCTGCCATGTAAGCAGGAGATCCTGGGTTCGAGTAACGGTCAGGGCACACATTTTCATCTGTCCCCATTGATGTGTGTCAATGCCTGTAAGCAGCTAAGATGTTCATTTCATTGTAATTTCATTCTAATGAACTGCATGGTCACCGATGGTATCTGTTCATTCGGACATGTCCGAAAGAACAGATACCATCTTAGTATATAAAATAAACAAAACTTTTGTTTATAGAGTCGAATTAAATCAGATGATAGTGAGTGAATTAGATTAGGAAATGAGTCATTAAAAGTGGTAGATAAATTTTGCTGTTTGGGCAGCAAAATAATTAATGATGGCTGAATTAGAGAGGATATATAATGCCATCTGGGAATAGCAAAAAAGGCATTTCTGAAAAAAAGAGATATTTGTTACTAATGAACATAAATTTTCTTAAAGTGTTTGTCTACACTGTAGCATTATACAAAAATGAATTGTGGATGATATGAAGTTCACAAAATAACACAATAGAAGTTTCGGAAATGTGCTGCTACAAAAGAATGCAGACTAAAAAACCGGGCTCTGTTGCTTCAATACGTCCTGAACCAAAAGATCGTCAGATTGAAAGTGGAGGGTAGCGTGGGAGGTAAACACTGTAGAAGGAGTCCAAGGGTCCAATACAATAATCAAGTTCAAATACATGTAGGTTGCAGTAAATGTGCAGGGATGAAGAGGCACATATAGGAAAGACTAGCATGGACAGCTGCATCAAACCATTCTTCAGACTGAAGATCACAACAATAACAACGGCAACTAAGATCAGAGTTATGTAATCTTCAGTGATGATTATGGCTATTGTAAAGCAGAAACTGTATCACTCAAATTGTATACAACTCAAGGAGCCCATCTTGACCAGTGTTCCATGTTTACATCTCCTGACCTCCACAACATCCTTGTCAAATCCTGCAGTATTCCCAAAATACTTCCCTTATCTAAAGGTTGTACCCTTGTAATTGAACCTGCTGAAAAACCTGCCCCATGCATTCCTCCACAACCATCCACTCCAGCCCCACCACTGGCAAAACATATAACATTCAAGGCAGGGCCATGTGTGAAACAACACGTCATTTATCGGCGGACGTGTTCACTGCACAGCCTTGTACATTGGAATAACAACTACCAAACTGGCTGAGCACATGAATAGGCACAGACAAACTGTCCATCCTGGATACGTAATACCCAGTGGCAGAGCAAGTGCTCCAGTATACCTCTAAGGATCTAGGTGCCTGCTACACCACATGAGTCATTTGTTTCCCACCACCAAACGTCAGTCTATTGATGTGTAGCACATATGTAGACTGTAAGTAGTAAATAATGTGTGTTTGTTGTCAGCTCTGATCCAGAAGCAAAAACACTTCTCACCACATCCCTTCAAGGATAAAAAGCAGTTTTCCCCACTCTCTGCATGCAAATGGGCATGTAGGCCATAACCTCACACTCGGAGTGGAAATGTGTTTCTCTTTGTTGTTCCAATCCAGCAGTGGTGAAATGGCATTGCACATGCCTGGAGAAAACAAAACTTTCCACACTCTGCGTTACGAAACACAAGACGACGTGAGCAATGGCAGAAATATCTGAAAATGCGTTCCTCGAAAGTACAATGCAAGTGCCTTGCACTCTCTCCCACAAATTTATTCTATGGACTGGACTGAAACCAGTTGCAGGCTGGATCTGGCCTGCAGGCCACTGGTTGCCACCCATGATCCTTAACATCACTTTGTAAGTGGGCAAAAATATCTCACTCCTCCATGTGCCACATTAAAGCCAGTTGAGGGAGTGCATAAGTCATTTCTCCTTGCTGCTGTTTTCAAATGGTTGTTAATTAATCACAATTGTCTTCATAAGTGGGTAAAATCACTATGTTACCTGTATGCGCAACTGTTTAAAAGTGCGCCGGCCAGAGTGGCCGTGCGGTTCTAGGCGCTACAGTCTGGAGCCGAGCGACCGCTACGGTTGCAGGTTCGAATCCTGCCTTGGGCATGGATGTGTGTGATGTCCTTAGGTTAGCTAAGTTTAATTAGTTCTAAGTTCTAGGCAACTGATGACCTCAGAAGTTAAGTCACATAATGCTCGGAGCCATTTGAACCATTTTTTAAAAGTGCAGTTTACAACAAATTGTGTAGTGGACACCATGTATTATCATTCTGTGCAACAAACACTTTCTTACTTAATGAAGAACTGCCCCAGAATATGATGACATAAGACATTAGAGAAAGAAAATAGAAAAAATAATTCAACTTTCATGTCCACAGTTTGCTATTATCAAAAATTCAGGATTTGCAGAGCTTAGATGTTAAAAAATATCTGTAACCTGTGACTCCATTTCACATCCTCATCAGTATAAATACAGTAAATGTTTCTTGCCAGTGGTGCTGTTTACAGTGCTTGTCTCTTATTTCGTAAGACATGATTTTTTTTTTATATCCCGTTCCAGTTTTTGTTTGTGTATTATATTGTCAAAGCATTTACATCCATTAATATATCCTGTTTCATAAATTCTAGAATTCTGTGATGTGGAACAAATGAAAGGTTAACACCAACTAAGTACATTAGCTGTAAAATGTATTTCTGAAAGTCATTTTAATAATTAATAATCATTAATATTGCCAAGAACTGTGCTGCATGCCAATTTGTTGTAATGTTTAAGTTACTGGCTGGTGTCCTGTGGGTCGTCAGCTCAAATCCAATCATGAACATCTATTTGTTATTTAGTATTTATTATTTCTAGAAGGTTCTCAAAATTTCTTATGTTTGTAATGTTTGTATATTCTGGAATAACTGATGTTTGTGCAAATAACTGCACGCTCTGTCTACGAGTTCAGTTGTAATTCTGCATGGTGTTAATAGTAAATGTGGTTTCAGTGCTAAGTGTTTTACTTCATTGATGACCCTACTTTCGGTTTTTGGACTTGATTTTAGTTGTGATGTTACATCATTTGGTAAAGACACCCAGTACTTCAAAACATCTACATCACTGTGGCTCCAATCAGCTGTTGCCTACACGGACAAGAACCAGAATACATGCAGTACATTTGTTCCCACAGCCCTTATATTCAGGAGACCATACATTCCAAAACAGTAGTAAGTCTGCTGTTCATCAGCCATCCATCAGTATTTTCTGGAGACACTTGTCAGGACCAGATAAAATGGCTGAAAGGATTCTGCCATGTTGCCAAATACAACAGGTGGGGTGTCATGATGTGTTTGGCAAATTTGTACTTTTACTTGGACAGGATTTGAGATCAATGAAGAGAAACTCTATTGCTGGGATAAATTCCAAGCCAAACTGAAGAAAACATTTAGTGACAATCAGCAGCAAGTCTACTTAGTTGAACACCAATTTAAGAACAGGATTCAACATCATGGGGAAATAGCACAATCCTACATACAGAATGTTTTGGCCCTATGCCAAACTGAATCCGAATACAACAGAAGCTGACATAATCTCACACTTGATAAAAGTAGTCACAGAAGACATGTGCCAAGCCTTTCTGATAAAGGATGTCACAACAACAGAGGAATTCATCAAGTGAATGCAACAGAAAAATCATGACCTCACCTCTCTCATATGCCAGGTTGTAACAGAAGAAATACAGCATTTTATGGCAGGCAGAACTGTCAGACCAATTAAGCCAGAGACAGCAGCCATGAATGTTCTCCCCAGTCAAATGCACCAACCTGGAATTACATCACTGCTCTCAAACAACAACCCGGCACCTGATCAATGCAGGTACAATTAACTTCTCCTCCAAGCCTAGTGTCCTGCAAAAGAACAGTTGTAGGGGAGACCGGGGACAACATGCTGGTATGTTCCCACTGTAGACACACTGGACATGTTATACACTACTATGCAGAAGGAAGGTGAGATTTGACAACAACTACACCACCAAACATTAACCATCACAACAGTTCTATTGATACTGATCAACTGCAGATAATTTCAGTCGACCTGTGGGATGAAGGCTTCAATGTGCCATGGATGAAGTCACTCCCTAATACACCATAACCATTCCCTATTGCCATGACAGAGGTACCAGTGGCTCACATGGCCACTGAACTCAGGAAAATTAAGTGAGGCGACCATGCCACAGATGAAAATCCTCCGTGGGCAAAAATCACCAAGATATCAGGAAATCTCAGTGATGTCATCACCAATGGCCAACCTGTCAGGGTGCTGATGAACTCAGGGGCTTCCTTTTAATCTGGAATGCTTATCTTTACCAGCTAAAGAAGACTATGCTCCACAGTACAAAAACAATTATACTGCGAGTCACAGATGGTAAATACATCCAGCCAACAGGAAGAATAAATTTCGCTGACAGAACACAGCCCTGAAGATGTGTTGTTTTAACAGAACATAATCATAATATTATTCTTGGATGGGACTTCTTTCAGGTATCACTACCAGTCATAGACTGTAGAATATGAGAGCTTGAGACTGGCAAAGCTATTTCAGTAAGCAATGATACACTGTTCCCATTTCAGTTGGAAACTCCTCAAGATGACTGAAACACCCGAACATCACGACCAAAGTAGCAAAACAGCTGGCTTCCATATGGTCCCTGGACGCCCAGGAGAAGGACCAAGAGTGCTATAATGCCAACCACTGGCCAGTGAGATACAGCTTGGGAGACTTGGTATGGTCTTTTATGGCTTTGCAGAAAGTGGGACTATCAGAAAAGTTATTAAAACATTAGTTTGGGCCATATTGTTCTTGTCAGACAAGTCAGTCAAGAAGGTAAAAGTGCTGAGACATTACCTTTGTCCTCTGTATGAAGCCCTAGTATTGTCATGAGGTGTAGATCAGTGTGGGGGCTTCTCATTGAAGGCAACTGAAGGCCTCAGTGATTGTGAAGCAGGAGGGGCTACCTCCAATCCTTTATCACAGTGAAGAGTATGTGACAACATAGACTGAACGTGAGGATCCTACAGCACTACCATACAGATGGCCTCTGGCATTTCTACATCCAGGATGCTGTAGTTGGCTCCAATGAGATCTTCTGAAACAATGGGTCACAGATTCTCCTGAAGAGGGAGCAATTGCATAAGCTGTGCTGTGTGCAGATGTGGAGCAGTGGTTAGTGTTGCTGGCTGGCATGCTGCATGTCACCTCTTCAAATATTAGTTATTTAGTCCGTCCCCGGTAGCTGAGTGGTCAGTGTGACAGAATGTCAATCCTAAGGGCCCGGGTTCGATTCCCGACTGGGTCAGAGATTTTCTCTGCTCAGGGACTGGGTGTTGTGTTGTCCTAATCATCATCATTTCATCCCCACCGACGTGCAAGTCGCCAAAGTGGCGTCAAATAGAAAGACTTGCACCCGGCGAATGGTCTACCCGACGGAAGGCCGTGGTCACACGACATTATTATTATTAGTTATTTAGTAGTAATCATTTCTAGAAGGTTCACAATGTTTCTTATTTTTTTAATATTTGTATATTCTGGAATATTCTGAACTCTGTTCAGGAGTTCAGTTCTGTCTGTTGTGTCTGTATGTTAGTGTCGGTAATAAACATGCTTTCAATGCTAAGTATTGTATTCATTCATGACACTTCAAATTTGTAATTGATTTTGGTTATGACATGACAAGACCAGCTATAATGGAGCATTATTGAATTACCAGAAAAACCACTGCTTTTGAAACCACTGCTGTTTTGTCAGTTATACTATGAAGAAACTGAAACATCCTGGCAGATTGAAACTGTATGTCAGACAGGACTTGAACCTAGAACCTTTGTCTTTCATTGGCAAATTTTCTAATGACTGAGTTACATAGGCTTTACTCCTTCAGGTAACAATCTCCTACTCTCCAGACTTCACTGATGTTCTCCTGAATGCCTCGCAGGGCTAACAATCATGGCAGAAACAATGTTATGGAGAAATGGGTAACCCACAGTCTGATAAATATGAAAGAATAACAATATAAGTGCTGTAAAAATTGAAACCTATTTGAGGTGACCATTCTTACTTATTATCTACTGACAGGAATTTTCAGTTCTCAAATGTAAATAATCACACAGTTTGTAGCAGCAGTCACTAATAAGATATGTTATCATTTGAATTTGCAAGGATTCCTACTTCTTCTGTTATACCTTTGTGGGCAACTTGTTAAATACGTATAGTATTCATTTTGCCAAGTTATGTGAAATAAATACTTCACTGACCTTAGCTCTATTACTCCAAAAGATAATTTCATGTGGCAACAGGGGGCAAACAATTTCAGCTGCAGGAAAATATAGTGAGGGATATTTCTAAAAACCAGAACGTGCCAAACTGAACATCTTTATTAGTTTGGAAATATGTTGATACAAATTTACGTTGTTATCTATCTGGATATCAGTAAATTTTACATATGTGATTACATTAACTCTATTCTGCTGCCAAGTTATTATGTGTTTGAAGTGAAATGCTGTAACATTAATATTTGTGAGGCTAAGGCTTGGACTGTTACTGTGAACCAGTTGTTCATTATGTCTTGGGTCTATCTTTTATATTTGAGTTTAGTCAATGAGTAATGACACTTGCTTCATCAGCAAATATGAGTTGTTGAACAGACCTTTAATGATTTTGGAATGTTGTTTACGTAGGTCAAAAACATGAGTGGGGATCCAGCACTGAACCTTGCAGGACTCTTCCTTTGTTATGTTTCCTCTTTCTGAATTAAATTTTACACCGATAGTGCACTTTGCCAGTGTGACCATCTGCTTTCTGCATACATGCAAGGGGGTTGCCATTTGTGCAATAACATTATGGTATTCTAAATAGAAATTTATTGCTCATATTCTTAAGGGCATTGGCAGTGTCACAGAAAGTGCTAACAGAATAATTTCTTTTTTGTTTGCAGAAACCAAACAGAGAGACATTTAACAGTTTATGTCAAAACTGTGTAAATATTTTGCTGTATGCTACTTTATCAACAATATAAAAAATGAAAGCACAGGAAAGAGTGAAATGGACTCATAAGGTTCTCTCCATTCTAATAAATGATTGTTACTAATGTCTAAATTTGTAAGAAAATGTTACTAAACTCAAAGACTGGTTACAAAGTTTTCTCAAATACAAGGGGGGGGGGGGGGGTAATTCCTACCAAATAATTATAAAATTTTAAATGATCAAGCAGATCACCGTCATAGCCAGAATAATTACTTTCTTCTACTAACAAAGAGATAGAGGGGCTGGCCAGTACTTACCTCAGCTCAGTACAGCCGATAGATACACATAAAACAGAACTGAAAATTTACATTCCTAGCTTTCGGAACTTTGTTCCTTCATCAGGGAGGAGAGAGGGGAAAAAAGGGAAGAAGGGGAAGTGGATTCAGTTACTCACAACCCAGGTTATGAAGCAACAGGGAAAGGTAAACAGGGAGGGTGGCAAGGATGGAGGCATGGTTGTCAGAGGGAAGCCAAAGATATTCTACCAATATCTTTGGCTTCCCTCTGACAACCATGCCTCCATCCTTGCCACCCTCCCTGTTTACCTTTCCCTGTTGCTTCATAACCTGGGTTGTGAGTAACTGAATCCACTTTCCCTTCTTCCCTTTTTTCCCCTCTCTCCTCCCTGATGAAGGAACAAAGTTCCGAAAGCTAGGAATGTAAATTTTCAGTTCTGTTTTATGTGTATCTATCGGCTGTACTGAGCTGAGGTAAGTACTGGCCAGCCCCTCTATCTCTTTGTTAGTATTTGTTTCACATCTTATATGAGATTTTCCATTAATCATTTAATTACTTTCTTCCAGGGACACATGATTTGGTAATATCTTGGATGTTTGAAACTAATTTCTTGTGATGATATATATACAGTGTCTTACAGTATCTTCTACAGTTGATTGTTTATTGTTAGTTCTGTCATGTATGCCACTATGTTATTTGTCTCATTGTTAATAATGCTCATCATTATAACAATTTTGTATTATGTTTTTGTGTATAGTTTGCAACTTTGTATTGTAATATAAACATTTCTTCTTGATCACTCACTTATTCATCAGCTGTGTGCTTGTTTTGGTTCCTTGTTTTATGAATGTTTCAGATCATTTTGTTTTTCTGATGCATTGAATGAATGTAATATTTTTTTAAAATTTGTTTGCTCTTACAAATAACACCCCACTGTGAAATATTCTGATGTGGAACCACTATACTAACAGAGATGATGAAATTATAGTTCACTGTGTTGCATATCTTATAATGAGCCGTAAATTTCAGATTTTGTTTCTTTGTCATTACTACCTGTATTATAACATTCTTTTCCTGATTGTAGTTTCCTTCATGACAGAGAAAATTGTATTTTGAAGTCAAGTGATCAGCATTTTTTTTACCATAAATGCTTCCATCATGTTTATTCTGTCACTGAATTTCTACCCTTCCTGCAACTCCAAAACCTTTTTTATTTGTTTTCGTGTAAAGTGCTTTGAGTTTGTATTTTGGTGAACATCCATTTTCACGTACATAACTGCTGTTTTTCTCCATCTTTATTACCATTGTTATTACTATTACTGGAATTACTTCCAATAATAATTTATTTCATTAATATGTCTAGATAAATATCAGACAGTCAAAATTTGGAACAGCTTTGGTTGTAGAAAGTGCAGAATCTAGTGGAGGATATGTGCTCGGTTTCCGAATAGATCCTGCAGAGAAACGACAGACTGTGTACAAGGAACTGTGTTCGCTGCACAAGGTTTACAGTCAGAATCCAGTATTTGGCGTTCAGTATACAGTTGGCCAACAGGTAACATAACCTTATTGATTATTCTAATTATATTTGTGAAACAATGTCAAAGTCTGCAAATAATTCATTGAAACAAACAATTGAAGCAGGTTTTGCACACAAACACCCACCCAAAGACAAAATAATTTATACAGATGTAGAAGAAAAGGAAAGGTGCTACAACTCTTTAATTAGGAGACATCAAAGTAACAATCAAATAACACTAAAGATTCAAGTTCAATCAGGGTCCTTGCAGTAGGTATTAGCCACGCACAAATACAGACCCAATGGTGGATCCAGAATTTTGGTTTGGAAAGGGCTTGAGTCAGCTGAGGGTAGGCTTTATCAAGGTTAACACAAAAACATTAAAAAAGCATCCCAAATTTTAGTTTGCTCATTTAATGCATCGTGAGTCTCCTCAGATAACTGTTTGCAAATTCTTCAATGAACTCAACACGTTGTAGGCTGCCCGACATATCGTGATAAATTGATATGGCAGCCAAACAGATCAACCTATGTTCTATTACTGTTATACAGAGGTATGAGTTCATTAGTTAAAGCAAAGAGAAGCTGCACTCCACGCTACAAGTGGATACTGGAAATGTAGCGAGAATTTGTAAAATAATTCTCATATTTGGGAAAAACTCATTTGTCTCTTGATGTGTCTCAGCTGCTGTTTGTGGGAGATGTTCCCTGCCTCTCCAAAGCTCCTTACAAGGAGTTATTTCTCCTGATAATGAGAGAGGATGAGACAAGTTGCTGCTGCAAGGACATGCGTCTGCCACCACTGGGTTCAGATTTTGTTTTTATAATGGCACGTGGTATAAGGGTGAATAGGTAAAGAATGAAAGAGTGTTCTGCTCCTTAAAATCAACTCTTCAACTGTCCCAGTATAAAATTAATGAAATGTAGGAATGCATTTAATCTGAAACAAAACATGACATGACATTATTGTTGTACTCAAAACAACATAACAGAAGAGAAAGAAATGTTGCATCAAGCAAAAAGTGTGTGTAAATGTTAAAGGTTTATTTTACCTGTAGTATTCCTTAGCATCAGGTGCTTCTGTAATTGGGTTAATGAGTGGAATGTTTGGCAGTTATGGGTGCCTGCATTGGGATGTCCAAAGGTTCTACATTACGACATGCCTTGTGGAAAATTTCTTCATATTTAGTTTCTCTGTGTCTTTCCAGTGTTCTTATTATGCTGTCTACTATCTCTTAGCAAAGTATACGATCTAATGCAACAGCCTGAAGATGCCATGAAAGCAAAATACACACATCAAAAAAGTTTTGCATCAACCCGGTTCCCAGAACTCCTCAAGATGGACATTGACCATGGATATTGTATCACACATAGAGTCTCTTTGACTGTTCAGAGATGTCACTAAGCCCACCCAAAGATGAATACAACAATGCATAAGCAGCACCTATTAGACAGAGCGGGTCCGACAGCCAGTCAGTTACAGTCATTCCATGTTGCCTGTAGTTCAACCATGCCTAGATGGTCAGTACCGCATTTTGATCATGTCCGCATTGTTACTTTTTGCCAGGAAGGGTTCTCAATAAAGCAAGTGTCCAGGTGTCTTGGAGTGATCCTAAGCGATGTTGTTTGGACATGGAGGAAATACAGAGAGACAGGAACTATCGATGGCATGCCTTGCTCAGGCCACCCAAGGGCTACTACCGCAGTGGATGTCTGTTACCTATGGATTATGGCTCAGAGGAACCCTGACAGCAATGTTACCATGTTAAATAATGCTTTTTGTGCAGACACAAGACGTCATGTTATGACTCAAACTGTGTGGAATAGGCTGCATGGTGTGCAACTTCACTCCTGATGTCCATGGAGAGGTCCATCTTTGCAACCACGACACCATGCAGTGCAGTACAGATGAGCCCAACAGCATGCCGAATGGACTGCTCAGGATTGGGATCACTTTGTCTTCACCGATGAGTGTCACATATGCCTTCAATGAGACAACCGTCAGAGACGTGTTTGGAGGCAACCCAGTCAGGCTGAACGCCCTACACACACTGTCCAGTGAGTGCAGCAAGGTGGAGGTTCCCTGCTGTTTTGGGTTGGCATTACATGGGGCTGACATACGCCACTGGTGCTCATGGAAGGTGCTGTAATGGCTGTATGATATGTGAATGGTTCTGAAGACTGTGTCAGATGTTTATACTTTTCCTTATCACTGAGTACTTTTCCTATTACACAAGAGAGATCAAAACAATTTTCAGTGCTAGTAGTGGATGTACTAGCCACTGACTCCGTAACAACAGCAATCAAAAACTGCAACTTTTAGACAATTTAAAGAATCATACATAATCAAATCAGCAACTTACCAATGACTGGTGCTGGAACTTCTTCTCTACAGGGTTATTTAAAAATGGCCAATAAGCCTTTAAGGGGTTAAAATAATACTCATCAGTCATTATTAACAACTTTTTCTTTTATTATGAGATCAACTTCAATATCATGAAAAAATCAACTATTGCCTATACTCAGCCAATATGTATGAAACAGCTGCCTTTTTTTCCTCACAACCTCAAAGTTGATTCTCACTGTAAAAGTTGCTCTTATTGATGAGTACTTTAATCCCTTAAAGATTATTGACTCAGTTTAGGTAAATAATGCAATATGAAACTATGAAATTCATGCCAGCAGAAGTGGGCATGCAAAGAAAGCTACTTTAAAAAGAATTCAGAACTGAACAAACCTGATGATTGATATTGCATTACATTATTTATGTTACATATTACTTCACACTAGCCCTTGTGTGGCAGGCAGGGAGGATTGAGTGCCCAGTACATTCCACAGCCACCCACAGTACACTAACCAAAAGATAAAAAAATTCCTTATTTAAATTTTGGTGTAATTTTTTCAAAATTTGACAAAAACAAACACAAGCACACAATGATAACAATTAAAAAACATTTTAATAGTGTGTTCTATTGCATTTGATTTGCCAAACTGTACATCAAAGGCCTATGTGTACAGCAGCGCAACACACCCACTCACAAATCACACACTCGTATGTCAAGCTCCATGTGTGACTGAGGTGAGGGCAGGTGGGTGGCAGTGGCAGCAGAGTGTGGGTGTGGCTGCACCTTGAATGAGTGGTGTGTGGATTAAAAACTCATCGCGTAAACACCCTCTTATAGAAATTTATAATTTGAATACATACTATACCTGCTTAAAATGGGTAAGTAAGGATAAGTGATCAAAGCTGTACTGTAGGTAGTATAGTACTAAGAAAATAAGATAATATCAAGTTTAATTTGAAATTTGTCAGGGATAGTCGCAGATGTCTTTTTTTGAGAGTGGGGGTGGGGGTGGGGCTGGGAGCTTGAACCTCTTAGCCCTCTTCCGCCCTTCCCCCTTCCCATCCCCTCCCACCCTCCTGGATCTGCTACTATACAGACCATTTCCACCAACATGAATATAGAAGTCTAACCCATGATGAAGTTGTTATGACAAGTTAACCTTTGTGTTAGGTAAAGCCAAACATACAAGCAGCAGGAGGTGATAATACCCAAGATATCCAAAAGTCAGGTGAACAACTGCTGGTCATTATGTTCTACATGGTATGTAAACAGTACATTGGCATACCAGTGTTGAGTTTGTATCTGTTCTTGGGCGCCATGACCGACCACATTTGAACTCTTCTGTCAAGAGAGTTAATTTGGAGCTGGAACGGCTGCTCATGTCGGGTGCGGGGTCACACATTGGTGTGGTTCATGTTGATTCTATCAGTAGGTGGGATTATACTAGGCATGGCCTTCACCTCAACAGGAAGGGGAAGGGTAAATTGGCTGGGGAAATAGCAAGAAAGTTAAAGGGGGGAGGCACTGTCATGAGTGGTAAAATACCAGTGGTTATAGGATTCAGAAAAGACCCTTTTTTAGGGTAGGGAGGACAGAAAGAAAACAAATTTTAAGAGAAGTTAGAACTGAGACAAACCTTCAGTTTGAGAAAGAAATCAAAAAACATAATTCCAGCTTATTACATCAACATAAACAGCCATTGGTTAAGAATTTTCAACTGTCAGCAGATATTTTAACTCCACCCAATTTTAAGTCAGTCAATGTGAAATGTCAGCTATCTTTATTGCATCAAAATATTCGAGGACTGAGAAATAAAATTAATGAATTAACTATCTGCATAGATGAATTAGAGTCTTCAAACCCAGCTGACATAATCTGCCTCTCTGAACATCATGTGACCACTGGTATAGAAGTGTTACAGGGTTTAGGTTAGCATCTCATTTTTGTAGATCAGAAATGGAGAAAGGAGGAGTTGCCACATTCATCAGGAACTGTCATAAATTTAAGAACATAGACATTCATAAATTTTGCCTAGAACAGCATATGGAAGCATGTGCAACAGAATTAGATTTTCACAAAAAATCTTTCATAATATTAAGTGTATATCGAGCACCTGCAGGTAACTTTAATCTGTTTGTAAACCACCTTGAAGCTGTACTGGCCCATTTAACAACCAAAAACAAAGAAATAGTGGTTGCTGGTGATTTCAATGTAGATTTCCTTAAAGACTCTCCCAATAAGAACCTATTTGAGTTAGTAACACTATCATTCAACTTAATTCCCACAGTAAAGTTCCCCACTAGGATAACCACTTGCTCACAAACAGCCATTGATAATATCTTTATAGAAAAGTCAAATGAACAAAATTATATTACAAAACCAATACTCAATGGCCTCTCAGACCATGACATGCAGTTCCTTCTTTTAAATGTTAATACTGAACAGGATATAAAATCTGTTAAATCTGAGCTCAAGAGGGTAATCAGTAAGCCAAAAATTGATTATTTTAGGACACTCCTCAGAGACATTCACTGGACTGATGTTTACAGTGCTCATGGCATGAATGAAAAATATAACATTTTTGCTAATAAAGTGCTTACCTTATTTGAACACTGCTTTCCCCCAAAACTTACCAAGGTTAGAGCAAAGTCTACAAAGAAGCCATGGATTACTCGAGGAATAGGGGTATCTTGTAAAACAAAAAGAAAACTGTATCTGTCAATCCGAAACATTTCCAATGTTGATGCTATAGCACATTATAAGAAATATTGCAAAATATTAAAGACTGTAATACGGATGTCAAAGCAAATATATTACAAGGAAAAGATAGTCATATCAGATAACAAAATAAAGACAATATGGGATATAGTGAAGGAGGAGACCGGTAGAACCAGACATGAAGAGGAACAAATAGCATTAAGAGTAAATGATGCATTGGTGACAGATGTGTATAGTGTTGCAGAACTTTTTAACAAACATTTTATAACTGTTACTGAAAAGATGGGGTTGTCAGGTTCGGTAGATGCTGCTATGGATTACCTTAGACCAGACATTTCAAGTAACTTCCATAATATGAATTTGACCCTCACTACCCCAACAGAAATAACGTCCATCATAAAATCTTTAAAATCAAAAACATCTAGTGGGTATGATGAAATATCAACAAAGTTAATTAAAGAATGTGATTCTGAGCTAAGTAACATATTAAGCTATCTGTGTAACCAGTCGTTTATCAGTGGAATATTTCCCGAATGGCTGAAATATGCTGAAGTTAAGCCACTGTTTAAGAAGGGAGATAAAGAAATAGCATCAAATTTCCGTCCAATTTCACTGTTGCCAGCATTCTCAAAAATTTTCGAAAAAGTAATGTACAGTCGTCTTTATAACCATCTTATCTCAAATAACATACTGTCAAAGTCACAGTTTGGATTTCTAAAAGGTTCTGATATTGAGAAGGCTATCTACACTTACAGTGAAAATGTACTTAATTCATTAGACAAAAAATTGCAGGCAACTGGTATATTTTGTGATCTGTCAAAGGCATTTGACTGTGTAAATCACAATATCCTTTTAAGTAAACTAGAATATTATAGTGTAACAGGAAATGCTGCAAAATGGTTCAAATCTTATATCTCTGGCAGGAAACAAAGGGTGTTATTAGGAAAGAGACATGTATCAAGCTATCAGGCATCATCCAACTGGGAACTAATTACATGTGGGGTCCCACAAGGTTCCATTTTGGGGCCCTTACTTTTTCTTGTGTATATCAATGACCTTTCATCAGTAACATTACCAGATGCCAAGTTTGTTTTGTTTGCTGATGATACAAACATTGCAATAAATAGCAAATCAAGTGTAGTCTTAGAAAGATCAGCCAATAAAATATTTGTGGACATTAATCACTGGTTCCTAGCCAATTCTTTGTCACTAAACTTTGAAAAAACACACTACATGCAGTTCAGAACTTGTAAGGGGTGTCCCAAGAGTATATGTCTAACATATGATGACAAGAAGATAGAAGAAGTGGACGGTGTTAAATTCTTGGGATTACAGCTTGATAATAAATTCAACTGGGAGGAGCACACCACAGAACTGCTGAAGCGTCTTAACAAATCTCTGTTTGCAATGCGAATTTTGTCAGACATAGGGGATATAAAAATGAAAAAGCTGGCATACTATGCTTACTTTCATTCCATAATGTCATATGGGATTATTTTCTGGGGTAATTCATCAAGCCAAGCTAAAGTTTTCCGGGCACAAAAACATGCAGTAAGAATTATATGTGGTGTGAACTCAAGAACATCCTGCAGAAGCCTGTTTAGGGAACTAGGGATACTAACTACAGCTTCCCAATATATTTATTCCTTAATGAAATTTGTCATTAAAAATATATCACTTTTTCAAACCAACAGCTCAATTCATGGAATCAATACTAGAAATAAGAATAATCTTCACAAGGATTTAAAGTCACTTAGTCTTGTACAAAAAGGTGTGCATTATTCAGGAACACACATTTTCAATAACTTGCCAGCAGCCATAAAAAACTTAACAACCAATGAAATTCAGTTTAAGAGAAGCCTAAAGGATTTATTGGTGGCCAACTCCTTCTACTCCATTGATGAATTTCTTAGGAAAACCAACTGATTTGTATATAAGTACAACATAACTTCTGCACAATTTCAGTGCAGTAATGTGTTCACTGAAAATTTGTGTGTGTGTGTGTGTGTGTGTGTGTGTGTGCTTGTGTGTGTGTAAGTGTGTAAGTATAATCTAACTTCTGCACCATTTCAGTGCAGTAATGTGTTCATTGTAAATAAGTATTACAGTAGTTGTATTACATGTTTCTTACCTTATAAATAAATAAAAAACTTTTTTATTTTAAATTCAGTGCAATAGTATTTGTAAAATGACTCTTAGTGTTCATTAAAAAATGACGATCATTCCACTTGGGACCTGTGGAATGGTACATTAGCTTATTTGTTTTACTTGTAAATATTTGTCATGTATTGTTGTTTTTCTGACATGTTCCACATCCTGGAGAACCTCCTCACTACGGATCAATTGGAATGAAAGTAAATCTAATCTAATCTAATCTAAACAGAAATGAGAAGCTATTCACAGTGTCACTTCATTATCCTGCTGGTCTGGTTAGGGGACTTTTTCACATGACTCTTCTCTGACATGTTGGTTGAGTGGAGCTGCCAGTCGTGGCATTTCATCTGCTTTCCGTCTGCCTCAGGCAGCTTGATGCCTTTGATCCTGAACAAAAACAGGACACAATAGTAATCTAAAGACAAAAAATAAGAGCTAAAGTTCAAAGAAATAGGAAGACACAAATGGAAAGGCTGAAACATTAGAAAAACTCCTGGCATGTGGAGGAGAAAGGTAAATAATGAAAAGATATCCAAAGAGGCCTCAACTTATTAAGCAAGTTCCAGAGCTTAACTTCTGGATCCACTGACCTTCTCAATCCACTTAAACTTAACATCTGCAATTTCTATCTCCTTACCCAAACATATGAGCCTGCATGTTCTGCTACCTTTGAATCTCCCACTTTTGTACCTTTATTAGACAGCATCTATAACCTATTGTTTAAAACAGCTTTTCATTATCTGACTGACTACTCCTACAGACACATAATTTTGATATTGTTTTCACATGAATCAAATGCTGATGATAAATGGTATTTCTAAGGAACTCAACAGTGCAGTTATCAGGTATACTCACATGAAACACTTCCTTATTACTGTTGGTAGCATGTCATCTGTCACACTAATATTCTATACATACAGCATCTGTCATTAGTGACCTGTGAGTCACTAGTTATTTTGATACACAACCACTCACATTGAATCTGTTTGAGTGAAAATTGAAACTCAAAAAAGATAACAATACTCCTTCATTCAAAGAGATTATTATTTAAAATATACATATTTGTGCCCCTTTAAAAGGATGATAATAATTTCAGTGATATTTTGACTGTTTATTATGTCCAAATAACTGATTTTTTAACTTGAAGTTTCAGTAACCCTTTAAAACATAATTTTTTATGCTATATAAATATGTGTGGTGTCTGTTCTGTTGGACTTGTCTGATAAAACAGACACCACTCATATGTAGGTGTGACTGCCTTGATAACTCCAGTGCAGATGCACAACAGGATCCAACCCTCTTGTGGGAATACAGATCTCACTGTGAGCAAGTAGGTGAAAGGACAGTGGATGCTACTATCGTGTGACGAGTTGGAAATCTGAGTTGGACGAGGAACATATCCAGATGGCTGAGGTGGTTAAGACAATCCCTCATATTAAGTGAGAGATCTGGGTTCGAGTCCTGGTCTGGTACCAATTTCCAACTTTTGCCATCAAATTATGTTGATGGCCGATTGTGGCTGGTGTTGGTCTTTCCTTCAAAATAATATTTTATACTCTACATGATATAATAGATTCCTCCATTGTTGTCATCTTCACAGGATGTGCAGATCACCCTAGTCTGCTTTCTACATGAATGTTTGGAACAAATTGCTCATACTATGGTATGCTTGCTGTCATTTGTACATACTTGCAATACCTTCTTCTTTTGCTAAGCTCTCAATGCTAGATAAACCTGTATTTTTTGTCATTGATTTTGATGTACACTAGTGTGCAAAACTTATGGACAAAAGTAACTGTTACATGATGTGTCGCAGCCAAGTAACATAGCTCAATGAAACTGACACCATACTTAGAAGTAACTGGTATAGTATATTGCAGAAGGTAGCCTTAAAGAAATACGCAGTGAGATGAATGGAAATTACACTTTTATTCAAAGACAATAATTACAGTGACATCATACTAATTTCTGATGGTCCCTTGGAAATTACAAAAGGTAGGACATGGTTCTTACTAGGATGTGTGAACACCATGGATGGTATTGCATATTGTGTTCAAAGATTCAGAGGTCAGTACACCCATGTAACATCATTCCCCCCCCCCCCCCACACACACACACACCATAACACCTAGACCACCAAAATGTTCATGTTAGAAAATGTTCGTGGGCGCATTACATCGTATGGTTAGAGATGAGAACACGTCATGCAATCAGGAACATTGTCGAACATGATTGTTTTGATGCACCAGATGTTCAGGTGTGGAGAGGTGTAATGTTGCATGAGCATACTAATATCCAAATCATTGAGCACAGTACACTCGCCAGTCAATGGTATTGTGACACTGTACCCCTTCCCCATGTGTGTCATTTCAGGGGTGCATTTGGCCTGACTTGTTTTTTATGGATGACAATGCACAACTGCATCGAACAGCTAAGATGGAGGAGCTCTTGGAATGACAAGATATTTGGCGAATGGACTAGCCTGTCATTCCCCTGAGTTAAATCCCATCGGTCATGTGTGGGATGTGTTGGAGAGATGTATTGCACTGTGTTAACATGCACCATTGACCATCCAGCAGGTGTCAACAGTACTGGTGTAGAAGTGAAATGCCTTATCACAAGAACTCCTTACCAACCCTGTGATCGGCATGACAGCACATTGCAGAGCGGATTGCTGTCCATGGTGATCACACGCCCTATTAAGAAACATGTCCCCCCTTTTGTAATGCCCAGGGGACCCTCATAAATCACAATGACATCAATGGAATTATTGTCTTTGAATAAAAGTGTAATTTCTGCTCATCTCACTGTATATTTCTTTCAGTTTCCTTCTGTAGTATACTGCAGCAGTTCTTTCTATGTATAGTCCAAGTTTCATCAAGCCGTGATACTTGGCAGTGACAGGGCATGTGAAATTTATTTTCATCCTTAAGTTTTGCACACTAGTGTACTTGAGAACTCTTCACCTTTTTGACAATATTGTCAGTTTGTATGTCCTCAGCCACATTTGTAAGATATTCACTTTTTTGTAACATTATTACCGTAGCTCAATTTGTAAAAGATCTATGAATTCAGGGTAAATATACTTAAAAAACTTCTAATAACCATCTGCTCACTCTTTTGCCAATATTGTAATTACTGTATAATCGATCACTAAGTGCCTACCCCACCTTTTGTTTGGTTGTAAAATGTTATTACCGTACTTCTTGCTTTTCCTGAGAGGCTGTATCTTCATCAATCTTTCTATCACTATGCATCATGGAGATGACTACAACAGATTATGGTTTGATTGGACCTGTTACATCTTTTGTAAAACCAAATAGGTCTCAAACTCACTTATTAAAATATTCCAGGCCATTGTGGCGTGGTCAGATAAATTTCTTATTGAAACCTGATATTTTATTCTTATCTGTGGTGGATATCTTTAATGGGGGTTGTAGCTTCTTTGAAGGTCCAATATATCTCATGGCCCACTACTTACTTGAAGCTCCAGTTCTCTGTTTATATTAGCCAAAAATTGTTGGAAACTATCTTGTTTGATCTTTTGTAATGTTCCTATCAATAGAATTCTTGCAAGAGGCATGATGATCTACCAGTTGTCAGTAGTTAACGTTTTGATAGTACCTACTTGAGGAATAACAAGATGTTACATTATTTCTGTAGGCTTATTTAGTTTGTTGAAAAGACCACTTGACTTTGAGGCTACATGTATTTCAAAATTCATTAAATAAAATGTTCTTTGGTCTACCAAAACAAAAGCCTTTATGCTGTATTCCTCGGGAGCTGCTTTTCAATTGTCACATTCTGCAGGAGTATGCAATTTCAAATGTAAGAGGCGATCACAAAGTTTCTGTTTGAGGGTGTTGCTGCAGTGTATATGCAACATACCACCACTTCGATGCAGTTATATAAGCACCAAGACATAAGCAAGGGACAAGTGTGGCATTTGTCTCTTTCCTGTGTGAGTGTGGTAAATGCGGAAATGTGAACTGTGGTGATGTTATTACTAGATGCATCCAACAGGACCCATGTGCTGTTATTCTTTTCTTGGCTGCTGAAGGACCAACACCCATAGGCATCCATTGGAGAATAGAATATGTGCTACATGATAATGCATGTCCCCGTAACACAAATGTCGCAATGCAGAAGTTATGCAAACTCAAGTGTGAGACACTTGAACATCCATCTATAGTCCTGATCTCTCCCCATGTGATTATCATGCCTTCAATCCAGTAAGAAAGGTCTTGAAGGGTTGATGATTCCTGTCAGATGACGCTGTGCAGCAGACAGGTATAGACTTCTTCACCCAGTAGGACACAGTGTTTTACCAAGCAGGTACCTTCAACCTGGTGCATTGGTGGGATGATTGCCTCAATGCTCATGGTGATTTATTAACCTCTCGATTCTGGACTGTACGGCCTTTGAAGAGAAAATTTTTGGGTGGTCCTCATACTTATCTTGCAATGGTGTAATAAGATCACACACAACAGCTTACTTGTTAGTATTTTTCGTCTCATCTCTAGTGGTTTTATCATCAAAGCAAATACAATACATTAGGTCCATCTATATCCCCCAGGTCACAATATCTGTTAAAGTGTTCATGAATGTTCATCATGTACACATTAGTGTACATAGCACTGTTATCCATCAATTTATCAAAATAAAGAGGAAAGATTTATGTGGGAGTGTTCGGTGGCGTAGCCAGCACTATAGCACCTGAATTATAAGAAAAGACATTATGGCGTTTGGGTCTTTCCCTATGACAATAGATTTCATCTGTCATTTAGTCTGCCTTTCTTTACTCATATAGTAATCTATAGTAACAAGTGAACTTAATATTCGCTACATATGAGTCTGGATCATGCTCAGCTACTTCAGCATTGTCTTCTCCATCTTCTGAACTTTCGTCAGACAGAAACTGTTCATCAGTTCGTAGCTGCCCTGACACAATTTCTTCATGTAATGGAAGCTTGGAAATTTACTAAAAGGACATGAGAAACAAGATTGGAACCTTCCATATAAACAATGACTACTTCTTAAAACATGTAACTGGTCAGAAAAGTGATAATGAGAAATTTACTTACAAGCTGATACACATGAAAGACAATGATGGTGATTAAAACATGCACATAGTGTCACTTCACTGAAATACTAAATAACACAAATGTTTGCATTGGCTGATTTTGCTAAAATACAGAACAATATAAGTAGTTGCATCAGGTCAAAACATGCTGTACAAAGAAGCAAGGAGTGTAACAGGAGTTTTAAGTGAAGTTCAAGGGATAGCCACACAAAAGAGAAATTTACAGGGGGATTTTCTTCTTCACCCCGTGAAAAATCAGCAACAAAAGAAAAACTCTCAGGTCATATTGGTGTGACATAAGCAGGTAAAGGTTACCAATTTTCCCACATTTCCTCTGATTACAAGTTTGGGACATAATTTCTTGCAACTCTGGTCAACTACATTGCCACTAATAATTATTTCCAAATTGAGAGCCATATTCACAAACAGGCATACAATGATGGAAATCAGGAAAGTTTCTTCCCATGTAAACTTCTGCTTGGATCACCTAGTGAGTCTCAGAACGAGCAGCTTCTGACAGGATTCAGGCTTGTAGATATTTTTGTTGTTTGGATTCACAGTGTGGCTGCAAGTGTCATAAAAAATAAGCAAACTTGCAATTGCACTTGCATCCAGTACAAGAAGATATCTCAAGCAATTGTGGCTCAGCATACAAAAACGATCGTACGTCAGTACAAGAATAAACTATTCCCTTACCATACAGTATTGTGGTTGTCTATAATTTTTTAATCAGCTGCTATACCAAGGTCATGACTTGAAGTGATAACCTGATATGTGCCCACACTAACAGAATACTTTCCATTCTTTGTAGACTAAGTTTCTACCATCTGCTCAACCTCCATAATGTACAGGGTGATTATAATTAAAGTTCCAGTTTCAAAACACTGTAAAAAATGAACCACTGCTCAGAATGACATCAAATTTGATCAGAATATTATTGCAGTAGTAGGAAACACTATGGAAACAAAAAAATTAATAATAATCATGAAAATATTACCATTAGATAGCTCTGTGAGCAGCAGAGTAAGCAAAATAAAAGGTGTGAGGTACACAGCTTTTCCTTCACCTATGTCAGAGACACTCGGAATGACTGTCTCAGTGCAGTATTGCATGCTGGTGGTAAAGTTCTTTTACAATAGCTGTCACTGTGTGTCAGTAGCTCTGCAAAAGTTTCAGACACTCAAGGAAATTAAGAAAAGGCATTGGTCTGATATCTGCCAAGGGTCTGGAGGGAATGATTACAAAATTTGAAAAGACTGGTTATTTTGAAGTGCAGAGGGAGGAAACAGTTGATCCAGCTTCATAAGAAGATGTAACCACAACATTCCAGGAGGGGTCGAGTGGTGGTGTGCACATGTGCAGTGCACACAGAACTGTCCAAACTTTGGACATGCCTGTGAGCTGGGTGCATAAAATTCTACAAAACCTCCCACTTTGCTACCCATACAAAATTATCTATGTTCAGTAGTTGCTGCATGCTGACCTGTAACATAAACATTTGCTGTAGGATTTTTTGCTTCCATGGAAGTAGACAATGAATGGTCATGGGACATTCTGTGGACAGACAAAGACCATTTCCATGTCCAAGAAAATGGCAATACTCAGAATTGCAGAACATGGGCAACAGAAAATCTGCTCCACATCAGCTGGTGCTGCTTCATTCTCTGAAGGTACTGTATGGTGGAGGTCAATGACATGGTTTATTGTAGGCCCATATTTTTTGGAAGTAATGAGTCCTGCAGGTCCTGTTACATGTACTGTCACTGATAAATACTATGAGAGGCTTTTGCACACCAACGTCATTCCAACCCTTCAACAGTGTGGATGTGTGGGTAGAATCATTTCTATGCAAGATGGTGCTTCTCTGCACACTGCACAGCCAGTGAAGCAGCTGTTGCAGAGGCATTTCGAAAATGTTAGAATTATCAACCATCATTTTCCTACAGCTTGGCCATCCAATCTTAATCTGTACCTTCTGGGTGTGGGGTTATCTGGAAGGTGCTGTGTTCAGTGCTGCAATTACAAATATAGCTTAATTGAAGGCACACATTGTGTGATGCATTCTGAAAGTGACCCCTGAGACAGTCCAGTCTGCTGTGGAATATGCTGTTTGTTGATTTCAACATGTGGCAGAAAACAGTGGACAGCGTGTTGAACATGTCTTGTGCCAATCTCACATCATTTAAAAACTGATATCATTGTTGTTTTTTGTGGCTTTTGCTCTCAGGATAGTTAAAAAACAATTTTTCTCATCTTGATGTGGTACAACCTTGCCTAGTTGGATGGGCTTACCTAAGTAACATTGCCACAGCTGTTAAGTGCCAAACTTGAGTAGTCATGCACATTGCACAATATGGTTACTTTACTGCACAACTCACACAATAGCTGTCATAATGTGATTCATCTGTCATTTGTAGCTGAATCCATGTACATTATGTCTTGGGTTTTTTTCCACCCTAACATTCCCCCCTTGGTTGATAATATTCTGTCAGAATTTGATGTCATTCTGAGCAGTGGTTCTTCTTTACAGCATTTTTAAACTGTAACTTTAATTATAATTACCCTGTACTCGTCTTTTATCCTTGACTCTTAGGGATGTGAGTGGTGTTTTGTACCACATATTCAAGTCCCACCAGTGAAAAACCATGTATAATCAAGGGAAAATAAATATAAAAGAGCATACATGTGGTATGTCTGCTGCACTGTCAGTTTTGTATGGTGTTTTGTATTGAAAAACAAGAGAACACTGCACAGGACACTCAGTAACCAGATATCTGTCATTTATGGTGTAGACAGTTTGTCTTTGTGTACATATTTGATTGTAGTCATGCTGTTATCTCCACTGAAGCATATGCTTGCACACATTACTTTATCATATTCCCCCTTGATATCTCCATTCCCTTACAATGCCTTCTTTACTTTCCTCTTTACATGCTTCATTATCAAATTGGCTCCGTCTCCTTATCAATACTGTCTCCTTTTCAATGTTCTTTTTTTATTAATATTATCATTTTTAGCTGTTACAATTTTGACAGCTGGTAAGTAGAACCTCCTCTTTTGTCGTGTGTACAATAAATATCCATTTTAAACTTTATTTTCGAACATGTGTGGCATAATATGTGTAAGTACATTGTGTCTCGAAGGTGATTCCTAGGAACAGGAAAATATCATTTTATTTTGTGATAAATTTGTCTTAGTAAGTGACAGGAAAGAATAATAAGGAATGAAATAACAAAATCTAGCAACATACATGAACACAGTGAGATGAACTAGCAAACTGTGGAGGTTTAGTAATGTGAACTACAACTGCAGTAGGAAGTATTTGGCATTGATGTTCTCCTCTCTTGATTTTCCATTGAGTGTAAACTGACCTTAACACTTTCTTATTGACAATGATTAGTAGTTGTAGTTAGGTCACTGATTGAATGGTTATATTTTTTAAATGATATGTTTTACCTGAAACTGTTGGTGCTGATAAGTTATTTTCCAGTATTAATGGATTACTCATTCACAACTGTGGCTACATTTAATGTTTCCTCCTATGAAACAATATTGTTGACTATCTTGGTGTCAGATACAAAATTTTGCATAATTCATAACAAGTAGTTATTGCCACACAGCGTAGCAGGTTTAGTGTACTGTTGTCTTCAGTTTTATGATGCTTTTACTCAAGGTGAGAGAGAATGCCAATCCTTTTGCCGAGCATAGTACACCAACTCAACCTGGTATGAACTCAACAAGTTGTTGGGAGTCTACTGCAGAAATATTGAGCCATGCTGCCTTCCTCAGTTTTGAAAGTGTGTCCAGTGCAGGATGTTGTGCATCAACTGACCTCTCAATTACATCCCATAGATGTTTGATGGGATTCATGCCGGGCAATCTAGGTAGCCAAATCATTCACTTGAATTGTTCAGAATTTTCTTCACGCCAATCATGAACAATAGTGGCCCAGTGACACGGCACATTGTCATCTATAAGTATTCCATCGTTGTTTGGAAACATGAAGTCTGTGAATGGCTGCAAATGGTCTCCAAGTTGCTGAACATAACTATTTCCAGTCAATGGTCAGTTCAGTTGGATTAGAGGGCCCCGTCCATTCCATGTAACTACAGTCCACAGCATTATGAAGTCACCATGAGCTTGCACAGTGCCTCATTGACAACTTGGGTCTGTTGCTTTGTGGGATCTGTGCCACACCCAAACCCTATCATCAGCTCTTATCAACTGAAACTGGGACACATCTGACCAGTCCACCGTTTTCCAGTCATGTAGGGTCCAGCTGATATGGTCACGAGCCCAGGAGAGCCTCTGCAGGCAATGTCGTGCTGTTAACAAAGCCACTTGCATTAGTTGTCTGCTGCCATAGCCCATTAATGGCAAATTTCACCACACTGACCTTAAATATATGTTCATTGTACATCCCACATTGATTTCTGTGGTTATTTCACACACTGTTGCTTGTCTGTTAGCACTGATAACTCTATGCAAATGCTTTTGCTCTCAGTCATTAAGTGAAGGCCATCAGCCACTGCCTTGTCAGTGGTGAGAGGTAATGCCTGAAATTGGTATTCTCAACTCACTCTTGACACTGTGGATCTCACAGGGGAAACTCTCCATCACAACCTCATCAGATTTAGTGGTAAAATGGCCCAGCAGATAGCCTGTCAAAAACTGAACACAGATAAAGCATGAAAACAAGAAGATGGTGTACTGAACTCTGAAAAAAAAGAAGCAAAATAGATACAGTGAACGGTTCAAGCTCAAGATGTGCAACATCGAGTGAATTATGGAAACCGTGGCGTCATGGTTGTCCAGTCAAGGTGTTGGACTACAAAGTGGGAGATCCATGTTCAAATCTCTGTCATATCCCCCCCCCTTTTTTTTTCACAAATTTATGAACTGTCTGTCCAGTCATTGACATGTCTGTCCTTCTGTAGTCTTGCCAATTGTCATACTACACATTGGTTATAGAACATGAGTAATGTGGTAAGAACATACTACCATCACAAGTACATGTGATGAATAGTGAGGGCAGGCTAGGTGTCACACAGACCTCTCACAGAAATGAAAACAACAAATAAATGGGCATGAACTACGTTATAAGAAAGGAATTCAAGAGTCAAAACTTCCAAAACAGAACACAAGTCATAATGTGGTATTTGTTTAGAACAGATAGGAGGTATATAGATCTGAAGGTCTCTTCATTACACCTCACTGTTGGAGACAGATGTTACACCACGACACAGACACAAATTTGAATACTGAGAACAGATACATCGATGACTGGATGGACAGTTCATAACTTTGTGTGAAAAAAAAATGATATGAGACATGAAAGAGATTTGAACACATATCTCTCAATGAGCAGTCCAGCTCCGTGACCACAGAACCATGACACCGTAACTATTGAAACTCACTCGATGTTGCACATCTTGAGTTAGACTGCTCGTTGTTGCTATTTTGCTTCTTTTTTCACAGTTTGGTATGCCTTCTTCCTGTTTCCATGCTTGATCTGTGTTCAGTTTTTGATGGGTTGTCCACTGATCCATCTTACCACTAAATTAGAGTGGGGTGCAATGGGGAGTTTCCCTTGTAAGAATATTGAATTCCCTAATGATTTCCATAATGGAATGTCCCATGTGTCTAGCTCCAACTACCATTCTGCATTCAAAGTCTGTTAATTCCCATTGGACAGGCATAATCATGTCGAAAAACCTTTTCACATGAATCACCTCAGTACGAATGACAGCTCCGCCAATACACTATCCTTTTATACTTTGTGTATGTGATACTACTGCCATCTTTATATGTGCATATCACTATTCCATGACTTTTGTCACCTCAGTGTGAATTTAATTAAAAATTGCCATTAGTCAGATTATGCCTAAAACAAAATGTACATGCTCCTAGTGATCCTGGATCAAACTTTATTCTAAAAGGGCATGCTGAAAAATAATGGCTCCAAATGGTTTATGTGAAAACTCTTAAAGCTTTTTAAATTAAACAATTGTTACTAACATTCAACATCTCTATTCTTCATGTCTATATATTTGCAAGCCCTCTGCTACTAGAGGACTCCAAATTGTAATGTGTAACATGGTGGTGTGTAACGCAACTACGTCAGTGCATGAAAAAGAACCTGCCCATCCATACATGGAGTGCCCTCTCCTTCAGCATGACAATTCCAGACCACACACAAGTACTGTGACATCTGCTACAATCCAATGCTGTGGAGTCATTGGCACAGATCATCCTCTGCACAGTCCTGATTTGGCCCCATCCAATTCTCACTGGTTTCCAATAGATAAATAACATCTTTGAGGACATCAGTTTAATCATGTCAAAGCAATGCAAGCAGGGTTGATATTCTGGCTCTTTCAACAAAGTCAAACATTCTACTATGACAGTATCAATAAAAAGGCCGCTTGTTGGAAGAAATGTGTTCAACGTCAGGGTGACTATGTTGAGAAACAAATTTATAGACATGAAGAATAAAGATGTACAATGCTAACAGTGTTTGTTTTATTTAAAGAACTTAGAGTTTTCACATTAAAAGTTTGGAGGCATTACTTTTCAGCACACCCTCATACATATCAATGTTGGCAACTTATGGATACAGATGTATCCCCTGCTTGTAGTCAGTTCTTACTTACATATGGCCACATAATTTTTATAAATAAAAATCTCATTTACAGACCCAGTACCAAGAAGAGAGCTCCATGTTTGCTGATGATACACAGGAAATCGTTGAGTCAAGTGATGAAATGTCCAATGTTTTCCTTACTTACTTTGCTGATGAAAACCATGAAGACAGGGAACCAGTTTATAATCAAGAACTTGGACTGGCTATTGAAGCTCTGAAACCTGGAACTACATTGCAGAATCTGTGGGAAGTTATACCTTCTTCATAGTGCTGTACCCTATCAACTTACAATGTAACATAGAACATGAGTCATGTTTACAGAATGACATTCATTTAACTGTTTCAAAAGAGATGTCAAATTGTACCTGTTGAAATTTTTTATCCCAAGTGGCTGTATTTTTGTACTTAATAAAAATTTTCTGAAAGCAGTAGCAGCTTTTTGAGTTTGCTACTTGCTACCACTGAGTGTGGCAGAGATGATAATGTTCCCTTGTCATTGTTATATAGTGTTCAAGTTCATCAGACATTTAGTTTTGTATTCCACAGTCTTTATTCATGCAATGCAAGTCCACATGTTGAAATTTTTTTAGAGTATTCATCAGCAACACATGCAAATATCACAAGTCCATGTTTCAACCATTTCACCCTTGGCTGTACTGTCTGTTTGAGATCTAACACCTGACTGCTCTGTGAATGCAAAAGAAAAAGCCTTGTGCAAAAACAGCCACCACTGTTTAAACCCTTGGCTTGATGTGTGTCAAACACATACATTTCTGGCTTCCAAAACATACTTAAGAACTATGAATTTAATGTTAAATGCATGCATCATATAGGAATTTGCACATAAATTTCCTAAGGTTTCTAGCACTGTTCTTAGTTTCTCTAACTTGAATAGTTTGTTCATAAATAACGATTTTATCAACATAAGTACTACTTTGTATTGTTATATTACTAATAAATATAAACAATTAAAAATAAGTACACTCATACATCTCTAATTATGTTTACTTAGTAATGCTGCCGCTACTTTCAATGTTTCATATCTTATTTATGTGAAAATTCAGGTTTTTATTCACAGAATGTACATTCCAGCTTGCAATTCAAAATAGGTCATGTTTATAAAAAAAATCTATTGTGATAGTTCAATAGTATCCACTGAGATTCATCTATGGATGCTTATTTTGTAAAAATCACTCAAGGTGTCATCGAGATATTAATTTTTGAAGTTCATTATATTAACACAAAATAACTTAAAAACTACACTTCGTATCAAGGACACGTTTTCACCCACACTATCAACGTATTTTTGTTTTTGTAACCATGTTGCTGGCTTCTCCATCACTAGTTAGGTTTATTTTTTAATGGATTTAGTCTTATCGGCTATTTTATTCTCAACACGCAATTCTACAATGGTGGCTACCCCTCCATGTTTTCACACTAAGGGTCGGGTTTTCCTGATCATGTGGCCAGAGCCTGCATTTACCTGACCTGTGTTCTAAAACTCTCATACTCAAGCGTGTCTGCCAATCACTGCACCTCAAAGGGTGCTGCCATCTGTTGATGACATCACGGGTCTCATGTGGTTCAGCTCGGCCTCCACACTCTGCTGGCTGTCAGATACTTGCCAGTTCACCCGCACCTGCTTCTAACATCACAATAGGACAGGTGCACATGGCTGCATCTGTTTCTAAAGTGTCTTGTCACAATTTCCAGTATGTACCGTCTCAGTGTGTAACATTTGACTAATGGTCAGACATCCTTTGTATATGCCAGTTACCTTTTACAACTTTCAGGAGGGTCTGTTTGTAAGCTTAAGTCTCATCTAGTTATATGTGCTTTTCCTAAATCACTTCAGGTGAAATATTCCTTCAACAAGACTGCAACAAATTCTTAACCTTTCCTTGCCAATTTTGACCTAGTACTAACTCTGATGACTTCATTGGTAACTGAATATTGAACTCTCAGGTCTCTTCCTCTCTTCCCTTCCCCCTAAAATTCAGAAGCTGCTTTTCCTTGCATAAATACTGACTTGATCAACAACTGGAAATGTATTTCTGTCCTAAAATATCCTCATAAGAATTTTGGAATTTAATAAAAATTCAACTAAGCAGAGTTATGAGATGTGTATGGTAGTCAAAATGATTTTAGGAATCTAAATCGTTATTGGACAAGAAAGATTAGGAATAAAATGTAATTTCCATTTTATGTATTTATTTTTCAGGTTCCATGGGGTCATGCAAACCAAAGCTGCTTGGTCATAGAACGAGCCAGTGCATACGAGGGCATGTTGAAAAGTAAACCCTTAAAGCATGTTAAATAAAACAAACATTGTTAACATTCTGGATCTTTATTCTTCATGTCTAGCATGTAACATGGCAGTATGTTACGTATCTATATCGGGGCATGAGAAACAATGTGCTGGAATCAAGATTTGAATCCAGGTAGTTTGTCCAGGCATGGAGCACTCTCTCCTTCAGCATGACAATTCCAGACCACACACAAGTGCTGCGATACCTGCAATAATTCTATGCCTTGGAATCACTGTCATCGATCATCCTCTGTACATTCTCAACTTGGTTCATCCAATTTTTGTCTGTTTCCAAAACTTAAAGAACATCTTTCAGGACTTCACTTTGATAGTGATGAAGTGGTACAAGCAGAGGTGAGGTTGTGGCTCCATTAACAAAGTCAAACCTTCTACAGTGACAGTGTCAACAAATGGTCTCTCATTGGGAGAAATGCGTTCATCACCAGGGTGACTGTGTTGAGAAATAAATATGTAGACATGAAGAATAAAGATGTAGAATGTTAATAGCATTAGTTTTATTTATAAAGCTTCAATAGTTTTTACATAAAATTTTGGAGCCGTTACTTTTCAGCATTCCCTTGTAATTTATACTCTGCAAATTATTTAATTTGTAAATGGACAATTCTAAACTACTTAGAGGAGCACCTCTACAGAATATAAATGTACCACAAAGAAACCTTTCAACTTGTATTTGAATACTTGGGGTTTATCACTCATTTCTGCCAGAAGCCTCCTGAAAATGGAACCTGCTGAATAGTGTGCACCATTCTATGCAGTGCTTGGAAATGTTATATAAACATACATTGTTTTTCCATCTAGTGTTTACTGGCTGAATATTGCATTTTCTTCTGAAGGAGTTAATATTGTCAATGACAATTTCCATAATGGACAGCAGAAGAAGAATTCTGAAACACCTGAGCAACACCCTCCATGAAGTTCATGAACTGACACTGCAGATTAGTCCAGCTGCCTGTTTCTGGGCTTAGAATATTCTTGGCAAGTGCATAGACGTGCTCCAAAATATAACACTTTGTGAGAAACTAGAGTGAAAGTAAGAAAAGTAAACAAGCCTTTGTGGTTCAATGTCAGAGACAGTGGACATCATTCTTACAGTGAAGATAGCAGCATTCTGTTTCTGCACAAGAGCTTAAATGTGAGGCTTCCAAGAACGACTTCTATCTACCCTCAGTCCTTAGAATTTAAAATGATCAACTTCAGCTGATTGTTTGACCACCTACAGACAATAAAATTTCACTGATCTACTAGTCAGCTTTGATATGGTGTCTTTATTCGAAAAGGTTCCACTTTCAGAATCCTTATTACTCATTGGCAGGAGTTTGATAAAGAAATTTCAGATTTGTTGAAACATGTTATGACCATAATGTACTTTTTATTTAATAATGAATTTTTTGAACAGATTGACTGGTCGCCATGGTGAATCCCTAATTGCCCTTGGTGGCCAGTTTATTTATGGAGGACTTTGAGGAATAGGCACTGGAATCTGCTAGCTTAAAGCACACCATGTTTTGGAAATATGTTGATAACATGTTTGTAGTGTGGCCCCATCAAGCATATAAGTTACAAAAAGTTTTTAAACTATCTGAATTCCACCCATAGGCATATCCAGTTTACAACAAAAATCGAAAAGCAGGGATGCCTTCCATTTTTGGATGTTATGGTTCAGTGCAAAGATGATGGAATTTTGGGACATGCAGTACATTGGAAACTGATGCGTAGACATTTATATTTATGTGCAAACAGCTGCCATCATCCTTCCCAGACTATGAGTGTTGCCAAAACTTTTGTTCAGAGAGCATACATAATTGCTGATGAGAGCAGTCTCTAGGACAAGCTTCTACACTTAAAGAGAGTTTCTGAAGCTAATGGCTATTCTCCAAAGCAGATCCACTACAAATGGAACCAAGGTGACTGTAAGGAGTGCAGAAGAAGACACAGAAAGGTTTAAATCTATGGATTTCCTATCATGTGTCAGAAGTCTATCGTTAAAATAGGTCAAATCCTTTTGAAGCACAAAGTAAAGGTGATTTTTCATTTTCCACCAAAAACAGCAAGACTCTTGGGCTCAGTTATATATGATTTGATGCTCCACAAAGCTGGTGTTTACAAGATCCCCTGCAAATATGGCCTTTCATACACTGGACAGACAACTTGTACAATTCACGAAAGATTTACGGAATATCACAGATACACCTGGCTGTTACACTACAATAAACTGACTGTGGCAGAACACTGTAGTGATACTGGTCACCATGTTGTATGATAATGTCAAAACTTTTGCTTTTGCTACATCTTTTTGGGGTTCTGTGGTAATAGTGACATAGAAATTCACTTGGCAATGAGAGACAGCAGTGTTCATTGGGATAAGTCATGGATTCCAGCACTTTCTCTGATAAACTTACAAAGACATCATCACTGTGCTGTTCCCAGTGATACGACATTGCAGCATTGATTGACCATGCAGCCACAGATCCAATTCATGCATAATGCACTTCTTTGCTGCTGGTCAAAGTCTCTGCTGCCTGTTTATCTGTGGCCACATGCACAGTGGCATGGTCCCCAAGTTTAAAAGGACTGAGTCAGTGCTGGAGCATCAGCTGCAACAAAACCCGCATTTGCTGAGGCTTAGAAACTAGCTCTGATGTGAATAACTGCCCGTTAGTTCAGGAGGTGGGAACCAGGCATCAACCGGTATCCCATGGTGGTAATACAAAACATTTGACTGACATGGCTTCAATGAAGATTACAAGGGAATCCTAGGCTTCCGTGTCAAAATAGAGGTGACAAAAGTCATGTGATACCTCCTAATACCTCATCAGACCTCCTTTTGCCCAGTTTAGTGCAGCAACTTGATATGCTGTGGACTCAAAAAGTCATTGGAAGTTCACTGCAGAAATACTGAGCCATGCTGTGTCTACAGCCTTTCATAATTGTGAAAGTGTTACTGGTGCAGGATTTTGTACAGGAACTAATCTTTCGATTATGTCTCATAAATGTGGTTGATCTGGGTGGCCAAATCATTGATTCAAATTGTCCAGAATGCTCTTGAAACCAAACACAAACAATTGTGGCCCGTTGACATGGTGCATTGTCACCCATAAAAATTCTATTGTTGTTTGGGAACATGAAGTCCATGAATAACTGCAAATGGTCTCCAAGTAGCCCAACATAACTACTGTCAGTCAATGACCCAGTCCATTCCATGTAAACACAACCCACACCATTATGGAGCCACCAACAGCTTGCACAGTGCCTTGCTGACGATCTGGGTCCATGACTTTGTGGGGACTATGCCACACTCAGACCCTACCATCAGCTCCTACCATCAATTGAAATCAGGACTCATTTGATCAGGCCACAATTTTCCAGTCATCTGTTGTCCTACCAATATGGACATGAACCCAGGAGAGACACTGCAGGCAATATAGTATTGTTAGCAAAAGTCATTCACATCAGTCATCTGATGCCATAGCCTGTTATTCCCAAATTTTGTCACACCTTACTAACAGATAATTTTGTTGCATGTCCCACACTGATTTCTGCTTTCAGACGTTAAGTGAATGCCATGAGCCATTGCATTGTCAATGGCGAGAGGTAATGCCTGAAATTTGATATTCTTGGCACACTGTTGACATTGTGGGTCTCAGGATATTGAATTCCCTAAATATTTCTGAAATGGACTGTTCCATTTGTCTAGCTCCAACTACCATTCCACATTCAAAGTTTGTTAATTCCCACTGTACAGCCGTAATCACATTGGAAAGCTTTTCACATGAATCACTTGAGTACAAATCACAGCTCCGCCAATACACTGCCCTTTTATTCCTTGTGTACGCAATACTACTACCATCTTTATATGTGTGTATCACTATCCCATGACTTTTTTCACCTTAGTGTACAACAAGCCTGAAGGTCCTGGACAGTGCCACCACTGCAAAAGGTACAGTAATAAAGCAGGAATTGTTCTCTGAATCCAGGATGTGTCAAATGTGCCAATCTACACTTAACTAAACTGTGCATCAATTTTAATGGAAAACACCTGCTCAGATACCAAGGTTGTGAGGCATACTAGAAACTAGTGCACATCCAGAGGCAGCAGAAAGTGGCCATCATTGTTACTGCTGCGTCTGGACAGCAAGCTTTTGGCAAGCAGAATTCCAATTGCAGACGCTGCACCTTCCTGTGCTCCAGACAAGACAGAACGTGTGGACCTGCCCCTTCCAATCTACTGCCACAGTGCCCCCTCCAGCAGTGGCAGGGACAGGACCACCCCCACCATTACGACCCCCACCACCACCCTAGGCTCTAGACACTGATAGCAGAACAATCAGTTCACCCAAGAACCTGCAGTGACGACACAACTAGAGTCAAACAATGCAGGAAGCAAACTCGCGAACCTGTTGCATGAAATAAAAGAAATTAGGGCACTGCTCACTGGCTTTAACCTCAGCAGCATAGTAAAGAAGCTCAAAGAAATCATGACAGTGGTGTGCGTGGAGCCAGATAAATTCGCAAAAGTGACGATAATTGTAGAAGCCACCATGAACTTTCAATGATCCTTAGATATAGGAACTTTGAAATCCTAAATTGGAATGTGAACAGCATTTCTGATAAAATTATCCAACACCAGTTCTTTCCTGATCAGCATGTTATAGACATCAGCTGTATCACAGAGATACATCTGTTATCGACTGATTTAAGGTGCACAACTAGTCTGTCCACAGGACAGATTGTCCCAACTTGCGACGAGGAGGGCTGGGCATCATAGTACATCTCCACTGAACAATTGATATACCAAATTTGGTCAGAGTTGGGGCTGCCGGTATAGACTTAAAGATAGGGAGCAATGTCTTCACTGTAGTTTCTGTATACAATTCTCCCTATCGCCACAAAACAGCACAAGAATTGAAAACTAAACATAGTTACAGGGATTGCAATTCCATAAACACCAGCAGGAGGGGAGTGAGGAAGTTTGTCTGGGGTGATCCCTTCTTGAGGCTAATCCCTCTCAAGAAGCCTGTTCATATCTCCTACTAAGCCCAGTTCAGGCCAGATATCCTGGATATCTGTCTCTCCAAAGACCTGCCATGGAGAACCATGAGCACAGTCCATTATGAGCTGGACTCCGACCACAGCCCAGTTGTCTTGGAATGTGCTATTGTCAAAGAGCCAGACAGGAGGATGGCAGATACAAAATATACCACTGATTGGGAGCAATATAACACCCTGATAGGACATCATCTGGAGGACATGCTGCAAATGTGAAATGAAAGGGAGGTAGATGCATCTGTTGAGTTTTTCACAACCATCCTACAGAACCATACTCAGGAGGCAAGCACCAGGATGACCACTAAACCTGGTGTGAGGGACCCACTCTCTGACATCTGGGACCTGGTAATTTCTTGAGGAGGGTTTGACAATGTTGCTTCAATCCTGCTGACATTGGTTATACGAATGGAAGTACAAGTGAAAGAGAGATTACAGGAGCACCGAGGCTTCTACTTGTAATGAAAGACGTGAAGAAGCAGAGCAGGACATGAACAAATTATGGAAGCTCATGAAAGTGCAGAAGGTTACAGGGTAGACAAGAAAAATGGACTTGTCTGTGGTGACAAGGAGAAAGTGGAAGTACTGGTGACATCACTGAGTCACAATTCTGAACTCACATTGTCAAAGATAATGAGAGTGAAAGGCAGGAGAAAGAAATAGTCAGACGAGTGGCTCAGCTGAGATACTAGGACAGAAAAAGATTTTTTACCAGTTGGAACAACAAATCCCCAAGTCCTGTTAAGGCCTGTGTCCCACACCTAAAATGCCTACCTCCATCTGCAATCACCTACATCACCACAGCCTACAACCAGTGCCTCTCCCATAACTTGTTTCCCAAATATCTTAAAAATTGCTGAGGTTATCACCTTATCCAAACCACAAAAGGACCTCATCCTTCCTCATAGTCACAGATCCATATCACTTCTGTGCTTTCTAGGGAAGATACTGGAGTGTCTTATACATAAACCCCTCACCCGATTTCTTTAAGACAACAACATAACAACTCCTGAGGAGTTTGGCTTCTGACCTGAACATAGCACCATTCACCAATCCATGCATCTGGTGGAACACACAGTTAGACATTCCAGGACACGGGATCAGCATGACTGATTCATTCCTGGTGGGAAGGTACAGCAAACATGATCAAACAAAACAGATCAGGAATGCTGTGGCTGGGATCCTGCAGGGCTTGGTTCTGGGCTCTGTACTTTACATGCTCAACACCAATGATGTGCTAAAACTGGCTGGAGGTGAAATTGTCCTCTACATGGACAATATAGCAGTGTATAAGAGCAGCAGAAACCCAAACTTCATTGCACAAAAACTTCAGCAACACCTAGATACCATCACCCAATGGTGCAACATCTGTAACATCAAAATAAACCCAGAAATCTGTGTTGCCGTAATGTTTACAAGCAAATTAACTCGTCCAACCTGACCGATCTCCATCATTGATAGAGTGGTACAATGGAGTCCTCTGCAATATACCTAGGCCTACAACTCAACAGATGCCTGACATTCATGAAACAAATAAACAGTGCAAGAAGCAAGGGTTGTGGTGCTTTCTACCAGTTGCATCCAGTCCCAAAGAGTGGGGAGTCATCAGCAGATATAAAGCTTGGGTTGTACAGAAATGTTGTCCTGCCAATGATTCTCTATGGATCTGAAGTATGTTCAATGGCAACAACCCCACACCTGAAAAAGCTACAATCACTGCAAAAGAAAATTCTCTGCATCATCGCGGACACAGACTGATACACACCAAACACTCGTACACTGGTGTGACAAAAGCCATGGGATAGAGATATGCACATACACAGATGGTAATATCACATATACAAAGTATAAAAGAGTAGTGCAGGGAGGGAGTTGTCATTTGTACTCAGGGACTCACGTGAAAAGATTTCCAATCTGGTTTTGATTGCACAGTGAGAATTAACAGACTTTGGATATGAAACAGTAGTTGGAGCTAGAGATGTAGCATATTCCATTTTGAAAATTGTTAAGGAATTCAGCAATCCACGGTGTCAAGAGTGTGCTGAGAATACCAAATTTCAGTCATTACTTCTCACCATGGACAACGCAGTGGCCAATGGCCTTCACTTAACGACCGAGAGCAGCAGTGTTTGCGTAGAGTTGTCAGGACCAACAGACAAGCAACATTGCGCGAAATAATTGCAGAAATCAATGTGGAACATATGATGAACATATCCATTAGGACAGTATGGTGAAATTTGGGATTAATGGGCTATGACAGCAGACAACTGATGTGAGTGCCTTTGCTAACAGCATGACATCACCTGCAGCGGCTCTCCTAGGCTCATCACCACATCGGTTGGACCCCCAGGGATTGGAAAACTGTGGCCTGGTCGGATGAGTCCTAATTTCAGTTGGTAAGAGCTGATGGTAGGGTTTGTGTGTGGTGCAGCCTTGGACTCAGATTGTCAACAAGGCACTGTGCAAGGCTGGTGGATGCCCTATAATGGTGTGGGCTATGTTTACATGAAATGGACTGGGTCACTGATTGGAAATAGTTGTGTTCAGCTACTTGGAGACCATTTGCAGCCATTCATGTTCCCAAACAACAATGGAATTTTTTGGGTGACAATGCACCATATCAACAGGCCAAAATTGTTTGAATTTGGTTTTAAGAACATTCTGTACAATTTGAGTAAATGATTTGACCACCCAGATCACCCAATATGAGTCCCATGGAACATTTATGAGACATAATCGAAAGGTCAGTTCCTGCACAAAATCCTGCACCAGTAACACTTTTACAATTGTGAATGGCTGTAGACGCAGCATGGCTCAATGTTTCTGCTGGGAACTTCTAACGACTTGTTGAGTCCATGGCATGTCGCGTTGCTGCACTCCACTGGGCAAAAGGTGGTCTGACATGATATTAGGAGGTATCTCATGACTTGTCTCCGCAGTGTATGTTTTAACATATATTTCACAGGCTACAGAAAAAATTGTACTGTAAATGGAGATATTATTAAGTAATTCTCACTTGATTTGGAACACTGGAATGCAGTGATCCACTTGGGTTGACAAGAAATCCACAATTTTCTTAATATAGCTTGGGTCCTTTTTTTAATACTGATTCTTTCGTTCTATTCATGTCTGAGGAAAACTGAATGAAACTGCTCACTGACAATGTCCCCTCATTTTTTTTAAGTACTCCATAGTTATATAATGTGCTTTTTGACATGGTTTTCACATGTTCAAAAATACCATTTTTGACTATGGTATGATGGTCTGAAAATGGGTCTTGACCCAAAACTAGTCATTGAGTGAATAAAAAAAAGTGAAAATTACAATTCTGGGCTGGTTTTTCATTGTACTGTACTTGTGAAGACTGTATTTACCTGTTATCCAGCTACAGCATAGGAGAGGTCCAACAGAACTGTGAACTGTAGAAGACAAATAGTGCCCAACTGAAGCTTTCAATGAAGTCCATTAGCTCATTGATTGTACTCAGATGTCTCAACTGGAAGAGCACTACTCACAAAATGCACATACATAAAACAGAGTCCTGATTCAGCACAGTACATTGAGTGAGCTGAAATGACTTATTTGTAGGACTTGTAGCAATAATCTACTGTGCCCTACATTCCATAACATTTGCTTGAAGCCCCTTGCTTATCTGGTTTTACTGATCAACTAAGGTAGTCACATTTCTCCTTTCGTTCCCTGATTTTCTAATCTTCCTGGAATAAACCAAAATTTCATGGAAGTGTAAGCCCTTTGAGCCACTGAAGTCACAAACTTCAGTTTTTGCCAAACGTTCTCAGTTAAACCCATGGCAACATCCTTATTTGTTTCACATTGTTTATTTGGCAATGTGCAACTTGAACTTCTCACAGAAGCAACTCATTGCTGAGTAGATTTTATAAAAATTTAGAAAGTTGTTACAATTAAATAAAACATATTTACGATGTGTGAAAGACGTTCCATAAATCCTTCTGCTGGTGCAAAAATAAATGTGATACTTTCGTATCTCTCTCTCTCTCTCATATGAAATGTCAACACTAAATGAGTAACACTTAAATTATATTTATAACAGCAAGAAATGTTTAAAAACATATTTCTGTCTTACTGATGTGAATATTTCAACAAAATTCTGTCAGTTGCGTGAGTATAGTGCTGCCAAACTTTTAGCAACAGTGGATCAGTACCATACTGCCAAAGTTCTAAAGTAACAGAGACAATGTGTCATCCCTAAAGCCTCATTGATAACTTTTTCAATATCCAATGAAGACAAATTATTTAACCTTGTCTTTGGACATGTAAAGTATTTCTTCAGAAACAGAATTATATTTCAGGTAAATTGATACGAACTCAAATAACAGGACATTTCAAAAATCATTTGAGCTTTCTAGAGCACTTACAATAAGAGTCATGTACCTCAAATAATAGTAGTATACCATTAGGATAACACAAATGAGTGACATCAGGAATTTGCATATAATTAGATGGTCATTTAGATTATGTAAATGGAATTAATGTAACTTGATCAGTTGATAGCCCTTAGAACTTTAGATCAAATTTTAAGAATGTTCTGCTTAAAGGAAAGAGAAGGAAACTAATCGTATAAAGTACAGAAGAACTGTGCCATGCCCTGATAAAATTTCAGGTCAAGATGACCGTGAATTACAACAGTGCTAGGTAGCTGCAAATGGTGTCTTTATTACATAAAGAAGACATGGATGCAAGCATAAAAATTTGAACATGTCCAGGTGATGTAACCCAAACTTGGGTGGCAGGGTCAGTAACCTACAATGCAGGATTGGGGTGTCTCCACATTGTGACCAACTACAATGGCATTCTGCAGGACTATGTCTCAGATTTGCAGTATCCTGAATTGGTGTGCTATAAGATTGTATTCTGTTTGAAAAACTGAGGGTAATTATGCCCACCACACACTGCACACAGTAGAGGCAGCATGGCTTTTGTAAAGCATGCTTTCCAATGAGGCACCACACAGTGGACACAGCTGAGATTCAGGGTAGGACATTAGCTGTGGCAGCCCTCTGACCAGTTGTCTGAGCCACACAAGTTTTTCTATACCTGCAACCACCTGTGTCATCCTCTCAGGACCCATTGATTTGTCATGGTAGCTAGCAGGCTTGCTTCACTGTGGAACGGCAAGGTGCGCAAATTGGCCAATCTGCAATCTTTCTCAAATAATTGTAAAGAGACAGTCTTTTAAAAAAAAAAAACTTTGATTCTCACAAATCTCTTAGCTTAATTCATGAGCTTCATGATGAACTGTGTATCATTTTATTAATGGTTATACTTGTGATATTTCAAGATTATGAATTTCTTCTAGCAGTTTACCTAAACTTTGCATTGGAAAATAGTGGTTACCACAAATTTGTGTTTAGTGCATGTTAGGTCATACATTGTTGTGTTTGAACTGTAGCTAACATATTGAATTATTCTTTAAACTTGGAAGGTTATCACTGTCTGTCTCCAATCTTGAGACAACAGATTGTACATAAAGTAGTCCATACTCTGCACACCAGGGAAAAAGCCAGAATGAAATATTCATACCTCACTCATATCTCGTAAACAGTTTGAGACACTGAAACAAGATTTTGGCAATTGATAGCACACAAAGAGGAGCACATTTCATCATAAAACTAATGTAGCAAACGTCCATGCTTATGATATTCAAGCAAGTACAGATTTTTCTCCAATTAAACAAGGAAGAATGAAACTGGAAGAAGGTTGCAGAGGAATTATATTACATCAGTTGTAAGTATTATTTATTTATTTTATACGCATCTTCACAGTAAACATTTAATATTAATGATGTTAAGTTCTTCACATTCATACTGGTCTCTTTTTATGGGTGCATACTGCCACTGAACAAAAGGTTCAGGTGAATTAAAACATTCATTAAATCTTTTTCACCTAAGAAATGGTTTACTCATGTTTCTGCATCTACTTGGAGCAGGTGACAGAAGCTGGTTAGTGCTCAGTGGTCCCATTTCCTCCTCCTCCTCCTCCTCCTCCTCCTCAGCGAGATCTTTTGACATAATGTTTTCAGTCCTCAAATAATTGTGCAGTACACTTGTAGCCCTCACAATTCTATCTACAGTCTCCAGTTTACAGTCAAAAGGCCATTTAAGCAAAAGAAATCTGGAACTCAATATACCAAATGCACTCTCTATATGAGGAAGACTGTAGTTAAAAACTTTACTTTTGCCATTAGCAGTAACTCTAGATTTAGGTTAAGGTTTCATTAAGTTTTTTTAATAACAGAAGTGTCTCATCACCTATGAGAACATGAAGGGCTCCTGAGTTCCAAATCAAAGTCAGAATCTAAATCTAACTGCATAGACAGACTCAGGGTGGACATTGCAGGGTGCTCTGTGCTTCATGAGCACTGGACCACTACTGAGAGTTCTGTCATGCCTCTGCTATGGGCAGTATGTGTTGACCTACAGAAACTGTTGCTCTGACAGGCCTCTGCTCTGCTTCTGCTGCGTGCAGTGTGCAGTGAGCCATAACATATTGTATAGCAGACCACATTCTCATTCATCTTTGGGTCCTTAGTGCAATAAATCAGTTGGTCATCTGCATTTGTGTCTGAAACAGCCACAAATGTGATGCTCAGCACACACCAATGGGCATGGTGGCCCACAAGCAGCACAGCATCAGCAATGTCTGTTATATTCCAAGGCTGTGCATATATGAGAAAAACTGATTTGCTAGTTTCATTACTTTCTCTCTTCTATAGATAGCAGTAGGTCTGTCTGTTAATGCCTGGCCATACATAAGCACACGGACAGGTAGCTACCGCACATGTTTTAGTTATGACATGAAGTGTAATTAATTATTATCCTTTCATCCACATGTTTTATTGTTTCCCTTATTTATTCTTACATGAGTACATCATGTATCCTGTGGGTGTATAAATAATTGTTCTTTGTGACTTTTCAATACTAAAATACTGTGGGAGTAATCTAACCTTGGCGACTCAGCATGTCATTTACTACAGTAGTCTGTAATGACCTTTTGCCATTTCCCTAATTTATTGGACTGCACTTTCTGATACAGTGCAGCTTTATAAAGCCTTACAGTAACAGTGAATCCAATTCAGCTTTTTTGCACACAGTTCAGTTACATTTTGGGTATCATTACAGAATTTCTGACCAGTGATCGGCTTCAGGACAACATTTTTGGTACTGCCATTAGACATGAAATTGTGTTGGCTTTTGGAACTACTAACTCCTTCCTGAGGAAGGAAACTGGGAGAAGTTGGAGGATTTAAAAAGGAAAGGCAGGTCACACAGATCTGAGAATGTGAAGTAACCACCTGTTGTGAATATGAGAGGAGACAAAGATAAATATAAGCCTACTCCACACAAAATGAAATACTACAATTTTAACTATTTAAAAAATTTATTCACATAAAACGCTTGACAAAAATTAAAAATATTAAGTAAAATTAAGTTGCAGATCTGAAATTGCCATAATGAGCAAGAGTAATACAGCCTCCATGGATGTGTAATTGAACTAGGAACTGTTAGAAATAAATTGTGGAAGTAATATATTCCACATTAAAATGATGACAAATGTGAGCCCATATGTAGCTTTTGCTCTGGCAAGGTGTGTTTACACCTAACTCTTAGTCTGCTAAAATGATAAATTATAACACATAGGACTTGGTGTTTCTGTTGAGAGTAATCTAAGATTGAACCAACATTTTGATGTTGATTCAAGCACAAAAACTCTACAAAACCACTGAGCTTGGTTTCTTTTAGAGTTAATTGGCACATTACATTTCATTATAAAACATAAAATTAATACGCAGCATCAAATCTACATTCCAACTTCATATGTACAGAAATATTACAATGGAATGGTTCTTTTCTAATATAAAAATAACTTTTCACAAATAAGAGGAGACAAACCATCTCCTTTATCCTGCTCATTGTGAAATTCAGATTAAAAGCTTAGTGATATGGATACATCATGGAAGAAGTACACTTCATGTACAGACACAAAAAATGTGACACTATAACAGTGAACTTGGTAAAGGAACAAAAAGTAGTTCTTATTTTTTAAAAAACATAGCATCACATATATATTACAAAGAATAATATGATTTTTTTAAAAAAAATCACAGGACCCCTTACTTTCTGAAAAGAATTCACTCACTACATCAGAATGTAATGGCATGAACATAAAAACTGAATAATAAAACAAGAACATTTATTATGTGATTCCTGTTTTATCAAGTTTTCAGAAAGAAAGAAAAAAGGGATCTCATAGCTCTTTACTTTGTAAGAGCACAACTGGAATGTAATTGTACTTCAGAAGTACTCTTTAATAAATTAAGAATTTAACCATTTAAGATAATTGCCAGAGGTAAAAAATTAAATTATCAAAAATACATAGACATTATATACTGACCACAAAAATGTGTAACAAGTTGAGATAGATTGCAATATAACACTTATCCGAGGTATAATTCTGAAGTGATAACATGTTTATTAAATTTTGAATTAAATATACTTAGTTGTGTCAGTAAGTGACCTCAGCTGTGTTACATCATAGTTTCATTTTGTGGTAAAATTCAACAGCTACTGTTGACAACTGCATGTCCAACAGCTGGCAGTAAAGCACATCACCATTCCAGTTTTTCTGGATACACTCCAGTGAGGCACGCTGTGCAGTGTCCAATGCTTGTGGAGCTTTTGTTCTTCATTCTGTGCCGAACTGCTTGCACTAAGCCTTCCACAGATAAGTACGCCAAACTGTCCGCACCTGTAATCCAATGTAAGTGTTACAAAAGAAAGAAAAGTGAGAGTGAAAAAAGGAAGTGCTCTCTCTCTCTCTCTCTCTCTCTCTCTCTCTCTCTCTCTCTCTCTCTCTCTCTCTCTCTCTCCCCTCCCCCTCTCTCCCCCACCCCCCCCACCATCACTTCCTCCCTCCCTCTCTTTCATTAACCCCCCCTCCATACAGAGACAATATGCATTAGAGAGGGGAAATTAAAAGAATATCTCTTTTTCACTTCTACCATAGTAAAATGATGTTTAGATATAGCAGGTTTCTAATAGTTAGTGATCATGGAAGATGACATATGTTATGATAGCTGCAGGGATAGTAAGTGTAATGTTGTCTTACATCCAAACTATTTGAAGTACTCAAATTCATTTTTCAAATCAGTCAACTGAAACCTGAACTTTCTTTCTCATAAGTCCATGACGCTAGAAGGAGTTCATTGCTGAAACTGGTGATACTAATATCAATCTTGAGATCAGAGTTGTAGATTTATGTATGTGGCTCAACATGTGGGTGTTTAACATATGACTGTGCTTATCTCATATCACTTGAAACAGTAAATTTCTCTTGCCAGTCTCCCTGGATTACTACAGTTCATTACATTAAATATAGAGTTGAATGGAGTAAAGTTAAGCCAGTAAATTAATTAATGATCCAGTGCTATGTCATTTGGCTGAACAAGGGTACCAAGTGAGTAAAAATGTTCCAACATGTTTTTCTAAATATCTGGAGTAAATGACAAACTGAAAATTGTAGAGAGGACTGAAATAACTTATGCAAACAGGAATTCTTGGATTCTGAGAGATGTTCAGTTTCATAAGTTTCATTACAGAATTCAGTCTAGCTGGCCAGGAGGTGCTTCTCATGCAGTTTGCAACATCTGCATTCAGTCATAACAATAACTGACTCCATTTTTATCTCAGACAGCAGCTACAAAACTGTAAAACACGAAGCCATGACCACCAACCAACTATACACCTGAATGAATGGCCACTGTCACACCGTGTGAAAGAACAGAATTGACCACCAGAAGTAGAACATGCTACGAGCACAAATGCTTGACTTCAATGGCTGCTTCCATGTCATCCGGAAACACACACACACACACACACACACACACACACACACACACACACACAGAGAGAGAGAGAGAGAGAGAGAGAGAGAGAGAGAGAGAGAGAGAGAGAGATGAAACATGTTTTTGGTGGTACTACACATATATACATACTAACCAAATAAACACAGCTGCTTGTCAAGAAAATAGTAAAATACTGGTTTCTTCATTGTTACCCATAGAATGTTTGACACCATATCATCTGGCTAACTTCCTATGAATTCTAATGTACTTCTCTCAATATACCTGCTAGGATTGTGAACAAACTAAGTGCAATGTTACATTTTGCTTGCAGAACCTACATTTTAATACAAATATTTACTATTTATGACAGGCTGAAGCAAAATTACACACTACTCAATTAAGTTGAGATTTACAAAAAACATAGGAAGTTTTAATTTATTCTCTGAAAGACAATTATACAGTGTAACAGGCAGAAATGTATGCTGGTGTGCGAAACAAAGACAAAAGTAACTTTCACATTAAGTGTCAATGATAAGTAACATAGCTCAATAAAACTTGGACCACACACATTAAGAACTGCTACAGTGTCATGCAGAAGGTAACTGAAAGAAATACACAGTGAGATGAACAGCAATGACACTTTTATTCAAAGATAATAATTATGTGAAGGCACCACAAATCATAATAGTCCTTGGACATTACAAAAGGTGGGATGTGGTTCTTTATAGTGTGTACTATCACCACAGCAGCAATACCTGCCCTCCAATGTGCTCCCAAGCTGGTCATGAGTTTTGTAAGGAGTTCTCGTAGTAGGGCATTCCATTCCTCCACCAGTGTGATTGACAACTACTGGATGGGCAATGGTACATGTGGATGTTGATGTGCTGCTGTATGTCTCTCCAATGCACCCCACATGTGCTCAATGGGGCTGAAGTCAGGGGAATGGGCAGGCCAGTCCATTAGCTGAATATTGTCCAGTTCCATGAGCTGCTTCATCTGCACTGTTTGATGTGGTTGTGCATTGTCATCAATAAAAATGAAATCAGGATCAAATGTACCCTTGAGAAGATGCACATGGGGAAGGAGTACAGTGTCACAATAATGCTGACCAGTGAGTGTACCGTGTTCAAAAATTTGGAGGTCACTACACCCGTGCAACATTATGCTTCTGCCCACCCTAACATCTGGACCACCAAACAATCACGTTTGACAATGTTCCTGGGTGCCTTATGTGTTCCCTCTCTCATCCTATAAGTGTACATAATGCACCTAGGAATGTTGTCAAACATCATCGTTCTGGTGTTCTATGTGTTATAGTGTGGGCAGGCATAATTTTGCCTGGACATACTGACCTTCAAATCTTTGAATGTGGTACATTCACCGAGCGGCATTGCTGTGACACTGTACTCCTTCCCCATGTGCATTCAGTCCTGACTTCATTTTTATGGATGACAATGTGCAACTCTATTGAACTGTGCAGGTGGAGCAGCTTTTGGAATGAGATGATACTCAGCAAATGTTCAAGACTTAAATCCCCTCATGTGATCAGTAGAAGTTTTTCAGCATGTCAATATGCACAACCAACCATAGAGCAAACAGCAACTCTACCAGCAAAACTCCTTACCAACCTTGTGGCCAGCATGGGAGCACGCTGCAGAGCATGCGTTGCTGGTATGTGGTTGTCTCACACCCTATTAAGAACCATGTTCTGCCTTTTGTAATGTCCAGAGGACCATCATACATTGTGGTAACTTCAGTGTAATTATTGTCTTTGAATAAATGTGATATTTCTGGTGTATTACTGAGCTATGTTACTTTGTAGAGACACATGATGCAAAAGTTACTTTTGCTCTTAAGTTTTGCACACCAGTGTGTTAACTGCAGAACATAATATTGCCATCTTGCACTTAATGCAACAGTGTTTTGGCTGCCATTTGACATGTTCTCCAGGTATCTGTATAATGAGCCTATTGCCCTAACAATAAAAAAAAAACAAGTTAGCCCTGAAATTTCTGTTTTCTTTGTATTTGTCATGTATTTTACGACACTCTTTGGATCTACATGAATTTATTTGCAATTTACAATATTGTGAGAAGAAAATGGATCAAAGTGTCTGGCCATACAGCACAAATATCTGAAAATGGCAACTTTCCACTCTTGTGAAGGTAAACTATAAAAAATGTGACCCACTGACAGATAAATATGGCCTTACTGGGATCAACTGGAAAACTCCCTACTGTATCTAATGTGTGTCTATACATTGTGAGAAGGAGGCACAAGACAAAGATGGAGGCAACCTCTTATAGCAACAAATGTTCAGGGACTGTTGTCAGATATGATCAGAAATTTACACTATAATTGCTGAGTGTCTGTGTTACCCTATTCACAACTCCTCATTTTCTCTGCATTTCAGTTCTACAGGAAACTGATAATTTCTGCTTGGTGTCCATATTTCTTATTTAGACTGAACAATATTTGTAACAGGAGACAGCTATCTATATTCTACATGAGGTGTGATGTTAAGCCGTGCCAATACTAATTCACTAAATGAGAGTATCAGCATCCAAGTGAAATTTTGTAAACAGCGCTATTTAGATTGCTTCATGTATTTTTTGTCTAATTTTTTACATTGCTGACCTGTCTTGGCCACTCTTCTCATCAAATCCCAGCAAACTGAGCTTGGATGTTGATTTTGTCAAGTGTTATACAAATTGCCATATTTCCTGTTGGCTTCTGTCTCAGATTCTTCAATTGACAATCGTCTGACAATTTTTTGATGTTTCACCAGCACAAGTAGTTGGCATTATCAAAGCTCCATCCTCCATTGCTGGTCGTGTACTGGAGTCAAGCTCGTAGCTAGGGATTACATGTACCTGTCACACCACCATCTGAGGACTTTCCCCGGTCATTACTGCTGTGGTTCTCCCCCTGATACCTACAACAGTTGTTTATTGCAGCACGGTAATCCAGGATCTATGCACCAGTTGTCATATTTGTGGATTTCTATAGCTTCCCTGGGTAAGTGGGTATGATAGCTCTCCTCCCCAGCAAGAACTTTCATGTCAGCAAATTTATCATGTGATCAGTCTTACACAGCTTGTGCTTTGCCACGACTAATTTCTCCACCTATACCAACCTCCAATATCATTTCCTTTCAGTGACCCAGGTGTTGATGGATCATCCAATCATTCCCACACAGACTTTTCCACATGTACAGAGTGTGTGTTATATTCCCCTACATTGCAAAGAGACCACCTTCTGTCCTTTGCTATGGCAGGTACATATTATCTCCAGGCACGAGCTCCCCTCCATTTCACCACCAACTATGGACAGTGAAGCTTTGACAATGGCAGCCACTTGTACCAGCGAAACACTTAAAAATTGTCAAACTAGCATCAGCCAAAGAACCTGAGTCAGAAGTCAACAGGCAATATGTTAACGAGTGACTATGCAGGCCTCAACAATTTTGTTATATGGAGTGTTACTTAAATAATTCTAAGCTTTTTAATTTATTCTTTAGATATTATAAATGAAACCCTTCTGCTTTTTCATTATATCCATTGTGGATGACGAACTGAAACTGCAATTAAAAAGTGGCACATTGTTTACTTTTACAAATATTTGTTACTGTCTGAAGGAGCAGATATTGTAAAAATAAACTATGTAATACATGCCCAGATGGGCAAAACAATGATAGTAATAACGATGAACATGTTGTCTCATTCTTCCTGTTGTGGGAATCCAAGTAATGTTGTGAGCATTAGGTGATGTAGGTGGTGTGGCATTTGGAGGCTTGGATCAGTCCAGGCTGCATGCACAGATAGCTGAAATGGTTAAGGTGACCACTCATGATAAGCAGGAAATTCAAGTTTGAGTCCCAGTCTGGCACAAATTTTGATGCATCACAAATAGGTAGTATATCTATACCCAATGCAGCTAATGACAAAAGAATTCACAATCAGTGAACAAATCTCAAAATAATAGGAAGTAGCAATTTACGTAGGTATGATGTGCAACCAGCTGCTTTTTGAAATTGATGTGATTTACTGTACCATTAACTAGTTTTCAAGCCACTGTAGGCTTGTTGTCAGTTGGAGTTACAACACCATTATATCTTGGATGAAATGCAGCTGGACACAAGGGACATGGTGATTGCACTGTCTTGTCCGGTACCTATCACTCTGCATATGCGCGTGCGTGTGTAAGGTGGCAAAATGCACAATTAGTATGACCTTAGTGCTTAGCTGCACTTGGTCCAAGAAACAAGAACATAACACATCCATCTCATAAGGCTGCAGCAGCTCAAAACATAGTTAATAGTGCAATAGATCTTATGAAACTGACGAAGGGACTGGTTGCATATTGTTGTTGTTGTTGTGGTCTTCAGTCCTGAGACTGGTTTGATGCAGCTCTCCATGCTATTCTATCCTGAGCAAGCTTCTTCATCTCCCAGTACCTACTGCAACCTACATCCTTCTGAATCTGCTTAGTGTATTCATCTCTTGGTCTCCCCCTACGATTTTTACCCTCCACGCTGCCCTCCAATACTAAATTGGTGATCCCTTGATGCCTCAGAACATGTCCTACCAACCGATCCCTTCTTCTGGTCAAGTTGTGCCACAAACTCCTCTTCTCCCCAATCCTATTCAGTACCTCCTCATTAGTTATGTGATCTACCCATCTAATCTTCAGCATTCTTCTGTAGCACCACATTTCGAAAGCTTCTATTCTCTTCTTGTCCAAACTATTTACCGTCCATGTTTCACTTCCATACATGGCTACACTCCATACAAATACTTTCAGAAATGACTTCCTCGCACTTAAATCTTTACTCGATGTTAACAAATTTCTCTTCTTCAGAAACGCTTTCCTTGCCATTGCCAGTCTACATTTTATATCCTCTCAACTTCGACCATCATCAGTTATTTTGCTCCCCAAATAGCAAAACTCCTTTACTACTTTAAGTGTCTCATTTCCTAATCTAATTCCCTCAGCATCACCCAACTTAATTAGACTACATTCCATTATCCTCGTTTCGCCTTTGTTGATGTTCATCTTATATCCTCCCTTCAAGACACCATCCATTCCGTTCAACTGCTCTTCCAAGTCCTTTGCTGTCTCTGACAGAATTACAATGTCATCGGTGAACCTCAAAGTTTTTATTTCTTCTCCATGGATTTTAATACCTACTCTGAATTTTTCTTTTGTTTCCTTTACTGTTTGCTCAATATACAGATTGAATAACATCGGGGAGAGGCTCCAACCCTGTCTTACTCCCTTCCCAACCACTGCTTCCCTTTCATGTCCCTCGACTCTTATAACTGCCATCTGCTTTCTGTACAAATTGTAAATAGCCTTTCGCTCCCTGTATTTTACCCCTGCCACCTTCAGAATTTGAAAGAGAGTATTCCAGTCAACATTGTCAAAAGCTTTCTCTAAGTCTACAAATGCTAGAAACGTAGGTTTGCCTTTCCTTAATCTTTCTTCTAAGATAAGTCGTAAGGTCAGTATTGCCTCACGTGTTCCAGTATTTCTACGGAATCCAAACTGATCCTCCCCGAGGTCAGCTTCTACTAGTTTTTCCATTCGTCTGTAAAGAATTCGTGTTAGTATTTTGCAGCTGTGGCTTATTAAACTGATTGTTCGGTAATTCTCACATCTGTCAACACCTGCTTTCTTTGGGATTGGAATTATTATATTCTTCTTGAAGTCTGAGGGTATTTCGCCTGTTTCATACATCTTGCTCACCAGATGGTAGAGTTTTGTCAGGACTGGCTCTCCCAAGGCCGTCAGTAGTTCCAGTGGAATGTTGTCTACTCCGGGGGCCTTGTTTCGACTCAGGTCTTTCAGTGCTCTGTCAAACTCTTCACGCAGTATCGTATCTCCCATTTCATCTTCATCTACATCCTCTTCCATTTCCATAATATTGTCCTCAAGTACATCGCCCTTGTATAGACCCTCTATATACTCCTTCCACCTTTCTGCTTTCCCTTCTTTGCTTAGAACTGGGTTTCCATCAGAGCTCTTGATGTTCATACAAGTGGTTCTCTTATCTCCAAAGGTCTCTCTAATTTTCCTGTAGGCAGTATCTATCTTACCCCTACTGAGATAAGCCTCTACATCCTTACATTTGTCCTCTAGCCATCCCTGCTTAGCCATTTTGCACTTCCTGTCGATCTCATTTTTGAGACGTTTGTATTCCTTTTTGAGTGCTTCATTTACTGCATTTTTATATTTTCTCCTTTCATCAATTAAATTCAATATTTCTTCTGTTACCCAAGGATTTCTACTAGCCCTCGTCTTTTTACCTACTTGATCCTCTGCTGCCTTCACTACTTCATCCCTCAAAGCTACCCATTCTTCTTCTACTGTATTTCTTTCCCCCATTCCTGTCAATTGTTCCCTTATGCTCTCCCTGAAACTCTGTACAACCTCTGGTTCTTTCAGTTTATCCAGGTCCCATCTCCTTAAATTCCCACCTTTTTGCAGTTTCTTCAGTTTTAATCTACAGGTCATAACCAATAGATTGTGGTGAGAGTCCGCATCTGCCCCTGGAAATGTCTTACAATTTAAAACCTGGTTCCTAAATCTCTGTCTTACCATTATATAATCTATCTGATACCTTTTAGTATCTCCAGGGTTCTTCCATGTATACAATCTTCTATCATGATTCTTAAACCAAGTGTTAGCTATGATTAAGTTGTGCTCTGTGCAAAATTCTACCAGGCGGCTTCCTCTTTCATTTCTTAGCCCCAATCCATATTCACCTACTACATTTCCTTCTCTCCCTTTTCCTACACTCGAATTCCAGTCACCCATGACTATTAAATTTTCGTCTCCCTTCACTATCTGAATAATTTATTTTATTTCCTCATACATTTCTTCAATTTCTTCGTCATCTGCAGAGCTAGTTGGCATATAAACTTGTACTACTGTAGTAGGTGTGGGCTTCGTATCTATCTTGGCCACAATAATGCGTTCACTAAGCTGTTTGTAGTAGCTTACCCGCATTCCTATTTTCCTATTCATTATTAAACCTACTCCTGCATTACCCCTATTTGACTTTGTGTTTATAACCCTGTAGTCACCTGACCAGAAGTCTTGTTCCTCCTGCCACCGAACTTCACTAATTCCCACTATATCTAACTTTAACCTATCCATTTCCCTTTTCAAATTTTCTAACCTACCTGCCCGATTAAGGGATCTGACATTCCACGCTCCGATCCGTAGAACGCCAGTTTTCTTTCTCCTGATAACGACATCCTCTTGAGTAGTCCCCGCCCGGAGATCCGAATGGGGGACTATTTTACCTCCGGAATATTTTATCCAAGAGGACGCCATCATCATTTAATCATACAGTAAAGCTGCATGCCCTCGGGAAAAATTACGGCCGTAGTTTCCCCTTGCTTTCAGCCGTTCGCAGTACCAGCACAGCAAGGCCGTTTTGGTTATTGTTACAAGGCCAGATCAGTCAATCATCCAGACTGTTGCCCTTGCAACTACTGAAAAGGCTGCTGCCCCTCTTCAGGAACCACACGTTTGTCTGGCCTCTCAACAGATACCCCTCTGTTGTGGTTGTACCTACAGTACGGCTATCTGTATCGCTGAGGCACGCAAGCCTCCCCACCAACGGCAAGGTCCATGGTTCATGGTTCATGGGGAGAGGGGTTGCATATTATACCTACATAAACTGCCTACTGCTTTTGATCTAATCTAAATAAGACAGTCAATCTCAAAATACAATCATACCTAACATGCCACTTGTTATTTTAAATGTTGGCCATAATGGAGTTCAAACTCTGAACTGCCTGAGCTGGATCAAGAGCAGGGAATCCAATAAAATATTCAAAGTTCTGCAAGTTTTATGTAATATTTACAGGGGTGTCACATTTAGTAGATCTCACATCAGCCAATGTCAAGAATGATGAGACATTGTTATTTAGATGCCTCATAAAAATGTAAATATAAACACCTCCTGCTGGATGAAGCTGGCTAAGACACCTTAGGAGGACAAGAATGCACTATTTTCATTTGAATCTAGTACTGTACAGCAATCTTAGAGGACAGGAATGCTTTATGTTAAATATGGATCCATTCACACTACAGGTCATGCAACTTGTACAGTTTTAAATGCAAATTTTAGGGCATCATCTCTCATTTCGTTCCTCTTTTTACTCACTTCCTGAATTACTGTAGTCTAATGTTCTTCCCTTTATACAACACACCTTTTTTCCTGTGTATAAGAGTGAAACATAAAACTCCATACAGCTACATCATCTTTTTTTCATTCCTTTCTTCATTCCTTATATCACTCCTCTCTCTACCTTCAATTTGACAACTATATGTATAGGTTTTCATCAATTTTAATTCTACAATTGTGTGTATCATTACCAGCATTTTTCTGCTATCATTAATTGAAATCAAATTTATATTATTATATTATGTTTTTATTATTTTGATATTTGTAAATTATGTAGACTACAGGGTAAATGTCCAAATATGTCATTTCTTAGGAACTAAATATAAATTTCTGGCTTTGGCTGACAGCACCCGGCCCACTAATATATCTGGGCACCTCAGCAAAGCACAGCCTCCATATGTTTCTTTTTAACTGAAGTTAAGTAACATTTTTGAAATTCAGTACAGTGAAAAACAGCAATTAAACATTTCTTTCAATGATGCAACAGTGTCAATGCCCAGTGAGTAAATTATTAAAAGTTAGTCGTCATACTGCTTGCCTAGGAGGCAACAGTTGGTGAGGAAGTTCCCATCCCTGGGGCATCATTAGGAAGTCTAAAACTAAGGAAACTAAGAGGAATCCTGTCAACACAGCAATAAGAAAGTATGTCACCAATAGAGGAATAAAAATATAACTAGCTGCTTGCATGACAAGAGGTTCTCAGCAGAAGGTAATTACAGCAAGAAATATATGCAACGGTAAGAAGAGGATTAGACAAGTAGAGGGTGTGTTCCATGATCACAGAACTGCAAATAAGAGTGTGTGTTAGAAATGCAGCATTTCTGTCCAAGTTGTGTTACTCTACAACAATAGAATGAATTGATTTGGGAGCTCTTTATGTACACCTTTTTCGCAAAAAAGAAAAGTATAACAAGCTGCCTGGGAAAGTTATATAGGCCTGCATCAGTATGAAGTTTCAGTTTTCCATGCTAGTTTAACTATATCTTAGACTGTTGGAGTTGTGACACGACATACAAACAATATTTTTTCCTTACATAATGTATTTGACCACCTCCCAAAAAAATTAACGTTGCCATTTTCATCTTACATCTGGGAAGTGGAAAACGATGCCTTTTAAATCATGAGCAGCTTCCCAGATTTACATGCCTTACAGCTTTCTGAAGTAGAAAAGGTGATAAAGGAAATGAAAGAGTGGTACCACTGTTGGATTGGATGGTCTTCCTATAGAATTATATCAGTGTTTGGACAAAAAGGGCAGAGCTGAAATGACAGCTTTGTGTAATGTTGTATAAGAAAGTGGCACATGGCCAGAATACTTTGTCAAGACTGATTGTTTCAATCCCCAAAATAATCAAGCACCAAGAAAGGCACAGAATATAGCACAGTAAGTATAATGTTTCATGCTGCCAAAATTGTATTGAAGGTACTGAATCAAAGATAGATACGTGTAATGGAAGAGAAAGTAGAAGAAAAGAAATTTGGTTTTAGAAAAGGGAGAGGTACTAGAGACACTACTGGACTAAATACAATGACTGGTGAAATACATACAGAAAGAAGAAAAGGAATGAGTTTGTGCATCACAGACATAGAAAAGGCCCTTGACAGAATGAAATGGGACAAGATGAAGGAAATTCTAAAATTGAAGGAACGTGAACTGAAAGGGCTAATGAAGGAGTGAGAACCAAGGCAGAAAGCATGTTACTGGCTTGAAATCTGAAGAGAGATTTATCAAATATCTGAAGAGAGGTTTATCAAATATAGATTTGTCTGTCACCAAACTCTGTTTACCATATATATCAAAGACTTGATGATGAAGATGCTAGAGGTAGAGAAGGAAGGAGTAAGCTAAAGAGGCCAGAAGATATACTGCATCACATCTGCTGAAACATGGTAGTACATAGGAAGTAATCTCTTTTCAAAGAACATTATACAGACTTGGAGAAATGCAAGTGTATGCATGAAAATTGACTAAGATAATGAGAGTATATGACAAAGAAGATATGAAAGCGAAAACAATGAAAGGTCAAAAAGAACATGTTGCACAGTTCAGATATTTACAGAGCAAGCTAACTGATACTGAGATGAACGGAAAATGATTAAGATCAAGAACTGCTACAGCAAAGCAAGCTTTCCAGAAAACGAAACACTTGTTATGTAGTAAATTGGTGTTGGAATTAAGAAAAATGGTGATTGGATTCTTCATGTGGAGTTTTTGTGTATGGCTATGAAAGCAGTACATTGGAGGAGAGGAAAAGAGATGAAACTGAAGCATTTCAGACATGCGTTTGGAAGAGAATGGAGAAAATAAAATTTGTGGATAAGAACAATGAAGAACCAGAAAGGGTAAAGAAACAAATAACTCTCCTAAACCTGGTTAAGAAAATGATAGTGTGACTGGGACATATATTGAAAGGAAAAGAAATTCTGACAGCAACTATTGAAGGTACAGAGTCAAATAGGGAAGAGAAGAATAAAAATGAGGGATGAAGAGCAATGAGGAAGATACCAGATTATGAAGCAGCTGGTCTCAAATAGGGTCAAAAAGAGACAGCAACGGAGTTGGGAACCTGCCAATAGGCAGAACACCTTATATGATGATTCCATGCCCTTTGGCTTGGTCCTTGACATGTTAAGACTCCTTTAGTTTTGGACTGAGAGCTGCTTAGTTCCCCACTATGTTCATCTTTAAAAACATCATGAAACAAGTCCAAAAATATGTAAACTACTACTCATATCATCGGTGTAGGTGAACGAATGTAGAGCAAGAGGGGGAAACTGGAGAATGATGATAAAGTTAAATACTCAGTGTGTAGACACAAAGCAATCACCATCCCAAAGGCTGGCTTTAACAGCAGAATGCATGGTCTTATTGTAGGTAATATTTCTTTACGTTTATCTAGATAGGTATAAACAGACCTATAGGTTTATATGGAAAGTTTATCGTTGTGAAACTCAGCATTTTCACCATTCTGAGTTGTGAAAATCACATTCAATGGAAAATAAATAAATAAAAATGACATCAAAGGACCAATCACTGACCTATCTTTGTACTTATAGTCAAACTTTAACAACTAACTCCCTAAACCAGTGTGTACATACTTAACTGTAAAGGATTATATTTAAAAATCATCAAATATAAGCAGCCAGTTGCAGTTATTCTGAATTACCATCATTCATTGTCAAGAACAATGGTCTAAAAACATATAAAAAATTTATCACAGTTGCTTCCATGAAATTCACTTACCAACATGTTTTGCAAGCTTCAAGGAGTCTAATTTGTTTGCAATTAACTCCTCACTTGTTGGTATATTGATGCCCATGTAACAAGGATATTTCACAGGAGGTGAAGCCACTCTTATATGGACCTAGAAATGCACAGATTTTAATTGAATTACATGATGAACAGCAGGGTAATAAGATACAGTTTCTTCAAAGTCATCATATGCACCTATATCTATAAAATGCAGATTGAGTCATTTGAATGAGCAATTAAAAATTAATGACAAACTAAATTTTACTCTCCTTCCTGAAACTAAATGTTTTACAAGTATCTATAAGATAATACACAAACTAAATTTGGCAAACTTGAATTTTATTGCCACCATCCTTTGAAATTAAGGACTGATCTTACTAGCTATTATGTAACAACTTCAAAGCACATTCAGCAATGCAATCTAAGAGCCAATTATGCATACTGACAACAGCTTTGAGACTTCTTTTGTTCAAACACTTACATGAATATATTCAAACTGGATCTGAAACTCTAAGCTTATGTTTTCATACATAAAAGAGAGCATAGAAGTTTAATTGCTCCAGAACAGATTTCTGTCAGTTACTAAAAACAAATTAAGACCTGTACTAATTTTCTTGGGTAAAACATTTCACAACATTCAAAGAGATCTAGGTCAAAAATGAGTCACACACTAACATGCTGTGACCAATAGTTCCTTAGTACTGTAAGCAGTTTTGTTCATTTTGCATTGAGTTGAAAAATATTGTAGGTTCCCCACGCAAAATATTACAAACATAATAATTTATTATATTACAAACGAAGATATTACTTGTAATGTATTAATATATGGCATTTTACTACTAGAGCTCATTAAAATAAAATCAAGTTATGAATGAAACATACGTGACACTTGTGTAATAGTCTACAATATTTATTATTTTACACCATTTGGTTTCAGGCTACAAAGGAGGAGACTTCCGTGAAAATGTTATGTAAAATTATTGAACTTACACAAAATATGTGACACATTAAACAATGTGCTATATCACAAATTAAAACAGTTTTTCTGACCGGAATATAAACTGAACAATGAACTTTGGGAGTGGCTGAACAAAATAATCTTGTCCTTAACAGATCCAGTATTACTAGTAGGTAAAATATGAAAATGAGATTAAGTAGGTAAGTGAAACAGCAGTGATCATACAAAGTAAAAATTTTGAACATGGAAAATGAAACCATAGTAAATGGTATAAAAGAAGAAAATGGGGTACGTGAGTAGGAGAGGTAATTTACAACATTGTCTGGATGGGATTATGAGTAGTACCTGCATTTAGAAGTAGTAACTGAGGGAACTGTGTTCGATCGTTAAGTATTAAGCTTAAGGAAACTGGCATGTTTGTTAATTTCCATTATTTCAAAGGGAGTTAATCTTCCTCCCTTTATGTATGACATATTACTTCATGTTGCACCTTATGGCTCTCCTTAAGCAGATGTTCTGCAAATGTAGCTTTCCTGAGTTCCCAAGTTCTACAGTGTTCCTTCAAACAAGTTCATATTCCCCTATCAGACTAACCAATACAGAATTTGCCACAATTACAATCTTTTACAAAGCTGATGTGATGTTTTTACCACTGGGCAAAAAGTGACCAGTTCAGCAGTGTACATAAAATGAGCTTCGAAGTTTCTGGATTTAAGGTTCCATCTTTCAGGGTCTTCATTCTCAGTTGGAAATTAGCCAGTGTTTTCATGTCCTGATCAAAATCAGCCAGTGTTTTCATGTCCTGACCAAAATCAAAACCAAGTTTAAACCTATTATGGTACAGTTCAGTTGACTTGGTGAACAAGTTAAAAGATATCCAAATTCCCACTTAAGAGTCAACCTAGTTTCTTTTGATGGCAGTAATTTATTCACTAATATACCAGTACATGAGTGCCTAAACATTCTCACAGACTTACCAGGTAAGTCAGGAGTTAACCCAGCTGTCACAGATGACATAAAATTAGGTAGACACACTTGCCTAACAGAAAATTACTTTAGTTTCAATGGCAAGATATACAACAGTAGGATGATCAAATTCTATATAGGTCAGTCTGGCAGGGCAATATGCACCCTCTTGAAAGGACACCAAAGAAGTTGGAAACTCAGAAAAGGAGACCCTACTTTTGTGCAGACCACCTGCTTAAAGAAGGCCACAGTTACTAGGTGCAACATGAAGTACTTCATTACATCCATAAAGGGAAGAAAACAAACTACTTTGAAATAATGGAAATTAATAATCATATGTCAATTTCACCAAGCTTCGTACTTAATGATCAAACATGGTTCCCACACTGGCCTCTTCTAACTGCAGATACTACTCATAAGCCCATCCAGACAATGTTGTAAATTACCCCTCCTACTCACATGCCCCATTCTTCCCCCTTTATACTTTTTACTATAGTTTCATTTGCCCGGGTAAAAAATTTTTGCTTTGTATCATCACAGCTGTTTCACTTGCCTGCTGAATCTCATTTGTATAACTAGTAATACTGGACCTGTTAAAGAAAAGATTATTTTATTCAGCCACTCCCTTGGAATATCTCACCAAAGTTCACTGTTCAGTATATTTTCTGCTTAGAACAGTTGTTGTAATTTGTTACGTAGCCCAATTATTTAATGTGTTACATATTCTGTCAAAGTTCAATAATTTTACATATCATTTTCACTGAAATAATTCCTCTACTTTTTAGTCTGAAACCAAATATTAAGAAATGTCATATTTGGCAACTAACTGAGATATTCTGTTAGGCACTAGTTTAAAATCTTTGATTCCACAAAATTTCACAGCTACACATTCTGTATTTATCATAGTTCCTGATTACAGTGTAACAGCCAAAAGTCAGTTTATAAAATAATAAAATATTGTAGAATGTCACACCAGAGCTTTGTGTTTTTCATTCATGACGTATAAAATATTCTACCAAGAACCTACGGAACAGTCAGCCAATGAACAATCAAGTTATTTTAATATAGGCTTGTCTATTTTCAGAGCAGATACTATGATTATAAATGCATAAACTTTACCTCACTGGCACCAGCATCTCTCAGTAATTTTATAATTGGTCCGATAGTATTCCCTCTTACAATGGAATCATCAATCAAAACTATTTTCTTTCCTCTCACATTCTCAGATAAAGCTCCAAATTTCTTTGCTACACCAAGCTGTCGAAGTCGAGTACTCGGCTGGATAAAGGTTCTTCCAACATACCGGTTTTTACACAGAACTTCAGCGAAAGGAATTTCAGACTGTAATACAAATAAAGATTTAACGAAAAAACCAAGTACAACCTAATAAACTGTGTTTTTTCTGTTATTATCAATGATTCAATTTAATCAATGCAACAATGGAGGCTAAATGGATGAAAACATAATGTAAAGGTTTCAGGTAAATGTAACCTTATACTGGAAATTTACTGAAACATTTGTAATATGCAACACAAAAAAATTACTAAGAATGGGAAGAAACAAGCTCAGGCAAGAAATAAGGTTGTGCAGTATTTGTCTGTCAGTCTGACAGATTACAACTGAGTAAACATAGTTTACATCAAATATAGAAGCTATGAATTAAAAGTTTAAGAAGTTACAAGAACACAGTTTTACATTATTCACGTTTAAAGTTAAAAGATACAGAAACCAAAACTGTTGAGGGGGAGGGGGGGGGGGGGGAGAGAAGAAAATTCAGATGCCACCAAAACCATAAGAACAGTTTTCAAGAACTCTGTGAAAATAATGATACTGCCACATGTGAAACAAAATATTAGAAACCTTGTATTAAATACAGATAAATTATAATTACTGAATTAAAGGGTGCAATAGTTCAACATAGATAAAATGAACAAAGCCTTAAATTCTGTTAGTAATAGTATAAGGGACAGACAGATGAAAATGAGACAGGTGGGAAGAAAAGTAAGTAAACTGATTATTATTTCAAAATTAATTGCCATAACTGTTAATACATTTGTCCCACTGTGACACAAAATGGTGAATGGCTTCATGTAAAAATGTTTGTGGTTGTCTATGGAACCATGATTGTATCCTGGTGTGCACCTCTTTGTCTGAAGCAAATCGACAGCCATGAACGCCTTTCTTCAGGGCTCCAAAAATATGGAAATCACATGGAGAGGGTTCAGGACCATATGAAGGACATGTAAGGGCTCTCCAGTGAAACTTCTGCAGTGTATCAAAACAACGTATTTTGGAGTCTTGATGAAAGGCATTTGTGCCATCGATTTGCTTCGGACAAAGAGGTGCACACCAGTGCACAATCATGGTTTCATGGGCAACTGCAAAAATTTTTCCATGAAGGCACTGGGCATCTTGTATCTCAGTGAGTAACTGTATTAACAGTTACGGCAATTGATTTTGAAATAATAAACAATTTACCCACTTTTTTCCATCTGTCTTGTTTTCATTGACTGGCCCATACAGAATGAGTAGAACATGTACACAAACAACACAGAAAACAAAGAAAAGTGAAGGAATCAGAGGGCTGGATGGGCACAGACAGGGAAAGGACATTAGTGTGACAGAAACAAAATGTGGAACAATATGAAAAAAAAAAAAAAATATTTTTAAGTTCAAAGAAAAAGGAATTAATTACTAATTATCTATGAAGAAGGACATTGTCTGGAAGTTCAGTAAATTTTTCAATTTGTTTATGTGCCTGTCAACACCTGTTATATGGTGAGAGGTTAACTTTACTCCTTCCTTTATTTGGATTCCTCCCAGTACTATAAAAGAACAATTATGACTGACTGAATAACTCTCTAGTATACTCAGATAAAAATGACAACTCTGTCTCTAACAACACACAAATTTGTGCACACAAATATATTTAATTATTTGCAAAATAAAACATGGCAAATTATTAGACAGTATTTCACAGCAGCATTGCAAATTGCTTTTTGTGTAACATTCTGTTCTGGTTACTTAGTGGTTGTAATTTATAGTGATACCTATATCTATGTGACTTTGAAGTTTATGATTTTAAAATATTCCTGTCTCAGTCTCTGGTAGCTTTACTAACAAACTTTTATTGAGTTATCCAGAGACTTCAAGTAATCTTAAATCTAATGGCAAAATGCAGTCAAAGCTGCTGCAAACTGTTTCTCCCAATATTTACTTTTAATGTTTTCCTAACAGGAGTGGATACTTTGGTGGTCTCATGTTGTGTTACACAGAAAAATATGAACTTTTTTAAGCAGAGACCACCACCTACCCCCTACATTTTGAAATTGAATTTTGTCTGAGAAAGTACATACTAAAAGTGAAGGTTCTTACATGGCATTTATAACACCATCACTCCTAAACACACATATTCTGGGACTTAATTGAATGGCATAATTTTTCTCATTGAATTATGGACCTTACAACCAATACAAACTTCAGTAACTTCTGACATCCATAGCCCATGACAGTCTCCCTGTTTTTGCTAACCTGGGTACGCTGCATACTTCTGCATTATGACATGCCCCTGCTTTCTTATTTCTGCAATGGATGAGTAATCTAGCTATTATTTATTCAGTTTCTGGTTACCTTGCCTTCTAAATTTTTTCAAATATCCTCACAGTCATTTCTCTAAATCCAATACATTTGCACTTATACAGGGTGAGTCAGCAGGAGAGGTACATGTTTTGAGATGCAATAGTATTAGTGATTCTGAACAAAAAACTTCATGTGGACATATGCCCTATTGCGAATGGTTTCTGACATAGATCACATTTAATATCACTTTTGTATGTTTTTCTTTAATAACTCGAAAACCGCACACTCCAACGAAAATGTGTCTCAGTACACAATTAAACTTAATTACATTTGCTACAAAAGAAGGCCCTATTTATTTTTTGTCTAGGACCAACAGTTTGCACAGAAAGATCGCGAGAATACTGAAAACCACGTGCGACGTGCGTGTGCTGTAGTTTAGGTCCTTTTTGTAGGCCAGTTAGAGGTAGTTTTCCAACTTGATAGACCACAAGTGCCCTGTATCAAAATGTTTGTCTCAACTTCCTCTATATTATTGTGGTACGTTGTAAACAATGACAATGAATAATACAGAAAATAAATGGAAATGTACATTAAAAGTGTTCTATCTCAGAAACCATTTGGAATCCACATCAAGTTTTTTGTTCAGACTCAGTAATGCTATCACTCCTCAAAACACGTACCTTTCCTCCTGACTCACCCTGTATATGATTTTTGGGGAATCTATTTTGTTTTGATTTATTGATAGACTTTGCTGTCGTCTGCTCACTTGTGGCTTACAGCCTTTTGACACCTTGTTTCTATAGTCTGAAAGCTCTTTTTACCTTTGGTGGCTATTATAAGCTGTAAAATGTAAAGGGAAGAGACACACTGTGTTCCCTTGGACATTTTTGAATACTGACTGTTCCCATGTAGAATCTATTTTGAGTTCAAAATAAACCACTACTTAACTCTTTCATACCATTATGAGATAATATATCACTTAAGTCCTTTCCTTAAGAACTGCAAAATTCACAATTTTTTCATGATAAATAAACAAAATAAAAGTACCTCCTGGGAATATCCATGTGCTGCTGCTGTCCCAGATTCAGGGACTGAGCTCACAATATCAGCATCAACATAAGCTTCCCTTGCCAGAACTCTGCCACACTCCATTCGAACAGAGTACACCATTTGGCCTGGAAAAATGTGAGTTGTTATTTCATTTCAATACACAGTTATCCAGCTTGCAAAGACTCCACTCTGTTGACGTACCTTCAAAAATACTATCAGAGCGAGCAAAGTATACGTATTCAAAGATACAGAAAGCTTGAGGCTTTGCATTTGGTCTGGAAACAATGCTAATTGTCTTGATACCATGTTTAGTTAATTCCACAATTTCACCAGGATACACTTCACGTACATAACGAGCTCCAATTGAAAGAAAGCCACAAGATTCTGAAGAAATAACCCAACCTTCACCTTCTTCCTCCTCTTCTGATGGCTCACCTGCAACAGCGAGATATACTTAAATACCACTGTTTTTCACTTTCTGATGTTAAGTTCCATCACTTACTAAGGCCATGCCATAATGATTCTCTCAATAAATTGGTTTTACACATAATCCTTAGCACTATCTTATTACAGACAATAGCATTCATGTTGTTACCAACTCATTAAAATTTCATGAAAATGTACAAATAATGTTCTTTAGAAACTATATAAAAATGATAACACACAAAATTCTTTACAAAAATAGTTTTAAATTACTTTATGCCACATTGTATGCAACTCAAAAATTATTTGTCTGTCATAAATCAAGGAATCAATGTGTATCAGTTCTTACAGGTAATGTGGATTAAACTCAATGAGCAACCAATTTGCTAAGTATAATGCAGTAAATGTATAACAATAACTTACTATCTTTAAGTTTTATGGGTACTATTTTCCCAATGCAAAGTGGTCTGTTGCCATAAGGATCTCTTACTCCATATATATGATCATCCTGCATGATCACCAATGAGTATGAGAGTGGAGCAAGTTGCATTAGGTGTTTTATCCTTGCTGGCCAGTCAGGGCCATTTGTTTCACCATCAGGTGGATTCAGACAAAGAGCTTGTGTGATCAGTTCACTGTCCGAGTGTGTTGAAAGACCAACACCACGAGCCAGCACCTATTTAGCAAAAGAAACAATTAGAAACAGGAAAGACTTTAAAGACATATTCAGAATATACCAATTATATAACATTCCATTGTTCTATTTTAAATAGTGGAAAAAGTAAACATAAATCACTCAGCATGAAGGAGAGTTGTTAAGAGATCAACTAGAACATAAACAAAATTTAAATTGTTACTAAACTTTCAGCCATGTTCTTTTTTTTTCATACAGGTGAGTGACTAAAAAAAAAATCACACACACACACACACACAGTGTGTGATTTTTTTTTAGGTCCACTCACCTGTATGAAAAAAAAAAGAACATGCTGAAAGTTTAGTAACAATTAAATTTGTTTATGTTCTAGTTGAGTCTCTTAACAACTACCACCACTGTCCTGGAGCTGCAGACTGACTGGTGTGAAGGGTTGTGTCAGATGGAGGGAGGAAGGAAGGAAGATTCAGTTTAATGTCCCGTCAAAAGTGGGGTTGTTAGAGATGAATCACAAATTCAGATTATAAAAGGAAATATGTTTTGCATTTGCCTGGAACGATTTAAGGAAATAACAGAAAAACCAAATCCAGAAGACCAGATTGGATCTGAAAAATCATCTTCCTGAATGAGAGTCCTGTCTGCTAACCACTGTGCCACGTAACTTGATGTTTCAGGTGTAGGCAGTATAAGGAGCAAGGAGTAGTTTTGGTGAAGGGAGGGGTGGTGGTGGGGGGGAGGGGAGGGAAAAATAATGCTAGAGCTTAATGTCCCATTGATAATGAGGTCATTTTGGATGGAACAGAAGCTCAGTTTAGTGAGAAGGGGGAAGGAAATCAGTCATGACCTTTCAAGGGAACCATTCCAGAATTTGCCTCATGTGATTTAGGCAAATCATGGAAAAATCTAAATGGCTTGACAGTGATTTGAACAGTGGAGGGAAAAGAGCCCAACACCAGGGCTGGATGGATAGCAACGGTATGAGACAGAATTGTGGCACATGAGTCATGACCCTGTGGAAGACCCCCAGCGCAGCCACCTAGTGCATCGTATACAAGGGTAGTTTGGAAAGTTCTTGGAACAGAATAGAAAAAAAGTACTTACATCACAGAAACTTTTTTTATTTTCATTGTAGTTTCCTTGTAGGTTAATGCACTTGGTCCAACAATGCGCCTGTGCCTTGATATCATCTCAAAATTGAGTTTCCTCCAGGTCTGCAAAATAGTTGTCAACTCCGGCTATCAATTCTTCATTTGAAGTAAATCTTCGTTCACCAAAATAAATTTTCAGTTTTGGGAAGAGATTGAAGTCTAGTGAAGCCTTATCAGGTGAATAGGGTAGGTGTGGCAACAATTCATACCTTAGTTCATATAATTTTGCCATGGTGAAGGCACATGTGTGCAGGCGCACATTGTCTTGATGGAAGATGACTTTCTTCCTTGCTAAACCAGGCCTTTTTTTCGCGTATCTTTTCTTGAAATTTGCCCAGGAGGTTAGCATAGTATTCTCTGACAATTGTTTGCCCAGTGGAGAGATAATCTACAAACAGAATCCCTTTCAAATCCCAGAACACTGATGCTATGACCTTTCCTGCCGAAGGAATTGTCTTTGCTTTCTTTGGTGGCAGAGAATCGGCATGTTTCCACTGCTTTGACTGTTGTTTTGTCCCTGGGGTATAGTAGTGCACCCAAGTTTCATCTGTGGTCACAAACCAGTGAAAAAATCTTGTTCATTTCTCCCAAAATGGGCCAAACATTGTTCCGATATCACGGCCGGCCGCGGTGGTCTAGCGGTTCTGGCGCTGCAGTCCGGAACCGCGGGACTGCTACGGTCGCAGGTTCGAATCCTGCCTCGGGCATGGGTGTGTGTGATGTCCTTAGGTTAGTTAGGTTTAAGTAGTTCTAAGTTCTAGGGGACTTATGACCTAAGATGTTGAGTCCCATAGTGCTCAGAGCCATTTGAACCATTTGTTCCGATATGTCCATTCTCATGCGTTTTTGATCCAGCGTCAAGAGTTGTGGCACCCATCTTGCAGATACTTTTTTCCTTTTCCAATTCTTCAGTTAAAATGTGATATACCCTTTGGGATGACATCTGGCAAGCATGAGAAATTTCACACACTTTCAATCGGCAATCCTCCATGACCATTTTTTGCACTTTTGCAATGATTTCTGGAGTAGTGACACATCTTGGCTGACCCCTGCACGCATCACCATCCAAGCTCTCCTGATCAAATTTAAATTCATTTGTCCACTTGGCAACAGTTGAATATGAAGGAGCAGAGTCTTCCAGTGTACTCTGGAAATCGGAATGAATATCCTTTGCTTTCATACCTTTCTTTACGGAGTACTTAATCACTGCTCGAATCTCTATTTCTTCCAGCTTTGCAAATCACTACATGGGAACAACAACAGAGCCACATCACCGCCACAGCTCTCTTCCAAGAGCACTGACATGGCATGTGTTTACAGGCAACAGTTCAATGAATATTACATGAACAACTCGTTGCACTATCACTGACCTCTCGTGGTGATTCCGAGAACTTTTCAAACCATCCTCGTACTTCTCTTGTCACAGGTTTATCTTACCATATCAGAGGCAAGTACATCTGTGAAAGCAATAATGTCATATTCCAATCTGGTGTAACTTGTGGACAGACAAATGTGCATATGAACACTAATCAGATGTTCACACAAATGAATGATCACTGCCAAACTGTGACCAAGAGTAAAATTGATACTTAGCAGCAGATAATGGCAGTGAGCACAACATTCGAAACATCAATGCTTGCTTCACAGTCCGTGACATTTGGAGCCCCATCCCCCTTTTCCACCTCAAAATCAACTTCTGCGAACTATATACATAGATGGGACTGGTCCTAACGACACATCCCTCAATTCTTCCAGCCCCAATTTCATCTGTCTCCTATCCATCTATCTGCCACTTCACTACATTAATCTGCACTTGCACTGTCCTCACTCCAGTCTCCCTGATACCACATTCGTCTCCCATGCCACTGCTGCCTCTTTCTCCCAGTCATCAGTCCTCCTTGCTTCCACCACTCTCTTCTTCACCACTAAAGACTGTTGATCTCACTCACTCCACACCTCAGTGTGGCTACAACATTCCATAATGTTTCTCTCTCTCTCTCTCTCTCTCTCTCTCTCTCTCTCTCTCTCTCTCTCTCTCTCTCTCTCTCTCTCTCTCTCTCTGTGTGTGTGTGTGTGTGTGTGTGTGTGTGTGTGTGTGGGGGGGGGGGGGGGGGGGGGGTCATTACCTCTTCTGCTTCCATTATTTGTGTTACATCCAAGGATTTGCCAGTATCATACTGATCTATTTTGATGCTCATAATATAACCTGCGTGGTTACTTAAAGATCACAGAAACTTGTTATCATATCTGAAGGAGGAAAAAGAGAGGCACTAGAATATGGATCTGGCCATTAAAATATCAACATCAAAGAAATTTAGTAGTTTCTGTCTTGGTATTGATACTGCACACAGAAAGAAGTGACTTTTCTCATGTCTAGAAACTGTTCACAGTGTTATAAAGAAGCTACTGAAAATTTCATGAAGAAGCTGCTAAAAGAATTATTAACTTTTATCATTTCAGTGTCTGGTCAGATTTTGATACCTGTTTTAACATAATTTGAGTCAACCAAATAATAATGCATTGTACTTTCTTTATGTTTCTTGTGAATTTGTCTCTCTCTTTAAAGTGTTTTGTTATTATGTTGTTATATCTACATTCACAGATGACAGAGAAAGACTGAATAGGCAGATCTGCCAGTTTCTCCTTGTATTCAACCAAGAGTATGCTAAATGAGATGCTTTATTGCCCAGTTCAGCAAAAAAACCTCATATTAGAAACCAGAACTTAATGGAAGTTCTGAATAACTGTGTTCTGCAGAAGGATTATTTTGTAATCATGCTGTTGATCTAATTATATTAGCTCTAAACATAGCTGCTTGGTATGTAATTATTCTTTCTCATATATTAACAATGGATATAATAATCCCAACAGTTGAAATAGTGGATCCAACACTTGATAGTTCATTTTGTAAGTTACTTTATAGTTAAGTACATCACCTTGATAAATATCAGATATAGTATTGAAATCATCAGCAAGGAAAAACACTGCCTCTGTAGCTGAGGTTGTTCATGTATGGCAGTGGTGTCATGCTTGACTCAGAGGTTAGCCAGTTTGAATCCTAGTGGTAAATGAAATTTTTGCCATGAGTATTTGGCCGGCAACAGGGAGAGTGGTCCCAATTAAATTTCAAATCTCTTTGCAGTGTCTTGTGAAGTGATGGTATGTACCACTGCCAATGGTGAGCCAATTGCCAGATGGGTGCATTAAGCTTGGCAGCCTCTTGATTCTATTCAAGAGAAGTAGGCTGTGTGTCGGCATCAAATTTCAACCTCTCCTTTCTCTTGATACCACCACTACCACCAGCAGCACCACCACCATCCTCTAACATAAACATAATGCTACACTATATATGCATCTATTACACTTACCTACACACTGCAAATACCCATTCAATACAACTCTCACATATCCACAAGGAAAGGGGTTAATGCATGTAGAGGAAGAACACCTTTTCAGACTGGCTGCTCAAACCACCCCCTGGGTTATTTCAGCCAAGAATGCCATATAACTTTTACATTTCCTAACATAATATCCTCTGCAATGATCTCTAGCAAACCTTTCATGTGCTACAAAGTGCTGTGAAAGTCTAATTGGACTTTAGTATTTTGATAGACAATTTAATGCTAGAACCAAACATCCATAATAATTAAAGGTCATTCTCACAACTTTATCTTGATATGACTGCTGCTGATTTATTTTATTTTATTTGTCACACTGAGTCCCAATATCACTGCCACAGAAGGAGGACATAATGTAAACTTGCGAAAGACAGTTTACTGGAGTCATTGTTACAAAAGGTAATGTAAAAATAATTATCCTCTCACAAATCAGCATTGTGTTGGGTTGGGTTGGGTTGTTTGGGGGAAGAGACCAAACAGCGAGGTCATCGGTCTCATCGGATTAGGGAAGGATGGGGAAGGAGGTCGGCCATGCCCTTTCAAAGGAACCATCCCGGCACTTGCCTGAAGTGATCTAGGGAAATCACGGAAAACCTAAATCAGGATGGGTGGACGCAGGATTGAACCGTCGTCCTCCCGAATGTGAGTCCAGCATTGTGTATTGGAGATACTAGTGATATATAAATTGCATATCTCTGTACTGCCTACAGATGTTAAAGTAATAATTAATTTTGTGAAAAACTTTTTTAATTTTAACAGACATCTTGCATGTGATGTGATTACTCATCAGAGCTTAAAAGGGCAACAGCTTAGAACTGACAAGGGTACATTAAGGAGTTATATTTTTCAATTACCATCTTACGTAGTGAACCACAGTTAACAAGTTCTCCATTATGAGCAACTGCAAGAGGACCATGGGTTGTATGAACAACAAATGGTTGGCAATTAACTTCTTCAGACGCTGCACTTGTTGAGTACCGTGTATGTCCAATTCCCAAATTGCCTGTAAAAGCAGATTTAGCCATCAAATTTTTATTATGATGCAATATTTTACAACTAACCAGTTTCACGCTAACACAGTTAGCTAATACTATAATACAGAAGATGTAGATGTACTGCAACCACACTGTTCTATTTTTTTCAACAGTACATCTACAACAATATATGTAATCAATGCCTACCTTTTAATTTCTTCATAGATTCATCATTAAATACATTATTTATCATGCCCATGCCTTTGTGGACTCTGAAAGATTTGGCATTGTTTCCTTCACTGGTAACTATTCCAGCACTCTCCTGTCCTCTGAAAAGAGAAAGCCATAGATTGTTATCGCTGCAATGCTTACACACACACACACACACACACACACACACACACACACACACACACACACACACACACACACACACACACTCTTTTCTACAAGATGAGTCAGGAGGAAAGGTATATGCTTTGACACTTGATGGAATTAGTGATTCTGGACAAAAAAGTCATATGAGCATATGTCCTGTTATTAACAGTTTCTGAAGAAACTGATGAATACATTGGGGGACAAGACAAATGTAGGTGATAGTACATTAAACACTGTGTACATTTCCTCACACAAGATGTTCAAATAATACGAGGGTTGCCAGAAAGTAATGAACTGCATTTTTTTTTTCTCAGCCGAAAACAATATTATGAATGCAAAACATTACGTATGTATTATTTGAAGTCTCCTGAGCAAGTGCACCAAGTTTCTGTCACTTCAAACAGATAGTGTAGCTGCAGGACAGTTTCAGAATGGCTTCTGTAGGTGATGTAAGTTACAAGCAACATGCAGTCATTGAATTTCTCACTGCAGAGAAAGAATCAATGGGGAATATTCACAAATACTTCTGCAAAGACTACGTGGCATCTGCAGTCGACAGAAGTACAGTTAGTCACTGGGCACAGAGGGCAAGTTCATCAGAAGGCGGTTCGGCGAAGCTCCAGGATTTGCAGTGGTCGGGAGACCATCCATAGCTGTCACACCTGACATGCTGTGACAAGCTGATGTTGTCATTCGCCATTACAGGATGCCACTCGTGGAAGACTTTTCGAGAATGATGAGGAGATGATTCACATAGTGAAGCACTGGCTCCGCCACCAGGACAACGATTGTTACTTACAGGGCATTTATGTCCTCCTTACGCACTGGAGAAAGCTCATAGAATGGGATGGAGATTATGTGGAAAGATAGGGTGTGTAGATAAATTACCATTTCTTCATGTGTGTAATTCTCATTATGTTCAACAAAGAATTGTTGAAGAAATAAATGTGGTGCATTACTATCTGGGCAACCCGCACAATAATTTCATGTGGCTCACTGGCCTAAAGTTCACCATCAACCGCAATGCATTTTGCAGTTCTTGTAGACAGCTGCTGTGTAGCTGATCTCAGCTCATTAATACAGTCCTTTATGTGAGCACACACACATAGAAAATATGAGTAATAAGTTCCTTTGTTGTGTCCTCTCTGCATATGTAGACTCTGCTCTTATGCCAACCCCACAAACAGTAATCTAATGGAGGCCAAGAAATGACTACATGGTGACCAGTCCAATGCTCAGGATATGTTTCAGTGAGATACTGTGTCACTTCTCAAGTGAAGTGTGCACTCAAAGGGTCAGTAAAGAGAACACTGTGTAATCTAACGCTGCTTTGATTGTACTTGCATGCAAGTGCTGGTGAAGAAGGACATGCGACTGACGCTCTTTATTTTCAAACACTGGATGTCAGATATGGTTAAGAAAAGAGCATATGTTCCTCTGACTGTTGTTCCGAATCACCAGTACTATCACCCCTCAAAGCATGTACTTTACCTCCTGACTCATCCTGTATTATAAATCTCTTGAAAAATGGTGCAAGAACTAAACATTTCCCAGTTAATTATTTCCTCCATATATTATCTGTGCCCATATTCTAGAAGCAGCTGGCACGCTAAAAACTCCGAGATAAAAAGAGTGAAATGCAGAACGTATAAGTGATAGCTATTTGTGCACAGATTGCCAAACAAGAAACTGAAATACCAGGAAGGGACAATAGAGTCACAAACACACTCAAATTTCAAATTAATTGACCTGGCAGAGTTGAATTGATACCTTCTAGAACATGAGCTGAGTTATGGAATGCTATTGTTTCTACAAGGTTATTATAAAAACTTTCTCGAGCTCTCAAACATGTATCAATAAAATAACTGGATTATAAGTTGTCCAGTACCTGTGCTGTAGTGCCACAAGCCCTAGGCAAATAACTTGGGCAACATCAACCTGTGTGGGCCATTCGCCGGCAGCTATACAGCCAAACACACCACATTCATGTGTTAAGCCAGTCTCTTCCTTGTTAACTGTGGTTATTTCCTCTGTCATCTGAAATTAATAACAATAATGTTAATTTGCTATTAATCTAGTAATTATTATTATTATTATTATTATTATTATTATTGTTGTTGTTGTTGTTGTTGTTGATGTTACAAGACTGGCGTTAAAAAAAATCAGAACACCAATAAATGATTAATGTAGAGTAATGAAATTTTGGGAATATGTTCGACTATTTACCATATTTAAGTGATTAACATTGCAAGATGACATGTTAATGTAACCTCGAGACAAGCCATTGCAAATGTGAAACACTGGTACATTAATAACTGGTATAACCGCCAGAATGTTGAATGCAAGCATGTAACTGTGCATGAATTGTGTTTTACAGGTGCCGGATGTCAGTTTGTGAGATGGAGTTTCAGCCTTGTTGTACCTGGTCGGTGAATACAGGAATGTTTAATGCTATTTGCGCATGATGCTAGGGTTGTCGTTTGATAATATCCCAAATGTGCTCAACTGGAGGCGGATCTGGTGACTGAGCAGGCCAAAGCAACATGTCAACACACTGTAGAGTATGTTAGTTTACAACAGCGGTATGTGGTGTTATCCTGTTGGAAAACACCCTTGTGGCCTGGCCACTTGTGTAGAACACTACCACCACATAAAGATGCCCACTCATAAACTAACTGTCCCTGCTGCCAAAAACAAATCTGACGCATATTATGTAAACTGAAGTTGGAGTGAAGAGAGAGAAAAAGAAAGGGAGGAAATTATTGATGTCAGCTGCATTGGGACTATATGCGGGATCAGCAATGATGAGTGAAAACGTGTGCCGGATCAGGATTCGAACCCAAGATCTCCTGCTTATTAGGCAGCTGTATTAACCACTGCGCCATCCGGACACTGTGTTCATCGCAACTGCGCGGACTATCTCAACACGGCCGATCCAAACTCCCACCTAGCATCACCCATTCGCAGCTCCCATCAATGTCCTCCATGCCTGCTACTTCGAGAATTCCGCAGGAGGTCGAATGTAATTGTGGCCTCGCAATGAAGATGGTGGATTCATTGCCCATTGAGGCGAATCAATTATATGAATGTGTGGTGTCTTCTCCTTCAGACGTGGCTACTGCACACAGGTGGCGCTAGGCAAATCACAAGAAGATGAGTGAGCCAAGACAGCACGGGAAAGACCACCCCATCCCTGTCCCCACTAAGAAAAAAAAAAAAAAATGAGAGAGAGTAGCTCCCTGTGGCATAAATTACTGAAAAAAAAAGCACCACCCTAATTTATACGCTTGCGTAGACATACCTTGCAGATTTGTGTTCATAGTTCTACTATTAAGTGAAATGCTGATAACTTCGATTTTATATTGCGTAAATTAGGACTTTGTCGGGGTAGTGTGTGTTTGTTCGTGTTATTCTTCTCAAATTACATAAAGGTCAAATTACATAAAGGTCAAATTTTTGGATGAACGCTTTTAAAATCATGTATTTCTCTGAACTGCAATTTCCTGGAAGAAGTTCTGCTTCAGGACTGTACTAAACACTCACGCTAACTAATTATCATCACCAACACCGCCACCACCTTTGATGTTCATCCAATAGTTTCGCATCCTCTGGCTGTGTCCTCCCTTCCTCTCCTTTGTCCGGAGGGCACCTCAAGTGGTTTGCCCTGGAACGTCACTGAGTTAAGCATTCTCTTGAGAGACGTCCTACTATAATAATCTTACGAATAGGAGCCACATGAAAGTGGCAGTGACGACGAGTTATGTTAGTGATGAGTAGGAGGTGAGCAGTGGAGGGGGAGAGGAGGACTAAAACAGTAGCCTCGCACAGAAACCAACACTGGGTACTAAGACTGATTAAATCTTCATTGATTTCATCCCCATTTGCCTCCATTCATTTCATGTTACCTACATTAATTCAGTAAACATAGGGATCTCGAAGGATAAGACGTAGTTGGTTGGTGAGCTCAAGGCTGTGGCCTTATGTAATATTGTCTGCATCCCCAAGAGACGGGCGGGAACAGGTTTCTCTGGCCATTCAGTGCGGCCACTTACACAGGAATGCGGCTACCTGCCCAAGAGGGATCTATCTCCAGCCCCCGCTTCCTTTCTTCCGTACAAGTCTGTCTCTCACAAGATTCGCTTCGTGGAACGTTACACTCCAGCTAGAACGAGGCATTTCTGGGCTCACAGTCACAACCAGCCTAACAACAACGTGACGCACTTTGGGGCCCAACAACACATCTAACGAATATTATTGTTATGTACGATTGTAGGTCGATTCACACTGAAAGTCAACGCAGCGGAACGTCGCCGTCAAATGGAGCTACACTAGATGTCACTTCACTCAGTCCAGCGCTGAACGTGAAACTGAAGTTCGAGATATGATCTATTACACATGAAGTCGGGATCTACTATCCGAATTATGGAACTAAAAATTATACTAGAATTTGTTAATTGCCAAAGCAAAATTCGTAACGGATTTTCTTGACGTAGGTAGTATGGTGAATTTTCCATGTGGCTGATAAATGAACGAATAGTACAAGTGTCGTCCTAATATTTCGAAACGTCAACATATGTGTGACCGAGAAAATATGTAGGCCTACATACGAGGGGACTCGAAAAAGTTACACATCGTTACGGCAGGCCACATAATTTTTATTGTATGCTGAACTACACTTCAAAGTTACAGTCGTGCATGACACTACTTTTCAACAAAGTCACCAAGTCTCTGCGAACAACGGTCGTAATGTACTACCAATCGTTCAACTCCTCGAAGATAAAAATTCGCTCCTTAGTCACGGAGTCATTCGAGAACCGCTGTGTGAACGCCTGATGGAAAATCTCAACCCTACCAGATGCTCTTTCAGTTTACCGAAAAGATAGAAATCGCATGGTACAAGATCTGGACTGTACAACAAATGTTTCGAAACTTCCCATCGAAAACGCTGAAACAGAGCTTGTGTTGTGCGCGCCGTATCGGGATGCCGCACTCTTGTGCAGGTGTAAAAGGCCTTCGCTTACTTTTGCACGCTCTTGTGTCTTACGTTCTTTCCCGCGTATTTCACTTTTGCTGTACGCTTCAATCTGCCGCGCCATTTCACTCGTACTGTGTGATGCACCTATTACCCGCGCCGCAGAACAACTGTCTGCCCGAAGGCCAGAGCAAGTATTCTCTTGTGACAATGTGCCGCTCTTATTGCACAATGGCCATAACGTGGGACGACATGTGAAACTTACTTTCTGACGGCGCTAGGAATAAACGTGTCAAACAATATTTACCTGGCAAAACGCAGCGTCGTTTTTACTATCGGCTGTGTCTTGTTCTCTTGTTAAGTGCTACATAACGCCAAAATGACGGTATTTGCCGCCTTCAGTATAGCTGTATTTTTCAGTTTTACCCAAAGGTGTTTAATTGAACCTTTTAACCTATTTTTGTTCTGCTCTACACACAGTGTAGGCTTCTTTTGCCCAGTTATTACAGTACCCAAATAATTCTTCTGTTTCACATGTTTGGCCACTTGTGTGAGAACACGCGTAGGAAAATATCGAAGCTCTCGTGCAACCTCCGCAATGTGTCACGAAATCAAATCAGTCGATAAAAGACTGAAAAGACATTAGAGATCCACTGCAATAACATGAGTAAGCGCGGTGAAATGAGGTTAACTTCTGATGTTAGCAGACGATGCCATCGCCATCCCGTCAACGTCCGAATCCTCGTTACACTCTGATGTGGAAAAAAAGGAACTCGTTAGTGAAAAAAAACACACACACACACACACACACACACACACACACAGGGTCTACGACTCTTGACCTATCAACTACTGTGAAGCGCATGTCCCATTGCAACTGTTATTAGGGCTCTTTCCAGTTCCATTCACTGCTTAAACGCCTCTGTCAACGCTGTAAAATCTTGTTTTCGCGATACCTATGTGAGCCATGCATGGGGAGCTGTAATATACTCCTAGAGTCATCACTTAAATTGCTTCTAGAAACTTTCTCATACGTTTTTACGGGATATTTTGCGTCTATCTTCAAGCGTCTGCCAGTTCCATCTTCGTGACATTCTCTCATGAGTCAAACAAACCTTTGACTGACCGTGCTACCCTTCTTTGTGTCCGTTCATCTACATCCATACTCCGCAAGCCACCTGACGGTGTGTAGCGGAGGGTACTTTGAGTGCCTCTATCGGTTCTCCCCTCTATTCCAGTCTCGTATTGTTCGTGGAAAGAAAGATTGTCGGTATGCCTCTGTGTGGGCTCTAATCTCTCTGATTTTATCCTCATGGTCTCTTCGCGAGATATACATAGGTGGGAGAAATATACTGGTTGACTCCTCTGTGAAGGTATGTTCTCGAAACTTCAACAAAAGCCCGTACCGAGCTACTGAGCGTCTCTCCTGCAGTCTTCCATCAACTCCGTAACGCTTTCGCGATTACTAAATGATCCTGTAACGAAGCGCGCTGCTCTCCGTTGGATCTTGTCTATCTGTTCTATCAACCCTATCTGGCACGGATCCCACACAGGTGAGCAATATTCAAGCAGTGGGCGAACAAGTGTACTGTAACCTACTTCCTTTGTTTTCGGATTGTATTTCCTTACGATTATTCCAATGAATCGGAGTCTGGCATCTGCGTTACCGACGATCAACTTTTATGATCTTTCCATTTTAAATCACTCCTACTGCCTACTCCCAAATAATTTATGGAATTAACTGCTTCCAGTTGCTGACCTGCTGTATTGTAGCTAAATGATAAAGAATCTTTCTTTCTATGTATTCGCAGCACATTACACTTGTCTACATTGAGATTCAATTGCCATTCCCTGCACCATGCGTCAATTCGTTGCAGATCCTCCTGCATTTCAGTACAATTTTCCATTGTTACAACCCCTCGATATACTACAGCATCATCCGCAAAAAGCCTCAGTGAACTTCCGATGTTATCCACAAGGTCATTTATGTATATTGTGAATAGCAAGGCGAGGCAGTTCAGATAGGCCACCACGAATATATCCAGGACTTTGCAATGTGCTCCCTTGCTGGCTACAAGGCTGGTTAGAATTCTTGTGGCAGGGCGTACCATTCCTCCAGCTGTGCGGCTGACAACTGCTGGAGGGGCGTTGTAGCACGTGGGCGTGCTGCAATAAGTCCCCCAACTGATCCCACACATGCTCAATAAGATTTAAATCGGGGAGGGTTGAAGGGGGGAGGGGTTGGGAACGGGCAGTCCAGTCCATTCGCCTAATATCCCCTCGTTCTAAGAGGTCATCCACCTGCGCCGTTCGATGCGGTCGCGCATTGTCATCGATAAAAATAAAGTCAGGGCCGAATGCACCCCTGAAAAGACGAACAAGGGGGAAGGAGTGTAGTGCTATAATAACGTTGACCGGTGAGTGAACCGCGTTCAAATACTTGCAGTTCAGTTACATGTAGAAGTTACTTTCGTCCTTTAGTTTTGCTCACCACTGTATATCTACGTGCGGTTCCGCCAAGTTATAGCACATATTGCGGCGAGTTTTATGACGTACGCAAGTTAGTTTTAATGTCAATAGTTGGTGACGTGTTATTGTTAACGGTACTATATGCTTTTTCCCACGGAAAGAGTCTTTGAACAGGGTGCCAACGACGTAACTCGTGTGGAACTTGATCAAATAGTAAATAGGCAACAGCGTCCCAACCTGCTGCCCTGTCGTCAGGTCGAGAGGTCACACAAACTTCCGCCCTATTACACCACATGCGAGAAAACGTCACCGTAGGCACGGCTCTTGCGTTTACCTGGGCGCTTTAAGCTCATTAGTCTATGCTCTCCTGCTATCAAACAACTTACTCGTGAAGCTGTCCCCACGACAGTCGACAACGTGAATACGGTTTTAGTTTGTGACATACGTCGCCAAACTGACAGAGTAGCCTGCGACTGCATCCTCTCTCGATGTTTCACTGCGGACATCATAAAAAATTTAAGAAAGTGCAAGTGTGAAGAATACAATACGCCACCGAGAAAGAATAGCAACTGATCAGAGAAAAAGCAACTAATATTTTAGCAGCGGCAACACACGATCGATATGTCATACGAGGCAGCATGAATATGCGAGTGTGTGTGAAATCCTATGGGACTTAACTACTAAGGTCATCAGTCCCGAAGCTTACACACTGCTGAACCTAAATTATCCTAAGGACAAACACACACACCCATGCCCGAGGGAGGACTCGAACCTCCGACGAGGGCAGCCGCGCGAACTGTGACACGGCGCCTGAGACCGCACTGCTACCCCGCGCGGCGAATGGTGTCTGCGAAAATTGCTAAGTGATGCGGCGTTTCTACGCAAAATTTTGTTTACAGACCATGAGCAAATTAATGTTCGCAATATGCACCACAGGTCTGCTGAAAATCCGCGCTCACTGAGGGAAGTGAAGAAACAACGACCGTGGTCTGTCAGTGTGTGGAGCGGGCATTGCAACCATCTCATCATTGGTTCTTGTTTCATTTATGGAACTTCAATAACCACGAATATCACCAATAACCGCGAACATCACCAGTTACCAACATATAAGCTGGCGCAGCTATTGGAAGACATCTAACTGGACAGAAGACAATCCGTGTGTTAACGACATGTCTGATATCCCCCTCCATTCCGTACAGATACCATTTTTAACATTAGTTATTTGCAGCGCTGTCGTCTTTTTACTATTTGACCAAGTTACACAAACGTTATGTCGTTCAAGTCCTCGTCAAATTCTCTTTCCATTGCCATAGGAAAAATTTATTTAGCTCCACTAAAATAGTCGCTGTCATAATTCGGCATCAATAAATGTTAAACATTACCTGCGTACGCCAGAAAGATCCCCACATTGACTGCTGTAACTCGCTGAAACCGCACCTCGACACACTCCATTTTTTTATTGACATATTTGAGGTGGGCTGTCTTTGCTGCCTCAGCCTGTACATAGCGCTGATAATATTGTGAGAATAATGACCTTCGCATCCAATTGCACGTAGCTCGCCGACACTGTGGTTTATGTGCAAGATCTTAATGGAAGCGGTCAGCGCTCTCTTCCTACGATACGCTAATCAGTTCTTCCAGTGAGCGTGGAAAATCTTCTGAGGCTAGTATCACATTAAAGGATGTTACGTATCTTTACAAAAAGAAGTTGAGACCCGCTGGAACTTGACCTGGAAACCTTCCGATCGTCACTCAGAATCGTTATCGAGTGGACTCGATAAGCCGAGTGAAACTGTTGATCTGCGGACAACTCATTAGTACATTTCCAACGTCCTACGACCGCGCAACTGGATAGGATCTTTCGCCAAACACTTCGTGGAAACGAATTTTAGTTTATTTAAACACCGTGCTTACGTGACATCTTTGAAAACTTTAATGGTTGGATGTTTCCTTGCAATGGCACAACATACCTATTTTAAAATTAACCGAGAAGATTTCAGCCTTTCAGAAAAAATACGATTATGCAAAAGACAAATTAGTGAGGATGGTATCAATGCTTCCTTTACCTTGTTGCACTAGTTAATCAACTCTAATGGAGTTGATTGTCTTGCAATATAAAATGTGCTTTTGAAGACCACTTATCACATCGTTCAAAAAATACTTTGAAGCATATACTAGCGACAAATCTACATGGATTAAAGAACAATTTGGAGCGAAAGCTGTATTTAATTTTACTTATTTAGAAGAAAAAAGAGCTGTCTTGCGACAGCCCACTAAAGCCAAAATTTGGCGTCATCAAACTTAGCGATTTTGGATATCAGTAACACATGAGTGTATGTTGCCCAGTGGTCAAGTTCAACGAACATTAATTCTATTTGCAACATAGTACTTGTGTTATGCTGGGATTTCAGGAATCACTGAAATAAGAGTAAATATCGTGTGAAAATTAAAGTGGAACTGGAAATGAGATGGTACCTGTATCCAGTTTGATTGCGATAGCTAAGAAGTTGTGCAGTGAAAATTATACCGATTAGAAAGCTATTCAGTAATACATTTCCGATTTTAAAATAAATGTTTCATTTACGAGGTGACTTGAAAAAGTAAACTCCGCATATCGTTCCACGATGAGACCACTGCGCAAAAAAAGTGGCGCATTGTCAGAATGTTTTGGGTTTCCAGTAGACACAGATCTGCTGCGGTACATCACAGTCATCACAGTGTCGGAGTGAAATAGCGCTGGCATGGGTGGGAGAGCGCCCCCCCCCCCCTTTCTCTTCCAAGAAAATGATTTAAAAGTCGGGATTAGGCTGGTTTTTAATATTCTCGGAAACGAAAATTTTTATGGCCACTTATAAGTCGCCATTCGTCTTCCAGAATATTAAAAATACTCGATACCTCGAAGTCTAGCCGCCCCCCCCCCCCCCCCCAACTACCATATGCGCGCCCTTGACTGAAACTTACTCCAAACTTCACTGCTGTTCTTGTGGGCAGTGCGTCTAAATTGCACACAATTTCACAATGAAATTCTGCCGGTATATGGACAAAATGCAATGTCGTGTCAAACAATAGTGACATGTTGCCAGTAATTTGACAGCGCCGCAGAGACGTGGGTGATGCCTATCGGGAAAGAGGGCCGTCGACTTCTACAACAGACGACAATTTCCAGCAATCGAGGAACTGATTCGCAGCAATAAGCAGGTCCTTCGACGATGAGGATGTTCACACAGCGGTTCCTGAATAGCTCCTTGACCGAGGAGATGGTTTGTCTTCGATGAACTGACCTGAAGAAAACACCAGTACGTCGGTCGAAACGTCGGCAATTTAGATGTTTTACTAGCATGCAATGACGCGGCCTAATACCCAAAATTATTTTACCGGAGACTTTGTCACTGCTGAAAAATTGTGTCATATATTTGTATCACTTTGAAGTGTAGTGTAGAATTCAATAAAGTTACTTGGCCTGTCATAATAACCCGTAACTTACTTTTTGTAGGTCCCTCGTATTATTACATCTTTGAACTAAGAATAGTTTAACCGCATTAACTACGCACTACAGCTGCGTTAGATCGACCTATGTGATCATAAGCGACGGAGCACGAACTGTGACTTGCTAAGGAAATCAGATAGTTTGGTTTTCAAAGGAACCATCCCGGAATTTGTATATTTATCAGCTATCTGGCATCGACTGCTGGATCAAGGCCCCCCCCTCCGGAAATCTCCACGCACTACCGACGTCAGCCGGGCGAAGTGGCCGTGCGGTTCAAGGCGCTGCAGTCTGGAACCGCGAGACCGCTACGGTCGCAGGTTCGAATCCTCCCTCGGGAATGGATGTGTGTGATGTCCTTAGGTTAGTTAGGTTTAACTAGTTCTAAGTTCTAGGGGACTAATGACCTCAGAAGTTGAGTCCCATACTGCTCAAAGCCTACCGACATCAGATCTCCGTACTCAAATTGCTCTTGCTTGTTTTCTAATTTCGTCCATCCTACTCCACCAGGTCGTCGTCTCAGATTTTTCATATCTCTTGGAATCCAGTGAAGTTTGTTTCCAGCAAATAAGTTTTATTCTGCGCCCCGAAGTAAATAGTTAACTATCCACTGACGAGTCAGGAGCAAATGCCGGGATGGTTCCTTTAAAAGTACACGGCCGACTTCCTTCCCCATCCTTGCCTAATCCGATGGGAACGAAGACCTCGCTGTTTGGTTCCCTCCCCCAAACCAACCAACCAACGTGTCAGAAATTATAGTCAAAAGGGTTAAACAACAACAAATGATTGAAATCGAAGCTAACTTTCATATATTCCACCTCAGACTTTAATGCACTTTCGAATTATCTTGACACTACCACGTGTAATTGTCAATATCAATTAAATTTTCCAACAGCCGTGTACCTAAGATGGTATGTTATTTTGACAACCAGTCTTGGCATTCCGCTATGCCATCTTCAGGCCCCATATGCCTCTCCCAAAATGAACGATAATGCCGTACAGTGCCACACATCCCCGGATTTAGTGAATTCAAACCGTTTCACAAGTGCTTCATTCGAAGACTTGGTAGCAGCTCAGTTGCTAAGTCTAACATTTTCTGGAAGATGGATCGGCAGAAATGGTCGTTCCTTGACCACTACAGTCCCCAGACCTTGTCCCCTTTAAATTTTTGCCTGTGGAGACGACTGAATGGCGAAGTCTAAGCAGAAAAATTAAAAGCAAGATACGAATTGATCGTTGGATGTGTAGGGACCCCTTCACGATACCCTTCCTTTTACCCAAATAAACCCCTTTCAGTACTACAAGAAGCTCGTTCCCAACAACGTGTAGATACTGACGCGCCAGCCGGGGTGGCCGAGCGGTTCTAGGCGCTACAGTCTGGAACCGCGCGACCGCTACGGTCGCAGGTTCGAATCCTGCCTCGGGCATGAGTGTGTGTGATGTCCTTAGGTTAGTTAGGTTTAAGTAGTTCTAAGTTCTAGGGGACTGATGACATCAGAAGTTAAGTCCCATAGTGCTCAGAGCCATTTGAACCAAGCCATACTGACGCCCTGTAAAAGGAAGGAAGAAAGATCAGGGTTTAACATACCGTGACATCGAGGTCATTAGAGACGGAACATAAGCTCGGAATGTTTCAAGGATGGGGAAGGAAATCGGCTGTCAGGGAAAACCCAAGTCTGGATGGTCTGACACCCTATAAGGCGAAGGGGTAACAATATATGCCTAGTCAACTATCATGCCACACATTTACGGAGACGCGTTTGTTTAAAAAAAAAATTATTCGTCATGTAAACTCACACGTAGTTACACAACTATAAAACAAAAATGGCAGTTTATAAATAAATCTATAGCAATTGGAGCACCAACAAGCGAAATGAAAACTTCGTTCTGTAACTAGTTTTATCTCTGCAACAAACAAAAATTATTAGAATTAGTCTATACTACCACCTCCTTTATATTTACTATTCTTTCTGAAATATTGTATACTTCGGCTGTCAGCAATTGCTAACACACACACACACACACACACACACACACACACACACACACACACACTGTTCTCACATTAATTCCATGAGGCTTGACGTCCTGGTGCAATTATTTCAACTGGATGTCTTCCCCAGTAATCCTACCAGGGAAATGGGACCTACCGTTTAACGTGCGATCCGAACCACGTGTCGTTCGTGGCGAATCTTCAGATAATTCAGATTTGAAGGCTAGGTTAAAAGCAGATTGAAATTTTCCGTTGTCCCACTCACACACAATCATCTGCGTGACATTTACAAGAAGCCTCGGTCTGGAGAATTCAATTTAGTATCAGTCTTATTTGTTTCAGTCTACCCTCTCCTACAAAAAAAAGTATCCAATACAGATAATACCGAATTGAGTATTTACTGTATTCCGAAAAGTGGAGATAAGTATGAGAAAATCTTCTTAGAAAAAAATTATTTTTATTTAAATCTAGAATACAGATGCTTAATATTCTTTAAATTCTCAGCACCTTAAAACCTTTGAGTGGCAGGTCGGGTACAATATAATCTAAACCAACTGTTCAGTCGGATATTAAATGTAGTTTTCGATTAATATTAAATTCTTGCAGGGGACATCTAACTAAAAATTCTCTCTCCTTTATCAGTTTCTCATTTGCTGATTCTAAGGATCCATATTTTAAAAAACTACGTCTTGTGTACATTTGTACTGCAAGATTCAGTATCATAACCTGATTCCCACTTTGCATATTGAGTTTTGCGAATGCCTGATTCCCCTCAGAATTTCAGATTACGATTTAAAGCTAGTAGCTATTCCTTCAATTAACTGATTTACTGTCTGTAACATGTATCTTCTATTACTTATTCACAATTTGAGAATTTTAGCAGAAAGCTGCTAAATTTGACAAATAATCACTGGAGTGAATTAATGTTGGACTAACGGCAAAAATCAATCGTATTATGAGCCACTGACAGACTTATGCACGCAGTTGAGAGAACAAACAATATGACAAAGAGATTGAAAAAAAACAGTATATTACTATGAATTAGATATTTTATAAGCGAAAATAAAAAAATTGAAAACTGCACAATTTTCTAAGAATAGCAAATAACAGCTCAATAAAGAATGTCAGGATGCTTCTGTAGGAAACGCAGTTATATTCCAATCAAAGTTTCAGGTCCTTAGTTACATGCAATACTAAACAATTAGGCTCCTTACAAACAAATACGAACTTTCTCAATTTGGGAACGGCTACAGACTGACTATAATGACAAAACATGAGAGCTAATTGTACGACGTGTCGTCGTTGTCGTCGTCTTCTGCTAGAAGACTGTTTTGATGAAGCTCTCCGCGCTAATCTATCAATCGCGCGCCTCTTCATCTTCGCGTAACTTATGCGGACAACATCCATTTTAATCTGCCTATTGAATTTTACCCTTGGTATAGCCCTACAATTTTTTCCCAAACTTCTCTTCATTATCAATTAAATGCACCTTCTTGTCGCAGTATGTCTTATCAACAATCCCTCGGTTTAGTCGAGCCATAAAGCACTTTTCTAGTCGTCTGAATGCAGTGCCCCTTCATTAGTTAGCCGCTCTGCCCATTTAATCTTAAGCATTCTTGCTGTCTGAACTGTTCATTGTCCAATTTTCAGTTACATATAAGACTGTTTATCTGACAAACGCTTTCTGAAAATAGTTCCAAACAGTTTATATTGGATGTTAACGTAACGCTCTTCTTTTCAGCTGCTAGTCAACATTTTATATCCTCTACAGTTCTGCCATTGTCAGTTCTATTTCTGTCCAAATAGCAAATCTCGTCTACTGCTTTCAGAGTCTCATTTATTAATCGAATCCCATCAACACCACCCGACGTAAGTCGACTACACTGTTATGCCGTGTAGTTCTCACACACTACGAATTCTCTCACTTCGTATTCGTGGGTCCTACACCAATTACAAGACCACTCTCTAAATCATATTTCACCGTGGAATGTTATTTTAATTGACAGTCACTGTACATGCAGAACCATAATAACAGAGACACTTCAAAGCAAGCGATTAATTACTAGAAAATCGCATTGTGATTCCGTTCGGATGCAATGCTTGCGGAATGGTCGCCCGTGCTCACATAAACGGTGGGCTGATAGCCACCCTTCAGCGCTACCTACTTCTCTCAAACACACAAAACATGCACTGCACTTCAACAAATTCACACGTTTAGCAGACAGACACTGATCTTCACTAGTGCTCACCAACATACACTGATGAGCCAAAACATTATGACCAACTGTTCAGTTTTCTGCCGGTCCACATATGGAACACAATACAGCAGCGATTCAGCGTGGCTCTGATTCGACAAGCCCTTGGTAGGTCCCCAGAGTTTTGTGGCAGCAGTTGCCTATGACCGATCACGCAATTCCCGTAAATTGCGGGTCGGTGGTTTGTGGGCGCGGAACTGGCAAAGATTGAAAAACCAAATGTGTTCTATTGAGTTCAAATCAGGCGACTTTGGCCTCCAGCACTCAACGTGATGAGTGAATTCTCAAACCACTTCAGCCAGATTCTGGCCCTGCGACACAGGCAGTTATTCTGCTGGAAGATGCCATCGCCGTTGGGGAATACATCAAACATGAAGGGATGCAGGTGGTCCACAGTGATTTTCACGTTGTCCACAGCCGTCACGGTGCTTTCAATTACTGTCACCGATTCCAAAGATGCCCTCGTGAGTGTTCCCCATAGCATAATACTGCCCACCACCGATCTGTGTCCCGTAACAGTCCACGCCCCGACACGTCCCCAACACCCGCGTCCGTGGCGCGTAGTATGTTTCGAGTAGCCGATTGACGGAATGACTGCGTATCCAGACACGAACGTCGATCTGGTGTAACAAGAAACGTGATTCAACCTGCCAGGCGACATGTTCCCACTGATCGTCGGTCTCATCTCCATGATCTCGTGGCAACTGCAACGGTAACTGACAATGCCGTTGGGCCAATATGGGGATACGTAAGTCATCTGCTGCGGAACTCCACGTTTAGCAACGTGCGGTGAACGGTGCGCTCCGAAACATTTGTTCCTGACAAGGATTGTCCTCTTTCTTCAGATCTGCCTGTCGGGCGAGCCTCCGACCTCCACATCCCGTGATAAGGCGTGATCGTCCAACACCTGTCGCCTACTAGTTGTTTCACCATTCTTCAACCACTTTCCATAGATGCTCACAACAGCAGCACGGTAACAGGCTACCGCCTTGCCTGTTTCCGAGATGCTCGTTCTCAGACCCCTGGCCTTTATAGGCCCTTTGTCAGAGTCGCTTACGACATTGGATCTCCTCATTTGCGGCTGTACTGTCGCTACAATGATTCCCCATACGTCTCTGATCCGCTTCTACAATGTCCTTACTGCGTCACGTGCCCGTGTTCGCGACACTAACAGGTAGCATTCCGTCTTGAGGTGAGCAGTGGTCGCAATTTTTTGACTCATCTGTGTATATCCACATACAAAATCGAGAACCTTTCGTGAAGCCTGGAAGTCTCACCTTCTGCAATAAGAGTGTTTGCTGTAGAATTTCTTACGTTCGCTGCAAAACTTGTAGAAATGGGTCTACGCTACGCGCGAACTCGCGTTTTAACAGAACCGAACTGTGGTGAGCAAAACATTTTATGGCCGAAGACATAAATAACGCAGCGAACGTCCTTTGTTATCTTGACCCTACCAGGGCAGCTGAAAATTTCCACGACTCTCACGCGCGAGAATCTGTAAGATGATGCAAGTTTGAGTATTCGCTACCGGCCGGGTCACACGACACATACATTAAACTAAATGGCTCTGAGCACTATGGGACTTAACATCTGTGGTCATCAGTCCTCTAGAACTTAGAACTACTTAAACCTAACTAACCTAAGGACATCACACACATCCATGCCCGAGGAAGGATTCGAACCTGCGACCGTAGCAGTCGCGCGGTTCCGGACTGAGCGCCTTTACCGCTAGACCACCGCGGCCGGCTACATTAAACTAAACAAACAAAGAAGAAAATCGTATCTCTCTCTCTCTCTCTCTCTCTCTCTCTCTCTCTCTCTCTCACTCTCCAGTTTGCCGATTACCAAAAGCAAAGGGCTAACATGGCGTGAAATCCCCGACGGCAAAGAAAGAAAACACAAGGTCGTTAAACCAGCCGTTGTAGAACAACTTTGCCACAACCATCAGCCTCATTTCGCATGCTGCCTACATAATATTGAAGATCGTAAACAAGAGACTGGAAAGAAAAATGGAAGGAAGTCCGGCTGAGGAAGAAATTGGGTTTAGAAGAATTGTATGGACAAGAGATGCAATAGAACTCTTACCCCTTCTAGCAAAGAGATTTACTGAGAAGGGAGAGTGTCTATACTTTGGAGCCTATACTTCCGTTTACAGACTCGGAAGAAGCTTTTGACAGTGAGCCTTCAGTTGCACCAAAAGAAGAGAATACCATCTGGAAACAATAAGCGAAAGGTGTAAGACAAGGTTGTTATCTACTTACATTCTTCAAAACATATTTTCTGTTTGCTTGTATCCCGGTACATTCGTGAAATTTTAGTCCTCAAATGTCATGACTAGTGAGCGTATAGTGAAAGTTAAGTACACAGATGACATGAATTCGACAATAATTATTACCATAATTAGTGTGTTGAGTGAATGCTTGAAGATACTGTTCTTGTTTTTAGTGAAATGCAATGTTATCTTACACAGCGCGAAAAAACAGTGTTTCGTATTTTGAGGGGTGGTAGTGTGGACATGGTCCGGCACACCTACTCCTACACGTAGATCTATATTCAGCGAGTCACTGTAATGCGTATTGCAGGGGGTACTTTTTATTGTATCATGTATTAAGGTTTCTTCCCCTTCCAGTATGAGACTGCATCATCACGTATTTATTTAATATCTGAAAGTTTAAAAATATATTCGAATAACGGCAGTAATGATGAGAGTCTCTACTTATTTCTGTTATTACTGTAACTTTAACTTCGCTTCATAATTTAATTACTGTTTTATTTTGGTTGTGGGCGATTTATTCGCTGTGTTTAAATAGCTCTTCATCTGCAACAACATGAGTGTTTTGGTAAGTAGGCGATTATTAATTAAATTTGACTTCAACTGCGTGTATTGAGCTATTTTTTTGTAAAGGCACTTACAGCCTTCGCCGAAGTATGAGCTCGCGAAAATTTTCACACGACACGCTCATCTGAAGGCTATTTTAGCAATTTTTATTAACCTGTGCGAAGAATCTTATTTTTATAGTTGACAAGCTGCGCATACTCAACGAACAAGTAAAATGGTAATTAAGGTTAAAAAGAAGAAATAAAAATCGCACTGGTATTAGCCAAAAGTAATTTTTAATCTCCGCTGCGTGTAAAGCATTTTCAGACATGAAATAAAGACGCAGTGATGGTGGAACAGAAGTGCCAAAACATGTTTAGGTAAAGACGTCAGTGGTTTGTGTTTTACGAAAATGAAACTGCCACCATTCGTATCATAGTAACCACGAGTTTATGAACTCGGTTTTTTATACAAGGACAGACACTGCCAATTTTTACGTGAAAGAAAGTGAAAATTTTCCTAAGGCGATGAGAATACATGGCTAGATGGAGGCAGACTGGTGGTTTACTAAGATCCGTCAGCGTGGTGTATGTAACTCCCAAGGTCAGGTTCACCTGGCGGCCCAACTGTGCTAACACGGTGAACGCGTAATCATTTAGTGCGGTATAATGTCGAAACTCTCATCCACTGTTGAGAATGTCGTCCATGCTGACTCAAGCACTCTGATACGAAAACAGTGTACCTTAATTTTGTACAGGCTATACTATTCCAATATTTAGATATAAATTCGTGCAGACACTACGAGCTCCTCACATAAAATATGAAACAAATCTGGCAGATTATTCCGAACGAAAGAAGATTCATGGCATCTAATGTATAGCGTCTTCTTGTTACTACAAGTCGGCGATAGGAACTTCCTTAGAGACCAAGCACGGAACCAATCAATCCCGGCATAAATTAGAAACGATTTCATTGTTTGACTCTGGCGATTTGAAACTTCTATGTGGGTATTTACGACGGGCATCCTGAATCAAATTTACACGCGTTACTTCAATGCCATCTTGTCCAGGACGTTAGAGAGAAAAGCTTTAATTTTATTACTTGCAGGCTCCGGCTATCATACTTGCAACAACTCGCTTTGATGCGTAATGTGCCAGAGATTTACAAATATCGCGCATTTATTAGTAAAAAATGGCTAACTGTAAACATAGATGGATTTTAACTTCGATCTTAAGCTACAATAAAGTTTAATGAATTTAACCAACTATTTACCTATTCATATCATCATCTAAAGAGTATAAGGTGTCACACAGAAATTATATATATTTGATTGTAAAAACAGTATCATTGTCCGACAGTACCGTTAATTCGAGAATAAGGTGGTCAAATATTACTATGGCTTTGTTCATTTCTGTGCAAGAGGAAGGCCAACTAGCAGGTAATGGTGGCCAATTTTGTTGCTGGTGTTATATTTATCATATCTATTATTATTTTAGAATTGTGACAAGCTGTTCACTACAGACTTCCAATGAGAGTAAATTAAAATACACACTAGATATTATAGCACGTTTCTGTGAAAGCATATCTTGTGCCTAAAAGTTGTATTACCCCGAATGTTATTCCGTATGACAAAGGATGGATGTATACCAAGTCAGTCAACTTTTTGATAATTTCATCACCAAAATCACACTGTGGCGAAGAGGATTATCGCTAAACTCAAACATTAATCGAAGATTAAGAAATTATAATGTAAAAATCTTCATGGACTGGTAAAGGCTTTCGTAACATCTTTCCTGAGACAAAGTCAGATTCAGTAAAAAGATAGTGTATATTACCAGCACTCTGAAACTGGCACTAACGGTTAGCAACATTACATCAGTGAATAAATTAACTACGAGGCTGTAGTTAATGTTTCGGACTGCTCAGACAGGTGACTACAAGACGCACGTTTGCGAATCACATACAAATTCAGTTACACCATTTGGGTCAAGGAATTCTATTTTTCGTAACTATGCATTTATTTTTCGTAAGACACAAATGAAATAAAATATGGACAATTTGTTAACTTATGGTTTTCTGTGTAATCAAAGTCGGCAACAGGGACATGACTTAATGCTTTGGCACGTGTAGTAAATAAATTTTAGGTCGTCGACAACTGGCTCTGCAAGTTATTTTACACATTTAAAGTCCAATACGATATGCTATAGCCATATTCTGCAAACCACTCTCAAGTGAATGGCAGGAGGTACTTCCCATTGTAGCACTTATTAGTCTGTCTTCCAGTTCCTTTCGCGTGTGGAGCGCGGGAAGCATGACTGCTTAAATGCCTCTCTCCAAGCGGTAATTACGCTAATATTGACTTCGCTGCCCCTACGGGAGCGATACGCAAAAAGCTTCAGTATACACACCTAGATCTCTCACATAATACTGGTTCTTGAAATTTTGTGAGTAGGCTTCCGCGTGACATATTCCATCTTCAGGTTTTCACCATCTCCACGGCACTCTCCCGTGCTTTAAACAGACGTGTGGCCATTCTGCTGCCTTTCTTAGAACATGATCGATATCTCCTGTTAGTCCTATCTGGTATGGGTACCAAGCACTTGAGCGAAATTCTAGGATGGGACGCACAAGTGATTTGCAAGCAGTTTCCTTCGCAGACTGACTATATATACGAAGACAGTAACTTGCTCTCGAAAGAACAGTTACTGTTGACGACCGTGCAGCTTTTCCCTGGAATAAATGATGAGTAAATGACAACCTCAGCTGCCGACAGGTGTTGTTGATATACCTCGATGTGGACAGCTGAAAATGTGTGCCCCGACCGGGACTCGAACCCGGGATCTCCTGCTTACATGGTAGACGCTCTATCTATCTGAGCTACCGAGGACACAGATGAATAGCGCGACTGCAGGGACTTATCCCTTGCACTTTTCCCGTGAGACTCACATTCCCAACTGTCCACAATTCTACATATGTATTGTACCTTATAGACATTTGCCCACCCACTCATTACTCGCGCACGCTTTGGCGATTCCCGTAAGAGTTTGGGCAACCTGTGCGCATTCGCACTGACGAAGGTCAATGTCTGGGTAGCCTTTAAGGCTACCCAGACATTGACCTTCGTCAGTGCGAATGCGCACAGGTTGCCCAAACTCTTACGGGAATCGCCAAAGCGTGCGCGAGTAATGAGTAGGTGGGCAAATGTCTATACGGTACAATACATTTGTAGAATTGTGGACAGTTGGGAATGCGAGTCTAGATAAGTCCCTGCAGTCGCGCTATTCATCTGTGTCCTCGGTGGCTCAGATAGATAGAGCGTCTGCCATGTAAGAAGGAGATCCCGGGTTCGAGTCCCAGTCGGGGCACACATTTTCAGCTGTCCACATCGAGGTATATCAACAACACCTGTCGGGACTGACTGTATGTTCCCAGTGTCTCGCCAATGAACTGACGTCTGACACCAGCTTTACCTATGGCTTAAACCGATGGGATGATTTCATGCCCCCCATAAAATATTAGATCGAGGTATATGTGCGAGTTGACTGAGTCCACTTGTGACTCACTGATACTGAAGACACAGTACATTATGTTTCTTTGTTTTCGTTTTGCGAAATGCACAGTTTTACATTTCTGAACATTTAGAGGCCGTTTCCAATCTCTTCCCCAAGTTAAAATCATATATTGGTGCAGCTTTTTTTCAGATAGTGCCTCATTTAACAGGGCAATACATCTGCCCCAGCCGACCGGCGTGGCTGAGCGGTTCTAGGCGCTACAGTCTGGAACAGCGCGACCGCTACCGTCGCATGTTCGAATCCTGCCTCGGGCATGCATGTGTGTGATGTCCTTAGGTTAGTTAGGTTTAAGTAGTTCTAAGTTCAAGGGGACTGATGACCTCATAAGTTAAGTTCCATAGTGCTCAGAGCCATTTGAACCATTTTTGAACATCTGCCCCTTCCGATGTCGTTTTATGCAACTCGCAATGTTATATCTGACCTTCAAAAACTACGCGCCGGGTTTTCATATTCTCTCGCTCGCTATGCGCAAATTAAGAGGGGTGTTCAATAAAGAATGATCATATTTGTTCTTGACAACATACCTTTACTCATCCTCGTAAATTTGATGGTCCTTCTCAAAGTAGTTTCTCATGAATTCAATGCACTTGTCCCACCGTTTCTGCCAGTCTTCAAGTACATGCTGGAAACCATTTTTTGAGAGGTCCTTGAAAATCGCCTCAGCAGTCTTCACCACTGCTTATGATGATTGATAATGACTCCCACGAAGGCGTTTCTTCATGTTAGGGAATAGAAAAAAGTCACATGGGGCTAAATTCGAACTATAGGGAGGGTGAGGGATGCACTTCACGTTGATTTTTACTAGATCTTCAGCAACAACACTGGCAATATGCGGCCGCGCATTATCGTGGTGCAGCATCCATCCTGCTTCACGGAAATGTGGTCTTTTGCGCTTGATATGAACTTGCAATGTTTTTAGGACATCCCTGTACTATTGTCCAGTTGCTGATGTGTGTGCAGGTACAACATGCTTGTAAACCATCCCATGAATATCAAAGAATGAGGTGACCATAACTTTCCCGGCAGAAGCAACCACTTTTGTTTTTTTTGGGGGTTGGTAATGAAGGAGATTTCCACACTGAGCTTTGCTGTTTGCTCTCAGGATCAAAACGATGTAGCCAAGTTTCATCAGCAGTGATTACATTTGAAAGAAACTCCGGATCTTCCTCTAACATCAACTTTAACTGCAGACCTACACACGAATGTCCTTTTGTTCGGGAATCAACAGTCTTGGAACCCATCGCCCACAAACACATGTCATGTGTAATTTTTCTGTCACCAACGCGTGGGTTCAAAATGGCTCTGAGCACTATGGGACTCAACTGCGGAGGTCATTAGTCCCCTAGAACTTAGAACTAGTTAAACCTAACTAACCTAAGGACATCACAAACATCCATGCCCGAGGCAGGATTCGAACCTGCGACCGTAGCGGTCTTGCGGTTCCAGACTGCAGCGCCTTTAACCGCACGGCCACTTCGGCCGGCCAACGCGTGGGTGGCACCAAATGAAATGTTCAGTATTTCAGAAACTGATCTTAAGGTAATTCGTCGATCCTCTCTCACAATGACAGCAGCAGTGTTGATGTTTTATTCCGTGAGAGCAGTAACTGGAGGACAGGGTTCAACTTCCTTTCAAATTGATTGTCTCCCCTATTTATACGTTTTAAACCACCTTCGAGCTGTGCTGTAGGGAAGAACAGACTCTCCGTAGACCTCCTGTAACATTGGATAGGCCTCAGCCACAGATTTGTTGAGACGAAAGCAGAATTTCAAAGCCATATGTTGTAACTCGCGTGTTACCTCCATTGCAGCGGCACGCGATACTGAAGATATCGGACCTTGCCTGCCTCTCACAGGCGGGAACCAGGGGTTTCAACAATGAAACTACTACGACGTGTTTGTTGTACATTAAGCTAACAGAATATCATAAGATTAAATTTTATAAGCGAGAAATTATGACCATAAAAAACCATTCTTTATTGAACAGCTCTCGTATTAGTCCTGCAGAAAAAATGAACAGGAACTCTTTGTAAAAATTCAATGTAGTTAAATTTTGTACTGCGATACGTTTTCACTAGAGGCCGTAGTTCGTGGCACTCCCTCCTACAACTGTATAAAAATTTGCGACTGCGCGAATATCTTCCACATCCAGTCTTTTTTGGTCTTCATTGACTGTTTTTATTATGCCACCGCCTTAGTCGAGAACTTACAAACTGTAAAACTTACGTCTGTGTAGATTTTACCTAACAATCTTGTGAATTTTAACAGCATAAAATAAACTATTACACCGTTGCATTCGTCGTGTTTTATGACTACGAAACTAATGTAGTTGTAATGGTGTGGATGGAATTGTCAAAGTAATTAGTTTTAGCGTAACGTTTACAAAATTCGTTTTTCTTTCATTACCACCATGGGCACGTTTAAATTAATAACGTTAACGAAATATCCGACTACAATCGTGGCGTAACTGCCCAATCAATAGAGACCAAAGGAGGTCAAATATCGGGACTAGCCTAGTTCGTGTAGTCGGAAATTTTTGTACAATAGCGCCACGAACAACATACTACAAATCGTGGGATGAATGTGGGGGTGCAGGTGCGTTTCAAGGTTACTTGAATCTGCAATTTTCTTGGTTTCCAAGTTGTCATGAGTCTGTGAAACTGGAGACACACACACACACACACACACACACACACACACACACACAGACACACTGTATCACTGTTTACGAAACATTCAACCATTCTCTGCTAAAGACAGAATTCTTTCCTGAAACCTATTTTATTTGAAAGCAAACATGAACAAAAGTGAGCTTTAGCTTGAAGTGAAAATACAACAATACTATTATACATGCAGTACTTGATATGATGTGGTTTCGTCTCTTTAATGAACGAATGCTTACGAAAACAGTGTAATAAAAAAGTCTGCAAGAAAAATATCTTTCAATATTATGTTTTAAACAAACCTTGCGGTCGGAGACAGATGGTTTCTGCACTACTTTGTTCAGCTAGTTTTTTTAAATTTCGTTGACAAAAACTTCTCCGTAACTGCGGTTTTCGTCCCGCAGCTTTGATTTTTCCTTGTAAAAATATTGCCGAGACACTCAAACTGGGTTATCTGTTCCAGTGCTGCATTACTTATTATAGTTTTACTTCACATGGGTGACTTTCCCTTTAATGCTGTAACATTGGTTCTATAAGTCGAGATGTTCAAATATAAAAGGAACATCTCCTCTAATAAAACAAAGGTTATGGCATTCATGGGAAAATCACCTGTAGGATGTAAAATTGTAATAAGTGCAGTAATACAGGAGCAAGTAATCGACTTTCCGGATCTTGGTTCTGACATAGGAAGAAATTTCGACATCGGAATTGAAAACAATATCCTAAAATTTAACGCAATCTGTGGAACAATTGGAAATACGCTACAAGAAAAGCCACGAAAGAGAGAGAGATGAAGTTTTACTAAGTCATGGCAGTACCCATTACGCTGTATTGATCTGAAACCCGGGTTCCCACACAAAACGATATGAGCACGACCCAGGTTGCGGAAATAAAATTTCTTCTTAGAGCTTTAGGGTGCACCAGAGAAGATCGCTCCAGGAATGAATACACTAGGAATTAGTATCAAGTTGAGTCAATACACAAGAAAACAGACCTAAATAAAGGCAGATGATGGGAGCACGTAGACATAATGCACGAAAATAGACTTTAAAAAAATTATTGACCATAAACCACGGCCGGCCGTTGTGGCCGAGCGGTTCTAGGCGCTTCAGTCTGGAATCTCGCTGCTTCTACGGTCGCAGGTTCGAATCCTGTATCGGGCGTGGATGTGTGTGATGTCTTTAGATTAGTTAGGTTTAAGTAGTTCTAAGTGTAGGGGACTGATGACCTCAGATGTTAAGTCGCATAGTTCTCAGCCATTTGAACCACAAACCACGAGGGACAAAACAGAGGCGAAGACCACGGAAGAGACGAGCTGGACCTTATTCACCTACTCCATAAACGAAAGAGGAAGGAGACAACGTTGTTTTCCGACTTGATGTTGGTCACCATTTTCTACTGTTCTTGCTGAGGATTATAAATAATCAGATTAAAGCTGCCCACGACAACACTATTGAGTTCGCTGCCACTGATGATAAATGATAGCAGCACGAAAAACTGGGGATTATCCTACACACAAAAGATATTTTTGGAAACATTTTGCTTACTTTTTTGTTGCTGAGGCTTCAAGACATTCAGTTGTTAAGCTAGTGCTCTACGTTAGTAATACATGAGGTAGCTGAACCCTCTTCTTTAATATAAATGGCAAAATATACTGTAGCGGTCACTGTAGGACCTGCAGCACGATGCGCCCGAAATGACAAGCCATGGCAAGTTGGCCACACTTTCCCCATACAGAGCTTTAATGTGCGTTCACACGAGCCATTGAAACTGCATGTTGCGACAATATGGTCTGGAAATGTTGTCCGGCAAAGTTGCTGGCCATACGAATTGCAGCCACACGTCTGCGACATTGCTGGAGCAGATAGGTTTACAAAGACCACTGCACTGCAGCCAAATAAACGAAAGCGAATTATGGTAATGGAAATGTTCGGCTCTCCGCTTTTTTGCATTCCAAAACGGAAAATCTTAGCAATAAAACGAGAAACTGGGCTTTGTAAGTCGTTCATTTCTAAGTAAGCGAACTGAACCCGAAACTGTAACTCGTGAACTGACGATGGTGGATACATAAATTTTTCAGGATTTCATCAGAATGTGGAAACACGATTTTGAACATATCGTAAAAAGAAATTGCCTGACAATTTGTAAAGCGAATACCAATGTGAAAGACAGTCCACCATTTACAATCAGAACGGCAATCATTCATCGTTTTTGGCTACTGGTGATTCATACCGAAGTTTGACCTACTTCTAAAGCCGACTTGTGACCGATATTTGTATTTTGGCACCAGACGTTTGCAATGCTTTGGTAGAAACATTCACAGAATTCATTGGAATAAATTTGAAATAACGATCAAATACTTATGTTAATACTTTATCATGGTTCGCCAGTGCAGTGAGAGAACTATTAATTTCATAAATGCGACACATCTACGACCAGAGTTACGGGACGTGGAAAATAATGTAAACAGAGACCATAATCAAAAAGGAGCAGTTGGTGAGTTTCTGTCCATGAACACGGAAACGCACGTGATGAAGCTCACAAAAAATTTAAATGTTTCAAGAAACTACGTAGAATACATCTATGGCTCACTGTTGCAGATCATCTTCTGATATGGCGGTAACAGAGAGAATGTCCTTTTTCAGATTACGGTCTTTGTATATCTTACTTTTTATGTTCAACACTTTCGATCGTGTAAGTATCACATGGAATTCATGGTTCTCTTGTTTGTCTAATTCTACATTCCTGCAGAGAATTGACAAATCGAGCGAAACTACGAATGTGCACCAAATCTCGACCACAAGCGAAATAATACGGTTTCACCGCTCAGATTACATCACTTGGCGCTGCAGTGCTATCGGCGAGAAAAAATGAGGATGTAAGGGTGAGAATGAGAGAGATGCATTTACAGACAAGGAGAGAGGCAGATATGGCTTGGACACGAGAAATATCCTCCGCTCCTAACGAACAACGCCAGCACCTCGACCACACCTAGACAACAGCTTGCTCGATCAGCAATGTTGTCAGGTCATGCGAAAACACTGCGGTGGATTGAAGCCGATTTGCAGCAATGTTGACAGCAGCACTAATTAAGGGCACATACTGCCGTAAAATATGCCCATGTGAACGCACCTTTAGGGCAACCCCTATAAGCCTGATCACTGGCGAGAGAAGACTTCTGCAGGCGGCGCGTGCGGCCCAGCAACAGTAAACAGAACAAATACTTCTGTTGCAACACGATTGCTCGTATCTCCGCCTGACCCTCACAGATGACAGGCCCCCCCGTAAGTATTATCGCCTGCTCCCCTGAGGGCATAAGCGTCTACAACGTCAATGAACTTTGCCCCCGTGTCTCCTACTTCACATCACCACAATAGACGACACACACACACACACACACACACACACACACACACACACACACACACAGAGAGAGAGAGAGAGAGAGAGAGAGAGAGAGAGAGAGAGAGAGAATAACGATATTACTCTGTTGCAAAACAGATGTCACTCTGCTATCTCGCTAATTAATAGCAACTCGGCAAAACGGCCCCCTGCTAGGATCGATATGTCAGCAGCTATTTCTTTCTGTTAGGACGTAATGTAAACACGATAAGACCTTTACTCAACTACACTGGCTATGCTTTCTTCTCTTCTAGATCGCTAGCTGATACACATAGCAATTCTTAGTAATATCTTGCCTGATGCAGACAAGGAAATTCGTGGCCCATAGTTCATACACTACAGGACGAAGATCGATTCACACTGCACGTCAACGAATAGGAAAGCGACGTCATCGTCAGTTCGAGGTGTATTTATGGTAGACGAAACGACAACAGAACGTCTCCTCCCTTAGACCAGGTGAAAACCATCCGTCATACAAAAAGTCCGAACTAAGGAACTAGCACCGACTGAGTTCATTAATGGTTAGAGCAAATTTCATAATGGTTATTCTTCACTAGTTTGTATGGTAAATTGCTGAGAAGTTAAACAATAGGAAAAGTGTCGTCCAAACATTTTAAAACAGCTATATGTATTTGCTAGAAGAAATTTATACATAGAAATCCGTCACTCAGTATTTAGAAGGTAATAACATTGAGCTTTTTTAACAAGTCCATTCTGTTTTTTCCTTTTTTCTGGTAACAAAATAATGTCAAAAACAATTTTGTCTCCTTCAATGGAGCTGACATTATTTAACTGAAATTGTTCATCAATTTTTGTTCCTGTCCGTGCACGGTGTACGCTTTTTCTTTTTGCTGAGATTGTAAAATCTAAATCCTTTTTGCTTTCAATGATCTGGCCGGCCTCTTCTGTTGAACAGTTATGGAAAAATATGCAAGCAGTAGCGAGACATTTTGAATGTGCCTCGGAAAGAAAGCAAACAATGAAATTAAGACTATGCGCGGCGAGGATAGGATAACTGCCGATATTAGCGGACGGCTCCACAGTCGTCAGACCATCGTCAACGTCGAAACTTTCTTCCCGAACAACCTAGATTTTGGCGCTCCATTCCATTGACAGTTCCGTGAGAATTCCGACCTTAACATTCCTTTGCATTACGATATGCATCTATGTTGTACATGCACATTTTCTAGCTTTATCAATCCATGTTTTATCGGGCCGTCTTATCTGCTTTCTCTTGCCTCGCGGAATACAACATAGAACTTCATTGGTTCATTGGTTCATCCGTCATCCATTCCCATAGCCACATGCACTAGTCAGCTTCATTCTGATAACCACACGTTTTAACAAACAGAATTTCAAACAACGACCGGCCGGTGTGGCCCAGCGGTTCTAGGCGCTTCAGTCCAGAACCGCGCGACCGCTACGGTCGCAGGTTCGAATCCTGCCTCGGGCATGGATGTGTGTGGTGTCGTTAGGTTAGTTAGGTTTAAGTAGTTCTAAGTTCTAGGGGACTGATGACCTCAGATGTTGAGTCCCATAGTGCTCAGAGCCATTTGAACCATTTTTTTTTCAAACAACGAGAAAAAAATTATTTTCTCAAAACATAGATATGGACTATGTTGCAGTATAGCTTTGAAAGCTCGACTCTCTGACAGGATGATGTAAAACGTCTAGAAGCAAAGAATGTGGTGATAGAGGACGATGACCAAAACCAGTTGGACAGAAAGGAAGACGAATGGAATGGTATTAAATGGAATATGTACACTGAAAAACCACCTCAAAACACTATACGATATTGTAGTGCCTTTGCTGTTAAATAGAGCGATGCAGTCCTCCTTCAGACATGCAGGAAGAGGCCCTGCAGCGTCCACAGCTGTTAGGAAATATATGAAATGTACTCGCAGTTGCAAATGCGAACAACCATCTGCTCTATAAGCTATCGCTTGCGCCTTGTCCCGCAGTTACGCAGGGTCGGCCATGGTTAATCTGATTTGGCATGTTAATTTTAAGGGGTGGCCGGATGCCCTCCCTGCCGCCACCCTGTACCCCTGAGGACGGAAATAGTGTACCCCAACCGTCTGTGTCTAGTGGAATTCATGAAATAGTGTGAATAGGTTCAGATGTCTGCGAGCTGTGTAACAGGCGGAACGTGGGGACCAGCCCAGTATTCACCTAGCGGGATGTGGAAAACCGCCTAAAAACCACATACAGGCTGGCCAGAACACCGGCTCTCGTCGCTAATACGCCAGGCTGATTCGATCCGGGGGCCGGCGCCCCTACCCGAGTCCAGGAAGCAGCGCGTTAGCGCTCTCTGCTACCCTGGCGGGTTAACCATCTGCTCTATAAGTGAATGACAATGAAAATTTGAGCCAGACCGGGTATCGAACCAGGATTTCCCGCAATATCTCATTCATCCGCCGATACGAGACAGCCACTTTCAATTAAGGTGTCCTTCAAAAATGGTTCAAATGGCTCTGAGCACTATGGGACTTAACAGCTGTGGTCATCAGTCCCCTAGAACTTAGAACTACTTAAACCTAACTAACCTAAGGACATCACACACATCCATGCCCGAGGCAGGATTCGAACCTGCGACCGTAGCAGTCGCGCGGTTCCGGACTGGGTGCCTAGAAGATGTCCTTCCCTGTGCGGGAATTACATAATGTGTGTACAAGTACAAGTTGTGACGCAGGAACGACGACGTATCGAAGTTTGGCTTCTGCCTGTGAGTCGTGCACGAATAGCCAAATCGGTAAAGGCGAACGCTTGCGTAGTGCGGGAAATCCCAGTTCTAGGCCGGTCAGGCACAAATTTTTGTTGTCGTCATTCCCTTGTACAGCTGATGGCTATTCATATTTGCAATGGCGAATACGTTTCACGCAACCTAAAACGACCGGAAAAAGAAAATCATCACTCTTGAGGCACATTATAAGGCGTAACAGCTTTCAAACATAATATTTCAGGGCAAAATCATTCGGAAGAAAGGAAGAAGAAAACCAAGAAAGAAGACACTAGTAGAACTGGTGCAGAGCATGGGGTACCGAAACAACGCTAGAATGAACAGTGGTATCCAGAAAAGAAGTGAATGGGTGCAACAAGGCATAGACGTTAGTGGAAGATAATGACTAGTTTGTTCCCTGATTTGACACTTGTCCTACCTAACATAGTAATTCCCATTATGTAACTCGCCATTGCTCGCTGAGAACAGCCCGCCTCACTGCCTTTAAATCAAAACTGGAAACCCACACTGATAGTAAACTTCGCTTTTCAGAAAAGTTTTGAAAACTACTCAGTTAACCAAAAGCTGTGAAGGCTATTGTCACTATTTTGTTTACTTACTTCATTTTATTTTTTCCTGTCCGTCCAGGCCAATGGTTCCCAATTTTTACGAGACCATTACCCGCTGAGTGCAATCTGATATTAGCTATTAGCTAGAACCCGACAATTCCAACATCTACTGAACTTCAGAATGAAAAAGAATGTTACTTGAAAACTTTAATTCTTAGAATCACGAAAAATAAATGATATTTAGTTTTCTTAGGTGTCTCATTAAACTACGGCTAAAGAGTCAATTGGTACTTTTCGTTTCTAACTTTTTTATGGTGAAGCAATTCTCAGTGCATGGCGAGTGCTGCCTACAACTCCTCCTCTGGAAATGTTTTTACTATACTTATTGTTTGCAAAGTACTTCGATGCTTAACTTCTTAGACATTTTACGTCTGAACTGGCAGAAATTGCAAGACTTCAAGCTGCTTTGTGTCTGACCACTGCTACTACTACTACTACTACTACTACTACTAATAATAATAATAATAATAATAATATGTAGGTCCTACAGCTGTGTTCGTTTGCTTTTTGCAAAGTGAATAATGAAGCAATTTCTGGTCCATTGTAGGAACTATCTACAACTCTGAGAAGGCATTTTAATGAGATACGTGTGATGTATGTGTCTCCAGTTTACTGTCATAATTGCATGATACACAGAACAAAACATGTGTCTAGCGGGTCGACTGTGTGAAGAAGACGATGTTCATACATTCGTTTCACAAGCTGTAATCTCCAACACATTGTGTCACACGTTAATGTCAGTATTTAAAAAATACAGTTATTCCTAACTTATTTAATCAGTATTATAGCCTTACGAAATAGCGATTACAGACACATACACGGTGCATGTAGTATCACTGAGCGTGCTGTCCGTGTGTAGAGAATGGAGGAGGCGCGCGATCTATCTGAGTTTGACGGAGGGCAGATTGAGAGGGCCCGAAGGCTCGGCACCAGCATTTCGGGCATTGCACGACTTGTAGGGTGTTCGAGAAATGCTGTGATGAGGGTCTTCAACGCGTGGCGATACCAAGGTAAAATCACGTCCAGACGTCATGGGTATGGGCGGCCACCCCTCATTACAGATGTACGTCGTGGGCTGTGCAGACTGGCAAAACAGGACAGGCGGCGAACTGTGGCGGAACTAACATCAGACTTTAATGCTGGGCAGAGTACAAGCGCCTCTGAACACACAGTGCACCGAACACTCCTAACGGCGGGCCTCTGCGGCCGACGAACTATGCACGTCCCAATGTTAACACCAAGACATCGATAACTACGACTGAAAAGGGCACGTGACCTTCGGTACTGGACGTTGGTGCAGTGGCAGAGCATTACGCGGTCTAATGAATCCAGATACATTTCTCATTGTGCCGGTGGGACGACGGGAATACGTCGTCTTCCAAGGGAACAGCTCCGTGACGCCTGTACTGCGGGACGGAGACAAGCCGGTGACAGCTCCATTATGCTCTCACGCGGGAATCCATGGGTCCAGAGGAGCTCATGCAAGGCACCATGACGGCCAAGGAGTACCGTACACTGTCTGCAGACCACGTACACCCCTCCACGACGATAATATTTCTCGACAGCAGTGGCATTTTTCAACAAGATAATGCGCCATGACACAAGGCGCGGAGTGAGATGGAGTTGTTGGAGGAACACAGTGGCGAGTTCCAACTGATGTGCTGCTGCTCACCCCCCTCCAAACTCACCAGATCTGAACCCAATGAAACACATCTGGGATTCTGGGATATGATTGAATGTGGCGTCAGAACTCATCGCTTCCCTCCTCGGAATTTACGAGAATTAGGTGACTTGTGCGTGTGCGTGCGCGTGCGCGTGCGCGTGCGCGTGTGTGCGCGCGCGTGTGTGGGTGCGTGTGTGTGTGGGTGCGTGTGTGTGTGTGCGCGCGCGTGTGTGGGTGCGTGTGTGTGTGGGTGCGTGTGTGTGTGGGCGCGTGTGTGTGGGGGTGCGTGTGGGTGTGGGTGCGTGTGGGTGTGGGTGCGTGTGGGTGTGGGTGCGTGTGCGCGCGCGCGCAGATATGGTGGCAATTCCCTCCAGCGACCTACAAAGCCTCACAGCTGCCATGCCACGACGTGTCGCCGTTGTTATTCGTGCCAAAGGTGAACATGCCGGCTATTAGGTCAGTGGTCATAATGTTCTGGGTAGGAAGTGTACAGCCGGCAGTTGTGGCCGAGCGGTTCCAGACGCTTCAGTCCGGAACCGCGCTGTTGCTACGGTCGCAGGTTCGAGTCCTGCCTCGGGCATGGATGTGTGTGGTGTCCTTAGGTTAGTTAGGTTTAAGTAGTTCTAAGTCTAGGGGACTGATGGCTTCAGATGTTAAGTCCTATAGTGCTTAGAGCCACTTGAACCATTTGAGTAAGTGTAGATCTGTATGTTTATCGTACTGTCCGAGGCGGAGATTCGTGACCAGCCGATTAGCTGCCTAAACGACTGTGGAAACCGCCTAAAAATCACCACCGGGCTGGCCGGTGTACCAGACCAAGGGTCGTTATTTAATCTGGAACTGAGCAAGCTGCGAACGAATCCAAGGAGAAAATTGGAAAAGGAGTAAAAAAAACCTTTACGGTTTGACGATGACACTGTAATTTTGTCAGAGACGGTAAATGACTTTTTATGTCAGCTGAACAGAATGGACAGTTCCCTGAAAAGATATTACAAGATGAATATCAACAAAAGTAACCAAGGGTAATGGAATGCAGTCACCTATTAGGATTACTCCTCCTGCTAAATTTTTCTCTGTATATTCGTTCTGCTTGCCTGACATTACATCTTCTTGCATCACATATTTAATGCACGTTTACAAGATCTCATACGAAGTTATGGTCCATTTTAAGCTAGTCATTAACTGTAAATAATTGTTAACTCCACAATAGACACATCAGAGATAACTGTAATATTCGAACGCATTATTAATGGTACGCTGCTTGACTCATTCACGTCGATTAAATATATACGCGGAACGTTGCAAAACTACATGAAAAGGAGTAAGTACATACGATCAATTGTAGGAGATACGATTTATTTAGTGTTCTGCGGAAGTTTAGTGCACCTACACAGGAGACTGCGTGCAAAGCACCTGTGCTACCCATTCTTGAGTACTGTTCATGTGTTTAGGGTCATAACAATGTAGAATTAATCGAAAATAACTAAGCAATTCGGAGGCATGTTGTATTTGTTATCGATCGGTTCGATTAGTACGAGAACACTAAGGAAATTCTGCATGTGCTAAACGCTATCGAGGATGTCCGTAGACCCAGCATTTGTGACACACGGCAAAACGATGCTACTGGCTGTAACAGAAATCTCACTTAAGAATCAAGTGCGAAATAAGGGAGATTATGCTTCGTACAGAGGAATACAGACAGTCATTTTTCACTCGCTCCACTAACGAGAGGAACACGAAAGGAAACGATTAGCATTAGTACAAATTCACGTCCGCCATGCATAGCAGATTTGCTTGCAGAGAGTGTCTGTTCATGTAGATTCGGAAGAGTATGTTTCATCGACACGTCACCGTTACAGATAGTTTCAGCAAATGTCAAAAGCAGCCCTACATGGAAGGCGATGTGCAACACGAGAATTGCTCTTTTTAATATCAATAACCTGTCTTTCTTTGGGATACGTGCCTCCGATGCACACAGCACAAAGACCGTTCTGGGAAACAGTAAGGGGTCAGGATGCAAACAGGAACTAGATGACACTCGTCTTTACGCGCAACATCTGTAAAAAGATTAGGAAGAGAAGATATAGTATAAATATCAACTTCCCCTCCTCATACACCACACGGTCAAAAGGAAGTTTAAGAAAGGATGCAAAGATGGTTTCAAGAACATTCTTTGTATCATTTATTTCATATTGTCTGCATCAGACAGGAACCGTTGAAGACCATGACTAGACACAGCATATGTATTTTGTTTGATCGCTTAAGAGACCATTTAGCTGGTAGCGCCAAGAATCACATCCAACGTTTTTTTCGGAAGGATTACATGGTCCTATCAGCAATAACTATCTACATGGTTCCTGTATGTTCCTTACAAGAATTTGAACAGCCACGATCCACAGACATTATAAAAATAAAGCGCTACAATTAAGACTGGAAATTTGTACCATTCTTCATTTCTATACATAACGCTGTCTACGAACTAAAACGCCTTATCGTGATGTCGTCGTTACATCACCCATAGTCAAGCAGAAAACAAGATCCTTGTATTGGTGTTATCGGCCTGGTTCACTTTCTGATGTAATCCAGCTGCGCAGTTCACTGAAGTCTCCAGTTATAGGTCGATGTACCCGGCCGCCGACAATTCTACATCCGCTTCATTCACAGTAACTTCGTTTACTTGCGTAATTTTTCTTAACTATTATGGAACGCTGTAATGGCTACCTACGAAGCGACTCAGCGGAATTTCAGCTGTTTCTGCTCGAATAATCGTCTTCTAAAAGAAAGAGTTATGTACAGCTTCGGACTCTAAAGACCACAAGATGTAAAATATCGCATGCAAATGCAGAAAGGAAGATTAAGCTTCACTGCTTCGTCGGCGACGAGATCATTAGAGACTGAGCACCAGGTCGGATTGGGGAAGGTTTGTGACACCTTGCGACACAGACAGATTGCGACTAGTCGATCTATTTCTAATAGATTTCTTCACAAGGAAGGCCCTTTGTTCATTGCAATCTAAATTTTCGGGAAATAAGAGTTGGTTATGAGGTATCATTTTTGGCTTTTACATAAAATTAGCTGAGATTACCCGTTTCTTTCGATGTCGATATTACTTGTGTTCATCAACTTGTTTGTGTGATCCAAGTTTTCGACATTACTTTCAAATTGTTAACGTGTATTGGAAGTCAGAATCACCTCTCATTCGCAGTGACAGATTTTGAAGAGGGTAACCCCCAAGAATTAATCCTGCAAAGCCTGGTAAGAGTACTGCTTTGCTTACTTTTCGGTGGTTTCTTAGAAAAGCATTCTGACGTAATTGAAGTACATAGTCAATGTACAAGGTCAAAATACCTCAATATAAGTAATCTGTTTTATTCACACAACAATGGTTTAATTAATACTGATTAAAACTTTACTACAAGTTCATCGATGAGTTAAAAGATACTTTGCCGAGTCGAGATTTGTAATCTGTCATTTAAATGCATTCTTTTGAGATATACAGGGTGCTTCACAATTGCTGGCAGAGGTTACAAAGAGGACTTTGTAGAGAAAATTTCGATAAAGAACCTATGTAAATTGTGTCTGAATATCGGATCACTTTCAAATCCCTCTCTTCACGGTACGCATACAGCGGAGAAAATGTGCTCTGACTTGTGTGCTCAACAGGAGCCCACGGCACGGGCAATGTTTCGAACACTCGTCTTTCCATTCTCTTCAACGTGACTAAAGATTTCCTGTTCAAAGTCGAGATTGTGGCCTTTCAGTGGAGCCCCACAGTCAATCTTCCTAGTCGCGATCGCACCAGTTTCTCGCAGCAATTGGTATGTGGTCTCATAATTACAGCAGAGACTGACAACGGCGCCTCCTTGTCAGTTTGTGTGTGTACCGCGAAGTGAGAGATTTGAAAGTGATGCCATGTTCAAATTTATTTTGTATCCAAACGGTTAATTTCCGGACACGGGCTCCTTATCAAAACCTAATCCTCTCTACAACCCCTAGAAACCTGTAATAGGAATTGTGAAATATCCTGTGTATACTACTTTCAGTGTAATTTTGATTTAGAAATTTTTCTAGCGATTTTGTTTCTGTATGCTTTTAGCCCTTTATCACCATGTCGGTGCGGTTCAGTCACCAGATTATGAACGCGAATTGCACTTAAACACGAAAGGTAATGTGTGATTGTCACTGAACCTATTTTGATACTCTGAATCATATGGAAAGCTGGTCTGTAGTGTCACTGGAAATGGTAGAGATGTTCATTTGATTCAGAAGACACTTAGTAATCCCGGTGTTGGGCTTGTCTGACGCCGTAGGAATGGCGTCGCAAGCCACCATAATAAAAAGTTGTAGGTGGAATTTCAGACAGTATTCAATTAATAAGACCTGTTTTCACTAGTGATGATTCGAGTCCATTACATAGCATGGTGGAGACAATGATCACGTCAGGTGAAACTACATCTGTATCATCTACATAAATTCTCCGGAAGCCAACTGACGGTGTGTGGCGGAGGGTACTTCTGGCAACACTAACTGTCCCCTTCATCCCTGTTCTATTCGCGAATGAAGCGTGGGAAGAATATGACTGACGGTAAGCCTCTGTATTGGCTCTTAATTTCTCGAATCTTGTCGTATTTCGTGATATGTATGTGGGAGGAAGTTATGTTTTCCGACTCTTCCCAGAAAGTACTCCCTCGAAATTTCAATAGCAAACCTCTCCGTGATAAACAACGCCTCTCTTGCAGCGCCTGCCACTGGAGTTTGTTGAGCGTCTCTGTAATTCTCTCGCGCCGACTAAGCGATCCCGTAACAAAACGGGCAGCTCCTCGGCGGATGTTTTCCATCTCTTCTATCAGTTCTGCCTGGTACGGGTCCCAGATTGATGAACAGTACTCAAGAACCGGTCGAACAGCTGCCTTGTAAGCCATTTATTTATATAGGTCAATTACATTTACTTAAGTTTCTTCCTATGAATACCAATCTGGCATCAGCTTTTCCTACTGCTTTATGTCGGCATTCAACTGAATATTGCACTGTATAGATACTCCTAGATACTTTACGCTGGTTACTGTTTGTAGCAGTTTATCATCAGTAGAGTAGCTGTACAACGGCGGATTTCTTTTCCTATGTATGCGCAATATGTTACATTTATTTACGTTCAGGGTCTACTCTCTGCTGGCACTGATACCTCCTTATGAACAACCGCATCATCTGTGAACAGTCAAATAGCATCAGACACATTGTACTAGATCATTTATATACACCGAGAACAGTAACCGTCCTATCACACTTCCTTGGAGTATCCTCGAAATTACCTTTAAATCTGCCGATTTTGTACCGTTAAGAGTTAATATTTTGTGACCACCTCTTGAAATTATCGTAATCTAATTCCATAACTGTTTTAAATTTTTCAGTATGACTTAGCCCAAAAATTTAATTCTTAGTAGTGAATGTGATTTTTCGCAAAAAAATGTCATATTCGCATTCACATTTTCAGGTTCAGGGCTCTTCTTAGACGTCTATATAGCTTTATAAAGTATGTTATGAATGAAAATCAACGACAGGCAACGAAATTTGTATATTTTTAATTGTTTGCGGTGCTCATAAAGTACCTATCCACTCGGTGTAAACACCATGGACAATGCGTTGGTGTTCCTAAGATTGTGCTACACAATAATTTCTGGTTCTGTACTCTACTAATACATAAGTACCTATTTAAAAAGTAAGTAGTTAATAAAAGTTACGCATTTAATGAATTTGTGTTTTTAGCTTTATTGGTGGTGGGCACAAAGTACCTCGCCTTAGTATTACGCGTTAAAGAAAATGCGTTAGTATTGCTAGGGTTAATGAAGAGAAATTCATGGGTGTGCACTTCACTAAACATTGACTACAGGATTAAAAAGACATAGTTAGAAACAGTAACTTCATACACATTTTTGGGAGTTATAATGTATAACGAGATGGAGTTGAAAGACCAAATAGCCTTGTTTTTGGAAAAAAATGGCGGGCTTCGGTTCATTGATAAAATACTATGATCCTTCAGTTCGTTTATATAACAGACTGCATACGAAAAAATAGGAGCGTACAGCGACGAGGGCGGCACGAATGGGAGCATGCTTGTTGGTCAGGCGAGATAGTAACAGTAATGTTTAAAAATTTTAACTGGCAGAAAAATGCTTAATATCTCGAGAGGACATGATAAGAAAACTAAAAAAAACGTCTTTCAGCGCAGCTCCTTACTTATCTATCCGGTAGAGATCGTGCAGAAAAAAAAAGGTAGGGAAGTAACAGCACGCACACAGGACTACACGTAGTCATTTCTCTCCCGCTCCACGTTTGAATGGAATGGAACTACAGTAATTGTACAGTAAAAAAGCAACCTCTGCCACGCACGTAATAGTTATTCCGAAAGTAGAGGCAGACTTGAAGCCAGAACTTTGCCTTTCGCGAGCCAAAAAAAGGAAGGAAATCTCACGCAGCCTGAAGCTGCGATCCATGCCAAATGATATATTCAGATGGCTCTATTGGTAGATCGTTATCCGAAAAAGCCAAAGATCAGGGTTCTATCCCCGATACAATGCATATTTATTTTTATTTAGCTTATGGCATATAACACATCATATAGAAAAGACATAAAAATCATAAGACACAGAAATAAAGAGTAGTCACAGTGTGTAACATATAGTTGTAGATATAAAAGTGTTTAAAAATAGTGTATATAACAAACAAAAGTTCACAAACAAACATCCGGATTTGTGACATAGTCTATTGCACTTTCAGTCGCGGTCAGAAACTCATTGGGGTCTCCTGCAAAACGTCTCAGAGGGCAATCTTCCACGATGTGACGAATCGTCTGCCGGTCCGCATACTTTTCTCACGTACGTCGACTACTGACTTTTTGCTGGACTGAAATGCTAGCCGTTTTTTTTTTTTTTCGTTATTGCACGAGCCCACAAACCATCCTGCTAATTTGCTTTTGCCCCCCCCCCCCCAGAAGAAAAAAATACATTACACGTCACGATTGGCCAATGTTGACTTCACTGTGGTTGATCTGGTGGTAGATTTGTTCAGTCCACTCCACTTGGTATTGGTGCAGGTACTGGAAGGGCCGAGCACTCTTTGCTCAAATGGCTCTGAGCACTATGCGACTTAACTTCTGAGGTCATCAGTCGCCTAGAACTTAGAACTAATTAAACCTAACTAACCTAAGGACATCACACACATCCATGCCCGAGGCAGGATTCGAACCTGCGACCGTAACGGTCGCTCGGTTCCAGACTGTAGCGCCTAGAACCGCACGGTTACACCGGCCCGCCGAGCACTCTTACACGCGGTATTTCTATGAGATACTTTTTCTTTATTTTTTATTCAATCTTTCACAAGAAGTCTGACTGGATCTTCAAATAACAGCATCAATTACCACATCATACGAAAAACATGTAGAGTAAAAATATCAATTAGAACAAACTGACCGAGCGAGGTGGCGCAGTGGTTAGTATACTGGATTCGCATTCGGCCATCAAGATTTTGGTTTTCTGTGATTTCCCTAAGTCGCTCCAGGCAAATGCCCGGAAGGTTCCTTTGAAATGGCGCGGCCGATTTCCTTCCACATCCTTGACACCATTTGAGCTTGTGCTCCATCTCTAATGATATCGATGTCGACGGGGCGTTAAACACAAACTTCCTTCTTTCCTTTCCTTCTAGAACATAATGGATTTATCATAATTCAAACGAGAGTATGAACAAGCCTGTTTTTACAATAGAGCGTATCTAATGATCGTCGGTCATTCAAAACACATAGTACACCTAACATACACCCGAATTACTACTCTATACAAGGTAAAACCGCAGTAAGTACTTAGACAGCTTTTTAAAGGCATGTGTCCCCTAGCAACTAACTTCTGCAAACACTTTCTGACGTTTTTTACATTAGAACAAAAACTTGCCCAAGTTTACTTCTGAAAATCGCTTGGACAAGTTCAATTTCTGGAACTTACTGCAAGTGCCTGCAGACGCGTTTCCACTAGACGATACTGCAATGCCTGTGTTATTCTGACTACTATGCAAACTGCCGATACCGAGCAGGTGACTTTCAAGTACAACGTCTGAGCTGTACGGGAATATACCTAACAGATGTACGAGTATAGATCGTAGACGCTTGGTTGACTACGTATAGAAGTTTGGGCGTGGCCCTTAGTCGTGCACGGATAGCCAAATGGTAAGACGACACCACGCGATAAGTGGGAAGTCCGATTTGAGTCCCGGTCCGACACAAATTTTCATTGTTGTCATTCCATTCCGCAGCAGATGGTTGTCCTTATTCGCAACTGCGAATTCATTTAATGCGTTTCCACTAGAGTGGCATCGCGAGAGAGGCAAATGGAAATTTACAGTGTTGGGCTTAAAAACCACAGCAGTCGTCCCCGTTGTTGCATTATTATTATTATTATTATTTTATCATTATTAAAAATCGTAACGAGAGACAAGTCAAGGAAAAAATGTATGGCTGAAGAATGTATGGCTGAAGACTGTATGGCTGAAGGAATGTATGGCTGAAGAAATGTATGGCTGAAGAAATGTATGGCTGAAGAAATGGATACAGCAGCGTATATATTTATCAAGAAACACTACTTAATGAATTGAAATCACGGACCTTCGTTCAGATTAAAAGCCGTCTGCTAATGTTGTATGCAAGTTTCGAACACTCCTGGTCTATTGTACAATCCAATTTTTGAAAACAGGATATCAAAATGCGCCAAGTTGTATTAGCAAGAAATCGCCTTTTAATTTTTATTTGATTTTTTCAATCCGTATTTATTACTTTTATTACAAATGTAATGCATTTATATGTACGCCAATATTTTAAAAAATCTGGTTCAGTTTAAAGGCAGCTGTACTACCTACTTCCCTTTTTGGAGAAACAAAGTAGTGGGTAAATTTATTTTGCACTTTCTTGGCTGACACTGCCCAGTTATATATATTTAGCGGTACAACGATATATTTGTTTCGGCCCATCTGTTATTACGCCATTCTCCTTTTCACGCTAACATTTTCGCACCAGTACTGAAAACACAATACTTCTGCAAGTTTGAGAAAAACTTACAGCAACTGTCAAGTCCGGCAGGTACTCGCAACAATACGCAAGAAACTTTTCCCACTTACTTGTAGGAGCTTCTGGAATTTATGAATTTTGCTGAAGTTGACTGATGGGGGTGTTTCCACATCAAAGAACTTGCAGAAGTACCTTTCTGCAAGTGACTTGCGGAAGTTTACTTCATAGTCGACACGCGCCTTGACGTTTCTCCAACGAGCGGAAATTGCCTGGAGCGATGAACAGTTGTCACTGAGGTAACTCCGGATCTCTCGAACAGCAATTTCGCCCGCTTCTTGGCGACGTCGATAACACGGGAGCACATCGTCAGCGCTCGCTGCACGTGACTGGCAGGTAGTGGCGAAAGCCATTAGCAACGCGGGCACGTTTATCTGTAATGGACGTCCCCCATCCCCAGCGTTTTCACACAGGTAGTGTTTCACAAGTTTGCATGCTCCATCAGCAGCTTCCAGTAAACTCCCGCAGTTACCTGAGAAGCAAGGTTGCTTTTGACGCTACAGTTTACTGACGGTAAGTTTTTCCCTGCCAAATACCTAATCTCCCGATAGTTACCCGTCTTCCTTCTCTGATCGATAATTTAAGTGCACTACAAAAGACTCTCGATTTCGAAAGCCACCACACTACATCTTCACTCGCGAAAATAAAACATTACTTCAGCAATGAAGGCTCAGGGGTTTTGAATTTTCCTGAAACTTCAGCTAAAATGAACAATATAAATGTATTATTCCGTCGATTCTTGATTTAAAAACTTTATATGCATATATGAAAAACAAAAAAATTGTGTTTTGTTTCACTATTACTTGTTTGCTACTAACCAGTTTCCAGCTCATTCGCCATCGTCAGGTAATAACAGTTTAGCGTTCACAAAAACACTCGTGAGCAAGAAACCAAGCGGATAAACTAAAGAAACAACCGCATTGAATCTTTGGTCGTGACATTAGAAAGGGAATGTCAAACTAAGTGTTCTTTATTCTTGTTGTGTTTCAAAAACGTTAACGGCTTTTACTTACGTAAACAGTGGACGCTGTAAGAGGAACGCATTGCAACATAAACATTACAGGGACTCTGATTTCTAATACAGTGAAACCTCACTAATTAGGACGAGTCCGAATAACTCAAAGTCCGAATTAGAGAGATGTTTTCTAAAATAGTTACCTGAATTAGGAATCTAACAGGAAGAAGTTACAGAGCGTTATTGTTTGTATGAGGTGTACATCGCATCATCAGTGGTGGTCCACTTGCCTGCTTTCGCTTTCCCGCTAGTTCGTCTTGTTTTAGAAAAAAATCCAAAATTTTACTGCCTTTTGCTTAATGTCGTTAAAGGTCGACTTAGCAATTCCAAACTCTCCGATAACATTCTGGGCAGAGGCAGCGGCTCGATTTTATCGAGTACTCTCATTTCATCTTCTACACTTGAAGATTTATTTTTAATGCAGTTTGCTGTGCTGAAGTGTCGAAAAATTTTACGTCGGCGCGTAAATATTTAGTCCAAACGCTCGTCTTGTTTACTGTATTAAACAATAAGTTCACACTTTTAAGCGTAACATACAATAATCATTGTCGGCCATGGGTGAAGTGACTCGGCAGAGGGAAGGGGATGGATTTTACAATTAGTGAGCCTGGCGTGAATGATTCTTTGATGCCTCGGGGTGTGTCCTATCAATGATCCCTTCTCTTAGTCATGTTGTTTCCCCCCAATTCGATTCTATACACCTTCGTTAGTTATTCGAACTACCTAATCTTATGCAGTCTTCTGGAGAACCACATCTTGTCTGAACAGTTTATTCTCCATGCTTCACTTCGACCTAAAGCTACACTCCAGACGATTACCTTCAGTAAAGACTTCTTAACATTTAAATTTATATTCGTTGCTAACTATTCTTTCGTTTTACAGAAACGCTTTTCCCGGTATTGCCATTCTTAGGCCATCGTTGGTCATCTGCACAGCAAAATCTCCGTCGTGAAACTCAAATCAAAAATGGTTCAAATGGTTCTGAGCACTATGGGACTTAACTGCTGTGGTCATCAGTCCCCGAGAACTTAGAACTACTTAAACCTAACTAACCTAAGGACATCACACACATCCATGCCCGAGGCAGGATTCGAACCTGCGACCGTAGCGGTCACGCGGTTCCAGACTGTAGCGCCTAGAACCGCACGGCCACTCCGGCCGGCTCGTGAAACTCCAGTTACTCTAAACTGTATACTAGAATCATATTATCGAAAAGGAAATAACAAACAATTTCTTATTTATCTTTATAGTAGGTGAAACAAATTTCCTAGCGTTACTAACACACAATTGGTTATTAGTTGTGCGCGTTCGTAGCTTTTACTTTCACTAACAAGGAGTCTTCAATGACGATATTTTATTTTCCTGTTTAAGTCAAATGCATTTTACATGATTACAGTGACGTTTTTGGGCACTATATCCGATTCAGTTTATCAGCTAGCACTAAATTAACGAGACAATTTTTATGTTTTTCGAGAAAGCGGCTCAGATGAGATTATCGAACAAATAAATTGTTGTTAGTGACTACATTCATTTGGCCACACACGTTAGTCTTCCGCACTGGTGAATGACTTCCATATTTGCGCTTGAAATGATTTAACGTGTTTATGACTGAACTAAATAACCTAAATGAAACAGTTTAATTAGTGATTCACGGATGTATTAAAGTGGCAAATGCTATATATCTTCGTTTACATAACGAGATGGAATAAAATGAAATTACTTCGAGAGTGGCAGTTAACATTTTTCTGCATTCTTACACGGCATAAAATTTAGCATGATTTAATATCGTAAATATCTGCAGCCATTTTTTCTCAGTTTCTGCTTCAGTTATGCTTTAGTATATAGGTATGAAAAAAAATCCATCCTCAGCAACTGAATGTATCATTTGCGTCTACCAAATACGTTTCACCTATTCATGATAAGTATCATCAGTGGTCTGTAATATAAAGAAAATAATTAAACAGTACATATTTTGGTAAGACATTTGCCAAGAATCACTACATATCTATCAAGATATGTATAATTAAATTATTTATAATACAGACCACTGATTAGCACGAACCGGCGAAACATATTTGTTACACACAAATAAAATATTCAGTTGCAAAATACGGAATTTTTTCTTACCAATATGAAAGACATAGTTTAGCATGGTTATTAGCGCACTGTGTGATTCAAATTACTGGTCACAACTTGCTGCTTACATTGATAATTATGGAATTTACACATTTCAGGATGTGATCAAGCAATATTAACACATTTTAATTCATGAAAACAGATGAAGTTAAATGAAGTAGCCTACCACGGGGAAGTATAGGTCAAATGAAAGCAACTAATAATAATATTTATTTGTTCCTTAAGCTCATCTGAGAAACCCTTCTAGTAAAACTAACAACTGTGTCGTTCCTCTACTTCTAAATGATGAACTGCAACACAAGTAACGCCCAAACACATCAATGTAGTCCTTGAAAATGGAGTTGTAGCTCCGAAAGACGTTGTTTAAACCAGGAATACTAAATATTGTGACTGAAGACGAATTTAGTAGGCTGCAAGGTGTCAACGAATTCCCAGTCGGAGAACGCTGAAAAATATAAGTCTCAGCCCGCAATCTGCGCGAAAAATAACTCTTAGCGACTTACCTTCGGGCTGTCCAGCCATCAGCGATCGTCGCATAAACTAAGAATAGTCTCCAGAGCTCGATAAAGACTGTCGACCTCGTGGCACTGTCCCCAATAGGAATTTGGGTTACAAGCTACGGTGGCTACAACAAAGAAAGCCTTTCTGCTATTGGCTCTTCTCCCAGCGTGTGGCCTAGGCGAGTTCCCTCATCCCCCTCCAACGTGGTAACAAATACCTCTCGTTCTGTCCTAACGCACCCCACACCAGGTAACAACGGGACGGGCTATTTAAGCCGTTAGCCTCGCCAACAGATCTGCCCAATGTTTGCACAACCGTAACGACTGGATCTCTCAAGGCAGTCATTAGCGTCTGACCAGTTGCCGGCAAGCAAGAACCAACCTCTAGAAGCTGTTGCAATCTCAAGCGAAACTGACGATTCTACAGTAGCCATTAGTATTATTCAAACAGTTTCTATCGAAAGATGACCATAAATATAAAAAAGGATATCCAAAACGACCACCACCTCTGAAAAAATTGCTAGTATCATCCAAGCCCACACACATTCATATCCAAAGGCATATTTCCATCGTAATTTGTCCCGCGCTACCTGTCCAAGATGCGTCCGAAAAGAAGACCTAACATAACCGGTAAATTTGCATACAGTTTGTGCCGCACAGGGCATGATCTATATAAAAGTCGTTTCATATGATAACATTACTTTACGCGTCAGTTAGTTACATCATTACAAGCTAAACTGAGACGTATATTATAATACAGCGAAGAAAGCAACATCCTCTGATGGAATTTTTATTAGCTGTTATATTGTATTAGCCCATTTGAAAATTTATATTTGTCTACTGTTTCCCACGGAATGAAAAAGCCCACGTGACTGAAAAAAGAGCGCTGTCAGTTATCTCAAAAAAGTCACCGCAGGTTAAGGCAAGGTCATTCGTGTGATACGCGGTGTGGTCACCGAGAGACCATGCTGATTTCCTCTTTTTTTTAGTTCCAAATGGCGTTTGACTAAGTACGGTATGAGTAGGTTCACAAATATGTGATTTCGTCTGACAGTACCCAGCACGGTATAGTACGGCGAAGTTAATCGAAAGTAATGTCGGATATTTCCCAAGGAAGTGTACTAGACCCACGAACGTTCCCAACATTCAGGTTGTTTAAATAATACATCCCATATTCTTACAGCAAATAGTACTGGTAAAGAGCAGAAAAAAATCCTACAAACACATAGCCAGAGAACACACTTGTTGAGAGATGAGCTATTTTACATGTGATGAGAAGAGTCTATATTTATGTGGACTGTCTTTCCATTGACGCACGAGCGTTATTTATCTCTTCAACAGTTCAGTTTCTTTGCACAACTGTTTCAGTATCATCAGCCGCTGGAACAATCAACTGAACTTTTTTTTTTCAGATTGAATGTGACATTGAGAATTTCTTTTGGCGTAACTGACACGTGCCTTCCACTAAACCATAGGAAGATACAGTCTGCCATTTCCGCATGGAATTACGTTGTTCGCACTCCACAGATCACTGATCTTTTTATCATACTACGAAAATCTCTGACAATACACACGGAAAGGCAGATGTAGGAGACAGTTTTAGGTGCTATGACTGAGAACAGCATCACAGGCGTAGGACTAAGAACAGAGAGAAAAACAACCAGTGAGAAATGAGGAGTGAACAAGAAGACCGAGTACTGGTCGTTCTCATCAAGACATTTAGCGTTGATCAGTACTGTCTCCTGCAAGAAAATGAGACAGTTCTTTTAAACACTGTGAACCTAAAATTTTTATGAGATGGAGTCAGCAGAACAATCCGAGTCTTCGCTGCCTACAACAGGGAAGTACATCGCTCGATGATCGTGAGGTACTGCAAAATGACTTGAACACTATTTCCAGCTGGTGTATTTCGTGGCAGCTCTCTTTAGATTTAGATAAACGAAAAGTAATGCCCATAATAAATGGAAACAGTTCGATAGCTTCCAAGTACAAGACCAGTGGTAAACCATCACATCGTTAAAATACGATATCTACGGGAAATACTACGAAACAATATGAAATCTGATGAATACGTCAGTTCTAGTGAAGGTGAGTGCAAGACTTAGAAGTGTACTAGTAAACTGCGATAAATCTGCAAGGGAAATCACATACAATTCGCTAGAATACTGCTGCGCGTTTAGAGACCGTATCGAAGAAGCCTAACAGCAGACACAGAACGCATTTACACAATCACAAAGGGAACTGACATAGAAATCTGCTAACACTTGTTGAGTCGATTAGGTAACCGGTATTCTGCATCTATACTCTGCAAGCCACCTTACTGTTGGCGGTAAAGGGTACTACTGCTACCAGTCTCTCTCCTTCCATGTTCCATTAACGAAAGGTGCGTGGAAACGGTTGTCAGTGATCTCTAATTGTCTCTGATTTTGTCGATGTGGCTATTTCATCTGACGTTTGTGGGAAACGGTGTTATGTTGCCCTACTCTTCTGAACCGTGCGCCATTTCGGCGTTCCTTCTATGTTTGAAATGAGGAACGTTATTAGGATCGACCGCAATGAAACAAATTTAGAAGACCAAATCCAGTATTTCAGCCTTCTCTCTATCTTCGTTTTCCGTGCCAATATTGTTACTGAGCGACTGAATAGATGATCTGCATCCGTTTGACTTTACCGAAGTCCAGAACTTCTTAGGATTTTTAGTCGGACCGGTTGATAATATTTTACTTTCGATTTCACTGAATGCTGTTTTTTTGGTTCCGTTCGGCTTTTTGATGAGGCGAATTCGTATCCTGTTACTCTAGCTAAGCAAAAATATTTTCCCAACTTTCTGAATTTTCCGAACATTATCTTAATATCTACAGGCACTGACTGCAGGATGAAAGTAATGTTAGAGATATTAAGATACATATCGAGGCATACAGCCGCCATTTCTCCCCCGTCCAAAAACGACAGGGACAGAAGGCCACTAATTTTGCTACTTAGCAAAATCTGCTATACACAGTACAGACTTGTGGGATACTATGTCCACTGCCTAACGCTTGGCTGAATGCCGTCTGGAAGCGTTGATATCACTAGACGCGTTAAGGAAAGTATGCAGAGTAATCTGGAAAGCTTGTAAGGGTGTTCAAAAATGGTTCAAATGGCTCTGAGCACTATGGGACTTAACTTCTGAGGTCATCAGTCCCCTAGAACTTAGAACTACTTAAACCTAACTAACCTAAGGACATCACACACATCCATGCCCGAGACAGGATTCGAACCTGCGACCGTAGCGGTCGCGCGGTTCCAGACTGTAGCGCCTAGAACCGCTCGGCCACCCCGGCTGACGGTAAGGGTGTTGCAGGGTAGGTTATGCTGAGAAGTAATTAAGAAAAAAATCGACACGTTGCGCCGTTCCCGAGTTAATTAGCATTGAAGTTAGTGAAGCGGGTCGTTGCGCGTGCAAATTCAAGCATACTGCCAGTTACAATTACTGCCAGTTGTTCTCATAACGTGGCTGATAGCGCACGAGACTGATCAGCCTTTGGCTTGGGTTCGATCCTTACTATCGTCCCACTCCAGTATTTGTATCTCTCTCTTGTTCGGTTTTAAGAAACCGAACGAAGAACACCATTGGGACTGTGTCTCTGACGGATACCTTGAATCTGCGCGTGCAACGGTCGGATTGGCTCACTTCAGTGCAAATTAACTCTGAAACGGCGCAACGTTTCGAATTGTTTTCTTAATAATTATTTCTCACCACATCCTACAACACCCTTTCAAGCTTTTCAGACTGTTTCTGAGCAACTTGTACAAAGTGGAGCAGAGACGAATGGGAAAATCGTTCACGCGACGGTACGGGTGGCAAATGGGGAAATCCGCGCCGACTGTTCTCGTCGGGCGTCAGCGGACGAGCATCTCGGAAACCACGAAAATGGTCGGCTATTCGTGTGCTACTGTCGTGAGCATCTATGGCTATCTCACCATAGAAAGTGAATATCTGGCGCTTGCCCGCTCTGTAAAGCAAGACAGGTGTCGATCATGGACAGATTTGATGACAGTACACAATTCTGGTGCTGGCACAAATATTTCGGAGCACACTGTTCGCGCACGCTGTTGAACATGGGGCTCCGGAACTACGTGTTCCCATTGACGGCGGATCAACGGAAACATATTGCCTCATTGGATGAATCAAGTTTCTTGTTACACTAGATCGACGACCGTCGACTACGTGAACATTATTCCGGATCATTTGCATCTCTTCATACTTGATGCCTTGGCTGAATTCGATGGCATCTTCCATCTGTGTCATAAGGCTAGAATCGTGATACACGTCACGTTTGTGCCTTTTCCACCAAATTCGCTACATCTGAACTCGACGAAAATCATCTGGGACGTTATCGGGCGCTAGCTCTGCGCCGATTACCACCAGCACATAATTTACGGGAATCGCATGACTTGTGAATACACATCTGGTGACACATACCTCCGGAAACCTACCACGGACTTAGCGAATCCATGCGACGCAGAATCACTGTTATATTCCGTTCCAAATGTGGACCAACAAGCTCATAAGCATGTGGTCGTAATATTTAGGCCCTTTAGTGTATATAGATAAAGAACACGATTTTCGTATGTTATTGAGGCAACACCTGGTTGGTTGTTTCGATCCAACTTAATAGGGTATGACAGTACATCGATGATTTATTTGGTAAGTGATCTATATAGCACACTTTCGGTCTGGCAATGAAGAACAGTTAGGCAGGATATCTTCTGTGTATTCAAGCGACTTTGTCATTGTAAGCATCAACTCCTAGAGAATTGCTATGTTGGACTAATGGCCCACGAGTCTGACCAAAGATTGCTGTGAATACTTATTGAGGTCGGTGATTCTACTTTCTCATATTTATCACGCCAAAATTGTTTTCCTGCCGTAATGTTATCTATCACTTGCCTGGTGTTCGCTTCTCTAGCTTCACATCCTTAAAGGCAACATCCCCTTTTTCCTGCAATCAAAGTGCAATCCGCAGGTCATTGCGACAATATATGGTCCTCAGGGAGTCTAAGAACACGATGATTTCGATTCGATTACATAATTTGTTTCATAGATCCATGGCGACGAGATCCTCAGTGATGAAGATGTCATAAAACAATACATAATTACAACAACAAAAAATGCTAATGCACCTTCCGCGGATCTTATGTGAAATGATCCTCAGGGATATTGAATAGGTCATCAAATCTGAAATATATTTTCATTTAAGGGGTAGTAACAAACCTGGCGATAAACAAAGTTATAGGTATTCATCCAATTCTTAGGATATTGTAGCCACGCCTGATCAAACGGAAAGCAGTTTACAACGCTTATTTACACTGATCACATTACTTCATTGAAAACGAAAGTCAGATTATACGTAATACGTTATTTGATGTTATTAACATGTACATATGTCATTTGGCTCTATTAAGAATGCGACACAATAATGTACAGGTGAGTTTGACACGTTTAAAAAGGGTCATGTAATAACATTATCGTCATCAGGTCAAGAAACACCTATTTTCTTGCATTTGTGTAAAGTGAAGTGTATTATCTCATGCAACAAAATCCTTTCACTTCGGCGGCCGAACGCCTGGAAACGTCTCAGCCTTTTTGTACAGATAGCAGCCCAAAAATGAGAGCCGAGGCAAAGAGACAGACACGGATAATTTCCGAATTATAAATTCAAAGATTATTTATCTGGAATCCATTGTGAGTATAACATGAAAGCAAGCTATTTCTGGTTCTTGTTTAATTTATCCCAGTTATAATATTTTCTTCACACAGCTGTACCACACATTTTATTTTTATGTTGAATTTAGGTACTGTTGATTTCAATACTATGCAATCTCATCACCAAGTACTGAACGTGCCTCATACATCGAGTGCAGTAACAGGGGCCTTCCGGTTCTAGGCGCTTCATTGCGGAACCGCGCGACTGTTACGGTCGCAGATTCGAATCCTGCCTTGGGCATGGATGTGTGTGATGTCCTTAGGTTAGTTAGGTTTAGGTAGTGCTAAGTCTAGGGGACTGATGACCTCAGATGTTAAGTCCCATAGTGCTCACAGCCACTTGAACCAGGGGACTTCCCCCATAACAGGAGAATGCTTTCGTCTAGATCCATAATCCGCAAGATACCTCATGGCTTGTTGCGGATGGTGCTTTGTGTAGCAGTGACACTACCCCCCTCCCCATTTTTTTAAAATTTTATCGCAGACATTGCGCAGGAAGAACGATTGCTGGTATACCTCCATGTGAACTCTAATCTCTCTGATTTTACAATCATGGTGCTTTCGCAATATACACGTAGGAGGAGGCAACATACTGGGTGACTCTCGGAAATTTAACGGTAAACGGCACCGTGAAGCACTGAGCCTCTCTTGTAGCGTCTGTCGTGTGACACGGTACTTGGGTGAGCATTTCCATGACGCTTTCGCTCTTACTAAACGAGCCGGAATGAAAGGAAAGCTTAAAAGTTGGAAGGAGGACCTGAAATTCAAGGCAAAATTATAGAAATGAAAGAGGACGTAGATGAAGATGAGATGGGAGATAGGGTACTGTGAAAAGAATTTGAAAGAGAAATGGAAGACATATGTCGAGACAAGGCCCATGTTCATGATGTATGAGACAGGCGAAATACCCTCAGGCTTCGAAAAGAATATAATCATTTCAAATCCAAGGCAAGCATGTGATGACAGGTGTCAGCATTACCGATCTATCAGTTTAATACGTCATGGTTGCAAAATATTAATACTAATTCCTTATAGAAGAATGGAAAAATTGTTGGAAGTCTACCTCGGGGAAAATCAGTTCGGATTCCGGAGCAATGTAGGAACACGCGAAGCAATACTGACCCTACGACTTACCTTAGAAGATAGGTTAAGGAAAGGCAAACCTACGTTTCTAGCATCTGTAGACTTAGAGAAAGCTTTTGAGAACGTTGACTGGATACTCTCTTTGAAATTCTGAAGGTTGCTGGGGTAAAATACAGGGAGCGAATGGCTATTTGCAACTTGTACAAAAACCAGAAGGCAGATATAAGAATTGAGGGGCATGAAAGGGACGCAGTGGTTGGGAAGGGAGTGAGACAGGGTTGTAGCCTCTCCCCAATGTTATTCAAAATGGTTCAAATGGCTCTGAGCACTATGGGACTCAACTACTGAGGTCATTAGTCCCCTAGAACTTAGAACTAGTTAAACCTAACTAACGTAAGGACATCACAAACATCCATGCCCGAGGCAGGATTCGAACCTGCGACCGTAGCGGTCTTGCGGTTCCAGACTGCAGCGCCTTTAACCGCACGGCCACTTCGGCCGGCCCCAATGTTATTCAATCTGTATATTGAGCAAGCAGTAAAGGAAACAAAAGAAAAATTCGGAGTAGGTATTAAAATCCATGGAGAAGAAATAAAAACTTTGAGGTTCGCCGATGACATTGTAATTCTGTCAGAGACAGCAAAGGACTTGGAACAGCAGTTGAACGGAATGGACAGTGTCTTGAAAGGAGGATATAAGATGAACATCAACAAAAGCAAAACGAGGATAGTGGAATGTAGTTGAATTAAGTCGGGTGACGCTGAGGGAATTAGATTAGGAAATGAGGCACTTAAAGTAGTAAAGGAGTTTTGCTATTTGGGGAGCAAAATTACTGATGATGGTCGAAGTAGAGAGGATATAAAATGTAGACTGGCAATGGCAAGGAAAGCGTTTCTGAAGAAGAGAAGTTTGTTAACATCGAGTATAGATTTAAGTGTCAGGAAGTCGTTTCTGAAAGTATTTGTATGGAGTGTAGCCATGTATGGAAGTGAAACATGGACGATAACCAGTTTGGACAAGAAGAGAATAGAAGCTTTCGAAATGTGGTGCTACAGAAGAATGCTGAAGATTCGATGGGTAGCTCACATAACTAATGAGGAGGTATTGAATAGAATTGGGGAGAAGAGGAGTTTGTGGCACAACTTGACGAGAAGAAGAGACCGGTCGGTAGGACATGTTCTGAGGCATCAAGGGATCACAAATTTAGCATTGGAGGGCAGCGTGGAGGGTAAAAATCGTAGAGGGAGACCAAGAGATGAATACACTAAGCAGATTCAGAAGGATGTAGGTGAGATGAAGAAACTTGCACAGGATAGGGTAGCATGGAGAGCTGCATCAAACCAGTCTCAGGACTGAAGACCACAACAACAACAACGCGTGTTTATGAAATTTTCTGTTCTATCGTGATTACATTTACACTGTAATCTGCAGGTATATACTCCTCTATCGCTGCTGAGGTTTTTTATGTCTTATTTTCGCTACAGCCGGTGTAAAGTTAAAATTCCCTAGCTATATGTATTCTGCGTGTGTAGATAATGTAAAACGATCATTGTTCAAACTATTTGTATTTTGATTTTTCTGAATAGGTGATTTATAGTCTACCTTCTGATTTTACGGTGAAAATAACTGCACATAGCTCGCTATATACAATGCTAATGATTTCGATCTTTCTCCGCCTTGTTTTGTCCGCGGTGGCATTACACGTGGCTAGTGCTCCACTGTTCGGGCAACACGCGAGTTATACAGCCATGAGGGGAGGGGGTGTAGAAAAAGCGGCAGGGGCAAAGAGGGGGAGGGAGGGAGGGAGGGAGGGAGGGAGGAAGGGTGGGTGGGTGGGTGGGTGGGTGGGTGGGTGGGCGGGAGGGAGGGAGGGAGGGAGGGAGAGATCTGATGCCAGCCAAGCGTGAGAAGCGTGAATGACACGCGGCCTTCTCAGGTTACGGAGATGATGCCTGACCGGCTGCATCCCTGTCTCACTGTGACAGCCAAAGCGTTCGAGTCATAATTTTATCACTGTTTTATATAATTGCATTAAAAAACGTTTAACAGCAAACTGAACGGACAGAAATATTTCTCCTTATTAAAAGAATTTCGTTTCAAACGTCGCACGCTAGATTATATATTCATTTCTTTTTTTAAAAGTGTATTTTCGACATCGTCAGCTTATAGTACAATGGTCCAGTTCCAGCTACAATTTACTCTTACAGGTGCATATAACAAGGGTAATAAAATGTAGTCGGACTAAATCGGGCTATGCTGAGGGAATTATGTTATCAAATGAAACACTATAAGTAGGACATGCGTGGCGTTGTTTTGGCAGCAAAACAAGTGATGATGGCCGAAGCAGACAGGCTATAAAATGCAGACTGACAATAGCAGGAAAAGCGACTCTGAAAAAGAGAAATTTTTTAACTTCTAATATAAATTGAAATGTTACTAAGTATCTTCTGAAGGTATTTCTCTGGAGTATAGCCTTGCGGGGAAGTGAAACGTTGACGATAAACTGTTCAGACAATAGAAGAGCTTTTGTAATGTCGTGCAACAGAAGAATGTTTAACATTAGGTGGGTATATCGAATTACTAATGTGGAGGTACTGAGTCGAAATGGTGAGAAAGTAAATTTATTGTAAAAAACGATCGGTTGTAGGACACATCCTGGGGCATGAAGGAACCGTCAGATTGGTAACAGAGGGAAGTGTGAGGGGTAACAAGTGTAAATGGAGATCAAGGTTTTAATGCAGTTACCAGATTAAGATATGTAGTCTGCAGTAGTTGTGTAGAGATACGGAGGCTAGCACAGGGAAGATTAGCGTTGAGAGCTACATCAAAAACCAGTCATCGAACTGATGACAACAACAAACACATACGGTAAATGTTAATGAAAGATTGCTCCAACTTTGTATGACACCATATTCGAACGATGTTTTCGCGTCGCTAGCGCAATCCTTCACTGACGTACAAGAAAGTATCGATTTCAGAACACAGTCAAAACTAGCCTACCATTATTAACGCTGAATGAAGGCTTGGCAACTAGCTATGGTGGAGGGGTGAGGGATCGGGGAAGAAAAATTCTGAAATTATCAGGTTTCCTACGAAAGAACTATCGGCCGAGAATCACTCTGGATTATTGCTCATTTGTCCCGAGTTGCTAATCAATTCATAATGAAAGACGAAAATATGATATGGTTTCCAACAACCTCAACTATTTTGCGTGTACAAGATGGTCAGAAACAATCTGGAAAGCTTCTACGGGCGTTGCAGGGGAGATTGTGCTGAGAAATAAATGTTAAGAAAAAGTTTCGATACATTGCGCCGTTTCCGAGTTACTTAGCATTGAAGTTATCAATCAGGTCGTTGTGCGCGCAAATTCAAGCACTTGCACGAGCTTAAATGCGGTAGTGCGCAGATATCTGTGGGTTCGTGAGTTACCATTTGTTGAAATGATCATTACCAGTTAAAATGCGCATTTTCGAAGCGATAAGTTAAGCTAGGTGTGCAAAAGCTACGTTTGTTCGGTTTGACCAAACCGAAGAACGTGTTTGGCGACACAGCCTCTGGCAGGATGATGGAATTCGCGCGGCAACAACCTGATTGGGTAACTTCAATTCTAAATAACTCTGAACAGCGCCAACATATCGAATTTTTTTCCTCTTAATTATTTCTCTACACAGCCTCCCCTGCAGCACCCTTACAAGCTTTACAGACTGTTTCTGACCACCCTGTATTCCCTAATTTCAGCCTTCCCCTCTACGGCTCCTCCCAGTATCCTGAAAATAGTTTCCTGGTGTCTTACAACATGTCTCATCATCTTGCCCCGTCATTACTATTTCCGCATATATTCCTTTCCTCGCCCATTCTGTAGCAAACCTTTTCTGCTCTTACTAATCGCCTACCCGCCTCCATTTACCGAGGTAACTATGCACACCTGTGCAGTGCCGTTCGACTTTGAAGTCGTTCGGGTGCTGGTGGTGGACGAACTTTTCACTTTCAGTATTTGGCCAGTAAGGGGAAGAGAGTTGGTGGCGTAAATTTCCAGATCTATCTGTCTTCCCGCCAATGTCCCAGATTAAACTCCAAACCTTTACGATTTGTGTCATGAAGCACGGCGTGTGAAACTGTTGATGGTGACCCATCCGTCGGATGGGGACGCTAAGTTCGGCGGTCCTGTTGATGGTATTCGAGAGGAGCAAGACATGTGCTGCCTTCGCCCTTCTCTCATCATCTTATTCTAAAGCACACACACAATACTGCACCGTATACGCATCCATTACATTCACCTGTAGCCCAAAAAGACACATACGACAGAAATCTTTCATATCAGCATCGTATTTTATTTTCTAGGTCATTGCCGCTCCCATCATTTAAAATTTTTTTAAAAAAGATTTTTAAATATTAACTACCGCTTTCACCAGATGGCGGTATATTGGACGTGAATGGTGGGGAGTGGCTACAGCGCAATGTTCAACGTTACTATGTTATAAATAGCGTATGTGAGTAGACTCTTGTTTCATTCAAAAAACTGGTTGTTTAAAAGATTAATTGATAACTCAGAATTGGGAGATCGAATAATTTGTACGAGCTCTTATTATATTATTTTTTGTACAAAAGTAATTATAGGCGTTTGTAATGGCTATTGTTTTTTTTTTCAAAATTGTCTTGTAATCCATTCACGAGTGCAATGCGATGGGTAATGAAAATGATCTAACTAATAGGATAGTCGGTAACATCGTCACGAGGCTGTCAGAGAACAGATTAACGCTTAAATGCAGTGAAAGGCAATGCATACAGTTTCTGGCACAAAACAACTGTAAAAGTTTTTTTGTAGTGCGGGCAACCACAGCCAAACTTCGACATTTTTCCAAAGAAAATTCCGCATTGGCCGTATTAATGATTTTCATTAAATCTGCGACCGGTTTCGCAACACTTATCGGTGCATCCTCAGGCAATCTGAAAAAAAAAAAAAAAATGCCGGCCGGTGTGGCTTAGCGGTTCTAGGCGCTTCAGTCTCGAGCCGCACGACCGCTACGGTCGCAGGTTCGAATTCTACCCCGGGCATGGATGCGTGTGACGTCCTTAGGTTAGTTAGGTTTAAGTAGTTCTAAATTCTAGGGGACTGATGACCTCAGATGTTAAGTCCAACAGTGCTCAGAGCCATTTGAACCATTTTTTTATTCTAAAGCTTACGCGGAGTCGCCGACGCGAAAATATTAGCAACGCGTATTTTGAATTCCGAAATTGTTTCCGGGAAAGGAGGTACATACACAAGGTTTTTCACATAACCTCACAAAAAATCTGTGAGTCACTTCAGGAAATCGATGTCGCCAAGAGCAGAACGGTTTGGAAGACGTTGACGTCTGGCTCCGACTAACTGCGTTTTCGCAACGATCGAAATTTTGCACTTTATTTTATATTCTTTCTAATGCTCATCGACGTATCGCTACGCATTAAACAGCTCTGGCCGTTTTTAATCGCTACATTTACTTTGGATGGCCTTGTACAACATTGGGGAGATCACCGCACGTTAGCACGTGGAATTACGAGCTCGATCACGAATTCTGCAGCATCTTACTACTGCTGGCAGTGAGAATGAGATGTTCCTGGACTGACGGTCGGCAGACGACAAATTCCAGCCATTAACGGGGGCTCTGATGAAAGTGTAGCCAACTCGCCTTCCGCGCTGACCGTTACGTAACGGCCTGCCGGACGCGCCCGTTGTCCCTGAAAGTCTCCGAGACGTCTAATACGGCTTGCCAGCCGGCCTTGGCGCCCTCAAAAAGTGAAGCACGAGCGCGCCGCTCCAGAGGAAGTGACGATCTGTGGAGAGAGATTGCTGACAGCAGCCGTTCACGCTTTATTACGAAAACCAGCGTCCGTCGATAAATCCTGGCAACGGCTGGCCGGTGAGCAAAGGGTAGTAGAGATGATTAACAGCGGCCAGCGTCTTTGTTTTTCCTGTGGTGTCCCGTGTGCTCGGTATCGCGTACGTTACCAAATGACCCGCAATTTCAATACACATACCTATTGGCCTTCTCTACAAATTGCATTGCAGCAGCCAATGTTTTCACGTAATACTCATGGGCGTAACGAGTGTAAAGGGAGGGGGCCAGGGTGACATGGGTCGGAGGAACCAGCTGCCACATCCCATACTTAGAATGAAAAAAATGGCGCTCTATGGGTTCCGTAAAAACTTAATTATACATACAAACAGTTCATCCATCACAGGAATCGATAATCTTGGCGATATTTGCCTGTTGAAGATAGCGATCTTGACAGGATATTGGACCTGGTAATTCCAAGACTTTCGAGAATGTTTTAATTTTGAGTTTCAAGTCGGGCAACGTACGACAAAAGAAATATTTCTTCGTGTGATATAATTGCAGATTAACAATTTCAGGTTTTTTCCTTTACTTGTACTGTTAAATCTAGCTTCTTGCCAAATTTCATGACCGTAGGCCAACGGTAAGTACTGTATTGGTTTTGAGGAGTTTGCAAGTCTCAAAATATGTGATATAAATGAACGTATCCTTTGACTGCATTAACTTTGAAGCTTCAAATTTTTACACCGCCAAGGGATAGGAAAACTGATCTCCACAAGCCGAACTCGCTTCCTGTACCACAAATACAGACAGACGTATCAATACAGTATCAGTCTGAATAACAGCGGAGCAAGTACAAGGTGTATTCACAAAATAACGCGGAATTCTCTAATTTTACGTGTTAAATTGATATTTTTTTGTTGTTGAGTTGGTAACCATGTCTGAAAAGCATCTCTACAGTGTTAGCTATAGCGGATATTTAGTCCACTGTCAGCTGTCGTAAACGCAACATATGTTTTGGTAAAATCTGCGCCGCGCGGGATTAGCCGAGCGGTCAAGGCGCTGCAGTCACGGACTGTGCGGCTGGTCCCGGCGGAGGTTCGAGTCCTCCCTCGGGCATGGGTGTGTGTGTTTGTCCTTAAGATAATTTAGTTTACGTAGTGTGTAAGCTTAGGGACTGATGACCTCAGCAGTCAAGTCCCATAAGATTTCACACACATCAAAATCTGCGATTATTTATTTTGCACAAAATAGATTAGAGAATTTGCTACTAGAACGAAATGAAGTGCAGAAAAGTTTTAGAAATGTTAGATATTGCTTTTGGTGAATCAGCTATGACAAAAAAGAGTTTTACAAGCGGTAAAAGCGTTTAGGAAGAGATCGTGTAGATGTTGAAGGTGTGAGCCCCAGTACATCATCAACCGATGAAATCGTGAAAAAAGTGAAAGGAATGATAACGGCGAACCACAAAAGAGAAGTCGTTGATGATGGCGTATCAGTTAGCTCATGCCTTGATTTTTTTTTTAGAATCATTTGGGTATGAAATGTGTCACATGAAAATTTTTGCGATAGTGTTGGCCTTAGGCCAAAAACTGTGGCGAATACTAGTTTTTCACGAACCGCTAGTCGAAGTTAATAACTATGCAGAACTAGTGGAACATGTCATAACGGATGATGAAACATTTGATCGACGCCGAAACGAAGGCTCAGTCGGTCTAGAGAGAGCATTCTGGATCGCCAAGGCGGTAAAATGCTCAACAGGTGCGGTCTAACGTGAAGGTGATGCTCACTGCGTTCTTCGATTTTAATGGCATTGTGCTCCATTCGTTCTTTGAGGTCGAACGATCAATAAAGAGCAATCATTACAAGTTCAGTGCAGTTCACGTGAAACAATCTGAGAAAAAGCCCTGATTTGTAGCTAACAATTCATGGTTTTTCCTCCACTTTTATGCATCTGCTCAAACTTCATTGCTTGTTCGTGAATTTTTGACCACAAACAATACTGTAACGATGCCCCAGCCTCCATGTTCGCCAGACACGGCTCCATGCGACTTTTTCTATTCACAAAAATAAAGAAAACTTTAAAGATTTAACAAGCATACCTGAGATTAAAAACGCATCATTGACAACGCTAAAAGCTATCCCATAGATAGAGTTTCACGAGTTTTTCGGGGATTGTAAAACGCGTTGGTATATGTATGTAGTATCTAATTGAGACTATTTTGAAGGTGATAAAATTAATATAGACGAATAAATAGAATTCACTCCTAAAACCAAAAATTCCCTTACTTTGTGAACACACCTCGTAATGGTCAATAGTAGAAAGCGCATCCAGAAGCATTTGTCGTGAAATCTCGGAACTATTTCGCCATGCACTGCGTAACTAATATTAGTTGCCCTCCCGTCGCTCACATAATGGGCACTATCTACGTAACAGTGTTGTTTGTCAGACGACACGGCACATACGTCCTGCCCCAACAGCCTAACGTGATTTCCACGCTGTTTCCGAGCCAGCACCAACCAACCAGTCTGTCGCGCTGCTTAAACCACCATTGCTTCATCTTCTCTACTGGGAATGGCTGGAAGGCAACATCAAAATGGCATTTGGTCAGCACATCGATATCTCGGAAGTTAATGCCAACTATAATCCGCTACTCCCCTTTACGGTAGCTCTTCAGTCGTCCTCAAAAGGTTAAGTGGATAACACTCCAACCCTTACAAAAATGTGTGTGAATTTCTAAGGGACCAAACTGATTACATCGGTCCCCAGACTTACACACTACTTAAATTAACTTAAGCTAACTTATGCTAAGAACAACACCAACACACACACACACACACACACACACACACACACACACACACACATATGCGTGCCCGAAAGAGGACTCGAACCTCCGGCGGGAGGGGTTGCGCAATTTGTGACATGGCGACTCAATTCGCGCGGCTCCAATTCTTACATCAAGTAAAGATATCAGCTGAATTGATTTGTCTGAAATAAAATGATATCGGTGAAGTAATGTCCAGAAATGCTGAAATCGAATGTAACGAACATATCGTGACTAAATGAAATTTGTACGAGACTAAGGCTCGAACACGAGTTTTCTGATTTTTGTGAGCAATCTTCACCAATTTTTTAGAGGTAAAGTTCCTTTACTTAAAAATGGTTCAAATGGCTCTGAGCACAATGGGACTTAACTTCTCAGGTCATCAGTCCGCTAGAACTTAGAACTACTTAAACCTAACTAACCTAAAGACATCACACACATCCATGCCCGAGGCAGGATTCGAACCTGCGACCGTAGTGGTCTCGCGGTTCCAGACTGTAGCGCCTATAACCGCTCGGCCACCCTGGCCGGCCTTTACTTAAATTAATAGACCTTAAAAATTTATATCTTGAGTAGAAATGAAACACTAAAGTCTTTGTCCTCCTTAATTCGGCACGCTTTGAATTGCGAAATGAATTAATTAAAAAAAAATTCTCAACTTCAGGAGTAATAGGAAACGCAAGGGAACCAAATGAAATATCTCCTTACTAAACACAATTATACAACTACAAATTTAATCATCTCGAGTGATTTCTGCAAATCTTCAAACTTACTTTCGAAAAACTCTCTTCTTCTCTGACATCTGAGCTGAAAAAGAGTCCCGGTTTCTAAAATCATCCATCTCTACTTCTGTTTATTCCTTTGTTTGGTGCCACTTGTTTGAGTCTATTAAGTTCCAGGTGCTGTAGGGCCATAAACAGGACATTTTCGTATTTCTCTTTGAATACTGCATGTATTTGATTCTGAAAATTTTGGCCATGATTGGTAAATGTAGCCTGACCACTGAAAAAGATACACGATACATGTGGAGTACCCTGCCTTAATGGCCATGTACAGAAGTTAACACGGTTCTCACAATCGTTTCCATGCAGTCCTTGATGGAGAGAGATGTGACAGGGATCGAACCTATGTCGATGGAGAACGCTTAGGACACTTTCCTGGCTCATGCGATTGCGCGAGAGCTGACGTTCGATCAACTGCAACAGCAGCAAGAACATTAATTTCTCCCTCGTCTCCTCGTCGCTTGTTTCCTTCTGTTATATAGCCTAGGTGTTACGCTATCACTTCCACGAACTGGGTGAGGAGATTGATAATAATTGCCGAGATGGCTGACGTCTATTGGGACATCTTGCCGCAAACACCGTACAAGTAGTAACTGCATTCTTCCTACACTCTCCATACATCGTGAGCATGGCGAATTTTCTACATCTACATCTACATGATTACTCCGCAATTCACACTTAAGTGCCTGGCAGAGGGTTCATCGAACCATTTTCACACTACTTCTCTACCATTCCACTCTCGAATGGCGCGTGGGAAAAAGGAACAAATAAATCTTTCCGTTCGAGCTCTGATTTCTCTTATTTTATTATGATGATCATTTCTCCTTACGTAGATGGGTGTCAACAAAATATTTTCGCATTCAGAAGATAAAGTTGGTGATTGAAATTTCGTAAATAGATCTTGCCGAAAAGAAGACCGCCTTTGTTTCAGTGACTGCCACCCCAACTCGCGTATCATATCAGTGACACACACACACACACACACACACACACACACACACACACACACACACACACCTATTGCGCGATAACACGAAACGAGCTGCCCTTCTTTGCACTTTTTCGATGTCCTCCGTCAATCCTACCTCGTAAGACTCCCACACCGCGCAGCAATATTCCAGCAGAGGACGGACAAGTGTAATGTAGGCTATCTCTTTAGTGGGTTTGTCGCAGCTTCTAAGTGTTCTGCCAACAAAGCGCAGTCTTTGTCTCGTCTTCCCCACAATATTATCTACGTGGTATTTCCATTTCAAGTTACTCGTAATTGTAATTCCTAGGTATTTAGTCGGATTGACAGCCCTTTTTCTGCATTTGTAAATCCCAACGTCCACTCGAGACCTACTGCTTGGACTGTAACACACTGACTGACTAGCAAGTTGCGATGCACTCAAGGAACACACAAGCGCACTGTAAGCCAACATAACAACATCGTACCTAGCAACTACGCAGGGTGAGTGGCACAAACAAGTGTCGGTGGAGAAGCTTTGAAAACAGGATATCTCGTACACGACTCGCACTAAAATCCGCAACAAGTACCACTGATATTCTAATTTACCCTCCTTTTAGTTTATTAATAGGCATTGTTCCATTTAAGAACGCGTATTTTTCAACAAAAATTACACTTTCTAAGTATTGTTACAATCTGTTGATAGGCTAACAATACAAGCCCTTTTCGCAATATTTGCGGTCCAAACTTTAGGTCATTCGTTCTGTATAAACGATTTTACTAAAATGTGTTTTTGGCGGAGGCGCCATAAACAAATTACGAGAGACAGCACGCAAGACGTGACACACCCTAACGTCTGACGGAAGCCTAAACATCGTTTACGTCGTAAAACGTTAAAAAATTGGGCTTCAAATGTTTTGTAATCCACCAGCCACAGTACGTCAGCCTGTTATCTTCTGAATGAAGTGAGAAAGCTGCCAAAGACGTCAATGAGGATACTAAACCTTCAGACTTTCTTATTTCCGCATGATGAACCCAACTTCACCGACAAAATTCCGGAGGTTATTCGGGAACATTTCATGAATATTTTAGTATACGGATATTTACTGAATATTTTGGTATATGGGACTCGACGAAGATTAAATGGGAGATACGATACTGCGTGAAGAGTTTGACAGAGCACTGAAAGACCTGAGTCGAAACAAGGCCCCAGGCGTAGACAACATTCCATTAGAACTACTGACGGCCTTGGGAGAGCCAGTCCTGGCAAAACTCTACCATCTGGTGAGCAAGATGTATGAGACAGGCGAAGTACCCTCAGACTTCAAGAAGAATATAATAATTCCAAACCCAAAGAAAGCAGGTGTTGACAGATGTGAAAATTACCGAACTATCAGTTTAATAAGTCACAGCTGCAAAATACTAACGCGAATTCTTTACAGACGAATGGAAAAACTGGAAGAAGCCGACCTCGGGGAAGATCAGTTTGGATTCCTTAGAAATATTGGAACACGTGAGGCAATACTGACCTTACGACTTACCTAGAAGAAAGATTAAGGAAAGGCAAACCTACGTTTCTAGCATTTGTAGACTTAGAGAAAGCTTTTGACAATGTTGACTGGAATACTCTCTTTCAAATTCTAAAGGTGGCAGGGGTAAAATACATGGAACGAAAGGCTATTTACAATTTGTACAGAAACCAGATGGCAGTTATAAGAGTCGAGGGGCATGAAAGGGATGCAGTGGTTGGGAAGGGAGTGAGACAGGGTTGTAACCTCTCCCCAATGTTATTCAATCTGTATATTGAGCAAGCAGTAAAGGAAAAAAAAGAAAAATTCGGAGTAGGTATTAAAATCCATGGAGAAGAAATAAAAACTTTGAGGTTCGCCGATGACATTGTAATTCTGTCAGAGACAGCAAAGGACTTGGAACAGCAGTTGAACAAAATTGACAGTGTCTTGAAAGGAGGATATAAGATGAACATTAACAAAAGCAAAACGAGGATAATGGAATGTAGTCGAATTAAGTCGGGTGATGCTGAGGGAATTAGATTACGAAATGAGACACTTAAAGTAGTAAAGGAGTTTTGCTATTTGGGGAGCAAAATAACTGATGATGGTCGAAGTTGAGAGGATATAAAATGTAGACTGGCAATGGCAAGGAAAGCGTTTCTGAAGAAGAGAAGTTTGTTAACATCGAGTATAGATTTAAGTGTCAGGAAGTCGTTTCTGAAAGTATTTGTATGGAGTGTAGCCATGTATGGAAGTGAAACATGGACAATAAATACACTCCTGGAAATGGAAAAAAGAACACATTGACACCGGTGTGTCAGACCCACCATACTTGCTCCGGACACTGCGAGAGGACTGTACAAGCAATGATCACACGCACGGCACAGCGGACACACCAGGAACCGCGGTGTTGGCCGTTGAATGGCGCTAGCTGCGCAGCATTTGTGCACCGCCGCCGTCAGTGTCAGCCAGTTTGCCGTGGCATACGGAGCTCCATCGCAGTCTTTAACACTGGTAGCATGCCGCGACAGCGTGGACGTGAACCGTATGTGCAGTTGACGGACTTTGAGCGAGGGCGTATAGTGGGCATGCGGGAGGCCGGGTGGACGTACCGCCGAATTGCTCAACACGTGGGGTGTGAGGTCTCCACAGTACATCGATGTTGTCGCCAGTGGTCGGCGGAAGGTGCACGTGCCCGTCGACCTGGGACCGGACCGCAGCGACGCACGGATGCACGTCAAGACCGTAGGATCCTACGCAGTGCCGTAGGGGACCGCACCGCCACTTCCCAGCAAATTAGGGACACTGTTGCTCCTGGGGTATCGGCGAGGACCATTCGCAACCGTCTCCATGAAGCTGGGCTACGGTCCCGCACACCGTTAGGCCGTCTTCCGCTCACGCCCCAACATCGTGCAGCCCGCCTCCAGTGGTGTCGCGACAGGCGTGAATGGAGGGACGAATGGAGACGTGTCGTCTTCAGCGATGAGAGTCGCTTCTGCCTTGGTGCCAATGATGGTCGTATGCGTGTTTGGCGCCGTGCAGGTGAGCGCCACAATCAGGACTGCATACGACCGAGGCACACAGGGCCAACACCCGGCAGCATGGTGTGGGGAGCGATCTCCTACACTGGCCGTACACCACTGGTGATCGTCGAGGGGACACTGAATAGTGCACGGTACATCCAAACCGTCATCGAACCCATAGTTCTACCATTCCTAGACCGGCAAGGGAACTTGCTGTTCCAACAGGACAATGCACGTCCGCATGTATCCCGTGTCACCCAACGTGCTCTAGAAGGTGTAAGTCAACTACCCTGGCCAGCAATATCTCCGGATCTGTCCCCCATTGAGCATGTTTGGGACTGGATGACGCGTCGTCTCACGCGGTCTGCACGTCCAGCACGAACGCTGGTCCAACTGAGGCGCCAGGTGGAAATGGCATGGCAAGCCGTTCCACAGGACTACATCCAGCATCTCTACGATCGTCTCCATGGGAGAATAGCAGCCTGCATTGCTGCGAAAGGTGGATATACACTGTACTAGTGCCGACATTGTGCATGCTCTGTTTCCTGTGTCTATGTGCCTGTGGTTCTGTCAGTGTGATCATGTGATGTATTTGACCCCAGGAATGTGTCAATAAAGTTTCCCCTTCCTGGGACAATGAATTCACGGTGTTCTTATTTCAATTTCCAGGAGTGTAGTTTGGACAGGAAGAGAATAGAAGCTTTCGAAATGTGGTGCTACAGAAGAATGCTGAAGATTAGATGGGTAGATCACATAACTAATGAGGAGGTATTGAATAGAATTGGGGAGAAGAGGAGTTTGTGGCACAACTTGACGAGAAGAAGGGACCGGTTGGTAGGACATGTTCTGAGGCATCAAGGGATCCCAAATTTAGCATTGGAGGGCAGCGTGGAGGGTAAAAATCGTAGAGGGAGACCAAGAGATGAATACACTAAGCAGATTCAGAAGGATGTAGGTTGCAGTAGGTACTGGGAGATGAACAAACTTGCACAGGATAGGGTAGCATGGAGAGATGCATCAAACCAGTCTCAGGACTGAAGACCACATGATGATGATGGGACTCGTGGTCGCCGGTGGCTCGTTACAGAATAATATTATAATTACGATTTATTTTTTGTTATTCTCTTACAATGTTTATATAAAATTACCTTTACAACAGTGAAAATGCCTGTAATGGCAATAGAAAACGTACAACGCAAAACACAGAGTAATGCAACAATCGTCAGACGCTGAAGTACGAATACTGTGATATGGTTACTGTCGCTGGCAGAAAAGCTCCGCATAGCCGCTCTTCCACTGCATTCAGTGAAAACACATGCGAAGTGCATATCGGCAACTCTTCATCATAAATTTATCCACACTGCTATGTTTCACTGTTAACCTACAGCTAATCCTTTTGGGTAAACGAATCCATGACAGAACCGAGCAGTACCAAATCCAAGCTTGAGGACTAGAGCACTAAGAGTGATGTGGGTAAGGCGGGTGTCAAAGACAGGTATCGTGAGTGAATGGAGGAGTTTTCTTTCCAAAGAAGACTCACTCACTCACTCACGCTCTCTCTCTCTCTCTCTCTCTCTCTCTCTCCCCCCCCAGAAGATGTGTTGTTTCGCCTAACGGTTGTCGGGGGCCCATTCGATAGAGCGTTCCCAAATTAGTCTAGCCCGATGTCTGTTTTATTGATATGTATTAACAGGCACAGTGAAACACGAAGAATAACTAGTGTTCCAGCAGTGAGTCAGTAGCGCTGCATGCTTGGCGGTAGCAGTTAGCGCGTACCAGGGCAGTGTTGTCGCTTATGGGAGTGCTGGTCGTTCTTCGAGTTTTACTGTTCTTGTTAATGCATAGCAACAAAAAATATCGAACTGGACTAACCTGGGACCGCTCTATCGAGTGGGCACGGAAAATTCCGCTTTAAAAGTCATTATGTTTGCAACGGGAAACAAACGGACGCTTTCCGCCCACACTGGGCTTCGCGTGAAAGACGTGATGAGCGCTATTTCTTTGCGCTGACTAGCTACACTGTGCAAAAACGGAACTGCAAATATCTGCTGAAAATGCGCCCGAAGACTCTTAGGACAGACCACCAAATACATTACAGTCAACTTTTCCACTGTTGTGAAAAATTTTTCTGTGCAATTAATGAGGGTAACAAGTCAAACGACATCCAATTACTCCATAATAAGCCGTTGGAGGTCACGGATCCCTAATACCAAAACAATCGGCGAAGATACCTGAACAAACGCCAAAATTTTGTCGGTCGAGTTCGGGTTTTATTCTGTAAGTGCCTTCGTCTTCTCGGCGTCGTCGAACCATGCCACAGTTCTGTCGTTGCACAATATTACAGCCACAATGGTCCAAAAAACAAAAAAAGGCCATTCCAAACAGCCCACAACAAACACAAAGCCACTTTTTACTTTATCTGTAGGGATTCCGTGTCAGTAACGTGATGGTCGATCACGGGATGACCAAGAAGCACGATATCGGCGCGTTCAATGGTGTTGACAAAATGTGTAACATATTCCTCGGCGCACTGGGGGCTGAGCCTTTGGGCTCTTCTGAACGCCAGAGCCATTTTCCTGCAACCAGGGTGATGGACCTATGTCCAGCTGGGAGACCTTTAATTCGTCCTTCCGTAATCCTTCTGCAGAGTGCCAAAATTAAACTGGCCCAGAAAGTGTTAGTGCTAACCGGTATGTTCAGAAACTATTAAATCCATATTGCGATCAACTGACAGATGATGAACGACTGTACTGACATTTTCGGTATGACGCAGCAACAACGCACACCACATTGACAATCTATCTTGTCACGGATGCATATGGTGTTGCGCGAGGAGAGGGCAATCGGCAGACGCATTGCAATCTCCTGGTCACTTCGGTCGTCTAATCTCTATCCCTGTGATTTTTACCTGTGTGGGCAAACTGAATGTCAGGTGTACAGGGTGTCCATAATTATGGTTCCAGTTTCTTAACCCTGTAGAAAGAGAACCACTGCTTAGAATGACACCAAATTTGAACAGCATATTATTGACGCAGACGGAAACGTCATGGAACGAAAAATACTTTTGACAAAAATTTAACCAATAGATGACGCTGTAAGCGTCAGAATAAACACGGAGCGCAACTGTTGCTCATTTTGCGTCCGAGATGCCAACATGGCTATCTCCATGAACGATAGCGCGCTGCTGGTAAAGCTCATTTACAAAAACGGCGACTGCGTGCCAGAACCCCTGCAGAAGTTTCCGATACTCGAGAATATGAAAAAAGTATTAGTCAGATGTCTACTGAAGAACCGAAGAAAATTATTACAAAATTCCAAAAGGCGGATATTTTTGAAGTGCAGTGTGGCACAGGGAGGAAAGCAGTTGATCCGACGTCTGTCGAAGATGTGGCCACGGCACGCGTTGCGCAACGCATCCTGAACGTAATCCCCGAAGCACTCTGATCTGTTATGGAAAATGCTGTTTCTCGAACCAAGTTGTGGCAGGAAAAGGTGGACAGCAAATTCAACATGTCTTGTGTCAGTCTCACCATAATTACAAGCCGATGTCATTTTGCTTTTTACGTGGTTTTCGGCCTCAGCACAATTAAAAATAGATGTCATTTTGATTTTTATGTGGTTTTTGGTCCCAGAAAAATTAAAGACCGATGCCATCCGACGTGATTAGCTCTTTCCAAGGTGGATGGGCTTACCTACTTAACAGTGCCACAGCTGTTGACGGCAGTCATGCTCATTGGACATTTCGAATGGTGTAATGTGAACTCTCACCACAGCTGTCGTATTGCGATTCATCTGTCATTTGTAGCCAACACCACTTACCTTAGGAGACTTACAGCGCCATCTATTGGTAAAATTTTCGTTAAATTCTTTTGTTTTAGAATGTTTCTCCCTGCGTCAATAATATGCTGTTAAAATTTGACGTAATTCTGAGGAGTGGTTCTCTTTCTATAGAGTTTTGAAACTAGAACTTTAGTTACGAACACACTGTACTTAAATAATCCGCACACTATCGCAGAGCTACGGTAGAACACTGAAAACGCTATTCCTGCCATCCCTCTGCTACGTGTGTCTCCCAGTTTCATAAATCGTGCACAGTGCTGCATCGTCGTCAACCGAGGCATTGCCAGTATCTTCTGCGACGTTCATTAACAAATGTCAGTCCCGCATTAGTCTTATTTCTCCAACCAGTACGATGCAAGTGTTTTTTAGCACTCGTTGAAAATAAACGCTGCGTGGGATTAGCCGAGCGGTCAAGGGCGCTGAAGTCATGGACTGTGCGGCTGGTCCCGGCATAGGTTCGAGTCCTCCCTCGGGCATGGGTGTGTGTGTTTGTCCTTAGGATAATTTAGGTTAAGTAGTGTGTAAGCTTTGGGACTGATGACCTTAGTAGTTAAGTCCCACAAGATTTCACACACATTTGAACATTTTTTTGAAAATAAACTACTGAAAATTCTTTGAAGGAAGCAGCACGTCCCACAGTTGTTATACTCTTGGGAGAAGGATTTGACCAATGATCTCTCTGCATTTCTGCTCCTGAGGTCATTTGGATGAAACAGCCAAGTGTTAAAACTAATTCGGTGGAGCACTTCGGAGTTCACGAAACCGTCTAGACGGCTCGCAACCCTCGCACGTTTAAGGCTGCGGGCACTGCAGACGCCGTCGCCAGATGTCTCCCCATCGGCAGACAGCTTGGTCACAGTCTACCCGATCTTCGTCAGTTTTTGGGGGGGATCAGGGGAGTTCGAATCTATTCCATCAATGAGATTAGAATAAATTGTAATCTCCTGGTGCGGGACGGCTGCAAGAAACATCTGTGCTTCGAGACGAAAGCTGCACCGCGGCTTTTGCTATTAAAAAGACGCCGAATGCATGTGAATGAGCTATATGTTTCGCAACTGAAGTGGCGAGTACTGCACACAAATTCCTCAGTGTTTGGATTAAATATACCGGAGATCATCGCCATCAGTGTCTCGTGAGTGCCGTCATGTTTAGTGTTCAGTGTTCCCGTCATACTCCGTCGTTCACCTGTGCCATCGCCATCTTCAGTGTCAGTGCGTCGTGACAACAGTTTGTAGTGAATTATCGTCGAGTGTGAACGGCTCCGTGTTTGTCTTTATGTGTCTACTGTTTTATTACCCACCGTTATGTCACATTTGTGTATTCTTTCTGTTCTTTCTTTACCTCCTCTACGGCTGAAGAGCGGCGCACCATGCTGCTGACAGCCTGCCTGTTTGTACGGGTTTGAAAATAACAATAAAGAAAAAAAAAATAGATTAACAATACAAGTTTTCCGAATATGAGAGAGAAACGCTCTCTTACAGATTCTAAACGATTCGTGGTAACATTGAAAAGCAAGGTTACAAACACTCTGCATAACTTTAAATAAATTCAGTAAAACAGTCATGTGTCAGTTAACCTACAATGACTGTCATTCAGCATACGTGCGAAGGACAAACATAAATATTAGAATAAGATACCCCGAAAACCTAAAGCAATGAAAAGTGGAAACACACCACATTTGCAAACCACCTCGCATAACAGCATCACCACCGTACTAGCATAGAAACACCAGTAAGCAGAAATAATGATTCGTAGACAGCCAATGCCCACCTACCACAACTTAAAGTTCCACTACAGCAACTTTAAGCATAAAATTTGACATAAGCCACCTTTCTCTGCGGCACACACAACTTTTTACAACTATGATATAGCCCCAAAGTTTCAGATACAGATTTTGCCTGTGCCACCAATGACATGTTGCATTAAGTATAGACATGAGCCTGAAATGGCTAGACAGCCACAGAACATGCATAACGTAATACAGGATAACGTTCAATTAATTATTATTACATTTTTAAGCTGCTTCGAAATTGTGTTTTCCAATGAAGTAGCTATTTCAGAACAGAGATTTTGAGACATATCCCCGTTATATTTCTCATCCCAAGGATACCGCAAACTACTCCTTTCTTATACTATCTTAAAAAATTCACACAATACATGCTTTACTTGTGGAGACGTCTGACGATTCGACCGAAGGCAACAGATTTTAATTACGCCGATCGGCATCCGAAGTCTGTACGTTCGGGGGTTTAGATCGGTTTCATAAAGGCCGCGTGGCGTATTGGTTTGAAAAGATCGGCCGATGTCTGTCGTCAGGTGGAAGTCCCAATGTCGGTGCCACTTGCGACCACAGCCTAAGAAGCCATTCATTGGTGGAGATGGAGTTTTCAAACTGTTTCTCTTATGTCGACATTCAGTGACTGTTCGTGATAGACAACTTTATTCTGCTGCTGAGGCAAACAAAAAAGAATTATTAAGGGCGTTGCCGTGTGCAAGATTGGAACACCGATTGATCATTTCCAATGTTCTAGGGGAGACTTCTGTGTTAATACGTGGAGCGATTGGCTAGATGCAGGCAGTGGTGTAGGAAAGAGATGGACTTGGCGAGATGAAATTAAAGCCTATAAAGAACCTTTGTTTACGTGCGAACGTCTGGTGTTTTTATGAGTCTTGAGCTCTACTGACTCAACTATTATCCTGTTTTGTCTTGTTGGGGCGAACTCACGGAAGTCGCTATGACCCAGCTGGATAACCTGTTTGAACTGCTAGCGGTGTACGTTTTCCAATCCAGGAATCGGGTCTCTGAACGTTTCTGTATGCAGTTAATTTGCTACAGTCCATTTATTAGTGATCAGTAACAAGTTTATTCCTTTTCGCGCGTCAAAGGGAGGCTGGAAACCCTTATTTAAATTGGTTTAATAGCGTAGCAGTGCAGAGAGTTACTCAGATTCGACAATAAACGTTTCCCAGTTCATCTTCGGTGCGAACTTATAAGGGGAGGCCACGACGTTGGGATCACGAATTTGCTTCAAACTTTGTACACCTTTCGTAGGCCATAAAAACAACATAATGTCCCAGTAGTAATCTGCACTGCTCTGGCAACTCCGAGAAAATCGCAGGGGAGTTTTACACGTCTATTACGTAACTGATGTATCTGTAAATAGGTGGCGGACGTTAGAATCCATGATGGCCAAGTGGTTAGCGTTCGAGCGATTCAGCTTCCGCTCAAACTTTCATATTTGTAGTACAAGTGTAAATTCTCTGATATTTAAAAAAAATTGCACCTGCACTATTCTTCTTGCTATATTAACAACGTCTCACCGCTACGCAGGTTAACTACCAAATGGGGCCTGCCTCTGTGTCTGCATCTCGAAGCGTCGAGGTGCAAAGTAGTTCCGGGTACCTTACCAGATTGCATGTACAGGGGTTTCGCAAAGTACGACAAGCATACATTTTCAGGAAAACTATATGCGTTTCTTCATTTACTTGTCGATAGTTATAAATATATACATACTAAGATGGTATCTGTTCTTTCAGACATGTCCGAAAGAACAGATATCATCTTAGTATATAGTTAAGCTCCTCGGCCACTTGACCATCTTCTTCTTCTATGCGAATGCACAAACAGTGCCCGAACTCTTACGGGAATCGGCAACGCGCCGCGAGTAATGAGTATAATGGGCGGGGGCACTACGAATGTAGTGCGGGACAATACGTTGAGAATGTGGGTTTCGCGAGAGGCGTGCCAGAGATAAATCCTTGCAATCACACTATCCTCTGTGTCCACGGTGGCTCAGATCGCCGGCACGGTAGCTCAGCGTGTTCGGTCAGAGGGTTAGCTGCCCTCTGTAATAAAAAAACTAAGTTAATGGATCAATAACGAACTTAAACGGATGTATTACGACGTCCGCCCCGAGCAGATGCAACGAACAAAAGCGAACAAAATGAGATTTAAAGAAAAGATGGATATGTAAGCAGGAGATCCCGGGTTCGAGTCCCGGTCGGGGCGCACATTTTCGTCTATCTCCGTTGACGTATGTCAACGCCTGTAAGCAGCTAAAGGTTTTCATTTCATTGTAAGTTATAAATATGTTTGTTCTAACAATTAAATTTAATTAAAAATAATAAGTAGTCAAATAACGTGAAATTCACTTAAACGTCATGCAAATAAACCTGGGTTCTTAAAATTATATTACTTCTCAAATGTCATACATTAAATAATATGACAAGTGATGAAAAAAATATAGATTAAAAACTGAGCTTGAGAGAGTGAGTCGCACCGTCGCCCCATAAACTTTCGTCTTGCGTAGCTCGAACGCAAACCACTTGACCACCATGAACTGTAACGGTCGGCACCTACGCACAGATACATCAGTTACATTCACTTACGATTTTCTCGAAATTGCCAGAGCAGTGCACCGTATTAACTGCACATTATTCTGTTTTAATGGTCTACTAGAGATGTTCAAAAAAAATGTTCAAATGTGTGTGAAATCTTATGGGACTTCACTTCTAAGATCATCAGTCCCTAAGCTTACACACTACTTAACCTAAATTATCCTAAGGACAAACACACACACCCATGCTCGAGTGAGGACTCGAACCTCCGCCGGGGCCGGCCGCGGTGGTCTCGCGGTTCTAGGCGCGCAGTCCGGAACCGTGCGACTGCTACGGTCGCAGGTTCGAATCCTGCCTCGGGCATGGATGTGTGTGATGTCCTTAGGTTAGTTAGGTTTAAGTAGTTCTAAGTTCTAGGGGACTGATGACCACAGCAGTTGAGTCCCATAGTGCTCAGAGCCATTTGAACCTCCGCCGGGACCAGCCGCACAGTCCATGACTGCAGCGCCTTAGACCGCTCGGCTAATCCCGCGCAGCTACTAGAGGTGTACAAAGTTTGGAGTAAATCTGTGGTCCTAACGTCGTGGCCTCCCCTTGGTAGTGCCGCGCACCAGGAGCATGTGGATTGGAGCCACGGCCGCGAGTAACACTTAACGAGACGCCACAGAAGCTCAGAATACAAGAAGGGAGGAACGTTTGAAAGAGACTCTGTCTTCGAGACTATGTTGTCATTGGGCTCTTCGATCAGCAAAATTGGCCGGCTGCTGTGGTCGAGCGGTTCTAGGCGCTTCAGTCTGGAACCGCGCGACCTCTACGGTCGCAGGTTCGAATTCTGCCTCGGGCATGGATGTATGTGATGTCCTTAGGTTAGTTAGGTTTAAGTAGTTCTAAGTTCTAGGGGACTGATTACCTCAGATATTAAGTCCCATAGTGCTCAGAGCCAGTTGAACCATTTGCTCTGCAAAAACCGACCTGCTACCATCCCTTACAGTACGTCTCTAATGATGATTGTGGGGCGCTCAGTTTTTACAGTCCACTCTAACCACTGCCACAATTGATGATGAAATTATGAGGACAACACAAACACCCAGTCCCCGGGCAGAGAAAATCCCCTACCCGGCCGGGAAAACACGTCTCTAAAATCGTTCGATTTCTATTGTCATGCCTACTCGATAAAGACTCCACATACTGGATGTGCATTCTACACTTAGTCACAGTAGCGTCTTGTATTCTATTTCCTGTTATAGTATCTCAAAACATTCATGGCTCGCTGCGTGCAAAGTCCCCATATTTGTTGCGTGTCAGTCGCAGTCACAGGCGCTGATGGCGCATAATTTTAAAGTTTCCAGAGTTCAACTGTCCACTGCTTCTTTGCTTTTAGACCTTGACGAAAGAAGTTGGTCGATTGTATTGTCTTAGATTGACTATTAATACACACCATAATGTGACGTTAGATTTTGGGTGGACACTAACACTGATGTGCCACATGTTTTACGTATTTTACGTGATTTCACTAATCTATATGGTATGGTTACGGTTTAGCGGGTTGACTGTTAAGCGCATTAGAGCCTCCATCTTCAGTGAAAATTTTAACTGTAACGAATTAAATACATAAATAACGGTGCTACTTGTCAGCTTGGTAGACTCGTATCACGCATTGCACTTCGCGTAAATACTTCACTAACCATACAGAAATAATATACGGAATATATAAAACGCAGAGAGAAGAAATGTCACACCAGTTAATTAAATAACCAAATTTCATATCATCTTCCACAATTGTAAATAAAAGATCATTTATAGTGTCACCTTGAACAGGACATTCGCACTTTACAGGTGTTTTATGCACTTCCTCAAAACTCTTACAACATAAGTAAGTTTTTCATTCGCCTTACCTAATACTCAAGTTACCTGATCGTCGCATTCCTTATTACTTCTTAATGTTATCCATAAATTCTTAGAGGAGTTCACCTGCTGAAGACGTTCATAACTAGACTTGTAATTAGATACTATTGCGTTCCTTTTCCTTGTTTGAGGCATTAACATGTATTTATTCACATTTAAGCAGAGCTGCCGTTCTTTATACCCAGTGGAAGTTTTGTTAAAGTTTTTCTGCATGCCTTACGATCGTTCTACGACGATACTTCCTGTACAAAAACAGCATCGTCGATGAAAAACCTGATAGTGATGCGTAACCCATTTTATAAATCGTTTATGTGTACTAAAAACATTAGGGGTCCTTCCCTAAGGGCACACTCTACGTTACTTTCGTTTCTGTGAGACACTCACCGTCAAACAAAGTAACGTGCTCTGTTAGTCAAATGTTCTTCGAGCCAATCACGTATCTGCAGAGATACTCCGTATGGTATTGTCTTGACAGGGTGGCCCAGTGTCTAACGCCGTTCGAAAACCTGAGAAGACAGAATCTACCTGTTCACCTTCGTTTACTGTTTACAGGTTGTCGTGTATAGATCGAACAAGCCATATTTCACACTACTGATTTTTCTTCTGAATCCGTGAGTATGCTTTGACAGAAGCTTTGCAATGCTTGAGCTAAGAATATGCTCTAGGAGCGTGCAACAGGCGGGCGCCAAAGACATATGTCTGTAACCCTGCGGGTTCGACCTTTCACCCTTTTTGTAAACAGGAGTGACCTGCACCCGTCTCCATTCACATAGTACTTGAACTAGGAGAGGAGTTAGCTCAGCAGCGTACTCATTGTAAAGTTTAACTGAAATTTCGTCAGGTCATGCTGCCCTGTTCGCTTGAAGAAGTCTCTCCAATACCGAGGAAGCCAATGTCTACAGCTCTCATTTATGATGCTGCGGCGGTCAAATATTGGTACGATAGTGGCATCCTCATACGTAAATAAATTTTTAAAAATGGTATTTAATATCTTGCTTTCTGTCTATTGTGTTTAGTTTCAATACCAGATGAATCCACGAGAGATTCCATGCAAGGTTCGACCCCGTTCATTGACATTAAATATGACAAACTTCCTAGGATTTCGACATAAAATGGCTGAAAATTATCGTAGGCTTTACAAACGGCATTCCTTACGGATCCATAGATTGTTATTAAGTTTTCTCTATCAGTCCCTCTTGTAGTGAGAGTGTAATAGTCTGCATGTTCGCAGCATTCTCCGCATGGTACCATCAAAACAAGTTGGGTGTTATATTACTTTCCTTGTTATCTAGATCGCGGTTTATGGGGTCTTTCAACTTTCAAATCAAATGGTTCAAATGGCTCTGAGCACTATGTGACTTAACTTCTGAGGTCATCAGTCGCCTATAACTTAGAACTAATTAAACCTAACTAACCTAAGGACATCACACACATCCATGCCCGAGGCAGGATTTGAACCTGCGACCGTAGCGGTCGCTCGGTTCCAGACTGTAGCGCCTAGAACAGCACGGCCACTCCGGCCGGCTCTTTCAACTTTAACCACACCTGACCTATGTTAGCCGGATCTTAAATAAACGTTCTCAGTTCGCCCTTTCTACATCTACATACATACTCTGTAAACCGCTGTGAAGTGTATGGCAGAGCGTGCACAGTACCACACGTCAACCTTTTCTTTCCAATTCGAATGGCCGGCCTCTGTGGCAGAGCGGTTCTAGGCGCTTCAGTCCGGAACCGCGCGGCTGCTACGGTCGCAGGTTCGAATCCTGCCTCGGACATGGATGTGTGTGATGTCCTTAGGTTAGTTACGTTTAAGTAGTCCTATGCCTATGAGACTGATGACCTCAGATGTTAAGTCCCATAGTGCTCAGAGCTATTTGAACCTAATTCGAATCCGGTACGGAGCGAGGGAAGCATGACTCCTTGAATACCTCTGTGCGTGCTGTAATTGTCTGATCTTGCCTTCGTTCTCACTGCGGGAGCCATATGTAGGGGGCATAAGAATATCTCTCTATCCTCCACCTAATAGTGGTTCTTGAAATTCTGTATGTAGGTTTCCCGGGAAAATCTGCGTCTATCGGCAAAGAGAGAATGCCAAATTAGGTTTCTCAACATTTACCTAGCGTTCTCCTGTGAGTCAAACGTGTAGCCACTCGTACCGCCCTACTTTATATCCGTTCAATATCCCCTGTCAGTCCTGTCTGGTATCGGTGTCACACACTTGAACAATATTCTAACATAGGACCCCAAAGTGATTTTCAAGTAGTTCCTTTGTAGATTGACTGCAGTTTTTCAGTATCCTGCCAATGAACAGAAGTCTGCCATCTGCCTTACCTACGACTAAGCCTATGTAATAATTCACTTTCATATCCCACCAGACTCAGGTGTTTGTATGAGCTGGCTGACTAACTGTGAATCACTGAAGTTGTTCCCATAGGATACAATGTTTTTCCGTTACGTGAATTGCATAGTTTTACTTTTCTGTAGATTTAAAGCAAGTTGCCAATCCTTGCACCACTTTTCAATCTTATCAAACTCTGACTGAATATTTTTGCAGCTTTTTTAGGACAACACTTCATTACAGATAACTCCATCATAAGCGAAACGTCTTTACGAAAGTACATAGTCCCTAGTTTTCTTGATTAGGTTTCTGTATTTGGTGGCCACCGTCTCTGAAACAACATCACGATCATCAATACCTTTCAGATAGGTGTGCGGGTCCGTAGAACATGATATCTTCACCAACGTGACGTGAAATCTTTCTCTTCTTTCCATTTTCGCGTGGGGAACGATTACATCGGATGAAATTGAGTGCCTCGTAAATCTGCCGTTTTCTTTCATTTCCAAACGAAACAGGTGCCCATGGACCGTTCGCTTTCAGCACCCAGCAGGCCAGCTACACTGTCAGAACGACAAAGCACCGCCCTGCGTCAAGATGGTTTGAGTGATACTCTGCGCCCATGAGGGTCTCTCTCTGTTTCCCTATGTTGCTGGTCACATATGAGAAGCCATCGAGAGAGCTGCCTTCCAAATAGAGGCCATAGGTATACAGGGTGGTCCGCAGAAGTAGAAACACTTGTTGCAAACAAAAACAGCTGAATAAACAGAAATTTAATGTCCAGTAGTACGAGATGGGGCGAGGGGGAAAAACTTAACCGATGTTACCGACATGGCAGCCATTCTTGAAGCCATCATTTTGGATGCAACTCGTAATTTTCAAATGAAAACGGGGAAAGGGTCATGGCACAAATCAAACATGTCGAGAATTACATGAGGGAAACAGTGACGTCTTTCAGCTGAGCATAGCTTAATTAATTCTTGTGTTATCAGTAACATTCTCCGCCTCCCCACCCACACTCCGAATTCTTTAAAGGAAGCTGAGTTGGCAAAGTACCAGAGCTTCAAGCGCTGATAGAAAGCACTGAAGCTGAAATCGTTACAGGAACAGAAAGCTGGCTGAAGCCAGAGATAAATTTTTAGAGGCGTAAACCGTGTTCAGAAAGGATAGATTAAATAAAGAAGGTGGTGGCGTGTTTGTGTCTGTTGGTAGTGGTTTATCTTGTAGTGATGTTGAAATAGATAGTTACTGCGAATTACTATGGGTAGAGATTATACTCAACTCAGATGCTATAATAGCTGAACAGTTCAAAGAAAACTTGAATCTAATTACAAATAAGTACCCCACTCACACAGTTATAATTGGTGGAGACTTCAATCTACCCTCGATTTGTTGGCGAAAATACATGTTCAAAGCCGGTGGTAGACAGAAAACATCTTCCGAAATTGTACTAAATGCTTTCTCTGAGAATTACTTTGAACAATTAGTTCATGAGCTCACACGAATTGTAAATGGTAGCGAAAACACACTTGACCTCTTAGCCACAAATAATCCTGATCTAATAGAGAGCGGCGTGACGGATACAGGGATTAGTGAACACAAGGTCATTGTAGCGAGGCTCAAAAGCATATCAACCAAAACCACTAAAAATGAACGCAAGATATATCTATTTAAAACAGACAAAAATTCGTTTGATACCTTCCTAAGAGAGTGTCTCCAGTCCTTCCAAGCTAATTATGTAAGTGTAGACCAGATATGGCTCAAATTCAAAGATACAGTACCGACAGCAATAGATAGATAGATTCATACCGCATAAGCTAATAAGAGACGGGACTGATCCACCATCGTACACAAAACACGTCAGAACACTGTTGCAGAAGCAACGAAAAAAGCATCCCACATTCAGAAAACGCAAAATCCCCAAGACTGGCTAAGTTTCACGGAAGCTCGAAACTTAGTGCGGACGTCAATGCGAGATAGTTTCCGCAATGAAACAGTGTCTCAAAATATGGTAGAAAACCCAAAGAGATTCTGGTCGTATGTAAAGTACACCAGTGGCAAAAAAACAGTCAATACCGTCACTGCGCGATAGCGATGGAAATGTTACCGATGATGGTGCCACTAAAGCGGAGTTACTAAATACAGTTTTCTGTAATTCCTTCACGAAAGAAGATGAAGTAAATATTCCTGAATTTGAAGCCAGAACAGCTGTTAGCGTGAGTGACATAAAAGTAGATATCGTAAAGCGAAACAACTCAAATCACTTAAGAAAGGCAAATCTTCCGGTCCAGATGGCATACCAATCAGGTTCCCTTCAGAGTATGCAGACACAATAGCGCCTTTCTAAGTAATCATATACATCCGCTCACTTGACGAAAGGTCTGTTCCTAAAGAGTGGAAAGTAGCACAGGTCACACAAATATTCAAGAAAGGAAATAGGAGTAACCCATTGAATTACAGACCCGTATCACTGACCTTAATTTGCAGTACGATTTTGTAGCATATACTGTACTCTAACACTATGAATCACCTTGAAGAGAATGACTTATTGATACATAACCAACACGGATTCAGAAAATATCGTTCTTGTGCGACACAGCTAGCTCTTTATTCTCATGAAGTAATGAGTGCTGTCGACAAGGGATCTCAGATCGATTCCATATACCTAGATTTCCAGAAAGCTTTTGATGCCGTTCCTCACAAGCGACTATTAATCAAATTGCGTGCATGTGAAGTATCGTCTCAGTTGTGTGACTGGATTCGTGACTTCCTCTCAGAGAGGTCACAGTTCGTAGTGATAGACGGTAAATCATCGAGTAGAATAGAAGTGATATCTGGCGTTCCGCAAGGTAGTATCATAGACCCTCTGCTGTTCGTGATTTACGTAAATGATCTACGTGATAATCTGAGCAGCCCCCTTAGATTGTTTGCAGATGATGCTGTAATTTACCGTCTAGTAAAATCATCAGACGATCAATTCTAATTACAAAATGATCTAGAGAGAATTCCTGTATGGTGCAAAAAGTGCCATTTGGCACTAAACAAAGAAAAGTGCGAGATCATCCACATGGATACTAAAAGAAATCCGATAAATTTTGGGTATACGATAAATCGCACAAATCTAAGGGCTGTCAATTCGACTAAATACCTAGGAATTACAATTACGAGCAACTTAAATTGGAAAGACCACATAGATAGTATTGTGGGGGAGGCGAAACAAAGACTGCGCTTTGTTGGCAGAACACTTAGAAGATGCGACAAACCCACTAAAGAGACAGCCTACATTACACTTGTCCGTCCTCTGCTGGACTATTGCTGCGCGGTGTGGGATCCTTACTAGGTAGGATTGACGGAGGACATCGAAAAAGTGCAAAGAAGGGCAGCTCGTTTCGTGTTATCGCGCAATAGGGGTGAGAGTGTCACTGATATGATACGCGAGTTGGGGTGGCAGTCACTGAAACAAAGGCGGTTTTCTTTGCGGCGAGATCTGTTTAAGAAATTTCAATCAGCAACTTTATCTTCCGAATGCGAAAATATTTTTTTGACACCCACCTACGTAGGGAGCAATGATCATAATAAAATAAGAGAAATCAGAGCTCGAACGGAAAGATTTAGTTGTTCCTTTTTCCCACGCGCCATTCGAGAGCGGAATGGTAGAGAAGTAGTATGCAAATGGTTCGATGAACCCTCTGCCAGGCACTTAAGTATGAATTGCAGAGTAACGATGTAGATTTAGATGTAGAATCAGAACTGTCGTGTTTAAAACAAGCCCGTTTTAAGTGAAGCTAGTTTTTCACTCGTCGCAATGTTTATGACGTCATATCTCTTGAACAGTATGTCATACAATGATATAGTTTTGCAGGTACATTCAGTGGTATATGTGGATACCGTCTGCAAACAGAGCTGCGAACAGAATTAGTAGTAAAGCAGTAAAATTACTTCACGGATAGTGAAAAACGTAGTAAGCGATAAACCTTTTTCGTTTCAATATTTTGTGGGGGTTTCAGCAAGATGTTTCGAAAAGGTTTGAAATTATGGGTAAGGTTTGTTGGAAGTCTCTAAGTGCTCCCATTCTCAAATACTGGATGAATATAGTCTGGGTAATTTGTGCGGCATGCTTTACGTTGCCTCAAGCCATGCACAGTTTCTAACTGTAATACCTGAGTTTTTGTGTTAAACCTTTAACGAAATATTATACCTATTAAGGAGTAGATTATGACACCACTTTAAAAAATTTTAATTCGGTCAGTAATTATGTGAAATACTGAAAATCGAATTTTTGTTGCTGTTAGACAAGCAGACTACAACTGAGATAGGGTGACTTTAACAGTTTAGTAATATATATGACTGATATTGCTTTCTAACAGGTGACGTAAAAGCTGATGGCGTTAACACAATCCGAACGCATTGAGATCGTCCTGATATCAGCAGAGAGGAGCATCCCTCTTATCACAGCGGATTTCAACGAACGTCACGCAGATAGCCCACTCATTACTCACAGCGCGGTGGTGCAACTGACATCGAAATTCCGTGAAACTGGCTCTGTCGTAGACGAACAGAAAGCTGGAGCATCTAAAATGGCTAAGGATGAAGCAACATCGACCGCTATTCTGGCATCGTACGAGAATCCGGAGAGCAGAACTCGGCGCATCTCGGAGGAATCTGTGGTCAGGGAGCGGACTGTTAATGCTCGTGCTCGCATTTCGGTACATGCGTTGGTTGAAGTCCACGAGGACTAGGTGAAGCGGTTAACAATCTTACAACGTGCCGGACAACGCATCAAGCACATCATGTAGCCTTTTTGTTTTCACCAGAAATAGCCTCGATCTGCGCAAAATGTGACGTAACTCGAAAATATATGAAGCTGCGCTGCAATGAAAGAAACAATTTTTTTCTCGTGTAAATATTTATCTGTTTGATATGTCACATAACCGCCATTCCATTTGAAAATAACGAGTTGCATCCATAATGCCGGTTGCACTAAATTGATTCGATGACGGTAAAAGCCGCACAGACTTTTCTCCTCTCCCGCCTCGTATCACCAGACTTTAAATTTCTATTTCTGTTTCTGTTTTTGTGTTTCAAAGGTGGTTCCACATCTATGGTGCTATGTCTGGGAAATAGCCCACCAACGTAACAGTACAGCTCCACGGGTTGCCTACACACGCGATTGCAGGGGCAACGACGACAAGAGTCCAGACGCCGAGTCCGTACAACACCGGGCGTGTTATTAAGGGTGATGTAGGAAGCCGCCACTGCGACTCAGAGCGCTCGCATCACTGGCAGCAGCATCGCTACTACGACTTGTTTCCTTTCGCCGTATCACACAGCCGCAAACAGTCCGCGACCAACCATCCGCCAGCCGCTGTTTAAGCCAGCCCGTATCCGGCACTTACAAGCCAACTCGCCAACCGGAGTACGCCACTTCCGGAACTACGTGGAACCAGTCTTGCTTCTTGCTATGCTGAGACTTGGCCCCTCTGTGTTCGGCCTCCCGGATTTTGGTATTCGACTTCGTATTGTGACTCGTCTCACCTTGCTCCCTAAGACAAATACGAGGGTTGTCCAGAAAATAAGTTCCGATCGGTCGCGAAATGGAAACCACTGGGAAAATCCGGTAAAGCTTTGCACAGATGTGTGGGCAGTGTCTCTAATATGCCCGTCGATCGTGTCGCGTCGCTCTTTTCAGTTTTGAGTGAACAGTGAGCACATAAAGATGCATAGACAATAGCGTCTCCTGCCAAGTATGAGGGCCTGGTTAGAGATATGCAGCCCACATAAAACAACTGTCGAGGATGCCAATTCTCGGCCGCACACTGCAGGGGCAATGAAGACGCTCCTGCAGCGTTTCCGGTGAGAAGTGTTTGATCACCCACAATACAGTCCGTAATTGGCTCTCCCTGAGTCTCATCTCTGCTCACAAGAACCGCTCGCTATGAAGACAAAATTTTTCCACAGGCAATGAGCTGCAGATCAGTGTAGATTAACTGGCCGAAAGCACAGGCGGCTGCTTTCTATGACGAGGAAATTGGAAAGTTGATACAACACTACGACAAGACTCGAATTTGGAGCGGCGACTATGTAGAGAAGTAGGTGGAAGGTGTAACTAACAGTTGCAAATAAAACGTTTCTGGTTTTCACTGTGGTTTCCATTTTGCGACCGATCGGAACTTACTTTCTGGACAACCCTCATATCAGACAGCGAACCAGACATTCTAGGCGAACGCTCTAGCCCTCGCTAATCTTACCAAAAGTATTAACCTTACTCAGTTACTTTAACAGCTAAATAATTTTATATTCTTGTTCATTAATGCTTCAGGACGGGGAAGAGTGAATTTATGTTGTTATTAATAAACCTATTGTTCGTTGTCTACCTGAGTGTAAGTTTTCCCGCACCGAGCCCGATGTGGGCCACTTGATTTCCTCTTTCCTATATTGCAAAACAGTACACAATATGTGCACAGTGGAGCTGGTGAGTGTTTCGACCTCATGACTACTTCCTGCCATATTTAATATATACTTCACAAAAATACAAATAAATTTGTTGTAATGGTATATTACGGCTAGATTTCTTTTTCCTGTTTGATAAAATCTAGTCGTCTTATTTAAGAATTAGTAATCAAATTCTCTCAGCACTGTCTCACTTGCAGTACGTAGCGATGCATTCAGGTTTGGTTGTCAGCTTCCCTGTGCATTAGAGGCGACCTGCGTACTCACAGCGTGTTTTCTCCGCGTTGCAGTCAGCACTCACCTGAAATAGGAAAACACACATTATTTATCTCAAAGTGAAGTCTGGATGTTCTTATCTGCATTAAACAAGATAGTATAGTGAGTTCACAAAAGTCAAGGGATAACGATATGCACATATACAGATGGTGTTAGTATCACGTACAAGGTATAATAGTGCAATGCAATGGAGGAGCTATCTTTCGTACGCTAGTAATTCATGTGAAAAGGCTTTTGCACCAGGGGAATTAACAGACTGAGCGCGGAATGGTAGTTGGGAGCTAGACGAATGGGACTTTCCATTTCGGAAATCGTTAGAGAATTCAATATTCCGACATCCACAGAATCAAGAGTGTGCCTAGAATACCAAATTTCAGGCATTACCTCTCACCACGGACAACACAGTGGCCGATCTCTTTGACTTAACGACCGAGAGCAGCGACGTTCGCGTAGAGTTGTCAGTGCTAACAGACAAGCAACGCTACGTGAAATCACCGTAGAAATCAATCTGGGACGTACGACGAACGTATTCGTTAGAACAGTGCGGCAAAATATGGCGTCAATGAGCTGACAGCAGACGACCGACTTGAGTGCGTTTGCTAAAAGCACGACATCGCCTGCAAAGCCTCTCCTAGGTTTGTTACCAAATCGGTTGGACCTTAGACGACTGAAAACCGTGGCCTGGTCAAACGGGTCCTGATTTCAGCGAACATTTATGGGTCATAATCGAGAGATCAGCTCGTGCACAAAATCCTGCACCGGTAACACTTTCGCAATTACGGACGGCTATAGGGGCAGGGGCAGCATGGCTCACTATTTCTGCAGGGGATTTGCAACGACTTATTGAGTCAATGCCACGTCGAGCTGCTGCACTACGCCGGGCAAAAGAACGCCCGACGTAATACTAGCAGGTATCCCATGACTCTTAACTCCAGTCTATGCCGCCAATGTTTATTGCAGTCGTTGAAACTGCGAATATTCGCCAGTCCCCTACGTACTTCTCCTTATAGATCGAGCAGATAAAATAGCGAAACAGCAGCTGGCACAGAAGTACACAAAGAGTCGTACTGTCCATACTCTATTCATAAATGGAAAAGGGAGAAACGTTAGTAACCGGAATAATAAGAACTGCCATCTAGCACTTGTCAGAGATTCGCAAAGTACAGATGTAGGTTATGTGCGTGACTTGAACCATGCTCCGCGACTTATGGACGACGATTGAGTGCTGATGGACTAGGATGAGTCCCCGTAGCGTTTGGTGTCTCCTTAAGTCCACACCGCGATTTTACTTGCTAGGTGGAAACAACTTTTTCCATCGTACCACAGTCGAGTAGGTGAACTCGAGGCAAACAATTTGACATAGAACACTTGCGGCGTATGAAGCCAGGAAATAACGTAAAAGTGACCCGGAAAAGTTACCTGTTACATCGCGTGTGCGCCGTGTGGTATTTTCAGCACCCTTTCGCTCTCCATAGTCGGCTTTTTCGTTAACATTATTAAATTTCCCGAGAGTGTAATAAAAGAATAAGACTTCTGTGAACGTTATGGCCGGCCGTTGTGGCCGAGCGGTTCTAGGCGCTACAGCCTGGAACCGCGCGACCGCTGCGGTCACAGGTTCGAATCCTGCCTCGGGCATGGATGTGTGTGATGTCCTTAAGTTAGTTAGGTTTAAGTAGTTCTAGGGCCTGATGACCTCAGAAGTTAAGTCTCATAGTGCTCAGAGCCATTTGAACCATTTTTTGAATGTTATTCAAAAACTAATTATATTAATAATTCGATCTACACTTAATCCTTACAAGCACAGCAGCTTCGTAGTAAGAAGGCCAGGCAAACTAAACGATTTAATTGTTAGTTTTATGCGGCTAAATTTCACAGTTTTGAGGTGCAACTGAATAAACGTCGATATTACATTCTGTAAGTGCAAAAACAAGGGATTTTCAACATTCCAGGACGACTTTAGCCAAAATCACGCGCGCAATGCTTGCGCTGTAGCTTAGGTGGCTTTTGCAGGTCAATTTGAGATTATTCTCCGGCTTCACAGACCGTACGCATCCTATACCAGTTTGTTCATCTCGACTTTACCTGCACGAATGTGAAATGTTATCAACAGCTATTGTTTACACTCTATACAGTTCCTTTGATAAGACGACGACGTATCCCTCTAGAGCATTTGCCACATCCGCTAACTTCACGAACAGCAGCGAGCAAGGCCGTATTTAAGCGCAGGCTACGTAGTCTTTAGCCTAGGGCCCGCTTCACGAAAATGTAAAATATAAAGCATTTTAATTTTAATGCCGTCATGGACTTCCCATAGACTTATTGCTCTGAGTTTTTCAGTGGACAGCTGATACGAATTAAGTCGGCAGTCATCTCGCAAACACCGCGCACTCTCGCATCGAACTCCCAGTGGCGCCCAATCAAGCGCGTGGCCCTTAACTTGGCGAACCTAGTAAGACTTTTAAAGACTGGGTAACGAAATTTCGGCAATTTAAAATTAGTTCGATTTCTGAAAAAAAAAATTCTTCCACACATTTTTTCCATCCAAACCAGGACCCATAAAACTTGGACGGCTTTTCCTTAATATTGAGATCTAAGAATGTACCTATCACTTAGCATTAACAGCAACTGAAAATGACTTTTGCATGGACATAATTGGTGCTGAATACCTTATGGAATCAATTATGTTTTTTAATCCTATCGATTCAAATCAGAAACTATATCTTAAAATCTTATAAATTAATTACCAAACTTTAAATGCTGCAGTATAGGCTTTTAATTAAAAAAAGTTTTTCTAAAATACATTTTTGCGGCTTAGTTATCACAAAGTTTTCCCCACCAGTGACCACACCACACAAACTGCCTAAAGGGATATAGCTCCTACCTACGGCCCTTGCTGCATGCAGAGACACGAAAGACGTACACTAATCTTATAAAACCGATCAGGGCACTCATAAGTGGACATTACTACGGGGTATGACAACCTTTCGCCTTTATGACGGCTTGAACTCTGCTGGACACACTTTCAATGAGATGTCTGAATGTCTCTGGAGCAATGGAGCCGAAACCTGAGAAGGTACTGATGTTCCACGTTCCGGCACATCCTGCAGTTTTTCCATTGGTTTCAGGTTGGGACTGTGGGCAGGACGGGCCATTTCAGAAATGTTATTGTCCACAAACCTTTGTCTCACAGACGTTCCCTTAGGACAGGGTGCACTGTCACTCTGATACAATAAATCATCGTCTCCGAAATATTACTTTACTGTACGCAGTACACAATGCTGTAAAATGTTAAAATCCTTCCGCATTTAGCGTTTTCCAAGCGCAACCCGTACCGTAACACCACCTCTGCGTTCTTCACCGCTGGCATCACACGTGAAAAGTAGCGTTTTCCACACATTCTTCAAACCGAAACGCTTCCATCGTATTGCCGCAGGGTATAGTGTGATTTATTGGTCCGAATCACTCGTTTCCAATCACTCACTGTCCAATGGCGTCGTTCTTCACACCACCTCAAGCCTCGCTTAGCACAGACTACGGAAATGTGTGGGTTATTAGGAGCTGCTCAACCAGTGTTGCCCATTCTTTTTACCTCTCTATGCAGTCGTTGTGCCAGCTAGACTGCTGGTAGCACTTTGGAACTCACGAATGATTCCTTTTGCTGATCTCATGCGATATTTTAAACTACCCTCCTACCCTGATGACATCCAATGACACGTCCACGTTCGCAATCCTTGAGCCCTCCTGCTGTTATTGCTTCTGTGCTGACGGCACAATACACCCTGCCTGCTTTCATATTGGCTTATCCACAACTATTTACATCTAGTGGTCACTTCCACAATACATACGGGTGTCGGGATACTTTTGATCAGACAGTCCACATCTACATCGACACTCCGCAAGCCACCATACGGTGCGTGGCGGAGGGTACCCTGTACCACTACTAGTCATTTCCTCTCCTGTTCAACTCGCAAATAGACCGACGAAAAGCGACTGAATATATGCCTCCCTATGAGCCCTAATTTCTAGTATCTTATCTTATTCATCCTTAAGCACAAAGTGTGTTGGTAACAGTAGAATCGCTTGGCAGTCAGCTTCAAATTTCGGTTCTCTAAATTTTCTTAATAGTGTTTCTCGAACAGAATGTCGCCTTCCCTCCAGGGATTCCCATTCCAGTTCCCGAAACAACTCTGCAACACTTACGTGTTGTTCTAACTAACTGGTAACAAATCTAGCAGCCCGCCTCTGAATTGCTTCGACGTCTTCCTTCAATTCGACCTGGTACGGATCCCAAACACTCGAGCAGTATTCAAGAATAGGTCGCACCAGTGTCCTATATGGGGTCTCCTTCACAGATGAACCACTCTTTCCTAAAATTCTCCCAATAACCTGAAGGCGACGATTCGCCTCCCTATCACAGTTCTTACATGCTCGTTCCATTTCATATCGCTTTGCAGCATTACGCCCAAATATTTAAACAATTTGACTCTGTAACGCAGGGCACTGGCAATATTGTATCCGAACACTAAAGGTTTGTTCTTCCGCAGTGACTTACATTTTTCCACATTTAGAGTTACCTGCCATTCGTCACACCAACTAGAAATTATCTCTAAGTCCTCTTGTACCTTTCTACAATCACCACAGCACCATCAGCAAATAATCGTAGATTGCTGCGCACCCTGTCTGCCAAGTCATTTATGTATACAGAGAACAACAGCGGTTCTATCACAGTTTCCTGGGGTAAATAAAATAAATGTCGTGTGACGAGGTCCTCCCGTCGGGTAGACCGCTCGCCGGGTGCAGGTCTTTCGATCTGACGCCACTTCGGCGACTTGCGCGTCGGTGGGGATGAAATGGTGACGATTAGGACAACACAACACCCAGTCCCTGAGCGGAGAAAATCTCCGACCCAGTTGGGAATCGAACCCGGGCCCTTAGGATTGACATTCTGTCCCACTGACCACTTTTTTTTTTTGCATTTTGTCGTTGCGGACGACATATGACATCCGTTAAAGTTCGTTTGTTGATCCTGTCACTCAGTTTTTAGTTTTTTATTATAGAGGCCAACCAGCTCTCTGACCGAACACGCTGAGCTACCGTGCCGGCACCACTCAGCTACCGGGGGCTACTGAAGTGGCGTCAAATCGAAAGACTTGCACCCAGCGAACGGTCTAACCGACGGGAGGCCCTAGTCACGACATCTACATTCCTGGGGTATTCCTGACGATACCCTTGTCTCTGATGACCACTCGTCCTCGAGGACAACATACTGGGTTCTGCTACTTAAAAAGTCTTCAAGCTCCTCACTTATCCGAGGACCTATTCCATATGCTCGTACCTTCGTTAACAGCCTGCAATGGAGCACCGTGTCAAATGCTTTCCGGTAATCCTGAAATATGTAATCTACCTGTTGCCCTTCATCCACAGTTCGCAGTATTTCATGTGAGAAAAGGTCAAGATGCGTATCACACGAGCGATGCTTTCTAAAACCAAGCGTGTCTGAGACGCAGTGTTAGCGCTGCAGGCTATTAAGATGCGATATACGCAAGTATTATTTTAGTTTACCCGTCTTAATCATACTACAAATTAAGAGTGTGTTTCAACAAAAGTGCTCCTCTTTATCAGTAATGCATCATCAGAGGTGACTGGAGTTTATTGCTCTCTATGATTATGGTGGTGGTGGTGGTGGTTAGTGTTTAACGTCCCGTCGACAACGGGGTCATTAGACACGGAGCGCAAGCTCGGGTTAGGGAAGGATTGGGAAGGAAATCGGCTGTGCCCTTTCAAAGGAACCATCCCGGCATTTGCCTGATACGATTTAGGGAAATCACGGAAAACCTAAATCAGGATGGCCGGAGACGGGATTGAACCGTCGTCCTCCCGAATGCGATTCCAGTGTGCTAACTACTGCGCCACCTCGCTCGGTTCTATGATTATGCTTTACCAGTAAAGCGAAATGTGTCTGGCGAAACCCTCGTATAATTTTCAGCAGGCTGAAGACAGGAAAATCAAAACAATAAAGTGAAAGATGGCCATCGTAACAAAATTATTAGGATATACCGGTTTCGATTCTTGGTGATTATTTTTCTCAGGTAACACCATTGTGAGTTGAATTCTGTTGAGCGCCAATGCGTCTCCTGAGCTGACTGTACCAAGCGGTTAGCTACATACTGCTCGTTACTTTCAGTTTTTCATCAATAACTGTATGTCACTACGATTTTCAGTAGATTTAGATAACAATCCGAAAAATGGAAATTGCTGGTACAACCGTGACGAATGCGGTATGGGGATTCACACGGGTATGAATGAAGTGCTATTGTAAACAAATCACACGGCCAGCAACGTCCTGGTTCCCAATGTGTGCGCTGAGGGTTCAAATGTCAAACTATGTTCATCCTGTGTCCGTCTGTCGTTTCCTCGGCTCCTCGTATATGGTATAGGAACACAGACATTCGAGTTGCGTTACAGTGCCACTGCAAACGCAGGTGTTACTATCGGCAACATCGTTACTTAATGTTATTGTAATGGAACGCATTTGAGCACTTTTCCTTCACATTGGCGATCGCCACAACACGTAGCGATAGATACAAAATATGTACTTAGGTATTTTAATTAATTCGTTGGTTTCCAGAAATACACTCTTCCATTGCCATGCCACGGGTTGACACATGAAGACGTCGGACAATCACTGAGAGACACAAAAAATGAACAAAGCTAACTAAAATTTTTTCCATTGTGGGTTCTCTCCCCACTCAATGCTTACTTGTTTCGTTTTTATATTTTGCCACAGCTGCACGATCCCTATAATGCTCCAAACATTCATTAAATGTGTACCATCTAATGATGTATCTGTAGCCGATTTTAACCAGTCACGGTAAATAAAAATTGAAGAATACAAAATGCGACTAATTGCAATTATTTCTGGCAACCTTTAAGAAAACTAAATATTTTTGTTGACGACATATCCACAACTAAATACAAAGACGATAAAGCAGTCAGGCTAGACAACTCCCAGTAGCTCCAGTGAAGTCCAGTGAAGGTACATCACGTGTGATATCACTAACACGAAAGACAAACTAACAGTATAAAACATATGATCAACGATGAGCAAACATGACGATACGACCATCCCAACAGCTAAAGCTATCATGACTACATGAATAAACGCAGATTAGTCGTACAACCAAAAACAAAGTAAAGAAATCATAAATACGAATACTTGAACACAGGCTATTGCATTCGCTAAAGAGCCAGCCACGAGAAAACTAATCCACCTGGTTTGCATCATATATGAGACAAGCGAAATACCCTCACATCTGAAGAAGAATGAAGTAAGTCCAATTCCGAATAAAGCAGGTGCTGACAGGTGTGAATATTACCTGACTATCAGTTTAATAAGCCATGGTTGCAATATACTAACATGAATTAATTACAGAAGAATGGAAAAACAATTAGAAAACGGCCACTTGGAGGATCAGTTTGGTTTTCGGAGAAATCCAGGAACATTCGTAGGGAGCCTAGACAGAATTAATTGTGGAAACTGCCGCGCTCAGTAGCCGTGCTGTCTAAGGCGCCTTGTCGCGGTTCGGGCGGCTCCCCCCGTCGGAGGTTCGAGTCCTCCCTCGGGCATGGGTGTATGTGTCGTCCTTAGCGTGAGTTAGTTTAAGTTACATTAATTAGTGTGTAAGCCTAGGGACCGATGACCTCAGCTGTTTGGTCCCATAGAACCTTACCACAAATTTCAAATTTTTTGTGACATTGGTCAGATGAAAGGAACATTAACACCCTGTTTAAAGAGCACGCGACGAGAAGTGATAGTAACCGATTAACTTTTCCTGACATTTAGAGGTCTCCAAGCACAAAGTACTCAGTGCATCTCAAATATTTATAAAACTTGTCTGGTTATTCCAACAACTGAGGAAAGGGTGTACAGCAGACTTTCGTTAGTCTGTAAACAGAGCTCTGTGAGAGTGTTAAGGGTCACCAGTAATAACGAACGTTATCCCATGATACGAATAATTAAGAGTGTTATACATTTGACAATGATGCTTGCTTATATTTGACTGTGCCTATGGGCAGATTACCATTACACGTATGTGAAACAATGCGAAGTAATTATTTGTTTTCCTTGTTTACAGAACTTGACAATGGGTTCATGCCTTCTTCAACTGTGTTTGTAAATTTAAAAAACACACATCCGGATCACTGTCGCGTCATTTTCTCCGTACTGCGTGCCTATAACATACAGAATAATATCCGATTACAGAATTGGTGGCGAATATCTGGAGCACTTCATATCGATTACTTTCAATATTTAGGGGTGATACTCAGAAGCGATATGAAATTGGACTAACACATGAAATATGTAATAGGAAAAGCGACCAGAAGACTTACATCTGTTCGACGGGTTCTGCGAAAGTGCATTGCATCTCTAAATGAAATCGCATACGAAAGGCTAATGCGACCGTATCTAGGAGAGTGTTCCAGCCGTTTCTAACCTTATCAGACTAAACGAATTGGGAGGTCGGCATAACCCATACTTAAGTCAATTGGAAGAAATACGAAATCCTCACGAAACCCTTAATTAGAAAACTGGTACAACATTTCTGCTAACACCGTGGTATATCTCGCGTAGGGATCAGGTGAATAAGAACGAGTAGGGGCGCGGGGTCACATGGAGGTATTTTCCCTTCAGTCAATACACAAGTGGATTAAGACAGAATACCTAAGTTTGGAAGAACCACCCTTGGTCACGCTCTGTACAGTGTCTTGCATAGTATACATGGTGAATCACCTAAAATTTGCACCACAAATTTTGTGAAAATGGAAAGTGCAACTGATGTGCAGTTTTCACAAAATGGGTTGGTAGTCAGGGGCTTGTAATTTTAGCCAATAAACAGATTGTAATAACACTCAGAAAGTATATTTTTGTGCTAATACACACTTTTTAAATGAAACAATACCTATTGACATTAACAGAAGTAGGGTAAATTAGAATGTCAGTGGTGTTCGTTGCAGGATTCTAGTGCGAGACCTTTACGAGCTATCGTATTTCGAAAAGTTCCACACATCGACAGCTGTTCGTGCCATTCAGCCTGCATATTTGCTACGTACTATGTCGTCATGTTTGCTTCAGTGTGCTTGTGTGTTTCTTGAATGCACTGTGACTTGCTAATCAGTTTGTGTATGACTTCCAAGCAGCAGATCGTGTGTGGACGATGTAATTTACCAACGTAGGAAAAGCCGACATGCTCATGGTGTATGGAGAGGTGTAGGAAGAATGCAGGTCGTTGTTGTACGGCATATGAGGAAAGGTATCCCAGTAGACGTCAACCATCTCGGCATTATTTATTAACTTCTCCACCCAGTTACGTGAAAGTGGTAAACACCTAAAATATGTAACAGAAGGAAACAAGTGACGACAGAAAAGGGGAAAATTAGTGTTGTTGTTGCTGTTGCAGTTGATCCGCACGTTAGCTCCCGCGCAACAGCACAGGGAGTGGCACGAGTCAGGCTGATATCCTACGCATTCTCCACCGACATAGCTTCCAACACTATCACGTGTCTCTCCATCAAGAGCTGCGTGGAAACGATTATGATAATCGTGTTAACTTCTGTAAATGGGCATTAAGGCAGGTTACCCCAGATGATGAAGCGATATTTACCAATCACGGTCAAGTTCACCTCCGAAACTTGCATTCCTGGTCCGCTGACGATCCCTGTTGGCTCCGTCAGGCGGAACGTCAGCGTCCACGGAGTGTGAACCTGTTGTGTGGGATAGTGATCTATCAGCTCATAGGCCTGAACGCGCGCAAGTACCGCAGCCTCCTAAGGGACCATCTTCCCCGGATGTTAGTCGACGTTCCTCTGCAGATTAGGTGGAACCTGTGATACCATCATCATGGCTGTCCACCCCGTAGTGCCAGAAGTCTAACAGCATGCCTTCACGAATTGTTTCCAAATCGTTGGATTGGACGCAGAAGAATTGTAGACGTTTTTCTGTAGGGAAAGCTGAAAGACGCTGTCTACAAGGACATACCAACTACACCGGATGATAGGCAACGACGTATTACTGCAGCCTGCTCGGACACTTCCGACGAAATGTTAACACGTGTGCAGCAGTCGTTCCATACCAGACTACAAGCGCGTATCGCCGCTGCCGGTGGTTATTTTGAACACTACCGGTGATCGTCAATTGTCTCGTTATTGGTCAGAATCCACGTAACTAGTGTAAGCACTTGTACTGTTCTTTAGTGTGTGACACCGCAGGCATTGTACAAGTGTCGGCGTGGAAACTTTTCAGAATACGATATCTCGTAAACGACTCGCAGAAGAATACTGCAACACCACTGATATTCTAATTTACCGTTCTTTTAGTTTGTTAATATCAATAAGCAATGTTCCATTTAAAAAGTAGGTTTTCGGAAAAAAATGCACTTTCGAAGTATTACTACAATCTACACTACTGGCCATTAAAATTGCTACACCACATAGATGACGTGCTACAGACGCGAAATTTAACCGACAGGAAGAAGATGCTGTGACATGCAAATGATTAGCTCCTCATAGCATTCACACAAGGTTGGCGCCGGTGGCGACAGCTACAACGTGCTGACACGAGGAAAGTTTCCAACCGATTTCTCATACGCACACAGCAGTTAACCGGCGTTGTCTGGTGAAAAGTTGTTGTGATGCCTCGTGTAAGGAGGAGAAATGCGTACCATCACGTTTCCGACTTTGATAAAGGTCGGATTGTAGCCTATCACGATTGTGGTTTATCGTATCGCGACATTGCTGCTCGCGTTGGTCGAGATCCAACGACTGTTAGCAGAATATGGAATCGGTGGGTTCAGGAGGGTAATACGGAACGCCGTGCTGGATCCCAACGGCCTCGTATCACTAGCAGTCGAGATGACAGACATCTTATCCGCACGGCTGTAACGGATCGTGCAGCTACGTCTCGATCCCTGAGTCAACAGATGGGGACGCTTGCAAGACAACAGCCATCTGCACGAACAGTTCGACGACATTTGCAGCAGCATGAACTATCAGCTCCGAGACTATGGCTGCGGTTACCCTTGACGCTGCACTACAGACAGGAACGCCTGCGACCGCGTACTCAACGACGAACCTGGGTGCACGAATGGCAAAACGTCATTTTTTTCGGATGAATCCAGGTTCTGTTTACAGCATCATGATTGTCGCATCCGCGTTTGGAGACATCGCGGTGAACGAACATTGGAAGCGTGTATTCGTCATCGCCATACTGGCGAATCACCTGGCGTGATGGTATGGGATGCCACTGGTTACACGTTTCGGTCACCTCTTGTTCGCATTGACGGCTCTTTGAACATTGGACGTTACATTTCAGATGTGTTACGACCCGTGGCTCTACCCTTCATTCGATCCCTGCGAAACCCTACATTTCAGCAGGATAATGCACGACCGCATGTTGCAGGTCCTGTACGGGCCTTTCTGGATACAGAGAATGTTCAACTGCTGCCCTGGCTAGCACATTCTCCAGATCTCTCACCAATTGAAAACTTCTGGTCAATGGTGGCGGAGCAACTGGCTCGTCACAAGACGCCAGTCACTACTCATGATGAACTGTGGTATCGTGTAGAGGCTGCATGAGCAGCTGTACCTGTACACGCTATCCAAGCTCTGTTTCACTCAATGCCCAGGCGTATCAAAGCCGTTATTACGGCCAAAGGTGGTTGTTCTGGGTACTGATTTCTCAGGATCTATGCACCCAAATTGCGTGAAAATGTAATCACATGTCAGTTGCAGTATAATATATGTGTCCAATGAATACCCGTTTATCATCTGCATTTCTTCTTGGTGTAGCAATTTTAATGGCCAGTAGTGTATTATTGACTAATAATACGAGCCCCTGACTACCAATCCGTTCTGTGAAAATCGCAGATCGATAGTCACTCCCATTTTCGCAATATATGCGGTGTAAGTTTCAGGTTATTCACCCTTTATATGTGGAGATAGTCTGAAAAGAGCGTCACTGGCGCGGCACGCAAATTGTGAAGCGTACGCGTCACGAGTGCTCGTAAATAGTGTTTGTGAATGTGCGCCCCTGCAAGAAACAGTCTCTCAGCTCAACGACAGATGGCCAACAGGGACGATATATTCTCAAGCCATCACACAGCTGGCAAGTGGCGAGGGACGCATGAAAACCGCACCACTGATCTTTGGCCCTTCGAATGCAATCGCCAGACTAACTTGAGTTTAGCTGCGCGGAAGAAAAAACAGATGCCGTGGGCCAAGGCCGCAAGGCCGGGACAATAAGGCCCAACGCACGAGGACAAAAAACCCAGCCCCGCGATAACAGCCTCCGACGTGACGCGGCTGCCCTTTAACTTCTTTGCTCACGTATGAGTATTTAAATAGTCTTCCCGCTGCAGAACCGACATATGCTTCATGCACTCTCAGCTGTTTTAAAAATGTCAGTGTAGACGTTCCCTTCACAGAATGATTTCGTTCCTAAGGGTTGACAATGATAACTGTGATTACTTAAATGTAAATAAAAAATTATTCTGTGCCAGCCACTTGCTAGTTGTGCCACAACGTGTTTCGATGTTTCATACTGTTATCTTCTCGCGATAATTACGTAGTTACATTCTTGGTATTAGTAAAGAGCACCGACGCCATTTCACAGCAGCAAAACAAGGGAAAAAGACCTATCTTTGGGTGATGTTTCTTTCTCCTTTTTCTTGAAAGCTAAAACCATAAATTATTCAAGAGTAACATCTAATTACGGAGAAAGTAGAACAAAACAGAAGCTGCATACGACTAATTGTTGTATGAGATCTTTTCTGTACATGTGATGTTATAATGTTATACAAAGATTTTATATATTTCCACGTACATAATCACCCTGTAATTCACAATTACGTACCTGGCAGGAGATTCATCGAACCACCTTCAAGCTATTTCTCTACCATTCAAATATCTAACAGCGCGCGAGAAAAAACCTATATCAATCACAGTACTGATACGTGGAATCGCTGGAGATGGAGTATTTAACACCATAACTGTATACGACATACAACAGTGGTATAAGGGAAGTAGAGACGAACAATTTTATACAGGACACTTGTGTCTATCAAGCCGGAAAATAATATCGAATTGAAACTTAAAACTTCCTGGCAGATTAAAACTGTGTGCCGGACCGAGACTCGAACTCGGGACCCTTGCCTTTCGCGGGCAAGTGCTCTACCAACTGAGCTACCCAAGCACGACTCACGCTCCGTCTTCACAGCTTTACTTCCGCCAGTACCTCGTCTCCTACCGAGTTCGAGTCTCGGTCCGGCACACAGTTTTAATCTGCCAGGAAGTTTCATATCAGCGCACACTCCGCTGCAGAGTGAATATCTCAGTCTGGAAATATCAAATTGACCTACAGCGCACCGCGAGGTTTTCGATATCTTCTCGCTTTCTTACGCCACTGGCTTAGACAGCTATTTCGGTAACATTGTTAATTTAAACTTTCCCATGAGGGTTATGAAAGAGAAAATACTTTGGTAAACTTTATATACCAACTGATTACGTTAACAACTCGGTCTAAACTTAACATTCAAAGTAGTTTCGTACTATGAAGGCTAGACAAACCAAACGATTTATTTGTTAATTTTATGCTGTTAAAGTTCACAAAATTTTGAGGTAAAATTTACACGAACGTGAATTTTACAGTTTGTAAGCACAAGAAAAAGAAGTTTTTAATATACATGCACGAATTTAGGCAAAATGTCCAGCTGTACGAGCGGCGGTCGAAAAGTTTCTAACCCGAGATAGTTACCGTAATGTCTCGCACAAACACCACCACTTGCTTTAATGGTGACCCTTTTTGGGTATGCAAGTCAAATTTCACGGCTCCAGCATCGTTAGTTTTGCCGCTAGGATGTGTTGTATGACGTAGTGTAAGCAATTGGCGAATTTCGAGAGAATCAAGAACCGTGCTGTGATTGAATATCTCCATTTGAAGGGAATGACGCCCAAGGAAATTGCGGAGGACATACGGAATACACTTAAGGAAAGTGCTCCGTCTTATGCAACAGTGAAAAACGGGGTGTTCGCCTTCAAACGTGGAAGAACGAGTGAGGAAGATGCGCCTAGGAGCGGAAAGCCTGTCGCCGTTGCCACTGGTGAAACAGTGACTGCAATTCATACAGTTTTGCAGGATCGTCGAACGGCGTAGCAGCACATTGAAACCACATTTGGGATCTCCCATGGGCGTGCTCATGACATCGTTGTGGATATTTTGGGAATGCGGAGAGTTTCATCTTGGTAGGTCCTGAAATACTTTGATGCAGATCGGAGACGGGAGGGTTTGCAGTGTTGTGAAGAAATCGTCCACCAATTTCAAGCGGATGAAGACAGCTTTCTTGTAAGGTATGTGACAATGGACGAAATGTAGGTTCAACACTTTGCTCCTGAGACAAAACAACGTCTTCTGGGATGCAGAAGGACTAATTATGGTGGATTACTTGTAATAGAGCTTAACGACCAATGCATTATACTATTGCACCCTCCTGCGCCGTTTTAGAGAAAAAGAGAAAAGTGCGGAAAATTGGCGCGCGGAGTTATTTGCATAGGACAACGCACCGGCGCACAAAGTCCTCACAACACTGGAAACACTGCGTCGACTGTGGGTTCGAATTGTTACGACTTCCGCCACAGAGTCCAGATTTGGCTCCATCCTACTTTTTTCTTTTACCAAACCTCAAAGGACGACGGTTTGACAATGATGATGCTGTGAACGCTTGGTTGGACTCGAAATCGAAGACCTTTTATTCGAATGGTTTGCAGAAGTTATCTGAGCTTGCCAGCAAGTGCAATAGTGTACACGGGTATTATTCTGAAAAATAAGTTGGTATTATGAAATTTCTGTCATTCTTTATTTGTTAGGCTAGAAACGTTTCGCCCTCTCCCCCCCCCCCCCTCAAATATCGGTGACATATGAAAATTTGTGCCGGAAAAGGAGTAGAATCCATATTTCCCGCTTTATGGCAGCGGTCGCCTTAACCGCCATCCGAACACGCCTCCAGGACCGACCGACCCACCTTCCATACGTCACAATTCTCATATCGTAAAGCTCGCTCCCGCACGCACGCACGCACGCACGCACGCACGCACGCACACACACACACACACACACACACACACACACACACACACACACACACGCACACGCATTGGATGTGATCGTCGCTTTAACCCGTCGAGGCACGTAATACTTATTGTATTATTGCACAATGCCTTTGTTGACAATTAACATTATGCAGTGTTCCTCCAGACACGCGTTCATATCTGAAAGAACACTGTATAACGTGAATTGACAACGTAGACATTGTAAAATATAATAATGAATAAATGCATCTGGCGTGCCGCTTGAATTTTCACGCGGAACGACCTGACTAACTACAATGTTAATTAACTCGAAAATGGTGCAACTTATCGAATTTTTTTTTTCTTGACAATTATTTCTCAGCACAACCTATCCTGCAACGCCCTTACAATCTTTTCAGGCTGTTTCTGACCATGCCGGAGATCCTTCGTGGTCAACGAATTTACCTTCCCACTACGAAAGTCCCACAAAGCATTAGAAAGTGCTTTCCCGAGCGCGGCCGTGGAATTCGGCTTATGTACTTCCTTGTTTTTCTAAGCGAGTGTTACGGTTCAGTGAGCGGGAACTTGTTCATAGGAAGAGATGTCATAGCACAGGGTAGATCCATTAGCTTGCTGGAGGGGATGTCTGAAGTAGAAGATGAACTCTGTGCCGTTTAACTGAAATAAATTCCAATTGTTTCCATGGACATTTGAGTGTGTGTGGCACTGAGCACTATGGGACTTAACAGCTGAGGTCATCAGTCCCCTAGAACTTAGAACTACGTAAACCTAACTAACCTAAGTACATCACACACATCCATGCCCAAGGCAGGATTCGAACCTGCGACCGCAGCGGTCGCGCGGTTCCAGACTGTAGCGCCTAGAACCGCTCGGCCACTCCGGCCGGCTTTTGTGTGTGTGTGTGTGTGTGTGTGTGTGTGTGTGTGTGTGTGTGTGTGTGTGTGTGTACGCGTGTCTTTTGACCTGTTGTACTGCGGCGGAGATCACAGGTGGAAGTTACGAGGGGCCAGCTGGAATACTAACTTATTAGTGTATATATTCCAGTCCAGTGGTCGAATCTTGGCATTTTCCTGAGGGTAGTTAGATGGCTACAGGGTTTCCAATTATTGACACTGGAGTACTGAGAAGTTTAACCCTGTCTAGTGGGTTAAAGTGAGGTTGGCGACACTGATTGATATTGATAGTATACATGTAGCACTGCAGAGAATTAACTCGGACCCAGCAATAAACGTTTCCGATTAAATCTGCAGATCAGTACGTGGCGCGATGCGTGTTGCGCGTCTCCAACAGTGCGTGGAATCTGTTCACGTCGCGACCGCAAATGTGGTTTAGTGCGACGCCACGGCAGCTCCGATGCACGGACGGGCGGAACGTTGCAGCACTGCAACGAATAGCAGCGGAGTCTGCATCCTCGCGTAAACTGCGAGCAGCAACACCGTCGAAACCGGCGCGTTACTTGCATAACTGCTACAAACTGTTTACGAATGTTTCCAGGATGGATTTTCACTCTGCAACGCAGTGTGCGCTGGTATGAAACTTCCTGGCAGATTAAAACTGTGTGCGGCACCGAGACTCGAATTCGAGAACTTTGCCTTTCGAGGGCAAGTGCTTTCCCAAATGAGCTACCCAAGCACGACTCACGAGCGTTCTCGCAGCTTTACTTCCGCCAGTTTCTAACCGCCAACTTTCCAAACTTCGCAGAAGTTCTCCTCGAAAAAAATATATTGCGGGGACATGGCTTAGCAGCAGCCTGGGGGAGTTTTCCAGAACAGATTTTCACACTGCAGCCGAGTATACGCCGATACGAAACTCCCTGGCAGATTAAAACTGTATGCCGGACCGAGACGCAAACAGTTTTAATCTGCCAGGCAGTTTCATATGTACGAATGGCTCCAAAATATCGTAGTCTCTGTAGGAGCCATTTTTTATGATCAAACTGGGTGGAGACAAAGAGACATTGTAAGTTACAGAAGCCTTGGTGTTATCTGTTGGGACGTTCGCTTAAAAATGGTTCATATGGCTCTGAGCACTATGGGACTTAACATCTGAGGTCATCAGTCCCCTAGAACATAGAACTACCTAAACCTAACTAACCTAAGGACCTCACACACATCCATGCCCGAGGCAGGATTCGAACCTGCGACCGTAGCGGTTGCGCGGTTCCAGAATGAAGTGCCTAGAACCACTCGGCCACAGCGGCCGGCGAGATGTTCGCCATTCACAGAGTTTTGCTCTGACTCATCGAGGGCACTCGACGATGTGAATTGTACATTAGTTAGTACCCGATAACCTGAGAAGTCTCTACAGTGAGAAGGAGCTGCCTGAACAGATTCATTTGCAGTGCACACCGGATCACGAGAGGCAACGAACGCGCAGACCAAGCGGCGAAAAAGACGCAGAAAATACTTTCACCGAATCACTTCTTTCGTGCAGTGAATTCCACAGCACACTCACCAACGAAGCAAAAACGGAATGGGCAGGGTTACTGGACGTGGAACATCACGTCAGAGGTATATGGTATGGTTAGATAAAGCCACAGATCACATGTTGCCCTTGGTTTCTCAACTCGCGAGCTCACGAGAAATTAAAATGTTACTATTAACTAAGGACAAGTCCGCCCCCGGTAGCTGAGTGGTCAGCGCGACAGAATGTCAATCCCAAGTTCGCGGGTTCGATTCCCGGATGGGTGGGAGATTTTCTCTGCACAGGGACAGGGTGTTGTATTGTCCTAATCATCATCATTTCATCCCCATCCACAACCACAACCAAGTCGCCGAAGTGGCGTCAAATCGAAAGACTTGCACCCGGCGAACAGTCTACCCGACGGGAGGCCCTAGTCACACGACATTCTTTACTAAGGACAAATCATGAGTACTAATAAAACAGATATTTATTAAAATTAATACCATCTCCAAACTGTGATTCCTGCCTCACTGAAGAGGACATTTTATGTATATTAATAGGACGTAACAAATACAAGCATCGAAGTACAATTTCATTGCACAATGCTTTAAAAAATACGAATTATTTTTGGCTAAGAGTAGCTCTTAGCTCCGTAAATAGGTCCGTTGGCATACACACTGATAAGCCGAAACATTATGACCACTGCCCACCGCGACGTTGGGTGCCGCCTGGTGACGTTGCGGGCACATGACGTGGTAACAAAAGTATGTAAGCGGAGAAGACACGGAGGAAGGATCACCTTAGCAAAGGTATGGACTGCAAATAGGGACATCCATTGAAATAAGCGACTTTGACAGAGGACTGATTATTATTACGCAGAGCCTGTGAACGAGTATCTCGAAAACGGCAAAGCTGGTCGAATGTCGACGTGCTACTGCCGTGAGCGTCTACAGAAAGAGGCAGAAGGACAGTTGAACTACCAGTAGGCGCTAAATGTTTGAACGTCCACGACTCTTCATAGAACGCGGGGTTCGAAGGCTTGTCTGCTCTGTGCAGTAGGTTAGATGGTGATCTGTAGCATCTCTGCCGAAACAGCACAATGATGGTGCACGCACAAGTGTTTCGGAAAACACCGTTTATCGTACACTGTTGAAGATGGAGCTCCGCAACAGACCACCATTACGTGTTTACATGTTGACCCAACGACATCGTCAGTTACGATTGTAGAGGGCACGGGACCATCGGGATTCGACCGTCGATCAATGGAAACGTGTCGGCTCTTTGAGTCATTCAAATTTTTGCTACACTAGATCGCTGGTCGTCTCCACAAACGCCGTTATCGAGATGAACGGCGGCTCGAAACGTGCAGCGCGTCACGGACGCAACCTGGTGAAAGCAGTATTATACTACGGGAGACATTCTCCTGCGCTTGTGCGGGAACTGAGATAGTAATCGAAGACGCGCTGACAGATGCGAACCACCTACATCCTTTCATGCGTGTTGATGTGTCGGCGACCAGTCTCGCCTGATGTAAATCCTATGGAACCCATCTGCTTCGATACTGGGCACCATCCCCGCATACGTAAATCAACGGCCCTTTATTCACGCGAATTACACGGACTGTGAGCAGACATCTGATGCCGCATACCTCCACAAACCCACTAACAAAATGTCGGATCCGTGATACGCAGGGTGTTTATAAATGCATATCGGGGTTTTAACGCTTTATAATATTTATTATGTTAAACTTACAGTTATAAATTATATATCAAATGAATGAGCAACTCAAACAGTTTTACCAAGAACCTTATAAATGTTCAATGTGAGCACCATCTGTCACACGGCACACATCAAGTCTATGGCCGAGTTCTTCCCAAACGTTGATAAGAGTGTGTTCAGCGATTGGGGCAACAGCTGCTTCAATCCGATTTCTTAATTCAGGGAGATCTGCTGGTAGCGGAGGCACGTACACACGAACCTTGATGAAGCCCGAAAGGAAAAAATCGGATGGCGTTAGGTCGGGTGAACGTGGAGGCCATGTAAAGCAAGCCCTGTCATTGGGCCCCTTGCGGCCTATCCAGCGCATGGGTACAACCAATCGAGTACTTCGCTATGCCACTGAACAGTTATATGGTTCTTGGTAAAACTGTGAGTTGCTCTTTCATTTGACAGATCATTTATAACTGTAAGCTTAATGTAATAAATATCATAAAGCCTTAAAACCCCGATATTCATTTATAAACACTCTGTATTTCATTCCAAAGACGGACAAACAAGCAGGTTGGGTTGGGTTGTTTTGGGGAAGGAGACCAGACAGCGAGGTCATCGGTCTCATCGGATTAGGGAAGGACGGGGAAGGAAGTCGGCCGTGCCCTTTGAAAGGAACCATCCCGGCATCTGCCTGGAGCGATTTAGGGAAATCACGGAAAACTTAATCAGGATGGCCGGACGCGGGATTGAACCGTCGTCCTCCCGAATGCGAGTCCAGTGTCTAACCACTGCGCCACCTCGCTCGGTAAACAAGCAGGTGTTCACAATTTTTTCGCTCATTAGTGTCCATTTGCCATTTTACTTAACTTCGTAAAAGAAAGAAAAAAGGGTGGGAAGATTACAGTTTCACGTCCGGTCGACAGCGCGGTCGTTAGTGACTGAGCACAAGCGCAGTTTACGAAACAATGGGGAAAGGAAACCGACTGTGCCCTTTCGAAGTAACCATGCCGACATTTTCCTGGAGTGACTTTGGGGAAATTACGGAAAATCTAAATCTGGATAGCCAGACGGGGGTTTGAACCGTCTTCCTCCCGAATGCGAGTGCAGTGTGCTAACCACTGCGTCGCTCGCTCGGTTTAACTCTGTAAAAGAGAGACGCAAAGCTTTACGAGCTTCTCTTATGTGTATATAATCTATTATTTTCGCTTAGTTTTACTAGTCTGGTTTTATGTAATTAGTGTTTTATACTGCGTGATCAAGAATGACATGTCCTGTTTGTATCATGTCACATATTGTATCTACTCAATTTGGCTTTCGCTGAGACTAGTGAAAAAACCTTGCAGAATGTTCTTGGTTAACTTTTGCGCAAAAAGACTGAAGAAAGTTTACGAACTGGATCTCACAAGACACCGCTATTTGCTTGCCCTGGAGACACCGATAAAAATTAAGGATTGTATCAACGTTAGCTGTGCTCAGGAATTCTCCTGCGAAAGGAAACGTGTAATTAGCAAATATTTAATCACTCAGCGCTCCGCTGATGGCGGCTTCCGGCGAGGACAGATTGTTTAGGAAGCTGAGCAGTCGCTAAGAGGCCGCGCATCGCCAAAAGTTCTGAAGATGCCTCGCCTAGCGGGCTTCTTGCATACTTTCCTATAAGGTATCGATAAATGTTGTCAGAATAGAATCTGCTTCAATCCACTTCAATGTCTGAGTGATCGGACGCACTCTACCTTACATTCAAGTCATTCTGGAACAAAGCTTTCACTCTGCAACAGAGTGCATGTGATAAATGAACCTGCTGGGAACCCAAACCCTCGTATTTCGCATGGTATAAGGCATGGTCAGACCGCTAAGATGTTAAGGACCACTGCTCGCAAAAGGCAAGGCTCCGGGTTTGAGTCCCCGTCCGGCATGAGATCAGCGTATGTCAGCAAGTTTCATTAGGGAGGGCATTGACCTGCCGAGTGAGAACTTCGTTCTGGAAACAACCCAACCGCTGTGGCTAAGGCACCCTTCACAACTGCTGCTCTAGATATCGTATCGGAAAGATACACTGTCAAGTCACATTAATGTGACCACCAATCAAAATCCTGAATAACCGCCATTTGCAACACGGACCACTGCGGGACGTGCAGGAAGACAGTCAGTGAGGTTCTGGAAGATACGACAGGAATGCGGAGCGATGCCGAGTCCAGCGCCGTGGCCAGCAGCGCTATGTTTCTCGCTTGAGAATTCATGGTGCGAACAGCTCGATCGAGGTGGTCCCAGATGGTTCAAATGGCTCTGAGCATTATGGGACTTAACATCTGAAGTCGTCAGTCCCCTAGAACTTAGGACTACTTAAACCTAACTAACCTAAGGACATCACACACGTCCATGCCCGACGCAGGATTCGAACCTGCGACCGTACCGGTCGCGCGATTCCAGACTGAAGCGCATAGAACCGCTCGACCACACCGGCCGGCCGAGGTGGTCCCATAGATTCTCGACTGGATTTAAATCCGCAGAGTTTGGCGGCCAGGGGCGAACAGCAAACTCCTTCTCCTGCTCTTCGAATCACGCGCGTGTACTGCGAGCTATGTGACATGTTGTATTCTCCTGCTGGTAGAGATACCATCGTGCCCACGTGGGGTTGATCATGGTCCTCTAGGATAGATAATAACTTGCGTTGATCTACTGTGCCCTCCAGAATGAAAAGATCATCCAGGGAATGTCACGGCAACATACCCTAGATCATAGCGCTCCCTCCTCTGGCCTGGCACATTTCGACGATTCTTGCAAAGTCTTTGCTTTCAGACGTTTCAGCCGTACACGCCTGGGGTCATCTGTCCGATGGAGCATAAAACGTGATTCATCTGAAAAGACTACCTGTCACCACTTAGTGAACGTCCAGTTGTGGTACTGGCGAGCAAATGCCAGCCTTCGTCGCCGACGAACAGCACTCAGCATGGGTACATGTACCAGGCGCCCGCTGCGGAGGCGCATGCGCAGCAACGTTCGATGAACGGTCGTTGCAGAGACATTGTTGGTGGCCCCTTGGTTCATCTGAGCGCTCAACTGCTCAACAGTTACACGTCTATTCACCTGCACACATCCCCTGTCATCTACGGCCCGTGGAATACGACAGTTGCCTCGGCGCCGGCTTTGGATAGCGCCAGCCGGCCGATGTGGCCGAGCGGTTCTAGGCGCTTCAGTCCGGAACCGCACTGCTGCTACGGTCGCAGGTTCGAATCCTGCCTCGGGCATGGATGTGTGTGATGTCCTTAGGTTAGTTAGGTTTAAGTAGTTCTAAGTTCTAGGGGACTGATGACCTCAGAAGTTAAGTCCCATAGTGCTCAGATGCATTTGAACCTAACCTAAGAGTGTTTGACTTTGTTGTCGGAGCCACAACCTCACCTCTGCTTGTACCGTATCATGGCTATGAAAGTGAAGTCTTCTAAAGTGTTGTTTAAGTTATGAAAACGGATGAAAGTCGGATGGGGGTCAAGTCGGGACTGTATGGAGGATAATCTTTGACAGCGAATCCAAGGCGTCGGATTGTTGCAGATGTCGCAGCGCTCGTCTGTCGTGTAGCATTGTCATGCTGAAGGAGAGTGTACTCCATGTGTGGACGAACTCTTCGAATTGGTGCTTTCAGATTTCGAAGGGTCTCTCTCGAACCGGCATAGTTACGTTACACACCGCCATGGCACACGCTGGGATTCGGATCCCTCTAGCGGCAGAGGGTTGCACCTTGCATCAGCGAAGCGGGAAAGCCGACCAATATACATGATATATAATACCTCAACCGATACTGAGAACAGAATAAAAAATTAGGGGCCACGACGTTTCAGTACGCACTCTTATATCTCTCTCGCGCGCGTTTATCCTCTCTTCGTCAGTAAACCTATGAGAGGGAAGTCATGGACGTCGTCCGTCTGTAGACTGACGAGAAATACACTGAAGCGCCAAAGAAACTGGTATAATCATGCGTATTCAAATACAGAGATATGTAAACAGGAAGAATACGGCGCTGTGGTCGGCAAAGCCTGTAGAACGTAAAAAGTGTCTGGCGCAGTTGTTAGTTGGGTTACTACTGCTACAATGGTAGGTTACCAAGATTTAAGTGAGTTTGAATGTGGTGTTATAGTCGGTGCACGAGCGATGGGACACAGCATCTCCGAGGTAGCGATGAAGTGGGGATTTTCCCGTACGACCATTTCACGAGTGTACCGTGAGTATCAGAAATCCGGTAAAACATTAAATCTCGGACATCGCTGCGGCCGGAAAAAGATCCTGCAAGAACGGGACTAACGACGAATGAAGAGAATCGTTCAACGTGACAGAAGTGCAACTCCTCCGCAAATTGCTGCACATTTCAATGCTGGTTCAAATGGCTCTGAGCACTATGGGACTTAACATCTGAGGTCATCAGTCCCCTAGAACTTAGAACTACTTAGACCTAACTAACCTAAGGACATCACACACACCCATGCCCGAGGCAGGATTCGAACCTGCGACGTAGCGGTCGTGCGGTTCCAGACTGAAGTGCCTATAACCGCTCGGTGACACAAGCCGGCCTCCGCCGTGTTTCTAGAAGCCTAATTGAAGAGCATAAAGAAGGGGCACCTGTGCTCAACTGCTTGCTCGTTATGAGGCTGATTGAGACGCTATCTTGTCTAACACAGTCACTGGCGATGAAACATGGATTCATCACTTTGAGTCTGAAACAAAATAGCAATCCATGGTGTGGCACCATACAGTCTCTTTCGAAATAGTGCAACACAGTGCCCTTAGCTGTTGAAGTCATGGCAACAGTCTTCTGGGACTCAAATGATATTCTGTACGATGTCCTCCCTCCTGGTCAAGCGATCCATTCCGAAATCCTTTCTGAGACTCTTAGGAAATCTAAGAAACAATTAAGGCGTGTTCATGATCACTTCTGCTCCACGACAAGACAAGGCCACCCAAAATGGGATCACAAAACTTAGGTGGACTGTTCTTTGATACTGCAAAAACTTAGCTGATGTGCAGACCAGTAGAGTCGGAAGTAGTTCAAACTGTCCTAGGAAAGGTGTTTGGAGGAAAGGAAGGTGGGATGTGCTGATGTAGGCATAGCACCAGGCGATAATACAATGGGATGTTCGTATTACAGTTAAGAGGATACGTTGTGAAGCAGAGCGTTTTCTGAGACTCTGATGCTGAACAGGAACTTCAAGGGCTGGTACAAGATATGGACGGTAAGAGGTAGTTTCATCTGAGGTTCAAGGGGGAGAAAATATCGTTCAACGTTTTGGAGGGAGTGATAAAACTTAGGAAGAACGGAGATAGATGTAACATTTGCACCAGTGAGGATGAGTCGGTTAAGGGCCTTGTAGCTAGCTAGACATGAAGACTATAGGATTTTCGTCCTCGTGTTCGAATGATAATCTGTGTTCGGACGTGTTTTGGATCATTAACAAGTAGGGACTACAAGTTAATGTTTGACTGAGTGTGTGTCCTAGGTATTTCGTGCTTTAGCTGCGCTAATTGGATGGTTGTGGGTGCAGAACGCACCGATAGTTTTTGTACTATTGTTGGCTGGGCTTTTGCTAGGTCTATGAAATGACACAGCAACTGTGTGTAAAGCGCATCCAAGTGTAGTGTTTGTTAAGGGCTAGAGAAGGTTATATTTAGTCTCCTTTGCCGTTCCCCTGAAACGCAAGAGGAACAGGGCTGCCAGCCACGGACGGTGCGACGGTCGCTGCTTGCTCCTGACGCAGATGCTGCGTATGCAGCACTGCACGTGTCGTCTCGCGTGGCTAACGCTGCGTCAAATGAGCCGTCCTGTGCCAATGCTGCAGGGCACCTTTCTCATACCGTGAGGTTTACTTTCCAGCATCTTTAATCCCTTATCAAAGGTATTCTAAAAGTGCTACTCGGGATCCCGGCAAAAGGGCGCTTGTCATATATCGATGGTAGGCAATGAAAACCTCCTAACTTCATTTTTCTGTGAAAAGTTCGTAATTCCATTAAGCAGTAACTATTATCAAAGAGTGATTTGAAACTGCATGGAGTTCTCTAATCTGTAAATAACTAGGCTTCTAGTATATAGCTATACATGCGGCGTTATCTGTATCACTTTATATGTTTTTTAAGAAACCGTTTTTGCTTTTCCAGTAAAATTTAACAAATTCTAGTTAAAAGGTTTTCACTGCCTACCATCGACATGTTTGATGAATGGAAGAGTACCGACATACTTCTAACGCAGGATTAGTTGTACTCAAAACTACGCTAAACGCTGAAAGCAGAAAGTGTAACATATTGCGCATAAACTGACGAAGAGATCCATTACTGTTCGATTATAATACTGGAGGCAAATAATGGGAAACAGGAACTATCGTAAGATACCTAATTGCAGTAGTCAAAAAAAACAAACCGTAGAAAACGCAGTTGCGGGGCTGAGATTCACAGGAAGAATATTAAGCAAATTTAATTCATACACAAAAGAAACAACTTAAAAATACTTCTTTGACAGGTCTTGAGTATATCTCGTCAATCGAGAACACCTACCGAATTTGTTTATTAGAAGACTTTTGGTTGGTTAAGGGACTATAAACAGCGCGGTCATCAGTCTCTCCTTCAGGGGTTAGTCCAACTGGAGTAAGTAACGTCAGTCAGAAATTTGACCGAGTAGTATTATAGGAGTGGTAAAATCAAAGCACTGAAAGCAATATTGATGCCATACTTAATAAATCGGCTGAAAGCAAGGGGAAACTACGGCCGTAATTTTTCCCGAGGGCATGCAGCTTTACTGTATGATTACATGATGATGGCGTCCTCTTGGGTAAAATATTCCGGAGGTAAAATAGTCCCCCATTCGGACCTCCGGGCGGGGACTACTCAAGAGGATGTCGTTATCAGAAGAAAGAAAACTGGCGTTCTACGGATCGGAGCGTGGAATGTCAGATCCCTTAATCGGGCAGGTAGGTTAGAAAATTTAAAAAGGGAAATGGATAGGTTAAAGTTAGATATAGTGGGAATTAGTGAAGTTCGGTGGCAGGAGGAACAAGACTTCTGGTCAGGTGACTACAGGGTTATAAACACAAAGTCAAATAGGGGTAATGCAGGAGTAGGTTTAATAATGAATAGGAAAATAGGAATGCGGGTAAGCTACTACAAACAGCATAGTGAACGCATTATTGTGGCCGAGATAGATACGAAGCCCACACCTACTACGGTAGTACAAGTTTATATGCCAACTAGCTCTGCAGATGAGGAAGAAATTGAAGAAATGTATGATGAAATAAAAGAAATTATTCAGATAGTGAAGGGAGACGAAAATTTAATAGTCATGGGTGACTGGAATTCGAGTGTAGGAAAAGGGAGAGAAGGAAACGTAGTAGGTGAATATGGATTGGGGCTAAGAAATGAAAGAGGAAGCCGCCTGGTAGAATTTTGCACAGAGCACAACTTAATCATAGCTAACACTTGGTTTAAGAATCATGATAGAAGGTTGTATACATGGAAGAACCCTGGAGATACTAGAAGGTATCAGACAGATTATATAATGGTAAGACAGAGATTTAGGAACCAGGTTTTAAATTGTAAGACATTTCCAGGGGCAGATGTGGACTCTGACCACAATCTGTTAGTTATGACCTGTAGATTAAAACTGAAGAAACTGCAAAAAGGTGGGAATTTAAGGAGATGGGACCTGGATAAACTGAAAGAACCAGAGGTTGTACAGAGTTTCAGGGAGAGCATAAGGGAACAATTGACAGGAATGGGGGAAAGAAATACAGTGGAAGAAGAATGGGTAGCTATGAGGGATGAAGTAGTGAAGGCAGCAGAGGATCAAGTAGGTAAAAAGACGAGGGCAGTAGAAATCCTTGGGTAACAGAAGAAATATTTAATTTAATTGATAAAAGGAGGAATGGCTAGAGGACAAATGTAAGGATGTAGAGGCTTATCTCACTAGGGGTAAGATAGATATTGCCTACAGGAAAATTAGAGAGACGTTTGGAGAAAAGAGAACCACTCGTATGAATATCAAGAGTTCAGATGGAAACCCAGTTCTAAGCAAAGAAGGGAAAGCAGAAAGGTGGAAGGAGTACATAGAGGGTCTATACAAGAGCGATGTACTTGAGGATAATATTATGGAACTGGAACAGGATATAGATGAAGATGAAATGGGAGATACGATACTGCGTGAAGAGTTTGACAGAGCACTGAAAGACCTGAGTCGAAACAAGGCCCCCGGAGTAGACAACATTCCATTGGAACTACTGACGGCCTTGGGAGAGCCAGTCCTGACAAAACTCTACCATCTGGTGAGCAAGATGTATGAAACAGGCGAAATACCCTCAGACTTCAAGAAGAATATAATAATTCCAATCCCAAAGAAAGCAGGTGTTGACAGATGTGAAAATTACCGAACAATCAGTTTAATAAGCCACAGCTGCAAAATACTAACACGAATTCTTTACAGACGAATGGAAAAACTAGTAGAAGCCGACCTCTGGGAAGATCAGTTTGGATTCCGTAGAAATACTGGAACACGTGAGGCAATACTGACCCTACGACTTATCTTAGAAGCTAGATTAAAGAAAGGCAAACCTACGTTTCTAGCATTTGTAGACTTAGAGAAAGCTTTTGACAATGTTGACTGGAATACTCTCTTTCAAATTCTAAAGGTGGCAGGGGTAAAATACAGGGAGCGAAAGGCTATTTACAATTTGTACAGAAACCAGATGGCAGTTATAAGAGTCGAGGGACATGAAAGGGAAGCAGTGGTTGGGAAGGGAGTAAGACAGGGTTGAAGCCTCTCCCCGATGTTATTCAATCTGTATATTGAGCAAGCAGTAAAGGAAACAAAAGAAAAGTTCAGAGTAGGTATTAAAATCCATGGAGAAGAAATAAAAACTTGAGGTTTGCCGATGACATTGTAATTCTGTCAGAGACAGCAAAGGACTTGCAAGAGCAGTTGAACGGAATGGTTGGTGTCTTGAAGGGAGGATATAAGATGAACATCAACAAAAGCAAAACGAGGATAATGGAATGTAGTCGAATTAAGTCGGGTGATGTTGAGGGTATTAGATTAGGAAATGAGACACTTAAAGTAGTAAAGGAGTTTTGCTATTTAGGGAGTACAATAACTGATGATGGTCGAAGTAGAGAGGATGTAAAATGTAGACTGGCAATGGCAAGGAAAGCGTTTCTGAAGAAGAGAAATTTGTTAACATCGAGCATAGATTTAAGTGTCAGGAAGTCATTTCTGAAAGTATTTGTATGGAGTGTAGCCATGTATGGATGCTAAACATGGACGGTAAATAGTTTGGACAAGAAGAGAATAGAAGCTTTCGAAATGTGGTGCTACAAAAGAATGCTGAAGATTAGATGGGTAGATCACATAACTAATGAGGAAGTATTTAATAGGATTGGGGAGACGAGAAGTTTGTGGCACAACTTGACCAGAAGAAGGGATCGGTTGGTAGGACATGTTCTGAGGCATCAAGGGATCACCAATTTAGTATTGGAGGGCAGTGTGGAGGGTAAAAATCGTAGGGGGAGACCAAGAGATGAATACACTAAGCAGATTCAGAAGGATGTAGGTTGCAGTAGGTACTGGGAGATGAAGAAGCTTGCACAGGATAGAGTAGCATGGAGAGTTGCATCAAACCAGTCTCAGGACTGAAGACCACAACAACAACAACAACAACAACTTAATAAATAATTTAATAAATGGTTCAAATGGCTCTGAGAACTATGCGACTTAACTTCTGAGGACATCAGTCGCCTAGAACTTAGAACTTATTAAACCTAACTAACCTAAGGACATCACACACACCCATGCCCGAGGCAGGATTCGAACCTGCCACCGTAGCGGTCGCTCGGCTCCAGACTGTAGCGCCTACAACCCCACGGCTACTCCGGCCGGCAAATAATTTAAAGACTGGTTAAAATACAGTTTGATTCTTATTATCGTTCAAAACCCCCCGTAGTGACGTAGATGACGCTGAGATAAGTAATTTAATACAAAACACATGGGGTCGCAAATGTCGGGAATTACACCAAAAACGCCGTGCGGTTAAAGGCGCTTCAGTCTGGAACCGCGTGACCGCTACGGTCGCAGGTTCGAATCCTGCCTCGGGCATGGATGTGTGTGATGTCCTTAGGTTAGTCAGGTTTAATTAGTTCTAAGTTCTAGGCGACTGATGACCTCAGAAGTTAAGTCGCATAGTGCTCAGAGCCACTTTTTTACACCAAAAACTGATGAGAAATGTTGAACACGTGACGTCACCAGATGACGTACCTCGCCCCACGTGCAGCGGTTTTGCCTAGGCGTGAAGGGATGATTGAACGATGCAATACTTGCACTAGAGCAAACGGTACACATTTCGGACACATTTGGTGAATGTGATCTGTTGTAAACATAGAAGCTACAAAATTATTGTCCACGCTGTAACAAAGTAAAAGCTGTTAATATTTTGTGTTACTTTCCTTTCCTCCTTTTTTTTTGTTTAGAGACATTATACAATAAAGAAAATGTACCTCAACTGCTGGCAACGACGCAGCTCGAGCTTATAGTCAGTCACTTGTGATGCAATACAGTAGGTTTCTCTTGTACTGTAATTCGAAATAAACAAGCTGCGACCGCGATACCGGTAAATAGAACAATAAATCTTACCTTAAAGTAAACATACACGTCTGACGTAATGAAAAAAATACTGCCCGTCAGATGCGAGACTCGAACCCTCAACCCCACGCACCGTAATCGCGAACATAGGCCCGGAGCGACACCGACGTGACTTGAGTTGGGATGAACAGGTGCGATAGGCTCAACTGCTGCACGTGCGATGACGTACGTCATCTGATGACGTCTCATGTTCAACATATGTCACCCCCTTTTGGCGTATTTCCCAACATTTGCGACCCCATAGGTCTTCTATTAAATGACTTGTCTCAGCGTCGCCTACGTCGCTTCAGAGGTTTTTATACATTAAAAAGAATCACTCTATATATAGGTCGGGTCGCTCTACAAGTCAGAGAAGAAACGAGGACTCCCCCGTTCTAATCTACGGTGAGAGGCATCTCCTCCATGTTGAGCCCCTCCCCCGCCCCTCGAGCCGTAATACTCTGATGGAAAAAAATCGCAACACCCAAAAGTAATTAATGTAGAATAGTGACATTTCGGGAATACATTTGTCTAGGCAAAATATTTTAGTGATTAACACTGCACGATCACAGGTTAATGTAAGCGCGAGATAAGCCATTGCAAATGTGAACCGCTGGTACATTAATGACAGGTGTAACCAGCAGAATGTTGAATGCAAGCATACAAGCGTGCATGCTTTGTGTTGCACAGGTGCTGGGTGTCAGTTTATGGGGTGGAGTTCCATTCCTGTTGTACTTGGTCGATCAATACAAGGACGGTTAACGCTGTCTGTGGATGGCGCTGTGAGTTGCTGTCCGATGACGTTCCATACGCGCTCGATTGGAGAAAGATCTGGTGATCGAGCACGCCAAAGCAACATGTCGTCACTCTGTGGAGCACGGTGAATACAACAGCGGTACGAGGTCGAGCGTTATCTTGTTGGGAAATACCCCCTGGAATGTTGCTCATGAATGACTGCACAACAGGTCGAATCACCAGACTGAAGTATCCATTTGCAGTCAGAGTGCGTGAGGTAACCACGAGAATGATCCTGCTGTCATACGAAATCACTCCCCAAGCCATAGCTCCACGTGTAGGCCAGTCTGTCTAGCACGCAGACAGGTTGGTTGCAGGACCTCATTTTGCCTCCTCCTAACCAACACACGGCCATCACTGGCAGCGAGGCAGAACCAGCTTTCATCAGAGAACAGAACAGACCTCCACCCTGCCCCATTTGTAGCAATTCGTTCTGTCTTCCCACTCGCCGGTGCCAAGTGACCGCGCGCAGCCCAATCTTCTTGCAGCCATACATTCTCGTAACCACCACTGCCAGAAATCATGTGCAGTGACTACATTTCTGCAGTCTTTTTGCAGTACCGCAGAAGGAACATCTAGCTTCTCGTAGTCCTATTGAAGGACGTCGTTCAAAATCAGTGGGGTGTTGATAACGGCGCCTTTGTCGCCTTAAACGTATTTTTGACTAACATTAATTCACCACATCCAATCGCAAAGGTAACTAACATTGACGACCGTTACTGTGTGTACTTAAAGAAAATCTGAATTGCATCCCCATAGTGGGGCTACTAGCGCCACTCTTATTGGACCGGCGCGAAATTGGAATAGACATCATGTTTCAAGCCTACCAACTTTCAAATGGTTCAAATGGCTCTGAGCACTATGGGACTTAACATCCGAGGTCATCAGTCCCCTAGAACTAAGAACTACTTAAACCTAACTAACCTAACGACATCACACACATCCATGCCCGAGGCAGGATTCGAACCTGCGACCGTAGCAGTCACGCGGTTCCGGACTGAAGCACCTAGAACCGCTCGGCCACCGCGGCCCACCCAACTGTCCCACCTTCGATCCGTTACAATGAGTGTGTTAAAGATGGGAACAGAACCCACTCCCAGAGGAACTATAAGAACCTGTCCAACTGTTCTTTCGTCGTCAAATAGTATCAATGCTTAACGTTTCGCCTTCATCGCAGTGCTATCTGAAAAGACGCCCGTAAGAAAGTAAAATAGTGTGGGGCAGAAAAAAGGGCTAGCCGAATCTAAAAGTAATTATAAACGGAGTAAGAAAAGGATTATCAGAGCGACTGACGGACGAATAGAAAAGACAAAGAAGATCCAACGAACTGCGGCACGTTTCGTCAACTGATAGTTCAATAAGGGCGACAGCGTTCGGGACATGTTCAACAAACTCCAGTGGCAGATGTTACTACAGGCGTTGTTCGTCATGGAACTGTTTACTGTTGAAATTCGGAGAGTGTACATTCCCGGAAGAACTGGGAAATTTATAACTTCCTCCACCGTATCTCTTGCGAAATGACCACAACGGAGGGTATCCGAGAAATTAGGTCTGAGACGGAGCTTTGCCGACAGTCATTCTTCCCACGCGTCATTCACGAAATGAACAACCAGGGAAAGGAGGAATACGTAGTGATACCACAAGTAGGTTCCGCCACGCTTGCAGTTTGAAGATATAGGACCTTGGCGTTGTTCGCATGAGCAGCACTAGCTAGTTGGCAATAATCACTATGTGGACGATGTGGCCTATTCTACACCATATTTTAAATCTATGTGACGAAGCTATGCTGATTATATTTATATGTTTTGACGATGCCATTATGGCCGTATCACTTTAGGACATGGTTGGGTTGGGTTGTTTGGGGGAAGAGACCAAACTGCGAGGTTATCGGTCTCATCGGATTAGGGAAGGACGGGGAAGAAAGTCGGCCATGCCCTTTCGAAGGAACCATCCCGGCATTTGCCTGGGGAGATTTAGGGAAATCACGGAAAACCTAAATCAGGATGGCCGGACGCGGGATTGAACCGTCGTCCTCCCGAATGCGAGACCAGTGTGCTAACCATAGCGCCACCTCGCTCGGTTTAGGACATGGTGTAAAAAAGATCTGAAGATGGTCGTTACAGACTGAAACCGGTCATCGTCTAAAGAATTCATTTGTGATCAGAGACTGGAATAAAAAAGCACTCTTATTATGTTTGCGACGCAAGTTTTCCTCTGTCAAGAGCAGCGAGGGGCACGCAGTGCTGCCTCACAAAGAAATACTTTATGCCAAATATATATACAGAAAATGCGGAAAAAACATGCTAAAGTTTACAGAAAACGCTGAAAAAATTCTAAAAAACGCTATATCAATTAACAATTCTACCAGATGTTATTTCTGCCTAGTAAGTCATTAATATACTGTATTCCTGATCTCCAATGTCGCCTAGTTAATGTCGATAAAAAATGTGGTGCCAATACGTTCTTGATTATATCCGTGCATTTTGTTCTGTGTAGTCATATGTTAGCATTTTAGCTATCGACGGATGTTTTTTTAAACAGTAGTGATAAATAGTTAGTGGTCAAAATAGAAGCATGCTCACATGTATAGTTACTGTACTTTCAGCCTTTTAAGTGTTTTTTTTTTTTTAATTTTCGAGAACTCAATCTTCGTTTGATCTTTTAATGTGGTCAAAGCTTTGACGTGTTTTGTAGATGAAAGAGGTTGTTTTGAACAGCAGATTTTAGCTACAATATTACAGTTGCAACACTTGCAGTATGCTTTTGTGGAACCCTTTTCGGCAGGCCGACGCCACTCTGTAAACTTGAACATGAACTCCCACTATGAACCATAATGCTGGACTATATTTCGCGATCACTGTCAAAATATTATCAGTGAACACTAACAACTAATCTGACATTACCATCACACATGAATTATTTGCTAACGAACAACAAAATTAAGAAATAATCTTCGATCTGGATTTTATGTAAGTTTCGTTTCGGTCCAGAACTTTAGAGATTGCCCAATCCAGCGACAAAGAACGACGTAGGATATCCAACGGTGGGAAGTAAATCCTTCCTGATAACGCAATTTCGTTTTTGAAAAAAAATCTTTGATTTTTCTGGAAAAATTCTAAAAATATGCTAGATACGAAACTGAAGTTTTTCATGCTACATCACTTGAAAACATGCTCAAGTTAGTCACAAAAATGCTGAACTGGCAGCGCTGGGGCCACGGTAATAGGCACGTGTCCTGTGAGCAAGCTCACAAACAGTATAAGCACATGTGGATTACGAGTATGTAAGTCCTAGTCTGCAAACATCCACTGTCTCACTTTTTTTTTGCGTGGTAGTTGCGCCAGTACTAGCAGTTCAGACTGTAGCTGACACGCCTACAAAATGTTGCGACTTATTCCGGTGCGCTTACAGTACTAGTTTTTCAGTACTGGTTGTGCTCATTTCAATGTCTTTTCTTTGTGGCGGAGTGTAGGGAGAAGGAGCGCCCATCATAGCCACCAACGCGATCTTCTTGTTCCGCACCCGCTAGTAGCCCGAGGCTGTGAGTTACGCAAGGCGTGTGAGGGTCTCTCACGGACACGCTGGATCCAGTTCCACTGCACGCCACGGGAGCAGATTCTGTCCCATCGCATATTCATGGCCCGCTTTGGTGAAGCGCCGCGCACTCGTGGGAAACTGGACGGCTCACAGCAGCTGTGTGTCGCATTCGAAGAAATAGTCCTTGAAAGAGGCGAGAACTGGAATCAAAAACCAAACGCGAGCAAGGATCGCATTCAACGTACTTGGTTACTAAAAAGTAAAGTTGTACATTATTGTTGGCTGGGAGACCCTGAGCTATTCTGGTCTTCTGGCCGAAAACTGGTTTGATGGAGCTCACCGTGCTAGTCGATCCTGTCCAAGTCTCTTTAACTCTGCGTTAACTACTGGAACCCACATCCGTTTGATCCTTTTTAATGTATTTTGCTGCCCAAATAGCAAGCCCCATCTATAGTCGGATTAAAATTACTCGACAGTTGACACTTCACGCGTTGTAGCTATTTCCTCCAATCAGGGCGCTCAACGTGATCAACGTCACACCCGAACCGATCACCTTTGCCAAACTGCGACAACAATTAGTTCAGTTTCAGTTCCTTGCCCGGTTTTTTCTTTCTTAATGTGTTTGGGTCCTGACTCCTGGGCCTGGCCCTATTACTTTGTATTTCATCACACATGGTAACCACACCAAAAACAAAGAACACACGACGATGCTAAAGAAATACACACGTCTCACACACAGACGCTATTCATTGTCATTCATGCCGTTATTAGACAGGGATCGGCTTACATTAGGCAAGCTAACATTGTGTGAAGCCGAATTTTTGAAGGCTGACAATAAATCGTTGTGACGGGTACAGCGGAATCATAAATACAGGAACCTTTTCCAGTGTAATGGCGTAGCGTGGTGGTTACGATATGCCGAGCGGTCTAAGGCGCTGCAGTCATGGACTGTGCGGCTGGTCCCGGCGGAGGTTCGAGTCCTCCCTCGGACATAGATGTGTGTCTTTGTCCTTAGGATAATTTAGGTTAAGTAGTGTGTAAGCTTAGGGACTGATGACCTTAGCAGTTATGTCCCACAAGATTTCACACACATTTGAACATTTTGGTTACGATATAACCTGACGTATAGGTCGATGGATCGAATTCGTCAAATGCAGCGAAAATTAGTTTTCTAAATCTAACCAAAAGATTCTTGACTATCATTTTATTCAATTAATTGGTTTAAATGTATTTTTTATTTCTAATGCTTTGCAGCGTCATTTTATCATCATATTGACTTTTTTGCGTTTTTTCCCTATTATTTTCCGTTTGGAATTTGTTTGTGTCGCCTATAATCTTCAACCAAGTGTCAATCAGGCCTGCTCATCGGTTGGTAACGCAGCATCCCGTGTAGCCACTGTTAGGATAGTTCCAGGTTACCAAAATGGTTCAAATGGCTCTGAGCAGTGTGGGACTTAATATCTGAGGTCATCAGTCCCCTAGAACTTAGAATTACTTAAACCTAACTAACCTAAGGACATCACACACAGCCATGCCCTAGGCAGGATTCGAACCTGCGACTGTAGCGGTCGCGCGGTTCCAGATTGAAGCGCCTAGAACCGCTCAGCCACAACGGCCGGCCCCAGGTTAGCAGTGACAGCAAAAAATTACAGTTTGCTTTTACCTTTAAAACTGAAATTTTGCTGCAGAATATGGCAATGCAAACAAACATATTATGAATTTTTTCTGTCTTGAGTCTGCTCGCAGATGCTGGCCTTAAACGCCGCGAAAAAAGTGACCGTGATTTTAGTTTTGCCGCAGATTGCTGATCGCCGTTTTCTAGGAATTCAGGGCTACAAAACGCGTCGTCTGCCGCAGTTCAGTCACTGGTCGCTTAAAAATCAGCTGTCCACAGACATTTCCCATTTCCGCCATACCTCGCGGCGGCCGCTTCCAACACTGCACCACGTTACGCATTAACAGCATTTCTGAAGTGACCCTCAGTGTTTGCGTATTACCTATAACCGAGCGGTAGCCGGCAGCGGATGTGGCAACACTGTAGAAGCAAGTGAGAGACATCAACAAATCAAGTCATTTTAATCGGACTATTCTACTTTTAGTGTCACATTGCCTAATCTAATTCCCTCAGCAACGGTCGAATTAATTCGTTTACGTTTTATACTCTTGTTTTCCCTTGTTGATCATCTTAATAACCTCTTTCTAAGACTCTATCCATTCTGTTCAACTACTCTTTCATGTTCTTTGACGTCTCTGACAGAATTAGTATATCGTCGGCAAACCTTAAAGTTTTTATTTATTTTCCCTGAACCTTAATTCCCTATTCAAATTTCACCTTGGTTTAGTTTACTGCTTCCTTGATGTGCAGATTGAATAATATATACACTCCTGGAAATGGAAAAAAGAACACATTGACACCGGTGTGTCAGACCCACCATACTTGCTCCGGACACTGCGAGAGGGCTGTACAAGCAATGATCACACGCACGGCACAGCGGACAAACCAGGAACCGCGGTGTTGGCCGTCGAATGGCGCTAGCTGCGCAGCATTTGTGCACCGCCGCCGTCAGTGTCAGCCAGTTTGCCGTGGCATACGGAGCTCCGTCGCAGTCTTTAACACTGGTAGCATGCCGCGACAGCGTGGACGTGAACCGTATGTGCAGTTGACGGACTTTGAGCGAGGGCGTATAGTGGGCATGCGGGAGGCCGGGTGGACGTACCGCCGAATTGCTCAACACGTGAGGCGTGAGGTCTCCACAGTACATCGATGTTGTCGCCAGTGGTCGGCGGAAGGTGCACGTGCCCGTCGACCTGGGACCGGACCGCAGCGACGCACGGATGCACGCCAAGACCGTAGGATCCTACGCAGTGCCGTAGGGGACCGCACCGCCACTTCCCAGCAAATTAGGGACACTGTTGCTCCTGGAGTATCGGCGAGGACCATTCGCAACCGTCTCCATGAAGCTGGGCTACGGTCCCGCACACCGTTAGGCCGTCTTCCGCTCACGCCCCAACATCGTGCAGCCCGCCTCCAGTGGTGTCGCGACAGGCGTGAATGGAGGGACGAATGGAGACGTGTCGTCTTCAGCGATGAGAGTCGCTTCTGCCTTGGTGCCAATGATGGTCGTATGCGTGTTTGGCGCCGTGCAGGTGAGCGCCACAATCAGGACTGCATACGACCGAGGCACACAGGGCCAACACCCGGCATCATGGTGTGGGGAGCGATCTCCTACACTGGCCGTACACCACTGGTGATCGTCGAGGGGACACTGAATAGTGCACGGTACATCCAAACCGTCATCGAACCCATCGTTCTACCATTCCTAGACCGGCAAGGGTACTTGCTGTTCCAACAGGACAATGCACGTCCGCATGTATCCCGTGCCACCCAACGTGCTCTAGAAGGTGTAAGTCAACTACCCTGGCCAGCAAGATCTCCGGATCTGTCCCCCATTGAGCATGTTTGGGACTGGATGAAGCGTCGTCTCACGCGGTCTGCACGTCCAGCACGAACGCTGGTCCAACTGAGGCGCCAGGTGGAAATGGCATGGCAAGCCGTTCCACAGGACTACATCCAGCATCTCTACGATCGTCTCCATGGGAGAATAGCAGCCTGCATTGCTGCGAAAGGTGGATATACACTGTACTAGTGCCGACATTGTACATGCTCTGTTGCCTGTGTCCATGTGCCTGTGGTTCTGTCAGTGTGATCATGTGATGTATCTGACCCCAGGAATGTGTCAATAAAGTTTCCCCTTCCTGGGACAATGAATTCACGGTGTTCTTATTTCAATTTCCAGGAGTGTAGAATAGCCTACAACATTTCTTACTCACTCCTCAATTATTGCTTTCTCTTTCATGTCCTATGACACATATACCTAACTGCAGTCTGGTTTCTGCACAATTCGCGAATAACCTTTCGTTGCCTGTATCTTACTCTGCTTCCGAAGAGTGTTTCCCAGGGCACATTATAAGGAACGTTCTCTTAACCTAAAAAGGCCAATTATCCCCCATTTCTGCTTGCTTGTTGCGGAATGTGTCTCGCCCATACAACAGAGGAGTATCCTTTCCACACTGCTTCTCTCCGTGATGGGTGACCACTCGCTCGTTTACATACATTGCAGGCTCATTCCCACGAGAGGCTGTGCTTACAGATGAAGTATTGAAGCTATTCCGTTTACGCTGACCCCACATGCGTCCTTCCACAATACAGTCTGACTTAAATTACACTATTGATCAAAAGTATCCGGACACCTGGATGAAATGACTTACAAGTTCGTGACGCGCTCCATCGGTAGTGCTGGAATTCAATATGGTGTTGGCCCACCCTTAGCATTAATGACAGCTTCCATTCTCGCAAGCATACGTTCAATCAAGTGCTGGAAGGTTTTTTGGGGAATGGCAGCCCATTCTTCACGGAGTGCTGCAACGGGGAGAGGTATCGACGTCGGTCGGTGAGGCCTGGAACGAAGTCGGCGTTCCAAAACATCCCAAAGGTGTTCTATAGGATTCAGGTCAGGACTCTGTCCACGCCAGTCCATTACAGGGATGTTATTGTCGTGTAACCGCTCCGCCACAGGCCGCGCATTATGAACAGGTGCTCGATCGTGTTGAAAGATGCAATCGCCATCACCGAATTGTTCTTCAACAGTGGGAAGCAAGAAGGTGCTTAAAACATCAATGTAGGCCTCTGCTGTTATAGTGCCACGCAAAACAACAAGTGGTGCAAGCCCCCTCCATGAAAAACACGATCACACCGTAACACCACAGCCCCTGCATTTTACTATTGGCACTACACACGCTAGCAGATGACGTTCACCGGGCATTCGCCATATCCACACCCTGACATCGGATCGCCACATTGTGTACCGTGATTCGTCACTCCACACGTTTTTCCACTGTTCAGTCGTCCAATGTTTACGCTCCTTACACCAAGCGAGGCGTCGTTTGGCATTTACCGGCGTGATGTGTGGCTTATGAGCAGCCGCTCGACCATAAAATGTTTTCTCACCTCCCACGTAACTGTCATAGTACTTGCAGTGGATCCTGATGCAGTTTGGAATTCCTGTGTGATGGTCTGGATAGATGTCTGCCTATTACACATTACAACGCTCTTCAACTGTCGGCGGTCTCTGTCAGTCAACAGATGAGGCCGGCCTGTATGCTTTTGTGCTGTACGTGCCCCTTCACGTTTCCACTTCAGTATCACATCGGAAACAGTGGACCTAGGGATGTTTAGGAGTGTGGAAACTCGCTACAGACGTGTGACGCAAGTGACACCTGATCACGTTCGAATTCCAAGTCCGCGAGTTCCGCGGAGCGCCCCATTCTGCTCTCTCACGATTTCGGGGAGACAGTTTCAGAGTCATGAAGTGATATCATGAAAAGCGTGAAACTAACTGATATGTTTTTATTCGTATCAGAATACCTCGCTCGACAACAGATCTTCCCAAAATTTCGTATCATCTGCGTGTGCTTTGTATAAGCTTCGGTAAATGGAGTTTTTCTTACTTCTTTGTTAATATATAAATCGTAAGAAATATGAAGTTTAAAGTTCTATCTCCTATCAAAATTATCTTAAAATCTGAGATTCTCTCATAATTTCAAAAATCTGTTATTAATATGGGTTAAAGTCAGAATCTTCCCCCATGAACCATGGACCTTGCCGTTGGTGGGGAGGCATGCGTGCCTCAGCGATACAGATGGCCGTACCGTAGGTGCAACCACAACGGAGGGGTATCTGTTGAGAGGCCAGACAAACATGTGGTTCCTGAAGAGGGGCAGCAGCCTTTTCAGTAGTTGCAGGGGCAACAGTCTGGATGATTGACTGATCTGGCCTTGTAACATTAACCAAAACGGCCTTGCTGTGCTGGTACTGCGAACGGCTGAAAGCAAGAGGAAACTACAGCCGTAATTTTTCCCGAGGACATGCAGCTTTACTGTATGATTAAATGATGATGGCGTCCTCTTGGGTAAAATATTCCGGGCGGGGACTACTCAAGAGGACGTCGTTATCAGGAGAAAGAAAACTGGCATTCTACGGATCGGAGCGTGGAATGTCAGATCCCTTAATCGGGCAGGTAGGTTAGAAAATTTAAAAAGGTAAATGGATAGGTTAAAGTTAGATATAGTGGGAATTAGTGAAGTTCGGTGGCAGGAGGAGCAAGACTTTTGGTCAGGTGATTACAGGGTTATAAATACAAAATCAAATAGGGGTAATGCAGGAGTAGGTTTAATAATGAATAAAAAAATAGGAGTGCGGGTTAGCTACTACAAACAGCATAGTGAACGCATTATTGTGGCCAAGATAGACACAAAGCCCATGCCTACTACAGTAGTACAAGTTTATATGCCAACTAGCTCTGCAGATGATGAAGAAAATGATGAAATGTATGACGAGATAAAAGAAATTATTCAGGTAGTGAATGGAGACGAAAATTTAATAGTCATGGGTGACTGGAATTCGTCAGTAGGAAAAGGGAGAGAAGGAAACATAGTAGGTGACTATGGATTGGGGGGAAGAAATGAAAAAGAAATCCGCCTTGTAGAATTTTGCACAGAGCATAACTTAATCATAGCTAATACTTGGTTCAAGAATCATAAAAGAAGGTTGTATACCTGGAAGAATCCTGGAGATACTAATAGGTATCAGATAGATTATATAATGGTAAGACAGAGATTTAGGAACCAGGTTTTAAATTGTAAGACATTTCCAGGGGCAGATGTGGATTCTGACCACAATCTATTGGTTATGAACTGCAGATTGAAACTGAAGAAACTGCAAAAAGGTGGGAATTTAAGGAGATGGGACCTGGATAAACTGAAAGAACCAGAGGTTGTAGAGAGTTTCAGGGAGAGCATAAGGGAACAATTGACAGGAATGGGGGAAAGAAATACAGTAGAAGAAGAATGGGTAGCTCTGAGGGATGAAGTAGTGAAGGCAGCAGAGGATCAAGTAGGTAAAAAGACGAGGGCTAATAGAAGTCCTTGGGTAACAGAAGAAATATTGAATTTAATTGATGAAAGAAGAAAATATAAAAATGCAGTAAATGAAGCAGCCAAAAGGGAATACAAACGTCTCAAAAATGAGATCGACAGAAAGTGCAAAATGGCTAAGCAGGGATGGCTAGAGGACAAATGTAAGGATGTAGAAGCTTGTCTCACTAGGGGTAAGATAGATACTGCCTACAGGAAAATTAAAGAGACCTTTGGAGAGAAGAGAACCACTTGTATGAATATCAAGAGCTCAGATGGCAACCCAGTTCTAAGCAAAGAAGGGAAGGCAGAAAGGTGGAAGGAGTATATAGAGGGTTTATACAAGGGCGATGTACTTGAGGACAGTATTATGGAAATGGAACAGGATGTAGATGAAGATGAAATGGGAGAGATGATACTGCGTGAAGAGTTTGACAGAGCACTGAAAGACCTGAGTCGAAACAAGGCCCCGGGAGTAGACAACATTCCATTAGAACTACTGATGGCCTTGGGAGAGCCAGTCATGACAAAACTCTACCATCTGGTGAGCAAGATGTATGAGACAGGCGAAATACCCACAGACTTCAAGAAGAATATAATAATTCCAATACCAAAGAAAGCAGGTGTTGACAGATGTGAAAATTACCGAACTATCAGTTTAATAAGTCACAGCTGCAAAATACTAACGCGAATTCTTTACAGACGAATGGAAAAACTGGTAGAAGCGGACCTGGGGGAAGATCAGTTTGGATTCCGTAGAAATACTGGAACACGTGAGGCAATACTAACCTTACGACTTATCTTAGAAGAAAGATTAAGAAAAGGCAAACCTACGTTTCTAGCATTTGTAGACTTAGAGAAAGCTTTTGACAACGTTAACTGGAATACTCTCTTTCAAATTCTGAAGGCGGCAGGGGTAAAATACAGGGAGCGAAAGGCTATTTACAATTTGTACAGAAACCAGATGGCAGTTATAAGAGTCGAGGGGCATGAAAGGGAAGCAATGGTTGGGAAGGGAGTGAGACAGAGTTGTAGCCTCTCCCCGATGTTATTCAATCTGCATATTGAGCAAGCAGTAAGGGAAACAAAAGAAAAATTCGGAGTAGGTATTAAAATTCATGGAGAAGAAGTAAAAACTTTGAGGTTCGCCGATGACATTGTAATTCTGTCAGAGACAGCAAAGGACTTGGAAGAGCAGTTGAACGGAATGGACAGTGTCTTGAAAGGAGGATATAAGATGAACATCAACAAAAGCAAAACGAGGATAATGGAATGTAGTCAAATTAAATCGGGTGATGCTGAGGGGATTAGATTAGGAAATGAGACACTTAAAGTAGTAAAGGAGTTTTGCTATTTAGGGAGTAAAATAACTGATGATGGTCGAAGTAGAGAGGATATAAAATGTAGACTGGCAATGGCAAGGAAATCGTTTCTGAAGAAGAGAAATTTGTTAACATCGAGTATAGATTTAAGTGTCAGGAAGTCGTTTCTGAAAGTATTTGTATGGAGTGTAGCCATGTATGGAAGTGAAACATGGACGATAACCAGTTTGGACAAGAAGAGAATAGAAGCTTTCGAAATGTGGTGCTACAGAAGAATGCTGAAGATAAGGTGGGTAGATCACGTAACTAATGAGGAGGTATTGAACAGGATTGGGGAGAAGAGAAGTTTGTGGTACAACTTGACTAGAAGAAGGGATCGGTTGGTAGGACATGTTTTGAGGCATCAAGGGATCACAAATTTAGCATTGGAGGGCAGTGTGGAGGGTAAAAATCGTAGAGGGAGACCAAGAGATCAGTACACTAAGCAGATTCAGAAGGATGTAGGTTGCAGTAGGTACTGGGAGATGAAGAAGCTTGCACAGGATAGAGTAGCATGGAGAGCTGCATCAAACCAGTCTCAGGACTGAAGACCACAACAACAACAACAACAACAACAACAACAACAAAGTCAGAATTATGTTTTTCTATAAATAGGAATGAGTTTCGCGTCCGGAAAAGTTTCCTACTTGAGAACTTGCAGGCGCAGTGCTTTGAGCAAAGTTTATGAATGGCAACAGAGTAGGACCTGACAATTCCAAGCACTCATAGTTGAGGCCGCTTACTGTGGTATGCCTCCTTGTATATATCGGACTACAGGTAAGTGGAGCCCGCTTTTCTAGATGTCACATCTGTACGTACAGCTGAATGAGAATCTATTTAGTAACACTGATGACACTGAAACTGAAAATGATTACGTTTATTCAATTACATGATGTTTCGCTGGCATCAGAGCACAGTCTGCTTTGATAACCTGGTAGCCATCACAGGATCTCGCTAGCAATCTAACGAACAGAAGACAATCTAAAATCACGAGAAAATTAACCTGCGGGTAAAAAATAGTGTTAGTTGGAAATACAGAGCAGCACAATCGAAGAACAACCAATGGCAACTGTGTGAAGTACGGATGCGTACTGCAATAACTAGTCGGGCCGGTGCGCACGCCTCATTCAGTATGTAGACGGTGGCTATCTGCTTCCGGCGAATTCGCCAAGCTATCTGCTGGCAGCTCCAAGCGCGTTTGGCCTAGACTTTTTATGAGAACTTGAAAGTTGCCCATTACACTAGTAACTTCCACTGCTGAAATCATTTCGCGTGTTAACAACTCGCAGATTCACTGCAAAGATGCACGTCTGTACCTACCGATCGATGTCTACGACATACGTGTCTTTGAGTTGGGGTTGGGTTGTTTTGCGGAAGGTGACCAAACTGCGAGGTCATCGGTCTCATCGGATTAGGGAAGGGTGGGTAAGGAAGTCGGCCGTGCCCTTTTCAAAGGAACCATCCCGGCATTTGCCTGAAGAGGTTTAGGGAAATCACGGAAAACCTAAATCAGGATGGCCGACACGAGACTGAACCGTCGTCCTCCCGAATGCGAGTCCTGTGTGCTAACCACTGCTCCACCTAGCTCGGCGTGTCTTTGGACGTCAGTAAACTTCGTCGGAAGAACTCTCAGAGTTCTACGATATTGCAGTGCCTGTGTTGTTGAGAAGTACGATGCACTGTTCCTTCGGACATGACTGGAGGCGTGTAGTGTGGTCCGACGAGTTGCGAGTTTGCTCTCTTCTCAAATAATGCTAGACCTCGAATACACTGACAGCCCGATGTGACTTTTAGCCTGCAGTGTGTGGAGGGTGTTGTGCAGTCCGCAGGTAGTTGATGATGGTTTCAGGGCGTTTTTCGTACCAGTACTTCGACCCACCCACTCATTCAGCTTAACATGAATATGAACCAGGATCTTTATTTCAACACTAGCTGAATTCCCGGCGCTGCGCGGGTATATATTTATTCCAATCTTCTGTTAGTAAATGTCCGCCTTCCCCCTCTGTCCATCTGCTCATCCCCCTCTAAGAACATCTCCTCTTCCCCTGCTCATATCCTCACCTCCTCTAAGCCATTCTCCTCCTCGTCTATCTCGCTGTCCATCTCCACATCCCATCCTCCTCTCCATCTAACCCTGTTTCTCTGTCCACCTCCTATTCACCCTATGCGCCTTTACCTCCTCCTCCCATACCCCCCGGCGTTCTCGGCCTCTCCACCTTCTCTCTCCATCAAGTTATGACCTCCATCCCAATAGCTGGCTGGTGGTCCTTATTGATCCAGGGTTTAGGAGGAGATTTTTACCCACAGCTCTGCCGGAGTACACACATTTCACATATATTTCACACATATTTGTACACATATTTCACCCTTATCTTTAGCGGATTTCGCTCTCCAGTTTCGTTTTAGCACAGCTCAATATTTATAACGTCATGTCTCTTGTACAACGTGTCGTATAATGATGTAATTTCACAGGTACGTTCTGTGGTGTATGTGAATAGTGCCCGCAAAATGAATGAAGAATAAAGTTTGCAGTAATAAATTAAAACGTATTGTCTGATGCGACAGTTCTCTGCATGAACAGCGAAAATCTAATAAGCGATAAACTTTTTTCCTTTCGTCACAGTGTGGGGGTTTTCATCCAGAGAAAGATTCATAAAGGTTTGAAATCACGTGCAAAATTTGTTGTAAGTCACTAAGTGCTCTCAGCCTCAATTACTGGATCAATAAATTCTGGGTAAACGTGCGTCGTGGGCTACACTGCTTTTTCACACCCACACCCACCACTTTGATAGGTGGGTGGTCCTTGTCCCCGTAGTCATTCTTTCCACACAGTAAATTACGTATACCGAGTTTGTTTGAAATAGGTCGTGGAACACAAATACATAGTTATAATACGTATGCATTCTCCAGACCAACTGTTGTGGCTTCTACTTCAGCACACTCTCCCGTCCTCGAAGATAACAAGAGCCGTGTCCCTGGTTTGAACAACTTTCAGACACCCAGTCACACCGGAACTGGCCAGCTGAATCACCTGATCTTAATCCCACAGAAAATGTCCGAGACTATTCGGAACAGCGGGTGAAACGCAGCGATCAACATCCCCGCAATCTGGAGCTCTACGGTATCTAATCATCAACAAGCGGCCTCAGTTGGTTATCGCATAACTGAAGAAAATTGTGGTCTCTATCTCTCTCCCTCCCTCGTGAGGCCGTTATAGGAACTTCAGCCGGTGCTGAACGGCAGCGTGACGTATCTTGGGAAGACTTTTTTGTCTGGCGAGATTACTTTTCTTGTACGTGGGCGTGGAGTTCTAATCAGTTTCTCCGTGTTCTGTGTGCTACGCACCTTCAGTTGGCTTGCAGAGCACAGTTAACTGCAGCTGAACACTACCCACTTAGTATATAATGAAACGACTAAATGACAGATTAGGGTATCAGGACACTTCCAAGAAAATTCATAGTGAATAAGACTCTGACTCTATTAATTCGTAAGTGCTTTTCTTCCGTTCATGGATCTTACTAAGTGGCAAAAGCTGAAAAAAATTGCCAAGTGCGAGTAGGACTCACGCACTGAGGGTTCCCTACAAACTTAATAGTTTAGCCATCCTGGGAATAAAGAATATCAACGATTTCTGCTGTTATCAATATCGGTACTGGCGAGATATTGGCCCCGAGAATTCTAAGACCGTATTAAAATCTCTACAGTAGTTCTTCAGACTAGGCTGGACACACAAAAAACAAGCGAGTAGGGGACTTCAGCTTATGTAAGCAGAGATTTTTATTTAATTTAATCGTATGGCTAGGGCCCCCGCCGGGCAGGCCGGGTGCCTGTCTTTCAACTTGACGCCACTTCGGCCCCCTGCAATCGATGAGGATGATAGGAAGATGATCAGGACAGCACAACACCCAGGCCCTGGGCGGAGAAAATTCTCCGACCCAGCCGGGAATCGAACCCGGGCCCAGAGGATTGACAATCCTTCACGCTGACCATTCAGCTACCGGGGGCGGACATGTATGCAGAGAGAGACGGTTTAATAAAACTTTTTATTTTCTCATTAAAACATGACTACAACTTACATTTTACGTTTGCATGCAGTAATGTTCGTCTATTATGCTTCTGACGGATGACGAATGCAATGTACACTGAAGCGCCAAAGATTCTGGTACAGGCATGGGTATTCAAATACAGGGATATGTAAAAAGGTAGAATACGCCGCTCCGGTCCGCAACGCACATGTAAGACAAGAGTCTGGCGCAGTTGTTAAATCGGTTACTGCTGCTAAAATGGCAGGTTATCAAGATTTAAGGGAGTTTGAACGTGGTGTTATAGTCGGCGCACGAGCGATGGGACACACCGAGGCAGCGATGAAGTGGGTATTTTCCCGTACGACCATATCACGAGTGTACCGTGAATATCAGGAATCTGGTACAATATCAAATCTCTGACATCGCTGCGGTCGGTAAAAGATCCTGCAAAAACGGGACCAAACGACGACTGAAGAGAATCGTTCAACGTGACAGAAATGCAAACCCACCGCAAACTGCTGCAGATTTCAATGCTAGGCCATCAACAAGTGTCAGCGTGCGAACTACTTAACGATACATAATCGCTATGGGCTTTTGGAGCCGAAGGCCCACTCGTATACCCTTGATGACTACACGACACAAAGCTTTACGACTCGCCTCAGCCATTCCTCAACACCGACAATGGGCTGCTGTTGACTGGAAACGTGTTGCCTGGTCGGACGAGTCTCGTTTCAAATTGTGTCGAGCGGATGGACGTGTACGGGTATGGAGACAATCTCATGAATCCATGGACCCTGCATGTCAGCAAGGGATTGTTCTAGCTGGTGGAGGCTCTGTAAGGGTGTGGGGCGTGTTTAGTTGGCGTGATATGGGACACCTGATACGGCTAGATACGACTCTGACAGGTGACACCTACCTAAGCATCGTGTCTCATCACCTGCATCCATTCATTTCCATTGCGCATTCCGTCGGACTTGGGCAATTCCAACAGGAAAATGCGACACGGCCAGAATTGCTACAGAGTGCCTTCAGGAACACTCTTCTAAGTGTAAACACTTCCGCTGGCCACCAAAACTCTCCAGACATGAACATTATTGAGCATATATGGGATGCCTTGCAATGTGCTCTTCTTACTCTCACGGATTTATGGACAGCCCTGCAGAATTCATGGTGTCAGTTCCCTCCAGCAGTACTTCAGACATTAATCGAGTCCATTCCACGTCGTGTTGCGGCACTTTTGCATGCTCGCGGGGGCCCCAACACGACATTAGGGAGGTGTACTAGTTTCTTTGGCGCTTCAATGTGTTCTAATGGCGAAAGATATTTTTATGTGATATAATCACAATTTAACAAGTTTCAGATTTGTACTCAGAAACCTTTGAAACACGGCGAAACTGACGGTTCTAGGCGCTACAGTCTGGAGACGAGCGACCGCTACGGTCACAGGTTCGAATCCTGCCTCGGGCATGGATGTGTGTGGTGTCCTTAGGTTAGTTAGGTTTAATTAGTTCTAAGCTCTAGGCGACTGATGACCTCATAAGTTAAGTCCCATAGTGCTCAGAGCCATTTGAACCATTTTTTTCTCACGAATATACAGAGTTGTTTCAGTTTATTTACATTTAGCGATGACTAGGCTGCTAACTACAGAAAGGAGAAATACAGAAGCTACCGGACAAATAGGATGCCCTGCACCTGACGCTGTATAACATTCCACATTTATTGAACAGCTGTGTTACATTTTAGTATCTCCTCGAGGTCCAAGTCATTAGCGGCAAGAGAAATGGTTGCACTGGGCAATGATGATAGAAGGAATTTGGAGTAGCCTGGTTAAGGTGGCATCACAGCATAATCCTGAACTTCTCGAGAAAGACACAGTAAACCTATATCAAGATGGCACGACGATAGTTTGGACGTACGTGGCGTGCTTCAGAATTTTTTATTCTGTTCTCAATATCGGTTGAAGTGTTACATGTCATGCATATTACTCGGACGACTTTTCCACTTCGCTGACGCACGTTACAATCCTCTGCCGCTAGAGGGCTCCGAATTGTAGCGTGTGACGTGGCAGTGAGCAACACAACTATTTCGGTGCGTTAGAGACCTTCAGATAACTGAAAGCACGAATTCGAAGAGTTCGTCCACATGGCAAACCCTCTGCTTCAACATGACAAGGCCAAATCCCACACGACGGCTGACGTCTGCAATAATCCGAAGCCCTGAGTTCAGTGTGATCGATCGTCCTCTATACAGTCCCGACTCGGGCCCATCCGATTTTCATCTGTTTCCAAAACTTAAAGAACACCTTCGAGGATTTCACTTTTATAGTATGAAGCGGCACAAACAGAGGCGAGGTTAGAGCTCCGTGAAGAAAGTCAAACACCGTACAGTGACGGTGTCAACAAACTGGTCTCTCGTTAGGAGAAATGGGTTCGTTGCCAGGGTGACTATTTACAGAAATAAATATGTAGAAATGAAGGATAAATATGTAGAATGTTAATAACGTTGGTATTATTTAAAAAGCTTTAAGAGTTTTCACATAAATTTGGAGGCGTTATTTCTGAGCACGCCCTCGTAGTTCTCGTGAGCACGAGGTCACTGTCTTCACCACTGCTTTGTTAGGATCCACCATTCCTTGTCACGTGTCACAGTTGTCTACAAACTAAGTGGCCAAATGTCACTGGAACGGTTCTCCCATTTGAAAATTTGGGATATATGACGTCAGAATGTTGCGGGTAGATGTGTCGTACGGCGCGAATGTAGACGCGATATCTGAGCAGTCGGTTACAGACCAGTGTGTAGAGAACATGGCAGCACGTAGCGAACTAACCGATTTTGCATGTGGGATCATAATCTGTACAGAACGCATGAGCTATTAACCATATAGGAGATTACACAATAATCCCGATTGCCTAGATGAACAGGATCTAGGGCAGATCTTCGGTATCGCAGAGACAATGTTTCCAGTCGCTAAACCGCCGCACTGGACGATCACAGGTGTTTGACCGAAGGACATCACGCAAAGCTATACGAATAGGGTTGTGAAAGTAACGACTACATTCTGTACCTTATCTATTCGGTATTATCGAGACACACGCCTGTTACACACTGGTCGATACTAGTTACTTTCGTTATCCAATTCCATTACGTATAATTGTTTTTGAACTGTTTTGTGCCTCTCCTCTTGAATGAGTGTGATAGTCGGCACAAATCATATTTTGCTTCATTTCCTTGCTCTTCTCTGTAAAAGTCCCGCTGTGTTTTCCGCTACAAGAGATTGCACTAACGTGAGAAAGTTTACCAAATTATGGTTAATATGAACTAGTATCAGCAGTATAACGAGCCGCTGTAAAATAGAACTGCTCAGCTCAGACCTCCATTTAATTTTATAATCCAACTGAACACTTAGTACGACATGCAGGTAGGTCGGAGACACACGGCTTCCGCACAAGTCACTCACGCCATGCTACTGCTCGCGCGCGGCGTTAGAATTTGTACGACTGACGAAACGTATTTTATAGTAAGTAGCTGGAGTCATTCGAATACAGTCGACTTGTCCCGAGCTGAACGGAATGCATGCGGGAAAGAAAACATGGCGAGTGACAGAATGTAGTCGGTACCTCGGGTCACTACCGACCTGCTGAGAATAAGACTTTAGAGCTGTACGTTAACTACCGAGTCGGGACTTACGTACGGGAAAGAAGATGAGTGAGTACGTTTCAGTTACTCCGAGTCCGCTGACAAGAGAACTGTACGATTTTCCCCTCACCGATTTGATTCATACTGACAGGGTGGGTAGGGCACGACAACGACTTCAGCTCATGTAAACAGTATGACGCAACTCTCAACCGTTTTCCGGAAGTTCGAGTTTGAAAATTCTAGGCGTGCTTTGTATGGTCGCAAATATTCGAGCAGTCTGCAGCTGAGCTAGTAAGCGCGTAGTTCCATACGTGCTGGGTTTCTGAATCGAATCTCGCTGCTGGTACATTTTTTATCACTAAAACTTAGTTCTAGCAACAGATTTATTATCACAGCACAAGTCATCAATTGTTATTGATATACATAATATTTATCCTGAAAAAGAGGAAAATCGTTTATCTCAAGGATACTGGAAATCAGTGGTGGCTACGTGGTCTTGGTTCAAATGGCTCTGAGCACTATGGGACTCAACATCTGCGGTCATCAGTCCCCTAGAACTCAGAACTACTTAAACGTAACTAACCTAAGGACATCACACACGTCCATGCCCGAGGCAGGATTCGAACCTGCGACCGTAGCGTTCACGTGGTTTTAGACTGACGCGCCTAGAACCGCATGGCCACACCGGCCGGCACTACGTGGTCTATCTGAAATTCTCCTAGAGCATTGCTGGGGGATTTCCAAGTTACTAGTTTTCTGTGTGGTTTCTGGAATTGCATCGCAATGACTTTCAGCTCAATATTCCTGCAGAAATGTATCAAGTTCTCTCCATTTTTATTTGTTCTCTTGTGGGCCGTGTGTTTTCCTGTCGTGTCTCGGAATTTTCTTTCCTTGCCTAACTGGGCATTGAATTCCCCTAGCAACACTTTTACGTGATTCTTGGGGATTTTGCTGGTAGTTTCTTCCAGATCTTCCCAGAATTCCTCTACCATCTCTGGGTTCTTCTTGTTATAATTATTTGTGGGGGCATGTGCACTAATTAGTGTGTAGGCTTTGTTTTCAGATCGTATCGCGAATGTTGAAATTTTTTTCTGATTTTGAGGTGAAATCTGTGACAGAGTCCACTATCGATTTATGTACTACAAATCCCGTACCAAAAAATTTGTGATTACTTCCTGGAATAATTTAGGCTGGTTTCCCCTTATATATTCTGTAATTTTCCGAATCAATGTGGTTCTCATCTGTGAATCGTGTTTCCTGTATTGCCATAATTTTGATGTTGAATTTATCCATGGCGTTTGTTGTTTCAATTCACCTGGCTTCAGTAGTGTGTTTGTGTTGAGTGTTACCATGTAAAATATCCTCTTTGTCTTGAAGGTTTCTGAGAAGCTTCGCTTCTTCTCTTTATGACATGCCTGATCCCCTGGAATCAGATGATCAGGTCTATTACCCAGTCTTACTGACTGGAGCCCAGGGTAGTGGATTCTTTCCCACTGTTCTGTCATGATTATTGGTTTGTGTTGAGGTTTTGGTGGTGAAATAACAAAGGATCTCACATAATTCCGACTGAAGTTTTGAGTTCCAGAAGCTTCAATCACAGCCGAGCTCACAGAGCCAACAGACGCTGACCAGAGTACCGATGGCTACCACCCGGACCTGTCTGGATTTTGGGGATTCACCTGTAACCCTAGGTAGGGGCCCTCACAGGGTGCTACCATCCGGAGCCAGATAGACCCCGGTTTTTTTTTCACGAGGTGTTACTCCTCCCCCTCCTCCTTCCTCATCACTTGCGATATGAGGCTACGGGCTTGGGACCGGCATTATTATTATTATTTCTTTCTTGTCTCAGACGTTATGTCTGGTTAAAAATGGAAGGTGACGCGGACCTTGATCAAGCGTGACTTCCTTTTAACTGTACGGTATACGTTACATTGCATTTAGGAACTTTCGGGTAATTGAACAAGTGTCAATAATTACAGATTTCTGTAGTTGTATATATAAGTTTGGATGTAGCTGTATTGCATTGATGTACTGGTGAATATTGTGTGGTATGACTCCTGTAGTTGATGGTATAATTGGTATAATGTCAACCTTATCCTGATGCCACATGTCCTTGACTTCCTCAGCCAGTTGGATGTATTTTTCAATTTTTTTCTCCTGTTTTCTTTTGTATATTTGTTGTATTGGGTATGGATATTTCGATTAGTTGTGTCAATTTCTTCTTTTTATTGGTTAGTATGATGTCAGGTTTGTTATGTGGTGTTGTTTTATCTGTTATAATGGTTCTGTTCCAGTATAATTTGTATTCATCGTTCTCCAGTACATTTTGTGGCGCATACTTGTATGTGGGAACATGTTGTTTTATAAGTTTATGTTGTAAGGCAAGCTGTTGATGTATTATTTTTGCTACATTGTCATGTCTTCTGTGGTATTCTGTATTTGCTAGTATTGTACATCCGCTTGTGATGTGATCTACTGTTTCTATTTGTTGTTTGCAAAGTCTGCATTTATCTGTTGTGGTATTGGGATCTTTAATAATATGCTTGCTGTAATATCTGGTGTTTATTGTTTGATCCTGTGTTGCAATCATGAATCCTTCCGTCTCGCTGTATATATTGCCTTTTCTTAGCCATGTGTTGGATGCGTCTTGATCGATGTGTGGCTGTGTTAGATGATACGGGTGCTTGCCATGTAGTGTTTTCTTTTTCCAATTTACTTTCTTCGTATCTGTTGATGTTATGTGATCTAAAGGGTTGCAGAAGTGGTTATGAAATTGCAGTGGTGTAGCCGAGGTATTTATATGAGTGATTGCTTTGTGTATTTTGCTAGTTTCTGCTCGTTCTAGAAATAATTTTCTTAAATTGTCTACCTGTCCATAATGTAGGTTTTTTATGTCGCTAAATCCCCTTCCTCCTTCCTTTCTGCTTAATATGAATCTTTCAGTTGCTGAATGTATGTGATGTATTCTATATTTGTGGCACTGTGATCGTGTATGTGTATTGAGTGCTTCTAGGTCTGTGTTACTCCATTTCACTACTCCAAATGAGTAGGTCAATATTGGTATAGCATAAGCATTTATAGCTTTTGTCTTGTTTCTTGCTGTCAGTTCTGTTTTGAGTATTTTTGTTAGTCATTGTGTATATTTTTCTTTTAGTTCTTCTTTAATATTTGTATTATCCATTCCTATTTTTGTCTGTATCCTAGATATTTATAGGCATCTGTTTTTTCCATCGCTTCTATGCAGTCGCTGTGGTTATCCAATATGTAATCTTCTTGTTTAGTGTGTTTTCCCTTGACTATGCTATTTTTCTTACATTTGTCTGTTCCAAAAGCCATATTTATATCATTGCTGAATACTTCTGTTACCTTTAGTAATTGGTTGAGTTGTTGATTTGTTGCTGCCAGTAGTTTTAGATCATCCATGTATAGCAGATGTGTGATTTTGCGTGGGTATGTTCCAGTAATATTGTATCCATAATTTGTATTATTTAGCATGTTGGATAGTGGGTTCAGAGCAAGGCAGAACCAGAAAGGACTTAATGAGTCTCCTTGGTATATCCCACGCTTAATCTGTATTGGCTGTGATGTGATATTATTTGAATTTGTTTGGATATTAAGTGTGGTTTTCCAATTTTTCATTACTATGTTTAGGAACTGTATCAATTTAGGATCTACTTTGTATATTTCCAATATTTGTAGTAACCATGAGTGGGGTACACTATCAAAAGCTTTTTGGTAATCAATGTATGCATAGTGTAGCGACCTTTGTTTAGTTTTAGCTTGATATGTCACCTCTGCATCTATTATCAGTTGCTCTTTACATCCTCGTGCTCCTTTGCAACAGCCTTTTTGTTCTTCATTTATAATTTTGTTCTGTGTTGTATGTGTCATTAATTTCTGTGTCATGACTCAAGTTAATATTTTGTATATTGTTGGTAGGCATGTTATGGGGCGATATTTAGCTGGGTTTGCTGTGTCTGCTTGATCTTTAGGTTTCAGATAAGTTCTTCCATGTGTAAGTGTATCAGGGAATGTGTATGGGTCTGCACTGTAACTGTTAAATCATTTAGTTAAATAATTTATTATTGTTATTATTATTATTATTCATTATACATTATTGGCAATGACTGTAGTTGTATAAACTTGTTGATAAGCGTAACTGTTATACAGCAGATGCTATTAATTTCACACTCTCACATTTATCTGAATCTAAAAATTTGTGAACAATAAGAATGTATCCAGAATGAGATTTTCACTCTGCAGCGGAGTGTGCACTGATATGAAACTTCCTGGCAGATTAAAACTGTGTGCCCTGCCAGGATGTTTCAATAAGAATGTATACTCACAAACCGCCACGTGTACAACTGATTGCATGTTTATGCAGTCTTCTCTATAAGCTATCTCTGTTCTGTTCGATAATATACGCGCAGTTTTTGTAGTCGTTTTATATGATTCTTAGGCTGCATGTAAAAATACGCGTCGCAAAGCTGCACCAGCGGAGTACATTTGGGAGGGATTACTTTAATAATAACGCGGGAATGAAAAAAGTGCCGGTAGCCAGATTCGATCTACGGACCTCGCGCTTATGAAATTAACCGCTTTCTCTCCGAACTGCGCACTCCATGAATGCTAGCGACCATACATACAGGGCATAACAGAACGACGTTTTAAAAACTTGGGAGATTGTAGACGATGAAGTTTTGAATGTTTTCGTTTCAGGAACCTATAGCTAGAAATGTGAAATGAAGATCCTATAGCCACCACTGCGCTTTTAAAAATACACGCGCTACCTGTACGAGAAGTTCAAATGGTTCAAATGGCTCTGAGCACTATGGGACTTCACATCTGAGGTTATCAGTCCCCTGGACTTAGAACTACTTAAACCGAACTAACCTAAGGACATCACACACATCCATGCCAGAGGCAGGATTCGAACCTGCGACGGTAGCAGCAGCGCGGTTCCGGACTGAAGCGCCTAGAACCGCTCGGTCACAGCGACCCGCTTGTACGAGAAGTTACCAGGTGATATTCTCAGTACACATTTGAGCTGGAATTCTTGGAGATCACCTTATTGGAACACACATAGGCTATTACCAGATCGTTTGAATGATGCATAGTATTTGGACTTTCTGCACAATGCCTTGCCCGAACTTCTGGAGGACGTTCCCTTGCAACCGTGCACTACTTTGTGGTTTCAGAACTATGGTGCTCCAGCGCACTTTGTCAGGCCAGGGAATATCTCACAGACATCTTCAGACAGAGAATAATTAGGAGATGCCGAGTCCTTTGGTTTGTGCGCTCCCCTGACCTCACCACTCTTCACTTTGTCCTCCGGGATTATGTAAAGTCCTTTGTGTACTCAACACCAGTAGAAACAGTGCCTCAGCTTATTGGGCGCATCTTCACAGCGTTTGATACAATCAGAAGAGAGAGCAGATTAATCACACAAAACATGGTTCGTCATTTCACATTACGTAACAAAATCCATGTTCGTAACATTGAACAATTACTCCACAGTAGTGAAGCCACAGATTCTGTTTAAAGTATTTGACTGTACTCTACTGTTAGTGCACGTTTTTCAGACTACAGTATCTGGTGTTTCATTTAGCGTCTAAATACGTAGAAATCGCATAGTGCTGTACAAACTTTATTTCACATTTCCAGCTATAGATCCCTACTATCAAAACGTTGAAAATTTCATCTTCTACAATCCCGGAAATTTTTAAAACGTCGTTCTGTTACACCTCGTATAAGCAGGCGTAAAATGTTCAAACTCTATTTCCTCGGAAACGGTTAGGAGTAGCGTCTTTCTGTTTTCATATGTTAAAGTCTTATTCCTGCACTACACACCCTGTCAATATGAATCAAATCGGCGAGAGGAAGATCGTACGGTGTCCTTGTGAAGGTAAAGAACTGGAGGAATACGAACACTAACGACTTGCCCTAAGTCGGGCACGAATTACATGAGGGGAAGAAAACATGCGAGTTACTGAACGGTACTTCAAGTCTCATGCCATTGCGTTACTCAGTAACGAATACGTACGACATCCAACAGAGCTACTTACGACAATCTACTGAGAGTCAGATCGTCGCCGATATGAATGTCAGGAAGCTATTTCTATCACGACTGTGCGGAGAAAAATGCACTGCATGGGCTATAGCTTGCGATAACCCACATGACAAGCTGGGCCTTCCCATAACTTTTGACCATTATAGAGGTCATCCACTGAGGACAGAACGCTGTTCTGTCAGCTCCAATTCCCAATGGTGAACACTGAGCACTAGAAGCAAGGTCTAGGTCAATCGAATGAGCTAGGACGCGCAATTCAAAGACTCTGGACTCTCATGCCGTAGGAAAGGGGTTCAAATCACCATCCGACCACCTAGATTTACGTTTCCCGTACTTTCCCTCAATCGAGTAAGGCGGAAGCCTCAATGACTAGTTTGATATGAACACGGGCTATTTTCTTTCACAGCTTCATCTGATCAGAGTTTGAGCTCAGTCTCCTGAGCTCGACGTCAACAGCTCACTGAACCCTAACCAACAGAGATACCAAACAAGCAGAAGAGGCATCAGGGCCTAAAATAGGTAGTACAGGGTGTTCAGATGGTGATGTAACCTTATCAAAACACGTTTCTTTTTTCTTGCAGGTATGATCGGAGTTAAATTGCCGAAGAAACTTGCTACTCACTACAGTGGTGATTACTAATTACCAACCAGTATATTAGATGCGCCGTTTATGTCGAGACTCAGAATACCTTGTCAGGAAAGTATGGTAAGGATGCGCCAAGCAAATCCACTACCAAGCAGAAAAGGTGCTTAACCACTGAGTCTCATGAAGTCTGTGTGACCTCTACACCGTCTGTTTCACCTTTGGCAGTACCCAGTACAAGTTATTAAAGAAGAATCAGTACAGAATGCCATTTAAAAAGTTGTTAGCTGAGGACAATGGAAAACGTGCAGTTTTCTGCCAACAGTCGACGTCATCTGCAACGTCAGATGGTGAAGTCCTCCTTGATTGATTCAGGTCTGATGAGGCATGGTTCCACCTTGATGGGTGTATAAACGTACAGAATTCGCATATTTGGACTACGGTAGTCCCTCGTCAGCTGCACGAGCCCCCTTTACCCAGAATATGCAGGTCTGCAGTGTCACACTGGTGAGTTCATCACATTATTTCATGGCACAGGAAACAGTAATTGCAACATACCGATGGTGCAACTGTTTATAAACACTATACCTGAAGACCAGCTACAGTACACATGGTATCAGTTAGCCAAAAGAGGAAAACTGACTTACAGTTTAACATGGAATTCGAACTATGTGTTGTTTCTGGCCACTCTTCACATCGTTCAGGGATGAAGGCTACGTTAAAATGAAGATTGAAAGTGGACCGACCGTAATTCGATCGTGCGCCCTCTCAATTTCCTAGTAAGCACTTTACCAATTAACCATCACGCCTCGCACGTGTGTGTGTGTGTGTGTGTGTGTGTGTGTGTGTGTGTGTGTGTGTGTCTATAATTAGTTCATCTATAGGTTTTGCATAGTAAGTTTGCGAGTATCGAAATATGTGACAAATTGACGCATCTCTTGACTGCAATGACTGAGAACCTTGAATTTTACACACCGCCAAGGGCCCATAGACTTTAGTATGCGATATAAATTTCAACGTGATACTTCGACCCGTTCCTGAGAAAAATGGGTCTTAACAGCCAGACAGACTAACAACGAAGCGATGCAATAAAGGTTCCGTTTTTACTAACTGAGGTACGGAACCCTAAAAAAGACGCCATTCCCGAACAGTACAAGTAAAGTCAACAATGTGTTACTAAATTCCATCAACAAACGTTAAAACATGTGTTTAAGATCACACAACGTCGTCTACAATTATGTGAATAGCATAAAGGAAGCCAAAGTCACCAACCCTCTTAGCTTTCTCATTTACCCACGAGGTTGCCTTACAGTTTTAACGCACTCTATTATAGGATTTTCCAACAGCATAATGAGTAGTTCATCATGCACTACCGTCTTCCCTCGACCATGAGAATTAAAGATTTACTTTGTTAAGGCAAAGTAAAGGTCAAGTTAGTGACTTCACAATTTTGATCATAGAGTTCTGAATTTACAGTTGTACCCTATCATTCTATAACAGTGTCCAGTGGTCCATCCTCCTAGGCTGAGACGTTTCCTAAGATAATGACTCTTGCTTCCTGTTTTAGTTGGTGGAGCTACGTGGAATCAGTTACGTGTCGCTGTGTGAGCAGAGTGCTGTGTAGAAAGTATGCGGGCTGCTTGGAATGTCACTATCCAGTATCCCGTATGGAGTAACTCCGACATTCGAGCAGAGAAATCGCGAGTTTCCCGGAATCCGGGGAAATGCAGAGTGTTACAGACCTTTGGGGTCACATTTACAGCGGACGGACAGCATTCTAAACTGGGCATCTTTGCAGAAAAAACTAGTGGCAGAAAAGTAATATTTCAGGCGGTCCGACGTCTTGAATGAACACTGTCCAACAGACACGTGTTTCTACACTGTTAAAAAAAAAAAAAAGAAAGGCTCTAAGCACTATGGGACTTAGGATCTGTGGTCATCAGTCCCCTAGACTTAGAATTACTTAAACCGAACTAACTCGGACATCATACACACCCATGGCCGAGGCAGGATTCGAACCTGCGACTGTAGCAGCAGCGCGGTTGCGAACTGAAGCGCCTAGAACCGCTCGGCCAGTTTCATAACAAACAACTACCTGTTACATAGACGCTAGTGGCGCTACTTTAAGAAGCGACATACTAATTACTATGTTGGAGCTACCATTGTTTAATGTTCATCACTAGCTGTCCAAGATAGAGCCTAACTCGTTACAGCGACTTGCAGACATGGATTTAATGCATCATAAAGTAGGATGTAGTAGCCAAAAATTCGAACGAATGTACAGAGAGGAGTATCAGGGCAGGTATCATCTTAATAGTAACAAATACAGGGTGGTCCGTAGGTGTGGTGCCACTCTTCTAAAACAAAAAATGGTGGACAAACCGAAATTTAAAGTCAAGTGAGGCTATGTTAGCAGCATGGCGGACATTTTGGAAGCCGTCATCTGGGATACAAATAGTACTTTTCTAATGGAAAGGGGGGAGGGGGGGGCGGCGGGTCAGAGACATATTACAGGCATAGAGAATTACACGAGAAAAACAATAATGTCTTCCATTTGAGAGTACATTTATCCATTCCCGAGTTGAGTCGCATTTTGTACATAACATCGTTTCGCCTATGATGTGCTTTTTACAGGTGAAGGTAATTTCTGTGTGAACGGAGGGGTAAACTAACAGAATTGTAGATACTGGTCAGATGTCAATTCTCACTAGAAAGAACTATCTATGAAATTTGGTGGATCGAAAGCGATGGTTTGGTGTGGAACGTGGGTTTTCTCGTATTATTGGGCCCTTCTTCATACTAAGAGTACCCCGTTATCTGCAGTTATTAGACGAAGCTGTGAGGTCGTCGGTGCTATCTGAATGCGAGAAATTTCCAACTCTCTTTTAACGTTGTGGAGCCGCACTTCATGGGCTAGTTGTCCGGGTATACATAGATATCCAGCTTCCTCGGAGATGGATACGTCGTGTATGTATGGTGAAATGGCAGCCATGTTCCCCGGCTGTAGGTCAGGTAGATTATCTGTGTGTGGGGACATGTGAAGGCAATTGGGCATGCGGTGAAGAACAGCAACCTTCCGCGATTCAGGAAACGGACTGTGGATAGTTGTGCTCCTATTCCAATACCACGTGTTCGTTAAAGTGCATGAGGAATGGATGAAACGGATAACAGCCACTCTACGATGTTCTGTACAACATGTTTATCACATCCAGTAGACGTTTTGTGAGATCACCAGCATTTGCCTTGTTCAGTACGAAATGTGACATTACTGAAGAATGAATAAAGCTATGTAGAGATGAAGGACGCCCTTGTTGTTTCTCGTAATTCTCTGTCAGTCTGATACGTCACATGATAAGCTTTCAATTTGGAAGAAATCACTAGCTGTTTCGAAGATCGTGGCCTCCAATATGGCCGTCATGTTGGCTACATAGCCTCATCGGTTTTCCCCCCACTCCCTTCTCGCACTGACTTTAAATTTCTGTTTGTTCACCCTTTTTTTTATTTTTACTTTACAAGGGTCGTTCCACATCTAAGGAACACGCTATGTATTTCCTTGCATGAAATATGAAATGCACGAGAAACAGGATAGTTCAAGCCACAATGAGATGGTCACGTATCTCTAGATAGAACAGTTTGCAAATTAGAAATGGCAGTGACGGATCGTGTGGGAGAAGTTCCATCAATAACCACCAGTCAACACACTTCGAAGAATATAATGTGAAGAGTACTAGTGGAGCACCACGTAACATCCATACGATTAACAAATTGTGAAAGCAATGGGACCAAATGATTTTTGAACCCGTAGTCCAGTTCTGTCCATGGATTATGTCATAGTGCATTCACCGAGAACGGCGTTCATCATTTTGGACAATTATTCTGAATTTACATTGTTGCTATAAAAATGTGTAGGCTGTTTTTATCAATAACAAACTAAATTTCAATTTCTAACCATATTTCATTACCTCTTAGGTCTCTCTACCATTAGCGTAATTACGACAAAGATTTAGGACACTCTGAATAAGATAAAGCTGTTATCGACTCACAGATTGGTTTGAGCATCATAGTGCTTTGCTAGACATGGTTCTACTTGAGGTGGTATGCCGTTGTCTTCCATCAGTCTTTGAACTGACTTACCTAGGCAGTTACAGGGAGAACTACATTTCAGTTCAAGGATCATCAATTAAAAGAAGGCTAGTGCTGCAGGAGAATTTGGCTGAGGAGCAGTTTGGTTTTAGAAGGAATGCAGGCACAAGAGATGCAACAGGACTTAAGCGAATTTTTGGAAAGAGGTCTATTGGAAAGGGAAGAGAGCTACAGGGTGGGACAAATAAAAGTGGCCTGGACTTCTGAGCGTTACGTTACCAACATTTTGAAATCATTTGTGGCAGCACTAACGGAGGAGGAAAAGGCCTACAGTTGCTTCCAACAGGATGGAGCAACTGCCCATACAACCGGCCGAAACTTGGAGCACATTAACACAATCGTCACGCCGTTAGCAGTGGTCAGCCTGGTCGCGGCCCTAGCTGGCCACCCAGTTCATCTGATCTGTCAGCGGGCGATTAGTTTGTATAGGGAGCCCCAAGTCTAAGGTGTATCGTAACAACCCTCATAGTCTTCAAGAACTGCAGCAGAACATTTCGGATGAGACTCCAGCAATTCCAGCGGTCCAGCTTCGATCCGCCTTCAGCAACTTGCTGATCAGGGTCAAAAGTGCCAAGAGATGAATGGTAGTCACTTTCAACGTCTGTTACAGTCAGGTTAGTACTGTATTTCCTTTCCTTGGCTGTGTTTCTCTGTACCCTGAACTCTGTTCTCCGGGCCACTTTTATTGGCCCACCCTGTATGTGTGTGTTTTATGGGCCTGGAAAAGGCATGTGACAATGTGGGTTGGGATTAGCTTGAAACTGTAATGAGGGACAAGAGAGTGGACTGGAAAGCCAGGTGACTTATAAAATCATTATGTGTAAATCAAAAAGCGCCAGTTAAAGTGAGAGGGGAAAGAACCAGATGGATAAAACCAGCAAAAGGAGCACGATAAGGGTGCTGGCTGTATCGTCCTCTTTTCAATTTGTTCTTAGAAAATGACTGCTCACTGCCCATTAGATGATAAAGGTGTAAAAATTGGAGGAGGAGAACGTGGTTTTTGAGGTTTGGAGAAGAAATGGGCAACAGATGAAAAAGAAGTACAGGATATAGTGAATACCACTGAAGCTAGAGGAAAGAGTTATGGAATTACAATTAATACAAAAATGTAATGGCACTAGGAGAAAAGTCAAGGGGAAAAGATATTGCTGAGTGGGGAAATATTAGAACATGTGCAAAGCTTTAAATACATCAGAAGCAGGACAGAAACAGACTGGAAGACCAGCACAGGAATTATAAAGAGGACAGCAACGGTGAAAGAGGCATTTTATGAGAAAAGGTGAGTTTTCTGCGGCAATATGAACAAATATTTGAGGAAAAGATAAACAAAATATTTTGAATGGAGTGTCCTGGAAGGTGCTCAAAGATGTAAACTGAGACTGGGGTCTTTTGAGATGCTGAAATGGTGTATGTAAATAATAATTTGGATGGATAAAGTGAAAAATGATGAGGTATTGTGAAGCGTGGGAAAGCAAAACAATTTCTGAATATCATAAAAAGCAAAAAACTGGATTGGACATTTATTAAGAAAGAAGAAGGAACTTACGAAAACAGTCAAAGAGACATGTAGACGGCAAGAGGACGTGAGAAAGGAAGAGATCTCTGATTCTGGATGAAGTGCTGGACGGCAACACATCCAGCAGCATGAAGAAGGAAGCACTCGATCGCAGGAAATGAAAATGCACATGATCTGCAGACACAGCAGAAACTGATGATGATGACGACGACGATAACGACAGTTCAACGTTGACTCCGAGTCACCGTCCAGCTCGGCATTTTTCACATTAACCACCATTTCAAAGGTGAAGGATTGAAAGTCAGTCCTAGGGCTGATCAGCGATCGAACCGGAGACCTATAGATTCGTAGTGGTACACATTTACCGCTGAACCACCGAACCACACACGACTGCATGCCGGACCGGGACCAAATGTGAACACTTAATGTCTCCAAGTATAGGAGACAACAATTAGGAAGGCATTGTCAGGGAGAAAATCGTCTATATGATCAACAGCAATGAATGAAATATGGTGGATCCTATCGTTTGCGGAAAACAGGTGGGTAGAACGTTGCGCCGAAGAAAATGTGACTGTGTTACGTAATGGAAAAACGTTGCTGGTCACCGGACCTCGCAGAACCTGTCTTTCATGAATATTTACTCACACAGCCAGTCGTAACGAACTCTACAGTAAATCTGTCTGGTGTGGAGCGATCGTAAACAAGGTGTCAAACTGGGTGCATAATTTTTTAGGGCGTCGTCAAAAATTACACATGCATTACGACAAGCGCGGAGGCAGAATACGTTCGGTACGTATAACGAAATCGTGCACATCAGTTTCTGGAAGTCTGGTGCCTAAACCCGCAAACCACACGCTAGCATATATAAATCTGAGATGTACTGAAATTCGAAATGAAAATGTAACACATTTTGATCTGAGAAAGACGTTTACAACGCTTCGATTACGCTGGAAACGGGAACAGGAAGTTAGTTTGATAACTCATCTGTACCTTACGAGCCACCTTCCGGTGTGATAGTACAATATATAATGTACCTTCTTCGCCACCGACCTTCCCGCGCCCTCACACACACACACACACACACACACACTCACTCACTCACTAGCTCCCGCCTTCTTCGTCCATTTTCCAATGATATGCGGGGAGAAATTTTGTCGCTTCAGCGGTGGCAAGCGAATAATTTAGAAGTCGCGCACAGGACGGGCTGCCGCTAATCGTGTAACGATGAGCAAAAATGGTTGTGGGTAACAGATGTCCACACGGAATGTACACTTAGGTGACAAAAGTTATGGGATAGCGATATGCCCACATACAGATTGCCGTAGTATAGCGTACACAATGTATAAAATGGCAGGTGATTCATGTAAAGGTTTCCGACGTAATTATAGTGGCACGACGGGAATTAACAGACTTTGAACGTGGAATGGTAGTTGCAACTAGACGCACGAACAATGCACTTCGGAAATCGTTAGAGAATTCAATATTCCGAGATCCACAGTGTCAAGAGAATGCTGAGGATAGCAAATTTGAGACATTAACTTGGGGAACGCAGTGGCCGATGGCTTTCACTTAACGACCAAGAGCAGCAGTGTTTACGTAGCGTTGTCAGTGGTAACAGACAAGCAACGCTGTGTTAAATAACCGCCGAAATCAATGTGGGGCGTACGACGAACGTATCCGTTAGAACAGTGCGGCGAAAATCGGCGTTAATAAGCTATTGCAACAGACGACCGATGCGCCTGGCTTTGCTGCCTCGCCTCTCCTAGGCTCGCGATCATGTCGGTTGGACCCTAGACTATAGAAAAACCGTGACCTGGTCAGATAAGTCCCGATTTCAGTTGGTAAGAATTGATGGCAGGGTTGGAGTGTGGTGCAGACCCCACGAAGCCATGGAACCAAGTTATCAACAAGGCGCTGTGCAAACTGCTGGAGGCTCCATAATGGTGTGGGCTGCGTTTACCTTGAATGAACTGGGTTCTCTGGTCCACTTGAACAAATCATTGAGTGGAAATGGTTAGTTTAGCTATTTGTTCCCAAACAAAGATGGAATTTTTATGGATGACAATGCGCTTTGTCACGGGGTCTTAGTTGTTCGCAATTGGTTTGAAGAACAGTCTGAACAATTGGGGGCGAATGATTTGGCCGCCCAGATCGCCCCACGTGAATCCCATCGAATATTTATGGGATATAATCAAGAGGTCAGTTCATGCAGCGACAACACTTTCGCAATTATGGGCGTCTGCCGGACGTTCCTATGCAGTCCAAAATCGAGTCAGTCACATCCGAATGCCTTGCAAACCTCTATATTCAACGATTCTACCAGCCAGCCAAATGGAGATCCACTATCAGGAACCTTTCAAACTGTCAGGTGCTGATAATGCTGTGTCTCACGAGTACATGGCATCTCCATGTCATTGACAGTGATGGCTTGATAACACCATACAGTACGAACAACATTAATGCACTATTGTGATCACTACTTGTCACAGAGAATTGCATCTGTCATCATCTACATACGAGTCAATGGTGAGTACGTACACGAAGTTACATCGACATCCGACCATGTCTTTCGTGTGCTTCACTTTTCTTGTCAGTCAGTGTAATATAGATTGCCTTATTGTCCCATGCAACGGTCATAAAAACATAAATATATCAGTGTCATCGACAGACAGTCTATTAGGAAACGATGGAAGCAGCGTGTAATATTGCTGGGTACTAGGAGGGTTAATGTGGCATACAACAAACAGGGATCGAATAGAACCGGTACTGTTACAAGCCCTGCGTATGGATCCCAGTTTGTCCAACTTTAGTGTCGTGGTTATAATATGAGACTTATACTGAAGGAGGTACGGATGTTTCGAATATTACGTAACGTGGTCTTTTGGAATTTCCGAATAAAGCTCTCCGCAGTGCACATCGTCTCTCTTTTAACGTCGCAGGCTGCACTATGTTGAGCATTTGTCTCACTCTGACTAAACAAACCCGTGACGAATCGACCAGCTCTTCTTTGAATAGATTCAGTCTTCTGCGTTAATCTAAGCTGGTAAAGGTACGAGGCTGTGTTGCAGTAGTAAAAAATGCGACGAACAAGGCTTTTGTAAACGACCTCTCCAGTGCTTTAATTTCGTTTCAGTAGGATTTTTCCAATGAATCCGAGTTTTCATCTGCCTTCCCCACGGCTGGAGTTATGTGGTCGTCCCCATCTGAAATGATTTCAGACAAAAAAACCGATATAAGTTGTGCCTCATTCCAGTAAGTGATCGCCGATCATGTAATCAAATGATAGCAGATAATTTCGCCTATTTACCGCCATTACGTTACATTTAGTTGTATTTAGAATCAGCCACCAAACTTTGCATGAGGCATCTGCTACCCTCTCTCTACACGTGAAGGTATCGACTTCCTGCACACAAATGCGTGGTTTGTGAAAATCCACACAGAACGCACATATAACCAATCCCAATATTAATAAACACATTACTCCCGGTTCACACTCATGCAACCACACTCAAAAACCATTTTTTCTACACGATACCAGTTTTTAAAAAGAAATTCGTCCTCGCAATAGAAAAAGTTGCCCAGAAGAACTGACTGATTTTAAGTTATGATTTAAAGCTTGCCGACAAGCAGTCCGACATTTAAGTTATTCGGCAAATGATCAAACATTTTTTTGTTGCATACTGAAATCCTTCTAAGCCACTGAAAGCTTTCATACTGGGTAATAAAGGTGAGTTTTTTCATCTAGTGGTATAGGTATAGATATCAATACTCTTCTCAAATTGTGATGGATTATTGATGACTAATTTCCATTAGCGAATGTATTGTGATAGTGCAGTTAAAATGCCAAATTCCTCGAAGAGATACCTACATGACGACTGCGGGGAACATCACGTATTACTCTTACTGCTCGCCTTTGTGTAATCAGGACTTTCTTTCTAAGTGATGAGTTACCCAAGAAAATTATTCCGCAAGACATTATTGAGTAGAAATACGCAAAATATGTCAGGAGGTTGATTCGTTTGTTTCCAAGACTAGCAAATACTTACACGAAGAGCAAAAGTAGCTGAACATTGTTTGAGAATCTCAGTAATATGCTTCTTCGAGATAAAGTTTTCATCAGTACGTACACCCAAAGCTTTGGAGCATTCTCTCTTATTTATTGACTCCTGTTCATGTGCTACATCAAATGTTGGTATGAGTATTTGTTCAAATGGTTCAAATGGCTCTGAGCACTATGGGACTCAACTGCTGAGGTCATTAGTCCCCTAGAACTTAGAACTAGTTAAACCTAACTAACCTAAGGACATCACAAACATCCATGCCCGAAGCAGGATTCGAACCTGCGACCGTAGCGGTCTTGCGGTTCCAGACTGCAGCGCCTTTAACCGCACGGCCACTTCGGCCGGCTTGAGTATTTGTTGTACAGGACTGAATATAGTGCATTTTCCCAAAATTCTAGGGAGCGTCCATTTTCTGAGAATCACTCAATAATTCTTGGAAAACATCATTAACAATCCCTTCTGTTGCTTTCTCCCAAATGAGATTTATTATAACACTACTATCGTCTGCAAGATGTACGAATTCTGCTTGTTGAAATTTAAGTGGAAGTTCGTTCACATACACAGAGTGTTTTTCCAAAGAGTCTTCAGTCCATTTCCTCCGGTGTTTCTGCAGATATTTGCAATTTCGCTTTTTTAATTATTCAGCACAAATTTTTGTACACGGTGTGTTACGTACGATTCAAACTAAATGTGTGTAAAGCCATCCATTCAATAAAACTTGAGTTTTTCTAAGAGTTTAACATGCTCTACACGACAGACGCCTTGGAAATAACAAAAATAATTGGCGATATTTTATTATTTAACTTACAATATTTGGCGATTGAATGTATAAATAACATTCTCCGTCAAGCAATCCTTCTGGAAACCAAACTGTGATATGCTAAGTAAATTTTTTTCTACTTACATGTGACTACTCTTGAGTATTTTCTGAAAAATGCATGACACACAGCTGTATCGTATTCATTTATTATTACTACCGGTTTCGATAATAAAATACCATATTGGTATGAAAAAAATGTGTGTGACACCTTATGGGACTTAACTGCTAAAGTCATCAGTCCCTAAGCTTACACACTACTTAACCTAAATTACCCTAAGGACGAACACACACACCCATGCCCGAGGAAGGATTCGAACATCCGCCGGGACCAGCCGCGCAGTCTATGACAGCAGCGCCCTAGACCGCTCGCTGGTATGAAATATTGAACTATAATACTCACATGTCACACAGACTGAGTCAGGGAGACATTTATTGGCACATTTTATGATACGATTAATTGTGAAAATCTAGGAAAGCGAAAATTCATAAATATGGAGCTGAGGCCCATTGAATAACAGAGTAACTAGACAAACGTGTACATATTATTGAGTACATTACTTTTCCGAATATTTTGGAAAAAGATGTCAGTAAGTACATTGGACGATAATTATTTAAGTCTTATTTAACTTTTATTTCACAAAAAATGTAAATAAAATTGTTTTATTTGTTTACTATATATAGCTTTGATTCATTCCCTACCTGATACAAAAGTAGTTGCCCTATTTAATACCTGTCTAATTTTTTCAGCACACACTTACTTGCATTAAGTACCGATGCATTCAAGTTTGGTTGTTAGCATCTCTCCACATCAGGGGCGGCTTACACATACTTCAAGTGTGTTTTTTCCGCACTGACTCAGAACTCACCTGAAATGAAAAATGAAAATGTTTATTCCAAAGTAAAGTATGGATGTTCTTTTTAGATTTATCGAGAATTTACATGTTTATTACATTAATGTTGTAAATAAACCTAACTCTGCCTACAGGGAACAGCTTTTCACTTCAATTCAACATTATGTCAGTTTTTGGTGCAGTTCTAGAAACTGAAATGCAATGAAATTGTCATATGTAATCAAACGGCAGTTAACATATTCTCATAATCCGTTTCACATGCGACTAGTCATCAACAAATATAAAAAGTTTTACTTGTACTAAAAATACAGTAGTCACCAAAGCGAGCAACAGGTGCAGAATATTCATGTTGCAAGGAACCATTACGTACAAAGTTCGCGCATAATTTATATATCTATGCTGCTGCCAAAACAATCTCATGTCGTCGTGAAAAAATCATTATGTTTACAACACTAGTGACGTTTGCTGGCATAGATCGAGATATACTGGATAGTGCTGGTAATATTTCCAGCCATTCTTCCTCAGCTGCCATTTCAGTTACATTTATCACTTACATAAGAAGAACAAAATGTTTATTTTGCTTTTAGTGAAACATGTACCACCCATTCGTATCAGGCATCATCGCCGGTCTATTAAAAAAAAGATACTTGTTTAACGTATTTTATTAGGAGATATGCAGCGTCTGCTGGCAGCGCCTTTATGTTATCTCGCATTTTACCAGTTCTGCATCACAACCCCAATACAGTGGAAACTCATTTATTAGGACTAGTTGGGATAGGAAGTAGTCCAAATTATGGAAAATCCAGAAATTCGGAAAAAAATGACAACAGTTAAATCCCATAAACATACATGATAAAGTTATGTTCATGTAACCACAAATTCTAGACTGTTTTCACGTATAAGAAGGGACTCTCACTTATAAGGAGGGACTCGAAAGTTTAAGTACGCGGGACAGTACGATTCTTGTGGGCGAAAGTCTGAACTGCACACAGATTCACCGCGAAATTCTGGCGATGTATGGAATGTCGCGTCCAATCGTAGCGAAATGGTGCCGACAATTTGACCCAGATCGCACAGAAGACAATATCCAGGCAGTCGAACTCATTCGCAGCAACCGCAAAGTGACTATCGCTCAGCAGATGTGCATCTCAAGAAGCAGTGGCATTTCCATCGTCCGAGATCGTTCGCAGCAGCGGAAAATGTGCTCACGCTGGGTACCGCTATCTCTGTCACCTGGACGCAAACGCAGCTATTCTGGATTTCCTTGAGCGGTACTCCGCGGAAGGCAATGTCTCCCCAAGCCCCGTCATTGCGGACGACGAGACATGGGTTCATCATTTGACGCTTGCAACAAAGAGAGCGTCTATGGCATGGAGACACACTCCCGTCCTCTGCGGAAGAAATCTGAAGTTGTGCAATCAGCAGAAAAGGTCATGGACACCGTTTCCTTTGACTGTGAAGGAGTAATGTACACACAACAATGGACGAAACTATTAATGCAGATTCCTACTGTGTAATAGTGTCATCGCTGCGCAGCGTCATAAAGAGCAAGAGGCGTGGACAACTAAGCAAAGACATTGTTCTGCTGCCGCAATTCAACCCTCAGTCTGGAGCCCATAACACAATCATTGGTCCATCGTTTTCGATGGGAGATTTGGAAGCATCCGCCACACAGTGCACATCTTGCACCATGCGATTTGCATCTTTTTGGCAAGTCGAAAGAACATCCGGTGAGACACAGAAACAGATTTTCCAGCGATGAGGGCGTCCAGACAATGGTTCACGAATGGCTCCATGACCGAGAAGCGGACTTCTGCCGTCGAGGAATTTAACGATTGGTAGAACGTTTCGAACGTTCTTTACAGAGATTTGTTAACTGTGTTGAAAAATATGGTCATACCTGTGTCACTCTGAATGATAGCGCAGCATTCAATAAAAATTACTTGGCCTGCCATAACAGTGAGTGACTTACTTTCCGAAATCCACTCGCACGTAGGAGGGAGCACTATACGGGTTGACTCTTCCAAGAACGCATTCACACCGTGACGCAGAACCAAGGGCGCCCATTCAACAATGTGAAAGGGGTACGGTGCTAGATCTGGGGGTATGTACAAGGGTTGCCCAGAAAGTAATGCACCGTATTTTTTTTTCTTAGCCGAAAACAATGCTACGAATGCGAAACGTTACGTATGTATTATTTGAAGTCTCCTGAGTGAGCACCCCAAGTTTCCGTCACTTCCGAAAGCTAGCGTAGCTAAAAGACAGTTTCAAAATGGCGTCTGTAGGTGATGTACAAGGGTTGCCCAGAAAGTAATGCACCGTATTTTTTTTTTCTTAGCCGAAAACAATGCTACGAATGCGAAACGTTACGTATGTATTATTTGAAGTCTCCTGAGTGAGCACCCCAAGTTTCCGTCACTTCCGAAAGCTAGCGTAGCTAAAAGACAGTTTCAAAATGGCGTCTGTAGGTGATGTACAAGGGTTGCCCAGAAAGTAATGCACCGTATTTTTTTTTTCTTAGCCGAAAACAATGCTACGAATGCGAAACGTTACGTATGTATTATTTGAAGTCTCCTGAGTGAGCACCCCAAGTTTCCGTCACTTCCGAAAGCTAGCGTAGCTAAAAGACAGTTTCAAAATGGCGTCTGTAGGTGATGTACAAGGGTTGCCCAGAAAGTAATGCACCGTATTTTTTTTTTCTTAGCCGAAAACAATGCTACGAATGCGAAACGTTACGTATGTATTATTTGAAGTCTCCTGAGTGAGCACCCCAAGTTTCCGTCACTTCCGAAAGCTAGCGTAGCTAAAAGACAGTTTCAAAATGGCGTCTGTAGGTGATGTACAAGGGTTGCCCAGAAAGTAATGCACCGTATTTTTTTTTTCTTAGCCGAAAACAATGCTACGAATGCGAAACGTTACGTATGTATTATTTGAAGTCTCCTGAGTGAGCACCCCAAGTTTCCGTCACTTCCGAAAGCTAGCGTAGCTAAAAGACAGTTTCAAAATGGCGTCTGTAGGTGATGTACAAGGGTTGCCCAGAAAGTAATGCACCGTATTTTTTTTTTCTTAGCCGAAAACAATGCTACGAATGCGAAACGTTACGTATGTATTATTTGAAGTCTCCTGAGTGAGCACCCCAAGTTTCCGTCACTTCCGAAAGCTAGCGTAGCTAAAAGACAGTTTCAAAATGGCGTCTGTAGGTGATGTACAAGGGTTGCCCAGAAAGTAATGCACCGTATTTTTTTTTTCTTAGCCGAAAACAATGCTACGAATGCGAAACGTTACGTATGTATTATTTGAAGTCTCCTGAGTGAGCACCCCAAGTTTCCGTCACTTCCGAAAGCTAGCGTAGCTAAAAGACAGTTTCAAAATGGCGTCTGTAGGTGATGTACAAGGGTTGCCCAGAAAGTAATGCACCGTATTTTTTTTTTCTTAGCCGAAAACAATGCTACGAATGCGAAACGTTACGTATGTATTATTTGAAGTCTCCTGAGTGAGCACCCCAAGTTTCCGTCACTTCCGAAAGCTAGCGTAGCTAAAAGACAGTTTCAAAATGGCGTCTGTAGGTGATGTACAAGGGTTGCCCAGAAAGTAATGCACCGTATTTTTTTTTTCTTAGCCGAAAACAATGCTACGAATGCGAAACGTTACGTATGTATTATTTGAAGTCTCCTGAGTGAGCACCCCAAGTTTCCGTCACTTCCGAAAGCTAGCGTAGCTAAAAGACAGTTTCAAAATGGCGTCTGTAGGTGATGTACAAGGGTTGCCCAGAAAGTAATGCACCGTATTTTTTTTTTCTTAGCCGAAAACAATGCTACGAATGCGAAACGTTACGTATGTATTATTTGAAGTCTCCTGAGTGAGCACCCCAAGTTTCCGTCACTTCCGAAAGCTAGCGTAGCTAAAAGACAGTTTCAAAATGGCGTCTGTAGGTGATGTACAAGGGTTGCCCAGAAAGTAATGCACCGTATTTTTTTTTTCTTAGCCGAAAACAATGCTACGAATGCGAAACGTTACGTATGTATTATTTGAAGTCTCCTGAGTGAGCACCCCAAGTTTCCGTCACTTCCGAAAGCTAGCGTAGCTAAAAGACAGTTTCAAAATGGCGTCTGTAGGTGATGTACAAGGGTTGCCCAGAAAGTAATGCACCGTATTTTTTTTTTCTTAGCCGAAAACAATGCTACGAATGCGAAACGTTACGTATGTATTATTTGAAGTCTCCTGAGTGAGCACCCCAAGTTTCCGTCACTTCCGAAAGCTAGCGTAGCTAAAAGACAGTTTCAAAATGGCGTCTGTAGGTGATGTACAAGGGTTGCCCAGAAAGTAATGCACCGTATTTTTTTTTTCTTAGCCGAAAACAATGCTACGAATGCGAAACGTTACGTATGTATTATTTGAAGTCTCCTGAGTGAGCACCCCAAGTTTCCGTCACTTCCGAAAGCTAGCGTAGCTAAAAGACAGTTTCAAAATGGCGTCTGTAGGTGATGTACAAGGGTTGCCCAGAAAGTAATGCACCGTATTTTTTTTTTCTTAGCCGAAAACAATGCTACGAATGCGAAACGTTACGTATGTATTATTTGAAGTCTCCTGAGTGAGCACCCCAAGTTTCCGTCACTTCCGAAAGCTAGCGTAGCTAAAAGACAGTTTCAAAATGGCGTCTGTAGGTGATGTACAAGGGTTGCCCAGAAAGTAATGCACCGTATTTTTTTTTTCTTAGCCGAAAACAATGCTACGAATGCGAAACGTTACGTATGTATTATTTGAAGTCTCCTGAGTGAGCACCCCAAGTTTCCGTCACTTCCGAAAGCTAGCGTAGCTAAAAGACAGTTTCAAAATGGCGTCTGTAGGTGATGTACAAGGGTTGCCCAGAAAGTAATGCACCGTATTTTTTTTTTCTTAGCCGAAAACAATGCTACGAATGCGAAACGTTACGTATGTATTATTTGAAGTCTCCTGAGTGAGCACCCCAAGTTTCCGTCACTTCCGAAAGCTAGCGTAGCTAAAAGACAGTTTCAAAATGGCGTCTGTAGGTGATGTACAAGGGTTGCCCAGAAAGTAATGCACCGTATTTTTTTTTTCTTAGCCGAAAACAATGCTACGAATGCGAAACGTTACGTATGTATTATTTGAAGTCTCCTGAGTGAGCACCCCAAGTTTCCGTCACTTCCGAAAGCTAGCGTAGCTAAAAGACAGTTTCAAAATGGCGTCTGTAGGTGATGTACAAGGGTTGCCCAGAAAGTAATGCACCGTATTTTTTTTTTCTTAGCCGAAAACAATGCTACGAATGCGAAACGTTACGTATGTATTATTTGAAGTCTCCTGAGTGAGCACCCCAAGTTTCCGTCACTTCCGAAAGCTAGCGTAGCTAAAAGACAGTTTCAAAATGGCGTCTGTAGGTGATGTACAAGGGTTGCCCAGAAAGTAATGCACCGTATTTTTTTTTTCTTAGCCGAAAACAATGCTACGAATGCGAAACGTTACGTATGTATTATTTGAAGTCTCCTGAGTGAGCACCCCAAGTTTCCGTCACTTCCGAAAGCTAGCGTAGCTAAAAGACAGTTTCAAAATGGCGTCTGTAGGTGATGTACAAGGGTTGCCCAGAAAGTAATGCACCGTATTTTTTTTTTCTTAGCCGAAAACAATGCTACGAATGCGAAACGTTACGTATGTATTATTTGAAGTCTCCTGAGTGAGCACCCCAAGTTTCCGTCACTTCCGAAAGCTAGCGTAGCTAAAAGACAGTTTCAAAATGGCGTCTGTAGGTGATGTACAAGGGTTGCCCAGAAAGTAATGCACCGTATTTTTTTTTTCTTAGCCGAAAACAATGCTACGAATGCGAAACGTTACGTATGTATTATTTGAAGTCTCCTGAGTGAGCACCCCAAGTTTCCGTCACTTCCGAAAGCTAGCGTAGCTAAAAGACAGTTTCAAAATGGCGTCTGTAGGTGATGTACAAGGGTTGCCCAGAAAGTAATGCACCGTATTTTTTTTTTCTTAGCCGAAAACAATGCTACGAATGCGAAACGTTACGTATGTATTATTTGAAGTCTCCTGAGTGAGCACCCCAAGTTTCCGTCACTTCCGAAAGCTAGCGTAGCTAAAAGACAGTTTCAAAATGGCGTCTGTAGGTGATGTACAAGGGTTGCCCAGAAAGTAATGCACCGTATTTTTTTTTTCTTAGCCGAAAACAATGCTACGAATGCGAAACGTTACGTATGTATTATTTGAAGTCTCCTGAGTGAGCACCCCAAGTTTCCGTCACTTCCGAAAGCTAGCGTAGCTAAAAGACAGTTTCAAAATGGCGTCTGTAGGTGATGTACAAGGGTTGCCCAGAAAGTAATGCACCGTATTTTTTTTTTCTTAGCCGAAAACAATGCTACGAATGCGAAACGTTACGTATGTATTATTTGAAGTCTCCTGAGTGAGCACCCCAAGTTTCCGTCACTTCCGAAAGCTAGCGTAGCTAAAAGACAGTTTCAAAATGGCGTCTGTAGGTGATGTACAAGGGTTGCCCAGAAAGTAATGCACCGTATTTTTTTTTTCTTAGCCGAAAACAATGCTACGAATGCGAAACGTTACGTATGTATTATTTGAAGTCTCCTGAGTGAGCACCCCAAGTTTCCGTCACTTCCGAAAGCTAGCGTAGCTAAAAGACAGTTTCAAAATGGCGTCTGTAGGTGATGTACAAGGGTTGCCCAGAAAGTAATGCACCGTATTTTTTTTTTCTTAGCCGAAAACAATGCTACGAATGCGAAACGTTACGTATGTATTATTTGAAGTCTCCTGAGTGAGCACCCCAAGTTTCCGTCACTTCCGAAAGCTAGCGTAGCTAAAAGACAGTTTCAAAATGGCGTCTGTAGGTGATGTACAAGGGTTGCCCAGAAAGTAATGCACCGTATTTTTTTTTTCTTAGCCGAAAACAATGCTACGAATGCGAAACGTTACGTATGTATTATTTGAAGTCTCCTGAGTGAGCACCCCAAGTTTCCGTCACTTCCGAAAGCTAGCGTAGCTAAAAGACAGTTTCAAAATGGCGTCTGTAGGTGATGTACAAGGGTTGCCCAGAAAGTAATGCACCATATTTTTTTTTTCTTAGCCGAAAACAATGCTACGAATGCGAAACGTTACGTATGTATTATTTGAAGTCTCCTGAGTGAGCACCCCAAGTTTCCGTCACTTCCGAAAGCTAGCGTAGCTAAAAGACAGTTTCAAAATGGCGTCTGTAGGTGATGTACAAGGGTTGCCCAGAAAGTAATGCACCGTATTTTTTTTTTCTTAGCCGAAAACAATGCTACGAATGCGAAACGTTACGTATGTATTATTTGAAGTCTCCTGAGTGAGCACCCCAAGTTTCCGTCACTTCCGAAAGCTAGCGTAGCTAAAAGACAGTTTCAAAATGGCGTCTGTAGGTGATGTACAAGGGTTGCCCAGAAAGTAATGCACCGTATTTTTTTTTTCTTAGCCGAAAACAATGCTACGAATGCGAAACGTTACGTATGTATTATTTGAAGTCTCCTGAGTGAGCACCCCAAGTTTCCGTCACTTCCGAAAGCTAGCGTAGCTAAAAGACAGTTTCAAAATGGCGTCTGTAGGTGATGTACAAGGGTTGCCCAGAAAGTAATGCACCGTATTTTTTTTTTTCTTAGCCGAAAACAATGCTACGAATGCGAAACGTTACGTATGTATGAAGTCTCCCGAGTGAGGGCGCCAAGTTTCCATCACTTCCGATAGATAGCGTATCTGCAGGAGAGTTTCAAAATGGCGTCTGTAGGTGATGTACGCGACAAGCAACTTGCCGTCATTGAATTTCTCACTGCATAGAAGAAACTGTGGTGAATATTCACAAACGCTCGTGCAAAGTCTATGGAGCTGCCGACAGAAGTACTGTTAGTCGCTGGGCACGGAGGGTGAGGTTATCAGAAGGCGGTTCGGCGGAGCTCCACGATTTGCAGCGGTCGCGACCATCCACGGCTGTCACACCTGACATGTCGCAGCGAGCTGATGTCATTCGCGAGGACAGACGCACTACGACTCGGCAGTTGGCGCTGCATCTGTCTATCAGCAAAGGAAATGTGGATGCAATTATCCGCAGTCTTGGATATTCAAAACTGTGTGCAAGATGGGTCCCACGGTGTCTAACGCTGGACCAAAAATCGCACTGAAAAAACATTTGTCTTTATTTGTTGCAACGTTTTGAAGCTGTGGGGAGGCATTCTTGCCCCCTATTTTGACAGGCCATGAAATCTAGGTTCACCATTTTGAGTCCGAAACAAAACGACAGTCGATGGAATGGAGCCATTCCCACTCCCCACATAAGAAAAAATTCAAAGCAACTGCTTCCGCCGGTAAGGTCATGATTACCGTGTTCTGGGACTGTGAAGGTGTGATGCTCATTGATGTGATGCCAAGAGGCGGTACCATTAATTCAGAAGAATACGTCAACACATTAACAAAACTCAAGACGCGCTTCCGGCGACTTTGGCGCCACAGTAACACAGGAAATGTTTTGCTGCAACACGATAACGCTCGGCCCCACACAAGTCTGAGGACTGCTGAACACGTCGCAAAACAGGGTTGGACAGTGTTACCCCATCCACCCTACGGCCCTGACCTAGCCCCCTCGGACTTCCACTTGACTGGTTCATTAAAGGATGCCATTCGTGGAAGACATTTTGAGGACGATAAGGAGGTGAGTCACAACAGGACAAGGATTGGCACCGACAGGACGTACACGCTCTAGTTTCGCGCTGGAGGAAGGCCACAGAACGGGATGGAGATTACGTGGAAAAATAGGGTGTGTAGATAAAACACCATTCTTACGTGTGTGTAATTCTCATTATGCTCAATAAACAATTGTTGAAGAAACAACACGGTGCATTACTTTCTGGTCAACCCTCGTAATATTTTTAATGTTTTGGAAGACGAACGGTGAATTATACGTAGCCATAGAAAAGTTCCAGTTCCGACCTTGTTAAAAACCTGTGAAATAACGCCTTTTAAATCATTTAAAATGTGTGTGTGAAATCTTATGGGACTTTACTGATAAGGTCATCAGTCCCTCAGCTTACACACTACTTAGCCTAAATTATCCTAAGGACAAACACATACACCCATGCCCGAGGGAAGACTCGAACCTCCGCCGGGACCAGAAGCACAGTCCATGATTGCAGCGCCTCAGACCGCTCGGCTAATCCCGCGCGGCTTAAATCATTTTCTTGAAAGAAAAAAAGCCTGACCACGCTACACCTTTTTCCTTTCCCTGAGATCTGGCCCGGGTATAAATGCGACGCTGGTGTGATGTACGTTCCGTCTCAAATTCGCGTGGGCAACTTGTCTGCGCCATGCATAACGGGCCCACGTCGGCCTCATATATTTGCATTATTCCGCTTCAGTTTGCAAGGACAATTACTGGCAGCAATGCTAAAACTGCCTACGAAGAGATCCGAAAGTAGCTGCGAAGGCCGAGCACATTAGTGCTACCGAGAATTTATACTTCCTCTTTACTTCTGTAGTCGCATATTCATCGGTTACCTCCGAAAGCAACATCAGAAAATAAAAAAGTGGTGATTTATTGGTTGAACGGAAGTGCTGGGAAACGCCTACGTATCAATTTTGTTTTTCTTAAAAATAAATATAGCTATCGCCGTTCTGAACGTGAATTGTGCAGATGCAAAAATCCAATCGCTGGAAATTGCGATTCAGTTAAATGAGCGACTTTTTGAGCTATTTACCGAAGGCAGACAAAAGTCATTTAGTGCCAGCGATACAACTGTATGTGATTGGGCGCAAGATATTGCCAACGCGATAGGCGCTAAGGAATTTACATCGTCTCAAAGTTGGATTAACCGCTTCAAAAGAGCACATAGAATTGCGGCAAAAAAAGTAGCAAAATTAATATCGAAAAACAGATCGGAAAACGAAGTGGTTTGAACCGAAATTATAGAAGCTTTTATTACGAATGCAAATCGTAAGGACGCTAATTCTTGTTACTCTTACGTTTACAGTAAACATCAGGTTTTCAAAAAGACATGCGTGGTAAAAGAACACTGTCGTACAAAGGAGAAAATTATACAGAGCCGACTGTGTGTGTGTGTGTGTGTGTGTGTGTGTGTGTGTGTGTGTGTGTGTGTGTGAATTCCTAAGGGACCAAACTGCTTAGGTCATCGGTCTCTAAACTTACACATTACCTAAACTAACTTATACTAAGAACAAAACACACACCCATGCCCAAGGGAGGACTCGAACCTCCGGCGGGAGGGACCGGAGGCGACTGTCCAGTTCTCAGTTGCACTCACACATTCATACACTTTAATGCCCATAATAGTCTGAATAGTTCCTGCCTAAACTATATGTATGTCTTCGAGAATCAATCGGACTTTTTGGGCTACGTGAGAAAAGAAAAAGTTATACGCAGACAATCTTGTAGAAGACGCATCGAAGCCGAAAAATAATGGGAAATGAAAACGTTACAGTTTTCATGCATCATGCTTTTCTTCCGTTCTGCGGGAACGAATCTCTTCTCCTTCTAGATTCGTGGTCATGTCGTAAAGAACTGATTGATTAAAAGCTGTATTTCGAGCTCACCCTGACAGAGAAATAGTGGTACTTCAGATTCGACCGGCACGACGAACGTACGTTCATCGTCAGACAGACAATTTTTCGGTCAGTAGAAGGCATTTTACAGAAAACACAGAAAATTATTGTGTGTAAGTAACTGCAGTTTCCAGTCTACTATCACGACAATATTCTCAAGTTGCAGTTAGTAGTACATTGTCAATTTTGTCCTCCACGGTTTCAAAATTTGATTAAATATGCGTGGCACTTCTTGAAGTATACTGAAATCAGGCCTGATTAATTTCTAAGAGCGGACCAGTTTTGTCTAAGGACGTCTAATAATGTCTGTGACTCGTGGGGTTGTCATATGTTGTCTTTATTTGTGTGTTCTTGGTGCACAATAAAGGTCTTTTGGAACACTGGATAAATATTTCGCATTTTTGCGGTAGTTACAAAAAAATCATTAATTTTTGACGTGTTCTAAACTGTATATTTATTTTGTGTATTCCATAGCAGTTTGGAAAGAATTTTGTATATACACTTGTCAACGAATGGTTACAATCGCTTTCACAGGGCGAATCAGCTATTGCATTGCTGGGGCAATAGATTGTCGTGTAGCTAACGCCACCTTGGCCCTAGATGTGTTGGCATAACATAGCGAGCGAGGTCACCGCTGTACAATAAGGCAGTTACAAGCGCGGAAACCACGCGACAAATGTCATACTTCATAATTATTATTTTTTTTCAAACTTCCAAGTCATGGCAGCAGCCAAAATATTGCGTACAGTCGTTTTCTAACGTTAACTCACAGTGGTAAAAAAAGGAACACAGGTTTCGGCATAACAAGTCTGACCATTCCCTTGACAGTATTACCCCGCAAATATTAAAACGACGTTCATAGGATTTGTCGACTCAGACAAAGCGTTCTGATATTATAAAATGGTGCAATCTGTTCGACATTCTCAGGAAAAAAGCAGATAATATGCAAAATGTACAAAGACTAAGAGGGGAAATTAGAATGGAAGACCAAAAACGAAGTGTTCACGTAAGAAAGACAAGGATGCAGTCTTTCGCTCCTACTGCTCAATTTTTGGATCGAAGAAGCAATGGCAACAACAAAAGAGAGATTGAGAAATGAGATTAAAATTCATCGTGGAAGGATATCAATGGTCAAATTCGCTGATGACATCGTTATGCTCACTGAAAGTGAGGATGAGTTACAGCCTTGTGACCGCGAACATGGCTTGAAAATAGACAGGAGAAAGACGAAAGTATGGAGGAGGAGGAGTAGGAGTAGCAGCGGCAGCAAGGAGACAAGTGATAATTTACTATCAAAATTGGGGACAACGAAGCAGACTAAGTAAAAGAATTCTGCTAACTTGGGGGAAAAAAGGGCGGCAAAGCAAGAGCGACATAAAAATCAGTTTAACACAAGCAAAGAAGGCAGTCGACTAGCGTCAAACATATAGTTTAATTTAAGGAAGAAATTTCTGAAAATGTAAGTTTGGAGCACAAAATTGTATGCAAGTGAATCATGGACGGTCAGAAAAACCAGATGAATTTGAGATGTGGCGTCCAGAAGGATGTAGAAAATTAGATGGGCTGGTATGTCGAGAAATGAGGAGGTTGTCTGCAGGACCGGTGAGTAAAGGAACATTTAGAAAGCATTGACAGGGAGGAGGGACGGGATGATAGGACATGCGTTAACGTATCAAGAAATGATTGCCGTGGTACTTGTGGGAACTGTAGAGGGCAAGACTGAAGGGGAAGACACAGACAGGAATAAAATCAACAAATAACGGAGGACGGTGGTTGAAGGTGCTACTCTGGCATTAAGAGGAACTCGTGGCGGGCCGTATCAAACCAGTCAGAAGACTAATGACAAAATCTGAAGGGTTCGAGAAGTTCAGCACGAATCTTGTAACCGTGGTTCTTTCTGTTACAGACATGCCACATTTACGTAGGACTGTCATTGGTTAAAAATGCACGTGATAGAGCGTGGAGTAGAGGTCGCACAGACCACGGGGTCGATAGTGTGTACAAATGGTCTCAGAAGCGCCTACCCGCTCTGTATGCACATTCCGCAAAGGTAAGCCGGCACCTTTCCTAAGCACAGATACTGTGTGCTGACTGCTCGCTACCGGAACGCCCAAGTGCGATACCCTCGTTCCCAGATCAGAAGGCACCCACGCTCCCTTCAGAAGACAGGATAGATTACAGTTTATGATTTCTTCGACATCGAGTTCATTCCAAGAGACCGTCTTAGCTGACAAAGAAAGCATTCGCCCAACAGTCACCGAATTTGCTCATCTTTCGCATGACTGTAGTTCATACTTAAATGTAACAAATGCTTCTCTAGTACGATGGCCTTCTCAAGTGTTTGCGAGAAATCGATGTTCAAAGTTTAAGTGTCTACAGAATACCACAAAAGACCAGCAGCCGTCGAGCAGCAGGTTTAGTGTGTTCCAGTCACGTCATTTTTTTCCTAGTCTTCCACGAAACACTTGTATCGCTGTGTTTCGTCGGAAAGGGACAACAATAATAACACTTCTGGCAAATTTAAAGATCTTGGACAAATTATATAGAAGAATGGATTAGAAAAACGTGCAATATATGCAAGAGTTGGTAAAATGGAAAAGGGATACAATTTCACAAAAAATATCTACAGCAATAAATGTGTATCTCGAAAAACAAATGAAAACACGATACCACAGCGTAAGACCAAAATGCTTATATGCATGTGAATTCTTTACGACGAAAAAGAGGAGAGGTTCTTGAGAGACGGATTAATAGAAAACAATGGATCCATTGCGAACTACAGATGGCTAGAAAATAAAAAGTAACGAGGAGATCTACAAAAACATAGAGAAAATATAATACTGAAAATGTGCACTGTCTTTCGTGATATTTGAAGGATTCTCGATCAAAAAGTTCGTGAGCCTGAAAAATTGATTTAACTTTTTTATACCTTCGGGCATAAATGATCCAAATATTCAAATGGCTCAGAACACTATGGGACTTAACGTCTATGGTCATCAGTCCCCTAGAACTTAGAACTACTTAAACCTAACTAACCTAAGGACATCACACAACACCCAGTCATCACAAGGCAGAGAAAATCCCTGACCCCGCCGGGAATCGAACCCGGGAACCCGGGCGTGGGAAGCGAGAACGCTACCGCACGACCACGAGCTGCGGACTAATGATTCAAATATATCAAGGCCACACAATACCCGACTGCACGGCACTGTCTACATAATGCATCAGACAAATATCCTCCAGATCCTAAGCTAAACATTGAAATTTAGATTCTCAGTCGACACCTGATTTGCTGTACATGATTTCGAGCATTGTTCAAAGGTATGACAAATGTTTGTCGATTTTATTTCTTATGACTGTAGAATTCATTTCACAAAAATACTCGATAGGTCTTTTTTCAAGTATTTTTTTATTTTTAAGTTTGTTTTCAGGTAACGTGATATTTTTTTACACCTAATTTGCCCGTCTAGTTTCTTCTTTTCTCTAAATGTCCTAAACTTGGTACTTTATTTGGAAGTAGCGTTTTTGACAGTTAAATATCACACCAAAGAATGTTTGTATGCGCAAAATACATACGCCTTGTAGAGGTGAATTATTTGGCACCTCATTTACATAGCTAGCAAAAGCTGCTCGGGAAATATTTCAATTTTCGGCCAAATGTCTAATTTTTCTTAATCACCGTAATAACTTCCACTGAATTAAACTCTTTTTTTTCTCAACAACAGGCATCACTCTGATCGATTTGATACCCATTTTTCGATTTCCCCCTCTTCGTTTGACTATCAGCATTCGCACAAAAACCCATTGTGTAATTTATCGAGAGTCTTGTTTTCTCTCCTCTCAAACATTAGACCAAAAATATGGAACAAGTATCACAAGTAATGGCGACGTGCAGACTTATCTTCATCTACCCAATGAATGAGGACATGCTAACGATACAATTACTCTTGTATTTCTCGAAAAAGAAATCGACAATGGCACGGATTACAGACATGACGAAAGAACTAGAAGGAAATAATACCGAAGATTCGCAAATAACAGGCAGAAACCTATGTAAGAATATATTACTAAATATAGAAGGCTTCCAAGGCAGAAGAAATCGGTAACAACATGCACAGAAGAAAAGAAGAGGCCACATGGGCATAAGATGGAGTACTGAAAAAACAACAAAGAGGAATTGAAGTTGTTAAGTCGTCCAAACTGGTCAGTACGAAGATAAAAAATGATAATCGTTGTGGTACATTCGTGGCGAGATGTAGTCAAGATCGTCATGAATAGTCAAGGAGTCGCCATGAAATGATCATTTCTTAATCGATATAGTCATGTGTGTATCACAGTTAAGCCACGCGGAGCTATACCTGCTTTAAATAATGGACACTTTATTTGCGACACGCGTATCAATGTATCGACGATTCATTTCTATAGACTATACGTCACCGCAAAAGCACCACAATAACAGTCGTTGTTGTTGTTCCTTTCCTAAAAAAAGCAACGTTGTTTGTAGCGACTAGTGTTCGCATAAGATGAGGAAAAACAGAGACATGACTCGAACACAGTACGAGCAGACTTCAACTCTGCCGCCTTGGACGACTGTGCCAACGCCGCCGTTCGACGGCTGGTGTTCTCCTATGTCATTCAACATGTTCGTAAAACATGGAACCTAGATTTCACGAAAAAGCATGAAAAGCACATCTAAGTGCGTACTATAAATGTGAGAATTGTGAGCAAGATAAGTGGTTCAATGTGTGTGCCCTTCCCTTTTCTGTTGGGAAAGGGTAAGGAAGTACATCGGTTGTGAGTTTGTTGGCTTTGTTTTTGGTTTAAAAACGAAATTCTGAAAATGCTGAGGAAGCAGAGGCTCTTGTACTCTCGATTCAAAAGAGAACACGCAAATGACAAGTAAAGGTTAACACGGACTCCTGCGTCTGTGAAAAGCTCTATGCACGAAGCACAGAACAACTACCACCGTCATACCTCAGCTAAAGAACGAACAGAAAACCCGGGAAAATTCTGGTGCTGTGTAAAATCGCTGTGCGGGTCAAAGGCTTCTATGCAGTCGCTTGTTGAACAGTCTGGCGTGGCAGCTGAAGATAGCCAAACGAAAGCTCAAGTTTTAAATTTCACGTTTAAGAAATCTTCCGCGCAGGAGGATCTTAAGACATACGTTCGTTTGAGAATCGAGCGAACTCCCGTGTAGACGACATAGTAACAGGAATCCCTGGCGTAGAGAAACAAGTGAAAGAGTTGAAAACAAATAAGTCACCAGGTCCGGGTGGAATCCCAATTCGGTTTTACACAGAGCACTCTACGGCATTGACTCCTTACCTAGCTTGCATATATCGCGAATCTCTTGCCCGGCGCAAAGTCCGAAGCGCCTGGAAAAAAGCGCAGGTGACTCCTGTACATAAGAAGGCTAATAGAACGGACCAACAAAATCGCAGACCAATATTTCTAATATCGGTTTCCTGCAAAAGCCTTGAACATATTCTCAGTTCGAACACAATAAATTTTCTCGAGTCCGAGAAGCTTATGTCCCCGAATCAACATGGTTTTAGAAAGCATGGCTCGTGCGAAACTCAGCTTGTCCTTTTCTCACAAGATATACTTGAGAACTACGGACGAAGGGCAATAGGCAGATTCCATATTTTTAGATTTCCGGAAAGCATTTGACACGGTGCCCCACTGGAGGCTGTTAACGAAGGTACGAGAGTATGGAATAGGACCCCAGATATGTGAGTGGCTCGACGACTTTGCAAACAATACAACCCAGTATGTTGTCCTCGACGGTGAGTGTTCATTAGAGACAAGGATATTGTCAGGAATGTCCCACGAAAGTGTGGTACGACAGCTGTTGGCGGACAGGGTGCACAGTAATCCGCAGTTGTTTGCTGATGATGCTGAGGTGTAGGGAAAGGTGTCAAAGCTGAGTGACTATAGGTGGATACAAGATGACTTATACAAAATTTCTATTTGGTGTGATGAATGGCAGGTAGCTCTAAATGTCGAAAAATGTAAGTCAATGTGGATGAGTAGGAAGAACAAACTTGTAGTGTTCGGATACAATATTGCCAGTGTCTTGTGTGACAGTCAAGTTGTTTGAATGTTTGGGCGTAACGTTGCAAAGCGATATGAAATGGAACGAGCATGTGAGAACTGTGGTAGGGAAGGCCGACTTCACATTATTGGGAGAATTTTAGGAAAGAGTGGTTCACTTGTAAAGGAGACCACATATAGAACGCTGGTGCGACCTATTCTTGAGTACTGCTCGAGTGTTTGGGATCCGTACCAGGTCAAACTGAAGGACGACATCGAAATAATTCAGAGGCGGCCTGCTAGATTTGTTACCAGTTAGTTAGAACAACACGTAAGTGTTGCAGAGTTGATTCGGGAACTCTAATGGGAATCCCTGGAGGGAAGAAGACGTTCTTTTCGAGGAACACAACTGAAAAAATTTACGGATCTGACATTTAAAGCCGAGTACAGAGCGGTTCTGCTGCCACCAACATACATAACGGGTAAGGACTACTAAGACAAGACACGAGAATTTAGGGCTCAAACAGAGGCATATAGACAGTTGTTTTCCCCTCGCCGTATTTGCGAGTGGAACAGGAAAGGAAATAACTAGTAGTGGTACAGGGTAACCCTCGCTACATGTCGTACGGTCGCTTGTGGAGTATGTACGTTGATGTAGATGTAGAGAGCATCATATGACCATCTGCTGCTGTACGCTGCCAACTAGATTTTCACTTATTTTTTCAAACACTGCGGATATTCACCCAGAGGCTGCGCTCTCACCTCTCCTACTCATTCTGTGTATCGACATATACTGACAAGTCAAAATAATAAGACCACCACGCAACGCGAGACTGAATGCCACTTGGATGCACGACGGGTACGTGACGCTGTAAGGAAAGTACATAGTCGGAGCAAAGACCAATGGTGAGTCATTGCAGCGACGATACGGGCCGCAAATGGGGAAATCCAGTAACATAAGAGACTGACACAGGGCGTATTGTTATGGCCCAGTACCTGGGAATGGGCATCTCGGAAACTTTGAAGTTGGTACGCTGTTCGCGTGTTACTGTCTTGAGTATCTATGGAAAGTGACTGAAGGACACTGAAAACACGAGCTGGTGACGATGCGTTCACAGCTTGTCATAAAAAAAAATGAAGGTCGGAAGCTTTCCAGCTATGTAACGCAAGAAAATCGCGTATGGAACAGATCTGACGACACAATACAATGCTAGTGCAGACAAGTGTCTCGGGGCACACTGCTCAGTACACATTGTTCAGCATGCGGCTCGGAAATCAGACGACCCCTACGTGCTCCCAAGCTGACCCAACAGAATCGTTAATTACGATTTCAGTGGGCACGGGATCATCGGAATTGCATCATGAATCAAAGGGAACGTGCCGCCTGCTCGGATGAACTACATCTGTTGCTACACCAGCTCGACAGTAGTTAGTAGAGATTAGATTAATACTAGTTCTATGGATCATGAATACGATATTTCGTAATGGTGTGGAACGAGTCAAATTTTCCAATACATGACATAATTAAGTTAATTTAACAACATAATTAAGTTAATATAACAACTTTTTATTTTTTGTTTTTTTATAATTTTTTTTCTTACTTTATATCTAAAAATTTCCTCTATGGAGTAGAAGGAGTTGTCATTCAGAAATTCTTTTAATTTCTTCTTAAATACTTGTTGGTTATCTGTCAGACTTTTGATACTATTTGGTAAGTGACCAAAGACTTTGGTGGCAGTATAATTCACCCCTTTCTGTGCCAAAGTTAGATTTAATCTTGAATAGTGAAGATCATCCTTTCTCCTAGTATTGTAGTTATGCACACTGCTATTACTTTTGAATTGGGTTTGGTTGTTAATAACAAATTTCATAAGAGAGTATATATACTGAGAAGCTACTGTGAATATCCCTAGACCCTTAAATAAATGTCTGCAGGATGATCTTAAGTGGACTCCAGCTATTATTCTGATTACACGCTTTTGTGCTTTTGTGCAATAAATACTTTATTCCTCAGTGATGAATTACCTCAAAATATGATGCCATATGCAAGCAATGAGTGAAAATAGGCGTAGTAAGCTAATTTACTAAGATGTTTACCACCAAAATTTGCAATGACCCTTATTGCATAAGTAGCTGAACTCAAACGTTTCAGCAGATCATCAATGTGTGTCTTACAATTTAATCTCTCATCAATGGACACACCTAAAAATTTTGAATATTCTAACTTAGCTATATGCTTCTGATTAAGGTCTATATTTATTAATGGCGTCATACCATTTACTGTACGGAACTGTATGTACTGTGTCTTATCAAAATACGTCAAAATAGTGTCTGGATGCGGCGTGATCTGGGCGAATCGCTGCTCGAAACATTCACTATGTCACCGACACAAGCCGCTGGGATTAGTAATATGCGGTGGGGGACAGGTAGGTGGGCTTCTGTAGCACCTGTGGTAGCAATTGAGGCGTTACGACAGCTATGGACTACGTGAATATTATTGTGAACCACCTGCATCGCTTCGTGCTTGATGTTTTCCTCGAAGTTGACTGCATCTTTCAGCAGGATAACTGCCTGTGTCACAAGGTCAGAGCCGCGCTAAAATAGTCTGAAGAGCACGGCAGTGATTCACGTCGATGCCTTGGCCTATAAATGCACCTGATCAGAACCCGACTGAACGTATATGGGACACTATCGGCCGACAGCTCCGAGGCCACTAACCACCGACCCGTAATTTTACCGAACCGCGAGAGCTGTGCGTAGACGTCTGGTGCCGCATACCTTCGTTAACCTACCAAGGAATTGTCGAACCCATGCCATGCAGAATCGCTACTGTATTGCGTTCCAAAGGCGGACCAACATGCTATTTGCCCGTCCGGTTAGCCGTGCGGTATAACGCACTGCTTTCCGGGCGGGAAGGTGTGCCGGTCCCTGGCACGAATCCGCCCGGCGGATCAGTGTCGAGGTCCGGCGTGTCGGCCAGCCTGTGGATGGTTTTTCAGGCGGTTTTCCATCTGCCTCGACGAATGTGGGCTGGTTCCTCTTATTCCACCTCAGTTACACTATGTCGGCGATTGCTGCGCAAACACTTTCTCCACGTACGCGTACACCATCATAACTCTACCACGCAAACACTGGGGTTACACTCGTCTGGTGTGAGTGTGAGACGTTCCCGGGAAGGTGGGGTGGGGTGCAGTGGGGTGGAGATGGGGAGGGTCCACTGGGGGCTGTGCCGCACAATAACCCTGGGTTCGGTGTGGGGCTTGTCGTTCCTAGGCCCCCAGTTCCATACGATACGATGTGCTATTTAGCAGATGGTTATAATGTTTTGGCTCATTGGTGTAGTGGCAGTAGAAACACAGCCACGCAATCCTCAGACGGTGCGATATGCTGATGATTTATATCAATAAGGTGACGACGATTAATAATCTTCTCTTTCAGCGCAGAGGCACACCATGCCCGATCTCTTGCGGAAATCAGAGATCGACGAGTAAGAGGTTCATGGGTAGGTGACGCTACGTCAGTAATGTGTAACAGGGTGGGAATTTAGGTAGGAAGGAAAGTGTGCTCGGATAGCCGAGGCGCTCGCGTAAAGCGGGGAGTCCGGCTTCGAGTAGCGGTTCGGCACAAATTTTCACCTGTTACCATTGATTCATTTCAGTGCTCACATTCGGCTAACGCCAATTAATCCTCTGATTGATGAGATTTCTCGCCGACACAGCCTGCCGAGATCCCGAAACTCCGAGTTCGAAACATCATTAGAGCAACAGAGGCTTGCGGCTAAATATAAGGAAAACAAGCATCTGGTATGTGAACTTCAGCCAACCGTATCCTCTTTTTGACAACAATAGTCAGTTACAGCCTCAAGATTGCCGTCTAAACCGAAATCTATTTAACAGAATAAATCAGTATTGCACAAAATCCACATGTCCGCGCTTTTCGTTTATAAGTAATAATTAGTATGGATACTGAAATTATCACATCTAGTCTTTTAGGAAAGAAGGAAGCTAGATATATAAGGTTTATTGCCGCAAAGACTTCATATTTTCTACGAACATACGATTCCAGCAACAAATAAGAGCAAATAGTCACATTCGTGAGGTACACGCTTTTCAAACATTGTTTCTGAAGTAGTGGCACTTTTCCGAACGTTTATAACTGTCTCGTCATGCAGATTACTCAAATTCAGAAAAATAGTCGTAGTTCCTAACTGATAAAAATCCGATCCCACTGCGTCCTTGGAATGGTGGCCTCTAGCAACGCTGCTGAACGACATCTGACCTGCCTTATCTTTCTTGACGAAACTTGGTGCACGTGCTGGAAACAGACTGATTACTGTCGCCGCTCGAAGGAGCTAGTTATCATTTCGCTACATTTCCAAAAAACAAGCAGGCACCGTAGCAACTCCGAGAACAAGATAACAGCTTTCCACTGATGTTCCTTATACAATGGAATGACCAACTTAACATACATCAAGCGAAGTTGGTAGTTTCTGCACAGAACACAAGCATTATGATTAAGCCCTCTTAGAGAGAAAGCAAACGAAGAAATAGTTAATGTATTTTCTGAAAGTGTACTATTTTTGAAAAAAAAATGACCTCAGCACATCAGTTATATACAACAAACAGAATGTCAACAGCACATGAATAGTCAGAAAATAGGATAAACATTGTTCCACATTTTTGGATGTACATATTGAAGGAAACTTGAACTGGAATAAATATTTTACTGAGCTGCTCAAGAAATCACGTTCGGCAACTTTCGAACTTCGGACAATTTCTTGTTTTGATAATGAATAAATATCTTAACACATTTCCACACATTTATGTATAATGGCATCACTTTTCTGGGGTAGCTCATCTCTTAGAAAAGATGGTACTGACCGCACAAAAGCAAGCAGAGTGAATATATGGTGTTTACTCTCATCATCTTTCAGATGCTTCTTCAAGAAGTTATCCATTTAAACGCCACTACACAATACGTATTCTAAGAAATAGCGTATCTCATAAATTATCTATCACAATTTGAGAAGAATTTGAAGAAAAAATTTCTTTGATTGCTCAGTACTAAAGCTGTCAGTGGTTCAGAAAAAAATCTCAATATGCAGTCATTAAAGGCTTGTCATTTTCCCAGCAACATAAAATGAAAGATGGCAAATAGTCGATTTGAAGCATTTGGCAGTCGGATCGCTTAGAAATGACAAGTGACCAGCGATCGTTTACTGCAGTTTGCGATTTGTCCACACTTGTGCACTCTAAGAACAGAAGAAAAGAAATAGAGATAACCCACTGGATTTTAGACTCCTATCATTGACATCTATTTGTAGGAGGATTTTGGGATATACACTGTCTATCAACATTATGAAATACCTACTGACATATCTATTGAATTGATAAGATCTCGTGCTTGTGAGTCACAACTGGCTTTATATTCACACAAAGTAATGAGTTCTGTCCACAAGAGATCTCAAGTTGATCCCTATTGCGATTCCTGATTTCTAGAATTCACGAAGCCTTTTGACACCGCTCTTCATAAGCGGCCTCCAGTCAAATTGGGAGCCCGTGGAGTGTCGTCACAGTTATGCAACTGGATACTTTATTTCCTGTCAGAATGGTCACAGCTCGAAGTATTTGACAGGAAGTCATCTAGTGAAGTCTAAGTTATATGAGGGGTTTTCCAAAGAAGCGTTGTAGGCCCTTCTGCTGCTCTTAATCTGCAGAAATGATTTAGGAGGCAATCCGGGCAGCCCTTTTTGACTGTTTGCAGATGATATCGTTAACCGTCTAATAAAGTCGTAAGAAGATCAAAACGAATGAATAACGATTTAGACAATATATATGCATGGTTTTAAAAGTGGCAGTTGACCCTGAGAAATACAAAGTGTGACGTCCTCCACATGGGTAAAAAAAGCTACATTTCGATTACGCGACATATTACACAACTTGAATAGTTGTCGATTGAAGAAAAGACTTACGGATTGCTATTACGAACAACAAATTGACACTATTAGAAATAAGGTGGGGAAGACTGCGCTTTGTTGACGGAACACTTCGACAAATCTACAGCAGAGAATGCCTGCATTACTCTTGTCCGTCCTATTCTGATGTACTGCTACCCTATATGAGATACTTAGCAGATAGGACTGACGGAATGCGTCGAAGAAGTCCAAAGAAAGGCACAAGAAGGGCACATAGTTTTTACTATCGTGAAGAGAAAAAGTGACACGGATATGATAAGGAAGTTCGGGTGGCAATCATTAAAACAAAGACGTTTTTCGTTGCTGTGAGATCTTTCCACGAATTTTCATTCAGCAAATTTTCTCCTACGAGTGTCAATGGCCATGCTCGCACAGAGAGATTTAGATGTTAATTTTTCTGTGTTATTAGAGAGCAGAACTGTACAGCCTTAAGTGTGAATTGGCTGAGTAGTCACGTAGATGTAGATCTAGCGACCTGTCTACGGATTGCAGCGACCCGTCACTTGTGTGTGAGGCCCTGGAGAAAGAAGCCCAGGCTCGTAGAAGCTCCCTCCTTGCTCCGTTAGAGCGCAGGCTCAACAGGTGTCAGAAGCTTTAAAGCGGCGGACAGGGGGAGTGGAGTCCATTATTCCCCACACGCCTGCCAAGTGACCTCGTTACGGGCGACCTTCAATATTCATCACGCACTTGGCGCGCCCATTAAAATCTCGCACAAGAGGACTGGGCGGAAGAAAGAAAATTGCTTCTCACGTCTTGTGACGCTGAGGTTGGAATACTGATGCTTCGAGAGCACACGCCAATCAGTATGCAGTAGTGGCGAATGCAGGCTGTTCCTCGAGGTCGCCGGTTCGTTTCCCAGTAAATTATTCAGTTTTCCTGATGAAGAGCATTAATATTTTATCAGTGAGGTAGATAACGGATGGCGATTCGGTACGAAGTGAAACACACTTAAATGTGGAAATATATAGGAAATTTAGAAATTATACAAAAAATTCTAAACTAGCACAGAAGACTCGTCTAAAGTAGTTTTCCGTGCTAATACCTAATTAACAATTTCCTGATGCGCCACGACGTTTCCTCTCAACCTATCCCTTCTTTTATTCAAATTATGCTAAGAGACTTTTTCTCCCTAATTCGATGCAGTACAACTTCATTTGTTACCCAATCTATTTATCTAATATTCAACATTCTTCCGCAACACCACATTTCAAAAATCTCTATTCTTGTCATGTCTGTATTGTTGGTCGTCCACTTTCCACCTCCATTTCGAGCTACACTCCAAAATAATACTTCTTAACATATGTCCACCAGACAAAAATTAGTGACCCCTAGAGAAATCATTACAAGTATCATTTAATACCGTGTAATTCCGCCCTGGGACTTGATAAACGCCAGGATTCGGTTAGGAAGTGAGTCCACAAGATTATGCAGGTACGTCGCATTCATGTTAAGCCACTCGCTGAGGATTTGAGCGCGATTCCACCAAACTGTGGGGATGCTGATGCGGGCGTTTTACCCTCTGTTCCAACGTGTCCCACAATTTTCTATGCGTTTCAAGTCAGGTGATTTTGCAACCCAATGGAGATGAAATAGGGTTGGAAGTGTTCAGAAAAACAGTTCCATTTTTCTTCCAACCCTATGAACTTTGCTTTTGTCGTCTTTATATGCCACTTGCGTGGTAACCGACTCCAAATGTTCATTGGATACTGTTCCGTCGCAATGTTTCCTCTGTAACAGGTTGGGATGGACCTTCATTCACTACCTACAACAACGCCTGTGGTGTCTGGAAGCTATTTTGATTCCCAAGCCGCGAAACGCATCTCCGGCCTGACTCAGGGCCTTTTTCCAACCACAATTCTGACGTCGCGTTGCGTGGTCACTTCTGTTACACGACTGCTTGTAGACACGTTGAATGGTCCACCGTGTAACACCAACAAATCTAGCAACTTCACACATCGTATGGCAATGGCCACGGTCAAACACGATTGCCCCTTTCTGCCACTTTGTCACTTCCTTAGATTTACCCAAGTTTCGTACAATGTCAGCTTGAAACGTAAACACTAGTGCCTTAAGCTCAGGTAGTGGCAGTGCGTGCGCCGTGGAGCATGTGACTTTCTCGCTGCTCCATCTGTAATGCTCACGCACTGAGGTGACTAATTTTATGTTCAGAGAGCTTATTTATGTTCGACGTTATAACATACACTGGTGGGACTTGAAAGTTTGTCACTATGAAGTACCAAACTTTGTGGAGATCGAACTGAAGTCCATGATCAATATCAGTATGAGTTGTGAGCCCCAGGGGCACGAACACACACGCATTCACTGTGGTATCGTAGCAAAAAGCCTCCAAAAGTTATCTCGAGGTATTTATTGCCACGCCCGAAACGCATACTGTGTCAGTTCTTGAAGATTTCTCCCTGTAGGCTGGTATGAAAATCTACGTCTTCCCATCATATTCCAGTCGTATCAGAGGATTGGGCAGGCCAGACAAGGTACCGTACATTCCTCAAGTCTTTTGTAATGTAAACTGCAGTATGGGGTCTTACATTATCCTGCCGGAATATACAATTTGGTACCGTAGTCATGGATCTACCTCCGTAGCTGAGTGGTCAGCGTGGCTGACTACGACATGGAGGACCCAGCTTCGATACCCAGTACTACCAAGGATTTATCGTCGGTGGGAGGACTGGCACGGGGTGCATTCAGCCTCGTGGGGTCAACTGATGAGCTACTCGACCAATTAGTAGCGGCTCCAAAATTAAGAAACCCCACAACGACCCGGAGAGCGGTGTGTTGAACACATGCTCCCCCGTACCGCATCCAACGACGCCACTGGCAGAGGATGACACGGTGGTCGGTCGGCGCAACTGGTCCGTCTAGGGCTAGAATGCGGAACGCGAGCATTCAGCTTCTGTTCAACAGTTACCAAATCAGTCCTGTTATCTTCAATACCTCCTCAAACAATGATTCCAGCAGTTGGTGACGTATGGTCCTCGTGAATCGGTGCTTCCTGGACCTTTCACCAGGTCGTCTACAGACACGTTGACGCCGGTCTTCCCGCCACAACAAAAACGCTATTCGTCGCTGAACACCACAGAATCCCATTTATTGTCCTAGTTCACTCTGGCCTTGCACCATTTGAATCTCTGTTGTCTGTGGTATGATGTCTGCAGTAAAAGACTCACGGCAACTCGAGATCTCAAGCCAGCTTCCAGTAATTTGTTCCTGACGGTCGTGATGACACACTGCCTGCATCCTCTGCCCTGAGTTAACTTGTCATTCGTTCATTCGTCAAAGCTACGCAAACAATCCTACGATATTCTCGTGCGTAATTCTTCTCGAAGGACCCGTGGCCACTACTCTTCTTGCCACACTGTTGTCCCGAGCTATCTCGTCACCACTAATGCTGCCTTCACTGCACTACAGAATAACAGTGAATCGTCTGATCTGTCGATTTGATGTTCCGATCTCCCTCATGCACTGATTCGAGCTATCTCAAAGTTCAAAACATTGCGATGAACTGTACATACACGTCTTCTGGACACCCTATGTTGCGATCTCCAGTTGAAAAGGTCCAGAAGCGTTAGACACACCCAATATCCATCATGTGCTCATACTATTCTTCATCTTTAAGAACGGCTTTTTTTTTGTACCGAAAATAAGTTCGATTAATGATGATACACTATTGGCCATTAAAATTGCTACACCACTAAGATGACGTGCTACAGACGCGAAATTTAACCGACAGGAAGAAGATTCTACGATATGCAAATGATTAGCTTTTCAGAGCATTCACACAAGGTTGGCGCCGGTGGCGACACCTACAACGTGCTAACATGAGGAAAGTTTCCAACCGATTTCTCATACACAAACATCAGTTGACCGGCGTTGCCTGGTGAAACGACGTTGTGATGCCTCGTGTAAGGAGGAGAAATGCGTACCATCACGTTTCCGACTTTGATAAAGGTCGGATTGTAGCCTATCGCGATTGCCGTTTATCGTATCGCGACATTGCTGCTCGCGTTGGTCGAGATCCAATGACTGTTAGCAGAATATGGAATCGGTGGGTTCAGGAGGGTAATACGGAACTCCGTGCTGGATCCCAACGGCCTCGTATCACTAGCAGTCGAGATGACAGACATCTTATCCGCATGGCTGTAACGGATCGTGCAGCCACGTCTCGATCCCCAAGTCAACAGATGGGGACGTTTGTAAGCCGACATCCATCTGCACGAACAGTTCGACGACGTTTGCAGCAGCATGGACTATCAGCTCGGAGACCATGGCTGCGGTTACTCTTGACGCTGCATCACAGACAGGAGCGCTTGCGATGGGGTACTCAACGACGAACCTGGGTGCACGAATGGCAAAATGTCATTTCTTCGGATGAATCCAGGTTCTGTTTACAGCATCATGATGGTCGCATCCGTTTTTGGCGACATCGTGGTGAACGCACATTGGAAACGTGTATTCGTCATCGCCATACTGGCTTATCACCCGGCGTGATGGTATGGGGTGCTATTGGTTACACGTCTCGGTTACCTCTTGTTAGCATTGATGGCACTTTGAACAGTGGACGTTACATTTCAGATAGGTTACGACCCATGGCTCTACCCTTCATTCGATCGCTGCGAAACCCTACATTTCAGCAGGATAATGCACGACCACATGTTGCAGGTCCTGTGCGGGCCTTTATGGATACAGAAAAAGGTCGACTGCTGCCCTGGCCAGCACGTTCTCCAGATCTCTCACCAACTGAAAACCTCTGGTAAATGGTGGCCGAGCAACTGGCTCGCCACAATACGCCAGTCACTACTCTTGATGAACTGTGGTATTGTGTTGAAGCTGCATGTTCATCTGTACCTGTAGACGCCATCCAAGCTCTGTTTGACTCAATGCCTAGGCGTATCAAGGCCGTTCTTACGGCCAGAGGTGGTTATTCTGAGTACTGATTTCTCAGGATCTATGCACCCAAATTGCGTGAAAATGTAATCACATGTCAGTTCAAGTATAATATATTTGTCCAATGAATACCCGTTTATCATCTGCATTTCTTCTTGGTGTAGCAATTTTAATGGCCAATAGTGTAATTAGCGCATCCTACTGGCACTGAAATACTGGAGTACCAGCTAGGTATCGTTTGGCCAAGATACTCATGGTGTAACACTTCCCCTTTCCGTCACTATATTTCTATTCTCCAGAAATGCTTTTCTTGAGTTTGCCTGTCTAGATTTTACATCTCCTATCTATACTTCTGCCGTCGTTAGCTATTGTGCCGTTTAAATCGCAAAACTTTACTTCTGTTTTAAGGCGTAAGGTGGTTACTTGAGCCATTGTAGACGAATACTATTTACCGTACGGGTCCCCAGCTTTATAGGAATAATGTTCTGACTGTGCGCTGCCAAGTTTGTGTTGTTAACGCTGTTAGTGTCATGACTTGTTATTGGGCGCCGGTCCTGGTACGGCGACACAGGGTTGGAACACAAGTATCACTGTACATTACAGCTGTATATAGTCAACATGGGTGTGGGCAAGGGGCTTTACTCGTAAAGGTGTTTTATACAAACAACTGCAATAGTACTGCTGCTCTAAGCGAATATTAACGCATTACAGAAATACGAGCAGGTCTTCTTTCCGCACCAGGGGTGACGAACGTCAATAGGAAATTCGGATTCAGTGGCGATTTGAGAACTGCTTCTGGGAGAGGCCGACGCCGAACTGCGCCACAAACATTTCAACAAGTTACTGTTGCCATGGCTGAGAATGCTGGACGCAACGTGTGACCTTCAATCGGTGCACGAGCTGTGTGATGACTGCTGAACATTCCATGGTCCATCGTTATTTCGGGCAGCACCAGAGCAATCTCTAGTGCGGTTACAGGCTGTCGTGTATGTAGATAGTTCTCATACTGAGGAAAGTTTGTAACCTGGAACGTAAACCTGAGACGAAATTAACAAATATTAGCTTCTCGCGTGTACATCAAAATGTGTTTCTTTGCCTGGTTTATTCGTTATTTCTCTTCTGCGTGTCATTAAAAATGTTTCGATATAGTTTCATTGTGCTGCGAACACTCGTTTATCATCAGAACAATCTCAAGTAGAGGAAGTTTCATTATAACCAACCTGCACTTATTCCTAAATCCCTTCAGCATCACCTTACTTTGATCGACTACACTCCATTACCTTTGTTGATTTTTCTTGAGGCTTGTCTTATAATCAATTTTCAAAGCCGTATCCATTCCGTCTGACTACTTTATTGTCTAGGACAGAACTTCAACCAGACTGCTCCTTCGACTGTTTTACTGCTTGTGATACATACAGACTGAATAACATGGTCTCTAGGCTGGAGTCCTGACTGAATACTTTAATTTGGAATTGAGTATGTCATCTTTCTGTCAGCATCAACACCGGGCTCCGACTGTGTATGTTAGTGTTAACTTGATACTTGGTGTTTATTATGGATTCACGAGTTGTTATTAAGACTGCTCTATGTTTCCCGGCAATCTTGTAGAGAGATAGTAGTAATCATTATTTTTGCAACCATCTCCGTATGGGTGCATGAAACGCAGTTGAGTCTGTGTAGTCGTTTATTCCATTAGCTTGTACGAATTTTCCTAGAGCGCGATTTAAGACATGTTTTGTTACGTTTGCCGGAAGTGTGTGTTTTGCAGGATTGCACACAGCGTATTTCATGTAACTGGGAAACACTTTAAACACATGTATACTCTCCAAGATTTTGTCATCGGAATCGGGGAATATGATATGACTCATTCACCTAGTTCCTTCGGAAATTATTAGTCCTGTCAACGAAGGAAAATTAGGGGGAAAAATCGTTTAGTTGTAAATTCTTGTACAGTTGTAGGAAGGAATGCCATGAACATACGAAAAACTCTGTCCGGTGTGGTGTGAGCGTTGGAGGGGGGGGGGGGGGGGGAGATGGGTTGTCGTTTGAATGTCACGTTTTTATGTTTTTCCTGGATCGTCATAAAGCGGCGGCTTCTGCCGAAAATGTTTCCCATGACAAAATGAATACATTAAATCTTCTACAAAAAGTTCCTGTTCATTTTTTATCTAGGACTAATAGTTACGGCGTAGTAGGAGATGGAAAGATCGCAAAGCATTAAAAATAGTGTGTTAACTGTATAAAATATTTTTATATTAAATGAAGTGGATTAAAAACAAATATAAAATGCGTTTCCCGTGTCTATGTACGGTAGAGCCTTATTGAGGGACAGATTGTTTTCTGGGGGTGTAACAGGGTGGTGGTAGTGGTGGTAGGGGTGGTGGTGGTGGTGGTGGTGGTGGTGGTGGTGGATAGGGGGTGAAAGGTATAAGTTCAAGGTAAGGTAGGTCGCCGGATAGTGGTCATGCACTCCCCTCCTTCACAGATCTGCAAACTGAAGAGCGAACAGGTGATTTCCCACTTTATAAACCCCACTACGTCTCAAGAAACAACTACAAGGAGCTTCACAAAGTTATAACGATCCTCCGCAGTGTACCGTATGAGTCATTGATGACGTAGTGTGAAGAAATGCCCAGGGGTTGTCATTTTCCGCAAATTGCGTTGACGCTATTTGAGGTGCAGATATAAGTTACAAATGAAAGTAATGCAAGAAATTCATATGGATAGAATGTACGTAAACCTCTGGATACTGTCCTGCACTGTTAGAGGCGAACTGATTCTAATTCAGCCTGTAATGCGGCTTTAGCGTTCTTCAGGGAAAGGAAACTTCCCCAACAAGAGTGCTGCTCGCTTTTCAGTTTACAGGCAGACTAGACCTCCCTAGAAAGTCACCATGTAAACACGTGCTCAGTGGAGTTATTTTCAGTTAATTAAATGAGGAATTATTTGCAGTTGCTAAGTGAGCTTTTACGTAAAATGCGTTCCCGTGAACCGTGCCTGAGAAGTGATTAATTTGTGTGAAGTTGTCAGTGACCTATGTAGTGTTGTGAGAATAGGACTAGGTTGGTAAATGTGGTACCTTGCTGCTGTCTATCGTCGACAGCATACTGCAAAGCCGAGTAATTGTATTTCAATCATGTGGTGGTGAGTCACTAAATGACTAGAAAGTTACTGCACTTCTCTCATCATTAATTTGCTTTCTGATAGACTGAATACATCTCTTCCATTCAAGAACTGCTGACACTTGTAGAATGGGCTGCACCGAGTGGGTCCACTTACCACCCCCAACCCCTCCAGTATATCTTCCAAGAAGGGAGTGAATATGTCTGATGGAATGGAACTGAGCATGTTCCAGTCTAGAAAAAAAATATCCCCTAACGCATTGCTTCACTTTTGTTACACTATCTGAAGTTCCATAACACGTAGGTGACCTAATTCCGTTGCAGAGGGAGACATGTTGAGAGAGCTGAGGCTGGGATGATGCATTTGATATCCCTCACCCACGCTGTGAACTGTATTCCAGCCAGTGATAGTGGAAACAAAGAAATCGACATCGCCGAATACAAATTGCCAGAATTTTACACTTGGGACAGCTCTTCAGTGTGGTAGACAGTTGACCGCTCCAGGGGTTTAGCGTTTGACAACTGCAAGGAAGTACTCGCTTAACAAAATGAAAATAACTCCATTATATAAACACTGACTCAGTTAAGTTAGCCGGGCCGCGGTGACCGAGCGGTTCTAGGTGCTTCAGTCCGGAACCGCGCGACTGCTACGGTCGCAGGTTCGAATCCTGCCGTGGGCATGGATTTTTGTGATCTCCTAGGTTAGTTAGGTTTAAGTAGTTCTAAGTTCTAGGGGACTGATGGCCTCAGCTGGTAAGTCCCATAGTGCTCAGAGGCATGTTTCTTTTCAGTTAAGTTATTTTGCCTGTTCATGTAAGAGAACTGGACAGGAAATCCTGGGGAGGTATAGTCTATCTGTAAACTGAAAACCGAACAAGCACTCTTGCAGGAATATATTAACTTTTTTGTAGGGAATTTAATGTATTCTAATTTTGCTACTATAACACATTCTCGCTGGAAGCAGTGGTTTTTCGAGTTATTAAAAAAAACATAAAATATTGACGTGTTTACGTCACCCTGACCCCACCCCCCCCCCCCCCCCCCCCTCCTCTCACCACAGCGCTCACATACAACCGTTAGGCTTTTCAGTATGTTGTTCATGCTGTTCATGGCACAAGGCACTTCCCTCCTACCACTGCACAAAAATTCCCCTGATCGACCTTCGTTGACCGGGCTGTATCTACGAAATTCGCATTAAACGTAAGGTGGAATGGTAGTTCAGTAGCTAAAGGATTACGTTGAATCGATCACGCCCGACTCAGTAGCAGTGCTGTCAGCGTGTCTACCTGTCATGCAGAGGAACCGCCGCCAATTCTCGTACTGCCCGGGATTTATCCACGGATGGAAGACTGAAACGGGATGCACTATTCCTTCTGATAAAAAAGATGACCTACTTGAATGAGCAACAGTGGCTCTAAGGTCTGAGAAGCCATAAATGACCAATATAGCGGTGTGGTGAACCAACCCGTCGTGTCGATTCTGAATGACTCCACTGGCAAAGGATGACAATAAGCTTGTACAGTAAAATCGTAATATAGTTTACCATAACTACTCCACTTTATTTGGAAATTGTGTGTATTTACTTCGCTGCCCATAAAATAGCCCTCATCTGCACTAAAGAAAAAAAAAAGTCAACAGGTTGTATTATTTCACCGATGATTTCTAGAATTTTCTTTTCGATACGTTCGACACAGTACATATTTTTCCATCATCGTCGTAAATTATCTGCACTACATAGGTAAGTAGCAGGCTGGAAAACTGCAGCGAAATTCTGGAAGACCTACAGAGGATTGACCCTTGGTGCAGGCTGCGCGGCTGCTACGGTCGCAGGTTCGAATCCTGCCTCGGGCATGGATGTGTGTGATGTCCTTAGGTTAGTTAGGTTTAAGTAGTTCTAAGTTATAGGGAACTGATGACCACAGATGTTAAGTCCCATAGTGCTCAGAGCCATTTGAACCATTTGAACCTTGGTACAGGGATTTACGGTTGACCCTTAACATAAACAAATGTAGCATATTGAGCATAAATGTGTAGAGAGAACCATTATTGTATTGTATCGTATCATATCGTACGAGTGCATAAAAATCACTAGAGGCATTTACAACTTCTAAAAGTATGCGTAAGGAACGATTTAAAGTCGAATGACCGCATAGAACTAATGGCAGGCAGGTAGATGCCAGATTGAGATTCATTAGACGAGTCCTCAAAAAATATAGTCCAGCTACGAAGGAGGTAATCACAAACCCTTCGTTCGACCGATACTTCGGAGTTGCTCGTCTGCTGGATTGCAACTTAGGATTGACGGAGGAAATAGAGAAGATACAAAGATGGGCAGCGTGTTTCGTTACAGGTTCATTTCGTTAGCGCGAAAGCGTCACGGTGGTTAACTGCTTTTGTCATTTTAAGGTTACGGTGAGTGTGGCCCATCAACAGCGCATGCGCTATTTGAAAGCTGCTGATCTTTTAGGTAACGAAATAATCCTCTACATGTGCACATGAATAAAAATGTGAATCTACGGAGGAGAAAAAGTTATGTAAATTCCTCCAGCTCTGTGCGTATTTATTATATAACAGTACAGGTTTATCGCCTCGACGCAAGAAGTACGACTTACGGGTTTACGCAATTCCAGCAACTGACGTAGCACGCTCATTTGGCGGAAGTACTTTGAGCCTTTTTTTGAGACGACTGGAATGACCAGTTTATCTAAGGTTCAAAGAAACTAGTAAGATGTATAACTTAGCACGAAGAAACTTCTGCTTCTCATTTTCTGACGCGGTATTTGTAAGCTACCACGAATATTATCCAGACGCGTAATTGTTGCCTTACATTGATTGGTAAACAAAATTATTCTTGTTTAGACTACTGCTGCAAAAGCAAGGTGCTTATTCAATACTCATATTCAGCACACATACGTACTGAGTTGACTGTCGCAGCGAATCATCCTGAAAACTGCTTAAAAATTCCTTTCTTCCCGCAACAAAGTCACAAAAAAACTCTTCAAATATAGTAATACAATCGTAAAAGATGCCTTAAACAGCACCAAATACGCCAACCAATTCATATAATTGGCTGAAACAGACGGGGAACATAAAATTGTTCCTGTCACCACGGAATATTCTGTCCACTGGAAAATCTTCAAGAAAGAACCAGTCTCCCTCCCCCTCCCTCTCTCTCTCTCTCTCTCTCTCTCTCTCTCTCTCTCTCTCACACACACACACACACACACAGACACACACACACACACACACACACACACACACCACTGGTGATCAATCACTGGAATCAGTATCATGTTTAAAATATCTATAAGCACACGTCGAGCGCTATCTTAAGCGAAATACCACATAAAATTCAGAAAAACCAAACATGAAATATCTCGCTTTCAAAACAACTACTACATGACTACATAAAATAAGAAGCCTAACAGTACGGAGTCTCGACAGTAAAACTTTCTTCTCTTCATATGAATACTGAAACATTTATTTTAAGAAAATTACAAAATTATTTTCAGCGTACTCTTACATCCTAAAATGTTTTTGCAGCAACAGGTTTTAAGCAATACGTCTGCTACCATACAGAAAAGGTCATCGAAATCGGCGAAAGGAAGACATGTCTGAATTATGCACAGACTACCGCCCTATGTCGCCAATGGCCACCGAAGTCTCGTCTACACCGCAATCCAGCAATTATGAAATCTCCTTTGTTTCAGAGTCTCAGGCGAGCAGGAAACTTAACTACCTTTTTACGAATTCGTGTCAACCATAGTTCTACTCCTTCCACGTATATACACTGAAGCGTCAAATAAACTGCTATAGCCATGCGTTTTGAAATACAGAGATATGTAAACAGGCAGAATACGGTGCTGCGGTCGGCAGCGCCTGTAGAAGACAAAAAGTATCTGGTGCAGTTATTAGATCGGTTACTGCTGCTTCAATGGTAGGTTATCAAGATTTAAGTGGAGTTTGATCGAGGTGTTTATAGTCGGTGCACGAGCGATGGGACATAGCAGCTCCGAGATATGTAGGTTGTTCGGTTTAAAAATAAAAAAAAGTGGGGGGGGGGGGGGGGGAAGGGACCAAACTGCTAGGTCATCGGTCCCTTGTCACGAATAAAACAATACCACAAGGGTGAAAATAAAACAAGCGAGACTGACAACACAAAACGGAGAGAAAGGAAAAAAAAACCACAAGAACGGCGGAAGGGCAACAAACACTTAAATGGACAATTTTGGAAATTTGTGGGAAGTACTATGGGACCAAACCGCTGAGGTCATCGGCCCTAAGCTTACACACTACTTAATCTAACTTACGCTAAGGACAACACACACACCCATGCCCGAGGGAGGACTCGAACCTCCGACGGGGGGTAGCTTCACAAGGTGCCTTAGACCGCATAGCTACCCCGCGCGTCACTTAAATGGGGCAAAATAGGAGAAGAAAACCACAGAAACGCAAGAAACAGGTAGAAGAGATTAAAACGACAAAATAGATTACCATGGCTGGCTGACCATGAGAATAAAAGGAGAAGCCAGACACTCTGCAACACATTAAAACCTCCACCATAAAAGCACTAGGGTGGAGGACACAGAGGAACAAAGGACAGCGCTAAAACTTAGATCAAACGATAAAACTCACCCTCACGAATAAAACGTAAAAACAATTAGCTGATGAGGCGTTGTCAGATAAAAATCAGCGGCAACGAGTCCGGTAACCAAAGATTTCGTCGCAGGGCAAGTCAAAGTGGGGCAGCGGACCAGAATTTGGGCCTCTATCAACCGGACGCCGCATCGACACTGAGGCTGGTCCTCACGGCGCAGGAGGTAGCCGTGGGTCCGCCCAAGCGTGACCAATGCGGAGCCGGCAGCAACCACAGTCACTGCGAGAGGCCGGCATGGGAGGACTACCACACATTCGTAGTCTCCTTAATGGCACGCCAGTTTGTTGTGCATACTGAGACTATGCCATTCTGTCTCCCAAAGCCGAAAAACCTGGCGACGTAAAAACGAACGCAGGTCAGTTATTGGAATGCCGATATCCATAAGCAGTTTCCGTGTAGCCTGTTTGGACAGACTGTCGGCAAGTTCGTTCCCTGGGATTTCGACGTGACCTGGGGTCCGACAAACACCACTGAACGACGCTGTTGCTAAGACAGTGGAGGGCATCGAGGTGCTGCCAGCACTTCCGCTTAAGCTAACGAAGGTGAGGGAGCCAAGTCAATAGGACGTCGGAAACCAGTCCTAGAATCGATATGTCTCCACTACAGTGGGTGGATCGTCATTAAGGTAAAGTTCTGGTTTCGGATGAACGGCACGACGCCGACAGACAATCATAACACACGACTTCTGTTGTAGTCACCTGCTCAACCATCACATCGATGTTTACGTGTGGGGGAGATTCAACGGTGACAGCAGAGGTGAAAGTTTCCCAGTCCAACTTGTTAAAGCCCATCTGGGCAGGCGTCCATGGGCCTGACGCCGAGGCACTGATTGGAAGATGGGGAAGCAGTCACTACCACACAGGTCGCCATGTGCTCTCCAGTGGCTAGATGGGAGAAGTCCTGAGCTGCAGATTGATAAATCAATGGCCGAGTAACTACCATGAGCCACACTGAAATGTGCGGTGGCCCCTGTATTTAAGAGGCAGAAGTCGAACTGAGACAGGAAAGTTTCGCCATCACTGCCTCGGCCAGTAAGCACAGTGCCACCCTACAAGGGGTTATGAGCGTTAAAATCTCCCAAAGGTTTAAGGAGTTGATTAATTAATGCATGCCGGCCGCGGTGGTCTAGCAGTTCTAGGCGCGCAGTCCGGAACCGCGCGACTGCTACGGTCGCAGGTTCGAATCCTGCCTCGGGTATGGATGTGTGTGATGTCCTTAGGTTAGTTAGGTTTAAGTAGTTCTAAGTTCTAGGGGACTGATGACCACAGATGTTAAGTCCCATAGTGCTCAGAGCCATTTGAACCATTTTGAATTAATGCAGCTAATAGAATCAGGGGTACTGCTCCATCTGGAGGAAAATATACATCACAGACAGTTATTTCCTGCATCGTCCTTATTCTGACAGCCATAGCTTTAAGAGGGGTTTGAAGGGGCACAGTTTCACTACAGACTGAGTTTAGGACATGAACGCGAACTCCACCTGACACTCGTTTATAGCGGCTACGGTTCCTCTAATGCCGGGAACCAGGTTTACTGGAGGGCAATGCAGAAAGCAAGTGTAAAGCTTAACAGTTGCCGCAGCCCAGTCAGGCGGTGGAAAAAACCGCTGCAATTCCACTGGAGGATGACATCGTGAGACTGGGAAGGCATGGAACATTCAATGAGGCAGTTTACGCCTTAGGGTCACTTGCTGCCACCGACTTACTGCCTGAGCAGTCTGTATCTATGGTATCTGAGGGTCCGGCGAGATCCAGGTCCTCAGCGAACGCCAGAATCTCCACCTCATCCGCAGATGCAGAGCTTGTAGGTAGCGGTGGTGTGGGTGCCACCGCAATGCCCTTGGCCTTGGGAATCTTCTTTCTGAATTTCTCTCGCTGCTCCTTAGGTTTCCCTGGCTGGAAGGACTTCACTGATTAAGTCTCCAGGACAGAGGATGAGCGTGAAGCCCTACGACCAGCTGCTTTTTGGGCTCTTCAGCCACTGACGGGTGTCATCTTTCCCACTAGCAGAAACCTGGGAAGGGAGTGACCCAAGAGACCCCTACTTAGTGAGATGAACCACAGAAGACTCACGCTTCTCCGGTTGAGAGGGGGGGGGGGGGGCGTTACCCCCAAAGTAGGTGGTGCAGGAGCAACAGGGAGGGAAGAGCACCCCACCATCAAGGGGGCAGGTGTAGTCTTCTGGCTCTGAGAGATGACTGGGTTTGGCGAAGCTGATGGGCCATATGTACAGGATGTAGGCGTTCAAATTTCCTCTTAGCCTCAGTGTAGGTCAGTCGGTCCAGGGTCTTGTACTCCATGACTTTTCTTTCTTTCTGGAGAATCCTGCAGTCAGGCGAGCAAGGCGAATGGTGCTCTCCGCAATTGACACAGATGGAAGGCGGACGAAATGTACACCTCGCCGCTCTAAATTGGCGCGCAGCTCATCATCAGACTGCAAAAGAAGGTCGTTGTGAAATATGATACCCTGGACCATATTTAAGCTCTTATGGGGCATGATGGTTACAGAAACATCCCCCAGCTTGTCAGAAGCGAGTAACGCCAGTAACTGGGCAGAGGATGTTTCGATTGACCCAGATCTCATTTTGGACAAGCACTCCACCTCCCCAAACTTGTCCTCTAAATGCTCAACAAAAAATTGAGGCTTCATCATCATGAAAGATTCCCCGTCAGCTCTCTAACATACAGGGTACCGGGTCGAATAAGAGCTGCTTCCATGCTTAGCCTGACATTCCTCCCATGGTGTGGCCAGGGAGGAGAGCGATTTGGGGTCATACTTCTATGCATTGAATTGAGCCCGTGAATGCTTAGAGACTGCTGGTGTTTGACCACCAGCGAGAGATGATGTACTACACTTCATTGCATGTCATTCGCCCTTATGCCACTCACTCCTACCAGAGGCCCTCCCCACGGGCCCCACTCAGCCGCAGCAAAGGCCACCTGGCAGGGTGATCGTTGCTGGGAATCCCGATGCCCCAAAGTGACAGGCATCTACTCCTCGGCATACGTGGGGAGGTAACAGTTCAGGCATCAGCAGAGTGATACCTGTGTGGTCAGGGGGCTACAGCCAACAGGGTACATGGCGGCCCTACACAACGGACTGGCTACTGTGCTGGATATCAGGTGCAGCCAAGCAAACAAGTCCATTATCATCGTCAGCGTAGAATACAATACTGCACAGTTGATGGGAAAATACGCACCCAGGAGGGATAGCCTGCCCAACAGTTGGAGAATGAGCAGAAGACGACGAAGGATGCGATAGATCTCGGCGCATGATGGACATATTGCACCATGTAAGGCGCCCTTCCCCAATTGACTCGCTCTTCGGGAAAATTTAGAAAAATAGAGATCAAACACTACAGGGGACCATCACATAAAGGCCTAAACGTGTGAGACTCCTTTTAGTCGCCTCTTACGACAGGGAGGAATACCTCAGGCCTATTCTAACCCACGGACCCGCAAGAGGAAGATCTCCGAGACAGTGATGGAGTGGGGATTTTCCCATACGTCCATTTCACGAGTGTACCGTGAATATCAGGAGTCCGGTAAAACATGAAATCTCCGACATCGCTGCGGCTGGAAAAAGATCCTGCAAGAACAGGACCAACGCCATCTGAAAAAAATCGTTCACGAGACAGAAGAGCAACCCTTCTGCAAATTGCTGCTGATTTCAATGCTGGGCCATCAACAAGTGTCAGCGTATGAACCGTTCAACGAAACCCCATTGATATGGGCTCTCGGAGCCGAAGGCCGACTCGCGTACCCTTGATAACTGCACGACACAAAGCCCGTCAACACCAATATTGACTGTTGATAACCGGAAAGATGTTGCCTGGTCGGACGAGTCTCGTTTCAAATTGTATCGAGTGGATGGACGTGTACGGGTATGGAGACAACCTCATGAGTCCATGGACCCTGCATGTCAGCAGGGGACTGTTCAAGCTGGTGGAGGCTCTGTCATGGTGTGGGGGCGTGTGCAGTTGGAGTGATATGGGACCCCTGATACGCTTAGGTAAGACTCTGACAGCTGACACGTACGTAAGCATCCTATCTGATCACCTGCAACCATTCATGTCCATTGTGCATTCCGATGGACTTGGGCAATTCCAGCAGGACAATACGCACCCCAGACATCCAGAATTGCTACAGAGCGGATCCAGGAACACACTACTGAGATTAAACACTTCTGATGGCCACCAAATTCGCCAGACATGAACATTATTGAGCATATCTGGGATTCATTGTCGTGCTCTTCAGAAGATAGCTCCAACCCCTCGTACTCTAATGGATTTATGAACAGCCCTGTATGATTCATGGTGTTAGTTCTTCAGACACGTCCTGCTGCGGTACTTCTGCGTGCTCGCGGGGGCCCTACACGTCATTAGGCAGGTGCACCAGTTTCTTTGGCTCTTCAGTGTAGAATAGACATCGAGGAAAAGCCTTTTCGCCTATGTCAGACGAGAGGTGATACAAATCACTTGTTTTTTTCCTTCAGTTTTTCGAATCACAGCAAAACCGTTACCTGCAAACCTTCCAAGTGCCTCTGTTTTACTGTCTCATGAAGACACTAAAAATAGACAGACCCCTCTCTGATTCTATACGATACAGTAGCAGAGTACATGAAATTTGGTGTACTGTCAGTGGTTACACAAACATTTTAATGCTCAGGTGTATTCTGCCCAAAATCTTGAGTTCTTTTTTATATTCCGTTTTGTCTACAGTTGATGTCATGGTAAGATTCTGTGTATACTGTAAAATAATCTTAAATCATTGTTCTAACTGAATGAAAGAAAACCAGCGCAGCTGTTATTTTAGGTGCATTTATGTAGCATGAACTGTTTCATCCTCACGAGACCTGCAGTTGAACAACCACCGTCTGTGTACATCCATCAGCCAAAATCATGTTGCGTTATCACAATTTTCTTTTTATCTTGTGCTGTACATAATTGTCCTGATCTACTTTTGTTCGCAAGCGGTTTTTGGAAAATGTTAGAATACGTGTAGAGTTTCTTCTACACTAGACAGCCTGCTTTGTTACTCATTCCCTTGAAAAATTGTTTTTTCATTTATTACGTAATTAGTGTATTATGTAATTTTACATTTTAAATAGAGCTTGTAGGTATGTGTATTTATTAGGTTACACTCTCGCAGTAAAGTTATTACGTTTGTTTGAAATGATTATGATATCTTATAATCTACACTGATCAACCAGAACATTATAACCACCGACCTACCATTGATATAAACCCGTCCAGGCGACAGCAGCATCACCTGACGAGGAAGACTGCTAGTCAGACACACGCACGGTGCATGTAGATTAGTGAGCGTGCTGTCCATTTGTAGAATGGGGAAGACGCGTGATCTATCTGTATCTGACCGAAGGCAGATTGTGATAGCCCGGAAGCTCGGCACGAGCATTTCGGAAACTGCACAACTTGTCGTGCTGTGGTGTCTTCAGCACGTGGCGTGGCGAAACCAAGGTGAAACCACGTCCAGACGTCGTGGCCTGATATCGTGCCACTCCTCATTACACATCTCGGACGTAGTAGGCTGCGGGGACGGAACTAATATCAGACTTTAATGCTGGGCAGAGTATAAGTGTGTCTGAACACACAGTGCACCGAACACTCCTACCAATGGGCCTCCGCAGCCAACGATCCACGTATGTGCCATTGTTAACACCACAATATCGGCAACCTCGACTGCAATGGGCACGTGGCCAACGGCACTGGACGATGGCACACTGGCAAAGCGTTGTATGGTCTGATGAAGCCTGATACCTCCTTCATTAGCCGATGGGAGGGCGCGAATCCGTTGTGTTCCAGAGGAAGAGCTCCTGGACACCTGTTATGCGGGACGGAGTCAAGCTGGTGGCGGCTCCAGTATGCTCTGGGGGACATTCACGTGGGCATCTAAGGGTCCAGCGGAGCTCGTGCAAGGCACCATGACGGTCAAGGGAGTATCGTACATCGGTTGCAGACCACATACATCCCTTCATGACGATCATGTTTCCGGATGGCAGTGGGATTTTTCAGCAAGGTCATGTTCCTTGACACGAAGTGTGGTGGAGTGGTTCGAGGAACACAGTGACGAGTTCCAACTGACGTGCTGGCCCCCAACTCTCCAGATCTGAACTCGATCGGACACATCTGGGATGTGACTGAACATGGCGTCAGAGCTCATAATATCACCCACCCCCCCTGCCAGAATTTACGAGAATTTGGTGCCTCGTGTGTGCAGATGTGGTGCCAACTCCCTCCAGCAACCTACCAAGGCCTCATTGCTTCCATGCCACGACGCTTCGCCGCTGTTATCCGTGTCAAAGGTGGACAAACCATAGCGACATGTACTCTTCAACATTTTACTGAGCGATTAGACATTTTACATAACGACGCCGGCACATTTCTGCCATTTCGTATTATTTAGGAAGACTGTTGGTGAATACTCGATTTAACTGCTATATATCATACACCCATATTTTAGTAGCTTCTGGCCTAATTTGCGTCTTGTTGAACTCCAGATCATCTCACGACGTTTGTATAGAATGAGACCGGTCGTGACTTAGTAAATACACTTAGAATAATACCTGTACTGTGTTCTTGACAATTATATTAACCATCTGTGAAGCACAACTTGACCACAGTTATTGTTCAAATTGTTCATATTGTTATATGAATACATAGTGTCTGTTCTTTCTGACATGTCCGAAAGAAGGCACCAGGAGGATTCCGCATCTGTAATGCAAATACGTAAATTGAAGGTGGAGGGACGAGAAAGGAAAGGGAAGGAACTACTGATGTCAGCTGCATCGCGACTGTATGCGGAATCAGCTGCGACAAGTGAAAATGTGTGCCGGACCTAGATTCGAATGCAACTGCCTAGTAAGCAGTAGATCCCGGGTTCGAATCCCCGACTGGCACACACTTTCACTCGTCGCCGCTGGTTCCGCATAAAGTCCCTATACTGCTGACGTCAATAATTCCTTCCATTTCCTTGCTCCTCCTCCACCTTTGGTTTACATAATATGTTTATACTGTGATTTCTTTGTATGATGTTCTTTTATTTGCTCCAAACTACTGGCAGTAAGGTTCAAAAACGCAAGCTGAATAAAGCTTGTTGCATTCACACCGCACAGGTTTGAATGTAGCGACCGTCGGTCGTCGTCGTCGTCGCAGCCACCACTATGATCGCAACGTTTTCCTCAGATTCCCTAATCAGTTCGAAGAAGAATGTCAGGGTCGCATCCCTGTCCAACTAAGTTGGTACCTTCGGCCTCGTTGTCGGACTGACTTACTTCATCCAGAGAAAAAGCCGCTGTATTCTCTGCTTCGTAAGGCCGCCTGCGTGAGGCAGTCCATTGGGACGCCCCTATTAACAGAGAATTGAATTTAATTTAATCTGTAGTGGCGGCTCCGTCTATAATGTCTTCACCGGGCAGTCCACTCCATGGTGTATTACCACCACCTTCCAAGGCTTCCAAGGCACCCAAGGCCCATGGTATCACTTGTACTTCACTGAAGCCGTCGACACACAACCGTGCTTTCGACCGTCAACGGTGAGCGTGCAGAATTCACGCTGAACGTTTAGAAACTATGTGCCTCGGGAGTAAGACTCCTACGTTAGCGCTATCAAAACGAATATTTCCTCCCTTGTAGCCGCGCGGTCTGGGATGCATTGTCGCGGTTCACGCGCACCGCCCCCCCCCCCCCCCCGCCCTCCTTCCGTCAGAGATTCGAGTCCTCCCGTGTGTGTGTGTGTGTGTGTGTGTGTGTGTGTGTGTGTGTTGTCCTTAGCGTGAGTGAGTTTAAGTTACATAAATTAGTGTGTAAGCCTAGGAACCGATGACCTTACCGCAAATTTCAAATTTCCTCCCTTGTCAACATGGTAGTCATGTTATTCTTTTTGTATTATATATAAAAAAACTTCAATATCCATGAACATTTTGCAAATAGCATGACATAAATTTACAACAGTTCCCCAAATAAGATAAAAATTATTTCATCATCCTGACTTCTTTGTAAAACCCTAATGTAATTCTTACTTGACCGCTGTTCCTATTCACGAGCAGAATCTTTACAACATGTGTAATAAAAGACTTGAAAGAAGAAAGTGCAAAATATCTTACTGCAAGCAGTGCAAGCTGTCGTGTAGATAAACCCAATAGAACAAATTCGCTCCTCAGAGAGAGCGCACTTATATTAACATAACATCGAATATTAATAAGAAAGTATCAGAACCTATTAGAAAAACGCGAAGATGAGTAAAAAAATAGCTTGGAAGCAATGGGACGCCAACCGGCAACACATCAGCTGTTACCTTACACTTCTGTGACTCTACTAGTACGCTACACCGACCATGAGTGATTTATAACCATACTTTGAGTCTTAACATCTCCTGAAGGCTTTATCCTACATGTGTTAACTGACTCAATTATAACAAACTGTACCGCGACCAATGCGTTTTTGGAAGATCTTCAATTTGTTGTTTCACTCAAACGGCATACATTCATAACATGCAAGTTAAAAGAATTCTTTAACCTCCAATATGACGTTTCCAGTCATTTTATTACAATAAATCATATAATTTACGACGGGGTTTCGTGATATCCTCAATTTGCTGGAGCTTAGAAACGGCAGATACACATATTGGCTTTAAAGGAAGGAAGGAATATCGGTGAAAATAAACGACGAAAATCATTAAATATAAATTTAGTTGACTAGCCTACACACATACTGGCACGGAGTCTGTTAACAAAGTTAACGATGAGTTGGAAAGTGGTGTACTGTCACCGCGTGGTTCGAGTGTAAAATGACTTCAAAGAGAGAAAAAGAAGTTAGATGAACTGCATAGCAAGGCTATGGCAGAACTGTTGCTGCTGAATTTGGTGTGGGAGCTTCAGCGGTGTCAGATTGGAATAAAAACCTAATAAAATTGAAGACTTGTCTCAAAACGATGGTAAAAGATGGTTTAGAGTGTCCCATGAAACCAAAAAAGAAAGAATGACTCTAGAGTATGCACACTTCACGTTTAGTGCAAATAGGGAAATGGTTTAACTGACAAAGTTGGTGTTCAATGTTAAGACATTGCGACACATAGAAAGGAAACAAGGAAACTGAACAAAGTAATGGTTTTTTAACACCAGACAGAAATAACTCGGCCGAACTCATGTGGGTGAAAGCTTGCGTGATCGTGCTGCCCATAAACGACCTATGAATCAGCCTCAATAGACACTAATTATTTCCAGCTACAAAATTCACATGTTCACAATTTATGTGAAAATGTTTATTTTCGTGTTTTTATGTGTCACGAATGTTTATGGCATTTAAGTGATACCTCATAATTTTTTCTAAGTGTCTGGATTACTCAGATTTTCGAACACACACACACACACACACACACACACACACACACACACAGGCGTGCGCGCCAGCGAACGAATGTACCTACCTATGATCTGAGACGTGGTGGGTGAGGGAGGATAAAACGGGTTTTGTGGAATGGCAAGGGGTAAAGGAAATGAAGCTTTATTTCTTTGGTTCAAATGGCTCTGAGCACTATGGGACTCAACATATGAGGTCATCAGTCCCCTAGAACTTAGAACTACTTAAACCTTACTAACCTAAGGACATCACACACATCCATACCCGAGGCAGGATTCGTACCTGCGACCGTAGCGGTCACGCGGTTCCAAACTGAAGCGCCTAGAACCGCTCGGCCACTTTATTTCTTTAAAAATAAAACTAAAGACTACCGAAAAAACTGTGTTTATTAATAGCTAATCATACTAATTTTACCAATTAATAGGTACCTAGAACGAAGAGAAATCCGTACATGTTTTGCTGTCGGGCAGGAAAAATTTCAGTTACATCCGAATACGTTCTATATTTACATTTCACTAGTTTTCTACTTTAACTGGTAACAAGAGAAAGAAGTATAATTGTGTTACTGGAAGCTTTTAGAACGTACGGATAGTTAGCATTTTCAAGCGGCGTGAGGATAAATAGCTTGGCGCTAGCCTGGAGTGATTTTTGAAGTACCGAGGAAGTTAGAAGCACAGAGGCTGTCCTGGGATTTTTCCGACGATCGTCCACTTAGCTTCAGCCGCTGCGCCGCTGCGATTATACTTCACTGCACGACAGGAAGCCAGGTCGCCAGATTAATTTTACTCAATAATTCCTCCGAAAGAGTAATCGCTCACGTTGAACGAAATAGAAGCGCTCAGGATCAAAGGGCATCAAATCGATCCTGCTTGTAAGGCTGGACAGCAATATTGTGACCGTGGATTGCCTTCATAGATGCAAAAATAGGTGGGAGAAGAAAAAATTCGTTACTTGGGATGATTATACAAAGGAGTTATACGCAGGAATACTGGTGAAAGCGGTATATAGTCTCAACACCTTCCAGGTCCCGAGCTATGGTGAAAGGAAAGTATAGAAATCCGTCGCGCGTGGGAGCAATCGAAGAAACAATAGCGCAAGGGTTACGCTACGCATAGCTGAGATGACGGTGACCTCAGTGTAGGGATGGGAAAAACCAGCCAGTTAAAAGCGATACCGGTATTTTAGTTTGAATAATCGTTTTTTCAGTATTTGTTTTGTCTCGGTTATAGCAGATGATTTTACTTTTTACTAATAACCAGGTAAAAAACGAAGCAAACATTAGACATACCAGCAGTGCTAAAATGTTTCGTTTTTAAAGAAACTATTTAAAGGAGGAGAAATTTTTACCCCTTAAATTAACATTGCTCTGAAATATTTCGTTATTATTGTGTAGAAAATGGGGAAAGCTGTCAGTGCTATTTTAATAGCAATGCGAGAGAGAAACACGTGGCATAAGAATTAGTACAGGATTTCTGAGACAATAATGTGACTTTTACCGTGTGGCGTAGGCTATTAGATGGTATGCTTTCACATGCAGTGTGCCTCATCCAGTCTATATGGTAGTTTTTCTCTGTCGTCGTTGGACATCAGCTGTATTAGAGAATGGCACCGTTCCTAGTCCCTAAGTATTTTTACGAAGTGCGATATCAATAAAACATGATGCTCCATTCGCTTTAAAAGATTCGAAATGGGAGGAGACACAAAAAACTTGCGACATAATATCTATATCTGCTTTTTAGCCCTTGAAAACGGAGAAGTCAACACAAAAAATAGTTATTCAACCTCAGTTTTTCATCCTTTAGCACTCACTATTCGTAATATTTAAATAATGGTACGATTCCTGATTACAACATGATCTTTGAGTTTAAAAAAATTAGAATCAACAGAAGAATAGTGATGATTTTTTGAAGTTGTCAACCACTTTTCGCTTTTGCTGGAAAAGCAGCGAATGGCGGACGGACTAAGTTTTCTTTTATTTGCCAATTTAATATTTTGAATCTATGTATCTTGAAGCTGATGGAGTCAAAATATTTCAATGTTTGTTTCATTTCTACGTTACGACAGGAAATAACAGGAATAAAAAACCGAAAAACGGTTACTTCAGAAACCGGTACTTTGAGCGGTTTTAACAGTTCTGTTAAACTGGCGTTGAAAAAAAAAAAAAAAAAAAAAGAAAAAAAAACACCACACGTATAACCGAGAACCCTTTGATTGAGAGAGAACCACCATCCCTACCTCAGTACAGCACACACCCGGCATCGGAAGCAGAGCCTCGTGCTTCATAGAAACCACGAAACCACTGCACGACGCGTCGCTTCTCCAGCACCGTCACAAATTGATATTCACACAGGTATCGACAGAAAATGCAAAATTGTAAACTTTGGCGGCCGATGGATGAATGTGTGACGTTGCAGCACAATTTCATCGCGCAGGCGGCAAGGACAGTAAACAGGGGACATGTCGATACCAGGATGTAAAATCTTGGCAAGTTTCATTCCGTGTACTCTGTTGGGCACAAACTGTGCCTCGCAGACGGGCGCGTGAACAATATAAGCAGATGTCAGCATTTGATAGGGGACGTGTAGTTGGGCTCAAATGGTTCAAATGGCTCTGAGCACTATGGGACTTAATTTCTGAGGTCATCAGTCCCCTAGAACTTAGAACTACTTAGACCTAACTAACCTAAGGACATCACACACATTCATACCCGAGGCAGAATTCGAACCTGCGACCGTAGCGGTCACGCGGTTCCCGACTGTAGCGCCTAGAACCGCTCGGCCACACCGGCCGGCTTTGGGTTCAAAGAAGCAGGTTGGAGTTACTGGCTAATCGCTCGACATCTGAACAGGAGCGGTGCCACTATTCGACGATGTTGGCAGGACTAAGTGAACCGTGGACGAGCAAAGCGACAAGAAGGAAGCGGTCAGCCTAGAGAGACGACAGAACGTGAGACCCACGCTGTCTTCAGAGAGGCACTCAGAGCCCCGGATTCATCATCACCTATCAGGCCGATTAACAGGCGGATCACAGAAAGCAGGTTGAGCTAATGGCACCCCTTGCGCCCACGATCATTTACCTCCGTACACCAAAAAGCCCGTATGGAGTGATGACCGACACATTAGGCCTGGAATCTCATTGACTGGAGTAGAATTGTCTTCAGCGATGAGTCCCGATTAGAACTGCGCCCCGAAGACCAGCAAAGTCGGGTATGGAGACGCCCCGGACAGCGGTGGGATACCAACTTGACTGTCGCCCGCTGTATATCCTGGCTACCACGATGATGGTCTGGGGTGCCATTTCTTCCCAGGACCCCTTCGGTTGTCATCTGCGGCACCCTTACAGTACAGTGATATGTCGACGATATTCTACGCCCAGTTTCGTTTCCTTTCATGGCAAGCCATCTTGGGCTCACATTTCAGCAAGATAATGCCCGCCCACACACGGCGAGAGTTTCTACTGCTTGTCTTCGTGCTCGCCAAACCATACCTTGGCCATCAAGGTCGCCGGATCTCCTCCAATTGAGAACGTGTGCATTATGGGCTGGGCCCTTAAACCAGCTCGGGATCTCGACGATCTAACGCGCCAGTTGGACAGAATGTGGCACGATATCTCCCAGGAGAACGTTCAAGAACTATCAATGAATGCCAAGCCGAATAACTGCTTGCATAATAGCCATAGGTGGACCAACGCGTTATTGACGCTCTCGGTTCGTGAAGCTCTGTCTCTTTATGAAATCACCAATTTTTAAAAAATGTAATAATTTGTTACTCTGAACATGTACATCACATCTACCGATTTCCGCTCCATTCGGATAATTCCTTCGTGGTGTGTCTTATTCTTGTCTTAGAGTGTACTCTGTATAGTCGTACCTTGGTTAGCAATCGATAAAGTGACACCGTTTGGAAGGTCTAGGAAGACGGAATCTGTGTTCGCAGGATGACGTACATAAACGCTTAAAAATACACAAAGTTGTGTCCAACACGTGTTGTCTTTCCTTAATCCCCATAATTATTCGAGAGACGCTTGTTTTGCCCTCTGTTTCAGGTTCTCCTTTCACGGCGTCACTCGAGGACAAGCGAGCATTCCATGGAAGGCATGTTGAAGGTGACAAACTGCCTGCTGGCTTCTGTCTCGGGTTCGTCGACTGACGTTCGTTTGATAATTTTTCTGACGTTGTGCCAGTACGAGTGGCTGGCATAGTCGAAGCTTCACCATCCACAGCTCGTGGTGGAATGAAGTGTGAAGCTTTGACAATGCTGTGCTGGCAAAACATCAGAAAAATTACCAAAGAACCGTCGGTCGAAGAACTCGACACAGAAACCAAAAGGCAATTTGTCAACAAGTGTCCAAGAAACCCGTAACAGTTCTACGCACGTTGAAGTCTTATCGTACAAATGTGTTTCGAATGACATGTATCGATTTCTGTAGTGATAAATAGCGCGTAACGTCCGTACAACGTGAGACGAGATTTCGAGGAGTGGGTTTTTCTTGGAGAGGAACACGAGGGTGGGGTCAGACATACACAGGCTGGCGCACAAGCGTGAGCTGCGTATGTGACCTTGGTCAAGCCCCATTCATAGCCGTGGCCTCGCTTGCCGACGCATCCTGGCACCGCAGGCGCAGTGCTTCCGTATCTCGCTCAAGGCTACACGACGGTCCAGCCGAAACAATACACACAGTGTATACGCACAGGCAGTGCAGCCATGAATAATATACTTCATAAACCACCTTACAGCTTGTGGTGGAGGGTACTTTTAGTACCACTTTCATTTCTCCCCTTGCCTGTTAAATTCACTGAAGCCGCACGGGATGGAAGATTGGTAAGACGTCTTGTGAGCTCGAATCTCTCTAATTATATCTTCATGACCTTTTCTCGTATGTATATAGGAGGAAATAATTTATCGGTTGCCTCCTCTACAAATATGCACTCTTGGAATTTGAATATTAATGCCCAACATCTCTCTTGTAACGTTGGATGAACATATCCGTTACGCTTTCGTACACACTAAACGACCCTGTAACAAAACTTGCCGCTCTTCTCTGGAGCCGCGCGAGGTAGCCCCACGGTCTGAGGCGTCTTGTCACGGTTCGCGCGGCTCCTCCCGTGGGAGGTTCGAGCCCTCCCGCGGGCACGTGTATGTGTGTGTTGTCCCTAGCATAAATTAGTTTAAATGAGATTAAGCAGTTTGGTCCCATAGCAGCTTACTACAAATTTCCAAATTTTCTTCTCTGGATCTTATCTATTTTCTTTATAAATCCCACCTGGTAGAAGTCCTAGACTAATGAGAAATCGGTCGGACGAACGTTTTTACACTTCCTGAGAATTCTTCCACTTAATCACAGTCTACTATCCGCCTTTACTACGATTAGTTTTATGAGGTCGTTCCACTTCAAATCATTACGTACTTCCAGATATAACGGACTGATCCCTTCCAGTAAATGTTTAGCAATCGCGTAATCATATAGTAACTGGTCATTCCGACTAATAAAGCTCAATACGTTACAGTTTTTGATGTTGAGAGCCCACTGTCAATCTATGCACCAAATGGGGGTCGTCTACAGGTCTTCCTGCGTTTCGCTACAATTTTCCACCATTGCGACTTCTCTAGATACTCCACCACCATCCACGAAGGGCCTCGTGGCGTCGCCCACGTTAATAAATGGTTGAAATGGCTCTGAGCGCTATGGGACGCAACATCTGATTTCATCAGTCCCCTAGAACTTAGAACTACTAAAACCTAACTAACCTAAGGACATCACACACATCCATGCCCGAAGCAGGATTCGAACCTGCACCCGTAGCAGTCGCGCGATTCCGGACTGAAGCGCCTAGAACCGCTCGGCCACCGCGGCCGGCTCGCCCACGTTATCCACTAGGTCATGTAGGATACCTCCTAACAATGTCTTGGACCTCCTTTTGCACGGAATACTGCAGCAACTCAACGTGGCATTGACAAGAAGTCGTTGGGAGCCCCCTGCAGAAATAGTGAGCCTTGCTGCCTCTACAACAGTTCATAATTGCGGAAGTGTTGCCGGTGCATGATTTTTTGGGTGAACTAACTTCTCGATTATGTCCCATAAATGTTCGATGGGACTCATGTCGGGCGATCTGAGTGGCCGAATCATTCGCAAGAATTGTCCAGAATGTTCTTCAATCCAATCGCAAATAACTGTGGCCCAGTGACATAGCGCATTGTCATCCATAAAAATTGGCTACAAATGGTCTCCAAGTAGCCGAACATAAACATTTCCAGTTGATGATCGGTTCAGGAGGACCAGAGCACCCAGTCCATTCCATATAAACTCAGCCCACACCATTATGGTGCCACCACCAGCTTGCACAGAGCTTTATTGACAACTTGGGTCCATGGCCTCGTGGGAACTGCGCTACACTCTTACCCTACAATCAGCGCTTACCAGACTGAAATCGGGACTCATGTGACCAGGCCACGGTTTTTCAGTCGTCAAGGGTCCAACCGAATGGTCACGATACCAGGAGAGGCGCTGACGTGCTGTTAACAAAGGCACTCGCGTCGGTCGCCTGCTGCCATAGCATATTAACGCCGAATTCCGCTGCACTGTCCTAACAGCTACGTTCGTCGCATGTCCCACATAGATCTCTGCGTTTATTTCACGCAGTGTTGCTACGCAAACGCCGCTGCTCTCGGGCAAGGCCGTCAGCCACTGCATAGTCCGTGGTGAGAGGTAACGCCTGAAATTTGGTATTCTCGGCATACTCTGGCACTGTGGGTCTTGGAATATTGAACTCCCTAGCAATTTCCGAAATGGAATGGCCCACGTATCTAGCTCAAACTACCATTCCGCGTTGAACGTCTGTTAATTCCCGTCGTGCGGCCATAAAGACGTCGATAACCTTTTCATATGAATCACCAGAGTACAAATGCACTGCCCTTTTATACCTCCTGCGCGCGATACCACCGCCATCTGCATTTGGGCATATCGCTATCCCACGACTTTTGTCACCTCAGTCTAAATATCTTTATCTACATCTATGCTCCGCAAGCCCAAGATACTTCTGGTACCACTGGCATTGGTGCGTGGGAATAATGACTGTTGATAAAGCTCCGTATGAGCTCTAATTTCTTCAATTTTCTCATCGTGGTCATTTCGTGAGACGTATGTGAGAAGAAATAATAAATTGGCCGACTCTTCTCGGATCGTACTCTCTCAAAGATTCAATAGTAAACCTCTCCATGACTGGCAACGCATCTTTTGTAGCGTCTGACAAAGTTTTTTAATCATATCCGTAATGTCGTCACACGGGACGAGGCAACTAACGTTGAAGTGCACGCAGACGGGATGCCTACAGTATCGTCGGCAGGCCGAGCTCGTTCACGTGATTTTACGCTCTCTAGCGGCAGTTGTCGGCTTTATTTGGCTCACAATCCATACAGTTTGCTCACGAAAATGGACGCGAATAAAATTCCTACGCTAGCTTTATTAAAATGCAAATTTCCTCCATTGTCCATACGTTAGTCATGTTGTTCTGTCTGTGGTATACACAAATAAAAACTTTAATATATGTGAATATGTAATAAGGCAAAAAGGAAAGATACACCTCGAGTCAGTAAGGACATCAGCTTATAAAAGTTCACCAACTCGAACTCGCTACTGACGGAGAGCGCACTGTTATTTACATAAAATCACATATTACATAAATTATTTCTATTAATTTCATGAGGAAGTCCCACAATCTTTGGGAAAAAACGAAAGTGGAAAAAGTAGATACAACAGGATGCGAACCCTCTATCAATCTACTCTCAATTTCGTAAGGTGGTTCCTTTACCAAATACGACATGCTGAACGTTTGCAATAAGCGATTTATTTTATGTTACGGGCTTTTAACTGCTTTAATCGCCAAAATGATATTAGTTGACATTTAATTGTAACACATCCTAATAATAACGATACGTTTTTCATAAATCTTCAGTGTGACGTCGCCTTAAAACGGCTGATCATAACACGCGCGCTATAACGCGAAAATAACTGAATAAGAAAATTGTTTGACTATCAATATGACGTTTCCCGACACTTTACTGCAAAAAATTGCACCAATAACGATTCGTTCTCGAGACATTCACTGTGCTCGTGCTTAGAAACAGCGTATAATCACAGAGTATAAAGTACAACACAAAACCTACCGAATATGGGCTTTTACTAAACACTACAAATACAATATGGCGTCTCGCTTTCTGCTTGTAACGTAGGGAGAGTTCTTGCTTCCTGTTGGTTCCACTATACGTGACACGTTGCCGAAATATCGCAGAAGTTCGTGCTTCACGTGACGGAATGGCTACTCAGCGTAAAATAGCAGCAATTGATGTCACAAAAGTAGCAGAGGGCCACGTCAGCGATAGCTAACTCGTCCCGTGTGACGCTCTCGCGTCGACTAAACGATCTCGTCAGGAAACGCGCCGCTCTTCGACGGATCTCCTCCATCTCCTCCATTATTCCGGCCTGGGAAGGGTCCCAGACTAATGAGTAGAGTAGTATTGAAGAGTCGGTCGAACCAGTGTTTTGTAACGCAGGTCTTTCCTGGATAAATTACATTTCCTTAAGGTACTTTCAATGAATATAAAATTGGCTTCCGCTTTTCCTACAATTTATTTCTTCATCTACATCTACATTTATACTCCGCAATCCACCCAACGGTGTGTGGCGGAGGGCACTTTACGTGCCACTGTCATTACCTCCCTTTCCTGTTCCAGTCGCGTATGGTTCGCGGGAAGAACGACTGCCGGAAAGCCTCCGTGCGCGCTCGAATCTCTAATTTTACATTCGTGATCTCCTCGGGAGGTATAAGTAGGGGGAAGCAATATATTCGATACCTCATCCAGAAACACACCCTCTCGAAATCTGGACAGCAAGCTACACCGCGATTACTGAGCGCCCCTCTTGCAGAGTCTGCCACTTCAGTTTGCTAAACATCTCCGTAACGCTATCACGCTTACCAAATACCCCTGTGGCGAAACGCGCCGCTCTTCTTTGGATCTTCTCTATCTCATCCGTCAACCCGATCTGGTACGGATCCCACACTGATGAGCAATACTCAAGTATAGGTCGAACGAGTGTTTTGTAAGCCACCCTCTTTGTCGATGGACTACATTTTCTAAGGACTCTCCCAATGAATCTCAACCTGGTACCCGCCTTACCAACAATTAATTTTATATGATCATTCCACTTCAAATCGTTCCGCACGCATACTCCCAGATATTTCACAGAAGTAACTGCTACCAGTGATTGTTCCGCTATCATATAATCATACAATCTTTCTATGTATTCGCAATACATTGCATTTGTCTATGTTAAGGGTCAGTTGCCACTCCCTGCACCAAGTGCCTATCCGCTGCAGATCTTTCTGCATTTCGCTACAATTTTCTAATGCTGCAACTTCTCTGTATAGTACAGCATCATCCCTGAAAAGCCGAAGGAACTTCCGACACTATCTACTAGGTCATTTATATATATTGTGAAAAGCAATGGTCCCATAACACTCCCCTGTGGCACGCCAGAGGTTACCTTAACGTCTGTAGACGTCTCTCCATTGAGAACAACATGCTGTGTTCTGTTTGCTAAAAACTCTTCAATCCAGCCACACAGCTGGTCTGATATTCCGTAGGCTCTTACTTTGTTTATCAGGCGACAGTGCGGAACTGTATCGAACGCCTTCCGGAAGTCAAGGAAAATAGCATCTACCTGGGAGCCTGTATCTAATATTTTCTGGGTCTCATGAACAAAAAAAGCGAGTTGGGTCTCACAGGATCGCTGTTTCCGGAATCCATGTTGATTCCTACAGAGTAGAAACCGACAACTCTTTCCTTACTGCGTACCGTGGAGGCAATTCGTGAACAACAGCTACGAGGGTCACCTGGGTGTATGTATTTCCATTTTTTAAGTGTTCTGCCTATTTCCCAACATTGATAGCACTCATGCACACGTTTACATATGCACAATTACGTCAGAGACAAATTTCAACAGCTGACCTTTCCCTTTCTGACAACGAATTCAATGACAGAACAGAGCCTAAATGAAACACAGAAAGGGTAGGAAGGTTACAGCTCAGGAGCCCATTTGACGCTAACATGATTTCGAAAACATTCTTGACCTTCTAGCAACAAATAATCCTAAGCAAATAGGGAGCTTCATAATGGATACAAAGATCAGTGACCACAAGGTCCTTGTAGAACGATTGAATACCTGAATATCCAGCTCCATCAAAAATAAACGCAAAATATAGATATATAAGAAAGTAAATAGAAGTTCGCTTGACGCCTTCCTACGAGAGAGTCTCTACTCCTTTGAGACTGACTATAATAACGAAGGCCAGAACCCGCTTAAATTTAAAGAAATAGTGTCGATGGCAAGTGAGAGATTTGCACCAAATAAATTAACGAGAGACTAGACTGGCCGTAACACAGTTGCAGAAGCAACGAAGAAAATGTACCACATTTAAAACACAACATCCTCAAGATTGATGATTTACAGAAGCTTTAAATTTAGCGCGGACTTCAGTGCGAGATGTTTTCAATAGTTTTCACAACTACACCCTGTCTAGAAATCTGACGGAAAATCCAAAGACATCCTGATCTTATGTCAAGCACACCGGTGGCAAGATACAAGCAATACCTTCACTGCGCAGTACCGATGATGGTGCAATTATAGAAGAGTTACTAAACATGATTTTCCGAAATTCTTTCACGAAGCAAGAAGAAGTAAATATTACAGAATTCGAATCAAAAACAACTGACAACGTGAGTAACTTAGAAGTAGATATCAGCAGTGTAGTGAAGCAGCTTAAATCAAGAAACTGCAAGGCCTCCGGTCCATGTAGTATACCAACCAGGTTCCTTTCAGAGTATGCAGATACAATAACCCCATTCTCAGCAATCATATATATCAGCTCGCGCGACTAAAGACTCGTACCTAAAGACTGGAAGTAACACAGCCAACACATACTCAGTACAAGAGACAGGAGTTACCCAATTAATTACAGGCCCATATCACATCGATCTGCTGTATAATTTTGAAGCGTGTCCTGTGCTCGAACATCATGAATCACCTCGAAGAAAACAATCTACTGACACGCACTCAGCACGGATTCAGAAAATATCGTTCTTGTGCAACACAACTAGCTCTTTATTCTCCACACTGGACTCGCATTCGGAAGGACGACGGTTCAATCCCGCGTCCGGCCATCCTGATTTAGGTTTTCCGTGATTTCCCTAAATCACTCCAGGCAAATGCCGGGATGGTTCCTTTGAAAGGGCACGGCCGACTTCCTTCCCCATCCTTCCCTAATCCTATGAGACCGATAACCTCGCTGTTTGGTCTCTTCCCCCATACAACCAACCATCTTTATTCTCACGAAGTAGTGAGTGCTCTCAACAGGGGTTATCAAATTGATTCCATATTTCTGGATCTCCAGAAGGCTTTTGATACCGATCCCCACAAGCGTATTCTAATCAAATTGCATGCCTATGTAATATCTTCTCAATTTTGCGAATGGATTCGAGGTTTCCTGTCAGAACCGTCACTAACTGTAATTGACGGAAAGTTATCGAGTAAAACGGAAGTGATATCTGCCGCACTACACGGTAGTGTTACAGGCCCTCTGCTGTTCCTAATCTATAGAAACGATTTGCGAGACAATCTGAGCAGCCCCCTGCCTGCAGATGCTGTGATTTATCGTCTAGTAAAGTCATCAGAAGATCAGAAAAAAATGCAAAATGATTTAGACGAGATATCTATATGGTGCGAAAAGCGGCGACTGACTCTAAATAACGAGAAGCATGAGGTCATCCACAAGAGTACTAGATGGAATCCGTTAAATTTCGGTTACATAATAAATCACACAAATCTAAAGGCTATCATTTCAACTAAATACCTAGTGATTACGGCTACGAACAATTTAAATGAATGATCACACAGATAATTTGTGGGGAAGGCGAATCAAAGATTGTATTTTATTGGCAGAACCCTTGGATGATGCGACATGTCTACTAAAGGGACTGTCTACACTAAGTTTATCCGTCCTCTGCCAGAGTATGCTGAACAGTATGGAATCCTTACCAGGTAAGATTGACTGAGGACATCGAAAAAATTCAAAGAAGGGGAGCTGGTTTTGTGCTATCGCAAAATCCGGGAGTGAGTGTCAAGGCTATGATACACGACTTGGTAAAAATTTGTGGTAAGGTCTTATGGGACCAAACTGCTGAGGTCATCGGTCCCTAACATTACACACTACTTAATATAACTTAAACTACCTTACGCTACTGACAGCACACACACTCATGCCCGAGGGAGGACTCGAACCTCCGACGGAGAGAGTCGGGCGAACCGTGACTAGACGCCTAAGACCACGCGGCTACACGACTTGGTGTTGCAATCATTAAAACAAAGGTGTTTTCCGTTACGGCGAGACTTTTTCACGAAATTTCAACCATCGACTTCTCCGAACGCGAAAATATTTTTTTGACGCCCACCTACGTAGGGAGAAACTATTATCGTAATAAAATAAGAGAAATCAGAGCTCCCACGGAAAAATAAGAGTGCATTTTTCCCACGCGCTGTTCCGGACTGGAGCAGTAGAGGAACAGTGGTTCGATGAACCCTCTGCCAGGCACTTGAGTGTTAATTGCACAGTAGCCATGTACAAATCGGCCGTTCCTTTCCAAAAGAACTACCCCAGCATTTGCCTTAAGCGTTTTAGGGAAATCACAAAAAATCCTAAATCTTGGTGACCGGACTGGGATTCGAACCATCGTTCTCCCGAACACGAGCCCAGTGTCTTACCATTGCGCCACCTCGCTCGGTATGATGGAAATATAGGCTGTGGTAACGTAATAGAAGTTAATGACGTCATAATGTGTGTGTACACACACACACACACACACACACACACACACACACACACACATAGTTCAAATGGCTCTGAGCACTATGGGACTTAACATCTGATGGCTCTGAGCACTATGGGACTTAACTTCTGAGGTCATTAGTTCCCTAGAACTTAGAACTACTTAAACCTAACTAACCTAACGACATCACACACATCCATGCCCGAGGCAGGATTCGAACCTGCGATCGTAGCAGCAGCGCGGTTCCGGACTGAAGAGCCTAGAACCGCTCGGCCACAACGGCCGGCTACACACACAGTAAATCAGATGTTGGCTTGAACATTTTCTTCAACTACCAGTACTGTGAGCAGACAGATGCCGTTGCGATGGGAAGCTCATTCTCACTTATTATTGCAAATTTGTTTATTGAAGATTTCGAGGAACGTGCCTTGGAGTGGCGGCTTTGAAACAGACGTTTCCTTTTTTTTCAGATACGTAGACGATATTTTTGTTGTTTGACCTCATGGCAGTAAGTATCTGAACGACTTTTTAGAACTCGTGAATTCAATCCAGTCAAATATGCTGAGGGAATTAGATTAGGAAATGAGACACTTAAAGTAGTAAAGGAGTTTTGCTATTTGGGGAGCAAAATAACTAATGAGGGTCGAAGTAGAGAGGATATAAAATGTAGACTGGCAATGGCAAGGAAAGCGTTTCTGAAGAAGAGAAATTTGTTAACATCGAGTACAGATTTAAGTGTCAGGAAGTCATTTCTGAAAGTATTTGTATGGAGTGTAGCCATGTATGGAAGTGAAACGTGGACGATAAATATTTTGGACAAGAAGAGAATAGAAGCTTTCGAAATGTGGTGCTACAGAAGAATGCTGAAGATTAGGTGGGTAGATCACATAACTAATGAGGAAGTATTGAATAGGATTGGGGAGAAGAGAAGTTTGTGGCACAACTTGACCAGAAGAAGGGATCGGTTGGTAGGACATGTTCTAAGGCATCAAGGGATCACCAATTTGGTATTGGAGGGCAGCGTGGAGGGTAAAAATCGTAGAGGGAGACCAAGAGATGGATACACTAAGCAGATTCAGAAGGATGTAGGTTGCAGTAGGTACTGGGAGATGAAGAGGCTTGCACAGGATAGAGTAGCATTGAGAGCTGCATCAAACCAGTCTCAGGACTGAAGACCACAACAACAACAAATATGCGTTTCACGATGGATGTGGTAAAGGATGGCTGCCTTCCCGCCCATGATGTGTTGGTCAGAAGGAAGGTTGATGGTACGTTAGGACATGCTGTTTATAGGAAGCCTAGCCACACTGATTTGTATCTACAGACTGATAGTTGTCACCATATGCCACAGCGTGGGGCTACTTCGTACCTTGGTTCACAGGGCCCACGTCATTTTAGACCTTGAGAGTTTGTCACATCAGTTAACCCATTTTGAGGTCACCTTACGTCAGAATATAGTGAAAGACTGGTCTGACGTGTGTTGCGCTATCGACCAGCTATGCACCGGGTGAGTGATGATTATGCCGAGATCATAAATGTGTTTCCGACCTCCATTTAAGATTAGGGTCCTTTTACGTACCGTTAATGGTGATCCAGGTTTGCGTTAAGGCGGGTTCCCAACGTATTCCTTGCAATTTTGGCATGTCGTATATAGGTTAGATTATCAGGACCGCCCGTGTCCTGAGCATAAGCGTCGTACATGTTTCCAACAGCCGAGTAAATCGGCTATTGCACACCATTGTCTTGGCACCGGTCATCCTGTGGAATATAACAGGGAGATTCTGGCATGCGCTTCCAGCTGTTGGAATGTTTAGAAATTTTCCTATCGATAATTTGGTGCAGTTCTGCCTTTAAAATGGCAGGGTGGTAACCTGTCGAAATGTCGGCGGTTGTCGAAGACGTCACCTGGCTGCATTCTCGTAAGTTATCTGAACAAGAAAAAAAGAGTATCCACACTAGAGTGCTTAGAAATGTACAAATCATTGCCGACATCATGGAATGTTAGTGCAGATGAAGACAAAGACAAAAACAAAAAAATTAAAGATGATTCTTTTGAGTTATTGCTCATTAAATTCGAAGATCGGTACCCTACATCTACGGGAATATCATTCAAAATATTTAATTCTTTAAGAACAAACACAGGTGCAACAATTTCCTTGCCGGACGGTGTGGCCGAGCGGTTCTAGGCGCTTCAGTCTGAAGCTGCGCGACCGCTACGGTCGTAGGTTCGGATCCTGCCTCGGGCATGGATGTGTGTGATGTCCTTAGGTTAGTTAGGTTTAAGTAGTTCTAAGTTCTAGGGGGCTGATGACCTCAGCAGTTAAGTCCCATAGTGCTCAGAGCCATTTGAACCGACCAACATTTCGAACCAGACAGAATACTGGACAACATTATCGCAGTTTTATTGAACAGTCTAAGGCCAACTTCAAAAATACTGCACAGCATTGCTTTCCAGTAATACTGATTGTATAGGGGCCGCTTGACACAAACCTCAGGACGTAGTGACGAAAAAAAAAAAAAGGCTCTGAGCACTATGGGACTTAACATCTATGGTCATCAGTCCCCTAGAACTTAGAACTACTTAAACCTAACTAACCTAAGGACATCACACAACACCCAGTCATCACGTGACGCAAAATCTGCATCGCGCTGTGTGGCAGATAACAGGAGTTTACGAAAGACATCAGGTTGCCAAACGAGATCGTCAATTCTTAGCCTTCAGCTGTGGACGACTTTCGATAAACGGCAGAAAAACATGGCGGCTAAGGTCAACAGCACAGCCACTGACGTCTTGAGGCCTCGTCGGATGATTCGCTATTGCGTCAGAGAGAGACAGCCTTAATATTGAAACGCTAGCAGCAATTGTCTCTCGGGAAGCTCCCGGTCACTGTTGTATCACAAAGGCAATTGGCTGCGAACCATAAGACTAAGATCTGAAGAAATCCTACGGCAACGTTCCACCTGTATCCTGCCAACATCAGCTGGGCTTCCTCGTAACACACACCTGTTAAACGGGTGATAGCTAATACGGCAACTTTTCGGTTTACGTTCACAATAGTCTACAAGCAGCAACAAGACGACGACGACGACCACCACCACCACCACCCCCACCACCACCCCCACCACCACCCCAATTAGGCTTTACTACCTGCTACGCCCACAAATAAAGCGTTTCATAAATAATTCCATCCGTTCCAAGTTCCTTCTTTCTTGCTACATAAAATCTTAAAATATCTTGGGTAATCGTCCTAATGATGGGGAAATTTCGAGAAAACAAGCAAAATCTTTGATTGGTGTTTATACATCGAGAAAAAGGTTTTGTCCGAGTACCAAGAAAAATAACGAGGCAACCTTTATATGCATATATGTTCCGGAGTACTAAACACGACTTAAGGCCATGGACAGCAACGCCCAAACTTGCGATGAAGTCCCTTATTGTTCACTGTTGTACTGAATTATCTAACCGCACAAACTCAAAAAGCAATAGTGTAGAATCTTGTGTGTGCTGTTGATGTAGCCATTATACCTTATAACTGGCAAGAAATTCAAGACAGTCTTCAAGAGTGGAGGAAGGCACTAGAAAAAAAATGGCTTACATACCGGAAGAACAAAGGCTGAGTTCATGACATGCGGTTTCAACATCCCATGCCACATTAATCACACTATCAAGCTTGATAACTTCACACTTCCCGAAACTACAAATTTTAGCTATCTGGAATCAGTAATATCAGAGAGCGAAGTAACTAAAGCAGGTATACCGAGGTGACAAAAGTCAAGGGATAGCGATATTCGCACTTACAGATGGCAGTACTATCGCGTACAAAAGATATAAAAGGATAGTGCATTGGCGGGGCTGTCATTTGTATTCAGGTGATACGTTATGTGAAACGGGTTCCGTCGTGATTATGGGCGCATGGCGGCAATTAACAGACTTTGAACGCACAATCGTAGTTGGAGCTAGACGCATGGAAAATTCCATTTCGGAAATAAGTAGGAAATTCAGTATTCTGAGATCCATAGTGCGAAGGGTGTGCCGAGAATACCAGATTTCAGGCATTATCTCTCACCACGGACGACGCAATGGCCGACGACCTTAACTTAACGACCAAGAGCAGCGGCGTTTGCGTAGAGTTGTCAGTGCTAACAGACTAACAACAATGCGTGAAATAACAGCAGAAATCAACGTGAGACGTGCGGCGAACGTATCCGTTAGAACTGTGCGGCGAAATTTGGTGTGTGGCAGTAGACGATAGACGCGAGTGCCTTTGCTAACAGCGCGACATCTGCAGCGCCTCTCCTGCCCTCGTGATCATATCGGTTGGATCATAGACGACTGGAAAACCGCGGCCTGGTCCGATGAGTCCCGATTTCAATTGGTAAGGGCTGATGGTAGGTTTTGCGTGTGGCCCGGACTCCACGAAGCTATAGACCCGAGTTTTCAAGACACTGTGCAAGCTGGTGGTGGCTCCATAATGTTATCGGCTGTGTTCACACGGAAAGGACTGGGGCCTCTGGTCCAACCGAACCGATCGTTGACTGGAAATGATTATGTTCGGCTACTTGGAGAACATTTGCAGCCATTCATGGACTAAGTTCCCAAACAAGGATGGAATTCTTATGGGTGACAATGCGCCATGTCACCGAGCTATAATTGTTCACAATTGGTTTGGAGAACATTCTGGACAATTCGAGAGAATGATTTGACCACCCCGATCGCCTGACATAAATCCCAGCGAACATTTATGGGTCATAATGAAGAGGTCAGTTCACCCGCCAGGGCAGCCGAGAGCGCCAACGCGCTGCTTCCTGGACTCGGGTAGGCGCGCCGGTCCCGGATCGAATCAGCCCGGCGGATTAACGAGGAAGGTCGGTGTGCCGGTCAGCCTGGATGTGGTTTTTAGGCGGTTTTCCACGCCCCACTAGGTGAATACTTGGCTGGTCCCCACGTTCCGCCTCAGTTACACGACTCGCAGACATCTGCACACGTTCGCACTATTCCATGAATTATACTAGCCGCAGACAGCAGGGGTACACTAAGTCCATCCCGGGGGTACGGGGTGGCGGCGGGAAGGGCATCCGGCCACCCCTTTCCACTAACCTTGCCAAATCCGTTCCTAACAATGCCGACCCTGCGTCAGCGCGGGACATGGCACCAGTGAAAGAAAGAATGAAGAGGTCAGTTCGCCCACAAAATCCTGCACTGGCAACACTTTCGCAGTTATGGTAGACCAGAGAGACAGCGTGGTTCAATATATCTCTTAGGGACTTCAAAGGACTTGTTGAGTCCATGCCACGTCGAGTTGCTGCACTACTCCAGGTAGGAGGTCTGACACAACATTTACAAAACGGCTGCAAGACCAGCGCTGTTGTATGGCAGTGAAGTCTCACCATCAAAAGAGACACTCGAACAGAAGCTCCATGTAACAGAAATGCACATGGCACGATATAGAGATGTAACATCGAAACAGAAAGGGCGCAATGAATGTACAAGACGTAGCTTTAAACTCGCTCTCATAAATAAACAACTCCCAAAATCTAGTCCGTGATGGTACAGTCACATAACACGAAGACTTGATGGCCACGTCGTGGAAAGGTGCCTTTCCCTGGTTACGAAGATGAAAGTGAAAGGAAGACCTCAAAGCCAGCTGCTTAACGAACATCCAAAGTTATACGAAGAGGCTAAGCCTTTGTCAAGTGATCCTTACCAGTGGGACAGATGGCGCCGCATTACGAGGAAAGCTGGACCCGAATAACGGGAAAAGGCGGGGATAAAGAATCTGCCGTTCTTCATCTTGATTTTCTTTTCTTTCCATTTACGGCGAAGGATGCTTTTTTTCATTTATTACATGTTCTTATGTTTTCGTTTTTCTGATTTTGCTATGCAGGCCTATGTTCATCGACATGTTTCTTCAGAAAACATATTTACACACTTTCTGATGCGACTGATATTGTCAGTACCAACGTCTGACTTCCATACATGAAACATGATATCATCACTGTTTTGTAAAATTCTTGCCGGCCGCGGTGGTCTAGCGGTTCTAGGCGCTCGGTCCGGAACCGCGCGACTGCTACGGTCGCAGGTTCGAATCCTGCCTCGGGCATGGATGTGTGTGATGTCCTTAGGTTAGTTAGGTTTAAGTAGTTCTAAGTTCTAGGGGACTGATGACCACAGATGTTTAGTCCCATAGTGCTCAAAGCCATTTGAACCATTTTTTGTAAAATTCTTGTGTGGTTTCTTTAAACGTTATTTCGCAGTGTTATTTCTACTGTACCGTTCATGAAGTATTTTTACAGGTTTTTTACATGTCTCTTTCGTCAGGATAAGAGATTTTGCATCTCAAACAACTGAAATGTTTGAACTACTCGCCATGTGGCTCTAATAGAATTTTTGATGTAGTAGAGACGCCATCCCATTTATAAGCCCCAAACTTCAACAGGTATCAGAAATGACAATACATTCCAACTGAGCTGTTATTAAATTTATTTTAAAATGAAATTTCGGACGCTGAGCCATTAGCAAGTAGTAGTACACTGTGAAGCGCGCCAATGTATATTCATTCCCGTGAAGTGAACGTAGTATTCCTGTCAAACATATTTACGTACTTCATGCAGTACACATAAGTAAACAGTGGTCTTCATTAGCTATATAAAAGGACTTAGCATTTCATATAATAATTCATATCGAATTCATGCCAATACGGGAAGACATAAAATGCTAGGTAGCAGGTAGAAAAGCACTTCAGAAAAATATGAATCTCTTAACACGTAATATAAATTTAGGTGTTAGGGCGTCTTTTATGAACGTACTTGTCTGGAGTGTACCCTTGTGTGGGGGAGTGGATCGCGGGCAATACGCATTTCAGCCAAGATGGTGATAGGAGCTTTCGAAATGTGGTGCCGCAGAAGAATGCGGAAGATTATTAGCTAAGTTAATCAGATAACAAATTTATGGCACAACTTGACTAAAAGAAGAGGTCGGCTGATAGGAAACATCCTGAAGCATCAAGTAATTGTCAGTTTGGCAATGAAAGGAAGTGCTATTGTAGCAATAAAAATAAACATTACTTATTATATAGTACAGAATAAAAATTACCCTCTGTCACACATTTAACATGGATTCACAGTAAAACTTGACAGCCTGCATTCAATCTTACGTTTGTTAAATAATCACTGTGAAAAACGCAACAGTTTCTGTTGCGCTACGCAAATAAGCCGAATATCTACATCTACACTCCGCAAGCCGCCTTAAGATGCGGTGTCGCGAAGGGTGCTTCGTGTGCGACTGTCCTCCCTCCCTCCCCCCCTCCCCCCGGCTGTTCCTGTCCCAGTAGCAGAATGCTCCGCAGAAAAATTTATTGCTGGTAAATATAATTTTCACTGAAGGGCAACATTCAAGTATTGGTCGAAAGGGGGTTTGGTAAGCTACGTCCTTCGTGTGTGGTCTAAACTTCCTGAGGGTTCTTCCGATCAATATGTCATGCGTCTGCCTTCCTTGTGATCAGCATTATGTGGCCGTTCCACTTCAAATCGCCCCGTGCGTCTACTCACGGATATTTTATGGATGTGTCTGCTTCCAGTCACTATTCTGCGAACGTGTAATCTGACACTAACGTGTCTTTCTGTCTATTCATGATCTTATATCCTTGGAGGAATCGGTATTTTTATCCTGCCAAATAAGAGTGGTACAGTAATTTGCTTGGTAGCATTCCATTCGTATCGGAAACCTTAGCCGTGGCATCAGGGCAGATACCGATCCTTCGTCTCGTGTTCCTAACTGACGGCTCGCCCCCGGACGTTACGTAACGGTAGTCTGCATGTATGTCACTGCAGGGACTCTAATCGTCCGTTGGTGAACACAATTAGGCAATGACGCGACAGCCCAGTGAAGAACTACGACAAAGTTAGTAATCTTTTACAGTGCCGGCATCATCCACAAAACATTAATGTTCGATTTTTTTAGTGCAATTTGTATTGCAAACAATTAACTTCAATATTAAAAGTTCCCTATCATCTAATATGGCAGCAGATTTTCTCTCAACTTAGGATGGCATGGAATGTAGCATTACGCAGTGACCATAATGTGACCTGCTACTTTCTGGAATATCTCGTCCAAGCTTTCCTAGGGTACCTGCAAAGATGACCATCTGCACTTAGAACTACACTGGCGCAAAAAGTGCAACACCAAAAAACAGTTAATGTAGAGTAATGAAATTTCTGGAATTCATTTGTCTAGGTAACGCATTCAAGCGATTAGCATGAACGATCACAGGTTCATGAAGACCGAGATAAGTCATTGCAACGTGAAATTCTGATACATTAACAACTGGTGTAGCCGCCAAAATGCTGAAAGCAAGTATGCAAACGTGCATACATCGTGTTGTACAGAAGCCAGATGTCAGTTTGTGGACTGGAGTTCCATCCCTGTTGCACTTGGTCAGTCAATACAGGGACAATTAATAATGGTTGTGGATGATGTTAGAGTAGTCGTCCGAAGACATCCCATATGTGCTCGATTGGAAACAGATCTGTTGATCGCGCAGACCAAGGCAACATGTCGACACTCTGTAGAGCATGTTGGGTTACAACAGCGGTATGTGAGCGTGCGTTATCCTATTGGAAAAGACCTACTGGTTCAAATGGCTCTGAGCACTTTGGGACTTAACTTCTGAGGTCATCAGTCTCCTAGAACTACTTAAACCTAACTAACCTAAGGACATCACATACATCCATGCCCGAGGCAGGATTCGAACCTGCGACCGTAACGGTCGCGCGGTTCCAGACTGTGGCGCCTAGAACCGCTCGACCACCCCGGCCGGCAGACCCACTGGAATTTTGTTCAGCCGGCCGGAGTGGCCGAGCGGTTAAAGGCGCTACAGTCTGGAACCGCACAACCGCTACGGTCGCAGGTTCGAATCCTGCCTCGGGCATGGATGTGAGTGATGTCCTTAGGTTAGTTAGGTTTAAGTAGTTCTAAATTCTAGGGGACTTATGACCACAGCAGTTGAGTCCCATAGTGCTCAGAGCCATTTGAACCATTTGAATTCTGTTCACGAATGGCAACACAACAGGTCAAATTACCAGACTGACGCACACATTTGCAGTCAGGGTGTGTGGGATAACCACGAGAGTGCTCCTGCTATCATACGAAATCTCACCCCAGACCATAACTCCAAGTGTAGGTCCAGTGTGCCTAGCACGCAGACAGGTTGGTTGCAGGCCCTCGACTGGCCTCCTAACCACCAAACGGCCATCGCTGGCACCGAGGCAGAACCAGCTTTCATCAAAAAAAACAACAGACCTCCACCCTGTCTCTAATGAGCTCGCGCTTCACACCGCTGAAATCGCAAATGGTGGACGGTAAGTTGGAAATGTGGGTCTCACGGGGAGCGCGCCAGAGATAAGTCCCTGCAGTAGCGCTATTCTCTGTGTCTTCGATGGCTCGGTCAAATAGAGCATCTGCCATATAAGCAGGAGATCCCGGGTTGGAGTCCCGGTTGGGGCACATTTTCAACTGTCCCCGCCTGTAAGCAGCTAATTGTCTGGATTTAATTATGACTTCAAAAAATGTTTTAGAGTACCTTCCTGACTTTCAAGATTGAGCCCATAACCACTTCTCAGCAGTCTTTTCATCATCATTAGGGAATCTCGATATTCGCACATCGAAACCATCATTTCCTAATTCTATAAAATTAGCTTCCTGATCTTTCTTGAGGGCAAACCTTACAGCATGTGTAATAGGCCTTGCAAATAACCGAGCAGCCACTCTGACATATTGGCGAATTCGTCCAGTAACACTCACATGCGCTTCCGATATGTGATGTGCATTGCCGGCCGCGGTGGTCAAGCGGTTCTAGGCGCTCAGTTCGGAACCGAGCGACTGCTACGGTCGCAGCTTCGAAACCTGCCTCGGGCATGGATGTGTGTGATGTCCTTAGGTTAGTTAGGTTTATGTAGTTCTAAGTTCTAGGGGACTGATGACCACAGATGTTAAGTCCCATAGTGCTCAGAGCCATTTGAACCATTTTTTTGTGATGTGCAATTGGAAGATCACAAGTGTCACGACTCAAAAGATCCTGTACTGGATGTTTTGTTGATAGTTGTTCCATCTGCAGTGGATTAGCTTCAACAAGTGAGGCATGTCATAGAATACACGTATCTTGAGGTCATGGTCCACACGATATGAAACATGTTTTGTCTATTGTTACGTTTGGTTGCTTCCATAGCCTCAAATTTGTTGCTCCCATACGGCAACAATGTGCAGTCCAGCTTCTGCAAGGTCATTAATTATCGCCTGCAGCAACTCTATCGTCATTGTGACGTCAAATTCATAATATACAGGCTGCTTCCATGTCTAAGCTGCGGACCATCACCAGATGATTTGTAATACGTCCGTCAATTTTCATTTCGTCGAAACTGAGAACTGCCATCGCTTGAAATCGTTTAGGCAGAACTGCTCTCTGGCTTCAATCAAATTTATCACTTCTTTTACACTTTCTGGCCTAAACTTAACTTTATTTTCCCATATCTTCTTCGCTGAACGACAGGGTAAAGTGGGTCCCAACACTCTCCAATAACAGATGGTCCTGTTAAATTAATGTGACCACCAACTATGTTAGACGTCAACGTGCAATAACCACTCTCAGGCGGCAGCACTAGCAACGAAGAGTACAGCGTGTCGGGTGGATGCGGTAAACGTAAGGTGGGTGGTTCAAATGGCTCTGAGCACTGTGGGACTTAACATCTGAGGTTATCAGTCCCATAAAACTTAGAACTACTTAAACCTAACTAACCTAAGGTCATCACACACATTCATGCCCGAAGCAGGATTCGAAAATGCGACCGTAGCAGTCGCGCGGCTCCAGACTGAAGCGCCTAGAACCGCTCGGCCACACCGGCCAGCCATAAGTTGGAAGCAAAGCGATTATCTTATGTCCAAAATGGCATGATCATTGGCTTTCGAGTCAACGGTGGAAGCATTTCCGAAACAGCTAAGTCTTTACACTGTCTGCGTGCCGCCGTGGTTAAAATACGCCGTGCATGGCAAAATCGCGTATGCAAAACCGGGGCCGAGGCAACTGCGGTGCACCGCGATCCTCAGATGACAGCTGCGGATATGTGTACGGACGAAGACACGAGCAGCTTTGAGTACTGACCGTCATGATGAACCAAGGGGCTATCAACAGTGTCTCCTCAAACACCGTTCAACGAATGTTGCCGCGTATGGGCATCAGCAGCAGGCGCCTGGCTCATGCTGACAGCTGTTCATCAGCGACTAAGGCAATTCCGCAACTTTATGTCCACTGAGCGGCGACAGATGGCCTTTCGAAATGAATCGCGTTTTATTCTCCATCGGACAGATGGCGGTTGGCGTCTACGTAGTGAAACGTCTGAAAGCAAATACAGGAGGGGAAGTTATGGTCTGGAGAATGTTTTCGCGACATTTCCTGAATGATCTCGTCATTCTTGAAGACACAAAGGATCAAAAGCACCCATCTATCCTTGGGGACCACGTCCACCATAACAAGCAGTTTGTTTTTCCTCGGAACGATCGCATCTACCAGCAGGACAATGCAACGTGTCACGAAGATCGGCCTGTACGTACGTGAAGGAGGGGGTATTCCATATGTGAACCCACACTTCGAATTTGAAACTAGATTACAGTACGCTGTTTCTCACGCACCGGCATATACCAAGGTGACAAAAGTCATGAGATATCTTCCAATATCGTGTCGGACCTCCTTTTCCCCGGCGTAGTGCAGCAACTCGACGTGGCATGGACTCAAGTCGTTGGAAGTCCGCTGCAGAAATATTGAGAAATGTTGCCTCTATAGACGTCCATAATTACGGAAGTGTTGCTGGTGCAGGATTTTTTGCACGAACTACTTCTCGACTATATCCCATAAATGTTGGACAATCTGGGTAGCCAAACCATTCGCTCGAATACTCCAGAATGTTCTTCAAACCAATCGCGAATAGTTGTGGTCCGGTGACGTAATGCCGTTGTTTGGGAACATGAAATTCATGAATGCCTGCAAATGGTCTCCACGTAGCAGAACATAACCATTTCTAGTCAACGATCGGTTAAGCTGGACCAGAGGACCCAGTCCATTCCATATAAACACAGTCCACACCAGTATGGTGCCACAACCAGGTTGAACAGTGCCTTGTTGACACCTTAAGTCCACGGCTTCGTGGAGTCTGCACGACACTCGAACCCTGCCATCAGCTCTTACGAACTGAAATAGGGACTCGTCTGACCACGCCACGGATTTTCAGTCGCCTAGGGTCTAACAGATATGGTCATGAGCCCAGGAGGCAAGCGATGTCGCGCTGTTAGCAAAGGGACTCACGGCGATTGTGTGCTGCCATAGCCCACTGGCGCCGAATTTCGTCGCACTGTTGCAACGGATATGTTCGTTGTACGTCCACAATGATTTCTGCTATTATTTCAAGTCGTGTTGCTTGTCTGTTAGCACCGATAACTCTACGGAAACGCCGCTCTCGATCGTTTAAGTGAAGGCCGTCGGCCACTGGGTTATGAGAGGTAATACCCGAAATTTGCTATTCTCGGCACACTCTTGACACTGTTGATCTCAGGATACTGGACTTCCCAACAATATCCGGAATGGAATGCTCCAAGCATCTAGCTCCAACTACCATTCCACGTTCAAAGTCTGTTAATTCCCGTCGTGTGGCCATAGTCACAACGGAAATCTTTTCACACAATGAATCACCTGAGTACAAATGGCAGCTCCGCCAATACACTGTGCTTTTATACCATGTGTACGCGATTCTACGGCGATTTGTGTATGTGCATATGTGTTATCCCATGACTTGTCACCTCAGTGTAGTTACAAGATACGATCAGAGCTCTTTAGCGGTAGAGAGCTACAAATACTGGGTGCCCATTATTGAACTACATGAAAAAAAAAACTTAGATTAATTACAAATTACGGCGTGCACACACTTTACTCAACATGTCACTACACATATTCGGAATTAAATTATGTCATATTCGTTGTGCCTGCCATAAATGGCGCTGATGTGACGCAGACGAATAGCGAAATTCTGCGTGATCCGATGAAGTGTCTGAACATCGATGCTGTCCATGGCCTCCTGAATGGCTGTTTTCAGCTCAGCAGTGGTTTGGGGGTTACTGCTGTACACCTTGTCTTTAATACAGCCCCATAAAAGGAGTCGCAGTTGTTCAGATCCGGAGAATATGGTGGCCAATCGAGGCCCATGCCAGTGGCCTCTGAGCACCCCAAAGCCAGAATGCGAACCCCAGACTGCTCCTCCACGACATCACTCTCCTGCTTCGATGGGGTCGAGCTCCCGTCTTGCATGAGCCTCATCTTGTCGAAATCAGGGTCGCTTTGGATAATGGGGATGAAATCATATTCCAAAACCTTCGCGTAACGTTCGATAGTCACCGTGCCATCAAGTAATATCGCACTGATTATTCCGTGACTGGACATTGCACACCACACAGTCACCCGTTGAGGGTGAAGAGACTTCTACATCGTCAAATGCGGATTCTCAGTCCCCCAAATGCGTCAATTTTGCTTATTGACGACGCCATCCAAATGCAAGTGAGCTTCGTCGCTAAATCAAACCACGCATTCGCATACTAATTCTCATCATGCCCCGCGCCCAACCGTGGAGTTTGAAAGTCCTAACGCAAACCGTTCAGAAGTTATAACGATTTCTTTTCATATACGAGGGCAGTTCAATAAGTAATGCAACACATTTTTTTTCTCGGCCAGTTTTGGTTGAAAAAACCGGAAAATTCTTGTGGAATATTTTCAAACATTCCCGCTTCTTCTCGTATAGTTTCATTGACTTCCGACAGGTGGCAGCGCTGTACGGAGCTGTTAAAATGGCGTCTGTAACGGATGTGCGTTGCAAACAACGGGCAGTGATCGAGTTTCTTTTGGCGGAAAACCAGGGCATCTCAGATATTCATAGGCGCTTGCAGAATGTCTACGGTGATCTGGCAGTGGACAAAAGCACGGTGAGTCGTTGGGCAAAGCGTGTGTCATCTTCGCCACAAGGTCAAGCAAGACTGTCTGATCCCCCGCGTACGGGCCGGCCGTGCACAGCTGTGACTCCTGCAATGGCGGAGCGTGCGAACACACTCGTTCGAGATGATCGACGGATCACCATCAAACAACTCAGTGCTCAACTTGACATCTCTGTTGGTAGTGCTGTCACAATTGTTCACCAGTTGGGATATTCAAAGGTTTGTTCCCGCTGGGTCCCTCGTTGTCTAACCGAACACCATAAAGAGCAAAGGAGAACCATCTGTGCGGAATTGCTTGCTCGTCATGTGGCTGAGGGTGACAATTTCTTGTCAAAGATTGTTACAGGCGATGAAACATGGGTTCATCACTTCGAACCTGAAACAAAACGGCAATCAATGGAGTGGCGCCACACCCACTCCCCTACCAAGAAAAAGTTTAAAGCCATACCCTCAGCCGGTAAAGTCATGGTTACAGTCTTCTGGGACGCTGAAGGGGTTATTCTGTTCGATGTCCTTCCCCATGGTCAAACGATCAACTCTGAAGTGTATTGCGCTACTCTTCAGAAATTGAAGAAACGACTTCAGCGTGTTCGTAGGCACAAAAATCTGAACGAACTTCTCCTTCTTCATGACAACGCAAGACCTCACACAAGTCTTCGCACCCGAGAGGAGCTCACAAAACTTCAGTGGACTGTTCTTCCTCATGCACCCTACAGCCCCGATCTCGGATTTCCATATGTTTGGCCCAATGAAGGACGCAATCCGTGGGAGGCACTACGCGGATGATGAAGAAGTTATTGATGGAGTACGACGTTGGCTCCGACATCGACCAGTGGAATGGTACCGTGCAGGCATACAGGCCCTCATTTCAAGGTGGCGTAAGGCCGTAGCATTGAATGGAGATTACGTTGAAAAATAGTGTTGTGTAGCTAAAAGATTGGGGAATAACCTGGTGTATCTCAATGCCGAATAAAACAACCCCTGTTTCAGAAAAAAATGTGTTGCATTACTTATTGAACTGCCCTCGTAGCTCAGTAATGGTCACCCTGTATGGAGGCACGAAGAGTAGGAGTGTAGAATGCTAACAACCTTTGTTTTATTTAAAAATCTTCAAGAGTTTTAACATAAAAATTCGGAGAGACTACTTTTCAGCATGCCCTCGTTGTTTGTGTGAGTGGCACATGTACTTTTCTAATTTTCGGACGAATAATTCTCAAATGATAGATATCTGTGCAATTCAGTTTGTTTGTTTGTTTGGTTTTAGAGCGCAAAAACAATTGGAATCATAGCGTTCAAGTCAAAACTATAGAACAGGAAGACAGAGAGGAGTTAAAAAACGACTACACGTAAATCACAATCGATGTAAGAGAAGACAATTAAAAACACGGACGTGAAGAAAGGTCTATAAAATAAACCATAGAGAAACGGAGGTCCAGAAGTAAAAATTAAATCGCCTTCGCCATATTTCTACGACGGATAAAAGGTAAAAAGCAGTCGACAGCCCGCGCGTCGTTCGCTAAAACGGCCGTTAACTCGGTCTAGTGGATAACGTTGCTGCTTCTGGATCACGGGGTCCCGGATTCGATTCCCGGCCGGGTTGAGGATTTTTCTCTGCCCGGGGACTGGGTGTTTGTGTTATCCTCATCATTTCACCATTATTATCATTCATGACAGTGGTTAGATTGGACTGTGTACAAAAATTGGGCTGTGTAAAAATTGGGACTTTGTACAGGCGCTGATAAGCGCGCAGTTGAGCGCCCCATAAACCAATATCATCATCATTCGCAAGCCCAAGCGCGAACATAAACAGTTAAAAATTGGACTTTCCGTCAGGAAACGGCGGACACTTAAAACTTGGGCGCAATGTGCAAGAAGTGGTGGGGCAGCGCCACTTGACAAATGGCGATGGTTAAAAAGGCAGTGCCCAATACGCATCCTATTTAAAATGACCTCCTCCCGGCGGGAGGGCAGAGAGGAGGTCGCCCTAGCGGATGAGAGAGGCTTAATAATATGGAGCTTATTCCCATGAAGGGAGGACCAATGGCGATGCCGAAGTGACACCACCTTCTGACAGACGACAACACAGAGATCACCGGGGGAGGGGGGAGGGGGGGGGACCAGTGGGCTGAGGTACGAGGACAGCAGCCTTCACAACAGCGTCAGCAGACTCATTTCATCTCATTTCCTGGCAGACTGACATGACCAGGAGCCCACATAAACATCACAGTGGCTCCATCAAGAGTGAGCAAATGACAGTTTTCCTGGACCCGTCACACTAAGGGACGGGCGGTGTAGTGCGCACAGAGACATTGAAGGGCGCCGATTGTGTCTGAGCAGAAGACACAATTGAAAAGCCTGTGTCGCCAGATGTACTCCGTGGCCTGATACAGGGGGAAGAGCTCTGCCGTAAAAACTGAGCAGTGTGTCTGAAGCCGATACCGAAACGTCAGCGCTTATTACGAAGGCACAACCGGTCAGTCCGAGGGCCATCAGTGTGCTATCGCGAAGTTCCATGCGAGGGACGTGAAACTGAAGGTGATAGAGCGAGGCTGGCGTAGGGTCCTTAGGAAGCAAATGAAGGCCTGGGTGAATACGGGTCGCCGCACAAAGCCAACGTGGTGAAGGGTTCACATCCACCGGGAAGTTACAGGTAGTGTGAGGTTAAGCAGCCGGGGCAAGAGCCGAAAGTGGACTCCAGGAGGTAACAGAGAACAGAGGCGGGCCCATACTGGTGATCAAAGGTATCATCGAAGAAGGAGGCATAGGATGGGTGGCCACGCATAGCAGACAAACGGCATGCATACCTGCTGAGGAGAATGTCACGGCAGTAGGTCAGTGGTAGTTTAGCAACTTCGGCATGCAGACTATCAACGAGGCTAGTTTGAAAGGCGCCCGTGGCCAAACGGATGCCACGATGGTGGATAGTGTTGAGACGGCGTAAGAGGGATGGAAGTGCAGATGCAAATACGAAACACCCATAGTCTAGTTTCGAGCGGACAAGGGATCGGTACAAACGGAGGAGGGTGGTTCGATCAGCACCCCCAGGAAGTACCATTGAGGACACGTAGGACACTGAGGGACGGCGTACAGCGTGCTGCCAGGTAAGATACATGCGAAGACCAATAGAGTGGCCTATCGAGCAAGAGCCCCAGGAATTTCGTAGTTTCAGCGAACGGAAGAGCAAAAGGCCCAAGGTGTAAAGATGGTGGGAGAAACCAATTGTGTCGCCAGAAATTCATACAACCGGTTTTGTCAATGGAAAAACGAAAGCCATTGTCGATGCTCCAGGAGTAAAGTAGATCGAAACATCGCTGAAGACGTCGCCCAATGAGACAGGTCCGTGGCGAACTGCTATAGATGACAAAATCGTCGCCAAAAGGGAGCCGGTGACGGCCGGTGTGAGACAGTCCATTATAGGGTTAATGGCGATAGCAAAGAGGACGACGCTCAGGACAGAACCATGAGGCACACCTTTTTCCTAGATAAATTGCAATTTATTGGATGTTACGGTAAAGCGATGTGTTAATCACTAATGTAACAAATTATTATTATATTAACATACATTTTATTGTTATTAAACAACATATGATCATGATAGTAAACATTGTTTATTTTATTATTGTTATTTAACCCGCAGGCATCTGTGGCGCGTTAAGAGTGACTGCAAATTTGGTGAGGGGGGAGGGAGGAGAGAATAACAAACCGTGACCCCCTTTCAGAACTGAACTTTATGGAAGAGGACCTCAGTTTCAGTTCACAAGGGAATTTTTTTTGTAGAAGTCAATTTGATTTCATTTAGAACAGGACGCTAAAAATATCGATCGAAATGCAGGGCTGAAGGTAAAGAAGGAGGCGCTAAAACTTTAGAAATATATGAAGTATTATAATTGGCAAGAGCTAGGCAACAGAGCCAATAATTTAGGGTCCAATTATCATTCTGTCCTGGGATCATTTATCGATCCATTAATCTCTGGGATGGATTTTTTAAAGTGAAAACATGCCAAGTTGTACTTCGAGTCGGGTCCACATTAAATGGTAGGTCCCCATGTAACTGGTTGGGTACGTCGGTTCAAGGATTGAAAGAGAGCAACGCCATATTACGTCCAAAACGGCTATGTCTAGTAACGCACTTGCTGTGTTGAGACCAACCTTCGGGTTACGGAAAGAGCACTTGGGACGGTTTCCGTGGTGCACAATGTATTGTATGTACCTCAATCCAGTTTGTTGAACTTAATTGTGACGCTCTCTCAAAACCGAAAAAAGAAACACGTGACTAATCGATCAGCTCTTTTCTAGACCTTCTTTTCATCATATTTGATAATGGCCTATTACCTGTGAAAAATCCAATAGAATCGGTCGGACGAGAGTTCTGTACCCGACTTCCTTAGTGTACTAATTGCGAATCTGTAGGATTAGAATAATCATTCTCACCAACATGTAGGTTCTCGAAAATCTTATTCGGTATTTCTACAACAGAGTGCCTGGGAGGATAACCCAAATATTTCACGGTTCGGCAACAGTCGGACTTTCGTGCTTCAAGGAGACATATTTGACGGTTGCGCACGATCCAAGTGATTGATCGGTGATGGTGTTATCATGTATATAGCGGCTTTGTCACTATTTGCTCGCTTTGCGTTACTTACGCTCGTATGTGGGATCGGCTGCTAGTAATTGCCCAAAACAATTAGCTGGAGGCCTTCTATCGTATTGCAACATTTTTATTTTTATGACACCACCTCCTAGACTGAACCGTGTCGTTCGTAAGCTGTTTCAGAGAACCACCGACGTTAAGTATGTTCCTACACATGAAAACTGCAAACTACTGCATGGTGACTGACAAAGTGGTATTTATTGAACCACCTGGCAATATCTCCAATTTCCCTTTGTACTATCCGAGCCTACGAGTATGTTTCGCCACTAATGATTTCCTTGTCGACGGGACATTAAAATATTACCTAGCTGATTCGGGGCATGCTGTTTCTGGATGGTAGGTCCGCAACTGTTCAGTACTGAGGAAATGTGATACTTTTTTTTTTTTTTTGTCAGTTTGCTTGTGTTATTCAGGTGTAACAGTAGACATATAGTCTAACTTGTCAATGAGAGTACTTGTTGCTCACAGTTTGACTTTGTTTACACAAGCTATTCTTGTCTTTTGGCACCAAACTGTGTGGCCTGCTACGGTTATAACAACGTGAGTAGATTGAGAATGGGCGTGTCAGCCCGAAACCGGTAATCACCGCAGCAAAAATTATATAATCATGCAACTGAGACGGAAAAAATAAAAACAAAATAAAAACACTTTACCTAACTACCTATCTTCATTCATTCACTCAACCTCAGCTAACAGGGGTTTTCTGAGCGTTAGTCAGTTAAGATATCTGACACTACAGTCACTTAAACTGTCGGACTTGCGTCACGACCCCCCCCCCCCCTCAAAAATAAGATATTTTTCGTTAGGTGATGTACCGCATACGTATGTAATTTGCCGCAAATTATTTATCGGGGATTTCTTTATTACGGTTTGTAATACAACTTTTCTGAATTTACCTTGTTATTTTAGTTATTTATAACGAAAATCGAATTAAATATGAAGCAAGTAATGGCATGATGGGTTCTGTTCGAGATTAGAAATTGCTGAACCAGTCAAAGTAGGTGTCACCAACTGTGACAAAAACGAACCTAGAGTTTAAGCTAAGCTGCAGATCAGTTTGTCACTATAACAAAGGTGGAGTCTGTACATCCTAGTAAACTAAACTGCGTCCGAACAGACCTCGGAAGGCCCAAAGGTGCCGACCGGCTGCCGTGTCATTCTCAGCCGACAGTCACTGGATGCTGATATGGAAGGACATGTGCTCAGCACACCGTTCTCCCGGCCGTTGTCAGCTTTCGTGACTGGAGACGCTACCTTTCAACTAAGTGGCCCCTCAGTATTGGCCTAGAGAGGGCTGAGTGCACCCTGCTTGCCAACAGCGCTCGGCAGACCTGGACGGTCACCAATCCAAGTGCTAGCCAAGCCCGATAGCTCTTAACTTCGGTGCTCTGACAGGAACCGTTGTTATCACTGCGGCAGTGCCGTTGGCCTGCACATCCTATTAGTCCAATATAGTATTTCAAAGAGCCGCCAGCAGAAGTCGCGCAAGCGTTTGATAACCAGCCCGTGCCATAGACAAACTTACCTGTTACCTGAAGCGTGCAATTTCACCCACAAATGAACTGATGTGCTCGTTTAATTTCATATGCCAACGCATCTTTGTTCTAAGATATGGCATGGTAGAATCCAAAATTTCTTAAATCTATAGTCGAAGAAAACTATTTGTTTCTCCTTTTCAATAAACACATAAGCCTTACAAAAGAAAAGAGAGATTAATATTTAATGCCCCGTCGACGATGAGTGCACTGGGGACAGAGCACAAGCTCCCATTGGGGAAGGAAACTGTCCCTGTCATTTTCAAAGCTGCTATTCCGGCATTCGCTGTAAGTGATTTAGAGGAAACTATGGAGAACCTAAATCTGGATAGCTATCCTCCCAGTGCCTTAGCTAATACACTACCTCGCTCGCTGTAGGCCTGACAGTTTTTTGAAGGATGCCGTGTTTATGATCTACAGGGTGTCTAATAGGAATGACTAATACTGGTTCAAATAGCTCTGAGCACTATGGGACTTGACATCTGAGGTCATCAGTCCCCTAGAACTGCTTAAACCTAACTAACCTAAGGACACCACACTCATCCATGCCCGAGGCAGGATTCGAACCTGCGACCATAGCGGTCGCGCGGTTCCAGACTGAAGCGCCTAGAACCGCTCGGCCACTCCGGCCGGCAATGACTAATATTCAGGGATATTGCAGGAACGATGGTTCGAGGCAAGGAAGTCTTAGTAAACATGGGCTTTACATGCATACCTCAAAAGCTATGAGCACTTATTCAGTAGAAGAGATGTGTTTCACGATAACGAAGACGAACAAGTGCTCAAAGCTCTTACGGTATGCACTTTAGAGCCCACGTTTACTAGACTTTTTCCTTCGAACGATCGTTCCTGTTGTATCTCTGAAGATTGGCTACTCCTCCTGGGACACATAGTACACAACCCTGGAAGAATATTCTGAAAGTGTTCGTCTGGAAGTGAAACGTGGATGACGCAATTAAGACAAGCAAAGAATAAGAGCTTTTGAAGTGTGGTGCATAGAAGAATGCTAAAGATTTGGTGGCTAGATCGTGTGACTAATAAGAATGTACGGAACAGAACTGGGGAGAAAAAATTGTGGCATAACTTGACTGAAAGAGTGGAACGGTTGACAGGACACATCCTGGGGCATCAAGGAATTGTCAGTTTGGCAGTGGTAATGGAAAGATGAATTCAGTAAACAGGTACAAGTGGATGCTTGCACAAGGTAGCACGGAGAACTACATCAAACCAGTCTTCAGACTGATGACAACAGATCCCTAGGCTGAACCTGTGGCGCTGGCCTTAACAGAGAAACTTTTTAATTAAGAGGGAAAGGGCGTAAAAATTTCGTGGGTCCTGGACTCGACGAAATGACATTTGGAATAACTCTTTTCCACGAAATCGAACTCACTTCAAACCGTCAAACTTTCGTTTGCAATTCTTTTAAAAATACTTGCGATTTTGTCATCAGAAGTGCCACGCGTTAGTCGGGAAGCCACTGGGAGCTTGAGGCGGGGAAGTGTGGTGTTTGCAAGGTGAATTCAGCCAAATAAGCACATACAAAATAATTACGTCAACGTCTCCTACGGTTTAAGAGGTGCTGCACCACAATACTAAAACAAAGGCATTTTTTCTATATTTTTATTTGAGGGCCCATAGGTTGTACTTCTCTGCATTACAAACCAGTTGCCAACATTCACATCAACTAAATGTTTCGTAAGATACAATCACGCACCAAGCAGTGCAGCTTACAATTCCTCCAGAATTCAAGCACATTTACGGTGTTGCACATATCACCGCTATAAAAGAAACAATTTTGTAGAATATTGACCTCATCAGATCGATAATTTTCGGGATAAAGATCGCCGGTAAATATTGCAATGTTGCTTTTCTCGTCAATCTGTTCACCTTTTTTTGTTTACTTTTCCATCTCTTAAGCATGCCTATTTACAGTGCACTCGCATAGCGACTTCATTACGTCAAGGACACCCAATTCAAGCTTTAGAACTGTTTAGCCGACGGGCACTGAAAACAAAGTAAGGAAAACATGAATTAGCCCGCTTTCAGAGAGCGTTCTCACTATTCTAAAGAAATTATAAAGCATTACCTGTCTAGTGATTGATTGTGGCAAAGAACAACGATTAACTCCAAACTATGAAGAACTAATACTGGTGCTTGGAGACAAGCAATAAATAATTATGTTTATCGCATCCGATGTAACATGCCAGCTGAATCTAAGCGCACCTAAGACAAAAGATCGCGGTTCTGTAATGTCCATTAAATTTTGTATAATGATAAGATTAAGGAAATACTATTAGCGTCCAGCCTGCTAATTATCTGGGGCAAGTACAAAAAGTTTCCCTAATACCAGTGGTTACTTCTTAAAGTGAAATTACAGTAGGTACCGAAAATTGTTTGAGGACTCGCTGCGGCACTATACTGTCTTTTCATCCTTCACAAAACATGTAAAGTATAGGCCTACTATCAGAAAAATGCTACTAAGTTTACATCAAGCGTTATACACACAAGACTTCGAAAAGCAACGAATTACGTCTTTCCATTGCGGCTATCGCGCAGTAAATGAAAAACAAAGTCTGGTCCATCGATTGTGATCTAACGTGTAGTTTCCATTTGGGACACTATAAAGTTCACCATGACATACACATAAGCAGCATCCTAGCTCCAACGGAAGTGTCTTTCGCATCAATTTCCTTGTCACATCCTCTAAGTCCTTTTCATAAGAATCATTCTTATGTTATCACCAAACATTTGTGGATTTCGCGAAGCCATATAGACTCCCGGAACGCAATAATTAATGAAACAACAAACTTCTTGAAAAAAATCTTGTGTGTTCAGACCATTAATATATTCGTCGATTTCGAATACTCTGCCGCTGTCAGCAGTGCTTTCTTCTGCAAAACCAAAGGCAAGTGTTTTATCATAATGTCAGCTACGCTGAAAAGTGTCATTCCGCGGTACACAGAAAACGAAAATCATTCGCGCGGGTGACGACATTGTTAACTTCAGAGTCCAAAGTCCCAAGTTGCAAATACCTCCCAAGAATACTTTTTACGGACTTCTTCATGAATCCATTAAAAGAACAGGACTTTGAGTTTTCAGCCCATTTAAACGGCTGTTTTCATCCGTGTGCAATTAATTTTTTTCCCTCCAATGACGCTTCAGTTTCTATGTGGATTAGGCTTTACGCTTAGTTCAAGCGAAAGTTAAATTTGATATCTGAGTATTGATTGGAATGATACAGTTTTGCAGTGGTCAATGTCCCTTTCTCCTCCATTCATTGTCCACTGCAAAATGATCAGTCTCAGCTATTCAAGCCGGCTACAAAATTATATAAGTACGGAATGTGTTTACATTATGCCACAGGAAAAAAAGAAAGAAAAGATGTGAATGCTGTAGCAATTTCTCCATTTTCGTAACGATGAACATAAATGGGTTTACAATTCAATCTAACTGTTAAAATTTCTTTGAACTCGCTGTGAAAGAAGTCCACGAGATTCTGCACAGTTTTTATATTTTGAAAACTGTTCACGATTTTTTTAGCGAACGCCCAACTCTAATTTATTGGGCATAGTTTACAAAACTACTCATGTTCCTATTTTTTTCCCTGGGAAAAACTGAAAGACAAAACTTTAAGCACTTTTTTTTTTTTTTTTTTTTTTTTTTTGTAAGAACAGCAAATAACAACATAACGGAATCCATGCGGATCCCTTTACGCAAGTTTTTTCCATTACGTGATTATAGTTCAGCAAAATCTGCAATTTGCAGTGAGCAACAAGCTCTTTATTTCACTCGGAACAGGTGGTTGACGCCGGCTAGCGTTCACACTTCACAGTATAAACACAGCTCCGACGTCAACTTTCAGTGATTGGTGAAGCTGTTGTGTGGTTTTTCCATACGTTAACGACGTCTTTACCAGGTGACAATGTTTGAAAATTGAAGTACTTTCGGAAATGAAAGTTTCTTACCTTTAACACGCGCGGTTCCTCGGAAATTCACGAGACGAAACAAACACACCACGTGCGTTGCAAAGAACTCACTGCATCCTGAGACCCGGCTACTATTAGTTGGAGTATCGGTACCACGTGACTTGCTTCTGGTGGGGGAGGAAACTTTGAGCGCCAAACGAGTACAGCAGCTGCTGAAGATTTGCTGCCATTCCCGGTTAGTTTGGTGTGCGGACGGTGTCTGAGGCTGTGGGCTGAAATACTATTACAGCAATGGCTGGAGAAGGTAAAGTTAAACTATTCCGCGCACTTAAGGTTACAGAGCACATGTTCGCCATTACAGCTGCATGTTTGTAAACAGAGTAACATGTACTGAAGTATTCAAAATACTATTCTTTAAATTAGACGCATATTTTGTCGCACTATTAATCGCTGTTGTTCTTTATACTAATAATCGTACGGAGAAACTTGCGTGTACGTGGGTTAAATTTCTTATCACCAGAGGATTGATACAGTTTACTTTAAACTAGTCCGTTATATGAATCTACATTTAGGGTCTTAACTAGAAAGACTGGGAGTGCGTCGACAACGGCAGCTTATAAGGCGCAGAGTAAGGCAAACAGAACATGTGACACAGCTGTAAGAATTATTTTAATTCACTGCTTGGTTTCTTTTATTTTCATGTTTTCAAACGGGCAGTGAAAGTTTGTTTGGCTGTAAAAGAAATCATTTTACATTCTTAAAGATTTACTTTTCAAATGTGCATTTTGTTTTTAATGTGTGCAGCACTGTAAGATTGTAATATCGTTATATGTGCCCACAAATAAAGCTATTTTAGAGGACAGTGACCCCTCTAAAATATAGGGCATTTTATACTGACTATTCTTGTAGTAGTAGTAGTAGTAGTAGTAGTAGTAGTAGTAAACTCTAGTTCTCAGCCAAAGAGAACTTGTTTCTTGAAACATTTTGCACCATTTTTAAACTATACAAATTGGAGAGCAGAAGAGCTAATAACAAATACTCCGCTCTATGAACATGAATATTTCAATATTAAGATGTTGTTGCTGTCTGATTACAGCTTTAAGATAAACTTTTTGCATGCATGCCTTATTACTTCCAAAATACTGACCTCAGTAAGATAGGCACATAGTGTGGCTGTGCATGTTCTTAGCTGGTTTTAGCTGTGGTGTGATAAAAAATATGGCATATTTGAAGACCAGCATAATTATAAATTAAAATGCTGTTAATGTAGCATTGGATGCATTAGTGATCAGTCAAGTGTTCAGAAAGCTAATTGGTTAGACCTGACCTAATGTGGTAGTTTGTCACAGGTACTTTGCCTGTAGGTAGTGATCTATAGACAATAATAATCCCATTAACAAATCAGGTCTGATGTTAGGCAAGTTTTGTGTGTCATTTGACTAGGCGCCGGGCCAAGTCATCTATACCTCAAAAAGCATTGAACATATATTTAAAAAATTCTGCACTTGCTTTCTTTCCTTTTTTTATTTGCAGAAAGTGATTTAACCTACCTAGGTTATAGAGGTGGTAGCACAACAAATGCAGCAAATATTGGATCGTAGTAGAAACACACAAACCAATATATACTTTCGACTACCATCAAAAATACAGTGACTGTGTGGAAAAACAAAAGGGGGGGTCACACCCAGGAGGAGGGAAGACAGTACACCGTATTAGCTGTAAGGGTCACGAAAGTTAACACCTAAAGCAAATTCAGAAGAAAGCTGGTTAAGTGACTGTTACTGGATGTAGAATGGGAGGGGGGGGGGGGTGCAGCAAGGAGTATTTCTGGCTTCTTTGAAACAGTATCGCTTACAGTATGTGATCTTTCACTTACGATTTGTCATTAGATAGACTTCCATATAATTAAGAAACAATAGTGTCAGAATATTTCTGTATTAATTGTTTGATACACAAGAGTACACTTAACTCGGGTTGGAATGAAATATCTCTCTCACATCTAGACAGGGGATTCTGCAAATTGTGATGGAAAAAAATACACAAAGAATATTGGGCTGTCTAACAACAGTACACATTCATATACCTTCAAGTAAGACACCTTTTTGCAGTGCAGAGGATTTCCATCCACTTCTTATTACCCCTATATATTTCATCCATACAGTGATGAGGGAAGATCACTTCACACTGATGACAAATAAGTGACTACTCCAATAAGTTTCATTATTCATGTTTGTTGTAACCATTAAAGATGGGTGGTAAAGGGGGGGGGGGGTTGTAGCCATAACATGCTCAGCACATAAAACCTCAAATCTCAAATGCCGTGATACAAAGGATAGTTTAAAAACAGTGTCAGTGTAATTTCTTTCTTTCATTGTCGTAATGTAGTAAGTCGTTGTTCCCCAGTAATTTATTTTTTTTATTTATTTAAATGTCAAGTTCCATAGGACCAAATTGAGGAGCAAATCTCCAAGGTCATGGAACGTGTCAGTACATGAACTTACAACATAAAAAGTAATAACAGATAAAAATAAATGTTCATGAACCTGAAAGAAAATCAGTCCATAAGTTTAAGCAAACGCTATCAGCGATACAATGAGAATCATCTTAATTTTTCAAGGAACTCCTCGACAGAATAGGAGTGACCCAAGAGGAAACTCTTCAGTTTTGATTTGAAAGTGCGTGGATTACTGCTAAGATTTTTGAATTCGAGTGGCAGCTTATTGAAAATGGCTGCAGCAGTATACTACATACCTTTTTGCACAAGAGTTAAGGAAGTCCGATCCAAATGGAGGTTTGATTTCTGCCGAGTATTAACTGAGTGAGAGCTGCTAATTGTTGGAAATAAACTAATATTGGTAACAAGAACGACAATAAGGAATATACATATTGAGAGGCCAATGTCAAAATACCCAGACTCGTGAAAAGAGGTCGACAAGAGGTTCGTGAACTCACACCACTTATTGCCCAAACCGCCCGTTTCTGAGCCAAAAATATCCTTCTAGTATGGGAAGAGTTACCCAAAACATAACACCATACGACATAAGTGAATGAAAATAAGCAAAGTAGACTAATTTACGTGTCGAAATATCACTCACTTTCGATACCATTCGAATAGTGAAAATGGCAGTATTAAGTCTTTGAACAAGATCCTGAACGTGGGCTTTCCACGACAGCTTACTATCTATCTGAACACCTAGGAATTTGAACTGTTCAGTTTCACTAATCATATGCCCGTTCTGTGAGATTAAAACGTCAGGTTTTGTTGAACTGCCCCTGCACTCTTTCAAGATATTCAGTTGTCCATAGTAATTATTGCCAACCTAGCGTAGTATTAGTGGTTAGTGTACTGGATTCACATCTGGGAGGACACTGTTCAAATCCCTGTCCTGCCATCCAGCTTTAGGTTTGACATGATTTCCCTAAATTGCTCCAGGCAAATGCTGGGATGATTGCTTTGAGGAAGACACAGCTGATTTCCTTTCTCATTTTGTAATCATAGCTTGTGTTCCCTTCTTTCCTTGTACTTCTACCACTGATCAACAACTAATCCTATAGAGTAGATGGCATTTTATCCATAGACAGTCACTCGAATCTACGTATTACATTTCATTGCTTTCACATCACTACTAACTCTTATTCTTCCTTGTGTACGTATTTTGCAGTGTTCATTATTGAAGATTCATCTTGTCTTTCCTTTCTTTTTTCCCAGGAAACTACAAGTTGGGTAAACTTGTGATTGAAGGAAAGACTAAGAAAGTGTGGGCTCTAGAAGACTCGCCTGATCTGGTTTATGTTGAAAGTAAAGATCGAATCACAGCAGGAGATGGTGTGAAAGCTCATGACTTGGAGGGTAAAGCAGCCGTATCAAACAGAACCAACTGCAAAGTTTTTGAGCTACTCAATTCAGTTGGTAGGTGATATGACCACTTAGCTTTTGCATGGAAGTGCCAGTTGTGGTGTTTTGTTGTATAAAGTTAGCATATGCTGTGTTCCATACCTTTAAGCAGTTATGTTTGTTTAAATATTGGTCCAGTACACTAAGGAAGGCTGCAAGAAAAGGGCCGGCCGGTGTGGCCGTGCGGTTCTTGGCGCTTCAGTCTGGAACCGCGTGACCGCTACGGTCGCAGGTTCGAATCCTGCCTCAGGCATGGATGTGTGTGATGTCCTTAGGTTAGTTAGGTTTAAGCAGTTCTAAGTTCTATGGGACTGATGACCACAGAAGTTAAGTCCCATAGTGCTCAGAGCCATTTTGCAAGAAAAGGTGAAGTCACCAATGGCAAAATCTAGCAGTTTGAGTGTAAAGACATAGTGAGTGTATGTCAGTAAAATTTGATTTAATTTTTACAGGGCTAAAAACTTCATTTGTGAAGCATGCAGGTGAGAAGGCATTCATTGCTAAGAAGTGTGAAATGGTGCCAATTGAATGGGTAACGCGAAGATTAGCAACAGGTTCATTTTTGAAGAGGCATCCTGGAGTTCCTGAAGGGTATCGCTTTAACCCACCTCTGCAAGAAACCTTTTACAAGGTTAGCTGTTGTTTACTTATAAATTGATATATTGGGACAGTGTTCTAATTTCAGTTGAAAATGAGACCGAGTACTTGTAAATGATGTACACAGGAGTCTTGCAAATCTGGCCATTCCTTGCACGTATGGCTGCCAGATCACTGAGAGTGTGTCAAATTTAATTTAAATATATAGGCACTATACATTATTAAATCTAAAGATACATTAATTTTCATAGAAAACATAGTTCTTGGGTGTGTACATAAAGAGTCCTGTTGATTGCTCACCACAAATGTGTCCCCAATTTTTAGTTGTTGCAATGAGGACAGGTGATGCCAGCACGCATCCGCTTTACAAGCATTGCATAATATACTCCAGGAAGGTGTCTGCAGCTTCAGCACAAGCAGTGTGAGAAATCTTCATGTTCTCTCTTCTATTTTCTCTTCACATTTATCATTATTTTTCTGCACACTTTCAATTATTTCTTCATCACTTTTCTCCATTTGGCCACTTAATAACATATTCTTTTTCAATTTTGCCTTTTTCTCAGATGTATAGCATTGTTTAACATTGTAATTAACATCATTATAGCACTAAATGGTTCATTGTTGTACACATCATTTCTGCTTGTTGGACGAGATGCCAGATGTGGGTGAGATAAATAAGGCGGTGGACTACTGAATGCCGAATTAGAGTTCAGTATATCATAAATGTTGATTTATATAATATATATTATTACTTAGAACTTCTTTCTACTGATGTGTGATTTGTCATTTTCTTTTCTGCAGGATGATGCTAATCATGATCCACAGTGGTCAGAAGAACAGATAATATCAGCAAACTTCAACTTAAATGGTGTAGTGATTGGCCAGGATGAGGTTGATATAATGCGCAAAACAACTGTTGTTGTCTTTGAAGTTCTAGAAAAAGCATGGGCTGAAAAAGATTGTGCCCTCATAGATATGAAAATAGAATTTGGAATTGATTCCTCTGGTAAGAAACATTTCAACATTTCTCATTTACATAAATAAAATGAAGTTCTGTGCCCTATACATGCAGATTTTTGTGTGATGCTGTTACAGAAACATATTACAGAATATAATGATAACATTGCATTGTGAAACTAGTTAATATTATTAGCACTTTTCAGATATAAATTAAGTATTTTAAATGTGGACCAAGAGGCAGATGTGATCAGGAATATATGGTGCACAGTGTGATATGACCATGATAAATGCAAAATGAGGCAATTATTAGTTAGGTTTCCATCTTATCCACCTGTAATTATGTATCTGGATATTTCCATGCACTGAAAGAATAACAATTTACCTTGCATATTGTTGTAATTGTTTTATTATTATTATGAGGAGAAGTTTGTGCAGCTTTCTTTTGTTCTGTTTTGCAGGGCAGATTTTAATATCAGATGTAATTGATAGTGATTCTTGGAGACTGTGGCCCTCAGGAGACAAACGCCTGATGAAGGATAAGCAGGTGTATCGAAATCTGAGTAAGGTTACAGATGAGGATCTTGCTACAGTTAAGAGAAATTTCATCTGGGTTGCTGAGCAGTTAGAAACTATAATACCAGTTCCAAAGTGTTTGGTAAGCTAATGATAAACAGCATTTAATTGTAATATAGGCATTTTAATTGTGATCTTACATTCATTCACTAATGTCTTTTCTTACTTCCCAAAACAGGTCGTTATACTTATGGGCTCTCCAGCAGATGAAAAACATTCTTCAGTTATTGCAGACAACTTGAAAGCTATGGGTATTCCATGTGAAATGAGAGTAACGTCTGCACATAAGAACACAGATGAAGCTCTTAAAATAACTGCATTTTATGAAGGTATCTTTATTGTGATGAAATAATATTTCATAAAAAAGGTTGTAGTAGTGGACAAATATACAATGTACATGTATTTCTTGACAACTGCAGGTTGTGGCCAGAAAGTAGTATTCATTGCCGTTGCTGGGCGAAGCAATGGTCTTGGACCTGTTCTTTCAGGAAACACATCTTTCCCAGTTATCAATTGCCCACCTGTGAGAGCAGATAATGTCGCACAGGACATTTGGTCTTCATTAAATATACCATCGGGTAAGTATCAAAACAAAAAGATTTTCAATTAATTTCTGTACATAAAAAAACATTACACAGGCAGATGCTGTCCATTTTGCAACATTCATCTAGTAAGTCATTGATATAGGTTTTGCATAGCACAGTGCAATGTGTCACATGGTGTATTTGGTGTTTCCTCTTCAATTAGTGTGCTCAGCTTAGAAAGTTCTTGGTTTAATCTGGTATGCAATATTTTTAAGAATGTCCCAGTAAAAAGAAGTCACAGACTGAAAGATTTGGAGACTATGGTGGCAAGGCAATGTTAGCAGTCTTTGAAATTAAGGTATTCCTGAACATACGTTTTGCTGCTGGCAGATAGCTATCAATGTGTAGGTAACACCATCCACTTCAATGTGCAGAAAATCAAGCTCTGGAAATGTATGTAATCTTGGAGAGAAAAATCTCAGATGTCAGTGACAGAAAAGAAGGGAGCTATCATTTCCACAACACAGCACACAATACGGTAACTTTGGTACTGTGTAATTGATGCTGATTAATCTGAACATTGTTTCTTTTAGCCCAGTAACAAAATCTGCTCATTCACGTAACCACATACATGAAAATTGGTTCCATGAGGCATACAAGGATTCTGAATTAAGTTTACATCGTTACAGTCTTTAACTAACAATTGTTCACAAATTTGCAGACACGGGACACAGCCATTAGGATTCAGGTCTTGCACAATCTGAAGATTGTATGGATAAAATTGAATTTGATAAGAGTATACTTTAAGCTATTCATCTCCGGGCAGGATGTGATAGCAGTACTGAAATTCTTGTTGCGCAGCTTCCAAATTGTCACTTTGTTGATAAATTATAAGCACAGACACTGCCCGCTCTGCACTGCTCCACAGTGACTAAACATTTGTTATTGCTATACAGTTTGACACCTTTTACCCACTTCAGCCACTGCTCCAGGGCTGTTACAATCATCTTAAAATATTTTTCTTTCTCTGTGCCGCTCTACATGCATGGGACACTGGAAGAGGGCAGTGAAGGCAATGATGCGAAACATTGTGCTGTGGTGTTAATTGAGCAGGAGCTATATCAGGAGCATAAATATACTGAGCCCATAAAAACTTAATTTAACAAGATTTTAGTCAACCAAAATATTATTGGATCTGAGAGTGAGGGCACTGTGGTCACCTTATCATGAGTTTTTGAGAAGTTTCATGAGGACTCACTGAACCACTTGATAGCATCTCTGATCTGTCTTAAACAATCACAGTGTGATGTGTTTTCCTTAGTTATGACTGTAATTGTTTACTGTAATGTCACCGCATGTTTCTAATAGCTGCTACATGAAGCAAAGTGCTGTAATATCATGGGAGGGTAATAAAACTGGCCTTGTTTTGAGCATTAAGGTGTAAGTTAGTAAACATTGTAGGCATTCATTCCCTACCTCCCTGGATAGTGTCAGGGAATAGAATTCATGCAGTAGGAGTTTCATTAAGGTCTTATTGTGAATTCAATAACAGTTGTTCCTCACAAAGCATTGCCCGTTGTGGTAGATATAAGTTGACTGGGGTATGTAACTGCTGCTGTCGGTGGTCCAGTTAGCCACACGCTCATCTTGGTTCATGATGATGGCAGCAGCATACCAGTTCAAACTCACACTGCTACATAAGATGAGAAGCCGTAGCTGATAGCACAGTGACTGCTGCACACTTTAGGTCCCGGCGGGGTCAGGGATTTTCTCTGCCTCGTGATGACTGGGTGTTGTGTGCTGTCCTTAGGTTAGTTAGGTTTAAGTAGTTCTAAGTTCTAGGGGACTGATGACCATAGATGTTAAGTCCCATAGTGCTCAGAGCCATTTGAACAGCCAGCCACAATTTAGGAGTCAGTGTTGCTTTGTGGGTGGTCACCATGTGTAGCAGGAACTGTTTGGTGGAAGTAACATGCATTATGTTGAGCTATAGCTTACAATGGTCATACACCTCCGCTGTTTTTAAAGGGACAAGTGAACAGTGCAGGGTACACTCAACACCACAATGCTTGGGGTGAAATGCTCTTCCAGTAGAACAATACATGTGCATACATCTCTTGCGTTACACAGTGCACTCTGATACTGTCATTAGCTCACCTGCTGCTATGTTAGTTAATTGGAGGGTTGGATTGGCGGAGAGAATGTTGTGATGGCATCAGGTCCAGTCTGCTTTGCCAACATCTCTCAACCAATTGCAACAGGTGGAAGTAACTTAGAATGATATTTCCCCAAGATGACACGACATACGTATGGTCAGATAAGTGATTCTAGCTAGAGGTGTGTCACATTGTGTTTATGATAATAAGCTTTGCACAATCTGTATAATATGAGTAATATGTCATTCATATGGAACTTCTACTTTGTGATGTTAATTTTTTGATTAGATTGATGAGCTTTTACATTTGAAGTGCCTGGATTGTGTGTGTGACAAATACGAAAGGGTAATAAAGGATACATAGAATGGAAGCTGCTATGAGACCCACGGGAGAATGAGACCAGTTAGTAGGAGCTGTATAATAAGCATATAAGACTTTGTAACATTATGCATTGATTGATACTAAAATGTAATCTTCATTACAGTTTAAAGTGTCATTCTTGTAAGAAATTCATTGTGATGTGGATAGTGGTGAAGTATAGGTACACTGAATATTTCTTTATTTCACTGAACAAGTATCAAGTGTTGAATCCATAACCATTGGAACCAAAATATTCAAATAGCATTGCAGAACAATTATAAGGCATGTGTCATGATATTCCGTTCAAGTATTGAGAAGAGAGAGAACAGCTGGTGTGAAGATATGCTTAACAACCTGTTTTCCAGATACAGTAGTTTGTATGTTCAGATGTATTATGTAAAATTCTTTCTTCGGATGAAAAAGTAATTAATTAATGGGAATGACATGTGGCATAGGTCTCTTTTTCTCAAGTGAAAAATAGATGGATGCAAAAAGACTATCTCTAATGAAAAAGATTTTATATTTATGTAGTCCTTAGATGGACACTTCGGTGTGCCATATACAAATTCTAATTTTGGCGACATTTGCATTCCAGTGGTTTGTTTCGTACTCTTATTTATAGTAACTGAGATTTTGAGAAAAAGTAACTATGTCCACTTCATTGAAAGAAATGTAGGCACCAGGGAATCAGGAGACCACTTGCAGATGCGAAATTTGTGTGAGCCCTCTAGATGCAGCCTCCTACATAAGTGTAGGACAGTGTGATAGTGGAGTCTTGTGGAGTGTTGGGGCGTTAATGAGACACCATTCACTTAAGTAATTTATTAGCAAGAGTTTTACATTCACTCTGTCTCCTTCCTGGTGCTGCCTAGCAGTGGTTGTGGAGTAGCATGTCAGTGGCCTGAAAGGAATCTGCAGGCAAAGACTGTTACCCTGTCAGGGGCCCTGCCATAGGAGGGTACTGTGGCCAGCACATTGTTATAACCTAATGTGGCTGTGTGAGCCTCACTGCTCTCATTGAGTGAAGCTGCACATTTGACTGGCCCCAGAAATCTTCATGCTCCCTGTTGTCAGTTGTCTATTGAAGGCGACTCTTTTCCTGTCTTCAGTGCCACCTACAGAGTATTTGAATTTCAATAGTATTGGAATGGAACATACATATTATGAATAAAAGTCTGGTTTTTAGATTGTTATTTATGATTTGTATTCTGGAGCTTTTGCACAAAGGTGTGTAGCAGAAATAAAGATCTAAAACTCTAGTACAGATGATTGATAAACTATTATTATGACTCCCCTTAAATTACAGCCATTTTACTTCTTGCGCATTGGTAGCATACTTTCAGTAAACAGTAAAGACTTTGACCCATTCAGTGTATGACACTGTCATTTATCTGCATTCACATCACCTAAAATGACATTTTTACACAAATTCCATCCAGTGTTCAGGTACATAATTATCATGCTTGTGGTGTGCTTTTTCAGTGACAGCAAAATCGTCACTTGCTTGCTCGGACTTCTTGTTCCCTGTACTAACAAGATAACATCCTGCAATGGCAGTTCTTACATTCCTGTTTTGTTTCCAACAATTGTTGGAATATGTGAAAGAATTTCTGAAAAAGATTCATTCTTTGCATTTCCAATGCTATCTTTCCCTGCAAAATTCTAAATATGGATTATCTGAATATGAAACTACGTGCTTAAGCAACCCTCATATACCAGTACACATAAATATTAACTTAAAACTTGAGATACACAAATGTGTGTGGACTGTTGTTTCTTTACTTATTTACTTACTTGCTTGCTTGTGCTTGCTTACTTCCACATCAGTCTCTGAATCATTGTAAACTTGAAACTTTGCATCACAATCCTCCCCATTCAACAGCTGGTGGACATGGCTCACTGTATTGCTGAACAAATGCATTTCACTTCCTGGAAGTACACAAATCTGTTAACAGATACTGGCGCAACACTCGTTTAAGCATATTTTCTGTTTTTTGCCTGATAAATCTGTATATCAACATAACTGAAAAATAGCAAAATTGGAGGTAGTTATTTCTTTGACTGAAACATCCATATGTACTTGTTGCTGTTATTTGGAATATTCATGTCATTATTGAGGTATTGTACTTACTGAAGCACTGTACTCTCATAAAATAATACTTCATGATTTAAGTGGCAGTTTCTGTAGTCTTTAACACTTATTATGTTGGTTTTTATATATGTATGGATAGAAAAAAAAATCCCACTAACACTGCTTCTTGAATGACACTTTAACCTGTGTATACTTTCGAGCCAAATTGGCAGTCATGCTGTGGTAGTTGATTTGCTATATATATGTCACTGAACTTTTGTGGAAGTTCTAATTTTGGTTGGTGAGGTATCACTTTCATTAGCTGGCAATGCATATGTCATTTTTTATATTACTGTAGTTAATAATTACAGTGTCCAAAGCTGACAAGACATAGAACATGAAATATTATAATAAAAAATCTGTAATTGATTTGGACTTAAGTAGTATGTAAAGATCATTATTGTTGTGGACACTCATTGTGCATTTATTTTATTAATATGGCCTGTAATCATTCACATACAGAGCAGTAACACACACAGAACAGCATTATTCTGAGCCAACAGCTTAGTAACAGGTACTAAGTTTCCTCTTGATGGCTCTTTCGTAGGTCAGTGCTAAACATGCATTCTGTTACTCATTTATTCCTGTTTCACATGTGAAATTTATCCACAGGACAGGCCCAATCATATACACTGAGCCACCCATTTCTGTACCGACTGTTGTCATTTCTTAGTACTTGAATGGAGCATCATGACACATGCCTTGCAATTGTTCTTTAATACAGTTAGAAATATTGTTATGCCTTATCAATGACAGAACCAAAATGTTCCAATAAAACTTGCACAACCCTTTCCGTTGACTGCATCATAATACTATTCTTCAGACACATCCTGTTTGCAGAACATTGTGTTAAAAAATTACAGCACAAAAAAATTTTTTCTAATCCACATTATGCATCATTATTTTCTGTAAAGCCTTTTAAAACATGTGTGATTTATTTTTTTGTGTTTTACATACTGATATAGCTATTGTAAACAATTGTTTTGTTGTTTATCTCTTACAGGCTTAGGGTGCACAACTGTGGTGTATCCTGAAGCTGCTGCCTTGGCCGCAGCTCAGATTCACGGTTTGTGTGACTATGTTGTGTGGTCACGTCTTAGAGTGAAGAAGCTGCAGAACTTCATCAATCTGAAAGTTGCAGATAAAAAGATGAGAAATCTCAATGTGCAATGATATGTAGCATTTGGAAACGGTCTGCTCTCAGTTTAAAGGCAATGCCGTGCAACTACTAATTGGGACCATTGATTTGGGAACATTTTAATGGCAGTGATTGTCAGTCTTCCATTAGATATACTGTAATTTGTATTTCAATAGATACTTTTATAAAATCATACATAGCAATGCTCCAGAAAGTAAATGAGCTGTATTATTCAATAGTCTTTGAATAACTTGTTCCTTTGCATACTGTTTTTATGCTTCTGTGCACTTTATTTCAAGTTTTATGTGCCATATAAGAAATTGCCAATGATGATGGTATATTTTTATATTCCAGTATGGCAAGTAATTCGTAAATTGTCTATATAATTCGTTGACTGATAGTTTATAAAAAAATTTTCACTAATTTCATTTAATAAAATATATTAAAAAGTAACTCTTTATGCCATTTGATAAGAAAATATCACTTCCTCTGTACCTAACATCAACCATCTTTCTTTAAATTTCCTAATAATTTTGAACAAACCATAGTAATACACTACCTTCCATATGATTATAGTGGTTCCATTTGGTAAATATGGGAAAGAATATCAGAAGTCAGTGGTTGTTGTATGTTATGAGGGTAACTCAAAGTAAGTTAGCAGGCAACAGGTTAAAAATCAGTATTTATTTTGACAGTTGTGCAGGCTGGGGCAGAAACTAACGGAAACTAAATTTTTGTTCAGACATCAGTTATGTTATGAAATCTTGCCACAGTTCACTGCTTGAAGTCCATCGACGTGTGCAGCCCAAACAACAAAATGGATTTCCACACAGGCATTTACAGTTGTTTCTTATAGTTATACAGTAAAAGTGAAATTGTTGAAGTGCAAGCAGTGATGGAAGGCATTCAAATAGTAGTGAAATTACATGTTGTAAAATACTGAAGAGAGAAGCATAAAAATTCAGGAGACTGAAAAATACATGAACTTTGAAGCTGTAAAAGGCCATTAAGTAACCTTGTAAGAAGTGAAACTGCAGATCAGAGAAGTAACTTCTGTGTTTTATTTTGTGGCTCATGGAGTGTTACTCTCACTAGGATGACAATTGGGAAGTGACAGTATAGTACAGTGTCCTTGTGAAAGTAAAAGTGTCCTGTGGGTGCTGAAGATGAACAAATGAATACACATGGTTAGTGATAGACGGTGACATTCTTTTCAGGGTGCATATTTGATACTATGTAAGCGTCCAGCAGGGAAGGAGGTTTATATTGTATAATTTCATTTTTCGATGTTACACCCAAGGTCAGTTGAGGTGGGCTTTTTGTGCACAGTCGCAATTTACTACTCTTTAGTCCTGACAACCTTTTCTGAGCTTAAAGTCTCCACTGGTAGTCTTCCTGTGTGTACTAAATATCCCTCCAATGTCTGTCAACATGTGCTTGACAGATGGTACAAGTAGTCTTGATGGCAGCCCGAGTGGAACTAATCCTCATTTTGTGACAGAGTTAGATAATCATCTTTCAAAACCTTTGGGAAAGGATTGACTTCATAGCTATGTAACAGATGCTGTGATGCAAAAATGAACTAGTTCAATTTTGACAATTTATATTTTGTGAACATCAAGTTACGAAAAATGTGTGGGTTATTTTTCAGAAGGCATTCTGAACAAAAAAATTGTAAACTTAATCATTAATATAATTTCCTCTATTCCACTGCAGTGTAAATATAGAGTAGAGCTTCTCTCTGTTTGTTGAATATCTGTCTGAAAGTATGAAATTGGAATCAATCACTACGTCACCCATCCCATGATGCTGTCATTTCTACACTGTGCAATGCAATTAAGAATCACTTTTTTTTAAATGCCATAACTGTGTCTCATTGGATATAAAAGTTTGAAATTTGTCTCCAAGGTGCATACAACCTTCTTGTGTAATGGTGCTAAGTGTGGCACCCTGTGATGCCACCCCTCTGCCTCTGTGACACTTCAAATGGTAAGGCATCAACACATGCAAAGAAAGGCCAGAGTTCAGTTCATCTGACACAAAAGGCAAGCATTAAGCCATACTGTACAGCTGAATGTCCTTGGGAAATATAAAACCTGCAGTGTTCCTTCACTTTCAGCCATTTGCAGTATCATAAGAGCTATTTTAGCTTACTTCATAAAGCAGCATCGGTCAATCAACGAATCTACTGAAAGCACTGCCGTCCCTCTTCAGGAACCATATGTTGTTCTGGCCTGGCCACAGATAGCCCCACCACAGGTGGGACCAGATTGGAGGGGTGTCTATATACACTGAAGTGCCAAAGAAACTGGTATAGACATGCGTATTCAAATACATAGATATGTAAACAGGCAGAATACAGTGCTGTGGTTGGCAATGCCTATATAACGCAACAAGTTTGTGGTGCAATTGTTAGACCAGTTACTGCTGATACAATGGCAGGTTATCAAGATTTAAGTGAGTTCGAATGTTGTGTTATAGTAGGCGGATGAGCGATGGGATACAGCATCTCCGAGGTAGCGATGAAGTGGGGACTTTCCTGTACGGCCATTTCAGGAGTACCATGAACATCAGTAATCCGGTAAAACATCAAATCTCTGACATCACTGCGGCCGGAAAAAGATCCTACAAGAACGGGACCAACGACACCTGAAGAGAATTGTTCAATGTGACAGAAGTGCAACCCTTCCACAAATTGCTGCAGAATTCAACGCTGGGCCATCAACAAGTGTCAGTGTGCAAACCATTCAATGAAACATCATTGATAGGGGCTTTCGGAGCTGAAGGCCCACTCGTGTACCCTTGACGACTGCGCAACACAGAGCTTTACGCCTCGCCTGGGCCTGTCAACACTGTCACTGTACTGTTGATGACTGCAACATGTTGCCTTGTTGTACGAGTCTCATTTCAAATTCTATCAAGCAGATGGATGTGTGTGGGTATGGAGACAACTTCAAGAATCCATGGAACCTGCATGTCAGTAGGGGACTGTTCAAGCTGGTGTGAGGTGTGTGCAGTTGGAGTGATATGGGACCCCTGATACATCTAGATATGACTCTGACAGGTGACACGCACATAAGCAACCTGTCTGATAACCTGCATCCATTCATGTCCATTGTGCACTCCAACAGACTTGGTCAATTCCAGCAGGACAATGTGACACTCCACACATCCAGAATTGCCACACACAGGCTCCAGGAGCACTCTTCTCAGCTTAAACACTTCTGCTGGCCACCAAACTCCCCAGATATGAACGTTTTTGAGCATATCTGGGATGCTTTGCAACGTGCTGTTCAGAAGAGATCTCCATTCCCTCGTACTCTTGCGGATTTATGGACAATCCTGCAGGATTCATGGTGTCAGTTCTCTCCGCACTACTTCAGACATTAGTTGAGTCCAGGCCACGTCTTGTGGCACTTCTGCGTGCTCGTGGGGACGCTACATGATATAAGGGATGTGTACCAGTTTCTTTGGCTCTTCCGTGTTATTGAGGCACATTTACCAACCCACCATGACAAGGTCTACGGTTAATGGAGAGAGAGGTGGGGGGGGGGCAGTGTGTCTATATTAACATCAAATACATTATTGTTTAAGATATGTAGTAGTTGTCTTTTTTTCTGAATGAATGGTGAGGGGACAGATGGATGAATGAGTGGAAGTGTTACTGATCTTCGATGGAAAATTCAAAATGGGACAATAATACACATTAGGATATAAAGCTGCTCATCACATAGAGGAAGCATTGAGTGGCAGACAGGCACATTTAAAAGTAGACTGTTTGAAAATGTCAGTTTTTGGAGAACTTCATCCAAAAGCTGATATTTTCCAAAAGTATGCTTCTAAATGTGCTTGTCTACTGCTCAGTGCCTCCTTTATGTGGCGAGTAGCCGTAGATCCTAATTTATATTGTTAGTTTTTGTTTATTGAGCTAGGAGATGCTATAGTTAATGTACCATTCTTATGCAGGAGGAGCTGGCTTCAAATACCTGTCCAACCATGTTGATTTATGTGTTCTGTGGTTGCCCTAAATAATTTTATGTGAATGCTAGTACAGCTCTTTCAAAAAGCACTGACTGTAATTATCTTGATGTGGATTGGGGAAGTAAAAGTGTAATCTTCCATCCTTTTATAATAAAATATTAACAGTAGGTTTGAATTTTACAGAAGGTAACATCATGCAATTTGCGCAATGCATTATATGCTGGAAGTCTGTAACAATGAAGGTCAGAAAACTTACGAAACTTTATATAGGTTGGATCTCAATTCTACTGGAAAAGTTTTGATGTTGATGGTAACTGTTTCCTGTGTGTTTTGGTGTAAGACATACTTGGTTTTCAGTGGCTTTGTTGAGAGTAGATGACCGGTAATAAGGAGATACCTCTGGTTATTATGGTCTGTCTTCGCACTCTTTTTGTGGAGCAGGTGAATCAACGCACATTTCCATTCCTGTGGAATTTTCTGTGTGTTCCATATTTCTATGACAATTTTATGGACTTTCTTTGTGATGATTCGATCTCTGAGATAATGCTGTCTTCTCCTGGTGCTCTGTTGTTTTTTAGATGTTTTATAATCTCTTCTAACTCTGTTATTGTAGGCAGTTTTGAATCTGTGAGGTACTGTTTTTGTGAAGTGTAATTTTTCTTTAGGCTTCTTGCAATTGAGGAATTTATCAAAACAGTTTTTAAGAGCGATGAAATGTATTATTATATTAAAACATTTTATGTACTTTGTCATTATTATTAAAATCCTAGGCATCTGTGGCATGTTAAATGTTGGGATAGTGGCAAATTGTATTTTTAGGGGAGGGGAAGTGAGAACAAGAGGAGATAATGACATTAAAAAGGAATATTCGACTTATTCGAGACTTTCATCTCTATAAAGGAACAGAAGTTATGAATTTGGCCTAAAAAGAAAATATTTAGTCAAATAAATATGCCAATGTCTGACATTAGGTAAGAATATTTGTGTATTTCATCTAAACATAATATTATTTAACCAAAAACAATTCTATCAGAGGACGTGAAAGAAGTAGCTGCAATATGCCGTGGTGAATGCTGGGTAAAGAAAGAACTTCCAGTAGTGACAGCTTTGGACCATTTCTCACTGTAAAATTCCCATTAAAGACTGAAGGTCATTGTACAACAGTCACTAACAACTTTTTCTTAAACCCAAACACCTTAAGTGATTTATATGAGGGCATACTGACTACTAATATCTCCAATTTTTTTAATGTGAAAACTCAAAGCTTTATAAATAAAACAAATGCTATTAACATTCTACATCTTTATTTATCACATATATATATTTGCAAGCTTGTGCCTTTAGAAGGCTCAAAATTTTACGGCTGTGTGTAACGTAACTATATCAGTGTGTGAGAAACAGCATTCTTTTGTCAAGTTTCGAATTCAAAGACTCCATCCACATGTGGATCTCCCTCTCCTTCAGTGTGAAAATGTTAGACTACACACAAGGTCTGAGACATCTACAACAACCTGATGCCATGGATTCACAGTCATCGCTCATTCTGCATTGAGCTGTGACTTGGCCCTATCTGTTTCTAAACCTTAAAGAACACCTTTAAGAACTTCACCTTGATAGTGATGAAGCAGTGCAAGTAGAGGTGAGATTGTGGCTCCATCAACAAAGTCAAACATGCTACAGTGACACTATCAACAAATTGGACTCTGGTTGGAAGAAATGTGTTCATTGCCAGGGTGGCTGCATTGAGAAATAAATATGTAGATGTGAAGATTAAAGGTGTAGAACATTAATAAAGTTTGGTTTATTTAAAAAGCTTTAAGAGATTTCACCTAAAAAAATTCAGAGGAATTACATTTTGGCACCTACTTTATTGAACAGCTCTCTAAGTTCTGTGCTTTAATGTAGTCTTGGAAACATACAAAAGAGCAGTTCTGACACTATACTTGTCTCCAACAGGTAGTCGACTGGGAAATCATTGTATGTAGATATACCAGTATTGATTTTCATTATGGATATTACTGACTGAGGGGACCTGAAGTTCATGATGTCCAGCTTTGGTATGTTCTCACAGTAAGTTTAGCAAGGAGAATAGGACATATCAGAACAGAAACTGGTAGTTTATTTCTAAATCAAAACGTTTTTCATGAAAAAGATGTGTCACAATATATGGTTTGTCTGACAATGATGGTCAAAAGGCAGCAATGTAGAGAATCCTATAAATGAGATTTAGCTAAGAAGAGAAAAACAGTTTCTCACAGTAAATTCAATAAATTCTTCCTAACTGTAGCTGAAAACACGGGTGCCCATATGATTACTTTTATTGGGCTTGGAATAATCGTTAACTCATTCAAGGCAGTAATGTACAAAATGCTGAAATTAAAAAAAAAACAAAAAAAAAAAAAGAATTCTGCTTGATAATTAGTAATTAAACTACTGCTATGTACAGGAGTTGCACAAAAATACAGAAACACAGTTAGAAATATATGCTTGAACATAAATGTACATACTAGCCAAACCTGCAACTTTTGCAGTTATATTTGACCACAAACAGCATTTGTGCAATGTCTTCAGTATGTTGCAAGCATCAGTTGTAGTCAGAACAGTGTTCTATGTAGTTGTGAGTGCATTATGTCAGAGCTAAGTGAATTCAAATCTGGGCAAATTGTTGTTGCTGATATGGTGGGTTCTTCTGTAACCAAGGTTGTGGAAATGACTGGTGTTTCAAGAGGCACTGTGTTGAAGATTTATACCACATATAGCCAAAGCAGAAAAACATGATCCACTGAATCACAATGTGGGCGAAATTGTGTCTTGAGTGATTATGACGGATGGTCATTGAAGAGGATTGTGACAAAAAATAAGAGGATGACAGCTGCAAAAGTCACTGCAGAACTGACTGTTGCATTCACGAAACCTGTTGTCCGCGAAACAACACAAAGAGAGCTTCATAAGTAAGGGGCTGCAGGGCGAGATGGAATTCCAGAACCACTCATCAGTGATGCAAACTCATGTACCCAGATGATGACGACGGTGATTGGTTTGTGGGGCACTCAACTGCACAGTCATCAGGGCCCATACAAAGTCTCAATTTTTACACAGTCTATTTTCTTTTCACAGTCCAGTCTAGTCACTCTCACAAATGATGACAATACAAACACCCAGTCCCTGGGCAGAGAAGAATCCTCCAACCTGGCCGGGAATCGGACTCAGGACCCTGTGATCAAGAGGCAGCAGTGCTAGACCCTAGATCACGAGCTGCAGACACTCTTGTACCAAGAAAGTGTGGTGCTGAAGCCATAAAACATAGACTGTGGAGCAATTGAAAAACATAATGTGGTTGGATTAGTCTTGTTTCGCACTGTTTCCAATTTCTCTCGAGTTTACATCATAAGAGAGAAACAGGGTAGGGATTTGGTGATGATTTGGACTGCCATATCATGATATTCCAACAGCCCCATGGTTACTCTGTAAGGTCCCATTACTGACCAGGATTATTTGTCTGTTTCGGCTGATCAGGTCAATCCCATAGAACAACCTTTGTTCCCTAAAGGTGATGCTGTGTTCCAAAATGACAGGATCCCAGTTTGTGCAGCTCATGCCATCCAGAACTGATTTTGTGAGCATGAGGATGAATTGTTGCATCTTCTCTGGCCACTACAGTCACCAGATCTCAATATTATTGTGCCCTTGTAGTCTACGTAGGTGAGAAGGGTATGTGATCACTATCCACCTCCACCATTGTAACTTGAACGTGGCACTATTTTGCAGGAAGAATGCTATCAGATTCCCGTGAAAATGATCCGGGACCTGTATTTATCCATTCCGTATGACTGGAAGTTGCTCTGAATGGTAATAGGGTTGCTATACCATATTAGGCATAGTAATGTGTTGTGTTTTTGGTATCTGCATATTTTTGTCCAACACTTGTAAAACGGTTATTCAAAAAGACATACCCAAATAAATGATTTTTTTATTTCAAAAAATATAAATTGAATGTAAGTAATCTAAACACCAGAAGAAAGGAGAGGGTCAAAAAGCTGGAGTTACCACTGCTGGAGCACCAACAGTTGCACAGATAACCAGCCACAGTGCGCCAGTTGTAAGATGGTACCATTAAGCGTAAAGTTTCCTGTATTCTTGAGCTCAGAAGGAGTGATTTGACAATTTCAGCACAGAGAACATTTCATCTCTGATTCAGCATTGAGCCAGCAACTAATAGGAGCATAAACCATTGGTTTAAGCAATTTCAACAAACTGAATGTCTCTGCAGAGGATACGCACAGGCTGATCACATGTCTCAGATGAAAATATGAAACAAGTTTCAGGATTGATTGGCGACTCCATTGAGTGTCCTGTGCACCACGACCAGATAATGGATATACTTGGAAGGAGAGACAGCATTGGTCGTATTTTTTTTTTTTTTTTTTTTTTTTATTAACCGCAAAATCGATTTTCGGTCACTTAGTGGCCATCCTCAGTGCTAGAAGTTAAAAATTTTCACATAACGATCAGAGAGTATAAAACAGAAAATCACAACTACATCTGCATATGAACATAACAGTTGGTAGGAACATACCTGTATTATACAATTTAAATTGGTAGGCACGTGAAGACTTAATATTACTGGTTTTGCGAGATATTAACACTAAATAACTCTTGTGCATTTGTGAATCATGAAGTAATTCAAATTTAAAATGTACGTAAAACACATAGTAAATGAAGGGGGGGAGGAAACATCTAAAATACATTGGCGTATTGTTTTTAAAAAACAAACTTACAAAATAAAAAACAGATCGATAATAAGTTGCCCAAGTGTGGGCCAGGTAAAAGAGAACAAGACAATGGAAAAGAATAATATATGAATAACATGAAATGAGGTATAACACGGGTTTTATTAAATGCCATTAAATAATATTCATTACAACAACAAAAAAGGTTTGAGGGTGTAGAGTAACAATTTTGTTATCATATTTAACGACGTGATAATTTACATATCATTTGTCCCATCACTGGTTGCACGCTTCAGCATAAGCACTGGGTCAGAACCCATTCGTACATTCACAGGTTGATAAAACAGTAATAAAATTGCCAAGCAACCGGTTTTGAATATTAATACAATAATTTGATTTTACATAACTTATAGTAGCAGTGGGACCTATATGAAATAAAAGCAGACTTAAGAAGTACCTATAAGTCTAATTGTGTTATTGAAATAAATTTAAAAATATAAGGTTTGAACAAGTAGTATACATCAAACATCGAGAAACCATCATGAGGAAGGACAGGTAATAGTGCCACTTATACCAGAAATATACATCGTACTTTAGAGAAATTAAACATAGGCTATGCATGATATCCAGCACTTATTCAAACAGAAAAGGAATTTTTAACATACATTAAAAATAATTATGTAAAGTGATAACCGGTTCATATTATTTTGTGTCAACGCCTAAGAGATGTCGACTGTAGTAAAATTATGTTCATTAGGCGTCCATAAGTTCTGAAAATTACAGAACAAAAGGGAGCATACTTTTCAAAAACCGAAATCAGTAATGTTATTAGAACACACCGAAACATGTATGTCTATGTGTTGAGATAGTTGGAATAGCGGCCATTGTAAGTGTTCTCGTAGCAACTATGACTGAGGCGTTGTATATAAGGAATAACAAGCAACTGATTGCTCGGTCTCCGGCGGTACTCCGAAAGGATACCGCCCTTCGATTATGCCATTCCAGCACTTATCAAAGTGCTAGGTTTTCAGGTGCCAGCCAGCCGAGCAGCAGCAGCAGCAGCGGCGGTCCCAGCCGGCAAGCCAGCCAGCCCTCCAGCAGCAGCAGCAGCCCCGGCCCCGTCCGCGGCAGCAGCAGCAGCTGCGGCATTCCTGCCAGCTGTCGTCGGCGTCAGCGCCAGCAGTGTGGGACTCTGGTCTTCGTCCGTCTTTGTCTTCATCTGTCTTCGTCTTCATCCATCTTTGTCTTCGTCTGTCCCCAGTTTTTTCCTTTCCTTTTCGTCCTGTGCATTTTTGTTTACCCTGTCGTCATGTCAGCCCCCACCACCACTACCACCACAGCCGTAGTTTATACTTCCCCCTCCGCCGCCGCCGCCACCACCACCATTACATGGTGTGCCCAGTCACACCCCCCTCTTTTCATCCCTCCTCTTCTCACTCTCCCTTCGCCCTCGCTCTTTGTCGCCCCGTCTCCAGCTTCTTCCTCCCACTCCTCTCCCTCTGATCCTTTCCCCCCACTCCCCACGCCTGTCATTGCAGCTCCAGCTAGGGTGGTGGCCCGTCGGGCGACTGCCCATGCCCAACTCTCCCCATCGCCTTCGTCATCACCACCACTGCCGTCGCCATCGCCTTCACCGTCACCATTTCCGGTGCCGACTGCTGCGTCCACACCGGGACCTGCCCCTTCCCGCCACCTCCCTATAGCTCCCGTCCCTCATGTCACCATCCACCCTTCTGCCGCCGTTAAACGCCCTAGTGGCACCACCACCTCCTCCGCTCCCAAAAATGCCCCGCCCCGTCCTCCTTCCCCCCACCAGGATGCCATGGATGTCTCCCCACCTGGCCCTGGTCCCTCCGCCTCCTCGTCCTCCTCCTCCTCTTCCTTCCCCTCTTTATACAAATACCTCCTCTCCTGTCCCGATCCTTCCCTTCTCGAGGCCCGGAATCTCTTCCTCCTCCTCCGCCAACACTTCCCTGGTGCCCCCATCTCTCTCCTCACTCCCAGACGGGATTCCGTTCTCATCTCCTCCCCCAGCCCAACCCTCCATACTGACACCCTCTCCCGCCTCCCCATCACCCGTTTTGGCCCCAACGCCTCCCTAACCCCTGCTCCTTCTCCATCTCCTACCCGCCAACCCCAACCCCCGTGTTGCCCGCCGACCCTCAACGCCGTGATCACTCGGCTCAGTCCGTCGATCACGGAGGTGGAGGTGTTGGTGGACCTCAAGGCACATCCCACGCTGGAGGTGCGGGCGGTCTGCCGCATTTTCAACTCGACCGGCCCCACCCCCCTTATGCGGGTTTTCTCCGAGGACACCCACTCCATTGACAGTCTCCTGAAGGAGGGTCCCTCCTCTTCAACCAGCGCTATAAGGTCGACCCTTCCCGTTCCCCTCCTCAATCCCTGCGCTGCCAGAGGTGTCTGCGCTATAACGCACACCGAACAGCCGAGTGCCGCGAGGTCCCCACCTGCCCGCATTGTAGGCAAGCGCACTTCCTCCGGCAGTGCCCTAACCTTCAATCCCCTCCCTCCTGCAATACCTGCAATCTCCCCCATCCCACCTACTCCCAAAAGTGTATAGCCTAACCCCCTCCGACCACTCCGGAACTCACCGTCCCTGTCTGTCCTCTGGACGCCCCCACCCCTCCTGGCAATTCCCTTCATCCCCCCCCACTGCTGAGGACATCATCAGGTTCCTGACCATTGTCCTACAAAATGTCCACCCTTTCCAGTGCCCTCACACTCTCCAACAGGTCTCCCTCGCTGCCCGTTCCATTTTCCACTTAAAAATGTATGCCACCTACTCCAACAACCAGGCCCATTACACCTTCTCCCATCTTGACACCCTTGTCTAATTCCCTGTCATGGCGCGACAGCACCGTATCCTTTTCAACAACATACGCTCCCTTCCCGCCAACAAGAACCTCTTCCTGCACACCCTTGCCACCCACTGCATGGATGCCTTCCTTCTCAATGAAACCTTCCTTCGACCCCACCACACCGTCCACACTTCGCCCTACCTCCTTCACCGTTCCGATAATCCCCTCCCGATTGCGCGTGGCGGAGTTGCCATTGGTCACCACCGCCAGATCCCCATTCGGCTCCAACCTTTCCTTCCCAACCCCACCGAACACCTGATCCTTAGTCTCTTCTTCCCCGGCCTTACTGTCACCTGCGCCACCATCTATGTCTGCCCTAACGCCCCTATTCCCTTCGACTTCCTCTCCCACGTCGACCGTACCTTCTCCTCCTATGTGATCGCTGCCGACCTAAACATCCATAGTCGTTCTGCCGCCCAGTTACGGTGGTGGCATCGGTTCCTCTCCTCCCTTCAAGGCGACCTCATCCCCATCCCCCAGCACACCCGTCCCGAATCCAACTCCACTCCCGATGTTATCCTTTCCTCCCCCAACCTCCTTGGCCGCATAACGGTGGATGTCCTGGAGCCTATTGGTAGCGACCATCTCCCTGTCCTCCTCACCGTTTCCGACGGTCGTCGCCCCCATCCCGACCCTCGTAATGACCCTCCCCCTAAGTACGTCCATGACTATTCCCTTGCCAACTGGAATGCCTACTGGGATACCCTCTCCACCCAGGTCGATAGCCACCCCTTCACCTACCACCACCCTGACGATGTAACCCATGCCACCTCCTTTCTCCAGCAGACGTTGTCTGAGGCCGTGGAGGCCCACGTCCCTACTGTCGCCATCCACCCCCACCATCCTACCTTACCCCCACAGGCCGTCCTCCTCCTCCGTGAATCCCGCCATCTCTACCGTGCCTTCCTCCACACGCGTGACCCGGACACACTACGACCTCACCGGCAATTCCAGCGACCCATTCGTAATTTGCTCGCGGCTAAGAAAAGCCGGGACTGGCGACAGACATGCACCCATTTAAATGCTACCCTACCTATCAACTCGTCCAAGTTCTGGTCAGCCTTCCGTCGCCTTACCGGAACTATACCCTCCCCCTACTATCCTCTTTTCCATGATGATCACCCCTTCCCTGACACCCTTATTAAGGCCAATCACTTTGCCTCCTACCTCTCCAATTTGTTTTCCATCCCCGATGATCCCCAGTTCGATTACTCCCTCTTCCCGGATGTCCGCGATCGAACTGACACCACTGTCCCTCCCCTCGCACCTGGTTTCCAGTACTTTGACAACATTGCACACACAGAACTCAATGCCCCTATCACTACATGGGAACTCATTGCTACACTCTGCACTAAACGCAACACCGCTCCTGGTCACGATCGTGTCACCTACCATCACCTTTGTGAAGCTCCTGTCTCTTTCCTCTCCACTCTGGCCAGGCTCTACAATGTAGTCCTGTCCACCAGTTACTACCCCGACCTGTGGAAAATCTCCCGTATCCTGATGTTCCTTAAACCTGGCAAACCGCCGTCTCCTCCTACCGTCCCATCAGCCTTACCTCGGTCTTCAGCAAGGTCCTGGAATCTATCCTCACCCAACGCATCCACCAGCATCTCCGCCAGCACCGCCTCCTTCCCGTTACCCAGTGTGGCTTTCGGCCGTCCTTCTCTTCCGACGACCTTCTCCTTCACCTCACTCATCTCCTTTCTGACCAGCTTAATTCCCGTCGCTCCACAATCTTCCTCTCCCTGGACCTCGAACGTGCTTATGACCACGTATGGCATTCCGGTCTCCTCTTCAAGCTCCAAACCTTTGCCCTTACCATTAACTACGTCCGTCTGATTGGCTTCTTTCTCTCCCAGCATCCTTCCTACGTCACCATCCATAACACAGATTCCTACAACGTTTTCCCCTCTGCCGGTGTGCCCCAAGGCTCCGTCCTCTCCCCCCTTCTGTACCTTTTGTACACGGTGGACATGCCGCCACCATCACCCCCCTTCCACCTTCTCCAGTTTGCCGATAACACCGCCTTCCTTGCCCTTGCCCCCACCCTGCAGCACTCCCAACACCTTCTCCAATCCCATCTTGACCAGTTCACCGCTTGGTGCAACCAGTGGTTGCTCAAGGTCAATCCCTCCAAAACCCAGGTGATCATTGTAGGCAAAACCACCCCTTCCTTCTGCCTCCTTGATTTCTATCTCACCATCTAAGGCCGTCCTATCGCCCTCACTCCCACCCTTCAGTACGTTAGCATCACCCTGGACCGTCGCCTCTCCTGGACTCCCCATCTCCGGACAATCCAAGCCAAGGCACACTCCCGACTCTGTCTCCTCAAGCTCCTTTCCGGCCGTACGTGGGGTCTGGACCCCTCCACCATCCTCCACACCTATAAATCCCTCATCCGCCCTATCCTTTGTTATGCCCATCCGGCCTGGATCTCCGCCCCCCCCCCCCTACCTTTTATAAATCCCTCCAAATCCTTGAACGCCATGCTCTCCGCATCGCCTATCGCATCCGTCTCCCCTCCACCACGCAGATCCTGTACGATCTCATCCCCTTCCCCCACCTCCTCCTTTTCCTTGAAAGGATACGGATCCTGTACACCTCCCGCAAACTCGATCCTCCTCATCCGCTTGTCTCACCCATCCTCTGCCACCCCCGCCTGCTGCCGTGCCTGTATTCCCACGTCTCACCTGGTCTCCATCTCTCCACCCTCCTTACCCTCTCCCAAGGTGGCTTCCGCCAGCTCCCCCTCCCTGATGATGTCCTCCTCCCCTCCATCTATCCCCCCCCCCTATCAACTTTGATCCTCCCCCCCCCACTTCCTGTGTCCTTTCCTTTAGGCACCCTCCCTCCCTCCCTCCCTTCTCTTTCCTTTTCCCCCGTCCCCTCCCTCCACCCCCCTTCCCCCTGACTTCCCCTCCCCCTTCCTCCCTTCCCCCTATCTCCCCTGCCCATGGCATCTGCTCTCCCCTCTCCCTCTCCCACCCTCCCTCCTCCTCTCTTGGCAGGTCCCCGGACTCGTACACGGTTAGTGAACATTCGCGCGCCGGAGATCATCGCCTCATGTTCTGTGTGTGCCGTCGTTTTGTGCTTAAGTGGTTCAGTGTTATTCGTTTTGTGCACCTACGTTCACGTGTGACAATTTTCGTCTCTGTCTGTGTCCAAGTGTCTGACCAATTTTATCTTGGACTCTATGCCCGTGAATGGCGCCATGTATTTTAAAAAGTGTTTGTCTCCGTTTCTATGTCCACCATGTTTTTTCTCTAAATGTCTTCATTTGTATCTTTTGTGTTTCTCTGCGGCCAATGAGCGGCGTTGTATACTACTGCTGGCCTGCCTGTCAACAGGTTTAAAAATAACAATAAAGAAAAAAAAACTGATTGCTATTTGAGGGTTGGATTCCCTCACTTCCTCATCGAGGACTCGCACTGCCTGGGCTACTCTCAGGGTGTATCTTCGACGTGGAAGAGCCCCAACCGTACCTGTCACGTTGTTGCCCGTCTGCACGCCGTCACTTCTGCCCGCTGCCACCGCCTGGTCGCCGTCTCTCGGTGCTCGCCGCTTCTTCTGCTGCCGCCGCCGCCTGGTCGCCGTCTCTTGGTGCTCGCCGCTTCTTCTGCCGCCGCTGCCGCCGTCTCTCGGTGCTCGCCACTTCTTCTGCTGCCGTCTCTCGGTGCTCGCCACTTCTGCCGCCGCCACTGCCGCCGTCTCTCGGTGTTCGCTACCGCCTGCAATCATGGACGCCCCAACTACCACCATCATCTACATCTCCCCTTCGTCTGCTCCCACTGTAACATCATGGAGTGCTTCCTCTGGGATTATCCCGTCTCATCCACCTCCCCTACTCATCGTCTCCTCCCCATCTATCTCCTCTCCATCACTGTATCCCCACCTTTATGTCACTCCTGCTACTACCCCTGCTACTGCACCTGCTGCTGCTCCTGCTCCTGCTCCTGCCTCTGCCCCTGCTCCCACCCCCCTCCAGCTCCTGTCGCCCGCCAAGATGACTTTCCCCCTCTCCCCCCACATCTACCACTGCTTCCCCTGCCCAAGTCACCACCCGCTGCGCCACAGTCGCCGCCACAGAGCGCCCTACCCTCTCATCCGGTGCTACTGCCTCACAGGAGGGCCCTGCCTCCCACCACCTCCCCATCCATCCAGTCCCTCATCCCTCCTCCCAGGCAACACCCACCAAAAAATCTTCCAAACGGCGCAGTGGCGACCTCTCCTCTACTTCCTCATCCAAAAAGCCACTGCCGGCCCCACCCCCTCTGACCCTGCTATGGATACCACCCCACCTCCCTCCTCTCTAGCCCCCTCCCTGTATACCTTTGTCCTAGCCAACCCTGATCCAAAATTCCTGGATGCCCGCACCCTCACCCTTGAAATCCGGAAGTACATCCCCAGTGCACCCATCACCCAACTTATCCCTCGCAGAGACTCTGTTCTCATCAAGTCTCCCTCTCCATCCTTCCATACTGATCTCCTCCGGCGCCTTCCCCGCATCACCTTTGGGCCCCACACATCCCTCACCCCATTCCTTACATCCTCCTCTCCTCGTCAGCCCCAACCACCTCGTCCGCTGACCCTCACAGCAGTCATCACAAAACTCAGCACTGTGGTCACAGAGGCTGAGGTGTTGGCGGAACTGAATGCCCACCCCGCCCTGGAAGTCTGCTCTGCCCGCTGTATTTACAACTCCTCTGGCCCTACTTTCCTCATGCATATCTTTACAGAGTCCGCCTCCTCCATCGACCACCTCCTCACGCAGGGAGCCCTGATTTTCAACCGCTGCCACCCTGTTGACCCATCCCGTTCCCCTCCTCAATCCTACCGCTGCCAGCGCTGTCTTCTGTACAATGACCACCTCACCCAAAACTGCAAGAACCCACCCACCTGCCCCCATTGTAAAGCCTCCCACTTCCTTAAACAGTATCCCAACCTCGCCTACCCCCCGTCCTGCAACACCTGCAATGAACCTCACCCCACCTATTCCTCCAAATTCAAAGCCAAGCCCCCTCCCACCAACCCTGAACTCACTGTCCCCGTTCGCCCCATTGACCCAGCCATCCACCCTAACAATTCCCTCCGCCCTCTCCCTACAGCAGAAGACATCATCCGGTTCCTCACTATCGTCCTGCAGAACATCCACCCCTTCCAGTGCCCCCACACACTCCAGCAGATTTCCCTTGCCGCCTGCTCTGTTTTCCACTTAAACACCTACGCCACATACTCCCACAACCAGGCCCACTTTACCTTCACCCGCCTAGACACCCTCGTTTAAGCCCCTCTCTCCCCTTCCCGCAGCCTTCCCACCTCCAACCTCCTGGCGCGTCTACAATATCGTCTCCCCTACCTCAACATTCGCTCCCTCCCTGCAAACAAATACCTCTTCATGCATACCCTCTCCCAGCACCAGGTTGACTCCTTCATCCTTAATGAAACCTTCCTCCAACCCCACCATGTTGTCCGCACCTCCCCTTATCTCCTTCACCTGACAATCCCCTTCCTCTACCCCCAGGCGGGGTCGCTATAGGCCACCTCCGGCATCTCCCTGTCCGGCCACAACCCCTCCTCAATGACACCTACTCCTCAGCCTATTTTTTCCCTCCCTCACCATCACCTGTGCCACTAACTATATCCGCCCCACAGCTCCTCTCCCCTTTGACTTCATTTCCCATGTTGACCGTACCTTCTCCACCTATGTGATCGCCGCTGACCTCAACATCCACAGCCGTGATCCTGCCACCCTTCAGCGGTGGCATCAGTTCCTTGCCACCCTTCAGCGGTGGCATCAGTTCCTTGCCACCCTCCATGGTGACCTTGTTCCTCTCCCACAGCACACCCGTCCTGAAAGTAACTCCACCCCCGATGTTATCCTCGCTTCCCCCAACCTCCTTGGTCGCATCGCTGTTGATGTCCTCGATCCTGTCGGTAGTGACCATCTTCCTGTCCTTCTCACCATCTCTTCTACCCGTCCCGCCACTGCAGCCACCCGCCCGGCTGCCCCTCCAAAGTCCGTCCACGACTACCACCGTGCTAATGGGGATGCCTACCAGGAATCCATTGCCTTACAGGTCGAAAGCCACCCCCTCTCCTTTCACCACCCTGATGACATCACCCATGCCTCTTCCTTCCTTCAGAAGACCATCACTGACGCTGTGGAGGCTCATGTCCCTACCAAACTCATCCACCCTCACCACCCTACGCTTCCTCCACAGGCCGTCCTTCTTCTGCGTGAATCCTGCAGGCTCTACCGCTCCTTCCTCCGCACTGGTGACCGGGATACTCTAACCCGTCACCGGCAATTACAGCGACATATCCGGAACCTCCTTACAGCAAAGAAACGCCGGGACTGGCGCCAGACATGCACATGCCTCAACTCCATCCTCCCTGTCAACTCCTACAAGTACTGGTCAGCCTTCCACCACCTTACTGGTAGCCATCCCACCCCGCATTACCCCGTCCTCCATGACGATCGACCCTTTCCTGACAACCTCAGTAAGGCTAACCATTTTGCTTCCCACCTATCCGACGTCTTCTCCATTCCTGACGATCCCCATTTTGATTACTCCCTCTTCCCCACCGTCCTTGACCACACTGACACATCTGTCCCCCACTCGCCCCTAGCTTCCAGTACTTGGATCGGTTACCCCCCTCAGACATCAACACTCCCATCACCGCACAAGACATCACACTTGTCCTCCGCTCCAAACACAACACCACCCCTGGTCATGATGGCGTCACCTACCATCACCTCAAGGAATCCCCTCCATCCTTCCTGTCTGTCCTTGCTACCCTGTACAATGTCCTCCTCTCCACTGGATTTTACCCCGACCTGTGGAGGACTGCCTGTGTCCTGCTGTTCCCTAAACCTAACAAACCCCCCTCTGATACCTCTTCCTATCGTCCAATCTGCCTCACCTCAGTAAGGTCTTCGAGGCCATCCTCTCTCGCCGTATTCACTGCCACCTTAACCAGCACCGCCTCCTTCTTCTTACCCAATGTGGCTTCCGGCCTTCCTTCTCCACCAACGACCAGCTCCTTAACCTTACCAGTCTTCTTTCCCTCCAACTTCACTCCTGTCACTCCGCTATCTTTGTTTCCCTTGATCTCCAGAATGCCTATGACCGTGTCTGGCATCCCGGGCTCCTCTTCAAACTTCAGACCTATGCTCTCCCCATCAACTTCGTCCATCTCGTTGCTTCCTTCCTCTCCCATCGTCCCTACTATGTGACTATCCACAATTCCAACTCCCGTACTTTCTACCCCTCTGCCGGCGTGCCCCAAGGTTCTGTCCTTTCCCCTCTCCTCTATCTCCTGTGCACTGCTGATATGCCCAAACCTCCCCCTCCTGTTCATCTTCTCCAGTTCACTGATGACACCGCCTTCCTAGCCCTTTATCCTACCCTTCAACAGTCCCAACGTACCCTCCAAAGCCCAATTCACCGCTTGGTGCAACCAGTGGTTCCTCCGTGTTAATCCCTCCAAGACCCAGGCGATCATCATAGGCCGCACCACCCATTCCTTGCGCCTCCATGATTTCTACCTTACCATTTATGGCTGTCCTATCCACCTCACTCCTACCCTCAAATATCTTGGCCTCACACTCAACCGCCACCTCACCTGGACTCCCCATCTCCTTACCATCCAAAACAAAGCTCACAACCGCCTTCGCCTCCTGAAACTCCTGTCCGGCTGGACGTGGGGTCTGCATCCTTCCACCATCCTTCACACCTACAAATCCTTGATCCGCCCCATCCTCTGTTATGCCAGCATCGCTTGGATTTCCGCCCCTCCCCGGTTCTATAAAGCCCTCCAAATCCTCGAACACCGTGCGCTCCACCTCGCCTTCCGCATCCGCCTTCCATCCCCCACACGCATCCTCTACGACCTCATCCCCTTCCCCCACCTTCTCTTTTTCCTTGAACACATCCGCACACTATATATTGTCTGCCGCCTTGATCCCCCTCACCCCCTGGTTTCTCCCATCCTCTCCACCCTCAACCAGTTGCCGCGCCTTTACCGTTGTGTCCCACCCTCTCTCCATCTCCACACCCTCCATCTCCTTTCCCAACACAACTTCCACTGTCTACCCCTCCCAGATATGAGCTTCGCCCTGACATCTACCCTTCCTCCCAACTCTAACCCCATCTTCCTGCCTCCTCCTCAGGGCTCCCTCTCCTTCCCCTCCCTCCTCCTGAGCGGCTTCCCCCTCCTACTCCTCCTCCATCTCTTGTGCCTCCTTTCAGTGTCTCTGCACTCCCTCCTGCCCTGTCTTCCCTCTTCATCTCCCGCCCCACATGTGTCCTACCTCTTTGTGTACCCACTGATGCCCCTCCTCTCTTCATCCCACCGGTTCCACAGCTGCCCCATGCTTTCCCCTCCTTTTCCATCCTCTCTGACCTTTTCCCTCGGCAGGTCCCACCTGGCAGTTTTATTCTTCGTCGTGTGTGCTCCAAGTGGGTTTTAAGTGTGTTGTTCCGGAGTGTTTTTACTACTGGAACCGACTTTTAACCTGTGCCTGTGCATTCAGTGTCTTCTCTGTGTTTTAAGAATTGCCAACTGTGTTTTTTAACTTTTTGGTGACTTTTTTAACTGTCCCCCATGAACGTCTCCATGTCAGTGTATATTTTACCTCCATTTTCTCCCCTTACTCTGTTTGATGTTCCCCTTTTTTATCTCCTAATGTATGTATCATTTTATTCTTGTTTTAGTTGTAGTGTCACTCAGCTGAAGAGAGGTGGATTGTGCCGCTGACAGCCCTCCCCTGCCCATATGGGGCAGGGGAATGAAATCACAATCAAGGAAAAAAAAACCAAACTGATTACTAATTGTGATAATTGGCAACAAGTTGTTGACTTTTTTCATAGGAAATCGGAGAAGCATTCCCAAAAATGTGTGCTTCTCGATATCGTTTGCTCGTTAAGTAGCGCAATATCTGGAGATTTATGATGGCAAAATATCTCCATCTCTTCCATAAGGTCGAGAAAGCGTCCTTTTTTACCCTTGTGCAACAACTTCAATTGCGATGTCAAATCTGGAGTTGTATGACCAGTAGCTACCAGATGGGCTGCGAAATTCGATTTTTCCGCAATATCTTTCCTCTCAAGTGCAACGTGTTCACGGAACCTTGTTTCTAATTTTCTTCCAGTTTGCCCTATGTAACCTGCATTACACGTGGCACACATAAGTTTGTAAACACCTGATTCATGTAAGACATTGCGTTCATGAATGTTAGTCCTTAAAAGCACGCCTAGTCTGTTCATCGTCAAGAAACCTACATTAATATTCCTCTTCTTAAATACTCTGGCAATTTTATTGCTAATGGGACAATAGAAAGGCAAAGTGATAAATTTTTGATTTTTAGTTTCGCTTGTCTCATTCTGACTTAAATTATCTTTACTATATTTTTTGGATACCATCTCATAAATGTCCATGACATATTTCAACGGGTAATTATTATTTCTTGCAATTTGTTTGACTATGTTTAACTCTTTCTCATGGTTTTCATTAGATAATGGTAATCGGAACATACGATGAAATGCAAAATGGAAAAATGCTTTTTTGTGTTGGTCAGGGTATTGTGAACCATAATCTAAGATGATATCTGTGAATGTTGATTTTCTGTAAATGTCAATTGTATGTTTTCCGTTTTCCCTTCTAATGGTTAGGTCTAAAAAATTAATGACTCCATTCTGCTCTTTTTCAACTGTGAAAGTAATTTTGTTGTGTAAACCATTAAATGTACTGACGACTTCATCAATATCAGATTGACTGCCATTAATTAGCAATAGCGTGTCGTCCACATATCTATAGTAGTATACGATCTTTTCAGCTAATGTGGGAAAATCTTTTAGTAATTTCAGTTCAAGATAGTTAATAAAGATGTCTGCCATAATCCCTGACACAGAGTTTCCCATGCTGAGTCCGTCCTTTTGGACATAAATTTTGTCATTAAATGTGAAGTAGCTATATTGTAAGCAGAATGATAACAGTTCTATGAACTCATTGATTTCCACGCTGGACATATTACTGTGGTTTCTGAGATTAGCGTCAATAATTTGTATTGTTTCCTAAATCGGGATATTCGTATATAAATTGACAATGTCTAGCGAAAAAAACGTCATAGTGTCTGTAACAGGTATATCTTTTATTTTCTCTACTAATTGGGCACTATTTTTAATCGAGAACTGTTGCTCAAATTTATAATGCTTATTCAAAGTAGTTAGGCATTTTTTCGCAATTTTTGGATCCATTACCTTGAGATACTGTATCTCATGAGGGGCTATTACATTTGAAAGTGATTTAAGTTTCTCATTTAACTTTCTTTGAATCTCATTCGTTGGGTCTCTCGCAATTGATGTAATACCGTTTTCTTGAAAAAATTGTAAGGTTTTTTCTACGTACATTTCTTTTGTTACAATAATAACAGAATTCCCTTTGTCTGCCTTTGTGACAATTGCATTACTTTCTTGTAATTTATTATTCAAGCTTTTTACTGTCAAATGATCCCTCCTGTTTTGGTTATTTGCTTTTTCTACCTCGTCCTTTAATAGCTTTTCTACCGCTACAGCCATTTTATTCTGTTCTACCTTATTTATTTTACAACTATCCATCGCGAATTTTACCTGCACTAGTGTATTCTTAATTGCCCTACTATCCAATTGTTTACGTACATTGTATTTTAAACCCTTACTCAAAAGTTCATTTTCTTCTGGATTAAATACTATATCGGTTAAATTTTTAACTCTAGGATAGAAGTTATATTTATGTTTGCCATTTAACATTTGTCTTTTCCCTTGTCCCATTAGCTTAGCTATTTTTTTGACATGTTTAGCTCTTACTTTGCTAACTGCATTATACACAATCTCATTCACTCTTGAGAGTAACAAATCTAAGGTCAAAGGAGAAACAAGTTCAACCAAATTGGCGTGTGCTTTGAACAGCTGAGAATTAATAACACTTTTTTTAAAAAACAGTTTCCTAATTTCACTTCTCATCAAAACTGGTTCGCATTTTTTCATTGTCACTGCGCACATTTGTCTTTGTCTATTGAAGTAACTTTGTACATACCGTGGGGTAACATTTTTCTTGATACACTCTTTGTTGAACTGGATATGTTGACTTGTAATCGCCAGCTTGATTTTTAACTTCTTGTATTTAAAATACGCTGCACAAGCCCAGCTAGGCAAAATTTTATTGATTGGCGACTCCATGGAGTGTCCTGTGCACCATGACCAGATAATGGATATACTTGGAAGGAGAGACAGCATTGGTCGTATTTTTTTGTTTTATTAACCGCAAAATCGATTTTTGGTCACTTAGTGACCATCCTCAGTGCTAGAAGTTAAAAAACAGAAAATGACAACTACATCTGCATATGAACATAACAGTTGGTAGGAACATACCTGTAATATACAATTTAAATTGGTAGGCACTGGTGTCAACAAGCTTAGAGCGATCACAAACTGAGGCCGCTGTTTACATGCACTTGTTCAGCAGACCTCAGTGTGACCAATGCTGTCTCTCCTTCCAAAATTTCAGGATGTTTAGTGCTTAGTCCAACTCAGCCAATAGAGCTAGTACAGAACCGGGAATACCTCTGTCCACTATATAGTGAGTTTTGAGACACCATTTGCTGTACAGGCCCTGTCACTTCCAGCTCATGCAGTCTCTTTTGGAAAATGATGAAGAAAAGTTTTGAATTTTGTGGAAGCATGATAAAGATGGAGAATGAAGCATTTCTCATGCACTTAAATTTAAGCAATAAAGTGACGTTTCATCTTTGTGAAAAGGTAAAGAGGCACAATGTTCAGATATTGGGTCTGGAAAGTCCCAATGAAACATTACAACATCAGAGAAATATAGCAAAACTAGACATGTTTCCTGCCATTTAACTTTATACTGTCGGGTTTTCAAAAAGATGTATGGAGTATTCTAAAAGATGCAGTTTATGTGTCACTACTACCAACACTCTAGCCAGTTTGTGGAATGGTATCACAAGTGAGGTTGACTCAGTACCACATGCAATCATTCCTCATGTGTGGGATGATGTTTCCCATGCAGCAAGAGGGGGGGGGGGGGGGGGGGGAGAGATATGTTGAGCATTTATAACCTACATTTGGAAACTTCAAAAATTTTTGTTTCCATCTGTATATAGCTTACTCATATCCAATTTATGTGACACAGAACAAAAATTAATTAAATTAGGTCCAACAGTTGTGAGTATTACGAAGTGTATGTTACTTCAAGCATTAAAAATTGTGTTTCATCCAACACATTTATTCAGACAAACTAGCTTAAAAATCCACTGCTGTAGCTGGTAATAAAAATTGTAACTGAAATTTTGCATTAAATGTTAGATGATAAATAAAAACCACATCTGGGACTAATTAAAATTTTGTGCCACTTTTCTTTGATAACCCATAAGTTACAATTAAACTACAAGCTTATCAGGAGAAAAAGTGATGATTTGATTCACACTTAGGAATGCGTTCAGATAGCCTAATTATTAAGGAAATTGCTTACGAAAAGCAGGAATCTGGGTTAGAGTCATGGTATAATGAAAATTCCCTTTAGTCACAATAAGTTTATTATAAAACTAAAGATGTCATCAAATTTCGGAGAACATAGAGGTAGAAAACAATAATAACACCAATATACCTAGCACTTTTCACAAAAATTAGACTGAACATTTTCTATGTTTCTAGGAAACTTATCTATGGCTATTGTCTGCAGCTCAGGGTCAAGCAGTTAGCTTCACTACCTCTAGATCATGGGGTGCTGGGTCAGATTCCCGGGTTAGCTGGAGATTTTCTTCACTCAAGGACTGGGCGTTGGTTGATGAAATGGACCACTGAAAGCAGGTCGATTTGATTAACTTACACTCCTGGAAATTGAAATAAGAACACCATGAATTCATTGTCCCAGGAAGGGGAAACTTTATTGACACATTCCTGGGGTCAGATACATCACATGATCACACTGACAGAACCACAGGCACATAGACACAGGCAACAGAGCATGCACAATGTCGGCACTAGTACAGTGTATATCCACCTTTCGCAGCAATGCAGGCTGCTATTCTCCCATGGAGACGATCGTAGAGATGCTGGATGTAGTCCTGTGGAACGGCTTGCCATGCCATTTCCACCTGGCGCCTCAGTTGGACCAGCGTTCGTGCTGGACGTGCAGACCGCGTGAGACGACGCTTCATCCAGTCCCAAGCATGCTCAATGGGGGACAGATCCGGAGATCTTGCTGGCCAGGGTAGTTGACTTACACCTTCTAGAGCACGTTGGGTGGCACGGGATACATGCGGACGTGCATTGTCCTGTTGGAACAGCAAGTTCCCTTGCCGGTCTAGGAATGGTAGAACGATGGGTTTGATGACGGTTTGGATGTACCGTGCACTATTCAGTGTCCCCTCGGCGATCACCAGTGGTGTACGGCCAGTGTAGGAGCTCGCTCCCCACACCATGGTGCCGGGTGTTGGCCCTGTGTGCCTCGGTCGTATGCAGTCCTGATTGTGGCGCTCACCTGCACGGCGCCAAACACGCATACGACCATCATTGGCACCAAGGCAGAAGCAACTCTCATCGCTGAAGACGACACGTCTCCATTCGTCCCTCCATTCACGCCTGTCACGACACCACTGGAGGCGGGCTGCACGATGTTGGGGCGTGAGCGGAAGACGGCCTAATGGTGTGCGGGACCGTAGCCCAGCTTCATGGAGACGGTTGCGAATGGTCCTCGCCGATACCCCAGGAGCAACAGTGTCCCTAATTTGCTGGGAAGTGGCGGTGCGGTCCCCTACGGCACTGCGTAGGATCCTACGGTCTTGGCGTGCATCCGTGCATCGCTGCGGTCCGGTCCCAGGTCGACGGGCACGTGCACCTTCCACCGACCACTGGCGACAACATCGATGTACTGTGGAGACCTCACGCCCCACATGTTGAGCAATTCGGCGGTACGTCCACCCGGCCTCCCGCATGCCCACTATACGCCCTCGCTCAAAGTCCGTCAACTGCACATACAGTTCACGTCCACGCTGTCGCGGCATGCTACCAGTGTTAAAGACTGCGATGGAGCTCCGTATGCCACGGCAAACTGGCTGACACTGACGGCGGTGGTGCACAAATGCTGCGCAGCTAGCGCCATTCGACGGCCAACACCGCGGTTCCTAGTGTGTCCGCTGTGCCGTGCGTGTGATCATTGCTTGTACAGCCCTCTCGCAGTGTCCGGAGCAAGTATGGTGGGTCTGACACACCGGTGTCAATGTGTTCTTTTTTCCATTTCCAGGAGTGTAGATGGACATTGCATACTCCAACAAGAGACATCAGTTTTGCCAACTCAAATGTTAAGGAGATACTACTGACTTGATAGCAGCCTCCTGGGTTATATTTATAATTAGTCAATAAGTCAAGGTGTGTTTCCTAAAAGAATGAAATACACAGTTGCACACCACCCCTAACTCCTGCATTACTAGGCAACAAACATCAACTCGGTGCTTCTGATTTTCAGTGAGTGGTCACCTTTATTCTTAAATTATCTAAGAGAAAGCAATGTGTGATCTCATAAACTCAATTTTGTTAGAATGAAAGAAGAAAAAAAAATATCCTGTTGCCAATTTTATGGACCTTGTGAAGACTTTCAACTTTCGTAAAATTGTGCTTGGATAATTAACTAAAACTTAATGGCACTAAAGCCACCACCTTTGCTTGGATTGGATAATATCTTGACAACAGACAACAGAGAGTCACAATAAAAAATGATACCACAGGATTATAACTAAATTTGAAGGGAGGAAAATGTTACTCATTCAAGATTCAGTTCTTGGCCTACTCCTGTTATTGACCCATATAAATTAATTAGTTACCATAGCCATTGGAGGACTCTTAAAAAACTGTGATGCTCATAGAAGTGAGATAGAAGTATAGACCTACTGATACAGTTTCCACACACATCCATACCAGATACAGCCACGGGAATCATGGAACAGGCTTGTAAATAGATCACAACAAACACCTTACCACTTAATTTCTTAGAAACTCGTATTATGTAACTCCAAACAAATAAAAATGACTTACTGGTATTGTAAATGTAATCAATGGGCACATTCTAAAGGAAACTCTGTGAATTAAAATTCCTAGGCATCTTCTGGATAATAAGTGCAGGTGGTACTGGCATCTAACAAAAAACTTCAGTTCCGCCTGCTTCATGCTTTGAACACTCTGCATTGCATTGACCCGTAGGCAGGACTGGTAACATACTTCATACATTTTTACTTAATGCCGTTCTTTATATAATTTTCTGGAGAAGCTTGATAAGACACATAGTATACCTTTACTCAATACTGTTCTTGATATAATCATCATCATCATCAACAACATTTAAGACTGATTATGCCTTTCAGTGTTCAGTCTGGAGCATAGTCCTCCTTATAAAATTCCTCCACGATCAGTGCTAGCATTGGTGCCTCTTCTGATGTTAACCTATTACTTCAAAATCATTCTTAACTGAATCCAGGTACCTTCTCCTTGGTCTACCTGACTCCTCCTGCCCTCTACTGCTGAACCCATGAGTCTCTTGGGTAACCTTGCTTCCCCCATGTGTGTAACATGACCCCACCATCTAAGCCTGTTCGCCCTGACTGCTACATCTATAGAGTTCATTCCCAGTTTTTCTTTGATTTCCTCATTGCGGACACCCTCCTGTCATTGTTCCCATCTACTAGTACCTGCAACCATCCTAGCTACTTTCATATCCGTAACCTCAACCTTATTGATAAGGTAACCTGAATCCACCCAGCTTTCGCTCCCATACAACAAAGTTGGTCGAAAGATTGAACAGTGCACAGATAACTTAGTCTTGGTACTGACTTCCTTCTTGCAGAAGAAAGTAGATCATAGCTGATCGCTCACTGCATTAGCTTTGCTACACCTCGCTTCCAGTTCTTTCACTATGTTGCCATCCTGTGAGAATATGCATCCTAAGTACTTGAAACCGTCCACGTGTTCCAACTTTGTTCCTCTTATTTGGCACTCAATCCGTTTATATCTCTTTCCCACTGACATTACTTTCGTTTTGGAGATGCTAATCTTCATACCATAGTCCTTACATTTCTGATCTAGCTCTGAAATATTACTTTGCAAACTTTCAATCAAATCTGCCATCACAACTAAGTCATCCGCATATGCGAGACTGCTTATTTTGTGTTCACATATCTTAATCTCACCCAGCCAGTGTCTTGTTTTCAGCATATGATCCATAAATAATATGAACAACAGTGGAGACAGGTTGCAGCCTTGTCTTACCCTTGAAACTACTCTGAACCATGAACTCAATTTACCGTCAACTCTAACTGCTGCCTGACTATCTATGTAAAGACCTTTAATTGCTTGAAAAAGTTTGCCTCCTGTTCCAGAATCTCATAGAACCAACAATAACTTCCTCCTAGGAACCCGGTCATATGCCTTTTCCAGATCTATAAAGCATAGATACAATTCCCTGTTCCACTCGTAACACTTCTCTATTATTTGCCGTAAGCTAAAGATCTGGTCCTGACAATGTCTAAGAGTTTTAAACCCACACTGATTTTCATCCAATTTGTCCTCAACTAATACCCGCAGTTTCCTTTCAACAATACCTGAGAAGATTTTACCCACAACGCTGATTAAAGAGATACCTCTGTAGTTGTTACGATCTTTTCTGTTTCCGTGTTTAAAGATTGGTGTGATTACTGCTTTCATTCAGTCTGATGGAACCTGTCCCGACTTTCAAGCCATTTCAATTATCCTGTGTAGCCATTTAAGACCTGACATTCCACTGTATTTTATGAGTTCCAATTTAATTTCATCCACCCCAGCCACTTTATTGCGCTACAATCTATTGACCATTTTCTCCACTTTCTCAGATGTGATCCTATTTCCATCATCATTCCTATCCCATTGTACATCGAAATCTAAAACATTACTGATCGTATTTTCACCTGCACTGAGCAACTCTTCAAAATATTCCCTCCATCTGACCAAGGCATCAACAGGATTCACCAGCAGTTTTCCTGACCTGTCCAAAATACTTGTCATTTCCTTCTTACCTCCCTTTCGAAGGCTGCTAATTACACTCCAGAATGGTTTTCCAGCAGCTTGACCCAAAGTCTCCAACCTGTTTCCAAAGTCTTCCCAAGATTTCTTCTTGGATGCTGCAATTATCTGTTTGGCTTTGTTTCTTTCTTCAACATAACATTCTCTGTCTACCTAAGTTTTAGTATGTAGCCATTTTTGATACGCCTTCTTCTTCCTTTTACAGGCTGCCTTGACTGTGTCATTCCACCAAACTGTTTGCTTCATCCTACCTTTACACACTACTGTTCCAAGACATTCTTTAGCCACTTCTAGTACTGTGTCCCTGTACCTTGCCCATTCCTTTTCCAATGACTGTAATTGACTACATTCAACTAACTGGTACCTTTCTGAGATCACTGTTATGTACTTGTGCCTGATTTCCTTATCCTGAAGTTTCTCCACTCTTATCCTCCTACATATGGATCTCCTGCACTTTCAGCCTCACAATACCAATTTCACTGCAGATTAAATAGTGAGCAGTGTCATCAAAGAATCCCCTGAATACACGTGTGTCACTCACAGCCTTCCTGAATTCCTGATCTGTTACTATATAGTCAATGACAGATCTGGTTCCCCTGCCTTCCCAAGTATACCGATGAATGTTCTTATGTTTAAAAAAGGAGTTTGTGATTACTAAGTCCATACTGGCACAGAAATCCAAGAGTTGTTCCCCATTCCTGTTGGCCTCCATATCCTCTACAAATTTACCCATAACCTTTTCATACCCTTCTGTTCAATTTCCAATCCTGGCATTAAAATCACCCATGAGCAGAACACTGTCCTTGTCCTTTACTCTAACAACTACATCACTGAGTGCATCATAAAAACTATCCATCTTATCTTGATCTGTCCCTTCACAATGTGAATATACTGACACAATCCTAATTTTCTTGCTAGACACTGTATTGTATTTGTGGGAAAATACAACAAAGTCAAATAAGTACTAATTATAGCCAGTAGCCTACAAGAATACATACCAGTACTCATTTTTCACCATGTAATTTGCTAAATGCCTCTGAGTTTATCTTTTTCCAAGTAGTCTCTATCGAAAAGGCCCATGTTTTGCCACAAAAGACGTCCTGACACAGGTAAATAACACAAACTTGCCTTGTGGACATTCTGTGAGCTTTCTGACGTGTTTGATTGTGTGGAACATGTAGTTCTACCAGAGAACTAAGTTCTTATTGCATTAATGATATCTGTCTTGGATGGTTGGAGGCTCCAAGAAGCAGAGACTGAAACTGAGGAAATGCACGACAGGAATAAAATTAATTGCAGAATTAGGGAACAACACACGAAGTCTTGTAAGATTCAGATTTAGATCTGTTAGTATTCCTAACCTATAAAGGCTTTTATGATCTTGCAATGACTTTGAAATGTTATTACAAAACTGTAATGTTAGTTAATGACAGAAGCATATTAAGGAAGGAGTGAAACTGAATAATGCAAGACACAGCCCAGATGGTAGCTGAAGTGACCTAAAATCGGATCATTTACAATAGACATACATAAGATTACATAACAGGACAAGCCTACTTCAAACAAGAGGATATCTTAAGACTTTTTCAATAATGTACTTTGGTTTTGACCTGCATGGAGTAAATTACAAACTACAATGTATATTCCATCCAATTTGTCTATGTTGTAATTGGTCAACCTGACTATTTATGTGTAATAATGTTATTTTGCATGAACTCTTTAATGGAGTAAAAACTATTTTTAGTTAATATTCTTTACGATAAGTTTTAAATTTAAAAACGTCCTTTATGTTTTTGATCTCTTTTTGGCAGTATCCCTCTTGGATGGTTGGAGGCTCCAAGAAGCGGAGACTGAAATTGAGGAAATTCACGATAGGAATAAAATTAATTGCAGAATTAGGGAACAACACATGAAGTCTTGTAAGATTGAGAGAAGCACACTAGCCAAGGAGTGAAACAATCATGCAAGACACAGTCCAGATGCTACCTGAAGTGACCTACAATTAGTTCACAGCAAGAGTTTTAGTTGTGATATCACAAAGACTCACTTCATGCAGTTTAAAACAAATTAAAATGACCCAATGGTTACAGAAATAGACATCAATAACCACACAACAAATGAAACATAGCATGTAAAGTTTCTTTTATCAAAATGAATAATAAGGTAAAATGAAATCAATGCACTTAGAGATACATCCCATTCCGTTAACTTGAAGGTTAGAGTGCTGGCTTATTTTGTATACTTTGACTCCCCGTTGCCTTACAGGACTATGTTCTGGGACAATACAGCTAAAATAAAGGAAAAATGAGCAGTACACATACTGTATGAAGGAAGTAACCACACATCTTGTGGAGGTGTCTTCAAACACCTTATATCATATAAAATACAAATAAAACATTACAGTTGGGGATTTTTTATGATATATAGTTTAAAATTTATAATCCAAATTACAAGAAATGCTTAGTTGCATTTGTTCACATGAACAGACCTCTTGTTATGTTGTACAAGTTTCCAGATGGCAACACAAGTGTGTTTCTTGAAAATTCCTGATTGATATCTTGCAGGTTAAAGCCATGATTCCACGGTAGCTGTAAATGTTTTGACAAAATTAAAAATTTATTTACATTTACTACACACTTGTTTTGGCTTGGCCTTGTCAAGTGCTGCGTACAGATATATGTACCTCGGCAACATTTCTGCACTGATAACTTTCAATTTGTCATATAATCACTCTGGACAAAAAATTAGCCACCCACATGAGAAACCACACCAATCTCATGTAAAAGATCCACTAGTTTTGATAATGGCCTCAATCTGAAGAAGGAGAGAGTCCACAAGATTCTTCAAGTATGCCACACCAGCTAAAGCCAGTGCCAGAGCGAAGTGTGATAGAATGTTTGAGTGTTTTTCAAACCAGAAAGAACACTCATCAAAGACATGGAAGATACGGCAACATTTGGCCAACAAGAATGTTGAAATGAACATTCTGGTTCATGTTCACATTAAGCTGAATGACTGGGCTGAATTTATTGTACAAAAAACACTCCCAATGCCTGGGGTAATTTGGCTGCCAAGTTGCAAGTCTTTTCAGCTGATGCCACATTGGGTGACAAGCATGTCAATGATGATGAAATGGTAATGAAGACAACACAACACCCAATTCCTGAGAGATGCAAATCTCCAATCTGGCTGGGAATTGATCCTGGGCCTCAAGTATGGAGTCAGATGCGCTAACCACTCAGCTAAGGGGGTGGACAAACTACACCCTCTATAAACACCTCATTGGGCTGTCAGTCCGCTGAGTGCCCTGCATCAATGAAAAGATGCAAAACCATGACTTGCTGGACCACTGTCCAGTTTCTGTCAGCAGCTTGTGCTCTTGAGTTTATCAGTGCTGACCCTCAATCACGGGGCATATTTTCATCCGCAAAGGAAGCTCCATGAAGGGTGTTTGGTAGAGAGCAGAAAAGGGGAAAATCTGAGGGAAGAAGATCAGGTGACTAAGGTGGGTGTGGAATGACTTCCCAACCCAATGCCTGTATAGTATTTTTTGTCAGTCAAGCAGCATGCGGATAGGCGTTATTGTGGAGCATCATCACTTCACACAGTCTTCCTGGTTATTGTTCTTGGACTGTGTCTGCAAGATGTCTGAACTGTTGACAATAAATGTCAGCAGTGATGATTACACCTTGGGTGAAGCAATTTGTAGTACACCACACTGTCACTGTCCCACCAGATGCATAACATTATCTTTTGTGGATATATGCAGGTCTTTGTAAGAGGAGTTGCTGCTTCTTTTTTGGACTACTTTTCTTTTCCTTATGTTAGCATAAAGACACTATTTCTTGTCACCAACAATGATACAGGGTAGGAAAGGTTGGTGTTATTCATGAGCAAGCAGAGATGCACGTATGATGGCCCAGTGATTTTTGTGATTTTGGCTTACAGCATGCGGTAGCCATACACACAATTTTTAAACCTTCCCCTTTGCATGCAGATGTCACGCAGTGGTGGAATGATCACAGTTCATCACATTTACCAGTTCTTGAGTACACTGACATGGTAGATTGTGGATTAATGCATTTAAACAATCTTCTTGAAACCTCAAAGGTCTTCCTGAATGTGCAGAGTCACTAATGTCAAAATGATCCTCCTTAAAATGTAAAAACAAGTTTATTGCTGTGCTCTTTCCAGTGGCATTATTCCCATACATGGCACAAATGTTTTTGGCTGTCTCCACAGATGTCACCCATATACTGAACTCAAACAGAGCACTACGTCAGAAATGTTCCAATTTCTCCACTTGGCACTCCAGTTTCTGGCTTTTCCATCTCCACTCACTATCTCCAAATGACAATACATAAACTCAAATAACATTAGTGAGCTACAAATAAAAAGTTACAATTGATAAATAAAGCCATACCAACCAGAATACCAACATGAAAAACAAAAACTTTATGAACTTATGCACCAACCTCACAAAAAAACTTGCACCAAATAGCTGAACTCCTCAGAGGAGGACTCCCAGACAATAATGCCACATGCACATTTCATTTTGTCCAGTTTCTGTGTTGAAACTTCCTGGCAGATTAAAACTGTGTGCCCGACCGAGACTCGAACTCGGGACCTTTGCCTTTCGCGGGCATGTGCTCTACCAACTGAGCTACCGAAGCACGACTCACGCCCGGTACTCACAGCTTTACTTCTGCCAGTACCTTGTCTCCTACCTTCCAAACTTTACAGAAGCTCTCCTGCGAACCTTGCAGAACTAGCACTCCTGAAAGAAAGGATATTGTGGAGACATGGCTTAGCCACAGCCTGGGGGATGTTTCCAGAATGAGATTTTCACTTTGCAGTGGAGTGTGCGCTGATATGAAACTTCCTGGCAGATTAAAACTGTGTGCCCGACCGAGACTCGAACTCGGGACCTTTGCCTTTCGCGGGCAAGTGCTCTACCAACTGAGCTACCGAAGCACGACTCACGCCCGGTACTCGCAGCTTTACTTCTGCCAGTACCTCGTCTCCTACCTTCCAAACTTTACAGAAGCTCTCCTGCGAACCTTGCAGAACTAGCACTCCTGAAAGAAAGGATATTGCGGAGACATGGCTTAGCCACAGCCTGGGGGATGTTTCCAGAATGAGATTTTCACTCTGCAGCAGAGTGTGCGCTGATATGAAACTTCCTGGCAGATTAAAACTGTGTGCCCGACCGAGACTCGAACTCGGGACCCTTGCCTTTCGAGTCTCGGTCGGGCACACAGTTTTAATCTGCCAGGAAGTTTCATATCAGCGCACACTCCGCTGCAGAGTGAAAATCTCATTCTGACAGTTTCTGTGTTGTTTGGCCCATTGAAGGCATGCAGCTTCACATGCCTCTGTGATAAATGACCTTTTGTGAGGGGCATGACTCCAGATGTCTATCACATATAATTCCCTTTGAAATGTTTGCTTGAGAACTGGCTGATACGTGCCTGCATTCACTGTGAGCAACAGCTCCTGTTGGGTTTGAAACCAACTGTTGTTGAAATATCATGACACTCTCCTTTCTGTCAAGATCTTTTTACAGCCACCATTATCATGCTGTGACGCATGGCTGTGAATGGTACAACACCCCTTGTAGACGTGTCGGACAGTCCCCATTAGTACACCCACAAATCAGGCTACTTTGTTGATGGAGTGCTCATGGGCATGTCCAAATCAAAAGCTCCTTTCTGCCATTGTGTCTCCACAATAACCTAGCTTACTGTGCTGACTGACAGGCACAGATATACCACATCACTGTCATGATTTACAAATCATCAGCAAGCTGGAGAATCACATGACCTTGTACCAATTCTACATCATGTACCATGATCAAAAACAACCAGTCTGCTTTGTAAAGGGAATGACTAATGTTACATCTGGTGAATTTTAACTTATCAGTAAGTTCTACCTAACACACTGATATTTCCACATCTTATCCACCTATACCTAAAGATGAAATAAAAGTAAAAAATGAAACTCAGAATTTCTTCTCTTCTGCTTCCACAATATCATAAATCTGTAAAATGTTTATGAAAGATTTTCTAAGTGAGTTCTACAGGCAAAATCAGTGAGTTTGGGCATGTGGACAACAATAAAAAATTGAATATTTCCATAATAACAGAAGCTTCACAGTTTCCAGAATGAGATTTTCACTCTGCAGCGGAGTGTGCGCTGAATTGAAACTTCCTGGCAGATTAAAACTGTGTGCCCGACCGAGACTCGAACTCGGGACCTTTGCCTTTCGCGGGCAAGTGCTCTACAGTTATATCAGAGGCACACGTGAAATTAAAAATTTTTATCTATTCAGCCATTTCTCTGTAATTTCAGAAAATAATCCTCAACACAAAAATTGCGTCTGAACCTCACATGTATAGCTCACCACTTTGTAGGAACTATAGTACTAAAGAACTACATTATAAGACTCTTGAGTACTTAGTGGCTGCATGGGGCAAATATGAATAATGAAGGAGATAAGAGCATTTAATTGTCAATTATTATAGTAAGTATGATAATATGATGAGTGTGCTCACTGAATACCAATGAATGACGCTAAAAGAGAAGTACTGCGTATCACAGTGAGGTTTACCATAACAATTAGGAAAGCATACATTCAAATAAGATTCCAAGAAGAATGAAGCTTGTATTCTTGCATGTAGTTCTCAGAGTTGCATATTAAAATTCAGATTCAGATGGTAAGCATCCATTATCAAGTTTAAAATAGCAATAAAGTTACCACTCTATCATTATTTGAGACTTCCTAATGGGTGCTTGCCATTTAAACCAGTTGTAATTACTTTTTAATGTGCAAGTGAGACTGAGTACTTCATACTGCATTCTGATCACTTAATAGTGCTCTATGTCATGATGGCAAATGTCACCAAAAATTTATTCATTCAACTTGCATGTTATGAATTGACCATTGTGGTAAAACTAGATATATTTGAGTGCACATAGAAGCTTGTCAACAGTCATTCTTTCAGCATACTATTTGTGAATGGAAAAGAGATGGTGACAAATAATCAGTTAGATGAAGCATCATCTGCCGTACACCATAAAGTGGCTTGTGAAGTATAGATACATATGTACGTGTACAGGAGTCCAGAAATATAGAAACACTGCAAGAAATGTGTGCTTGAACAAAAATGCAGATAGTAGTTATGCCTGCAGGTTGTGCTGTTGTATTTAATGATGAATGGCACATGTGCAATTTCCCCAATATGTTTCAAGTGTCAGTCATGGTCAGAACAGTGATCTGTGCAGCTGTAAGTGCATTACGTTGGAGCTAAGTGAATCTGAGCATGGGCAAATTGTTGGTGTTCATATGATAGGTACTTTTGTAACCAAGGTAGTCAAAGTGTTTGGTGTTTCAAGAGGATCCACATCGAAGATTTATACTGCACACGGAGACAGCAGAAAAACATCATCTGCTAAGTAATAATGTGGAAAATGTGTGTTGAGTGATTATGACAAATGGTCACTGAGGAGGATTGTGATGAAATATAAGACAACAGTTGCAGAATCACTGCAGAACTCAATGTTGCAATTGCAAACATTGTTAACACCAAAACAACACGAAGGACACACTATAAGTGGGGAGCTGCAGGGCGGGCTGGAATTCCAAAGCCACTCGTCAGTGATGCAAATGCATGCAACAGGAACATGTGGTGCAAAAGCCATAAATCCTGTACTTTGGAGCATTGGAGGAAAGTGATTTGGTTGGCTTAGTCTTGTTACATGCTGTTTACAATTATGACTGAGTTTTCTCCTAATAGTTAAACAGGGTTGTGAGTCAGTGATGATTTGGTCAGTCATCTCATGGTATTCCAATGTTCCCATGGTTACTCTGTAGCACCGCATTAATGCCAAGGATTATGTGACCATTCTGGCTGATCATGTCCATGCCATGGTGCAATGTTCATTTCCTGGTAGTGATGCTGTGCTTCAAGATGACAGGGTCCCTGTATGCACAACTTGCATCATCTAGGACTGATTTTATGAGTATGGGTATGAATCCCCATGAATCATGGACCTTGCTGTTTGTGGGGAGACTTGCGTGCCTCAGAGATGCAGATAGCCATACCCTAGGTGCAACCAAAATGGGGGGTTATCTGTTGAGAAGCCAGACAAACGTGTGGTACCTGAAGAGGGGCAGCAGCCTTTTCAGTTGTTGCAGGGGCAACAGTCCAGATGATTGACTGATCTGGCCTTGTAACACTAACCAAAATGGCCTTGCTGAGCTGGTACTGCGAATGGCTGAAAGCAAGGGGAAACTACAGCTGTAATTTTTCCCAAGGGCATGCAGCTTTACTGTATGGTTAAATGATGATGGCGGCCTCTTGGGTAAAATATTCTGGAGGTAAAGTAGTCCCCCATTCAGATCTCCGGGCGGGGACTACTCAGGAGGACGTTGTTATCAGGAGAAAGAAAACTGGCATTTTACGGGCCGGAGCATAGAATCTCAGATCCCTTAATCGGACAGGTAGGTTACAAAATTTTAAAAGGGAAATGGATAGGATAAAGATAGATATAGTGGGAATTAGTGAAGTTCGGTGACAGAAGGAACAAGAATTCTGGTCAGGTGAATACAGGGTTATAAATACAAAATCAAATAGGGGTAATGCAGGAGTAGGTTTAATAATGAATAAAAAAAAATAGGAATGCTGGTAAGGTACTACAAACAGCATAGTGAACTCATTATTGTGGCCAAGATAGATACGAAGCCCACGCCTACCACAGTAGTACAAGTTTATATGCCAACTAGCTCCACAGATGATGAAGAGACTGATGAAATGTACGATGAGATTAAAGAAATTATTCAGATAGTGAAGTGAGGCGAAAATTTAATAGTTATGGGTGACTGGAATTCGATAGTAAGAAAAGGAAGAGATGGAAATGTAGTAGGTGAAGATGGAATGGGCGTAAGGAATGAAAGAGGAAGCCGCCTGGTAGGATTTTGCACAGAACATAACTTAATCATAGCTAACACATGGTTCAAAAATCATGAAAGAAGGTTGTATACGTGGAAGAAGCCTGGAGATACTGGAAGGTTTCAGATCGATTATATAATGGTAAGAGAGAGATTTAGGAACCAGGTTTTAAATTGTAAGACATTTCCAGGGGCAGATGTGGACTTTGACCAAAATCTATTGGTTATGAACTGTAGATTAAAACTGATGAAACTGCAAAAAGGTGGGAACTTAAGGAGATGGGACCTGAATAAACTGACAGAACCCGAAGTTGCTGAGAGTTTCAGGGAGAGCATTAGGGAACGATTGACAATGATGGATGAAATAAATACAATAGAAGAAGAATAGGTAGCTGTGAGAGATGAAATAGTGAAGGCAGCAGAGGATCAAGTAGGTAAAAAGATGAGGGCTAATAGAAATCCTTGGGTAACAGAGGAAATATTGAATTTAATTGACAAAAGGAGAAAATACAAAAATGCAGTAAATGAAGCAGGCAAAAAGGAATACAAACGTCTCAAAAATCAGATCAAAAGGAAGTGCAAAATGGCTAAGTAGGGATGGCTAGAGGACAAATGTAAGGATGCAGAGGTGTATATCACTAATGGTAAGAGAGATACTGCCTACAGGAAAATTAAAGAGATCTTCGGGGAAAAGAGAACCACTTGCATGAAAATCAAGAGCTCAGATGGGAACCCAGTTCTAAGCAAAGAAGAGAAAGCAGAAAGGTGGAAGGAGTATATAGAGGGTCTATACAAGGGTGATGTATGTGAGGACTATATTATGGAAATGGAAGAGGATGTAGATGAAGATGAAATGGGAAATACGATACTGCGTGAAGAGTCTGACAGAGCACTGGAAGACCTAAGTTGTAACAAGACCCAGGAAGTAGACAACATTCCATTAGAGCTGCTGACAGCCTTGGGAGAGTCATCCCTGACAAAACTCTACCATCTGGTGGGCAAGATATATGAGACAGGTGAAATACCCTCAGACTTCAAGAAGAATATAATAATTACAATCCCAAAGAAAGCAGGTTTTGACAGATGTGAAAATTACCGAACTATCAGTTTAATAAGCCATGGCTGCAAAATACTAACACGAATTCATTACAGGCAAATGGAAAAACAGGTAGAAGCTGACCTCGGGGAAGATCAGTTTGGATTTTGTAGAAATGTTGGAACACGTGAGGCAATACTGACCCTATGACTTATCTTAGAAAATAGATTAAGGAAAAGCAAACCTACATTTCTAGCATTTGTAGACTTAGAGAAAGTTTTTGACAATGTTGACTGGAATACTCTCTTTCAAATTCTGAAGGTGACAGGGGTAAAATACAGGGAGCAAAGGGCTATTTACAATTTGTACAGAAACCAGATGGCAGTTATAAGACTCAAGGGAAGCAGTGGTTGGGAAGGGAGTGAGACAGGGTTGTAGCCTATCCCTGATGTTATATGATCTGTATGTTGAGCAAGTAGTAAAGAAAACAAAAGAAAAATTCAGAGTAGGAATTAAAATCCATGGAGAAGAAATAAAAACTTTGAGGTTCGCCGATGACGTTGTAATTCTGTCAGAAACAGCAAAGGACCTAGAAGAACAGCTGAACGGAATAGACAGTGTCTTGAAAGGAGGATATAATATTAACATCAACAAAAGCAAAATGAGGATAGTGGAATGTAGTTGAATTAAATCAGGTGAAACTGAGGGAATTAGATTAGGAAATGAGATGCTTAAAGTAGTAAATGTGTTTTGCTATTTGTGGAGCAAAATATCTGATGATGGTGGAAGTAGAGGTGATATAAAATGTAGACTGGAAATGGCATGGGAAGTGTTTCTAATGAAGAGAAATTTGTTGACATCAAGTATAGATTTAGTGTCAGGGAGTCATTTCTGAACGTATTTGTATGGAGTGTAGCCATGTATGGAAGTGAAACGTGGACAATCAATAGTTTAGACAAGAAGAGAATAGAAGCTTTCAAAATGTGGTGCTATAGAAGAATGCTGCAGATTAGATGGATAGATCACATAACTAATGAGGAGGTATTGAATAGAACTGGGGAGAAGAGAAATTTGTGGCACAAATTGACTAGAAGAAGGGATCACTTGGTATGACATATTCCGAGGCATCAAGGCATGACCAATTTAATATTGGAGGGCAGTGTGGAAGGTAAAAATCGTAGAGGGAGACAAAGGTATGAATACACTAAACTGATTCAGAAGGATGTAGGTTGCAGTAGGTACTGGGAGATGAATAAGCTTGCACAGGATAGATTAGCATGGAGAGCTGCATCAAACCAGAAGACCACCACAACAACAACAATGGGTATGAATTATCACATCTCCTCTGGTCGCCACAATTACCTTTGTGGTCTACTTTGGAGAGAGGAGTGTGTGAATGCTATCGATCTCCATTATTGTTACCTGAACTTGCCATTATTTTGCAGGAAGAATGGTATAAGATTCCCTTTAAAACCTTACAGGACCTGTAATTATCCATTGTGAGATGACTGGAAGCTGTTTTGAATGCCAACAGGTTTTGTGATAATGTGTTATGTTTTTGTTGCTATCACATTCTTTTCCACCCACTGCATGTGTTAATGTACAATGTCAGCTCGAATTTTTTAATTTTTTTTTTTTTCAGGATGTGATGTCATAGGACATTTAGGGGATTTGTGGATGTATTTCTCAGATATATTGATATATAAACTACTCAATAAAATTTGTGTACCAACATCAAGACATGCGTAGATCATGTTTTTTTCTGTCGTAAGCTTCTTGATCAATACTCTGTTGACCAAAGAAAATCCTAATGTAATCAAGATAAAAGTAAAACTTCATTGACAGTGTAGTTCAGTAGAGTGGATTGTGTCTCCAACTGGAACCACAACAATGCAGCTTGTATACACATTACAGTCTGTCTATGTGCCTCGAAGGGTTATTTAAAGCTTGGACTACATGTGTTGCTGTTTTATGCAAGAAGGCTTGTCAGCACAGGAAATTACACACCAAACTGATATACCACAAAGCAACATCATTTGAACATTCAACCATTATAATGAGACACAAAACATTGAAGAAAGCAGTAGAAATTGCACCCTGCATTTTTGAAGGCAGCCGGGAGAGCTGTGTCAAATCAGACAGTGGGCTATTGTCTCCTTATGATAAATTATGAAATTAAGGAAAACACTACAAACCCCTCAGCATTAAGGTGCAGCAGAAGATGGGGAAATGAACGCCTGGAACAGTACCTTGATAAATGGTGTCTGGTTCCCTTCACTGATGTCCAGGTAGAGAGGTGGGTCAGTCATGTTTTGGCTGATATCGTACACTGATGTCCAACACCTCTCATAGCTTGGGAGCATAATGGTTATAGAGTGGTTGATTCAAAGCCATTTTCCAGGATGCTGCACTAACAGGACATTCAGCAACCATTATGATATGGACATAATAACTCATTATTAACTACCATTACTGATCCAAATTGTAAATAGTCCAGCAGCATACATTACACCAACAAGATTCTAGCCACTAGAGCAATACTTTTTCTTTGGTAAACACCTTACTGCATGGTAAAGCAGACAAAACACAAATTGTTTCCTCTTCAAGCTGCCATTTTGCCAGATACGTTGTTGTCTGGGTACCTTTTCTACGTATGTTCAGCAAATTCCCCTTAGTGCAAACTCTGAAGAGAGTTGGAAAAGCCAAATTTCATCCATATTACCCCTCTTTGAATACACTACTTATAGTAGCATCCCGGTATAGCTAAGGGATGCATATTGTATGTAGCTGTGCTGTGGTGTTCCCAAGTATTTGTACTTATGGTCATTTCCATAAAGAAAATCAAATTGCAATTTTAAATGGACTTTGCTTAGTTGCTCTGAAAATGTGTGGAACAGTATCAATTCCTGAACTTCAAACTTGAATGGGCCTCTATGAAATCCAACACTTAACTTATCTCATTTATAACTGGGAAATGCTGGTCAGGAAAAGATTTCCTTTTAGTTACTTTTGTTTTGTATTAAAACTTATTATTTATTTAGTTACATGTTCCATGTGTCATTTTGCACAATATATCAAAATGATGTGGAACATGTCAGTTTAAAGGATGTTAACATAACTGGTATTTAAATGTGACTGCATGGTGACTATTTGCAGATGAGTTCATGTAACAGAAAACAATATTTAATTTAATAAAAAAAGTAAGTATGCAATACTAATGCACTAAGTAAATTACAAGTTTCTAAGTAAAAATTGTTCATTGAAATAACTGCCCAGAATGAACATTTTCATCTTACTTTCAAATTTAACTTTGATACTTGTCAGTCATTTAATATCATTACACTAGTTAATTGCCCAAGAATACAATTCCATGTGACAGTACCAAATGAAAATAAGTAAAGTTCTCGTATGGCAAGTTTCTGATTTGTGGCTGAACTGAACTGCTTAAGACACTCCAACAATTCTTTTTTTTCCATTTGAAATTCTCATCATTATGTACTGCACATTACATGTGTTCTATCTTGGAAACCATTCGGAATAGGGCACGTGTTGATATGAAGGTTTTTTCTTCAGAATCATTTATACTATCACCACTCAAAGCATGTACCTTTCTTCCTGATTCACCCTGAAAGTAGGTGGAAGCAGTCTGTTGGTTGATTCTTCTAGCAATTTTACCAATAAGCCACACTGCAATGCAGAACACCTCTTCCGCAGTGTTTGCCACTGGCGTTGGCTGAGTATCTAAAGATGCTTTTGCACTTGCTAAATGAACTTCAATGAAACACACTACTCTTCTTTGAATCTTCTTTATTTCCTTTATCAATCCTATCTGGTACAGATCATAGACTGAAGAGCAGGATTCAAGTACAGGTCATACAATGGTTTCATAAGCTACTTCCTTCGTGCATGGACTACACTTCCACAGGATGCTACCAATGAATCTCAGTCTGTATCTGCCTTACCTGCAAACAGTTTTATGTGGTCATTTCACTTTAAATAGCTCCATACACATACTCCACTGAGGTGGCAAAAGTCACAGGATAGCAATATAGAAATACACAAAAGGCATAAAAGGGCAGTGCATTAACAGAGCTGTCATTTGTACTTATGTGTTTCATGTGAAAAGATTTCTAATGTGATTATGGTCACATGATGGGAATTAACCAACTATGAATATGGAATAGTTGTTGCAGCAACACACATGGGACATTCCATTTCGGAAATCATTAGGGAATTGAATATTCAAAGATCCATAGGGTCAAAAGTGTGCCGAGAATACCAAATTTCAGGCGTTGTCTCTTACCAGAGACAACATAGTGGCCAAAGGCCTTACTTAAAGACCAAGAGCAGCGGTGTCTGCATGGAATCATCAGTGCTAACAGACAAGCAACTATGTGTGAAATAACTGCAGAAATCACTGTCAGACATACGATGAATAGTAGGCACGCAGTTTGATTAGAAGACGCTTGTGAGGAACGGTGTCAAAAGCCTTCTGGAAATCTAAAAATATGGAATCAATTTGACATCCCCTGTCGATAGCACTTATTACTTCATGAGTATAAAGAGCTATTTGTGTTTCACAAGAACGATATTTTCTGAATCCGTGCTGACTATATGTCAATAAATCGTCTTCTTCGAGCTACTTCATAATGCTCGAATACAGTATATGTTCTAAAACCCTACTGCAAATCGGCGTTAGTGATATAGGCCTGTAATTCAGCAGATTACTCCTACTTCCCTTTTTGGGTATTGGTGTGACTTGAGCAATTTTCCAGTCTTTAGGTACGTATCTTTCTGTGAGCGAGTGGTTGTATATAATTGCTAAATATGGAGCTATATTATCAGCATACTCTGAGAGGAACCTGACTGGTATACAATCTGGACCGGACGCCTTGCCTTTATTAAGTGATTTAAGCTGCTTTGTTACACCGAGGATATATACTTCTATGTTTCTCATCTTGGCAGTTGTTCTTGATTGGAATTCAGGAATATTTACTTCGACTTCTTTGGTGGAGGAGTTTCGGAAAACCGTGTTTAATAACTCTGCTTTAGTGGCACTGTCACCAGTTACTTCACCGTTGTTATCGCGCAGTGAAGGTATTGAATGTGTCTTGTCTTCAACCTATCAGAAGTATGAGGTTCCTAACCTCACTTGAGGAGCAGGAAATTTAAGCGAAATCTTCTACAAATTTTCCTTCAAATGTTCCGCCACTACTGCTCCTGAGATAGGGGTCTATAAAAGCATCCAATGACCATGTTTGATCCTCCTTTAACACTCATCCTCAACCAAATCATTTTGCATCAGAATCTGTACTATGCTCACTAGATATTATAGTATTATTTATAGCTGTAAACACACCACAACGACGGGCTTTCAACCTATCTTTGTGGTATACATTCCAATTAGAAGTTCGCTGCTATAAAATTCTGGCTTCAGCCAGCTTTCCGACCCTAGTTCTATGTAGGTCTCATTATTGGTTATAAGCGAGACTAGTTATGGGAACTTTCCATAGATATTCCTGCAGTTAATTTATAGTACACTCCTGGAAATTGAAATAAGAACACCGTGAATTCATTGTCCCAGGAAGGGGAAACTTTATTGACACATTCCTGGGGTCAGATACATCACATGATCACACTGACAGAACCACAGGCACATAGACACAGGCAACAGAGCATGCACAATGTCGGCACTATACAGTGTATATCCACCTTTCGCAGCAATGCAGGCTGCTATTCTCCCATGGAGACGATCGTAGAGATGCTGGATGTAGTCCTGTGGAACGGCTTGCCATGCCATTTCCACCTGGCGCCTCAGTTGGACCAGCGTTCGTGCTGGACGTGCAGACCGCGTGAGACGACGCTTCATCCAGTCCCAAACATGCTCAATGGGGGACAGATCCGGAGATCTTGCTGGCCAGGGTAGTTGACTTACACCTTGTAGAGCACGTTGGGTGGCACGGGATACATGCGGACGTGCATTGTCCTGTTGGAACAGCAAGTTCCCTTGCCGGTCTAGGAATGGTAGAACTATGGGTTTGATGACGGTTTGGATGTACCGTGCACTATTCAGTGTCCCCTCGGCGATCACCAGTGGTATACGGCCAGTGTAGGAGCTCGCTCCCCACACCATGATGCCGGGTGTTGGCCCTGTGTGCCTCGGTCGTATGCAGTCCTGATTGTGGCGCTCACCTGCACGGCGCCAAACACGCATACGACCATCATTGGCACCAAGGCAGAAGCGACTCTCATCGCTGAAGACGACACGTCTCCATTCGTCCCTCCATTCACGCCTGTCGCGACACCACTGGAGGCGGGCTGCACGATGTTGGGGCGTGAGCGGAAGACGGCCTAACGGTGTGCGGGACCGCAGCCCAGCTTCATGGAGACGGTTGCGAATGGTCCTCGCCGATACCCCAGGAGCAACAGTGTCCCTAATTTGCTGGGAAGTGGCGGTGCGGTCCCCTACGGCACTGCGTAGGATCCTACGGTCTTGGCGTGCATCCGTGCGTCGCTGCGGTCCGGTCCCAGGTCGACGGGCACGTGCACCTTCCGCCGACCACTGGCGACAACATCGATGTACTGTGGAGACCTCACGCCCCACGTGTTGAGCATGCCCACTATACGCCCTCGCTCAAAGTCCGTCAACTGCACATACGGTTCACGTCCACGCTGTCGCGGCATGCTACCAGTGTTAAAGACTGCGATGGAGCTCCGTATGCCACGGCAAACTGGCTGACACTGACGGCGGCGGTGCACAAATGCTGCGCAGCTAGCGCCATTCGACGGCCAACACCGCGGTTCCTGGTGTGTCCGCTGTGCCGTGCGTGTGATCATTGCTTGTACAGCCCTCTCGCAGTGTCCGGAGCAAGTATGGTGGGTCTGACACACCGGTGTCAATGTGTTCTTTTTTCCATTTCCAGGAGTGTATATTAACATTATTTTTTTGCGACCTCCCATGACGAATTCCACTCTCTTTAATTAATAAGGACAGTATTCTTCCCTAATCTTTACAGAAACCTCTGGTTTAAGCCTTCCACTCGGCACAAAATCAGAGAACCACGATCATTCCTGTGGATGGTGCTGCAAAATGATATCTCTGCTTCCACACCACAAGCGAGACTAGCTGTCTTCACCAAGTCAGCCAGCCGCCTGTAGGAACCGAGGATGGTGTCTGATCCCGTGCAGCAGGCGTCGTTCGTGCCGACATGAGCCACGATTTGCAGCACCCCAAGTGCGTGCAATCGCTGCTGGCGGAGCCTCCTCCACATCTCGCACGTGACCTCTGGCAAGTGAAAGGAGTCGACACTAGCCTTTCTTCCCGAACTGCCCGCTATTTCCCCAAGCGGCTACCTCACCCACCTGCTGTTGAAACTCTCTATAACGAGCAATCCCACCTTTGGCACCCGTTCGGACGTTTCAGGAAGACCGGTCCAAGTCTCAACATCTCAGGCATCCTGTGCTGGCTCAGGAGTACTTTCAGCAGTGGACAATACCTCAACCACGTTTTTGAAGCGTCAGGATACTGGTTGTGCGAGCAGTAGCCCCTTTCTCCTTCCACTCATAGATCCGCGCCCCACTGCTGTGCGCCATTCAGCGTCGACTGGCGAGCACGGGCAAATCAGAAGGCGCTGTGACACCAGGGGCCTCAGGGATCAGAGGTGCCAAAGCATTCGTCTCAAGTGTCCCAACGCCACCAGAGCCTAGGGCAATGGCCTGAAGACTGTCGACTGTGGCTAACACAGCCTGCAATTGTTTACGTACAGCGGCCAGTTCCTCCTGCTCCCTTACACAACAAAGGCAGCACCAAGCTATCTTTAATCAGCATTTGCCTATATCCCAAGGAATAAAACACAAAGACAAATAGCGGCTGGATGCAGTTTAAGCACTTCTGCTACGCTACTTTTGGTTAATGCTAAAATCCAAAGTGATCTCACACAAAGCAAATACACTAATTTTTATACAAAAATGTAGAATAACTTAGTATACACTATCCAATACAGTAAAATACACAATTTTTTTGTTCTGTTCTCAATATCTGTTGAGATATTGCACGTCATGCATATTACTCAGTCGATTGTGTTGCTTTGCTGACGCAAGCTGCAACCCTGTGCCATCAGAGGGCTCCGGATTGTACTGTGTAACATGGTGGTGCCTAACGCTTCGACCATAGATACTAGTAGACAGGCCTTGCTGTGCAGAAGCTATAGGGCTGGTGTGGCTCCAACATAAACCACGTGACTGTTGGCAAAACGTGGCGGGATTTCAAATCAGCGGTCTGCCATCCTATGTTTGTATCGTATTTTACCCACATTTCTCAATTGACTGCCATATACTTCCAACAAAAAACACTTTTTTATTTGCGAAAAATTATGTCAGAACTACATTGACCTGGATTTGTTCTCAGTACCATTTATAAAATCTAACAAATACATCGAACGCCCCTCTGGTGGGCAGCGGGACGACGTTACTATAAACTATCAATTAAAGTAAAATGTCGTTAAAATTCTTTTAAACAGTAAGAGTGGGCTCGTGTCAAAACTTTAAATATTGGATTCGCCGCGTTTTGAACTCTAATCACTTATAAAAGAAAATGGGATATGGGAATTATGTCAACTATAGGTGCCAAAATTGTCGACTTTAGGAGCAGGTCCATTTTAGAGTATCAATTTTAGGTGCACTTCAAAGGTTCAGTTCCTACTATTTTTACGAAAGTTTAAACTATCAGTTTAAGAAAAATGATATTTTAGATGAAAGGTGAGGCTTTGAAGTTTCAGAAAATAATTTTGGAGCCTACATTTATTTAATAGTATTAGAAGGTAGAAAAAAATTCTCTTCATGTGTCGACTATAGGTGCTCTTACCTTATTATAATCTCACTTGTATATACAAAAAGGCGCGTATGTGCAGATGGCTTAAAGTTTTTCCGTTTCAGGGCCTGTATCCAAAGCTGCCTTCGGTTTTCATCCTTAGGGAACCTATGAGTAGGAACGAGAAACAGTTATACTTACTTCTGTAACTGAATTATCACAGATACTTTCCAAAATGTAATACGAGTCTGACTTTACAGGCATCACTTTCAACACTTTAATTTACGTGATTCCCTATTTATAGTGCAAAAAACATATAAAAGTCACTTCAGCAGATTTCAATAAACGCATCTGCACTATCACAGAAACACACGTGAAATGTAATGCCATTTCCCCCGACAAAACGCTGAGTACAGCCATAAGCGCAACACGAAACAACCATGTTTTGCCAACATTCACGTGACTTCAGCCCAGAGATGTTGGAGCCACGAAAATGACGTCAGGGCCAGTCTATTATATTTATGGTCGAAGGCCTAACGTAACTATGCCAATGCGTGAGAAACAGCGTGCTGTAATGGAGACTCGGATTCGAAGAGTTGCTACGTCTACGTCTACACAGATATTTCGCAAGCCGCTGTACGGCGCGTGGCGGAGGGAGCACTATCACTTGCAGAGGGAGGCAAAATTGAATATTTGTGTGCCTCTGTATGAGCCCTAATTCCTCGTATTTTATCTTGGTGGTCCTTACGCGCCATCTACGTTGGCGGCAGCAGAATCGTTGGGAGTCAGCTCCAAATGCTAGTTCTCTAAATTTTCTTAATAGTGCTCCTGGAAGAGAACGTCGCCTACCCTCCAGGGATTCCCATTTGAGTTCCCGAAACATCTCCGTAACGCTTGCGTATTGTTCGAACCTACTGGTTACAAATCTCAGCCTACCTCTGAATTCTTTCAATGTCTTCTTTTTATCCAACCTGGTACGAATCCTAAACACTCGAGCAGTACCCAAGAATACATCGCACCAGCGTCCTATTTGTGGCCTCCGCCGGCCGAAGTGGCCGTGCGGTTAAAGGCGCTGCAGTCTGGAACCGCAAGACCGCTACGGTCGCAGGTTCGAATCCTGCCTCGGGCATGGATGTTTGTGATGTCCTTAGGTTAGTTAGGTTTAACTAGTTCTAAGTTCTAGGGGACTAATGACCTCAGCAGTTGAGTCCCATAGTGCTCAGAGCCATTTGAACCATTTTTTGTGGCCTCCTTTACAGATGAACCACACTTTCCTAAAATTCTCCTAATAAACTGAAGTCGACCATTTACCTTCCCTACCACAGGTATTGAAACAACGTAGTAGAGTCAAGTAGGACACTACTCATGCTGTATTCGAACGTTACAGATTTCTTTTTCCTACTCACGGGCATTAACTTACATTTTCCAAAACTTGGAGCACCTTCTCCCTCCCCAAACTTGGAGCATGACACTAGCAGATCACACACGAGCGTTGCGACATCTTCAACAGTCCGACGAGTTCATTGTCATCGATCATCCCCCATACAGTCCCGATTTGGCCTCCTCTGATTTTCATCTGTTTCCAAACCTGAAAGAACGCCTCCGAGGACTTCACTTCGGTAGTGATGAAACGGTGCAAACAGAGCTTTACGAGTTTTCACATTAAAAAAATCGGAGCCATTACTTTCCAGTATGTCCTCGTATTTACTTCAACCCAGAAGAACGCGAGAACAAAAATTAAACTAAATCTTGAATATAGACAGAAAATCCTGGTGCTCCTGGCGCTTCTGCATGATTCCAGAGACATCTGCAGTTTCTCAGGAGTTAGCATGTGGGTTATGAGCAACAGCTGCAAGGACAAAATATATTTCTTGGCTCCTCTCGTTGCAGGCTTGCTCCTTACCCGTTGCTTAGCATTCCAGCGCTCTTCCAATAGCAAGGTTTTGCCCATTATGTAAACTGAAGGTGGAGGGGGCAAAAGGGAAAGGAAAGAGAAGCAACTGATGACATCAGCTGCAAGGCGACTTCGTGCAGAATCGGGGGCGACGAGTGTAAATGTAGCGCCACCTATCTGGTGTCCCACTCCACATCCTCCATGTTCCGCCTCCAGTCGACGATACGGCGTCTCTGTTGCCGCAGCATTCGAAGTCGCACACGCCTTGCGATGATAACGTCGCCTTCACTGGCCCATCTCCACTCGCAGTATACACGCCACCATCAGATTAAGATCGTGGCAATAACCATCTATGTGTAGTTCATAAAATCTATTTTACATCTACAGTTCAAAAGCAGTGATCTCCAATGTTCGTCGTTTGTGACAATATCACACTTTTTCAATAGTCACGCAGGAATCTTTACATTCTCTGGTCACAATGTCATAATCCATAACAAAATAAAAATTCACAGTCCTCTTCAGATATGCACTGTTCAAAATTCCTCCCACTTCAATTAATCACGCGTGATTTCCAGTCCGCAAGTCTACTGTCCCAGAACATTTCCTATCACATCGATTACACACCACCTACAGGCGTTGTTTTTGCAGTTAGGGATGCCACTATAATGAGGGTTTAGTGCTTCGAATTAAAACTAACCAACGGTTAAACGCATTTTTCCCCACACAAGGGATGTCACGTGTAACAATATCACAGCAGAAAGGGGAATGAATGTTCGAATTATCGTCTGCCACAATATATACAAGGGGACGCACAGTGATGATACGTGTGATTTACAGATGAAAGTCTAGTGTGTCTGCTCCCTACTTCTAATACTGAATTGCAGCCGGCGGGGTCAGTGATTTTCTCTGCCTCGTGATGGCTGGGTGTTGTGTGCTGTCCTTAAGTTAGTTAGGTTTAAGTAGTTCTACGTTCTAGGGGACTGCTGACCATAGATGTTAAGTCCCATAGTGCTCAGAGCCATTTGAACCATTTTTGAATTGCAGCAAACTTGCTTCCCTCGCGTCTCGTAGATTTTCCCCAATTGTTTTCCTCTCCGTCGGTCGTCAACTCTAACGTGTGTGCCACAAACAGTGCATAATAATATGATAGGTGGGTAACTTAAAATAATAAACGTAATAAGAATCGTAAAATATTAAGATGCCAAATAATTTGCTTTTATTTCACCGGTCGCAAAATTAGTAAAACAATTTTTTAGAGCTAGTCTATCGTTAATATTCATAGCAAGATTCCAGGTCAGTAGTCATTAGCTCCCGAGCACCAAATGCTTGACACAATCTTAGAATGAACATGAGATCGCACAAATATATTTTCCAAAGCAACTTTAGCAAAAAAAAAAAAAAAAAAAAAAAAAAAAAGATGTTAAAATGTGTGTGAAATCTTATGGGACTTAACTGCTAAGGTCATCAGTCCCTAAGCTTACACACTACTTAACCTAAATTATCCTACAAACACACACACCCATGCCCGAGGGAGGACTCGAACCTCCGCCGGGACCAGCCGCACAGTCCATGACTGCAGCGCCTCAGACCGCTCGGTTAATACCACGCGGCAAACTTCAGCAATTACTTCCGTTGCACTTCACAGTCTAGTTTGCGATGACCACCTCGAATACCGATCGTAGACTGCCTTGTATTAATACAACATCGCACAAGTATGACATATGAGGCATTTTATAATAAACTGTCCCGTCTTTACATGGATTCATGCATTACATCCTCGGAAGTGCGCTATCTTAGCTGTTCGGCGGCGCCCACCGTCTCACGGTGCACTTGTAATTGGCCCATCCTTTCCATCAATGAACACTCAAAGTAACTAAAATTTGTAACTACCATTTCCTGATGAATTGTGTAACACTGAAATTATTATTAACAAGTTCTCAGTGCAAGTCTCTGCTCCAGTACAATACGATTCATGCTCACCCGGCCGTTCTCACGTGTGTGTCCATCTGGCACGTCGTTCAATCAGTCTGCTTTGTGGGCCTACCTACTTGCTAGCTTCCCGCAACAAAATTTTCGTATACTGTGTATTAAAACGTAGCATCAACATGCAATAAACGTGGGCAGGGATGCAGCATAAACACCAGAAGCTGTTTCATCCCCAGATGCTGCATACAAAAAAATAATTTAAAAAGTCAGAGAACACTCGCAGACAGGTATATTACAAGACGACCACAGAATAGGTATGTTAAAATATGTCGATGTTGAAGCTGTCCTAGCTGAGAGTGCAGTAGCTATTAAATGGTTCAAATGGCTCTGAGCACTATGAGACTTAACATCTGAGGTCATCAGTCCCCTAGAACTACTTAAACCTAACTAACCTAAGGACATCACACACATCCATGCCCGAGGCAGGATTCGAACCTGCGACCTTAGCAGTCGCGCGGTTCCGGACTGAAGCGCCTTGAACAGTGCACTGGCGAGGTTGTCATTTGCACTCAGGTGATACGTTACATGAAACGGGTTCCGTCGTGATTATGGACGCATGGCGGGAATTAACAGACTCTGAACGCATAGTCGTAGTTGGAGCTAGACGCATGGAAAATTCCATTTCGGAAATCGTTAGGAAATTCAGTATTCCGACATCTAGTGTGAACAGTGTTCCGAGAATACCAGATTTCAGGCATTACCTCTCACCATGGACGACGCAGTGGTCGACGGCCTTCACTTAACGTCCAAGAGCAGCGGCGTTTTCATAGAGTAGTCAGTGCTAACAAACAAGCAACAATGTGTGAAATAACAGCAGAAATCAACGTGAGACGTATCCGTTAGAACTGTGCGGCGAAATTCGGTGTTATGGGCTCTTTGCTAACAACGCGACATCATCTGCAGCGCCTCTCGTGACCTTGTCGGTTGGACTATAGACGACTGGAAAACCGCGGCCTGGTCCGATGAGCCCCGATTTCAGTTGGTAAGAGCTGATGGTAGGGTATGAGTGTGGCGCAGACCTCACGAAGACATGGACCGAAGCTGTCAACTAGGCACTGTGCAAGCTGGTGGCGGTTCCATAATTGTGTGTGCTGTGTTTGCATGGAATGGACTGCGTCCTCTGGTCCAACTGAACCGAACATTGACTGGAGATGGTTATGTTCGGCTACTCGGAGACTATCTGCAGCCATTCAACGATGTAATTACATGAATCCCACCGAACGTTTATGGGACATAATCGAGAGGTCAGTTTGTGCACGAAATCCTGCACTGACAACACTTTCGCAGTTATGGACGACTATAGAGGCAGCAAGACTCAATATTTCTGCAGGGAACTTTCAACGAGTTGTTGAGTCCATGCCACATCGGGTTGCTGCACTACGCCGGGCAAAAGGAGGCCCGACACGATATTAGGAGATATTCCATGAGTTCTGTCACTTCAGTGTAAAATGGATGGTATTATGGGGGAAGAATACAATATGAAAATAAATAAGTCCAAAAAATAGTGATGGCATGTGATAAAGAAGAGAAAGGTAAAGTCCGAATTTAAGTAGGCAACAAGCTATGTGAGCAAGTTGACTCATTTACTTGTTCAGGGAGTAATATTACTATGAATAGAAGTAGCAATGGGGAAGTCAGATGCAGAACTACCCAAGCCAGTACTGCCTTCAAGAAGAAAGAGGAGAAGAAGGAGGTGTAAACTTCAAAAAGCGCCAGCCTTGAAGTCAGGAAAAGGTTTCGCAAAGATTATGTTTGGAGTGTGGTATGTTACTGCTGTGAAAACTGGACTCAGGGGTGAGGAAGAGTAGAAACTAAATTATTTCGAGATGTGGTGTTATAGACACACGCACAAAATAAAGTGGACTGCTACGGTTACAAACAAAAAGCTTCTTAAAAGAGTGGATGAGGAGAGAAACGTTGCCAAAAGAAGAGTGCAACTTATTAGGCATCTAATGAGAGATGGTGGACTACTAAACGCAACAACAGAGGGATATGTTGATGGAAAGAGACCTAAAGGAAATTAGAATTATATATGAATACCTTCAGCTGCTGACGGGCATTGATATATATCAACGGGGACAGGTCTCCTGCTTACATGGAAGACGCGCTATCCATTTTTTTTTTTTTTTTGTTAATCTCATATTGTTCTATATCGTTCGTTGACTTTGTTCGTGGCGGACGTCCTATGACACTTGTTCTGGTTGTTCGTTGATCCGTTCACTCAGTTCTTATTACAGAGGATAGCTAAACCCTCTGACCGAACACGCTGAGCTAGCGTGCCGGCAATCCATCTGATCCACCGAGGGCACAGAGGATAGTGTGACTGCAGGGACTATTTCGCGCACGCCTCCCGCGAGACCCACATTCTCACCTTGTATGTCCACACACTACATTCCACACACTACATTCGTAGTGTCCCTACCCAACACACTCATTACTCGTGGAAGACATTCTTACCAAGGCCCGTAAGAGTTCGGGTAATATGTGTGCATCCGTACAGAAGAAGAAGGTCATGGCCGGTATTGCCAGAACTATATACTTACATGGATATGGTATCTGTTCTTTCGGACATGTCCGAAAGAACAGACACCATGCCCATATAACTAAAGGGTTCCAGTTACTTAGATCTGAAGATGATACAAAATGATCGAAACTAGTAATCGAAAAAAATGTGTGAAACCAAGTCGGAACAATAAATGAGAATTATCTTAAATGTCGTCACAAAAGCTATTTACAGAAACTATCGGAAACATTAATCACAGCCGGCCGCGGTGGCTGAGCCGTTCTAGGCGCTTCAGTCCGGAACCGCGCGACTGCTACGGTCGCAGGTTCGAATCCTGCCTCGGGCCTGGATGTGTGTGATGTCCTTAGGTTAGTTAGGTTTAAGTAGTTCTAAGTTTTATGGGACTGATAACCTCAGATGTTAAGTCCCATAGTGCTCAGAGCCATTTGAACCATTAATCACAATGGCGCACGGGCATTTGAATCCTGACCTTTTCCAAGTATGTTGTGCCTTTCTGTACCACTTCGCTCGTTTCAACACTATTCCAACCAAATTTACAATTGTCAAAAAAACGAAATGTTAAAGTGCCTAAATCAGATAGAAGAATTACATCGTCATACACCATTGTTAAGGAAAGAAATAATGTCAGTATTTTGACAGATCCGTTGTATACTGTCTCACAATTTACCTAAAAACTATGAAAAATATAAATGACTACGAAAATTAAATCGGGTGAATAATTCGACGACGATACATCCTCGCCGTAACAATGTTCGCTATAAATATTGTTCAACACGAGAAAAAGATAACTTGTTGTCCACGATGTCGGAGCGAGAAACCTGGCCCGCAGCCGTAACGAAGTTGCCAGTTAGAGCAGAGTGAATTATCTGAGCTATCGCGCCCACCGTTGAGAGTTTATAGGAAGGCGGCGGCACGCCCAGCTCTTGTGAGTCAGCCGCTGGACAAAGCCTCCAGGAAATTCCCAATATGTACTCACCAGTAACGCAGGTGCGCCCTTACAAGGCGCAGTACACTCCGCTCCAAGTATCTGAAAGCTTCGCGACCGTTACAGTGTAACTGCCGGGCAGCCACTGCGCGTGCGCTAACACATTTGGCTGCCTTTTGCCACGTGCGTCCGTTGTGCGTTTTTCCGAATTTATATTACTAGTGCGCAGTGACTTCAGGTTGAAATCATGACGTCTATTAGCACGTCAAAATTTAAAGACAGAAAACTGAATAGTCAGTCTCGGGAGATAGTACATAAAATTTTAATGTTTGTGGAAGGTAAGTCCACTGAGGGAAGGAACGTTCCGGTGCAGCAAGTTCAGTTGAGAGCCCAAGTGGCCACAGCCGTTTCGCGTAGCACTAGCCAGAAAACTAAAAGGGAAGGCAGGCCATCAGAATCCGTCGGAAGACGGAAATTTGTAACTCCAGAAAAAAAACCTAAACATAAAACAGTTGCAGACTACAACTTTTATCTCACCCAAAAACGAGCTTCTTAACGACAACTTGCAAAAGAGAGCGGGAGAGAGGGTGATATACACGTTCGTGTGATAAACCCCTTCCCTCGAAAATTTCCCTCCTTCATACCTCCTCTGTGTTACCACAGATGACGTGTCACTGATCTCGTCTGTAGTAAGATTGCAGTAAACATGAGGTGCCTATTTGCTTCCGCCTCCCTGAGTGGAATGCATAAGCTCTAATGAATTTTCGCCAACCTGTAGTCTTCTGTAGTTGTCCCCATGCGCAGAAAACAGCACACAGTTATTGAATCCGTTATTTTGTGGCTGTAATAAACTCTTAGCGAGGAACTGATATTTTGTAAATAATTAAATTTCGAATTAGTTTGTTTACACGTGATGCCATTTGCTTTTTATTAACAAAATACCAGAAACAGCACAATTATATTCCACTTTATAAAGCATAAATAATCTCCAACCTTCATACTTTCAGAAAAACAAAACAATGAACTGCGTATTTGCATAAGCTCTAATTAATGTTCGCCAACCTGTAGTCTTCTGTAGTTGTCCCCTGCGCAGGAAACAGCACATAGTTCTTGAATCCGTTACCTTGAGGCTGTAATAAACTCCTAGCGAGGAACTGGTATTTTATAAATAATTAAATTTCCAATTAGTTTGTTTACACGTGATGCCATTCGCTTTTTATTAACAGAATACGAGAAACTGCACAATCATATTCCACTTTATGAATCATAAATAATCTTCAACCTTCATAGTTTCATAATAACAAACAATGAACTGCGTATTTGCATCATTACTATCAAATTGTTCTCAATTTAATATGTCCACATAACCATACATTGCTAATAAAGTTTTAACCTGATGTCGACCGCGGCAGATAACATGTCTGTCCTCCGAGACTGCCAGTCCAGCTCTGATCTTACAGCCGAACCACTTCGCCCGCCATCCAATTTAGGCGCCACCCGAAGATCTCCGAAGTGCTTCGTCTGCCTTTTCGTGCTGTTTATCAATACTTGTCAAACAATGGAATGATAGCACGCTATTGAGAGATGCTTTAATATGAAATGTAAGTAAATACGTTGTTTGGTTTTTCTAATATTAATAACATAAGATTATTATTTCGGTGCGCACCTTCCGAACGCAGCAGGCAGTCGCGGAGAGGGACCACAATTTAGGCGGTCTTTCTCACGATATCCGAATCGAACAAACCATCTATCATCGGTACCTCACACCACATTACGTCATCTTCCCTCCGCTGCCTTCTCTGCTGCTCTAAGAAGAGCTTCTTGAACCTGAATATGACGACTGTAAAGCCAGAAATATTACAGCCTACAGTAGAATAAATTTAACAGAAGTAAAAAGGAGTCATAGACTTTCAAGGTAGCAGCATGAGTGTAAGGGGGTTATTAAAGAAATTAGGTTTTCGCTGAAAAAAAAGTCAAGCAGGCTCATATCGTTAGAGAGAAGAGACATCCGCGAAGAAAATAACTGCATATTTGAAGTAATTAAAAAAAAAATTAGTGAATAAAACGGGGACGTTGCTTACGTTGATGAAACTTTCATTTTATCATCACACGTAAGTGTGAAATCATGGAGTGATAATACAACTCAGAGTCTCCTCAGACCGGGATCGAAGCGACAGTGCCTAATAATAACTCGTGCAGGCGGTGAAAACTGCTTTGTTCCTTGTGTGCTTGGTTCAAATGGCTCTGAGCACTATGGGACTTACCAGCTGAGGTCATCAGTCACCTAGAACTTAGAACTGCTTAAACCTAACTAACTTAAGGACATCACACACATCCATGCCCGAGGCAGGATTCGAACCTGCGACCGTAGCAGTCGCGCGGTTCCGGACTGAAGCGCCTAGAACCGCTCGGCCACCGCGGCCGGCCTAGTGCGCTTGTCATGTGGAAGTCAAATAAAGCAGCGGGAGATTACCAGAACCTCATGAACCAACAAAATTATGAAAAGTGATTGACAGAAAAGGTGATTCCCAAGTAAAACCGACCTCGACAATACCCCTTATCACAACGTTAAAATATACTTAGCTCTAACGTCTAATTCTACTAAATACGATATCAGAAAGTGGATACCAAAGGAACATATCCCATTCTCGAATTACGTGCTGGAACCTACTCTGTATGAGTTTGTTCGAAGAACCGAGCCAAGGAGCGTCAGGCATTCCGTCAACAAAATTGTACAAGCTGCTGGTGACGTTGCCTTACACCTTCCTCCTTACTACCCTGAATTAAATCCAATAGCTAATATTTGGTCCGTTGTGAAAGATGGGTACCTACTAGGAGCGTTCTATGCGACCTAACACCTGTGGAACATTTGTGTGAATAGAAATTTAATTCAAAGACTAAAGAAGAGCCGGCCGCTGTGGCCGAGCGGTTCTAGGCGCTTCAGTCCGGAACCGCGCGCCTTCTACGGTCGCAGGTTCGAAACCTGCGTCGTGCATGGATATGTGTGATGTCCTTAGGTTAGTTGGGTGTAAGTAGTTCTAAGTCTAGGGGACTGATGACCTCAGATGTTAAGTCCCATAGTGCTGAGAGCCATTTGAACCATTTTTTTGAACTAAAGAAGATTAGATTCTGTTGTACAAACTATGTTAAAAAATTGAGCGAGAATATATGCAGCAAGAAATCTTTTTTGACAACGAAACAGATATAATAATAATACGTTTAGGTGGCGTAGATAGTGTTAGCGAAAGTGATTACGATGATTCTCACTCTCAAGAAGAAGATGATGGAGAACTGGAAGGAGTAACTGAGCAGCCTGATAGTGACTGAAGACGAGTACTTGCAATCAATATTTTCTGTTCAGCGTGCGTACACTTGTGCCGAGCTCCGCGGCAGATCTCTCCGTGACGTCACCCACGCTTTCAGCGGAACCAGTGCTTTCAGATATCTGGCGCACAGTGTAAATCTGTAGCCGCAATACATTTGCGCAAAGCGATAACAGCACTCAATGAGACAACGAGGCGCAACCAGTGGCTGCTAGTTCTAGCGGTACCGACAGATGGCTCTTTCTTTTCCCTTGCAGCCTAACGCCACAGATGTTAGCGCAGCTAAGGTGCTGACGCTATCACGTAGTGTTGCGAAGTGCGATAAATTAGTCCAGTCGCACTGTTAGTCTCATAACGTATATTACGTAAATCATTTGATTCAGGTGCACGATACACGTCGCAACTGTGCAAAAACGACAAAAAACATCCTCCGCTTCGGCGTTTGAGGTTCCTCTTTTTCCTCTTCCTCCCTGTGCGCTCGTGAAGGCCGGCCCACGCATCTGACTGGGTAACGCGTGATTGCCAGCCCCGAGTCGACAGGTAGGGTTCGCACGTGCCCCTGGTACAGGCCAGGTCCAGGGAGGGGAGATTTCCTGAGCTGCAACCTTTCCAAATTGCCGATTGGTGCCTCTGTCAGGTGTTCGGGAGGTGTGAACTATCACCTAAGGCAGGTGCGCCCCCTTGGGAGGAGTGCGCCATTGGAGACGCTGGCAATCATGGGGGATTTCCTCGCAATGAGTCACACATCTTCACAATCGATGTCTACAAAACGTAAAAGTAATGAGGCTAATGATTCAAAGACCCTTCCCGCTGCACGACGGTTTCTCGTGGTCTCACGTCCTGAAGACGGTCAGTCCTTCGCCACAGTAAATCCATTTATTATTCAGAAAGGTGTTGATGAAACTGGCGGCCCTGTGAAATCCTGCTCTCATTTACGGAATCGCGCTTTGCTTTTGCAGACTACTTCTGGTTCTCAAGCTTGCCGCCTCGCATGTCCACAACTACTCTGTTCGTGTCGAGGCCCGTAGAACTTTGCATTCTTCCTGTGGTGTTATTTGCACTAGGCTGCTCGACGGTCTCACTAAGGCCGAAATCCAATCTTACCTCTCTGATCACGGTGTCACTGCTGTCAATCGTGTCATGAAAATGGTAGATTCCTCCTTAGTGCCCAGCCGCACTCTTTTTCTCACCTTTGATAGAGTGGTCCTTCCATCCGAGATCAATGCAGGCTATGAAATTATCACAGTCCGACTGTACATTCCAAACCCGATGCGCTGCTACCAGTGTTATCGTTTCAACCACACGAGAATGTTTTGTCGGCAGCCAGCCAACCTGAGATAGGGATGCGCACGCCTCCTTCTCCCCACTGTATCAACTGCAATGGCGGCCATGCCGCCTCCTCTCGGGATTGTCCCATGTATCTTGACGAGCGGGCTGTCCAAGAGATCCGGGTAGAGGAAAAAGTGCCTTACCCAGTCGCTCGCAAATTATTGGCTAGTCGCAAACCCTACGTTCTTCCGTCCGGCACCTATAGTTCTGTTCTTGTTACCCATCGCTCTATGAAGGACATGGCCACGCAGACTCTGAGGTTCTGAAATCGCCCAGTGTTAATGTAGCATCACCCCATCCAGTTGTGCAACAAGCCATCAAACTCTCGCCTCAAGAGGCGAAGCCACCAGCTACACAACTGGTAGGCTGGAAAGGACAGAGGGAGTACTCCTGTGAAGACTTCCTACATCCCTCCAGCCAACTAACACCCGAGTCTTCCTCTAACAGGAAACACTCGAAGCAGTTTACCTTCTCATTCGCAGACTCGAAGATCCTCTTCGACGGTGTCGCCATGTAATACCTTAGCCCGGCCGGCCTCCGTGTCGCCGGTGTGCACCACCAACCTTTTTTCAGCGTTGGACTCCACAGACCGAACGCACAAAAGAGCCGATGCTTCTGTGGACCCCATGAAGCAGAATCCTCCTGCTTCTGTGCTCTATAGTAACGACTCTTCACAGGCTGTCACTTGGCAGCCGCCTAGGTGACACCACTACATCTCTTCCTTATGATGACTCTTCTCCAGTGGAACGTTCGCGGCCTTCGGTCACACAAAGAGGACTTACAGCTGATTTTAGCATCACAGCGTACCCCTGTACTCTGCCTTCAGGGAACAAAATTGCGCCCTCACGACCGCTTTGAGCTTACACATTTCTTATTGGTTCGTTTTGACCTTCCCCCTGAAGTCGGCATTCCATCTCATGGGGGCGTCGTGCTACTCATTCGGGATGACATTCATAGTCAACCCATCTCCCTGACTACTCATCTTCAAGCTGTTGCAGTTCTCCTTTTCCTTCCCCACCTGACTTTCTTCCCCTGTACCATTTATATTCCTCTGTAATTCGATGTAACCAGGGCAGACTTCCTTCAGCTTATTGGGCAGTTACTTCCCCCATTTTTGCTACTAGTTCACTTTAATGTGTATTATTCTTTTTAGAGTTCTCTCAGGACCTGTCAGAGAGGTGTCCTGTTGGCTGACCTTCTTAACCAACCTAACGTCTTCTGTCTTAACACTGGGGCACCCACTTTCCTTTCCAACTCCTCGCACACCTATTCTCATTTGAACCTATATTTCTGCTCTCCCCATCTTGCCCATCGTCTTGGGTGGTCCGCTCTTTCTGGCATCTACTCGAGTGACCATTTCCTGTGTGCTATCCGTTTGCTGACTCCTACCCCATCTGCGTGCACACCCAAATGGCAGCTTACTAAGGCTGACTGGCAGCTTTACTCCTCCCTGGCGACCTTTGAAGACCACGATTTCCCCAGTTGTGATGAACAAGTGGAATATCTCACAAACGTCATTCTTACTGCAGCAGAAAGTTCCATTCCTCGGACTTTCTCTTTACCACGTCGTGTCCCAGTCCCTTGGTGGACTGAGGCATGCCGCGACGCAATTCGCGCACAAAGACATGCTCTCCGTGTTTTTAACCGTCATCCTACGATAGGAAACTGCATTCATTATAGCCGGCCGAAGTGGCCGTCCGGTTCTAGGCGCTGCAGTCTGGAACCGCGAGACCGCTACGGTCGCAGGTTCGAATCCTGCCTCGGGCATGGATGTATGTGATGTCCTTAGGTTAGTTAGGTTTAACTAGTTCTATGTTCTAGGGGACTAATGACCTCAGAAGTTGAGTCCCATAGTACTCAGAGCCATTTGAACCATTTGAACCTACCTAACCTAAGGACATCACACACATCCATGCCCGAGGCAGGATTCGAACCTGCGACCGTAGCCGTCGCGCGGTTCCAGACTGAAGCGCCTAGAGGCGCTCGGCCACTCCGGCCGCCTGCGGAAAAGCTTATCTACACTGTCCAGTGTTATTAATGTGACCACCTGTCAAATGCCTGGATTGCCACCTTTCGCAAAGCGGGCCGCTGTAAGATGTGCAGGAAGAGAGTCACTGAGGTTCTCGAAAGTATCGACAGGGATGTGAAGCCGTGCCAGCTCCAGTGCCGTGGCCAGCTGTGCTATGTTCCTCAGTTGAGGGTCCATGTCGCGTACAGCCTGATCGAGATGGTCCCACAGATTCACAACTGGCTTTATATGCGGGGAGTCTGGTGGCTAGGGGAGTACGGTAAACTCATCCTAGTCTTCTTCGAACCACACACGCATACTACGAGCTGTGTGACACGTTGTCCGCTAGTGGATGCCATCCTGCAGAGGAAAAACGAACTGCGTATAGGGGTGGATGTGGCTCCCAAGAATAGATACATAATTGTGATGATCCATTGTGCTGTCCAGAATGACGACATCACCCAGGCCACTCCACAAAAACATTCCCCAGAACATAACGCACCTTCCTTCGCCTGTATCCATCCGGCGATTGTTTTAGGGTGTTTGCTTTCAGACATTTCACGCCGTAAACGCCAATGTCCACCTATGTCCACCTGTATGATGGAGCATAAAACGTAATCTGAAAAGACCACCTTTCGCCGCTCATTACACGTGCACTTGCAATATTGACGCGCAAATTCCAGCCCTCGTAACCCATGAACAGCAGTCAGCATGGGTGCATGAACTAGGCGCCTGCTTCAGAGGCCCATACGCAGCAACGTGCGCCGTTGAGGACACACTGTTGGTAGGCTTTTGGTTCACCTGGGTGGTCAGTTGCTCAACGGCTGCACGTCTATTCGTTCTTACAGATCTCCATAGACGTTGTTCACCCCTATCGTCTATGACCCTTGCTGCATCACAGTTGCCTCGGCGCCCGTTTTGGGTAGCGCCATTTTTTCTGGGCACGGCATACAGGTTGTCCATAATTAAAAATCTCAGTTTCAAAACGCTGTAGAAACAGAACCACTGCTCAGAATGGCGTCAAAATTGAACATCTTTTTATTGGCGCAGGGGGGAAACGTCATGGAACAAAACAAAATTTAACTTTAATTTTACCAGTAGATGGCGTTGTAAGCGTCTTAACGTAAATGGGGTCGGCTGAAAACGACAGATGAATCGCAATACGGCGGTTATGGTTTGAGTCGCACATTACACCATCCCTACTGTCTAAGGTACATGGCTCCACAATTTCCGCAGTCAACAGTATTGGAGTTGTTAGTCAGGTAATCCCATTCACCAAGGAAAGATCATCCGCCTCCTTAACTGAGGGGTCAGCGTGTCTGACTAACATGCAATGGCCCCGACTTCGAGTCCCGGATGGATCGGAGACTTTCCCCGAGCGGGGACAGGGTGTTGTGTCGTCCTCGTCATCATTTCATTATCATCGAGACGCTAGTTGCCCAATTTGGCGTCAGCTAAAAAGACTTGCAACTCGGCGGTCGAATTTCCCCAGGTGGGTACTCACGGCCACAAGTGCCATACGATCATCATGATTACGGTAAGATCGTATCACATAGGATGGGTAAAATCGGTTTTCAATCGTCATGAGGCCAAGAACTTCATAAAAAGCAAAATGTCGTTGGTTTTAATTTTCCTGGGGCCAAAACCCGCATAAAAAGCGAAATGACATCGTTTCCTAACTGTCGTGAGAATGACGCAAGACATGTTCAATATGCCGTCCACCGATTTGTGCCATACGTTGAAATCGAGAAGCAGCATCTTTCACAACAGATCTGAGTGTCTCGGTGGTTACGTTGAGAAGGTGCTGCGCAATGCGTGCCATCAGTTCAGGTACGTTCGTAATTGGAGCACTGAACTCAAGATCTATCAGGTAACCCCACAGCCAGAAGCCACACGGGTTAAGATTAGGCGATCTGGACGCCCAGGCTGCAGGGAAATGACGGCTAATATTTCTAGAATTTCCGCTTCACTGGCTGTGTCTTGTGCGGTCGAGCCCCATCTTGCATAAAAATGATCCCACCCACACATCCACGCAGCTGAAGGGTTGGAATTACACTGGTACGCAAAAGACTTTCATAGCGTCCACCCGTGACGATACAGGTAACATGACCCGCAGGACTCATCTCGAAAAAGTACGGTTCTACGATGAGCGATGACGTCAAGTCGCACAACACAGTCACTTTTCCAATGAAGTGGTACCAGCTGATGTACATGCGAATTTTCCGTTGCCCATATTCTGCACGTCTCCGTATCAACATGTGCCTGGAGATGGAAATGGGCTTCGCCCGTCCACAGAATGTTCCATTGCCATTCATTGTCCACTTCCATGCGGGCAACAGAGCGAACGTTTGTTTCGCTGGCAGGTCAGCAGAATGGAGCTCCTGAACATAGGTGATTTTGTATTGATAGCAGTGTAGGATGTTTCGCAGGATTTTATGCACCGTGATCGCAGGCATATCCAACGTTCGGAAAATCCCCGTGCACTGCATGTCTGCACACCACCGCTCGCTCCCTCCTGCCGTGCTCTAGCCACATCTTCGACAGACGTCGGGTCAACTGCTTTCTTCCCTTTGCGACCCTGCACTTAGAAAGAACCTGGCCGGCCGATGTGGCCGAGCAGTTCTAGGCGCTTCAGTCTGGAACCGCGCGACCGCTACGGTCGCAGGTTCGAATCCTGCCTCGGTCATGGATGTGTGTGATGTCCTTAGGTTAGTTAGGTTTAAGTAGTTCTAGGTTCTAGGGGACTGATGACCTCAGCTGGTAAGTCCCATAGTGCTCTGAGCCATTTGAGCCATTCTCTGAAGTCCTGCAGGGCAAGAGCCCCAATTATACCATCAACTTGGAGAATACCAAGCGTATTTCAGGAAAGGAAGATCCTGCCCAGAACAAAACCTAAACCTTAAAATCCAAACACCTTATCAAAAATTCAGAAAGCATACGACTCAACAACGGGGAATCCCTCATCTATATACTAAAAAAATTAAACGACAAAACCACAAACCTGATCAGAAAAACTCATATACTCCAAAATCAATTTTATGGGAGAATTCTGCGACCCTTTCGAGATAAAAGCTGATGTATGGCGAGGAGACGAACTCTCCTCACAGCTATTTAACTGCCGCCTAGAAAAAGTGGTCAGAGAGTGGAACACGAAGATCCATAGTGGAATCCGATTGGAAACAAAAAACTAAGGCACCAAAGTCAATTCTCTAGCCTCTGCAGACGATATGGCCCTACTAGCTGACTCCTAGGAAGAAGTCGAAGAACAGAAAAATTGGGTCTCAAAATCTCCTCTGAAAGGATCAAGCTACTGACAAACATAAAAAACTACAAAAACACACTAAAATGAAAGAACGAAAAATATAGATTGTCAAAGAATTCAAATATCTTGTAGAATGGATCAGCTGGAATGTCCTCGAAAAAAAAAGCAACGGAATGTAGAAGAAGTAAAGTTGAACTGGCCTTCCTGTCCACCAAAAACATATACAGCAAAAAGTCCCTCTCACGGGATTAAAAAATAAGACGTTACAATGCATTAATCAAATCAGAGGCCGCCCTGTATGCAGCCGATACATTGTCCAGCACCAACCATGACGCAGTTGAAAGGCTGGGGATCAGAGAAAGGAAGATATTGTAAAGGCAACAATGATGAATCTAAATGGAATTTTTATATTGTATGAAGTTGCCAAGACCGTTAATAGTTATAGTTCATTAATGATAACATGATGGTCTCGCGGTTCTAGGCGCTCAGTCCGGAACCGCGCGACTGCTACGGTCGCAGGTTCGAATCCTGCCTCGGGCATGGATGTGTGTGGTGTCCTTGGGTTAGTTAGGTTTAAGTAGTTCTAAGTTGCAGGGAACTGATGACCACAGATGTTAAGTCCCATAGCGCTCAGAGCCATTTTTTTGATAACATGATGTAATATCTTTAAAATTTTATTTATTTTTTTGTTTATTCTTTGGTAGCAAAGATGTGATGATTCTGGGATAGCTGCTAAGTAAGAAGTCAATGAAGTCTTAATGAGGCAAACTGGCGTGTGTTCTTGGTGATTTAAAATTAGACTAAATATCGTCAAGCAACATCTTTTGGGAACTGCCGCAAATATTACGTTACGGCAGTTATAATATTATGAAAAACGAACTAATTCACATAAAAAATGAAACCCTCCCAACTACCGAAAAATCTCAGACGCAAGGAGGAAAAGAAGAATTGATTTTTATGGACATATCCTCAGAATGAACACAAAAAATTGTTTACTAATTCCGCAACCAAAAATTCAAATTGATTTAAGGAAACGGAGAAAGACTTAAGAGAACTACAAATCACAGAAAATATGCTCATATATACAGGGTGAGTCACCTAACGTTACCGCTGGATATATTTCGTAAACCACATCAAATACTGACGAACCGATTCCACAGACCGAACGTGAGGAGAGGGGCTAGTGTAATTGTTTAATACAAACCATAAAAAAGTGCACGGAAGTATGTATTTTAACACAAAACTACGTTTTTTTAAATGGAACCACGTTAGTTTTGTTAGTACATCTGAACATATAAACAAAGACGTAATCAGTGCCGTTTGTTGCATTGTAAAATGTTAATTACATCCGGAGGTATTGTAACCTAAAGTTGACGCTTGAAACATTGTCCTCACTTCATTGCAGGGGCCCAAACAGCTGCAACATACATCGCGTTTCTACAGAATGATCTGCCAACGTTGCTCGAAAATGTGCCACTGGAAACGCGTCGACGTATGTGGTATCAGCATGATGGTGCACCTGCACATTCCGCAATTAACACTAGGCTGACCCTTGACAGGATGTTCGACGGGCATTTCATAGGACGTGGAGGACGCATAAATTGGCCAGCCCGTTCTCCTGATCTTACACCTCTGGGCTTCTTTCTGTGGGGTACGTTCAAGGAGAATGTGTACCATGATGTGCCTACAACCCCAGAGGATATGAAACAACGTATTGTGGCAGCCTGCGGCGACATTACACCAGATGTACTGTGGCGTGTACGACATTCATTACGCCAGAGATTGCAATTGTGTGCAGCAAATGATGGCCACCACATTGAACATCTATTGGTCTGACATGTCGGGACACACTCTATTCCACTCCGTAATTGAAAACGGAAACCACGTGTGTACGTGTACCTAACCCCTCACGGTAATGTACATGTGCGTCAGTGAAAAATACCAATAAAAAGGTGTTAGCATGTGGACGTAATGTGCTGTTCCAGTCTCTTCTGTACCTAAGGACCATCACCGTTCCCTTTGGATCCCTACGTAATTCGGTGCTCCCCGATACACACGATCGAACAGTGGAGGAGTGGTACTCAAGCGTCAACTTTAGGTTACAATATCTCCGGATCTAATTAACATTTTACAATGCAACAAACGGCACTGATTACGTATTTGTTTATATGTTCAGATGTGCTAACAAAACTAACGGGGTTCCATTTAAAAAAAACGTAGGTTTGTGTTAAAAAACATACTTCCGTGCATTTTTTTATGGTTTGTAGTAACCAATTACACTAGCTCCTCTCCTCACGTTCGGTCTGTGGATTCGATTCGTCAGTATTTGATGTGGTTTACGAAATATATCCAGCGGTAATGTTAGGTGACTCACCCTGTATAGATAAAAGAGAGGTCCAAGTCAAAATGAAAACCAAACGAACAATGCAAATCTCTGAGGAAGAAAGGAAAGCAAGATCAGAAAGAATTAAACAATACTGAGCTAATAGAAAGGGAAAGAACATTAAAAACTGATTGATTTTGCGTACCCCAAAGTAGGGTGAAACGAAAGAAGGAGGGCATAGTTAGTGTAGTGCAGTGTACATTTTGACTTTCCTAAGAACTCAATAACTACAGATATAACATCTTACAACGTGGTGTGTAACTTATTTTGTGTCCAGTATTTTGAGAAAAATGGGAAAAAGTGGTACAGAGTTACCCCGATTGACTGTAACGCGACTGAATTCAATTTCACATCTTAAGGCTAACTAACATCTGTTTGCAGTTATATTCACCTTTTTTTATCAACTATTGCGAAACATGAAATAATATAAAGAAATGAAAGCAGTTTCATATATTGCCCTAAACATTCCACAAATATGTTATATATAGAACACGTTGATAGTACTGCTGGCAAACGGCTGCGCTGCGCAGCCGACGGAATGTTGTGTGATTGCATCGATAGATGTCAGGCGCAGCGCTGTAGGTACGTGGCCGTGTAGCCACGTACCACCGCTACTGACATCTACCGACGAGAGCATATAACATCCAGTCACTTGCATAACGCTGCCGTTTGATGGCAGTACGATCGACATGCTTTACACGGTACTAATTTGTAGAATAGTGAGGACAACATATGAAAAAATATATATTTCTTTATGTTATTGGCCATTGCGTACTAATTGATAAACATTGGCTATAAAACTGCACGTAAACGTCTGTCCTGTGTAGCGAGAATAAATTCACTTGCGGCTACACAACTGGCGCTGTTAGTTATATCAAGCTGCCCATGGGCATAGCCGATGTTAATAACATAATTCGTTGAGTGACAATTTTTGGAAGGCTCCGATTGAAAATAATCCGAGCCAATTGTTTTAATACAAATTAGTGATGGGCTAAACTGCGATTTTCCGATATCAGTGATTTCTGTGAATGCTACTTTTCAGTATCTGTTATTCTTAACTGTGATTTGTCGCAGTTAAGGAACCTAAGTCGCGTATCCCTCCGCCACTGCTACTTCCGCGATTTCTGCGACTTCTGCTACTTCTGCGATTTCTGTGACTCCTGCGATTTCTGCGACGTACCACCGTATGAAAAAGTTACATCTGTCCACACAGAAAATTGCATCTCAACAAACCTGTCATTGGTAAGTATGTTTTACGTTTATTCTTCCGTTGGCTTTAATTTTGTATTAAAGAAACAACTGTGACAATATTAATAGTGTAATTAATATGTAAGTAGCCGCACAGTACCGTAATAGTTCGTGTTTAGAAAATGAATTCTAACATATTGCTATGTTCATAGGTACCTGAACTACATTTCAGTCACTCAGTAAAGTGATAATTCAAAATATCATTGTCAACAGATCTGAAGAAATTGCCAGTCTTTAGACCGTTTTCGTCAGACGACAGGTTAGTTTCTAAGCGTTTTGATGGACTTCATTACTTCAGTGAGATCGTTCTTGCGAATGTGATATAGCAAATATTAGCAAATGTGGTATAGCAAATATTAGCAATCTACTCTGTCAATTATATTGCTAGTAATTAGTGACAGCAAAAATTGTTTAATAATCCTTGTGTTTTTGCAGACGCAGTTCTGACTGATTACTGGTTGCTGTACATATCTATCCACATCAAGGCTGTTGAGAGAGACTCGTGAAGATTCAAGACAGCTCTTAGAGGATTTGCAGTTTAAAAGTGAAATAATTATGAAATAAGTGTGTGACTGATTAAAGTGTTTTATTGAAGTTGTTGTGCGATTTTAAAGGAATAATAAATGTTAAATACATTGAGTGAATAATAAAAATCTCATTTTCCACATGTTAAGCCGTCCTATACCCGTAATTTTCCGCCACTTATTTATTGGTAAACACTTGTTGGAGAGTGACATGCCGCCGCCCCCCCCCCCCTTTCTCCACAATCTTGGTATGACACTAACCTGTAACATATCCCAAAGTCTACAATTTGCATTTTGAGGCTGTTGATATGAAAGTGGGAAGTACAGATCTTCCAGTTAAATCAGGAATAGCTTAAGTGCATTACTTGAAAGTGACACAGGAAAAGCTTACTTGTGTAGGTGGTAGTAGTGTCGGCAAAAAGATCTTGTGTGTGAAGTTGCCATGTAGAACACCAGGTGTAAAACTTTTCTCTCGAGTCTTGAACTGTGTCGGAACAAAAGTGAGGCGTTCATATGACTGTTTTCATTTCTCTACACTTATACAGATGTCTGAGTTCTGCTGTGTTAACATTGCAAAGTCCTGTAGGCATGTGGAGTATTAACCAAAACTGTCATACTGGAAGCAGAATCAAACACATTTGTTACGTTACTTGATATTGTCAGGAGAAAAAGGCAATGTTGCTTCTTATTAATATAATACATTCAGAGTCACAGCAGTATTTGACCAACCATAACTGATGCTGAATGTGCATGTCGTCATATAATATGAAGGGCTTATTTCAATAGTGGTACAAGTCCATTACCTACACTTTTCTGTCTATAATGCTTCTGAAATTAGTGATCCAAACAAACATAAATAAAGGTTCATCTCTAGCAAGAAGCCATATGCTTGAATATTTCTGGTATCTCAACTGCAGATTTTTCAGCACTCATTTAACTTTACGACTCTATATCTCAAAATTAACAAAAATGGACTTGTACCACTATTGAAATAAGCCCTTCATATGCACACACAGCACACCGATCTCGTGAGGCACAAGGCTCTCATAACGAAGTACATACGTCGGTCAACAGATGACACTAGGAAAAGTATGTTAACTGCGCTTTTTAGTTGCTACTTGCGACTCTTAGTTGCGATTTGTCACAGAAATCGCAGTTTGACTCGGTAGCGAATAGCGTAGTATGAACTTTGCTCAACAGATGGCAGTGCTAACTGCGCTTTTTTAGTTGCTACTTGTGACTCTTAGTTGCGACTTGTCACGGAAATCGCAGTTACTCTCCATAGCGTACCGCAGAGATGGACGTAGTACGAACTATGACCCACAGATGGCACTGTTAACCGCGCTTTCTAGTTGCTACTTGCGACTCTTAGTTGCGACTTGTCACGGAAATCGCAGTTAGACTCCATAGCGTACCGCAGAGATGGACGTAGTACGAACTTTGGCCAACAGATGCCACTGTTATCCGCGCTTTTTAGTTGCTACTTGCGACTCTTAGTTGCGACTTGTCACTGAAATCGCAGAAAGCAGTGCTAAATTCGACCAATAGATGGCTCACGTCTTTCAATGTGAAATACTACTTGCGACTGCTAACTGTGACTGAAATCGCAGTTAGATTCTGTAAAGTTGCTACTGTGATATCTGTGACTTCTCAGTCACTGTGATTTCTAACAGATACGCGATTTCCTGCCCACCACTAATACAAATGTAGGTTTCCCATTGATATTGGCCACGCAAGGCTATCTCATAGCTGCGGCAGGCGATGTTGTTTAAATCGATGCATTTTGCTCGTGAGAGGCAAGTTCACCCATGTTCTTTCTCCGAGAGAAATTCTCGTAGTAATTATCGCGAGCCCACTCCAGACCTTTTACAACCAGACAGGCAGTCTACTTGGCCGAGGCTGTTACCGCACGCTGTGCGGTAGCGCTCGATCCGGGAGCAAGTCGGTTCGAATCCTGATAGAGGAAAAAACTTCCACTGCCGGCAAAGGGAGGATATTTGGCCTGCAATGGGGGGAGAGGTAGTGGCGTAAAGTTCCTGATCGCTAGAGTTTGTGTGTGTTTTTTTTTTCTTTATTGTGATTTCTAGCGGCGTAATACGCCACTTCTCAACGGAGTGATACATTGGAAAAAATGAAAACGAGACACATAAAAGGCGAGAAAGGGCGACATAAGAACATAGTAAGGGGAGACAGTGGGGTTTGGAATATACATGTTCATGCGAGACAGTTAAAAAAAGCCCACATAAAGTTAAAAACACAGTTGGCGATTTGCGTAGCACATAAAAAACACAAGTCACACGCACAACTTAAAGGTTGACAACAGTGTTAAACTACACCAGAACGACGACACTTCACCCTCGCACTACCAACCCATTTTCAGTAACGTGTATTACAGTGTGTGTGTGTGTGTGTGTGTGTGTGTGTGTAAGGGGGGGGGGATCGGGGGGGTTTCTTTGTACCCAACATAAAAAAAAATTAAAAAGTAAGTAAAATTCATTAATAGTTCTTGAATCACATTAATAACATACTTTCGAAAGATCTGTTGATGCATGATCAGGATAAAGAACCTGAATATTTCTTTTAAAACTGTTTTCAAAAATGCATTTTAGAGCTTTCACTTACTTCGTCACTTAAGTTTACTAAATATAATTACCTTGAGAAAAATTAGTAGTAAAAGTCGTTACAGCACTGTTGAAGCACACTTTACTGTAATTAAGAAATATTACAAAGCCTTGAGGTAATATACAAATAGCTTAGGAACATAACATAGTTTTGTGAGAAGAATTATTCACCACTTTCTTCGGAATCTAATTCAAAATTGGAACGTACAATAGTTTTTTTGCTGTGTTTACGACATGTGTATATCTTACAATTTTTGCAAATTATTGTTGTTTTGTTGACTTTGTTGTATTTTTCTGCTTTTGGACGGCTTTCATCAACTCACAAATGACATCTACCTTTACCTCCACGAGCTTACTTTGCACTGAAATTCTGCTTGACTTTCTGTCCGAGAATAGCCTCCATACTTGGAACTACAGGCTTTGGCAGTCCTGAAATATTTGTAGTACTTCCTTCAATATTTGGTTTCGCTTATTAGGTTTTCTTATTCCAGTCCAGGAAGTTCAACATAAATAGTGTGTAACTATTTGCCGCTGCTATGTCCACAAGAGCATAGAAAACAGACAGCGGCCATCTTCTTGTAGCCCTCTTACAAGGGAACCTCCCTATCGCACCCCCCTCAGATTCAGTTATAAGTTGGCACAGTGGATAGGCCTTGAAAAACTGATCACAGAGCAATCGAGAAAACAGGAAGAAGTTGTGTGGGACTATGAAAAAAATAACCAGAATATACAAACTGAGTAGTCCATGTGCCAGATAAGCAACTTCAAGGAGAATGTTAGACCACGAGTGCCGTGGTGCTGTGGTTAGCGTGAGCAGCTGCGAAACGAGAGATCCTTGATTCAAATTTCCCCTCAAATGAAAATTTTAATTTTTTATTTTCAGACAATTATCAAAGTTCAGGCACTCACACATAATCAACTTCGCTCTCCAAAATTCCGGGACATGTTCAGATTTGCTTGAACATATGCAGGATTTGACGGTCTACGCACGGAAAATTTGAAAACGTTAAAAATATATGTTTTGACAAAGCACAGGGAAAACTGTGCGACTGTGAAACTATTGCATTCATTTGTTGCAGTTTATGTGACAAACTTATGTTTTCATCACTTTTTTGGGAGTGATTATCACATCTACAAGAAAACCTATATCGGGCAAGGTAGAAGACTCTTTTTACCCATTCGCCAAGTGTACAAGTTAGGTTGGTCGACAACATATTCCTGTCATGTGACGCACATGCCGTCGCCAGTGTCGTATAGAATATATCAGACGTGTTTTCCTGTGGAGGAATCGGTTGACCTATGACCTTGCGATCAAATGTTTTCGGTTCCCATTAAGGAGGCACGTCCTTTCGTCTACTAATCGCACGGATTTTCGGTGAACAGAGACGTCAATGAACGAACGGACAGATGATAACTTTGTGAAAATATAGGAAGTAAACTTTTCAGTCGAGGGAAGACACCTCAGTCCGCAGCTGCTCACGCTAACCACGGGACCACGGCGCTCCTAAGCTCACATTATCTTTCATGTTGCCTATCTTGCGCATGGACTACTCAGTTTGTGTATTTTGCTTATTTTTTTCGTAGTTCCACACAACTTTTTCCTGTTTTTTCGATTGATCTGTGTTCAGTTTTTCAAGGCCTATCCACTGTGCCAACTTATAACTAAATCTGAGGGGGATGCGATGGGGAGGTTCCCTTGTTAGTTGAATATTTCCTTACCATTTGATGTATCGTGTCAAAGTCACCTTTAGTCTCGTTATAATGCAAATTTATAACTGTTTTCTTCTTACAGGGGGACCCTCCATACTGTAAAACACGGATTTTGATGAGCTTCAAATATGTTGTAGAGGCACTTACCCTGACTGCCTGGCTATCCGGTTTTTTAGCGACAGGCCTTGGTTTTTGAGAAAATCGATTTTGAAGTTTATTGCATGCTTGTATACCTATAACACTAGACAAATGACAAGTGTGTTAGCGTAGCGCAGCGCTAAAGGTTTTTACGCTGCTGTGCTGGAGGTACCGTGTTCGAATCCTACACGCGGTTTTTTTTTTCTTTTTCAAAATCGGCCGAATTTTTCGATTTTATTTCAAACAATAACACAGTTTAAGGTGTGTCAAATTATAAAAATATATTCAGTTATTAATTTTTTCTGTCATACAATATTACAAAATTTTACTTTTTATCGTCCACACTGCTTGATGTGCCAGAACAATATCGTGGGTGATACTTATCATAGAAACAACCGAAGCACAAATTTTCGCAGTTCCACGCGCATTTTATGAAAGCAACCGTCTTGCAGGCGCACGGTTTCTTCATGAGTGATATCGGGAAACACAATTCTTTTGCATTCATAAAAATTTCTTTCACCCGCTAATTTCGATGCGAACCATGCTTATCTAATCATGCTTTCAAAGTTAGGTGCGCTGAATTGATGTAGGATTAGCGAATGTAATTTTATCGAATCTTCCCTAGAAGCGATCTCTCCATTGTCTTTCATCAAGTCGGGAGCATTCTGAATAATTTTCGTGAAGATTTTTACCTGTTGGTAAAAATAAACATCGCAGAGCTGGCAATAAGGAGTGCACTTTGGTGGGAGCACGTTTAAGGTGCAGGTGCTCGCTTTCCTTTCATCAGTGAGTAGACGATCGTATAAAGATGAATCGGTTTGCACTCCCCACGAATCAATTACGTACAAAAAAATTTTCTATCCCACGTACGGAAGAAATACAGAATGCAAAAATTCTTTGTACAGCAGTTTCGTGAACTTCCCGGATTTCGCGCAGGACACGACTACATTTCTGTATTTCCCAGTTAATTCGTCTACTCGTTTTTGAACGTTTGGACCAAATTTTCCGGACGGTTCTTACATACATAAAAAAATATGGGAGCAGTATTCGAACACGGTTCTTCCAGCGCGGTAGCGGTGAAGATTACCGTTACTCTACGCTGACTTGCTCGGAATATATGTAATGTTACGGGTATACAAAGCGGGCAATGAACTTCAAAATCTATCTTCTCAAAAACCAAGGCCCGTCGCTAAAAAACTGGATAGCCAGGGACTCAGGGTAAGTGCCTCTACAACATATTACAAGCGCATCAAAATCCGTGATTTACAGTATGGAGGGTCCCCTTGTTAGTGTCAGTCGGTGAACTAACTGCAGCGTCATAATGTTGAGATTATAGAAACAGCAGATTTCTTTTGGGTTTTCGCGGGGGATATAACAGACAATTGTGATTGGAATATTTCCAGTACTAATATCACTGAAAGCAAATTTACTAGAATATAATTTCCGTCTTGAGATATCTTTCAGTTTTAAGGTACATGTTTCCTATTTGCTTGTAATGTTCCCACGAGAGTTAGCTTGTGGTTCCTCCATAGATCTTCGGCCAAATCAATTGAAGTGTAATATCTGTCTGTGGTGACATTTTGCCCTGAGTTATGTGTAGGAACCACTGGGCGTTTGACCACAGCTGCAGCGGAATTTGATTGTTGTGTACCATGATTTCGTTTCCCAGCATAAGGCTCCTTGCTGATAACATATCTAGTTTTAGCGTCGGTGAGCATGCGTATAAGTATACCATATTTACCAGGTTTTTCCTTCATGAAGACCTTGAAGGGCCACCTGCCACGGAACAATGACAACATTTCATCTGTAACAGTGTGCATCCCAACAGAATAATATTTTGGCAGTAATGCATTCATTTTATCAAAAACTTCTCGCATTGCCGCAAACTTACCACGTTTCTTGCAATCACTTCGCGACTCTCTATCATCATATCCCACTATTTTAGTTGTTGTTGTTGTGGTGGTGGTCTTCAGTCCTGAGACTGGTTTGATGCAGCTCTCCATGCTACTCTATCCCGTGCAAGCTTCTTCATCTCCCAGTACTTACTGCAACCTACATCCTGCTTAGTGTATTCATCTCTTGGTCTCCCTCTACGATTTTTACCCTCTATGCTGCACTCCAATGCTAAATTTGTGATCCCTTGATGCCTCAGAACATGACCTACCAACCGGTCCCTTCTTCTTGTCGAGCTGTGCTACAAACTCCTCTTCTCCACAATTCTATTCAATACCTCCTCATTAGTTGTGTGATCTACCCATGTAATCTTCAGCATTCTTCTGTAGCACCACATTTCGAAAGCTTCTATTCTCTTCTTGTTCAAACTATTTATCGTCCATGTTTCACTTCCATATATGGCTACACTCCATACAGATACTTTCAGAAACGACTTCCTGACACTTAAATCTATACTCGATGTTAACAAATTTCTCGTCTTCAGAAACGCTTTCCTTGCCATTGGTAGTCTACATTTTATATCCACTCTACTTCGACCATCATCAGTTATTTTGCTCCCAAAATAGCAAAACTCCTTTACTACTTTAAGTGTCGCATTTCCTAATCTAATACCCTCAGCACCACCCGATTTAATTCGACTACATCCTCGTTATGCTTTTGTTGATGTTCATCTTATATCCTCCTTTCAAGACACTGTCAATTTTGTTCAACTGCTCTTCCAAGTTCTTTGCTGTCTCTGATAGAATTACAATGTCATCGGCGAACCTCAAAGTTTTTATTTCTTCTTCATAGATTTTAATACCTGCTCCGAATTTTTCTTTTGTTTCCTTTACTGCTTGCTCAATATACAGACTGAATAACATCGGGGAGAGGCTACAACTCTGTCTCAGTCCCTTCCCAACTACTGCTTCCCTTTCATGTCCCTCGACTCTTATAACTGCCATCTGCTTTCTGTACAAATTGTAAATAGCCTTTCGCTCCATGTATTTTACCACTGACACCTTCAGAATTTGAAAGAGAGTATTCCAGTTAACATTGTCAAAAGCTTTCTCTAAGTCTACAAATGCTGGAAACGTAAGTTTGCCTTTCCTTAATCTTTCTTCTAATATAAGTCGTAGGGTCAGTATTGCCTCACGTCTTCCAATATTTCTACGGAATCCAAACCGATCTTCCCCTAGGTCGGCTTCTACCATTTTTTCCATTCGTCTGTAAAGAATTCGCGTTAGTATTTTGCAGCTGTGACTTATTAAACTGATAGTTCGGTAATTTTCACGTCTGTCAACACCTGCTTTCATTGGGATTGGAATTATTATTTTCTTCTTGAAGTCTGAGGGTATTTCACCTGTCTCATATATCTTGCCAACCAGATGGTAGAGTTTTGTCAGGGCTGGCTCTCCCAAAGCTGTCAGCAGCTCTAATGGAATGTTGTCTACTTCCTGGGTCTTGTTTCGACTTAGGTCTTCCAGTGCTCTGTCAAACTCTTCGCGCAGTATCATATTTCCCATTTCATCTTCATCTACCTCCTCTTCCATTTCCATAATATAGTCCTCAAGTACATCGCCCTTGTATAGACCCTCTATATACTCCTTGCACCCTTCTGCTTTCTCTTCTTTGCTTACAAGGGAACCTCCCCATCGCACCCCCCTCAGATTTAATTATAAGTTGGCACAGTGGATAGGCCTTGAAAAACTGAACACAGATCAATCGAGAAAACAGGAAGAAGTTGTGTGGAACTATGAAAAAAATAAGCAAAATATACAAACTGCGTAGTCCATGCGCAAGATAGGCAAAATATAGGACAGTGTGAGCACACGGGCGCCGTGCTCCCGTGGTTAGCGTGAGCAGCTGCAGAATGTGATGTCCTTGGTTCAAGTCTTCCCTCGAGTGGAAATTTAACTTTCTTTAATTTCGCAAAGTTATGATCTGTCCGTTCGTTCATTAACGTCTCTGTTCACTGTAACAAGTTTAGTGTCTGTGGTTTGCGACCGCACCGCAAAACCGTGCGATTAGTAGACGAAAGGACGTGCCTCTCCAATGGGAAGCGAAAACATTTGATCGCAAGGTCATAGGTCAACCGATTCCTCCACAGGAAAACACGTCTGATACATTCTATTCGACACTGGTGACGGCATGTGCGTCACATGATAGGACTATGATGTCGACCCACCTAACTCGTTCACTTGGCGAATGGGTAAAAAGATTCTTCTATCTTGCCAGATTTAGGTTTTCTTGTGGATATGATAATCACTCCCAAAAAGTGATGAAAACATAAGACTTTGTTACATAAACTGAAAATAAAAAATTAAACTTTTCACTCGAGGGAAGACTTGAACCAAGGACCTCCCATTCCGCAGCTGCTCACGCTAACCCCGAGACCACGGTGCTCCTTCGATTTCACTCGCCTTGATGTTGCCTATCTTAAGCATGGACTCTTCAGTTTGCATATTTTGCTTATTTTTTCATAGTTCCATACAACTTCTTCCTGTTTTCTAGATTGATCTGTGTTCAGTTTTTCAAGGCCTATCCACTGTGCCAACTTATAACTAAATCTAAGGGGGGTGCGATGGGGAGGTTCCCTTGTTAGAACTGGGTTCCCATCTCAGCTCTTGATATTCATGCAAGTGGGTCTCTTTTCCCCGAAGATCTCTTTAATTTTCCTGTAGGCAGTACCTCTCTTACCATTAGTGATATACGCCTCTACATCCTTACATTTGTCCTCTAGCCATTCCTACTTAGCCATTTTGCACTTCCTTTCGATCTGTTTTTTGAGACGTTTGTATTCCTTTTTGCCTGCTTCATTTACTGCATTTCTGTATTTTCTCCTTTTGTCAATTAAATTCAATATCTCCTCTGTTACTCAAGGATTTCTATTAGCCCTCGTCTTTTTACCTACTTGATTCTCTGCTGCCTTCACTGTTTCATCTCTCAAAGCTACCCATTCTTCTTCTACTGCATTTATTTCACCCATCATTGTCAATTGTTCCCTAATGCTCTCCCTGAAACTCTCTACAACTTCTGGTTCTGTGAGTTTATCCAGGTCCCATCTCCTTAAATTCCCACCTTTTTGCAGTTTCTTCAGTTTTAATCTACAGTTCATAACCAATAGATTTTGGTCAGAGTCCACATCTGCCCCTGGAAATGCCTTACAATTTAAAATCTGGTTCCTAAATCTCTGTCTTACCATTATATAATCTATCTGAAACCTTCCAGTATCTCCAGGCTTCTTCCACGTATACAACCTTCTTTCATGATTTTTGAACAATTTGTTAGCTATGCTGTGCAAAATTCTAGCAGGCGGCTTCCTCTTTCATTCCTTACCCCCATTCCATATTAACCTACTACATTTCCTTCTCTTCCTTTTCTTACTATCGAATTCTAGTCACCCATGACTATTAAATTTTCATCTCCCTTCACTATCTGAATAATTTATTTTATCTCATCATACACTTCATCAGTCTCTTCTTCATCTGCAGAGCTAGTTGGCATATAAACTTGTACTACTGTGGTAGGCATGGGCTTCGTATCTATCTTGGCCACAATAACGCATTCACTATGCTGTTTGTAGTACCTTACCCGCATTCCTATTTTTTTATTCATTATTAAACCTACTCCTGCATTACCCCTATTTGATTTTGTATTTATAACCCTGTATTCACCTGAGAAAAAGGTTTGTTCCTCCTGCCGCCGAACTTCACTAATTCCCACTATATCTAACTTTATCCTATCCATTTCCCTTTTTAAATTTTCTAACCTACCTGTCCGATTAAGGGATCTGCCATCCACGCTCCGATCCGTAGAACGCCAGTTTTCTTTCTCCTGATAACGACGTCCTCCTGAGTAGTCCCCGCCCGGAGATCCCAATGGGGGACTATTTTAGCTCCGGAATATTTTACCCGAGAGGACGTCCATACAGTAAAGCTGCATGCCCTCGGGATAAATTACGGCTGTAGTTTTCCCTTGTTTTCAGCCGTTCGCAGTACCAGCACAGCAAGGCCGCTTTGGTTAGTGTTACAAGGCCAGATCAGTCAATCATCCAGACTGTTGCCCCTGCAACTACTGAAAAGGCTGCTGCCCCTCTACAGGAACCACACGTTTTTCTGGGCTCTCAACAGATACCCCTCCGTTGTGGTTGCACCTACGGTACGGCTATCTGTATCGCTAAGGCACGCAAGCCTCCCCACCAACGGGAAGGTCCATGGTTCATGGGGGGAGTAAGCTGCTGGAATCTAGTTCGGCTCATGGTAGCGATATAAACAAATCTTCCTGAAGTGTAGGACCATAAATCTGTAACACATGACTTACTGTCGTTTTCCTTCCTCATAATAATATGCCATGAATTCAAGACAGTTTCTGGAGACAAAAGTTTTTCAAATGATTCTCTTATTGTTCCTACTTTACCTTGTTCCTACTTTACCCTGTTCCTACTTTACCTTCGTCTGTTATGCCTTCTCTTTCTGTCATTACATTTTGTCCTACTCGTCCTCTAATGTGAGGAGATTTGGAGCTATAAATTTTTCCAGTGTTTGTAATATACTTGTCACTAACCTAACAAGCTGCAGTTTCAGGTGCCCAGAGTTAATCTTCAGCGTCTGTAGGTACTCTATCACTGTCTACGTCCTCGTGCAAAACACATTTCTCTTCAGATTTACTCACTACATTGTCAGTTTCATCAAATTCAGTTTGAGAATCTGTAGATTCTTCCCAAATACGTGATACTTCTCTGTCAGTAAGTGACTGTCGATACATTTTCAATCACAGTTGAATCTAACACTGGACTAAGTGCCACTGAACACGAAATAATAAAGAACCAAAGGGAAATGAATCATTGTTGAGACGATTGTTGCTGTCAACCCAGAGAAATATAATGTTCATGTGTTCTAAGGTCATGTAATCACGTAATGCTATTATTTGTGGAGTAAGACGACTGCTGTGAGAATTCACATCTACTACCAAGAGGGGGGGGGGGGGAGGGGGTGGAGAGACTTTATGACCACCTCCCCAAACTTAAGTTTTCCGATTAAACTTAAACGAAAAATGTAAAACAATCATAGAATCAGGAAGGAGACCTCATTAAAGACAATAAATACTTTTTACAAAATTTTAAAAAGTAAAGTACCTGAGTAGATTTCAATATTTTCAAAAGGTGGGCATAATGCACCCCTCCCCCTGCCCCTTGGTATTGCGAGGGTTAAAAACCACTGGATGCGACAGAGCACAGACGACAAAGAATGAAACCTGCTGGGAGAGACGTGCCGAGGGAGAGGAGGCCTGAGAGGAGGGAAAAGATGTGATAGGAGGGGGAAGGGGGAGAGGGGGACTGGAGAGGGTGGGACAAACACAAGGGGGTAGGAGACGAGCGGGATGGGAGATGGAGGGGGAAGGCAAGTCAGGAGGAAGCACAGAGACACAGAAGGGGTGCACATGAAAGGGAGGGCATGGAGGATGGAAGGGAAGAGGAGGGCAAAGGGAGCCCTGGTGTGGGAGAGAGGGAAGGTGGGGTTAGAGTTGGTAGGAGGGGTAGGTATCAGGGCAAAGCTCACCATCATCATCATCATCGTCATCGTCGTCTGGGAGGGGTAGGAGCTGGGAAAGAAGGTGGAGGGTGTGGAGATGGAGAGAGGGCGGGACACCACGGTGAAGACATGGCAATGGGTTGGGGATAGAGAGTACAGAAGGCACCAAATGGGGGTGGGGGGACTGAGTATGCAGACAATGTACAGGGTGCGAATGAGTTAGAGGAAAAGGAGAAGATGTGGGAATGGGAAGAGGTCGTAGAGGATTCAAGTGGGGGACAGGAGACGGATACAGAAGGTGAGGCAGAATGCATGGCATTCAAGGAATTGGAGGGCTATATGAACTTTGGCGGGATGGAAATCCAGGCGATGATGGCATAACGAAGGACAGGACAGATCAAGGATTTGCAGGTATGAAGGATGGTGGAATGATGCAGTCCACATGTCTGGCCGGACGTGAGTTTCAGCAGCCAGAGTCCATTGTGGGTTTTGGATCGTAAGGTGGGGAGTTGAGGTGAGGTTACGGTTGAGCATGAGGCCAAGATATTTTAGGGTAGGAGTGAGGTGGATAGGTTAGCCATAAATAGTGAGGTAAAAATCGTAGAGCAAGAAGGAGCAGGTGGTACAACCTATGATGATTGCGTGGGTCTTGGAAGGTTTGATGTGAAGGAGCCACTGTTTGCACCAGGTGGTGAAATGGTTGAGGTGGGTTTGAAGGGTACGTTGGGACCGTTAAAGGGTAGGATAAACGCCCAGGAAGGCACTGTCATCAGCACATGGAGGAGGTCATCAGGCCGGGGAGGTTTAGGTATATCTGCAATATACAAGAGATAGAGGAGAGGGGAAAGAATGGAGCCTTGGGGCATGCCGACGGTGAGATAGAAAGTATGGGAATTGGTATTATGCATAGTGATATAGGAGGGACGACAGGAGATGACAGAAGCAGTGATATGGACGAAATTGATGGGAGAGCGTAGGTCTGGAGTTTAGAGGTCATAGGTGTCCTGGAGGGGAAACAAAAATAGCGGAGCGACGGGAGTTAAGCTGGAGAGAAAGATGATTGGTAATGCTAAGGAGCTGGTCGTCAGCTGAGAAGGAGGGCCATCATTTCAAGAAAATGAATCACGATAAACAGTACTCATCCTCGTTAGAATTAAACTCTTTTAAAAACTTAAATAAAACACACCCTTGAACTTGCAGAAGTAGTACAGATATTCTTATGAATTCTTGATAACCATTTCTTCCTTGCTGCTTCATGCTCCAGAAATTTAAATACAGAAACTTTATGGCCCCCATCGTAGTTGCGTCTACAGTTTGGCACACAATAACGAAACGGCATTATATTAATAATGAGACTTCACGGAACACACATAAATCGTCCAGTCTAGTGTACACCAAGGAAACAAAAAGAATTCACGTTTAACACATGGTAACTCCACTCACGAACGAGCTGAATTACGATACAATAATGTGCAGGGCGATGCTTACAAGCTTCCACAGACTACTGCTGTCGTCATGTTGTGACGTCACGAACAACGTGCACAGGATTTCTTTATTTATGGGATGCTGAGTGCATCCCAGTCATGGGTGTTGAGGAAGCAGCAGTAGAGCATGTGGGAGAAGGATGGCATGTAGACGAAGAGCAGAGCGGTGAGGGTGGATAAGTTTGATAGGAACGTGGGCCTCCACAGTGTCAGTGAAGGTCTTCTGGTGGAAGGATGAGGCGTGGGTAACATCAGGGAACTGTGTGGCTTTCGACCTGTGAGGCAATGGATTCCTGGTAGGTATCCCAGTTGGCACGGCGGTAGTCATGGACAGACTTTGGAGGGACAGCAGGATGGTAGGCAGGAGGGAACGATGGGCAGAGGAGATAGAGAAGGACTGGGAGGTCGTCACTACCAATGGGGTTGAGGATATCCAGATGATACGGCCACGGAGGTTGGGGGAAGCTAGGACGACATCCGGGGTGGAGTTACTTTTGGGATGGTTGTGCTGCGGGAGCAGAACAAGGTCACCGTGGAGGATGGCGAGAACTGATGCCACCGCTGAAGGATGGCAGGATCACAGCTGTGGATGTTGAGGTTTGCAGCAATCACATAGGTGGAGAAGGCGTGGTCAACATAAGAGATGAAGTCATAGGGGAGAGGAGCTGTGGGCTGGACATAGATAGTGGCACAGGCGACAGTGATGGAGGGAAAAACACGCTGAGGATGAGGTGTTCAGTCAAGTCATTGAGCAGGGGTTGTGATGAGATAGGGGTATGCTTGAGGTGGCCAATAGCGACGCATGGGGAAGGGGATTGTCGGTGTGGTGAAGAAGGTAGGGATGTGTGTGGAAACATGGTGAGGTTGGAGGAAGGTTTTGTTCAGGGTGAAGGAGTTGACCTGGTGCTGGGACAGAGGTATTTGTTGGCAGGGAGGGAGTGAATGTCTAGGTGGAGGATACGGTACTGTTAGAGCGACAGGGGGGGGGGGGGGGAGGGGGGAAGAGAGCAGAGGGAAGAGGAGAGAGGCTTAAACGAGGGTGTCTAGGCTGGTGAAGGTCAAGTGGGCCAGGTTGTGGGGGTATTTGACGTAGGTATTCAAATGGAAGACAGAGTGGGTGCCAAGGGAGATCTGCTGGAGTGTGTGGGAGCGTTGGAAGGGGTGGATATTCTGGAAGACGATGGTCAGGAACCGGATGATGTCTTCGGCCATAGGGGGAGGGTGGAGGGTAGGCTTTGTGCCAATATCTTGGGAGATGGTCATTAAGCTAGGTGGTCCCCTTTATGCTATTCGCGAGGAGTAGGCTATTTGGCGGCACCATGTTTCACCTCCCCCTTGCCTCATCATCACACAACACAAACATTACACTATGCGCGCGTGCACAAACATTACACTATGCGCGCGCGCACACACACACACACACACACACACACACACACACACACACACTGTGTGTTCTAGTGATTTTAAGTTTATAAGATGTCTTCAACAAGAAAAAGAGAAGTCGCGGCAGCGTTATCTGTTCTGTGCTTATCGAAAAAAAAAAGAAACTGTTCGAAACAAAAGAAGTGGTTCAAGTCATAGATACAAAGGAGAATGCATTTGGGCGTGTACCATGCTTTAGCACACGAACTTGAGCTTGAAGATGCCCAGCAATTTAGGAGTATTTGCAGATCATCAACTGTTGAATCCGAATTGCTGGTAGCATTAGTGGCAATATCATACGTTTTTTTCACAACAAGTAAATACTTGAGATGCATCAATGTATTTATTTTACCGTCCGTTAGTTGAAATGCATTAATTTACACTCCTGGAAATTGAAATAAGAACACCGTGAATTCATTGTCCCAGGAAGGGGAAACTTTATTGACACATTCCTGGGGTCAGATACATCACATGATCACACTGACAGAACCACAGGCACATAGACACAGGCAACAGAGCATGCACAATGTCGGCACTAGTACAGTGTATATCCACCTTTCGCAGCAATGCAGGCTGCTATTCTCCCATGGAGACGATCGTAGAGATGCTGGATGTAGTCCTGTGGAACGGCTTGCCATGCCATTTCCACCTGGCGCCTCAGTTGGACCAGCGTTCGTGCTGGATGTGCAGACCGCGTGAGACGACGCTTCATCCAGTCCCAAACATGCTCAATGGGGGACAGATCCGGAGATCTTGCTGGCCAGGGTAGTTGACTTACACCTTCTAGAGCACGTTGGGTGGCACGGGATACATGCGGACGTGCATTGTCCTGTTGGAACAGCAAGTTCCCTTGCCGGTCTAGGAATGGTAGAACGATGGGTTCGATGACGGTTTGGATGTACCGTGCACTATTCAGTGTCCTCTCGACGATCACCAGTGGTGTACGGCCAGTGTAGGAGATCGCTCCCCATACCATGATGCCGGGTGTTGGCCTGTGTGCCTCGGTCGTATGCAGTCCTGATTGTGGCGCTCACCTGCACGGCGCCAAACACGCATACGAACATCATTGGCACCAAGGCAGAAGCGACTCTCATCGCTGAAGACGACACGTCTCCATTCGTCCCTCCATTCACGCCTGTCGCGACACCACTGGAGGCGGGCTGCACGATGTTGGGGCGTGAGCGGAAGACGGCCCAACGGTGTGCGGGACCGTAGCCCAGCTTCATGGAGACGGTTGCGAATGGTCCTCGCCGATACCCCAGGAGCAACAGTGTCCCTAATTTGCTGGGAAGTGGCGGTGCGGTCCCCTACGGCACTGCGTAGGATCCTACGGTCTTGGCGTGCATCCGTGCGTCGCTGCGGTCCGGTCCCAGGTCGACGGGCACGTGCACCTTCCGCCGACCACTGGCGACAACATCGATGTACTGTGGAGACCTCACGCCCCACGTGTTGAGCAACTCGGCGGTACGTCCACCCGGCCTCCCGCATGCCCACTATACGCCCTCGCTCAAAGTCCGTCAACTGCACATACGGTTCACGTCCACGCTGTCGCGGCATGCTACCAGTGTTAAAGACTGCGATGGAGCTCCGTATGCCACGGCAAACTGGCTGACACTGACGGCGGCGGTGCACAAATGCTGCGCAGCTAGCGCCGTTCGACGGCCAACACCGCGGTTCCTGGTGTGTCCGCTGTGCCGTGTGTGATCATTGCTTGTACAGCCCTCTCGCAGTGTCCGGAGCAAGTATGGTGGGTCTGACACACCGGTGTCAATGTGTTCTTTTTTCCATTTCCAGGAGTGTATATTAAAAACTAAACATGTGTTATTACAGATGATTCTTATGGCAGTATACAGTATCTCTTCCGCCTACCTGTATATACAATAGCCAGGTGATAAAGGAAATGGATCCTGCAATTTTCAGTGTTCTCAGAGAGACGTATCGGAAGGTAGTGATTTTCTATATATTATTTATTTATTTGTTTATTGTGGCACGAAGATTAGAAATAATTGTAGATATATTACAAAGTAAATACAACAGAAAACAAATGAAAAATACGAAATTATGGTACATGAAATACAGCGTACTCATACGACTCGACAAACTCTTTGACTAATGAACAACTGTTGGCATTCGGAGTTTCCGGCAAAGTGGGATGTGTCAATGTAGGTGGGGTTGGAGCACATGAGCTGCTGGCAGATAAACTATGTATCAAATATCCATCTTTTTCAAATGAACTCAGTACTTATTTGCGTTTTCAGTCTCCTTTGTGAGAGACCGGAGTTCACAAGCAACGTACTTTAAAATTTGTCGTGTTTTGAGTGTTTTTTTAGCGAGTATTTCTAATGTTGCCTTTTTTGTATACGAGATAGTTTTGGTTTATTTCGTCCATCTGAGTTGTTTCCTTGCCTTCTCTATTATCGTCTAGTAATTCGTTCACTTCATCAACGCAATTTGAAGATGTTAGCATCTGAAAATTTGATACACAAAATTAATGTTCATTTAAAAAATAATGATGTTTGTTATGTGCAAATTTCATTTATTTACTTATTTATATTTACTATTTATTATGAATTTGTTTTATTCTTTTCAGTTTCCTCAGACCAAAGAAGAATTTTATGTAGGAGCAGGTTTTGAAAAAGTGTGGAATTTCTCTCTTTGCATTGGCGCCATCGATGGAGAGCAACCCTCAGAACTGCGAGAGTACATTTTATAACTAAAAAGCGGCACACAGTATCGCTTTATTACGAGTCGTAGCTGCAAACTATAGCTTTACCTACATAGTCGTTGGTTGCAATGGGTGAATCTCAGATGGAAGCGTATTTTGCAAATGCAATTTGTATAACCAGCCGGAACAATAAAAAAACGTTCCTCTGCCATTACCGCAGCCTCAGCCACGGAGAGAAATGCCAATTCCTTATTGAATTGTTGATGATGACGCGTTTGATATGAATTCATATATCTTGAAGTCAGACCCATTTCGTGACCAATCGGCGCCCAATACAATATTTGATTACCGCCAATCGAGAACAAGTCGAACTGTTGAAAACACATTTGGGGTCTTAGCAAATATATTTCGAATCCTTAGGAAACCCATACTTTTGAAAACCGATACCCCAACACTGCACTGGCAAAATGTGCGCTTCATAATATATTAGTACATCAAAATCAGAAAGGCTATTTAGGCAATGGAATGATAGATACAGAAGATTTATGTATGCAGACTGTAATATCTAGGTAATGAAGAAGTAAACAACACATTTTTTTCTTTAGCAGGTGGCCGCAGAAACAACTTTTAGGCCTCCCAAAAGCAAATGAGGAGTGAGTTTGCGAATTATTTGATGACTACGAGGAATTGCCCTGGCAGTACGCTCATATCAAGGTATAATAAGTCAGTTCATATTGAACGGTTAAATATACTTTCTGATAAAAATCTGACGAGAAACATACCAGATTTGATTGTATACCAGCAGCCTGTAGAGAAGGCACAATAAAACTTACTGCCGAAAAATAGGGATATCTTTTGACGTCTTCCGTTTCACTTCCGCCATTTATTTTTCATTTTTGTACATGATTATTAGAAAGGGTTGATAATGTACGTAGATGCCGATGTATTGATAATGTCATATTGTTGATGAGCAATGCAAAATTATTTGTGAAATAAACTTAGCAGATTTCGTAAATTGTGTAGTTTCATACTAATTTCAGAAGGCTCACAACTGAAGCCTGTCGTTTATTTCTTCATCACTAGATCTTTTAAGATCTGGGTTCCGCATGTCGTAGAGGATTGGCTTCAATTCGTGTGCTTCAATGAGTTTGCACACATCCCCATGTGTACATTTTTTTATTAAACTCGGCCATACTCAACACTCGGCAAATTCAAACATTTTTGAAATGAGAGCACTCGCCGTGAGCGTGGGGAAAATGTTTACACTAGCGAGAATAAGGCAACACTGCACCTCCCCGACAGTTCCCCCTCTACTTTCAGCGAGAAGTCCCAGTGGCTTTCGCACTTGGCCGAGTTCTGCTCTTGTGTGTGTGTGTGTGTGTGTGTGTGTGTGTGTGTGTGTGTGTCACTCTTGAGAGTAAAAACTTGTAAATGCACCTTTAGGGCTATTCTCTGGATTATGACTTTCATTACACAGCACCTCGGTTGCCTTGGGATGCAATGCTCAAGAAAACGAACTGCAGCATCGAATTACTGACCGATCCCGACATGCTTCTTTTCTTTGAGCCAGGAATCCATGTGGGACTTTGCCAAGTGAAGGCAAATAACCCACGGATGGGTGACAGGTTCAACGCATCCCTTGGTTCGAATTACATCATGTACTTTGACGTAAATAACTTACACAGGTATTCCATACAACAATCACTGGCGATTGGAGAGTTTCGATGGGTGCCCGAAGACGAATGCAAGGGATTAGGTGGAAAAATCAAGAGTATAGCAGATGATGATATAGGGTATGTGGTGGAGGCAGAACTCATGTAGCCTATATGTTTGCATGATACGCATGCCGATTTGCCACTGCGTCTGGAGCAACTAGTTCTGTGAGGAGGATCCACCCCAAAACTGATGACAATGCTGGCTGTCGTGATCTTCAGCAGTGTCTCAGCTTGAGGATGGAGGTGGTTAGAATCACCCTGGCTATCTCCTTCAAGCAGTTCCCCTTGCTGAATACGAGACAGAGAGCTTCCACGACATGTGACTTTGAAAAACCTTTTTATAAATTATTGAATAGTTCAGTTTTCGGTAATACAATGGAGAATTTGAGGGGTTGTCGTGAAATTTTGACTAGAAGCGAATGGGATGGGCATTATGGCTTAAAAAATGCATCGCCAAGCCAAACTTCAAGCAGATCACCATGTTGTTGTTGTTGTGGTCTTCAGTCCTGAGACTAGTTTGATGCAGCTCTCCATGCTACTCTATCCTGTGCAAGCTTCTTCATCTCCCAGTACCTACTGCAACCTACATCCTTCTGAATCTGCTTAGTGTATTCATCTCTTGGTCTCCCCCTACGATTTTACCCTCCACGCTGCCCTCCAATACTAAATTGGTGATCCTTTGATGCCTCAGAACATGTCCTACCAACCGATCCCTTCTTCTGGTCAAGTTGTGCCACAAATTCCTCTTCTCCCCAATCCTATTCAGTACCTCCTCGTTAGTTATGTGATCTACCCATCTAATCTTCAGCATTCTTCTGTAGCACCACATTTCGAAAGCTTCTATTCTCTTCTTGTCCAAACTATTTACCGTCCATGTTTCACTTTCATACATGGCTACACTCCATACAAATATTTTCAGAAATGACTTCCTGGCACTTAAATCTATACTCGATGTTAACAAATTTCTCTTCTTCAGAAACGCTTTCCTTGCCATTGCCAGTCTACATTTTATATCCTCTCTACTTCGACCATCATCAGTTATTTTGCTCCCCAAATAGCAAAACTCCTTTACTACTTTAAGTGTCTCATTTCCTAATCTAATACCCTCAACATCACCCGACTTAATTCGACTACATTCCATTATCCTCGTTTTGCTTTTGTTAACGTTCATCTTATATCCTCCTTTCAAGACACCATCCATTCCGTTCAACTGCTCTTCCAAGTCCTTTGCTGTCTCTGACAGAATTACAATGTCATCGGCGAACCTCAAAGTTTTTATTTCTTCTCCATGGATTTTAATACCTACTCCGAATTTTTCTTTTGTTTCCTTTACTGCTTGCTCAATATTCAGATTGAATAACATCGGGGAGAGGCTACAACCCTGTCTTACTCCCTTCCGAACCACTGCTTCCCTTTCATGTCCCTCGACTCTTATAACTGCCATCTGCTTTCTGTACAAATTGTAAATAGCCTTTCGCTCCATGTATTTTACCACTGACACCTTCAGAATTTGAAAGAGAGTATTCCAGTCAACATTGTCAAAAGCTTTCTCTAAGTCTACAAGTGCTGGAAACGTAGGTTTGCCTTTCCTTAATCTTTCTTCTAAGATAAGTCGTAGGGTCAGTATTGCCTCACGTCTTCCAATATTTCTACGGAATCCAAACCGATCTTCCCCTAGGTCGGCTTTTACTAGTTTTTCCATTCGTCTGTAAAGAATTCGTGTTAGTATTTTGCAGCTGTGGCTTATTAAACTGATTGTTCGGTAATTCTCACATCTGTCAACACCTGCTTTCTTTGGGATTGTAATTATCATATTCTTCTTGAAGTCTGAGGGTATTTCGCCGGTTTCATACATCTTGCTCACCAGATGGTAGAGTTTTGTCAGGGCTGGCTCTCCCAAGGCCGTCAGTAGTTCCAATGGAATGTTGTCTACTCCGAGGGCCTTGTTTCGACTCAGGTCTTTCAGTGCTCTGTCAAACTCTTTACGCAGTATCGTATCTCCCATTTCATCTTCATCTACATCCTCTTCCATTTCCATAATATTGTCCTCAAGTACATCGCCCTTGTATAGACCCTCTATATACTCCTTCCACCTTTCTGCTTTCCCTTCTTTGCTTAGAACTGGGTTTCCATCTGAGCTCTTGATGTTCATACAAGTGGTTCTCTTACCTCCAAAGGTCTCTTTAATCTTCCTGTAGGCAGTATCTATCTTACCCCTAGTGAGATAAGTCTCTACATCCTTACATTTGTCCTCTAGCCATCCCTGCTTAGCCATTTTGCTCTTCCTGTCGATCTCATTTTTGAGACGTTTGTATTCCTTTTTGCCTGCTTCATTTACTGCATTTTTATATTTTCTCCTTTCATCAATTAAATTCAATATTTCTTCTGTTACCCAAGGATTTCTACTAGCCCTCGTCTTTTTACCCACTTGAGCCTCTGCTGCCTTCACTACTTCATCCCTCAAAGCTACCCATTCTTCTTCTACAGTATTTCTTTCCCCCATTCCTGTCAATTGTTCCCTTATGCTCTCCCTGAAACTCTGTACAACCTCTGGTTCTTTCAGTTTATCCAGGTCCCATCTCCTTAAATTCCCACCTTTTTGCAGTTTCTTCAGTTTTAATCTACAGGTCATAACCAATAGATTGTGGTGAGAGTCCGCATCTGCCCCTGGAAATGTCTTACAATTTAAAACCTGGTTCCTAAATCTCTGTCTTACCATTATATAATCTATCTGATACCTTTTAGTATCTCCAGGCTTCTTCCATGTATACAACCTTCTATCATGATTCTTAAACCAAGTGTTAGCTATGAGTAAGATGTGCTCTGTGCAAAATTCTAACAGGCGGCTTCCTCTTTCATTTCTTAGCCCCAATCCATATTCACCTACTACGTTTCCTTCTCTCCCTTTTCCTACACTCGAATTCCAGTCACCCATGACTATTAAATTTTCGTCTCCCTTCACTATCTGAATAATTTCTTTTATTTCATCATACATTTCTTCAATTTCTTCGTCATCTGCAGGGCTAGTTGGCATATAAACTTGTACTACTGTAGTAGCTGTGGGCTTCGTATCTATCTTGGTCACAATAATGCGTTCACTAAGCTGTTTGTAGTAGCTTACCCGCGTTCCTATTTTCCTATTCATTATTAAACCTACTCCTGCATTACCCCTATTTGACTTTGTATTTATAACTCTGTGGTCACCTGACCAGAAGTCTTGTTCCTCCTGCCACCGAACTTCACTAATTCCCACTATATCTAACTTTAACCTATCCATTTCCCTTTTCAAATTTTCTAACCTACCTGCCCGATTAAGGGACCTGACATTCCACGCTCCGATCCGTAGAACGCCAGTTTTGTTTCTCCTGATAACGACATCCTCTTGAGTAGTCCCCGCCCGGAGATCCGAATGGGGGACTATTTTACCTCCGGAATATTTTACCCAAGAGGACGCCATCATCATTTAATCATATAGTAAAGCTGCATGCCCTCGGGGAAAATTACGGCCGTAGTTTCCCCTTGCTTTCAGCCGTTCGCAGTACCAGCACAGCAAGGCCGTTTTGGTTATTGTTACAAGGCCAGATCAGTCAATCATCCGGACTGTTGCCCTTGCAAAAAATGGCTCTGAGCACTATGGGACTCAACTGCTGAGGTCATTAGTCCCCTAGAACTTAGAACTACGTAAACCTAACTAACCTAAGGACATCACAAACATCCATGCCCGAGGCAGGATTCGAACCTGCGACCGTAGCGGTCTTGCGGTTCCAGACTGCAGCGCCTTTAACCGCACGGCCACTTCGGCCGGCTGTTGCCCTTGCAACTACTGAAAAGGCTGCTGCCCCTCTTCAGGAACCACACGTTTGTCTGGCCTCTCAACAGATACCCCTCCGTTGTGGTTGTGCCTACGGTACGACTATCTGTATCGCTGAGGCACGCAAGCCTCTCCACCAACGGCAAGGTCCATGGTTCATGGGGGGGGGGGGGGGGGGGGGGGGAAGACCATCATATTCCCTCGTAATTTGTTGCTATGGAGGTGGCAAAGACTACAGTAGATTTTACGAAACCTATTTATGTGGGCATGTGCACACTAGATCTATCCAAATTCCACATGTATCGGTTCCATTATGAGTTTGCGAAAACTCATTTTGCAGATCCTAAACTGCTATATATGGATAAAGATAACTTTATCTATTGGGTGAAGAACTGCAGTCCATATGGAGTAATGAAGTACAGTAGTAATGAATCCGACATGTCCTCATAGACAGCCGATAATCCTTGTGGTCTTGTTTCACAGAACAAGAAGGTTCTGGGCCTTATGAAAGTCGAGGCAAATGGATTGCCGATTGTGGCATTTGCTGGTCTGCGATCAAAAACGTACGCGTATCTCACTTTGGAAGCTGTCACCCAGAGGATAGCTTACTGTGCGCTTCGTATGGCATCAGGATCCCCCTCTATCGGAGACCATTTTCAGTGCCAGTACAGCGGTGTTCGCGATGCTGCACAGCAGCCGCCGCATATGGTACGGCAAACTAGTATTCGATCAAGACGACATGAAGTGTACACTGTGCTGCAGTCTAAAATCGGTCTGCCACCTCATGACGATGAAAGGGTCATTTCTAACGACGGGTCTGAAACTCTACCGTACTCTCACTGCTCACTTGTAGCGAGTGATGGGGTGAGGGACTGATTGAGTGAGAGTGAGAGAATGAGTAAGAGAGAGAGAGAGAGAGAGAGAGAGAGAGTGCAGAGTAGTGGTATGTCATACTACTTTTATCATAGCGCAAGTAATTCTGTGTGTGCGTCTTGTAAACATTTATTTATTTATGTGTAAACACACACACACACACACACACACACACACTGTGTTTGGGAAAAAAGATAAAAAAAGAAGTTAAAAATCATAAACAGAAAAAAATTGTATATTTATTTATTCATTCATACACTACGTATGTGTAATGTGTGTGTGTGTGTGTGTGTGTGTGTGTGTGTGTGTGTGTGTGTGTGTGTGTGTGTACACATTATGTGCATCTTGGAAATTGAATAGTTTTTAAGTTTTCACCTGCCGCTAGCCATCTAAGTCAGATTAGTTTTTAAATGTATATATCTATATAGCTCACAGTCCATCATAATTACTGTAAAATCCTTTGCTATTGGGGCTGTGGAAAATAGTTTCCAAGTGTACACAGTCCACCAGAATTATGGTAAAAGTTATGCTACTGGGGCTGTGGGATTTAGTCATAGTAGTAAAAAAGGTATCGCCGCCTTAGTTTCTAGCGAACATTTATATGTTTGGAAAAACTGTAAACATTCTCATCCAGTGGCACTGGGCCGGCCGAAGTGGCCGTGCGGTTCTAGGCGCTGCAGTCTGGAACCGCGAGACCGCTACGGTCGCAGGTTCGAATCCTGCCTCGGGCATGGATGTGTGTGATGTCCTTAGTTTAGTTAGGTTTAACTAGTTCTAAGATCTAGGGGACTAATGACCTCAAAAGTTGAGTCCCATAATGCTCAGAGCCATTTGAACCATTTGAATCAGTGACACTGGGAAAAAATTGTAAGAAAGAGTATTCTCAACCAGTGCTACTGTTGTTGCGTGTAAGTTCAAAGTATCTTTGTATTCGAATACCATAAGCAAATTGTATCTCAAGAACTACCTTGTACCTCAAGAACTGAACTGTAATCTCAAGAAATGAATTGTATTTGTGTGAACTGAATAAACAAAATAATTCGTTACTGTACGTCATTGTTGTTGTTCTTATTTACAAAAAACCTATTCCTATTGCATTATGTATGTATATACGAAGGCTGTACACGATACAAATGACATTAGTTTTTCTGAAAATGAGTGCTATTAAGAAAGTAAAGTTTAAAACAAAGAATAACAAAATATATAGAAGAGTTGCGTGGAATTGTGCCTATCATACATAACGAACTGTGTTAAACAGGAGCAGGAGGTACGTTACTGCATCTGCTTTCAAAGATATATAGCAAACATATCTAAAATTACATCTCCTTTGCTTGAAGAAAACCACAGACATAGAATCTGGACGAAACTATATACTATCAAAGCGCGAACAGGGTGAAGAGAAATCATAGATTTATTATGAGCTAAAAAGCAATTTTACATTTTCATAAGCCTATACAGCAACACTATTTTCACACATCTTCTTTTTGAGTCGATGTATAGCAGGACACCCACAGAATTCCAGGTCTTGACTAGCAGCAAACTGGGAGATTCGACGCATCCATGCGATTTCCTCCTTCCCCTTCACGTAGATGATGGTGTCCGTGTGGGCGAATAATCGAAGTGACGTACCGTATCTTCTTTATAGGGTATGCGAGGATCATCCCAGCGAATTCCACGGTAGAAATGTGTTAACCACTTTGCACTCTCCCATGTTTTAGCGCACTTCACATCTTTGAAAGTCCTCAGTGATGCAATGTTTTCTGAGAACGTCTCTATTATTCCGGCAACTTCTGTCTACGCTACGATTGCAACATCTTTAAATATGAACTGCCTACGCTCATCATCACAGAAACCTTGAACAACTGCAATGATGTTCACACCTTGAGATTCCATTGTGGAACGCTTTGTTCATTTGCACAGCTTGCTGCACAACACCGGCGTGGGAACAGCAATTAATCACACCGTCATGTAGAGCTAGAACATACACAACAGGTTGTTCCGGGAAATTTGCTGAAGATTCAAATTCAATTTGTACATCTATAGGTCCATACTTAATTATTTCGTTCTGTTTCGAGCAGTCCATTATCATAATCGGTAATAGCTCCTTGAATTTCCATGAACTGAGTACACACCCTTCTTCTTCAGCACTTTCATAGTAAGAAGCACGAAACCTTGCATACATGTAATACTAGACTGCAGACATTTTCATCCCACTGCATGTGTAAGTTGTCATATTGGTAGAATTCTGAATTCAGCTAGACTCTGGCATTAGTTAACTTGCAGTTGTCAAATACAGTGGAATCAGTTGCTATGTTCCCTCTTCTGTCAGTTGAAATGCAAGTATGAATAATTTAGGCATCTCTAGCTGTGAAGAGGTTTTAATAGCCCATGTTTGTCTGCTTGCAGTCGGTAGCAATGGGTTCTCGAAAACCTCCCAAGAGCGGATTGTTGGTGATAGATATGTACCGGATTTGAGAACTTTTAAAAGCTCCAAATGCTCTTCATCTGATAAATTGATGTGAATCATTATCTGTATTATCTTGCTGATGGTGATCATATTCTCCTCTTGTGCTCATTGAATGTATGAGTTATTGTCCGTCGCACTCCGCACCAGAATGAGTTCCTGATTAGCATTCACAATAAACTTTTTCATGTCCACAATACTTTGTGGTATGGATGCAGCAAACTGTTTGTGCTCTGCAACTATTCTATCCACCGACTGCCTATGAACTACCCCGAATTTTCTAAACCATTCAAATACGTGGCTGATGCAGAGACGTATGTTTTAAGGGTTCATGTTATGCCGACATTGCGTGTACGGTCGATCTCAGACCCACTGAGTTCATAGCGTATCTCTTGAAACAGAAATGCTAAAGCATTATGTGTAAACTTTGATCTCACTGTAGCTCTGCCATCGGTTTTCTTGAACGATCCCTTCAAGTATGAAACTCTGGCACGGAAGCGTCAGCGCGTCTTGGTGCTGGATGAGAATCCTAATTTCATCATTCTTTTTAAATGTGATTCAAGCATAAGGGCTATGCGAGAAGTATTCCTGACGTATAATTCGCTCATCATACTCTACTGGACTGGCTATATTGGGTGAGGACGGCATTGCAAGGTTTCAAGCCAACTGATTTAAGAAACTCATAGTTCGCACGTGTTATCACTTTGCGGTTCAGCAATGAAGTGACGTACTGTGGACTGTGTACACTGGTTTTATACCGTATGCCCATCCTGCTTTAGATACAATCGTACAATGATTTCCTCACCACGAACGTCAACAAGTTGATTATTCTGGTCCACAATACGCAACTCCAAATAGTCCAATGTTTGAACTGTCACTGGGAGGTATACTGCATTGGTGGGAGCCTCAGCACTCATATAACCTGTTGCAACTGAGGGGAAGCATCCGTAAAGAATATGAATCAGACTGTCGTTGAGATAAAACTTCGTTGCAATGTTACACCTGCCTCCGATTGTGCTGGCAGGCAGTTTGTCCTCAGTCTAATCTGACTTGCAAAATTTACTAGGATCCTTCTTCAAAACCTGTCCTTTTCTGAAACCCAGTAGGCACCCTTCTGTACCTTTCTGGTTAACGTCAGTCGTTACATTCACAGTCCTTATTTCAGATTTAAGACTATTGATGTCTGCACGTCGCTCAATACCTTTCCAGACTGTTTTAAGACGTCGTTTACATCGTCGATATCGTATGCACCAGGTTCTATTCTCACAAGGTCTTTTTCACCATTAATATCCATATGCAGCTTGTTGTTAGCCTCGGTGATATTTGGGATGCTGTCGTACGTCTCCAGTCCAGTCAATGCAGTACCCCATTCACCAATGCTCAAACCAATTGGCGGGAAGTAATTTGCAAAATGGTTCAAATGGCTCTGAGCACTATGGGACTTAACATCTATGGTCATCAGTCCCCTAGAACTTAGAACTACTTAAACCTAACTAACCTAAGGACAGCACACAACACCCAGCCATCACGAGGCAGAGAAAATCCCTGACCCCGCCGGGAATCGAACCCGGGAACCCGGGCGTGAGAAGCGAGAACGCTACCGCACGAAGTAATTTGCACATAATGCAGATTATCACTCTTTTAAAGTCAAAGGGTATGACATTACGTCTGAACATCAAGTCATGAAGGAATGTTTAAAGCTGTTCCTTATATATTAATCTTCTTCTTCTTCTTCTTTGTAAACGTGAAGAGCAACATAATGCGTAGATGTCCACAGAGGTGTGTATTTAAATCCTGATAGCGCCGATATTGTAAAACACAGTTCTTCTGGGAGTGAAGAAGTATCGTAATTCTTCTGGGGGTTGCAGGTCACCAAATGAGTCAAAATAGTGGACGGTATTTGTATTTTTCACAACATATGCCACCAATGGGTGCCAGGATCTCAAGCAACATCTGAATTCCCAATACCACATTCACCAATTTTCCACATAGTCTTCCGTAATGTATCCCGCATAAACATACCACGGAATCGTGGAATGTTGGATTTATTCCTAACAAACTTAAGATCAGTATTTGTGAGAGGCCGATCTGGTAGGACTGATAATCGGCTTTTTTTTTTTAAATTTATGATTAGACGAAGCTCTTTCCTATACAGTTTCAAATATAGTCCTTTCCCGATGGCTGCAGCTTCCATCGTACTTCTTCTAACTGCGCTTGGCAATTCTGCGCGTTCTTCGCTGTTCGTGCAATAGTTGCAGCACCACCAGCGAGGGACCCTACCACGGAGAGAACAGACAGCGCTGGGATAAAGAGTGGGAGAAAATCACCGGACGTCTTGGGTATTCGTAGAATTCGAGGTGCTTTATCTTATCCTCTTCTTCCTCACCCTTGTGCTTCAGTGCATTTTTAGCTGCATACACTGCTGTCAGGATAGTGTTCTTCAAACACCTCTGCTTCCCACCCTTCTTGTTTTGTTCGCAACGTGCAGCATTCATAACTCACTTGAAATTCATCACTCCGAAACCCAACTTAATTTTTCCACGCATGGTGTTATCAGCTGAAAATGCCGCAATGCGTTGACCTATAGGCCGGTATTACACTATCACATTTCTTTGTCCAATATCTTTGTCCAATATCTTTGTCAAAGATATTTGATAGTGTAATAGGGATCTTTGACAAATGTCGTCCAATATTTGATAAAATCTAGGCCGAGGCCGTATATTTGGTCAAAGAAATCGCTTGTCTTCTGTTCACTGCAATGCGATATGTTACCACGCGAAGCGCCAGCATCGCTGGAGCGTTCTGTCATCTTTTGTGTTTGTAAACATGGCTGCTAAATACAATTGGTGTGTGGCGTCTACCACAAAATTAATTGAAATGTATGAAGCGGATGAGTCGCTTTACAATGTGAGGCACCCAGATTATAAAAATAGATTAAGAAGATTGGAGAGTTATAAAAATATAGCAGAGATTATTACCCGTGACATACGGCCTGGATGTACGGCCGAGGATATCAAGAGGAAGATGAATGGCCTCCGCACTAGCTACTCGTACGAGAAAGCAAAAGTACGTATTGACATATTCATTTATATTTATTTATGCAAGTAAAGTTTACATGTCATACAAATGATTAGCATTAATTTGTTCACTGCAGCGACTTGAAGCATACAATAATGTTTACGTAACCTACAAGTAGTTTAAATTATTTTCATTACTAATATTGCAGATGCATAAAAGCAAAAGTGGAGCCAGTGCGCAGGCGGCGTATACACCACAAGTGTACTGGTTCCAAATGCTCAAATTTCTCGACCAGTCAACAGAGGCCGACGAGAGTGTGTGCAATATGGAGAGCACGGAAAGTGAAACTGGAAGTGAACGTGCCACACCGACGTTTGAGGAAATGTTTGAAGTATGTACATTTGTTTACATTTTACGTTACTAAATGTGATTATCTTGCCAGGGCACTTTCCCAGCGCCATTGTAAAATGTCTTAAAGTATTCCCTAACTGCTCTCCCGTGTACTGTACGTCCAGAAGCAGCTTGGCAAGCTATTGGTTCCATTTGCTGTAGATCCTCAGTGCTTTGTGTCTCAAGATAAGTGCAGTTTCCTACTACGGCAGACACTGTTTCCTGACGAGTGTACAAGTGTTTTCTTCTCTCAGTTAACAAGTTGTGCAATGTGCAGGCAGCCAGTGTTATTGTGGTAACTTTTTCAGGAGGCAGATTAATGGTAGTAAGAAAAATCCTGAAACGACTTGCAAGAATGCCAAAGCTGCTCTCCACTAATCTTCTCCCTCGTGACAGTCGGTAATTGAAAATCTTTTCTTCTTTTGTGATTCCTTTTAAGGGGTATGGCTTCATAATGTTATGACTCAGAGGAAAAGCGTCATCTGCCAGTACTACCATTGGAGTTGTAATGTTTGTGTTCCCAAGCTTCCTGCCTTCAGGAATGTTGAGCATAGATCGGTCAATGAGACACTCACGTAGTTTGTTTTTTGAAAACACTCCAGCATCACCAACACGCCCATTAGTTCCTACATCTACATACAAAAGTTTGTAGGAAGCATCTACCATGGCAAATAAAATGATACTGTTGAAGGATTTATAATTGAAAAAGTGAGATCCACTAGCTTGTGGACATTTAATACGAATGTGCTTTCCGTCCATTGCTCCTATAGTGTTATAACAGTTCCACTTCTTCTCGAAATCCTCTGCAATTTGCTCCCACTCTCCTCCACTTGTGGGTACCTGTAAATAAATAACATTTATGTATGTGCAAGGAAGTACGTAACTAATGGCTTTTATCTTTTATTTTATAACATGAGATGCAAGAGCCTGTCGCATGTAGCGAGGCACAGCCACAGCCCCAGCCCCTGCGTCAAGAGCGGCCTCCCACTAAAAGGAGGAAAGTCACGCCAGACGTGGCAACAAACGTCATGGTGGAGGCCAGCAGGACACTTCAGGCTATGGCTGATGCTGCCAGAACCATGCCTGTCCATGAAGACCGCTACAGTACCGTTGGCGCCCACATCGCAGCAGAACTGCGTGAAATGGAAAAGGTGGGCGGCAGGGAATACACCACTGCCACTATGCACAGTCTGGAGCGGACATTAATGGACAGGTGGGATTTGCTGCATGCGACAGCCCGTGCACAACCGTCCACCTCTGGATATATCCAGGCTGACTTGCAGCAGGCTGGAATAGACGATGAGGATTCCATTTTATAAATATATATGTGTGTATAATTTTTGTATCTCTCCAATCTTCTTAATCTATTTTTATAATCAGGGTGCCTCACATTGTAAAGTGTCTCATCCGCTTCATACATCTCTATTAATTTTGTGGTATCACACATCAATTGAAATTTGCTATGCAAATAAAATAAAATAAATAAAATAATAACAATTTATCTTCATGAACATAAAGTGTATCGAACATTTATTTACCTTCAGACAATGGTCCTTTAGTGCTTTATAAATTGCTTCACACGTTTCAGGTATTATTTTACTTAATGTGCATTGTGGAATTCGAGTGCTGTACTGTAAGCTAGAGTAACTTTCTCCTGTAGCAAGGTTCAAATGGCTCTGAGCACTATGGGACTTAACATCTGAGGTCATCAGTCCCCCAGAACTTAGAACTACTTAAACCTAACTAACCTAAGGACATCACAAACATCCATGCCCGAGGCAGGATTCGAACCTGCGACCGTAGCAGTCTCGCGGTCTGTAGCAAGGAATCGTAGTGTTACAGTGAGCCTGTCTTCTGCAGATATAGCATTCTTAGGTGAGTATTGTGTTTTGAGATATGAGGAATCACTTCACTGAGAACATACTGAAAAGTATGCTCATCCATTCGCAAGAAATTGATGTATGACTTGACGTCTTCCACTATTAGCTCACGTTACAAGTTTTGCTGAATGCTTTTTTCGTCTCGTCGTGAAACCCACGGCTTCACCTAGGTACGTTTCCTTTTTTTTCCCCGCTTCTGTATCGCATGTGCACACACAGCAATTGTGGCACAAGCAGCAGCTGCTGCGGTTAATAACAATTTGTTTTTGTCAGCCATCTTGAACTTTGACGAAAACTTTGATGACAGTGTAATACCCCGTCTAGCGCTACGTCAAAGATCTTTGTCAAATATATTGGACGGAATATTGGATCACATCTTTGATCAAATCTTTGACAAAGAAATTTGATAGTGTAATACCGGCCATACCAATATCCTTTTTTCTGCATATCACCTTAGTCTTATCAGATAAAATCCTGTCTGCAATGTTACGGCTTGGGAGATCTTTATTTGCAGCGTATGCAATGTCGTGTTCCATACACGCGTCGCTGAGCAGGTTAATCCCCTTATCACCTGCTGCCAAGCGTTTTTGAACCTTTGTTCCAGATCTACAGCATTTATATCCCGGAATGTGTGCTTCCACTGGCAGTTTGCCTAGAATACCACCACCTCCTCAAATGCGTCTCCTAGCATGCATGTTATGCTACTGCTGTGGTTGTGGATTGCGCATCCCATTATATAGCAGATTGTTAGCATCAATCCAACTGTTTTGTGCCGCAGGCAACCAAGCCATTTGATTAGCGCTATTCCCCCGACGTCTTATGACTCTCTCCACGAGAAACACATCCGGTTCTGAACTTTTTTGCCGCTCCTCCGTGTAAAGCAACCTGCAATATCTTCACCTTTATTATCCTTCAAGATATAAGTTCTAGGATTTGTTCTCTGAACCTTTGAAACTGTAAATATCTCTGTTGACCGGTTTGGTAGGTATGATTTCTAAAATGCCGCCTTCTCTTTTAAGATGCGTACCAAATCATCTACATGAAATTTCCGTTTGCGTGGATCCATCATTTTAATGCAATAGTACACCATATCCATGAGTCCATTATCACGATCATCAAGTGGTCTGTTTTTATTGTGCTATTTTTGGTTCGATTGCAGTGAGCAATTATTTCTGGACGAATATCTGCCCATTTCTGTGAGTTGCAAAGATTAAAACACATCCACATTTGACCTTTTATTGTTCTGCTCAGTCGTTCCACGACACTCGCCTACAGGCGGGTGAATGTTTAGTCTTGATATATTCGATACCACTGTATCGCAGTCTTGAAATAACTATTGTAAAGCTCTCCAACGTGATCGGTGTGGAGGTTGTCCGGGCATCAATTCATCCCTGTCTGCAGCAAACGCTCAAACACATCTACAACACTTCTCCCAATTTTGGTTTTAACAGGTAATGCCCATGCAAATTTGGAGTATGTGACAATAACCTTTAAAATACATTTGAATCCACTATTCTCGAGTGAATATTCCCTCATATTTACAAGGTCAGCCTGTCGTAAGTCATCCAGACCTTTAATCGTAACATGCCTCTAAGTGTATGTTTTGCGCACTGGTTTGTGCAGTTCTCGAACTACTGTCTCCTTACTTATTCGATGACACATTTGTCTCCAAGCTCAGAGGTTACTGAAACAACCTCATTAGAATGAGCTGTATTACCTGCAGCAGCTGATGCCGTGAGCAGACGTGGTGGATTTATTAGCCTGTTGGGATCGTCATAATATATATACTGCGGGATTCGATTGTTCACTGCTTTATTCTAGGGTGTCCATTTCATTTTCATTGAAAAAGGGGACATATAAAATAAATTAGAGAAAAACTTGGGACAATGAAGAAAAAAAAGGGACATAAATATTATATTGACTAAATTTAATACACATACAAGTTTACCTTTAGAACGTGGACTCAGATGATCCCAAATCACTTTTTACAATTATTCTGCCACACTATCACCGTACTTTTCACTTTTATGTACTTTATCAAGAAGTGCATTTTCGTTTGAAATTGTATCATAAAAGTCAGTACACGATTCACCATTAAAGTGTGTTTTGACAATGAGTAAGGTCCTCACTGTTTCAACTTACATTCTGTTTTTTTTTTCTTTCATCTGACCACAAAGAGTTCACTAACGAAACACACGTTCCACAGCAGCATTTGACCCAGGAGTTTCCAGACAAAACTCCACCAAATAATCATGTTTTTCATGTTAATGTTTTTACTTTTGAAATAAGCAAATATTTTACAGCCAGTTTGTAAGGAATTGCGCACCACATGTGCTGGACAGCCAACACCTACTACATTATTCACTGTGTTCTGTTGCAGTTCATAGAACAAATAGTTTTTTCCTTTCCTCTGCTTACCACCAAAATTGGTGTCAGTGTTGTCTACAGAAACTGCAATCACCTTTCCCTCAAGATCATATTCCTTTAAAACCTCCAGCACATAATTATGAAGTAAATCTGAAGTTTCTCCAGCTAAATTAACCAATTAGAGAGCTTTCCCCGTGATACCATTTTCAGGGTGAAAATACCTGATAAGGAGAGGAACCAGCTTTAAATCCAGATGAATCGATGTATCAATCATTACTAAAATGAATCGAGCACTTTTCAGTTCATTTAAAACCTGCTGAGCTGCATACGGTGCAATAACATTTGAAACGATTGCATTACATTTTGTGTGTCCATATGTGAATTTAGGATTGAAAAGTTTTTTAACCACTGCTGTAGTACAATTGATTGACTTAAAGCTATGGTTATGCATTGCACTGTGGTATGCAAACGTAGCTTCTTGTGCTGCCAACTGCCTATCCATTTCTGTTACTGATTTTAAGTTTACATAGTAGTCACTCACGCATTTATTTGCTCTTTTCGTTTGATCACTCATGCGATGTTTCTTCGTGTTAATGTGATTCACAATGTCAGACTTTCCACCATGACCAATAGCAAATTTTGATCAGCACAACGTACATTCTACAGTTTCTCCACTACCAGTCATAAAAGGAAACTCGCTTTTTATATTGCTGTTAAAATTGCACTTTCGTTTTGGCGTAATGAAACTGTGATTGCACAGTGAAAAACATTAACAGTGTGGTGACGAAAGCCAGAGAGCAAGTATCAGTGGTGTAGAGTATATCTGGACCGAAAGGACGGATTCAGTGGTTCGATTTAGAAGAGAAGAATCTCAGTTGTTATTCGTAACATATAGTGCGTTTAAAATTACTTGCGATTTTTGACAGTTCGGTACATGTTTGGGGTATGCTGAAAGTCATCACACGCTTCCTAGCGTAGATAATTGCGCAGTTAATAGCAAGTCAAACAAGCAGTAGCGTAAAATACTCTAGCCAAGCAGAATCATAAAAAACGGGGCATTTGAGAGTCCCCAAAAAAACTTTCGGGACAGCGGAACATTTTGGTAAAAAACGGAACTGTCCCGGGAAAAACGGGACGAATGGACAGCCTACTTTATTCTCAATGTCAGTACCATCACTGCTGCTGCTGTTGTTTTCACTACAATGGTTTTGTATTTCTTGTTGCTCTGGCCTTTTGGATCTTACGTAAAGCAGTCAAATGCAGTATTTCACTGTATCACTGTATCATTAAGTGAATAATTTATGTTTTTTTTCGTGGGTATTAGGAAACTAAGATTTAGCCAATTGTTCTCTCAAACTGCCTATCATCAATCTGTATCGCGCTTCCAGTTACGTTTACAGGCTACGTATCCAGCATATATTGTCTTCCCCTGCTGACACCGAATGTTGTGTCTATCGGGTCAGGGTCGTGACGGATAATGCATTCGTCAATGGCAAAAACAATTGTTATCGTGAGGTTTAGTTTTTGCTGAGAGCTGCCTGAGAGATTCACTAACCGGCTTATAGGCCTCTCTTAGTGTTTGCTGTCGATCCATATGCCCTAACCTTAGCAACTATAATTTATCTCGAACGGCTTTCCACACCTGAATGACTTTGCGTTTCATTGACATCTCGGTGTATACTAACCAGACGTCTCATGCAGTGTGAGGCTTTATATATCCACTCTTCTGCCTCTTATGTGCCTACTCCCCATTCTCAATAACAAGGGCCTCTACATCTATTTTCCCCGCAATAGCCTCAACCATTCCAGTTAAGTGTTACTTTCTTATCGATTTCATTTACTAACTCATTTTACTAACTCATTTAATGCGTTGATCATTCTCACTGGGTTATTTGGTAACCGTGATAGTGTTACGGAGATGTTTAATAAACTCAAGTGGCAGACTCTGCAAGAGAGGCGCTCTGCATCGCGGTGTAGCTTGCTCGCCAGGTTTCGAGAGGGTGCGTTTCTGGATGAGGTATCGAATATATTGCTTCCCCCTACTTATACTTCCCGAGGAGATCACGAATGTAAAATTAGAGAGATTAGAGCGCGCACGGAGGCTTTCAGACAGTCGTTCTTCCCGCGAACCATACGCGACTGGAACAGGAAAGGGAGGTAATGACAGTGGCACGTAAAGTGCCCTCCGCCACACACCGTTGGGTGGCTTGCGGAGTATCAATGTAGATGTAGATGTAGAAGAGTCTGGTAATACATCTCTAGTTCACTGCGCATACCTCCAACATTATGGACGACAGCCCGAATTTTCGCATCCACGTACAAGCGAATGTTTTGTCTATGTACACCTACTCTCTAGGCTAGAGAGTCAGATATGCACGCAAATTTGTCCATGTGCAACGTATACTGATGTACTCATCTCTCTTACCAGGCTATAAATACAGAAACTCTTGGAGGTTTCGCCTGTACCTACCACCGTTCAGTTTTCTTGTTTTATCAATAACGGGAAACCCATACTGTGAATGATTCCAGCAATCGGCACATATCTTTACAAAATCGTTGAATGACATTTAAGTTCCTACATGTGCTTGGTAAATGTGTTTTAAATTCAGATTGTCTTGTATGAAGGCTATAATGAGGTTAGCATTGTCCCTAACCAACTGTATCGGGATTCTGGAATATCTTTGGCTTAAATAAAATACATCAGCACCCATATAACGACCGAAACAGAGCTATTTTTGAATTTGGTCTTAGTTTTCCACAGAAACAGATATGAACACAGTGTTTGGCTTTATTTTTTCAGGTGGGAAGGTATCAGCGCTTTCGCTGCATGTCATGTAAATAACGCCTTTTACGTCGTACAATATCTACATCTACATCCATACTCCGCAAGCCACCTAACGGTGTGTGGCGGAGGGTACCTTGAGTACCTCTATCGGTTCTCCCCTCTATTCCAGTCCCGTATTGTTCGTGGAAAGAAGGATTGTCGGTGTGCTTCTGTGTGGGCTCTAATCTCACTGATTTTATCCTCATGTTCTCCTCGCGAGATATACGTAGGAGGGAGCAATATACTGGTTGACTCTTCGGTGAAGGTATGTTTTCGAAACTTCAACAAAAGCCCGTACCGAGCTACTGAGCGTCTCTCCTGCAGAGTCTTCCACTGGAGTTTATCTATCATCTCCGTAACGCTTTCGCGATTACCAAATAATCCTGTAACGAAGCGCGCTACTCTCCGTTGGGTCTTCTCTATCTCTTCTATCAACTCTGTCTGGTACGGATCCCACACTGCTGAGAAGTATTCAAGCAGAGGGCGAACAAGCGTGCTGTAGCCTACTTCCTTTGTTTTCGGATTGCATTTCCTTAGGATTCTTCCAATGAATCTCAGTCTGGCATCTGCTTTACCAACGATCAACTTTATATGATCATTCCATTTTAAATCACTCCTAATGCGTACTCCCAGATAATTTATGGAATTAACTGCTTCCAGTTGCTGACCTGCTATACTGTAGCTAAATGATAAGGGATCTTTCTTTCTATGTATTCGCAGCACATTACACTTGTCTACATTGAGATTCAATTGCCATTCCCTGTACCATGCGTCAATTCGCCGCAGATCCTCCTGCATTTCAGTACAATTTTCCAATGTTACAACCTCTCGATATACCACAGCATCATCCGCAAAAAGCCTCAGTGAACTTCCGATGTCATCCACCAGGTCATTTATGTATATTGTGAATAGCAACGGTCCTACGACACTCCCCTGCGGCACACCTGATATCACTCTTACTTCGGAAGACTTCTCTCCATTGAGAATGACATGCTGCGTTCTGTTGTCTAGGAACTCTTCAATCCAATCACATAATTGGTCTGATAGTCTATATGCTCTTACTTTGTTCATTAAACGACTGTGGGGAACTGTATCGAACGCCTTGCGGAAGTCAAAAAACACGGCAGCTGCCTGTGAACCCGTGTCTATGGCCCTCTGAGTCTCGTGGACGAATAGCGCGAGCTGGGTTTCACACGACCGTCTTTTTCGAAACCCATGCTGATTCCTACAGAGTAGATTTCTAGACTCCAGAAAAGTCATTATACTCGAACATAATACGTGTTCCAAAATTCTACAACTGATCGACGTTATGCACATCTGCTCGACGTCCATTCTTGAAAACGGGGATGACCTGTGCCCTTTTACAATCCTTTGGAACGCTACACTCTTCTAGAGACCTACGGTACACCGCTGCAAGAAGGGGGGGCAAGTTCCTTCGCGTACTCTGTGTAAAATCGAACTGGTATCCCATCAGGTCCAGCGGCCTTTCCTCTTTTAAGCGATTTTAATTGTTTCTCTATCCCTCTGTCGTCTATTTCGATATCTACCATTTTGTCATCTGTACGACAATCCAGAGAAGGAACTACAGTGCAGTCTTCCTCTGTGAAACAGCTTTGGAAAAAGACATTTAGTATTTCGGCCTTTAGTCTGTCATCCTCTGTTTCAGTACCATTTTGGTCACAGAGTGTCTGGACATTTTGTTTTGATCCACCTACCGCTTTGACATAAGACCAAAATTTCTTAGGATTTTCTGCCAAGTCAGTACATAGAACTTTACTTTCGAAATCATTGAACGCCTCTCGCATAGCCCTCCTCACACTACATTTCGCTTCGCGTAATTTTTGTTTGTCTGCAAGGCTTTGGCTATGTTTATGTCTTCTGTGAAGTTCCCTTTGCTTCCGCAGCAGTTTTCTAACTCGGTTGTTGTACCACGGTGACTCTTTCCCATCTCTTACCATCTTGCTTGGCACATACTTATCTAACGCATATTGTACGATGGTTTTGAACTTTGTCCACTTATCCTCAACACTATATGTACTTGAGACAAAACTTCTGCGTTGAGCCGTCAGGTATTTTGTAATCTGCTTTTTGTACTTTTGCTAAACAGAAAAATCTTCCTACCTTTTTTTAATATTTCTATTTACGGCTGAAATCATCGATGCAGTAACCGCTTTATGATCGCTGATTCCCTGTTCTGCGTTAACTGTTTCAAATAGTTCGGGTCTGTTTATCACCAGAAGGTCTAATATGTTATCGCCACGAGTCGGTTCTCTGTTTAACTGCTCAAGGTAATTTTCAGATAAAGCACCCAAATATATATATATATATATCTTCTGTAATAGCTGATACTTGGACTAGAACAGTGTTTTGAAAATACACAAACATGTGCAAATGGGATTCCATGTACGTGTGTAGCAGCGTTATCAGGACACTAGTCTTGCCACTATTGGATGGACCTACAATAATTTCTCGTATATTATCGGAAGGGAGTACTCTATTTTTCTTCTCCTTACGGCCCCTCGGACAAGCGGAAGTGCCACGACATGACATGGCATGGCATGGACTCGATTACTGTCTGAAGTGGTGCTGAAGGGAACTGACACCATGAATCCTGTAGGGCTGTCTATAAATCCGTAAGAGTACGAGGGGGTGGAGATCTCTTCTGAACAGCACGTTGCTGATCCCAGATATGCTCAATAATGTTCATGTCTGGGGTGTTTGGTGGGCAGCGGAAGTGATTAAACACAGGAGTGTTCCTGGAGCCACTCCGTAGCAATTCTGGAAGGATGGGCTGTCGCATTATCCTGCTGGAATTGCCCAAGTCCGTCGGAATGCACAATGGACATGAATGGATTCAGGTGATCAGAGAGGATGCTTACGTATGTGTCACTTGTCAGAGTCGTATATAGACGTATCAGGGGTCCCATATCACTTCCAACTGCACACGTCCCACACCATTACAGAGCCTCCACCAGCTTGAACAGTTCCCTGCTGACATGCAGGGCCCATGTATTCATGAAGTTGTCTCCATACCCATACACGTCCATCCGCTCGACCAGGTAACATATTTCCGGTCATCAACAGTCCAATGTCGCTGTTGAAGGGCCTAGGCGAGGCATACAGCTTTGTGTCTGCAGTCATCAAGGGTACACGAGTGGGCCTTCGGTTCTGAAAGCCCATATCGATGATGTTTCGTTGAATGGTTCGCACGCTGACACTTGATGGCCCTCATTGAAATCTGCAGGAATTTGCGGAAGCGTTGCACTTCTGTCACACTAAACGATTCCCTTCAGTCATCGTTGGTCCCGTTCTTGTAGGATCTTTTTCCGGCCGCGGCGATGTCGGAGATTTGATGCTTTAGCGTATTACTGATATTCATGGTACTCGTGAAATGGTCGTTGGGGAGGCTAGGGGGGAAGGAGGGGTTGTAGAGTTAGGTTAGTGGAGGTAGCCTAACTGACTTATTTTCCTGGCAAAATCTGAACTTTCCACAGTGGTGGTAGTGTGATGTTACACATCTAAGGCCACCATCTTGGATCCGCCATCTGGAATAAATTTGGCAACAGAGCAGAGTGGGGGGACGCCAGCTTTGTACCGTTATTCACGTTGGTGCGCCTGGCAGGTAATTGTCGACGACAATTTATTGAGCAGTCATGGCTTGAGAGTCGATGTGCCAGTTGTCGGCCCCCGAATAGTTGGACGACACATCAGATGATGAGGAGAAGTCGGATGATCGTTCCCACAGTCGCCATGTTTAGTGGTGTTCAGGTGCGTCGGTGTCGCTGCGGTCTGTAATAACTGACAGCTGGTGACTTGTGGCAAGAGGCGCGATTGCGTCCGGTCTGTGGATTCCTGTGTGGCAGTTGAGATGGCATCGGCGATGCGATGCCTGGTGGAACGCCGTTTATTTGCTACCTCGTCCCGCAGGTGGTCGCGGGAATGGTCGCTGGTGATAGTGTCGCCTAGCCACAGATTCTGGTCCTTGGTCCTGGCCATGGCCCTCTCAGCAGATACCCCTCCATTGTGGTTGCACCTACGGTACGGCTGTCTGTATCTGTGAGGCACGCAAGCCTCCCTACCAAAGGCAAGATCCATGGTTCATGGGGGAAGGTATTTGTACTATCCTTAACATTTTCTTTGAAAAATTACCTGCTTATCTAACAGAGCTAAGGGCAAGAATGTACTCTGGAATTGAACAAGCTACACCAGACAAGCAGCGGCAAGTTTGGCAAGAAGGCAACAAACCATTTTGCGGGCAACAATACGACTGAAAGTCGCTTTCAACCTGTTTATTGATAACGCAAAAGAACGTAATGTAATTTTCTAAAAATGACACCAAAACCAGGTCTGTCGCTTTAGAATCACCTTGTGTAACATTAGAAGGAGAAATGATTTGCAGCATCCATCACGCAGCCTTAGTGTGGCACAGAAAGATGTGAGATATACAGGTATCAAAAAATCTTTGATTACTTACTGAATGATGGAAAGAATTTAACAGATAATAAAATTAAGAAAGTGAGCACAGACGTTCAGGCAGAGCACCAGATGAGAGTTACATGGTAAGTCCTGTCATAACTGACTGGCTGGGAGGACCATATTTTGTAAAGCGACAATATTTGTCATTGAAAACTACTTTATTTGTCTTACTTATATCTCACAGTGTAAAATGTGATAAACAGGTATAAAATATTGATGTCCAGTCGTTTTGTAGACGGTTTCGATGTCTGCATGTTTAATGCTGAAGAACGACTTTGGTGCTGACATGATTGCACAAAATCTCATGTCGGCAAACCGTATCAAATAGCAAACAACATTCAAGTCAGACGCACCATTCATGTGTTATCACAATGAGTAACTTTCTGTGCATCTTCTACAGCTGATGGCTGCTTTAACCATATGAGAAAGTTATTTAGTAATACCAAAACTTAAGAGTATAATTCACGATGTGTCTGCTACTAATATCTGAAAGTAACACACATACCTCATAAATGATCAGTACTTGCTCCATTTAATTAATTAAATGTTTTTATGAAACCGTAAAACGAATTTTCTTAACATGAACATTAGTCTTTTACTGTTAATGCTAAAGTGATCTTAAACACATTCTTCTAATCGAGAGCTGTATATTTTGGAGATGGGCTAAATAACCAGAAGACCCAAAACCAATCCAGACAGCCAAACTAGTTTATTTGATTACTTGTTGTGCCATTTAACATGGAATACTTGTTTACACATTTTCGAGTTTTATGTATGTACAAGATGGCTTTTTGGCACTTACGATCCTTATGTGACAGTTACTAAAGGTAATGTTTTAAATTTGGTTTGTAAATAATAATTTTTGTCTGGCGTTTTTTTATAATAGGTGCACTACACAGTGTAATAATTTAATGGACTCAATATTCATGTGGTTAAAAGCCAAGTAATAATAACAACAATAATAGTAGTAATAATAATAAATATAATCTCCATTAACATATCTCAACCTTGAAGAAAGTTGTTATATGAGAATTTTTAATTCAAGACAGCCGTCCTACGACTTCATGGTGTTAGCAATGGCTCTCTACTGCTGTTTTTATAAGTTTTTAGTGTCGCTGTCGACCGCCCGCTAGCGATACAACTAAACGCTTCCAACAAATGATGCCACACAAAATGCAAACAATTTCTTCGACTGCATGGGAGTAGATTCCAACTCCAGTCCACATTTTTCACTCCTTGCTGTAGCGAATGATGGGAAATAAAGAGAATCCCATGCTAAAACTAAATTAAATAAACTAAGATCATCCATCACACTAAAGGACTTGGCTGGTACAAACATGAAACAGTGGCCTGAAAACACATTTTTTATGGTGAGCAATGTCCTATGGCGGTAAGCTGGGCTACCACATACAGATCACAGTCAAAAATATAGTTCCGTGTCAGTAATGATTATCCTTAGAGATAGAACTAGAAAGAGCGTGGCACAAAGAAAAGGGAAACAAAACGCACAAATACTTGTCACTATCTGCAGTGAATGCCAGAGGAGAGTAAACCAGTACAGGGAATTACTGACAAGACAAAACAGGACGAAGGATGTTAAAAGACATTTTTTAAATCAATTTAACTGTGAAACCAGACAGGTTGACAGGTGCTGTAATGGAATTAGGCGAGATTTATAATTAAAAAAAGTCTTTGCCTAATTCTTGATTGATTCCTTAGGTTAATCTACAAAAAGGGAGAGGTCGGGGACATATTGGAAGTCCGCAACGCTAGGATTAGTTCTGAATGTGTGCCAACATCAAAAACAAGTACGTGGAGAATGCAACCGATCGGCGATACTCTGCGCAAGAGGTGTGTTATCTTTCGGTCAGCGCTGGGGCTGTATGTAACGGTTCTTTTAATTACGCGATGTGCAGTGCGGCCCTGCACAAAGCACGTCAGCACAAAAAGGAATACAAAAGGGCAAATGGAAAGGCTAATGAGAAGTCAGCTGTACGCAGCAGTTTATGGTCAAGGTGTTATGTGGCCTACTTCCCCCTCCCACCAAGCATGGCCAGCAGGGTTCCAGCTCGCGAGGGTTTTGCTACGTGAACCACCATAGACAGACGCGACACTCCCGGTAGATACAAACGCTACACACTGTCTGCAAAGTCACAGTGGATTGCATGAATTGTTCAGTGATCCATATACGATCTGGAAGTCTGACTACAGCTGTGTGATCGTGCCATCTGAAGAGCTTGTACATAGTCTCTTGCCAACAACAACAAAAACAACAACAACACAGCGGCCAAAAAGCGTAACTAGAGTGCGAAAGACAATATTTTCCGATTATGCTAACACATGAGTCTGTAATATCGGATGTTCTAGTATTCTTGAATACGAAATGAATTGTTCCAGAACTAGTGACAAAAGTTGAAAAAGTGAATTTTTTGTTAAATGTGTAGGTTAGACTCATAACTCACATGCTCCAAAATAATGAAAATTGAGATGCCGACATATTCTCATACAGCTTTATACATGGAACATAATTCACGAAACAGTTATTCACATTTGGCACAAGATCCTTGAGAAAACTGGTGTTAAACTTCATGGTTAGTTTCAAAAGTCTCAAGGTCCGCGGGATCTTGTGAGTTTTGTCCCATACCTCATCTTGACCAATCGGTGATTAGCTCACTCGGGCCCAATTTCTTGTGTAGTAGTAAATATTGATGTTTTCTGTTCTGTTCAGTTATTTTGGGGAATATAATTCAATATAGTGGTTGGAATAAAACTGATTTGATACAAGTCATGGAAGAAAACGTTTCACCCGTTGGAGAAAGAGGAAGGCCAAGGAAACGTTCACAGCATCCAGAAATGTGGAAAAGTCAGGAAGCCCAACGAATGAGGTTAGAATATCCTGTTTTCTCCATTGTTTTCAAATCAAACTGATTCTTGTTATTGGCTTGATTTGTTCCTCCACGTAAGAATGTATAGGACTCTTTCTTTGGAACTTAACAGTGAGGAATCGCAAATTCAATATTTTAAGTCCATTTTTGAAAAATAAACAGAGCCTTACAGTGTAGTTTGTTCTATCATTATAGGTACAAACCTTCAGTGCTGACCCAGTATCCGACATGTCAACACCATGGAGGAGCATTTAATTGCTGTTCACTTTCTATGAACGATATAAAAACTTTCATGATTTGTTTTATAAAACACCAGAAAGAGATTATCAGAATCAGTTCATATTGAAGTATGTGGAAATTCGCAACGTCATCAGACGTCGACCTAGAAAAGACAAATCAAGTCAAAACCAAAAGTCGCAGCTGCTTAGAACGACGACACAGAAAAATAAAGTTCCAGTTTGCATGTCAACCTTTATAAATGTTTATAAATGTATATGTAATGTGTCACGATTCAGAATAAATAATACCACTGAACAGTTTCATCAGCAAGGTTGTGTACAAGACCAGAGAGGCGGCTTCAGGAGGGCGGCAGAATATGAACCCAAGAGAGACTGTGTCATGAAGTTTATCAATAGTCTAAAGTGTGTAGAGACACATTACTGTAGAGGACGAACAGAAAGACGGTATCTGCCTGCGAATATGAACTGTAAAATGTTATGGAAAATTTATTCTTCCAAGCCCGAAAACATCCCTGTGAAGCTATCTTACTTCAGGTACATCTTTAACACAAAATACAACATAGGCTTTGAGACACCGAGACCGATGTGTGTTCTTCATGCATAAGTCTAGCTGAAAAGTTAAAACATGAGAGAGACCCTAACAAGAAAACTCAATTACTGAAAAAAGGGTTCACAAGTTAAAGTAACACCCTGAAGGACAAAGACGTTGAAACGTTAATTCTTTCATTTGATTGTGAGAAGAATATCCCACTGCCCAAAGTTCCAGATCAGTCATGCTATTATAGCAGACAAATTTATGTCCAGAATTTTACCAATGTTAAAGGTCACAGTAAATCTGAATTAAACCGTTCCACTGTCACTTCTTATTGTTGGACAGAAAATGAATTCAGTCGAAATTCAAACACTATAGCCTCATGTGTGTTTGATACATTAAACTCCCTAGACATGTCCCATTACAAACAAATTCGATTGGTATGTGATTGGTGTGCTGCACAAAATAAGAATTCTACTTTGGTTGCGATGTGTATGTTTTGGCTTTTCGTAAAGTCTCCCCCACATATCGATGGAATTGAAATGATTTTTCCAGTCACCGGTCATAGTTACATACCTCCAGACCGTGTGTTTGGAAATATAGAAAGGAAAATGAAAACAATGGAAGTAATAGTACAGCCTGAACAAGTGTATGAGATAATTTCGAGTTAGTCAACATTGAAATTGATAGGAAGAGACTCCAGTGTTGCCGACTTCAAGAATTGTGTGAAAATTGCATTACGAAATTCAGGATCATGGCATTTTTCAATTTCAAAATGTAAGCGCATTTACATAAAGAGCGGAGTGGGAAATAAAATTCTTGTGTGTGGTGAACAAACGTACATAAATGACCTTGGAGTGTTTAGATCTGTGTTTAAATCTGGAGTAAATGCACTTACACTTCCCGAACTCATCCAACGAAAGAATTCAATCCCTTTAGAGAAAAGGAGGGATGTTGAAAAATTTCTGACTGCCCATTATGGGGAAAACTGGAGAGAAATTGAGGAGCTCAAGTTCTATAAGCATGTCATTGATGAGAATACATCGGGTCAAACTGATCATGAGTGTATGTGTGACATGATTCAAGAGGAACTTAATGTTGTGATATAGACATAGAAGAGTAAAATTATTTTCAGTTTTAGAAGTGAATCTCCTTCAGATCTTCAGTTTTATTTTAGTAGCTTATTTTTTATTGGTATTTGATAGTTTCTTTCTTCTCAAAGAATGCTAAACAAGTCTGAATTATTTTACTGATTATAATATTCTACTTTTCTTTGTGATCAATAATTAGTTCTCATTAATGGAAAATTTGTTAATTTCTTTGATCATTAAACTGAAGAAATGTGCGCAGTAGACATTTCTTTTATGAAATTGCAAACGGTATTCCAAACTAAAGAATATCTTTTGTAAACTAACACAAGCAAAGTCCATAAAAGATGATATTTATTGGTATCGGTATTTATTGGTATTTATCACGATTAACATCGGAATGTAATATTAAATATACACTGTAGAAGAGAAAGTGGCTTGCAGTTGGAACCAAAAAGTGTTGCATATCGAGTCACAACACGATAGTTCCTGTGAAACCAACGTCGTCCAAACAGCTCAGTACCAAAACTCACACGATCCAAAATGGAGATTGTCAAAACTTACATAGCTCATTAACAAAACTCACATGATCCATAATATAACCTTAAATAATTGTAATTTCTCAATAAGCAAACATAATCTGGAATATACATAATGATTTACAGCCATTGTTCTTGCACATACTGATGTCAATATATGAGACATTTGCACGACGCATGTAAAACACGTTTTTAGTCATTTGTGAAAATTTATGCTTTTGGAGCATGTGAGTTATGCTTCTAAACTACTCGAATGATTTGTGTAAGAAGCAAAGAGATCAGAGAAACATTTGAAGTACCTTTGACTGATGTTCGTAAACACTTGCAGTAAATGATTCACATCAAATGTTTCTCTAGTCTATTTTATTTCTTAAATTTAGACAAACGTTTGACCTTTTTATCTTCAAAATTTTTTCAAGTTTTGTTCAGAAAGCTTGAAATATAATTTACTGAAGCATCGAACGGTATTCTCTTATTATTAAGAATGTAGTGATCAAGAAAAAGCAGAGAAGTTTCAGTTTATGTTGTAATTTGATATATATTTCATTTTCTCAACATGAAAGAAAGGATTGCACAGTTCTACACCAATTTAATCTTTTCTATGTAAAATATCTAGGCCTTCAAGAGAGTAACTTACTGCTGTTCATGAAATATTTCAATTTTCTCTCAAATCACTAAGTTTTTCTTAATTACCCTGATTACTCCCAAGCGATTAACTTTTTTTTCCAAAACTAAATCTCACTCTGGTCTACCTGAAATCGCATTTGTCTACTTCCCACTCTTTCTTTGGCGATGAAAACGTGGGCAAAAATTTTAGTAACTACTTTTCTTGCAAGCAGTTAAACTTTTTTTTCATAGCTAGTCCTCGCGTTGGTCAGTTTGATACACCATTTGTTCACTTCCGACTTTTAGTTCAGCTACAAAAATTCTGATAAAAATCCGTAGTGTAATTTCTAGGGAGTCTTGTTTCACTCCGCACGAACATGTGATCAGAAAGACCGTGATAGTCCTATTGCAGCGTTTCAAAACTCTGGTGTGATATGGACACTGGCAGGCTGTTTAAAAATTGATTCTGGTTCATTTCACTTACTCTCTTCTCGAATATTCCTTCGTCAGGTGTATGAACTAGACGAGGTGCAACAGAAATCGATAAATTAGAAACTACATTAGTCAGATCTTTTAGTACGGGTAATTTGTAAGCGCCTCGTGAACATAGTTTGATGAGATATGTTACTGCTAAAGATAATTACGGATGACCTAAATAAATACTTATGAAGTATAAACTGATATTAACATATCCAAGGGCAACAACTTCTAAATCTAAATAGAATTTCATTTTTATTTACTTTATATCTGAACTAGTTCATTGACTACCAGCAGTTATATGCCATGGAGACGATTACTGCAAATCAGACAACGTCATGGAGAGACATACTGCAAATCAACGTATTTCTCTCAAAATTACTTTATTCAGTACCAAGTATTGGGGAGGGTTATCTGCACTTATGGGTACTACACATGATCTGTTTTGGCAAGAGAGAACAAGGCGAAAGGCAATGGATTTATTGAAGAGCGTTACATATGATACTGTTTTACTGCTGGAAGTACACAGTAAAAATGCAAAGAACAAGATATTCTAGGACATCACATTTTCTGTTTTCAATTGCAAGAATAAAACCACAAAAGAGATTGTAAAATTCTTCTTATCTTATATGCAAGGAGGAATTATACTGCTTATTTTGGCGTTGTCTAATGAAATATTGTGCCTCATACTGATCTGATAGTTCCCTACTTTGGGTAGTGTTACAGTCAGTGACATAAGGTTCATAACCACAAATAAGTACTGAAATTTTAATAACACATCAAAATTTTTAGCCTAATTGAAAGTGTGGCGGATGATGCAGATAATAGGAATGTATAGGCACACTGCAATTGTATGGTCAGACACAAGAGGTCTGCAACCAGGTGGTATAGAGGTCACTGCAACAGTGTATAGAAAATGTTTATCGACTTAGTCTTACACATTAACCACCTTCAATATGAGTTCATATCGAAATACCTGCACAAGAACCGAAAGGGAAACAAATCAATTCTGTTCGTTGTCATGTTTTAAAATTAAACAGGGAACGTGACTTATAGACTCAATAAACGAAGAAGCAACTCTGGATCTCCGTCCACTCCAAATTAGGTTCAACCATTCATTCATTTCAAGTGGGAGTCGAATGTGTTTTATTCCATCCACCCTGTTGACAACGTCAACTATTTGCCATCTCAGAATAACTACTAGGATTTGCAGTATCGGAAACAAGTGGTAACATTTGGTCTCTAAACAGAGGGGCGTAGTTTCATGACGGAAAGTTCAGTAATGCTGCTTTAGGAGTAATTCCTTTCGAGAGCGAGGTAAAATTACTATTAATAGTCTCTCATTCCACATCTACCAGAGAAAATCGAGTAAAAGTTGACTTTATGTCCTCAAAATCGTGTTTTCGTATATACCATATATCACACATTGGGTTACTGCGACTACAGTTTTCCATATATCTTTGAGCAATTGTCAGCCGATTCCATTTCACTCTGCTCATTTGCAGTTTCAAGAATATTCCACTGCACTTATAATGTATATATTTACTTTAATAACGTAATGGACGTGTGTAATACCTTCTGTAAAGCTGATTTTTTTTTTTCTTTATTGTATTTCAGTTCCCCTTCGGGGTGGGCGCTGCTCTTCAGCCAAAAGACATAGAACATACAATAGAAGACATTTAAAAATAACAAAGGAGAAAACATAGTGTACACAGATATAAAAAAGGGGGCAACATTATGGAAGACAATAGACAAAAAGAGGCGACTGTAAAACGGATATAAAAACCACGAAAAAGTATCGCACACAAAAAACCACACACTGGGACAATTAAAAGAACACAAGGTGCAGTATGACGGGAGCATAAAAGTATCGACGGGTGGCGTAGCACATAACAATCACTGACAGTAATACTAAGTACAAGGCCAGCACAGAATTAAAATCACACCTCTCGACACACAGGAGAACAGCACCAAACACAATACTGACGTGGCACACTGATGATCAAAATGGAAGATCTGCCAAGCACAAGGAGATGAGGGAGAAAGGAAGATGGGAGGGAGGGGAAGAGAAGGGGGGAGATGGGTGGGGGCGCGCCGAAGAGGGTCAGGGAGGGAGGGATGTGGGAGTGAGAGAGACGAGGATGGGGTGTAGGGTCTCAGTGGGGGAAGGAGGAAAATCCGCTCTGGGAGAAGGAGGGGAGAGGAAAAAGGGGGCCCTGGGGAGAGGGTGGAACAAGGCCAGGTTATAGTTGGAAGTAAGTGTATATGTCATGGCAAAGTTCATCATCTGGAAGGGGGAGGCACTGGAAATTGCCGTGATGAAGGAGATGGAGGGTGTGGAGGTGGAGAGAGGGAGGGATACAGCAATAGAGGCACGGCAATGGGCGGGGGTCGAGAGGAAGGAGGAAACCAGGGGGTGGAGGAGATCAAGCCAGCGGACAGTGTAAAGGATGCAGAGATGTTGGAGGAAAAGGAGGAGGTGGGGGAAGGGGATGAGTTCACACAGGAGCCATGTGGGAGAAAGAAGGCAGATACGGAAGTCAACGTGGAGCGCACGGCATTCAAGGATTTAGGGGGCCTTGTACATGCGGGTGGGTGCGGGGATCCAGGCAGTGCTGGCGCAATAGAGGATAGGACGGATGAGGGATTTGTAGGTGTGGAGGATGGTGGAAGGATGCAATCCCCATGTTCGGCCAGACAGGAGTTTCAGGAGGTGGAGGCGGGAATGGGCTTTCTGCTAGATGGTCAGGAGGTGTTGGGTCCAGGTGAGGTGATGGTCGAGGGTGAGGCCACGGTATCTCAGGGTGGGGGTGAGCTAGATGGTATGACCATAAAGGGTGAGGCAGAAATCATGGAGACGGAAGGAGAGGGTGATGCGGCCTATGATGATTGTCTGGGTTTTGAAGGGGTTGAGACAGAGGAGCCACTGGTTACACCAAGTGGTGAACTGGTCAGGCTGGGTTTGGAGGGTGCGTTGGGACCATTGAAGGGTAGGACAGAGAGCCAGGAAGGCGGTGTCATCAGCATACTGGAGGTGAACAGGTGGGGGTGGGTTGGGCGTATCAGCCGCATACAAGAGATAAAGGAGAGGGGAGAGGACAGAGCCCTGGGGGACGCCAGCAGGAATAAAGGACATGGGAGTTGGTGTTGTGGAGGGTGACATAGGAAGGACGGCGCGAGAGGAAGGAAGCGACCAGACGGACGAAACTGATAGGTAGGGCATAGGTTTGGAGTTTAAATGGGAGACCGGGATTCCATACACGGTCATAGGCATTTTGGAGGTCGAGGGAAACAAAAATGGCGGAGCGACGGGACTTAAGCTGTAAAGCTGAAATATTGGAGGCATAAATAAAAAAGAAAATCCAATTCTTGTTGACAGGCACCATAAATTGTACAGCTTTCATATGCGAAATTTTATGTGGACGCCTTGATGTAGACACTACAAGAGACAAATGTGAGATACTCTGAATGTAAAGTGTTCTTTTGTCTTATTTCAGAAAGAAATTACACAGATCAGCCAAAACATTATGATCACTGCCCATCGCGACGTTGGACGTCGCCTGGTGGCGCTGTGGGCAAATGATGCCGTAACCGAAGTATGTAAGCAGAGCATATACAGACGGGGGATCATCCTAGCGAAGATATGGTCTGCAAATGAGGAAATCAATTGACGAAGGCCAGATTATTATTACGTAGAGACTGAACGAGTATCTCGAAAACGGCGAAGCTGGTCGAATGTTCACTTGATATTGTCGTATCTACGGAAAGAGGTAGGACAGTGAAAATATCACTAGGCGCTAAATGGTTGGAAGTCCACGACTCTTCACAGAACGTTCGGTTAGGAGACTTATCTGCTCTGTAAAGTACGATAGATGGTGATCTGTGGCATCTCTGTCGAATAAGCACACTGCTGCTGCTCGCACAAGTGTTTCGGAGCACACCGTTCATCGTACGTTGTTAAACGTGGAGCTCCGCAGCAGACCACCCTTACGTGTTCATATGTAGACCCAACGACATCCTCAGTTACGACTGCAATGAGCACTGGACCATCGGGACTAGACCGTCGTTCAATGGAAACGTGTCGGCTCTTCATATTTTTGCTACACTAGGTCGCTGGTCGTCTCCACAAACGCAGTGATCGGGGTGAACGGCGGCTCGAAACGTGCAGCGCCCCACGGACGCAGGCTGGTGGGAGGAGTATGGGAGACATTGAATATGGCCTGTGGTACCATAGAAGACACGCTTACATCTGTGAACCACCTGCATCCCTTCATGCTTGATGTCTTCCCCAATGGCGAAGTCTTGCAGCAGTATAATTGTCCGTGTCTCCAGAACCACGCTGCAGAAGATTGAGGAGCATTATAGTGAACTTACGATGTCTCTGCGACAGAGACATATATGATATGAATTGTATCCTGCAGTCAAACATAAAAGAATGGCTACACAGTGTAGCTGCTATCTGTATTGATAATTGAATCGTCTGAAAAATGGTTCAAATGGCTCTGAGCACTATGGGACTCAACTGCTGAGGTCATTAGTCCCCTAGAACTTAGAACTAGTTAAACCTAACTAACCTAAGGACATCACAAACATCCATGCCCGAGGCAGGATTCGATCCTGCGACCGTAGCGGTCTTGCGGTTCCAGACTGCAGCGCCTTTAACCGCACGGCCACTTCGGCCGGCTGAATCGTCTGAAAAGAATGCCCTTGCGCACAACAATTTATAATTTGAGCACTGGTAATTCTCTCAGACTATACAGATTTTGGTCATAAAACTGAAAGAAAATGGACTGTGCCTATTTTCGTGGAAATAAGACTGTTATTGTTGTCGCGATTGTGTTTTCTAATAGACGCTCGTTTAAAAGAGGTGCATTGACGTTACATACAATAGTTACACAGAAATGTCTTCCCTTGCAGACTGGTGAAAGCCAGCAGACGCAGTCGATCGCAGCAGGGAGAGTGCAGTGCAGCTGCACTTTTAGACAAACAACATGCGGTCAATATATCCGTCATTTATATCGGATTGTTGTGTGACCGGTGATCAGGCGGACCACTTTGTGCTCTGCTGGGGAGGCTCCAACAGTACCTGACCAAAGGCTCTGCTTGCTGGGGTGGGTTGCGTGGTGGCAGGTCGAAGACTGCACTCTCAGCTACAGTAGTTGGTGATGGGTGATGGGTGGCTGTGGCGGACAGCAGTGGACGTTAGAAAAGTGTTCTAGAGGGTTCTCCAGAATTTTATTATTGTTTCACGGGGTCCAATCTTTCTGTGAAATACGCTGAACAGTTTGCAGGAAGCCTCCTGTTCTCGAGTCTTCTGTCCAACTGTGACTGATTTCCAGAGACTGGAGACAGTGCATCACTGCTACCAAATGGATCTCTTTGTGGGCCATCTGTGACAGGATAGAAAAGCCCTGAATCCCTACTAATGGTGAGAAGACGGAGGGATGAGGGGTGGTAGAAGGGGAGGTAAGACTGGTCCTAAATTGAATAATCTGTGACCGCACAATGATGTGACCACACATGCAGCTGCCGCCCCTCTTTCCTGGCGCGATACTTTGGGGGTCGGTTTTTTGCAGTAGTTGTGTTTTTACAATGATTTTTCTCAATTCTCGGAACATGTATTGCATTATGACCTGTTGTTTACAAGTGCTGGTTCTTTCATGACAATTTCGATGAGTAATTAGAGCAGTGAAGCATTTTCCAACAGCTGCAGTAGCGTGTATCAGCCTTTCTACGCTTCAGTGATGGTTCGCCACCCTATCTCTTCTTGCTATATACAAGTTACTCAGAAGCTATACAAAAGTGACCTGCCGACCGGGATGGCCGAGCGGTTCTACGCGCTACAGTCTGGAACCGCGCGACCGCAACGGTCGCAGGTTCGAATCCTGCCTCGGGCATGGATGTGTATGATGTCCTTAGGTTAGTTATGTTTAAGTAGTTCTAAGTTCTAGGGGACTGATGACCTCATGTTAAGTCCTATAGTGCTCAGAGCCATTTGAACCAAAAGTGACCTCTCAGGGGTATGAAATAGGGAGAAATTATCGAGATGTAAATAGAGCGCCGTTTATTTGAATTTAGAGCACCATGACTACAGGGTGTTTGTCGAGCAGTGCAGCGGGAGGCGTCTGTAACGAACTCCGACTTCAAAGCAGCAACAGACATCGTCTTCAGCTGTGGACTTATAGGTAATACACTTATTAAACTCCTCTCTGCCCTATACCAACGTCTAGTCAGTTGAAAACGTTTCCCGCCCTAAATAAAAATAGTACCTTCCACTTCAGCCTTTTTGCTCCCCGCTTGTAGCTGAAGGAATCATTATGTAGAGTTTGAGTACGTCTGCTGCTAGTTTCGCGTGGTACTGTGAATCTTTTCCCCAGGGGGACAACACCAGTTACATGACATCGTCAATTCTTGAGCTGTATTGCGATTTTAGGTGCTCCTTGTGTAGCGCTATGCATATAGATGTGTAATTGGGCCCAATCTTAATGATTAATTATGTAATTAGGACCGATCCTTACTTCAGTTTCTCTCCGAAAATAAATAAAGTACACTAACCTAACATACATCTCCTGCAGCTGCACAGTTTCCATTTGTAGAAGCGTGCATTTGGGGTTTCCACCCAGAAGAAGCGGCATTCGAGTCCCAGGCAGGGCACTCACCATTTTGCTTCTCCCACCAATCTCCGCTGGGTGGGCTGGAGGTGGTGTGTGGTGGGACGTCAGCAAAGCCTTGGCTCTAAGAAATATCCACTATTTTTGAAATCCTCAGCATTTTTTGCATTTCCTGCCGAAATTCCAAATTCCCACTAAATTTCGAAATTCTCAGGTGGGAAATGGGGACTGGGAGAGGAGGGGAGGGACCCGATGCTGTCATCAAGGGTGGGTGTGGGGGTAATTAATTGATCAATTAATTAATTTGATATCAGTCATATCAAAACTGGGATGCAACCGGCTGTGTCCTACTACTTATGGCGTCAACTACTGCTCAGATTTCTGTTGCAGATGCAGTACCATGCGGCAGAACCATACGCCGAATACGATGGTTTTCCCTCTTGATAATGCCACTTGTTCGTCCAGTGCCCCGTTTTCTTGCGACCGTACAATCTTGTGTCGACTTCTGCCAAAACTCATGAACAGTGGCTATATTCCTGCCGTCTTACTTGCAAGTATTGCAGAAGGAACATTCAGCTTCTCTTAGTTCTGTTCCACAGTCTCTTTCAAACTCAGTGATATTTTGATTATGGCGTCTTTGTTGCCTTAAAGGCCTTCTTGAGACTAATATCAAGTCACCACGTCCAGTCTCAGAGATTACTAACGCTCACGACCGTTACAGCGTGTACTTATAGCACACATGATCTGCATCCTCATAGTGGCGCTACTACCGCGAAATGAGAATAGGTATAAACTTTCGGATGTATAAAAACCCATACCTACTTTCGTTGTGTCGCACAACTCCTTCTTGGTGCTGCGATTTTTTTTTTTTTTTTGTCGCCGTTATATTACCTCTTTCATAACACCCAGTGTAGTTTCCATACGAATTTTTCCACAGACGATCAACTCCTCAGTTGCCTCTATCTCTTGTCCCTAGGAGTGAACAAAGGCTCTCCCTCGACCGTTAAAAAAGAAAACACTGACCGAGTGTGGCACTCCGGCACTCCCGTCTCAGTCTCAAACTACTAACATTTGCACTGTATATGCGCTATACTGACCTTCTTGCTTCTTTTCTGGCAAACCACCCCACTTGTTGCCATAAATCCGTATTTTCCATCCGTTTGCAAGACTACCTCTAGTATCAGTCCTACCCTCTTCCGCCACCTTCTCTACACTGCTATTATGGCCCCATCCAACTGCTTCAGTATGCCGACGACATGAACCATTCAAGCCTGTGAACTGGTTAACTCAATAACTTCACCTTCTGGTGTTATCTCTCGTATCTTAAAATCAGTTCTGTCAAAGTCCAGGCAATGATCATAAGACATACATCTCGTTACTTTCATCGGCCTGATTGTCACGACGTTACAAGTAACCTTCCCATCCATCTTATTAGTCTAGTTTGCGACCTGTCGACCGCAAACTACCGTTGCTACTAGCCATCCAACGAAAAACAAAGTAAAATTACCCCAACTACTAACAGGTCGTACCTGAGGATTGCATCCTTCTACCACCCGCTACATTTACAAAAGCCTTATTTGATCCATCTTTACCTTTGCCAATGTAGCCTGGATCTCTGCTCCCAAAAAAATATCATTCGTTACAACTCCTAGAATGTCTTTGTAGCTCGGCCGTCTGGTTTTACTAAGGGGAATCAGACACCCATCGTCATGTTACAACAACAAAATTTCAAGGAAGCGTACGACGAATGCTGTACTTTCACGTGTGTGTCTTTGAAATGAAACAAGTCAAATAAAATCATATGATATGAGCAAGGTTGACAGAGTTGTGGTCACTGATCTATAACAAAACCTGTCGGAACTATATTTACGTAACACATAACTTGGCATGGTCAAAAAAGTAACATTGCAAATTTTGAAAAAAACGTAACACCGAAAATATTGTACAGCTAGTACGATACTGTGAAACGACTGTAGTTAAACCTACATTTATCCACGTTATATGGAATAAATTGACTGCAGTTAATTTTAAATGCCAAATGCTATCAGAACTATTTCATGAAGCGAAAACAAGCTCTCTCAAAAATGAATTTTATGCCAGATAGCATTAATCAACTTAAATGACGCTAGTCAGTATTATCATTTCGTTTCAACACTACAGTTATGTTTTCAGTCACAGTTCTTATATTTTACCAGAGACCTAATTTCATCAGGGCGGGAGAAAAAGTCATTAAAACTCTGAAGTATTCTATTATCACCCGTAACAGTTTCCGAAAACTGAAATATATCCACACGCCACTACGAGGTGGTACCGGTTGTTACGTTTATAGCACACTGGCGCATACTCTGTCAGTTCGAAACGTTCGGAGAGTGGATTGGTTTAAATGGCTCTGAGCACTATGCGACTTAACTTCTAAGGTCATCAGTCGCCTAGAACACGGAACCAGTTAAACCTAACTAACCTAAGGACATCAGACACATCCATGCCCGAGGCAGGATTCGAACCTGCGACCGTAGCGGGCGCTCGGTTCCAGACTGTACCACCTAGAACCGCACGGCCACTCCGGCCGGCTGAGAGTGGATTAATAAAAAATATATAACATGTTAAGATAGTGGTTTTAATTCTTCAGGCGTTCATTACAGTCTCCCCCGCCACCACGACTTATGTACATCGCACAGAACGTTCATACAACTATGTGGATCTGTCATAAAATTCCATCTTTGGGATGTTGTTCAAATCAGGTTCGTACTGACACCATTTCTCATTACCAGTGATGATTTTTTTCCAGAAAAGAATCGTCTGCATTTTGCATTTAAATCAAGTCGCCGCAGGCGTCCATGTGTTACTCATTTTCGTCGGGAGTAGAGGTGTGCGGAACGTACTTCGCACACACTTTTCTCTTCTTAAAAATATACTGTAGAATTTAATATAATCCATTATGGAGTCGAGGTAGCAGTTGTCGTTATACTGGTTATCACTGTTAGCATTCAACCGCGATTCTTATACATATATTTTAGCAACGCGTTTCAAGAGACAATGCTCTCATCATCAGGCTGTAAAGTCTATGTCATGAAATTAAACGAACTAAAAAGACAAAATACCATCCCAAATATTTGGGAAGTCCATAGAGTAAAACAGAATTAAAAGTATATTGGACTGTGGGTCCTCGTCTTACATTGAAGTTGTTGACACAACTCGATGGCCGTCCCATAGCTACCAAGTATGCTGTCGCACTGTGCCGGCTCGGGAGCTGTTGTGGACTGACATGCCTAGGTGTTGTGGCGTGGTTACAGCCGTGTGCTTGACGGTAACGCTATGCTATTGGGCGCCTTATCTCCTTATTGTATTGGTCTGCCATCGTTAGCCTCTCGCAGCTCCGTCAGTGACATGCTACAAGTTTAAAGGCGCATACCTACCCTAAAATAATTCTAAAAACCTGCTAAAAAATCTCATTTCTTTAAAATTATCTTGTGCATTTAAAATATTGCTTTGTTTCTTTTCATGGATAGCTATCTCGAATTCCTCTAGTAAATCAATTTTCCTCCCTTTCTTTTCTACATGCAATATTTCTACGTTATCTTCTATGCTACTAAGGGGATGGCCTGTTTCATATATATGGTTCGCAACAGCTGATTTGTCATAACTTCCTAACCTGAACGCATCTTTATGTTCTTTATACCGGATCGCGAATGATCTTCCTGTCTGCCCTATATATTTTGCATCACAAGTTCTGCACTGAATCTTATAAACTCCCGATCTTTCAAACTTATTTCTCTTCTCGCCAATATCGTGCTTAAGGCTGTACCTCACTAAGTTATTGGTCTGAAAGCTATTTTAACATCGTATGGCTTAAAAATATTTGCTATCTTTTGTGAGACTGTTCCGTAGTATGGCATCGTGATAATTTTCACTTTCTCTCCATCAGGTTTTTTCTTTTTGCGCTTATTACTTTTCCGTAACAGTTTTTTAACCATATCTATTCTGTAACCGTTATTCATCGCAATTCTCTTAACGGTATTAGTTTCAGTCTCCCTATCTTTTTCGCTCATAGGTAGCTATGGGACGGCCATCGACTTGTGTCAACAACTTCAATGTAAGACGAGGACCCACGGTCCAATATAGTTTTAATTCTGTTTTACTCTATGGACTTCCCAAATATTTGTGATGGTATTTTGTATTTTTATTTCGTTTAATTACATGACATAGACTTTACAACCTGATGATGAGAGCATTGTCTCTTGAAACGCGTTGCTAAAATATATGTATAAGAATCGCGGTTGAATGCTAACAGTGATAACCAGTATAACGACAACTGCTACCTCGACTCCATAATGGATTATATTAAATCGTTAGTGTCAGGCGAGACGTTGAGGTTAGTGTATAAATACGAAAATTTAAGACGTAAGTTATTAAAAACTGCCGCAAACATAAACTTTAACAAAGAATGTGTGAAGAATCATGTTATCCCGAATTACGTGAAGTTGAAACTTTGTGATTGCAAGTCATGGGCGGGATGACTAGCTGTTGAAAAAGGAAAAAAGTTTTGGATACGTGCAGAAATTAAATATCTGTATAAAAAGAAAGACTTAATAAAAACAAATAGTTCAAGCAGAGACTAAGGTCAAGGAAATATTACCGGTGAACGTATGGGAAGAGGTTACATGTAGACTTCACAAAATACTACAGAAGGAGTTTATAAAGAAAAAAGAAAAACAAGATAAAAAACTTCGTAAATTAAGTAATAACACGCGCGAAGACGGAAAAGATCAACAACAAAGCCTTTCGTCTTTAGACTTTTATCCAGGGGTGGTTAACAAAACGGATATTGTATTTGATAATACAGAAGTAGAAATGTTAAATAAGGCATTAAAGTTTAATATTGAGCCGTCATTTAACAAAAAGATCGCGAAAGAAGTAATTGCCCTCACTAAAATGACAACAGAAATTGCCAAATTAAATAATAATGAAACCGGGCATGTCGGTCATAAGCAACATAAAATAGTAAAAAATGAACTAAATAAGCGAAATAGTGTTAATCATAAGACTAGAGCAGACCGACTAACTGTCGATTCTATAAATAAAAAACTTAATGAAGTGAAAGCTATTGCCACGAAAGCGGATAAGGGGAATACGGTCGTAATATTAAAAGAGGAGGAGTACATTTCGAAGACCTTAGCGTTTTTTGTCGAAAATAGCATTACGGAAATTCCGGAAGACATAACAGCCAATTTCCAAATTAAACTAAAAAAATGTTCTTAAACGCACACACTTCCTGCTGACAGAAGCCGAAAAAAGAAGATGTGTTATCATGAATCCAACGGCCCCCAAATTAAGATCACAGGTGAAGATACATAAAGATCTGCATCCGGTTCGTCCGATTGTTAACGGTCGAAACAGTCCAGCAACCAAATTCTGAAAAGTACTTACGTGTATAAAAATAACTATTCGGTGCGTGGTAGTATGACTATGATAGGTGAAATTAAAGGTACGCCAGTCACTGACACTTCCCGTTTGGTTTCGCTGGATGTTAAGAACTTATACTCCAGTGTTCCGGTTAACGAAACTATAGAAATCATTAAGAGAAATTTCCTTAAATACGGTAAAATTTCAGCGTAAGAGACAACTGAATTTATTGAACTCCTACAGCTCATTACAAGTTTTAATTATTTTACGTTTAATAACAAATTTCATATTCAGGACTATGGGTTAGCCATGGGGTCCAGTATTTCAGGAACTATGGTGGACATTTTTATCAACGACCTTGAAGATAAAGTTCTAAATTCTGACGATAACATTATGGATAAAATTGTTTATTACAAACGTTATGCTGACGACACTCTGTTACTTGTCGATGGTTCCCGTGATGACATTGTGGAAATAGTAGAAAAGCTCAACGACGCACATAACAAAATAGAATTTACCGTGGAGTATGAAACTGACAATTGTTTACAGTTCCTGGGTCTGAATATAAAAAAGCAGGGCAACAAACATGCGTTCTCCGTTTATAGAAAACAAACTACGCATGATGCCGTGATCCCGAATGATTCATGCCATCCGCGGGCTTATAAAGAAATTGCTTTCCGTAGTCTCGTGCATAGGGCAGTCAATATACCTATGAGCGAAAAAGATAGGGAGACTGAAATTAATATCGTTAAGAGAATAGCGATGAATAACGGTTACAGAATAGATATGGTTAAAAAAACTGTTACGGAAAGGTAATAAGCGCAAAAAGAAAAAAATCTGATGGAGAGAAAGTGAAAATTATCACGATGCCATACTACGGAACAGTCTCACAAAAGATAGCAAATATTTTTAAGCCATACGATGTTAAAATAGCTTTCAGACCAATAACTTAGTGAGGTACAGCCTTAAGCACGATATTGGCGAGAAGAGAAATAAGTTTGAAAGATCGGGAGTTTATAAGATTCAGTGCAGAACTTGTGATGCAAAATATATAGGGCAGACAGGAAGATCATTCGCGATCCGGTATAAAGAACATAAAGATGTGTTCAGGTTAGGAAGTTATGACAAATCAGCTGTTGCGAACCATATATATGAAACAGCATAGAAGATAACGTAGAAATATTGCACGTAGAAAAGAAAGGGAGGAAAATTGATTTACTAGAGGAATTCGAGATAGCTATCCATGAAAAGAAACAAAGCAATATTTTAAATGCACAAGATAATTTTAAAGAAATGAGATTTTTTAGCAGGTTTTTAGAATTATTTTAGGGTAGGTATGCGACTTTAAACTTGTAGCATGTCACTGACGGAGTTGCGAGAGGCTAACGATGGCAGATCAATACAATAAGGAAATAAGGCGCCCAATAGCATAGCGTTACCGTCAAGCACACGGCTGTAACCACGCCACAACACCTAGGCACGTCAGTCCACAACAGCTCCCGAGCCGGCACAGTGCGACAGCTATGGGACGGCCATCGACTTGTGTCAACAATTTCAATGTAAGACGAGGACCCACAGTCCAATATACATTTAATTCTGTTTTACTCTATGGACTTCCCAAATATTTGGGATGGTATTTTGTCTTTTTAGTTCGTTTAATTTCATGACATAGACTTTACAGCCTGATGATGAGAGCATTGTCTCTTGAAACGCGTTGCTAAAATATATGTATAAGAATCGCGGTTGAATGCTAACAGTGATAACCATACTGTAGAATGTCTTGAACACTTGATTTAGAGATGTTGCTCTATTGCGATTTGTGACAAAACAACGTTGACACACTACGGCTGCACGTCCACTACGAAACACTGACTGCTCACATTTGTCAGATCGAATACTCATCCAGTGTTCACAGCTGTCATTTCTAGCTGCCATTGTAGTTGCTTATACACCAGGAATAAAACCAGTCTCTGAACTTTTTGGATGAACTGTGTGTTCTGATATGTTTCAAAGTTATTAGACAATAAACTGAGAGGAAAGAAAGAAAAATAAATTGTGTGTTAGTGTCTCAAATATTCCGTGTCGTTAGACTTTCCGTATCTCTCTTCCCTCTCTTATACGTATCCTCCACCAGTAGAAAAAATTCCCCCTCTCCTCAAATTCCTCAGACATCCTATGCATACTGGAAATCTGAAGATCAAAACCCAGTTTGTCTCCCCAGCCCTCTCTAAGCCTGGGTTTATGCCACAACTAAACCAACATACCCCTCATGCCACCACACCCTCCCTACCGTATCTTAAGGCATATGCAACTCTTCCACGCCCGTAAATCTGTTCTTACATTTTCCCATCCTACTGGATACAGACCTAGTCCCCATAAGCTTTACTTGCACCGAGGTTCCAATACCCCTCCATCTTCCTGGCACTCCTCAAGCCTTTCCGACTTGGTCTCCTCTTTCACATTCTGCTTCCCCACCCAACATTATCCCCCCTTTCCAGATGTAATGGTCTAACTAGCTTTATTGGTCTACAGCCTCATATTACTCCAGACTTCCTACCTATACTGCATTTAATGGGAGATGACCTCGACTACACCAAATAAAGAAATCATTTTTAATATACGAGGGTTGGAACTTAAGTAAACGTAACTTTTTATTTACAGCTCGTACGAAATAGATACGTGTTTCAAAGTTTTACTGGCCTTCAAAGTAGTCACCAGCATTGTGTATAACCTGTTGACAGCGATGTGTAACTCTTAGCGGCGTCAGTTGTGTTGACAATACGAGCGGCACGGTCTATTGCCCGACGAATTTGTAGCAGTTCTGAAGCGAATGCCGTGAAGTGTTTCCTTCAGTTTAGAAATCGAGCTGAACTCACGAGGGATTAAGTCAGGGGAGTGCAGTAGGTGGTATAGCACTTAGCAGCCCCACCAGTCAAACAAATCAGTAACAGCTTGCACTGTACGTGCTTGATCATTGTCCTGCAAAATGATATCCAGGTCCTGCAGAAAGTGTCATCTGTCTCTAAGCTGGGTGTAGGTTGTGTTCCAAAAATGAACAGCATAGAGACAGAAGAGACGCAGGATCTGACCATGAGAAGGGAAGAATGAGTGTGTAAACAACTCTGCATGTTGTGATTAGTGTTCTTCACTTAGTACTACGAGGGCGTGCTGAAAAGTAATGGCTCCGAATTTCTTACGTGAAAACTCTTAAAATTTTTTAAATAAAACAAAAGTTCTTACCATTCTGCATCTTTATTCATCACGTCTACATATTTATTTCTCAACATAGTCATCCTGGCGACGAACACATTTCTCCCAACGAGAGCCCAGTTTGGAGTTACCATCACTGTAGAATGATTGACCCTGTTGAAAGATCAGCAGCCATAGTTCTGCTTGCTGCGTTTTATCACTATCAAAGTGAAGTTCTCGAAGGCGTCCTTTAAGTTCTGGAAACAGATGAAAATCGGATTAGGCAAAGTCTGGACTGTATGGAGGATTATCGATGACAGTGAACCCTAGGCGTCGGACTGTTGCACAAGTCGCAACGCTGGTATGTGGTCTCCCATTGTCACGCTAAAGGAGAGGGTGCTCCATGCGTGGACGAACACTTCGAATTAGAAACTCGATTTGAGCCCACTGTTTCTCACACATCGATAGTTACGTTACACACTGCCATGTTGCACGCTAGAGTCCAGAACTCTCTAACGGCAGAGAGCTGCAAATATGTAGACACGACGAATAGAAATGTAGGATGTTAATAACGTTTGTTTTATTTTAATAGCCCTAGAAATGGTCGGGGCATTACTTTTCATCATGCCCTCGCAGTTTCTGAAATTTTGTAAGTAAGAATTCACGTGATAATTTGCGTCGATTTTCAAGATTGCACCAGTTCAGGCATTTCTAAATTTCTGCGACACTCTACTATGTGTCAACCAAACATGTAACCATTCACACCTCCACTCTTTGATTATGTCCAGTGCGCCCGTTAGTCTCATCTGGTACGTGTCCCAAACACATGAGACTCAGCATTCTGAGCCCCAACAATATAAAAAAAATTAATTTAAAAATTTTCGCAAAGTTGACTTATTATTACAGGAAGCAGTGAATACAAGAAAAAATTGGCAAAAAGTAAAAAAATCAATTCTTTTAAAGTTGTGGTTTCATTTTGGAATCGTTGATACATATAGTTTTCAACCATCCATCATTTCATTAGGTATACACCGAGACGACAAAAGTCATGGGGTAGGGATATGCACATATACAAATAGCGGTAGTATCGTGTACACAAAGTATAAATGGGCATTGCATTGGCGGAGCTATCCTTTGTACTGAGGTGATTCATGTCAAATGTTTCCGACGTGATTAGGCCACACGATAGAAATTAAGACTTTGAATGCGGAATGGTAGCTAGGGCTAGACGTATGGGACATTCCATTTTGGAAATCGTTAGAGAATTCAGTGTTAAGGCATCAAGAGTCAAGAGTGTGCCGAAAATATCAAATTTCAGGCATTACCTCTCACGATGGCCAACGCAGCGACCGACGGCCTTCACTTAACGACCGAAAGCAGCAAAGTTAGCGTAAAATTGTCAGTGCTAACAGACAACCAACACTGTGTGAAATAAGCGCAGAAATCAATGTGGAACGTACGACGAACGTATCCGTTACAACAGTGCTGCTAATGGGCTATGGCATCAAACGACCGACGCGAGTGCCTCTAACAGCACGACATCGCCTGTAGCGCCTCTGCTGGGCTCGGGTCTATATCGGTTGGACCCTTGACGAGTGGAAAATCGTGGCTTGGCCAGATGAGTCCCGATTTAAATTGGTAACAAATGATGGTAGGGTTGGGGTGTGGCGCAGAACCCACGAAGCCATGGACACAAGTTGTCAACAAGGCATTGTGAAAGCTGGTGGTGGTTCCATAATGATGTGGGCTGTGTTTACATGGAATGGACTGGTTTGTTGGTCCAACTGAACTGATCATAGATTTGAAATTGTTATCTTCGGCTACTTGGAGACCATTTACAGCAAAGAACGATGCAATTTTTATGGATGACAGTGCGCCATGTTACCGGGCCTCAACTGTTCGTATTTGGTTTGAACAACATTGAGGACATTTCGAGCAAATCATTTTGCCACCCATATCACCCGACGTGAATCCCATCAAACATTTATGGCACATTATCCAGATATCAGTTCATGCACAAAATCCTGCACTGACAACAATTTCCCAATTATGTACGGCTATAGAGGCAGCATGGCTCAGTATTTCTGCAGGGGTCTTCCAATGACCTGTTGAGTCAGACAGAAACCACTAGCACTCAGAGGGTTAACAGACTGACTGCATCTTCCCAGTATTCTCCCAATGAACCAGTAAGTCACCTGGCTTACATACGACAGAGCCTGTGTAATTATTTTTTTTTCATATCTCTACAAACGTTTACAACCAGGTATTTGTATAAATTGACTAATTCCCATTACTGATGCTGTAGTCATAGAACGCTACGTTTTTTCTCTTTGTGAAGTCCATAATTATGCATTTCTGTGCATTTAAACCAAGTTTCCAATCTTTGTACCACTTTGAAATCTTATCAAGGCGTGATTAAGTCTCTTTGCAGTTTTCTTCATTCAGTACTGTAATTTCTAGGGGATGTAATCAAATATGGTCTTCTATCATCGATATTGATAAAAGCAATGAATGATACTTTAATTATATGCAGTAATAGAAATTCGTAATGCACGAGAGAACAAAATGCGTAACGCGATCTGCCTCAAATGTAAATGGATGCTAATCACATGCAACACATGTACATAAATTCAGTGCAAACGGAAATAAAGAGCCTGCATATCGAAATATCGCACGTGTTACGGGGATAAATAAGTTCATGAAATCGGCAGAGTGCTTTGAATACGTGGTAGACGTCCCCTTATAGTGTCCAGCTGTGCTATGAGGCTGTTTCCCCGTTTGTGAAAGTATAAAGTGAGAATTTAAGCGCAGTTTGCTAGCTGAAAGAGGATTTAATAAGTGATTAACTTCCTATCGGACATGTTATCATAGAACGTCAATGAAACAGTGCAACGACAAGTCTCATATCAGCACCCAGCAGTACATCATATGTAACCTTACCTTACTCAATTCCTGAACGCTAAATACCTTGCTTAGAAATTCTGCCTATTATTAATCTATTTACTATTTATAAACTTTCCCCGCCTACTCAGCAGCTGAGTAATGATATACAGGGTGTAACGGGGGGGGGGGGGGGGGAGGGTGCAGATATTTTTAAATATAGTGCCTTAATGTATACACACATAAGTGTGTTGGTTTTTTTCTCTGGGCTGAATAGTCTTCCCACATACTCGTCACAACCTTTACGACTTGACGGTTCCTGCATGGTCATACTGCACTGCTATTGAACTATGCCTGTCACTATAGACTAACCGTTTTGCGTCCACGTGTCCACACTTCATCACCTAACCTGCTCCCCAGGGGAAAATAAGTATTAATGGCTGGCTCTTGCCACATGTACTTGGAGAGGTTAACCAACCTAAAAACATACGACTTGTAATGACTAATTATTAGTCTGAAAATGACGTAAATACAGATGTAATGTTTTTCAGTACACCGTCTTCCGTCGGCAATAGAAATATCTGCACTTATAATCTTCACAGCCTGAATTAATGCGACTAAGAATAGGATGCTAGACTTTCAGTGGCATGACAAGATGATGGCTGACTAGTGGGGCACATTTCCACTGACACCAAACCATCGCTGTTTACGACTTCAATGGTGTCAAGCGAGAGCTCATGGGAGGGCAGGTTGGAGATCTGTTGTGTTTTACGATGAAACCTGTTTCTGCCTCGGTGCCAATGATGGCCGTGTGTTGATTAAAAGGAGATTGAGGGCTTGCAACAAAACTGTATGCGTGTCAGACACTCGGGACCCACACCAGGACTTATGATCTGAGGTGCGATTTCGTATGACAGCAGGAACACTCTCGTGGTTATCCCACGCACCCTGAAAGAAAATTTGTACGTCAGATGGTGATTCGACCAGTTTTACTGCCATTCATGAACAGCGTCCCAGGGGGTGTTTTCCAACTGGATAACGCCCGCCCACTTACCGCTGTTGTTACCCTGCTCGGTCACGAGATCTGTCTGCAATCGAGCACATCTGGGATATCATCGGACGACAACTCTAACGTCATCTTCGAACAGTATCAACTGTCCCTGTATTGACCGACCAAGAGCAACAGGCATAGAACTCCATCCCACAAACTGACATCCGGCATCTGTACAGCACAATGATTGCACGTTTGCATGCTTGAATTCAATATTCTGGCGGTTACACCTGTTATTAATGTACCAGTATTTCGCATTTGCAATGGCTTAACTCGCCCTTACATTAACCTGTAATCTTAATCACTTAAATATGTTACCTAGACAAATGTACTCTCGAAATTTCCCCTATATTTATTATTGATTGATGTAGTGATTTTTCCCATCTGTTTATACTGGATTGATATGAGACCTCTTGCATATTTTAATAACTGTTCAACATCATGGCTCTCCATCAAACAAAGATTACTTCTTCAGAACAGCATGCGACCTCGGAAGTAGCTCTCCAACTTTCCACCATAACTAAACCAGATGTGGAATGTAATGGCCAACTCCCTTCGACCAAGGGAGCCACGTGGCTTGAAACCCGCCAATGAATGCTTTTGGCTAAGAGTGAACTGACTCACCAAAGACTCAATACTTGCAAATTGCAAAGAGTGTGCAAAAAAGCTTGTGCTGATATATATCGAAACTGGGTAGTGCAAAATGTCAAAGAATAGTGAAAGAAGTGTCTCAGTTCACAAAAAAGGTAAAATATTCTGTGAGGAAATGAAAGAGTCGACTAACAGGCACCTTTCGCTACTTCAGTATAGATTAATTCAATTGACTCTCTGGGTATCATATGAGAAAAGTTATATTTCACATGATCGATCTTTTAGGAATTCATGCTTGGTATCATGGAGGAGGTATTCTGTTCGAGATAACTCGACCTTTCTAACTGTAAAGAAAATATATGCATAAATTTGAACATCATTTGGCTGTAGAGCAGTTATATGGCTACAGCCAACCTGCCGCCCCAATGTGGGGGCGGGGGAGGGGGGGATGAAATGATAAAGTAAAAGAAACACCCTGTGTCACATGGACATTGATCATAATGCATGCACTTATCATTAGCAAAGATACACTGTACATCTTGTGCATGCTGTCAAATTTACCAATGGATGAAAGTATGTGTATGTATATTTCAAGCATCTCCTCCTAAATCACTGGACAGATTTCAACGGAACTGCTACTGCTACCTGCTACTTTCTGTCTGAGAATCAGCACTGTGGGGACTGGAACTTCCTAGCTCCCATAGGAGCGAATGTAAGAGTGAATGTAAGAGCGAAAAGGGTTCTTCAACTCCTGACATATAGACTGCCCTGCATGATGGGCGTTTGTGTGGTTAGTATTGGATTGCTTTGCTGGGGCTGCACTTTCGGATGGACATGGCTGAGGACAGAGAGAGGAGGGAGGAGGAGATGGATAATGAGAGGGTGCAATGAGGTGGACACAAGAAGGAGGAGATGGACAGAAAGAGTGATGGGAGAGGGGAAGGGGGGATGGTCAGAGAAGGATAGCAGGAGATGGTCAGTGAGAGGGGGGATGGAGAGGAAGGAGGAGATGGACAGAGAGAGGGGAAGAGGAGGGGATGGACAGAAAGAGGAGGGGAGAAGATGTACTGAGTGAAGGAGGAGGAGGTTATCAGAGAGGGAGGGAAGAGGGGATAGACAAAGAGACAGGGCAGGAGATGGACAGAGAGATGGGATGGAGAAGATGGGGAGAAAGAGGAGATGGACAGAAAGGGGAGCGAGGAGGAGTGTGTGCAATATGTGTCATACGCATATGTGGCCAAAGCTGTGGGTAATAGTTGAACATGTAGATAGATACATGTGGACTAGATTTTCACATGTTTTTCACTGGGACATATGACATAGAATTAAGCTGAAAATAGTTACTATCCTCCAGTTCTGACCAAAGATATTGGCAGGTTAGCATAGACTGCAAGGAAAATGCTGGTACAGAAAATACTTTCTCAGAATATCCACTGTCCACTTCTAGGTCAATTGAAAATGGCATGACTCTACTGTGGGTCAGAACTCGAAGCGCCTGCTCTACATTCGGGGGTAGAGAATAAAAACTGCAAGAACAAAAAATAAAAAATTTCCTCACACAGCAGTTTGTACCTTTTGACGCGACTGGAAGCGTGAAAAGGTTTTAATCACTGTATTGCTGCGAAACATTGCATTCATAAATTACTGTCTGTGTGCCTCGATAAGTGTTCTAGTTTCACTTCATTTTCAGGCTTCCTAAGCAAGATATACCGTGGAGACAGAAAATTGTTGCACAGTCTTCTTAAGGTATTGGACCTCCAAATAAACTCAAAACTTGCGAAAATTAAAGCACCTGGTATAAATGATATACCAATAAATATAGATGACTGGAGAGGAAATACATTCTATAATGTGCCAACTACCAATAAGATTTATGAAACTGGTGATATTCCCTCAGACAGCGAGAAATGTGTGTTGATACCAACACCTAGTAAACCATGAGCCAACAGAACAGCACAGATGGTCGAACCTTGTCTCACATGCATTTGAAGTGTTGGCATGCTTTATACTGGTTAGTTACGGAAAAAAGGATGAATCTCTTCTTGGCGAAGATCAATTTTTATTTAGGAAAAAACAAAGTTACTAGGGAAATAGCAGCTGTCCTTAGAATAGCAATGGACAAAAGTTAAGTAAAGATAAAATCACTTACATAACTTATTCGTTTTGTAAGTAAAACCCGGCTTTTACTTGCTGTAATATATTTTATTTCTTCCATAGGCGTTTCGCCTTTACTTTAAGGCATCTCCAGTGTAATCTAGAATGATAAAGTTTTGTTTTAATACACGACATTTGTAGATTATGAAACAGTTCACGATTTGGTTTTTTTTACATAAATAAGTGATTACCCACAGTTATTCGCTTTTTTGATTGTTATCTACTTTTCCTCTCATCTGGTCACACGCTAGGTGTCGCACTGTAACTTCACTTACGAAACATAAACACATTTTCATGTTATGAAAAGAAAAAAGTCCTTAACGTGAAAACGTTCTTATGTTCAGTAAGTGAATTACAGTGCGATCTCCAGTATGTGACAATATGAGGGGAAACGTAAAAAAACAAGACGTGAATTTTCAAATAACTTACGGGTTTGCTGCCGGGTACCGTCGTCGACCACCGCCAATATTTCGACTGGAGCACACCCTGCCATTCTCAAGGCACAACTGAAAGGAGGGAGCAATGTGCAAGGGAATTTAATACCTCGGTTCACAGAGGAGAAACAAGGAAGATACCAAACACAGAACAAGTAACCGCAGAGTCAACACACAACCAAAGATAACCAACATCAGAAATATCGATAGTGACTATTAATCAATAGGTGAGGTAGCACTAATTTTGTCCCTCTGTTTTTTGATGAGAGACAGAGCCGGATTCCAAGCAGCATTGTTTCTCTCTACAGCACTGCATTCTCTCTACAGCGTGTTTAAACTGGAACTTTAATTATGGACACCCTGTATTTTTGATTTATCGTTTACACATATTTTAGTAATCAATGATATTAGTTCCCCACGAACCATGGACCTTGCTGTTGGTGGGGAGGCTTGCGTGCCTCAGCGATACAGACAGCCGTACCGTACGTAGGTGCAACTACAATGGAGGGATATCTGTTGAGAGGCCAGACAAACGTGTGGTTCCTGAAGAGGGGCAGCAGTCTTTTCAGTAGTTGCAGGGGCAACAGTCTGGATGATCGACTGATCTGGCCTTGTAACATTAACCAAAACGGCCGTGCTGTGCTGGTACTGCGAACGACTGAAAGCAAGGGGAAACTACAGCCGTAATTTTTCCCGAGGGGATGCAGCTTTACTGTATGGTTAGATGATGATGACGTGCTCTTGGGTAAAATATTACGGAGGTAAAATAGTCCCCCATTCGGATCTCCGCGCGGAGATTATTCCGGAGGACGTCGTTATCAGGAGAAAGAAAACTGGCGTTCTACGGATGGGAGCGTGGAATCTCAGATCCCTTAATCGGGCAGGTAGGTTAGAAAATTTAAAAACGGAAATAGATGGGTTAAAGTTGAATACAGTGGGATTTAGTGAAGTTCGGTGGCAAGAGGAACAAGACTTCTGGTCAGGTGAAAACAGGATTATAAATACAAAATCAAATAGGGGTAATGCAGTAGTAGGTTTAATCGTGAATAAAAAATAGGAGTGCGGTTAAGCTAATACAAACAGCATAGTGAACGCATTATTGTGGCCAAGACAGACACGAAGCCCACGCCTAACACAGCAGAACAAGTTTATATGCCAACTAGCTCCGCAGATGACGAAGAGATTGATGAAATGTATGATCAGATAAAAGTAATTATTCAGATAGTGAAGGGAGACGAGAAATTAGTAGCCTTGGGCGACTGGAATTCGATAGTAGGAAAAGGAAGAGAAGGAAACGTAGTAGGTAAATGTGGAATGGGGGTAAGAAAGGAAAGAGGAATCCACCTGGTGGAATTTTGTACAGAGCATAACTTAATCATAGCTAACACTTGGCTCAATAATCATGAAAGAAGGTTGTATACATGGAATTGGCCTGGAGATACTGGAAGGTTTCAGGAAGATTATATAATGATAAGACAGAGATTTAAGAACCAGGTTCTAAATTGTAAGACATTTTCAGTGGCAGATGTGGACTCTGACAACAATCTATTGGTTATAAACTGAAGATTAAAACTGAAGCAACTGCAAAAATGTGGGAATTTCAGGAGATAAGACCCGGATAAACTAACAGAACCAGAGGTTGTAGAGAGCTTCAGAGAGAGCATTAGGGAACGATTGACAGGAATGGGGGAAAGAAATACAGTAGAAGAAGAATGGGTAGCTTTGAGGGATGAAATAGTGAAGGCAGCAGAGGATCAAGTAGGTAAAAAGACGAGGGTTAGTAGAAATCCTTGGGTAACTGAAGATATATTGAATTTAATTGATGAAAGGAGAAAATTTAAAAATGCAGTAAATGAAGCAGGCAAAAAGGAATACAAACGTCTCAGAAATGAGATCGACAGGAAGTGCAAAATGGCTAAGCAGGGATGGCTAGAGGACAAATATAAGGATGTAGAGGCATATCTCACTAGGGGTAAGATAGACCTTTGGACAAAATCTTGTGTGAATATCAAGAGCTCAGATGGGAACCCAGTTCTAAGCAAAGAAGGAAAAGAAGAAAGGTGGAAGAAGTATATAGAGGGTCTATACAGGGGCTATGTACTTACTTGAGGACAATAATACGGAAATGGAAGTGGATGTACATGAAGATGAAATGGGAAATACGATACTGTGTGAAGAGTTTGACAGAGCACTGGAAGACTAAGTCGAAACAAGCCACAGGGAGTAGACAACATTCCATTAGAACTACTGACAGCCCTGACAAAGATCTCCCATCTGGTGAGCAACATGTATGAGACAGGTGAAATACCCTCAGACTTCAAGAAGAATATAATAGTCCCAAGAAGAATATAATAATCCCAAAGAAAGCAGGTGTTGACAGATCTGAAAATTACCGAACTATCAGTTTAATAAGTCACGGCTGCAAAATACTAACACGAATTCTTTACAGACGAATGGAAAAAACTGGTAGAAGCCGACCTCGGGGAAGATCAGTTTGGATTCCGTAGAAATGTTGGAACACGTAGGCAATACTGACCCTACGACGTATCTTAGAAGATAGATTAGGGAAAGGTAAACCTACGTTTCTAGCATTTGTAGACTTACAGAAAGCTTTTAACCATGTTGACTGGAATACTCTCTTTCAAATTCTTAAGGTGGCAGCAATAAAATACAGGGAGCTAAAGGCTATTTACAATTTGCACAGAAACCAGATGGCCGTTATAAGAGACGAGGGGCATGAAAGGGAAGCAGTGGTTGGGAAGGGAGTGAGACAGGGTTGTAGCCTCCCCCCGATGTTGTTCAATCTATATACTGAGCAAGCAGTAAAGGAAACAAAAGAAAAATTCGGAGCAGGAATAAAAATCGATAGAGAAGAAATAAAAGCTCTGAGATTCGTCGATGACATTGCAATTCTGTCAGATACAGCAAAGGACTTGGAAGAGCATCTGAACGGAATGGACAGTGTCTTTGAGGATAATGGAATGTTGTCGAATTAATTCTGGTGATGCCAGGGGAATTAGATTAGGAAATGAGACACTTAAAGTAGTAAATGAGTTTCGCAATTTGGGGAACAAAAAACTGATGATGGTCGAAGTAGAGAGGATATAAAATGTAGACTGGCAATGGCAAGGAAAGCGTTTCTGAAGGAGAGAAATTTGTTAACATCGAGTATAGATTTAAGTGTCAGGAAGTCGTTTCTGAAAGTATTTGTATGGAGTGTAGCCACGTATGGAAGAGAAACATAGACGATAAATAGTTTGGACAAGAAGAGAACAGAAGTTTTCGAAATGTGGTGCTACCGAAGAATGCTGAAGATTAGATGGATAGATTATGCAACTAATGAAGGGGTACTAAGTAGAATTGGGGAGAAGAGGAGTTTGTGGCACAACTTGACTATAAGAAGGGATCGGTTGGTAGGACATGTTCTGAGGCATCAAGGGATCACCAATTTAGTATTGGAGGGCGGCGTGGAAGGTAAAAATCTTAGAGGTAGACCAAGAGGTGAATACACTAAGCAGATTCAGAAGGATGTAGGTTGCAGTAGCTACTGGGAGACGAAGACGCTTGCACAGGATAGAGTAGCATGGAGTGCTGCATCAAACCAGTTTCTGGACTGAAGACCACAACAACAACAACAATATTAGTTACGAGTGTATTATAATAAAGAACATATCCAAAAAATGGAATATATAAATAAATGAAAAAGTATAAAATATTTTCTGGAATAGACACCATTTAAATAGAGGAACAATTCCCAAAAGCGTTTAATATATTTAAGAAAAAACCAGGGTAAAGGGTTATGAAAAACGTATCTCTTTGGAGCGGGCTTAATTGTAAACAAAAACATATTAAACTTAATAACGGAATCGAAATCAATTAATGAAAGACTTTCCACACCAACATTTTAATCAAAAAAGTTTGGCAAACTGCGTCAAACACTCCAGATCATATTCCATCGAAAATCAGTATTACTATTTAGAGACTTTAATGCACAAATTGGCAAACAACGTCAGCATCAGCATAGATCAATAGTAGGAAAATTTCCTGCACATAAAAGAACCAACGCAAACGGAGAAAGGCTCTTAAGCCTATTCAGGCAGCGTAATAAGGTACTAAAATCTACGTTCTTCAAAAAACTTCCCAGAAAACAAACTGCATGTGTATTACCAAATCCGATTTTTGGCGAAAAACAGCACGATCACGTTGCCATAAGTAGACACCCTACAAGGCACTCAATATAAATGTTACCAACAGCGCCGGTTTAGTTTCAGACCACTACCCATCTATCATTAAATCCGAGGTTAGACCAATATTTAGAAAAAAAGAACCAATACCAACCAAAAAAGTTTGACATGGAGATGTTATCTAGAGAAAAAAATGTAGTTGGAATAAAGAATACCTAAATGTTGTGAACAACTTCAAAATGGCATTATTGAGACTGCAGAGGAAATGATCCATCTTAAAGAGAAACAGGAACATGATTGGTCGAATGATGGTTGTGAGGAGTTAATTACGAAGAGACAACGAGCTTGGAATATCTGGACCGCAAATAAGAATGATAATAATAGGAAAAATTTTATAGAAGGAAGGAAACATGCAGCGAAAGGTTTGAAAAAGGTCGGTGTATAACATATAAAGAAGCAACTAACGTCAACTGCGACGCACTTTATGCAGAACACCACAAGAAACTTTTATAAAACATTCAAAAATAGTTTAAAGATGTATACACCACCAATTATACAGTTTATAGATCCAAAAACAAAAAAGACTGCATATAATAACACAGAGATCTGCAGATTTCTTGCGGACCGGACTACTTCAAAGAATTACACAGATCTGATCCGCCAACAGAAGAATTTCATTTTCATAATGTAATCCAAATACAACCACACTCAAACCCACAAGATAAAGGAAATCAAAGAAATCATAAAACAACCTAAAAATATCAAACCATTAGGAGAAGACACTATGTTGCTGAATTGTGGAAACACTCTAGTGACAACATTGTTGTATGTCTAACAGAAATCGTTAACGAAATTTGGACAAAAGAGAGCTTACCATCAGAATGGACATCGGCATTAATACATCTATTCCAAAATAAAGGGAAGAAAACTGATCGTAACAATTATAGATGGATCTCCCTTTTAACAGTTGCGACGGTACCTAACGGTTTCTGATTGTGTAGTTGCTCTTCCAAACACGAGTCCATACAAGCTAACCAGTTGCGTCTTTACATGCAGTTACTCGTACTTTAGGTACTGAGGCTGTGCTCTGTTTAAAAAGAACAGCTCGATGTACTCACAGGCCCGAGCTGCGCACGTCTGCTTTCATGCCCTGCAGCTAATTCGCTGCAGATACAAACAGTAGCTGTGATCGTGCATAGTCTATGCACTGGCTAGAATTGCAAGTTATTAAAATACGCAGAAATATAAAATAAAGAAAAACGAATAGTTTAATAAAAAATGGTTCTATTCTAACGTCAGTAATTGATGAAGACGGCAGAGAATTATGCTGGATAATGAAACTTCCTGGCAGATTAAAACTGTGTGCCGGACCGAGACTCGAATTCGGGATCTTTGCCTTTCGCGGGCAAGTGCTCTACTGACTGAGATACCCAAGCACGACTCACGCCCCGTCCTCACAGCTTTACTTCTGCCAGTACCTCGTCTCCCACCTTCCAAACTTTACAGAAGCTCTCCTCCGAACCTTGCATAAATAGCACTCCTGAAAGAAAGGATGTTGCGGAACATGGCTTAGCCACAGCCTCAGGGATGTTTCCAGAATGAGATTTTCACTCTGCAGCGGAGTGTGCGTTGATATGAAACTTCCTGGCAGATTAAAACTGTGCGCTGGACGGAGACTCTTATTCAAGAAAGGATATCTCCAATAAACTGGAAGTGATCCTACGATATTGAATTAAAATACAGACAGGGAATATCCTTACGAAATGCAGTAAAATTATATCGAAAGAGTTACGAGAATTTTAGCAGGCTCTCCAAACTAAATAGTCATCTCAGCCTCGCGAAAACAAACTCCATTTCGTGATCACAATACACGAAAGATTCACCAGCTCAGCCGGCCGGAGTGGTCGAGCGGTTCTAGGCGCTACAGTCTGGAACCGCGCGACCGCTACGGTCGCAGGTTCGAAGCCTGCCTCGGGCATGGATGTGTGTGATGTCCTTAGGTTAGTTAGGTTTAAGTAGTTCTAAGTTCTAGGGGACTGATGACCTCAGAAATTAAGTCCCATAGTGCTCAGAGCCATTCACCAGCTCAAAACAGCTCAGAGCTCAACATGATGATTCACAAATTAACATATACGATACGAAGAATAGTATCTCATACTCTGCCTATTCTCAGTTCAGTAAATCAAGCAGCAAACATTAGAGTCCTTCTTTGGAACACATTCAGACCTCTCATATTATAAATTCCATTCAGAAGTATGATAACGGCCGTTCACCGCCCAGAATCAAACACCTCGACGATCGCACACGCACGTTACCGCAGGCAGGTCTACCTTCTTCTGTAACTCGACATAAAGTCTCTAGAATCGCTCCTTTGATCTCTTCACTCGAGAAGTCCCCATCTCTACTTGACTCCAGCAGTGTTCAACGACTGTCCATCTCTCATTGGCTGAAGGTCATCCCCACCAAAAATACATCGATCTCAAGCTCTACAGACATGATCTGATTTACTTCCAGGACTAACCTAATATGTTACTATCCGTAAAAATCAGATAATTTACAATAATTACATATAAAGGTTTGTCCATAAACAAAATTGCAAAAATTCTTGTGCAAGTGCGCTCACGTTAAATGACTACAGATTATCCCTAAATATTATTTAAACAATTTTTTTATGCCTTCTTAACAGAAGTATCTTTTGGTTCTCTTTTCAGTTGTGATGTCCGCTAACACATGCGATTGACCAGTTTTAATTTAGCACAGTTTTTTAATAGAACTTGCGATCAAAATTTAAGTAAGTTATACTAAACTGTTCAGCAACGGCGTGCTATCGGCCCTGGGGCGGCTCAACTTCGCAAACAGATTCACCTTACCTTGTACCAGTTCTAAGCAGCCGACTAGCTCTCCTACATAAGCGTAACGTTGAATAGTGACTACATAGTGACTATAAGATCTTGTCCACTGCGCTTTTGAAGAGAGGTGAAGGTATTCTTGACCTACAAGTAGGAAATTATCAAGCATGATTTGGGAAGGGAAAGTCTTGTGCAGAGCAAATACTAAATCTATAGAACGTAACAGAAATGAGGGAAATCAGAACTCTGAAATACCTTATAAATTCTGTAGAGTTTAAAAAAGCATGTGACACAATTGATAGAAATGCACTGATCAACATTTTAAGAAATTTGGACTTGACAATAAAACCAAAGAAATAATTAAATGGACTTTAACAAAGACAACATCAAAAGTAAAATTTATGGGGCAGCTGTCCAAACCTTTTGAAATAAAATCAGGAGTAAGACAGGGAGTTGGTTTATCATCCCCACTTTTTAGTTGCGGCTTAGAGAAGGTAGTGAGAGAATGGAGAAAATCCATCAATACTAAGGATGTTCAGCTAGGAAGAAACCCAAATAAAATCACCGTAGATTGTCTAGCTTTTGCGAGTGATATAGCATTTATTACTGACTCACTGGATAGTACCAAAGAGCAGATCACAGAACTACAGAAACATGCAGACAAAATAGGACTAAAAATATCGTTTGAGAAAACAAATTTCACGACAAATATCAGAGATGTCCCTCCAAATCTTAAAATTCATAAAAACGCAATATCCAACGCAAATTGTTATAAATACCTAGGAGAATGGATAACAAGCAGCACAAAAGAAAAGACAGCCATAGACAATTGAGAACACAAAATGGTAAGGGTATTCCAAATGATAAAAAAACATATATAACAAAAAAACTTTATCCTGGAACACAAAAGTAAGACACTATCAAACAGTGGTAATGCCTGAATTACTGTATTCAGTAGAAGCACTTAAATTAACAAAATTTTAGGATCTTGAAAATCTGGAAAAAGTTGGAAGAATAATTCTATGGAAAATACTGGGACCTAGAAGTAATGGGAATGTTGAATGCAAATGAAGATCATATAGAGAGCTCTATTTGAAATAGAAAAGCTAACTGATGTGATGAGGAAAAGAAGACTAGTGTTTTATGGCCACATATACCGAATGAATAGTAACAGACTTAAATTTACTAAACAGCTACAAATGCAGACCCACATGGTTCACCGAAATCGACAAAGATACGAAAAACACAGGAATTAGAATGGACATAATAGATAGCAGAATACCTTTTAGACAAGCAATACAAAAGGCAGGATTTCATGAAAGAAAGAGGTCTGCACAAGGAAGAAAGTGGACCCAAGAAGGAAAGTAACGACACTCTCAAAGGATGGAGGATATCTGGAAGCAACGAAAACTGAATACAAATCACAGTTGATTTATCGTAAACTCCAAAAGAGCTATCCGTATAAATAAATAACAAAACACCCGATAAATTGTATGAAGAATATAAGTGTATTATATTGATAACCGAAGAAATGAGGATAATGCATTATCCAGTTTCATTACACCCTCTAAGTCTCCAATAAATGTGAACTCTCCCAAGCCTACATGAGAAATGAGTTTTACCGCATCTCTAGTGAAAGTGACGTCGAATAGTAGGCAGACAGCACATTCTGCTAGGTAAGCACATCTTGGGAAGTGCTATCCAATTGCAGGAATGACCACCTCTCCAAAGTGTCTATTTTTGGAATTACTTTTCAGCTTCTTGTTATATTAATATTTTCTTTTGCCACTTAGCCTTGTCACGAACTTAAGCTTCGGTTTCTTCCTTATAAACTGCAATTTCCATTGTTAGTGTATGACAACTTATCATTGTTTTTTGATTTGTTGTTGCTCCATCGGTGCCATTTTTCTCGCCTAGTGGGGCGACTTCCGAGAATACGCCGCGGGATTTAGCCTGTAAGCGTACAGCCTTCTCGCGGTTCCCCTCCTGGCCAGCGCACAGAAAAATCCGAATCAGAGAATACAAGCCCCTAGGTTCTTTTATTCATTACAATAACTGCACTGCAGACAATTATCGTTACAACCTTATTTGGAGTTAATTGAAGATGTTTTCCTACAGTTGTCGTAAAATGTGTGTTTTGTTGTCTGTTAGAGGGTACGGCTTCAACATGACACTACAGTAGTAATGTCCACGAGCGCATGAACAAAAACTACCACCACATAGCTGCATTTGAGTGGAAGATACTTTCCCAAGAGTAACATGTTTTCCGCATCTCACTCCCATGGTCTTTTTTTCCAGTGGCGTTGTATGAAGCCGTCGGTGTATGAATTCGCAGCAGGGAAATTTGGGAGAGTGCAAGAAAATTTAATACTCCATTGTAACGCATGCATTTAAACTGTTAGTCGTCACTTTGGCAGTTGCTCAGAGCTTAAATTGTTGTTATAATGTGTGGGCTGTATGTATCATTTAGAAACGAAATATTTATTTCTGATCATTAGTCCTTATCTCTGTTTTGGATATTCTGTAATTATGGTCATGGAATGGGTTTCCGGAGGCACAGTTTTGACTTCATTCTAGGCGCAGTCTACGATTTCCTCTGGGTGAGCAGCACAAGTGTGGCCAGTTCAAATAGGTGGGTCGAGCTACCTGCAACCCTCTTCCATCAGAAGTTACTCATACGTTTGTCAATCTTCAGGAATTTTCGTGATTTAGTGTGGTTCAAAAGGACTAGAAACGTAGAGCGCAAGAGAAGTGTCTACAATCTACAGCTACTTTTTGAACTGAACGTCCAGATTCGCAACAGTAAATTGTATATAAAACTGTCTTTGTATTTGGTAGAACATAAGATTTCATTGTCTAATAGAATGTAACACGGTATTTTTGGTGCGGAGGGCAGGGAAAAAATTCTCCACTGAGAGGTTCTAAAGTCAATAAATTTAGAACAACGAAATAGATAATTTGTCCATAAAAATACAAAATAGTAATTGGCTCTGAACGATAATATTGCTGAAGACACAAAGGAATTACAGAAATTGGCTGTGAGTGGGCGTTGATTGAAGTCAATGGGAAAAACTGAAAGTTTGTGCCAACCAGTGATTCTGCCCGGGTCTTACTAGGCAGATGCTGTGACCACCAAGCCATCTGGATGCAGTGGTCACTTTACTTGCACGGGCTACCCTAGAACGCCTCCCGTCGGACCCGAATTCTCAACTTATCCACACACTACTAATGTAGTGCCCCTTACCCATTACCTTCGTTAATCGCGGTATTTCGCGGATTCCCGTAAGAGTTCGAGACTGGTGTGCCTCTGCGCTGAAGAGATCATTGGCCATCTCGCCTTAATTATATATAGCGTTTGTTCTTTCAGACTCGTCCGATAGAACAGACACGAGGTATATAAATAACATTGCTGTCATTGAAATCGAATCAGTTTCTAAATAAATATCATTTCCACTCATAAGCAAACTAATCTCCGGACCTCCGCTTTTTAAAACGACTGCTGTTCAACTGATCTTCGTTTTGGAGTAACTAAAAAGGAGATTTTTCTCATTGGAAACTCAAAAACATTTGCAGAGAATATGATTCTCTATGTCTCTCGTGAGTTACAATGGGAAATCAGAGTTGCTTTTTCTCGTTAAATAACAGCCGCCTCCGTTTGTCTTCATCTCCTTAGATAGTATCTGAAATACCTGACCGGAGCGCAGTAGTTTGTAACTTGGCATCTGCTGGCCAGCACAGTATCTGTCAAATGAATGTGGCACTCGTTTCCTGCGCGCAGCTCCAGAAGCGCTCGTAAAAACCTACGTTAGCACCATTGATAAACGGAAGGAACGCTCTTTATTTATCTATTTATTGTTCTGCATTTACAATTCAAACATTAAAAAGGAGATTACATCACGAAATAAGACACATTCAGCATTACATATGCAAGGTGGTTATAATTTCGCACCTTACAAGTACTCATCTACACACGTTGCCGTGATTTACAACTGGAATTAGGTATCATTTGATAGATTGTACATCATATATATGAATATTTAAGGAAGACTCACATTGTCACGTACACCTTGTAAATTGTTGTTAACGCTTATTGCATGAAAGGTGACTGAGTGTCTTTATTATCAAAACGGCGTAATGAATGATTGCCTGTACTAGTAGACGTTGGAACGCCAGTGGAAATGAAATGGCAGGCGTAACTCAAGCGCTGGGTGGAAAAGCCCGCACAGGTGTGTTGGTCCTGCTTGCCACAGGAAGTAGTCAAGACGGACGATCGGGGCACCTGAGTGCTGAAGCACAATACAGCGGCGGCCGGCTGTTGTAGCGGGGCCGGAAGGATAACCGGATAATACTTAGGAAACTATGAAAACCTTGGACGCAGCAGAGAGGAACGAGGAAGCGTAACCTCGGAAATCACGCAGGCTGGGTTATTTCTGAGGATATTTTACTCTGAGAAGCGTACCATTGTATGTATTCCTAATTAACGAGGATAGATATTTCCTCGCAAACTTTCCGCGCTGGACGACAAAAGACTAAAATATGGTTGGTCGGCGTTTGGAAGAATCTGTAGACAGGGAGAATATTCCGTGATTTCGAGAATATCATTCGCTTTCTGAAGTTCTGGGGCAGGAGAGCCGAGCTTTGCTGCGAAGCCAGCGGTGGAGAGAAAGTAGTCTTCCGTTTTGAGTGCCTGTGTTTGATGGTCGCTTAGTATCAGCTTTTGTTGGTACAGACGGACTTGCTATCTTTGCTCTGAGGAGATTTTATAAAATGGTTCAAATGGCTCTGAGCACTTTGGGACTTAACTTCTGAGGTCATCAGTCCCCTAGAACTTAAAACTACTTAAACCTAACTAACCTAAGGACTTCACACACATCCATGCCCGAGGCAGGATTCGAACCTGCGACCGTAGCTGTCGTGCGGTTCCAGACTGTAGAGCCTAGAACCGGTCGGCCACTCTGGCCGGCGGAGATTTTATAGTTGGAGTGGTTAGGCACTGCACTGTTGCGAACTTATACTATTCTGGACCTCGTCTCTGGGTAGGGAGTCGTCGTTGAGTACGCAGCGTTCAGTGATTGAGAGCACTTCTTCTGCCTATACTCACGTAGACACGTTATCTGAGCTCCGTCCTTGTGGCTGGGAGTTCGCGTTTGCTGTCTGAAGAACACGGAGAGGAGAAGACAGTATTAGGCTATACCAATCAGAGGACCGCCTTCTGCCGTCCTAGTGTTTGAAAGAGTTCTTTGTTTTTTTTGTTTTTGTGGCTAGAGTTCTTCCGTCGTCGCAGACGTGTGCGAGAACCATCACTCCGACACACCAGACGCAGTACATACGGTGATATTGCTAATTGCTTCGGCTTATTAGGGCTATAAAGCTAAACAGCTCTGATCACGTAAGTTTTATTTCCACTGAGGTTGCACACCACTGTAGATCATCTTTGAATGTATTGCTTTCTAGTGTTTGGTACGTAGATGATGTCAGTCATCTCGCGTTATTTATATTAGATCACATAGCCATAAAAATGGGCAGGTTTGGGCAGCTGAACAATAATTAGTTTGGAAATTCATGTTTAACAATCTGGTTGTTCATTCAGATGTTAAAAGTTATTTTGAATTCTCTATTATTAAGATGCATGTTTACACTGATTGCCTTGTCTGGATTGGGTTGTAGATGTCATTTAGTGTAATATAGGTGCAGCAGCTCAAGATCTTCGTCCAGTTTCTGCTCTATTTTTTTTCGAAACTTTTACTTTGATGAGCTATTTTCATATCGTACGCGAATATAAACTTACGGTACTTTTGTATCTGGAACATCCGCAGTCGGCTGTCATGGCCGAGCGGTTCTAGGCGCTTCAGTCTGGAACCGCGCGACTGCTATGGTCGCAGGTTCGAATCCTGCCTCGGGCATGGATGTGTGTGATGTCCTTAGGTTAGTTACGTTTAAGTAGTTGTAAGTTCTAGGGGCTGCTGACCTCAGATGTTAAGTCCCATAGTGCTCAGAGCTATTTGAACCATTTTTGAACATCCGCTGTGTACAAGTTAAATAATAAAGGGGTCAGCAGCGAGCCCCGAGGGAGGTAAATGGAAATGTCGTGTGGCTAGGGCCTCCCATCGGGTAGACCGTTCGCCTGGTGCAGGTCTTTCGATTTGACGCCACTTCGGCGACCTGCGTGTCGATGAAATGATGATGATTAGGACAACACAACACCCAGTTCCTGAGCGGAGAAAATTTCCGACCCAGCCGGGAATCGAACCCGGGCCCTTAGGATTAACAGTCTGTCACGCTGACCACTTTTTTTTTTTTTTTTTTTTTTTTTTTTTTTTTTTTTTTTTTTTTTTTATAGTGGGCCGGTGGGGGCTCGGGGGGCAAAGTGGGCAGGGGTCGAAACCTGAGGCCTGGCCACAGTGTCCCCCTCACCACCACCGAGCTTGTGGTGCTTAGGGAAGTGGGAGAAACAGGAATCAACAGTAGTGGAAGGCGTTGTTATTTATTTATTTGCATGTGTTTTTGTAATATACACTAATAGCATGAAATTATGGGAACACATATACGAAAGATAAAAGAAATATAAATTCTAGGTAAAGAAAAGAAAGGAAAAAGGAAAAGCAAAAAGAAATAAAATCCGCGCAATCTGCGACGCGCTCTCCCATCCGCGGAGGTCAGAAGTAGAATAGATCGTAGGCGGTTGAAACTCAGACACCGCCGGGGGAGGAGGGGTGGGTGCCCTCTGTGCCAGGCACCCCCCAACTCAGTGGAGGTCTAACTAGGACCGCTCGAAGATAGTTAGCAAATAATGTTCGGTAACGTGGCGTGTTTTCGAGAGCTGCATGGGCTGTTCGTAAATAGGTCCAGAAGTCGAGGCGGGATTTAGGTCCCTCATTAAAGAGATAAGCGACCGCCCACCCTTTGACCCACGTAATAGCATGACATTTGGCGGCGGGAAAATGTCGGTCCTCCGGGTATAGAAACATTCGAGGCTCGACTGTGTCTGGTGGCACCCGGAGATAGCAGGCAATGATTTGCTGCACGAAGCGCCATACATCTTGCGATGAGGCGCATGTCAGACGGTGTTCATCAGTGTCCAGTTGCTGGCAATGGAGACAAAGAGGGGATTCTGACAAGCCAATGTTGTGCAGGCGCTGCTTCGTGGCAAATTTCCTGTTGATTATGTGATACCACAGCGCCCGGACGTTCGTAGGGAGGAAGGGCTGGTGGACGGTAGTCCACACTATGGGCCACTGGATGGAGGGGTGTTTGGTCTCCATCACATTCCGGGGAACACAGCGCAGCAACAGGCTGTAAAAATCCTTAGTCCTAGGTGGGCGTGTATCTGGGAGACTGGTATGTATATAACTGTAGTCGACGATAAAGGTCGAAAGATGGGACAAATGAGGCACGATATGGCCGACAGACACTGGTGGTGAGGTGGAAGCTGGTAGGAGGACCTCAAGCAAGCTGCGTGTTAGAGATGTACCCTGGCCCATCCACTGTTTTCTCATGGTACTCATGTACAAGGCTGCAGATCGCATACGGACATTGACGAGCCCGACGCCACCGTACCGTGTGGGCAGGGTAAGTGTCTCATAACGGACTTTAAACATTGAACCAGCCGTGAGGTAATAGCCAAAAGCCGCCTGAAGGTTGCGCCCAATTGCAGTTGGCAGAGGGAGAACTTGCGCGATGTGAACCAATTTTGATGCCACATAAAGATTAATAAACGCAACCCTTTGAAGTGTGTCCTGGCGGCGCAAGAGGTTCTGGACCACTCAGCTACCGGGGCGGACCCGAGGGAGGTAATTGCCGAGTGCTATGCGTCTGCTGCTCTCGCCGTTAAGTATTATTCTAATTTTTCTTGCACTTAAAAAAAGTGCTTCATTATTTTATACATCTGACTGCACTTAGTTTTTTCTATCAGTTTATAAAGTAGGCTATCTCGCCACTCTGTATCGTGTGCTGATGTTAGATCCATCAGGACAACGCCCGTTTTCTTCTTGTTGCTGTAGCCCTATTCGAGAAAAGTTATGAGATCAAGAACTTGATCACAGCAATTTCTTTTGAGCGTAAGACCCGCTTGCTCCATCGGTATGGAAGATTCTGTATATGGAGAGAGTCTGATCAACAAAAATATCTTAAGTAACTTACGAATAGTGCATAAAAGAGAAATTGGACTGAAATATTTGGGGTTGTCCCCAGATTTCCCTGGTTTCAATACGGCGACTACTTTAGTTTCTTTCTATATAACAGGTATTTTGTTCCGCTTAATACACTCAGAGAAGAATTTTGCTAGCCAGTTCCCTGCTATTGATCCTAGATTCTTCAAGAACTTGGGCAGCATTCCATCTGTTCCTGGTGCTTTGCTGGGATTCACTTGCGTCATTGCATTATTTATCTCATGGATTACCACGTCGTTAGTTAGATATATTTTCTCCTGTTTATTCTATGTTACCGTTTTTATCATATAAGAAATTTCTTTCTTTCCAGATATTCTTAAACAGATTTTTAAGGTCTGCCTTATGTGGAAAGCTATCAGAGTTGATGTCATTCTCATAGTAGGCCTGTGTAGGACTATAGCTCCTCCCCATCTTCTGAACAGACTCCAGCTCTTGCGGCTAGAATGTGTGAAGTCCATGTTCTCCATCATTTCCACCTATCTGCTACTGCGTTCTTCATTCATAGTTTGAATCAACTTGTCCGCTACCTCACAGTTCTCCGTCTTTTGGTATTCTTCCAATAGTGATACACAGTCTCTCGACCAGCATGGAGTGTATTCCTTCCTGGCATCGCATGTAATACTGTTCAGTGCAGGTTTATACACAGCTGGAAAAAATTAGTGCACCATTTTACAGGTTTCCAATTCACTCAAGATTTATTGTTGCAACAGTTGGTATGGAGTATATGAAATGATTACATTTGCAGATCAATACTACAAGCGGTTCTGAGGTAGCAGATATCGACTCATGCTGAAACACTCTTATTAGTACATGGTGTAGCATCCACAAGCGGCAATGCAGGTGGTGATTCTGACATCCAGTCGATCGTACAGATGGCTCATACTGTCCTGGGATATGTTAAGCCAAACCTGCTCGACCAGTTCACGTAGTTCTGTACGGCTTATTGGCTGACGAGTCACATAGTTCACTTCTCGTCACATAATATCCCACAAGTGCTCGACTGGAGACAAACCCCGGGCTGCACTTCTTGCAGAGCACGTTGAGTTTCACAGGCAGTGTGTGGACGAGCATCATCCTGTTGGAACAACACATCACCTTCCTGTTGCAATGTAAGGTGGCTATAATTTCGCACCTTATAAGAACCTATCCACGTACTTTGCTGTGATCTACAAACACAATTAGGTATCATGTGATAGGTTGTACATCGTATATACGAATATATGAAGGAGACTGACGTTGTCACGTACGCCTTAGAATAATTGTCAACGCTTATTGCATGAAAGGTGATGGAGTGTCTTTATTATCATACTAGTAGAGATTGGAACGCCAGTGGAGATGAAATGGCAGGCATAACTCAAGCTCTGGGTGGAAGGCCCGCACAGGCGTTGGTCCTGTTTTAACATAGGAAGTAGATAGACGGACGTATTGGCACCTGAGGTCTGGAGCAGGGCCGCAAGGATAACCGGATAATACTTCCGAACTTTGCAAACCTTGGACGCATGTGAGAGGAACGAAGAAGCGGCACCTCGGAAACCACGCAGGCTGGGTTATTTCCAAGGATTTTTACTCAGAAGCGTACCACTGTACGAGTATATGCTTTCCTCGCAAACTTTCCGCGCTGGTCGGCAAAAGACTAAAATATGGTTGGTAGGCGTTCGGAAGATATGTAGAGAGGGGGAATATTCCATAGGTGTGCGGACATTTGCCACGGCGGACAATTGCCACGGCGGACATTTGCCACGATTTTACCTGCTCCGTAGGGTTGGGTCCCTTGTCTCCCCCTCCTCCTGCTCCTCCTCCTCCTCCTCCTCCTCACTCGCCGCTCGACCCGCAGTAGAGGTACTTACTGAGCCTTTCCGCTGGTTTTCTTAACATAGGACCAGAATCTCTATGGATTTTTCGCCACATTCCGAGAGAGAATTTCGTTGTGGAAACTATTAAATGCATCTCGCATTGAAATCCGCACCAAATTTCGAGCCACAGTAAAACTTCGCCAATCTTGGAGATTTTGCGCTCGTCTAAATTATACGTGCCTTTTTCGGTGCCCCTGCAGCAGCTTTCTGTCGTGTTTTGTGTACCATGTGGGATCAGTTCCGTCTGATATTAATTTATTTGATATGAATCTCTCGAGTGCTGTTGATACTATTTCTTTGAACTTACATAGTTTGGAAGGATTGGAGACTGTCTCTTAGAAAGACGTCAACCGAAGTTTTTATAAATATATATATTTCGCTTTTAGTCTTGGTGATTTTCTTTGTTACGGAATTGAGCCTCACTACGGCTGTGTGTTCACTAATTCCCGTACTCGTCGTGATGCTCAGGATTATTTGTGGCTAAGAGGTCAAGTGTGTTTTCGTAACTATTTACAATTTGAATGGCCTCGTGAACTAATTGTTCAAAATAATTTTATAAAAAGTGTTTGGAACAATTATGGAAGTTGTTTTCTATCTACAGTAGGGTCTGAAAATGTATTTTTCTTAACACACGGAAGGTAGACTGAAGTCACTGCCAAGTATAATTGTATGAGTAGGGTACCTATTTGCGATGAGACTCGAGTTTTCTTTGAAATGTTCAGCAACTGTTTCATCTGAGACCGGGGGTCGGTAAAAGGAGAAAGTTATTAATTTATTCTGGTTGTCGAATATAACCTCTGTCCATACTAAGTCACAGGAACTACCTGCTTCAATGTCGCTTGTGAGCTGGAACACACATTACATTATTTTTCCTTAAGTTGTGCTTCTTGTTTCTGTTGTAGTGGAGATCATTACAATTACGGTTTTTCCCTCCAAAACCTAGGATGCTTTCTCTGTGACCCTGTTAATTCCAGAGCTAAACAACGTAGAGCAACAACGTACGTTACAAGCATAGCATTCTGTATTACTTCATTTCCTTATTTCTAACATTTTAAAATTGTACGTCGACTTTAGATGACATGTCAATCATAGATGTTCTTATCTCTGTTAATGAACGTACTTTCAATCATGTTTTGAACATTGTCCCGCTACACTTTATTAACTAACGTTTCGCCGGAAGGGATATCGGATTTTGGAGAGTAAATTAATATGGAGTATGTCGTTCTTATTTTCAAACATTCACATACCTATGTCTTCTTTCCTTATTGTCTTTTGGGCATGCAGTTGTAGTAATTAAAGTAGGCACAAATGCAGCGATCAAAAAGAAATGATTAGCGTACATTCGCATTCTCTTTACAGCATTCCTTTCTTGTTGCTCCCATGGCGATGGACTGTTTCTATCGCAATCAGTAAGCGTGAAAGGATCTATATTTATACTTAGCAGAACTAATTACATACTGACATAATCGTCGGAATTGCTTTCGTTTCCCAAAAGGTGTAAATATTTCGATTTCGGAAAAGAAGCTCTGTATTTCGCCAAGATGTCGAAGAAGAAGGTCCCTTACGTACTGGCTGTATCGAGTAAGATGTGGAGACGGCGGTTTGAAAGCGGACAGAAGAAGTACGAGGAAGGGCGTCCCTTACCTGACGGATCGCCACCTAGCGAAGGGGCCAGTGTGGCAAATGTCCGGCGTGGCAAATGTCCGGCGTGGCAAATTGACAAATGTCCGGCATTCATTCCATGGTTTCGGGAATATGATTCGTTTACGGAATTACGAGGGTGGGGAGCCGAACCTTGCAGGGAGGCCAGCGGTGGAGAGACGAGGTCTTCCGTTGTGAGCGCCCGTGCGTGACGGTGGCTCGATATCAGCTTTGTTGGTACAGACGGACTTGCTGCCTTTGCTCTCAGGAGAGTTTATACTTACAACAGTTAGGCACTGTACTATTGCGGACCTATACGATTCTGGACTTCACCTCTGGGTTGAAAGTCGTCGTTGAACACGCAGCGTTCAGTAATTGAGAGCACTTCCTCTGCCTATACTTACGATGAAACGTTATCTGATCTCCGTCCTTGTGGCTGGGAGTTCGCGTTTCTCGTCTGTGGAACACAGAGAGGAGAAGACAGTATTAGAGTATGTTAGTCAGAGGACCGCCTTTTGCCGTCCTAGTGTTTGAAAGAGTTTATTTGTGGCTGGAGTTCTTCTATCGAGAGCCATCACTTCGACGCACCAGACGCAGTACATATGGTGATGTCGCAAATTGCTTCGGCTTATTAGGGCTATAAAAGCTAAACAGCTGTGATCACGTTAGTTCATTTCCACTGAGGTTCCACACCACCTTAGATCATCTTTGAAAGTAGTGTCTTCTAGTGCTTGGTACGTAGGTGATGTCAGTCATTCCGCGTAAGTGATGTTAGACCGCGCAGTCATTATAAGGGGCAGAGTTGGGCAGTTGATCAGTAATTTTAGTTAGGAAATGTAAACTTCGTAATATAAAGGGTTTTTGATCTACAATAAATATGTAAGCAGGAACAACTTTTATCATTTAGTAGGATTAGTAGCTTGTAATTTATAGAATTAAGAGATCCCAAGATCAGACAGGGCCAAATCTTCATTGTAGCGTTTATTATTCTCCGCCGCGCACATTCATTTTACACCCGCCTGGAGTAGCATCTTGGAGCAAGAACGGCAAAAGAACACGTCTAACAACGTTCCGCACATACTGAGCGCTGGTTAGTGTCCCTTCCAGAAATACCAAAGATGAACGACTGTTGTACCTTATCGTACACCAGACAATAAGACCTGGGACAGGGCAGTGTATCTCGGACGAACGCGTCTACGAGACAGCGCTCACAACGTCTAGGTGATACGCACAAACAACCATCATTTGTGTGCAGGCACAATCTGCTTTCATTGCTGGTGACTGCGGCGCGCCATTCCATCTTCCAAGTGATTTTCTGACGGTGCCAATCGAGCTGTGCATGCTGTGGCATGAGTGGGAGATGGCTAGGGGTGTGCATGCCAACAGTCCCACTGCTAATAACCGGTTCGTAACACATTGCGTTGATAGCTCTAGGCTCACAAGCCGTCTGTGACGTCGTAGATGTGCGACCTGCCGCTACTGCCCTTACAATATGACGATCCTGGCAGGCGTCTGTGCTGCTTGGACATCCAGAACCTAGTCTACGTGTGTGAGAATGTTCACGTGACTATTGACACCAGCCTCATTGTACAACTGACGCAACACGTCCAACGTGTGTGGCGATTCACTGAAAGGAACAACCTGCCACTCGAAAGACTACAATTTGACCCCTTTCAAACTCGCTCGGTTGGCTGTAGGAAGCACGAGTGCGTCTCCCAGACATGGTTGCCTGCTTGCTTCACTAGTTTCCACCACACTGAGCCTTCTGGCTGTGAACATTCCGTATTAAAGTGTAGACACAGATGACGCTCTCGTAGCTATGCCACTACGCTACCTGTTCGTGGACGATACTGAAACCGTTATCAGTACATCTACCATCCCCCAGGTGCCATGTACCATCATCGGGTCAAAATCTACGTCGTCTTTCCAGGAGTACTAATTTTTTCCCAGCTGTGTACATCAGAGTAGCGAACCGCTCATAATTCTTTGGTGTTGGAGGAATACGATTCACTGTTCTCTCTATGAGACTTCGGCATTTCTCCCAGTCAGCCTTTTCTTAGATTCCGTCGTGGGACTGGGGAGCTCTGTATAAGAGGAATTAAACAATCACAGGTCGGTACTGGCATCTAGCGAACTTCAGTAATCCCCTTCTTTGGGTTCGAAGCACGTTTCCTGTTACTCCGCTTGTAACAAATGTCAAGTCAGGTGTTATTTGTGATCCTCTTGTTCCTGACACAAGGTCGCTCTGTCTCTTGGACCGTACACGAGGTGGAGATCCCTACCGTCAGCCAGTTATTCAGTCTTTCGCCCTCTGTGTTGCATTCCAAATAACCCCATTTAGTACAGTGAAAATTGAAATCGCCAGCGTACACTGCTGGGTGTTCGACTTTTGGCAATTTATCTATCAGGCAAAATTTGGAAGGGGGTTTACACACGTTATAACGCGTAAATTCTCTCAGGGTGCAATGTGTAGATCACCTCCCCAGTCGTGCACCCTGGGCAACGCTGTGTTATGACTCAGCGGCGAAGAATCTGCACCAAAGGCGGCGATCGAATGCACGAGTGCCTCCTGTCTAAGCAAAGGCGAGAAGAGCCTGACCCGTCAGGAACAGATGGGATATGCAGAGATTATGCATATGCCATCTCAATGTAGGAGGCTAAAGGAAGACGAATGGAGAAATCCTGGATAAATCTTAGTGAAGGAAGGAGAAACTTTTTTTTTTTTTGTTTACAAGAAACCCATCTGATGAAGGAAACTATTTCCAAACTTAAAATATCTGGTTTTACTTTGGTTGAATATAAGGGACACAACAAACATGTCCTGACAACCCCGGTACAACATAAACTTACGGGAAATGTGAATACGGGCATAGCATAAGCAGAAAATGACGTAGGAATCAAACTGAGAGATTTGCTCTAATCTCTAATGTCGATACAACTAACTGCACCTCCTAACAACTTCCCCTCGAGAGAGACAGGCTGTCTCTTGGAATGCTGGAGAAATGCGGACTTAGAGATATGTGGACAGCATGTGCTAGATGTTTTGTAGACACCAGTGAAACCGCCGGCTCCAAGAACTGCAGATGACTACCTGAACGTCCTCTCTCCATTAATGCACAGGTGGGGCCTGCAGATGTTGCAGAATCCAACAGAAAAATCAGTTGTTCATCGTTAAAATTCACCCGTGTGTGGCCAGATGGTAAAAAAAAAAAACCATCAGTGGCAGTACTGCCAATATGTTTGTACCATACAGAAAGCCATTACAAACAAACACTGGAATCACAGATATTTACGAATATAGACCGTTTCTAGCGGCTTACAAACAACATGGCTTTTTGCTGCAACGTGAGAGCGTCTGCAAAATTAAAATTCACTTTGTCCTGGACGCCACTGTGTAACTGCTCGTTTAATTAGACGAAACGAGAGAAGATAGATGTCTTTCTTCCTACTGGGTTACAGGGAAAATACAACAGGAAGAATTTCTGTTTCGTCACATGGGCCTCCCAAGTTTGCATGTATGTTGTACATTTGTGCAAGCTGCTCGCTGCAGCCTCTTAAAGGTTCCACCTATAAACAATGGGAAGAGTTTTCAATGTTTATTTTCCTATGCTCCCAGTGAATATGATTATCCTCTCCACTGATCAATCATCTTCCATAAGAAAACTGCTGTCATCACCTATTTTTACACCCCCGTCGGAGGTTCGAATCCTCCCTCGGGCATGGGTGTGTGTGTTGTCCTTATGGTAAGTTAGATTAAGTAGTGTGTAAGCTTAGGGACCGATGACCTCAGCAGTTTGGTCCCATAGGATCTTACCACAAATTTCCAAAATTTTTTTACCTTTTTTTTAAGAGGAAACAGTGGTAGGACTCTTGTTGGTACCTCCGTGCTTGACTTTGCCGAGAACACAAGGCCCTCTTCATATTTACTGAGTGAGGCATTACCGTAACAAAATCATAACCATTGTTATTAAGATCTGTGATATTCCTGGCTGTGGCCGCCAGTATTTTATTTTGCTAGAAGCTCGCCTTGATGCAGCTTGATATACGTGAAGTAACATATGATACAAAAGTGGAGTGAGGTATAAACGACAAATGGTAAAGTATGTACCGGTCCCGTGGGAGAGTCCCCCAATTGTACTGAACTTGCTTCTGATCGGTCGGCACGTTCGGGTGCTAGGCGCCAAAACGCCTAACTTCTCTTATTAATTATTTATATACTTTTCATTGTATTTAACCCAGGTTTTAGTATGTAAGTCTCTCATGGTTATCCTACGAGTCTGTCGTTTTTGTTTATTAAATTTCACTAGTTTTTAGAAAATAAAAGTAACGATATTGCAACCGAAGTCCTTCGGAGATGAAGTACTTCGGCTGCGCTAGTCACTCTGTTTCGGGCGTTCTGGAGGGCCGGACACGTATCTCAGTATCGTGCGTTACTTAGATGTGAATATGCAATAGTCGCTCTGTTTCGGGTTTCCTGTAGATCCGGATATATTGAACTCTATAGCGGGCGTAACTAAGTTGTGAATATGTAATACTCACGCTGTCTAGGTTTTACCGGAGAGCCGGACGTGTGTATCATATTTCGGAAGTTGTAGGGAAAAAAAGGTTCAAATGGCTCTGAGCACTATGGGACTTAACTGCTGAGGTCATCAGTCCCCTAGAACTTAGAACTACTTAAACCTAACTAATCTAAGGACATCACACATATCCATGCCCGAGGCAGGATTCGAACCTGCGACCGTAGCGGTCGCGCAGTTCCAGACTGTAGCGCCTAGAACCGCTCGGCCACCTCGGCCGGCTGTATGGAAAAGTTACCACACAATTATGAAAGCTATGTCGAGTGTTATAAAAGACAGTGTAAATGTGTGAATATTTGATGTTGAACTCCATAGCGGCTGCAACTAAGTTGTGAATATGTAATACTCACTCTGTCCAGTTCGTAGTGGAGAGCCAGACACGTGTATCATATTTCGGAAGTTGTATGGAGAAGTTATCACACAATTAAGAAAACTATGTCGAGTGTTGTAAAAGACAGTGTAAATGTGTGAATATCTGAATAATAACCAAACAGGATACGTTAATGAGAAGTGTTGCCTACCATCATTGTCAGTACTACGAAGACTCTTATTCAATCTCTCTAGATCTCTCCAGCTTCCAGATCTGACTCCCAAAGGGATACATAATTTATAGGTTCCCCATTTCATCCACATATCTCTCAGACAACTGCGTAGAGTCTTCTTGAACCCTCTTCTTCGCCCTCTCCTTTTGCTTCTTCACTGCTAGAGGCGTGTCATCAGGTGGTCCATAGAGATGTTTAGGCACATAAAACACTTTGAAAGAAAGTAAGTCCTGAGGACTTGCCTGCTCTCATTATTAATTAACTCGGTTCATGAGTTAAAATTGGCCTTTGAAATGTGTACATTTAATGCACTATTATCAAAATAGGAAGGCACTATGGCAGTTACGATGTTAAATACAGTGGGTTGATAGTGATTATGTACTGCCTGCCTCAGTATCTAGATGCACTGGCGGTGACAGGTCTTTCTTTCTGTTGACTAAAATCTTGTGAAGTGTTTGTGTTGTCGCTGGGTGGGGAGAGACACACTGCTGGGAGAGTTACTGCAGAGCCGCGTTAATGGCCAGTTCTGGAAAGGCAGTAGCACCGGGATGGGTTTCAGGTACAGTGCCATGGATTGTGCGGGGGCGGTCGCTGCTTCCACATCACGGGGGATTGGAGCGGAAGACCCATGTTCCAGGTACACTCTTTGACATAAAACTTGACCGGCGGCCGGCCGCTTCAGAGGCTAAGTCCGCACCGATCGCGACATGGGACAATAAAACTGGCCACCTCGCTATTTCTCTAAGTCCGGTAAGCTGCACAATCTGGCAACACTGTAGACTGCGGCACTTCCTGGAGGAAAACTTGTCCCATGATGGAGAAAGTATAGGCTGATTGCACCTGTGGTCTAGCGGTAGCGTGCGTTGTTTCTGTTCATAATGTCAGTGGATCGAGAGCAGCTGGCATAAAATATTTTTATAGCCTCTTCTGCCTGAATACTGAACACGTGAATGTAATAGTAGCGCAGATTCAATCTATTTCGCTTTCTGACACACCGATATCAAAATTTTGTCCAGTAACCATTTTGCGGCAGATTTCCTGCAGACTGTCCTCCTCTGGACGCCGTAATCGGCAAAGCTCCGGGATCCACTTGCTGGCTACCGGCAGTGGCCGTGGCGACAGCTGCGGCGTTGCACTCCCCCGTTCTTTATCGAAAGCGCCTGCTACCGCTCATCGCTTCTGATGATTTAAAACGCTTTATTATTAAATGTTGCTCCACAGATAATTTCTACGATTTCCATTCACACTCAAAAGAACGGAGACAGACGCCGTGATTAGTAAACGGGTATTATATTACATTAATCGGTGAGAGCGGAGTATGGCCCGAAATTAAGTTTATAGACTGGGACGAAATTAAACCACGTCATTACATTCGATCAATTAATAACTGCTTCATACCTCGTTTCTTTTCCTTTCAAAGTCAATTATTTGTGCAACTTTTGGCCAATATTCGGATGTTTTCGTCAAGCCAGAGTGAGCGTCTGTGGTGTAAAGTGTATTACAGTCTTGTTTCATTCCTTATGGTAAGTCTATGTGATAAATTGTGTGAATACCTTGCAACGCATGCTCTGTAGCAGTGCAGGAACACTGCACATTTGGTGTTTCATATATGGTTTCATGAACTATTTAACGTTGATCGGAAGTGATATATGACGAACAAAGCTCAAATTCGTATCGTTGACAGTCAATTTGAATCTTTTCAGGAACCATTTTACAGTGAAGCATCTTGGCATTCGGAAAGCAGACATCCATGATATTAACATAATTTACTAAGTTGAAATTGCACGAAGATTGATGTGTAAAGGCATTGTTCAGATTTCGTATAAGGAATTTTTACTAGCAGTTTGCAACTCCATTAATTAAAATTGAAAAGTTGTACTCAGCAGCTTTCATCGAGATTGGAACTGCAATCTCATATAGCCCAAGCATCGCAGCACACAAGGGAACCATTTTTTTTTTTTTTTTTTTTCCCACTGAGCTAACGACACACTGCCGGCAACAAACCCACGATAGTCATTGCGATATTGCCTGAGCCTCAAAACGCAACCTTAAACCCACAAACAGGTGTTATGTATGTGAAGAACGCCGTTCTTGGAGTCCAGAAATTAAATACACTTTATAGGTGTCTCATCTTACAGAGAATTATATCGTATGAGTCTTCGATGTGGAAAACGAATGTCAAGTGAATTTAGCGAAGTAATGCCGGGCTACACCCGGAAGTAAATGCTCTATCACAGTGTTGACAAATACTTGCTACGACGGTGCCAATTCTCACCCCTCTTACGAGGCAGCTCTTCAGCGAAATGCTTGCCGTGATTCTCCGATACGGTTCTTCAGAGGGGAGACGCGCGTGCACGTTCGGTTTTCCTGCGGCGTTCTCCCCTGACAGTTTCTGACGTCGCCTTGTGGGCTATGTATACATTTGAGGCTTTCAATCATCATTAATCCAGAATGATACACGTTTCACCCTCCGGCGTGGAAGAAGGCTGTTGACGCTGACATATCATTTCAACGTTGGGAAAGCAAAACGGATGGTTCAGTGTTCCTCATTCAGCGTAAAGCATGTGAGATAATTTTCCGTAACGTTCGTAATCACCTGAAAATTCAATCGAAGTAAAAATACATCGGAAGCGTATTTGAACGGAATATAATATAAGATATTAAACGCTTTGCTCCTCGATGTCGAATGTATCCACGTGCAATCTTTTGCAGCAACGTATAGAATGTCATGATTACCACGACAATGAAGAAATATGTTGGTAGGGATGGAAGCAAGAAGAGACTCAGTCAACAAATATTCGATTCCTCATGGCATTCATTTCATTTGACACGTAAGAAGAGGTAAAACGGGATATTACTTTCGTTAACGCGAAAGATATACCAGACATATGGATAACGAGAAAGTATGCGTCTTCATACGTTTCCTCCTTGAAATCTGTATGCTCTATTATATACTAAGTAGCTTGATTATTGTTTCCGTAATGTTACGCTCTTGTTTGGCCCTTAAAGATGAACAGGTTCCAAATGCGTGTCTCTGCATGAAAGTAGTTGTTTGAACCCTTCCTGTATTGTTTGTGTTTTTTGCTTGGAATTCATGAAGCAGACCACTGTGCCTTCTCCCCTCGAGGGTTAGGTCTCAAAACTAAACCGTTTTTTATCCAATGGCATAATTTATTCAGACAACATCAGCACAAGACAATCAAACAAAGTCATCCATTTACAGTTGCAACACTCTAACCAGCAGCTGACCGAAGGGTAATCCGCGGTCATGGTCCGAAATTAGCAGCTCTCTGCTACTGTGGCAAAGTCCATACTACATTTTCGATTCCGCAGCACCTGTTTATCTGGTAACGCTGTGTTAAAACAACAGGAATAGTTGCAGAGTTGTGCCAGCATATCTGTCCTCCATTGTCAACTTTATGTATCTCTTTTCTCCTGTAGCGTTGATCACGAGAAGTAGAAGTAAATGAGTGTATTCTGCATAACGTAACATTCAGTATTCCCTTCTTTCATAGCCACTCTTCATGTGCATCGATAGCAAATAGGGATGTGAAAACTCTTGCGAGTGAGAGAATGACAATAATAATCGTAACAAGATCAAGCAAATGATGAATGAAGTTTATTGCAATGCAGAACGAGAATGGCTGTGAAAATAAAAATCTATAAAAATAGGTTGATCATTGAGTTGGCACAATGCAAAATCTTCTTAGCATTTTGTTACTGAATTTAGTTCTGGATGTTTGCAGAAAAAAAGGAAAAGTCGATACTTCTCGCTAATGTAATATAATGTGAACCTTAGAACACGACTCAAGCAGGTCTCCAAGTAGCTACCAAGGCAGTGCTGCAGTCTGTTCCCTGACACTGCTCTGATGACGGTTAATGCAGATAGTTCCGATTATGAAATACAAAACGTATTGCAGGTTACTTGTTAGGATCGTAACATTAAATTTGCGATGTAGATGGCACATGAACGTGACGACTATCCAGATTACTTATCAATATAAAAAGACAATATTATTTGAATGGAGCAGGATTACTCAACATGAATTTTGAAATTGGGTTACTGACCGCACAGGTGCTAAACGTCGTCAAGAGTATACCAAGTCCCAATCGCACTAACAGTATGAAGCTCGCGGCTTTCACATTGCTATCTGCACCCTACTCCAGAGAGCCCTCGGAGGAGCTGCACTAAGTTGCCGATGTAATGGAAGACCTTCAAACCGATAACAGATCACATATTGAAAAATACAAGCGAATTCTCTTGCAGCTTAAGCTTATTGTAACTAATCTAAAATGATTGGAGAGCAACATTGTCCTATTCAAAAAAAGTAAAATGTTACACACTGTTGACGTCAAACGGACATTATATACGTCCCGTCTTGTGTCCTACTCATCTATAATATCCGGTGTACTATCAAAATGATTATATATAATGGATGCTAATGTAATGCATCGATACCAGATGGTGGGTTCACAACACTATTGATGCGAAAATAAAAAAGCAGTTCGCAAAAGCGCAGCTGTACTTTTTCGTACGTTTTCACCTCCAGATCTACCACAGATAATGTATACTGACAAACTTAGTCATTGTCCCTGTAGTTTTTTCCCTCTTGTTTCAGACCAAGTTGATTAAAAAAAGTACAAATTCGTGACTCTTACAGATGCTTCGAATCTGTTCAGTAATTTTGTCAGTAATTTTGATGTGACTTAAGATCAGTTAGGTCTACGATCATGGCAACCTCTGCGAACTTGTTAGGACACACTTACATGTGACAGGTATCACCTGATTTAAAATTTACTGAAAGGAATTGATACATCGTTTGCAGCAAACCTGGAACAGCTTTCGGAGGCAACTACCATTTTATAAAGTCACTACAACTACGCTGCCAAGGAATTCCAGCATAAACACTCTCATTGCCACAATCGCGGCTGCAGTATATAACTGATAAACTCGCAAAATGAAAGATGAGACAAGGGGTAGCTTCTGCATGAAATGACCTTGTATTCACAAAATATTCAGAATATTTAATAGAGAAGACAAGAAAACGTCAGGCGAATTTAGCAGAATAAATCTGTCCCACAGCTGCAAATCATTGTTATGCCTACAGGATTGCCAAGTGATGCCTACAAAGTTGCAGTCAGGACCACGCTGACAGCAAGAAGAACGTGTTTTCGTAGCCTGAATATTTCATGATAGGATCCAGACATCCAATCTGTCGCGAGAGATTCTGCTCTCCAAATTTTTGGCCATGTGCCTACAATTTAGTAATAACCCTCTGATGGCTATTCCCATTGATGTGATTCGGATGACGAGAAAGCCCTGCTATGGTTTATCTATATGTTTACTGAAAGCAAGCGACATTACATAATAGCAGGAAGCCTGTCATATACTTTCAGATAATGTTTCCTGAACCTCAGACATATATCATTTTAGCATCCTTACCCCATCAAAAAGGATTTCTTGTTATTGCATTTGACATACAAGTTACAACTGAAGGCCTCAGGTGTCTTGCTTCCCACATAGCAAACAATGGTTACCACTCTCACTGTCGCATGTCATACCCTAATTCCTTCAGCATCATCTGGTTTAGTTTCGACTACAGTTCGTTATCCTTAGAAATATGTCCATATTTCAAAAAGTATAAGTATCATCTCTATGTAATGTTCACTGCGGGGTTACTCAAGAAGCTTTTCGAATAGAAGCGAAAATCGCTTAGCGGATGAGAACTTTACTTCGTGGTACACCTCAGAACGAAAGAAACAAAATAACAGGAAGAGCAGCAGGCTCTTCATACTGAACGTGGGCACTGTCAACGCAGCGCCCTTAATTTGGCCATATTCCTCCGAATTTACTTCCCGATAACCCAAAGGCGCTGTCACTACAAAAATATCAGCATATTCACACAGGAATTACTATCCACATGTAATTGCTAGAATACCTTGCTACGTCAGGTATCAGGTATGTGTTATCAGACGCTCGATCTGAGCTGTTAATTTTTATTGAATCAACCTGCTGTGTTAAGGAAATTGATCAGAGTAACTGAATGAGTTTATTATTTTGGTATAATGTATGAAAACCCACTTTTCCCACTTATCGTATCCTAAATATACGTCGACTGGGTTGAGAGGACGGCCGGCGAGGCCGTGCGGTTCTAGGCGCTTCAGTCTGGAACCGCGTGACCGCTACGGTCGCAGGTTCGAATCCTGCCTCGGGCATGGATGTGTGTGATGTCCTTAGGTTAATTAGGTGTAAGTAGTTCTAGGTTCTAGGGGACTGGTGACCTGAGAAGTTACGTCCCATAGTGCTCAGAGCCATTTGAACCATTTGTGAGTGCTCGGAACCATTAGTTTATAAGTAGGAATGTGTTGATTTACCATAATTTTTTAGTAATGGTCAATTTCAATTCATGATTTTGGTTAGTTTGTATCAAAATCTGATCTGGAAGTGCAGGAACATATTAACTCGTGGCTTCAACTAATCGAGCTGCTACGAGAAATTCATGGTAGAAAGTAATGTTCTTAATTTTGATCTGAAAAAATTAATTTTCAAAGAAGCCATTTGTAGCTTGCATGTGTTTCAATTTGTATTTTGACGGGTTTCTGAAATTCATGGATGAAGGAAAGGTTGCTAATTTAATATGAAAGAATAAGAAGTCACGTTTTGTGAAATGAGTCAGTAGAAATTTACGTGTGAAGCTGATTTTTAGAACAACAGGATTTGAAAGATACGTGGGAATCAGTGAGACCGGTTTCCTGAATTAAATAATGGGGAACCAGCATAACAGTAATTCGTGTAGCCATGCTATGCAATCTATACACGAACTGTAAGTATTGTGAAAAGTTCTGTGTGTGTATTTATGTATCTTTTGGAAGGGAGGTTTTGGATGGTATATTATTTAATGGTCTCGAGATATTATTAGGAAATCAGTCTAAGTAACTTGTGGAGGTTTTTTTTTTCAGTTGGAATAACGTGCCGCGCACGAATATGAGCGGAACGTAAGTTTCAGAATCGCGACCGCGCGAACTTTCCAACCACGCGAGGCACATCGATAAGTGAGAGGTGTTTTTGGGATGAGACAGTGATTGAAGAAGTTACAGAATTTTTCTAGAACTAGTCCGCGTTGAGATACGATCATTGCTTTGTCCAATGGTAATAAGAGTGATAGTGTGTGGCTGTGACATTATGAATCAAGCATTGTGGGCTATCCTTCGTTCCTTCCCGTAGGTGAGACAATGGTTATCTTTGTAAGAAACCATAGGAAGTAGAAATATCTTTATATGAGCTGTTACAAGATCATCTGTTAGGGAATTTAATCCTGTATGTTACTGGTAATACCGTTATTATGTTTTGAGAGATGAAAGTAAGACAGAATGAAACGAAATAGATTGTAGAACGGAGGAGGAGTTGTTATGCAGGTCCAGTTACGATTCCGGTTACTTACGCTTTTTCTTTAAACACCGTCAGGTGATTAACAGTGTACCAAATTTGGGGTTAATACTACAAAATCAAACATTTATCCGTTGTGCATACATTTGTTTATTTATTTCCTTGAGTAAAGAATTTAATTAGTAGTTGCTATGTGGAAGAATCACGCAGTGACACATTTAGTGAGAATACACAGGGACCATTTAGCTTTAGTAGGTTTCCGGAACACTTTAGGACCACGCAACTGGTTTGACCTTTATTTTTCTTTCAGTACCCTACCCATCCTCCCTCGTTTTCTATAATTGCTCGAAGGCGTCTGGGAAGTGATAAGGCTAAATTCCTCGAGAGGTTGAGATGATCGTTGATCTCCCACCATGTATTCTCTATATTTTCCCACAGAGTTTCCGAATTCCTTGACCCAGGTGGTAACGACCTCGTAACCTCCGCCCACATATTTTCAATGGGGTTGAGGTCTGGTGATTTTGGCACGAAAGGAAGAAGTTTTATTCTCTGCTGATCTTGGAACCAGTTCTGGACTGCTAGGCTATTATGAATCGGGCTATGATCCTGTAAAGAAATGATCATCCATTAATTTCGAAATTCAGTACTTCTAATACTATGAATACTTAATTTCCATACTGTGAAAAAATTCGACAACTGCAATGGCTGTGTAGTCTAAGCTACAGGTCTATAAATCATTCGGAGGATTCCACAGTCCAAAATACTTTGCTGATAGCTGTTGACAAAAACCTATGCTGACAAGGGGAGGGTGCTGGGACGGAGATCAGGATACAGAGCGAATGGTAATACAGTTTAAGGCGCCAGTTATAACACACAGGTAGGCCTTCTTTCGGAATATGGTTCAAATGGCTCTGAGCACTATGGGACTTAATATCTGAGGTCATCAGTCCCCTAGAACTTAGAACTACTTAAACCTAACGAACCTAAGGACACCACACACATCCATGCCCGAGGCAGGATTCGAACCTGCGACCGTAGCAGTCGCGCGGTTCCAGACTGAAGCGCCTAGAACCGCGAGACCACTCCTATGCTTTGGTAATGATGAGGTCGAGTGTAGGTTGTTCAATACAGTGCAGCAGTCTGTTGAACTGTTAGACTCGTTGCATGGTTGTAAAGCTAATCTGCTTCGCTTATTCAAAACGATTGATTGCCTTCACTATAGAATTCTTTCTTCTGTACATCCACTGTCAAAGATATATAGAAGAAAAAATCTGTTTTATAGTGAGATATTCTCTACGGACTTTAAACGTGCTCGTTCGCTCAATGTGTTGCATTTACGGAAGGCGGCCGTGGCCGCTGACGTCACCTGTTCACACCTCGTGCCAACGCGGCCCCGCGCTCGGAGTAAACGCCTGCAGTTGAGGTAAATGGCTGATTTCAGGAATGTTAATAAAATAATCTTCCCTTCATATTAGTGAGAACTAAATATCACTACGAGTACGTATCTTTATGTAATACTCATTGCTCAAGAACAATTCGTGTATGCAACGTTGCTGTTATGACTAAGATCAAGAAGTCTGCAAATCGTAACCCAATTCATATATTTGCATGCACCTACGGAATATTAAACATGAAAACAGTTTGTTTCTTTGTCATATAATTTTTAATCAAGGCAATGCGGGCAGTTGCCAGCTGATATCAAAACTGAATGTAAAGGATGAATAATGAAAAAGATATACAAGAAACAAATCTCGAACCCATGAACAACTGTGTACTATCCTGGAAACGTGCTGATCCGGCTATCACACAATTTCAAAGGATGAGAAAACCATCCTGTCCACTTTTCGGGGACGATATTTCCTGACAGAAAGCACACTAGGGTGAGCGGCTTTAGGTTGAGACACAAGGAACCTCAGACTACGTCACCAGTACGTTCACTCTCCGATTCCTAGCCCCGTCACCACGCACTTCCAATGTCAAAGTGGCTGGCAGAAACCAGCGCGAACGACCTGGGATTTGGTGATACAGGCCTCGTCTCTCCTGTTTGACAGATGTGTTATCATTCACCCATGCCAGGAGGTGAGGAAATGCACTTACGAAGACGTTGAACACATTTTAATTTTACATGTGGACTTTACTGCGCAGTTATATTCTAAGTTACGAGAAGTGACCTGGAGAAAAAGAGTGTATACCTTGGGGGAAATGTTATAGATCATGACTGTAATGTTAATAAAGTACTGTAAAGTATATTTTATCTCATGCTTAACTTTAAGAGAAAAATCAGTCAAGGCAGTCAACAGTGAAAAGTACAGCATGCCTCCAAGAAACGTACGAATATCGTACTATTTTAATAAAAGGAAATATAGATCGGTTTATTGGGGCAGGCCAATTCGGGAACAAAGTAAGAACAACCAAATCAGTTACAGGTTCGTATGTGCTGCTAGTTAAAAGAGAAGAAATGAACCGATAAAGAAATAATGCCTTCATTGATTTAGGAATGGTTCGAAATGGAAGGTATAATTTTACTATTATAAAAAACTGGCCTGGATTGAGTTGATTAGCTCAATAATCAATACAAATGGAATAAAATGGGACTATGACGTCTGGAAATGAGTAAGCGAGGACGTCCTTTGTCTACATATCTGCTTCGAATATAGGGTATTAAAAACAAGAAATCCATATTTCGAGAGCTGATAGGATGGACAGAAATAAGACAAACATATTCAGTAAACAAGAGCAATGAGTCTGAAATGATTATCTTAAGAGCAATGAGCACTTCCTCACCTTTATCACTGTGAAAAACATCTGTCTTTCTACTTAAAACACTTTTCTTGTACAGAAGAAGTGCGTGTAGCTCTTACGATATGCAGTTTGTCTTGTTTTAGTCCATACTACCGACTCGCAAAGTATGGAAAACCACTTTCCTTAACACCGTGTATATATATTACAGAAGCAATACAAACAACGGAACAGTTAACATTAAAAGTTAAATTCAATTGTGAAAAGATACGCTGCATCACATTTGTTAACAATTTCCTAATCATTCCAGATTTAGAAACAAAATGAACAACATTTTGCAGGTATTACCCGAAAATCGAGAAGATAATAACACTGGAATGTAAGAACAACCACCAATGGTAATGGCAATGAGAAAAAGTAATAAACATAGGAACACAGCAATAAAAACTGATGGCATTAAAAGTATAGCACTTCAGCCACGCCAGGACCAGAATGAGAGAGAAATAGATGCTTAACAAAAGTAAAGCGAATAAAAGTGCTAGCAAACCATTTATGTTTACGAATAATATTCTTTCAAGTAAACATACAAGTGATAGAAACATAGAAACACACTGCAAAATGGACGATGTGGAGTACTCTTTTCTTTGGAAGTGAAAGACTGAATCTGAAAAAATAAAGTATAATCCGCCTACAGGTAACAGGATACTGAATGTTGTGGAAAATGACCAAAACAAGGTAGACGGAGATAGAAACGAATCGCAGAGTCGTGTAAGAAGTAACTGTGGAGAGAAGCCTAAGAAGAGAAAAGGTAAGTAGGAAAATTTATGTATATCAGTTTTTTATACACGGCGTCTTCCTTACACATACAATTATCGAACGAGGCACTAAGAAAGAGACTAAGATGATGCCCGGGAAAGCTATATTTCACGGCCATCAATATCAAAGCAAGGTGGAGATATCAAAATTATACGTCGGACAAAGTAGATTAGTCGCTTCGATAAGAAGTAGAGCCTATCAAAGTAATGAATAAATCGTAGGAGAAACCGGAAATACTCTTAATTGTTCCACACGTCCACTGTTCACACCTGCAGAAGATATATTTCACCGTCTGGGTACAGCATTTCAGCACTCGGCTTCATAATGGCATTCAGTATGTTAATGTAGGCCTCTCCGTTGAGAATTCCTTCTATTCTCCAGAGAGGACCTGCCCCATGACATCTACATCTACATCTACATCTATACTCCGCGAGCCACCTTACGGTGTGTGGCGGAGGGTACTTATTGTACCACTATCTGATCCCCCCTTCCCTGTTCCATTCACGAATTGTGCGTGGGAAGAACGACTGCTTGTAAGTCTCCGTATTTGCTCTAATTTCTCGGATCTTTTCGTTGTGATCATTACGCGAGATATATGTGGGCGGTAGTAATATGTTGCCCATCTCTTCCCGGAATGTGCTCTCTTGTAATTTCGATAATAAACCTCTCCGTATTGCGTAACGCCTTTCTTGAAGTGTCCGCCACTGGAGCTTGTTCAGTATCTCCGTAACGCTCTCGCGCTGACTAAATGTCCCCATGACGAATCGCGCTGCTTTTCGCTGGATCATGTCTATCTCTTCTATTAATCCAACCTGGTAAGGGTCCCATACTGATGAGCAATACTCAAGAATCGGACGAACAAGCGTTTTGTAAGCTACTTCTTTCGTCGATGAGTCACATTTTCTTAGAATTCTTCCTATGAATCTCAACCTGGCGCCTGCTTTTCCCACTATTTGTTTTATGTGATCATTCCACTTCAGATCGCTCCGGATAGTAACTCCTAAGTATTTTACGGTCGTTACCGCTTCCAATGATTTACCACCTATGGCATAATCGTACTGGAATGGATTTCTGCCCCTATGTATGCGCATTATATTACATTTATCTACGTTTAGGGAAAGCTGCCAGCTGTCGCACCATGCATTAATCCTCTGCAGGTCCTCCTGGAGTACGTACGAGTCTTCTGATGTTGCTACTTTCTTGTAGACAACCGTGTCATCTGCAAATAGCCTCACGGAGCTACCGATGTTGTCAACTAAGTCATTTATGTATATTGTAAACAATAAAGGTCCTATCACGCTTCCCTGCGGTACTCCCGAAATTACCTCTACATCTGCAGATTTTGAACCGTTAAGAATGACATGTTGTGTTCTTTCTTCTAGGAAATCCTGAATCCAATCACAAACCTGGTCCGATATTCCGTAAGCTCGTATTTTTTTCACTAAACGTAAGTGCGGAACCGTATCAAATGCCTTCCTGAAGTCCAGGAATACGGCATCAATCTGCTCGCCAGTGTCTACGGCACTGTGAATTTCTTGGGCAAATAGGGCGAGCTGAGTTTCACATGATCTCTGTTTGCGGAATCCATGTTGGTTATGATGAAGGAGATTTGTATTATCTAAGAACGTCATTATACGAGAACACAAAACATGTTCCATTATTCTACAACAGATTGACGTAAGCGAAATAGGCCTATAATTATTCGCATCTGATTTATGACCCTTCTTGAAAATGGGAACGACCTGCGCTTTCTTCCAGTCGCTGGCCGAAATATAGCCCCATACAGCTACAGAGAACCGTCCACTTCTTTGTCTTTCGTTAATATACATTGGCTGGAAGCGTTGTCCTCGTGGGCGGTATACCTAACGCAAAAAACATTTGCGTGTTAATGCAAATATTCACAAATTCAGGGGTTACAATTACTTATCAGATGAGGGATGAACTACTAAAATCATGATATAGGGAACTGTTTATATTTATTATTTTGTGCTTACTACAAATGTAATGTCACTAACAGCATAAACTAATAACTTTATAGAGAAAATTTCGTGTCTCACCTGAACAGGGGCGTCGCTACAGGAAGAAAATATTTTTTCATCCGAAAAGATGACTCTGCTCCAGTCAAAGTCGATATGTTGTGCGGCAAAAGCCATGCGGTCAATCCTCTGATAGTCGGTCAATGACTGCTTTACAGCAGCTCTCCGACAATATAATCCGGCGTCTTTCAGTCTCCTCGCAACAGTCTTTCCGCTGCCGGGAAACTGAGATAGCTCTTTCAGGCCACGGCAACTGAGGAATGGATTAGCACGTATATTCTCCAAAACACGATGATCATCTGCTGCAGTAGACACACGGCGCCGGCCACTTCCTCTTTTCCGCCCTATATAGCCCCTTTCCTGGTAGTCTTTCCACCAGCGTCTAGCTGTTCTTGCCGGTACTCCACACTTTTCTCCAGCTTCTGATGCCGAGTAGTTGCCATGCTCAATCAGTGCAACCACGCGCACCCTACTCTCTCGATTCCACTGCGACTGCATTACGACTGTCGCCCTTGTGACGTTACCATGCGTTTTATAGAGAGAACCATTTACAATTCAGTGGAGAAACAACGACTGACAAAATAAAAGAATATCTTTTTTCAGTTATCTGACACACAAAAATATAAACTTCGTTAAAATGCTTTGTCGTTTCTTTCTTAACAGTGATTCTTGACAATCATTAGGCAAAATATTAAACGATGCTGTTGTTCATTTAAGTCAGCCCACAAATAAGCAATGAAAGATAAATTAAGGTTTCTGTCCCACTTATAATATCCATGTAATCTATTTGACTTATTACTTGAGTAACATGTTGAAAAAACACTGCGCCCTCTTGACACTGCCACTCGCAGCATGTGACGTCATGAGCAGTGGGCCCAGACACGTGGTGTTTGTGTTGACGAAACAGGAACGCTGCTGCAGCCACCGTGGTGTGAAAATAGCAGTCGGTCTTGACCATGATCACATCACTCGACTACCCAGAAACTGACTCCCATTCTCAAATCCAACGAAACTAGTGAAATCTGCGTTACGCGACTTTTCATCATGACAAAAACACCCTTCCCATACGCTACCAGACTCGAAAGCATTCAGTAAATGAATTTTTCGAAATGTATATAAATCACTTCTGTATCTTGTGACGTAAAACATGGGCATTGATACTGCCCACAGTGCTGCTGCCAGCAGGCCCTTCTTCAGAAGTGGTCTTTTGTATTTTTGAATCGCTGCTCAATTTGATGCTCTAAAGCAAGCCAGAGCTTTATGGGTGTCTAACTTACGGTGTGACTAACACACGATATAACGCTTTAGGAATTATCTGAGGCCGGAAACAATGAAAAAATGTGCGTCATCAAGGAATGGGCTGAAATTAAAATCAGTGATGGTCGCAAGCGAAACGTTACCTAACGTGACCAGGTATTCTATCAATTACACGTCGGAAGGAGCTCCCATATGAGTACACTGATGCTTTTGTATCAAGATCACATTTTGTTCTATCAGGAACTAAATTCGATTGAAACTGGTCCAACTTCACGGCACTACATCAAACCCTCCGGACGCTCGCTATGGTCAACTTGCTCCTCTTAATATTATTTTGTTTCACTCGGTCTGGAGTGTGCTGCAAATTGAAAGGCTCGTTCAGCGGTTCTGAGCACTTTTATAAGCACAATTTTTTGATTGCATCACGGTAAACATTGCATGTAGATGTTATTTCTCTTTCCTTGATGTATAGCCTTTAATAAAAGGGTAATGAGCAGCAGTAAAATTACGTAAGGCTATGCAGAATGTATTAGGTCAGGAAATGAGACGGTGGTAGTCGTAGGCGTGGCTTCCCATGTGGGCAGCAAAATAACTGCTGCGCAGAAGTAAGAAGGATATGAAATGTTGTCTGGAAATAGAAACAATAGCTTTATTGAAAAATAAAATCTGCTACATCCAAAAATGAATTCAAATATCAAGGCGTATACTCCGAAAGTATTTCTCTCCGTTTCTGCTGTTATTTGATGATGTAGGTAAGCACGAACAGTGGTAATACATGGGCTTTAACCATGATACGAGTCACAGACGTGGGAATATTACTCAAAGGGTTAACAATTAGGTTTTCTGCTCTTTTTAGACATGTAGGCATACCGCCATACCTGTCATTCGGACTGCAATGCATCCGCATCCGTTCGTGAAGAATTCCTGCTAAGGAAACGGAATCTTCTTGCCACTAACGTAGTCAAGGACTCACAACGTCGTACACCTTTGTTGGCAACTGTGTTAGTATGAGAATGATTTGCGGTTGTGGGGCTACATTGTATCTGCTGCATCCATTTAATATTTTCTTGTCATCTCGATCAAATATTGTCAATAATTATCACAGAAGGAGTGGTTTTGAGTTAGGAAACGTATTTCAGTTCAAAATGGTCGCTTCATGCGAAAGGTGGTCGTACTCTTCATGTTTCACGTTGGGAGCTGTATACGTCAGCTGCGATTATGGTAAGGGCAGTATTTACTACTGTGCGAACAAGGCACTGCTGCAGTAAAGTGCTCAAATTGTGTAACCATAGCTGCTTTTTTTTTTCATTAGTTCCAGTTGTTCTGCAGAAGCTTGATCTTATCAATTCCTTCCGCTAGTGCTCTTTTTTAAGTTCTAATGACTAAAGGACCAAACTGCTAGGGTCAACAGTCCCTAGACGTAGAAACTACTTACACTAACTTTAACTTATTCGAAGGACAACACACACATTCATGCCCGGGGGAGGACCCGAACCTCCGGCAGAAGCGGCCGTGAAATCTGTGACACGTCGCACTCGACCGCGCGGCCACACCGCGCGGCAACTACTATTCTAAAGGTCAAAACTGAGAGACTATTCTTAGCCCTCCGTATCGTATGTGTTTCGAAAACCTCTCATGATTTGCGACAGTAGTATTCTTCGCGAATGCCAATCTACAACAACAACCAAACAAGCCTAAGTCCCTGAAGAGACTAGAATTATCTGTCAGGGACCCGAATTTGTGTTGTTTACATCATCTCGGTGTCAAACAAGACGGTAACAGTCACTGAAGCAATACACGAGGTTATTATTGATGTGCCCGCAGCTCGTGGTCGTGCGGTAGCGTTCTCGCTACCCGCGCCCGGGTTCCCGGGTTCGATTCCCGGCGGGGTCAGGGATTTTCTCTGCCTCGTGATGGCTGGGTGTTGTGTGATGTCCTTAGGTTAGTTAGGTTTAAGTAGTTCTAAGTTCTAGGGGACTGATGACCTTAGAAGTTAAGTCCCATAGTGCTCAGAGCCATTTGAACTATTTAACACAAAATGACATTAAAAATTTAAGTTATTCACAAGCAGCTAGTTGAGAATATGTATTAACATTAAATGACACGACGAACCGCCTTGTTCTGCATTTGGATTCAAACCCAGCTCATGCAGACTAAGCAAAGATTTCGTGACTGACGGACACTAACAGTCATTCCTGATTAGGCATACAGAGAGTGATATACCTCGATTTTAGACAGTATCAGTTAGCAAATATCAACTTTAAATTGCATAACGCAAACATTTTTAACAGACGCGAATTCCTACCCAGCATCTATTGTCCCTGTTAACGAACGACGAGAGATGTTAAATATTGCTTCTTCACAAGTAACTTACTTGAAATGCCGTGAGGTAAAGCTGTGTGTTGGACACGGATTCGAACCCGGAACCTAATCTTATTGCTATCGAAGCACAGTCAAATGTGACATATCGGAATTTTGCGTCAGTAGCTAGATGTTTTAACTGAAATGACGAGACGAAACATTAATTTTTTCCTTCCCAGGACTCCAACCCGGCACCTATCGCTGTTATATTCTAGAGAAAACGAACGTTAAATATAGGTTTGTTGCACCAGCAGTGACATGTGAGCATGTTTGAATTGAAATAATATGACGAAGAGTTCAGCGCTCACTGGGAATAGAGCCCCACACATATCGTTGTTGACTACACACAAAGATAAATCAGCTACCGAATTGTTCTCCACCAGCTGCTCAGAATAGCATCTTGAACGTACAGTCATCTCGCAAATAGTTCTGTGTCTCACTGGCAGTTAAAAACGTCAGATATCGTTAGTGTTGACAGCGAATGAAAATACATTAAAAATCAAAATTATTATCCACCAGCAGATAGGTGTTCTCATGATAGAGCTTGATAATACATAATGAAATCTTTAGTGCCGGCCAGGATTCGATCCCATTCACACGTAATATGTGAAGGTGTTGAGGAATCTGCAGTTTTGGACAAACAACAAATTGTAGCCGAGCTGTATTGCCACGAAGGGATCAAATTCCGTGTTAAGGGCGGTCTGAGTTGCATTCCCAGTTCAGAACCAATATTATCGACATACAGAAGCTCAAATAAAAGATGGAATAAGTGTCCTGTGACCATACATAACGTTTGTGTCGTCACTTGAAATAAATAACTAGTATAAGAAAGGTTACTGGTGATAGAGTTTCTACATGTCGCCACTCCAGATTTTATTGTGGTTCAACCTACCGTCTACTTGGTAAAGAAGGAATATCATCTTTAATGTGAATTTTCAGACCACGCAGCCATTATATCTCCTTCACTTGGTGTAGCCAGGAGAGAATGGAATCTGTCTCTCCCTATCTAAAATCATTGATAGAAGTGGGAATCGAACCCAGACCATAGGTATAACAAACTACCATCCGTCCAACAGACCACGAAATCCCCTTCTCTGCGAGTCATTTTTCTATCGTAACGCAGTTGCGCCACACTGGATGAGAATTCTGACACACAGGCTCCCTGTAGTAATTTGCAGCATGTTCAGTAAATTCATTTACCTGGTTGACCGAATCACCATGAACTAGCTGCCTCGGCTACCCAGTGCATACATTCGACTATTTTGTAATCACAGAAATAAAATCACGTAACTGCCACCTACACACAACTGCCAACAGTGTAGGATGCAGAAGTTTAAATAGGAAGTGTTCCTTTCCACTTGAGCTATTCTATTGCGCTATCTGTTACTAGAAAACGTCGCTCAGTCCAAAAGAAAAGCTGTAACTGTTTGTCTCTCAGAAGTCAAGACCTGGCCATATGCATAATCTCACAGTGCTGTGGAATCCAAAAGTTCTGGAGGAATAGTTGCCGAGCTCTGGAGCTGTTGTAGCTACGTGTCAGCTTGTAGCATAGATAAGATGTCGCGAGTTCGAATACATTCAGTGCCACATTTAATAAAACGCAATTCTGCTCTCTGCTGAAGTTATCAATCTAATGGAACTTTGAACTTAATTCCCTTCACTTCTCAACCCAAAGTAGTCGCATGTGGAAAAAGGACTAACTACTGTGACATTTTGTTCTGTTCAGGTTTAATAGACAGCAGGCAGCAGATGCATCTCGAAGATGTGTAGGGAGAGCGCATCGTGCCATAATATGTCAGAAAAGTATTTTCTACATTAGCTGTCGTGTGGTAGTGATATTTTATTCTTCTTCAAACTTTGACAGCTTTAACTCAGAACAAGTTTTCTACATGCATGTAATCAATAAACTGCATGTGCATTGTCAGACTGTCATAGGTAACATCAGAGAATTCGCATATATCGTTGATGATTAATTTCTCTCTCATGTTTACTATTGTTTTAACAACACTAAAGGAAACCTTACGAAAATTGTGCACTGTATTATAAGAAATGAAATAAAACTAACCATGATAACCTTACGACGAAAGTATCTGTACACAAGCATGCCTATATCGACACGAATTAGTAAAATACTACTCACTTAGATTTTGATTGGGTCTGTGTTTAATTGGTATGCTGTGTCATACTCAAGAGGTATGCAAATGTGGCATTTCATAAATATAGTTACGTATTTCTAGAAACCCAAAATTCGCTTGTCAGCAGCGGAAAGAGGCGTTACCTGTTGTGCAGCATTGTAAGTTTTTCAACATTGTACTATGAGCTGAAAGCGTTTTCTTGCGATTTCCTTATTGATGTTTGATCTGACTGCTTGTAGCTCTTTCACAGAAGGGATAAAAACGTTACAGCCAGTGAGACTGGAACTGCGAACCGTAACAGACGCTGTTTCACAGGTCAGGACGTTACCACAGAGCTGGCGAGGAAGTACGGGTCTCAGCTTCCTATTTCGAGGGCAATAGTAACTAGAACTCGTAAACCGCTATTTAAAGGTCGAGATCAGTTGCTATTTCCTCATTCAACGACTTTCCTGGGCTGAAAACCGTAAATTTTCAATCTTTTGTTACCCTTCAAGCGATAATAACTCAGATTATTCAATGGAAATGACAGGTAGACTGCGGCACTTCCCAGAGGAAGTCTTGACTCCAGTCTTAGTACATTACTCTTGACTATGACCGTAGTCGTGAGGTAAAACGCGAGACCAGCTAATATGATATTGTAGATTCGCTTGTATTACACTCATAGCTTCAGCACCGAGAGGAAAGGGGCGATAAAAATTTTGTCGATATGTGCTTTCGGTCGCCAGACGTCATATTAGCTGGTCTCGCGTTTTACCTCAAGACTACGGTCGTGTTCCAGCAGCGGTATAATTAAAATGATATTAATAATAACAGTAATAATCGAATTATCCGGCAACTTCACACTTCACAGTGGATTTTCGCGAACTAAGAAATTTGCTGAATTTGTGAAAAATCAAAATGGCTTCACATCCTGCCTATGATGCCTAGAAGAGTCTTTACATCCTGCTGACATGAGAATAGCATAATCTCTGCGTCAGAGGCTTGCTTCTACTTGACCATTTAATAGACTCGCATTTTTTCCACCGTGACTAATTTTGTAAGCTAAGCACATCATCCGTTACAGCACACTCCTGGGGCTGGGTAATGTGACCACAATGGTCTGGTGGAACGAGCTATCACAGGTGCAATGCGTGGGTTCAGGCATTTACTTTTAAGAGGCACAAACATATTTATTTTACCTCTGGTAACCTCAAGAGAAAGACGTTATAATCCAGAATCCGCATTAAACATCACGTTCCTTCATTACCGACTGGGCAGAGTCGGTTTACGTTGGGAAATGACACAGCGGAAATCATGGTAAACAGAAATACAGTCGCCAGTAAGCTTACTTACATTAGCAAATTTTATTTTATTTGATGAACCGATAGCCATTTAAAGGGACAGGGCTCTTATTTTACTTGTACTTGATTGAACTAGAGACGTTTAAAAATTTGGTGCTGGACTGTGATTCGAATTCGTATCTCCTCTTTCGAGGATCTGAATCTCTCGGAACAGTATAGTTCAGTCATTTCGTTCCTTTTCCCAAGACTGCAATCTTCTGTAGGTCTCCTCCAAAGGTAAGTATGTGGGTCTGAAACCTGATCCAGTACAAAAATATTCATAATTTCATTTCTAGCTTTACAAGTGCACACCGACCTGCTAGTGAAAATTAACGCGCAATTTCAATGTCTGTTCATGTGTTGCCAACAATCGCAACAGGTGTCGTTATTTCTGGTCAAACACGCACACATCTTACTGTTCATGAGTAAGCAACTGATACTTACGCTATATTCGTGGATGCACGATAGGTGTGCAGTTCGATTGTCGCTTAGGCACAAAAGTTTGTATCCTTATTTTAGATTCAGACACCTAGCGGCTCGTAAGAAAAGCCGAGACGTAACATTTGATTTTTCTTAGTTAACAATCGGATTACGTGTTGGGTTCGTATCTCCGTCACAGAACTTCACATCATGCACTTCATCTTTAAATGCATGCACACTTTGTTACTTCAGAATGGAGGTATACCAGACATCTTTCGTGGTTAGATAACAAGGACGAAAGGGTCTTGATAGGAGTCACGGTTTATTACAAAAATTGTCGTCTTTTATTTTCAAGTTTAGATTTGGTTACTGGTATTGGCAAAACTTTCGGTAATTCATGACTCTTCATGGCTAATCATCAATATGATGTGATTAGATTAGATTAGATTAGATTACATTAGATTACCTCTTGTTCAATAGATCATGAATACGACATTTCGTAATGATGTGGAACGTGTCATTTTAACGAAAAAGATCTTTAAATACCATGATTCAATTTCTTTACAACAATTTTTTACACTCTCTCTCATTGCTTTTTATTTCCCTCTCTCTCTCTCTCTCTCTCTCTCTCTCTCTCTCACACACACACACACACACACACACACACACGCACACACGCACACACACACACACACACATTCTTTTTTTTTTATTATTTGTTTGTTGTGCTCGACTATCGGCGAGGCACGAAAACGCCTGTGAATGACTTTCTTAGTTTTGAGTACACTTACGAAAGAAATATAAAAACAACAATGAGAGTTACTGATTTATGATGCTCAGTTTGCAGTCAGTTCTGAGTATTATTAGTAACTACGCTACAGTCCCTAAACCTAGTTACAGAAAGCGAATCAGACGCATTACGTATTCCAGGCCGTAGCAGCCGCGACTTGGAGACACCAGCTATGGTCACTTCCCAGACCTCTGTAGGATCACATCGGTTCGTCTTCTTCCTGCTGGTACTGTAACTGAGATTTGGCAACAAGGCAACGTATGTTTGGCAACTCTGTGATCGACGAGTTACTTCCTGGTGTGCACGGAATTAAGCCTCAAAGTTCACTTGATTTTACCTGTCATTTCCATTGAATAATCTGAGTTATTATCGCTTGAAGGGTAACAAAAGATTGAAAATTTACGGTTTTCAGCCCAGGAAAGTCGTTGCAGGTGGAAATCGCAACTAATCTCGACCTTTAAATAGCGGTTTACGAGTTCTAGTTCCTATTGCCCTCGAAATAGGAAGCTGAGACCCATACCTCCTCGCCAGCTCTGTGGTAACGTGCTGACCTGTGAAACAGCGTCTGTTACGGTTCGCAGTTCCAGTCTCACTGGCTGTAACGTTTTTATCCCTTCTGTGAAAGAGCTACAAGCAGTCAGATCAAACATCAATAAGGAAATCGCAAGAAAACGCTTTCAGCTCATAGTGCAATGTTGAAAAACTTACAATGCTGCACAACAGGTAACGCCTCTTTCCGCTGCTGACAAGCGAATTTTGGGTTTCTAGGAATACGTAACTATATTTATGAAATGCCACATTTGCATACCTCTTGAGTATGACACAGCATACCAATTAAACACAGACCCAATCAAAATCTAAGTGAGTAGTATTTTACTAATTCGTGTCGATATAGGCATGCTTGTGTACAGATACTTTCGTCGTAAGGTTATCATGGTTAGTTTTATTTCATTTCTTATAATACAGTGCACAATTTTCGTAAGGTTTCCTTTAGTGTTGTTAAAACAATAGTAAACATGAGAGAGAAATTAATCATCAACGATATATGCGAATTCTCTGATGTTACCTATGACAGTCTGACAATGCACATGCAGTTTATTGATTACATGCATGTAGAAAACTTGTTCTGAGTTAAAGCTGTCAAAGTTTGAAGAAGAATAAAATATCACTACCACACGACAGCTAATGTAGAAAATACTTTTCTGACATATTATGGCACGATGCGCTCTCCCTACACATCTTCGAGATGCATCTGCTGCCTGCTGTCTATTAAACCTGAACAGAACAAAATGTCACAGTAGTTAGTCCTTTTTCCACATGCGACTACTTTGGGTTGAGAAGTGAAGGGAATTAAGTTCAAAGTTCCATTAGATTGATAACTTCAGCAGAGAGCAGAATTGCGTTTTATTAAATGTGGCACTGAATGTATTCGAACTCGCGACATCTTATCTATGCTACAAGCTGACACGTAGCTACAACAGCTCCAGAGCTCGGCAACTATTCCTCCAGAACTTTTGGATTCCACAGCACTGTGAGATTATGCATATGGCCAGGTCTTGACTTCTGAGAGACAAACAGTTACAGCTTTTCTTTTGGACTGAGCGACGTTTTCTAGTAACAGATAGCGCAATAGAATAGCTCAAGTGGAAAGGAACACTTCCTATTTAAACTTCTGCATCCTACACTGTTGGCAGTTGTGTGTAGGTGGCAGTTACGTGATTTTATTTCTGTGATTGCAAAATAGTCGAATGTATGCACTGGGTAGCCGAGGCAGCTAGTTCATGGTGATTCGGTCAACCAGGTAAATGAATTTACTGAACATGCTGCAAATTACTACAGGGAGCCTGTGTGTCAGAATTCTCATCCAGTGTGGCGCAACTGCGTTACGATAGAAAAATGACTCGCAGAGAAGGGGATTTCGTGGTCTGTTGGACGGATGGTAGGTTGTTATACCTATGGTCTGGGTTCGATTCCCACTTCTGTCAATGATTTTAGATAGGGAGAGACAGATTCCATTCTCTCCTGGCTACACCAAGTGAAGGAGATATAATGGCTGCGTGGTCTGAAAATTCACATTAAAGATGATATTCCTTCTTTACCAAGTAGACGGTAGGTTGAACCACAATAAAATCTGGAGTGGCGACATGTAGAAACTCTATCACCAGTAACCTTTCTTATACTAGTTATTTATTTCAAGTGACGACACAAACGCTATGTATGGTCACAGGACACTTATTCCATCTTTTATTTGAGCTTCTGTATGTCGATAAAATTGGTTCTGAACTGGGAATGCAACTCAGACCGCCCTTAAAGCGGAATTTGATCCCTTCGTGGCAATACAGCGCGGCTACAATTTGTTGTTTGTCCAAAACTGCAGATTCCTCAACACCTTCACATATTACGCGTGAATGGGATCGAATCCTGGCCCGGCACTAAAGATTTAATTATGTATTATCAAGCTCTATCATGAGAACACCTATCTGCTGGTGGATAATAATTTTGATTTTTAATGTATTTTCATTCGCTGTCAACACTAACGATATCTGACGTTTTTAACTGCCAGTGAGACACAGAACTATTTGCGAGATGACTGTAAGTTCAAGATGCTATTCTGAGCAGCTGGTGGAGAAAAATTCGGTAGCTGACTTCTCTTTGTGTGTAGTCAACAACGATATGTGTGGGGCTCTATTCCCAGTGAGCGCTGAACTCTTCGTCATGTTATTTCAGTTCAAACATGTTCACATGTCACTGCTGGTGCAACAAACCCATATTTAACGTTCGTTTTCTCTAGAATATAACAGCGATAGGTGCCGGGTTGGAGTCCTGGGAAGGAAAAAATTAATGTTTCGTCTCGTCATTTCAGTTAAAACATCTAGCTACTGCCGCAAAATTCCGATATGTCACATTTGACTGTGCTTCGATAGCAATCCGATTAGGTTCCGGGTTCGAATCCGTGTCCAACACACAGCTTTACCTCACGGCATTTCAAGTAAGTTACTTGTGAAGAAGCAATATTTAACATCTCTCGTCGTTCGTTAACAGGGACAATAGATGCTGGGTAGGAATTCGCGTCTGTTAAAAATGTTTGCGTTATGCAATTTAAAGTAGATATTTGCTAAGGAAACGTATGAAGACGCAGACTTCCTCGTTATCAATATGTGCGGCATGTCTTTCGTGTTAACGAAAGTAAATTCCCGCTTTACCTCTTCTTACGTGTCAAATGAAATGTATGCCATGAGGAATAGAATATTTGTTGACTGCGTCCTTTCTTGCTTCCATCCTTACCAACATATTTCTTCATTCTCGTGGTAATCATGACATTCTATGTGTATGCTGCAAAAGATTGCAAGTGGACAAATTCGACATCGAGGTGCAAAGCGTTTGGTATCTTACATTATATTCAATTCGAATAAGCTTCCGGTGTATTTTTACTTCGTTTGTGTTTTTAGATGATTATGAACGTTACGGAAATTTATCTCACATGCTTTATGTTGAATGAGAAACATTGAATGATCCGTTTTGCTTTCCCTACGTTGAAATGATATAATGTCGGCGTCAACAGCCTTCTTCCACGCCGGAAGCTGAAACTTGTATCATTCTGGATTAATGATAATTGAGTGTCTCATATGTATCCATAGCCCACAAGGCGACGTCAGAAACCATCAGGGGAGAACGCCGCATAAAAACCAAACGTGCGCGCGCGTCTCCACTCTGAAGAACCGTATCGGAGAATCACGGCAAGCATTTCGCTGAAGAGCTGCCTCGTCAGAGAGCCGAGAAATGGCAGGCAGCATCGTAGCAAGTATTTGTCAACACTCTGATAGTGCATTTACTTCCGGGTGTAGGTCGGCGTTACCTCGCTAAATTCACTTGACATTCGTTTCCCACATCGAAGACTCGTACGATATAATCCACTGCAAGATGACACAATTAGAAAGTATATTTAATTTCTGGACTCCAAGAACGGCGTTCTTCACATAAGTAACACCTGTTTGTGTGTGCATTCGGGAGGACGACGGTGCAATCCCGCACCCGGCCATCCTGATTTAGGTTTTCAATGATTTCCCTAAATCGCTTCAGGCAAATGCCGGGATGGTTCCTTAGGAAGGGCACGGCCGATTTCCTTCCCCATCCTTCCCTAATCCGAGCTTGTGCTCCGTCTCTAATGACATCGTTGTCGACGGGACGTTAAAACAGTAATCTCCACCTCCTCTGTGTGTTTAAGGTTGCGTTTTGAGGCTCAGGCAACATCGCAGTGACTATAGTCCGCCTCTGGCCGCCAGTGTGTCGTTAGTTCAGAGGTTCCCTTGTGCTTTGCAGTGCTTGTACTATAAGACATAGCAGTTCGAATCACGGTAGAAGCCGCTGACTACAACCTTTTACTTTCCATTTTAATTAATGGAGTTGCAAACTGCTAGTAAAAATTTCTTATGCGAAATCTGAAGAATGCCTTTAAACATGAACCTTCGTCCGATTTCGACTTAGTAAATTAAGCTAATATCACGGACTTCTGCTTTGCAAATTCCAAGGTGCTTCACTGTATAATAGGTCCTGAAAAGATTCAAACCGACTTTCAACGATATAAATTTGAGCTTTGTTCGTCATATAGGTCTAACATGTCAGAAGGTTGTTTATGAAGTGCACATGTTCATTAATATAGTTCCCTTCTTCTAAATTTTTGCAATAGCATTTAACTGTAGACGTTTTCTAACACCGGCGTTAGCAATTCCTTTCCGTTCTCTGAAACCTTCAAAACGACAAATTTTTCTGGTTTAAATCTGATGACCTTAACTATCACTTCCGATCAACAATAAATACTTCATGAACCCATACATGGAACTCCAAATGTGCAGTGTTCCTGCACTGCTACAGAGCATGCATTGCAAGGTATTCACACAGTTTATCGCATAGACTTACCATAAGAAATGAAACAAGAACTGTAATACACTTTACACCACAGACGCTCACTCTGGCTTGACGAAAACATCCAAACATTGACCAAAAGTTGCACAAATAATTGAGTTTGAAAGGAAAAGAAACGAGGTATGAAGCATTTATAAATTCATCGAATGTAGTGAGGTGGTTTAATTTCGTCCCAGTCTATAAAATTAATTTCAGGCCATACTCAGCTCTTGCCGATTAATGTAATATAATACCCGCCTACTAATCAGGGCGTCTGTCTCCGTTGCTTTTGAGCGTGAATGGAAATCGTAGAAATTTTCTGTGGAGCAACATTTAATAATAAAGCGTTTTAAATCATCAAAAGCGATGAGCGGTAGCAGGCGCTTTCGATAAAGAACGGGGGAGTGCAGCGCCGCTGCTGTCGCCACGGCCGCTGCCAGTAGCCAGCAAATGGATCCCGGAGCTTTGCCGATTACGGCGTCCAGAGGAGGACAGTCTGCAGGAAATCTGCCGCAAAATGGTTACTGGACAAAATTTTGATATCGGTGTGTCAGAAAGCGAAATAGATTGAATCTGCGCTACTATTACATTCACGTGTTCAGTATTCAGGCAGAAGAGGCTATAAAAATATTTTATGCCAGCTGCTCTCGATCCACTGACATTATGAACAGAAACAACGCACGCTACCGCTAGACCACATGTGCAATCAGCCTATAGTTTCTCCATCATGGGACAAGTTTTCCTCCAGGAAGTGCCGCAGTCTGCAGTGTTGCCAGATTGTGCAGATGACCGGACTTAGAGAATTAGCGAGTTGGCCAGTTTTATTGTCCCATGTCGCGATCGGCGCGGACTTAGCCTCTGAAGCGGCCGGCCGCCGGTCAAGTTTTATGTCAAAGAGTGTACATATAAACTCCTGCTGTTGAAGCACTCCCGTGTACTGATGCGAATGCTATTCTTAGGGCTTTATACGACTTTCAGGCCTTATCAAACGACAGGACAGCGCCCCGGAAATAGCTACGAGTCGGGAGAAAAATCTCCTTCAAGATCGGCAGGTATTTAGCGTTATTAGGAGAATCATACACTACTGGCCATTAAAATTGCTACACCAAGAAGAAATGCATATAATAAACGGGTATTCAATGGACAAATATATTATACTAAAACTCACTCGTGATTACATTTTCACGCAATTTGGGTGCATAGATCCTGAGAAATCAGTACCCAGAACAACCACCTCTGGCCGTAATACCGGCCTTGATACGCCTGGGCATTGAGTCAAACAGAGCTTGGACGGCGTGTACAGGTACAGCTGCCCATGCAGCTTCAACACAATACCACAGTTCATCAAGAGTAGTGACTGGCGAATTGTAACGAGCCAGTTGCTCGGCCACCATTGACCAGACGTTTTCAATTGGTGAGAGATCTGGAGAATGTGCTGGCCAGGGCAGCAGTCGAACATTTGCTGTATCCAAGATCTCCAACATGCGGTCGTGCATTATCCTGCTGAAATGTAGGGTTTCGCAGGGATCGAATGAAAGGTGGAGCCACGGATCGTAATACATCTGACATGTAACGTCCATTGTTCAAAGTGCCGTCAATGCGAACAAGAGGTGACGGAGACGTGTAACCAATGGCACCCCACACCATCACGCCGGGTGATGCGCCAGTATGGCGATGACGAATACACGCTTCCAGTGTTCGTTCACCGCGATGTCTCCAAACACGGATGCGACCATCATGATGCTGTAAACAGAACCCGGATACATCCGAAAAAATGACATTTTGCCATTCGTGCACCCAGGTTCGTCGTTGAGTACACCATCGCAGGCGCTCCTGTCTGTGACGCAGCCTCAAGGGTAACTGCAGCCATGGTGTCCCAGCTGATAGTCCATGCTGCTGTGAACGTCGTCGAACTGTTCGTGCAGATGGTTGGCGTCTTGCAAACGTCCCCAACTGTTGACTCAGGGATCGAGACGTGGCTGCACGATCCGTTACAGTCATGCGGATTAAGATGGCTGTCATCTCGACTGCTAGTGATCCGAGGCCGTTGGGATCCAGCTCGGCGTTCCGTATTACCCTCCTGAACCCACCGATTCCATATTCTGCTAACAGTCATTGGATATCGACCAACGCGAGCAGCAATGTCGCGATACGATAAGCCACAATCGCGATAGGCTACAATCCGAACCTTATCAAAGTCGGAAACGTGATGGTACTCATTTCTCCTCCTTACACGAGGCATCACAACAACTTTTCACCAGGCAACGCCGGTCAACTGCCGTTTGTGTATGAGAAATCGGTTGGAAACTTTCCTCATGTCAGCACGTTTTAGGTGTCGCCACCGGCGCCAACCTTGCGTGAATGCTCTGAAAAGCTAATCATTTGCATATCACAGCATCTTCTTCCTGTCGGTTAAATTTCGCGTCTGTAGCACGTCATCTTCGTGGTATAGCAATTTTAATGGCTAGTAGTGTATCTTTTAACATCGTACAACGTTTCTCCTCAGAGTCTGGTTCTGGGTGTCCTGTCTCACAGTTTGTCGTCAGAGCAGATACTTTTTTTTTTTTTTTGGATGTCTGGGTTCCCACACCAAGCAATTTGCAGCACGCACTGAAAATAAACGTCATGATTCGGAATCAGATAGTGACGTCAGAAGGTGTACGGCAGGTGTCAATAATTTTTGGCGGCATGCCACTCTATTGAGGGAGCGACATTTAGCCGTCTCCTGGAAGGAGATCGTGCGCCGATATATGATTATGTGATTGTAGTGGGGAAATCCTGCCACGTGCAGTTGGTAGTTAGAATATTTTGTGATGCTCGATGTGGACCATTTTTAGAGGAGGAGGTTTTTGGGAGAATTTTTTCTGGGAGTTCGTCCGGGGATGGCGTGGTATCAGAAAGCTTGCCCAGGAGTGGTGACCGAGGTGGAGTCCAATGTTCGAGTCTGAGCGCGGGAGGCCTAGTCGCGGGGTTGCGGATTCGCAGCGCCGAGTACGGAGTTCACTCACGACGGACAGCTGTCTGTGATGAACAAACGTGCAGCTCCTGCACATAGGGAATTTTCCGAGGTGCTTTACACCCTCCGTAGCGTATTACACTACTGGCCATTAAAATTGCTACACCACGAATATGACGAGCTTCAGACGCGAAATTTAACCGACAGGAAGAAGATGCTGTGATATGCAAATGATTAGCTTTTCAGAGCATTCACGCAAGGTTGGCGCCGGTGGCGACACCTACAACGTGCTGACATGAGGAAAGTTTCCAACCGATTTCTCAAACACAAACAGCAGTTGACCGGCGTTGCCTGGTGAGACGTGGTTGTGATGCCTCGTATAAGGAGGGGAAATGCGTACCATCAGGTTTCCGACTTTGATAAAGGTCGGATTGTAGCCTATCGCGATTGTGGCTTATCGTATCGCGACATTGCTGCTCACGTTGGTCGAGATCCAATGACTGTTAGCAGAATATGGAATCGGTGGGTTCAGGAGGATAATACGGAACGCCGAGCTGGATCCCAACGGCCTCGTATCACTAGCAGTCGAGATGACAGCCATCTTAATCCGCATGGCTGTAACGGATCGTGCAGCCACGTCTCGATCCCTGAGACAACAGATGGGGACGTTTGCAAGACAATAACCATCTGCACGAACAGTTCGCCGGCCGGGGTGGCCGAGCGGTTCTAGGCGCTACAGTCTGGAACCGCGGGACCGCTACGGTCGCAGGTTCGAATCCTGCCTCGGGCATGGATGTGTGTCATGTCCTTAGGGTAGTTAGGTGTAAGTAGTTCTAAGTTCTAGGGGACTGATGACCTCAGAAGTTAAGTCCCATAGTGCTCAGAGCCATTTGAACATTTGAAGACGAACAGTTCGACGACGTTTGCAGCAGCATAGACTATCAGCTCGGAGACCATGGCTGCAGTTACCCTTGACGCTGCATCACAGACAGGAGCGCCTGCGATGGTGTACTCAACGACAAACTTCGGTTTACGAATGGCAAAACGTCATTTTTTTCGGATGAATCAGGGTACTATTTACAGCATCATGATGGTCGCATCCGTGTTTGGCGACATCGCGGTGAATGCACATTGGAAGCGTGTATTCGTCATCGCCATGCTGGCGTATTACCCAGCGTGATGGTATGGGGTGCCACTGGTTACACGTCTCGGTCACCTCTTGTTCGCATTGACGGCACTTTGAACAGTGGACGTTACATTTCAGATATGTTACTACCCGTGGCTCTACCCTTCATTCCATCCCTGCGAAACCCTACATTTCAGCAGGATAATGCACGACTGCATGTTGCAGGTCCTGTACGGGCCTTTCTGGATACAAAAAATGTTCGACTGCTGCCCTAGTCAGCACATGCTCCAGGTCTCTCAACAATTGAAAACGTTTGGTCAATGGCCGAGCAACTGGCTCCTCACAATACACCAGTCACTACTCGTGATGAACTGTGGTATCGTGTTGAAGCTGCATGGGCAGCTGTACCGGTACACGCCGTCCAAGCTCTGTTTGATTCAATGCCCAGGCGTATCAAGGCCGATATTACGGCCAGAGGCGGTTGTTCTGGGTATTGATTTCTCAGGATCTATGCACCCAAATTGCGTGAAAATGTAATCACATGTCAGTTCTAGTATAATACACTCCTGGAAATGGAAAAAAGAACACATTGACACTGGTGTGTCAGACCCACCATACTTGCTCCGGACACTGCGAGAGGGCTGTACAAGCAATGATCACACGCACGGCACAGCGGACACACCAGGAACCGCGGTGTTGGCCGTCGAATGGCGCTAGCTGCGCAGCATTTGTGCACCGCCGCCGTCAGTGTCAGCCAGTTTGCCGTGGCATACGGAGCTCCATCGCAGTCTTTAACACTGGTAGCATGCCGCGACAGCGTGGACGTGAACCGTATGTGCAGTTGACGGACTTTGAGCGAGGGCAAATAGTGGGCATGCGGGAGGCCAGGTGGACGTACCGCCGAATTGCTCAACACGTGGGGCGTGAGGTCTCGACAGTACATCGATGTTGTCGCCAGTGGTCGGCGGAAGGTGCACGTGCCCGTCGACCTGGGACCGGACCGCAGCGACGCACGGGTGCACGCCAAGACCGTAGGATCCTACGCAGTGCCGTAGGGGACCGCACCGCCACTTCCCAGCAAATTAGGGACACTGTTGCTCCTGGGGTATCGGCGAGGACCATTCGCAACCGTCTCCATGAAGCTGGGCTACGGTCCCGCACACCGTTAGGCCGTCTTCCGCTCACGCCCCAACATCGTGCAGCCCGCCTCCAGTGGTGTCGCGACAGGCGTGAATGGAGGGACGAATGGAGACGTGTCGTCTTCAGCGATGAGAGTCGCTTCTGCCTTGGTGCCAATGATGGCCGTATGCGTGTTTGGCGCCGTGCAGGTGAGCGCCACAATCAGGACTGCATACGACCGAGGCACACAGGGCCAACACTGGCCGTACACCACTGGTGATCGTCGAGGGGACACTGAATAGTGCACGGTACATCCAATCCGTCATCGAACCCATCGTTCTACCATTCCTAGACCGGCAAGGGAACTTGCTGTTCCAACAGGACAATGCACGTCCGCATGTATCCCGTGCCACCCAACGTGCTCTAGAAGGTGTAAGTCAACTACCCTGGCCAGCAAGATCTCCGGATCTGTCCCCCATTGAGCATGTTTGGGACTGGATGAAGCGTCGTCTCACGCGGTCTGCACGTCCAGCACGAACGCTGGTCCAACTGAGGCGCCAGGTGGAAATGGCATGGCAAGCCGTTCCACAGGAGTACATCCAGCATCTCTACGATCGTCTCCATGGGAGAATAGCAGCCTGCGTTGCTGCGAAAGGTGGATATACACTGTACTAGTGCCGACATTGTGCATGCTCTGTTGCCTGTGTCTATGTGCCTGTGGTTCTGTCAGTGTGATCATGTGATGTATCTGACCCCAGGAATGTGTCAATAAAGTTTCCCCTTCCTGGGACAATGAATTCACGGTGTTCTTATTTCAATTTCCAGGAGTGTATATTTGTCCAATGAATACCCGTTTATCATCTGCATTTCTTCTTGGTGTAGCAATTTTAATGGCCAGTAGTGTATTTCGACTTGCAGCAGCAGCAGTCCAAATAATGCATGTAGCAAAGCCGTACAGTTTATTGGTTCAAAATCATGGTCATTTAAGACTGGATAAGTGTGATAGCTGAAATGTTGATACTCAAAGAATGAGGCGTCGCATAGAGAATACAGAGCTTCCCACCAACCTTGCCAAACCATAATTACTACTTATATAATTGTGATTTATAGGTGTTTCAGTTGGATCTGCTTTTTGTAGTATTCTGTTTGAACATCATACTGCATACATATTCCTTTTGCAATAAATCCATTATTTCAATGAATAATATTTCTAATTTCAGCAAAGAATATACATTGTTCATTTTATAATTTTTGGTCTTTTCCTGTGGGAAATTTAATGTCACTCATTGTTTTACTACGAGTTTGTCAACGTAGGGTTCACAAATATGGCCATTCATCATTAGTACGCATTCAGTCAGTCCGTTGCGCACAACTTTCATTAGTGTATCTGAAGGCTGATTCTGTGTCAGGAGTCATTCTGGTGCAGAAGCTAATTACAGATAGTTCCCACATTAGCATACCATGGTAGCTTGTAACTTGTCCATCCTTCGTATGCATCTTGCCCTTGCAGTGATCGGACTTTCTGCATAGGCACATCCGCGTAACAACTTCCATATTGCTGATCGCATAGGAACTTCGAAAGCAAAGTAAGCACATGGACTTGTCTTTTGACAAGTGCGACTTTCACACAGTGCTTGACGGGTGGAAGGGAGATGGGGGCGGATAAACACAGCAACAGAGAGGTGGGGGAGGGGAAGTTGCGTCCGCAAATATCCGGTGTCGGCAAGTCTTAGTGTCCGCATATCTCCAGAGACACCATCTCTTGTACACGTGCTGCTGAACCGAGATCACAAACGGAGCGAGTACGATTTTTGGTCAACATGGTTATGGAGATGAAGCAGCGATTAGTATGATTAATCAATTATTCAAAAACAGTCTTAATCGCATTTATTATTATTATACCGCCAACCGGTTTCAACCCGACGTAGGTGTCATCTTCTGGGCGTTTACACCATTGGTCGACTGCTGGTGGTGTCACTCCTGTCTACATAATAGTTTCCTGCCATTATGTAGACAGGAGTGACTCCACCAGCAGTCGACCAATGGTGTAAACGCCCAGAAGATGACCCCTACGTGGGGTTGAAACCGGTTGGCGGTATAATGATAATAAATGCGGTTAAGACTGTTTTTGAATAATTGATGGAGCGAGTACGAGTCTAATGATCGGACTGCATACTTCACAAATCAAGGCGCTGCTGCTACATCAGGGGTAACGGGCTTCCTTTGTTCCCGCTGTAGTTCAAGGGTATGACGAGTCTGAGAACTGTGGCGCTGTGGTCGCTTCGTACTCATCGACTGGTTCCCTATTGCTGAAGTATGCAGGAGTGTAAGGCTAGTCTCGAGTTATTCTTAGTACAAGAGATGAGTAAGCTATCTTGCTGCTGTAACGTAACACTGACAAAGCGAAATGATCGATTGTCCGGATCTGATAGCCTTTAAGGGAGGTTTACCATCTTTGGCCAGAAAAACGCGTGTTCTTTGAGAATTTTTTTCTCGGGATGTGTTATAGATATCAATGTCAAATTTGATCAAAATGTTTATTGATGTTTCCTCTACAAACTGGAATTTTTTCGACAGGAAGTGTCGAAGAGCAAAGGCGGAAGTGCCGTCGGAACGAAACAAAATTTCGATGTAGACCTCCACGCGCGGTATGTCACAGGTCAGCCGGCTCGTCTGAAATCAAAATTGAGTTGACGTTAGCGAAGTATATAAGATTCTTTAGGAGTTGTACCTCGCTGAAGTTATTTGGACCATAGGAAACAAAATGGCGGCTATTTGAAACAAAATAGGGTTTTTTTCATCGATTTTTCGACTCCGTGGGCCAAGTAAAAAAATTATAGTTCAGGTATCGGAATAAAAGTGGTACAACCCCTAGACAATTTAGTTAGCTTCGTCGGAAACAAAGAATCATGTCTATTGGTTCAGTAGCTTTGAAGTTACCATACCGCGCGATTAAAAAAGTCATTTCGAGAAAAACGCGTTTGAAGTTTTGACTACATATAAATGCAATATTATGCAACTTACGTTCAATCTGCTATTCCGGGTCCGTAAACTAGTCCTCCCTATTCCTCATAGAGGGTGTTCTGCTCGATCTGGGCCATCCTGCGCTGCTTCAGAGTCGGTCGTACGGCCGGTGATAAGCGGTTTTCGGCCGCTTGAATCCGGTGGTCGTCGGAATGCTTGGCGAACTGCGTCGAATAGAGTCCGATGGTGACGTCCATCGTTTTCATAGTCTTCAGAATTGCTGGATACCCTTCGCTGAAGCTGCTCACTGCCAGGAAAGTAGCAATTTCCGCAGTCTTCACACCAGAATGCAAATACTTGGGGGCTAACTTCCAAACACACGCGTTCAAACTTTCATTTGAATTTTGTGTATTACCTTCTAAGCACCGGTACAATAACTCGTCCTCCGAAAGGGCCTCTAGATCGAATGAATCATTTTTTGAACTTGTTTGGAGAGCGGCTGGTCGTGCTGATATTCGTCCACATTTCCGGTAGCCTCTGCAATGCTCCACTTGCACCAACTAGTTTCCCCAGCCGGACAATTTTGGTGTTGTGGGTGGTCATCCGTCGAACACTTGTGGAAATACGTTGCACAAATTGCCTTCTTCATCTGTTCCACCGAATTGGAATGCCGTCGGATTGCCAAGCCGTAGTACGTCGTAAGCTCCTTGCTCACTTGATCCTTGGGCTAGCACATAGAATAATTTATCGCCGCTACAAAGTCGAAATTCCCGAAAAAAACTGCTGCGTGAAAAAGGCCGCTTTCAGGTAGGTGAATTTTTTTGTTCAACCGCGAATAACAAACATTTCCATTCCGTATTCGCAAAAACCGCTTCATGGGTGGATTCTAAACACTTTTATGGATCCAAAAATGCAATTTCAAAACAATTGATTTTTTGAACCCAAAAATTGGAAATCTCCCCTTAACGAAGCGGTGTTTTGTGAGTCTGTATAGGATGTAAGACGAAAATTAAGCAACGTGTGCAGTTCCAGATGTCTTCCATTAGAGGAGGACTGATATCTGGAATAAGTTTCAAGCTATAGTCCACACTCCAGACGAAAAAATACAAATTTTATCCAATGCAAACAAAATGGTTGTATGAATAAAATGTTCTCGGGTTTCCAACCACGTCAATTGCTTAAAACTACAGGAGCTTTCGGCCAAGCACTCCTTGGCCATTGTCAAGTGTTATGACTGCCAGTGGGCTGCTGGTGCGCCCTTATATACGCTAGCTGCCGGCTGTGATGTCACTGGTGCCCATGACATTACCACGTTGTTGTTGTTGTTGTTGTTGTTGTTGTTGTGGTCTTCAGTCCTGAGACTGGTTTCATGGTGCTCTCCATGCTGCTCTATCCTGTGCAAGCTTCTTCATCTCCCAGTACCTACTGCAACCTACATCCTTCTGTATCTGTTTAGTGTATTCATCTCTTGGTCTCCCTCTATGATTTTTAGCCTCCACGCTGCCCTCCAATACTAAATTGGTGATCCCTTGATGCCTCAGAACATGTCCTAACAACCGATCCCTTCTTATAGTCAAGTTGTGCCACAAACTTCTCTTCTCCCCAATCCTATTCAATACCTCCTCATTAGTTATATGACCTACCCATCAAATCTTCAGCATTCTTCTGTAGCACCACATTTCGAAAGCTTCTGTTCTCTTCTTGTCCAAACTAGTTATTGTCCATGTTTCACTTCCATACATGGCTACACTCCATACAAATACTTTCAGAAACGACTTCCTGACATTTAAATCTATACTCGATGTTAACAAATTTCTCTTCTTCAGAAACGCTTTCCTTGCCATTGCCAGTCTACATTTTATATCCTCTCTACTTCGACAGTCATCAGTTATTTTGCTCCCCAAATAGCAAAACTTCTTTACTACTTTAAGTGTCTCATTTCCTAATCTAATTCCCTGAGCATCACCCGACGTAATTCGACTACATTCCATTATCCTCGTTTTGCTTTTGTTGATGTTCATCTTATATCCTCCTTTCAAGACACTGTCCATTCCGTTCAACTGCTCTTCCAAGTCCTTTGCTGTCTCTGACAGAATTACAATGTCATCGGCGAACCTCAAAGTTTTTATTTCTTCCCCATGGATTTTAATACCTACTCCAAATTTTTCTTATGTTTCCTTTACTGCTTGCTCAATATACAGATTGAATAACATTGGGGAGAGGCTACAACCCTGTCTCACTCCCTTCCCAACCACTGCTTCCCTTTCATGTCCCTCGACTCTTATAACTACCATCTGATTTCTGTACAAGTTGTATACAGCCCTTCGCTCCCTGTATTTTACCCGTGCCATCTTCAGAATTTGAAAGAGAGTATTCCAGTCAACATTGTCAAAAGCTTTCCCTAAGTCTACAAATGCTAGAAACGTAGGTTTGCCTTTCCTTAATCTTGCGTCTAAGATAAGTCGTAGGGTCAGTATTGCCTCACGTGTTCCAATATTTCTACGGAATCCAAACTGATCCTTTACTGCTTGCTCAATATACAGATTGAATAACATTGGGGAGAGGCTACAACCCTGTCTCACTCCCTTCCCAACCACTGCTTCCCTTTCATGTCCCTCGACTCTTATAACTACCATCTGATTTCTGTACAAGTTGTATACAGCCCTTCGCTCCCTGTATTTTACCCGTGCCATCTTCAGAATTTGAAAGAGAGTATTCCAGTCAACATTGTCAAAAGCTTTCCCTAAGTCTACAAATGCTAGAAACGTAGGTTTGCCTTTCCTTAATCTTGCGTCTAAGATAAGTCGTAGGGTCAGTATTGCCTCACGTGTTCCAATATTTCTACGGAATCCAAACTGATCCTGTCCGAGGTCGGCTTCTATCAGTTTTTCCATTCGTCTGTAAAGAATTCGCGTTAGTATTTTGCAGCTGTGGCTTATTAAACTGATAGTTTGGTAATCTTGCCAACCAGATGGTAGAGTTTTGTCAGGACTGGCTCTCCCAAGGCCGTCAGTAGTTCTAATGGAATGTTGTCTACTCCTGGGGCCTTGTTTCGATCCAGGTCTTTCAGTGCTCTGTCAAACTCTTCACGCAGTATCGTATCTCCCATTTCATCTTCATCTACATATTCTTCCATTTCCATAATATTGTTCTCAAGTACATCACCCTTGTATAGACCTTCCATATACTCCTTCCACCTTTCTGCTTTCCCTTCTTTCCTTAGAACTGGGTTTCCATCTGAGCTCTTGATATTCATACAAGTGGTTCTCTTTTCTCCAAAGGTCTCTTTAATTTTCCTGTAGGCAGTATCTATCTTACCCCTAGTGAGATAAGCCTCTACATCCTTACACTTGTCCTCTAGCCATCTCTGCTTAGCCATTTTGCACTTCCTGTCGATCTCATTTTTGAGACGTTTGTATTCCTTTTTGCCTGCTTCATTTACTGCATTTTTATATTTTCTCCTTTCATCAATTAAATCCAATATTTCTTCTTTCACCCAAGGATTTCTACTAATCCTCGTCTTTTTACGTACTTGATCCTCTGCTGGCTTCACTACTACATCTCTCAAAGCTATCCATTCTTCTTCTACAGTATTTCTTTCCCCCATTCCTGTCAGTTGTTCCCTTACGCTCTCCCTGAAACTCTGTGCAACCTCTGGTTCTTTCAGCTTATCCAGGTCCCATCTCCTTAAATTCCCACCTTTTTGCAGTTTCTCCAATTTTAATCTACAGTTCATAACCAATAGATTGTGGTCAGAGTCCACATCTGCCCCTGGAAATGTCTTACAATTTAAAATCTGGTTTCTAAATCTCTGTCTTACCATTATATAATCTATCTGAAACCTGTCAGTATCTCCGGGCATCTTCCATGTATACAACCTTCTTTTATGATTCTTGAACCATGTGTTAGCTATGGCCCGCATCTCGTGGTCGTGCGGTAGCGTTCTCGCTTCCCAAACCCGGGTTCCCGGGTTCGATTCCCGGCGGGATCAGGGATTTTCTCTGCCTCGTGATGGCTGGGTGTTGTGTGCTGTCCTTAGGTTATTTAGGTTTAAGTAGTTCTAAGTTCTAGGGGACTGATGACCATAGATGTTAAGTCCCATAGTGCTCAGAGCCATTTGAACCATTTTTTTGTTAGCTATGGTTAAGTTGTGCTCTGTGCAAAATCTACTGTTCTTGATATCGGGTCGCGTGGTAACTTCCGATAAGTATCTTCGTTCAGTAGCGCACAGATCTTCGTATCATAGTCCTCGAACTCCATAGTAAGAAAAACATCAGAACTTCTTAAGCGATTTTCAGCGGAAGATAGTGTGGTTAAGAATCTTCTCCCACAGGCGCCTAGACCACCTACTGCTTATGATTTACCGAAGATACACAACGACAGGACGCCATTTCGCCTTATTGTGTCCACAATAGGTCTCCAACATACAAGCTGGCAAAGTACTTGGCCAAGCTCCTCGCTCCACATGTGGGACACTGCGAACATCAGATAAAAGACACAGCAGAATTTATCAGTAGAATCAACCGTCTACGCCTTAGCGAGGACGATATTATTGTCAGTTTTGATGTAGTGGCGCTGTTTACGAATGTGCCTATCAAAGACGCTTTGGACCTAATTTCCCAGTACTTTGTAAGTGACGTGGTCGAGCTATTTAGGCACACTCTTTCGTCCTTCTATTTCGTGTAAAACGGCCAGTATTACGATCAGACAGATGGCGTAGCAATGGGTGGCCCGTCGGCTCCAGCTGTTGTAAACCTCTTCATGGAGAATTTTGAGGATATTCCCATAGATATTGCGCCATTGAAGCCGAAGTGTTTCTTTCGATACGTTGACGACACGTTCGTCATTTGGCCACACGGACGCGAGAAATTAGACGAGTTTTTGGAACACCTCAATGGCATCAACAGTAATATCCAGTTCACCACGGAGGTGGAAAAAGGAAATGCATTGCACTTCCCCGACGTCCTTGTCCACCGTAAACGAAATGGGTGCCTTGGCCACAGCGTCTACAGAAAACCCACCCACACAGACCTGTACCTGCACGCCAGCAGCCATCACCATCCAGCACAGAAGCGCACAGTATTACAAACATTGGTGCATCGTGCAAGTGTAATATCAAACGACGACAACCTGCCCCACGAACTGAGCCACCTACGCAAGGTTTTCAGGAATAACGGCTACAGCGCCCATCAAGGGAAAGAAGTGACTTCTGGGCAATATCAGAATAAGACCACCGACGAAGAGCAGGAAAAGAAACTTGCTTTGCTGTCATTCTGTGGCTCTGTGTCGGGTAAGATAAGCCGCCTGTTGAAAAGACACAAGATGAAATCAATCTTCAGGCCTCCAACGAAAATCCGTCAATTACTAAGACCAGTTAAAGACGCAGTAGGTCTCAGAACACCTGGAGTCTACGAAATACCTAGTGAGTGTGGCCAGAAGTACGTCGGCCAAACAGTGCGCACTGTGGAACAACGCAGGGAAGAATATGAGAGGTATTGTCGCCTACACTATCCAGAGAAATCTGTGTTAGCTGAGTATGTGTTAGAAAACGGTCACTACATATAATTTGACGATACCTCTGTCGTGACTCGCACTAACGGCTCCTGGGACAGTTTAATAAAGGAAGCTATTGAAATAAAAAGTACCGCAAACACCCTGAATAGAGACTGTGGCTTGCAGCTCAGCGCTGCGTGAGATCCAGCGATCGCGCGGTTGAAGAGGGCACATCGAACGCCGACTGAAAACATGCCCATATACGGCAATGTCATGGGCACCAGTGACGTCACAGCCGGCAGCTAGTGTATATAAGGGCGCACCAAAAGCCCGCTGGCAGTCGTAACACTTGACAATGGCCAAGGAGTGCTTGGCCGAAAGCTCCTGTGCTTTTAAGCAATTGACGCGATTGAAAACCCGAGAACATTTTATGCAATGTTATCGCCGCGAGACTCTGCATTCATACAAAAGGTTGTATTCTTGTTTATTCTACTTCCACTATGTGAAAACGTGTGTGTTTCGTCAGACGAAAACAGGGCACCTAGCGACGTCACTGTTATATCCCTGCGACAAAAAAGCGAGCTATTTCTGTATTTGTTTGATCATGGTAACTTGCGTTTATGGGCTAACAGCGAGGTGTGCAACTTACAAAAAAAAAAAAAAAAAAAAAAAAAAAAAGGTTCAAATGGCTCGGAGCACTATGGGACTTATCATCTGAGATCATCAGTCGCCTATAACTTAGATAGAACTTAGAACTACTTAAACCAAACTAACCTAAGGACATCACACACATCCATACCCGAGGCAGGATTCCGACCGTTGCGGTCGCGCGGTTCCATACTGTAGCGCCTAGAACCGCTCGGCCACTCCTGCCGGCCGTAACTTATCAATCTTCCGTAATTTAGTTTACTACTTAATCACCATTTAGAGAATGCACTTCATCCCATGTCATATTTTATGATTCTGTCGTTACAAAATCGGTAACGCCTCGAAAGTGTGTATAAGTCAGTGTAATTGTTGGACATTCTCTGAACAGATATTAAATATTATAATAAATTTACAGCAGTATTCGAAAAAGTTTTATCTATACAAATTTACTTATAAACAGAACAATATTCACTGCTAATCTATCAATTATTTCATTTGTGTACGACTTGCTTCTGTCGTTTACGCAGGTCGGACATTTTGTGACATTTCAGCTTTCACTTGATAATGGCAGTAAAGCCGAAATCATGATTGCGTGAAACAAAGGAAAAGTAATTTACAGCTTCATGGCGGAAATTTCTTTCAAACCGATTGCTTATGTTGCGGGAATGCCGCGAGTCCGCCCTTATTCTTGCGAAACCGTGTTCTCGTTCTCCTTTCTGAGCGAGTGAGTCCACTTGTAGCTGACAACAGACTCAGGTAGAGTGGGCTGCGGTGGAGACTCACCAGTCGAGTCGCCTGGCACACGGAGATGACGTCACAAGACCCGCTGGCGAATTTAAAGCTAGTATACGGAGCTCATTTCTGATCTCTAGAACTGACAGGTGAACTTTCGTGACGTCAGTAGAAGGGCAGCTTAGTCGTTAAGCACAAACCGACAGATGTCTCTCAGGTGTGCTCACGGTACTGTAGCTTTCGTAACGATAATATTCAAAATGGATTTCGTAGCGAAATGTAGAAAGAATTCCATTAGTTTTGACGCAGACGTCGCATGTTAAAAAGACCAATGAAACTTCTCCTTGCCGTCAGAGCATCATTTGTCGTAAAAGTACCCTGATGCATTTCATATGTAGAGTAATTTTTTTCAGTGCATGAGAAGGACAGCACCTGTGAAAGAAGTGATTTGTGACCAGTTTGTAGTTGCAAATTAGATAAGAAAAACACTCCTAAACGTTTCCGGTAACAACAGATTAGACAGTGTAACCGTCGGAAAAATGGAAGACGCAAACAGAAGAAAACTAATTTCAGGTTTATAAAGCAGCCTGCTCCAAGAATTAAAAGGTGGCTACGTAGGAAACGGCTTACAAAACATTCGTGCATCCCGTCTGTGAATATTTCTCAAGCATGTGGGACTATTAGTAATTAGTAATTACTAATCCTACGTTAGAACGAACTTATTCAGTTTAATGTGGAGCCCGTACAACTGAGGAACTTGCCATTTTTCACTTTAGCCGATCTTTGTCAGAGGTGAAAGTAGCGATTAAAAAAAAAAATCAGTCGACGCAAGACTGAAACATTGACTATTATGTTGGCAGTCCAGAATATAATTATTGAGCCATTGAAGTCGTTTATTAGTGCGGAAGACTTTTTTTTTATAAAACTCATGTAAACTACTAAAAATGAGGTTGGCAGATTCTTAGTTAAAAAAGCAGAAAAAACCAGCAGTAGCTACTAAAATTGCAATGAAATTGCCATTTGGAGATATAACAAGCCTACCCTTTACTCCGTCTGATAAAATGGCCACCGCCAGAGACTTTGGCCGCAGAGACATCCATCGGTGCCTTCGGCAACCCAGATCCATAGCCCATCTCTCCTGTAGTGGTACTCCACTGACTAGCTCTGTTATTCAGCCTTCTGAAAAATTTTGTTCCCAAAAGTTACGGACGCCCGTTATAGATTGAGAGTGGGAAGGAAAAGGGTTGGTGGGTGGGTGGCGGTTAGGTGGGGGACGTTCGATTTTACGCTGCATGCAGTGTGGGCGTGTGGGGTTTATGCTGCAGCAGCGGGAAGCGAGATATGCCGGTGTGGGAGCCGTCAATCGACGCGGCATGTGACGTTTGCTCTGCCGCGCATGCGCGCGCCGTCGCTCACTGTCACACAGCCAGGCCACGTCCGCCCATTGTGTGGTTCAAGGTGTGGCTTCATCACGGCTTCTGTTCTCGCGGCCCTATTTGGAACGATACGAGCTGCAGTCACAACACGCTCTGTTCGTCGCGTTTCCTCAGTCCCCTTCCTACGCATACTACAGCTGTGAGGGCCGATTGTATAAACATCACTGACTGGAGGTCAATTTTGACGTTAATTCAGAAATTGAACTCTGTTTAGCACTTTGTTTTACTGTATCGTGTTCTTCAAAGTTATCGATACGATTATCGAGCTTCGAACGCAGCTGTTAATCGTAGATCGTAGATGAGCGTATTTATTATTGAAGGTGTCGTGTTATAAAGATGGAGGAAAGTAAACGAAAAAAGGACTGCTCTCGAAACTTCTCCCCATACAAAAAAGGTTTGCTGCTGGGAATCGTATAGGGTCAATATAAAAGCACAACAGAATGAAAAACATCTGATAAAGTTACTACGGTCAACAAGGAAAAGGCGTAATTGTTTGTTTTTTGAAAGTGCAGTGTTAATAAATTCCACACTCATTATATTGTGATTCCTGTTAACTTCAATTTCTGTTGGTTCTGGAATTTCTTCGTAGATAGATTTTCATCACGAAATTACATGCGAAGCTGTGTATACACCTTAATACGCTCTGCTTAAGGGGAGACATACGCGAAAGCGACCAAAGCTGTGAAAAAAATGGTTAAAATGGCTCAGAGCACTATGCGACTTAACTTCTGAGGTCATCAGTCGCCTAGAACTTAGAACTAATTAAACCTAACTAACCTAAGGACATCACACACATCCATGCCCGAGGCAGGATTCGCACCTGCGACCGTAGCTGTCCCGCGGTTCCGCTAGACCACCGCGGCCGGCCCAAAGCTGTGAAAAGAAAATTATTGGATGCTCATTTACTACATGATATTGAAATTTAAATTGCTGAATTCCAACCGATTCAATTTTCACCCACAGAAGTTACGTTCGTAGCGCAATCCTGTCCGTCACGAAATTACCACACACTGGTATACTAAATGCATACTAACTCTCTGTGAAATGTTCCCGAAAAGAATAGCTGAGGGCTACTTTGATGCTAACACCACATGCTTCACGTGGTCAACTTGGTTTTCACAATGAGTGTAACTCCAAAATAATTTTGATAATTAAAACAAATTACATCGAAACGCAATTTACAAAAGAAAAACCTCAAACTGGTTACTATCGTCTTACTATTAACCTGATGGGTCAAACAAATGTATAAGCACGTGGTACTGGTCTCACAAAGTACACCCCACGTGGGTTGAACATAAAGAAAAGTTGCTATATTGAAAAATATTGTCAAGACGAGACGTTATAATCTCACGCACATTCGCATTTAGGATTGATGATCTTAGTTTGAGTTACTGATCAACACATGGTTCCACTTTACTCACAAAGTAGTGACAAAGCAACTACTGGAAGATATTCTGAACTTCACACTCGAAATACACTGCGTTGCAATTTAAGATAACATTAGATATTTTAGAGCTAAACCTGAAATAAAGGTGATTAAATTTTCAGTTAGGCTGATCTTAAGAAATCCATTGTCCTACGGACTTAGCAGACACGCGCTTAGCCGGAGATCTTACCACTTCAGATGCTCGCTGCTGACAGACTGACCTGGGCTCCTACCGAGCGTGTTTCACAAATACAAACGGAAGTGACCAGAGAGGCAGCTCCCTATACCAACATGACAAGGGACAGACAGGACCATACTAAGAATAGAAACCTCTTTGCTTCTAGAAAGCGTAGCTACCTGTTCCGACGTTGGTCCTACTGTTCTCTAGCAGACAGGCTTGTCTGCTACCATCAAGCATGCAACTAGAAATACATTTGCTCATTCATTCTTTCACACAGAAGGGAAGGGGGATGGCAGTATCTTATCATATACAGTATAAAAAAGAAAGCGGATGAGGTTCCGTATGAGACTGTGTGACATGAATTACATATAAACTGTGTTTTAAAGTGTAGTAGTGTGACAGATAGTTCTTGTTTATGTGTAAAAGTAACACGTTTCACTGCTCAGTCTCCTCCCAGATAGTCAGAAACACCACAGTAAATTTAGAAGAGGAATTTATGCCGTAAATGACAACAGATTTAAGAAATTAACATGAAAGGAATCCAACAGAGACCTTTCACCATTATACTCATTACTTGCGGCGCGTTGCCGATTCCCGTAAGAGTTTGGGCTCTGTTTGTGCATTCGCACAGAAGAAGAAGATGGTCAAGTGGCCGGTGAGCCTGAACTATATATATATATATATATATATATATATATATATATATATATATATATATATATATATATATATATACAGGGTGTTTCAAAAATGACCGGTATATTTGAAACGGCAATAAAAACTGAACGAGCAGCGATAGAAATACACCGTTTCTTGTAATATGCTTGGGATAACAGTACATTTTCAGGCAGACAAACTTTCGAAATTACAGTAGTTACAATTTTCAACAACAGATGGCGCTGCAAGTGATGTGAAAGATATAGAAGACAACGCAGTCTGTGGGTGCGCCATTCTGTACGTCGTCTTTCTGCTGTAAGCGTGTGCTGTTCACAACGTGCAAGTGTGCTGTAGACAACATGGTTTATTCCTTAGAACAGAGGATTTTTCTGGTGTTGGAATTCCACCACCTAGAACACAGTGTTGTTGCAACAAGACGAAGTTTTCAACGGAGGTTTAATCTAACCAAAGGACCGAAAAGCGATACAATAAAGGATCTGTTTGAAACATTTCAACGGACTGGGAACGTGACGGATGAACATGCTGGAAAGGTAGGGCGACCGCGTACGGCAACCACAGAGGGCAACGCGCAACTAGTGCAGCAGGTGATCCAACAGCGGCCTCGGGTTTCCGTTCGCCGTGTTGCAGCTGCGGTCCAAATGACGCCAGCGTCCACGTATCGTCTCATGCGCCAGAGTTCACACCTCTATCCATACAAAATTCAAACGCGGCAACCCCTCAGCGCCGCTACCATTGCTGCACGAGAGACATTCGCCAACGATATAGTGCACAGGATTGATGACGGCGATATGCATGTGGGCAGCATTTGGTTTACTGACGAAGCTTATTTTTACCTGGACGGCTTCGTCAATAAACAGAACTGGCGCATATGGGGAACCGAAAAGCCCCATGTTGCAGTCCCATTGTCCCTGCATCCTCAAAAAGTACTGGTCTGGGCCGCCATTTCTTCCAAAGGAATCATTGGCCCATTTTTCAGATCCGAAACGATTACTGCATCACGCTATCTGGACATTCTTCGTGAATTTGTGGCGGTACAAACTGCCTTAGACGACACTGCGAACACCTCGTGGTTTATGCAAGATGGTGCCCGGCCACATCGCACGGCCGACGTCTTTAATTTCCTGAATGAATATTTCGATGATCGTGTGATTGCTTTGGGCTATCCGAAACATACAGGAGGCGGCGTGGATTGGCCTCCCTATTCGCCAGACATGAACCCCTGTGACTTCTTTCTGTGGGGACACTTGAAAGACCAGGTGTACCGCCAGAATCCAGAAACAATTGAACAGCTGAAGCAGTACATCTCATCTGCATGTGAAGCCATTCCGCCAGACACGTTGTCAAAGGTTTCGGGTAATTTCATTCAGAGACTATGCCATATTATTGCTACGCATGGTGGATGTGTGGAAAATATCGTACTATAGAGTTTCCATGACCGCAGCGCCATCTGTTGTTGAAAATTGTAACTACTGTAATTTCGAAAGTTTGTCTGCCTGAAAATGTACTGTTGTCCCAAGCATATTGCAACAAACGGTGTATTTCTATCGCTGCTCGTTTAGTTTTTATTGCCGTTTCAAATATACCGGTCATTTCTGAAACACCCTATATATACTAAGATGGTATCTGTTCTTTCGGACATATAGAGACATCCAATTACCATGTTTGAGCCTGCTTTAACTGTGACATTCACCCAAATTATTTCACATTTCGGATCTCCGTCAATTTCCTTCGACACTATTGCACTTTTTATCGCTATAAACACGCCTCCCCTTCACTGTCCAGCCTGTCTCTGCGGTATACATTTCAATCTGAGTTTAGAATTTCATTACTGTTTACATCTGGTTTCAGCCAACTTTCCGTCCCTAGTACTTATGTTGGGATTGTGACTGTTTATATAGATGGAAAAGTCTTCGTGTATAACAAAATAAGATACACGTCACAAACGTGTGTTCAGATTACTAATATGCTCTGTGGTCTCTCCAGTCGCGTTCATGACATCAGCAATCTGGCTGTGGTACTTTCTAATAGGGCATTCTTCCGATGTCATGCCGAATCGTTTGTCTGTCAGCACCGCTGTCACACTGAGGAGACGTAGCCGTATGCCATTTATCGTTCGTTACCTGCACAAGTTCAGCCAGAACTCCACAGACGAACTTTTAGAGGCTTTTCAGGAATAAAAAAATGGCTCAAATGGCTCTGAGCACTATGGGACTTAACATCTGTGGTCATCAGTCTCCTAGAACGTAGAACTACTTAAACCTAAGTAACCTAAGGACATCACACACATCCATGCCCGAGGCAGGATTCGAACCTGCGACCGTAGCGGTCACGCGGTTCCAGACTGAAGCGTCTAGAACCGCACAGCCATTTCAGGAATACCTTCAGTGTATTTAGGTATAAGTAACCTACGGTCTCCTGCAGCTCGTTGCAGAGTTATTGAATTTCTTTTGGTTTCTTGCTGCAGTTAGCTTTGTATCTGTATTGCACTGAAAATAGTGCACAACAGTGCAAATGTCGGCGGAATGCTCTGTGTGTCTTGTTTCCATTCGTTCACGTTACCTCCTTTAACTCGCTGCCCTCATGTTTGCATTCAGTACTGCCCGGTTCTGTCTAGAGTTTTGTTTTCCGGCGATGTTAGCTGTGCGCTAACAGTAATACACAGCAGTACTGTGAATAGGTTTACAAACGAAGGGACGACCGATATGCACCTCGTGTATGGATTCATCGAACGCAATGGAAGAACGACACAATGACGCAAAGTTGAGATGTTCCCGGAGCGACCACAACTACGTCAGCTGTACATAGTCACCAACGAGGAACTAGATCCTGCGTTATGTGTTTCGTGTTTTGGCGATAGCTTATAAAGGTATTTTCACTACTATGAAGGTAAATTGAGGTGGTAAAAGTCATGGGATAGCGATTTGCACTGTTTTGAGAGCGAACTGGTATTCGAGAAATTGTGCCACAAGAAGAATGTCAGAACTCTAAATGGGATTACATCAACGCGGTTGGGGCGGAGGGAGTTAAATTTACTCAAATGTCCGCTTTTACAGGTACATACAGAGTTAAATAGTATGGATTTATGCTGCAGAAAAGAAGTCAATTTTCATTTGCTTCTACTATAAAATATAGTGTTTTACGTTGTGTTACTTTTCTTGTGGATGAGCGATGTAATGACGTAGTTCGCATCGGTGTTCGTCATAAAAAAACTGTTCGTCACGATTCATCTTCAGAGTGAGGAACTTAATGATGTCATGCGTTCCTTGTTAGCTACGGGGCAATTCTGGGTGGACTGCATATCGTCCACGGTGTATGTTGTGCCGAATGCGACTGTCGTCTCCCTGTGTGAAAGTATCGATAGCACCATTCTTCATCAGCTCCTGACGTATCAACTTACTCGGCCTGCACGAAATATCTTTGAGTGCTTTTCTTTTCAATGAGGTGCTCAACTTCTCTTAGTTCAGCTCTTGGCTTCTTGGTTTTTCATGGTTATGGTTGACACTGCTGGCTATAGCTTTTAGGCACTCGACAACTTCAAGTAGGTATTACAGGTTATCTTAGTACAAGCACATTTCAGCGTAACAACCTTAAACTCCCTGTGAAGCCTAAACTTAAATTCGCCTACTAAAAGCAGTCAATGCGATTTTTCGCTGTCCATGAAATCTATGGCTACTTCCATGACGCTGTGATTAGAAAAAAATGTGAAACACTTACTTGAGTAGTTAGTTATAAGTTACTTTCATAATTATTGTAAGTTATTTAGACATAGATGTAGGTATCGACATTAATGCTAGTATTTGTGTTTTCACTTACCTGCTGTCCACACGATAACGGTGCTCCCGATAAACTGTCTCTTGGAGCTTTATCGGCGGTCTCTTACACTTTTGGTTTGTGGTTCTGTGGTGGCTTTTCCCGCAGAAACGTGGTACTTCCATGTCCAGCGATTGGGCAGCGCTAGACGCTGCGTTTTTTTGTAGCGGCTGTGTGTGAGTCAGTGGCCTCCTTTGTGGTATAGATTGGCGATAATACCACATGTAAGACATGATGAAGCAGGAAGGTGAAACACTTACATGAACAGTGAGTAAATAAAAGTGAATAAAACTGAGTGAATGAGTACAAGGACGTATTCCTCGAATGTGAGTAAATGACTGCCCGCAGTTCACAAGAGTGGATATGGCGTCATAATGAATAGGAATCCGGTGTACGCAGTTCACATGCAAACATGGCGGTGACATCGCCTATTTGGCATTCGGTGAGCAGTCACTCTGTGCTCGCCGGGTGCCTCATGTCAACAGCCCCTTTAGGTGGGGAAGCCGCCATAAAGTGTACGCGAAGAACACTTCTAACAAACGCGTCGTAGGCAGGCCGTAGCACATTTTCGAGTGCTATCTGCGCAAACCCCCCCATGAACCATGGACCTTGCCGTCGGTGAGGAGGCTTGCGTGCCTCAGCAACATAGGTAGCCGTACCGTAGGTGCAACCACAAATGAGGAGTATCTGTTGAGAGGCCAGACAAACGTGTGGTTCCTGAAGAGGGGCAGCAGCCTTTTCAGTAGTTGCAAGGGCAACAGTCTGGATGATTGACTGATCTGGCCTTGTAACATTAGCCAAAACGGCCTTGCTGTGCTGGTACTGCGAACGGCTGAAAGCAAGGGGAAACTACAGCCGTAATTTTTCCCGAGGGCATGCAGCTTTACTGTATGGTTAAATGACGATGGCGTCCTCTTGGGTAAAATATTACGGAGGTTAAATAGTTCCCCATTCGGATCTCCGGGCGGTGACTACTCAGGAGGACATCGTTATCAGGAGAAAGAAAACTGGCGTTCTACGGATGGGAGCGTGCAATGTCAGATCCCTTAATGGGGCAGGTATATTAGAAAATTTAAAAAGGGAAATGGATAGGTTAAAATTAGATATAGTGGGAATTAGTGAGGTTCGGTGGCAGGAGGAACAAGACTTCTGGTCAGAATACAGGGTTATAAATACAAAATCAAATAGGGGTAATGCAGGAGTAGGTATAATAATGAATAAAAAATAGGAGTGCGGGTAAGCTACCACAAACAGCATAGTGAACGCATTATTGTGGCCAGGATAGACACGAAGCCCACGCCTACCACAGTAGTACAAGTTTATATGCCAACTTAGCACACTGGACTCGCATTCGGGAGGACGACGGTTCAATCCCGTCTCCGGCCATCCTGATTTAGGTTTTCCGTGATTTCCCTAAATCGCTTCAGGCAAATGCCGGGATGGTTCCTTTGAAAGGGCACGGCCGATTTCCTTCCCCATCCTTCCCTCACCCGAGCTTGCGCTCTGTCTCTAATGACCTCGTTGTCGACGGGACGTTAAACACTAATCTCCTCCTCCTTATATGCCAACTAGCTCCGCAGATGACGAAGAGACTGATGAATTGTATGATGAGGTAAAAGAAATTATTCGGATAGCGAAGGGAGACGAAAATTTAATAGTCATTGGTGACTGGAATTCGGTACTAGGAAAAGGAAGATAAGGAAACGTAGTAGGTGGATATGGAATGGGGCTAAGAAATTAAAGAGGAAGCCGCCTGGTAGAATTTTGCACAGAGCGTAACTTAAGCATAGCTAACACTTGGTTCAAGAATCATGAAAGAAGGTTGTATACATGGAAGAGGCCTGGAGATACTCGAAGGTTTCAGATAGATTATACAATGAAAACACAGAGATTTAGGAACCAGGTTTTAAATTGTAAGACATTTCTAGGGGCAGATGTGGGCTCTGCAAAAATTAGACGTTTCTGCGCCTATCTCGACTGGCCTGTGATCGCCCCCGTGAATTTCCGTCATCACTACTCGAGTCATACTTATTCATCTACTGGTGGCAGTTCTTCCTCTCTGATGGTCTTGTTAGCAACTCTGCATTCGGAGAAATGTCGTGATTTCTGATTCCAAAGGGAAAAAGATATAAATCATTGCTTGTGTATGGATAAAAAATACAAGCAAACGAGTGAAGCACGGTATATGAAAATCTATGGACTCTGTTTTGATGTTTAACAATATTGCTACTGAACATCAACGGGAAGAATTCAGTAACTCCAACCTTTTTAACTTGAAATACATGAGAAGGTCTAATATTGTCCTTTACCTAACTTCTTATCACTTGACTACTTAAAAACACTCTATATGAATTTAATTGATGATTGCATCTATTCAAGGCTGACGACAGTTAGGTTTGCGAACACATGTGCTTGGCGCGATTCTCCCACTACGGCAGCTGTATAGCAGCGATCGCTGCCAAGCCTCAGTTGTTTTATTTTATTTGCTTTCGGGAGAAGCCCATTTCACCAGAAACAATTATTGCACATTATGATACAAACAGGACAGTGGTCTGATTTTATTACAAAATGTAAAGTATAATTAAACGAAATAAGGAGTCAACAAGTACTGCATCATCACAACAAAAGCGACGAAAATTTATCTCTAAATCCAATTATGTACATATATATGATGAAACATTGAAGACATCCTCGAATTTTGATGTTCCCTTTTACTAAGACGAATGAAATGGCAAATACATTTGGAAACGGACATAGTCACAGAACTAGGAGCTACCTTAAGACAAAAATAGTCCTTAATTTTTGAAATATTGTTCAGTGTAAATACTCTTGGATGACAGTATTTATCACATTGTATGAATATATGTTCACTGTGGTGACAAAAGTCATGGTACAGCGGTGCAATATGAACATATACAGATTGCGGTAGAATCATGTACACGAGGTATAAAAGGGCAATGCAATCGCGAAGCTGTCATTTGTACTCAGGTGATTCATGTGAAAACGTTTCCAACCCAACCTGATTACGGCTGCAGAACGGGAGTTAACAGACTTTGAACGATGACTGGTAGGTGGAGCTAGACGCATGGGACACTCCATTTCAGAAATCGTTAGGGAATTCAATATTCCAAGATCCACGGTGTCAAGAATGTTTCGAGAATACCAAATTTCAGGCATTATCTGTCACGACGGACAATGCAGTGGCCCTGGCCTTCACTTAACGACCGAGAGCAGCGGCGTTTGCGTAGAGTTCTCAGTGCTAACAGACAGACAACACTCAATGAAATGGCCACAGTAACGAATGTGGGACGTACGACGAACGCATCCGTTAGGACAGTGGCATTAATGGGTTATGGCAGCAGACGACCGACGCGAGTGCATTTACTAACAGCACGACGTCGCCTGCAGCGTCTATCCTGCGCTCGTGACTATATCGGTTGGACCCTAGACGACTGGAAAACAGTGGCCTGGTCAGATGAGCCTGGATTTCAGTTGATAAGAGCAAATGATAGGGTTCGAGTGTGGCACATATCCGACGAAGCCACTGATCTAAGGTTGTCAACAAGGCACTGTGCAAGCTGACGGTAGCTCTAGGGGTGTGTGGGCTGTGTTGACATGGGAGCGAATGGTCGTCTGGTTATGTTCGCCTACTTGGGGACTATTTCCAGCATTTTATGGGCTTCATGTTCCAAAACAACGATGGTATTTTTATGGATTATAACGCGCGATGTCACAGAGTCCGAATTGCCGACTTGACATCCTAAAATATTTATGCTTGCTGATGACTCTTGCTTGGTAGTAAAGGATGTTGTTTGCAACGTTGGCACTGTTTCAAATAGTGCAGTTCATGACATAATTTCATGGCTTGTAGAAAATAAACTAACGCTAAATCACAGTAAGACTTGGTTTTTTGAGTTTCTAACGTAGGCTACTATTCAAAAAAATCCGACTTTTTAATTTTACAGAATGGGCGAATGATTTGTGACACTAAACAGTTCAAATTTCTAGGTGTTCAGATAGATAGTAAACTGACGCGGAAAACTCACATTCAGGATCTTGTTCAAAGATTTAATGCTGCCATTGTTACTATTCGAACGGTATCTGAAGTAAGTGATAGTTCTAACCGAAAAGTAGTATACTGTGCTTATTTTCATTCGCTTATGAGGTGCCTTTACTAACAGCACGACGTCGCCTACAACGTCTATCCTGCGCTCGTGACTATATCGGTTGGACCCTAGACGACTGGAAAACAGTGGCCTGGTCAGATGAGCCCGGATTTCAGTTGATAAGAGCAAATGATAGGATTCGAGTGTGGCACATGAACCATGGACCTTGCCGTTGGTGGGGAGGCTTGCGTGCCTCAGCGATACAGATGGCCGTACCGTAGGTGCAACCGCAACGGAGGGGTATCTGTTGAGAGGCCAGACAAACGTGTGGTTCCTGAAGAGGGGCAGCAGCCTTTTCAGTAGTTGCAGGGGCAACAGTCTGGATGATTGACTGATCTGGCCTTGTAACACTAACCAAAACGGCCTTACTGTGCTGGTACTGCGAACGGCTGAAAGCAAGGGGAAACAACAGCCGTAATTTTTCCCGAGGACATGCAGCTATGCTGTATGATTAAATGATGATGGCGTCCTCTTGGGTAAAATATTCCGGAGGTAAAATAGTCCCCCATTCGGATCTCCGGGCGGGGACTACTCAAGAGGACGTCGTTATCAGGAGAAAGAAAACTGGCGTTCTACGGATCGGAGCGTGGAATGGCAGATCCCTTAATCGGGCAGGTAGGTTAGAAAATTTAAAAAGGGAAATGGATAGGTTAAAGTTAGATATAGTGGGAATTAGTGAAGTTCGGTGGCAGGAGGAACAAGACTTTTGGTCAGGTGATTACAGGGTTATAAATACAAAATCAAATAGGGGTAATGCAGGAGTCGGTTTAATAATGAATAAAAAAATAGGAGTGTGGGTTAGCTACTACAAACAACATAGTGAACGTATTATTGTGGCCAAGATAGACACAAAGCCCATGCCTACTACAGTAGTACAAGTTTATATGCCAACTAGCTCTGCAGATGATGAAGAAATTGATGAAATGTACGATGAGATAAAAGAAATTATTCAGGTAGTGAAGGGAGACGAAAATTTAATAGTCATGGGTGACTGGAATTCGTCAGTAGGAAAAGGGAGAGAAGGAAACATAGTAGGTGAATATGGATTGGGGGGAAGAAATGAAAGAGGAAGCCGCCTTGTTGAATTTTGCACAGAGCATAACTTAATCATAGCTAACACATGGTTCAAGAATCATAAAAGAAAGTTGTATACCTGGAAAAATCCTGGAGATACTAAAAGGTATCAGATAGATTATATAATGGTAAGACAGAGATTTAGGAATCGGGTTTTAACTTGTAAGACATTTCCAGGGGCAGATGTGGATTCTGACCACAATCTATTGGTTATGAACTGCAGATCGAAACTGAAGAAACTGCAAAAAGGTGGGAATTTAAGGAGATGGGACCTGGATAAACTGAAAGAACCAGAGGTTGTAGAGAGTTTCAGGAAGAGCATAAGGGAACAATTGACAGGAATGGGGGAAAGAAATACAGTAGAAGAAGAATGGGTAGCTCTGAGGGATGAAGTAGTGAAGGCAGCAGAGGATCAAGTAGGTAAAAAGACGAGGGCTAATAGAAATCCTTGGGTAACAGAAGAAATATTGAATTTAATTGATGAAAGGAGAAAATATAAAAATGCAGTAAATGAAGCAGGCAAAAAGGAATACAAACGTCTCAAAAATGAGATCGACACGAAGTGCAAAATGGCTAAGCAGGGATGGCTAGAGGACAAATGTAAGGATGTAGAGGCCTGTCTCACTAGGGGTAAGATAGATACTGCCTACAGGAAAATTAAAGAGACCTTTGGAGAGAAGAGAACGACTTGTATGAATATCAAGAGCTCAGATGGCAACCCAGTTCTAATCAAAGAAGGGAAGGCAGAAAGGTGGAAGGAGTATATAGAGGATTTATACAAGGGCGATGTACTTGAGGACAATATTATGGAAATGGACGAGGATGTAGATGAAGACGAAATGGGAGATAAGGTACTGCGTGGAGAGTTTGACAGAGCACTGAAAGACCTGAGTCGAAACAAGGCCCCGGGAGTAGACAACATTCCATTAGAACTACTGACGGCCTTGGGAGAGCCAGTCATGACAAAACTCTACCATCTGGTGAGCAAGATGTATGAGACAGGCGAAATACCCTTAGACTTCAAGAAGAATATAATAATTCCAATCCCAAAGAAAACAGGTGCTGACAGATGTGAAAATTAGCGAACTATCAGTTTAATAAGTCACAGCTGCAAAATACTAACGCGAATTCTTTACAGACGAATGGAAAAACTGGTAGAAGCGGACCTCGGGGAAGATCAGTTGGGATTCCGTAGAAATGTTGGAACACGTGAGGCAATACTAACCTTTCGACTTTTCTTAGAAGAAAGATTAAGAAAAGGCAAACCTACGTTTCTAGCATTTGCAGACTTAGAGAAAGCTTTTGACAATGTTAACTGGAATACTCTCTTTCAAATTCTGATGGTGGCAGGGGTAAAATACAGGGAGAGAAAGGCTATTTACAATTTGTACAGAAACCAGATGGCAGTTATAAGAGTCGAGGGGCATGAAAGGGAAGCACTGGTTGGGAAAGGAGTGAAACAGGGTTGTAGCCTCTCCCCGATGTTATTCAATCTCTATATTGAGCAAGCAGTAAAGGAAACAAAAGAAAAATTCGGAGTAGGTATTAAAATTCATGGAGAAGAAGTAAAACTTTGAGGTTCGCCGATGACATTGTAATTCTGTCAGACGTAGCAAAGGACTTGGAAGAGCAGTTGAACGGAATGGACAGTGTCTTGAAAGGAGGATATAAGATGAACATCAACGAAAGCAAAACGAGGATAATGGAATGTAGTCAAATTAAATCGGGTGATGCTGAAGAAATTAGATTAGGAAATGAGACACTTAAAGTAGTAAAGGAGTTTTGCTATTTAGGGAGTAAAATAACTGATGATGGTCGAAGTAGAGAGGATATAAAATGTAGACTGGCAGTGGCAAGGAAATCGTTTCTGAAGAAGAGAAATTTGTTAACATCAAGTATAGATTTAAGTGTCAGGAAGTCGTTTCTGAAAGTATTTGTATGGAGTGTAGCCATGTATGGAAGTGAAACATGGACGATAACTAGTTAGGACAAGAAGAGAATAGAAGCTTTCGAAATGTGGTGCTACAAAAGAATGCTGAAGATAAGGTGGGTAGATCACGTAACCAATGAGGAGGTATTGAATAGGATTGGGGAGAAGAGAAGTTTGTGGCACAACATGACTATAAGAAGGGATCTGTTGGTAGGACATGTTTTGAGGCATCAAGGGATCACAAATTTAGCATTGGAGGGCAGCGTGGAGGGTAAAAATCGTAGAGGGAGACCAAGAGATGAATACACTAAGCAGATTCAGAAGGATGTAGGTTGCAGTAGGTACTGGGAGATGAAGAAGCTTGCACAGGATAGAGTAGCATGCAGAGCTGCATCAAACCAGTCCCAGGACTGAAGACCACAACAACAACAATGAGGTATGGTACAATTTTTTGGAGTAACTCTTCCCATTCTAAAAAGATATTTTTGGCTCAGCAACGGGAAAATCGGGCAATAAGTGGTGTAAGTTCGCGAACCTCCTATCGACCCCTGTTCATTACTCTGGGTATTCTGACTTTGGCATCTCAATGTATATATGCTTACTGTTGTTTCTTCTTAACAATAGTAGCTTAATCGCAAGAATTAGCAGGTTTCACTCAGTTAATACTAGACAGAAACCCAGTCTGCATTTGGATCGCACTTCCTTAACTGGTGCAGAAAGGTGTGCAGTACACGGCTGCATCCATTTTCGATAAGCTAGCACAAGAATTCAAAATTCTTGGCAGTAATCCACACGCTTTCAGATCGAAACTGAAGAGTTTTCTAATGGGTCACTCCTTCTACTTTGTCAAGGGGTTCCTTGGAAAATTAAGCTGACCCCTGTGTTATATTGTTGACAGCTTTTACAAAAACTTATGGCTTGACTTTTTTTGGGTTGATGAACATATTATTATGCCAAGTAGCTCCGCAGATGACGAAGAGATTGATGAAATGAATGATGAGATAAAAGAAATTGTTCAGATAGTGAAGGGAGACAAAAATTTAATAGCCATGGGTGACTGGAATTCGGTAGTAGGAAAAGGAAGAGAAGGAAACGTAGTAGGTGAATATGAAATGGGGGTAAGAAATGAAAGACGAAGCTACCTAGTAGAATTCTGGACAGAGCATAACTTAATCATAGCTAACACTTGGTTCAAGAATCATAAAAGAAGGTTGTACACATGGAAGAGGCCGGAGATACTCGAAGGTTTCAGATAGATTATATAATGGTAAGACAGAGATTTAGAAACCAGGTTTTAAATTGTAAGACATTTCCAGGGGCAGATGTGGACTCTGACCACAATTGGTTATGAACTGTAGATTAAAACTCTAGAGACTGCAAAAAGGTGGGAATTTAAGGACATGGGACCTGGATAAACTGACTAAACCAGAGGTTGTAGAGAGTTTCAGGGAGAGCATTAGGGAACGATTGAGAGAAATGGGGGAAAGAAATACAGTAGAAGAATAATGGGTAGCTTTGAGGCATGAAATAGTGAAGGCAGCAGAGGACCAAGTAGGTAAAAAGATGAGGCGTAGTAGAAATCCTTGGGTAACAGAAGATATATTGAATTTAATCGATAAAAGGAGAAAATATAAAAATGCAGTAAATGAAGCAGGCAAAAAGGAATACAATCGTTTCAAAAATGAGATCGACACGAAGTGCAAAATGGCTAAGCAGGGATGGCTAGAGGACAAATGTAAGGAGGTAGCGGCATATCTCACTAGCGGTAAGATAGATACTGCCTACAGGAAAAATAAAGAGACTTTTGGAGAAAATAGAACCACTTGTATGAATATCAAGAGCTCTTATGGAAACCCAGTTCTAACCAAAGAAGAGAAAGCAGAAAGGTGGAAGGAGTACATGAAGGGTCTGTACAAGGGTGATGTACTTGAGCACAATATTATGGAAATGGAAGAGGATGTAGATGAAGATGAAATGGGAGATATGATACTGCGTGAAGAGTTTGACAGGGCACTGAAAGACCTAAGTCGAAACAAGGCCCCGGGAGTAAACAACATTCCATTAGAACTACTGATGGCCTTGGGTGAGCCAGCCCTGACAAAACTCTACCATCTGGTGAGCAACAAGTATGAGACAGGTTAATTTCCTCAGACTTCAAGAAGAATATAATAATTCCAATCCCAAAGAAAGCAGGTGCTGACAGGTGTGAAAATTGCCGATCTATCAGTTTAACAAGGCCACGACTGCAAGATACTAACACGAATTCTTTACAGACAAATGAAAAAACTGGTAGAAGCCGACCTCGAGGAAGATCAGTTTGGATTCTGTAGAAATGTTGGAACACGTGAGGCAATACTGACCCTACGACTTATCTTAGAAAATAGATTAAGGAAAGGCAAATCTACGTTCCTAGCATTTGTAGACTTAGAGAAAGCTTTTGACAATGTTGACTGGAAATTAAAATTCTGAAGCTGGTAGGGGTAAAATACAGGGAGCGAAAGGCTATTTACAATTTGCACAGAAACCAGATGGCAGTTACGAGAGTCGAGCGGCATGAAAGGGAAGTAATGATTGGGAAGGGAGTGATACAGGGTTGTAGCCTATCCTCGATGTTATTAAATCTCTACACTGAGCAAGCAGTAAAGGAAACAAAAAAAAATTCGGAGTAGGAATGAAAATCCATGGAGAAGAAATAAAAAGTTTGAGGTTTGCCAATGACATTGTAATTCTATCAGAGACAGCAAAGGACCTGGAAGAGCAGCTGAACGGAATGGACAGTGTCATGAAGGAGGATATAAGATGAACACCAACAAAATCAAAACGAGGATAATGGAATGTAGTCGAATTAAATCGGGTGATGCCGAGGGTATTAGAGTAGGAAATGAGACGCTTAAGTATTAAATGTGTTTTGCTATTTGGGGAGCAAAATAATTGATGATGATCGAAGTAGAGAGGATATAAAATGTAGACTGGCAATGTCAAGGATAGCGTTTCTGAAGAAGAGAAATTTGTTAACATCGAGTATAGATTTAAGTGTCAGGAAGTCGTTTCTGAATGGAAGTGAAACATGGACGATAAATAGTTTGGACAAGAAGAGAATAGAAGCTTTTGCAATGTGGTGCTACAGAAGAATGCTGAAGGTTAGATGGGTAGATCACATAACTAATGAGGAGGTATTAAATAGAATTAGGGAGAAGTGAAATTTGTGGCACACCTTGACTAGAAGAAGGGATCAGTTGGTAGGACATGTTCTAGCCTATCGCGATTCGGTTTATCGTATCGCGATATTGTTGCTCGCGTTGGTCGAGGTCCAATGACTGTTGGCAGAATATGGAATCGGTGGGTTCAGGAGGGTAATACGGGACGCCGTGCTGGATCCCAACGGCCTCGTATCACTAGCAGTTGAAATGACAGGTATCTTATCCGCATGGCTGTAACGGATCGTGCAGCCACGTCTCGATCCCTGAGTCAACACTTGGGGACGTTTGCAAGACGCCAACCATCTGCACGAACAGTTCGACGACGTTCACAGCAGCATGGACTATCAGCTCGGAGACCATGGCTGCAGTTACCCTTGACTCTGCATCACAGACAGGAGCGCCTGCGATAGTGTACTCAACGACGAGCCTGGGTGCACGAATGGCAAAACGTCGTTTTTTCGGATGAATCCAGGTTCTGTTTACAGCATCATGATGGTCCCATCCGTGTTTGGCGACATCGCGGTGAACGCACATTGGAAGCGTGTATTCGTCATCGCCATACTGGCGTATCACCCGGCGTGATGGTATGGGGGGGGGGGGGGCAATTGGTTTCACGTCTTGGTCACCTCTTGTTCGCATTGACGGCACTTTGAATAGTGGGCGTACCATTTCAGATGGGTTACGACCCGTGGCTCTACCCTTCATTCGATGCCTGCGAAACCCTACATTTCAGCAGGATAATGCATGACCGCATGTTGCATTTCCTCTACAGGCCTTTCTGGATACAGAAAATGCTCGACTGCTACCTTGGCCAGCACATTCTCCAGATCTCTCACCAACTGAAAATGTCTGGTCAATGGTGGCCGAGCAACTGGCTCGTCACAATACGCCAGTCACTACTCTTGATGAACTGTGGTATCGTGTTGAAGTTGTATGGGCAGCTGTACCTGTGCACGCCATCCAAGCTCTGTTTGACTCAATGCCCAGGTGTATCAGGGCCGTTATTATGGCCAGAGGTGGTTGTTCTGGGTACTGATTTCTCAGGATCTATGCACCAAAATTGCGTGAAAATGTAATCACATGTCAGTTCTAGTATAATATATTTGTCCAATGGATACCCGTTTATCATCTGCATTTCTTGTTCGTGTAACGATTTTAATGGCCAGTAATGTAACCATCTTGAGGTTTAACCTCTCCTGTCCGTGTTTGGTTAAAAATATATTTGTTTTTGGAGAGGCCGCCTTGGGCAAAACACAATTTTTGTTTTTCTTTTTATTTCTCAGACATGTTTCTGTTGTTTGTAATGAATGACACCAAAAGTTACTTAGTGCAGGCCTTCACAGTGAAGACAATGTGGAAACCAGCCAAAATAACTATCTGTGAAACAAAACGACTGCATTAAATTACATAAAATCTAGGAAATCCACAACATGTGGCCACAAGAGATAAGAAAAAACCACTGATGCCGAAACTTCAGCGAAACATGTGTGTGGAATAAAAAGAAAAAGAAGAATTGTGTTTTGCTCAAGGCGGACCGTCTCCAAAAACGAATCTATGCTAATTAAAATCTATGACGAATGAGAGAAGTGGATAAAAACAACCTTACAACGTGATGCACAACACGTCGGACACGCCCTGTAGCCTTCATGTATTATCACTAGCATTTGTATTATTTTTCTGTACAGATTGCCACATAAACTGAGAATGAATAAGGCTGTGCTCAAATGATAGACATTATTGTATTTCTATTGTAATGCTCTATCTGTTTCATATGTCGCATGATCCCTTTTACGTATGAAACTTACGAGTTGTATCCAAGATGGTGGCTTCTAAAATAGCCGCTGTCTTGAAGACATAGCCTCAGTTTTTCCGCTCTTGATTGTAAATTTCTGTTTATCCACCAGTTTTTGGTTTAGAAGAGTGGTTCCACAGCTGTGAACCACCCTGTAAGCAGTTTACACAACTGTTAGAGACAGAGGCACATCGTGGTATATCTGGGCATGCGATGGCGACACAGTTTACAAAGCGCAAACTGCTGCCCCCAGTCATAACGGCTCCAGGCTGGCCGCATGTGGAGCGGAACCCCGGCTGCTTGCCAACCTTGACCGCCTGACCGCTGGTCCCAGCGACAAGTCCTTCTGACTCGCAACACCGAAACCGCACTCTCACATCTCACTAACTGCCTCACCCGCGCTAGTGGCATTTCTGCAAGCAGTGTTTTACAGCTACTGAACATTTGAAAAATGTCGTTGTTATCCATCAAAAAGCTACTACCAAAATACGAGGCGTGTTTTTTGAATAAGTACCGTTTTGAAATTAAAAACAGGCGTGCTAAGATATCTCAATAACTTTATTTTTACATGAAAGCCTGTACCTTAATCTACGCACTGACACCATTACAGTCTGATTCTTCCTTGTTTACGTTGTGTACTGAGTGTTTAAGATGCCTCCGATAATCGTGAGTCCCGCCGACTGTGAAGTACTGGCTTTTATAAGAATTCTTAGTGCTAAAAGGCCTAAAAGCGATCGATATTCGTCGTGAGATCTGTGCAGTTTACGGAGAAATCATTATGAGTGATGAAATGGTAAGAAAGTGGGTGGGAGAATTTAAAGATGGCCGCACAAATGTGCATGATGAACAACGGAGTGGGCGCCCTTCGGTCGTTAATGAAAGTTTGGTGCAGAAAGTGAATAATAAGGTGAGAGAAAACAGATGCTTTACGATTTCCTCCTTGCGGGATGACTTTCCTAATGTTGCTCGTAGTGTTTTGCATGGCATCGTGACGGAGCACTTGAATTACCGAAAATTGTGCGCACTTCGGGTACCGAAAATGTTGACGGATGTGCACAAAACCAAACGTTTAGACAGTGCATTGACTTTCCTTGAGCGGCCCCACGACGACAGTAATAATTTATTAAGCCAAATTGTTAAGGGCGATGAAACATGGGTGGCCTACGTCACACCAGAATCAAAGCAATAGTCCTTGGAAGTTGAGCAAGGGCATTGTTTTGCTGCAAGACAATGCCCGTCCGCATGTGGCGAATCAGACCAATCATCTCATCACATCTTTTCGATGGGAAACTCTAGATCATCCACCGTACAGCCTCGATCTTGCGCCCAGTGACTACCATCTGTTCTTGCACTTGAAGAAACACATGGGCGGTCGGCGTGTCCAAGACGATGACGAAGTCAAAACAGTGGTGATGCAGTGGTTAACAAGTCAGGCAGCAGACTTCTATGAGGAGGGTATTCAAAAACTGGTTCAATATTGACGGAAATTATTTAGAAAAGTAGATTAAGGTACAGGCTGTCATTTAAAAATAAAATTATTGAGATATCTTAGCTGATTAGCACGTCTTTTTTTAAATTTCAAAACGGTGCTTACTTATAAAACACTCCTCGTATATTACTTATTGTCGAGACTAGTTTCGATCAAAAGATGAGGCAACATGAGTCAGCATCGTTTCAGAGTTTGCAAAAATAAGTTCCTGATGTCGGGAATACAAAAGTTATCATTACTGCAAATGATTACTGGGAATATTACTTTTGGTCAAAAGTTGGACACAACATATTTGCTACGTTTACATGCTGCACAACTTCCAGAAGACGAAAACCGAATTTCGAAAACCGTTGTTCCCTGTGGTATTTACATTTTAAGGTCTGAGTCGGGTTTAATAGACCTGTCAAATATTGGTTTTCCGATCGTCAGTTGTTTTGCACAAATGGCCACCAGAAACCAACTGCTGCAGTTTCCGATTTAGTCAGTACAATCGCTGTTTCGCTACAGTTAAATATAGGAAGTGCAAAACTTCGCGCTCGGGTTAATATATCTCCTTCCCCTTTACCGCAAAAAATGTCACTCCGTCCAGATTAGTCAAAAATTTTTAAAAACGAAACGTTACCCGACAACTCCAGAACATTTAAAACACGGTTGGGCATTTACATGGGCGCGTAATTCGACTGTGCAATGGGAAATCCAGCAGCTATAACCGTATTCCACAAGCAGTATTGGAATTTTTATATGAAAAACCAGAAACAGTATTGGGAAAATGATTTACAAGAACTGTATCTGGAGCCCGGTGGAAATGTCCTAACTGGTGTGAACATAAAGCCTTGTCATGCTTCATGTCTCAGATGATTGCGTCGTAGCAAACGAACTCGTAGCAACAAATCTATCGCTCGTGTACTAGCAGTGCTCAGAGTCACAACGAAATTGACTGCTGGATCTGCTGATGTCTGTTTCCAGAAGGAATCCAGCGATAACCATTCTGCGATGCGAAAGATTTTCGGATAATCGGCCATAACATAAAGACACATACACAGTACATCTGTGTACGAGGTTGCGAACGCATAGAAAGATTACTGGTAAGTGGAGGTATTGGCACATTGAACTTGTGACGTCTTCTGACTGGTTTGATGCAGCCCGCTACGAATTCCTTGTGTCTGCCAATCTCTTCATTTTCTATCTTCGTCGATTCTTCGGAGAACTTCCTCACTCTTTACCTTATTAGTCCATCTAATTTTCGACATTCTTCTGTAGCATCACATCTCGAATGCTTCGATTCTCTCCTGCTCTGGTTTTTCAACTTCCCATGCTTCGCTATCATACAATGCTGTGCTCCAGGCGTACATTCTCGGAAATTTTTGCCTCAAATTAAGTTCTATATCTGATACCAGAAGACTTCTCTTAGACAAGAATGCCATCTTTGCCTGTGCTAGTCTGCTTTTTCTTGTTCCTCTTGCTTCGTCCGTCATGGGTTGTTTAGTTTTCAAGGTAGCATAATTCCTTAACTTCGTCGACTTCATAATGAGCAATTTCTCGCTATTCTCATTTGTGCTACTTCTCATTACTTTTTTCTTATTTTTTAATTCTCATTACTTTTTTCAGTTTACTCTCAGTCGGTATTCTGTACTCTTTAAATTGCTCATTCCATTCAACAGGCTCTGTACTTCTACTTCACTTCCGCTGAGGATAGCAACGTCGTCGGCGAATCTTATCACTGATATCCTTTCTCCCTGTATTTTAATTCCGCTCTCGAACCTTTCTTTTATTTCCTGCTTAGCTTCTTCCATGTATAGACTGAGCAGTAAGGGCGAAAGATCGAATCCGCGTCTCACATCCATTTTACTCCGAGCACTTAGTTCTTGGTCTTCCAATCTTATTGCTCCCTCTTGATTCTTGTAGGGAATGCATATTATCTGTCTTTCCCTGCAGCTTACCTTTTTTACTCAGAATATTAGACTGTGATTATCATTGTTCTGATATCATTGGCTAATTTACTATTTCAAATCCGACATTAAGGTAGAACTGGAAATTCTTGTTCACCATTTTTAACTCTGGCTTAGAAGAGAAAAACAGAAACTGACGTCTTTATTATGGTGAATTTAGATAGCGATCAATTTAATTTAATACATATGCTGTCATTGTACTGTGGGAAATTTCTCCAGGTTGCTGACTGATCTAACCAATATTCCGTCACAGATATGTATTATTAGTTATATTTCAAGCATACGATTTACCTTATGTTATAACACGGTAATTCAAATGTGTAACACGGTTCGCATCATGAGATTATTTTATTAAGCTCAATAGTCACTGATAGGGCACGATTGACCTTTGTGTATAATTTGTAAAGATCCATATGGCAATACCTCCATTTACAGGTATCCTGTTGTATGGTTACAGATTCGTACTGAAATGCAATATGTATGTCGCCTCTAGCAGGCTAATTAACCGAATAATTATGGTTAGACTCCGTGCGTAAACAGATATCATCTGCTCCAGCTGTTAGTTTCGTAGCGACTCTGACCGCTGTAAGTATAGATTTGACAGTTCTGTTGCTGTGTTGCCGTCTGCAGTTATTGGCATTACAATGCGTATATACAACTAAACAGACATAACAATGTATCATGATCACAACGGTATATGTTTTATTATTTGCGACTACAAGGTGCCTTTCTTTTAAGCATTTGCTGTAGCGATAACTTTCTTGAGTATTCTTGACATCGAGAACTTATTTGTGCTACCTATCACATAACGTTAACATATGCTTCTGTATATGTTTGGATCTACTGCAGATGATATATCCTTGCTACAGCTTTTTAATGATTTATTCTTAAGGGATTTTCAAATTTTTATGTCTTCTTGTTATACGAAATGTCAGGCTTTCATGTTGTTAATTAGGCAAACATCTAGTCAGTTGTGAACCCTTAAAACTTTTGTCGAAAGCTATGTAACGTATTCTCTCAGCATGTGGCAAGATGCCTAGAAGAGACAATGAAACATTCTTGACGAGTTACGATAAATAAGTTGGAAATACATGAAAGTCTCGCCCATGCGTTGTTCATGGCTACCTCCCCCTCCCCCCCTTCCTCTTCACCTTCCCGTAGGACACCAGCACTGTTCAATGCAATGAAATACAGATAATGTGATGATTCGTTAGGTATTTTCTCTCTTTCAATTGTTCCTTTTCACTTTTTATAACACTATTCTCTCGAGATTCCTTCTTCTTTCCTTGCAAGGAATCTTAGACCTCACAATCCTGTACAGCTCCCATCATTCCCATCTTTTTCAGGGTCCGCCAGCAGTTCTTCAACCCACTGGCCTGTAGCCAAAGCCGGCCAGTGTGGCCGTGCGGTTCTAGGCACTTCAGTCTGGAACCGCGTGACCGCTACGGTCGCAGGTTCGAATCCTGACACGGGCATGGATATGTGTGATGTCCTTAGGTTAGTTAGGTTTAAGTAGTTCTAAGTTCTAGGGGACTGATGACTATAGATGTTAAGTCCCATAGTGCTCAGAGCCATTTGAACCATTTTTGTAGCCAAATCTATTTTCGTTATTCTGCTATTTCCCACCCTATGTCATCTGTGCGGGTGGAAGTCGCTAGAAGGGTTGATCCATTTGAAGAGTGTGGACAAGATATCTGAGCGATCTGTTACGATAGTTGTGCAGTGAACATGGGAACATGGCGTGAGTTAATCGGCTTTGGGCGTGGAATTAAATCGACGCAAAGCTCATAGGTCATAGCATATCGGATATTACCCAAGAATTCGTGTTTCCGAGATCAACAGTGTCTAGGGATTGGAGAAACACAATTTTCACACGAATAAACCGCCGCACAGGGCGACGACTATCGTTTAACCAACGGACATCATGTCACCTCCGCAGAGCCATATGAGTTCCAGTCTAGTGTGAGTTAGACCGCCGTCGATTTGAATCTGGAGCATTAGGAATCCATTTCTACCGAAACTGTACAGAGATCAATACAATGCATGGACTTCAACAGCCGACGAACGACTCCTGTCGGTTTCATATGAATTTTTGCTACTCAGTGTACATTCTCATATCATTTCCCCCTGCCACGTTTTGTTATCTAGTTGATGCTAAAAACCTTAGACTTTCTCTGACCACCTTTCTCCTTATTTTATACCGTAGTGTATACCCTTTGTTCGATCTAAGTCATTTCAGCTCTGCCATCGCTTTATGCCTTTCGTTCTTTTTGGTCATAACCTAAGTTTCGCTCCCATAAAAAGGAATAGGTGCCATTTAAGTTCATAAAATATGAGTTGAGTTTCTATTCCATTTTTCCCCTTCAGATTGTGCTTCATCATTCTACGGATAGTCATATCTATCCATCCAGCCATGACAAAACTCTTCACCAATTTGATAAAAAACATCCGGTCACGCATATACTACATGCCATGGGACCATCTATAGAGAAACGTGGCAGGGAGTACTGTGCAGAATGGGTCTGTTACGAGAGTCAGTGTATTCGAACATGGACTAGTCTTTGGATTCCACCGGAGTAAGATATACATCACGGCACTTCAACCCTTATAAAGCTGCTCAAGTAGACTATTGGTGATGTGGCCGTTAAGTGGAAATGCGAAGGGACAACCACAACTAAATCAAGACCAGGCAGACCAGATGTTGTGATGGACAGGGACTGTCGAGCATTGAGTTAGATGTTTGTAAAATACCTAATGTAGCAGAAGGAATCACTCGTAAGTTCCAAAGAGCTACCAACAGCCTAGTTAACACAATGAATGTGTTTAGTTTTAATGTTCTTAGTTCAGTGAATTATAGTCAGAGCAAACCAGGCTCAGTTCATGTACGGCAAATTGCAGCTAATCATCGCTGTTTTCAACAACTGAAGAGTCATTAGCAAAAATAAGTGTCTGTAATGTATAGCTGTCCTCGATTTTTCAAAAATGGCTCTGAACACTATGGGACTTAACATCTCAGGTCATCAGTCCCCTAGAACTTAGAACTACTTAAACCTAACTAACCTAAGGACATCACACACATCCATGACCGAGGCAGGATGCGAACCTGCGACCGTAGCGGTCGCGCGGTTCCAGACTGAAGCGCCTAGAACCGCACGGCCACCAGCGGCCGGCCTCGATTTTCACTCCACTGGGTTTTCCCCACTTTGTTAGGCATCATCTAGATACACTATGTGATCAAAAGTATCTGGACACCCGGCTGAAAATAACTTACAAGTTCGTGGCACCTCCATCGATAATGCTGGAATTCAGTATGGTGTTGGCCCACCCTTAGCCTTGATGACAGCTTCCACTCTCGCAGGCATACGTTCAATCAGATGCTGGAGGGTTTATTGGGGAATTGCAGCCCATTCATCACGGAATGCTGCACTGAGGAGAGGTATCGATGTCGGTCGGTGAGGCCTGGCACGAAGTCGGCGTTCCAAAACATCCCAAAGGTGTTCTATAGGATTTAAGTCAGGACTCTGTGCAGGCCAGTCCCTTACAGGAATGTTATGTAACCACTCCGGCACAGGCCGTGCATTATCAACAGGTGCTGGATCGTGTTGAAAGATGCAATCGCCATCCCCGAATTGCTCTTCAACAGTGGGAAGCGGGAAGTTGCTGTGATAGTGCCACGCAAAACAACAAGGGGTACAATCCCTCTACATGAAAACACGACCACACCATAACACCACCGCCTCCGAATTTTACTGCTGGCAGTACACACGCTAGTAGATGACATTCACCGGGCTTAAGCCATACCCACACCCTGCCATCGGATCGCCACATTGTGTACCGTGATTCGTCACTCCACACAACGTTTTCCACTGTTCAATCCTCCAATGTTTCCGCTCCTTACACCAACTGAGGCGCCGTTTGGCATTTGCCTGCGTGATGTGTGGCTAATGAGCTGCTGCTCGACCATGAATTCCAAGTTTTCTCACCTCCCGCCTAACTGTCATAGTACTTGCAGTGGATCCTGATGCAGTTTGGAATTCCTGTGTGACGGTCTGGATAAATGTCTGCCTATTGCGCGTTACGACCCTCTTCAACAGTCGGCGGTCCCTGTCAGTCAACAGACGATGTCGGTCTGTACGCTTTTGTGCTGCACGTTTCCCTTCCCGTTTCCTCTTCACTATCACATCGGAAACGGTGGACCTAAGGACGTTTAGGAGTGTGGAAATCTCGCGTACAGACGTATGACACAAGTGACTCCCAATGACTCCCGCATTGTGCTCTCTCACGATGTCTAATGACTACTAAGGTCGCTGATGTGGAGTACCTAGCAGCAGGTGGCAGCACAATGCACCTTATATGAAAAACGTATGTATTTGGGGGTGTCCTGATAGTTTTGATCACCTTGATTAGTAATTATTTGAAGGACTTATTTCAATAGCGGCACAAGTCCATTACCTCCACTTTTCTGCCTATAATGCTTCTGCAATTAATGATCCAAATCTCTAGCAAGAAGCCATATGCTTGAATATTTCTAGTATCTCAACTGCAGATTTTTCAGCGCTCATTTAACTTTAGGGCTCTGTATCTCACAATGAGCAAAAATGGACTTGTACCACTATTGAAATAAGCCCTTCATTTGTTCATCAGCCGAATTTGGCATATTAATGACTTTTTTGATATTGTTGTATAATATTGTACTACAATTCATACTGTGTTTTGGATATCCGTGTTCCTGAAGGATATGACATAGGCGTATTGAATTCACTCGATCGAAGGCCTTTTCGTAATATGCCGGCTGTCTCTCCTGTGGGTTGTCAGGCTCATTTTCTCTGGTGTGTCAGCAGGTATTTGCAATTGCATTTTTGGAACGTGTTGTCGGAGTCAGTCACCCCAAACAAATAGGAATTTTACGTATTCATCGATAGAATGGTCCCAAGTTAGTCTAGAGCGTTATTCGTTTTATTTATGTGTTAACAGGAACAGTAAAACACGAAGAATAATCAGTGCTCCAGCGGTGACTGAGCAGCGCTTCTACACTACTGGCCATTAAAATTGCTACACCATGAAGATGATGTGCTACAGACGCGAAATTTAACCGACAGGAAGAAGATGCTGTGATATGCAAATGATTAGCATTTCAGAACATTCACACAAGGTTGGCGCCCGTGGCGACACCTACAACGTGCTGACACGAGGAAAGTTTCCAACCGATTTCTCATACACAAACAGTAGTTGACCGGCATTGCCTGGTAAAACGTTGTTGTGATGCCTCGTGTAAGGAGGAGAAATGCGTACCATCACGTTTCCGACTTTGATAAAGGTCGGATTGTAGCCTATCGCGATTGCGGTTTATCGTATCGCGATATTGCTGCTCGCGTTGGCCGAGATCCAATGACTGTTAGCAGAATATGGAATCGGTGGGTTCAGGAGGGTAATACGGCACGTCGTGCTGGATCCCAACGGCCTCGTATCACTAGCAGTCGAGATGACAGGCATCTTATCCGCATGGCTGTAACGGATCGTGCAGCCACTTTTCGATCCATGAGTCAACAGATGGGGACGTTGCAAGACAACAACCATCTGCACGAACAGTTCGACGACGTTTGCAGCAGCATGGACTACCAGCTCGGAGATCATGGCTACGGTTACCATTGCATCACAGACAGGAGCGCCTGCGATGGTTTACTTAACGACGAACCTGGATGCACGAATGGAAAACCATCATTGTTTCGGATGAATCCAGGTTCTGTTTACAGCATCACGATGGTCGCATCCGTGTTTGGCGACATCGCGGTGAACGCACATTGGAACCGTGTATTCGTCATCGCCATACTGGCTTATCACTAGGCATGATGGTATGGGGTGCCATTGGTTACACGTCTCGGTCACCTCTTGTTCGCATTGACGGCACTTTGAATAGTGGGCGTACCATTTCAGATGGGTTACGAACCGTGGCTTTACCCTTCATTCGATCCCTGCGACACCCTACATTTCAGCAGGATAATGCACGACCGCATGTTGCAGGTCCTGTACGGGCCTTTATGGATACAGAAAATGTTCGACTGCTGCCCTGGCCAGCACATTCTCCAGATCTCTCACCAATTGAAAACGTCTGGTCAATGGTGGCCGAGCAACTGGCTCGTCACAATACGCCAGTCACTACTATTGATGAACTGTGGTATCGAGTTGAAGCTGTATGGGCAGCTGTACCTGTACACGCCATCCAAGCTCTGTTTGACTCAATGCCCAGGCGTATCAAGGTCGTTATTACGGCCAGAGGTGGTTGTTCTGGGTACTGATTTCTCAGGATCTATGCATCCAAATTGCGTGGAAATGTAATCACATGTCAGTTCTAGTATAATATATTTGTCCAATGAGTACCCGTTTATCATCTCCATTTCTTCTGGGTGTAGCAATTTTAATGGCCAGTAGTGTACATGGGAGTAGTAGCAGTCAGCGTGGGTCAGGGAGTGCTGTCGATGCTGGAGTACCGCTTGTTCTTCGTGTTTTATGGTTCTAATGGCTCTGAGCACTATGGAACTTAACATCTGAGGCCCTCAGTCCCCTAGAACTTAGAACTACGTAAACCTAACTAACCTCAGGACATAACACACGTCCATGCCCGAGGCAGGATTCGAACCTGCGACCGTAGCGGTGGCGCGGTTCCAGACTGTAGCGCCTAGAACCACTCGGTCAGCATGTCCGGCTTTCCGTGTTTTACTATCCCTGTTAATACACATCAATAAAACGAATATCGCACTAGCCTAACTTGCGATCGCCTTGTCTAATGGACATAAAAAATTTCATTTAAAAAATTATTTTGTTTGTAACGGAAAAGAAACCGACGCTTCCCTTCGGCGTTGGGCGTCGCATGAAGGACATGATGAACTGTACTTGCTTGGGCTGACTCTAGCTACACGTTGCAAAAGCGATATTGCAAATATCTCCCGAAACATCAGAGCAAATGCGCCTGACGATTCTTAGGACAGAACACCCTGTACAACCGACATTTGAGTAGCAAGGTTAAATTCTTTCTTCTTTTCTGTTAATCGTTCTACGGCAAAAACATTTATTTATTTTAGTACAGTCGTCGAAATGTTTGGACCGTGTAGTTAGAGAGGCCATGGGAATACGCACCAGGAACAATCTCATCAACTAGGTCTGTGGCTACAGTCTCAGTAAGGCTTCGGAATTAGCTCTGGGTCTAGAATGAGATTTTCACTCTGCAGCGGAGTGTGTTCTGATATGAAACTTCCTGGCAGATTAAAACTGTGTGCAGGACCGAGACTCGAACTCGGGACCTTTGCCTTTTGCGGGAAAGTGCTCTACCAACTTGCGCTGGCCCACGAATGGCAAAGGTCCCGAGTTCGAGTCTCGGTCCGGGTCACAGTTTTAATCTGCCAGGAAGTTTCAGCTCTGGGTCTAATTAACCCTTGGATGCATGAGTGGCTGTACTGTCAAAAATGCATGAAAGAGGTTTGTGTAACCTCTACGACAAAACACGTATTAAAAGTTTGGATTAAAAGACATATTGAAGTGGTGGTGGCACAGAATGAATAAGAAAGTAGTTAATGTGAAACTGAACAGTATTATAAATTATGTTTTAATCTTCCATAGTTGAATAACTAACTGTCAGTTTTAGTCATCCACACCAAAATATTTGCTCTTCAGAAGTAATACTCTTCACAAATAATTTCACTACGTTCTTTGCATATATTTTTTGTGCATTTGCAGAATGATTGGCAGCTTTCTCTCTTATAGATGGGGACACGTGAAACATTTTCTTTTTGGTGATCATCAAGATGCCGTTATCTTCGTCCGTTGGCTACTAATTCTGCAACGTACCGTGGTTTGTAGAACTTTATTTTGGAGGTGTGGCTTGTTGATTCTCCTCTCCATATGAGAAAAGTTCTTTTTCAATCTCATCTATCTTCCATGTAGCAGGGATGTCATCGTGAAAACAAGCATAAGAATTTATTGCTACTACATGCAACACTTTTTTCCGTAAGACAAAATACCATCTTCTTGACTGTCTCTTCCAGATGTATGTACTTACCTTCTTCTCAAGAGAATTGACTGCTTACATACTGGATGGGGTAAATAAAAGTGGCCCAGAGGACAGAATTCCAAGGTACAAAGAAACACAGCAGAGGAAAGGAAATACAATACTAGCCTGACTATAGCAGATGTTGAAAGTGACCACCAGTCATCTCTTGGCACTTTTGTGACCTGTCAGCAAGTTGCTGAAGGTGGATCGAAGCTGGACTGTTGAAATTGCTGCAATCTCATCGGAAATGTGCTGCTGCAGTTCTTAAAGACTATGAGGGTTGAGCGGTCTCCACAGAAATTAATCGCACGCTGACAGATGAGGTCACCTGGGTGGCCAGCTAGGACTACGACCAGACTGATCTCTGCTAAGAACTCAGTCAGGCGTGAAGATTGTGTAGATGTGCTCCCAAGGTTCGGCCGGTTGTATGGACAGTTGGTCCATCCTGTTAGAAAGTCACACGGTCTGGTTATATGCGTACATTCACATCCAATCCTATCCTCTCGTCCGGGCCACTTTTATTTGCCCCACCCTGTACATTCATTACAGAATAATGTTGCTTTTACGTCTTTCATTTACAGTGGTGTTGTTTTGCACAGGCTTAGCAACATCACACATTTGTTCATTTTGGACACACACCGTACTTGTCTTTCGGACGGAAATGATGATTATAAAAGTTCTCAGATCACGAAAGCCTTTATTTCGAGAGGATTTTCCGCTCACTGGACGAGGTGGAATTTTCATGATACACTCTACTCCTGCTCTACTCACTGCTGGTAGTGTTTTACTCTACTGAGTTCCATCATGAACGATAAGGAAATCATCATTTCTGTAGTCTGTAGCCGGCCGCTGTGGCCGAGCGGTTCTAGGTGCTTCAGTCTGGAACAGCGCGACCGCTACGGTCCCAGGTTAGAATCCTGCCTCGGGCATGGATGTGTGTGATGTTCTTAGGTTCGTTAGGTTTAAGTAGTTCTAAGTTCTAGGGGGCTGAAGACCTCAGATGTTAAGTCCCATGGTACTCAGAGCCATTTGAACCATTTTTTGTAGTCTGTATCATCTAAATCTTCACAGCTTGTTTCACGTGGGATACTAGAAGACAAGGGTTCATTATACGATAATTATCAGCATCTGATTGTCTGCTGTCTTCTTGATCAAAGACAGCTTCATCTTCGATCCATTCAGTAATAACTGATTCGAACTTCTGATCACTTGTGCTGTCATGAGATGTTCTTCTGCGTTTTCAGGCAGTATGGTACATAATTATGTTACAAGTAAGGAATAATAGTATCTTGATAACTTATTATGTTTATGACATAAAACTCATGTTCATTTTAATGTGATATGGGATTGAGAAATACATTTAACTTCAATTGAGTACTGGGATGTAGCTTTCACATTGCTTCTGAGCCCTCAATTAAGAGTATAATTGTGCCAAACTGATAACAGTTATTAGTAATCTAGCTACTTTGATTGTCGTTCTGGTAAAATGTAAATGTGTCGGAAAGGCATCTGGTTGCTACGGAGTTTAAAAGACCCCTGCTACGCACCCAAGGGTTAAGAAGACAATCAAAAAATACAGGCAGCTGACGGCCACGTGTGCCTACATCCACGCTAGCCGAATGTTAGTCTACCTTGCGCCTCCAGGAGGCCGTTCGTTATTGTACCTGAGTATGACGACACGTGCAATCACCGAAATATTACGTCGGCAGAAGGGTCTATACCCGTGGACAGTTTGATCACTTAGTTACTAATTTGTTTAGTTCGTTTCAAACAATTACGATCACAAGTACTTGTTAAGTATGTCCTCTTGCTTCTAAAACTCTCTTCATTCCCTCGCCTCTCTTGATTCTCTTTGCTTCTATCCTTGCAATCGTGATGAGGATATCGACCACTTATGATGTTACACGGTTTTCCTGTAACCGATTCCAACTTGCATTGCTGTCTTTGGATTTTCCCTTATTGCACTTGCTTTCAAATCCTTTCTGAATTCTTTCATCCAACTGTCCTCTATTAGGCAAGTTACGTTCCATATCTCTTGGTCAAGATGCTGTCTTCCATCTACATGATGTTCCAGGCAAATCTCAGTCTTCTTTTCCTCATCATTCTTAAAATCGGATATACACTCTCCTCTCAAAGAGGAGAGTGCCCCACATGTCTCAAAGTCTTTCGTTCCCTCTGTCCAGGCTGATTAAAGACTCTCTTGTCAAATGTGGTAGTCACTTTTGTTTATAAAGCGGTGCAATAATGCTGCAAGACACTTCTCGATAGGTTTTTCTTCCTATAGGACATGCCACATTTCATGTTACACACTTCTAGATGTCCGGAAGCGTCATCTGGCGACACTAAAGAGCCTCGCAATTACATGAGAGTGTGCCTATATACGGGGGGATTCCTGATGATTTTACAAACTCTCTAGAATAATGGAAAAGAATAACTGTATCAATTTGAGGTAACGCACCCTGCACCGGAAATGAACGAGTCGAAAGTTACAAGCGAAAATTTTTGTGATACCTCTGACAGTGGAATACACGTACGGGTTCTGTTGTTGCTGAGATAGTAAGGCAAGCAACGTTCAGAGGTGGTAGTATGGACTACAACATGGAAAAATGTCCAGCAAATATGAACTCTAAAATGCATAGCTGAAATCTATGACCACTTGGTCATCTTCCCTACTGTGAAACACATCTCCTCTATTGAACAAATGCTGATAGCTCTTAAGGTACGCATTTTAGAACCATGTTTACTAGACGTTTTTTTCTTGTTTTGGTCCATACTACCACCTCTGAACGTTGCCTCCCCTACAGTCCTAGCAACAACAGTACCAATACACGTATTCCACTGTCAGAGGTATCAGAACGGTTTTCACTTACGACTTTCGACTCGTTCGTTGCCGGTAGATTGACGCATATGTCCTTCTGCATCATCTTAGAAAGTTTACAACATCATCACGGAATCCCTATATATATACAGAAGCGCCAGAGAAACTGGTACGCCTGCCTAATATCGTGTAGGGCCCCCGTGATCACGCAGAAGTGCGCAACACGACATGGCATGAACTCGACTAATGCCTGAAGTAGTGCTGGAGGGAACTGACACCATGAATCCTGCAGGGCTGTCCATAAATCCGTAAGAGTAAGAGAGGGTGGAGCACGTTGCAAGGAATCCCAGATATGCTCAATTATGTTCGTTTCTGGGGAGTTTGGTGTCCAGCGGAAGTGTTTAAACTCATAAGAGTGTTCCTGGAGCCACTCTGAAGCAATTCTGGACGTGTGGGGTGTCGTATTGCCCTGCTGGAATTTCGCAAGTCCGCCGGAATGCACAATCGATATGAATGGATGCAGTTGATCAGACAGGATGCTTCCGTACGTGTCACCTGTCACAGTCGTATCTGGACGCGTCAGGGGTCCCATATAACTCCAACTGCACACACCCCACACTATCACAGAGCCTCCACCAGCAGTTCCCTGTTGACATGCAGGGTCCATGGATTCATGTGGTTGTCTCCACACCCTTACTCGTCCATCCGCTCGATACAATTTGAAACGAGGCTCGTCCGACCAGGCAACATGTTTCCAGTCATCCACAGTACAATGTCGATGTTGACGGGCCCAGGCGAGGCGTAAGGCTTTGTATCGCGCAGTAATCAAGCGTACACGAGTGGGCCTTCGGCTCCGAAAGCCCATATCGATGATGTTTCGTTGAATGGTTCGCACGCTGACACTTGTTGATGGCCCAACACTGAAATCTGTAACAATTTGTGGAAGGGTTGTACTTGTGCAACGTTGAACGATTCTCTTCAGTCGTCGTTGGTCCCGCTTTTGAAGGATATTTTTCCGGCGCAGCGATGTCGGAAATTTTTATCCGGATTCCTGATATTCACTGTACACTCGTGACATGGTCGTACGGAAAAATCCTCTCTTCATTGCTACATCGGAGATGTCATGTCCCATCGCTCTTGCGCCGACTATAACACCACGCTCAAACTCACGATAACCTGCCATTGCAGCAGCAGTAACTGATTTAACAAATGCGTCAGACACTTCTTGTCTTGTATAGGCGTTACCGATCGCAGCGCCATATTCTGCTTGTTTACATATCTCTGTATTTGAATATGTTATGTCCTAGCCAGTAATGCCACCCGAGCCCGCTGCCAAAAGGTTGGCAGCATCAAAGTCCGGACGCCGGCCGCATAAGCAGCGCCAGCGAGACAGCAAATCGCCGCAAGTCTGCGCGCGCCACCGCTGGCTTCTGGCTTCTTAAGCGCTGGAGTCGCGAGCGCTAGGACAGTTCTGTATTCGCCGCTCAGTAGTATACTCGCCTCCGAATTGTGTACTTGGTAGTCAGTTGTGTGTTCATCGCAGCAGAGTTGTTGTATGTCGTCAGCCGACGCTGACCTAGCCGCTCCGACTCGAACTAGACAGATCTCTGTAGACACCGAGTTCACTACTGTGTTACTGTATCTTCATTAATAAAAGATAAGTACCGACTTTTATTTAATCAGAGTGTTTGGGGTTTCATCTTTCTGTTTACTGTTCCAGCGGACCGGTCGGCCCGCTATTAAAAGTGTGGCGGTGACTTCGTAAGCCATTTCTACAGCCAAGTGTTTGTCGCTACGAACACCGCCACAAAAGAATACGCATGCCTATACCAGTTTCTTTGGCTCTTCAGTGCATATACGCGGCGCCTATAACTTTGAGGCTCTGTAGCGCAGTTGGATGACGTTTCCGGATATGGGTAACTGTGTAAAACTTGATCTACTAAGTCCCCTCTACAACCCCTAGAAGTGTATAACATAAATTGTGAAACACACTGTATAGATTCTCTTTGAAAATCATCGTACTTATGCAGCAGTTGGGATCAGTTATGTTCGTGTTCGTCTGCAGTTAACTTGTTATGTTCTCCATAAGATACCAGATCTGCCTGCACTCTCCACTTTCAGTTCGTTTATGGATTTAATGGCGTTTCCTTATTGTAGGCTACATTGAGGCCATGTCTCACTGCAATGCCAGCAATATCGTCCAGTGTAATTTTTACAGCTTCTTAATTCTGAAATAGCAAAAAAACATCTCTACATGACTGTCCTTACCTGAACCCATGGTGTACTTCTGTACAGTAGAAACAATCTTGGCAGCATACGGGCCACCCAACACCTTGACAGGCTGTTTCGAAAGAGCTGTAGAAGTTTCGCTGGAAAGTCCTTAAATATCCTCCATACAGTGTCGATATCTCCCCATGCGATTTCCATATTTTTGGAGCCCTGAAAGAAGACGCTCTTGGCCTTCAACTTGCTTCGGACTAAGAGATGCACGCCTCGATACAATAATGGTACGGGGTGCAGTAATAATAAAAGAAATCAGTAACGAATTTTTTTGTAGGTAATATCATCTCAGGGATCGAGGTGTTATTATTAGATGGGCTTCTCACATGTTATTCTTTACAGCACACATTGGTCCATGGAGACATTGACCATCTTGTCTCACAGTGGGATAACAATATTAATAGTTATGACGGATACTTTTTAAACAATACACAGTTTAATTACTTTTCCCCACCTGTCTCGATTTCATTTGACTGTTTCTTATAGAAGTGTGGAGGAGGTGGGGTATCTCTTGTACCACCCTTTCCCGTCAGGTCCACACCAATGGAACATAACGTGGAATTAATGCCATGCACAGCTTGCAACTCCTACCTGCAGTTCGTTACATTTTGCTGTATGGCCTTCATACGTCTTTCAATAAATTTCTTCCAGAATGAATTTTCTCTCCGCAGCGGAGTATGTGCTCATTTGAAACTTTCTGGCTGGAGAATTTCTGTGAAGTTTTGAAGGTAGAAGGGAGTTAACTGGCGCAAGCTGAAACAGAGTGCTGTAATACATGAATAGCCCATTTGGTAAAGCACTACTCAATGTAAAGTTCCAATGGTCGATTCCTAATCCTGCACAAAGTTTCACTTTGCCAGGAAGTTTCAAGAAATTTCTTGTTTTACATTCTATCAGCCGTCTGTGCATCATTTACGTAGTGACATGTTTTACGGTTGAGCAGTATTGACTTATATGGTCCCACAGTAACGGTTCCCCAAAAGCAAGTCCATCCAATTTTAGAAATTTTACTCCCTCACAAGCACGATTTCTTTTAAAACAACTATTCCATCTTTTACCGTACTTGCACTATTCAGGTGAGGTTCGGCGAACAAGAAAATGAATTAGCAGTTGATGTTCGTGATGCATAGTATCCTGCAATATAAAGACAAAAGGCTCATATATCATATCGTCGCTTGACAGGCTGGTGCTACAAAATGCATGTGCGACCTATAAAGAAAAATATGAGAAAAGCCCATCTAATAATAACATCTCGATCCCTAAAATGATATTGCCTAGAAAAAAAATTCTTTGCTTGTGCTCTTTTATCATTACTGCGTACAGTAGCTTATTATTACATTCATTAGTGATGGACGTTGAAAGATAAACACTACGTTCAAAAGCGTAGATGGTGTAATATAAGCTCAGTACTTTGGCTGACTTCGTTTCTAAAAAGCGGGTTACTGAGCTGCACGCCAGGTCGTAACGAGACCAGAGTAAATCGCCTAAAAATAAAATAGCGCTAGCGACGCTAATAAAGTTACACGATGTTATTTCGAGCTTTTATTATCTGCTCGATTGTATCGTTAATGCAGAACAATTGTGAGAAAGTTGAGTTTCGATTCCCATTAAACTGTTCAGCGGTTAACTGCTTCCCTCTACAAAGGTCTAGCAAAACGCGGCTTCAGCTCTTAACAGGTAATAAAACGGTCTAGTCTCGTAAATCGGTCAACGCAGCTACCACGAGGTTCTTTTCTTCTAATTGAGAATCACGCAAGTATTAGCTTCTCCTCACTTCTATTACTAGTTTAACTGTGTAACACACGAACGGTTTTATGTCTGTTTTTTCCATCGATGCCGTAACTATAAAAGGGAGACTGCGTGTAATTTTTGTACTTACGAAGGTTTTTTGTTTGTAATTAGGGATTAATGTTCCGTAAATACCGAGGTCATTAAGGACAGAAGACTACATACACTAGTGTTCATAAAACTGCATGCTGGGCAAACAGAGGCACTTGCGGCGCAAACCTTACAACGTAATTCTGCGGCGCAAAGGTATCAAAATTATTATTTTCTTTATCTCGCTGCTCACTCGGTACGAAAAGGGCCTAAGTTTCGTTATAATCAAGTGTTTCAGCGTAAAGGTAGCTTAGGTGAACTCTCAGACTGGAAGGTAAATTGCTGGCCGTTAAATCTGCAACATCGGAAAGGATAGCAAATAGCTAAACTGTACTTATGATGCATATACCTAATATGTTAACCTTTTTAGCTTACCTGGGCCACGTAATATACTTAACGTTTCGAAGACGCTTGTTTGTTTACATGGCAGCGAAAATCGATTGTGGAAGTCGAAATCCGGCAGCTAGAACAGCATTTCCAGAATCAGTATTGAGCAAGAGAGAGAGAGAGAGAGAGAGAGAGAGAGAGAGAGAGAGAGAGAGACTGAGAAAAGAAAGAACGGGATGGACCAATTAGAGGATACCATCGTGTGACGAGAGTTTCAGATTGAAAACAGTTTTTCATAACTTTTCGAGAACGGAATTTTATGGAATTTTTTTTAACCGAATGAGTGACAGACGCTCACTTCTTGGGCCACATTGGTACTTGCTTTGGGCAGCATGCGGCCCGCGGGGCCGCGGGTTCGACACCCCTGACGTATATGGTACAGCAGAAAGTATAAACGATCCCATTTCTCGAGGATTTGGGGGCATACAGGGTGAGAAATTCAGTACAAAGAGCTGCTGCCTCACTACGTTTACATGCGACAAAACATCCAGAAAAAGACTGCAAAATTTCAGAAAGCGTGTTTCGCTGTCGTGTTTACATGTTAAGGCCTGAAGCTGTTTTGCTACACCGATCAAATACGGCGCATGGAAGGTAGTTGTTCCGGATTCCGATTTATTCAGTACAATAGAGGGTGCTCTTAGTTTAAGAACTACAGGTATACCACATCTTGCTCAGTCTTATGTACTTCACTGTACAAAAGGTCACTGCGTCCAGATTAACCAACATTTTTAAGAACAGCCGCGTGTCAATTCGAGCACGTTTCGAAGACGCTTGTTTGTTTACATGGCAGCGAAAATCGATTGTGGAAGTCGAAATCCGGCAGCTAGATCCGCATTTCCAGAATCAGTATTGAGCAACCAGAGGGAAACAGGGATGGGGAGAACCGACCAGCTAAAACCGAAACCAGTATTTTAGTTTTAAATAAACGGTATTTTTCCGTATTTGTTTGGTCTCAATTATAACAGGTGTTTTTTTTTAATTTTTTACTACTAACTTGGTAAAAAACCGAAATATCAATTAGCCACAGCAATAGCTCTAAAATTTTGTTTTTAAACAAACATTTATAAAAAACGAGTAATTTTTATTCGTAAAATTGATATTGCTTTGAAACATTACGTTATTATAGAAGACGGAAAAAGCGATCACTAGTGTTTTTATAACAATGGCGATAGAAACGAAGAAGAGCCATACATCATAATAATTGACATAGCACTGCTGAGACAATAAAGTACCTGTTACAATATGGCGTGACCCCTTGGATGGTAGTCGTGTACATGCAATGTGCGTGACTTGCCCCATCGGATCCATATGGTAGTTTCACGCTGTCGTCGTCGGACATAGTTGTATTACAGGATGGCGCCATCCCTAGTCTGCAAGTGTTTTACGAAGTGTGCTACCAATGAAGCACAGTGCTCCATTCCCTTTAAAAGATTAAAACGGGAGGAGCCACTACAAACTTGCAAAGGCATATGAAGAGAAAAATTATCACTTAACAATTCATTCACAGTTTACAATGAAAACTGAAAGTAGCTGATCTATTACCTTTGACTACGTAATATGCCTTTATCTGCTTGTAGGCCTTGAAAACGGACAAATTAACACGAGAAATAGAATTCTTCCTCCTCAGTTTTCACCCTTCAGCTCTAACTATTTCTGATGACCAAATGATAGTCGATTACAACATGATATTTGATCAGAGTTTCAAAAAAATTAGAGTCACTAGCAGAATACCGGTGTTTTATTATAGTATTCGCGAAAAGTTGCGACTGGTGGACGGACGAATGGTATGTTACTTTTATTTGCCTATTTAATTTAGTATTTTGATTCTATGTTTCTTGAAACTGAGGGAGTCAATTTTTTTCGATCTTTGTTCTACTTCTGCGTTTACTACAGGAAGCAATATGAACCTAAGGGAGTCAAAATTTTTCAGTCTTTATTTGATTTCCACGTTCATGACAGGAAATAACAGGCATGAAAAATCGAATAACGGTTATTTCAGAAACTGGTTATTTTGAGCTGTTTTAACATTCGGTTTAAACTGGCGTTGTAAAAACCGATATAACTGAAAACCGGTACTTTCAACGACAGCCTCTGTCCTTAGAAGGAAATCAGTTTACGAAATCCGTTTTTGGGAGTCCCATGTACTCATGATCTATGTTCTCAGTGTTCTGCCAAGAAGTCGTAGTCTTTGGTTTGCTTTAACCACAACATTATCTATGTGTTCATTTCAAGTTCAATCATCCTTAAGTCTAATCCCTAAGTATTTAGTTGAATTTAGAGCCTTTAGATTTCTTTGATTTATCGCGTAACCGAAATTTACGGTAGCCCCCTTTGGTACTCCTGTGGATGATTTCATACTTTTCATTATTTAGAGTCAACAGCCACTTTTCGCACCATACAAGTATCTTGTTTAAACCGTTTAGCAATTTGTTTCAGTCATCTGATGACTTTATAACACGGTAAATGACAGCGACATCTGCAAACAGTCTAAGAGTTCTACTCAGACTGTCACCTAAATCATTTATGTAGATCAGGAATAGCAAAGGACCTGTAACACTTCCTTGGGGAACACCAGATACACTATGTGATCAAAAGTATCCGGACACCTCCAAAAACATACGTTTTTCATATTGGGTGCACTGTGCTGCCACCTGCTGTCAGGTACTCCATATCAGCGACCTCAGTAGTCATTAGACATCGTGAGAGAACTGAATGGGGCGATCCGCGGAACTCACGGACTACGAATGTGGTCAGGTGATTGGGTGTCACTTGTGTCATACGTCTGTACGCGAGATTTCCACAGTCCTAAACATCCCTAGGTCCACTGTTTCCTATGTGATAGTGATGTGTAAACGTGAAGGCACACGAACAGCACAAAAGCGTACAGACCGACCTCGTTTGTTGCTTGACAGAGACCGCCGACGGTTGGAGAGGGTCGTAATGTGTACAAGGCAGACATCTATCCAGACCATCACACAGAAATTCCAAACTGCATCCGGATCCACTGCAGGTACTATGTCAGTTAGGCAGGAAGTGAGAAAACGGATTTCTGGTCGAGCGGCTGCACGAAAGCCACACATCACGCCGGTAAATGCCAAACGACGCCTCGGTTGGTGTAAGGAGCGTTAACACTGGACGATTGAACAGATGGAGGGGGTTTGCACCCCTTGTTGTTTTGCGTGGCACTATAACGACACAACACTACATTGGTGTTTTAAGCGCCTTCTTGTTTCCCACTGTTGAAGAGCAATTCGGGAGAGCGATTGCATCTTTCAACACGATCGAGCGCCTTTTCATAATGCACGCCTTGTGGCAGCGTGATTACACGACAATAACATTCCTGTAATGGACTAACCTGCACAGAGTCCTGACTTGAATCCTATAGAACACCTTTGGGATGTTTTGGAACGCTGACTTCGTGCCACGCTTCACTGACTGACATCGATACCTCTCCTCAGTGCAGTACTCCGTGAAGAATGGTCTGCCATTCCCCAAGTAACCTACCAGCACCTGATTGAACGTATGCCTGCGAGAGTGGAAGCTGTCATCAAGGGTAAGGGTGGGCCAAAACGATATTGAGTTACAGCGTTACTGATGGAGTGCGCCACGAACTTGTAAGTCATTTTCAGCCAGGTGGCCGACCGGTGTGGCCGTGCGGTTCTAAGCGCTTCAGTCTGGAACCGCGTGACCGCTACGGTCGCAGATTCGAATCCTGCCTCGGGCATGGATGTGTGTGATGTCCTTAGGTTAGTTAGGTTTAAGTAGTTCTAAGTTCTAGGGGACTGATGACCACAGAAGTTAAGTCCCATAGTGCTCAGAGCCATTTGAACCATTGCTATAGCGTTCGCGGAACGTCTCGTCTTCAACTGAGCCATCTCTCTTCGTGTAGATGGCGCTACTGTCATGGTGTCGTCCTAGAGAGGGGTCTGTCAGCATACTATTGGCTGACTCCGTCTCACAGCCATCTCTGCCCTAACATTCTTGCCCGTTGTGCCACCGCCTGACTTTACGCCGGAACGTCAAGCCCATTTGGTGGCCAAGGCATCAACGTGAGTTCACTTTCATGGTCCGAAAACCACGATTCTGTCCCTGTGCCACGGGTAGTTATCCTTCTGGAAAACGCCATCGCTGTGGGAGAATACATGAAGCATGAAGGACCCGAAGGTGGTCCTCAGTAAAGTTCACACAGTCCACTGCTGTCAAGACGGCTTCGATTACTACAGCAGATAGCATGGGGGGCCAAGTGAATGTTCACCGTAGCATGATACCGCCCTCACCGGCGTGTACCCGGGGTGCGCTGGCAGTTTGGAGCAGTCGCTCGCCTGGATGTCGACGTGTCCGGACACGACCATCGACCTGGTGCAACCAGGAACGTGATTCCGACCTGGTAACACGTTTTCACAGCTTTACGGTTCAGTCTCGAAGATCCTGTGCACAGTTAATGTCGTTGGATCAACATGGAAACTTGTAGGAGTCCTCAGTTGCAGTGCTCAATACTCGACAACTTGTGCTGAACAGTATTCTGCAATAGACTTGTAAGAGCACAAGCATTGTACTGAGTAATCGGATATGCCACGGATCGCCGTCTGTCCTTCTTTTGAAACATCCCCTTAGAAATATTTATAAATGACTGTGCTGATAAACCTCTCACGTTATTTGATTTTCAAACAGCTGAGCAAAACTGAACGTACTCAGACATTTCTGTCTTTACTTATTCTGATCAGCACTAAACTGACACACAATATTTTTAGCGCAACGCAATCTGACTTTCAATAATCCGTACAAAAGAATGGCGCTGACTAACAATAACCTATACCTTTCATGAATCACTTACCTCACAAAAATCTTCGTTACTCGAACTACTGCAATACAGCGAGCGCCAATACTGCCAGCTAAATAAAAGATTCTAACTACTGAAGGCACTAACTACTGATAGGCATATAGTTAGCAAATGAAAGATTTTGATAGAGAACAAACAATGTATTTACCTTAATAGTGTTCAGAAGTCATTATATATATACTCCTGGAAATTGAAATAAGAACACCGTGAATTCATTGTCCCAGGAAGGGGAAACTTTATTGACACATTCCTGGGGTCAGATACATCACATGATCACACTGACAGAACCACAGGCACATAGACACAGGCAACAGAGCATGCACAATGTCGGCACTAGTACAGTGTATATCCACCTTTCGCAGCAATGCAGGCTGCCATTCTCCCATGGAGACGATCGTAGAGATGCTGGATGTAGTCCTGTGGAACGGCTTGCCATGCCATTTCCACCTGGCGCCTCAGTTGGACCAGCGTTCGTGCTGGACGTGCAGACCGCGTGAGACGACGCTTCATCCAGTCCCAAACATGCTCAATGGGGGACAGATCCGGAGATCTTGCTGGCCAGGGTAGTTGACTTACACCTTCTAGAGCACGTTGGGTGGCACGGGATACATGCGGACGTGCATTGTCCTGTTGGAACAGCAAGTTCCCTTGCCGGTCTAGGAATGGTAGAACGATGGGTTCGATGACGGTTTGGATGTACCGTGCACTATTCAGTGTCCCCTCGACGATCACCAGTGGTGTACGGCCAGTGTAGGAGATCGCTCCCCACACCATGATGCCGGGTGTTGGCCCTGTGTGCCTCGGTCGTATGCAGTCCTGATTGTGGCGCTCACCTGCACGGCGCCAAACACGCATACGACCATCATTGGCACCAAGGCAGAAGCGACTCTCATCGCTGAAGACGACACGTCTCCATTCGTCCCTCCATTCACGCCTGTCGCGACACCACTGGAGGCGGGCTGCACGATGTTGGGGCGTGAGTGGAAGACGGCCTAACGGTGTGCGGGACCGTAGCCCAGCTTCATGGAGACGGTTGCGAATGGTCCTCGCCGATACCCCAGGAGCAACAGTGTCCCTAATTTGCTGGGAAGTGGCGGTGCGGTCCCCTACGGCACTGCGTAGGATCCTACGGTCTTGGCGTGCATCCGTGCGTCGCTGCGGTCCGGTCCCAGGTCGACGGGCACGTGCACCTTCCGCCGACCACTGGCGACAACATCGATGTACTGTGGAGACCTCACGCCCCACGTGTTGAGCAATTCGGCGGTACGTCCACCCGGCCTCCCGCATGCCCACTATACGCCCTCGCTCAAAGTCCGTCAACTGCACATACGGTTCACGTCCACGCTGTCGCGGCATGCTACCAGTGTTAAGGACTGCGATGGAGCTCCGTATGCCACGGCAAACTGGCTGACACTGACGGCGGCGGTGCACAAATGCTGCGCAGCTAGCGCCATTCGACGGCCAACACCGCGGTTCCTGGTGTGTCCGCTGTGCCGTGCGTGTGATCATTGCTTGTACAGCCCTCTCGCAGTGTCCGGAGCAAGTATGGTGGGTCTGACACACCGGTGTCAATGTGTTCTTTTTTCCATTTCCAGGAGTGTGTATATATATATATATATATATCAATTCATGACATTCAGTCTTACAAATTTCCTTTATCTGACAGACACGCGTCCAGACCGTCTGCTCTCAAAATTTTGCCATCTCTCTCCCCACAGCCACCACTGCTAGCGCCTAACCTCCAACCACGCAACGCTACGCGCTGTTCACATCCACCTGCCCAACACTACACAAGCGAATATTCCAACAATGCCAACCAGCCACAGACTGCACACAGCACAGTCAGTGATTTTCATACAGAGCGCTACGTGGCGTTACCAACATAAAAACCTAAACAGCCTACTTACACAATGAAGCACGTGCTCGTCTCCGACCTCCACTTTCTGTGATGAGACAATTTTGCCTAACACCCGTTGGTTCACCGTTCTTCAACCTATTTCCATAGATGCTCTTAACACTGGACGCGAACTGCCGACCAGCGTCGCCATTTCGAGACGCTCGTTCCCAGGGATCGGGTCATAACAATCAGCCATTTCTCAAAGTCGCTTATATCAGTGGATATCCCCGTTTGCGTCCCGTATCATTGCTAGAACTCGTCCCATTTTTTTCTGCTACGCTTATATATTTGAGGCAGTCAAATGAAGAGAAGATAGATGGAAAAATGTATGTAAACTGTTTATTATTTGAAACGTAATCGCCCTCTTACATTTCTCCCAGCGTGAGACAAGATGGTCAGTGCATTAATGAAAAAATGTTTTCAGTTGCCTACAGAAACATCATCGTATCTAGGCGTGAACCTCTTCGACTGAAGCCAATCGAAGGCGACGAATTATTTTCTGTAGGGCTCCAAAAATATGGAAATCGCATGGGGAGATGTGTACGACCTTACCAGCAAAACTTCTGCAGCGGGCCCACATGGTGTCAAGGTAGTTTCGACTACGCTGCAGAAGTTCCGCTGGGAAGCCCTCACACATCCTTCATACAGTTGCGACCTCTTCCCATGCGTCTACCACATTTTTGGAGCCCTGAAGAAGGACCTCCAAGACCGTCGATCTGCTTTGGACGAAGAGTTGCACATCTGGGTTCAATCATGGTTCTGTTGGCAACTGCAAACATATTTTCATGAAGGCATTGGCCATCTTGGGATAAATGCATTAACAGTTATGACGATTACTTTCGAAATAATAAACAGTTTACTTACTTTTTCTCCACATGTCTCCTTTTTATTTGGTAGTCCCTTCTACTTTTTTTTACTGTGTTTCGTATACTCAACATTGCCAGGCGCCATTCAGTCTCGCGGAGGGCAGTGGTTATAAAGCATTGGTTCATCATTGTATATACTTCTTTTTTGTTCTAGTTTCTGAGGTATGAAAATAATTAGATTTACATTCAAGTTGACTCCAAATAATTAAAAGTGTGAAGTCATTCATATGAGTACCAAAAGAAATCTGTTAAATTTCAGTTACACGATAATAGGTTATCAGTATTGGCACGAGCTCAAAAACTCGATATGACCGATTTATTATTTCAGGATTAGGGCTATCATGATAAACCTGACGCTACTGGGCAAGGTTATTCCCCTTCCCTCACAGATATACCATCCAGCCAAATACGTCTGTGGCAACTGTGCGAGATATATTCTAGGTCCCCCCCCCCTCCCCCTCAGGAAATCACCATCCTGCCCACGAAACCCTCCACTACCCCCTCCCCATGGACCAATAAAATTCAACCCCCTTTCCCCTTCCTCTTCCTTTATAACTAGAGCTAATTAAGTGGGCGATGTCAGTCTAATTGTGTGTGCCATAGGGAGAGGGTCGGCCGGTGTGGCCGGCGGTTCTAGGCGCTTCAGTCTGGAACCGCGCGACCGCTACTTCCGCAGGTTCGAATCCTGCCTTGGGCGTGGATGTGTGTGATGTCCTTAGGTTAGTTAGGTTTAAGTAGTTGTAAGTTCTAGGGGACTGATGATCTCAGATGTTAAGTTACATAGTGCTCAGAGCCATTTGAACTATTTTTTAGGGAGAGGATCATGCTTGTTTGTTGTCAGGGTGTGGGTATTTGTTACAAATAAAAAGTAATAACAATTTTATCATTATTCCAGTTAAGCGAGATTCATCCCACTGCTCTCGACGTCACTCCAGTGTAACATCACTTCAGTGTCTCGCCACGTCATCATTACTTCACATTAACGTCACGTTACGTTCAAGTCATGATGCTGTCAACTTATCAAAGCGCAGCCTGTACTCAAAAGTATTTGAACGATGTGCTTTATTTATCATTCTTGCACTGTTGCCCGCCATTCGAAGTATGTGCTCTGTATTGACATGATCAGGATATAGATATTTGTTATAAGTAACAAATTAATTTAATTTTTACTCTAACTACGCGAATTGCGTCATTAGAGGAACCAGTCACCACCCCAGACACGTAAGTAATCTCACAATTAATTGTTATTCTGAGTTAAGTTGTTGCAATTTTTACTGATATTTTCCAAACACTGACAACCTCACCCTGAATATGATGATAAACAATTACTGCAACACATTATTTAACAACAAATATGCTCTTGCAGAGACTTTAAATGTTAAAGAAACACCACAGTGAAATATGTATAGAATTTGCCACAACGCCCTTGCCTTGGCTTTAAATGCTAACGAAACACCACAGTGTGATGTATAAACAAATTACAGCAATGCATGATTTAACAACAAATATGCAACCTGTGTGTTTAACGCTGTGTGTATGTGTTAAAATGAGTGTGATGTTCAATGGTAGAAATAGCAAAATTCTGTAAGCATTGTAGTTTCACAAATTTTCATGATTGTCAGCCAACAATGCTCGTAAATACGATATGTACAAGAATAACACAGTGCTACAAAATATGTACCTCCAGAACTGATCAGTACTAGCGCCGCCAACAAGTGAAATGCCTACAGCAGGGGTGGCCAAGATTTCGGCTCCTGGACTGTGTCTGGAGCCCTATTCTGTATCTTTCCGCCATTTTGCCGATCGGTTCGGTACACTAGCGCACCGTATGGTCTTGTTTTCGAAGGAGAGGCCCAACATTATTCTGAAACCATTTCGGAAGCGATGCCGAACGTTTCTAGCAAACCAAGACGCTTTTGATTGGTTGGCGTGAGGAGACGCTGTTGTCAGTTCTCCTCGCGCCAAGGCCGGCGGCGGTGGTCTAGCGGTTCTAGGCGCTCAGTCCGGAACCGCGCGACTGCTACGGTCGCAGGTTCGAATCCTGCCTCGGGCATGGATGTATGTGATGTCCTTAGGTTAGTTAGGTTTAAGTAGTTCTAAGTTCTAGGGGGCTGATGACCACAGATGTTAAATCCCATAGTGCTCAGAGCCATTTGAACCATTTGAACCATCATCGCGCCAACCAATCGAAAGCAATCTGCCTCAGATCCTCGCATGCGCACTGCAGCGCCGCAGTGGCACGAACTCGAAGTGGCTAGCGGCTGACACAGGCACGCTATTCTTCACAGTACTGAGAAGGGTGGTTAGAGTACGTAATACTGTTCAGATTTCGCTGACAACATGATTCCATGAATGTATGATAACAATAGGATATTGACTGTGTTCTGGAAACTGTCATGAATGTCACATTTTGTCATTTTATTCTCATTCCCATCGAACAGTACTGGCAGATTCGGCTCTCACTGTGTTGTCGCTATTACCACACAGAAGTATTGTGTCTGCCGAATCTCAGTACGAGATTCGTGTAACATTCAGTTTCGCGTATCTGACGATATGCCATTAAGCATTCGAATAGGGGAGACCCATAAAGATCTACACTGTATGTGAATTTCAGTATTTTTACATGATTTTTGTAGAAGATGAATACTCTAAACGATGTACTTGTTAGGAGTTATGCTGTGTCCGCCAGAGGATACGAGAGACAGCTATATACAGAGAGAGCGCCGTACTGCGAGTCCACCCTCCAGAGAAATGCAACATAGTTATGGTCAGATGCCATAGGAGGCACACAATGCAAATACACTGATGCAAAAAGTCGTAATATAGAGAAACAAATAAGGTACAGTAATGAAATTTCTGGAACAGATTTGTCTAGCTAACATTTTTAAGCGATTAACGTTGCAAAATCACAGGTTAACGTAAAGGTCAGATAAGCCATTGAAAATGTGAAATTTTAGTACATTAACAACTGATGTAACTGCCAAAATGTTGAATGCAAGCATGCAAACGTGCATGCATTGTGTCACACAGCTGCTGGACTTCAGTTTGTGGGATGGAGTTCCGTCGTTGTTGCACTTGGTCGTTTAGTACAGGGATAGTTAATGCATCCAGAATGACATTTTCACTCTGAAGCGGAGTGTTCGCTGATATGAAACTTCCTGGCAGATTAAAACTGTGTACCGGACCAAGACACGAACGCGGGACCTTTACCTTACATGGGCAAGTGCTCTGCCATCTGAGCTACCCAAGCAAGACTCACGACCCGTTCCCAGAGCTCCAATTCCGCCAGTACCTTCCAAACTTCACAGAAGCACCGAACGGTCTAAGGCGCTGCAGTCATGGACTGTGCGGCTAGTCCCAGCGAAGATTCGAGTCCTCCCTCGGGCATGGGTGTGTGTGTTTGTCCTTAGGATAATTTAGGTTAAGTAGTGTGTAAGCTTAGGGACTGATGACCTTAGCAGTTAAGTCCCATAAAATTTCACACACATTTGAACATTTTTTTCACAGAAGCTCTTCTGCGAACATTGCAGAACTAGCACTCCTGGAAGAAAGGATATTGCGGAGACATGGCTTAGCCACAGCCTGGGGAATGTTTTCGGAATGAGATTTTCACTCTGCAGCGGAGTAGAGCACTTGCCCCGAAAGGCAAAGGTCCCGAGTTCGAGTCTCGGTCTTGTACACAGTTTTAATCTTCCAGGAAGTTTCATATCAACGTACACTGCGCTGCAAAGTGAATCTCTCATTCTGGAAACATTCCCCAGGTTGTGGCTAAGCCACGTCTCCGCAATATCCTTTCTTCCAGGAGTGCTACTTCTGCAAGGTTCGCAGGAGAGCTTCTGTGAAGTTTGGAAGGTAGGAGAGAGGTACTGGCAGAATCGAAGCTGTGGGGTCGGGTCGTGAGTCGTGCTTGGGTGGCTCAGATGGTAGAGCACTTGCCCGCGAAAGGCAAAGGACCCGAGTTCGAATCTCAGTCCGGCACACAGTTTTAATCTGCCAGGAAGTTTCACGGTTAATGCTGGTTATGGATGACACTTGAGTTGTCTGATAATGTTGCACATGCGCTCAAATGAAGACAGATCTGGTGATCGAGCAGGCCAAGGTAACATGACCACACACCGTAGAGCATGTTGGGTTACAACAGCGGTATGTGAGCGAGCGTTATTCTGTTGGAAAACACCACCTGGAATGCTGTTCATGAATAACAGCACAACAGGTAGAATCACTAGATTGACGTACAGATTTGCAGTCAGGGTGCATGGGACAAAAGCGCACCCCAGACCATAACACCATGTGTAGGTCCAGTGCGTCTACGCTGCAGCCAGGATGGTTGCAGGTGTCCATCTGTCCTCCTACAGACCAACACATGGCAATGAGGCAGAACTGGCTTTCATCAAACAACACAACATACCTTCCCGCCACCCTCGACTGAGCTCTCGCGTGACGCTATTGAAGTCGTAAACTGTGGTGGTTATTGGTCAGTGGAATGCATGCTACATAGCGCCTAGCTCGGAGCTGTCCTTGAAGTAACCGATTTTTAACAGTTCATTATGTCACTGTTGTAGCCAACTGCCGTTTGAATCGCTGCTGTAGATGCAGTACTGCGCCACGGCATATGCCAATCATGACGGTCTTCCCTCTCGGTAGTGCCATGAGGTCATCCGTAGCCCGGTCTTCTTACTGTCGTACCTTCGTGAAACCACCGCTGCTGGTAATCACGTACAGCGGCTATATTCCTCCCAAGTCTCTCTGCAATATCGTGGAAGGAACATTCAGCATCTCGTAGCCCTTTTGCACGACCTCGTTCAATCTCAGTGAACTAATGATATTGGATTCATCGTTGTCTTAAAGACATTGTTCACTAACATCAACTCTGTACGTCTAATCTCAAACTTAACAAATGCTCATGACCGGTACAGTGCGTATTTAAAGCCAACCAGATTTGCACGCTCATAGTGGCGTCACTAGCACCCCTCTTATCCGATTGGCACCAAATTTCAACAGACGTCATCTTTCGGTTGTACGAGGGGCGTTCCGAAAGTAATGCCTCCTATTTTTATTCATGGAAACTACAGGAGATACGTAAATCACAACAGTTCAGCTAATATTTCAGCTACAGACTTTCATTTTTTCACCACCATTCGTTATGCACTTTTGTCTGTATGATGAATTTGCAAAAATCGGAACTAGCTGTGGCTAACCACTCCCTTACACCTTTGAGAACAGCATCCGAGACTTGAAAATGTTCGCCACGTAGTCCGACATACAGATGCCGAAAGAGGTGGAAGTCTGAAGGCGCTAAATCGGGACTGTACGATGGACATGGTAAGACAGTCCACCCGAATTTTGCAATGGGTTGCGTGGTCGCAAAACTGATGTGGGGTCTGGCGTTACCATATTGCAGGTGAAAGTTGGTCTTTTTCTCTGACCTTACTTGAGAATTTGGGCTTTCAATTTAGTCAAAAAAATGGCTCTGAGCACTATGGGACTTAACTTCTAGGGTCATCAGTCCCCTACAACTTAGAACTACTTAAACCTAACTAACCTAAGGACATCACACAAATCCATGCCCGAGGCAGGATTCGAACCTGCGACCGTAGCGGTCGGGCGGTTCCAGACTGTAGCGCCTAGAACCGCTCGGCCACCACGGCCGGCTTCAGCTTAGTCAGTGTCGTCTTGTAGCGTGCTGGATTGACACTTTCTGTAGGCTCCTGGTCATCCAAAAGAACCACACCCTGGCTCTCCCAGAAGAGTGTGCACATCACTTTGTCTGTCGAGGGCTGTGTCTTGAATTTCTTCTTTGACAGAGAATTCTCATGTCACGATTCCACTGTCTTCTGGATTCCGATTCGTAGTGGTGCCACCATGTCTCATCTCTGGTGACGATGCTATTCAGAAAATTGTCATATTGGTCCAGCAGCTCCCGACAGTTTTCCATTCGATGAGCTTTTTGTTCTTCTGTAAGCATACGCGGGACCTATCTCGCACAGACTTTGTGATAACCAAAATGATCCAACATCTTTTCCAAGGCATTACAGCCGACACTCAGTTCTACACACAATTCTCCGGTCATCATCTTCCGACTAGCACGGATGAGTTGATCAAGACGCTCTTCATTGCGAGGGATGACAGCTGTGCAGGGTCGACCGGGCTGTAGCTAGTCATGCACACCCTTTTCACCACCTTGAGAATGCCGTACCCATCGCCTCACATTGCTCATGTCTGTTGTATCGTCTCCATACACCTTCAACAAGGATTTCAATCAGAGCAATTTTTTCAGCAGTGAGTAATTCACTCACACATCGCTGTTTTATACGCGCGTCCATATCAGACTCCGTATTGGGAACACTCCACTGCTGGCACCAACTACCGCATAACAACGGAACCACCTGCAAATGAAAGACGATGGTTCAAGCATTAGCACTACGCACTGGCGCTGACATCCGAAGTCACCACACAAAAATAGTAGGCATTAGTTTCGGAGCTACCCTCGTAGAAATGTGCCTACGAACTTTCGTTTATGTTGCACAACTTCTTCTCGGTGCTGCATTTTTTTTTCTTCGTAAGGGTGGATCCCAACTGGACATCCGTTCCGCCAAACGCGGTTGTAAAAGGAGACACGGCACCACTCAGACGGAGTGTATCAACCGTTAGTTCGACAGTATCAACGCCATGTGACTTTTATTAATGTCGAATGAAACAACAATTTTGCTACTACCATTTACTGTTTATTTATGTCCACAATGCGTTTCGAAGCATTAGGGCTTCTCTGCAGTCTCTGCCCAGAAGAACCCAAGTGGACATTCTACAAGTTATTTTAGTCGTCGTTCACTGGCTAAGCGTTAGACCAGTGTTCAATGATTCATCAATGCAAATGAACATTTTACAACATTGAACGCAACTTCTTAACACCCAAGATACGTAATGTACAATTTCTTTTAATAAATTATTGTTAATTGTTGCTAATATACGTTGCCATAACTTCTGCTGTAGTTCGCCTGAACCTATTTGGTCCTGTGACGCGACTGTATAGATGTTGCTTGCGAGCAAGCCACCTCAATAATAGCAACTACTTTCTGTGGTACAGAATTCCCTCCCCTCCGCATTTATGTTAGACAATAAGTGTATTTCATGAATACAAGTTATATATGTTGACAAAATTGCAACAACAAAAAATTCCACCTTCCACAGGTTATACATAGCACACTCAATGTGATACGCAACATTGGAAAGATCCGTTGCCGAACGAGCTATTCTGCTATTCAGTAAATGAAAGCACTTTAGTAAGTTCAGTATTTTCCGAGACTCTTCCTGACAAGTTTCAAGCCGTTCCTCAGATGCGAGAACTTCACTTGTGAAAAACAAATTACAAACCTCTGCCCTTAATTCGATTTGAGAACAGTTTTTGACATGCTTGCAGGTTTTAACGTGACTGTTATTAATGTGGAATGAAACAACCATTTTGCTGTTACCATTCACTGTTTATTTATATCCACAATGCGTTTAGAAGGTTTAAATCTCATCATCAGGTGGATTTACATGTGTTAGTACGACGTGTATATGTCTTGTGTTACGACTGTATGGTAACCTCTGCACTCTCTAGTGGAGAAACAAAAACGCTATTTCAGAACATGGTTCTGTGGAGGTTTTTGACTAAAAATTAAACGACTACCTAAATGTGAAAATAAAACAACTAAAATACAATACCTCCAGTGTTCACAGGCTCTTTTCTCTGTCGTAATACACCACATGTAAACCGTCAGCCGGCCAGTGTGGCCGAGCGGTTCTAGGCGCGTCAGTCTGGAACCGCGCGACCGCTACGGCCGCAGGTTCGAATCCTGCCTCGGGCGTGGATGTGTGTTATGTCCTTAGGTTAGTTAGGTTTAAGTAGTTGTAAGTTCTAGGGGACTGATGACCTTCGCTGTTAAGTCCTATAGTGCTCAGAGCCATTTGAACCATTTGTAAACCGTCATACTTTGTAAACAAAGGTGATGTCAGGAAACTACAAGGTTTAAACAACATAAACCAAAATAGAAACAAGTACAAAGAGTATGTATCAAAACAACATTATTATTTCTGAATAAGTTTTAAAGAATTTCGGAGAGCTTTGTTTGAGTTGATGAATATTTCGAGGGTATAACAATCATTTGCCGTCAAGTTTATATACCTTATGTAGATTGACTTATATAAATGAGTATGAAATTTAAGATATATAAACGTGACAGAAAATGATTTGTATACTACTTGAAATATTTATTCTAAAGCATGTATTCATCAACTCACAAAAAAATGTTCTCTACAATCCTCTAAATCTCATTCAGAAATAATAATGTTGTTTTGCTATATATTCATTGGTATATGTTCTTTGCACCTAGTATTTCCCAGACATCATCTTTGTTTACAAAATATGGCAGTTTAAATGTGATGTATCATGACATAGAAAAGAACCTGTGACCACTGGATGTATTCTATTTCAGTTGTTTTATTTCCACACTTAGATACACGTTTAATTCTTAGTCAAAAACCTCCTGAAAACCATGTTCTGAAATAGTGTTTTTGTTTCTCCACTAGACAGTGCCACAAGTTACTCCAAAGCCGTAACACACGCAAACGCACATGTTGTACTAAAACATGTAAGTCCATCGGATGATGGAGGTTTAAACCTTCGAAATGCGTTGTGGATGTAAATAAACAGTGACCGGAAACAGAAAACTTGATGTGTCATTCGACACTATGAGGATCCACACAGCACGCAGATTTAAGATTTTTTACGTGATTTTTGTAGGAGATAGAGACTATAAGCGATTTTCTATCGTGATGGAGATGGGAGCGCTGAATGGCTGTCTGCAGCCAATACTTGTCGCGATAACGTCAGATGCCAATCAATTTAAATCTGATTATAGTAGAAATAACTCCTCGCTAATGACACCTAAGTCGACAAGAATATCCATTCTCCTTTTGTGACCGTGTAACATACTTTCCGATTCGCACGTTGGAATATTATACATGAAAATCCGACCGGTAAGTGATGGCTTACAAGAGAAGGGAATGGCTTACATTATGTCTCTTGGGGTTTTTGTGTACACGCGTTTAAATCTCCCGAGGCGTACGTTGTGGTCCTCTGCAAGCAGCGGCGGGCAGCAAATGGTCAAGTGGCCAATGGCAAGCCCGCGAAGGCTAGCCAATCACTCCACGTCCCGCGAATTGCCTGCCGCGCCTCGTGGGGGTCACGTTCCCAACGCTCGCTACAGTGACGCCGGCTCAAACGACATGCCAGGCACACTTACGTAGTGTCTACGCAGTTTGCCAGACAGCGGAAGTTGCCACACTTCACGTACAGTGCTTGCTATGAATACACCTCTAAGACTGGGTAGTCAGACTTGTGAGGTCGAAAACTGCCTGATTTCTCCTGGGTCTTCTTTTTTCTGGTATTATCCCGTGTCTTCACAGGGTCGGTATCTTAATCTGTATTTGGCAATGTTAGTGGTGGAGGGTGGCCGCATGCCCTTCTTGTCTCCATTCCTCTTCATCTACATCTACATCTTTATGGTTACTCTACAATTCACACTTAAGTGCCTGGCAGAGGGTTCATCGAACCATTTTCATACTACTTCTCTACCATTCCACTCTCGAATGGCGCGCGTGAAAAAGGAACACCTAAATCTTCCCGTTCGAGCTCTGATTTCTCTTATTTTATTATGATGATCATTTCTCCCTACGTAGGTGGGTATCAACAAAATATTTTCGCATTCGGAAGAGAAATTTAGTGATTGAAATTTCATAAATAGATATCGCCGCAAAGAAAACCGCCTTTGTTTCAGTGTCTGCCACCCCAACTCGCGTGACACTCTCACCCCTATTGCGCGATAACACAAAACGGGCTGCCCTTCTTTGCACTTTTTCGATGTCCTCCGTCAATCCTACCTGGTAAAGATTCCACACCGCGCAGCAATATTCCAGCAGAGGACGGACAAGTGTAATGTAGGCTGTCTCTATAGTGGGTTTGACGCATCTTCTAAGTGTTCTGCCAACAAAACGCAGTCTTTGTTTCGCCTTCCCCACAATATTATCTACGTTCATATATTATCTATCCACAATATTATCTATCCAATTTAAGTTGCTCGTAATTGTAATTCCTATGTATTTAGTCGAATTGACAGCTCTTAGATTTGTGCGATTTATCGTATAGCCAGAATTTATCGTATTTCTATTAATACCCATGTGGATGACCTCGCACACTTTTCTTTGTTTAGTGCTAATTGCCGCTTTTCGCACCATACAGAAATTCTCTATAGGTCATTTTGCAAATGGAATTGATCGTCTGATGATTTTACTAGACGGTAAACTGCAGCATCATCTGCAAACAATCTAAGAGGGATGCTCAGATTATCACCTAGATCATTTATGTAAATCAGGAACAGCAGAGGACCTATGACACTACCTTGCGGAACGCCAGATATCACTTCTGTTCTACTCGATGATTTACCGTCTATCACTATGAACTGTGACCTCTCTGAGAGGAAATCACGAATCCAGTCACACAACTGAGACGATACTCCATATGCACGCAATTTGATTAATAGTCGCTTGTGAGGAAAGGTATCAAAGGCCTTCTGGAAATCTAGGAATATGGAATGGATCTGAGATCCCTTGTCGACAGCACTCATTACTTCATGGGAATAAAGAGCCTAGCTGTGTTGCACAAGAACGATATTTTCTGAATCCGTGTTGGTTATGTATCAATAAGTCATTTTCTTCAAGGTGATTCATAATGTTCGAGTAGAGTATATGCTCCAAAATCCTACTGCAAATTGAGGTCAGTGATATGAGTCTGTAATTGGATGCGTAACTCCTATTTCCTGTCTTAAATATTGGTGTGACCTGTGCTACTTCCCAGTCTTCAGGAACAGAGCTTTCGGCAAGTGAGCGGTTGAAAATGATTGCTAAGAAAGGCGCTATTGTGTTTGCATACTCTGAAAGGAACCTAATTGGTATACCATCTCGACCGGAAGACTTCCCTTTCTTAAGTGATTTGAGTTGTTTCGCAACACCTAAGATATCTACTTTTATGTCACTCATACTAACAGCTGTTCTGGTTTCGAAATCTGCAATATTTGCTTCCACCTTCATTCGTGAAGGAATTACGGAAAACTGTATTTAGTAATTCTGCTTTAGTGGCACCATCATCGGTAACATTTCAATCGCTATCACGCAGTGACGGTATTGACTGTTTTTTGCCACTGATGTACTTTACATACGACCAGAACCTCTTTGGGTTTTCTACTATATTTTGAGACAATGTTTCATTGTGGAAACTATTAAAAGCATCTCGCACTGATGACCGCACTAAATTTCGAGCTTCCGTGAAAGTTAGCCAGCCTTGGGGGTTTTGCGTTCTTCTGAATTTGGCATACTTTTTTCGTTGCTTCTGCAACAGTGCTCTGACGTGTTTTGTGTACCATGGTGGATCAGTCCCGTTTCTTACTAACTTATGCGGTATGAATCTGTCTACTGCTGTCGATACTGTATCTTCGAATTTGAGCCACATCTGGTCTACACTTACATAATTAGCTTGGAAGGAATGGAGACTCCTTCTTAGGAAGGCATCAAGCGAATTTTTATCTGCTGTTTTAAATAGATATGTTTTGTGTTTATTTTTAGTGGTTTTGGTTGATATGGTTTTGAGCCTCTCTACAATGACCTTGTGTTCACTAATCCCTGTATCTGTCATGATGCCCTCTATTAGATCAGGATTATTTGTGGCTAAGAGGTCAAGTGTGTTTTCGTAACCATTTACAATTCGTGAGGGCTCATGAACTAATTGTTCAAAGTAATTCTCAGAGAAAGCATTTAGTACAATTTCGGAAGATGTTTTCTGTCTACCACCGGCTTTGAACATGTATTTTCGCCAACAAATCGAGGGTAGATTGAAGTCTCCACCAATTATAATTGTATGAGTGGTGTACTTATTTGTAATGAGATTCACGTTTTCTATGAACCGTTCAGATATTATATCATCTGAGTCGGGGGTCGGTAGAAGGAGCCCATTATTATTTTGGTACGGATGTTGAGTATAACCTCTACCCATAGTAATTCGCAGGAACTATCTATTTCAACTTCACTACAAGATAAACTACTACCAACAGACACAAACACACCACCACCTACCTTATTTAATCTATCCTTTCTTCCTCCCGCCTTACAGGTACACAAACGAAATTGTTTGATCGCTTTCGAACAACACAGTATACACCTTCCCGGATGTGGGAAACCGCCTAAAAATCCACATCCAGGCTGGTCGGCACAAGGGCACTTGTCGTTGATACGCTGAGCTCATAAGATTCGGAAGATGTTATAGCTTACTGTACCTACCATTTTAGTGAAGTAACTAATGAAGGTTTTGGAAGATCCTATTATACCTCAACCTCTCCCTTCGTCCTATATATGCTTAATAAAAGTAAGAATAATTTTTATGGAAGTGCACACGTAAGGATAAAAGGTAAAGAGGTTTGTGAATATGTAAAAATGGTTGGAGACTGTACTGTATATTATCATAAATAAAAAACAAAGATACACATTGCTCTTACCAGATCCCGGATGCGGCGTTCTAACGCGCGCAGCCATTCGGGCGAGCTGATTTTTCTTGGGTATCGAGCAGATACAATGAGTTGACAAACGTCTCGGATACCTCCTAATATCGTGTTGGACCTCCTTTTCCCTTGTGTATTGCAGCAACTCGACGTGACATGGTCTCAACATGTCGTTCCATTTACCATGCAGAAATATTGAGCAATGCTGCCTCTATAACCGCCCACAACTGCGAAAGTGTAATTGGAGCAGGATTTTGTGCATGAGCTGACCTCTCGATTATGTCCCGTAAATGTTTGGTGGGGTTCATGTCAAGCGATCTGGATGGCCAAACCATTCGCTTGAACTTTCCAGAAAGTTTTTCAAACAAATCCCGAGCAACTGCGGCCTCGCGACATGGCGCATTGTCATCCATAAGAATTCAAAAAATTCAAATGTGTGTGAAATCTTATGGGACTTAACTGCTAAGATCATCAGTCTCTAAGCTTACACAATACTTAACCTGAATTATCCTAAGGACAAATACACACACCCATGCCCGAGGGAGGACTCGAACCTCTGCCGGGACCAGCCGCATAGTCCATGACTGCAGCGGTTGAGACCGCTCGGATAATCCTGCGTGGCATAAGAATTCCATCGTAACGGCTCCCAGTAGCCGAAAGTTACCATTTAGAGTCAGTGATCGGTTCATTTGAACCAGAAGACCCAGTCCATTCCATGTAAACACAGCTTACACCATTATGGAGCCACCATCAGCGCCGGCCGGTGTGGCCGAGCGGTTTTAGGCGCTTCAGTCTGGAACCGCAAGACCGCTACGCTCGCAGGTTCGAATCCTGCCTCGGGCATAGATGTGTGTAATGTCCTTAGGTTTAAGTAGTTCTAAGTTCTAGGGGACTGATGACCTGAGAAGTTAAGTCCCATAGTGCTCAGAACCATTTGAACCATTTGCGCCACCATCAGCTTGCACAGTGCCTTGTAGACAACTAGGGTCCATGGCGTCATGGAGTCGGCGCCACACTCAAAACGCACCATCAGCTCTTACCAGCTGAAATCGGGACTAATCTGACCAGGCCACGGTTACGAGTCGCCTAGGGTCCAACCAATATTGTCATGAGCCCACGAGTAACGCTGCAGGCGATGTCGTGCTGTTAGCAAAGGCACTCGTGTCGGTCGTATGCTGCAATAGCCCATTAAGGGCAAATTTTGGTACAGTGTGAGATTATTTACGCAGCATTGCTGGTCTGTTAGCCATTACAACGCTACGCAAACGGCGCTACTCTCGGTCATCACGTGAAGGACGTCGGCCCCTGCGTCGTCCATGGTGAGAGATAATGCCTGAAATTTGGTATTCTCGGCACACTCTTGACACTGTGGGTCTTGGAATATTGAACTCTCTAACGATTTCCGAAATGGAATGTCCTGTGACCTACCATTTCGCGTTCAAAGTCTGTTAATACGCGTAGTGCGGCTATAATCACGCTGGAAACATTTTCACATAAATCACCAGAGAACAAATGATAGCTCCGCCAATGCACTGTCTTTTTATCCCTTGTGTACGCGATACTATCGCTTTCTGTAAATGTGCATATCACTATCCCATGACTTTGCCACCTCAGTGCAAATACTGAATGGCAGTGAACAGGTCTGTTCCTGGTGAAGAAGCTGTCCAACTTACTTGAGAGTTTCTGTTGGAGGGTGTAGGGCCCTCTGTTATTTTTCAACGCAAAACGAATTGAGTGGATAATATTCAAATCTGGTCATGTCGGGGAATCAAACCTGGCATAACGACCATATGAGTGAGGTTGTTACCATCATCAAAGCCACAATACCCTCTAAGGGACATTTCCTGTCTTATTGAATTAACATGATAACCTAAAATGGTTTAATTGAACTTATCAGTTACCTCTCCTGGCAGTGTAATCACAAATGCCACTGACAGTAGCCGTAAGATCTTCCACACCATGACGGAATATTATGCATGCAACACCAATGGAAGAAGACCGTTTGGATTGTACGCTCCCCTTGTTGTTCTCGAAGGGAGAAAGGAAGATTAGGGCGTAACGTCCAGTCGAAAACAATATCTTTAGAAACGGAGCATCTGCTCGCTTTGCGGAAGGATGTGGATGCAAATGGCTGTATCCGTTACAAAGGAACCATCCCATAATTTGCATGAAGATATTTAGGGAAACCACAAGATTTCCCAATCTGGAAACCTGGATGGCGATTTAAGCCACCGTCTTCTCAAACGTGAGTCCAGTGTCCTAGGTGTCACGGTTGTCTGTCGGGCGAAATTCAGTGCAGCGATGTCGGGTTATCACCTAGTCGGATGGGCGCCCGCAACAAAGGCAGGGAGCAGGGCGTGCATTTATCCCTACTGAGAGCTCATTTAGTTTATGAATATAAAAAAAAATCTGTAACCGAAGTGCTCGTATTTTAATGACCTATAATACCTTAAAAATTATCAGACAAGACTAAATAAAAATTCTATTCAGTACGTGTAATGTGAGTTGTTAAACGAAAGAGGTTCAAATGTGTGTGAGATCTTATGGGACTTAACTGCTAAGGTCATCAGTCCCTAAGCTTACACACTACTTAACCTAAATTACCCTAAGGACAAACACACACACACACCCATGCCCGAAGGAGGACTCGAACCTCCGCCGGGACCAGCCGCACAGTCCATGACTGCAGCGGTTCAGACGGTTCGGCTAATCCCGCGCGGCTTAAATGAAAGAGATTAGTGGAAAACTTTATAGGTGGTTGGACTGAAATTATAAAACGAATTACTAATGTAAAATTACTATGTTCTTCTTACCAACGGCCTTGCCGCAGTGGTAACACCGGTTCCCGTCAGATCACCGAAGTTAAGCGCTGTCAGGGTGGTCTAGCACTTGGATGGGTGACCATCCGGTCTGCCAAGCGCTGTTGGCAAGCGGGGTACAGTCAGCCCTTGTGAGGCAAACTGAGGAGTTACTTGATTTCCGGTCTCGGAAACTGACATACGGCCGGGAGAGCGTTGTGCCGACCACATGCCCCTCCATGTCCGCATCCAGTGACGCCTGTGGTCTGAGGATGACACGGTGACCGGTCGGTGCCGTTGGACCTTCATGGCCTGTTCGGGAGGAGTTTAGTTTAGTTTATGTTTTTCGTTAAGAAACCTCAATTTTAAAGCTGTACGAAAATGGAAGTATAGCCATCATAGACCTAATGCAGCATGCAGACGTCATCGAAAGTGAGTGAACATCTGTTGTCAGACAACACATGCTTGTAGTTAGAAAATCTTGCAATATTTGCTCCAACAACTGGAGCATGCACTTTGATATTTTCTTTAGTTAAAAAAAAAAAAAAAAGAGAATCGATACTCGAATATCGACGTTTCACAAATGGACATTACATTCAGCACTATATCTCAAAATATCAGTATTTTTATTTCAGTACTCAAACAGGGTAGAAGTTAACAACAGTAAGTGATGCGACGATGATGATAAGCAGGTGAACCGTTAACTTACAATGGTGTGCAAAATTAAACGACGAAAGTAAAATGGTTCAAATGGCTCTGAGCACTATGGGACTTAACTTCTGAGGTCATCAGTCCCCTAGAACTTAGAACTAGTTAAACCTAACTAACTTAAGGACATCACACACATCCATGCCCGAACAGGATTCGAACCTGCGACCGTAGCGGTCGCGCGGTTCCAGACTGTAGCGCCCAGAACCGCTCGGCCACCCCGGCCGGCAACGACGAAAGTAACTTTCGCGTGATGTGTCCTGCTAAGTAATATAGCTCGATGAAACTTGGACCGTGCGTAGAAAGAACTACTACAGTACAGTACTGTACAGGAGATAACTGAAAGAAATACACAATTAGACGAACAGAAATGGCTCTTTTATTCAAAGACAAAATTTACGCTGACGTCACTGCGATTCATGATGGTCACTAGATACACCAAAAAGAAATGCACGTGATAAACGGGTATTCATTGGACAAATATACTATACTATAACTGATATGTGACTACATTTTCACGCAATTTGGGTGCATAGATACTGAGAAATCAGTACCTAGAACAACCACCTCTGGCCGTAATAACGGCCTTGATACCCCTGGACATTGAGTCAAACAGATCTTGGATGACGTGTACAGGTACAGCTACCCATGCAGCTTCAACACGATACCACAATTCACCAAGGGTAGTGACTGGCGTATTGTGACGAGCCAGTTGCTCGCCCACCATTGACCAGACGTTTTCAATTGGGGAGAGATCTGGAGAATGTGCTGGCCAGAGCAGCAGTCGAACATTTTCTGTATCCAGAAAGGCCCGTACAGGACCTGCAACATGCGGTCGTGCATTATCCTGCTGAAATGTAGGGTTTCGCAGGGATCGAATGAAGGGTAGAGCCACGGGTCGTAACCCATCTGAAATGTAACGTCCACTGTTCAAAGTGACGTCAATGCGAACAAGAGGTGACCGAGACGTGTAACCAATGGCACCCCATACCATCACACCGGGTGATGTCGCCAAACACGGATGGGACCATCATGATGCTGTAAACAGAACCTGGATTCATCCGAAAAAATGACGTTTTGCCATTCGTGCACCCAGGTTCGTCGTTGAGTACACCATCGCAGGCGCTCATGTCTGTTATGCAGCGTCAAGCATAACCGCAGCCATGCATTAGATTAGATTAGATCAGATTAATACTTGTTCCATAGATCATGAATACGACACTTAGTAATGATGTGGAACGTGTCAGGTTAATAAAAGATGTCTGTACAAGATATTACATTACACAAAATATTGCATGTCACTAATGTTTAAGTTGGAGGTTTTTCTTTCCTTAATTTATATCTAAAAATTCAGCCAATGAGTAGGAGTTGTCATCTAGAAATTCTTTTAATTTATTTTTAAATGTTGGTTGGCTATCTGTCAGGCTTTTGATGCTGTTTGGTAGGTGACCAAAGACTTTTGTGGCAGCATAATTTACCCCTTTCTGTGCCAAAGTCAGATTTAACCCTGCATAGTGAAGATCATCCTTTCTCCTGGTGTTGTAGCTATGCACACTGCTATTACTTTTGAACTTGGTTGAATTATTAACAACAAATTTCATAAGTGAATATATACACTGTGAGGTTACTGTGAGGATCCCTAGACCCTTAAATAGATGTCTGCAGGATGACCGTGGATGAGCTCCAGCAATTATTCTGATTACACGTTTTTGAGCAATGAATACTTTTCTACTCAACGATGAATTACCCCAGAATATGATGCCATACGAAAGCAGTGAATGAAAGTAGGCATAGTAAGCTAATTTACTGAGATTCTTATCACCAAAATTTGCAATAACCCTAATAGCATACGTAGCTGAACTCAGACGTTTCAGCAGACCATCAATGTATTGCTTCCAGTTTAACCTCTCATCAATGGACACACCTAAAAATTTTGAAAATTCTACCTTAGCTACAGACTTCTGTTCAAAGTCTATATTTATTACTGGAGTTGAGCCATTTACTGTACGGAACTGTATATACTGTGATTTATCAAAATTTAAAGAGAGTCCGGTTGCTGAGAACCACTTAATAATTTTGTGAAAGGCCGGCCGAAGTGGCCGTGCGGTTAAAGGCGCTGCAGTCTGGAACCGCAAGACCGCTACGGTCGCAGGTTCGAATCCTGCCTCGGGCATGGATGTTTGTGATGTCCTTAGGTTAGTTAGGTTTAACTAGTTCTAAGTTCTAGGGGACTAATGACCTCAGCAGTTGAGTCCCATAGTGCTCAGAGCCATTTGAGCCAATTTTGTGAAAAACATCATTTACAATTACATCACTTAGTTCTTTGTTTTTGGATGTTATTACTATACTTGTATCATCAGCAAAAAGAACTAACTTTGCATCTTCATCAATGTGGAATGGTAAGTCATTAATGTATATCAAGATCAGTAAAGGACCTAAGACCGAACCCTGTGGGACCCCGTACTTGATAGCTCCCCAGTTTGAGGAATCAGCTGTTGTTTTAACATTACATGAACCACTTATTTCAACTTACTGCATTCTTCCAGTTAAGTATGAATTAAACCATTTGCGCACTGCCCCCCTCAAACCATAATGATGTAGCTTATCTAAAAGAATTCCATGATTTACACAGTCAAAGGCCTTTGAGAGATCACAAAATACACCAATGGGTGATGTCCGGTTATTCAGAGCATTTAATATTTGGTCAGTGAAAGCGTATGTAGCATTTTCTGTAGAAAAGACTTTCTGAAAACCAAACTGACATTTTGTTAGTACTTTGTTTTTACAAATATGGGAGGCTACTCTTGAATACATTACTTTCTCAAAAATTTTTGATAGAGCTGTCAGAAGAGAGATTGGGTGGTAGTTGTTGACATCAAACGTATCCCCCTTTTTATGCAATGGTTTTGCAATGGCATATTTCAGTCTATTGGGGGAAACACCCTGCTCCAAAGAGCTATTACATACGTGGCTGAGAATGCTACTTATCTGTGGGGAACAAGCTTTCAGTACCTTGCTGAAAGTGCCATCAATTCCGTAAGAGCTTTTACTTTTCAGTGAGTTTATTATTTTACTGATTTCAAAGGGAGAGGTTGGTGGAAATACAGTTGTTTCAAACTGCACAGGTATGGTCTCTTTATTAGTAGCCTTGCCTCTTCTAGTGAAGATCTAGATCCTATTTTCTCCACAACACTTAAAAAATGATTATTGAAAATATTTTCAATTTCTGATTGTTTGTTAGTACACTTGTCATTCAGTTTTATGGCAGTAAAGTCTTCCTGTGCTCTTGGTTGCCCTGTTTCCCTTTCAATAATATTCCAAATTGCTTTAATTTTATTATCAGAGTTACTGATCTCAGACATGATACACATGCTTCTGGAATTTTTAATAACTTTTCTTAGTACCGCACAATAGTTTTTATAATATTGAACAATTTCGGGGTCAGTACTCCCTCTTGCTGTTAGATACAGTTCTCTTTTACTGTTGCAAGATATTCTTATTCCTTTAGTTAGCCAAGGTTTTTTATATGTTTTCTTGGAATTATGTTTAAGTATTTTCTTGGGAGAACAATTTTCAAATACCCTTAAAAATGTATCGTGAAATAAGTTATATTTCAAGTTTGCATCGGGTTCCTTATACACTTCATCCCAGTCTAGCTGTTGTAGGCTTTCCCTAAAGTTTGCAATATTTATATTGTTAATTGAACGCACTGCTTTGAAATTCTGATTTGATATACTGCATGGAGCTATGTCATGTACTGTAATTAGCTGTGCACCATGATCTGAAAGACCATTCTCAACAGGATAAGCATTTATGTCCTTAAACTTATCTTGGTCTTTAAAAACGTTATCTATCAATGTCCTGCTGTTCTTTGTTATCCGAGTAGGAAAATCAATGACGGAGCTCAAATAGAAAGAACTAAGTAATACTACAAGGTCATTCTTCCTATTACACTCTTTCGGGGAATCAACATTGAAATCCCCACAAATGATGGTCTCCGAGCTGATAGTCCATGCTGCTGCAAACGTCGTCAAACTGTTCGTGCAGATGGTAGTTGTCTTGCAAACGTCCCCATCTGTTGACTCAGGGATCGAGACGTGGTTGCACGATCCGTTACAGCCATGCGGATAAGATGCCTGTCATCTCGACTGCTAGTGATACGAGGCCATTGGGATCCAGCACGGCGTTCTGTATTACCCTCCTGAACCCACCGATTCCATATTCTGCTAACAGTCATTGGATCTCGACCAATGCGAGCAGCAATGTCATGACACGACAAACCGCAATCGCGATAGGCTACAATCCTACCTTTATCAAAGTCGGAAACGTGATGGTACGCATTTTTCCTCCTTACACGAGGCGTCACGACAACGTTTCACCAGGCAACGCCAGTGAACTGCTGTTAGTGTATGAGAAATCGGTTGGAAACTTCCCTCATGTCAGCAAGTTGTAGGTGTCGCCACCGGCGTCAACCTTATGCGAATGCTCTGAAAAGCTAATCATTTACATATCACAGCATCTTCTTCCTGTCGGTTAAATTTCGCGTCTGTGGCACGTCATCTTCGTGGTGCAGCAATTTTAATGGTCAGTAGTGTACATAGATCTGATGAGCCCTGTCTCGTAGAGTACATTCGTCCAAGACACACTGGTCCCACCCTAGGCCTTATGGTCTGGAGAGCGGCAAACTACAACTGTCGTTCATTTTTGGTGTTTCTGGATGGAACACTAACCAGTGCTCGGTATGTGCAGAATGTTGTTAGACCCGTCCTTTTGCCGTTCTTGCAACAGGAAGGTGATGCGTTGTTCCAACAGGATAATACTCGCCCACACACTGCCCGTGAAACTCAACGTGTTCTGCAAAACGTGCAGCGATTTCCCTGGGCAGCACGACCTCCGGACTTGTTTCCTAATGAGCAAGTGTGGGATATGATGGGACGAGAAGTGACTCGTGTCACTTGTCAACCAACAGCTCTTACAAAATTACGTCGAGCAGGCGTGGAATAACGTATCCCAGAACAGTATTCGCCACATATACGATCGACTGGACGCTAGAGTCAGTGCCTGCATTGTCGCCTGTGGAGGTTACAACACATACTGATACGGGCGTTTCAGCATGGGTCGATACCTGGTATCTTTGAACCGCTTGTGCTATTGATTTGTAAATGTAATCATTTCATGTACTCCATATGCACTGTAGCATCAATAAATCTTGAGTGAACTGGAAGCCTCTAAACGGGAGTGCTAAATTTTTTTCCGGTAGCGTATTTGTTCAACGTATTCCAATCTCTGCCTACGACTACAATTTTTACCCTCTGCAGCTCTGAATATTTGATGTAAACAAACTTCTCTCTTTCGAAAATATTTTAACTGCAACTGCCAGTCTACATTTTGTATCCACTCTGCTTGCGCCATCATCAGTCATTTTGCTGTCGAGCACAATCATGTGCCAAGACGAGCATTTGCCATTTTCGGTACAAAACATGGTATAACTTCAGATCGAATAAAGCCTTCTCAAATGAAAGACACAAATATTGTTCTCGTATAACTATCTACCCGTTTGATGTGTAGCAAGAACCCATTTTCCATCTGAAAATTACCAGTTGCATCCCAGATGGTGACTTACAAAACGGCCGCGATGTTGGTACCATATCCTCATAGATTCTCTCGCTCTTCTATCTCATGCTGTTTGGCTTTAAACATCTGTTTATACGCCTGTTTTTGTTTTAGCAGAGTGATTTCATTGTTGTAGACGACCCTGTATAGTAAAGCGCTGTGGTGTTCAAACAAACTATCGCAAGTGGAGCAAGTAAGACTTTCTCCACTCCTTTGTATCAGGTGAATAGCCGGGCCATCGCAAACGCGTTGCCAACATTTGCGGCAGGAAACCAGAGGCCTCTCGTGCTAGGCAGCCTAAAGGAAAGGCCGGGTCTGGATGGCCGCCAAGGGCGGGGTCTGCTGTCATTGGCGTGCCTGGCCGCTAACCACCACCTGCCTTCGGATTTCTTTTTCTTTTTTTTTTTTTAATAAACTTCCCATCGTTCCCTTAGCCTTGCTGCTGGTGGACGAAAAATACAGCGGCGTTATATAGCTTTCATTTATTTACAACAAGCAACACCGTGAAGCTACGTTATTCCGCCCTCGCTGGACTCTCGTTTAAGAGGCCGCTACTGTTCGTGACGCAAAACAAAGTAAACTGCAATGAAAAATGTTTAACGCGAAACTGAGGGGGACGAAATACTTTTTTCCGTTTTAGACGAATTTTCCACTAAACGATGCATGAAAAAAGGAATAATACTATATATCTGGTCTCGTCAAGTTTCATTGCGTTGTTGTGGTCCGAAGACTGATTTGATGCACTTCTCGACGCTAATCTATGATGTGGGAGCCACCTCATTTCTGCATAACCACTGCAACATACGTCCATTTGAACCTGCTCACTGTACACAAGGCTTGATCCGCCTCTACCTTTCGTAACCCACACACTTCCTTCCATTACGAAATTGAGAATTCCTTGATACCTCAGGACGTGTGCTATCAACAAACCGCTTCCTTTCATCAAGTTTGTCCAAAATTTTTGTCCTCAATAAGATTGAGTGCCTCTTCATTTGTCATTCGATCGCTGTACCTATCTAAGCTTCTCCAGTCAACTCTAGCCTAACATTTCAAAAGCTTCAGTTCTCTTTTTGTGTGAATTGTCTACTGCACACGTTTCACTTCTGTACAAGGCAGCACTCCATACTACCACCTTAAGAAAATGCTTTCTGACATTTAAAATAATGTTCGAAGTTAACAAAATTCTCTTCTTCAGTAACTCTTTTTCTTGTTACGGTAGTCTTTATTTTATATACTCTCTTCTTTGACCACCGTAAGTTAATTTTCAGCTCATATAGAAAAACCCGTCGACTGCTTTTAGTCGCTCATTTACTAATCTAATTTCCTCAGCAACGCATTATTTAATACGAGTACATTCCATTACCCTTATTTTATTTTTCTTGATATTAATATTATAAACATTGTTCGAAACACTATCCACTCTCTTCAAATGATCTAAGTCCTTTGCTGAATTACAGTTTTATTTATAAGCCTCAAACACAACACAGAAGCAGTTATAACACATGCAGAGCCAAATATATGTTTCTTGCAGACAGATGATGGGCAGAGTTTGTCTATAATTCTAGGATAAATAACAATGAGCTGACAAAATCATTCAAAGTGTTGTGAAAGGCGTATTAAACAAGGGAAATATCCTCACCCTTAAACTGATGTCCCTTTTTAAATTTCTCATTCTTTTCTTTTACTGCTTGCTCTTTTGCGGATAAAATATCACTCGGCAGAGGCTACAACTCTGCTTATCTCCATTTTCAAATGCTGCCTAGTTTTCATGACCTTCGACTCCTATAACTGCAGTCTGGTTTCTGTACAAGTTGTAGATAACCTTTGTATCCTTAAATTTTATCCATACTACCTTCAGAATTTCAAAGAGTATATTTCAGCTAACATTTTCAAAAACTTTCCATACGTTTACAAATGCTTTGAATGTAGATTTGCCTTTCTGGAACCCATCTTCTAAGGATAAGTCGTAGGTCAGTATTACCTCGCGTGCTCCTACAGTTCTCGGGAGCCCCAACTGATCTTTCCCGAGGTAGGCTTCTGCCAGTTTTTCCATTCGTCTGTAAATAATTTGAGTCGATATTTTCCAACCATGACTTACTATACTAATGGTTCCGTTATATTTACACCTGTCACCACCTGCTTTCTTTGGAATAGGATTTATTACATCGTTCTTCAAGGCTGAGGGTATTTCGCTTGTTTAATATGTCTTGCACAACACGTAGAGTAATTTTGCCACCTCACTGTTATTTACCCTAGGATTATAGACAAGCCTGCCGCTGTGGCCGAGCGGTTCTAGGCGCTTCAGTCCGGAACCGCGCTGCTGCTACGGCCGCAGGTTCGAATCCTGCCTCAGGCATGGATGTGTGTGATGTCATTAAGTTAGTTAGGTTTAAGTAGTTCTAAGTCTAGGGGACAGATGACCTCAGATGTTATGTGGCTCTGAGCACTATGGGACTTAACATCTGAGGTCATCATTCCCCTAGAACTTAGAACTACTTAAACGTAACCTAACCTAAGGACATCACACACATCCATGCCCGAGGCAGGATTCGAACCTGCGACCGTAGAGGTCTCGCGGTTCCAGACTGAAGCGCTTAGAACCGCTCGGCCAAGATGTTAAGTCTCATAGTGCTTAGAGCCATTTGAACCATTATAGCAAACTCTGTTCACCACTTGTCTGCAAAAAGCATACATTTGGTTCTGCATACATTGGGTTTGTTGTAACTGTTTTTGCATTGTGTTTCTGAGCCAGCCCAGTATTTACCTTTATAGCTGTGAGAAACCACCTAACAGCCACACTCTGAACGCCCAATACACCAGGCTTAGAGTTATTAATCCTCAATCAGCTCCCAGTCTCACAAGATAACTTTCTACACGATACGCTATACGAGCGTGTCAGTTTTTACATTCCACTCAACTGGTTATCATCTTCGAGGAAAATGATATTTATGGCATTTCTTTACTCGATGAACACGTTGATAAAAAAACACCGGGTGTTCACAAGAGTATATCTTCTGCACGAAGGAAGACAGAAACTTGGGGTGTATTTTAACTTACGTACCGAAACCTAAATTTTCCCTTGGTGCCAGTTGTAAGTTTCCGGTTCGTGTGCTTTCCGGTAGAGCAGCTAGCGAGCTCTCCCACTTGTTCATTACACAACTGCGAGAACATCCCAAAAAATTTCATTCTGAAGCCAACGCACTGGCACCTGCATGTAAGAGCTTTAGCAATGATCTGCCTCAGCAATGGGCTGCTCTGAGTGTATGGATCTCGCTATGCACCACAGGCCTCCACGTTCGCCTGATCTCACTACTTGTGACAGACTCAGTCAACATGCCTCCTATTTCAACAACTTTGGGTGAAACGCAATGCCGCATAGAAACAGCAGCGAATGCAGTAACTCCAGAAATGTTATTAAAAGTGTCTTCTGAATGTTTCTCGTGCATCAGGTAGAGGGCACACTGAATATTTGTTGCATGTTCATGCATGTAAAAGATATGCACTTGTCTAATCGGATGATTGTTTCGGAAATAAAAAAAAAGTGGTCCCATGCGTAGGTTAAAATTTGCCACGTATTTGTATCATCGTTAATGTAAAATGTATCATCCTGCGAAATCTAATGGATATTTTTCAAATATCCTGTGAGACAGGTTCTCTACAAACTAAGTCCCAGTGATGATTGCACTGCTTTACTGCTAACGCACACCAACGACTCTAATGTGTTTCTACAACTTTTTGCCCGATACTCATAGTTTTTTCCACATGTGTCAAGGTGAAAATTTCAGAACTGCCCTTAGTTTGGATTCGGAGTTAAGTCGTAGGAACTCCCTGCATAATGGTCGTAATTGTATAGGAAAGTTCCTGGGGGAAAATTACCGAGTCCAAAAAACGACATTGTTGTTACTGTTTGTTTGCGAGAGAACTTATTTTCCGAATGATCATGTGGTGATCATTTCTTGTTGCAGTTGATAAGTGAAACTTGCAGGCCATCGACTTTCGACTTTCATCTGGAAGCATTTGTCTTACGTAGTCGACTGATCACGTAATACTACTGCTACCGCAGATACACTGGTGCTGAACACGGAGACAGTGGGCTCTGGAACATTATACATCTGTCAGGAAACAAATGAAGCACGATGTAGCAAACAGAGGATGGCAAACACAATGAAAACGTTGCTTATCGAAGCACATTTCCTCAAATATGAAAACTCCAGGAAAAGAGGTTACAGCAATGGCCTGCTTGCCGTGATTTGGCCTTGATCCACTGGCTTCAGTTACATCCACTACGAATATCGAAGTCTACCGCTGCAGCAGAAATTTAGACGTGGCAATTTTGTTTTTCAGGTTATCAGCATTCCTTTGCTTGAAGTCGAGTTGTCTAGCGAAGTACGTTTACTGTCATCGAGAGTGGGAATGCTTTGGCTGAGTTACAGCGCGATTGTTAGATAAACAAAGCCGACAAAAAAATAGTACGTGACTATATGTTAAGCTGAGGGAGAAATACAGGCGTCTGCAGCAAGCCAAGTGAAAGTCCTCCTTGTTATGTGGAAGTTGCAATGGGCAAACGTTAGTCGTGTTGTGGTCTTCATTCCGAAGATTGGTTTGATGCTGCTCTCCACGATGCTAAACATTAATGTGAGCATATACCGGGTGATCAAAAAGTAAGTATAAATTTGAAAACGTAACAAACCAAGGAATAACGTAGATAGAGAGGTAAAAATTGACAGACATGCTTGGAATGACATGGGGTTTTATTAGAACCACCCCATATTGCTAGACGCGTGAAAGATCTCTTGCGTGCGTCGTTTGGTGATGATCGTGTGCTCAGCCGCCACTTTCGTCATGCTTGGCCTCCCAGGGCCCCAGACCTCAGTCTGTGCGATTATTGGCTTTGGGGTTACCTGAAGTCGCAAGTGTATCGTGGTCGACCGACATCTCAAGGGATGCTGAAAGACAACATCCGGCGCCAATGCCTAACCATAACTCCGAACATGCTTTACAGTGCTGTTCACAACATTATTCCTCGACTACAGCGATTGTTGAGGAATGATGGTGGACTTATTGAGCATTTCCTGTAAAGAACATCATCTTTGCCTTGTCTTACTTTGTTATGCTAATTATTGCTATTCTGATCAGATGAAGCGCTATCTGTCGGGCATTTTTTGAAGTTTTCTTTTTTTTTGGTTCTAATAACACCCCATATCATTCCAAGCATGTGTGTCAATTTGTACCTCTTTATCTACATTATTCCGTGATTTATTCAGTTTTCAAATTTATACAGACTTTTTGATCCGAAAGAACAGATACCATCTTCATATATATATATATATATATATATATATATATATATATATAAGGCTCACTGACCATTTGACCATCTTATTCTGTGCGGTGCGGATGCACAAACTATGAATATAGTGCGGGACAATAGGTTGCGAATGTGTCTCACGGGAGGCGCGCCGGAGGTGAGTCCCTGCAGTCGCACTATCCTCTGTGTCCTCGTTGGCTCCGAAGGTAGGGCTGCTCGCCCTCAGTAACAAACAAAACTGAGTAAAGGAATCAACGATCAACTTGAACGGATGTCTTGTGACGTCCGCCCAGACCAAACGCAACGAACAATACCGAACTAAATGAAAAAAAAGATGGATAGAGCGTATGCCATACAAGCAGGAGACCCTGGGTTCGAGTCCCGGTCGGGGCAAACATTTTTAACTGTCCCTGTTGACTTATATCAACGCCTGTATGCAGCTAGGGGTATTCATTTCGCTGTAAATTAATGTGACCACCGATTATGTTCGACGTCAGCATGCAATAACCACTCACAGACGACAGGTAGCAGCACTAGTAGTGGAGGGTTATAAAGAGAGTCGGGTGGGCACACAAAACAGTACAGTCATTGTCATAATGCGAAAACGGATCTGACGTTCAAAAGAGCATGATCGTTGGCTTTCCGGCCAAGGGTGGAAGCATTTCCGAAACAGATGAATTTTTAAGAAATTTACCATGCATGGCAAAATGGTGCTATCCAAAAACGGTGCCGAGGCTACTGTGGTGCACCACGGGCCGTAGACGACAAGCGTGAACGTCGGCTGCGGACACGTGTGCGGACGAGAAGACGTGCAACTGTTGAGCGACTGACCGTCCAGATAAACCAAGCGGCTGCAAACAGTTTCTGCTCAACGACCGTTCAGCGAACGTGAGGGCCTCCACGGTAGGCGCCTAGTTCATGCACCCTTGCTGACTGCTGTTCATCGACTACGAAGGCGACGATCTGCACGGCGATACCGCAACTGGACGCCCATTGAGTGGCGACAGATGGCCATCGGACAGACAAACACGCTGCATGCATTGTGGTCTGGGGAATGTTTTCGTGGCATTTCCTGGGTGAACTCGTCATTCTAGAAGTCACAGTGGACCAGCACAAGTATGTATCTATCCTCAGGGACCATGTCCACCCCTACACGCAGTTTGTTTTTCCTCAGCACGATGACTTCTACCAGCAGGACAATGCAGTGTGTCATACAGCTCGCAGTGTGCGTATGTGGTTCGAAGAGCACCTGGATGAATTTACCGTACTCCCTAAGCCACCAAACTCGCTGAATTTAAAGCCAAAGAATCTATGGGACTACCTCGATCGGTCCACTCGCGCCTTGAACCCTCAACCGAGAAACCTAACGCCCGTCTCTGTCGATACCTTCCAGAACCTCATTGACTCTCTTCCCCCACGTCTCGCATTGGTCCGCACTGCAAAAGATGTTTATTCAGGCTTTTGACACTGGGTAATGTTAATGTCAATGGGCAGTGTGTATCCTGTACAAGCCTCTCCATCTCTGCATAAATACAGCAACTGATATCCATTTGAGGCTGCTTACACTAGTCACGTATTGGTTTCCATTTACAATTGTTCAAACTTCACATTTCCTTCCAGTATGGGGGACTGATGACCTTAGCTGTTTAGCCCCCCTTAAACATCCCAACAACCACCACCACCACCATCCTTCCAGTATAAAACTGATGGCTCCTTGATGCCTCAGGATGTATCCACCAACCGATTCCTTCTTTCAGTCGAACTGTGCCATACATTTCTTTTTTCCCAAATTTTCTTCAATATATCCTAATTAGTTATCCGATCTACCTTTCTAATCTTCACCATTCTCCTATACATACGTGCTTCAAAAGCTTCCATCTCCTCTTGTGCAAACTGTTTCTCATCCACTTTTGTCATTTATAATAGGCTGCAATCCAGAAATATGCCTTCAGAAATGATTTCCTCACAGTTAAGGTCATATTCTATGTTAACCAATTTCTCTTTTTCGTGCTACTGCCAATCAGCATATTATGTTCTATTTATTTCAGCCATTGTTAGTTCTGTTGTTGCCCAAATAACAAAAGTTATCTACTACTTTTAGTGTTCATTTCCTAATCTAATTGCTTTTTCTGATCTTCAGCTTACAATATCTCTTCAAAATACTGTCCATTCCGTTCAGCTGATCTTCCAGTCCTTGGCTGTCTCTTTCAGAATAACATTATCACTTTCAAATATCAGAATTTTAATTTCTTCTCACTGAAATTTAATACCCTCATCACAATTCTGCTTGGTTTTCTGGCTTGCTCAATATACAGATTGAATAACATAAACTACAACCGTGTCTTACTCATTCCTCAATTGCCGCTTCCCTTTCACGTCCTTCGACTCTTATAACTGCAGTCTCCCTCCTGCACAAGCTGTAAATAACCTTTTGCTCCACGTATTTTATTTCTGCTCCCTTCAGAATTTCTAGTCGACACTGCCTAAAGCTGCCTCTGAATCTATAATTGCTATAAACGTAGATTTGTCTTTCTTCAAGTAATAAGTCGTAGGGACAGTGTCGCCTGGCGTGTTCCCACATTTTTCAGGAACCCAAAATGATCCTTTCCTAGGTCTGCCTCTACAAGTTTTTTTTCCATTTTTCTTCAAATAATTCGTGTAGTATCTTAGAACCATAACTTATCAACTGACAGTTTGGTAATATTCACACCTATAACTGAAACTTATAATTTCTTCAAATGTGAGGGATTGCCGCCTTTCACATATATACCGTCCGTCCAAAATGTTCCAAGACTGATTTTATTCCTGATGTATAAGCGATGTGAACGCGGTAACTACGGTGACAGCTTGAACAAACAACTATAAACAACAGTTGTACATTCGGCCAGTCAGTTACATGCAGGCAGTCTTAAGTAGCGGCCGTGCAGCTGTGGTGTGTCAACGTTGTTGTGTTACAAATTTCAGTGGAGCAACATCTCTAAATCAGGTGTTCCCTACATTTTCCAGAATGTTTTGAAGAAGAGAAAAGTGTGTGCAAATTTTGTTCCGCACGCCTTGACTCCCTATCAAAAAGAATGACGTTTCGACGCCTGCCGTAACTTGACTGGAATGCAAAACGTGAACAGTTCTTTTCTCGAAAATATCATCAAGGGTGACGAGACTTGGTGTTATCAATACGAACGTACCACAAAACGATGAAATGCAGAAATTCACATGAAGGGTCAGGTTGAACAACATCCCAAGAAGGACAGTCTAATAGTTTCACCAGGTTGTATGAATGTTCAGTGAGTTGTATTCAAGTGGGGGAAGACTATGTACAACACTTGAAACACTGAAACATATATATTAACTTTTTCTCTATTTGGTTACTAATTCAGTTTCTAAAATTTTTGGACAAATGGTTCAAATGGCTCTGAGCACTATGGGACTTAACATCTGAGGTCATCAGTCCCCTAGAACTTAGAACTACTTAAACCTAACTAACCTAAAGACACCACACACATCCATACCCGAGGCAGGATTCAAACCTGCGACTGTAGCGGTCGCGCGGTTCCAACTGAAGCGCCTAGAAGCGCTCGGCCACTGCGGCCGGCGCTTTTTGGACAGATGTGGTATCTTGCTCACCAGTTGGAGTAGTTTCGTCATGGCTGGCTGTCGGGAGAGACGAGAAAAAATGGTTGTGAGCACTATGGGACTCAACTTCTGAGATCATCAGTCACCTAGAACTTAGAACTACTTAAACCTAACTAACCTAAGGACATCACACACATCCACGCCCGAGGCAGGATTCGAACCAGCGACCGTGGCGGTCGCGCGGTCGCAGACTGTAGCGCCTAGAACCGCTCGGCCACTGCGGCCGGCGAGAGACGAGAAAAAGAAGTCTCATAAACATGGACAAGAAAAGATATTTGGTCTGAGATTTGACATTTGTTGATAGGAGCGGCCCAAAGACGTTTCGTTGTGGGTATGTGCACCGGCGCACTGGCGCTCCGTCAACAGCACCATGTCTTTATGTACCACAGTACCTTAGCTTGAGCGTTAGGTAGGTTGAAGTCGGTTGTGCGGTAGAGTTGTGTTATAACATTAATTTCAGTAATGTTAAAGTCTATTATTGGACAGTAAATCACTCGCAAATGTGGGTATGTATTATTGTAGCTTACGTACTTACATAACCGATTTCACTTTTATGTTTACTATAATTGTACTGTTTGTACGTGCGAATGATTCAGTACATTTTCTTTTCTCTTTTCCACCAACTGTTACCAATGGAGCCGGCCGCGGTGGCCGTGCGGTTCTGGCGCTGCAGTCCGGAACCGCGGAACCGCTACGGTCGCAGGTTCGAATCCTGCCTCGGGCATGGGTGTGTGTGATGTCCTTAGGTTAGTTAGGTTTAAGTAGTTCTAAGTTCTAGGGGACTTATGACCTAAGATGTTGAGTCCCATAGTGCTCAGAGCCATTTGAACCATTTGTTACCAATGGAAGTATACTACTCCACAGCGATAGAGTGGATACAATTTTGGGTTAAAAAAAAAGAGAAGAAAAAAGAAAAAAAACTGTATGGTGTTCCTTTCGTACAAGAACTGATGCGGTGTCACGATGTAGCAAAGAATCCATCGTCCACTGACTAACAGTAGAAAGTCTGTACGAGAACAGAAGAAGCAGAAGGATGGTTTGGACAAAATTAAATACTCTTAACTCAGCCCAGAGGTCTGCGCCATGCCGACCGACCTCCGTCTCATCATCTGCCAAATGGCGTCATTCGGATGCGGAATGGAGGGCCTTGGGGTCAGCACGCCGCTCTCTCGCCCGTCGTCGGCTTTCTACATCTTGGAATCGCTACTTGCCATTCAAATAGCTCCTCAGATGGCATCACGAGGCGGTGTTGACCCCGTTCCAGCCCACCCACTAAGAAAAATTCTCTGTCAGTACTGAGAATTGAACCCTGGTCCTCCGCGCTAAACCCTTGTCTACAATCTCTAGTTTTCCTTCATCGACGAGGTTTCCACTACGTCATTAATCCCCGTGATTTTTTATTAATTTATCTACTGTTTATTTTTCCCCACTGGGAATCTATTTCCAAATTCAAGTCATTTAAAAATTTTACTAATGAAGAAACTAATTACTTCTTATCGACTTACATTAAATGTGACTTATCCTGTTGAAAATTAAAATATTTCTACGTTTTAGTCTCGCATTTTTCTTAAAATGAAATAAAGTTATACTTATTCACGAAAATAAATTGGAAACACCATCTGCAACAGGGTAAAAATTTAAGGGAAATAATACACTTAAAAGCCAAAGAAACTGCTACACCTGAGTAATACCTTTTAGGGCCCACACGAGCACGCAGAAGTGCCGCAACACGACGTGGCATGGACTCGACTAATGTCTGAAGTAGTATTGGAGGGAGATGACAACATGAATTCTGCAGGGTTGTCCATAAATCGTTAAGAGTACGAGGGAGAGGAGATGTTCCTGCAGCCACAATGTAGCAATTCTGGGTGTCGCATTATCCTGCTGGAACTGACCAAGTCCGTTGGAATGCGTAATGGACATGAATCGATGCAGGTGATCAGACAGGATGCTTAACTACATCTCACCTGTCAGAATCGTATCACAGAATCTCCACCAACTTGAAGGGTTGCCTGCTGACATGCAGCGTCCATGAATTTATGAGGTTGTCTCCATACCCGTACACATCCATCCGCTCGATACAATTTGAAATGAGACTCGTCCGACCAGGAAACATGTTTCCAGTCATCAACAGTCCAGTGTCCGTGTTGACGAGCCCAGGCGAGGCGTAAAGCTTTGTGTTGTGCAGTCATCAAGGGTACACGAGTGGCCCTTTGACTCCGAAAGCCCACGTCGATTATGTTTGGTCGAATGGTTGGCACGCTGACACTTGTTGATGGCCTAGTACTGAAAGATGCAACAATTCGTGGAAGGGTTGTACTTGTGCCACGTTGAACGATTCTCTTCAGTCGTTGTTGGTCCTGTTCTTTCAGGATCGTTTTCCGCGTCGGAGATTTGATGTTTTATCGGATTCCTGATATTCACGATACACTCGTGAAATGTTCGTACAGGAAAGTCCCCACGTCATCGCTGCCTCCGATATGCTGTGTCCCATTGCCCGTGCGCCGACTATAACACCACATTCAAACTCACTTAAAACTTCATGACCTGCCATTGTAGCAGCAGTAAGCGAGCTAACAACTGCACCAGACGCTTGTTGTCTTATATAGACGTTGCCGACCGCAACGCCGTATTCCGCGTGTTTACATATCTCTGAATTTGAATACGCGCGCCTATAGCAGTTTCTTCGGCGCTTCAGTGTATGTATAAATAACGGCCTTTTGAGCTATTGTATTTTATAGCTGAAATGTTTCGTTTAAAATGTACAGTTGGTTGAATCGTAAAAAAAAAAAAATAATAAAAAAAATATATTGGCTTCCAGGTTTCAGAATATCGCAAAGTCCTGCGCCACCTCAATCGATTTTGTTTTTCTTTGGTCAGATCGCACTATGTCTTCAGTAGATTAATAACATTTTCTTTATACCAGTCTCAAAGCATTTTAGACACCTTTCTGTTGCAATATTATATGAAATAAAATCTCCGTACACATTCTTCCCAAACGCTATTGAGCGTTTTGCGCCATCCTTCGTCATGTAAGTGTGTTATATTGGGTTTACTTGGTAGTTTTGCACTGCAAGTCATTTGATTCGGAAGGTTTATAGCAAACGTGAAAGTATTGAGAGCGACACTTCACACTGTAATACGTGGCTCGCTACGTTCCCTGACACATATATTCTTTCAAGGAGACTGGCCGCCATGTTTGGTGATGTGAGCGAATCAGGCCACGCACCTTTTAGCTGCATTTCTGTTGTTATCTGCACCAGCTCTCTTGATGTACTACAGCTGGTTGTCTGGCTCAAATGTGCAAATGTGTGTGAATTCCTAAGGGACCAAACTGCTGAGGTCATCGGTTCCTAGACTTACACACTACTTAAATTAACTTAACGCTGAGGACAACACTCACACCCATGCCCGAGGGAGGATTCGAACCTGCGGCGGGAGAGACCGGGTTGTCTGCTATTTGATATTCAGTACACAGTTGAAATCTCCTCCTGTTATTATGTGTTCGTGGTGGGGTCCAAATAGCGCCGCATATAGAAAATATTTACGGTCTCCTAGTTTCATAGCCCCCTAGATCTTATTTAGATTTAGCGTTACCATTTTATAAGCTTGAACCTGGTTCTTCTATTCATTTTGGTACTTTTTGCGGCTAAAGCTTTGATATTCTTCGTCAAAGCAATTATATTTTCATCAGCCCAGTTGTGTTAGTTGAGTACCGGTTACTTGGTGCTTTTGATTTTTCTTCGCGTGTTTGGTAATTTTCTCAGTATTCTGTTCCTATAATTCCGAGTCTGGAGTTGTTAGTTTGGATTCGCTTTTCCATCGTTACGTTTTTGCGTATTTGCATGTTTGGGTCAGTGTTTTCCTTCTTTTCTTTCTGCATGTATAGCCAATTTGTTTAACTTTCTCTCTGATTATTGGAGCTGTTAGTTGAGTGAGCGGTTGTATATGATTGCTAAGAAAGGCGCTATTGTGTCTGCATACTCTGAAAGGAACCTGATTCTTATACCATCTGGACAGGAAGACTTGCCTTTCTTAAGTGATCTGAGTTGTTTCGCAACACCTAAGATATCTACTTTTATGTCAGTCATGGTAACAGCTGTTCTGGTTTGTAATTCTGGAATATTTACAATCTCAGCTAGCTGCCATTCATTGCAACAACCAGAAATTCGAAGTCATCTTGTATACTCCTACAGTCACTCAACGACGACACATCTCCGTACACCACAGTATCATCAGCAAATAGCTCCAAATTGCTGCTCACCCTGTCCCTCATATCATTTATGTATATAGTGATTAAGAGTGGCCCTATCACTCTTCCCTGGGTCACTCCTGACGATACCCTGGTCTCTGATGATCACTAGCTGTCTAGGAAAATGTACCGGGTTCTATTACTTAAATAGTCTTCGAGCCACTCACATAACTGGGACCTTAAACCTTATACTCGGACGTTCGTCAACAGTCTGCAGTGGAGCACCGTGTGAAACGCCTTCCCGAAATCTGGGAATATGGAATCTGGCTGTTGTCCTCCATCCATCGTTTGTAGGATATCATGTAGTAAAAGGATCAGCTGAGTTTCGCACTAGCGATGCTTCCTAAATCTGTGCTAATTTTGGGATAGAAGCTATTTGTCTCACGGAAATTCATTATATTCGAACTGAGAATGGGTTCAATATTTCTGCTGTAAACTGATGTTAAGAATGCTGGTCTATAATTATACGAGGTTCACTACCTTTCTTATACACAGGAGCCACTTGTGCTTTTTTCTCGTCGCTTGGTAATTTGCGCTGGACGAGAGATCAAAAATGGAATAAATGGCTCTGAGCACTATGGGACTTAACATCTGAGGTCATCAGTCCCCTAGTACTTAGAACTACTTAAACCTAACTAGCCTAAGGACATCACACACATCCATGCCCGAGGCAGGATTCGAACCTGCGACCGTAGTAGTCGCGCGGTTCCGAACTGAAGCGCCTAGAACCGCTCGGCCACCGCGGCCGGCGCGCTGGACGAGAGAATCGCGAGAAATGCAAACTAAGTAAGGGGCCAGCGCTACTAACTTGTTTTCAAGTCTCTCAGTTCCTTCTCTACGCCATGGATGCCAATTTCTATGTTCTCCATGATGCAGTGTGTACGACAGTCAAACAGCGGTACGTTTGTACGATCCTCCTACGTGAATGATTTCCTAAACGAGAAATTTAAAAATTGAACTTTCCTTTTGCTGTATTCTATTGCCGCCTCAGACTGGTCGACGAGTGACTAGGTAGAAGCGTTCGCCCCGGTTACTGATTTTCCGAATGACCAGAATTTTCTCGGGCAAGATCTTTCGCTAGGGTATGACGGTAGAAGTTGTATGCTTTACGCATTGATCTTCTTACTGGCGCACGGATTTCTACCAACTTTTACCTGTCAACATTTGCGCGTTCTGTTCTGGACCGAGAGTGGAACAATCTCTGTTCCTTCAGCATTTTCCGAATTTGATTCTTAAACCGCGGAAGATCTTTTCCGTCCTTAATTACATGATCGTCAATTATAAAAATGAGTAAATACGAACCTGAAATGTGACATCCAATTATGCAAGTACATCACAGAGAACATATAAAATAGCCAACAACATTTCCCTAAAAGCTTTTACCTATGAACGCCACATGATGTGTAAGCATCGGGTAGTGTGTAGACCAGAAATATTTATGTGCCTTCCCAAAGTTCAGTTTGCAATCCTACTGCTAAACGAAGAAATACAAGTCATAGATGTCAGTCACTGGAAAAAAATGTTTCTGCTGCCAAGAAATGGGATCCTGTCGATTTCGTCCGCTTTTAATATTGCTAAGGTGAGTTAAGAAATTCGACATACATTCCTGAAAATGACAAACAGTCGAAATTGCAAACGGAACTGATAAACATATCGCTGGCTCCTAAAATTGAAACACCGTAAAGACGGCATGCAATAAACTGTGGCATGAAGTGAATACGTGCTTAGATACGCAGATGGTAAGCGTTTCAGCATAACCGCAGAAAGTGGATATGAGTTATGCCATCTACTTTCATTGCACGAGGTGCGACAATAAAGTAATGAGAATGATGTGAAACAAAAATGTTGATTATCGTTTTAGTCAAGTTTAGTGATGTCTCCTTCAAAGTAGTTCCCTTCTGATTGCACACACTAATTCCAGCGCTTCTGCCATTGATGGTAACATTTTTGGAACTCATCTTCTGTAATATCCATCCTTCAAGACTCTCGTCACAGCTTTTTGGACATCTTGTGTTGTTTGAAAATGGTGTCTCTTGACCGCCGATTTGATGGTTCAAATGGCTCTGAGCACTATGCGACTTAACTTCTGAGGTCATCAGTCGCCTAAAACTTAGAACTAATTAAACCTAACTAACCTAAGGACATCACACACATCCATGCCCGAGGCAGGATTGGAACCTGCGACCGTAGCGGTTGCTCGGCTCCAGACTGTAGCGCCTAGAACCGCACGGCCACCGCCGTTTTGACTCTTTGGAAATAGAAAAAAGTCGCACGGTGAATAAGATGGCTGTGGTAGTACTGAAATTTGTTTTGAGGCTAAAAATTGCTATACTGACAGAGCAGTATGGGATGACGCATTATCGTGATGAAGAAACCAATTATCAGCAATGTTGACACTGACACGATGAACTCTTTTACGAAGCCTTTCTAAAATTTCTTTGTAGTAATATAGGTTAACTATTTGTCAAGGAGGCAACCACCCTCTATGAACAATTCCCTTGGAATCAAAGAAGCGCACAAGGATGCATTTCACTTTTGACTTTGACATGCGAGCTTTTTTTGGTCTGGGTGATCCCTTTGAGCACCTCCTCTCCAAAAGCCTTCTGAAGCTTACCGTAAGTTGTCGTCGCGTTTTCACCCAATTTAACGCAAAAAGAAATGGCTTACCATTGCGCTACATTATGCAGTTCCATTTCCGTGAGGAGAGACACAAACACGTGTTAACTTATTACAGCATAACTCACCACTGTGCAGTTGCATCGATGTACCGCTTGGACTAGAAGAAGCTTATAGACCAAGGTCAAAAATATTGTGCCTAGCAAACCTGCAGGGTTGACACATCTTGCAAAGAAAATCAGTCTCATTACTTTATTGTCGCACCTCGTACATTGCCCAGTCACGCTAATGTGACCACCTGTCAAAAGCAGGAATAACCACCTTTTGCAGTGCGAAAATGCTGCAAGGGAGTCAGTGAGGTCCTGGAAGATACCGACATGGATGTTGAGCCATACCGACTCCAGTAATATGCCCAGCTGCACTATGTTTCTCGGTTAAGAATCCATGGCGAGAACTACCCAATAGATGTGGTTCCATAGATTCTCGATTGCGTTTAAATCCAGGGAGTCTGGTGGCCAGGGGAATACTGTGAACTCATCCTGGTGCTCTTTGAACAACGCATGTAAACTGCAAGCTGTGGCACATTTTGCATTGTCCTGCTGGAAGATGCCATCCCAACAAAGAAAAGCAAACTGCATGTAGGTTCAAAATGGTTCAAATGGCTCTGAGCACTATGGGACTCAACTGCTGAGGTCATTAGTCCCCTAGAACTTAGAACTAGTTAAACCTAACTAACCTAAGGACATCACAAACATCCATGCCTGAGGCAGGATTCGAACCTGCGACCGTAGCGGTCTTGCGGTTCCAGAAAACTGCATGTAGGGATGAACTTCGTCTTCATTGATAGATACATACTTGTGTTGATCCATTGTGCCTTCCAGAATGGCGAGATCACCCAGGGAATGCCCTGCAGCCTGCACACTTCTGCACGTTTCTTGCAGGGTGTTTGCTTTCAGACATTTCACGCCGTACACGTCAATGGCCATCTGTTTGATGAAGCTTACTACGTGATTCATGTGAAAAGGCCACCTGTCGCCACTCAGTGGAAGTCCAGCTTCATTACTGGCGTGTAAATTCCAGCCTTCGTCGCCGATGAACAGCAGTCAGCATAGGTGAATGAACCAGGCACCTGCTGTGGAGGCCCATGCGTAACAACGTTCGGTGAACGGTCGTTAAGGAGACACTGTTGGTAGCCGCTTGGTTCATCTGGACGATCAGTTGCTCAGCAGTTGCACGTCTGTCTCTACAGCTGTCATTAATCCCTGTCATCTACAGTCCGTGGTGTTCCTCATTTCCCTCGGCACCGGTTTTTGGTATCGCCATGATACCATGCATGGTGTATTTTAACCACGGAGGCATGCAAAAAGTTTACTAACTTAGAAATTTACGAAATGCTTCCACTCTTGGCCCGAAAATCAATGCTCATGCCCTTTTGGACGTCAGGAAGACTGCTCCGTTTTCTGATACGGAGTGGCCGAGCGGTTCTAGGCGCTACAATCTGGAATCGCGCGACCGCTACGGTTGTAGGTTCGAATCCTGCCTCGGGCATGGATGTGTGTGATGTCCTTAGGTTAGTTATGTTTAAGTAGTTCTAAGTTCTAGGGGACTGATGACCACAGCAGTTAAGTCCCATAGTGCTCAGAGCCATTTGAACCATTTTTTTTTTATGATTACAATAACCATTGCGCTTCCTCCGTCGACCCTCCCCCTCCTCCGAAACGTTTCCTATACCCTCCACTGCTAGTGCTGCCACCTGCCCCTGTGAGCTGTTTTTGCACATTGACATTGAACATAGGAAGTAGTCACATTAAAGCGACTGGACTATATGTAGGAAAACATTAAGCAGCGTGTTTCTCATTCAGAAGACGCATTTCAGTGTTGGTTATTTGTGACAACATCGCGTTATGCTTTGTGTAAGAGAAAGAAATAATTAACGGCACGCGTCAGAATTCGACAGTGGCAGGATCATGTACTATCGACTCAACGGTTTATTGTGCCGCAATATTACTGTCCCTGTTGATTGAGAACTCAGACTGCGAAGCGAATATGGACTCGACCATTCAGTATGGCAATATCCAACGCCATGCAGGACCTTAACGACCCCACGCAACTAGCGCCAGAGAGGAGAGACATATTGTTCGCTCAGCCATGCAAGATCCTACAGCCCCATCACATACCTTGAGTGAGGAAATGGGCTTGTTTGTAGGAAGAAAAGTATCCACATGAACAGTATGACAAAGTCTTCAGCTTCACGAACTGTCAGCGGTTTTCTTTGATGTGGTTGCAGAGAGAGGCTTTCCGACAGTAAGCGCCGGATGGCAGCATTGGACACAGGAATAGTACAACGTCGCCTTTTCGGACGAGTTCCGGTTCTCTGAAGAGTGTCACAATGGATGCGTGTGTGTGTAGACTCTCTGAAGAGAACGAACGTTGTCAGATTACATTCGATATCGTCAATGGGGCGCTATTGGGTACAAGACACGATCACCTCTGTCACATAGCTTGTAATTTGGACAACAGGTAATATATTTCTGACGTGTTAAGATCGATGCCTTTATCGTATATTTCAACAAGACAACACAGGACTGTATGTTGCCCAGGCCATATTGGCCTACCTCGATACACAGGGTATTCGACTGCCAACATGGCCATCACAGTCTCCAGATATCTCATCTGACAGTTCATTCTCAACACTGTGGCAACCAAAATCGACTATACAGAAAGTATACTCTATGGACTTTTACCTCTGCAAACTCTTCAAAATTTCGTGCAAAGGTTTACTATATTTAATGCTGCATAATAACTGCGTTGAATATCGAAACAAAATTAAGTCATTTATGGGGAGAAGGTACCAGTCAAGAAGATGTGTAAAAATCAAATTTTTGGGTCAAATAGTTTTTGTGAAATCGAATGATAAGAGTGTCAAAGCAGCCGGAACACCATGTGTCTACACAGGCGAGTAGTGCAGTGACAAAATCGCGCACAGCGCAGAATGCAGGGTGCACGTCTTTGCAGCAGCTATAGGGTTAATGCGGCCGTGGAGGCTTTACTTCATGAACTGCGCGCTCCCCCCTAAACCTAAGCTTGCGAACTATGCTATACTATGGCGCTGCTTCTCTTGGCGGGTGCGTCGTGTGCAACTGGCAACGCAGCAATCTCCCGCGTCTGGGCGGGCATGCGCGAGCCGCCAAGATAAAAAGAGTTCAACTATAGCAGGTGGTTATAATGAAAGTGAAGCTACTCACACAAGTCCTCTATGGGTTGTAATTATAGTATGCCAGCGAAACTTAGTAGATATACTAATGCTTTAATGAGGAACCGATTTACGTTGGAAAAAAATAGTTCCAATTTTGGCCACCAGGTGGAAATTTGGCGCTGTGATTGCAAGAAGACGTATAGAAAAGTTTCCATATGTAATGGATTAGGAAAGGGACGTGGACAGAAAAGCTCAAATAAATGAGAAAATATAATGCTGGTTTTATTATTAACTGGAGCTTACATTGTTCAAATGTTCAAATGTGTGTCAATTCCTAAGGGACCAAACTTCTGAAGCATCGGTCCCTAGACTTACACACTACTTAAACTAACCTATGCTAAGAACAACACACACAACCATGCCCGAGGGAGGACTCGAACCTCCGGCGGGAGGGGCCGCGCAATCCGTGACATGGCGCCTTAAGCCGCGCGCTCACTCTGCGCATTGTTGTTCAATATGAGCACCGGAGACGTCGACGAGATGCTGTATTCGTATTACGACGTAATCAACAGTTGCACGCTGCAAAATGGTTCAAATGGCTCTGAGCACTATGGGACTTAACTTCTAAGGTCATCAGTCGCCTAGAACTTAGAACTACTTAAACATAACTAACCTAAGGACATCACACACATCCATGCCCGAGGCAGGATTCGAACCTGCGACCGTAGCGGTCGCGCGGTTCCAGACTGTAGCGCCTTTAACCGCTTGGCCACCCCGGCCGGCTGCACGCTGCAGTTCCGGTGGAGTCTGAGCTGCATATTTCTGTATATTGGCCTTCAGACTGGATAGAGACCGAAATTGTTCCTCGTAAACGCATTATTTCAGGTATCCCGAGAGCCGAAAGTCACATGGATTCGAATTAGTTAATGTTGCAGATCGCGAATCTGAGAAACCTCTGGAGATGACACGTTCGTAAATGGTTGCATGAAGCATATCTTTCACTGGGCGACCGATATGAGGTGTTGCCCCATCTAGCATGAAACCAGTGGTTTCCACACACTTGCGCTCTTCCAAAGCAGGAATCACATGATCTGCAAGGAGGTCTCGATAGAGCGCAGACGTGGCGACACCTGACAGCCCCCTGAGCGCATTAGCTTCAAAGAAAATAGGACCATTAATAAAGGTGCTTGCGAATCCACACCACACAGTCACATACGACGGTGCACTGGCTCTTCGTGCACAACACGCGGTTTAGCAGTACTCTAATTTGGCAATTCTGTGTATTCGCTGCTCTCTGTTGTCCGCCCCTGGTAGCTGAATGGTCAGCGTGACGGACTGTCAATCCTCTGGGCCCGAGTTCGATTCCCGGCTGGGTCGGGGAATTTTCTCCGCCCGGGGACTGAGTGTTGTGCTGTCCTCATCATCTTCCTATCATCCTCATCGACTGCAGGTCGCCGAAGTGGCGTCACATTGAAAGACCGCCACCCGGCGAATGTACTGCCCGATCGCATGTCATCAGCTTCAGTCCGTGCCAGAAACATAAAATAGACGTAAACTCTGCCGTACTGTTGACCGTGGGATAGACAATTATCGTGACACTGCACGAGCACTAGCACTGCCGGGGCACGTGTTGCATAGTCAGTCACAGCAACAGCTACTTCCACAGGGATAGGACGCCTTCCTCTTCCTGGACCTACACGAGGCTGACCCGTGTTTTAGAATTTGCCAATGCAGCGCTGTAATTGCCTCAAAACAGTTTCACGAACAGTGCACAGCCTCTCTTCTCGATACCCATACTGTTCATTCACGTTATAGCTTGTCAAATGACAGCGTGGATATTACACCGTCATACTGTGCCATATTTGCACCTGGTGACCAAAACTGGAACCAATTTTTTTCCAGTGCAAATCGGTTCTGCAATAACACATTAGTATATCTACCACGTTTCGTTGCCATACGATAATTACAGCGAACACTGCACTTTCGTGAGTAACCGCACTTTATTTATAACCACCCGTTAAGTTTCGACGCAGGTATTTTCTACATTAAACAGAAAATCATTTCCTTTCCAGTCACGCAGATTTAGGTTCTCAGCACTTTCGCTAAAATGCTAAAAGCACTTGCTGGTATGGTTATTTTGTTATGCTAAAAGCACTTGCTGGTATGGTTATTTTGTTTCCCAGTCCGAACTTGAACTTCATCTATAACGACCCCCTCGTCGCCGAACGTTAACTACTAATATTCCTTCTTCCTTTAGAGAGGCGTTACTGAGAAGTGGTGGCTTAAGAAACTGAACTAAATTTACGCCGAGTTCTGTCCCACCTGGACTTTGTATTCACTGGAGTGAACAGTGATGTCAGTTTGAAAATGTGCCAGACTAGGAGTTGAACCCGGATATCTACTTTCACCAGCAGTGTTCTACCACTTAAGCGATCGAGACACGCTTCACAGACCGACTAGGAAACATAAAGCGTCAGTACTTCTTCCTCCCCCCACCCCCTTCTAATTATCACGCCATTACTTTCTGTCGAAACATCAGTAACCGGTATCTCTACCACATCACAAATGCTAAGCGTAGGAGAGAGTGTTATACGTAGGAGCACTAGTAAGACTTTGGTCTCTAACCAGCCCTATAATACAAGTTTAATATATTTTCTTATTCCATTTTGAAATGATAGCATTTGTGTGCTACCGTTTTATCTCAAATTACAAAATATATTCCAAAAAAATAAATTTTCTGAAAATATGATAAACTGTTTCAAGATACATCGAGGTCGTGTACCTAGGAACAGATTCTGTTCAAAATTAAAAATGTTGCAATCTAGAAAATTTTTCAGTGCTGTGTTTAATGCCTTTGTGTCTTAGTATTACTCTACTACACACCAACTGCGAGTAAGTGAAATCAAATTAAGTAGTAGTATCATCAAAAATCAGTTGAAAGTTAAAAACATTTTGGAACAGTAGCTGTTGGCAACTAGCAGACATTTCCATTTTCAAGACAGTGAAAACTGTTAAGACGTTAAATAAACTCAGTTCATTTGAAAATACCGCGTGTTTCGTGATAGAAGACCATCCATTTCAAGGTACAAGATGGTTTACGGCCGACGAAGTATGGCTTAACCTTCCACTCGATATGTAAGTAGTTTCAAAAATATACAGAATTTTACACATCATAAACTCTCCAACCGAAGAATTAACAATATCCTCTAGACAGCTTCAGTATATTCCACAGCACTTAAATATGTAGAACTCGTAACGTTAGCAAACCCTGCACAAAATACAACCTCATGTATCACAACAAAAAAACAGTATAAAATGCCGGAAACTACTTATGGCGGTTTCTAGAGCGCATTCCTTGATGTGACTATAAAGTCAGTCACTAGACCGAAAAACTGACGAGGAAGCATTATATGCTCCTAGGTTCACTGTCCTCCAGGTTCAACAGACTCCCCTACTGAATTGGCCCGTCAGCTCTTGGTCCTCTATACTGACTGGAAAAGAAGTGCAGTGCTCGAAATTTTACGGCACATCATAGCTCTGAGATGGTCGACATGGACGGTGGATGAAAGGCAAAACCACTGGCATCGAATGTTGGCCTCGACAGTGGTAGCACAGTGGTTAGCACACTGGATTGGTGTTCGAAGGGACGGCGGTTCAAACCCGCGTCCGGCCATCCTGATTAAGGTTTCCCGTCATTTTCCTAAATCCCTTAAGGCAAATGCTGGGATGGTTCCTTCGAAATTGCACGACTGCTTGTGATCCATCTCTAATTATCTCGTTGTCGACGGGGCGTTGAACACCAATTTCCTCCTCCCTCGAATGTTGGTTTTGTTTGCAGTCCATTAGACTTACAAATTGTCATGTACTTTCGCATTTTAATAGTCTGTCAGTATTTGTTCGCAATAACGTCTACATTAATAGTTTTAGCTGTACCATAAGCTATTATTCACTTGGTGATTGTATTGTAGGTCCATTACGGAGACGAAATGGACTTCTCTCGAATTAGTAGTGCTCTCGCAAATATTTTACTCGAGGAGGTAGAAATGTTTTGTCAGTTCGTAAAATTACGCTTGTAAATTGTCAAAAACATTGATTGTACCTATAAACGGTGCCCTATGCCTGTTCCTCACTTTACATAAGATTTGAAAAAATAAGTTTTGGTGGGTTTCTGTAAAAGAGTGTCGCTTTTTAAAAATTTATCGGCATATTCACTACCGTAAAGAAATTGGTAGTATCTACTAAAGTTATTAAAGGTTCCGAATGTCATATAATCTACGTGAAGGTAAGCATCAAAGGTGACACAACTATGTAATAGTATGCTTTTATAGACCTCCTGGTTCAGGAAATGTCGTCCCAGAGCGCTTACGAGAAACCTTCGAGAATTTCGCGAGTACCTTTCTCTGATCATAGTACACTCCTGGAAATGGAAAAAAGAACACATTGACACCGGTGTGTCAGACCCACCATACTTGCTCCGGACACTGCGAGAGGGCTGTACGAGCAATGATCACACGCACGGCACAGCGGACACACCAGGAACCGCGGTGTTGGCCGTCGAAGGGCGCTAGCTGCGCAGCATTTGTACACCGCCGCCGTCAGTGTCAGCCAGTTTGCCGTGGCATACGGAGCTCCATCGCAGTCTTTAACACTGGTAGCATGCCGCGACAGCGTGGACGTGAACCGTATGTGCAGTTGACGGACTTTGAGCGAGGGCGTATAGTGGGCATGCGGGAGGCCGGGTGGACGCACCGCCGAATTGCTCAACACGTGGGGCGTGAGGTCTCCACAGTACATCGATGTTGTCGCCAGTGGTCGGCGGAAGGTGCACGTGCCCGTCGACCTGGGACCGGACCGCAGCGACGCACGGATGCACGCCAAGACCGTAGGATCCTACGCAGTGCCGTAGGGGACCGCACCGCCACTTCCCAGCAAATTAGGGACACTGTTGCTCTTGGGGTATCGGCGAGGACCATTCGCAACCGTCTCCATGAAGCTGGGCTACGGTCCCGCACACCGTTAGGCCGTCTTCCGCTCACGCCCCAACATCGTGCAGCCCGCCTCCAGTGGTGTCGCGACAGGCGTGAATGGAGGGACGAATGGAGACGTGTCGTCTTCAGCGATGAGAGTCGCTTCTGCCTTGGTGCCAATGATGGTCGTATGCGTGTTTGGCGCCGTGCAGGTGAGCGCCACAATCAGGACTGCATACGACCGAGGCACACAGGGCCAACACCCGGCATCATGGTGTGGGGAGCGATCTCCTACACTGGCCGTACACCACTGGTGATCGTCGAGGGGACACTGAATAGTGCACGGTACATCCAAACTGTCATCGAACCCATCGTTCTACCATTCCTAGACCGGCAAGGGAACTTGCTGTTCCAACAGGACAATGCACGTCCGCATGTATCCCGTGCCACCCAACGTGCTCTAGAAGGTGTAAGTCAACTACCCTGGCCAGCAAGATCTCCGGATCTGTCCCCCATTGAGCATGTTTGGGACTGGATGAAGCGTCGTCTCACGCGGTCTGCACGTCCAGCACGAACGCTGGTCCAACTGAGGCGCCAGGTGGAAATGGCATGGCAAGCCGTTCCACAGGACTACATCCAGCATCTCTACGATCGTCTCCATGGGAGAATAGCAGCCTGCATTGCTGCGAAAGGTGGATATACACTGTACTAGTGCCGACGTTGTGCATGCTCTGTTGCCTGTGTCTATGTGCCTGTGGTTCTGTCAGTGTGATCATGTGATGTATCTGACCCCAGGAATGTGTCAATAAAGTTTCCCCTTCCTGGGACAATGAATTCACGGTGTTCTTATTTCAATTTCCAGGAGTGTATTACAATAGGAAGTAATTTCAATATGCCAATAATACAAAGGGAGAGCCACGTTAATTAATGTGAGATTACATGTGTAAAGTATTCAGTTCAGTTCAGAGAGGCCATAATGATTGGTGGGCACCTTGTCTATAGCACTCCATCTTCAGGCCACAAGTGGCCCATCGGGGCTATCCGACCGCCGTGTCATCCGCAGTTGAGGATGCGGATAGGAGGGGCGTGTGGTAAGCACACCGCTCTCCCAGTCGTTATGATGGTTTTCTTTGACCGGAGCCACTACTATTCGGTCGAGTAATTCCTCATTTGGCATCACGAAGCTGAGTGCACCCCGAAAAATGGCAACAGCGCGTGGCAGCTTGATGGTCACCCATCCAAGTTCCGGCCACGCCCGACAGCGCTTAACTTCGGTGATCTCACGGGAACCGGTGAATCCACTGCGGCAAGGCCGTTGCCTAATATTGTCTATGCTCGGGATTAATTATACACTGAAGAGCAAGAGAAACTGGTACACCTGCCTAATATCGCGTACGGCCCCCGCGAGCACGCAGAAATGCGTAACACGACGTGACATGGACTCGACTAATGTCTGAAGTAGTGCTGGAGGGAACTGACAGCATCAGTTCTGTATGGGTGTCCATAAATCAGTAAGAGTACAAGGGGATGGAGATCTCTTCTGAACAGCACTTTACAAGGCATCCCAGATACGCTCAATAATGTTCATATCTGGGGAATATGGTGGCCAGTGGAAGTGTTTAAACTCAGAAGAGTGTTCCTGGAGCCACGCTGTAGTAATTCTGGACGTGTGGGGTGTCGCACTGTTCTACTGGAATTTCCCAAGTCCGTCGGAATGTACAGTGGACATGAATGGATGCAGGTGATCAGACAGGATTCTTACGTACGTGTCTCCTCTCAGATTCGCATCTAGACTTATCAGGGGTCCCATATCACTCCAACTGCACACGCCCCACATCATTACAGAGCCTCCACCTGCTTGAACATTCCCCTGCTGACATGTAGGGTCCAGGGATTCATGAGTTTGTCTTCATACACGTGCACGTTCATCCGCTCGATACAATTTGAAACGAGACTTGTCCGACCAGGCAACACGTTTCCAGTCATCAACAGTCTAATTCGGTGCTGACGGGCCCAGGCTTGGCGTAAAGCTTTGTGACGTGCAGTCGTCGGGGGTACACGAGTGGGTCTTCGGCACCGAAATCCCATATTGATGACGTTTCGTTGAATGGTTCGCACGCTGTTACTTTTTGATGGCCCAGCATCGAAATCTGCAGCAATTTGCCTAAGGGTTGCACTTCCATAGCGTTGAACGATTCTCTTCAGTCATCGTTGGTCCGATTCTTGCAGGATCTTTTTCCGGCCTCAGCGATGTCGGAGATTTGACGTTTTACCGTATTCCTGACATGTACGGTACACTCGTGAAATGGTCGTAAGGGAAAATTCCCACTTCATCGCTACCTCGGAGAAGCTGTGTCCCACCGCTCGTGCGCCCACCATAACACCATGTTCAATCTCACCTAATGATAACCTGCCACTGTAGCAGCAGTAAGGGATCTAACAACTGCGCCAGACACTTGGTGTCTTATATAGGTGTTGCCGACCGCAACGCCGTATTCTGCCAATTTACGTATCTCTGGATATGATTACTCGTTCCTATACCAGTTTCTTTGACGCTTGACCGTATATAACAAATGTTATCTGTTATAATAATGTCTGTTCTTTGAATCGTGAGATTTTCGTCACCCCACCTCTCCCCTATCCCTTAAATGAGATTTAGTAAGAAAATGGTTCAAATGGCTCTGAGCACTACGGGACTTAACATCTGTGGTCATCAGTCCCCTAGAACTTAGAACTACTTAAACCTAACTAACCCAAGGACATCACACACATCCATGCCTGAGGCAGGATTCGAACCTGCGACCGTAGCGGTCGCGCGGTTCCGGACTGAGCGCCTAGAACCGCTACACCACCGCGGCCGGCATTTAGTAAGATTTTACCGGATCCCCCCTCCCCTATTTTGAGATCACGTAATTAACGGACGTTCCCTAATGAGATTTTAGCCACTTCTACTGTGTGACAATAGACGCAGCAGCAGTAGTTGCTACGGGAGGCCGCTCTTGCCTGTGTGGCAAGGGACTCCCATGCCATTCTTCGTGGTCTGAGCTACGAGAGCGTTAAATGAGATGCTCATCAAACTCACGTAGCAGTCGCTAATAGAGAGGCATTATGTATCACGGAGAAGTTTGCCGTTAAGATTTCTCGAGCGTATGTTTGAAGAAGAGTCGGGCAACGTATTATTTCCTCCTATATGTCTCTCGCGAAGTAACCATGACGATAAAATAAGGGAAATTAGAGCTCATACGGAGCCTTACAACAGTCGTTTCTCTCACACTATTCCACAATGGAACAAGGAAGGGGAGAAATTATAGTGATTCCAGAAATACCTTGCGCCACACACCGCGACACGGCGTGTGGAGCATATGTAAGTGTCGACCTAAATATAGGCGTACACTCATTCATAACATCAAAATATGATTTAAATTTTACACATAAACATGTTTTATTGTGTGCTTTGGCGACTGTATGTGTATGATATAAACAAACAAAGATAATGTAACCAGTCACTAAATTCGGATTCCTCAGTTATGATGCATTTTATAGGCTTTGGTCTATCATTAGAGTGTTAGTTTTGGAAATAAATGGTATATCTCGTACGATTTTTTATCAGTGAGTGTGTATAGCTCGAATGCCGAGTTTTCGAGGGAAATACGCAACGCAGAGCCACAGGACTGTATAAATTTCGACAGAATTGATTTCCTGGTAGCAATTCTGCTAAAATAAAAAAAAAATAGCTGTTACGTGATGTAGAAGTCCATTTACATGTAGGTTCACGCAGATGCTACAAGGGCTCCTTTCGAGTTTCAGCTCCGCCCTAATAACCCTGTCATAGACGGAATGTCAGACCTTTATATTCTGTACTTGGATTATTGTACTAAGATGATAGGCTCACTTAGAATTTTTTCTTTTAGCTGTTGAAAATTTTCGGCGTGTGTAGATCTAAGCTTTAGGTATTCTGAGAGAGAGATGGAGTGAGAGAGAGAGAGAGAGAGAGAGAGAGAGAGAGAGAGAGAGAGACAGAGAGAGAGAGAAACATATCGGACTGTTCAGATCTCTTGAACTGACTGATTAACACTTGCCCACTGGTATTTAGGTTTGACTGGAAAACACGTGAGTCGATTACCATTAAAAGTCGATGTAAAACATTCAATCAAACACATGAATCTTTATGTAGGTCATTTCATTTGATTTTTAATGGCTTCCAGATTATGATCTCCAGTTCGAGATACCCGTAGACAATGAAGAACAGGTTGACGTCCGTTTTCTTGGCTTGTGGAAAGCCTCCGTCTAATAAATTAAATAAGTTGCTAAGAAATATAAGAATAGGTATATTACCCAGCTAAAAGAACCAAGTACTCAGCACTTTTTTGGAAGAATCACCAGAAGGTGAAGTGGCATCCGATGTTCCTCCAGGAAATGTGACAGGAGCGGCACTAATTCCCATATACGGTCTAACATTCTGCGTGGTGTCTGTTTGTTCTAAGTCGTGTCTCCCTACCACTTTCGCGCAAAGGACGCTCTGAGCTTGTTTTTTAGGGAACTGACTAGCTTGAACCTAGGACCTGTTGCTGGTAAGGAGACGCCAGACCACACATGACATGTAGAGTTCAGAAGAGTTCAGTGAGACTAGCGATGATATAACCAAATACTGAATGATTTCAGCGTCAGCTCCACTGCACTCCCTGTAAAAGAATCTTAATACTAACTAAATTTAGTGGAAGGGGTTCAAGGCTTTCCTATTTTTAGTTAGCTGGTAAAATAACGTCGAAAAAGCTGTTAAGTTTACCATTGGAAATTTTATTCTACTCACAAAACATTGTTTATAAATTGCACTATTGATAAAAGGAAATATTTTAATACAGGATGATAAAAACCAACTGCGTTCAACAAAAATGTGAACGAATATTCCCTGAGTGGGTTTCCAAGTTCTACAATGGATCGAAGGATGACCTATGCCATATCACATCTATAATCTAGCTTTAAATTAAGTTTCACAAAAGAAAAAACTATCAAAATGGTCTACAGTGACCCTCAATTATCTTTAATTATTTAAATAACTTGTCGTAAATTACAGTGGCTGATGTGGCTTCTCAACAATTATATAACAGAAAAATCATTGCGTTTCAGATTTTAACTTACGTAGCAAATGTGAATACCACGAGCTTCAATTAACGATCGACACTAGTATTACGTAAAAAGGGGATGTAACAGATGAGACTTCTGCAGTTCTGAGTAAAGCCTTATGCGCTCAAAAATGCGACATCGCGTGCGTTGATTACCTCGTCGGTGTTCGTCAGGGGGCGGCGGGCGGCACAGCTCCACACATCTCGCCGTCTCGGAAGCAACTCTCTCCTAACTTCTCCTTACTACAATTTACCGAAGTTGGTTTAAAGAAAACTATCTGGCTGTGTTTTCATCTGACCATTCAGGGTCTCAATGTTAACCTTAAGCTCCGCCTGCAAAAATTCTGTCTATCCAATGAGAAACGTTATACTTTTCGTGGTGGGACAATGTTTTTAACGTTTGCAACGTAACAGAGATGCGAAAAAGTCTCATGCTAAAACTTGCAGCTGGTGTGGCCCTTTTAGTGTTATCGTAAGATCTATACTGTTCTTCTGGAGGGCTCTATCTTTTAACAATGGCTGGGGGGTGGTTCTGGCGGTTACTTTTCTTGGTGGGGCAATGTTTTCAACGTTTGCAACGTAACAGAGACGCGGAAAAGTCTCACGCTAAGACTTGCAGGTTGTGTGGCACTTTTAGTGTTATCGTAAGATATATACTGTTCTTCTGGAGGGCTCTATCTTTTAACATGGGCTGGGGGTGGTCCTGGTGGTTGGCTGGCGTCGTGGGTGTCCATCCCTTATCGTAGGGCCTTCTAGCTTAACACGGTTTTGCTCTCAGCTTCTGTTCTCGTTTCTTCCCTCGGAACTGCGTCTGTTTGACGGTGGGAAGGTATGACATGCATTTAGGCATTCTTGTGTTAAGTCTGTGGTATTCCATTTGCTCACTTGTTGATCGTATTACTTTGGTTAATTTAACATCAGGATTTATTCAGAGCTATTTGAGATACTGCCGGATTTGCTTATCATGTCAGGGTTTTCATGGAAGGTGTTGGATTTGCCTGACACCTTATATATCACCACCATTCGAACTTAATTTTTGCACTGAAGTTAGGCAATGATTGAATCGTTGTCTAAGTCAGTCAAAAATTATTCCTTTATCTAAATTTTGTTGCCACGTTATCCTGGTTCTATGCTGGTTTGTATTACTAATTTATATTTTTATATTCTTCCACATTATTCTCAAAAATATGTTTATATTGACAAGAGAAGAATATTTTTATGCTATTATAATTATTATTTCTTAATTATTTTCTTTCTTTATTTAAGTGTGAAGTTTGTTTTTTAAGAAGTTTGTTATCGAAAGTGAGGAGTGTTTCACATCGATATTCTTAGAATTATTTTTTTTATAAATGTAATAATTAAGTAAAATCTATTCCTAACACATTTTCTAAATATCATGTACAAGTAAAATGTTTTTGTTTCTAGACACTCATTTCAACATTGTTACACTAACAAATAAGAATTATTTCCAAGAATTGCTTTGACAAAGGAATATACATACACAAGTATTGAGATATTATCCTAACAAATGGTACAAATGTTAAAAAAAAGGGAAAATATCCAACAAGATACTTTTTTATTCTTTGTTTTTATGAGGAGAAAATAATTAAAATATAGTTATTCTTTTATTTTTTTGAGGAGAAAATAAGTGGCATGTAGTTTTAGTGTTTATTATGCCTTACTTTTGTTCTTTATATACTGTCCATTTCAGAACTAATGACTTAATTTTATCAATGGTCTATTTTTTACTTAAGTCCATAGTCAATGACTGTTATTTTGTAGTTTATTAGCTGTCTGGTGTGCTTAATTTATTCAGTTTTTCACACGTTTCTTTTGCACGATTCCTACATCACATAATTTGATTTCACATATTCACACAATCCTATGAATGTTTAAGCATGAGGTTGGCGAATGCTTTTGCACGAAGGTGATGGACTTGAGCGAGATGGATGTGGGCAAGTATTTGATGTACGGCTTCGTTCATCATTCCTTGTTGGCTTTGCAATGGTGTGTTGCTGTTGTGGAGGTCCCATAATGGAATGGCGCTGTGAGTGCAGAATCTCGTGGTGTACTGGCTTTGTATGCGTGAAAGTCATCGTTATGTCTTGCTGAAATCGGTCGTTTTTCGTTGTGATACTTCACAGACGACTAGATTACAATAGGATAGGGATTTGCGAAGGTATGTGACTATTCTTCACCCATCTTCTTTCTTGGTCTCAATCTTGCGAATCTTCAACTTCTGTTCTTCCTGCTTTTTCTCTGGTTCTTACTTGATCCTTGGTTCTTGTCTGGGCAGGATATGGGAATATTTATTGATAAGTAGTCGCTTTGAAGTTCTCCCCTTAGTAACAGTTTGATAACTTGCAACTTGTGGGTCGCTGCATCTGGGTGTTGCTGGAGTTTTTACAATGGTTCTTACAAAAAGTTTTACTTTGTGGAAGTTTTCTTCAGTTTCGTGCATCAGTGTGCTGTTTAATAGCAGTAGTGTGACTTTTATACGTATTTTTTGCCATTGGTGGTTTCCCCAAGCCGTCTTCTCGTCGGGCCATTTTTTGCTCACTCCGCTGAGTCGGGGCATCCCAAGACCCTCTTGGCCTTGAGTGTTCTGTCACAGCAGGGTTCCACTTAGCGGGCAGATTTACTGCCCATATCGGGCCCTCTGTTGGTCTCACTGTCCTTTCCCTTCTCTCAACACTTCTGTCTTGTAGGAATCGTGTCTTGCTAATTACGTCCTTTTCTTTCTTGATACTTCTCGCATTGCAACTTGTGGGTCGCTGCATCTGGTTGTTGCTGGAGTTTTTACAATGGTTCTTACAAAAAGTTTTACTTATATTCATGTAACATATGTCTAGTATCTACATTGTTTTACGCCTTCTTAAGAAGCTTTACAAATTTCGGTGCCCTTTCCATGTTACAATTCTAAGATAGTTTGAGTCTTAACTTCTACAAGAATCCTCAAATTCGTTTTTTATTTTTTGTGTAGTGTCGTGGTGTATAGCATTTTAGTATTTCATGCTGTTAGACTATCTATGCTTTATCCCTTCACCTTAATCTGTGCTACTATTGGTGTTATTTTTGTTTTTGATTTTATTGAAACTACTTTCTTTTTCCCACCTTCCTCTTTCTTCATTCTTCTTTCTGCTGACGATCTTATCTGCAACATAAACTTGAAATATTGTGCTAATTGTTTACCAGCAATAAAATTAATCTTCAAACGTTTTGATATGGCTCACATGGTGGAGTCCTAAGGTTTTGCCTGTTTTTGGGTTCATTAGTTCCACAGCATTATCATGAGCAGTTCGGCTAATTATGACAGGTCCTTTGTATGCAGCATAAAACTTATGTATTTTGTGTTTCTGTTTGCTGGAGAGATGGTGTGTTTTTACAAATACTTTCTGGCCTACTGAGAATGTTCTTTTAATTGCAGTTCTATCTCCTCTCTCTTTTCTTTTAATGGCTGCCTTTCTGGTGTTGGAGAGTGCTGTTGCTATAACTTGTTTGTCCTGTCTACGTGGTACAATAGGAAATCTAACATTTTCTCTGGTTATGTTTGGGGGTTCAATATTTTTAAGTACAGTAACTGGAGATAGTAGTGTAGTGCTATGTTGAATTTCATTTATTACTTCTTGAAAATCTTTAAGGTATATATCCCAAGTGTTGTGTCTTTTGCCTGCATATAATCGGCATAAAGTGCCTATGTCTTCATAGATCGTTCTGCTGGATTTACACTAGGTTTGTACTTAGATATGTAGATGGGTTTTATTTTGTGTTGTCTTAATGTGTTCTGCCATTGCACTGATTTTTATTGTGGGCCATTATCCGAAATTATTCGTTCCACTCGACCTACTTGGCTGAGAAAAACTTGTCTAAATGCTTTACTTATAGTAAGACTTGTTGCCCGTTTTAATGGTGTCAAGGTAACATATTTAGAAGTAAGTTCCAAAACGACAGATATGAAAATATATCCATTTTTTGTGCGTGGGAGGGGCCCCATCAAATCTGTTGCAGCTATTTGTTTTAATTTTTTAGGGATTATTGGAAACATAGGTGGTTTGATTTGGAAAGTGACGTGTTTAGCCCTCATACATTTTTTGCATTTGACTAATACTGTTCTAATTCGTCTTTCCATATTAGGAAAATGGCTTGTTTGTTTTATTTTAAAAAGCATTTCTTTGATCCAAAGTGGCCATTACTTAAATGTGTATACCATATGTATTTATTAATTAGTTCATCTGGGATATAAATTAACCATTCATTCGTTGGAACATTTCGTCTAAAAAATAAAACATTTTTTTTTTACGAGATAGTGCTGTCGAATGTCTAGAAAATCCATACTTCTCCACTTGTGTTTGATTCCCAGTATTTCGGGATCCTTGTCCTTTTCTTTGCCTATGTTTTTCAATGCTGTCGTAATGTAGTTTTCGAAAGGTACTTGTTTCATATAGTACATTGTAAACTGGTCTTCTGCTGCTTCGAAACCTACGTTATTGGATGCACCCTGTGGACATCGTGATAAAGCATCTGCTAATACATTCGCTGGTCCTGGTATGTGTGTAACAGTGAAGTCAAATTCTTGTAGTATTAACATCCATCTGGCTAACCTCCCATGAGTTAGTTTGGCGGATAACAGAAATTCTAATGCTTTGTGGTCAGTATACACTTTTGTTTTTCTTCCGAATAGGAAGTATCGAAAACGTTGGAAGCCCCATACAATGGCCAATGCTTCCACCTCCGTGACTGAATAGTTTTTCTCGCTTTTTGTGAGTACACGACTGGTTCAAAATGGGTCAAATGGCTCTGAGCACTATGGGACTTAACATCTATGGTCATCAGTCCCCTAGAACTTAGAACTACTTAAACCTAACTAACCTAAGGACATCACACTACACCCAGTCATCACGAGGCAGAGAAAATCCCTGACCCTGCCGGGAATCGAACCCGGGGACCCGGGCGCGGGAAGTGAGAACGCTACCGCACGACCACGAGCTGCAGACTACACGACTGGCAAATGCAATTGTTCTATATGATCTTAGCCCTGCATGTTCGTATTCTTGGAATAAAACAACTCCTAAACCTGTTTTCCCGCTATCAGTGGCCATACAAAAATTTTGTGTTAGATCAGGATGTGCTAAAATCGGTGCTGTTGTTAGTGCGTTTTTCACTTTTAAAAATTCTTCATTGGCTTGTTGATCCCATACTCATGGCGTGTTTTTTCCAGTCAGTGCACATAGGCGTGGTGTTGCGAGAGAGTCGATCCAAATAAATTTTTTTCTAGAATCCGGTTCTCTGAGAGCTTTCTTATTATATGGAGTACAGAATTCTTTGATTGCCGTTAGTTTTTCTGGGTCGGGCATTACCCCTTTCTCTGAAGTTATGTGTCCTGGAAATATGACCTCTCGCCTTCCAAATTTGGATTTTGTTATATTTACTGTGACCCCATGCTCTTTCATGATCTGTAAAAACTTACTTAATGTGTCGTTATGATGTTCCCAGTTCTGTTATAATCACATCATCAACATAACAAGTAATTTTTTGTAAAATTTCAGGACTGAGTATAGTATTAAACCCCCTAATAAACGATGCTGATGATATGTTTAAACCAAATGGCAATCGTTTAAACTGGTAACATCTACCGAATACGATAAATGCTGTAAATTTTCTACATTCTGGGGCCAAATCTATTTGCCAGAAACTACTCCGTAAATCAATTCATGAAAGTATCTTAGCACCGTGGAAGTTTTGTATCAATTCCTCTAATTTTTCTGGGCGATCTGTCTCAGTGATTATGATTGTGTTGATCTGTCTGGAATCAAGCACTAACCTGATGCTCCCATCTCGTTTTTGTACAATATGGAGCGGGCTGTTATATGTGGAGGTAGCTGGTTCAATAATATCATCACCTAACATTTTAGGTATCTTCTGGAATACTTTATTCCTGTAGCTTAATGGGATTGTATAGGGTGGCACTCTAAATGGTTTGTGCTGTTTTACTTCAAACTTGTACTGAAAGTGTTTAATACTGCCAGTCTTAGGTAAAAATACCTCTGCTTTATCTCGTAAAATACCCTCTAATTCTCTTTTACTGTGTTCCAAAATACCTTGAACTTCTTGCAATTTTTCGTCGATTTCTTTATGGACTTCTAACATGAGTTGAGGCGATTCCCTCTTTTGTGCATACCATTCTAATTCTTCATCCTCTTTATCTCGCGTCATTCTTAATTGTTTGTTTATAACTGGTATTTCTTCTAATATTAGCTTTTGCTCAAAGAGAGGTGTGACATTCCCGAATGTTACGCTACCTTTCCCCACATCTATTATCGCTCGTCTCTCATTAAAAAAATCTGCACCTATAATCAAATCTACAGTCAGTTTAGGTATAATCACGAAGTTGGCTTCGATCTTTTGACCTTGACACGAAAGAGTTAACCTTGTTTGTCTCGTAACTTCCGTAGCATTGTTTCTAATAGGACCTCTTACTTTAATCTTACGTGTTTTCAGAACTGGCAATTCCTCATTGGCATTACACCGCATGAATAAATTTTCTGAGATCGCAGTCAGTTCACTTCCGCTATCAATTACAATATTGACTGGGATATGCTTTACCATGGCCTTCACAATTGGTTGAATTTGAAAGGGTTGGTTCTGTTCTTCTTGTTCTTACATCAACGAATACTCCACTGAATCATACAAGAGTCTTTTCAGGAATTTCCCTTGTGAATTCGAACTTTCTGTAGCTTTCTGTAGCTTTGACTGCTACTTCTCTCTCTTTTATTTCCTCTTCCCTATTTCTTCCTTCATTTACGCTTTCTTCAACATCCCCTACTTTTTCCTCATCCTCGTCTATCTTCTCCTTCTTCGTCGCTACTTCCACATAATCGCATCTAAATGCTCTAATTGTCGCTTCATAACTTCCTTCGTTATATACGTTGGGTTGTGTGCCCACTAGTAACTTATTTTCAACTTCTGTCGACTGCGCATTATCCTCATTGAATTCGCTTCCCTGGTTTTCATCTCAAATAGCTCTGCAATACTCATTACTTCGTCCTTTCCTCCTACATTCGTTGTGCATGCCTCTGGTAATTCATCTTCCTCGTCAGTATTCTCCCAATTAATTTCGTCCCAACACGATATTGTTATTTTCCTGTCTTCCTTTTCATCTGGTCCCTGCGGATTTTTTCCTCCTTCTTCTCTTCTCGTGATAAGGTATTTACTTCTCTGTTCAAGGTGCTACAATTGTCCTGGGTCGGTGCGTCATTCCCTTTGGCATGGGCGCTTAGCTGTCAATTCGAACGTTTTTCGGGGTTTGGTGGTCTTACCTCCACCTCTTCTATCTGTATTCTCTTTTCTTACTCCGCTTGTTGATATTGGTTTCTTTGTTGGTAATCTGTCGCTCTGTTGGCGCTCCAATACCCGTTCCGGTAGTCGTTATTCCCTCTGTAAAAGTTGTTACTGTTCCTGGGTGAATTATAGTTATTGCCATATTCTCTTCTAAATCCATAACCGGTTCTTTGTTGAAATCTGTTGTCGTTTCTTGGTGCGAAGTTATCACGTGGTTCGTAATTATTGTTTCTTCGTACTGTGCCTTGTGGATTCCACTGTTTTTTGCTATCGTTTTCACGTGCGCTTCGTCTTTTTCTTGCGTCATCTTCCGAAAATATGAACTCTAGTTCCCTTAGAATACCTTTAAATGCTTCGACGTCATTGCCTCCGCGCCCTACTAATGATTGCTGGTATTTCAATGGTAACTTCATCGCGCATAATTCAATCAACTCTCCGTCACTGTATGGTACATCTAAGCATTGATTTTTCTTTGTCATTAATTCGAAAAATTTCACGGGACTCTTCTCTCCTGAATTTTCAAAATATGGGTTCTGTAATAATTCGTACTTCACTCTGTTCTGTGTTTCGTTGGACCAATATCGTGAGAGAAACTTCTCTCTGAAATCTTCGTACGATCGACATGTCGCTGAAACGTTCTGCATGGTTTCTGCAACTGTTCCTGACAGTATGTGCACATATAAAGTCTAATTTGTGTGCTGGCGTACAGTGTTCTGGTAATCCTACTCGGAATTGATCAATAAAAGTTCGTGCATGTAATGAGTTTGCTTCTCGAAAGTGTTGAAATTTTGTGACTGTGAGGAAATGATCGTTGTCGTACTTCGTCATAGTTACATATGAAATTCGCAATTCTTCGCCACTTTTGTTTCTGATCATTTCTCCCGTCGTTCTTTCCGGTTGTGGTAGATCCATTGGATATTGTCCACTGTAACTTTCGCGTACCCTTGCGTAGTATCGTTGGAGTGGTACGCAATAATTTTCTTCCATCGGTTGTGAATGTGTAGCTGAATGCATTGCACTGTACTCTTCGCGACCTGGCTTTTCATTGTCACGTATTGGTTCGGTATCTTGTCTGGCTAACCTTGCCGCTTCATTGCACGATCCAAACTGTCTTGAAACATACATTTGTGGTTTTGCATGTGTTTGTGGTGCCGTTTGTTCATCAAGAATTTCAAAACGTGTTTGTTGCGGTGCAGGATGTCTGATTTCACGTATGTTATTTTCCGCCTGTGATTGGAATCGAAAATGCATGATATCTTTGTTAATTGCTTGTTTTTCCGGTGCTGTTACAGATACGGATGTGGTTGCAGACTCAATACTTGTTCGATCTTGTTCACTACGCTCTTCAATGGTCTGCAACAACTCTGTTCGCAATTTCTAAAATTGTTGCTTCGTTTGCGCTTCTATTTTGACTATGCGGTTATCGTATCTTTTCAGCGCGGCTTTTGTGATACGTTATCATAACACACTGTTTTCAACAATTCCACGCGCTGTACCTGCTGCTTGTCTAGTAATTACGTTTATCTGTTTCTCTAGTTTCTTGACTTCTCCCTGGGTGTTGTTACGTAATGTTTTGATCTCGCCCTGAGTGTCATTACGCAATGTTTGTACATCCGCTTGTACCTTGTCAATGTCTATTCTCAATTGATTGTGACCTGTTACTAAGTTTCCTATCACTTCTCGAGATTCTTTTGCCTCGTCTTCAATATGACTTAGGTGTAACTGAATTTTTTTGTTTTGTTCTTTAATCTCACGCATTTGTCTCGTGGTTTCTGCATTCTGAATTTGAATTTGGTTCGCTATTTATTTATTTTGCCTTGTCATGGTTTCCGTAATTTGTTGTAATAATTCTGCCATATTGGTGGGTCCTATTTCGTTTTCTTCCGACGTCCTACGCTCTGTGTTTTCGCCCAAGTGTTGGTTCGCAACCGATTGCATTGAACTGTGCGGTGACACGTTTCTGCTCGCATTCCTTGTACTCTGTGGTGTGGGAGCTCTGATTACTTGTACTATGAGTTCTACGTATTCAAGACGCAAGTTAGAATCCTCGTCTACTGTCTCTCTACTTTCCTTCTCCTCTGCCGTATGCTGACTTACGTTTTCTATGCCTTGACGTACATTATCCTCGTTATGGTGCGTTATATGTCCTATTTCTCGCGATACTGCATCGTCTGTTGTGCTGTCCTCTATTCTCTGTCCATCTTCATGCTGGGTCTCTACCTCAATTCGGTCAAGGTCTCGATCTGCCATTGATAATCTTTCCGAATCCCTTATTTTCTGTTTTAAAAGCAATTCAAGCACCCTATTTCGCGTCAACATTCGCTCATACGATCTCACGCGTTTCATAAACTTTTTGCACACACGACTTGACAATCCATTCACGTACTTGTCGGGTCAGAACCAACTTGTCAACGATGTATCCGCCACCTGTACGCTTGCATTGGAGAGAAAACTTAATTTTAACAATATTAAAATTCATAATTTAATTATGCTATTGTCTCCGCTAGAATGTCTCACGTACTAATGAATACTTTCTTACTATCTATCGCTGCAGCTACTGTTTTCGACTATTTATAACTTTAGGAAAAAAATTTTTGTTACAAAAATTTTTCAACAAGCTATTTTTCTGACCTAGTTAGGCATGTGGTAGACCTTCAATCATGGTATTTTACCATTCTGGCAGGGTCGCCATTGTCTAACATTCTGCATAGTGTCTGTTTGTTCTAAGTCGTGTCTCCCTACCACTTTCGCGCATCGATGCTCTGAGCGTGTTTTTTAGGGAACTGACTAGCTTGAACCTGGGACCTGTTGCTGGTAAGGAGACGCCAGACCACACATGACATGTAGAGTTCAGAAGAGTTCAGTGAGACTAGCGATGATATAACCAAATACTGAATGATTTCAGCGTCAGCTCCACTGCACTCCCTGTAAAAGAATCTTAATACTAACTAAATTTAGTGGAAGGGGTTCAAGGCTTTCCTATTTTTAGTTAGCTGGTAAAATAACGTCGAAAAAGCTGTTAAGTTTACCATTGGAAATTTTATTCTATTCACAAAACATTGTTTATAAATTGCACTATTGATAAAAGGAAACATTTTAATACAGGATGATAAAAACCAACTGCGTTCAACAAAAATGTGAACGAATATTCTATGAGTGGGTTTCCAAGTTCTACAATGGATCGAAGGATGACCCATGCCATATCACATCTATAATCTAGCTTTAAATTAAGTTTCACAAAAGAAAAAACTATCAAAATGGTCTACAGTGACCCTCAATTATCTTTAATTATTTATCTAACTTGTCGTAAACTACAGTGGCTGATGTGGCTTCTCAACAATTATATAACAGAAAAATCATTGCGTTTCAGATTTTAACTTACGTAGCAAATGTGAATACCATGAGCTTCAATTGACGATCGACACTAGTACTACGTAAAAATGGGATGTAACAAATGAGACTTCTGCAGTTCTGAGTGAAGCCTTATGCGCTCAAAAATGCGGCATCGTGTGCGTTCATTACCTCGTCGGTGTTCGTCAGGGGGCGGCGGGCGGCACAGCTCCACGCACCACGCCGTCTCGGAAGCAACTCTCTCTTAACTTCTCCTTACTACAATTAACCGAAGTTGGTTTAAAAAAAACTATCTGGCTGTGTTTTCATCTGACCAATCAGGGTCTCAATGTTAACCTTAAGCTCTGCCTACAAAAATTCTGTCTATCCAATGAGAAACGTTATACTTTTCGTGGTGGGGCAATGTTTTTAACGTTTGCAACGTAACAGAGATGCGAAAAAGTCTCATGCTAAAACTTGCAGCTGGTGTGGCCCTTTTAGCGTTATCGTAAGATCTATACTGTTCTTCTGAAGGGCTCTATCTTTTAACAATGGCTGGGGGGTGGTCCTGGCGGTTACTTTTCTTGGTGGGGCAATGTTTTCAACGTTTGCAACGTAACAGAGACGCGAAAAAGTCACACGCTAAGACTTGCAGCTGGTGTGGCCCTTTTAGTGTTATCGTAAGATATATACTGTTCTTCTGGAGGGCTCTATCTTTTAACATGGGCTGGGGGGTGGTCCTGGTGGTTGGCTGGCGTCGTGGGTGTCCATCCCTTATCGTAGGGCCTTCTAGCTTAACACGGTTTTGCTCTCAGCTTCTGTTCTCGTTTCTTCCCTCGGAACTGCGTCTGTTTGACGGTGGGAAGGTATGACATGCATTTAGGCATTCTTGTGTTAAGTCTGTGGTATTCCATTTGCTCACTTGTTGATCGTATTACTTTGGTTAATTTAACATCAGGATTTATTCAGAGCTATTTGAGATACTGCCGGATTTGCTTATCATGTCAGGGTTTTCATGGAAGGTGTTGGATTTGCCTGACACCTTACAACGGCATATACAGGACTGAGGGCTAACAACGTCTATACTTTCCTAAGACTGTCTGCAGACGATGCAGTTGTGTAAGGGGAGGCCACGTCGACGGAAAATTGTCACTATATGCGGTAAGACCTGAAGTTGATATGCAACAGATTTAATTTCTTACAGTTTGTAAACCCTTTTTTTCCTATTTTTTAAATACTAACGTCTACTCAGATTTGCAGCATTTGGACGAGTGAAAGTGGTTAGTTACATCAGATACGCAGGTGACCATTGAACTGCTCCATGTGTCAAGACCAACCTGCACACTGCAGCATATACTGATAGAGAGCTATATTTAACGATTGTCCTGAAATGAAAAAATTCATACATTTTAAGTAGTTTTATTTCATATTGAGCATGTTTATGGGCCATGGTCAGTCCCTATCACTCTGACATAATTCATCATCCTGAGCCATTACAAGGCCTCCATCTAGTTCACATTAGAAACATTTCAGATGTTTTGTTACTTCTCCTGAAATCGTTTAATCTAAATTTCATACACGGTCGCCAACAAAGAAATTAGTTTAATAATGTGATTTCGAAACTGTTCAAAACCCATGATTCTTCACAATTAGCTCCACTAAATTATTTCCTTTTAACTCAAATATTGCGTTTTTTCACCTTCGCATTACTTATACTTCAAACTTAATATATGTCCGCACTTGTAGGTTGCCGCCCGACCGTTACCCTTGACCACTAGTCGCCGACAGACACATTAACGTCTCGAAAGTGCGCCCACTGTACCTGACATTCCACGACCGCTAGAGGGAAACTGTAACTTCCAGATCCTTCTACAAGATGAGCGATATCGCAACCATCGGAAATGAGCTGTTAATAAACCCCACTCCATATGCGAATGGAATAGGACAGAAAATCTCTAATATCAGTACGAAGTACCCTGCAGCACACATTCTACGGTGGCTTGAGGAGTATGCAGTGTGTATAAAATGTGTCCCACATATGCTTTAATATATAGATAAAAATTCACCTTTTGCAACTAAAATTTGTTTTTGTGTACCAAAGATGTTTCGCATATTCATACTAGGCATCTTCAGTGGTCTATAATACAAAGAAAATTATTTACTTAGACATGTTTCGATATGAGTTCTATAGTGATTCTTGGCAGGTCATTTAAATTTATTTCTGTTTACAATTATAAACTATATGGTTTGCTTTTTTTGCGTTCATTTATCTCGTATTCATGCATCCATTTGTTTGTGCAAAATACACATAGTAGTTCGTCACTATGGATCATGAAACATTCGACATCCAGTACAACGTACTAGGTCCTATTACTCAAATATTTATCGAGACAGTCACATATTTGCAAAGATACTCCGTTCGATCGTATCTTGGTTGGTAGTAGAAGATATGCCATTGTGTCGAACGCCTTTCGGAAGTCTAAGAACACGAAATCAAGCTGTTCACATGCTTCTGTTTTTTACATCATGTCATGTATGAAAAGGCAGAATGTGTTTTGGTTCTTTATTTATTATTACTCGTTGGCCTGGCATTCTTACCAAAGTGGATTAACGGAAAAGATTGAGAAGAGTCCAACAAGAGTTATGCATAGTATCTAAATTTTATTTAGTCAGTACGAAAGAATCACGGAGATAATCAAGAAAAGCCACAACAATAGCGTAGATATTACTCTCATCGTGTAGTGACCTTAAATTACAACAGGAGTCAAGAAACGTATTACCCCTACAAATTTTATCTCACAAAATGACCACGACAAAATGGCTCTGAGCACTACGGGACTCAACTTCTGAGATCATTAGTCCCGTTGAACTTAGAACTAGTTAAACCCAACTAACCTAAGGACATCACACACATCCATGCCCGAGGCAGGATTCGAACCTGCGACCGTAGCGGTCTCGCGGTTCCAGACTGCAGCGCCTAGAACCGCACGGCCACTTCGGCCGGCAATGACCACGACAGTAATATTCTTTCATTTCTCGTGGTCGTCTCGTTACACATATCATAGTAGAATTATCAATAGACGTTTAAATGAGCTAATTAATGAGATCCATGAAAAGAAGAAATCAGTGAAATTTTCCAAAGGGCAGTTCTCATACCAGTACCTAAGAACGCCATATTAGACAAGTGTGAAAAATATTGCGTTGTAATCTTGCTCCAAGACACCAACAGATATCTTAGACGACAGTATACGAAATGTACTAAATATGAATTCAATAGGATAGTCAGTAAGCCAAAAACAGCGCTGATGGAGTGAATGTAAAACGCAGCACTTTTGTTAATAAAATATTTAGCTTATTTGATCACTGTTTTCCCCAAAATTGCCCAGATTAGACCAAAGTGTATAAAGAAGCTATGGGTTACACAAGGAGGAAAGGTACCTTGTAAGACAAATAGGGAATTGTGTCTGTCACTCAGAACAGCTCTGTTGATGTTATAGCAAATTCAAAGACATACACCAACATATTAAAAATAGTAATACGGATTTCAAAGCAAATGCATTACGAAAAAAATATAACTTCATCAGGTAACAAATTAAAGACAATATTGGATATAATGAAGGAGGAAACTGGTAGAGCCAGTCATGAAAAGGGTCAGATAGCATTAAGAGTAATGATACGTAGCTAACAGAAGTGTGCAATGTTGCAAAATATTTCAACAAGCATTTCACAGCCATTACTGAAAATGTGGGTTTTTGAGGTTCAGTAGATGCTGCCGTGGAGTTTCTAACACCAGTCACTACTTCACTAATGTGAATATAACCCCACTACCCTAGTAGCAGTAATGTTCGCCAAAAAATCTTTAAAATAAAAAAATCTATGATAAAATATCAACGTAGTTAATTAAAGATCGTGCTTCTGAATTTAGTAACATATTAAGCTGTCTGTGTAACCAAACGTTTGTTAGTGGCACATTTCCTGACTGACTCAAATATGTGGAATTTAAGCCTTTGTTTAAAAAGGAGATAAAGAAATGCCGTCAAACCTCCATCCAGTTCCAATTTTCCCAGTATTCTAAAATGTTTTAGGAAAGGTAATACACAATCGGCTTCGTAACCATCTGACACCAAGTCAGATATTCTCGAAGTCGCAGTTCGTATTTCTAAAGGATTCTGACATTAAGAAGGCTACCTACACATACATTGAAAATATACTAAATTCATCAGTCAATATATTTTGTGGTCTGTCAAACCCACGTGACTGTGTAAAACACTACATCTTTTTATGTAAATTAAAATATTATGGTGTAACAGGAGATGCCACAGAATGGATCGGATCCTATATTCATGACAAGAAACAAACGGTGTCATTAGGAAAGAGATATGTTTTAAGCTATCAGGCGTCATGCAACTGGTTACTAATTATATGTGATGGCCCACAAGGTTTCATCTTGGGGCCCTTACCTTTTCTTGTGTATATCAATGACCTTTCATCAGTAACATTACCAGATGCCTAGTTTGCAATAAATAGAAAATCAAGTGTAGTCTTAGAAAGATCGGTTAATGAAATTTTCATGGACGTTAATAAATGGTTCGAAGTCTTCGAAAAAACACACTAAACGCAGTTCAGAACTTGTAAGAGGTTTCCTACCCGTATATACCTAAAATACGATGACCGACAGATAGAAGAAGCGGACAGTATTAAATTATTTAGATTAAAGCTTGGTGATAAATTCAGCTTGGAGGAGCACGCCACAGAACGGCTGAAGCACCTAAACAAATTTTTATTTGCGCTGCGAATGTTGTCAGACATTGGAGATACAAAAATGAAAAAGCTGGTTACTATGCTGACTTACATTCCATAATATCATACGTGGTTATTTTTTGGGGTAAACATAAAGAAAAGCTGAAGTTTCACGGGTTCAAATAAGTGTAATAAGAATTATTTGTGGTGTGAACTCAGGAACGTCCTGCAGAGGAATATTTAGGGAACTAGGGATATTAACTACTGCTGTCCACTATATCTATTCATGAATGAAATTTGTCGTTAAAAATATATCTCCTTTTAAAATAAGAGATCAGTTCATGAAATCAGTACTAGAAATAAGAATAATCTTCACAAAAATTTAAAGTCACTTCCTTTGGCCCACAAGGTGCCCATTATTCAGGACAACATACTTTCAAAAACTTGCCAGAAGCCATAAAAAGTTTAACTACTAATAAAGTTCATTTCATGTGTAGCTTAAAAGGAGTTATTGGTGGCCAACTCCTTCAGTTCCACTAAAGAATTTCATAGTAGAACGAACTGATGTGCGTATTGTATTAATAATATCAAATAATGTCAGTATTAGCACAATGCGACTTCAGTACAAATTCAGTGTAGTAAGGTGATCATTGTACATAAGTGTTGTAAAATGGTTTTCCTCCTTGATGATGTATGGCTAAAATAGCCTAAAAGTTATAACATGCACATGAATGTATTGAATATTTACGTGTTTTGGGACAAGTATTTACTACCTTTTAAATGAAAATATGTCAAATTTTTTTGAGCCCTTCGACATCCATGTCGATCATTTCACTTGGGATCTGTGAAAGGTACATAAGCATATTTGGTTTTCGCTGTAAATGTTTATTGTATATTGTTGTTTTTCTGACGTGTTCTACGACCTGGACGGTCTCCTCACTACGGATCAATTGGAACGAAAAATATACCTACAGCCTAATCGCCAGTCTAAACAGAATAGATCAGAACGACGGTGAAGATAGATTATCGTGGAAAAAAAGTTCAGAATTAATTACTCGCTGTTTTTAGGCCCTGTTGATTTGGATAAGGCTTTCTACACCGTAGACTGCTCTAAGATAGTGCAAATTTTAATAAGCATTAAGTTGGACCACCGTGAGAAAGGAAAATATTACCCAGCAATTTTTAAGAATCAGACAGCAGTGACGCAAAAATTTCAGGAGGAAATAAAGGCGTCCAGCAGAGTGGCAGGCTTTGCCCACTGCACTTCAACTTATGCATTGGGGATTTAATAAACGAATGTAAAGATACAAATGTCGAAATAAAAATGCTTAGATTTGCCAATGATATAGTAGTGTTAACCGAATCTGAAAACAGCCTGCAAAAGTCCACAGAAGAATCAAGAAAGTAATTTGACAAAGATATGATATGAAAAGAAATAAGAAGAAAACCGAAACGCCTGTACGTACTGGAATTCCAATAACAGTGAGCCTGAATCTCGATGGAGATAATCTTAAACAAGTCACTAGCTTTACATACTTCGGTAGTAGATGGAAGTTGGACACCTACTAACATCGTAAAATATTAGTTTAAACGCTAGGAAACAGTGCGTTAAATCTTTTGTTTGGAGCTTTACCCAAGGTGGCTCGGAGGCCGGGAAACAGGTGAGCCAGAACGGAAAAAAAACTACAGGCGGTTGAGGCGTGATGTTGGCGAAGAATCCAAAAAGTTTCATGGACAGAGAAAATGACCAACGAAGAAGTTTTAGAGAAGGTAGACGAGGAAAGATCATTGTGGAGAACTATCGTTGAGTTGGACACCTAGACAGACACTGCCCCTTAATTACTAAATTAATAGAAGGTTAAGTGCCAGGGAAGAATGCACGAGGAAGAGCAAGACTTCCGTACATTATGCAGATAAAACAAAATATGGAACTGACAACAAAGTCCGAACCGAAGGTACCTGAAGGAAGATAGTGACAGATGGAGAACTACTAACCTTCGGATTGAGAACAATAGAATGTTTAACGGATGTGACGAACTTTATATGTTTATCACTCGTCTTGTTGGTTCTAATTAAATTTACAACTGCAAATTAGGTCCCAATGTCTCACTTATTAACTAAGAACGATAAACAGCCGACAAAACTTCCATTTGTCTGCTCGGTTCTTTATGTCAAATTTTTATACAAATTTTTTTTTAAATATTTGGTTAAAACTGATTTGAGCCAGTACTCAGTTTACTTTCTTTAAAATTGTGTTGTTTCCGCATCCTAATTCCATTTAATAAGTAAATTAACGTAAAATTGAAACTACCATCAAAATATTGAAAACGGTAGGTACGGTCCGGGGAAGCTGAGTCGAGAGGTTCCAGTCGCTCGCTGCTAACTGCCAGACTTGTCGGCCACTTCCGGATGCGTTCCGTCGCCTTGGGTGTTCCCGATGTGGCAGCGGAGTAGCATTCGCAAGCAGTCATTTATATCGTATTCTCACGGTGTTTCCTCTTGCGAGCATGAGGATCGTTCGAAAGAGCGCACAACTATCGTGCGGCATGCATAAAGAAACTGGGCCGAATGCTTTAAATTCATCACATCCATTGTAGATGACGAACTGCAAACATCATTTAAATTGGCAGTTAATGTAGGCACGGTATGCAGTAGTTTGCTATAAGATGGCTGTAATACAGAAACATTATTTTCTGTACCATGTGCTACTAGACGCAAGGGTCGTGTACGGGCGAAAATAACGGAAATTTAGGCATAAGTCGACGAAATGTGTACGAGACGATAATATCACTGTGTTTTTGGATACTTACCTCATATAACAATGTGATATCCAGAACAAATTCTTTTGATCATTTACATTTTAGCCGGCATACACTCACAGACACAGATTTAGGTGCACTTGGTTTGACAGTAAACATACAATAAACGTAAATACAGAGAGTACGAGGATGCTTGCTATTACATGTTTCCACTCGTGGTATTTGACGCGACACGCATCAAATTCCAGATTAAAATATTTACCAGCATAGATAATGGACGCAAGCGGACGTTGCAGGCTGGAGGTGTGTCCATATGTCGGCTTTTTAGATGTAATATGGGTTTAAAAAGTTACAGGTGAACAGAGTCAGATACAATAGGTTTGTTTATAAATAATTCTTCTGATACCAGTCACGATTTTCTTTATTTTACTTTTCACACGACGCGTTTCGGGAAATGATTCCCATTTTCAAGTGCGTTTTTTTGTGTTTGTTATGCCGTTTCTATGTGATGTTCTCGATGTGTGACAGTCTGCTTAATTTCGTTGACTTTACTGTAATATATAAGACACATGCGACCTTCATTTATTGGGTTACCAGTTCAACTGCGTATGCAACATCCAGCAAGAAAACTCTCCAAATGTCTTAATAAAGAAAACTTTTCAAACGTGTCTACGGAATGGCGTTTTCTTGCCGCGAGCTTTGGCCGTCGACGTACTTCCGTTGCGCTTGCTTTTAATAGTTGCTCCGTGTTGGGAATACAAAATCAAGTACGCGTAATCCTTCAACGGGAATCATCTTTTTCTCTTTCTTTTCTTTTTTTGCAAAGATTCGTTGTGTCTCACAGACTTTTTCGTAGCAGTTAAAAACCTAATGCGAATTAACCACACAGTAAGAATTAATTCTTGAAATTTCTTTCTACTTTTTAAAACACCATCAGTACTAGTTAACAGTTTCTCACCACAAATATTAAGCGTCCTAATATCGTAGCGTTTCCTACAGCGATCAAGTCACCCGAAAACGACGTTTTCTCCAGCGGTCAAGCTATACAAAACAGCCACTAAAATTACGTTCCACTTTTGGTCAATTATTGATAAGCTATCTTCCCGCTTTTGAATGAACCAAAGAAACAGTGCTTCGGTTACTTTTTCATATTGCTTCCCCCCGATAGTTGAATGGTCAGCGTGACGGACTGATGTCCTAAGGGGTCCGGGTTCGATTCCCGAGTGGGTCGGGGATTATCTCCGCTCAGGGACTGGGTGTTCTGTTGTCTTCATCATCATTTCATCCCCATCCGGCGCGCAGGTCGCCAAATGTGGCGTCGCATGTAATAAGACCTGCACCAAGGCGACCGGACCTGCCCCGTAAGGGGCCTCCCGGCCAATGACACCGAACGCTCATTTCCATTTTTTTCCATATTAAAAGTTATCATCGTTTTTCTAATTTTGAAGTACGTCACTTGCCCCTATGGTAGTGTATGACTTGACAGTTTCTTCTCCCTCTTTTCCCGTATTTCACTGTAACAAACCGTCACCATAATTTCAAGTACATTTAAAACGTTCCCTTTAAGATACTAAAAATGGTTTCCATGCAGACATTCACTTCCCTTATTTTACTCACAGAGATCTTGAACACAATAACAATGCAATCAAGCGGTACAATACCACACATTGCCGGGTGATTTATAATTGAAGTTGTTACGGCGCAAGCGCCGGAAGCCAGTCGGGAAGGCTGTGAGAAGAAGTCAGCCAATCGCACGCTGACCGGATCTCTCTCCAGGACGATAACGCGACAGCAGCGGCTCCTATGTGAAGACTGCGATTCATTGGCAGAACACTTAGAAGGTGCAGTAGGTCTACTAAAGAGACTGCTTACACTACACTTGTCCTCCCAATTCTGTAGTATTGCTGTGTAGTGTGGGATTTGCATTAGGTGGGACTGACGGATCACATCGAAAAAGTTCAAAGAAGGGCGGCTCGTTTTGTATTATCGGGAAATGTGGGAGGTAGTGCCATAGTGCCACAGACATGATACGTGAGTTGCAGTGGGATCTTATGATGTAATTTCAATCACCAGTTTTCTCCTCCGATTGCGAAAACATTCTGTTGGCACCCACCTACAAAGGGAGAAATGATCATCACGATAAAATAAGAGAAATCAGGGCTCGCACAGAAAAATTTAAGAGCTCGTTTGCCCCCCGCGCGCCGTTCGAGAGTGGAACGGTAAAGAGACAGCTTGAAGGTGGTTCGTTGAACCCTCTGCTAGGCACTTAATTGTGAATAGCAGAGTAATCACGCAGATGTAGAAGAGGACATAAGCGCCGCGACGGACTAGTGACGGCCCAGTTCAATAGCAGCTTAGCGACTTGGATCCGAGTGTCAACGCTAGTCACTTCACTTGTACTCTCTATGTAGCACAGATTTGGAATTGTCTATATTGAAGAAGATTGATTATTTCGTATGTCGCCCTTTGCTTGCGACACATCTGTGTAACTGTCAAAGTTAAGTACTGCAATTTTCTTTTTGTAAGAAAACTCATTAATACGACTTGTTTGATTTTTTGTCTAGAGAACTGAGTATGCAGGCTTCCTAGACACTACAGAAGTGCAACTACTCACAGAGGTCCACTGTGGGCTGTAATTATCGTATGGTTTGGAAACTTCATAGATATTCTAATGTGTTAATGCGGAACCGATTTACGCTGGAGAAAAATTAGTTTCACTTTTGGCCATCAGGTGCAAATCTGTCCCTCTGAGTACAAGAAAGATGTATGTAAATATTTCCATATGTAACGGATTAGGAACGAGACGTGGGCAGAAATGGTCAAACAGGTGAGAAAGGCATAATGTTGATTTTATTATTAACCGCCACTTACGCAATTAGTTGAATATGAGCATTGGATAAGTCGACGAGATCTGCATAGCGCCAGATTTGCAAGGGGTGGCCAAAATTGGAACCAATTTTTCCAGCGTTCATCGGTTTCGCATTAACGCATTGGCATATCTGCCAAGTTTAGCTGCTGTATGATAATTGCAGCCCACACTGACCACCGAGCACAATGCCGAGCCGAAACATTACTACCACTTGCACAGTACCATGTAGTTCGACTTCTGTTGAGCAAAACAGCAGTGATTCTGCGTGTCCTGCATTCGACACTTATTTGGTAGGTTTTCTGAGTTATGGGACAGCAGATGTCTACGTACAGGTTACGCAATTCCCGTAAATTACGGGTCGGTGGTTTGTAACTGCAATCTTGCGTCCGGTAATGTCCCAGATATGTTTCATCGGGTTAAGATCAGGCAAATTTGGTAACCAAATCAACGTGAGTTCATTTTCATGCTCCTAACACTTTAGCACGCGTCTGGCATCGTGAAACGGACAGTTACCGTGGTGGAAGATGACATTGTCGTCGGGAAATACGTCAAGCATAAATGGGTACAGATGGTACCTAATAACGTTGACGTAGTTCACAGCTGTCGTGGTATCTTCGTTTACTACCATAGATGCCATAGAAGCCCAGGTGAATGCCCCCCCCCCCCCCCCCATTGTATAATACAACCCCTCTGGCCTGTGTCCGTGGCGCTGTGCATGTTTCGAGCAGTCGTTCAGCTGGATCATGGTGTATCCGGAAACGACCGTAGACCTGGTGTAACAAGAAGCGTGACTTCTCCGCCCCATTAGCACGTTTCCACTGATCCACGGTCCAATCTCAATGATCTCCTACCCACTGCAGTCGTAATTGACGATGTGGTTGTTGTCGGGCTTATATACTCGGATGTTTGGCCGTACACGACTATAAAAAGCCGGCCATGTCCTGCTAAAACGGGACACCTGGCAACCCTACCTTCGAATCACTTTGGTATGGACTATACCGACCTGCTTTCATTCTGGCAGTGCATCTCTGAATTTGTTGGATTACATTTGTGTTGCCTGCTTGAGAAGGACTTCAAACACTGGAGTAGTACTCGTACTTAAGAATTGGTCGCACTAGCCTCTTGTAGACTATTTGGTTTCCATGTGCACTGCAAAATTCCAGAGCTCTTCAAATAAATAAAAATCTTCCGTTCACCTTCCATAATAATGATTTTATGTGTTTGTCCCATTTCATACCGACTCTTGGCATAACCCATAAATGTTTAAACTATATGACGCTCTCCAGATGTTCGCCACGTCGTTTAACTGGTTCCTATTGGATTCGTTTTCTTTGTTATAAGGATACACAATGTTAAGTTTTTGTTGAACACTGGTAGTCTGGGACAATATACTAGCGTCTATCGGTCAAGTGTTCATTGAGCCAATCGCATATCTGTGAAAGATACTCCGTCTTATCGTATGTTGGTTAGTAGTAGACGTGGTAGATACATTATCGGATCCATTCACTGCGCGACTGCTACGGTCGCAAGTTCGAATCCTGCCTCGGGCATGGATGTGTGTGATGTCCTTAGGTTAGTTAGGTTTAGGTAGTTCTAAGTTCTAGGGGACTGATGACCACAGATGTTAAGTCCCATAGTGCTCAGAACCATTTGAACTATTTTCGGATCCATTCGAAAATCTGGAAAGATGGAAACAATCTGTTGATCTCTTTCTAGCCTTTACTTGATATTGTGTGTGAATAATGCAAGCTGTGTTTCACCTGAGTTGGTTGTCTTAAATCGATGGTGATACTGGGAGAGAAACTTGTTTTCTTCTAGCATTTTCAAAACGTTTGAGCTTAGAATATATTGTAGGACTCTACATCAGATCGCCGTCAGCGATAATAGTTTGTACATCCGTTCTTCTAACATTTTTGTAAACAGAAATGATGTGTACAATTATCCCATCAAACGGGAATATTCCTTGGGCAGGAGAGTCTGGATAATAGATAAATATGAGCTAGAATACGGGAAAATTTGTTAGTGTATTCAGTGTGAAACCGGAATTCCGTCACGCTTTGAACAGTAATTTACTAGAATGAGATTTTCACTCTGCAGCGGAGTGTGCGCTGATATGAAACTTCCTGGCAGATTAAAACTGTGTGCCCGACCGAGACCCGACTCGGGACCTCGGTCGGGCACACAGTTTTAATCTGCCAGGAAGTTTCATATTAGTAATTTACTATTCAATAACAGGGATCTTTACGTCATTATATCCAATCTGTGTGTGTGTGTGTGTGTGTGTGTGTGTGTGTGTGTGTGTGTGTGTGTGTGGTATGGAGAAAAGTTTGTACGCCAGTATAGTCATGAATGAATAACTTTTTGAATACGTAATTTGATCATATTAACAGAATCTTCCGTCGGTTCTTGGTAGAACAACATTATAATAATAAATGAAAAGCACCAGTTTGCTTTTGTTCTACAATATTATTTTTATTGCTAACCGGTTTTCGGCTTACAAGGCCATCTTCAGACATTTGTCTGATATAATAGCAATAAAAATAATATTGTAGAACAAAAGCAAACTGGTGCTTTTCATTTATTATGTAATTTGATATTTCTGCTATCTTCTGATGTGAGCGACTTGGTACCAGATCTGGCCAATCTCTTCTAGTTTTGGGAATCTTGGTCGGCTCCTCCAATGCTTTCTCATTTCGTGGAGTCCAGCAGAACGTAAGGCACACACATTCCTTTATTGGAGCCTCTAATTCAATTACACATTAGTGTAAACAGAACACGATCCAAAAGCACATAATTCCGCTGTTACCGTTGAACATGCAGGCCTTGGCATGAGGATACTCTGAGTTTTATAGCTACCTCTTGTGATACTTGCCGATTCCTTTATCTCCGCTCTTACACCACGCGGGACTTTCATTAGTCTTGCTGTTTAGAAGTGGCAGACTTTTACAACGTATCCCGTATGCAGTGGAGTAACACAGGCCATACCCGAACGCGCGAAGCATGTTCCCTCAACTTAAACATAGCCACTTGTTACGCAATTATCATCTACGACTGACAACCCCACACCTACTCAGGATGTGGACAGGAAGGTCATGTCCGCTCCGATTGTTTGCAGTGGCGGATCACCCAGATTCCATCAGGCGAAGCCGTGCACCATTTTCCTTCCTAGATTCTACCAATTACTTATACACAGGCGACGACGCCACCGACGTCTGAAGGTGGGGATCGGCACAGGTTACTACTGCAGACAGACGGACACGTTATTGACGAGGCACATACAGCCAGCTCACTTCAGAGGAAGACAACAGATAGCCACGAACAGCAACTGCCACTATAGTGAGATGGCTCTGACTGCAACCTGAGGGTGGATGTTGCTCCACGACTTTCTTCTCGGAAGGTTCAGAGGAGTCGTATCTACGCACACACTATGACAGAGAGATACACATCCAAACGGGAGTGGAGCAGCGTTCGCTCCTCAAGCACGAGAAACTCCGACGGACGCCGTCTGACGACTGTCTCTTGCGGACAGACACACTGTCGTCCGGATCTCGGTCGTTTCGTTGACGCAGCTGCTACGGAGGCGTCGACAGACACTGGTCCCCCATTCGGAACGGAGAGGATGGATTCTTCTTCTCCTGGACGTCCGTTTGGAGATGCAGGGGGCGATAGAAACACGACGAGGGCCTGTTTGGTAGCCACTGTAACGCACCGGCAGCGTCTCTCCGGTGACTCGAGGGCGGACGACGTGGAAGAAGACTCTTTGGCGGGCACAGCACTAGTAGAAGAGGGGCAGTTACACTAACCTCTGCCCCACCCCCATCACCCGCGGACGGCATGATAATAGAGACGACAGGGTGTCGTTGTGATGACATAGCTCGTCGACAGTGCTGACACTGACGACTACCACTACCTTAAAGGGCGAACAACAGTCGTATCAAAATCTCAACATCAGCGCCATCTGGTCGCGCGCGAAGCTGTCATTTTATACCATACACTTTGTGCTACCAACATTGGCGTGACCCTATTGCAAGAGATATACATTTTTGGCTTCTTGGAGATCTTTGGATACGCGACTCGCATACCTCATGCATCGGTCATGGGCAGTGGCGTAGCAATTCTTCACAAGAAGGTTTAGCAGCCACCGATGTACGTTACCTACCGAATGCCAGGGGCACGTCGCTTGCGGTCCAAGGGATACACCTCTTCAATGTTTACGCACCATCGGGTGCCTACAAGAGGCGTGAACGCACGCTCTTATTTTCTGAGGAATTAACGCAATTGTGCCAAGGAAGGACAGATGATATGGTGATCCGGGGCTATTTAAATTGTACAAAATCTCCCAAAGACCGAATTCTTCACCATTCACCGCGTCCAGCACTCGACACTGTCATTCGTGAACTCGGTTTGGTAGACACTCGGGACATCATCTATGCTGACCGTCCGGGTTTCACGCACTTCACGGAACATTCGTCTCGTAGAACTAACAGGATATATCCCTCCCGCTCTCTCAGAGATGACGTCATGGCAGGCGAGTTGTGGCCGGCAGCATTTACTGACCACACTGCTTACATCTGTTACACCACGCTTGGACGCCAACGGGTGTGGCGCAGCCGCAGCCGGCGCAAATTTAACACCGCTCACCTAACTTTACAAGAATGCCAGGCGGCGCCGGACGACACGTTGAGACTGTGCCTACGACGACGAGGAATATATACGTCAGTATTACAGTGGTGGCTGGACTGTGCCAAGCCGAGCCCCCGCCACACCTTGAAGACATTTAGTAAGGAAGCTGTGGCGAGGAAGCACAGTACTACTGAGTTCTACTACGCCATCCTCAGGCAAATGGCTGCCAACCGAGCGAATGCGGAGATTGTGACATTAATGTGTCAACATTTGGAAGGGACGATCATTTGTGCACGTCAATCGGTCGGAATCGTCACGGAACGACCCCCGTTTACCATATAGCCTTGGGACGAAAGTGCAGGCACAGGACTTTTATCCAGGAAGTGATGACAGAAGATGGCGTACGTCATATCACGCAAAGAGACATTATCAATGCATACTTAACCCATTTTTCTCAGCTGAAAGCGGATAAGAGATCGGATCGAGAGATCATTGGCCGGCCGGTGTGGCCAGGCGGTTCTAGGCGCTTCAGTCTGGAATCGCGCGACCGCTACGGTGGCAGGTTCGAATCCTGCCTCAGGCATGGATGTGTGTGATGTCCTTAGGTTAGTTAGGTCAAGTAGTTTTTAGTTCTAGGGCACTGATGACCTCAGATATTAAGTTCCATAGTGCTCAGAGCCATTTGAACCATTTTTTTGAACCGGTGGCTGAAGAAGAGGCATTGAGTGCCATAGGAAAAGGGGCACCTAGTTAAATACCAGGATCGGATGGATTACTCCTGGATTTTTATAGGACGTTCCAGAGGCTTCTGGCACCCTATTGAAAGGTTATACGTCAAGAGCTCAAACGCCGGAGGTGCAACTTCCGGTTGCCTCAGTGGAAGGTGTCATCCTAATCCATAAACTTTGCTGAGGTTCACGTATTGCGGACTAGCGACCTCTAACTTCGATGAACTGTGATATGATAATCTTGACACGCCTATTGGCAGCTATAGTTCGGCGTGGGACGCATAATATCCGTGCCGACATGTGTCGCTGCGCGGACCTGACTAACCTCGCTAAGGTACGTCGCGTACCGGGAGCAATGGCGGCGATAGACTTCAGTCAAGCATTTGATCACGTCAGTAATATGTACTTAACCACTGTCCTTCAGAATACGCGCTTTCGTCGACGTGGTACCCCGTATGCTACTTGTCGCAACATCGAAATTGCTTGTCAATGGTAGACTGTCGAACACTTTGCAGATTCGCCGCTCTGTTAGACAAGGATGCCCCTTACTGGCAATACCGTACGCTTTAGCATTCGAACAGTTGTGCTGTCTGCGACATTGCCTCACGGCGTTATCTCTCGATGGTCTCGGTTTTAAGTGCACTACCTATACAGATGATCTGACGTCAGCTCTCAGTGACGGACACGATGTCCACAGAGCCATGGATTGGTTAGCCACTTACGGTGCTTGGATGACATCTGCAAGTGTTGCCCCACTCAGACTGTGCGATACAATCCCCTGTCTTGGTATCGACTTCACGGGCGACATCCCACACACGAGGATCCTTAACTATCGGAGCTTCTTGCAACATATCCAGAGTGCTCGAAAGAGACTTCTTAGAATCCATCTTGCCAATCCGCCTTCATGAGTGAACTGCAACGTCCAGGACACAGGCGAACACCGGCTACATTGTGGGTCGGCGGAAGAGATCTGGTATCTTGTGTGTCAAATTTTGGATCTCTTTTTACGGATGTCGCCCACTTATGTTGACTCATTGACTCTCCTCTGCCCGGAAGCTGTATAGTACCTGAGGACGAAACACCACGCCGTCATGTGGATCAGAGATCAAGCGATTTATTATTTGTTTGGAGGTGGTGTCACAGGTCTCATGGATTATTGGAACTATTTAAATGATCGTCGGTGCTCTACTGTGAAGAACCCTAAGTACAACAATACTTATTGTGGAGCATCTTCTGCGATCCGCCCGGCAGCTGGGTCATTCACGGCAAGAGATGAATTTGATTATCCACACATAAATGGTTGAACAGGTAACGGTACCTAGAAAATGGACAGCCCGGTTGGCTGACTAGTGGGATAAGGATATCATGTAGAACAAAGCGAGAATTATATCAAAATGTTAGAAGTAGTCACAATCAAGCTACAGTAGCCCATTACAAACAGTGTTGTAAGGTGCTTAAAAATGTTATTAGCAAAGCAAAAAGTATGTGGTACGCAAATAGAATAGCTAATTCACAGGATAAAATTAAAGCCATATGGTCAGTTGTGAAGGAAGTGTCTGGTCAGCAGCACAAGGTTGACGATATAAAGTCAGTTTGTAGTAATAATATTTGTGTTACTGATAAATCGGATATATTGAGAGGTGGCATGAGCCCCCTCTCATATTTCTGTCTTACGATTTTTGTCTCTAATTGCATGCGGTGAAAAGTTGCTATTCCTTCACACGCGGACTTCCCACGCAGCGTCTCTCGTCACCCAGGTGGCCCAGTGACAGGCGGGCTCTTCTGATCTCGAGAGGGTTATGCCGACGTGTGTGAGGCAGTCGAGTGAATGCTTTCCAGACGCCGACATTGTCAAGAGACACGCCCGCCGGGGCCTGAAGTAGCGGCTGGGCTAGAGGTTCCGTTACTTCGCAGAAACTTAGCGAAAACACTTTCTGGCGGGCTACCAGTGTGGCGTGGGAATGACTTGTGTACCCAGGCAGTTGTGGCGGGAAAATTCCCGTGCTTTCTGCAAAATAGTAACTGTGATTGGCTTGCTCAGGGCATAGCTCCGTGACGTAGCAAAATCAGCGCAGAAATTGGCACCAAGAATCTCCATTGGTGGAATGGTAGTGCTCCGGTAATGGAGTGGAATTTTCCGCTGGTTTTCAAGTTGCTGATTGGAACGGTTAACCACGGCCACTGTCGTGGGGGCGGGAATGTTCTGTGTTCGGTTTTGTACGGGTGCTCTTGTGGGTAGTCGACTCTCGCCTTTCGGTCGAGGACGTCGAAGCAATCAGCCATCGCCTCAGGTACGCCAGATCGTGTTCTGGCAGTTAAGAAGACAGTTTGGTAATGTATGTCCGCAGCACCGGCAGATAGGGATTTTCCTAGGTGGTAATCAGAGCTCAGCAGAGTGCGCCTGTTCGTCTTTTTCTAACTTTGTTCTGTCTTGAGTAGCAGCAATTAATGTTGGGTTAGCTGTGTGTCTCTCTTAAGATTTGAGTGGCAAGGAATTGGCTCCACATACCACTTCGTCATAAACCTCACAATCTAGTTTAGGGACAACTTCACCTTCACAGCGTTTGTTTGTGTATCCAATTTGAGCCAAGTTGATGTATTATAAATGTTTCATGTGTTTTTGTTTATTATTTTGTGTTTAGTCTTAATAAATCATATTGTTATTTTGGACAGAACTTTCATTCTGTTAATCGGTAGAGCAACCCATCATTTCTCACTACGTTAATGAAACCTTCCTTTATTTAACTTATTTATCAAATTAAATTATTGCAGGTGCCAAACTCTTTTCAACTCCACTTGCAGGGTTGATTACAGTCAGTTCGCATATATATTTTTTTATCCTTGTGCAACAGCAAAAGTCGGAGTTAGAATAGGGGGGGGGGGGGGGGGCTTAGAGCATCATTTACATGTGTAGATTCTAGAATTTAGTGTTAAATACACTGCTAACCCCGGCACCTCGCATAAAATGGCGACCCTTAGCCTAGGATCTTTCCTGTGAATCGCTGATAAGCAAGTATTACTAGTAGTAGGGACACTCAGAATTTTTTTTTTCTTAATTTTTTAATGATTAACACCCAAGTTCTTTTTCTTATAGTTCCGTGATTAGTTTTAAGTAGCGGCGCATGATTACAGTTTTTGTTTTCAGTGTATATATTTTTTTGTTCATTGTTTTTTGTGTTTCGTTGATGTGGTGTCCGTACCACATCGCACTTTGTCGGATTTGTGTGCGGTTTCTGTACCACATCAAATTGTGCTTGTAATTACAGCGTTGGAAGAGCGTTGTTTAAATTTTATGTCTATGTGTAAAAATACAGGGAGTAGATTATTTTTATTGTGTATTTTAGATAAATTTTGTTTCTCATGAATGATCACGAGAAGGCACGACTTTAGTGAGCGAAGCTAAAACAAAAGTGGATACTATAATGGATAAGAGACACGTTACTGACGGGGATAGGTTCGCAGATGAGATAGGCACATTTTTAGCAGGACAGGACGACAGGGTCATTGATGAGCACGGTGATTTGGACGCGATCTTAGAGCAACGTCGCGGCCATGATTATGATAGCGAATTGGAGGATGGAACAGAGACAGGCACACAGGTCGAGACGGTAGCAGAAGTTTATAGTCAAACGAACGAGTGCAGACAGAGGCCAGTTCGGTCACGTCAGAGCTCTAGCGCCCAGGTGTCCAGAGTTACATCGCCCATGTTTGAAAAGGATCAAAAAGATGACGTAAACCCAATACTGAGCTTCCTACGATCAGTGAAAGAAGAAGCTGATGAACAACGTAAGAAGGAGAAGGAAGAAGATGAGAAACAACGTAAGAAGGAGAAGGAAGAAGATGAGAAACAACGTAAGAAGGAGAAGGAAGAAGATGAGAAACAACGTAAGAAGGAGAAGGAAGAAGCTGAGAAACAACGTAAGAAGGAGAAGGAAGAAGCTGACGAACAGCGTAAGAAGGACATGGAGGCAATAATTTCGCATATAGGGGAAATTCGTGGGGAATTATTAACAATAAAGAAAGAATGTGGAGAAGCAAAACAAATGTCAATGGTAGCACAAAAAGTAGCAGGCCTAGCCAAAACTGCAGCAACAGGGGCAATGAAAATCGCAAGAGTAACTTCTCAACTCGCAGGGCGCTTGCGACGTGCGACACAAGTCCACTCCAAATCCCTAGCGGCCTTAAAGACTCAAGGTAATATTACGGTTACGAACATCACGAAACGAATGAAAGAAGTAGAGAGTCGGATAGCAAAACTAGATCGAAACGGGCACACGAGCACTGCGCGTTCGGATACCAATGATGGAGTACACAGGATTGTGTCTCCGAGGAAAAGCCCGCCGTGCTCTAGCCCAGTGACAGCGTGCGGAACGAACAATGCACACGCAGAAACAGCGAGTAATAGCTCCAATAATTGCAGCCCACTTAGAAGAGTGACTGCTGAATGCCACCTCCACTGTGATACAGACGTAGCACATCACAGTTATCAGCAAGATAGAACAGGACACTCAGCAGACGTGCAAGTATCGGAAACGAGTGACAACACCAGTGCGAGGATCAGACAGGATTTTGATCACAATCACTTCCTGTCGATACTAAAATTCCAGAAGTTCAAAGTAAATGGAGGGTCGATGCATCCGAAGAGCTGGGTGATGCAGTTTACAAATTCATTACCGGCATCATGGCCAACCCAGGCAAAATTAGAATTCATATGTGGACACATCGAAGGCCAAGCAGCGGAAAAGATGCGGGGCGTGGCTGCGACGTGTCGGACTTATCAGGAATTTGTTGGTGCATTCCTGCGGACCTACTGGTCAAAGGAAACGCAAGATAGGATTAAAGAGGAAATAATATTTTGTCCTGAACTGGAAGTGTCCGGGCATAGGAGCGCAACCAAATTTTTTGATGAGTTACTCAAGAAGAATCAGCTTTTAGATAGTCCATATAGCAACGGAGAAATCATTAAATTTTGCTTTTCCAAATTGCCAGTTAGGTATCAATAGACACTTGTCGGGAAGTGTGGATCTGACATAGATGCATTCAAGAGTCTACTGCGCGAACTCGAAGTAGTCTTCGATAAACAAGACGCAAAGGACAGGAAGAAGGCGCAAAATAACAAATACCACGGGCCAGCAAGGGAAGACGACAACAGATCGCATAATCGCACTGGTCAGTTAGGAGACCAGGGTTACGGAAATCAAGGTTACGCTATTCAAGGTTATGGAAACCAGAGACACAGAATCCAGAACGTCAGGGAACAGGTTCAATCTAAACAAGCAATCTGGGACAGGAGGAATGACGAACGGCAAAGCGACCGTAATTGGAGAGAGCGAAATCAAGGACAACAGGAGAACCAGGAGACTGAAGTTAGACCTCCAAATCCTAATGCACGTCAGAGGAGGGGGAGTCTACGAAGGGATTGACGCTAGTCCATAGGACTCCACCACTTCTCTCACACAAAGAAGTTCGTGGAATAATTGTAGTTTAAGTGGTGTACATAGTAGAATAGGCAAAGATATGAACCTTTCTTCGGGGAACAATAATCGTTGCATTAATAGATTAAGATTGTTAAAGTATTAACACGCTGCGTTTTCTCGCATAAGAATTTACTGCTGTTAACTTTTTTGTCTATGTTCGGGATCTCCTCTGTTGTTGCGATAAGAGGCACTACCTTTCCATGAGCAATGTTTTTGTCCTTTCCTATCTGGTGTCCATGTTAAGGGATAAAGATGAGTGACGAGATGTCGCACAAACGGGCGCATACAAGAACGTGCTCTTAGAAGCGTTCTGAGAAGTCATGATACGCTCCGTAGCGGACACAACCAGTTCGTGAGACGTTCATACCAATGCTTGCAGGCACGCGTCAGTGCACTGCAAGATTGTGGTATATTGCGTGATTTCGAGGATGAATATGGGCAGTATAGTTTTTCGCAGAGCTGCGCCAGCATCGTTGTCTTGCATGTCGGGGTGAACCTGTGAGCGTTTGACTCCAATGGTGCCCTAGACGAGAGAAATGCGGGCATAAAGCCTACCATGCCAATGTGCTGGTTGGGGATTTAGCGTGCTGCTCGTGACTGTCACAGATGAATAACCAGGGACTTATACTTGGATATTCGTGACATACTGCGTAGCTGGCGTGTGTTGGGCGACTGAATCCTCAACAGGAACCAGTCCTGGCTTGGTCATATTACATTGCCTCTGGAAAGGTGTGCTTTTATCGCGAAAACCGCATCACATAGAGAAGGAAGTTGCAACTATAAATTTATTCTCGTGTATAGCCATGGCTAACCCAGTCTCTGGAGTTTCAGTGAGGCGTAGTGAGAACTCGGAGGCCATGTCGTACGGCGCGCACACCACTGTCGTCAATAGCGGCGAGCAGCAAGACATCTCAACGTAACAGGAATTATGTAAGAGTATTGTATAAGGTAAACAAACAAAAAAAAGAGGTACGATATACTAGGATAAGTTAAACTGTAGGATTTAACAATAACTAGATTAATATTGTGGGGGTTTTCTACCACAAGTGTTCAGCAGAGCGCGCCTGTTGAGATGCTATTTTTCAGGTCACCAAACCATAGACCCGAGATGGAGGGACGATGGGCGAGCGAAAGTAGCATAGTTGCATGTTCTTTATAGCACAGTAAAACTTAGACCTGCATAACAACATAATTTAATTAAAAAACATAGAATGTAGATCGTTGGGAAATGGTAGTTAATTCTTGAGCATGTCTACTGTCGATCTATATAATTAATACTAATATTAGTGCGGGTCCGCACATTTAGCTGTTCATCCAGTGTAGCGTCACACACCATGTACAGTAGTGAGACCGGTCTCTATTTTGTTATAATGATAGCCATAGATTAATAACTATAAAAGTAAAATAAGAGTGTCTGAAATGACAGACCACAATGTGTCATTATGTAAATTTATTATAACATAGAAGGTCATGGGAAGAAGTTAGGCATAAGATTTTTGTCAGAACTGTGCAGATGATGGGTATCGTGGCAATGCAGAGGCCAGCCAGCGCAAAAACAAGAGGTCTTCGGGTACCTGCTAGAGGGCGAGCGTCCGGTCCTGCAAGCTGACAGTCACCGGGCCGTATACCTGAGGGATTAGGCGGGATCCTCGCCGGGCCACAAGCGAAAGTGAGGCTGGCCGTTGACCCTGACACGCGACCCACACGCGACAGCCTGCTGGCTCTCCGGACGCGGCAGCCGTTTGGAGGGATTCCCTGCAGCAGACCACGTTGTCATGAGTACACGAAGAGGATCACATATCGTGTCAAAACCTGCGCCTCATGTGCCTCAGGACAGAAAGGGACGCTCTATACTCACCTGTTTGGGTTTTTACAACTCACTAGCATTGGCCGATCTGCATACACAAAGCAGTATCGTGCCACACTAACAAATGTATGGTCTCATTTCTAACTTCTCCTCTCTATTAGAGAGCAGTTTTAGCAATCGTCGCTCCTAGTTCGATCCTGTATGGATGACTTCACACACTTGTGGAGTCACTCCACGTGCCATCATCCCTCGTCGAACTGCAATATTGGGAAACGTAAAGTACTGTCCAGCGAGAGAAGAGACCTAGACTAGTGATGTATCCCAACAAATAGACCTCAGAGACAATTAATCGACGTGAGGAGAGCCTATCACTGTGTCTTCCTACCGTACTGCCGTGATCATATGCGTAGGTCTTGGTGCAATCTCAACAGAGTACTGCAGGTGCTCCAGCACACCCTATTGCCGTTGCAACAACGTAGCAACAACACCCGACGTTTAGCCCTATGTGATGTCAGTACTGTGGAATTTGTGAAGTGCTTCGAATGTTTCTAACAATGTGATTTAGTGCCTCATTCTCAGCACAGTCGTGAACTTTGTGCAATGTGCACGCACAACTTGATGCCCCATGAACCTTGTTTTTTTCTTAAATTTCTTTCTCCAGTGTTGTTTTTGTAATGTATGTTATACCTTGTATGTGTTTGTGTTTTTACACTGTAACTCTTATTACAAATTACTGTATTGTTCTCCACACCATGTTTTTTTTGTATTTTGTATTTATTGTTGTGTGTATGCAAACAGTGTGCCTGAAGTCCCCGTAAACTGAAGCAGATACCACCACTGTCATTGTGAATGGACCATCAGTTCAGGGAACCTTTTGTAAAGGTTATTCTTGCTGCAGGGAGACAGAATGAATCGGAGGTTGTAACTAGATTCTGAAAGCTCACAAAGAGATTGTTAACTTAAATAGTATCATGTGTGAGTGAGTTCAGGTTAGTTTCATGATTCAAATTGTTGTAAAATCTTGGGCATTTAATTGCGGAGCACTCCAACTCTGATTGTAAAGAATAAACTGCTCCATATTTGGCTCACATGCCCAGGCCATATTTAGAGCGTGAATGTCTGAGTGAGTCGGTGTTTGGAAGGGGCTCCCTGGGTATGGATGTGTGATGTGAGTGTTAGTGTTCCATATTAAGAAGGTGAAGTTGGCTACATCATAAATAATCCTCCCTCTATGAGCTGCATTTTTCAGTTGCAGTGATTTTTTTTTATAGAGTGCGGCATGTGGCGTCAGTTTGTAAGATTGTTCTTGGGCGACTGACTCACTACCTTGCTCCTAAGTGAGCCAACCGCTCACCAATTACAATCTAAAATGGCGTATGGGCTATGAGAGGTGGCATGAGCCCCCTCTCATATTTCTGTCTTACGATTTTTGTCTCTAATTGCATGCGGTGAAAGTTGCTATTCCTTCACACGCGGACTTCCCACGCAGCGTCTCTCGTCACCCAGGTGGCCCAGTGACAGGCGGGCTCTTCTGATCTCGAGAGGGTTAAGCCGACGTGTGTGAGGCAGTCGAGTGAATGCTTTCCAGACGCCGACATTGTCAAGAGACACGCCCACTGGGGCCTGAAGTAGCGGCTGGGCTAGAGGTTCCGTTACTTCGCACAAACTTAGCGAAAACACTTTCTGGCGGGCTACCAGCGTGGCGTGGGAATGACTTGTGTACCCAGGCAGTTGTGGCGGGAAAATTCCCGCGTTTTCTGCAAAATAGTAACTGTGATTGGCTTGCTCAGGGCATAGCTCCGTGACGTAGCAAAATCAGCGCAGAAATTGGCGCCAAGAATCTCCATTGGTGGAATGGTAGTGCTCCGGCAATGGAGTGGAATTCTCCGCTGGTTTTCAAGTTGCTGATTGGAACGGTTAACCACGGCCACTGTCGTGGGGGCGGGAATGTTCTGTGTTCGGTTTTGTACGGGTGCTCTTGTGGGTAGTCGACTCTCGCCTTTCGGTCGAGGACGTCGAAGCAACCAGCCATCGCCTCAGGTACGCCAGATCGTGTTCTGGCAGTTAAGAACACAGTTTGGTAATATATGTCCGCAGCACCGGCAGATAGGGATTTTCCTAGGTGATAATCAGAGCTCAGCAGAGTGCGCCTGTTCGTCTTTTTCTAACTTTGTTCTGTCTTGAGTAGCAGCAATTAATGTTGGGTTAGCTGTGTGTCTCTCTTAAGATTTGAGTGGCAAGGAATTGGCTCCACATACCACTTCGTCATAAACCTCACAATCTAGTTTAGGGACAACTTCACCTTCACAGCGTTTGTTTGTGTATCCAATTTGAGCCAAGTTGATGTATTATAAATGTTTCATGTGTTTTTGTTTATTATTTTGTGTTTAGTCTTAATAAATCATATTGTTATTTTGGACAGAACTTTCATTCTGTTAATCGGTAGAGCAACCCATCATTTCTCACTACGTTAATGAAACCTTCCTTTATTTAACTTATTTATCAAATTAAATTATTGCAGGTGCCAAACTCTTTTCAACTCCACTTGCAGGGTTGATTACAGTCAGTTCGCGTATATTTTCTTTTTTTATCCTTGTGCAACAGCAAAAGTGCCGGCCGCGGTGGTCTCGCGGTTCTAGGCGCGCAGTCCGGAACCGTGCGACTGCTACGGTCGCAGGTTCGAATCCTGCCTCGGGCATGGATGTGTGTGATGTCCTTAGGTTAGTTAGGTTTAAGTAGTTCTAAGTTCTAGGGGACTGATGACCACAGCAGTTGAGTCCCATAGTGCTCAGAGCCATTTGAGCCAACAGCAAAAGTCGGAGTTAGAATAGGGGGGGGGGGGGGGGGGCGGGGGGCTTAGAGCATCATTTACGTGTGTAGATTCTAGAATTTAGTGTTAAATACACTGCTAGCCCCGGCACCTCGCAATATGTACAGTATTTAACAACCATTTCCTGAGCATTGCTGGTGAATTAAATAAAAATTTAGTATCTACAGGAAATCATATAAATTTCTTAGCAAATGCCTTTCCGAGATTGACGTCTGAAATACTCCTCTGTGATACAGACAAGACGGAGATTGAGACAATAATCATATCACTGAAGACTAAGGACTCTCATGGTTATGATGGAGTGTCTAGTAGAATATTAAATTACTGTGCTGCACATGTTAGCCCTGTATTTAGCCATACTTGTAATTTTTCCTTTAGGAATGGTCAGTTTCCTGAGCGATTAAAGTTCTCAGTAGTAAAGCCGCTTTATAAAAAGGGAGAAAGGGATAATGTAGATAATTTTAGACCTATTTCTATGCCATCAGTGTTTGCAAAAGGTATCGAAAAGGCTGTGTATGTAAGGTTAATTGATCATTTTATATCACACGATTTGCTGTCAAATGTACAGTTCGGCTTTAGAAGTCGTTTGACAACTGAAAATGTTATATTCTCTTTTCTCTGTGAGGTACTGGACGGGCTAAACAAAAAGTTTCGAACGCTTGGCGTATTTTTTGATTTAACAAAGGCATTTGACTGTGTTGATCACACAATATTGCTCCAGAAGTTGGACCATTACGGAATAAGGGGAGTAGCTCACAATTGGTTCACCTCTTACTTTAGCAACAGCAACAGGCAGGTCATTATTCACAATGTTGATAACGGCTGTGATGTGGGATCTGAGTGGGGTACTGTCAAGTGGGGGGTGCCCCAGGGATCGGTGTTGGGGCCACTCCTGTTCCTTATTTATATAAATGATTTGCCCTCTAGTATTATGGGTAACTCTAAAATATTTCTGTTTGCTGATGACACTAGCTTGGTAGTAAAGGATGTTGTGTGCAACATTGACTCGGTTTCAAGAAGAGCAGTACATGACCTCAGTTCATGGCTTGTAGAAAATAAACTAACGTTAAATCACACTAAGACTCAGTTTTTACAGTTCCTAACACACAATTCAACAAAACCTGACGTTTTAATCTCACAGAACGGGCATATGATTAGTGAAACTGAACAGTTCAAATTCCTAGGTGTTCAGATAGATAGTAAGCTGTCGTGGAAAGCCCACGTTCAGGATCTTGTTCAAAGACTTAATACTGCCATTTTCACTATTCGATCGGTATCGAAAGTCAGTGATATTTCGACACGTAAATTAGTCTACTTTGCTTATTTTCATTCACTTATGTCGTATGGTATTATGTTTTGGGGTAACTCTTCCCATTCTAGAAGGATATTTTTGGCTCAGAAACGGGCGGTTCGGGCAATAAGTGGTGTGAGTTCACGAACCTCTTGTCGACCTCTTTTCACGAGTCTGGGTATCTTGACATTGGCCTCTCAATATGTATATTCCTTATTGTTTTTTCTTGTTACCAATATTAGTTTATTTCCAAGAATAAGCAGCTTTCACTCGCTTAATACTCGACAGAAATCAAACCTCCATTTGGATCGAACTTCCTTAACTCTTGTGCAAAAAGGTATGCAGTATGCTGCTGCATCCATTTTCAATAAGCTGCCACTCGAATTCAAAAATCTTAGCAGTAATCCACGCGCTTTCAAATCGAAACTGAAGAATTTCCTCATGGGTCACTCCTTCTATTCTGTCAAGTAGTTTCTTGAAAAATTAAGATGATTCTCATTGTATTACTGATAGCGTTTGCTTAAACTGGACTGATTTTCTTTCAGGTTCATGAACATTTATTTTTATCTGTTATTACTTTTTATGTTGTAAGTTCATGTACTGACACGTTCCATGACCTTGGAGATTTGCTCCTCAATTTGGTCCTACGGAACTTGACATTTAAATAAATAAATAAAAAATAATACGAGAACAAAAGCCATGTAAGTAGGCTGTTTAGCTTTTTATATTGGTAACGCCACGTAGCGATCTATATGAAAATCACTGACTGTGCTGCGTGAAGGCTGTGGTTGGTTTGCATTGTTGAAGTAATATTCGCCATTGTAGTGTTGGGCAGTTGGCTGTTAACAGCGCGTAGCGTTGCGCAGTTGGAGGTGAGCCGCCAGCAGTGGTGGATGTGGGGAGTGAGATGGCGGAGTTTTTAGATCGGATGATATGGACAGAGACAGTAAATTTGTAATATTGGATATCATGGACTGATATAGATATTATGACTTTTGAACACTATTAACGTAAATACATTGTTTGTTCTCTATCAAAATCTTTCATTTGCTAACTATGCCTATCAGTAGTTAGTGCCTTCAGTAGTTTGAATCTTTTATTTAGCTGGCAGTAGTGGTGCTCGCTGTATTGCAGTAGTTCGAGTTTTGTGAGGTAAGTGATTTGTGAAAGGTATATGCAGTAGTTCGAGTAACGAAGATCTTTGTGAGGTAAGTGATTTGTGAAAGGTATAGGTTAATGTTAGTCAGGGCCATTATTTGTAGGGATTATTGAAAGTCAGATTGCGTTGCGCTAAAAATATTGTGTGTCAGTTTAAGCACAGTCATGTATAATTGTTCAAAGGGGACGTTTCAGCCATAAAGATGGGGCGGCGGCGTTCGTGGAATATCGACGCCACATGTGCGTGTTTCAGAAGTGTTAACTTGTGTTTGTTTTCTTTCTTCTCGCGTAATTAGTACGTATCCTTTCTTCTTTTAAAATATTGGCGAGAGAGACATGTTATGGAAAAGGCCGATTTATTTTTTGTCACTAAATAAATGACGGAGACATCGTGGCCAGGCCTCGTAAAATGACCCCTGCCCACTTTCCCACAGAGACCATTTCCTCCCCCCCCCCTTTTTTTCAGAAAAAACAGTAAGCAGGAGATCCAGAGTTCGAATCCCGGTCCAGCATACATTTCCACTCGTCGCCGCGAATGCGCAGAAGTCTAGTACAATAAAGTGGTGGTTCCCAACACGCTTTCTCGTTGTCAGGCTAAAAATTGTATGAGGGACAATGAAAACGAGATTGATGGAAAGAAGTAAGTAGACTGTTTATTATTTTAAAAGTAATCGCCATAATTGTTAACACATTTACCCCAGTGTGAGACAAGACGGCCAATGTCTTCATGGAGAAACGTCTGTGGTTGCTGATGGAACCATGATTGCACCCAGGCGTGCACATCTTCGTCCGAAGCAAATTGACGGCCGCAAATGTCTTTCTTCAGGGATCCAAAAACATGCAAACTGCTTCGAGAGAGGTTGGGACTGTATCCAGGATACATAAGGACTTCCCAGCAAAACTTCTGCAGCGTAGACGAAACAACAGGTACGCCAACTCCGGAAAGTGATGGCGTCCTTTGTCTTTGATTACAAGGGCCCGCTGCTCACTGGCTTTCTGGATCACGGTGCTGCAATTAAGGCACAGCGGTACGTGGGCACCTTGCAAAAACTGAAGCGCACCATCAGGTCTAGGCGCCCAGAATGTTGATGGATGCATAACTCTGCTACAGGATAGTACCAGCCCACATGTTGCCAAAGTTGTTTCGACCACGCTGCAGAAGCTTCTCTGGAAAGTCTTTACACGCACTCCATAGATTCCCAATTTCTCCTTATGCGATTTCCATATTGTTGGAGCTCTGGAGTAACACATTCCTGGCCGTCGATTTGCTTCGGACGAAGAGGTGTAGGCCTGGGTGCAATTCTGGTTCTGTAGGCACAAGTAAACATTTTTCCATGAAGGTACTGACCGTCTTGTCTCACAGTGGCATAAATGTATTAACAGTTATTGCTTTTGAAATAATAAAAGGATTGTTTACTTTTTTCATCTGTCTCGTTTTCATATGACTGCCTCTTATACACGAGGTATGCCGGAAAATGTGTGCTGCAAACACTACGACGCTAGGTGCCTTCTTTATATCGCATTTATTTGGCTACTGTCTGATCAACCACTTAGCCAGTTATATCGCTACCTATTCACATTATACACTAATGGGCAAAGAAAATCGCAACACCAACAAGTTCTGCGACATAAACGGAATTTGGTAGGTGTGTTTCTACATCTGAAAGATGATGTCTATTCAGATTCCGCGCCAGTCGCATCAGAATGGCGCTAATACCGGCACCATGAGGATGCAAATCTGGTTGGTTTAGGATACACGCTGTAACCATCGTGAGGGTTAGTTACGTTTGAGATAAGATGTGGTGAACTGACGTTAGTCAAGAATGCCTTTAAGGCGACAAGAATGTCAATATCAACATCTCACTGAGTTTCAACAAGGTCATTTAATATGGATACAAGAAACTGAATATTCCTTCTATGATACTGCAGAAAGAGCTGGCAGGAGTGTAGCCACTGTTCATGACTGCTGGCAGCAGTGCTCACGAGATTGTACAGTCGTAAGGAGACCGGGCGGCATAGGGACACTGCCGAGAGGGAAGACCAACGTGTACGGCATATGGCTCTGGCGCATCGTACTGCATTTGCAGCAGCAATTTGAGTAGCAGTTAACACCACAGTGACACAACGAACTGTTTCAAATCGATTACTTCACGGACGGCTCCGAACCAGACGCCCTATAGCGTGCATTCCACTGACCCCAAACTACCACCATTTGTGACTTCAGTAGTATCAAGCAAGAGCTCATTCGAAGGGATGATGGAGGTGGGTTGTATTTTCTGATGAAAGCTGGTTCTTCCTCGATGTCAGTGATGGCCGTGTGTTTCTTAGATGGAACCCAGTTGAGGGCGTGCACCCAACTTGCGTGTGTGCTAGACACACCGGACCTACACCCGGAGTTATGGTCTATTTCGTGTGACAGCAGGAATACTCTCGTGGTTATACAACGTTCTCTGACCGCAAATCTGTACATCAGTCTAGTGATTCGATCTGCTGTGCTACAATTCACGAATAGCATTCCAGGGGGTGTTTTCCAACAGGTTAACGCTTGTCCATATACCACTGTTGTAACATGCTCTACAGAGTGTCGACACGTTGCCTTGGCCTTCTCGATCACCAGATCTGTCTCCTATCGAGCACATATGGAACTTCGTCGGACGACAACTCCAGTTTCATCCACAAACAGCATGAACTTTCTCCATATTGACCGACTAAGTGAAACAAGCATGGAACTCCATCGCACAAACTGACATCCGGCACCTGTACAACACAATGCATGCACGTTTGAATTCTTGCATTCAGCATTCTGGCGGTTACGCCGGTTATTAATGTACCAGCAATCACATTTGCGATGGCTTACCTCGCGCTTACATTAACCTGTTATTTTGCAATGTTAATCACTTCCATATGCTACGTAGACAAATGTCTTCCCGAAATTTTATTGTTCTGCATTAATAATTTTTTGGTGTTGCGATTTTTTTCCGATATCATCATATCAAATGTGAAAAAAATTATAAACTTTCTTATTATTCTTCTTTATAATGTGAAAAAAAGTCCTTATATCTACATCTTCATCTACATGGTTACTCTGCAATTCACACTTATGTGCCTGGCAGAGGGTTCATCAAACCATTTCATACTACTTTTCTACCATTGCACTCTCGAATGGCGCATGGGAAAAAGGCCTAAATCTTTCCGTTCGAGCTCTGATTTCTCTTATTTTATTATGATGATCATTTCTCCCTGCATAGTTGGGTGTCAACAAAATATTTTCGCATTCGGAAGAGAAAGTTGGTGATCGAAATTTCGTAAATAGATCTCGCCGCAAAGAAAACCGCCTTTGTTTCAGTGACTGCCACCCCAACTCGCATATCATATCAGTGACAGTCTCTCCCCCATTGCCGGCCGGGGTGGCCGGGCGGTTCTAGGCGCTACAGTCTGGAACCGCGCGACCGCTACGGTCGCAGGTTCGAGTCCTGCCTCGGGCATGGATGTGTGTGATGTCCCTAGGTTACTTAGGTTTAAGTAGTTCTAAGTTCTAGGGGACTGATGACCTCAGAAGTTAAGTCCCATAGCGCTAAGAGCCATTTTCTCACCCCTATTGTGCGATAACACGAAACGAGCTGCCCTTCTTTGCACTTTTTCGATGTCCTCCGTCAATCCTAACTGGTAAGGATCCCACACCGCGCAGCAATATTCCAGCAGAGGAGGGACAAGTGTAATGTAGGTTGTATCTTTAGTGGCTTTGTCGCATCTTCTAAGTGTTCTGCCAACAAAGTGTAGTCTTTGTTTCGCCTTCCCCACAATATTATCTATGTGGTCTTTCCAATTTGAGTTGCCCGTAATTGTAATTCCTAGGTATTTAGTCGAATTGACAGCCCTTAGATTTGTGCGATTTATCGTATACCCTAAACTTATCGGATTTCTGTTAGTACCCATGTGGTTGACATCGCACTTTTCTTTGTTTAGTGCTAATTGCCACTTTTCGCACCATACAGTATTCTCTCTAGATCTATGTAATTGGAATTGATCGTCTGATGATTGTACTAGACGGTAAATTACAGCGTCATCCGGAAACAATCTCAGGGGGCTGCTCAGATTATCACCTAGATCATTTATATAAATAAGGAACAGCAGAGGACCTATGACACTACCTTGAGGAACGCCAGATATCACTTCTGTTCTACTCGATGATTTACCGCCTATCACTACGAACTGTGACCTCTCTGAGAGGAAATCACGAATCCAATCATACAACTGAGACGATGCTCCATGTGCACGCAATTTGATGAATGGTCGCTTGTGAGGAACGGCATCAAAAGCCTTCTGGAAATCTAGGAATATGAAATGGATCTGAGATCCCTTGTCGTGAGCACTCATTGCTTCACGGGAATAAAGAAATGGTTCAAATGGTGGTTAGTGTTTAACGTCCCGTCGACAACGAGGTCATTAGAGACCGAGCGCAAGCTCGGGTTAGGGAAGGATTGGGAAGGAAATCGGCCGTGCCCTTTCAAAGGAACCAGCCCGGCATCTGCCTGAAACGATTTTAGGGAAATCACGGAAAACCTAAATCAGGATGGCCGGAGACGGGATTGAACCGTCGTCCTCTCGAATGCGAGTCCCGTGTGCTAACCACTGCGCCTCCTCGCTCGGTGGGAACAGAGAGCTAGCTGTGTTGCTCAAGAACGATATTTTCTGAATCGGTGTTGGTTATGTATCAATAAGTCATTTTCTTCAAGGTGATTCATAATGTTCGAGTACAGTATTTGCTCCAAAATCCTACTGCAAATTGAGGTCAGTGGGTCTGTAATTGAATGGGGTACTCCTATTTTAGGATACTGAGGATATTAACATCTGTCAGTCGCATTTCACTCGTAGTAAAGCGAAAATTACGAGTAATTGCCAAACCGAAGCAAGTCTCACGTACAGCAGAACAGTCCCTTCACCGCAGCCACAGGTGTGCTACCTGTTTCTGGTGACTGGTGTTACACAGCGGCAGTCAGCTGGCGCCGTAGGTAGCTGCAGCGGACAGCACCAAAGGCTGAGATAAGACCGCACGCTTGGCTGGCCTCAGACAGATCAATGTGATGCGGGCAGTTCTCATACTGCCTGTAGCAGTCACTATTAACACATTTACTAATCATTTACAAATTTAAAAAATTGCCATGGATTTGTAACAAGACAGGGACGGGCAAATTTTTAAATATACCAATATACACTGAAGAACTAAAGAAACTGTTACACCATCCTAATACCGTGGAGGGTGCTCATTTGTAGTACTGAATATGAAATTAAATTAAGCCCACTGTAAGACATTTACCATCAGACTGCAAAGATTGGTAGTACTTAAAGTGGGCAAGAAATCTGCTGATAAGAACTACAGCGACTAAATCAAGAAAAGACACTCAATAAAAATTTTACTTTCGATGTCCACTATTAAACATCGATTAATCGACCCATGAGTTATGCAAATATCGATGTTATATATGTGGTTATACTGAATAAATATCGATATATTGATATAGCGATATTTTTTGCCACTTCCTTTGACAAAGCCGTGCCCTAGTAAATCTCTATAGCTGTATTAAGATAACATAACACTTATCTCGTTTAGCGTTCCTCTAAAGTTTTAGACAGAACTACAGCTTGATTCCTGGATATTTCATGTTTCTAAGAACTTTAAGACAAGAAAAACATGTCATGCTTTTAGCCGAAATATTATCCTATCTTTTTACTGGGGATTGATCTGTGGTCTTCTACAAAGCGCCTCAGGATTTTCTCATTTATGTTAATTGTGAATGCACTATCGAACCACCCCTTCCGTATACCATAAACCCCCGGCATACTTAGTTTGTACACAAATAATGTAAATGAGAAGAGGTTTAAATCTCCATAAACTATCCTGTCGAAGTACTTTAGATTACACTGACTTACAACAACAAACTGTTATTACTTTAAACAAGCTAGATGATGATGCTAACGCAAATGGAAGGTATGTGGTTTTGCACGCAGTACTGCAAAGAAATCCCCCTACATTCGGACCGTTTATATAACGAGTAGCTTCCCAAATGTTCAGTGAGTCCACATCAGTGAGGTATTTTGGCCGCCATTTTGTGCTTCACTGACAAGAGTCGAGGAAGTTTGATCCAAATGCAGACTGGATTTCTGCCTAGTATTAACTGAGTGAAAACTGCTAATTCTTAGGAATGAGCTGATATTGTTAACAAGAGACGACAGTAGTGGTAAGATCTTATGGGACCGAACTGCTTAGGTCATCAGTCAAATGACAGTAAAGAATATACATATTGAGAGGCCAATGTCAGAATACCCAGAGTAATGAACATAGGTCGACAAGAGATTTGCGAACTCACACAACTTTTTGCCAAAAACACCATTCCAGAACGGGAAGAGTTACCCAAAAATATATCATACGTCATATAAGCAAAGTGGACTACTTTTTGCGAAGAACTATCACTTACTTAAGATTCCGCTCGAATAGTACTTAAGTAATTTTGTTTGTTCATAAAAATTGACTTAGAGAAGGAATAGGCTGAAAGAAGAAATCCTGAGATATAAAAGAATCGTCGGCTTTGTAATGGAAGAAAGGGTAGGTGGGGCGGGTGGGGGGGGGGGGGGATGTGGTGGTAAGTTCCTATGGTACCAAACTGCTGAGGTCATCGGTCCGTAGGGGAGGGGGGGGGGGAGTAAAAATTCTACAGGAAAGCCAAGGATTGACTAGGAGTGGCGTTTGAAAGTCTGTGCAAAAATAAAAACTACTTACATGTTTGGGGTAAACCTTCTTTATTTTTCGACATAGTCTCCTTTTGGACTTATACACATCGTCCAACGCTGTTCTAATTTGTTGATGCCTTCCGAATAATAGGAATTGTCCAAGTCTGCAAATTAGCTATTAGTTGCTGCAATCACCTCCTCATTTGAATAAAATCTTTGTCCCGCCAGCCATTTCTTCAAATAGGGGAACAATTAGGAGTCCGAGGGAGCCAAGTCTGGAGAATAGGAGGGATGAGAAACGAGTTGGAATCCTATTTCAATTAATTTTTGAACCACAACTGCTGAGGTGTGTGCTGGTGCATTGTCATGATGGAAAAGGGCTTTTTTGCGGCCCAATCGCCAGCGTTTGTCTTGCATCTCGGTTTTCAAACGGTCCAATGACGATGAATAATATGCACCTGTAATAATTTTACCCTTTTCCAGATAGTCGATGAGGATTATCCCTTGCGAATCCCAAAAGACAGTCGCCATAACCTTTCTGGCCGAAGGAATGGTCATCGCCTTTTTTGTTGCAGATTCTCCCTTGGTAACCCATTGTTTAGATTGTTCTTTGGTCTCAGGAGTATAATAATGTATCCATGTTTCATCCACAGTAACGAAACGACGTTTAAAGTCCTGTGGATTCACAGCTGCAAACCATCCTTGCAACACTTCACACGATTCCGTGTTTGGTCAAGTGTGAGCAATCGCAGAACCCATCTTGCGGACAGCTTTCTCATGTCCAAATGTTTATGCAAAATATCATGTACCCATTCATTCGAGATGCCCACAGCACTAGCAATCTCACGCGCCTTAACTCTTCTGTCATCCATCACCATATCATGGATTTTATCAATGATTTCTGGAGTCGCAATCTCCAGAGTGCGTCCAGAACGTTCAGCATCACTTGTGCCCATATGGCCACTCCGAAAATTTTGAAACCACTTATAAACTATTATAATCGAAGGTGCAGAGTCACCGTAATGTTTGCCAAGCTTCTCTTTAGTCTCCTGAGGCGTTTTGCCTTTCATAAAGTAATGTTTTATCACCACACGAAATTCTTTTTCGTCCATTTTTTGACAATCACTCGACTTCCTTGATTCACACGAATGCCAAACACAAGGAAATAGACCAATATGGCTGAAACTTGGTGTGTGTTCTTTCCAAAGATGCTACTAACTAAATATGACCTCGATACGTGCCGGTGGTGCCATCTCTCGGACTTTGCACGGACTTTTCAAACGCCCCTCGTACAATAATTGCGATCGTTTTTCAGAGATGAAGCGGCTGGCACAGAGTAGTCTAGCGTGGAGTGGTGCAGAAATCCAGTCGTAGGACTGGAGACCACTTCAGCAGCGCCGTATGACGGTATCTTGGTTAGCAGCCGACAATAAGCGCTGATGTGCAAAACTTAAGGACGAAAGTAACTTTCTATTAATGTGCCACTGCCAAGTAACATAGCTCGATGTCTCTTGAGCTATACGATGAAAGAAGTGTTACAGTGGAGTACAAAAGGTAACTGAAGGAAATACACAATGATACGAACAGAAAAGAAGCTTTTTTTCAAAGTCAGTTACACTACAAAAGGGGGTACACGATTCTTGATGTGGTATGTAATCATCACAGACGGCAAAGCGTGCCACGCAACGTATTCCCGTGTTGGCCACAAGTCTGGTAAGGAGTACCTGACTTCCTGTGGTAGGGGGTTCCACTGTTCCACCAGCGCGGTTGACAACTGCACGATGGTCGTTGGTTCATGTGCACGCGCTACAGTACGTCTCCCCAATGCATCCCACACGTGCTCGCTGGTGTCAATTAGGGGGAACGGGCAGGCCAGTCCATTCGCCAAATATCCTCTTGTTCCTCGATTTCCTGTAGCTGCCCTGTTAAATGCGGTCGCGAGCTGTCGAAGTCATTTCCGAATGCATTGCTGGAAAGACGCACATCGAGAAGAAGTATGACGTTGACCAGCGAGCATACCATCTACATTATTATCTACGAACTCCGAATCCTGTACCTTGTACCAGCTACAGTTTGCTATCTAACGGCTCCCAGGGCCAACAAAAATTGATTTTAAATACAAGGTTATTCTACGAGGGTATGTCAAATGAAAACCTTCAATATCTTTTAAATATTATTTATTGTGCAGAAGTGGTACAAAGCTGTATCACTTTTCAACGTTATCTCCCCCACGCTCAATGCAAGTCCTCCAGCGCTTACAAAGTGCATAAATTCCGTTAGAAAAAATTCTTTTGGTAGTCCGCGCAACCACTCATGCACCGCGTGGCGTACCTCTTCATCAGAACGGAGCTTCTTTCCTCCCATTGCGTCTTTGAGTGGTCCATACATATGGAAATCACTTGGGACAAGGTCTGGTGAGTATGATGGATGAGGAAGACACTCAAAATCCAGGTCTGTGATTGTTGCAACTGCTGTACGGGCAGTGTGGGGCCTTGCATTGTCATGTTGCAAAAGGATACCTGCTGACAGCAATCCACGTCCCTTTGATTTGATTGCAGGCCGCAGATGATTTTTTAGGAGATCTGTGTATGATGCATTGGTGACAGTGGTCCCCCCCCCCCCCTCCCCAAGCATTTAATGTTTTCGTCCCCAGTAGCGATTCTTGCAAGAAAGGCATCACCTTCTCGTTCAAAGCGCCGAAGAAGTTCTTCACAAGCATCAACACGTCGTTCTCTCATTTCAGGAGTCAGCTGTCGTGGCGACCATCTTGCAGACACTTTGTTAAACTGGAGCACATCATGCACAATGTGATGTGCTGACCTGTGACTAATCTGTAAACATGCTACAATGTCATTCAGTGTCACTCGGCGGGTTTCCCTCACTACGGCTTCAACTGCTGCAATGTTCTGTGGAGTCACAACTCGTTGTGCCTGACCTGGACGAGGAGCATCTTCCATTGAAGTCACACCATTTGCGAACTTCGTACTCCATTCGTAGACTTGCTGCTGTGACAAACATGCATCACGGTACTGAACCTTCATTCGTCGATGAATTTCAAAGGTTTCGCACCTTCACTACGCAAAAACCGAGTCACAGAACGCTGTTCTTCACTTGTGCAAGTCGCAAGTGGGGCGGGCATCATTATACTGATACTGTGACGGTATGTGTTCATCTGCACTATGCTGCCACCTACAGGCCATTCTGTACGCTGTTTGTAGCACGCTTACCAACTTAGGGGAAAACAGCGCGAAATTTCGATTTGTTATTACAAATTTAAAGTTTTCATTTGACTCACCCTCGTAAATGATGGACCCATTTTTTTAAATTTCGTGTGTATTCAGGTACCAATCTAAAATGAACAAGCGTTATACCAATGAAAAGAGGAAGTTTCAAAGTGTTTGGCGGGTGAATGCGGGCGTGCGGTGATGGTTTCAGAAGCGGCCGGTAGAGTTCGCGCGGCAATAGGGCCGTCATTCGGTTTCACTGTCAGTTGTGAATTATATGGCGACTGTGTAGCACAAGGTTTTCTGATTTCTTGAGTTCGCGAAAAGTGAGTCGCAAACTGCAGTGCAACGGGCATTTCTTACCAAATTCGGTATTCAACCACCAACTCGCAAAAGCATTAGCTGTTCGTTTAAGCAATTTAAACAGACTGAAAGTGTATGAAAAGGAAAAAGCACAAGCCGACCGCGTGTGTCAGAGGATGATGTCCGACGGGTCCAAGAATGTCTTGTGCGCAGTCCCAGCAAGTCTGCTAATAGACTCAGTCGAGAACTTAAAATACCCCAACCAACTGTATGGAAAGTTCTGAGACGCCATTTGCTTTACAAGTCCTACCGATTGCAACTCGTGTAGGCTCTCAAACCCAGTGAAAAAGAGAAGCATCTGGCATTTTGTTGTTATGGGGCAGCAAAAATGCAAGATGACGCATTTCTACAGCATATAATTTTTAGCGATGAAGCGACGTCCCACCTTACTGGAAAAGTCAACAGACACAATGTTCGCAAATAGAGTTTGGGAAATCCACATTCACCATAGCAACACGAAAGAGACTCACCGAAGATAAACATGTTCTGTGCCATATCTCGTACAAATGTTTATGGGCCATTTTTCTTAGCGGAAATAACTGTAACAGGAATCACGTACTTTTACGTGTTGGAACAATGGCTGTTCCCTCAAGTTATGGAAGATTCCCAGGACTTCATTTTACAACAGGATGGAGCTCCGCCCCATTGGCACGGTGATGTATGAGGCTTTTTGAATGACTCCCTTCCTCAGCGCTGGATCGATCGTAGGGGACTTGAGGACCTGGCTCTGCACTTCTGGCCACCGAGATCTTGTGATCTCACACCCTGCGACTATTTCTTATGGGGTTATGTGAAGGAAGCTGTTTACGTCCCGCCTTTACCAGCCTCTTCGAACGATCTGCAGAACCGGATTTGCTGCCATGTAGTCAGTAACAGCAAATACGCCTTCAGGTGTGTGAGACGAGTTTGGCTACCGCGTCGATGTTTGGTGTGCAGCCAACGGTGGCCACATTGAACATTTATGACATTTATCACATTTATAATTATTAAATAATTATTAAAACTAATTAATTAAAATTATTACAAAGTGTTAAACTCATCAAATTGATTTCAAACATTATGAAAAAAAGTCTGAAACTTCCTCTTTTCATTGGTATGAAGCTTGTTCAATTTGGATTTGTACTTGAATAAATACAAAGTTTTGAAAATGGGTCCATCATTTAGAATAACCCTGCATTTTGCATAATCACTGAGAATTGAAAAATTTTAAATTCTATCATAATGTATTCATTAAGTACTTCAGTTGAAAGTTGCACATAATAAGAGAAGTATTAAAGTTTAGAAACTTTGTGTTTCTGTTGAGGCAGCATAACTGGCGGTGCACAAATACCCGGATTTTATTCATCCATTAATTCAGAAAAAAATAGAATTTAGCGCATTCCAACAAGTATTACATTTAATTTCAAACCCTTACGAAACTTTTTGTTGCTGACACCTGTCACAAACCGATAAAAGGAAAAAGGGTTATCACTTACTACATTTTTGCTGTTCGTGCAGTACAACTTCAGCGTCACACATGACGTTTTAACTTATTATTTCCTTACAACCGACTCTATTCGTAACACAGTTTGCAGACAGTATCCGCACATACCACCGAATATACCTGCAGAATTACATCATATTACAACACATAGTTCAGAAGATATGATGTCAGACATATTTAGCTGCGTGGAAAACTAGCTTTTGCTTAAAAGGGAGCGCAGATTGACCAGTCAATTCATCCAGTGTTTCATAATGATATCACTTAGCGACTTCCAACATTCCAGACCCTTTCCAAACCTTTTCTCGCTTACGTGTTTAACGTCAAATATTAAACACATTAGCTCATTTGTAACGTAGTCAGACGTTTAAAGCTATTTCTTTACATGAGAGTTCGATTCTATAAAGAACCGGTGGTTTATTGGTATTCAAAGATTTGGAGGTCAGAACGCCCAAGCAACATTATGCCTTCCCGCACCATAAAACCTTCGCCACCGAAACGATCATGTTCGACAATGTTCCAAGATGCATTACGTGTGCCCACTTCTCGCCATGTGAGGGTAAGTCCAGCATTATCGGGCATGCGAAAGTTACTTTCTTCCTTAAAGTTTGCACTCCAGTGTAGTTCAGCGCCGAAAGCCTTTCGGAATTGTAGGCTGATGGCAGCGACCAATTCACCTGCATCTAATGACTAGAACGTTTTTTACTGAAACCGTGCTGACTGACAGAAATTCGTTTTCTTATAGGAACGCCATAGTTTATGAGCTTAGAATATGCTCTAGGACCGTGCAAAAGCGAGACGTTAACGTTATTGAACTGTAATTCAGCCCTGCTCGTAGGATCTCTTACCCCTTTTGTAAAGAGGAGAGACTTTGTGACAATATGAAGAACAGCCTCCATTGGAATGTAACAAGTACTGAACTATGTGATCAGAGACATGTTTCAAGTTGCAGTAGGGTCATGATAGCACAGACTGTTTTTGATAGATGTGATGTCATGCTGTGAGTGGGTACGGAATGTGCTCGGTAGAACAATGAGCATGCTACTATGATTTGGCGGACAACTTCTGTTGTACAGGATAGTAACCAGTGTATTTCAATAAATGTATTCATTACAAGCTGAAGCTTTACTTAACCCGCCAGGACAGACATCAGTATCATAACTTGCGCTCTCGACCGGTCACGTGGGAACTTCGCTAGGATGGGCAAGCTGTTCCCGTCTGAAATGGTAATTGCACCCGCCTTTAACATAAGACGGAAACGAAATGGGCACAGATTTATCGCGTAACTGTTGGGGAATAAGTCCAAATTTATCAGTAGTATGAGGATCGATCTGAGTTATTAAAGTTAGTTACGTTGCTAGGAAAAGACGATGTTCCGCAACGAATAAAAGAAATATCTCGTTGTTATTAAAATACTCAATTTCATATCGTTTTCTTTTTTACTCTCTAGAGTAGCAGTATTAAACTGTAGTGCCACTCACGAAAATTATCTTTGTTTTTCTGATCACTACAGGGTCAGAGCACGTTACGTAATGACCTGCAAAGTATACATGCTCCACCGGACATGTGGTATGCGGCTGTGCAATTAGCCTCAGTGCACGAAACACTGTTAATACTAACTGTCAATTTGCAAAGTAACTGCTAATCTGACTGTTGTTTCCTGTACTGCGCAACAAGCTTGTTGTTTGCTTGCTAAACAGAAGCATTCAAACTCCCTCTGCACGCGGCGGAATATCAGACGAATGGACAACCTAAATATGTTTATCAAAGCGCTGTGCTCCACAATATTCATAACGGCTTTAGTGAGACAAACATATAAAATAAATCGATTTAATGTCACCAAGATCTTTAGAGCTTTCCGAACACGCTAAGAGACGGAATCAAAGTGTAATTTGTACAAATCAATACTTTAATACCACGAAAGCTAAAAATTTACTGTTTTTCTTAATTCCTACCAGTTCTAAAAAATAAATGCGAATTATGAAACAACTAGGCACCTGCGTAGCATCTTTGACTGAGCATCATATCTTGACCATGTATGAACAATATACGAAACAGGGATTTCATGTACGTGTTTCTTGAAACCGGGAAGACCTATGTAGCTTGCACCGTGTGCTTCGTTTTTTTCCCTTAAAAATCCGCAAATTGGAACTGCTCATTATACCTCAAAGAAATAGAAGTAATTTCACTAAAAATCCGCAACGATTAAGATTAAGCAGCACAGAATCTTATGTCAGATGGGACATGGGCTCGACTTTTTTTTCTTAAATGTAACGGCAAGTGTAGGCAAAATTTAATTACGAACCATGGAGTTTTCATTCTCAAAAACACAAAACTGTAGGTCAAATTGGAACAAATTAATTTAATATTACGGCTAGGGCACTAGAAACGTGGTGCTTTAGTTCAACATCTGCCATTTCTGAGCCATATCATTCACCTGCAGAATATAACATGAATTAACAACAAATCCTGATATTGCATTAACTGGATATAGACTCTACCTTTGCAAATAGGTTTTTTCCCTGTACCGTTCTTGAATCCGGGAAGACCTATCCTACACTGCATTCTTCTCACAGTCCCTAATGTTAAATTCAACCTTCTCAATTTCCGTAAAATGGTAAGGTCATTTAAGCAATTTACTGGTTACCGACAACTCTCCTGAATCTTAAATTAAATGTAAGATGGGCCATGCATTTTTTACATAATGGCATCTGCATATAAGAATACTTAAACTCGCAATCCTTGCTTCCCAAAAAGGACTAAGAATTAAGCACAAAATTGTGGATGTTCTACAGTATTAACTTATTGTGTTAATCAATTTTAGGATTACAATGCCATCATATGTCTTTAAACGACTATTGTCATCAAATAGACTATGGTACTGGAGAACAACATAGAAAAAGATAATACACACGCAGAGTGAGGTGTAGCCACAGAATAAATATCATCTTTTACAATGCCATGGGAATATCACTAAAATATTACAATTAAACAGCAAATGAACAAAAAGGGAACAAACCAGAAAATTATCAACACTAAACATTAAAAAATTTCAGCTAAATGTTTCGAAGGCATTACTCTTCCACAGTCTCTCATCCATAATTCTTCAGAAAAAAGTAATAGCTTTATAGATAAACTGATGTATACGTGTAAGAACAAATGGCTGTGTAAATACACCAGCAACAAAAAATGGTAAATTATTGTATATAAGAATAATTAGCCTTGTAAGTAAAGCCATAAAAGAAAAAGAATGTTGCAAAAACATTCCCGGACTTCTTGCCGTATCAGTTGAGGGTAAAACCTTAAGCTTTTGACAGCTATCTCCACCGTTTTCGTCAGGAGCAACTAACTGTCAAAACGGCTACTGTGGTGGTCTTATATAGCCCATAGACGGCTTCTAATTGGTCAGTATTTATGTAATGCTATCGCAGATGGTGTCAACGTCTGCGACTGTGGCGCCACCACTACTGTTGTAGTGTAAACACTGCGACAAATATCTCAGCCTCTTCTGTGCATCGACAGCTTGCTCCCATGCACCGCTAAGATCATATATGCTGTCCCCGTTGAAGTTCTTCTTACACATTTTTAATTCTACAGTCTGTTTAATTACAGAATCCCCTTTTGTAGGGGCCTGGGACAAAATTTTTGCTTCGTGAAACAGTATTTTGTGTTTATTTGTGAGGCTGTAAATTTCTACAATTCTCGATTTTTAATATGCCGTTGATTTCGTCCACAGCGATCGGGAATGGTGCGGATAGATTGACCAATATAATTACTTCTGCACTCATAAGGGATGTTATAAATCGCAGCGATCCTGAGGCCGAGACTGTTGTTAACAGGGTGGACCATCTCCATTTTCCTCTTAGGAGGTCGGGAAATAGGTCTTACAACTCGTCTTTTTACAAGAGTGCCGTAGCGAAAGACTTCATCCTCAAAAATAATTATTAATATTCAACAAAAATTATTGAAAAATTTATTACCAAAAAAGAAATTGTTGATTATAAACTGTTAGTTAATTTTTTATACCATTGTTATTATTTCCAAACCATTTCACTATAGAATTATGGTTAATTTGTTTACAAAAAAATTTGAATGTCTCCCCATGATGCACAGACCTCTAATGAAGAGCTCGACTCTTATTGGTCCACAGGAAGCCGAGGGGTTTCCCGCCAATTTAATGTGCTCCCATCAGTCCAGGGGTTTCCCATAAACTGTGTATCACGTGACTGGTATCGAGTTATGTCATGACCTGGAATAAAAGTAGTCCACTTGCCTCCCTACATTACCTCGGTCAGTTTCTAGTGATTCCCCAGAGGAAGCGGAAAGTGAAGTGATCTTGAATATGTCACCCAAGCGTGTAACAGGAAAGAGGAAACCCTAATCAGTGAGATTGAGTTAAGATCGTTATTTGCGCCAGGACCGGCGACGACAACCTACTGCTTATCAAATACATCACCAGACATGGAGGGTTTCCTATCCTCCCCAGCCCGTGCTCTTGAACTGGTACTTACGCCTTGCTTACAAATACAAACTATTCGAGTATTAATTCAGTTATTTCAGTCGATATTCACGGCTCTTTTGATGATTACTAGTCGTTGGGTACGTATTGTTCTCAGCATCAGATTTCACTGATCCGTGTTAGTTGCTCGGCAGTCAGCATATGTAAACAACAAAATGAGACTACTCCTTGTTTCTACCTGTCGTTTGTTGCAAAACAGACGTAATTACCTAGCACCAGGATATGCTATACAAATGGTTACTCCGTATTTGAAGATAGGAAATAGGAAACGCTGAAAGTCCCAGAATTGGATGTTTTTTCTATAAACCACTGAATGTGCTATGATTTATAACTTTAGGTAGGTTGAAAGTACCAGAAAAACTTCCTTGTACGTCAGAATACCTTCACTAAATTTAATGGTGTGTATCGTTATGTTCCTTTGTTCGTCACATGAGGAACGTTGAATGTGGTGAGCGTGTTTCACTGCGGTGATAAATATGTTATAGCCTGCTACTTGCTCGATTTCCTAGAAGCAACATTTTACTTCATCCAGTTGTCTTCCACATATATTTTTTGTGCCTGCACTTTATGTGATGAAAGGAAACATAAAGCAGATTACTGAGCTAAGTATTCAAGGAAAGCCGCTCGTAGCATACAAAGAGGCAGTCGTTACTCGGAAAGAACCACCTCAACGCAGTGTAAGATGCAATCATTAAAATTTAACTGTCTGTTGTTTATCATAATTAAATAAAGCTTAATATCGTGTATTTTTAGGTTTCAAACTGCATAGTCTCCCTGTCTCCAAAGATGTTGCTCATTTTCCATTGATCAACAAATGCTATGCACTTACAGAGATTCTTTGGAGGTTGAAGCATGGCATTTACACCTTCATCTAAATATTCACTTTTATTTTGTTTTAGTTACAAACTTATTATTCTTTCGCAGCATTTTATTCTGTCAGACACTACAAATGATGTGAAACTGTTATAATTTGCTTTCCTCGAATAAAATGATTTTCAATGTGAATCTGGCATGATTTTCTTTACTGTTTTCTTACTTTTTTTTCTCGCACTTTCAGCGTTCCTCACTTCGGGTTTGCAACTACTCTGTTGCCAACTATCTTGACCCACAATTCAAAGATACTTGCACCCAGCTCTCCACTCGCAAGAAGGGAAGGGGTGGGGGGGGGGGGGGTTGGAGCAGATACTAAACGCTTAGAGTGGTATGGAGCGACTACAAACTATTTGTTATCATGTGTACAAGATGAGCAGTACCGTGTCGGTAGGTCGCGGTACGTCTTTCACATGCCATCTTTGCTCTAGAGGAGGACGAGCCATTTTGACGTACAGAAGTGGCAGTCTGAAAAATCGCTCGGACGGCGGCACGCCCACAGTTATTCCTACTGTGGAAGTCCGTGGTTGTGGCGTCTTGGTTAAGATGGAAGCGTGGCGTCTTAGAACTGTGGTAAGATACCTTACTCCTGTTGAGTGAATTTGTGGACATTATGAGGTTCACAAAATATTCCTTTCTATTGTCTTCAGCAGTGTGTCGCCGTCTGCTTATACACCTTACCTACCTTCACGGCTATTAGAAGTCTAAAAATACCGGCTCAATCTTCCTGCATGCTTAAGCCGTGGTCGTGGGTACGTCGAGAGCGAATTGCAGAGGGCTGCACATGTTTGTACCAACTCCTTATTGTAGCACCAGTAACTTCGTGATTTTCTGTAATTAAGACAAAAATGGTTCAAATGGCTCTGAGCACTATGGGACTTAACATCTGAGGTCATCAGTCCCCAAGAACTTAGAACTACTTAAACTAACCTAAGGACATCACACACATCCATGCCCGAGGCAGGATTCGAACCTGCGACAGTAGCGGTCGCGCGGTTCCAGACTGAAGCGCCTAGAACCGCTCGGCCACTCCGGTCGGCTAATTAAGACTTCTTTTATTTTTACCTTCTTATACATGATAGCTTTATGGGCTTTGGTTTACGTTACCTCGTTTATTGCTGTGAATGGCCTTGATCTTGCTAGTTAATTGTTAATTCTGGGAGAAAAGGATTCGTGCGAGTTGCTTGGCATTTAAGGTACTGTCTGCTAATGCGATCGCAGTTCGTCTGACAACCGTGTGCATTCACTCAAATCCTGTTGATTTTCCGTCCCACGTTGCAGCCCCTTTCTACCATTACGCCATTGGGCGTTGTCTTGGAACTGAATTGGGGTTGGCGGCGAATCTCCTTATCTCATTGTTGAGATTTTGGTGCGTGTTAAGTAGCTCCAAGGGAGATTTGCTTTTTTGGTCGTTCGTTTTCGGCAGGCAGTATTAGAACAGACCAGTTGACGACCCGGGCCATTTATAGCTTTTTTCCTCCCAAAACTAAGAAAGGGGTGGCGCGGTTCATCGGGATGACCAGCTACCTTCGGAAATTCGTAACCAAGTTCGCCAGATTAGCGGCTCTTCTGAATCCCCAACACAAGAAAGGAGAGCCGTTTGTGTGGACGGACAGTCAGCTAGCTGTCTTTGACTCTCTTAAGTTTGCCTGAGGAACGCTCCCGTTTTGGCCCTACCTGATATGAACACGCCCTTCGTCGTTCACACAGACGCCTCCAACTCTGCAGTGGCTGCCGTTCTCCATCAGGAGCAAAAACATGAGCGAAGGCCGTTGGCCTACATTTCCCGATCTTTATAGGCGTCAGAGAGAAAATACTGTACTTACGAATCGGAGGCGCTTGCTGCTCTTTCCGCCTTACAGAGGTTTAAATACTATTTGGAACATAGACAGTTCACGCTAGACCGATTATCAAGCTCTCAGTTGGGTTTTGGCCCGTCCTCATAAAACTGGACGCATTGAGCGACAGTCAGGATTGACGCCTTTCGGTTCAAGGTGCACCATGTAAAAGGGTGTGATAACGTTGTAGCCGACGCCCCAAGTTGCATGTTTGAGGAGCTGGAAGAAGTGCTCTGGAGGCATCGCTGAGCCACTGGAGGAGAAGGTTAATTTTGTTCTTACCGATATTCCCTGGTTAGTTGATGATTTGGTCGGGCAACAAGACGAGAACCCCGAGCTGGGGACAGTTAGCATCTGGCCACCCAGGCACGAGTCGAGGAGAAATATCTGTCATGGTGCGGGTTAGGAGCAGGCGGCGAAATCTGCCTTCTGGCCCTATTGATCCCTATGGTATTTAACTACTATCATAGTTCAGCGGTGGGAGGCCACGTAAGTCTATATAAAACTGTCAATAAAATCCAAGAATCCCTTACCTGACCTACATTGTATTGAGTTGTTAGGAGGGTGGTTTCTCAGTGTCAGAACTGCCAGATGGCCAAACGAAATCCTCATAGGCGAATGGGGATACTTCATTTTATTCAAGCCGAGACGCCCACGGAACGCCTCTTTATCGATTACGTCGGTCCTCTGCCTCGTACCCAGCGTCGATATCGATATATTTTTGTCCTCATTGATGGGTTTACCAGGATTGGTTAGTTGTTGCGTAGTAGCGGTGTTATGGCTGCACATAGTATTAGCCTTTTCAGTAGAACTTTGCTTGGTTTGGTTTCCGTCCCCCGGAGTTCTGGTTAATGATAATACTCCTGCTTTTACTTCTAGGGAGTTTCGTAACTTTTGTTTCTGCTCTGGGGTTAAACATGACGCCACTACGCCCTATTATCCCCAGCCATGATTTGTGGAAGAAGTTCCCACTCCAGTCACACTCTGAGTCAGAAGGACATCGTGGATGAACTCAAGGTTCATCTGAGTCAAGCCAAAAGAGTTAAAAATATTTCGAGGTTTGAGGGCGAGATTGAGCCGTACCGTGTTGATAGGTCGAGGTACGTCTTCTTCCACATGCCGTCTTGGCCTCTAGCAGAGGACGAGCCGTTCTGGCGTACACAAGCGGTAGTGTGAGTAGTGGGTCAGACTGCGGTAGGCGGCGGAGCAGGAAGGGCCCTTCACACACGGCGTGCTACGATTAGAGCCGTGTGATTTCTCTATTCGACGACAGAACTTCAGTATTCTGCCTGGGACCGTCTCTGAGAATAAGTTTTATCCTGGCGGCTCCGGAGGAAACGAGGCGGTCGGAGTTATTCCTACTGTGAAAGTCCATGGTTGTGGCGTCTTGGTTAAGATGAAAATGTGGCGTCTTAGAACAGTGGTCAGTTACCTTGCTCCTGTTGAGTGAATTTAGGAACAGCGTGACGTTCGCAAAATGCTCCTTTCTATTGTCTTCCCCAGTGCGTCACCGTCTCTTTATGCACCTTACCCACCTTATACATGATAGCTATATGGGCTTTGGTTTAAGTTACATCGTTTATTGCTGTGAATGGCCTTGATCTTGCTAGTTAACTTGTTAATTCTGGGAGAAAAGGATTCGTGTCAGTTGCTTGGTATTTAAGGTACTGTCTGCTAATGAATCGAAGTTCGTTTGACAACCGTGTACATCCATTCAAATCTTGTTGGTTTTCCGTCCCACGTGACGGCCCCTTACTACCGTTACGCCATGGGGCGTTGTTTTGAAATTGAATTGTGGTTGGCGGACGAATCTTCTTATCTCATTGTTGAGATTTTGGTGTATGTTCAGTAATAAGGCCCAACTATTGTTTTGCTATTAATACTGGAGAGCTTAGTCTCTGCCCCTTCATTGGTATGTGGGTGTGTAATTACTCTCTTAATCATATCGTCTTTAGTTTCATGATTGAGAGGTTAAAGACCATTTATCATTTAATTATTTGTTGGACTTAAAGATCCTTTTCCTTGTCAGGTAAGGGTATCAGTTACTAGCTCCATGTGCAGAATTGTCTCGATTATTCGGCAACTGTGCATATCCGGTGCACGCTACCTACCTGGGTGCAGTCGGTTGGATTCTAAGGTGACGGGTTGCGCTGCCCCTGAATCAACAGTACTCGTGCGGGAAAAAAATTAAGGTCATTGTTTTAATAATTTTTCATTCCTTTGGTGAGTGGTCTTGTGGAACGTTCTGTGATACCAAGCAAATTGTAAGTCAGTAAACTGGCTGTCAGAAAATACGATAAGGTAAATCGTTAAATTGTTTGTCACGCAAATTCTTCTTGTTGTAGCTGTTTTGCTGATGCATAGATACAGTATTAAATGTTTACATAGTTCTTCTGTCACATATGCTTGTACTAAAAACTTTTGGTACCCTAATAATTAGACGAGCCAACGGTCTTACCGCAGTGGCAATACCGGTTCCCGTCAGATCACCGAAGTTAGGCGCTGTCGGGCAGGGCTAGAACTTGGATGGGTGACCATCCGGTCAGCTGAGCGCTGTTGGCAAGTGGGGTGCATTCAGCCCTTGTGAGGCAAACTGAGGAGCTACTTGATTGACAAGTCTCGGCTCCGGTCTCGGAAACTGACATACAGCTGGGAGAGCGGTGTGCTGACCACATGCCCCTCCATATCCGCTTCCAGTCACACCAATGGGCTGCGGATGACACGGCGGCCGGTCGGTACCGTTGGACCTTCATGGCCTGTTCGGGAGGAGTTTAGTTTCTAGTTTTAACAATTAGACGGTATCTCATTATAGGAACTGAAACTTAGCGATAAGTAATTAATTCCGAAGGAACTGCAAGAAATTTCATTACCTTTATGATGTGCGTTGTTGAAAGTGTTTGCTTTCGCAATTGACAGTTGTCTGCAACGCTTATTTGTTGCCTTTTAACATACATATTTTTACAACCATATACAAAATAAGCCACAGCTGCAAAATACTAACGCGAATTATTTACAGACGAATGGAAAAAACTAGTAGAAGCCGACCTCAGGGAAGATCAGTTTGAATTCCGTAGAAATGTTGGAACACGTGAGGCAATACTGACCTTACGACTTATCTTAGAAAAAAGATTAAGGAAAGGCAAACCTAAGTTTCTAGCATTTGTAGACTTCGAGAAAGCTTTTGACAATGTTGACTGGAATACTCTCTTTCAGATTCTAAAGGTGGCAGGGGTAAAATACAGGGAGCGAAAGGCTATTTACAATTTGTACAGAAACCAGATGGCAGTTATAAGAGTCGAGGGGCATGAAAGGGAAGCAGTGGTTGGGAAGGGAGTGAGACAGGTTTGTAGCCTCCCCCCGATGTTATTCAATCTGTATATTGAGCAAGTAGTAAAGGAAACAAAAGAAAAATTTGGCGTAGGTATTGAAATCCAGGGAGAAGAAATACAAACTTTGAGGTTCGACGATGACATTGTAAATCTGTCAGAGACAGCAAAGGACTTGGAAGAGCAGTTGAACGGAATGGACAGTGTCTTGAAAGGAGGATATAAGATGAACATCAACAAAAGTAAAACGAGGATAATGGAATGTAGACGAATTAAGTCGGGTGATGCTGAGGGAATTAGATTAGAAAATGAGACATTTAAAGTAGTAAAGGAGTTTTGCTATTTGGGGAGCAAAATAACTGATGATGCTAGCGGTTCTAGGCGCTCAGTCAGGAACCGCGCGACTGCTACGGTCGCAGGTTCGAATCCTGCCTCGGGCATGGATGTGTGTGATGTCCTTAGGTTAGTTAGGTTTAAGTAGTTCTAAGTTCTAGGGGACTTATGACCACAGACGTTGAGTCCCATAGTGCTCAGAGCCATTTGAACCATTTTTTAACTGATGATGGTCGAAGTAGAGAGGATATAAAATGTAGACTGGCAATGGCAAGGAAAGCGTTTCTGAAGAAGAGAAATTCGTTAACATCGAGTATAGATGCAAGTGTCAGGAAGTCGTTTCTGAAAGTATTTGTATAGGGTGTAGCCATGTATGGAAGTGAAACATGGACAATAAATAGTTTGGACAAGAAGAGAATAGAAGCTTTGTAAGTAGGCTGTTTATGTTTTCTTATTGGCAACGTTACGTAGCGCTCTGTATAAAAATCACTGGCTGTGCTGTGTGCAGTCGGTGTCTGGTTTGCATTGTTGTCTGCCATTGTAGTGTTGGGCAGCGGCAGCTGGATGTGAACAGCGCGTAGCGTTGCGCAGTTGGAGGTGAGCCGCCAGCAGTGGTGGACGTAGGGAAAGAGATGGCGGAGTTTTGAAATTTGTCATGAACTGCTATATATATTATGACTATTAAGGTAAATACATTGTTTGTTCTCTATTAAAATCTTTCATTTGCTAACTATGCCTATCAGTAGTTAGTGCCTTCAGTAGTTTGAATCTTTTATTTAGCTGGCAGTAGTGGCGCTCGCTTTATTGCAGTAGCTTGAGTAACCAAGATTTTTGTGAGGTAAGTGATTTGTGAAACGTATAGGTTAATGTTAGTCAGGGCCATTCTTTTGTATGGATTTTTGAAAGTCAGATTGCGTTGCGCTAAAAATACTGTGTGTCAAGATAAGCACAGTCTCGTATATAATTCTTCAAAAGGGGACGTTTTAGCTTTCGAAATGTGGTGCTACAGAAGAATGTTGACGATTAGGTGGGTAGATCACGTAACTAATGAGGAGGTATTGAATAGAATTGGGGAGAAGAGAAGTTTGTGGCACAACTTGACTAGAAGAAGGGATCGGTTGGTAGGACATGTCCTGAGGCATCAAGGGATCACAAATTTAGCATTGGAGGGCAGCGTGGAGAGTACAAATCGTAGAGGGAGACCAAGAGATGAATACACTAAGCAGATTCAGAAGGATGTAGGTTGCAGTAGTACTGGGAGATGAAAGAGCTTGCACAGGATAGATTAGCATGGAGAGCTGCATCAAACCAGTCTCAGGACTGAAGACCACAACAACAACAACATGCAAAATTTTGGGGTTCCTTCGTTTTTAACAGTATAGTGCGGGTCAGTGTCACAGTGCGTTGAAGTCTTACTTGAATGCAAAGTAAACACTCCAGTACATGTATGGTGATGTACATTTTTATGAAATTGTCTTGAGACTTGTTGTTTCTTTAACGTGTTTTTTTCTTAACTTTTGAAAGCTTACAAGTAGATTGTCCTTAATTGGTTTGCTTGATCTTTTAAGAACACGATGTTCAATAAATATTTCGCTCACGAATAATGTTCAACCCTTACTTGGGCCTAGTACTCCCCCTCCTAGACAACCTAAAGCAGCACCTGTGTACCACAAGAAGAAGAAGACAACGCGATAATGATGAGCACTGCAGATAGACATCTTAGATCGCTAAATGTTGAATTTGTACAAGAAACTCTTTCACAGGTGGAAGAATTTTGATTTCTCGTAACTACAAGAAATAAAAAAAGGGAGATGCAAGAAAGACATATTACCAACAATTCCACAACGAAAAGAACTTTCTGCATAAATCCAACACAGATAGATATTAAAAATATGAATTTTGAGCCCTAGAATATATTCGGCAATAGCTATGTTAGGAGCATAGCTTTGTGTGTGTGTGAAACATGGAAGCCAGAAATCAAAGGATTTGAATATTTTGAAACGAAGTGTTAGAGAAGAGCCGGCCGGAGTGGCCAAGCGTTTCTAGGCGCTACAGTCTGGAACCACGCGACCGCTACGGCCGCAGGTTCGAATCCTGCCTCGGGCATGGATGTGTGTGATGTCCTTAGGTTAGTTAGGTTTAAGTAGTTCTAAGTCCTAGGGGACTGATGACCACAGCAGTTAAGTCCCATAGTGCTCAGAGCCATTTGAATCATTTGTTAGGGAAGAATATTGAAGATCAAATGGATTGATCGAGGAAGAAAGGCATACACCTCGCAATTAGTGAATGAAAGAAATGTCTAACAAAGAACATGTGTGGAAAATGTACAATGGTTGACCACATACCGTGACGTGAGTTGTAAAACTGCACTTTAGAGATGGGAAAAGACGCAGGCCTAGGCAAGGCACCAGTGCCTGGGGCAGGGGAAAAGCTCTCAGGGAAAGGAAAAAAAAATACAGATTATATCAAAAAGAATCATCATATTTTTAAAAAATCACAACTATTATGTGATTTGAGATATGTGCATGAACAACGTACTGTTGGAAAGAGCAAACTCTCGAGTTTTACATGGTTCCCGCTAGGTTCTCCAAAATTTAATGTGTTTTGTGCATTTTCAGTAGAAAAGGTGTACAGTGCATTGTTCTTTGCCGAGAACACTGTTAAGGGAAGTACATATATCGATATTATTAGAGGATGATTCGAACGACTTCATTTACCAACAGGATGTGGTACCGCCACACTGGCATCTGGAAGTGTGGCATTCAGCCTTACATTATTGGCCTCCAAGGTCACCAGAGCTTGCTGTATGTGAATATTTCTTGTAAGGGTTTATAGAAGACTGTGTTTATGTGCCTCCGTTACCAACAACAATGAATGAACTGAGACATCGCATAACAGCAGCTGTGGAAGCTGTAACTCGAGGCATGCTAGCTGCAGTGTGGGAACAACTTGAATACCGCATTGACATATGCCGTGCATCTCAAGGGGGCATATCGCACACCTATGAAAAGGTATGAAAAAAAGCTTTTGAGTTTCCCTTCATCAAAAAACAAAATTCATTGTATGTGTTTATCATTTTCAGAAATACAGACGGGCTGAATCGGATGATTCTTTTTGATACACCCTGTATAGTACAGTCAGGTGAATTTATTTCAAGAAAATGATTTGGAAGTCGGTATTACGTAGGTTTTTAACAGTCAGAACTGGAACTTTATTATGGCTTCTTACATGTTGCCATTAATCTTCCAAAATATTAAAAGGTCTCCATATCCTCAAGCGTATACTCTGACAGGTGGCTCGTATGTAAGCTTTCTGTCTGATCACCTGCATCCATTCATGTCCATTGTGCATTCAGACGGGCTTGGACAATTCCAGCAGGACAATTCGACACCCCACACTTCGAGAATTGCTACAGAGTGGCTGGACACAACCTCATAAATCCATGGACGCTGCATGTCAGTAGGGAACCCTTCAAGTTGGTGGAGATTCTATGATACGATTCAGACAGGTGAGATGTAGTTAAGCATCCTGTCTGATCACTTGCATCGATTCATGTCCATTGTGCATTCCGACGGACTTGGTCGATTCCAGCAGGACAATGCGACACCCCAGAATTGCTACAGGGTGGCAGCAGTTTAAACACTTCCGCTGGCCACCAAACTCGCCAGACGTGAACATTATTGAGCATTTCTGGGGTGCCTTGCAACGTGCTGTTCAGAAGAGATCTCCACTCCCTCGTACTCTTACGGATTTATGGACAGCCCTGCAGGATTCGTGGTGTTAATTCCCTCCAGCACTACTTCAAACATTAGTCGAGTCCATGCGACGTCGTGTTGCGACGCTTCTGCGTGCTTGCGGAGGTCCTACACGATGTCAGATAGGTGTACCAGTTTCTTTCTCTTCAGTGTATTTTTTTTAAAGAAATAACTGGGTATTAATCTTGTATTGTCTTTGCTCTTCGAGTCAGTAGTTGTTGTCTAGTTACGTTGTCATGGCGTGAGAAAGTTGCAGGCTGTTTCAGTAATATATGAAGGAATCAAAGCTAACAGTGTTCAAATTTAAAAGTCTAAACCAGATCGTACCACCTAGACGTAAGGAATTTACTTTCTTCAGCGAGCCATGTTTTCAACGAGTTCAAATTCAATGAGGAACAACAAGAAGCAGGTGCTGAGCGACTTTGCTTCTGGCTTATTTATTAGCGCCACACACGTGTCGATGTAAGCTAGGAAAGCGCTCTTGCTCCTAACTTCTGTTTATGGTTGTTTTGTACAATAGTTGAGGGGGAAGGTCGTCTCAACTGGAAGTGCGCGCCAGAATCTCTTGTTCGAAGTGAAAATATTTCGTTCAAACAATATTGTGTCAACGAATTAAGATTAATTCGTAGGTAGTATTCACTTATTAGAAAGTGGTAGCAATTGATTAATGAACACAGTTATTCAATAGTTTCGAGTTTTGTTTCTTAACGAACAGTTCTTCGTTCTTCCTCCCTCCTTTCCCAGATGCCCTCCCCCAATCCTCCATAGCCATAGAAATGTTTTTTATTAGTGAAATACCTTCTGTACTCAACAGTACCAAAGACAGCAGTTGCCACGGGAAAGGAGAAACAGTGCCGTTGCTCGGCTGCAAGATAGCAGATAGGCGAGGCGTGTCGTAAGCCGGTTGGTATCTCGGCTGGGAGTGCCTGCTTGGCGCACGTGCAGCAACGCCTTCTCGGCTAACAGCTGGCGCAGCCCTAGCCTGCGCGGCGGTCGGGGCAGACTGCTCGACGCCAGCCAGCGGCCGCGCCCAAGGTCAAATGTGGCGCGAGGCTGCAGCGGCCGCGTAAGCTGTGAGCAGCAGCAGGCCGACAGCACTTAGACGCAGTCGTGCGCCGGTATAATGTCACTACTGTTTTCACGCGCGGTTTAAGTTTGTGCGGGGCCCGTAGCACTGGTAAACAGCATGACACCAATATACTGCAATGGTGCGTTAAGCCTAGTTTGCACGACACTAGGTTGCAGGCAATTGCGCTACCGGCCACTGCGCATGCGCGCCGCGCGTTTGCGCAACTCGTTGGTGAAACTAAACACTTTCGGCGTGTTCCAACTTTGGCGACACTAGCTGCATGACTGGCTCTGAGCACTATGGGACTCAACATCTTAGGTCATAAGTCCCCTAGAACTTAGAACTACTTAAACCTAACTAACCTAAGGACATCACACACACCCATGTCCGAGGCAGGACTCGAACCTGCGACCGTAGCAGTCCCGCGGTTCCGGACTGCAGCGCCAGAACCGCACGGCCACCGCGGACGGCACTAGCTGCATGAGTTTTGAGGTTATGTGTGTTCGTAGAGTGTAAACAAACTGAAATATGAAGTTGGGAACGGAGAATAATGTTCGCTTTTTGGATATCTATGCTTTGCATAGGTGTTTGTGGGATTTCAGCGATGCTAATTACAAAAATAAGTAACATATTGTTGCCGCTGAGACCGTCATGTGCGATCATAACATGTAGATGGTTTGACAATATCTGCGCTGCGGGGCAAAATTTATTGAGTTAGGAGCAGATATACAACTGAATTAAAAAAAAAATTCAAGCAAGTGTAATTCTAGCTGTGGCAATGCTCTCATCTACAAGACTAAAATCCCATCGTTCGAGTTGGCCAACTCTTTGTTAAGGAATATTGTTGACAGGAGAGAAGGCTATACAAATTCAAGAAGCTGCATTCTTTATTAAATAATCATCTATTTAAAACGTCGCTGCAGTGCTCCCCATTCACACATGTTAGAATTTTGAAATATTGTCGCTGTACAGATCTATCTTCAAGAGAGTAGTTTGCAAACCATTCTCTTCTCAATGCGGCCTGCTTCGAATAATTATTCAAATGGCTGTAAGCACTATGGGACTTAACAGCTGATGTCATCAGTCCCCTAGACTTAGAACTACTTAAACCTAACTAACCTAAGGACATCACACACATCCACGCCCGAGGCAGGATTCGAACCTGCGACCGTAGCAGCAGCGCAGTTCCGGTTTGAAGCGCCTAGAACCGCTCGGCCACAACGACCGGCGAATAATTATTGTTGCTAATATTAATAATTATTACTGTTAATGTTAATAATTATTGGTTTTAACGAAATACTGTCATCGCCAACTAAAACCGTACCTTATAGCATGCCGAGTGTTCTCGATTGTAATGCACGCAATATAATATGTAATTTCAGTTCTGACGACAGTGCTTCATGCATTATAGTACCTTTATTCCTTATCGCATAATTAACTCTATTTAGAAGAAACGTGCACAGTTCTGGTGACATTCTAAGATAATTAAAAGAACTTCTTGGGTCTCCCATTATAAATTATTTCAGCAAAGATGCTGAGCAATCGAGCTGACGTCTTTTCTTTATCCAGTCACGAATCGAAACACGTTTCTTATTTTTTTCTTATGCAGCAATTCCACTCAATAAGCTTTAACTCCATCACAATTCGTAAGACGTGCAGCTGCCAAAACTTTCATTCCAGACACAACTCGGAAACCCACAAAGCGACGAAACTGATGTGTACACTGGTTTCGCCGTGTCTACAGTCAAATATGAAACCATTTGCGTGCAACTCATTCCACGCAACGAGTGGCGCAAACCAATGTCGTCTTGTAAACTAGGAGGAGGAGGAGGAGCAGACTAGTGTTTAACGCCCCGTCGACAACGAGGTCATTAGAGACGGAGCGCAAGCTCGGGCGAGGGAATGATGGGGAAGGAAAGCGGCCGTGCCCTTTCAAAGGAACCATCCCGGCATTTGCCTGAAGCGATTTAGGGAAATCACGGAAAACCTAAATCAGGATGGCCGGAGACGGGATTGAATCGTCGTCCTCCTGAATGCGAGTCCAGTGTGCTAACCACTGCGCCACCTCGCTCGGTGTAAACTAGGCTTTAGTTCTTAGCGTTTTTATGTAAGTTTAATAAACACAACAGATACACATAATAGACTTAAGTCATCACTAATATATTCTCTGTCACAATTCCCAACAGTCTGCCAACCGTAGGGTAACTTTTCCATTCCGTAAGTGCAGAAATTCGTTCTGAGGCGAAGAACGGTGGTGGTGGTTATTGGGATGTTTAAGGGGGACTAAAGAGCGAAGGTCATCAGTCCCCCAGCGAAGAACGCGTCGTGCCGTGTTCGGAGTGCATTTTCTTCCGGAAAGGAGGTTCCTTAAAGGTTGTTTGATAGACAGCGGAAAAGGTGAGAATCTGAGGGCGCAAGATCAGGTGGATAAGGTGGATGCGGAATGATTTCCAACCAGGTCTAGCAGAATAAGGGCGGGCGTTACCATGGAGTAGTATCACTTCACACAATCTTCCTGGTCGACGTTCTTGGATTGCGTTTGCAAGACGTCTCAGTTGTTCACAGTAAATGTCAGCAGTGATGGTTACACCTTGGAGAAGCAACTAGTAGCACACCCCACGTCGCTGTTCCAACATTATCTTTTGTGGATGCGGGCAGGTCTCTGTACGGGAGTTGCTCCTGTGTTTGGGCTCAACTATTTCTTTCTTTTCCTTATTTTGGCATAAAGACACCATTTCTCGTCACCAGTAACGATACAAGGGAATGGTCGGTGTTGTTCACGAGCCGACTGATGACGTGCAAGCAGACACACATCTGGCCACCAGCTGGTTATTGTGATTTTGGCCAAGATCCTGCCGTACCCATACACCCGATTCTTGAACCTTCCCCACTGCATACTAATGTCGCACGATGGTGGAATGATGACAGTTCATAAAATTAGGCAGTTCTCGTGTAAAGTTACATGGATCATTGTGGGTTAATGCGTTTAAACGGTCTTCATCAAACACTGAAGGTCTACCTGTACGTGGAGAGTCGCTAATGCCAAAACGATCCTCGTTGAAACGTGCAAACCATTTTCTTGCCGTGCTCTGTCCAACGGCATTATCTCAATATACGGTACAAATGTTTGTGGCTACCTCCATTGCTGTCACCCCTCTACTGAACTCAGAGGAATACGTCGGAAATGTTCCGGTTTCTACACTTGGCACTCCATTTTCTAGCGTTCGCCGCTTCACTCACTATCTCCAAATGACAACATGTAAACTCAGATAGCAACAGTGAACTACAAATAAAAGCTGACAATCGATAATAAACCCATAGACACCGGAAACCCGACATGCACAACACAAACTCTGCGCACGAACTAATAGTTCTTGTATATTTTTAAAATATTTTATTTTACTTTCATTTAAGGGGACCTCTAATAAAATTTTGTTTTACCTACTTAACTCAGATAAGAGTTCTGAACTGCTTCTTTTGCCACTAAAGCGACAATCAATGACCAATACCAGAGGTTTAAAAATACGGCTTAATATCGTTCAATTGATAAACTTGTCTGAAAGCGTTGAATCCTCGTAATACCAAAGGGGTGGGTATTTAATGCTCACCTTTCGAAAGTATTGTAATCTAGTCAGTTTCTTTAAATTTTAAATTTTTGAAAAAATATGTTTTTTTAAGAAATCTTCTACCAAATTCCATATATGTTTTAAACATTTCAGTTAAACTTAACTCAAAAATTTAAGTCTCACTAGTAGATGTCACCCCAGCGAAGGTTGTATTCTATGTATCCAGGTTCAGGACCTTGCTTACACATCAATATCTCTTAAAAAAGTATATTGAGAGTAAATGTCAACAACAATGAACGAAATTAGCATTTTTAGTATATTGTTAGTGGCAGTCGGTAGTTCGTATTATTGAAAATGCGTTGGTATTGCTAAGAGTGTATTAAAAAGAATTTTCAGGTTCTAGACCGTGAATACACGTCATTACCTCTTTAAAAAGTATGTTGTTAGTATTAAACAACAATTAAAGAATTTTTTAATTTTATTAAATGTGGACACGAGTTAACCCCCTCCCCCTTGGTAAAATGCCTTGGTAATGCCAGCGTTACAATTTTGTAAGAATGGTAGAGATGGTTCTTTTCACCCCCGTTGTCACGCAACCTGCTGTACCATCCAGCACCATGCACTGCATACTCATCAGGGGCTATCATATTGGAATGAACATGAACCAGGCAACATTCAGAAGAGAACTAGGGTCACAGCCCATAGGTCTTCATTTATATACAGGTGGGAGCCCGCCCGGTTAGCCGAGCGGTCTAACTCACGGCTTTCCGGAGTGGGAAGGAGCGCCTGGTCCCCGGTACGAATCCGCCCGGCGAACTTGTGTCGAGGTCCGGTAAGCCGGCCAGTCTGTGGATGGTTTTGGATGGTTTTTAGGCGGTTTTCCATCTTCCTTGACGAATGCGGGCTGGTTCCCCTTTTTCCGGCTCAGCTACACTATGTCGGCGATTGCTGCGCAAACAACATTACTCTACCACGCAAACACATAGGGTTACACACGTCTGGTGTGAGACGTTCCCTGGGGGGGGGGGGGGGGGGGGGGTGTTCCACCGGAGGCCGAACCGCACAATAACCCTGGGTTCGGTGTGGGGCGGCGGAGGGGTGAAGTGGACTGCGGAAGTCGTCGTGGGGGGACGGGGACGGAGCCTCTCCGTCGTTTCTAGACCCCCGGTTAACATATAATACAATATATAAGGCGGACCTGATACGCCTCAGTTGACGGAAAGCTGGGCTATCGTACGCAATTAAATCGGATAGTTTAGTTTGTGGTGTCACCGCCAGACACCACACTTGCTGGGTGGTAGCCTTTAAATCGGCCGCGGTCCGTTAGTATACGTCGGACCCGCGTGTCGCCACTATCAGTGATTGCAGACCGAGCGCTGCCACACGGCAGGCCTAGAGAGACTCCCTAGCACTCGCCCCAGTTGTACAGCCGACTTTGCTAGCGATGGTTCACTGACTACATACGCTCTCATTTGCAGGGACGACAGTTTAGTACAGCCTTCAGCTACGTCATTTGCTACGACCTAGCAAGGCGCCATATTCTTCAAGAATGTATTCTGAACTGATAATATTGTGAATCATGTACAGTCAAGAGCGACGTTCATCATTAATGGATTAAAGTTAAGTATCAAACTAATTACGTCCGCTTCTGAATTCTAATTCCTTGTCTTGTTCCAGACCTCACATCAGTATAGTCCTTCCCTCCTCACGCCAGCATGAGTGAGCTAAAACGTGTGCATTTCGGCCTTCACTAGTAACGCGGTGTTGGCTCTTCAGCCAACACAACATAGTTAGTGGAATGTGGCGATCAGATCACTTCTGTGTAAGACAAGTTGATGGTAAGACAGATGCAACATGTAAATACTGTAAACTAAATATCATAGCGCCCTGCCGACACGATTAAAAGAACAGTGGAAAGAATGACTCGTGAGTTCCGAAGTGCTACCAGCAGTGCAGTTAGCACAATCACTGTACATAGGGTGTTAAAAACAATGGGCTACAACGCTCAAGCAGCTCCTCGTAAGACACATTTCTGTAGCCAATCCTAAGCGACGCTTGGGGTGGCGTAAGGAGCAGCACTGGCGGACAATGGATGATTGGAAACGTTTGATTTAGTGATGGATCACTCTGTACCCTGTGGCTGTCCGATGGAAGGGTTTGGGTTTGGCCAATGCCTGGAGAACTTTACCTGCCGTCACGCTTAAGGCCAAAAGTGAGGCACAGAGAAAGCTGCACGGTATGAAGGTGTTTTTCGTAGTTAGGGTGTGGTCCTGTCGCTCACCGCCACCACCGCCACCACCACCTCCTCCTCCTCCTCCTCCTCCGTTCTTCACTTTACTTGCCATCACTGGACACGTGATGGCAGATAAAGTTCTCCAGGGACGGCGAGAGCCAGACCCTTCCATCGGACTGCCACAGGGTATAGCGTGGTTTATCAGTCTAAATCACTCGTTTATGGTCATCCACTGTCCAGTGGCGTCGCCCTTTTACACCACCTCAAGCGTCGCATAAGACTGACTACACAAATGTGTCATATGAGGAGATGCTCGACCGTTGTACCCTATTCTTTTTAACTCTGTATGCAGAATGATTGTGATAACTGGACTGCTGGTTGCACTGTGGAAATCACGAGTGAGTCTTTCCACTGATTTCATGCGATTGTTTACGTCTATCCTCTGCAATGATCGACGGTCCTTATCCATTAGTGCATTCGGTCTGAGTAGTGTTGGTATAGTTGTGGTTGTTCCTTCGCTTTTCCATTTCATTCATATCACCAACAATCGACTTGAGCGGCTTTAGACGGGTTGAAATGTCCGTGATGGATTTGTTAATGAGGTGACAATCAATGACTAGTCCACGTTCGAAGTCACTCAACTCTACACTAAATGCGGGAGCATATGAATACATTCAAAGCGCTATGTACTGCATACAGCAGATGAAAAGTTCGGAGACGATGACTGTTTTTATCATCTTGATACTGCACCCTGTTATAAATCAGCATGTGTGATGCAATAGTTTTTGGACAATAGCACTCCTGAAATGGCCAGGTCACCCAGGGACCCGGTCTGAATCCAACGGAACACCTTTGGCACGATGTAGAACGTCGACTTCGTTCCAGACACCAGCGTATCTTCTCTGGTTTCGGCTCTTCAGGCAAAATGGGTAGCCAACTCTCCAGACATTGACACCTCATTGTTAGTATATCCACCAGAGTTCAAGCCGTCGTAAAGGCGAAGAGTAGATACACCCCGTATTAAAGTCGACTAATACGTGTACACATACTTGAGATCAGATAGTAACCAGTTTCGATATTTCTCATCCTCATGATGCCCCAATCTACTTCTTTCTTGTACTACACTTACAATTTTCTCACTATTCATGATTCGCATGTCTGAACGGCACCCGATTGAGCCGAACAAGACGAATTGTTTCAGTTTCGCCAACAGTTGTCTGAAGTCCTTAAGTTCAGGAGTTGATGTCCGTTATGCTGAGACCGCGCACATACTACTGTACAAATTTGAAAATATTAGTCAGCAGAATCTCCCGATCTCGGAGCTACTGTGATCACAACCTTATTATTAGAGTGATAAGTGGGCCAATGCTGGCGGTTCAGGCTGTAGCCACGATATGTCTACTCCCTGTCACGCCTTCTCTTGGAACACGCATACACTGAGGTGACAAAAGTCATGGGACAGCGATATGAACATATACAATGGTAGTAGTATCGCGTACACAAGGCATAAAAGGGCAGTGCATATCATTTGCACTCAGATGATTCATGTGAAAAGGTTTCCGACGTGATTATGGTCCACGGGAACTGACAGACTTTGAATGTGGGGTTCTAATTCGAGCTACGCGCATGGTGCATTCCTTTTCGGAAATCGTTAGGACCCGGCCGCTGTGGTAGAGCTGTTCTAGGCGCATCAGTCCGGAACGGCGCTGCTGCAACGGTCGCAGGTTCGAATCCTGCCTCGGGAATGGATGTGTGTGATGTCCTTAGGTTAGTTAGGTTTAAATAGTTCTAAGTCTAGGGGACTGATGACCTCAGATGTTAAGTCCTATAGTGCTTAGAGCCATTTTTGAAATCTTTAGGTAGTTCAACATTCCGAGATCCACATTGTCAAACGTGTGCCGACAATACCAAATTTCAGGTATTACCTCTCACCCCGGACAACGCAGTTGCCAACGGCCTTCACTTAACGACCGAAAGCAGCGGAGTTTCTGTAGAGTTCTCAGTGGTAATAGACAAACAACACTATGTGAAATAATCGCAGAAATAAATGTGGAACGTAAGATTAACGTATCCGTTAGGACAGTGCGACGAAATTTAGGGTTAATGGGCTACGGCAGCAGACGACTGACGGGAGTGTCTTTGCGAACAGCACGACATAGCCTGCAGCGATTCTGCTGTGCTGGCGATCATATAAGAAAACCGTGGCCTGGTCAGATAAATACTGATTTCAGTTTCTAAGAGCTGATTGTAGGGTTCGAGTGCAGTGCACATCCCACGAAACCGTAGTCCCGAGTTATCAACAAGGCACTGCGCAGTCTGGTGGTGCTTCTACGCACATCAAAAAAAAGTTTTGCATCACCTCGGTTCCAAGAGTTCCGGAGCCTGTACAGAAACCGGGAATAAAGATCAACATAAACATCATTTCTGTCCTTTTTATTGCTCATTAAAACCAGACTTTGCGTGTTGTACCACCATACAGCGAGATCTTCAGAGGTGGTGGTCCAGATTGCTTTACACACTGGCACCTCTAATACCCAGTAGCACGTCTTCTTGCATTGATGCATGCCTGTATTCATCGTGGCATACCATCCACAAGTTCATCAAGGCACTGTTGGTCCAGATTGTCCCACTCCTCAACGGCGATTCGGCGTAGATCCCTAATAGAGTGGTTGGTGGGTCACGTTGTCCATAAACAGCCCTTTTCAATCTATCCTAGGCATGTACGACAGAGTTCATGTCTGGAGAACATGCTGGCCACTCTAGTGAAGCGATGTCATTATCCTGAAGGAAGTTATTCACAAGATGTGCACGATTGGGGCGCGAATTGTCGTCCATGAAGAAGAATGCCTCGCCAATATGCTGCCGATATGGTTGCACTATCGGTCGGATGATGGCATTCACGTATCGTACAGCCGTTACGGCGCCTTCCATGACCACCAGCTGCCTACGTCGGCCCCACATAACGCCACCCCACAACAGCAGGGAACCTCCACCTTGCTGCACTCGCTGGACAGTGTGTCTAAGGCGATCAGCCTGACCGGATTGCCTCGAAACACGGCTCCGACAATTGTCTTGTTGAAGGCATATGCGACACTCATCAGTGAAGAGAACGTGATGCCAATCCTGAGTGGTCCATTCGGCATGTTGTTGGGCCCATCTGTGTCGCACTGCATGGTGACGTTGGTGCAAAGATGGAGCTCGCCATGGACGTCGGGAGTGGAGTTGCACATCATGCAGCCTATCGCCCACAGTTTGAGTCGTAACACGACGTCCTGCACCTGCATGAAAAGCATTACTCAACATGGTGGCGTTGCTGCCAGGGTTCCCCCGAGCCATAATCAGTAGGTAGCGGTGATCCACTGCAGTAATAGCCCCTCGGTGGCCTGTCATCGACAGTTCCTGTCTCTCTCTATATCTCCTCCATATATCTCTCCAACATCGCTGTGGTTCCCTCCGAGACGCCTGGACACTTCCCTTGTTGAGAGTCCTTCCTGGCACAAAGTAACAATGTGGACGCCATCGAACCGTGATACTGACCGTCTAGGCGTGGTTGCACTACAGACAACACGAGCCGTGTACCTCCTTCCTGCTGGAATGACTGGAAGTGATCGGCTATCGGACCGCCTCTGTTTAATACGCGCTGCTCATGGATGGTTGTTTACCCATTTGGGCGGGTTTAGTGACATCTCTGAACACTCGAAGGGGCTGTGTCTGTGATACAATATCCACAGTCAAAGTCTGTCTTCAGGACTTCTGGGAACCGGGGTGATGCAACACTTTTTTTGATGTGTGGATCATGATATGGACTGTGTTTACCTGGAATGGACTGGGTCCTCTGGTCCCGCTTAACTGATCATTGGCGAGAATAGGTATTGCTCATCTACTTGGAGAACATTTGGAGCTATTAATGGACTTCATGTTCCCAAACACAGGGCCACTATTGTTTGCGATTGGTTTGAAGAACATTCTGGGCAATTCGAGCGAATGGTTTGACCACCCAGATCGTCCGACGTGGAACCCGTCGAGTATCTATGAGATATGGAGTGTCCAGCTCGTACACAAAACCCTGTGCTGGCACACTTTCGTAATTATGATCGGTAATAGGGGCAGCATGGCTCAATATTTATGTAGGAGACTTTGAACGCCTTGTTGAGTAAATGCCACGTCTAGTTGCTGCACTACACCGGGCTGAAGGAGGTCCGACACGACATTAGGAGGTATCCCATGACTTCTGTCATCTCATTGTAGTATTGTCGTTATCCAAGCGTTTCGCTGAGCGGCCTACATAATTAAATGCGAGGGTGTGTCAACAGCCGCGAGACAAAGGAGTGAAGTAAACAGTGGAAACGTGTTGATTCGCCAACTCCGAAAAAGGGGAAAACTCAACCGTCAAAGTGCTAAGTGATGCTGAGTGTTTTTTGAGACTGTCACGGTGTGGTGCTAACTGACTAAGCTCGTAAGAGGCAAACCGCCACAGCAGCGCACCATGAACATCTCCCCACTAGCTTACTGGAGGCTGCGACGTGCCCGTGCAGCCGCACGCATTAGCATGCCGCTTCCGTGATTCGGGAAGGAGTGCCTGCCTCGAATCGAATCCGCCCGGCGGGTTAACGATGAGGAACAGTACGTCAGCCAGCCTGGGTGCAGTTTTTTGATGGTTTCCCACATCAGAGTAGGTGAATATAGGGTTGTTTGCCACGTCCCGCGTCAGTTACACGATTCACAAACGTTTACAAAACGTTCTCACACTTCGACATGGATAACACTAGACGAAGACAGATGGAGTGCACACATTCCTTACGGGGAAGGGGCGATTTACATGGGGGCTGGGGGGGGGGGGGGACGATTGAAAGGAGGAGGGGGGGGGGGTAATTCGTGACAGGAAGAGAATCCGGCCACCCTCTACCACTGCCGGCCGCGGTGGTCTCGCGGTTCTAGGCGCTCAGTCCGGAACCGCGCGACTGCTACGGTCGCAGGTTCGAATCCTGCCTCGGGCATGGATGTGTGTGATGTCCTTAGGTTAGTTAGGTTTAAGTAGTTCTAAGTTCTAGGGGACTGATGACCACAGATGTTAAGTCCCATAGTGCTCAGAGCCATTTGAACCATTTTGAACCTCTACCTCTAATATTACCAAACACAAAATACATGCCAAGACCGTAAAGACACGGGATAAAACCAGGAAAAAGAGAAAGAAAGAGGTTACGAGAGGCAGTCAAGACGAAACGTTGCGGGAAGCTGTCCAAGGAGATATTTTTGCTCCACAAAAGACTCTGTTTTGCGCTGGACAGTGACACATGCTGCTTCTTTGGCTATCAGATTCTACAGACATGTCATTTAGTGGCTTGACGAAAGAGTACCTCAGATATCAACCGCAAGCCAGAATTATCGGGAGGGGCTACCTTATCAAGTTCGGCTATCCGAGTGCGCTTCCTGCTCTTCCAAAACGCTAATATGCCACGCACTACATACGTAGTGCTTCTGTCTATTATGCTGACTGCTCGCAGCCTCACCTGATTCTCGCAAGAGGTCGAACGAAGAGTGCATCCGTATTGCTCTTTGCGTAGCAGGCATTTCCAGAATGGCGTGAGGCAGTTTTCGAGGTGAAGCATTTCATGAACATCAAAAATTCAAACTTCAAGTCGTCTATCTTTCGAAGAAGTAGTCTCCCGTTGAAGGATAAATACGCAGAGAAAGATTAACGTCACTCACTTTCATGGGCGCACCTTGATTTTTATCATTGGCAAATAAAACTCTTTGTCTACTCCAAGTATTGAAATAAATGCATTTGAATAGTTGTAAATGAAGGTATCGAAAAGTGGCGGGGGAGCAGGTGAGTGATGATGGGCCGGCCACTGTGGCAGAGCGGTTCTAGGCGCTTCAGTTCGGAACCTCACTGCTGCTACGGTCGCAGGTTCGAATCATGCCTCGGGCATGGATGTATGTGATGTCCTCTGGTTAGTTAGGTTTAATTAGTTCTAAGTCTAGGGGACTGATGACCTTAGATGTTAAGTCCAATAGTGGTTAGAACCCCTTGAGGTGCTGATGGCTCAGTTCAACGGCGATTTGTGCCCCAACAGAAATACTAACTTTGTCAACGGAATTGAGCCACGACAGAGTACGAACACGGATCTGTGACGTCTGTGCACTGTTCAAAATGGCTCTGAGCACTATGGGACTCAACTTCTGAGGTCATCAGTCCCCTAGAACTTAGAACTACTTAAACCTAACTAACCTAAGGACATCACGCACACCCATGCCCGAGGCAGGATTCGAACCTGCGACCGTAGCGGTCGCGCGGTTCCAGACTGTAGCGCCTAGAACCGCTCGGCCACCGCGGCCGGCTCATCCGATCTACGAGGCCCTTTCGGAGGACGAGTTATAGTACCTGTGCTTGGGAGGAAACACACAAAATTCAAATGAAAGTTTGAACGCGTGTGTTTTGAAGTTAGCCCCCAAGTATTTGCATTCTGGTGCGAAGACTGTGGAGATTGCGACTTATCCTAGCAGTGAACAGCTTCAGCGAAGGGTATTCACCAATTCGGAAGACCATGACAACGATGGAAGTCACCCTGGGACTCTATTCGACGAAGTTCGCCAAGCATTCGAATGACCAGCGGATTCAAGCGACCGGAAACCGCTTGTCACCGGCCGTACGAGCGGCTCTGGAGCAGCGCAAGATGGCCCAGATCGAGCAGAACACCCTCTATGACGAAGAGGAAGGACTAGTTTATGGACCCAGAAAGCAGATTGAACGTAAGTTGCATAACATTGCATTTATATGTAGTCAAAACTTCAAACGCGTTTTCTTCGAAATGACTTTCTTTTTCATCGCGCGGTATGGTAACTTCAAATATACTAAACCGATTGGCATGATTCTTTGTTTACGACGAAGCTGACTAAATTGTCTATAAGTTGTAGCGCTTTTATTCCGATCCATCAACTATAAATATTTTTACTTGGCCGACGAATTCGAAAAATCTAAGAAAAAACTATTTTGTTTCAAATGGCCGCCATTTTGTTTCCTATGGCCCAAATAACTTAAGCGCGGTGCAACTCCTAAAGGATCTTATATACTTCAATAACGTCAACTCAATTTTGATTTCAGACTAGCCGGCTAACCTGTGACATACCGCGCGTGGAGGTCTACATCGAAATTTTGTTCCGTTCCGACGGCACTTCCGCCTTTGCTCTTCGACATTTCCGCTCGAAAAAATTCCAGTTTGTAGAGGAAATATCAATAAACATTTCGACCAAATTTGACATTGATATCTATAACAAACCCCGAGAAAAAATTCTCAAAGCATATGCTTTTTTCGGGCCAAAGATAGTAAACCTCACCTTAAATGTGACTGTCTTCCAAAACAACACGTTCCACAATTCCACTCGACTTGGAAAAAAAAAGGTTCATATGGCTCTGAGCACTATGGGACTTAACTTCTTAGGCCATCAGTCCCCTAGACATAGAACTACATAAACCTAATTAACCTAAGGACATCACACACATCCATGCCCGAGGCAGGGTCGAACCTGCGACCGTAGCGGTCGCGAGGTTCCAGACTGTAGCGCCTAGAACCGCTCGACCACTCCTGCCGGCTTTCTTCATTAGTAATCGAGATTTTCTGACAGCCACAGTGTGTCGTCATCTTCAAAAACCCAAACTTTGTGTTGAGTCAGCCGGCATGTCATAACAGTACAGCCAAGTCTCGTTTCCTGTCAAGATGTTATTCACATTCTGAGATTGTCTCTTAGAAAACTTCAACATGTCCCGGCATCAAGTCACACGTCGTGGCATCTGCTCTTCCGTCAGTCTATCCGGCACCCAGAGACAACATAGTTTCTTTACCTCAAATGATCATGCAGTATCGAATGAATTTCTGGTGCGCTTTGCCTTAAGGTATCCTCTATCTGCTTATAGGTCACTTGCTTGTCTTCGTTTAGCGTTTTCCTCACTGCATCAATGTTTTCCTCCGTAACTGATGATCGTGGGGTTTCCGTCCTCTAAAATTCCTCCAGAGAGAAATTTCCTCTGTCGAATCTGTGTACCACCTTAATTTATTTTTGTATCCAATGCTGCAACCCATTCACATTTTTTAAACAGGTGTATATACCTACTTAATATAATAACAGAGATGTGAACATATTTCCTGGTGTATCCCATTCATATATTTTTTAAAAGAAAATATATTTATGCAGAAACTATTTAATCTTTTATCTCTGTACTCAATGAAAACTAACATATCTGTAACATGTACAACATATTTGAAGTGACAGTGTAAATGACTGTGCATTGGAAAGGACATACATCAGTCTATAGTATGCAGACATTTTACAGCTCTATCGTCCCTGTAAGTAGAATTAACTGTCATAAGTACATGCTTTTCAACTTTTGAAGTGCTTTTTCTAAATAAACAATTTTTGTCTTTAGCAAAAGATGCAAAATAACCTACTCTGCTCTTGGTCTGCTACTGAGCAAAGACGTCTGTACTCTTCACCAACGCCAGCCATGCAAAGAAACTATTCTCCATCGGAAGATGATGGTGTGAACCATCGAAACGCGTAGTGACAAGATAAACAAGTGACTGACAAAGAAACTGTTTTATTTAAATTTATCAACAGTCGCCGTTCTCATAATGCCTTCCCTTATGGACGAAATATTCAAAGAGAAGAAAAAGAAACAGATTGTGTTTAGCAGAAGGTGGAGTTTCGAAAACTCAAATTAGCCCACAAACACGGAAAAAAGACAACAGCCACCATCAAGATCAAAAGTATATTGTACCCATTTTGCTATTTATCACAATGCTCGAATCACGTGCGAACGAATCCATCTGATAACATTGAAAGGGTACAGTACCGCCCGACATAGAAAATAGGTACAACATTCTTCGTTATTCTTGTCATAACAACATATTTTTTGTAATAATAACTCAGTTTCACTTAATACACTGAAGCTGGATACCAGCGTGGGAAAGAATGACAATTTATTTATTTAATTGATCACATGTGCACTCCCACAAAATAAATCCCTACATCCAGTTTGGTGAGATCTGTGAAATGAATGAATGTATGGTCATCTGCTAACCGCAGATAGTGAATATGATCATCTTTGAGACGATCCTTTGGCCACCTTTGGTGGAACCAAAGAGATGAAATTTACCAGAGCTTTGAGCGCCTGAAATGTGGCTGACCAATACGTTAGCAAGGTGCTCCCCCACTTCGGCAGAGGTGCGAGAGGACCTGAAGAACGGCCATGTTTCTGCACTCTGCCGCTGGATCTAGTGTTGGTAAGACCTGTCTTAGGTGTGCTCCGTAAAGATAAAAGAGTGGAGACATGGTATGCATGTGAAATACTTAAGAGTAGTTTGGAATAATAATTTCTCTATTTCAGGAACTTTTGTGGGGAGAGTTAAATGCCAGGCAGGTAATATTAAGGGGATCGTTGTAATCTTCGGAAGTGACCAACGGTCACAATGAAACCACGTGTAGCAGTAAGTTGAAATACTTCTGAGTGCTTGAGTTAAGCTGAATTACTAGCGTGTGTACTATAAGTTGGAAATATTTAAGAAATGGCGTGTGCAGGACTTGAAATTAGAGGCGAGTACTTCCACGTGGTGAGTACTGTGTGAGTCTCAATCTGTGTATGAGACAAAGGGTAAAGAGAAGTACTCGTCCATGGTATCAGTTGAGGACTCGCGTGTGTGATGAATATGTTCTTAATATTACTTCGCGTGTTATGTTTCCGTGTAACGCGTGAGACAAACTATAATACTCTGAGAGAGAAGCAAGGTGAGTGAGCCGTCTATCCAGCAACGCCACTTGGCTTGCATTGCGCAGGAAGACGTGCATATATCCTCCAGAGTTCATAGTAGGAAAGAAAAGTTACAAAGTGGAGCAGTGTCGTGTGAAACTGGGATAAATACTAATTGAAGTGGGAAAGCTGAAAGTGATGTGATTATAACGTTGTGACTATTCTTTGTATTGTATGTTGCCAGTGTGATGTATTTCATGAAATTTAAGTATGTGTGGTTGGCATGGGAGAGTAACAAGATAGTTCCAGAGGCAGTGGGTTATGCATGTTCCATTTTGTACCACGAGGTCTGGAGGAAATGTTCGTGATGATGGGTGTGAGAGTCGAAGTGTGAGATATAGCAAAAGATCCATCATCCTACCCAGAAAATGCACTGTAGCGTTAAATAATTACGAGACCATAAGGTAGAGAATCACCAACGTAAAGCCATGCCCACTGGGCGAAGTTTATCATGTGTTATTGTTGTAGGTTATTGAATTTGTGTGTCTAGGTTATAGAATTTATCAGAATAAATAAGATAATGAAAAGAAAAAGATTGGTGGCCTTTTCCTTCGAATAGTATGTTGTCATGATACTCAGAATTTATAATGTTTTCGCCATTCATATTCAGTGCGATGGCCACGTGTTGATCAAAGACGTTGAATAAGAAAGTAAATGTGGTATTGCCAGTGCGTAGTGAACAGTCAGAGTTCTGTAAATTACTAATAGTCAGATGTGCGTTTCCGTTTCCGTTGCGTAATATTCAATCAGGAAAATAACTTGTAACTTAATTGTGAGTACTAGAGTTCATGTTACTCGATAAATAAGAATGTGTCCACTCGCTTGGCAGACCACCCATCTTGCAGGCCTGACTGCTTGATGCCACAGTATGAGCAAGGCATGTGGGTGCCGCTCAACATTACTGATGAAAACTCATCAATGAACAAAAGAAACAATAAGGATCCTAAGAGGCGACCCTGTGGGACATCTCGTGTAATTAGTTCCCTGATAGTTTAATAGGAGTCTCCTTCCTATCGTTACCCTTTGTTACCTGTTAGAGAGGCACGACATGAACCATACCCCAAAATTTCTTGTGAAGCTGTAATTACATATTTTAGTCAAAATCATCTGTGATTTACACTTGAATGTTTCTGTGGCCTGGTTCATCTTCACTGTAAATCAAGTATTACAAATTATTGATGTATTACCCCAACGTGGTCCAGTATTACTGAGCAGCTGCCATTCGTTCTGGTGCAGGCAGAGCATAGCGCTAAACGGCTGTCGGAAGTCACAGAGGCGTAGCCGCATTCCTCAGCGATAGTGGGAGACCGTCAGCAATTTACTGAGACCGCTGTTTGCACAGCATATCACGTGTGGAGCAGCTCTGTGAGACTGTACATCTACCACACGCGGCCACATGTCTCTGACCAATATCCATCAGCCCTTTGCTGGTCTTGCTGTAGTTTCGTACAGCCTGATGACGTTTCTACTTTTTTACAGACAATCGCACATTTGCGATGTGCGTTATGGAGCTTCCGACGCTATCCACTACATCATTTGTACATATTGTTAACAGTAGCGGTCCCTGGGATACTCCTAAAATTACCTTTACATATAATTATTTCGTTTCGTTGAGAGTAACGTACTGAGTTCTACATGTAAGGAAGATTTGGACCCAGCCACAAATCTGTTCCGATACTCAATACGCTCGTCCTTTTTTTAAATAAACGACAGTGCGGAACTTTATCAGATGCCTTCCTGATGTCAAGGAACACGACATGCCTATGACGCTTCGGATGTCATGGATGAACAGAGCGATCTGAATTTCACAAGATATCTGCGTGTAGAATCCGTGCTGATTTTTTACAGAGGATATTTCCGTTCTCCAAAGACCTCATGCCTTTTTCGGATAAAACATGTTCCATAATTCTACAACAGACTGAGGTCAGCGATGTAAGTCTGTAATTATGTACATTTGTCCTATCACCCTTCTTAAAAACGGGAATGACCTGCGCTTTTTTCTAGCCACTGGGTACCCTTCGCTATTCCATGGACCTAAGACAGACTGCTAATAGAAGTGGAGCAAGTTGCTTTACAGGTATTTCATCTGGTCCAGATGCCTTTCCACTTCTAAGCGATTGTAGCTACTTTTCAGTTCCACTATTATTTATCTGAATAGCTACCATTTCGTCGTTCGTGCTGTGAGTGGAAGAAGGGACCACATTACGATCTTCCGCGGTGAAACAGTTTCGGAAGACCGAATTTAGTATTTCAGCCTTCTGTCTTCTTAGATATTTTAATATTCTATAATGTATTACAACGTATAAACCTGCTGAAAAGTAAAAGATCCTTGTAAATTTTCTCCACTGCATTTGTGTGTTAGCCCTTGCGCTTCACTGGTAGTCCTTCTGTACGCTAGTCTTACTGGAAACTGGAACCTTTTAAAACTGAACGATAAGTTAGTTGAAATGAAAAGAAATGGTGTTATAAATTCTGACTTGACCTTTCCTGTTAATATTTCCACTTCTATGATGTTGTTTAGAACCTTTTTGGCGAGGAGGTATCAAAAACATCGAGCGAATTTAGATATTCTGTTGGAAAGTTTCGCTTCCGTCTTGGTCCACCATTGTATCAATGGATTTAAATATTTTTCCTTCCCCTTGTATCATATTCACTGATTCGTATGTTGATCTACGCCATTTTTTGTTCCTAAAACCAGTCGCTCAAGTAACTATTCCACGTTTACGTAGTTTCTCACTGTAAAGCGCATATACTTTTTCGCTGAGAATATTCGTAACAGCTCGAGCACATTATAGAACCATCTAGAATTTTTTGCTTTGAAAAATGTATTGATGCAAACGAGACAGAAGGTAACCTAGTGACCACCACGATGTGCTAGTGACCACTTCCAACACTCATATCTCCACAACCACAACAGATAACAACGCGCAGCCACTGCAGGGCACAACGGGAGGATCAAGGATAGCGTAAAACGCAAGATCCATTGATTGGTGGGGAGGGGGGGGGGGGTTGGGGTACCGTCCATTTAGCCCAGAAACACTTGTGGCAGCATGCCTACTTAATATGTTCCAAAACGCGGCGAATAAAAATGGGATTTTCCGAATGCTTGTACCTCGGGGTCTGTTGGTGATAAAAAGGTATGGTCAAGTGTTTTGGCTAGCCCTTGGACTAGGGCCCATTTGTTAACCCAATCCAAGGATCGTCTTAGTCTCGTTATCCTACAGTACAGGGCAAAGCATGAATATTACACGCTTCCTTAGGCGTAGGCAAATGGAGCAAATAGGTAGGTTCTTTTTGCTTCTGATGTGGTCTACGGTGGGTTTGATGGGACTTATGGAGACACCATGTAGTTCATAGGCGGTTTCTGAGAAAATTCGAAAAAGATAGCTTCTGGGGTTCCAAAACCGAACCGCGAATACCAAGGCGGCTATTCAGAGAAAATAGCTGGAATTTTTACAATATATTCCTAAGATACCGATCTCGAACAACCTTAAACATTTTCTTGTTATCTTTATCCGTTTCCAAGATACAGAGGTTCAAATTTACCCTACGTCTATACGTAAAACTCGGTACGAAGTTAAATCTAAAAAATAAATAACCACAGAAAATGGCTCAAATTTTAATAGTATATCCTCTAGGCATTTATCTAGAAGAAACGACCCCCATTTTCAAAAATCTTCACCTGTTATCTAGAAACACCCCTGAAACTTGTTTTCTGGTTCGAAATACAGCTGCGGATTCCGAGGTGGCTACTCATAGAAAATGACTAATTTTTACGATGTATTCCTAAGCTTCAGATATCGAACAACCTGTAAAATTTTCTTCATATCTTTCTCCGTTTCCTAGATACAGAGGTTCAAAGTTATCTTACTTGCGCACATGAAATACGCACGTAAAATACGGCGTGAGGCGGAAACGTAGTCTATAAAGTGACGTAACATGGAGAAATATGCTGTAAAGTGTCTCCGTAATCATCTGGGAGGAACCCCATCTTCTACTGTTGAAGTATATATATATATATATATATATATATATATATATATATATATATATATATATATATATATATTTGCACGCGAAATCCGGTCTAATGCGTAAAATTGGTTTTACGTTATTTCAATTTCACATAAGTACACTGTCTAAAGTTCACTAACGTATTTCTTTTCGTATGAGGTACATACCCTACAGCAGCAGGGAAAAGGAGGGAATGAGCAGAAAATGTTCATAGTGGAGCACAAACAATGTGAATATATTTCTGTTTATTTAAAAGACTCTGAATGAAAAGTGGGTACAGCTGCCTCATTCTCCCTTCCTCAGCACCTTTAAAAATTTTCCCAAAAATTCGGGTATGTGTACATATTCGCCGTTTTTTATGCTTAGAGAGATGACAGTGAGAGTGGCAAACAGACGGAAAAGTAACAAATACTGGAAAGTAGTAGACAGTGGTTGTGCTATAAAAAAGAACGAAGGAGACAATGGCAGTGTGAGAGAATGAGACGGACACAGTGGGAATGGAAATCAGTTGACAGTGGCAGAACAGTACTAGGACAATAGCACAGGAGAATTTGGGAATTTGTGGCAAGTTCCTATGGGACCAAACTGCTGAGGTCATCGGTCCCTCGGCTTACCCACTACTTAATATACTTACGCTACTTACGCTAAGGACAACATCCACACCCGTCCCTGAGGGAGGTTTCGAACCGCCGACGGGGGAAGCCGAACTAACCGTGGCAAGAGGCTCTAGACTGGGCGGCTTGTACAGGAGACAGTGCCAATGGAAGAGGAATAAAGTGAAAGAGGAAGTGGAAGTTGGCGAGAGCAAGTGATAATGATAGACAGAGTATATGACAATGACAACGAGGAAGAGAGAGATAGGGAAATCAGCAGTAGGAAGGAAGAAATGAGACATTAGCAGTAAGAGAGAGAGAGAGAGTAACAGCGAGAGGAGACTGTAGTAGTAGGACAGATCCAAGGGGACTTTGGCTACGACGCAGGAGACAATGAAAGAAAGACGCAAAGAGATAATGACAATGAGCCGGGTTGAATGAGTGAGTGCCTGAGATATAGCAACTGGGAGTGAATGGGTATGAGCAACTTGCAGCGATGGACTAGTGGGTGTGAGTGGGTTACGGTTAGGGAAGCTTGTGGGAGTTTGAGGTGAGTTCACATAAAAAAAGCGCGAATACGTTCGGACGCCGAAATTTTTGGGAAAATTTTTAAAGGTGCTGAGGAAGGTAGATTGAGGCAGCCGGTACCCCACTCTCCTGTCAGAGAATTTTCAATAAATAAGAAAATAGTGATATGTTTTGTGCTCCGATAGGATCATTTTTTCGCTGGTATCAAAATTGTCGAGAAAAATTTTCAATAGATGTGAGGCTTCATAAAATGAAAATAGCATGTGATTTGACGTAAAACATCTACAAGGCACGAATATCTGGAAACATAACCAAAACACTGTACCAAGTGGTAAGACCAGAACGTTTATATGCAGGTGAATGCTTAACGATGAAGTGCGAGCTGGATAGAACAGACGTACCTGAAAGACCGATTATTACAAAGATAGTGAGTGCAATATAAACTACAGATAGTTGGTAAATGAAAAGTAACAAGTAGATCTACAAAAATGTGGATAAATATCATAAGTAATGGGAAAGCGAAGATTAGTTTTCTTTGAACGCCTCTGCCGTATGAATGAGAGCAGACTAATGAAACAAACATTCCTGTATTTCTGGAAAAATAAATCGACAATACTTTGGATTACAGAAATAAGGAAAAACTAGAAAATTACTACATCAAAGAATTGGAAATAACAGAAAGATATCTTTCTAAGGATAAAATACTAAGTTTAGAATGCTTAAAGAATGCTAAAAGAAATCTGGAACAATACGAACAGAAGAAAGGAAAAAATAACTAGGGGAAATGATGCAGGACTGCAAGAAACAACATACAAAGTGGGGACCTGACATTATTAACTGGCCCTATTTGGTCAATACGAAGATTAAAAAAATGACTGTATGGTCATGAAACCAAGAGCCAATAAACGACAATAAAAAAACGGTGTCCAATCGTAAGTCCTCATCTTTCCACTCTGGGTCGGAACACATTGTCTGCACCTTCGAAATCGTGTGCTGAGAGCTGAGCTAACGGTGGCGCCGACACAATTTCTCAGCGACCTCACCACAGCCGTCAAAAGGCCGAGCCCGCAGGAAGTGCTGGACGGGTATGAGCCGACAGCGACGCCACGCTTCCGCAGCCCATGACTGCGGTAGTGGTGTGTCCTCGGACACTGCGGTCCCGCACTGCAGCGGCGAGTTCCCTCTATCATTGGCCGGGCTCTACACTATGTAACGCACTTTACACGCTTAATGAGATTCTCAGTTCTGATGCTAGATCAAAGAAGCAGTAGAAAGCACTGTAGTAAGATTTTGCTGTTTAATTTTCATTTTGCAGCTATTTCACCTCTTACATCTCTCCAGGGATAATTAATGAGTTAATATTGCAGAATGCGCAGTACTGACTATACGATGCGTTTTAAAAATGACTGGTTCAATAAAAAAATTTAAATTTAGGGTAACTTTCTGACAATGTTGAATGGAATTCTGGAAACTGCAGGGATGAAATATAGGGAGCGAAAGATTATTTTCAACACGTACAAAAACCATACTGCAGTTATAAGAGTCGAAAGATGTCAGAAAGAAGCAGTAGTTAAGAGAAAGGCGTGGGACAAGGTTGTAGCCTATCCAGTATGTTATTCAGTCTATACACTGAGTAAGATGTGAAGGAAATCAAGAAATCTGGAAAACGATTGTAACTCCAAGGAGCAGGAATAAACACTTTGAGGTTTGGCGATGACAATATGTTTCTGTCAGTGACTTAAATTTATCTACTCTGACGGAAAACACAGTAAAACCAGAAAATAATTCATGTCGAGTAATGAAATTTCGGGATTAAAATTGCAAAATCACAGGCGAGATACGCCACTGCATATGTGAAATGCTGGTACATTAATGGCTCTGAACACTATGCGACTTAACATCTGAGGTCATCAGTCCCCTAGAACTTAGAACTACTTAAACCTAACTAACCTAAGGACATCACACACATCCATGCCCGAGGCAGGATTCGAACCTGCGACCGTAGCAGTCGGACGGTTCCGGACTGAAGCGCCTAGAATCGCTCGGCCACCGCGGCCGGCACTGGTACATTACTAACCGATGTAAACGCCAAAATGTTGAATGTAAGCATACAAAAAATCGTACATATTGTTGTACAGGTACTGAATGTCAGTTTGTGGGATGGAGTTCCATGCCTGTTGCACTCAGTCGGTCGATAAAGGGATGGATTGTCGATGTCGCTGAATTTTCGTCTGATTGTCTCCCATATGTGCTCGATTGGAGACAAATCTGGTGATCGAACAGCCCAAGAAACATCTCGACACACTGTAGAGCATGTTGTGTTACAACAGTGGTATGTGGGCGAGAGTTATCTTGCTGAAAAACAGCCGCTGGAATTGAGATTGACGTACAAATTTACAGTCAGGGTGCGTGGGATAACCGCAAGAGTGCTCCTGCTGTCATACGAAATCGCATCCCAGACCATAACTCCAGGTGCAGGTCCAGTGTGTCTAGCACGCAGACAGGTTGGTTGCAGGCGCTCAGCTGACTCCCTTCTAACCAACACTTGGCCATCACTGGCACCGAGGCAGAAACAGCTTTCATCAGAAAATACAACAGTCCTCCACCCTGCCATCCAATGAGCTTTCTCTTGACGCCACTGAAGTCGCAAATGGCTGTGGTTTTGTGTCAGTGGAATGCACGCTACAGGGCGTGTGGCTCGAAGTTGTTCTTGAAGTGTACCATGCTCCATAGCCATATGCCGAACACATGTTCGTCCGGAGCCCGGTCTTCCTGCGACCGTAGATTCTCGTGACCACCGCTACCAGCTGTCATGTACAGCGATCACATTCCTGCCAAGTCTTTCTGCAATATCACAGAAGAAACGCCCAACTTCTCGTGGTAATTTGGTATTCTCGATACACTCTTGGCCGGCCGCCGTGGCCGAGCGGTTCTAGGTGCTTCAGTCCGGAACCGCGTGACCGCTACGGTCGCAGGTTCAAATCCTGCTTCGGGCATGGATGTGTGTGATGTCCATACGTTATTTAGGTTTACGTAGTTCTAAGTTCTAGGGGACTGATGACATCAGATGTTAAGTCCCATATTGCTCAGAGCCGTTTAATACGCTCTTGACACTGTGGATCTCGAAATACTGAATTTCCTAAGGATTTCCGAAATGGAATGTCCCATGAGTGTAGCACCAACTGCCATTCTGCGTTCAAAGTCTGTCAATGGCCGTCGTGCGGTCGTAATCATGTCGGAAACCCTTTCACATGAATCACTTGAGTAAAAATGACAGCTCCGCTAATGCACTGCTCTTAAGTGCGATACTACCGCCATCCGTATATATGCATATCGCTATCCCATGACTTTTGTCATCTCAGTGTATGACAGGGTTAACGTCGGCTGCAGAGATGGGTGCGGGCGAGTAAACGTGGAATTGTTGAGCAACTGACCGCCCATGTGAACCAAGGGGCTACCGACAGTGTCTCCTCAACAACCGTTCAGTGAATGTCGCTGTGTATGGTCCTTTGCTGCAGGCGTCTGTTCCATGCACCTATGGTGACTGCTGTTCACCGGCAATTACGCCGGAATTTGCACGTCAGTACCGCAACTGGACGTCCGCTGAGTGGCGACAGCTGGACGTTTCAGATGAATCACGATTTACGCTCCGTCGTATAGGCGGCCGATGAATCGTTGGAAGCATCCAGGCTGGAGGAGGGAGCGTTATGGTCTGGGCAAAGTTTCTGTGGCATTCCCTGGGTAATCTCGTCGTTCTGGGAGGCACAATGGATCAACACAATTATACATCTGTCCTTGGGGCCATGTAAAATCCTACATGCAGTTGGTTTTCCCTCGGCACGATGGCATCTACCAGTGGAACTTCAACCTGTCACACAGATCGCAGCGTACATACATAGTTCGAAGAGTACCAAGATGAGTTTTCCTTCCGTACTGCCCTCGTCGCCAAACTCTCCGGATTTTGACTCAATCGAGAATCTGTGGGACCACCTTGATCGGGCTGTTCGCGCCATGGATCCTCAACCGGGAAACCTAGTGCAGCTGGCCACGGCACTGCAGGATGCATGGCTCCACATCGCTGTCAGTATCTTCCAGAACCTCATTAACCCTATTCCTCCACATCTCGCGCTGCAGAAGGTGGTTATTCAGGTAGGTATAAGGAAATACATCAAATGTACAATATTTTTGTATTTTCAACATTGCACCACGACCAGCAAGCGTGATAATCTAATATACAAGGAACTATCAGCCTCGATTGCGGTAATGAAACCAACCTTTACCTAGGTTTCATCCCAAGTAATTGAGCCTTCTTCGGAAGATATACCTGAATCTATAATATGTCTAAGAGTGCATGGTCTAGAAATAAAACTAAAACAGCCTGAATAGGCGTAGTCACATCTTAAAAATGCTGTACGTAAGTACTAAGTCAACACCAAGACTTAGCTCAAGCTCTGGCGTGCGCCTCGTCTCCGTAGACGCCGTGCTGTGGGCGTCGGGAGCTCACGTGAAACTAAGTAAGTCCTACTTAGACATATTATAGATTCAGGTATATCTTCTGAAGAAGGCTCAATTACTTGGGCTGAAACCTAGGTATAGGTTGGTTTCATTACCGCAATCGAGGCTGATAGTTTCTTATATAATGTACAATATGTATAAGAATCATGCTCCCCGTCCCTTCTCCCTCTCCCCCCCCCCCCCACCCCCCGCCCCCCCCCCACCCCCCCGGCCATCTGGGTATATCTCAGCTGTTTTCCTTGTGTCTAACAGTGTAACATTTTATGAATTGTGAAGCCATAGTGGAGCCATCAGTACGGAAATTATAAAGCACCAGTTGCCCAAATGTGTGATTTATTTAATTTAAAAGTCAGTCTCTACGTCACACTGTCGACACTATGATGCTTTCCTCATCCTTATCTATTTCTTTGTGCTTCCTGCCGCATCGTCCCCTAACCTTACTCTATTATTTATTGGTCTTCCCTAGAGCAGTCAATTTCTTTTGCAGATCTGTCTCCTTCTGTACTGGTGCCATATATTTATGTTATATGTCATTTCTCACATTTCACAAGAAGGTAATAAGGATACTACTTAATACAATTTTAATAGATATTTCTGAAATAGACATTTCTGAAATACCATCATTGTTGTTGTTGTTGTTTGTGTTGTTGTTGGGTACTGTTAATGTTCTACGCATCTTTTACTGTTGTTATTTTGGTGCTCTTCGGTCCAAAGACTGAACTGACGCAGCTCTCCAAGCCAGTCTATCTTGTGCACGCTTCAACATATCTGAATAATTACTGCGATCTACATCCAATTGAACCTGTTCACTATATTCGAGCCATGATCTAGACCAACTGTTTTTACCCCAAAACAGAATTCCGTGATGGTTGCTTTAAGTCAAGTTGCACAATAAATGCCGGCCGGAGTGGCCGAGTGGTTAAAGGCGCTACAGTCTGGAACCGCACGACCGCTACGGTCGCAGGTTCGAATCCTGCCTCGGGCATGGATGTGTGTGATGTCCTTAGGTTAGTTAGGTTTAAGTAGTTCTAAGTTCTAGTGCTCAGAGCCATTTGAACCATTTTGCACAATAAATTTCTTTCTTGCCCACTTCGACTTACCCACCTAACATTCAGCATTTTTCTGTTGACCTGCAATTCAAAAGCTTCTGATCTCTTATTGTTTGATCATTGTACCGTCCACGTTTAACTTCCATACAAGGCTACACTCCAGATCAAGGGTGTGAATCTCAAATCTGACGAGGGCCAAATAAACAAGGTCCAGGTTCAGGCAGGCCGCCGACAAACGAGGACTTCAAATTCAGCTTTCACACAAACGTAAATTTATTTAGAAAAATATAGTACAAAGCACAAGAACAACGACAGTATTGATTACCTCTCACTACGGAGAACGCACAGTGACCGATGGCCTATACTTAAATACCGAGAGCAACAGCGTTTGTGTACAGTTGCCAGTGCTACCAGACAAGCAACACTGCGTGAGATAACCGCAGAAATCAATGTAGGACATAAGACGAACACGTCCGTTAGGACAGTGAGGCGAAATTTGGCGTTAATGGGCTATGGCATCAGATGACCGACGCGAATGCCTTTAATAACAGCAGCACATCACCAGCAACCCCTCTCCTGGGCTTGTGACCATTTCGGTTGAATCCTAGACGGCTAGAAAACCGTAGTCTGGTCAGATGAGTCCCAGTTTCAGCTGTTAAAGCTGATGGTAGGATTCGAGTGTGGCACAGGCCCCACGAAGCCATGGACTCAAATTGTCATCAACGCACTGTGCAAGCTGGTGTTGCCTCCATGGAGACAATTTGTTCCCAAACAAAGATAGAATTTTTATGGATGTCAATGTGCCATGTCACTTGGCTACAATTGTTCGCGACTGGTTTGAAGAACATTCTAGACAGTTCGAGCAAATGGTTTGGCCACTCACATCGCTCGACATGAATACCGTTGAACGTTTATAGGATATAATCGAGAGGTCAGTTTGTGCGCAAAATCCTGCAGCGGCAACACTTTCGCAGTTATGAACAGTTATAGAGGCAGTGTGTCTTAATATTTCTGCAGGGGACCTCGACCGACTTGTTGAGTCCATACCACGTCGAGTTGCTGTACTACGACGGGAAAAGAAGGTCCGACACGATATTAGGAGGTATGCCATGACTTCCCTTACCTCAGTATGTATTGCCAGTGGTGCACCACAGTGGACTCAGCGCCGGTTTCGGATAGGGCGGTATACTTTAAGCACGGCGTCACGCGAACAGTTTACAGATTTGGCCGTTTCCTAAATGCCCCCACTCTTGGCGTCAAAGCTAATGATCATGCCCTTAGGGACGGCCGGCCTCTGTGGACGAGCGGTTCTAGACGCTTCAGTCTGGACCCGCGTGACCGCTACGGTCGCAGGTTCGAATCCTGCCTCGGGCATGGATGTGTGTGATGTCCTTAGGTTAGTTAGGTTTAAGTAGTTCTAAGTTCTAGGGGACTGATGACCTTAGATGTTAAGTCCCATAGTGCTCAGAGCCATTTGAACCATTTTGAACCTTAGGGACGTCAGATAATTCGCTCCGTTTCCGTATTACGACGACGACTCTGCTTGTCGCGTGCCCCGACAGACCTTATTTACACTCCACTGCTGGTGCTGCAACCCGAAGTCTGTGAATGGTTATTGCACGTTGACGTCGAACATAGACGATGGTCACCTATTGTCAGTGGACCGTGTTTTAGATGGGATTCGGTTATCATTTTAGAGGAAGACTGGGTTTTTTTGTGGACTCAGTTTACTACGTACTTTGTTCCAGAGTCGTTTGGTTGAAATGAAGACAGACTTAGAGTTACGCGTAAGTACAACCAAGATTTTGGACTATGTGATCTGCATTTACTGAATGACGGTAAGTCTTGAGGACATCAGTCACAGAGAAACCGATTAGGAAAACGGAGCCAGTGGGATCGCATCCACCGCAACTGAACACAGGAAGGACTAACGTGATTAAACAACACACATATCCTACGCAACCGTTCATAGCTAACTAAAGTCCGGAGTTTTATCCCGTATTGTACTACATCACTGTACTAAAGATTTGGTGGGACTAATTTTTGTTTTATTCTGGACAGAAATAATTTTTCTTAATTTCTGGATTGCATGTCGGCAAAAAATAGATTTCTTGCAGTTTCTCTAATTCATATGCTCATTCAACATAACGCCGAGATCTTTTACTGCTTTCAACAGGTTAACTGAATACAATCACGAAGTACAGGAGGAACCATTTTACAAAAGTATGCTCCGATTGATTCTCAGTGTGATACGAGAATGACCTGTGATCTCTTAAATTTCACTGAAACCCTGGGATACTGCGGTGGGATACTACACATATCAGAAAAAGTTTTGTCTAACCTCGGTTCCGGGAGTTCCGGGACCAGTACAGAAAGTTGGAATAGAGATCAACATAAACATCATTTCCGCCCTTATTATTGCTCATTAAAACCACACATTGCGTGTTGTACCACCGTACAGCGAGACCTTCAGAGGTGGTGGTCCAGATTGCTGTAGACATCGGTACCTCTAATACCCAGTAGCACGTCTTCTTGCATAGATGCATGCCTGTATTCGTCGTGGCATACTATCCACATGTCCATCAAGGCACTCTTGGTCCAGATTGTCCCACTCTTTCAACGGCGATTCCGCGTAGGTCCCTCAGAGTGGTTGGTGGGTCACGTCGTCCATAAACAGCCCTTTTCAGTCTATCCCAGGCATGTTCGATAGGGTTCGTGTCTGGAGAACTTGCTGCCCACTCTAGTCGAGCGATGTCGTCAACCTGAAGGAAATCATTCACAAGATGTGCACGATGGAGGCGCGAATTGTCGTCCATCAAAGAATGCCTCGACAATATGCTGTCGTTATGATTGCACTATCTGTCGGAGGATGGTAGTCACATATCGTATAGCCGTTACGGCGACTTCCATGACCACCAGCGGCGTACGTCGGCCCCACATAATGCCATCCCAAAACGGCAGGAACCTCCACCTTCCAGCACTGGCTGGACAGTGTGTCTAAGACGTTCAGCCTGATCGGGTTGCCTCCAAACACCTCTCCGACGATTGTCTGGTTGAAGGCATATGCGACACTCATTGGTGAAGAGAACGTGATGCCAATGCTAAGCGGTCCATTCGGCTCGATATTGAACCCATCTGTACCGCGCTGCATGGTGTCGTGGTTGCAAAGATGGACCTCGCCATGGGCGTCTGTAGTGAAGTTGCGCATCATGCAGCCTATTTCGCACAATTTGAGTTGTAATACGACGTCCTGTAGCTGCACGAAAAGCATTATTCAACATGTTGACGTTGCTGACAGGGTTCCTCCGAGCCATAATCCGTAGGTAGCGGTGATCCACTGCAGTAGTAGCCCTTGGGCGGCCTGAGCGAATCATGTCATCGACAGTTCCTGTCTCTCTGTCTCTCCTCCATGTCCGAACAACATCGCTTGGTTCACTCCGAGACGCCTGAACACTTCCTTTGTTGAGAGCCCTTCCTGGCACAAAGTAACAATGCGGACGAGATCGAACCGCGGTATTGACGGTCTAGGCGTGGTTGAACTACAGACAACAAGAGCCGTGTACCTCCTTCCTGCTGGAATGACTGGAACTAATCGGCTGTCGGATCCCCTCAGTCTCACAGGCGCTGGTCACGCATGGTTGTTTACATATTAGGGGGTTTTTAATGACATCTCTGAAGAGTCAAAGGGACTGTGTCTGTGACACAATATACACAGTCAACGTCTATCTTCAGGAGTTCTTGGAACTGAGGTGATGCAAAACTTCTTTTGATGTGTTTGTATTCCCCACTTATTTAAGTGATAGTAACACTTCGTTACTTGAAATTCCAACTAATCTTTCAGAAGGTAGAGACTTGTCCAGTAGCAGGTGCAAACTTGTTTGAAGTGGTTGCGTTTTTTTTACCAGAATTTTTTTTGTACATTACATACCGCATTATAGTGTTAGTGTAAGTATTTATTTCCACATTTCCGCTTTTATGAACATTTTCACAACGAAATAATCTTTCGCTATTGTTCCAATACTATTAATAACAATCACGGTAGTAGCAGTAGGGCTAATAGGGAATTAAAATTATACTGGTCCAAAGAGGTGATTAATAGATTATTTTTATCTCATCGCTCTGATTTGCTGAAAATGGCTGGAAAAAACGAGTTGATTCTCCGGATACTTGAATGTGAAGATGAACAGGATTCTGAAGCAGGATACGAATATACACGCAATGAAATAAACGAATATAAGTACAATGATGATAATCATGTTGAATACCATGTGATAGTCGACGATGAAGTGATATTTTCGGAAAAAAAGTCAAGTTACTCCGCACAAGCCATCCAAAAAGAGAATATAGAGAAAGCAGGATGTTGTTGCAAGAACGACGGAAAGACAACGGTTAAGTGTGAAAAATGTAACAGATTTGAAAGGGGACATAAAATGAAAAAAAGAGAGATGGAAGAAAGTAAGAAAACTGCTTATTATTTTAAAAGTAATCGCTATAACTGTTATTCACCATTTGGATTTGTAGTTCCTTGTGCTGCCCGTGTCTGCAGTTAAAACTGTAGGATGTGAGGTCCACCAGTTATGCAAAATACCGTTTTTTCTCAGTACCCAAACATGTTTCAGCACCACTGTGCCATCATCAGTCGGTTTCAGTTTTATTTATTCTTTACACTTGGTGTGCATGATTTTGCGGATCACTTGTCTATTATTTACTACAAGTAGCTTGTCATGTTTTCGTGTGGCAAGCCATTTTATTCTCTGCATCAAGGTGAGGTGTCGTGATGCACATGTAAATATAACACGTATTCATGAAAATGAACACTGACAGGCCTGGGACACACAACAACCACAATCACATCGTGTTTTGGTGAAATGCAAAGTGCTTTTACGACCTTATTTGTGGAAAATACGTCTTACATTTACACGTGCATCATGACACCTTACCATTATGCGGAGAATAAAAGGGCTTGCCTCACGAAAACATGACAAGCTACCTGTAGTAAATAATACACTGAAAGGGCACAGTACTGCCCGACATCGAAAATAAGTACAACATACTTCATTATTCTTGTCAGAACAACATATTTTTTGTAAAAATAACTCAATTTCAATTAATACACCGAAGCTGGATACCAGTGTGGGAAAGAATGACAATTTATTTATTTAATTGATCACATGTGCGCTCCCACAAAATAAATCCCTACATCCAATTTGGTGAGATCTGTGAAATGAATGAATGTATGTTCATCTGCTAACCGCAGATAGTGAATATGATCATCTTTGAGACGATCCTTTGGCCACCTTTGGTGGAGCCAAAGAGATGAAATTTACCGGAGCTTTGAGCGCCTCAAATGTGGCTGACCAATACGGTAGCAAGGTGCTCCCCCACTTCGGCAGAGGTGCGAGAGGACCTGAAGAACGGCCATGTTTCTGCACTCTGCCGCTGGATCTAGTGTTGGTAAGACCTGTCTTAGGTGTGCTCTGTAAAGACAAATGAGTGGAGACAGGGTATGCATGTGAAATACTTAAGAGTAGTTTGGAATAATAATACCTCTATTTCAGGAACTTTTGTGGGGAGAGTTAAATGCCAGGCAGGTAATATTAAGGGGATCGTTGTAATCTTCGGAAGTGACCAACGGTCACAATGAAACCATGTGTAGCAATAAGTTGAAATACTTCCGATTGCTTAAGTTAAGCTGAATTACTAGCGTGTGTACTATAAGTTGAAATATTTGAGAAATGGCGTGTGCAGGACTTGAAATTAGAGGCGAGTACTTCCACGTGGTGAGTACTGTGTGAGTCTCAATCTGTGTATGAGACAAAGGGTAAAGAGAAGTACTCGTCCATGGTATCAGTTGAGGACTCGCGTGTGTGATGAATATGTTTCTAATATTACTTTGCATGTTATGTTTCCGTGTGACGTGTGAGACAAACTATAATATTCTGAGAGAGAAGCAAGGTGAATCAGCCGTCTATCCAGCAACGCCACTTGGCTTGCATTGCACAGGAAGACGTGCATATATCCTCCAGAGTTCGTAGTAGGAAAGAAAAGTTACGAAGTGGGGCAGTGTCGTGTGAAACTGGGATGAATTTTAACTGAAGTGGGAAAGCTGAAAGTGATGTGATTATAACGTTGTGACAATTCCTTGTGTTGTATTCCATGTTGCTGTGTAGTGTATGCCATGTAATTTAGGTATGTGTGGTTTGCATGGGAGAGTAGCAAGGTAGTTTCAGAGGTAGTGGGTTATGCATGTTCCTTTTGTACCGCTCGGTCTGGAGGAAAGTTTCGTGATGATGGTTGTGAGAGTCGAAGTGTGAGATATAGCAAAAGATCCACCATCCTATCCAGAAAGTGCACTGTAGCGTTAAATAATTACGAGGCCATAAGGTAGAGAATCACCAATGTAAAGCCATGCCCACTGGGCGGAGTTTCTCATGTGTTATTGTTGTAGGTTATAGAATTTGTGTGTCTAGGTTATAGAATTTATCGGAATAAATAAGATAATGAAAAGAAAAAGATTGGTGGCCTTTTCCTTCGAATTGTATGTTGTCATGATACCCAGAATTTATAACGTGTGCGCCATTCATATTCAGTGCGATGGCCACGTGTTGATCAAAGCCGTTGAATAAGAAAGTAAATGTGGTATTGCCAGTGCGTAGTGAACAGTCAGAGTTCTGTAAATTACTAATAGTCAGATGTGCGTTTCCGTTGCGTAATATCCAAACAGGAGAATAACTTTTTACTTAATTGTGAGTAATAGAGTTCATGTTACTCGATAAATAAGAATGAGTCCACTCGCTTGGCAGACCACTTATCTTGCAGGCCTGACTGCTTGATGCCACAGTATGAGCAAGGCATGTGGGTGCCTCTCAACACAAGTGATCTGGAAAAATCATGCACACCAAGTGTAAAGAACAAATAAAACAGAAACCCACTGATGGTGGCACAGTGGTGCTGAAACATGTTTGGGTACTGAGAAAAACCGGTGTTTTGCATAACTGGCGGACCTCACGTCCTACAGCTATAACTGTTAACAATTTGATACCACTGTTAGATAAGGCAGTCAGTGCCTTCATGGAAAAATATTTTCGGTTGCATGTATTTCTTCGTCCAAGGCAAATCGAAGATCATGAATATCTTTCTTCAGAGCTCCAAAAATATGGAAACCGCATAGGGAGAGATTGGGACTGTACGGAGGATGGGTAAGGGTTTCCCAGTGAAACTTGTGGGTCCACCCATATGTTGCCAAGTTTGTTTCGAGTACGCAGCAGATATGCTGCTGGGAAGACCTTACACATCCTCCATACAGTCCCAATCACTCCCATGTGATTTTCATATTTCTGGAGCCCTGAAGAGAGACATTCATGGCCAACGATTTCCTTTGGACGAAGATGTGCACGCCTGGGTACAATTATGTTTATGCAAGCAACCGAAAATATTCTCCCATGAAGGCACTGACCGCATTGTTTTTTTTTCCTTTATTGTATTTCAGTTCCCTATCTGGGGCGGACTGGCAGCTGAAACACAGTAATTATACAATAGAAGACATTTAAAATTACATATAGGAGAAAATATGTCGTATATATATATATATATATATATATATATATATATATATATATATACATATATATATAAAGGGGAACAATACAGAAGAGAACAGATAAAAAGGGAGGCGACTGTAAAATAGAGATAAAAATCGTAAAAAAATAGTGCACACAAAAAAACACACATTGGGACAATTAAAGAACACCATGCGAAGTATGACAGGAGCATAGATGAAAATATTGACGGACGGTGTAGCACATAACAATCATTGTCAGTAATACTGTGTACACGTCCAGCACACAATTAAAAGCACAGCTTTTGATACACGGGAGAACATCACCAAACACAGCACTAACATAGCACACTGATGACGATGAGCAAACTATGAGGATCTGCCAGGGGCATGTAGGCATGGGGAAGAAGGGAGGGTGCAGAGGAGAGGGGGGTAGACGGGTGGGGGGCGCGGCCAAGAGCGCCGGGGAGGGAGGGATACGGGAGGGAAACAGTCGAGGAAGGAGTGCAGGGACTCAGGGGGGAAGGAGGAAAATCCAGTTTGAGAGAAGGAGGGGAGAGGAAAAGGGGGGCCCCATGGAAGGGGGGAACAAAGCCAGATTACAGTTGCAAGAAAAGGTAGATTTTACGGCGAAATTCAACATCTAGGAGGTCCCAGGTGCTGGAAATTGCCCTGATGAAAGAGATGCAGGGTATGGAGGTGGGGAGAGGGAGGGATGCGGCGATAGAGGAGCGGCACCGGGCGGTGGGTGGAGAGGAAGGAGGAAACCAGGGGGTGGGGAGGATCAAGTCTGTGGACAGTGTAAAGGGTGTGGAGGTGTTGATGGAAAAGGAGGAGGTGGGGGAAGGGGATGAGGTCATACAGGAGTCATGTGGGGGAAGGAAGGCAGATACGGAAGGCAAGACAGAGTGCGTGGCGTTCTAGGATTTGGAGGGCCTTATAAATGTGGGGTAGAGGTCCAGGCAACGCTGGCATAACAGAGGATATAATGGATGAGGGATTTGTAGGTGTGGAGGATGGTGGAAGGATGCAGTCCCCATATCCAGCCAGACAGGAGTTTCCGGAGGCGGAGGCGGAAATGGGCTTTCTGCTGGATGGTCAGGAGATGAGTGGTCCAGGCTAGGTGACGGTCGAGGGTGAGGCCAAGGTATCTCAGGGTGGGGGTGAGCTGGATGGGACAACCCTAAATGGTGAGGTAGAAATTGTGGAGACAGAAGGAACGGGTAGTGCGGCCTATGACGATTACCTGGGGTTTGGAGGGGTTGATACGAAGTGGTGAACTGGTCAAGGTCTGACCATCTTGTCTCACAGTGAGATAAATATATTAACAGTTGTGGCCATTACTTTTGAGATAATAAACAGTTTACTTACTTTTTCTGTCTGTCTCGTTTTCATTTGCCTGTCCCTTATATTTGCAGATCATATAAGTGTCTTTATTCATTGGTTGAATGTAAATTATCATATGAAAACGGACTTTAATAATAATTGGATTTTTAACAATACACTGACGTGACAAGACTGATGGAATAGCGATATGCACATATACAGATGGCGGTAGTGTTGCGTACTCAAGGTATAAAATTGCAGTGCATTGACGGAGGTGTCATTTGTACTCAGGTGATTCATGCAAAAAGATGTCCGACATGACTATGGCCGCACGACGGGAATTAACAAACTCTGAACACTGAATAGAAGTTGGAGCTAGATGCATGGGAAATTACATTTTGGAAATCAATAGTGAATTCAATATGCCGAGATCCACACCGTCAAGAGTATGTTGAGAATACCAAATTTCTGGCATTACCCCTCACCACGGACAATGCAGTGGCCGATGCCCTTCACATAAATACCGAGAGCAGCGGCGTTTGCATAGTGTTCTCAGTGTTTACAGACAAGCAATGCTCAGTGAAATAACAGCATAAATCAATGTGGGACGCTTGACGAACGTATCCGTTAGGACAATGTGGCAAAATGTGTCGTTAATGGGCTATGGCAGGAGGCGACCGACGCGAGTGCCTTTACTAGCAGCACGACATCACCTGTAGCACCTCTCCTGGACTCGTGACCATATAGGTTGGACTCTGGACGACTGGAAAACCGTGGCCGTGTCAGACGAGTCCCGATTTCAGTTTATGAGAGCTGATGGTAGGGTTCGAATGTGGTGGTGTCTACGTTATGGTGTGGGCTGTGTTTACATGGAATGGACTGAGTCCTCTGGTCCAACTGAACCGATCATTGACCGGAAATGGTTATGTTCGGCTTCTTGTAGACCATTTGCAACCATACATGGACTTCATATGCCCAAACAATGATGGACTTTTTATTGGACAATGAGAGGGAATTGTTTGGCAGCTCACATCAGCCGACCTGAATCCCATAGAATATTTATGAGTCAGAAGAGAGAGATCAAATCGTGCCAGAGTCCTTCGCCTGCAATTATGGACGGTTATAAAGACAGTATCGCTCAATATTTATGCAGGAAACTTCCAACGACTTGTTGAGTCCCTGCCACGTCGAGCGTCCGCACTGCGCTTGGCAAAAGGAAGTCCGACACTTTTGTTCCCCCTGTGTAATTCTGTAGCAATAATTTTAATTATTTTCGTAATGAGGTTAGACGGTTCACTAGTGTAGTGTTCACGGACAGGGTGTCTAGGTACAATATTATAGGTTTGAGACCCAGGTTTTACTCCTATCATTATACTGAACAAAAGTCGTCTTGCATACCTTAGATTGTGGTATTCATAGAATAACTGAATATCGTTCGGAGAATATGGAAACTAGAAGAATGTAGTAGAGATTGGATATCATCGATGTACAGCGAGAAAATCAGTGGACCAAGGACTGCGCCCAGAAGGACTGTTGGGAGCACTCGTTTCCATAATGACTTCTCTGACCCACAGACGACTCATGTATACCTGTTTTTGAGGTAGCTGTCCAACCACAGTTTGGCACAATTTAAGAAATTCATCTGTTTCGTTTTCATAAGTAATATATAGAAATAGATAGTATCAAAATCACTACTCAGATCAAATAGTGTATTAGTCACTTCACGAGTGTCCTTGACGTTTTTGATGTCGCCAGTCACTTTGATTAATGCAGTTGCTGTCCTATGGTGTTTGTGGAAGCCTAATTGATATTTATCGTGGATGTTATTAGTCTTAAAACAGTCCTCAGCTGTTCATAAACAAGTCCGACCAAAGCAGAGCCGTACTGAAACGATTCTACTCTCCTTTCAAATCTGCCAAAGCAGCTGTCCCCTGCCTCCATTTGCTGTAAAATAATCTTTCTATAATTTTTTCTATTTTCAGAACCCCTCGCCCCACCTGCTGTAAAATAATCTTTCTGTAATTTTTTTCTATTTTCGGATACACACATATGAACGACATGTCCATATGAGCATAACAGCTCGGCTCAGCGGAAACAACTGACAGTGACACTTGATACAATAAGTACGTGGGTTAAACGTTTAGCACAGTGGCTGGCAAAGAAACTTAAGGCTTCCGATGCTTTAGCGTATCTCGGAATTGCATTCGCGCTAGAATAAAAAAAAATATCTAATACTTAAGAAAGGCCTGCTTCAAGCTGAAGAACAATGGCACAGGATACATTTATTTGCACGAGAGTTCAACTTATTGTTGGATGAACAGAGTACAGCTATATATAGGCACAACGACTAATAATTCCCGTGATATTACTATCAGCCACAGAAGTTTTATTCTTGAACTAGCTGAGAAACATGACGTTGACCTCGTATTTATTGATAGTTGCGCACGAGACTTCGTACACGCTGATTTCATTTTTTACTTATAAAGCTTCTTTGTCTACAGTGTTTGAAGTAGTGTGATTGTGGACATGAACGAACAACTTGTTTGCTGCACTAACGTGGGAGAGAGCCATACTGAGCTGGCTATGAGGAAAGTAACTGACGCTAAGTTCCACGCCTGCACAACGCAGCATCTGCCCTTGTGCTTTGTTCACGGTCATGGCATAACATAAACTCACTGGGAATTTTATATGTTTGTATGTTTGGAGCAAATTGGAATAAGTGGGATTCCGATTATAAAAAATTGTTTGCCTGTGCTACTTCCTGTCAAATTTTCCCTCCGATGATGAGAGAAGTAAGTTTAATCCTGTATGGGTGAAAAGTTTCTGGGGAGCGAGGTAATGCATGACGCTCTCGATCAGAGTTACGTTGCGCCCACCTTCTGAAGGAGTATCCAAAGAGCGAGTTGAAGCCTGATGTTCTCTAGCCGAAGCATGTTTCGCCCCACGATCTTCATTGGATTCTTGAGACTGCATAGCCCTCAGTCTTTTAGCCATTCGGATGTGTTCAGAAAGACTCGACCATTTTCTAGGGAGTTTTATTCGTAAACAAAACGAAAGAAACATGTATTGGGGAGGCACCCAAACCACAAATCAAATTTAATAAATCCGCGTTTTCTATCAAAGAACATAAATAAAACCAATCGAAAGAAGCAAAGCAATGTCGTTAAGTTTTTAATACAGAAAGCGAAATCAATAAATGCCTATATCCTAGCCAAATAAATTCGCTGTTGGTTTGTAATCGTAAAGATGTGAATGCAGCACTTAAGTTTGTCACTAAGGTAATCATCCGAAAATACATCTGCCACTGAGTTAAAAAAATAACAGCGCCATTTATTGACCCTTTGATGTACTACGAAACTAAAGTCTCCATCTATAGATAGTATGATGTACTACACCTGATAATTAAACATCCGAACTACTAAGCTGAGCAAACGACTTTAGATTAAATTTTAAATTATGATATCTTTATTTCCATGTTCCGATTTTGATGAAATAAAGCCTATATGTTGCCCCAAGTTACTATCAAGTTACCTGTGAAAATCCCATGAAAATTGTTCTAATAATTTTGGAGATAAGCGTGTTCAGATAGACAGACAGACAAACACGAAGGTTTTAGATAAAACTTTCAATTACGATATCTTGTTTTTTCGTTATTCAATTCTAGTGAAATGAAACCTACACGTTGCTCCAAGGTACGCTCAAGTTAACCGTGAAAATCTCATGAAAATCCGTCAAGTAAATTTGGAGATTAGCGCATTCAAACTGACAAAACAGACATGTTGCTTTTATCGTTTTATTATTTTTGTAGAGGATTAGATTCTTTTTTTTTTCTTACACAGTAGATCGTACCAACCAAAACCTGGTAGCAGCAAAAGTCCGGATTGGAGAACTAACTGAATTACACAACACTTCCAAATTTTTGGCTTGCTACCTGCACTGTCGCCTCTAGCTCCAGTTCTCAGTAGACAGAAATCGAAGCTTTCGATCAAATAGCGTATTTGTTTCAGCAACCGCTTCCCAATCTTTGAACTGCTAAAGTACTGTAGCTGAGTAGCTGCACAAACGCCAGTCCTGTGTAGGCGGCAGCTGTGTGAATCATGCATACTTTGCCACATAAATAGGCGTCTGTTCGGTAGTAGTCGTTTCTTTATGTTCCTACTTGGATGAGAAATATGCCTTGACCTAATGCCCATAAAAGAAAAATCGCCACCAACCACAGCCTACGTTTACAGTCTTCGAACCCAGGGAAAGGAACACAAGAGATAAGAAAACTCACATACCTCCCCCAGTTCATATTTAAAGGTCTTTGTGTCAGTTTCCGAGCCCAAATCTTTGCCTGTGACCTTGGCAGTTACCTGTCTCACCATGCCCTCGGTATGGCCTTTAGATACTGCGGCCATCAGTAGCGGGGTGATTTCATATGGACAGTTATTGGTGTGTAGCAGGCTAATTTGAACACATACTATGAAGCCCTCGCTGAGAGGTTACCTTGCATACTTGTGCCATGTAGCACATAACTCTGAAAGCTTTTAGTCAACTGCTACGCCCAAAGAATGCACTAGAGCTGCATCCGATAGTGAAGTCACACTAGAACCTGCTCGTATAGCTTAAACCACGAGTCTGCCTTTGGCAGAGCAAGAGAGTGGACACGCCAATGTTTCCGTGTGCGGAGTGAGAGCTCGCCTTGTTTACATTCTGACGGCCGTTGCTTACATGCTGGCTTACCGTCTACGATACATGGCAAACCGTTACTGTAAATCTACACTCTGATTTAGTCGAGCGGTCTCAGGCGCTACAGTCATGGACGGTGCGGCTGGTCCCGGAGGAGTTTCGAGTCCTCCCTCGGGCATGGGTGTGTGTGTTTGTCCTTAGGATAATTTAGATTAAGTAGTGTGTAAGCTTAGGGACTGATGACCTTAGTAGTTAAGTCCCATAAGATTTCACACACATTTGAACATACGCTCCGGTTTACTATCTGCAGCGATTATGCCCGGCCCAAAGCACTCGAGGTGGAGCGTTTTCTGCGAGACGAAGTGAAGATCCCAGCGACCGATATTATCGGAATACATTTGTCGGTCGTGAGCAGCACGGTCTGTGTTAAAATCATTAACGACGCGGCGTGCGAACGCATCCTACGTGAGACTAAACAGTGCCTCCGCTTCTGTCACGCTGATGGCAATGTGGGGGCGGTAGCTAAAAATGGTTCAAATGGCTCTGGGCACTATCGGACTTAACATCTGAGGTCGTCAGTCCCCTAGAACTTAGAACTACTTAAACCTAACTAACCTAAGGACATCACACACATCCATGCCCGAGGCAGGATTCGAACCTGCGACCGTAGCGGTCGCGCAGTTCCTGACTGAAGCGCCTAAAAACGCTCGGCCACCGCGGCCGGCGGGCGGTAGCCATCAACCACGTGGGGTAAGGTATGCATACGATACACATTTCCGAATTGCTATTCGAACTTCCTGCAGAGGAAGTCGTCACGGCACTCCGACTATACGGCACAGTCCGCAGCCATACTGTAGAGAAGCGGACACAGTTTCGGACGTATCCTGTCCTAAACGGCGTCCGACAGGTCACCATTGATCTCCGAAGCCACGTTCCGCCCTACTTACAGATCGGCGGATGCCATGCAATAATTATGTATGACGGCTACTCTCAGACCTGTTCCGGGCCGGCCGGTGTGGCCCAGCGGTTCTAGGCACTACGGTCTGGAACCGCGCGACTGCTACGGTCGCAGGTTCGAATCCTGCCTCGGGCATGGCTGTGTATGATGTCCTTAGGTTAGTTAGGTTTAAGTAGTTCTAAGTTCTAGGGGACTGGTGACCACAGTAGTTAAGTCCCATAGTGCTCAGAGCCATTTTGAACCTGTTCCGGGTGCGGCAAAGAAGACCACCTTAGATCCAAATGCCTACAACGACGTATTACGCAACTTCCAGCAGCCGAAGGACCACCCGCGTTGCAACCTAAAGTGCTACCGGCGACCTACGCCTCTGCTCTTGCTTCTCCTACCGCTTCGCAACGCCGCCCGGACGCCACAAATGAGCCCGACCATACCCCGACGGAGAGCGCCTCGGACGGCCCGCCACCTCGGCCGGCCATCGACCCCGCTCCGACAGTGCCGACGCGACCAGCCGCTGACCGAACCCTCGGCAATACGATGGAGATTAACTCGCTCATCGTTCCTACGGCGGCCTTCCTGCCAGAGCGACACGAGTCCATTCGGTCGTCGGACATGGGAAGTACGTTCTCCAAGAGAAGGCGCCGCACCATTTCCACCCAAGAGGAGACGTTGCAGGGCGAGGAAGAGACCACGACCCGAACGACGCCAATGAATCCAGTAGTACCGAAGAAGACGGTATTTAATGGACATAGTACAGCCGAAGCTACACCAAGAACCACTACTTCATCTTCTGAACACAAAATGGACTATGCACCGTTCACGCTTCCACGGCATGGCACGACGAGGAGGTCGAGGACCAGGATCCGTTACGGGACCCTGCTCCGTCGGCGCCACTCCACTAATCATACTCTCTCCAGAACCCCCTGGGCGCGACCGGATTACCTTCCACCGCGATACCCACGCTCTTCCTCTGACGCCAGAGTAGACCAACCTCCAGCAGTCCGCCACGAGGTCTACCGGATAGCAACCATTAAAACCAGCAACACACGTTCCAGAGTGAAAATCCGCCTTGAGCAGGAAATGTTCTGGGCTTCTGATATTTATTTCGCCCTCCTGGAGGAAGTTCACTTGGCCGGTCTTTCGAATATCAATGGCTATACCACCCACGCCTCCGCTAGTGATACTATTGGCTGTGGAGTGGCCATCTACGTCCGCCACGGGATTTCTGTCACCAGTGCCGCCTTCCTTCCATCAGCTCAGGGCATGGTACTCACTGCCATAGAGGCAGTCTCCGTTAATGTCTGCTCCCCTTCTGGCACCGATCAACGACATCAGCAAGTTCAGTTTTATTCTGAGGACATCGCCCCCTGTTTTAGGGCGATACGACCACTGGGTACTAGGAGGTGATTTTAACTGCTTTCTGCACCAACAAGATCAGGTTCCACACTATACTACATGCCAGGAACTACGTATAGTGGTCTGGGTGCTCCTGCTACACGGTACCTGGGAAATCCCACACGACGACCGTTCTGACCATATCTTTAGTACCAGTCATTTGCTGTCTAGGTAGGATATATGCCTCTCAGAATCTTAGATCTGCGATACAGGGCGCTGTACGCTGACCACTGGACTTTTCCGACCATTGCGCTTACATCTGCACGGTCCACCTTCCGCCCCAATCTGTATGGCGCAGTTGTGCACCATGTAAACTAAATATTTCTCATCTGCATGACCTGACGTGTCACCAGCAAGTCACCAAGACTGCGAACGACACTAATGCTCGACACTGACGTGGTGGATGGACTGCGCCAAACCAGCGATCTGGAGGACACTGACGAGATACAGGTAGGACTTGGCCGACTGGCATCGCAACACTGTCAAATTCTACTATGCGATTCTCCGAGATCTGGATACTCAGCCGCGAACCCCAGACAACCAGTAAGAATGGCAAGAACTAAGGCGAGGATAATTGTACTGGAACCCCAAAAAATGCAAGAAGTGGTGATACAGACGCGGCACTACGATCATGCGGGTTTGTAAATTCCATCCTTGCATCATACAGTGTCTGAGGAACGACACCGTCTTCGGCAGATCATCGACACTCTTGTCACGTCCCATGACCCACAGTTGACAAGTCAGAATGACATTGTTCACACATGTGTCGAACACTACCGTCATATTTACAGCGAAGGAGATGCTGATACTGAAGCAGACGACTCCATTTTGAATTATTTAATGCACATCCTTCCCCACACTAAGGAGGATACTTTGACAGTGGCGGTCACGGGAGACAAAGTCGACAATGCAATCGACAGGGGTGCAGTCAACAGATCAGCCAGCATTGACGGCTTACTAACTGAGTTTTACCGATACTTTTTGGGCCACATGACAAAGCGGGGGACGACTATGTTTCAAGAACTGACGACACGAGACCAAGAAATCCCACCCGCCCTTGTTGAGGGCATCATCAGTCCGGACCACAAACCAGACCGTGGTTCGCCGGTCATGAACTATAGACCACTCACCCTACTCAACGCCGATTACAAAATTTTCGCCCACTTACTGATAATGCGTCTCCAGACGATTCTCCCTCATGTGCTCTCTCCAGAGGAAACGACTCCTGGGCTACAGGTTAACATACAGACTGCGACAGGAGAATGCTGAGACTTAATTGTCATGGCGGCAGCCTGCAGATTACTTGTAGCGGTCGTCACTATCGATTTCGGTAGCGCCTTCAACAAAGTGCGACACCATTCCCTGTTTTATATATATGAAGATGGTATCTGTTCTTTCGGACATGTCCGAAAGAACAGATACCATCTTCATATATGTATATAGTTAAAGCTCACCGGCCATTTGACCATCTTCTGTGCGGATGCAAAAACAGTGCCCGAACTCTTACGGGAATCGGCAATAAAGCCGCGAGTAATGAGTATGATGGGCAGGGGCACTATGAATATAGTACGGGACAATAAGTTGCGAATGTGGGTGTCACGGGAGCCGTGCCAGAGATAAGTCCTTGCAGTCGCACTATCCTCTGTGTCCTCTGTGGTTCAGATGGATAGAGCATCTGCCATGCAAGCAGGAGATCCCGGATTCGAGTCCCAGTCAGGGCACACATTTTCAACTGTCCCCGTTGACTTATATCAACTCCTGTGCGCAGCTAAGGGCATTCATTTCATTGTAATTTCCTGTTTTCGCTGGCAGCCTGGCTGCGCATTCCCCTCCATTCATCAACGTCCTTGGCGACTTCACAACAGTGCCAGTTCACAAGTACAAGTCAATGGACGTCTAGCAGGGCCGATACCCATCCATCGCTCCATTCGGCAAGGGTTGGCGCCTCTCTACCCTCCAGCATGGCATTGCCATAAAGCCCCTCATTGGGGGGCCTGACAACCGAGCTCTCTGGCCTCAACCTTCGCCAACACGCTTTCCACTGTCGGGCTTATGATGATGACGACCACCTCTTGCTCATCCACTCCGGCTCTGAGATTAGAGCAGTCCTCGAATTGATTCCATGTTATGGGGCTGCCATTGGCAGTTCCATGAATGTCGCCAAAGCTTCTGCGATGTACACTGGAAGAGGCCTCAAGGAAGGTGAACTGGCACACCTGTGGACGTTCCAGTACCTGGGCATTTACCTCCATGGTCACACGCACAGCAGCAACGAATTTCCGTCGCCTCTTACACCTCATTCGTAACGACGTCCGCCAGAACGTCTTGCACCGCCAGCACACACTTCAGCGAGTTGAGTTTCTTAATCGTTATGTTGCATCAAAATTGGTTCTCCCTCTGTCGACTACGATTGGGTCCAATTTTCAGGTGGCCTTTGGCTATTATTTTATGGCTGGTCCGATATTTAAAGTCCGTTATGAGACACTTATTCTGCCCCCCATGGGATGATGGCTTTCGGCTCGTCAACGTCTGTATGCGAGCTATGGCCTTGTATATGAGTACCATGAGAAGACAGTGGACTGGATGGGGCACATCTCTAACACATAGCTTGCTTGAGGTCTTCCAGTCAGAGTCCACCTCACACTGGTGTCTGTAAGCCACATCGTTCCTCATTTACCTCGCATTTCGACCATTTTTGTCGACTACAGTTAGACATATACCAGTCTATCAGATATGCATCCGCCCAGGTCTAAGGATTTTTACAGCCTACTATATTACCGTGTTCCCCAGAATGTGATGGAGACCAAACATCCCATCATCCAGTGACTCATAGTGTGGACTATCATCCACCAGTCCTTCCTCCATGTGGATGTCCGGGCACAATGGTATCACACAGTCAACAGGAAATTTACCACAAAAAAGTGATTGCATAACATTGGTTTGTCAGATTCCCGTCTTTGTCTCCTTCGCCAGGAGCTCGACGCTGATGACCACTATATGACATATGCCTCTTCGCAAGAGGTCTGACGCTTCATGCAGCAAAACATTGCCTGCTCTCGCCGAGTGCAACCAGACACGTTTGAACCGCGAATGTTTCTTGCTTTGTCCCAGGGCTGTGCTGACATCTTTCCCCAGCCCCACCAGGGAATGGGCGGAAATTAAAAAGGGCAATGTCCTTTCTGGGACTTGAACCCCAGTCCTCCTGGACAATAAGCCCAAGTCACACCCCCTAATGCAATTATACCACCAATGGCGCTTCCGATTGGTGGGAAATTAAAAATGGTGGTGCCCTTTCTGGGGCTCAAAACATGGTCGAAGCCCAAGTGCACCCCTCAGTACATGGAAACTGCCCATATGCAGACTAGGAAGGTTAGGTTAGTGTACTTTATTTATTTTGGTTGGGAAACTAAAGTAAAGATCGGTCCTAATTACGTAATTAATCGTACAGATTGGTCCTAATTGCACAACTATATGCACAGCGCTACACAAGAACTGCCTAAAATCGCAATACAGCTCAAAAATTGACAATCCCATGCAACTGGTGTTATCCAGCTGGGAAAAAATTTCACGATACGACCTGAAACTAGTGGCAGATGTACTGAAACCCTACCCTACGCCTACAAGCTGGTGGGAAAAAAGCTAGGGTGTAAGGTACTGTCTTTATTCTTTTTGGCAGGAAATACATTCAACTGACGAGATGCTGATGTCGAACAGAGAGGAGTTTAATAAGTGTATTACCCATAATATACAGATGAGCACTGTATCATTGCTGTTTGACATCAAAGTTCACTACAGACAGATGCCTCCACAGAAATCACCCTGACCCAGGCAATCGAAGCCAATACACGCTACCACAACTGATGGAAAAAATGCATCAGTATTCTAATTATACTTCGAAATTATCGTAAAAAAAGCCAGCACTCATAACGAACAGGTCATAATGCAACACAGGTACTAGACACAATCGTCGGAGGCGACAGTTGAACGTACGTTCTCCTCGATAGGCGCCGACGAATTAACTAACCGGCAGGCAATCTTACCCCCCTTCCACCATTCATCCCGCCCTCTCTCCCTCTCCTCGCCGTAGGTAGGAATAGAGGCCTATTCTGTGTTTCCGCTGGTGGTTCTAAAAAAGTTCCTTTTGGTGGCATTGATACACTCTCGTGCAATCTGTTAAACATATTTCTCGGAAAGACTACACCCCTCTGAAACGACAACGAAATTCCGGAAAACACTCCACATGGATTTTTCAAATGGCCTGCTGCTCCGTCGAGCGCCTAGCAGCACAAGCTGGCCGCAGTCGCTGACCGCCTTCCGGCTATGCTCCATCACCAGCGCAAAAGCATGTATAGTCAACTAACAATAGGGGATAAAAGGACAGCTGCTACAAGTGCAACTTGTTCATCTAAAATATAGTGTCGCAGCCCTGCCACCACACGCTGCCCCACTGGTCAGAGGCGACGTCGCACAGATTAGGCACACCCCCCCAACGCCTCCAATAGTTCTGTCATTCTGGGATGGAGAACACCTTTATTTAATGTCAACGGAACTCTTAAAATCAAGCGTCTTTTAGATAGGAAAACACAACTGCGATGATAATAAATGTCGTCTTTCCACAAAAGCAGGTATATTCAACCAAACGCAAAAGCAGGTGTAGTCCGCTAAACAATAGGGGATAAATGGTGAGCCACCCCAAGTACGACTTGTCCATTTAAAATATGGCAACACAGCAACACCCCACAGACTGTGCTCTGGTCGGGGCACATCTACCTAGCGCGACCACCTACTCACCCACACACCCACCCAGCCACCCACCCACACACACACACACACACACACACACACGCTGGACCATCCCGCACACCACCATTCTGTAATGGAGAAAAATTTTATTTAACGTCAACAGATCTCTTATAACCGAGCATGTATTAAAAAAGGAAAACTTAATCGCGTATCTCCTCTTTCCAGAAAATATGCGGAGTTTATTTTCTTTTAGTTTTATGATCAAAATCGGTATAGATTTTACGTTCGACTGAAGGATACAATTCACATCTCATTATTTTGTGGCATCCAACGAGATGCACCACCTCCGATCACAAATGATCGGCAGAGACATGTCCACCCTGCGTAAAATCAGGGAAGAAAACTTCGACTATTTTGCTGTGTAAATTACCGATTACTGCAGAATGTTCTCGTTATTTCGAAACCGTAATCAGAGAAAAGAAAAAGCGAGAATTTAATCTCCAAAGAAAAAAAAACATATATACTAAGCAATTTCTTTCAGCTTTATGGACCAATTACACGACCTGAGACCATCTCTCTCGTTAAAATCAGTGTCTGTAAATAAATTGTTATGCATATGTGTATTACAGACATTTCAGACACGTGACATAACATTAGAGAATACACTGTGGGCTTAAGATGGGAATGTGCACCATAGATGCCCGGATTTAATTCCTTTTCTTTTTTCTTTTTTTTAATTTCATAATAATAGCGAAAATTTTAGAAATGCAAATAAAAAACATACAGCCTTCCACTTCTGTCGATTCCTGTGTCTCCCACTTTCCTGTGCTCCACAGCCTCGGTGGCGGTAAGGGGGACACTGTGGCCAGGGCTTGGGTTTTGCCTCTGCCCGCTCTGGCCCCTGAGTCCCCACCAGTCCACTCCTAGTAAAAAAAAAAGTATAATAAAACAAAATTTGCCAATTCCCCAATTTCCAAAAAAAAGGACCTCTTACTAGACGGGATAAACAGTAGAGAATAGAAGGATGAAATGTGGTTCGATTGAAAATGGCTTTGTAATAACATCTAAGTGTAACTTACGAATGAACTATGTAAATTACGTTACATAGAAATGTAAATTGAAAGTGTGTAATGCATTTTGGATGTAACAATGGGAGATACTGTTTTTCTTTTACGTCGCTGTACATTCATATGTCCGAAAGAACAGACACCATATCCATATAAGTAAATAGTTCTGGCAATACCGGCCATGACCTTCCTCTCCTGTGCAGATGCACACATATTACCCGAACTCTTACGGGACTTGGTAAGAATGTCTTCCGCGAGTAATACGGGTGTTGGGTAGTGGACGTATAAGGTGAGAATGTGGGTCTCGCGGGAGGCGTGCGCGAGATAGTCCCTGCAGTCGCACTATCCTCTGTGCCCTCGATGGCTCAGATGAATAGAGCGTCTGCCATATAAGCAGGAGATCCCGGGTTCGAGTCAAGGGTCGGGGCACACATTTTCACCTGTCCCCATTGATATATATCAACGCCCGTCAGCAGCTGAAGGTATTAATATGTAATTCTAATTTCATATCGAGAACTGTTGAACTGTGCTTGTTCTCATGATCGGGTGTACATGTCAAGATACTGTTAGCGTAGGAACTATCCATCAGGAATGCGGCTGATTCGTATCGGCTAGCCACCTCTGTCGCAGGTTCAACCATTGTTGTAACGCGCCTAAAATCAACACTCGCGAGTATGACTACGTGGCTTTAAACGGCAGCATTTCCCGTTTATTCAACGCAACATCTGCTCTGAGTTACTATTCAACCAACACGTTACATAAAATAAGAAATGATATAGAACTAAACTCAGTTTTAGCGAAGAATAATTTCACTATTGCTTCTACAGAGCATGTCTTTAAACATGCTTTCTCTCTCATATGGTACTATTGCCTATTTTTTAACTTTGTTTTATTCCTGTATCGGGTGTGAAATAATTGGTGGCCCTCTCTGGTTCTTGTAACATTGGGCCTTATAAACCACTCTATACACTCATGAGCAAAACTTCATGACCATCCTTCTGATAGCGAACTGGAACGCACTACAGCTGCGATTCTGCGTGACACAGATTCGACACGTGCTTCACAGGTTTCTGGAGAGACGTAGCCCAAGATACCTACCCATATGTTACGCAACGCCCGCAAAGTATGGGCTGTTGGTTTGTGGATGTGCTCCACAATCAGATCAGGCGAATTTAGTGTCCAGAACATAAATCCGAGTTGACTATATGCTCCTGAAACAACTGTAGCGCGGGGCATGTTCCAAGCAGTCGTTCATCTGGATGACAGCGTATCGAGATAGGACCGTCGACCTGGTGTAACAAGAAATGTAATTCATCCGACCAGACGACGCGTTTCCATTGACTCACGGTCCAATCTCGATGGTCCTGTGCCAGCTGCAATTGTAACTGACGATGCCGTTGGCTCACAATGGTAACACATAATGGTCGTCTGCGAAGCCCCAAGATCATCAATGTGCGCTGAATGGTGTACTCCGAAACACTTGTGCCTGCACCAGACTTGTACTCTGTCGTCAGATCTGCCATCGGTCGCCGTCTATCCTAGTTCACAGAGAGGATGAGCTTCCGACCTCCTCGTTCCGTAATGAGTGGATATCCAAAATCTTGTCGCTTGCTTGTGGTTCCACGGTCCTTCAATCCCTTTGCACAAATACCCACGACAGTATCACACGAACAGCAGACCAGCTTCGCCATTTGCGAGACGCCCGTTCCCGGGCAGCGGCCCATAACACTCTGCCATTTGATAAAGTCGCTTTTGTCAATTGATATCTCCATTTGCGACCCATCCAGTCTCGCGAAGTGCAGTGGTCATAACGTTTCGGTTCATCAGTGTATTTATGAAATGTCTCCAGAGAAAAATAGGTACCTTAAAACTAAAATGAGGCTCCAGTTGTTCTGCTGCACGAGAAACAAACACAGCATAAGAAACTACGCACCTGTCAGTCTTTTTTTCTGTACTGTTCGTACTAGTCACTAAAATTATCATCTGTGGCATAAGGACATCATATGATTTTAATCAGACTACGGGACAAACTGATTTTAAGAAGCATATATACTACATTTAACTGCGACGGAAAAAAATGAATGTGCCGGCCCGGGGTGGCCGAGCGGTTCTAGGCGCTACCATCTGGAGCCGCGTGACCTCTACGGTCGCAGGTTCTAATCCTGCCTCGGGCATGGATGTGTGTGATGTCCTTAGGTTAGTTAGGTTTAAGTAGTTCTAAGTTCTAGGGGACTTATGGCCTCACATGTTAAGTCCCATAATGCTCAGAGCCATTTGAACCAAAAAAATCGCAACACCAAGGAGTTGTGCAACATAAACGAAAGTTGGGAAGCGTGTTTCTACGTCTATACGATGATGTCTACTAAAATTTCGCACCAGTCGCACAAGAGTGGCGCAGGTTTGCTTTAAATACCCGCTGTAACTATCGCGGGCGTTAGTTACCTTTGAGATTGGGCGTGATGAATTGATGTTAGTCAAGAATGCGACAAAGACGCCATTAACAACACCTCACTGAGTCTGAACGAAGCCGTGTAACAGAGCTACGAGAAGTTGGATGTTCCTTCCGCGATGTCGCAGAAAGACTTGGCAGGCATGTATACTCTGTACATGATTGCTGGCGGCGGTGGTCACGAGCATATACAGTTCAAGATGCTACTCCAGGCGGGTGTAAAATGACTGTGCGCAACGGAAAATAATAAACGCTAAAATGAAGATTTGGCCCTGTCTGACTACCCCCTGAAGCAGATCTTAGGATCTCTTAATGCTCTTTTTAACATATAAATTACAATCTCAACATAAATGAATGATGAAGGCAACTAATCCTACTAAATGATAAACGTTGTTCCTGCTTATACATTTATAGTAGATTTAAAAAACCTTTATATTACGGAGTTTACATTTCCTAAGTAAAATTACTAATCGATTGCCCAACTCTGCCCCGTATTATGACTGCGCGATCTAATATCAATATCGCGCAATGACTGACATCATCTACGTACCAAACACTAGAAGACACTACTTTCAAAGATGATCTACGGTGGTGTGGAACCTCAGTGAAAGTAAACTAATTTGACCACAGTTGTTTAGCTTTTATACCCCTTATAAGCCGAAGCAATTTGCGATATCACCGTATGTACTGCGTCCAGTGCGTCTAAGTGATGGTTCTCGTACTCGGCTGCGACGATGGGAGAACTCCAGCCACAAGTAAACGCTTTCAAACACTAGGACGGCAGAAAGCGGTCCTCTGACTAATATACTATAGTACTGTCTTCTCCTCTCTGTGTTCTACAGACGAGAAACGCGAACTCCCAGCCACAAGGACGGAGTTCAGATAACGTCTCAACGGAAGTATAGGCAGAGGAAGTGCTTTCAATAACTGAACGCTGCGTGCTCAGCGACGACTTCCAACCTGGAGGTGAAGTCCAGAATCGTATAGGTTCGCGATAGTACAGTGCCTAACTGTTCTAACTATAAACTCTCCAGAGAGCAAAGACAGCAAGTCCGTCTGTATCAACACAGCTGATATCGAGCGACCGTCACACACGGGCGCTCACAACGGAAGACCTCGTCTCTCCACCGCTGGCATCCAGCAAGGCTCAGATCCCCACCAGCGTAATTCCGACAGCGAATAATTTTCCCGAAACCACGAAATATTTTCCCTCTCTACAGATTCTTCCAAACGGCGACCAACCATATTTTAGTCTTTCATCGTCCAGCGTGGAAAGTTTGCGAGGAAACACCTACTGAGTAATAATCCTAGGAAATAACCCAGCCTGCGTGGTTTCCGAGGTGGCGCTTCTTCGTTCCTCTCACCTGCGTCCAAGGTTTCCGTAGTTTCCGAAGTATAATCCTTCCGGTTCGGCTACACAACCGGCCGGTCGCGACTCTATTCTGCTCCGGCACCTAAGTGCTACGACGTCCGTCTTCCTATTTCCTGTGTTTAAGCAGGACCAACATCTGTGCAGGTCTTCCACTCAGAGCTTGAGTTCTGCCTGCCGTTTCATCTCCACTGGCGTTCCAACCTCTACTAGTATAGGTAATCATTCATTACGCCTTTTCTGTAATAAACACACTCCGTCACCTTTCATGCAATAAGCGTTAACAATTATTTACAAGACGTACATGACAATGTCAGTCTCCTTTACATATTCATATATACGATACCTAATTGTGGCCGGCCGGAGTGGCCGAGCGGTTCTAGGCGCTGCAGTCTGGAACAGCGCGACCGCAACGGTCGCAGGTTCGAATCCTGCCTCGGGCATGCATGTGTGTGATTCCTTAGGTTAGTTAGGTTTAAGTAGTTCTAGGTTCTAGGGGACTGATGACCTCAGATGTTAAGTCCCATAGTGCTCAGAGCTATTTGAACCATTTGAACATAATTGTGTTTGTAGATCGTGGCAAAGTATGTGGATGAGTTCTTGTAAGGTGCGAAATTATAGCCACCTTACAACAGTCGCAAGGAGACTGGGCACTACCGAGAGGGAAGAAAATCATGTTCGGCGTATGGCTGTGGCGCATCATACAGCATTTGCAGTAGCAATTTGAGAAGCACTTAGCACCACAGTCACACATCGTCTGTTACAAATCGCTTACGTCAAGTACAGCTCCTAGCGAGACACCCTGTAGCGTGCATTCCACTCACCGCAAACTATGGCCATTTGCGACTTCGGTGGTGTCAAGCGAGATCTCATTGCAGGGCAGTATGGAGGTCTGTTGTGTTTTCTGATGAAAGCTCGTTCAGCCTCAGTGCCAGTGATAACCGTGTGTTGGTTAGGAGGACAATTGAGGGCCTGCAACCAGCCTGTCTGCACGTTAGACACGCTGGACCTGGGCCTGGAGTTGTGGTCTGGGGTGCGATTTAGTACGACAACGAAAGGATTCTCGTGGTTGTCCCACGCACCCTTACTGTAGAAGTGTACGTCAGTCGGATGATTCGGCCTGTTGCGCTGCCATTCGTGAACAGTATTCCAGGGGGTGTTTTCCAACAAGATACCGCTCCCCCACATACCGCTGGTGTAACCGAACATGCTCTTCATAGTGTCAACATGTTGTCTTGGCCCGCTCGATCACCAGATCTATCTCCAATCGAGTGTCATCAGCAACCAGCATTAATCTTCCCTGTATTGACCGACCAAGCGCAACAGGCATGGAACCTTATCACACAAAGTGAAATACGGCACCTGTACAATACAATGCATGCACGTTTGCTTGCTTGAACTCAACAGTCTGGCCGTTACATAGGCTATTAATGTATTAGCATTTCAAATTTGCAATGGCATTAACTTGTGATCTTGAAATGTTAATTTCTGAAATATGTTGCCTAGACGAATGAATTCCCGAAATTTCATTGCTCTACATTAATTATTTTCTGGTGCTGCTAGTTTTTTCCGTCGGTGTATTTGCAAGTCCCGTCAGATGACCGACGCTAAGCTCTGTTGGGCTGGACTAGCATTTGGATGGGTGACCACCCGGTCTGCCGAGCGCTGTTGGCAAGCGGGGTGCACTCAGCCTTTGTGAGGGAAACTGCGGAGCTACTTGATTGAGAAGTAGCGGCTCCGGTCTCGTAAACTGACATACGGCCGTGAGAGCGGTGAGCTGACCACATGCTCCTCCATATCCACATCCAGTGACGCCTGTGGGCTGAGGATGACACGGCGGCCGGTCGGTACCGTTGGGCCTTCATGGCCTGTTCGGTCTGAGGATGACACGGCGGCCGGTCGGTACCGTTGGGCCTTCATGGCCTGTTCGGACAGAGTTTAGTTTAGTTTTAGTTTTAGTGTGTGCAAGACATGAATGAAATCACAAAACCGAGCTACGAGAACGAATTACCACTTGGCTTGAAAATAATAGGTTTTTAAAACGGTTTTGACTTAATGAAAACAAAATTTTCACAATCCCTTGGGAAATATTGAGTAATTCAGTATATGTTAATATGCTGGGAAATGTACATGTTAATGTTACGGCTTCCATTAAAATTCAGCAGGATAAAGGGAAATTCCAAATGGAAAGAGGACTCAGATGAGAAGACTTTGTTTTAGCAAATCATATTTACAACAGCCCTAGAGAAAGTTTTCAGATCGCCCAACTGAGAAAAAGAAGATAAAATTTTAGCGTTAATAGAACGTACCTAAACCAGCTCAGTTCTGTGGATGGCAGTGAACTGTTTGACTCTAGTGTAGATAAATTTAACACATAATGGAATAAAATAATTGCAGAATTCCGAAAGTCAAATATAATAAGATGTAGATAATGTCTAATCCACTGATTGAAAAGAACAGTAAAAATTAATAATGAAGTCATAAAAAAATCCATGAGATTTTTAATTTAGGTCAGATAAAGACGATTAGATGGGCAGGAAATAAAATAAGTAGACTAATAAAAATGACTTGTAGTGCTTGTTATGACCTAAGTAGAGTTCACAGATCTTAGTTTCCGATGAATCTGAAGCAGAATGTTTATAATTACATATTACTAGTTTTGACTTATAGCAATAATACTGTGACTCTTAACGTCAAAACCAATTTATAAGTGAGAGTTATTCAACGACCAATAGGGATATGTATGTTAAGAATTACTAAGAGATAATAAAACGAACAGGCGCATCAGCAAACAAGCTGCAGTGGAAGACGTACTTCCGACTGTAGTGAAAGTGAAACATAAGTAGGCGTTACGTGTAGCTAGGTGAATAAGTCGTAAACCAACTAAAAAAGCTTTTTGCTGTGTTGTAATGCAAAAGAAAAGACCGAGACAATGATCTAGTGGAAGATAGTAGATGACACTAGTAAACACGCAGAATGTGGTGTTACATATGCAGGGGGGTCCAAAACTCTGAGCCCTCACTCGATACAGCACCAGTATGGTGTCACCGCCAGACACCACACTTGCTAGGTGGTAGCCTTTAAACCGGCCGCCGTCCTTTACTATACGTCGGACCCGCGTGTCGCCACTATCAGTGATAGCAGACCGAGCGCCGCCACACGGCAGGTCTAGTCTAGAGAGACTCACTAGTACTCGCCCCAGTTGTACAGCCGACTTTGCTAGCGATGGTTCACTGACTACATACGCTCTCATTTGAAGAGACAACAGTTCAGCATAGCCTTCAGCTACGTCATTTGCTACGACCTAGCAAGGCGCCATATTCTTCAAGAATGTATTCTGAACAGATAATATTGTGAATCATGTACCGTCAAGAGCGACGTTCATCATTAATGGATTAAAGTTAAGTATCAAACTAATTACGTCTGCTTTCTGAATTCTAATTCCTTGTCATGTTCCAGACCTCACGTCAGTATAGTCCTTCCCTCCTCACGCCAGACTGCGTGAGCTAAAACGCGTGCATTTCGGCCTCCAGTAGTAACACGGTGTTGGCTCTTCTGCCAACACAACAACCAGTATTCCACAAATCCAGATTGCGAATTTCATCTATGTAATGTGATGGCTGCAGTCGTCCTAGGTCTTGGGATCCCAAAGTTTACTTATGCTGACAGGTTTTGTAACTATGTCCAATGTAAATATTGATAAATGAAATGTGTCTTAATGGCTCAGCATTTATTTTATAAACGGACAATAGAAGTGTATCTGACATCATGTTTATATACCGCTGTCAACCTACATTTAGTGAGATTCACTAAATTTAAAAGTATTGCTGGTCGTCGTGGTCTGTCACAATGTCAGTTCACACTCAAGTGACGCTTGGCGTCAATACAAAATGTATTTAAAGACACCTCCCTCCCTACCAATTTTTTTGAGAATGTAATGTCACAAAACGAAGTATAAAAATACACTTAATAATAGAATTAAGTGGTGGCTGGCTGGTGGATAGCTCTATTCTCATTTATATTAGCATGAACTTAATGGAGTTTTTCTGTTGCACGCTACATTGACTGAATGTTCATTAACGTGGTAGCAGCCATACTGGAATCCAATATTACAGCCTCAGATCTGTCTGCCAACTTAGCAAGAATTTGAAATTTTTAATAAATTTAAAAAGGACTGGAAAACTGTGCATAAAAGTCTCATCTTAAAGGACTTCTTGAGCTAATTAGTAACCTTCTGTTAGATTTTGCGAGTCTGTAACGTAATCGAAGTTGCGGAAGATTTAATATTCTGATTTATGTCTTAGAAATATTAATTCAGCGGATGCGTTTGGATTACAGTTGTACGTGTAAATCGTGATATTTTGTCCTCCAACACATTCTAAATAAATGTTGCTTTCCAAAAGATTAAATTAATTCAATGTGAATATTATACAACAACTTCCTTTACTCATGTGTAATACAACTTATTATGGTCTAAAGTTGCTATCAGTCCTCAATTTATGGTAGCAAAAAATAGGGTGACGAATTAAACCGGTTTGAACATTTAAAATGTGGATTTCTTATAGAAATACTAAAATACAATTTCAGAAGGACTGAACTCTGGAGCTGGATACAGCAATCGATCAGCAATATTGTACTGTTGTCGTAAATAAGACTCATGTATGAAAATGGCGTTTACATGGTGTAACATTCTTGATTACGTTCAAAGATTTTGTTGCTTAGCTAGATTCAAAGATTTTGTTGTTAGGTGTCACGATCAACTTTCCTAAGATAATCGTTTATGAAATCATATCACAAGAAGCACATGGACGTGTGCGGCTGAAGACTGTAATGCATGTAGAGCACTGGGGGAGGCCTGTATTTCAGATTGCTGGTGCTGAGGCTGATGGCGAAATGCAACTGGAAGTGGAACTGAAGTCATGAACAAAGCAGCGGACAACCGGCTTGGAGTGAACAGGCGCGCCACCAGTACAGACCTTATTTAGCTAAACGCCCTTGGGCAGTAATTGCGTACTCTACACACTGCACGCCATTTATTACGGCAACTAAGGAAGCATCTGAGTACCAACCATGATGTCCTTCTATTCACACGGTTGCATTAATTTATTTATTTATTGTTTCAGGCTTTTAGACTCTTTTGAAGTTATCAGGAATAGAACAAAGACAGACAAAATACAGATCATAAAGCACAAGGACACGCCTTAAATGTGGTAGATACAGTGACATTAAAGAACGGGAGGAGAACGACTCTTTATCAGCCCGTGTCGCATGTCGGTTCGTTCACACGCATGAGACGGGTGGTTAGCTGAAGGTCGTCGTCACACGAGCCGTGGCATTCAACTTGAAGCTCTCTGACTGGATCTCCACGGCGTTACTGAACGCTGAGAAATGACCTGGCTTTTGCCTTCAGTACGGGTGTCTCACTGTGGTATAGGCGATCGCACACACATTCCTCTCCTATTTTCCGTGGGTACAGCATGCTGTACCCTGTGAGACACCCACTGTGATTTCTCCCCAGTCACTAAAATTTTCTACCTTTCCAACATTGTCTGAATTATTGAGCACAACTTTTTACATTCTGTTTGTTAAGTATGATTGAAACCAGTTATGTGTAAAGCCATCAATTCCACGAAAGCTACGTTTTTACAAGACTGTAACATGATCCACGGAATCAAATGCCTTGGAAAGGTAACAGAAAATACCAACGGGCGGTATTTTACTACAGAAGGCTTGTAATATTTGATGAGTGAACGTAGAAACAGCATTCTCAGTTGAGCAACCCTTCTGGATTCCAAAACTACCACAACCGTTTAATTTCTTCCCCCGTTAGTTTCAACTAAACTAAAAATTGCAGTGAGCTAAAAACAGAGAAGGACGCACACCCTGCACTACCAAAATCAATAATAATTTATATATAACTTCCTCCTGCAACAAAGAAGCTGCTTGCACTTGTCAGTTACCTCCAGGTTGAGAGGCAATCACGCGGAAGTTGATACTGGAGAACAGTATCTGGACGTGGCAGCCAGTTTTCGCGTGAAAGACTACAAACAGGAAGCATGAGAAATTGTCTAGTAGTTGGAAAGGCTGTGAAAGCTGAAAAGGTGGCGGTCTGTCAGCTGTCACGTAAATAAAGGGAAACCATGGAGAGAGGCAAGTTGCTTTTCTTGTTAGATTTCAACATCCCAGAAATTGCGAAGATGGGAGACTAGCACAAAGTGCACACCAGCGACTCTAACGTTTTTCTGACAATGGCGTGCGCTTATAGAAATTACACTGTTCCTCATTAGCCACATTAGTGAAAATGAAAGCAATATTGTCTTATGGATGAAGTTTGGGCCAAATGTTGTATATACTCTTCATGTAGCCACGATCACCAGTGATTAACACACACGGTAACGTGTCGATATGTACCGAAAATGACCCACTCATAGTGCTAAAAGGAATCAAATGTTATGTACCATTTGTCGTACAAATCAATATTTATGGAAGTACCGCTACTTTTCTGTAGCTCATAGGCGACAAGTCAAAAGAACATAATTAACAAACTGATTCATACGTAAAATGATCACATTACAAAAATTTTTATGGGGCGCTTAGTCTAAACGAAGCATACTTGCCGCAAAAAGAAAGAAAACTTCCAGCTGTGTACCCAGTGAAAGAGGACAGGTAACACATTACTTCCTCCAGACGGAACTGGGAACACTATACTTTTCTTCCTTTGTGAGTATTTTTTTTTCATTTTTTATTGGTTTTAGGGACAGCCCATTTCACCAGATTCAATTTTGTCGAATAATGACAAAACACGACATCTGTCTGACTTCATTACAAAACACAATTTTGCTAGTCTACAGAGTAAATTAGTGCGACTGCACCATTACAGCAAAAGCTACAACTGTTTAATATGAAGTATAATTATAAATATCCACTATGAAAGCTCCTCAAATTTTAAAGCTATATACCAAGTACATTTGCTAACGAACCTATCTATAGAACTAAGAGTTTCTTGAAGAAAAAAGACCTAAATTTTTAAAACATTGTAAAGTGTAATTGTTCTTGGATAACTATATTAATATATGTACAATGTCCTCGTCAGTGAGGCCGCAATCACAGCTTGGAGAGGGTATCAGTTTTAACAAATGTCTCGTTGTACTATTATTCGTATGACCTGCCTTTAGCCTATTAATAATTACAAGACTTCCAAGTATATTGTGTACCAAGGTACTTACAATATCCCTGGTAAGAGACCATCGTACACTCGTGGAGTAAGTACATACTGCGATTTTATCCGCTAGTAAGTCAACTATGTAAAGTATAACTTCATGAACGGCATGCAATTCTGCGGATAATACTCATGCTTCTGTGGATAACAAGACAGATCGTCCCCACACTGTTTGGTTTTCAAAGACTTCGTCTCAAAACTGATTAAAAAAGGGGGGAAAGTAATTTTGGTTTAGAGCTTATTTGTACTATACGCAGGCAACAAATCTGCATGTCGTTACCTTGCATGGGCGCAGAGAATAGAGAGACCCTATTAAAGATGTCGGAAATAATCTGGCATATAGTGTTTTACATGACTTCCAGCTGTTATCAGTTCTGTAGATATTTCCCGACGTGTACCTTGCATGTACTACACGCTGAATGATTATAATTGTTTTTATTCTGTTTTATAGAAATTTAAATAGCTGATATGACAAGGAAATTATTTATAGGGATGATAATGTCACCAACAGATTTATTATTTACAAAGGATTACTTTATTTGGCACCTGAGGCAATGGATAAATGACTTAAGATGAAGAAAAACCTATTTAATCAGTAATGAAAATACCTGCTGAATACTTTCAACTTTCTGTATACTAATCATATTGTTCAATTTTGATGCTCGTGATGTGCTTTTTCCTGTGTATGTGAGATAAGTATGATTTTCTGAATAAACAATTTTCTTATTATTTTTCTCGATTTATTTTGGAGTTGTAAGCTGACGAAACGAGATGATACTGTAGTAACAAAAGGTGTTCAGGCAGTATTCTCTTAAGATTACAACAACTATGTCAAGAAATCACAATATCGCAGAAAAGGTTTCTATAAATCCACCACTTTTATTCACTGAAATAATCTCTTCAAAAGTAATTGTTTTTCGTCAAAATCACCGACTGTTTTTCGTTACTTTGCTGATGACATACTGACAGACTACAAAATGTGCAACAGATTATCTTAATAAGCCTAAACCACAAATGATCCACGAAAAGGGCGAAGAGTGATATCAAAAACAGATTTAGTTGCTAATTTTTACGAAGGTAGCCGCCAGCTGGACGAAAACCGTCGTTTCCTCGATGATGTTCTGTTATTTCCGTTGGAAAGCCCAGATACGAAACGTGAGACGGGACTGCTTTGTGGCAGATTGTAAGGCTTTTCTTACACTATACTGACAGTTCTAAAAAAAAAGCGCGGCAGTTCTTAAAAAGAAGTATTCATACATCCTTTCTTTACACGGTGATGTATTACACAAACCCATTTTTTTTACTATTACAAAGAAATTTTCAGAAATTATTGTCACAGTATTACTGCTCTGCATGCGACTGCTTTGTAGCAGATGATCTCTTTTCTTGAAACTTGAGTGAAAAATTATTTTACAGAGTTAACAAAGAGATGTTTATTGAAACACTGGATGCAATCTTTGACATACGTCATTCTAAATGTAGGAACCATTACAATGTTCCTATTACAGGCTTCTGGAACCTTGAGCTAGCTCACTATTGCCGACATATACGTCGCGAGAGATTAAGCAAACGTTTTGATATTTAAAATGTACCGTTTATTTTTCTGTCCCAGTTGCACTTTTTCTTTTGTATGAGCAGTTTAGGCCAAAGATGATCATATCTATGCAGAAATGATGATGATCAACTTTGGGCGAAATTTGTCACATACAATATATATGGAACTGTGACGAAAAAATGATCGCTAAATCTTAATCTAACTCTTTTACCCCGACGGGCCCTCATATGTTCACTGAATTCGGAGGGTCATTGACATTTAAAACTATGTGAAGAGTATAAAATTTCAGCTAGCTGTCCCGGTCATTTCCAGCAGGTAACACGAGTTACTAAAAAAGTATGTTACACATTGTTGCGGCAGACCAAATAACTTTTATTGAATGCTCCACTACCCATCAAAGCGATACAGATAGCTGACACTACTTTTCAACAGTCGCCAAGTCTCTATAGTCAACGGTCTAAACATTTTACCAGCTATTCAAGTCCTCGATGATAGAAATCTGCTCATTGGACACGGATCCATTCGAGAATCGCTATATGAACTTCCTCATCAAATCACTGTCGCCACAGATGTTCTTGAAGCTGACCAGTAAGATGCAGATCTCATGGTGCAAGATTGCACTGTATTGCGGCTCAGCATCACCCAGGTCTATGCGTCCCTAGTCAAAAGATTTGGCTCCATTTGAATACTGCTGGACGCGGCGTTGCATTTGATATACATATCGCCAGAATTTCACAGGTGAATCTGTTGGCACTTCAGACGTTTTCGCTATTAGAATCATACCGTCACGCGTACTTAAACTTTTGAGTAAATTTCCAATTACCGCGCCATTTCACGCACTCTGTGATGCGCCTTTCATCCGTTCAGCAGCAGAACTGTATCTGCAGGGAAAGCGTAAGATGACCGGTATTACTTACTGTCTGAAATCCCTACGTACATCACCCCGTAATGCTCACCATGTCGTCCTTTCCAGGGAATAGGTGGCTTTAATGGACCAGTAAGAAGTGACCCATTTGGAAAGGCTAGGGGCTGCTTAATGTGATGACTTAGCTGGTATTTTGGGGCACTGACACAATGACACTCTTTGTGTCTGAAATGATCGAGACCCCGTAGAAGCATTCCATGCTATCTTTGGATTAATGAAGATACACTGACACACAATTGTTGCTTGTCTGTTCATTTGTGGTCTCCATGAACGAAGAGTTCTTCTATGAGGTCATCGGGTCTTTGTTGGAAGATTGCACCTCCCACTACCATTTCTTTCCCTGTTTAGTCATTCTTGTTTTTTCTGCGTCTCGAAGGAAATCCAGCCAGTATCATTATTTTGGTAAATTCCTCATATCAGACGTAAATATCATGTGACACAGATCATATTGCTCCACAACGTAATCAACAAAATGAGAATGAAATTTATGCAGCTCTGTAGCTGAATGGTCAGTGAGCATGACTGCGCAAGTCCCGGATTCAGTTTCTGGTACTGCCAGGGATTTTGTATCGCTGAGAGAACTAGAACAGGGTCCTCTCAGCCTCGTAAAGTCATTTGAGCAACTAGTAGAATGAGAAGTAGGGGCTCCAAAGTGTAGAAAGCCGAGGACGGCACAGAGGTGGTATGCTGACCCCATTGTCCTCTATACCGCATCCGAATTACGTAAATCGGAGGATGACATGGTGGACGATCAGGGTTGCGCATGCCATTTTGGACTATATCTGAAGAGTTCTTTAGTTATTATTAACAAATGAACGTAGGTGGTTTGGCGCACTTCACTACAGCAGGCAATCAGAGAGCAAGTAGCTTCTGTTGGCACCATTTCACACGTGCGGTGCATCAAAGTCGTATTTGGTTCATCGAACCTGCGACGTCGTACGTCTTTTATTATAGCCTTGCTCAACTCTGATGTTATCTTTGGGAATAAAGTAGTGGCTCAAAGAGGCAGAAATGCTACACATTGTGTATACTGCTCTGTCAACATGTTAATGGACAACGGTACAAATTTAATGAATGGCGCTTAGAAAGAAAAATGTCACTCAATTTAAAATATTCAGAATATAGCATTTACGGAATACAATCAGAAACAGAAACACAAAATCCTTTTCCTTTTGTTAATGACATCTCACACTTTCTTAATAACATTTTTCGACCAATTATTTACGTCGAACAAGACTTATTTTACCTCTGAAACACCGATACTTTCAGTTTTATGAAATAAACTCACCTTAAAAATTGTGATGTCGCATGTCTTCTAGTTTAGAGTTTGTTTATCTAAAACTATTTCGAGTTTACCACGTACCAGACGGGTGTTGTGCATATCTCTTTTAATTATGTGGAGAATTGCTATATACAGCGTGGGTCACGAAGTTTACAAAAGTACGAACTTCAGCCGTCAGGTGGGATGCAACATCTGTAACAAGCTCGGAGGGGTACAGATTGTGACCTGTTATAAACCGTAACTAATAATATCGGTTACCGAAAAATAATGTTAACCGCGATAATTGAGATCGGAAAATAACGGTTTAGCCCATCCCTATTACCTCATTCGAAACCGCGCCGCGGTCTGTAGACGCAAAGCAAGCTGAGAATGACGCAGTGTGTTATGCCGTAGCCTTGACGCCTTCCGGTTTGTCGCACAACAGAGCCGTGTCTGCTGCAACCCACGCACTCTACGCACCCCACGCAACATTACGACCACGCCGACACAACGAGGCACATTTCCTATTACCGTTTCCCGTAATCGGTGTCTTCGAGTGCCACGTCAAGCTTCACTGTTCACAGAAACATCTCTCTCTCTCTCTCTCTCTCTCTCTCTCTGTCTGTCTGTGTGTGTGTGTGTGTGTGTGTGTGTGTATTAAAACACGCTAAATAATAATTTGGTCCTACTTGAGAGATAATTTTGTCTAATATTTTGGCATAAAGGTCGGTCCCCCCAGATAGCAGTCTCTCAAATCCACAATTTCTGTGGATATACCGAGTAGTCAATAAGTATAGAACTATACTTTCAAAACAAAACCAGGTGGATCAACAGAAATTTAAAGGCAATTAATGTGAAATACGAGAGCGGGAGAAGCCTGTGGAGCTGTGTTACCAACATGGCGGCATTCTGGAAGTCGCCATCTTGGATGCAACAGGTAATTTTCAAATGGAAAGGTGTTCATGCGACATATTAAACAGATAGAGCGCTACTCGAGAAAAACAATGCTCTCTTTGATTGGAGCATTCTCGAGTTACGTTACATTTCTTACAGAACAAGGCAAATGCTGGTGATAACAAGCAGAGGCAACAGGCTGTGTTCGACCTGTACTCCATCACGTAATGAGGTTGTTGTTTTGCATTACACCAACTCCTCAAGGACATCTAACCAAGACAAGTATCTTAGCCGAGCGGTCTAAGCCGCACGGCTGGTCCTGGCGGATGTTCGAGTCCTCCCCGGGCATGGGTGTGTGTGTTTGTCCTTAGGATAATTTAGGTTAAGTAGTGTGTAAGATTAGGGACTGATGACCTTAGCAGTTAAGTCCCCTAAGATTTCACACACATTTGAACAAGACAAGTATCGAAATGTGAATACAAACATCAACAATGGCTCCCTAAAGTGTGCAAGTTTTCTGATAAACTGTAAATGTTGTATGGTGTTGTTGTCTGGGATATTCCACAGTGTTGTGTTCAGCCACCTGTGGGAAAGAATGTTCTTCCTCTGTGCACATTTTCATCCCTCCATGCGGATATGTGAGTTGTGTTATTTGTGCAATTCCAGAATGAGATTTTCACTCTGCAGTGGAGTGTGAGCTGATATGAAACTTCCTGGCAGATTAAAACTGTGTGCCAAACCGAGACTCTGACTCAGGACCTTTGCCTTTTCAAAGGTCCCGAGTTCCAGTCTCGGTCTGGCACACAGTTCTAATCTGCAAGGAAGTATCATTTGTGCAATTTTTGAGTGTAAATGGATGCGTATATAGTTTCGTGTTAGGTTTGTGGTGTATGATGATGACGATGAGAGAAGGGAAACCCGATGCCGGCACATAGCTTATTCCTCTCCAACTGCAGCAAGGAGAGCACGAGACAGACAGACCACAATCGACAGTGTCACATGCCCTCATTTCCTGAGAGACCTGGCATTTAATTTAGAAGACTGGTGTCAGTACCTTTACGTCACCACTGCTCCTCCCCTTGCCGGCCAAATGCTGTAGGTGAAAATTTCACCTGCCGCGAGGATTCGAACCGGCTTAATTCCAAGCTGAGCGTCACCACACACGCGTGCTTTAGCGGCCCCGGCTGTGGAAGGTGGTAATGTTGTTTATCTTCACCGTATACATCTATGGATCACCTGTTCTTGTACAGGTTGATTTGTTCAGGTCTGCAGCTTTACAGCTCCATTTGCTGTTTTAGATTATGCTGAGGACTGAAAAACAAACTAAATATTTCTGCGATGTTTATTTACTATCACTGAGAGAAAAATAAAAACACTGCACTTCTTCAATATAGCAGTTGTCAATGCTGCCACCACACTGCCTATCGGAGACGCAGATGCCCAGTGTCTGCTGAAGCTGTCGCTCCCAATCTGTAACTCTTGCGAGACCGCCAACTTTGATCTGAGGCAGCTTTAGTATGGTGGTTTTTGACGTCATTACTATGGTGTCAAAAATGCAAAATGTCAGAATAAAGAATCAATTTATCACTTACACAATTTCAAATGACATTGAAGGCTAAATTTCATTATGATTCAATGGTTCGAAATATGCTGGAGTGCTGAAAAGCATTACCTCCCAATTTGTTATGTGAAAACTCTCAAATCTTTTGAAATAAAACAAAAACCTTTATTCTTCATGTCTACACATTGGCAGCGTTCTGTCGCTAGTGAGCTCCGAATTGTAGCGTGTAACATAGCGGTTTGTAACGTAACTATGTCGATGCGTGAGAAAAGGCTGCTGTCATCGAATTTCGAATTCGAAAATTTCGTCCACACATGGAGCAACGTCTCCTTCAGCATGACAATACCAGACCACACACGAGCGCTGCGACATCTATAACAATCCGACGCAATGTGTTCACTGTCATCGATCATCATCCATACAGTCCCGGCTTGACTCCATCCGATTTCATTGTATTCAGAACACACAACACACTTTCGAGGACTTCACTTTGAAAGTAATGAAACGATGCAAGTGGAGATGAGGTTGTGGATCCATCAACAAAGTCAAACATACTACAGAGATGGTATCAATAAACTAATCTCTCTTTAGGAGAAATTTATGTTGAGAAATAAATATGTACACATGAAAAATAAACATTTACACTGAAACGCCAAAGAAACTGGCATAGGCACACGTATTCAAATACAGAGATATGTAAACAGGCAGAATACGGCGCTGCGGCAATGCTTATACAAGAAAAGTGTCTGACGCAGTTGTTAGATCGGTTGCTGCTGCTACAATGGCAGATTATCTAGATTTAAGTGAGTTTGAACATGGTGTTATAGTCGGCGCACAAGCGATGGTACACAGCATCTCCGAGGTATCGATGAAATGGGGATTTCCCCGTACGACCATTACACAAGTGTACCGTGAATGTCAGGAATCTGGTAAAACATCAAATCTCCGACATTGCTGCGACCGAAAAAGGATGCTTCAAGAACGGGGTCAACGACGACTGAAGAGAATCGTTCAACGTGACAGAAGTGCAACCCTTCTGAAAATTGCGGCAGATTTCAATGTTGGGCCATCAACAGTTGTCAGCGTGCGAACCATCATTGATATGGGCTTTCGGGGCCGAAGACCCACTCGTGTACCCTTGATGGCTGCGCAACAAAACGCTTTACGCCTCGCCTGAGCCCGTCAATACCGACATTGGACTGTTGACTGGAATCATGTTGCCTGGTCGGACGAGTCTCGTTTCAAATTATATCGAACGGATGGACGTGTACGGGTATGGAGACGACCCCATGAATCCATGGGCCCTGCATGTCAACAGGGGACTGTTCAAGCTGATGGAGGCTCTGTAACGTTGTGGGGCGTGTGCAGTTGGAGTGATATGGGACCGCTGATACGACTAACAGGTGACACGTACGTAAGCATCCTGTCTCATCACGTGCATCATTTCACGTCAATCGTGCATTCCGACGGACTCGGGCAATTCCAGCAGGACAATGCGACACCCCACACGTCCAGAATTGCTACAGAGTGGCTCCAGGAACACTCTTCTGAGTGTGAACACTTCCGCTGGCTACCAGGCTCCCCAGACATGAACATTATTGAACAATCCCGGATGCCTTGCAACGTCCTGTGCACAAGAGATCTCCACCCACTCGTACTCTTACGGAATTATGGACAGCCCTGCAGGATTCATGGTGTCAGTTTCCTCCAACCCTACTTCAGACATCAGTCGAGTCCATACCACGTCGTGCTGCGGCACTTCGGCATGCCCGCAGGGACCCTACACGATATTAGGCAGGTGTACCAGTTTCTTTGGCTCTTCAGTGTAGAATGTTAACAAAGTTTGTTTTATTTAGAAAGCTTTAAGAATTTTCACATAGAAAATTCAGAGGCATTACTTTTCAGCATGACCTCGTAAAATTCGAAGACCCTCACAGGTTTCTGATTCTGTTCGACTGGAAATCTTGTCTATGGCATACTAATGAATCCGGCAATGCTTTGCAATTGCTAAACATGAATTGGATATACATTCTAAACTCCTACCCCCCCCTCCCCTCTCCGTCTTCTCAACCCTCAGTCCGACCATGAGCTTTGTTTATTGTTATTGCAAAGGAAACCTTGACTGGAAACTGAAGTCGCTTAAAATCAATGAGTAAATCGATTGGGATAACTGGTGTTTGAGGTATGAGAAGGCCGGCCTGAGTGGCCGGGCGGTTCTAGGCGCTTCAGTCTGGAACCGCGCGACCGCTCCGGTCGCAGGTTCGAATCCTGCCTCGGGCATGGATGTGTGTGTTGTCCTTAAGTTAGTTAGGTTTAAGTAGTTCTAAGTTCTAGGGGACTGATGACCTCAGCTGTTAAGTCCCATAGTGCTCAGAGCCATTTGAACCAATTTGAAGATATGAGAAACTCCTCTTCAGTTGCTAGATCTATGAGGACAGTAGTTTGAATGACAGTAGTTCACATAGTTTTAATCTGTGAATGTGTAGGATTGTGCCTTCTTCCCCATCTTTCAGTTTCTGAATTGTATAACTGGCCATAAATTTTCCTTAAAATCTTCACCTTAGTGGCAAGAATGCGGTTTAAGAAAGCTGATATTAGGAAAGTGTTGCAAGAAGAAGGCTACAGTGGGTAGGACATAATCTATGAGCAGTGGGCACTTTTCTTAACAGTGTATTTTTACACCAGCTGAATGGTAGACGTACAAGAGGTCGTCCGCGAACGGGGTGGAGGGACAGGACCTTAGTGACCCTGGAAGAAGCAGATCCCGCAGCCAACACTGAAGATGCCTGATACAGAAGTAATATGTAATAAATTTCTGTGATGTTACAACTATTTTGTCATGCTTCGTGGACTTGATGTGTTAATAATTTCATTATGTTCCGTGTATGTCATGTATTTGTATATTTTTGTGTTCTGCAATGGGCCTAAATGGCCTGTGTATGTGCAATAAATGATGATGATGATGATGATAGGTAGGATTACAAAGGTTCAATAGTAGTGTTCTGATAATAAACCGATAAGCCATAAATACAACTTTTCTGTTTTCTGTAAAACCGACAGCGAGGAAAAAAACAAAACAACAGCTACTGTATATACAACTTTCGTTTGAACATATATATATACGGGAGAAAAAAATTAGTCTAATGGTTTACATACCCTTCTACCGTAGTTGAAACTACTGCGAGAAAGAAGTCGAAATCGCAAATTTTCACAGCACAACAGAGCGTTTTCTTTCTCGCTGTACGTTTTAAGAGAAAAAAAGTATAGCCTATGTCCGTCTGAATGTTTATCAGTGTTTCGTTAAGAAAATTTGGACGAATTCGGGCAACTACTTCTGGTAACTACAGCGACAGTGAAGACTGCCTGCCATTAGTCTTTTGACTTGTTTGATGCACCCTCCCCCCCCCCTCTCCCGCCCGCCCGCGAATTCCGCTCCTGTGCCAACCTCTTCATCTCAGAGGAGCACTTGCACCCTACGTCCTCAATTATTTGTTGGAAGTATTGAAATCTCTGTCTTACCTTGCAGTGCTTACCCTCTACAGCTCCCTGTAGTACCATAGAGGTTATTCCTGTTATTGTAACGCATGTCCTATCATTCTGTCCCTTCTTCTTGTCAGTATTTTCCGCATGTCCCTTTCTGCCCCGATTCTGCGGAGAACCTCCTCGTTCTTTCTCTGATCAGTCCACCTACTTTTCAACATTCTTCCGTACCAGCGCATTTCACACGCTTTAAATTCTCTTCTGTCCCGGTTTCCTCACTGTCCATGATTCACCACTATACAGTGCTGCGCTCAAGTGTACATTCTCAGAAATTTCTTCCTCAACTTTAAGGTGTACACAGCAAACACGAACCGTAGAACGGGCCATTACTAATTTTTTCCCAATGAAACAAAGTCTACCATTCTCCTTCCCTTGTACCGTCCTTACCTGTTCGTTCTGTTTCATATCGCTCTACAATGTCACGCCTACTTATATTTAGCCGACGCATATAGGGTTATTTTGCCCTAAAAGATGTCCAAAAGTCCATTTTGCAAATGCGAGTAATTCCAGAAATGCATAACCTGCTGCGATAGTCTGATAGATGCGGCATTTCTGAGGCAGTGTGTTATTTGCTTATTGTGCACTGATACTGTGTAGAACTAGTCTGTATTCACGTCTCGTTTGCAGTGGACCTGGCTTGAAATCACTCTGCTTCTATGAATGTGCCGGCCCGGGGTGGCCGAGCGGTTCTAGGCGCTACAGTCTGGAACCGCGCGACCGCTACGGTAGCAGGTTCGAATCCTGCCTCGGGCATGGATGTGTGTGATGCCCTTAGGTTAGTTCGGTTTAAGTAGTTGTAAGTTCTAGGGGACTGATGACATCAGCAGTTAGGTCCCATAGTACTCAGAGCCATTTGAACCATTTTCTATGAATGTGTTAATGTGTTCAAAAAATGGCTCTGAGCACTATGGGACATCACATCGGAGGTCATCAGTCCCCGGCCGGCTTAGGCCATTATCAAGGCCGAAATTGCAGTAGTGTAATAAAAACTTATAACAGTCACTGGTGTGAAGATGATGTCCTTCAAAAAAATTTTTAAGGCTGAGAATCCCAATTACAACAAGTTTATTCAAGTGCTCATAGCTCCTTAGGTATACATTTTAGAGCCCATGTGTACTAGACTTTTTTCTTGCCTTGGTCTATACTACCACCTCTGTAAGTTGCATACCCTACATTCTTTGCGACAACAATACCGGTACATGTATTCCACTGTTAAGAGGTGTCAGAATGATTTTCGCTTATACCTTTCGACTCGTTCGTTTCCGGTAAGGGATCCTTACCTCAGATTGATACATTTATCCTACTCATCACGGAATCACCCTGTATATACGAGGCGTGTTTTTTAAGTAAGTACCGTTTTGATATTTAAAAAAAGACGTGCTAAGATATCTCAATAATTTTATTTTTACATGAAAGCCTGTACCTTAATCTAAGCACTGACGCCATTACAGTCTGATTCTTCCTTGTTTACGTTGTGTACTGAGTGTTTAAAATGCCTCCGATAATCGTGAGTCCCGCCGACTTTGAAGTACGGGCTGTTATAAGATGTCTTAGTGTTAAAGGCCTAAATGCGATCGCTATTCATCGTGAGATCTGTGCAGTTTACGGAGAAAACATTATGGAATGGTAAGAAAGTGGGTGAGAGCATTTAAAGATGGCCGCACAAATGTGCATGATGAACAACGGAGTGGGCGTCGTTCGGTCGTTAATAAAAGTTTGGTGCAGGAAGTGGACAATAAAGTGAGAGAAAACAGACGCTTTACGATTTCCTCCTTGCGGGATGACTTTCCTAATGTTTCTCGTAGTGTTTTGTATGGCATTGTGACCGAGCACTTGAATTTCCGTAAATTGTGCTCACGTTGGGTACCGAAAATGTTGACGGATGTGCACAAAACCAAACGTTTAGACAGTGCGTTGACTTTCCTTGAGCGGTACCACAACGACGGTGATGATTTCTTATGCCAAATTGTTACGGGAGATGAAACATGGGTGGTCTACGTCACACCAGAATCAAAGCAACAGTATATGGAAGTTGAGCAAGGGCATCGTTTTGCTGCAAGGCAATGCCTGTCCGCATGTGGCGAATCAGACCAAAGATCTCATCACATCTTTTCGATGGGAAACTCTAGATCACTCTCCGTACAGCCCCGATCTTGCGTCCAGTGACTACCATCTGTTCCTGCATTTGAAGAAACACCTGGGCGATCAGCGTCTTGAAGACTATGACGAAGTCAAAACAGTGGTGATACAGTGGTTAACAAGTCAGGCAGCAGACTTCTATGAGGAGGGTATTCAAAAACTGGTACAACGTTATGACAAGTGCCTCAATATTGACGGAAATTATGTAGAGAAGTAGAATAAGGTACAGGCTTTCATGTAAAAATAAAATTATTGAGATATTTTAGCACGTCTTTTTTAATTTCAATATGGTACTTACTTAAAAAACATGCCTCGTACATACGTTTACTAGCGGAGGCGCGTATAACTTTGACGCTCTGCAGTGTCGTTGGATGACTTTTCAGGACATGGGTTCCTATGTAAAACTTCTTCACTAAGACTCTCCTACAACCTCTGGAACTGTGAAACACCCTATGGAAGTTTTTTTGTTAACTGATAAGCCACTCCCATTTCCTCACCGTTTTAAATGTTTGTGAAGCAGACCCGTAGGCTGCACGTAAATGCGGCGCTGCTTGCAGAGCCAACGCCTAGCAGAGGTCGGTAAGCGAGCCAGAACGTCACAGGTGTTCCCACGTAGCCGCGTCGCGTCGCCATTCAAGGCCGGAGGTTCATTCAGGCTGCGGCTTCCAGACCGGTCCTAAATAAGACGGCTTTATCTTTACGACTGTTTGGCTTAGCCCGCGCCTTGATGGCTCTCCCGATAGTCTCGGACACAAAGCGTAATTCAGTGGCCCGCCCTCCGTCCGCACACCTCGCACCGCTTGTTTATAAACACGCCGCCTCTCGCGTCTGCGCACCTGTTTACAAACATCTTCAATGGTTTTCACGCTACAAAGAGAGGCTGACGCGTCGAAATTAAAAGTTTGCTATGGCGTCAGTTGAAAGTTGGCTGTTCAGGTGGCTGCCAGCAGCGATCTACCTGGTTCGGCAATCTCGCTGGCTCCGTCTCTCACTTCTAGTTTGTGTCGAGTCGAGATGCCAATAAAGCAGAGGAAAATGGCGTTTTGCGTTCAACGTTTCGACAGGTGTATTTCAGTAACAAGGGTGCTGCGTGATTTTCTTCGAGAGTACGGCCCCAGGCACGATTCGGCTGTAAGGGGCGGATGCATCTCACATTTTGGCATTGGCCTCCAACATTGCCTGATCTTACGGTATGAGATGTTTTTTATGGGGTGTGAAAGACGCCGTATATGTGCCTCCCATTTCCAACATTTTTGCGTCATTTGTGACGTCACATAGCTACAACGACTACAGACAAGCTCGGGAAAGTTTGTTTTTCATGCGTCTGTTGGAGGAGATGTTGAATGTGTAAATGAAAACTATCATAAACGTAATTGCAAGAAGCACCCAAAGATTACACAGGTACATAAACATTAATGTGACCACCGCCTACGGTCGACGTCGACGTCCAATAACCATTCATAGGCGGCAAGTGGCAGCACTAGCAGTGGGGGATATGTAAGGATTGTCGGTGGGAGGGGGGGGAGGGAGGGAGGATACGGAGAACAGTGCAGTCGTTGTGATAATGCGGAAACTGACGTCGAAAATGGAATGATCATTGGCTTTCTTGCCAAGGTTGGAAGCATTTTCGAAACGGCTAAGTTTATTAACCACTCGTGTGCTGCAATGGTTACCGTATACAGTGCATGGCAACATGGCGCTATCCAAAACCGGTACCGAGACAACAATGCTGCAGCACGTGCCATAGACGACAGGGGTGAACGAGGCTATAGAGATGTGTACAGGCGACAAAGTGCAACTGTTGAGTAACCAAGCGGCTATCAGCGGTGTCTCCTCAACGACTGTTCAGCTCCAAGATGCTACTCCAGGCGGGTGTAAAAATGAATGTGCGCAACGGAAAATAATAAACGCTAAAATGATGATTTGAGCCTATCTGAATACTCCCTGAAGCATATCTTAGGATCTCTGAATGCTCTTTTTGACATATAAATTACAATCTAGACATAAATGAATGATGAAGGCAACTAATACTACAAAATGATAAACGTTGTTGCTCAACATATATTTATTATAGATTAAAATCAACCCTTTAAGTACAGTTCTCTATATTTCCTAACTAAAATTATTAATCAATTGCCCAACTCTGCCCCTTATTACGACTGCGCGGTCTAATATCACTAACGCGAAATGACTGGCATCATCTACATACCAAACACTACAAGACACAATTTTCAAAGACGATCTACGGTTGTGTGGAGCCTTAGTGGAAATAAACTAACGTGATCACAGCTGTTTAGCTTTATAGTCCTAATAAGCCGAAGTAATTTGCGATATCTCCGTATGTACTGCGTCCGGTGCGTCGAAGTGATGGTTCTCGTACTCGTCTGAGACGATGGAAGAACTACAGCCACAAATAAACTCTTTCAGACACTAGAATGGCAGAGGGCGGTCCTCTGACAAATATACTATAATACTGTCTTCTCCTCTCTGTGTTCTACAGACGAGAAACGCGAACTCCCAGCCACAAGGACGGAGTTCAGATAACGTCTCAACGTAAGTATAGGCAGAAGAAGTGCTCTCAATTACCGAACGCTGCATGCTCAACGACGACTTCCAACCCGGAGGTGAAGTCCAGAATCATACAGGTTCACAACAGTATAGTGCCTAACTGTTCTAACTATAAACTCTCCTGAGAGCAAAGACAGCAAGTCCGTCTGTACCAACAAAGCTGATACGCAGCGACAGTCACACACAACGGAAGATCTCGTCTCTCTCACCGTTGGCTTCCCAGCAAGGCTCGGCTCCCCACCCTCGTGATTCAGAAAATGAATCATATTCCCGAAACCACGGAATATTCTCCCTCTCTACAGATTCTTCCGAACACTGACCAACCATATTTTAGTCTTTTGACGCCCAGCGCGGAAAGTTTGCGAGGAAACACCTATACTCGTACAATGGTACGCTTCTGAGTAAAAATCCTTGGAAATAACCCAGCCTGCGTGGTTTCCGAGGGGCCGCTTCTTCGTTCCTCTAAGTTGCATCCAAGATTTGCAGAGTTCCCGGTTATCCCTCCGGTCCTGCTACAACAGCACCGGCTGTCACCCCATTGTGCTCCAGAGGTCAGGAGCAGGACCAGCACCTGTGCGGGCCATCCACCCAGAGCTTGAGTTCTGCCTGCCGTTTCATCTCCACTGGCGTTCCAACCTCTACTAGTATAGCCAATCATTCATTACGCCGTTCTGATAAAGACAATCCGTCACCATTCACGTGTAAGATGGCAAGAACTGTGCCCCTTACATGAAGTCATTAAAGATCACCGAACTCATGTTGTGTGAATAGTAGGGCTGAACAAAAATGACTGCGAAGGCAAAATGCATCTTGTAGAGTGTATAGTATGGACGTATTGGAATAATTAATGTTGGGTGATGGTTATAAAGTAATTCACGCGACATGAAAACTTTGTGGAAATGCGTCGATTTACTGGAGGCTAGTTTATCTCAAGGAAGTATTCAGAGTTGACCGCGGCCGGGCTGGGGAGCGGCGCTGGGAAGGGATGCATAATTAACGCGACTTGCGCTGCAGTTGGTGTAAGTGATTTTGCTGGAGGGGAAACCGAAGCGAAGAGCGGACTGGCAGAAGTCTCCGTAGAAGTCTTCCATTCCCAGCTTGCCTAGAGTGCGGACGTAGCGATCTTTACTCAGCTTGCCTGAGAGCGAGTGAGCATCTCTACAGTTTAGGACTTAGCAAACGGAACAATTGAGCTTGGAGACAGAAAGTTTTCGTACAGCTATGTACTGAGCAAGATAGCTAGGAGTGAATCGACGAGCGCAGCCTTGCAGCACCACGAGGTCGGCCGACGTCCGCACAACAACGCCGCCCGGCCACGCTGAATTCGGTGATATTGCGCCCACTCCGGCTTGAGTTAGGCCACTGATTAATTTGTTGGATTACGCCGGCAAAGTTTCCACGAGGTTTTCATGGGTCATGTATTGTAGAATTCTCCTCGCACTTCGCATTATGCCTGGGTCAGCCGATAGGATTTACTTTTGAATTATCGCGCTTTACTCCACGCAAACGCAATTTATTACCACTGCCTGTTAGGAGTGTCATGTAATGTGATGATTCAAGGTCGTGAGTTAAAATAAATTTGTGCTAATCGACTACATCTGTTTTCAATCAAGTAGCTGAAATCTCAAGTCACTTTCTTAATCAATTTTATGTTCAACATTTGCATCTGGTGTTCAATAGCTGAAAGTAACATCAATGTACATCCCTTTTTAATTAAAAGGGATCAATTCTGAATCAATTAATGTCAACACTGCCACCGCAGTTCAGTCAGGAGTCACAGGGTCTTATTACTTTCTTTGCCTTATCCGACACTGCGGCAGTTTTGCACTCTCTGTTGATCTGTTAGTCAATTACCTGGGGTGAACACACGCCAAAACCAGATAAGTGACGGGTGGGGTGTTACACATGTAATAAGCGTTAACAATTATTTTCAAGGCGTACATGAAAATGTCAGTCTCCTTTAGATATTCATATATACGATGTACAACCTCTCAAATGATACCTCATTGTGGTTGTAGTTCACGACAAAGTATGTGGATGAGTGCTTGTAAGATGGGAAACTATAGCCACCTTACACAGCGTATAGGCCTCCGCAGCAAGGGCATGGTTCATGCACCCATGCTCACTGCTCTTCATCGACGACGAAGACTGGAATTTTCACACCAGTACCGCTGCTAGACATTCCCTGAGAGGCAAAAAGTGGCCTCTTCAGATCAATCTCGTTTTATGCTCGTCAGACAGATGGCCGTTGGGTCGTCGGAAGGGTCCAGGCCGGATGATGGGGTGTCATGTTCCGGAGAATGTTTTCGTGGCATTCCCTGTGTGATCTCCTAATTCTGGAAGGCACAATGGATCAACACAAGTGTGCATGTATCCTTGGTGACCATATCTACCCCTACACTTCTAGAATAAAAACGGGTGGACAAACCGAAATTTAAATAGGTAGGTAGGTAGGTAGTTAGTGTTTAACGTCCCGTCGACAACGAGGTCATTAGAGACGGAGCGCAAGCTCGGGTTAGGGAAGGATTGGGAAGGAAATCGGCCGTGCCCTTTCAAAGGAATCATCCCGGCATTTGCCTGAAACGATTTAGGTAAATCACGGAAAACCTAAATCAGGATGGTTGGAGACGGGATTGAACCGTCGTCCTCCCGAATGCGAGTCCAGTGTGCTAACCACTGCGCCACCTCGCTGGGTCCGAAATTTAAATCCACGATGGAAGAGACGGGCGAGTCAGAAAGCCTATGAGGCTCTGTTACCAACACAGCGGCCGTTTTGGAAGGCGCCATCTTGGATGCAGCTCGTAAATTTCAAATGGAAATTGAGTTGTGTGTTACTTCAAAGAAATTTAGAAAATGGTTCAAATGGCTCTGAGCACTATGGGACTTAACGTCTTAGGTCATCAGTCCCCTAGAACTTAGAACTACTTAAACCTAACTAACCTAAGGACATCACACACATCCATGCCCGTAGCGGTCGCGAGGTTCCAGACTGTAGCGCCTAGAACCGCTCGGCCACCCCAGCTGGCAGAAATTTAGAATGCGCGGATAAAACAACTGTTCCTTTCATTTGAGCATATATTTATTCATTCTCGAGTTATGTCGCCTTTTGTACGGAACAAGGTAAATACTGGTGATAACACATAAAAGCTGCAGAATTTTCCCGGCGGTGGCGTCCACCACGTTGTAACGTTGTTAATATTTACCTCTCTCGTTCCGCACTGTTTTTAACAAACAGATCTACCTGTATGCGGTCACAAGTGTCAACAACCCGTTCTCTGAGGTGTGCAAGGTTTGTGATCTCCATCATATCCACAACTGCTTTCACGTGGTCCTACGGGTAGAAATCTCAGTTGTACACGCAATGAAGATCAGGGCAGAGAACTAAGAAAGGAACGAGGAAAACGGCTGTATCGGATAGGAAGGGTAGATGATGTTTTCTAGTAGAGACACCCAACAATAATGGTGGAGTGGTAAAGAACTGGACTCTCATTATGTGAATGTCATTTCAGATCCCCGTACAGAAATCTTGATTTAATTTATTGGTAGTTTCTCTAAATAACTCATGGCAAATACCTGAAAGGTTCCTATGAAAAGGATCCGATGAATACCCTTCCTCAGCCTTTCTCCAGTCCGAGCTTATGTACCTCATCGTTGACAAGAGAAACAGCTAATTTGAAACAGTAGTATCGCATTTATAAAAATGCACTGACAGAAAAAAAATTGCATAACCAAAAAGAAGTTGTGCTACATAAACGAAAGTTGGTAGTCGTGTTTCTACTCTGAAAGATGACATCTATTTAACTTTCGTTCCAGTCGCACACGAGTGACACTTGTAGCGTCAATATGAGGATACAAATCAGGTTTGCTTTAAAAACGCGCTGTAACGATCGAGATCGTTAATTACCTTTGAGCTTGGGCTCAGTGAGCTGATGTTAGTCAAGAATGTCTATAAGACGACGAAGACACAATAATCAACAGCTCTCTGAATTTGAAAAAAGTCTTGTATTAGGATTACGCGAAGCTGGAAGTTACTTCAGTGATTTGGAGAAAGACTTACCAGGTATCTAGCCACTGTATATGACTGTTGGCTGCGGTGGTCACGGAAAGGTACGGTCACAAGGAGACCGCGCTCTCCAGAGGGCCACCGAGAGGGAAGACCATCGTATGGCTGTGGCGCATCGTACTGTGTCTGCAGCAGCAGTTCGTGCAGTCTTTGGCACCACAGTGACACAAATAATTGTGACAGAACAGTTGCTTCAAGGACAGCTCCTAGGCAGACACCCTATAGCGTGCATTACACTGACCCCAAACCACCAATGTTTTCGACTTCACTAGTGTCAAGCGAGAGCTCGTTGTAGGGCAGGGTGAAGGTCTATTGTGTTTACTGATGAAAGCTGGTTCTGCCTCGGTGCCAGTGAGGGCCGTGTGTTGGTTAGAAAAAAGGCTAGTTGAGGGCCTGCAACTAACCTGTCAGCGTTTTAGACACACATCCCTACGCCTGAATTTATGGTCTGGGGTGCGATTTCGTATGACAGCAGGAACACTGCCGTGGTTACGCCACGCACCCTCACTGCAAATTTGTACGTCAGTCTGATGATTCGATCTATTGTGTTACCATTCATGAACAACATTCCAGGGTGTGTGTCCGACAGCACGACGCTCGCCCACATACCGCTGTTATACCCATCATGCTCTACAGGTTGTCGACAAGTTGCCTCGATCTGCTCGATCACTAGATCTGTCTCCAATCAAGTACATATGCGTCAGCATCGGACTACAGCTCCAGCGTCATCCACAAATACACTACTGGCCATTAAAATTGCTACACCACGAAGATGACGTGCTGCAGACGCGAAATTCAACCGACAGGAAGAAGATGCTGTGATATGCAAATGATAAGCTTTTCAGAGCATTCACACAAGATTGGCACCGGTGGCGACACCTACAACGTGCTGACATGAGGAAAGTTTCCAACCGATTTCTCATACAGAAACAGCAGTTGACCCGCGTTGTCAGGTGAAACGTTGTTGTGATGCCTCGTGTAAGGATGAGAAAAGCGTACCATCTCGTTTCCGACTTTGATAAAAGTCGGATTGTAGCGGTTCACCGTATCGCGGCCTTGCTGCTCTCGTTGGTCGAGATCCAATGACTGTTAGCAGAATTTGGAATCTGTGGGTTCAGGAGGGTAATTCGGAACGCCGTGCTGGATCCCAACGGCCTCGTATCACTAGCAGTCGAGATGACAGGCATCTTATCCGCATGGCTGAAACGAGTCGTGCAGCCACGTCTCGATCCCTGAGTCAACAGATGGGGACGTTTGCAAGACAACAACCAACTGCACGAACAGTTCGACGACGTTTGGAACAGCATGGATTATCACCTCGGAGACCATGGCTGCGGTTGACGCTGCATCACAGACAGGAGCGCCTGCGATGGTGTACTCAACGACGAACCTGGGTGCACGAATGGCAAAACGTAATTTTTTCGGATGAATCCAGGTTCTGTTTACAGCATCATGATGTTTGGCGACATCGCGGTAAACACACATTGGATGCGTGGATTCGTCATCGCCATACTGGCGTATCACACGGCGTGATGGTATGGGGTGCCATTGGTTACACGTCTCGGTCACCTTTTGTTCGTATTGACGGCACTTTGAACAGTGGACGTTACATTTCAGATGTGTTACGCCCCGTGGCTCTACCCTTCATTCGATCCCTGCGAAACCCTACATTTGAGCACGACCGCATGTTGCAGGTCCTGTACGGGCCTTTCTGGATACAGAAAATGTTCGACTGCTGCGCTGGCCAGCACATTCTCCAGATCTCTCACCAATTGAAAACGTCTGGTCAATGGTGGGCGAGCAACTGGCTCGTCACAATACGCCAGTCACTACTCTTGATGAACTGTGGTATCGTGTTGAAGATGCATGGGCAGCTGTACCTGTACACGCCATCCAAGCTCTGTTTGACTGAATGCCCAGGTGTATCAAGGCCGTTATTACGGCCAGAGTTGGTTGTTCTGGGTACTGATTTCTCAGGATCTATGCACCCAAATTGCGTGAAAATGTAATCACATGTCAGTTCTAGTATAATATATTTGTCCAGTGAATACCCGTTTATCATGTGCATTTCTTCTTGGTGTAGCAATTTTAATGACCAGTAGTGTAGCATTAATCTTCACTGTATTGACCGACCAAGTGTAACAGGCGTGGAACTCCATCCCACAAACTGTGATCCGACATCTGTACGACACGTTTGCATGTCTGAATTCAACATTCTGGCGGTTACACCGGTTATTAATGTACCAGCATTTCACATTTGCAATGGCTTCTCCCGCCAGGCCTAGCAAAACTCTACCATCTAGTGAGCAAGATGTACGAGACAGGCGAAATACCCTCTGACTTCAAGAAGAATATAATAATTCCAAACCCAAAGAAATCAGGCGTTGACAGATGTGAAAATTACCAAACTATCAGTTTAATAAGCCACAGATGCAAAATACTAACGCTAATTCTTTACAGACGAATGGAAAAACTGGTTGAAGCCGACCTCGGGGAAGATCAGTTTGGATTCCGCAGAAATGTTGGAATACGTGAGGCAATACTGACCCTAGAAAATAGATTAAAGAAATGCAAACCTACGTTTCTAGCATTTGTAGACTTAGAGAAAGCTTTCGACAATGTTGACTGGAATACTCTCTTTCAAATTCTAAAGGTGGCAGGGGTAAAATACAGGGAGCGAAAGGCTATTTACAATTTGTAGAGAAACCAGATGGCAGTTATAAGAGTCGAGGGACATGAAAGGGAAGCAGTGGTTGGGAAGGGAGTGAGACAAGGTTGTAGCCTCTCCCCGATGATATTCAATCTGTATATTGAGCAAGCAGTACAGGAAACAAAAGAAAAGTTCGGAGTAGGTATTAAAATCCATGGAGAAGAACTAAAAACGTTGAGGTTCGCCGATGACATTGTAATTCTGTCAGAGACAGCAAAGGACTTGGAAGAGCAGTTGAACGGAATGGACAGTGTCTTGAAAGGAGGATATAAGATGAACATCAACAAAAGCAAAACGAGGATAATGGAATGTAGTCGAATTATGTCGGGTGATGCTGAGGGAATTAGATTAGGAAATGATACACTTAAAGTGGTAAAGGAGTTTTGCTATTTGGGGAGCAAAATAACTGATTATGGTCGAAGTAGAGAGGATATAAAATGTAGACTGGCAATGGGAAGGAAAGCGTTTCTGAAGAAGAGAAATTTGTTAACATCGAGTATAGATATAAGTGTCAGGAAGTCGTTTCTGAAAGTATTTGTATGGAGTGTAGCCATGTATGGAAGTGAAACATGGACGATAAATAGTTTGGGCAAGAAGAGAATAGAAGGTTTTGAAATGTGGTGCTACAGAAGAATGCTGAAGATTAGATGGGTAGATTACATAACTAATGAGGCGGTTTTGAATAGAATTGGGGAGAAGAGGAGTTTGTGGCACAACTTGACAAGAAGAAGGGACCGGTTGGTAGGACGTGTTGTGAGGCATGAAGGGATCGCAAATTAGGCATTGGAGGGCAGCATGGAGGGTAAAAATCGTAGAGGGAGACCAAGAGATGAATACACTAAGCAGATTCAGAAGGATGTAGGTTGCAGTAAGTACTGGGAGATGAAGAAGCTTGCACAGGATAGAGTAGCATGGAGAGCTGCATCAAACCAGTCTCAGGACTGAAGACAACAACAACATGTGTAGGTGGTTTTACATTTCGAGTTGTAACCCTCCTAATGCATCCTAAAGGCTAGGAAGCCGGCGTTAAACTGCTCGCCGCAGAATTTCCTGGCTCTATCAACTGGTTCTGCCTCTTGGAGCAGAATTATGCAAGCTGCCGGGCATTTGAGATCTAACGCAGTCTTGAGCGTGGACGGCGATCAGCTTTTCCTATTAATTACGAGAGTGAGAAACGTGGGCAAGGAATTCAACACGAAACAGATTAAAGATTTATAAACGTATACCCTTGAGCAGCCTAGACTGACATATTTATACTACTTACATATATAGCAGTCAGTGACTGCACGAATCAACCTATCTAATTTAGATACCGACGTTATTAACGTGCTGCAGAGAGTTGAATTCGCGCAAGATAATCCTAACGTACTAGAGAGCTGAACCCACGAGATAGTGATGAAGGCGATAAAAAGGGGGTGGTTGCGATGGCTAGTTTCAAGTGTCAGAGGGTGTTGCCTCACGGAAATTTGCGTGGCATAGTCGTGTATGCCAACTGAAAACTAGTGACGCGTATTATTATTATTATTTACATTTTATGGACTTCATTGGGCCACTCTAGTCAACTTTATACAAAGAATTTTTCAGTTTCCTGTCAGCCCAGTACTTCTTCATTCTCTGGGATCTCATGCTTCTTTCTTCATCGGAAATCACCCTTCTTACTGTCTGTTTGTTGATTCTCGTTTGCAGTCTGGTTTCATTGTCTGTGAGTTTCCTGATTTTGTCAGTTTTGTCTCTTAAGTCTTCCAATGTAATCTGTAGCTCATCCATATCTTCCTTGATGTCTGTAATCCACTTAATGTTGCACTTACTATTCCACAGTTTTTCTATTATTCTCCTGATGATCCTGTTCTCTTGTGTTCTGATTAGATGTCGGAATAATGAAATGCGTTTCTTCCTGATTGTACTCATTACCGGTTCTATTTCCTTGTAGACTGTTTCGTTTGTGGCTACTCTCCAGTTTACATCTTTCTGCTACGATTTGTTGATGCACGTTCTGATGATTCTTCTCTCTATTGTGAGTATTTTGTCTATTTGTGCACTGTTAGTTGTTTTGAAGATGGTTTCACTTGCGTATGTTATTTCTGGTTGAGTGACTGTTTTGTAGTGTTTTAGTTTTGTTGCTATTGACAGGCTCTATTTGTAGTAGGTGTTCTTGGTGATATATTGTGCTCTAGTCAATTTGTTTATTCTGTTATGCCATGTTGGCTTTTCATTGAGGTTATATGTTATGATTTCTCCTAGATATTTAAATTTAACTACAATTTTGATTTCTTGGTTTCCTATGGCAATTTTGTTTATGAGTGGTGGGTCAGTTAATATGATGACTGTTTTTTCAAAGGACCAATTTTCTGTGCTATTTTCTGTAGCGAGATAACTTGTTTCGTTTCCTGAATACTGTTGGACAAGAAAGCAAGTTCATCAGCAAATCCTAGACAATTTAAACTTATGTTGTCTTTGGGTCTTCCAATTTGGATGTTCTTTGGGTTAGTCTTGTACCATTCCCTCATTATGTATTCTAAAGCACAGTTGAACAGCAGGGGTGCCGAGCAATCTCCTTGTCTTAAACCTGTTTTTTATGATGAATGGCTCAGAGAGTTCCCCCCTGAACTTGAATTTTGATACAGTGTTGGTTAAGGTGAGTTCTATCAAACTGATTAATTTTGTATGGATCTCGAAATTTCTTAAGGTTTTTAACATTGAATGTCTATAGATACAGTCGTATGCTTTTTTAAAGTCCACAAAGGTTATTACAAGAGGTTTATTTCGTTTCTTGTAATATGCTATGGCTTATTTTTAAGTGATGATCTGTTCTGCACAGGTTCTCCAAGGTCTGAAGCCTCCCTAGTATTCACCTAATTCTTCCTCTGGTTGCTTTTTGATCCTCTTGTTTAGGATTCTGGAGAAAATCTTGTATGTGCAGTCTAAGAGAGAGATGCCTCTGTAATTATCTGGGTTGCTTTTACCTCCTTTTTTGTGGAGCGGGTGGATTATGGCTGTGGTCCAATGTTCGGGAAACTTTTGTGTCATTCAGATTTTTGTTAGGGCTATGTGTAAGGATGTTCGAACTGTATTACTGGCATATTTCCACATTTCTGCAAAAACTTGGTCTTCTCCGCATGCCTCATAATTTTTCATCTCCCTGAGTGCCATTTCCACCTCTTGGACTATTGGAGGATTTTTGAGATCAGGTGGCGTCTTTAAGGATGTGTCTGTATTAATTGCTAAAAGTTCCTGGGGTTCTTCACAATTCAAAAGTTTGCTAAATGCTTTTGCCATCATTTCGGCATTTTCCTTGTCATTATGTGCCATTTTTCCATCTTCCCTTTTCAGCATTAACGTGGGAGGGGCAAATTTTTGTAATTGTCTTCACGAGTATACGTGACTGACATTACTACCGTCTGTTCAAAGTAATGAATAGGCGAAATGAAATCTCAGTCACGACGTCAAGCGCCAAGAGTACATCGCGGCTGCGTTGCAGGCGTCTTGCTGCTACCGTAGTTCTAATGAGATCGTGGAAAACTCTGTCTGTGGCGGCGCTCTATTACCTCGAAGTGCCGCACTTGGTGAGCTTCCGATCTCAGAAAACAGGGCTAGTATCAACTGCTGAGAGCGGCGTTAGCCGGAGACTGCCTGCTGGGACTTAGAGAATAGACAATCTTTTCTATTGACGTAAGTTTAACACATTGCCTTGACTCTATTCGCTGAAACCCGGTCGGTTATGTACCACTGCGCCTCGTCAAAGAAGAAGAGCCGTTCTAAGTTTTATATGAATTTAACGGATGCCGCCATCTTCAGAAAATAATTAAATCTTCTCAAAATGATTGGATCCGAATATAAATTCGGGAATACCGTTCACCAGTATGTCAAGAAACTGTTTGTTTGCATTAAATATTTGGTAACCTCGAAATAAAGATGGTAAACACATAACTCCACTAGCGAATCAGTCGTCAGGAATGACTGCCAAATCTATACTGCTATGTATTGATTATTAATACACTCCTGGAAATGGAAAAAAGAACACATTGACACCGGTGTGTCAGACCCACCATACTTGCTCCGGACACTGCGAGAGGGCTGTACAAGCAATGATCACACGCACGGCACAGCGGACACACCAGGTACCGCGGTGTTGGCCGTCGAATGGCGCTAGCTGCGCAGCATTTGTGCACCGCCGCCGTCAGTGTCAGCCAGTTTGCCGTGGCATACGGATCTCCATCGCAGTCTTTAACACTGGTAGCATGCCGCGACAGCGTGGACGTGAACCGTATGTGCAGTTGACGGACTTTGAGCGAGGGCGTATAGTGGGCATGCGGGAGGCCGGGTGGACGTACCGCCGAATTGCTCAACACGTGGGGCGTGAGGTCTCCACAGTACATCGATGTTGTCGCCAGTGGTCGGCGGAAGGTGCACACGCCCGTCGACCTGGGACCGGACCGCAGCGACGCACGGATGCACGCCAAGACCGTAGGATCCTACGCAGTGCCGTAGGGGACCGCACCGCCACTTCCCAACAAATTAGGGACACTGTTGCTCCTGGGGTATCGGCAAGGACCATTCGCAACCGTCTCCATGAAGCTGGGCTACGGTCCCGCCCACCGTTAGGCCGTCTTCCGCTCACGCCCCAACATCGTGCAGCCCGCCTCCAGTGGTGTCGCGACAGGCGTGAATGGAGGGACGAATGGAGACGTGTCGTCTTCAGCGATGAGAGTCGCTTCTGCCTTGCTGCCAATGATGGTCGTATGCGTGTTTGGCGCCGTGCAGGTGAGCCCCACAATCAGGACTGCATACGACCGAGGCACACAGGGCCAACACCCGGCATCATGGTGTGGGGAGCGATCTCCTACACTGGCCGTACACCACTGGTGATCGTCGAGGGGACACTGAATAGTGCACGGTACATCCAAACCGTCATCGAACCCATCGTTCTACCATTCCTAGACCGGCAAGGGAACTTGCTGTTCCAACAGGGCAATGCACGTCCGCATGTATCCCGTGCCACCCAACGTGCTCTAGAAGGTGTAAGTCAACTACCCTGGCCAGCAAGATCTCCGGATCTGTCCCCCATTGAGCATGTTTGGGACTGGATGAAGCGTCGTCTCACGCGGTCTGCACGTCCAGCACGAACGCTGGTCCAACTGAGGCGCCAGGTGGAAATGGCATGGCAAGCCGTTCCACAGGACTACATCCAGCATCTCTACGATCGTCTCCATGGGAGAATAGCAGCCTGCATTGCTGCGAAAGGTGGATATACACTGTACTAGTGCCGACATTGTGCATGCTCTGTTGCCTGTGTCTATGTGCCTGTGGTTCTGTCAGTGTGATCATGTGATGTATCTGACCCCAGGAATGTGTCAATAAAGTTTCCCCTTCCTGGGACAATGAATTCACGGTGTTCTTATTTCAATTTCCAGGAGTGTAGTTTGGTGTTTTTCCCTTTGTTATTGGCTTCTCACGAACACATGTGTACGTACCATGACGCGTGACGAACCTTGCCAGGTTTGTTGTGTTGCAAAGAAGATGCCTGCCAGACTCTTTGTGATGGAGGCCATAGGAAGCATGGGGCCAGGATAGTAGCAAACTAATCGTTTTGTTTCTTGGATGTCGCAAGAGTTTATAGAGGCTGAAAATGTGTCCCGAAGACAAGGGTAGGGCCGACCACGTGCGACATCAGAAAGATGATGATGAAGTCCCATTCTCCCCTACAGAGCGTAGGGGATGATGCGGGAGACCCTCACCGCTGTACTACGCAAGGTGGTTTGCCATTGCCTTCCTCCGACCGTAATGGGGATGAATGATGATGATGACGGCACAACAACACCCAGTCATCTCGGGGCAGGTGAAAATCCTTGACCCCGCTGGGAATCGAACCCGTGCTCGGGAAGCGAGAGCGCTACCGCGAGACCACGAGCTGCGGACTGACATAAGAAGGAGAGGACCGTTATTTGGCTGTAAGGGCACGACAGTACCGCCTTAGCACTGCACGGCTACTGGCATCTGACCTCGCAGCACCCACTGGACGAGTTGCATCGAGGCAAACGGTGTAGAGAAGACTTCGGCAGAGTGGCCTTTATTGTTGGAGACCTGTTGTATGTGCACCTCTCACACGTTTTCACAGAAGTGAACCTCTAGAGAGGCGTCGTCAAAATGCCACTTGGACAGTTGAACATTGGAAAATACTCGTTTCACAGACGAACCTTGATCTGGTCTGGAGTGTGATTCTTAATGGATTCGTATATGGAGGAAATGTGGAACATGATTTCGGGACCCTGGGTCGAGGAGGGTTACTAATGGTGATGGCAAGGATTATGCTGACCACTAGAACACCTCTTCACGAAATTGTACGGGTGAATCGGCAAGGTTTAAGGGTTGTCAGGTATCGTGACAAGACCTTGGAACGTCATTTGCGGTTATTGCTAGGTACTGTGTACCCAGACTTTGTACTGATGGACCATAATGCTCGACCTCATAAAGTACAGGTGGTTTATGTTTCCTTGAAAACGGAAAATAGTGCACGGATGGCGTGGTCTGCTCAGTCCCCCCATATTGAATCCCATACAGCATGTTTGGGATGCCCTAGGGAGACAGGTTGCATCACGTCAGGATCCACCAATCACTCTCCAAGACTTGTGAGTAGTTCTGCGGGACGAAAGGGCGTTATTGCCTCAACGTGAGATTGATGACATCATCCACAGCATGCCCCATCGTTGTCAGTCCTGTATTGTTGCCAGAGGTACACACACCCCTTACTGAGCCCATTAACCAGTTGAAGGAATGCGTGTGCAAATCCGTTAAGTTGGGAAAAATGAAGAACATTTGTGTCCATCATAATGCAAGATGCAATTTGTTTACATTCTGCATTCTTTACATTGTTTCTACTTTACTATCATCTGTTTATACTGTTTTGTGGCAAAATCCAGGATGGATGCCAAAATTTCCGTTTGTTGCTTTAATTCTGGGTGCCAGCGTAGAAAGGGAAGGTATATACACAAGCTGGTTATATTTAAACTTTCGCTACTTGGGACAGTGTAAAAGGAAATCGACACTGACGGAAACAAATCGCAACACCAAGAAAAAATTGTGTTTCATAAAGGAAAGCTGGTAGGCGTGTTTCTACATGTGAAAGTTGATGTCTTTTCAAATTTCGCTCCAGTAGCGTAAGAGTGGCGCTAGTATCGCCTCTTTGAGAATGGAAATAAAGTTTGATTTAATGCACGCTATAACGGTCGTAAGCGTTAGTTTCTTTGTAGACTGGACGTGGTGAGTTGATGTTAGCCAGGAATTCCTTTAAGGCGGCAAAGACGCCGTTATCAACACCTCACAGAGTTTGAACGAGGTGATGTAATAGGGCTACGAGAAGTTGGATGTTGCTTCTGCGATAATGTAAAAAGATTTGGCAGGAATGTAGCTTCTGTACGTGATTGCTGGCAGCTGTGGTCACGAGGACGTTCGGTCGCTTAGACCGGGCTCCGGAGGGCCACATGTCACTATCGAGAGGGACGACCATCGTGCTCGGCGTGGTGCTCCGGTGCATCGTACTCATCTGCAGCACAAGTCTGAGCACTAATCGGCACCACAGCGGCACAATGAACTGTCACAAATCGATTACTTCAAGGACATCTCCGAGCCAGACGCCCTGTAGCGTGCATTCCACCAAGCCAAATCCGCCACCATCTGTGACTTCAGTGGTGGCAAGCGAGAGCTCGTTGGAGGGCAGAGTGGAGGTCTGATGTGTTTTCTGATGAAAGATGGTTCTGCCTCAGTGCCAGTGACGGCCGTATGTTGGTTCAAAAAAGGCCAGTTGAGGGCCTGCGACTACCCTCTCAGCGTCTTAGACACACAGACCTACACCCAAAGTTATGGTCTGGGGCACGATTTCGTATGATAGAAGGAGCACTCTCTTGGTTATCCAACCTACACCTCACTGCAAATTTGCACCTCAGGCTGATGATTCGACCTATTGTGATTTCGTTCATGAACAACATTCCAGGGTGCGTTTTCCAGTTGGATAACGCTTGCCCACATACCGATATTGTAACCCAACATGCTCTACAGAGTGTCGACATGTTTCTTTGGCCTACTCGATCACCAGATTGGACGACGATTCCAGCGTTATCCACAACCAGCATAAACTTCCCCGTATTGACCGACCAAGTGCAACAGGCATGGAACTCTACCCCACAAACTAACATACAGGACCTGTACATCACAGTATATGCATCTTTGTATCCTTTCATTGAACAGTCTGGCCGTTACACCGATTAGTAATGTACTAGCATTTCACACTTGCAATGTCTTATCTCGCACTTACAGTAACCTGTGATCTTGCAATGTTAATCACTTAAATACGAGTATGTTATCTAGGAAAATGTATTCCTGAAATTTCATTACTCTACATTAATTATTTTTAGATGCTGCGATTTTTTTCCGTCGGTATATTTACCGTATGGCTATCTTACTTTTTAGGAATGATGTTCAGACCGTGCGCTGCTGGATTTGCGTCGTTAATAGTGCTTGTGTCACGACTTGCCGTTAGGTACCGATACGTGCACACGACAATCAGTGTGCATTACAGCTCCAGAGGCCGGCCGGGTTGGTCGAGCGGTTCTAGGCGCTACAGTGTGGAACCGCGCGACCGCTACGGTCGCAAGTTCGAATCCTGCCTCCGGCATGGATGTGTGTGATGTCCTTAGGTTAATTACGTTTAAGTAGTTCTAAGTTCTAGGGGACTGATGACCTCAGAAGTTACGTCCCATAGTGCTCAGACCCATTTGAACCATTTTTACAGCTGCAGACAGTAAACATGTTTTGGACAAGTTGTGTAGAACTTTACTCCTAAAGCTGTTTTACCAAACAACAGCAGTAGTACTTCTGCTCCATCGTTCGAAAAGTGCTGCAAACAATATTGTGAAATGGAATTTGTTGTGCAGTTCCACGCTGTCGTGGATTCAGATAGTCGCCCCATTGAGCAAAGTTTGTAACTTTGGATGTGAATATGGTACGCAATTAACAAATGTTATCCTCTCATATGGAAATTAAAATGGGTTTCTTTCAACGGTTTGTTATTTCCCTTCCGCATCTCCTCACAAATGTTTACACAAAGTTTCATCCTCCTACGATCACTCGTTTTTCATGGGCCCCGTCTCTAACAGCGAAAGTTTAATTATAACCACCCTGCACATGCTCTGTTGTCGATAATACGAGAAATGACAGTATAGTCTTGTACTACGTACAGTATAGAAAATAAAAATAAAAAATAGGAGTTACACCCTCATTTTTCTTTCATTTTAATGTTGAAAAAAGATTTTTCATGTTGTTGAAAAGTGGGTCAAAAGCAGTGAATACATAGTCTATTGAAACTTTGTGTTCTGCCTTATGGCAGGTCCTCTCATGGGGAAAGCCTCGTCAGAGAGGTCAACGGCATGAACGTCTAGGGAAGTGATTCCAGTGGTGGTTTCCCGTTGCTTTCCACTGATTATGATGAAATAATAATGACGACAACACAACACCCAGACCCTGAGCTGAGAAAATCTCCGACCCAGCCGGGAATCGAACGCGGGCCCCTTGGCGTGACAGACCACCTCGCTGACCACTCAGCTGTCAGGGCGGACCATACTGTATTACTTACATGTAAATGTGTCTTGATACTCACTTGAATTCTTCAAATGAATCATGAATAACCTGAATGTATTGGCTGAGTAATAAACAAAAGATGATGAGAATGACAATGATAAACCTCGTTCAGAGGTTTTAGTTACGTTAGCAGTATTCAGTCGCTTAAATGTATCAACAGTAGCTGGTGACAATTATTTGTGCTTGATCGGTACTCGAAGCCGGATTTTCCGTTTTACGCGAGCAGTTGCCTTACGCGCCCCGGTCCTCCGAGCACTCTTCCATTGGATCGAAATTCTCAGTCTGTTATTCTCTACTGATGCAGAGACACGTGCTCATGAATCCATTAATCTTATTCCCCGAATCCATTAAGAGATCGAGCATGGTTTGCATTCGCAGTTAAAGAACTGGTCGTCGTGCTATTCTGAAAGTAAATTCCGTACGGTCGGGAAAAGGAATCCACTGTGTAAATCGGATGAAGCTTTGCACAGATGTGTTGGGCAGTGTCTCTAGTATACCTGTTGATCGAGACACATCGCTCTTTTCAGTTCTGAATGCACAGTGAGCACGTAAAGATGCTTAGGAAATAGCGTCTCCCGCCAAGTATGAGGAACGCCTTGCTTCTTTCGCTTAAGAAGACTCACTGGACTTTTATCGAATGATCTACAGTTACAGCACACATATTTATCAGCATGAGCTGCGAAGTGTAACTTAGCCCCATCTTGCTGCATCTTCATTATTTGATAAAGCGTATTCATCTTCTTCATACATTCACCAAATATCATTGCTTCCCAAGAGTCATGCAGGTTGCTATGGACACAAACCTCAGCTGCACGATTTCAGGTAATATATCCATTAAACTCGTTCTGCAGCACAGACATCTCATCCACTGAACATATAGTACACAGCAAACAATTACATCTATCCTCTCGGGAAGCTCACCACAGACTGAGCGAATTTCCCGTCATTTTTTTCACTGAACCACCATCTTGGATTACATCACGGTGGGGGGGGGGGGAGGGGAGGGGAGGGGGAAGATCCAACAGCGCCCTCTGGTGGTGATGTGAACTAGGTCAGTGGAACTCCGGACTTCAAGGCGAACATACTGGATGGAGCTACTGTCTAGTGCTTGATCCATGACAGCACAAATTGTTTAAATAAACAATATACCGGAATGCATACAAAATAAGGACTTACACATCTGTCCTATCCGGCAGCCCAGCATAGACTGAGTCCTGTTCACACCAATTTCCAAATGGGGAAGGGGGGGGGGGGGAGGTAAGGCAAGAGGGAAGGTTAGGGGAGGGGGTAGAGTTAGGTTAGCGGAGGTAGCCCAGTTGACCTTTCTTCCCGCCAAAATTTGAACTTCCCGCCATGAAGTGAGTGTGATGTTGCCACATCTATGGCCCCCATTTAGATCCGCCGCCCTGAATAAAAAAAATTGGCACAAATGCAGATTTGGGTGACTCTGGCTTTGTCCAAATAAATAAGTAAGTAAGTAAATAAATAAATATCTAAGTAAAGTCCCATTTATCTTGACCACCCGAAATAACTGTTTGTCCAGATACAAATTACAAGATGTTTCAAGCAAATGTCATCAGTCAGCATGATTGCCTTCGTTGTAGTTTTGTTCCATTTTACAAAGATATGAACAGCAGTATAACTTTTTTAAATGGCATCCTGTATTTTTTATTCGGTACTTCATTTCCACTCCTAAAGACCTATTCGAAAATGTATCACAGTGTACCATTCACTGAAACACAACTTTATTAATTGCATAACACAACATTGACTTTGAACTCGGGGTCACAAACTCGTCCATTTGCTTGAGTTGTCAGAAAGCAAATGAAAACCATTGCCCAGGAGTAGAATATTCAAAGGTGCTCAAAGTGGTATCCCTAGACACCGATACACTGGTGCACTCGTTGAATGAAAGAATTATTTACTGCTTCCAGTGTTGCCTGCTGAAGAGAATTGCAAGCAAGCACGATACCTTCCTGCATGTCCTCTGGAGTTGTTGGAATATCGCGATAGACAACGTCTTTAATGCATCCCCCCCAAAAAAGTCCAGAGGATTATATCAGGAGACCTAGCAGGCCAAGTTACTGTTTCTCCTTGACCAATCCATCTGGCAGGATACCTTCGGTTCAGAACACGACGCGCACGCAAGGCATTATGTGCTAGACATCCATTGTGTTGATACCACATAAGCTTTCTGGTTCTTAGCGGCACTTCATCCGGAAGGGAAGGTAGAATTCGTCTGAGGGAGTTGGCATACGCTATGCCGTTTAGGCTACCATTGATGAAATAAGGGCCAATAGTTGTAGTACCAGGCGTCCCATACCAGACGTTAACTCTCCATTGACGCTTATATTCCAACTGTCTAAGCCATCGTGGATTGTCGCTGGAACAATAATGCATGTTCCTTGTATTTACCTGTCCTTCGTTTGAGAAGGAACATTCATCTGTAAACATAACGTTGGAGAAGTTCTGTTTGGCTAGGATTTGCTGCTGTGTCCACTGACAGAACAATACAGGATTCCGGATATCATTCCCATGCAATTCTTAATGTAAATGTACATGGTAAGCATGGAGCCAGTGACGTGTAAGAATAAGATGTACACTGGTTTTAGGAATGCCAATCTCGTGTTCAAATTGCGTGCTCACATGTGGATTCATAGCAACGGAAGCGAGAACAGTAACTTCAGCAGCTTCGTCTGTGCGAGTGCTACGATTGCGTTGTTGGTCGAAACTTCCCGTTTCCTGAAGCGTCGCAGCAAGACGAGAAAACATACGTTGGGAAGGTGGGCTCTTGTCAGAATATCGCTCTCTGTACAGTTCCGCTGCCTGCGTAGCATTTCGCCTACCTTCAACAACAATAAAAGAAACGTTATGTCGATGCGGTTTGTAGGACAGCCTTTACTGTATGCCTACTCTACACAACAGTATTTAAAAGTACTAAACTACTGCACTAAATGTACCCGTAAATAAGAAAACAGTATTGCAATTACTGTTCTGCTAAAAGTATTTTCGGGTTTGCTGCCGGATCCTAAAATCAACTTGACTCGATATTTCGGCGATCCAACTGTTCGCCATCTTCAGGGAATGCTGCTTCTGCGAACAGTTGGATCGCCGAAATATCGAGTCAAGTTGATTTTAGGATCCGGCAGCAAACCCGAAAAGACTTTCAAGACTTATTACGCCGGGAAAGCCTACGTAGTTACACTGTTCTGCTAACTTTCATTCCCCATAGATGAAGAGCATTTCTACCTTCTCTTCGTTGGCGCACATTCTACTCACGCAACTCTTCAACTGACGATGGTTGACGGAAGGAAGAATGTGCATTCTATTTATGTTTATATTTGTCCTCTGTCAACGTCAGCACGTGGATGTGTTACGTTACTCCGCGTACCTGCACTATGCGCTGGGAGCGTCAACGTCAATGTTGTGCTATGTGATTATTAACGATGTTTTTCAGTGAATGGTACACTGTGATACATTTTTGAGTAGGTCTTTAGGAGAGGAAATGAATTACCGAATAAAAAATATAGGGTGCCATTTAACAAAGTCATACCGTTGTTCATATCTTTGTATAAAACAAAGCTACAAAGAAGGCAATCATGGTGATTGACGTCCTCCTGACGGCTAAAGAACATTTACTTGAAAAATTTTATAATTTGCATCTGGACAAACAGTTGTTTTAGGGTGGTCAAGATAAAAATGGTTCAAATGGCTCTGAGCACTATGCGACTTAACTTCTGAGGTTGTTGTTGTTGTTTTTGGGGAAGGAGACCAGACAGCGAGGTCATCGGTCTCATCGGATTAGGGAAGGACGGGGAAGGAAGTCGGCCGTGCCCTTTGAAAGGAACCATTCCGGCATTTGCCTGGAGCGATTTTAGGGAAATCACGGAAAACCTAAATCAGGATGGCCGGACGCGGGATTGAACCGTCGTCCTCCCGAATGCGAGTCCAGTGTCTAACCACTGCGCCACCTCGCTCGGTACTTCTGAGGTCATCAGTCACCTAGAACTTAGAACTAATTAAACCTAACTAACCTAAGGACATCACACACATCCATGCCCGAGGCAGGATTCGAACCTGCGACCGTAGCGGTCGCTCGGTTCCAGACTGCAGCGCCTAGAACCGCGCGGCCACTCCGACCGGCGGTCAAGATAAATGGGACACCGTATATATATATATATATATATATATATATATATATATATATATATATATATATATATATATATATATATATATATACGATCCCATGAGGACACGAGTTGGGTGGTGACATGTTTCAGACCGCCTAGCAATTTTGTATCGAAATTCATGTAATGTGAGAACTCTTAAGTTGTTAGTTGACTCCAGGCTTATATATATATATACACTCCTGGAAATGGAAAAAAGAACACATTGACACCGGTGTGTCAGACCCACCATACTTGCTCCGGACACTGCGAGAGGGCTGTACAAGCAATGATCACACGCACGGCACAGCGGACACACCAGGAACCGCGGTGTTGGCCGTCGAATGGCGCTAGCTGCGCAGCATTTGTGCACCGCCGCCGTCAGTGTCAGCCAGTTTGCCGTGGCATACGGAGCTCCATCGCAGTCTTTAACACTGGTAGCATGCCGCGACAGCGTGGACGTGAACCGTATGTGCAGTTGACGGACTTTGAGCGAGGGCGTATAGTGGGCATGCGGGAGGCCGGGTGGACGTACCGCCGAATTTGCTCAACACGTGGGGCGTGAGGTCTCCACAGTACATCGATGTTGTCGCCAGTGGTCGGCGGAAGGTGCACACGCCCGTCGACCTGGGACCGGACCGCAGCGACGCACGGATGCACGCCAAGACCGTAGGATCCTACGCAGTGCCGTAGGGGACCGCACCGCCACTTCCCAACAAATTAGGGACACTGTTGCTCCTGGGGTATCGGCGAGGACCATTCGCAACCGTCTCCATGAAGCTGGGCTACGGTCCCGCCCACCGTTAGGCCGTCTTCCGCTCACGCCCCAACATCGTGCAGCCCGCCTCCAGTGGTGTCGCGACAGGCGTGAATGGAGGGACGAATGGAGACGTGTCGTCTTCAGCGATGAGAGTCGCTTCTGCCTTGCTGCCAATGATGGTCGTATGCGTGTTTGGCGCCGTGCAGGTGAGCCCCACAATCAGGACTGCATACGACCGAGGCACACAGGGCCAACACCCGGCATCATGGTGTGGGGAGCGATCTCCTACACTGGCCGTACACCACTGGTGATCGTCGAGGGGACACTGAATAGTGCACGGTACATCCAAACCGTCATCGAACCCATCGTTCTACCATTCCTAGACCGGCAAGGGAACTTGCTGTTCCAACAGGACAATGCACGTCCGCATGTATCCCGTGCCACCCAACGTGCTCTAGAAGGTGTAAGTCAACTACCCTGGCCAGCAAGATCTCCGGATCTGTCCCCCATTGAGCATGTTTGGGACTGGATGAAGCGTCGTCTCACGCGGTCTGCACGTCCAGCACGAACGCTGGTCCAACTGAGGCGCCAGGTGGAAATGGCATGGCAAGCCGTTCCACAGGACTACATCCAGCATCTCTACGATCGTCTCCATGGGAGAATAGCAGCCTGCATTGCTGCGAAAGGTGGATATACACTGTACTAGTGCCGACATTGTGCATGCTCTGTTGCCTGTGTCTATGTGCCTGTGGTTCTGTCAGTGTGATCATGTGATGTATCTGACCCCAGAAATGTGTCAATAAAGTTTCCCCTTCCTGGGACAATGAATTCACTGTGTTCTTATTTCAATATATAAAAAGAAAGAGAGAGAGAGATCGAGAGAGAGAGAGAGAGAGAGAGAGAGATAGAAGCCACCCACAGGAGATTCCGTAACTGGTCGGTATCTTAACGTCATGTTGCAGGACCCACTGTGATGGTTGATGTTGCACATTTTGAGGAGCCGCTGTCCTCAGGCTCGTGAAATATTACATTGAAATGAATTTATCGTAAATAGCACGTGCAGATGGAATCCTGTATTGGCGTGATGTAAATTATTCCGGGAGGAAGAGACGCTCCCAATAGGTGTGCATAGTAAAAAGAAGAACTTGGGAGCACATCTGGAAGATACAGACATCTAACTCAACGTAGGGAAAAGCTTTGCTTTGGACGGCAAGTGAAGAGCGTAATTCTGGTAGTAATTCCTCATCTGTAGGTTTATTTTCCTTAGGAATGTGCACACCAGTCTCTCCCACTGGAAGATATTCGGAACTACAGGAAAATCATTTGTTCCAAAGTAACTTGCGTTTTAGAAGTTACACCGATGATCCAAAACGCTGTGACCACTGCCCATCGTGAGGCTGAATACCATCTGGTTCGTTGCGGGAACGTGACGCTGTAAGAAACATGTAAGCAGAGCAAATACGAAAATGGGGAATGATTTTAGCGATGACAAGGGCGCACAAGTAGGTAAGTTCCTAACGTAAGAGACTTTGACAAAGGGCAGCTTGTTATGGCTCTGCGCCGGTTAACGAGCATCGTGGAAACGGAAAAGCTGGTACGCTGTTCGCTTGCAACTGTCCTGAGCAGCTACGAAAAGCAATTTAAGGACAGCGAAACAAGGAATAGGCGAGAAGGTGCTGGGCCTCCATGACTCATTAGAGAATGTGGAAGTCTGAGGATTGTCCGCTGTGTGAAGCAGGATAGGCGAAGATCTGTGGCAGATCTGACGACAGAATACAGTGTTGGTGCAGGCACATGTGTTTCGGAGCGCACCGTTCGGCACACGTTGTTGAACATGAAGCTCCACAGCAAACGGCCCTTACGTTTTCCCATGATGACCCAACGAAATCGTCTATTATTGCAGTGGACACGGTATCATCAAGATTGGACCGCGAATCAATGTAAACATATCGCCCCGTAGGATGAATAACGTTTCTTGCTACACCAGGTTGATTGCCGTGTCCGGAAACGTCATCATCCAGATGAAAGGTCACTCAAATTACATCGCGCCACGGACGCTTCCCGGTACAGGTAAAGGGGCAGACCAGTTGCGGCAATATTGTACTGTGGGGGACGTTCACCTGGGCTTCCATGGGATCTGTGATAGCAATCGAAGGCACAATGACAGCTCTAGACTACGTGAATATTATCGGAGGTTAGCTGTTTTTCTTCATGCTTGATGTCTTCTCCGACGATGAAAGCACCTTCCAGCAGGATAACTCTCCGTATTACAAGATCATAATTGTCCTACACTGGTTTGGGGTGCACGATAGCGATCTCATTTTGATGCCTTGGGCACCAAATTCACCTGATTTAAAGCCAAAGGATAACGTCTTGGACTCCATCGAGCTCCGGTTTTGCCTCCTCGAACTACTGGCATGTATTTTTTTGGAACTGCTTGACTATTGCGTCGTTATCTGGTGCCACATACCTTCGGGAACATATCGAGAACTTGTAAAACCTACGCCACGCAGTATCGCTGCTGTGCTGCGTTCCAAAAGCTCACCAACACACTGTTAAGCAAGCTATCATAATGTTTTGGGTCATGAACGTATTAAAAAAAGTTCAAATGGCTCTGAGCATTATGGTACTTAACAGCTGAGGTCATCAGTCCCCTAGAACTTAGAACTACTTAAACCTAACCAACCTAAGGACAGCACACACATCCATGCCCGAGGCAGGATTCGAACCTGCGACCGTAGCGGTCGCGCGGTTCCAGCCTTAAGCGCCTAGAACCGCTCAGCCACACCGGCCGGCCATGAACGTATAATGTACTGACGATAATGTGATCACTTCCAATGGACACATCATCTATTATTCAACGCTCTATCATCAATTGGATATTAATAGCACTGTTTACTACTGTGTTATAATGTGCGAGCAGACATGCGACAAATATAAAACTAAGGCACTAAAATGTTTCGTCTGTATGAGTCGTATGTGATTGGGTGGGAAATAGTGAGATGTTCTGGTGTAGAGGTGGATGTAGTTACAAGGAAATAAATGGCAGTTTTCGATATCACATTGGAGAGGCGGGGGTTACCACCTAAACACCTTTCAACGGAAACAGGGCGAACACACGAGTGTACGAGATGAAGCAACGGAGCCTTCGCTTACTCCTGCACAAAATATATCTAGAAAAAATCCTTGGCAGACAGTCCCAGAGAACCGCACGATACCGACCGTCTGTCGCGTTATTCGGATAAGGTATGGAGGGGCTTGGGGTCAGCGCACCATTCTTCCGACCGTTTTCGGTTTTCCAGACTTCGAAGACGCTACTTCTCGGTGGCTTCACGAAGCTGGGTGGACCTCATTCCAATGCTCCAACCAAGGAAAAGTACCTGGTAGTACCGGTAATTGAACACAGGTCTTCCCATAGCAATCAGACGCGCTGTGCACTCAACTAAGGAGGCGATCCAGTGTTTCGAGACGCTCTTTTCCCTAAGTTAGAGCAGACAATACGGCGAATTTTCGGAGGTATGCAAATAATTTATAAGTTTATTGCATCCGAATTATGACACCAGCTTCATTTTATTACCATGAAACTTGTTTCACTTTTCTGTAACATTGTTCAGGGTTCTCGAAGAGGTCTTCATTGACATTACATATACAGAACTTGATCAATCGGTAACAAGATGTGAGTATAGTTGTAATTCAGTTCTGGAATGGATGAAAACTGTGGGGTTCTACCCACTTGTCTCGTATAGGGTGCCTCAAGGATCCTGCGTTCTCGGAATGCTATACAACAATTCAAGCAAAGTCATATTAATAGTTTTTATTACAAATAAGAAGAATGACTATACTTAACCTGTATTTTACTATGGTGTCGCAAGCGATAGGCGACATGCAACATGAATCAGAGTCCTTTGCTATCTGCAATGTTCATGCAAGTTTGACACACAGTTTGTAGATCATTAATAGCTGTTATCATAACGTTCTCTGCTAGGCCTGTCCGAATACTGAGCGGCCGAAGCTGGCAGGAGCGGCGGTTATATTCTCCTCATGTAGAGGCCACTCCGATCGTGGTGCGATCCTAATCAGTGTACCATTGGCCGACTTTGTTCACCGCCTTCTCTTCTCTTGCGTCCTTCATCTTCGTTCCCGCGCTAGTGGTTGCGTCAGAACAAAAACCATCGTCATGTCGTCAGAAGACGTCCCATAAAAGTCAGCCCTAATGCATCGAATGTAAGCGAATGCGTAACTCCTATACGGTTCGCGTGTGTAACTGCGTGCTTGAAGCCCATCAGTCTGTGCTCACCTGCTGTAGCGATCAGAGATCAGCACTCAGCGACCAGACAACTTCCTCGTAAAGTTATTCAGACTTTCGTTTTATGTCAAACGTTGCCAAACTTTTAGAGCGATGGTACTACTGTATGCTGTAAGATGGCTCAGTCGTGCAAACCGTTACTATTTGTCTTTGTAAACAAGTGTGAAAAATAATAGAGAAAATTTTTCAAGAAACTGGAAATTTCAGGTATAATATACGTCAGAAAAAAGGACAGCAACTGATGAGTGAAATGCAACTACCTTTATGTTAATGGTAGGATACAACCTAATCCAACTGCGTAACGATTTGAATGTGCGAATGGATTAGTCACAGGAGTGTCCTGCCAACAGCACATTCCAAAGCATTTCATACTTTCCACTTTTCGCGCCACGAAGATCTCCATGATGATGTTTTTTAATCGATCGCAGTTCACCGAATGATGTCTACAAAAACGACAACGTATGTGACGTTTCTATGGAAGATTTTGTTTATGGATGAAGCATTTTTTACAAGCCATGGATAGATAAATAATCGCAATATGCACTATTCGTGAGATGAAGAGTCACGCTGTCTGGGAGAAACGGACACACAACGACCATGGTCTCTCAACAGGCTGTGTGGGTTTCTCAAGAATTGCATCGTTTGTCGCTGTTGTATTGATGGTTCCAGCTCCTAACATATATTCTGCCACAGTTATCAGAAAACATCCCACTGGACAAAAGACAATCCATATAACACCAACAACATGGATGTTCCACGCATTCCGTACAGATAACTACAGATCTTCCTAATAGGTTATTTGCAGATCGTTGAATCTAGCGTTCGGGAAACAGAAAATGACCTTTATGTTCACCACACTTAATACCTACACACTTTTATCTGTGGGGAAAATTGAAACAGGAGGTCTACAACAAAACACCGACGACTCCAGAAAGCATGAAATGCCGTATAAGACGGCCTGTGTTGCAATAAATCCCGATGAAACTGCATCTGCAGTACTGTCGGCACGAAATTTCTTTATGGCATCTATGAGTGTTCAAGAATACATTCTCCTGACAACAGGACAATGGTTCGCGGTTCTGTCACCTTGTTCCAATTAGATCACGTTCCGCACTTGTTATGCTATCAAATTCGTCTTTGGATGCTCTTTGCAAAGCCACAGTAAAAAGTATACAGGCTGTTTCAGGAGGAACACCAAATATTTTAGGAGGTGCTAATATATGTTAAATATACCATAAACCATGTGTCAATTTTATTGATTAAAGAGACGCGACTGTTAGAATGTAAACCAAACAAATACTCACAGAAGATGTTAAACATAGGCAAATGATTAACTTCAAAGTTAATTTTCATAAATTTCGTCTGCGACTTCGATGCATTTTCGAATTCTCCTGACAACACCAATATTTTTATGTCTGGAACACTGATGCGTGCAGAAATACTAAGTAATTTCGTCTGCTTAGTCCACATTTTGTTCATTTGCACAATCAGATGGAATACCACTACTGGGTACTGCACAGTTCTCACAAGGTTTAGCGAAAACACAAGTAAACACTCTTGAATGTAGTATTCTGCGGTTAGGAAATCCTGCTGTATTCTGTACTAGCAGCAGCTATGCTTCCATTGCAAAACCAGTATACAGATCCGCATCAGCAAACTCAGAATGTGTAAACACGTGCGAATCCCTTAAATAATAGAGTAAAATAGACCAAAAAATCATAGTCACAATCACAATTGAAAATCCAGTTATGTTAGATCAAACATTACTTCACATAACATTAGTTCCATTCCATTTTGGCTGTCTAATGTGGCAATCTGTCACTAACATTTTTGAATAAAACAGTTTCGGTTGCAAAATTCTATTTATTAATGTTAATTACGCTTTTCACCCTTGTAAGATATAATCAGATTCTGCAAAAATGTAGTAGGATAAGCTTCATCCGTTAGTTGTGTGTAAAGGACATTAAATAAGAGTAATAAGCGTCTGGATATACCATGTGGTCGCCAAATGTTTTATCAGATACGTAAAGGACGTGTACTAAAGCAGGTTCAGCATGGTGTACACAGCACACAGCCACGCGTACAGCATGTAGATGTAGAGCAGAAAACAATCTGCTAAGTGGGTCCACACAACACATGACCCGAACTGTGAGGCGTGCAATCGGATATGCCACACTAGTGCCACGGGAAGGCGCTAGATGGCACAAAGACTTTTTTTTTAATCTCATTTTGTTCGCTTTTGTTCGTTGAATCTGCTCTGGGCGGAGGTTGTAAGACTTCCGTTTAAGTTCGTTGTTGATCGATTAACTCAGTTTTTTTATTACAGAGGGCAGCTAACCCTCTGACCGAACACGCTGAGCTACCGTTTTGTCATACACTAACTGCGTTGCTTAGTGACAACAATTTAAAACTTATTGAAATATATGCTGTACCACATTACAATGAGCACAAATCACATTACAGCTACAAAGCTGTAAAGAAGTAACAGAAACGTGCTAATAACAGTTACAAATACACAGAAAATGTAGTCCAACATGAATCAGTGCCACATCCAAGAATGCTCAAAAAAGCAAGATAAACATAAATACAGCAATATTAATAAAATTGTTGCATATACAAAAGGCAGTCTAATGACGTACCCGAAGAAACAACTTGGGTGATATGTGTGTCACAAAAGCCGGAGGGCTGTACAGTCAGCACCTGAAACCAAGTGGCCATCAGCCATCAACATTGAGTAATATGAGCGTGCTGCATACGGCTTGCAGAGGCCTTTAAACACCTGTGTGGTAGTAAAGTAAGGCTATTGAACGATCAATTGGTTAGTAAAAACCAGTCTTCTTACAATGTAATGATGCCAACTATAAGGTCCCTCCCATGATCTTACTTACTTCCAGATTTGGCCAGCATAGCTTCTGTTCATTCTCTCCTCTGTGCTAATGCGTGATTTTGTCTTAGCACATTTTCTTTCTTCTCTGAAATTTTTATTAAAATAAAAATTAATTGCAATGTTTTTGTTCCTCATTATGACGTCGTAAACAACAAACATGGGTAGTGGGGATTCCTTACGCTAGCTACTGTTTTTCCGTTTCTGTATCTTGTTATAAAAGATTCCCATGGACGTTTTTCGAAATTATTGCAGTTTATAAAGCAATGTTTTTGCTCTACAGCCCTCTGAAATTGGAGACATATCGTCACGAAAGCTATTTCTTCGGTCACATAATAAGACTGCCATTTGCATCTGCAACTGTTTTATCAATATCGCTTTTTTCTTTTTTTTGCTATTATTATCTTTCTTGGATGTGGCACTGATTCATCTTGGAGTATTACATTCTCTGTATATTTTGAACTGTCATTAGCAAGTTTTCGTTACTTCGTTACAGTTTTGTAATTGTAATGTTATTTGCTCTCTTTTGAACGTGGTATCACATGTATTTTAGTAAGTTTTAAATTGTTGGCATTGAGCAATACAGTGAGCGTAATCTGTTACGTTTGAGTCTTTGTGCTGTTTAGCCCATTCCCGCGGCCTTATCGCGGTATATCCGATCTAACTAAACTCCTTCCGAACAGGCCATGAAGGCCCAACGGTACCGACCGGCCGCCGTGTCATCCTCAGACAACAGGCGTCACTGGATGCGGATATGGAGGGGCATGAGGTCAGCACACCGCTCTTCACCCCGTATGTCAGTTTCGCATATCCGATCGCACCCCTCATAGTTATTTCTGGCCTTGTGTTGGGTGGAACTGCCTAGCCGACTGTTTCCTGCTCAATAACTGCAAGTTGTACGCGTGGCTGTGTACACAATGCTGAGCCTGGTTTAGTACACGTCCTTTACGTAACTTATAGGACATTTGACGACCGCATGTTACATCCAGATGCTTCTTATTCGTATTTAATGCCCTCCACTGGCAGTTAACGGATGAAGCTTATCCTACTACGTTTTTGCATAATCTGATGATGCTGTCTGACGCGTAACTGATATTCATAAATAGAACTTTGCAGCCGAAACTATTTATTAAAAAACTTCACTTATTTGAACTTTTTTAAAAAAGCGACAGTCAATGAATAAACCTTAGCATTTGGCGTACCAACATGAGGAATGAAAACGTATCTATGTGATTAGCTGTATTATGTAACCAAAACAAACTGCGCACGTGTGTTATTAGAATCAGTTTATATTACCATCTCTTAAAATATTTACTATTTTCCCTAAAACGCCCTGTATAGCTGGATTAGAAAAACAACGTTTTCTACCTTAAAATTCAACAGTTATTAACGCTAAAAATTGCTTGCATACGTCAGAAAATTCTCTACATTGCCCGTTACAGCTTAGTGAAAACAGCTCCTCGACATATTTATTCGTTCTGGATACATTTTTATGCTCTGTCTTAGTTGTCTCATACTGTATTTTGCTCATTGGAGATTGAATCCAGTTAATTTAAAGTGCGTAAGTATTAGTTTATAGTCATGCTACCTAAGTGTTCCTTTCTCAGTGCTGTCATAAGTGTTATCATATGTATTACTGTGACCAGGCTTGTTCAGTTAATAATGTACCTACATTTTACCGATCCGATGGACGAACTGCAGATATTTGCGACTGAAGTAGCCGGACTACCTGAGAGGGGCTCGAAGCCCTTTAATACAAAGCTGGGCTGGCGGTCCTAATTCGGAGTCTACGGAAGGAGACAAATAGTAATCTACAGTTTGTATGTTTGGTGTGATTCGTGTTGTTGTCTCAAGTAGAGGAGGTGTTCGAGAAAATAAGCGAGGTGGGAAATGTAACGAACATTAAACAGTGTCTTAAACACTGCTCCAAAAATCTCCTATTATGTGCCCTGCGGCAGAAGAGGAAATGTTAGACAGCAATAATTCGTTCCTTCCAGCGCGGCAGAGCTCCCAGACATACGAGTTAACGTATGTTTCTATAAAATAAAATCCGTCGAGAAAGCAGGACAGCATGAAATACTTTCCACTGCAACATCGAATCTCATATTACCTGTTGAAGAGCGTCCGGTTCTTATATTATCGAGTGGACTTTCACGACCGTCTCCCAACTCTTGACACCATCTGTTTTGACCTCACACCAGTGCCTTTTAGTGTCGCCAGCTGTTTATAAATTATAGCACAGGAATTGTGCCACTGACTTGCTCCTCCGCTAAGAACTACAGGACGCGTCTGTTCTCAAACCCCGTCCTAAAAATTCCAGTGATCCTTGAACGACAAGTTTGTACGCCATCTGACAGAAGTATGAAATGCCTCTGTAGGTCCATATTTATACTCGATGGTTGCAGGACCTCGGCTATTCAATAAAAAATGTCAAGTCAAAACACCTTCAGTCGTCTATATTTCCAGTTTTATTTTATTTTGCTACCAATTGCAGCGGTACACTACGCAATTTTCAGGCCCCCTGACTGACGTGCAGTACAATCGAACTAGGGGGCAGTATATAGTCACTGATATCCGTAGACTTTATTAACAGCACCATCCATTCGATAATGTTTAGGATTTTTCCTACACGTCGGTCAGGGGCCTGAAGATAGCGTAGTGTAACGCTGAAATTTGTAGCAAAACAAAATAAAACGAAATATCGACAGCTGAAGGTGTTTTGATTTTACATTTTAAAGTACGGAAGTGTCCATCCCATTAAGAAACGCTGCCATTAGCATATCCCTCGATATTCAACACGTGCAAGCACTGAAAAGCACCTAAGTCTCAGATCCCATGGCACTGCGTATTTCTTATATGAAACTCCCATTTAGTTTACATAAAAATGACGTCAAATTTGAACAATACATTTTTGACGCAAGAGGAAACGTCATGGAACAAAAAAAAAAAAAAAAAAAAAAATTAACGAAACTTTTACCAACAGATGGCGCGCTATAAGCGTGTGAACTTAAAGGGGGTCGGCTACAAATGACAGATGAATCGCAATACGACGGCTATGGCGCTATAGTTTGAGTTGGACATTACACCAGACTTACTGTTCAATGGGCCTGACTGCAGTCAACATTTATTGCATTGTCAGCTAGGTAAGCCCATCCACGACATCGGACGGGAAAATTCGGTCTTCAGTTGTCCGGATACCAAAAACCGCATAAAAGCCAAATGACATCGGCTTTTAATTTTCCCGGGAAAGAAAACACACAAAAAGCAAAATAACATCGCTTTTTTTAACTGTCCTGGAGCAAAAAAACTGCATAAAAAGCAAAATGACATCGGTTTCTAACTGTCGTGAGATTGGTGCAAGACATGTTCAGTATGCTGTCCACCGTTTCTTACCACAAGTTGAAATCGACAGTTTTTTCTACAGTCTGTCGGTGTGTCTCAGTGATCACGTTGAGAATGCGTTACGCAAAGCATGCCTTCAGTTCAGCTACGTTTGTAAGTGGATCACTCAACACAACATCTTTCAGATAACCGCACAGTCAGAAGTCACGCGGATTAAGATCAGGTGATGTCGAAAATGCCTTTGCAGCAGCCGCTTCACTGGCTGCGCAATGTACGGAGGAGCGCCACTTGTATAAAAATGATCCTATGCGCGCATGCATGCTGTTGAAGTGTTGGAATGACGTTGGTGCATAGAAGACTCTCTTAGCGTTGACCAGTAACAGCCGGCCGGTGTGGCCGTGCGGTCCTAGGCGCTTCAGTCTGGATCCGCGTGACCGCTACGGTCGCAGGGTCGAATCCTGCATCGGGCATGGATGTGTGTGATGTCCTTAGGTTAGTTAGGTTTAAGTAGTTCTAAGTTCTAGGGGACTGATGACCATAGATGTTAAGTCCCATTGTGCTCAGAGCCATTTGAACCATTTTGACCAGTAACGGTAGAGATAACAGGATCCGCAGTACTCTCCTTCTTGAAAAATACTACCCTACCATAAACGATGCGGTCAACCTGCACCACACAGTCATCTTTGCGGAATGAAGTGGTACCGATTAATGTGTGTAGATTTTCCGTTGCCATTTTCGCAATTCTGCGTATAGAGATGTCCTTGGAGGTGAATATCGGTTTCGAGGGTGTGTGTGTGAATGTATAAGGGACCAAACTGCTTAGGTCATCGGTCCCTAGACTTACACACTACTTAAACTAAGTTATCCTAAGAACAAGACTCACACTTTTGCCCGATGGAGGACTCGAACCTCCGGCGGGAGGGGCCGCGCAGTCAGTGACATGGCGCTTCTTACCGCGCGGCCACCCTGCGCGACAAATCGCTTTCGACTATCCACTGAATATTCCATGATCATTCATTGTCCACTTCCACGTGTGCAAGAAATTCCAGGGCGAACTTTTGTCTTACTGGCAGGTCAGCAGGAAGCAACTCCTGATCACAGCTTATTTTGTATGGAAAGCAATGCTGGGTGTTTTGTAAGATTTTATACACCGTGCTCACAGACATGTCCAACATTCGAACAATTCCCTGTGCTCTGCATATTTGCACACCATTACTCGACCCCTCCTGCAATGCTGTGGCTCCATCTTCGACAGACGTCCGACCAACTACTTTCCCCCTCTGCCAAACTGCATTTCTAAAGAACCTGCCTTTTCGAATTTTGTAATTATTGTCTCTAGACCCTTAGCAGATATCTGACCAGTACCTTATTTCATATCACTGAGTGACCATAACTAATGCAGAACTACTGGCACACAGTCAGCGTTCTTGTAAAGAAGCTTTACCAGCAGCGCGCGATCATTCGTGGAGACAGTCGTGTTGAGCGTCTCGGACGCAAACTGAGAAACAGACGTGTGCCACGCATGTGTTGGGAGAGCGTATTCTGACGTCTACAGCGCCATCTCTTGGCAAAATTTTTGTTAATTTTTTCATGACGTTTTCCCCTGCGTCAATGATACGCCATTCTGAGCAGTGGTTCTCTTTCTACCGAGTTCTGAAACTGGAACTGTGCTGTCATCCAACATTAGGAAATACATCGAAGAAAACGGTGAATTCACAGATAACCAGTACGGAGTCAGGAAATATCGTTCTTGTGATACACAACTGGCTCCTCTTTCACGCAAATCAAAGTGTCATCGGCAGGGAACTCAAGTTGATTCCGTATCTCTATTCCGGAAGGCTTTTCACACCTTTCCTGATGAGCTGCTTCTCATCCAATTGCTTGCCAATCGAGAATCGTCTCTGTCGTGCGAGTGGATTAGCCATTTCCTTCCAGAAAGGACACAGTTCGTGGTGGCTGACGGGAACTCGTGTGGAGAAACTATAGCTATGTCTAGCATTGCACAACAAAGCATCAAAGGCTCTGTATAAGCGACTTAGGAGATAATCTGAGCACATCTCTAGGGTCGGATCCAAGTCGAAGGCTGCCCGCTGCCCGGGCTACACTCAGGGTGCAATCTATGCTTTGGAAGAGCCCGTTGCCGCCTGTCTGTCCATCTGCCCGTCCCATACAGCTGCCTGCCTGTCGGCCGGCCACTGCCGGCCGTCCGCCGTCGCCGCCGTCAGCCGCTGTTATTGGCACTCCGTCTGTCTGTCAGCCGCCGCCCGGAGCTCACGCCGCCGCCCGGTGGTCGCCGCCGCCTGCCCCTGTTGCCACCCGCCTGTCGGTCTGCCTGCCTGCCAGTCTGCCTGGTAGCCGCCGCCCGGTGCTCGCCGCCGCCTGCTGTCCGTCCTTCTGCCATTGTCCGCCCGTCCGTCCGTCGCCGTCCGTCCGTCACGAGCCTTCCCATCTCCACTGCCATCTACAACTACCCCACTTCCACTATAACTTCCTGGAGTGACGATCCTCGCCTCCCCCCTCACATCTCGCCTCCCTTCCCCCCGCTTACCCATTCCCCCATCTCCCCCCTGCTATTTATTCCCACATCTACACCCTTCTCCCAGCCTCCACACCCACAACAGCTCCCACTCCTGTCCCTGCCCTCACATGTGCCTCCACTGCCACCTCTGTTCTACAGTAAACCCCTCCAACCCCTCAGGTGGTCGGCTTCCCCCATCTCACCCCCCCCCCGCCCGGTCACATCATCATCTGCCTCCCCTGCCCCTGCCCGCATCACGACACACTGGGCCACAACTGCCCCCACAGAACCGACAGCACCTCCCCAGCACCTCCACTGTGCCTACCAGATCTGCCACCCGCCACCTCCCTCTCTTTCACATCCCTCTCCCCTCCTCCCAGCCTACTCTCTCCAAAAAAACCAGAAATGCATCAATGCCGATTCTGCTCCTGCCACTTCCCACAAAAAGTCACTACCCCTTCCAACTCCTGCCGCCACCTCTATGGATGCCACCCCTCCTCCTGTCACCAATACCCCTGGCCCCCACCCTTCACACCTTTGTCCTGTCAACTCTGGACCCCAAGTTCCTCGATGCCTGTACCCTCACTGTGGAGATACAAAAGTATTTTCCAGGTGCTCCCATCTCCCAACCGATTCCCCACCTTTCATACGGACCTCCTCCGTAAACTCCCGCATTTTGTGTTTGGCCCCCACGCATCCCTGACACCCTTTCCCTCCCCTTCCTCTCCTCACCAACCCTACCCCCCCCCCCCCCATCGTCCCCAACCTACACAGCCATCATCACAAAGCTCAGCCTGGTAATCATGGAGGATGAGGTGCTGGCTGAACAGAACTCACACCCCAAGCTTGAAATCCACTCTATCCACAATGCCTCCAGTCCGACTTATCGCGTGCAGGTCTTTCCAGGGTCCACCCCCACCGTCGACCCCCTTCCCATATGTCCCCATTGCAATGCCTCCTATTTTCTCAAAAACTGCCCCAAACTTGCCACCCCAACTTCCTGTAACACCTGCAATGACCTCCACCCTACTTACTCTCTCAAATGTAAGGCTAAACCCCCTCCTCCCACACCCAAGCTTACTGTCCCCATATGTCCCATAGACCCCCCCATCCACCCCAACAATTCCCTCCATCCACCCCTCTTGGCTGAAGACATCATCCGTATCCTAACCATAGCCCTCCAAAACATTCACCATTTGCAATGCCCCCACACCCTCCAACCAATCTCCCTTGCCATTTGCTCCATTTTTCACCTCAACACCTTTGCCACTTACTCCCACAACCAAGCACACTTCACCTTCACCTGCCTCAACACCCTCTTTTAAGCCTCTCCTCTCCCCTCCCTTCACGCCCCCACTCTCTTCCCATCATGGCATGGCACAAGTGTCGCATGCTCTCCCAGAACTTCTGCTCCAACAAATACCTCCTTATGCACACACACTCCAAACAGTGGGTTGACACCTTCCTTGTGAATGGAATCGCTGCTTCCTGCATACTCGTGACAGCCATACACACCAACACCACCAGCAAATACAGCAAATATTCAGAACCACATTACAGCAAATAAACGCTGGGACTGGCGCCAAGCCTGTACATGACTCAACGCCACCACCCCCTGTAAACTCCTCCGAGTACTGGTCATCTGGTCAGCCTTCAATCGCCATACTGGTTCCCATTCTGCACCCTATTACCTCCTTCTCTGTAACAACCACCCCTTACCGACAACCTCAATAAGGCCAACCACTATTCTGAGGTATTCTCTGTCCCTGATGATCCCCACTTTGATTATTCCCTTTTCCCCACCGATCCCTTGGTCGCTCTACTTGCTCCCAGTCTCCAGTACTTGGGGCAGTTGTCCCCCTTTGACATAAACAATTCAATCACAGCACAAGACAGTAAACTTATCCTTCAGTCAAAACGAAACATGGTCCCTGGCCACGACTGTGTCACCTACCGCCACCTCAGGGAATGCCCCTTCTCCTTCTTGACTGTTGTCGCCAATTTGAACATTATCATCCTCTCTACTGGCTTCTTCCCTGACCTGTGGAAGGCCTCCCAAGTCCTCTTACTCCTCAAACCTAACAAACCCCCTTCTGTCGCCTCTTCCTATCGCCCCATCTCCCTCACCTGTCTTCAGTTAGGTCATGGAATCCATCCTCTCCCATGATATCCATCACCACCTTAATCAACACATCTCCTCCCTCTTATCCAGTGTGGCTTCTGACCATCCTTCTCCGCCAAAACCTTTACCTTATCCACCTTCTCTCCCTCCAACTTAACTCCCATAGCTCCACCATTTTTGTTTCCCTCGACCTCCAAAATGCCTACAGCCGAGTATGGCATTCTCGTCTCCTCTTTAAACTCCAAACCTACGCTTTCTCTATCAATTTTGTCCATCTGGTCACTTCCTCCCTCTCATTCCATCCTTCCTACGTCACCCTCCACAATACCTATCCCATCTCCTCTATCTCCTATACACTGCAGATATGCCCAAGCCATCCCCACCTGTCAATCTCCTCAAATATGCTGATGACACCTCCTTCCTGGCTCTCTATCCTACCCTCCAATAGTCCCAACACACCCTCCAAACCCACCTTGACCAGTTCACCACTTGCTGTAACCAGTGATTCTTTTGTACAACCCCTCCAAAACCCTGGCAATCATTATAGGCCGCACCACCCACTCCTTCTGTCTCCATGATTTCTACCTAACCATTTATGGTTGTCCCATCTAGCTCACCCTCACCCTGCAATACCTAAGCCTCACCCTTGACTGTCACCTCACCTGGACCCCTCATCTCCTGACCATCCAGCAGAAAGCCTATTCCTGCATCCACCCCCTGAAACTTGTGTCTGGCCAGACATGCTGACTGCATCCTTCCGCCATCCCCCACACCTACAAATCCCTCATCTGTTCTATCCTCTGTTATGCCAGCATTGCCTCGATCTCCAATCCCCCCCCCCCACCATCCTCGCTTCTATAGCGCCCTCCAAAACCACAGAGCATCACACACTCCACATCGCCTTCCATATCCGCCTTCCGTCCCCCACACGACTCCTGTATGATCTCATATCCTTACCACACCTTCTCCTTTTCTTCCAACATATCCACATCCTTTACAATGTCTGAAGGCTTGATCCCCCGCACCCCCTATGTCCTCCTTCCTCTCCAACCCCTACCCATTGCCACACCTCTCTTGCTGTATCAATTCCTCTCTCTCTCCTCCTCCACACCCTTCTCAGGGCAATTTCCAGCACCTCCCACTCCTGGATAATGAACTCCACATGACATCTACCCTTCCTACCAACTGTAGCCTGGCCTTGTCCCCCCCTTTCCATATGGTCCCCCCTTTATCCTCTACTCTCTCTCTCCCAGAGCAGCTCTTCCTCCTTCCCCCTGAGTATCTGCACCCCCTCCTCAGCTGTTTCCCTCCCCTGTCCTTCCCTCCACAGCCCCCTTCCGCGCGCCTCAGTCCAGTCTCCCCATCTCTTCCCCCTCTAGCACTGCCAGTTCCCCCTTTCTTCCCTTCTCCCTCGTCTCCGTACCTCTGGCAGATCCTTTCAGTTTGTTCATCATTGTTGCTGTGCTACGTCAGTGTTGTGTTTGGTGTTTTTCTTTAGTGACGTCAAGAACTGTGATTTTAATCGTGTGCTGGACTTGTACATAGTGTTGCTGTCAGTGATTGTTATGTGCTACGCCACCCATCGCAACTTTTATGCTCCGGCCATACTTCACCTTGTGTGTCTCTTAATCGTCAGTGTGTGTGGTTTTTTATGTAAATTTCTTAGATTTTAATCGCCATTTTTACAGACACCCCCTTTTTACGCTATCTTCCATTATGCTATTTCCTCCTTTATGTTGTTTTCAGTGTCTCCCTGTTACGTACTGTCTCTCGGCTGATGAGTGGCGCTTATGCTGCTGCCAGCCGGCCCCATATGGGTCATTGAAATACAATAAAAAAATCTGAGCAGCCATCCTTTACCGTACTGGAAAGTCATCTGTAGATGAAACGATATACCAAATCATTTACACATGGCGTGAAAAACGGCAGTTGACACTGAATTAAAAAAGTGACGTTTTTTTCCCATGAGTACTAAAAAACTACGTTAAATTTCAGAAACACATCTCACAAATTAAATGATTGTCTATTCAGTTAAATACTTAAATTTAAAAAATACAATTAGGAACAACTGAAATTGGACCCACTATGTAGAAGATGTGGTGCAGAGGGCAGAGCACTAAGAAGATGCAGGAAATTTAGGAAAGAGACTGCCTACAGAACGCTTGTCCGGGAGTATTGCTGCAAGGCGAGGGATTCTTACCAAGTAGGATTGGATGTGAACGTCGAAAAGGTTTATAGAAGGGCAGGTCATTTTGTATTATAGCGAAACAAGAAAGAGACTACTGCGGATATAAGTGGGCTGGTTTGACAAACATTAGAACAAAGGCATTCCCTTCTTGTGACAAGGTAATTTCACGAAATTTCAATCACCAACTTTCGCCTCCAATTACTGAAACATTATGTTGATCACCCTATTCACACATTCCATTGCCTGACATAGAGCACCAAGAAAAGCTGTAAAAACTATGAGTGCAATTCAAGAGACATTCTTCACATACTCTGAAACGACCCCTTTGAAAAATTATACATGACTGTCCTTAAACTGACACACAATATTTTTAGCTCAACGCAGTCTGACTTTCAATAATCCCTACAAAAGAGTGGCCCTGAGTAACATTAACCTATACCTTTCACAAATCACTTACCTCACAAAATCTTCGTTACTCGAACTACTGCAATACAGCGAGCGCCAATACTGCCAGCTAAATAAAAGATTCACACTACGGAAGGCACTAACTACTGATAGGCATAGTTAGCAAATGAAAGATTTTAGTAGAGAACAAACAATGTATTTACCTTAACAGTGTTGAAAAATCATAATATACATAGCAGTTCATGACATCCAGTCTTACAAATTTCAAAACTCCGCCATTTCTCTCCCCACATCCACCACTGCTGGCGGATCAACTCCAACTGCGCAACGCTATGCGCTGTTCACATCCAGCTGCCCAACACTACAATGACAGATAACAATGCAAACTAGCCACAGACTGCACACAGCACAGCCAGTGATTTTCATACAGAGCGCTACGTAACGTTGCCAGTAAGGAAACATAAACAGCCTACTTACATAGCCCAAATGCTCCCCACAAAAAATTTTACAAATTGTTTTGGGCACTGGCCAATACAGATTTGAAAAAATTTTTCATAATTACAGTAAGAAAGATATCAAATGCACACACTTATTAATACAATGTTGGTCAAAAGCTAAAATTTTCTCACAGTCCATAAAGACAGTCCTGATCATTCATCACAGTAAAATTGCAGTGTTTTTCTCAAAGTCTGAGCAGTAAAAGAAAATGCACACGGAAGTAGTGGATTTCTATGCAGTCTTGAAGAAGTAGTGTTGTCCTTCCAACAGAAAGACAATGCTGACTCTTGACATGCTGACAGGTAATGGGTCACAACAGAGCAAACCCACAGCAGAGTCAGTCGAAGTTTTGAAGAATATTGGTAGGTTGGTCATCACAGAATAGACCACTGAAGTCTTGTTAGAGATTACAGTATTGGTGGGCCACCAGAGGTGCAGACCCACTGCAGTCCTTGTAGAAATAATGGTATTGGTGGGTCATCAAAGATGCAGACCCACTGTAGTCCTTGTAGAGATGGCCAGCAGCCATCTGTTGTGACTGTGCAGGTGCACAATCACCATTGAAGAGTCTTGCAGATAATATAGCAAGTCCATAACCACCACTTGTGCACTCACAAAGTTTTTGGAATTGTCCTTAGAACCAGCAACGCTGTTATCCAGTCCCTTGCTGAATTATTAACACACGTGCAAACACTAACAGTCCCTACTTCTCACATATTGTCCATATCTATGACTAACAGAAACGTGTGCAGTGAAATGGAACTTATAAGTTAATAATTTGATGAACTGGTATCAACTAAAATTTTATAACATAAAAATACAACAAAGGTACAAAATACATCCTTAAAAACATAATAATACAAATAAAATTTGTAGTAAAACAGGCTTTACAAAAGAATAGAAATAAACAGATACATGAGTGTTACAGGAATTATGACATAAGTACATACATAAAAATCAGAATAACTTTTGAAACATCACCTTCACATATGAGGAACAAAACAGAATAAATAATGTCTAAACATCTTTTCAAAGTAAATAACATATTATCAGAAAAATTCTACAATGTAACTCTCATCAGATAAGCACATAAAGACAGGAAGAACACAAATATACGAGAGTACACAAACACATAGTGGAATAACAGAAAGGGAAAGGAAAGGGTTTGTTTTACTGCAGTATCTTGCAAACAAAACTTTCTTTACTTCTTGGAAATCTCCCCTCGTTCTTCATTATTTCAAAAAGTGCTATCTATACATGCTTTCTGTACTTTTTTCGTAAAACTTCTCAATGCATTTCTTCCATTTCATCGCAACTCATTCTCTTATATAGTCTGCCCCCTCTTAAGCTAACTTAAATCTACTGAGCTCAGATGCTAAACTAAGGGATGAGGCAATGTAGCAGCATAAAACAATTAATACAAACAGTAATGACAAAAGAAATCAAATTGGCGAAGCAAGCAGCACTAAAATAAATTAGCAGAGCAATTGCAATATTACAACTAATATAAGGCAATGTGCAGCAAACAATAAAAATAAATCAGTAGTAAAACTGGCTTAACAGAGTAATACAAAGTCAAATTCAGTAACACTATGCCTGGCAAACAGCAGCAGCAAATGAAATAACTTATACCTAAACATGAAAATGCTCAAGCAGAAAAAATATTACACTAAAAATGGCCATGTTTAATACCTATGTCACATCTTAACACTAGAGTGATACATCATGATAACTTACTCTACCAAAAAATTACCAAGTAGTTGAAAAGAAAATTATGTATGCAGTTCCTGTGAAGGGAAATGTCTTTTTGTGCCCCCTCATTTCTAAGAAAGTACATCATAAATGTATTCTTTCCTGGGTCTGTAGACAGAAAATAGTGATATTAGTACATCTATTAAATTTTATAATAACCAATGCTGCAATGCAACTAGAAACTAGATATTAAACGAAATGAGCAAATATACATAGCCTATATAGAGCAATGCATGAAACGTCATTCACTAGGCAAATGGCGTCTCCAAAGGCAAAAGAATCTCTCAACTAGAAAGACAATAAATGTAAAATGTTTCTCATTTCATTAGGCATTGCAGTAAATATCATAAATTAAGAGCTCCACAGTGTAATCATATGTGTTCAAGTTTGAATGTGTCGTATTTGCGATGCTTTCTACAAAGGAATGTTAATAGCGAGGATAATGGCCTCTTTTTTTTTCTGCACCTGTGCATCTGAAGGGTACACACTAATGCTTTTTTCCAGGTGACTCGCGCAGCTGGGTGCCCACGACGCATTACGTGCAGGTGGTCACTTAACTTTCTTACCGAAATATTTACGACACCAGTTTACACTACAGTGACAGTCTCATATAAAAAAATTCACAGGTCGAGAATTTGCGTTGCAAATGTGTAGAAACAAAATCCTATGAATATAACAGTTTTCAAAAAGTTTTCGTCGGCATTGTGATAAATTCACGCATATACACACATTTCACAACTCTTAAAGTACGATTCTCGGTTTCCAACATCCTTTTCCACAAGTCAGAGTCCCTAACCACTACCCATTATTCCTTACCTGATTACACATATACATATTCGTCGACACTTCAATATTTCATTATAATAAATATATAGTATAATCAAATTCCTCATATAGCATCAGCTTATTGATCATAAACATACCTCAACAGCATAATACACATCATTGTCGTAAAAAAAATAACATCATAACACCTCAGTCAAATCTCTAAAACGTCGTAGCTTTCTGCAATAATGTCAAAACCTAAAAAAATTCTCTGCTCATTTCAATAGTGTCATCTACCTCAAACGTACTTTAAAAATTATGCTCCCTTACCAAATACATCATTCAAAGCTCTCATAGTATCACAATGGTTCTGAAAAAAAAGGAACAGTTCACAAAGTACAGACAAAATACAATTTCATAAGTATGAAGTTACGCAACTGTGTAATTGTGTAAACATGTCACTGATGTAGTAAAGAAAATGTTTATCTCTCAGTTAAATGATCAGATAGCTGTGTAATTTGTGTGTTAGAGAAATATGGTACCGATGTGTAAAGTTGTATAAGCAAATAACATAGTAGCTAGGGCTCCTTGTGCTTGCCAAACACATGGTACAGAAAGTAAGCATGTATCACAGAAAACTTTTTTGTAATTCATATATCTTTAAAAATAAATGATTTAAGTACAAAATTAATCACTCAAATACGTGTCCTGTAGCGCTAAATGTGTGTCTTGCTGTAAGATAATCTCTGTGGAAGAGTCGTAGTTATTGTCCTCCGAAAGCTACGTTCTGCAGAAGCCAATGTACTTACCTCATGATAAACAAAAGTGAAATGCTTTGCGTATAGATATCGTAGTTATTACGTACAGTACTGTGATCAAGAAAGTACTACACTGTAACGTATTGTTGTGCTACAAAACAAAAAAAGGCAGTTTTATTGTAGCTATACCACAAAGTTACTATTAAACATGTTTTACTTTCCAGAAGAATTCAGAAAAACTGTGCAGATATAAAGCAGATACAGCACAAAAGCAACAATGTAAATTGTGTCACACATTAGTAGCGTCGTCACCTCCAACTGTGCAACCCTATGCGCTGTTCACATCCAGCTGCCCAACACTACAATGGCAGACAACAATGCAAACTAGCCACAGACTGCACACAGCACACCCAGTGATTTTCATACAGAGCGCTACGTAACGTTGCCAATAAGAAAACATAAACAGCCTACTTACAACTCTTCCCATTTACACCACACACAATCTAAGTAATAACATGCAAACTATAATTTGTCTTTAAATATTGGTAATTTTATGTGTTGGTAAAATTTATGTCTCTAAGACAATGAAAGAGGGAATGAGATTTTCACTCTGCAGCGGAGTGTGCGCTGATATGAAACTTCCTGGCAGATTAAAACTGTGTGCCCGACCGAGACTCGAACTCGGGACCTTTGCCTTTCGCGGGCAAGTGCTCTACCAACTGAGCTACCGAAGCACGACTCACGCCCGGTACTCACAGCTTTACTTCTGCCAGTACCTCGTCTCCTACCTTCCAAACTTTACAGAAGCTCTCCTGCGAACCTTGCAGAACTAGCACTCCTGAAAGAAAGGATATAGCGGAGACATGGCTTAGCCACAGCCTGGGGGATGTTTCCAGAATGAGATTTTCACTCTGCAGCGGAAACATCCCCCAGGCTGTGGCTAAGCCATGTCTCCGCTATATCCTTTCTTTCAGGAGTGCTAGTTCTGCAAGGTTCGCAGGAGAGCTTCTGTAAAGTTTGGAAGGTAGGAGACGAGGTACTGGCAGAAGTAAAGCTGTGAGTACCGGGCGTGAGTCGTGCTTCGGTAGCTCAGTTGGTAGAGCACTTGCCCGCGAAAGGCAAAGGTCCCGAGTTCGAGTCTCGGTCGGGCACACAGTTTTAATCTGCCAGGAAGTTTCATATCAGCGCACACTCCGCTGCAGAGTGAAAATCTCATTCTGGAAACATCCCCCAGGCTGTGGCTAAGCCATGTCTCCGCTATATCCTTTCTTTCAGGAGTGCTAGTTCTGCAAGGTTCGCAGGAGAGCTTCTGTAAAGTTTGGAAGGTAGGAGACGAGGTACTGGCAGAAGTAAAGCTGTGAGTACCGGGCGTGAGTCGTGCTTCGGTAGCTCAGTTGGTAGAGCACTTGCCCGCGAAAGGCAAAGGTCCCGAGTTCGAGTCTCGGTCGGGCACACAGTTTTAATCTGCCAGGAAGTTTCATATCAGCGCACACTCCGCTGCAGAGTGAAAATCTCATTCTGGAAACATCCCCCAGGCTGTGGCTAAGCCATGTCTCCGCTATATCCTTTCTTTCAGGAGTGCTAGTTCTGCAAGGTTCGCAGGAGAGCTTCTGTAAAGTTTGGAAGGTAGGAGACGAGGTACTGGCAGAAGTAAAGCTGTGAGTACCGGGCGTGAGTCGTGCTTCGGTAGCTCAGTTGGTAGAGCACTTGCCCGCGAAAGGCAAAGGTCCCGAGTTCGAGTCTCGGTCGGGCACACAGTTTTAATCTGCCAGGAAGTTTCACAATGAAAGAGATTTACTTGACATTTATACGGCAAATAAGAGCTTCATTAATACTGGGCAATAGAAACGAATAAAAGAGGAACCACAGACTAGGGTATGATTTAACTTACATCTGCATGAGGCCACACTGCAGAACATCTGATGACGCATTGCATGAGGATCCTTTAACTTTTACCAAAAGATTAATATATTTACCGAGCCGGCCGAAGTGGCCGTGCGGTTAAAGGCGCTGCAGTCTGGAACCGCAAGACCGCTACGGTCGCAGGTTCGAATCCTGCCTCGGGCATGGATGTTTGTGATGTCCTTAGGTTAGTTAGGTTTAACTAGTTCTAAGTTCTAGGGGACTAATGACCTCAGCAGTTGAGTCCCATAGTGCTCAGAGCCATTTGAACCATTTTGAACCATATTTCCCGACAGCCTTAAATAAACATTGCAATGTAACCAATTAATTGAGGTGTGAAGATGGTAATCAACGCCTGTAACTGGCCATCATCATTTACATTCTCCAGAAGATGAACTACCTGTCAAAACTACAGTTAGGTTTCCTTCAAACATAATTTCTTTACAATCTACAAAAAATCCACCAAAGAATGATAATGGATAAAGTACATCATTAGTTTTACTGTTTATTTTTCCTGTATTAAGAACATGTCCTTCTAAAGTTATTTTGTCAGTAACAGATGAAGATAAATGAAGTAAAACTGTTGATGAAATAAAAGGATGTCCAATTCTAGATAATATATTATTTCTTTTTTTATTGTTATAAAGTCAAACAATTTAGTTACATAATTAAAAAAATAATTTTATATTTGATTTTCCATCATAAGTTGGATAATCTGTGCCATCATATCCAATGATACTAAAACTCATGTATAATTGTGCATGATTTGGATGTAGCCAACCTTCACCAATAATTAATTTCAATTTCTGCATCTTTGTTAGGAAAATTGAAATTATTTTTAAATTTTTCATTAACAGGGATGAACAAAACTGATAATTTTTAATTTTATTCATGTTCATTATAGCAATTATTTATCTACAAAGGAAAATATTTATTAAGGTATTTTTAAAATAACTGTTACAGTAGCACCATTAAAGTCAATTAAATTATCATTATCATCAGTTATAGTTACTTGTTAATCTTGAATTCTATTAAAAATAGAAACATTTACAGGATAATTTGGTTCATAAATTATTGGTCCACGAAATTCTGCATTATGTTTAAATGACACAATAATATTAGTTTCTTTATGAAACTGATCACTATGTTTTACATGTTTTACACCAGCAAGATTAAAATTTATATTTACTAATTCAAAAGGAAATATTTTAGGAACATCTTTAGCTATAGCTTTTTCATTAGCTTGAACAATCTGATTATTAAAATGAAGTAAATTCCAACACTATCTTCTATATCCATATATAATTTTACTTCACATTCAATAACAATTCTGTTAAAAATTTCATCAGTTTTAATGTGTATCTAGGATTTTTTCAAATGTATAAATTATTTTAAATTTTTTAAAACTATATTGACGTACAGGAATTTGTATTGTTTCTCCATCACAATAAAGTTTATATTTTTGTTGTAATATTTGGTGTTAAAAAAGTTGAATAAAAACCATCTAATAAAACATTAGTATAATTATCACATATTGGAACAGTTACCTTTTCTCACTATAGAAGATTTATCATTAAGATGAAATAATCTACTCATTTACTACTGAAAACTTATTAATAAATGTAAAAATTATTAATAAATGAAAAAATATATATAAATGAAAAAGGTTATTAATAAATGAACAAAACAGATTTGGAACCTGAAGTAAGAATTCCAGAAAACAAATTAAAAAACAAACATGGTAAACTTCTACCAAATTCTACTAGATGTGCAATAATTCGACCAAGTGGTTATGCAAAAACAACATTAAAACTTGATATATTTTAGCTCCAGGGTGGTTAAAATTGAATAAAATTAAACATTTGAATGTTTATTCAAAAAGTTTAGAGCAACCAAAATATCAAGAATTTATAAAACAATGTAAAAAAATTGAAGGTAAAGTTAAAGAAAACATTGTAAGTTTTATTGAAAATGATGAAGAAATTATTCCAATAGATAAATGTGAAGATAGTTTAGTTGTTGTAATTGATTTTATTTTAGAAAAACAAGATATTGTAAGAGAATTTTTTGCTAGAAATAGACGCAAAGATATAGATAGCACAATCTTTTCCAAAACACCAATGCAGTTAGAGACAATTTAAACTTATAAAATATTTTTGGACAATATGATACAAATTTAAGTCTTATTTATGATGGATTTGTTGGTGGAGATTTAAAGTTAATTGATTGTAAAGAATTGTGCAGATGAATTTGGTTTTTTAACAACAGATATATCTAGAAAACTAAAAGATGGTAAGTTTTAAAATAAAATAAAATATTTTTAACAACATAAACCTTAAATAAAAACATTAATTATTAACATAAACATAAATATAGACATCAATACTAACATAAACAAAATTAATGTTATTTCTTTATTTACAAATATTTGCGAAAAATGATGAAAAAGATGTTAAACAAGCTAAACAAAGTATAAAGAAAGCTGAAGAACTAAAATAAAAGTTTAAACTTTGGAAAAAACAACCAAGAACAGAATATAAAAATATAAAAAGGAATATCTACCTCTTATTGATGCTATTGAAAAAGTAAAATATGGTGTTGAAGGTTTAGATGATAATGTTTAAAAAGCAATTAAAGAAAATAGGTACCTTTACAAACATATTATTCCATATAACCCTCATATAGAAGATTTTGAATATTAATCACCAATTAAAAAATTAACAGATTGGTCTGATGATGTTACTGGAAATTATGATTATACATTAAGTGAAACAGAAATTAATGATATATTTAATAAATATGAAGAATAAAATGAAAGTAAAAATATAAATGAAAAGAAATAAATATGAACACCAAAAAAATTAATGATTGTAAAAAAGTTAAAATATATTAATCATAGTGAAAATAAAGTATTTGGTTTAAAAGCTCTTGGTATGTTTAAATATAATGGTTATTTACCTGTACAATTGAAAGATGGTAATTTAAACATTGGTGAAAAAACATATGAACGTACAGATTAATTAATAAGACTTATGACTGGAAAACAAATTATTATGGACGACTTAAATGAAACGTTTGATGGTGTTGATTTACCAAATCATGCAGACATATTATTAAATTCAGGAGCATTATATTCTGATAATAATCCAAATAATATAAGATCAAGTACGGGTAATAAATATTTTTATTTAATGAAACCAATTGTTAATGATTGTTTTCCAGTTTTAACAAGACAAACCATAGATTCTTCAGATTTTAGCTCTCCTCAAAAACAAAAAATTGGTGAAGGTTTAACTAAAAAAATACAGATAAATCAATTAAATATGTTTATTTAAATGATGTTAGACAATTAATTGATAGATTAGCAGTAATTCATGATGAAATATAAAATGTAAATAAAATTTGTCATGATAAAAAAGTTAGTATTGCAAATGTTAACAAATAAATTTAGTGACTTTATAATTAGTAAGCAAATATTAATTACGTATTTAATTAGATTTATAAATAATCCTTCACATACATTTTGGAATAGTGATAAAAAACGGAAAAGGATTAGTAAATACTTTAATTAACAAATTATCATTTGATACGCATCCTCCAGGTTACATTGACAGGTCCAGCACAAAAGTAGAAGAAAGATTACCTAAAGGTGATAAAGGTATAAATCCATTAGATGATGCTTGTAAAAAACATGATATTGCTTATAGAGACAATAAAGAATTAGAAAAAATACATCTAGCTGATTAAATTAAATTAGCTGCAAACATAAAATTGTATGCAAATGACGGTTCACTTGGTGAAAAAGTTACAGCAACAGCAGATGGAGGAATAATGAATGGAAAAAGAATATTAGGTATGGGCATTAATGTTAATACTGATGAAAATGATTTGGGATTATAAAAATCTTTATATATTTTAAAACTATTTAAAATTTTTTATTCATTTCTAACTGTAAAATTTATTAGAAATTTTTAATGTATATAAAAATCTTTATACATTTTGAAACTATATAAATTTTTTTATACATTTGCAAACTATATACTCTATATAAAAATGTTTATAAATTTTTAACCTATATAAGAAATATTTTATATTTCAACTATACAAAAACTCCTTATACATTTTTAAACTATATAAAAATCTTTACAAATATTTATCTATGTAAAAAATTTTAATTTTTTCGATTGATTATATTCTGCTATCTAGTGGTGACACTAAACAAAATCAATTAAATTAAAGGTAAATAGATGAACAATTAAATGCAATTGAACCATTTGTGACTAAACTACAAAAATGCAAACAAAGATAAGAACTGGTGGAAATTTACTTATTACATTTGGTGTTTCTGTTGTTAAAAAGGTTATTGAATATTTAGAAAAAAAAGATGGTGAAGGATTAACACAACATGAAGGAGTATATATACCATTATTATTAACTGCATTACCATACTTAGAAACAATTGGTTCATTAGCTGGTGGATCTGCAGCAATTGCAAATGTATTATTAAAACAAAAAGAAGAAATTTAAAACTAACGTTGTCTATACATGAATGATGAATTAGTAAATAAACCATTACAATTAGTAAACTTAGGTACATTTTTTAAACCTGGTATTAATTGCACTTGTTATTATAAAAATAATAATAAAAAATTTGTGTGGTAAATTTGGTGGTAGTATACCAAAACAATTAGTTAAAAAATGAACTATACTACAATGCAAAAAGAATACAAAATTTTGATGAAGCAATATGTGGTCATTTATGTTTATTTGTTTTAAAATTACTATGTGAGAATTATAATTTGAAAGATATTTTAGTTTCAATAAATGGACATTTTTGGAAATATGATACATCTATTTAAACAAAACTAACAAGTAGTTAATACATCTACATTAAATTAAGAAGAAAATGAAAAAATAGAAAAATTTATTAAACAACTACAATCATCAATTGATCCAAAAATAAGTACTGGAACAAAGCAAGTTCTAACAAAATTTTATATAATTTTTAATAATTTTCTTACAGTAACTAAAAGGAATATTGGGTTTAAACAGAAGACTCGTTAATGTAACGTATCCAAGTGATGCAAAAGATGTAGTTAATCATTACTTTGATAATGAACTCTTAAATTTTGTTACAAAGCCAGATTACACAATCATTTTTACACAGTTTAATAACTATGTCAATAAAGAAGAATGTAACAAGCTTCTTTTAGATTTAAAGCAAAGATGTGATATTATGGATGGTATTATGACACATTATGATAAAGAAATAAACGATATGGAAAGAAATCACATTCATGCATGAAATAAAATTGATTTAGTAGAAAGTTATGTTTTACCTTAAAAATCATAAATTAATAAAGGCTTAGACAAAAAACAAGGTAAAGGTTTAGAAGTATTGAAATAAATAGATAAACTTTAACTTAAATACAATTTTTATCTATATAAATTTTTATATATATAAATAGGTTTATCAAATATTATTTCAGTATTATTCTTATTAATAGCAGCAAGATTTTCATTAAATATAGTTCTACATTTAAAGTTAGGTTTACTACAAGTTTATCTCATTTTTTACTTTTTGATTCAAATTGTTTGTCTTGACTGATTCTTATAGTCTTTATTGTTTTACCAAATACAGAATTATTCGTTAATTTTTAGAATTTGTTTAAAAATAATTTATAGCTTTAGTTCTTAACTGCATTTTTAAAATCTATATATGTCTATAACCAACAAGTTTGTTTAAATTATAAAACTTTGTGTATTTTTTTAAGTTGCATTCCTAAAGACAAATATTGTTAAGGTTTCTATAATGTACTATATAATTTTGTTTTTTATGTAGCATAGTTATTAATTTACTGTCATTTGAACCTGGAACAAGTTACTATTCAGGAGCTAATGGTAAATCTTTATGTAAGTCATTTAATTCTTTTGCATATTCTAAATCTACTTCAAATATATATCCTTTTTCACAATTCTTTTAAACTTCATTTATTTTCGTACAATTAAAATTATTTGGCTCTTCCAATTGAAATCCACCATATGGTAAATATTGGTTCAGCATAACCCTATAAATTATTTGCATCTACATACATTATATAATATGATATGTCTTTATTATTACAATCTTTTAAATATTTATTATTTGCTTGTAGATATCTTTTAGAAGATTGAGAAATTCCTTGTCTTATTCCTCTTTCAATCATCAAAAGCATATAATAATAATATAATTACCCAAGTTTTTTCAGTAATTTTTAACATTGAATCCCAAGATAAACATTGAGCTGTAAAATACCAAGTTGGATCTAAATTATATGTTTGTATACATATTTTCTAAAGTTTTCAAAAACATCTCTTAACAGTAGTACATCAGTTTTAAGATAGAAATCGTGATATTCACCAAGATTAGGATTTTTCCCAAACTAATTTAGCATGTTCATAATCTTCATCATTTATACTACATTCATTTAATTTACTGTAATTTTTTTCTTTTGTTGGTAATTGTGCTTCTTCAAATTTTTTCAAAGAATCCTCATAATCATATGGATAAACACCTATTCTACTGTTTATATTAAATAATTATGGAGAAAAATACATTTTAATATTTTTAATTGATGTTTCATTAAATTTGTTGAAAGATTATCAAGTGAAATAGCCATAAATTTAAATGTTTAAACATAACTCATTTTTATATTTACCAAAAGTAATGTATTTATTTTCATTGTTTGGTATTAGTTCTGTTTCTTTATTATTATAACATAGTTCATTTACAAAAAGATGGTAATCATAACCAGATAAATTATGTAAATAAATAGGTACAAAATCAAGCTCTTTTAGTTTGAAATTATAATTATTACATAATGGGGCAATAAATTATCCGGTTAGATGATCATGAAGACGAACTTTTTTTTATTCTTTTCTTTCATTACATTTGCAAAATGTACGAACTTTAGAGTTATTATGTATTTTATTTTCATCAAATGTAAGTGGTATAATTTGCTCAATTTCAGAATAAATTTTTCGAATTCGTTTAACTTCTTGTTTTATACATTCAGTAAATTTTTATGATAATATTGTCCTCTATAAACAAGAGGATTTTTATGATTTCGATTTATATATTCAATATAGTAAGAAAATCCTCTTGGTTCTGGTTTTTGATATTTCATTGTATTTGGTTTTTCTGGATTTGGTTCATAATTATAAATTTTTAAAAGCAAACTTTTAAAATTAACATAAACAACTTATGGGTTTCTTTTAGTATATTGATAATTTTTAAAATAAATATGTTGTCCTTCACTTGGCATTTCAACTTTTAATGGTTCTATCATTAAGCAATTTGGTGTATTATTGTATAACTTCTCTTTACTATTAAAATGTAGTAAACATAGGTCACTAATAAACTTTACAGTTTCATGTTTGGTGATTTGACTTGATACAACTCTAGATAACTTTTTTGTATAACAATAGCATGAATTATTATCTTTCTTGAAATGAAGTAAATTTACAAGTTTTTCCTTTTTAGACTTTGTAATTTTTGATAGATACCCTTGATATTTTTCGTCATCATCATCAAATGAGTAGATATTAATAGATACATTAATTATTTTATCTATTTTTGGAAAGTGATTAACTAATACAGGAAATTTTTCAAGATCAAGACCAACATTTTTATATTTTGTTATTCATGCAGCATCTTTATCTATGGGAAACAAGTCAGCTTTTATAGCCCATAGAAAAAATTTTTCATCGTTCTTTTTTACATTAATGCAACCTTGTTTTTGGTAAATCGACTTAGGATGATCTGTTTTACCGCAATATATTTATTAATTGCTAGTTGTAAACCAAAAATTCTATTCAATGATCATCCTGATCCTTGTGCTTGAAAATGATATATTTTTTCTTATATATCTTTTTTATCATGTTAAAACTATATACTAAAATCTTTTTATGTTAAAATAGTATAATTTATGTTTGTTGTCCAAATTCTTAAACTTTTTCATTTATTTCATTTGTTTGTAGTTTATAATTGCAATATAAATTAAAATTTTGTCGTTAAACCTTCATGTACTTTCAAGCAGTCTTTGACAATTTTTGTTTTTACTGCAATTAAGAAATGAATGAAATATATCTATACTATATTTAAAATTTATGGTTTGTAATCTATTTGTAAATGCTTTTTCAGCTAAGTAATATTTAATTGCTTTTCTACCACTTTGTTTCGGTTTTACAATTATATTTGTAGAAAATGGGAATATTCTTTGTAATGGTTTATTTTCCTAAGTCAGAAAAACGTGATATTGTAACATTTCCAAAAAATTTCACTTATTTTAGGTTTATTATTATTTTTAATAATATATGATTCATTTTCACTTACTTCTTCACGTGTATAAATTTTAACAATATTTGTATAATTTTTAATTTCTTCAGTTATATAACTTTTATGATTTTCCCTTTCTTCAGGTGTATAATTTCTAAAAATATTTGTATGATTTTCACTTACTTCAGGTGTATAATTTTTAAGAACATTTGTAACATTTTCACCTAATTCTTGTGTATAATGTGTAACATTAATTGTATGATGTTCATTTACTTCAGGTGTATAATTGCTAACAATAATTGAATGATTTCTGACAATAAATGTAATTAAATCAGCTTTAAGAAAATTTCAATATCCTTGTAAATTATTTGTTCTACAAATCTGACGAAGACTTGCAACTGTAAATTGTTGTAGCTCAGTAACAATGTGTTTCCATTTTGCTCTTTTACTTATTACAAAAAATTCACTAGTTTTTAAAAAATTATTTTTAACAAAATGATAATTATTTAATAGCTGGGTAAGGATTATTATTTAATAGATAATTGAAAAAAGAGAATTAGTTTATTTTTTAGTTCATCAATTACTTTTTACACATTGGTTAATCATAGTTAAAAATAAAAATTATTAGTTTTTAAAACATTTAGTTTACTATTTAATTTAACAATCAAATAGTTTTTAAAGAATTAGTTTTAGTTATATGTTTAATTAATCAAAAAATTTTATATTATTATTTAATAGATAATTAATCATAAAGTTCAAGATGCTTCTTCTTTAGCTTTCTTATTCTTAATATACTCTTAAGTAAATTTATTACATTTATTATTATGTTTATCTTTATATGAAGGAATTATATTTAAAAAATTTACATTTTTAATTTCTTGTCAACTTTAATATTTCTTTGTAGATATAGATGTTTCTACAGTTACACCTTCTTCATTATTCATTGTAGATGTAGTTTTTTCTTCATTATTCATTGTTAATAATGTTTTTGAATGTTCTCCATTTGGATTTCGTCGTTAATGTTCCTTATAATTTTATTTAGCAACACAAGAAATTCGATTTTTATTATAATTTTTTACATAATATTTATTTATACATGGCCTGTATGGTTCTATAACCATATTTTGTATATTTTTGTAGAGTAAAATAATCAGTTGATTTCTCTGTATTACAATGTTTATAAAATTTAGTTTTCAGAGAACAATCTTGTTGATCTTGCTCCATTTATATATAAAAATTAATTATATTTGTGAGAAAGTAAATTATTATAATTTTTATAATTGTTTTAATTTTAATTTTAAATTATTTGTATACATTATTTTGAAAATAAGAATCAGCAAATTCATAATACTGATTTCTAAATTGTTCAATTCTATCAAGTAAGGGATCAAAAGTTGTTGTAGTTACTGGTAAAGAATCAAATGTAGCTAATATATCACCTAATGTTTTAATGATACTTCTACAAAGTGGACAATTTCCTTTTTCCTTTAACTATTTATCAATACATTCTTTATGAAAAATATGATTGCAATTTGTTTTAACAAAGTGATTATTATTTTCATCACTTAAACAAATAGGACAATCTATATCTATTTCACTTAGATCAATTATTTCATAAGTATCTTTTTCTTAAGCTTGCATTTCTTTTTTGTTCTCCATTTATAATGAATAATTTTTATTATAGTTATAAAAAATAAAAAAGGGTAATTTTCAATGAATCATTTACCTATAAGTTCAAAATCACAATTTTTTAAAAATATGTTTATATAAACTACAAATTTATTTTTGTAAAACTGATAAAAAATTTTTTCTTTATAAAAGGGAACTCCTTTAATCAAGGAGCTAAAAATTTAAGTATTTCTAAAGAAATTAGAAAAGTAAATGAGTTAGAGATAAATGTTTTATATAATATTATTAACTGTGAATATTTAAATGCTAGTTTCGGAGAATAACTTTGTCTAGAACTTAATAATGATTGTAAAGCTGTTTTACCAAATAGATTTTCTAAATTAATTGATGACTTTGAGTTTGATATAATTAAAAAAGGAGAAATGAAATTAAAATATAAAGGAATGAAGGAACTTAAAAATAGAAATAATGAATTTCATGATATAGAATTCACAACACAATTTTTCAAAATAATGTACCTCCGTAACTAATACATTTTAATTAATTTACTTATCTTCATAACTTCATTTTAAAAAATAATGTACTTTGGTGACTAATACAGTTTAATTAATTTACATATTTCATAATGTGATATCTTACAAATAACTTACTTTTATTAAATAATACATATTATTATACTGCAATCATGCAGTAAATTAAATAATGAAGTTAGAAATCAGTTGTTTTTTGTATTTAGTTGTTTTATTGTAAATAATAGGTGATTTAGTTAATGTTAATAAAATCGGTTGATTTAATTAAACATACTGAATTTTTAATTTAACTGTTAAAAATAGGTTGCTTTATGTATACAATACAGAATTTATTTTAATGTTACATTACTGCACCAGAACCGACAAATATATTCTACTGTCCTGTGTTCGTGACCATATTGCTTGGAACCTAGATGACTGGGAAACCTTGACCTGGTCAGAAGAGTCCCGATCTCAGTTGGTAAGTACTGACGGTACGGTTTGAGTGTGGCGTAGACGTCACAAAGTCATGGACCGAAGTTGTTAATAAGGCACTCTGCAAGCTGCTGGTGGCTCCAGAATTGTGTGGTATGTGTTTACATTGAATGGACTGGGTCCTGTAGTCCAGCTTTACCGATGATTACTGCAAATGCTTATGTTTGGCTGCCTGGAGAACATTTGCTGCCGTTTATGGACTCCATGTTCCCAAAGAACGATGGAATTTTTATGGATGAGAAAGCGCCTTGTCCCCATGCCACAATTGTTTGCAACTGCTTAGAGGAACATTTTGGACAGTTTGTGCCAATAATTTGGTCACCCAGAGCACCGGACATGACTCCCATCGTACGTTACGTAAGTCGTGTGACTAGGACCTCCCATCAGGTAGGCTGTTCGCCGGGTGCAAGTCTTTCGATTTGACGCCACCTCGGCGACTTCCGCGTCGATGGGGATGAAATGATGACGATTAGGACAACACAATAACCAGTCCCTGAGGGGAGAAACTCTGCGACCCAGCCGGGAATCGAACCCGTGCCCTTAGGATTGACATTCTTTTGCACTGACCACTCAGCTACTGGGTCAGACCCGTTGCACGTTTATGAGACATAATCGACAGGTCTATTTGTGCAAAAAATCTTGCATCACCAACACTTTTGCAATGATGGATGGCAATAGAAGCAGCATGGCACAGTACTTCAGAGCGGACTTCCAATGACTTGTTTACTCCATGCCATGTCGAGCTGCGGTATTAAGCTGGGAAAAGGATATCCGACAGGTATTACAAGGTATCCCATGACTTTTGTCAGCTCCGTGTAGTTTAAATTATTTCCTTGACTCACATAGTACATTCTCTCTCTAGTATAGGATTCAGGGCCTGCTGTCCAAAGTACTGCAACTTTTGCCAGTCAATAAACGGTTGGGAACTTCACACGGTGGTTATCATTTAATATGCATGGACAGTACAACACACTTCACCAGCATTGACTAATCTGATGTTTCTGACATATGACTAGATAGCAAGCCAAACGGAATTAGGAAGAAAGTCGTAATTCTGTCTAAAAATCCAGAAACATAATTTATAAGAGATATAATAACTTAACCACTAATCGTCTGAGGAAAAGTTAATTACAACATTTTTATGAACGTCGAACAAGAAAATTCAATCATAACTCCTTATCATGAGCAAAGGCAAATCTCTCCTATTTCTAAAACAAACTACCATTATCCTCTCTGACCGGCTGGAATATAATTTAGCCAAACACCTTCATAGCTTTTCACGGACAGCACAGTAATTTCCCTTCTTGATCAATCCCCAACTTCGAATTTAACTAAATTAGTTCACAAACTTTACATTTTTCGAAAAACAGATAAACTCCGAACAATCCGACATTTTCTTTTCTTAAGGACAGAAGTAACACCTTGTTTCTAGAAACCTTAAAGTGGCTACTTTACATTAAGCATTTCATGTCAGTGGTGTGACTCACTGCGGGATTATACAATGGCATGCACATGTTCAATCATTGTTGCTTATTTGAAGAGTAATAGTCACATACTTGCTGTATTCAGCCCCACCATTACTCTGACAGCACACTAAATGTAAGTAATAACATAAAACTACTGAAAATTATGATCACTGTTCGAAAACTGAAAACATTACTGTTATAACCAGGAATAACACAATAACCTATTCAGTCTGGTTTATTAAATCACAAATCACTTTTTAACAATTAGGTTAGCCAAGCGTCTACCCAGGCTCACACTCAGTAGTAATGGATAATTAAAGTTTGGTTATACCAATGTCCAAATGTGCATGGTTGGGTGCATGTCCCATAATTATTCCCAAGCCCAGTGAAGTTCATTCTCTCCAAGTGAAGTCGCAAGATTTCCGCCGAGCAGCCAGGGGTAACCTCGAGTGGTGCGGCGAGTCATCTAGAAGCAGCTGGAACACGGCGTACTGCACTTCCCAATGAGAGCTGTCGTTTGCGGCGGCGGCCGGGTTTATATAAGGCTTGCTAGTTAATGGAGCCATTGGCTGGGGTCACTGTTTTCCAGGGAAAACCAATCGCAATGTTTCCTGGCGTAGCCAATTGCTGTGGGCTGAGAAACGCGCGCGCGCGAAGGCGGCCAGCGATGGTAGCCGCGAACCGCCCGGAAAAGTGCGGCCAGCGATGTATTTCTCGGCCACGTAAGGGAGCGTGCGTGTGAAGACGGCCAGCGATGGAAGCAGTGGGCCGCCCAGAGAAGTGGTGCCAGCGATGTATTTGGCGGACGCGTACTGGAGCGCGTTGTTCGGTGTTTGTTAGAAGTGGTGTATACCACACCCCTTCCCCCGTGGGGAAGCGTGGAAACATTGGCTGCGAATGAACGCTACGTCCATGGCGTCCTCCTCCTCCGAAACCTCGGCGTCGGCGGTGAGACTGGGCACAGGAGCATACAGGCGAAAACGCCCTGGCCGGGGGCGAAGGTTATAGCGTGCAGATCACGGCAGCAGAGGAGGCAGTGCAGGGGGAACCAGTAGCATGTCTTCATTGGCATCCGGAGTGACCTGGTGGTGGGGATCGGGGCAGACCACGGAGTCCCTGGCTGGCTGTGGCTGGGTCTGGTCCACGTCCGGGGAAAGAAGCTTGGGCTGGGAGGCGTCGTCCGTGAGCCGACTGGGGGCCAACTGCGAGGACCACCCTGGCGTGTCCTCCTCTGGTTGGCGTGAGGAATCAGGGGAAGCGGGGGACGGGAGGAGAATATCCCGAGGGGGGGAGAAGAAAAACGATTGGGAAGGCAGGCGAGGGCGAAGCTGATTGGCATGTCGAAGAACCTCCCGGTCGGGAAGTTGAACCCGGAAGACTTTCCTGCCCCTGCCCTGGATGATGGTGGCCAGAATCCAGGCTGGTTGTCGGCCGAAGCCCTTCGCCCACACCAGAGTACCTGGGCGGAAACGAGAAGCAGACAGCGACGGAGCCAACCGAGGTGTCGGCAGAAGCAGATTCAAGAGGGTCCGGGGCTGCCGTCCGTGAAGAAGTTCCGCCGGGCTTTTATCTCCGATGGGTGTGGACCTGTAACTGCTCTAGAAAAAAGTAAGAGATGCATTGGGGGAGTGATCCTGGAGGTATTTCTTCATCTGTGTTTGGAAGGTGCGGACCATCCTCTCTGCCTCACCATTAGATTGAGGATGGAAAGGGGGCGTCGGAATGTGGCGAATGCCATGCCGGGCACAGAAAACCCGAAAATTCTCACTGCGGAACTGCGGACCGATATCCGAGACGAGAACCTCCGGCAGACCTTCAATGGCAAATATTTTTTCTAAGGCTGCAGTAGTGGTGGAGGTGGAAACGGAGTTGCAGCGGACAATATATGGAAACCTGGAATATGCGTCGACGACAATAAAAAACATGGCATTAAACACCGGCCCAGAAAAATGAAGGTGCACCCGTTCCCAAGGGCGAGCACATGGTGGCCAAGAGGCAAAGGAATGTCGTGGAGCTGCCTGCTGGCGTTGGCAGGAGGGACACGTCTGCGTGAGCCGTTCAATCTCCTGAGTCATAGCGGGCCAGTATGTGATCCGCCGAGCCAAAAGCTTCGTCCGGGATATCCCCCAATGACCTTGGTGTAACAGGTGCAGATCCTGCTGACGTAAAGACTGCGGAATGACGACCCGTGGATGTCCGTCGTCCGAAAGAAGTAGAAGGACCCTGTCAACCAACTGAAGCTGATGGCGGACAGTAAAGAACTGACGAAACGCCGCAGAAGCCGTGGGAGGCGGTCGTTCGGGCCATCCATTACGTACGTGACGACAGACTTGTCAGAGCACCTCGAGTTACTGGTTGCGTCCGCTACCCGAGAGCTGGTAATGGGAAACGCCTCTACCGTGGCCTGTGCTTCTTCGTCTACGTGAAAACACAGAATTTTCGTCTTTGTCGAACTCCAAATCCGGTCCCCATGGAAGGCGGGAGAGGGCATCAGCGTTGGCATGCTCGGTTGTGTTGCGAAAGTGGATTTGATACTGGTATTGTGCCAAAAACAAAGCCCAGCGCTGAAGACGGTGAGCAGTCCGGTCAGGGATCCTTGCTGCAGGATTGAACAATGATATGAGGGGTTTATGATCCATAATGAGATGAAACTTTGTACCATACACAAAAACATGGAACTTCTTTAAGGCGAAGACGATGGCCAGTGCCTCCTTTTCAATTTGGTAATACCGGCGTTGCGTATCGCTTAATGTTTTCGATGTATAGGCCACAGGGTGCTTCTACCCATCTGCCTCCCTGTGAGCCAGGACCGCCCCGATGCCTGTATGCGAGGCATCCGTTGCAATGACGATTTGCTTAGTAGGATCAAAACGTGCGAGGCACGGGGCCTCCAGTAATTGGGATTTCAACCTGTGGAAGGCGCGGTCGCATGCCGGCGTCCACTCGAAAGGAACCCCTTTTTTGCATAACTGAGACAAGGGGGCAGTTGCCGTCGCAGCCGCGGGTAAGAATTTTCGGTAATATGAAATCTTCCCCAGAAAGGAACGAACTTGTGTCAGCGTTGTAGGTCGTGGCAGCTTGATGATGGCTTCTATATGTTTCTCTAACGGACGAACACCCGAACAGGAAATGACGTGGCCCAGGTACTCAATTTCAGGTTGGAAAAAACAACATTTTTCTTTCCTACATTTTACGTCAGCCTCCCGTAAGACATGGAATAAAGATTGCAGGTTGTGAAGGTGTTCCTCCGTCGTACGACCCGTCACCACGATGCCGTCCAAATAGTTAATGCGTCCATCCACTTTAAGAACTAATTGTTCCAAAAACCGCTGGAAAATAGCAGGGGAACTGGCGATCCCAAACATAAGGCGTTTCAGACGATATAATCCGCGCGGTGTGTTGAGGGTCAGGAACTGCTGAGATGCGGCATCAAGTGGGAGCTGTAGGTATGCTTCAGCGAGGTCTATTTTCGAGAAGAATTTTCCACCCTTCAATTTGGACAGCAACTCCTCCGGCTTTGGAATAGGATATGTCTCGATCTCTGATTGGGCGTTAACTGTTACTTTAAAGTCGTCGCAGAGACAGAGCTGCCCTGACGGCTTCCGAACAACGACGAGGGGAGTAGCCCACTGACTAGAAGGAATAGGCTCAAGAACGCCACTTGCCGTGAGGCGGTCCAACTCCTTCTTCACTTGATCTCTGAGAGCTAAAGGAACGGCACGGGCACGAAAATACCGAGGCCGCGCATTGCGTTTCAGTGTGATGTGTGCCTCAAAATTCTTTGCGGAACCGAGGCCGGGGGTGAACAAGTCTGCATTATCCTGGCAAAGCCTGTCCAGATCCGAGTACGGAACCTCGTCCGACACCAAATTCACAGAATCGTCGATTGAAAAACCAAATTTCCGAAATGCGTCCAGCCCAAATAAATTCTCAGAGGAATCCCTATTAACGACTAAGAAGGTGACCTGGCGGGTGACATTCCGGTATGTCGTCGGCAAGTCGACTTGACCGCGGACTGGAATGGAATGTTTACCATACGCCATGAGGCGTCGCTGCGTGTCGTGCAAGGGAGGAGCGCCAAGTCTCAAATATGTGGCGTAATTTAGAATGCTCACGGCTGCGCCAGTGTCGACCTGTAATTGAATCGGTTTTTCCGCAATCAGGACTTCAACAAAAAGCCTATTGGTGGTCTCCTGATGATCAATAGCGGCGATCAGATTAACATCCATCGGAAGATCCGAAGGCTGCTGCGGCCGGCGGGACTTTCGACACACAGAAGCTAAATGGCCCACATTTGTAGCAAAAGGCCCATCGATCAGGACAGTCATCTCGTTGATGTTTTTTAAAACAATCAGGACAAGATGGCAAACGTTTTGGCACCCACGACCGGTTTGAGCGGTTGGAGCGAGGTGGCGGACGGTACTGCTGAGTAGACCGGCGGCCTGCCCGCACTATCGCTATTTCGGAATCATCACTCGAGTGGGCCTTAGCCGCCGGCTCTGATGTGTTTACATTGACTGCTGCAATGTCGACCCATGATTCTAGTTTCTTGCCTGCTGCACGGGTCACCTCGAAGCTTTGTGCCAAGTCCAAGACTTTATCCAAGGAGGGGTCGACGAGCTGAAGAGCTGTCTGGCGTACCCCTGATTATCATGTCCCGGATCATTTCTTCGGCGTAGGAGTCCTTATTTTTAGAGGTAACAAAGTGACGTCGTCGCCCCAAGCTTTGCAATTCCGCTGCCCACTCTCTATGCGTCTGATTCGGCTGTTTCTTGCATTGGTAAAAGGCGACTCGAGATGAAATAACATGGGTATGGCGCTGGTAATATTTAGTGAGCAACGAGCGAATCTCGGAGAAAAGTCAGCTCCCAAGGTTTTGATAAGGGGCCCAGTTTGCACAAGAGCCGATAAATCTCAGGTTTAGACCAAGACAAAAACAAAGATTTCATGAGGCCAACGTCAGTTACCTTGAAAGCATGGAAATGTTCCAGCAATCGGGATTCGTAGGCTTCCCAGTCCTCTAACGTTTCTTCAAAAGATGGAAACGGCGGTACTTGCTGCGAGGCCTGCGTCTGCATGAACCCTTGTATACGTGGCTGGAGGGTGTTGAGTAGCAGAATGTGGTTCTCGTCCTGCTGCTGGCGAAGTTTCTTGACGAGATCTTCCAACGTCTCCTGGTGCGTGCTCGTCGCCATTTTATTGTGTTATAACCAGGAATAACACAATAACCTCTTCAGTCTAGTTTATTAATTCACAAATCACTTTTTAACAATTATGTTAGCCAAGCGTCTACCCAGGCTCACACTCAGTAGTAATGCGTAATTAAAGTTTGGTTATACCAATGTCCAAATGTGCATGGTGGGGTGCACGTCCCGTAATTATTCCCAAGTCCAGTGAAGTTCAGTTTCTCCAAGTGAAGTCGCAAGATTTCCGCCGAGCAGCCAGGGGTAACCTCGAGTGGTGCGGCGAGTCATCCAGAAGCAGCTGGAACACGGCGTACTGCACTTCCCGATGAGAACTGTCGTTTGCGGCGGCGGCCGGGTTTATATAAGGCTTGCTAGTTAATGGAGCCATTGGCTGGGGTCGCTGTTTTCCAGGGAAAACCAATCGCAATGTTTCCTGGCGTAGCCAATTGCTGTGTGCTGACAAACGCGCGCTCGCGAAGGCGGCCAGCGATGGTAGCCGCGAACCGCCCGAAGTGCGGCCAGCGATGTATTTCTCGGCCACGTAAGGGAGCGTGCGTGTGAAGACGGCCAGCGATGGAAGCAGTGGGCCGCCCAGAAATGTGCGGCCAGCGATGTATTTGGCGGCCGCGTACTGGAGCACGTTGTTCGGTGTTTGTTAGAAGTGGTGTATACCACAATTACGTAATATACACTGTTACAAACAAAATACTGTTTAATTAATTACTTAATGACTCTGTGTTTAGATTCATTCATCTTCTGATGTATTTACAAAAACATTTTAATGTCTTGCTTCTAATGGCAAGTTACACAATTTATGTTTGCGCTATTTTTAATGCTTTTGAAGTTATTTCAGGTGTGCAACTGGAGCTAGTAAAGAAGTTAACTGTTGTTTTCTGAAAGGCTACACGACATTCATAGCGATTGGTATACGGGAAATGACTTTCTTAATTCATTGGCTGGTGTGGGATTTAAATGGATATGCAAAGGGTACACATGCATGACTAGGCCTGCTATGTGCCAGAACGGAAAACTAATAAGTGTTAGGTGTGCATTTTTGGTGGGTCTGGGGTATGATGGAGCAGCGGTGGTTAGCGATCATATGCATGACCAACAAGCTTTCATTAGAAAATAATACACAGTGGCTGTTTATATACACAGTGGTACCTACTCTTTAAATCAAGCCTTATCTGATTAATGTTCTCTGCAGGCTATCAACGATTGCATGGGGGCAGTACAGTACTTCAGAAACTTCTTTAGAAGTTCTCCAGAACATAATCTGAAACAGTCTGTCAAAGATTTATTGCCGACGACTAAACATTCACCATTTGCGTTACTGTATGAAACATGGTGTATTTACAAACATGAGGCCAGTCTGCGATTTAAAGCAATTTTTTTAGTCACAGGGGATGTTCTTCAGTAGTTAGAATCGTCTATAACAAAGAAATTGTTCAAAAAGCAAGCTCATTCTTTCTCCTGTGCTGCTGGAAAAATCTTCTCATTAAGCCATTCATTTTTCAGAACGTTTGAAGATGTCATCTGTGTTCTTGATGTTGAGTTACAGTACAACAGCAATGTGTCCAGTGGATTAGGAGAAATGATACAGGTTAATGATAAATAAATAAACGGGAAACAGTCTTGATCGCATAAATTTTTTAATGTGGTGACCGGTTTCGATCTTATGATAAGATCATCTTCAGACCATAAATGTCTGCGGGAGATGGTGGCGCATGGCAACCCTCTTGCTTGTGGCTGTTGGTATATGTCACCACTTCAAAAAATTTATGCGATAAAGACTCTTCCCCGTTTATTTATAATAATTATAGATCGCTGTTTCCTATAATAAGAACTATGTTCTTTAAAATGTTCAATAATAAATAATTCAAAAATCTGTTTAATGAGGCCTCAAAACTCGAAGAAGAAGTCAAAGTAACAATCGCAGTACAGAAGTCGGTGTTCACAATGAAATATCGAGACAATAGTTCAGCTAGCAGTCCAGAGGATATATACCGACAAAACTAAATCTTACTTACTTTTCATCACGTATGGAACTAACTCCGCTACCGGTTTCAGAGATATTAAAATTTAATAAAATCCTTCCAGAGCATAATTACCAGAAAATACATTAACTGCAATAAAGAAGATAAACTGGAGTCTGTCAAATTTTATCAATCAGTATTACCAGAACCTTTATTTGCAGTTGTACAATTCTTTGCCTGAAAAAAAAACATGATTCAAAGAATAACGAAAAGCAAAGACCTGGCAACGCTTTTGCGGCGTTAGATATATGTAATTCAGAACTTTCTCCAACACTGCAACTCTGTCCCGAATTCTAGTCACTTTCCCAATGACAACAGAGTATGAGCAAGCAGTTTAGACTTTAAAACGTTTAAAAACCTACCTATGGAACAGTAAAAATCAAAATAGACTGAGTGGTCTTGCTCTGTCCTTTGTGCATCGCAGCGAATCCTAATAAAATTTAGACAGAAACCCACTACCCCGCTCCCCTCTCCACCAAAGAAAAGTCGTAAATACGCCCGTGGTTTTCGGCCCTACAGTAGTGGAAATCAGTATAAAGGCAGGTTTCCTTCGAAAGTAAAAGTATGAAGTTCATTCAAATGAAACTTGGTTAGTGTGTCAACCTTTGCCTTACACTTATGGTGGCACCACGTAACTGCGGGCATGGTGGTGTCATATATTTGTAGAGACTGACGCGTGCGCACCGTTTGATGTTGCATACCGCCAGTGTGGTTTCACGTCGAAGAGAAGGTGGTCACACAAGTTATCGTCCACTACCGATCCTTCAGGTGAGTAAGGAGGAACAACGAAGAGTGATTCGATTTTTGGCGGCGGAGGGAGTTGCAGGCCGTGAAATGTATCGATGGATGAAGGCTGTGTACGGTGAGTACATTGTGAGTCGTTCAAGTGCTGTGGAATGGCGCAAACGATTCCTTGCGGGGCGTGAGTCACTGGAAGACGATGATCGTCCTGGACTGGCTCATCATGTTATCACACCAGAAATGGTTGCTGAAGTGAATGCCTTAATCTTGGACAACCGCAGAATCACCGTGGACGATATCCATCGGTTACTGGGTATTGGCGTGGGCACCACCCACACCATAATGCATCAACACTTGAACTTTCGAAAAATCTGTGCGGAGTGGGTTCCCCACCAATTGACCGCCGCGCAGCGCAATATTCGAATGGCGCTCTCTTTGACTGACCTCCAATGTTATCTTGGGGAACAATACGGCATTCTGTCTCGAATTGTCACAGGTGACGAAACAGGGTGTCACCATTTTGAACCGGAAAGTAAGCGTCAGAGCAAGTAGTGGAAACATGCGACTTCACCACCTCCAAAGAAATCAAAGGCCGTGCACACCAGTTCTGGTAAGGTCATGAAGTCCTTCTTTTTCGACCACAAAGGCCCACTGCCTGTCGAGTCCCTGGAACGGGGAACCACGATCACTGCCCAGCATTATCAAGCCACTTTACAGAACCTTACACGAGGCATAAAGTCGAAAGCCGATGCACGTTACCCAATGGCGTTATACTCTTGCATGATAATGCCCGTCTACACACGGCCAATGCGGTGAAGACGACATTGCAGCGGTTTCTGTGGGAATAGCTGGAACATCCACCATACAGTCCCGACCTTTCACCGTGTGACTTTCATGTATTTGGAGCTCTAAAACAAGCTATTCGCGGACATCGATTCGCAACGGACGAAGAAGTGTGTGACTGGGTCCAGGCCTGGATCCGACATCAGCCTACCAACTTCTTCAGGAATGGAATCGATCGGCTAGTGTCGCAATGGGATAAATGTGCGCACGCGTCAGTCTCTCTACAAATTTATGGCGCCACCATACCCGCAGTTACGTGGTGCCACCTCACGTGTAAGGCAAAAAATGATGCACTAACCAAGTTTCATTTGAATGAACCTCATACTTTTACTTTCGTAGGAAACCTGCCTTTATACTGATTTCCACCACTGTAGGACCGAATACCACGGGCGTATTTACGACTTTTCTTTGCTGGAGAGGTAAGCGAGATAGGGGGTTTCCGTCTAAATTTTATTAGGATGCGTTTTCAGGTCTTTACTTTTGGTTATTCGTTGAATCAGTTTTTTTTCAGACAAATAATTGTATTACTGCAGATGAAGGTTCTGGCAATATTGATGGATAAAATTTCAGAGATTCCAGTTTATCTTCTTTATTGCAATGAATGTATTTTCTAGTAATTATGCTCTGGAAAAATTTTATTAAATTTTAATGACTCTGTAACCCGTAGCGGAGTTAGTTCCATACGTGACGAAAGGTAAGTAAGATTTCGTTTTGTCTGTATGTATCCTCTGGACTGCTAGCTGGACTATCGTCTCGATATTTCGTTGTGAACACCGACTTCTGTACTGCGATTGTTACTTTGACTTCTTCCTCTAGTGTTGGGGACTATTTTTGAGTATGTGTACTGTGTATTTTGAATTAATAAAATCGTTGCTATCACTTTACACCAGTGACCGGGTTTCATTTGAATGCCCCTTATACAATGTCTGTAGCATACTATATAGAATTTATTATGAAAGTAGTAGATACATATAAGACATAAACAATCATGACGGAATTACATTGTTTCTATCATAACATGAGTAGCAAAATAAGGCGTTCGCTTTTCCTAAGTGGAAAATGGTATACAGGCACTCACTGTCCTGTTGTGTTATTGCATCTTTAGTACTTTGTCCAACCTTCGTTCTTCGGAATTACCTCAAAAATTCTCTTCGGCGTTGATTTTGTTAAGGTTTGTATTTCTTGCAGTGAAATTGTCGCCCACTCTTCTCTTATCGCACTTTTCAGCTCACATACGACCTCAAATTGCCTTCCACTGCGATAAACATTCCTTACAAGTATTCCCCAACGGTTTTCCAGGAGGTTTATATCTGGACTACGTGCAGGCCAGGGCAAGATATCGATAGTTTTATCTTCATACCACTCTTGGTTGTAGCAGAAAGATGCATGAATGCATCACCTTGTTGAAACATTTTTCTTTCGTCCCCTATATTCTCATACATTCTAATCAGGTCTGTCTCTAACACCTCAGTGTACATGTTAAGAGTTCATTGTAGTGTTCAGCCAAGCAAAGCTTGATTTAGCTTTAGCACACAAGGCTACCCAAATCATAGCAGTTCCACCACCAAAATTTCTACTCATACCTACCTGCTGCTCTGTTCTCAGATCATGCCAATAATACTGAAATCCATCATGACCATCTAAATTAAACATCTTATCATCGCTGAAGATCAATTTATACAATTCTGAAGTCCATGACATACGTTTTTGAGCAAACTACAATCTAGCCTACTTGTGTTTGGGTGTTAGAGCAGGTTTCTGCAGTCGTTTCTTGAATGCAAGATGTTTGTCATTTGAGAAAATTTATCGTACACGTTAAATAGCTATTGACAACTGTAAATCAGCAACAAGTTGAGAAGAATAACGGTTTGTGGCCCTTGCTTTGCCCTAAAAGAACTGTTTCCATACCTCAAATAATTTTCTGCTTAGCCCACATTTTACGTTCTGTCCATATCGTGCGCCCAATCTAACGAAATTATCAATCGCTGTACTTGAACGGTTTAACGTCTTGGCACTTTGACGATTATAGTGTCCCATTTCCTTGTATGCACCAATTGTCGCTTTTCCATCTAATGATAACTGTCTTCCGCGCGAAATTGTCACAATCATGGTTTATGTAAACAACACGCACTGTCACTAATGAAGTGTGGTTCCTATTTGCAGTAATGGCACATGTGCATAGTCGTAACATCCCAAAGAGACGACTGACTTCATATTGAGTTCCACCTTCTACCGCCTGAATATTTGATGTCTTTATTATACGCTGTTCTACTGGCATCAAATGCGGTATCATCTGACTGCATTTGTCAGTATACTGGACCTCATGCTATTGCATATACGTTGTACACAACTGTTCCAGCCAGCAATGTTAATTTTACCATAACTATCCGTGCCTTTATACTGATTTCCAATACTGTAAAGCGGCGTAGTACGGTATGGCAGGTAGCACAGGGATTTTAGTATGTACTAGGATGCATGTACATGCAAAGTGCAACGAGATAAGCAGTGAAGTTCTTCCCAGACACCACTTGCGAATGGAGCAGCAAATAGGGGTAAATGATGGTTCAGGAATCAAAACTACTGTCCACCAAAAACTGAAACGTATCTCGCGGACTTCTGAATTAGATGTAGCTGGGAATTCACGAGTTACTGAGGGAGTGAGAGTTCCACTGTGTTTATTCATTATGGATATTTATTGAGCTATCGATAGTGAGGCAACTGATACGCTGTAAAGTATTTAGGCTAGATTCCATCTACTCTCAGTAGGACCTATCCCAGCCACATACCTGTAGCTATGACTGTCTAGCATTTACCGCGGGTTGTACGTGACATCTGACATCCGCGTTGCAAAGCATCCCGTATAACCAGCTTGAAATGGCGCTTGACGTTGACACACGTTTGCGAAAGTGGTCACGCCGTTGTTTCCTCGTGACCCTCTTGCCGAAGCTACTCCGACAAAGACCACTTGTATGAGTGGCGCGTACTGTAGTTTAAATGGTTTCTTGGTGGCGGCTAATAATTCAGATCTCCTCCCACATCATTTTCACGAATAGCAATAGCTGTCGGAGAGTTATTTGCTATTTTACAAGCCATAATATAACAACTAAGTTACGAGTTGACAGTGTCCTCCTACACTAGTGAGACAAAACATTATGGCCACTGCCTACCACGAGACTAAATACTACCTGGTTCCGTGACGGGCACATGATGCGGGAACGAAAGTGTAAATGCGGAGATGAGACGAATGGGGAATTATTCTACCGGCGACAAGGGCCGCAAATAGGAAATCCACTGATATGAGCGACTTTGACAAGGGACGGGTTGTCATGGCACGGAGCTTGGAAACGAACATCTCGCCAACGGCGAGGTTCATAGACTGTTCTACATCTACACCTACATCAACATACATACTCCACAACCACTGTTCAATGCTTGGTGGAGGGTATTCTGTACCACTACTAATCATTTCCGTTCCCATTTCATTCGCAAATAGAATGAGGGAAAAACGATTATTTATATGCCTCCGCAGAGTCCTAATTTCTCTTATTTTCGTGGTCCTTAAGCGAAATGTACGTTGGCAGCAGTAGAATCATTGTGCGGTCAGCTTCAGGTGCTGATTCTCTTAATTAACAGAATAATGGAAATGGAATTGCCGTGTGGCTAGAGCCTCCCGTCGGGTCGACCGTTCGCCTGGTGCAAGTCTTTCGAGTTGACGCCACTTCGGCGACTTGCGTGTCGATGAGGATGAAATGATGATGATAAGGACAACACAACAGCCAGTCCCAGAGCGGGGAAAATCTCCGACCCAGCCGGGAATCGAACCCGAGCCGGTAGGTATGATATTCCGTTGCGCTTACCACTCAGCTACCAGGGGCGGACATTTACAGAATAGTGCTCCTCGAAAATAACGTCGCCTTCTCTCCAACGATTCCCATTTGATTTCTCGAAGCATTTTCGTAATACGTGAATATCTGAACCTACCAGTAACAAACCTAACAGCCCGCTTCTGAATGACTTCGATGTCTTCCTTCAATCTGACCTGGGTCGACTCCAAAACGCTAGAGCAGTACTCAAGAATTGGTCATACTAGTGTCTAACATGCGGTCTCCTTTACAGGTAACCATCTAAACTCCAGCCGAACAGACCTTGGAAGGCCCAACGGTGACGACCGGCCGCCGTGTCACCCCCAGCCCACAGGCGTCACTGGATGCGGATATGGAGGGGCGTGGGATCAGCACACCGCTCTCCCGGTCGTATGTCAGTTTGCGAGACCGGAGCCGCTACTTCTGAATCAAGTAGCTCCTCAGTTTGCCTCACAAGGGCTGAGTGCACCCCGATTGCCAACAGCGCTCGGCGGACCGGATGGTCACCCATCCAAGTGCTAGCCCAGCTCGATAGCGCTTAACTTCGGTGATCTGACGGGAACCGGTGTTACCACTGCGGCAAGGCCGTTAGCTTACACGTAATCAAACTCTCCTAAAACTCTCCCAATAATCAGAAGTCGACCATTCGCTTTCCCTACTGTAACACTTACATACTCATTACATTTCATATCGCTTTGCAACATTACGCCTAGATATTTAATCGACGTGGCCATGTCAAGCAGCTTGTTGCTAACGCTATATTCGAACTTTTGGTTTTTCTACATTTAGGACTAACTGTCATACATCAGAGCAACGTCCACCCCTATAGCTGAGTGGTCAGCGTGACGGATTGCCGTCGTACGGGCCCAGGTACGACTCCTGGCTGGGTCGGGATTTTCGCCGCTTAGGGACTGGGTGTTGTGCTGCTTTCAGCATTATTCCAACTCCGTCCGGTGCACAGGTCGCCCAACGTGGCGTCGAATGTAATAAGACCTGCACGAAGGCGGCCGGACCTGCCCGGCAAGGGGCCTCCCGGCCAATGACCCCAAACGCTCATCACAGCAACTAGAAATTTTGTCTAAGTCATCTTGTACCCTCCTACAGTCACTCAACAACTACACCTTCCAGTACACCACACCATCATCAGCAAACAACCGCAGATTGCTGCTCACCCAGTCCACCAGATCATTTACGTATGCGGAAAATAACGTTCTACTGTTTGGAGCAAATGTAGAAGGTAGGTCAAGGAAGGTGAAACCACGAGTAGCGACTAGGTCTTCAACGTCCAAGCTTCATCACAGAACGTGGTCGGAGGCTTGCACGCTGTATAAAGCATTTACGATGGGTCGATGGACATGATCGGATATACCGTCACTGAGGCGAACGGCGGCTCCATAGCACCGCGCCACGGGAGCAGGCGGGTAGGGACAGACAGTATTGTGCTACTCACGTAGATTTACGTGAGACACACGGTAGTAATTGAAAGCAGCGTGACAGCTGTGGACTACTTGAACAATATTGCAGATCGAGCTTAATTTCTCCCTCGAAGGCGATGGTGTTTTCCAGTAGAGAAACTGTCCGAATCATAAGGCGAGAATCGTGCTGCAGTGGTTTGACAGTAAACTCGAGCTGATGTCTTGGCCACCAAATTTGCCTAATCTGGACCCGGTGGAAGTCCTGGGCCGCTGCCGGCACGAGCTCCGCCCCTGCAAGCGACTAGCCCATAATTACGTGTGGGTAGATGCGACATACCTCCGAAAAATCTACCAAGAATTTGTAGATACATAGCACAAAGAATCGCTACCGTATTGTGTTCCAAACGTGCATCAGAACTCTATTAAGCAGGTGGCCATAATGTTTTGGATCAACAGTGTATGTAAAGGGGGTGGAAAAAATATGGAAACACCGCGAGGAAGGGATGGTTGAACATAAAAGTATATGCTAGGCAAGCCTGCCGGTTGAGCTGCTGTGTTTGAGGGTAACGGCACCTGTGTAATGTCCTCAAAAGTTGAAAGTGTCAGTCTGGCCAGAGCGGTGTTCTGTGTAGCTGTGAGGTGCATAATGCCTGAGCTAAGTGAATTCGAACAAGAAAACTGGTGGTCCACATATGGTGGTTGCTTGCGCTACCAAGGGGACCGAAATGTTTGGTGTTTTAAGAGGCACCGTATCGAAGATTCATACCATCTACAGGTAAAGCGGAAAAATATCACACGACAAGTTACAACTCGGACGAAAGTATGTGTTAAGCAATCGTGACGGACGATCATTGAAGAGAGTGTGTATTACGGTGTTACGCAGTAGTGAAGGACGGTCACTGAAGGGGATTGTGACGAAAAATAAGAAGAGGACAGCTGCGAAAGTCGCTTCAGAACTGAATGCCGCACACGCAAACACTGTCAGCAAAAAAAAAAAAAAAAGAAGGGAGCTCCAAAAAAAAAAGAAAAACGAAGGGAGCTCCATAAGCTGGGAACTGCAGGGCGAGCTGGAATTCCAAAACCACTGATACCAGTAACAGCAAAACGTGATGCCGAAGCCATAAAACCTGGGCTACTGGGCGATGGTATTCCACGGGCCGTATGGTTACTCTGCAATGTCGCATTACTGCCAAGGATAATGTGACCATTTTGGTTGATGATAACTGAGCCGTGTCGCCTTCCTTTCCTTTTAGAAACTTTCCGGGCACACGACTTCGCGGCCGCGGTACACAGGGTGCTGTTCATGCAGGGGGCGTGGTGGTGGTGTCGCGATCGGGGAAGCGAGCCGTTGCCGTGGGGAGTAGTGAGCAGGAGCCACTGGTGATTGAGCGGAGACTCTCGGTATGAAGGGGGGCACGTGGTTGGAATTTTTATCAAAGGATATTGAGTTTTGTGGGCGGGAATTTTTATCAAAGGGTCACCACTGGGGGTCAGGCCTTTTTCCGCATAGATCTCACTCAAGTCGTGTGGTAATCTAGTTCGTGACCGCGGAATTAAGCCCACTTGTTGCTTGTTTGCCTATTGTGAATTTTGCTCCGAGAAACTCACTTAGCGTCTGAAAGCGTAGATCGAACTTTTTCAAGTGAACGTGATTGTTTCGGCCTTATAACGGTCTCACTGCCCCGCCTGTCTCGTTCCCGGTACCTTTCTAAATCGGAGAGGAGCCGAGTTGAGGTAAAAATTTCTGCATGTTGATGTTTCATAGGCCGCGCTCGGTGGAGCGTGTTTGGAGGCAAACCGGTCAGGCTGAACGCGTTAGACACACTGTCCAGCGAGCGCAGCAAGGTGGATGTTCCCTGCTGTTGTGGGGTGCCATTATGTCCGACGTACGCCGATGGTGGTCGTGGAAGGCGCCGCAACGGCTGTGCGAGACGTGAATGCCATCCTCCGACCGATAGTGCAGCCATATCGGCAGCATCTTAGCGAAGCATTCGTCTTCATGGACAACAATTCGCGCCCCATCTTGCGCATCTTGTCAATGACTTCCTTCAGGATAACGACATCGCTCGATTAGAGTGGCCGGCATGTTCTCTACAAACGAAACCCTATCGGCTATCGAACATGTCTGGGATAGAGTGAAAAGGGCTGTTTATGCACGACGTGACCCACCAACCACTCTCGGGGATCTATGCCGAATCGCCGTTGAGGAGTGGGACAATTTGGATCAACAGTGCCTTGATGAACTTGTGGATAGTATGCCACGACAAATAAAGGCATGCATCAGTGCAAGAGGACGTGCTACTGGGTATTAGAGGTACCGGTGTGAACAACAATCTGGACCACCACCTCTGAAGGTCTCCCTGTATGGTGGTACAACATGCAATGTGTGGTTTCCATTAGCAACCAGTTTTCCGTACAGGTTCCGGAACTCTAGGAACCGAGGTGATACGAAACCTTTTTGATGTGTGTATAACACGTTCACTCAGCTTAGCCATCTCGCTGAGCAGTCGGTGTCACTGTGGCAGTGTTGAGCGTGTAGTGGTGGCCCATACGTAGGCGCACGTTAAGTCTGTTCCAGCGTCTCGGACAGTGCGGTATGCCACCTTATGGGACTCCTGGACCGTAGTGCCTTTGCAGCTGCGCTTCTACACGCACCATCTTCACCGAAGGCCTAAGCGACCAGGGGGGTCGCCTCTCGCTAATTTACATACTTGCAATCTGATAGCTCTTTCATGTAACTGCTGTTTTTCTCATTCTAAGAGCCTAAGCGGCCAGCTATTTAATTCCAGTTTGGTAACCCTTGGCTTAACAGTGTAATATGTTTTTTAACTTGACCAAGATTTTTTTAATCAGTATGGGAAGCTACTCTTGTTGCAAATTGCTCATTCTTTTGGGTTAGTAGTTTACTTAACGTGGCAGTCCCCCCTGCCCTTTGTTTTAGTGTCTTGGGCTGTAACGACACTGGCTTTGGGCACATCGCGCTTTCTTAGGTCACCATTGACTGTATTTTGTAGGCACGATGCCTACATGCAAACAGATTGTTTTTAGTTACTGCTTATCTTGTCAGGTCACTGCCCTGTTGGGTTATATTTATTGCGTTACCGACCAAATCTTGTAAGAGGAAAGGCATATAATTTGCACTGCGAATGGCTTAATGGATTTATCTCTGCCCAACATTCTGGCCGCGCGTTATCTGTGGCCGTTCTTTCGCGGGGTAGTGTTCCTTAATAATGAACTATTTTTTCAAAAAAGTGGAGGTGAAAAAAAGGCCTCAGCGTCTAATTTTAAATTGAATTCTAAGGTTAGGCACGGCACTGGAATTTGTTTCTCGCTGGAGATACAGAGGAAGCGCCTACTCTTGAAATTTCATATTTGTTATCTTTTTTTAATTCTAAAGTTCAGGCCGTTGCGCCTTAGTTTTATGGTTGTTTAAATGTTCATTCAGCCCAGTGGGTTAAGTTTATAATGATCTTGTCAAAGGTTATGGAAAATTGTATTTGACTTATTTGCGTCCGTTACAGTTCTTTCAAGCTGTGCCCTTTGTACAAATATATACCATCTGTGGTTTAAATGATAATAACGTTTGGTCGTAATTTGACATTATATGCTTCCAGTTTTAGGGGCATGTCTATAAAGAGTAATATTTTGATAAAAGGCCCTGTTTCTTTTTATAGCTGTTGCTGGTACCCGAACTGTTGTTCATTTGTGATTTAACTGCTCGCGATTTTTTTTCCTGTTTAATATATTTGTAGCTGATTCCAGAAAATGTTTCTCTTAGAATACATAGTGTTTTTTAAATGGTAATAAATTTTGTTAAATGCTGAATGATGTATACTTAAAACTCTAGCCCAGTCCTTTCACGTGCTTGATTTTAATTAAACCGCATATTATAAGGTCCATCCCATGATACAATGCTTTTTCCCCAATTGTGATGCTGTGTTCCAAGATGACAGGACCCCTGCTCACACTGCTCGCGTCGTTCAGGACTGGATTTATGAGCACGAGGATGGACTGTTGCCTCTTCCCTGGCCACCACTGTCACCAGATTTCATTATTATTGAGCCTTTGCGGTCTACTTTGGAGACAACGGTGTGTGATCGCTATCCGACTCCATCACCATTAACTGAACTTGCCACTGTTCTACAGGAAGAACGGTATACAGGGTGTCCAGAAAAGGACTCCCTGATTTCAAAATTAAATATCTCGAAAACAAAGATCGATAGAGGAATGCAGTAAAAGGTATGTTTATTGTGAAAGCTGTAAGAAGTTTATACAGCAGTTTGAAATAATAGTTACAAAAGCTGCTAACAGATGGCGCTGTAATCGCCATACGTAATGCCTAGTATAAATAGTGATCCGAAGCCCAGAGCGATCAGTTCCACTATTGAAACGTGAAAGGAGGTTAGCGTACCGAAGGAAGAGATTAAAACCATGTACTCCATTGAACAACGCGTTTTTCTGGTGCTAGAGTACCACAGGTTAGAAGAGAGTCCTACGGCCACAAGGCGAAGTTTTCAAGCACGATTTAATGTTCCAAAAGGACCCGATGCGAAAACCATTCGTACGCTCTTTGCAAAATTTCAACGAACAGCAGCGTAACCGATGATCTAGTGGGGCATGTTGGCCGCAAACAAACCGCAGTTACGCCTGAGAATATCGCCACAGTTTCTGGAATTATTCAGTGAAATCCAATGTCATCCGTCCGTAGAATTGCATCTGAGACTGGTTTGAAGCGTTCCAGCACGCAGAAAATACTGAGAAAGAGCCTACACATGTTTCCATTCAAAATTCAAACGCACCAGGCCATCCCCGTACGAGCTGTGCAACAAAGGGTTGCCTTTGCTAATCAGATGCTCACAATGATTGATAGTGAAGGATTTGATGTTGGCTGCATCTGGTTTACACATGAAGCACACATCCACCTGAATGGATACGTGAATAATCAGAACTGGCGATTTTGGGGTTCCGAAAAGCCATATTGGTGTGAAGCGAAACCCCTGTATTCTCCTAAAGTTACTGTGTGGGCTGCAGTATGCAGCAGAGTCATTATTGGCCCTTTTTTCATTCGAGAAACGGTCACTGGTGCTCACTACGTTGCAATTTTGGAACAATTTGTCGCCACACAGCAAGCGTTAGAGGATTGGCCAGGTACTGAATGGTTTATGCAAGATGAAGCCTGTAGGGAAGCAGCCTACGCACGCCTTATAAAATTCACATCAGTCTTTCCATTGTGTGCCAGCCAGTCCGCTGTAACTAGCTCTGACGTCATAAATGTTGCGCAATACTTTAAAAATCAAGCAAATAACCTGAAACGTTTCTAGAATGTCAGGAGTAATACTAAATCAATATGTGTAGAATATCAGTTCAATAACTTTAACCATTTCCGAAATTTGGACGTTTTTCTGTAAAAGTCATTGGCGCAACAGAAAAGAGCTAGAAACTTAAAAATTTATATTTAGATTCCTCTCCCATAATAATTTAGTAGAAACAGTATTCTGGATCTCACAAATTAAAATTTTAGTTGAAATTTATGATTTTCTGGTTTTTGTCCTAGAAATTAAGGAAGCAAGATAGATTAAGTAGGCGAATAAATAAAGCTAGGATGTTTAAATTTAAGTAGAAGGGAGATCCGCTACAATCATAAAAATGTGAGAAGTTTCAACAGAATAGTCCGCAGCCCGTGGTCGTGCAGTAGCGTTCTCGCTTCCCGCGCCCGGGTTCCCGGGTTCGATTCCCGGCGGGGTCAGGGATTTTCTCTGCCTCGTGATGACTGGGCGTTGTGTGATGTCCTTAGGTTAGTTAGGTTTAAGTAGTTCTAAGTTCTAGGGGACTGACGACTAAAGATGTTAAGTCCCATAGTGCTCAGAGCCATTCAACAGAATAACTATAAAACTATAGCTATAGCATATCTCCAAAGAGCAAGTTCAGAGCTCATCTACTGCGTGTAGTGTAATTAAATTAATTCTCTCACCCAAAATATTTGACTTAGCCACGTCAGACTTTTATTATGATTACTTACTTGTGTGCTGATTGCACAATTAAATCGAAAGCTTCATCAGCCATCAGCAAAGGAAGCAATGATTTATTCGATAACTTAAAGTGGTGCATTACCAGCACAGCGGGTAGTCGGGAGAGCATATTTGATCAGGCGTTCCCTTAGCCGTCCGCACCGCGACTTTATATGTAAGAACGCTGTGCGAGAAAGAGAAGGAGGCCCCAGTTTTCTGCAGACGCTGATTAGCACACCACCTGTTCCGGGAGTCGCGTCGCGTCGGTATCGTTGATATAAACAGCCTCGAATGCAGTAATAAGTTACTCGGGATACGTGTAACCATGAAATCATTTTCGAGTGAAGTGTTAATTCTGGGATGACGTTAATGATCTATCTTTAGTTTGCGTATGTCGTATTTTCATGTGCCGCTGCAGGACAGACATTCTACCATTATTTAGCGTGGCGTTTGATGAACATTATCATCAAATTATGGCGAGCATTCACTTAAACATTTAATTTGAACAGTTATAGTTGCATCAGCGCATTAGACTCTGAACTTCTCTGGTAGTTGGATTGTGTGGATTCTTTTTGGTCTGTGACTTTCAGAATATAGTGAACATTTTAGAGAGAATGGTTTTTGATTATGAATCCCAGACAATCTCCTAATTCCTCAGAGCTATAAGCTGTAGCTATAAATGTATTTCTCAGATGAAGTGGGCACTAGAAATTCTAATTACAGGCTTCACGTTTTGCTAATCACTTTCTGGTTGCCAATATTGTAGTTAGAGAGCCAGTGTTGAGAACGGCAAACAACAGCATTAAATAAATAATAGGAACATTAACAATTATTCCCCCACCACCCCACATACGGTGCATCGGCCAGGAAGGAAACTGAGTAAAAGTGAAAGTGATTTTTAAATATTCGGATTTGGGAGTGAAATGCCACACGCAACTGAGTAATAGAACAGTGATAGTGTTACGTGTGCATGTGGACAACGCAATTGGATTAACAACGCATCTGGATTGACGGAGCTGGCACTGAGTCTAGCGGCGTTGCCGGCATCGCTAGAAGCCAGTTTCGCCTCACCGCAGTTGTCCGCCGGAGCAACCGGAGCTGCACCTGCAGTTGCGGGCCACACAAACACACGGCAGCCATCGATGTGCGGTCTGCAGTTCAACGCGCCATGTCGCATCAGTAATCCTAGTACGCCACGCCGGCAACGCCATACTTCGTGCAGAAGGAACTAAGTTAAGTGAAAAGCTGTTAAAATTTTTACTAACCTGCACTAAAAGACTGTCGGCGATGGAACTGGCAGAAGAAACTGAGTGAACTGTAAATCCAGACAACGGTTCAAGTGTAAATATGCATGAAAATAGTAATGTTAAAGTGAAATATGAAGTATTGTCTCCTGACAGTAGTGTGAAAAGGGGCAATGATTCAATAACAGAGACCCCTGTAGTAAAGCAGAAATCAGAAATTGTTAATTTATTGGATGATAGTTTATCTGATGAGTTAAAAACGAAACAGTCATCAGAGACGGTAGAGTTTAAAAAGGATAAGTTAGATATGACTGATCAATCAGATGTTTCATTTCGTTTTGATGATTCTGCTAGTGGAGCTAGTTTTTCGTCACCTGAGTGTGATAAAAAACCAGCTAGTGAGCAACCCAAAGATACTGGGGCTATTGATTTAAATATTATATTACAAGCAATAGCTACCAGTAATGCTGGAATGACAGCTGAGTTAAAATCTGATATAATTGAGGTAAATAGCAGGATTGTGGCCAGCCAAACCAATTTTAACAAACGATTTGAGGCAATGGACAATAAATTAGAATCCAATAAAGCTGAATTACAAACTTGCTTCAAGACTGGCTGCAATAAGTTGAAAGAGGATCTGGGCAGTTTAAATTATAAAATTGATTACAACCATGAGGATATTAGGAAAAATGTTGCTCAACAGTTATCTGAGATGTATAAAACAGTAAAATCCGAAGTTGCTGAGGTACGCAAAGACTTCCAAATGGAAGATGCGAAGCTGGAGCACAAGTTAACAGAACAGATCGAGGCGGAATCTGAACTGTGCTCAGATGTTAATATAAAAGATGTTAATATAAAAGTAAACATGTGTCTAGCAGAAGTAGACGCAATCAAAACTGATACTACTCATATTGTGCGAAGAGTAGATAATGTTGAAATGAGAGTAGAAATTATTAGTACTAACATTCCTAACATTGAGAGTAAAGTAGCTTCAGTAACTTCTGGTAGTGGTAATATGCAACAAGTTGTAGCTGCAAACGCCGCTTTTATCGGGTGTCGGCAGTTCTTGCGGTTCGATCCAGATAAAAATATCCACCCGCTAGATTTCTGGAACGATTTTGAAGATGTGATTCCACCAACTTGAACTGAACGAGAGAAAATCTCATTTATTAGAAGCCATTTAGCGGGTGACGCCATGCGTTGGTCAGCTGATATTATGTTGAAGTGTAAAACATTAGCGGAATTTAAAACAGCTTTCATTAATGAGTATTAGTCTAGCAATAAGCAAAATGAAGTGTTGAGAGAATTTTGGAATGGGAAACGTTTCACTGCAGGCAAGGAATCTATTAAAGAGTTTGCCAGGTCATGGATTTCACGTTTGTCACATTTGGCGGAAAAGCAGAAACCTGAAATGATTATACTAGGTCTTGAAGCCAAACTGCCATGGTATTGGCAAACTAGAATTATATCTGCCCCTAGAGACAATCCTGATCGTTTCATTGAGTATTTGGAACGTGTAGAGCGTGTTGCTGCCAATGAGGAGCAAGCACGTAATAACAGAAATGGTAATAACACTAGTAGTAATTTTAAGAACGAGCAGAATGGCAATGTAAACATCATAACAGTAGGTGTTCGCCATCCTAAGAAAGGTAGGAATTGGAGAAATAATTACCAGAACCAACAATGGCATCCAAATGATAGTAATTTTGTTGCTAACAAAAATGTGCAAGTAAACAACAGTGTTGAAAGCAATGCTGTGCCACTTAACTATAATGCAAATAAAGGTAACAGTAGTAGGCAGAGGCTGGAAAACTAGTTCCCGTCTATGAGGATACTGGCGCTCACCAGGCGGTTGCTTTTCCTAAGCCAGTAATTACAGTAATTAGTATGACAGATTAGAATACTCAAACTAAGGATTCGGATGATGGGTCGGTAGCATCCAATGATACTGCAGAAATATTAAACCACTCACAGTATTTGATAAATACCGTGTTAGAGACGCTTTCTAAGTGGGAAGAGAAGGAGAAGGCGCAGCGGTGTAACGGTAGGGAAGAGCTACAAAATACTGAATTGTCAGGTAAAGAAGCAGAAGAAATTCATGCTTATATTTACGATGAGGATGATGTGCTCTTATCTAAAGTGCCTGTGCAGGATGTTGATACTGTACTAATAGATTTAGGACAGGAGGTAAATGAAAATGTAGAGGATAGCCTTTTGTGGGTCCACGAACCCAGTAGCTGTGACCAGTTGTCACTTGAGAAGGAACCCGACGATAATAGTGAAAGTGGTTTAGCTGTAACTAGTGTTATACCCGGTCTGGAGGCGAAGAATCGCTCAGACTACAGTAATTTGGGTCATGTTCAGCAAACTAAATGTAATGAAGTCGTGCGGTGTTTCGATTTGAAATTAGTAGACCAACTGGAAAAGGCAGCTGAAAATGTAGTTCAGGAAACCCCTACACACTTTGACCTAAATGTAATGAAGACAGATGTCGATCACTTTAGTTGGAGACAAATCCAAAAGGAACTATTCGATGAGTTTGAGGAACCACCTGTACAAACTAGAATAAGCCACCCTATAATAATAGTGAATATGTTGGGTATCAATGTACATTGTCTCTTAGACAGTGGAAGTGAGGTGAGTGCGATATCTCAGTCCTTCTTTGATGCATTACCTGGTAAAGACAAGCTTACAGTAATGAGGGTATCAGGACTAAGAATAATTGGTGCTACTGGCAAGGTGTCAAAAACGGTAAAGCAAGAAGCTTTACTGCCCTTTGATATTAATGGTAATTTAATTGATCATCCATGCTTAATTGTAAACAATCTCAGTATTGAGATTTTAATTGGCATAGATTTCTTGTCGAAATATCAGAGTGTTGTTGACTTTGAAAGATGCCAGTTAAAATTGGTCTTGCCGATAACCAGAGTAATTACGGTACCTTTTATTGATAAACATGTAGTAACTAATGATGAAACTTGGGAGCTGCCTATACGAGTTCTGAAAAATAGGTGATTTGGGACGATGGTGTTAATCTTAGTAAAAGTAAGCTAAACACATTAGAAAGAAAGAAGCGTCATTACGCAAAAGCTGTACCCATCAGTTTTGAATTAGGCCAGTTATTCCTTGTCAGAACCAAGGAAAAATCAAAGAAAATAAATGCAGAAACAAAGAAAATCATGTTCGTATACCAAGGACCTTTCAGAATCATAGGAAAACCACATGCCAATGCATATAGGCTAGAGTACCCTAAGAGTAAAAAGCTATTCGGTCTCAGGAACGTGATCGAGCTAAAGAAGTTCATAGGTAGTGAATGAATTCTGTAGGGAGGAGGTTGTTCTGTAACCTCTACACAGTGCGGCAGCTGTGCAGTACCAGCTGTGTGAGATCTTCTTTCCCATTTCAGATGTCACTCTCTCTTCATCTTTTCTATCCACCTAAAATTTCGACCTCTTTTTTCCAACACATTAAATTTTCCGTTATGGTTATCAAGCCAATAATAAACTAATGAATTCTGTAGGGAGGAGGTTGTTTTGTAACCTCTACACAGTGTGGCAGCTGTGCAGTCCCAGCTGGGTGAGACCTTCTTTCACATTTCAGGTCTCACTCATTCTTCATCTTTCCTATCCACCAAAGTTTCGACTCCTTCTTTGCAATACAAAAATTTTCCGTCATGGCTATGAAGCCATGAGTTCTGTAACCATTCTATCCACCGACTAGTGAAGAAAATACCTAATGTGACAAACCTAACAGTGACATAAACAACAGAGAAGTATGATGTAATTAAGACACAAAGGTATTTGAGTAACAAGTATGTATAGAACCCTGGTAATATTATAAGTGCTAAGTTGTTGTTTTATTGGAAATGGTCAACCAACAGTAATTTAAAAAGATATACAAATTCGTGTACAAGCAGGATCTGAAGTGGCAGTAAACCTATTGTATGCTGTAGAGCTAACTAATTAATAGTAAAAGAGATTGCTTAGTGTTATGAAAAATATGCAGATAAGTTGTAAGAATGAACACACCTTGTGCAGCAAGGAATGGCAGTGTAATAGAACTGAATAGTGTTTGTGGTTGAGACGTGAAGGACACGTCCTTGAAATATTTATAAGGTTGGAGCTGGCCGTTATTTGTTGTAGTGTGTGACAGGACACACCTACACGTATTGAGGTTATGAGTTGGAGGCGTGAATGCGACCATAGGTACACTTATGTTAGATGAGACAGAGCAGCTCATGGTGTCCTATAGGTTTAAGGAATTTAGCATTACGCTCGGCCATAATTACTTAATGCACTTTAGTGGTAGGTCGAGAGAGACTACCTGTGGTTTCAGCATCCAATCAAGTGGAAATGAATTACAACGTGAGCAAACTGATCAGCTGCAATACACTATAGATATGAAATAAATGTGCTACCCTATGCGTTAAATGTTAATAGAGTGAGTGTTAAATAAGTACATACACTAGCAACATAATTGAGTAACATAATGGCAGACGTGAAACATTATTTATAGCTCAGCATAAATACACTTCGATGAAGTAAGTACATAATTGTAGATGTGGAACTGACACAGCAGCAGAGGACCAATAAGTGGATTTAGTAGTCAACTAAACGTAGTGTGTTTTGAACACTCAGAACTGTACTATAACCACAAGTTACTCACATGTACAAAGAAGCTGAGAAGACAACTACTAATCAAATATACACATACTATCTCTAAGAATAAGGTAATCAAAGATGAGTCAGATAAGTAAATAAAATACAAATGTATCAAGAATGTACCGAGCATTGGTTCAGTGTTCTGGCCCAGAAATAATAAATTGAGATTAAATAGGATTCATGATTGTATGCCTTGAGCATAAATTTTCTCTAGTACGTGACTAACGGCGTTTTGAGCCATTTGTTTACCGATTTTTAGACAGTTAAGTAACCGCGAGAGTAAAATTGAAAAAGTTCTGTTAACTTTGTTCCAGAAACAAAATGAAAGAAAAATGTATATATCCCCATTTCATTGTGACCCACCCTTAGATATTAAGTGAACAGAGTCTGAGGCACTCTTTTTGTTTGTTCTACAGGACAAACCAGATAATGGCAGCCTGGTAGCTGCGTGAAAGCGTGGAGTGACTTGGACACATCTCACAGTGCCCCCTCCCCTTTCCCCATGTAATTTAGAGTGAACGTGAAGGACGCACACCATAGCAACTTCCCCTCCTCAACCCTTGTGAATGGAAGTGTAGAACGCCAGCCAAAGCGGCTACAACCACGGGTGTAAAAATGAAATTGTCATGATTTGTGAAATTCCTTTCAGGTTTAGAAAAGACTGCTAAAATATAATTATCTGTTTATGTATCATGAATAACTGTGTTATTTTATTTGAATTTGTGTATGTAAAAATATTTACAGATAATTTAATGGATTTAAGATTTTCATAATTTTACATATATTTATGTGTTTGTCTGTCTAAGGCAATATGTATACCAAAGTGTTTCATTGATTTTGCTTAAATTTTGAGTGATAATGTTGCTTAAGAGGCAGTGAACATGCCAGCAATTTAAATAATTGAAGTAGGTAATAAGTTTTCTTTTAATATTTCTATATGTTTACATTTCAATTTTAATTTTCATAGGGAGTTAAGCTGTACTCTTGCTTACTTTTTGTAATTAATTTTTTTTCATCTACATTCAAAAAAATTCAGTAGCGGGTGATGTAGGGAAGCAGCCTATGCACGCCTTATAAAATTCACATCAGTCTTGCCATTGTGTGCCAGCCAGTCCGCTGTAACTAGCTCTGACCTCATAAATGTTGCGCACTACTTTAAAACTCAAGCAAATAACCTGAAACGTTTCTAGCATGTCAGGAGTAATGCTAAATCAATATGTGTTGAATATCAGTTCAATAACTTTAACCATTTTCTAAATTGGGACTTTTTCTGTAAAAATCATTGGCGCAACAGAAAAGAGCTAGAAACTTAAAAATGTATATTTAGATTCCTTTCCCATAATAATTTAGTAGATACAGTATTCTGGATCTCACAAATTAAAATTTTAGTTGAAATTTATGATTTTCTGGTTTTTGTCTTAGAAATTAAGGAAGCAAGATAGATTAAGTAGGCGAATAAATAAAGCTAGGATGTTTAAATTTAAGTAGAAGGTAGATCCGCTATAATCATAAAAATGGTAGAAGTTTTAACAGAATAACTATAAAACTATAGCTATAGCGTATCTCCAAAGAGCAAGTTCAGAGCTCATCTACTGCGTGTAGTGTATTTAAATTAATTCTCTCACCCAAAATATTTGACTTAGCCACATCAGACTTTTGTTATGATTATTTACTTGTGTGCTGATTGCACAATTAAATTGAAAGCTTCATCGGCCATCAGCAAAGGAAGCAATGATTTATTCGATAACTTAAAGTGGTGCATTACCAGCACAGCGGGTAGTCGGGAGAGCATATTTGATCAGGCATTCCCTTAGCCGTCCGCACCGCGGCTTTATATGTAAGAACGCTGTGCGAGAACGAGAAGAAGGCCCCAGTTCTCTGCAGACGCCGATTAGCGCACCACCTGTTACGGGAGTCGCGTCGCGTCGGTATCGTTGATATAAACAGCCTCGGATGCAGTAATAAGTTACTCGGGATACGCGTAACCATGATATCGTTTTCGAGTGAAGTGTTAATTGTGGGATGACGTTAATGATCTATCTTTAGTTTGCGTATGTCATATGCCGCTGCAGGACACACATTCTACCATTATTTAGCGTGGCGTTTGGTGAACATTAACATCAAATTATAGCGAGCATTCACTTAAACATTTAATTTGAACAGTTATAGTTGCATCAGCGCATTAGACTCTGTGCTGCTCTGGTAGTTGGATTGTGTGGATTCTTTTTGGTCTGTGACTTTCAGAATATAGTGAACATTTTAGAGAGAATGGTTTTTGATTATGAATCCCAGACAATCTCCTAATTCCTCAGAGCTATAAGCTGTAGCTATAAATGCATTTCTCATATGAAGTGGGCACTAGGAATTCTAATTACAGGCTTCACGTTTTGCTAATCACTTTCTGGTTGCCAATATTGTAGTTAGAGAGCCAGTGTTGAGAATGGCAAACAACAGTATTAAATAAATAAGAGGAACATTAACAAATATTCTACCCGCCGCCCCATAAGCCCAACCACATCGGACCGAAAAAGTGTTTCGCTTTCTTGAGGAATACTTCGGGAATCGAGTCATTGCTTTGGAATATCCCAAATTTACTGGTGCAATCATGGATTGGCCTCCATATTCTCCGGATTTGACCCCCTGTGACTTTTTTTTGTGGGGCACAGTGAAAGACATGATCTTCCCGAAGCATCCCGCCACGCTGGACGAGCTTGAATCGGCGATCTCTGTGGCATATGAATCCATTTCGGTTGAGACACTACGAAATGTGATGGTGAATTTCATTCTTCGTTTGCGCCACCTCTGTAGTGCCAATGGTGAACATTTCGAAAACATTGTCATGTGATTGTTTGCAAAGATTGTTTTCATACGATTATATCACTTATATATGCTGATATGAGCTGTACAGCGTAGAGCGCCATCTGTTAGCAGCTTTTGTAACTATTATTTCAAACTGCTGTATAAACTTCTCACAGCTTTCACAATAAACATACCGTTTACTGCATTCCTCTATCGATCTTTGTTTAATTTTGATATCAGGGAGTCCTTTTCTGGACACCCTGTATAACGTTCTTCCTGTAGAACAGTGGCAAGTTCAGTTAATGGTGATGGAGTCGGATAGCGATCACGCACCGTAGTGAAGAGTGGGCCTTTCTCGTCTGTTATTTGATTAAAACGAGGATTCGATGTTTGCATGCTCGTTTCGCAAGATCTTTCGCCTTTGTTACTGATACCATATATCAAGTTAAAAAGTATGAAGAGCTTAGATGGGGACTCAGTAAGCCCTACAATCAGGTGTAGGGCAATGTTACTCGGACGGCCAGTAACATCGTGGGTGGATGTGAACGCTAGGGAGCTAGGGTAAGCAGTGTTTCCCTGCGTGACCTGTCACAGGCACTTTTCTCAGCCGCCTTCTTGTACTGAACTATGCAAGAGCGCGTACGAAATCATCCAATGTTCCCTAAACCTGGACGAAAGTAGAAGGAGATTGTTATTACTAACAAAACGCTTACTGTAGTGAATACTCCGTCCGATAGTCGTTACTGTGTATTTGAGGAGAATGTCTTAAACTTTTAAGTGGAGTGCAATATATATATATAAAAAATGCCAAAAGCTACATTTTTTTGGCAAGTGCGAATCCGTAAGATGGTCCCATAGTAAACTGGAGGATTAGCTTGTACAATTTCAACTAAACATCAAGTTTTATGCAGTTAATCACTATATTACGCAGTTATAAAATGCGTTCAGTTGTTCCGTCCCCACCCTAAACATCACAGAATGCATATGAAGAAAATAAATGGTCATAGTATTTGAGGGTGTGGTGATCTTCGACAGACACACGGAGCTCGATGAAAACTGGTCAGTCCTGAGTTGGCTCACCACAGTGAGCAATGGAGCTGTGTTTTGAGCTGATGATGGTGTGGGTGAGCGTCAGGCTGCAGTGGTCCCCCCAGCTGCACCTGAATATAACGAGTAGCTCGAAATATTGAGTATTTCCGTGACTGCAATTGCCGTAGTGCTGTAGAACCTTCCAGGCAGTTATCGAGTTCGTCGAGCCTTAAACAGCATGGGTGAATAGGCTCATATTCCGGACGAGAGGCATTCGTCTACACCTACGTATATACATATAATCCTCAAGGCACTGTATTCGTACCAATACAAGTGATTTTATGTTCTACTCCATTAGCGTACTGAATGACAGTAAAATTAATGTATGCATCCCTCTGCATGTACCCTAGTCCCCCTTCCCTTAAACTTTACGTGATCACTTCTTTGACGAGGTCTTGCCGAAAAGTAACGCCTTTGAATGTTTTGTGTGAAAATTCTTGAAGATTTTTAAATAAAACAAACGTTATTAACATTTTGCGTCTTTATTCTTCGTGTCTACGTATTTATTTCTCAACATAGTCACCCTGGCGACGAATACATTTCCCCCAACGAGAAACCAGTTTGTTGATACTGTCACTGTAGAATGACAGAGCCACAACTTCATCTCTTCTTGCTCCGCTTCATTACTATAAAAGTGAAGTCCTCGAAGGTGGTCTTTAAGTTTCGGAAACAGATGAAAATCTGATGGGGCCAAATCCGGACTGTACAGAAGATGATCAATGATGGTGAACTCAAGGAGTCGGATTGTTGTAGCTGTCGCAGTACTCGCGTGTGGTCTGGCATTGTGATGCTGAAGGAGAGGGCGCTCCATATGTGGACGAACTCTTTGAATTCGAAACTGGATTATAGCACGCTGTTTCTCGTGTACCGACAATTTCATTACATATGTCGCTAAATGGGCTGATATAAGATACTTTACAGTGAAATGAATACCTCTTGCTGCATACAGGCGTTGCTATAAGTCAATGGGGACAGTTGAAAATGTGTGGCCCGACCGGGATTCGAGCCCGGGATCTCCTGCTTACATGGCAGACGCTCTATCCACCCTTTTTTTAAATCTCATTTTGTTCTGCTTTGTTCGTTGAATTTTTTAGTGGCGGACGTTCGATGACACCCGTTCAGGTTGTTCGTTGGTCCGTTCACTCAGATTTTTGTTACAGAGGGTAGCTAAACCCTCTGACCGAGCACGCTGAGCTACCGTGCTGGCCCCATCTGAGCCACAGAGGACACAGAGGACAGTGCGACTGCAGGACTTATCTCTGACACGCCTCCCGTGAGACCCACATTCCCAAATTATTGTCCCGCGCTATATCCATAGTGCCTCTGCCCATTATACTCATTATTCTCGGCGTTTTGCCGATTCCCGTAAGAGCTCAGTCACTGTTTCTGCACCCGCACAGAAGAAGATGGTCAAGTGGCGGGTGAGCCTTAACTATATATGTAAGAGACTTTAACAAAGAACAGGCTCTTACGGCCGGGCGTCTGGGAACGGCCGTCTCGAAAACAGCGAAGCTACTGTCGTGCTACTGTCGTATCTACATCTACATCTACGAGGTGCATTCAAGTTCTAAAGCCTCCGATTTTTTTTCACCCAAAATCGATGAAACTGGCGTTACTTCTCGACGTAATCGCCCTGCAGACGTACACATTTTTCACAACGCTGATGCCATGATTCTATGGCAGCGGCGAAGGCTTCTTTAGGAGTCTGTTTTGACCACTGGAAAATCGCTGACGCAATAGCAGCACGGCTGGTGAATGTGCGGCCACGGAGAGTGTCTTTCATTGTTGGAAAAAGCCAAAAGTCACTAGGAGCCAGGTCAGGTGAGTAGGGAGCATGAGGAATCACTTCAAAGTTGTTATCACGAAGAAACTTTTGCGTAACGTTAGCTCGATGTGCGGGTGCGTTGTCTCGGTGAAACAGCACACGCGCAGCCCTTCCCGGACGTTTTTGTTGCAGTGCAGGAAGGAATTTGTTCTTCAAAACATTTTCGTAGGATGCACCTGTTACCATAGTGCCCTTTGGAACGAAATGGGTAAGGATTATGCCCTCGCTGTCCCAGAACATGGACACCATAATTTTTTCAGCACTGGCGGTTACCCGAAATTTTTTTGGTGGCGGTGAATCTGTGTGCTTCCATTGAGCTGACTGGCGCTTTGTTTCTGGATTGAAAGATGGCATCCACGTCTCATCCATTGCCACAACCGACGAAAGGAAAGTCCCATTCATGCTGTCATTGCGCGTCAACATTGCTTGGCAACATGCCACATGGGCAGCCATGTGGTCGTCCGTCAGCATTCGTGGCACCCACCTGGATGACACTTTTCGCATTTTCAGGTCGTCATGCAGGATTGTGTGCACAGAACCCACAGAAATGCCAACTCTGGAGGCGACCTGTTCAACAGTCATTCGGCAATCCCCCAAAACAATTCTCTCCACTTTCTCGATCATGTCATCAGACTGGCTTGTGCAAGCCCGAGGTTGTTTCGGTTTGTTGTCACACGATGTTCTGCCTTCATTAAACTGTTGCACCCACGAACGCACTTTCGACACATCCATAACTCCATCACCACATGTCTCCTTCAACTGTCGATGAATTTCAATTGGTTTCACACCACGCAAATTTAGAAAACGAATGATTGCATGGTGTTCAAGTAAGAAAAACGTCACCATTTTAAGTATTTAAAACAGTTCTCATTCTCACCGCTGGCGGTAAAATTCCATCTGCCGTACGGTGCTGCCATCTCTGGGACGTATTGACAATGAATGCGGCCTCATTTTAAAACAATGCGCATGTTTCTATCTCTTTCCAGTCCGGAGAAAAAAAAAATCCGAGGCCTTAGAACTTGAATGCACTTCGTACGTGGATACGCTGCAAATCGCATTTAAGTGCTTGGCAGAGAGTTCATTGAACCACCACCGCAATGCTTTATTATTACAATCTCGTACAGCGCGTGGAAAAAAACAAACGCCTATATCTCTGCGTGTGAACTCTGATTTCTTTTATTTTATCATGGTAATCGTTTTACCCTGTGTAGGTCGGCGTCAAAAAAAAATTTCTCATTCAGAGGAGAAAGTTCGTGGTTGAAATTTCGTGAGAAGATTCCGCTGCAACGAAAAACGCCTTTGTTTTAATGATGTCCACCCCCAAGTCCTGTATAACTTCAGTGACACTCTCTCCCCTATTTTGCGATAATATAAGCCGTGCTGCCTTAATTTGAAGTTTTTCAATGTTCCCCGTCAATCCTACCTGTCAAGGATCCCCCACCGGACCGCAGTATTCTAAAAGAGGGCGGACAAGTATCTGTCAAAGTGGCAGAAGGACGATGAAAAAACGATTATGCGACAAGGTACTGAACGTCTGCACCTCGTCAAAGAACGGTGGATGTCGTAGGCTATCCAGCTCTGTAAGGCTGGGTAGGCGGTGATCTATGGCAGGTCTGACGACTGAGTGCAATAGTAGTGCAGACACAAGTGTTTTGGAGCTCACCGTTGGGTACACATTGTTAAACATGGGCCTCCAACCTTGACCGAACGACATCGTCAATTACGACTGAACTGCGCACAGGATCATTGAGATTGGACCTCGGGTCGAAGGACACGTGTCACCTAGTCGGATGGATCATGTTTCTTGTTTCACTTTGTCGATGTATTTGAAGGGATCGCCGTCATTTAGGCGAACAGTTTCTCGAAACTTGCAGCGTGTCACGGATGCAGGCCAACGGGGATGGTTTTACGCTATGGGGCCATTCACTCGGCTTTCCATGGGCCCTGTCGTAGTAATCGAAGGCACCATAACAACTATGGAGTATGTGAATATTAGTGACGACCACCAGCACCTCTGCATCCTTAGCATCCTCACCGACTGCGGTGACATTTTCCGGCAGGATAAGTGTCCGCTTCACTAAAGCAGAATCGTGTTACAGTGCTTTGAGGAGCATGCTAGTGAAAGTACGTTGATCTCTTGGCCACCAAACTCTCCTGATCTGAACCCGATGGAACACATCTGGGACGCCATCAGTCGTCAGCCCCGTTCCCACCAACTAATGGCCCGTAACTTCGGGGAACTACGTGACCTGTACATAGACATCTTGTGAACATACGGCTCAGGAAACGTACCAAACACTTCAGTCATCAGTGTCGCTGATGTACTGTGGGCCAAAGTGGACTAGCACGCTGTTAAACAGGCGATCATAACGTTTTGGCTCATCAATGTATTTGTGAAGATATAACGTATGATCATATATTGGATCAAATCCCTACCACAAAATCCAAAACTGAAGAGTCCACGGAAAGAACGGGATAAGCTACATTTTGTACATTTTTCCAGAGAGAAAATTTAAACTTTCAAGATCACAAAAAAATACTTGAAACACTCTAGTCGAGTGTAAAAAATAAACTTATGATGCCAAATTTTATGATTGTGGAGGATGTATAAAAGACAATAAAAATTATATGATAAAAACGTGCAAAGAAAGTGCGTCAGTTTCTTTTTCCTTGGTCTTGGATTTTTGTTCGTTATGTGGTAGACTGGAATTGTCCACTAAACTGTTGAAGTTCTTGAAGGTCCGCATATTTTTCAGAAGACATTAACAGAAGCTCTGAAAATATACCCATAAAATTTGTTATTTACAAAAAAATCTTAATTTAGCAGATAAAAAGCTTGATGTTACAAATCACTTACCATTATGCACTCTGTGAGGCCACAAGAATTCGCCAGATTCCTGCGGTTGATACTCAGATTCGACGTATGCTAGTATACCACCACAACGTTCCAAATCTACTGGTGTCCTGTCTCCAATATTAGTAATCCTGCATTTGATTAGCTTCTCTTCCTTCACATTCAGAGCTTACCAAAGCGAACGTTTCGTGAACAAACACTTAGGTTTGTAATTTGCTTTTAGAAATGTCGTCCAATATAGTACAATTTCTTGTTGAACAGGAATTACTTTTTAAGGCCTTGGTTACGCTCTTGAGATGATAAAAGAGTTTAACCAGTCTTTTGGTAACTCTGCAATAGTTTCCCTTTTTATCAAGTCATAGTTTTTATCAAATTCCACGTAAAAGTGTCCTCTTATTGAAAATATTATTCTGACACTGTCTAATCTCTTAATGGTAAAAATGGAAATGAGAGTATGGCAGTGTTGGCCGGGAGGCCCATACTCTGGGAAGTTTGGCCGCCAAGTGCAAGTCTTATTTCATTCGACGCCACATTGGGGATGAAATGATGCTGAGGACAACACAACACCCGGTCCACGAGCGGAGAAAATCTCCAACCCGGCCGGGAATCGAGCCCGTGCCCGCTCGCATGGGAGACGAGCACATTACCACCCACCTAAGCAGGCGGACCACTTAATCGTAGGAACGACGCAGTGAAAATACAACAACACGGCGTAGTTCTTATTCTGTCCTGAGCACGAATCACAGAATATTCCAAGAACCCTTGCTTTTGGGTCACTGGACTCGCATTCGGGAGGACGACGGTTCAATCCCGCGTCCGGCCATCCTGCTTTAGGTTTTCTGTGATTTCCCTAAATCGGTCCAGGCAAATGCCGGGATGGTTCCTTCGAAAGGGCACGGCCGACGTCCTTCCCTAATCCGATGAGACCGATGACCTCGCAGTTTGGTCTCTTCCCGCAAACAACCCAACCCAACTTTTGGGTCAACGATTTCACTCACGTATTGAGTAAAAAAACTAAGAATTTCATCCTCTTCTTTATTCGCTACATCTTTACTGAAAGTGTAAAATATTGCATCTGATAAACGTTGAAACTGTAAAAAGATAATTGCCACTTGTAATGAACAACATAGTGCTGATATCTTGTAAGGGTAGGCCTTTTCTTAATATCCATGCATATTACTTCATTTTCCGCTACATTTTTACCTTCTTGTCTGGCCTGTAGCGTCCTTGAATAAAATGTAAGAGCCCTTAACTTGTGCATATAGTCTTCTGAACTTAGTACTTTAATTTCATTTATAATTTCTAACGTTTTCTTTTCCAGGAATATTTTGTCAAAGCTTTAAATTCATACCTTTCAATCCTGCTTGAAATTTGTCACATGGTTGGTTGATTTGGAGGAGGTTCAAATGGTTCAAATGGCTCTGAGCACTATGGGACTTAACATCTGAGGTTATCAGTTCTCTAGAACTTGGAACTACTTAAACCTAACTAACATACGGACATCACACACATCCATGCCCGAAGCAGGATTCGAACCTGCGACCGTAGCGGTCACGTGGTTCCAGACTGAAGCGCCTTGGAGGAGGGGACCAAACAACACTGTTCCCATCTGGTTGGGGAAGGATCGGGAAGGAAGTCAGCCGTGCCCTTTCAAAGGAACCATCCAGGTATTTGCCTGAAGCGATTTAGGGAACTCACGGAATACTTAAATTAGGATGGCCTAGAGAATGCGAGTCCAGTGTGCCAACCACTGCGCCACCTCGCTCTGTTTTGTCACATGCTCAGAGGGTATCTGTACACGGGTACCAAATGATAAATTGAATTTCTGTTAAATATTTTCCGGTACGTCTCATATGAAACAGGAAGTTCACGGTATTTTTTTTAACTCATGGTATTTTTTATTGATAGTTTTTCTGGAAGGTAAATTCTGTCTTTTCCTTGCGATAGTGGCTCTTTGTTCGTTTTAATGCACTTATGTGGTTTATAACGACTGCCTCCTATTCTTCGGATAGTTTCCAAAGCCGGTTTACTTTTGGCTTTGGGAGACATCCCAATATCCTTCATACTCGACTGTTTAGACTGCAGTCTGCGCATTGTTATTCAATGCAAACCAATGAAGGCTTTTTGCCTCGATATAGGCATCTCTGGCAACGGAATCGTCATGCCTATGCCTTCTACGAGCAATTAATGTCACACAAATTGAGCTGGTTAAGTAGGGAGATTGATCATTCCAGTTAACTAAAAAATTAAAATTCGTAATAAGCTCTTCTCTTTCGCGGGTCTCATATGTTTGAAAACTCAAACTGAACATTAGCAGTCATTGCCGAACTCATGAGACATTGCCCTGAGGCTCCTAAAACATGACTCAGTCTGCCTTAATTTTTTATCTTTGTGGCTGACTGATTAGTAGATGGCTTCTCACTTTCATCTTTTAATGATCCACACATTTTAAAAATGCTAAGAGGACCATACTATCCCACTTTAGACTAAACATTATTACTATAAGGAAACAGCGCAGAGTAAGAAACTCAACCTATCAAGTTTGCTGTCGCAACCCAACTGATCTAACGGGTCCATGTAAACAGTGGAAGCAAACATTGTACTTGCCCCAGTCTTTCCGTGAGAAGAGCGACTTAATATGTTCTTTCCGTTACCACTGAAGGTGAAACCCTTTATACCTCTGTGACTTGCCACGTTATTTGAAAGTCATTTTAACTGGCTTTTAGTGCCGACGGCTCGATAGCTGGATGTGTCATAAACCCATTTCGTAATTTACCCTGTTTTTTCCGTGGGGTCTTCAATTAAGTATCCTGAGGTTTCTGTAAATTGTTGAAGGCAAACGTAAGAACAATTTCGTTGCACGAGGAAGGAGTAAGACACGCCGTATCAGCACATGTGGTCGCGGAACACTCAGCGTTCGTGTTGGTGCAAGCTCTGGGCTATACACGTGCCTCCTTGTCAAAGACGTACCGCGAGATCCTCGATTCGGGGAAATCGTCGGCGCCAGAGTCAACAGCAGTCAGCATTCGCTGCCTTTTATCGCGGATAGTAACAGTCGCTACACAGTAGTAAAGCCACCGCTCTATACGTCCACCTACGCTCGCCGCACGCCACGAGAGCATCGCCATTTGATTCCCGAAGCGTAGAAAAAGGCAGCCTGTCTGGTGACTTGCATATCCAGCACAAATTCCAAAACAGACTAAATTTGCTAAATGGCATCGCCTGAGGTTTACATCTTTCTAGAATTGAGGCAATGGCGTGGGAAAGATAGTAAGTACCAAAAACTAAATTTTTCAACAGAAACAGAGAAGATTTGTGATGACTCTCATATTTGCTTTACTACAAAAAAAATCCTTACAAATTGAAGTAATCCTCTCATTTAATATATTGTAAACTAAATTTTAAGGATTATTCATAGTATGGTTGGTTATTTAGCGCTTATTACTTTATCGGAACAGAAAGTTCGACACGATCACTACTCCTGTATGAAACTCTTTTTGTTAGGCACAAATTTTCTTGACAAAGCATCGTAATTTTCATCCATAAAGTCCATCACTGTTAATAAGTCTTAATTTTTTTTAACTCGTTGAGAACCACTCTCCTCCCCAGGAGCTGCAAACTCTGAAGATTGGCGATGGCCTTGAATGACTGATGCCCTTTGAATGTATTGTATTCTTTCCACATTACAAGATCACTGAACGACTGCATCGTTTTAATCATCAGCTGAAAGTGCTGATTACTAAAAGAAGTCACACTCAAACATTTATCAGCTTCAGCAGCAAAGTCAAAAATGTTTTCAGGTTTCTGATGCAAAAAGATAGCCAAAGTTGCAAATGAAATAGATGTCTGCTCAGCTTTTAACCCGTTTTGGGTTGATACCCATTTTGGGACTAACCAACGCTTACAAAATTAAATATACGTCCGACATAACATTAAATTATTCCGAAACATATATCTCCGGTCCCAAGTGAACATCACTCGGGACCGAACATATATGTATCGGCATTATTCAATCTGATTTCGGACGTATATTTAACTTTGCAAGCCATGGTTGGTTCGAAAACGGGTATTAACCCGAAACTGGACATCTGCTGCATAAACATATCATATATTTTATACGCAACTCTGGCTGTTTTTTGCATCATAATTCAATAAGAGTTGCTGTCCCATAACATCCAGCATGCTGCAAGAATATCTTCAGGGTTCACTGTAATTGCTTCGTAGAGCTTGAAGACTTCAGTACTGCAAATCATTTCAGCTACTTCTTTTGGAACCATAGTGATGCACTGCTTTTTTTTCTCTTTTCTACCTGTCACAGGCCATGTAGAATGTCCAGTAACCAGGAATTTTAATTCCGCAGAATCGAAACAGTTTTTCAACAGCACAAATCATAACCATTAACATCATTCTATTCTGACTGCGTCCTGCGCTGTTATCGCACAATATTTGCAAATTTAATTTCGCTGTGGTACAGGAGGAACAAAGTTTCAGCACGCAAGAAACAGCCTCGTTCCCAACACGTCCGGCAACGCCCTAATGCAACAAGCGCATGAATCTTTGGCATGTGTCGCCAAGGTGAACGCACAAGTTACAATTTGAAAGATTTTCAACAATAAAATGTTTAAATTTGTTAGTGTAGGAATGAAAATAAGTTGTTGCAAGGCGACACCCCAAGTGGATGATTTGCTCGAGAGCATAGGTGATTCGGAGATGTCACAGCTCCGAGTTTTTGTAGCCTTTTCAGTTTTGCGTACGTAAAGTCCTTTCTAGGACACGAAAGAAAATTCTACCTAACGGCGCAACTGATTTACTTCTGTAGTCGGTCACAAATCGTGCAAGTGTCAGCACGGGAGCTATGAAAAAATAAGTTAGGGAGCTCTGCCTTAAAAATCCTTCTGTAAAATCTGTGCTCAATGTTTTTATTAGGATACCGCAAATTGAACGCATTGAATATCCTGTGAATGTTAAGGACGGGACTAAGCTAATGTTTTGAAGATTTATGGCAGGAATAGCGGCTTTCTTCCGTATAAAATGACTTGATATGAGATTTTACATGTTCTTTAACGTTTTTCGTGTATTTCACCTTGTGAACATGCGAGGTAGAATTTTTTCGCAAACAGTCTGTACATGTGTTCTCTCCCATCTTCAGTTTTTCGATCACAGTGAAATCATGTTTGTCCGTTAGTCCTAACATGTCTTTAAACGATCTGCTGCACACCTGTATGTGTTTATTTTCAGAGAGTAGACAGTAGGTTATGGATATTTGACGCTGTATCATTGTACTTTCCAGTCTTTCCTCTCTGAATGTTGACAACGTTAATCAGACCAATAACATACGAGCCTTGGATTTCAGTTGTTTGCCTCCAGAACTCAAGAGAGTTTGCTTACAGCCTCTTGCGTGAAACTGCAGCACTTGTAACAACATTTACCAGGTGCAGAAGTATGAAACCGGAATTTCCCAAAGATGATACTAGCTGTGAGTGCAGGGCCCGTGATACTGTAACCCAAGTTCCATACATCGGTATCTGTTTCTAACCAATAGACATGTTGAGTTTCGTGCTTACGAACTACGATTTGCGGAGAGCATTGGTTTTCGGTTATCATTTGAAGAAAACTGCTGCAGAATCGCATCGAATTCTTGACGAAGGTTTCAGCGAACATGCTCTTGGGAAAATTCAAAAGTTGTCATTTTGACGTGAGCACAAGAAACCGCCGAAAAAGTTCGAAGACAACAAATTGCAGGCCTTGTTGGATGAAGATGATACTCAAACTCAACAGGAACTCGCGAAACAGTTGAATGCGACGCAGAAAGCCGTTTTTCTTCGGTTGAAAGATATGAGAAAGGGGTAGAAAGTGGGAAAATGGGTTCCGCATGAATTGAATGAAAGCGAGCGAGCAAATCGAAGGACCACTTACGAAATGCTGCTCGCTAGAAACAAAAGAAAGTCGTTTCTCCATCAACTAGTGACAGGTGTTGAAAAATGCATAAATTTTCAGAATCCTAAGCATCGTAAATCATGGGTGAATCCAGGATGTCATCTATTATGAGCTGCTAAAACCTGATGAAACCGTTAAAACTGATCGCTACCAACAGCAAACGATCGATTTAAATCGAGCATTACTTGAAAAACGACCGGAATATGCAAAAAGTCATTACAGTCATACTGCTCCATGATAATGCCCCATCACAAACTGCAAAACAGGTCAGGGAAACGATCGGGGTGCTCACTTGAGAAATACTAAGACATGCGGCTTATTTTCCAAACTTGGCTCCGTCCGATTATCATCTATGTGCATCATTGGGACGCGCTCTCGCTGAAAAACGCTTCAATTCGTATGAAATTATACGAAAATGTCTCGCTGACTGGTTCGCTTCAAAAGAAGAACTCTTTTTTTTTTTTTCTGGCGTGCCGGAGAGGCGGGAGGAATGTATAAATAGCAATGGAGATTATTTTGAATAAAATTTTGTTGAGCAGTTTCAAACAACAGGACTGTAATTATTGCAACCAAATTCTGGTTTCGTACTTCTGCACCTGGTATATGTCGCCTAAAAATGGTTCAAATAGCTCTGAGCACTATGGGACTTAACATCTGTGGTCATCAGTCCTCTAGAACTTAAAACTACTTATACCTAACTAACCTAAGGACATCACACACATCCATGCCCGAGGCAGGATTCGAACCTGCGACCGTAGCAGTCCCGCGGTACCGGACTGAGCGCCTAGAACCGCTAGACCACCGCGGCCGGCTATATGTCGCCTAGAAAAGGAGAAAACATTGGTCAGGTTATGTTTGTTGTTTAAAGTGTCTCCTTGTATCCACATCAACAACAACAGCAATAATAGAGTAATAACACAAATTTTGAAAGGAACTCACTTTGGAGGCATGTGCTTGCACCTATACATTAACTATCACTTTAAGCAACATACATATGAACTTCTTTGGCGCGAAGTGAACTTACTACCTTCTCTGCGCCATGAGCCCAGTACCTGCTACCAGAGTCATCTAGAGAGAACGGTTTCAAGCTGTTCTAATTGCGATTAACTAACAACGTTCTCTATGCTGTTGGTCTTACTTGTAACTACCTTATCCACGAAAAAAAAAACAGTTTTTGGCACTTACTACCTTTCCCATGTCAACGACTGAAGTCCTTCATGCACTTCATCCTTACGCGTTCGAATGATGCCTAGGTGTAGGTCTCTCCTGTTGTTCAAATGGTTCAAATGGCTCTGAGCACTACGCGACTTAACCTCTGAGGTCATCAGTCGCCTAGAACTTAGAACTAATTAAACCTAACTAACCTAAGGACATCACACACATCCATGCCCGAGGCAGGATTCAAACCTGCGACCGTAGCGGTCGTCTCCTGTTGTCATTGTGACCTTCGCTCCGAACACTGCTTTGATGGAGCTGCCCACGCTAGACTATTCTGGGCAAGCCTCTTCATCTCTTCATAACTGCTGCAACCTGTATCCATTTGAACTTGCTTAATGCACTCAAGCCTTCTTCTCCTTCTACGGTTTTTAACCTGTTCCTCACTTCCTTCCACTGTAAAACTGATTATTCCTTGATGCTTCAGGATGTGTCCCATCAAAGGACCTCTTCTCTTAGTCACGTTTTAGCACAACTATCTTATTTCCCCAATTTGCTTCATAACCATATTTCGAAAGCTTGTCTTGTTGTCAGCACTGTTTGTCGTCCACGTTTCACTTTTGTACAAGTCTACACCTCTGAAAAATTCTTTCATAAAGGCCTTCCTAATATTTAATGTTATATTCGATACGAAAAAATTTGTCTTTTTTGAGAAATGCTTTTCTTGGTAATGCTAGTCGGCGTTATCCACTGAAGCGCCAAAGAAATTGGTATAGGCATGCGTATTTAAATACAGAGATATGTAAACAGGCAGAATACGCCGCCGCAGTCGTCAACGCCTGTATAAGACAACAAATGTTTGGTGCAATTGTTAGATCTGTTACTGCAGCTACGATGGCAGATTGTCAAGGTTTAAGTGAGTTTGAATGTGGTGTTATAATCGGTGCACGAGCGATGGGACACTGCATCTCTGAGGTAGCGATGAAGTGGGGATTTTCCCGTACGACCGTTTCACGAGTGTACCGTGAATATCAGGAATCCGGTAAAACGTCAAATCTCCGACACCGCTGCGGCCGGAAAGAGATCCTTCAAGAACGGGACCAACGACGACTGAAGAGAATCGTTCAACGTGGCATCCCCTCCGCATATTGTTGCAGATTTCAGTGCTGAGCCATCAACAAGAGTTAGTGTACGAACCACTCAACGGAAAATTATCGATATGGCCTTCCAGAGGCGAAGGCCTACTCGTGCACCCTTGATGTCTGCAAGACACAAAGCTTTACGCCTCGCCTGGGCCTGACAACACCGAGATTTGACTGTTGATGACTGGAAACATGTTGCCTGGTCGGACGAGTCTCGTTTCAAATTGTAACTAACGAATGGAAGTGTACAGGTATGGAGACAACCTCATGAATCCATGGCTCTGCATGGCAGTAGGGGACTGTTGAAGCTGGTAGCGGCTCTGTAATGGTGTGAGACGTGTGCAGTTGGAGTGATATACGACCCCTGATACGTCTACATACGACTCTGACTGGTGACACGTACGTAAGCATCCTGTTTGATCACCTGCATCCATTCACGTCCATTGTGCATTCCGACGAATTTCGGCAATTCTAGCAGGACAATTCGACACCTCACACTTCCAGAACTGCTACAGAGTGGCTCCAGGAACGCTCTTCTGAGTTTAAACACGTCCGCAGGCCACCAAACTCGCCAGATATCAACATTATTGAGCATATCTGCAACGCCTTGCAAAGTGCTGTTCAGTAGAGATCTCCACCCCCTCGTACTCTTACAGATTGATGGACAGCCCTGTAGGAGTCATGGAGTTAGTTCCCACCAGCACTACTTCAGACATTAGTCGAGTCCATGCCACGTCGTGTCGCAGCATTTCTGCGTGCTCGCGGGGGCCCTTCACGATATTATGAGGCTCTTCAGTGTATATCTTCTCTAATTAGGCCATTGCCAGTTATTTTGTTGCTTAAACAACAAAACCCATCAACTACTTTTAATGTCTTATTTCATAACGTTGGTCCCTCAACATCGTCTGATTTACGTCGTCTTCATTCCATTACCTTTCTTTTACTTTTATTTATGCTCATTTTATATCATCTTTTCAAAGTATTATCCATTCCGTTTGTCATCTCTTAGAGAATTACAATGTAATCAGCATACGTGAAAGCTTCTTCCCCAACTTAAATTCCTCTTCCAAATTTCTCGTTGGTTTCCTTGACTGGTTGCTTAATGTACAGATCGAATTCCATTGGGGATAGGCTACAAGCCTGACTCACTCGCTTCTCAGCCACTGCTTCCCTATCATGCTTTTTCACTCTTATAACTGCAGTCTGATTTTTGTGCAAGTTGTGAATAACCTTCCGCTCCCTGTATCTTAACCCCCATACCACAAAATTTTAAAGAGTGTATTCCAGTGAACATATCCAAAAGATTTCTCTAAATCTATAAGTTGGGAGAGGACGTGGAAAGTGTGAAGAAGTAGTATTGCGGGATTGTGGTGGTAGAGGCGCACCAGAGTGACAGGATCACAGAGAAGGTGGGTGCATAGTATACTGCGAGGTGTTTAAGATGGAAGAGTAATGCGAGGAATTTTTTAAGTCGGTAGAGGATTCGGATAGCGGAGGGTAAGAGACTCTGAAAGGCCAAGTGGAGTGCGTGGAGTCTGAGGATCTTTAAGACGTGATAAAAGGAGGGAGGAGAGGAAGTCTATGCCACATTTACATAGCAGAAAGTCCAACTGCTTAGCTGGGTGGTAACATGTTTGTCTCCCATGCACTGGGACCGCGTTCGATTCCCGGTCGGGTTGGAGATTTTCTCCGCTCGTGGACTGGATATTTTGTTGTCCTCATCATCATTTCATCCTCATTATCGGCCGCAAGTCGCCCAATGTGGTGCCGACTGAAATAAAACTTGCACCTGGCGGCCGAACCCGAATGGGACCTCCCGGCCAACAATACCATACGATCATTTCATTCTTTTCATATTAGAGGATGGATCGGATGACGGATTTAAATATGTGGAGGGTTATGGAAGGGTGCAATCCTAATTTTAATTTATTGTAGGCTTTCTGTTGAATGGTTAATCGTGATGACTGGGTGTTGTGTGATGTCCTTAGGTTAGTTAGGTTTAAGTAGTTCTAGGTTCTAGGGTACTGACGACCATAGATGTTAAGTCCCATAGTGCTCAGAGCCATTTGAACCATTTTGAATGGTTAATAGATGAGGCTTCCATGTTAGTCGCCGATCAAGTGCTAGTCCGAAGTATTTTAGTATGTTGGTTAGCTGGGTAGGGCGGTCGTAAATGGTAAGGTAAAAGTTGTGAGAGCGGAAGCTGTGGGTGGTTCGATCTATAATTATTTTGGTAGGGTTGATTCTGAGGAGCCACTGGTTGCACCAGGAGGTAAACTAACTGTAATAGAGCTCGAGGGAGCGTTGGCATTTCTGGATGTTAGGGTATAGGAGAGGGAAAGCTGTGTCATCGCATACTGGAAGATGTGAACAGGAGAAGGTGGCGCTGGTGTATGGCGGTATAGACAGCATATAGGAGCGAAGGGAGGACAACTCCCTGAGGTATACCTGCAGTAGGATGAAAGATAACGGAGTTGGTGTTGTTGCTGGTGACTAAAGCGAGCTGTTAGAGAGAAAGGATGTGATAAGGTAGACATAATTTGTGGGAAGTGCATGGGTCTGGAGCTTAAGGAGGAGTACAGAATGCCACACTTGAACAGATGCTTTTTTGAGATCAAGTGAAATACAAATGGCGGATTTGCTATTGTTGGTTTGGTGGGACAGGAGGTGAGTAAATCACAAGTGTTGGTTGGTCATGGGAGGAGAAACTGGCACAAAAGCCACACTGATGAACAGGAATAGGTAGTTGTTGGTTTAGGTGTTTATGGTTGTGTCGGGATAGGATAAAGTCAAAAACCTTGCTAAACACAGGGTGACGCTGATGGGACGGTAGGAGAAGGTGTCACTGGTAGGTTTTTTAGCTTTGAGGAAGAAGAGGTTTCGAGAGTTTTCCCATCGCTCAGGGTAGTAACCCGTGTGATGGATTATACTGTTAAGGATGGTTACGATTTCCACGAAGAAGAGAGGGCATTATTTCAGCTTTCTGTGGGTTATGATGTCGTGACTCGTAGTGGTGTTGCGTTTGTTAAGGAGTATCTGTTGACTGCCTTATGTTATTATTGGACTATTGAGTTCTGTCTGTGGCATGCTGTCGAGGTACTGGAAGCTAGGAGTGAAGGGTAGGAGGGAGGTATTGGTGCATTCATCAGCTGTCGGGAAAAAGAGGTAATCGAAGTGGTGGTCATCAGGGATGGTGAAGATGTCAGAGAGGCAGGACGCGAAGTGGATGGCTATACTTAGCCCGCATCTCGTGGTCGTGAGGTAGCGTTCTCGCTTCCCACGCCCGGGTTCCCGGGTTCGATTCCCGGCGGGGTCAGGGATTTTCTCTGCCTCGTGATGGCTGGGTGTTGTGTGCTGTCCTTAGGTTAGTTAGGTTTAAGTAGTTCTAAGTTCTAGGGGACTGATCACCATAGATGTTAAGTCCCATACTGCTCAGAGCCATTTGGCTATACTTAGGTTATTGATTAGGGGGTGACTATCGTGCGTGAGGGCGGTACGAGGGAGCAGGTTTGTTGCCAGTAAGACGATAAAATGCCTTCCAGTACGTGGTAGAGTATATGGTCAGTGTGGTGTTGAGGTTGGTGAATGTTTGGCGACAAACTCAGCGTTCCTTTGCGTTTAGCAGATTGATTTCTAATGTGTCATTGTAGTTGCCAGTGGTGTGTAAGTGTGTTTCGGTCATGGTTCTCCAGGAAGAATCAGCATAAGCGACGGAATTCATGGAGGAGATGGAAGAAAGCACGTGTAAGGAGTGTGGGACCATATTGATAGATGGGCTTAGTCGGAAAGTTGTTGGTTATGGAGTTTGACAAGGTTTACTAGAGGAAGGTGGCAGCACAGTGCATGTCACTGAGGTGTTGGAAAGAGGAGGGATGGCTTCCAGTTTGGGTAGCAATGGAATTGCTATAGGCATCCCAGGTGGTATGCGAGTAGTCCTGAGTGTATTTGGCAAAGGCACGAGGAGTAGGTATATGGGTACAGCGTCTTGCGTAGGAGATGGTGAGCAGGACAGGGAGATGGCCACTTCATAAGGGGTTGATGACTGCTGCTGTAATCCTTCCAAGAAGATTAGGAGATGCACAGATAACATCAGGAGTGGAACTGCTTTCAGGGTGGGTATGCTGTGGGAGGGGGACTGTACTAGCATGGAGGGAGCTGCAACAACTTACGTCGAGAAGGCATGGTCTATGCAGGTGAGATAATCGTATGGGATGGGATGATGTGTTCGGATGTAGATAGTTACACTGTTTAAAGTTATGGTTCCCAGGAAGAGAGTGAGGATGAGGTGTTAGTAGCAGAATTTTAGAGGGGTTGTGACAGAACAGGGATGTGCTTTTGGCGGCCAGTAGCAGCTCCACATCTAGCCACTGGGAGTGGGTTATATGTATGGTCAAGGATATATGGCGAAGTCTGGGTAGTATGATGGAGTTGGAGGAAGATTTCATTCAGGACCAAAGTATCGATATGGTGTTGGGATAGTGTGTGCCCGAAGACGAGTTTGTTGACTGGCAAGGAGCGGAATAGGACATTGTACTGCTGTCACACTATGATTTAGGGAGAGAAGGGCTGTTTTGGGTGGGTGGCTGGAGTGGGTTTAAATTAGGGTGTCGAAATGGGTGAAAAGAAAGTGGACCTGGTTGCACAAATAGGTGGGTTGTGTGTTGTGGTGTAAGACAAATTGTTCAAATGGCTCTGAGCACTATAGGACCTAACTTCTGAGGTCATCAGTCCCCTATAACTTAGAACTACTTAAACCTAACTAACCTAAGGACATCACACACATCCATGCCCGAGGCAGGATTCGAACCTGCGACCGTATCGGTCGCGCGGTTCCAGACTGTAGCGCCTAGAACCACTCGGCCACGACGGCCGGCAGCACAAATAAATGAAACAGCCCCTGGATATTATTAATTATCATGTCTTTAATACGTGATCGATTTCTGGACTGCCGGTCCCATCTTCAGATCCACTTGTACACACACCAATAGTTTACACACATCAGGTGGATCAGATTCATACACACGATGATAATTTCTTTGCACAGTAATGGGCAATTTTGTTAATGCAAACCACATTACTGCTTGTGCACACTGCTGTGGAGTCTCCATTTTCACGCGATCATGCTGCACTCTGGCGACGATACTTGGCACTTCTGATGCGGGGATATAAATTCTTTGAGATGCTGAACAGTGTGGTGCATTTTTCATTGTCGTATCTCTCCTGGGTCCTTGAAATCAGGGAGGTCTGAGTGTGATACCCTGTATTACCTTCAAAATATTGTTTGTTTTGTTTTCATGTATATATATATACTCTAGCAAATAAATATCGACCTTCTGAACTGTCTGGAGGACAGTTTTCCCGCTCTTTCAATTCTCAGCAGTTTAACAAACAAACATTGTCGAGAATACATTATAAAATTTGCGTTGGCCTTCAGTAGTCTTTATCATTCTAGTTCCTTAATTCTGATACTGTAAGGTGTAAAAAAAGTTACGAATAAAATTTTTAGAGTGTTTAGAGAAGATAAAATAAAACATTTTTTTACGTGACGAAAATGACACAAGTGCGTTGATTTCCTGTTAGGGATCCGTGAAGATTTTGATGTTATTGATCTTCGGAACAGATTTTCAAACTGCCTTGTGATGAACATTGCTTTTGGATGGAAATGCCATCCGTTTACATTGATGCATAGTTGGCATCTCTGTGCTAATAATTGTCTAACACGCTCCAAACAACCAGGTGTTTCACGAATAGCAGTTACAGCTTAAACCAAACAGGCAACTGATGCTTCTGGTCTCGTGAACCAAAGGCTTCATCTCCCCCTGAAAAGAAATCTCGAGGTAGGGAGAACGAGTTTCGATGGACACGCTGCTGGTCCACCCTTTCCAATCCAACAAGAGAGGAAAACGTAGTCTGGATGTTCTGTGACATCACTAGTAAAGTGTATGAGACTCCGTCATGTTGAAGCCATAATAGCTGTCTTATTGCTAGCAGGACATTCTGAAACATTTCCGGTTGTACTTTACGGAGAAAGATACGGTAATTTCCTCCACCGAGCGTGTTAGGCAGAAGATACGGCGCTCTAAGATGAACAATATCAGGCCACACATAACGCCTACAGGTGCCAGTTCTGCAATGGAAGTGAAGTGAGTGTATGGCATCGTTGGCCGAGCGGCCCCATCCGATGAAGTTCGGCCGCAAAGTGCAAGTTTTATTTCAGCCGACGCCACATTGGGTGACTTACACGCCGGTGATTAGAATGGAATGATGATGAGGACGACACAACACCCAGCCCACGAGCGGAGAAAATTTCCAATCCGGCCGGGAATCGAACTCGGGCCCACTGCACGGGAGTCAAGCACTAATACCACCCAGCTAAACAGGCGGACAGTTTTGAGGTAATGTACACCGACGACATTATCATTAACATCTTTCTTTCTTTCTTTCACTGGTGCTATGTCCCGCACTGACGCAGGGTCAGCATTGTTAGGAACGGATTTGGTCAGGTTAGGATGAAGGGGTGGCCTTCCTGCCGCCACCCAGTACACCCTGGGATGGAATTAGTGTACCCCAGCTGTCTGTGTCTAATGTAATTCATGGAATAGTGCGAACATGTTCAGATGTCGGCGACTCGTGTAACTGGGGTGGAACATGGGGACCAGCCCAGTATTCACCTAGCGGGATGTGGAAAACCGCCTAAAAGCCACATCCAGGCTGACCGGCACACCGGCCCTCGACATTAATCCGCCGGGCTGATTCGATCCGGGGCCGGCGCGCCTATTCGAGTCTAGGAAGCAGCGCGTTAGGGCTCTCTTCTATCCTGGCAGGTCACATAATCACTAACATCTCTACAGCAATACTCATTACCCGGAAGTCTGAACACCGTCTCTGAACGTCACCAGCGTCAGAACCTTAATGAACTCTTATAGGGAAGTGGTGCACCTGTGATATTTTTGTCACATAAAAAAGTGTTTTTCTTGTCTCAACATGTTATGTTGAGGTACCATTGACGGTGGCGTTGCCTGCCGTTCTGTTGACGTTCAATGTGAACAGGCATTTTATTTTCGAGCCAGTTTATTCTCCGAAATCCAGCTGAGTAATGTGGAACTCAATTGATGTAAAATTATAAATGCTTTTACTATTTTTTTTTTTTTTGAGGGGGGTTGTCTGTGCGGTAGGAAGGGTGATGTTGTTTATGACCCCCGCCTTGGATCGGTGCCTGCTTTTAAGTGGTGCACGCAGCTTTTGGCGTAGCGCGGCGGTGGGAATGTGCCTTGCGCTGCATCCCCATCGCGGAGCTGACGGCATGCCAGCGAGAAAGCAGATCCCCGCTCATCCATTATTCGTGAGCGCGTGCGCACATTCCTGGCCGGCTGGCGTACGGCGGGCCAGCCCTCGCGCCGCCCGACATGCCGGCAAATAGTCTTTTGTGCAGCTCGCGGGAAACAAAACACGTTCTGCTACCTGCGCGCCCATTGATCGACGCTTCGTTGAAATGCTGGCGACGAGAGAATGGCTTCCAGTTGTGTGAGGTCAGTTATCTTACGTAATCTACCGAACTGAACTGAACCGTCTCGCCAACCCTAACTCTTGCCAAAACACACACATACACTTTCGAGCATAGAGTACAGGAAGAAGAAAAGCTCAGCAAACGACACCGTGAGTCCATAGAGGACAAAATGAAACATCCCTTTCGTCTCTTGCTCGGAGAATATGAGACCAGCTTTGTTACTAAACTGAAGCGATCCTGTCAAACAGAACAGGATATATATTTCTTAAGAGACACAAATCTTCAGACCTAAAAGTAACTTCTGGTTCGGTTTTCATGTAAAACTATAGGTCGCTTATCCCCGGTAGTTCTAGTGAGGTATGTCAGGGATACGCAAACCGCCGAAGTAGCGGCCAATTAAAAGATTTGTACCAGGGCGTTAAACCACACGGATTTATATATATATAAGATTGCTGGTGCTTACTTTATATATTTGTTCAAAAATGGTTCAAATGGCTCTGAGCACTATGGGACTTAACTTCTGAGGTCATCAGTCCCCTAGAACTTAGAACTACTTAAACGTAACTAACCTAAGGACATCACACACATCCATGCCCGAGGCAGGATTCGAACCTGCGACCGTAGCGGTCGCGTGGTTCCAGACTGTAGCGCCTAGAACCGCTAGGCCACTTCGACCGGCTATATATTTGTATTCAGGGTGTTACAAAAAGGTACGGCCAAACTTTCAAGAAACATTCCTCACACACAAAGAAAGAAAATATGTTATGTGGATACGTGTCCGGAAACGCTTACTTTCCATGTTAGAGCTCATTTTATTACTTCTCTTCAAATCACATTAATCATGGAATGGAAACACACAGCAACAGAACGTACCAGCGTGACTTCAAACACTTTGTTACAGGAAATGTTCAAAATGTCCTCCGTTAGCGAGGATACATGCATCCACCCTCCGTCGCATGGAATCCCTGATGCAGCCCTGGAGAATGGCGTATTGTATCACAGCCGTCCACAATAAGAGCACGAAGAGTCTCTACATTTGGTACCGGGGTTGCGTAGACAAGAGCTTTCAAATGCCCCCATAAATGAAAGTCAAGAGGGTTGAGGTCAGGAGAGCGTGGAGGCCATGGAATTGGTCCGCCTCTACCAATCCATCGGTCACCGAATCTGTTGTTGAGAAGCGTACGAACACTTCGACTGAAATGTGCAGGAGCTCCATCGTGCATGAACCACATGTTGTGTCGTACTTGTAAAGGCACATGCTCTAGCAGCACAGGTAGAGTATCCCGTATGAAATCATGATAACGTGCTCCATTGGGCGTAGGTGGACGAAACTAAAATGAGCTCTAACATGGAAATTAAGCGTTTCCGGACACATGTCCACATAACATCTTTTCTTTATTTGTGTGTGAGGAATGTTTCCTGAAAGTTTGGCCGTACCTCTTTGTAACACCCTGTATATGAATAAGGACCAGCAGTCTTCTAATGACCTTTCCCTTCAACATATATTCCGTGTGGTTTAACACCCTGGTGCAAGTCTTTTAATTGGTATATGGACTAGTTAACAACATAGAAAGGTCTATGAGGATATTCGTAGATGATGCTGTTGTATACAGAGGCATCGGAACGAGAGATTGTTACTAAATGCAGGAAGATCAGCAGAGGATCGAAGCTTAGTGTAATGACTGGCACTTGACACTCAACACAAACAAACGCAAGAGTGCTTCATTTGTAAACAAGAGGTTCCGGTACTATGACCTTCACGTGGTTGTTTTTCTGAAATTTAGATCTTCGAAAATTGCGGTAGTTTACAAAACCCTCGTTCAACCAGTACTTGAATGCTGGTCGTCAGTGTAGGACCCGCACCGGATAGATTTGACAGAGGAAATGTAGAAAGTACCGAGAATGTCAACGTGTTTCGTCGCAGGGTCATTTAGTAACCGCAAAAACGATGTTCAGCCATTTATAGCGGCCGAGGGTGTCTTCCGGGGGTGGGGGGCTCATTTCTATTCAAGTACGACAGAGGCGGCCAAGAATTCAGCTCACGAGCTGTGGCCTGGCTCGCATGCCGTTGTACCCTGCCTGGGTGCACGCTTCCCCCACTGCCACGCCACATTGTCTACGTGGGAATAAGAGGAAGAGGGAGACACTGCGAACCCGCCGTATTTAGATGGCAATGTAGTCACTCCGCATATGACTTGGTTTCCTATTTCATATTTCTCAGTAATGTGCAATAGATCAATATAACGAGACAAATTTTCAGTATTATTTAATTATTTTTGGTGCACTTCAGACATAATACATATAACTTTTATCTGGTAGAAACTATTGGCATAGGACAGACGCAGACAATTTTACAGATTTTTGCACACAGATTGCCACGTAATTGCGAATTATATAGTTTCATAATGGAAAAATTTCTTCCATACACATATGTTGATGGAAATATTGTAGTACTTTTGCAACTTCATTATGGACTTGTGGGAACTCAACCTGAGGAAAACAGTCTAGGCGTAGCGGACAGTTTTAACGTAAAAAGATTTCTCTTCAAAACGGGAATTACGTTGCAGAACAATCAGTTACATCTGCATATGGACAGGGCCACTTTCAACTGACACGGCAAACGATTGATTTGAAAAGAAAGCACTTTACAAAAGATGGCATGCATCTGATTAAAGGGGTAAATCGTTAGTCAACCTGAGCCTTAGTGTTTTCGAAAGTGTAGCGACTAAATATAAGAAGTATCGTTCTAAATCATGGCTCAACGTAATTAAAAGTGAAACAAAGGTACCGGTAAGTAATAAGCATATTCTCTATAATGACATACCCAGTTTCTTCTTTCTTCTCGCCGAGGTTGTCTGTCACCCTCAGTGGTGTTAGATACTGAACGACGAATGAACAGGAAGGTTAATCCATTTAGTCTTCTCCAAAAGGATAAAACTAAATTGTCAACTTAATTCAACTGATACAGCGGCATAAATAATTTATTATTAAAACTTGTAAATATTAATAAACGTGAATCTAATAACTGTTATGTGACTTAATAAGAGACAATAAACTTTCAAACTTTCCTGTGTTGTTGAATTTCGCAGGTATGTTTTGATTTTATTTAAAGTGGGAAATGACCTCTCTGCTAGTGTGGCCGATATCTTCAGAAGGTTGTTAATAATAACGAGCGTATGGCATTGGTGGCCGGGAGACCCCTCGCGGGGCGGTTCGGCCGCCGCTCCGTAAGTTCTTTAACGCCACTACGGTCACTTGCGAGGGAATGAGGATGAAATGATGATGGAAGACACACAACACCGAGTCATCTCGAGGCAGAGAATATCCCTGACCCCGCCGGGAATCGAACCCCGGACCCCGTGCGAGGGAAGCGAGAACGCTACCGCAAGACCACGAGCAGAAGGTTGTTAGTATTTGGATACATGTCTTTATTGCATAACTTCAGTATTTCCATGGCAGCTCTTCATCTACATCAATACTCTGCAAGCCACTTGATGCTGGTACCACTTACTTATCCCCTCTTCCGTGATCAACTCGTAGATGGCGCGAGGGAAGAATGATTGTCGGTAAGCCTCTGTACAGGTTCTGATTCTTCGAATTTCCTCTTCCTGGTCATTCCGCGAGACGTACGAAGAGGAAGTAATATGTTGTTCTACCCTTATCGGGAAGTACTCTCTCGAAATTTCAGAAATAAACTTCTCCGTGATGCCCAACGCCTCTCTTGTAGCTTCTGCCTCTGGAGTTTGTTGAACATGTCTGTAACGCTCTCGCACCGCCTAAAGGATCCTGCAACGAAAGGCACACCTCTTCGTTGGATCTTCTCTACATCTTCTATCAGTCACACCTGGTAAGAGTCCCAGATTGATGAACAATACTCAAGAATCGGTCGAACAACTGCCATGTAAGCCAATTCTTCGCTAGATGAACTACATTTGCTTAAGACTTTTCCTGGCAACGGCCTTGCCGCAGTGGCTACACCGGTTCCCGTGAGGTCACCGGAGTTAAGCGCTGTCGGGCGTGGTCGGCACTTGGATGGGTGACCATCCAGGCCGCCATGCCCTGTTGCCATTTATCGGGGTGCACTTAACCTCGTGATGCCAATTGAGGAGCTACTCGACCGAATAGTAGCGGTTTCGTTGAAGAATACTATCTTACGACCGGGAGAGCGGCGTGCTGCCCCACGCCCTGCCTATCCGCAGCCGGCCGGAGTGGCCATGCGGTTCTAGGCGCTACAGTCCGGAGCCGAGCGATCTCTACGGTCGCAGGTTCGAATCCTGCCTCGGGTATGGCTGTGTGTGATGTCCTTCAGTTAGTTAGGTTTAATTAGTTCTAAGTTCTAGGCGACTGATGACCTCAGAAGTTAAGTCGTATAGTGCTCAGAGCCATTTGAACCACTTGAACCTATCCGCATCCTCCACCGAGGAACACAGCGGTTGGATGGTCCCGGTAGGCCACTCGTGGCCTGGCCGGCCGCGGTGGTCTCGCGGTTCTAGGCGCGCAGTCTGGAACCGTGCGACTGCTACGGTCGCAGGTTCGAATCCTGCCTCAGGCATGAATGTGTGTGATGTCCTTAGGTTAGTTAGGTTTAAGTAGTTCTAAGTTCTAGGGGACTGATGACCACAGCAGTTGAGTCCAATAGTGCTCAGAGCCATTTGAACCACTCGTGGCCTGAAGACAGATTGCTTTTTTTTTTTTTTTTTTTTTTTTTAAACTCTTCCTATGAATCTCAGTCGGCATCCGACCTATTACCGTTCGCGCGGCTCCTCCCGTCGGAGGTTCGAGTCCTCCCTCGGGTATGGGTGTGTGTGTTGTCCTTAGCGTAAGTTAATTTAAGTTAAGTAGTGTGTAAGCTTAGGGACCGATGACCTCAGCAGTTTGGTCCCATAAGATCATACCACAAATTTCCAGTTTCAGTCGGCATTTCACCCATAATTTGTATTATGTGGTCGTTCCACTTAAGGCCGCTCTGGATAGATACTCAAAGATATTTTACGGTGGTTATTATTTCCAGCAATTTGTCATCAAAAGTGTAGTTGCATGGTAGAGGATTTCGTTTCCTATGCATGCGTAATATGTTGCACTTATCCACAATCCGGCTCAGCTGCCAGTGACTGCACCGTTAATCAATCCTCTACAGTCCCTTCTCAAATCGTTAGTCTTGTGGCGTTGCTACTTTCTTATGGGGAGCCAAATTATCTACAAACAGCCTTAAAGAGCTTCCAACGCATTGTACTAGATCATTTATATGCACTGTAAACTGTAAAGGTCCTATCACACTTCCTTGGGATACCCAAGAAAATATCTTTATATCTGTTGATTTTGTTCCGTTAAGAGCGACGTGTTGAGTTCTGTCTGCAAGACAGTATTCAGTCCAGTCACATATCTGGTCCAGTACTCTATAAGCTTGTATTTTTTTTCACTAAACGGCAGTGCAGTGCAGTCGAGAAATACGGCATCAACCTGAACGCCGCTATCTACAGCGTTGTGGATCTCATGGAGGAACAAAGCGAGCTGAGTTTCGCACGATCCCTGTTCACGGAATACCTGCTGATTTTTATATAGGAGCTTTTCGTTCTCCAAAAACGTCATAACACTTGAGCATAAGACATATCCCATAATTCCACAACAGATTGACGTCAACGATATTGACATATAGTTATGTCCAACTGTTCTACGATCCTTCCAGAAAACGGGAATGCCTTGCGCTTTATTCCAATCACTAGGTATTCTTCGTTGCTCCAGCGACATATGATAAGCTACTCCTAGAAAGGAAGCACGTTCCTTGGCATAATCACTGTAGAATCTTACAGGTCTCTCATCTGGTCCTGACGCCTTTCCACTACTAACTGATTGTAGTTTTTTTTTTTTTTCTATCCAGCCATCAGTTATCTCAGTACATGCCACTTCGAAGTTCGTACGATAATTGAAATGAGGTACCATGTTACGATCTTTCTCGGTGAAACAGTTTCTCTCTGTCATTCTCCGTTTCGGTGCCACTGTGATAACTCGATTTTACGTAAAACCAAAGCCTCTCAATGTTTTTATTCAGATTGGTTGACAAAATTTAATTTTCCATGTCATTGAAGGTTTTTCTCATTGCTCTCTTTCCGCTAATCTAAGATGAACCTCTCTTCGTTCGCGTAGCAGTTCTCTAACGCGGCTATTAAGCCACGGTGGGTGTTTGCCATCCCTTAAGACCCTGATCGGGATATACTTGTCTAAAGCATATTGTACGATAAGAAACTTCCTGGCAGATTAAAACTGTGTGCCCGACCGAGACTCGAACTCCCGAGTTCGAGTCTCGGTCGGGCACACAGTTTTAATCTGCCAGGAAGTTTCATATCAACGCACACTCCGCTGCAGAGTGAAAATCTCATTCTGGAAACATCCCCCAGGCTGTGGCTAAGCCATGTCTCCGCAATATCCTTTCTTTCAGGAGTGCTATTTCTGCAAGGTTCGCAGGAGAGCTTCTGTAAAGTTTGGAAGGTAGGAGACGAGGTACTAGCAGAAGTAAAGCTGTGAGTACCGGGCGTGAGTCGTGCTTCGGTAGCTCAGTTGGTAGAGCACTTGCCCGCGAAAGGCAAAGGTCCCGAGTTAGAGTCTCGGTCGGGCACACAGTTTTAATCTGCCAGGAAGTTTCATATCAGCGCACACTCCGCTGCAGAGTGAAAATCTCATTCTGGCATATTGTACGATGTTTTTGTTTTTTTTCATTTGTGCTCCACATCATTGTCCTCAGCAATCAACATTTGATGTGACCAGTCAGATAATGTTCATTTGTATCATGTCACTCTTGCAAAAAAGAAATATTTTCTTACCTTTCTTAATAATACTTGTAATACCAGCACTCATATATGCAATCACAGCCTTATGCTGCCTGATACCCTCATCTACGTTAACTAATTCGAGAAGTTCGAGTCTGTTTGTTTCTATGAGATGTAAGACGTTACTTTCACGAGTTGTTTCTCTAAATATCTGTTCGAAGTAATTTTTCTACAAAACAATCAGAATAACGTCAGACGAACACCTATCTCTGGCACCAGTTTTTATAGCACGACTCTCCCAATCCATATCTAGTTTGTTCTTTCTGAAGCTCTCTACCGCTACAGCTCCTGACACAGGTGGTCTATAGAAGCATCCAACAGCGATTTTTATCCATTTTTTACGCTTAATTTTACCCATATTAATTCAAATTCCAAATCAGAGATAACTTCACTAGATATTATTGAATTCTTTGCTGCGATAATTACGCCGGCAACATTTGGGACTAACATGTCCTTACGAAAAATATTCCAGTATATATTTAGGATGTCGTTGCTATTAATTTCTGGTTTCAACCGACTTTCTGTTCCTAATACTATCCGGGCATTATAACCATCAATAAGCGATACTAGTTCTGGGACCTTACCATAAATGCCCCTGAAGTTTACTAATATCATATTAACCTCACAGACTTCCTTCCCCATTAATGTAATTCAACTCTTCATTCCATATCTTAAGCGCAGAATTCCATTAAGGACTTGAACTCTTCTCATTCTTCGCTATCTGAGAGTACTCTACTGGCTGAAATCGGAAACAGTGAAGAAAATCCAGTAGCTCTTTCTTATGATCTGTAAACTTCGTTATAAAACGATCTAAAAATGACTTAAAGACCGCCCTTTAGTAATACTCTTCAGGATCATACGACATAAGAGAGGGAAAGTTGTCAGTCTGCTATAAAATGATGCAGTTATGCAACTCTAGGCAAGCGTAAGCGCAGATAATCACCGACTATTGTGTAAATCAAACACGGAAGTAACAAGTTTATGTGAAAGCATATCGTAGTGGTATTTGTATTTGTGATAAGTTCCTATGGGAGCAATCTGCTGAGGTCATCGGTCCCTAGGCTTACACACTAATTAATCTAACTTAAACTAACTTACGCTAAGGACAACACACACCTCCATGGCCCATGGCCGAGGTAAGACTCGAACCTCCGACGGGGGGGGGGGGGGGGGGGGCAGTGGCAAGGCGCCCTAGACCGCGCAGCTGCCCCGCACGGCTAATTGTTGTAGAGTTGTTCATGTTCAAACACGCTCGTTATGCCATTCATCTTTCACTTAACACACACACACACACACACGAGTTCGTCGTACTATTAAAGTGCTACAGTTGTTAGATCAGCAGTCGTAAACATAAGAACATAAGACGGGCAACACGAAGTGCACCGGCATGTGCCGCGCGGGATTAGCCGAGCGGTCTCCGGCACTGCAGTTATGGACTGTGCGGCTGGTCCCGGCGGAGGTTCGAGTCCTGCCTAGGGCATGGGTGTGTGTGTTTGTCCTTAGGATAATTTAGGTTAAGTAGTGTGTAAGCTTAGGGACTGATGACCTTAACAGTTCAGTCCCATAAGATTTCACACACTTTTGAACATTTGTACCGGCATGTACCGATAACAGTTTATAAACTGAAGCCCAACGTAGCGTCGACAACTTATACTCGTAGACATCGATCCACTTCTCACTGCTGCCAAACTTTGCGAAAAGTGTTCAACGGGAAAATTGAATCTCATATGCATCTCATACTAATATCTGCCATTTTTTTAAGTGAGTGACTTTAAATCCATTTTTTTAAAAAAGACAAAAAACCTTCATGGCTCGGGTGCGGAGTTATTGCGACATACAGCTAGTGTGATGAACGCCGTATGTTTGCATGTGTCCAGACTTGGTCTACATCCATAAACGCGTATTGATCATCAAACAATTTAGCAGCCTAACACACGTATGATTACTAATGGTGTATGATTGATTTAATTTCTTTGCGTTCGTCTCTGTAATTACTCTCTCCCTCTTTCTGTTCGGTGAGGCACGCGCAATTTCGCAGTAGTTTCATAAGGTTTATCGCTTACATATAAAAATAAACGTTGCAAGGCTGCACCAGCGGAGTAAATCTGGGAGGGTTTTTCTAATACTGGAAGTTGGCACGATAACGTGGGTAAGAAGAAAGAAAAGCACGGGTTGCCAGATTCGAGCCAGGGTCTTAGAGCTTACGAAACTCACCTCTTCGCTCAGCTGCGACCATAGAAAGTACATCTGCAGATAAAATTTTCAAACTACATTTTCTGGCAAACGGTTGAGAGTTGCGTCTTCCTGTTGAAGTCCTAGTCGTTCCCTACATACCATGTCAATATGAACCAAATCGGTGAGGGAAATTCGCACGGTCCCCTCTTTAGCGTGTTGTCACATGTTTGGAGCATCTTACCGTTCCAGTTGCATATGGGGCGCGGTAAAAGTGACTGTTTAAATGTCCCTGCACGTGCTGTAATTAGTCTACTTTTTTCTTCCCCTTCCCTACGGGAACGATTTTATACAAAGAGGAGCCTGGACAGTATCACCTAATACTGGTTCCTGAAGTTTTAGAAGTAGGATTTTGCGAGATAATTTCGGTCAATTGTCAGTCGTCTGCCAATTCAGGTTTTTCAACATAAACATGTCACTCTTCCGTGACTCAGACAAATCTGTGGCCGCTGGTGCCACCTTTCTTTGTATAAAATCAATATCCCTTGTTATTTATATTTCCTGTGGGTCCCTCACCCTTGACCAATATTCTAATATGGGACGCAATGCGATCTTAAGCAGTCTCCTTTCTGTACTGACTACATTTTGTCATTCACATTTCAGCATCTCGTGGTCGTGCGGTAGCGTTCTCGCTTCCCACGCCCGGGTTCCCGGGTTCGATTCCCGGCGGGGTCAGGGATTTTCTCTGCCTCGTGATGGCTGAGTGTTGTGTGATGTCCTTAGGTTAGTTAGGTTTAAGTAGTTCTAAGTTCTAGGGGACTGATGACCATAGATGTTAAGTCCCATAGTGCTCAGAGCCATTTGAACCATTTGAACATTGCAGCACCATGAAGACAACATAGAAAAAATGTTAAATTGGCATGAAGTGTACTATATGCTTGAATGTTCAAATGATTAACATTTTAGTGTAACCCCCACAAAATAGGTTCGAGTAATGCCATCTACGCTCTTAATATAAGAGAACATTAGGCAGCTATTTTTTTAAAGGAGTAAATGAATCCAAAACAGCCAAACAGCTGCAACGAAAGGTGGTTTTATTCAACTTTTTACCATGGTTTCGAAGGATGTAAATCAGTCTTCTCCAGAAACACATGCAACTCGAAGTTGATGTGTGGAGACTGATCCACGGAAATCTACGGAGCAGGAACTGCAGAATTCTCCAAATGCTCTCAACATCTGGAGACTGCCGTATTTCGTGCCTCGTGGATCCATCTCCACATATCAGCTATGAGCCACATGTCTTCCTGAAAAAGACGGATTTACATCCTTCGAAACCATGGTACAAAGTTGAATAAAACTTCCTTTCGCTGCAACTGGTTGGCTGCTTTGGATTCGTTTACTGACCTCTAACCATTGGTGAAGTGTAGCCACGTTCGAAATATTTTATAAAAAGACGTCATGTTCACCGCTGACTTTGGAAATTACTTATTTCACAACTGAAATTTGAGCTTTATGACCATTATCAAGTGGTGATTTTGCTTCAGAACACGTCAGACTTAAAAATCGTTCGACGTTTATACATGTATACGTTAAAATGTAAACTTTAAAATCCTCCGACATGTATGTATTTACTATATGCTTGAACATGTAAATGATTAGCATTTTAGCGTAACCCCACGAAGTAGGTACGAGTAATGGCATCTATTCTCTTTATATGTTTTAAGGTTTTACTTTAAACTGTAAACATGCAGCGGCCAGTGTAAGAGAATGTCATCAAAAACCGGTGGTACCTGTTTGGCGACGCAGATACTCGACTTTAATGGCGTTTGACACTTGATAAGATCCTTAAGGCAGAAATAGCAACTGTGCAATAAATAAGTGATAAAGTTAACGGTATATACGTGGTCCTTTTGAAAAAAACTTCTACACGACAGTGAACCCCAAGCATGAGCAGTTAAATCGATTACGCAGCTATCTTCTCATTCAGAGATCATATTTGTATGTTGTTTGTTTGTGAGAAGATTGCATTACGCCTCATGTAATAAGGAGAAAAGTCTTTTAACAAGTATCAAAATTCTACAGTGGCATGATCGTAGCCTATCGTGTTTGTAGTTTAACGCTCCGCGATATTGCTGGTTGCGTTGGTATTGATCCCACGACATCATTTGAATGTGGAATCCCTGGGTTCAGGGGAGCCATGTTCAACAACATGCAAGATCCCGCTGTCCCCACGCGACTAGCGTTCGAGAGGACAGTCATATTGCTTGCTCGGTCGTGCAGTACCGTACAGCCACATCACGTAACTTAGGTCAGGACGTTTTTGCAGCAAGGAAAGTATCCATATGGACATTGGGACAACATCTGGAACACAAACCACACTGCGAGCATTGTTACGGCCGCGAGGGATTAGCCGAGCGGTCTCGGCCCCGCAGTCATGGACTGTGCGGCTGGTCCCGGCGGAGGTTCGAGTCCTCCCTCGGGCATGGGTGTGTGTGTTTGTCCTTAAGATAATTTAGGTTAAGTAGTGTGTAAGATTAGCGACTGATGACCTTAGCAGTTAAGTGCCATAAGATGTCACACGTACACACACTGTTGCGGCTTCCCTCGATGCGGGAGCAGAGAGAGGCTCACAGACAGCGGTGTTCCCAGCGACTACGCTGGATACAGGAGTGATACCATATCGTCGTTTCAGACGAATCCTGATGCTACACTGAGCAACAGAATTAAAGGATCACTTTTTCGAAACCCCTTAACTGTCTCCCATTGCGACGCATAAGTTTGAAATTTGGCTCAAAGTTGCCCTGCGACGTCACCCTCCATCTCTATGACGCTTTAAACAGAAAGTTGTGAAACATGCCACAAAAAAGGAGAGAGTTGAGAAGTTAATATGGCGTGTGACGTTTAAAGTGGGTTAATAATGTCCCTTGGCACCAAATTTCGCCACAATTCTGTCCAGCGCCGGTGTGGACGTGTCACACGATGCGAGGGTCGCCATACCCCGTCTTAACCACATTTCACCACTTGATAAACCTTCGGTGCCAGTTGCCTTCCTGCAGGCACCTGTAAAGACACATTTTTAATATTGGAACAAATAAGCCCTCGGTCACAAATTAAGTCAAAATTGACCAGGTTTCGACGCTACTATGAGCGTCGTCTTCAGAATTAGACTAACTGCTCTAAAACATATTAGGCATGTAGTACATTAATAAAATTAAAGTTTGTACTGACTGGAAAAGATGCAGTACTTGCAAGTCACATATTAAAAAAGATCTAAGCCGGAAAGGCGATGTCATGAATAGTTGTGAGATGGCGAGCCGTTAAGGGCTGCTCGTACTGTGAACAAGGGTTGCAACAAGACTGAGGTGCCCACTTTAGAAAGTGTGGGCAAGTAAACATGGTGTTGCTACGAGCGCCATCTAGTAGCCGCAGAAACAACTAAGTTACTGTACATTCAAAATTAGACACAAAAAATTGTGATGCAGCTGATTCAGGCATAACGTAAGCACTAATAATAACAGGATGAAGTTACATATTTATCTGTTTTAAATAGAGATACATTTTGTAACGTAAAAAACGTTAGTTATGACATACAAGGAAACAGCAAAGATGTGACAGGAAAACAACATTTCGGTAAACTGCATGAGGAAATCTGAATCAAAGATCAAGCAATGGCTTTATACAGTCGAAAAAGTTTTTATTTCGCAGCTGCAGCTGTTCGTTGAGAATGAGGCCATCATGACGAGTGAAATGTTTGAAAATCTCCAATTCCTCTAAGACATCTAACCTACGCCCCTTCTTTTCGGTATGCAGAATATTGTTATCGCTTATGGCTTTAGGCACGTGTCCAGTAATTAAGAGATGATCGGCAAAGGATGAATTTAGGGGACTGGTGCCGTTCTTTCTCAAAAGATGTTCTTTATATCTGATGGTGAAAGCACGTCCAGTTTGCCCTATATAATAGGAGGAGCAGGTATCGCAGATGATCTTATAAACGCCAAAACATTCTGTAGGGGAGCGAATGGATTTCAAATTATGATTGAAGTTTCTCTTTAGATTATTATTAATGGAGAAAGCAACATTGCAGTTGTATTTGTTGCGAAGCATGCGCTGAATCTGATTGACCGAGGGCTTATTTGTTCCAATATAATTCTGACACGGTCACTGAACCTTAGCAGCTATGTTCAAAGTTTTACACATTTTTAAGATTCTCAGTAAATGTATGGTGGGGGTGGGGGTGCCACCGAGGTTATTGACGAACTGGGGACGCCTTAGAGAGAACCTTTGCGGTTTTATTCACGCGTTTTATTCAGCTGTCATCATGAGTAACGTAGAAGTAGATATCCTCGGACTAGTTAAGCAACTTAAATCACTTAATAAAAGCAAGTCTTCTGGTCCAGACTATACCAATTACGTTCCTTTCAGAGTATGCTGATGCAATAGCTCCATACTTAACAATAATATACAACCGTTCACTTGACAAAAGATCAATTCCCAAAGACTGGAAACTTGCACAGGTCACACCCAGTATTCAAGAAAAGTTGTAGGAGTAATCCACTAAATTATAGGGCCATATCATCAACGTCGATACGCAGCTGGATTTTGGAACATATATTGTGTTCGAACATTATGAATTACCTCGAAGAAAATGGTCTAGGGACCGATGACCTCAGCAGTTAGGTCCCTTAGTACTTAGCACAAAAAACTTTCTATTGACGCACAGTCAACACTGACTTAGAAAACATCTTTTTTGTGAAACACGAGGTCACAGTTCGTAGTAATTAACAAAAAGTCTTCGAGTAAAACCGAAGTGATTTTTGGCGTTCCCCAAGGTAGTGTAATAGGCCCTTTGCTGTTGCTTATCTATATAAGCGATTTGCGAGATAGTCTGAGCAGCCGTCTTAGGTTGTTTACTGATGCTGTCGTTTATCGACCAGAAAACTCATCAGAAGATCAAAACAAATTGCAAAACGATTTAGAAAAGATATATGTATGGTTCTGAAATTGGCAATTGACCCCAAATAACGAAAAGTGTGAGGTCATCCACATGAGTGCTAAAAGGAATCCGTTAAACTTCGGTTACATGATAAATCAGTCTAATCAAATGGCCGTAAATTCAACTAAACACCTAGGAATTCCAATTACGAGCAACTTAAATAGGGAGGAACACATAGAAAATGTTGTGTGGAAGGCTAACCAAAGACTGCGTTTTATCGGCAGGACACTTAGGAAATGTAACAGATCTACTAAGGAGACTGCCTACACTGCTCTTGTCCGTCCTCTTTCAGAATACTGCTGCGCAGTGTGGGATCCTTGCCAGATATGATTGACGGAGTACATGGAAAAAGTTCAAAGAAGGGCAGCACGTTTTGTATTATCGTGAAATAGGGGAGAGTGTGTCATTGAAATGAAACATCACCAAATTTCTCCTTCGAATGCGAATAGATATTGTTGACGCCGATCCACATAGGGAGAAACGATCACCATGATGAAATAAGGGAAATCAGAGCGCATTCGGAAAGATATAAATGTTCGTTCTTCCCTCGCTGTACGAGATTGGAATAGCAGAGAATTGTGAAGATGGTTCGATGAATCGTTTGTCAGGCACTTAAATGTGATTTGCAGAGCATCCATGTAGATATAGACGTGTGTCAATGTTGCACCCGTCCATGATCACTTCACAGCATGACGTAAAATAGCATAACAAACCTTGGTTGCTTCGGATCACCTTCAAAGTTCTTCACATGATTCTGAATGGTCCCTAGTGGTCCCACCATGCATACCAGAGCAAAATTTGCGGTCTCACTACATTCCAAAGGGGTGAGATCACGTTCAGTCGAGTTTCTGGCCCACGACGTCCATAGACTAGGGTTGAAGCGTCAGGGAGATGTCAGTATTATCAAAGATTGTCAAGAGCGTCTTGCTGTTGCTCGACACACTGCAGACTGTCATTTTCGACCGCGAAATGTGTGGGAATCAGCGTTTTAAGAAATGGGGTGGTTTCATTGACGCCCTTTTTGCCACCCGTGAGGCCTTTTCGTGTCGATTCAGAGCAGTGGTGTGTCTGAAATGTTTTCTTCGGCGAGTCATAAGCAACCTACATGATTCCAACGCTGGGGGTCGCGATTCTTCCCTCCGTCGCAGAGCCGCCGAACGAAGGGGTGAAATTTGGGCAAGGCCAGCTGCGACGACGTTCCCACCGCCTGACATGTCCACTGCGGCGTCGGGCAGAATTGTTGCGAAATTTGGTTCAAAATGGTTCAAATGGCTCTGAGCACCATGCGACTTAACTTCTGAGGTCATCAGTCCCCTAGAACTTAGAACTACTTAAACCTAACTAACCCAAGGACATCACACACATCCATGCCCGAGGCAGGATTCGAACCTGCGACCGTAGCGGTCGCTCGGCTCCAGACTGTAGCGCCTAGAACCGCACGGCCACTCCGGCCGGCCGAAATTTGGTGCCAGTGACACTTCATTAACCCACTTCACACGTCACATGAACTTCTGAGACATGGTCTTTTTTCCGCATGTGTAGATAGCTTGCCGTGTGAAACGTCGTCGAGCCCGACACTGACGTCGCAGTTGGTAAAACCGCTGGTAAGCTCCTATGGGACCAAATTGCTAAGATCATCGGTACTTTGGCCACGAGTGTCGCTTCTCCCTTTTCTTGTTCCAGTCACGTATGGTTCGTGAGAATGATTGCTGCTAAGCCTCTGTGTGGGCTCACATCTCTCTAATTTTATCTCGGTGGTCTTTTCGCCAGATATACACTACTGGGCATTAAAATTGCTACACCACGAAGATGACGTGCTACAGACGCGAAATTTAACCGACAGGAAGAAGATGCTACGATATGCCAATGATTAGCTTTGCAGAGCATTCACACAAGGTTGGTGCCGGTGGTGACACCTACAACGTGCTGACATGAGGAAAGTTTCTAACCGATTTCTCATATACAAACGGCAGTTGACCGGCGTTGCCTGGTGAAACGTTGTTGTGATGCCTCGTGTATGGAGGAGAAATGCGTACCATCACGTTTCCGACTTTCATAAAGGTCGGATTGTTGCCTATCGCGATTGCGGTTTATCGTACCGCGACATTGCTGCTCGCGTTGATCGAGATCCAATGACTGTTAGCAGAATATGGAATCGGTGGCTTCAGGAGGGTAATACGGAACGCCGTGCTGGATCCCAACGGCCTCGTATCACTAGCAGTCGAGATGACAGGCTTCTTATCCGCATTGCTGTAACGGATCGTGCAGCCACGTCTCGATCCATGAGTCAACAGATGGGGACGTTTGCAAGACAACAACCATCTGCACGAACAGTTCGACGACGTTTGCAGCAGCATGGACTATCAGCTCGGAGACCATGACTGTGGTTACCCTTGACTCTGCATCACAGACAGGAGCGCCTGCGATGGTGTACTCAACGACGAACCTGGGTGCACGAATGGTAAAACGTCATTTTTTCGGATGAATCCAGGTTCTGTTTACAGCATCATGATGGTCCCATCCGTGTTTGGCGACATCGCGGTGAACGCACATTGGAAGTGTGTATTCGTCATCGCCATACTGGCGTAACACCCGGCGTGATGGTATGGGATGTCATTGGTTACACGTGTCGGTCACCTCTTGTTCGCATTGACGGGACTTTGAACAGTGGACGTTACATTTTTCAGATGTGTTATGACTCGTGACTCTACCCTTCATTCGATCCCTGCGAAACCCTACATTTCAGCAGGATAATGCACGACCGGATGTTGTAGGTCCTGTACGGGCCTTTCTGGAAACAGAAAATGTTCGACTGCTGCCCTGGCCAGCACATTCCCCAGATATCTCACCAACTGAAATCGTCTAGTCAATGGTGGGCGAGCAACTGGCTCGTCACAATACGCCAGTCACTACTCTTGATGAACTGTTGTATCGTGTTGAAGCTGCATGGGTAGCTGTACCTGTACACGCCATCCAGGTTCTGTTTGACTCAATGCCCAGGCGTATCAAGGCCGTTATTACGGCCAGAGGTGGTTGTTCTGGGTTCTGATTTCTCAGGATCTATTCACCCAAATTGCGTGAAAATGTAATCACATGTCAGTTGTAGTATAATATATTTGTCCAATGAATACCCGTTTATCATCTGCATTTCTTCTTGGTGTAGCAATTTTAATGGCCAGTAGTGTAGAACATATCGTTACGCGAACTTTTCTTCTAGCTTGACTATCAATACTAGGTGTAGGAATACACACTGAAGTGAAAAAAGTCATGGGACAACGATATGCACAAATACAGATGGCCGTAGTATAGGGTACACAAGATATAAAAGGGCAGTGCATTGATAGAGTTGTCGTTTGTACCCAGGTAGTTCATGTGAAAAGGGGTTTCCGACTTCAGTATAGCCGACGGCGGGAATTAATAGACTTTGGACGTGGAATGGTAGTTGGAGCTAGACACATGGGACGTTCCATTTCGGAAATCGTTAGGGAATTCAATATTCTGAGATCCATAGTGTCAAGAGTGTGCCGACAATACCACATTTCAGGTATTACCTCTCGCCACGGACAACGCAGAGCCCAAAGGCTTACGCTTAAGGGCCGAGAGCAGGCGCGTTTACGTAGAATTGTCAGTGCTAACAGATAAGCAACAACGCGTGACCGCCGAAATTAATGTGGGACGTATGACGAACGTATCCGTTCGACAGTGATGCGAAATCTGACGTTAGGGGCTATGGCAGCAGACGATCGACGCGAGTGTCTTTGCTAACAGCAGACATCGCCTAAAGCTCCTCTCTTGGGCGTGTGACCATATCGCCTGCAGTCTAGGAGCTTGGAAAATTGTGGCATGGTCAGATGAGAAATCGTTACGCTCGACTACATGGAGACGATTTGCATCCATTCATGGACTTCATATTCGCAAACAACGATGAAATTTTTATGGATGACAATGCGCTATATCACACGGTTACACTTGTTCAGGATCGGATTGAAGAACGTTTTGGACAATCCAAGCGAATGATTTGACCAAACAGATCGCTCTACATGAATCCCATCTGACAATTATGGGAAGTAATCGAGAGGTAGTTTGTTCACAAAATCCTGCACCGGCAACACTTTGACGATTATGGACGTCTACAGAGGCAGCTTGGGTCAATATTTCTGAAGGGGACTTCCAACGGCTTCTTGAGTCCATGCCATGTCGAGTTACTGTAGTATGCAGGACAAAAGAAGGTACGACACTATATTAGGAGGTATCCCGTGACTTTTGTCACGTCAGTGTATGACGTTCTTTAGAATTCCTTGTATATGCAAAATAAGTCAAATTTCGTTATTTGGTAACCTTCCTGGTGTTACAGTTTCAATGACCGAAAGTCTAGATGATCTAAGGAAGTGAGCAGACCGCCTTTGACCAGTTGTGGATATCAGTTTCTGACGAGATGCTTCAAAGACGAGAATGCTATCTACCTCCGTTTCCTGGGGGTGAAAAAGGACGAAATAGGCCCCGCGTATTACAAAAGGCGCTTCCAGTAACGTAATTATTACATTTCCGCCGGGTAAAAACATTTTCCCAGTAAGGTCGTTGGCTGTGCAGCGGCCAGCTAAAAGAATGCCGGCAGAAAGACGGTGGAACCTGTTTGGCGACGCAGAGAGTCGACTTTTATGGCGTCGCCGCCGCCGCCACGGCGCGCTGTTAAGGCCCATGGCGCAGGTCGGGCTCCGACGCTTACTCACCAGCCCGCTGCCTTTCCCTCGCGTTCTTTGCGGGCCACCACTTAGGCTAATTAATGGCCGTGGATTCGTGTGACACTGCACTAGAGCTCGCCTCGTTTTCCGGTCCTTATGCAGGATTTCTCTCTCTATCTCTCTCTCTCTCTCTCTCTCTCTCTCTCTCTCTCTCTCTCTCACACACACACACACACACACACACACACACACGCACGCACAGACATATATACACACACTCAACATAACATGTAGGTCACACAACTTGACAGTGAGCACTGGCGCGGGTCCAAGGTGCGAAAGAGGTGTGTCATGGACTCATGACCTCCCGCCATCTCCCTCCCCCTGCCCCCTCCTCCACACGCACAAAACATTTTACTAAAAGCCAGAGATGGGCAAATTCGTTCATCTTTGGAAATCAGACTGAGTCATGTCCAGTGAACGGGGAGGCCATACTACCGAAACGCCTCGACTAACCCATCGCGCATGAAATGCTGCGTTAGGTACTACCACCTGAGCCGTGGAAAATATGGTGATGCCCCGTCGTGCATAAACCACCGTCGCTGTCTTTCTTCAAGGGTAACGTTCTCCAACAGCGCAGGAGACGCATCCTTTCTGAGAACCGTTCATTTTTACTCTTTCGTCGTTCCTTTTTTATGTATTGTGTAATGCTGCATGGGGTTTAAAAACGTCAAAAAGGAAAACTAGAAGTACTGCACCCAGTAACAAGAGTGCACCCAGGATCTGAGCTAGAAAGTGCAGGCAACTCATATTAGTTTCACGGTGAATGGCAAAATCGTTTTGATATTTCCAGACAATGGTTCTGGGTTCACTTGCTATAAGTCAATATCCATTATGTGTTCCGCCTTGCTTCAAATTGTGGGTGTCAGGATATGATGCCTATCTTCACACACAATTCAATCACACATCTGCACACATTTCGTTCTGTTGGCTTTAAACTTTTTTTATTTTTTTATTTTTTTATTTATTTATGTATATTGCTGCTTGGTCAACAATAACTGAAATTTTGCCAAGTTGTGGATCTGTAGCTTTCATCATACTCTAGAGCACTAAAATTATTACCATGAACAGCGCTTCCCCATTTTCGAATGTAGATGTTATTTCGGAACTTCCGAGAACAGTCAGACTGGAAATTATGGGCAGTTTGTTTTCAAAGCAATAGACTGACGTGTCACAAATCGAGTTCCAGTGAATAGGGACTTCTTGTTAATTTTAATATAAATATAATTATGAAAAAGCTATAAACTTCCAGTCGAGGAAGCTGAACGGCGTACGCAACGAACTAGAAGTCGAGATTTCGAGAACAGTTCGAAATTCAACAAGAAGAGGCAAGTGCAATGAACGACACGAGGTGCAAGTGAGTACTGAACGAAGAATGGTGGAACAGGAACGAGTGACTACCGGTAAAGGACGAGACCGAGGCAGGAAGGGGAAAAGGCGGAACTGAAACGAGGAACGGCGAAGCTGGAACGAGGAACGAGACCGACCGAACGAGACCGAGGCGATAATAAAGCCGACCTGAAGGGAACGGAGAGCGGCAGTTCCTTAGAAGTCGTTCTTCGGCCCTTACGTTCAGTTTAGTGAACGGTTCCGTTGGACCCCTCTGTTGCCAGACAACTTGCCTGTAATAAAAGCGCTTATACACCGCTGGAACAAAAGAAAAGTAGTACACCTGGAAATACGAAGTAGATTTTGATCCGATGACGGCATATGCCAACTGTGGGACAGTAGCTGCACTGATAATGGTTTGTCTTCCGACAACAGATAGCGTAGTGGTACAGCTACCAGAGTGCCTATGTAGAGAATGCCCACAGCCAGAAATGCGGTGCAAACGTGTGATTACCACACCAGTTGGACGTGCTGCGTCAGTTGTACAACAGTGCTGGTATCAGTGGTCACGTGACCATTCTCACACCCGTAGACGACATTCTGGACGTTCACGCAGCGCAAACACTCGCTAGGATGGTCTTAGTGCAAAGGCACAACTGCCGGACCGTATAGCTACCATAGCACAGGTAAGAGGGTTCAAAATGAGATTTTCACTCTGCAGCGGAGTGTGCGCTGATATGAAACTTCCTGGCAGATTAAAACTGTGCACCGGACCGCGACTCGAAATCGGGACCTTTGCCTTTCGCGGGCAAGTGCTCTACCAACTGAGCTACCCAAGCACGCCTCACGCCCCCTCCTCACAGCTTTACTTCTGCCAGTACCCCGTCTCCTACCTTCCAAACTTAACAGAAGCTCTCCTGCGAACCTTGCAGAACTAGCACACCTGAAAGAAAGGATATTGCGGAGACATGGCTTAGCCACAGCCTGGGGGATGTTTCCAGAATGAGATTTTCACTCTGCAGCCGAGTGTGCGCTGATATGAAGGTTTGGAAGGTAGGAGACGAGGTACTGGCAGAAGCAAAGCTGTGAGGACGGGGCGTGAGTCGTGCTTGGGTAGCTCAGTTCGTAGAGCACTTGCCCGCGAAAGGCAAAGGTCCGAAGTTCGAGTTTCGGTCCGGCACACAGTTTTAATCTGCCAGGAAGTTTCAAGGTTCAAAATGTTCAAATGTGTGTGAAATCCTATGGGACTTAACTGCTAAGGTCGTCAGTCCCTAAGCTTACGCACTGCTTAACCTAAATTATCCAAAGGACAAACACACACACACCCATGCCCGAGGGAGGACTCCATGACTGCAGCGCCATAGACCGTTGGGCTAATCCCGCGTGGCAGATAAGAGGGTTTGTGAGCCCAGACGTGTCAGTACGAACTGTTGCGAACCGGTTTTTAGCAGTGTGACTACAGGCACGCACACCTGTAGCCATTCTTCTACTCACGCCACAGCATCGACAGACACGGCTCGACTGGTGCCGTCAGAGGATCACTTGAAAGATGTAATGGCGCGCCGTGGTCTTCAGTGATGAAAGCATATTCTACCTGCACGCAATTGATAGTCATTTGCACGTACGACGTAGGCATGTCTCGTAGAGTACATTCGTCCAAGACATACTGCCCCACCCCAGGCCTTATGATCTGGGGTGCGATGAGTTACAACTCTTGTTAACCTTTGGTGATACTGGAGTGGGCGCTAACCGGCACTTGGTACATGCAGAATGTTGTTAGACCCGTTGTTTTGCCGTTCTTGCAACAGGAAGGTGATGTGTGGTTCCAAAAGAATAACGCTCGCCCACACACTGCCCGTGAAACTCAACGCGCTCTGCAAGACGTGCAGCAACTTCTCTGTCCAGCACGGTCTCCGGACTTCTCTCCAATCGAGCTCGTGTGGAATATGATGTGACGAGAAGAAACTCGTGCAACTCAGCGGCAAACGACTGTCACGGAACGAATGCCGGACATTTGCCACGCCGGACATTTGCCACACTTGCCCCTACGCCAGGTAGCGATCCCTCAGGTAAGGGACGCCCTTCCTCGTACAACTTCTGTCCGCTTTCAAACCACCGTCTCCACATCTTACTCGATACAACCAGTACGTAAGGGACCTTCTTCTTCGACATCTTGGCGAAATACAGAGCTTGTTTTCCGAAATCGAAATATTTATAACTTTTGGGAAACGAAAGCAATACCGACGATTATGTCAGTATAAATATAGATTCCTCAGTCTGTACGGTAGCTTCCTTTCACGCTTACTGATTGCGATAGAAACAGTCCATCGCCATGGGAGCAACAAGAAAGGAACGATGTAAAGAGAATGCGAATGTACGCTAATCATTTCTTTTTGATCACTGCATTTGTGCCTACTTTAATTACTACAACTGCATGCCCAAAACACAACAAGGAAAGAAGAAATGTGTATGTGAATGTTTGAAAAGAAGAACGACATACTCTATATTAATTTACTCTCTAAAATGCGATATCCCTTGTGGTGAAACATTAGTTAATAAAGTGTAGCGGAACAATGTTCAAAATATGACTGAAAATACCCGTACGTTCACTAAATAGAAATAAGAACATCTATGATTGACATGTCATCTAAAGTCGACGTACAATTTTAAACGTAAGAAATAAGCAAATGAAGTAATACATAGTGCTACGCTTGTAACGTACGTTGTTGTTCTTCATTGTTTAGCTCTGTTATTTACAGGGTCACAGAGAAAGCATCCTAGGTTTTCGAGCGAAAAGCCGTAATTGTAATGACCTGCACTACAACAGAAACAAGAAGCACAACTTAAGGAAAAATAATGTAATGTGTATTCCAGCTCACAAGCGACATTGAAGCAGATAGTTCCTGTGTCTTAGTACAGGCAGAGGTTACATTCGACAACCGGAATAAATTAATAACTGGCTCTCAGATGAAACAGTTGCTGAACAGATCAAAGAAAACTTGAGTCTCATCACAAATACGAGCCCTATTCTACAATTATAGTTGGCAGTGACTTCAATCTACCTTCCGTATGTTGACAAAAATACATTATCAGACCCTATTGTAGATAGAAAACAACTTCTGTAATTGTTCTAAATACTTTTTTAAAATTGAACAATTAATTCACGAGGCCATTCAAATTGTAAATGGTTACGAAACACACTTGACCTCTCAGGCACAAATAATCCTGAGCATCACGACGGATACAGGGATTAGTGAACACAGTCGTAACGAGGCTCAACTCCGTAACAAAGAAATTCACCAGAACTACATTATATACCTATTTATAAAAGCAGCTAAAAATTCGGTTGACTTCTCTGTAAGAGACAGTCTCCAATCCTTCCAAACTGTGTAAGTGAAGACCATATGTGACTTAAGTTCAAAGAAATAGTATCAACAGCACTCGAGAGATTCATACCGAATAAATTAATAAGAGACGGAACTGATCCCCCATGGTACACAAAAAACGACAGAAAGCTGCTGCAGGAGCAACGAAAAAGGCACGTATAATTTAGACGAACGCAAAATATCCAATATTGGCGAAGTTTTACCGAGGCTCGAAATTTGGTGGGCATTTCAATGCGAGATGCATTTAATAGTTTCCACAACGAAACTCTCTCTAGAAATGTGGCGGAAAATCCAAAGAGATTCTAGTCCTATGTTAAGTAAACTAGCGGAAAGGCTCAGTAAGTACCTTTACTGCGCGACGGTAATGTTACTTATGAAATGGAGTTACTAAATGCACTTTTCCGAAATTCCTTCACCGAAGAAGACGAAGTAAATATTCCAGAATTCGAAATGAGAACAGCTGCAAACATAATATAGAAGTAGATATGCCTGGTGTTGCGAAGCAAATCAGATTACACTATCAAATAACTGATGTTGCAGAGGTGCCTGAACTGTCAGTGACAGAGGAAATCATCAAACATCTTTTCATAAAGTCCCTAATGTATACGAAAAGTAGGTCTAATACGTTTCTGATGTTCTTCAATAACAATTAATTTTCAGTAGTAGCTCCTTGCCTAGTTTCAGTTGCTTTTACTGGCCTGTTTAAAGATAATCAACAATTTAGTAAGGAATTTTAATTTTTTCAGGACTATATCTAAATGTACTTAAATAGATTTACATCTACTATAAATGTTTGCAGCTAAACGTAAATAAAAAATATTTGAGATGGCAAAATTGTCAACCTTAGGATCAGATCAGTTTTGGGATGTCAATTTTAGGTTCAATTCAAAGGTTCAGTTCCCATTTTCTTTTACAGACCTTATACTATCAATTTAACAAAGCATGATATTTTAGGTGATAGTTGCGACTCTTAAGCTTAAGAAAATAATTTTAGAACTCACAATTATTTAATAGTATGGCCATAATATTAGAAGGTAGAAAAAAGTCATCTTAACGTGACAACAATAGGAGCTCTTACTTAAAAAGGAAATTGCTATTGCAAAAAATTAGATGTAACTGTAAATTCTGGTTACAGGAGGATCATTTGAGTGATGTTTAATGTTGGCACGTTAATTCACTGCTTCTTGATTACGCGCTAGTAAACCTAGGTGGGACCAGCTAGTTACATCGTTAAGCTATTTGGGGATACTTTTGTGAGGCTTGAAACACACTTTAATTTTTACAATAAAGGCTGATTCCCATCACACTTTGCACAGGCTTTAGACTGTCAAAATGATAAATGACCATTTACCATTTTGGCGTGTTTAAAATCAGCCTAAACAGGCTGAACTAATGTACACTCTATTTACAATTACAACTTAATATTAGCGCCGATAATGCCGCTTCAATGTTTTAGTAATTTTAACTCAGTAGTCTGCGAGGTCTCAGTGGTATTCATAGTTTTAATGCATTATTTTTAACGTATTTTAGTCCAGTTTCTGAATATGGGCAATGGCTTTCAAGCAAGGCCTAATGTTGCCAGTCTCTTCATAATTCTTTACGATTCTCTCTATCCTGTCGTCCAGCTTCACGTACTTCTTCTTCCTCTTCTTACCTTCAAGATTCATTTCCAATTTCATGTACATGCAGTTTGTGAGCTCTGCTTCCTTTTTCAAGCACTCCACCAAATAGGTGATTGTAGGGTGAGGGTTTCCAATAATACTATTTATTTTGTTGTGCCACCCTTCAACAGCATTCGTCGTTCGGTGCCTTTTTCCATAGCAGTTCCACATTTCTGTTGGGATCTCTTTATTGTCTAGCCAGTTGTCCACAAAGTAGTCAAAAAATTGAGCATTCCGTTATCAGGAGCTTCTGCATGAATCTCAATCCATCCATTGCTTACGTCCTCCGGTTTTACAAATGCCAGCGCTGCACACATGCTGACGTGAAGTCTTAAATCCTCGTTCTGGCGGTACTCCTCAGTTAGACCTAGAACTTGAATTCTCCTCCATAAACTCTTCTACATGTGGAAATAGCATCCATTTATTTCAATTGTGGGAAAAACCTGGCGAATGGCCGATATCGCAGCTGCCTCAAAATCAACATTTACTTCTTTAGGACACCACTCAGGGATTGCCTGTTTTATCAGACGAAACAGACGAACGTATGTGTCTTTCTTCTTATTTGGGAGCAGTGCAAATACAATAGGAAGAATGTTTGTTTCTTTAATCGGGCTTCCTAAGTCTACGTGTATGGTGTAGATTCGTGCGAACTGCTTGCTGCAGCTCTTAAATGTTCCATCCATAAAAAAATGGGAACATGTTTTTAAACTTTCTTTTCCGTTACTTCCACTAAAAATCATTATTCTCTCCTCTAATCTATCATCTTCTAGAAGAAAACCAGTGCCATCGCCCACTTTTAATAGATCTTCATGAAGATCAATTTCATAAGAGTTCGTAGGCTCTTGTTGGTTCCCCCGCGCTTGACTCCGTCGACGACTCATGGTTCTCTTCATAGATTCTGAATTCGGCATCACTGTAAGAAAGTCATAACCTTTATTATGAAGATTTCCCATTTCATCCGCGTAAATCTCCGATAACTGTGTAGTTTCTTCTTGAGACCTTCTCTTCGCCCTTTCCACTTGCTTTCTCATTTCCAGAGCCACATCGTCAGGTGGTCCACAGAGATGTTCTGATACGTTCATATACTTCTCCGTTCTTCGAAAGCAGCTTTCCCTTGCAATGATCCGCTTTTCGGCGTAAGCACATTCACGTAACAACACCTTCTTTAGATTCCCTCTGTTTAACCTTCATGCGCTCGCGCGGGCGGTGAAGTGACCGCCTTTTTGCAATTTCGCACCGTTCTTTCTCCACAAAGGTAACGAGGCGGCCGGAGGGATATGTATTCTCTAGTTGCACCTTTTTCCGACAGATGCTGCTCAAAGTTCGTCCAAGTCGCACCTCTCTGCCTCTCAGGACAAGTTCAAATAGGTCTGAACACGTTCGGCGGTCAGTTTACCGCCTTGCGAGCGCTTACGACACTTACAAAAACGGTCAGTTACCACCTTGCGAGCGCTTACGAGACTTTGTTCTACTCGTCTACTTCGGAATATAAGTATTTCTGTTTGTAATGACCCTATAATTCCTCAGTTTTATAGACTCTTCCAATTCTCTATTCAATGTGCATGTGCTCCAGAATTTCAACATCAAGAAGAACACAAAGGTGACCTGCATGTATATTTTTCCGCTTACTTGATTTGGCAGGAATAAATTCGTTACGCATTTTTCAATTCAACACAGGTAATATGAAATAAAAAACGAGAAGTCAATCCTTACATGCGTTATCTTGGGAACTGATGAGCAAAAACCTGAAAGAAAGAGCTAAATTGAAGCATTTACCAAAAGATTTGTTAGTATTTTTGGAAAATTACAGAGAGAGTGACGTAGTTTATCGAGCTGTATCAACCCCTACAAGGAGAGGAATATGTTATTTGTGTGGCTCAAAAAATAATATAAAAACAAAGCGAGAATGCGGTGAATGTGGAAGAAACGTCTGTCTACGACATTCATCCACGACAGTTACGTGCAATAATTGTTGTCAGCCTCTAAACGAAAATGAAATGCATACAGACTGATCAGCGTTTTTCATCTGACAGAAATGTTTGTGACGTTTTCAATCAAAAATTCTTTTTTCAAAGTAAAATGGCTTTTCTTGTGACAAGTTAAGACAGTGAATATTCTAGTCTTAAGTATTACATTATATAGTCCCAAAACATTGCAATTAAAAAAATGTTCTTATATTTGATTTGGGTATTTGGATTCCATTTTGTATTCCATTGTACATTTTATTGTTAAATAAATGATTTTGATTACAAATGTATTTGCAATATTGTGTGAGATATCCTATGTCGATATTTTATGGAAATATGACCTTTAAAAACGGAAAACCTCAAGAGATTGATGAAAACTCTCGGGCGGTCGGCCGACCGCCCGCGCGAGCGCGAGCGTGACTATTCCTAGCGCGACCGCATGAAGGTTAAGATACGCGTAACCATTGTAATGAGCAGAAGGCGTGCCCTTGTTCGTTGTAATAACTTCCATACTGATGGTCATGTTAGGAACTTCGAAAGCAAACTGAGTGTAAGGACTTTTGTTGCGACCAGTGTGCGGCTTCTGTGACCGTCCACGGGCATTCCAGGGTTTGGGCGGCGGGTGAGGAGGAGGAGTAGGAGGAGGAGGCGGCAAGGGACCCGACACTTCGGAGCAGGTAAAGTCGTGGCAGATTTCCGGTGTGGCAAATGTCCGGTGTGGCAAATGTCCGGACACCTTACGGAACTACGTGAACAGGTCGAGCAGGGGTGGAATTACATATCCCAGGACAATATTAGCCATCTGTAGGTTCGACCAGATACCAGAGTCAGCGCCAGCATTTCCTCCAATGGAGGCTACACCGCCTGTTAATATGGGAATTTCAGCATGGTGAGGCGTAGCGCCGTATACCGATCCTGCCTTGGAGGCGGTAAAGTGGGAGATGTGTCTCAGAGCTGGATAGTGACAGATGGTGACGCGAGACTGGACGCGCACGTAGTTTATGTATCAGCCGATAGAGGACAGTATTGGATAGGGAACTGTGATTTAGTTTCGATTGTGCTCACTAGAGTGCACTAAAGTAATTGAATGTTTTTCATAAACTGTTCTACTATTTTCATAAAGTGTTATTATGTCTTTTTGTGTATGTAAAATGTTATAAATGTGTTTTAGCAGTATGAATGATGCGTGAGTGTGGTTTAAAGTTAATATGGAGATATTTGCTTTAAAAGTTATGTAGTGGGATTTAATGTGGGAACATTTCGAAGAAGTACAGGTGTGGACAAAGCGGATTTTTGTAGAATACATTTGTAAAGTAAGTTTATGGTAAAGGTAAAGTTAATTCAGGTATATATAACAATAGTAAATAAATTTATGCATAAATGAAACTTCAGCATATTAGATAATTAGTCGGTAAAAAGTGCAGTCGTTAGATTTACTATTTTGCGATTGGTTATTGATGAAAAGCGCGGACTGACGAGGGAGAGTGTTGTTTTGCTATTAGCTGTTGAGTAAACTGACCAATGGTAAAGCAATATTGTTTGCGCGCCTTTCTCTGTTGGCAGAGAAGACACAGTATTCTAGAAAGGAGTCGGAGCCTAGCCATGAAACAGCTCGGACGTGTGTAGTAGTAGTTACGATGGAAATGATAAGTTGCCGGATCTAGCAGTGTTTCATACATCAAAAGTGTTGTAAAGTGACGGCACAATTATTCCCATGGGTGTGTAGAAATTTCGGAATTTTTAAGTGAATTTTGTGACGAGAAAAGACATAAATTCCGCATGACGTATTGAGCAGGTCGGTGGCTAAAAACTGTGACTGCATTAGGTACCGACAGACCTAATATTTGTCGAGCATTCTCAGTCAAAAACAATCCGTATTTTTGTAGGTATTACGTTTTCGGGAAATGCAACACCGTAAACTTGCTAACGTGAGTGAAAGCGATTGTGAGTGGCTGTGTTGAGACTAGCACGGGCTTGGCAGTGATACTTGTTCACCTAAATTTCAGAATATATTAATTAAGGACAAAATTTCCAACCTTTCATTTCGTGTGAAAACTTTCTCCCGAAAGGTAGATTAGTGACTTTAATTGCAGCCTGGTTCACGTCGAAGTACAGCAGGTTTCGCTCAGCTTCCCTACTGATGATCTGCTGAGACAATGTTCACTGGTAGGTGCAGGTTCGTCGTAAAGGGATGGAAGGAACCGCGTCGCCGCAATTGGTCGTTATTTGGTACCGCTTTTGCTATTGATCTGTCATTTCATGTACTCCATACTCATTGTTGCAACAATAAATCTTGAGTGAATTGGAAACCACTGAGAGGGTATACTAATTTTTTTGCGGCACTGTATTTTTGTGTCTGTCAATTCCCAAGGTTCTTAGATGATTTTCGAAAATAAAGTACCTTGAAAACATTTTATAAATGACAAGGAATTCTAGAGAATTGCAAGGACACCTTTTTGTCGGTGACTTGTGGGCTAGCGCATTTGGACGTAGATGTGAGCTTACCGGCAACGTAGAACACTCCAGAACAATGTCTTCTTTGTATCATTATGTGAAATAATTGTTTCTAATCAAACGGGCTCTGCCTGAAGCCAAATAAAATAAAAAGAAAGCCCTCCTGGCAAGTAGAGGCGCGCATCCGCAGGCTGACCAAACCTGCTGCCGACAACAAACCCGGGAAGATTCGTGGGGGCACTGCTAGAACCGCCAAACTAGCTGAGTAAGTTTCTCATTTCCCATTCATCACGTATACGTGAGTCTCCATTTGTAGAAGAACAAAAGTCGAATTTCGCTGTTGTGCATACATTTTACGAGAGAAAAAAAAATGGTTCAATGGCTCTGAGCACTATGGGACTTAACTTCTGAGGTCATCAGTCCCCTAGAACTTAGAACTACTTAAACCTAACTAACCTAAGGACATCACACACATCCATGCCCGAGGCAGGATTCGAACCTGCGACCGTAGCGCCTAGAACCGCTCGGCCACTCCGGCCGGCATTTCACGAGAGAATCATACACCCACGGGTCACCGAATTGCTCATGTTTTGCATGATTGTGGTTCATACTTAGCTGTAATTAGTGCTGCTCTAGATCGACGCGTTTCCCAAACATTTTCGAGATACCGAGGTTCAATGTTCTACGAGCCTGTTGTGTACCACACGAGAGCGGCAATCGTAAAAAAGTTTGGTAGACCAGAAGTCTCTCCGAATTGCGTTTGAGTCTCGTAATCTTCTATTTTTTTTTTTTTTTTTTTTTTGCCGCCTTCCATCGACCTCTTGTATCGGTATAACGAATCACGTTTTTAAGACAGAAATAATAATTATAATGACAATAAGAATAAACGTAATTATGCATTCGTGGGTAGGTCAGATCGAGATACAATAAAGAATCATGATGAACTGAATATTTGAATACCGATACAGTCATTCCCTTATCGCAAATGTAGACTACATTAATCCAAGCAGGTACATCCCGGTATAACTTCACTTCGATATGGGCATGAATGTGTTGAACGGTCACTGTTGGATTCCTTTCATGTTAATTTTTTAAAACTGTTGTTTACAGCATACATTCCACTTCTAAATTTACTGTGGTGTTTCTGACTATCTGGGAGGAGACTGAGCAGTGGAACATGTTACTTTTACACATAAACAAGAACGATCTGTCACACTACTACACTTTAAAACACAGTTTATATGTAATTCATGTCACACAGTCTCATACAGAACCTACATCCGCTTTCTTTTATATACTGTATATGATAAGATACTGTCATCCCCCTTCCCTTCTGTGTGAGAGGATGAATGAGCAAATGTATTTCTAGTTGCATGCTTGATGGTAGCAGACAAGCCTATCTGTTAGAGAACAATAGGACCAACGCCGGAACAGGTAGCTACACTTTCTAAAAGCAGAGAGGTTTCCATTCTTAGTATGGTCCTGTCCATCCCTTGTCATGTTGGTATAGGAAGCTGCCTCTCTGGTCACTTCCGTTTGTATCTGTTAAGCACCTTCAGTAGGGGCCCAGGCCAGTCTGTCCGCGGCGAGCATCTGAAGTGGTAAGATCTCCGGCTAAGCGCCTCTCTGCTAAGTCTGTAGGATAATGGATTTCTTAAGTTCAGCCTAACTGAAAATTTAATCACCTTTATTTCAGGTTTAGATCTAAAATATCTAATGTTATCTTAAATTGCAACACAGTGTAATTCGAATGTGAAGTTCAGAATATCTTCCAGTAGTTGCTTTGTCACTACTTTGTGAGTAAAGTGAAGCCACGTGTGGATGATCCGTAACTCTAACTAAGATCATCAATCTTAAATGCGAATGTGTGTGAGATTATAATGCCTCGTCTTGACAATATTTTTCAATATAGCAACTTTTCTTTATGTTCAACCCACGTGGGGTGTACTTTGTGAGATCAGTACCACGTGCTTATACAATTGTTTGACCCATCAGGTTAATAGTAAGATGATAGTAACCAGTTTGAGGTTTTCTTTTGTATTTTGTGTTTCGATGTAATTTATTTTAATTATCAAAATTATTGTGGAGTTACACTCTTTGTGTAAACCAAGTTGACCACGTGAAACATGTAGTGTAATCATCAAAGTAGCCCTCAGCTATTCTTTTCGGGAAGATTTCACAGAGAGTTAGTATGAATTTAGTATACCAGTGTGTGGTAATTTCATGACGGACAGGACAGCGCGATGCCGGAAACTCTTTGGGTGAAAATTGAATCGGTTGGTTGTGGTTAATTTCCTTTCGCATATGTTTCAACATTCTTCGTGTGTTATTTTATGAATGCAGTGTTGTATGCAGTCTCCCAATCTTGGCTCCATATTTGATGTGTTCCGTAAGATTACAAACTCACATTTTCACAATCCTAAATAAGGCACCAGTTTAGTTATGAATCATGTTTAATATGCTGAAATTTTAGCAGAACAATGATCAATGTTAAAATAAATGTCGAAATATAAACTGATTTATTTCTTTTTATTTAAATTGTCTTTATATACCACCGGTTATCGTAAGATGACTACTAAAAATTAAAATTAATGTTAGTCTGGTTGGGAATTTGGTAAGCTAGACTGGATACCTGGTGAAACAGTTGCTCAGTAATGCAAAGTTAACTTCTGCAGATAGCTCACAGCTTTTAACCCGCTTTTATTGTCTTGAATATCAGCACTGCTTTCAGAACAAATTAATGCATCAACATTACAGTGTTTATAAATAAATGTTCGTAAAACAGTAATATCAGAAATTGAGTCCGCCTTGATACAAAACACCTTCTTATTCGTTTATTTCTTTATTATCCCAAACTAGTTTTGGCGACAAATATGGGGTTTTTTAATCTTATTTATTGTATGTTACAACATGTTTTAAGCAATTATTGGCGCTGTTTGCGACATATTTTCTGTGCTCTTTTTTTGTTGCCGTCTTTTTACTTAGCGAACATCATGTCATGTTCGTTGGATAGTATGTGGCTGCTTTTATACACCACCTGAAGATGGCGTAATATTCTGGATCAGAAACAAAGTGCAAAAGTTTGGTTTTTCTGTGTATAGAAGCAGCCACATACCATCCAACGAACATGACATGATGTTCGCTAAGTAAAAAGACGTCAACAAAAAGAGAGCACAGAAAATTTGTCGTAAACAGAGCCAATAATTGCTCAAAACATGCTGTAACATACAATAAATAAAATTAAAATACCCCACTGATGATGGTGATATTTGTCGCCGAAACTAGTTTGGGATGATAAAGAAATAAACGAATAAGAAGGTGTTTTGCATCAAGGTGGACTCAATTTCTGATGTTACTGTTTTTCTATGCAAACACGGACCAAATGGAAGAGTTCCAAGATAATATTATAAATGTTCGTTTCATCACTATTCCTTATTACTCGGCTGCCTACACACAAGGCTCTTTTGTAAGTACGCCACATTTTCCTTTTGTCAGAAATGACTTGATAGCCTGTCCAGCACGGAAGCCAATGCTACATAGCATAGGCTATAGTAACTCAGGAAGTCTTTTTCATCGTCTCTAATTGCGTACAGATCACCACACTTCAGAACTACGAGCTCTTGCTTTCCTTCTGTACCAGACACACATCTTCCGTCTGTTCTCCTATTTATTCTGTATATATAACTGAGATAAGCTGTGTGACTTGTCAAGACACGTATTATTCCACTTGATGGCTGCACGTGCCACTCACCAGCATTCGGAAAAAAATATTAAATCCTTCTATCTGTCGTAATACTATTCCAACCAGAATGCCACACTCTATCTATCCAGCTTTTTGCTTACAACTTGTTACCCAGCCTGTACCCTGCGACCAGCTGCACTTGATCTGTGTATCCCTAACGAAGCCAGTACTCGCCCCCGGATTGCGCATCTGTAAGTTTTCAAAAATTATTATCTCTTCAAAGAACAATATTCAGATTAGAAGAAGGACTGCAAGAGTACGGAATGAAAATTAACACACAGAAAACTAAAATGATGAGAGAATACGAAAAGAAGGTATGAAAATGAAAACTGCAGAAGGTCAAATTATAAAGGTAGCACAGTGCAGATATTTAGATAGCATGACAAACGAACGACCGAGAAGGGAGTAAGATCACAAACTGAAATGGCAAAGAAAGCTTTTCAGAAAAAGAAACGCTTATTATGTAGCAAAATGGAGATGGAATTAAGGAAAAAATTCTATAAATGATTCGAATGAAGTGCTTTTCTGTGTGGCTGTAAAAGCTGTGCGTTGAAGAAGAGAGAAAGAGACAAAACTGACCTATCCGAGACGTGGGTTTGTAGGACAATGGAGAAAATAAAATGGGTGAATGAAGTGAAGAATAGGAAGCAATGGAAAGGGTAAAGGAACTAGGAACTCTCTTAAGCCCGGGTAACTAAATGAAAGCCAACTGGGTGGGGAATATATTGTGAGGGTAGGGATTCTGACAACAGTTTTCGAAGATCCAGTGGAAAGACAGAAGAAAATAGGAAGGAGATGAATAAAATTTTTGGATGAAGTGAAAAGGGAAAGATACGAGGGGATTTTTTTTTCAGCTTCTGATCGGTGGCGAAATTAAACCCACAGTGAAAATCAGGTGAAGCTTTGCGGAAATGTTTTGCGCAGTGTCTAGAACATAATGTCTCCCGCCAAGTGTGAAGTCATGCTGAGGGATTTCACCGGGTTTCACACAGCCCAAATAACGTAACTGTCATTCGTTTCCTTCTTCATGAAAATTCTCGGCGACATACTGCAGGTGCAACTTAGACGCACCTGCAGCGTTTTCGATTCGAAGTGTTTGATCACGCACCATATGTCCGGGACTTAGGCCCCTCACACTTTCACTTCCTCGTTCACGTGAACCGCTGACTACGAGGACAGCATTTTGGCACACACGGCGAGCTGCAGACCAGCGTAGGGAATTGGTGGAAGTCACACGTGGCTGCCTCCTATGACGAGGGTATTGCAAAGTTGGTACAACGCTACGACACATGTCTGAGTCGGAGCGGCGACAATGTGGAGAAGTAACTGGAAGGCGTAATTAAATGTTGCAAATAAAACATTTTTGATATTCACTGCGGTTTTCATTTGCGGCCGATCGGAATTTAAAAGGAAATGCACTCGTACATCACTATGAAGCAGTTCGCCTAGAACAAAATCAGATGGAGACAACAATAGTGTCAGGGACCTTCCAGTAGACAGAACACCCTACCATGATGATAACGACATCAAAAGAGTATCCAGGGTGGCCTTGTAAGGAGGAGGAGGAGGTTTTTCTTAGAAGAGCTTATCCACGCCAATTAATGCGTTTTTCACACCCGCCTACATCACGCTTGTTGAAATGGTGCCACTGGTCGAAAATAATAGTACTGAAGTATTTTGGAAATTTGAAGAGGCTCGAAAGCTTTTACGTCTTCATCTACGTCCATACTCTGCAAACCGCTATGAGGTGCATGTTAGTCTTTCTTCCCGTCCCATTCACGTAAGAATTCACAAAATTCACAGAAAGAATTACTGATTGGATGCCTCTGTGCGCCCTGTCGAGTAAGAACGCTTATATTGGACCACCTAAGAACATTCGGACTTCAACAAAAAATTTGAAGAGTGGCAAATTAGACAACTTTGTGCACATGGAAACATTTGCATATTACGAATCAAAGCAGCATTTATCAATTAATTAGAAAGTACTTAAAATATATTAATTGATCCGATTTGTGAATCTACAGTGTTCAACTAGGCCTTTAGTTTTTTTAAACTAAACTACGAAGGAAATCACAATAACACTGAAATTGAATTTTTGAAAAAACCAACTGCATTCATAACAATAATTTCTTTTTTCATTGACCCCACTCGAGAAAAATCTGAATGTGTCCTCTCCCTTATAAAACACAAATAAAAATGGAGATCGTTCCGAAATTTAAGTTTTAAAAACATCTAACCGGAACACCAACATGGTATCTTCGTTGGTCCATTCAAGCATTATTTTTATGTGCTCCCTCCCTACACTTTATACACTGAAACATGTCGTTCTGTTCTTATTTCTGGCATATTTTACAAAAACCAGGTGACCATCATTCATTGACAGTACCTTGGCAGTGAAGTCATTCTTCATGTTCATGTTTTCCAGTTTCTTCTTACACGACGACGAAAATGAAACTATACGGTCCGCCATGTTCCTCTTTCTCACTTGTTTCCTTTCAGGTGTTCAAGACATTTCGTGTTCTCTTATGTAAGGTTCAGATGTTGAAGAGCTCTGATGTTGATGGCGAGTGGTATTACTTTCTGTAATAGTAGATGTTCCTGCGTCAAATTAAAGAGCTGCTGCCAAAGTTTCTGATAAAACTGCCTTTGATGTTTCTGCTGAAAATACCGCTGAAGCGTCTTGTGAAACGTCACTGCTTTAAAATCGCTATCATCCAAACTGCATTTCTCTCGAATCCGTTTATTGCCACATTGGCTGCAGCTGCTGCTGTCCCACGATAATTTAGCTTATCAGAAACTGGATAATATAGCGCAGAATGTGTTCTCTCACCAAAGCGTCGAAACGCTGATTATAGCACAGAGAGAAATTTAAAAATGTCGAATCTAAAGGTTTCATGGGATGGGCAATTTGTACTGGAAGAGAGAACATTTTCCTGACGGTAGTTCCTGCATTGTTAATCGCAGTAGTTTTATTGTTGTGCATGGTGTGCCTACCCAGCAAAAGCACTACTCTCTTCTTAGCTTCAGAGTTTCAATAAAGTGCAATTTTGTCGAAAACAGACATACTTGGAGACCGTGGCTGTTACACGAAATAAATTGTTGATGGTGTACAGCAACCATCTACATACTGGTTTTCAGTTGAGAGAGGACGAATCACTGTCTCACTATTTTTATATTCAAGGCTACTCTTTAATGTTGATTTTACACCCACAATATCATTTTTGGGGGACGACAGGAAGTTATCAACATTAGCACATGAGCAGGCACTGATGGGAGTATGTACGTAGATCATGCGTGCAAGATCTTTATGGCAGTCCTGCGAATAGTTTTTTTCTGGAGTTGAGAACAAGCAGGCAGTTTTGTCATTTAACAGTAAATCTTGCAGTGAAAGTTTGGGGCTTGGAAGCTACGTGCAGCTATTAAGAAAAGGAACATCCTGAAACACTTACCGGAGACAGAATGCTGGTCCCAAGAATTTCTCGCACCGGTATGCAGACACTGCTTTCGGCGAAAGAGGTGGAAAAAGTGCCTATTAGGATCTCCGTGTTGGGCGCCTCTTGCCAAGGCAGGGGTAGGAGCACAAGAGAACTTTAGGTCGCCACGCCAAGGCGTTTCGACAGTGTCGTAAAAGTCCTTTCTGAACAGGAATAGCATCCATAAAAATTCGCAAGTTTCCTTGTTCACCGTGTACTGCACGCTATCAATGGGGCTGTCAGTTGGTGTCATTCCCCTGCCTGTCAAATTTTTGGGAAGCCTCAGGCCTTCAAAAAATTTTTGGAATGGAACGCAACATTTGTGGTGGTTCTAAAATGGTCTATGTTGAGATGCAAAAGCACTTCTCTTAGTTTAGCCAATTCCCCTGGTCGGACATACTGTAACGTTTGGGTCATCCAGATAATGATGTTTGTGATAAATGTGTTGTTCACTTTAGGGCTATATGGAGTCTCAAAACATGATGCGTAAACTGGCCATGGAAAAAAAAGTCTGGAGCACGTCTTCTCCTCTCTGCGCAAGAATTTACGAGTCAGGGATTGGGTGCTTCTCCAGAAAAGAGAAGGATATTGTTAACTTTGATTAGGATTGGCCGATGGGTAGAGCAGATGAGTTACAGGGGAGACATGGAACTCGTAGAGTCTTGTCAGTGGCACAAAACCTTTGTGGGGGTGGTTGCATGTGTGCTTTTTTGTAGTTTATTGAGATTTGATGGAAAGTGAGGGGAGAAAAAACTTGGTATTCTGATTCAGATTCTGGACTGGAGAGGATTCTGGTCCTGACTCTTGCTATGAGTGGGTTGCACTTGGGACACATGTGCTAAGCGTGACTTTGCACTAGCGTTGATCTTGGGGAAACTGTGGTCACCACAGCTAATGTACTGACAGTTTAGACCTCAGTCATCTCGGACAACTCGCTGTGCCGAGGGTAATCTTATTCGTTTCAGTTCTGCCGCCTTGACGGTTGAACTCCTTGTGCGCACGGCCATATAAGTGAGTCAAATTGGTCCATGATACGACAGGCGAACAGGACTGTCACACTCTGGAATCTGCTGAGATTTCAAGACTCCATTAGAGAGTAATTGTAATACGTCTAACAGACCGGCTGCCGCGACTTTGCATATTTCGTGACCGCGATAACGAATTACAGGCGCCGCACATGGCTGTTCTGCAGACGCTTGAACCACGACCGTAACCTGAGACAGTTCTGGGATATCGAGAAAGGGATATATTATTGCTGCTCTGGCTTCTTAGAGCAAACATTGTAACTGACCTGTTTCTACAGGTTATTACGTTATTATGGGGAATGTAAATACTTATTGCTTGTGAAATTAACGTGTGAAGATTAGGGTCGGCACCGACTCTAACCATACAACTAATCAAAGGTTTGGCCGAGTCGGAAAATAAATTAATTTGATCACAGACCAAAAACTCATAAAAATACGCACTTCGTGATATCGCTCACAGAGGATGCGACGTAATTAATAGTATTTCCCGTGCACTGTTCACGAGAATCAACCATTTAAAATAAAATAGCACATGCAAGAACACTGTGCAGAAGATCAGCTCCCAGCAACACACCTGAAAATAAGACTTAATCTAAGGCATTTGTTTTAAAATAAAGGGAAACTAATCACTGGACCTGTGCGTAAGGAAACGCGTTGGATGTGCTAACAGGAAAGCTACGAGGTGAGTGGCTTAGGTGCAAAAACGTAACCTCGGAATACAAGAGAAAATTGTGGATAACATCATTTTTTTTGTAAGACATGGATGTGAGGCATGTACACAATTCCTGATAACATTGAAGAAAAGCGTCGATACGTTCACCGCTGTAATCTACACCTAAAATCATTGGTGTGAATCACTCATACAACTGCTGTTGCCTGATAACTGATCGCAATAACTCGTGAAACGGTACACGTTTCGCAGTACACCCGCGTGCCCACGTGGTTTGTGGAGACACAATTTCTAGGTATAGTGCCCAAATTGAAACTATCACATCACACAGTCATGAACAGTTAACATTATTTAAGACAAACATGAGATCGGACAGTTAGTGATGCCGGTAGCCCAACAACTATAATGTTCTACCACGTGGTTGGCTCTCCACGGACGAAAGACACATAAAGCAAGGAAAATTTACGAGAAGGCAAAGCTATAAATATTTGGAAAGGTGAAAGCTTATACAGGCACAGCTGAAGGCAAACAGACATTCATACAGAAGCGAGTGCTCACTTCTTATCGACACCTTCGTGTGGCGCTCTTCCGGTGGATCCAAGTCTGCTATAGAAATTTACTAAAAGAAAAATCTGCCAAAGTTTTGCATTCCTTGCTGCGACAAGGCAAAGCAATCTTTTAGAGCTGAAAAGCGAGACCAAAAGCTAACAGCTCTCCCCTCGCTAAGTAACAACGCGCCACGCGGGCAGTCTAACTCACCCTTCAACTGGAGCACAGCTGTGGACGTTTCCCGTACCGGCGGCACACTGCCCTCCCGCTTCTTCTCCAGCCTCTTCCACACTCCGCGTGGTCCGGAAAACCCAAAGATGCCATTTCCGCCAGCAACCTAACGCAGGTGGATTTCTCACAAGTAGCGAAAACCTCTTTGCCTACTTGACCACTACGAGAGTCGGCTATTCTGTACAACTGCTGCTGAATCTGTACGACTATCGCAGACTTTCTGCAGCAGACTACGCCACCGTCTAGCAACGTGACACACAACCACATTCATTCAATCAGGGCCACTATGATAATTATGAGAAAAGATAAACAAGGAAAAGAAAGAGAAATAGTAGTTACATTGGGCTACCGGACTAATGAAAGGTGGCTACAGGACCCTTTCAACATAATCACAGTCTCACCGCTTGTTCTCAGCTGCACCAACATAGTATAACTTCTGTATAGAATAAATCGATCAAAGTCTATTCAGTTTTAGTTAATTTCTGATTGCGTTATCTATGTTTTGAGCCAGAGTAAATAGTTTAATCAGACAAACCTTAGACTTTCCCGACCAATCGCCACCCAGTGGAGTGTTAACTATTTGTTGCGTCTATTTGTGTTGCCAACAGTTCATGATTTATTTGTCATCTCGCTTAACTTGGGTTGTTTGTCCTATTTCATGATCAATAAACTTGTGCCGTAATTTTTATTAAAGATATATTAATTATACCTCAAAAATTGACTGCAATAATGACAGGGCCTCCATTTGATTAAATTATTTCAGCATTCAAGTTCATTTACATTCCGATAAAAGTGATAACCTCTAATGCGGGTTAAAGGGCAAAATCAGTTTAGCAGATGCATGGGCCAGGTAGTCAAGCGGAAGGCATACTAGTTAAAGTGATTGCTGTCAGGCCTGTAGCCTTTCAAAACATACCACAAGACCAGTGTAGTCTTACAATTTCGAGATCTCTTCCAGGATCCTGAACTGATGGCACCTTCTACGACCGTCAGATGCGATTTTCGCTACAATGTTTCTGTTTTCCCTTGTTGAAATTCAGTTGGTGCACTAATGTAAATTAGTTTCGCGTAACCGTAAGAATTTGTGGCGGTAAATACATTGATGATTTGTAAATCTGTGCGTTGCTTGTTTGTATTTTCATTCATTTGTTGTGATTTCTGTGTTATTTTCTGATTGTTCCTGACGGCGTTCTGTTAACGTGAAAGGTATGGCAGATTATCCGCGGCTCTTGCATTTTATCGTAGATTATGGGTGTTTTGATTTTATATATGTAGTCAGGGATTTAGAATTTGTGGCTCTCCACTCCAAATTTCACGGTAGATTTGTGTGGTACTGCAACAAGGAGCGATAGAAATATCTCGGGAGCAGAAACCTGAATGCATGCTGACTAGAAGCAAGGAACGTTTCCTCCAAAGTAGTGAGAATATTCGAATCTCGTCACAAACGGATCAACATCAGACAGGTAGCACTGATCAAGAGAAAGTTGCGGAGAATTCTCAGTCGAATGTAGTAACTGACCTTGCGAATATGTCGAACGCGGAATTTTCTGATTATGAGGAAGAATTCAGTCAGACAGCGAGCGCGAAGGTGAATCGGCAGCAGAGCGCCATGTAGAATTTGCAGGCATGGCAAGACGTGCCGTTAGTGAGAGTGCGGATCAGACTCACGAGCAAAGCGTCGCAGAGCGATGGAATCTCGTTCGTCTAGTCCTGGGGGTTGGCGGAGGACCTCAGTTTGAGGCCCTCACGCGATTTATGCAGGAAGCGAAGAAGAAGAGGCAGGAGAGAGAGAGGATAGCTACGAACGAGATGCGGGACGTAATGATTAAGGAGACGAAGGAGATACGGAGGGTAGCTGAACAGATTGTTGTAAGTATAAAGCAGGTTCAGCAGGAAATTGCGGGTGTCAAAGAAGAATAAAAAGCGTCAAGAAAACGTCAACAGAGGTGCGAGAGGTGGCGAACGAGTCAAAACGCAATGCCAGAACGGCAAAATTAGTAGTTCAAGGTGCACGCAAGGACGTTTTGTTAGCTAAAGAACGGGTAAAAGAGACCAAAACCGAAATGTGTAAAACCAAAAACGTTCTTGCTGCCGTCCAAAAACGGGGAGAAGGATCGTCCAGGAAATGCAAGAAAAATTTTCGAGAACGTGAAGCGCACTGAACAGATCGAGAACAAACAGTAGAAATATCAGAGGTTAAACAAGAGCAGACCCGGATCACCTCACACCACAACGAGCTAGCGAGATGTCCAGCTAGCACGTCAGCGGGTTGAGCAATTAGAATCACAGTCTGGTAAGGCAGCACTCTTGCATGATCAAGGAAGGAGAGAAGACCATGTATTACAACATTTCGCTGGGCAATATGAGGCTACATCAATAGCAGGAGAACACACCAGCCGCCATAGGGCGCACTTCAGAACGCTCCCCGTCAGTGACGCAAAGTATGGAAGAAGCCGAACCAGAACGGTGGACGAAACATTACTCGTTCAGTCTGACGACGCAAGAGGAGGCCTTAACAGTGTCCAAGGAGCGTTTGGACATCGATTTACGGAGACACGTACTGTAGAAACGAGGGAAAATTCGTTCGCAGGAAATGAACAATTCGACCACAAACATTTCTTATCCATTCAAAATTTCCTAATGTACTAAGAGAATAATAATACATTACATGCAAAAAGTTGGATAGCTCAGAACGATAAGTGCTAGCGGAGTCGTGGCCACTGAAATACAAGCTGGAGTTTATCTGCGGATTTTTAAAGGGGTCGGTTTCGGAACGTGTGCACAGTGTTGCTGAGAACTGTCGCTCATATAAAGAGTTCAAGGACGCGTACCTTCACACATATTGGTCGCGGTCCACGCAAGAAAGAATCAAGCAGAAGACTACGCCAGGCAAAGATTTAGAAGCGTCAGGATTTCGTAGTCTGGTGAAGTTCTTTGAGTAGCTAGTTAAGAAGAATCAGTTTTTGGACCGGCCGTACAGTCCCAAGGAAATTGTGAGCCACTGTTACGTCAAATTACCTCTGCACTATCAACAACTCCTCATCGGAATGTGCGACGATTCCACTGAATCACTGAAGAGCGCGCTACGCGAATTAGTCTATGTCAACTAAACACAAAACTCAAGAGACAGGAACAGAAACAACGACCGCAGTTGGCAAGGTTCGTCAGAAAGGAGCGACAACAGACGAAATGGGGGCGTATACCGCCATCCTGGTAGAACAGAGATAGACGAGGCAATTATAACAATAATTAAACGAACGACAAAACGGAAACTGAACAGAACAACGAAATCCAAATCAGCTCAAGCGGGGTACTGAAGTACCATAGCAGCAAAGAAACAACTGGACGAACAACAGTCAATATCAGCAAGAAAACCAACGTGATCATCATATCCAGATTAGACTACCCAACCCGTCACAGGGAAACGTACCAGAAATCTTAAATAGAAATTGACGCTCGGCTACTGTGGATACAGCTCAAAACAAAGTCGCAGGAACTATTGGAACGACCAACATGATCATGTTAATACGTCTTCGTATATGAAGACACAAGATTTGTAGAATAGGTGTACAGTTAAGTTAGAATCAACTTGTATATAGAACTTCAATGGATAAGCAAATTCTAGGTGACATTGTGCAGCGCAGTCTAGATTATCCATTTATTGAATTTCTGTAGCTGATGTACTGTATTTGTAACTGTCATTTATTAGCTTACGGTACGACTCCCCGAGCGGTCTAAGGCGCTGCAGTCATGGATTGTGCGGCTGGTCCCGGCGGAGGTTCGAGTCCTCCCTCGGGCATGGGTGTTTGTGTTTGCGCTTAGGATAATTTAGGTTAAGTAGTGTGTAAGCTTAGGGACTGATGACCTTAACAGTTAAGTCCCATAAGATTTCACACACATTTTTGCTACGACTCCTTGGGGAAAGTAGTGAAATGAGTAACGTGGTTGTTACGTCATCGTATCAACGCTTTCACTGCCTGCTTGAAAATCAAAGTCAGTACTGAATAATAATTCGTCATAAGTGACAGCTCCTCGTATTAACTGACACATTTTCTGTGACATGATAACCCCTGGACGCTGACTGAACTAAGCTCAGGGTCCAATCTGCATTTACCTGTGTGACAAATGGCCATTATGTCTTTGGACCGCACTGTCGTTGTTCATTATCGCGCTCCAAAAAGTATAAGAATGTTAGTCAAGAAACTATCGCATTAAGATTATTTGATTCAGCTGTATAATTCTGTTTTCCATAACATCACTATGGCCTGTGAGAGTGTTTTTGTCCTTTTTTCGCGATATCTTATGCACTGCCCAAGAAGTAAGTGTACATAGTTTTCCACTGTTTAGTGATGACGAGATTGCGGCACGCCACTGCGCATGTTTGTCTCGATTTTAGGGTGTGGTGAGTTGGATTAGCTGCCCACACATTAGGTGCGCAGAAATGCAAAGTTTGCTTGGATTCTGGGTCATCGCCAGTCATGCGATGAAGCCTTTCTCGATGTCTTTGTATTTTGCTAGCGCCACGAGAGCACTATAAGCAAACCACATTGAGACATGAGCACGTACAGCGCGAGTCAGAGTCGTGTGGTGTACCTCAGGTTCAGGAAAAGGAAACTTTTTTTGAAATTTGTGATAAATTCTGATGGGACCAAACTGCTGAGGTCATCGGTCCCTAGGCTTACACACTACTTAATCTAACTTAAACTAACTTACGCTAAGCACAACACACCCATGCCTGATGGAGGACTCGAACCTCCGACGGGGAGCCGCGCGAACCGTTGCAAGACGCCTTAGATCGCGCGGCTACCCCGCGCGGCCAGGAAAAGGACTGCCATAAGAAGGGGAGCATTAGTGAGAATGAAGGTCAACCTACATCGGAGAACTAATTTACAGCTTTTATTTTAGTGCAGTGGCGATACAAAAAGAGGAAATTGGAGGCGTGGTTTTTTTTTCGTGTAAAGCAACAACTAAGCGGGTACTTATAACATTTGGATGTTTCAGATGTGAGAATTCAGGAACAGCTGTCATACATCAATGCAGACGATTGGGAGCGAGGTCTGAGACCACTTCATCATTGGGTGACAATGCCGCCAGAAGTACTAAGAGCAGGAGGAGTATACCTAGCGTAGTCAGATTCTAAGAGTAGAGAGGGCTTGGAGGTAAAGCTGATAGGTGTTGAGTAAAGAAAATAAGGAAAATAAGTTAATACTAAGTGTTGTGTTGAAAGAACGTGTTGGGTGAAGAGTGGATGCAGTGCCAACCTAGCATATAGGTATGCATGGCGGGAAATAGTACTAACACAACTCTCACACACAGGTCAGAGGTATTATTTTGTTGATTTGTGTGACTCATAAGTACTTTTTGCTGTCGTTGTACCGTGGGTAAGAAATCGATATCTTGTGCTTGCTGGCATGACACGAGGAGTTGTCAATGCTGACATCTGTGGTGGTGCGTTTCCTATATATGCTACACTGATGCTTCTGGTTAATGTTACAGATTTTAAGTTGAAGAAAATTTATGCTCTTATTTGTTTCATGCTCAACTGTGAATTTAATATTTTTATGCATTTTATTGATGTCTGTTGCTGATAAATCAATAATATCCCTGTTTAATCAAAACAGTTGCTCACAATAGTGGTTATAATCTTACAACAATAGACAAACTCCACATCAAAATAAAAACAAAAGCCATGGCTCCACATAACAGCAGTTCACGCAGCATTCAATCAAAAACAAATTAGCCTCCTGCAGAAGCCGCCGGCCGGAGTGGCCGTGCGGTTCTAGGCGCTACAGTCTGGAACCGAGCGACCGCTACGGTTGCAGGTTCGAAGCCTGCCTCTGGCATGGATGTGTGTGATGTCCTTAGGTTAGTTATGTTTAATTAGTTCTAAGTTCTAGGCGCCTTATGACCTCAGAAGTTAAGTCGCATAGTGCTCAGAGCCATTTTTCCTGCAGAAGCCAATCCAAAATATACCGTTATCCCACACAGAGGCCCTATATCATACCAAATTACTAACTTACTTAAAAAGAAGAATGTTAATATCAACTTCTTTACTAATAGGAAATTACAGAAAAAATGATCCATGATGTAAATTTTTCCAGGGCTGCCTACAGTAAATCAGAAATATACAAGGTCCAATGTGATTCGTGTCCAGACTTCTACATTGGTCAGACGGACAGAGGTTTTGAGATTCGGCACAAAGAACACCTCTGTGCCTTAAGGCTAGGAAACTTGAACAAATCTACATTTGCAGACAATATTGTAGAAAAAAATATTCAGTGACAAAATTTGAAAGCAACATGAAAATATTACATTTAGCGGTAAAGGAGCCACTGTGGATATGTTAGAGGAAATAGAAATATGTCCACACAGAAAACTTCCGCTGATAATATCCTTAATGAGCAGACTGAGTTAGCTAACAGCCCTTTCCTGAAAAACTCGCGGAAAGTACTTTCTGTATTCCAGTATACTGTAAATAATATTTATACACCTGTCTGCAGATCAAGTAACTGATCTTATAATATCGTATGTACCTACAATAGTCGATATTATTTATGGTACTAAGCACTGATGAACTTTAATGTATTATCATCACCGATGTTCAGATAGCAAGTAAGGATTTCGTACAGTTCTTGCTCACATTTGTATCTCTGTCGTTATATGAAATAAGTTTGCAGTGATATAATTCACAAAATCCCATGTATTTATCGTTTCCGTCTGCATTTAATGCTCTATATTTAATGTAAAACACTTTTTCAATCTAAAATAACAGTCACTTACGCTTCATTTCCCAAAAAAATACCATATATTTGTTCCACTGCATTGCAGCATCTTCTACAGTCATGTACTTTGGAAACTGTAAAATCAAAACATGTGGTGCGCATTGAATATTCGTTTTGTGACCGAACGAAAGTGATTTACAATGCAGTGCAACGTTTGTGACTGTGAAAATACAAACATCCTTGAAAACGTATTTTATTGCATGAAACCTGCAAAAACAAATGCACCAGGTGGATCTTTCACGTAAGTTGCATTCCAACACAAATATGTAGCATAACCATCTTTGTTATACGTTTGTAACGGTTAAATATTGTTTACTCTTGGGTAACCGACAGGAAGCCAATGTCTAATTTGCTTTGATGAAAGCATGGAAAAACCGTCTGATAAACTGCGAAAAATTCGAAACCAGTAACGGCACTTTTTGAAAAAAGTAACCTAAAACCAATTTGTGGCTGATTGCTGTACACCATGTAACGGAACCTATCAAAGGCCTTACTTTACCGAAATATGCGATACCCTCCAAATTCAACCAGTTTAACGAGTATTTATGATTATAGAAGAGTTATTGTGTATGTTAACAATGATTGCATAACATGTCTCCATAAACAGTCAACACATTAAATTATACTGAATAACTGACTTACACAAAAGTTAATATCACTTGATCACTGATACAGCAAATGTCATCATGTAAAAACACTAAGTTCATCTTAAATAATTAATATGAAGTACGAAAAATAATGACCAACTGACGTATTTTGGATCTCCTTAAATAAAAATCACCCAGTGAAACCTATTTGTTCACTAGGAGCGTTTTCACTTAGTATTCACGTAATCAATCCTATTTTAGACGAAAACCAATGTAATTCTTAATAATTCATGTTATTTACTTATTTATGCAGATTAGAGAAGTCAATTGACAAACTTCTAAAAAACGGCCTTTTTTTAACAAAGAATTATTCTGTCAAGTCCACAAATCTGTCTCTCATTTCAATAACATGTTAAATTATGTCACTCGATGCAAATTAATAACTTTTCTGCACAAATTATGATAACAGATATACATGTGACTTATAAACTATATCTCTTTTTAGTAGTTCTTTGACAATGTTATAAATACAAGCACCAAGAAGGATCTGGGGCGCAGTCGGAATGTCACTTTGGTAAAGTGTGGTTGTGTGTTATTGTTTGAGGTGCATAAACAATGCAAAGAACATGTAAAGGAAGTACTACTTTGTGTTGTGCCATGGCCTTTGGTGGACAGTGGAATTAAGATGGCCACCAGAGTAATAAATATTTGAAGTTTACATATTTGTTGGTTTCACTCGTTCTTTATCATCAAAAGCACATAAAAAACACGGGACCTCATGTTTTTAACCCTCGACAACCAGATTTAGAGCCAGCATCAGCATCGAGACACAGCAGCGATCCAGCAAGCAGCAGTGATTACCACAATGCATTTTAATGGCGCCAACCTAACATCAAGTGCTAACAAGCTCCGTAAATGGGAGTGAAATAGTGCGATTATAGCAATTAGCAATATCAATGACTAGGCGACCATTACAACCATCAACAGTTTATTTCTATAAAGTGTTCGAGATGCAGCACAAAAATCTCACTCATGATCCAGTCACTTTCGAAGTATGCAAACTTATTTCCTGGAAGAAGCTCAAACTTAACCCGCAATATCTTAAATGCGTTTATAAGCACGGACAGCGCATACATCCCGGCAGCACTCGTGCAAAAAATTTCCGTAGCCTTGTTTCCTCTTACACCAACTGATACCCCACCTACTTGACGCTTGTCCTTCCCTGTTGATATTTTCTGAGCTTTTTGAAAGGTTGAAAGAGCAGTTTCATTCACGTTGAATATTTGTGTCGCAACCAATTTATTTTCGTCTACAACGTTTCGTAAAAATTTATATAACTCATCAGTTATCTTCTTGCAGATTTTTGGCTTATAAACTCTGGCCACTTAGACTGCCTCAGGCTGCTGCAGAGATACTTCAGGTTGACGAGACAAAGTTGCAGTTCATTTGTCGTCAGTCATTTTCTCCTCTTGGTTGGATCTTTCGCTACTTCAAACGTAAGACATCATAGATGCATTCTTGTTGGATCGAAAACTTTTTCTTCCAACGTTAATATGTGGCCCATCAATATGTGGTCCTAATTCATCTGGAAGGTCAGCACTTCTCCCTAATAACTGTTTACTTCTTACCGTCTTAATATCTTCACCATCAACATACCTTTTCAGTAGGTGTAGTAACTGAAGGAAAGTCATCAAAAGTGATATCTGGCCTCCTCATAGAAGTGTTACAGAGTCTTTGCTGTTCCTAATCTAGATAAGTAATTCTGGAGACAATATGAGCGGCCCTTTTAGACTGTTTGCAGATGATGCTGTCTTTTACCGTCTTGTTAAGTTATCATAAGATCAAAACCAAATGTAAAATGATTTAGACAAGATATCTGTATGGTGTGAAAAGCAACAGTTAACTTTAAATAGTGAAAAGTGTGAAGTCATCCACATAAATACTAAAAGGAATCCGCCAAATTTCGGTTACAAGATAAATCACACAAATCTAAAGGCTGTGAAGGTAACTAAATTCTTAGGGGTTACAACTATTAATCACTTAAATTGGAACGATCACATAGATAATGTTCTGCGGAAAGCTATCCAAAGATTGCGATTTTTTGGCAGAACACTCAGAAAATATAATAGGTGTACTGAAGAGACTGCCAACACTATGCTTGTCCGTCTCCTTCTGGAGTACTGCTGCTAGGTGTGGAATCCGCATCAGACATGATTGACGGTGGACATCGAAAAAGGTCGTAGAAGGGCACCTCGTATTGTATTATTGTGGAACAGGGGAGAGAGTGTCACGGATATGATACGCAAGTTCGGATGGCAATCATTAAAACAAAGGTGTTTATCGTCGCAGCAGCATCTTTTCACGGAATTTCAATCAGCAACTTTCTCCTCCAAATACGAAAATATTTTGTTGGCACCCTCCTCCACATGGAGAAATTATCGTTGTAATAAAATAACATCAATGAGAACTCGCACGGACAGATTTAAGTGTTCGTTTTTCCCGCGTGCTGTTCGAGAGAGGAACGGCAGAGAAATAGCTTGAAGGTGGTTCGATGAACCCTCTGCCAGCAACTTAATTTTGAATTGCAAAGTAGTCATGTAGATGTAGGATCATTCAAAACTCTGTCACATTTTCCGTTGGCAGCGACGGCACTTTCCATTGCTGTTCCTTAAGGTACCGTATTTATCATGTTTCGAAACTTCTCTATAGGAATAAGAACAATAATTACTCAGGCTACAGTGAGTGCTAATTTTATATAAATTATAATACTGTTAGTAATAATTAATTTAAATGTTGTTTAGAAATGTGTCGAGTTTGGTTTGAATTTATTTTCTTCTTATTCCTTCCAAGGATACACGGATTACAAAGTGCACAGCCAAGTGAATGAATACAATACTGCTCTAAACCTGAAGAATAGCCCCTCTTTTGGTTCAGATGTAGACGCGACGCAGGCTTCGGTTTAAGGCCGATAGAGTGCTGCACCATACTTTATTCGCTATTTTTTCCTCTCATTTTAATAGGAAGTGGTGCAATAAAAGCTTTGTTACTCTAAGTAGTGTAATCTTGTCTTCGTAATCCCTACGGGAGCAATGCGTTGGGGGATTTAGTAAATTCGCAGACTCGTCACTTAATACTGGATCTTGATACTTAGTAGATAAGCTTTCACGGGGTATTTGATCTCTACTTTCAAGCGTCTTCCATTTCAGATTTTCAGCATTTCCGTGACATTCTTCCGTGGGTCAAACAACAGTTATAACATTGTTGGTAGCTACTCAGTCCTTTTGCGTTATGCCGCATCTAACGTTTCTGATGCCTTGCAAGCTTACACGCTGTCTCAATCATTCCTTAAACCACAATATGTAAGCGACGATAATTTACTTGCTCTCCAGAGCCCAATAAGTTGAACAAGAAAACAATCTGTATTATTACGTACTGAATGTACCTTTCAACGCTTTCTCTCCAGAGCCCGATAAGTGGAACAACAAAACAATCGGTATTATTACGTACTGAATGTACATTTCAACGCTTTCTGCTGATGCTGCCGTGTTGCGCTGATCTTGCTGCTTACTGTGCGGCGTTTGTTTCATAGTCCAGTAAACTGTTATTATTTTCAGTTGACATACATGAATGACTTTGGTCGATAAGCAGGTATGCTACAACAAGTAATATATGATACTGTTTGTAGACAGTACTTTTCACTGCATCCTTTGCTGATGTCAGTTCGATATCAACGATAAATTATAAGATATACAGAGTAATTACCACACCACTAAAATGACATGATATTATTCTATGCCTTATTGTGTTTGTATAGATATTGTAGATTGAATCATCTAAAGTTGAACGTTTTACATATTACATCCGTTTCCGAGTTACACCACCTGCTGCGTACGCTATCTGTGGAGGCCCCAACACAACTGATTCTAAGATCGGTACCGTTATGATTTTGAATGGCTCTTTGTAATCTTTCGTAAGTGTTCGCGTTTACGAAAATATTCCCATTCTTTACTACAAAATTGTATTTATTATGGATTTCCGTAGCACTGCGGCGTCTTTTTATTAATACTGAGACTTTCCCTGATTTTGGCTTCTTAATTCTGAATTGGTTTAAATATAATTATATTGCTGTAGTTGTTTGTCCAGAGGTTGCAGCGACTGCACCGCTATGACAGGTGCGTACTTTCCCACGTCGGCGTCCTGTCGCTAGAGCAGCTGCTGCCTAGCAGGACTCCGTCGTTGGCAGCTCGTCCTCTATGCAGCTTTTGAATGACTTGCTTGCCTAGACTGAACGTGACTTGACCCAATGTGAAAACATTAAATAAAAATAATAGGATATGAAAGTGTTGTTTTGATGGAAAAGCCACGCTGTGACCATTCGTGGTGCCCTTATTTGTTTAGGTTCCATATTACTTGTTAATCCTATTTGGTGCGAGCCACTAACTCTAGAGCAGTGCTCTAGGATGGGTCACACAAGGTTTCGTAAGGAATCTGATTTGTACATTGCTTGCATTTTCTGCTAATGAACTAACATCTGCCATTTGCATTACCTATGACTTAGCCTATGTGATCATTACATTTTATGTCATCACAGATTATTATACAGAAGTATTTGTATGAAATGACTAATTTCAGTTGCGACTCGTTGATACTGAGGTTACAGGATAATATGTTTTTGCGTTTCGTGACGCGCATAGTTTTACATTTCGGAACATTTAAAGCAAGTCGTCAATCTTTTTACCAGTTTGAAAAATGATAAAGATTTGGTTCGACATTTAGAGCAAGTTGTCAGTCTTTCAACCACTTTGAAATATTATCACGACTTGACTGGATATGTGTGCACCTTTTCCCGTATTGTATTTCGTTACGGATAAGTGGATTAGCTCCAAAAAGTGTGAGGTTAATATTAATACTGGATGATTGATATTTCAAATAATGGATCAAAGAAAAAGCTTCAAAGCAAACCCAGATGAATATAGAAGGCTGAAAAAAATTCTCAACGGGAAAACCACAGAAGCAAAAGCAGAAAAAGAACTGAAACAAAACGCTCAGACGTTTGAAGCTTCACAAAGTAAGTATGACAATTTCAATGTTTATCAGAAACTTAAGGAAATGAGTGGGACTATCGTGCAAGAACTTCGTCTACATTAGTAGATAATGATGGTAAGCTTATCATCGAGAAAAAAGAAAGAATACGTGCTTAGAAGAACTATAGGGAAGAACATTTTGTAGACGGCAGACGAATTCCACCCGAATTTTCTGGAGAAAGAGGTGCATGTACTATAGTAGGTGAAGTGAGATGATCATTAAGGAAAATTGTAGATGGAAAAACAGCACGATCATATGAGATACACTTTGTATTCCTTAATTTGTTTGATGAAGAACGAATAGACTGGTTGACAAACCTATTCCATACAATTTGAACGTTTGTAATCTTCCTAAGACAACGATGAGCTAAGGAATGTAGTGATGTTAGAACAATAATTTTGATGAACCATCCTCTGAAAATACTTCTAAAAATTATTCACAAAGGAACGTGCAAAATTTCTGAAGAACACATTGCACCTACACTGTTTGCCTTCAGAAATGCTGTCGGTACTCGAGACAATCTGATCTGCATTCAAATCTTATTCAAAAGGTCTAGAGACATGAATGGTGACGTCTATGCTTCTTTTATTGATTATCAAAATGCTTTTGGCAGAGAACAATATTACAAGATGGTGAGATACACGACGAAGACCTATGGATCATAATTAATCTATATTGGAGTCAATATGCTGTTGTGAGCGCAGTAAACGAGAAATCTGTTACATTAAAGGTATGCCAGAGTATGAGATAGAGTTGTAGTTTGTTGCCACTGATATTTAACCTTGATTCAGAGCTTTCCTTCGAAGAAGCCCTTGGAAGTGCCAAAGAACGAAACATCTTCAATGGAGAGAATCTGAACAATATTCGCAACGCTGATGATACTGTTATATTTGCTTACAACTTATATCGTCTTCAACGTCTTGTATCCCGAATCAAGCAAAGCAGTGAGTATTACGGCATAGAAATGAACATAAGTAAAACAAAATTGCTGGCCGGAGTGGTCGAGCGGTTCTAGGCGCTACAGTCTGGAGCCGCGCAACCGCTACGGTCGCAGGTTCGAATCCTGCCTCAGGCAGTATGATGTCCTTAGGTTAGTTAGGCTTAAGTAGTTCTAAGTTTTAGGGGACTGATGACCTCAGCAGTCAAGTCCCATAGTGCTCAGAGCCATTTGAACCATTAAAACAAAATTAATGGTCATCAGCAAGAAAGACTTAATAAACTCTGATCTAAATTTTAATGGTAAACTTACCGAACAAGTGAACCAGTAGACATATCTGTGAAATATGAATAGGATAACTCGCTATAAATTAAAATCTGTATTGAGAAACCATATCCGTGTTTTGTAAAATGACTCATATGTTCAAGAGCGTTCACCTCTCAATCGAAACAAAATTAAAGATTTCTATATTTCTACATATTTTCCCATCGCTTTTTATGGAGCTGAGACCAAGGATTTTATTGAGATGACTGGCATATGACTTGAGGCATTTGAGACATAGTAGTATGGGAGAATGTGAAAAGTGCCATGGAGACATGAAATTACTGACGATGACATTCGCTGAAAAATGAAGAAAAAAGAAGCCATAAATACAGAAAACTAAAATATATTGCCAACATAGTAACGAATGGAAACAGCTATAAATTGCTGTGACACACGAGGCACAATATGGTGGAAGTTAGAAACGAATTTATGATAATATCTTCCTTGTTTCTGAAACAGTTTATCCACATAACTCGTACTTTGTACTGTTATCGTGCGTCTATGACAGTAAAACTGAGACATATACACTTTACTATCTCGCGAAAAGCCTTCTCCGAGTTATAGATAATTCTTACAATGGACCAGAAATTGCTTCGTTATTAATTTCACAGCAGACAAAAGAACTAATTGACAGCTCAGCACAACAGTAACCATGTAATGGCTACTATATAGTTTGGGAATATATTATTGTTATTATTATTAATGGCAATTATCAGACTCAAAGCGTTGACAGCTAGAAGTCTTTCCGTTTATGCCATTTCGGCACTAAAGAGTCCAGCAATCAAGTGATTCATTTCCAAACAAAAAATGCAGTGCATGCATTTTAACTTGATTAATTTTAAGTGTGGAGGCAGGGTGTGGTTGAAGCAAGTGTCACTTGTGATAGGAATGCTACAGGAGAAGCATGTTTTGTAACAAGTGTGGGTAGTTAGCATTCTTTTCTGAGAAGGAGTTGTAGACAGCACTGAGTATGGCTTCAGCATTCAGTAAAAAAGTTGTTAGAAGGAGGTAGTACCAAATGTCTCATTGCCTCATTAGCTCGGGTTTAAATAAAACACCTACAAAAACTAAATATCACTTTTCATTCGTAATTTCAAAAATACAAGTGTTCGAAGAAAATTCTATTTCATTCTAAAGTTTAGTTAGGTTCTGATTTTCGTGATAGTGGAGCAAAGGAGGGAAGTGTACCACGTAATACCTGATTGCAATCGGGGGTGATGGTCTCAGAAAGATTGGGAACCACTGCATTAGAAGAAGAAGAAAAAGAAGAAGAAGAAATGTAGCTGCAAATTTCTTCCACTTTCTGGTTCTGACGCTTTTGGTTGAGCGCCACGCCGTAAATGGTGACGGGGCTATGGAGACGTTTATTTATCTGTTTTTTAATGAATTTATTTCGTTTAGCAAGATGAGGAACTTCAGGCGCTCTCTTACACCTGTACTTAACGGGGCATCCTCAGTGAGTCAACATTACATAATGCGTATTATGTGAGCGGTATATAATAATAATAATAATAATAATAATAACAATAATAGGTATACTAATGAATATATGGAATTTAAAAAATGTTTATCATATTAACTTTTTGTTAATCAGTTTGCTCATTACGTTCCTGTCGAGTGTAAATAAACGCATATAACAGAAATAGAGGATGGTTATAATTAAACTTCCGCTTCTTGAGCCAGTCTAGATGGAAACCTATTTAACGCATAGGTACGTAACTTTATAGGAATGATGTACAGACTATGCGCTGCAGGATTTGCGTTCTTTGTAACGTTAGTGTTGTGAGTTGCCATTAGACGCCGGTACTGGTACGGTGACGTAAGGTTGAAACACTAGCATCAGTCTGCATTTCACCCGATTCATACGGCAGGCAACGTCGCGTCAATTGCAAGTGTAGTCAAATGACGTCAAAATATTCTCCCATGCTTTCAAATGGCGTGGTTGGCATGGTGGCCAATGTCACGTCAACGTCAATTTTCCTGTCGGTAAGTATCCATCTAAAGAACAGTTTTCCGTTGACGCTGAGGACCACACTGCCGATCAACTGCTTACGGTTAGCTGTTACGGCTTTGTTTATTTTGTGGCTGTTCGCATGTCTCGTGTTTGATTCACAGCATTTAAAGTACATTTCGTTGCTGAGCTTTACATTTTCTATTAAAAATGAACGACGAAATGTCACTTCAACTTGTTAATTAAGCTTGTTAATTGAGCTTGTTCACCAACATATGGAACTCTATAATATGAGCAGCAAAAGTACAGCTACACTTTTGCTGAAAGAAGAAATATGGAAGGAAACTGTGCGGTTTTTGGTCGATCAGGTAAATCACTTTATTAATGTGGTAGGCCTACTGCAGATTATATTAATGTTGGTGCGTAACGAATTTAGATGTATAATATCGCACCAGTGTGTGTTTATATACTCACCAGGAACAAAAGTTAACGTGGAAAAATCGTTAGCCTTCTGACTGGTTTGATGCGGTCCGCCACGAATCCTTCTTCTGTCCCATTCTTTTCATCTTGGAGTAGCAGTTGCATCCTACATCCTCAGTTATTTGCAGGATGTATTCCAATCTCTGTCTTCCTCTTCAGTTTTTACCCTCTACAGCTCCCTCCAGTACTATGGAAGCTATCCCCTGATGTCTAAACAGATGTCCTATCATCACGTTCCTTCTTCTTGTCAGTGTTCTCCATGTGCTCCTTTCCTCGCCAATTCTGCGGAGAACCTTCTCATTCCTTACCTTATCGGCCCACCTAATGTTCAACATACTTCTGTAACACTACAGGTCAATGTCTTCGATTCTCTTCTGTTCTGGCTTTCACACAGGCCATGTCTCACTATCATGCAACGCTGTGGTTCAGACGGACGTTTCAGAAATTTCTTCCTCAAGCTAATACCCGTGTTTGATACTAGCAGACTTTTCTGTGCCAGGAATGCCTTTTTCGCTGGTTAGTCTGCTTTTCATGTCCTCCTTGCTCCGCCTGTCATAGGTTATTCTCTTGTCTAGGTAGTAGGATTCCTTAATTTCGTCTATTTCGTGATCCTCAGTTGTAATGTTAAGTTTCTCGCTGTTCTCGTTTCTACTACTTGTCATTATTTTGGTCTTTCTTCGATTTACTCCTAACCCATATTCTGTACTCATTGGACTATTCATTCCATTCAACGCATCCTGCAGGTCTTCAATTTCACTAAGGATAGCAATGTTATCAGTAGGAGCGAAAGATTACATCCCAGTCTTACACCCTTTTTAATCCGTGAACTTCGTTCTTGGTCTTCCAGGCTTATTGTTTCGTCTTGGTTCTTGTACATATTGTATATCACCTGCATTTCCGCATATCTTACCTCTTTCTTCTCAGAATTTCGAATATCTTGCATCATTTTACACTGCCGAACGCTTTTTCCAGGTCGACAAATCCTATGGACAAGTCTCGATTTTTCTTCAGTCTTCCTTCCGTTATCAACCGCAACGTCAGAGCTGCCTCTCTGGTACCTTTACCTCTCCTGAACCCAAACTAATCGTCGTCTAACAGATTCTCAATTTTCTTTTCCATTCTTCGTTACATTATTTTTGTCAGTAACACGAATACATGAGCTTTAAGCTGATTGTGCGGTAATTCTTGCATTTATCGGCTCTTGCTGTCTTCGGAATTGCGTGGATGTTGTTTTTCCGAAAGTCTCATGGTATATCGCCAGTCTCGTACATTCTACACACCAACATGAACAGTCGTTTTGTTGTCACTTGGCACAATGATTTTAGAAATTACGATGGAATGTTGTCTATTCCTCCGGCCTTATTTGGTCTTAAGCACTCCGAAGCTCTTTTAAATTCTGATTCTGATATTAGATCCCCTATCTCTTCCCTCTCGACTCCTGTTTCTTCCTCTATCAAGTCATCAGACAAATCTTCCCCCTTATAGAAGCTTTCAGTGTTCTCCTTCCACGTGTCCGCCCTCTCCTCTGCAATTTAACAGTGGAATTCCCATTGAACTCTTAATGTTACCGCCTTTGATTTTAATTTCACGATAGACTGTTTTGTCTTTTCTATATGCTGAATCTGTTGTACCGTGCCGCGCGGGGTAGCCGCAGAGTCTAGGGCGCCTTGTCACGGTCCTCGCGGCTCCCCCCCGTCGGAGGTTCGAGTCCTCTCTCGGGTATGGGTGTGTGTGTTTCTTTAGCGTAAGTTACTTTAAGTTAGATTAAGTTGAGCGTAAGCTTAGGCGCCGATGATCTCGGCAGTTTGGTCCCATAAGACCTTACCACAAATTACCAAATTTGTTCTTCCGACAATCTTTTCCTTTTCGATTTCTTCACGTTTTTCATGCAGCCATTTTGCCTTAGCTTTCGTGCACTTGCTATGTATTTTGTTCCTAAATGACTTTTAGTTTTGAATTCCTGAAGTTCCCTGAACATTTTTGTACTTCCTTCTTTCGAAGATCAGCTGAAGTATTTCACCTGTTATCCATGGTTTCTTCGCAGTTGCCTTCCTTGTACCTACGGTTCTCTTTCCAGCTTCTGTGATTGCCCTCTTTAGAAATGTCCATTCTTCTTCAGGTGAACTGCTCACTGGGTTATTCCTTAGTGCAGTATCTATAGCCATAGTGAATGTCAAGCCTACCTCTTCATTCCTCAGTACTTCCGTATTCCACTTCTTTGCGCACTGATTTTTCCTGAGTACAGTCGTCTCTTAAGCTTCAGCCTGCTCTTCATCATTACTAAATTGGGATCTTAGTCTATATCTGCTACCTTGTGCGGCTTACAATCCAATATCTGATTTCGGAATCTCTGCCTAACCATGATGTAATCTAACTGAAATCTTCCGCTTTCTCCCAGCCGTTTCCAATTACACCTCCTCCTCATGTAATTCTTGAACAGATGGTTCAAATGGCTCTGAGTCCTATGGGACTTAACATCTATGGTCATCAGTCCCCTAGAACTTAGAACTACTTAAACCTAACTAAGGACATCACACAACACCCAGTCATCACGAGGCAGAGAAAATCCCTGACCCCGCCGGGAATCGAACCCGGGAACCCGGGCGCGGGAAGCGAGAACGCTACCGCACGACCACGAGCTGCGGACTCTTGAACAGAGTGTTCCCTGTTACTAACTGATATTTATTGCTGAATTCAATTAGCATTTATCCTCTTTTGTTTCTACTACCAAGTCCATATTCTCCCGTAACCCTTTCTTCTACTCCCTCCTCTACAATCGCGTTCTAATCCCCCACGACTATGACATTTTCAACTCCCTTTACTTACTAAACTACCCATTCAATATCTTCATATAATTTCCCTATTTCTTCGTCCTCTTTGTGCAACGTCGGCACGTATACCTAAACTATTGTTGTCGGTGTTGATTTTCTGTCATTTCTGATGGGAACAACCCTGACACTGAACTGTTCATGGTAACTCACCCCCTGCTCTACCTTCCTATTCGTAATGAATCCTACTCCTGTTATACCATTTTCTGCAGCTGTTGATATTGCCCTACACTCGTTGGCCCAGAAAGCCATGTGATCCTCCATTTCACTTCACTGATCCCCACTATATCTAGATTTAGCCTTAGTATTTCCCTTTTCAGATTTTATAACTCCCCTACCACATATTCCGCGCCCCGAGCCGTAGAACGTTAGCCTTTCGTTGGTTATTCAATCTTTTTCTCATGGTCCCCTCCCTATTGGCAGTCCGGAGATCCTATGGGGAGCTTCTACGGAATTTTTTTCCAATGGAGAGATCATTATGACACTTCTTCAATTACAGGCCACTTGTCCTGTCGATACACATTATGTGTATCATATGTTTTAGGGAAAAAGAAATTACATTCAAAGCCAGAAGAATATCTGGAACAAAATTGTATTAAGATGTCACAAACAGTACAAGATAACGTTACACGTGGGGCACGTGCAGTAGCATGTGTAGGAAGAATATGAAATGTGAAAGTGTCACAGTAAAATGGTGTACTATAGTGCAGTAATGTACAATTGAAAGTATACGCAAAATCAGACAGTGCAGTATTTGGGGTACATGAAACTTATGTATCTTACAGCCTGATACTTGGGGGTGCTTCCTCAGTGAACAACAATACCTATAGAGGAGTAAAATAACATCTTCCGTTTTAGAAACAGCTAATACTTGTTGAAGCACACTTTTACCTGAACTGCTATTCTATATCAAAATTACAATTTTTTTAAATTTTGTTTAAGATCTGTTGATAACTGTTTCTAAAATTGAATTGTAGTTCATTTAACTGCATATACTGAACAGTATTTTCACAGAAATATTTTAATTTTTGTAACAAGGGAAAGATGAGTTAGCATTATACTTACAGTTAAAGATATGAGCCGGAGAGTCATTTCACAGCAGATCACTTATTTCGCCATTTATTGAGACGCTAGCAATTGTGTTTTCATGCTTTCTTTGTATTCTGGTGTTTCTTTTCTAAATAAAAATAAAATGTCCTGTGGCTAGGACCTCCCGTCGGGTAGACCGTTCGCTGGGTGCAGGGCTTTCGAGTTGACGCCACTTCGGCGACTTGCACGTCGATGGGAATGAAATGATGATGATTAGTACAACACAACACCCAGTCCCTGAGTGGAGAAAATCTCCGACCCAGCCGGGATTCGAACCCGGGCCCTTAGGATTGACATTCTGTCGCACTAACCACTCAGCTACCGGGGGCGGACTCTTTTCTAAATGAAGCCTGTACATAAGTCACTACTGCAAGCATGAGAATGACCTGTTAGTGCAAACTACATGGAATCAAAATTACATACAACTGCATATAAGCACTCTGAAACATGAATAACGTGCTTTGTTTGGCAGTTCTAGATTAGTAATAACTGCAGTGTCTGGTCTATTTTGCCTGTGTTGTAATTAAAAAAATAATTATGTGTTACTTCCATGGAACTGAGTCATTTGGAGAGTTAAAAAAGGCTGTGAATTTTTGTTGTACCCCAAATACTGCATCACCAGTGTTTCATCCCTGCCATCCAATGTGATACAGTATTAGTTCTCCATTCAGTGCATAAGTATGGCAGTTTATAAGGTTATTACCTTTTAGGCAATTATGCAAAGTACATGTACTCAAAGTTATTGTGTCTACATTTTCGGGAAGTGCATTAATTTTCCTAAAATATATTCTCAACTTTTGTGCTGACAAAAATGACTTTCTGAAATTATCCTGGCTAGAGAAAGCATGCAGTTAAAGTTTTGTTTCTCTGGGCTGTCACTTTGCTGTACTCGAGGAAACAACCTAATCAAATATTTCTTAAGTGGGAAGCCTCATCTCCCACAATCACAAAGGGCGCCAACGTGTCTGTAGCTGGCAGGTCTGTCAGTGGGCACATCTAAGCTGTTGCTTTCCAATGTTTTGTCCAGACTGGACTAAGCATAAATCTCACCATCACTGTTTTTGCCGTGTGGTCCTATATCCACTGCTATGAATTCATAATTTACATCTACAAGTTCTAGCAACACCACAGAAAATGTGTGCTGGTAATTGTGGAAAAGGGAGCCACTATTTGGAGCTGCAACTACCCTTTCCATCAACTGTATCTATGCAAAGGGAGAAATTCCTTGATTTCCAAAATTCGTCAGCAATTGTCAGCCACTGGTCTCTTTTGGATGGAGACATTACAGTATTGAGCATGGTATCAATAATTGCTTGGCACACTCCATAGTCAATCCTGTGCACTGTAGAGCGTCCTAGTCAAAAGCTGAAGGCTGTTGTCTGCGAAGAAGCCCATGTAGCCAAGAACCTGGAAGAAAGGAAAGGAGAATTAACATAAATAATAAATGATATCTGTGATTACTTACAGAAAAACGAACAAACTAATACAATCTATAGTCATTAATTTTGGTCTATTTAATAGAATTCTGCGACTTTATAAGCTTATACAGGAAAAGGGGATGATGCAACATGTGTAATGGCCTGCCTTTGCCGAAACAAGGAGTGGTACTTTGCCTGTTACTACCCTTATGTTGACTATATTACATGCCATGTAAAATACTTTCAGACACAATCATCAGCAATAAATAAGTGTAAAATTCACTCACAGAGTCTTAATTATTTTGAAAATAAAATGCATAAAATTGCAAATTTGTCAAATTTGTTGGTGTTAATGTAAATAAGAATTTGTAATAGAATGATCATGTGGAATATGTTAAATCAGTTAGATAGTATTTTTTGCAATATGGAAATTGAAATTATTATCACTGAATCGATTGTCAAATAATTTTTTATTACGGTAAGCATAATTTAAATGTAATCAGTAACTGGATATGACATGATTACATGTGGTGTGAGAGAAACATGCTTCCAAGCATTCATACTTCGGGAAGCACTATCTTAGTTAACTCTGGGACTAATATGTGTTGACATTGTTCAAGAGCCTTGTATATTCACTAATGAAAGTGTGCTGAGTCAAGGGATACAACTTTCTTTGAAGGTAGCTTTCTTTGACTAGGATAAGAACCAACAATGAAGTCAGACTATATTGTCCACCAATTCATACAGGTCTACATAAGAATCTTGAAAATATTCTATATCATAAGAGCTTATACATTGCAATAAAATCTTGAGGAATTGTAAATGACGCAACTTAAACTTCGAAAAATGTTTCAGACTTTATTATTACAGCAGACACCAGTTTATGCAGGACGAACTGCAGCAGATACAGGCCTACATATCATCATCACTGATGTAGTGTTGTCTTATATCACGTATTTACGGTATGTTAAACACTGTAAACAGCTATTTATAAACCCGACGCTAGTTAGGGCCTTAAAATTACAGTTGACAAATTGCCAATGTTAATAGATTAGTTTTTTGATAGCCTGCTGCTTAAAATAGAAATTCTGTTCTATAAAATACGTAAAGGTACCGAAATGGAAGCCCGTACAGGGACTGGTAAGCTGAAACATCAGAGTCGCCTCAAACAATCCATCAGTTTTCCTCGTGGAGAACTTGCCTGCCGCATGTTTGTATCTCCTTTCTTGATACTCCAGCTTAACAGAGTATATTAAAAAATTACACTCGAAGCTATGTTTAAAATGTGAGTCCCTTTTCTTCCAGTTCTCTACGCAGATGTGAAATTCTTCTTCGTGCATTCTCCTCAAAAGCATTTTCTTAACCTACATTCGTCTTAATCGCCTTGCCAATTTCTGCTCTCTTTCCTCGTCATCCAAGGAAACCACAAACATAGCTAGTTCTTCAGCACTAAATTTAATGTTTGCCACTACTGCGAGTTTCCAACTACGCGCCAAATGATGCTTGAAATTTTTCCGTCTCTTGACGTTCGGTCTAGTGGGAAAGCACGAGGGGTTTTGACAGTGTGTAACGTCACCAACATCAACGCGACGTTGCACGCAGTTTGGATCCAGCCTTACGGTTGGAGACAGTGAGCACGGGTCTGGAAAACGGGAGCAGTGCTCTACTCGTAAGCTTTTTTATCAAAACAACGGGAGCAGATCTGTTGCTCTTCGCGAGTAACGACGCATTAAAGGAAAACGGAGACGTCCTCCTACCGCACGGGGGTTGAAGAATATGATTCGGAAGTTCGAATTAAGTCACGATTTGGGAATTGCTGCTGGGAGACGACGACGGCTAGTTGCACAACAAATGGTTGAACAACTAACTGTTGCCATGATTGGGGTTCTATGCAGCTTCATCCACGAATAAAATTTACGATGGAAATTGAAAATGATGGCAAATTACCATTTTTGGATGTCTTAGTACATAAGAAAGAAAATGAGACTTTCGGCCACAGTGTATACCGAAAACCTACGCATACGGACCGCTACCTCCATGCCACAAGTTGTCATCCACAACATCAACGCTTGGGAGTTTTACGCACGCTGGTCAAGAGGGCCTATGCTGTTTCGGATTCCGATAACTTGAAACAGGAGTTGGATCACCTCAAGGTTTATTCAGGCAGAATGGGTATTCTGATCACCAAATTACTCGTGCTTTTCAATTTGGACCCCCACGAGAACCAACGGTGGACACTTCCAAATCTGTTGCTTTTTTACCCTTCGTGGGAAGCATTTCTTCGATAATTTCAAGAATCCTCAGGAAATATGATATTAAAAGCGTCCTTATGCCCTTGGCCAAAACTAGATCCTATCTTGGATCGGTGAAAGATGATTTGGGACTGAGGAAGCCTGGGGTATACAAGATTCCCTGTCACTGCGGCAAGTCTTACATTGGACAGACAATTCGTACAGTTCAAGATCGACGTGTGGAACATCAACGGCATACACGTCTGCTCCAGCCGGAACAATCAGCCGTTGCCGAACATTGTCTTAATGAAGGGCACAATATGTCCTTCAAAGAGACGCAAATTATTGCCTCGGCTTCCCGTTACTGGGATTGTGTATTGAAAGAATCAATTGAAATACGGCTGTCTGATAATATTATTAATAGAGACAAAGGTTTTCCTTTAAGCAAGACGTGGAATCCTATTTTGTCACAGATAAAACAACAATGGTCTGGTTTCCGACCGGCTGCATTTTAATTTTGCGGTTCCTCGCTTTTGATAGTTTTCACCGCTGGCGCCGCTGCAATTCGCCTCACAGAGGGCAGCTCTTCCGTTGCTCGCGCACGCGCAACGGCCAGTACCCGCTGTATAAAGGAGCCGCCGAATCTGAGGTCTTTTGCGGCTAAGAAACGCCGGGACTGGCGACAGACATGCGCCCGTTTAAATGCTACCCTACCTATCAACTCGTCCAAGTTCTGGTCAGCCTTCCGTCGCCTTACCGGAGCTAAACCCTCCCCCTACTATCCTCTTCTACGATGAGCACCCCTTACCTGACACCCTTCGCAAGGCCAATCACTTTGTCTCCTACCTATCCGATGTATTTTCCATCCCCGATGATCCCCAGTTCGATTATTCCCTCTTCCAGGATGTCCGCGATCGAACTGACACCTCTGTCCCTCCCCTCGCACCTGGTTTCCAGTACTAGGACAACATTGCACACACGGAACTCAATGCCCCTATCACTACACAGGATCTTATTGCTACACTCCGCACAAAACGCAACACCGCTCCTGGTCTCGATCGTGTCACCTACCGTCACCTTCGTGAAGCTCCTGTCTCTTTCCTCTCCACCCTGGCCAGGCTCTACAATCTAGTCCTGTCCACCGGTTACTACCCCGACCTGTGGAAAACCTCCCGTATCCTAATGTTCCTTAAACCTGGAAAACCGCCGTCCGCCGTCTCCTCCTACCGTCCCATCAGCCTTACCTCGGTCTTCAGCAAGGTCCTTGAATCTCTCCTCACCCGACGCATCCACCAGCATCTCCGCCAGCACCGCCTCCTTCCCGTTACCCAGTGTGGCTTTCGGCCGTCCTTCTCTTCCGACGACCTTCTCCTTTACCTCACTCATCTCCTTTCCGACCAGCTTAATTCCCGTCGCTTCGCAATCTTCCTCTCCCTGGACCTCGAACGAGCTTATGACCGCGTATGGCATTCCGGTCTCCTCTTCAAGCTCCAAAACTTCGCCCTTCCCATTAACTACGTCCGTCTGATCGGCTCCTTTCTCTCCCGCCGTCCTTCCTATGTCACCATCCATAACACAGATTCCTGCACCTTTTTCCCCTCCGCCGGTGTGCCCCATGGCTCCGTCCTCTCCCCCTTCTGTACCATTTGTACACGGCGGACATGCCACCGCCTTCCTTGCCCTTGCCCCCACCCTGCAGCGCTCCCAACACCTTCTCCAATCCCATCTTGACCGGTTCACCGCTTGGTGCAACCAGTGGTTGCTCAAGGTCAATCCCTCCAAAACCCAGGCGATCATTGTAGGCAAAACCACCCCTTCCTTCCGCCTCCTTGATTTCTATCTCACCATCTATGGCCATCATATCGCCCTCACTCCCACCCTTAAGTACCTTGGCGTCACCCTCGACCGTCGCCTCTCCTGGACTCCACATCTCCGGACAATCCAAGCCAAGGCACACTTCCAACTCTGTCTCCTCAAGCTCCTTTCCAGCCATACGTGGGGTCTGGACCCCTCCACCATCCTCCACACCTATAAATCCCTTATCCGCCCTATCTTTTGTTACGCCCACCTTACCTTTTATAAATCCCTCCAAACCCTTGAACGCCATGCTCTCTGCCTCGCCTACCGCATCCGTCTCCCCTCCCCGACGCAGATCCTGTATGATCTCATCCCCTTACCCCACCTCCTCCTTTTCCTTGAAAGGATACGGATCCTGTACACCTCCCGCAAACTCAATCCTCCTTACCCGCTTGTCTCACCCATCCTCTCCCACCCCCGCCCGCTGCCGCACCTGTATTTCCACGTCCCACCCAGTCTCCATCTCTCCACCCTCCTTACCCTCTCCCAAGGTGGCTTCCGCCAGCTCCCCCTCCCTGATGATGTCCTCCTCCCCTCCATCTACCCCTCCTTTCAACTTTGATCCGCCCCCCCACTTCCTGTGTCCTTTCCTCTAGGCACCCTCCCTCCCTTCCTTTTCCTTTTCCCCATCCCCTCCCTCCATCCCTCCTCCCCCGGGCTTCCCCTCCCCCTTCCTCCCTTCCCCCTGTCTCCCCTGCCCATGGCATCTGCTCTCCCCTCTCCCTCTCCCACCCCCACCCTCCCTCCTCCTCTCTTGGCAGGTCCCCGGACTCGTACATGGTTAGTGAACATTTGCGCACCGGAGATCAATGCCTCGTGTTCTGTGTGTGCCGTCGTTTTGTGCTTAAGTGGTTCAGTGTTATTCGTTTTGTGCACCTACGTTCACGTGTGACGATTTTCGTTTCTGTCTGTGTCCAAGTGCCTGAACAATTTTATCTTGGACTCTACGCCCATGAATGGTGCCTTGTATTTTAAAATGTGTTTGTCTCCGTTTATATGTCCGCCATCTTTTTTCTCTAATTGTCTTCATTGTATCTTTGTGTTTCTCTGCTGCCAAAGAGTGGCATAGTATGCTGCTGCAGGCCTGCCTGTATACAGGTTTCCAAATGACAATAAAGAAAAAAAATGAGGTCTCTTCCAGGGCTCTGTCCTCTCCCCTCTCCTCGACCTCCTGTACACGGCAGATATGCCCCAATCCCCCCCCCCCTCCAGTGCACCTCTTCCAATATGCTGATGACACCGCATTCCTCGCCCTCGCTCCTACTCTCCAACGGTCCCAACGCCTTCTCCAGAATCACCTTGACCTTTTTGCTGCATGGTGTAACCAGTGGCTTCTGAAAATCAATCCTTCCAAGACCCAGGCAATCATCATAGGTCGTACCACTCGCTCCTTCCGGCTCCTGGATTTCTCCCTTACTGTCTGCGCTCATCCTGTCCACCTCACCCCCACCCTCACCTACCTTGGCCTCACCATTGTCCGTCACCTCACCTGGATCCCTCATCTCCGCTCCATCCAATCCAAAGCCCACGACCGCCTCCGACTCCTCAAACTACTCTCTGGCCGGACATGGGGGTTGCACCCCTCTACCATCCTCCACACCTACAAATCCTTAATCCGTCATGCCCTCTCTCCCTCCATTTATCCCTCCTATCAACTCTGATCCGCACTCCTCCTCCTTTCCTCGGTCCTTTTCCCAGGCTCCCTCTCCCCCCCTTCCATCCTCTTTCTTCCCCACCTCCTCTCTCTTTGCTCCCTTCTCTCCCCCGAGTCCTTATACATTTCCCTCCTCTGCCTCCTTTCATTCCCTCTTGCGTTTGCCCTTCTCCCCCTTTATTAGTCCTCTCCCTCCTTGGTTCCCCCCTTTTTCGTTTTTTTCCTTCCTCCCTCCTTGTTCTTCCCCCTCCTCCAGGTCCCCCCACCCATCTGCCTTTGGCTCAGGAGTTCTACATTGAGTGTTCTACAGTGTGTTTTACAGTGAGTGTTCCGTGTTGTGTTTTTTTGGGAAGTGTTGCGAACGGCCATCATACTGTCGCTGGGTGTGCCTTTTATCTCTTGCGAACAGAAGTCAGACTGTCGCCATGTTTTTTAATAGTGTGTGTACTATGTTACTTGTCTGATACCTGTGTCTTTAATTAATGTTGCCAACCCCTTTTGCTTTCTGTTTTAACTTTCCGCATTTTTCCGCCATTTTACACTTGACGTCACCGTTTTATCGCCTGTTTTTCTTGTTTCTTTTCTTCTTCCGTTTTTGTAAACTAAAGGTCAGTAGGCTGTAGAGCAGCGTACTAAGCTGCTGCCAGCCCGCCCCCTTCGGGGGGAACTGAAAATCAATAAAGGAAAAAAAATGAGGTCTCTTCAGTTCCGGCGTGATTGTGCACTCAATCTCACCTGAAGATGGCGGCCAGATGGTCCGCCGAAATACCCTGTTGTCGTCAGTACGATGGAACCCGGCTGCAAACCCGTCAAAATCATCAGTATTTGATACGCCGGGAAAATCTACGCTATCAATCTTCTGGACTCTTCTCCAGTACGATGGCGTTTAAATTAATATTTGTCCATGTTAGTAGCTTCTTCTTGTTGGATGCTTGTGCGAACATCATTTATCTAACGTCCTCTGTTATTCTACTACCCAGATTTCTAAAGCTGGTGACTCGCTTCAGATTCCCTCCATTCAGACATAAGTCAGTTTCGACTGGAACTACGCTGCATACAAGGATTTCGGTTTGCTTCTTACTGATTTTGTTATTTATTTTTTCATTGAGTTGTGTTGCAAAAGAAAACTCAAGATGTTACAAAAATGTCAGCTTAAAGAGCTGTGAACTAATGCCATACAGATTTACAGCTGAAATGAAATCCATGTTTCTCTTGACGTTAGGGAATTAGAGAAGCTGCGTACACACACACGCGCACAGACACACACACACGCCTCACTGTAGTACATTCGCTTCGTGCCGTAGCTATCAGCCTGCAAGCTCCAAGTGAGCAGCTGAGCCTGTTTCCATTCATCCTCACTCACTGGCAACTCGCGATGTCATCAGTCTAATTAACGCACACTCATCGCTTGGAAGCTCAGTGTTGGCGCTGCCCAAGTTCAACACTTACAGACTCTAATAGCTAAATGGATCACTGCTGAAAGGCATAGTTGGAAGTGGCTGGTGGTAGGCGGCATGTATTTGAAGACCCTCACTATAGCTACATCAACTCCCCCACGTGAATAGTAGGATCACTTCCACACTTTTCAGAACAACCCAGTCGCGACCAACTGAATTAAAAATCTAGTAAAACTTTTATCTATTATGAATTTGAAACAACATGACTGCGATAAATATAAGTTTTCAGAAATTATTGCAACCAGTCACCTTCCATAACGTTGTTTTTCTATTACCAGAGGTAAATCCAAGCACTTTCTCAGGCGCGCGCGCGCGCGCGCACACACACACACACACACTCACACACACACACACACACACACACACACACACACAATCACACACATACACACATGACCCACAACATCATCCTCCTGAAGTCCACAAAACTTAGGATTCTTATTAAGTGAAGCAGTCCACGTACTAAGCTTTGACGTTTAGTTCATAATGCGATAAGCAATAGTAAGTCTGCTATATGTGGTTTCCAGTACCAATAAATGTGTCCGCCCGGATAGCCGTGCGGTCTCACGCACGGCTTTCCGGATTGGGAAGGAGCGTTTGGTACCCTGGCGGACTTGTGTCGAGTTCCAGTGAGCCGGCCAGTCTGTGGATGATTTTTAGGCGGTTTTCCATCTGCCTCGGCGATTGCGGGCTGGTTCCCTTTATTCCGCCTCAGCTACACTATGTCGGTGATTGCTGCGCAAACAAGTTCTCCACGTACGCGTACACCACCATTACTCTACCACGCAAACATAGGGGTTGCACTCGTCTGGTGTGAGACGTTCCCCGGGAAGGGGGGGGGGGGGGGGGGGCGAACATCAGAGCTTACTACGTTGACGGCTTCACTTTATAAAAATCCTAAGTTATGTGGACTTGGAGGGCGATGCTGTGGGTCATGTGTGCGTGTGTGTGTGTGTGTGTGTGTGTGTGTGTGTGTGTGTGTGTGTGTGCGAACCGCACAGTAACCCTGAAAGAGTGGTTCAGTGTGGGGCAGCGGAGGGGTGAAGTGGACTGCGGTAGTCGTTGTGAGGTTGTGGATCACTGCGGCTGCGGCGGGGACGGAGCCTCTCCGTGGTTTCTAGGCTTCCAGTTAACATACAATACAATACAATACCAATGAATGTAGAAGAAAAGACATTCTGAACTCAGACTTTATAGACCTTGTAAATAAAATATGTTAAATATTGTAATTTAAATCTACATACATATACACTGCCAGAAAAACATTAGTACGTCCTTTTAGAGGTTCAAGATTTATTGTTGAAACAGTGCATATGCAGTACATGAAACGATTAAAGTTATAGATCAATAGCACAAGCGGTTCTTAGGTACCAAGTTTCCACCCATGCTGAAACACCTATCTTAGTATGTGGAGCAGTCTCTACAGGCGGCAATGTAGACGCAGACTGTGGCATCCAATCGATTGTGCAGATAGCGAATACTGTTCTGGGATACGTTATCCCACAATTGATCGACCTGTTGTATAACAGCAGTTGGTTGACGAGTCACACTAGTGTTTTCTCGTCCTATCACATCCCACGTGTGCCCGGTTAAAGACAAGTTCGGGGACTGTGCTGGCCAGAAAGTTGCTGTACGGCTTGCAGAGCGTAGTCCAGTCAAATAGTAGATATACCTTGCAAAAGGTGGGATAGAAGAGTTTATTTTTTCAACTCGTTCATATGGTTGGAAAGATTGAAAACCGAGTTTTGCCAACAAAATTTCGCTTGGGAAAACTTTCTGCAGTCAAAAAACGTGGAAAATTTCGGCCTTTTTTCAGTTTTTTCAAAATATCTCAGTTTTTTTCCTCCTGTCGCTTTAACATCTAGTTTCTTTTTTAAAGAGCACAAAATTATCTACAAATTTGATTCTTGCCATTTTTTTTCTACTCCCAATATCTAAGGCGCTACAGCTCCTCAAAAAATACCAATTTTTCTAATTTTGAGCATAGTGGCAACATACCTTATTTTTGAACACTATTTTTTCAGTTTCTGTTTGTGTAGTATAAATACATTATACATCATGTTATATGTTGGAATTTACCACCTCACTTTCAGGTATTCAGTTTCTCTTTATACAACATGAGGATTGCTGGGCCCTGCTATTTGTAAAACTATAAAAATACATCATTAAGAGACATAGACACACACACACACACACACACACAAAATAAATTGTCTCAGGAAACGGAATTATTATTAGCTGCAATAGGCAACGTAATTAGGTAGGTAATTATTCTTGTTTATAAAAGCCACACAGTTGACATTAAAAATAAGTAGCTTTATTACAATTAAAATGCATTGTCAGTTACTAAAAATGTTGACAGTTCTGGGTGTGTAATACTTGTAATATCGCACTTGTTCATAAAAGCCACACAGTTGACATTAAAAATAAGTAGCTTTATTACAATTAAAATGCATTGTCAGTTACTAAAAATGTTGACAGTTCTGGGTGTGTAATACTTGTAATATCGCACTTAAGCGCACTTGAGACAGATATGAGCATCACTTCCAACGTTTTGATGGGCCTGGTTCCTCAGTGTCACCAGAAATATCTTGAGTTACGGATTCAGGGTCTGTACATGATCCCAGATTGACCTCTTCTTTAAACAGCGAGTCAGCCTCAGCAAGTTCGTTGATTTCGTCAGCGGTTTCCTCAACATCCTCCATAACATCTTCTTCACTGTCTTCATATAAAAACTTTGGCACGTTTTCACAGTTGACCCCAATACATTTCTGTCAAATTGAAGAACATTTCAAACCCGCTTTTCTGCAGGAGCACGCTCCGCCACAGCTCAGCTTGCATGAGCATGAAACAATGTGAAGAAATTATTCGGTTGCTGGATCTTGGCGTATTATAACGGGTATTGGACCATGGTCACTGTGATTCCAGCCCCATTTCTCAGGAGGTTTCCAGTTTCTCATCCAACTTTGGACTTGTTGGTAAGTCCGCAACGAATGATGTTGTGCAGCATCTTGTGTAGGTGGCAACCAGGCAGGATTCAGTTTGCTTTTTGTGGCAGATTTGGCGAATAGCTGGTACCGCAAATTGTCTAGTGTGTGGGAACTGCTGACATCTCCACTATACAATGCGATAGTAACCTGTTCTCCTGCTGTTATTATTTCTTCACGGGTAGCATGTGGTTTATTGAACGTGCAAAGCGCTGAGGTCAGGTGTTCATTTTTCGCAACAATATTGCAGCACTTAATTTTTCCTTAACCAACAAAAGCGGATGTTGTATCACATCCGCTAAAGGCGTGAGTGGACAGAATATATTCACTGTCAAACTTGTAAGATGCAGTGGAAAACCACTTGTCTTCTGCGTTTCCTCTTCCTGGCTTTAAGAAAAATAAGTTTTCAATGCCTTGCCCCAAACCGGTCACGAACACAAGCAGGTCAACATCTTCTCCTACTATGACAACTCTTCCAAAATCTTTGGTTCTTGAAATGGCAGATGTTACAATCATAACGTCAGCATCTTCTTGTGCCTGGTGCACTTCAGTGCTACACTCCAGAAATTCCTTTTTAAGAAGTGTGATCAAACGCATCTGTTTTGTTCGTTGTACAAGAACTTGTCCTGAGGGACTTGGTTCACCATCTCTGATTTAACCACAACGTCAGCCGAAGAATGTTTTTTGGACCTACGAATCCTCTCAGCACTCTTTGTGCTACATTTGTCTCCCTCACATGGAAACCCATCAAATACAATAGCAAATTGAGATCCAAAATGACATTGCAGGTAAGAAACATAGCTTTGGGCTATTGACTTGAAGCAAACATTTCGAGTCCAAGTCATTTTGTGGATAAGGTACCCTCTATCAATGACAAAAAATTTACTCGGTCCACCTGACTTCACATCTTCCACTGGAACGAAGGCATTGTAGAATGAAGATTTTGTTCCTTTTCGCATGCCTTTTTCTGAAAATAGGGACATTGGGTAAGGAGCAAGTTCATATTTCAGAAAGGCTTTTAACTCTTCTTCACTTTGTTTCATTAAACAAATCCTTTGGAAAAGAGTCAAAGGATCAAGAGGAGTAATTTTAGGGCTCCCAGCTCTTACAGAATCGAACGCAGAAAGGAGAGTCACAACTTTATGTTTTCTACGGAACTTTACATCGTGGAAGTTGTCACCAACTATTCTTTTCATGCCTTTTTCCCCCCTCTTCGTGACACATATGACAATTAACATCCTCCGTTCCAACAACACCACTGCTGATAGACATTATAAAATCACGATCAGGGAAGGGAGGGTGCACTGAAAACCAATCACGCAGCTTAGACAAGTCTATGCCGTCTCGTTTGATGCGACAACTTCCTGCATCTACATGCTGTTCTGATGCTACTGCGCTCACTTCGCAATACAACTCAATTTCTTCACAAATGTTCTACATGTGAATCATACCCAATGTCCATCTGATTAATACACTATCCGTAATTCCTCGGCCAGAAGTAAGTCCTCCAGAACTCTTCATGGTTCTCATCAATGTTTGTTCTATAGTCATGTCAGAAGGAACCCCTGACCAATACTTTTCTGATCGCAGGATTGTAAAATGTCCTTTCGTTGTGAAATTCTCATATTCTGATAAATCCATTTTTTCCTCGAGTCTCAACATATCCTGTAAGTAGAGGTGGCCACTTTTAGCGTACATAAAATGTAAATAAATAAAAATATAGCCCCCATGCCTTCATCTACTTGTGTTGCAGGTCGGTAACCTCGTTTCTGTCCAGTAGCTGAAACACGGTGAAAGAACTTTCTGTAGCAAAATCTGTGGTTCCACTCATCTGCAGCAACCAAATCATTTACGTTTTGAATCCGCTCTATCACTTGTTGACCAAATTCATCACCACGTCGTTTAGCCTGTTCTAATACTGTCGATTGCACTTCCAATTTCATTACTTTGTAAACAAAATTTCATTTGGCATATGGCAATCTTAACTGCTTGGTTAAAAAGTCATCAGAGTTCCCTTTTGCACATAAGAAGCATTTCTCTTTGAAATTGAACTGACCTTTATCCTGCGACCAACGTAGCACGCCTGTTGGATCCTGAGGATGTCGAAGGCTAGCTGCTATCATTCTCTCATTAATGTACTTCTTGTAGCATGCTTCATGCACCATCACTTCACTGAGCGTTTTCAAAAAACTGGTGTGAGCAGACTTCCTGCGTTTAGCACTACAATCGATAAGTGTGCTCAGTCCTTTCTTTTTCACATTGCGCCCACCACTCACCACAGTTTTTTCGCAAATGAAACACAAATTCATGTTAGACATACTCATTTTCAGCACCACAAGATATACTGAAAGGAAGCTACTCCAAACTGTAGGACCCTTATTGTTGTGTGCTAATAGCTGTCAGCGCGCTGTGAACAATCACCAGAGATAATCGCCTTCCGCCCGACAAAGAATAAATACGCTTTTGTCCGCTAAAGAACAATTCCTACATACTTTTTCTTATAACTGATCATTAACGTCAATCAACTGTAGAAAATGTACGGCACCTGCATGCAATCGTATTACATATTGTAACACAAATAAACTTCACGCAATCCGACGTGAATGTGTTTGTAGTTACAGAATATGATGCTGTTTGTCCTGGCCCTGCAGCAGAGTGAGATGGTAAATTCCAATGAATAACATGATGAGTAATATGTTTATACTACACAAATAGAAACTGAAAAAACAGTCTTCATAATTTAGGTAATTCGCCACTTTGCTCGAAATTTGAAAAATTGGTATTTTTTGACACGCTGTAGCGCCTTAGATACTGGGACTAGAAAAAAAATGGTAAGAATCAAATTTGTAGACAATTTTGTGCTCTTTAAAAAAGAAAATAGACGTCAAAGCGATAGGAGCAAATGAAACTGAGATATTTTGAAAAACTGAAAAAAGGCCGAAATTTTCCACGTTTTTTGATTGCAGAAAGTTTTCCCAAGCGAAATTTTGTTGGCAAAACTCGGTTTCCAATCTTTACAACCATATGAACGAGTTGAAAAAATGAAATCTTCTACCCCACCTTTTGCAAGGTACAGGCTTTTCTTCTGACAGTTTCACTGTACTAAGCGGGTCATGTTTCAAGGGCAGTGTATGGGCGAGCATTATTCCGTCGGAGCAACACATCACCTTCCCGTTGTAAGAACGGCAAAAGAATGGGTCTAATATCAATCTGCAAGTACCGAAAGCTGGTTAGTGTCCTCTCCGGAAACACCAAAGGTGAACGAGAGCTAAGCTCATGGCATCCCAGAGCTTAAGGCCTGGGGTGGGGCAAGTTTGTCTTGGACTAACGCACTCCGCGAGACAGCGCTCGCCAGGTCAAAGTCGTATGCGCAAACGACTATCATTTGCGTGCAGGCAGAATCGCTTTCATCGCTGAAGACGACGACGCGCCATTCCATCTTCCAAATGATCCTCTGACGGCGCCAGTCGAGCCCTGCACGTCGATTCTGAGGCGTGAGAGGAAGACGGGCTAGAGGTGTGCTTGCCTATAGCCCTACGTTTGAACTCGCAAGCGCTTTTATCTGTGCTGTGGTAGCTGTGCGATCTGCACTATTGTCCTTACAATACGACGATCTTGGCGGCTGTCTTGCTTGCGTGGACGCCCAGAAACTCGTCTGCAGAACTGACGCAGGACGACCAACTTGTGTGGCAGTTCTCCGAAAGGAACATCCCACCACTCGGAACGCCACAATCTGATCCCTTTCAAACACGCCCATTTAGCTGTAGGAAGCACGAGTGCGTCACCGTGGCCTAGTTCCCTGCTTTCTTCACACGTTTTTAGCACGCTGAGCCTTCTGGCTGTGTGCATTTACTATTCAAGATTAGACACAGATGGCGCTCTGGCTGCTCTATCTGTTTTCGGACGACTTTGAAACCATTATCAGTACATCTACATCCCTCCCACCTCTCCAAGGTTGCAGAGGCCGTCATCGGATCAAAATCGACGTCACCTTTCCAGGTGTAGTAATTTTTTTTCCGGCAATATACTGTCAATCAAGATCAGTGCGCAACGTCTAAAAATATAAGTGATGATTAAATAAAATCTCTGATCCCACGTATAACCATTGTGCATTCGTTTAAGTCACACACTCTAGTTTCTGATGTAGAGTTTGTTTTGTAAATAAAACTGCCTTTTTCTGCTGCCACTTAATTTATTTATCCCAGACGCGTTTCGGCTTTTTCTTGTTCTACGGCATCATCAGAGGGATCTATAATGATACATTTTTGTTAGTTTAAGATTATTAAACAGTACACGTCGCGATTTTTTTTGTAAAACAATGAATTATTTACGATTTGCTGAACTGTGTTTCCTCACATCTGGTCTGGGGGTCGCACTACCACTTTATTACTGACGTATAAGCAGAACTTTGCGTTCTGACCTTCTTCACACTTTTCACCATGTTTCTCCCTCTTTTTTGTGGTGTACTATTTTTCTTTTGCCACTCGATATAACTATTTCGCCGGACACTGTTTTTCACAACGTAAATATTGCAACTCCATTAGGTGTTTCTTCCTCTTTGGCATGTTTACCTACTTGTTGCCAACATAACGAAGTATATGTTCAAGGCTAACTTCTGTTTACGATGTTTATACCGTGTGTGTGTGTGAGACAGAGAGACAGAGAGAGCCAAAGAGTGGCTTTTTGGGGGGGGGGATGGGGGAAGGTTGGTGGTTTGATTTGTACTAGCTGTTAGCGAGTGGTTGAAAGCTTTGGTGACAGCTAATTCGACTTTTTGTTTCAATATTCTGTGGAGGGGTTCATGGATAAGTGAGTGTAAAGGTGTTGGGTGGTATTATTATTATTATATTGGGTCGTATTACTATATTAATGCACTTTGGGAGCGTTATTCTATTATTTTATCTATTTGCGTAAATAATGAATTGCTTGGTATGTCTACTTCATCATTCAACAGGGTTTTCCTTTCAGCTTTGGTTTTCTGTATGTGGTAATTTTCTTACTGGGTTAGGAGGTGTGTTTTTTTTTATTCTAATTATTTTCATATGATCTTCTCTAGTGGTTGGCTTGTGGTCATGTTCTCTTAGGTGTTCTGCAAATGTGGAGTGGTTTGTCCCATATTTCCAGGCTCTCGTGTGTTCTTTGTATCTGACATCAAATCTACCTGTTGGTCTTATGTATCTGCTTTCACAAGTGTTGCACATTAGTTGAATTATACCTGCTTCTGGTACATGTCTCTCTTTTTTGTCAATTTTGGGGTGTATTTTTGTATAGAATTGTCTGTTGTTTATCCTATGTTCATTCCCTGCCTTTTGAAAATGTAGGTGATTTTATGGGTGAGTTTGTGTTTGTATGTTATTGTGCACCATCTTGTGTTTTCTCTCATATTTTTCTGATTCTCTTGTGTAGTTGTTATAGGACTGCGTGTTTGTGTTTGGTTCTGTTGCGTAGTCGTCTGTGGTTTGGTGCTTTCCACTTTTATTTTGCTTTTAGTTTTGTTGTTTAGTTTTGTGACTGTTATTATTGTAACCATTATTTTGTGCTATCTGCATTATCTGTCCAGTTCTTTTTCGTAGCTTTCTTTTGTAAGTGGCACTGTTTAGTCTATCGAGCAAAGCTGCTTGCTTTTGTGGGTGTGGGTGGTTCGAGGATTAAGGAACGATAATGTCAGTTGCTGTTGGTATACAGTACATTTCAAACATATGCTTATTGTTTTGGTTTTTGATTGTTATATCCATAAAGTTAATTTGGTTGTTCTGTTCTCTTTCAGTTGTGAATTTTATATTTTTATGTATCTTGTTGATAGCAGTATGTAGTTTTTCAATTTTTGTTTGTGGTTCATCTATTAAGCAAAGAATGTCATCCATATACCTGAATCAATATAATATGTTGTATTCCTTTGCTACTATTTTTGTGTAAATGATCTGTTCAATGTGGTTTACCAATCCATCTTCTTGTAAATAAAATTCATTATTGAATTGTAAGTAATTTTGCTCTGTTATGAGCTTTATTAATGTGCCTATTTCCTTAATCTGTTCATCAGGGAGTTGACTATAAGTTTTCTGGTTCTTACCTATGATTTCTTTTGTTTCTGGTACCGGTATGTTGAAATACATGCATTCTATATCAAATGAGAGGAGTGTTACTCTGTCTGGGATTTTTATATCTTTTATTTGTTGTATTAGCTTTGTAGTGTTTTTAATGGTTCTGTCTTCTTGTGCTTTGAAATTTTCAGACAATAATTATAACATGTATCCTGCAAGCTTGTAAGTGGTGGACTTTGTGCAATCCAGTATTGACCTCACAAGAAGATTCGGTTTGTAGATTTTTGGTTGGCTTTGGAGGACAGGTGCAGTGGGATTGATCTGGGTCAACTTTCTTTTCTCTATGTTATCCAGTACGATGTCAATATTTTTCAGTGTGTTTTTTACTTTTGTCTGGAATCTGTTTGTTGGGTCTGATTTTAATTTTGTAATGCTATTTTGTGGGATGAATTCTTGTGTTTTATCAATCTGTTGTTCTTTGTCTACCTGTACTATTGTGTTCCCCTAGTCTGCTTTTGAAATGCTAACATTTTCATTTTGAAGTTTTCTCCTAAGATTGCTGAGTGTTGCAGGTTCTGTGCTTTTGTTGTTTTTGTGTTGTGTTTTTATACTGGTTATTATATTCTGGATTTCTTTTTGTACTAGTTCTGTAGTTAGTCGAATGTTGACACTGGTGTTTAGATTCCTAACTTCCCTTGTCAAAATACTTTCTGCTTCTATAATTAGATTTTCTAAGTAATCTTCATCAGTTTCTGAATTTAAATTGTATTTTAATCCTTTCTCCAACAGCTATCTTCCTTTACTGTTTAACTGTGTGTCAGTAAGAATCACTAACCTTGGGTAGAACTTGTGTGTGTTTTTGCTGGCTGTGTGTAAAAGTATTGTGTTGTTACTGGAGTTTTTTGAGTTGGTTGATCTTTCTTCTATGAACTGTTTCCATTCTTTCTACAGCACTTTTTGTGTGCTTTCGACCTTGTTGACCAGATGGGAGAAAACTGTCATATTATTAATGGTGTGTGAGAGATGTAAATGTGTCTCATACAACTCGTAATTTAGCTCTTGTTTTTTAGAGTATACGGACTTGATTTCGTATTTTAACCACAGTTTCTGAGCAGCATGCATTGCATTTTGGGCGCTGGGTGAACTCTCTTTTTAATCTTTACATTGATATATTTAGGTACAAGATCGTTACATTTGCATATGTTACTGAATTTTATGTGTTGTATGGTTTAATGGATGTTCAGACGAAGTCTTCTGAATTTCTGGTGTAGATCACATGGAAATGCCTGGTATGGCGTGAATGTAATTTGTTAGTGTGGCCATCCTCTGCAGCAAGCATATAAATACTTGTTTTGTAAATAAAACTGCCTTTTTCTGCTGCCATTTGATGGAGTTGCAATATTTTCGTTGTGAGAAGCAGTGTCCGGCGGAATAGTTATATCAAGTGGCAAAAGGACAATAGTACACCACAAAAAAGAAGGAGAAACATGGTAACAGTGTGAAGAAGGTGAGAACTCGAAGTTGTCCTTATATCTCAGTAATAAAGTGGTAGTGCAATCTCCAGACCAGATGTGAGGAAACACAGATCAACAAATCGTAAATAATTACTTTTTTACAAAAAAAAATCGTGACGTGAACTGTTTAATAGTCTAAAACTAACAAAACTGTGTCGTTATAGATCCCACTGATGATACCTTAGAACAAGAAAAAGGCGAAACACGTCTGGGATAGACAAATTAAGTGGCAGCAGGAAAAGGTAGTTTTATTTACAAAACACGTATTTATCTGCTTGCTGCGGAAGATTGCCACACAAACAAACTTGTTAATGAAATGTGCATGGCTTTTGTAAGAGGGCGTTCCCTTATGGGTAGTTCGACCGACTGGTGCAATTTTTTTTATTTGATGCCAGTTCGGCGATTTGATTCGATGATGAAGAAGACGAAAAAAAACACACACACACCTATTCCAGACTGACCTGGCCGGTAGTCGAACACGAGGCCCCGTGATCGAGTGTCAGCAACACTAACAACAAGATCACGAGATGCTTACTTCGTAGCCTGTAAAGCACATGGGAGTTGTTACCTGTGGCAAAATGTTTGTAATGGTAAGTCTGCTGGGGTACATAAACAATATTTTTTAAGAAAAACCGACGTTTTATGCGCCAAGGTATTGAATAACTGTAAGTTATGCCATGAAAGTCGATTTTATTATTTTATGATGTAAATAATTCAGATTCTTTGCCCATTCAGTGCTTATTTGTTTCGTTGTCTTTCTGCTTTATCACTGGTACACAACGACCCCAAAAATGTTTTAAACTACTACCAAGAACTGTACCATCTGCTGATCAGCCACTAGGCGACATGAAACTGGCAATGAGAAAATAGAAATTCTGTCGTTATGAAAGGTGACTGGTTACAGTCATTTCTGGAAAACATTTATAAATTCTGTATTAAGAAAGAACTATCCTCTTGGCATGGTCAGTGGAATGCCGTGGCGTGTTACATGGCCTTACATTGGCCATGTCGAGCGCAGGGTAGTGCAGGCTGTGGATCCTGCACTACCGAAAGCACCGATGGATAGAGTCTGCTTAGAGATATAGGCTCCCTAGGTATCAAGATCCCATTCGGAGGCAGTCATTCCAGCAAACGAAATAAAACAACAGCTGGTTAATCTTCATGTAACACTTTCATAGAAATTTTTTGACGCTATTATTGCTTGTCTTACTTCGTAACTGCCAACTTCATTCGAGGAACTTACATAAGTTCATAAAAAGTGACAAATTTTCCACTAATAAACAATTGCATAGGTTCAGCTAGTAATAAATTACCTGTTATGTTCGGTTCTTAGTTAGTAAATACTACAAACATAAGGATCTGCAGTTAAATCCTGCATTGGTGTTAAGATTTTTTTCATTTATCGTTTCTTTCTTGTATGGCAACGGTTTTAACGAGAAAAATACCAAAATTTACAATGGTGTGGAGCCCATTTTCAATTGGATAAGCCAGGTCTACGATTAAGTTTGTATCCCCCGTGATTCTAATTTTATGTTGGTACCATATACTCGAAGAGTATTGAAAGCCGAGGGTTTTGTGGGCAGTCTACGTTATACACGCCGTCTATATTAGCTGTTGGAGCATGCTGATTTACAAATCTGGATCAGTTTCCTTTGCAGTTTGTGTCTACCACTTTGTTAAGTGTTGTTCCGTGATACACTGAGGTGACCAAATCCATGGGATAACAATATGCACATATACAGATGGCGGTAGCATCGCGTGCTCATGGTATAAAACGGCGGTACACTGGCGGAGCTGTCTTTTGTACTCAGGTGATTCTTGTGAAGAGGTTTTTACGTGATTATTGCCGCACGATGGGAATTATTGGACTTTGTACGCGGAATGGTAGCTGGAGCTAGACGCATGGGACTTTCTATTTCGGAAATCGTTAGGGAATTCAATATTCCGAGATCCAGAGTGTCAAGAGTGTGCCGAGAATACCAAATTTCAGGCATTACGTATCACCATGGACAAAGCAGTGGCTGACGGCTTTCACTTAACGACCGAGAGCAGCTGGGTTTGCGTAGACTTTCCAGTGCTAACACACAAGCAACATCGTGCGTAATTAGCGCAGAAATCAACATGGAACGCTCGATGAGCGTATACGTTAGGACACTGTGGTGAAATTTGTAGTTAATGGGCTATGACAGCAGGCGACCGACGCTAGCGTCTTTCATAATAGCACAACATCACCTGCAGCGCCTCTCCTGGGCTCGTGACGATATCGGTTGGACCCTAGACGACTGGAAAACCGTGGACTGTTTACGTGAGTCCCGATTTCAGTTGGTAAGAGCTAGTGGTAGGCTTCGAGTGTGGGGCAGATCCCACGAAACCATGGTCCCAAGTTGTCATCAAGGTGCTGTGCAAGATGGTGGTGGCTGCAAAATGGTGTGGGCTGTATTTACATGGGATGGGTTGGGTACTCTGGTCCAATTGAACCTATCATTGACTGAAAATGGTTATGTTGGGCTACTTGGAGACCGTTTGCAGCACTGATGTTCCCAGACCAAGGTGAAATTTTTATTGATGACAGTGCGCCATGTCACCGGACCACAATTATTTGCGACTGGTATAAAAATATTCTGGATAGTTCGAGCGAATGATTTGGCCCCCTAGATCACCCGACATGTACCCCATCGAATATTTATGGGACATAACCGAGAGGTTAGTTCGTGCACAAAATCCTGCATCTTCAATACTTTCGCAATTATGGATGGCTGTAGAAGTAGCATGGGTCAGTATTTCTGCGGGGACGTCCAACGACTTTCTGAGTCCATGGCACAGCGTGTTGCTGCACTACGCTGGACAAAAGAGGTTCGACATGATATTAGGAGGTATCCCATGACTTTTATCACCTCAGTGTAACCCCAAGTTAATGGCAATTTTATTGATTGTTTTTCTTATGTAATTCGCATTCTCAAACTGGGACCATTCACTTCTTTCTCTGATATTGTCCTTCTCATACACTGAAAACACGTGACACTTCAAGTCAAACTCATTACGGAGCTTTTTACGAAAAACGATGCACTGGTGGGAACAATAGTAGTTATCTAGTGCCTGGATGAGGTCACTCCACCGCTTCTACGAGAAGTGCAAAGTGATGCGGCATATCTATGCAGGATTTTGTTTAGAGAAGAAGCATCGTTTACATACTATGGACAGGCAAATTTTCGCATCATGCACTAATCGTCATTTGAAAATCCATACTGACTCAAATTAGTGGATGAGAAAGACTCTGTTGGTCTTTCAACGTTTGGTACGTGTTTTTCAAGACCTGCATTATTGATCCTTGCTTTATCGATGGTAATCTAAATACACTCAAGTATCTCGAGTTCCTAAACTGCTGCCGCAGTTATTGGGAGACATTCCACTGGATATAAGGCAATCAATGTGATACCAACATGACGGATGTCCCTCCCATTCCACACACGTAATGACAGACCCTCATAAGGGAACATGTAGAGAACACTGGAGCGATCGTTCAGTAAACCCAAAGTAATCTGCACAGTCACCAAACTTAACTTATCTATACTTTCATCTGTGGTGAAAATTAAAAGAACAGGTCTACTGGGAAACACCGATGACTCCCGAAGGTATGAAATGCATTATAACGTGAGAATGTGTTACTCTTAACTCCAGATGAAATTCAACGTGCAGTTTCGTTTCTCCAAAGTCACTTTATAGCGTGTAGCAATTTTCAGGATCATTGTTTTGGACACTTGATATGACAGCTTGTGACAATAAATACAGGAACCGTACCGGGTATACTTCTTGCCCACATTTTGTGTAATAGGGCACACTTTTGTGCAAACTCTTCCACTGACGGTAGTACAGTGGTTTGCGGCACTGTTATCTTGATACCATTTCATCAAGTCTCATACATGTTACGTCACTGAAGTTCTCTTACAAGCTTGCTTCGTATGCCACAGAATAAACTATATAGTTCCATTAAGGAAAAAAACCAAGTCGGTGCCATAATTTGGCGACTACAAACGACAAAAACTACTTACGAATGTCAGGAATTTCACCATATTCTCCGCTGTAACTCGACGGAAACCGCACCTCGATGTATTTATTCATTCTGGGTGTATTTGGGGTGGCCTGTTTCAGCTGCCTGACTCTGTATTCATTACCAATAACGTCACGTACATTTATTTACACCAAGGCTAATAGAGGGAAGAAGCACATAAATACTACTTTTCCAAATGAATTTCCTCTTTGTAATTGTTTCCCATTCATTCCATGTACACTTGCTACACTTGTATGGAATACTTACATTTTAATTATTTCCTTTTACTATGTAGTTACGTGGGAAACGAGGGGTAGCAGCAGCAGGTGAGGAAAAACCACGCAAAAATACTTACAATATTTGTATGCACACGTTGTGTGCACGTAATTTTCACACACACATATAGTGTGCAGTCATTTATACACACACACACTCACACACACGCCCGTGCGCGCGCACACACGCACACACACACACACACACACACACACACACACACACACACACACACACGCATTCACTTTGTGCCGCAGCAATCAGCGTAGAAGCTCAAAGTGGGCAGCTAAGTCTGTTCCTATTCATCCTCACATCTTAGCAACTCGAGATGTCAACAGTCTAATTAACGCATACTCGTCGCTTGGCAACTCGTTGTTGGCGCTGCCCAAGTTCAACACTTACAGACTCAAACAGATAAAAGGCTCACTGCTGAAAAACGTGGTTGGAAGTAGCTGGCGGTAGGCTACATGCACCGCACAGTAGTTCCTTTGAAGACCCTCACTATAGCTACATCAACTCTCCCACGTGAATAGTGGGATCCCCCACCCCCTACTTCTAGTCTTACCTTACACACTTTTCAAAGTAACCCACTCACGTCCAATTGAATTAAAAATCTGATAGAACTATTGTCTATTATGAATTTGAAACACCGTGAATACGATAAATATAAGTTTTCAGAAATTATTGCAACGACTTACCTTTCGTAATGCTATTTTTTCTCTACCAGTCGTAAATCCATGCACTTTCTCTGTCACACACACACACATTCAACAAAGTCCACATAACTTACGATTTTTATTAATTGAAGCCATCAACGTACTAGGCTCTGACGTCTAGTTCATAATCAGTGTGTTATAAGCAATGGTAAGTTTGTTAAATGTGGTTCCACTATGACAGCTATGACATGCGTCTCATTCAACTATTCATCACGCACTCGCACATACATCCACTATTTACAAATAAATAACGATCCATACACTAAATCACTCAATAAATATTGTGAGTACAGGATTGTTCCGATGCCGTCCCCTCAGATCAACCATTTTTCATCATGATACGCCAGCCCTACTTTCGGCTGCAGTGCAGTATGTACCTCATAACCTCGGAATCGAAAGACTATTTGCCGCACCATATGTAGAAGCTGCGCCAACGCCCTCGAGCGGGCACCTGTTGTGTTCTTCGATCGTGAATGCCTTTGAGGCCTCATGATGGTCACCCTTCGCCCGCCTCTGTATGGCACCTGCATCTCTACAGTACGCGTACATTTTGGACCTGAGTCTTGGTAACTCCACAATCTGCAAACTATTAGAATAGATTAGATTCAGTTTTCGTTCCATAGACCCAAAAAATGAGATGATTCTCGTGGGTGTGGAACATGTCAGAAAGTATAAAATAAAAACATAAAATATTTGAATATAGTACTTACTACCCTGATCATTTGTCAGGGCATTGTCGAAATAGATGAATACAATGTGGTAAACTGGAACAGCTAATATTTACAGAATTAACGTGCTGTCAGAATGAAACACTGTTATGCATTGTTATAAATTTATCACACAAAAAATACCAAATCCTGACTGTTGTGACCAAGTGCTGTCAAAACTGAAATCAAACTGACATTTTTACTTAAGCTGCCTTAACAGTCTCAGTCTAGATATTCAACTATAGAGAAGAAGGCGTTGCCTGTCAAAAAGTCTTTCAAACTCTGTTTAAACTGTGCTTCAACTGAAACCAAGTTTTTGATTGTTGCTGGGAATTTATGGAAAATGTGTGCTCCTGAATACTGGACCTCTTTTTGGACCAACGTAAGTAATTTTAGGTCTTTATGTAGATTGTTCTTATTCCTAGTATGTGTTGAGCCATGGAAATATAGATATATTACTTACAACAAATTTCATTAAGGAATAAATATACTGAGAAGCAATGGTTAGATTACAATGTTCTTTGAACAGATTTCTACATAATGTTCTTGAATTTACACCACAAATGATTCTTGTCACACACTATTGCACCCTACAAGCTTTTGCTCGGTTTGATAAGTTACCCCAGAATATGATCCCATATGACATAATAGAATAAAAGTAAGAAAAGTACGCAGGTTTGTTTATATTTATATCTCCTACACCTGAGATCATTCTCACTGCAAATACAGACATGTTTTAGGCACTTAAGCAATTCTGTGGTATGACCTTCCCAACTGAATTTATTATCGAGTTGTAATCTCAGAAATTTAACGCTGTCAACTTCTTCAATCTGCATGTCTTCATATGTTATACACATGCTGGAAGGAAATCTCTTACAGGTTCTGAACTGCATATAGTGGGTCTTCTCAAAGTTTAATTACAGTGAATCAGCTGTAAGCCATTTATTAATGTCAGTGAAAACCAGAAACAGGGCTGAAGGAGCTGTTGTAACAATTACTCCAGACACACTGATCAAGATTTGGGAAGAACTCGCCAACCGACTCGATGTATGCAGCGTGACTAATGGTTCCCACAGTGGGCACTTGTAAGAAAAACTGTTCGGGTTGTTCTTTCATTTAATGTATTATTTATAATTGTAAGTTGAATGTAATAAATTTTACAAAGCCTTAAAACCCCTACATTCATTTTGAAACACCCAGTACTTTTGGCAGTAGACACAGCACAGATGTGCAAGGAAATAGCCACAAAGAAGACACTCAGTTGCCAAATAAGCTCGAGGTACGCAAACAATATTCCAATAACACAGCCATCTAAAACCCAATGCAAAATACAATCTACTTAACAATACAATTAAAATATTACATCCACACATAAGTCCCAGTATACACTAACAACAGATGAAGACAAAAGTCAGGCTGCATCACAGGACACAAGCAGAAACCCCAAACCAACACAAGAACAACGTAACTGATGATAATTTTGAGAGTAACTTACGTACAAGTAGATTAGAAAATAGGGAAAATTTTCATACTGCTCTGCTTCTGGTAATACACCTCAGTCACATGAATGGGGGAAGTATATGTTACCCGAGAACAGAGCAGACAGAGAGGATGATACTTAGGACACAGAAGCTGCTAACCGACCATCGCGGACTCTTGGGCAAGCATGTGTACGAAGAGGTAAGTGTCAAAACTTAGATAAAATTTATTAGGATTACTATGGTACGCATTGGCGTCTTTATTTCGAACCTAAAGGCAAAACACCTAAATGCTTTGCCTTCACTAGATACCAGCTGCGAAGATCATGCAACTTAACTACAATAGGGGCACTTTCATTCGCATAGAACTGGGTAAACTCCTGGACGAAGTGCAGGCAGGTAAAGCCTGTCTCTGAGAGCCGTACATGCGTTTCGGGGATCTTCCAGTCGTTCACAGATATCTCATAACAATTGCTGGGATGCCAAGGCCGCGATTGAAGTACATGAATAACACAATAACAAAAATAACAACTCTGTTGTGAATATGTAACCGTAGCTCAAATTACGCATGGATGAGAAACCGTGTATGCACAATATTCGCAAGACGTTTAGTCTTTTGCTGACAAAATACGAGACATAGCACAATTTTCCTGGGACAATAGACTACTCATACTTTGTGACATAAATGTTCGATCGCCGCTATTGCATGCAGACAGAACAGACAATAGGGGGCAAGTCTTCGTTCACACAATAAATGAATGCAGTCTCTTTGTTATAAACAAAGCAGTTGCAAAAGTAATGCTTAACTGATGGTAGACTTACCTAATATCTTTTTATACAGTAGATCCATGGGTTCTTGCTAGCAAAGTTTAATTTTTAGTCACTTGTACGTTGTTTAACCAGGTCTTTTCTTCGGGAAATTGCACAGAGAACTTAACCAATCATTTTTCACTGAATTTCGAAGCCAATTTTTAATTCTTTTAAGGGTGCTCACACTTCTTTGAGAAGAAGCTGTTGTGACAGAAAATGTAAGAGTCAATCTGATAAGCTTTGGTACTTTGTTGTAAATATTTTGAAGACCATTGCCCATTATTAATTTAAGAAGGTATACAGCTGGTTAATATTTATATTTCCTAATTCATTTTTCAGTCATTCTTTGTTGAAGCATAGGTAAGTTGCGAGAAGGCCATTCAGTTTCATTGTTGGGAAATTTGAATTATAGTTTCCAAACTGATCCTTATAAAGCATGACTATAAACTGAAGATTCTGAAGATCTCCAAAACGCATTTTCATTTGCACTATCACGTTATCTAACGTCTCGTGAGATAACTTCTTAATTGACTGAAAGTCACGCTCACTAACAATTACTACACTCCGAAATTTCTCGTTGCAGCTTCCAATTCATGAAATCATGGTTTTTTGTGATCTCATATCCTTTAGCAAACTGATGATCTTATTGATTTCAGCATTGTATACTAATATCACATTCAGTTTTGTGTTGAAAAGTGCATGGTCAATATATATAAATATTTCTTTGTAAAGGCAAAGCGGGAAAAGGAAGTGCGTTTTGTTAATAATCGCTAAGCAAACCAGGGACATTGTTGAACGACTCCGGAATCCAGTCTTAATCATCTGTGGTGATGTTTTGGAAAGTGTCTTTCAACTCATGGCATTTAAAATATATTGTCTGACCAGCTCCAGGATTGAATTCCAGCGTGTAGTAAGAGTTCTGTTCTCTTTGAGGAGTTGCTAAAAATATATAGAATGCTACGAGACTGTAAATGAAAAGCCTAACTGCTTCGATATTTTTATAAAATGTAACACCACCAGATAAAGTTTATGAGCACAACAGTGCAAAAATATAGCTCGCAGACATTTTTGTTTAATAAAATTTTTGAAACCTCCCTTTGTTGTCTTAACTTTCAACTTCAGAGGGTCCTCTGAATGCAAGCTCTTGTGTGTCCTAGAAAGAAAGAAGCAACATCAATAAGTTGCTCGATTACGAATCTATTTTGGTTCACAATAGCACTATGTTCTACGGCTAGAAATTTGGCTCCTTCAGAAATTGGATATCAATGACCCAACAACTGAAAACTGTCTTGATTCTGAATGTGACTCCTTTACTTCTGGAGTTTCTCGGCTTTTCTCCAAAAATTTTTGTCACACATAATCTGAAAGGAGCTGATGTTAATTCTTTTTGGACCCCAATCCCAGACCGACAAGCAATAGAGCAACCTGTAAGCCAAGGATATTTCTTATACCAAAAAAATTGGAATTTTCTGTTGTAATGTCTAAGTGTGGTGTGAATCGCTTATCTTTATACGCGCACTTCGTTTCCTAAGGCCAATTTGAAAATGGTTTGTCACGTAATTCTCGAAATAAAGACAGAAGTGTTCGCTCTGCCCAACCTACAATATAATCAAATTTGTTTTCGGAGAGGGTCCACCTCGAGCTAAACACAATTTCTATTCTTATTCCTCGGACATCAGTGGGTTTTCTGTTACCTTCCATAAAACAGGAAAATTGCCTTTTACTACTTGTACACATATAAGTTTGAGTTTTTAAGATAGTATTTACGTATTTGAGAAAACAGATAAAATTTTGTATATATATCTTCTTACCACATGTTGTGGATTTCCTGGATTTTATAAAATTTAATACAGTTGTTGTGTTTCACAGTTTTTCATCTGCAGCCGTACAGAACTTAATATGGAACAGTTATGTACTTCGAAAATTTACGATTGGCCATCTTATGTTTATGCCTACCGTTAACTAATGTTGTGTGGGAGATTGTGTGTATGCGTGTGTGTGTGTGTGTGTGTGTGTGTGTGTGTGTGTGTGTGTGTGTTTGCAATGTGTTTCGCTTACTTTTGCTGGTTTCCTCATTATCTTCACTATTAAGGCGTGCACAAAGTAACTTTTCGTGCCACTAGTTACAATCAACAGAAACAAGATGGTGGACAACTGAACAGTTGGTTATCACTGTTAGCATTCAACCGCGATTCTTATACATATATTTTAACAACGCGTTTCAAGGGACAATGCTCCCATCATCAGGTTGTAAAATCTATGTCATGAAATTAAACAGACTAAAAAGACAAACAACCATCACAAATAATTGGGAAATCCATAGAGTAAAACAGAATGAAAAGTATATTGGACTGTGGGTCCTCGTCTTACATTGAAGTTGTTGACACAAGTCGATGGCCGTCCCATAGCTACCAAATATGCTGTCGCACTGTGCCGGCTTGGGAGCTGTTGTGGACTGACGTGCCTAGGTGTTGTGACGTGGTTACAGCCGTGTGCTTGACGGTAACGCTATGCTATTGGGCGCCTGATTTCCTTATTGCATTGGTCTGCCATCGTTAGCCTCTCGCAACTCTGTCAGTGACATGCTACAAGTTTAAAGTCGCATGCCTACCCTAAAATAATTCTAAAAACCCGCTAAAAAATCTCATTTCTTTAAAATTATCTTGTGCATTTAGAATATTGCTTTATTTCTTTTCATGGATAGCTATCTCGAATTCCTCTAGTAAATCAAGTTTCCTCCCTTTCTTTTCTACATGCAATATTTCTACGTTGTCTTCTATGCAATTAAGGGGATGGCCTGTTTCATATATATGGTTCGCAACAGCTGATTTGTCATAATTTCCTAACCTGAACGCATCTTTATGTTCTTTATACCGGATCGTGAATGATCTTCCTGTCTGCCCTTACATATTTTGCATCACAATTTCTTCACTGAATCTTATAAACTCCCGATCTTTCAAACTTATTTCTCTTCTCGCCAGTATCGTGCTTAAGGCTATACCTCACTAGGTTATTAGTCTGAAAAGCTATTTTAACATCGTATGCCTTAAAAATATTTTCTATCTTTTGTGAGACTGTTCCGTAGTTCAAAAATGGCTCTGAGCACTATGGGACTTAACATCTATGGTCATCAGTCCCCTAGAACTTAGAACTACTTAAACCTAACTAACCTAAGGACAGCACACAACACCCAGTCATCACGAGGCAGAGAAAATCCCTGACCCCGCCGGGAATCGAACCCGTGAACCCGGGCGTGGGATGTTCCGTAGTATGGCATCGTGATAATTTTCACTTTCTCTCCATCAGGTTTATTCTTTTTGCGCTTATTACTTTTCCGTAGCAGTTTTTTAACCATATCTGTTCCGTAACCGTTGTTCATCGCTATTCTCTTAACGGTATTAATTTCAGTCTCCCTATCTTTTTCGCTCATAGTTATATTGATTGCCCTATGCACGAGATTACGGAAAGCAGCTTCTTTATAAGCCTACGGATGGCATGAATCATTCGGGATCACGGCATCAGTCGTAGTTTGTTTTCTATAAACGGAGAACGCATGTTTGTTGCCCTGCTTTTTTATATGCAGGTCCAGGAACTGTACACAATTGTCAGTTTCATACTCCACGGTAAATTCTATTTTATTATGTGCGTCGTTGAGCTTTTTTACTATTTCCTCGATGTCCTCACGGGAACCATCGACTAGTAACAGAGTGTCGTCAGCATAACGTTTGTAATAAACAATTTTATCCATAATGTTATCGTCAGAATTTAGAACTTTATCTTCAAGGTCATTGATAAAAATGTCCGCCATAGTTCCTGAAATACTGGAACCCATGGCTAACCCATAGTCCTGAATATAAAATTTGTTATTAAACGTAAAATAATTAAAACTTGTAATGAGCTGTAGGAGTTCAATAAATTCATTTGTCTCTTGCGTTGAAATTTTACCCTATTTAAGGAAGTTTCTCTTAATGATTTCTATAGTTTCGTTAACCGGAACACTGTAAGATGAGGACCCACAGTCCAATATACTTTTCATTCTGTTTTCCTATATGGATTTCCCAACTATTTGTGATGGTATTTTGTCTTTTTAGTCTGTTTAATTTCATGACATGGATTTTACAACCTGATAATGGGAGCATTGTCTCTTGAAACGCGTTGTTAAACTATATGTATAAGAATCGCGGTTGAATGCTAACAGTGATAACCAGTATAACGACAACTGCTACCTCGACTCCATAATGGATTATATTAAAACTGAACAGTTGAATGCTTTATGGACGGGAGTTTTGAATCTTTGTGGATGTTCTGTTATTCTGTGTGTGTGTGTGTGTGTGTGTGTGTGTGTGTGTGTGTGTGTGTATGTGTGTGTGTTGGGAAGGGGATTTTGGGGCTTTATTGGTTGGTATTGTCTGATAATTCTGTAAGGGAAGAGAACAGAGTTCCATTGCAGAGAATTGTGTATTCCTCTGTTACTTGCTGTCATTCAATTACGATTTTTTGTATTTCATTGTTTTCTTCAGTTATTAGTTTTTGTGTAGGGCTATTGCAGCAGTTCAGAATTTTCAAGTCAATGTTGATGTTTGATGGTATGTTTTTCTTATCCGTAAGGAGTTTAGTAAATGTACAAAGACAGCTGTTACTTTTTAATGCTGTTCTGTGTTCTGAACGCCTTATGGACAAGAAACACGGCAAAACAGACATCAACACCGACTTGAAAATTCTCAAATGGAGCAACAGCCTCCCACAAAAACTAATAATTGAAGAAAACTATCAGATACAAAAAGCCATAATTGAAAGAAAACAAGTAATACATGAATACAGTTCTTTGCACTGCAACTCTGGTCTCTTCTATCAAAGAACTATCAGACATTCCAACCTATAAACACCCCAAACCCCCTTCCAACCACACACACACACACACACACACACACACACACACACACACACACACACACACACACATAGCATTAGTTTATTGTAGGCATAGCCATAACATGGTCAATCGTAAATTTTCGAAGTAAATTACTGTTCTACATTAAGTTCTCTATGGTTGTAGATGAGAAACTGTGAAACACAACAACTGTATTAAATTTTATTAAATCCAGAAAATCCGCAGCGTTTGATAACAGAGTATATATACAAAACGTTGTCTATTTTTAAAAATACGTACATGCTGACTTAAAAACTCAAATTTATATGGGTACAAGTAGTGAAAGGCATTTTTCCCGTTTTATAGAAGATAACAAAGAACCCACTCATGATGCTGAAACTTCAGTGAAACATGTCTGGGGAATAAAAATAAAAATTGTGTTTTGTTCGAGGCCAACCCTCTCCAAAATCAAATCTATTTGTAACTAAACGTGGGCAAAAGAGCTTCAGTGTCAAGATGCTGATAATATAATCAGTTATTACATGCACTCACGAACTGAACAGCGCGCTAATAACATGCAGTTCCACAGAAGAGGCAAGCCTCACTGCCACACTCCTACGACACGAGTGACTGCCTGCCACCCTGGAATGTTTAAATGGATAGCATGCATAACGCAATGACCTTCCAACTCATTGATGAATCAAATGAAACTGTACTAACATACAAAGCGAACTTACACAGATTTCAAGGCATTATTATATTTTAACTGTAATTGTAAGATTTCTCCAAATTTGTGGATAGGCTAAGCCTGAAAAGCCTCTGGAGAGTTCACCACTGAAACAAAGCAGTGCAGACACTTCGATACTGCAGCAACGATGGAGGACCCAGGGTGCCACGGATGACAACAAAAGGATTCCCGCTATGAAAAGAAATGGCACCTCAGACCTGTTGGGCCGTATGGCGGCCGTCTTCAAACATGTCTTTGGACTGGAATCTCGTTGACAGGAGTAGAATTGTCTTCAGTGATGGGTCCCGCTTCTAACTGATACCCAGTGACCAACGAAAACGTGTCTGGAGACGACCTGCACAGTGGTGGTGTACTAACCTGACTGTTGCCCGCCATACAACTCAACAACGAGCAGAAATGGTCTGGGATGCCACATCTTTTCGTAGTAGGACCCCTGGGGTTGTCATCCACGGCACCCTTACAGCACAGCGAAACGTCAATGATAACAACCCGTTTTGTTGTCCTTCAAGACAAGTCATACTTATCTTACATTTTAGTAAAATAACGCCCGCCCATACACGATGAGAGTTTCTACTTCTTGTCTTCGTGCTTGCCAGATCCTACCTTGGTCAACAAGGTCGCCGGATCTCTCCCCAACTGAGAACGTTTGGAGCTTTATGAGCAGGGTCCTCCAACCAGTACGTGATTTTAATTTGACAATCTTATGCGCCAGTTGGACAGAATTTGGCACGATATCCCTCAGTAGGACTTCCAACAACTCTGTCAATGAGTGCCAAGTTGAATAACTGCTTGCATAAGGACCAGAGATGGCTCAACACGTTATTGACTTGCTCAGTTTGTGAAGCTCTTGCTCTTGAATAAATCATACACTTTTTCTGAAACTGTAACCATCTGTTTGTCTGTACATGCACATCACATCTACTGATTTCCGTCTAGTTCGGATAATTCCTTCATGGTACGTCGTTGTGCTTGTCTTAAAGCGTTACAGAAGACTTATAAACAAGAACGACCATATACAAGATCATGACCAGACACATACACACACCACGCTAGAAGATACATGAGGCAACACAGAGTCAAACACTGATATGGAACTAGATAAACATAGAGAGACAGATGATGACACGAACAGTGAACACGCCCATATCACTAAATACAGATACACATACGACACACTAACAGATCACACGAATGCAACAACATTGCTAAAAGTAAGTTAGGAACAAGAAGTAAAACTATGAAGTTTCTTGTTTGTACAAAGCAAAAACATAATTCTTGAGTTGTTTGGATCCTAGTTTTCAAATATGTAACTGTGTAATATGTAAACTATATAAGAACCAAACTGTAAAACATGTGAACTTTAAAATTTTGTATATATATAAGACTTAGCTACACAAACACTAACGCAAAACATACACTCCTGGAAATTGAAATAAGAACACCGTGAATTCATTGTCCCAGGAAGGGGAAACTTTATTGACACATTCCTGGGGTCAGATACATCACATGATCACACTGACAGAACCACAGGCACATAGACACAGGCAACAGAGCATGCACAATGTCGGCACTAGTACAGTGCATATCCACCTTTCGCAGCAATGCAGGCTGCTATTCTCCCATGGAGACGATCGTAGAGATGCTGGATGTAGTCCTGTGGAACGGCTTGCCATGCCATTTCCACCTGGCGCCTCAGTTGGACCAGCGTTCGTGCTGGACGAGCAGACCGCGTGAGACGACGCTTCATCCAGTCCCAAACATGCTCAATGGGGGACAGATCCGGAGATCTTGCTGGCCAGGGTAGTCGACTTACACCTTCTAGAGCACGTTGGGTGGCACGGGATACATGCGGACGTGCATTGTCCTGTTGGAACAGCAAGTTCCCTTGCCGGTCTAGGAATGGTAGAACGATGGGTTCGATGACGGTTTGGATGTACCGTGCACTATTCAGTGTCCCCTCGACGATCACCAGTGGTGTACGGCCAGTGTAGGAGATCGCTCCCCACACCATGATGCCGGGTGTTGGTCCTGTGTGCCTCGGTCGTATGCAGTCCTGATTGTGGCGCTCACCTGCACGGCGCCAAACACGCATACGACCATCATTGGCACCAAGGCAGAAGCGACTCTCATCGCTGAAGACGACACGTCTCCATTCGTCCCTCCATTCACGCCTGTCGCGACACCACTGGAGGCGGGCTGCACGATGTTGGGGCGTGAGCGGAAGACGGCCTAACGGTGTGCGGGACCGTAGCCCAGCTTCATGGAGACGATTGCGAATGGTCCTCGCCGATACCCCAGGAGCAACAGTGTCCCTAATTTGCTGGGAAGTGGCGGTGCGGTCCCCTACGGCACTGCGTAGGATCCTACGGTCTTGGCGTGCATCCGTGCGTCGCTGCGGTCCGGTCCCAGGTCGACGGGCACGTGCACCTTCCGCCGACCACTGGCGACAACATCGATGTACTGTGGAGACCTCACGCACCACGTGTTGAGCAATTCGGCGGTACGTCCACCCGGCCTCCCGCATGCCCACTATACGCCCTCGCTCAAAGTCCGTCAACTGCACATACGGTTCACGTCCACGCTGTCGCGGCATGCTACCAGTGTTAAAGACTGCGATGGAGCTCCGTATGCCACGGCAAACTGGCTGACACTGACGGCGGCGGTGCACAAATGCCGCGCAGCTAGCGCCATTCGACGGCCAACACCGCGGTTCCTGGTGTGTCCGCTGTGCCGTGCGTGTGATCATTGCTTGTACAGCCCTCTCGCAGTGTCCGGAGCAAGTATGGTGGGTCTGACACACCGGTGTCAATGTGTTCTTTTTTCCATTTCCAGGAGTGTAGATATAAAGTACTCTCTTGGGAGCTGAGACTCGAGGTCACTCTTCCGAGGTTGCGCAGCAAATGTAAAAAGTAATACTATCATACCCTGTACATAAACCACGTAGAGCTAATCTCATAATATACATATGTAGAGTAGTAAGCATAGTAGACTAAAATACGCTCATTCGGGTGAGGCGGCCTCTAAGTGTTTATTAAAGCTGTCCCACTTGAACTAGCCAAGTAAAAGCACATCTTTTTCTATCTAAATCTTTACCATCGACAATTATTTTCTTCTTAATAACACAGTAAAATTTGTTTTCCTTTTTAAAAATTTAGTTTATTCATAATGTGTTTTTCTAACTAACGCTGTAATAATGTAAAAGAGAGGATAAGTACGTAAAAGCACTGAGAGTAGCTGCAGAACAAGACGAAGAGACCATCTCTTCATCTTTGTTACTGTCTTTTAGTAGCAAACGACCCATCATAGTTGCCAACTTGGTGGGTCACCCCGTAATTAATGTTAATAAATAAGTAAATAAAAATTATGTGCAATGTCTATACATTTTATTTTCTCTGGGAAAACTTTTGCTGTATGCACAACGGTATAGGGGTCTGCTTCATTGATATGTGACATGCTGAACCATGAGTTAGACTGAAGACAAGATAGCGGACGTAGGCACTTGTTTGACTTGATGTCAACTAGTGATTTAATTGAATGTGCCAGAGAATAAGAGAGTACACTAATGAAATACATCTGGAGTTGCGGTCAGCATGCCGCAGCTGGCGGGCCGAATACGGCTCGCATGCATTCTCCTTGCGGCCCCTGACTGTTATACATGTAAGGGTGCTACCATACGGAATTATTTTAATTTCGCGCCAAAACTGAAATCCGAGTACGCTACCAGTGACGACCGAACGAAACGCTGGCCGCAACGTTTGCCGCCCAAGTGCCACCAGTGCCGGCCGAAAGAACGAAACGAGTTATTGTGCATCCACGACGCTGTACGAAAGTGGCAAATATTTTGGTTTGAACTTCGGCAAATGTGAGAATTTTTCATTTGCCGCACCTGAGTTCACAAAGCTGAATAAAGTGTATGCAGCACAATAACGCTCCTGTTTTTGCAACGCTTACTGACTTAAAAAAAAGACGTTACTGGACAAAATTGAGTGTTCACCGGTGTATGGACAGATTTATACTTTTTTACTGATTGTAAATGAAGTGCCTATGTTGAATATGCCAAAAAACAATTGCTGTTATAGAAGTAAATACTCTCAAACGTTTAAGGTTAAGCGAAGTACTAGTAAACTCTGGTCTACCGTTTATTCACGGTGAACTAGTAAGAGAATATGGTTTAGTTATGGCTGAGAAGGAGTGTCCAGATTAATTAGTTATCGATGAAAGTGATGATGTTTCAGATACTGCACAGCTACTAATATTCCTTCTCGGAATTGATCAAACTTTAATGTTTTTAAGAAGCTTTCGCCGTTATGCAGTTTGAAAGGAATGACTGCAGGGGAAAATTTATTTCGCCACTTAGAACAAGAGTAAGACAAGTTTCATTGCTGGGGCTAAAACTGGCAAGCTATTGGAGCTAATGGAGGCAGAAGCATGAGTAGACAAAACAAGGGTCTGAGGGGTAGAGTTAGCACTAAATTGACAGAGAGAGTTTGCAATATTCCATTTTTCCCACTAAAAAAGGACAGTGTCACGTTCATCAAAAAATGGACTGATACATCGCCAATTTCAGAAGTTTCTGTTAGATAAGGACGTAGATCAGTGAGATGTGTTGTATTAATCTGAGGTGTAATTGTTAAGTAGAGGTGTAATACTAAAAAGGTTTTCTTTATAAAAGAGATCAACTCATTTAGATAGAAAAGGGCAAATATGTCCCAAGATTTACAAATCGTGAATAGTTAACAGATTTTGGAGTTTTTACAGATTTAACTAATGAGTCAAATATGCTGAATATGGGGCTTCAAGGGGGAAAAAATTAGTATCTGATATGACACAGACGTAAAGGCACACTAAATGAAAAAAAGTTCTTCGTAAAACATACTGACAAGAAAAAGTTGTATTATTTCCCAAATTGTAAAAAAGCTGAAGAGGAAGCTGAAGTAAAAATTTTTATTGGAAAAGTAATAAAATGAAATGCGTTATCATGCAGCTACAAAATCAGTTGAATGAGAGATTTTGTGACTTCGAGAAATTTTCTGGTAATCTGAAGATTTTTTCCAGTCCTTTTTCATGTGATATTGTAGATTTAACGATTAATTTAAGAATAAATGTAACTGATATTCAGTCTAATGACACTCTGGAAAGATTTCTGTGATTTTGTTAAATTTTATGGCAGTTTGCCATCTAATACCGAATATTCGAAAAATTTCCTCATAAACTGATTACAATTTTTGGCAGCACTTACTTATGTGAGCAAGATTTTTCAGTTCTCAGTTACAAAAAAAAAAAAAAAAAAAATTGTTCTCGTCTCACGTATGAGTATTTAAATACCATTCTGCGAATTTCTGGACAGAAATGAGAGCAAAAATTCCACAAATAGCCAGTCAAATATAGCCTTAAAAATCACATTAAATTTTGATTCGACTTGCAAATATAATTTTTTCTAAGTTCTCCTTTAACTTATCTGTTTCTTTTCATTTTATATTTATCATTGTTTCTACTTATTAATTAAATAATGATGAATACAAGGTAAAAATAAATATTTGTGTTTTCGCCTTTATTTATATAATCTGTCTAGTTATTCAGTTTGAAAGGAATGACTGCTGGGGAAATTTTTTTTCATTTGGCCTTTGCTCGCCAAAAGGTTGCCGGCCACGCACTGCAGCTATAATGTCTGTTATTACGAAGATTGTTGTCGTTAGTGCAGATCTTTATGAAAGCTATGGATCTAATTACAATTTTTTTTTTAAACAGTGGCAACACGTCTGCTGAAGCTTACTTTTTTTTCGAAATGACATTTGCTATGTTTCTTTTCAATAACTAATTATGCTTATCAGGGCGATGTACATTGAATAAAAAATTATATAAGTTAGATGAAATTTTGTAGATACATTTGGCTTCTGAACTCTGCGTAGTCATTCCAGATGCACTTAGATTAATTGCGAATATGGCTGCATGTTTCTAACGCTTCCAACAAATTCAGCTGTACTCGTTTACCTTCAGTGATATTTAAGAAAACAGCCGTGGTGTTCTCAAACCATCATGGATAAAGTAATGTAATTAAAAAATTTTTGATGATGTTGAGTCATAATCAGGCAATACTGTTTAAAAGAATAAACGGCCATTTGTCTGCGTATTACTATATTTCTCTTTTTTACCATCTATATTTCAGCTTTTATGCCATTCACAAATACAATGGTAAAAGTTTTCAGACCATTACTATATCATATGTACTAAGGCAGACCAAAGCAGGTAAAAAAGACTAACACAAGTCTATAAGATATAATTGCCAAAGTTACATCTTAAAAACACGTGTTAGTCTTGTTTCCCCGCTTTGAACTGCCTTAACACATATGACATAGTAATGGTATAAAAACTTCTAACATTGTACTTGAAAATGGCATAAAAGCCGAAACCTAGATAGTATAAAATATAGATACAGTAATACACAGTCAAATGGCGGTCTACTCTTTAAAACAATAATGTGATCGTTGTGGATAGCACGTACATTTCGCTTATTGGATTTCGATGAATGGCACGTGCCTGCCATTTTGCTGGTGTCACAGGACAAAGCAGGCAATGGTATCGGCAGGGTGTGTATGTGGCAGCGCTGCTAGACAGACGGCCGCGGGCTGTTTTATTAATGGAGCGGAGCTGTCACTTGTCCAGCCCCCACCTGTTCCCAGAAGCCACGCGATGGCAGGCGGAAGCCTTCGACGCTTTCGGAATATCACTAATAAACATCCCACACCTCAGCTTCCCAGCGCGCGACGCTGCCGCTTCTTATAATACGTCAATATCTGCGCGATCGGCCGCCCTAGTCTGGCGGTAGGTTGAGCTGTTTGCGAACAAATACCGATACCCCTCTCCCCACCAGTATTGTTCAATTCGCGGATGTGGCGTGAGAGAATAGACGATTATAAGTAACCATCTGTATCCCAACTCCTCTTTTAGTTTCCCTCTCAGCTACGCAAGGTACACTACTGGCCATTAAAATTGCTACACCACGAAGGTGACGTGCTAACAACGCGAAATTTAACCGACAGGAAGAAGACGCTGTGATATGCAAATGACAAGCTTTTCAGAGTATTCTCACAAAGCTGGCGCCGGTGGCAACACCTACAACGTGCTGACATGAGGAAAGTTTCCAACCGATTTCTCATACACAAACAGCAGTTGACCAGCGTTGACTGGTGAAACGTTGTAAGGAGGAGAAATGCGTACCATCATGTTTCCGACTTTGATAAAGGCCGGACTGTAGCCTATCACGATTGCGGTTTATCGTATCGCGATATTGCTGCTCGCATTGGTCGAGATCCAATAACTGTTAGCAGAATATCCAATTGGTGGGTTCGGGAGGGTAATACGGAACGCTGTGCTGGATCCCAACGGCCTCGTATCACTAGCAGTCGAGATGACAGGAGTCTTATCCGCATGGCTGTAACGGATCGTGCAGCCACGTCTCGATCCCTGAGACAACAGATGGGGACGTTTGCAAGACAACAACCATATGCACGAACAGTTCGACGACGTTTGCAGCAGCATGGACTATCAGCTCGGAGACCATGGCTGCGGTTACCCTTGACGCTGCATCACAGACAGGAGCGCCTGCGATGGTGTACTCAACGACGAACCTGGGTGCACGAATGGCAAAACGTCATTTTTTCGGCTGAATCCAGGTTCAGTTTACAGCATCAATATGGTCGCATCCGTGTTTGGCGACATCGCGGTGAACGCACATTGGAAGCGTGTATTCGTCATCGCCATACTGGCGTATCACCTGGCGTGATGGTATGGGGTGCCATTGGTTACACGCCTCGGTCACCTCTTGTTCGCATTGACGGCACTCTGAACAGTGGACGTTACATTTCAGATGTGTTACGATACGTGACTCTAATCTTCATTTGATCCCTGCGAAACCCTACATTTCAGCAGGATAATGCACGACCGCATGTTGCAGGTCCTGGATACAGAAAATTTTCTACTGCTGCCCTAGCCAGCACATTCTCCAGATCTCTCACCAATTGAAAACGTCTGGTCCATGGTGGCCGAGCAACTGGCTCGTCACAATACGCCAGTCACTACTCTTGATGAACTGTGGTATCGTGTTGAAGCTGCATGGGCAGCTGTATCTGTACACGCCATCCAAGCTCTGTTTGACTCAATGCCCAAGCGTATCAAGGCCGTTATTACGGCCAGATGTGGTTGTTCTGGGTACTGATTTCTCAGGATCTATGCACCCAAATTCGGTGAAAATGTAATTACATGTCAGTTATAATATAATATATTTGTCTAATGAATACCCGTTTATCATCTGCGTTTCTTCTTGGTGTAGCAATTTTAATGGCCGGTAGTGTAATTGGTAATGACTACAATCCGTTTCGGCTGAAGGCGAGTAATGAATTTTCTTCCTCTACCCTTCCGCATCGTCCATTCACTTATCACTTAGTTGCAGATCCAGGGTTTTTCGCTGATTTTATGCCCTCCCCCTCAGATATAATTAGCTCTCACATGACGTTTAACGTGCCATAGAAGTCCACGATTTTAATAATAATAACAATAAAATGTATGAAATATTTTAATGTAATCGTAATAACTTGTGTACAGCAGCTCTTTGTACAGTGCGTTTATACATGCGTCTACTTCCCTATCCGCACAATCGTTTCATTCTAATTCTCACCCCTCAAAAAAGCCCCACTCAATGACACTTCCATGTTGGAGCCCGATGGTGTTGACTTTATCCTTATATTTCGACTGAAAATCGGCCAGGAAAAGATCTCGTAAGTTCCAAAATAGTGCTACATGGTTGTGTTTCAGAACATGTATCCAATTTTAATTTCTTAGATTATGATGTAAGCTACCAGCTTGACAGTGACATATGCAATCAACTGAACACATTGCAGATTGTGTGTGGTACTATACAAATAACACTAAGGACCGAAATGCGAAAAGAAACAAATAGTCGTGGACAGTAAGAAAACAAGACAAAATTCTTATAAAAGCCGTTGCAATGTATTTTGAGAGACACATCGAATGTTGCAGTCTCAGAGATATATAAGAAAAAAGTCGTCACAACTGAGTTGAAAATTTATTCAGTTAACGGCTTAATGAACTGAAAATAGTAAAACAGCTAGAACATACCGAAAAGATGCCAGAAGGAAGAATAGCGGAACAAATATTGAAAAAAACCACAAGACAACCGAGATATCAGAAGACCATGGAAGAGAGAGAGGTCGAAGCAGGCAAGTGGCTTATTCATCGAAAAGAAGAAGATGAAGACGAGCAGTCAGCGACCTGCATATGAATTTTACGACTAGAGATTACTAGTGTTTTTTTATTTAGAAGTACCAAAGCAGTGACTATGTAGAGAAGTACCTGGATGGTGTAGCTAAATGTTACAAAAAAACTGTTTTTCATTTTCACTTTGCTTTGCATTTTCGCCACCGATCGAAAGTTGAATAAAAAATAGGACTTTTACGGTGGGTTTTCTTGGTAACTATGGGTACAGATTTGGTTGTTGGAAGTATTAGGGAGGATATTGTGTGGAAAAGGATATGGGATATACATGGGAAGGAACTCAGAAGGGCGATAAAATGGTTAAAATGGCTCTGAGCACTATGGGACTTAACTTCTGAGGTCATCAGTCCCCTAGAACTTAGAACTACTTAAACCTAACTAAGGACACCACAAACATCCATGTCCGAGGCAGGATTCGAACCTACGACCGTAGAGGTTGCGCGGTTCCAGACTGTAGCGCCTAGAAGTGCGATACTAATGTTAGATGAGTAGGAAGCCAGCAGGGCAAGGATAGGGTGGCATGAAGCCTTCATTTGAGATCTGATGGGTGCGGTCTGCTATGCCTGGAATGAAGGGTGGATTTTAAGGGTGAATTCATGTTCTGAGAGATAAAAGCGATCCAAATACCACTAAAAAATGAGGAGAAATATTTGGAGAAGGTCAGTCGTGGTGACTTTCGTTAGACGCGCAGCAGCATGCCAGGATTCTCAATGATGAGAGGGACTCAGTTTTACAGTAGGTGCATGAGAGGGACTCAGTTTTACAGTAGGTGCACGAGAGACGAATGTGTGGGCACTTTCTGAGCTCATACAGGACGCTGGTGGGAGAAGGAAGTGGTATACAGAAAACGAGACGGAGTGCAAGTTGCTCAGTGATTTGAAACAGAGCAATAAAACTTGGGAGGATCGGAGTTAATAGAGTGCGTCGTCATATTTATACATAACAATTACCTTGGCGACACGCGCATTGCCGGCCGAAGTGGCCGCGCGGTTCTGGCGCTGCAGTCTGGAACCGCGAGACCGCTACGGTCGCAGGTTCGAATCCTGCCTCGGGCATGGATGTGTGTGATGTCCTTAGGTTAGTTAGGTTTAACTATTTGTAAGTTCTAGGGGACTAATGACCTCAGCAGTTGAGTCCCATAGTGTTCAAAGCCATTTGAACCATTTGAACACGCGCATTAATATGTAGGTTGCACGACTCCCCCTTGTCGAATAGCAGAGTTAAAACTCGGTTATTGTTGTTGTTATTGTTGTTGTTGTTGTTGTTGGAGTCTTCAGTCCGAAGATAGGTTTGATGCAGCTCTTCACGTTAGTCCATTAGTCTATACTGTGCCAGCCTCTTCATCCATGCGTAACTACTCCAGCCTCCATCCTTTTGAAGCTGCTTACCGTATTCAAACCTTGGTCCCTCCTCAACAATTTAACAGCCGCCCCCCCCCCCCCCCCACACACACACAGCATCACTCTTCTTTTCATTACCAAATTGATGTTTCCTTCATATCGCACGATATGTCCTATCGACCGTTCCATATTTTAGTCAAGTTGTGCCATAAAGTTCTTTTTCTATTCACTATTTTCCCCACAGCTATTCGATTTAGCCATCTAATCTTCAGCATTATTCTGTAGCAACACACTTCAAAAACTTCTGTTCTCTTCTTATCTGAACTGCTTATCGTCCACGATTACCTTCTGTGTTATGCTACAGTCCACACAAATACCTTCAGAAAAGATTTTCTAACCTTTAAATTTATATTCGGTGTTAACAAATTTCTCTTTTCCAGAATTATTTTCTTGATATTGCCAGCCTGTATTTTATATCCTCTCTACTTCGACCATTGCCAGTTAGTTCGCTGCTCAAATAACAAAACTAAACTATTACTTTTATCTCATTTTCTAATTTAATTCTATTAGCATCGCCTGATTAAATTCGACTACTTTCAATTGTTCTGCTTTTGTTGATATTTATCGTATAACTTCTTTTCAAGATAATCCTCATACCGTTCAGCTGCTTTTCGGAGTCATTTGCCATCTCTGACAGAATTACAATGTCATCCACAGACATCGAAATCTTTATTTCTTGTCTCTGAACTTAAAATTTCTCCTTGGTTATCTCTACCGATTGCTCAGTGTACAGACGGAATGAGACGTGGGAGAGACTGTCTCACTCCCTTCTCAGCTACTGCTTCGTTTTTTATGTCCTCCGACTTTTATAACAGGAATCTGGTTTCTGTAAAAGCTTCAGATAACTTCTCGCTCCCTGTTTTTTTTTTTTCTTTTTTCCTTGTTTTTCCTCCGTGCTGTCTTCAGACAATCAAAGAGTATAAAAGTTCTTTAGTCAAATTAACAAAATTAACTGTCGTTTGAGGAGGCACTGAGCGTGTAATAATGTATTTGTGAAGAACTTAAAAAATGACGGAGTCATACGCATTGTCCATTTGAAAGCAGGCACCATATTTAATAAGGTCCTCCACCAAACTTATTTCCACAGATTTCTTAATAACGGAGAATCAATAGGATCTCGTCTCAGTCAATTTTTTCTTGCTAGAATAATCCATGAAATGTGTCGTGAAGATACTATTGTCGCGAAAGGTGAGTGTGATAACCTTTTCTACATGACGTGCATATGGTCAAGCCGGTGTAGGCCTTATCACAAAGATATACATTACACAGATGAGCTAAGACATTATGATCATCTGATTCACAGTGTGTATGTCCACCTTTGGAACAAAATAAGGCAGCGATTTTCCGTGGCACGGATTCAATCCGGACGCACTATCGACCTGGTGTGATAAGAAACGTGATTCACCGACCACGCGACACATTTCCACTCATCCACGGCCACTCTCGATGATCCTGTGCCCACTATAATCGCAACTGACAATGTCGTTGGGTTAAAATCTAAATGATGCGATGAGGATGGTGACAGGAACTCTTAAATCCTCACCAACACCATGGCTGTCAATACTAACCAGTGTTGGCGCTCCGAAAAAAATGGTTCAAATGGCTCTGAGAACTATGGGACTTAACATCTATGGTCATCAGTCCCCTAGAACTTAGAACTACTTAAACCTAACTAACCTAAGGACAGCACACAACACCCAGCCATCACGAGGCAGAGAAAATCCCTGACCCCGGTTGGCGCTCCGAATCTCCGACAACAACAACCAGTAACACATGAATGAATGAAACACAAAATATCCAGAGACTTGCCAATTCCTGAAACATTGAACAAGTTACCACACACCTGATTAAAATCTGGAGAACTGATCTGGGGAAAAACTGGCCATCTCGCCCCAGAAAGCTACACTTGAGAGCCAAAGAAAATGGTACACCTGCCTTATATCGTGTAGGGCCCCCGCGGGCACGCAGAAGTGCCGCAACACGACGTGGCATGAACTCCACTAATATCTGAAGTAGTGCAGGAGGGAACTGACAACAGCTTGAACAGTTCCCTGCTGACATGCAGGGTCCATGGATTCGTGTAGTTGTCTCCATACCTGTACACGTCCATCTGCTCTATACAACTTGAAATGAGACTGTGCAACCAGGCAATATGTTTCTAGTAGTGGGTGTTGACGGGCCCAGGAGAGGCGTAAAGCTTTGTGTCGTGCAGTCATAAAGGGTACACGAGTGGGCCTTCGGCTCCGAAAGCCCATATCGATGATGTTTTTCTAAATGGTTCCCACGCTGACACTTGTTCACGGCCCGGCACTGAAATCTGCAGCAATTTGCGGAAGGGTTGCACTTCTGTCACGTTGATAAATTCTCTTCACTTGTCGTTGGTCCCGTTCTTGCAGGATCTTTTTCTTGCCGCACCAATGTCGGAGATTTGATGTTTTGCGGATTTCTGATAATCACAGTACACTCGAGAAATGGTCGCACGGGAAAATCCCCACTTCATCTCTACCTCGGAGATGATGTGTTCCATCGCTCGTGCGCCTACTATAACACCACGTTTAGACTCACTTAAATCTTGATAACCTGCCATTGTAGCAGCAGTAACCGATCTAACAGCTGCACCATACACTTGGCTTACATTGGTCTTGTCGACCGCAGCGCCATATTCTGTCTGTTTACGTATCTCTGTGTTTGAATAGGCATGCCTGTACCAGTATCTTTCGCGCTTCAGTACATAATCTAAGAAATGAATCGGGAAATCAGTGCACGTCTTTGAATGGTCGTAAGGAGTTAGATCCGACCATCCAACTCCCGGGTGCCAACCAACCAAGAAACGTACGAAGCTCCCTCAACAGTATTAGAGATGGCCAAGCCGTGACCAATACACAACTAGGGAATTACCGATCATGATCAATGCGAATGCGGAACAGAGGAACAAACACTGGAGCACATTTTACACGACTTCCCAAGAGGAAAATTCATGGGTACGTGGAAAGAGCAGACGCGATACCTGCAACAATTCAGTTGGTGGCGTCCTTGGATTTACAGCTACGACAGAAAATGAATATCTCAACTTGTTTTAGCTACTGCCGGTTCTTCAGCTTTCGTTATTACCTATACATACATACTTATAGATGTATCTCCTTGTACTGATTCGTATCATTTTATCTTTATCAATTGAACTGAGTGTATTTGTAAAATGTATTGCTGTAATCCATACGCTAAATAAAAAAATAAACACAGGAGCAACGATTGGTTTCACGGTCCTTCAGTTACTTTCCATAAATGCGAGTGAAACTGGCAAAGCAAACAGCCGACCAGCGTCGCCGATTTCCAGATGCTCTTTCTCAGATGCAAGGTGATAACTATCTGTCCTCTGTCAAAGTTACTTATGTCAATGAACTTCTATATTTGTGGCCATTATCGTCGCTAGAGCGATTCCCCGTTCATTCTTTTCCGTTTATAGGCCTATATTTTCGTTACCGTACAACGCAACCAAGCGGCATTCACTCTCGCGGTGGGCAGTGGTCATAATGTTTTGGCAGTCTTTCCACAAATTCAGATCGCTGCTTGGTTGTAAACCGAAGTTTTGAGACAAGAAGTCTACATCTACATATATACTCCGCAAGACACCGCATTGTGCATGACGGAGGGTATCTTGTGCCTTGTACCATTACAGTCAACTGTAATTAAGTAATCTCATGGAAAACTCACTAAGTCAAGAAAATTTCAAGACTCACACATACAATACAACTCTAGCTGGTAGTAGTATATTGTTTAGATAGCAAAACAAGTATAGTATGTCAGGAAACGATTGTTTTAAATTTTAAGATGTTAAGTTTTTAAGAAGCATAAATTAAAGAACTGTTGCCATTATACGAAGCCAATAAACTGTTATAATCAAAGTAAAATGCTGCTAGTGATGTAGTGCCAATGCCTATTTTCGTCTCTACGTCGCCATTAAAAATTTGGATAGGCGATACCACGGAGGTCTTTTTGAGTCTGAAAAATAAATGTCATCGACTTCGAGTGGTTTTGGTCATTTGACTCTGGACGTGAGGGGCCGACGCACGCTGCACTCATCTATCGGCGTCGGCGAATATAGTAAGTATTATCATATAATTACTCTGCGGAGCCAGAAGTCATAGGAAGGCATTGGATTTGATTTCGGTCGTCGGCTGCTGAAGACTATGCAGTGTATTTGCTCCGCACGAAATGTGAGAATACGACATAAGAAGAGGGGAGAGGAGAGGAGAGGAATCTGCTTCTGACGCCCCTCATCTAAACATGTGTCGCACTGGTTCCTCTATGGATGTATCACCTCCATTGCGGTTGGGGAAGAGGCATGGCCCGGCAGAAAACTATTCACAGTCATGCCAGACAGAGTGACAAGTTATCAGCACTGGTGAACTAAAAGCATTTTGCCATCCACAGCGATCAGATAATATTGGATATCATCCACAGCTTCTAGCCATCCTTCTCGACAGTTCTGAAACTGAAAAGAAACGAATGAAACCAGATTTTCTCTCTCTCTCTCTCTCTCTCTCTCTCTCTCTCTCTCTCTCTCTCTCACACACACACACACACACACACACACACAAATGCTGATGTTCTGATGCTTGCATGTTTCATGCTGATGTTTCATCAGCTGTACCTGTTCAAATATCCTACGATTATATTTGCGTGGTCTGTAAATTTTTTGTTTGGGACAGTCATATAAGTTGTATATATTATTGTTTCCACATTTTGTTTACTAGGTGAGTACCCAGCTTTCAAAAAACGGTTCAAATGGCTCTGAGCACTATGCGACTTAACTTCTGAGGTCATCAGTCGCCTAGAACTTAGAACTAATTAAACCTAACTAACCTAAGGCCATCCCACACAGCCATGCCCGAGGCAGGATTCGAACCTGCGACCGTAGCGGTCGCTCGGCTCCAGACTGTAGCGCCTAGAACCGAACGGCCACTCCGACCGGCGTACCCAGCGTTGCTGGAGTATATACTTATTCGACTCCTCTGTTAGCCTATCTCCTCCTTCTCCCTCTCCCAGCCCATCTCCTCCTCCATCTCCTCCTCCCCTCTCTATTTGACTATCTCCTCCCCCCCCCCTCTTCCTGTGTCTATTTCCTCCTCCCCCTCCTCTCCATAAATCTCCTCCCCCTTCCCTATGCCCATCTCCTGCTCCTCTCTCTCGCTGGCCATCTCTTCCTCCCTCCTCTCACTGTCCATTTACTCATCTTTCCTTTTTCTGTCCATCTCCTCCTCTTCCGTCGCGGGGACCGAGTGGTTCTACGCGCTACAGTCTGGAACCGCGCGACCGCTACGATCGCAGATTCGAATCCTGCATCGGGCATGGATGTGTGTGATGTCCTTAGGTTAGTTAGGTTTCAGTAGTTCTAAGTTCTAGGGGACTGATGACCTCAGCAGTTAAGTCCCATAGTGCTCAGAGAAATTTGAACCATTTTTTTCCCTCTCCCCCTCTCTCTTTCCCTCACCTTCTTTCCCCTTTCCGTCTGTCCATCTCCTCTTCCCTCCTTCTCTCCACGTTATCACTCTCATCCGAATAGGAGGCTGCTGTTTCTTACCACCAGATAATTTATTTCCATATAATAAATAATATATGCACCAAGTTTGGTAGAAATCGATCCAGGGGTTTAGGAGGGGCTTTAACAGAGGATGCACACGTCAGGCATATTTAACACATTTCACACATCTTTACATGCATATTTTACCTGTATCTCTAGAGAATCTCACCCTTCAGCTTAATATTTATGACGCGATATCTCCTGAACAATGTATTATACAATAATATAATTTTGCAGGTACATTCAGTGGTATATTTGGATATCGTTTGCGAAATGTGTTGCGAACGTAATTAGTAGTAAAAAGGTAAGAAATTAAAAAGTCCTGCATAATGTGACAGTTTTTCACTAATTTCAATGTTTATTACGTCATATCTCTTGAACTATGTGTCGTACAGTGATATAATACCGTAGGGACATTCAACGGCATATGTGGATACCACCTGCGAAATTTTTTACGAATAAAGTTCGTAACAAAGAAGTCATGAATTTAAACGTCACGCAGGATGCGACAGTTTTTCACACATCTCAGCGTTTATGACGTCATACCTTCTGACGTATGCGTCGCACAATGACATTTGTATAGGTACATTCAGTGGTATATTTGATTAGTGTCTGCAAAATGTGTCTTGAATATAGTAAGTAATAAAGAAGTAACAAATTAAAATGTCACGCCTGTGGCAGCAGTTTTTCTGCGTGGAGAGAATGATATAGTAAGCGACAAACTTTTTCCTTTCATGGTTTTGTGGGGATAAAAGGTTTCATTAAGGCTTTAAATTATGTACAAAAGTTTTTGCAAGTCACCAAGTGCTCTCATTCTGAAACACTGGATGAATACAATCTGAGTATTTGTGCGTCATGGGCTGTACTTCTTTTTAACCCCCATCCCCTTCCCTTTGATAGGCAGATGGGTCTTTCACCGACAGCGATTCTTTCCAGATAGTGAGTCATATGTGTACGTAGTTTGGTTAAAATCTGTCCAGTGTTTCAGGAGGAGGTGTGAGATGCATACATACATGCATTTTTGTAATACGTATGGCTGCAAAGCTTGCATGGTGGTGATACTGGTGGTTCGAAGTTTCAGAGACAACCCTATTGCGAGTATGGTTGGTGGGTGAGAGATAAGAAGCAGTTCACAGCACTGAAAGGGTACAGTACCGCCCAACATTGAAAATAGGTACAACATTCTTCGTTATTCTTGTCAGTACAACATATTTTTTGTAATAATAACTCAGTTTCACTTAATACACCGAAGTCGGATACCAGTGTAGGAAATAATGACAATTTATTTATTTAATTGATCACATGTGCACTCCCACAAAATAAATCCCTACATACAATTTGGTGAGATCTGCGAAATGAATGAATGTATGGTCGTCTGCTAACCACAGATAGTGAATGTGCAATATATGATCATCTTTGAGATGGGCCTTTGGTGGAACCAAAGAGATGAAATTTACCTGAGCTTTGAGCGCCTAAAATGTGGCTGACCAATACGGTAACATGGTGCACCCCCACCTCGATGGAGGTGCGAGCTAACCTGAAGAACGGCCATGTTTTCGGCACTCTGCCGCTGGAACTAGTGTTGGTAAGACCTGTCTTAGGCGTGCTCCGTAAGGACAATAGAGTGGAGACATGGTATGCATGTGACATACTTAAGAGTAGTTTAGAATAATAATTTCTCTATTTCATGAACTTTTCTGGGGAGAATTAAATGTCAGGCAGGTAATATTAATGGGATCGTAGTAATCTTCGGAAGTGACCAACGGTCACAATGAAACCACGTGTAGCAATAAGTTGAAATACTTCCGATTGCTTAAGTTAAGCTGAATTACTAGCGTGTGTACTATAAGTTGGAAATATTTAAGAAATGGCGTGTGCAGGACTTGAAATTAGAGGCGAGTACATCCACATGGTGAGTACTGTGTGAGTCTCAGTCTGTGTATGAGACAAAGGATAAAGAGAAGTACTCGTCCATGGTATCAGTTGAGGACTCGCGTGTGTGATGAATATGTTCTTAATATTACTTTGCGTGTTGTGTTTCTGTGTGACGCTTGATTCAAACTATAATACTCAGAGAGAAGCAAGGTGAGTCAGCCGTCTATCCAGCAACGCCACTTGGCTTGCAATTCACAGGAAGACGTGCATATAACGTCCAGAGTTCGTAGTAGGAAAGAAAAGTCACGAAGTGGGGCAGTGTCGTGTGGAACTGGGATGAATACTAATTGAAGTGGGAAAGCTGAAAGTGATGTGATTATAATGTTGTGACTATTCCTTATGTCGTATTCCATGTTGCAGTGTGGTGTATGTCATTTAATTTAAGTATGTGTGGTTTGCATGGGAGAGTAGCAAGGTAGTTTCAGAGGTAGTGGGTTATGCATGTTCCTTTTGTACCGCTCGGTCTGGAGGAAAGTTTCGTGATGATGGTTGTCAGAGTCGAAGTGTGAGATATAGAAAAAGATCCACCATCCTATCCAGAAAGTGCACTGTAGCATTAAATAATTACGAGACCATAATATAGAGAATCACCAATGTAAAGCCATGCCCACTGGGCGGAATTTCTCGTGTGTTATTGTTGTAGGTTATAGAATTTGTGTGTTTAGGTTATAGAATTTATCGGAATAAATAAGATAGTGAAAAGAAAAAGATTGGTGGCCTTTTCCTCCGAATTGTATGTTGTCATGATATCCAGAATTTATAATGTGTGCGCCATTCATATTCTGTGCGATGGCCACGTGTTGATAAAAGCTGTTAAATAAGAAAGAAAATGTGGTATTTCCAGTGCGTAGTGAACAGTCAGTGTTGTGTAAATTACTAACAGTCAGATGTGCGTTATCCGTTGCGTAATGTTCAAACGGGAGAATAATTTGTAACTTAATTGTGAGTACTAGAGCTCAGGCTACTTGATAAATAAGAATGAGTCCACTCGCTTGGCAGACCACTCATCTTGCAGGCCTGACTGCTTGATGCCACAGTATGAGCAAAGCATGTGGGTGCCTCTCAGCACTATTTCTAATGCACATGGTCTCTCTCTCTCTCTCTCTCTCTCTCTCTCTCTCCCTAAGTCTCCTCAACAAATGGTACCACTGTGTCCAGGGTACTGGTGTCACTGGTGCTAGAACTACAATTTGTGTGGGATCACAGCTGGATCTCAATGCTCTGGAAAAGATTGCAAAGTTTTCTAATTTGTGTTGAAATGTTTTCTTCCAACGCAGTCAAAGGGAAGGCGTCTGATCTTCGTGAGGTGCTAATGGTTAAAATCGACTGGTACTGGCTGTGACCGAGATCTCTAGGCTCAGACAGACTATCAAGTCAAATAAACGAGTTTTCAAAAGGAAGTTAACTTTAGTTAAAATAACAAAGCAACAGCCATTACAATTCCGCGTGTTCACATAGATAGGCGATTTAAAACCCAGAAGCAGAATAAGCCACGCATGTAATGTGCTTTTCATACAAGTATGTGCAAAACCACGCTATGTCAAAGTGACATTCAATTGAATATGAATTAATCATGAATCATCCACACCATTGCGAGTCATTACTGAGTGTAATGTACGCAACGGATTTAGTAACGCTTTCATTTATGTAAGCCCTAGCAGTGAATCTGAAGGTGGGGGGGGGGGGGATTGCATTAAATATTTATCATTGAAAGGGAATGGATGTGGTAATAAATTCAAGATTTAAGTGTACACTATGGTTTATTGTAAATGACAGTTGGAATGATAAAGCATTAAAAATCAATTATATTACAATACTGGCCATTAAAATTGCTACACCAAGAAGAAATACAGATGATAAACAGGTATTCATTGGACAAATATATTGTACTAGAACTGACATGTGATTACATTTTCACGCAATTTGGGTGCATACATCCTGAGAAATCAGTACCCAGAACAACCACCTCTGGCCGCAATAACGGCCTAATACGCCTGGGCATTGAGTCAAACAGAGCTTGGATGGCGAGAAGAGGTACAGCTGCCCATACAGCTTCAACACCATTCCACAGTTCATCAAGAGTAGTGACTGGCGTATTGTGACGAGCCAGCTGCTCGGCCACCATTGACCAGATGTTTTCAACTGGTGAGAGATCTGGATAATGTGCTGGCCAGGGCAGCAGCCGAACATTTTCTGTATCCAGAAACGCCCGTACAGGACCTGCAACATGCGGTCGTGCATTACCCTGCTACTTGTAGGGTTTCACAGGGATCGAATGAAGGGTAGAGCCAAGGGGCGTAACACATCTGAAATGGAGCGTCCACTGTTCAAAGTGCCGTCAATACGAACAAGAGGTGACCGAGACGTGTAATCAATGGCACCCCATACCATCACGCCGGGTGATACGCCAGATTGGCGATGACGAATACACGCTTCCAATGTGCGTTCACCGCGATGTCGCCAAACACGGATGCGGCCATCGTGATGCTGTGAACAGAACCTGGATTCATCTGAAAAAATGACGTTTTGCCATTCGTGCACCCACGTTCGCAGGCGCTCCTGTCTGTGATGCAGCGACAAGGGTAACCGCAGTCATGGTCTCCGAGGTGATCGGCCATGCTGCTGCAAACATCGTCGAACTGTTCGTGCAGATGGTTGTTGTCTTGCAAACGTCCCCATCCGTTGACTCAGGGATCGAGACGTGGCTGCACGATCCGTTACAGCCATGCGGATAAGATGCCTGTCATCTCGACTGCTAGTGATACGAGGCCGTTGGGATCCAGCACGGCGTTCCGTATTACCCTCCTGAACCCACCGATTTCATATTCTGCTAACAGTCATTGGATCTCGACCAACGCGAGCAGCAATGTCGCGATACGATAAACCGCAATCGCGTTGGGCTACAATCCGACCTTTATCAAAGTCGGGAACGTGATGGTACGCATTTCTCCTCCTTGCACGAGGCATCACAACAACGTTGCACCAGGCAACGCCGGTCAACTGCTGTTTGTGTATGAGAAATCGGTTGGAAACTTACCTCATGTCAGCACGTTGTAGGTGTCGCCACCGGCGCCAGCCTTGTGTGAATGCTCTGAAAAGCTAATCATTTGCATATCACAGAATCTTCTTCCTGTCGGTTGAATTTCGCATCTGTAGCACGTCATCTTCATGGTGTAGCAATTTTAATGGCCAGTAGTGTATATACGGATAGAAGAGAGACGATGCTTGGATTTGCCGATGATGTGGTGATTTTGAGTCAAACTCTGAATGAGGTGACAACAGATACGTCTCTATTTATGGTAGAAGAGGGAAAATTAGATTTACTGGTCAACGATGAGAAAAATGAAGTAAGTGGTAGTGTCGTATCGACAAAATGAAATGGACGTCATGAGTATAGATGGACACAATTTTGAAAGAGTCGAAACGTTCAAGATCTGGGGTCTGTATTTTCGAATAGAAGTGAAAGAGAAGGAAATTCGACAAAGATTAATAAATGTGAACCGTGCGTACTACATATTAAACTTAAATCTGTCATTGACTGCATCCCGGGAAATCAAGGTACAGATTTACATGGCGAAGTGCAAAAGGTCTTACGGTATGATTGTGAGATATGGGCAAGTACAAAGACAATAAATGAGCGCAACCGAGCATTTGAGATGAAGATTTTCAGGAAAATTTATGGTCCGGTGTACAACTCAGAAACTGGAAGAAGGGAAAGAAGACGCAAATGAAGATCTGAATCTGTGGTTTAAGAAAGCTGATACTGAGTGAATGATTGCAAGAAGACGACTGCAGTGGGCAGGACATGTTCTGAGCAGAGGGTGGTCTCCCTGACAAAGTATTAGCACATCAGCCAACTGGTAGACGTTCAAGCGTTCGCCCGCAGACGATGTGGAAAGACAGAACTTTAGCGACCCAGGGAAAAGCAGGTTTAACAACCAGCATTAAGAATGCCCTAGACCGAAGTAAATGGGCAAACAAAAGTAATCAAGTTTTTGTGATGTTACAGCTCTGTTTAGTCATAATTTGTGCAACGGATGTGTTGAGCATTTCGTTATGTTTTATTTTTACTTATTTGCATATTTTTGTCTTTTGCCTTGAGCATAAATGACCTGTTTATGTGCAAAGGCATTGCCTCTACTCCGTTAATGCTGTAACTTAAGCAAAAGAATGGCTTTGTCGACGCAATCAGTTGCTTTTGTTACGTCAAAGGAATACCTACTGTCCTCAGCCTATCGTTTAACGCTGCTAGAGCGTCACACACAAAAGAATAAATTGCGTTTACTGTGAATACTCCTTTCCTTAAACTATTTCTTGATTTGTAAAGATAAAAAATCGCCTCCCAGTGGGTGTGTTTCGTATTTAGACTTCATAGTACATTATTTTAACGCTTTTCTGCGCATTTTAAAACTGAGTACATTTGTACTGGTAAAAACTCTCATTGCGAACGTCTCAAATCACCTCCGGAGGGGGGAGGGTGATATTTAGACTTCATAGAACGTTATTTTAACGCTTTTCTGAGCATTTTAGAACTGTGAGTGCATTTGACATTTGTACTGGTAAAAACTCTCACTACTGCGAACGTCTAAAATCTCCTTCGGAGAGGGGGGGGGGGAGGGGGTGTTTGATATTTAGACTTCATAGAACGATATTTTAACGGTTTTCTGAGCATTTTAAAACTGTTACTACACTTGTACTGGTAAAACTCTCACTTCGAACGTCTGAAGTACAGTCTAATTTCTCACTAACTAACCGCAGAAAAATTTCTGTGGTATCACGTCTCAAAATCTGAGATATCATTTTTTTTTCCTCAAAAGTACCGGTACGGAGTACCGTTGTGTACCGTCACAAATCAAGCCCTGCCTGAGACCAAACTACGAGTTTGACCGTAAATTACGTGTACTGTGGTGTGTCACTATTCTCATACATACTGCATCATTAAAAAGCGTTTGGAAACAGCATTTCAATCTGCCAGGAAATTTACCGTATCTGAAAGACACATTGCACATATGAGTGAGTATAGAATTAAAATACGGTGCACTGATTTCATAATCCTTATTGAAACACTTTGAGCGTTTTTAATACAGCGAAGTAATGGTCCATCCGTAATATATGTAAAATATTATACATCGAACTCTGCGTCTGGGAGTGGTACGCACGTGCGCGATGACAGACGGCAGCGCAGAGTGGTGCAAAAGTCTGCGTGGGCGAGAGAGAGGTGCGTGCGGCCTTGGGAGACGTGAAGGCATAGCTGTGGAGCTGTGCGGCCCAGCTTCTGCGGAGCGCACCTGGCCTCGCTCACACACACACACACACACACCAGCCGCGCGCGTAATTGCTGCCGCAGCCTGGAGCAGCGGCGCAAAGAAAAAACCTGGCTGCGCGTTCTGCGCGTGTAGCTTTCTCTCGCGCAGAGAGGCGATAGCTGGTAGCTCCGGGGCACCGGGGCCCAATCCACACAGCTTTGACCTACGCGAGTTGGACTTAATGCGAAAATGAAATGTTGTGGTTGGCTGTGAGCGTCCGCGAGGAAACCGCGCTCTCTCGTGCGACCGCAGAGGCGTTATTTCTGGCTTCACGATATCTGTGTGATCCGCATACACCAGATGCAGAACAAATCGTACAGCAATTGATACTGACAGATAACAAAGGCTGTTTTAACACCAAACAGCTTTAGTAGACATGGTCCTATTCGAGGTTGTATGCCGTTGCCTTCCTGAGGCATTTGAACTGACTATTATAGGGGACATACAGCTTAACGTGGTCTCCGAAGGAGAGCGCATCTCGCCATTTTTGTGGTTCGTACCTCAATGGCTCTTTACAATTTGTTCAGAAACCAGAAGGCGGTGATAAGAGTCGAGGGGCACGAGAGGGAAGTAGTGGTTGAGAAGGGAGTGAGACAGGGTTGTAGCCTCTCCCCGATGTTATTCAATCTGTGCATTGAAGAAGCAGTAAAGAAAACCAAAGAAAAACTTGGAATAGGAATTACGATCCAGGAAGAAGAAATAAAAACCTTAGGTTTGTCGATGACATTGCAATTCTGTCAGAGACTGCAAAGCACTTGGAAAAACAGTTGAACGGAATGGGCATTGTCTTGAAAGGAGGGTATAAGATGAACATCAACAAAGGCAAAATGAGGATAATAGAATGTACTCGAATTAAATCGGGTGATGCTGAGGGAGTTACATTAGAAAATGAGACACACAAAGTAGTAAATGAATTTTGCTCTTTTGGCAGCAAATAACTGAGGGTGGTCGAAGTAGAGAAGATATAAAGTGTAGACTAGCGACGGCAAGGAAAGCGTTTCTGAAGAAAAGGAATTTGTTAAAATCGAGTATAGATTTAAGTGTCATGAAGTCTTTTCTGAAAGTATTTGTATGGAGTGTAGCCACGTATGGATGTGAAACGTGGACGATAAACAGTTTAGAAAAGAAGAGGATAGAAGCTTTAGAAATGTGGTGCTACAGAAGAATGCTGAAGATTAGATGTGTAGGTCACATAACTAATGAGAAAGTACTGAATACAATTGGGGAGAAGAAGAATTTGTAGCACAACTCGACTAGAAGAAGGGATCGGTTGGCAGGACAAGTTTTGAGGCGTCAAGGGATCACCAGTTCAGTACTGGAGGGAAGGTTGGAGCGTAAAAATCGTAGAGGGGGACAAAGAGATGAATACACAACGCAGGTTCAGAGAGACGTAGGTTGTATTAGTTGCTCGGAGATGAAGAAACTTGCACAGGATAGAGTAGCATGGAGAGCTGCATCAAACCAGTCTCTGGACTGAAGACCACAACAACAACCTCAGTCGCTAAATAAGGAATCCTCACAGGATCGGTTTGTTGTCCGTCTGTCTGTCCGTTCTTTATGGCTCCTTTTTCTCAGGAGCGGGCAGATGTATCAAGTCGATATTTACGTCAAATACTAAGTCTATACTTCCTTGCCGATGTAAATGGTGTAAGCGTCTAAGTCAACGCAGTCCAAAGATACGGCCACTTTCGTCACGTACGAGGGCGTACTGAGAAGTGAATTCTCTGTGAGAAATCTCTTAAAGCTTTTTAAATGACACAAACACTATTAACATCCTACATCTTTATTCTTCATGTCTACACTTACGTCACATACGAGGGCGTACTGAGAAGTGAATTCTCTGTGAGAAAACTCTTAACGCTTCTTAAATGAAACAAACACTATTAACATCCTATATCTTTATTCTTCATGTCTACACTTACGTCACATACGAGGGCGTACTGAGAAGTGAATTCTCTGTGAGAAAACTCTTAAAGCTTTTTAAATGAAACAAACACTATTAACATCCTACATCTTTATTCTTCATGTCTACGTATTTGTAGCCCTCTGCCGCAAGAGGGCTCCGAATTGTATCGTCTAACATGGCAGTGCGTAATGTAACTATTTTCGGCGCGTGAGAAACAACGTGCTGTAATCGAGATCGAATCCGAAGAGTTTTTCCAGACATGGAGCACTCTCTTCTTTAGCATGTCAATATCAGACTACACACGAGCGCTGCGACATTTCAAACAATCCGGCGCCTTGGTTTCACTGTCATCAACCATCCTCCATAGAGTGCCGACTTGGCCTCATCCGATTTTCATCTGTTTCCAAAACTTAAAGAACACATTCGAAGACTTGACTTTCATGGTGATGAAGCAGTGTAAGCATATTTGACGTTCTGGCTCCATCAACAGAGTCGAACATACGGCTGAGGCAGAATCAACAAAGTGGTCTCTCGTTGGAAGAAATATGTTCGTCGCCAAGACGACTATGTTGAGAAATAAAGATGTAGACATGAAGAATAAAGATGTAGAATATCAACAGCGTTTGTTTTGTTTAATACGGTTTAAGAGCTTTCACATAAAAAATTCGGAGGCATTACTTTTCAGCACGCCCACGTACTTAGATACTTGCGAACTCGCTCCTCAAAACCTGTAAATGAACTATGCGTGTACGTACTTAATTTTGTACAAACCTGCCAGAGCCTGATTCTTACTCGCACTTGCTCGGTTTTTCACGTTAACGAACTCTACCTGATCGGTAATTTCCAAGATCAAATGCAAGCAACATATGTCGAGCGCGCGACTGTCATGGCTGGATATATCAATAAATTACTGCTTTTGCTTACAGAGTTGATAACGGAACGTTTTGTAACAGAGAACCTCGTCACAGTGCCCCATAGATGAGTGAAATGAAGCCGGCGCAGTGTCGACTTGCATTACTCTTATCTGGCGGGTGTTAATTCCGACATCGTGTACTAGGGAAAATGGTTCAGAGTTCAAAAAATGGTTCAAATGGCTCTGAGCACTATGGGACTTAACATCTGAGGTCATCAGTCCCCTAGAACTTAGAACTACTTAAAACTAACTAACCTAAGGACATCACACACATCCATGCCCGAGGCAGGATTCGAACCTGCGACCGTAGCAGTCCCGCGGTTCCGGACTGCAGCGCCTAGAACCGCACGGCCACCACGGCCGACGTTCAGAGTTCATTTAGCGACGAATTACAGTTGTAGGAATTGCGTGGATTATCATGGGGGAGACGTGTCTCAAACGAAATATAAGATATAGCTAGAATTTACCCCTGCTACGGCAAAACAGGATTTCTCCACGCTGCGTGATCAAAACGCGAATTGTCGATGATGAAGGTCTGTATCAGGAGTACGTTAAGTTAAATTACTGTCGGTTTTTCTGGTACATCTTTTGTCGTTGTTGTTGTCAACGCTGTAAACAAAATGAATATCTCTCGCTATGACAATCGTGCGCTGATTCATTGTTGTTGTGAACGCTGTAAACAACATCAATATGTGCAGCCACAACAATCGCGCACTCCATACACACCGAAACGCCAAAGAAGCTGGTATAGGCATGCGCATTCGAATACACAGATATGTAAACAGGCAGACTATGTCTCTGCGATCGGCAACTCCTATATAAGATAACTAATGCCTGGAGCAGTTGTTAGAGAGGTTGCTGCTGCTACAATGGCGGAAATTAAAGATTTAAGTGAGTTTGAACGTGGTGTTATAGCCGGCGCACGAGCAATGGGACGCAGCATCTCCGAGGTAGCGATGAAGTGGGGATTTTCCCGTACGACCATTTCACGAGTGTATCGTTAATATCAGGAATCCAGTAAATCATCAGATTTCCGACATCGCTGTCGCCGGAGAAAGATCCTGCAAGAACGGGACCAACGATGACTGAAGAGAATCGTTCAACGTGACAGAAGTGCAACCCTTCGGCAAATTGCTGCAGGTTTCAATGCTGGTCCATCAACAACTGTCGGCGTGCGAAACATTCAATGAAACATCATCGATATGGGCTTTCGGAGCCGAAGGCCCACTGGTGCAGCCTTGATGACTGCACGGCACAAAGCTTTACGCCTCGCCTGGGCCCGTCAACACCTACAATGCACTTGATAATTGGAAACATGTTGCCCGGTCTGACGAGAATCGTTTCAAATTGTATCGAGCGTATGGACGTGTACGGGTATGGAGATAAGCTCATGAATCCATCGACCTTGCATGGCAGCAGGGAACAATTCAAGTTGGTGGAGGCTCTGTCATGGTGTGGGGCGTGTGCAGTTGGAGTGGTATGAGACCGCTGATACGTCTAGATATGACTGACAGGTGACACGTACGTAAGCATCCTGTCTTATCACCTGGATCCATTCATGTCCGTTGTGCATTCCGACGGACTGAGGAAATTCCAGCAGCACAATGCGACACCCCACACGTCCAGAATTGCTACAGAGTGGCTCCAGGAACACTCTACTGAATTTAAAAACTTCCGTTGGCCTCCAAACTCCCCATACATGAATATTATTGAGTATATCGGGGATGCCCTGAAACGTTCTGTTCGGAAGAGATCTCCACCCCGTCGAAATCTTACGGATTCATGAACAGCGCTGCAGGATTCATGGTGTCAGTTCCCTCCAGCACTACTTCAGACATTATTCGAGGCCACGCAACGTCGTGTTGCTGCACTTCTGCGTGATCGCGTGGGCACGACACAATATTAGGCAGATCTACCAATGTCTTTGGCTCTTCAGTGTATATTGCTTAGAAGTGATCTTGGAAATTACTCCATATGTGCAAGGCTCTTTACTACTTTTTTGTTTTTGCATATTATATATATTATTGTCTCCCTTCTCGCCTTATAGCCTATCATAACTCTCCAAAACTGCCTTTTATGGCCAATTTCTCTAGCTAGTGTTTCCAATATTTTGTTCACACGTAACAAGTCATACTGTCTTGCAAAGTAACACAACTATGATTTGATTTTAAAACATGAAATGAGAAAACCCGCCACTGCAGCCGAGATCGCTAACACAAGCCTGTGTGATGGCACTTGATCTTGAGTTAAGATGTAGATGTAGAAGCCGGTTCGAAATGGAAGAGTAGTAGAGTAGAATTTACTAGCCTTTGCGTCATTGTGCCGGGTTACACTCGAGACCTCTCCGAAGCGTCTCTTGAACTGGGGGGATGTGGCACTGTTGTGGTGACCCGTCCGTCGGACGGGAACGTTTAACTTGGCGGTCCCCGATATGTTATTAGAGAGGAGTAGGCTATGTGCCGGCACAGAGTTTCAACCTCTTCTGTTATCATCATCGTCATCGTCGCCGTCGCCGTCGTCATCGTCATCATCCATCACAAACGTGAGACTACACTACACACGAATCCATTACACTAACCTAGATTCTGCAACTAGGCAAAGACATATCCCTCTTATATCAGCAAGAAAGGTGTTAATATGTGTAGAGGAAAAACACACTTTCGGACAGGCGACTGAAGCCACCCAGTGGGACATCCCGGCCAACAAAGCCATACGACATTAAAGTTTTTAAATCATACGAAACAACTTTTCAAAACACAAATATGATACCGCTTGTGAAACAAGGAAACGCATCCACTAAAAGAAACAAAATTTCTAAAGCAAACAAGACCCTTCTTTATACAACAAGTTGCGAGCTAACATCTGAAAGATGTTCGGGCTCAAATGCGGTTCCTCTTCGTCGAAATGTTTTGGCTCAAACTCGTCTAGGGGTTGAACCGCACGTGTCGCATTACACGCCCTAAACTATACACTTGTGACCTTTTGGTTAAATTATCTGGCTAATGGAAAGTTTGCGAAATACAGAGTTAACATAACATATAATAACAGTAATAATAATATCGGGAGCTAAATTAACGAGCCATAAATGATGTGGGTGACAAGTGCGATTTGGTTAGAATAATGTTTATTCAGAAAGCACACTAATAGCAAAAGTTGTCGTATTTAGAGTTACTGTTACACTCGAGAGCATATCTATTTGCCACAGTTCGATCATTCACAATCTCATTGCGAAATACAAGCTATCCACGAGAAAAGATAGAGTTTACACCAGTCGCGCGGCTGCTCGCCGCTCAGAGACAAGTCCCGCGATACCACACAACGCGAAATTTTGTAAGTCGTTTCACTTCCTAGCTGCCTAAAGACTGACTGTCCGCTTTCGCGTCTCAGTCCGAACTGTACCCTTTGGTGTCTCCAGCCGAACTGTCCGCTTTCACGTCTGAATCAGCAGTGTCCCTCTGCCCGTCCCCGGCCGCGTCTGCCGCGTGCCGAACATAGTCGCTCAACTCACTAGTGCGGTTCCCTTTCCTGAAGCCGTCTGGTTGGCTACAGCTTATTCTACATTATTTTACATTTTAACATATTTAAATAACCAAAGCTTGACCACTTTTACGTTCTAAATAAAGTAACAATAATATCCATTACAAAATAAACGTTAAATTCTTTTACACAAAACCAATACATTTCCCTTCTTAGTTTTGAATGCCACGGCCAGCAGTCTTGCACCAATGTGCTTTCTGATAAATAAATAAAGAACAAAAGTAATTATTAGACACTAAACTTTACAAAAATATTCTCTTACCTAATTACTCAATAAGGTGTAATGCTGTCATCGTTCAATGTGTTTTGTGTGGAGGAAACGACGATCTGATGCTTAACTGAAAATGCTGATAATTTAAGTTTACTACATCTTTCAAACACATAAAATTACAGAGTTGATATTTACAACGTTTGCATTTTGATGATGCACTTCTATATGAAATGTCGATCGTTAAGATCGACCAAAGCGTTCAGTTTTTAGCATTCAAGTCTTTGTTACAAAACTTGTTAAGTTAGTGAAGTTAATCCTAAACTATTATAGATACCCATCTTTTGCCGAAACATGTTGGGGTACTGAGAAAAACGGTGTGTTGCGTAACTGGCGGACCTCACATCCAACAATATTATAGATATGATCGATAGTCAAGTTTTCCCAAGTGTTTCCCTTTATGGCCAATCTTAGGTCCGCCATATTTAACACTGCTACGTCTCCTTGGCCACAAATGGCTTCTACTGGGTTTCCCTAAGAAGTAGGTTCTCGTCTGTCTCACTACAGCGCTTAGGCCTCAATAGACAGTAGACACCTACGAGGTTCCCCGTCTCTGGACGACAGGGTTCGTTTCACAATTCCTGAAGGCTGACTCTTTCAACCATATATTTAAATGAGAGCGCAATGCTCGTTAACTCACAGAGTATCCACTTCTGAAACAAACAAGACTCCTTTTCTAAAAAGAACGATCTACTTCTAAAATGATTATTGCCTCTCATATAATACAAACAAGGCTCCTCCTCTAATACAGGCTGAGCTTCTCTTCCTCTTCTAAAACGAACGAAGGTTTTATAGATCAACCGAGACTTCTCTTTTAGTACAACACGGCTCTTCTTTTAAAACAAACAGATCTCTTCTTTGAATACAAACAAATTAACTTGCTTGCTAAAGTGAACGTTATTCCTTCTAAACAAAAAAGCCACATCTTGTAAAACAATTTTGGCTTCTCTTCTAAAGCAAATAAATTTTATGTTTTAAAACAAACCAGGCTTCTCTTCCAAAAGCAACAAGGCTTCTGCTAAAAGTCGTGCAAGACTTCTCCTCCAAAGCAGAAAAAGACTTCTCTTCTAATCAACAAAAGCTCATTCTCAAAGCAAACGAACCTGTTCTTCCATAACAGGTAAGACTCCTCTTTTAATGTCTGTGATGTATGTGTTGTTGGTGCTGTTTACTACAACGTATATTATGATTCCTACCGTTTCATTCACGGATGGAGTGTGGGAAGAGTTAGTGCTTGTATATCTACACTATGTGATCAAAAGTATCACGTGGGTGAAAATGACTTACAAGTTCGTGGCGCCCTCCATCGGTAATGCTGGAATTCAGTATGGTGTTGGCTCACCCTTAGTCTTGATGACATCTTCCACTCTCGCAGGCATACGTTCAATCAGGTGCTGGAAGGTTTCTTGGGGAATGGCAGCCCATTCTTCAAGGAGTGCTGCGCTGAGGAAAGGTATCGATGTCGGTCGGTGAGGCCTCACACGAAGTCGGAGTTCCAAAACATCTCAAAGGTGTTCTACAGGATTCATATCAGGACTCTGAGAAGGCCAGTCCATTACAGGGATGTTATTGTCGTGTAACCACTCCGCCATAGGCCGTGCATTATGAATAGGTACCCGGTCGTGTTGAAAGACTCAGTCGCCATCTCCCAATTGCTCTTCAACAGTGGGAAGCCAGAAGGTGCTTAAAACATCTGTGTAGGCCTGTGTTGCGATAGTGCCACGCAAAACAACAAGGGGTGCAAACCCCTTCCATGAAAAAACACGATCACACCATCACACCACCGACTCCGAATTTTACTGTTGGCACTACACACGCTGGCAGATGGCGTTCACAGGGCATTCGCCATACCCACACCCTTCCATTGTGTACCGTGATTCGTCACTCCACACAACGCTTTTACACTGTTCAATCGTCCAATGTTTACCCTACTTACACCAAGCGAGGCGTCGTTTGGCATTTACCGGCGTGATGTGTGGCTTATGAGAAATCGCTCGACCATGAAATCCAAGTTTTCTCACCTCCCGCCTAACTGTCATAGTACTTATAGTGGATCCTAACTCAGTTTGGGATTCCTCTGTGATGGTCTGGATAGATGACTCTGCCTATTACACATTAAGATGCTCTTCAACTGTCGGCTGTCTCTGTCAGTCGACAGACGAGGTCGGCCTGTACGCTTTTGTGCTGTACGTGTCCCTTCACGTTTATACTTCACTATTACATCGGAAACAGTGGACCTAGGGCTGTTTAGGAGTGTGGAAATCTCGCGTACAGACGTATGACGCATGTCACCGAATCTCCTGACCACGTTCGAAGTCCGTGAGTTGCGCGGAGCGCCCCATTCTGTTCTCTCACGATGTCTAATGACTACAGAGGTCGCTGATATGGATCACCTGGCAACAGGTGGCAGTACAATGTACCTAATATGAAAAACGTATGTTTTTGGGGGTGTCTGGACACTTTTGATGGCATAGTGTATCTGCGGACTATTACGCAGGGCAACGAAGATAAAGCTCTTTTGATGAAAATGGCTTTTCTGTGGTATTTAGTGTGCTGAATCCTAACACGGTTACAAAAAAACTGTGTTACTCGCCAGTTTTCACAATTAACCCTCAGTATTCACAAAATATGTGGATTTAATCATATATAGGTTGAGACATCTAATGCAGTTCACTCCGAAGGTGTCTAGAATATGTCGACGTGCTGTTATCGATATGTTATAGCAGACAATGTGACGAATTATCTGACGTACACCATTAGTTTTTAACAATTACAGTTACTGAATTGTGACACCAGTTTTTTTCTAATTAATGGAAGTATGTACATTTTCTATGGCACTGGACAGAAGTTTAGAAGACGACTTCAACAGCACAGCATGTGTGTAAAAGTGAATTATGTGGCACAGTCCCGTGACCAGGCTAGTGGTTTGACTGCAGGTAGCGTCCAGCCTTTCTTCAATGTTTCAGTAGGAGGCGGAGGGTGGCGAGCCCATCGCACTGGCCGCCCTTTATCTTTGGTAAAGATCTCCGGTGCTCATTTGATAGCAGGCTGAGTCGATCTGGGGCAGTCCTGGAGCGAAATTTCTGTGCCCTTATCCAGGACGGATCCCGGGACCTGCAAGGCAACAGTCTGCTTGTCCACCTGATGGACCTCCGCGGCCACAAACATTGTGTAACTTAGTTAAATACTAACAAGACAACTGAGCCGCAAATAATTACACCGCCATTAGGGGAAGAGGTTCTAAAGTATCCGCCGCAGGCGCTCAAAAGTAATGGCCCAGGTATACAAGGAACGCTATGTTTACTTTAGTTGAGACAGCACAATCTTCCTTCTTGGAAACGAATCTTGAAATAGTCGCGAACAAATAAAGTTATTCTGATTTGAACACAAAACAGTATTTCAGGCAGAAGGTCTTACTGTGAACTTTCACTTCAAGCCCAGTGACGCCGAGCTAGAGGACAACACAAAAATACACGACTGGCCATTACAATTGCTACACCAAGAATAAATGCAGATGATAAATGGATATTCATTGGACAAATATATTATACTACAACTGACATGTGATTACATTTTCACGCAATTTGGGTGCATAGATCCTGAGAAATCAGCACCCAGAACAATCACCTCTGGCCGTAATAACGGCCTTGATACGCCTGGGCATTGAGTCAAACAGAGCTTGGATGACGTGTACAGGTACAGCTGCCCATGCAGCATCAACACGATACCACAGTTCATCAAGAGTAGGGACTGGCGTATTGTGACGAGCCAGTTGCTCAGCCACCATTGACCAGGACAGCAGTCGAACGTTTTCTGTGTCCATAAAGGCCCGTACAGGCCCTGCAACATTCAGTCGTGCATTATCCTGTTGAAATGTAGGGTTTCGCAAGTATCGAATGGAGGGTAGAGCCACGGGTCGTAACTCATCTGAAATGTGACGTCCACTGTTCCAAGTGCCGTCAATGCCAACAAGAGATGACCGAGACGTGTAGCCAATGACACCCCATACCATCACGCCGGCTGATACGCCAGTATGGCGATGACGAATACACGCTTCCAATGTGCGTTCACCGCGATGTCGCCAAACACGGATGCGACCATCATGGTGCTATAAACAGAACCTGGATTCATCCGAAAAAATGACGTTTTGCCATTCGTGCACCTAGGTTCGTCGTTGAGTACACTATCGCAGGCGCTCCTGTCTGTGATACAGCGTCAAGAGTAACCGCAGCCATGGTCTCTGAGCTCATAGTGCGTACTGCTGCAGACGTCGTCGAACTGTTTGTGCAGATGGATGTTGTCTTACAAACGTCCCCATATGTTGACTCAGGGATCGCGACATGGCTGTACGATCCGTTACAGCCATGCGGATAAGATGCCTGTCATCTCGACTGCTAGTGATACGAGGCCGTTGGGGTTCAGCACGGCGTTCCGTATTACCCTCCTGAACCCACCGATTCCATATTCTGCTAACAGTCATTGGATCTCGACCAACGCGAGCAGCAATGTCGCGATACGATAAACCGCAATAGCGATAGACTACAATCCGAAATTTATCAAAGTCGGAAACGTGATTATACGCATTTCTCCTCCATACACGAGGCATCACAACAACGTTTCACCAGGCAACGCCGGTCAACTGCTGTTTGTGTATGAGAAATCGGTTGGAAACTTTCCTCATATCAGCACGTTGTAGGTGTCGCCACCAGTGCCAACCTTCTGTGAATGCTCTGAAAAGCTAATCATTTGCATATCACAGCATCTTCTTCCTGTCGGTTAAATTTCGCGTCTGTAGCACGTCATCTTCGTGGTGTAGCAATTTTAATGGTCAGTAGTGTATTACAAGTCCGATTGTCGGTCACCACGTCGGGGCCATGTCTTCTTCTGGAAGGCCACGTTGTAGGTTGTGGGTGGCGAAGGCTGGCACAGACTGCAGTGACTGCGGAGTGAGCTCCCGAGTGAAGAAACGCGTAAGCATTGGGCACCTGCCCCATGAAGCTCACTCGGTGTGGATTCTCCTCTCAGGGCCCGTGCACCAGCCTAAGTACAGCCCTCGGAGCCAGGATACCGGCAGTCTCGCTGCCTGTCACGTGGCTGGCGTGGGCGCGAGGTCTCTGGAACTAGCGACGTATGCTGGCACTTCGGTCGCAGTGTGGTGGCCATGTATAGCGTGGCAGCCCTCGAAAGTCGCCTGCTAGGATCCCGGCTGCTCACATAACTTCACTGTAGTGTGGGTTGCTGGCAGGGCAGGGGTAGGCCCCCAATACAGCAGATCCAACAACATTTGCACTACTGTACCAAAAGTAAGCACGAAGATTTAACATTGCATAGATCGCTTCTTTATCTGTATGTCTGGAGACCAACAGTCTGTACCTTGTAGTAGCAGCGACAAGACAACTTCCTAGTGAAGTTATTTCGATTTCCACTACGTATGACAATAGTCGAAAAATGGTTACCGTTCACGGCGAATGTTGCTTAATTATTAGATCAGTGGTGTGACTGTATGCTGAAAGGTATCCTGATAGTGCCAAATCCTCACACTGTGTCATTGCATACATTTTTTTTTAAAAAAAAAAAAAAAAAGAATCAAGATAACATACTGTAGCGGAAAAGTACAGCAAGCTGTAACCGAAATGCAACTAACATTTTAGCAGCGGTAACACACTATGCAAATATCACTCGAGGAAGCATGATATGCTTGCGGGATCAGAGAAAGGAGCGTTTTACGAATACTGCATTCCAATGCGTTTCATCCTTTCCGCATTTCGCTTCTACGACAGCTTCATTACAGCAACTTTCGAAATTGTTCACAGTTCTGCAAATGGCGTCTAAGAAAACTGCTCAGTGATGCAGGAGTGCTGTGCACGATTTTGTTTACACATGAAGCATCGTTGATAAACCACGGACGAAACATGCTTCGCAATATGCGCAGCTGTTCACTTGAGAATCCATACTATCTGAGGAAAGTGCCTCAACAGCTACCTTGGTGGTGCAGGTTTTTCAGGCTTCACACTATTGGACTCAGTTGTAATGTTGGGACCCTAAACAGCCACAAGTATATACAGTTAGCAACAGATATGCTGTAGCACTTACTGGAAGACACCCCACTGGACATGTGGTACCAACATGACGAATGTCCCTCTCTGAGTTACGATGTGTGCGTTGATATTCAACGTACAGTATTGTGTGCCAGCATCGCTTTATACCAAGTATCATGTGGCTCTGAGCACTATGGGACTTAACATCTGAGGTCATCAGTCCCCTAGACCTAGAACTACTTAAACCTAACTAACCCAAGGACATCACACACATCCATGCCAGAGGCAGGATTCGAACCTACAGCCGTAGCAGCAGTGCGGATCCCGACTGAAGCACCTACAAGCACTCGGTCATAACAGCCGGCTACCATGTATCAATTATCAAAGTAAACATGTAGTTTATTACCGGGGATCAGTGCGTTCATGTAGCACCAGCCACGCAACAGCAACCGCCACCGTGGCTGACACCTCCACCGCCATCAGTGCCACGTCTGATGCTCGCCTCTGGTGCTGCCCCCAGCCACACAACAGCCACCGCCACCGTGGCTGACACCTCCACCGCCATCAGTGCCACGTCTGATGCTCGCCTCTGGTGCTGCCCCCAGCCACGCAACAGCCACCGCCACCGTGGCTGACACCTCCACCGCCATTAGTGCCACGTCTGATGCTCGCCTCTGGTGCTGCCCCCAGCCACACAACAGCCACCGCAACCGTGGCTGACACCTCCACCGCCATCAGTGCCACGTCTGATGTTCTCCTCTGGTGCTGCCCCCAGCCACGCAACAGCCACCGCCACCGTGGCTGACACCTCCACCGCCATCAGTGCCACGTCTGATGCTCGCCTCTGGTGCTGCCCCAAGCCATGCAACAGCCACCGCCACCGCAGCTAACACCTCCACCGCCATCAGTGCCACGTCTGATGCTCGCCTCTGGTGCTGCCCCAAGCCACACAACAGCCACCGCCACCGTGGCTGACACCTCCACCGCCATCAGTGCCACGTCTGATGCTCGCCTCTGGTGCTGCCCCCAGCCACACAACAGCCACCGCCACCGTGGCTGACACCTCCACCGCAATCAGTGCCACGTCTGATGCTCTCCTCTGGTGCTGCCCCCAGCCACGCAACAGCCACCGCCACCGTGGCTGACACCTCCACCGCCATCAGTGCCACGTCTGATGCTCGCCTCTGGTGCTGCCCCAAGCCATGCAACAGCCACCGCCACCGCAGCTAACACCTCCACCGAGATCAGTGTCAGGTCTGATGCTCGCCTCTGGTGCTGCCCCAGCCACACAACAGCCACCGCCACCGTGGCTGACACCTCCACCGCCATCAGTGCCACGTCTGATGCTCGCCTCTGGTGTTGCCCCCAGCCACACAACAGCCACCGCCACCGTGGCTGACACCTCCACCACCATCAGTGCCACGTCTGATGCTCTCCTCTGGTGCTGCCCCCAGCCACGCAACAGCCACCGCCACCGCAGCTAACACCTCCACCGCCATCAGTGCCAGGTCTGATGCTCGCCTCTGGTGCTGCTCCCAGCCATGCAACAGCCACCGCCACCGTGGCTGACACCTCCACCGCCATCAGTGCCAGGTCTGATGCTCGCCTCTGGTGCTGCCCCCAGCCACGCAACAGCCACCGCCACCGTGGCTGACACCTCCACCGCCATCAGTGCCACGTCTGATGCTCGCCTCTGGTGCTGCCCCCAGCCACACAACAGCCACCGCCACCGTGGCTGACACCTCCACTGCCATCAGTGCCACGTCTGATGCTCGCCTCTGGTGCTGCCCCAAGCCACACAGCAGCCACCGCCACCATGGCTGACACCTCCACTGCCATCAGTGCCACGTCTGATGCTCTCCTCTGGTGCTGCCCCCAGCCACGCAACAGCCACCGCCACCGTGGCTGACACCTCCACCGCCATCAGTGCCACGTCTGATGCTCGCCTCTGGTGCTGCCCCAAGCCATGCAACAGCCACCGCCACCGCAGCTAACACCTCCACCGCCGTCAGTGCCACGTCTGATGCTCGCCTCTGGTGCTGCCCCCAGCCACACAACAGCCACCGCCACCGTGGCTGACACCTCCATCGCCATCAGTGCCACGTCTGATGCTCGCCTCTGGTGCTGCCCCCAGCCAAACAACAGCCACCGCCACCGTGGCTGACACCTCCACCGCCATCAGTGCCACGTCTGATGCTCTCCTCTGGTGCTGCCCCCATCCACGCAACAGCCACCGCCACCGTGGCTGACACCTCCACCGCCATCAGTGCCACGTCTGATGCTCGCCTCTGGTGCTGCCCCCAGCCACACAACAGCCACCGCCACCGTGGCTGACACCTCCACCACCATCAGTGCCACGTCTGATGCTCGCCTCTGGTGCTGCCCCCAGCAACGCAACAGCCACCGCCACCGTGGCTGACACCTCCACCGCCATCAGTGCCACGTCTGATGCTCGCCTCTGGTGCTGCCCCAAGCCATGCAACAGCCACCGCCACCGCAGCTAACACCTCCACCGCCATCAGTGCCAGGTCTGATGCTCGCCTCTGGTGCTGCCCCCAGCCACACAACAGCCACCGCCACCGTGGCTGACACCTCCACCACCATCAGTGCCAGGTCTGATGCTCGCCTCTGGTGCTGCCCCCAGCCACACAACAGCCACCGCCACCGTGGCTGACACCTCCACCGCCATCAGTGCCACGTCTGATGCTCGCCTCTGGTGCTGCCCCCAGCCACACAACAGCCACCGCCACCGTGGCTGACACCTCCACCACCATCAGTGCCACGTCTGATGCTCGCCTCTGGTGCTGCCCCCAACCACGCAACAGCCACCGCCACCGTGGCTGACACCTCCACCGCCATCAGTGCCACGTCTGATGCTCGCCTCTGGTGCTGCCCCAAGCCATGCAACAGCCACCGCCACCGCAGCTAACACCTCCACCGCCATCAGTGCCAGGTCTGATGCTCGCCTCTGGTGCTGCCCCCAGCCACACAACAGCCACCGCCACCGTGGCTGACACCTCCACCACCATCAGTGCCACGTCTGATGCTCGCCTCTGGTGCTGCCCCCAGCCACACAACAGCCACCGCCACCGTGGCTGACACCTCCACCGCCATCAGTGCCACGTCTGATGCTCGCCTCTGGTGCTGCCCCATGCCATGCAACAGCCACCGCCACCGCAGCTAACACCTCCACCGCCATCAGTGCCAGGTCTGATGCTTGCCTCTGGTGCTGCCCCCAGCCACACAACAGCCACCGCCACCGTGGCTGACACCTCCACCACCATCAGTGCCACGTCTGATGCTCGCCTCTGGTGCTGCCCCCAGCCTCACAACAGCCACCGCCACCGTGGCTGACACCTCCACCGCCATCAGTGCCACGTCTGATGCTCGCCTCTGGTGCTGCCCCAAGCCATGCAACAGCCACCGCCACCGCAGCTAACACCTCCACCGCCATCAGTGCCACGTCTGATGCTCGCCTCTGGTGCTGCCCCCAGCCACGCAACAGCCACCGCCACCGTGGCTGACACCTCCACCGCCATCAGTGCCACGTCTGATGCTCGCCTCTGGTGCTGCCCCCAGCCACACAACAGCCACCGCCACTGTGGCTGACACCTCCACCGCCATCAGTGCCACGTCTGATGCTCGCCTCTGGTGCTGCCCCAAGCCACATAGCAGCCACCGCCACCGTGGCTGACACCTCCACCGCCATCAGTGCCACGTCTGATGCTCTCCTCTGGTGCTGCCCCCAGCCACGCAACAGCCACCGCCACCGTGGCTGACACCTCCACCGCCATCAGTGCCACGTCTGATGCTCGCCTCTGGTGCTGCCCCAAGCCATGCAACAGCCACCGCCACCGCAGCTAACACCTCCACCGCCATCAGTGCCACGTCTGATGCTCGCCTCTGGTGCTGCCCCCAGCCACACAACAGCCACCGCCACCGTGGCTGACACCTCCACCGCCATTAGTGCCACGTCTGATGCTCGCCTCTGGTGCTGCCCCCAGCCACACAACAGCCACCGCCACCGTGGCTGACACCTCCACCGCCATCAGTGCCACGTCTGATGCTCGCCTCTGGTGCTGCCCCCAGCCACACAACAGCCACCGCCACCGTGGCTGACACCTCCACTGCCATCAGTGCCACGTCTGATGCTCGCCTCTGGTGCTGCCCCAAGCCACACAGCAGCCACCGCCACCGTGGCTGACACCTCCACTGCCATCAGTGCCACGTCTGATGCTCTCCTCTGGTGCTGCCCCCAGCCACGCAACAGCCACCGCCACCGTGGCTGACACCTCCACCGCCATCAGTGCCACGCCTGATGCTCGCCTCTGGTGCTGCCCCAAGCCATGCAACAGCCACCGCCACCGCAGCTAACACCTCCACCGCCGTCAGTGCCACGTCTGATGCTCGCCTCTGGTGCTGCCCCCAGCCACACAACAGCCACCGCCACCGTGGCTGACACCTCCACCGCCATCAGTGCCACGTCTGATGCTCGCCTCTGGTGCTGCCCCCAGCCAAACAACAGCCACCGCCACCGTGGCTGACACCTCCACCGCCATCAGTGCCACGTCTGATGCTCTCCTCTGGTGCTGCCCCCATCCACGCAACAGCCACCGCCACCGTGGCTGACACCTCCACCGCCATCAGTGCCACGTCTGATGCTCGCCTCTGGTGCTGCCCCCAGCCACACAACAGCCACCGCCACCGTGGCTGACACCTCCACCACCATCAGTGCCACGTCTGATGCTCGCCTCTGGTGCTGCCCCCAGCAACGCAAGAGCCACCGCCACCGTGGCTGACACCTCCACCGCCATCAGTGCCACGTCTGATGCTCGCCTCTGGTGCTGCCCCAAGCCATGCAACAGCCACCGCCACCGCAGCTAACACCTCCACCGCCATCAGTGCCAGGTCTGATGCTCGCCTCTGGTGCTGCCCCAAGCCATGCAACAGCCACCGCCACCGCAGCTAACACCTCCACCGCCATCAGTGCCAGGTCTGATGCTCGCCTCTGGTGCTGCCCCCAGCCACACAACAGCCACCGCCACCGTGGCTGACACCTCCACCACCATCAGTGCCACGTCTGATGCTCGCCTCTGGTGCTGCCCCCAGCCACACAACAGCCACCGCCACCATGGCTGACACCTCCACCACCATCAGTGCCACGTCTGATGCTCGCCTCTGGTGCTGCCCCCAGCCACACAACAGCCACCGCCACCGTGGCTGACACCTCCACCGCCATCAGTGCCACGTCTGATGCTCGCCTCTGGTGCTGCCCCCAGCCACACAACAGCCACCGCCACCGTGGCTGACACCTCCACCACCATCAGTGCCACGTCTGATGCTCGCCTCTGGTGCTGCCCCCAGCCACGCAACAGCCACCGCCACCGTGGCTGACACCTCCACCGCCATCAGTGCCACGTCTGATGCTCGCCTCTGGTGCTGCCCCCAGCCACACAACAGCCACTGCCACCGTGGCTGACACCTCCACCGCCATCAGTGCCACGTCTGATGCTCGCCTCTGGTGCTGCCCCAAGCCACATAGCAGCCACCGCCACCGTGGCTGACACCTCCACCGCCATCAGTGCCACGTCTGATGCTCTCCTCTGGTGCTGCCCCCAGCCACGCAACAGCCACCGCCACCGTGGCTGACACCTCCACCGCCATCAGTGCCACGTCTGATGCTCGCCTCTGGTGCTGCCCCAAGCCATGCAACAGCCACCGCCACCGCAGCTAACACCTCCACCGCCATCAGTGCCACGTCTGATGCTCGCCTCTGGTGCTGCCCCCAGCCACACAACAGCCACCGCCACCGTGGCTGACACCTCCACCGCCATTAGTGCCACGTCTGATGCTCGCCTCTGGTGCTGCCCCCAGCCACACAACAGCCACCGCCACCGTGGCTGACACCTCCACCGCCATCAGTGCCACGTCTGATGCTCTCCTCTGGTGCTGCCCCCAGCCACGCAGCAGCCACAGCCACCGCCACCGCGGCTGACACCTCCACCGCCATCAGTGCCACGTCTGATGCTCGCCTCTGGTGCTGCCCCCAGCCACGCAACAGCCACCGCCACCGCGACTGCCTGAGGTCTGCATTTGCCTGAGCAATCCGTCAGTGGTCGATGGGAAAACCATTCTGTTTTTCATTGTCCTGAACATCAGTGTATAAACAAGAATCCTCACAAGTGTGGAACATCGAATCGGTGCCATCCGGTAGGCGAGAGAGAGTATTTGGGTTCGAATGGTTAGCCATGAGCCTGTCAACAATTTTGTACCGATAACTTGAGAGGAGAAGAGACCAACACTGCAACTTCTCCTCCATGCACGGAGAGACTAGCTTTGAAGGGCTGATCAGTGAGGTTGTGGTCAGCCATCACATACAATTTTCTGCCATATAAGTATTGGTGAAATTGTTTCATCTCATACACCATAGCAAGAGCTTCCATCTATAACTGCGAGTAATGGCTCTGTGCTTTGTTGAGTAGTTTGGATATGAAGGCAACTGAGATGTCCAATGTGCAAGAGAACAGCGCCAACCCCATACCAAGATGCTTCAACCACAGATATGACCGGCTTATTGGGATCAAAATTTACTAAACAACAATAGCTCAGTAAAGCATCTTTCAGATTCAAAAATGCTACTTGCTCTCTTCCACTACTTGACGAAACTGATGCTTCAGTTAATTAAATGTACTAAATGTTCGAATTTGGAATTGAGGTATGAGATTTGCACTAACTTTACAATTATTATTGTAGTTCATAATTTATAAAAGTCTTACACTCTTCAGCTCACTAATGTTCAAACCCTAGCTGCTCTCAGCATAGTCATACAAAGATAGATTCCTTAATGCACGTTTGGTAATAGTTGGAGAACTCCAAGTTCTATTAGGTGAATGAAATACCAAGTTATTACACCTAATCACAAGTTAAATTTAGTTCATAAACAGAGCAAGATCCGCCACACATCTATCGCAGCCGTTACTGCCAGTCTGCTACACATTCGACAAGAAGACCTAAGCAACCACTCTTTTCCAATGTAACAAGCCTAGACGTAAAGGAAAAGTACACATTATCTTATGTTGGAGAGAAAAAACAGAGGGGAGTTATGTATGATTTTTTTCTCACGTCATCATTAAAAACTTATTACCGCACTCATGCTTAGCTCTCCCTCTTCCTTTCAGTGCATCTTATTGTAGCGATGCCCAGAATGAATCTGTTATTTTTGAAACCCTGTAAGTCATGTGATGTATATATATACTAAGATGGTATCTGTTCTTTCGAACATGTTCTTTCGGACATGTGATTTCGGCTTTGTTAACGTGAAAAATCAAAAGACTGTATGGTATACTAATATGTGACAAAATACATTTACGTAAAAACAAAAATTCTGGAAAAATAGTCTTCAAATTTATTTAGTTCAGTTCATCCTTGAGGACCTAAAATATGAGAATTTCAGCTTCAAGAATCGGACCCCTAGACAAGACGAACTGGAGCCAACTCTACATGACGAGGTACGTGAACTAGAACGTTTATTGTAATCTTCGCTCCTCTCAAATTTTCGAATGTCCGAAAGAACAGATACCATCGGTGACCAAGCAGCTCGTTAGAATGAAATTACAGTGAAATGAAAACCCTTAGCTGCTTACAGGCGTTGACATACGTCAACGGGGACAGATGAAAATGTGTGCCCCGACAGGGACTCGAATCGAGGATCTCCTGCTTACATGGCACACGCTCTATCCATCTGAGCCACCGAGGACACAGAGTATAATGCGACTGCAGGGACTTGTCTCTGGCACGCATCCCGCGAAACCCACATTCCCAACGTATTGTCCCGCACTACATTCGTAGTGCCCCCGATCTCTTGAGTAAGCACAATGGTTATACTATGATACTTTCACACCTCGAGGCACTGCTCTACCGCGGGATTCAACGGATACGGCAGCTTTCATGAATGAGGGAGGCCACCAAGCTTTATAAGCAACAATATAATTATCTTCTGCAACGCCGTGCGGTTAAAGGCGCTGCAGTCTGGAACCGCAAGACCGCTACGGTCGCAGGTTCGAATCCTGCCTCGGGCATGGATGTTTGTGATGTCCTTAGGTTAGTTAGGTTTAACTAGTTCTAAGTTCTAGGGGACTAATGACCTCAGCAGTTGAGTCCCATAGTGCTCAAAGCCATTTTTCTTCTGCAACGTAACTGTGAACATATTATTCCTCGATGCATTAGTATTCAGTGACACACAATCCATCAATGTATACACTCTATCAAATTTCCTTATCTTTCTGTTGGCGACAGAAAAGTCTCTGTCGCAAGGAAGGAAGCTATCAGCTCTCAATGGGAAGTGCTGGTTTATAGTATGAAGTCTGACAAGTACAAGAAGCATTCTCACTATAGTATTATTTCAGTTTTTACTAGAATACCCACCTAAGAACATGTGCAAATCTCTTACATTTACAGGAATATCTTTAAAACAGTTAATCAAACAAGAACATAACTCATCAAGTCTTTAGCTGCAATACCCTCATGGTAACGTTAAACCACAGAACGTATCATCTCTTAAGCTGTGAATGCAAAACACATTCACAATTAACTGCCTGAGGTAAAATGCTTCTTGCATTGGCAACCTAGGTAAGTCCAAGTCTTCTATATGAACTCTGCATATCTCTATGTATCCGAGTTTCTTTTTGGCACATCTGGTATGTGTTTTGTTGACCCCAGAATCTTTTAGATCCCCTAAGGTGTATCATTTTTTTCCAAACAATGGCTCTTCTTACATTGTCAGCTAAACTTTCATACTTTACCCTAACAAAGAAACATTCACATGTGGGACAAATATCTACTTGAGGCCTACCAAAACCCAGAAAAACGTGTACATTGAAGGTTTCTAGCTAAAAATTGTACTTTAATTTGAAAAAACCGGATAGTTTTTCCTAACGCATGACTAACATTCAGTTATTCATTTAAGTACTAGCACTGTTTGGAACTGTTATACGATTCTTTATAGGAAAAGTGGAACTTTATAGCTTCCACAACATGCCTTGGATTTGCGTGTGAGGTCCATTCTAAAACTCTTATCAATAGAAGATTGTCCTTCATACAGTAGATTACAGAGACGGCGAACTCGGTCGTCACTAACACATGTAAGATACAAAATGCTTTCTTACAAACAATGTGCCTTATATTTCTAGTTGTTAGACTATAGATGAAAGAGTTCTTCCTTATAGTTGGATTTTCATGAGGAGTCCTTCTTTTTTGTATGGCACACAGGTGGATGAGAGACTGTAAATAAACATCTTGTTCATTCTTTGTGTACCACTGTGTAAGTCTGTTACGAAATTCGTCCTTGTTGTTGCTAAGTCTGTCAGTGGAATCCTTTTTGTACCTAGTATTGACAACAAATAACTACATCATAGGTTATGTTGTATATGAAAGAGGTTATCTTTCGCAAATTCCAACATTACAAACAAAATGGTTGGAGTAAGTCAAGAGTTATTTCCATTTAAATCATGTATTATTAGTTATCAGGTAACAGACTGAGCAGAAATCTTACTTGCAAGGGACATTACAATTTCGTGAATGCACTTCTTTGTTATTACAGACGACATATGAACTTCGTTTCATTCCTGCTGTTTTCATTATATTAGACTTACATACATATTTACTTCTAATTAATTTTTTTTCTGTTTGACAGTTATATGGTTATCGTCCGAAGATTTTGTCACATAAAACTGAATTATCAAAAAGACTGATTGATGGGGTTTGAAAACTGATTCCACTACCGCTGCATACCGATGTCACACCTTCTATGCACAACAGTTCCATAACAGAATACATCAGACAACTGTCTGACCACCACATACAACTTCTAGCGACCATTTCCTGGTCAGCACTGTCCACCTGCTCACAACCACAACAACAAATACACTCCATCTACCTGCCACACTCCAACTGCCACTCCTCGTTTCGAAAACTGGCCTATCCAAGTATGGCGATCGCGTCCTTGCTGTTCATTGGCTGTGTCAAGCCCGCTCGGAAGATTCAAATGGTTCAAATGGCTCTGAGCACTATGGGACTTAACTTCTGAGGTCATCAGTCCCCTAGAACTTAGAACTACTTAAACCTAACTAACCTAAGGACATCACACACATCCATGCCCGAGGCAGGATTCGAACCGGCGACCGTAGCAATCGCGCGGTTCCAGACTGTAGCGCCTAGAACCGCTCGGCCACTCCGGCCGGCCGCTCGGAAGACCACAGACAAAGACATAAGTATAGCTGGTGTAGCAGAGAAAAAGCGGAAATCGATCAACGTGTTACCGACACAAAAGCAAAAGTGCGTGCGAATGATCGACATGAATGTAAATGGAACATATGAAAGATGACTGATTAAAGCTGACACCTGTCAACCTACAGCCGGCCGGTGTGGCTGAGCGGTTCTAGGCGCTTCAGCCTGGAACCGCGCGACCGCTACGGTCGCAGGTTCGAATCCTGCCTCGGGCATGGATGTGTGTGATGTCCTTAGGTTAGTTAGGTTTAAGTAGTTCTAAGTTCTAGGGGACTGATGACCTCAGATGTGAAGTCCCATAGTACTCAGAGCCATATGAACCATTTTTTGTCAACCTACAGTTCATAGTGAGACTGGAGTCTGGGCTGATATTTATTACTTATGATTTAGTTTTGAATTTAAGTGTGGCATTTTCATAATAAATAGAGGGGGTTGGAAGTGCCAGCTGCAAAGAAGTAATTCATTTGTCGCAAACATTTATATTGATAAACAAAATAGTTTTAGACCACAGCTATAAATACTTAACAAATACGAGAGCCTGGTGAAAATTAATTCCGCCGAATTTCATATTCTATTCCCTGTATCGGTTGAAGTATTAGATGTCGACTTTCCCGCTTCGCTGATGCGAGTTGCAACGTTCTGCTGCCAGAGAGCTCCGAATTGTAGCGTGTACCATGGCTGTGTGTAACGCAACTACGTCACTGAGTGAGAAACAGCATGCTGTAATCGAGTGTCTAGCCACAGAAAACGTGATTACAACTGAAATCCATGAAGAGTGAAATATGAGTACGATGATGATTGTATCGACCTCAGTAACGCACGACTTTGGGATGTTCAAGACGTCGTGCATTTAGAATTAACACCTAAAGGCGCCACCATAAACTCTGCAAGGTACTGCGAGACCAGCAGAAAACTGAAAGGACGAATTCTAAGAGTTCGTCCACTCTCTCCTTCAAATGCAATCCCAGACCAAAAACGAGTACTGCGACATCTGCAACATTCTAATACAATCGGGACATGGTCCCATGCCATTTTCATCTGTTTCCAAAAGTAAGAGCTGACCCTCCAGGGCTTCACTATAGTGACGAAGTGGAGCAAGCAGAATTGAGGTCGTGGCTCCGTCAACAAAGTCAGACATTATACAGTGATGACATCAACAAACTGGTCTCGCGTTGGCAGAAATTTATCTGCCGCATGGTGACTATGTTCAGAACTAAATATGTGTGCGTGGAGGATAAAGATGTAGTCTGAAAATAAAATAGTTTTATTGGAAAAGCATCAGGAGTTTTCAAATGAAACATTGGGAGGCATTACTTTTCACCGCTCCCTCGCATTTGTTACAAAATACTTGAATTTTTCCATTACTAACAATGAAATAAAATACGAGGGCGTTTGAAAAGTCCGTGCAAAGTCCGAGATACGGCACCACCGGCGCGTATCGAGTTCATGTTTAGTTAGTAGCATCTTTGGAAAGAACTCACACCAAGTTTCAGCCATATTGGTCTCTTTCTTTGTGTTTGGCATTCGTGTGAATCAAGGAAGTGGAGTGATTGTCAAAAAACGGACGAAAAAGAATTTCGTGTGGTGAGTAAACACTACTTTATGAAAGGCAAAACGCCTCAGGAGACTAAAGAGAAGCTTAATAAACATTATAGTGACTCTGCACCTTCGATTAGAACTGTTTCAAAATTTTCCGAGTGGCCATATGGGCACAAGTGGTGCTGAACATTTTGGACGCCCTGTGGAGGTTACGACTCCAGAAATCATTGATAAAATCCATGATATGGTGATGGATGACAGAAGAGTTAAGGTTCGTGAGATTGCAAGTGCTGTGGGCATCTCGAATGAATGGGTACATATTATTTTGCATAAACATTTGGACATGAGAAAGCTATCCGCAAGATGGGCTCCGCGATTGCTCACGCTTGACCAAAAACTGAATCGTGTGAAGTGTTGCAAGGATGGTTTGCAGCTGTTCAGGAAGAATCCGCAGGACTTTAAGTGTCGTTTCGTCACTGTGGATGAAACATGGACACCTTACTATACTCCTGAGACGAAAGAATAATCTAAACAATGGCTTACCGAGGGAGAATTTGCACCAAAAAAAGGCGAAGACCATTCCTTCGGCTGGAAAGGCTATGGCGACTGTCTTTTGGAATTCTCAAAGAATAATCAAAAATGGCTCTGAGCACTATGGGACTCAGCTGCTGAGGTCATAAGTCCCCTAGAACTTAGAACTACTTAAACCTAACTAACCTAAGGACAACACACACATCCATGCCCGAGGCAGGATTCGAACCTGCGACCGTAGCGGTCGCGCGGTTCCAGACTGTAGCGCCAGAACCGCTCGGCCACCAGCGGCCGGCGTCAAAGGATAATCCTCATCGACTATCTGGAAAGAGTAAAACCATTACAGGTGCATATTATTCATCGTTATTGAACCGTTTGAAACCCGAGCTGCAAGAAAACGCCGGCGATTGGACCGCAAAAAGTCCTTTTCCATCACGACAATGCACCAGCACACACCTCAGGAGTTGTGGTCGCAACATTAATGGAATTAGGATTCCAACTCGTTTCACATCCTCCGTATTCTCCAGACTTGGCTCCTTCGGACTACTATTTGTTCCCCAATTCGAAGAAATGGCTGGCAGGACAAAATTTTATTCAAACGAGGAGGTGGTTTCAGCGACTAATAGTTATTTTACAGACTCGGACGATTCCTATTATTCGGAAGGAATCAACAAATTAGAACAGCGTTGGACGACGTGTGTAAGTCTAAAAGCAGACTATGTCGAAAAATAAAACAGGTTTACCCCAAACACGTAAGTAGTTTTTATTTTTGCACGGACTTTTCAAACGCTCCTCGTAATGATGCACCCATTAACAAATAAAAAGGATATCAAATGGTCGTTACCAGTGGTTTAAATCGTGGTTGTCAGGAGAAAAGAAACTGGCAGGCGGACTTTGATGAAGGTGCTGTAGTGCAAGTAATTTATTATATAAATTGAAGGTTAAGGGGAGAGAAAGGGAAGAAACTGTTGATGTCAGCTGCATCGGCAGTTTGTGCGGAATCTGTGGCGACGAATGAAAGTGTGCGGCGGACCGGGATTTGAACCCAAGAGCTCTTGCTTACAAGGCAGTTGCATTAAGCACTGCGCCATCCAGAGACAGCGATTACGGTAATTGAGCTGTCTGTCTCTGCATGCCTCTCGGCAGACTCAGAGTGCCACCTAGCACCACCTGTCTGTAGTTCCCATCCATGTCCTCCACGCTCGCTACTTTCAGATTCCCGGAGAAGGTCGAACGTAATTGTGCATCCGCACTAAAGGTGGTGGATTTATTGCCCGTCGAGACAAATCAGTTATATGATTTCGTGGTGTCTGTTATTTCCGGCATATCCGAGAGGCGTGCCGAGATAGTTCACGCAATTCTGATAATCTCTGTGTCCGGATGGCGCAGTGGTTAAGGGGAGGTTTACTATCTGGCCCGAAAAAAGCATGTTCTTTGAGAATTTTTTTCTCGGGATATGTTACAGATATCAATGTCAAATTTTCTCAATATTTTTATTGATATTTCCTCTACAAACTGGAATTTTTTGACCGGAAATGTCGAAGAGCAAAGGCGGAAGTGCCGTCGGAACGAAACAAAATTTCGATGTAGACCTTCACGCGCGGTATGTCACAGGTCAGCCGGCTCGTCTGAAATCAAAATTGAGTTGACGTTAGCGAAGTATATAACATTCTTTAGGAGCTGTACCTCGCTTTAGTTATTTGGACCACAGGAAACAAAATTGCGGCCATTTTAAGAAAAACATGGTTTTTTCATCGCTTTTCGACTTCGTCGTCCAAGTAAAAATATTTATAGTTGATGGATCGGAATAAAAGTGGTACAACTTCTAGAAAATTTAGTTAGCTTCGTCGGAAACAAAGAATCATGCCAATCGGTTCAGTAGGCTTCAAGTTACCATACGGCGCGATAAGAAAAACGTCATTTCGAGAAAAACGCGTTTGACGTTTTGACTACATATAAATGCAATATTATGCCACTTACGTTCAATCTGTTATTCCAGGTCCATAAACTAGTCCTTCCTCTTGCTCATAGAGGGCGTTCTGCTCGATCTAAGCCATCCTGCGCTGCTCCAGAGCCGATAGTACGGCCGGTGACAAGCGGTTTTTGGCCGCTTGAATTCGGTGGTCGTCCGAATGCTTGGCGAACTGCGTCGAATAGAGTCCCAGGGTGACGTCCATGGTTGTCATGGTCTTCAGAATTGCTCAATACCCTTCGTTGAAGTTGCTCATTGCCAGGAAAGTCGCAATCTCCACAGTCTTTGCACCAGAATGCAAATGCGTGGGGGCTAACTTCCAAACACACGCGTTCTGTGCCTTTCCTCCCAAGCACGGGTACAATAACTCGTCCTCCGAAAGAAACAAAAATGGTGCGTGAAAAAGGCCGATTTCAGGCAGGGGTATTTTTTTATTCAACCGCGAATAACAAGCATTTCCGTTCCGTATTCGGAAAAACCGTTTCAGGGGTGGATTCTAAACACTTTTATGGATCCAAAAATGCAATTTAAAAAAACGATATTTTGAACCAAAAGATAGTAAACCTCCACTTAACGCAACTGCCCAATAAACAGGAAATCTCGGATTCGAATCGCGGTGCGAGACACCTTTCCACATAAAGTCCTGATACAGCTATGATCAACAGTTCTTTTTCCTTTCCTTTCTCTCCCGTCCACCTTCAATTTGCGTAATATTCCGAGTGGTTTTCGGACTTGTCCGAATGACCAGGCACCTCGCATTCATGCAGCAAGTCATTTTCCAGGTGATGGTCGGTCTGGCGGCCGGCAGCGCGCTGGACTGTCACGGCGGTGGTGCGTGGATGCGGCGGGTGGTGCATCTTTCTCGGCTGCGGCCAGGGCTGCACATCCGGCGCCAGAAGCGGCGGCGATGCTCTGAAGAAAGCCTCAGGAAGGCCACCATCGATGCCTCTTTTCCGGCGTCTCTTTATATTTGCAAACATCTGCTTTCACTCCAGCCAGGGTGGATGAGAGCTCCACTACCTGTTTCGACATACCGTTGAGGCCGTGAGCACCCTGTGGCAACCTTTGACCTCTGTTTCTAAACTATACTGTTATTTACCAGCTCTGGTGCCCGGTGGTTATTGTGTCCGGGCGGTAGGCTAAGCTTCTCGTCTGGAAAATACGCTGCGTGACACAATTGAAGGATCATTTTTTCAAAATGCCGTAACAGCCTGCCATTGCGAAGTAAAAGTTTGACATTTGGTTCAAAAGTTCCCTGTAACGGTATAGAAGCATGGCGCCCTGCAGCGTCACCCTGGGTTCAAATAGCTCTGAGCACTATGGGACTTAACTTCTGAGGTCATCAGTTCCCTAGAACTTACAACTACTTAAACCTAACTAACCTAAGGACATCACACACATCCATGACCGAGGCAGGATTCGAACCTGCGACAGTAGCGGTCCTGCGGTTCCAGGCTGTAGCGCCTAGAATCACTCGGCCACTCCGGCCGGCCAAAGGGCTACAAAAAGAAAGAAAGGCGTGCCGTGATTCTGACTTCGTCTCACTACAAGAGTGAACTTCAAGCATCTGCAGAAATTTCTAAGAAACAAAAGCAGGAGCAGAACGAAAAGGCCAAAAGAGACAGAAATTCATTCATGAGAAAAGGAGTTGACGCTGAGTATCTTTACTGCAGCGATTTTATTCAAAGTCGACTGGAGGTTGGGTGGCTTCCGTTTCGTGTTATAAATGGGCACCCAACTCCTGAGCATGAAATGACAGTGAAGACGACGAGTCTGAACTCATCTGTGATTTTTATGCCCGAAATCACTAACATTCTGCCACTTGTAAGCTCATATGCTTATTGCGTGTTCATGTATTTTGAGAAATATGATTAGATTTTGAAGTTAGACTTGTAAGGAAATTTAAGTTAGTAATAGCCGTTCACTACATTAAAGTTATTAATGTGATTCCGTCCTGCCCCACGCCTAGGGGCACAGGGTACCAACTGTCAGCCTTTTCTAATTTTTATAATGTTCCTCTTTCTTTCATTGTTTAAAGTATATATTAAATGTCACGCTGAAATATTTATAACTTAATCTTTTCTATGTTAATGGAACTGTGATCATTGTAATCTTAACGTTACAGTACTGCCCCGGGTTCCCCTATATTTGTCGATGCAGTCAATCAGTATCTCTTGAAAGCCAGTAAAAATCCGTAAGTCTGTGTGGCGATCACGTTGTCTAATCGTAATATCGAGCAGCGCTAATATTATGACTAATGTTAGAATCTTTTTTTTACTGAAAGTCACTTTATATTGCAGACAACGTCTGAGGCACTTGTAACATTTTTATAGTTTTCAAATACAAAGTCATGCCAACGGTCTTGCCGCAGTGGGAACACCGGTTCCCGTCATATCACCGAAGTTAAGCGCTGTCGGGCTGGGCTAGCACTTGGATGGGTGACCATCCGGTCTGCCGAGCGCTGTTAGCGAGCAGGGTGCACTCAGCCCTTGTGACGCAAACTGAGGAGCTACTTGATTGAGAAGTCTCGGAAACTGACATACAGCCGGGAGAGACGTGTGCTTATTACATGCCCCTCCATATCCGCATCCGGTGACGCCTGCGTCACAACTTGCTCATTGGATAACAAACTATGTGTCGACATCGGCGAGCACCGAGCTCTACTGCTTAATGGTTGGTTGGTTGGTTGTTTGAGGTTAAAGGGACCAAACAGCAAGGTCATCAGTCCCTTGTTTCAATTAGACTCCATTCTGCTAACGGGACATCTCAGAAAATTCAGAACAATAAAACGGAAAAAGGGGAAACGTAAAAGGGCAGTCACGTTGTCATTAGTAAAAACAAATGAGGGAAGTTGGCAAGAGAACGAACCCAACACTATGTTGAAGCAGCATAGGCAAGACCACCTGTGACTTAAAAGGTACAACTGCTATAATGCAGAAAGTACGTATGGGAATAGAAAAACTAACCAAGCCTTAAAAAGAAGGGGTAAAAACAGAGTAAAAGGGGAAGAAAAGAGGATTCCGGTCAGGGAGGTGAATCGGGAATCTCTGAACACTGCCTACAGTGGGAGACACCCAAACACTCACCGCCCTGCCCCAACACCAGAGGGAGATTAAAAACTTTAAAACTGAGAATATAAACCACTCTCCCGGAGGAAACCTAGAACCAGAGAGACCATCCGGGAATCGTCAGCCAACATCAAAGGTAAAGTGTGGGGGAGTCTGTACTTAGCACGCAGAGCCAAAAGAAGGGGGCATTCAACCAAAATGTGGGCCACTGACTGGAAGGCTCCACAACCACATAGCGGGGGTGGCTCATCACGCAAAAGGAAACCATGGGTCAGCCTGGTATGGCCAATGCGGAGACGACACAGTGTGGTCGAGTCCTTGCGGGAGAGGCGAAAGGAAGAACGCCATGGGCCTGGATTCACCTTAATTGCACGAAGTTTATTAGACAGTGGAGTAGCCTCCCAAGAATTGGCCCATGACTGTGCAAAGTGGGATATGATGTGAAGCCGTAAATCCGCTGCAGGAGGGGTTACAGAAAACGGGGGGTAAGTAACTGCTCCCCCAGCCAAACGATCAGCGAGCACATTACCCGGGATACCCACATGGCCCGGGACCCATAGGAAGTCAATGGAACAAGCAGCACGGTGAAGATCAGCGAGATGGTCATGGATGGCAGAGACCAATGGATGGCGCGAAAAACACCGGTCAATAGCAAGAAGGCCACTCATCGAGTCCGTACATAACAAAACGCGGTTGTGTTGGGATTGTTTAATAAAGGTAAGGGCCCGGGAAATTGCCATCAATTCCGCAGTAAACACCCCACATGAGGGTGGCAGCAGATGATTTTCCGTTCCAACAAAGGACGTGAAGGCATACCCAACATGATCAGCAGATTTAGAGCCATCAGTGTAAAAAACAACAGCATCCCGAAACTCCCATAAAATTTGGCGGAAAAAGGAACGGAACACCACCGGTGGGATGGAATCTTTCGGACCGCGGCGGAGATCCATCTTAATTCGAGGCCGAGGAACTAACCAAGGAGGGGTGGAGGGGAGGGAGCGAGGAAGACAGGACAAAGAAGGAAGCTGAAAATCACGGTTAAGAGACGCAAGGCGCAGCCCAACCGGTAAACCCGCCCGAGGGCGGGAGTCGGGCGGGCGACGTCCATGGTCTGGGAATAGGATAGAATAGGAAGGATGAGTGGGAGAAGAACGGATAGTAAGGGCATAAGACACCAGAAGCTGGGACCGCCGAACAGAGAGGGGGGGGATCCCAGCTTCAACCAGGAGACTATCAACAGGGCTAGTAGGGAAGGCACCGGTGGCCAAACGGATACCACGATGGTGGACTGGATCCAGCACGTGCAGTGTGGAAGGAGCAGCTGAACCATAAACTTGACAACCATAGTCCAAACGTGACAGAACTAGAGCACGATAAAGGCGGAGGAGGAGGGAACGGTCCGCACCCCAAGAGGAGTGGGCAAGGAAGCGAAGGACATTGAGTTTACGGAAACATCCTACCTTCAGGAGTCTGATATGGGGCAGCCAAGTGAGCTTGTTGTCGAAAAGAAGACCCAGGAAACGAAACTGTGGAACCACAGGCAATCTTTGTGCAGCGAGACAGAGCTCTGGATCAGGGTGGACCGTAGTACGGCGACAGAAGTGGACCACCCGCGATTTTAAAGGAGAGAATTGAAACCCGTGTGAGAGGGTCCATGCAGAGGCACGCCGTATAGCCACCTGGAGCTGCCGTTCTGCAGATGGCATCGAGGAGGAACTAACCCAAATGCAGAAATCATCCACATACAGGGCAGGGGCGACCAAGGGACCGACAGAGGCCACAAGTCCATCGATAGCAATGAGGAAAAGAAGGACACTCGAGACAGAACCCTGTGGGATGCCCGTCTCCTGGGTCCGTGGAGAACTAAAAGCAGTACCAACTCGAACTCTGAATGACCGATGGATCAGGAACTGGCGGATAAAAATCGGGAGTGGGCCCCGAAGACCCCACTGATGAAGGGTTAGTAAGATGTGATGGCGCCAGGCCGTGTCATAGGCCTTGCGAAGGTCAAAAAACACTGCAACCAAATGGCGGCGCTGGGAAAAAGCCTGCCGAACTGCGGATTCCAAGCGAAGTAAATGATCGATTGGAGATCGTCCCTCTCGAAAGCCACACTGGTAAGGGGACAATAGATCCCGAGATTCGAGGACCCAAGTGAGCCGACGGGCTACCAGCCGTTCAAGTAACTTACAAACAACATTGGTCAAACTAATTGGCCGATAGCTGTCAACAGATAGGGGGTTCTGACCAGGCTTAAGGACAGGAACCACAATGCTATCCCTCCACTGAGAAGGGAAGTCACCCTGGAGCCAGATACGGTTAAACACCCGAAGAAGATGGTGCTGTTGTGGAGCACTGAGATGTTGAAGCAGCTGGTTATGAATGGAATCTGGGCCAGGGGCCGTATCATGAGAAGAAGATAGAGCAGAAAGAAATTCCCATTCAGTGAAAGGTTCGTTGTAAGATTCTGACTCACAAGTGGTGAAACATAAGGTGACAGCTTCAGCCTGCTGTTTTTGATGAAGGAAAGCAGCTGGATAGGAGGCCGACGCTGACGCCAGTGCAAAATGGGTCGCAAGATGTTCTGCGAGAACTAATGGGTCCGTACAAATGCCATCTGGGAGGTGAAGGCCTGGGAGGGTGGACTGCCGATGGCAACCTTGGAGAGAGCGAAGTGTAGCCCATACCCGTGACAGAGGGACAGTGGAACCAAGGGAAAAAACGAATCGTTCCCAACATATCCGTTTGCTCTGTTTGATTAAATAACGGGCTTTAGCGCGAAGGCGCTTAATGGTAGAAAGGCTGGCTACGGATGGGTGCCTCTTAAAGTGTTGCAAAGCTCGACGGCGATCACGGATGGCAATGGCAATGGCCGTACTCCACCACGGGACTTGCCGACGACGAAATTGTCCAGATGAGCGCGGGACAGCAAGGTTAGCAGCGCGAACAATCGCGTCAGACACGTCACGTAGGACGTCATCAATACAACCCGACAAAGAGGGAGAAAACTCGACCTGTGCAGTGTATAGAGGCCAATCGGCGCGGTGGAAAGACCAACGAGGTAACCTGTCCATCGGGGAGCGGGAAGGGAGCGTGATAATCAACGGGAAATGGTCACTATCACAAAGGTCGTCGTGTGGCGACCAGTATAATGAAGGGAGGAGAGAGGGAGAAGAAACAGAAAGATCAATGGCAGAAAAGTACCATGACCAGCACTGAAATGAGTAGGGGAGCCATCATTAAGAAGGCACAGGTCGTGGTCTGCAATAAATTGGTCTATAAGAAGACCTCGTCTAGATGGAAAGACACTGCCCCACAAAGGATGATGAGCATTAAAATCCCCAAGGAGGAGGAAGGGAGGAGGAAGTTGCTGAAGAAGGGTGGTTAAGGCAGCAGGTGTAAGAGTCCTGTCAGGAGGGAGATAAAGATTGCAAACTGTGACTGTAGAGTCTAAGTGGACCCTAACAGCAACCGCTTCCAATGTAGTTTGGAGAGGAATCCACGTGCTAGCAATGTCTGTACGGACCAACGTACAAACGCCACCAGAAGCCCGCAAGGGTCCGACCCGATTTCGACAGAAAACACGGAACCCACGGAGGGTCGGTGAGTGAGCATCAGTAAAATGAGATTCCTGGAGAACCACACAAGCTGCTGAGTAGGACGAAAGAAGGGATTTCAATTTCGGAAGGTGACGATAGTAGCCATTACAATTCCATTGGAGAACCACAGAACGATGGTTTAAATGAGGGCTGAACACGCTAAATCCAGTCATACCGCCGGGTCCCCACCCGTCACCGACAAGGAGGGGGCGACATCCATAAACGACAGGTCAGAATCCGGTTGTGAAGTCGGGGAAGGGACCTCCGGTGACACCAGAGGCTCTTTGTCCCGGGACTTATGTTTCTTCTTCTTTTCAGGCTGAGATCGAGGAGGGCTGTGTGGCATAAAGGAGCCAGCTGCAGCAAGATCAGGCACAGAAAGAGACCGGGCGACCTGGGGGCCGATAGACCGCGGCTCTCGCGGTCGCCGCGCTGCAGCAGACCTTTGACCTGGAAGGTGCCGGGAAGGGGCATCCCGGGAGAGGCGCCCTTGACCGGCAGACGCCGAAGGAGTGGGACACTTCTCCGGCTGGGGAGGGGGAGCAGCGCCCAGAGGAGAAGGTGTGGGAGCCGCAGGGGAGGGGGGAAGGAGAGGGGTCCGGGATGGGGGTAAGGAAGGGGGAGGAAGGGATGAAGATGTAACCAAGGCGTAACTAGATGTCATGGACACAGGGTGCAATCGTGCATATTTCTTACGGGCCTCTGTGTAGCTTAAACGATCAAGGGACTTATACTCCTGTATCTTTTTTTCTTTCTTATAGACTGGGCAATCTGCTGCACGTGGAGAATGACTACCATGACAATTTACACATACAGGAGGGGGAACACAGGGACTCCCCTCATGGAGTGGACATCCACAGTCACCACAGAGAGGGTTCTGGGAACAGCGAGAAGACATGTGGCCAAAACGCAAGCACTTAAAACACCGCATAGGAGGTGGGATGTACGGCTTCACATCACAGCGATAGACCATAATCTTAACTTTCTCAGGAAGGGTATCCCCTTCAAAGGCCAGGATAAAGGCACCAGTATCAATACGATTATCTTTAGGACCCTTCTGAACACGCCGAACAAAGTGAACACCCCGCCGTCCGAGATTGTCCCGAAGTTCCTCATCAGTTTGAAGGATGAGGTCCCTGTGAAAAATCACACCTTGTACCATATTTAGAGAGGGTAATGGACACGGGAATTGTGCCAAGATGGGTACAGGCACGAAGGGCCGCAGATTGGGCAGCCGAAGCAGTTTTTATCAGCAACGAACCCGACCGCATCTTGCTCAGGGAGTCCACTTCGCCGAACTTGTCTTCAATGTGTTCCACAAAGAATAAAGGTTTGACACTGGTGAAAGTATCTCCATCAGTCCTGGTGCAAACTAGATAACGGGGGAAAGGTTTTGCCCCTAGACGACGGGCCTGACCCTCCTCCCAGGGGGTAGCCACGGAAGGGAAGGCCGAAGGGGCAAGAGAAGCAGCACTTGAGGAATCAGTACCACGCAGAGAGACGGCCGCAGAAGAGCGGCCAGAGTTTTGGACCCGTATGCGTTTCATCTGCATAGTGTCCGCCCTGATACCACCCACTCCGATCAGGGGCTCTCCTCACGGGCGCCACCCAGCCACAGGAAGGGCCGTCTGGCACGGCGGCCATTGCCGGGAGTTCCGATGCTCCAGGATGACGAGCAACCACTCCAAGGCATGCATGAGGAGGTCACAGCTCAGGTATCAGAAGTGTGATCCCTGTGTGTTCAGGGGGCTCAACCAAAAAGGTACATAGCGACCCCACCACACGGGCTGGCTACCGTGCTGGCTATGCACCCTAGCATCAGACAACGACGTAAAAGAAAAGGTGGAATGTACTAGGAGGGCGCACGTCGGAGACACTAGGTAAGGTGCTCTTCCCCAAATGGCTCACACTACGGAAGAGAAATTTTGGAATGGAGGTCAAACCCCAGAAGGGGACCAAGGAATGCCAAAAGGAGGAGATGATTACGCAACAAAGCCGGAGTGTAAAACCAACAGAACCAGGAGGATAGCGGGGGCCAACATAAGCAAGGACACCAATAGAGGGAGAGGAGAGGGCGAGGGGAAAGGGGCATGGAGGGGAAAGGAGGGGAAGGGAAAGGAAATGCAGCCCGGGAGAGAAAGAAGGCTGCAATGGCTCGGGGCCCCGTGCTCGCCACGCACGTATCCACAAAAGAGTTGTGGACCCCCTGGGGGGTCTACTGCTTAATGATCACCCCTAACCGTTTCTCACTTGCACACGCAGGATGCAGTTTGTTAGAGATTGGCCATCTCTGTCCACGTTCATACGTTAATTTGACTCATTTTTTCACCTTTTTAGTGAATAATATTGAAAATACGAGTGATGATTCCAATACGGTCATATTGGGTCATTAATAAGTTATTTATTTACTATTAAAAACAGTCTTGATCACGATTTATTTATCACGGTGACCGGTTTCGACCATTACTGTGGTCATCTTCAGACCATTAAGTAGGATCCTCAATGGTCTGAAGACGGGACGTTAAACAGTAATCTCCTCCCCCTCCCTCCTCCTCGATTCTGCCCCATGAGTAGTGCCTATAGCTCGGCGGCATTTGCAGCTGGAAATCGGAGGCTTTTCCCTGGGCCGACTCCCCGCGGGCCTCTCTCTTGCAACACGCCGGCTGTTATCCACGGTTCACTGCCGCTGCCTGCGAAAAGCAGCAGTGTGTGTTGCGTGCTTTCTCGCCATCACAGAGCAGCGTTCGCCTCTTGTCCACTAACCGGCATTATCACGTCCGAGCGAAACGCCGCTGCAACCTCTGATCACCGTCTATTCGAAAGTGCTGCTTTTTAAACCGTATGTAATCTCCGTGTTTTAGTTGCCTCCCTCTTGGAATCTTCTCACTCCGGGCATAGAGTTATATATTTGAAGTTTTTCCGTGATGATTGGGTGTTGTGTGATGTCCTTAGCTTAGTTAGGTTTAAGTAGTTCTAAGTTCTAGGGGACTGATGACCATAGATGTTAAGTCCCATAGTGCTGAGAGCCATTTTTTTTTTAAGTTTTTCACTTATGAACTCTTATGTTCGTAGTCAATATCCCCTCTTCTTCTTTTTCTGTTCGTGACTCAGTTTCACTCTGTTACCTAAAAGCCTACGCAATATTTCAACATTGCATCTTATGCTCCATGTTTAGCAGGGAATATGAACTACACAAAGTCTCCAGAACAGGTTGGTGCGGGCTTCAGTCCGAAGACTGGCCTGATACAGCTCTTCACGGTAATCAGGGGCGTATCCAAGATTTTGTTAGGAGGGAGTATGGGGGGGGGGGGGGGGATGGTTTGAAGTATTAAAAATTGTTGCATCACAGAGGCAAATTAAAATATTTGTTGAGCTAATAACGGCATTTTCTTAATCCTTTTGCTGTCTTTCATTTTATAGTGATGAGTGCTAAAAAGTCACACATTTTTATATTGTCATGCAGCATTCTCTTTAAATCGCCCTAGATCACGCTGTACTCAGTTTAGAAATCTGACAAAATACATCTTACCCGCATAAGTATGTAGTTTATTGCCCGCTCGGATGGCTTTACGGGCGGGAAGGAGCGCCTAGTCTCCGGCACGAATCCGCTCGGCGGATTTGTGTCGAGGTTCGGTGAGCCGGCCAGTCTGTGGATGGTTTTTAGGCGGTTTTCCATCTGCCTCGGAAAATGCGGGCTGGTTCCCCTTATTCCGCCTCAGATACATTATTTCGGCGATTGCTGCGCAAACAAGTTCTCCACGTACGCTTACACCACCATTACTCTACCACACAAACATAGGGGTTACACTCGTGTGGTGTGAGACGTTCCCTGGAGGGTCCACTGGGGACCGAACCGCACAATAACCCTGGGTTCGGTGTAGGGCGGCGGAGGGGTGAAATGGACTGCGGTAGTCGTCGTGGGGTTGCGGACCACTGCGGCTGCGGCGGGGACGGAGTCTCTCCGTCGTTTCTAGGTCCTCGGTTAACATAACATAACAACATAACATGTAGTTTATTATGGTATACACAGATCTTTATACTTCATCACTTTCAATTGTTCATGACACACCGAAGAAGAAGTTTCTCTTCAAAAATATAAATATGATTTTTTCCGTATACCTAAAATTGTATTTAACTTCAGGAAGAATCACTGATGTCCATAAAATCAACATAATTTTCCGAGTAGAGCGACATAAGAAAAGTGTAATTATTATTACGTTTTACAGAGAACTTCGGCTCATTTAAAATTTCAAGAAGAACATGATCGTAACTTCCTGAATTGCTGGTGTTTTCATTAAAGCACTGAGTAGTTACTCTCAAACAGCTCATGAATTTTGTGGTCTAAGTCCTCTACTTGGGCTTAGATAAAACTGAAAACACTAGCTTTAAAAAAAACACCAAAACATTGATAGTAACAAATCTACACAAATATATGAAATAACAGCATGTAAACAAATATTACGGAGCACAATGTCAGCGCATAGCAGAATTGTTGATCGTCAATATTATACTGAAATGATGCTCAAAATTCGATTACTGCCGAGTTACACGCAGACTGAAATGTTGAATATTAATACTCAGCATGCTAGCACCATCTAGTGGCCAATTTTAAAAGCTAAATGAGACTAAACAGCATAACAACAAAGCGACACCCTGGCAATACTAGCATCAATAGGGAGTCATGATAGTGAGCCTGATAACCAGAGGGTTCATTTATTACCACAAGTGCTTTAGATAACTGGAAAAATTTAAGTGATATATTGTCCAGTGACATTAATGTGACCATCTGTCAGAAGTCTGCGTAAACACCTCTTGCAGCACGGACCGACCGCTGCGAGATGTGCACGAAGAGATCCATCGAGGTTCTGGAAGGTACCGACAGGGATATGGAGCAGTGCCGTGGTCAACTGTGCTTCGTTTCTCGGCAGAGGATCCATGGCGCAAACAGCGCAATTGGTATGGTCTCACAGATTCTCGACTGGGTTTTAATCCGGGTAGTTTGGTGGCCAGGGAAGTAAGGTAAACTCGCCCGCCTGGCTAGCCGTGCGGTCTAACGCACGGCTTTCCGGATTGGGAAGGAGCGCCTGGTCCCCGGCACGAATCCGCCCGGCGGACTTGTGTCGAGGTCCGGTGATCCGGCCAGTCTGTGGATGGTTTTTAGGCGGTTTTCCATCTGCCTCGGCGAATGCGGGTTGGTTCCCCTTATTCCGCCTCAGCTACACTATGTCGGCGATTGCTGCGCAATCAAGTTCTCCACGTACGCGTACACCACCATTACTCTACCACGCAAACATAGGGGTTACACTAGTCTGGTGTGAGACGTTCCCTGGGGGGGTCCACCGGGGGCCGAACCGCACAATAACCCTGAAAGAGTGGTTCGGTATGGGGCGGGGACGGAGCCTCTCCGTCGTTTCTAGGCCCCCAGTTAACATACAATACAAGATAAACTCAGCCTTGTCCTCTTGGAACTACGCACGTACACCGTGTGACACGTAGCGTTGCCCTCCTGGTTGACACCACCGTGGCAAGGAAAAAAGAATTTGAATGTAGCGGTGGACATGGTCTCCAAGGATAGATGAATACTTGTGTTGATCGATTCTGCCTTTCAGAACGGTGAGGTCACCCATGGAATTCCACGGAAACATTCCCCAGACCATAACGCTCCCTCCCGTGTTTGCTTTCGGACGTTTCATGTCATACACGCCAACGGCCACCTGTCCGATGGAGCGTAAAATGTGATTCATCTGAAAAGGCCACCTGTCGCCACTCACTGGACGTCCAGTTGTGGCAGGGCCGTTCAAATTCCAGCCCTAGTCGGCGATGAACAGCACTCAGCATGGGTGTGTTAACCAGGTGCCTGCTGCGGAGGCCGATAGGCAGCAACGTTCACTGAACGGTCGTTGAAGAGATACTGTTGGTAGCCACTTGGTCCATCTGGATTGTTAGTTGCTCAACATTTGGAAATCTGCTCCGTACGGATCTCTGAATCCGTCGTTCACCCTTGTCATCTATATTCCGTGGTGTCTCGGACCTGGTTTTCGATAGTGCCATTTTGTCACGCACGGTATACTTTAACCACGGCGGCCGCTTCGGAAATGTTTCCACCCTTGTCCCAAAAGCCAATGATCGTGCCCTTTTGGACGTCAAAGAAATCGCTACGTTTCCGCATTACGATAACGAGTGCACTGTTTTCCGCGTCCACTGACACTCTCTGAATGCCTACCACTGCCGCCTGGCTTCTGTGGATGATAGAAATCTTTAAAAAATGAAACCTCCTGGCAGATTAAAACTGTGTGCCGGACCGAGACTCGAACTCGGGACCTTTGCCTTTCGCGGGCAAGTGCTCTACCAACTGAGCTATCCATATCAGCGCACACTCCCAGGCTGTGGCTAAGCCATGTCTCCGCAATATCCTTTCTTTCAGGAGTGCTAGTTCTGCAAGGTTCGCAGGAGAGCTTCTGTAAAGCTTGGAAGGTAGGAGACGAGATACTGGCAGAAGTAAAGCTGCGAGGACGGGGCGTGAGTCGTGCTTGGGTAGCTCACTCAGTTGGTAGAGCACTTGCCCGCGAAAAGCAAATGTCCCGAGTTCGAGTCTTGGTCCGGCACACAGTTTTAATCTGCCAGGAAGTTTTTTATCAGCTCACACTCCGCTGCAGAATGAAAATCTCATTTTTTATCTTTAAAAAATGTTTTTTATTGAGTGTTACAGCAAATAGTGTCCTTAAAGCAAAATAGAAAGATACTTTTATAAATTTAAATTCACATGTTTTCCAGTTTGCATTCATGAACTTTTACTAAAATTTTACCGCATATTTATTGTGTATACAAATTTTATACCGATCGTAGAATACTGCACCACATTATTCAGAGCGACTACTCAAAGTTTTTTCAATAAAATCTAAACGCATCTGGTCAAAACCATCACCTTTATTTGCAGTTTTGCCTGGTGCTCTTTAATAATGAACCGATTAATCAAAGCATCTCCTGTGGAATGAAGGAATGGCCAACTAACAAAACTTGTAAAACAATTTAATTGTATACTGTTTATCCGCCTTCCGACAAAAATCAGAAAGGACACCAAAGTATGTTCGATACTACAGTAAAACCACAACGGAATAACCACAGATTGTCCCAGTCGAACCGTCACATGAGGCGATGACCGCAAGAATAAAGACATAATTTACACGCTCCGGTATAGCCGCCACGTAGAGCGATGTGTGTAAGTTTCTCACTCGCGCATTGCTGCCAGCTGAGGTGCCACATATCGATTAGCTGCTGTTATAGGAATTAAGCATAATATAATGACGTTCATGTTAAAATGAGCTGTTTATTTCCTTTAATGAAGTTAAATTAAGCCTTTTGTAGTCCTGCCTTCCTCAGTTGCGTGTAATATTACGGTATATTGATAATTTTTACATCTTGGACCGTCTGATGCAGTATACATAGGCACGATATGCAGGAATTTTAAAATACGGTACAAAGAAGATATCAGGTGTTGGAAATATGAAACAAACAATTCCACAATTGCAGAACATTTAAAACACCATTACCAATATCCTACAAACATGGAACAAAAAATGAAAATAATGATAGTAAACAACCGTGACAAATATTTTATACAAACGCAAGAAAATTTCCACATTCAGAAAGCCATCGCCGAAAACAAACGTGTGATAAATGAGCAAAAACACATCAGTACTGGCTCACTGCTACACTTAATAAAAGAAATGATAAGATGAAAATCGTCCCTCTCACACAGGCAGCCACAATATACAGGGTGAGTCACTAACTATTGCCACCAAGAATAGCTCCGAAAGTATGATAGGAGCTGTGTACGGGACAACGAAGGTCAATGAAGGCCTCAAAGGTGGCACGAACGTCTATTTATAGAAGGTGTTAGAAGTGATGACCATTGGTATAAATGCAGTGCTGCAATCTTGTTATGGATTGAGTGGTATCCCTCGTCACGTCGGCACTTATCGAAGCACGTGCTCTGACAGTTCTCTCTCGCACATCTTCAGATGTAGTTGGAACACCTTTATAAACAATGTCTTTTACGAATCCTCAGAAGAAAAATACAGCGGCGTCAAATATGGCGAACGAGCCGGCCACGACACATCTCCTATGCGTCGAATCCAACGATTTGGGAATTGTCTCTGCAACTCATTTCTAGCCATCAGCGAAAAATGTTCCGGACATCCATCGGGTTTATACCACATTCTGTTCCTTGTTCCTAAAGGTATTTCTTCTAATAACAGACCTAATGTTTCTTGTAGGAATGTGGTGCACTTCCTACCATTAAGAATTCCTCCGATGAAATACGGGTCTATCATTCTGTCCTCCAGAATCCCACACCATAGCGGAACAAACATTGGTAGCAGTTACGATCTGAAGTGGAATGATCATATAAAATTAATTGTTGGTAAGGCGGGTACCAGATTGAGGTTCACTGGGAGAGTCCTTAGAAAATGTAGTCCATCAAGAAAGGAGGTGACTTACAAAACACTCTTTCGACTTATACTTGAGTATTGCTCATCAGTGTGGGATCCGTACCAGGTTGGGTTGACGGAGGAGATAGAGAAGATCCAAAGAAGAGCGGCGCGTTTCGTCACAGGGTTATTTGGTAACCGTGATAGCGTTACGGAGATGTTTAGCAAACTCCAGTGGCAGGCTCTGCAAGAGAGGCGCTCTGCGTCGCGGTGTAGCTTGCTGTCCAGGTTTCGAGAGGGTGCGTTTCTGGATGAGGTATCGAATATATTGCCTCTCCCTACTTATACCTCCTGAGGAGACCGCGAATGTAAAATTAGAGAGATTTGAGCGAGCACGGAGGCTTTCCGGCAGTCGTTCTTCCCGCGAACCATACGCGACTGGAACCGGAAAAGGAGGTAACGACAGTGGCACGTAAAGTGCCCTCCGCCACACGCCGTTGGGTGGCTTGCGGAGTATAAATGTAGATGTAGATGTAGATGTAGATGTAGATACATTCACCGACCACGGTTTTTGAAAATTTGGAAATTTGTAGGAGGCTTCTATGGGACCAAACTGCTGAGGTCATCGCAGAATCTCTTGCGATTTGACGCGAACTAACAGAAGGATCTCGAGCCACAGTGGCCAGAGTACCAATTTCCGTTTCCTCGTTAGTAACTTTCCTTTGCTGGATATGTTTCCGATACGTTTAAGATCCAGTTGTTCTCATTTTATCATACACATATTTAAGCGTGCGACGTGTAGGGTGAGTACGCTGAGGGTATCTTTCAGCGTATAAGTCTCTAGCTCTCGCATAATTTCGTTGGCTTTCTCCGTAAATGAGAAGCATATCGACTTGTTCTTCGAAGGAATACATCATTCACATTCGCCTGATTCGACGATACTAGTCTTACCGTTTCTATTCTTGTCGTATCGCGAAACCGTCGAATGGTGTTTACATGTCAATGGCACATTAGATGGATACGCGTATTCGGCGATTATGTGCTATTTCCACGACATACGAGAGACAATTGTGAGAGCATGTGCTTCGATAAATGCTGAAGTGATAGGGAATACCACTCAATCCATAAGAAGAAGATTGTAGCACTGCATTGATAACATTGGTCATCACTTCGAACACCTTCTGTAAATGGACGTTCATGCCAGCTTTGTGACCTACGTTGACCATCAAAGACCTTACTGTTACACATCATTGGATTCGTCTCGATAGCCGTTATCAGAAAAGAAGAACCAAACTATAGCATCCCTTTTCAAAAAAACAAAGTTGACCTTCATATCTCTGAAGCGACCCCATGTAGCAACAAAAAACCAACGTCATATTAAGGCCCCCGTTGTCACATGCAGCATTTGTCCCACAAACTTTTCAGCTATTATCATACTTTCGGAGTTATTATTGTAGGTGGCAATAGTTAGTGACTCACCCTGTATATACACTCGTGGAAGTGGAAAAAAGAACACATTGACACCGGTGTGTCAGACCCACCATACTTGCTCCGGACACTGCGAGAGGGCTGTACAAGCAATGATCACACGCACGGCATAGCGGACACACCAGGAACCGCGGTGTTGGCCGTCGAATGGCGCTAGCTGCGCAGCATTTGTGCACCGCCGCCGTCAGTGTCAGCCAGTTTGCCGTGGCATACGGAGCTCCATCGCAGTCTTTAACACTGGTAGCATGCCGCGACAGCGTGGACGTGAACCGTATGTGCAGTTGACGGACTTTGGGCGAGGGCGTATAGTGGGCATGCGGGAGGCCGGGTGGACGTACCGCCGAATTGCTCAACACGTGGGGCGTGAGGTCTCCACAGTACATCGATGTTGTCGCCAGTGGTCGGCGGAAGGTGCACGTGCCCGTCGACCTGGGACCGGACCGCAGCGACGCACGGATGCACGCCAAGACCGTAGGATCCTACGCAGTGCCGTAGGGGACCGCACTGCCACTTCCCAGCAAATTAGGGACACTGTTGCTCCTGGGGTATCGGCGAGGACCATTCACAACCGTCTCCATGAAGCTGGGCTATGGTCCCGCACACCGTTAGGCCGTCTTCCGCTCACGCCCCAACATCGTGCAGCCCGCCTCCAGTGACGTCGCGACAGGCGTGAATGGAGGGACGAATGGAGACGTGTCGTCTTCAGCGATGAGAGTCGCTTCTGCCTTGGTGCCAATGATGGTCGTATGCGTGTTTGGCGCCGTGCAGGTGAGCCCCACAATCAGGACTGCATACGACCGAGGCACACAGGGCCAACACCTGGCATCATGGTGTGGGGAGCGATCTCCTACACGGGCCGTACACCACTGGTGATCGTCGAGGGGACACTGAATAGTGCACGGTACATCCAAACCGTCATCGAACCCATCGTTCTACCATTCCTAGACCGGCAAGGGAACTTGCTGTTCCAACAGGACAATGCACGTCCGCATGTATCCCGTGCCACCCAACGTGCTCTAGAAGGTGTAAGTCAACTACCCTGGCCAGCAAGATCTCCGGATCTGTCCCCCATTGAGCATGTTTGGGACTGGATGAAGCGTCGTCTCACGCGGTCTGCACGTCCAGCACGAACGCTGGTCCAACTGAGGCGCCAGGTGGAAATGGCATGGCAAGCCGTTCCACAGGATTACATCCAGCATCTCTACGATCGTCTCCATGGGAGAATAGCAGCCTGCATTGCTGCGAAAGGTGGATATACACTGTACTAGTGCCGACATTGTGCATGCTCTGTTGCCTGTGTCTATGTGCCTGTGGTTCTGTCAGTGTGATCTGACCCCAGGAATGTGTCAATAAAGTTTCCCCTTCCTGGGGCGATGAATTCACGGTGTTCTTATTTCAATTTCCAGGAGTGTATATAAATCCGTTACTTCGCCTTCTGGACGCACACACTAAAAACCTCAAGAAAATAAATATTTTTTCACATCTAACCCCCCCCCCCCCACACACACACACATACATACACATACAGATACACACGCATGCATACACAAAAAGATCACATATACTTCAAACACTAGACTCAAAAGTTGGCAATAACATTCGATCTTTGGCAATAACATCCGACAGTCGGCAACACAAACGAAAACATTGCGTCAAAACAAGTGTTCAGTTCGTAGTACTGTGAAATGTGGAAAAAAACCCTAAGTGGCAATTATAAGAAGAAAACGGCACCAAAAATGGAACAGAAATATAATATGCAGACAACCGTCCACGCAACCTGTAAGTAGAAACCAACCACCAGAACTGTTTGTAACCAATCGGTTCATTGCCCCAAAATGTAAACTGAATAGTAAAATATGCACATATTCCAGGCCACTGAAGACGCCTTGCAGAGAATAAAGGCGAAACGCGTATGGCAGGAAACTAGTGTTTCATTCAGTTGTAGTCAGCCGGACCAAAACGTAAAAATTGTCAATATACCGTAAAGTTAATTTAAGCTTGTTGTGACACTGATAATAACTCATTTGATTACTGATAATGTCAGCAGCGGCAGATGCTCTGAAGTCTGTGGAATTTTAAATGAAAATGTACAGTGTAATTTGAAATAAAAAAAATATATGGTTGAAGCATTTAAGTCTGTGATTAGGAAAAATCTTAATTTTGTACAACATACGAAATTATATTAAGTCTAGTATAACAAAATAAAAGTTACATTGCTATGGTGGGCAGCAGTCAAAATCACGTAGACTACAGACTTGTACTGATACGCATCGAGATGAACTATGGGGCCGAGCAACAAGTGATGGGGCAGACCACAGGCATGTATTAGAGGCAGCCGTGGATGAAGTATACTGCCGCGATCCTTATTTATCCGTCACGTATGCAAATACTCGCTCGGCAGATGAGCGGCGATCGTAAGAGCTTGTCACGTCAGAGAGCTGTGTCATCATGTTACCCTCCTTTTTTGGGAGAGTGGGGAGCAATACGTCTCTGTCTCGGGGTGGAGGGGGGGGGGGCTACTGCAGTACTGCAGCACCCCTCTGGATACGCCGCCGACGATCATCTATAGTGTGCAAGCCTCTTCGTCTCTGCATAACTACTGCAGCCCACATCCATTTCAACCACTGAAGTCAAGCCTTGACCTTCCCCTCTAATTTTTACCTCATACACTCCCTCCGTCTCCAAAGTCATGATCCCTCAACGCAAATGGCTGTATCCTATTATGGGATCCCTCCTTTTAGTGAAAATGCACCATACATTTCTTTTTTTCCTCAGTTCGATTCATTACTTCCTCGTCAGTGCTCCGATCTACCAGCATAAAGCTCAGCGTTTTTCTGTAGCATCACATTTTAAAAGCTTCTATTCTCTTCTTGTCTTAAGTGTTTAACGCCCCCCTTTCATTTCTGTACAGACCTACACTCAAACAAACACTTTCAGACTGGACTTCTTAACATTTAAATTTATATTCGGGGTTGACATATCTCTCATTTTCATAAAAACTTTTATTGATATTACCAGTTTTATTTTATACTTTCTCTACTTCGCTCATTGTCAGTTGTTTTTCTACCCAAATATCCCAGAGACTACTTTGGCGTCTCATTTTCTAATCTAACTCTTTCAGCGTTGCCTTGTGTAATTTGAACACATTTCATTTTGCTTTTGTTGATGTTCGTCTTAAAACCTCGCTTTTAGATGCTATCCACTTCGTTCATCTGCTTTTCCAAGTCATCTGCCGGCCCCGACAGTATTACCATGTCGTCGGCTGTCCGGAAAGTTTTTATCTCTTCTCCTGGAACCTTAATTTCATTTCTCAATTTTTTGTTGTTTTCTCTCGTAACTTGCTCAGTGTGCAGATTCAGTAATATCGGGTGTAGGCTACAGCTCTGTGTCGCTTTTTTCTCAGCCACCGTTACCCGTTCATGTCCTTCGACTCTCTTAACTACTGTCTGACTTCTGTACAAGTTTTAAATAGCCTTTAGCTCTGTATGTGTTAGCCCTTCAGAACGTCAAAGAGTGTATCCCGGCCAACATTGTCAAACGCTTTCTCCAAATGTACAAATGCTACAAACGTAGGATTGCTTTTCTTCAACTTTCCCTCTAAGACAGGTCACAGAGTCGGTATTTCCGTTTTCGTCCGGAATGTAAATTGATCTTTCTCTAGGTCGCCTTCTGTCAGTCTTTTTATCAGTCTTTCTATTTTTCTGCAAATAATCCCTTTTAGTATTTTGCAACTATGACTTATTAAACTGATGGATCGGTGTTATCTGCAATTGTCAGCATCAGCCTTATTTATTTCTGCGTGTATGACACCTGTCTCATTTGCCTTTTCCAACAGGTGGAATAATTTTGCTTTTGGATGTTTTCCCAAGGATCATATTGATTCTAACGGAATGCTGTTTTCTCCAGGCGCTTTTTTTCGAACTGCGCCTTTCACGCATCTGTGAACTTTTCTTGCTGTATCGCGTGCCTTGTCTCATCTTCATCCCTTTTCTTGTTCTTTCTTCAAATTTATTTCCTTTATACAGCCTCTTGTTTTACATTCCATCCACCTTTCAACCTTCCTTAGTTGCCATGTGATCTTTTAACATCAATAATAGTATTTTTCTTTTCTACAAACATCTCTTTACTTTTCCTATCTATCTTTTTCATTGTCATGCATGCTTCTATAGCTTTACGTTTCTCCTCCAGCTAATTCTGATTTCCCTCGCACCTTCTGTCAATATCATTTTTTCAACATATGTATTGACTTTTGCCTGCTTTATTTATCGAATTTTTATGATACCTTCTGTTGTCAATTAAATTCAGTATCTTACGTGTTATTCAAGTATTGCTATCGGGTCTTATTTTTATGGCTAGTTGCTTCTCCGTTTCTTTCACCGTTTGACCCCTCAAAGCTACCCATTCTTCTTGTGTTGTATTCATTTCCTCTGTTTCAGTGAATCGTTGCCCAAAGTTTCTTCTGAAGCTTTCAAAAGCGTCTAGTTCTTTCGGCTTATCCAGGTTCCACTACCTTAATTCCATATCGTTCTACAATTTTTTTCAATTTTAACCTACAGTTCATAACCAATAAATTATGGTGAGTGTCCAGATTCGTCCCTAAAAATGTCTTCTAGTGTAAAATCTAGTTTCGAAATCTCTATCTTACCATTATATAATCAGTGTGAAAGCTTCTGTTGTCTCCAGGCCTCTTCTTCCTTTCATGATTCCTGAACGTAAGTTTGGCAATGATTAAATTGTGGTCCGTGCAATGTTCTACAAGGCGCGTTCCCATTTCGTTCCATTTCTCCAGGCCATGTTCAACTATTTTTTTCTTCCCTTCCTTTTTCTACTACTTAATTCCAGCCCCCATCACTATTACAGTATTTGAATAATTTTTCTTATCTCATACCACATATTTTTCAATCTCTTCATCATCTGCGGCGCTACTGGGCATACTGCTGTACTACTGTGGAGGGGCTTTGCTGTGTATCTATCTTCGTAGCGATACTAACGGTGTGAATATTTTCTTTTATCTCATCGTACATTGATTCAATCCCTTCATCATCTGCAGAGTTACTAGGCATATAATACTGTACTGCTGTGATGGATATCTGCTGTTACAGTCTGGAACCGCGCGACCGCTCCGGTCGCAGGTTCGAATCCTGCCTCGGGCATGGATGTGTGCGATGTCCTTAGGTTAGTTAGGTTTAATTAGTTCTAAGTTCTAGGGGACTGATGACCTTAGAAGTTAAGTCCCATAGTGCTCAGAGCCATTTGAACCATTTGATATCTGCTGTGTATCTGTCTTGGGTGCGATAAAGCATTCATTATGCTTTTCAGAGTAGATTACCTGCATTTCTTTTTTTTTCGTTATTAGACCTACTCCTGCATTACTCCTTATGGATTTTGTGTTGTTAACCCTGTACTCGCTTTACCAGAAGTCTTGTTATTCCTGTCACAGCACTTCCCGAACGTCCACTATATCTAACTTCAATCCATCAATTTCCCGTTTTAAATTCCCTAACCTATGTACCCGATTAAGTGCTCTAATAGTCCACACTCTGACTCGTAGTCTGCTAGAGTTGCTTTCCTCGTGATAATGTCTTCCTGAGTAATCCTCGCCCAGCGATCCAAGTAAGGGACTACTTTATATCTGGAATATTGTACATAAGAGGATGCCACCAACAGGAAATATAACGGCTTTAGTTTCCCCTTGTTTTCAACTGTTAGCAGTATCAGCATAATAAGGCAACGTTGACTAATGTTTGAAGGCCACATCAGTCAATCACCCAGACTGTTGTTCCTGACGCTATTGAACAGGCTGCTGCCCTTCTTCAGGATCCATAAGTTAGTTTGGCCTCTCCATACATACTTCCCCGATGTGGTTGCACCCACATTACTCTGTCTATATCGACAAGGCACGCAATCCAGTCCATTCCATCGCGGCAAGATCCAATGTTCGTGAGGGGTTGTACTTAATAACTCAAAGCTCAAGAGAATGATATTCAAAATTGAAAACCTAACAAAAAATGATCAGTTAATGAACAGACTCATTCTTTATTTGCATCTCTTTCTTCTACAGACATACTTTTTTCTCTGCTATAAGCGCAAGTAATTTGATTTTTAGCGTATATAGTGCTTTGCACTAAAAATGAAGTATGCTTCCCTCCAGTATGTTTGAGGCAGCATAATTGAAAACGGAAGTTTGTGTCATAGATCTTGTCTTGTGGAGTTCTAACGAGTTCTGACGTTCAATTCCATTTTCAAAGCTGCTTTTTCAAGAACTCTTCTTATTTTTGTCTTGTCTTAAATGGCCACTGGCACTGATTAAGCGTCGTGAAATTAATAATACTTGTAATCTTCTTTCTTACTTACTTATCACTTGTCATATGGTGCCAGAAATATTTAATTAACATTAGTTTTGTGAAGTTTATTCGACAGGTAGCGTGAAAAGTTTATAGAAAATCGAATAAAAAAAGCACGATGTATCGGGGAAATGTATCAGTATTTTAGATATATAGACAGTGTGATATCGATGAATAAACATCGATTTATTACTTATAAATATCAATATTTCCGGTATACCGTTACCATACAGATCTATCCTGGAGACCACCGAGCGGGTTGGTTCAGTGGTACGACACTGGACTTGCATTCGGGAGAGTGAAGGTTCAAATCCCCATGCGGCTATTCGGATTTAGGTTTTCTGTGATTGCTGTGAATCGCCTAAGGCAAGTGTGTGAATGGTTCCTTTGAAAGGGAACAGCACATTCTCTTTCCTATCCTTCCCCATCCCGCGCTTGTGTTCCGTCCCTAACGACCACATCGTCGACGGGGCATCAGATTCTTCTTACTGGTACCCTAGGGTCCGTCCAGTCTCTCTCCGTGCCTGTACGTATCTTGTACTGGTCGTCTGCGAGACAGTCGACAGTAGAACGGGCAATGAGCGTTGTATCAAGGCAGGACAGTTTCATACCGTATTGTCAAGAAACATACTCCTTACAAAGTATTCCATTTCTCGTTACTTTCGATGCTACGTCCCATTAAGGAATAAATGTTTTCCTCGAAATTTGTTGCTGACCTTTTCCTGACTAAGAATAATTGTATACATAAGTCATTCTTTCCTTTCTTTCCTGCGCTCCTCCGGAAAAAAATTATACCGTTTGATTCTTTTACAGCAGGTTGTCGACTACACCATACAACATCAAAAAGTGCTCCATGCCAGTTAATGTGATTTCATGTGACTAGAATAGTCGCGCAAGGATGTGTGTGATGTCCTTAGGTTAGTTCGGTTTAAGTAGTTCTAAGTTCTAGGGGACTGATGACCTCAGATGTTAAGTCCCATAGTGCTCAGAGCTATTTGAACCATTTTTTTGCAGTGTTACTTGAAAATGGCCCTAAGGCCGAAATTGCAGTTGTAATAATAAATATTTCATACAGTCAACGGCGACTATGATGTCTTTTAAGAAATATTGTATGATGTGACTCCCAACCATGAGAAGTTAATCAAATGAATATCGGATGGGGTCAAGTCAGGACTGTATGGAGAATGACTGATGACACTGAACACAAGGTGTCGGATTGTTACTGATGTCGCAGCCCTCGTGTGTGGTGTGGCATTGCCGCGCTGAAGGAGAGAGCGCTCTGTCTGTAACCGAGCTCTTCAAATTCGAAACTCCATTATAGCACTCCGTTTCAGACGCATCGACATAGTTACGTTACACACAGCCATGATACACGCTACAATTCGGAGCCCTCTAGTGGCAGAGAGCTGTAAATAATTTGACACGAACAGTAAAGATGTGTAATGTTAATACATTTGTTTTCAGCGTGACATTGTACATGCATTATATTCCACCTATTCATTTTGCGAATCAGGATAATCACCCGCATGTCTTCGTCCTCTCCACAGTGGAACACTATGTTGAAACTAACGTATCTCTCTCGAAATAACTGGAATTTTGATGCGATATCTTTCTTTTCAAAGAATCAGTGTGAGCAGAAAAAACCACTTGTCTGAAACACAGTCTGCTTCATGCATGTGCAATATCCTGCAAACATTGGATGCAGGCGAACAGGTAGACTGCCTATTCCGAGATTTTCGTAGGGCATTCGACACTGCACCACATCGTCGGCTACTAACCAAGATACAATCACACGGAGTGCGTTTGCAAATACAGCGTGATTGCGTGATGGTGTTCTATCAGGGATGGCGGAGAAGGGTAAGGTAAGGGACCCTGGTCCGTAAAGACCGAGTCAAAAGTTATAAACGAAAATCGTTCCGATACCTCTGACAGTGGAGTACATATACTGGTACTGTCGTTAAGATCGTAGGTTCCTGGAATATATCCCACTCGTTATTAGTCAACGGATGTGGTTCAAACATTATGGACTCCCATTTAACTTCGGACTGAGCGTTCATGAACACAAGGATAAGATATTCCCCGAAAATTGGATTAGTGGACAGGCAGAGAATGTTCTGTTTCGTGGCCAGCATGTTCATCTGATGTCGCCCCATTTAATTTCTTCTCGTGGGGCCGTGTAAAAAGTATGGTGCAGGAGATGCCTGTCGACACTAAAGAGGATTTCCTGGCAACAATCCTAGCTGCCTGCGACATAGTTCAGACGACACCCGGGATATTATAACGGGTACAACAGAACTTTTGTGCGATGGTGCAATATCTGCATCGAAGCTGGGGGACGCCCATTTCGAACAACTGTCGTAAATGTAGCAGCGCATTAAACTTGTGTAGGTAAATGGAGCTCATTATTATTTTACCGTACTTATGCTAAGAACAATACACACACCCGTGCCCGAGGGAGGACTCGAACCTCCGGCGGGAGGGGCCGAGCAATTTAGGACATGGCGCCTCAAACCACGCGGCCACTGTTCTCCGAGTCCCATACCAGTGGCCTCTGGGTACCCCAGAGCCTGAATGCGGTTCCCAAACTGCTCCTCCAAGACATCAAACAATCCCCTGTTGCCATGGGATCGAGCTCCGTCTACATCTTGTCGAAATCAGGGTAACTTGGAATAATGAGAATGAAAGCACCTTCCAAAAGTTTCACGTACCGTGCCATCAAGGAATATCGCACCGATTATTTTGTAACTGAACATTGCACACCACACAGTCACGTGTTCAGGGTGAAGACACGTCCCGATCGCGAAATGTGGAATCTCAGTCCCCCAAATGCGCCAATTTTGCTTATTGACGAAAGCATCCAAATGAAAGTGGGCTTCGTCGCTAAACCATACATGCATGCACATATTAATTCCCATCGTGGCCCGCGGTCAATAGTGTAGTTTGAACGTCGTAACGCAAACCGTTCATAAGTTATAACGATTTTATTTCATATAGCTCAGTAATTGTCTCCCTGTAAATGCGGCGCGTTCGCAGTGTTCCCCTCTCCCCTCTCCTCATGCTCAGATAGCACGATTCCAAGCTTTCCATGAATGAGTGAAACACATCGCCATCTAGCATGCAGTCGACAGACTGAGTCAAGGCCTTCTTCGTATGAGTGGAGTGAAGATTTTGGGTTGCACCTGGAAAGTTGTTCAGTGTAAACTTGCATTAATAACTCGAAAATGAAGGATCTTCGAATATGCGATTAGATGGATTGTTTTCTTGTTTTGGGGTAAGAAACCTGTTCCCAAAGTTTGTAAAGGTATTTTCAAATCAGTTTGTGTATCACCAGTGATTACTAAAGTAATTGAAAAGGCTGGATATATAAGGATAAATGATCATTTCATTTCACATAATTTGCTGTCAAATGTACAGTTTAGTTTTAGATTACAACTGAAAATGCTATATTATCTTTCCTCTGTGGTACTGGATGGGTTAAACAAAAGGTTTCGAACTCTACGCATCTTTTTTTATTTAACTAAGGCATTTGAATCAGAGGCTGAGACGGTTCTGCGACCGTGTGGGCTGCAGATTCCTCGACTTGCGCCATAGGGTGGTGGGGTCTCGGGTTCCGCTGGATAGGTCAGAAGTCCACTACACGCAGCAAGCGGCTACACGAGTATCAGGGGTTGTGTGGCGTGGACTGGGCGGTTTTTTAGGTTAGATGACCTCGGGCAAGTACAGAAAGGGCAACAGCCTCAAAGGGTGTGGGGCAAAGTCAGGACATGCGGGGACCAAGCAACAATCGGTATTGTAATTGTAAACTGTCGAAGCTGCATTGGAAAAGTACCGGAACTTCAAGCGCTGATAGAAAGCACCGAAGCTGAAATCGTTATAGGTACAGAAAGCTGGCTGAAGCCAGAGATAAATTCTGCCGAAATTTTTACAAAGGCACAGACGGTGTTTAGAAAGGATAGATTGCATGCAACCAGTGGTGGCGTGTTTGTCGCTGTTAGTAGTAGTTTATCCTGTAGTGAAGTAGAAGTGGATAGTTCCTGTGAATTATTATGGGTGGAGGTTACACCCAACAACCGAGCTAGGTTATTAGTTGGCTCCTTTTACCGACCTCCAGACTCAGCAGCATTAGTGGCAGAACAACTGAGAGAAAGTTTGGAATACATTTCACAGAAGTTTTCTCAGCATGTTATAGTCTTCGTTGGAGATTTCAATTTACCAGATATAGACTGGGACACTCAGATGCTTAGGACGGGTGGTAGGGACAGAGCATCGAGTGACAATATACTGAGTGCACTGTCCGAAAATTACCTCGAGCAATTAAACAGAGAACCGACTCGTGGAGATAACATCTTGGACCTGCTGATAACAAACAGACCCGAACTTTTCGACACTGTAAGTGCAGAACAGGGAATCAGTGATCATAAGGCCGTTGCAGCATCCCTGAATATGGAAGTTAATACGAATATAAAAAAAGGGAGGAAGGTTTATCTGTTTAGCAAGAGTAGCAGGAGGCAGATTTCAGACTACCTAACAGATCAAAACGAAAATTTCTGTTCCGACACTGATAATGTTGAGTGTTTATGGAAAAAATTCAAGGCAATTGTAAAATGCGTTTTAGACAGGTACGTGCCGAGTAAAACCGTGAGGGACGGGAAAAACCCACCGTGGTTCAACAACAAAGTTAGGAAACTACTGCGAAAGCAAAGAGAGCTTCACTCCAAGTTTAAACGCAGCCAAAACCTCTCAGACAAACAGAAGCTAAACGATGTCAAAGTTAGCCTAAGGAGGGCTATGCATGAAGCGTTCACTGAATTCGAAAGTAAATTTCTATGTACCGACTTGACAGAAAATCCTAGAAAGTTCTGGTCTTACGTTAAATCAGTAAGTGGCTCGAAACAGCATATCCAGACACTCCGGGATGATGATGGCATTGAAACAGAGGATGACACGCGTAAAGCTGAAATACCAAACACCTTTTTCCAAAGTTGTTTCACAGAGGAAGACCGCACGGCAGTTCCTTCTCTAAATCCTCGCGCAAACGAAAAAATGGCTGACATCGAAATAAGTGTCCAAGCAATAGAAAAGCAACTGGAATCACTCAACAGAGGAAAGTCCACTGGACCTGACGGGATACCAATTCGATTCTACACAGACTACGCGAAAGGACTTGCCCCCTGTACCGCAAGTCTCTAGAAGAACGGAAGGTTCCAAATTATTGGAAAAGAGCACAGGTAGTCCCAGTCTTCAAGAAGGGTCGTCGAGCAGATGCGCAAAACTATAGACCTATATCTCTGACGACGATCTGTTGTAGAATTTTATAACATGATTTTTGCTCGCGTATCACGTCGTTTTTGGAAACCCAGAATCTACTCTGTAGGAATCAACATGGATTCCGGAAACAGCGATCGTGTGAGACCCAACTCGCTTTATTTGTTCATGAGACCCAGAAAATATTAGCTGCAGGCTCCCAGGTAGATGCTATTTTCCTTGACTTCCGGAAGACATTCGATACAGTTCCGCACTGTCGCCTGATAAACAAAGTAAGAGCCTACGGAATATCAGACCAGCTGTGTGGCTGGATTGAAGAGTTTTTAGCAAACAGAACACAGCATTTTGTTATCAATGGAGAGACGTCTACAGACGTTAAGGTAACCTCTGGCGTGCCACAGGGGAGTGTTATGGGACCATTGCTTTCCACAATATATATAAATGACCTAGTAGATAGTGTTGGAAGTTCCATGCGGCTTTTCGCGGATGATGCTGTAGTATACAGAGAAATTGCAGCATTAGAAAATTGTAGCGAAATGCAGGAAGGTCTGCAGCGGATAGGCACTTGGTGCAGGGAGTGGCAACTGACCCTTAACATAGATAAATGTAATGTATTGCGAATACATAGAAAGAAGGATCCTTTATTGTATGATTATATGATAGCGGAACAAACACTGGTAGCAGTTACTTCCGTAAAATATCTGGGAGTATGCGTGCGGAGCGATTTGAAGTGAAATGATCACATAAAATTAATTGTTGGTAAGGCGGGTTCAAAAAAATGTTTCAAATGGTTCTGAGCACTATGCGACTTAAATTCTGAGGTCATCAGTCGTCTAGAACTTACAACTAATTAAACCTAACTAACCTAAGGACATCACACACATCCATGCCCGAGGCAGGATTCGAACCTGCGACCGTAGCGGTCGTTGGGTCCCAGACTGCAGCGCCCAGAAACGCACGGCCACTCCGGCCGGCTTGGTAAGGCGGGTACCAGGTTGAGATTCATTGGGAGAGTCCTTAGAAAATGTAGTCCATCAGCAAAGTAGGTGGCTTACAAAACACTCGTTCGACCTATACTTGAGTATTGCTCATCAGTGTGGAATCCGTACCAGATCGGGTTGACGGAGGAGATAGAGAAGATCCAAAGAAGAGCGGCGCGTTTCGTCGCAGCGTTATTTGGTAACCGTGATAGCGTTACGGAGATGTTTAGCAAACTCAAGTGGCAGACTCTCCAAGAGAGGCGCTCTGCATCGCGGTGTAGCTTGCTGTCCAAGTTTCGAGAGGGTGCGCTTCTGGATGAGGTATCGAATATATTTCTTCCCCCTACTTATACCTCCGGAGGAGATCACGAATGTAAAATTAGAGAGATTCGAGCGCGCACGGAGGCTTTCAGACAGTCGTTCTTCCCGTGAACCATACGCGACTGGAAAAGAAAAGGGAGGTAATGACAGTGGCACGTAAAGTGCCCTCCACCACACACCGTTGGGTGGCTTGCGGAGTATAAATGTAGATGTAGATCTCAAAATATTGCTCCAGTAATTGGACCATTGTGGAATATCGGCAGCAACTCAAAATTGGTTGACGGCTTGCTTTACGAACAGGCAGCAAAAGGTCATTCTTCACAGCACTGAGAATGGCTATGGTGTGGGGTCCGAGTGGTGCATGGTAAATTGGGGGGGGGGGGGGGGGGGTACCCCAGGGACCTGTACCTTATTTCGAGTTTATAAATAATATGCCTTCTAGTATTACAGGTGATTCTAAAATATTTCTGTTTGCTTGGTAGTAAAGGATGTTGTGTGCAACGTTGACCGTGTTTAAAATAGTGCAGTTCAAGACGATAGTTTATGGCTTGTAGAAAATCACAGTAAGACTCAGTTTTTACAGTTTCTAACGTACAATTCAACAAAACCTTACCTTCTCATTACACAGAATGGGCATATGATTAGTGAGGCTGAACTGCTGAAGTTTCTGGGTGTTCAGGTAGATAATAAACTGTCGTGGGAAGCCCATACTCAGGATCTTGTTCAACGACTTAATGCTCCCATTTTTGCTTTTAAAACAGTATCTCAAATAAGTGATAGCTCGACACGAAAAGTAGTCTACTTCGCTTGTTTTCATTCGCTTTTCACGTATGCTATTATATTTTGGGGCAACTCTTCCCATACTCAAAGGGTATTTTTGGCTCTGAAACGGGCGGTTGAGGTAACACCTGCCGCTAGTTCGCGAACCTCTTGTCGAACCCTGTTCCTCGATATTCTGACTTTGGCCTCTCAGTATGTATAGTGTTGACAATATCAGCTTATTCCCAAGAAATGGCAGCTTACACTCAGTTAATACTAGGCCGAAATACAATCTACATTCTGATTGCATCTCTTCGACTCTTGTGAAGAAAGGCGTGCAGAATTTGCTGCATCCATTTTCAATAAGCTACCACAAGAATTCAAAAATGTTTTGCTTTGTTTGATTGGCTTTTGTTCTGTTTTACAGTAACTTCCATTACAACACATCACAACGACGTATTCAGTGTCTGAAATGACGGATATGCACAACATTTTACGGCCTAGCAGATGGGATGCGGACACAGCACTTCAGGTTTATGCTGATCGTTACCCTGGAGGGCAGTTACCTTGTGCGAGAACGTTTTTACGACTCCACCAACGCTTGCGACAGACAGACACTCATCTGAGACGAGAGGTGCAGATGGTGGGAGACCATGCGATGTGCAAACGCCACGGCCTGAACAACGGGTCCTTCGTACTGTGGATGAACTAGCACAAGGAGAACACAGGGAAGGGAAGGCGTTAATCGCATGACGGTCTGGAAATTCTGCAAGAACGGATATAAGGATTAAATGAGGCAGAGTTTCAGACAAGAATTGAGGCATTGAGATCAGAAACGGGACTTTTCATCATTTTTGGGGTATATGAGTTACTACTGTAGTTGGTGTTTTCACACGATTCAGCATCTGTTGGTTCTAAAATGGGACTTGTTCAGTATTTTTTTTCCCTGTAGAACCAGTTCTGAAATTACGTTTCGTGAAGAAAGAGGACTTGTCACAAAGACAAGTCCCTATATAGCACGAAAGAACGTGAAACGTGAGGGCAGCACTGTAATGGTTTACAGTAATTTGCTGTGAGATTTAAAAACGGCTCCGGTGATGGGACCGTCACACGAGTGCGAAGACAATTTACGTGAATTTAGAAGGAAGAAAAGACGCCCCGAATTGTGGAAGAGGAATGTGATTAAACAGAAGAAGGTTAAGGTCACGTTGTGAAAAACTTGTACAAGGAGAAGAGGTGGCAAAATCAGAAATGATCACATTCGATTTCATGCAGAACGTGCCTGTTCCACACGTACCAATAACTGATATGTTCTATTCGCGGCAGCCATGGGTATTTATATTTGGTATTCATAGATTTCCTGATAACAAAGCTTTTATTTATATGTTTGACGAAGTAACCGCTAAGAAGGGTCCTAATGCAGTGGTTCCTCTCCTTATGGATTTCATAACTAAACATGTGGCCTCTAGTGTGAAAACGTTGTATGCATTGTCAGATGCCTGTATAGGACAGAATAAGAATCTCACAATGGTTCAATTTTGGTACACTTTAGTTCATAATGGTAGATTTTCCAAAGTTTTCCACATGTTCCCAACCCGTGGGCATTCCTACAATGCCTGAGATAGGGACTTTACAAGTCTGGAATTACGGAATAGGAAACAGGACAGGGTATATACTCCCCACTAGTGGTTCACAGTCTACAGAAAGCAAGGAAACGTATGCATATTCATCAATGCACACAAGACGCATTTCTTGACTATCAGAAACATATAGATTCATTTTTTAAGAAATCTGTAACTGTGAAAGGAGAAAAATGGGCTGTTACACGTTATAAACAAGTTGAGTACACTGACCAGTCAAAATGCGTTTCTGTTTCACCCAATAGCGGTGGAATGGTGAAATATGATTTTCGTCTGGTTAAGGCTGGGACAGTCCCTCATTTCCATAATGTGCCGAGAGCATACATGGACGACATTCCACTGAAACCTGAGATACTGAAAGATATTGCACGCATGATTGACGTTATCCCTTTGCAGTTTCGTGCGTATTTTGATAACCTTCTAAAGCAATGCGACATTAATAAACTGACTGGTGGAGAGGACACCAATGAATCTGGAAGTGAAGTTTGGGACAGTGACCAAGAGTGACAAATTTATGAACATATAACTCTGCCAATATAAAAAGGGTTGTTTAATAAGTAAAACATGTGAAATTAACTCTCCCATGATACATGTGTATGACCATGTTGAAATATTTAAAAATAATATTTTGCTTGTAGATATGGTATTTTGTTTCGTTATACAACATTTCAGTAAAATGACTGTTGTTTAAATCAAAAAGGGGATATGTCAGTCATTTTCTGTTACCATTTTCTATTAGTTGCCTTCATGTTATGATTACAGATTGTTGGTATAACATTGCATTCTTCATCACGAGTCTGTGGGACTAACGATAAGGTTTGGAAACAACGCTATTCAGAGTTATACAGAGTTTTCAATATATCTCAGAACATCAGTTGAGTGACATATCCCCTTTTTGATCTCTACGCCTCAATTACTTTCTATTAACGATTCTTGGCGCAGTGCGCTGTGGTTCTGTGGTTCCTAGCATGTACAGTCGTGCTCAAAACCATCCGAACGACCTGAATTGCATTTCACCTGATTAGAATGCAACCCACATAGCGCAGCTGTCTAGCAGGTCCTCTAATCGCCCTCGGTACAGTCGTTTGACTATTGAAAATGGTTCCAACAAGTCACCACTACAAAACACTACTCTGCATCTTTCGAGGATCTGAATCTGTCGGAACAGTATAGTTCAATCATTTCGTTCCTTTTCCCAAGACTTCAGTCTTCTCTAGGTCTCCTCCAAAGGTAAGAATGTGGGTCCGAATCCTGATCCAGTACAAAAATATTCATAATTTCATTTCAAGCCCTGTCACGTGTATACCAGTCTGCTAGTGAAAATTAACGTGCATTTTTAATGTCCGTTCATGTGTTGCCAACAATCGCAATAGGTGTCGTTATTTTTGGTCAAACACTCACACATCTTACTGTTGGTGAGTAAGCAAGTGTTACTTAAGCTATGTTCGTGGATGAGAAAGAAGGACGGTAGGTGTGCGGTTCGATTGTCGCTCAGGCACAAAAATTTGTATCCTTATTTTAGATTCAAACATCTAGCAGTTGGTAAGAAAAACCGATAGGTAACATTTGATTTTACTTAGTTAACAATTCGCTTGCGTGCTGGGTTCGTATCTCCGTCACAGAACTTCACATCATGCGCTTCATCTTTAAATGCATGAACACTTTGTTCCTTCTGAATGGAGGTATATCACACATCTTTCGTGGTTAGTTAACAGGGACGAAAGGGTCTTTACAGGAGTTCCGGTTTATTACAAAACTGTCGTCTTTTTTTTTTAAGTTTAGGTTTGGTTACTGATATTGGCGAAAATTTCTGTAATTCGTGCCTCTTCATGACTAGTCAGCAATATGATATGATTAGATTAGATTAGATTAGATTAGATTAGATTAATACTTGTTCCATAGATCATGAATACGACATTTCGTAATAATGTAGAACGTGTCATTTTAATGAAAGATTTCTTTACATACCATGATTCAGTTTCTTTGCAACAATTTTTTACTCTCTCTCTCACATTCTTTTTTATTTTTATCTTCCTCGCTCACTCTCTCTCTCTTTTCTCCCCCCCCCCCCCTCTCTCTCTCTCTCTCTCACACACACACACACACACACACACACACAGTCTTTTTTTATTTTTATTTGTTTGTTGTGCTCGACTATTGGCGAGGTTCGAAAACGTTCGTCAATGATTTTCTTAGGTTTGAGTACACTTACGAAAGATACATAAAAACGACTATGAGAGTTACTGATTTATGAAGCTTAGTTTGCAGTCAGTTCTGAGTATTATCAGTAACTACGCTCCAGTCCCTAAACCCAGTTACAGAAATGTGACTCTGACGGATTACGTATTCCAGGCCGTAGCAGCCGCGTCTTTGAGACGTGAGCTATGGTCACTTCCCAGCCCACTGTAGGATCACATCGGTTCTTCTTCTCCTTCCTGCTGGTAATGTAACTGAGATTTGGCAACAAGGCAAGGTATATTTGGCAACTCTGTGATTGACGAGTTACTTCCCGGTGTGCACGGAATTAAGCCTGAAAGTTCACTTGATTTTCCCTGTCATTTCCATTGAATAATCTGAGTTATTATTAACACTTGAGCTGTAACAAAAGATTGTAAATTTACGGTTTTCTGCCCAGGAAAGTCGTTGCACGTGAAAATCGCATCTAATCTCGCCCTTTAAATAGCGGTTTTTCGAATTCTAGGCACTACTGATCTCGTAAGAGGATACCTAGACGCATGCCTCTTCGCTAGCTCTGTGGAATCATGCTAACCTGAGAAAAAGCGTCTGTTATGGTTTGCGGTTCAAGTCTTGCTGACTGTAACGTTTTTATCCCTTCTGTGAAAGAGCTACAAGCAGTCAGATCACACATCGATAAGGAAATCGCAAGAAAATACTTTCGGGTCATAGTGCAATGGTGAAAAACTTACAATGCAGCACAACAGGTAACGTCTCTTTCCGCTGCTGACAAACAAATTTTGGGTTTCTAGGAATACATAACTTTACTTATGAAATGCCACGTTTGCATACCAATTGAGTATGACACAGCATACCAATCAAACACAGACCCAATCGAAATCTAAGTGATTAGTATTTTACTAATTCGTGCCGATAGAGGCACGCTTGTGTACAGATACTCAGTTTTATTGAAACAGACTTTCGTCGTAAGGTTATCGTGGGTAGTTTTATTTCATTTCTTGTAATACAGTGCACAATTTTCGTACGGTTTCTTTTAGTGTTGTTAAAACATTAGTTACCACGAGAGAGAAATTAATCATCAACCATATATGCGAATTCTCTGATGTTATCTATAACAGTCTGACAATGCACATGCAGTTTATTGATTACATGCATGTAGAAAACTTGTTCTGAGTTAAAGCTGTCAAACAAGGTTTTATGAAGAATAAAATGCCACTGCCACACGACAGCTAATGTAGAAAATACTTTTCTGACGTATTTTGGCACGATGCGCTCTTCCCATACATAATACAAAAGTTTCGAGATGCATCTGCAGCCTGGCCAGCTATTAAACCTGAAAAGAACAAAATGTCGCAGAAGTTAGCCCTTTTTCCACATGCGACAATTTTGGGTTGAGAAGTGAAGGGAATTATGTTCAAAGTTCCATTAGATTGATAACTTCAGCAGAAAGCAGTATGGCGTTTTAAAAAAAATGTAGCAGTGAATGTACCCAAACTCGCGACGTCTTATCAACAGTGCGCGACGCTTACCGTTATGCTACTAGCTGACACAGAGCTACATCACCTACAGAACTCAACAACAATTCTTCCAGAACTTGCGCATTGCACAGGGCTGTGAGATAATGCATATGGCCTAGAACCGCTCGACCACCCTGGCCGGCGTTCGGCAGTCAGCTTCAAATACCGGTTTTCTAAATTTTCTCAATAGTGTTCCTCGAAAGAAACTTCGCCTTCCCTCCAGGAATTCCCAATTGAGTTCCCGAAGCATCTCCGTAACACCTGCATGTTGTTCGAGCCTATCAGTAACAAATCTAGCAGCCCACCTCTGAATTGCTTTGATGTCTCCATTTAATTCAACCTGGTACGAATCCCAAACACTCGACAGTACCCAAGAATACGTCGCACCAGCGCCCTATATGTGGTGTCCTTTACAGATGAACCACACTTCCCTAGAATTCTCCCAAGAAACCGAAGTCGACCATTCGCCTTTCCTATCACGATCCTAACATGCACGTTCCATTTGATATCGCTTTGCAACTTTATTCTCAGATATGTAAAATACCTGACTGTGTCAGGCACGACGCTCCTAATGCTGTAACCAAACATTACGGGTTTGTTTTTCCTACTCATCAGCATTAACTTACATTTTTCTAGATCTAGAGCTAGCTGCCAAACATCACACCAACTAGAAATGTTGTCTAAGTCATCTTGTATCCTCCTGCAGTCACTTAATTTCGACACCTTACCATACACCACACTATCATCAGCAAACAAACGCAGATTACTGCTCACTCTGTCCGCCAAATCATTTATGTGTATAGAGAACAACAGCGGTCCTCTCACACTTCCATGGAGCACTCCTGACGATACCCTCGTCTCTAATGAACATTTGCTCTCGAGGACAACATACAGGGTTCTATAACTTAAGAAGTCTTCGAGACACTCACATCTCTGTGAACCTGTTCCATATGCCCATACCTTCTTCAACAGCCTGCAGTGGAGCATCGTGTCAAACACTTTCCGGAAATCTAGAAATATGGACTCTTTTTTTTTTTGTGGTTTTAGGGCGCACAACTTCAATGGTCATTAGCGCCCTGACTACTCTAAGAATGCACCGCGAGGCACAAGTTGACAACAACTAAAAGGGAAAACACGATAAAAGACAGACTGACAGGCATAGGATTAAAAAACAGCATCATCAAATGTCCTTAGCGAGGTTTGTCAAATTGATAAAACGAAGAACACGAGCAACTGCTCGTGGGTCATCCGCTAAAATGGCATCGAAAGTATTTGGCAGGTTAAGATCGAGGCGCAGTGTGTTAAGATCTGGACAGGACATTAAAATGTGTCTAACCGTCAGCAAGTGCCCACATGGGCAGAACGGCGCCGGCGCAGCCGTCAGCAGATGGCGATGGCTGAACCGGCAGTGTCCAATTCTTAACCGGGCTAAAACGACCTCCTCCCGCCGAGAAGGGCGTGAGGAGGACGTCCAAGCCACGCGAAGAGGTTTTAAGGCCCGAAGCTTGTTGTCGGTAAGTGCAGCCCAATCGGCATGCCACAGAGATAAGATGCGCCGACAAATCACCCTGCTAAAATCGGACGAAGGGACGCTACAAGAAGCTGTCCGAGGCTGGAGGACCGCAGCCTTGGCCGCGGCATCTGCAGCTTCGTTCCCAGGGATACCGACATGGCCAGGAACCCACATAAGGCTAACTGGAGAACCGACGTCCACCAGCTGCTGAAGAGAGCGTTGGATCCGGTGTACGAATGGGTGAACCGGGTACGGATCACTGAGGCTCTGGATGGCGCTCAGGGAATCTGAGCAGATGACATAAGCAGAATGTCGGTGGCGGCAGATGTAAAGAACAGCCTGGTAGAGGGCAAAGAGCTCAGCTGTGAAGACCGAACAATGGCCATGGAGCCGGTATTTGAAACTTTGTGCCTCGACAATAAAGGAACACCCGACCCCGTCATTGGTCTTAGAGCCATCTGTATAAATGAAAGTCATGTCGATGAACTTCGAACGAAGTTCCAAAAAACGGGAGTGGTAGACCGAACCGGGGGTGACCTCTTTTGGGAGCGAGCTGAGGTCAAGGTGAACGCGGACCTGAGCCTGGAGCCAAGGTGGCGTGCGGCTCTCGCCCACTCGAAAGGTTGCAGGGAGTGAAAAATTAAGGTGTTGAAGGAGGCGACGAAAGCGAACTCCAGGGGGTAGCAGGGCAGAGACATACAACCCGTATTGACTGTCGAGAGAGTCATCAAAAAAGGAACGATAAGACGGGTGGTCGGGCATTGCCAGTAGCCGACAGGCATACCGACAAAGCAGTATATCGCGCCGGTAGGTGAGTGGCAATTCGCCAGTGTCAGCATGAAGACTCTCTACGGGACTGGTATAAAATGCTCCGATCGCAAGTCGTAAACCCCGATGTTGTATGGAGTTGAGGCGGCGTAAGATGGATGGCCGTGCAGAGGAGTATACGAAGCTCCCATAATCCAGCTTGGAGCGGACGATCGACCGATAGAGACGAAGTAGGGCGGTTCGATCCGCTCCCCACGACAGACCACTGAAAACACGGAGGACATTTAAAGAACGGGTACAACGGGCAGCCAAATATGACACATGTGGAGACCAACTAAGTTTCCTGTCAAATGTAAGGCCTAAAAATTTGGTTGTCTCCACGATTGGGAGAGCAACGGGACCGAGTCGTAAGGACGGTGGGAGAAACTCTTTGTAGCGCCAGAAGTTAATACAGACCGTCTTCTCGACAGAAAAACGGAAGCCATTGGCGACACTCCAGGAGTAAAGACGGTCAAGAGAACGCTGAAGACAGCGCTCCAGGACACGTGTACACTGCGCGCTGCAATAGATGGTAAAATCGTCCACGAAAAGGGAGCCTGATACATCAGCTGGGAGGCAATCCATTATTGGATTGATCGCGATGGCGAAGAGAGCGACGCTCAAAACTGAGCCCTGTGGCACCCCATTCTCCTGGCGAAAGGTGTCGGACAGGACAGAACCCACACGTACCCTAAACTGTCGATCCATTAAAAAGGAACGAATAAAAAGGGGGAGGCGACCGCGAAGGCCCCATGTATGCATGGTGCGGAGAATGCCCGCCTTCCAACAGGTGTCGTAAGCCTTCTCCAAATCAAAGAACACAGCCGCGGTCGGGCGCTTCCGCAAGAAGTTATTCATAATGAAGGTCGACAAGGTAACCAGATGGTCAACAGCAGAGCGGCGCCTACGAAATCCACATTGTACATTGGTAAGTAGGCGTCGAGACTCGAGCAGCCAAACCAATCGAGAGTTAACCATTCGCTCCATCACTTTACAGACACAGCTGGTAAGCGAGATAGGTCGATAACTGGAAGGCAAGTGCTTGTCCTTCCCCGGCTTAGGAATCGGGACAACAATAGACTCGCGCCAGCATGCGGGAACATGTCCCTCAATCCAGATGCGATTGTATGTACGAAGAAGAATACCTTTACCCGCAGGAGAAAGGTTCTTCAGCATCTGAATATGAATAGAATCTGGCCCTGGAGCAGAGGACCGTGATCGTCCAAGTGCGTTTTCGAGTTCCCGCATGGTGAACGGGGCATTATAGCTTTCACAATTCGAGGAGCGGAAGTTAGGTGGCCTAGCCTCCTCTGCCTGTTTGCGGGGGAGGAAGGCAGGGTGGTAATGAGCGGAGCTCGAAACCTCTGCGAAAAAGCGGCCGAAGGCATTGGAGACAGCCTCAGGGGCCACAAGGACGTCATTCGCGACCTTCAAGCCAGAAACTGGTGAGTGGACCTTAGTGCCAGATAGCCGGCGCAGGCTACCCCAGACAACAGAAGAAGGAGTAAAACTGTTGAAGGTGCTTGTGAAAGCAGCCCAGCTGGCTTTCTTGCTTTCTTTGATAATACGACGACACTGAGCACGTAATCGTTTATAATTGATACAATTCGCCACTGTAGGGTGGCGTTTAAATGTGCGTAAAGCACGTCGACGAGCACGTAAAGCGTCTCTACATGCTGCGGTCCACCAGGGGACCGGTACGCGACGTGGAGAAGAAGGAGGGTGAGGGATGGAATATTCAGCAGCAGCGAGAATGACTTCCGTGAGGTGTGCGACCTGACGATCGCAGCTTGTAAAGGTTTGATCCTGAAAGGTCGCCCTGGAAGAGAAGAGCCCCCAGTCTGCCTTGGAGATGGTCCAATTAGAGAAGCACGGAGAGGGGGTATGCTGCAGGAGATGGATAACACACGGGAAGTGGTCGCTCGAATATGTATCAGGAAGTGCATACCACTCAAACCGGCGTGCAAGTTGGGGAGTACATATAGAGAGGTCTAAATGGGAATAGGTGTGAGATGTGTCCGAAAGAAAAGTAGGGGCGCCAGTATTGAGGCAGACAAGATCGAGCTGGTTGAAAAGGTCTGCTAACAAGGAGCCCCTCGGGCAGGATGCTGGAGAGCCCCAAAGGGGATGGTGGGCATTGAAGTCTCCAGTTAACAAAAATGGTGCAGGTAGCTGAGCAATAAGTTGCATCACGTCTGCCCTGGTAACGGCAGATGACGATGGAGTGTAAACGGTACAAAAGGAAAACGTAAAAGTGGGGAGAGTAATGCGGATGGCAACTGCCTGCAGGCCGGTGTGCAACGTGATGGGATCGTAGTAAATATCATCCCGGACCAGCAACATAACCCCTCCATGAGCTGGGATACCTACCACAGGGGGTAGGTCAAAACGCACAGAGGTGTAGTGTGCCAAGGCAATTTGATCGCATGGGCGTAGCTTCGTTTCCTGGAGGGCTACGACGAGCGGACGGTGCAAGCGGAGCAGCAACTTCAAGTCCTCTCGGTTGGAGCGAAAGCTGCGAATATTCCAGTGAATGAGTGCCATCGTAAGAAAAGGAAGATGAGAGAAGTGGTCACCTCGAAGGCCGCTTAGGGCCTGGCTTCGAGCGAGCACTGCCGCCGCTATCAGTAGGCGGACAGTCATCGTCCATCGGGTCTATAGGGTCATCGGCCATCTCGGGAGGATGGCCGGGAGGGGGAGCTTCCTCCGCCAGTGAACGGCCAGATGTACGGCTACCAGCGGTGCGGCCAGGCGAAACGGATGACGGCCTGGGGCGGCAACCGCTGGGTGGCGCAGGAGAACAAAATGCGCCGTGGCGGAGAAGGAGAACTGTGCTTCCTATGCGCCTTTTTGGAAGGACGTGTAGTGGAAGTACCGGTCGAAGGCTGGGAGGTCGAGGTACGGAGGAAGTCTGCACGGGATGGTTCCTTCTTGAAGGCCCGTGCATCTGACTTCGATGTCTTCGTCTTAGCAGAAGCTGAGGAAGGTGCTCGTGTCTGTGGGGTGATGGGAGGAAGAGGAGACGTCGACCGCGCGATCTTAGCACTGGCCGAACGGACGACCGTGGTGCTGAAGGTCAGATCGCATGTCTGGGTTGCTACCTCCCGGGTAGTCCGAGGAGAGGCGAGGACAGTACTGTATTTCCCCGCTGGGAGCAACGTGGGCTTCCTACTAGCCAATAGCTTGCGAGCAGCCGAGGTGGACACTTTCTCTTTGACCCGAATTTCTTGGATACAGCGTTCTTCCTTATAGACAGGACAGTCGCGGGAGGATGCGGCATGGTCACCCTGACAGTTCACACAACGAGGAGACGGAGGTGGACAGTCACCCTCATGGGCATCCCTGCCACAAGTGACACATTTAGCCGCATTGGAACAAGACTGTCGAGTGTGATTGAAACGCTGACACTGGTAGCAGCGCGTAGGTGTCGGGACATAGGGGCGAACAGAAATAACCTCGTAGCCCGCCTTAATGCGCGATGGCAGCTTAACACTATCGAAGGTCAAGAAAATTGTCCGGGTCGGTACAAGGTCATTGTTGACCTTTTTCATGACCCTATGGACAGCCGTCACGCCCTGCTCAGCGAGGAATGATTGAAGCTCCTCGTTAGTCAATCCGTCGAGGGAGCTAGTATAGACTACACCTCGAGACGAATTCAAAGTTCGGTGGGCCTCCACCCGGACAGGGAACGTGTACAGGAGGGTGGCCCGAAGCAGTTTTTGTGCCTGAAAGGCACTCTCAGTTTCTAGTAATAAGGTGCCGTTACGCAACCTGGTACAAGATTTGACAGATCCGGCTATGGCATCTACGCCCTTCTGAATAACGAAAGGGTTGACAGAGGAAAAATCCTTTCCGTCCTCAGATCGAGAAACTACGAGGAACTGTGGGGCAGGTGGTAGTACTTTTGTCACTGTTGGCTGGTCACGTTTCCGTTTTTGGGTCGAAGTCGAAAGAGATGGAGTAGAATCCATTGCGGAGGAATCCCCCATGATTGCCAGCGTCTCCGATGGCGCGCTCCTTCCTTGTGGGGACCCTCTCAGAGGGCACTCCCGCCTTAGGTGAATGTTTACACCTCAGGTCACACCTCCCGAGAAACAGACGGAGGGACCAATCGGCATGTTCAGAAGGTATCAGCTCAGGCAATCACCCCTCCCCGGGCCTGGCCTTTACCAGGGGGTACGCGCGTGCCTTACATGTCTACCCAGGGCGGGGACTTACGCGTTACCCCGTCACCGGCTACGCGTGCGAACGCGTGGGTCGGCCTTCAGGCACGCACAGGGAGGAAGGAAGAAGAGGAAAAAGAAGAGAGAGAGGGAGAAAGAGGACAGACTGTCTCAAACGCCGAGGCGGAGACCAGAGAAGGCAAGGAGAAGAAGGCAATGAGAAAGCAATGAGAAGAAGGCAATGAAAAGGCAAGGAGAAGAAGGCAATGAGAAGGCAAGGAGAAAAAGGCAATGAGAAGGCAAGGAGAAAAAGGCAATGAGAAGGCAAGGAGAAGTCAAGGGAAAGAGTAAGGAAGACAGTGAGGTGGAGAAGAGCAAAGAAAGGAACCAACAAAAGGAAGGAAGAAACGAGAAGTGAAAAACCAAAAAGACCACGATGATAGGTCGTGGAACCGTCCGTCTCCGGACGCAGGCGCTAACTACCCCCGTGAGGGGGATGGACTCCTTTTAGTCGCCTCTTACGACAGGCAGGAATACCGCGGGCCTATTCTAATCCCCGGACCCGCAGGGGGAAAATATGGACTCTGCCTGTTGCCCTTCATCCATTTTTTTTTTAATAGTGTCTGCCTTACGGCAGGTCTGGTCATGGGGGAAGCCTCGTCAATAAGGTCCACCGCATGACTGTCTATGGAAGTGATTCCAGTGGTCGTTTCCCGTTGCCTTCCACTGATGATGATGAAATGATAATGAGGACAACACAACACCCAGTCGCTAGGCGGAGAAAATCTCCATCCTATCCGGGAATCGAACACGGGCCCATTGGCATGAGAGACCGCCGTGCTGACCACTCAGCTATCGGAGCGGACCCGGCATCCATAGTTCGCAGTATATCACGTTAGAAAAGAGAAAACTGAGCTTCACTCGAACGATGTTGTCTAAAACTACGTTGGTTCGTGGACATAAGCTTCTCGGTCTAAATAAAATTTATTATACTCGAAAATAGAATATATTCAAGGATTCTACAGCACATCGATGTTAGGGACACTGGTCTGTAGTTTTGCGAGTCAGTTCTTTCTCCCTTCTTATACACAGCAGTTCAAATGGCTCTGAGCACTATGGGACTTAACTTTTGAGGTCATCAGTCCCCTATACACAGGAGTCATCTGTGCTGTTTTCCAGTCGCTTGGCACTTAGTGCTAGGGTAGAGATTCACGCACGATAAATGTAAGCTAAGTAAGGGGCCAATGACTTAGGGTACTCTTTGAAAAATCTAATTGGAGTTTACAAAGAAAAAAAACATATGCTAACGTACGTTCCACAGATTTCAAGTATATATCCTCACAGTCAAGAAGTATTAAACATGTTATCATTTGAAAGGTAATAACAAATTTGTCAAAAACATGTAAATGTTCAATATACTGGGGTGCATATGATAATTCTTAGGCTATTGTACCCATGCATCAGCTAACAGAAAAATCATGATCATCCCATTGGTACCTGCTTCTTCCCACGACGTCTTATTGGACCAACCTATATACAGTTTCTCAGACATGAGTTGCTTTATTTACTTGATGCTGTAGCTCTATATGTCATCCAACGAATGTGGCTTATGCACGTTGGTGCTTCAATTCACTTTACACGGATAGTTCGCCAGTATACCGATAACCAGCTGCCGAATATGTGGACTGGTCAAGGGGGATAATTTTCGTGGTCTGCCCGATCGTCAGATTTGAATTCAATGAATTTTTTCCTTTGGGGACATTTGAAATTGTTTGTGTATTCAACCTGGCATGCCAGGTACAGCTGCCCATGCATCTTCAACACGATACCACAGTTCATCAAGAGTAGTGACTGGCGTTTTGGGACGAGCCAGTTGCTCGGCCACCATTGACCAGACGTTTTCAATTGGTGAGAAATCTGGAGAATGTGCTGGCCACGGCAGCAGTCGAACATTTTCTGTATCCAGAAGGGCCCAACAGGACCTGCAACATGCGGTCGTCCATTATCCTGCTGAAATGTAGGGTTTCGCAGGGATCGAATGAAGGGTAGAGCCACGGGTGGTAACACATATGAAATGTAACGTCCATTGTTCAAAGTGCCGTCAGTGCGAACAAGAGGTGACCGAGACGTGTAACCAATGGCACCACGTACCATCACGCCGGGTGATACGCCAGTATGGCGATGACGAATACACGCTTCCAATGTGCGTTCACCTCGATGTCGCCAAACACGGATGCGACCGTCATGATGCTGCAAAACAGAACCTGGATTCATCCGAAAAAATGACGTTTTGCCATTCGTGCACCCAGGTTCATCGTCGAGTACAGCATCGCAGGCGCTCCTGCCTGTGATGCAGCGTCAAGGGTAACCGCAGCCATGGTCTCCGAGCTGATAGCTCATGTTGCTGCAAACGTCGCCGAACTGTTCGTGCAGATGGTTGTTGTCTTTCAAACGTCCCCATCTGTTGACTCAGGGATCAGGACGTGGCTGTAAGATCCGTTACAGCCATGCGGATAAGATGCCTGTCATCTCGACTGCTAGTGATACGAGGCTGTTGGGATTCAGCACGGCGTTCCGTATTACCCTCCTGAATCCACCGATTCCATATTTTGCTAACAGTCATTGGATCTCGACCAAAGCGAGTAGCAATGTCGCGATACGATAAACCGCAATCGCGATAGGCTACAATCCGACCTTTATCCAGGTCGGAAACATGATGGTACGTATTTCTCCTCCTTACACGAGGCATCACAACAATGTTTCACCAGGCAACGTCGGTCAACTGCTGTTTGTGTATGAGAAATCGGTTGGAAACACTCCTCATGTCAGCACGTTTTAGGTGTCGCCACCGGCGCCAACCTTGTGTGAATGCTCCGAAAAGCGAATCATTTGCATATCAGAGCATCTTCTTCCTGTCGGTTAAATTCCTCATCTGTAGCACGTCATCTTCGTGGTGTAGCAATTTTAATGGCCAGCAGTGTAATTACATAGATGTAGATGCCTTTACCTTGAACATAATATACCACCACTACACGTTTTTGTTACCGATGTAGTTTCGGACAATAAACAGTTCGTTATTTCTTTTCCAGGCTCCGCAGTAAGATTAAGGTTGAATATCGCTTAGTTCTGAGACGCAATAATTGCTGTGTTAATTTCTGGCCACACAGTGGTTTACAGTTTACAGTGACGGTAAACGAAAACAAACCACAAGTTGTTGAGGCAGCTGGAGGCTGCACGGAATGTGTGTTTGCTGTATAGAAACTCCTACTGCGCAAAAAAGCTGTTCCCACTTCCCACAGCACCTCGTGGCAGCCAGCTCTTCTCCTACGGCAGCATACAAGTCTTGCAACTAGCTTACCCATCATGCTTCTATGTTTCAAAATGAACATATGGGCTCTGCGGCCAATAACTATCAATTACATCCATTACGAAGTATGTTGTGAGCACTGTGGCAGTTAATGAGATCCGGCCGAAGTGGCCGAGCGGTTCTAGGCGCTACAGTCTGGAACGGCGAGACCGCTGCGGTCGCAGGTTCGAATCCTGCCTCGGGCATGGATGTGTGTGATGACCCTAGGTTAATTAGGTTTAAGTAGTTCTAAGTTCTAGGGGACACAGCTCTAGGGACACAGCTCTAATTAAACTGTTCTTTGCAAATGAGATTTGGCTAAATAGTCAAGGTTACACACCATCTGGAATTTTTTCTCGACAATAAAATGCCTTTACGAGTCAGCATACACTCGACTAATCGCGTGTTGCCCTTTTGAAGATCTGAGTGAAGTACATTGAAATCAAAGTCTGCATGGATCAAGTATATTTGGAGATACAGCGCAGTTAATTTTATTTATGCTGCTCGTGAAATACTGACGAGGTTGAATCGTTCTTAATTTATAAATATAAGTTATGTCTACGATTATTTTTAATGATGACAGACTGTCATTCGTCACCAAAAGCATAAAGAGCTGCAACATCCATCGAGAACTGCAATTGTGAATACAAATGTGAAAAGGTGTGTCATACCTGCATCTCGGTGCTTACTAAGGGCACAACACGCTGGTCGTGAGAGTGAAAATGTGTGAGGTTCGCTCAATAAGTAATACAACACTTTTTTCTGAAAGCAAATTGATTTTATTCAGGATTCCAAAGCACCATGTTATTGAAAATACTGGCAGATTAAAATTGTGTGCCGGACCGAGACTCGAACTCGGAACCTTTGCCTTTCGCGGGCAAGTGCTCTACCATTTTTCTTTTTTTTAGGGCCTCCCTTCTCCCCTCACAGCCCTTCCAAACGCTCACCTTGTTTTGCCTTCTTCGGCTAGTTTCTTTGCTTCTGTCGTTTTTATTATTATTATTATTATTATTAAGAGTCCATCTTTCTACCAACTTTTTTATTTTATGTAATTTTTTATGTTTTTGATGCCATTTCCTCATTTTTCTTACTTTTTGCGAGTGCTCGACCACTTTTTTTGTATTTTTGTCATTTTATTTTATTTATTTATTTATTTTTTATTTCGGCTTCTTATTTTGTTTTCTGTAAGCTGGATGCCTAAATTACCTTAGCTAACATAAATGAGAATGAATATTTCTTCTTAATATTAATTAAAGGTAATGAATCTTCCTCTTGCTAATGGAAAGACAAGTATATTAAAATAAACTGAAAACGTGAAGTCTCGTCTTCCTAAGGAAAACATAAAATCTTGCATCCCCTTGAAAAACGTTTTTTAGAACTGAAAACTTCCTTGCGTATGGCATAAGATGAGTAAAAAAATAAAACACATAAAATTTGATGTCTAATTTCTTCATGAGGATGTAATCCGGTGCGTCTTGCCACGGACTTGATTTCTTTTCTGTAGTGTCTCGACATTCTGGTTCCAGTTATCTGTAATCGTGCAAGGCTGACATCTCTGAATTCCGTACCAATGTTAATCTGTTATTGTTCTCTGTATAATTTTATTCCATGATTCTATTTAGGAAGCATGCGTAATTTTTTTTGTAGTCCTTTGTCCGCATGAGATGATGGTGCTGAGTCGTTAGATACACCCAGTAATCTTCTTTGCTTTTATTTTCTGCCTTCAAGATATAGTGCACAGTGTGCCCTTTTAGCCAGTTAACAGCATTTCTTTTCGTATTAGGATATGGCACTGCGTCTGGAGTCAGAAAATCTCCGGCGGTGAAAACGGTTGGAAATGTTCTGTTAACGGTCGCTAATTTCTGCTTAACTATATGCCATATGTCTCTTACTCTTTCACACACGAATCTGTGTTCTTCAGTGTCAAGAAGGTTGCATGACGCGCACAAGGGCGAATTTGTGAGATATATAGCATGCAATTTGGAATTATTTGATATTTTCCTGTTGACTGCATTATACCAAGTTGCTTTCACCTTAGAGGGTAAGTTCCGATCGTGGATATTTTTCCAAATTTCAGACCAGTCGTCGTTGGGGTATTTTCTTTCAATAATAATTCCTTCCTTAGCCTCCATCAAATATGTATAGATGTCCTTTACCCTCTTCAACTGCTGTTCTGAGAGCCTCGACGAGATATAACTGTACTCAACGAGAAAAGTTTTTAGGTGACAAGGACCAGCTGGTATATGCTTCACATCTATTGGCGGCTGCATGCTTGCCGGAGCAATTTCATTCAGCAAGTGGGCCGTTAAGCTGTCGGGCATCTGTTTCCATTGCTTGCACATTCGACACACATATAACGCTCGTGACCTGTAACTGACATCAACAAGGTTTAAACCTCCTTTCCTTGTTGAGAGTGTTAGTGTATTGAACTGCACTTTGGAAATGTGCCTTGGCATACAAAGCTGCCTATCGCGGATAAAATTCTTCTGGCTGTTTCTAATGGCATCGGGAAAGCTTGGACAACATAGTTAAGTTTGGATGTTATATACACATTTACTAGTTTGATTTTCTGTATCTCGTCCAGTTGCCTCATACTGTTTCCTAGTACAGATGCTCGTATGTTTGCAAGTAGTTTTTTATAATTGACGGCAATAGTGTGTTGGATGTTGCTCCTAAATTCAACACCCAAACATTTCAATGTGGATGCTTCCGTCAATTGTCCCCGATTTTGCATGCATATTCCTCTGCCTAGGTTCATGATGCCTGACTTCCTTTTATTTAGTTTGGCGCCAGATGCAAGTTCATATGTGTGTACAATCTGAAGAGCTTTCACCACTTTATCTTCATTTATAACCAGGACGCCCACATCATCTGCGTAGGAGTTGCACACTATTTTCTTGCCGTTTATACACAATCCTTGCAGGTGATGCGTGAGTGTCGCGAGGAGAGGTTCTATTGCTACTGCGAAAAGGGCCATTGACATTGGGCAACCTTGACGTACGGATCCAGTCAATTCAATCTCTCTACTTAATTGTCCGTTTATCATTATTCGTGCTACACTGTTTTTCAGAATTTGTTGAATAATCCTCACGAATCGTGGAGGGAATTCCATTACTTCCATGATACCAAGGAGATACTTACGATCTACTCTGTCAAATGCCTTCTCGAAGTCTAATGACACTAAAGCACATTTTATTCGGCATACATTTGCGGTTGATATTATATCCCTATATTCGCATATATTCTGATAGATGTTTCTGTCTTTGCCTACACATGTTTGGTACGTGCCAGTTACAGAGTTAATAACCATTTTTATTCTTCTTGCTAATACGCAGGCCATAATTTTGTAATCACTGTCGAGTAATGTTACTGGGCGAAGGTTTTCATTTGCAATGCTAAGTGAGTTTTTAGGGATTAGAACTATGATCCCTTCAGGAAATTCTTTGGGAGCGGCAACAGTGCCATTCATGATTTCGTTGTACATACATAGCAACTTGCTTTTCATTTGTGGCCAGAACACTTGGTAGAATTCCACGGGGATGCCATCAGGTCCTGGAGACTTATTTTTAGGACTCTGTGCTATTGCGTCTTTCAATTCGTCCTCTTCTATTTCAGCTGTGAGAATTTCTACTTGCTCTGTACTCATTCGTCCTGATACGTTTCTAACAAGATCACGCCGCGCCTCGTCGACTGTAGGTTTGGTGGACATCATATCTGAGATATATTTATGAACAGCGTTTCGAATTTCATGCTGTTTTGTGTGCCTGGTCCCATCAGGTACCTTAACTTCTGTCAGTATTTTTCTGTTTCCTCTCTTATTCTCACGCATTACATGGTACATAGCTGTTTCTTCCCCTTCTACAATGTTGTGTATTCTCGCTCTGACTTTAAAACCTTCTGACTGTCGCCGCTTCAGTGCTAAAAGTTTTGCTTTAACTTTCTGAATCCGGCTAAAGTTCTCCATTAATCGTGTGTCCAAGGTGTACAGGTCTCTAAGGCAGCTAAAATAAAATTCAGTCGGCTTTTTAATCCAGAAACTTTTCTGTCGTGAGTAATCGATCAGCATTCTTCTTATTTTAGGCTTCGCACATTGTAACCACCAAGCTATGGCAGAACTGTATAGCGGGAATCGTTTCTCGCATTCTTGCCACACATTAAAAAAGTGCTACGCGACATTCCTCATCTTGTAGATGTGTAATGTTGAGTTTCCATATGCCCCTCGCTCGGTAATTCTCTTGTTTTTCCAAATTTACTGTGGTGATGTACGCGGCGTGGTCAGAAAACATAGTGGGCCAGACCTCAGACTGGAGTACATGTTTCTTAAGGTTGGACGAGACGTAAATTCTGTCTAGCCCGCTTGCTGAGTGACTGATAAAATATGTGAAACCGGCCTGTGCGCCATGGGTATGTTCCCAGGTATCGGTTAACTGCATTTGGTGGACTATTCTTTCCAGTTCTAAGGACTTGTTGAAATTCGGTGTCTGGTCTTTCAGGCTAAGTACAGAATTAAAATCGCCGGCTAGGATTATATAATCTTGACGTGTACCGAAGAGATGAACGAGTTTACTTTTTAAAAAAATCTCTAGCACGCCTGTTATTGTTGCCTGACGGTGCATAAACGTTGATGATGCGGGCATTATTAACAGTCACTGCAACCCCTCTGCTGTTTTCAAGTTTTGCTATTTGTGTGACACGGATGCCTTCTTTCGTGAGAATTGCGGTTCCCAGCTCTGCACCGATACCGGGGTTTATTATGGCGTTGTATCCACGTATGTTTTCTAATTTAATATCTGTTACTTCCTGTAACAGTAGTATATCAACGTCAGCTGCGTATAGAAAGTCTTGCAGATGTTGTAAATGCAGGGAGGAGCGTATCTTATTAACGTTCAACATAGCGATTTTGTAGGCTTGTGCTGCGTTCATATTGTCCTATTCATTACCAAAGTCAATATTCGTCATACGAAGTGCTGTCGGAGGAAAATCCTTTTTCACATGTATGTTCCGGCAATGATGTATCCATCGTGTTCAGTTGATCTCTTGGGGCGGGAGTCTGTTCCGGTCCTCCAGTTTCATTCAATTCTTCATCTTGATTCATTTCATCCGATTCATCAGCCCAGGTTTTGTGTTGATTAGCTTTCGATGTCTCTTTTCCTGCATTTCTAGTATCAGGGAAAACCTTGTCTGCATCTAAATTTGCTAGCAACTTCAACCTCTCGTGTGACGAATGGTCCGTTGACATGGGGCATGGTGTATTTGATTTGGCTTGCAAGGGGTCAGGTGCCTGCATACTCAGAACCGGATTACTATGTTGTTCTTCATGCAGTTTGTTGCTAATCTGCTTTGCTTTTTCTCGCAAAGGCGGTGCCAGTTGTTCAGCGCCCTTATGAGCTAGTCTCCTCTGTTTTTGTTTCCTTAGAGGACTGAGTCTTGGGGAGGTTTCAACGTTTTCCATTACCTCTTGGGTTTCTTGCGCTCGGTCCTGTTCGCTGGCAAGTGATGGGTTGGTTTCCTTGTGGTTTTCTGGAGACTGCTCATTCTGAAGGACTATAACCGGTTCATGAGTTTGTTCTATTTGAACAGAGATATTTGGTTCTTTTTCTTGACTCTTTGGCTGTGTTGTCACCATCGAGTCGCTAACTTCCATTATCACTTCATTGTCGCGAGCTGAATCATCCTGAGTAGCGTCGCGAGTAGCGTCAGGAGCGTCACGCATATGGAGTTGTCCAGCGGCTGCCGCTACATAAGTTAAAGGCAACGTTGACATGGCTGGGGGTCTCACTGCTTCGCCCGTAGGTAGCTGGGCCACTCGGCGTTGTATACACTGCGAGCGGACATGGCCTGTACCGCCGCAAGACGCGCAGGTTCTTGGCTGCCCATCATATATTACTATAGCCCGATAACCACAAACATTTATATACGAGGGTATGTGCTTGTGTAAGTCAACTCGCAGTTGCCTGATACCATTCAAGACGGGGAACTTGTGAGCAGGAGACCACTTTCATGCAAAATTGCTAATTATTCTCCCATAAGGAGCTATCACGGAATTGATCAACTCAGCGGTGATTTCAAATGGTAGCTCAAAGATACGGACAGTCCTTAATTCAAAGACAGCAGGCGTAACACGAACTTCACTAACATTGCCATTGTGATGTTTGAACTTAAATGTTCCGCCACTAGATTCAACAATTTTGTCACGCAATTCCGTGTTTTTAAGCTTGACATACACAGTGCTACTCACTATAATATCCTCAAACGAAATTTTCACAACTTCCTCTAACCACGTCTCAATTTCGAACGAATTCGGTCTCTGCCCTTTCTGGTCAAAAACAAATTTCAATGTGTCTCTTCTATTAGGCTGATCCATCTCTCCTTCTAATATGAATCCATCAAGAGTCTCAAATAACGCAGCTAACTACTGCAACAGGCACTTGACTTACCGAGCGGAGCGCAGCAGACCGCAGCGCACAGCACACGCCGGAGGTCCGCACACCACGGCCGCCAAAAGCCGACTGCACCATCTGAGCTACCCAAGCACGACTCACGATCCGTCCTCAAAGCTTAAATTCCGCCAGTACCTCGTCTCCTACCTTCCAAATTTCACAGAAACTCTTCTGCGAACCTTGCAGAACTAGCACTCCTGGAGAAGGTTGGAGACGAGGCACTGGCAGAATTGAAGCTGTGAGGACTGGTCGTGAATCATGCTTGGGTAGCTCAGTCGGTAGAGCACTTGCCAGCGAAAGGCAAAGGTCCTGAGTTCGAGTCTCGGTCCGGCACACAGTTTTAATCTGCCAGGAAGTTTCATATCAGCGCACGCTCCGCTGCACAGTGAAAATCTCACTCTGGAACCACCCCCCACGCTGTGGCTAACCCATGTCTCCGCACTATCCTTTCTTCCATCTTTCAAAAGCGGAGAATTCTACCACTGACAGCCGAACCCCGCCCATATGGGGAAAGGGGGGTGAAAAAAAATTCCACCTTCCGCTCCCTGATCTGGTTGTCGTGAGTTATTATGAAATTCTACGAAAATATTACTTGACTTGTCCATCAAACAACATCCACAGAGAGACGTACGAGATTAATTTTAGTGTGTGCCTACAAATGAAGTAACTGTACGTACCGCTTTGCTTACATTACATATGGGTCGAACAAAGCTAACTTTACAAGATTAATTATAACTACCCGTGTTTGACGACTAATATCTTCGCAAACGCAAGCTGGTGTTACCATCGTGTGCCGTCATCTATTAGAAAACTCTAAACCAAAACAACACGTGTACAAATACCAGTTTTAGTTTTGGCAGCAATACCGACGGTCTCTCTTTCTATTTCGATGCATTCGCTAAAAACGAATGGATCCGGGTTCGATTCCCGGCCGCGTCGGAGATTTTCTTCGCTCGGTGACTGGGTGTTGTGTTGTCCTTACGTACGTATGGTCATCATTGACACTGCACTAATGAGATGGCTGAATGGGCACATCCCGAAAGCCAATAAATTAAAAATTTGCTAAATACCCAGTCTGGAACCGCGCGACCGCTACGGTCGCAGGTTCGAATCCTCCCTCGGGCATGGATGTGTGTGATGTCCTTAGGTTGGTTAGATTTAAGTAATTCTAAGTTCTAGGGGACCGATGACCTCAGATGCTAAGTCCCATAGAGCTCAGAGCCATTTGAACCATTTGCTAAGGGCCTACAACCGTGTATGGCATTCAAACACCACTTGTTTGTGCTTCCATGCAATTACAGCCTCCTAACTGCACCCTGCTTGGCTCACTGAACTTCCACTGTAACAAATAAACCAACACCCACTCACGTTTAGCGGGAATTCGAGTGAACAAAATGGTTCAAATGGCTCTGAGCACTATGGGACTTAACATCTGTGGTCATCAGTCCCCTAGAACTTAGAACTACTTAAACCTAACTAACCTAAGGACATCACACACATCCATCCCGGAAGCAGGATTCGAACCTGCGACCGTAGCAGTCCCGCGGTTCCGGACTGAGCGCCTAGAACCGCTAGACCACCGCGGTCGGCTCGAGTCAACACAGAAGCGACAATCCGTCTTTTGAAACGACGTGATGCCACTTGTGTGTTCAGTGTCGCCACTCGAAGCGCAACAACCCGTATAACACCAACATGTCCGATGTCCTGCCCACTGCGAACAGCCGATTAAACCTATTCCTAATGGAACATTTGGAGATCGTTGGATCAGTCGCTCGGGGGAAATCAAGTGGCCTGCACCCTCACCATACCCAACACATCTGTGGTAAATTAAAATACAAGGTCCACAAGCAAATACTAACAACTCCCGGGAATATAACGTTTTAAGTCCAGAAGAAATTGAGGACCGTTTTAAGAAAACTCAACAAACGCCATTTACAGAATTATACAGGGGTGGTATTTTTTAGTTGTACTCAATACCACCGATTCAAAAAATTTGAAAAATATAATGCTGATCATCCATGTGGATAGTGAGTGATGAAGAAATGACTGAAGTTCATCGCTAATCACCTTTCTTGAGAAATTCCCTATTATTGCAAAACTCACCATATCTACGTTTTCATGCGTGTTTCTTCTTTAGCGTTATGAGTACTTCCACATTTTTATTTGAGTCTTTTCGAAGGAGTGAATGAATTTTAAATTTAGCATCTCTTTTTACGCAGCATTTGATGCTCTACAACCTTCGTGCATGGCCCTTTTCATTTCGAGTAGCTGTTTTCTATTTTACAGGGGATGGAACGTGAGCATAATTCATATTTGCGCCAGACTGGCAAAAATTGCCGATCCTTGACGATCGGTTGTGGCTAAACGTCTGAACTGATTTAAGTCCCTAAGAAGGTCATTATACTTAAGCTCTTTCACTCTGGTGTTCCTGTTTGATATATCGTTTTCGAGTTGTAAGTGAAAAACTGGAAGAAGTCCCAACATTTCGTGGTTCCTCGGCCCTCAAAAGTTTAACACAGACCAGAAATCTTCTCAAACTCGATTAACTTTTATTTGGGATGCCCAACGTCGATTAAAATAATTTCCATCTTGTGCATATTTATTGGCCAGCGAAAGTCTAATTTGCCTACACTAATCGTAGTAAGAAATTATCCTTTTCAAATTTGGTTTTATTAATATGCAGCCTGTCTCTAAAATGAATACGATCATTGAAACACGAACCTCTTGCTTTGCATGTTTTTTCGCTTGTTGTTTCAATATTATTACTATCTAAATTCAGATCTTCATTCGAGGGTGCCTTCATGCATTTGTCACGCTTTTGACGTTGACGACTCCTGCTTCATCTTGCACTCTATACCTTCTCAGCTGTTTCAGAATTTTCTGAATCTTTTAATATCTTAATAATGATGTTCCAACAATAGTACACTGAAACAGCTACAAATCTTATAGTAAAAGAGTGACTGAGCAGGGAAAGGAATTAAGCGGGATAATATCCATTGTTGTCTAAAAAACGCGTAGCAAGTAGTTGGTTGATCTATCAGAATGTCGTGCGAGTACCTAGCAAACAAACACATGCTTGTTGTAAAGGCTATTAAATTTAACTTTTAAATCCAATGTTCCAAGTTTCAACCATGCAATATAAAAGAACAATTACTTGAGTTTTGTAGAATCTTCAAAAATGTAGAAGTCTAGTTTTGTGAGGATTTGCTGTATTCGAGCTACTTTTGCAGCGACAAATTTTCAGTTTTGTCGTATTTTCTTTTAGCTGTTGTGTGAGGCTCATATTAAAGTACCAGAAACATTCATAATCACATTTTGGAAAAATGGCGTTTGTTACGTTTCGTTAAAACGGTCCTCAGTTTAACGAGCAAAGTCGTCTGTTCGGTATTACTGCATCAGTGATCACGATCAACATTTTGACCACTAGATATGAACAGCCATAATAATGAACATATGAACCGTACATGAGTTAAGTATTTGCTTACATTCGGTACAGCTGGGCGGATTTATGTAGGACTTCATCGGCTGACGGCTGGGCAGCGGACAGAGGCGCTGTTCTCTTATTACTTTTTCACAAAACTCCACAACCGTTCTTTCGTTGAAGTCCTCTTCGAAGGCTCTACTCCGCGACATGGAAGAATGTATACAGTTACGTTAAAAAAAAGTCTGTCCCCTAGATCGGCAGCCACAAACGTTGGAAATAATTTCTTGACATCAGAAAATTAGTCACATTGTGCATTATAAATTATCGATAACCACACATCAGTATATTTACTTGTTCTGGAAAATTTTTCGGGCAGCCGCTCCTTGCTATCTCACACTGTATACAGGATGTTTTAGATAAGGTGTTTTCCTCTGTCACTTACGAAATAAGAAGTGAAAGGATTATTTATTGAGACAGATAAAAGTAAGAAACGTTACTCTTTGGAAGTTACGAACACATTATTTACTATAACGGCCTTCACTTAACGACCGAGAGCAGCGGCGTTTGTGTAGAGTTGTCAGTGCTGACAGACAATTAACACTGCGTGAAATAACATCAGAAATTAATGTAGAATGTACTACGAATGCATATCTTAGGATAGTGTGGCGAAATTTGTCGTTAATGGGGAATGGCAGCAGTCGACTGACCCGAGTGTGTTTGCTAACAGCACGACAGCGCCCCTTCTGGGTTCGTGACCATATCGGTTGGACCCTAGACGACTGGAATGCCGTGGTCTAGTCGGATGAGTCCCCCGATTCCAGTTGGTAAGAGCTGACGGTAGGTTTCGAGTGTGGCGCAGACCCCACGAAGCCATGGACCCAAGTTATCAACTAGGCAATGCGTCAGCTGGTGGTGGCTCCATTATGGTTTGGGCCGTGCTTACATGGAACGGACTGTGTCCTCTGGTCCAACTGAATCGATCATTGACAGGAAATGGTTATGTTCGGCTACCTAGAGGCCATCTGAGGCCATACATGGACTTCATGTTCTCAAACAACGGCGGAATTTTTGTGGATGACAGTGCGCCATAACACCGGAACAAAATTGTTCGCGATTGATTTGAAGAACATTCTGGACGATTCGAGCGAATGATTTGGCCACCCACACCACCCAACATGAAACCCTTCGAACACTTACGGGGAATAATCCAGAGGTCAGCTCGTTCAGAAAATCCTGTACCGGTAACACTTTCGCAATTATGGACGGCTATTGAGGCGACAGAGGCAGCATGTCTCAGTTTTTCTGTAGAGGACTCCACAAACTTGTTGAGTCCACATCACGTCGAGTTGCTGTACTACCCCGGGCAAAAAGGAGGTTCGACACGATATTAGGGGGTATCCCACGATTTTTGTCACAGTGCAAAACAATATAACTTGTTGAAAGAGCACCGGAAAATAACTAAATAAACTCTGTTCATAACACCGCAGAAAGCGAAACGTTTCTTACATCTACCTGTCTGAATAAATATCCATGTCACTTATTTTTTGTAAGCTGCAGATCAAAATACCTTATCTGAACGCGCTGTATGTAGATGCAGGCGTGTACGCTAACGCCGAATGCAGTCGTCCAACTTGGCAGCGGCCAGAGTCTCCGCAGCGCCGCGCTTGCGCTGCACGCTTCTCAGAAAGTAACACGTGACACTTCCGGCAGCTAGCGGCGAGCACGTGGCGTCGTCCCTGCCTTCCGCGTAACGCCGCAGGGGAAAAAAATCTACCCTCTGTGTTTCGTAAGCGACCGGCGAATGCCATCTGCTAGAGAAACATTTTGTCTAGACGTTTCAAGGCTCGTTTACATGCTAGGACGTGCCTTGCCACAATTTAAAGTGAATGTCAGTGACCCCAGATGTCATACCATATTGACAACGGTCTACTTGTACCACACGAATCTAGGCTGCATCAAAGGTCACACATTGCTGTTTTATAGACATTTGTCAGGAGCTTGCGTTTGGTGCATTCCCCACGCCTATCCATCCCGTACAAGTATTTCCGTCTCAGCATAACTATTACAATCAAGAAGAGAGTCTTAGAGGATTCAGTTTTGGATCCACTCCTATTCCTTCTGTATATGAATGACCTCCTACTTAATATTCAACGAGCAGAACTGGCACTTTTTGCAGACGATACTAGTGGTACAATAAATTCCACTAGAGAGAAAGCAACAAAAGAAATCGTAAATGATGTTTTCCAACGAATGATTTAGTGGTTTCTTGAATATGAACTCAACCTAAATTTTGAAGAAAACACGCTACATTCAATCCTGTACAAGAAATAGAGTCATAAAAGCGACTGATGTAACACATGAGCAGTAGTCCCTAAATAGAGTAGAAATGGCTCTGAGCACTATGGGACTTAACATCTGTGGTCATCAGTCCCCTAGAACTTAGAACTACTTAAACCTAACTAACCTATGGACATGACACACATCCATGCCCGAGGCAGGATTCGAACCTGCGACCGTAGCAGTCGCGCGGTTCCGGACTGAGCGCCTAGAACCGCTAGACCACCGCGGCCGGCTAAAATAGAGTAGAAAGCTCCAAAGTTATGGGTGTATATATTGTTGAAAACTTGAAATGGAAGAAGCTTATTACTGAGTTTGTCAAACAATTAATTTCAGCTACTTTTGCTCTTCGTTCTTGAAACCAACCGTATCAGTCTCCTGTCGTATTTTGCATGTTTCCACTCAATAATGTCATACGGAATAATTTTCTGGGGTAATTCATAATTTAGAAACAATGTTTTGGTGGCACAAAAGCGAGCAATAAGAGTAATAAGTGATGTTTACCCACGGACGTGGTGTAGGAACCTCTTCAAGGACCTACGCTTTTTTTTTATCTGCGTCGTGACAATAACGAAATATGTCATAAATAATCCCTCACAGTTCGAGAAGAACGCTGATGTACATACCGTTAAATCTGTCACTGGCTCAGAAAGGAGTTTAATATTCAGCAACAAAACTTCTTGATCATTTTTTCCAATAACACAAAATGTCAGAGGTAGCGAAGCACGTTCTAAATCCAATTTAAAATCATTTTTCCTGGACAACTCCTTCTTTTTGATTGATGAATTTCTGCTTAAAAACTGGTAGCTAATAGTAAATAAATAAATAAATAATAATTAAGTGTAGTTGCATAAGTAGGACTAAAAACAATGTGTTCATTAATGTTAACACTAATCGTGTATATATATCCTGTAAACTGACTCGTTCCACATCCTTTCGATTAAAGAGTTGTTCAAATGATCTATGGACCATATAACTAACAGGCTGTACCCATTAAATCGGGAGGAAGACGGTTTAAATACGCGTTCGGTCATCCAGATTTAGGTTTTCCGTGATTTCCGCAAAATCGTTCCAGGCAAATTCTGCGATGGTTCCTTTGAAAGGAACGATTCTTGGCACAGTCCGAGCTTATGCTCCGTCTCTAAGGACTTTGATGTCGACGGGACGTTTGTAATGAGACACCCTTTTCTAACATAACCTTTCCTTTTTTTATAGAAGTAGTTGATACCAGGTTTAACCCCGAATCTGGTGCAGGTTAACATTCTCGGCTGTTTCGCTGACAGAATTTCATTTGATTTTGTATACGATGTATTATATTTCCGGATAAAATGTATAAAAAGAAATTAAGTTGTTACAATCGATATAGCTAAAATTATTCTTACTGTAGCAGTATATTAAATTACGAAATACCTGGCATGCTTAAAATTCATATTAGTAATTTCACAATCTAACCTAATTACTAAATTTATTTCTGGATTCATTTATAAAATAATGTTATAACTTGGTGATGACTCTTCTTTTGTCAAGAAGGTATGTACACTCTTTCGCTTTGTAAACTCTTTGGAATATTGTGAGTACCGCAAAATGTGAGTAGTAGTGGGCTTGCCTCTGATGGAAATGCACGTGTTTTTTTTTTAAATTTGTCTATAACAATGTAATTGATGGTTTTATGAAACTGGAGACTGTGAAGTCAGTGTGAGACACAGGGTGGTCCATTGATCGTGACCGGGCCAAATATCTCACGAAATAAGTGTCAAACGAAAAAACTACAAAGAACGAAACTCGTCTAGCTTGAAGGGGGAAACCAGATGGCACTATGGTTGGCCCACTAGATGGCGCTGCCATAGGTCAAACGGATATCAACTGCCTTTTTTTTTTTAAATAGGAACCCCATTTTTTATTACATTTCCTGTAGTACGTAAAGAAATATGACTTGTTTTAGTTGGACCACTTTTTTCGCTTTGTGATAGATGGCGCTGTAATAGTCACAAACATATGGCTCACAATTTTAGACGAACAGTTTGTAACAGGTAGGTTTTTTAAATTAAAATACAGAACGTAGATACGTTTGAACATTTTATTTCGGTTGTTCCCATGTGATACATGTACCTTTGTGAACTTATCATTCCTGAGAACGCATGCTGTTACAGCGTGATTACCTGTAAATACGACTTTATAAAATGATGTCCGTCAACCTCAATACATTTGGCAATACGTGTAACTATATTCCTCTCAACAGCGAGTAGTTCGCCTCCCGTAATGTTCACATATGTATTGACAATGCGCTGACGCATGTTGTCAGGCGTTGTCGGTGGATCACGAGAGCAAATATCCTTCAACTTTCCCCACAGAAAGAAATCCGGGGACGTCAGATCCGGTGAACGTGCGGGCCATGGTATGGTGCTTCGACGACCAATCCACCTGTCATGAAATATACTATTCAATACCACTTCAACCGAAAGCGAGCTATGTGCCGGACATCCATCATCTTGGAAGTACATGGCCATTCTGTCATGCAGTGAAACATCTTGTAGCAGCATCGGTGGAACATTACGTAGGAAATCAAATGGCTCTGAGCACTATGCGACTTAACTTCTGAGGTCATAAGTCGCCTAGAACTTAGAACTAATTAAACCTAACTAACCTAAGGACATCAAACACATCCATGCCCGAGGCAGGATTCGAACCTGCGACCGTAGCGGTCGCTCGGCTCCAGACTGTAGCGCCCAGAACCGCACGGCCACTTCGGCCGGCGCACGTAGGAAATCAGCATACATTGCACCATTTAGATTGCCATCGATAAAATGGGGGCCAATTATCCTTCCTCCCATAATGCCGCACCATACATAACCTGTCAAGGCCGTTGATGTTCCACTTGGCGCAGCCATCGTGGATTTTCTGTTGCCCAATAGTGCATATTAAGCCAGTTTACGCTACCGCTGTTGGTGAATGACGCTTCGTCGCTATATAGAACGCATGCAAAAAATCTGTCATCGTCCCGTGATTTCTCTTGTGACCAGTGGCAGAACTGTACACGACGTTCAAAGTCGTGGTCATGCAATTCCTGGTGCATAGAAATATGGCACGGGTGCAATCGATGTTGATGTAGCATTCTCAACACCGTCGTTCTTGAGATTCCCGATTTTCACGCAATTTGTCTGCTACTGATGTGCGGATTAGCCGTGACAGCAGCTAAAACACCTACTCGGGAATCATATTTTTTTTCAGTTCGTGGTTGACGTTCCACATGTGGCTGAACACTACCTGTTTCCTTAAATAACGTAACTATCCGGCGAACGGTCCGGACACTTGAATGATGTCGACCAGGATACCGAGCAGCATACATAGGACACGCCCGTGGGGATTTTGATCAAAATAGCCATACATCAACACGATATCGACCTGTTCCGCAATTGGTAAACGGTCCATTTTAACACGGGTAATGTAACACGAAGCAAATACCGACCGCACTGGCGGAATGTTACGTGATACCACGTACTTACACGTTTGTGACTATTACAGTGCCATCTATCATAAAGCGAAAAAAGTGGTCCAACTAAAACATTCATATTTCTTTACGTACTACATGAATATGTAAAAAATGGGGGTCCCTATTAAAAAAAACGCAATTGATATCCGTTTGACCTATGGCAGCGCCATCTAGCGGGCCAACCGTAGCGCCATCTGGTTTCCTCCTTCAAGCTAGACGACTTTCGTTCTTCGTAGTTTTTTCGTTTAATGTTTATTTCGTGAGATATTTGGCCTGGTCATTATCTATGGACCACCCTGTAGAAGAATGGGGTAAAATAAAAGAAAACCATAGCAATAGATAGTACTTCATCAGTTATGTAGTCATCTCGAACCCAGTAAGTCAAAATTGCAGCCGCAAGAATGTACCTCTAGACACAATAACTGGAGCCAACAATAAGAGAAAATGAAGATAAGTAAGAAGTTTTTCTTTTATATATCTTACACCTCACGAAGCTTTGAAAACTTGTGCAGAGACAGAGAATTTTAATAGTGGCGTGTCGGAGGGTAAGGTATCACGTTAAACCCAAATCTTCCTTCCACATACACGTGAGCCTGCTCAGTGGACGTCCAATAATTACGTGAGGACTTTTTTTTTATTTGGGCTCCGCCTTCCCTTTGGTGAGATCAGGTGCGATGTAACCGGATCCTCCCTCTCCTCACGCGAGGTTTACCCCATAGTCGGGTAAGAATGAGTAAAGATGATTTCTTTATTTGTTTTAAACATCGATTAAAGCTCTTCAATAAAATATGTTTTATTTAGAAAGTGTGTTAAACACTGTTTTTAAACATGCCAACGCTGAGTAGTAGCTCTTCGGCCGGAGAGACAAACAGACGAAGACAGACAAGCAAAAAGGTTCCATGCAAATAATATTACACGTTTTGACAAATACCTAAAAAAAATACATTTTACTGATATGTAGGGTGGTTATAATTAAACTTTCGCTACTTGAGAGGGTCCCCGCGAAAAACAAGTGATCGTAAGACAGTGAAACTTTTTAAAATATTTGTAAGGCCACGCGGAACAGAAATAACAAATAAACTATTGAAAGAAATATTAGTTTCCGCATGAGAGGGTAACAATTGTTAATTGCGTGCCATGTTTCGTTCCAGGTTACAAACTTTGCTCACTGTGACGACGATTTGCATCCACATCAGCCTGGCACCGCACTAGAGATTGCTCTACTGCTGTTGGAATCATCTCAGGTGGAATGTTGGCCACCTCCCTCGCTGAGCTCATCTTCAGCCTCTAATGTGAGTTAGTGCCCACAGGCAGAAATCACTGGGGTTCAGATCTGGTGATCTGGGTGGTCACGCAATTTGGAACGATCCGTAATTTGAACTTCCGAATCTGTTCTTCAACCCCGGTGCGGAATGAGGGCCACTGCATATTCCTTGCTGTTTTGATAAAAAAGCTTTACGAATAATGCCCCGCTCAGTTTGTCCAGACTCAAGTTGTCTGCCTGGAATTGTAACGCACACCGAGGGTTGTGTTTCAGCCCTATGCCACCTAGAGAGCCTGTATAGGGCGAGAGTGGCCAACCGGACGATACGGCGGCCATTTCTCTGCCAAACTACGGGCGGGACTTTTGAATGGCCAGTAGTGGAGTACACACTCACCGAATCAAAAGCACAAGACAATATGGCGAAATCAGTCGGTAAATGCCTTTCTTTACAGCTATAATATACTCATAGTAGCCTATTACGTACAGCACAGGAAAATTTGATACAACGGCTGTAAAAATTGTTCGTTACTTGCATTATCTCCTCTAAAGTTCGTTTACTAGACATATTGCAATGAAAGTAACGTAAATAAAAATATATAGTCTATAGCATTTGTTTTGTATCGGAAGTGCATAACGCCAAAGATTTAAAGTACCTGTATTACGTCAGATGAATGAAAGTAGTAACCAGTTGTTTACTTGTGACATGCAAAAAGTGTGAGACGTATTTGTACTTCTTGCCACGTCTTCAAACTTTTTGCATGTCACAAGTAAACAACTGCTTACGACTTTCTTTTACAAAAATCAGATACTGTTAAATGTAAGCTACTGTAATAACGACCAAATATAACAAGAAAACTACCGTATCCCTTCTACCCCACACTAAGTAGGCCTATTAAAAACTATCTTCAAGAGTACCTACAGTTATTTACTATGAATAATGTTTCAGCAACCACGATAACTGCGGAAAACGTGCTTACAACCTGCCTGCGTCACCGTTTCCAGCAAGGACTGTAGGATATTGGCTTCAGAAAGGCTTGTGATGCTACCAGTATGCACGAACTGTTAAAGAAATAAGAGCTTAAAAAACGATATACAACTAAATCGAACATGCACGCACAACGCTTAACAAGTCTCTCAATAATTTAAATACCTTTTAATCGTTTCCAAAACTCCTCTGAGCTTCAATTCAACTCAAAAGCACGGCGAACATAGGAAGCGCGAGAGACGTTTGGCAGAAAAATGGCACCAAAGCTAATCAACCAATCACGGGCAACTTCACCTATGGCCACTCTCTCTGTATACAGGCTCTCTAATGCCACCATACCAGTACCGGCGCCTAACGGCAATCCTGACACTAACACTACGAACAGCACAAATCCTGCAGCGCACAGTCTGAATATCATTTGTATAAATTTGAGTACCCTTAAGGTAAATAGTTTTTGTTGTGGGTTGGCAGGAGAGCCAACACCGTTTTATTAGAGGAAGCCGAAAGGCACGCGTTTCAGCTCACGCAGGCTGGCGTGAGATCTGGAACAGGACAAGGAAATTAGAATTTAGAAAAACGGACGTAGCTGGTGGAATACTTAACTTTAATCCATTAATGGTGAACGTCGCTCTTGCCTGTACATTATTTACAATATCCAGAGTAACTGAACATGGCGCCTTGCTAGGTCGTAGCAAATGACGTAGCTCAAGGCTATGCTAACTATCGTCTCGGCAAATGAGAGCGTATTTTGTCAGTGAACCATCGCTAGCAAAGTCGGTTGTATAACTGGTGCCAGTGCTTGGAAGTCTCTCTAGACCTGCCGCGTGGCGGTGCTCGGTCTGCACTCACTGATAGTGGCGACACGCGGGTCCGACGTATACTAACGGACCGCGGCCGATTTAAAGGCTACCTCCTAGCAAATGTGGTGTCTGGCGGTGACACCACAGTTTTGCGCCTACACTGGCTCAAGTAGCGAAAGTTTAATTAAAACCACCCTGTATTTTATACATTAATTGTTATTGAACCTTTACTTATTTTTCAGATGAAAGACGCCATTGCCGCGCAGGATTAGCCGAGCGGTCTAAGGCGTTGAAGTCATGGACTGTGCGGCTGGTCCCGGCTGAGGTTCGAGTCCTCCCTCGGGCATGGATGTGTGTGTTTGTTCTTAGGATAATTTAGGTTAAGTACTGTGTAAGCTTAGGGACTGATGACCTTAGCAGTTAAGTCCTATAATATTTCACACAATAAAAAAAAAGACGCCATTGTATGTACCTTCCTTTCAACGCATGACTATGAGCTTTTCAGTCTCTTTATATATAAGAGCAATAAGAGAATTCTTTTCGGTGAACTTCATCTTAGCTCCGTTTCACAAACGCGTAACTTGGTGCTCGCACGTGTGTTTAGACTTGTCATGCCATCTAACACACACATTTTAAAAGTTTCATGTTGAACAGAGTAGCATCGGCTTTATATCACGACTGACTCACTGACGCGCACTGGTTTCGACTGCGGTCTCCCTGCATGAAATCTGACACTTAGGCGGAACTTGTTCCAAATCGGAGGGTCCCGTGCATGCACAAGTGTAAAGCATTCAGTTCAGTTCAGAGAAGCCATAAGGATTTTTGGATTCTACGATATTGTCTGTGCTCGGGATTAATTTTATAAAACAAAATATTATCCGTTATAATAATGTATAATCTCTGAATAAAAACGTTGACGTGAGACTTTCATTGGCTCCCGCCGCTCGCCCTTAAATGAGATTTGGTGAGATTTTGCCGAACCTCACTCCCCCCGCTCCACCATCCCCCGCCCCCCAATTCTGAGCTCACGTAATTAATGGAAGTCCCTTACCATATTGAAGCCACGGTCTCCCTCTACAAGAGGGATATTTTAATTGTCATCCAGAAACAATAAAGCCACGAAATCTGGTTTTCTTTTTTTGCAGGTGCATCTCTCCAAGCCTGGTACCAGCGAAATTCCACGCGGCAGTAACGTAACACACCGTATGAGGTGCCAAATCAGAATGACGAAACAGAAGTGAAGACTACCCGTCCTACAATTTTCCCCTCCACCAACCCATCACTTCCCTGCATTACTAAATTAAAATATCCTCAACGATGAGTTCAGTCAGTCTACCCATTCTTTTAGTCAAGCTGTGCAATAAGGCCCTTTTCTTCTCAGTTCGTTGGAATACTTCATTACGATACTTACTGCAGAAACCGTGCGTTTCTTAAGCAATTCCTTAAAGGCGGAGCTATCCAGGCACAACACACGATCCACCCATAGAGCTTCACTTCTGCTAGGTCCTCTCCCCTACTTTCCAAATAAAACAGAGACTCTCCTGCGTACCTTTCTGCTCTGAAGAACCAAATGAACTGATATAGGCATGCGTATTCAAATACAGAGATACGACACAAAGCTTTACGCCTCGCCTGGTCCCATCAACACCGACATTGGACTGTTGATGACTGGAAACATGTTGCATGGTCGGACGAGTCTCGTTTCAAATTGTATCGAGCGGATGGACGTGTACGGGTATGGATACAACCTCATGAATCCTTGGACCTGCATGTCAGCAGGGGACTGTTCAAGCTGGTGGAGGCTCTGTAATGGTGTGGGACGTGTGCAGTTGACGTGATATGGGATCCCTGATGCGTCTAGATATGACTCTGACAGGTGACACTTACGTAAGCATCCTGTCTGATCACCTGCATCCATTCATGTCCCTTGTGCATTCCGACAGACTTGGAAATTTCCAGTAGAACAATGCGACACCACAAACGTCCATAATTGCTACAGACTTACAGAGTGGCTCCAGGATCACACTCCTGAGTTTAAACACTTCTGATAGCCACCAAACTCTCGCCGGCCTGGGTGGCCGAGCGGTTCTAGACGCTACAGTCTGGAACCGCGCGACCGCTACGATCGCAGGTTCGAATCTTGCCCCGGGCATGGATGTGTGTGATGTCCTTAGGTTAGTTAGGTTTAAATAGTTCTAAGTTCTAGGGGACTGACGACCTCAGAAGTTAAGTCCCATAGTGCTCAGAGCCATTTGAACCATTTTTGAACCAAACTCTCCAGATATGTACATTATTGAGCATATCTGGGATGCCTTGCAACATGCTGTTCAGAAGAGATCTCCACCGCCTCGTACTCTTACGGATTGATGGACAGCCCTGCAAGATTCATGGTGTTAATTCCCTCCAGCTCTACGTCAGTCGAGTCCTTGCCACGTCGTTTTGCTGCACTTCTGCGTGCTCATGAGGGCCCTACACGATATTAGGCATGTGTACTAGTTTCTTTATCTCTTCAGTGTAGATTACCATTCCTAGAAGAAAGTATATAGCGGGAAAATGGCTTAACCAGAGCCTAGGAGGTTGTTTCCGGAATGAATTTTTCACTCTGCAGTGGAATTTGCAATGTTTTGAAACAACTGATTGTAATATAACAGTCTTCTTTGTACTCAGCCTCATATAATTAAACAGCCACGGAAGCGATTTAGTCTATTAACGCATACGAAAGGCTGTTAACCGCAAGCACCAGTGAAATTCATGCCCTGTGGTAGAAAGGAATCCTTAATCGGATATCTTTGTCGTTGTATAGCTGCTAGTTTATGTGTTCCCGTCGGACTCCGGCATTGTGTTGTAATACACCGGTTTTGGGTGAATCTTGCTTTATGAAGTTCTCATATAGCGTTTATCAAACATATAGACTTTTTGTTAAATGAAGCACAACCGTACCCTGTCGAACAACAGCATTATATGCAGGGTGTTTAAAAAGAAGTGCAACATAGTTCTGCGGTATGTGGTGTCGGTCAAAGCTAGAAGAAATTTTCATATAACTGGATGTCTGGAAACCTATACCTTTTGGGATTTGGAACGTTGTGACTGTGACATGTTACGTGTAGTATTCCGCGGCATAGGATTCACAAGAGATGGCGTAGTAGAGTACCACAAAATGCGATCATGAGCAGATGCAGATCATCGAGAAATCACATGGGCGAGGCACCAGGATTGCTTCTGTATCAGTGTACGGGCAGGAATTGTCGGTGACAGACTCATAGGGCCATACACATTACCAAAACGGTAACCGGTGCCTTGTATCACCGATTTATGCGTGATGAATTACAAGCGCATGGGAGAATTGCACAAAGTCAACGACTATGGTTTATGCACGATGGGACATCATCTCATTTTCTATGGATCGTGAGACAGTATCTGACCGCATCCTTTCATGAGCGATAGATTAGTTGAGAGATCCAGTACTATGGCCCCCCCTGTTCGCCTGATCTGAATCAGTTGGGTTTCTGGCCATGGGTACATTTTTTTAACTTACGGGACTTAACTGTTCAAATGTGTGTGAAATCTTATGGGACTTAACTGCTAAGGTCATCAGTCCCTAAGCTTACACACTACTTAACCTAAATTATCCTAAGGACAAACACACACATCCATGCCCAAGGGAGGACTCGAACCTCCGCCGGGACCAGCCGCACAGTCCATGACTGCAGCGCCTTGACCGCTCGGCTAATCCCGCGCGGCTGGGTACATTTAAAGGCATTGGTTTAAGCCCAGCCCATCGACAATGTGCGGACGCTACAGCAGCGTGTGACCAACGCATGTTGCGGCGGGCCGTGGTCGGTCGTCTACATTCTCTCTTTCACTTACCTTGATATGCTTCTTTCCGACGTCCCTTCACTCTGTAGTAGCAGACACGTGCAAGGCAGTGTAAAGCAGCGTTGATAAACGCACTACCTAATACCTACCACACTGAGGCCAAGTAACTCGAGTTGAAAGTCAGTTCCTGAAAGTTCATTTTTAAAAAATTGGGCGTTCTGATGATGCAGTTTACTTGCAGAAAGATTTTAAATTAGATTGAATCTGCTTTTTTCATATGGAAACACATGAAATGGCTATCAAGTCCGTATTTGATATGGTAACGCTCTATCATTCAAAGTTCACTGTCTGTACAACATAGTTTCACTCGAAAAGCAGTCAGAATTTTTATAAGTCCGACCTGACTAATTTTCTCGTTCTGTCAGGTACCGACACACAACTGTTCGAGAGTTAAACATTCGGTCGTTTCAGTGGTCCTCTTCGAAAGAAGTTCTCGCCAAAGTAGTCAGTACAGAGCACGAAACATACCACGCCTGTATTGCAGCAATGCTGCGCACATAAATTCCTTAGGTGGAGTAACAGGTAGTAACTGTCTAAGAAAAGTGAGGAAGATGTCAACTAGCAGCAATGTAACGTAATTATAACCCATATTTATGTGATGAAAATATTGAATCGAACAATACACATCTATTTCAGTGGTAGGAAGATACACCATATCGAATTTGCTGATGACATAATAATAATAATAATCCTGTGTGAAGTTGTTAGACCCTTCATCGGGCGCCTCCCCTGGTGACTGATAGGGGAAAGGCTCCCAGATATGGGTGGTACCTAGGAAATCAAATACTTTGGGTGGACCAAATACTAATACAATCCTCAACGGCTATTCAACCTGTTGAACCCAAAATCTAGACACTTCTGGGTGAAAATCACCAGACTCTTTATCACCATCTGTTAGCTCAATGAGCTCGGCTGAAAATATTTGGTTCCAAAGGCTTCAACACAAGCAAACATGAACTGTGCAAATAAATTCAACTTTACCCCAGGTAGTACGCAACCCGTCCGTCGACAAACGGCAACTGAACTTTCGGATTCTGGGAAGGCCAGGCTAGCACGGCAGAGAATATCGGAGATCTCTGGTAAACTTCCCTACAAGCATAAAAGATTCATTGGAACACTAAATATCAATACATTGATCCAAACAGGAAAACAAAATGATCTCACCTAAGAATTGGACCGAAAAATAATTCTCATCTTTGCTCTTCAAGAAGCATGACTAACTGATAATGAAACCTAGCATTACGGAAACTATCGCATCTTCAAGAGCAAAACACAACAAAAGGTAACAAAAGGCGCACCAACCTTCGGCATGGCATTTCTCGTACGCAGATCCATCATCAACTCTGTCAAAGAAATCACACCCATCAACAATCGACTTATCACTACGCGCATACAGAGCGCCAATAGAAAATATACACTCATCAATGCACATGTCCCCACCAACAACGGAAATAAGAAAAACCCCAAAAATGTCGAAATATTCTGGAACAAACTCGAAAAAACCACGAGCAAAATTCACCAAGAAGAACGTAAAAATACTAATCGAAGACTTCAACGCTCAACTTGCGACAGAAAAAATCTATAGAAAAATCATTGGTAAAAATTCTACTCACCAAAACACTAAAACCAACGGGACACGTCTGATTGACATTTGCCAACAGTTCAAACTCAAAATGATGTCCACCCACTTTAGGAAAAAACCAGCTCCGAGGTAACATACTTACCTACCAGTTGCAAGCTGCTTTCGTTGGCCTTTCGAGACTTGGTGAAAGCCATATTTGTAATACTTTTGTTCCAGAGCTACAAGCATGCAGATAGAAACTCAATAACAGAATCATAAGGCAATGCTCCAGCAAAATGTCATTAAACCAGTGTAGTTTGAAGAACGTTTTCGTCTAGAAATGGATTACCTTGACGGTTGATCGATCAAGAGCGGGAGAGGTAAAAATTTACGAGTATACCATCAGAGGGAGATGACTTCCCTATCAGTCTCCTGGTTAGTTTTCTTTCTCGCATCATCAGAGTGCGGTATCATCCATTAGCACAAGTGATGTAGTTTTGTCGGTCGATTTTCTTACATTGCGAACGAAAGGTGCCTCAGTTGTTGGCAACACATTCCAGCTGTTATGGACACACCCTTGGGGAAGAATTCGTAGTGCAAAACACACTTTTGGAGCTCTCAGATGGAAAATATTATGTTCACACTATCCTTTTCTCCAGTTTACGTCTTTTTTTTGGGGAGGGGGGGGGCTCAGCCTTTCATTTCTTGTTAGGAAGTTAACGATGAAGGCATCATAACTCGTCACCAGTAATAGTATTGCGCAATGAGCGATCTGATGACGTTCAAGCAAAACTGTAATAATAGTCACTCCCTTGGTTTTTGTTGTTTCGAATTAGAGCAACCAGGACTCTTACACCAGACTTATGAACCTTGCCTGTTGAATGCAAATGTCGCCTGATGGTTAAATGGTAATTGATCACTTATATCAGTTGTCGAGACTTTGTTAATGTGGAAAATCATTCATGCTAGAAAGAGCTTTGTTGAAACAAGAATATCTTTTTGTGACGTATATTTCCCAAAAGCACTCGCTCCACACACAGTTCAAATCTTTCGAGCTACCTCCTCTCCTTCACCCCTTTGTTATACCGAAAGTAAATGCTGTGTTGCAGATGTTACACCTTTTTCCACTTGCGACCGAATTTTACAATGCTTAACCGTAGTTAATGATTTTCAAGTATGGAAAATCCAATGCTTAACTGCAAGATTAACTTCAAATTCGAAAATGACAGTTGATGCATACACTGACAGCGTCGCGCCGCGTTCTGGTGATGGCACCGGATTTCAGGCGGCGGGTGGCGTCTGGCGTCTGGCCGGTGTCTGGTAGCCGCTGCAGCGCGAGGAAACGCTCGGGCGAAAGCTGTTGCGAATGCGGTGCAGCCACGAGCTGTCCTGCGGAATTGTTTCTGAAAGTATTTGTTATTACTTGTGGGCAGAATGTGAAGCGAATTATCTTCGATGTTCAATCAGATTCATAACTTTAGACAAGGGTCGAAATGTGGAAAAAAAAATAAAGGCACGGTTGGACGCGAACACGAGACTATAACTTTAGAATGCACGGAGATTACCACTTTTTTTTAACCTCGTTTTGTTCGTTAGCGTTCGTTGTATTTGGTTGAGGCGGACGTCCCACGATGCTTGTTGAAGTTCATCGTTCGTCCATTAACTCAGTTTTTTATTAGAGAGGGCAGCTAACCCTCTGACCGAACACGCTAAACTACCGTGCCGGCTACACTAGACCACGGACTACCACAACCCCAGACTAGCCCGCAAGCACACAACACTTCATGCTGACACTTCCGCATCTTACAGCGTTGCCAGATTGTGCAGATAGCCGCACTTAGCGCTGACAGAAGCGGTCGGTTTTATTGGCCACCTTAAGTCAACGACTCGGACTTAGTCTCTGTGGCCGCCGGCCGGCGGTCACTTTTTATGTGTAAGACTGTACATACACAGATGGCAGCACTATCGCGTACACAAGGTATAAAACGGCAATGCATTGGCGGAGCTGTCATTTGTGCTCAGGTGGGTCATGTGAAAAGGTTTCCGACGTGATTATATCCGCACGAAGTGAATTAACACACTTGCAATGCGGAATGGTAGTTGAAGCTAGACGCATAGGACATTCCGTTTCGTAAATCGTTAGGGAATTCAGTATTCCGAGATCTACAGTATAACGAGTGTGCCGAGAATACCAAATTTTAGGCATTACCTCTCACCGTGGACAACGCAGAGGCCGGTTCATTTAACGACCGAGAGCAGCGGCGTTTGCATAAAGTTGTTAGTGCTAAAAGACAAGTAACTCTGCATGGAGTAACAACAGAAATCAACGTGGACGCACGACGAACTTATCCGTTAGAACTGTGCGGTGAAATTTTGCGTTAAGGGGAGGTTTACTATCTTTTGGTTCAAAAAATCGATTTTTTTAATTGCATTTTTGGATCCACAAAAGTGTTTAGAATCCACCCCTGAAACGGTTTTTCCGAATAAGGAACGGAAATGTTTATTATTAGCGGTTGAAAAAAAAATTCACTTGCCTGAAATCGGCCTTTTTCACGCACTAGTTTTTTTTTCTTTCGGAGGACGAGCTATTGTACCGATGCTTGGGAGGAAACACACAAAATTCAAATGAAAGTTTGAACGCATGTGTTAGGAAGTTAGCCCCCAAGCATTTGCATTCTGGTGCAAAGGCTGTGTAGATTGCGACTTTCCTGGCAGTGAGTAGCTTCAACGAAGGGTATTCAGCAATTCTGAAGACCGTGACAACGATGGACGTCACCTTGGGACTCTGCACGACGCAGTTTGCCACGCATTCGGACGACCACCGGATTCAGGCGGCTGAAAACGGCTTGTCACCGGCCGTACGAGCGGCTCTGGAGCAGCGCAGGATGGCCCAAGTCGAGCAGAACACCCTCTATCAGGAAGAGGAAGGACTAGTTTGTGGACCCGGAATAGCAGATTGAACGTAAGTGGCATAATATTGCATTTATATGTAGTCAAAACTTCAAACGCGTTTTTCTCGAAATGACGCTTTTTTTATCACGCGGTATGGTAACTTCAAATATATTGAACCGATTGGCATGAGTCTTTGTTTCCGACGAAGCTAACTAAATTGTCTAGGAGTTGTAGCACTTTTATTCCGATCCATCAACTACAAATATTTTTACTTGGCCGAAGAAGTCTAAAAATCGATGAAGAAAACCCTATTTTTTTCAAATGACCGCCATTTTGTTTCCAAATAACTTAAGCGAGGTACAACTCCTAAAAAATCTTATATACTTCGCTAACGTCAACTCAATTTAGATTTCAGACTAGCCGGCTGACCTGTGACATACCGCGTGTGGAGGTCTACATCGAAATTTTGCTTCGTTCCGACGGCACTTCCGCCTTTGCTCTTGGACATTTCACGTCGAAAAAATTCCAGTTTGTAGAGGAAATATCAGTGAACATTTTGACCAAATTTGACATTGATATCTATAACACATCCCGAGAAAAAAATTCTCAAATAACATGCTTTTTTCTGGCCAAACATAGTAAACCTCTTCTTAACAGGCTATGGCAGCAGACGATCGACGCGAGTCCCTTTGCTAACAGTACGACATCCCCTGCAGCGCCTCTCCTGGGCACTTGACTTTATCGGTTGGACCTTTGACGAGTGGTAAATCGTGGCTCGGTCATCTGAGTCCAGATTTCAGATGGTAAGAGCAGATAGTAGTGTTCGAGAGAGGTGCAGACACCACGAAGCCATGGACCCAACTTATCAACAAGGTACTGTGCGGTTTGGTGCTGGCTCCATAATGGTGTGGGCTATGTTTACATCGAGTGGACTCGGTCGTCTGGATTTTCGACTACGTGGAAAATATCTGCAGCCATTCGTGGACGTCATATTCCCAAACAACGAATGAATTTTTGTGGATGACAATGCGCCATGTCACTGGGCCGCAATTGTTCGCGAGAGGTTTGAAGAACATTCTGGAGAGTTCGAGCGAATCATTTCGCCACCCAGATCATCCGACACGAATTCCAGCGAACATTTGTTGTTGTTGTGGTCTTCAGTCCTGAGACTGGTCTGATGCAGCTCTCCATGCTACTCTATTCTGTGCAAGCTGCTTCATCTCCCAGTGCCTACTGCAGCCTACATCCTTCTGAATCTGCTTAGTGTATTCATCTCTTGGTCTCCCTCTGCTATTTTTACCCTCCACGCTGCCCTCCAATACTAAATTGGTGATCCCTTGATGCCTCAGAACATGTCCTGCCAACCGATCCCTTCTTCTAGTCAACTTGTCTCACAAACTCCTCTTCTCCCCAATTCTATTCAATACCTCCTCATTAGTTATGTGATCTACCCATCTAATCTTCAGCATTCTTCTGTAGAACCACATTTCGAAAGCTTCTATTCTCTTCTTATCCGAAATATTTATCGTCCATGTTTCACTTCCTTACATGGCTACACTCCATACAAATACTTTCAGAAACGACTTCCTGACACTTAAATCTATACTCGATGTTAACAAATTTCTCTTCCTCAGAAACGCTTTCCTTGCCATGGCCAGTCTACATTTTATATCCTCTCTACTTCGACCATCATCAGTTATTTTGCTCCCCAAATAGCAAAACTCCTTTACTACTTTAAGTGTCTCATTCCCTAATCTAATTCCCTCAGAATCACCCGAGTTAACTCGACTGCATTCCATTATCCTCATTTTGCTTTTGTTGGTGTTCATCTTATATCCTCCTATCAAGACACTGTCCAATCCGTTCAACTGCTCTTCCAAGTCCTTTGCTGCCCTGACAGAAATACAATGTCAAGCGAACATTTATGGGACGTAATTCAAAGGTCAATTCGTGCACAAAACCCTGCATCGGCGACACTTCGCACATTCACCTTCATGGATGGCTATAGAGTCAATATTTATGCAGGGGACTTCCAATGACATGTTGAGTCCATCCCACGTCGAGCTGCTGCACTACGCCGGAGAAAAGGAGGTGCGACGCGATATTAGTAGGCATCCCATGACTTTTGTCACCTCAGTGTGCGTCGTTATTCTTCAAGACTCCCTATTTGCTGCCCTCTATCGCTAGAAGGTACCGAATTGTGGCGTGTAACATGGTGTGTGTAACGTAACTATGTCGATGCGTGAGAAATAGCGCGCTGTAATCGAGTTTCGACTTCCAAGAGTTCGTACACACAAGGAACACCCTCTTCTTCAGCTTGACAATGACAAACCACACACGAGCGCTGCGAGAGCTGCAACGATCCGACGCCTCGGGTTCACTGTCATCGATCACTCTCCATACAGTTCCGACATGACCCCATCCGACCTTCATCTGTTTCCAAAACTTAAAGAACACCTACAAGGAATTCACTTTGATACTGATGTTGCGGTGAAAGCAGAGGTAAGATTGTGGCTCCGTCAGCAAAGTCAAACATTCTAGAATAACGATGTCAATAAACTGGTCTCCTGTTGGGAGAAATGTGTTCGTCGCCAGGGTGACTATGTTGAGAAATAGATACGTACACATGAAAAATAAAGATGTAGAACTTAAATTAGATTCGTTTCATTTAAAATGCCTCTATAGTTTTCACATAATAAAATTCGGAGGCATTACTTTTCTGTACGCCCCTGTAAATACAAAGAGCAAAATACACACTGTCTCTAACAATCTCATGGAATAATTATTTCCTTCTCAGATTATCAGATTTCCTTATGATTTTAGAGAAAACTAATATAATTAAATTAGAATGATGATGAGGTCCCATACTCCGAGGAGCATGGGGGATGCGGGAGGCCCGCACCGCCGTACTAGGCAAGGTCCTAGCGGAGGTGGTTTGCCATTGCCTTCCTCCGACCGTAATAGAGATGAATGATGATGATGAAGACAACACAACACCCAGTCATCTCGAGACACGAAAAATCCCTGACCCCGCCGGGAATTTTTTTTTTTTTTTCGTAACCATATACAGGGTTATCACAAATGTTTGAAGCGATTTCACAGCTCTACAATAACTTTATTATTTGAGATATTTTCACAATGCTTTGCACACACATACAAAAACTCAAAAAGTTTTTTTAGGCATTCACAAATGTTCGATATGTGTCCCTTTAGTGATTCGGCAGACATCAAGCCGATAATTAAGTTCCTCCCACACTCGGCGCAGCATGTCCCCAATGAGTTCGAAAGCATCGTTGATGCGAGCTCGCAGTTCTGGCACGTTTCTTGGTAGAGGAGGTTTAAACACTGAATCTTTCACATAACCCCACAGAAAGAAATCGCATGGGGTTTAGTCGGGAGAGCGTGGAGGCCATGACATGAATTGCTGATCATGATCTCCACCACGACCGATTCATCGGTTTTCGAATCTCCTGCTTAAGAAATGCCGAACATCATGATGGAAGTGCGGTGGAGCACCATCCTGTTGAAAGATGAAGTCGGCGCTGTCGGTCTCCAGTTGTGGCATGAGCCAATTTTCCAGCATGTCCAGATACACGTGTCCTGTAACGTTTTTTTCGCAGAAGAAAAAGGGGCCGTAAACTTTAAACCGTGAGATTGCGCAAAACACGTTAACTTTTGGTGAATTGCGAATTTGCTGCACGAATGCGTGAGGATTCTCTACCGCCCAGATTCGCACATTGTGTCTGTGCACCATTAAGAAAAAATGTAGCTTCATCACTGAAAACAAGTTTCGCACTGAACGCATCCTCTTCCATGAGCTGTTGCAACCGCGCCGAAAATTCAAAGCGTTTGACTTTGTCATCGGGTGTCAGGGCTTGTAGCAACTGTAAACGGTAAGGCTTCTGCTTTAGCATTTTCCGTAAGATTTTCCAAACCGTCAGCTGTGGTACGTTTAGCTCCCTGCTTGCTTTATTCGTCGACTTCCGCGGGCTACGCGTGAAACTTGCCCGCACACGTTCAACCGTTTCTTCGCTCACTGCAGGCCGACCCGTTGATTTCCCCTTTCAGAGGCATCCAGAAGCTTTAAACTGCGCATACCATCGCCGAATGGAGTTAGCAGTTGGTGGATCTTTGTTGAACTTCGTCCTGAAGTGTCGTTGCACTGTTATGACTGACTGATGTGAGTGCATTTCAAGCACGACATACGCTTTCTCGGCTCCTGTCGCCATTTTGTCTCACTGCGCTCTCGAGCGCTCTGGCGGCAGAAACCTGAAGTGCGGCTTCAGCCGAACAAAACTTTATGAGTTTTTCTACGTATCTGTAGTGTGTCGTGACCATATGTCAATGAATGGAGCTACAGTGAATTTATGAAATCGCTTCAATCATTTGTAATAGCCCTGTATATTTATTTAAATATATTAACAACAATACATTTTAAAAAAACTTTTCGTTCTATTAACCTATCATATTTCTAGAGTTGGTTAACGTTACTGTCGTTTTATTGTTTTTCGTTTATATATTCTTTTCTTTTACGTTTTTCTCTTATTGTTGTTCCTTGAACCCTTTTACATGGCGATTTGTCGTCTTTTTTTTTTTTAGTAAAACATTGCAGGACAGGCATAATAATTTATATGTAGCATCGACACATTGATTTTGAGTTCAAATTTGTGTATGTCACGCACTTGTGATGCCACAGGCACATTGTGCATTCTGGTTTGATCTCTTCCTCTAGTTTGCACTCTTAGGTGGGACAGTATGAGGGAAAAACATCAGCAGGATAGATGGAGCAGAAGTGGAAGAAAACTTTTTTACATATACTACAGATTATACATAAAATTGAAGAAGAAAGAAAAAGTATGTTATATGAGAGAAGCAGAGAGGAAAGTGTGAGTAAACAATATAAATTTTATAGGGCAGATAGTGAAGGAAATCATTCAAAAAAATTATGAGTAGTTGGCACTTTTCACTAAGTAATGCTTATATTCTAGACAATATAGTACAAATAATGAAAAAAATCGAACCCGGGACCCCGTGCGCGGGAAACGAGAACGCTACGGAAGACCACGAGCTGCGAACCGAATAAGAATAAACAATCTCAATTATCAATAACCAATTTTAAATATTAAATGACATCATGTGTGCAGTAGGCGCTATAGCACTGCTGTCATCTGAGGCGCTATGTTACATTATCCGTCACACTGCCTTAATCCGCCAGCAGTCGAACAGCCGGCTACGTACAGACTCGATGCAGCGTATAAGAAAACCAAGGACCGAACGCTTGTCTTGCTTCTAAGTACTGCTCGAGTGCTTCAAAATGGTTCAAATGGCTCTGAGCACTATGGGACTTAACATCTGTCGTTATCAGTCCCCTAGAACTTAGAACTACTTAAACCTAACTGACCTAAGGACATCACACACATCCATGCCCGAGGCAGGATTCGAACCTGCGACCGTAGCAGTCGCGCGTTTCCGGACTGCGCGTCTAGAAGCGCTAGACCAGCGCGGCCGGCTCGAGTGCTTCGGACCACCACAAGCTTCGATTAAAGGAAGACGGCGGACAAATTCAACGGCGTGCAGCCATAATCGTCAACGGCAGGTGCGATCAGTAAAAGAGTGTTGCGGCACTGCTCTGTGAGCTTAATTGTGAATTCTTGGAGAGAAGAAGAGATTTTCCAGAAATAACATTGAGGAAGTTTAGAGAAACATTGTTTGTGTCAGAGTTCTCAACGGTTCTACTGTTTCACATAATAAAATTCGGAGGCATTACTTTTCTGTACGCCCTTGTAAATACAAAGAGCAAAATACAAACTGTCTCTAACAGTCTCATGGAATAATGATTTCCTTCTCAGATCATCAGATTTCCGTATAACTTTAGAGCAAACTGATATAAGCAAATAAGAATAAACAATAGCAATAATAATAAACAGGAATTCTTGTCACGTAATGACCGCAGAGACAAAATAAGAGTCCTTAGGTCTCATGCAGAGGCAGAAAGAGAATCGTCTTTCATCCCTCCCGTTGCGAGCGAAATAGGTTCTGCGGAAAAATATGTATATTTTGGTAAAGGATTTTACTATAGTTCCTGTCTCCAGTCACTTGGCGCCAATAGCGTTTTGTTTATTTACTTTCATGGTCAACTGCAGCTCCATGTACCAATCGGCGATCCTCTGCACGTCTTCCTGTATTTTGCTGTGGTTATTCGGCGTTTCATGCTTCCTACAGACAACAGAGGTATTTGTTGGCAACCGGAATAAAATAATAATTGGATCCTTTTGCCGACCTCCCAATTCAGATGATACAGTTGTTAAAAGGTTCAAAGAAAACTTGAGTTAGATTTCAACATATACCCGAGTCATACGATTATAGTTGGTGTTCACTTTAATTTACCCTCGGTATGTCGGCGAAAACAGATGTTTAATTCCGGAGGTACACATAAAACATCATCCGAAATTGTGCTAAACGCATTCTCTGAAAATTATTTCCAGCAGTTAGTTCATGAGCCCACACGAATAGTAAGCGGTTGTGAAAACACACTTCACCTCTTAGCAACAAATAATTCTGAGTTAATAACGAGCATCAAAACGGATACAGGCATTAGTGAACACAGAGTTGTCGAAGCGAGATTGAATATTGTAACACCCAAATCCTCCAAAAATAAACGAAAAATATACCTATTCAAAAAAGCAGATAAAAATTCACTTGACGCCTTCCTGAGAGACAATCTCTGCTCCTTCCAAATTAATGATAAATTAATAATATAAGTGTAGACCAGATGTGGCTTGAATTCAAAGAAATAGTATCGGCAGCAGTTGAGAGATTTATACCAAATAAATTAACAAACGACGGAGCTGATCCTCCTTGGTACACAAAACGGGTTAGAACACTGTTGCAGAGACAACAAAACAAACATGCCAAATTTAAACAGACGCAAAATCCCGAAGATTGGCGATCTTTTACAGAAGCTCGAAATTTAGCGCGAACTTCAATGCGAGATGCTTATAACAGTTCCCACAATGAAACGTTGTCTCGGAACCTGGCAGAAAATCCAAAGAGATTCTGGTCGTATGTGAAGTATGTTAGCGGCAAGAAACAATCAATGCCTTCTCTGCGCGATAGCAATGGAGATACTATTGAAGACAGTGCTGCCAAAGTAGAGTTACTAAAGGCAACGTTTGAAAATGCCTTCAGAAAAGAAGACGAAGTAAATATTACAGAATTCGAATCAAGAACAACTGCCAACGTAAGTAACGTAGAAGTTCTTTTTTTTGTGGTAAGATGTTATGGGACCAAACTGCTTAGGTCATGGGTCCCTAAACTACACACTAATTAATCTAACTTAAACTAACTAACGCTATGGACAACACACACACCCATGCCCAAGTTAGGACTCGAACCACCGACGGGGGGAGCCGCGCGGACCGTGACTAGACGCCCTCGACCGCGCGGCTTAACGTAGAAGTAGATACATACGAAATAGTGATGCAACTTAATTCACTTAATGAAAAGCAAGTCTTCTGGTCAAGACTGCATACCAATTAGGTTCCTTTCAGAGTATGCTGATGCATTAGCTCCATACTTAACAATCATATACAACCGTTCGCTCGAGGAAATATCCGTCCCGTCGTCCAGAAACAGCCCTTTTCAATCCATCCCAGGCATATTCGGTAGGGTTCATATCTGGAGAACATGCTGGTCACTCTATTCGTGCGATATCGTTATCCTGAAGAAAGTCATTCACAAGATGCGCACGATACGGGCGTGAATTCAAATGTTCAAATGTCTGTGAAATCTTAGGGGACTTAACTGCTAAGGTCATCAGTCCCTAAGCTTACACACTACTTAACCTAAATTATCCTAAGAACAAACACACACACCCATGTCCGAGGGAGGACTCGAACCACCGCCGGGACCAGCCGCACAGGGAGCGCGAATTGTCGTCCATGAAGACGAATGCATCGCTGCCGATATGGTTGCACTATCTGTCGGAGGATGGCATTCTCGTACCGTACAGCCTAGCCGTTACGGGGCTTTTCAAGACCACCAGCGACGTACGTCAGCCCCACACAATGCCACCCCAAAACAGCAGGGAGCCTCCACCTTGATACACTAGCTGGACAGTGTGTCTAAGGCGTTCAGCCTGACCGGGTTGCCTCCAAACATGTCTCCAACGATTGTCTGGTTGAAGGCATATGCGACACTTATCGGTGAAGAGAACGTGATACCAATCCTGAGCGGTCCATCCGGCATGTTGTTGGGACCATCTGTACCGCGCTGCATGGTGTGTTTGCAAAGATGGACCTCGCCGTGGACGTCGGGAGTGAAGTTGCGCGTCATGCAGCCTATTGCGCATAGTTTGAGTAGTGACACGACGCACTATGGCTGCACGAAAAGCATTATTCAACATGGTAGCGTTGCTGTCAGTGTTCCTCGAAGCCATAAGCCGTAGTTGGCGGTCATCCACTGCAGTACTAGCTCTTGGGCGACCTGAACGAGACACGTCATCGACAGTTCCTGTCTCTCTGTATCTCCTCCATGTCCGAACAACATCGCTTTGGTTCAAGCCGAGACGCCTGGAAACTTCCCTTGTTGAGGGCCCTTCCTAGCACAAAGCAACAATGCGGACGCGATCGAACCACGGTATTGACTACGCATGGTTGAACTACAGACAACACGAGCCGTGTACCTCCTTCCTGGTGGAATGACTGGAACTGATCGGCAGTCGGATACTCAAAGGTGAACTTTGGTTGCTAACAGCCGCTCACACTGTTGCAGATGACATGATGTATGACGAGAGAAAAACGGCAACAGAGAAAACTCAGAAAATACGCCGCAGACAGCGACCATAATTTTTAAAAATTTGCTATAACGTACAATAAGTAAGGTAGTATGAAAGTATCCACAGAAAACCATATTCAAAAACAAACAGTAAAGATATTATAATATGTTACAGTGTTTGTATAACCGTGCTATTTTCTGCCTGTTCTAGATTTAAAGAACCCACTGATGATGGCGATATTTATCGCTGAAACTAGTTTGGGGAATAACTAAGTAAACAAATAATAAAAAGTGTTTTCCAATAAGGCGGACTCACAGTTTCCATATTGTTTTTCTTCTATGCAAACACGGACCAAATAGAAGAGTTCCAAGACAAAATTACTGTGTTATAACGTGTTAAATAGGGAAAGTTTAATTATAACACCCAGTACAATAAAATGAATTAAAATCTAAAAGTGACTAGTTGCAAATTATACCTACACGAACTGCCCCAATTTAAATCACAGTTGCAGTTCGTCAGCCACAATAGATACAATAAGTTCTACCAATCTTTTGGGGTTGTCATGACCCCCCCCCCCCCCACCTCTTGCCCTTACCTAGATACACACCAGTGTAAATGTAGAGGTAAAATTAGAGTCAGATGTTCTGAGTCGGAGGCCAGGTTCATACATCCGTAGCTCACGGTCGTGTAAGGAAAATACATGTCGGGATAAATAAACGATAAATTTAGCGAGCCCGCCAACACAAAGGGCGGGCCGTGGGACAGGCCGTGAGTCAGCGCGCGCAGCCAGCTCCCGCGGCCAGCTGGCGGCTGCCGAGCAGTCCGCAGCCAAAGCGGCGCTAAAACCGCTCCGCGACACAAATGGGCACCTCCCGGCTCCCGGGCCGCCGACCAACTCACGCCCACGCACTCTGATCGCTTTCACCGGCCTGCTCGCTCCGCTGGCGCAGTGCAGGAAACGGGAGAGTCGAGTGCAAATACATCGTGTTCGTAACGCAGTATTTCATAAACTTCACTGGGTATCCTGAAGAATATCGGAAGGAAAGGAAGCTAAAAAGCAATTTATGTATCACAGAAAGAGTAAAATTAAGAACAGGTGACAGAAGGAATTAAAAGTGGGGGAGGGTTTACACGAGGTTGATGACTCCAACGTACTCCATTTTAATATCAAGTTGGACGTACTACTCATTGTTTGGTTATGAAGTTCGAAAGCAGCCACATTTGCGTACTAAATTGAGAGAACTTAGGTCTGCGTACTAAGCAAATAACCATTGCTTATAAATGTTAGTATACGTGGGGCAGACATGCATAAACGTCTAAACTGTTACTCACAAGGGAACCTCCCCATCGCACCCCCCTCAGATTTAGTTATAAGTTGGCACAGTGGATAGGCCTTGAAAAACTGAACACAGATCAATTGAGAAAACAGGAAGAAGTTGTGTGGAACTGTGAAAAAATAAGCAAAATATACAAATTGAGTAGTTCAAGGGCAGATAAGCAACATTAAGGATGTTAAATTCGCAGGAGCGCCGTGGTCTCGTGGTAACGTGAGCAGCTGCGGAACGAAAGGTCCTAGGTTCAAATCTTCCATCGAATGAAAAAGTTTAATTTTTTATTTTCAGTTTATGTGACAAACTCTTATGTTTTTTGGGAGTGATTATCACATCCACAAGAAAACCTAAATCGGGCAAGGTAGAAGAATCTTTTTACCCATTCGCCAAGTGTACAAGTTAGGTGGGTCGACAACATATTCCTGTCATGTGACGCACATGCCGTCACCAGTGTCGTATAGAATATATCAGATGTGTTTTCCTGTGGAGGAATCGGTTGACGTATGACCTTGCGACAAATGTTTTCTGTTCCCATTGGAGAGGCACGTCCTTTCGTCTACTGATAGCACGGTTTTGCGATGCGGTCGCAAAACACAGACACTAAACTTATTACAGTGAACAGAGATGTCAATGAACGAACGGACAGATAATAACTATGCAAAAATAAAGAAAGTAAAATTTTCGGTCGAGGGAAGACTTGAACCCAGGACTTCTCCTTCTGCAGCTGCTAGCGCTACCACGGGACCACGGCACTCCTAATCTCATACCTTCCATTATGTTGCTTATGTGGCCCATTGACTACTCAGTTTGTATATTTTGCTTATTTTTTCACAGTTCCACACAACTTCTTCCTGTTTTCTCAATTGATCTGTGTTCAGTTTATCAAGGCCTATCCACTGTGCCAACTTATAACTAAATCTGAGGGGGGTGCGATGAGGAGGTTCCCTTGTCAGAACACCTCAGAACCCTAAAAAGTAGTAGCTCCCATAGCCGATTTAAGTCCCAAGTGACACAAGCAGGGCCTTGGGGTGCCAAGCTCAGAGGGATGCCGAAAGCTGCCCTAATTCAAAATTCGTACACAAGGTGAGTCATAATTTGTAGCGAAAACAACCCATTTTCGCGGTCACCAGATTTAAATTTATTTTTAAATGTCCTACTAAGAGCCCAACGAATGGTAACAAAATCTGGTAGTGAGGGAGGGGCGGATGTGCAAGGCGCGCCAAATAATATGTCAGTTGTGTAGAAAACTACTCACGGACCGGCCCTCTATAACACATTGGTGACCAATTAATAGCCTACAAACCGCCACTCATCTGAAATAGATTTAAGAATATTGAAATCCTGCCACAGCCTATATCAAAAACTTATAACAGAAGTAAACACTTCAGCATACAGAAGGCATTAGAAGAAGGAAAACACATCATAAACGACTACACTACAAAATACCATCGCATACTATTTATCAAATTGAAGGAACTACACAAAAAAGACGACAGAAAGAGATTAACAATCATACATACACGCAGGTACAGCCACCCCCCCCCACCTGCCCACTCACACACACACACACACACACACACACACACACACACACACACACAAACAACACACACATTCATCCACAAACAGAGGGAGGGAGAAAGTAAACAAGTGTCAAATTTGGTGTCAGACTGATACGAAAACATCTGATCATCAAGAAGGACGAGGCACACAACAGTAACATAAACACTGTGTTTTGTGACGTGCAAGGGTTTCCACGACAGAGGGAGCAGATGAGTAGCGATACTTCGAAAATTAGAAAATATAGACGCTAAATATTTTTGCACATTAAAATTAGGTGTGTAGGTAAAGCGATTTGTTAACTCACCAACAAAACTCTCAGTAACATCATTTATTTGCATATGACAAGCTATCGATACACAATAATGTAAAGCGCATCCTGTAGAACCCAACACTGTACTGAATAACGTTTAAACCACAATTTCTGAAACTTAAAATGGTTCAAATGGCTCTGAGCACTATGGGACTTAACATCTATGGTCATCAGTCCCCTAGAACTTAGAACTACTTAAACCTAACTAACCTAAGGACAGCACACAAACACCTCTGAAACTTAATTTCGTTAGAATAATTAGTACTGAAAACTTGTTTGTATTTTACAGAACTGAATAAAGTTACCCGCTGTTGATAACACAAGGATCTGACACGTTTCCCTGTATAAACAACTTTTGTTTGAACATTAACTGTATTTTCCGTCGGTGCTTGGCAGAACATGATAATAATATTAAAAAGGAAAGACACTTCCTAATGTTCTGCGGAATATTCGGAAGTGTTTTTCCTATTTAATATTAACTGTTTTTTGCATAATCTATTGCCATTGCGCAATCAAATACTGCTTCCACCAACAAGTAATGTGACAACAGAAAGAAGGACAATCAAAAAAATGTTCAAATGTGTGTGAATTCCTAAGGGACCAAACTGCTGTGGTCGTCGGTCCCTACACTTACCAAACTAACGTATGTTAAGAGCAACACGCACATTCATGCCCCAGGGAGGACTCGAACCTCCGGCGGGAGGGGCCGCGTAATTCCTGGCATGGCGCCTCTGACTGCGCGCCCACTCTGCGCGGCGAAGGACAATCAAATGCGTAAGATTTGCTGATGACATGGTGTCATTGAATGAAATTAAAACTGCATCTGACAATATGTAAGAAGAATTGAACACCAGTTTTGAGTAATATGGAATGAAAATAAATGTGAAAAAGTCTAAGACAATGATTTTTATAAGGGAGAGAAGGAAGACAAAAGTGAAAATTTGTCTTGAGTTAGTGGAATAACTTGACAACTTCAGATACCCAGGATACAAAATACCCAATAACGTGACATGTTATCAAGAAATAAAAACAAGGCTAGCTACTGCAAAGGAAATATTTTACAGAAGGAACAGTATTCTCTGTGGTCCGTCAAGTGAACAATTAAGGAAGCGTTTAGTGGAATGTTTTGCACAGAGTGTTGCCTTCTGTAGTGCTGAAATATGAAATGGAGAAAAATGGAAATTGGGAAATGTGCAGATATAATAAGAAATGACGTTGTGTTACAAAGAATGAGTGAAATAAGACCAAAAATGGAACAATTAAGGAAGGAAATGATGTTAGCAACGACACTGGATGAGAAAAGACTGTATAATGAAGGATTCAGTAGAAGGAATGGTGGTTGAGAAGAGGACCAGAGGAAGAAGGGAATACCAGTTAAGTAATAAAGATAAATGCATCACACTCAGTTTTGAAATGGATGACGGAAAACCAGGACGACTACAGAATGTTGATCTTGCTGTGATTTACCTGCCTAATTGGCAGAATCCATCATCAGCTTTAACAGCATCATCATCATCATCATCTTTTGGATGTTGTAGTTCTTCTTAACTCTGAGCTTACAAAGACAAATTGTAGAGGAATTTCGCTTTGAGTAAGACACATTCTATTTATTTTGCTTCACCCAATCATTATTCAGCACTTTATTTGCTATCTTTCATGTTTTTATTTATTTTTTTGTCTGAACTTTATTATACGATAAGATTTTTTGGAGGTTATGTGAATTTCACATTACAGCTATTTCTGTACAAAATGTGATAATTAGGGATCATATTCTGTGTTGATTAAAATGCACAAATGAGCAAGAATATTATGACTATTTGCTTAATTTCGTGTTGGTCTAGCTCTGAAATGCAATATAGCATCAATTCTGCATGACGTGGGTTCAGCAAATCCTTAGAATATTTGCGGAGTTATGTGACATTAGGTGTATACTCACAGGTCGCGCATTTTCCGTAAATTATGGGCATGTGGTCTGAGGACATGCTGCCATGCAGCGTCCCAGATGTGATTCACCAAGTTCAGATCACATGAATTTGGTGGCCGATAATCCTCATGCCATAAAGCCTGCTAAGAATAAGGTTATCTGTCTAATGCTAGATGAGGAGAACTGGATGAAGATTGAGTAGTTTGTAGCTCTTACATTGAATATTTATGCTTATTGTACAGTGACACGTGTTATCAAACAGTGGACGAAGGGTGCTGGCCATGCATTTAAGTAGTTCTCACAGTTGATGGTTACTTGGAGTACCTGCCTTACGATGCAGATGATGCTCCTCCGCATAAGATGCACCATATTAATAATGAATCACGAAACCATGTGGTAGATACAATATAACGGATGAAAATTAGCCTGTCACATCATGACGATAAGCATGTCATTTGAGAGGTCACAAAAAACAGTCATACTTGCACCTGACAGAGAGAGTGAGGATGTATGTATACAGGGTGGTCCATTGACCGCGACCAGGCCAAATATCTCACGAAATAAGCATCAAACGAAAAAACTACGAAGAGCGAGACTTGTCTAGCTTGAAGGGGGAAACCAGATGGCGCTATGGTTGGCCCGCTAGATGGCGCTGCCATAGGTCAAAAAAATGGTTCAAATGGCTCTGAGCACTATGGGACTTAACATCTGTGGTCATCAGTCCCCTATAACCTAGAACTACTTAAACCTAACTACCCTAAGGACATCACACACATCCATGCCCGAGGCAGGATTCGAACCTGCGACCGTAGCAGTCGCGCGGTTCTGGACTGCGCGCCCAGAACCGCTAGACCACCGCGGCCGGCTCCCATAGGTCAAACGGATATCAACTGCGTTTTTTTAAAAATAGGAAACCCCATTTCTTATTAAATATTCTTGCAGTACGTAAAGAAATACTCTTAATGTTTTGGTTGGACCACTTTTTCCTCTTTGTAATAGATGGCGCTGAAATAGTCACAAACATATGGCTCACAATTTTAGACTAACAGTTGGTAATAGGTAAGTTTTTTTAAATTAAAATACAGAACGTAGGTACGTTTGAACATTATTTTGCGTTTGTTCCAATGTGATACATGTACCTTTGTGAACTTATCATTTCTGAAAACGCATGCTGTTACAGCGTGATTACCTGTAAATACCACATTAATTCAATAAATGCTCAAAATTATGTCCGTCAACCTCAATGCATTTGGCAATACGTGTAACTACATTCCTCTCAACAGCGAGTAGTTCGCCTTCCGTAATATTCGCACATGCATTGACAAGGCGCTGACGCATGTTGTCAGGCGTTGTCGGTGGATCACGATAGCAAATATCCTTCAACTTTCCCCACAGGAAGAAATCCGGGGCGCTATTCAAAACCGCACGCGAGCTATGTGTCGGACATTCATCATGTTGGAAGTACATCGTCATTCTGTCATGCAGTGAAACATCTTGTAGTAACATCGGTACAATATCACGTAGGAAATCAGCATACATTGCACCATTTAGATTGCCATCGATAAAATGGGGGCCAATTATCCTTCCTCCCATAATGCCGCACCATAAATTAACCCGCCAAGGTCGCTGATGTTCCACTTGGCGCAGCCATCGTGGATTTTCCGTTGCCCAATAGTGCATATTATGTCGGTTTACGTTAGCGCTGTAGGCGAATGACGCTCCGTCGCTAAATAGAACTGGTGCAAAAAATCTGTCATCGTCCAGTAATTTCTCTTGTGCCCCGTGGCAGAACTGTACACGACGTTCGAAGTCGTCGCCATGCAATTCTTGGTGCATAGAAATATGCTACATTAACATCGGTTGCACCCGTACCATTCTCAACACCGACTTTTTTGAGATTCCCGATTCTCGCGCAATTTGTCTGCTACTGATGTGCGGATTAGCCGCGACAGCAGCCAAAACACCTACTTGGGCATCATCATTTGTTGCAGGTCGTGGTTGACGTTTCTCATGTGTCTGAACACTTCCTGTTTCCTTAAATAACGTAACTATCCGGCGAACGGTCCTGACACTTGGATGATGTCGTCGAGGATACCGAGCAGCATACATAGCACTCGCCCGTTGGGCATTTTGATCACAATAGCCATACACCTACACGATAACGACCTTCTCCGCAATTGGTAAACGGTCCGTTTTAACACGGGTAATGTGTCACAAAGCAAATACCGTCCGCACTGGCGGAATGTTACGTGATACCACGTAATTATACGTTTGCGACTATTACAGCGCTATCTATCACAAAGCTAAAAAAGTGGTTCAACTAAAACATTCATATTTCTTTGCGTACTACACGAATATGTAATAAAAATGGGGGTTCCTATTTTTAAAAAACGCAGTTGACATCCGTTTGACCTATGGCAGCGCCATCTAGCGGGTCAACCATAGCGCCATCTGGATTCCCTCTTCAAGCTAGACGCCTTTCGTTCTTTGTAGTTTTTTCGTTTGATGCTTATTTCGTGAGATATCTGGCCCGGTCACTATCAATGGACCACCCTGTATATTGTATATACAGTGAGAAATTTGTGTTTGTATGTGGAACTGTATGTAGGTGTATATATGTCAAACACGAATTTCTGCCAGTATCTGGACACATAAAACCATGAACGACGAAGCCCTTAAAAGATTGAAAGATAACGGGTGTTTGTACAACACTATAGTAAAATGAAGAGTTTCGATTAGTAGTCATCTGTTAAGAGACGAGGGGCTTCGAAAAACAATAACAGACGTATCCGTCAATGGAAAAAGAGCTAGAGAACTAGAGGAACTAGAGAAAGTAATTCTGAGATACCAGGCATCGACCTACGCTGAAACACTCTTATTAGTACGTGGTGTAGCCACCACGCGCGGCAATGCAGGCGGTGACTCTGACATCCAGTCGATCGTACAGATAGCGAATACTGCCCTGGGATACTTTATGCCACGCCTGCTCGACCCGTTCTTGTAGTTAGTCAAGAGTCGTTGGCTGACGAGTCGCACGAGTCACTTGTCGTCGAGTAATATCCCACACGTGCTCGATTGGAGACGGACGGAGACCGTGATGTCCAGGGAAGTTGCTGCACGTTCTATACAGCACGTTGAGTTTCACAGGTAGTGTGTGGGCGAGCCTTATCCTATTGGAACAACACATTACCTTCCTGTTGTAAGAATGGCAAAAGAACGGGTCTAATAACAAACTGCACGTACCAAGTGCTCGTTAGCGTTCTTTCCAGAAACACCAAAAGTGAAATAGTGTTGCAGCTTATCGTACTCCAGCTTAGGACCTGGTGTGGAGCCAGTGCCATTTGGACGGATGCACTGTACGAGACAGCGCTCACCAGGTCTTCGTCGCATGCGCAAACGTCCATCACTGGCACCCGGGCGGTTCTGCATTCTTCGCTGAAGACCACAGCACACCATTCCATCTTCCAAGCGATCCTCTGACGGTACCAGTCGGGCCGTGCTCGTCGATGCTGAGGTGTGAGTGGAAAACGGGCTAGAGGTGAGCATGCCTATAGTCCCACTACTAAAAACCGATTCGCAATAGTTCGTGTTGACACGTCTAGGCTCAGAAGCCCTTTTATCTGTGCTGTCGTAGCTGTACGATCTGCCACCGTTGCCCTTACAGTACGGCGATCCTGGAGAGCGTCTGGTCTATGTGGACGTCCACAACCTCGTCTACAGGTGTGACAATCTTCATGTGAGCACTGATACCAGCATCATTGCAGAACTGGCGCAGCAAGTTCAACTTGCGTGGCAGTTCTCCGGAAGGACCATTTCGCCACTCGGAAGACCACAATTTGACCGCTCATTTGGCTATGGAAAGCACAAAAGCGTCTCCGTGGCATGGTTGCCTGCTTCCTTCAGACGTTTGTACCACACTGAGCCTTCTGGGTGTGAGCATTCTCTATTAAAGGGTAGGCACATGCTGCGCTCTGGTAGCTATGCCGCTGCGCTATCTGTTGGGGACGACGTCCATACCATTATCAGTACATCTACTATCCCCCAAGTGGTATATGCCCGCATCAGATCAAAATCGACGTCGTCTTTCTAGGATTACAAACTTTTTCCGGCAGTGTAGATTAAATTATAAGGTAGAATGCAAGTTTCACGAAATACGGATTTTACCTGCAGATTGCTATGGGTGCAACGAAACATTGCTTGGTATCTTCCCATACACCCTTTTTGAATGAGTGTAGCAAGTGGTTCAAATGGCTCTAAGCACTATGGGACTTAATATCTGAGGTCATCAGTCCCCTAGAACTTAGAAACTCCTGAAACCTAACTAACCTAAGGACATCACACACATCCATGCCAGAGGCAGGATTCGAACCTGCGACTATAGCAACAACGCGGTTCCAACTGAAGCGCCTAGAACCGCTCACCCACAGGGCCAGCGTAGGAAGTGTCTATGAAATGATTGATCTGATTGTTGTAAGCATATATTCATCGTCAAGTTTACTTAAGTTTGCTGGTTTGTGATGACTAACTTGAAATAGCAGCAATGTCTGTAACATTTTGTTCTAAACGTTGAAAAACGTCTACGGGAAAACCCCGAATACTGAACCAAGCTTTGGGAGAAATGAACTGGGTCAGTTACAGACTTACGACATTTACAAGCATTTCAAAAACGGCGGCACTTTCCATCGGGGGCGACTGGCATCACACAAGAAAATGCTCAGTAAGTGAGGGATCTGATTCTGTTCACAGACAGGTCATCCAAGACATATGCAGAAATCTGGGAATACGTCACGTACATATGAACGTCCTTTATCAGAAAATTCAGAAAAGCTCCACATGTTACAGACTGCGGCAAAGTTTGTGCCACGGCTACTTCAAGACTATTACAAGCACTGTCATACGGAAGTCTGCAGGCAGCTTAAACACTGCTTCAAGCCTGACATTCACTACGCAGCGGTCGTCGCAATTTATATATATATATATATATATATATATATATATATATATATATATATATATATATATATACTGTTTTTTGTTGTCTTCAGTGCTGAGACTGGTTTGATGCAGCTCTCCATCCTACTCTATCCTGTGCAAGCTTCTTCATCTCCCAGTACCTACTGCACCCTACAGCCTTCTGAATCTGCTTAGTGTATTCATCTCTTGGTCTCCCTCTACGATTTTTACACTCCATGCTGCCCTCCAACGCTAAATTTGTGATCCCTTGATGCCTCAGAACATGTCCTACCAACCGATCCCTTCTTCTAGTCAAGTTGTGCCACAAACTCCTCTTCTCCCCAATCCTATTCATTACCTCCTCATTAGTTATGTGATCTACCCATCTAATCTTCACCATTCTTCTGTAGCTCCACATTTCCAAAGCTTCTATTCTCTTCTTGTCCAAACTATTTATCGTCCATGTTTCACTTCCATACATGGCTACACTCCATACAAATACTTTCAGAAACGACTTCCTGACACTTAAATCTATACTCGATGTTAACAAATTTCTCTTCTTCAGAAACGCTTTCCTTGCCATTGCCAGTCTACATTTTATATCCTCTCTACTTCGACCATCATCAGTTATTTTGCTCCCCAAATAGCAAAACTGCTTTACTACTTTAAGTGTCTCATTCCCTAATCTAATTCACTCAGCATCACCCGGCTTAATTCGACTACATTACATTATCCTCGTTTTGCTTTTGTTGATGTTCATTATATATCCTCCTTTCAAGACACTGTCCATTCCGTTCAACTGCTCTTCCAAGTCCTTTGCTGTCACTGACAGAATTACAATGTCATCGGCGAACCTCAAAGTTTTTACTTCTTCTCCATGAATTTTAATACCTACACCGAATTTTTCTTTTGTTTCCTTTACTGCTTGCTCAATATACAGATTGAATAACATCGAGGACAGGCTACAACCCCGTCTCACTCCCTTCCCAACCACTGCTTCCCTTTCATGCCTCTCGACTCTTATAACGGCCATCTGGTTTCTGTGCAAATTGTAAATAGCCTTCCGCTCGCTGTATTTTAACCCTGCCACCTTTAGAATTTGAAAGAGAGTATTCCAGTCAACATTGTCAAAAGCTTTCTGTAAGTCCACAAATGCTAAAAATGTAGGTTTGCCTTTCCTTAATCTATTTTCTAGGATAAGTCATATGGTCAGTATTGCCTCACTTGTTCCAACATTTCTGCGGAATCCCAACTGATCCTCGCCGAGGTCGGCTTCTACCAGTTTTTCCATTCGTCTGTAAAGAATTCGCGTTAGTATTTTGCAGCTGTGACTTATTAAACTGATAGTTCGGTAATTTTCACATCTGTCAACACCTGCTTTCTTTGGGATTGGAATTATTATATTCTTCTTGAAGTCCGAGGGTATTTCATCTGTCTCATACATTTTGCTCACCAGATGGTAGAGTTTTGTCAGCACTGGCTAACCCATGGCCGTCAGTAATTGCAATGGAATGTTATCTACGCGCGGGGCCATGTTTCGACTCAGGTCTTTCAGTGCTATGTCAACCTCTTCACGCAGTATCATATCTCCCATTTCATCTTCATCTACATCCTCTTCCATCTCCATAATATCGTCCTCAAGTACATCGCCCTTGTATAGACCCTCTATATACTCCTTCCACGTTTCTGCTTTCCTACTTTGCTTAGAACTGGGTTTCCTTCTGAGCTATTGATATTCATACAAGTGGTTCTCTTTTCTCCAAAGGTGTCTTTAATTTTCCTGTAGGCAGTATCTATCTTACCCCTAGTGAGATAAGCCTCTACATCCTTACATTTGTCCTCTAGCCATCCCTGCTTAGCCATTTTGCACTTCCTGTCGATCTCATTTTTGAGACGTTTGTATTCCTTTTTGCCTGCTTCATTTACCGCGTTTTTATATTTTCTCCTTTCATCAATTAAATTAAATATTTCTTCTTTTACCCAAGGATTTCTACTAGCCCTCGTCTTTTTACCTACTTGATCCTCTGCTGCCTACACTACTTCATCCCTCAGAGCTACCCATTCTTCTTCTTCTACTGTATTTCTTTCCCCCATTCCTGTCAATTGTTTCCTTATGCTCTCGCTGAAACTCTGTACAACCTCTGGTTCTTTCAGTTTATCCAGGTCCCAACACCTTAAATTCCCACCTTTTTGCAGTTTCTTCAGTTTTAATCTACAATTCATAACCAATAGATTGTGGTCAGAATCCACATCTGCCCCTGGAAATGTCTTACAAATTAAAACCTGGATCCTAAATCTCTGTCTTACCATTATATAATCTATCTGATACCTTCTAGTATCGCCAGGATTCTTCCATGTATACAACCTTCTTTTATGATTCTTGAACCAAGTGTTAGCTATGATTAAGTTGTGCTCTGTGCAGATTCTACCAGGCGGCCTCCTCTTTCATTTCTCTCCTCGAATCCATATTCACCCACTATGTTTCCTTCTGCCCCTTTTCCTACTCTCGAATTCCAGTCACCCATGACTATTAAATTTTCGTCTCCCTTCACTACCTAAATAATTTCTTTTATCTCATCACACATTTCATCAATTTCTTCATCATCTGCAGGGCTAGTTGGCATATAAACTTGTACTACTGTAGTAGGCATGGGCTTCGTGTCTATCTTGGCCACAATAATGCGTTCACTATGCTGTTGGTATTAGCTTACCCGCACTCCTAATTTTTTATTCATTATTAAACCTATTCCTGCATTACCCCTATTTGATTTTGTGTTTATAACCCTGTATTCACCTGAGAAAAAGTCTTGTTCCTCCTGCCACCGAACTTCACTAATTCCCACTATATCTATCTTCAACCTATCCATTTCCCTTTTTAAATTTTCTAACCTACCTGCCCGATTAAGGGATCTGACATTCCACGCTCCGATCCGTAGAACGCCAGTTTTCTTTCTCCTGATAACGACGTCCTCTTGAGTAGTCCCCGCCCGGAGATCCGAATGGGGGACTATTTTAGATCCGGAATATTTTACCCAAGAGGACGCCATCATCATTTAACGACACAGTGAAGCCGCAGGCCCTCGGGAAAAATTACGGCTGTAGTTTCCCCTTGCTTTCAGCCGGTCGCAGTACCAGCACAGCAAGGCCGTCAAATGGTTGAAATGGCTCTGAGCACTATGGGACTTATCATCTATGGTCATTAGTCCCCTAGAACTTAGAACTACTTAAACCTAACTAACCTAAGGACTTCACACAACACCCAGTCATCACGAGGCAGAGAAAATCCCTGACCCCGCCGGGAATCGAACCCGGGAACCCGGGCTCGGGAAGCGAGAAAGCTACCGCACGACCACGAGCTGCGGACAGCAAGGCCGTTTTGGTTAGGCCAGATCATTCAATCATCCAGACTGTTGCCCCTGCAACTACTGATAAGGCTGCTGCCCCTCTTCAGGAGGGCCTCTCAACTGATTCCCCTTCGTTGTGGCGGCACCTACGGTACGGCCATCTGTACCGCTGAGGCACGCAAGCCTCTCCACCAATGGCGAGGTCCATGGTTCATGGGGGTAGATATATACACTACTGGCCATTAAAATTGCTACACCACGAAGATGACGTGCTACAGACGCGAAATTTAACCCACAGGAAGAAGATGCTGTGATATGCAAATGATTAGATTTTCTGAGCATTCACACAAGGTTGGCGCCGGTGGCGACACCTACAACGTGCTGAAATGAGAAAAGTTTCCATCCGGTTTCTCAAACACAAACAGCAGTTGACCGGCGTTGCCCGGTGAATCGTTGTTGTGATGCCTCGTGTAAGGAGGAGAAATGCGTACCATCGTGTTTCCGACTTTGATAAAGATCGGATTGTAGCCTATCGCGATTGCGGTTTATCGTATCGCGACATTGCTGCTCGCACCGGTCGAGATCCAATGACTGTTAGCAGAATATGGAATCGGTGAGTTCAGGAGGGTAATACGGAACGCCGTGCTGAATCCCAATGGCCTCGTATCACTAGCAGTCGAGATGACAGGAATCTTATCCGCATGGCTGTAACGGATCGTGCAGCCACGTCTCGATCACTGAGTCAACAGATGGGGACGTTTGCAAGACAACAACCATCTGCACGAACACTTCGACGACGTTTGCAGCAGCATGGACTATCAGCTCGGAGACCATGGCTGCGGTTACCCTTGACGCTGCATCACAGACAGGAGCCCTGCGATGGTGTATTCAACGACTAACGTGAGCGCACGAATGGCAAAACGTCATTTTTTCGGATGAATCCAGGTTCTGTTTACAGCACCATGATGGTCGCATCCGTGTTTGGTGACATCGCGGTGAACGCACATTGTAAGCGTGTATTCGTCATCGCCATACTGGCGTATCACCCGGCGTGATGGTATGGGGTGCCATTGGTTACACGTCTCGGTCACCTCTTGTTCGCACTGACGGCACTTTGAACAGTGGACGTTACTTTTCAGATGTGTTACGACCCGTGGCTCTGCCCTTCATTCAATCCCTACGAAACCCTACACTTCAGCAGGATAATGCACGACCGCGTGTTGAAGGTCCTGTACGGGTCGTTCTGGATATAGCAAATCTTCGACTGCTGCCCTGGCCAGCATATTCTCCAGATCTCTCACGAATTGAAAACGTCTGGTCAATGGTGGTCGAGTAACTGGCTCATCACAATACGCCAGTCACTACTCTTGATGAACTATGGTATCGTGTTGAAGCTACATGGACAGCTGTACCTGTACACGCCATCCAAGCTCTGTTTGACTGAATGCTCAGGCGTATCAGGGCCGTTATTACGGCCAGAGGTGGTTGTTCTGGGTACTAATTTCTCAGGATCTAGGCACCCAAATTGCGTGAAAATGTAATCACATGTCAGTTCTAGTATAATATATTTGTCCAATGAATACCCGTTTATCATCTGCATTCCTTCTTGGTGTAGCAATTTTAATGGCCACCTTTTCGGAGCGCGGACATGCATGAAGAGAGTCAGCGAGATTCTGGAATATACCTAAAAGTAAAAGAATGTAGAACCACGCCGACTCCAGTACTGTGGCCGGCTGAGCTAGGATTCTCGGTTGATTATCCACGACGCGAACAGCCCGATCGAAGTGGTCCCACAGGTTCTCGACTGGGTTCATATCTGGGGAGTTTGGTGGACAGGGCTGTACGAGAAACTCATCCTGCTGTTCTTTGAACAACGTACGTACACCGCGAGCTGCCTGAAATGTTGACTTTTCCTGCTGTTAGATGCCACTGTCCCCATGAGAAAACAAGCTGCATCTAATGGTGGACACGACCCCCAAGGATAGATGGGTATCTGTATTGATCTATTGCGTCTTCCAGAATGACGAGATAACCCAGAGAATGCCACGAAAACATTCCCCAGACCATAACGCTCCTAGTCTGGGCTGGACACTTCCGACTATTGATGCAGGGTCGTAAATATCAACGGCCACCTGATGGCGGATAAAACGAGAGTCATCTGAAGAGGCAACCTGTCGCAACTTAGTGGAGGTCCAGTTTTGGTACTGGCGTGCAAATTCCAGCCTTCGCTACAGATGAACAGCTGTCAGAATGGGTGCATGAACTCAGCACCTTCTGCGGAGGCTCATAGGCAGCAACGTTCGCTCAGCAGTCTTTATGGATACTGTTGGTAGCCTCTTCGTTGATCTGGGCAGTCAGTTGCTCCACAGCTGCATGTACACCGCTGACCACCGTAAATGCAACACCCTGAAGGAAGCATCCGAATCAAGTGAAATTTACACCATGGGTTTGCAGCGATGAGATATGCAACTGTTTAGAATTTCAGCGCAGACGCACATCACGCGCGCCTGTGGCGCCACCTCATAGCGCCATTTAAGGCTTGGCAATTTCGACGAGTGTACGTTCGGCACGTGTGTTTACTTTGTGGTTGTTTCACAAGACGATCAGTTATGCCTCGTAGACAACAGCGAACATCTTCTGATCAAGTATCCGAGTTCGACAGAGGAAGGATAGTGGCTTACCGAGATTGTGGATTATCATACAGAGAAATCGCTAGTCGTGTTGGACGAAACCAAACAACTGTAATGCGGATATGTGACCGTTGGATGCAGGAGGGTACGACGGACCGACGTGGTCGATCGCATTCACCTCGGTGCACCACTGCACGTGCTGATAGGCAAATTGTGCGCATGGCCGTGACGGATCGCTCAGTGACATCCCGAACCGTAGCACAGCACGTTGCGTCTGTAACGCATCATCCAATGTCTGCGCGTACCATTCGACGCCGTTTACAGCAGAGTGGTCACCCGCAAGACGTCCATTGCTTCGTCTACCATTGACGCAGAACCACAGACGTCTCCGTCGCCAATGGTGTGATGACAGACGGATGTGGACGGCAGAATGGAATGACGTTGTCTTTACTGACGAGGCACGCTTCTGTCTGCAGCACCACGATGGTTGGATTCGAGTGTGGAGACACCGTGGAGAGAGGAATGTGGACAGCTGCATTATGCACCGCCACACTGGTCTTGCACCGGGTATTATGGTATGGGGCGGTATTGGATATTACTCTCGCACGCCTCTAGTACGCATTGCCGGTACTTTAAATAGCCGGCGCTACATATCCGAGGTGCTGGAGCCAGTTGTCCTTCCTTACCTTCAGGGCTGCCACAGCCATATTTCAACAGGATAATGCGCGACCCCACATGGCACGCATTGTCCAAAGGTTCTTCGTCAATAACCAGATTGAATTGCTTCCCTGGCCGGCTCGCTCTCCGGATCTTTCGCCGATAGAAAACATGTGGTCCATGGTTGCTCAACGAATGACCCAGATTACATCCCCAGCTGCCACACCAGATGATCTTTGGCAACGTGTGGAAGCTGCTTGGGCTGCTGTACCCCAGGAACACATCCAACGTCTCTTTGACTCAATGCCGAGACGTGTGGCAGCGGTGATCTCCAACAATGGCGGCTACTCTGGCTACTGATTCTGGCAGGAACCACATGTCACAGACGTCTGTAAACGTAATCATTTGATACTTGGTCAACATGTTATCTACAAAATAAATCTTGTCGTGCTACCTCTTGTCTTTCTTGGTGTTGCATTTACGATGACCAGCAGTGTATATTCGCCGGCACACGTCTCTGCAGCCGACATTCACACCTGTCTTCTACGCCTCGTGGTGCACCATAGTTGCCTCGATGCCGGTTTCCGATAGCGCCATTTTTCCATGCATGGTATACTTTAACCACGGCGGCACGAAACCAGTTTACAGACTTAGCCGTTTCGGAAATGCTTTTACGGTCGGCCCGAAGGCCAATGGTTCAAATGGGTCTGAGCACTGTGGGACTTAACGTCTGAGGTTATCAGTCCCCTAGAACTTAGAACTACTTAAACCTTACTAACCTAAGGACATCACACACATCCATGCCCGAGGCAGGATTCGAACCAGCGACAGTAGCGATCGCGCGGTTCCAGATTGTAGCGCCTAGAACCGCTCGGCCACCCTGGCCGGAAAGCCAATGATTATGTGCTTTTGGACGTCAGATAAATCGCTCCATTTCCGCATTACGACAACGACTGTGCTGTTTTCCGCATCCCCCCTAAACGCTTTATGTACCCTGCACTGCTAGTACGTCTACCCTCCGTCTGTGAGTGGTTACTGCACGTTGACGTCTGGCATAGGCTGTAGTTACATTAATGTAATTCGAGGAATAGTATATAGTAAATGTTTAAACAGGTGGTAGTATGGACTAATTCGAATAAAACGTTTCATATAACATGTATCCAACTTTTATTGGTTACAGAGATGGAGCTATTAGAATGTAATCCAAACAAAACTCTCACAGAAGATGTGAAACAAACCCAGATGATGAAGTTCAAAGCTGATTTACGTAAATTCCATCTCCGACTTCAGTGCACTTTCTAATTTGTTGACAGCATCACGTGTAGTTGTTTTGAGGTCATCTCATTGTTCTTGTATGTGGGTAGCACTATTCGAGATCCAAACGATCAATTCTTCTCGTGAAGAAGAAGAAAAAGAAGAAGAAGAAAAACAACGAAACTTCGCCTTTCATGTGCACATAGGCAGAAATCTAACCATCCGTCTTCTGAGGAATGTTAGGTTTAGATAATATGCCACATGACGACTAGAATGTGTGCGTGCCCCGTAATGTTAGAAGAACATCCCCACCTTTAGAACCGAAAGAACCTCTTCCAAGCCGACCGCGGTGGCCGCGGTGGCCGAGCGGTTCTAGGCGCTTAAGTCTGGAACCGCGCGACTGCTACGGTCGCAGGTTCGAATCCTGCCTCGGGCATAGATGTGTGTGATGTCCTTAGGTTAGTTAAGTTTAAGTAGTTCTAAGTTCTAGCGGACTGATGACCTCAGATGTTATGTCCCATAGTGCTCAGAGCCATTTGAACTAACCTCTTCGAATAATACTGGAAACTCGTTTTCAAGGTATTCTAGATAAATGGGCCCCTAAGACGATACAGTAATACAACAGGCTCAGTGAAGTGACTTTCTGTCATATCACACCACAGCTGAGAAGTTCAGTTATGTAAACTCAAGTACATGTTAATGACTTGAACTTCAAAACAAAAATGACAGTCGATAAACAGGTTCTAGCATCTGGAGTACCAACAGGGGAAATGAAAACTTCTCTATAACCGATAAAACTGGACGCATGCTATAATGAGTGTTTTATTCGAAATGAGCTATGCTACGCGGAAGTAATGTATGAACGACTGGATACTTCTCCATAAGAATAATTATTCACACATTTTTGACAAAAAACAAGATGACAGCTCCACCCACCGTACTAGTCAGATTTAACTCCGTGTGGCATTTTCCTCTTCCCCAAGACGAAAATCAAGTTGTAGGGGCGAAGATTTGAAACAGTGAAGGAGATTCTAGAGCAGATACAGACTGTACCAAACACCATAAGAAAGAAAGATTTCCAGGATGCATTTTAAAAATTGCAACAGACTTCGACATCTGTATCTTCACTCCCCAAGGAATTGCTCTAAATTAATGGTGCAGAATAAGATATACGAGGGCGGTTCAGAAAGTAACCTCCGATTGGTCACAGTGCGGGTTGTGGGGGGAGTAGCGAAGCCATCTGTGCGTTCACGCACTCAACAGGTCAGTCGGCATCAAGCCGTGGTCGAGTGAACGTCGTACCTGCGCTAGTTTAGTTTTTGTGGCAGTTTGAAATGTGTGCTGCAATAGAAAACCCCGGCAAATGTGAAGTGCGTGCTGTCATAAGGTTTTTTACAGCCAAAGGATATTCTGCAGCACCTATTCATCGTGAGCTTTGTGCCGTGTACGGACCAAGAGTTATGAGTGAAGGAGTTGTCCGTGAATGGGTACGTTTATTTAAAAGTGGACGAGAAAACGTTCATGATGAAGAGAGGAGTGGTAGACCATCATTGGTGACTGACGAACTTGTTCAGATAGTTGATGCAAAAGTTCGTGAAAATCGACGTTTCTCAATGTCGGAGTTGTCTACTGGTTTTCCACAGATTTCTAAGACTCTCTTGTACGAGATAGTGACAGCAAGATTGGGTTACCGTAAGTTCTGTGCACGATGGGTGCCCAAAATTCTTACCGACCACCACAAAACTCAAAGAATGGCTTCTGCATTAGACTTTCTGTCACGTTATGAGGACGAAGGAGAACCATTGTTAAACAGAATCGTGATAGGTGACGAAACCTGGATTAAGTACATGAACCCTGAGACAAAAGAACAATCAAAGATGTGGGCACATTCAAATTCGCCTACCAAACCAAGAAAAGCCTCGCAAGATTTTTCTGCCAGAAAACTCATGGCAACGGTGTTTTGGGATGTCAAAGGGGTGTTGGTTGAATTCATGGAACGTGGTACGACCATTAATCAAGACGTGTACTGTGAAACAATAAAATAGTTACGACGGGCTATACAGAACAAACGCCGTGGTATGCTGACTTCCGGTATCGTTTTTTTTGCACGATAATGCCCGTCCTCACTCTGCTCGCAGAACAACGGCCCTTCTTGAGTCCTTCAAGTGGGACGTTATCAACCATCCACCTTACAGCCCAGACCTGGCGCCAAGTGATTATCACCTCTTCATGCATTTGAAGAAATGGCTCGGGTCACAGCGGTTTGATGACGACGAAGAGCTCAAAGATGCGGTCACAGGCTGGCTCCATGCACAAGCGGGTGATTTTTATGCAGAAGGAATTTCAAAGCTTGTGAAGAGATATGATAAGTGCCTCAATCGCTATGGAGACTATGTAGAAAAATAGTGCAAAGATGTAGTTGTAAGATGTATATATTAAAATATTTTTATTTAACTTGGTGTGTTTTTTTAAATCAACCGGAGGTTACTTTCTGAACGGCCCTCGTACGTAAGACGTAATAATTTTGATTAACGTCTTTCGAGAAATGTTGGGTACCATCACGTATAAAATATGTAGGCTTTAAATTCTATACAGAAATGAAGGAGGCAGAAATACGAGCAGACCGGAAATCTACTTCAAACCAGACTGCGACCAGCAACTTCTCGGACTGAGCACTGAAGAGGAAGAAGAAAGAGATGTAAATCCGACTTCCTGTCCTATGTAAGCTGTACCTCCACGCCAACACTCTCGGCCACAAAAGGAGTGGTAAGTTCCACTGGTGGTTATCTCGGGTTTACAAGAAAAACAAGGCGACGTGTGGTCTGATAGACAGCGGCGGGCGTAACACTGACCTTTGGCGCCGGAGGGTTCCTAATCACTGATAAGGCTGCGCCAATCGCCAGCTCACCACACGGCTAAGAAGGAAGCAGTTGGTAAGACCGCCGCTAGATGTGGCTCTATGCAAGATTGTACGCCGTTATCAATTGAAACTACAAGTTTACTGTTACCAGTCACAAATTATTTTAATTTCAGTACGCTTTTCAGAGGCTTAAAAGTATAAACAAGACTGAAAAATAATCCCTAATCACTGAAGATATTTAAATATTTATTATTCTATGTAATCAAGGATCTCCACAAAATTTTTCGATTTGTACTAAAATAGTATTTTATTTTTGCCACTGTTAGTAGCGTCATTATTTCGTACGTTCTGTACACCTACTAGATTCGAGACTCCAGCGTTTACGAAGTATGTATGATGTTCCATGTGATACGAGAGGAAAAATCGTGCTATCGGAGCCTAAAAACGGAGAATATGCTCCTGTTTATTAAAAAACTAACTAAAAAGTGTGGTACCAGCTGCCTCATTCTGCCTTGCTCAGCACCTTTAAAAATTTTCCCAAAAAGTTTAGCATGTGAACATATTGATGCTCTTGCTAACATACAACTAACCTACCACTCCTGCAGGCCCACCTAACTGAAACTCGCTCACACACACAAACACACACACACACACACACACACACACACACACACACACACACACACTAGTCCGTCGCTATAAGTCGCTCATACTCATCCACTTCCACTTGCGTTTTCTCAAAATGGTTCAAATGGCTCTGATCACTACGGAACTTAACATCTGAAGTCATGAGTCCCCTAGACTTAGAATTAATTAAACCTAACTAAGCTAAGGAGATCACACACATCCATGCCCGAGGCAGGATTCGAACCTGTGACCGTAGTGGTAGCGTAGTTCCAGACTGAAGTTCCAGACTGAAGCCCCTAGCCGGTCGGTGTGGCCTTGCGGTTCTAGGCTCTTCAGTCTGGAACCGCATGACCGCTACGGTCGCAGGTTCGAATCGTGCCTCGGGCATGGATGTGTGTGATGTCCTTAGGTTAGTTAGGTTTAAGTAGTTCTAAGTTCTAGCGGACTGATGACCACAGATGTTAAGTCCCATAGTGCTCAGAGCCATTTGAACCATTTTTTTGAAGCGCCTAGAACCGCTAAGGCTCAACGGCCGGCTGCGTTTCCTCACACAGTCATTCAGCCGAATTCATAGTCATTATGGCTTTGTATCTCACAGTGACATTCTTCTTCGTTCTGTCCTTCTGATACTGTCTCTTCTCAATGCCAGTATCTTCCTCGTGCTCTCTCTTCCTGCTACTATCTCATTCATTCCTTCCCACTGCTGCTGTGTCTTCTCAGCGTCACGATCTCTCTCTTTTCCGCCCTCTTTGTCATTGACTCTGCTTCACATTATCACTGGGTCTCACCCATTTCCACTTTCTCCTTCTCTTTATTCCTTTCCCACTGCTCTGTCTCCTTCAGCTTTTTCCTCACACTATTCTGTCACTGACAACTATGTTCCAACGCCACTGTGTCTCTCTCTTTCTCTCACACTGTCATTGCCCCCTTCGTTCTTCTTGTACCACTGACATCGCCTGTTGTCTTCCAGTATTTATTACTTTTCCGTCTCTTTGCCACTGCCACTGACCCCTCTCTCGGCATAAAAAAGCGGGAATATGTTCGCTTTACTTACGTGATATTGGAATAAAAGAAAACTATATAATTTTACACCTCAGACCAGATTTTATGTGCAGAAAAATTTTGCATGTGCATCTATACTACAACAAGTTGGAGTTTCTAGAACCCTTTTGATGATGACGGAGACATTTTACAGCATATTTACAATTTGAAACGAGACTCGTCAGACCAGGCAACATGTTTCCCGTCATCAATAGTCCAATGTGGGCGTTGACAGGCCCAGGTGAGGCGTAAAGTTTTGTGCCGTGCAGTCATCAAGGGTACACGAGTGAACCTTCGGCACCGAAAGCCCGTATCGATGTTTCGTTGAATGGCTCGCACGCTGACATTCGTTGATGGTCCAGTATTAAAATCTGCAGCAATTTACGGAAGGGTTGCACTTCTGTCGCGTTGAACGATTCTCTTCAGTCGTCGTTGGTCCCGTTCCTGCGGGATTTTTTCCGGCCACAGCGATGTCGGAGATTTGGTGTTCCGCAGCGCCGTATTCTTATTGTTTACATAACTCTGTATACGAATACTCATTCCTATAACAGTCTCTTTGGCACTTCAGTGTATTTCACTGTTTCCAATTTCACACTAACAGGTAGGAATAATTTTTGCAGCCACTGTAGGCAGACCACCGTAAACATCGTTACGGAATATCTTATCCATACCATGTCTCCGGCCGGCCGGTGTGGCCAAGCGGTTCTAGGCGCTTCAGTCTGGAACCGCGCGACCGCTACGGTCGCAGGTTCGAATCCTACCACGGGCATGGATGTGTGTCCCCCGAGTATTTCAGCGGCAGATAGCTGCTCATCGGTCGACATCAAGTGTGTATCTTCAACGACATCCCTATTGTTTACCACTGATTGCTCACACCTATACATGGGCCACAACTTCTCAAATTGGGTTCTAATGGACGGGGCAACAATCCATGAGATAGCTTGTTTGGCATGGAAATGCCTCTAGTGTGAATTTCTTCTGATTTTATGTCTGTTACATCTGGATCTTTGCTTCTTTCAAAATCCGTGCAATGCTGACCCTAATTTGCCGTGGACCTATGCCGAAATAGTTCCGCTAAAAAGGTAGGTCGGGAAATTCTTGTTCCAGTCAATTCCACGAGAAGGTTAAGGCGTTGCCTTTCATACCACGAGCACCATAGCAACACGTGACTGGGGTCTTCGGTCTCATTTGGTTGTCCTTCACAGTAATTAGGTTCGGCCGGTGTGGCCGAGCGGTTCTAGGCCCTTAAGTCTGGAACCGCGCGACTGCTACGGTCGCAGGTTCGAATCCTGCCTCGGGCATGGATGTGTGTGATGTCCTTAGCTTAGTTCGGTTTAAGTAGTTCTAAGTTCTAGGGGAATGATCACGTCAGATGTTAAGTCCCATAGTGCTCAGAGCCATTTTAATCCTATGTAGGTGAGAAGGATAACAGCTGTGACTCAACATGACATGAGTTGTAGTTATGGTGTGTCGCCAAGTCTGTTTTAACTGTGAAAACCAAGCTCTTTACTGAGTGAGTAGCTTGATTGAAGCATAGAGTCTTGCTTTCGACTATGCACAAGAAATTCTCGATAAATGGGAGTAGTAAGGAGGGCTACCACCACAGCATTCCCATTGCTAAATTCTATAAACTTGTCGCCAGGGCCTGGTGCCTTATTCTCTTTAAACAGTTTCAGCTGCCTTTACAATACCGGGAATACTTATTTCAGTATTATCTATTTGTGACTAAGTAGCTGTCCATTGTTGGTACAGTAGTTGAAGCGTCATGCATGAGTGGACGGTGAAATACAGGGATGCTCGGTTTGTCGTTTTCAGTTTCAACATCATGTTGATCTACGGGGGGCTCAATGAAATCTTGGGATTCATTCACTTGCTATACACAGTACCTGAAATTCACAGCATTTTCTGAAAACTCATCACCAAGATCTGATTTTGAAATTAGTTGAGAGCTTCACACATAGCCCTTCTTATGTATGCACGATTTTCCATTCAGTTTTCTCCATTAGTTTCCCTACATTTTCTGTTATAGCGACGGTTGAGCAGTATGTTATCAGAAAATTCTCTGAGCGATACCACCAAACCAATGCAGCTCATTGTCACCTCTTATTACCATACTTCATACGTATTTTAATAAAATGTTACATTATCATCTGGAAAGATGGCAGCGATGCTGGAATTGTCGAAAAGATGCTTCATTTCGGTCTCTAATTGTAGTTTCACTTATAGATCGAGCTAAGAGATACTTGAGCTTTGATCGCAACTCCTCTATATTTGTCTTCTTTTAAGAATGTTAATGGCTGCTGTATGAGTTTCAAGAACAAATATTCAGATAGCTTTCCTGATAAATAATTTATCTTCGTTATCGTTTTAATAGTATCATTGCCATTAATCACTGTCTTTCTGATAAAAATACCGATAACTTGAGGACTAATGTATATCTCTCGCCCATGGATCATTCCCCTAATTTTTCCCGATAGTTATTTGATATCGTACTTAATACGATGGTTGGAACTTAAATAGTGGCAACTATTTATTCACAACCGATACAAAAGAGCTACATACTTGCAGCAATTACTGTCCTTCAAAGTAGTCACCAGTGTTGTGTATCGATTTTGTATCGGTTGTGAATAAATAGTTGCCACTATTTAAATTCAAACCCTCGTATTACTTTCCATTACTGATTGTCTTTTCCAGCAACAACGCGTGCGTGGATTTTGCTGTCGATGTTAGGAAAATTAAATTCACCTTCTACACTGACGGGTCAAAATATTATGACCATCTGCCTAATAGTGTGTTGGTCCATCTTTGGAACGAGAATAGAGCAGCAGTTCTGCAGGACCTGGATTCAGCAAGCTCTTGGTAGGTTTCCAGAAATGTGTAGCCCCAGATACTACACACAGGTCAAGCAAATTCCGAAAATTATGGGTCTGTTAAGATTTGTTCTGACGATCTGCGACTTGTTCCAACAGTTGGCCCATAATACAGCTAAAATGTAACAACTTGCCACAAAACTGTAACAGGCAGCCCCAAAACAGCAACAGCTTGGCCTGAAATGAAACATGTTTCCCACAGACTGTAACACAAAACTGTAACAACTTTCCGAAAAACTGTGACAACTTGCCCGAAACAGTCCTGCATAAGACAAAGTGTTTTATGCAGGACTATACACACTGCATTTCCCTTTGATAAAACTTTTTTGTGAGTACGGTACTGCATAAGACCCTTCATATTCATTAACATTAACAAACAGCTGAACGATTTTGTTTTCATAGATCTTTCCTGACAGTTCTGGGAATCGAACCCAGGTCCTCTGTATGGCAGTCAGCCACGCTGACCTGTCAGCTACAGATAGCTGCCATAGAAAGTCTTAACTTTTCGACTAATCGCTTTTGCTTGTTGAAGCAAGCTGGAACTCTTTTAGTCTATATCGTGATTAGACATGCAGACATCTGTGCCTACACATTGACGTAATCTCCAAGCACGTCATGTTTCGTTGTGTCGAGGTACAATCACGTACACGGTAATGATAGTACCAAAGTCCAATGGTTGACATCTAGAGTAGCTGACATCTAAAGTACCTGATAGCGCGCAATAGCTGACATCCCCCCAATAACTGACTGCCACTGCATATGCAAACTGTAAACATCTGGTCATAGAATACTACTTAAAATCCAGCCGATGGCATCCAGTAGTTATTACAGTTTCGTTATAACAGCCAACGTGCTGCAGTTTTGCTGTAAGATGACTGGGTGTTGTGTGATGTCCATAGGTTAGTTATGTTTAAGTAGTTGTACGTACTAGGGGACTGATGACCATAGATGTTAAGTCCCATAGTGCTCAGAGCCATTTGAACCATTTTTTTTTTTTTTTTTTGCTGTAACATGGAGGCAATTTGCTACAGTTCTGTCTAATACAGAGTGCGACCTCGGTAGCTGACACCACCACCACCATCCCCTCACCCCCCAACCCCACACCCAGCAGCTGACACACTCAGTAGCTGACACCTCAGTAGCTGATACCCACTACACATAGCCGGCCGGTGAGGCCGAGCGGTTCTAGGCGCTTCAGTCTGGAACCGCGCGACCGCTACGGTCGCAGGTTCGAATCCTGCCTTGGGCATGGATGTGTGTGATGTCCTTAGGTTAGTTAGGTTTAACTAGTTCTAAGTTATAGGGGACTGATGACCTCAGATGTTAAATCCCATAGTGCTCAGAGCCATTTGAACCATTTTGAGCCACCGCACATACAATACCTGCTTCTGGTTTTAGAATACAATTTCTTTTCTGAATGGCTATTTGTTTCTGTCAGCTATCAACACCTTGTCTGTTTATAATTATCAGCGTAAGATGATGAATTTTTTCTACTGCAAGATGAAATTAATACCTTAGCATGGAGCTGCTATAATGTTTGGGTGACTTTGAAAGCACAAGAATCCTCATTTCTTACCTATATTAATGTGCATTGCTACTGTTTAGCATACTGTTTCATCGAAGTGTCATGAAGTCTCCAGTATCTGACAGCACATGTATGCATTAGCAGCAGATGATGACAAACATCTTGCATTGCAAGAAAAAGTTAATACGGTGGCATGAGGGTTACAGTAATGATTGGCATCGTCAACAGATAGTGGCGAGCTTTTTTGTACTGCAAAATACTGTTAATATCTTAGTATTGATTCACCATAGTGTTTGGATGACTTTGAAGACATAGTAATCCTCGTTTCTTACCTATAGGAATATGTGTTACTGCTCTTCAGTACGCACTTTCATCGAAGTATCACATAGTTTCTACTGTGTGACAGAGAAACACAACAAATTTTTAGCTGCAAGACGAAATTATTACTCTTTAATGAGCCTACTGTAATGTTCGCCTGACTTTGATAACGATTTTAGAGGAGTTTTTGAGTAATTTAGATGTGGAAATAACATTGTCTACTTTGGTGATTCTCATCGACAAGTGAACTTTGAGGTGTAAGCTAGACCAGTGGTTGTGTTCATGTGTGTTTTGCAGTGTTGTAGAATCAATTGTCATTTATTTCGATAAATTTAACGCATGGTATTCATGTGTAGTGTAAAGACAGAAGTACGCTCATCTATAAACGTTTAAGTATACTCATCTATTATTTCGTGCAGTAGTGTAAATTAGTAAACCACACTTCAATAAGTAATACAGACAATTTAGATGTGGAAATATTTCACATGAAGGCACATTCCGCTTGCAAACTGCAGTATATCAATCGAATGTTGGTCATCAACAGGTGTTGCTTAACTTAAGGGTTTTATCAGCAGTGCCTACATGTATAGCTGTGCGTATCTTTTAAAAACATTATAGAGTCATTATCGTGTGCCTCTAGCACCAGGTGTGTCATGTGCTCTAAATCTTACATTTTTGAGAAATAATACAATTTTTATTTTGATGTAATGTTTGAAGTTTCGTTTGTGATCAGAGATCTGTGAAAAAATTTGTGTGTTATGATAAGAAACCCGTGTGTGTGTGTGTGTGTGTGTGTGTGTGTGTGTGTGTGTGTACACAGATTGCATAATCATTACTTATTATGATAGATAATTTTGTTTTATTTCAGTGGCAAAGCTTGTATTTTCGAGAAATAGAACTTTTTCTGTGTCTTGTTCCAGCACTATTTTTGGACATGCCTTGTTCAAATGGTTCAAATGGCTCTGAGCGCTATGGGACTTAACATCTTAGGTCATCAGTCCCCTAGAACTTAGAACTACTTAAACCTAACTAACCTAAGGACATCACACACATCCATGCCCGAGGCAGGATTCGAACCTGCGACCGTAGCAGTCTCGCGGTTCCGGACTGCAGCGCCTAGAACCGCACAACCACCGCGGCCGGCGACATGCCTTGTTTCTGGTTTGTTCCACCACATCTTTAGGGCTGTGCTGTGTAGAAGCTAAACATTACAGAAGTTCTCCCAGCGTATTACGTAAATATGCCATTTAAATGATACATGATAATAAAAATCTGATGAAAAAGCCTTCTTCCTTCCTTCCTCAAATGATGTTTGGTCAGTTTGTCTTTTTCTTAGGTGATCTAATAACCCACACAATATATTTTGATTGGCTTTTGGTATTATTTATTTGTTAATTATGGGAAATACACTTCGTAAACGCTTTAGAGCGCCTTTGCACTATAGCTCTGTCAGTAAACATTGCAGCATTCCTTGAAAGTTTGTTTTGTGCATAACCTTAGTAGATGTGGTTCAAATGCAAATAAAAAACAATATTAGCCCATCAGTATCGTCGGTTACATTTCTCTAGCGTAGAAAATGATGTCACATCTTCTTTCCCTCCTAAACTGTTGCTAGGTAAAGTGAAACTTTACTGAAAACTTGTAAAAACATCAGATGATCACGGTTCTTTACATTAAGCACATCAACATAAGGAACATCAGGTTGAAATGACAACTTCCTTTGCGTATTTTGGTCATTGTAGGACAATTATAACATCTGAAGCACCACTGAACAATTTAGATGTGGAAATATTTAATCTGAGACTCGATTATGCCTTATACCATGACCAGGCCAAAAAATCGAATTAACTACAATCTTCTAGCGTCTATTAGTAATTCAGATTGCCTATTTGTTTGTATGGTTGCCTGCTTAGCACAGCGTTTTAGCGGACGTGCGTTATCTTAAGTTATAAGCTTGGGCAGGTTAGTTTTGGTACATCACCTCATTTAGGCCTAAACATGAAATTTAACAGTCTGTTTAGCACGTTATGTTTTAGCCGACATAGTTTCGAATGGATATAACATACAGGCATTTAATTTGAGAGTTCACAATCATTTTTAGTGTACCAATTTAAGGATCTTGTGTTTCTGTGGAAAATATCATTGTGACACTAGATGAAAACACAGTATTTCTTTTGTATAAGCTGACGTATTTTTACAGACTTTTTAGGCATTGAATTAACATTGTGACACTTGGGAAACATCACAGAACAATTTAGATGTGGAATATATTTAATCTGTGACTTTGTTGGGCCTTACACCATGTGTGATACAGAAATCGAACAACTTTGATGAACAACTTTGATCATTTTCTAGTGCTGTGCTGCTAAGGCTGTAAAGAGTTCATGCCATAAACATCGTGTGTGTGTGTGTGTGTGTGTGTGTGTGTGTGTGTGTGTGTGTGTGTGTGTATGAGAGAGAGAGAGAGAGAGAGACTTGCGCCATAGGGTGGTGGGGTTTCGGGTTCCGCTGGATAGGTCAGGAGTCCACTACATACAGCAGGCGGCTACACGCGTAGCAGGGCTTGCGTGGCGTGGACTGGGCGGTTTTTTAGGTTAGATGGCCTCGGACAAGTACAGAAAGGGCAACAGCCTCAAAGGGTGTGGGGCAAAGTCAGGACTTGTGGGGACCAAGCAGCAGTCGGTATTCTAATTGTAAACCGTCGAAGCTGCGTTGGTAAAGTATCAGAAGTTCAAGCGCTGATAGAAAGCACCGAAGCTGAAATCGTTATACGTACGGAAAGCTGGCTGAAGCCAGAGATAAATTCTGCCGAAATTTTTACAAAGGCACAGACGGTGTTTAGAAAGGATAGATTGCATGCAACCGGTGGTGGAGTGTTCGTCGCTGTTAGTAGTAGTTTATCCTGTAGTGAAGTAGAAGAGGATAGTTCCTGTGAATTGTTATGGGTGGAGGTTGCACTCAACAACCGAGCTAGGTTAATAATTGGCTCCTTTTACCGACTTCCCGATTCAGCAGCATTAGTGGCAGAACAACTGAGAGAAAATCTGGAATACATTTCACATAAATTTCCTCAGCATGTTATAGTCTTAGGTGGAGATTTCAATTTACCAGATATAGACTGGGACACTCAGATGTTTAGGACGGGTGGTAGGGACAGAGCATCGAGTGACATTATACTGAGTGCACTATCCGAAAATTACCTCGAGCAATTAAACAGAGAACCGACTCGTGGAGATAACATCTTGGACCTACTGATAACAAACAGACCCGAACTTTTCGACTCTGTAAGTGCAGAACAGGGAATCGGTGATCATAAGGCCGTTGCAGCATCCCTGAATATGGAAGTTAATAGGAATATAAAAAAAAGGGAGGAAGGTTTATCTGTTTAGCAAGAGTAACAGGAGGCAGATTTGAGACTACCTAACAGATAAAAACGAAAATTTCTGTTCCGACACTGACAATGTTGAGTGTTTATGGAAAAAGTTCAAGGCAATCGTGAAATGCGTTTTAGACAGGTACGTGCCGAGTAAAACTGTGAGGGACGGGATAAACCCACCGTGGTTCAACAACAAAATTAGGAAACTACTGCGAAAGCAAAGAGAGCTTCACTCCAAGTTTAAACGCAGCCAAAACCTCTCAGACAAACAGAAGCTAAACGATGTCAAAGTTAGCGTAAGGAGGGCTACGCGTGAAGCGTTCAGTGAATTCGAAAGTAAAATTCTATTTACCGATTAGACAGAAAATCCTAGGAAGTTCTGGTCTTACGTTAAACCAGTAAGTGGCTCGAAACAGCATATTCAGACAGTCTGGGATGATGATGACATTGGAACAGAGGATGACACGCGTAAAGCTGAAATACTAAACACCTTTTTCCAAAGCTGTTTCACAGAGGAAGACTGCACTGCAGTTCCTCCTCTAAATCCTCGCACGAACGAAAAAATGGATGACATCGAAATAAGTGTCCAAGTAATAGAAAAGCAACTGAAATCACTCAACAGAGGAAAGTCCACTGGACCTGACGGGATACCAATTCGATTCTACACAGACTACGCGAAAGGACTTGCCCCCTGTACCGCAAGTCTCTAGAAGAACGGAAGGTTCCAAATTATTGGAAAAGAGCACAGGTAGTTCCAGTTTTCAAGAAGGGTCGTTGAGTAGATGCGCAATGCTATAGGTCTATATCTCTGGCATCGATCTGTTGTAGAATTTTAGAACATGTTTTTTGCTCGCGTATCATGTCATTCCTGGAAACGCAGAATCTACTCTGTAGGAATCAACATGGATTCCGGAAACAGCGATCGTGTGAGACTCAACTCTCTTTATTTGTTCATGAGACCCAGAAAATATTAGATGCAGGCTCCCAGGTAGATGCCATTTTCCTTGCCTTCCGGAAGGCGTTCGATACAGTTCCGCACTGCCGCCTGATAAACAAAGTAAGAGCCTACGGAATATCAGACCAGCTGTGTGGCTGGATTGAAGAGTTTTTAGCAAACAGAAGTTAGCATGTTGTTCTCAATGGAGAGACGTCTACAGACGTTAAAGTAACCTCTGGCGTGCCACAGGGGAGTGTTATGGGACCATTGCTTTTCACAATATATATAAATGACCTAGTAGATAGTGTCGCAAGTTCCATGTGGCTTTTCGCGGATGATGCTGTAGTATACAGAGAAGTTGCAGCATTAGAAAATTGTAGCGAAATGCAGAAAGATCTGCAGCGGATAGGCACTTGGTGCAGGGAGTGGCAACTGACCCTTAACATAGACAAATGTAATGTATTGCGAATACATAGAAAGAAGGATTCTTTATTGTATGATTATATGACAGCGGAACAAACACTGGTAGCAGTTACTTCTGTAAAATATCTGGGGGTATGCATACGGAACGATTTGAAGTGGAATGGTCATATAAAATTAATTGTTGGTAAGGCGGGTGCCAGGTTGAGATTCACTGGGAGAGTCCTTAGAAAATGTAGTCCATCAACAAAGGAGGTGGCTTACAAAACACTCGTGCGACCTATACTTGAGTATTGTTCATCAGTGTGGGATCCGTACCAGAGCGGGTTGACAGAGGAGGTAGAGAAGATCCAAAGAAGAGCGGCGCGTTTCGTCACAGGGTTATTTGGCAAGCGTGATAACGTTACGGAGATGTTTAGCAAACTCAAGTGGCAGACTCTGCAAGAGAGGCGCTCTGCATCGCGGTGTAGCTTGCTGTCCATGTTTCGAGAGGGTGCGTTTCTGGATGAGGTATCGAATATATTGCTTCCTCCTACTTATACCTCCCGAGGAGATCACGAATGTAAAATTAGAGAGATTCGAGCGCGCACGGAAGCTTTCCGGCAGTCTTTCTTCCCGCGAACCATACGCGACTGGAACGGGAAAGAGTGGTAATGACAGTGGCACGTAGAGTGCCCTCCGCCACACACCGTTGAGTGGCTTGCGGAGTATAAATGTAGATGTTGATGTAGAGAGAGAGAGAGAGAGAGAGAGAGAGTTTTGCTTAACATGGCGGAACAAAAAATTTAGATCGTTTGGATACTTTTGAACACAGCCAAGATGGCTGTTCTGGAGCTACATTGCGATTGGCTGTTTCATTTCAATGAGTACTAACATACTACACAGCGATTGGCTGATTCGTTTTAATACCGCACTGGGAACATTCGACCAGCTTCGCCGGTTTCGAGACACTCTTTCACAGGCTCTGCGTAGTAACAATCTGCCCTTTGTCAAACTCGCTTATCTCAATGGATTTCCCCGTCTGGAGCTCACACCTTCGCTAGGATGATCCCCCGTCCGTGTTTACTCCACTTACATACTTTTTTTACTGCGTCACGTGCCCTCAACGCCATTAGGCACATCCAACTCGCGGTGGGCAATGGTCATGTTTTGGCCGATCGGTGTACATGCGTGTCCAAAGGAACACAGCACCTGTTGTGTCGGCAACTGTAGGGGTAAGCACCGACACAAACAAGGAAGGAGAGAAGTTGCGATGGCAGGAATTCAAAATGATCTGTACATAACATTTTCAAATTAAAAGAGTACTTTATTTCTAAAAAGGGAAGAATCGTAACTTAACTTCTCGTTATGAAGTGGTTTGATGTACTTCTTGTGCCTCCTACATGCAATTACGTTAGCCCGTCTATTACTACTCTCAGAACACAGGCTAAGTATCGTCTTGCTATTACTCAGTACGGATCCTCTCGAAGTCTGCGACCGAACTGGGGCCGACAAGCAATGGGTGTCTGGTTAAGTCAGCGTTGAGAAGGGGCGCTGAACTCTTCCTGGAGGCGTGGTGCTGCCCGCTCTTTCCATTGGCGCGCGAGTCAGCACCTTCTTGATGACGTTTTGCAGCGCTGCGCTGGTCGATGTGTAGTCGTTGCTTCAGAACTGCACAGCGTCGTTCTTCTCAACAACACAGGCACTGCAATATCGTTAAATACATTTTATCTTGACTTAGCTTTCGTTTACTCTGGATTAGCACTGAGTGGTGTTTTATTAATTCACACCGATCTTGTTGCGCCTGCTGCATGCAGAGTGTTGAGTGTATTCATTGTGCTGCACGCCACAGAGGTGCAAGTACAGGTTATTAGCATTTGTGCTGGAATATTATAAAGCCGATCTCGGTCCTCTGGATTCGACATGTGATGGTATCTACATGCGCCAGCACAAACTGGTAACAGAATTTCATACTCCTTAATGTCCGCCCCGATAGCTGAGTGGTTCCCCGAGCAGACGCAACGAACAAAGCCGAACAAAAATGAGATTAAAAAAAAAAGAAAAAATGGTCAGCGTGACGGACTTCCGTCCTAAGGGGCCCGGGTTCGATTCCCGGCTGGGGCGGGGATTTTCTCCGCTCAGGGACTGGGTGTTGTGTTGTCTTCATCATCATTTCATCCCCATCCGGCGCGCAGGTCGCTCAATGTGGCGTCCAATGTAATAAGACCTGCACCAAGGCGGCCGGACCTGCCCCGTAAGGGGCCTCCCGGCCAATGACGCCAAACGCTCATTTCCATTTCCATACCCCTTAATACTACTCCCAACTAATACCATCGCAATCCACTCTTTTAAAAACCAAATTTATCCCCCTATCTGTTTTATATTAAGCACTTAAATCGTTCCAGTGACATGTATACTACAACCCAAAGCACCGCAGACAAGGTCTGTGTAACAAACATATCTTCAGCTTGCGGTTATCAAACGAGATTCCCGCTGTCGACGGGGATTTAAAACCTGATCTACTTTCATTACTTTAACATGACGTCAGGGCATAGTGGCTAACAAACTAGGCCGGCCGCGGTGGTCTAGCGGTTCTAGGCGCTCAGTCCGGAACCGCGGGACTGCTACGGTCGCAGGTTCGAATCCTGCCTCGGGCATGGATGTATGTGATGTCCTTAGGTTAGTTAGGTTTAAGTGGTTCTAAGTTCTAGGGTACTGATGACCACAGATGTTAAGTCCCATAGTGCTCAGAGCCATTTAACAAACTAGAATCGTTTGGTGAAGAGTTGGGTACAGTTCCCGCTAGACGATATAGACTTAGATTTTTGTGTGGTTTTTCTAAACCACTTAAGTCAAATGTAGGACTGGTACACTTGGAAAGGACGCGGCTGATTTCCTTCCTAACCCTAGCATACTGAGCTTGCTCTCCTTCGCTAATGACCTTGACGTCAAATGTATGTTAAATGATAATCTTTTTTCCTTAAATAAGGTGAACTTCAGGATGATTCTTTTAAGATTTTCTTCGTCAACGTTATCCAAATGAGGTATTTCTTCATCTTTTAACGTTCTCGTTGTTGATGAATCCCTCAACTCTTAACCACGCATCTCACTCTACAGCGCGCTACAGAGACATCTGTAGCGTTGGCCCATAGCCCGTTTACTTGATCCGTAAATCTTGACATATTTCCGCCTCACCGTCCAGAGGCTGGTGGCGAAAATTCCTGCTCACCACGGGTCGAAATGAGTACGTTGTTCAAGCGCTGCATCTGCTTCACTAGAGTGGAAAATTGAAAGGAAGAATGATCGTAACGACACAGAATAATGAAATGGAAGTAGCGCCACTCACATAAACTGACTAACACAGTGCTCGTGTCCATGGCGGCATAAATGGCGAGATAAATATTTATAGGCTGTCGGTACCGCAGATTAAAATTCTACCCAGTAACAGACCTTGGGAAAGCATGGACTATGTCCCTACTTGCAGGGAGTCACTGATTTGTGTGGTTACTGAGGGAAGATGGTAGAAATCGCAACACTAAAAACGAAAATATTTAGAATATATAACAAAGAGATGAATTCTGAAATCAGAAGAGAACGAAGTACTCTTAACTGAGGGCAGCATTCACTGACATAAAAACTTTCACGAACTCGCACTGACAGAAAAAAACCCACAACATCGAAAATGATGTGGAGTAATGAAATTTCAGGAATGTATTTATCTAGGTGACGTATCCAAGACGACAGGTTAATGTAAGTGCGAGATAAGCTATTGCAACTGATGTAACCTCCTGAATGACGAATGCAAACATGCAAATGTGCATGCATTGTATTGTACAGGTGACGGATGTCACTTTGTGGGATGGAGCTCTCCACCTGTTGCACTTGGTCGGTCAGTACGGGGGCGGTTAATGCAGTTTGTGGATGACGCTGAAGTTGTCGTCCGATTATGTCCAACATGTGCTCGATTGTAGACAAACCTGGTGATGGAGCAGGCCAAGGCAACATGTCGACACACTGTAGAGCATATTCAGTTACAACAGCAGTATCTGGGTGAGCGTTATCCTGTTGGAAAACAAAATAGTGTTCATGAATGTCAGCAAAACAGGTCGAATCACCACACTGAGGTACAATTTTGCAGCCAGGGGGGCGTGGTATAATCATGAGAGTGCTCCTGTTGTCACCTAAAATTGCATCCCAGACCATAACTTCGCTTGTAGGTCCAGTGTGTCTGGTCGGCCGCTGTGGCCGAGCGGTTCTAGGCGCTTCATCCGGAACCTCGCTGCTTCTACGGTCGCATGTTCGAATCCTGCCTCTAACATGGATGTGTGTGATGTGAAACGTCTCTGTGAAGTCGTTCCATAAGACGCTTGTCGAATTCGGTGCAACCTATTCATTTTACTACCTGATTTTAGCTCAACTCATGAGCTCTTCCAGAAATACTGAGCACTCAAATAAGGCCTATTGATTATTATATGTGTGTTTTAATGTGGGTTTCGGTTTTGTTTTGTGGGAATCGCTGAATTGGTCATCGTCTGCTGGGAGCAGACGATGTTGCTTCTCGTTCAAAGGAGAGCACAGGATGACCAACTTAGGTTTCCTACACCTGAACAGAGAGGTTTACCCATCTTAGTCGAAGGCTGTTTTTGTGTGTGAGGTTGGTGACGGAGGGCTACCCCTCTGGTAACTTCCGCTGCACGGGGAGCTAGATAATCTCTAAAGAGAAAGGGTCACTCTTCGGTGAACGCTTGGTGAGTACGGATTGTAGCTCTTAAGGGGGGTTTCAGGTGATAGGAATCAGGTTGAGTTAGGACTTCGTTGTGTTTAACTGGTGAAATACTTAAGAACTTTAGCTTATCTGAAGCGTGTGAAGCGAGTTACTTTTTTTTAATGATTTTTAATCTTATATTTTGTGGAAATTGCTCTTGTCTTTGTGTGTCGATTTTGTGCCACGTGTTTGGTAATCAATGACCCTTCTGGTTCACCACGGCACCGCAATAGGCTTTATTTGAACAGTTTGCTTGTTTAATGAGCTACAGTTTCTGCAAGAATATCTGTTCTTTCGTGCGCTTTCTACAAAGCAGCACAACAGTTTGAGTCAGAATGCACCACGTGCTCTAGTTCGGCCGTTTGCAAGCAACCTTGTGTATTGGTTAAACTTCTGTCCAGAATAGAGCATGCGTAGACTCGTAATGCAAATCTCACTTAAGATATTTTTATGGTATTAATGCAAAGGAGATGATAGTATAATTGTCGCCCACCCTCGTCTTCTGTGTTTCTTCTTGCTGTAGTTACATTGTGTTCTGTTTCATTCTCACGTAATTCATACTTAAATATTTCGAGTCAGGCACCAGTTATGTGTAGTTGGGATGTGCAACCACATATTTAGTTGCAATAAATAATTTACGTGAAAGATAAATTCTACGGTGTCGATCTTACCCCCTTACTCTGATTTCCAGTCCTGAATTAATCAAGTTGCTTCATGCACGACATGGAGTGCTATTTATCTGGCTGCTTAAAGAAATTTGCGTACTTGTAATTAAATTATTAAAGTAATTAAACTAATAATTTTCCAGCTCCGCTTTTTCTAAATGGTTAGGAAGGGCTTGGGCTGGTGGCGGCCCTGATTTTCTGAATTTTTATCGTTATTTGTGTGAGAGAAGCACCTAGAAATGCGAGATAAGTTATATGGCTGGATGAGAAACGTCGTAAACATACTAATACGTTACAGATGTCGTTAGGTTAGTTAGGTTTAAGTAGTTCTAAGTCTAGGGGACTGATGACCTCAGATGTTAAGTCCCATAGTGCTCAGAGTCATTTGGCGGCATTTTACAGTGCGTCAAGCACACAGAAAATTTGGTTGCAGGCCCTTAACTGGCCTCCTCTTAGCCAACACACGGCCATCATTGGCACTGAGGCAGAACCAGCTGTCATCAGAAAACAAAACAGACCTCCACCGTGCCCTGAGATGACCTTGACACCATTGGATCTGCAAATGGCGGTGCTTTGGGATCAGCAGAATGCACGCTACAGGTTGTCTGGCGTGGAGATGTTCTTGAAGTAAAGTAACAGATTCGTAGCAGTTCCTTGTGTCACTGCGACCGTACTTTCTCATTAGCACCGCTGCCATCAATCATGTACATTCCTGCCAAGTCTTTCTGCAGTATCGCAGAAGGAACATTCAGCTCCTCGTAGCCCTATTACACGACCTCGTTCAAACTCAGTGGGATGCTGATAATGGCGTCTTTGTCACCTTAGAGGCATTCTTGACAAACCAACTCACCATGTCCAGTCTCAAAGATAACTAACGCTCACGAACGTTACAGCGTGTATTTAAAGCAAACCTGACTTGCATCCTCATAGTGGCCACTCTTGTGCGACTGGTGTGAAATGTGAACAGACATCATGTTACAGATGTACAAACGCGCCTAGTAACTTTCATTTACGTCGCACGACTCCTTCTTGGTGCTGCGATTTGTTTCCGTCAGAGTGTATATGGAATGAGCCTTGAACCAGAACTATACACCTTTAACAGATAACACATCGGAGAGAGAGAATGCTGAACCATGAGAACGAGGTTTAGCTAACAAATTTGGGGCGGGGATCTGGCTGGCAGCCTTCGATGAACTTTACCGCATGGCTGGCGATGCTGCTCTCTCGTTGTATCGCGAAGTACTCGCGATTGCCAAACGACCGAAACGGCGATCGAATGCGAGCGTCATTATTAAATTGTTCCCGCCCTAACTTACAGTTAAACTTCTTTGCAGCGTGGCCTGTGAGTGCCTATAGCAAAGATGCGGTTGTGGGCGAGTCGGTAGCAGCTCGTCCTTCCAAGAAGATATTGCAGAATGATCTGGTACGGCGGCAGTGAGGGGTTTGTTAGCTCGCCGGCACTACATACTAGTGTACCTACGGCTGAGAAAGGTAGTTCTGGTGGTCACTTGCTGTGTGGTCAAATGGCTCTCGACTGCTTCACCATAGAACTGGTCGTTTCCCTTTTTCCCCAGATGTTTCCTAACCTGGCGCAACCTCGCAGGCTTTTGTTTATTATTACAAAATTAAAGTAACAAACCGCTATTCTCCCTTCCTGTGCATAATTCACGCTATAATCATACAGACTGTCAACAAATGTCCGTACAATCATTTTCTGCACGGATGATGACATTTTGGTCAACGGAAAATCACGCCAACGATGACGTCAGGGCACCTATCAAACGGAGTCGTGGTTGTTGGGTAGTCCCACATCCACAATCGCTGTGTACACAGTCACAGATGGGGCAGTATGACACGAGAAGACGTCTACTAGACACACTCTCATGGAGGGCCATAGGAAGAATCGAGGCAGGACAGTCGCAAACTCAGGTGGTTCAATGGCTTAACGTGTATCGTTCTGTTGTTTCTCGGATTGGCCAACTGAGACAGTGCTTCACTGTCTAGATGTAAGAAAAATCTTATAGAGAACCTCCTATTTAAATTTGATATTGTTGTGTTCAGTGTTATTTCTGCTAATCAGGGCGTAATAAGGTTATCTTGATAACTGTCCTGAAATTGATTCAAATGGCTCTCAGCACTATGGGACTTAACGTCTTAGGTCATCAGTCCCCTAGAACTTAGAACTACTTAAACCTAACTAACCTAAGGACATCACACACATCCATGCCCGAGGCAGGATTCGAACCTGCGACCGTAGCAGCAGCGCGGTTCCGAGCTGAAGCGCCTATAAACGCTCGGCCACCACGGCCGGCTGTCCTGAAATTGTCATGTCACAATCTATGTAAACCTATGTGCTTCTTTGACAGCAATACAGAAGTTAAACAAATTTTCTACAGCTAAACAACGATGTGCTCCATCATAGCATTAGGGTCACTCCTAACCCCAGTAATTTATTCTAGTGACGCTAACGCACTCACAGTGTGTTTTTGCTGATGTCTGACGAATGTGAAAAGGAGTGGAGTGTCAAAAGGGTGAGTCAGGAGGAAACAGGCATCCTTTGAGGAATGATAGTATTAGTGACTGCGGAAATCAACGTCATATGAGCATATGTCCTGTTCTTAACAGTTTCCAAGTGTAACCTCCCCCCTCACTTATCGACCTTAATGACAGTGAAAAATTAAACCGCGTGTACCTAATGGAAATTTGGGAAAAGCAATCGTCACCGAAGTTAATCTATCGGTAAAGAGGGAGGAAAGGGTTACATCTAAATGAAAGGAAAAATGCAAATGAAACTGGTGGAAATTAATTTCGAAAAGGGGTAAAGTCAATAAAGAAAGTAAATGTGCGGCCGTTACGTTAACAATTAACTAGCGGTAATTAGATACTTGAGATTTGGGGGAAATCACGGTCGCCAGTCCTAAGGACAATTACTATAGTAACTGAAAAAGAAAGGTTATTACACATATAATTAACACTAGAAGCGTGGCAACTGAAGGTTGACACGTGTAGTGTGAAAACTGAAAGTTTGTCAGAAGTAATAAATTTCGCTACACTCTGACTTAATTTAGCAAAAGAATTAATAAAACCGGAAAATCGAAAGTTAATTTAGTGACTGAAGTTAATAGTGAGCTTTCTTTCTGAAGCACATCGAAATCCAGTAAAATACGGTTAGTCTTGGACTACCTCAACAATCATTTCAAAAGCAACTTGACTCTACGCAATTTAGAAATAAGAGAATTAACTTTGAACTTGAATTAAATGATTCTGAACAATTAACAATAGTAAAATTTAGTACGTACCAAGCTGAGCTGCAGTCACAGGTAACTAAAATACGGTAACAAAACTCGCACTCTTAATTTGTGCTTGTGTAATCTAACTATTGTAGCCAGCTAATGCTTGAATTGAACTTTGAAATTAAAGCAGTGAAATGGAATTATGCTGGCGTTTGAATTTCAACGACACTCGGGTTCATTTCGGAAAAGGAAGGGACCCTGCTTGGCAATGCAATTGGGACAATGAGCAACAAAGGTTCATGCTAAGTTACTGTAATTTTGCGAGGCAAATGGAACAATTTGAAAAGCTGAGGTCTGCCATACAGTTCTGAAACTTTACGTGCTTTTAGTCTTCCTTGTTGGTTGATTGAAGGTTTGAAGCCGTCGATCGAGGAGGTGGCGACAGTCACTCATTGTCGGCCGTCGCTGTTGCAGAAGCTGGATGTTGGCGCGCCTTCTTCTCGACACGGTCACCAGGCGAAACGGGCTCTTGATGTGCGCCAGCTAATGCCTCCCGTCCGCGACACCATGTCAGAAACTATCATCGCGAGTCGAGCGCAATTACATACTGCCAAACCCCGAAAGCGCGGCAACTCGCGGGAGCGTCACACAACACCTGCTCCACTCGCTACTCCCGCCAGACTCTCACTGCCCTGCCCGCGCTCCACGCGGCAGAGTTAACACTACCAAAGATCCTACACACTTTGATTCGTCACACGACCTATCGACGTAATCGTTCGATAGCAGTTTTCCCTAGGCAAGACCCAGCGTAAAAATACAAATAATATTTACGAAACAAACCAATTATACATCGACATGAGTGCATAAATATATATATATATCCAAACAGTAAAGCAATTACAATATATAAAGAGACAGAAATGTCATATCTTGAGGTAACAAAACAAGGAAAAAACAATAGTACAATAGATGGAAATAGGAGGATATGCATTTCCGGCGTTACACGTGCCCCACATTGTCTGAGGATGTTCGTGTAACGTAAACAGACTCAGAAAATGTCCCAAAAAAGAAACAGCGGAAATGCATATGCTCAAAACATCAACAAAATTTAGCATTCGTCTAATTAAGCATAAATAAATTTTTTTTTAGACCATAATAATTGAGTGGGGACACTCCTAATCTTATTCCACTCTGTCATCTTGCACAAAATAAAACAGGTTGACAACATATTAAAATTCATAGAAGATATATAAAATGGTTTAGCTATTCCAAAATCATTAAAATTCGTAACACTATGAGAAATGGAATACTATTTGCAAAATTAATCAGAGTACATGGTCATAAAAACAGGTAGATCAAAATACGCAAGTTAATAATTAATTACATAGAATACACATTTTTACATAACCTTTTCATAATTAATATCTCGTCATGAGATTCCACTTAACGCTAAACAAGAAAATAATATTCAGTAGATCGAAAAAAACATAAATATTGACAGCAGAATTCTTTCACAGCAGCTGTCCGGGAAGAAAAACTATTCCGCCTTTCGTACTCGCAAGTACAAAGAATGCCGACAGCGGCACAAGAGCCAACAGCGGCACAAGAGCCGACAGCGGCTCGCCTCGCCAGTATTGTTGCGCCCGCGTGTGCGGCACGCTTGATCTCACTCGCCCTTGTGACGGCGTTTCCAGAACGTCCGTTTCACTGAATTCTTTAGGAAAAACTCACTCCCGAGTAATCTCAAGGAGTCCCTTAATACTATCACAGTGGATAACTCAACACTGTCCATCATCACACGCATGTACTAGCCTGAAACTTAAAACAGCGTCTAAGTACATCGGCAATGACTAGTAATACACATATTCATGAAATCTTACAGCTAGTTACAAAAGCATATTTACATTCCTTAATCTACTGTGACTCAGCTGAAAACTTAAACTAGCAGCTTGGATTTTTCAGTTGGTTAAACGTCTAATCAAAATTAATTACTTGTTAATTACAAGTTCTTTAATGATCTCTAGGTCAGGCAAAAGCATCGCAACATGGCACATCCTTAAATCTTCTAACTCGCTCGATTTCTCATGAGCTTTTACAAGTACTAAGTCTCCGATTGCAAACTTAGCAAAACGCGCTTTAGCGTCATGACGACGTATGCGAGCATCGGCTTTAAGCTTCATTACTTCTCGCAAACGATCTTTTTTCACACCAATACTAATGTTAATCCGTGGAGGGAATTTGATTATCTCTTCCAATTCACTTTCTACACTTTTGTCAATGCCGAAATTCCTCATGTTACGGCAGTTTAAACTCATTCCTACGTCAATGTCATCCGGCCAGTTAACAATGTGTATAGGCTGGTATTGCCTATGCACACCGTCTCCTGCCTCGTCAAAACCAACTACCATTGTTTTATCTAGTGACACACATGTCAAAGTTTTGCTTTCGCAGTTAATCACTGCACAGTACTTTAATAGCCAATCTAACCCGATAATTACTTCCGTAGTCAAGTCTGGCACGACGACAAACTCTTGTTCAAATCTTGCCCCACATATCTCGAAGTGGACAAAAATCTGTTTTGTGACCGGTTTACTGGCCTTCCCAGTAGCACCGATAATTTTCACTCCTGTTACTGGCATAACTACGATGCCAGGTCTATCTTTCAGTAACTCAAATATTTTCCCAGATACAGCACTCAATTCTGCCCCGGTGTCAATCAACACGTTTAGTTGTAGGTCGTGCATATTAACGGACACTACTATCTGTCTACACTTGTCCTCGACTGTTCCTTTATTTTCCCACAGTAAATCCTCGTCTATATCCAGGTCATTCCAGAAAAAACCATCCGGCTTTGATCCTAAATCCAGTTTATCTGGCGGCTTTTTCAGTCTCTGTTCACATACAGTTTTAATTTCAACACGTTTGTCCTGAGGCTTAGTCTCTAGCTTCGCCTCCAATACCGAAACCTTTTCCTGTAACTCGTCAACTAGTGAGTGTTGCTTTGCTATCAATTCACTAATTGTCACCTTCGTTGATTCCTCTTTAATCACTCTGATCTCCTCTGCCAATCTACCTGGAGACATGTGCCCAGTAGTATCTGCAATTACTTCCTCTGGATCTGCGCAACCCACACTGCTACCGTCTGACCGCATAACGTCAGCTCTAACCTCATACACGCTGAAATCTATGTGCTTTTCTACCAATTGTGTCCGGCTATCACTAAAATTTTCGTAATCTTTCCCCTTAATACTCTCGCAATGTTTAAACTGGAGGTTTGCGTCGGATGGGTCGGCTACTTCTACCACTATAACTTTCGGTAAAGTCTGCCGGTTAGGGCCAGAACTTTCCGTTACTCCTTCAACATCTAACTCCTGCGGGACGAAACACGACGAATCTTGCTCGTGCTCCCCATTAACATCAACTATTTCTGGTAAAGTCTGCCGGTTAGGGCCAGAACTTTCAATCACTTCACAAATACTATCTTCCTGTGGGACGAGACGCGGCAAATACTGCACGCGCTCCCCATAAACACTTCTCCCATACAGACCCCTATAATCTCTTAGTTCGTCGTATAAGCGACCGAACTGCCTTAACCAGACCTCATCCCTCTCTGCATCCCCTCGCTCGATGACGGACGTTTTATCCGACATCTGATCTTCTTTCAACACTTGCGAATCATTCTTAAACTCAATCTCCAGTTCCGCTGTGGGTATTACAGCTGCCACTTTATAATCCATTTCCGGAACACTACTTAAATTGTTCTCACTGACAGTGAATGTACTTCCTACTGCCGTGTCTACAGCTGATCTACTACTTGTGGGCGCACTCCTTTCTCCTAACACTGGCACACTCTCCCGCCGTTGATTATTCCATACGGAATTTTCATAACGACGACACCTGGGTTTTCTCCTGTTATTGGGCCGCCAAAATTTCTCCACGCCCGGTCGGCCCCTCACCGGCGCGGCTAATGGTTTCCCTGTCTCGTCCCAGCAGATACGCTCCCCGGATACTGCTGAGGCGGCTGGTCACACCCTCTGGCGTTATTACTATTCTGCGCAGCCCGTATCACGCTAGTATGATACTGGTTTCCGTCATTCCGGTTATTATTTGCATTGTACCGATTGTTATTACGGTCCGAACCATTATTGTTATTGCTGCCATGGTTGCGGTATGCATTATTCCCATGGTTATCGTTGGTGTGGTTGCTGTGGTACCCATTGTTGTTACCACGGCCTCTACCACTGTCGCGATTATTGCGCCAATTGTCCTCGTCCTCCACTCTTTCCAGGAAATCATTTATTGTCCTGTAATTGCTTCCTACGTATCGTTTTGTATCATCTGGAAGCTTCTTGTAGAGTTCCCAGACTATTTCGGATTCCGAGCGGCGGTCACGCAAATATTCCAACTTGCGGATCCAGCCCTCACAAAACTCCTTCATCGAACCGCGCGAATTCGCATCGAAAGGCCTCGATACGACAAATTCGCGCCAGACACTTTGCTGTTTTTGCTCTGACCAGTATTCAGCCAGAAACAAATTTTTAAATTCGTCAAAAGTCAGGTTCGTAATGTTGAGGTTTAAGCCCCAACGCTTGGCATCACCAGCCAACACATCAATAATCGCATTAATTTTTCTCTCATCAGTCCATGATCTGGGTAAAACTCTTTCACAATTTTTAATGAAATCCGTCAGGTGTATACCGCCTTTTTTCAAGGGGTCGAACCGCTCCTCTTTCGTCAACAACTCCGAACTATGTGCACAGATTGGCACATAGCTCTGTTTTTCGTCAAGTTTCCTTTCTAATTCCGACACCCTCGTAATCACTTGGCAAGTGGTTGTCGCAAGCGTTTCCACTTCCCTCTTTTTCTCTTCGCAGGTGTTAGCCTGCTTCGTCACTTTGGTATCTACTTCGGATACTAAAGCCTTTAAAGTTTCCACCTTCTGTTGATCCTCTTTTCTCACTAATTGAATTTGTTCCGTCACCTTATTCTCGATGATCGGAGCAACTGCGTCTCCTACACTTTTCTCGATTCTGCTAATTTCGGAATCAAAACGAGTATTTATGCTCGCAATTTCCGCCTGAACGCCTATCATTTCCTGTTTAAGGTTACCGATTTCGGTATTAATCACGACAATATCGTCTTTGATTTTATCAACTTTTGTGTTAACAACTTCAACATTGTTGTTAACAACATTAATAGCTTTGTTCTGATTGTCTAGCATTCGTTCAATTTTTTCAGACAGAGCTACTTGCTTGGCAGCCTGAGCTGCTTGCTCGGCAGCCTGAGCTTCTTGCTTGGCAGCCTGATCTTTAATTTCTGCCGATTGACTCTTGATTTCGTTAATCAAAACATTCAATAAATCAGTTAAATTCCCGGAAACCACCGGTTTTACTTCCGTAGCGGCTTCCTCTTTCATTGTCCCCCCGTATTCGTCATCAAGGGATTCAGATTTGATTTTCACTTCCGATTCCGAAACATTTTCTAAAGTCTGGAATTCCATTTCTGCTCTTTGTTGCGTTTCGGCGGTCGCATCTTTCATGCTAGCCGCCTGCCCCGGAACAATGGGTACCGCTGTGCGCGTTTCCCACTGTTCGACCGATTGTTCCGTATCTAAGTCTACCAAATTTTGATAATTGTTGCCTTCACTCATTTTAATAATTTTCAATATAAATGCAAAATCTCAAATCTAATTAGGATTCCTCACACTAATATTCTCGCCGACGTATCGACCATTTCGTAACCAGTGCTTTGTTACGAGATTTGCACAATGCAAAATTCGTGTCCAGAACAACCTCAAATTTGAAGATCGTCCTGTCACCAGGTCGCCACGTGTAACCTCCCCCCTCACTTATCGACCTTAATGACAGTGAAAAATTAAACCGCGTGTACCTAATGGAAATTTGGGAAAAGCAATCGTCACCGAAGTTAATCTATCGGTAAAGAGGGAGGAAAGGGTTACATCTAAATGAAAGGAAAAATGCAAATGAAACTGGTGGAAATTAATTTCGAAAAGGGGTAAAGTCAATAAAGAAAGTAAATGTGCGGCCGTTACGTTAACAATTAACTAGCGGTAATTAGATACTTGAGATTTGGGGGAAATCACGGTCGCCAGTCCTAAGGACAATTACTATAGTAACTGAAAAAGAAAGGTTATTACACATATAATTAACACTAGAAGCGTGGCAACTGAAGGTTGACACGTGTAGTGTGAAAACTGAAAGTTTGTCAGAAGTAATAAATTTCGCTACACTCTGACTTAATTTAGCAAAAGAATTAATAAAACCGGAAAATCGAAAGTTAATTTAGTGACTGAAGTTAATAGTGAGCTTTCTTTCTGAAGCACATCGAAATCCAGTAAAATACGGTTAGTCTTGGACTACCTCAACAATCATTTCAAAAGCAACTTGACTCTACGCAATTTAGAAATAAGAGAATTAACTTTGAACTTGAATTAAATGATTCTGAACAATTAACAATAGTAAAATTTAGTACGTACCAAGCTGAGCTGCAGTCACAGGTAACTAAAATACGGTAACAAAACTCGCACTCTTAATTTGTGCTTGTGTAATCTAACTATTGTAGCCAGCTAATGCTTGAATTGAACTTTGAAATTAAAGCAGTGAAATGGAATTATGCTGGCGTTTGAATTTCAACGACACTCGGGTTCATTTCGGAAAAGGAAGGGACCCTGCTTGGCAATGCAATTGGGACAATGAGCAACAAAGGTTCATGCTAAGTTACTGTAATTTTGCGAGGCAAATGGAACAATTTGAAAAGCTGAGGTCTGCCATACAGTTCTGAAACTTTACGTGCTTTTAGTCTTCCTTGTTGGTTGATTGAAGGTTTGAAGCCGTCGATCGAGGAGGTGGCGACAGTCACTCATTGTCGGCCGTCGCTGTTGCAGAAGCTGGATGTTGGCGCGCCTTCTTCTCGACACGGTCACCAGGCGAAACGGGCTCTTGATGTGCGCCAGCTAATGCCTCCCGTCCGCGACACCATGTCAGAAACTATCATCGCGAGTCGAGCGCAATTACATACTGCCAAACCCCGAAAGCGCGGCAACTCGCGGGAGCGTCACACAACACCTGCTCCACTCGCTACTCCCGCCAGACTCTCACTGCCCTGCCCGCGCTCCACGCGGCAGAGTTAACACTACCAAAGATCCTACACACTTTGATTCGTCACACGACCTATCGACGTAATCGTTCGATAGCAGTTTTCCCTAGGCAAGACCCAGCGTAAAAATACAAATAATATTTACGAAACAAACCAATTATACATCGACATGAGTGCATAAATATATATATATATCCAAACAGTAAAGCAATTACAATATATAAAGAGACAGAAATGTCATATCTTGAGGTAACAAAACAAGGAAAAAAACAATAGTACAATAGATGGAAATAGGAGGATATGCATTTCCGGCGTTACACAAGGAAACTATTGAAAGTGATGCGGAACAGGACAGATGCAGGTGATAGTAAATGAGAAATTGTGATCTAATATTTTGTTTAATTGTGCACATTTCCTCACAAAAGATGTTCAAAAAGTCGACCATCAACTGCAATGCATTTTGCAGCTCTTGTAGACAGCTACTGTATTGCTGATTTGAGTTCATTCGTGCGGTCCTGCACTTAAGCAAAGGTATGTAAAATGCGAGCGAGAAGTTCCACTTAGTAAGGATTGTTTTGGCTATTGTTTCCGTAGGTGACTCCGTAACTGGAGTAACATTCCCGTGAAGATATATCAGAACCCTGCTGCTGGAATCAGCTGGCAATATGTTTGAGAAAAAAATGCGTTGTTTCAGAAAAATAATGTACGGTCAGTAAAGACAACACTACGTAGCCAAATGTCAATTTCGTTGTATCCGCATATGAGTGCTGGTAAAGAAGAACATGCGACTGACGCCCGTGATTGTCAAACTGCTGCATGTCGGGCACGGTTTAGAAAAGGGTATATGTTCATTTGAAGATTTTTGTTCTGCATCACCATTACTGTCTTCCCTCAAAGCGTGTAACTTTCCTCCTGACTCACCGTGTATAAAGGGCAGCCAAATAACAACGATTCAGTTCAAAAAGTAAGTGAACTGTTTACTACTTTAAAAATAATCACCATGATTGTTAATACATTCATGCCATTGTGAAACAGGACAGTCGATGCCTTCAAGGAAAAACGTTGCAGTTGCTTACGGAAGCACGATTACACCCCGGAGGGCAGCGCTTCATCCAAAGCAAATCGACGGCTACGAGTGTCTTTCTTAAGGGCTCCAAGAATATGGAAATCACATGGAGAGACATCGGGACTGTCTGGAAATGTATAAGGGCTTCCTAGCGAAACTACAGCAACCTTGGCAACATGTGAGCCCGCCCACAGTGATGCGCCATGAGACAAGACGGTCTATGCCTTCATGGAAAAAGTTTGCAGTTTGCTGTGGAACCGCGATTGTGCCCAGGCTTGCATCTCTTTGTACGAAGAAAGTCGACAGCCACGAATACCTATCTTCAGAGCTCCAAAAAAATTTGTAAATCAGGTTATGTAAGGGCTTGTGCCACGCCTTGACCCTCGCAAGAGAGATGCAGTGCTCTTCATACACTTATCCCATTCTTTGATGAATTTAAGTTCCCCGAACTCCTTCCGCTGTAAGGAAATGTACTGCTCTTCTTTTGAAGCCTTCATTGCTCTGTATTCAGCACTACTGAGTACAGCGGAAGGTCTACACGTACACGTGCTCGCGCTGTCGTCACTTGAACGTGCGTCCATATCCTTCTAGCGACGAGTCTGTGGCTTCAACGCTCTTTCAGGCACCAAACATACTTCTATCGGCAATGTCATTACGGACCCTTCAGCGGCTTTCATTTTACAGACTCCATCTCATTTCCCTTTGATTGATCCTAATACACTGAAGCGCCAAAGAAACTGGTATATCCATGAGTATTCAAATACAGAGATATGTAAAGAGGCAGAATACGGCGCTGCCATCGGCAACGCCTACATAAGGCAACAAGTGTCTGGCGCAGTTGTTAGATCGGTTACTGCTGCTACAATTGCAGGTTATCAAGATTTAAGTGAGTTTGAACGTGGTGTTATAGTCGGCGCACGAGCGATGGGACACAGCATCTCCGACGAAGCGTTGAAGTGGGGATTTTCCCATACGACCATTCCACGAATGTTTTTGTGTACCGTGAATACCAGGACTCCGGTAAAGCGTCACATCTCCGACATCGCTGTGGCCGGAAAAGGATGCTGCAAGAACGGGACCAACGACGACTGAAGAGAATCGTTCAACATGACGGAAGTGCAACCTTTCCATAAATTGTTGCAGATTTCAATGCTGGGTCATCAGCAAGTCTCAGAGTGCGAACCCTTCAACGAAACATCATGGATATCGGCTTTCTGAGCCGAAGGACCACTCCCGTACCCTTTATGACTGCACGACACAAAGTTTTACGCCTCGTCTGGACTGCTGATGACTGGAAACATGTTACCTGGTCGGACAAGTCTCGTTCCAAATTGTATCGAGATGATGGACGTGTACGGGTATGGAGACAACCTCATGATCCCTGGACCCTTCATGTCAGCAGGGGACTATTCAGGCTGGTGAAGGCTCTGTAATGGTGTGGTGCGTGTGCATGTGGAGTGATGTGGGACCTCTGATACGTCTAGATGCCACTCTGACATGTGACATTACTTAAGCATCTTGTCTGATCACCTGCATCCATTCATGTCCATTGTGCATTGTAACAGACTTGCCGGCCGCGGTGGCCGGGCGGTTCTAGGCGCTTCAGTCCGGAACCGCGCGACTGCTACGGTCGCAGGTTCGAATCCTGCCTCGGGCATGGATATGTGTGATATCCTTAGGTTAGTTAGGTTTAAGTAGTTCTAAGTTCTAGGGGAATGATGACCTCAGATGTTAAGTCCCATAGTGCTCAGAGTTATTTCCAACGGACTTGGGCAATTCCAGCAGGACAATGCGACACCCCATATGTCCAGAATTACTACAGAGTGGCTCCAGGAACACCCTTTTGAGATGAAACACTTCCGCTGGCCACCAAACTCCCCAGACATGAACATTATTGAGCTTGTTTGGGATGCCTTGCAACGTGCTCTTCAGAAGATATCTCCACCCCCTCGGTCTCATACGCATTTACGGACAGCCGTGCAGGATTCACGGTGCCAGCTCCCTCCAGCACTACTTCAGACATTAGTCGAGTCCCTGCCATGTCGCGTTGCGACAGTTCTGCAGCTCGCGAGAGCCCTACGCGATATGGGGCAGGTGTACCAGTGTCTTTGGCTCTTCAGTGTATAACGGTTGAAATTACTATGGTAGATATTGTTCTGAAAATATTAAATGAAAGCCAATAACAACCCCACAATATATCTTTATATTGCGGTAGTTCATCAGTACTTAAACACAGTTGAGGGAATCTATATTTTATTAAACCTGCATAAATAACAGAACGTCAGTATAAAGGCAAATGAAATAAAATTATAAAAGTGGAATAAAATTATACAGCGTAGAGTGAATATCACTAAAAAGCTTAGCATATGAGCAGTACAGTAGAACGTAGATGGTACATATAGCTACACGATTTTACATATATCTCAAATGTTGATAGCATAGCTATTCAAAATACAAGACAGTAGAAAGTCAAAAACTCCAGCAACAGGACGTGCAACAATATATCATATTTGAATTGCACAACTGGCGGTTAAAATCGACTGAAGATATGAAAGATCCCCTCAATTTAGCGTAAAAACATGAAGCTGGTATAAACAAGAACAAACAAAATGCAAAGGGTAGAAAACAGTAACATCATAAAAGCAAAGTGTCGACTACTAAGATGCTCAGCAGGAAATTACATAATGCACATGTCACGTATAATACATACTCAGTAGTAGTATATACAATCAGTTGCGGTGTTTGAAGTCAAACTTTTATATTTTTTTGGTGTCGATCATCGAATATTACACTAATAATATGTTCTGGGTCCATTTCATATATGTTATATTTGAATTCGTGGACACTGAGAAGCATGCTATGCATGAACTATGCCTGTCGGGTGACTCATTTGATACAACTTAGGGGATTATCTGTGGATCTGTATTGAAAGTAATCACACAGTTTTTACAAAACAATGCAGCCACTGTAGTTTTACAGTGTTTTATATTTTGGCTTCTTAATTCTTGTATGATGTTATGTACTAGGTAGTAGTGCTATTTTAACACAGACGCTTGGTGGAAACTATGTCGTCCCTGTTGTTGTTATATCTATGAAAGGAGTCGGCAGCTGAGTTTGTGACGCGTTAAAAAGACAAAAGGTTTCGAGGTGGTGTGATAGTTGTAACCATATAAGGCTACAGGCGACGTGTGAGATAAGCATGTCAGACAGCTGGGCGCCCATGCTCCAGTCGGCACGTAGCCCACGCGAGATAAGGCGGATGCTTTGTGCAACTGCAATCTCGCAATCATTATCGGCCTCCGCCCGTATATGGACCTCTGACATCATACTCGAATTATAGCAAGCAGGTCGTTACCATGTTTACGACCACTCGTATCGCTGGCATTAAGGCCCCCTTTAATTTTGCTCACTGCTCATAATTTTCCTGAAACAGCTCTTCCTCATCAGTTGTGTGACGAACTACATCATTGCCGATATACGTGATTTTCTACTGAACCCTGCTCGGCAGAAATGAACAACTGCAGTCAAACAATCTTTCTGATTGTGATGGTATCCGTGAAGAATGATGAATGACGTCAACTTAGTAATGCATCGTCGTAGTGACACTGTGGACGTGTGTGCCCATATGAACACGCTCTGAATCAGACTCATCCTGCTGCCGATTCGCTCAAATCTGTAGAGCGTCGAAGTTTCTAATGCAAAATCTGATCATTAATGCCAAGTATTGCATAATGTGTATCTCTTGTTCACATTCCCACTAGAGAGGGCGGGATGGCAGCCGTTCTTTAGATTTTAAATAAAAATCGACAGTTATGGCGGCCGTCGATTGCCGTTGTAACGTATACAATTTATTGAAAAAAAAATGGTCCAAATGTTTCTGAGCACTATGGGACTTAACTTCTGAGGTCATCAGTCCCCTAGAACTCAGAACTACTTAAACCTAACTAACCTAAGGACATCACACACGTCCATGCCCGAGGCAGGATTCGAACCTGCGACCGTAGCAGTCGTGCGGTTCCGGACTGTAGCGCCTGTAATCGCATTTTTTTTTAATCTCATTTTGTTCGCTTTTGTTCGTTGCATCTGCTCGGGGTGGACGTCGTGAAACATCCGTTTAACTTCGTTGTTGGTCGATTAACTCAGTTTCTTTATTACAGAGGGCAGCTAACCCTCTGACCGAACACGCTGAGCTACCGTGCCGGCTGTAATAATAATAATAATAATAATGAGCGTCTAGCATTGGTGGCCGGGAGACCCCTCGCGTGGCGGTTCGGCCGCCGCTCCACAGGATCTTTAACGCCACTACGGCGACTTGCGAGCGAATGAGGATTAAATGATGATGAAAGACACACAACACCCAGTCATCTCGAGGCAGAGAAAATCCCTGACCCCGCCGGGAATCGAACCCGGGATCCCGTGCGCGAGAACGCTACCGCAACACCACGAGCCGCGGACACCGCTCGGCTACTCAGGCCGATTTATTGAAGCCATTTATACTTCATGTCGTGTGAGCTATGCCGTAAAATTTGTGACAGTTTGTTGCTGTCATAGTTCTAAAGTGTCCGACTCCGGTAGCTGAATGGTCAGCGTGATGGATTGTCAGTCCTCTGGGCCCGGTTTCGATTCCCAGCTGGGTCGGGGAATTTTCTCCACCCAGGGACTGGGTGTTTTGCTGTCCTCATCATCATCCTATCATCCTCATTGACTGCAGGTCGCTGAAGTGGCGTCAAATTGAAAGACCGGCACCCGGCGAACGGCCTGCCCGACGAGGCCCCTAGCCATACGATTAAATAAATAGTTCTTAAATCAATTGCATAATACAAGTATTTCTCAATTTTTGAGCGAGTACTTTTCATACGCTGAGTTTCAGTTTCTTTTATGTCGTTCTGTAGCGACATACTAAGCACTGACGCAATTATATAATTATTAAAGCATTTTCATATTTTATTGTTAAAACTTGTTGTAAGGAAAATTTATATTTGTATTGGGGGGGCTGAAGACAGTAGATGCGGACATGGATAATCATCAGTCAATGAAGTCTGCTATAAACAAAAACAAACTCTAAAGGAGATTAAGACGTCGCTCGCATCCCCCTTACCTCTCACCCCAACAAGGACGCCAAAGATGAAACGTATTTTCAAAATACGGCTGATCACCAACAAACTGTAAACCATCCCTCCGCCTAGGGACAGAACTGCATTGTCTTACAAGGCCCCATTATCTAAACTGTCTTGAAAATGAGCTTTCAGAATGTGAGACCTTAACTTTTCCCGGCGAATTGACTGTTCAAATAACTTGCGGGTTTACTGCCGGGTGACGTCGTCGAACACCGCCGATATTTCGACAGGAGCACGTCGTCGAACACCGCCGATATTTCGACAGGAGCACACCCTGCCATTCTCAAGGCACAAATGCAAGGAAGAAGAAATGTGCAAGCAAATTTAATACCTCGGTTCACAGAGTAGAAACAAGGAAGACACCACACACGGAACAAGTGTCAACACAAAGATAACCAACATCAGAAATATCGATAGTTACTATTAATCAACAGGTGAAGTAGCACTAATTCTGCCCCTCTGTTTTGTGATGAGAGACAGAGCCGGATTCCAAGCATCATTTAAACAAAATCCACCATCTCTGTTAATAAGGATGCTTGATAGTCTAATTTCAACAGCTTCCTTAATAACACTATCCCAATAGCTGGACGTGCAAGCCAGAATCTCCGTGTTGTTGTATTCCATAGGATGACCGGTGTCAAGGCAATGTTCTGCAATAGCGGATTTGCTCGGCTGTTGTAAGCGTGTGTGATGTTTATGTTCAATACACCGGTCTTCCACAGTCTTGATTGTCTGACCAATATATGACATGCCACAACTGCAAGGGATACGATAGACCCCAGCCTTACGCAAACCAAGATCATCTTTTACGGACGCCAACAGGGCCTTAATCTTAGAAGATGGTCGAAAAATACATCTCACATGATATTTCCGCAAGATACGGCCAATCCTGTTGGAAATGCTTCCTGCGTAAGGCAAAAATGCCGTAGACTTAGGTGCCACTTCTTTGCTATCGTCACTCACCCGTTGCACAGAAGGCTGATGGCGCAACGCACGTTTGATCTGCCTCTCACTATAACCATTCTGACGAAAGGTGACTTCGAGATGTGCTAGCTCAGCTGCCAAACTTTCAGGGTCTGAGATAACGTGGGCCCTGTGAACCAAGGTGCGCAGTACTCCTTCACGCTGAGCTGGATGGTGACAACTATCAGCTCGCAGATACAAGTCAGTGTGGGTAGGCTTCCTATAAACAGAATGTCCCAACGTACCATCAGTCTTCCTTTTGACCAACATATCAAGGAAGGGAAGGCATTTGCTTGCACATTTCTTCTTCCTTGCATTTGTGCCTTGAGAATGGCAGGGTGTGCTCCTGTCGAAATATCGGCGGTGTTCGACGACGTCACCCAGCAGCAAACCCGTAAGTTATTTGGAGCTTTCAGAATAATTGCAAAAGATTCCTTTGGTTACAAGGATGGTTATGTTCTCCCAGCACCAGGCAGTTCTTGCACATTTTAGACGTTAAGGGACACGTCATCCAACCCTAAAATTAAGCCCGTCCGGTTAGCCGTGCTGTCTAACGCGCTGCTTTCCGGGTGGGAAGGCGTGCCGGTCCCCGGCACGAATCCGTCCGGCGGATTAGTGTCGACGTCCGTGTGCCCGTCAGTCTGTGGATGGCTTTTAAGGCGGTTTTCCATCTACCTTGGCGAATGCGGGCTGGTTCCCCTTATTCCGCCTCAGTTACACTATGTCAGCGATTGCTGCGTAAACACTATCTCCACATACGCGTACTCCATAATTACTCTACCACGCAAACATTGGGGTTACACTCGACTGGTGTGAGACGTTCCCGGGGTGTGGGGGCCACCGGGGGCAGAATCGCACAATAACCTTGGGTTCCAGTGGGGGCCGAACCGCACAATAACCTTGGGTTCGGTGTGGGGCGGCGATGGGGTGAGTGGACTGCTGTAGCCTGTTGTACCACTGAGGGCTTCGGCTGGGACGGAGCCTCTCCGTCGTTTCTAGGTCCCCAGTTACATACAATACAATACAATACAAGCCTAAAATGAGCCCGAAGATGGATGCCCTGAAATGGCCACGTTTCTTCGCCATATACGTCCCAATACCGTACCCCCTTAGATTCTTTCCTGTGTGGATGACAGAAGGGCAAGGTCCACGACGAAAGAGTAAACATAATATGTGAATTGATTTTTGGGACTGTCGACAGTGATGCCCTCATTAAAGATGGAAAGTTTTATTCGAGTCAGCATATACCACCATCTCCTAAAACATTTACTAGACGCCGGCCGGAGTGGCCGAGCAGTTCTAGGCGCTACAGTCTGGAACCGCGCGACCGCTGCGGTCGCAGGTTCGAATCCTGCCTCAGGCACGGATGTGCGTTATGTCCTTAGGTTAGTTAGGTTTAAGTAGTTCTAAGTTCTAGGGGACTGATGATCTCAGAAGTCCCATAGTGTTCAGAGCAATTTGAACCATCTACTAGACGTCTAAAATATCTCGTATAACAATATTAAGAAATGAAATACAACGCATGTGCTCTTTATCTTCGTAAAAAGGCTGTTCAACATTATCCAAAATAATACTTTTGTCTCCTCTGCATTTTCATATGTCATTTGAGAGCAGTCTGCATTTTAAGTCTACTTTCTTTGTTATTCCATGAGAGATTTTTTGCCCTGTCTCTTTCCATGAGGTTGTGGAATTACTGGCTTGAATGCGAACTCTTGAGCGTCATAATTCGGTCGTATAGCTGCACAACGCAAGAAACGGAAACGTTTAGATAAGGAACTTTATACAGAAATGGATGACAATTGTGTGTGTCAAAGGTTCTTTTTTCTCATGATCAAGGGCTCCCATAGGATTGTTTGTGTGTGAAGAGAGGGTGGGGGCGGGGGTGAGAGACTATACCTGGGGTACGGAGTATTTTTAGTATTTTAGAAGACCAATGGCGACTTGTAGTTAGCCATAAAAAAGTTCCCGTACCGATCATGTTAAAAAAACCTGCGCAATACCGATTTCTAAATCATTTCCTTGAGAGAAAAACACCAGACTTCACTATATTTTTCCAAGACACAAAGGAATTGAAGACATTAGCTGCCAGGGAGTATTGATTTAAATCAGTGGGTAAAGCTGAAAATTTCTGCCGGACTGGGATTCGAACCTGGGTTTCCTACTTACCGACCAGATGTGCTGACCACTGCGCCATCCAAACACACTGGTTATCGTATTTGCACGGACTAACCCAGCACGTCTCCCGTCAGACCCAAATTCTCAGCTTACCCACACGCTAATGATGTAGTGTCGTTTGCCCATTATCCACATTACTGGCGACACTTCGCAGTGTCCCGTAAGAGTTCGAGCTATGTGTGCATCCGCACTGAAAGACTCATTTGCCGTCCTATCCTGTTAGATATATGTGGTGTCTGCTCTTTTGGACATGGCCGAAAGAACAGACAGCCCATGTATATTACCGGATAGGATATTTTCCTTTCCCTGACAGCCGGGGAAAGGGGGATGGTCGACGGTCTTTCCTTGCCCCCGGGTATGGACACCCTTATTCAATGAAGACTTTCATATTCCAAAACAAATGGCGAAACGAAAAATTGAAGTAACATATAAACAATTGAGATGCGTATTCATTAATTTTAACCAACAGTCACGATCGAAAGGCAACCATGTGGGAGCAGCTTGCGTACGCCTGCCGAGTGTCAGATTTATCATTGTTTGCATGAGTCAAGCGCTGTGTTTCATTAGGCAGTGGGAGGGCGGCAGCTGCGGTTTGTTTTGTCGCTTTGGTGCCAGAGAGCCAGACAGCTTGGCGCTGCTTTCTCTCACGGCGCAGCCACCTGCGCAGTAGCTGCTGCGCATGCGCAGCTCGCAGCTTGGCTCTCTGCCCTCGACTTCGCACTCGCTTACGAAACACCCGGGCACTCTCTGTGTCACACAATAAGCTACAGATAGCGATAAGAGGACCTTGCAAAGGTCACGGATAAACAACAGATGGGCTCGGATGGGACAGGCCGCCGATAACAGTGCTGTATGCTGGTCGTTCGTCTTTTCGCCTTCCGCACCTTTCAGAATCCAGCCATTCAAATTGTGGTGCTTCTCTCCTGGAGGGAGATATCATTGGAGATGGAGGACGAACTTGTTTAGAGAGAAGTGGGGAAGGAATCGATTGTGAGCTGTTTAAAAAGCCTATCAGGAATTTTGTTCTGCTGTTATGTACAGAAACAAAGTGACGCTTAGCCCAACAGATGTACACCCGTATCATTCTGATATAGCAAATTTTAATTGAACCTACGTTGCACGACGCGGAGGTACAGCTTTTACCAATGTAAATTTAGTGTTTAGTGAGATCTAATAGAAGACGGACGTGCGACAATCTATGGCTGTGTATTAGCATTAATTCTATAGAACCAACAACTGAAAGAGCCTGATGTGCGTATTTTAAAACTTTTCTGTGCCAGTGTTCGAACTATTTTGCTGTGGATGTGACGCATAGAAATTAAATTACTGGCTCTCGGAATCTTAACAGTAAATCACATAGTAATACACAACGCCTCTATTGGTGCGTCTGCTGGTAGAGTAGGGTGAGTATCTCTTTGACGCTTTCCCTCTTTCTAAACGATCCTGCGAAGGAACGCACTACTCTTCTTTGTATCCCATCTATTTAAAGGATTCCAGGTTTTCAGATACTCAGGTATCTGTCAGCGAGGGTTTGCAAGCTAACTGCTTCGTGAGCTGACTAGAGTTCTTGAGCATTCTTCTAATAATTCCAGTGGCGCGTCAGTCAGTCTTTTAGTGGAGTGGGGCTGAGCGGACAAACCAATTCACATATTTCTTGGGGGCGGGGGCGTGGTAATGGGGGAGAACGAATGTAGTCTCTGGTTACGTGTAATAAAAATGAATATTTCAGCAAAACCGTTAAACATGAACGTATATCGTTAGTGTTTGAAGGTGCGTTATGCAGTCTCGCTATGTTGTTCTACGAAGAGAAACGGTTATTCCTTAATATTAAAAGTCGTAAATATGTTCCCAATTTTATAGCTACAGCTTTCTAGAAACAGTTTTGTTCTCTTAATTTGGAAAAGAACATCATATAACTGGAAAGACTTTAGTTCTACTTTGCTCTAAGACCAATTACGAACAAGACTACATATTTACTGTGACCGCAATATCAATCTGCCACACATTAACCCCTTATTATTAATATTATTATTATTAAAAACATTGTTCATCACATCTTAATGGAAAAAGGAAAAATAATTTTTTTTGAAAAAGAAGAATACATTTATTTTGTTTGTCCGCAGCTCGTGGTCGTGCGGTAGCTTTCTCGCTTCCCACGCCCGGGTTCCCGGGTTCGATTCCCGGCGGGGTCAGGGATTTTCTCTGCCTCGTGATGACTGGGTGTTGTGTGATGTCCTTTGGTTAGTTAGGTTTAAGTAGTTCTAAGTTCTAGGGGACTGATGACCATAGATGTTAAGTCCCATAGTGCTCAGAGCCATTTGAACCATTTATTTTGTTTCTTTCTAGACTTCAAAAGTTTTATATACAATTTCCGATTGTGGTTTTCCTATCCACAGTTCGTGAAACAAATTCTTTGATGACATCCATACGATTAATGTTCTTAGCCCCGTCTTGCTGCACTTGGAGGAGGAGTAAATGCGTGAGTCTCGATTGTGCCATTGTTCATCTCAGGCAAGTTATTTAGTCTTCGTAAGGCGCCGAATAATTTCTCAGAGGATGGTGACGATACTGGAACTGTCACAATCAAAATTACTAGGAGAGCAGCTTCCTGAAACGGTTCCTTAATCCATCCATGTTCGGAAATAAGCTTTCTTTCAATAGAGGATACATTAAAATGATTGTATATCATTCATAACGGTACGGAGCATCTTGAGCTATGGCATGACGCCTGTCCGGGTTAAAGTCTACTGTGTGTACTCCAAGTAAGTCTTCCAGACGTCGTGTAGCTCTATGATATGACGGAGAGGACGTAACAGTTATCTTCTCAAGGTGGGATAATCGCTTTAGATCCTCTTGGTTGAACCTGTGATCAGTCTCATCAGTAACTAAGGTCACGAATTTCAAACACGTTTTCCTCAACTGTTTCTTCATGGAACAGTTCTACAGGAACAGATGATGTTTCCATGTGTTTCGAGCTCGCTGGTATTTTTCTTGGCCGTGATGTGTTTGGGTTCTTTCAGATTTAGGTTCTTAGAAAAACCTTTGGGTTATTCTAACAGTCAAACAAATTCTTCTACAGGCCTGTGACTTGACAGAGCTGCTTTTAAAACGCCCACAGGGCATTTTGCTCAGCCTGAAATAAAAAATTTTCTGGACGCGATCATACCCGTCCATGAAACGTTTCAAATATCTTACCCTTACAGTCCATCGGGTCGGACACATTGATATCAGCCCTCGAAGTTTCGGATCTGGATTCTTTCGTCGTCACACACATTTTCCTTCTTGCGGATTCTAGAATTATATTTGAGACCTCTTTCCCAGTTACGAAGAAACTCCACAATGTAAACTTGGAACTTCCTGTAGTGCAAGATCCAGACAATGATTACCGCACCTCTTTTTCCGGTCTTAAAGAAGGATTTCCTTCTCACCTCGTTTCGCCCAGACGTATTAGCTGCAACACCGGATCACTGGGTGCGTAGAAACTCCATTCCTAGTTAGAGTATTACAAGGCTGTCTTATCGTAGTTGTCAGCAATAGCGCTCTGAAGTTCAGCGGACTGTTTAAATTAAAAAAATCTTTTATTTCGATAAATCCAGGGACGAAGCAACATACACGAAGAATTAACAGTTCGTGGCCAACCACGTACCTCATTGAAATTTCCATCATTCTGGAAAACGTAGGGTTTTTTTATTTATTTACTTGCTGCACATCGTCTCGCTGGTTCATGTGAGTAGTAGTTTCCAGTATTTCGTTTTGTGTCGTTGGCGTCAACAAAGTGCTGTGGTGCTTCAGCCAGATTTTCAGTTCTGGTACATTGTTCTTCCTCTGATCGAGAAGCGTCATGACTCTTAGTGCCTTTCCTGACCGACCCAAGAGCATGGGTGAACCGATAATTCCTGATAACGCGTTTCTAGCTTTTTCCTGCACAGCCCAGCACATGATGAGCGAATTGGTCGATAAGAGGTGTACTATTTTCACGCTGTTGGATAATTATGACAGACTATCGATGAAAAAGACTCTTCTCGTATATTTTTAACTTTTCTGTAGCTTTTTTCTGTGGTCTCCTATTGCGCACTCTCTGGATAAACATAAGAGCAGAAAAGAGAAACTGTCACTCTTTTCTTCGTATGTAGCCATGGATAAGACAAACCATTCAGATTTATAAAATCTTCCATTTCTTCTCGGTATCTTATTGCAGGAGAGAATGTCTAGTGTCTAACAGATGGTAGCTCCAGGGATGCAACTGATGCAGTCATAAACAAAAACAGCTGTGCATCAAAATACTTTCGGCATATTTTCTGACGTGCAACTTAAATTTTGTCGCTGGCTCTAGGTGTAGATACACCCTTGAACGAATCTGCCTAGCATCTGCCTTCCCCACGAATAATTTTACGCTACTGTCCCACTTTAAATTGCTATGTAGGCATACTTCCAGATATTTAATGGATGCGACTTCTTCCAGTGACTTTTCGGCACTCGTGTAACCACACACTAACGTTATTGCTAAATTATTGAGGAGCTATCATAACATTGATGGACCGAGCTAAAAGAATCTGTGAGCCACAGTGCCAGCCGCGGTGGTCTAGTGGTTCTAGGCGCTCAGTTCGGAACCGCGCGACTGCTACGGTCGCAGGTTCGAATCCTGCCTCGGGCATGGATGTGTGTGATGTCCTTGGGTTAGTTAGGTTTAAGTAGTTCTAAGTTCTAGGGGACTGATGACCACAGATGTTAAGTCCCATAGTGCTCAGAGCCATTTGAACCATTTTTTTGTGAGCCACAGTACTTGGAGTGCGAGCTCGATCATTTAAAAACTGCCTTCAGAAGAAAGGAATACTTTGATAAAGCTATAAATAGGGCACTACACTGAAAAAGGTCTAGAGATTCGAATGAAAAAGAAGCAACTAAAGGGAAAGTTCTCCTTCCATTTGTAAAATCTGTCATAGGTCGTATCAGTAGAGTACTCGGAAAGATGGTACTGATACAGTGTTTAAAGCCACAGGAAGGACAAGTCACTCTCTCACTTACTTTCGTATTCAGGGTTACTTCTTATACTCTTTAATGTTGTTATTACACCATAGACGACAGGAAGTTATCACATGAGCTGCCATTGATGGGACCATGTACATTGTTAATGCATATGGGACCTTTATGATGGCTCTCCTTCGAATAGTACTTTCTGGAGTCGAGAACAAGCAGACAGTTTAGTCATTCAACAGCAAATCTTGCAGTGGACATCTGGGGCTTGGTAGCCACACCCAGCTATTAGGGAGAGGAACATCTCAAAGCACTTACCTGGGACAGAACACTGATCTCAAGTATTTTCCGCACCAGTGTGCAGACAATGCTTTTGGTCAAAGAGGCAAAAAAACTGTCTACCTTGATTTACCTGTTAGGCGCCTCTGGCTGTGGCACGGACAGGGACACACGAGAAAAGTAGATCGCCAAACACAACCGTTTCGACAGTGTTGTTCAAAATGGTTCAAATGACTCTAAGCACTATGGGACTTAATTTGCACGACCGAAGGCATTTGAAGTGAAACGATTTGTACCTGAATAAATTAAAATTGAACCGTAAGATATGATTTGTATCTACTTCTCTGTCACAAACAGTGTGGTTTACGTCGAAATGATCAATGCCCCAGTGTGTGACAAGATCGTACGTGACCACAAAGATGGACTGAAATTTAAACTTTCTGACGGCGATGTCAGAGTGGTAGTTATTGATTGTGCTGTGCTTCGATTAAAAACTATCAGAGTAATCGAGCTACCATTTGAGGTTCCGGCTGACATCGAGGTTGCTGCGCTAGAACGCTATGGTAGGGTGCTCAGGCATATAGCAGAAAAATGGACAACGCTTTAGGAGAAACGGCTCTGAGCACTATGGGACTTAACATCTGAGGTCATCAGTCCCCTAGATTTAGAACTCCTTAAATCTAACTAACCTTAGGACATCACACACATCCATGCCCGAGGCAGAATTCGAACCTGTGACCGTAGCAGTCACGCGGTTCCGGACTGAAGCGCCTAAAACCGCTCGTCCACAGCGGCCGGCGACAGTGTTGTGAACGCCCATTGTGTAAAGGGATGGTAGCCTTAAAAATTCGTCAGTTTACATGTTCACTGTGGACCGGACGCTATCGAGGGAGCCATAGGCGGTGTTGTCCCACGGCCTGCTGAGTTTTTTTGGGAAGTCTCAAGCTTTTTGAAGACTTTTAGAATGGTATGCAACATTTATATGCAACATTTATGGTGGCTTTTAAATGGTCGATGTTGAGACACAACAGCACTTCCCTTACTTTTAACTGAGGCCCCTAGTTGGACACTCTGTAACGTTCGGCCCGTCCAGATAATGATCTATGTAATAGATGTGTTGTTCACTTAAGGCTTAAAGAGAAACTCAAAACATGCTGCCAAAAGTGGCCGTGGGAAAACAAGTCGGGAGTGTGAAGTTTTCTCCTCCCTATGTGGGGATTTACAAGACAGGAATTGGCTGCTTCTCCTGCAGAGAAAATAATATTATTAACTTTGATTTGGATTGGCCAGTGGGTGGAGCAGGCGAGTTAGAAGGGAGACATGGAGCTTACGGAGTCTTTTGATTGGCATGAAACCCTTATGGGGGCAATTGTGCAAGTTTTTTTCTTTTCGAGTTTACTGATGTTTGATAGAACATATAGAACCAGCCTTGAGAGGAGATTCTGGTCTTGACTCTTGTTATGAGTGTGTTGCTCTTGGGACACTCGTCCTGAGTGTGACTTCACACTAGCATTGGTCTTGACTGGGGAGCTGTGATGAAGTCTTAGCTGTACCGAAAGTTTAGACCTCAGTCATCTCAGACAATGTAGGGTGCCGAGGGCAGTCATATTCGTATCAGGTCCGTCGCCTTGGCGTTGATTTCCTCATGTGCACTGCAATACGCGTGAGTCAAATTGGTCCATGGTATGACCGGCGAACGGGAGTGTCACGATCAGGAATGTGTTGAGATTTGAGGGCTCCATTAGAGTAATTACCATCCGTGTAACAGATGACCAGCCCGCGACTTTGCATTTCTGTGGCCGCAGTAACGAATTACAGGCACCACAGGTCGCTACTCTGCAGATGCTTGCATCACAATCGCCTCCTGACAAGGGAACCTCCCCATCGCACCCCCTTCAGATTTAGTTATAAGTTGGCACAGTGGATACGCCTTGAAAAACTGAACGCAGATCAATCGAGAAAACAGGAAGAAGTTGTATGGAACTATGAAAAAAATTAATAAAATATACAAACTGGGTAGTCCATGCGCAACATAGGCAACATTCAGGAAAATCTGAGCACAGCAGCGTCGTGGTCCCGTGGTTAGCGTGAGTAGCTGCAGAGCGAGAGGTCCTTGGTTCAAGTCTGCCCCCGACTGAACGTTTTACTTTATTTTCGCAAAGTTATGATCTGTCCGTTCGTTCATTGACGTCTCTGTTCACTGTAATAAGTTTAGTGTCTGTGTTTTGCGACCGCACCGCAAAACCGTGCGATTAGTAGACGAAAGGACGTGCCTCTCCAATGGGAACCGAAAACATTTGATCGCAAGGTCATAGGTCAACCGATTCCTCCACAGGAAAACACGTCTGATATATTCTATACGACACTGGTGACGGCATGTGCGTCACATGACAGGAATATGTTGTCGGCCCACCTAACTAGTACACTTAGCGAATGGGTAAAAAGATTCTTCTACGTTGCCCGATTTAGGTTTTCTTGTGGATGTGATAATCACTCCCAAAAAAAGTGATGAAAACATAAGAGTTTGTCACATAAACTGAAAATAAAAAATTCAACATTTCACTCGAGGGAAGACTTGAACCTAGGACCTCTCGATCCATAGCTGCTCTCGCTAACCACAGACCACGGTGCTCCTTGACTCCCAGTCTCCTTGATGTTGCCTATCTTCCAATGGACTATTCAGTTTGTATATTTTACTAATTTTTTTCATAGTTCCACACAACTACTTCCTGTTTTCTCGATTGATCTGTGTTCAGTTTTTCAAGGCCTATCCACTGTGCCAACTTATAACTAAATCTGAGGGGGGTGCGACGGGGAGGTTCCCTTGTGAGACAACGCGACGCATCGAGAAACGGGTATAGTATTACTACTCTGGCTTGTTAGAGCAAACAGAATGACAGTCTCTCCACTTGTTCTCTACTGCACCAACGCAGTATAACTTCTGTGCAGAATAAATACATCAAAGTTAATTCAGCATTAGATAATTTCAGATTGTATTGTCCATGTTTTGAGTCAAAGAGATTAAACAGGTAAACCCAGTGGACTGTTCATCATTTGCTGTGTCTACTTGTGTTGCCAACAGTCATGATTTATTTGTTGTCAAGCTTAACTTGTGTTGTTGTCGCATTTTATGATCAATGAACTTTTGCTATATTTTTTTAAAGATTAATCCCATGTTGATGTATTAATCACTCATTAATAATTGACTACAATAATAACAGGGCCACCATTCCATTAAATTATTTCAGCAGTCAAGTTTTATTTAGATTCTGACAGAAGTGAAAACCTCCATTGCAGGCTAGCAACAACAACCACTCTCAGAGGGCAGAACCATTTAGCAAATGCATGGCCAGGTAGACAAGTGGGAGGCTCATGGGTTAAAGTGATTGCTGTCATGGCGTAAACTTATATCGCCTGTAGCTTTTCAAGTCAAATCGCAGACCAGTGTAGTCTTCCAGAGTACTGCAAACTAGCTACGCCCGCCGCTTGCCGCAGCCGAAGTATATACAATTCCTTACACTCGCGTTGAAGTATACATACGAACTACAGAAAGAAGTTTTAACACCTGCCGTAATCAACACAAGAGGAACTGTCGCCTGGGAAGACGAATAAAACAGCAGTAGCAAATGATGCACTAGGACCTGGAAACAAGCAAATTCGTTTCTCTGACATTGGGGATTTAGCAAGATCTAACCATTACTGTGTTTGGATGTACAAAGTTGCCATAGAAATTCAGAAGCACAAAAGCAACTTTAACAAAAAGGAGGAAGGGATAAAATTAGTTACGTTTTGGACCTTCCTGCTAAATGAAACAAACTGCGCCAGCTCTTCCCCACTGCAAGCTCCGTAACATATGTCAGCGCGAATCCGCGATCTTAGGCAGTGGTCTGATAACGTCACGAACCGACAGTTGCGTGGATGCATGTACACTTCGGCTTGCTGAACTTGTTTAAGACTGTAACTGCTTCTTGCGTCGTTAAAGCGTCTGAAGTTATCTGCAGCATTGGAAAACGAAACGATACGTAGAAATAATGGCTCTGAGCACTATGGGACTTAACATCTGAGGTCATCAGTCCCCTAGAACTTAGAAACTACGGAAACCTAACCAGCCTAAGGACATCACACACATCCACGCCTGAGGCAGGATTCGAACCTGCGACCGTAGCGGTAGCGCGGTTCCAGACTGCAGCGCCTAGAGCCGCTCGGCCATACCGATACGTAGAGAATTAAGCGTTGGACCAAGGTCTTATAGCCTTAATACAAATATCAGCAATAACGAAAATAACAGCCGTTAAAAACTGCATTCTATGATAATAGAATAACGGTTCTTTCCGCCTATTTGTGACGTGCTGTGTTCTATTTGCGAGGAACTCTACAAACTAGGGTTAAGTGTTGTAAGTATCTGAATGCGTCTCTCTCCGTCTCATGACAGATGGACGTCGCGCGGTCTGATAAAACGTGTTTAAAGCGCTAAAGCCACGTTCCTCCCTCGGTTGAACATTTTACATTGGCTCTTCGCTGGAAATGTACAGCCACTCACAAGCGCAAATTAAGATTCACATATTATTATTCTATGGTCATTCAGAAATAAAAATGAAAACATGCAACTACTTCTATCAAATATTTTAATATATACAATTCCAACACAACGCGCTTAAAACTAGAGAGGCGATAAATCATTAAAATATAGCTCTCAAACAAACATTCGTTACAGATTTCAACATGGTTATCTGTAACCGTTAACAGTCTATTTTTATGGTTAGTTAAGACAGTTAAATCAAGTACTTAATTATTGTATTCGTCGATAAATTCTCAAACTTCAGTTGATGATGAGTCAGTCATTTATGTAATGTGTCGATACTGTTCTGATTCTTTAGGGTTTTAACGTCTGTTGATAAAGGAAACGGCATTTTCACCAGGTTTGCCTCAATTTATTGTGGTATTTACTGCATTCCAATCCGTTATATTTAACATGTCTGTCGTCTCCTCTACACTCACTACACGTGCGACAGTCTAGCACCCCGAACCTATAGAGGGGAGCTGGGTTACACGCGTACCCAACATCATTCCGATAATTGGTGCAACTTTCAGGAAACGTTTGATGAGCATGTTGTTGGTCCAAAGCAAGGTAGTTGAAGAGATGCTCATCTGCAATTTGGCGGGCAACAGGAGGGTAAGTAGCGGCGTTTGGTTCCTATATTAGCATGCGCTCCATGGCACTGGGCTACATTATCCCGTCAGATGGTCTAAAACAAGTGATTTTTTCACAGGGTCAGGGAATCTAGATCACCTTCGACTGACATTCATTCGTTCATCATTAACCATTGCGTTCATCAAGAAGAACCTTCAAGCATTTGGGGTAAATCCAGTCGTACATAAACATAAGACAACAAATTAATAAGAAGTTAATGTGTGTATTCTGCTGACGATAACGTATGACTATACTGCTTAATCTTATTCACTCTTAAGTCAGCTACATTTAATTAAGTAAATTAGAAATACAGCAGCTTCTTTGAAAAAACCACTGACTCGTCATTTGTACTAGATAGATGCTATTTATATGCTATTGGCAGGTTAATATTACTTTATTTTAACTGTATTTTGTAATAAAAATATTTATGTTTATACCTACTGAGTCCTATTTGTAGTATACTATTACTACCCAGACAGTTTTTCAACGAACTCTGCTACTTGTTGCTAAATAGCAATACTTGAATCGAAATACTTTGTAGAGAGAATGGCTAATTGGGTATGTTTCTAATTCTCTTTTGAAATGGTAGGCGCTCCCAGTTTCTTGCTTTTGTTAGATGGGAGCTTGATAAATATCTTTCTACTAGAGAACATAACTTCATTCTAAACCTTAGACGAGGAGGCGAAGTCTACATGACTATTACCTTTGGATGTTCTATTGCGACTATCTAAGTCGTAATTCACCTGAAGATGATTTTTAGGGTCAGCAAAAAATCTATTAACGAATAAATGTGTTATGAAGTGAGAGTAAGATCCTTTAAAAGGCTTCTGCAGGATGCTCAGTTATCTACTTTACACGATAATCTCTCCGATCACCTCTGCTGTATAAACACTTTATTTACTTTAGATGTATGACTCAAAAGACAAGAGATTTAAAATACGCAATACTATTTGTCTTTAGATACACACAATGAAATATGGCTATAAAGGTATAACACTTTGAGATAAGCATGTTCCTTAATGTGCTGACTCTATTTAACTCGTGGGCTATCTGGAGTCCAAGGAATGTTAGATACTGTGCCTCATTCAGTGTATGATCATTAATGTCTACTTCTGATGCTACAGGTCACTATGCATTGTTTGAAGTGGCATATGAGCGTTTAGGAAATTAAGACTTAAACTGTTAGATGTGAACTACTTGTACTCATGTTCAGCTATCATTTAAGCTGTGTCTGCGAAATTTGGGTTTGTACCTTTGGTTAGTGTGTTTGTGTCATCAGCAGACGTTACACTTCTCTCAGCTGCTTTTTAAAGTCACTGGAAGATCGCCTGTTACACGACATTTTGAGAACCCGCTAGTTACGCGGTATTTACAGTGGGACAAGCAGCTCTGCATAGGTTTCCTTTCTTTGCTGTAATGTTTGTTTTATTTCTAGTTGATAAAATTTTTATAAGTTCTTTCAATTTCCAATATTGAGTCGACTGTGGATTTAACAGTATATGCTGTCATCTAGCTTCTAATCCTATTCACCTCATTACATTACTTCGGTCACTATAAATTGTAGGCATCTGTAATAACGTTTTCTACCAACAGCAGATAATTTCGTTCTTACGTAACAGATTGCTCACATTCTGTACGTAAATCGTTCAAAAACAAGACTGATAAAATTCAGCAGTACATCTCCGAAAGAAGTTTTCTCTTTTTTAAAAAAATGCTCAAGTAGTTAAGATAAATTCGGTAGTAAATTAATCCTATTTTGTGCAGCTGAACTTCGTAATATATCAAGCTACTTGTGCAACGAATCTCTTCGTAGTGATATTTTCCCAGATAGGCTTACATATCTGTTGCCCAACAACTTCACAGACATTGAGATAAGACATCGGCAAGAAATTACCAGTCCATCTAATTTCTGACAGTGTTTTCAGCAATTCTCGAGATGATTTTGTACATTAGACTTAACGTTTGTACAGGATAAAAACATGTTCAGTAGCAAATAGTTTGCATTTCTAAAAGGACTGTCGACAGAATAAGCTGTATTTGTCCTGGCAGATGATAACGTATTAGAATCAATAAATCAGAAAGTATTGTCATCTGGATATTTTGTGAATTGGTTAAGCCTTTTGGTTGTGTGAACCAAGACATGTTCATGCGAAAATTAAGATATTACGGAGTAACAGAGGCCACAGGTTCCGGTTTTTATCCTATCTGCATGAGAGAAATCAGAGTGTTTCAATTCAATGCCCACCACACTGCGATAAGCACGCAGAAATGGAGTGACTCAGGCATTGTGTGTGACAGGGTTCAATTTTGTATCCTTTGAGGTTCCTCATATACATAAAAGATCATCCATTTGCTCTATTAGAAGGTGCAATTTTTTTCAGTATGCAGATGACAGACATATATGAATAAAATTCTAGGCCCCCTATTCTTCTTGCTGAAAATAGCAAATTATGAAATATTTGAAAAATCAGAAGATTGTTCAGGGCTAATGGATTATCATTAAATTTTACAAGAGATGGTACATACATTTCAGTACTTTTCATAAAACTTCACAAGCTATAAAAATCATTTGCTGAAACAATGAAATACAAGAAACAGAAACTGTTAAGTGTTTAAGACGGCAGAGAGATTACGATCTTAATTGGAAAACCACGCAGTGTACTAATAAAGCTCCTTGGGTAAGTTGTATTTACACGGGAGCCAGAAATTTATACAATTTTATCCGGCTTCCTCTCACCTACAGGTGCGGTTCGTTCCCAGTCAGTTTGACACAGAAAACCCCTTTTAGCGCACTATTGGTTTAATCTTGACGATGAACAGTGGGAATTGGCTCGTGGTATTTACTTTGTCACGCCATGACTGTTTTAAAAAAATAAATATACTTCTGAGTACTCAGCTCTCATTGATATAAGTGGCTTTACGGTATGACACACCTATCTTTAAAACGATTGTAATTCTTTAATGTCTCAATTTCATGTGCAGATCACCTGAAGACACATCTCCACTGATGCGAAACCGGTCGTGACGTTTTAGTGAGTGTTCTAACAGCCAATGCGGAAGAGTTTACTCGCTATATTTATAGTGCTATTGGTTACTGCTGTAGGTAATACAAAAATGAATAAATTAGTTGCCGGCCGCTGTGGCCGAGTGGTTCTAGGCGCTTCAGTGCGGAACCGCACTGCTACTACGGTCGCAGGTTCGAATCCTGCCTCGGGCGTGGTTGTATACGATGTCCTTAGGTTAGTTAGGTTAAAGTAGTTCTAAGTCTAGGGGACTGACGACCTCAGATGTTAAGTCCCATAGTGCTTAGAGCCATTTGAACCGTTTTTGAATAAATTAGTTCATTCTGCAATTTCCATTCATTAAACAATAATTTTCTGGGGAAATCAAGTGACGTCTGTCATATCAGGGCACACACCACTGCTGTGTGAAAATATTCTGGATACACTGATCTGACCTGCAGCTTACAGAAGAGTGTTGAAATAATTGTATCTAGTTTTAATTCTGGAACATCTCGCAGAAACCGAAACAGTAGAGCCACTCTCCACCGCGAGACGGTATGTCTGCCCCATGTGGCTTCACCACAAAACGTGCGGCTGGAAGGCTTGCCTGCTGTGTAAAACATGGCAGGCGGCGATATGTAGCACATTTGATGACACAGTATAATACTGGTGGATTCATCAGTGTTTCGAAGCACAACGTTCAACGCACATCGATGGCGATGGTATCTTCTGGCAGAATAACTGTCCGTATCACAAGACCAAATCATGCTACAGTGGTCTGACGTGCACGAAGTGAACTCGTGTTGATATCTTCGGCACCAAACTCGCCTGATCTGAACCCGACGAACACAACTGGGACGCTATCGAGCGCCAGCACAGCGCACGCAAACCACCGGCACGTAATTTGTGGTTACTGCGTGACCACTTGGTAGACATCTGGTGAGACTTATCACTGGAAACCCTGAAGGACTTACCGAATCCATTCCAAAGAGAATCGCTATTGTATTGAGATTCCAACGTGGACTAAGCTGTGTTTGGCACTTGGTCATAACTTTTACGAAGCCTTAAAGGGATTAACGTTGGTACAGAAAGAGGACAGATACACGCATACACAGGTATTCAACAATGCTCTAGAGCATATAAAGTATCTTGGAAGTACTACGGTGTACTTTGAGATTGATTTAAAGAACTTCTTTCTGGGCACCTTCTTCTATTTTATTAAAGACTATGTCACAATAGCTCTTACAACTTCGCTGGTGATTTAATTTATTTGACAGATAATATTAGCAGTGCAGCAGTATTAGAGAATAGAGGGTGTTTCAGATGAATATAGGAGTTTTAAGGCTGTAGCATTTATTACATTAAACATACAATTACTAAAAATATATCAAATTAAAGAGCAACTCAAACAGTTTTCTACCAAGTCTTCAATATGAGCACCATTCTTCACACATCGAGACGATAGGTGATTTCTTCCCAAACCTTGGTCAGTGTATTTGGCGTAACTGCTGCAAGAATGTTCCAAAAGTCAGTTAGATCAGCTGGTAGCAGAGACACATACACATGATCCGTCATATACCCCCAAATATAAAAATCGCGTGGCGTTAGATCGTGTGTGAACGTGGAGATCATCCAAAACAAGCTCTGTCATCCGGTCTCTTGTGGCCAATCCAGCGGTCGGGTACAACGTCGTTTAACCAATCACGTACTATGTTACGCCAGTGAAGCGGCGCACCATCTTGCTGCCAAATACAGTTCTCTGGTTCAGATTTTTCCAATTGAGGAAAGAGCCATAGTTCTAAGGCATCAAGAAAAGAAGCACCAATTACAGTTGCTTTGCCGAAAAAGAAAGGCCCATAAACTCTCCGTCGGGATATGATAAAAAAAGTAAAAACATAAAACAAAAACTTAAGAAATCATTCAATTTAAGGGAGCCTCGTTGCAACTGTATCATCTTGTGCGGATTTGCTGACCCCCAGATGTGCACATTACGTGAGTTCACGTTTCCACTTGTCGATTCATCACTGAAGCCGACAAGATCCGGAAAATCATCATAGTGATGCGGCAACATTTCCTTTGCAAAGTTTGCACGAAAACCGTAATCTGTAGGCTTCAGAGCTTGTAACAACTACATCCGATAAGGATGTAGTTGGAAATGCGTCCTTAAAAGTCTCCACACAGACTTAACTGGAATTCCTAATTCACGAGTAGCATTATGAACCCAACTCTTGGGGCAATAGGTGAAGGATTCTCACTCGTTCAACACGTTCTACAGTCAATCTTGGTCGTTCCATACTGTTGCTCTTTGGCACAGGTATACAAACAAAACTGTTTAATTTGCTCGATCATTTGATATACGCTGAAGGGCCAAAGAAACTGGTTTAGGCATGTGCATTCAAATACAGAGATATGTAGCCAGGTAGAATACGGCGCTGCGGTAGGCAACGCCTATATCGGACGACAAGAGCCTGGCGCAGTTGTTAGATCGGTTACTGCTGCTACAATGGAAGGTTATCAAGAGTTAAGTGAGTTTGAACGTGGTGTTATAGTCAGCGTACGAGCGATGGAACACAGCATCTCCAACGTAGCGATGAAGTGGGGATTTTTCTGTACGACCATTTCACGAGTGTACCATGAATATCAGGAATACGGTAAAACATCAGATCTCCGACATCGCTGCGGTGGGAAAAAGATGCTGCAAGAGCGGGACCAACGACGACTCAAGAGAATCGTTCTTGACGGAAGTGCAACCCTTCCTTCCATAAATTGCTGCAGATTTCAATGTTGGGCCATCAGCAAGTGTCAGCGTGCTAACCATTCAACGAAATATCATCGATATGGGCTTCCGGAGCCGAAGGCCCACTCGTGTACCCTTGATAAAATGGAAATGAGCGTATGGCATCGTTGGCTGGGAGGCCCCTATTCGGGGAAGTTCGGCTGCCAAGTGCAAGTTTTATGTCATTGGACGCCACATTGGGCGACTTGCGTGCTGGTGATGAGGATGAAATGATGACGAGGACAACACAACACCCAGTCCCCGAGCGGAGAAAATCTCAAACCCGGCCGGGAATAAAACCCAGGCCCGCTTGCATGGGAAGCGAACACGTTACCACCCAGCTAAGCAGGCGGACGTGTACCCTTGATGACTGCACGACACAAAGCTTTACGCCTCGCCTGGGCCCGTCAACACCGACGTTGGACTGTTGATGACTGGAAACATGCTGCCTGGTCGGACGAGTCTCTTTTCAAATTCTATTGAGCGGATGAACGTGTACAGGCATGGAGACAACTTCATGAATCCATGGACCCTGCGTGTCAACAGGGGACTGTTCAAGCTGGTGGAGGCTCTGTAATGGTGTGGCGCGTGTGAAGTAGGTGTGATATGGGACCCGTGATACATCTAGATACGACTGACAGGTGGCATGTACATAAGTATCCTGTCTGATCACCTGCATCCATTCATGGAATATTGGAAATATGTGATAAGTTCTGTGGGACCAAACTGCTGTGGTCCTCGGTCCCTAGGCTTACACACTACTTAATCTAACTTAAACTAACTTACACTAAGGACAACACACACACCCGTGCCCAAGGGAGGACTTGAACCTCCGACGGCGGGAGCCGCGCGAACCGTGGCAAGGCCCCCCAGACAGTACGGCTACCCCGCGCGGCGATCCATTAATTTCCATTGTGGATTCAGACGGACTTGGGCAATTCCAGCAGGACAATGCAACACCCCACACGTCCAGAATTGCTACATAGTGGTTACAGGAATTGAGCATGTTTGGGATGCTTTGCTACGTACTGTTCAGAAGAGATCGGTGTCAGTTCCTTCCAGCCCTACTTGACACATTATTCAGGTCGATGCCACGTCTTCTTGCAACACTTCTGGGTGCTCGCGAGGGCCCTGCATGATATTAGGCAGGAGTACCAGTTTGTTTGGCTCTTCAGTGTATTATTTATAATTGTAAGTTGAATGTAATAAATCCTACAAAGACTTAAAACCGGTATATTCATTTTGAAACACCGTGTACTAAGCCATTTCATTTATTGAACTTAAATAAAATCTCTAACTTATTTCCGTACTCCGCAGACCCCTCTCTGCGGGACTCACGGAGGACAAATAATTTAAGGTTAAAATGTAGAAACCTGGCCAAACGGTAGCTGAGCCGCGCCTCTCGTTATGTCAGTTATGTATGAGGGGCCTTGGTAGGCGCCCAGCTGGCCAAGGCTGTGAAAGCCTACGCCCATGCGCTCTGGCCGGGCTTCTCGGAACTGTTTGCTGCCGCTGTGTGCTGACGAGCACTCTTCAAACGACGTGTTTATGGCCGCGTCGCAGCTGATAGCGCTTCTGCTACAACCGTGCGCCAGAATTAACTTCGAAATTAATTGCTCATTATTTTGAGAAACGAGAAGTAGAGAGCGTCATACTGGCTGATTACGCTACCGGAGCACTTCAGCCCGTGTTATTACTCGTCTCAGATTTCGTTCGAGCTGTGTTGCACAAAACGTAAGGATAAATACAGACCTGTCGTAGAGTTGCTGCACGAACAGGGTGTCCTAAAACCGCTCTGCTCAAAATTCTACAGACGCTATCCGATCCTGAACTGAGTGTTTAGTGATCAGGAATCATTTGTTTACAAAAGGATATTTCGGTCCGTACGAGGTCTTGAAATAACTAAATGTGTGACACCAGGGTTTGTAATCAAGTATGTCTCGTGTTAATCGACAAAGCGAACTGTGGACTCGGGCGTCGCGGGAAATAACTTGATCAGATGACTGGGTACAGTTACATTCCAGTCCGTCCGCAGCTCGTGGTCTCGCGGTCGCACACACATCCGTGCCCGAGGCAGGATTCTAACCTGCGACCATAGCAACAGCGCGGTTCGGGACTGAAGCGCCTAGAACCGCTCGCCCACAGCGGCCGCCCATGTCTTGCTCTTAACATCATTAAATCTATTGACGATATGGAGAAAGGAAAAGCTGAGGTACGTGGAAGGAAAATGTGAAACTGATGATGTGCAAATGACAGGAGGAGGAACACAATGCTTAGCGGTGTGGGAATCATGTGTTTGTCCCAAAGAAAAGAGGCATTCAGTAAAGATACCGCTGACAATAGGAATAAATGTGGCTTACAATGCACTTGTTCGACCGAGTCTTGAGTATTGTTCATTGATCTGGGATTATTACAAGCTAGGACTGATAAAAGAGACAGAGAAGAGTCAACGAAGAGCGGCACGTTTCGTCACGGGAGCGTTTGGTCGGCGCGAGATCTGAGAAACCGAACTGTTGAAGGTGCGATTCAATAAACAGGGCTTTGTTGATTTGTGTGTGGGATGAAATCGACTGCCGTTTCGATGTTTCTCGAGCAGTGCATGGTGCTCATATTAAGTCTATGATAGAGTGTTTATGCGATCATAAAACTTCGAACCTTCCTCTATGCAGTGACCTGCACAATGTGTTCCTATCTTGAACAGTTTGTCTGTAATAAACTGAAATCTGTCCTTTCTTCAACGTTAATGGAAGCTAATGGAAGTTGATTCAAAACATACTAGCAGAAGATTTTTAATTTTAAGAACAGAACGATATGCCACAATTGGTGTCACAACCTTCCTCCTTGACGTCCAGTTTCACGCAACAAAAGCTGTGACATTTTCACAAACTTGGCATTTGTTTATAGTGTCCATAACACCGCAGAAACTGTTACCTATTAATACATTCATTTACATTTATATCTACATGATACTCCACAACCCACCCAAACAGTGTGTGTGGTAGAGGCTTCTTCTGGTACCCTAACTGATCCCTTCTTTTCCTGTTTAACTCGCGAATGACGCGTTGGAAGAATGTTTGTAGGTAAGCATCTGTATTAGCTCCAATTTCTCGCATTTTCTCGCCGTGGTCATTGCGCGAGATGTATGTGGCAGGAAGTAATATTTACTTATAAAGAAGCAGTCACGATCGCAAAATATCATTTATTTAAAATGACCGGTTTCGGCACATACTGTTTCTTCACAGCCGGTCGGGGTGGCCGAGCGGTTCTAGGCGCTACAGTCTGGAACCGCGCAACCGCTACGGTCGCAGGTTCGAATCCTGCCTCGGGCATGGATGTGTGTGATGTCATTAGGTTAGTTAGGTTTATGTAGTTCTAAGTTCTAGGGGACTGATGACCATAGAAATTAAGTCCCATAGTGCTCAGAGCCAATGTTTCTTCACAAGTAATTACCACAAGTAAGATCGCTAACACTCCCAACCATGTTGGTTAAAATGAAAGAAGTAATATACCGTCCGACTCTTCCCGGAAAGCGCTCTCTCGAAATTTTGGCAGTAAATCTCAGCGTGATGCACGACGCCTCTGGGACACTGTCTTTTATGTACCCCCACAAAAAAAAAAATCGCACAGTGTGACGTCTGGTGACCTGGGAGGCCGAAAGCGTTTAACAAGACCTTATTGTACACCCCTTCCAATCCAACGTTGTAGGATGGTGGTGTTAACATAACACTGCATGTCAAGGTGAAAGCCTTAATGCAGAAAAATGAAATTATTAAAAAAAAATCAAATTTGCACCATGTCCAGGTACGAAGTTCCTGTCACAGTTTCCTTCGCAAAAAGAAAGGTCCATAAACTTTGTGAACAGCACGGCACAAAATACATTCTGTTTCGGTGAGTTTCTTTCATATTCGACGACGCCAGGATTTGTGACTCCCAAATTCTTACATTACGGTGCTTTTCTGTACCCGATAGCTGAAACGTCGATTCGTCCGAAAAGATGAGTCGTTCTGCAAAAGAGTCCTTTGCCATACCCTGGAAAATTGAAATGCGAAATTCGTACCTTATATTACGGTCGCCGGGACAAAATTGCTGCAGTAACTGCAGCTTGTTAGACTTCATATGCAAGCGTCATTTCAGAAGACGCTACACCGTTGTTTGAGGAAGTTGCTGACCTACCCGTATTGAGGGCTCCGTGTGAACGCATCTCGGATGCGCTCGACATTTTCATCAGACGTGCGTGGCAGACAAGTCTCTTTTCTTTGCACATGCAACCAACTTCCGAGAATTTTTCGTTCTAGTCGTAAATCTGCTTATGCAGAGGCGGCTTCTTGCTGAATCGACAGCGGGATGCACTTCAACAATGGACTGACTTCGCGAAATTCCAACACACAAAATGATTTCTCTTATGGTGTAGTCGTAATGTTGCTACAAGCAAGCAACAGCGCAGCTGCGTCAAAACTTTGAACCTCCCTCTATCCAGTGACATGCGTAGCGTGTTTCTGTCTCTTATAGTTTGTAATACACAACTGAAACCTGTTCTTTCTTTTTGAATTGCCCATTGATTGAGCACAGGTATAAGCTGTGACAAAAGGCTAAGCTCGAACCCGACTAAAGACTTCACAAGAGTTCTGAATACATATTTTCGTACTGAAATTGTTGTCTTTCGTCTTCGCTGACGACTCTCGTGACGTCCTGGAAGGCCCCTTTTGGCACTCCGCAAGGCGCTGGTAGCTCCATGCAAGCACTTGCTGCGACCTAGGAATGTCTGCTGACGTCATCCATCCGCCGCATCCCGCCCAAGGACTATCTCAAACAAATAATAAAACGCAAAACAAATATTGGAACACATACGGGATATCATTTACATCAAATACGGCTTTCCGTACATTATCATAAAAAAAGAGACCGACCCAGGATTCGCACAGTTAGTGTTAAGGATCTTTGGACGCAGAACTTCTTTCGCATATTGATAATTTTATTTACGGGCCACTGCGTAGATTATGAATAAACTTCAAAGATCAACGTTATAAGGAGGAGGAGGACGAGGAAGAGATTAGTGTTTAACGCCCCATTGACAACGGGGTCAAGAGAGGCGGAGCACACGCTCGGATTAGTGGAGGATGGAGAGGTAACGCGGCCTTGCCCTATCGAAGGAACCATCCTGGTATTTGCGTGAAGCGATTTAGATAAATCACGGAAAACCTAAATCGGCATGACTGGACGCGGATTTGAACCCCACCCGCCCGAAGGCGAGCCCAGTTTGCTAACCAACGCGCTAGCCCGATCGGTAGATTAAAGTCAGGCTGCTGAATAACGTTACTCCATATAACTAAACGGATTTCAGCAACGCACGTCAGAAATGTTCTCAGGAGCCGCGAGTGTTGTGTGCTCCATATTTAATTGGTATTCAGAGTGACATATCGTGGCAATGATGGAATATGCGAGCTACCATGTAGGCCTATGTATTAGTGAAAACCACAACAAAATCCCTCGCATATAGACAGAATAACGCAGCGGCGGGTTTCAGCTTATAAAATATTAGATGTATTGATTGTGGTAACAATAGTTTCGCGTGGCTCAATGGGCTAGTGCAACTCTTTCAACTAAACGCCGCTTACTGGACAACATAGACTTGATTCCTGAAGATGCGCGGGCAGTAAAACGTACAAATCCCAGCAAGCAAAACGACAATAGGTCACACAACCGCGACAATTGTGTCTCGGCGCTGGCGGAGAACCACTGCGTCTGCAGGAAGCGGTGGAGATGAAACAGACGTTCTGTATCACCCAGCAACAAGTCGAGCTGCGAGTTCTGCCAATCACCGCCAGATGGCAATGGCATCCTTCTCACAGTGGCGGTCAACTTGAGTTCCTCATAGTCCAACCAATTTGCAAACAATATTCATAAATTATACACACAGACCACCGTCGTAAATCAGTCCAACTATCAGTGAAAACCGAACCAAAATCCCTAATATATGATGAGATGATTGTAATAAAATTAATTGTAGACACACTTGCTCAATTTAAAGACCACGAGGCTACAGAAAATGTTGCACTTCTATTGCGCAAGGGAAAATTCCTGAATTTGATGCATCCAAATTCTGGGCCCTCTTAGAGGCTGCTCAGAAAAATGCCAGAAAGATTTGTGCTGTCTATGGGATTTGGTTTTAGAAGGTTCCATAATAAGCATGTCATATGCAAACGAGACGACATATTTTCAAATACAGGATACACCATTAGATTTTGAATCGACATTGGAGTTAAGGAATATAGTGGTTTCCAGAATGAAGAGACGAAGGTTATAGGCATCTTTTAACCAAATTTCGAATTTGAGCGTAGCAATGGGAGACAATTACGGGGTATCGAAAAAGTGATCCCTTAATTTTGTTTCGCACCGTGTCACTTCAAACGATTATTGAGAGCTTAAGCTGTTGCTATAAGGTATGACTTGCTTATGCCAATGCTTACTTATCCGGCGTTTCTGAACCTTGAAAGCTATGTGCCGATCTCCAGTGACTGCGCTTTTGAGATATTTCCATCCGGTTTTATTCAACCCCACAGCTATCTCAGACCTTTTACGACTTCGTCTATGCATTGCTTTCTGTGTCTGCCAAGCAGACGTATTCCTTCAGAGCTTTTCACAGCCACTGCTTTGGTTCAACGACGATCAGGTATGCGAGCGACATCTCCTGCCCAGTGCCCCATTCTAGCCTTCATTTTCCGCACAATGGTCGGTTGCTCATCATTTCACACTTTCCTTGATTCCTCCTTTTTCTCCAGCCCACCATATGGGCCTAAAATTATCCTCACGATTTTCTGCTCAAAACCGAACAGCGTTTCATCATCGTTCGCCTTTGTTACACTCAAAATCCACATAAAACCACTGGAACTATTATTCCATTATACGCCTTGAGTTTACTTTTCATGGAAAGAGTGTGTGATGTCATTCTGTGCTTCGTGCTAAAGTACGAGGGGCGTTCAGTAAGTTCTACAACAAACGGAATCGTGTGAAGTGTTGCAAGGATGGTTTGCTGCTGTTCAGGAAGAATCTGCAAGACTTTAAGCGTCCTTTCGTCACTGTGAATGAAACATGGATACATTGCTATACTCCTGAGACCAGAGAACAATCTAAACAATGGGTTACCAAGGGAGAATCTGCGCGAAAAAAGGCGAAGACCATTCCTTCGGCCAGAAAGGTTATGGCGACTGTCTTTTGGGATTCGCAAGAGATAATCCTCATCGACTATCTGGAAAAGGGTAAAACTATTACAGCTGCATATTATTCATCGTTATTGGACCGTTTGAAAACCGAGCTGCAAGAAAAACGCCGGCGATTGGACTGCAAAAAAGTCCTTTTCCATCACGACAATGCACCAGCACACACCTCAGCAGTTGTGGTCGCAAAATTAATGGAAATAGGATTCCAACTCGTTTCACATCCTCCCTATTCTCCAGACTTGGCTCCCTCGGACAACTGTTTGTTCCCCAGTTTGAAGAAATGGCTGGTGGAACGAAGATTTTATTCAAACGACGAGGTGATTGCAGCAACTAGTAGCTATTTTGCAGACTTGGACAATTGTTATTATTCGGAAGGGATGAACAAACTAGAACAGCGTTGGACTAAGTGTATAAGTCTAAAAGGAGACTATGTCGAAAAATAAAAAAGGTTTACCCCAAACACTTAAGTAGTTTTTATTTTTGCACGGACTTTTGAAACGCCCCTCGTAACACCAATCTACTGGTCGACGTCGGAGCCAACGCCTTACTGCATCAATAACTTTCCCATCATTCACGAACTGCTTCCCGCGTAGTGCATGCATCGTTCATTGGACCAGACAGATGCTGTTTATGGTCTTCCGTTAGGCGGCTAGGAACCCAGCGGGCACACACCTTTGAGTACCCCAACAGATGGACGTGTGTGTCGGCACTACCAACAGAGACGTCCAGTTGAGCAGCGAGGTGTTCGGTTGTGATCCGTCGATCACCTCGAATGAGAGTGTCCGCACGTTCACACATTGCAGGAGTCACAGCTGTGTACCGCCGGCCGGCACGAGGGAGATCGGACAGGTTTGAGCGACCTTGTTGCGATGATGCCAGACCCCTTGCCCAGCGACTCACCGTGCTTTTGTTCACTGCCAGGTCTCCGCTGACACTCTGCAAGCGCCCATAAATACCTGCGATGCTCCGATTTTCTGCCAAAACACACTCAATGACAGCTCTCTGCTTGGAACGCAACTTCGTCACAGACGTCATTTTGAAGGCTACCGTATAGCGGCGCAATCTATCAGAACGTCATGAAACTATAGGGATAGAAGGGGGAATATTCCACGATGTCCCCCAAAAAACTTCTCACTGTTTCAACCGAAATTTTCTGAAAAAAAAGTGTTTAATTACTTACTGAATACCCATCATATGCATTAATTGTTCGCTCGTTAATCTCCAGTTTGAAGCTGTCATGGCTGTTAAGCCAGGAGTCGAAGTACTTCGCCCAAACTCAGATGTACAACATGCAATAGGATTCTCTACATTACACCTCCAGCTAGTACCATCACTTCCGTCTTCTCAACATTCATTTTGAGGCCGACTTTGATTGTACTCTATGCTAGACCACTTACTGTCTCTACCACATTGGTTTCCGACCGAATACATTACGTTACTCCGCATATTTTCTTCCCCAGCATGCAATTCCTGTCCGACCCGGGCGGCGCCAGTAGTTCGTGTCTCGACAATACCGAGTGGATACGGTACAAAATTTAGTCGTTACTTTTACATCTATTACAACACTTATGCGGTACGTGAACAAAGCATGCGACAGAGGACATTGGAGTCAGTAGTGGGAGGTGGCCGCAGGAAGCAGCGACAAAAGCAGCGGTTGGGATGACGCACCTCGTTACAGCTTCCCGGAATACTCGGTTGCGGTTTCGTCTGCCGTTCGCCGACAGTTCCCGGATTATCTAGCATCGCGTCACGTCCTCTTCCTCTCACCGACAGTATCTCTCCTTTGTGTCCACGGCGAAACGCACGCGAACTTGTAACTCACTCTGCAGTAGTAAGTTCGAAGGTTGTTTCCGAACCAGTAGACGGACATGTTATTTAAGTGGAATATTTTTAAGGAATAGGTAAACAGCTCGAAAAGAAAAGATTTTCCATCGCGTTCGTGACCTTTAAATGGGCCTATCAGAGTGTGTATAAATAAAGTAAGTTAAATCGTTGACTCTCTTGCACTTCCTCAGTATATAAACCAAAATTTCGTGAATTTATGCATACGATGAACAGTGGTTCTTGAAGTCCTCCAGAAAATGAGAAAACAAGTATTTTATTATTTTCAGGATTTATTTAACTCTGCATATGAAAATGTAGTCACAAAAGTGCCATCTTTTTCCAAATCACTTCCAAAAACACTTTCAAACAATAAAATAGCTGCTAATCAAAGAGTCTATAACCATAACAATATACCAAACATTGTTACTCTGATAAATGTGAATACGACTGAGAGACTTTAGGCATTCTGGAATAACGCTATTATATTAAGTTCGTGTTTAATATCTGATACAACAGTGAAAAGAAATTAACTAATTGTACTATTAGTTCTTAAGAAGTCTGTACATCATACTTGTGATGGTAAGAAGTGTAAATGATACCATAATAACAACAAAAGTATCGGAAATATTTGACTTGGAAAAGTTGGTTACGTTTTACAAAATTGTAATTTTCATGCATGTGTCAAAACTTAGAATGAAGTTACGTACGTGTTCACTATCAGGTAATAAAATGCTAATTAGTAATAAAATTTCTCTGAATTCATCATGTACCAGAATTCAAAATTCGCAAGAACACATGTTTTCTTTGAGAATCAACATCATTAAATTGAAAATTACCTGTTTTTGCAATGCTAATATTCTTTAAAATTATGTTTTGTGACTGTTTTAACGTATAAGTCTATGTTCGGTTGTAGAACCAGAAATGAGCGTAATTTGACAATTAAGCTTCATGAATCGAGTACCTCATTTGAAATCTAGACCGCGCGGGGTAGCCTAGGATCAATGACCTCAGTGGTTTGGTCCCATAGGAACTTACCACAAATTTCCAAATTTTTTGAACTCTAGTATGAAACTGGTCAAGTACGCTTCATTAAATCAGTTTCCCCTGATTCATCTACATCTACATCTACATTTATACTCCGCAAGCCACCCAACGGTGTGTGGCGGAGGGCACTTTACGTGCCACTGTCATTACCTCCCTTTCCTGTTCCAGTCGCGTATGGTTCGCGGGAAGAACGACTGTCTGAAAGCCTCCGTGCGCGCTCTAATCTCTCTAATTTTACATTCGTGATCTCCTCGGCAGGTATAAGTAGGGGGAAGCAATATATTCGATACCTCATCCAGAAACGCACCCTCTCGAAACCTGGCGAGCAAGCTACACCGCGATGCAGAGCGCCTCTCTTGCAGAGTCTGCCAGTTGAGTTTGCTAAACATCTCCGTAACGCTATCACGGTTACCAAATAACCCTGTGACGAAACGCGCCGCTCTTCTTTGGATCTTCTCTATCTCCTCCGTCAACCCGCTCTGGTACGGATCCCACACTGATGAGCAATACTCAAGTATAGGTCGAACGAGTGTTTTGTAAGCCACCTCCTTTGTTGATGGACTACATTTTCTAAGGACTCTCCCAATGAATCTCAACCTGGTACCCGCCTTACCAACAATTAATTTTATATGATCGTTCCACTTCAAATCGTTCCGCACGCATACTCCCAGATATTTTACAGAAGTAACTGCTACCAGTGTTTGTTCCGCTATCATATAATCATACAATAAAGGATCTTTCTTTCTATGTATTCGCAATACATTACATTTGTCTATGTTAAGGGTCAGTTGCCACTCCCTGCACCAAGTGCCTATCCGCTGCAGATCTTTCTGCATTTCGCTACAATTTTCTAATGCTGCAACTTCTCTGTATACTACAGCATCATCCGCGAAAAGCCGCATGGGACTTCCGACACTATCTACTAGGTCATTTATACATATTGTGAAAAGCAATGGTCCCATAACACTCCCCTGTGGCACGCCAGAGGTTACTTTAACGTCTGTAGACGTCTCTCCAATGATAACAACATGCTGTGTTCTGTTTGCTAAAAACTCTTCAATCCAGCCACACAGCTGGTCTGATATTCCGTAGGCTCTTACTTTGTTCATCAGGCGACAGTGCGGAACTGTATCGAACGCCTTCCGGAAGTCAAGAAAAATAGCATCTACCTGGGAGCCCGTATCTAATATTTTCTGGGTCTCATGAACAAATAAAGCGAGTTGGGTCTCACACGATCGCTGTTTCCGGAATCCATGTTGATTCCTACATAGTAGATTCTGGGTTTCCAAAAACGACATGATACTCGAGCAAAAAACATGTTCTAAAATTCTACAACAGATCGACGTCAGAGATATAGGTCTATAGTTCTGCGCATCTGCTCGACGACCCTTCTTGAAGACTGGGACTACCTGTGCTCTTTTCCAATCATTTGGAACCTTCCGTTCCTCTAGAGACTTGCGGTAAACGGCTGTTAGAAGGGGGGCAAGTTCTTTCGCGTAATCTGTGTAGAATCGAATTGGTATCCCGTCAGGTCCAGTGGACTTTCCTCTGTTGAGTGGTTCCAGTTGCTTTTCTATTCCTTGGACACTTATTTCGATGTCAGCCATTTTTTCGTTTGTGCGAGGATTTAGAGAAGGAACTGCAGTGCGGTCTTCCTCTGTGAAACAGCTTTGGAAAAAGGTGTTTGGTATTTCAGCTGTACGCGTGTCATCCTCTGTTTCAATACCATCATCATCCCGGAGTGTCTGGCTATGCTGTTTCGAGCCACTTACTGATTTAACGTAAGACCAGAACTTCCTAGGATTTTCTGCAAGTCGGTACATAGAAATTTACTTTCGAATTCACTGAACGCTTCACGCATAGCCCTCCTTACGCTAACTTTGACATCGTTTAGCTTCTGTTTGTCTGAGAGGTTTTGGCTGCGTTTAAACTTGGAGTGAAGCTCTCTTTGCTTTCGCAGTAGTTTCCTAACTTTGTTGTTGTACCACGATGGGTTTTTCCCGTCCCTCACAGTTTTACTCGGCACGTACCTGTCTAAAACGCATTTCACGATTGCCTTGAACTTTTTCCATAAACACTCAACATTGTCAGTGTCGGAACAGAAATTTTCGTTTTGATCTGTTAGGTAGTCTCAAATCTGCCTTCTATTACTCTTGCTAAACAGATAATCCTTCCTCCCCTTTTTTTGTATTCCTACTAACTTCCATATTCAGGGATGCTGCAACGGCCTTATGATCACTGATTCCCTGTTCTGTACATACACAGTCGAAAAGTTCAGGTCTGTTTGTTATCAGTAGGTCCAAGATGTTATCTCCACGAGTCGGTTCTCTGTTTAATTGCTCGAGGTAATTTTCGGATAGTGCACTCAGTATAATGTCACTCGATGCTCTGTCCCTACCACCCGTCCTAAACATCTGAGTGTCCCAGTCTATATCTGGTAAATTGAAATCTCCACCTAAGACTATAACATGCTGAGAAAATTTATGTGAAATGTATTCCAAATTTTCTCTCAGTTGTTCTGCCACTAACGCTGCTGAGTCGGGAGGTCGGTAAAAGGAGCCAATTATTAACCTAGCTCGGTTGTTGAGTGTTCCTCCACCCATAATAATTCACAGGAACTATCCACTTCTATTTCACTACAGGATAAACTACTACTAACAGCGACGAACACTCCACCACCGGTTGCATGCAATCTATCCTTTCTAAACACCGTCTGTACCTTTGTAAAAATTTCCGCAGAATTTATCTCTGGCTTCAACCAGCTTTCTGTACCTATAACGATTTCGGCTTCGGTGCTTTCTATCAGCGCTTGAAGTTCCGGTACTTTACCAACGCAGCTTCGACAGTTTACAATTACAATACCGATTGCTGCTTGGTCCCCGCATGTCCTGACTTTGCCCTGCACCCGTTGAGGCTGTTGCCCTTTCTGTACTTGCCCAAGGCCATCTAACCTAAAAGACCGCCCAGCCCACGCCACACAACCCCTGCTACCCGTGTAGCCGCTTGTTGCGTGTAGTGGACTCCTGACCTATCCAGCGGAACCCTAAACCCCACCACCCTATGGCGCAAGTCGAGGAATCTGCAGCCCACACGGTCGCAGAACCGTCTCAGCCTCTGATTCAGACCCTCCACTCGGCTCTGTACCAAAGGTCCGCAGTCAGTCCTGTCGACGATGCTGCAGATGGTGAGCTCTGCTTTCATCCCGCTAGCGAGACTGGCAGTCCTCACCAAATCAGATAGCCGCCGGAAGCCAGAGAGGATTTCCTCGGATCCATAGCGACACACATCATCGGTGCCGACATGAGCGACCACCTGCAGATGGGTGCACCCTGTACCTTTCATGGCATCCGGAAGGACCCTTTCCACATCTGGAATGACTCTCTCCGGTATACACACGGAATGCACATTGGCTTTCTTCCCCTCTCTTGCTGCCATATCCCTAAGGGGCCCCATTACGCGCCTGACGTTGGAGCTCCCAACTACCAGTAAGCCCACCCTCTGCGACCGCCCGGATCTTGCAGACTGAGGGGCAACCTCTGGAACAGGACAAGCAGCCATGTCAGGCCGAAGATCAGTATCAGCCTGCGACAGAGCCTGAAACCGGTTCGTCAGACAAACTGGAGAGGCCTTCCGTTCAGCCCTCCGGAATGTCTTTCGCCCCCTGCCACACCTTGAGACGACCTCCCTCTCTACCACAGGTGAGGGATCAGCCTCAATGCGGGCAGTATCCCGGGCAACCACAGTCGTAGTCCGATCGGGGGATGCGTGGGACGAGCTGACCGTCCCCGACAAACCCCCATCCGGAACCCCACAGTGATGCCCATTGGCAACAGCCTCAAGCTGTGTGACCGAAGCCAACACTGCCTGAAGCTGGGAGCGAAGGGATGCCAACTCAGCCTGCATGCGAACACAGCAGTTGCAGTCCCTATCCATGCTAAAAACTGTTGTGCAAAGAACGTCTGAGCTAATCTACAGAGAGCGCAAACAAATCGACACAAAATTTAAACGGTTATTAAAATAAAAGGTTGCCTAGTAAATGCAGTAATGCTGCTACTTGCGCACTGCTGACACACTGCTCGGCGGCGGAAGGAGACTACGCGATTTTACTCTATTCAGGTACTAAAACGCGATGCTACAACTCTCAAATACTATAATACGCCCGAAATTTATGAATTAAACAATGCAAGTACCAAAAACACGCAAAGAAATTAATAATTAAACTATGTAACAAATGCCCATGCCCGAAGGAGAACTCGAACCTCCGCCGGAACCAGCCGCACAGTCCATGACTGCAGCGTCTTAGGCCGCTCGGCTAATCCCACGCGGCGGTCTGTTATGACCTGCATTTTTTTTATCGACATCATCTTTTCAACACACTTTTGATCACACAAAAACGCTGCGTATGTGATAGAGGCAAGAAAGTGAACCTGCATTTTGTGAGCCATTCAGTATTCGTAGAGGCCAATGTGTGTCACGACTGTGAGGGTTGAATACGTTGTTCAGCCTGTCAACATGCCTCCGGGCTCCCTTCGAGCTTACGAGGGGGATAACAGACTGGTCCTCTTCAATTTTCCTCATATTCATAGGAACTGCAGTTCAGCGCCTGGACATCAAAGTCCTAAGGCAGGAGACAAAAGAAAAAAGGTCTGGAGCTTATTAGTAGTAAAGTCGTTGCTATCTAAGAACGTAGCGTTCAAGTCTGTTAAAGATGGCATCTCTGGATCGATTGTTGTTCGTAGCATAGCGTAACGCTTACGAACATAGCCAGACCCGCATCTACTGGTGGCCGAATCGCACAATAACCCTGAGTTCGGTGTGGGGCGGCGGTGGGGTGGGTATTGTTGTGGGGTTGTGAACTACTGAGGGCTACGGTGGGACGAAGCCTCTCCGTCGTTTCTAGGTCCCCAGTTCAATACACACACACACACACACACACACACACACACACACACCCAGTGAAGACCATAACTAAATGGGCTGATGGCTAACGAAAAGGAAACGAAGATTAAAATCTTTTATTTATTATGAAATTAAAAAGAGTATTGAACAAATACTGAATAATTATTTTTAATAAATATTACTTATTGGCCGTATAAAATAAATTAAAATTTGACACAGACGTGCGAAAGGTCTTATTCTTACATGAAAAATTACTCTTATCAATAATACTGTTCACCTCCAAAAACAAAATAGCATTCAAAAGTGACATTACAACGTAAGCTGGCGACGAGTCTGTACGGATCCAAAGGGTAATTCCTGCCACTATAACTCGCAAACAAAATTTTGGGCAAGTGCATTGATACATACATTGTGGAAACACTAAATTACAGCGTGGCCATCATTTAGTTTCTGATCTGTGTGCAAACTGCAACGACAATTCCTTTTCAGGAATATTCAGAGAATACTGTATACGGTTCTGACATCATTCACACATGGCCCAACCTCAACTGTTGCAGTCAGTGCTGCTGCTTTTCCAACTATCCAATGCAGTGGCGCTGATGGGCAAGCTAGTATGAAGCAAGATGTTCAAGAGATGTTTTTAAGATACCACCACCATTTCTGGCGTTCGACCGAAAACTTAAAGCTTGACCGACGTATGTCTCCAGACTGCGAGGATTTCATCACGTATGATGCATCAGGTGATAAGTTCAAAGCTTTCCTTGTTGCTAATCCTGGTGCAGACGTCTTTCAGTTAGTGAAGAATTTCTTTGGAGTTTACCTAATGACCGTCCTATTCAGAAATAAAAGATAAATTGGAATCATTTTGAGACCAAATGCATGCTGCAGCCGTCAGGCATAATTTTTTTCGATGATTTAAGAAACCAAATCAGTGCTATAAAGAGTGCATAGCACAACTACAGGGCTCAACTAAAGAATGTAAATTTTAGGGCGAAAATGTCGATTTAAAAGTTCATGTGCAGAGTCTCTCATTCGAGATATGCTTATCACACACCCCCAGACAATAAATCGATGAAATACCTCCTTAGCTTAACTAATTCGTCTTTGCAAGAAGGCCTGGCATTGGTTTGGACCCATTAGCAGACTCGTGTATCAGCTGACTCGCTGCAGTGATCGGACGACGAATGTTTACACCGCAGCGGCAGCCAAAGGACACGCGATCAGTGTGACCGCACCAACCATGTGACGCGGCAGTCAAACACTGTGAAGAAATTATGACTCCATAAGCAGATTTTCTTAATTTATTTAGACTTTTAGCAGTAATCACCGGCCATACAGCCAGCAATTGTTACCATAGTGTTATGTCAATAGAATTGCAAATGTTATAGTATAACAGCAAGAAATGAAATGAAATGTGTGTGAAATCTTATGGGACTTAACTGCTAAGGTCATCAGTCCCTAAGCTTACACACTAAATAACCTAAATTATTCTAAATAGTGTTAAGTTAGCAGAATTGTGGATTTCACAATAAAACAAGGATGGAAAAAGCAACAAAATTACGACCCAGTTTTCGAACCGAGCTGGTACCATATGGGGATGATATCCACAGCAAAGTCTAGTTTTATGGTGGATATCAGTTGATATATATATATATATCAAATCGATAAAGTAAAGCAATTACACTTGTAGGCAGAAGGTAAACCATGGCAATCGACCTCATGTATAAGACTACTTAAGCGGCCGAGTACATGGTAGACGCCAATATGACTTGGTTCAGACCCGCCATTGTCGTTAGGTCCTTATCGCAGTGCCCAAAGGAGATAATTTTTAACCGATGGAAATGAACGAGGTAACACCCGTGTCCCAGCCTCATGCGAATAATAGAACTCACTTTAACACACACAGTCGTAATCGAATTCAAATAGTTCATTTTTATTTTCAGATGCCCGGTTTCGATCTTCTAAGAAATTTGTTTTCGGATCTTACATTCTGTAAGGAGGAATAAAACATAATGCTGCATTTACAATCGGAAACGACACTAAAATAAAATAATGTTGTAAAAAAGCGAAGCTATATACCCTTGATGAGCGTTGGAACCGCTGGCGTGGAGCAGATTCCTCTGTGCAGGAGTGGAGAACAGCGGGAAATACCACTCGAATACCTGTCGTTAAATAGCGGAAGCCACGCCCATTGTCTCTAGCATAACATCATTGGTAGGCGATGGCCGTGAGACTTGATTATACTGGGCGAAGAACATGTATTAGAAGCACAACTATTAGGAGAGTGGTCCTTAAGAAAACAACGAAAGATATTTAGAATTTACAAAGAAGGACATAGGTTATAAAAAGCGACGAAATAAAAAAGCAGTCACTATCCCACCGCCCAATGACAGGGCTCATTTAAACGTGGACTGCCGTCTACAGGACCTTCTGGTAAACATAAAAGTGGCAAAGATTGTCGGTAGGATACCAGCATTGTAACCAAGGTGACGGTATACGTTTCGCCATTATTAAAAGACTTTATGAATTCCCACTGGCAAGGATGATGCAAGCTAGTAACCATGGAAACGATGTGGAATCGATAAGTACCGTCATCTGCCAACAGATATACGTAACCATCTGCAGCTATTGTAATACAATTATGTGATGAATATTTTGCGTAAATTAGCTGCTCATTATGTCGTTAGGAATGCCCATATGTAACTGTTCTTTGTTAAAACGGCCGAATTACTGCTTACAAGGAAAATACAGATCTGAAGCATGGATTACAGGACATACAGCAAGACATACAGCCACTTTATATTAGCGTAAGATATATGCATACATCAAGGATGCACTTGATTCCGTATTGAAGTAAATTTTAGTCGTAAGGAGCGATGAAATTAATAATAGTGATAAGATGGTAGAGTAAAAACTACCCTGTATGGACATTTGGTAAAAATTTACATACGTATGTATAATTTGAAGTTTGTTATAGCGTTTGTTTGAACATACATGATGTTTATCAGTCAAATGGCCACGCCACTGTTTACAAATATATATCTGAAGATGGTATCTGTTCTTTCGGACAGAGAGAACAGATATCATCTTCATATAATTATAGTTAAGGCTCACCGGCCATTTGACCATCTTCTTCTATGTGGATGCACAAACAGTGCCGGTACTCTTACGGGAATCGGCAAAAAGCCACAAGTAATGAGTATAATTATCACTATGAATATAGTGCGGGACAATAAGTTGGGAACGTGGGTTTCTCGAGAGGCGTGCCACAGATAAGTCCCTGCAATCGCAATATCCTCTGTGTCCTCGGTGGCTCAGATGGATAGAATGCCGGCACGGTAGCTCAGCGTGTTCGGTCAGAGGGCTGCATGCTCTCTGTAATAAAAATCTTAGTCAAGGCATCAACGACCAACTTGAACGGATGTCTTGTGACGTCCGCCCAGACCAAACGCAAACGAACTATATCGAACAACTTGAGAAAAAAAATAAAACAAAAAAAAAGATGGATAGAGCGTCTGCCATGTAAACAGGAGATCCCGGGTTCGAGTTCCGATCGGGGCACACATTTTCAACTGTCCTCGTTGACATATATCGACGCCTGTATGCTGCTAGGGGTATTCATTTCATTGTAAGAAATATACATGTAACCTTTATAGAAATGTAAAATATATGCATACATCAAGAATCCAAATTACTTTAGATCGTACATAAATCTTAGCCGCAAAAAGAGATGAAATTAATAACAGTGGTATAGTGAAACTGGTTTTGCATGACTGTCTGTATATAATCTTTCGGAAAAAATCGCAGCATCAAAAATTAATTACTGTAGAGTAATGACATTTCGAGAATACATTTGCTAAGGGAACATATTTAAGTGATTAACATTGCAAAATCACAAGTTAGTATAAGCGTGAGATAAGCCATTGCAAATGTCAAATGCTGCTACATTAATAACCGGTGCAGCCGCCAGAATGTTGAATTCAAGAATACAAATGTGCATGCATTGTGTTGTACAGGTGCCGGATGTCAGTTTGTTGCACGGAGTTCCACGCCTGTTGCACTTGGTCGGTCAGTACAGGGACAGTTAATGCTGCTTGTGGATGACGCTGGAGTTGTCATCCGATGATGTCTCATATGTGCTCGATTGGAGACAGATCTGGTGACTGAGCAGGCCAAGACAACTTGTCGACACTCTGTAGAGCATGTGGGAAACCGTTATCCTGTTGGAAAACACCCCCTGGGCTGCTGTTCATGAATGGCAGCACAACAAGCCGTATCACCAGACTGGCGTACAAATTTGCAGTCAGGGTGCGTGGGATAACCACAAGATTGCTCCTGCCGTCATACGAACTCGCATCCCAGAACCGTCGTAATTAAGTTTGTTCGGAACCCTTAGTGGGCGAGCCCTACTCGCTATTAGCCAATTTTTTTACTTGCGTAGCAGATCGTACCGTTGGTGGCAGCAGAAGAACTGGCTGATGGGGCGACCTATCCCCACCACCTTTTTTGCTTGCTTCCTCCACCGTCGCTTCTCAACCCAGTCCTCAGTCAGCAGCAATCGGAGAAGTCGGAAGCATCGGTCAAGTAGCATATTTGCTGCGCCATCCGCTCGCCCACTTCTGAGATCTTACAGCGAGTAGCGAAGTGGCACCAAGACCTGAACAGTTGAACATAAGCGAGCTTCGCAGGCTCCAGACTTGTACACCAAGCAGAATGTCGCCACTTAAACTACGTTAGCGATAGACGTCTGTTTAGTAGCAGTCCTTTCTTTATGATTTACTTGGACGAAATGACACAGAAGGAATACAGTAATGAGCCGTGAGAGAGCGGTACCGAGGTGATCTTGAGCCCCTGGCAGAACTGCAACAACGACTCCTTTCGCTGCCGGAGAAACACTACATTATTGCAATATTTTTTGTACAGGTGTAGTAAATTTTGTAATTTTTAGGTAGTTTTAATAAAAATGAAGCGTTATTGAAAAATATTACTTAAATGAGCCACATAGGCGAAAAATATTGCACGCAAAAAAACTTGCTAAAGGAATTGAAAATAAAACAAAATCTATGTCTTATTGTTTGTGACAGTTACTGTACTTTGATTTTATCACTATGAACAATAAAGAACAGATTTTATTTGAAGATGGGTTACAATTAAATGTTGAGAACAAATTCCTTTCCACGAACTGTATTCTTATTATAATTCAACTTCCGATTTCCTTGCTTTGAGCACGGCAAATTCATTGATAATATCACTGAATTCAAATTTAGTAGCTGTGTGGGATTTTATCGACAAGATAGCTGAATTTGGTAGTCTGCTTCACCTATACTCGACCTTAAGTAGCTAGATTACCTTTATGTTTAATGTCCTTAAACTGCGTTGAAATTGTCATAAATATCCCCGAAGCTATCACGGTGTTTGGATATGCATCTCGAAAATTTGGAAAAAAAAGTTCAAAATGTCCAAATGCGAATCTGTCTGAGTGCTCTTCATCAGGTCCTTCTACTGGAATTTGAAAGCGGTTGTTTCGTTAAATAGTTCTGCGTATCGATGTTTCTGTTGTTTTTAGGCATAAAATTCTGCTGCATATTTTCCGATCTAAGATACAGAGTTCTCATTTAACGTTTCCGTGACAGGAAATTTAAGTGAGATGAAATGGTGCGTTATATATGAGATCTGTTTCCCATTTCACTTATTATTCCATCAACTATATGGAAGCAGGCCAGCTTTAACAGTTTCACACCGGTTCTCATTTGGCAGAAACCGGCAAAAATGGGAAGCCTTCGGTTAAACAGCATATTACTTGCTTCAAGACCCGGTGGTAAGTCTTTCAGTTCCTACAATACTGTAGCGATGTAGCAGCAAAAACTTCATTGTTGAACATGAGGTCGCTGAACGGGCTACAGCTATATGAACCAAGCGCAGTGTTGGCACGTGGCCCGAGTGATACATGTTCGATAGTAGTCATTTCTTTATGTGCTACCTGGCCAAATGACATGTAATAACAGCGAGCGTTTTCAGTCGCGTACCGAGGGAAAGGCTTGCTCTTATAAATTTATTTACGCCTCAAGTTCCGTAGGATCAAATCGAGGAGCAAATCTCCAAGGCCATGGAACATGTCAGTACATGAAGTTACAACATAAATCTAATAAAAGATAAAAATAAAATGTTTATTAACCCAAAAAAGTCAGCTCATAAGTTTACGTAAACTCAATCAACAATACAATAAGAATCAGCTTAATTTTTCAAGGAACTCCTCGACAGAATAGTAGGAGCGATCCATGAGGAAACTATTCAGTTTAGATTTGAAAGCGCGTGGATTACTGCTAAGATTTTTGAATTCGAGTGGTAACTTATTGAAAGTGGATGCAGCAGTATACTGCACACCTTTCTGCACAAGAGTCAAGGAAGTCCGATCCAAATGCAGGTTTGATTTCTGCCGAGTATTGACTGAGTGAAAGCTGCTTATTCTTGGGAATAAGCTAATATTGTTAACAAGAAATGACAGTAAGAAATATATATATACTGAGAGGCCTATGTCAAAATACCCAGACTCTTGAGCAGGGGTCGACGAGAGGTTCGTGAACTTACACCACTTATTGCCAGAACCGCCCGTTCCTGAGCCAAAAAAAATCCTTTTAGAATGGGATGAGTTACCCCAAAATATAATACCATATGACATAAGCGAAAGAAAATAAGCAAAGTAGATTCATTTTCGCGTCGAACGATCACTCACTTCAGATACCGTTCGAATAGTAAAAATTGCAGCACTAAATCTTCGAACAAGATCCTGAACGTGGGCTTTCCACGACAGTTTACTATGTATCTGAACACCTCGAGATTTGAACAGTTCAGTTTCACTAATCATATGTCCGTTCTGTGAAATTAAACGTCAGGTTTTGTTGAATTGTATGTTAGAAACTGTACAGACTGAGTCTTACAGTGATTTAGCGTTAGTTTATTTTCTACGTACCATGAAGTTATGTCATGAACTGCTCTATTTGAAACCGAGCCAATGTTGTGCGCAATATCCTTTATTACCAAGCTAGTGTCATCAGCAAACAGAAATATTATAGAGATACTCGTAATACTGGAGGGCATATCATTTATATAAATAAGGAAAAGGGGTGACCCCAACACTGATCCCTGGTGCATTCCCCCCCCCCCCCCCTCCCTCTTGACCATACTCTACCCAGATCCCACATCATAGCCGTTCTCAACATCGTGAATAATGAAATTTTGCTGTCTGTTGCTAAAGTAAGAGTTGAACCATTTGTGAGCTACTCCCCGTATTCTGTAATGGTCCAACTTCTGGAGCAATATTTTGTGATCAACAAAATCAAACGGCTTAGTTAAATCAAAAAATATGCGTATCGTTCGAAACCTTTTGTTTAACCCATCCTGTACCTCACAGAGAACAGAGAATCTAGCATTTTCAGTTGTTAAACTTCTAAATCCGAACTGTACATTTGATAGCAAATCGCGTGATTTAAAATGATCAATTATCCTTACATACACAGGCTTTTCAATAACTTTAGCAAACAGTGTTGGCATAGAAATAGGTCTAAAATTACCTGCATTATCCCTTACTCCCTTTTTATAAAGCGGCTTTACTACTGAGTACTTTAATCGTTTAGGAAACTGACCATTCCTAAATGAAAAATTATAAATATAGCTAAATACAGGGCTAACATGTGCAGCACAGTACTTTAATAATCTGCTAGGCACTCCATCATAACCACGAGAGTCCTTAGTCTTCAGTGATTTAATTACTGACTCAATCTCCCCCTTGTCTGTATCACAGAGGAGTATTTCAGACATCAATCTCGGAAAGGCATTTGCCAAGAAAGTTTTATGATTCCCTATAGAAATTATTTTTTTTATTTAATTCGCCAGAAATGCTCAGAAAATGATTGTTAAATACTGTGATCTGGTTTATGAGTAAAATGAATATTTTTACTACGAACTGCCTTTATAGCATCGACCTTGTGCTGCTGATCAGACACTTCCATCACAACTGACCATATGGTTTTAATTTTATCCAGTGAATTAGCAGTTCTATTTGCATACCACATACTCTTTGCCTTCCTAATAACGTTTTTAAGCACCTTACAGTACCGTCTGTAATGGGCTACTGTAGCTTGATTGTGACTACTTCTAACATTTTGATATAATTCCCGCTTTGTTCTACATGTTACTCTTATCCCACTAGATAGCAACCCGGGGTGCCTACTACTGCTAGTACCCCGTTTAGAACGTTCTAATGGAAATAAACTCTCAAAGTACATGAGAAATGTGTTAAGGAAAGCATTATATATATCATCTATGTTATCGGCACTATAAACACCCTGCCACTCTTCTTTCTTGACGAGGTTTAAAAAACTCTCTATTGCTGTTGGATTAACTGTCATATACAGTTTGTAATTACATGTGACATTTGCTTGAGAACAAAAGCCTTTTAGTGTTAAAATTTGTGCATCATGGACTAAAAGGCCATTCACCCTTTTACTAACAGAATGATCATCTAGTAATGAAGAATGAATATAAATATTGTCTATGGTTGTGCTACTGTTCCCCTGTACCCTAGGTGGAAAAAACAAAGTCTGCATCAGATCATATGAGTTTAGGAGATCTAGCAACATCCTTTTTTCTTGCACCATCATATACAAAATTTATATTGAAGTCGCCAATTTCTAGTACTTCCTACAAAGTGAATCAAGGATCCTCTCTAGCTTGAGCAGAAATGCTCTGAAGTCAGAGTTAGGGGACCTATAAACGACGACAATTAGAAGTTTAGTTTCACTAAATTCAACTGCCCCTGCACAACATTCAAATATTTGTTCAGTGCAGTGCCGTGCTACTTCTATGGACTCAAATGCAATACTGTTTTTTACGTACGTGGCCACTCCCCCACCCCGCAAGGAACTCCTTGAAAAACAGCCAGCTAATCTGTATCCTGGTAGAGGAAGCCTCTGAAATGTCGAATTATTTAAGTGGTGCTCCGACACACCAATAATTTCAGAGTCAACATCTATAAGCAGTTCGCTAACCTTATCAGAAGACAAAAGACAGAAACACGCCCGTCGGAAGTTCGAGTCCTCCCTTGGGCATGGGTGTGCGTGTTGTCCTTAGCGTAAGTTAGTTTAAGTTAGATTAAGTAGTGCGTCAGCCCAGGAACCAATGATCTCAGCAGTTTGGTTCCATAGAACTTACCACAAATTTCCAATTTTACCACAGAAACACGTGTATCAGGAGAACTCGAGTGCCTCTCCCGGTTTATTCTTACACCATCTGGTCAGATCTTGCGTCTTCTCTGTGTCTGCTTCGTTGGCGGAGGCCTATCTCGCCACACCCTCAGTATGGCTCTGCCATAACCTTCACATAGGTTACGAATTTTTTAATCGTTCTTGTGGTGTTGTCCTTGCCGATCGTAACAGAAACCTTAGTGTTTTGGAATTATTTCATGTGGTTTGCATCTTTACCGCGTTTATTCTGCAGGAAGCACACAAATACTTGTATCCGTTGTCTGTCACCTTGTACATGGATTCCTGTATTCAAGACAGACGACACGTAGCATTCAGAAATACAGAAAACAGTACGTTTAATTTCTTATAGAGAGAAAAGTACTGTCGCATTTCTAGTGTGTCATCTATGACGTTCAGTGACAACGTAAATACTGGTAGGCAATGTATAACTTTAAATATGTAGTATATAAAGATGTATTTTGCTTTAAATAAGTCCTTTACAATTTTAGTAGCAGTTCATACTTAATTAGAACGTGCTTAGCTCATTCGTAGTTGTCGTTATCAGCAGTGGCACGTCTGAGCAGAGTAATCTTTCTTCAAGAGGTGTCAACATTGTTTGCAACAATAGATTCTACGAATTGCACATACTCAAATGTTTGAATAATGTAGTAACTAGTTTATCGTTATTCTTCACGTCCACGTATTTATTTCTCAACATAGTCATCCTGGCAGCGAACACATTTCTCCCTACGAGAGACCCGTTTGTTGATACCGTCACTGTAGAATGTTTGACTTTGCTGACGGAGCCACAACCTCACCCCTGCCTGCGCTGTTACATCACTATCAAATCGAAGTCCTTGAAGGTGTTCTTTAAGTTCTGGAAAAGGACGAAGTTCTGTCACTCACTTTGAGGTTATCACCACAGTTTCCTTCATTACGAGCACAAACAACCCAACGCCGCACGTTCCCGATGTTGATACAATCATCAACGTACACAGCTTTCATTCTTCTGTGGCTGTCAATTGAAGACACGATTATTGCTGTTAGAAACTAGATTACGGCACGCCATGTTACACGCTTTTCGCCTGTCTACCTCTTGCGCCTGTAGCATCTGTTTAAATCCATAATGGCACTTCCCCCTAGTTCCAAAAATCGAACTCCTCGGCGCAGCGTATGTTTTGCTTCCGTCATCCTGACTGCACCCACATTGCTCCCTAACTTGTTCACTTCCGGTGGGTTTCAGGCATATTAACTGTTGCTACTGCCTCCCCACGGGAATTCCGAGAATAATTTCTTCCGTACCTATTGTATTTCGTCTCGCGTAATTCTTCTAGTGCCGATCTAGCACGATTTGCCCTTTCCATACTCTAAAAGGACTTCGAAAATACAATAAACAAAGAAATATCCTATACATATAAAATATCTTCGCACGCAGTTGAATTTATTTTCACTTGCAACATAATAAAACGACAAGAAAACAAAATACCCCAAAATACAGGTGAGACATACATTTCTCTCTGGCGAAGCTATCGCTGCTGAAAAGAACGCAAGCAAGCGAAGCGGTGACCGCAAAAGTGGTCGCTACAACAGTATTCTGCACACCAAATTGCGTCTCACTGTGCCGTTTCTAACTGCGTTTATCAGCGGTAGGACTCCTGGATCAGGGTCGACATGAAATATTCATAATTCTGGTTTGCATGTCGTTGTGACGCGCTGGGAATTGGCAGTGAAGCGTGCGAACTGCCTGTAGCACTTCCGCGCTCAACACAGAAACGTTCCGCAAGATGGCATGTGCCTTGTATAACTTGAAACCAACAAACTGCTGGCTACAATAATTGAAAATCGCTGTGAACTCAGCACTGTGGTAAATATAAATGACATCAATTCTCATTAGTCTTTAGTGATGCAAATGAAGTAAATTTCCTACATCGAACATTAAATTTTCCGTGTAGGGGCGCCTGGTTTACAATGGAATGCAGCCACAGTGAGAGCACACTTTAGTTCTACAAAAGAGGCCGGTCATATTTATATTTTAATTAGAGTCACCTGACTAGAACTGTTGTACGACAGAAGAGAACACGATCCTAGGCTGGAGTCTTTCAGTTTATTTCCTTAACTTCATGTTGTTGTTGTTGTGGTCTTCAGTCCTGAGACTGGTTTGATGCAGCTCTCCATGCTACTCTATCCTGCGCAAGCTTCTTCATCTCCCAGTACCTACTGCAGCCTACATCCTTCTGAATTTGCTTAGTGTATTCATCTCTTGGTCTCCCTCTACAATTTTTACCCTCCACGCTGCCCTCCAATACTAAATTGCTGATCCCTTGATGCCTCAGAACATGTCCTACCAACCGATCCCTTCTTCTAGTCAAGTTGTGCCACAAACTCCTCTTCTCCCCAATCCTATTCAATACCTCCTGATTAGTTATGTGATCTACCCATCTAATCTTCAGCATTCTTCTGTAGCACCACGTTTCGAAAGCTTATATTCTCGTCTTGTCCAAACTATTTATCGACCATGTTTCACTTACATACATGGCTACACTCCATACAAATACTTTTAGAAACGACTTCCTGACACTTAAATCTATACTCGATGTTAACAAATTTCACTTCTTCAGAAACGCTTCCTTTGCCATTGCTCGTCTACATTTTATATCCTCTCTACTTCGACCATCTTCAGTTAGTTTGCTCCCCAAATAGCAAAACTCCTTTACTACTTTAAGTGTCTCATTCCCTAATCTAATTCCCTCAACATCACCCGAGTTAACTCGACTGCATTCCATTATCCTCGTTTTGCTTTTTTTGATGTTCATCTTATATCCTCCTTTCAAGGCACTGTCCATTCCGTTCAACTGCTCTTCCAAGTCCTTTGCTGTCTCTGACAGAATTACAATGTCATCGGCGAACCTCAAAGTTTTTACTTCTTCTCCTTGAATTTTAATACCTACACCGAATTTTTCTTTTGTTTCCTTTACTGCTTGCTCAATATACAGATTGAATAACATCGGGGACAAGCTACAGCCCTGTCTCACTGCTTTCCCAACCACTGCTTCCCTTTCATGCCTCTCGACTCTTACAACTGCCATCTGGTTTCTGTACAAATTGTAAATAGCCTTTCGCTCCCTGTATTTTACCCCTGCCACCTTTAGAATTTGAAAGAGAGTATTCCAGTTAACATTGTCAAAAGCTTTCTCTAAGTCTACAAATGCTAGAAACGTAGGTTTGCCTTTTCTTAATCTAGTTTCTAAGATAAGTCGTAGGGTCGGTATTGCCTCACGTGTTCCCATATTTCTACGGAATCCAAACTGATCTTCCCCGAGGTCGGCTTCTACCAGTTTTTCCACTCGTCTGTAAAGAATTCGCGTTAGTATTTTGCAGCCGTGACTTATTAAACTCATAGTTCGGTAATTTTCACATCTGTCAACGCCTGCTTTCTTTGGGATTGGAATTATTATATTATTCTTGAAGTCTAAGGGTATTTCGCCAGTCTCATACATTTTGCTCACCAGATGGTAGAGTTTTGTCAGGGCTGGCTCTCCCAAGGCTGTCAGTAGTTCATATCAGAATTAAAAGATTTATAGTAACTTATTTGAACCAAAAGGTGAATATCAGTTCACTTAATTATGACAAAGATGATCCCCTGACTTAAATCTAAAAAAAGTACTCTATCTTAAAATTATTATTGCGTAGGGTTCTGCGACCAGAGTCAGTTGACATACAAGTTTCCTCATTATCGTGCTACGTCTTAACGTAAAAACTATACTGGTGAAACCAACGTTTCGGCCACGGTTACAGTTGCCTTCTTTTGGGTCTACTGATTACATTACGAAGCGGTACGATACTCAGAAAACTTTTACGTCAGTTATTTTAAAAACAGAATGTACTGTCTCCAACTGGTACGCACCTCATACTATATGGAAGATTGCCACAGAACTGCAATTGGCATCCCAGATTTGTGGAGCTCGCAAACGCAAGTTAAAAAACCGGATCGAAGATCCAGGTAAATGAAATCATTGAAGAAGCAACACAAGTTGTGGAATTAACCTTTCAAATTGTGTGTTGCTGAGGGCAAAGGCAGCGCTAATGCTAAAAGCGACACTTACTAAAGACTCAGCAAAGTACGGCGAGCGGGCGCCTCTCTCGCTACGACCTCATGGCCACACGTCTCCACACCGTATTCCGGTCTTCCTGTAAGTCGCTCTCCGCTCTCAAAAACCGACGACTTGAAGAGGAGAATTAACGACTTTCGCGACAGTAATATGGAAGAATTTATATGATTACACCAGAAAGCAAAATCTGCAAAAACGTCTCTGCCATCACTTACTGTACTAACTAGAGGTTGGTACACTGCACTTGCTGTGTCACCGGTCTTTGACTCGAGACATTCAGGTCAGAGCGCCCGTGCCGCTGACCCATTTGACTGACTGACAATGGTTCAAATGGTTCAAATGGCTCTGAGCACAATGGGACTTAACTTCTGAGGTCATCAGTCCCCTAGAACTTAGAACTACTTAAACCTAACTAACCTAAGCCCATCACACACATCCATACCCGAGGCAGGATTCGAACCTGCGATCGTAGCGGTCGCGCGGTTCCAGACTGTAGCGCCTAGAGCCGCTCGGCCACCCGGCCGGCGGGACTTAACAGCGGAGGTCATCAGTCCCATAGAACTTAAAACAACTTAAACCTAACTAACCTAAAGACATCACACACATCCATGCCCGAAGCAGGATTCGAACCTGCGACCACAGCGGTCGCGCGGTTACAGACTGAAGCGCCTAGAACCGCTCGGCCACTTCGGCCGGCTGACTGACTGACATCTCACGTGTAAGATTCAAATATTTTCCCATACTCAGTACAGCAAAATAGCGCTTTCGTGTGTGCATCAGCCTACAGGATGTGGAGATTTGTCAAGCCAGCAATACTCGGGAGACCAGCAGCCACTAACTCTAATTTCAAAAGCCCATACCGACGCACGGACACTGAAAACAGGCTAGCTTTCGCCCGAGCAACTCTGCGAACCCACAGCCCAGCAGGGGGTTGTATCCACCCCGCATTCAAAGCGCCAGGACCACCCAGGCTTCTCACAACACATCCGCTTTGGCCTGTCTCAGGGAAGAGAAATTCAAGAATCTTACTCCACGAGCCACTAGCTAAGTACAGGGTAGCGCACAATTGCTGCTAGAAAGTACTTGTCTACTGTGATTGACATGTATGCCGTAAATGATACTCCTTGTGATATTGTCGTATTGCAGCTCTGCAAATTCTATATCTTACTCACCGATGTCTCAGTTCACATTTCAGAATGGAAACACTAACACTGGAACAGCGTTTGTTGATCTCAAAGACAATTTACCCTTATTCTGGTTATACAGGTTGTATCAAAAAGAATCATCCGATTTAAAAAAAATCATAACAATCACGTTATTTGAGGCATATGCGTGAACACCGTACTGTTGGAAAGAGCAAACTCTCGAGTTTTACATGTTTCCCTGTAGGTAGTAGCAGTGTGTGCCCACTTCAGTTCTGGTAAAAATGGTATCTGGACAACAGAAAGCGTTTTTTGTTCTACGCTTTGCGCAGTGCGGGTCAGTAGTAACTGCCCAGCGTGACTTTCGTACTAAATATGGCATGGATCATCCTACAGCACAGAGGATTAGACGACGGCATGAACAATCCCGAGAAACAGGTTGTTTGTGTAAAGGCAAATTGTCGGACTGTCCCCGAGTGTCTGACACAGACGTCGAACGCATCCGCCATAGTTTCTTTCACAAGGAGTCCGCAGAAATCCGTTCGCCGTGCAGCTCGACAGCTCAACATGCCCCCGATGTCCGTCTGGCGTGTGTTGCGTCGACGTTTACACAGGAAACTATACAAAATTCAGCTATTGCAAGCTCTTCGTGAAGTTGACAAGCAACAACGTTTGGAGCTCTGTAATTTCGTTCTTGACAAGATGGAGGATGACAGTTTTCTTCCACGCTTAGTGTTTAGTGACGAGGCAATATTCCATATAAAGGGAAAGATGAACCGTCATAATGTGAGAATATGGGGTACGTAACAACCACATAAAATTATGCAGTAGGAGAGGGACTCTCCAAAATTTAATGTGTTTTGTGCAGTTTCGCGGGAAAAGGTGTATAGTACATTTTTCCTTGCCGGGAACACGGTTACAGAAAGCATATATCTCGATATGCTTCAGAACTTCCTTTTTCCACAGTTGCAGACTGACTCGAACGACTCCATTTTCCAGCAGGATGGGGCACTGGCATCTGGAAATACGGGAATTTCAATAATCAAAGGATTACTGAACGATGGATCGGTCGCACTGGACGAAATGATTCAGTGTTACATTACTGTCCTCCAAGATCACCGAACCTGACTGTATGTGATTATTTCTTGTGGTGGTTTATAAAAGACTCTGTTTATGCCCCCCTGTTAGCAACAAAAATGAATGACCTGAGACATCACATAACAGCAGCTGTGGAAGCTGTAACTCAAGATATGCTCGCTGTAGTGTGGGAACAATTTGAATACCGCATTGACATATCCTCAGCAGTTTGGTCCCTTAGGAATTCACACACACCGCATTGTCATGCGCTGTACATCTCAAGGGGGGCATTTTGAACACCTGTGAAAAGGTATGAAAAAAGCTTTTCGAGTTTTCCGTTCATCAAAAAACAAAATTCACTGTATATGTTTATTAGTTTCAGAGATATAGACATGCCAAATCGGATGATTCTTTTCGATATACCCTGCATTGTTGCGATGATGCGCGCATGCAACAGCACATTTGGTCGAGAGCAGCAACATCCGGAATGACCATTTCTCGGTGAGATTACAATACGAAACTGGAGTCAAATTCAAAATTTAAGCATTCTCTGATATAGATTTTGTGCAGCGTTTTACTTGTTTTCAACAGGTTGATGAAATGTTTTAAAAAGACCGGATTCCTACATGATTCCAGGAAGGGTCAGTAAGGACGACCAGGTTCAGTTGTAACCCTGTTAAATGTGGACCGAGTGGAACCTTATTCAGTGAGGAGTCCAGTACATCAACAAGACATGCAACACAGCAACTCAGCATATAACGACGGCCTTTCCAGAAGATAATGTAAGAAAACATAACGGTGCCAGCCTTTGAAGGACATGGATGTGGAGCGGCGATATTCTTTTGGAAACGAGATGATTGAGGCGTTTAAAGTAGGTGCAGTCGATACGGGTTAGATGTGGCTTAGTGATGTGGCACACTTTCATCTGCATGACTACGTCAACAAACAGGACTCGCACCACTGGGATACTGAGAATTTACACGTTCAAGCTGCTACTCCACCTTATCAACAAAACTTCACTGTTTGGCACACAGCCAGTGCATAATGCATTACTGTGCATATATTTATTGAGGGGTCTGTCACAGCAGACAAATACAGACAGGTACCGGAACATGAATTTGTACCGGTTGCACGACGCCGTCGACTGCTCCGAAACTACTGGGCCATGCAGGATGGAGCAAATCCACACCATGCTGCAAACGTCTTCGATTGTTTTCAAGAGACATTCAGAGATCAGATCATTGCCTTGGACACCTTAGCATTCACTAAACATGTTGTGGAATGGCCCCCTATAGTCCCGATCTCAACCCATGCGATTATTTTTTATGGGGTTATCTGACTGAGAGAGTCTATAAAGGTGTACTGCAGGATGTTGGAACTGAAATTTCCAGAGAGATTCGTACAATGTAAAACAATGCTCTTCAAAACGTCATCACGGAATCCACTTCAAAATGGTTCAAATGGCTCTGCGCACTATGGGACTTAACATCTGAGGTCATCAGTCCCCTATATTTAGAACTACTTAAACCTAACTAGCCTATGGACATCGCACACATCCATGCCCGAGGCAGGATTCGAACCTCCGACCGTAGCGGTCGCTTGGTTCCAGACTGAAGTGCCTAGAACCGCTCGGCCACAACGGCCGGCGAATCCAGTTCAAGGCTCTCTACACACTCATTGCTGCAGAAGAAAAGCGCTTTCAAAACTTCTGCATTAAATTTCAGGTTGTCTGCTATAGCATAAATATGATAACAAGAATCTATTACACCATACTATGTCGTAGCAGACAAAAACTTGATAATATCTACCTTGTGCCATCCTGTATTTCCCTCGTGTATACTTAAGAAAATGCAGCTGCGAAATTTAATTAGTATCGCGACTGTACTTTTACAACACTTTGTGGACATTCGCAACTGCTCGTACAGCTGCAGCTGAACAGCCAATTTAGCTACAGATCACTGTTCGTACTAATCATCCCATCAAATTACTGAACTGTAGGAGGTTGTGAGGGATTGCACTACCAGCTCCTCGGTTAGGATACCATATTACACTGTGTAAACAGTAGTCATAGAGTTGTAGTTATCACCTCGAAAAAGTCAAGCTTTGAACCTGAGACTTTGTGACGGCTTTAGCCCTTCTCCACAGCTTCACTCTTCAATGCGACACCCTATTCCTAACGCCGGATAACTTGGTTGGAGACCATGATTATACAAACCCTCATTTTTGGTTGTTCAAGACACGTTCCGGTTCAAAAATCACCTTGTCCTTACTCTGGAAATGCCAGCCACGGAATGGTTTTTCCATACGAGAAAAGAGGAACTAGTCTGGGCGCCGTCTAATGAGAATACTGGAGTGAGACATCGTATAATTACCCAAAGGAGCGGCATGTGTCCTGTGCAGGAAAAGGCGGGGCGTTTTCGTGGAGTAAACATACCCTTTGGACGCCTTTTCACGGCTCCTCGTCTTGCCAAAACTATCGCAGAATTTTCAAGAGATTTCGGTAGTATGCTCCCGTGACGGTTTGACCTTTACGAACGTAATCTGTTTGCACCATACCATGGAAGTCCCAAAATCCACTCAGCATCACCTTGCACCATGCCGGTTGCGGCCTTCGTCATTTCCGGCGGTGAGGAATCCACATGTTTCCACTGCTTGCTTTGATCATTTGTCTCGGCATCACAATGATAACCCAGCACTCGTCCATGAGGATTAAACTGCTAAACAAGACATCTGGATCTGACTGATACAGCTGCCACATTTCCGCTGCTGCAGCGATCATAAACCGGTTACTGCATCCATGATTTCAGCCGTAAATAGAAATATTAAAAAAGGTAGGAAGATTTTTCTGTTTAGCCAAAGTGACAAAAAGCAGATTTCAGAGTACCAGACGGCTCAACACATAAGTTTTGTCTCGAGTACAGATAGTGTTGAGGATCAGTGGACAAAGTTCAAAACCATCGTACAATATGCTTTAGATGAGTATGTTCCAAGCAAGATCATAAGAGATGGAAAAGAGCCAGCGTGATACAACAACCGAGTTAGAAAACTGCTGCGGAAGCAAAGGGAACTTCACAGCAAACATAAACATAGCCAAAGCCTTGCAGACAAACAAAAACTACGCGAAGCGAAATGTAGTGTGAGGAGGGCTATGCGAGAGGCGTTCAATGAATTCGAAAGTAATGTTCTATGTACCGACTTGGCAGAAAATCCTAAGAAATTTTGGTCTCATGTCAAAGCGGTAGGTGGATCAAAACAAAATGTCCAGACACTCTGTGACCAAAATGGTACTGAAACAGAGGATGACAGACTAAAAGCCGAAATACTAAATGTCTTTTTCCAAAGCTGTTTCACAGAGGAAGACTGCACTGTAGTTCCTTCTCTAGATTGTCGCACAGATGGCAAAATGGTAGATATCGAAATAGACGACAGAGGGATAGAGAAACAATTAAAATCGCTCAAAAGAGGAAAGGCCGCTGGACCTGATGGGATACCAGTTCGGTTTTACACAGAGTACGCGAAGAACTTGCCCCCCTTCTTGCAGCGGTGTACTTTAGGTCTCTAGAACAGCGTAGCCTTCCAAAGGATTGGAAAAGGGCACAGGTCATCCCGTTTTCAAGAAGGGACGTCGAACAGATGTGCAGAACTATAGACCTATATCTCTAACTTCAATCAGTTGTAGAATTTTGGAACACGTATTATGTTCGGGTATATTGACTTTTCTGGAGACTAGAAATCTACTCTGTAGGAATCAGCATCGTGTGAAACCCAGCTCGCGCTATTCGTCCACGAGACTCAGAGGGCCATAGACACGGGTTCCCAGGTAGATGCCGTGTATCTTGACTTCCGCAAGGCGTTCGATACAGTTCCCCACAGTCGTTTAATGAACAAAGTAAGAGCATATGGACTATCACACCAATTGTGTGATTGGATTGAAGAGTTCCTGGATAACAGAATGCAGTATGTAATTCTCAATGGAGAGAAGTCTTCCGAAGCAAGAGTGATTTCAAGCGTGCCGCAGGGGAGTGTCATAGGACCGTTGCTATTCACAATATACATAAATGACCTTGTGGATGACATCGGAAGTTCACTCAGGCTTTTTGCGGATGATGCTGTGGTGTATCGAGAGGTTGTAACAATGGAAAATTGTACTGAAATGCAGGAGGATCTGCAGTCAATGTAGACAAGTGTAATGTGCTGCGAATACATAGAAAGAAAGATCCCTTACCATTTAGCTGCAATATAGCAGGTCAGCAACTGGAAGCAGTCAATTCCATAAATTATCTGGGAGTGATTTAAAATGGAATGATCATATAAAGTTGATCGTCGGTAAAGCAGATGCCAGACTGAGATTCATTGGAAGAATCCTAAGGAAATGCTATCCGAAAACAAAGGAAGTAGGTTACAGTACGGTTGTTCCCCCACTGCTTGAATACTGCTCAGCAGTGTGGGATCCGTACCAGATAGGGTTGATAGAAGAGAGAGAGAAGATCCAACGGAGAGTAGCGCGCTTCGTTACAGGATCATTTAGTAATCGCGAAAGCGTTACGGAGATGATAGATAAACTCCAGTGGAAGACTGTGCAGGAGAGACGCTCAGTAGCTCGGTACGGGCTTTTGTTGAAGTTTTGAGAACATACCTTCACCGAGGAGTCAAGCAGTATATTGCTCCCTCCTACGTATATCTCGCGAAGAGACCATGAGGATAAAATCAGAGAGATTAGAGCCCACACAGAGGCATACCGACAATCCTTCTTTCCACGAACAATACGAGACTGGAATAGAAGGGAGAACCGATAGAGGTACTCAAGGTACCCTCCGCCACACACCGTCAGGTGGCTTGCGGAGTATGGCTGTAGATGTAGATGCTGCCTGTGTTCGGTGGGCTCTTTGAATGATGTGATCAGTCGCGAAACCCAGCGGCCGTCGACCATTGTTATGGTCAAAATGCCACGCAAGATGCTGAAAAGTGGTCCATGACTGATTATATAAGAGTATCGGAGCACCAGGACATCCACTTTTGCAGCCATTCCCGATTCTCCTCAGTTAGATGGTCTCGTAGTTCGCTCCGCCGCCATTCAGAATTGTTTGACGCCACTGGAAGGTTCTGCGCCGTCTATCTGTCATACGGTGGTGTAATCTCGCAGTACACTTCTGCGAACTCAAGCTGTGACTGCGTGCTACGACGTTGCGGCGTGAGTATTTCAATGTGTACCGCGGCGGCAGACATCTAAATAGCAACAAACAAAAAATTATGTAACTTTTTTTCGGGTAGGGTAGATAATTAAACTGTATTATACTCTTCGTTGTTCTGTTACTCGTCAGAGTAGGATGAATCTCAGGATGGCGGAAGACGAGAAAAGTACCTTTCGAAAAGTTAACGTCTATGAAACTGGCGTAATTTTCTGACCATACTTAAGTTTGACGAGTAACTCCTTGAGAATGAGTCTGAGTTGTTAACAGCGATTACTGCATACGGTTTGTAATAACGCGGATCGTATACGGTCCGCATAACGGCCGTAGCACACTTGCAGATGCCATTCACTTAGATAGTAATTGCGTTTGCCGACGTGTTAAAGATAACGGAGAATGTTTGTTGCCTCGTAAGAAGGATGGCGGGGTATGGGGAGGGGGAGCTGTATCGAAAGAATGCATGGCGGTAATAGCTAGCGAGGAATGCCAGGTGCGTAAGGCGCTCCCCCTCCCTCCTCCCCATCGCTAACCCATGGCCCCTCCCTTCCCGCCCCCTTCCCCCTCTCCCGCGGCGCAAGCGGGCAAGGCGCCGACCTGTCTGGCGCGGCGGGGACGAGAAAAACTCCGGTGCGCGGCGCTGCCAGATCTCTGCAGGGCAGCTCCCAAGTCTTGATCACGCCACAAGACAACGAAGCTCACCTGCGCTACCTCTACCGTCAGCTAAGGCCACATTTCGATGCCGTGATTTTCACGTCCAGACGCAAGCGCTTTACGACTATTGCGTTAGCGGCTGGCCGCAAGTAATGGGAACAGCAAGAAAAACACAAGTGTAACTTTATTCTCCAACGCAAACAAAAGACGTCGCAGCTTTTATGTCTTACTCCGCAATTTAGTCAACATTTACAGTTGACGTTTTGACCGACGATGAAGCTGTCGTTTCAAACCTGACATTCAGGGCTTCGACTCATTTCCGCCGCGACCAATAACTCATCTGCAATTTTTAGTCTTTCCGGCGCGGTGCCGTTGTGGTAAGACTCATTTAGGAGAAATGAGGCTCAGAGTCCGGTCCGGTCAAAACCTAATTCAGGTTTTCTGTCATTTGCCTAAATTACTTAAGGTGAATGCAATGATGTTTGTTTTGAAATAGACGTGGTCAGTTTCCTCCCTGACTTTATCCAGTCTGAGGTTACGCGCGGTCTTTAACGACCTTGGCATTTTTGAGATGTTAAACACTAATCTTCCTTCCTTTCCAGTCTCCACATAAACGCCGATAGTTTCGAAAAAGAAATCATCTCACCCCGATAACGTCACAAAAGCTGAGTAGACTGTACAGAAACACCGTCTTGTGACGATACTTTTCGATTGCTTAGCAACTCATCATCAAATGTTTTAATTTGTTACTTCGTAATTATTCAATTGAGCAGTCTCCGAACAGCGGTGTGACGTGACTGAGGAATTTATACCCCTTTTTCTGAGAGTTTATCAACTGCCTGTACAGTTGACGAGTAACGTCTTGAGAACATAGAATGATAACTTGCTAAGAAGCGGAACCGGAAATGAAACTTGTTTGTCTGAACCGACCTTGAAAAATTGAATAAAAAATTTTCGAGAGTGCATAGAACGTGCGTCAGTCGACCGTCGCACAATTTACGTAAGGGATTTTCAGCAGTGGAATGTCGCACAATGTAAAACTTGCGATAGATGCATACGAGATTTTTTAGATGTAGGAGACGCAGACGGGGCTTCTCAAAACATTAACATCTTTCTTCATTGACAGTGCACTGTGTAGAGGAGCACCGAAGAAGCGCATACCCAACTTACCCTCTTAGAAAACAAACAAGAAAAAAATCCTCGCAAAGGAACTCAATTTGAAGAAAGATAAAACATCATCATAATGACTTCTGGCTATTGGAAGGTTCGTAACGCCATTGCTATCTCCATCTAATCCTGCTCCATGTCAATTGTTACATAGTCTGATATCTTCCTCTCTACACTTCATCAAGTATTTTTATTCTTCTCCTTCCTATTTTCTTCTGTCCTTCCATTGTTCCTTCGACAGCTGTCGTTAGATTTCTTTTCCTTTTTCTTGTCCCACACCATTTGCTTTCGTTTTGTTAACCAGGTATAGGAGAGAGATCTTTGTTCCACTACATTTTCGATTGATTCTCTGTTCTCCACTTTATCCACCCAAACCGAAATCTCGAATGTTTCTGCTTCGTCTCTTTCTCTCTTCTTCAGCCCCAGGTGTACGACATTTCCGAATCGGGGCAAACACTTGACAGTGACGACTCCCTTCCTCCTCCCCCCCCTCCCCCACCCACTATCGTGGGTTCGAGAGAGGTCTCCAAAAAAATCGATTTTTCAAAAATATGTTCATTTTGTAGCTCACGTATTTTGATGTCTTCGAGGAAAAAGACATGGTATTCGGTCTTAAGTGTGCCAAAGTGCAGTGCCACGCCTCTTCACGCAGCATTCTGTTATCGTACGTCACTGTATTTCGCTCTAAGCCATCAAGTCTATAATCAGGATAGCGCAAAAATTAAAATGTCCTGTTGTGCCTCGTGCTCCCAGTAGGCCGGTTTGACATCCTACACTCCTTACCAAAACTCACAGTTAATACTGGGTGGTATTATTTTTGACTGGAAGAATCAGTACTCTTCTGATAATTTGAACTGTTTATTGCCTATTAGCTAATAACTTTCTCTTTTCTCTGACATAAAATTAAATATAAGAAACTTAAAACCAGTAAGGACAAGAGACAAGCAAGACAGTACACATTTCTTCAATCCTTAGGTCTCAGCATTTTTTTCCCTCTATAATCTTGCTACAACATTACACGGCGTGCAAAAGAATCAATTACTTCATCGAAGTTGGTCAAACGTTTTGCTACATGAACAATTAAAATGTCGTTGTCTAATATTGAAACAGCTGTTAATACAAATACTAGTCAAGACTGGTGTGCTTTCTCGATATGATTACGTTATTTTGTTGCTGTCCGCTAGATAAAAAGAAATAGGCCTTCCTAATATTACAGCAATTCCAACATGCGCGAAACAAGAGAGACTGTTTTGGCAAAAATTGTCATTTTTACGTACCTCACTTAATTAACAAGACAGAACGTAGTTCACGTATTACTAATATTAAATGACTATTGGGCCTACTACAAGCAAAAAGTTTTATGTTAGGAAATAGTTTCACATTTCATTCATATGCTACAGTTTCTCAAGCATGAGATCGAGAAGTAGTAATATGAAATTTCTATATGAATTTCGAATCGTCATATTCATCCATATAATTTGTGTGATGTACACGTTTCTTCTCCTTCCTTGTTCTAACAAACAATCTTGTCGTCACTAATTCTGTAACTATTCCTATCATTGTCGAAACTTATCGTCTGGTTATCCTCGCTCACACTAACAGAATCAACGGTTCAGTTATCCTGCGTTTATTCTTTGGTTAGACGTTATTACGTGTGCGCTATTCCGAGAATAGAATTTAAAGCGACTGCTAAACTGGGGACTACAAAACCAGTTATCCGTTTATTACCACTCTGGTAGTCTGAATATATGGATTTCGCTAATAATTATAACAACGCTGACCATTCGCACACCCAGACATGAACAAACAGCGATTGGCATTCAGCCGTTCGGGTTTACGTGGCCCGTCTTTTATAGCCTCGTCCCCTTTTGTCTGAGGGATATATATATATATATATATATATATATATATATATATATATTTCTAGATGAGACTGGGATTGCCGTGGCAGAGACATAACGTACAGTATGCACGCATTCAAAAATCGAATTATGATTCGTTCAGAAATCAACTTAGAAAGTGTTCAAAAATGTTCAAAATCCAACTGGGATGCGTTTCAAAATCATGTGAATAACAAATAGAGCAACGTGCGCTGGATGCTAGGCGTTTTGTGTAACACGTTTTTTTTCTTCAAGGATATGAATTTGGCGCCCCCTGAAATTGCCGCTCCCCTCCCCCCTAGATCCGGGCCAGCCCTTCTTCAACATCCAGCTTTGACAGTCGTACAGAAAAGTACTCAACATGAAGCATTTAACCAATCTTTTCCTGCATAATAACCGCTTCTTTTTCCCGCAAGCTAGATTTGTCATTTTGATTCTTTATTTTATTTCACCCGTCTAGTTAAAACGTCAGTATGCTCCCCAAGGATCTATACTGTTCAGCCTGTTTAAATTGACCTTTTGCTATTTTCATTTTCATACCTTCTGTATGATGAACTCTCATCAATTTAGTTTTCTTTGTTTTGATATTCATTCTGTACTCTTGCAATCAAGTGTGGGTAGTCTTCATTATCAACTCTTCTGTATGTATGGTAGGTAATGTTGGTGGAAGACAACCCTCTCTTGACTGTTTTACGATTTCAAGCCAATCTGTCATCTCACTAAGATACGCTTATTCGGGTCATATTTTACGTCACCATGTGGCTGCAATAGAGTTGTCGTCAACATTTCTGCAATGTGGCTGCAACACACGGAAATTTAGCGATCTGGCCAGGCAATATTGCTGTTGCAGGTAGTTGCCGACACATTGCCTAGGGCAGAGATCGGCAACAGGAGGACCGCGGAAGGTCGAACCTCGGACCGCCAAATATTCTTAAATACAGTCCGACGTCCAACTAACTGTCCCGGCGCCTCGTTCGCACTAGGCTAGTAATTTAGTCGAGTACTGAGTAATTTAGTAACTAAACGTGTCTGGAAAACAAAAATTTAGTCGAGTAGATTAGCAAACTATTTAGTCGAGTCAATCCATTTCATTCTATTTTTCTCGGCGAGTAGCGCCTTCCACCACCCGTCACTGCTCACTCGTTCATTTGTTAAACAAGTCCGAACCTGTCGTTTTAGTCAAAGAGAGCACAGCGGGCGGTCGGTCTTTACTTCGTTTCGTCCATCGCACGCAGGCCGCAGAGCAATTATTCATTTGTTTTACAATTTGTCGTGTGAAAAACCTTTTCGTATATTAATAATTGGTCCTAAAAAGCGAAAAGCGGACACTGAAAATAGGAGATTTTTGACTGAATGGACAGAACAATATTGTTTTATGCTGCCTGATAGGCCTCAAGTGGTTCCAGTTTGCTTAATATGTAATAAAACTGTCGCTGTTATTAGAAGTGGCAATTTAAAGCGGCACTGTGAAACAACTCATCAGCAATTCCACGAAAACTTTCCTCTTGGCAGTGAATCTCGTAAAGAAAAACTACAGGCAATATAATTCTATTAGATAATGTATAAATGTGATATGTATATCTGCTTTGTAAACTCATTCCGATAAAATTTAAATTTAAATTACAGGAATATCTCACTTCTTACGAAAAAAACACGAAATTGCTGGTCCGCTGCATGAGTGAGCAAGAAAAATCGGCAGAAGCAGCGTTATGTGTGTGCTGGACACTTAGTAAACACCAAAAACCATTTTCAGATTCTGAAATAATGAAAGAATGTATGTTGGAAGTAGCCTCGGCACTTTTTGAAGAAAAATAGAATGTTGTCGCTGCAATTCAAAGTGTTCCAATGTCGGCAAGAAGTAACACAAGAAGAACGGAAATTTTACTACTGATATTAAAAGCACTCTGCTTGAACTTTTGGAAAAGGCACCATGCTACGCTATTGCCCCTAACAAATCATGTGATATGGTTGATAATGAACAAATATCGATTTTCGTGAGATTTTTCGACATTGAAAATGAGATATTCAGGGTAGAATTGCTCGCAATATTGTGTTCGAAAGGTAACACTCGAAGAGAAGATTTATGCAAGGCTATTGACGAATTTGTTAATAATTCCAACATTCGTTATGATAAAATAATGTCGCTTTCAACTGACGGCGACCCAGCGATGATTGGCAAAGAAAAAGGTGTAGTAAAGAAAATCAGGGATCAGAATCCAGGTCTAATACCGTATCAGTGTATAATTCATCAGACTGCTCTTTGTGGAAATCTCAGTGCCACACTGAAAGAAGTAATGGACAGATTGGTGCCGTTGATTAATTTTATGAGATCTCATGCTTCTCTTCAACACCGAAAGTTCAAGAAGTTTCTTTCAGAATGTGATGCAGCGTATTCTGACTTTTGCAATACAACAATGTTCGTTGGTTAAGTAAAGGTCAAGTTGTTGAACGTTTCTGGCTAATAAAGGAAGGAGTAACCTCCTTCTTGCAAATCTTGGATACTCAGGCAGCAAAGAAGCATTTAGAGTTCATAACAAACGTGCGCAATATGCTAGCTATGGCTTTTCTGAAGGATATTCTGAAATATTTAAATGTGTTCAACATAGAGTTACAAGGGAATGGGAAATTAATATGTGATTTGATACAAAGCGTGTCTGCTTTTCGTTGTAAGCTGGATATTTTTGAAAAAGATATTGCAAGGCACGAATATATTCATTTCCAAACAATTCTTGTGTATAAAAAAGAGAACTGAAGAAGACATTGCAATGTTTGTAAGATTTCTGCCCGATCTAAGGGACGAATTTGCTACAAGATTTCAAGACTTTGCAGAAATTGGAAAGCTGTCTCAATTCCTAAAATTTCCTTATGAAATTGATGCATCGGCAGAATGGACTGATGTGGCTGCTAAGTTGTTCAGCGTTTCAAAGTCTTCACTTCAAGTGGAGATAATCGACTTACAAGAAGATATTTCTTTGCACGTGAATAAAACTGTATCCACTGAAGAATTTTGGGGTAAATATGTTTTAGAAAAGTATGAAAATTGTAAGAAAGTAGCTATCAATCTGGCCAATATGTTTGGTTCGACATATATATGCGAATCGTGGTTCTCGAAAATGAATTTTTCGAAGAACGTATATCGGTCAAGGTTGACGGACGCCCACCTCGAAGACCTACTTCGCATTTGCTGTACCCCACGTACACCGAACTTTAAAAAACTGGCTCAAGACTGTCGATGTAATTTCACACATTGAATATATTACAATATTAGCTGAGAACTACTTGTTTTACTTGGTTTACCCTTTTTTGGAAACTAACTCGACTTGAAAACAAAATAATCAACAGTACCTTTTAATTATTAGTTTTTTTTCTGGACCTCCATAAAAAATTTGACACCGAATCCGGACCCCACTGAAAACTACTTGCCGACCCCTTGCCTAGGGGTTGCCGGTGTTGTCCATCGAGAGTGGAGAATATTTCGTATAGCAAAACTCTTATCTCTGTTCTTGTCCGTAAATGCTTCTCCCCCCCCCCCCTCACCTTTGTTTCTTACTTCTCTCACCGAGAGCGCTGCAGTCACGTGTCAGACAAAACAACATCGTTTCGCTTTCGTTCGAAAATTTGCGTTCGTAGTACTAGTTGTTCGTTGTTGTGAGTTTTTTGTATACAGCAATGGTGACGTAGACAAACGAGTGAACTTTGAATTTACAGATGCGATTCGTCCACGCCAAGAGCTATGAGACATCGAAGGTAATGTATATAAATATCGCAGTATGAAAAAGGACACCTGGCAAGCTGTTCGGCAACAGCTTGCCAGTGTCCTTTTCCACGCTTGATGAAACATACAAAAGAGTCCGAAATCTTCGAACTTATCTCAAAAGCAAGGAAAAAAGTCATATAGGAAGACTAGAACCGCAGGTGTCTCTTCATCCACATGGTTTGCATTTCATGCCATGAGTTTCTTTCCCTCTCGAGACGAACCTGAAGGAGGAATTGATGATGTATACAGTGGTGTGTGCTGGTGCACAAAAAAGTATAATAAAAACTTTAGTCTTATTTCATATTTGCCTTAATGAAATCCTTCAGTCCTTTTGCCAAAGCAGTGCTTACTTCTGGTACATGAGGCTTATTAATAAATACTGCGCTTTAGAGAGGTGTATTAAACTTCTGTTAGAACCACCACCGAAGGGTGATCGCCAATCGAATTCTAACTGGTATACATCATCTACTATTTTTATCAGTTTTAGCAATTCTCGGATCAACTGCTTCTTCGAGATTTTCGAAATCGTATTTCGACATTCTGGTGAATTTCTGGAACAGATGTTTATCCGACATTAGTTTACGAGTTAAATTTGCTGAAACATTCCATAATGCAGAACGCATATTCAGACGTCTCTTGTTCTCTCTAACTTAACTCCTTATGTGACGTAACAGGACAGGTGCACTCACTCCCACTCGGCGCAAAAACTTCCGGCCCGGAAATGTGTCGCCACAAACACTGCCGTGCAGCAATGGCCCATAATGTACATAATACAGGGTGACAGTTGTTGAACTATATTCAAAGTGATCCCGATTTCGGCAAGAGGTACTTTATGTAAGACGGACCTCGACCCCATCGAAGCAGGAGAGTGTTTCATGTCCTGGAGCAGCACTTTGGGGACCGCATTGTGTGCAGCAATAAAACCAGAACCATTGCGGAGCTGAAAACAGCCATTCAGGAGGTCATCCACAGCATCGATGTTCCGACACTTCGGCAGTTCATGCAGAATTTCGCTATTCTTCTGCGCCATGTCATTGCCAATGATGGCAGGCATATCGAACGTGTCATAACCTAAATCCGAATATCTGTAGTGACAATAATCTGTAGTGACAATAAAGTGTGTGCACCAAGCAGTTTGTAACTAATTTACGTTTATTTACATATAGTTCAATAATTGGCATCCTATACATGAAGCTGCATTTCGTGTGGCCGCAGTGTTGTCAGACAACATTGCTAGGTGTTACTGTCGACAGTATGCCATTTTTATGGCCCATATGAACGTATCTTCAGCTTCATTGTTGCTTTCTGCCTCGTGCATAACTCCTTAACACTTTGAGTACCAGGTGTTTCTGACTGAAACCACCATTTTATTATGTTTCGAAGTGTCTATGCCATTCGCATGAAACCAGCGATGTTATTGCAGTACAGACACATCTAGTGATACATTGAGGTACTTCTACGAATGTAGTGCCCTGTAGCAGTCACACCGTTCAAAGCAACAGTCAGCACGGAGATGGTGCTACGTCATTGTCTACGATTGTGACATGTGCTTTTTGTTTATAGTGATCATACTGAGGATATTATTGACAGTAAAAGTGAGTATATCTAAAGTTACTGTAACGTAAATTTGTCCCAGTGGTTCCAAAGTAGCCAACGGCCTTCCCGCAGTGGTGACATCGGTTCCCGTCAGATCACCGAAGTTAAGGACTGTCGGGCTGGGCTAGCACTTGGATGGGTAACCATCCGGTAGGCTGAGCGCTGTTGGCAAGCGGATAAGCGGGGTACACTCAGCCCTTGTGAGGCAAACTGAGGAGCTACTTGACTAAGAAGTAGCGGCTCCGGTCTCGTAAACTGACCTACGGCCGGGAGAGCGGTGTGCTGACCATATCCACATCCAGTGACGCCTGTGGGCTGAGGATGACACGGCAGCCGGTCGGTACCGTCGGGCCTTCCAAAGTGAAACTACCTCCTTAAAACAATTTATTGTTTACTTTTCCATTTTCTTCCTGTGTTGATTGCTTAATATGATAATAAAGGTTAATTTTGTGAAAAATTTTAAAATTAAATTACAGATTGAAACCATCTCCTTAAAACAACAAACTGATTATTTACTTTTTCCCAACTTCTTCTTATACTCGTTACTTCTATGATGATCAAGGTCAATTTTGGGAATAAAATTTTAAATTTTTTTATATTTTTGGAACTCAAAAGCTTAATTAGTCCCCCATCCCTTCCATTTCCCCTTCTTCAGTTTAAGAATTTCCATTGTCTTGTTCAGTTTCACTCAGTCACGGCCCTTTTCTAGATCCATGAACCACAACCTTATTCCTTTTTCTTATATTAAAAATGAAGAAATTCCTCCAGCTGTATTTAAGGTTGTCGATTTTATTTTGGCAACTAGTTTCAACGTTGTAACAACGTCATCTTCAGGCCCATACACTTGCTGACGTCAACTGCGTGCGGCTGATACTAGAAGTCAGTGGTGAGATATGGACGTGCTCCGTGTGGAAGGTGGTTCGTTGTGGAAGTTGGTAAGTTACTAACCAACTTCCACACGGAGCACGTCCATATCTCACCACTGACTTCTAGTATCAGCCGCACGCAGTTGACGTCAACAAGTGTATGGGCCTGAAGATGACGTTGTTACAACGTTGAAACTAGTTGCCAAGATAAAATCGACACCTTAAATACAGCTGGACGAATTTCTTCATTTTTAATATAAATTTATACCAGCTGACGTCCCACTGTCCTCCATTTCAGCTATCGATGTACGAAGATTATTCCTTTTTCTCTTTCTATGTGTCTTTCAACAGTTATTCTATTTTGTTGAACAGCATCTCTTGTACCTCTCTCTGTCACGGAACCAAATTGCTCTTCCCCTACGTTCTCTTTCCAACTGGATATTGGCTAGTGGCAAGCGTACCAGGAACTATTTGTAGTGAAATCTCAAAATCATGTCGTCATTCACCTCGTGACTAACGTATCCCCCCTCCCCCATATACTGGATACATTCTTGCTACAGACTGTAATAGGGGCATGACAAAGACCTCCGCTCTCCTTATCGCAGAGATGCAGAGTGTCGTGCTTGAGGAATTTATAACCGTTTGATTCTGAAATTTTATCTATTGCGGTTGTTGACGTGTTTGTGAACACGAGCGGTTTTCCAAGAAAAAAAAAGAGAGAGAGATACAGGACTGATCGTCCGCGTAATCGCGGGAGGTGGTATACTGGACTGAATTTCGGGAGGACGACTGTCAAATATGCGTCCGACCATCCTGATTTAGGTTTTCCGTGATTTCCCTAAATCTTTCGAGACCAATGCCGGGATGGTTCCTTTCGAAGGGGACGGCCAATTTCTTTCCCCATCACTGCAAAAGTCCGAGCTTTTGCTCCGTCTCTAGTGGCCTCGATGTCGACAGGAAGTTAAACCCTCAACTTCCTTCCTCTTCTTAGCTCGCTCAGCGAAGTATTATTGTAGGGAGTTACATTCGCGGTGAGAGAAAGCTAAAGAAAACAGATGATACAAAAGAATTTCGCCAAATAACATGTTACAATACTAATGGCTATCTACATTCTTTTGTCAAAATGAACCTTTCGCTCTTGGATGTACACTGTCGCGAAATCTGCTAGCATGTTAAATCTGTACACCATGTAGGCGCTCGGACACTTCTTTAGCTGGCAATGCTCTTAATGGTTTAGCTAGTCACGTATGTCTCGCGAGCATCTGTCACAACTACATTCTGGAAGCAGTCCCTAGGCTGCGTCGAAGCCATCCGTTGTTGATATCCTCGTTTCGTGTGATGCTAGTCCAGCGATGTATGCACGTAGAGATGGGCAAACTCGTTCATCCTTGGGAACTAGTTCACTGGTGATCGCTCTTTTTTGGGAACAGTTCATTTTCACTCGTTCACCGTTTGTGCTTGGTATGTGGTTCTTATGAAAAATTGAAAATTAGTAGCATAGCTGACTGAAGATGGAAGGTGACAAGAGGGGCTACTTGCCTCCCCCCTAGAGTACAGAGTTTTTATTCACAACAGAATTCTCACACACTTGTAATTTTCCTGATGCCGCAAAAACCTCTCGTTTGGCCAAATGTAGCGTTATGTGGCTGATCGCAGTGAAATAATATAAGTTGGCGCAAGAATCAACCAACACCAAATACAGACTGCTCGCCAATTACCACGATTTTGTTGACCGCCCCAAGAAGAATAGATAAACATGTAATAATTAGGCAGTGAAGAAATATCAAATAAGCTAATGTAAACAACAACTTCGAAACAATGGATGACGATTGGTGGGCGACAGTAAACAGTCTAGTATTTAGGGCTGATTTTTCGTGCGACACCCTGTACCACTGAAATTATATTGTAGAAGTTATCATATTCTCTTTATAAAATGTGACACCAGACACTCGATTACGGAGCGTGCGCTTCATTCGGTTGTAAGTCGGTCTGCCTTCCATAACAATGAACATGTCCTTTTACCTTTGATAAAAAAAAGACGGAAAATGGCCACTCGTGTGTGCCTTGCCGGCTTCCTTTGCATGTGTAATAACAAAAAATCTTGCTTTTTTTACAAGTATTTCTTCTGCTGCTTATCGAAATAGTGAAGTAACGGTTTTGTTACGTGAAAAGATGTAAGTATTACATACCACGCAATTTTTATGTAATTTACGTAATTATAAAATACATTTAAATTATCGGTCGTGGACGCTGAATAGAATACGAAAAGAACCAGAAGTTCAGAGCTCAAAAAAGGTTTGAAACAGATATAGAATGGCCGTGCGCAGCGAACGAAAAGAACAATTCGATACTGAACTAACTACGAGCAGTCGACAGTGGAACTGCGACGAGTGGCAACGCGAAGAAGGACGAGTCCAGTCGAGTGGGACCGAGACCGGGACATAGTAACGGAACAGAGACTGGAACGAGACCGGCCAACGTGCCGTTGCGGGAACGAGACCGACCCTTTCCCGTTCCCGGGAACTATAAGTAGAAAGCCGCGACCGAGGCTGGAACGAGACCGGCCGACGTGCCGTTGCGGGAACGAGACGGACCGTTTCCCGTTCCCGGGAACTATAAGTAGAAAGCCGCGGCCGAGACCGAGATAGACGGGAACGGGACCGAGGCTGGAACGAGACCGGCCGATGTGACGTTGGGGGAATGAGATCGACGTTTTCCCATTCCCAGGAACTATAAGTAGAAAGCCGCGACCGAGACGGAGACACATGGGAACGGGACCGAGGCTGGAACGAGACCGGCCGACGTGCTATTGCGGGAACGAGACCGACCGTTTCCCGTTCCTGGGAACTATAAGTAGGAAGCCGCGACCAAAGTGAACTATGAACGATCGCTCCTTAGAATTCGTTCCTCACTCGCTCCGTTCACCTTGGTGAACCATTCCTTTGGACCTGATAGTTCGCGAACGACCCACCAAAGTTTCTGCAGCACCCTCTCCAAACTGATTTTCTCGTCATTTTACTCTTGACTAAGAGACATTGTCTCAATAATCGGGCACCATTACGTTTAGCCCTCATCTGATAGCTGCATTGGTCCAGTTTAACTACGTTTTCAATACTTCTGATGTGTGTGTATGTGGTGTGTGTGTGTGTGTGTGTGTGTGTGTGTGTGTGTGTGTGTGAATTCCTAATGGACCAAACTGCTTAGGTCATCGGTCCCTAGACTTACATACTTATGCCAAGAACAACACACACACACACGCCCGCACGAGCGCCCGAGGGAGGACTCGAACCTCCGGCGTGAGGGACCGCACAATCCGTGTCATGGCGCCTCAAAGCGCGCAGCCACTCCGCGCAGCTCCACACTTCTCATCTCAGATGTAATAGAGACTGTCGAATCATTGCAAAATTCGCTTCTGTATTCTGCGTGCTTGTCTCAACTTTATCATTCACCTTTCCGCACTTAGTAACGACCAAGTTGAATTCAACACAAGTGAAACAGGTTGAGGAACGTTAATAACAGACATTAACTCGTGGACTGTCCGTGACTGTAACTTCTAGGTTAGAGATATATTTTACTAATAATGTTCCGTCTTCAGTCGCAATATTTTTATTTTCTGATTACTCTCTAACACGTTTCGGAGCTACAACTCCATTTTCAAGAACTGTCTATCCATTGCAATTTGTGACACAAAAATGTTGACACATTACGGCTGCACGTCTGCTACTTAATTCTGCTTGCTCACACTTGGCTGATCGAATGGACATTTGTTGTTTACAGTTGATAGTTCCAGCTGCCACTTTGATCACAGCGCTGGCGTCGTTCATACAAAAGGAATGAAATCAGTCTGGGAACTTTTTGGTCGGACGTTGTACGTAAGAATTTAAATTAAACTGAGATTCACAATGAAATAAAATTTATGCAAGACAAGAGTATTCAAGAATTGTGCGCATTAGGTAAGCGCTTAAATAAATTTTTGCTTTTACGTTTCTGATGGCGGTATTGCTGTGCCCGAGAATTCACGACAGATGTCTTCTATGCTCTTTTCAGAACTCATATTCTGGTGCAGTCCTTTCTTCTTAAGTCATAACGAGGATACCACAATCGATGAGCCAGTAGTGAGTGGAGGGTAAGGGCATTCACTTGGCTGCAGAATTTATCACTTGAACTTGCTGCAGAACGCAAAAAAAGAAAGTAACGACCAGGCATCTGTGACAACTAAGGAACGTTTTTAACATAAGTATGCTCTTAATTCTGAAGATAACGTCTGATCGTCCTGTTATCCGCCGTTCTCTCCTAACAGTTTCGAAACATTTATTGGTCATTAGGTTTCACGCCTAATTTGCTTGCGTCACTGGAAAATTTCCAGGGTACAGGCAACGTAGTCACGCACGAAATTGTGAAACGGAACCCGAAATATTTTGCCAGGAGCAAGTAATCGAAATTTATGACACGATACCGAATCACTTGGTCCGACTAATGCACATTACTTATTAGCTTTAAGGTAAAGGTAACGAGATACCTAAAGTCGAAAACTTGGTTTTTGTATTTAGTAGTATCATATTAGCCTGTTTATCTTGTTTCTGGTGTGGTAATAGACTACGAAAATATGTTAATCCTCCTGCCCAACAAGCGGTCGTTACAATGTAGGATTCGATATTATATTATTTCGTTTCGATACCAATACTTGAATTTGTATCGATACCTAACAACATCGGAACGAAAGTATTCGTACCGCCAACATAGCATTGTGTTGGTTTTTTGTGTATTTTAAGCTTTCTTTCACACAAAGGTTATGTTATGTTTAAGTGAACCTACCAGAATACAAAATCAAACACAACGTGAGCAGGAAAAGTCAAATATTCCAAACACGGACAACAATTTCGGCATTGTTTGATACTACAAGTATGTGCCATTTTTATAAGCAAAACAATTTGTAGTAAAAAGTCATATCTGCTTCCGGAAAATTCTTTTGAATTATTAACGGCTTCCTTTACCTAAATTTAGAACACATACGTTTGAGTACGCAACCCACTTTTTGAGGGTATTGGGTAGATACATTTACAGAACATTTTGTAATTACACTTCGGTTTATTGAACCTTACTGACAACAGCTTGGTACGAATATAAAATCATATATACAGAGAAATCACAAAAGAAGTGGAACAATGACTTAAGATTAATTTACAGTGCACACAGAAGCACAATACTTACTGCTAAATATTCTTGATATGGTTTCAGCTATGGACAAAATATAATACAAAAAAATTACTCACCAGAGATGGAGCAGCAAGGCGCCAATCCTCTGTTTATTCTTCTTCGGCCAGTTTCCGTATCCAAAACTTGAAATGGAAAGATGGTAGATGATCTTCATTACAGGCCACCTTTGCCATCTGCTTGACCTTCTTGTTGTAAACCAATCCTACATGAGCCACGGCCCATAAAAAGGAGTTTCTCGTAACTCATTGTTTATTTATTGCAACATAATTTCTGTAATTGAATACCAATTTACTGTTCCATTTCGGGTTTCCAATAGCTGGTAATACTCTTTTTGAGTCTGATACTGTCGTTACCGGGATCTGTTGCTAAAAATCTGAGATCTTCATTATAGACAAGACATGGTATGTAGTTTTTGCTGGGGCGTTTGTGTTTCTGTACAGTACATACATTGTAATTATCATTAAACCAATAGTAAAAGTTATTTTTTTCCCTTACCCCATTCGGTACTTCCTGCTCAAATACTTTGATTTTTCTTACGATGCTATGGAATTATCAAATACTTGGTATCTATGTAGATACTGACATATAAGTATCAATAACTATATGTAACAAATACATCAGAACGTCTATAGTTGTGAAAACGGGAGAGGAGAGGGGGGCGAATGAGGAGGGGGGGGGAAGGGAAGGGTTGTTGGTGGGATCATTGGTAATTAGTCTACAACAACAGTGTGTTGAAGCTCAGCTATAGGAGCAGCTGTTACAGACAGCTGTAATAAAAGTAGATAATATCACAACAACAAGCTCACGTGTGAGATAGTGTCATATGCAAGGCATTAAATACATCTATTTCCAACAGTCGCTCCAAGGAATGCGTTCGCAAATTTGTTTTACCATATTACCTAGTACGTCAATCCTGGTAAACTGCAAGTTCTTAAATGATACACGCAATCTTCTCATATAATTTTGTAGGTCAAGGTCTGAACTAACAGCCCCCCTGTACCTTTTACAACAAGCCGTTACCCTGCCCCCTAAAAGAACACGATCTCACACAATAATGCTTGCTTGGTTCATTCTGAAGCGACAGAACAACTAAACGTATTAAACAGTTTTTGATATTTTGATTATGTATTAGCTAAAACATCGTCCACAATAATGAATAATATATGAAGAGTACTAAGCTAGATAAAAGTAATGATGGCAACTTTACTAGTTACCAATGAAAGGTGAAACCAAACAGGAAAATTTTGAAATTAAACAGATTTTGTCTTCATTTACATAAATTCAGAATCCAGAATGTGTAATTTCTGAAGCTTTACAATACTTTACACAGTGCTGATGTAAGGTGGCAGAATAAATGAGGGTCAATTTCGCACCTTACGTAAGAGTTTCATACATCGGTGAAACAAGCACGTTTTTTGTGGATGCAAGCGCGGGCAGAAGCAGAGGCCGCACCACGGGAGGCACCACGAAAACCTCTTGGGGGCGTCCCGCGGCGGGAGTCAGCGACCGGATAGGTGACGCATACTGGAGAGCAAGTAATGGGCCACCAGAAGTAGGACAGAAAGAAGCTTTAGAAAACTGCGATTCGGAATTCCAAATGGATACGATCAAAACCAGTGACACAGTTGATCACGTGAACAGCGAATGGTACACATGTGATCTGCGCATGTAACTTTTAGGCGTCTGGAGCGGGAACAAACGTCAGATTGGCGGCAACGAACTAGGAAGGACCAAAGTTCCGAGATTTCGACGCAGTTTAATGGTAGGGTCGTTGCGACTGGCAGAGAGAGTTTCCACAAAAATAAGAGGAACGCTCCTATTGGTCGAAAAAAGCCGTGACGTAGAGAATGAAAGAACCCATGTGGGGAGACAGTTCGGCTACGAGAAGACAAGAGCGAAATTTTCGGGGGACTCTTCTCTGAACTGGTGTCATGTGCAGAACGGGGCGCATAACGCTCTGTACGACGCAGAGGAGAAATTTGTGTGAACACTGCGTTCACTGCAGCTGACATTCAGCTAAATATTAGCTGTGGTGTCGTTGAGCTCCAGCTGTGAAGAAATGAACCACTCAGTTAGTTAATTGTTCGTGCAACGACTGAGAGGGCATTGTAATATGGACACTGCTACAGTCATGCGCAAGCATATCACCATATTCCAAGACTAGGGTTGAGTAAATGTTTTCTAGCATAACGAGAAACATAGGGAGAGTTTCTGCTTGAATAATCAGGAAAGGCTTAATTAGTTTTTATAGGAATTTCAGAGGGTAAGAGTAGCCATGCAGACGACAGCTCACCGCAGCTAAGGTAAATACCACGAGCTGAGGCGTAAACTTGTTGGTTCACCAGCTTGTGTCCACTGTAAACTCGAGCGACTTTGGTAATCGTTTCCTCAACTTGTCACAAAACTAACCATCCTGCATAGACTTGATTGTCATCCTAAATGGTACTGAACTTTGAACCAGAATCGTATCATTTATCGTAGTACTGGCCAACATCATGACGTGGTCGTCAGAATAATTTTTAAAGAAACTTCTACTTAAATATTACCATTGTTGTGATTAGGATTATTTCACTTTCTGAGGATGAGATGCGTTCATTTGACAACTGTCGTAACATTGTCACATTGTAAGCTGTGTAAATGCGTGTATTTCTGTGATAAGATTGCAACATTAAACCAAAAATGTTTACAGCTTACACAGTTGTTGTTCTGTCCTCAAAACCTCACACTGATGAATAGGTTATATTTTTACTGAAAAAGAACTGAGGAAGATTTACTCAAACAAAGTGGAGAATCATTCACGACTTTCGGTGCACTAATGTGTTTCTTTTCTATTGCGTTGTTTCCCATAAGTCAGTTTGGTATGTCCAAACAACTGCAAATAACATTTGGAAACCAATTTTACGTTTTAGAAACCAAATAATAACACAGTTTAAGGAACTCGTTTACTGTCGCATATGTACCAAATTAAATGGAAAAATTTTCTTCAAACCTATAATTTTATATTTAATGAAACAAAAATGCTTTGTTCTTTTATTTAGTTATGACAAATAAAATTCTTGTGGAAAAATATTTTACAGCTTATCACAGTTGACAAAACTCGTGTTACATTCGTAACACTCTAATGAGACGTTACTCTAATGAAACAAGGAGTCCTAAAATAATTTTAAAAAAGATGTTTGACCCATTCGAGGAAAGTGGAAATTTACGGAATTGTGAAGAAGTCGGTGCCTCCCTGGTCAGATGAACTGATCAGCTGGTATCAATGAAACAATAACGAGGGAGAAAAATTAGTTAAAGTGGTTCCAGGATTGTTCTATAAACGATGATTTCAGTGTCAGAGAGTAAATTACCAAGGTTTTTTATCCATTGTATTGTCAAAAACAGCAAAGTATCTTCTTTGAAATGACAAACGCTGAAAATGTTTCACATAAAGTTTTTGTGTTCTCCAGTTTGATTTCAGTGAGAACTTCAGTACTACTAATGCGGATAAGGTGCAGAGCACTTACTGGAGTAATTTACAAATCGCTGTTTACACAGAATCGACTTACACAGTTATTAGTCCGAACAGGATATGCTGTTATATCTTATTATCTGCACGACGGTAAGCTAGGTGCTCGTACTTTGAATCAGAAAATACTTTGGAAAATAAAAGATGAATTTTCTAATCTTAAAGTGGGGCAAATATTCTTTGATGGAGCCAGTCAACATTTCAAACAGTGGTACGCATTAGCCGCTACAACCTTCAGCAAAGAAGATTGTGATCGTATGTTAAATTGACATTTCTGCTGTACATCCCACGGAAAAGGAGCTTGTGATGGTGTTAGAGGAATTCTAAAGCATCATGTGTAACAGTATGTGAAAGCTGAAAGAGCTCTCGTTACGGGTTGCAAATTTTTTGTAGGCCTACAATGTGTGAAACCCATAACCGATAAAGTTAATATAATAACAGTTCCAGTAGAGTACGTAAACAACCATGTTCCCCAGTAAACAGCAGCGTTGGAGACATATCATATCTCTTTCAAACACTCATCAAATCCACAGTTTTCGCGGCATTGGAAAATATACAGATAAAATGTGTATTTTGTCCGTGGAAAACGGCAGACGCATCCATTTCAAATCTATTGCAGACCAGAGTGTTCTACAAGATACACCGATAAATTCTTTCATAACCAGCTGCTATGATGAAAACTTTCCACTGCCTTTTCGTCATTAGGTAGCTGTTAAATTAGAATTTGAATTAAGACATTTGCACAAATTTGTTGGACAAGTTGTCGGTGAAGAACATGAAAAAAAGTCATATTAGTTAAATTCCTTAAGAGATTGGGGAATAAATATGCATCGTTTGAAAAGGACGATTCTAGTGAAGCTGACATTTACTAAGAGTTGTTTACTTTTCAAGAGCCTACCACAGATTCTCGGGAAATCTTTTTAACTAAATTAGTCGTCTACTAACTGAATGCTCTTCATTTATTCATTAATATGTCACTACATAATTATTTTAACATTGTTAGACATATAATGTCAGTACTTCACTATACATTAAATGGAAGTGTTACGTACCAACCCAGGTAACCGTACACGGGGAAGAGCGCCAGCCTCAGTTCGAATCCGTCCAGCGGATTAACAACTAAGGCCGGTGTACCAGCCAGAATGGATGTGGTTTTTAGCTGGTTTCCCACATCTCACTTGATGAATTCTGGGCTGGTACTCACGTCCCGTCTCACATACGCGCTACACAAAAAATTAGAAAGTTCCTCACACTTGTCCACAGAACACAGAATTTACTCTAGATGCGGATAGATGGGTTACACTGATTCCGTCTTGGAGGGGGTGGGGGAGGGGGGGAGGTGAATGGAAGACTAATGATCTTGTATGTTTAGTCTCTTTAAACCCATATTCAATAGCAGTAGTAGCAGCAGTAGCAGATTCGTTACGCCTGTAACATTAAAATATTACAAATGTAACATCTATTTGTCTTATTTTGTATTAGTTACGATAAATTTATTCAATGTCTCATATACTCTCATAAATGCTGTCTCTTGTACTATATATCAATATCACAAGTTCCTCTATGTACTGCAGAATCTCAGGAATATTACAAGAATTCCGAAGACATCAAACTTTGATTGTATTTTGTTCCTATTCAGGTCTGTCTACAAAAAAATTAGTAACTGTTCGGTTTTATTTTCATGTTAATAATTCACTTTCAGTTATATAAATGTTACGTCCTTAACAATGCAGTCACCCTACTGCATTAAAGAAGACTGCGCAACGACACAAATTTTACTGTGAAAAGGAGAACAACGTTAAAGAGTGTGTACCAGTGCTGCCATCTGAGGGGACGACCATTAATTACATGAAGGGTTTTCTTTAAAATTTAGACCCCTCCCCTCTTGGTGAGATGTGATGCTTCCCCCCCCCCCCCCCGCCACCCCTACCGCCCCAGCCCCTAGCCCCCCGCCACCGCTCCTCTCCTCATGTGAGGCATGTGAGGTTTTGTGAGGTTTACCCCGTAGTCGGCTCATACACTGTATGGGCGATGGTCGATAGTACGGAACCCAAAGCGTCTTGTACCAGATGTCGCAACGCTCGTGTGTGGTCTGGCATTGTTATGTTGAAGTCGAGCCAGCACGGTAGCTCAGCGTGTTCGGTCAGAGGGTTAACTGCCCACTGTAATAAAAAAACTGAGTTAACCGATCAACGACGAACTTAAACGGGTGTCTTATGACGTCCGCCCCGAGCAGATGCAACGAACAAAAGCGAACAAAGTGAGATTAAAAAAAAAGTCGAGGGTGCTCCATGTGTGGAACAACTCTTCGAATTCGTAACATGATTACAGTGCGCTGTTTCTCACGCACCGAGACAGTTACGTTACACACCGCCATGTTACACGCCGCAATTCGGAGCCCTCTAGCGGCAGAGGCTTGCAACTTGTGTCGACGAAGCGGGAAAGTCGACTACCTCAGTCGATATTGAGAACAGAATAAAAAATCGGAGGCATTACTTTTTAGCACACCCTCGTAGAATAGGGTGTCCATTCGTCCCGTTTTTCCCGGGACAGTCTCGTTTTTTACCAACATGTCCCGCTGTCCCGAAAGTTTTTTGGGGGACGCTCAAATGTCCCGTTTTTCTATGATTCCTTTTGGCTAGAGTATTTTACGCTACTGGTTGTTTGACTTGCTATTAACTGCGCAATTATTTACGCTAGGAAGCGTGTGATGACTTTCAGCATACGGCAAACATGTACCGAACTGTCAAAAATCGCAAGTAATTTTAAGCGCACTATAGGTTACGAATAACAACGAAGATTCTTCTCTTCCAAATCGATCCACTGAATCCGTCCTTTCGTCCAGAGATACTCTACACCACTGATACTTGCTCTCTGGCTTTCGTCACCAAATTGTTAACGTTTTGCACTGTGCAATCACTGTTTCATTATGCCAAAACGAAAGTGTAATTTGAACAGTAATATAAAAAGCGAGTTTCCTTTTATGACTGGTAGTGGAGAAACTGTAGAATGTTCGTTGTGCTGATCAAAACTTGCTATTGGTCGTGGTGGAAGGTCTGACATTGTGAATCACATTAAGACGAAGAAACATCGCATGAGTGATCAAACGAAAAGAGCAAATAAATGCGTGTGTGACTACTAGGTAAACTTAAAATCAGTAACAGAAATGGATAGGCCGTTGGCAGCATAAGAAGCTAAGTTTGCATACCACAGCGTAATGCATAACCATAGCTTTAAGTCAATGGACTGTACTACAGCAGTTGCTAAAAATACTTTTCAATCCTAAATTCACATGTGGACACACAATATGTAATGCAATCATTTCAAATGTTATTGCACTGTATGCAGCTCAACAGGTTTTTAATGAACTGAAAAGTGCTCGATTCATTTCTGTAATGATTGATACATCGAATCATCTGGATTTGAAGTTGGTTCTTCTCCTTATCAGGTATTTTCACCCTGAAAATGTCACCACGGTGCTCGAATTGGTTAATTTAGCTGGAGAAACTTCAGATTTACTTCAGAATTATGTGCTGGAGGTTTTAAAGAAATATGATCTTGAGGGAAAGGTGATTGCAGTTTCTGCAGACAACACTAACACCAATTTTGGTGGTATGCAGAGGAAAGGAAAAAACAATTTGTTCTATAAACTGCAACAGAACACAGTGAATAATATAGTAGGTGTTGGCTGTCCAGCAATGTGGTGCACAATTCCTTACAAACTGGCTCAGATTGCCTACCCAATGACTGCTAATTAATTGTAAACAAAATCTACCAGCATTTCCACATATATACAGTAAGGGTTGAATGTCTGGAGTCATTCTGTAAGTTTACGGAAACTGAATACAAAACTGTACTTGGGCACAGCAAGACAAGGTGGCTATCTCTGCTACCAACATTGGAAAGAATTGTAGAGATATTTCCTGCTTTGAAACCATATTTCCTTTCCCTTGATTAGTGTCCTGTTATCCTTAAACAATTATTTGATAACCCTGTGTCTATTGTTCTTCTAGATTTTCTTGTTAGCCAGCTAAAACCTTTCTCCGCAACAATTAAATGTATTGAGAAACAAGAAATCACAATAGTGGAAGTTTATCAAGAAATTAACAAATTATTGGGCAAATTACAATGTAGAAAATCTGAAAGATTTCTCACATCCTTTGTACATGAGACCCTAAGAATGCTGGAAGAAGCAGGTGAAATTACTGTAGAACAATTTAATATTTATCCTCACATCTTCTATGACTCATGCATTGAGTATATTAAAGAATGGTGTTTACCATTTCTCACACCTTTTAAAGCTTTTGACTGGGTTAATACTGAAAAGGAGCAGATACAGCGGAAGGATATTCTGGACTGTTGTGTTTCTGTTAAAAGTATTGTACCAAATTTTCCTGTTTATGAAGACGAACTGTTCGATGAATTTTCATGTGCACAGAACTTCATAAAAAATGAAGAAGGAGACAAAGAAAGTGTTAGTGCAACGTTGTGTAAAATATTTGCTTATTTCAAAAGTAAAAACATTAACATGAAAAACATGATTCATTTGGTGGGGTTTTGTCTGTCAATTCCTGGGTCAAATGCTGCTGTGGAGCGTGTGTTTTCGTTAGTGAACTCTTTGTGGTCAGATGAAAGAAACAGAATGAAAGTTGAAACAGTGAGGGCCTCGCTCATTGTCAAAACACACTTTAATGGTGTATCGTGTACTGACTTTTATGATACAATTTCAAACGAAAATGCACTTCTTGATTAAGTACATAATAGTGAAAAGTACGGTGATAGTGTCGCAGAATAATTGTAAAAAGTGATTTGGGATCATCTGAGTGCACATTGTAAAGGTAAACTTGTATGTGTATTAAATTTAATCAATACAATATTTATGGCCCGTTTTTTTCTTCATTGTCCCAGGTTTTTCTCTAATTTATTTTAAATGTCGCCTTTTTCAATGAAAATGAAATGGACACCTTATCGTAGAACGTTTCAGTAGACCCTAAGCGAGGGTCCGCAAACGAGCGGAATGCAAAGTAATTGAGAATGTGTGGTTATGAACTGCCACTATTTTCATTTTGCTTTAATGGTTGCGCACGAGTCACGGTCCCCAACGTGAACTTGTTTAAAGTATTGTCGAGAGTTGGAGTTGTAATCAAAGCATATGTACAGGACATACACTATGCATACAGTGCACAGTTGTAGCAAGCACGTCACTATCTGGGCAGTTGGCTGTAGCCACAGTGGAGCCTTACAACAACGAAACCGAGCGAGGTGGCGCAGTGGTTAGCACTCTGGACTCAAAGTCGGGAGGACGACGGTGCAAACCCGCGTCCCGCCATTTTACTTTAGGTTTTCCGTGATTTCCCTAAATCGCTTCAAACGAATGCCGAAATGCCTCCTTTGAAAGGGCACGACCGATTTCCCTCCCCATCCTTTCCTAATCCGAGTTTGTGCTCCGTCACCAATGACCACACTGTCGACGGGACGTTAAACTCTAATCTCCTCCTCCTATAACAACCAAGAGCGTTAACCACCTGATTAATGGCGTGTTGGTTTACTTCAGAAACGCAATACAATTCTGCGTGACAAGATTCTAGAAATTACAAACTTTTCTGAACACAGGACACACTAAGAGTTGCTTGCTTGAGGACTAGCCCACGAGGTTGGGTTTGATACCTGGCCTCGTTAGGAGAACATTCTAACCAGCGAAAGCCGCTCATTCACACGCTGACCATATCTGCTGTCAACAACAAATCCGACACGCTTCGTGAGTTCACAGGTAGAACCGGCAAAACCACAGAAAGTTGAGCAAGGCAGGACAAAAAAAAAAAAAAGCATGGTCCTTCCATCCCCTCCCCCCGCCCCCTCAAACTAGGAAAAAAATAACAAAACTGATCTCCCGCATGTTGGCGGTAACGACTGATAGAAATACCTCCCGCCCCCCCCCCCCCCTTCCAACGCCATTCCTTCTACACCCTACAGCCTCGCATATAAACAGCCCGTAAATTTGAGTTCACAATTACAGTGATAAGTGAAACACTCGTAGCAGCAAGTGCACACTATGACTTTGCATGACATATATATTACTTGAAGTTATGCTGAAGCAATGTCCAATGTACTAACGTAAACATTTTATTATGATTATTATTATGTTATAATATTTACAATATTTTATTGTAATTAAGCAATGTATTGTTATAAATTAAAGTTGTGCTTGTGACAAGTTATATCTGGGAGGGGGGGGGGGGAGTGAGGGGGGGATGAGAGAGGCAGTACAAAATTGTAGCTCCCCCTCCTCAGAAACAAACCCTATATCCGCACCTGTCTACAAATAAGTAAAACTGCTACCAACCCAGAAGTTGGCTTGAAGACCACAGCGCTTTATACGGAGGTGAAATGAGTCATGGCATACCTTCTGATATCGTGTCGGACCTCCTTTTGTAAGTCGTAGTCCAGCACCTCCACGTAGCATGGCATCAACAAGTCGTTGGAAATCCCTTGCAGAAATATTGAGCCATGATGCCTCTGTGGCCGTCCATAACTGCGAAAAGTGTTGCAGCTGCAGCATTTTGTGCACGAACTGGCCTCTCGATTGTATCCCATGAATGTTCGATGAGATTCAAGCTGGGCGTCTGGGTGATCAAATCATTCACTCAGATTGTCCAGAATGTTTCTAACAAATGATTCGCGGACAACTATGGCCTAGTGACATTGCACATTCGTTGTTTGGGAACGTGAAGTCTATGAATGGCTACAAATGGTCTTCAAGTAGCCGAACATAACCATTTCCACTCCACGATGGGTTGGTTGGACCAGAGGACGCAGTCCATTCCATGTGGAATTCCATTCCATTAAGGAGCCACCACACTCTTGCACAGTGTCTTCTTGGCAACTTGCATCAATGGCTTCGTAGAGTCTGCGCCACACTCGAACCTTACCATCAGCTCTTACCAACTGACATCGGAGTCCTTAACTTTCCCTGGCGAACTGAATGTTCAAATAACTTACGGGTTTGCTGCCAGGTGACGTCGTCGAACACCGCCGATATTTCGACAGGAGCACACCCTGCCATTCTCACACCCTGCCATTCTCAAGGCACAAATGCAAGGAATTTGCTAGCACATTTCTTCCTCCTTCCATCTGTGCCTTGAGAATGACAGGGTGTACTCCTGTCGCCGGCCGCGGTGGTCTAGCGGTTCTAGCCGCGCAGTCCGGAAACGCGCGACTGCTACGGTCGCAGGTTCGAATCCTGCCTCGGGCATGGATGTGTGTGATGTCCCTAGATTAGTTAGGTTTAAGTAGTTCTAAGTTCTAGGGGACTGATGACCACAGATGTTAATTCCCATAGTGCTCAGAGCCATTTGAACCATTTTTTGTACTCCTGTCGAAATATCGGCGGTGTTCGACGACGTCACCCGGCAGCAAACCCGTAAGTTACTTGGACATCGGAGTCATCTGACCAGGCCACACGGTTTCCCAGTCGTCTGCAAAAAATGGTTCAAATGGCTCTGAGCACTATGGGACTTAACAGATGAGATAATCAGTCCCCTAGAACTTAGAACTACTTAAACCTAACTAACCTAAGGACATCACACACATCCATGCCCGAGGCAGGATTCGAACCTGCGACCGTAGCGGTCTCGCGGTTCCAGACTGACGCGCCTAGAACCGCACGGCCACACCGGCCGGCCAGTCGCCTGCAGTCCAACCGATATGGTCACGAGGCTTCCTCCGATATAGTTTAACGTGGTCTCCGAACCATCTACATCTGCATCTACATTTACATAACTGCAATGTAATGCACAATTAAGTGCCTGGCAGAGGGTTCATCGAAACACCTTCAAGCTGTTTCTCCACCTTTTCACTCTGGGAAAGCGCGCAGGAAAAACCAACACTTAAATTTTCCCTACAAGCTCTGATTTGTCTTCTGTTGTTATTATGATCATTTCACTACATGTAGGTTGGCGCAACAAGAAATTTTCGCATTCGGAGGAGAAAGATGGCGACTGAAATTAGCCGGCCGGTGTGACCAAGCGCTTCTAGGCGCTTCAGTCTGGAACCGCGCGACCGCTACGGTTGCAGGTTCGAATCCTGCGTCGGGCATTGATGTGTGTGATGTCCTTAGGTTAGTTAGGTTTAAGTAGTTCTAAGTTCTAGGGGACTGATGACCTCAGATGTTAACTCCCATAGAGCTCAGAGCCATTTGATTGAAATTACTTTTGTTTTAATTATTACCACTCCAACTCGCGTATCATATCCGTGACACCCTCTTCCCCATTTCACGATAATACGAGACGATCTCCCTTTCTTTTAACTTTCTCACTGTCGCCCGTCAATCTTGTCTCATACGGATCCCACCACGCATAGCAGTACTCAAGAAGAAGGCTAAGCGTATTGTAGGCCGTTTTTTAATAAACCTGTCGCAAGTTTTAAGTGTTCTGTCAATAAATTTCATTCTTCGGTTAGGTTTCCCCTCAATATTGTCTATGTGATAGTTACAGTCTAAGTTATTCGTAATTGTAATCCCTAAATATGTAGTTGATTTATAGCGTTTAGATTTTTGTGACTTGCTGTGCAATCTAAATTTTATTTAGAATTTGTAGTCACTTTTCGCAACATACAGATATCTTAACTAAGTCTCTGGAAATTGGTTTTGATTATTTGATGACTTTCCGAGATGGTAAATGACATTATCATCTTCAAGCAACCTAAGAGGACAACTAGGCATTTTCACATTAATAAACATTGCCTTAGGCGAAATAAACTCTACGTGACGGGTTAAAAATCCTAGATCTGACCAGGGATCGAATCCGCGACCTTTGGCTTCATAGTCTGCCACCTTACCTACACATCTAAAAAATTAGAATAATAGCCAACTGGCAATTTGTCTCACATCATCGCTCCAAAACACTTTAGCTTCTAGGCGAAGGCCAGGTTGTTTAATGAAGGGAGATGGTGTAACGCTAGGAATATGTAGCACAGCTCGGCCATGTCATGGCGCAGGCTGTCTGCTGCGGCGCTGTTTGACGCTACGGCCAGAGAGAGGTCGCTACCGTAGCGCTGCAGGTGTTCTTAGCGGCCTCCACAAGCGACTATCGCGCAACACCTGCGGCATTTTTCAGTCATAGTAATTAGTAGCACACCTCCACTGTCCTACGGCGCATTTCACGCTCTCACGCACATGTCGGATCACGGAAGGGACCGCTGCGTTTCTTTCCTGCTGGCTCGTGTTTGAAAAGGCGTCAGACGCTGAATGCATTGATTGCACGAGTATGACGAACGGCCTTGAAATTACCGATTGACACCATTTCATATTGGCTGAATATTTTAATGCCCGAAATGTGGAAATCGCAGTCAGAACTACTTTTTTCTTAGACGCCCGAAGACAGATTACAGCTTAGCTATTATCTGCCAGGTATAGTGCTGCCCCAGAAATTCCCATTAGCATACCATTGAAGGTATTAGAAATCCGCCTTTGTATTTCCAAGAAAGTACGAATTTATAAAACCATTTACGTTTAATCTTAGTGGCATAAACCATCGTCAGTGGTATGGAATGAAAAACATTTTCGTTATTGGTTGCTTTCTTGATCTAAAAAAAGGTCGTTAGAAAAGACATTATGGTGTGATTTTACGCCGGGCGGTTCTAGGCGCTTCAGTCTGGAACCGCGTGACCGCTACGGCCGCAGGTTCGAATCCTGCCTCGGGCATGGATGTGTGTGATGTCCGTAGGTTAGATAGGATTAAGTACAGTACTAAGCCGGGCGGTTCTAGGCGCTTCAGTCTGTAACCGTGTGACCGCTACGGTCGCAGGTTCGAATCCTGCCTCGGGCATGGATGTGTGTGATGTCCTTAGGTAAGATAGGATTAAGTACACTACTGGCCATTAAAATTGCTACACCAAGAAGAAATGCAGATGATAAACGGGTATTCATTGGACAGATATATTATACTACAACTGACATGTGATTACATTTTCACGCTATTTGAGTTCATAGATCCTGAGAAATCAGTACCCAGAACAACCACCTCTGGCCGTAATAAAGGCTATGATATGCCTAGGCATTGAGTCAAACAGAGCTTCAACACGATACCACACAGATCATCAGGAGTAGTGACTGGCGCATTGTGACAAGCCAGTTACTCGGTCACCATTGACCAGACGTTTTCAGTTGGTGAGAGATCTGGAGTATGTGCTGGCCAGGGCAGCAGTCGAACATTGTCTGTATCCAGAAAAGCCCGTACAGGACCTGCAACACGCGGTCGTGCATTATCCTGCTGAAATGTAGGGTTTCGCAGGGATTGAATGAAGGGTAGAGCCACGGGTCGTAACACATCTGAAATGTAACGTCCACTGTTCAAAGTGCCGTCAATTCGAACAAGAGGTGACCGAGACGTGTAACCAATGTCACCCCATACCATCATGCCTAGTGATAAGCCAGTATGGCGATGACGAATACACGCTTCCAATGTGCGTTCACCGCGATGTCGCCAAACACGGATGCGACCATCTAATGCTGTAAACAGAACCTGGATTCATCCGAAAAAATGACGTTTTGCCATTCGTGCACCCAGGTTCGTCGTTGAGTACACCATCGCAGGCGCTCCCGTCTGTGATGCAGCCTCAAGGGCAACCGCAGCCATGGTGTCCCAGCTGATAGTCCATGCTGCTGCAAACGTCGTCGAACCGTTCGTGCAGATGGTTGTTGTCTTTCAAACGTCCCCATCTGTTGACTCAGTGATCGAGACGTGGCTGCACGATCCGTTACAGCCATGCGGATAAAATGGTTCAAATGGCTCTGAGCACTATGGGACTCAACTGCTGAGGTCATAAGTCCCCTAGAACTTAGAACTACTTAAACCTAACTAACCTAAGGACAACACACACATCCATGCCCGAGGCAGGATTCGAACCTGCGACCGTAGCGGTCGCGCGGTTCCAGACTGTAGCGCCAGAACCGCTCGGTCACCAGCGGCCGGCATGCGGATAAGATGCCTGTCATCTCGACTGCTAGAGATACGAGGCCGTTGGGATCCAGCACGGCGTTCCGTATTACCCTCCTGAACCCACCAATTCCATATTCTGCTAACAGTCATTGGATCTCGACCAACGCGAGCAGCAATGTCGCGATACGATAAACCGCAATCGCGATAGGCTACAATCCGACCTTTATCCAGGTCGGAAACGTGATGGTACGCGAGTGTGTGTGTGTGTGTGTGTGTGTGTGTAGTGTCGTCCATTTAACCGCGAGTTTTGGTTTCCAATTGATCGAGAAATGTTCGTTTCATCTCTAGTGTGTCATACGTGTATTATGTTGTGTTAATTATGTTAATAAGTATTTATTTAATATGTAAGTGAAATGAAGTGTGGGACTAGGTGGTAGAGGAGAGGGAGCGAAGGCGAGTGAAGATAGCCAACGGTTAATGCGATGTTGGAAAAGGAAAGTGAGTTGGTAACGAGATGAAAAGAGATGGAGGATGTAGAGGTGAAATCGAAGGGAGAATGGGAGAGGAAGAAAGAGAGATAGAGAGAGAGGGAGGGCTGGAGAGAGAGTGGGCGGGGGAGAGAGTGAGTTTGTTTATGTAATCTGTTCAACGATTTTGTATAGTGTCCGGCTTCCAATATTTTTCTGGTCAATAAGTAGCTGTTTACTGTCTGTTGGTGCTTCGTGTTTATGGTAGTTATCTACAAAAGTGAGGAGATGCTCGTTTTCATTTATTTTATGGTGTTTATATTTTTTCTATTGTTCTTAGCGTATGATATACCGATCTAAAGTAGTATACAAATGCCAGTGGTTTGCGTTGTATTTCACTGTATTGATATCTTCTCTTTACCTTGTGTCAAACATCGCACCAGTCACTCCATGTAGGTAGCTCATATTCGGGCATTAATTTCGACCTCCAGCTATCCCCTATTCCAGATAACACCATATATGAAATGAATTAAATGCTCTGAAATGAAACAAACGGATTGATGGGGATGAAGTTAATGAAGATGCATGGACATAAACTGTTCAGATATGCTGAAGGTGCAACCGAAAATTTGTACCCGATCGGGACTCGGAACCGAATTTCTTGGTTACCGCAGTCAATCACCTTAACCATTTTTTGTCCTCTTAACAATTTTTCCCCTTAACAACTTATTTATTTACTTCGCCGTTATCGCTTTCGTCGGCGTTAGCTCTTCAGTCATAAAATTTCTTCTTCCTCTATCCGAAAGTAAGACTTTTTCTTACAACTAATGGTTATTGGAAAATTGAGTTTTAATCTGGCGCACTTGTCACTAAAACAAAACACATTAATTAAAAAAATGTCCTTCTTGAAAACGAAGAAGAAACGTAAGGGAACTAAAAGAAATAAGGCCTTACTTTAGTTAATCATTAAACTAAACATTTAGTATTTCTGCGAAAGATTTGTAGATTTTTAAAGCTTCCTTTGCTAATTATGTACTCTTCTTTGGCGAATGAAACTATGCTTTAAGAATCATGGCTATTGAAGTTCGTCTCTGCCTATAAATATTCCGTAGGTTGGAGCCAGTGGACTGTATTTATTAACTTCCTCGTGTGATACGGCTACGAGCAGGAAATTCTGATACTTTTCATTGTATTCTTGATGCCCTGGGTTAAGTCTCAGGTAATCAAGATAGTAGACTAATCCTCTTCCTAGTCTAAATTTTGGTCTTTTGGTCCTTACAGACGAAATAATGGATTAAGGTGTGTTCACACGAGCGATAGAAATTGCATATTGCCGACAGTATCGCCCGGCAGAGTTGCCGGCCAGTCTCATTACAGGCACACCTCCAGCACCATCGCCAACAATGTTTATGGCATTACATTTCTAAAGGCCAGAAACGTTTATATGGGCCACAGTATAGACTGGAGGTAATGGAAGTGAGTGCAGCGTGCCTGCTTTTGAACTTCACAAGGAATAAAAGTTAGCGAGAAAATGACAAATCGGACTGTTAAGAAAGCGAGCTTCTTTCACAACTATTAACTCGTGAACTGATACTATCGTAAAGAAGCTACCTCGTGAAAGTGCAGTTCTTGGTGATATAACATTTGGTTAGAGTACATTAAATTAGACGTACTTTTCATTCCAATTGGTCCATAGTGAGGAGATCCTCCAAGATGTAGAACGTGTCACAAAAACAAGAATACACAATTAATATTTCCAAAGTAGAAAAAATGTGGTACTGTACCCTCCGCAGATCCCAAGTGAAATGGCCCTCATGGATGCGGAATATGTCAAAAAATCTTAAGTACATTTTAATGTAGACAGTGATAAATAACTTGTTACGAAACATGTAAATACTCAATTCACTGAGATGCATATCATAACTCTTAGGCTATAATAGTCAAGTATGTCAAATAGAAAACTCGTTTCAGGACACTTATTCACGATGATCGCATTACTGCATTGAATTCGTACAGGAATCAGAGTGTACTAATACTCCCGTTATTTGATGTTATTAGTAACATATGGTTCAAAAATGGTTCAAATGGCTCTGAACACTATGCGACTTAACTTCTGAGGTCATCGGTCGCCTAGAACGTAGAACTAATTAAACCTTGAAAGGTCTCTGTTGGATTCCTTTCATGTTAATTTCTTAAATCTGTTGTCATTTACGGCATAAATTCCTCTTCTAAATTTACTGTGACGTTTCTGACTATCTGGGAGGAGACTGAGTAGTGGAACGTGTTACTGTTACACATAAACAAGAACGATCTGTCACACAACTACACTTTAAAACACAGTTTATATGTAATTCATGTCACACAGTCTCATACGGAACCTACATCCGCTTTCTTTTATATACTGTATATGATAAGATACTGTCATCCCCCTTCCCTTCTGTGTGAGAGGATGAATGAGCAAATGTATTTCTAGTTGCATGCTGGATGGTAGCAGACAAGCCTGTCTGCTAGAGAACAGTAGGACCAACGTCGGAACAGGTAGCTACGCTTTCTAAAAGCAAAGAGGTTTCTATCCTTAGTATGGTCCTGCCCGTCCCTTGTCATGTTGGTATTTGAAGCTGCCCCTCTGGCCACTTCCGTTTGTATTTGTGAGCCACCCTCAGGAAGGGACCACGGCAGTCTGTCCGCGGCAAGCGTCTGAAGTGGTAAGATCTCCGGCTAAGCGCGTGTCTGCTAAGTCCGTAGGACAATGGATTTCTTAAGTTCAGCCTAACTGAAAATTTAATCACCTTTATTTCAGGTTTAGCTCTAAAATATCTAATGTTATCTTAAAAATTGCAACGCAGTGTATTTCGAGTGTGAAGTTCAGAACATCTTCCAGTAGTTGCTTTGTCACTACTTTGTGAGTAAAGTGGAACCACGTGTTGATCTTCAATGCGAATGTGCGTGAGATTATAATGTCTCGTCTTGACAATATTTTTCAATACAGCAACTTTTCTTTATGTTCAACCCACGTGGGGTGTACTTTGTGAGACCAGTACCACGTGCTTATACAATTGTTTGACCCATCAGGTTAATAGTAAGACGATAGTAACCAGTTCGAGGTTTTTCTTTTGTAAATTGCGTTTCTATGTAATTTATTTTAATTATCAAAATTACTGTGGAGTTACACTCTTTGTGTAAACCAAGTTGACCACGTGAAGCATGTGGTGTCAGCATCAAAGTAGCCCTCAGCTATTATTTTCGGGAACATTTCAGAGAGAGTTAGTATGCATTTAGTATACCAGTGTGTGGTAATTTCATGACGGACAGGATTGTGCTACGAACGTAACTTCTTTGGGTGAAAATTGAATCGGTTGGTTGCAGTTAATTTCCTCTTGGATATGTTTCAACGTTCTTCGTGTGTTATTTTATGAATGCAGTGTTGTATGTAGTCTCCCAATCTTGGCTCCCTATTTGATGTGTTCCATAAGATTAAAAAAATTACATTTTCACAATCCTAAATAAGGCACCAGCTTAGTTATGATTCAAGTTTAATATGCTGAAATTTCAATGATCAATGTTAAAATAAATTTCCAAATGTAAACTGATTTATTTCTTTTTATTTAAATTCTCTTTTATATATATATATATATATATATATATATATATATATATATATATATATATATATATATATATATCACCGGTTGTCGTATGACTATTAAATGATTATAATTAATGTTAGTCTGGTTGCGAATTTGGTAAGCTAGTCTGGATACCTGGTGAAACTGTTGCTCAGTAGTGCAAGGTTAACTTCCCCAGACAGCTCACAGCTTTTAAACCGCTTTTATTGTCTATCAGTACCGCTTGCAGAACAAATTAAACCAACAACGTTACAATCTAACTAACCTAAGGACATCACACACATCCATGCCTGAGGCAGGATTCGAACCTGCGTTCGTAGCGGTCGCTCGGTTCCAGACTGTAGCGCCTAGAACCGCACGGCCACTCCGGCCGGCAGCAACATATGCACATCTATTGTTGTACTTCAGAATCCATCAGTGTAGTAGGGGTTGGCCACCAATAAATCCTTTACGCTCCTCTTAAACTGAACTTCGTTAGTAGTTAAAATTTTTATTGCTGGTGGCACGTTATTGAGAATGTGTGTTTCTGAATAAAGAGATATATTTTTAAAGATAACTTGCATTAAGGAATAAATGTATTCGGAAGCAGTAGTTAGTATTCCTAATTCCCTAAACAGGGAGATGGTACCAGAGGTTTGCAAAGCTTTGATGGAAGAAATGCTTGTGATATTTTATTGTGGCTTACCAGAACAGTGATAGAACTACGTATTTCACAAATGCAGTGCGTCATCGACCAGAGTGATGGGACGTGGAATGTAATCCATACAAACATTTTTAAAAATGTACAGTTACCACTTTGGTGCCAACGAACGTGAACTCACATGCAACGTCGCTGACTGAAGTTTAGAAGTTTTAAGAATATACGTGGAAGCCAATTGTGGCTTACTGCTGTAGATCTAACACAATGGTAGTACCGAGAATGTCTTTTATCGGATTTCGGTCGTCGTAGGGCTATATAGGCCTGTTACTTTCTACGTCCCAAAGGCATGGCCACATATACTGATCAGCCAGAACGTCTTGACCACCTACCTAATAACCGGTATATCCACAAATGGCTCTCAGCACTATGGGACGTAACATCTGAGGTCATCAGTCCCCTAGACTTAGAATTACTTAAACCTAAAGACATCACACACATCCATGCCCGAGGCAGGATTCTAACCTGCGACCGTAGCAGCAGCGCGGTTCCGGACTGAAGTGCCTAGAGCCGCTCGGCCACACCGGCCGCCCGGTATGTCCACATTTGGCACGGATAACAGCGGCAACGCGTCTTGGCATGGAAGCAGTGACGCCTTGGTAGGTCGCTGGAGGGAGTTAGCACCGCATCTGTACCCACACAAGTCACCCAATTCCCGTAAATTCCGGGGAAGGGGGCGATTAGCTCTGACGCCACGTTCAATCATATCTCACATGTGTTCGATAGGGTTGAGATCTGGTGAGTTGGGGAGCCAGCACATCAACTGAAACTCGTCACTGTGTTCCTCGAATCATTCCATCACATTTCTGGCCTTGTGACATGGCGCATTATCTCGCTGAAAAATGCCACTGCCTTCGGGAAACATGATCGTCATGAAGGAGTGTACGTTGTCTGCGATCAGTGTACGAGACTCCTTTGCTCGTCATGGTGCCTTGCACGAACTCCACTGGTCCTACGGATGCCCACGTGAATGTTCCCCAGAGCAAAATGGAGCCGCAGCTAGCTTGTCTCCGTCCTGCAGTACATTTATCAAGGAGCTGTTCCACTGAAAGACGACGGATTCGTGACCCCCCACCGGCATGATGAAGAAGGTATCGGGATTCATCACGCCATGCAATGCTCTTCCGCTGCGCCAAATTCTTGCGCCGATGGTCACGTGCCCATTTCAGTCGTAGTTGCTGATGTCATGTTAACGTTGGCACATGCATGGGTCGTCGGCTGCAGAAGTCCATCGTTAGGAGTGTTCGGTGCACTGTATGTTCAGACACACTTCTGCTCTGCGCAGCATTAAAGTCTGATGTTAGATCCGCCACAGTTAGCCGCATGTCCTGTTTTACGTACTAGTGTGCCCAGCCTACGACGTTCTGTATCTGTACTGAGGGGTTGTCGCCCAACCCCACGACGTCGTGCCGAGCCCCAGGGTCATCACAATCTGCCCTCGGTGAAACTCGGTTAGATAGCGCACCTCCCCCGTTCTACACACGGACAGCATGTTCACTGACACTATATGCACCGTGCGTGTGTCTGCTAGCAGTCATTCCTTGCCAGGTGATGCTCTCGCCTGGACGGGTTTATACCGATACTAGGTCTGTGGTCATAATGTCCTGTACATACCACATGTATGGTTTTTTGTTTGCTCATTTCTACATTCTTGTAGAAAACGAAGTACCTCTATGTACAGTTGCCAACAATCGAACGGAAGCGAAGTAATATGTTCCATCGCTCAAGTTACGTGACTTGGTACTCAAGCACTGTCGGCGAGAGAAAGAGGACGCAAGGATGAGAGTGAAAGGGTGCATTTGCAGAGAAGGACAGAGGTAGGTATGTCCTACCCATAAGAAATGTTCTCGAACCTTGGTGGACAATACTGGCAATATCTTGACTATACCTTTCCAAAAGACAGCCACAGCCTGCTCCATAGCCGGCCGGTGTTGCCGAGCGGTTCTAGACGCTTCAGTCTGGAACCGCGAGACCGCTACGGTCGCAGATTCGAATCCTGCCTCGGGCATGGATGTGTTGATGTCCTTAGGTTAGTTAGGTTTAACTAGTTCTAAGTTCTAGGGGACTGATGACCTCCGATGTTAAGTCCCATAGTGCTCAGAGCTATTTGAACCATGTTGAACCTGCTCCATATTGCCCTATACTGTAGCTAAATTGTAGTAATGTTGACTGCAACACTATTGCGGCGACACATTACCGCAATGCAGGGGTTGAACAAAGACATGGAAACTCCAAAAACACAACCTTACTGTGCCTAATACGATGTGGTATGTAAAACAGCTTCCAGTCGTCTCGGTATGGATAAATACAGATCCTATATGGTTTTCAGTGGAATCTCATACCATTCTTCCTGAAAAATAATGTCAAGTTCAGGTACCGGTGACGGAGGTGTATAGCGATCACATAACCTTCTCTCCAAAGTTGCCTGCAAAAGCTCGCTAATATTGTGATCTAGTGAATGTAGTGGCCAGGGGAGAAGGAACAAGTCCTAGGCGATGCGAGCTGTGTGATCAGGGATCTCGTCGTGATATGGATACCCATATCATGACAGAACTCCCTGCATGTTCCACTCTTGGCGCTAACAGGGCTCGTGAGTGCGACATTCAGTTCTGCAGTGACGTTTGTAGCTGTCTCCCTCTTATTTTTCGGCACAATCCTCTTCAGTGACCGTCGCACACGATCACTCAACACACAATTTCTTCACGTCGTGACTTGGCGGATGAAGTTTCTCTTCACTGCACGGGGTATAAATCTTCGAGATGGCGCCTCTTGAGACACCAAACACTTTGGCTGGTTTAGTTACGGAAGGCCCCACCATACGAGCACCAACAATTTGCCCACTTTCGAATACACTTAGCTCCGCCATAATGCACTCACAACTATACAGAACGCTGTTCTGACTATGACTGACACTTGCAACGTATTGCGAAAATTGTACAGGTGCCGTCCGTGGTCCGCTACAAAAGCGCAACCTGTAGGCTTTTCTAACATCCGCATTTATTTTCAAGCTTACCTGTCTCTCGGTGTTTCCATATTTTCGTCCAGTCCCTGTCTATGACCCGTGTAACCGCACCTTAAGATATTCCAGTATTTGCAGAAGGGTGTCGGACGTGAGCCGATTTCGTGGAGGTGCCCATTAGGCTAGCTGAACACGATTCCATGTCGTGCTAAAACTTTCGTTCTCACGGAAGTTTCCGAACTTCCGAACACAACCACCAGAGGTTCTCCCACAGGGTATATCGGAACAGCACAACTGGAGGAACAGAACTTCCGGGCTGTACTAGAGTACAAATCTGGCACAAACTTTAAACTGTCACGCTTGTGTGTGCTGCAGCAGACATGGGAGACAGCCTCATACACACAAGCCGCCACACGGCGAGACCATCCTTCAGAGAGGCGCAACATTCGACAGCCTGCGTAGAAGTATTGCCTATGAATTTTTTATGTGAAAACTCTAAAAGTTTTTTACATAAAACAAACGTTTTTAACATTCAGTTCGCAGTTCGTGGTCATGCAGTAGCGTTCTCACTTTCCGCGCACGGGGTCCCGGGTTCGATTTCCGGTGAGGTCAGGCATTTTTCCTGCCTAGGGATGACTGGGTGTTGTTGTGTCGTCTTCATCATCATCATTCATCCCCATTACGGTCGGAGGAAGGCAATGGCAAACCATCTCCACTAGGACCTTGCCTAGTACAGCGGTGCGGGTCTCCCGCATTGTTCCCTGCACTCCTCGAAGTATGGGACCTCATCATCGTATTAAAATTCCACAAAATGTTCAAATATGTGTGAATTCCTAAGGGACCAAATTGCTGAGATCATTGGTCCCTAGACTTACACACTACGTAAACTAACTTATGCTAAAACAACACACACACACCCATGCACGAGGGAGGACTCGAACCTCCGGCGGGAGCAGCCGCGCAGTCCGTGACATGTCAGCTGTAACCGCGCGGCCTCTCCGCGCGGCTAACATTCTACATCCTTATTCTTTATGCGTACGTATTTGCAGTCCTCTGCCTTTAGAGGCTCAGAATTGTAGCTGGGAACATGGCGGTGCGTTAGAAACAGCGTGCTGTAATCGAGTCTCGAAATCGAAGAGCTTGTCCACACGTTCAGCACCCTCTCCTTGAGCATGACAGCGCGCGGGGTAGCCGTGCGGCCTCAGGCGCCTTGTCACGGTCCGTGCGGCTCCCCCCGCCGGTGGTTCGAATCCTTCCTCGGGCATGGGTGTGTGTGTTGTCCATAGCGTAAGTTAGTTTCAGTTAGATTAAGTAGTGTGAGGGCTTAGGGACCGATGACCTCAGCAGTTTGGTCCCATAAGATCTTACCACAAATTTCCAAACTTTTTCACCATGACAATGTCACACCACACACGAGAGCTGCGACATCTCGCAACAGTCCGAAGCCCTGGGTTCACTGTTATCGATCATCCTCCATACAGCCACGATTTGGCCCCATCCGGTTTTCATCTGTTCCCAAAACCTAAAAAAATACCTTCTACGACTTCACTTTAATAGTGATGAAACGGAGCAAGCAGAGGTCACGTTGCGGCTCCAGCAACAAAGTCAAACATTCTACAGTGACAGTGCCAACAAACTGGTCTCTCGTTGGGGAAAATGTGTTCGTCGCCAGTTGAGAAAGAAATATGCAGATATGAAGAATAAAGGTGCAGAATGTTAATAAAGTTTGTTTTATTTAAGATTTTTGTTTAATAAGCTTTAAGAATTTTCACATAAAAAATCAGAGGCATTACATTCAGTACACTCTCGTAGCTATGGTCAGACGCTATAGAGGGCGCACAAAGCATTGACTATCTTGCGCTTCCACCTTGCATCAGACAAATACACACATCAAAAAAAGTTTTCATCACCCCGTTTCCCAGAACTCCTAAAGATAGACGTTGACTGCGGATCTTGCATCAAAGACACAGCCCCTTTGACTGTTCACAGATGTCACTTAACCTGCCCAAATATGTAAACAACCATGCATGAGCAGCGCCTATTAGACGGAGGGGTCCAACAGCCGATCAGTTCCAGTCACTCCACCAGGGAGGAGGTACACGGCTCGTCTCGTCTGTAGTTCAGCCATGCCTAGATGGTCAAATACCGCGGTTCGATCGCGTCCGCATTGTTATTTTGTGCCAGGAAGGGCTCCCAACAAGGAAAGTGCCCACGCGTCTCGGAGTGAACCGAAGAGATGTTGTTCGGACATCGAGGAGATACAGAGAGACAGGAACTGTCGATGGTGTCTCGCTCAGGCCGATTAAGGGCAACTACTGCAGTGGATGACCGCTAACTACGGATTCTGGCTCGGAGGAACCCTTACAGCAACGCCACCATGTTGAATAATGCTTTTCGTGCAGCCACAGGACGTCATGTTACGACTGCAACTGTGCGCAATAGGCTGCATGGCGTGCAACTTCACTCCCGACGTCCATTTGCAACCACGACACCATGCAGCGCGCTACAGATGGGACCAACAACATGCCGAATGAACCGCTCAGGATTGGCATCACGTTCTCTTTACTGATGAATGTCGCATATGCCTTCAACCAGACAATCGTCGGAGAAGTGTTTGGAGGCAATCTGGTCAGGCTGAACGCCTTAGACACACTGTCCAGAGAATGCAGCAAGGTGGAGGTTACCTGATGTTTTGGGGTGGCATTATGTGGGGCCGTCGTACGCCGCTGGTGGTCATGGAAGGCGCTACAACAACTGTACGATACGTGAATCCCTCCCTCCGACCGACAGCGTAACCATATCGGCAGCGTATTGGCGTGGCATTCGTCTTCATGGACGAGAATTCGCGCTCCCATCGTGCACATCTTGTGAATAACTTCCTTCAGGATAACGACATCGCTTGACTAGAATGGCCACCATGTTCTCCAGACATGAACCCTATCGAATATGCCTGGGATAGATTGAAAAGGGCTGTTTATGGACGACGTGACCCATCAACCACTCTGAGTGACCTACGCCAAATCACCGTTGAGAAGCAGGACAATCTGGACCAACAGTGCCTTAATGAACTTGTGGATAGTATGCCACGACGAATACAGGCATGCATCAATGCAAGAGGACGTGCTACTGGGTATTAGAGGTACCGGTGTGTACAACAATCTGGACCACCACCTCTGAAGGTCTCGCTGTATGGTGGTACAACATGCAATGTGTGATTTTCATGAGCAATAAAAAGGGGGGAAACGATGTTTATGTTGATCTCTATTCCAATTATCTGTACAGGTTCCGGAACTCTCGGAACCAATGTGATGCAAAACTGTTTTTGATGTGTGTAGTTCCTAAGTGAACAGCAACCCGTCAGCCACTAACAAAAGCGGACCCTAGGCTCGACTCATAGAATGTCTATGAACAGTTAGTTGTACAGTATCAACACCGTGCCCAAAGACAGCATCAGTATTACCTAGAGTCGCCGCCCAGAGCAGACTAACTGGACATGCTGCTAGCTACACTCCTGGAAATGGAAAAAAGAACACATTGACACCGGTGTGTCAGACCCACCATACTTGCTCCGGACACTGCGAGAGGGCTGTACAAGCAATGATCACACGCACGGCACAGCGGACACACCAGGAACCGCGGTGTTGGCTGTCGAATGGCGCTAGCTGCGCAGCATTTGTGCACCGCCGCCGTCAGTGTCAGCCAGTTTGCCGTGGCATACGGAGCTCCATCGCAGTCCTTAACACTGGTAGCATGCCGCGACAGCGTGGACGTGAACCGTATGTGCAGTTGACGGACTTTGAGCGAGGGCGTATAGTGGGCATGCGGGAGGCCGGGTGGACGTACCGCCGAATTGCTCAACACGTGGGGCGTGAGGTCTCCACAGTACATCGATGTTGTCGCCAGTGGTCGGCGGAAGGTGCACGTGCCCGTCGACCTGGGACCGGACCGCAGCGACGCACGGATGCACGCCAAGACCGTAGGATCCTACGCAGTGCCTTAGGGGACCGCACCGCCACTTCCCAGCAAATTAGGGACACTGTTGCTCCTGGGGTATCGGCGAGGACCATTCGCAACCGTCTCCATGAAGCTGGGCTACGGTCCCGCACACCGTTAGGCCGTCTTCCGCTCACGCCCCAACATCGTGCAGCCCGCCTCCAGTGGTGTCGCGACAGGCGTGAATGGAGGGACGAATGGAGACGTCTCGTCTTCAGCGATGAGAGTCGCTTCTGCCTTGGTGCCAATGATGGTCGTATGCGTGTTTGGCGCCGTGCAGGTGAGCGCCACAATCAGGACTGCATACGACCCAGGCACACAGGACCAACACCCGGCATCATGGTGTGGGGAGCGATCTCCTACACTGGCCGTACACCACTGGTGATCGTCGAGGGGACACTGAATAGTGCACGGTACATCCAAACCGTCATCGAACCCATCGTTCTACCATTCCTAGACCGGCAAGGCCGGACAATGCACGTCCGCATGTATCCCGTGCCACCCAACGTGCTCTAGAAGGTGTAAGTCAACTACCCTGGCCAGCAAGATCTCCGGATCTGTCCCCCATTGAGCATGTTTGGGACTGGATGAAGCGTCGTCTCACGCGGTCTGCACGTCCAGCACGAACGCTGGTCCAACTGAGGCGCCAGGTGGAAATGGCATGGCAAGCCGTTCCACAGGACTACATCCAGTATCTGTACGATCGTCTCCATGGGAGAATAGCAGCCTGCATTGCTGCGAAAGGTGGATATACACTGTACTAGCGCCGACATTGTGCATGCTCTGTTGCCTGTGTCTATGTGCCTGTGGTTCTGTCAGTGTGATCATGTGATGTATCTGACCCCAGGAATGTGTCAATAACGTTTCCCCTTCCTGGGACAATGAATTCACGGTGTTCTTATTTCAATTTCCAGGAGTGTATGTTAGTCATCGTTCTCTAGATACGGGACTGTACCTGTGTTCAAATGTAGATCAGAGCAAGTGAACTTTGAGTGACATTGAATAATTTGTCTTTATAAATTACTGTAAACTTATTAATCTCTGGTGTCATTTTTTTTAGCTGTTTCCTAACCCTATCTGGCCCCGTGACGAGGCTGCATAGTTGCTGCGTGCAAGAAAGTTACCTCAATAGCAGCAACTACTGTCAGTGGTACGGAGTTCTCTTCTTGCCACCTATTTATGTCTGGTACCAAGAATATTTAGCGAATACACCACATCAAATATACATTATATTGCAGGTTTAGCGTATCTCAACGGTTTGCACTGCCATTATTTCGTGCCGTCACCTATTGACGCAAATGCACAATTGATACTACGTGTTCAACTCAAATTAAATTTAGGGAAACAGTAACTGAGGTGATGATGATGATTGGTTTGTGGGGTGCTCAAGGACAACACAAACACCCAGTCCCCCGGTGGAGAAAATCCCCAACCCGGCCAGGCAGTAACTGCGAAATTCGTGTGTTTTACCAAGAGTTACATGTAGCCTTCCTCACGAAATTAATCAGTGTAGCCCGTCCAAATGCCTGTGGAGCTATGGTGATTTCTCACAGGAGACAGCTTCACATGGCCCACAGAATTTTTAGACAATATCTTCAAATGTGAAGTATTGCCAGATGACTGGAGGTAATTATATACTGGTACCGTCCTACAAAACAAATGAGATGCACGCTGTTGTGAAAATTATAGAGGAGTGTAACTTACTTCACGTACCACAGAGATCTTGGAAAATATCATAAATGAACAGCTATTCAGACTGTTAGCTGTAAGAGAGAACTACGTTCGCTTCACAACAGCCAAAGGCACCGCAGATGCAACACACGCTCCAAAAACGGTAATAGAAAAGGTATCCTGCAACCAACAAAACCAACGGTTGTATGTATTAATCTAGAGAGAGTCTTGCACGCTCCTGCTTCTCTATATTGCACTCTACATCTGTCGGATGGTTATACTCGTAATTAAAGTGTAGCTGCTCACGGATGTCCAATATGGTCTGTTATTATCGTACAGCAGCGAAATTTGGTAACGGTGCTAATGCGTAAATTCGGAGCCGATTTACACAGAAAAAAGACATTAGTTCCAATTCCGGCCACCAGACGCAAATGTGGCGCTATACACTGTTTGTATGACAGTATGACATGTACGGTGTCATTTGACAAGCCATAAAGTGAGTGAACAGTTTGGCTATCGAGAATAGAGACCATGCGCTGTTAGTGAAACGGTTTTATGTGAACGGCTCACTGAGAGAGCATCGCCGACAGAAAGGTCTGAAGAGAAACCGATATCGTTAAATAGTTTAAAGAAAATAACAATGAAATTCTAAAACACGGGCACCTGGAAGAGGAAGGCGTTCTATGCCGGTGGAAGTTGGTGACAAGGTTGCTGTTGCTGTACCTGACCGCGCAGCATGCGCCCCGGATAGTAGCAGTGCTCGTGCAGTGTCTCGAGAATTCTACATCCCATGGTCAGCAGAACGGAAATATTTGCGGTCTATTTTACGCTGGTACACATACAAGACCCAGACGACGGGGCAACTGAAACATCATGATACGCAACAACGTTCCCAACATGGTCTGCGGTTTCTGACACAAATCGAAGTTGATGACTTGTTGCTGGGCAACATTCTATGTAGTGACGAGGCACATTTTACGCTACAAGATTCGGTGAATACATAGAACTGCCGAATTTGGGGTACTCTTAAACCACGTACTGTTCACGAAGAGCCATTGCACTCGCCGTATCTGACCGTCTGGTGTGGATTCACAAGCACCCTTATTCTCAGGCCGTTCTTCTTTGAAGAGAATACACCCACAGGGCTTGTCAGGTGTGCCATGACGTCTGCACGTTGTGGAGACCTCCTTGTACAGCATGTGATTCCTACTTTGTAAGAGCGCAGCTGTGTGAACACTGTTTTCATGTAAGATGGGGCAACACCTCATATACACTACTGGCCATTAACATTGCTACACCAACAAGAAATGCAGATGATAAACGGGTATTCATTGGACAAATATATTATACTAGAACTGACATGTGATTACATTTTCACGCAATTTGGGTGCATAGATCCTGAGAAATCAGTACCCAGAGCAACCACCTCTGGCCGGAATAACGGCCTTGACACGCCTGGGCATTGAGTCAAACAGAGCTTGGATGGCGTGTACAGGTACAGCTGCCCATGCAGCTTCAACACGATACCACAGTTCATCAAGAGTAGTGACTGGCGTATTGTGACGAGCCAGATGCTCGACCTCCATTGACCAGACGTTTTCAATTGGTGAGAGATCTGGAGAATGTGCTGGCCAGGGCAGCAGTCGAACATTTTCTGTATCCAGAAAGGCCCGTACAGGACCTGCAACATGCAGTCGTACATTATCCTGCTGCAATGTAGCGTTTCGCAGGGATCGAATGAAGGGTAGAGCCACGGGTCGTAACACATTTGAAATGTAACGTCCACTTTTCAAAGTGCCGTTAATGCGAACAAGAGGTGACCGAGACGTGTAACCAATGTCACCCCATACCATCACGCCGCATGATACGCCAGTATGGCGATGACGAATACACGCTTCCAATGTGCGTTCACTGCGATGTCGCCAAACACGGATGTGACCATCATGATGCTGTAAACACAACCTGGATTCAAAATGGCTCTGAGCACTATGGGACTCAACTGCTGAGGTCATTAGTCCCCTAGAACTTAGAACTAGTTAAACCTAACTAACCTAAGGACATCACAAACATCCATGCCCGAGGCAGGATTCGAACCTGCGACCGTAGCGGTCTTGCGGTTCCAGACTGCAGGGCCTTTAACCGCACGGCAACCTGGATTCATCCGAAAAAATGACGTTCTGCCATTCGTGCACCCAGGTTCATCGTTGAGTACACCATCGCAGACGCTCCTGTCTGTGAGGCAGTGTCAAGGGTAACCGCAGCCATGGTCTCCGAGCTGACAATCCATGCTGCTGCAAACGTAGTCGAACTGTTCGTGCACATGGTTGTTGTCTCGCAAACGTCCCAATCTGTCGACTCAGGGACCGAGACGTGGCTGCACGATCCGTTCCAGCCATGCGCATAAGATGCCTGTCATCTCGACTGCTAGTGATACGAGGCCGTTGGGATCCAGCACGGCGTTCCGTATTACTCTTCTGAACCCACCGATTCCATATTGTGCTAACAGTCATTGGATCTCGGCCAACGCGAGCAGCAATGTCGCGATACGATAAACCGCAATCGCGATAGGCTACAATCCGACCTTTATCAAAGTCGGAAACGTGATGGTACGCATTTCTCCTCCTCATAGTAGGCATCACAACAACGTTTCACCAGGCAACGCCGGTCAACTGCTGTTTGTGTTTGAGAAATCGGTTGGAAACTTTCCTCATGTCAGCACGTTGTAGGTGTCGCCACCGGCTCCAACCTTGTGTGAATGCTCTGAAAAGCTAATCATTTGCATATCACAGCATCGTCTTCCTGTCGGTTAAATTTCGCGTCTGTAGCACGTCATCTTCGTGATGTAGCAATTTTAATGGCCAGTAGTGTAACTGTTTCAAATGGCTCTAAGCACTATGTCACTTAACATCTGAGGTCATCAGTCCCCTAGACTTAGAACTACTTAAACCTAACTAACTTAAGGACATCACATCCATGCCCCACCCAGGATTCGAATCTGCGACCGTAGCAGCAGCGCGGTTCCGGACTGAAGCGCCTAGAACTGCTCGGTCACAGCGGCCGGTCACCTCATATAGCTAACCTAGTGACCACGAACGTGTTAACTCCAGAGGTTTTCCACATGCATTGCCTGCAAGATCAGCAGATCTGAATTCATGTGGCTTTTGGCTCTGGGGATATCCAAAGGAACGCGTTTACGAGGGACACGTTCGGTCTCTACTTTATCAGAAGGCCACTATACAGGAACAGTTTGCTCAGATTACACTGCATCTGCTGCAAGCAACTGTTGATCACGTCGTTTTACAGTTGTAACATCTCGTTGACGTCTCCGGTGCTCATACTGAACAAATTGTGTAAGGGATGGTTTATAATAAAATTAACATTACGCCTTTCTCACTTGTTTTGCCTTTTCTATCCACGTACCGTTTCTAACCTATTACATATGGAAACTTTTCGATACGTCTTTCTTGCATACACAGTTCTAGATTTGCACCTCGTGGCCAAAATTGGAACTTTTTTTTTTCAGCGTAAATCGGTTCCGCTTTAACGCATTAGAATACCTACCAAGTTTCACTGGCATGCGATAATTGCAGCCCACACTGGATATCTGTGAGTAGCTGCACTTTAATTATAACCTCCCCGTACATACGTAGTGAAAGCCACCACACGCTACACGGCAAAGGGTACGTTGTACCACTACTACTCGTTCCATTTCCTGTTCCGCTCGTAAATGGAGCGAGGGAAAAACGGACTGTCGCTATGCCTCTGAACGAGTCCTATGATTTCTCCTATCTTGTTTTTGGGGTCGTTACGCGAGATGCACGTCCGCGCCAGTACATCGTTCTCCAGTCAGGCTCGAATGCCGCTACCCTCCAGGGATTCCCATTTGAATCCACGGAACATTTCCGTTATACCCGCGATTTGTTCCAATCTAACGGCAACAAATCTAGCGGCACGCTATTGAATTGTTTCGTTGTATCCTTCAATCTGACCTGATGGACATACCAAACAGTCGACCATTACTCGAGAATGGATCGCAATATTATTCTATAAGCTGCCTCCTTTATTGATGAGCCACACTTTCCTACAATTCTCCCAATAAATCGAAGTCGACCTATCGCTACCGACGTTACGTACTCGTTCCATTTCATATCGTTTTGCAATGTCCCGCTTAGCTATTTAATAGTCGTGATCGTATCAAGCAGCACATTACTAATACTATATTCGAACATCACAGGGTTGTTTTTATTACTCAGCTGCATTACTTTACATTTTTCTATATTTAAAGCACGCTTCCATTTGTCACACTAAATACGAATATTCAGTCATCCTGTATCCTCAGCGTAGCCACTCAACGATGACACTTCCACGTCCCGGGTTCGATTTCCGGCGGGGTCAGGGATTTTCTCTGCCTCGTGATGGCTGGGTGTTGTGTGCTGTCCTTAGGTTAGTTAGGTTTAAATAGTTCTAAGTTCTCGGGGACTGATGACCATAGCTGTTAAGTCCCATAGTGCTCAGAGCCATTTTTGACACTTCCGCGTAAACATAGCGTCAATGTTCGTATGCTGTCTTTAGTCAAATGACTGCCTCACACGTTTCTACATTGCTTCCTGTATTACCACTGTAAGTAACCGGAGGGAAAGCAATAGTCGGAAGATCCGATTTACTCGCTACACAACCAGACCCGTTACAATCCAGCAAATGATTGCTCCCTCCATTTGCTGGATCACGGGGTCCCGGGTCCGATTCCCGGCCGGGATGGGGATTTTCTCCGCCGGGGCACTGGGTGTTTGTGTTATCCTCATCATTTCATCATCATCATCATCATCATCATTCGTGGCAGTGCCTAGATTGGACTATGAAAGAAACTGGACTATGTAAAAATTGTGACTTCGTCTGGGCGCTGATGACCGCGCAGTTGAGCGCCCCACAAACCAAACATCATCATCATCATCATCGTTCCTCCGTTTGAAGGAAGATTAGTGTTTAACGTACCGTCGACCTCGAGGTCATTAGAGACGGAGCACTGGCTGGGACTCTTTCACGGATGGGGAAGGAAACTGGCTGTGAACTTTCAAAGGAACAACCTCAGAATGTGCCTAGAGCGATGTAAGGAAATCACGGAAAATGGATGGCCGGCCGCGGATTTGAACCGTCTTTCTCCCGAATACATGTCCAGTGTGCTAACCGCTGTGTCGCCCCGCCCGATCACTCGGTTTGCTCCGGCTGGGTTCCGATTCCCTGTCAGTACCTACGGTAATACCGCAAATAACCGGTGGGTGCGCATTTCTCGTAGCTCAAACTTACTCATCGGTTAACCGGATACATTGACCAGCTTTAGTCTAAACGTTCTCACATAATTCATTCCTCTTCTCTCCTCCGTCTCCTTTTCACGATTTCCGGTCACGAACCATTCGGACAGTTCCGGTGCATAATAATAGCAGGAATTCGCATGCATTTACTGGTTAGTCACGACACGTTCTTAGCGGAGCCACGGCTGCTGTCTACAGTTTGAATGGACTCGTGAGACTCCGAGATAAGTCCGCAAACCACGCAGCCAGTCGGGCAGAATATGATGTTTTCCGCAGTTAGCAGCTGAAGGTCAGTGTTTTTCGTTTTTAGGCAGTAACTGTGACGTATTGTGGATGAGGCTTCGCAGTAAAGAAGTGCTAGAGTGGCGATGAAGCGGATGTGAGTTAACACTTGCCAGATCACAGGCGCCGCTGCCAGGTGTAAGCACAACAGCCAGCAACACAGTGCGTGACGTCAGCGCCGTAAAAACTACGAAGCACGGCCAGTACTGCGCTACACGTCACTTCTGCGCTGCTCATCTGTGCGAGACAAGAAAACATTTGTCTCGATTTTCGCTCTCCCATCATACGAGGAGAAATGGCCCAACGCTGAGGCTTTTTCTAGCCTCGCGGAACTCGAAGTTATTAGTCAGGTTTTTGTTGCTGCTATACACGTAAGCTCTTGCGCTTATCTCCGTGCGCTTGTGACGTAATCTTTCCGTGAACCTTGGGTGGTCTTTGAACAATAAGAAACATGGACAAGATAAGTCTACAGGAAAATTGTCCGGAAATTATAATCATAATGGGCTGAATGAATTGTTCAGAACTTTTAGACGCATTGAACGTACACTTGGTAAGAATTCTTTCTGTTAGTCTTTTTCAGGGACGAGTTTAACTAGGCTTCAAAATCACCCACAATTGCTTCTCTGGCAACGGTGCTACTAAGAACTGTGCTGCAGTACTCTTAAAGACCTTTGTATTAGGCTAACCATGCGACATAGCCAGTGGGAGAGAGTTACTTTGTGTCCACCTTTTGAAAATTTTGTTGTCTAGTTGTAATTTTAAAGTTCTGAAAAAAACATTTATTCTTTCTGATGAATTCTTGTACCAGACTTCATAAATGTTTAAAATTTTTCAGCTAAACTTAACTAAAAAATTTAAGTCTCGTTAGCAGACATCACTCTCCACAATAAACGTCATACTCCATATTTTCAAGTTCTCTTTAATAAGTATGTTGTGAGCAGAAGTCAAAAACAGTTAACGAAACTTCCATTTTTAAATTTCTTTTAAGATGGCCATAAAGTACCTCCCCCCTCTTGGAATTACACATTACTGAAAATGTGTTGATGCCGGTAAGAGTGTGATAAAAGATATTTTCATGTTTTGGGCCCTGATAACATATATGTGCCTCTTTAAAAATAACAATAGTCAGCAACAATTAACGAATTTACATTTATTTAACTTTTTAAGTTGTGCGTTAAGCACCCCAATCCTGTCCCCGTAATGTGCGTTATGAAAAACCGTTTTGTATAGCTAGATTTAAGGGATAGATGAGGAATACAGCGCATGGACTGCCTCTACAAGGGCTCAGGGCCCCATTTGAGGGCAGCTCACATATAGCGACATCTCGAGCGAACTGTCAGTTCCACGTTCTCTCTCATTCCATGTCGTAATAAGGGCCTACGAGTAATATCTTCCATGCAATTGAAATGTCACCAGTGGGGGAGTACTTGAGGTAACATATGATCAGCCAGTTACTCTTCCCCTGCCTTATACACAGTACATAATTAATAACACTATAGCAGAAACGTATTATCGTATGATATAACACTATGATATGCGTAAGCAAAGTAACTTCAGCAAGGAATCAGTCACTTCTTCTGTTCATCGCTCAACAATTTTTGTTCTAGCAACTAATGTGCCTTTTTGCTGCTCAGTTACGTGCACTCATGAAGTAAACGCAAGAACAACTTTGATTGGCACCACAATAAAATGAGAAGTAAACTGTATATTTTACTGTTATGATGCTCCTTACAAGGAATAAAGGTAACTGCGGCAACAAACCAAATAAATCATAATTATATCATTACCCTGTAACGTTTCATCGAAGATCACAAGTAACTTATACCACAATACTCAGAAAGTATCCCTGAGCAGTCTCCGAAATTTTGTCGGTTGACTTTGTGTTCACCTTGTATATCGATCATTACACCTGCGTAAGTTCAAGCGGCGCCTTTTTTCCTAAGGCATTGGTATACACTTATTCTTTTTGAAACTCTGTGACTCCTCGGCAAAACAGAACAAGGTGGCGCAGTGGTAAGACACTGGACTTTCATTCGGGCGGAGGACAATTGGAATCCTCGTCTGGCCATCCAGATTTAGGATTTCAGTTGTTTCCCTAGATGCTAGATCCATTAAGGGTAATGCTCGGGTGGTTCCTTTTAAAACAACATGGCGTACTCTCTTTCCCATCTTTCCCCCGTCCGAGCTTGTGTACCGTCTCTGATCACCTCGCCGTCGATGGGACGTTTAACTCAGATATTTCTTTCAAGATTTTAAACATGGCAGAAACAGCAACTGCTGAAATTCTTCACGGTGAATGATGACAGCCAAAACAGTTGCAGGATAAAGACTTATTAAAATTCCTGACCAAGGTTTCGGTATATATAAATATACCTTCATCAGAAGTAAAAGATCTAAAATTACATCCTGCAATGGAGATTAATAAAACAATTGTGCCAACTACTGACGACGCCTTTGACACAATTGTTTTATTAATCTCCGTTACAGGATGTAATTTTAGATTTTTTACTTCTGATGAAGGTATATTTATATATACCGAAATCTTGGTCAAGAATTTTAATAAATCTTTATCCTGCAACTGTTTTGGCTGTCATCATTTACCGTCCAGATATTTCTCCTTTTTTCAGTAGGCGAAGTGGTAATTCATACCCACTGCCCCATTCTACAATTTCGGCCACAACATGATCAAGTCAACTATATGTACTTCTGAATCGAACTTGTTCCTGTTTTTCTCTAAGGTTAGTTGTAATTTCAGCAAACATTTTGTAAATTTTAGCGAGGAAGCTGATAGGTCTACAGTTTAAATCTTGTTCGTATCCTGTCTTCTGAAACAGATCAACTATAATATCTTTACAGTTTCTGCAGTTGTCCTCCTGCACAGTTATTATGTAAATAGTTTCGTGAGTTTGTTTTGCATTACAGAACGTCTAACTTTAATTATTTTTATTGAAACCCAGTAACATATAGTCCCCCTGATTTCATCATACTTCAGATGACTTTGTATACATCATATGGAATTATCACTGGAAAATCATTATCTTTATTATTAGCTATCTAAGTGTCTTATCTTGCGACATAAAACCATTTAAAGTTGTCTTCGAATGGTTGTGCAATGTTCTCTACTTTAATGTCTAATATGTAGGAAGTAGGCAAAGAGCCCGAAACCTATGGTACACGAAAATAAAAAAACAATAGAATGCTTTTAATTTAAGTATTTATTTGTTTTATGGACGAACAGAATTATGTGGCATGAACGTATGGTCTGTGTAAAGTTAGCATCCAGTATCCGGGAATGACGTTATTCTCAGAATTCCTTCTCCCCTTCCCCTCCTACTCCCCACTCCCCCCGCCCACCTATGACCAATGGCGTTACGCATTTTTGCCAAAATTTGCGTGCCCCAATGGCGTGCAAGCACCCTTCGATCACTTTTAATTTTTATAGCTCGATTGCACGTGGTACAATTTACTGTCTGTATGTCCGTTTACGCCTCATGTGTTGACGAAATGCTTGCGATAAGCAAAGAAGCCTTAAACAACTCTATTTGTTGTAAAAATATATCAGAGAAGTGTGCAATCCTGCAGAATGGGAAGAAGCTGTATTACCCAATTGGGTCCGTCAACACAACTAATTCGACCGCCCTACTATTCCGGAAGACCTGCTAGCAGGTGCAAGAACAGAAGCGTAGCCTGTCTGCAGTGGCCGTCCTAGGGTTGTGTCTGTACAGGTACATTTTTAAGATGCTCAGCAAAGGTGGACGTGTGGCATCGAGGGTTTTGCCGAACTATGTGGTCTTTGAGGGACCATTTGCTGTTTTCTTCACGAATGTGCCAATGTCGCAAATCCCTCCCCTCCCCCCCGTCGCCCCCAATCCGTGAACACATCCCAGTGTGTGAATTAAAAGGGTTGAACGACAATACGGACCTTCGGCTGCTTGGAATGGCGTTCAAATTTCGTTGAATGGTTTTGAATGGGTCTTACTGGCTCCACCATCTATACCAGAGATTAATTGTGGTCGCACTGTACTCCAAAGTGGTGCGGTCTCCTTCAATGGAGTTGCTGGTCCGCGGTGTCCATAGGGCAGAGTTGAATCGTCCGGGGGTGTCAGCAGGCTCAAAGCTTGTCAAGACACTATGGTCTTTTCGCGTCGACCTGGGCCTCTGTGTATCTGATATGTTTTCCTCGGCCACCCATAATGACACCGTGTGATTTCAACGCTGGGCGTCGCGGTTTTGAGCGCCATCCAAGAGGCGTCAAAAGAAGGGCTAAAATCTGAGTAAGGGAGGGTTTGACGGCCTTCCCACCATATGACATTTCCACGGTGGCGTTTGTCAGAATTGTGGTGAAATTTGATGGAAATGTGACGTCATTATCCTACCTTGCACCTCACATGAACTTCTGAGCTGTGGCCTTTATTTCGCATGTGTCGACATCTTGTTTTTGAAGCGCACCCGAGCCAGAGGGTGGCGTCACAGGGCGCCACACATTGCAGAGGAACGTTGTCGGCACCTTTGAGGCAAATTTCAAATTTATGCATCGCAATGGGAGGCATTTACAGGGTTTAGAAAAAGTTTACTTCTGATCCCTAATTATGTTGCGCAGAGAACTTTCCTTACACGTCACGTGCTTGCAGCACAACCGGGAGCCATTCAATCTCGCGGCGGGCTCATCGGTGTATTTGACCACTCCGACCTTACCACTGGAGTGTAGTGTCTAACTTTTCTACACTCCTGGAAATTGAAATAAGAACACCGTGAATTCATTGTCCCAGGAAGGGGAAACGTTATTGACACATTCCTGGGGTCAGATACATCACATGATCACACTGACAGAACCACAGGCACATAGACACAGGCAACAGAGCATGCACAATGTCGGCACTAGTACAGTGTATATCCACCTTTCGCAGCAATGCAGGCTGCTATTCTCCCATGGAGACGATCGTACAGATGCTGGATGTAGTCCTGTGGAACGGCTTGCCATGCCATTTCCACCTGGCGCCTCAGTTGGACCAGCGTTCGTGCTGGACGTGCAGACCGCGTGAGACGACGCTTCATCCAGTCCCAAACATGCTCAATGGGGGACAGATCCGGAGATCTTGCTGGCCAGGGTAGTTGACTTACACCTTCTAGAGCACGTTGGGTGGCACGGGATACATGCGGACGTGCATTGTCCTGTTGGAACAGCAAGTTCCCTTGCTGGTCTAGGAATGGTAGAACGATGGGTTCGATGACGGTTTGGATGTACCGTGCACTATTCAGTGTCCCCTCGACGATCACCAGTGGTGTACGGCCAGTGTAGGAGATCGCTCCCCACACCATGATGCCGGGTGTTGGCCCTGTGTGCCTCGGTCGTATGCAGTCCTGATTGTGGCGCTCACCTGCACGGCGCCAAACACGCATACGACCATCATTGGCACCAAGGCAGAAGCGACTCTCATCGCTGAAGACGAGACGTCTCCATTCGTCCCTCCATTCACGCCTGTCGCGACACCACTGGAGGCGGGCTGCACGATGTTGGGGCGTGAGCGGAAGACGGCCTAACGGTGTGCGGGACCGTAGCCCAGCTTCATGGAGACGGTTGCGAATGGTCCTCGCCGATACCCCAGGAGCAACAGTGTCCCTAATTTGCTGGGAAGTGGCGGTGCGGTCCCCTACGGCACTGCGTAGGATCCTACGGTCTTGGCGTGCATCCGTGCGTCGCTGCGGTCCGGTCCCAGGTCGACGGGCACGTGTACCTTCCGCCGACCACTGGCGATGTACTGTGGAGACCTCACGCCCCACGTGTTGAGCAATTCGGCGGTACGTCCACCCGGCCTCCCGCATGCCCACTATACGCCCTCGCTCAAAGTTCGTCAGCTGCACATACGGTTCACGTCCACGCTGTCGCGGCATGCTACCAGTGTTAAAGACTGCGATGGAGCTCCGTATGCCACGGCAAACTGGCTGACAATAACGGGGGCGGTGCACAAATGCTGCGCAGCTACCGCCATTCGACGGCCAACACCGCGGTTCCTGGTGTGTCCGCTGTGCCGTGCGTGTGATCATTGCTTGTACAGCCCTCTCGCAGTGTCCGGAGCAAGTATGGTGGGTCTGACACACCGGTGTCAATGTGTTCTTTTTTCCATTTCCAGGAGTGTATTTCTAGGGGTGCAAATTTTGTTAGAAATGTTTTGGTTAAACAACTTGCCCTTTTCATTTAATCAGTTCTTACGTGTACTCCGTAGCATTCTAAACAGTTTCAGCTCAAATTGAGAAGCGGAGCGTCAGAAACTCCGGAGGAGGAAGTGTGGCCAGAAGGCGAGCAGCTGGCGCTACTGCCTCCCGCTATCGGGAGCACATCATTGAGTTTTCAGAGGAGCAGTAATCGAGTGCGTTGAATTTCAAATGGCGGCCACCGGACACCGGTGCGATCTCCATATGAATGAGCTGTGACGCGGACTTCCGCAATAACGAGTAATCTACTTGACCCGTACCGACTACCTGGACTGGAGAAATGCTGATTGCGTAAGTAGCGAGCGGGCAGATGTAGCTGCGTTTGCAATACGTCAGTATTTGTCGTGCTCCCACCACCTCGAGGAGGCGAATCACGTTTCGTCAGACCTGTTTAAATCTCAACGTCGGCCTTATATGGAATAAATAACAGCGGCTCAGCATTCGTCTTAATTAGTTAAACTCATTTCAGTGTGTTAAAACGAAGAGATATATAACATTAAAATTTAATGGGTTGATGCATAAGGTGGTAGCGTGTTTCCATAAGTATAATAAATGCAATAGATACACATAACAGAAGCTTTAGACATGAATAATATATTCTCCTTTACTATTTACAACAGACTGCCAGCGCTGGAGTCACTTCTCGATACCACGAATGTAGAAATCACGTGGTTTTGAGACGAAGAGATCGTAGTGCCATGTTCGGAGCGCATTTTCATCCGGAAAGGAAGTTCCTAGGAGGTTGCTCCATAGAGAGCGGAAAAGGTGAAAAACCTGAGGGCGCAGGATCAGGTGAATAAGGTGGGTGCAGAATGACTTCCCGACCCAATGTCATCTCTGTTGACTACTTGTAGGAGCATCTGTGTAACTGTTTTGTTCATGTAAAATGTTTTCGATGTATAAAAGTGTACAACAAGTTGCGTGTAATGTTTAGTGTGTGAGAGACTCTGCACAAATGGACCATAAGGAAACTGTAAGTACAAATTCTTCTAAATTTCGCCACTAAATTCACAGAAAGATCGACAACCAACTAAAAATCGCGTGTTTTCTTATATATTGCAGTAAAGTCAACGAAATGAAGCAGAATCTCACACATCAACAACATTACATAGCAATTGCATAACAAACACAAAAAACGCACTTGAAAAGGGGAATCATTTCCCGAAACGCGTCGTGCGAAAAATAAAATAAAGAAAATCGTGACTGGTAGCAGATGAGTTATTTAAAAACAAACCTATTGGTTTCACAGTCGCAGGCTTTCAGAGCCATTTATAATGGATCAAATCAGATCAGCCTCAAGACTGACGACCTACATGTCGTTTTCTGCGCAAGGGTCAACAACTACAGAAGACTGCAGGTAGCTAAACATTATGCAGGACCTATGCGTTCCACTCAGGGTGGTGGAAGCAATTAGGCAACTCGCATGTACTGCAGACTTAGTACAAATGAGATCACTGGCATGTCATCTGCGGTAACACAGAAGAGATATGAAGGAAGGAAATTTTCGAGGAAAGGGATTTATCATGCACACATAAATCCCTCTAGATGTCTCGCTGTTTCATTTTCCCTGTGTTATAAGCAGCAATTTCTGCAATATTATTGACAATACAAAGGAACACTAGCTTCTCGAAAACTTCTCAACTTTTTTCGTACACAACAGGACTTTGAGTCCAAGAAGGGTACCATCAGTAAAACTGTTCTGTCTGAGGAATTTAGTTTTAAAAAGGTGTCAAAATAATTAAGTCATCATGTGCAAACGAGAGGACATCATTTGAAAAACGTAGTTCTCCAAGAGATTTTTTTAGGAAAAAAAGGAAACATCAAAATTAAAAGCGGCCACTAGTTTATTTTCAAATACAAGTGCCAGTCAGCCCTCAATTGTTGTACCATACACGACATTGGCGTAAAAATGTGCAGCGTGCGGCAGCGCTCCACGCAGAGCTACACGGCAGCAAGTGGTGCACATGTTGAACAGACCATGTTGTCACACCAGCAAACAGGCAAATTTATTCATGATGAGGTCATTGCATCTCTGTTCCTTTCTGCCGTTCTATCATGTCTCCCCTTCGACCCATCTTATTGCGCTGGTTCCATAAAAGCGACGGGCACATACACACCACTTTTATTTGGCTAATTACTGGATATAGGTTCCGCCATTTATAGAAAACACTGTATTTTCTTTATCAGTAAACTCTTCCGGGCTAAGTTGCCGTGGTCGATGTGTAGAACTTCTTCTCCCTGACGTTTCGTTCTCAACTACGGATAACATCTTCCGAGGTGAGTCGATGACTGGCTGCTAGGAGCTGGGGCCGCCGCTTATATAGAGATCGTAGGGGGCGCCACCACACGTCACGTGCCGTCGATGTGCAGCTATCTCTGGCTATCGTCTGTTCTCTCGATTGCAAGCAATCGATTGTCACGTGATTGATGCAACGTCGACCGCCATATCTTATCCAATTTTAATCCTTCTTCTTTACGATTAAAATTGTATTGATGTTTGTGGATTTCAATTGCCTCTCTATACATACGTGTATAATAGTGCGACGTCCTCGCTAGCACGCTTGTTTCACCAAATTTTATTTCGTGATCTCCGTCCTTAAAAACATGTTCCGCTACTGCCGATTTGTCGATATGTCCCAAGCGACAGTTTCTTTTGTGCTCCGTCAACCGTGTATTGGTGCTTCTTTTTGTAGTTCCTATGTAAACCCTGCCACAACTACACGGAATTTTATATACCCCGGGGGTGGCTAGGGGGTGACGAGCATCTTTTGTTGATCTTAGGCATTCACTTTTCTTAGTAGGTCTAAAAATGGTCTCTACCTGAAACTTGGCTAGTACTTTTCCAATGCGATCCGTGATATTATGGATGAACGGAAGAAATACTTTTCCAGCTGATGGTTGTTGCTGTCTCCTATTTTTAGGCATTTTTCTATTTGGGTGAAGTGCTCGGTTAATCTCGTTTTTCGTATAACCATTTTTCGCAAAGGCCATTCGTAAATGATTTAGTTCTTCTTGTAAGTAGCCTAGTTCACAAATATTATTGGCCCTATCCACTAGTGTTTTTATGACCCCCCTCTTTTGCCTAGGGTGGTGATTTGAGTTCTTATGGAGGTAGCGATCAGTATGTGTACCTTTCCTGTAGACCTTATGGCCTAAGGTCCCATCCGCCCGTTTGATAACTGATACATCCAAGAAGTTAAGTTGTCCATTCTTCTCCTTCTCCATAGTAAATTTAATCTTTGGGTTGATGCTATTTAAGTGTACCAGAAAATCATTCAAGTCTTCTTCCTCATGATTCCATATTACAAAGGTATCATCCACATACCGATACCACTTCGAGGGGCTTTTTTTGGCCGACTGCAGTGCTTGATGTTCAAAATATTCCATGAATAAATTCGCAATTGCGGGACTTAGGGGGCTTCCCATGGCTACCCCATCGATCTGTTCATAAAATTCACCATTGTACTGAAAATAGGTTGAGGATAGACAGTGTTGGAACAAGGCTACTATATCAGTAGGGAACATATCGGCTTTATGGGAGAGAGCTTCATCAACTGGAACCATCGTGAACAAAGACACTATATCAAAACTGACAAGTATGTCATTAGGACCGACAGTAATTTCCCTCAATTTCTCAATGAAGTGTAGAGAGTTTTTAATATGACTCTCAGTTTTGCCTATGTAAGGTTGTAACAAAGAGGCAAGGTGTCTGGCTAGTTCTTGGGTAGGAGCTCCAATTGCGCTGACTATTGGTCTCAAAGGAACATCAGGTTTATGTCTCTTTGGTAATCCATATAATCCCGGAGGATAAGCCTCCGTTTTACAAAGATACTTTTTAACTTCTGTAGGAATGGAAGACTGTTTTATCAGACGATTGGTGGCATTCAGCACATTCGTTGTGGGATCCTTTTTCAACTTCTTGTATGTGCTGGGTTCCAGGAGATCACTGATCTTCTTGTGCTAATCCTCAGTATTCATTAAAACAGTAACATTTCCCTTGTCAGCGGCAACTATAATAACATTATTGTCTGCATTGATCTCCCCCAATGCCTTCCTTTCCCCTTGAGACATATTGCTGCTGGGTGGCTTAGCTTTGCGTAATATCCTGGAGGTTTCCATTTTAATTTCATCAGCAGAATATGATGGTAACTGACGAATTCCTGCCTCTATATTAGCAATAACGTCCTCCACAGGAATCTTGGATGGAGTTATTGCAAAATTCCCTCCTTTAGACAGAACAGAAAGTTCTTCCTTAGACAATTCTTTTTCCGATAAATTAACAACCGTTTGGGAATTGTTTGGAATCGGTGTTTCCTGTCGACCCTCTTGTAGACGATTAAACTTCTCCTTCTGCCTATTGGAAGACACTTCTGCACTAATCTCCATAGATCTAAATGTTAAACTGTCCACTTTGTTCCAATGACAAAACTGCATAGTATTGCTAATAAGTCCGGTGATCTTTTTAATACTCTGCAATGCACACTTAGGGGGTTACGGAACACAAATACCTAAATCTCGCACCGCGAGTTCTCATATCTCTTGTAACAACGGTCATCTCTCCCTATGTAGGTAGGAATTAACAAAGTGTTTATGCATTGGGAGGACAACGTTGGTGATAGAAATATCGCGAAAAGATCTCTCAGCAACAGACAATGTCTTTGTTTTAATGATACCACCCCAACTCGCATTTCATATCCGTGACACTCTCTTCCCTGTTTCGCGACAATGCAAAACCGTCTGCTATTCTTCGAACTTTTTCGATGTCCTCCGTCACTCCTGTGTGGTAAGGATCTCATAGTGTGTAGCAGCACTCCAGAATAGGACGGACAAGCGTAGTGTAGGCAGTCTCTTTAGTGGATTTGTTGTGTCTTCTAAGTTTTCTGTTTTTGGTTTGTCTTCCTACAACTTGTTCTCCGTGATAGTTCCAATTTACGTTGCTCATAATTGGAATCCATAGGCAGTTATTTGAATCAAAAACTTTTATGTCTGTGTGATTTATTGTGAAACCGATTTTTTTAGTACTCATGTGAAAACATCACGCTCTTTGGGTCAATTGTCATTTTTCGAACCATACAGATAGCGCATCGTAGTCATCCTGCAATTCGCTTCGATTTTCTGATGACCTGACAAGACGGTAAACGACACCATCATCTGGACACAATCTAAGAGGACTGATCAGATTGTTTCACAAATCTTTTACACAGGGTGTTCAGAAACAGTCTGAAAAGCTTGAAGTGTGTTGCATGGTAGTTTATTTTGACAAATAATTGTAAAGAAAAAATTCGGTACGTTGCTCAGTTTCCGAGTTAATTAGTATTTAAGTTAGATATTCAGTCCGTAGTGCGCAAATTCAAGAGGCCTCCGTAGTACGCCACCAAAATCTGCTAGAGATGAATTTCCTGATGAGATTCATCATCACTGGGGGATTCGCTACTGCGAACCAAGTTGGTTTGCTGTCTGGACTGCCGGGAGGAAAAATAGACACGGCCGCTCCTTCTGTCTACTGACTAAGTATTTATTCTCGGCCCCCGTGTATGTTTTACTGTTATGAACTGCTACACTCGTATGTGTGTATGTGTGTGTGTTTCCAGTAGCTGAACCTCCGCCTCTTTGACCAATGCGGGAGTCGCGCCTCAGCAGCACGTCTGTTTGAAATGGTGCCTTCACATATGGAGGGAGAGCAGGGTTTAACATCCAGTCCAAACAATAGGGGAGGAAACTTGCTAGAACTTAATTTCTCACTTTTCAAATGTAAATCTCACCCGTTGTGGGTTGTATATTTTTTAAACGTTTTTGGTATGCGTCACATTTTTCATTCTCCCTGTGTTTTGACATAATTTTAATTTGCTTGATGACGACTAAAAGGTCGTAATTGGGGAATAGAAAACAAATTTGAAAACTTGTACAGCCTATAACATGCTATGTATTCACGGAAAATGTATCGAGGATGTGGACCCATGTGCAAACAATATAATTAGCTTTTCATTTACCTTAACGATATAAGGAAAGCACTGTTTTCTAAAATTATCATTATTTATTAATTTATTAGGTACTATAACATAAGCTTCCCGTAAGTTCCTTTTTGCAGATAGTGTATCCTTTTTGACAATTATTGTTGTCGTATTCCTCAGTTCGAATACTGATCTGATGCAGGTCTTCAGGCAGTGCTATGCATATGACCCTATTTACTGTACTCTTATCTCCAGAGGCCTTGCGCACAGCTGTGCAGCTAATTCTTTTGATCCTCTGAAATTTTCAGCGTCACAAGGTGAAACGCCCCCTTAGAAAAACTAGTGTATTACTGTACTGGTAAACCCCTTACGTTATTTGATTTTCAAACAGCTGAGCAAAACTGAACGTAATCAGACATTTCTCTGTTTACTTATTCAGATCATCACTAAACTGACACACAATATTTTTAGCGCAAAGCAATCTGACTTTTAATAATCCCTACAAAAGAATGGCCCTGACTAACAATAACCTATACCTTTCATGAATCACTTACCTCACAAAAATCTTCGTTACTCGAACTACTGCAATACAGCGAGCGCCAATACTGCCAGCTAAATAAAAGATTCTAACTACTGAAGTCACTAACTACTGATAGGCATAGTTAGCAAATGAAAGATTTTGATAAAGAACAAATAATTTATTTACCTTAATAGTGTTCAAAAGTCATTATATATATATCAGTTTAGGACATCCAGTCTTACAAATTTACTGTCTCTGATGGAAACACGTCCAGATCATCCGCTCTCAAAACTCCGCCATCTCTCTCCCCTCATCCACCACTGCTGGCGGCTCACCTCCAACTGCGCAACGCTACGCGCTGTTAACAGCCAACTGCCCCACACTACAATAGGGACTATTCCAACAATGCCACCCAGCCACAGACTGCACACAGCACAGCCAGTGATTTTCATACAGAGCGCTACGTGGTGTTACCAATATAAAAACCTAAACAGCCTACTTACAAAGGTAAGTCGACCAGCAGTGCATCCAATGACCACGAATAGTTTCTTCAAATTGAAATGAAATTGCCTCTTACCAAGTGCTGAACTAGCGAGCTTACATCTTGCAGTCGCTAAAGTATTCTCACATTTGTTGGAGTTACAGTCGATTAATACAGACTTGCATGTCATACAGAATCATAAACGTGTGCGTTGCACTGATTCCTGCAAGGGAGAATCCAGTTACAGTTTTGAGCTGCATGCTACACATTTTCAGGGCCTAACCATTCATATATGCAGCGGCCTGAGGTTCACTTGGTGTATCCCAATATAATGTGAGGTAGTCTGATGACAAATACGTTGAACGGTTCTTCTCTTTGAGAAATGTAGTTATCAAGAATCAAGCAAAGTCATGTGCGTAGTAACTAGGCTTCACATCGTGTTGTGTCTTCAGAGAACAAGTAGCAACCTTACACCGTGTAGTGTGCTGATATTTGTAACGGTCCGTGTTTTGTCGAGCCGTCAATTTGTCAGGCCTTCCTGACAGTCTACTACATTATATTACGGGCACTGACTTCGGTTTCATAGAGCGGTCCACCGGAAGGTGAATGCCTCTACCTTCTCTGCCTGAGACAAAAGGCAGTTTGGGCGCAGTGGCGTACCTAGACTGTGGCAGCTGAGACACGTGCTCTAGACGCCACTTCCAAGGGGGGTAGTTTTGCTAGAAGCGAAAAAATGCGGGAGGGCGAAAGAAGAGAGGGAGAGGGATGTCGAAACAGGAGGGAGAGAAAGAAGAAGGAGAAGAAGAAGAGGAATAAGGAAAAGCAGTCGAAGCAGGAGGAGAAGGAAAAAAGGCGAAGGACACTAAAACGTGAAGTGGGTGGTAATGTATGGAACGAAATCGTCGCGAAATTCAGATTTGGTTGTGTTGTGAAACAGGTCCATAAGATCTACCCTGGTACGGAGACAAGTGTGTTTTATTTTCAGCTAATAGCTGGAGCCACTCTCGTTGTGTCAAGTGAGCCAGCGTAACGAAAGCGCAAACAGTATTATTTTGTGCTTGTTGTCTGGTTTGTTATAGCTTTGCAATGAGCTGCAGTGAAATAATGAAAAAGAAAAGGCGCTGTTGTTGCAACTAGTTCAGCTTTGGATCGTATGCTGTTCCGTGTTTTGAATTGAATAATAGAAAAAGTAAGTGCTTAAATGTGTAACTAGACTAGCAATAGCAAGAGATGCATTTCTGAAAGAGCTACATCTGGTAACATCGAATATAAATTTAAATGTTAGGAAGTATTGGGTCTGAATAAAAGAATAAACATGCTAAGTAGTTATGAGGACTGAACAAGAAATAGGGAAGTGTCGGAAGTTCGGCCGCAAAGTAGAAGATTGCCCTTAACGGAAATGGCAAAGTAGGGGGTTAACAATCTGAATTTTGACCACAGAAAGTACTGCAGAACATTTTTTCCCTGAATTGAAAGCTACATCATAAAACACTACAGTTTCAAATTTCATTTTGTGAAGACATCGAGGATTCTACAGAAACAACATAGCTGGAAGGAACCCTACTTGATTCTTGTGCTGTGAATTCTGTTTCTTAACAGCTGGGAATCTTTCTTTTCAATTTATTGGCTTTCGGGACTTGCCCATACAACCATCTCAACGCTGGAATGTCAGTTATGACGATACGAACGTAGGTACAACATAACACCCAGTTCCCGAGCGAAGATACTCTCCGATCCCGCCGCTAATCGAAACAGAGCCTTTTCTTTCCTGGCTCGACATGTGAAAATGTAAATATACTTTGGGCATGACGCTGATGATGCACGATCTTTTCGTCATCGATACGACCACTTCCAACGCCCTAATTATAGGAGCCAAATAAACGGTTCACAGCTAGTAGGTCAGGTTCATAATGATTACGAAATGAATGAAAGGAATACGGTTTAAATTACTAAATATATTACAAAAAATTAAATACAGGACCTCTTTCTGCACGTCCCTTTGAGAGAGCGAACAAGGAACAAAAGTGATGAAGCCAGTCTTTTTTTCTTTTTGTACAAAGCATCATTCTGCTCACATGCCATTTCAAGAGAAGAACATCTCGCAAACGCTTTTATTTAAAACAGAGACGTCTGTGGGAAATTTCATTTTCCTTCTTCAGAGAATTACATCAACATTTAAACAGGAAAAAAAGAAAATAATAAAACTGCCTTTAAGTTGCACTTTGCAGAATGAGGTTAACACTTTTTTTATATAAGCTGAACAGTATAACAAAAAACCAGACTGACATAAAGCTAGTATTGCAGTAAAGTAATATACTTTGGAAAGTTAAACATACACCACAAAGTGAAAAACAGAATAGACTTACATGTAAAAAGTACTTGTCCAACTATGCTTCAAATTTTAATGAATATCTCTCACAAGAAAATCCTGTACCACATATAACATTTAAGTAATGTTAAATTTCAGTAACAACCATTTCACTGTCGTACCACAAAAGATATTTCTGTATTGCTTGAAAGCTATATAAACTTAACAGTGTTCTCTCATAACATAAGGAAAGAAGCACACAGCACAATGAAGAATTTGATTTCCAATCCCCGCGCTGCTCTTTCATCCGGATATGTCTTCCCGTATGCACATGGTATTCACCAATTCTTATTTTCCGTCCATTCTTTCATCGCATCGATAATTTAATGTCTCCTACCACGGGTGTTCCAGCAATGGGGAGGGAGGGGGGTCTTGAAACGCACTCTATACGAAGTTAGAGAAATACTGTCCGTATTTCTGTATGTCGTTTCTGTAAATAGGACCAAAAGTCCATCATATTCCTTGGACCATCTCTGAAGAAATAGAGCACCGTCTGGCCTTGAGGTCACGTTACTGTATTCGTTTTAGTCGTTTTAGTACGTGGATAGTACGTCACGTCCTGTAAGAATACTGTGCCCGGTGCAATGTTGTGTTGTCCCATTCGAAGAAAGAAAGCGATCATTTGGGTCGCCAAACGACACACTTCTGCCGAGGGTCCGCATATGAGGCGTTGTTCACCGTTGTCCAGAGTTTGGAACTGAGGGCATGGTGTTGAATTCGCCATATGGATGGCGTGGAGCCTGAATCGAATAACATTTTTACAATTAACTGTTAAGTACCACATTGCATGTGTCTCTGTGTCTAAGGACACATGGTGTATCGATCGCCATACTACATGCCGACTGATTTGTGGATTCTTCCTGTCAATAGGATTGCGACGTTGTCCAGTCGTTAGTATCCGATAGATGTTGCGCGCCGTTGCAGATCTGGTATCCGGCAGAGCCATCTGAAGGCAGCTGTACTTGACAAATAAAAAAAATAAATAAAAAGAAACGCGTATTTGGTGAATTTACTGGGAAATGTGCTGGACCGCCACTGGCTCCATTCTAGACTCTGGTGCTAGTTCTTCTATTAAGATTACTGTCAGACATAGCTGACGTCGTCTCCACAGTTATGATATCGTGCTGATACATAGAGCCACGGCTCGATTGTAAACATGACCAAGACGTAGGGGTGGACTAGCACCCCTACGAAGAAGGAGGGTAAGGGTGTCATATCTTACTTCAAATAGTAGACCTGCACTCACGAAGGAACCAAATGCCGCCAGTATGCGTCGTGCTACCATCACCGGGATCGGGAGTATTTAGGTAAAGTGCGGAGTTCACGACGCTAGATAGGTCTTAACATATCATGTCTGCCGGCCGAGTGGCCGAGCGGTTCTAGGCGCTACAGTCTGGAACCGCGCGACCGCAACGGTCGCAGGTTCGAATCCTGCCTCGGGCATGGATGTGTGTGATGTCCTTCGGTTAGTTAGATTTAAGTAGTTCTAAGTTCTAGGGGACTGATGACCTCAGAAGCTAAGTCCCATAGAGCTCAGAGCCATTTGAACCATATCATGTCCAATGCCCGTGTGATGTTCCCTTCAAGGCCCGTCCGGACTTACTTTAGTAGTCTCTTATAGCTGTGCGCTGCTGTGCAACGTATGTCGTTGGTAAAAACAATCCCTAGGCATGTCAAGGTATCCATGAGGCGTGAAGATGCTACACATTCTTCCGTTAGTCCAACACCAGTATTCATCGCTACAGACATGCCTCCATTTCTGCGGCCGCTAGTGACCCTTCCGTATTTGTGGAGCCAGTCTAAAGCTACGATTTCATTCCGTACTACCAGGACCAGGTCATCCGCATACTACTTGCACTTAAATGTGTATCCTCACAAAGTAGAAGGCCACAGAGTAACGAGTCGAGGGCCAGTGCACATAGTATCGTAGATAAGGGACATACTTGTCTTACCGATCTCGATACTACGAGAGATTTCGTCGTATGTCCATTGACGAGCACTTTGGAGAAGGTGTTGCGGAGTAGCTGCATCACGACAGTGATAAATTGTCGTGAAAACCGCATGTGCGTCAGGACTTCTGCAAGATAGGAAGGGCTCACTCTATCAAAGGCTTGATCAAAATATACCGAAGCTAGTGCTTCACGGAGGCGGCACGACTTTGCTGGAGCGATCAAATCGCTATACTCACCAAGCGCCGTCTGCATGTTGTTATCTCCGCCGAGCGACGTTTGATCGAGTGAGATCTTTTGGTGCAACACTCTTCGCAGGCGCGCTGCTAATAATGTTTGAGTATCTGAAATTCGCAGTTAAAGAGCATGAGTGGTCGGTAATCCCGTATCCGTGTACCACCCAAGGGTTTGTGTATCGTGATAATTAGCCCCTTCACAAAAGCCGGGAGTAAGGGCACGTCGGGAGACGTTAATTAGCGACAGATAGCAGTCAATGATGGTGCTATCATATGGCTAAAGGTCCTATAGCGTTCCAAAGGGAGGCCATCCGGTCCCGGCGATTTATTCACCGCTGCCCTATCAATGGCCTCCATCACTTCCTCCTCTGTAATCTCCATTAGTTGTGCTTCCACCCCTGGTTCAATGTTGCCGAAAATTGTAAGTGTAACTTCGCCTAATGGCCGCCATATCAGTATCCACTGCAGTTGAAAGTTGAGTGTAATGTTCTATAAAGGCATTGCCTAACTATTGTTGTTATTTTAGGTTCTGCCGTCATCCGTGTCCACGACATGTACCAGAGCTCTTCGTTGTCGTTCGCTTTCGTTGATGGTATGATACATCGACTGGCGTTCTCCTGTGACACGGTCTCGTGTCCGTGCCCTGACCACTGTACCGTCGAAGTGACTTCGCATGGTGGATATAATTTTGGCCTTAGCTCGTTGTACCGCCGTTTGCTGCTCCGGAGAAGTCACTTGGTCGGCGCATTCCCGTAGCACCGTGAAATAGAAGTCCAAAGTCTGACGTCGCCACAATGCCTGCTCACGACCGTATGTCACCATTTGCACGATGTAACGCGAGTCTGGCGCAGTCCATCCTCCTCCAACAACGCAGGGTCGTGGAGTACGCCCGAAGGTGCCTTTCGCAAGATCTCCAAACATCTTCAGTGGCGTCATGACAAGCTGGGTCTCTCAGGTGGGCGACGTTCATTTTACAAGGATCGCAGCTACGCCACACCTGCTGCTGCCGGAGGGAGATCGCACATATTAATGCCGTATAGTCATTGTAGGCTGGAGGCCACAGTTCCGCATCGAGAACGTCAGTGTTAAGATTTCGTGTAACATTGTTCGCTCGATACCAATAGCGGAATGACTCGTCGTATGGGTGTATCCAGGACGGGGTCCATGGACGTGCTCCCAAGTGTCAGCCAGAGGCACATTCTGCACCAAGATTCGCAGCTCTGGCAGGAGGTATTTCGAAGGAATTCATCTTTGGGTGCAAGTACACAATTAAAATCGCTGCCTAGGATTAAACGGTCGTGTCGACCTTGGAAGAGCGGGCCAATTTCCTCTGCAAAGAAGCAGGAACTCTCGTGTCTCATGTGTGTACCGGACGGTGCATAGAGGTCGATGAGTCGCACATCAAGCACGGTCATTGCTAATCCCCGCACCGCGGTAGGTACAGTACATCCTCTGCTGTGATGCCTTTTTTGAAAAGTATTGCTATGCTGCTGCCAGTTTCGGAGTTGTGTGATACGTGGGATTCGTACCCGTACACGACTGGAAATTCATGGACATATACTTCTTGTAGGAAGACGACGTAGCATATCTTTGAGTAAAGATACCTTAATCTGTGACTGTACGGTATTGATATTGAAAGAGGCAAGCCCATATGCTTGTCTTCGCTCCATCGCATGTGTATCTGCCATGGGAGCTTACGTCGTCTACTGTTGTACTGACACGTTATGTGGCTCCGTCCTTTCCGCCGTTATATTTCTAACTTGGGAGAGGAGCCGCTCCCACCGTGTTGCGACCTTCAGTAGGTCCTCTTCACAATCATCATCCCAGTCTCCGAGGGACAAGTTTGCCATCGGCCGGACCTTTCCGTCTCCACCTCTTTGTTTCGCCTCTTCTTCTACTACTTGAATTGACAGCAGACTGCTGCTAGCTCTGCGTTGTCGAGCCTTTCAGGTCGCTTTGACGTATGCTGCTGTCTAGACGGTGGTGTTCTGGACGTGAAGTCCCGGTAGCCTCTATAAGGGGGTCATCTCCCTCGGTCATATCTTGATCGTCGCCCTGTGTACGTATTAAGCGGACGTCCGACGGGGTGAGGCCTTGTTTTTTGTGCCGTTTCGGAGAACTTTGCTTACGCGTGTGCGTTTCTGTATCCTAATGTGACTGTGTGTGTCTCTACCCACTGCAGTCTGAGACGAAGGCAGCCGTTGCCCATATCCCACTGTCGATGACCATTTTCTTTTCCGATCTCTGTATTGCAGATATCAGTCGATGCCGCTCAGTGGGGGGCGTCACGTCGCCACCATGCCCATCGATTTGGTTCACTCCGAGACGCCTGGACACTTCCCTTGTTGAGAGCCCTTCCTGGCACAAAGTAACAATGCGGACGTGATCGAACCGCGGTATTGATCGTCTAGGCATGGTAGAACTACAGACAACACCAGCTGTGTACCTCCTTACTGGTGGAATGACTGGAAATGATCGGCTGTCGGATCCCCTCCGTCTAATAGGTGCTGCTCATGCATGGTTGTTTACATCTTTGGGCGTCTTTAGTGACATCTCTGAACAGTCGATGTGAGTTTGTTTGTGATATAATATCCCCAGTCAAATTCTATCTTTAGGAGTTCTGGGGAATGGGGTGATGCAAAAGTGTTTTTGATGTGTGTATTTAAGTTGCCTCCTGTAAGGAAAGGTGAGTGGGGACAGCATATTCAAGGAGTTTGAAACCAGGTAATAGTGAAGGCAAAAGAAGTGAACAATATTACCTGCATAAGGAGCTACAGTATCTAATTCCAATCCTGAAACATTGGCTAGCAGATGTTGCTGGAAATTTGTCTCCAGCATCTGCGCAGGAAAGTGAGAGTCTCCCCGGAGCACATATCAGTGGTGATGAAGAAGAAACTGATGACGAGTTATCAAACGAACATTATTCTCCAGATAACACGACTCCGTCCCAGCCATCGCAACCCAGCGTGAAGTCCCATCCTGAATCTGTACGTCCCGGAATGAAGACGAAACACACTGTGAAGAAGGTAAAAGGCCAATCGCTAATATCTTTGTCGGCTAACAAAGCTTTCATAAAACTTCTGTAATCCGCAGAGTAACGTCATATTTATTATTTATTTTGCGTTCGATATGCCAGGTGCCTTACAGTACTATACACATTCAGCATGGGAAACTTAATTAACAGGCAAATGTAACAAAATATTATTCACTGCAAATTTAGTTATACATATTACAGTACTTATAAACCGATTGTGTATACATGTATCGATGTGACTGTCAAAGAAAATTAACAAGCGAACAGAAACACTTAAATTACAAAGCCAAGAAATGGCACAGTCTGTGAGTCTATGCAGATCCTCTAGTTAACCGTCCCGAAAACCAGTTATGTGCTGCATCGTCTCTATTTCGCCGCAGTCACTGTGAGGATCGTCCACGTAGCCCAACTTGGCCATCAGCTCGTTGCACCGTCCAACACCAGTTCTCATTCAGTTTAGTGCTGCCCAGGTTCTTCGATGGATGTTGAGACCAGGAATACGATTAGCCGGTTTCTTAACGAGGTGTCCATTTGTTAACATTTGCTTCTTGCCATAGGTGTTTCCATTCTGCTATGGTGTTCCGATTGTTCGAGGAGTTTTTCCAGAAGGGATTTCGTGACTTTAATCGTGTCGGGCTACGTAGATCAGCGTGTATTGGGAGTCTGGTGACAGCAGCAATTTTTAAATTTCTCTTTGGATTGCGTGTTGTCTGCGGAGTGAGGGAGGTTCAATGTTTGCCAACACAGAGAGCCATGTGTTGGGGTAGGTCTCACTGTTCCAGTTATTGTTCGCAAGGTGTCATTTAGGCGAACATCTACTTTATTGACGTGTGAACTGTTGACCCATACAGTCTCACAGTATTCTGCAACGCTGTAGACTAGGGCCAAGGAGGAAGTGCGAAGTGTCGTAGTATTACTTCTCCAGGTAGAGCCTGCGAGTTTCTGGATGATATTGACTCTGCCTCTGAGTTTTTGGCTGACATCCTGCAGGTGTTCTTTGAATGTTAGGCTGCGGTCCAGTTTAACACCCTGTTATTTTGGTGCTCTTTCGTGTCTTATATACGGGCCTACTATATTCAAGCGCAGCTTCCTGTCTGCCTGTTTGTTATTCAGGTGCATCACTGTGCTTACTGTTTTTGACGCATTAAGATTCAGATGCCAGGTCCTGTAGTAATTATGAAGCTGCACCATGTCAGAATTTAGGCCTGATTCCAATTGTTCGAATGACTCGCCATCAAAGTAATAGCCAGATCATCGGCATATGCGATCTTCCGTGATTTGAGTTCCGGCATATCAGAGATGTGCAAATTAAACAGTAAAGGAGCTATCACAGAGCACTGTGGCAGTCCATTATCGAGGATTCGGGCTTTGCTTGTTTTTCCGTGAAGTTGTACTCTGTACTTCCTTGTGGATAGTGTATTATAAAAAATCTTTAATGACTTCTTACATTTGACTACTGTAGCAAGCTTATACAGTAATCCTTTAAGCCATACTGTGTCGTATGCAGCTGAGAGATCTATAAATACTACACTGTTCTTTTTATTGTTCTGAAAACCACGTTCAATATTCGTGGTTAGTGCCAGGACTTGATCGCAGCAGCTGCTCTTCGACCTGAGACCAGCTTGCTCCACGGGTATTGCTGCATCTGTTGGGTGGAGAATTTTCTCGAGAACTTTGTGCATCACACACAGCAGAGAGATAGGTCTGTAACTCTTGGGATCTCTCTCTTTCCAGGCCTCAGTATAGCTATTATCTTCAACTCCTTCCATTTGTTTGGGATGTTTCCAGTCTCAAGTATGGCGGAGAAAAATTTGCAGAGCCATGTGCGTGCTCTTGGACCTAGGTTCTTTAGAAACTCCTGTAGGATTCCATCAGGTCCGGCCGCTTTCCGTGATTTGATGTCATTTATTGCAGTTATCAACTCATCTTCAGAGATAGTGCTCACAATGTCTGACTGTTTTGCGCAGTTCTTCATTACTTCAGCCACGAGTTTTTTGAGGTCCTTCTTCTGTTGTGTAGGGACGTGGATCTTGCAGTTTTCAAGTATAACTGAGCTTGTTTTATTAGGGTAAAAGCACTTTGTTTGGAGCTAGGAAGTACAGCACCCCCCCTCCCCCCCAATTTTCTGCGAAGGTCCCAACTTTTACGGCTGGAATGGGCGAAGTCAGGCTGTTCAGCTAGCTCGTGTCAAGGTTTCCATTTTTCTTCGTCAAGAAGCTTGGTCAGTGAGTCTGCAGTCTCGGGATTTCCAGTGTTGTTATATTCCTGAAGAAGAGATTCACATTCTTTGGTAACGCCTGGTATGTATTCTCTTCTAGCTCCACGTGGGATAGTTTCTTGGGCTGCTCGCATCAGCAGTTTAGTAAACCGTTCATAGTTTATCGGAACTGGAGGAATTGTGGTCATAGTTTGTTCCACGCGAGATTAGAATTCGTCCGATTGTGCCTTACGAAGGTTCCAGCAGGGAATTGGTGGGCTGTCTATGATTGGTACATGCAGGCCAATCTCCACAATGAGTGGTGAGTGTTGGCTTTTCGGCAGGCGCGTCAAAAGAGTTCGCTTTGCTTGCATTGGGATCCCGTCGTTACTGGTCGTCACAAAATAGAGAGCTGTCGAAGTTGAAGTTTTCCATGCATTCGACGTAAATGTGGCCTTGTCCTTAGCATCTTATATGAGATGGATATTGTTGACATCAGCCCAATCTGCTAGCTGAAGACCTTGGTCATCACAGGAGTGGTATCCTCATCTGAAATGGTGAGAATTGAAATCCCCAGTGTACGGTGCTGGGTGGCTTACATCAGGAAGAGCAGGAGATTCACAGTTTTTGGATGGAGGTTTGTACACGTTGACTATCGTTAAGTCATTTACGTTTACCCTTATGGCAAAGTCAGTGGGCATGGGAAGTTCTATAGTATTATTCAGTAGCTCATTTTTAATAAGTGTAGCAATTCCATGCTTTTCATGGCCTTAGGAGGCAACAGTGGTAAATCCTTGCACTTTAAGTTGGTAAGTTGAACTCTCATCGGTATGTGTTTCTTGAAGTGCCAGTACGTCTACCTCATTTTCTTTCACAATTTTGGAGAGGATATCACCTTATACTCTGCTACAGCTTTCAATGTTGGCTTGGCATATTCTTAGAACATGCCTAATTTTTTGTTTTTTGATGGGCCGCATTCTGCCAGCCTTCGAGTAGCGCATCTGACAAGGCTGGGAGGTACGAGTACGTCCGGCCATCGCTTGGGGGTGACATTCGCTTCGTGTTTCGCGCATCTTCTTCTCATCACAACGAAACACTACTAGGGGAGTGTGTCACGTCGAGGCTGTCACCGTTCACTCCAGCAATGTCACAGAACACAGTCCGAGAGAGAGAACATTTTTTACTAAATCTACTGACAGATGTGACAGATGCGAAAAGCTTGACTGATAAACAATTTCGTCTGTTCAGAAGCGAGGTGCTACCATTGATATATGGTATTCTAGGCTCCTCCAACTCGTCACGGTAATCTTCTCCATGCCTACGGATGATTCTATACGAAACACATCTTCAGTATAAAACTCACGAACGTGTAACCTCAATTCTGGCTGCCACATTCGACGAACCATCTACTTCCCAGGATTCCCAGCACCCTTCAGTCAACTGGTGGCAGTTTGATGCTATCAGCCCAGATGTTTAGTTTTAAGAACTCATGTCGTTACTTTTCATTTCTTTATGTTAAAAGTGTTTCAAATACAGTAGAGTTATATCGTAAGGAATGAGTTCAAATTTATAAGTGTTGTGTTTTCCTTCTCAATAAATTTATTTTATACATCGTAACGATTAATAAAATATATCTTATCTCATAGTAAGTAGTAGTCTTTCTTCAGCTGAGATACTTTTCCTCGAGTTTGTTTCCATTTTTGTAATGATTGGGCGAAGATTTTCCAGCTCTTCAAACAGCTTCTTCGACATCCTGTAAATTCCTTTGAATTTTACTTCGTCTTTTTCGAGTTCTTGCGCTAATACGAAAGTAGAAAGTGTCTGATTATCGCGAATGAATGGATGAATCAATAATCTCCTCTTTCTTGAAGCTTCCTAAAGTACCAACGTGCAACGAGAACATTACGAAATGCATAGCTTGACATTGTAGAGTAGACTGACAAAAGTCAGAACTTCTTAGACTGTCATAAGTCGCAAAAGAGTTGCATCATTGGACGAAGAACGAGTGACGCAACTCTCATCCAATACGAGGCCTACGAGAAAGACAGGCCGCGGCGCGTACGTCACGAAGGTAGTCCTACGCTCGCTCGCTCAATCAAATCAGCAGACAAACTACGTTTCTACACCTGTTAACTGGTAACTAGGCGTGTCCGTACAAACGAAAACTGAATCTTCTACTGGAATCCGCTATTATGGGATCTTACTGTTATTAGTCCTATAATGATAGGAAGTCCATGGGCCTACTTATAATTTGTTACGATTGTACTGGTGTACAAAAAAATAAAATCATGCTAAAATGATTATCAGTTGCATAAGGCACCACTTCCAGCATGTAATGAGAACTGTTAAGCAGAAGAGACTAAGAGCTATAAACAAGCCGTTATACCATTTATATCGAGTGTTGATCTTAAATTAAATTTTGCTGTTGTACTGTTAATCAGCAAAGCTTCATAATAGCAGATTCCAGTGGAAGATGTAATTCTCGTTAGTAGTTACATGCCCAGCTGCGAGTTAACAGGTTTAGAAACGCAATTTATCTGCTGAGCTGAGCGAGCGCGCGAGTTCAGGACTACCTTCGTGACGTACGCGCCGCGGCCTGTCTTTCTCGTGGGCCTCGCATCTAATAATTGCCAATACGCCACGTTGCAGAAGCATCGCAGTTGCGCTGTACCAGGTGACGAGCAGCCTGATGTAGGTAGTTTGTGCCCCTCACGACGCACTGTACAGTTGCTTGTGGAGTATCTCAAGCTAGATAAATACTCTGCAAGTCCATTTCTTTGTTGTTCCATTCACGAGCTGAACGTCAAGAAAAATGAGTATGCTTCCTACATGCTTCTGCACACATCCTAATCTTTCGTATCTACTTTTCATAATTCCCGCGCGAGATATACGATGTTCACACAGTGGTTTTCGAGTACAGGTTATCTAAATTTACACAACATTGTATCATGAGAATTACGTCGTCTTTCTTCCAAGGATTCCAACAGAAATACTCCGAGCACCTCTGTTATACTACTGTATGCGCTATACAGACTTGTTACGATCCTAGGAGTGTGTCTGAATTCGTTCAACGTCTGTTGTCATTTCTACTTGATAACGACAGTAAACGATGAAACAGTACACTAAAATTTATCCAGCTAGCTCCTTCTGCGCGATTTCTTTTACAGATACACTGCTCTTTCCCATAACCTTCCAACAAATCTTCCATTCGCCTTCCCTAATATCAATTTTACGCGAGCGTCCCATGTCATATCACTACCCTTAATAGGTATATAATGTGACGTGGTCAAGGCATTCATCACTGATCTTGTACTCATGTCGAGTTCTTTATTTTTATTAAAGGCATTATACTCCATTTATCCACATTAATATGTGCAATTGTAGATATGGATGTACGTTTGTTTTGGGCGCTGATGGTGCCCTATAAGGCGCTCAGGCGTCTCGTGAATGCATGTTCTGTGTAGCTGCAGAAAAAGGTGTATTCGAAAACATATTGAAGCCAGGCTCTGGTGTATTCTGTGGGCACAGAGAAATCACAGTCGAAGTCCTCCGCCGCTTCACGCACGGCTTGTTGGAGGCGCTGGTGCGTTTCAGGGTCAGCTGGGCGCACCTGCGCGTACAGGCTCATTTAACCAAGTCAGCAGGTTGACACTGACAACACTTGACAGGTGGACGGTGCACTAACTACTCGTAGCACTTACCCAGCGACAGCTGCACGCTCCGCTAACTACCTATGTTGGCTAAACAGCTAGTCAGCTAGAGGCCAAATAAATGTGTAAGCTGACTACCCTTTTTGTGTCCACATCCTTGGTGTCCAGTAGGCAGGCGGAAACTACCTCTCTGTGATAAATTATTTACAAGGTTCTACCGCATCGAAACAGAACGTGTGGTCATTTGTGTAAAGGATGCTAGAATTTGTAACATTGTTAAGATTCTGCAGAACCACCAGCAGAGTCTAAAGTTACTATAGTTTCCTCATCACTACTTACCTCACATTCAGGGTTGAATAAAGACCTCTTTCAGACTTCTCTATGCTCTCCAGTCTTTAGTTACACAGGGTGTTTCGAAAAGGACTTAACAACTTTAAAAATTGTTCAAATGGCTCTGAGCACTATGGGACTTAACATCTGAGGTCATCAGTCCCCCAGAACTTAGAACTACTTAAACCTAACTAACCTAAGGACATAACACACATCCATGCCCGAGGCAGGATTCGAACCTGCGACCGTAGCGATCGCGCGGTTCCAGACTGAAGCGCCTAGAACCGCTTGGCCTAACTTTAAAAATTCATATAAATTTATTGAAAGAAGATACAGAGCTGGGTTTAGTTTTTTTTTCCCTTAAACTAAAGATGTTGTATGTGGCTTCCGTTGATTGTCTTACACACATCCCATCGGAAGTCAGTTTCTCCCCAAACTCTCTGCAACATTCCAGGAGTAACTTGCTCAGTGGTGGCGTAGATTCTTGCTTTAAGTTCCAGTAGAGAAGCTGGCGCAGGAGGTACAAACACGATACCCTTGATGAATCTCCATAAAAAAGAAAATCGAGTGGTGTCAGGTCTGGGAAACGTGGAGGCCATGCATTTGGCGCATCATGGCCAATCCACTGATCTGGAAAGCGGTCACTGAGAAAATCCAGGACGTCAGCCAGGTAGTGGGGTGGTGCACCATCTTGCATGAAGTGAACATTTCGTTCTTGGTCGTCCTCATCAATCTGTGGTATCAAAAATTGCAGGGCTGTTGAAACGTTGTCTCATTCGCTCAACGTCATCGGATGTACTTGGACGACCTGAAGATTTCCCATATCTTACCGAGCATCGTTCTTCTAGAAAACATTTATGCCAGTCATAAATTGTAGGTTTCCTAGGAGGATCCTTAGCGTACTTGGTACGGAAATTACGTTCTACCGTTGTCGCCGATCAAAACACACAGTTAGCACGCTGGGTCCTGTGAAGGCAGCCGTTTGAAACGCAACTGCCGCTAGCGCTCCTTACGATGCGATTCGGCACTACCGAATTACGCAAGACAAAACATTATGTATTTCCCTAATTTCCCTACAAATTCACACTACAATCACCTCTGTAAGTACTATGAATTAATTTATACACTCCTGGAAATGGAAAAAAGAACACATTGACACCGGTGTGTCAGACCCACCATACTTGCTCCGGACACTGCGAGAGGACTGTACAAGCAATTATCACACGCACGGCACAGCGGACACACCAGGAACCGCGGTGTTGGCCGTCGAATGGCGCTAGCTGCGCAGCATTTGTGCACCGCCGCCGTCAGTGTCAGCCAGTTTGCCGTGGCATACGGAGCTCCATCGCAGTCTTTAACACTGGTAGCATGCCGCGACAGCGTGGACGTGAACCGTATGTGCAGCTGACGAACTTTGAGCGAGGGCGTATAGTGGGCATGCGGGAGGCCGGGTGGACGTACCGCCGAATTGCTCAACACGTGGGGCGTGAGGTCTCCACAGTACATCGATGTTGTTGCCAGTGGTCGGCGGAAGGTGCACGTGCCCGTCGACCTGGGACCGAACCGCAGCGACGCACGGATGCACGCCAAGACCGTAGGATCCTACGCAGTGCCGTAGGGGACCGCACCGCCACTTCCCAGCAAATTAGGGACACTGTTGCTCCTGGGGTATCGGCGAGGACCATTCGCAACCGTCTCCATGAAGCTGGGCTACGGTCCCGCACACCGTTAGGCCGTCTTCCGCTCACGCCCCAACATCGTGCAGCCCGCCTCCAGTGGTGTCGCGACAGGCGTGAATGGAGGGACGAATGGAGACGTCTCGTCTTCAGCGATGAGAGTCGCTTCTGCCTTGGTGCCAATGATGGTCGTATGCGTGTTTGGCGCCGTGCAGGTGAGCGCCACAATCAGGACTGCATACGACCGAGGCACACAGGGCCAACACCCGGCATCATGGTGTGGGGAGCGATCTCCTACACTGGCCGTACACCACTGGTGATCGTCGAGGGGACACTGAATAGTGCACGGTACATCCAAACCGTCGTCGAACCCATCGTTCTACCATTCCTAGACCGGCAAGGGAACTTGCTGTTCCAACAGGACAATGCACGTCCGCATGTATCCCGTGCCACCCAACGTGCTCTAGAAGGTGTAAGTCAACTACCCTGGCCAGCAAGATCTCCGGATCTGTCCTCCATTGAGCATGTTTGGGACTGGATGAAGCGTCGTCTCACGCGGTCTGCACGTCCAGCACGAACGCTGGTCCAACTGAGGCGCCAGGTGGAAATGGCATGGCAAGCCGTTCCACGGGACTACATCCAGCATCTCTACGATCGTCTCCATGGGAGAATAGCAGCCTGCATTGCTGCGAAAGGTGGATATACACTGTACTAGTGCCGACATTGTGCATGCTCTGTTGCCTGTGTCTATGTGCCTGTGGTTCTGTCAGTGTGATCATGTGATGTATCTGACCCCAGGAATGTGTCAATAAAGTTTCCCCTTCCTGGGACAATGAATTCACGGTGTTCTTATTTCAATTTCCAGGAGTGTATGAATTTTCAAAGTTGAAAAGTCCTTTTTTAAACACCCTGTATATATTCACGTTACTCCGCCATGCGTTTTAATCTCATATACATCTTCTACTGGGCTACAGTTTCGATATTTATCTCTTGGAATCCATCAACGAACTTCCTTGTTCCATCTACCATCCATTCGCTAGGATATTTTCCCACCTTATGTCCATTTCACTATCATTGTAACAATTACGTTCCCCACTCCAATTTGTTCCTTCCTACTTCTGTTATTTACGCTACTAATTCCCATTATTAAATTGCTCCTCGAGGAGCTCTTATATTTTGAATGTTTTTTGCGTTTAAATGTCCATATCTCACCGTCATAGATCGCGACAGGGATAAACTTTGTAAATATTCTGCTTCAGACACATTCGAAAGTTGCTATTGAAAACATTATTTAGCTTACCAACAACATAACAGGCCTGTTTCACGCTTCTGTTTATTTCTTCTGCTGTAGAAACAATTCTGCGAAACAGTCCTAAATACAAAAACTGGTCCATGAGCTGACAATGTAGTTTTTCGCGGCGACGTTCTTGAATGACTGCTTCACGGAGTTCTTGCAAAACAATTTAGAAAACATATCTGTATGGCGCAAAAATTGGCAGCTGACCCTAAATAACGAAAAGTGTGAGATCATCCACATGAGTGCTAAAAGGAATCCGTTAAACTTTGGTTTCACGGTAAATCAGTCAAATCTAAAACCGTACATTCTACTAAATGCCTAGGAATTACAATTACAAATAACTTAAATTGAAAGGAACACTTATAAAGGCTAACCAAAGACTGTGTTCTATTGACAGGACACTTAGAAAATATAACAGACCTACTAAAGAGATCGCCTACACTACGCTTGTCCGTCCTCTTCTAGAATACTGCTGTGCGGTGTGGGAACTTTACGAGATAGGATTGACGGAGTACCTCGAGAAAGTTGAAAGAAGGGCATCACGTTTTGTACTATCGTGAAACAGGGAAGAGAGTGTAACTGAAATGATACAGGATTTGGGGTGGACATAATTAAAACAAAGGCGTTTTTCGTGGCGGCAGAATCTTCTCATGTAATTTCAATCACCAACTTTCTCCTCCGAAAGCGAAAACGTTTTGTTGACGCCGATCTTCATAGGGAGAAACGATCATCACAATAAAATAAGGGAAATCATAGCTCGCACGAAAATATATTGGTGTTCGTTTTCTCCGCGCGCTGTACGAGATTGGAATGGATAATTATTGTGAAAGTGCTTCGATGACCCGGTTGCCGAGCACTTAAATGTGATGTGCAGAGTATCCATGTAGACGTAGATGTAGAAGCTATCGGTGCACGACTAACGGCCCGACTCAAACTTCTATAATATGTCGTCGTTCCTGCGTCACAACCTGTGCTTGTACACACATTATGTAATCCCCGTTCAAGGGAGGACATTTTTAATTGAAACTCTCTGCCTCGTATCGGCGGACAAATACGATATTGCAGTGTCTGTATTGGTAAGGAGAACGATGGAATTCCCTCCTCCTTTAAAAATGTCGTCCCCTGTACGGGAATTAAATTACGCAGTGTATGTACGAGTACAGGTTGTGAAGAAGGACCGATGACATATAGAAGTTTGGTTCTGGCCGTGAGTCCTGCATGAAGAGCCAAATCGGTTAAGGCGATTGCTCGCGTAAAGCGGGAAAGACGGGTTCCAATCACGGCGCGGCACTAATTTTCATTGTCGTCATTCCCTCATACGGCTGATCGTTGTTCGTATTCGTAACTGCGAATACATTTAATGTCTACGAGTTAATACTCCACTTGAGATGCTGCCATAGAAACATAAGCAAAATCGCGTTAGGTCAATGAGCATGGTAGGCGCCCGAAGCAGTTGTCCCAAGTCCTCTTTAACTGTTACGGATCTTCTTTCGCCATATGGACATCAGTAGCGCGTCTCTGAATTCGTTCGATGTTTTCTGTCACGCCTCCATGATGAAGAGCCCAGAAGCTGTTGCAGTACTCTACATCTGCGAGTTCGACCGAGACAGGAAGTGGGGTACGGAGGCTCAGTGGTGAAAAAGAAAAAGAGAAATGCGGTAAAGTGATTAAAGCGTCGGACTGTGGATGAAGAGGTCTTGGGTTCGTTGCCTGGTAAAGAAATGCGGTAAAGTGATTAAAGCGTCGGACTGTGGATGAAGAGGAGGAGGAGGGTGATATTAGTGTTTAACCTCCCGTCGACAACGAGGTCATTAGAGACGGAGCGTAAGCTCGTGTTAGGGAAGGATGGGGAAGGAAATCGGCCGTGCCCTTTCAAAGGAACCATCCCGGCATTTGCCTGAAGCGATTAGGGAAATCACGGAAAACCTAGATCAGGATGGCCGGAGACGGGATTGAACCGTCGTCCTCCCGAATGCGAGTCCAGTGTGGATGAAGAGGTCTTGGGTTCGTTGCCTGGAAAGTCATGTAATTTTTGGTGCCTCTTTTCACTTCTGTCACATCTGGCAACCACTAATAAAATGCCGAATTGAACTGCGGTTCTGAATCCACTTTAAACTGTAGTTCCCCCCCTATAAGAGGGACGTAAGACAGTTCTACGGTTGGAGGAAGGGAAGAGCACAACACATCTAATTGGACCAAGCCTGGGAAGTCACTGTAAAATGTTTATCTGCGACAGGATCAGTTTCACGGGTTTTCGCGAAAAGTTTCACCACCGCAGTGTGGGTGATAGGTCGTCTGTCTGCGCAGCGTTAACACTGGTGTTCTCTTTTCCACATATCAGAACGGTTTCTATGCGTTTCAGTTGTGTTAACGCCATCAGCTCTCGCGTCACCTATAAGGAAAAAGTGTCAGTCATAACTCAAGAATGGATAAAGCTATATTCAAATGAAAGGCATCATTTTGTTTCTCGTGTAATCCTCCATCTATTTGATACATCAGATGACCCATTTCCACTTAAGAATTACGTGATGTATCGCAGATAGTGACTCCTAAACTGGTTGCCTCGTTGGAAACATAGCCTTAGAGGTTTTCGCCATCCCTTTTCATGCCATTTGACTTTAAATTTCCGTTTATCCAAGTGTTTTTGTTTTAGGAAGGTGGTTTTACATCTACGGATCACACTATACTGAGAGGGAGGTTAATTAAAAAACTAACAGGAGCCGCACACGTCAGTAAACGCGGTCTTTTTCAGCAGTTTATCTGATTCCCTTAACGATGGTCAGCTAACGATCGGCGATAGCGTAGTGAAACGCTACCAATCTTTCTGTATGTGATTTACACTGACGTGACTTTCAAATGGTTCAATTGGTTCTAAGCACTGTGGGACTTAACATCTGAGGTCATCAGTCCGCTAGACTTAGAACTACTTAAACGTAGCTAACCTAAGGACATCACACACCTACATGCCCGAGGCAGGATTCGAACCTGCGACCATATAAGCAGCGCGGTTCCGGACTGAAGCGCCTAGAACCGCTCGGCCACAGCGGCCGGCACGTGACTTTCAAGGGATAGTGATATGCACGTACACAGATGGCGACAGTATGGAGTACACAAGGTATAAAAGGGCAGTGCATTCGCGGGGGGGGGGGGGGCTGTGATTTGCACTCAGTTTATTCATGTGAAAAGGTTTTCGACGTGATTATGGCCGCACGGCGGGAATTGACAGACTTTTAACGGGGAATGGTAATTGGAGCTAGACGCAGAGGACGTTCCGTTTCGGAAATCGTTAGGGAATTCAGTAGAGCCACAGCGTCCAAAGAGTGTTGAGAATACCAAATTTCGGGCGTTAGCTCTCACTTACCTTCACTTAACGAACGAGAGCAGCGGCTTTTGCGTAGATTTGTCAGTGCTAGCAGACAACTAGCACTGCGTGAAGTATCCCATAAATCAATATGTGACGTGTGAGCACGTATCCGTTAGGGCAGTGTGACGAAATCTTGCGTTAATGAGTTATGGCAGCAGACGATCGACACGAGTGCCTTTGCTAAAAGCACGACATCGCCTGCAGCCCCCCCTCTTGCGCTCGTGACCGTATCTTTTGGACCCTTGACTACTGGAAAACCGTAGGCAGGTCCGATGAGTCCCGATTTCATTTGGTAAGAGCTGATGGTAGGGTTTAAGTGTGGCGCAGTTCCCTCTAAACCGTTGACCCAAGTTGTCAAGAGGGCACTGTGCATGCTGATAGTGGCTCCATAATGTTGTGGGCTATGTTTCATGGAATGGACTGGGTCCTTTGGAAGTTCGGCTAGTTGGAGATCGTTTATTTCCAGAATCTTAATAATTATACAATTTTAACCCACTACCTTATATGATTAGTGGGTCCAGATAATGATACAATGATTACAATTGCAGCTAAATCCTAAGTTATATTTAAGTAACTAATTAGTAAAGTAAGATACAGGATAATTGCAATGGGCAAAACTAGTTGATTTTATTTTTATAGGGATTACTTAATAAACCTCACTATTAACTAGTTACTACTGCCTACAGTGTTACAGAGGTGTCAGTCAAATATAAACCTACTTGTAGAGCCTTGCTCATTGCGCTAAACCCAATGAGCGTGCCCCTGACTCTGGGCTGGCCAAGATGTTAGTCGCTGCAGTTTCTAGAAATTAAGTACCTAAAATCTAAGTCCTACAACTAATTCTATCCTAAAGTCAAGTTCGGTGCTTGTCCTTGATCGGTAGTGTTGCACCCCACTCCCCCCAGAGTCGGCCTGTCCACGCTCAGGCGGTATGGGAACAGGGTACGGACTCAGTAGGTGTTAAGTATTTCTCAAGTTCTTGTTAGTTTAAGTCTCTCAGATATTCCATTAAAACTTTTTGTGATACCACGTTTGCCAGTTTGTTGATAGTCTGAAAAGTGTCGTGTTGTCTGAGTAAGCTGTATGTGTTATGGTGTGGCAGTTGGTCACGTAACATTGAAGCTACATCATTGAAAAGGGGGCACTCGTAAACAACATGGTCGGGAGTACCCTCCGGAACGCCACAGTCACACGCGGGTGTGGCCTTTTTCCCAAGTCGAGATAAATATGTCGGGTAAGGTCCATGACCAGTGAGAAAGTGGAATAGTCCCCGGGTTGGTTTGAAGTACTTCATTCCCATCCGTTCCCTAATGTCCGGAAGAAGATCAAAAGTTCTAAGTCCGCTTTCTTCAGCTTCCCAGGATTCTTGCCATAACTGGTCTCCTCTTAGTCTGATTTCAATCCTGTTCCCAGCCCTGATGCCTAAAATCTCTTCTGTTTTCTGTATGTTCCCTTTCTTGGCCCAGTACCATGCGACCTGTTCACGAATTTTGACGTCCAGGGGGCAGAGCCCCATTATGAGTAATAGGGCTCCTCCTGGCGTTGTCCTGTATGCTCCAACTGATCTCACTATCATATTCCTCTGGACTCTTCTTACTGTCATGGCAGGCACCACCCTCGTGAGTCTGTGTGCCCAGACACCCCAGCCGTAACCCACTATTGATGTAAGTGTGCTATTGTGGTATAATTTAATGAGATGTGATGGGAGATGAAATCTTTTATGTCCAATGGAAATGAGGTTACTGAGCACTTGAAGGGCTCTCTGGGTTACGGTGTCAATGTGCTTCCCAAAGGACCACCTTTCATTCCAAGGAGGAGAGTCTCTCGTCGCCGGAGAACTAGTGAGCCCTCAGTCCTCACTGTCGGGTTACGAATTAACTGTCCTCTCAGAAGAAGGTAGGTAGACTTGCCTGGTGAAATTTTCATCTTCGTACTTTGGCACCAAAGTTGCAATATCTCTATAGCTCTTTCTATCTTGGGCTCCATATCTTCTCGGCTACTGCCGCCGACCAATAGGAGGAGGTCATCTGCGTAGGCTATCACCTCTAGCACTACATCGCTTTGCTGTAATTTGTCCAGTAATGGCTCCATATGGATGTCCCAAAACAGGGGACCCAGGACGGAGCCCTGGGGACATTTGGAGATCATTTGCAGTCATTCATGTACTTCATGTTCCCAAACAACGATGGAATTTGTGTGGATGAAAATGCGCCATATCACGAGCCACATTTGTTCGCGATTGGTTTGAAGATATTCTAGACAATTCGAGCGTATGATTGACCACCCAGATCGCCCGACATGAATCCCATCGAAGATTGGGACGTAATCGAGAGGTCAGCTTATGCACAATGTCGTGCTGGCAGCACTTTCGCAATTATGGACGGCTATCAAGGCACCATGGCTCAATATTTCTGCAGGCGTCTTCCGATGTCTTCTTTAGTCCATGCCACGGGCAAGGGAGGTCCGATACGATATTGTGAGCTACCCCATGACATTTGTCACCTCAGTATATGAGGAGAAGCATTTATTGCACTATTGGAAACATAATGTAGCAGTAATACGCGAACTAGCACATCCTGGATAGTTTCCATCGTAAAGAGTTCTTGACATTCCTTTCGTGGGTGGAGAACTTCTGCCTCTGATGCGGCGGGGCAAAGGTAAGTGGCAATCCGGCCCGTCAACAAACAGCGCAGGAGCAGCCGGCACGTCAAGGCTGGCTGCCAGTATTTGGTGATAAGGGTATCAGCACCTCCCTGCGGCCAGTAGTGCAAACAGCGCCCTGTCTCCAAACAGCAGCCTCTGCGCGACTCCAGATATCGCATCCGAAATAGCTGCCGTCCGCTCTCCTAAAAAGGCCTCACAGCTCCATTTCAAACATCTCACTCTGAGCAGGACAGAGCTGGCTGCTGACAGCGACACCTCTCATACTTTCCACACCTCTCATACTTTCTAATTTTTTTCTGCATTTTATCAAGCAATTTACCGTAGGTCGCTGCAGCAACGGATGGTACCAAGCGATTGGAAAAAGGTACAGGTGAATTCCTTTTTCGAGAAGCTTCGTCGCATAGAGCCAACAACGCGGTAAGACATAGGATTTGTATTCGGGAGGATGGTCGTTCAAATCCTTGTTTGTAGTAAAGTTCCAATAGCGTCAAACCTACGTTTGGGTGCTTAGAATCAGAAGCAAGTCACCAGTTCCAGGTACCAGTGTAGTACGAGATCTTGCTAGCAAATAATGCCTCCGAATTTTTTCATGTGAAAACTCACAAAGCTTTTCAAATAAAACAAACGTTATTAACATTGAAACTTCCTGGCAGATTAAAACTGTGTGCCGGATCGAGACTCGAAATCGGGACCTTTGCCTTTCGCGGGAAAGTGCTCTACCAACTGGGCTACCCGAGCACGACTCACGCCCCGTCCTCACAGCTTTACTTCTACCAGTACCTCGTCTCCTACCTTCCAAACTTTACGGAAGCTCTCCTGCGAACCTTGCGGAACAAGCACTCCTTAAAGAAAGGATACTGCGGAGACATGGCTTAGCCACAGCCTGGAGGATGTTTGCAAAATGAGATTTTCATTCTGCAGCAGAATGTGCGCTGATATGAAATTTCCTGGCAGATTAAAACTGTGTGCCTGACCGAGATTCGAACTCGTGACCTTTGCCTTTCGCGGGCAAGTGCTCTACCAACTGCGGAGAGCTTCTGTAAAGTTTGGAAGGTAGGAGACGAGGTGCTGGCGGAAGTGAAGCTGTGAGGACGGGGCGTGTGTCGTGCTCGGGTAGATCAGTTAGTAGAGCACTTGCCAGCGAAAGGCAAAGGTCCCGAGTTCGAGTCTCGCTCCGGCACACTGTTTTAATCTGCCAGGAAGTTTCATATCAGCGCACACTCCGCTGCAGAGTGAAAATCTCATTCTGGGTTATTAACATTCTACGTCTTTATTCTTCTTGTCTACATACTTGCAGCCCTCTGCTGCTAAAGGGTTCCGAATTGTAGCGAGTAACATGTAATGTAACTGCCATCGGCTGAGAAACAGCGTGCTGTAATCAAGTTTCGAATTCGAGAAGTTCGGCCACACATGGAGCACTCGCTCCTTCCGCGTGGCAATGCAGACCACACACGAGCGCTGCGACTTTCGCAACAATCCGATGCCTTAGGCTCACTGTCATCGATTATCCTCCATACATTCCCGATTTGCCCCCATTCGATTTTCGTCTGTTTCCAAAATTTCAAGAACACCTCCTATGACTTGAGTTTGATGGGGATGAAGCGGCGCAAGTATAGGTGAAGTTGTCGTTCCGTTAAAAGAAGTCAAACAGTCTATAGTAACGGTATCAACAAACTGTTCTTTCGTTGGGAGAAATGTGTTCGTCGCCAAAGTGATTACGTTGAGAAATAAACATGTAGACATTAAGAATAAAGATGCGGAATGTTAATAAAGTTTGTTTTATTTGAAGAGCTGTAAGAGTTTTCACATTAAACATTCGGAGGCTTTACTTTTCAGGACGCTTTCGTAGAATAATAGATGACAGTAGAACATGCCAGTAGTTAAAATGCAGCTTTACTCGAGCTGAAACAGGATCCAACAAGAAGAAGAAGAAGAAGCTGCTAACATCGAAAAATATCAGTTTAAACATAAGGAGCTAGCATGTGAAAACTTTCGTTTGCAATGTTGCCCTCTACGGCTCAAAGACAGGAACAGTAGGAATGGCGGAAGAGAGAAGACTACAGGGTTTTTAGCCGTTGTGTTGGAGAAGCATCAAAATTGGTTCAAGTGGCTCTGAGCACTATGGGACTTAACATCTGAGGTCATCAGTCCCCCAGAACTTAGAACTACTTAAACCTAACTAACCTAAGGACATCACACACATCCATGCCCGAGGCAGGATTCGAACCTGCGACCGTAGCGGTCCCGCGGTTCTGGACTGTAGCGCCTAGAACCGCTCGGCCACATCGGCCGGCGGAGAAGCATCCTCATGAGTTAATGAACAGAGAGAATAACCAATGAAGCAGCCTTCAACAGCATAGGAGAGAAAAGATCGTTGCGGAGGACTATCAAGGAACGGAGGGACCTATGGGTTGGACACCTATACAGACATCGCCCATTCATTGTGAAATTAACAGAACGAAAAATGCCTGGAAAGAATGCACGAAAAACGCCAAGACTTAAGTATTTCGGGCAGAGAAAAGAAGATCTGAAACTGACAACATACTCGGAAATGAAGAGACCAACTAATCTATGGATTGAGAACTAAAAGAAAGAAGAAATAATTTCCCAAATACCTTAACCCTTTGAGGCCAAACAATATGAAAAAATACATAATTTTAATTTTTTTCACAAAATAAACCTTTATTATCATAGCAAGAAACAAATACAAGAAGAAAATGGGAAAAAATAAACACTCAGTTGTTTTAAGGAGGTGGTTTCACTCTGGAACACAACTTTAAAAATTTTCACAAAATTAACCTTTATTATTATAGTTAGTAAAGGACAGGAGAAGAAATCAGCAAAAAGTAAACAATCAGTTGTTTTAAGGAGGTGGTTTCACTTTGGAACCACGAGGACATACTGTTTTCAACCACCAATCATTTCACATGATATATCTGAAAGCAAGTTCGCGTTTTTCCTCGACATAATGCCACATCTTGATACCTACATAAAATCATAATGCCTAAAACAAAATATAGTCCTAAATAACAAGTAAAAAAATGCCCTAAAATTCAATACATTTGCGAGGTGCCGGGGCTAGCAGTGTATTTAACACTAAATTCTTCTAGAATCTACATATGTAAATGATGCTCTAAGCCCCTCCCCTATTCTAACTCCGACTTTTGCTGTTGCACATGGATTAAAAAGAAACGCGAACTGACTGTAATCGACCCTGCAAGTGGAGTAGAAAAGAGTTTGGCGCCTGCAATAATTTCATTTGATAAATAAGTTAAATAAAGGAAAGTTTCATTAACGTAGTGAGAAATGATAGGGTTGCTCTACTGATTAACAGAATGAAAGTTCTGTCCAAAATAACAATATGATTTATTATAACTCAAAATAATAAACAAAAACACATGAAACATTTACAATACATCAAATTGGCTCAAATTGAATACTCAAATAAATGCTGTGAAGGTGAAGTTGTCCCTAAACTAGATTGTGACATTTATGACGAAGTGGTATGTGGAGCCCATTCCTTGCAACTCAAGTCTTAAGAGAGACACACAGCCAACCCAGCATTAATTGCTGCTACATTAGTGAGAACTCAGACAATGAACACCCAAGACAGATCAAAGTTAGAAAAGACAAACAGGCGCGCTCTGCTGAGCTCGGATTATCACCTATCAAAATTGCCTGCTTTGGTGGTGCTGCAGACGTACATTACCAAGCTGTCTTCTTAACTGCACGGACACGATCTGGCATACTGGAAGCGATGGCTGGTTGCATCGACATCCCGTCGTGGTGATGATAATGTCGCGAATATAGCCCGAAACAAATTATCCTGGCCTGGCTGTTCCAGACTAAAGACTTCCTAGCAATACAAATGCGCCTTTGCTTTAGCCAAAACTGCTCAAGACAGACAACATAGGCCTCTTGTATGGAGAACGCTCAATTGCCAACTGTACTCGGAAAGTTACATTGAAGTCGAAACTTCAGCAACTTCATCAAACAGTTACAATTAAATAAAAGTATATTAGACAGCCAACGGAAGGCAGGCTGACCAGAGCAGCGAGAGCTCAGTCTTGTAACCTACTCCGACCGAAAGGCGAGAGCCAACTCCGCACGAGAGCACCCGTACAAACCGAACACAGAACATTCCCGCCCCCACGACAGTGGCCGTGGTTAACCGTTCCAATCAGCAACTCGAAAACCGGCGGAAAATTCCACTCTATTGCCGGAGCACTACCATTCCACCAATGGAGATTCTTGGCGCCAATTTCTGCGCCGATTTTGCTACGTCACGGAGCTATGCCCTGAGCAAGCCAATCACAGTTACGATTTTGCAGAAAGTGCGGGAATTTGCCCGCCAAAACTGCCTGGGTACACAAGTCATTCCCGCGCCTCGCTGGTAGCCCGCCAAGTTTCTGCGAAGCAACGGAACCTCAAGCCCAGCCGCTACCTCAGGCCCCTGCGAGCATGTCTCCGCCGCTATTCTACAATATCGGCGTCTGGAAAGCATTCACTCGACTCCCTCACACCCGTCGGCTTACCCTTTCAAGATCAGCAGAGCCCGCCTGTCACCGGACCACCCGGGTGACGAGAGACGCTGCGTGGGATGTCCACGTGTGAAGGAATAGCAAGTTTTACCGCATGCAATTAGAGAGGAAAATCGTAAGACAGAAATATGAGAGGGGGCTCATACCACCTCTCACATTTTGTGTCGTAACTACATACTGTCCCAATAGTTATATTTCGAAACCACTCATAAAGGCTGTGGTACAAACTCAAATTTCAGTTATAGTAACTTTAGATATACTTACTTCCACTGTCAATGCTCTCTCAATACAGCCACTATAAAAAAAAGCATGTCATAATCTCCTAGGATCATGTAGCACATTGTACGTACCAACTGTTGTTTTGAATTCTGTAAGTGAGAGTTACAATGCACTACAATCATACACTATTGGCCATTAAAAGTGCTACACCACGAAGATGACGTGCTAGAGACGCGAAATTCGACCGACAGGAAGAAGATGCTGTGACATGCAAATGATTAGAATTTCTGAGCATTCACACAAGGTTGGCGCCGGTGGCGACACCTACAATGTGCTGACATGAGGAAAGTTTCCAACCGATTTCTCATACACAAACAGCAGTTGACCGGCGTTGCCTGCTGAAACGTTGTTGTGATGCCTCATGTAAGGAGGAGAAATGCGTACCATCACGTACGCGATTGCCGTTCCATCGTATCACGACATTGCTGCTAGTGTTGGTCGAGATCCAATGACTGTTAGCAGAATATGGAATCGGTGGCTTCAGGAGGGTAATACGGAACGCTGTGCTGGATCCCAACGGCATCGTGTCACTAGCAGTCGAGATGACAGGCATCTTATCCGCATGGCTGTAACGGATCGTGCAGCCACGTCTCGATCCCTGAGTCAACAGATGGGGACGTTTGCAAGACAACAACCACCTTCACGAACAGTTCGACGACGTTTGCAGCAGCATGGACTATCAGCTCGGAAACTATGGCTGCGGTTACACTTGACGGTGCATCACAGACAGGAGCGCCTGCGATGGTGAACTCAACGACGAACCTGGGTGCACGAATGGCAAAACGGAATTTTTTCGAATGAATCCAGGTTCTGTTTACAACATCATGATGGTCGCATCCGTGTTTGGCGACATCGCGGTGAACGCACATTGGACGCTTGTATTCGTCATCGCCATACTAGCGTATCACCCGGCGTGATGGTATGAGGTGCCATTGGTTACACGTCTCGGTCACCTCTTGTTCGCATTGACGGCACTTTGAACAGTGGACGTTACATTTCAGATGTGTTACGACCCGTGGCTCTACCCTTCATTCGATCCCTGCGGAACCCTACATTTCAGCAGGATAACGCACGACCGCATGTTGCAGGTCCTGTACTGGCCTTTCTGGACATAGAAAATGTTCGACTGCTGCGCTGGCCAGCACATTCTCCAGATCTCTCATCAACTGAAAACGTCTGGGCAATGGTGGCCGAGCAACTGGTTCGCCATAATACGCCAGTCACTACTCTTGATGAACTGTGGTATCGTGTTGAACCTGCATGGACAGCTGTACCTGTACACGGCATCCAAGCTCTGTTTGACTCAATGTCCAGGCGTATCAAGGCCGTTATTACGACCAGAGGTGGTTGTTCTGGGTACTGATTTCTCGGCACCGAAATTGCGTGAAAATGTAATCACATGTCACTTCTAGTATAATATATTTGTCCAATGAAAAACCGTTAATCATCTGCATTTCTTGTTGGTGTAGCAATTTTAATGGCCAGTAGTGTATATTCTCAGGGGCGCAGAGATCTGTGTTTCAGTGATTTCCTTCAGATGTAGGTGAGGAAGCATAAATGCAAGAACTTCCAGAATTTCTTGACTCGCTGGGCGTAGAGGAAGAGGAAGTTGCTGTAGAAAGAATGCTTGCAAAATGCCAGCATGCAATCGCATTTCCAAATGAAGTATAGCACTGTGTGTGTTGTGTTGAGCAAGAGACACCTGAAATTTTGGTCGGGAGCAGTTGCTCAGTCGTGTAAAATCCCTTCAGTTTGGTGGTACTGAGCGATAAAATCCTCAGCAAGTGGCTTAACCTGGATGCGACGTACCTGTACAGCGTTACTACAGCATGGACTCACTTCCTAACGGAATCAAGACGGTTGTCAAGTCCAGGGCGGAATTAGGCGGTAATAAATGATGCTTGAAATCATTTCTGTAGGGGTGACAAGGTTTTTGTCCGGTGAGCTTATTAAAGTTATATAAAAAGTGAACCACCACAATTAGTATGGTCTGTGTTTTATTTGAACAACCTGCTCGTATAGCGTAACGTGCTGCGCGCTAGCTTGCAAGACAGAGAGGCGAGCCATACCAGCATTGAATACGTGCCGCTGATTAACGAGTGAGCGGGGATTATAGGCGACTTCTCATGCTCATTTAGGTAAATGTTGGGCTCGTCCCCAAAATATTCCTCTGTGAATCGATACACAAACAATTAAAATACGATAATACACACACCAAAGTTCACACTATATACACACAGGTGGCACACACGACTTCTCTGCCCTTGGGTTTCCTCGACGAGTGCAGAGTCATGAAGGGCATCCAATCACAAAATGAAATAACGGAATACAGTCTCTCCAACCTGAAAAAATAGACCAAGAAGTAGAAGGGTAAACGCTAGGTAAAAGAATGCTACACCGAGAATAAGTATTGTCACGGCGATATATATAAATGATATGCCCTCTAGTATTACAAGTGATTCTAAAATATTTCTGTTTGCCGATGACACTAGATTGGTAGTAAAGGATCTTGTGTGCAAAATTGGCACTGTTTCAAATAGTGCAGTTCATGACACAAGTTCGTGGCTTGTAGAAAATAAACTAACGCTAAATCAGAGTAAGACTAAGTTTTTACAGTTCCTGAGACGCAGTTCAACAAAACCCGACGTTTTAATTTCACAGAATGGGCATGTGATTAGTGAAACTGAACAGTTCAGATTTATAGGTGTTCAGATAGATACCAAACTGTCGTGGGAAGCACGCCTTCAGGATCTTGTTCAAAGACTCAATGCTGTCAAATGGTTCAAATGGCTCTGAGCACTATGGGACTTAACATCTGGGGTCATGAGTCCCCTAGAACTTAGAACTTCTTAAACCTAACTAACCTAAGGACATCACACACACCCATCCCCGAGGCAGGATTCGAACCTGCGACAGCAGCGGGCGCGCGCTTCCAGACTGAAGCGCCTAGAACCGCTCGGCCACACCGGCCGGGTAATGCTGTCATTTTTACTCTAACGGTATCCGAAGTAAGTGATAGTTGGACACGAAAAATAGTCTATTTTGCTTATTTTCATGCGCGTATGACGCATGGTATTATATTTTGGGGTAAGTCTTCCGATTATCAAGGATATTTTTGCCTCAGAAACGGGCGGTTCGGGCAATAAGTGGTGTAAGCTCGCGAACCTCTTGTCGACCCCTGTTCGTTAGTCTGGGTATTCTGACATTGGCCTCTTGATATATATACGCTTTACTGTCGTTTCTTGTTGACAAAATCCACGTGCTTTCAGATCGAAACTGAAGAGCTTACTCATAGGTCACTCCTATTTTGTCGAGGAGTTCCTTGCAAAATTAAGCCGAGTCGTGTGTTATATTGCTGGTTGCGTTTACATAAACTTATGGCTTGTGCTTTTTTGGGTTCATAAACATTTTATTTTATCTTCTACTGTATTACTTTTGTGTTGTAATTTCATGTACTGACACCATCCGTGACCTTGCAGATTTGCTCCTCAGCATGGTCCTACGGAACGAGACGCCTAAAATAAAAAAAGTGCTGGTGAGCTTTTAATTGCGGTATAATGCAAAGAACTAGCGTATACACGTGCATCGTGTGGCAGCTGTCCATTTGTAATAATGGTGGCCTTTAAGCTGTTACCTCCTCCCCTCGTTATTTCTCCGGGGTAAACACGACGGTGCTGCCCCCCTGGTCAGGTATTTAGTTCGCTTTCTCAGGTAACACTCGTTAAGTTGACGTGATCGGCTGACCGGATCTACTGTTTTGGTAGGAAACCGTTCAGAATAACTAACTGCCTGTCAAGAAATCCTCAGTCCAAAAAATGTCAGTGGAGGGGAGAGCCGATATTAGAGAAAGTGAACATAAGAATGCAGTCACTTCAACATAGCAGCGGATAAAAGGTAAGGTAAGGTGTGGCCGCTGTGTGTCAGAAGGCGAGCGTTTGGCGCAGTCCCGAACGTCGACGGAAATCGTCGTACTCGCCGCTTGAGTCACCGCCGACGCGCATGCGCAGTGGACAGCTGACAACCCACTGCTCCTGTTCGCAGACTTTTTAGGTACAGTCGGCATTAATGAGTAGTAGTTCAGACTTGTAATTTTAGGCGCTGTACGCCGTGAACGGACATTGCTGGCCTTTAAAATTGCAGATTCACGAAGACAGCATGCAACACACGTCAAATTGGCACGACGAGCAGTACGTGCTTTCAGCGCAACCGTGGCAAGTAGGTAGGAGTAGCCACCTACGTTGGCTGCAGTAGCCACCTACATTCAATATACAAGGAAAGATTAAGCACTACAGCGGGTCATTCCGGACAACCGCGCGTGTTAAAGCACCGCTTCCAGCATCGGATCCGTTGGGGGGGCGGGGGGGGGGGGAGGGGGTGCGGGGGGGGATTAATGACTAGAGTCGGTGTGCCTGCTAGCCTGGAAGAGGTTTTTCGGCGGTTTCTCACAGCCCACTAGGTGCATGCCAAGTTGGTACGAAGGTCTTGCATAAGTTACACGATTCGCAAACACTTAGAAAACATTCGCTTATTTTCATATGAGTAATATTACACCCAAACAGTTGGGGTACACATACTCCACCACGGGGGGTAGCCGGATAGCGACAGGAAGGACATCCGGCCACACATTAAAATACTGATGCCAAATCCGTTAATAACCTTATTAACACCGCGACGATGCGGAGCAAAGGCACAAGAAAAGAAGACCATAGCGGGTTACTAATTCGGAAATCGCATTTGAATGTTACTTTTTGTGCGAAAAGTGTGGTATGCCTTATGCAAGAAGGGAAAGCAGAGGCCTTGTAAAGAAAGCCGCGCGACTTTTGAATTTAGACAGTGTCTATAGGCAATTGCGCGATTTTATATACAGAGAATTGAGAGACAATTATTGTCTATAGACACATTTTTGCAACACAATTGCAGAATTTTTTACTCCTGTTTAAAATGTGAGACATGAGATAATTCTTAGACAGTGATGCGTAACATTTCGTAGTGTGGGCGTATTGGTAGATAAGGCCCCCAGTAATAATCTTTGCGACTTAGAAAAGCCTTTGCCGGTTTTTTTTATTATTTTTGTTTTTCTTATTGTTAAATATCACCTATCAAGATGTGGACAATAGGAAGGTGTTGCAGCTCACTGAAGTTTTTCACCCGGCACCGTGTTTGCGGGAATTAGTTAATCCGACTATAAAATTCGCTACAAGAAGTGGTTGGTTGTCGAAGAGCTAGCAAAAAATGTGACGTATCAGTGATTGAAGTCGGAAAAAATCAACAATTTGAAAACAGCTTTCCTTCGGGAGCGTAAAAACAATTAATCAGCCGAAGGAGAGAGAGGCATCTGTAAACAATGTTTGGTTTGCATACGAACACATGTTATTTCTACTGCAAGGTTCAGAATTAAGAGGCAGCAGAAACACTGACAGGAAAGAAAAGTGAATTAGGAAAAACTAAAGACAATTTAAGTACTTTACGAATATAGTTTTGTTTAATTTTTTAATGGATATAGAACAAAAAAATGTTATGAAAATACAGTAATTAATTTATTAATGATAATACGTTAATGGGTTAGGTTGGGTTAATGTTTAACGTCCCGTCGACAGCGAGGTCATTAGAGACGGAGCGAAAGCTCGGGTTAGGGAAGGATTGGGAAGGAAATCGGCCGTGCCCTTTCAAAGGAACCATCCCGGCATTTGCCTGAAACGATTTAGGGAAATCACGGCAAACCTAAATCAGGATGGCTGGAGACGGGATTGAACCGTCGTCCTTCCGAATGCGAGTCCAGTGTGCTACCACTGCGCCACCTCGCTCGGTCAATACGTTAATGACTACAAAATATTATTTAGGATGTTTGTGAAAACATTTTCAATATGATTGATTGTTTCAAATGTTGTAAGCTATCTGGACTCAAGATTTAGAAAACATCATATTGCCATAGAATCTCTCCCTCAAGAGTAAGGAAATAATCTCTGAACTGATTTCGAATTTCGTGCAAGTTTGTTATTGGCTTTCGGGGTAGGTTTTGCTACTATTCTCATGCAGTTTCTTTCTCCTAGGCGCCTCAATCAAGTTTTGGCTCAAATGGTTCAAATGGCTCTGAGCACTATGGGACTTAACAGCTGTGGTCATCAGTCCCCTAGAACTTAGAACTACTTAAACCTAACTAACCTAAGGACATCACACACATCCATGCCCGAGGCAGGATTCGAACCTGCGACCGTAGCAGTCGCGCGGTTCCGGACTGCGCGAATAGAACCGCGAGACCACCGCGGCCGGCAATCAAGTTTTCATCCGTCTCATACGAACCAAAAATACCATCTGGAATGTAATTACTTTTGGACACGCTGATTCTGCGCAAAAAAAAAAAAAAAAAAAAAAAAATCTGCAGACAAATGCAAGATAAAACAATGGTCTTTATTTTTTTTATGGAGCTAAAGTTATCGATTTTAGTAATACTCGAAATTTTGATGATATGATGACAAGGGCTCTGCACAGTTGGTAGTTGCAGGCTCTTTCTAATGTCGATGATCCTGGCTCGTGACCTGGATATGCCTTCATCATGTAAGTAAATAACGCGAAAACGGAAATGAAGTTGTAGTTACTGTTTGCAGCTCCAAGCAGCGCAATGCGGAATGTGCTTTTGTGACTAAAATTCAAGCTCCCACTATGATCTGGAGCCAATATTTGTATGTATTTGCTATCGACACTGCCTAAGCAATGAGGGAAATTTCATCTACTATTCAACAGGCCAGCAATAGCTCTCCAGTCAGTTTCTGTTTCTAGCAGCTGTAAGAAAACATAAAGAAGGCTCTATGCGTGGAAGACACGTGGAGATACCGGAAGGTTTCAGATTGATTATATAATAGTTAGACAGAGATTTAGGAACCAGATTTTAAATTGTAAGGTATTTCCAGAGGCAAATGTGAACTTTGTCCAAACTTTATTCGTTATGGAATGCAGAGTACAACTGAAGGAACTGCAAAAAGGTAGAAATTTAAGGAGATGGGACCTGGATAAACAGAAAGAACCAGAGGTAGTAGATGGTTTCAGAGGGAACGTTGGAGGACGATTGACAAGAAAAAGAGAAAGGAATACAATGGAAGAACAATGGGTAGCTTTGAGAGATGAAAACTGAAGGCATCAGAAGATCAAGTACGTAAAAAGATGAGGGCTAGTAGAAATCCTTTGGTAACACAAGAGATACCAAATTTAATCGAGGAACGGAGAAAATATAAATTTCAATAAATGAAGGAGGCGAAAGGGAATACAAATGTCTAAAAAATGAGATCGACAGGAAGTGCAAAATGGCTAAGCAGGGATGTCTAGAGGACAACTCTATGGCTGTAAAAGCATATATCACTAGGGGTAAGACAGATACTGCCTACAGGAAAATTAAAGAGACTTTTGGAGAAAAAGGAAGCACCTGTATGAATATCAGGAGCTCAGATGGAAAAGCAGTTCTAAGCAAAAAAGGGAATGCAGAATGGTGGATGGAGTATATAATCGGGCTATACAAGGAAGATGTACTTGGGGGCAATGTTATGGAAATGGAAGAGGACCTAGAGGAAGATGAGGAGGATGATATGATACTGCGTGAAGAATTTGATAAAACACTGAAAGACTTAAGTCGAAACAAGGCACCGGGAGTAGACAACATTCCGTTAGAGCTACTGAAGCCGGCCGCGGTGGCTGTGCGATTCTAGGCGCTCCAGTCCGGAGCCGCGCTGCTGCTACGGTCGCAGGTTCGAATCCTGCTTCGGGCATGGGTGTGTGTGATGTCCTTAGGTTAGTTAGGTTTAAGTAGTTCTAAGTTCTAGGGGACTGATGACCACAGCAGTTGAGTCCCGTAGTGCTCAGAGCCATTTGAACCAGAGCTACTGATAGCGTCTGGAGAGCCAGCCATGACAAAAGTCTTCCATCTGGTGAGCAAGATGTATGAGGCAGGCGAAATACCATTCAGTCAAGATGGTATACTCAGTGATAAAACAAAGCAGTAGGCTTTTACCAGAAATATTGACCCTTAGACAATGTGTCTAATAGTGTATTTTAAATAAGACAGTATGCCACCTTAGGCACTACATAACATTAAAACACTTGATAATGGCATTTTAAGCCGAAATCATGATCGTGTAAATGTAACACTGCAAATAAAAAACAGTCTAATTGCGGTACTGACTTTAAAGAAATTCACGTACTGCTTCTGTGGAGTGCATCTTTCATTTGGCCAAACAGATGGAAGTCGGAAGGTGCGAAACACGGGCTGTAGGACGGATGAGGAAGAACAGCCCAGCGAAGTTTTGTGTGCTCCTGTTGCGTGTGCAAATTTGTGTGAGGCCTTGCGTTGTCGTGGAGGAGAAGTTCATTTGAATTTTCGTAGCGACGAACACGCTGAAGTCATTTCTTCCATTTCCTGAAGGTATCACAATACACATCAAAGTTGATCGTTGTAGCAGAGGGAGGACATCAAACAGAATAATCCCTTCAGAGCCCCAGAAGACCGTCGCCATGACTTTACCGGCTGAAGGTGTGGCTTTGAACTTTTTCTTCGAAGGAGAGGTGGTGGGGTGCCACTCCATGGATTGCCGTTTTGTTTCCGGCTTGAAATGATGAACCTACGTTTCATCGCCTGTGACGGTGTTCGACGAAAAGTTGTTAAGATCAGCCTCGTGAACCACAAGCAGTTCCGCACAGATGATCCGTCGCTGCTCTTATGGGCTCTTGTTAGGCTGTGAGGAGCTCAGGGAGCGTACAAACTTGGGTACTCCAAATGGTGGACGAGTCTGTGAACACTACAAACACAGACGTCCAGTTTAGCATCGAGGTGTTAGATTGTGATCCGTCGATCACCTCGAATGAGAGTGTCCGCACGTTCCAACATTGCAGGAGTCACAGATGTGTCCGACCGGCAGGCACACAGAAGATCGGACAGGTTTGCGCGACCTTGTTGCGACAGTGACAGATGCCTACCAATCAACGACTCACCGTGCTTTTGTTCACTGCCAGGTCTCCGTAGATATTCTTCAAGCACCTATGAATGTCTGCGATGCTCGGATTTTCCACCAAAAGCTCTCTGTATGGAACGCACCTCCCTTACAGATGCCACTTTCAAGGCTATGTTTAGCGCCGCCGCCTATCGGAACTACTTGAAACTATAGGGGCTGAAGCAGGAACATTCCACGATGGCCCACAACAAATTTCACATTTTTCCAACCATACTTAGCCGTGAAATAAAAATGTGTTGTTTTCCTTATTGAACGACCCTCATAACTGAATTCATGCCCTCGGGCATGGGTGTGTGTGATGTCCTTAGGTTAGTTAGGTTTAAGTAGTTCTAAGTTCTAGGGGACTTATGACCTAAGATGTTGAGTCCCATAGTGCTCAGAGCCATTTGAACCATTTTTTTGAATTCATGCGATTCCTATATCATCGAGCACTGACATTTTCGCTAAGAAGGCAGATTACTAACTGATGCGCCCCGGCCATAAATATCGCGCAGTAATAATACTTTCACGCAATATATTGACACAGTATTATATTCAGCGTGTGAGAGCCCCTTAATTTGGAGGGGGGGGGGGGGGGGGAGAGGGAGAGTCGGACCGCCGGCCGCGGTGGCCGAGCGGTTCTAGGCGCTACAGTCTGGTACCGCGCGACTGCTACGGTCGCACGTTCGAATCCTGCCTAGGGCATGGATGTGTGTGATGTCCTTAGGTTAGTTTGGTTTAAGTCGTTCTGAGTTCTAGGGGACTGATGACCTCAGATGTTAAGTCCCATAGTGCTCAGAGCCATTTGAACCATTTGGCGTCGGACCGCAATACTTTGCGGCATGGCACACACACGTGCAGGCGCTAGCTGCGACCGTCGTACGTAGCCCGAGTAAAATGGTTCAAATGACTGTGAGCAGTATGGGACTTAACTTCTGAGGTCATCAGTCGTCTAAAACTTAGAACTACTTAAACCTAACTAACCTAAGGACATCACACACATCCATGCCCGAGGCAGGATTCGAACCTGCGACCGTAGCAGTCGCGCGGTTCCGGACTGCGCGAATAGAACCGCGAGACCACCGCGGCCGGCAATCAAGTTTTCATCCGTCTCATACGAACCAAAAATACCATCTGGAATGTAATTACTTTTGGACACGCTGATTCTGCGCAAAAAAAAAAAAAAAAAAAAAAAAAAAATCTGCAGACAAATGCAAGATAAAACAATGGTCTTTATTTTTTTTATGGAGCTAAAGTTATCGATTTTAGTAATACTCGAAATTTTGATGATATGATGACAAGGGCTCTGCACAGTTGGTAGTTGCAGGCTCTTTCTAATGTCGATGATCCTGGCTCGTGACCTGGATATGCCTTCATCATGTAAGTAAATAACGCGAAAACGGAAATGAAGTTGTAGTTACTGTTTGCAGCTCCAAGCAGCGCAATGCGGAATGTGCTTTTGTGACTAAAATTCAAGCTCCCACTATGATCTGGAGCCAATATTTGTATGTATTTGCTATCGACACTGCCTAAGCAATGAGGGAAATTTCATCTACTATTCAACAGGCCAGCAATAGCTCTCCAGTCAGTTTCTGTTTCTAGCAGCTGTAAGAAAACATAAAGAAGGCTCTATGCGTGGAAGACACGTGGAGATACCGGAAGGTTTCAGATTGATTATATAATAGTTAGACAGAGATTTAGGAACCAGATTTTAAATTGTAAGGTATTTCCAGAGGCAAATGTGAACTTTGTCCAAACTTTATTCGTTATGGAATGCAGAGTACAACTGAAGGAACTGCAAAAAGGTAGAAATTTAAGGAGATGGGACCTGGATAAACAGAAAGAACCAGAGGTAGTAGATGGTTTCAGAGGGAACGTTGGAGGACGATTGACAAGAAAAAGAGAAAGGAATACAATGGAAGAACAATGGGTAGCTTTGAGAGATGAAAACTGAAGGCATCAGAAGATCAAGTACGTAAAAAGATGAGGGCTAGTAGAAATCCTTTGGTAACACAAGAGATACCAAATTTAATCGAGGAACGGAGAAAATATAAATTTCAATAAATGAAGGAGGCGAAAGGGAATACAAATGTCTAAAAAATGAGATCGACAGGAAGTGCAAAATGGCTAAGCAGGGATGTCTAGAGGACAACTCTATGGCTGTAAAAGCATATATCACTAGGGGTAAGACAGATACTGCCTACAGGAAAATTAAAGAGACTTTTGGAGAAAAAGGAAGCACCTGTATGAATATCAGGAGCTCAGATGGAAAAGCAGTTCTAAGCAAAAAAGGGAATGCAGAATGGTGGATGGAGTATATAATCGGGCTATACAAGGAAGATGTACTTGGGGGCAATGTTATGGAAATGGAAGAGGACCTAGAGGAAGATGAGGAGGATGATATGATACTGCGTGAAGAATTTGATAAAACACTGAAAGACTTAAGTCGAAACAAGGCACCGGGAGTAGACAACATTCCGTTAGAGCTACTGAAGCCGGCCGCGGTGGCTGTGCGATTCTAGGCGCTCCAGTCCGGAGCCGCGCTGCTGCTACGGTCGCAGGTTCGAATCCTGCTTCGGGCATGGGTGTGTGTGATGTCCTTAGGTTAGTTAGGTTTAAGTAGTTCTAAGTTCTAGGGGACTGATGACCACAGCAGTTGAGTCCCGTAGTGCTCAGAGCCATTTGAACCAGAGCTACTGATAGCGTCTGGAGAGCCAGCCATGACAAAAGTCTTCCATCTGGTGAGCAAGATGTATGAGGCAGGCGAAATACCATTCAGTCAAGATGGTATACTCAGTGATAAAACAAAGCAGTAGGCTTTTACCAGAAATATTGACCCTTAGACAATGTGTCTAATAGTGTATTTTAAATAAGACAGTATGCCACCTTAGGCACTACATAACATTAAAACACTTGATAATGGCATTTTAAGCCGAAATCATGATCGTGTAAATGTAACACTGCAAATAAAAAACAGTCTAATTGCGGTACTGACTTTAAAGAAATTCACGTACTGCTTCTGTGGAGTGCATCTTTCATTTGGCCAAACAGATGGAAGTCGGAAGGTGCGAAACACGGGCTGTAGGACGGATGAGGAAGAACAGCCCAGCGAAGTTTTGTGTGCTCCTGTTGCGTGTGCAAATTTGTGTGAGGCCTTGCGTTGTCGTGGAGGAGAAGTTCATTTGAATTTTCGTAGCGACGAACACGCTGAAGTCATTTCTTCCATTTCCTGAAGGTATCACAATACACATCAAAGTTGATCGTTGTAGCAGAGGGAGGACATCAAACAGAATAATCCCTTCAGAGCCCCAGAAGACCGTCGCCATGACTTTACCGGCTGAAGGTGTGGCTTTGAACTTTTTCTTCGAAGGAGAGGTGGTGGGGTGCCACTCCATGGATTGCCGTTTTGTTTCCGGCTTGAAATGATGAACCTACGTTTCATCGCCTGTGACGGTGTTCGACGAAAAGTTGTTAAGATCAGCCTCGTGAACCACAAGCAGTTCCGCACAGATGATCCGTCGCTGCTCTTATGGGCTCTTGTTAGGCTGTGAGGAGCTCAGGGAGCATACAAACTTGGGTACTCCAAATGGTGGACGAGTCTGTGAACACTACAAACACAGACGTCCAGTTTAGCATCGAGGTGTTAGATTGTGATCCGTCGATCACCTCGAATGAGAGTGTCCGCACGTTCCAACATTGCAGGAGTCACAGATGTGTCCGACCGGCAGGCACACAGAAGATCGGACAGGTTTGCGCGACCTTGTTGCGACAGTGACAGATGCCTACCAATCAACGACTCACCGTGCTTTTGTTCACTGTCAGGTCTCCGTAGATATTCTTCAAGCACCTATGAATGTCTGCGATGCTCGGATTTTCCACCAAAAGCTCTCTGTATGGAACGCACCTCCCTTACAGATGCCACTTTCAAGGCTATGTTTAGCGCCGCCGCCTATCGGAACTACTTGAAACTATAGGGGCTGAAGCAGGAACATTCCACGATGGCCCACAACAAATTTCACATTTTTCCAACCATACTTAGCCGTGAAATAAAAATGTGTTGTTTTCCTTATTGAACGACCCTCATAACTGAATTCATGCCCTCGGGCATGGGTGTGTGTGATGTCCTTAGGTTAGTTAGGTTTAAGTAGTTCTAAGTTCTAGGGGACTTATGACCTAAGATGTTGAGTCCCATAGTGCTCAGAGCCATTTGAACCATTTTTTTGAATTCATGCGATTCCTATATCATCGAGCACTGACATTTTCGCTAAGAAGGCAGATTACTAACTGATGCGCCCCGGCCATAAATATCGCGCAGTAATAATACTTTCACGCAATATATTGACACAGTATTATATTCAGCGTGTGAGAGCCCCTTAATTTGGAGGGGGGGGGGGGGGAGAGGGAGAGTCGGACCGCCGGCCGCGGTGGCCGAGCGGTTCTAGGCGCTACAGTCTGGTACCGCGCGACTGCTACGGTCGCACGTTCGAATCCTGCCTAGGGCATGGATGTGTGTGATGTCCTTAGGTTAGTTTGGTTTAAGTCGTTCTGAGTTCTAGGGGACTGATGACCTCAGATGTTAAGTCCCATAGTGCTCAGAGCCATTTGAACCATTTGGCGTCGGACCGCAATACTTTGCGGCATGGCACACACACGTGCAGGCGCTAGCTGCGACCGTCGTACGTAGCCCGAGTAAAATGGTTCAAATGACTGTGAGCAGTATGGGACTTAACTTCTGAGGTCATCAGTCGTCTAAAACTTAGAACTACTTAAACCTAACTAACCTAACGACATTACACACATCCATGCCCGAGGCAGGATTCGAACCTGCGGCCGTAGCCCGAGTATCTCTGACGTATTCTCCCTATCGATATTCAGACTAGGCATTGAATCTGTATCACCATCGGATACTAAACCCACTGCACGGGGGCAGCATGCAGATCGAGAATCTGCTTAGCGTCGTTAGACGCAATAAAACAGTATTCGAGATTCTTGCATTATTACTCAGAATACATGTCGTTGCCGTCTCTTCTGCGAGGGTTGGTGGCTACGTAATCTGGAGAGGAATCTGCTGAATCCAACGGCGGACTCAGGGCTGCCGAAGACGCTGCATCAGCTCGGAGTGGAAGTCAATGACACCCTGGTGCAGTGTTTTGTCTCCCGCTGGGAAAGTAGGCACGCCCCGTCGGTAGTCCCGCTTGGAGATGGCGGTGACGGCACCACGCCGTGTGGGTTTGATTCACAAGCCATTTGTGGGAGAACTGAACCCCTCCCTGATCACTGCCCACGTCCCATCAGGTGGCGATGTCGGATGCCGTGATGTCATGCTGAATGCTGAATCTGGCCCGCTATTACGGTAGCCCGGCAGACCCGTACTTTTCTGGAGTTTTAGGGCAGCTTCTGCCCCGGAAAGGATGCGTGTTGGTAGACCTCCGGACTACCCATCAGTGCTGGCTGCTGTGCAAACTTCAGTACTGGATGCAGGAGTTCATTATCAGCGGCTACGGATCGCTGACCTTCTCGTAAGGCAGCAAATGTAACACCAACGCTACAACAATCCCACACACAATATGTTACTATACCATAACCAGAGAATCGAGTGCAAGCGATACGAACGCCATAGATCCTATCAATCGAATGCTCTAGGCTAGTGGGAGTTGATTATTTACGTCATCGAGGAGAGAGTACACCACTGAGCCAGGTGGCGCAGTGGTTACGACATGGATTCGCATTCCGGACAACGGTTAAAAGCCCCGCCTGGCCATCCTGATTTAGGTTTTCCTTGATTCCCCCAAGTCGCTTCAGGTAAATGCCGGGATGGTTCCTTTGAAAAGGCACAACTGAACTCCTTCCACATCCTTCTGTCACCCGATGAACCCATGACCTCGCTGTTTGGTCCCATCCCTCAAATCAACCAACCAACCAACGAAAGGCTACACTCTACGACGTTATGTATAATGACCAAATCAGGTCAGCTCTTTTAGAGTCATCAGCAGTCGTCAGTTCTGCTATATTTTCTTAACGAATTTGTTACAGTGTCTTCACTGGTCAATCGAACACCTGCTATGCTATGTTGCGCCTTACCTCGTGTCTTTTATGCACTGAAGAGCCAAAAAAAAAGGTACACCTGCCTAATATCGAGTAGGGCCTACGTGAACACGCAGAAGTGTCGCAACACCACGTGGCATGAACTCGACTCATGTCCGAAATAGTGCTGGAGGGAAGTGACACCATGAATCCTGCAGGGCTGTTCATAAATCGGTATGAGTACGAGGGGGTGGAGATCTCTTCTGAACAGCACGTTGCAAGGCATCCCAGACATGCTCAATAATGTTCATACCTGGGGAGTCTGGTGGCCAGCGGAAGTGTTTAAACTCAGAAGAGTGTTCCTGGAGCCACTCTGTAGTAATTCTGGACGTATGGGGTGTCGCATTGTCCTGCTGGAATTGCCCAAGTCCATCGGAATGCACAATGGACACGAATGGATGCAGGTGATCATACAGGATGCTGGAACCGCGCGTAGAGCTTTGTGTCATGCAGTCATCAAGGGTACAGGAGTGGGCCTTCGGCTCCGAAAGCCCATATCGATGATGTTCCGTTGAATGGTTCGCACGCGGGCCCTTGTTGATGGTCCAGCATTGAAAAAATGGTTCAAATGGCTCTGAGCACTATGGGACGTAACTTCTGAGGTCATCAGTCCAATGGCTCTTCAAATGGCTCTGAGCACTATGGGACTTAACATCTATGGTCATCAGTCCCCTAGAACTTAGAACTACTTAAACCTAATTAACCTAAGGACATCACACAACACCCAGTCATCACGAGGCAGAGAAAATCCCTGACCCCGCCGGGAATCGAACCCGGGAACCCGGGCGTGGGAAGCGAGAACGCTACCGCACGACCACGAGCTGCGGACGTCATCAGTCCCCTAGAACTTAGAACTACTTAAACCTAACTAACCTAAGGACATCACACACATCCATGCCCGAGACAGGATTCGAACCTGTGACGTAGAGGTCGCGCGGTTCCAGACTGTAGCCCCTAGAACCGCTCGGCCACCTCGGCCGGCCCCAGCATTGAAACCTGCAGCAATTTGCGGAAGAGTAGCGCTCTGTATTTGAATACTCAAGCCGTTACTAATTTCTTTAACTCTTCCGTGTATAACGTTACGAAAGCAGTTCGCTCTGCACTTTTCTAATGATTTTTTGCTGAGGTCGCTCGCAGTGACGCTCAGGAGTGTCGAGGTTGCTGTCTTCTTGTCCGAGTAATGATGATGAAATGTTTACGCTTCCCGGCTGGCAGCTGTTCATACTTCCGCGTCACTGACAAGGGAAACTCCCCATCGCAACCCACTCAGAAGTAGTGTTAAATTATCTAGTGGATAGCCCGTCGAAAACTGAACAAAGATTATGCATGAAAACAGGGAGAAGGTGTACCGAACTGTGAAAAAAGAAGCAACACAGAACCAGTGAACGGTCGAAGATCAGGCTGTGCAATATTGAGCGAATTACAAAAACGTCGACGTCGTGGTTGTGTGGTCACGGTTTTGGACTGCAAACCGAGAGATGCGTGTTCAGATCTCCCTACTGACCCCTTTCGTTTCACAAAATTATGAACTTTCCGTCCGGTCACTGGCGTGTCTGTTCTCCTTCTGTAATCTTGGCCATTGTCATGCTATACATGTGGCAAGTAAATGTGATGAATAGTGAGAGCAGGCGAGATGCCGCATATATCTCTCACAGAAATTGAAACAGCAAATAAAGGGGTGTGAGATATGTTACAACAAAGGAATTCAAGAGTTAAAATATCCAAAACGGGACGCAAGTGTAGAATAAATAGGAGGTACGTCCGTCTGGAGACCCCTGCCTTGCAAACGGACGTTACACCACGACACAGACACAAACCTGAATACAGCGAGCAGACACGCCAATAACCGAACGGATAGTTCATAATTTTGTAAAAAAAGGGGCACGAGAGAGATTTGAACACTGAACTCCTCTTCCGGAATCCAACACCGTGACCACATAATCACGACGCCGTGGTTATTCAAATTCGCTAGATCTTGAGCTTGGGCAGTTCCCTGTTTCTGTTTTGCTTCTTTTTTCATAGTTCACTACACCCTCTTCCTGTTTTTATGTGTTCAGTTTTTGTCAGGCTATCCGCTGAGCCATATTACCACTAAATCTGAAGGGCTGCGATGGGTAGGTTCCCTTGTAACACTGGTTGTTCGAACTTAGAAAGTTTTACTCTCCCATTACTAATTTTTGGCATAACATTCTCTTCCGCTTTAACAAAATTTGTTCCGATTTTTACCCTTTTCTATGTGACTGGTTAACTATCTAACATATTTACATCTACTTTGAACCTTTTCTTCCCTTAAGCACAAAGAAAATCTTATCTTAACTCAACATTATTTTTATACCTTGCTTCTTTTTACATTTTGCTCTAAAATCTCTTACCTACTAGTATGAATGCATTCATAAGGAATTTCGTCGACGGTTGTTTCTTTTGCAAGATTCATTCTCTTTCTGAAACAAAACTAGTATCACCAAACACTAGTTGTTGATACACTGATTCTAAAGAAATTTTGTTTATATTCCTGTTGATGCTTCTGCGCATGCTGTAATATTTGATCTACCAAAATTTGTCCTTTTCCTGTAATTACTAACATATTTGTTGCCCGTAGTAAAACAGGATCTGAAGTGTTATTCCAGAAGGTTAGGGTTTGCGTGGATAACCCACAAAAAGGTTTCTCCGGCCAATGCAACACTCACCGAGTTCCAGTACTCCTTGTGGTACCTGTAATAGTAGTAGAAAGGTGACATTTTGTACAGACTGTATCACACTTGGTTCCATTTACTAATTATCCAATTTGTTTCATCTCTAGTTTTGTTATCCCCATAAATGTCTTATTATTTTTGCAGTTCACTATTACTGTCTATGGCGAAAGTGTAGTATGTAGCCAGTGCATGTCAGTCCAGTGAAAATCTGGTTGCAGCATTTATACTACCTTGCACTTCTCCTCACTTATTGATGATTTTCAATTTGATCGGATACGGATGGACCATGACCATTGATAACGAGCATTTCAACCTGAAACTGTAAAATGTATGTCAATATATACCCTAGCTCCATCTGAATAAACCTTAACTGTAGTTGCATGAAAGAAGAATGTTCTATTACTTTTCACTAGTGGTACAATGCGTCAACGCCAAATGTTATTTCTGTTTTCCTTGCCATTTCTTGTACTGTCCCTATCGCACTAGTTAAATCTGCGATGTCATCGTTATTTACTGTAGTTAATGTCGTTTTTAATAGTTTCCCATCAGTATCTACCTAACCCCTTTTCTTTCATACTAGCGTTTCTGGATTTATCTCTGTCATCTACTGCGCCTGAGCCCGAAGCTTCTCTTACGAAAACTTCAATTCCTGATATTCATTCTGTACAACTGTTAATTTTTCCCCCTTTTCCAGTTCAGTAGAACATTAGAACACAGAGGTTTACATTTACGCCGTAAATTAAATGTAGAATCAAATGCATCTAGTTTTTATTGCAAAAAGAAGAACACTTGATTTTTTTCAGTTACAGCACCCTGCCACAGAATCCGAATATGCAATAAAAATAGCGGATTCCCATCTGAAATTATAAAGCTGACCCCGCCCAAGCAGGAGGTGGGTGGGAAGGGGGGGGGGGGTGGAGATGGCAAGTTGGAGCACAGACAGCTGTCCCCTTTAGTAATATTAACTTTTCATCTCGGCCCTGGTAAGCAGCCACCCAAGCGTACATAGTTTTGTAATTCACAGACCGACACACACAATTGTGTTGGGCCCTCCTCCTCCGGCAGCTGCTCTGAAGTATGAAACTGTGAGGTAAGTGAGTAGTATCTTTGATTCCTAACCGTTACCATAATCCAACCTACTCGCTAAGCTGCACTGTCTACACATATTATTAAAATGTAGACTTTCACGGCCGGATATATCATGTCCGTTATAATTATCCGGGCTGTTATGCCGTGGTCGGTTGATCAATTCGGTGTTGATTCCCAACGTTTCGTCTCCGACTGCGGGAGACATCTTCAAGGGGGTCCGTAGCTCAATGGAAGGTCCAACACACCCACTGGCTCGCTACTGACTGCCGCTAAATTCCGTGTCCGCGCTCCCGCGCCGCGGCGTGACGTTACGTGTTTTGAAAACGTCAGTGCAATTGGCCGTTGTCCGTCGCCGTCGATCGCCGTTGCCATCACCCAGTAGTGGACGGGTGGTACACATCTTCTTTAACACCGGCATCCATATACCGTTTAATTTCACACCCTCCTCCTTTCGGTTGAAATTATTTGGATGTTTAGCGATTTCGATTGCCTCCCTGTAGAGCCTTTCGTAATATCCGCTTGTGGCCGCTAGTACTTGCGTCTCCTCGAAACGAATATTGTGGTTCCCTGGCTGGAAAGCATGGTCCGCAACAGCTGATCGTTCCGTTTCTCCTCTTCTACAATTTCCCTTGTGCTCTTCCAAACGTTTAGAAACAGTTCTTTTAGTGGTACCCACATAAACATCACCACAGCTGCATGGGATCCTATACACTCCAGCTTTTTCCAATGGTTTGCGAGCGTCCTTGGCAGGTTTAAGGTATTCCTGTATCTTCCTGGTGGGCTTGTAAATTACGGTAACATTCCGCTTCGTCAAGATCCTCCCTATTCTTTCCGTTACATTTTTAAAAAACGGCAGGAAAACCTTAGATTTTGCAGTAGCCTGTACGTCAGTATGATTTCTGCGTGGCTGCCTCAACGCACGTTTTATTTTCGGCGGACGAATATCAGTTCTTCGTTAGTGCATTGTGGAGATGTTCCATCTCAGCGTCGAGCAACTCAGGTTCACAAATATTTCTAGCTCTGTCCGCTAACGCCTTGATAACACCCCGCTTCTGTTGTGGGTGGTGGTTCGAATCCCGGTGCAAATAACAGTCCGTGTGCGTGGGTCTGCGGTATACTGAGTGGCCCAAACTACCATTTTCGTTTCTAAAACCAAGCACATCGAGGAAATGTAATTTGCCGTCTACCTCCTCCTCCATTGTAAACTGGATTCTCGAGTTTATACTGTTTAGATGTTCGTGGAACCGGCTTAGTTCCTCCCTACCATGTCTCCACAGCACAAACGTGTCATCCACGTATCGGAACCATACATTTGGTTTTTTGCTGGCAGTACCTAAGGCCTGTTCTTCGAATTTCTCCATAAAGAAGTTTGCAATTACGGGACTTAGGGGGCTTCCCATAGCCACGCCATCCGTTTGCTCATAAAAGTGTTCATTCCACTTGAAGTATGTGGTCGTCAAACAACACTTAAACGGTTCTGAAATATCGGCAGGAAAAATTCGATCCAGCTGTTCCAGTACATCATTAAGTGGAACCATGGTAAACAGCGATACCACATCGAAGCTAACCAATATGTCCTCCGGCTGGACCACTATGCCATTCAATCTGCTGATGAAATGAGTCGAATTCTTTATATAAGAGTCCCTGTGACACAAAGAAGACATGTGTTGATGCAGCAACATGTGGTCGTGCATTGCCTTGCTGAAAAATGGCGTCTGGGGTGTTGTGTAGAAACCGTATGGCTACGGGTCACAGGATGTCATTAACGTAGGTCACACTGGTCACATTTCCCTGGTTACGCACCAACTGTGATTTCTGGTTGTACCCAATAGCAACCCATGCTAAAAGGCCTTGATTTGGCGCTGTATGTCTTGTGTATTTTTGGTGCCCTCCCCCTGTCTGTGGTGAACCAAAATGCGGCCATCATTTTCAAACAAACAGAACCTGGATTCGACTGAAAACACTATCTGACACTATTCCTGTCCCCAGTGACGTTGTCCCATACACCATTGCCGCCTAGTATGTTCCTGCACATTCTTCAAAGGTAGGAGGAAATGTGGATGACGCACCCATAACCCATGCCGTAATAAACTGCAACAGAATGTCATCCCTGATACTGAACGACGTGTTACACTGTTCCACTGTTGCACCAGAGCCGATGCGAACGTAGATCTGTCCTGCAATGACATTCCAATGAGGTGTCGATCTTCTCGACCTGACCCATCTCGTCGTGTTCTACAGCCTTCTGCACGCACCCGTTGTACTGCCAAAACACTTTGTCCCACACAAGCAGCAATTTCCCGGATGGATGCATCACATTCTCTCATGCTAGTAAAGCGCCTTCTTCAAACTCACTGATTTGACGGTACGGTTCGCGCATACATCTGCAGGTCTGCTCAAGACACATTTATCGATTGTCTTCGGTTCATAGCGACAACGAGAGCCGCAGACACATTTTACCGGTAGGTAGTGTTGCGCCGCGATATCGTTGCTGATCTTGAACCCGGGGGCCGCCATGGTTCAAATGCTAATCATTTCTGCAGAACATATTGATGTACATGTTCTGTAAATATGAACATCCTATCTCTAGTCATTCAAGGTGTATTTTAAGAAAATATATCTAGAAGAAAAAAGCAAATGCTATAAAAGGACAATTAAAAAGGTCAGAACCGTAGCAAACAAATTATCATAATTTGCCCAGCGTTAACTGGTGTACAAAGCAAACGTGAAAACATTGACATTCAGCATAAAAAAATGAACACTTTACCTCTGGAGTATATACAGGGTGTAAATTTTAAGTTGACAAACCAGAATAATTCGAAATATAAGCTACACACAAAAAAAATGTGTAGAATCCAAAGTTGATCATTTTCGAGGAGGACATCTGCTGGTGCTAAAATTAGCCCGCCAACCCAGCCCCCTGGGGGTGGGGCGGAAGGCAACTTCAAATTTTCAAATGGGAACTCCCATTTTTTATTGCAGAGTCAGATTCTACATAAAAAACTATGTACATTTTGTCTTAAACATTTGTTTCGATTCATGGTTGTTGGCGTTGTAATTCAAGAAAATCCATGTTCTCATTTTTGCGTGGAAACTGGTTACGGATAAATAAAAAACCACTACTCCACATTTTCGCACATGGAAGTTAGTACTGTGCAGCAGCTGATAGAACCATAAAGAATTATATGTAGATGCGATTTAATTTTCGTGGCTCATACACCCGGCCAGACATTCTCCCACAAATAGTTGGGGCGTGTAATCGAGTTGAAACACGTATGTAACGCAGCAGCGATGGCGAGGCATTGCAGCGTCTCTGACCAGAGAGCCTGCGCTTGACCGCGCGAGTGTTGCGAGCGGTTCTCAGTCTGTAGCTCGATTTAGTTGCGAGCAGTTCGCTAGTAGTAGTCGTGCGAGCAGTGCAGTAGTAGTCGTCATGTAGAGCAGTTCATCCGAGTGGAGATGTGTGTGTAAGGAGTCGGGTAGCGTCGACATGGCATTCTGGTCAAGAGGCTGAATGAGGTATACTGTTAATTAATATAATCATTAGATAATGTAAAATTTATTTATTGTAATTAATCTCCAACAAATGCCCCAATAATAATTTTTATTTCAAAAGCATTTTTTCAAAAAATTTAATTTTTTTTTATTGAACTAAAGATTTCGTTGCACTTCCTATTTCATTCCACTTCTTTTGAAGAAAAATTTCAGTAAAATCACAGAAAAAAGGAATATTATTATTTGCAATGCAGTTCCTCCAAGCCGTGCGCACGAATAAGAGCAGAGATTTGGCATCCAGTTATACTGAGGTAAGAATCTAATTCTGATTTTTTTACACAGGGCCAAAGACCGATATTTCGGTTTAATTGAATTTTCTTATCACTGAATGGACTTCAATTTTTTGTGAAGAACTTATATTTGAGTCAGATTGCTAATTTTTGTTTAATTGTCATTGTCAGTAGATTCCATTGTGGAGAGATTACACTTAGCGCAATGTCCATTAGCATTCCTAAATAACATTTCCATTTCTTTTAAATTACGGCGGGGAGGTTACAGAGTTCAGTATCATATGGTTAAAATGAGACGTACTGATATTCATAAGAATGGGCTTCTTCATAAATGTACAATTGTTTTAGGATGGTGCATCCACACTAGCAGAAATGCGGTTTAGGTTATTTGGAACGTATTTCGAAATAAAAAACTGTATTTGAGAAGTCTTACTTACCGAATTGGTCAACAGAGATCTGTACAGTTTCGTAAGACCAGCGAGAAAACCTGAAAACTTACATCTTAAAGGACAGTGAAGGAGAACCTGGTAGTTTTAACACAGTGGAGTTATAGAGAATTTCTGAACTGGGCACATTTCTTGTAGAGCGAACAAGGCTTTAGTGAAATATCTCAGTTTTCAGTCATTGTAAAACAGATGAGTGATCACTCATATTTGGTGCATAACAGGCTGTGCAAACCTTAGACTGTGCAGTAGTACAACATGAGATCTAGGAAGCGCGTTAGAGGTGGCAGCAGTATTCTTGATAAGCTACCAGTTGAAGTGCATATCTCTGGGTACAACTTCCTCAAACCTGAAAGGAAACTAAAAAAGCATCACCAGTGTTGTTTATTCTTGCGATGGACACTGGTCACATCAGACCTGCACATGCCACCACCATGGACACCTCTATGCTGATGATCTCATGTTGGCTGCGGAGAACAAGTTTGATCTCCAACATCCAACTCGGGAGTGGAACGAAGAAATCGCGCGATATGGCCTTCGGCTCAACAAATAGAAAACTGAGTACATGACACCAGAATCACGAGAAGCTGGGAACATCAACGTTAACAGAATATATCTACCACGAGTGGAAATATTTGTATTTCTGTTCTACAATCTCTAACGACTGCCAACTTACAGACGCGGTCAATGCAAGGACGCAAGCAGCCTGGATGAAGTGGCGAACGACATCAGGCGACACTTGTGATTGTCGGATTAAGGATCATCTGAAGTCAAAGACCTACCGGACCGTTATCCATCCCGTTGCTCTCTGCGGCATCGAGTGCTAGTCAGCTAAAAAAGAGGCATAACGACGATTAGGGGTTATCGAGACTTAGATGGCCAGATGGACAGGTGGCATCGCTGGAATGAATCTCGTTTCGAATGACACTATTAGGAACACTTCGGGGTCGCACCGATCCACGAGAAAATGCGAGAAAGCCATCTGCGATGGTATGGACATGTGCTGCGCTTAGAGGACGATACCATTGCAAAGGCAGAGTACACAGTGGAAGTCATGGGAAACAGATCCGAGGGATGACCTAGCCAGCGATGGGCCGACACTCTGCACAACAATCTGAATCCTGTAAATCTTCATGTAGACATGGGCCACTATCGAACAAAATGGAGACAACGAATCCACTCAGCAGACCCTGCCGCCCAGGAGTACAAGTGCTTAAGAAGAAGAAGAAGATTTGGGCTCTTCCCGGTGTGTGACCCTTCCGTTTCACCTACCTCTCTATTACTAAATTTGATTATTCAGTGTACCTTCGACTGCTTGATTCACGGCTTAGCTATAATCGTGTACGAAGGTTCACGCACATTTACATGATCACTTTGAAGTTCATACCTAACTGTTTAGCAGAGGTTTCACAGAGCCATTTTCACACTAATTCTCTACTGTTCCGCTCTCTAACAGCACGTGCGAAACATGAATGCGTAAATCTTCCTGCGCAAGCTCTGATTTCTGCTGTTTTATCACAATGGTAATTTCTAAATATGTATGTGAGCGTCAATAACTTATTTTTGCATTCGGAGGAGAAAGTTGGTACTTGGAATTTCGTGAAAATATTTCGCCACAATTAAAAACAACTCTCCGATATTTAGCAATGATACAAAGCGATCTGCCCTCCATTGAACGTTATTAGTATCTTCCGTCAGTCACATCTGGGTAAGATCCCATCTTTAGTAGATTTATTGGATCTTCTAAGTGTTCTGCCAATAAAGCTGACGTCAGGTTTGATACAGTACCACGCAATGTGATTTTTCTCACAAATACATGGCAAGCATTCCTGGAAAAGTGGATACGTTTCGACATAATCTCGCAAGATAAGCAATTTGTCTTTTCTGAAGGCCTTCGTTGGAAATCTGAATAACAGCCTACCGTGAAATCAGTATCGACCAGATAAAGGAGAGTAAGCTTGAACAGATGCAGACTGGCTACTTTCTGGAGTACTAAAGACAGCGGAGCTGGCACGGTTAGTGTATGATCAGAAGCCCTTCTTGGATGCTCAAGTGCAAGACTTCAGAATTTGTAGTTTGACTTCCTCCTTTCTTTTTTCTTAGTATTCTGTTGAAGCTTATTTTAGCAGAAAATGCGAGAGGTCGCAAAAAGATTCATCCGATTTCACAAGACCAGACAAGCAGATAGTCTCGGGGTAAATTTCAATCTACGCATTAGGATGAAAGTTTTCATTTACCTTTCATAAAGTCTAAAACTCTCCCCACGGAACCCGACGAACATCCAGACGACAGTCAAACTCGTCCATACTTCCGCGAGACTATCTGGAGTTATTGAATTCTCTGTTGTTGCTATGTGCCGTCGGAGCTTACCCAAAGTTATTGTAATATTGGGAGTATACTGATCAAAATTATCTAGCCTACCCATAGTGGATGAAGGATTGTAGAGAAGAAAAACCAAAATGAAGAAATAACGAGTATAAACGTTGCAAGGAAAATAGAACTCCAATAAAAAAGTTGAACGAGTAGTTTTACTTTTATTTATTTAGTCAGTTATTCGTTACTATTTACATATGGCCTGCCACTTTGGGTCTAAGATAGAATTAATCTCTTTTTGCAACTGAATATTTGTACTGCTTAATAGCATAAAATAATCAAGTCTGCAACATTAAAATTACTTATTACAATCAGGTTAACCTTAACTTATTGTAACCAAAGTTATTCTCCAAGAAGAAAAAGAAAGACGATAGGAAAGATAATATAAAACATTAACTTTACGTAATAAAAAGAAATTAACGCGTCCTAAGTAAAGTTATTGATTAATAAAAAAAACGGGCTATAAAAGACAATACAAAAGAGGTTCGTCCAGGTTTCGCTTCCATTAAAGGTTACATTCCAGGCATTTACCAATGAGGTAAGACATTACGACCATCTGCTTAACAGTGTGTTAGTCCACCTTTAGAAAGAAGTACAGCAGAGATACTATGTATATGGATTCGACAAGTGCCTTGTAAATTTCCGGAGGTATGTATCACACAGGTCACTTAGTTCCAGCATATTAAAGTCGGTGGTCTGTGGGCGCCCATAGCGTCCCATGTAAGTTCCATCCGGTTAAGATCAGGTGAATCTGGTGGCTAAGACATCAACATGAGTATATCACAAGACGATTCTGCCCTTGTCACACAAACAGTTGACGAGCTGGAAGGTGCCACCATTGTAAGAGAACACATCAGGCGTCAGAGATACATACATAGTCCATAACTGTCATGATGCCTTTAAATACTAGCACGGGTCGCGTGGAAGACAACGTGAATATTCCTCATAGCGTAATAGTGGCCCAACCGGCTTGTGTCCGTGACGACAAGCTTTCGCTGACATACGGCCAATCTAGCTGATCCCGTGCGCACTGCGTATACACTGAAGCACCAAAGAAACTGGTATAGGCATGCGTAATCAAATACAGAGATATGTAAACAGGCAGAATACGGCGCTGCGGTCGGCAACGCCTGTATAGGATAACAAGTGTCTGGCGCAGTTGTTAGATCGGTTACTGCTGCTACAATGGCAGGTTATCAAGATTTAAGTGAGTCTGAACGTGGTGCTATAGTCGGAGCACGAGCGATGGAACACAGCATCTTCGAGGTAGCGACGAAGTAGGGATTTTCCCATACGACCATTTCGCGAGTGTACCGTGAATATCAGGAATCCGGCAAAATATCAAATCTCCAACATCGCTGCGGCCGGACAAAGATCCTGCAAGAAAGGGACCAACGACGACTGAAGAGAATCGTTCAACGTGACAGAAGTGCAACCCTTCCACAAACTGCTACAGATATTAATGCTGGGCCATCAACAAGTGTCAGCGAGCGAACCATTCAACGAAACATCATCTATATGCGCTTTCGGAGCCGAAGGTCCACTCGTGTACCTTTAATGACTGCATGACACAAAGATTTACGCCTCGTCTGGGCCCGTCAACACCAACATTGGACTGTTGATGACTGGAAACATATTGCCTGGTCGGACGAGTCATTTCAAATTGTATCGAGCGGATGGACGTGAACGGGTATGGAGACAATCTCATGAATCCATGACCCTGCATGTCAGCAGGGGACTGTTCAAGCTGGTGGAGGCTCTGTAATGGTGCGGGGCGTGTGCAGTTGGAATGATGTGGGACCCCCGATGCGTCTAGGCTCTGTGTACAGTTGGAGTGATATGGGACCCCTGATTTAGTTTCGTCTCTGACAGGCGACACGTACGTAAGCATCCTGTCTGATCACCTGCATTTATTCATGTCAATTGTGCATTCCGATGGGCTTGGGCAATTCCGGCGTGACAATGCAACACCCCACACGTCCAGAATTGCTGCAGAGTGGCTCCAGGAACACTCTCCTGATTTTGAACACTTCCGCTGGCCACCAGACCCCCCAGGTATGAACATTATTATTATCTCGGATGCCTTGCAACGTGCTGCTCAGAAGAGATCTCCACCCCCTCGTACTCATACGGATTTATGAACAGCCCTGCAGGGTTGATGGGGTTAGTTCCCTCCAGCATTACCTCAGACACTATTCCATTACTTCTGCGTGCTCACGCGGGCCCTACACGATGTTAGGCAGGTACATCAGTTTCTTTGGCTCTTCAGTGTAATTGACGACGATGTTGGCTCAACGTGGAATTGGGTAGTAAACGTTAGCCCAATGTTCAGCAATGTGTGCTGAACAGTGTGTTCGGGAACACTTGCGTCTGCGTCAACATTTTTCTGTCTTCAGATCTGTCACAGACCGCCACCTATTCTGCTTTACAGAGCAGGATAGCCTCCGACCTCCACATTCGGTGTTGCGCTGTGGACGTCTAACACCTTGTTTCCTACTCGTGGTTTCACAGTCCTTCAAACGTTTCCCATAAATGCTCGCGAAAAGTAGCACGCGAACAGCCGATCAGCTTCACCTTTTCCTAAGTGCTCGTTGACAGAGTCATAACAATCTGTTCTTTGGAAAAGTCGCTAATGTTAGTTGATTTCCTTATTTGCGGCCTGTATCATCACTAGGATGCTTCACGTTCGTCTCTGCTACGCTTATGTACACTGTTCTGTCACATTAATGTGACCATCTGTCAAGAGCCTGTGTAACCAGCTTCTGCAGCGCGAGCGTTGCAGGAAGGGGGTCAGGTTCTGGAGGTAGTGACATAGATGTGGAGCCATGCCGACTCCATTGCCGCGGCCACCTGCACTAGGTATCTCGGTTGAGGATCCATGGTGCGAACAGAATGATCGAGGCTGTAACATTACGAGCGTGTGGGCGAGTTATTCGTCCACCTAGGCTTGATATTGTGGAGAGATGAATTTGTTGCACGCCTGAATGCTAGCGGGCCCAGTGCGCCGGACTCAGCCTGGTAGTTGACCGTTTGTGCCTCAGGCGAGCTCAGATGCAGAGATAATGAGTGCGTCGCCACAAACAGGGAAATTCCAGAGCTGGCAAATTGAACGGCTGACGCTCGCATTGCCTTTGTGCAGAATCTGCTCCAGGAAACGGCAGTGTCAGACGCTCTTAAAGATGACCAAGTTACAGCTCTTTGAGATTCAGTAATAGCTCTCGTCAAACATTAATGCAAATCGGGCTACATCAGTGATCTCAGATAAATGGGGCTTATCGAATGACAGAACAACATGTCAGTATCTTTAAAACAACCGAAGTTAATATTTCACAGTGAGAAAAAAACATTTACACAATGAAGCTCTGAATTAACAACTTTTAATCGCTTCATGCGATTTCAGCAGACAAAGTTTCAAACGATAGTACTGCACTATATCTATCATCACTGAACGCTACGTATCTGTATCTATTTTATTTATTGATTCACTTCGTCTTTTATATTTTTTTTACTATGCAAATATTTGTCAGAACATCGTATTCCTCACATTGACCCAGCAAATGAACACGCAGAAATACTTCAAACATTGTCATACTAGAGTATTTATTGAATGAACTGTTTACTACTTTGCCAGTCACTTTATTTAAGTGTTGATTGAAAGTGCTATTAAAAACTGTACTAATTTAACAGTGGTCAATCGCATGTGTTGGCGGACACCACAACTGAAACGAAAACCAAAAGACGCCTTTGTCAAGAAGGCATAAATAATTGTTTAAATAATATTAGAGATGATCTGTAGTCATTTAACGAGAACGCAGTTGTGCAACAATATTGGTTTAATTATTTATGTACCAACTATTACTTATATCTGCAAATGACCTGAATGTAACAGGACGTTCGTAAAGTCTCTTTTATTTAAATATTGTTGTAATATATTAGTTTAGCGCGGGAAAGTGGTCAAGTGAGTCAAATCATGCCTATAGAACTTAAGAATGATGTATTTTTGGTGGAGACGGCCTTCAGCCAATGAGAGTTGGGACAGTGGCGGAACACTGCTGCATCGAGTAGAGACTGGTATTTCTCGAGGGAAGACCCCAAGGGGGGCGAGTGGTGACACTTTGTATCGAGTGCTGGAAGAAAGCAGACTGCCTATGGTAATTTGTGAAATTCAGTACTGCAGGTAATTATTTCTGGACGGTGAACGGCCTCTAGAATACTCTAAGTTTTGATGGAACTCTAACTCACCAGAGATCTGAATGTGCTCCACTTATATTACGGAATTGAGGACAGACAGAGTTTGGATTAATGTTCTTTGTATCATGTATGTTAATTTGTCAATCACCACGTTGAACTCTGAACTGTTTTGAGCTGATGAATATTTCCTATATTGTGATCACGAAATGGACTTAGTTTTCGCGAATCTTTTATTATTATGTAGTTTGGGGATTTTGCTACCATTCTGGTAACGCCCTCCATGTAACTTTACTGCATTTGATAAGTGTATTTTCTGTCTGTATTTTAATCGAATGTCGTAAGACCACTTCCCGTTTATCTGAGATGTCCTTTCTTGAATAAACGTTGTTCAACATAATTCTCTGTCGCTACCTCAATTACATACATTTGTTATTAAATTATTCGTTTAACTTTTACTACGTATTTTATTAACACGCAATTCCAGCCAATGCATAGACTATTTGACTGCAGGATCACAGCTATAGGTTATTATTTGCAGCGAATTAGGTGGGGGGCATGAAAGGAGACATGGGCGTCTAGACCCTATGACTAAATCGAGCTATTATTTTTAAAGAGAGGCATGTATAGCCGCAGTACCTGAAGTCCGAGTAACCGCAGGTAAAAGACGCAGTTGGTTTGCTCGTATGGATTGTTGTTTCGAAGAGCAACTACTCCAGCAGTAACCATTATGTAGTGTGAAAGGTTCCCTTACTACTTCAGTTTAACACTACCCGCAACGGATCTATTTGCGGGATCTTTGCATAAATGCCCTAACTTGAAAGCTATGTCAGTTCTGCTTAGCCCAATTATTGATATTCCAACATTTAGTAAAATTATTAAAAAAATTCTTTTTTTTAACAGATAATAAAATAAAATAATGAAAGGTTTGTCTACTCTTATAGAAAGCATGTTCCGACTCAAATTTGAATTTTGTATAAGAAATGGTTTATTCATTAAACATTTCAGATAATTATAAGAACAAAAACTTCACTTCTCTAAACAAATCTTAACGCATCTGATCTTTACACAGCATCAAATTTGCATCGGATTCCACTATGTAAATTAAATGCATCTGACTTTCTTATTAACAATGTAAAATTTAACGAATCCGGCTTTATATTTAAATTTATCGTTAACGCATCTGACTTTTTTAGTAAAACTATGGTCTCCTACAGAATGGTATCTCTTATTTCCAAAAATGCCCACTTTTGGATCGGAAGAAAAGGACATTCCACAACTGTATCCATTAAGCGACATGCATACACAATTACTGCACCGACATATGCACAGGAGAAACGGAAGGATCGAGCCGTTAGCTGTTTCGATATTCACCATTTAGTAACTATCTTCTAGGCGCTACATACAGTCTGGAACCGAGCGACTGCAACGGTCGGAGGTTCGAGACCTGCCTCGAGCATGGATGTGAGTGATGTCCTTAGGTTAGTTAGGTTTAATTAGTTCTAAGTTTTAGGCGACTGATGACCTCAGAAGTTAAGTCGCATTGTGCTCAGAACCATTTTCTTCTCGAAATTATCCCACCGACAACCAAAATTATCACACATAAATTCCGCGCCTATTTGATAATTCACTTTAATAGCCACTACTGTACTGCTGCATACTCCCGACACAAATTCACCAATTGAAATATGAAAACCGTTCCCAAATTACACATACAAAATACACACACTCAAGTTGAACTACTTACTTTGTTGCAGCCAATGTTCATGGCTACATTATCAGTTTAATAATCTCTTTCTCCGCTTTGCAATATTAATTATTCAGAAAATTTCCCCACGTGACTCTGCAATCCAATAAACATGAATAAGCAAGCATTATCTTCACTTGGTTCGCTAAAATTCGACACACGCTTTCACACGAGATACCACGTGTCCTTAACACAGGATCCACGTTACTAAATCTTTCAAGACCGCAGCTATATAAGAAAATTGAAAAATTATAACAGTACTTTATTCCACACGCATATTTCATGTAATAGCACACTTCGTACTTACATGCTATAGGTCCCTAGCAATCGTGCCTCCAGTAGTTATAAGATTCTTGATCAGCCCCACGTGGTGAGTGCCAGGTGTAAAACAAAGTAAATTGCCATACGCACTTAAATATTTCATTTTTCCTAATGAACTTGCTTGCTCAACAAATTAAGGTTAACCTATTCACAGCGAGATTGTTATAAAATCCCAAATTTGGGAATTACTATCACAAAGCAAAGCAACATTTCTACACCACCTACTATTGCACATTACCTACCTAAATAAATTTCGTTCCCCCAAAATATTAATATTACATTACGTCTAGCTGCAAAGAGAGGGTTGTTCACCTAATGTGAAACCATTAATCATAAATGTAGCACATTTCCCACACTCAAATCGAGCATCGCTCGACCCATCTCAGAAGAGCGTCCTCTCTCGTCCAAGTTTTCAGCAGCAGCTCCACGACTCCGACCCACGCTACTGTTCTGCTCGCCTGACCGCTCATGGTGGGGGCGGCTCCCAGCCAATCATCAGCTCAGAATTTCCCCGGTGTAAGGTTGCCCGTCAAACGTCCCTTCTACACAATGGGAAAGATCCCGCGCTTTTCCTCCCAAATACTGAAACGTAAGTTTTGCGGACTATCCAACCTTCCTACACCTCGCTACAGCCATAGGCTGAAGTGGTCCGTATGAGCAGTTGCCAGCGGGCTCGTGCGCATGCGCAAAGCGGAATTCGCGTATGAGCAGTGCCTTCCTCGCGCTTCTGGTTACTTGAAGCGTGGCTGTTTGCTGTATGAGCAGTAGCAGCAAGTAGCCAGATGCTACCCGCTGCCAGATTCGCGCATGCGCAGAGCAAGTTGAGTTATAGTCGGGGGGGGGGGGGGGGGGGGGAAATCCTTCCCCCACGTGACCAGTGCATATGTTTCGTGTCTCATAATATTGCTGGTCTCTTCGTTTACATCTCCCACATCAAATGAAATCAAAATAGATGCCGGGAGCCATCGAGTGAATTGATATACATTCTCATAACCATGAAAGACCAAAATAAGTTAGTAGTTTCAATTTTCTGATTTTATATTATTTCCACGTTATTTGCAATCAAACATTGATGTCTTAATGAAGCTATTTCTGTCTGTTTTGTAGAGAAATTTGCTTCTATTAATTTTTTTCCGCTGAGGTAGTTAGTTTATTTGAAACGAAGTGTTTCATTCCGCACTATTGGATACTTTCAACTTTGTTCAATTTCAAGTGCAAATTTTCATTTTCTGGGACGAATGACATTATACCATAATAAATAACCAAACATGAGAATACAGTACTGGACGTCCGAGAAAACTGGTATTACGAAAACCACATGAAAAGCTGAATATCAGGTACTCCAGAGTGCATCTGGACATAGAAATGTGCAGTTAGAGGGGAATGAAAAATTTTTCTGTGGTTTATGAAATTCCGATGCTGGCTGGAGTAGTCTCTGATGTCCTTTTCCTTTTATGACACTGTAAGATCTCTCAATGCTATATACATACGAACATACGTAAACATTTACTTGAAGCTGACTAAGTAGGCAAATTTGGTCGGTAGTTTTGAACCAAATATTTTGTTTCAAATATAATGACAGCTGTAGCAGAATTTTACAAAAAAAAAAAAAAATGGCTCTGAGCACTACGGGACTTAACATCTATGGTCATCAGTCCCCTAGAATTTAGAACTACTTAAACCTAACTAACCTAAGGACATCACACAACACAGAATTTTACAAATCTGCCTTCTGTGAAAGTGTTTTTCGATCACAAGGCACTTGTCTAGTACTTCCTCTAGGCCTGAAGTTATTTCTTAATTTGTGTTTACGTCTTAAATTTATAGGATGTCATTCTATGGTAAATTGTAGACTGGCAGCATACCGTGTTTTATCGTTTTAACTCCGCACATGGCTTCATATTTAATCCTAGAGTAGAATATAAACTGTCAGTTGTACAGTTTCTTTGCCTCACAGACAACCTTGTTAATTTTTGGCACATTTTGAAATAATCATGAAATTTATAGTCCTTTATTCTGGTGTAACCTATACAAGAAACTTTCATTTATTTATTTATTTTGCAAGAAATTTATATTCCATCCTACTAGCTTTTTGCAGTGCTGTGTAGATGTAAACCTGTTGGAAATGCTACATAACAATATTGCAGAGTACGAATTTTAAAAAAAATCTGTCAAATTAATTCACCCCATTGCAAAATGTTATGGTACTTCGAGCTGTGGAGTCTAATTTTGAAATGATATTTTGCGAAGAACTGCTTCCTTATTTGCATCCTTTATCTGGGTGGGATATGATAAAACAATTGCTCTAAGTACAACTATGGATGTCCTCTCAACAACATGCTGCAGGGCTGCACATGGTCACGTGATGCCCCACCACGAAATTCCACCAGAAATGCGACGAAAAGCGTATGAGCAGAGCAAGTACCAAGCAAGGGCTGCCTACGTCATCGTAGCTGCGCATGCGCAGTACAGCCTGTTGCCTGGCGCTGTCTGGTAGCTGCTCATAACGAGTCTTAGCTTCCATAATCGTGCCAATCGACTAGTTGTTCCCTATCGTACACCCACAATCGCTGAATGTCGTTCGATCCTTGTTCTCTCCCCAAACATTCTCCCTGCAACTACTTTCATACATTCATTTCTTTCTCCCTCCTGCTGTGGACTCAACAGGATAAGGAAATATAGGAAACAGTGGGCATTCTTAACTTATTCAATCAATAAAAACAGTTCGATTCCGCTGGCCATTCTTTCATAACTTGGTGTTGGTTTGCAGACACCGACAGTAAGTCTGTGCCAACAAGGGAACCTCCCCATCGCACCCCCCTCAGATTTAGTTATAAGTTGGCACAGTGGATAGGCCTTGATAAACTGAACACAGATCAATTGAGAAAACAGGAAGAAGTTGTGTGGAACTGTGAAAAAATAAGCAAAATATACAAACTGAGTAGTCCATGGGCGACATAGGCAACATAATGGAGAGTGCCAGCTCAGGAGCGCCGTGCTCCCGTGGTAGCGTGGGCAGCTGCAGAACTAGAGGTCTTTGGTTCAAGTCTTCCCTCGAGTGAAAATTTTACTTTCTTTATTTTTGCATAGTTATTATCTGTCCGTTAGTTCATTGACGTCTCTGTTCACTGTAATAAGTTTAGTGTCTGTGTTTTACGACCGCATCGCAAAACCGTGCGATTAGTAGACGAAAGGACGTGCCTCTCCAATGGGAACCGAAAACATTTGATCGCAAGGTCATAGGGCAACCGATTCCTCCACAGGAAAACACATCTGATATATTCTATACGACACTGGTGACGGCATGTGCGTCACATGACAGGAATATGTTGTCGACCCACCTAACTTGTACACTTGGCGAATGGGTAAAAAGATTCTTCTACCTTGCCCGATTTAGGTTTTCTTGTGGATGTCATAATCACTCGCAAAAAAGTGATGAAAACATAAGAGTTTGTCACATAAACTGAAAATAAAAAATTAAATTTTTTACTCGATGGAAGATTTGAACCAAGGACCTTTCGTTCCGCAGCTGCTCACTTTACCACCAGACCACGGCGCTACTCAGCTCACGTTCTCCTTTATGTTGCCTATCTTCCGCATGGACTACTCAGTTTGTATATTTTGCTTATTTTTTCACAGTTCCACACAACATCTTCCTGTTTCCTCAATTGATCAGTGTGCAGTTTTTCAAGGCCTATTCACTGTGCCAACTTATAACTAAATCTGAGGGGGGTGCGATGGGGAGGTTCCCTTGTAAGTAAAATAAATGATATGTTTACGATCAAAAAATGATTATTACGATCAAACTCGTGTTCTCAGAAGAACACGACGATAGGTTGCATTAAATATTGTTACATTATTAGCAATATAAGTGAGAGTTGCCATTGCCGAATACAATGGCCATCGCTCAAGTGTCACAAGGTGTTCCCACAGATTCTTAATTGGATTTAAATCCGGGGAATTTTGTGGCCAGAGGAGTACGGTAACTCATCCTAATTCTCTTCGAATTACGTATGTACACTGCGAGCTATGTGACACGTTACATTGTCCTGCTGGTAGATGCCATAGTGACGAGGAATAAACGAACTGCGTGTAAGGGTGGATATGGTCCCCAAGGATAGACACATACTTGTGTTGCTCCGTTGTATCTTCCGGAATAACAGGATCACCCAGGGAATGCCAATCAGTCTCCATACTGTAACGCTCCCTCCTGTGTGCAACGTATTTGCTTTCAGACGTTTCACGCCGTACCAGCCAACACCCATCCGTCCGACGGAGAATAAAACATGATTCATCTGAAAAGGCCATCTATTATCATCCAGTGGATCTTCAGTTGCGGTATTGGCGTGCAAATTGCAGCCTTCGTCGGCGATGAACAGCAGTCAGCGCCGGCCGGGGTGGCCGAGCGGTTCTAGGCGCTACAGTCTGGAACTGCGCGACCGCAGGTATGTAAAAAAATTTAAAAATTACAACAGTACTTTATTCCACACGCATATTTCATGTAATAGCACACTTCGTACTTACATGCTATAGGTCGCAGGTCCGAATCCTGCCTCGGGCATGGATGTGTGTGCTGTCCTTAGGTTAGTTATGTTTAAGTAGTTCTAAGTCTAGGGGACTGATGACCTCAGAAGTTAAGTCCCATAGTGCTCAGAGCCATTTGAACCGTTTTTGAACAGCAGTCAGCATGGGCGCAGGAAAAGGACGCCTGCTGTGGAAGCCCACACGCAGCAACGTTCGCTGAACGGTGGTTAAGGAGACACTGTTGGTATCCCCTTCGTTCGTCTGGGAGGTCAGCTGCTTAATAGTTACTCGTCTGTTGGCTCGTACAAATCTCCGTAGTTGTCGTTCGCCCCTGCCATCTTTGGCCCGCCGTGTACCACAATTGTCTCGGCGCCGGTTTTGGATAGCGCCATTTTGCCATATAGGGCATACGTCAACCACGGAGGCAAGTGAACACTTTGTCGTTTCGGAAATGTTTCCACCCTTGGCCCGAAAGCCAATGATCATGCCCTTTTGAACGTGAGATAAATCGCTCCGTTTCCGCATCACGATAACGACTACACTATAATTTCCAATGCGATAGGATACGCAGCTGCGATGATTTTTTTGAAAGGTTTCATGATGCCTTCAGCTGCCGTTCTTTTTATAATTATGGATAATTTTGTCTGTCGTAGTTATCCACAACCAGTGATGCCACCCGAGAGCACACAAGCTTGCAGATTTTCATTCTATGTTACACAGACTAAACAGCCTACCGCTGAAAAAAGAAAAAAATGAGAAAGAACTAAATCTTCTCCAAAATGTTGCTACAAGAAATGGTTATACTTAAAGCTTAGTCACATTATTCAAAAAGAAAACCAATCAAACAGATGCCAGTCCCATAGATGAACTTTAACCAAAGACAAAAACGATCCACAGAAAAATAAAGTTCTTGTATGGCCATATCCAGGTATTATTTCCGACAAAATTGCTCGATGTTTCAAGAAAGCAAAATTATACACCAATTACAGAACCACAAACAATCTACAACGATTATTGAGACACTTACCACGTAAATCAGATCCGTTTCACAATCCGGAATCTACAAAATTAACTGTGAAGAATGCCCAAAATTTTACATTGGACGAACAGGAAGGAAAGCTAGTACACGATTTAAAGAACACAAGACAATAAGCGACAACAACCAATTCACATTTGTTGCTCACTTCAAAGGCACCAACCACAAAATACCTAATATAAATGGATCACTTCAAATACTACATAAGTTACAGAAAGGAAAAATCATGGATGTAACGGAAGAAATTGAAATTTACATAGATCTAAATGATCAGTAAGATAGAGTTTTAAATGAGCAGAAAGACCAGCGACATGGGAAATTACTAGACTATTTTTCACCAGTTTTACGACGAGGCATTACAGAACTATAGAATGTAAAATTATCGCTATATTCATTTATAAAAATGATTGTAATGCGAAACACCACGCAACCATAAAGGAGTTTTTACTCGACTTTCAGTTTTCAGTACTGTTTCAATAGAGTACTGTGAGAGAGTTCATGTGTAAGATCTTGGTACCAACTATTCAACAATGACGTTCGACCACATTAAGTTATTTTAAAGAAATTACATACCGTCATATTTACACAAATGATGAGCCATAATTAAATATAATTGAGACCAAAACAATGCGCAGGATAACTAACAAATTTCTGTAAAATAATTATAATTTTCCTAGTTAATACATCGGCCTTCTATATAAGAGCTTTGCAACGACTGCTCGAAAGTAAAGTGCTCCTAAAATAGCGTAAAACATCTCGGATTTATTTTATGAGCATAACATGGAATCATAGGAGCAACGACATACATGGCATAAAAAGTAAGTTATAATGCACGTAGTATATCTATAGATACAACTTGTTCCTACATCAAAATCACAAGTGTCACTAATGCATCCAATGCATAATGCCTTCGGTTTAGATATCAGAAAATGTACAATCGTACTTGAAACAAAAACAACGGCAGCTGAAGACATCATGAAATCTTTCAAAAAAACAACTGCATTGTTGGCCGCATCCCCCAACACGCTTTACGTCCCCTTCATTGCTAGTGCTGTAACCTGCTTTCTGTGAGTGACATATGCACGTTGACATCGAACATAGGGGGAGGTTACATTAATAGGACTGGACCGTGTACTTTCCTTACCACGTTACGTGCCTGCGACGTTACCAGGCGTCATTCAGCCTCGTGGTGGCAGTGGTCATAAAGTCTAAACTAAAACTATGTGCTTATGTCTGAGGACACTTCTAGAATATGGCCTGCGCTATTTTCCAATTACTCGGCGACCTGTGATGAACCGCTGATAGAAGTAGCACAGTTTTCTTCGCCGAGCCTCTGTAAAATCTCACAAGTATCTCACCAGGTCCAGATTTTCGTACACTGTTGAGTGATTTTAGCTGATTTTCCACTCTTCTATCTCTTACCACAATATCTTACATTTTGCCATTTATGCGATGTACGCCCCAGTAGCTGAGTGGTCAGCGCGACAGAAGGTCAATCCTAAGGGTCCGGGTTCGATTCTCGGCTGGGTCGGAGATCTTTCCCGCTCAGAGACTGGGTGTTGTGTTGTCCTAACCATCATCATTTCATCCCTGTCAGTCGCCTTTCGGCACGCTAGCGGCACGGACGTCTTGTTTATGTCCTCGCCGCGCAGCTCGCTCGCAGAGTTGTTTACGTAATTCTGCCGTCTTTGCGCGCAATCTTTTCTTCGACAGAGAATGGCTTATGCCTACAGAAAATCGACACTGAAGATTAGCTTTGCACCTGAATATGCCTGACCAAAAGCACTGGAAATCGAACAGTTTATCAGAGATGAGGTCAAGATTTATTGCAACTATCTTGTTGGCATCCACCTGTCTATAGTGAGCAGTGTGGTATACGTGAAATTGGTTAACGAAGACATATGTGACAAAATTCTAAGTGCAACTCGACGTGGTCTTAAGTTCCGTCACTCTGATGTACACATCGGTGACGTAACTATGGAACACGCGGTACTTGGACTGCGGACGATACGTGTATTTGAACTCCCTTTCGAGGTGCCTTGAGAGGTAGTGGTATCTACATTCCGCCCATATGGAAAGGTGATTAGTCATACAGCTGAAAAGTGGGTTCAGTTCACAACATACCTGGTTCTCAATGGAGTACGACAGAGCCACATAGAGCTAACCAAATATGTGCCGTCCTACTTATATATTGGTGGCTGCCATGCAATTATTATTTATGATGGCCAGCCGAAGAGATTCTCGGGATGCGGCAAAGAAGGACACCTCCGTTCCAGCTGTCTGCAACGCAGAGTCACACAGTTACCGCCTGGGGACCTGCCGACCACGACCGCTGACGATTGTCGAAGTTCTCCATAACGACCCCCGACCGCGATCACCACTGGCTCCTACTACTGCCACATCGTCGTCTCCGCAAATGACTCAGACTGTTGGCGAAGGACCGGCGCCTTTGCCTCCTCCTCCCGACATGTACATTGGTGAGCAACCTCTGGAACAGGGTACGGCCCTTGACTCCATGGTTGTGCATACCGATGCTTTTCTGCCCGAACATCCGGATTCCCAGGCGACTTCGGACACTGAAGATCATGTGCGCAAGCAACGGTCGCCGAAGAGACGTCGGCTCAAATGGTTCAAATGGCTCTGAGCACTATGGGACTTAACATCTATGGTCATCAGTCCCCTAGAACTTAGATCTACTTAAACCTAACTAACCTAAGGACAGCACACAACACCCAGCCATCACGAGGCAGAGAAAATCCCTGACCCCGCCGGGAATCGAACCCGGGAACCCGGGCGTGGGAAGCGAGAACGCTACCGCACGACCACGAGATGCGGGCGAAGAGACGTCGGAAACGGCGGATCACCTCGTCTGACACCTGCAGGACGCAGTCTCAAGACGATGAGGATCACACCTATCAAGATGTTGCCCCCATGGAAGCATCAGTCTGCACCCCGTCGGAGGTACAACCATCTCTGCATACACCAGGCGCTGTACCTATGGACGTTGAACTGCAGCTGAGCCAGCACCACTCTTCCACCGCCGACGTGACGCCGCCTTCGGACTCCACAGATACTACACCGGACGCGCACCATCCACGCACTTTTGCGTGGTCTGACGATGTAGACGACGAAACACTCACCGTTGAGACAGCAGCGAATGCTGCTGCTCCAACTCACGACTGCTAATCGACAGGGTTGCTGGATGGGAGTGTGCAGCCTACAGGGACAACATCCCTGTTCGCTGCTGCTCGTCGTGCCTCCATGAGCGTCCCAGTGGTCCCAATTCCACGACAAGCTTACAGGATTGACTCCATCAATGTCAACACCATTGGCACCCCTGTCAAACTACAATTGCTCCGTGAAATGTTGAGGGCGTCGGACCTCGATGTTGCCCTTTTGCAGAAAGTTCGCCTGGCGACGTTTCCTAATATCTATGGCTATGTATCCTACCTCACGCCGTGTGCTGACGGAGGCAGTGGGACAGCTATTCTTAAAAAGGAAGGCATTGAGGTAGACGACGTGATTTACCTACCATCGGCTAGGGGTCTTGCTGTGACTTTCCACGGTGTCCTAGTCATCAATGTTTATGCTCCCCCGGGCACGGCCAAGCGACGGGAACGGTCGCGATTTTATTCAGAACAGGTCGCTCCTTTGTTGTAGGTCGCTATTGCCATATTATTCTTGGTGGCGACTTCAATTGTATGTTATCCCAGAAGGACCAACATCCCCATTTCACCACATGCCAGGAACTCAAGCTGTTCGTGCATGAACTGAGCCTCACCGACACTTGGGACCGCGTGCACGGTGATCGGCCTGGATATACGTACGTCACCAGCCATTCAGCAAGTCGTCTTGACCGTGTCTCCGTTTCCCAAGGACTCGTAACTGCCGCGCTCGACGCTGAGTTATGGCCTACCGCCTTTTCCGCCTATATCGCCTACATTTGCACTGTTTCGCTCCAGAGGCAGATGGTGTGGTGCGGTCGAGGCCTGTGGAAGCTGAATGTCGCCCATCTCAAGGATCCGGAATGCAGGCAGGTCGTAGAAACGACGTGGAACAACTGTGTGAGACGCCTTCCAGCGTATCCTTCAACACTCCTGTGGTGGCTCGACTGCACCGAGCCTGCTTTACGTCGATCGATGATGAATTACGGTCGTGTCTAAATGCTGTGGCAACGACATACCATGTAATACTATTTCACAGTTCTCCGAGAACTCTCAAACCATGCCCCTTCTGTTCAACGACAGGTTGAAATTCAACGTATTAAGGCGAAGATAATTTCTCTTATGCGTCACCGTCTTGAAGGCACAATAATACGCGCAATATGTCACGATTGTGTACTAGGAGAGCCCCCGTCTATACATCATATTATCCGAGAGAAGCAGCGGTATCGGAGAAAGCTAGTCAACGCCCTCGACATACCAGATGGTCGTCGATTGACGTCCCAGAGTGACATTGTAAAAGCCTTTGTGGATCACTAGAACCAGTTCTATGCAGCAGAGGACCTGAACATTTAACGACCGATGTCCTCCGTTCCTTGACGGGTACCCTGGATGAGGCTGCTACGGATAATTTTCACAGCGACAAGTACGTCTGATGACGCCGCCGGTGCTCTTCATAATGGTGCAGCGAATAAAGACCCAAATCCAGATGGGTTCCCGCTGGAGTTTTAACGCACATTCCACGACATCATGCGATCACGCTGGACTGCGATGTCTGAAGAACTGATGAACCCTGACCTTCCCCTCCCGCCCGAATTCGTAGAAGGCTTGCTTATCCCGGCCCCCAAGCCATTGGGAGGTCGGGGAGTTGGGCATTATTGTGACTTCAAGATTTTTACCCGGATTCTTGCCGGTCGCCTTCGGCGCGCCATCTCTCTGGATCAAACGTGCTTTGGTGGTGACAGTAACATTCAGACGACACTCAGCGATTACCGTGACGTCATAGCACTGGTCACGACCTGCCGCCGTCGCGGTGCCTTAGTGACAGTGGACTTCAACCACGTCTTTGATAGAGTGAGTCGCGCCTTTCTGGAGAATGTACTCAGACGGATGGCCTTTCCCCACAGGTTTATACACATCGTCTTGCGGCTCCTCCGAGGTGCCACGTCGCGAGTGCTGGTCAATGGCCGTGTGGCGGGCCCTATTAATGTCATGCGGTCGGTCCGTCCACTGTTACACGGTTTGAGGAGCCGGCTCATAGGGATAACAATGAGGGGGAATGCTTCAATCTGCCGCGCCTATGCAGATGACGTAGTGTTCTTGGTTTTATCGGAGGATGAAGTGCGAGAGACACTTACATGGATCGACCAGTACGGGACTGCTGCGGGCGGCCGTATGAACCTGAAGAAATCTAGTGCTATGTCCGTCGGTAGAGGTCTTCCAGCAGAGAGTGTGACTCCATTGCCATTAGTGGACAAGCTCAAATGTTTTGGGATCACCTTCACGCCTGATATACAGCGCATTTAACTATAAACGCCTGCTTCAAGCTATCCGCGCGAACGTTCGTGGCAACCTCCTGAGAGCATTGGACATGTTACAAAGGGTGGATTTTGTTGACACTCATCTAGTCTCGCGAATGCCCCATTTAGCACAGATTTTACCGATGCCAAAGGCAATGGCACACAGACTTCAGGCGGCGTTCGGCTACTTTGTGAGCGTCGGTCTTATCCTCAAAGTCCGCTACGACACGCTGACACTTCCTCCTCGAGATGGCGGCCTCGGCCTTGTCAACGTCCAAGCGAGAGCAGCTGCCCTTTATGTAAGTACGATGGTTAAGTCGTGGACCCGCCCCGAACCGGATTATCGGGAAGCCTGATTGACGATCTGGCCCCTCCCTCTCTACAGGCACCTGTTGCTGGAACCCATATTTCTTCCTCGCTCTCGCATGTCAGGACCTTTTTCATCGAATTCAGTTATGTCCATGCCGACTTGCCTAGTACCAGTAACATTACCGCACGTGATGTTTACCGCCTAATGATGAGAAATCATACTAGGAATGTAGTGGACAGCCGACATCCTACGATCGCATGACCCGTGGTTTGTCGTTCTGTGCACCATATCCTCCTCGACACGAGCGCTCACACGACCTGGTGTCTGGTCGTCAATGGAAAATACATGACACAACTTCGTCTACGTGCCATAAAAATGACAGATTCGCCGCTGTGTCCTCTGGATCTGGGGCTTTATTCGCTGCACCATTATGAAGAGCATCGGCGACGTCATCAGACGTAATTGTCGCTGTGAGAATCTCCGCAGCAGCCTCATCCAGGGTACGGACGAACATCGACCGATGTGTGGATCTTCTGCAGAGGTGTGGCAGCTGATTCAGAAGATGCTTGCCTTTCTTCTACGTACGGCTCCCCATGCCATTACACCGCAATCTCTTCTGTTCCCAGATGAGACATACTTCCCACGTACCAACGCTGTGATCTGGATAAAAGGCCTCTCGATCTCTTCTTTGCTCCATGAAGGTGATAAAAGTGTTCTTGATTTTTGGACGTTTCTGCAAGATCGCTGTACTTTTCTCGTGCACCATCCGCGATACCGTCAGTACTATGCCAACTTTTTGGGTAGTACCTTCTTCGATCCCCCCTGCAGCTGGGGTGTCCCAGGTATGAGAAGGTGATTTCAGTGAGATTGTGTGATACCAGGACTCGATCCAACGTGTCGGCAAATGCAATATTCTTCGTGAAGACGTGCCTGGAACGTGCCTGACTGCCTTGGAATTCAGTGTGCGTCTACCCACAAGTTGGCGGGACGCGGATGCCATTTTCTCTGTTCTGCCAGGAGGTTGTTTTCTTTAAATTCTATAATCCCCTTTTTATTTTGTTTCTTATTGATGGCAATTACACATAATCGTTTTTCGCCTGGAGGGCATCCTATGTGATCTCAACAAATGTATAAAAATAAATAAATAAATAAATTATATATGATACATGATCTGAAAATGAAAACCTGATATCGAAAAAGTATACTTATTTACATTTTCAAGAAATATTTTTTTTAATTTTGTGCAGAAGGCCGTCATTTATTTTAGAACACCAGAGATTTTTATTTTCCTTGTAAAAAAATTAAATCAAAAAACCAATAAAAATGAAAAAAGAGAACAAGTGGCAGAAAAATAAACAACAAAAAATGTGTAGTGAGTAGCGTCACTCATCTGTAAACGTGTAACACGGCGATGGTTCGCGTTTTGCCACACCTAATTTTTTTCCATACATCTGCGTCGTTATTAGGTTCTGATGCTTTATTATCAGTTTAATATAATGTAGTGAGTAGCGTCACTCATCTGTGCCGAAACGAGTAACACGGCGATGGTTCGCGTTTTGCCACACCTAATTTTTTTCCTTACATCTGCGTCGTTATTAGGTTCTGTTGCTTTATTATCAGTTTAATATAAGTATATACTAAAAAAAAAGTGGTCAGCGCGACAGAATGTCAATCCTAAGGGTCTGGCTTCGATTCTCGGCTGGGTCGGAGATTTTACCAGTCAGGGACTGGGTGTTGTGTTGTCCTAATCATCATCATTTCATCCCCATCGACGCGCAGGTCGCCGAAGTGGCGTCAAATCGAAAGACTTGCACCCGGCGAACGGTCTACCCGACGGGAGGCCCTAGTCACACGACATTTACATTTACATTTATGCAATAATTGAAGGGGGCACCGAATTACGATATGCCGCGGTGAAACTGTTTCACAACACTGATTTCAGTAATTCGGCCTTTTGTGTCTGATCTGCTTCGGTGCCATGGCTGAACAGGTACTCATAAGCTGTTTACTACGTTCCACAGGTTGTTGTAACTTGTCCCAGACATTTTCTACAGTACTAAGATGGAGGGATTTAGAGGGCCATTCGAGGTGACTGTTCGTTAAACCTAGAACGTGTGTATGCTGACTTGTGAACACGGCTGCTGTCATTATGGAAGAAGGGAGCGTCGACAACTTACTCATCCCGAAGATGTAGAAGAAAGGACAACACTTAGTCAACGATAATGTTGACGTAAATATCCCGATCCTTGTTCACGATAGCCTGAATGAGCGGGCACCTAGTATAGTACTAAAAATAAAGTCAAGTCGTCGCAGAACTATACCCTCGTCACAATGCAGATTACACATACCGCGACATAACAGACTCCGGCTTCGCTCTATAGTTTTACAAGACCGTCGTCAGAAACTCTGTGGCCGTGCGTTTCTAGGTGCTTCAGTCCGGAACCGCGGGACTGCTACGGTCGCAGGTTCGAATCCTGCCTCGGGCATGGATGTGTGTGATGTCCTTAGGTTAGTTAGGTTTAAGTAGTTCTAAGTTCTAGGGGACTGATGACCTCAGATGTTAAGCCCCGTAGTGCTCAGAGCCATTTGAATCAAGCACATGGAAGTGCCGCAACACGACGTGGCATACACTCGACTAATATTTGAAGGAGTGCTGCAAAACTGACACCATGAATACTGCAGGGCTGTCCATAAATCCGTAATAGTACGAGGGGGTGGAGATCCCATCTAAACAGCACTTTACAAGGCATCCTAGATATGCTCAATAATGTTCATGTCTGGGGAATTTGGTGGCCAGCGGGAGTATTTAAACTCAGAAGGGTGTTCCTGGAGCCACTCTGTAGCAATTCTGGACGTATGGGGTGTCGCATTGTCCTGCTGGAATTGCCCAAGTCTGTTGACTGCACAATGATCACGAATGGATGCAGGTGATCAGACAGGATACTTACGTACGTGTCGCCTTTGAGAGTCGTATCTAGACGTACCAGAGGTCCCATATCACTCCAACTGCACACGCCCCACAACATTACACAGCCTCCACCAACTTGAACAGTCCCCTGCTGACATGCAGGGTCAGCGATTCATGAGATTGTCTCCATACCCGTTCACGTCCATCCGCTCGATACAATTTGAAACGAGACTCATCCGACCAGGCAAAATGTTTCCAGGCATCAACAGTCCGATGTCGGTGCTGGCGGGCCAGTCGATGTGTAAAGTTTTGTGTCGTGCAGTCATCAAGGGTACACGAGTGGGCCTTCGGCGCCGAAAGCGCATATCGATGATGTTTCGTTGAATGGTTCGCTCGCTGACATTTGTTGAAGGTCCAGCATTGATATCTGCAGCCGTCTGCGGAAGGATTGCACATCTGTCACGTTGAACGATTCTCTTCAGTCGTCGTTGGTCCCGTTCTTGCAGGATCTTATTCCGGCCGCAGCGATGTTGGAGATTTGATATTTTACCGGATTCCTGATACTGAAGATACATTCGTGAAATGGTCGTACGGGAAAATCCCCACTTCATCGCTACCTGACGCTGTGTGCTATCGCTTGTGCGCCGTCTGTAACACCACATTAAAACACACTTCAGTGTTGATAACCTGCCATTGTAACTGCAGTAACCAATCTAACAAATGCGCCAGACACTGTTTGTCTTATATAGGCTTTGCCGACCGCAGCGCCGTATTCTGCCTGTTTACATATCTCTGTATTTGAGTACGCATGCCTATACCAGTTTCTTTGGCACTTTAGTGTAGAAACTTACATTTCAATCGCCGCTTTTACGAGCGCATGTATAGGCATGTCATTTCGGCACTGAACACAGTTTTGTTGTGCTGTAATATCTGTCAAAATATCTTTACAAATATATCACCAAAATACACAATGAAAAATATTTCTGTTAAGAATATGTGGCAGGTGCTTGAGACTATGTCTTGAACGCTTCTAATAACCGGAAGAATTCAAACAAGTTAAATTCCTTATCTTCATTCAATAACTTTTGCGAATTTTTCGTTCCTTCCATGAAAATTCCTAATTCTGCCAAGGTGTTTCACTTTGTCTTTAATCTAACCTAATGTCTGATTACTTGTTTACAAGTGCTTACCACCGACTGCATACAGTTCCCTTCGCATTGTTTATTCGGAAACTGTATGAGATGGGCTTTCATTTATTAACGGCAGCGATTTCTGACGGGTCTGAATCCGATTGTCATTGACAAAGTGTAACTCTCATCTCCATCACTGTCGATTATGACCTGTCCTTAAGTCGTGTTACATGGCTGCGAGTGGTACACCCAAAGTTTCAGAACCGTCAGGCAGTACGTACTGATATACCAACCCATCGGACAACTTAATTCACGGTGTGGTTGTGGGCCCAGCCAAACACTATTGCTCCTTCATGCCACTGTTTCACGTCTCCATATCTGCCCATCTTAGTGTGATGAAACCATACAACCGGCCGGCCGGAGTGGCCGAGCGGTTCTAGGCGCTACAGTCTGGAACCGTGCGAGCGCTACGGTCGCAGGTTCGAATCCTGCCTCGGGCATGGATGTGTGTGCTGTCCTTAGGTTAGTTAGGTTTAAGTAGTTCTAAGTTCTAGGGGACTGATGACCTCAGCAGTTAAGTCCCATAGTGCTCAGAGCCATTTGAACCATTTGAACCATACAACCGACTAGCATACACGCATCGCTTCACTGCCATGACATACGTCATCGGCGGAGGATTATATGACCTCCACGTACCAGTTTTACATCATCTATAGTGGTCCAAAGCGACCAGTTTGCTCTTTTAAGGGAGTGATTAATATTTCGTCCGATGCGCTAATGCGAGTATTAATGCCTTGAATACGGGAGACTATTTGTGGGACCGTATCATAGATTCACATGAGAAGATTTATGTTATCTGCTAGGTAACATTAACTACCAATTTGCAATTAAGACAGCGTTAAGGTGGTGGGGAAAGCCTTAGAAGCTATACACCGTTTTTGAGAAACTATGCCGGCCGGTTTAAGTAGTTCTAAGTTCTAGGGGACTGATGACCTCTGAACTTATGTCCCATAGTGCTCAGAGCCATTTGAACCATTTTTTTGAGAAATTATAAATTATATATATATATATATATATATATATATATATACACTCCTGGAAATTGAAATAAGAACACCGTGAATTCATTGTCCCAGGAAGGGGAAACTTTATTGACACATTCCTGGGGTCAGATACATCACATGATCACACTGACAGAACCACAGGCACATAGACACAGGCAACAGAGTATGCACAATGTCGGCACTAGTACAGTGTATATCCACCTTTCGCAGCAATGCAGGCTGCTATTCTCCCATGGAGACGATCGTAGAGATGCTGGATGTAGTCCTGTGGAACGGCTTGCCATGCCATTTCCACCTGGCGCCTCAGTTGGACCAGCGTTCGTGCTGGACGTGCAGACCGCGTGAGACGACGCTTCATCCAGTCCCAAACATGCTCAATGGGAGACAGATCCGGAGATCTTGCTGGCCAGGGTAGTTGACTTACACCTTCTAGAGCACGTTGGGTGGCACGGGATACATGCGGACGTGCATTGTCCTGTTGGAACAGCAAGTTCCCTTGCCGGTCTAGGAATGGTAGAACGATGGGTTCGATGACGGTTTGGATGTACCGTGCACTATTCAGTGTCCCCTCGACGATCACCAGTGGTGTACGGCCAGTGTAGGAGACCGCTCCCCACACCATGATGCCGGGTGTTGGCCCTGTGTGCCTCGGTCGTATGCAGTCCTGATTGTGGCGCTCACCAGCACGGCGCCAAACACGCATACGACCATCATTGGCAACAAGGCAGAAGCGACTCTCATCGCTGAAGACGACACGTCTCCATTCGTCCCTCCGTTCACGCCTGTCGCGACACCACTGGAGGCGGGCTGCACGATGTTGGGGCGTGAGCGGAAGACGGCCTAACGGTGTGCGGGACCGTAGCCCAGCTTCATGGAGACGGTTGCGAATGGTCCTCGCCGATACCCCAGGAGCAACAGTGTCCCTAATTTGCTGGGAAGTGGCGGTGCGGTCCCCTACGGCACTGCGTAGGATCCTACGGTCTTGGCGTGCATCCGTGCGTCGCTGCGGTCCGGTCCCAGGTCGACGGGCACGTGCACCTTCCGCCGACCACTGGCGATGTACTGTGGAGACCTCACGCCCCACGTGTTGAGCAATTCGGCGGTACGTCCACCCGGCCTCCCGCATGCCCACTATATGCCCTCGCTCAAAGTCCGTCAACTGCACATACGGTTCACGTCCACGCTGTCGCGGCATGCTACCAGTGTTAAAGACTGCGATGGAGCTCCGTATGCCACGGCAAATTGGCTGACACTGACGGCGGCGGTGCACAAATGCTGCGCAGCTAGCGCCATTCGACGGCCAACACCGCGGTTCCTGGTGTGTCCGCTGTACCGTGCGTGTGATCATTGCTTGTACAGCCCTCTCGCAGTGTCCGGAGCAAGTATGGTGGGTCTGACACACCGGTGTCAATGTGTTCTTTTTTCCATTTCCAGGAGTGTATATATATATGTGTGTGTGTGTGTGTGTTTGTGTGTGTGTGATTTCCACATTTCTCCGAAACCACTGTACCGATTTCAACCAAACTCACTACACATACCCCCCACTATTAGGCAACAATATGCAGGTAAGAGCCACCAACCTATCATGGTTCAGGAGATATGATGTCAGAAACGTTGACAGACGTAAAAAATTTCACATCACGCGTGAAGTTTTAATACATCTATTATTTACTACTAAGACACTCCTGCAGTCGAGACAACTTAAGGAAATCTCTGACACCTGGTAACGCCTTTGACAACTTTCATCTTCGAAGCGCAAGCAGCTGTAGACAAAAACGATAGCCGTCTGTAGAGCTATGAAGAGACGCTGCCATAGAGACGTTTACAAAATCGCTTTGTAGACACGCGAAGCAGCTGCGGACAGCGCACAGAAACTGTCGGGGATCATGTTCCGTAATGTGCATACATTTATACACTAGGCATACTTCTTTGTGCGACTGTTTAATAATTTCAAAGCTGTTCTCACAAATTCATGGAAATGAAATTTTTTCGATAATTATCGCCACAACCGAAGTTCTTTTTTTCTTTTCGTTTCTAATAAAAAAATGGCAAAAAGAACACCCAGCAGTGCCGGGTTAGTCAGCTAGTTGGTAAATACACGTAGGCAGCACACAGCGACGTGACTTGCGTTGTGAATCGGAAAATGTCTCCACAGACTGCGTGGGCTCGTACATGTAATGCGATCACCCAGGTGTCAGATAAGAGTTTATCTCCCGCACGGCATGGATTCTTTAACCCGTATGAGACGCTATCGCGAACTTTTACCGTCCTTTGTTGTCTGAGATCAGAGTGGAATGTTGGCAGATAGCGTGAGAACAAAGTGCGTCACTCGGCGACAGCGCCTACACGATTCTCATTTAAGTCACTGGGACAATTTATCACTAGTGTCGTGATCCACTGAAAACTATTTCTCAACCTTCCGTAAAAATGAATTGCAACTTTTCTTGAAAATATTACCGGTATTTTTAGGCCTTCCAGTGTTTTTCAATGATCAGAATGAGGTTGTAAGTTTGTCTATGAAATAGAAGGAGTGGTACAGAAGAAATGATTTTAGGTTTTTAGTATGTGTCAGACGTTTAATGCTATTGAGCAAATTATTAAAAAAATGTATTGATGCATATTGAACCTCTTTCTTATGCACTGGCAGGTTTAATGATAAGTAATGAAGGTCTTTTTTTTTCTTCTAGTGTAGTATCTATGGACATCATTATTCTTCTCAAATTGTGATGGATTATGTCTGGCGAATTTCATTAGCGGAGATCTACATCTACATCTCCATGATAACGCTGCAATTCACAATTAAGTGCCTGGCAGAGTATTCATCGAACCACCTTAAAGCTATTTCTGCACCGTTCCACTCTCGAACAGTGCAAGGGTAAAACGAACGTTTAAATCTTCTTGTGTGAGCTCTGATTTTCCTTATTTTATTATGATGATCATTCCTCCCTATGTAAGTGGGAGCCAACAAAATATTTTCACAATCTGAGGTGAAAGTTGGTGATTGAAATTTCATGAGAATATCCTGCCGCAACGAAAAACGCCTTTGTTTTTATGACTGCCATACCAATTCACGTGTCATATCCGTGGCACTATCTCACCTATTTCGCGATAGTACAAAACTACCTGCCCTTCTCTGAACTTTTCCGGTGTCCTCCGTCGATCCTGTCTGATGTGAATCCCACAGCGCACAACACTACTCCAGCAGAGGGCGAACAAGCGTAGTGTAGGCAGTGTCTTTAGCAGACCTGTTGCATTTTCTCAGTGTTCTGCCAATAAAACGCAGTATTTGGTTTGCTTTACCCTCAACATTATATATGTCGTCGTTCCAGCTGAAGTTATCGGTAACTGTAATCCCTAAGTATTTAGTTGAATTTACAGGCTTTAGATTTTTGTGATTTATCGTGTAACCGAAATTTAACGGATTCCTTTTGATACTCATGCGGATGACCACACTTTTCATTATCTAGAGTCAATTGCCACTTTTTGCACCATACAGATATCTTGTGTAAATCGGTTTGCAATTTGATTTGATTATCTGATGATTTTCTAAGACGGTCCTTAATACGTTGTTGAGTGGAAATACGCAAAATATGTTAGGATGATAATTCATTTGTTTCCAAAATTCGCAATTACACGCACAGCAGAAGCAGCTGAACTGAACTGGTTGAGCAGAGCACTTGAAGCATGGACTGAGAGGTTTGGCATTATTACGTTCCACACAGTATATTGGTATTTGAAAGTGCACATCACAAGCGACGCTGTTACTTATATGGGGCATTTAGTGATTTACATTTATCGTATTGCTTATATACTCCTTCAAATAGTCCGTTTTTATGATGTAGTCCTGACAAGTGAATTACGTGTCTAAACACTGTTCTTTCTGCCCTGTGCGAATATCTTACAGATATGCTATAAAACAGTGAATTAGAACAGATGGTTCAAATGGTTCAAATGGCTCTGAGCACTATGGGACTTAACATCGGAGGTCATCAGTCCCCTAGACTTAGAACTACTTAAACTTAACTAATCTAAGGACATCACACACATCCATGCCCGAGGCAGGATTCGAACCTGCGACCGTAGCTGCAGCGTGGTTCTGGACTGAAGCGCCTAGAACCGCTCGGCCACAACGGCCGGCAACGGATGGAAGATATCTATAAGTTTAACATTACCAGGTGTAGGAACATATGCTTTCAGTTGGTCTGCTCTTTCCTGATTACGTTCTTTTCTTAAAAAATATTCGCTAGAGTTTCACCTTTTTTTTGTTTTTCTTCATTGGAATAATGCCTCTGTTCAGCTAAATGTTATTAATATTGACAATATAGGAGAAATACCAATGCCCATTGATGTAACAAGAACGCAAGACTTAGTGTGAAGCTCTTTCTGTCGCCTTGGTGTCGGTAGATGTAATGTTATAGTACCGAGTACGGTTTCTTTTCTTTTTATAGTAAAGTGCGGTTAAATGTAAATGTAATAAGAGTTGATCAGGTTCGGTTTTACAGTTGTCGGCACTCAGTTTTAAAGTTAAATGCGGAGGACAAATGATACAAGTCTGCAAAGCTCGACACGTAGTACACAGAGAGTAGAGTTATTAGAGAAGATACTCCTACGAAGAAATACTTTTTTATGAGACGCAGTTTTCCCGTAGGGGTCCGTGAAAGATGTGACGCTGGACTTTCCTTAGATCAGTCTACATCTACATCTACATGGATACACTGCAAATAACATTTAAGTGCCTAGAAGAGTGTTCATCGAACCACATTTACAATTCTCTGTTTTCCAATCTCGTATAGCGCGCGGAATGAACACCTATATCTTCTCGTACGAGCTCTGATTTCCCTTATTTTATCATGGTGATCTTTTCTCCCTATGTAGGTCGGCGTCAACAAAATATTTTCGCATTCGGAGGACAAAGTTGGTGATTGGAACTTCGTGAGTAGATTCCTCCGCAACGAAAAATGCCTTGGTTTTAATGATGTCCATCCCAAATCCTGTATCATTTCAGTGACACTCTTTCCCCTATTTCGGGACAATACAAAACGTGCTGCCCTTCTTTGAACTTTTTCGATGTTCTCCGTCAATCCTACCTGGTAAGGATCCCACACCGCGCAGCAGTATTCTAAAAGAGGACGCACAAGCGAAGTGTAGGCAATCTCCTTAGTAGATCTTTTACATTTTCTAAGTGTCCTACCAATAAAACAGTCTTTGATTAGCCTCCCCCACGACATTTTCTATGTGTTCCATCCAATTTAAGTTGTTCGTAATTGTAATTCCTAGGTATTTTGTTGAATTTACTGCCTTTAGATTTGACTATTTTATAGTGTAACTGATTCTTTTTAGCACTCATGTGGATAACTTCAAACTTTTCGTTATTCAGGGCCAACTGCCAATTTTCGCACCATACAGATATCTTTTCTAAATCGTTTTGCAATTTGTTTTTATCTTCTGATGACTTTACTAGTTGATAAACGACAGCGTCATCTGTAAACAGCCTAAGCCGACTGCTTAAATTGTCTCCCAAATCGTTTATATAGATAAGGAACAGCAAAGGGCCTAGAACACTACCTTGTAGAACGCCAGAAATCACTTCTGTGTTACTGCATGACATTCCGTCAGTTACTACGAACTGTGACCCCTCTGACAGAAAATCACGAATCCAGTCACATAACTGAGACGATATTCCATAAGCATGCAATTTCACTGCAAGCCGCTTGTGTGGTATAGTGTCAAAAGCTTTCCGCAAATCCAGAAATACGGAATCAATTTGAAATCCCTTGTCAATAGCGCTCAGCAGTTCGTGCGAATAAAGAACTAGTTGTGTTTGACAAGAACGATGTTTTCTAAATCCGTGCCGACTGTATGTCAACAGACCGTTTTTTTAGGCAATTCATAATGTTCGATCACAATATATGTTTCAAAATCCTGCTGCATATCGACGTTAATTATATGGGCCTGTGACTTAGTGGATTACTCCTACTAACTTTCTAGAATATTGGTGTGACCTGTGCAACTTTCCAGTCTTTGGGTACGGGTCTATCGTCGAGCGAACGGTTGTACATGATTGTTAAGTATGGAGCTTCAAATGGTTCAAATGGCTCTGAGCACTATGGGACTCAACACCTTAGGTCATAAGTCCCCTAGAACTCAGAACTACTTAAACCTAACTAACCTAAGGACATCACACACACCCATGCCCGAGGCAGGATTCGAACCTGCGACCGTAGCAGTCCCGCGGTTCCGGACTGCAGCGCCAGAACCGCACAGCCACCGCGGCCGGCAGTATGGAGATATTGCATCAGCATACTCTGAAAGGAACCTAATTGGTATACAGTCCGGACCAGAAGACTTGCTTTTATTAAGCGATTTAAGTTGCTTCACTACTCTGAGGATATCTACGTTACTTACGTTGGCAGCTGTTCTTGATTCGAATCCTAGAATATCATGTTCGTAGTTGTTTTAATTGCTTAGTATGCAACACGTTGACACTAGAATCTGATTTACAGCGCAGTTACTGTACGTCTTACTGCCAGGAAGAGTAAGTTTTCATTACTGTTACCAGTTCCAAATCCTTGGATAAAGAATTACATTATTATTATTTATATTGTGTTGCGTTTCATGACAGTGTCCACTTATGCTTAAAGGTCTTCGTGGCTGATTGCAGTCTATGTTCCCTGATATGTATCTCATTTATCGGGAGGCACGATGTAATAATCGAGCATTAAGGCACCTCAATGGAGAACGATTTTCGGGGAGGAGTTTACCAAATCATGACACATTAAGAAGTCTCGAAGGCCGTCTTCGTGAAACAGGATCCCTTGGACTAGAGCGAAGTTAAACTGGTAGACCTCAGAGTGTGCGAAATTTTCGGTTGTAGGAAGCTGTGTCACTGTGAACTAAGGACAACCCCAGCGTCAGCACACTGTCGATAGCCAAGTCACTAAATACCCCTCAAGCCAGTGTGTGAAACGTCATGCACTATATGGGCATGCATCCACTCAAGTATCAGAAGGAGCAACAGACATCAGCTGATGACTTTTCCCGGCACATGGAATTCTGCCTAACTGTAAACATCCCTTACTTCCAAAGTCAGATGGTGGCAGGCCGCACTCTTCTTATCTATCACGTGAGAAGCGATGTCCTCGTTTAGCAGGACGTCAAGTGTATAGAAGGTAGACGGAGTTACGTTGGCAGGTTGCTGCCATATACACTTTTGATAGGTACATCCTCAACGCGGTGAGTGAAAGCAGTTAGTGCTCGGTCTGTGCTAGACACACTTTGCTGGAAGAATTGGGCACATCTTACGACAGTCCATGGATGGAGATGTTTGATTTATTTATATTCTAATTTTTAGCCATTTTTATTACAGTCATTTTGGATATTACGGGCAAATTATGTTAGTTATCATAGGAGACATTTCGCGTGTGTATTTCACATTATTCTTGAGCTTTGCTAGGGAATACATCATGTGTGTTTGTGTGAGTTAGGTTCCATCTGTGGCGCAGGACAAAGAAACTTCACACTTCTATATAGTTAGTATGGTGAAATCTTTCTCAGTATGTAAGATAAATTCACTAAACGTAACTGCGAGATGTGCAAGATTGAATTTTATAATTTTCATGAGTTTTCAAGATTTGAAGGTCGATGACTTTGGTCAGCTACAGTACTATGTAGACTGTCGTACAGTTTGAGCCCATTCCATGTTATTTTTTAGTAAATGCTTGCACCTTCAATGTTTGAGTGATGTCCAGAATGTTTCAAGGTTAAATCAGATTCTTCTATCAGAAATAGATGGGTTTTTAATATATAAGAAACTATGAGCCTCGATTGCGGTAATGAAACCAACCTTTACCTAGGTTTCAGCCCAAGTAATTGAGCCTTCTACAGAAGATAAACCTGTTTCTATAATATGTCTACGAGGGCATGGTCTAGAAACAAAATTAAAACAGCCTGAATAGGCGAAGTCACATTTTAAAAATGCGGTACATAGGTACTAAGCCACACCCCAAGACTTAAGCTCCGGCGAGCGCCTCGTCTCCATGGACGCCGTGCGGTGGGCCTCGGGAGCTCAGCTGACTCGGGAGCTGATTAGTACCTATGTATAGCATTTTAAAAATGTGACTACGCCTATTCAGGCTGTTTTAGTTTTATTTCTAGACCATTCTCTCGTAGACATATTATAGAATCAGGTTTATCTTCTGAAGAAGGCTCAATTACTTGGGCTGAAACCTAGGTAAAGGTTGGTTTCATTACCGCAATCGAGGCTGATAGTTTCTTATATATTATATTATCACGATTGCTGACTGGGCTGCAATGTTGAAAGTGCTAAGATGGGTTTTTGTTTGTGTGAATCACTGTGTGCTCAACCACACGTTGTTCAGAGTACAGTATATCACAGTTCCTTGTTCATCATCTGACAGATCTCAATTTGTAAAGTAGAATGAATACTTACATGACCATTTTTCATTGTTTTGGACTTGGGTAATTTAACAGAGTTTCACAGTTTGCGGACTTGCTCAAACTGAGTTCATTCCTTCATTAGTTTTTAGGCAAACCCTTACACCTTCAGCATTTGTGGGATATTTGTGGTTATATTAAATTCAAGTTCACTTTTATCAAGGAAGAGGTGAGGTTTCTTTGCTTGTTTAGTGACATGTTTCAACCATGTGTTGTGCAGCGGACGATGAAATTCAGCTCTGTTATTCAAAGGATAGCTCTAAATTCTCAGAGGACAACAAATATCTACATGCTAGGCATTATTTTTCTTAATGTTTGGCTTGTGAAATTTAATCCATTTTTTGTGGTTTGCAGCCTGCTTGCGATAGAGTTAAAATATCTCCGCTGAGAATATAGTGGGCTTTGTTGGAGTTATTTGTGTCGGAAAACGATGTTTATTTCTGTTTCTTGAATTATGAACAAGTTTGTGAGTAAGAGACTGATATCCTAATTCAGGTGTCCTTTTATTATCACGGCTATCTTCCATCACAACGCAGTTTAGTGTATCGACATATTTAACTTAACTTTCCTAGGATGCAGAGACCATGTTGATGTAATGCGTTAATGAGTGTGCTTTCGTTGTGGATATTTAATCTGTACCTAACAAATCATTTGGACCAATTATTTAAAAAAAGAATAACGATTTCTGTATTACAATCCTGTTGCCATTCTTAATGCATTTGTGGAGGAATGAGATAAAACATATTATTAGTAAAACTGGATATGCTAATCCTGCCAAGAAAATGCAACAGAGATCTTTTATTTTGCTAATTCTGAAAAAAATTCTGTTGTATCAAAGGTTGGACACTTTTAATTGGTGACCTTTGCCAAAACCATAGCTTTTTATTAACAATAGACCCTACACTTATTTGGTTATCCTGTCACAGGACAGTTATTTTAGACATGCCAGCAAACTTTTATTTGGCTCCTCCTCACAGGACCTTAATGTAGCCTTTTGATTAATGGATTTCTTCCATTTGATGTATTCTGCCGTAACGTTGTATTTTTATTTGACGAATCCTTCCACGATCGTACAGTTCACAGTTGGTAGTAACCTTTCATTTGCTGCACCCTGCCACAATATTAGTCTTTTATTTTCACACCCCAGCCTAGAATAGGGAGAGGATAGTAATAGGATACTTTTATTTGACTGACTCTCACAGGATACATTATTTTGTTTACAGTAGTTACCTTTTGTTTGTTCGACCCTGTCAGGATTGATATTATTTTATTAAACAGTAGAATACTTTTAACTGAAAGACTGATAAAAGTGCGTAAGAAAAAATGGCTCTTTACTACCGTGGTACTACAGAAATATGAAAATAGATGGGCTAAGTAAACATCCGTTATACTAAAAGAACTGTAATAAAGAACTTCGCGTGTCATCATGTTTCGATAGTAAATTTAACAAATTTTCTGTCATGTACCTGTCTCCTGGGATATCCTATCAAATCGTAGTACATCATTCCAAATGTTGTACCGTTAGTGGTTAAAGTAGTATGAATGGCTATTTGGAAATCACTTGTTCCAATTCATTTATCAATGCTGGCTGCTTCCCAAACTGCATATGATGTATAAATCGCAAGAACATATATATCCTGTGTTTTATAAAGGTTCTGATAGCATTTTCTGTAATTACAAGCAATAGTATTCTACTGGTGTCTACTATAACGAAACTGACGGATGTGCGCCCACGCAAAGTGTGTTGTGTAAGAAACTTGCGAGCGGGGGCACTGTCACAACCATCACCAACAACAGTTCAAGGAATTCGCCATTAACCAACATACGTAATTTTGGGAAATGATCTTATTCATTGGTAGAGAATTGGAAATGTTTGTATAATGAGGCGAGTCTGTACAATAATATGCATCCTAGAGAAGGAAAGGTTGTTGTATGCACACTTGGCGTAATGATGAGTAAATGAAGACTGCCCAAGAAGGAAAGATAAACCCAGATCAATATGGGTGACCACATATTTAAGTGCATCTGTCTTCTTAATATTTTCACGAAACATCCATTAATGTAGCTGATTACACATTTAAGTGCATTTGTCTTCTTAATTGTCTCATGGACAGGAAGGATGCAGTATTAAAGTTGAACAGTTTTTTTAACACTGCTAATGTGTAGTCTTTCTTAATTCTTGTTGTTCTCACCCCTTCAGTTTCTGTCTCTAATCCTATCAACATTGTATTTCTAATGCTATCCCACTCTTCACTAACATACAAAGTATGCACTTCTCCTTACGTGTTGCTATTTGTTTTCGATATAGTGACTGTACTCTTTCTTAAAGTTCTCGTTCTTCAATTTCTCAACATTCCATTTCTTTATCTCTTGCCTTTTCTTAATATAATCTAATTTTCTCCTAGTATTTGCTACGAGTACATTATGATATGTATTAGCGTCTGCACCTGGATTGGTTTCTGCCGTCGTCATGTTGGTTTTGAATTTCTGATTGATTATAACAAAGTCTATTTGATACCTAACAGTATCACCTGGAACTTTCCATGTGTAAAATCTTCGTTGGTGGTGCTTAAAGCATGTATTAGCAATCCAGAGATGAAATCGTTCACAGAAGGCTATCACTTTTTCGCCCTTTCAGTGGTCTCTCCAAGTCGATAGTCTCAAATAACGTTGTTTCTTGACTTCCCGACTAACCTATTCCAGCCTCCCACCTTTACAATTGTTACTATTCTTTTCCCATTTTCTTCGCAGACTTTTCTGACAACAGTGTGGCTCAAAACAGTTCTACCTGTCATTTTTTTAATTTGTAACAGCCTTTAGCAATTTCATATACATAACATCATTGTACTTCTTAGATCTAAGTTTTCCAACAAAAATGTGGATCAAAAAATTTCATAATATGTATCAAAAAACTTCGCAGTCTATAATAGCTTTTCAAGTTTCTATATGTAAAACAGCCTTGCACTTCCTGTGGCTAAGTTCTTTGACCATAACCTACATGTTTCTGTATGAGCAGCATCTTTACACATGCTACATCTAAGTTCTTTGACCACAGCCCACATGTTTGTATGTAAACACAGTGTATTTCACGAGTGCACATCGTAATAGTGAAACATGCAGCTAAACTTTATAAAACTGAAATATGGACGTGAAAATGATAATAAATGTGTAACTAAGTGGAAAAACGATCACCACAGCGTAACTATAATAATGATGCTTCAGCTTTATGTAAGTACAGATATATTTTCGACAAATGCTGCCTTGCCACTTACAATTGTCCCACTTGTACCTGTTTAGTCACCAGCAAATAATTTTTTTTGTGTTTATACAATGATCTCCAGCATATAATCATGTACATGAATGTATAAACACCTGAAGATGGCCGAAAGACCGAAACCGGTTGTGTGACAAATAAATAACCTTTTATTGTGACTGGTAGCGGAAATTTTTTTACATTCCTCAAGCTACTCGAATATTTTGTCCTCTTCCTCTTCGTTTGCATTTGATGTTGGCATGTAAACTTGAGTAATCTACATATCCACAGGGTACTGTTTAATTTCACTGCCAACACTCTGTCACTAACTGCTGTAACCCTCACTATATTTTTGTGTCTATCTTTCTTGTATAGAATCCCACCCTCATTTTCCTCCTTTTCCATTCTAGCATCTCCAACTTCAAATTCTCCTTGGCCTTCCCTTCGAACCTCACTTTTTTACTCTCTTCACGTTTTCTAAATTCTCTTTCTTATCTCAGAGTCTTCAAATTCCACCATCAGTTGTCAATTAAGTTGTTTCCCTTTCCCTCCTCTTACCTTGGTTTAATTCAGTGTATAAACAGCTACTTTTTTCAAAACTTCAGTTTAGCTGTTTCGTCGGATTAATCTGTCTTCTTCACAAGTTTGATAAAAGCTCAAATCATAGGTAAGCTGACGTCAAATAAGGGTCGGACCACAGAGACGTCGTTAGTTGAAAACTTTCTGTTGATGGCAATGTAATGCTCATTCAGACTCGGTTTCTTATGGAAAACCATTGTTCATGGTAGTGCCTAAAGATGCACCTCTTTTCTCTCAATTTATTGACTTTGGTGACGTGCCCATTCAGTGATGTCGACTAACTTAAGGACAACACAACAACCAGTCCCCGAGAGAGGAAAAATCTCTGACCAGGCCGGAGATCGAAACCGAGCCCCTTTGCTTAGCAGTCCACCGCGCCGACTGTGCACCCACCGTGGCATACTACGTGCAAGTCTTCGGTGGGCCAAACAATATGTAAACTGGACTATTGCTTACTGGAGACGTGTAATGTTGATCGACGAGACGCGTTTTTGCCTCTAAGCAATGAACAAGCGACCAAGCTTTCCTTGGCTTGACAGAAGTGCTCGTGACTACATCTCCGTTTTGAATCTCGCTCCGCAGCGCGTATAGAGGTGTGAAAGCAATGAGAGCATCGAGCGGCCTGGGCGGAAGCGGTTATCTGCGGCACATTTCGCCACTCCTTCCCTCCCCCCCTTCCTCCCCCCCCCCCCCCCACCCCAACTCACCCACTTCCATTGAACGAGCCGCGCAGCACGCTGTACAATCGCTTCCGGTAACTCGCCGCGCGCGGCTGCACTCCAAGCAGATATTCTTTATTGAATCACGCCGCTTGAGTGGCGTAGCGTAAAACTCTGTCGAGCAGTACTGGAAAATTGGACTACTCCGCTGCCTTGCGAATGCGCTACGGCGGTGGAGTGTGTTTCTCAGAAGCGTGGGCGGAATACGACGTGAAACAGAAACGTGGCTGAGCACAAGTATGTTCTGTACGAAAATCAGCCCAACGATCTACATCTATCTCCATAACGACAAGCCACTTTACAGTTCCTGGCGGAGGGTACGTAGTACCAGTATTTTGGATTTTCTGTTCTATTTCGCTGCCGCGTTCTGCGAGAGAAAACTGATTTTCTGTTTACCTTTTCAGGTACCCTAATCCATATTATCTTATTCTCATGATCCCTACGCGAGCTACACGTTGTTGGCAGGAGAATAGCAGTGTAGTCCTTCTCAAATACCGGTCCTCTAACTTTGCCCAACAGGGTTTCGCGGGAACATCATCTCTTTTCCAAGGACTCCAATTTAAGTTCGCCGGACATCTCTGTTGCACGTTTGTTGTAGTGGTCATTTTCGCAGCAGCTGTATATAAATTGCAGTTTTTTCAAAGAAAATGCCTTTTGCATGCTGCACATAAAATCTGTATTGTAATTTATTCACCCAGACGTGTTTCGCCTTTTTTACAAGGCATCTTCAGTGGGTGTCAGCTAACTTTTAATTCACTGCATCTAAGCAAACTGCTTGCTTTTTCTCATCTGGCAACCAGGTGGACATCTTACAGTTCACTTTCAGTTCACTGTTTTCATTACACATCACTGTAAATGACATCTTCCATCTCTGTTAACACTTTTGTATAGGCTATACAGACGCGTTACGATCCTATCGACATCTCTGAATTTGTTCTATATCTGTTGTCATAGTTCGATAATGAGGTCTCCAAGCCCTGGAACTCTAGAATTGGCCGCACTATCGTTTTGTATGCAATTACCTTTTCGGATGCATAGAACCATTCTAAAACGTCTAAGAATTCCGTTCGTCTTTCTTAATATTGATTTTACGTGGTCGTCCATTTCTAGACACATCCTATTTCGATACGCATCTGCAGGAACTACCAAAAATCCCTGATATGGCATGATTGGCTGGAGCCCCTCATGATAGGGTGTCCAGTCACCAGTTTGCAAGTCCTTTCTGTTGGATGACACTTTGGTGACTTGCACACCCTTAATCCTACCGGGAAAAGGCGACCTATGGTTTAACATCGAATTCGTACCACGTGTCGTAACTGGCATATCTTCACATCATTGAGAAGTGAAGGCTAGCGTAAATTTGGGGCGGAAAATTCCGGTGCGTGATGAGGATTCGATCACGTGACACAAGACGACATTGTCATACTCAAATGGTTCAAATGGCTCTGAGCACTATGGGACTGATTTTCTGTTTACCTTTTCAGGTACCCTAATCCATATTATCTTATTCTCATGATCCCTACGCGAGCTACACGTTGTTGGCAGGAGAATAGCAGTGTAGTCCTTCTCAAATACCGGTCCTCTAACTTTGCCCAACAGGGTTTCGCGGGAACATCATCCCCCTAGAACTTAGAACTACTTAAACCTAACTAACCTAAGGACATCACACACATCCATGCCCGAGGCAGGATTCGAACCTGCGACCGTAGCAGTCGCGCTGTTCCGGACTGAAGCGCCTAGAATCGCTCGGTCACAGCGGCCGGCCATTGTCACACTCCCACCGATTCTGTGTGCGTGAGATAACGGTAATGGCGGTTTCCAGACTATCAGTTTTCCACTACACCGCCAAGCCTGACCTACCACTGGCTTGCATTGCCATCTTGTAGGGATGCTTAACCCCACCTCCCTGCCCCCAACTCATGCATGCACGCCACACATGCCTAGATGCCCAAACAACATAAATGGTGTGTTTACATTTGTCTATTTGTGTGTGTGTGTGTTTACAACAGAATAACGTCAACACTCTACCCCCAGAGCTATCCATGTATATGCATGTGTGAATTAGCATTGGCTTTGGCACTTAATTTTGACATTTGGAGAAAGAATTGTAGTTTGTAGATTTAGGTTGGGACTCAGTGTCACTGCTGGATGGTAAAAAAAATAACAAGCCACACCTGGTGATATAAACATTAAGAACATATACACGCTTGTCCATTTTCGTATGGAATATGGAAAAATATTGAAAATTACCGAAAAAACGGAAAAATATGGAAAACGTTAAAAATTCGGTAAAATCCATATACGACATGGTCATACAGGATATCTGTATTTATACTTAGGAAGTAGCCGAAATTTTTTGTAGCATACGCACTATATCAAAGTGCCTGGAGATCTCTTGGATATTTTCCGAGAAAGCTACAAGGAAGAGACAACTATTAGAATCACAGCATCATCTGTTCCCAGACTGACTAGGAGACCTATGCTAAAGGTTGAGAGAGAGGTTGCAGACAGCTACGGAAAAAAATGAACTTTCTTTTGTATATAGAGGGAGGGAGAGACTTGGCGTCACACATGTACTTAGAAATAAAAACATTACTACACAGACGGGGCAATCGGTAGATAGGGACTGTAACGAGTAGATATACGAGTAGTAGAAGGTGTGACATCACATGTGCTTAAATAGCTGAAAGACAGTGCACTCTAGAGATAGAAAGAGAAGGAGAAAGAGTGGAAGAGAGAGAGAGAGAGAGAGAGAGAGAGAGAGACATTGTAACACAAGACGACATTTGTCATACTCCCACAAGTTCCGTGTGCAAGAGGTAATGGTAATGTAATTTTATTCTGTATGCTGTGGCATTCTCCTCCCTCATACACACAAGCTCCAAATTGTATGTATTTGGAATCGTAAAAATATTTAGATGGAGTGTAAAGCTATACATATGGATCGCACATTAACATTATTGCAGACGAAATCACTAGAAGTTTGTTGATAGAGGATAAAAGGGTTTATGTGCACAACATGTTTGTGTGAATTTTTAAGGGACCAAACTCCTGAGGTCATCGGTCCCTAGACTTACACATTACTCAAACTAATTTATGCTAAGAACAACACACACACCCATGCCCGAGGGACGACCCGAACCTCCGGTGGGAGGGGCCACACAATCCGTGACATGTAGTCAACAGTATTTACTTTAATTCTCCGCAAGATGCTAGCTCAGATCCTTCGTTAGTCTGTCTTAGTGATAGTAAACGTATATAGGACGAACAATGAAAGGCGTCTTTGCGTAGCAATATGACCACAAACAGCAAATGCTTTTTTAACTGATGATGATTATTCACACTAGTAGCAGAAACCTTGTGGTAATGATCATGATGACAACACTTCGAAGCACATGATCTTGTAGTCATAACTTCTAAAGGTGGTTAGACTTGCAATCCAGTCACACTATTTTGTGTGGGCATCGACGTGGACACCGCCCACCGGCTGGGATCCAGCAGCGACAAACACCATGTGTAGTGCTACTCTGCGGAACCAAAAACGCATACTTAGCGGTGTATTTGATTAAAGCATCAGCTCCGGTGTCTATAAAAAATGTGAGTTGCCGCTCCCAAGCGCGACAACCATGTGCAAGAATGTGATTAGTACTAACCTAGCGTGGGGGCGTGTCATCAAAAAAGTGTGGATGAATTTGATATCGTTTTAAATACAACTAAGACGTGTATTCTGATCAAATAATACACAAATTCTAGACTTAGGTCATCAGTCCTGCAATTATGCACCCTCTGTAATGGTAGTAAATATCTCAGCATTCATTACTTTATACAAATACAACAACAGCACGAGAATAGATTTATAACCAATTATCGGTACTGGTTACCTGGAATGTCCCCATAAGTCAAAGTATTTACTTTAATTCTCCAGAAGATCGGGGTTTAGACCCAACGTCAGTCTGCCTTTGTACTTGTAAACATGTAGGAAAAACACTGAAATGACTAGCAACAGAAAATGCTGTTTACTTATGACGATTATTCACTCTAATAGTAAAAACCTTCGGTTGAAGGTCATGAGGACAACACTACCAGTCAGGTGATCTTCTGATCACACCTTCCAAATGTGACTGGACATGCAATCCAGTTACGCTATTTTGTTTGCGTGCTGAGACGTGGATACCTTAGGACCATGGGGTGAGGTGTGGATCCAGCAATGATAAGCAACATACACTCAATATGGCATCATTTTCGGTTATACCCTGCAAATGCGTATGTAATTACACCCTCTTATGTGTGTGCTGCGACGTGGGCACTCCAAGACAAGGCACAGGGTGGTGTTTCTTTTTTTTTTTCTATGTGCATAGCATTATCCAAAATGCTTACTAATGAAGGAAATTCACTTTAAAGACACCTAAGCCATTTTATAGCAAGAAGGTAATTGCTTATTTAAATAATAATAATGTATGACTGTAAAATAATAAACAGAGGATGGTGACAGGAGTTCGCAAGCTGGCAGATGTATAGAGCTATCGGCAACCCTGGGCGATTCCGTTGCGTGAGAGACGTAACCTACCACAACAGGGCTGGCGGTGAGAAATGAAATAGTATCCGCGCTGACTGTAAATTCGACCGTTTCTCACTCTCCAATATACGTTCGTTCGCTGTCATCAAAAACACTCATTTGTATATGTGTCGAAAGCAGTGAATTTCCCAAAACTGATACTCCAGAGAGAACAATCGAAGAAATGGTTAAATTAGGGTAGGATTAAATTGGCGTATTGGTTAAATTAGGGTGGTTCATTTAGAATAAATGGTTAAATTAGGATTTTTTAAAATTAGACAACTGACGAGCAATAGTATTAAGTGCTAATCTAAGTTATGTAGATAAAAATTATGCTATCCATGATGTGCAGCCGAGCTCAACGCCCCAATTCGAGAGACGGATCAACATCAATAGTCACTCGTCCTCACCTACAGAGACATTAAATTCAATCAGCTTGTGCCTCCTTGTCCACTGAACACCGATGACAAAAACTCCTTTCACTAGCTGGACTTGAATCTGTTACGCCTGTGCGGAGAAATGGGAGCATGGTTTACACATCATGAAAATAAGTGCAGCAGAAAAACAATTAGCCACGCCAGTACAATATAATGGTCTCGTTTCGCCGTTGGGTGGGTGTTCACAAGCTTCTTCAGGTATGCCACATCCAGCCGAAGGCACTAACGAATGACTGGATCCCGTGGAGCTACCAAACTGAGGGGATAGTCACTGCTACGTTCACCCACTATTCCAAATAGCCGCAGACATATTCCACAGCATTAATCTGGTGTAATATAAAAGGCCAGTTGGTAATAAAGCGCCTGAGAGTTCGCCAAACTCGGAACAGAAGCGTTCTATGCATTGAACGCTGCTACTGCCATGTTGGAAGACGCGACTGTCCACAGCATACCCACCATGATGACTCAGAAGAAAGGAAAATACTTGGTCACCCAGAAAGTTAAAATAAACATTTTAGTTTTTTGCTTACGGTAACCAGAATGAGTTGGTCCAAGTTATGATATATAAAACACCTCCAAAACCTCAAAAACCGTCTCGGGCCTAACTACATCCTCCACACTGTGAGGGTTAAACGTCTCACTGGGCCGTCGGTCCACTCGGCGCATTACATCATTTGAGAAAATAAAAAATCGCGACTTATCGGAAAATCGCAACTTATCGGACCACATTTCACGCTTCCAGTTATCTGTTGTCCAGTTTCTGTTTGTTTGGTCCATGAAAGTCGTGCAGTTTTACGTGTTGCCGCGAGCTATGGCTTTTTGTCGGTTACCCGTCTTCAAATGTCCATTCCTACTATCCTGACATACATTCACTGATAGAAGCAGTTTCTGTCGACTTGGAAGTCGATTATCATTGACAAGACGTGGAAATCGTCTTCGGCCGTTTCGCTTAACTGTTCTAACGCCGGGTAACGTGCCTGCGATTGATTCACCAATCACTGCAGACTCGTTGAACAGTCTGCACTGATACACCAACAAACCGGGCAACTTTATTCACGGGGTGGTCAGGAGCACCTCCAAACACAATAACTCCTTTTTGTCATTCTGTCACCTCTCCACGTCGACCTATCTTTCTACGCTGATTCCATACGACTGGTAGGCGACATCACTCCTTTTTGTCATTCTGTCACGTCTCCACGTCGACATATCTTTCTGCGCTGATTCCATACGACAGGTAGGCGACGTCACTACCATGACATACTATTGAGCCGACGAAAGTCATTGAATAGCGATATGCACTTATAGAGATGGCGGTAGTATCGCGCACGAAAGATATGAAAGGGCAGTGCATTGGGGGAGCTGTCGTTTCAACTCATGTGAATCATGTGAAAAAGTTGCCGACACAGTTATGGCCGGACGATGGGAATTCAAAAATATGGTTCAAATGACGCTAAGCACTATGGGACTTAACATCTGAGGCCATCAGTCCCTTGGACTTAGAACTACTTAAACCTAACTAACCTAAAGACATCACACACATCCATGCTCGAGGCAGGATTCGAACCTGCGACCGTAGCAGCAGCGCGGTTCCGAACTGAAGCGCCTAGAACCGCTCGGCCACAGTGGCCGGCCGATGGGAATTAAAAGACTTTGAACGCAGAGTGGTAATTGCAGCTAGACGCATGGTTAATTCCATTTCGAAAATCGTTAGGGAATTCAATATTCCGAGAACGGCAATGTCAAGAGTGTGCCGAGAATGTCAAATTTCAGGCGTTACCTCTCTCACCACGGATTACGCAGTGGCCGACGGCCTTTACTTAACGACCGAGAACAGCGACGTTGCGTAGAGTTGTCAGTGCTAAAAGACAAGCAGCACTACATGAAATAACCACAGACATCAATGTGAGATGTACTGCGAACATATCCGTTAGGACAGTGCAGCAAAATCTGGCGTTAATGCCGACCGCTGTGGCCGAGCAGTCCTAGGCGCTTCAGCCCGGAACAGCGCTGGTGCTCCTGTCGCAGGTTCGAATCCTGCCTCGGGCATGGATGTGTGTGATGTCCTTCGGTTACTTAAGTTTAAGTAGTTCTAAGTCTAGGGGACTGATGACCTCAGATGTTAAATACCATAGTGCTCAGAGCCATTTGAACCATTTGGCGTTAATGGACTATGGCAGCAGACGACCGACGAGATTGCCTTAGGTAAGAGTACGACATCGCTTGCAGCTCCTCTCCTGAGATCGTGACCATAACGACTGAATCCCAGACTACTGGAAACCCGTGGCCTGGTCCAGTGAATCCCGATTTCAGTTGGTAGGAGCTGGTGGTAAGTCTCGAGTATATCGCAGAGTGCACGAAACTATGTAACCAAGTTATCAACAAAGCACTGTGTAAGCTGGAGGTGGCTCCATAATGGTGTGCACTGTATTTACATGGAATGGACAGGGTCCTGCTTATGTCCAGCTACTTGGAGGTCATTTGTAGCCATTCATGGTACTCATGTTCCTAAACAAAGAGGCAATTTTTTTGGATAACACTGCGCCACATCACGGGGCGCGATTGGTTTGAATAACATTTTGGACATTTCGAGCAAATGATTTGACCATCCAGATCGCCTGACATGAATCTCATCGAACGTTTATGGAACATAATCGAGAGGTCAGTTTGTGCACAAAATCCTGCACTGGCAACACTTTTGCAATTATGGATGGCTACTGAGGCAGCAGGGCTCCATATATCTCCAGGGGTTTGTTGAGTCCATTCCATATCGCGTTACTGCAAAAGGAGATCCGACACGATATTAGGAGGAATCCCATGACTTTTGTCTCCTCAATGGTGGAGGGTCACATGACCTCTTGATAACAGGGAGTTTCAAAGCGACTAATGTGCTTTTTCAAGATAGTGACTGGAATGAGTTTATCTACCCGCAGCTCAAGTCGCGCTCCACTCTCTCAGTTAAAGCATAGCCACCGCCAGGTAGGTGATATACGCAGCAGACAGAAACGTGTAGTTGCTCCGCTTGTGCCACGGTGCGCGCACACACCTGGGGGACAGGGAAACTCTGCCAGCCGCACAAGTCCTCAGACCGGTCCAAATTATGTAAAAATTCCGCGCTAGAGCGTTGCTCGTGAAAGTCGACTGCTGCCTGAACTAAATCGCTATTATAGCGTGACTCGTGTCAAATGTGCCGAGCCGTGAAAAGTGCCATTATTATCTTCGGCTTTTCTCTTTTGTTATTTTATTTTGTAGCACAGGTGTGAGAGTTAATTTACCTGTCAACACCGAGGATATCTGGCACAGATTTTTCTCTTTTTTCTATCAAAAATATATACACGCCCTGCAACACAGTCATTGACGCACATGCAATAATATTCTGGTACACACTTAGCGAAGATCTGAGAAAAAAAGGACGGTAACAAGACACATTAAAAAGAAATTACGTTACACTTATTAGAAACAAACACATATTTAAGGGCTCAATTACACACAAGCACGCTTATGTACTGATTCTAGTAAAACGTTGTCCTGCCCGTAGCTGAGTCGTCAACGTGTCTGGTTGCTATGTGGAGGACTTGGGTTCGATTAACGGTACTGCCAGAGATTTTTCCTTTGTGGGATGATGAGTACGGGGTGTCCTAAATCTCGTGAAGAAGCGGCTTCTAAGTCAGAAAGCCGACAATGGCGGGGAGAGCGGTGTACTGACTGCTGATCCACGCCAGCCCATATCGCATACGAATGACGCCACTGTGCAGCTCAGCAGCTGCGCGGTGGACTGCTAAGCGGAGGGGCCTGTGTTGGATTCCCGACCGGGTCGGTGATTTTCCCCGCTCGGGAACTGGGTGTTGTGCTGTTCTTAGTTTCGTATCATCATAATTGACGTACCACTATTGAGATTGCTGAATGGGCACGTCCCGAAAGCAAATAAATTGAAAAACAGAAGAATGACGTCATTGGCACAGGATGATACGGTGGTCAGTCGGTCCCGCTTGGCTCATCAGGCCAGAGCGGGGAGTTTGGACGCACGGCCACTCAAAGAGAAAAGTAAATACCTTCTCTCTCGTAATAATTGCTGTGTCGTCCCAACAAGACATAGCCAGGGCAAAAGCACCACAACTGCAAAGATGCGAGCTGACGCCAATGCCATAGAGACTCGGCACTTGCGCGGATTCCACCAGCGCCACGGGCGGCGTTGAGGATGAAGGCATCGACTTCGCCTCGGCCAATTGCCCGCCGAGTACAATCCGCCAATGACCGGACGACAACGGACAGAAATCTACTCGGAAGATAGAAGAGCAGCTCTCGTTCACTTGGTTATAAAGCATCGTCCATGGCTGACTTAGACAGGGAACGTCGTTTAGTGGCTGGTTCAAATGGCTCTGAGCACTATGGGACTTAACATCTATGGTCATCAGTCCCCTAGAACTTAGAACTACTTAAACCTAACTAACCTAAGGACAGCACACAACGCCCAGCCATCACGAGGCAGAGAAAATCCCTGACCCCGCCGGGAATCGAACCCGGGAACCCGGGCGTGGGAAGCGAGAACGCTACCGCACGACCACGAGATGCGGGCATCGTTTAGTGAACTCTTTAGAAGTGAACAGATAGTTTTTGTAAATTGCATTGGCTATGTACTGTGACGTTTACCTACGACTATTTGCACTCAGCCATTGAATGCCTTTTTCGTGCTATAATACAAGCAGTGTTGCAGACTGAATGATTCAACTAGTGACAAAGATAATAAACCTTTTTAAATCATTTGTGTGACTTTGTTACTAATTTGTTGGAGTGTTGTAGACCCTTAGTTCTCCTATCCTGTTACCTGACCCTGTAATAGTGTGTAACAGCGGTGTAGTGCACCAGAAACCGTCTCACGAACTCACAAACTCGGCCTGCCGTTACAGCAGTGGCGACGAGGCCTTTACAAAAACAGTCATTAAATACTTTTAGCTGTGTTGTGTATGGCATGAAGTACCTCGTATCTGTCATCCAATCTAAGTTGGACTCGATGCCTCGCCGGCTTAGAGCCATTGTTGCTGCCAGAGGTGACTCCCAAATCACCCGAAAATTTAATTATCCATTCTTCCTACTGTACTATGTACGTACAATTTTGTGATTTGGTATCATTTCTGACGTTAAAATTTTAATAGGCAGCCGAGTATATAGATGCTAAACTCGGATACGGCCAGGACCATTACCAGCTTCGGAATTGCAGGGGGAAAGTAGAATTCTGTGGTTGCGCTCAGTTCATTTCAATATGGCCTGCCTCGGACACATTTCAGAACTTCGTACTAAAATAGTAGTAATACTAATGGTGGTAGTTCTAACAGTAATAATAGTGCTTGTGATAGTAATAAGAGATTTGCTATATTTTTAACTACAGAGACAATATTACTTTATTTAAAGCAAATGTAGAAATAAAATTTGTGTACTAAAGACTGCCTATTTTCGAGTATTAGGTAATTAGCTTTAATGTGGTATAAATAAATATATGGAAAACAACAACACGGCACAAAGAGTAGAAGATTATGGATCCCTCATGTTATGTTGTTTTTGTAATGCCTCTGTATTACAGACTAAAGTGTCTTCACAAAATATACTTAGTGTGCACATGTGTTCTGTTTTGATGTGTTCTCTCTTTCGCTATTCGTACTGATACATTTTCTTTTTCTCGTTAATATTGTGAACCTGTCATTGGAAGCACATTGGCGTTATCTTACGAACACTACGGACGTAACAGAATCTTGCTTTCAACAGTCCACGTACCATCAAATTAGACGACGTCTATGAGTTTCAATATAAGTTACAAGCGAAAACAGGAAACTGAAAACTAAATAAGAGGGGCAGAATTTGTGTAAACACCTCTTGGTAAAGCCAAATATACGTACTGATGAAGATTTCTCGGGTCTCCAGTCGGGCGGTAGCGTTGATATATCGCGACTTCGCCAGAAGATGGGTAGTATGACACTTCCCGACACGTCGCGAGATATCAACGCTACCACCCGGCTGGAGACCCGAGAAATCTTCATGAATAGTTTACGCCGGGAAAGCCTACAGTCACATATACCAAATATACGTTATCAAATGGTTCAAATGACTCTAAGTACTATGGGACTTAACAGCTGAGGACATCAGTCCCCTAAACTTAGAACTACTTAAACCTAACTAACCTAAGGACATCACACACATCCATGCCCGAGGCAGGATTCGAACCTGCGACCGTAGCAGCCGCGTGGTTCCGGACTGAAGCGCCTAGAACCGCTCGGGCACCGCGGCCGGAACTATACGTTTTCGTCAAAGCAAATTTTGCAAATACTACTCGTACATTGTTTATTTAATTTTGTATCCCTCCTACTCTGTCTACACAATATGTAAAAATTCGTTATTCGATATCCTTCCTGTTGTTGTTGTTGTTGTCTTCACCCAGAAGACTGGTCTGATGCAACTCTCCATGTTACTCTATTCTGTGCGAGCCTCTTCACGCGTTATACACGCCGAAGCTGATTGCAGCTTTTACCATTTCTTTTAACAGCGTCGTTGTGTTGTCTGCCAGTACTGCTGTTAGTAAGAAGCCCTTGCGTAACTAATGATAGTTTACAACCTTCATTGAGCATCTGCATACCGAAACAGGTTAATTACCTGAAGGCGTAGGCAGTGTTGTAGAACACAGCGTATTTTGAGTAGCGAAAGTAAGGAGACGAGTTCTAGTGCTATGTTAACGCGACGTAAACAGCGTGTTGTTACCGAATTTTTAATTGCTGAAAAAGTGATTCCTAGCGAGATTCATCTTCGTTTAAAGGCTGTTTATGGTGACGATGCTTTTGACAGATCTATTTTAAATCGATGGGTAAAAAAATTTCGTGGTTGCGAGCCTGTAAAAGCCATAATTGTTGATGAAACATGCATCGGATGTCAGATCACTGCCACAGACAATAAATACCTCAAACTCGTCAACGATTTCATTCATAATGACCGGCGATTCACTCAAAAGCGTCTCGCACCTCGCAGTCGAGTTTGTCGTGTTAGAGGCAGGCTGGCCTCAATAATCTTACAACACAAAAACACTCCTCCACACTTCTCGCGAGCAACTAAAGACGTTCTGCATAACAGGAAGGTTGAACAGATTCCACACGCTCCTTTATTCCCTCAGTCTTGCGCCTTGCGATTTTTATGTTTTTCTTCTCTAGTCAAGATAGACATCAAGGATGATCATTAAACCTCGGACGATGAAGTGAAGGCAGCTGTTAAGTCTCGGATTAGAGAAAAGTCAGAAGAATTTTTCAGGGACGCAATGAAAAAACTTATTACACCACGGTAGAAATGTGTTAATTTCAACAGTGACTATGTTTAAAAATAAGAAAACGATTTTGAAGCTTCAGAATTTTACTTTAATGTACTTTTGTCCTGTCTTCCCAGTTGTGTTTGTGCGTGTTCTACAAGCATGTGTACATCAGTCTACCCCTGTATATATGTATTACACTACTGCCAATTAAAATTGTTACGCCAAGAAGAAATTCAGATGATAAACGGGTATTCATTGGACAAATAAATTATACTAGACCTGAGATGTGATTACCTTTTCACGCAATTTGGGTGCATAGATCCTGAGAAACCAGTACCCAAGCCGGCCAGGGTGTCCGAGCGGTTCTAGGCGCTAAGGTCTGGAACCGCGCGACCGCTACGGTCCCAGGTTCGAGTCCTGCCTCGGGCATGGATGTGTGTGATGTCCTTAGGTTAGTTAGGTTTAAGTACTTCTAAGTTATAGGGCACTGATGACCTCAGATGTTAAGTCCCATAGTGCTCAGAGCCATTTGAACCATTTTTTTTTTTTTCAGTACCCAAAACAACCATCTCTGGCCGTAATAACGGCCTTGATACGCCTGGACATTGAGTGAAACAGAGCTTTGATGGCGTGTACAGGTACAGCTGCCCATGCTTCAACACGATACGACAGTTCATCAAGAGTAATGACTGGCGCATTGTGGCGAGCCAGTTGCTCGGCCACCATTGACCAGACGTTTTCAATTGGTGAGAGATCTGGAGAATGTGCTGGTGCTGGCCAGGGCAGCACTCGAACATTTTCTGTATCCAGAAAGTCCCGTACAGGACCCGCAACATGCGGCAGTGCATTATCCTGCTGAAATGTAGGGTTTCGCAGAGATCGAATGAAGGGTAGAGCCACGGGTCGTAACACATCTGAAATGTAACGTCCACTGTTCAAAGTGCCATCAATGCGAACAACAGGTGACTGTGACGTGTAACCAATGGCACCCCATACCATCACGCCGGGTGATACGTTAGTATGGCGATGACGAATACACGCTTCCAATGTGCGTTCACCGCGATGTCGCCAAACACGGATGCGACCATCTGATGCTGTAAACATAACCTGGAGTCATCCGAAAAAATGACGTTTTGCCATTCGTGCACCCAGATTCGTCGTTGAGTACACCATCGCAGGCGCTCCTGTCTGTGATGCAACGTTAAAAGTAACCGCAGCCATGGTCTCCGACCTGATAGTCCATGCTGCTGCAAACGTCGTCGAACTGTTCGTGGAGATGGTTGTTGTTTTGCAAACGTCCCCATCTGTTGACTCAGGGATCGAGACGTGGCTGCACGATCCGTTACAGTCATGCGGATAAGATGCCTGTCATCTCGACTGCTAGCGATACGAGGCCGTTGGGATCCAACACGGCGTTCCGTATTACCCTCCTGAAACCACCGATTCCATATTCCGCTAACAGTCATTGGATCTCGACCAACGCGAACAGCAATATCGCGATGCGATAAACCGCAATCGCGATAGGCTGCAATCCGACCTTTAGCAAAGTCGTAAACGTGATGGTACTCATTTCTCTGCCTTACACGAGGCATCACAACAACGTTTCACCAGGCAACACCGGTCAACTGGTGTTTGTGTATGAGAAATCGGTTGGAAACTTTCCTCATGTCAGCACGTTGTAGGTGTCGCCACCGGCGCCAACCTTGTGCCAATGCTCTGGAAAGCGAATCATTTGCATATCACAGCATCCTCTTCCCGTCGGTTAAATTTCACGTCTGTAGCACGTCATCTTCGAGGTGTAGCAATTTTAATGGCCAGTAGTGTAAATAAGCCGTCTTTCTCCTCTTGGTTAAACTGGATAATTCCCAATTCTGGAAACTCGCTAAAGGACTTCTTCATCTCTCTTTCTCACCATTCACGGTATCTGTGCCGTAGATTCACATCTCGAAAACTTCTGATTTCTTGATGATGTCTCCTTTTAATGTCCGTCCCCTTATAGCGTAAGGAAGTCTAATTTCGTCACATACATCCTTGCCTGAGGAGCTGAATTTGTCCTGCTGTCAGACCATCTCTTCGAGGGGAGCTGGTAAAGGTAAAAATCAAACGCACGCTTTTAAAAGCACACTTGCTTCGTAAGTACAGCAGACAATGACGACATGTTCTGGGAAAAGCTCGGCAAGACAGCTGTAACAGAGCCAAGTACGCTGCCACGCACACACCCCCAAAAACCTCCCCGGGTAACTATAGCCCACTCTGGCTTCCGCTTCAAAGGAAGCCTTAAGTGCTTATGTCAGCTTGCATATGAGTCACAACACAGTTTACAAATACGTTTCATTCTTGACTGCGTACAGCGTCAGCATTCGCGGATTTGGCGACGGTATGATCATGTATGTAGCCGGGAGGCTAACTAAATTCAACTGAAATACCTTGCTTTTGAAATATCTCATCGAATAAACATGTCCTTCGAATAGCCGACTTAAATGCCGCGAAATTTGTGCAGTGGCGGGGCAATGCGTACATTTTGTTGCACATAATGACGTTATTAGAAGGGATGTAATATACAGGGTGACCCAAAAGTCTCTTAACATTTGAAAATGCACTAATTCACGGAATAATGTAAGTAGAGATGTAAAAACTGACAAACATGCTTGATGTGACATGGTCTTTTAGTGAAACAAAAAAAGTGCACAAAATGACCAACAGATACAAAAGCAATAATTAGCACAAAAATTGATTGTTAGCAAAGACTATGTTCTTTATAACAAATGTTCAACACGTCGGTCGTTATCCATGTAGTCGAGAGAAATTGTTGTGAACAGCACTGTGCAGAACATCAGCAAGTATGGCGAGAAATTGCTGTCTGATGTTGTATTTTAACATCCCTAATGAGGTCGGAAGACGAGAAAGACTGGCAACTTCAGATAACCCGACAATCGATAGTGACACGGTGTGTGCAAGATGTCTCTCACACGTTTAGGGAATTCTCCATTGTGATAGTAAAGTTTTACTAACATTGCATTTTCCGGTAAAGTCAAAGTACCGCGATTGCTGGTGCATCTCACTCTTTCACTACAACTCATTTTAGACACGAATCTGATGCGGCATCATTGACTTGCTGCTGTCCAGCGCCATCAGATGGACTGTCCATGCACGTGCTCTTGCTTTCAATAAAACTCTATGTAGTTACTGGCACGTGTGTGAATTTTTACCTCTCTACCTACATTACTCCGTGAATTAGTGCATTTTCAAATGTTAACGGCCTTTTGGTTCAAAAATCGCTCTCAGCTCTATGGGACTTACTATCTGAGGTCATTAGTCCCCTAGAACGTAGAACTACTTAAACCTAACTAACCTAAGGACATCACACACATCCATGCCCGAGGCAAGATTCGAACCTGCGACCGTAGCGGTCATGTGGTTCCAGACTGAAGCGCCTAGAACCGCTCGGCAACATCGGCCGGCTCGGACTTTTGGGTCACCCTGTATATATTCTTCTAATAACGTAATTAAGTTATGTATAACAAAATGTATGCATTGCCTCATTTGCCAGGTATAGCTGTTGTTTCTGGATTTGTGAAACAGCTTACAATCCCGTCATACTATGTGAATTATTGTTATTGCCAGTTTTTTTCTGGTCCAGTTCTTTTATTACTATGTGATTTCTGCATGCGAATAAGTGCCTGAAAGTGCCCATCATTTTGCAGCTTGTGCAGTGTATCTTAGTTTTATTTTGTGTAGCTTTTAGACAGTCGGTATGGTGTTGTTTACCGTATCTTAGCAGACCGCGCAAATACTCGTTGGCAGTGTTGGGTTATTGATGTTTTGCGATCCGCAATGACGGAAAAGAAGTCGAAACACTTAGAAGGAGTTGTGCGATATAAACCAAAGTTGATAGGCGTGTTTCTAAATCTGGAAGATGATGTCTATTCAAATACCGCGCCAGTCGCGTATGTGGGCCGCTAGTAGGGCGACTATGATGATACAAATCAACATTGCTTTAAATACACGCTGTAACGATCGTGAGCGTCTCCCCCACCCTCACCTACCTTGGCTTCACCATTGACTGTCACCTCACATGGATCACTCATCTCCATTCTATCCAATCCAAAGCCCACAACTGCCTCCAACTCCTCAAACTCCTCTCTGACGGAACATGGGGACTGAACCCCTCTACCATCCTTCACATCTAGAAATCCTTAATCAGTCCCATCCTCTTTTATGCCAGTCCCATCTGGATAACCGCCCCCCCCCCAAATTCTATAAGTCCCCCCGATCCTCGAGTGCCATGCACCCTGCCTCGCCTTCCGTATACGCCTCCCATCCCCCATGCGGGTCCTCTACGACATGATTTCTTTCCCCCAACTGCTCCTATTCCTCGGACATATCCGCATACTCTACACCTCCCGCCACCTTGATCCCCCTCATGCCCTGGTTACTCTTCTCCTCTCCAACCCCCGCCCTCTTCCGCTCCTTCACCGTTGTGTCCCCCCTACCCTCCATCTTTACACCCTTCATTTCTTTTCCCAAGGTGGCTTCCGTCGACTCCCCCTTCCGGATGATGCCCTCTCTCCCTCCATTTATCCCTCCTATCAACTCTGATCCTCACTCCCCCTCCCTTCCTCTGTCCTTTTCCTGGGCTCCCTTTCGCCCTCTTTCCATCCTGTTTTTCCCCGTCTACCCTCTCCCTGCCTCCCTTCTCTCCCCCGAGTCCTTTTGCATTTCCCTGCTCTGCCTTTCCCCATTCCCTCTCACGTCTGCCCTGCCCCTCCTCATGAGTCCCCCCCCCCACTTCGTTTTTCCTCTCCTCCCCATTTTTCCCCCTCATCTGTCCACGACCGCCCCCCCCCCCACCACCTCCCCTTGACTGTGGCGTGTCATCTTCGTGCCGACCTTTTAGTGCAGTGTTTCCAGTGAGTGTTAAGTGTTGTGCGTCTTTTCTGGAGTGTTGCGAACGGAAATCGTACTGTCGCTGGGTGTGATTTTTATATCTCTTGCAAACAGAAACCAGAATGTCGCTGTGTTTTTTAACTGTCTGTCTACTACTTTACCTATTTTCTTCCTTTGTATTTTATTAGTATCACCAACCCTTTGTTTTATGTTTTAACTTTCCACAGTTTTCCGCCGTTTTACAATTTATGTCACCGTTTTATCGCCTGCTTTTATTGTTTCTTATCTTCTTCTTATGTTTTAAAAATTCTGTACGCTGAACAGCAGCGTACTAAGCTGCTGCCATCCCGGGGGAATCAAAATACAATAAAGGAAAAAAAATTCGTGAGCATTAGTTACCTCCGAGACTGGACGTGATGAGCTGATGTTTGCCAAGAATGCTTTTAAGGCGACGAAGACGCCATTATCAGCATCTCACTGAGTTTTAACGAGGTAGTGAAGTAGGGCAACGAGAAGCTGGATGTTTCTTCTGAAATACTGCAGAAAGACTTGGCAGGGATGTAGTCACTTTACACGATTGCTGGCAGCGGTTGTCACGGGAATGTACAGTCGCAAGAAGGTCGGACCTCGGACGGCCACGTGGCACTACCGAGAGGGAATACCGTCGTGTTTGGTGTATGGCTCTGGTGCATCGTACCGCGTCTGCAACAGCAGTATGAGCAGCAGTTCTTACCATAGTGACACAACGATCTGTTAAAAATCGGTTACTTCAAGGATACCTCCAAACCATCCCTGTGGCGTGCATTCCACTGACCCCAAACCACCGCCATTTGCGACTTCAGTGGTATCAAGCGAGAGATCTTTGGAGGGCAGGATGGAGGTGTGTTGTGTTTTCTGATGAAAGTTGGTTCTGCCTCTGTGCCAATGATGGCCGTGTGTTGGTTAGAAGGAGGCCATTGAGAGTCTGCAACCAACCTGTCTGTATGCTTGACAGATTGGACCCCCACCTGGAGTTATGGTCAGGGGTGCGATTTCGTATGATAGCAAGAGTATCCTCGTCGTTATCCTTCACGTCCTGACAGCAGATTTGTACTTCAGTCTGATGATCCGACCTGTTGTGCTGCATTGATGAACAGCATTCCTGGGGAGTTTTCCAACAGGATAACGCTCACTCACATACCGCTTTTGTAGCCCAACATGATCTACAGTGTGTCGACATGTTGCCTTGGCCTACTCGATCACCAAATCTGTCTCCAATCGAGCACATATTCGACATCATCGTACAAGTCCAGCGTCATCCAAAACCAACATTCACAATTCCTGTATTGACCGACCAAGTGCAACAGGCATGGAGCTCGATCCCACAAACTGACATCCAGCACCTGTACAACACAATGCATCCACGTTTACTTGCTTGAATCCACCGTTCTGGCGGTTACACTGGTTATTAATGTACAAGCATTTCACATTTGCAATGGCTTATATCGCGCTTACATTAACGTATGATCTTTCAGTGTCAATCACTTGAATACGTTACCTAGACAAATGTGTTCCAGAAATTTCATTACTCTACATTAATTATTTTTTGGTGTTGCGTTTTTTTCCGTCTGTGTATTTTTGGATTGTCTGTCAGTAATGAGATTCAGACAAACGATCTCCTTGAGTATGTTGTATACCTATGTAATGCTAATTTTGCATACACTCGTTAGCTTAGCTTCACTATAACTGAGTCCAGTGTAATACTTTCTCACGTGCTTCCCATCGGTACCTGATGAGAGCGATCGAAGACCGTGTTGCTGCACCGCAGCACTATGGTCTTCGCCGTGGGTCGACAGGAGGCGCGGGAAGAGGAAAATAAAGATTTAACACAGCGCGACAGGTGGAAAAAGAATTCTTGCTCGCTTGGTGATGCCCTAGAGCTCTCGTTTGGTACACTGTCAGGTGTGGAAGAGGGCAAAGGTGCCACGCATTGCAGTGGAGGGGTGGTACCCGCCGCTTATTGGAATTTTTTGCGAGGCAAGTTTTAAACTTGGTTACAAGTTTCTGATGCATATTCGCTGGTGATTTTCGCCCATCTCGTCTGCGCAGCAGGACCGTGATGGATCTGGCAACCCTTCATTTGTTATTCTGAACCAATGCGTCCCTTGCCGTGGGACACCCATTTTCATCGTACTGTCCCTAGCCGCGCTTTGGCGATGTTAGAAATATTTCTCTTGAACATTGTTTTAAGTGCCTTTTACTGAGGTGAAACCAGTTTGTATTCTGGTTAGTTCCCAGAAGTCTATTAACACGAAGTACGAGCCAACTGGGCACTGATGTTACATAGACAGTCGAGTAGTAATTACTCTTAGTTCAAGTGTATGGTATGTGTGTAACTAGTCTTTCTGTGTGTTTAAGTCAAGTGACCCATTGGCGCTAGTTGTATTCCTAATTTGTAAGCCACACAAAGCAGCTATACGGAGCCCAGCTTAATTGGTATGTTGACTGGGTGTCCTTGCTACAGTGGAGGTGATTACGTACTGTTATGGCTTTTGAAACCTGTCTGTCTATCAGTCTTGGTAGCTGTCGAGTTTTTAAAGCTGTAATTGAAGTTTTTTAGAGCTTAATTGGTGTGTTGGTTGGGTGTCCTTGCTACAGAGGTGGTGATTACATATTGTTATTGCTTTTGAAACTTGTCTATCAATCTTGACAGTCGCTGCATTTTTAAAGTTCTAATTCAAGTTCGTAACACTAGTATTTCATTGGTTTTAAAGTTAAAGGTGATTTGATAATTGTAGCTGCTTAGTTAAAACTGCAACCTTAATGGTCAAGATCTTTAGTTTAATGTTTCTAATCTAATTTAAACTGATAGTTGGTGCAGAGTGCTTGGTTTAAACTGTATAAAATTAATTGGGATATTTTCAGTATATCCATTGCGGATGGCGAACTGCGACTGTGATCTAAATTGGCGATTTGTCTGGTAATAAATATGAAACCAGTCGCTTTTTTACGTTTTATTCAACCATGAACATGTTTTCGAACCACTGCAGCCTCATCATCAGATGAAGGTGTTACAAGAACATTATGTTGTGGACCACGTGTAGCTAGATGCAGTGCTGGCGCTGCTGCTGGAAATGACGGAAATTTAGTAATCCGTGACGAAACATTTACAAACGCGGTTTTTTATGTTTTGGTACTTACAGTGCACTGCCTTGTGGTATCCATGTCAGATCGCTTCTTATAACGTACATTATTAAGCTATGTACACAAATACACACAGTATGTAGCTAGACTTGGTTTTACAATGATTCACAGAATGTAAAAACTCTATGTTTTTACAGAAAATGGGGATATGGTAGATATTACACTTTACTACATAATGCTTTTTGGCAAGAGATACATTGTATTACGGTACAAGTGTTACTAGTACATATTTTACATTTCAGTAATGTTGCTAGCTGCAGAAGTGTCATGTTGGCAACAAAATTTTTACATATGGGTTAACAATTATACAGAAGGTACACAGACAGAGTGGAATATTTAATACATAATTAAAAACTTTTTGCAAGTTACAGAATACCATAGTCGTTACATGCCAAGAAGATCGAGATTTATGCAGGAAGATGAATATGTGTTATTACAGTCATTTTTGTAGTTTTGGTGCCAGGATATCCTGGAAATTGTGAAAAAAAACGGTTTTGTGCTGACTCTATTTGTTCATTTACTCACTGTTGATGATATCATTGACAATCTTTCTGTGCTACACATTGCTGAGTAAGGAATACAGATGGACCTCCTAGAACAACTAGAGATTTACATCCACAAACTAAAATCATTAAAAAAAAAAATCCTAAATGAGCAAACTGAGTCAACACAAAACCTTTTCTTCCAGAATTTCCAGTGTATCCTTGCACCAAAACAACAAAAATGACAATAATAACACATATTCATCTTCCTGCATAAATCTCGATCTTCTTGGCATGTAACGACTATGGTATTCTGTAACTCACAAAAAGTTTTTAATTATGTATTAAATATTCCACTCTGTCTGTGTACCTTCTGTATAATTGTTAACCCATATGTAAAATTTTTGTTGCCAACATAACGACACTTCTGCAGCTAGCAACATTACTGAAATGTAAAATATGTACTAGTAACACTTATACCATAATACAATGTATCTCTTGCCAAAAAGCATTATGTAGTAAAGTATAATATCTACCATATCCCCATTTTCTGTAAAAACATAGAGTTTTTACATTCTGTGAATCAGTGTAAAACCAAGTGTAGCTAAATACTACGTATATTTGCGTACATAGCTTAATAATATACGTTATATGAAGCGGTCTGACATGGATACCTCAAGGTAAGTGCACTGTAAGTACCTAAAACATAAAAAGCTTTCGGGTTCGTAAATGTTCCGCCACCGAGTGCTAAATTACCGTCGTTTCCAGCAGCAGCGCCAGCACTGCATCTAGCTACACTTCGTCCAAAACATAATGTTCTTGCAACACCTTCATCTCATAATGAGCCTGCAGTGGCTCGAAAATATGTTCGTGGTTAAATAAATCGTAAAAATGCGACGGCCAATAACTGGATATGTCTTTTAAATGATTGTGCGAAATTTCCCGTGTGGAGACCTCAGGAAAATAAAAGAAATTATTGTGTTAAAACCTTACTCTGCTAAGTCCAATACCTACCGCTCCCCTTCTCCGTGCAATTACTACCATGGTAAATATGCTTCACAATATCATAATCCATATTTATATTGTAGATATTTATTGGGATGCATTTGTCTTCATATTCAATGCAGTCACTGAGTTATCGAGACACACATATAGATTTCCCAGCACTTTTTACGTTCACCGTGTCAGAATAAAATTGTCTGGTACTGTAATGTGATCTGTAGTGCAAGAAAGGACTAAACTTAAAAAAAAATGCGTTTAAAGAAAATGATTACGGTACGTTTTACTTTATTATATTTTGTACGTGTGTCAGATCGCTATTTGTATTTCAGTTAATTATTTTTACGCCGATTCACTTGTGCTCGCTGGGTAAAGATCGGCTGTTAAAGATCGGCCGGCGGCGGTCACTTGGCGTGCTGTTCCTGGCCATATATTGCAATTTGGCGCCGTTTGAGGGAAGTGTGTGAGGGGGAGCAGCACAAAGCGCTGGAGGTGGCCAGGTAAGCGCTTTTGACCGGCCATTCATGCCGCCCCATTCAATTCCGAACGCCTGCAGCCTCTCAGAAACCCGCCGCAGGTAACTGTACACCTGCCCCACACACACAACCACTAACTGAGACACCTTCGTAGCTAAAGTTTCTTTTTTTTTCTCCAATTACTATCTAGCGTTGACCTGCTGCGTTCGGTCAGCTTTTTTCGAATATCCTTCCACCTCTTTTGTCATAAGAAAAGCGGAAAACGAGAGCTATTTGAGAAATCGCACTTTTTTATGTAAGCAGCAAATAATTTCTTTATTCTTTTCCTGGCATATTATCAACTAATAGTGAGAAGCGCTTATCTGCATCATCTGTTTCACGCTTGTCATCACTTTGACTCACTCTCAATCGGCTTTCAACTTCTTTTGCTACATTTTGTCATGCTGCATTGCTTGGCAAGGCTGTTTCTCGTAATTACAGAAACGCCTTTGCTTTTAGGCACTGATAACCGAGAATCACTAACGCACCAAATATCATTATTATAACTGTCGTTCAAATATTTACTTTATGTTTTCACTTATTAACGTAATCGCACCGAGCTATTTTTTTATGTATTATCAGGGGCCCAAAGTTTCAGAACATGGCATTGAGCATTTTCAGTAGCAGTACGTTCGACATCATTCCTAAACATCTTATTGTCTACCTAGTCAACGTCGTGAAAGTTTGCGGGCACGTTCGTTAATTATTCTTTTCCCATTGCTCACAGTACTTTTATTGTCTTTCCAAAGAATAAGAAATACTGCTAACTGGGGGATATGAAAGCAGGACTTACACCATACGGACACAGCCATGCATTTAAACAGTTCTTTGCTCTTCGAGTATGTCTGCAACGGATCGTAATCGCTGTAACACTTCAATATGTCGGAAACTATTAGGTTGCACCTGTGATATATATAAATAAAGTCTTCTTATTTCCGTGTTTTTTAACGATTCCACCTAGTCCGACTCTGATGCCGTTTATGACCTTGATCTTGCTCTGGATATGGCATAAGGATAACATCAACTAAGGAATATTTTTAAAAAGTAAATAAATGTCCTTAAGAAAGAGGAACGACAGACGTAGAAGAAATAATATCTCGTTGCGCAAAAGCAGAGAACTGTATCACATGACTGAACAGTTTAGTTCCGCTTCACGGAAAGGCATCAAAAATTTTACTGATATGCAACACGAACGGACAACTATTGCTACCGAGCGAGGTGGTGCGGTGGTTTGCACACTGGACTCGCATTCGAGAGGACGAGGGTTCTAACCCACGTTCGGCCATCCTGATTTACGTTTTCCGTGATTTCCCTAAATAGCTTCAGGCAAATGCCGGGATGGTTCCTTTGAAAAGGCACGGCCCATTTCCTTCCCCATCCTTTCCTCATACGATAAGACCGATGACCTCGCTGTTTGGTCCCCTCCCCCAAATCAATCAACTATTGCCTGCCCTAGAAAATTTTCCACAATATTAATAGAGCTCCACAAACCACGGTACGATGGCTAGCCGATAGTAAGAAGTACGTCACGAAAGGCGCTGTTGACTCACAGACAACTGCAAGGACTATATACTGACAGAAGACCGACTGTCTAAAGTTCCTGGACAAGCAACTTACAAAACTGAGACTGGAACTCAAAAACGCCCGTGCACTACAGAGACGATAGACCTATAATGATAAGATGAAAAATTTTGGGAAAATAAGCAACAAAAGATAGACGGACCCTGATTAGCAGTTCTACATATTCTTTAAAGAGTCAAGTGCATAAAGCAGTATGTATACAGAAGAACTGAAACACATGCCGAACCTTATCCTTAGAAAGTGAAACATACTAGCGTCTTTTTATACTTATATGGATATGGTGTCTGTTCTTTCGGACATATCCGAAAGAACAGATACCACTGATGACCTGAAATCGTCTAGAACGATTTTAGAATTATATAATAATACCTTCAGCTGCTGACGGGCGTTGATATATATCAACGGGGACAGGTGAAAATGTGTACCCCGACCGGGACTGGAACCCGGGATCTCTTGCTTACATGGCACACGCAGGAGATCCTGGTTTCGAGTCCCGGACAGGGGCATACATTTTCACCTGTCCCCGTTGAAATCTATCAACGCCCGTCAGCAGCTGGAGGTATTAATATATAATTCTAATTTTGGCGTCTCTTTGGTGATGTTCTGTGCTCAGAAGTATTGTACCCATTTAAATAGCACACAGCAAATTTTACAAGTTAAGCCACCAGTATCTGTCATCATTTCTGCCACGATAAGATACAGTGATATTATAACGTATTTTGAGTAACGAAGCAAACGCGCTGAAACAGTTGGAAAGTGAATGTAAGATGTGTTCCATTTTCTTCATGACAAAATACAGTCGATATCGTAAACATATTTTGAAGATGTAAGCAGAGTTTAGAACATTTATAAGAAATTAGAAATTTATGTATTTAAAGGGGACTCGAAAATGTTCCCACATTTTTAAAGAAACACTCCACCAAACAGGGGAAAATGTTATACCTGGGAGCACTTTCCAGACTTTCTCCCTGTAACAGAAGTTTAATACCTATTCTCATTCCATTTTGAAACGATAGCTTTCACAGAATGTGTGCTGCAGTCTTTTTCTGAAATTACAAAAAGTTCTCCGAAAAGTAAGATTTTTCTAATTGTGACAAACTGTTCCAAAGTACAACATGCGCATAGTAAGAAATATTGTATTTAATCTAAATGTCTTGGAATCGAGTAAATCTTGTCAATAATGTATGTAATAGCTCAAATGGTTCAAATGGCTCTGAGCACTATTGGACTTAACATCTGAGGTCATCAGTCCTCTAGAACTTAGAACTACTTAAACCAACTAACCTAAGGACATGACACACATCCATGCCCGGGGCAGGATTCGAACTTGCGACCGTAGTAGTAGCGCAGTTCCGGACTGAAGCGCCGAGAATCGCTCGGCCGCCGCGACCGGCTTTAATAGCTCACATGTTACATTATTATTCTACTGCACACCAATAATAGAGAAGACGTAATTTTAAAAACGTTGCCGCACGGGATTAGCCGAGCGGTCTCAGGCGCTGCAGTCATGGACTGTGCGGCTGGTCCCGGCGAAGATTCGAGTCCTCCCTCGGGCATGGGTGTGTGTGTTTGTCCTTAGGATAATTTAGGTTAATTAGTGTGTAAGCTTAGGGACTAATGACCATAGCAGTTAAGTCCCATAAGATTTCACATACATTTCAACTTTTTTTTTTCAAAAAGTTTTTAAATTTAGGTATTGGCAACCAACACAAATTTCAGTTTTCACGGTTGCGACATTGTTAAGACATAAAAGAAATTCATTTAAGTTTACAAATGTAAGTATTTCATTGCATAACTACTTTCCGTTTCAAGGGGCAACATGGTGCATGATTGACCAAGTGTGCCTTAACCGTCCACACGTTGTGTAAATGGTTTTAAAAACACATAGAATTTTATTTGCCGTAAAACTCTGTAACTGAAAAATTAACAGTATCCTCCAAATAGCTTTACTATATTATTTAGCACATGTAGAACACGTAATATTTACAAACGCTGCACAAAACATAACCTCATGTCACACAACAACAGCAACATTAGAAAATGCCGGAAAATGTTTGTGGCGATTTCTAGTGCGCATTCCTTCGTGTAATTCTAAAATCTGTCACTAAACTGCACCACGGACCAGGAAACATCTAAAGCTGTGCTTAGGGACACATCACGTGCTCCTAGCTCCACTATCCTCCAGGTACAATGCTTCCCCATATCTCCTTGTCAAGCTCACTGTGAAAATTTGTTTCCAATCGTTATTTGCTCCCAAGCTTTCCACGTTTATCTCAAACCAATTGTTCATTTAATCAGTGGTCAGTCGCACAGACAATTTCCCTCTCTTTTTTTCCTAGCGTTTATCGCTTCGTTCGAGGCCTATTTTTTCATGATTTGGCAAACTTACTTAACTTTGTGGCCGGATGCTTTTCTCGCTTCTACGTTCGTCAGTTAGCCCAAAGGAGGGAAACTGCGCGCGTCATTTCTCTGTGAAACTGGCGAACTTTTCTCTAAATGTTACTGTATGGTAACTACTTTTGCATTGTATGTTTCGAAGTGGAGACTCGGTACCATCTCAGCATTTGGTATCTCTGAGAATACGGACGTGATTAGCGAAAGACTGGCATCATGAACTTCCAGTATAAATGTATGTCAGTACAGTTATAGCGTATCACAGCAGGCTTAAAAAGTTTAAAGAATTGTTTATTATTATGCTACCATAAGTGTGTTGCGTTTGCACCGTTAATTTTCTCATATGGAAGCTGTTAAGATGTGAAGCACTGCACATGTTATACAGTCCATGTTTTCTCCCTCAACAATCCTTAGTTAAACCACATGTACAACTTGAGGGTGAATCTCTTCTGTTTGCTCAAAATAAATTTTTTTTGGAGGGTGTCCGTCTTGAGCGAAACACATTTTTTTTTCTTTTCTTCTATTACCCAGACATCTTTTGCTGAAGTTCCTGCATCATTGGTAGGCATTTACTTTCTTTCAATTAAACAGGAAAAAATGCTTTTTACTACTTACACGCATATAAAGTTGAGTTTTTAAGAAAGTATTTACAGATTTGAAAAACAGACGAAGTTTTGTTTATATGTCTTGTTACCACATGCTGTGCTTCTCCTGACTTTTTATATCTTGCATTACAGTTGTTTTCCTTTCACAGTCTTGCACACAGTCTGGAAACGCGTGACCGCTACGCTCGCAGGTTCGACTCCTGCCTCGGGCATGGGTGTGTGTGATGTCCTTAGGTTAGTTAGGTTTAAGTAGTGCTAAGTTCTAGGGGACTGATGACCTCAGAAGTTAAATCCCATAGTGCTCAGAGCCATTTGAAGCCAGTCTCCCACAATAAGGAAACCAGAAAAAGTAAGTGAAATACAGCCACACACACACACACACACACACACACACACACACCACACAGAATTAATTGGTTCAAATGGCTCTGAGCACTATGGGACTTAACATCTGAGGTCATCAGTCCCCTAGAACTTAGAACTACTGAAACCTAACTAACCTAAGGACATCACACACATCCGTGCCCGAGGCAGGATTCGATCCTGCGATCGTAGCGGTCGCGCGGTTCCAGGCTCAAGCGCCTAGAACCGTTCGGCCACAACTGCCCGCCGGATTTTATTAATAGTGGGCCTAACCACACACACACACACACACACACACACACACACACACACACACACACACTACCACACAGAATTAATCAATATTGGGCCTAACCACAACATTCACAATCGTAAAATTTCGAGGTAAAATTTTCTACGTTAAATTCTCTACGGTTGTAGGTGACAGATTGTGGAAGGAAAAAAACTGTTATACAAAACATTAAAAAAATCAGGAGAAACACAGCATATGGTAACAAGACATACATACAAAGTTTTCTCTGTTTTTCAAATTTGTAAATACTTTCTTAAAAAACTCAAATTTGTATGTGTACAAGTAGAAAAGAGTAATTTTTCCTGCTTAGCTGACAGAAAATAAAAGCTCACCGATGATGCTGAAACTTCAGCGAAGCAGGTCTGGATAGTAGAAGAAAAGAAAAACATTTTGCTTTGCTCAAGCAAACGCCCTCCAGATACAAACGTACTTGTATATGCGTTGGATGATTTTATTTAGTACATTCAATTAATATATGAAGAAACCAGGTTAGCGTATACGCCCAGCGTGGAGACGGCTTTAGCGTTTTATCAATAAGTGAACGCTGACTTGTACGAGAGCGTCATTAATACCCGAAGGACTCATAGTAACGAACGTACAGCGTGCGATGGCGCCTATTTCGGTAGGCGGAAGCCGCCGGCCAGCAAGTCACGAAAGTCGTCCCAAAGAGGCGACATTTTTTGTGAAGAGCGAGCGGCCGTGAATGAGCCAGGCTGCGCCCGTGAATGGAGGCGCCCTGCCCACAAGCACGCGTCGCCCACCAGCCGTAGCTGCGCCCACAACGTTCACACACAGATTTACGAGTATGGTAGCACGCAGCCGTCCCACGGCGCCGACACTGTCGTAATCGCTGCACGGGACGCGTATCTACCTATATACCCCGCTAGACACACTGCAGTGTGAGGCGGGATGTACACCGTAGGTACCAGCATTATCGCTTTCCTGCACTATTCCATTCACGCACCGAGCGAGGAAACAAACTCTCTCCGTACGCCTCTGTATGTGTCCTAATCTCTTACCTTATTCGCACGATCGCTTCACAGAATCTACGATAGTGACAGCATAACAGGCGCACAGTCTTCTTCCAGCACAAGTTGTCTCAAATTACCCAGCAGAGTTTCGCGATAACTACAACATCTTTCTCCAAAGGATTCCCATTTAATTTGCCCGAGGATTTCTCTTACACGTTGGTGTGGGCTATAACTTGTGATGATACTAGCACCGTGTCTATTGTCACGCTTACATAATAACGACGCACACACTGGAAAAATTCCATAGAATTGATCGCAATAGCATCTTGTGTGCAATTTCCTATACAAATACACCGCATTTTCCCAGAAAGCTGCCAACAAATTTAACGAGGACGCACGACAAGTGTCACAACCCGATTTCCCAGAAACTTCGCTCAGTGGAAGAGGGGTCAAAATAGGCGAACACGGGTTTCGGCTTATCCGTAGAAAGGGTCAAAGTTCTTGACGCAATTTAGACGTCTTTTAGCGCACAATAACTTAGACTTGAGTGGCAGTACAGTGATAGCCTCGCGGCTTCACCCTTCAGCACCCCGTGTTCGAAACCACGTTATTCCTTTTATTTTACATTTTCTTTTATCTATAAATGTCTGTAGAAGGTTGTAAGGTGCCTCTTACGTGAGGAACACATTTTTACCAGTTTTAATATATTATTGTCACTCACTGATGTATTCGCGATAGTTAGGAAGTGCTCTAGTCCGTAGCCGGCCATGAGTCGGAGAGCATTTCCCACGCTGGCTGGCTAGGTGACGAAGCGACCATACGTCGCGGGTAGTGGGGTGGGGCTCGGCGCTGAACCTTAGCAACAAGCATCAGCCTGGGAAATATACATGATGGGAAGTACCGCCATCTTTCCGCCAAAGTCACCGATTTTGTTTATTTATATTTAATAATTAAAGTCATTTATGACAACATGAATACTAGGAGGAGCCTCTGGATGTTTAAAACTATTTATCATAATTTTGCCCCGTTAAAATTCACACTCGTCCATTAACAAATGCATATCTTAGTAAGTACGAATTCGATCGGAAATCCACTATGACGAAACTAGTGAGTGATACGGACTGCGCGCCAAAGTCGTCAGTCGGCGTTAAGAGCTCTTCCTGTCTTGTTCAATGGTAGCCATGCTCTCGGTTACGAGTAGTTTGTGACATGAGTGTTTCATTATTGATCTAATAGGAATAAACGTGATATTAGGCATTCTGAATGTTAATTTCGAGTAAATAGATACCCCAAAGTTGATAGACAGCAATTTGAGACAATTAGCTTCCACCGACAGAGACATCCAATGCGCCAATGAAGAATCTGCACGGGACGACATTTACGAGAGCTGCACCGCGAACAGGTAGGAGGAAATCCGACGACGCGACCCACCAAGGCGGATCAAGGAAGGTCCGACTTACACTCGCAAAGTCCGGGTGGAAATTGTGGTTCAAATGGTTCTGAGCACTATGCGACTTAACTTCTGAGGTCATCAGTCGCCTAGAACTTAGAACTAATTAAATCTAACTACTCTAAGGACAGCACACACATCCATGCCCGAGGCAGGATTCGAACCTGCGACCGGAGCGGTCGCTCGGCCCCACACTGTAGCGCCTAGAACCGCACGGCCACTCCGGCCGGCTGTGGAAATTGTGACCATTCATACTGTATGTCACATATACCACCCTCTACGGACTCGCGGCTAAGCTGAGTAATAACAGTATCAGTTTAGAAGCGAAGGGAGCTTGCAAGGTTACTTCAAAAATATTTCTTAGCAAGTTAGGGGATACAGGGGCTGTATATTAATTGTAAAATTACAACAGGGTTTCACAATAAGGGTCATACATTTGTTATATAACATACACTGCAGCGCCAAAGAAACTGGTATAGCCATGCGTACTCAAATACAGAGATACGTAAACAGGCAGAATACGGCGCTGCGATCGGCAACGCCTATATAAGACAAAAAGTATCTAGCGCAGTTGTTACATCGGTTACTGCTGCTACAGTGGCAGATTATCAATATTTTAGTGAGTTTGACCATGGTGTTATAGTGCACTAACGATGGGACACAGCAACTCCGAGGTAGCGATCAAGTGGGGATTTTCCCGTACGACCATTTCACGAGTGTACCGTGAATACCAGGAATCCGATAAAACATCAAATCTTCGACATCGCCATGGCCGGAAAAAGATCCTGCAAGAACAGGACCAACGACGACTGAAGAGAATCGTTCAACGTGACAGAAGTGCAACCCTTCTGCAAACTGATGCAGATTTTAATGCTAAATCATTCAAAGAAGCATCATCGATGTGGGCTTTCGGAGACGAAGGCCCACTCGTGTAAACTTGTTGGCTGCAGGATACAAAGGATACAAAGCTTTACGCCTCGCCTTTGCCCGTCAAAATCGACATCGGACTGTTGATGACTGGAAACATGTTGCCTGAACGGACGAGTATCAAATTGTATCGAGCGGATGGACGTGTACGGGTATAGAGAGAACCACATCAATCCATGGACCCAGCATGTCAGCAGGGGACTGTTGAAGCTGGTGGAGGCTCTGTAATGGTGCGGGGCGTGTGCAGTTGGAATGATGTGGGACCCCTGATGCGTCTAGATACGACTCTAAAAAATGGTTCAAATGGCTCTGAACACTATGGGACTTAACTTCTAAGGTCATCATTCCCCCAGAACTTAGAACTACTTAAACCTAACTAACCTAAGGACATCACACACATCGGTCGCTCGGTACCAGACTGTAGCGCCTAGAACCGCTCGGTCACCCCGGCCGGCTAGAGATGACTCTGACAAGTGACACGCACGTAACCATTCTGTCTGATAACGTGCATCCATTCATGTCCATTGTGCATTCCGACAGACTTGGGCAATTCCAGCAGTATAATGCGACACCCCACACGTCCGGGATTGCTACGGAGTGGCTCCAGGAACACTCTTCTGAGTTCAACCACTTCCACTTTTCACCAAACTCCTCAGACATGAACATTATTGAGAATATGTGGGATGCCTTACAACGTCCTGTTCAGAAAAGATCTCCACCCAATCGTACTCTTCCGGATTTATGGACAGCCCTACAGGATTCATGGTATCAATTGCCTCCAGCACTACTTCAGACATTAGTCGAGTCCATACCACGTCGTGTTGCGGCACTTCTGCGTGCTCGCGGGGACTTTACACGACATTAGGCAGGTGTACCAGTTTCTTTGGCTCTTCAGAGTATGTGTGTGGTATTTTCAGAGGTTTAAATCCTCATATTCTTATACAGGGTGATTCAAAAAGAATACCACAACTTTAGGAATTTAAAACTCTGCAACGACAAAAAGCAGAGCTGAGCACTATCTGTCGGCGTATTAAGGGAGCTATAAAGTTTCATTTAGTTGTACATTTGTTCGCTTGAGGCGCTGTTGACTAGGCGTCAGCGTCAGTTGATGCTAAGATGGCGACCGCTCAACAGAAAGCTTTTTGTGTTATTGAGTACGGCAGAAGTGAATCGACGACAGTTGTTCAGCGTGCATTTCGAACAAAGTGTGGTGTTAAACCTCCTGATAGGTGGTGTATTAAACGTTGGTATAAACAGTTTACAGAGAATGGGTGTTTGTGCAAAGGGAAAAGTTCTGGACGGCCGAGAACGAGTGATGAAAATGTAGCACGCATCCAGCAAGCATTTGTTCGCAGCCCAGGAAAATCGACTCGCAGAGCTAGCAGAGAGCTGCAAATTCCACAATCAACTGTATGGAGAGTCCTACGAAAAAGGATGGACCGCCACCACATTGGTACTTATCTGTCCGTAACTACCTGAACGTCAACTACCCGAGGCGATGGATCGGCCGCCAGGCAGCCCGTGACATCACTGGCCTCCAAGAAGCCCTGATCTTACCCCCTGCGATTTTTTCTTATGGGGGTATGTTAAGGATATGGTGTTTCGGCCACCTCTCCCAGCCACCATTGATGATTTGAAACGAGAAATAACAGCAGCTATCCAAACTCTTATGCCTGATATGCTACAGAGAGTGTGGAACGAGTTGGAGTATCGGGTTGATATTGCTCGTGTGTCTGGAGGGGGCCATATTGAACATCTCTGAACTTGTTTTTGAGTGAAAAAAAAACTTTTTAAATACTCTTTGTAATGATGTACAACAGAAGGTTATATTATGTTTCTTTCATTAAATACACATTTTTAAAGTTGTGGTATTCTTTTTGAATCACTCTGTATTTCATTATTGTATCAATGCTTATGTTTATTCCTCAGAAGGACTGGTGCATTCTCTTAGATGATAGTGAAATTCCGAACACCAACAGCATCGCGCAAACGCAGGTTTGCCACAGTCATATTTCTTCGTACGAATCTCACTCGGAAAAGAAATTTCGTGAACGTTGCTGAAGATTTCACGCTTTAGCAACAATTTCGCGGCAAACCATGTATAACGGTCCATTTTCCCAAGTAACTGGCGCTTCCAGTTGATTAGGAATCAACGCATAGACTTTTATTGCATCGTGTCTAATTGTGGTATCCATCTGCTGTGTTGTGCAATTCTGCAATTTTCGGATCAAATGATTTATTTGCCGATGAAAGTATACGTCACGGATTTGACAGAGCGAGGTACACTTCGGAGGAATTACTTTCTACGAATAGGTTGGCATTCCATCTTCATCCATGAATTTCTAATCGTGTAACGAAGGATCACTCTGATACATAAATGACAAAATAAATAAAAAGAATAAAATCTGGTGTCGAACTCGGGGCGCAGAACCGTTAACCCTCGGCCCTAGCCGCTGTGTCACCGATTGAGGTGAACCCGTTACGCGTTAAAAGGCACATAAAGTACCTGGAAAACTCTGACCGGCGTTTTCTCAGAAATGGTCGGTTATCTACAGATAAGCCGAGGCATGTGTTCGCTTATTGTGACCTCTGTTCCACTAAGCTAAGTTTCTGGGAAATCAGGATATGGCACTTGCAGTGTTCTCCTCATAAGTCTTCCATTCCTCTTCCCGTTCCGGATTTTATGTGCCCATCCTATCTCATTATCACTTCTTAGCACACACATCAAAAAAAGTTTTGCAACTCCTCGGTTCCGAAAGTTCCGGAAACTGTACAGAAAATTGTAATAGAAATCAACAAAAACATTATTTCCGCCCTTTTTATTGCTCATGAAAACCACACATTGCACGCTGTATCGCCATACAGCGAGACCTTCAGAGGTGGTGCTCCAGATTGTTGTACACACCGTTACCTCTATACTCAGTAGCATTTCCTCTTGCATTGATGCGTGCCTGTATTCATCGTGGAATACTATCCACAAGTTCATCAAGGCACAGTTGGTCCAGATTGTCCCACTCCTCAACGGCGATTCGGCGTAGATCCCTCAGAGTGGTTGACGGGTCACGTCGTCCATAAACAGCCATTTTCAATCTATCCAAAGCATGTTCGATAGGGTTCATGTCTGGAGAACATGCTGGCCACTCTAGTCGGGCGATGTGGTTATCCTGAATGAAGTCATTCACAAGATGTGCACGATGGGGGTGCGAATTGTCGTCCATGAAGACGAATGCCTCGCCAATATACTGCCGATATGGTTGCACTATTGGTCGGAGGATGGCATTCACGTATCGTACAGCCGTTACGGCGCCTTCTACGACCACCAGCGGCGTACATCGGCCGCACATAATGCCACCCCAAAACAGCAGGGAGCCTCCACCTTGCTGCACTCTCTGAACAGTGTGTCTAAGGCGTTCAGCCTGACCGGGTTGCCTCCAAACACGTCTCCGACGATTGTCTGGTTGAAGGCATATGTGACACTCATCGGTGAAGAGAACGTGATGCCAATCCTGAGCGGTCCATTCGGCATGTTGTTGGGCCCATCTGTACCGCTCTGCATGGTGTTGTGGTTGCAAACATGTACCTCGCTATGAGAGTCGGGAGTGAAGTTGGCCATCGTGCAGCCTATTGCGCACAGTTTGAGTCGTAACACGACGTTCTGTGGCTGCACGAAAAGCATTATTCAACATGGTGGCGTTGCTGTCAGGGTTCTTCCGAGCCATAATCCATAGGTAGCTGTCATCCACTGCAGTAATATCCCTTGGGCGACCTGAGTGAGGCATGTCATCGACAATTCCTGTCTCTCTGTATAGCATCCATGTCCGAGCAACATCGTTTTCGTTGACTCCGAGACGCCTGGACAATTCCCTTGTTGAAAGCCCTTCCTCGCACGAAGTAACAATGCGGACGCGATCGAACCGCGGTACTGACCATCTAGGCATGGTTGAACTACTGAGAACACGAGCCGTGTACCTCCTTCCTGGTGGAATGACTGGAACTGATCGGCTATCGGACCCTATCCGTCTAATAGGCGCTGCTCATGGATGGTTGTTCACATCTTTGGACAGGTTTAGTGACATCTCTGAACAGTCAAACGTACTGTGTCTGTGATATAATATCCACGGTTAACGTTTATCTTCGTGAGTTCTGGGAACCGGGGTGATGCAAAACTTTTTTTGATGTGTGTATTATCCCTAAATATTTATACGATGTGACGTACTCGGTAGGTCACTTACTTCTCTTTGTTATAAGTATTATCTTACGAAGGCGTGCTGAAAAGTAATGCCTCCGAATTTTTTATGTGAGAAACACCCAAACCTTTTTAAATAAAACAAATTTTATTAACATTCTACATTTTTCTTATTCATGTCCTACATATTTGCAGCCTTCTCCCACTTGAAGGCTCCGAACTTTTGCTTGGAACATGGCGGTGTGTAACGTAACTACGTCGGTGCGTGAGAAACAGCGTGCTGTAATCGAGTTTCGAATTTCAATAGTTCATCCTTTCCTTCAACATGACTATGCCAGACCACACACGAGCGATACGACATGTGGGTTCACTGGCATCTATCATCCTCCATAATGTCCCGATTTGGCCCCATCTGATTTTTATCTGTTTCCAGAACCTAAAGAACATCCTCGAGGACTTCACTTTGATACTGATGAAGTGGTGCAAGCATAGGTGGCTCCGTCAACGAAATCAAACATTCTATAGTGGCGGTATGAACAAACTAGTCTCTCGTTGTCAGAAATGTATTCTTCGCCGGGGTGACAATGTTAAGAAATAAATAGGTAGACATGTAGAATGTTAATAACTTTTGTTTTATTTTAAAACCTTTTAAGAGTCTTCACGGAAAAAATTCGGAGGCGTTACTTTTCAGCAAGCCCTCGTAGCTTTCAAAACATTTAAAGAGAGCTATTATTCATTACACCAAGTGGAAATTCTGTCCAAGTCTCTTTACATTTTCTTACGGTTGTTTCTGTAGACAACACCATCGTCAGCGACCAGTTTCTTTACTGTATGCTCCATTTATTTTGAGGTCTCTGAAAAAATTTAATTGGCATGAAGTTCATTAATTCATGTGTATCATACACTACATGATCAGAAGTATCCCCGGACACCTGGCTGAAAGTGACTTACAAGTTCGTGGCGCCCTCCATCGGTAGTGCTGGAATTCAATATGATGTTGGCTCACCCTTACCCTTCATGACAGCTTCCACTCTCGCAAGCATATGTTCAGTCAGGTGCTGGAAGGTTTCTTGGGGAATGGCAGCCCATTCTTCACGGAGTGCTGCACTGAAGAGAGGTATCGATGTCGGTCGGTGAGGCCTGCCACGAACTCTACGTTCCAAAACGTCCCGAAGGTGTTCTATAGGATTCAGGTCATGACTCTGTGCAGGCCAGTCCATTACAGTGATGTTACTGTCGTGTAACCACTCCGCCACAGGCTGTTCATTATGAACAGGTGCTCGATCGTGTTGAAAGATGCAACTGCCATCCCCGAATTGCTCTTCAACAGTTGGAAGCAAGAAGGTGCTTAAAACATCAATGTAGGCCTGTGCTGTCATAGTGCCACGTAAAACAATAAGGGGTGCAAGCCCCCTCCATGAAAACCAAGAACACACCATAAAACCACCGCCACCGAATTTTACTGTCGACACTACACACGCTGGCTGATGACGTCCCGGGCATTCGCCATACCCACACGCTGCCATCGGATCGCCACATTGTATACCGTAATCCATCACTCCACACAACGTTTTTCCACTGTTCAGTCGTCCAAGTTTACGCTCCTTACACCAAGTCAGGCGTCGTTTGTCATTTACCGACGTGATGTGTGGCTTATGACTACGAAATCCAAGTTTTCTCACCTCCCCCCTAACTGTCATAGTACTTGCAGTGGATTCTGATGCAGTTTGGAATTCCTGTGTGATGGTCTGGATAGATGTCTGCCTATTATACATTACGACCCTCTTCATCTTGTCGGCGGTCTCTGTCAGTCAACAGACGAGGTCGGCCTGTACGCTTTTGTGCTGTACGTGTCCCTTCACGTCTCCACTTCACTGTCACATCGAAAACAGTGGAGCTAAGGATGTTTAGGAGTGTGGAAATCTCGCGTACAGACGTATGACACAAGTGACACTCAATCACCTGACTACGTTCGAAGTCCGTGAGTTCCGCGGAGCGCCCCATTCTGCTATCTCACGATGTCTAATGTCTACTGAGGTCGCTGATATGGAGTAATTGGCAGCAGGGGGCAGCACAATGAACCTAATATGAAAAACGTATGTTTTGGGGGGTGTCGGGATACTTTTCATGTGTATTCTATCTATTCAAAATGTTCAAATGTTTGTGAATTCCTAAGGGACGAAACTGCTGAGGTCATCGGTCCCTAGACTCACACACTACTTAAACTAACTTACGCTAAGAACAACACACACACACACACACACACACACACACACACACACACACGACACATGCCCGAGCGAGGACACGAACCTCCGGCGGGAGGGGCTGCGCAATCAGTGCATAGCGCCTCAAACCGCGCGGCTGCTACGCGTGGCCCTATCTAATCCAAACAGTTTTACTACACGTTTTATCGAAAAAATTCTACTCAAACTTGTCTTACATGGGACTTAATAACTGTCATCTTTGATAGCCAGTTGAGAGATCTTTAGATGCACCTGGTTGAAAATATTTGTTCCAGCAAAATTCACAGCCACGTTTGTGTTGATGATAGGCTAAGAGCAACAAACCGTAACTTAAATAATATGTGTTGTAGAATATTACAGACCTGTCGTGTGTTTTCATTTATAATGTAATATAAGAAATACCCCATCAAGAACCAAATGAACAGTCAGTTACGCAATAATCTTAGCCTTGATGGTACGGCGATGTGTGTGATCCTGAGATCTAAAGTGTGACGGTCCTGTGGTGAGTTATAGTGCTGTTTTCTCTTTCATCGTTCCTTGTTACAGGGCACGTCATGTCAAGGAACTCGCGTCACGAGGGAAACCAGCCAACATCTCATTAGTTAAAGAAAATTATAAACGTTAACATCCATATGACGAACCTGCAACCGGGGTGTTTGTATCTAATAAACTGTATTATTAACTCTGGCTGGTTGCTGTTTTCGTTTTTTTTTCTTTTAAAGCTATCCTGTAACTTAATACTTGGTCCACCAGGTTGTCACTTCGTAATGTCAAGGACAGGATACTCTCCTGCAAATTTTCTCTCACAAAAATGGAGAATGGCTATGATTTGTCAATCCTCATTTAGTTATTTATACCCGCCTCTGTAGCTGAGGTCGCGGTCGCGGTTGCTCTCGAATCAACAGGTTCAAATCCTAGGCATGGAACAAACAGCCGTCGCTAGCATTTGGTCGAAAGGGAAAGAGAGGTAGTGGGGTAAAGTTCCTGATAACCACATTTTGTGCTAATGTCCTGGATTAAATTGAAAAAATCCCTGCAGTGTCTCATGGCGTGAGGATGTGACATAATCGAGTGTGATTCGCCTGGTGGATGCGGACGTTATAGTTCGAGGATCCCTTGCTTCTATTCGAGAGGAGTAGGCTGCGCACCAACACCATGGTCCCTTCTCTCATTATCATACAACCAAACACGTCACTATACTGTACACACACCCACTACAAACTCATTCAACACGCACCACATACAATTAAGGTACAAAGCTGAAAAACCGCTGGGAAAGTGACTACTGCACACGAATGAAGAGAACACTTTCCGATTAGGCGGCTGAATGTACCACTCGTACACTCCCAGACGAAAACGCCATACGACTCCTCCTTGTTTTTTTTCCCCTTTGTTTATGCCCACTTTTCCGTTTGTTGCCATTATCACCAGTTCCACGGAAACTATCCATTGAGACTAATCGCAAGGCGTTCCCCCATTCTGCATGTTTTCATTAGTTTGATACAACCAAGCAAATCTAATCGTTGCTGATGTTTCGATGCTGACTCTGTATTAGAAAAGTCGGACTAGTTTGGTTCAAAGCTGCGGCCCGTCACAAGAAATGCATGTGAATGCTTTGCAGTGACGGGTGTGGTTCGAGTGCAGCCTTTAACATCTGGGTCACCTTTTCATTACGATTTCCACCTCCACAGTCATCTGTTCACAAAATCAGCAACTTTGTTGCTATTCCAGTGTTATGAGAAAACGACTGTTCATACCATATCAGCATGGTCGCTTTTCCTTCAGTCACCTATTAGCGCCGGTTCATCATTTACATCTCAATCTAAGACTATACGCAGAAAGCTACGTTATGTTGCGTGGTGGAGGGTGCTTATGGTGCTGTAATAATCCCCCCATTTTCTGTTCTATTCGCGAGCGGTGCGTCGGAAGAAGAAATGTCGATAAACCTCCATATGAGCTCTAATTTGTCCGACTTCCTCGTCGTGATCATTTCGCGGGAGTATGTGGGAGAAAGTAATATGTCGTCCGACTCTTCCTGGAACGTACTCACTTAGAATTTCAATAGTAAACCTGTTTGTGATGCATAAAGCTCTCTCGTAGCGACTGCCACTGGAGTTTTTCGGGCGTCTCCATAACGCTCTCGCGCCGAGTGAATGATCCCGTAACAGAACGCGCCGGTCTTCACTTGATCTTCTCAGTCTCTTCTATTAAACCTACCTGGGCAAGCTCCAAGGCTTATCAACAATACTCAAGAATAGGTCGAACGAGTGTTTTGTATGCTACTTCTTTCGTTGATTAATTATATTCTCATAAGATTCCTCCTATGAATCTGAGCCTGGCATCTCGTGTTCCTATTATTTCTTTTATGTCATCATATCATTTCTGGTCGCTCCTGACATTTCTTCCCAAGTATTTTGTGCTTGTTATTATTTCCAGTGGCACTTTTCCAATAGCATACTATACAGCAATGGATCTCTTCGCCTATGCGTGCGCAATACGTTACATTTATTTACATTCAGGGTAAACTGACAGGCCCTGTACCAGTCACGAATCCTCTTCAGGGCTTCCTGCATTTTGATACAGTTTTTTGATGTTACAGTCTCCTTACAAACAACATCGTAGCGAGCGAACAGCCTGACGGAACTTCCGACATTATTCATTAAATCATATGTTGTAAATAGTAATTGCACTGTAAAACTCCTGTAGTGTATTCCAGAAGGTCCCCCACATCAGTCGACTTTGTCGCATTAAGAACGACGTGTTGAGGTCTGTCTGGTAGAAGTTCTGAATCTAGTTACAGATCCGCTCGATACAAGCTAAATTCGAATTTTTATTTTATTTATCGACAGTTCAGAATTATAATGAATGCCTTTCGGTGCTCTGTACTTCATGGAGGATTAAAACTAGCTGTGTTTCGTAAAATTTTCGATTACGTAACCCATGTTGCTTTCTATACAGGGGATGTTCGGTATCCAAAACGGTTAGATGTGTGAACTTACAATAGTTCCATAATTCTAAAACTGATTGACGTCAGTGATACAGCCCTATAGTAATAGGCATCTCCCATTACTTACAATAGTTCCATAATTCTAAAACTGATTGACGTCAGTGATACAGCCCTATAGTAATAGGCATCTCCCATTACTTACAATAGTTCCATAATTCTAAAACTGATTGACGTCAGTGATACACCCCTATAGTAATGGGCATCTCCCAATGATCTTCCTAGAAAACAGAAATGACTTACACATTTTTCCAGTCGCTAGAAAAACTTCGTTGCTCCAACAACTTAAGATAAACTACTGTTATAAAGGGAGCTCACTCTTTCCCATAATCTTTGAAAAAGCCTACAGGTACTTCATCCAGTGAAGATGGCCTTCCGCCATCGCAAGTTTTTTGAGGATTTTGTATTCCGTGATCACGTTTCTCAATATATGCTATTTCAGCGTTCGTGCGATGATTGAAAGGAGGGGCCATATAACAATATTCCACGGTGGAACAATTAGGGAAGATCGAGTTCTGTAGTTCGACATTGTCCCTGTCATCTTCCGTTTCGGTGCCAATATGGTCACTGAGCGACTGAGCAGACGAACGAGATACGTGTACTGCTTTTGCGTAAGACCTAAACTTCTTTTCGGTTGGAAAATTTTTACTTTCTCCTGAAAGAAACCTATAAACTTGATAGAAATAAAAGCTGTGTACTATCTGTGAAAGTTTCCTTAATGAGTCTATAGTTACCGTTTAGATAAAAGAGTAATTTGCCCATTCCCTGACTAATATAGACTGGTGAGCTGGGAACCACACTGTAAGGTTAAATTCATTTCTTTAGTACTGATGGATAATTCCTATCTGCAGAATACAATCCAGTTGCCAAAATACGAACAGTAACAACTAGAAAAATGGGACTCCAGTTTCGAATATCGTCATTTGTACGAAATAACGCCATGTCTTTCTTCTCTTGGCTCTCCAACATTGCGATAACTGGTTGACAGTCTTCCCTGAAATACAAGAAGTCATCAGAGTCTAGGAATGTTCGATTTGAAGAACACCTGTCAAGACAGTCTCAGATTCCTAAACTTAGCCGCAACGTTCAAGGTGAGGTTCTCAGTATAGATATCATCTTCCCAACTAAGTGTAAACAGGTAACACAGCGTAGTCCACGAAATACTCTAAAAGCATCCGAGATAAGAATAATATTTTTCTCCGAACGCTTGAAAGAAGCTCTTGGCAGCTGTTGCACTGACTATTTCTCAGTAAAAAATACCGATCAGGCGACGGAACAAAACGTTTCTGGTACATTTAACGGTATATTGCACGGTAAAAAAATAAATCAATATGTTGGGAAAGTTTTGGAGGTTACAGTGTCGTGTAACGGTTGCAAGGTAGGAGAGGAACTGACGGAACTGAAGAAATTAGATTTAATGGAAAAATCCGAGGGAAATATAGTCCACCTACCAAGTACCTAGCTTACAAAATCATGTTCGGCTATTACTTCAATATTGTTCATCAATCTGCAATCCATAGCAGAGAGGATTTATGGAGGACGCAAAGAGGAGCAGCGCATTTCGTCACATATTCATTAAGAAAGTACGGAAGTGTCACAGAGATGCACACCGGACTCCAGTGGTAGACGCTATGACAGAGATGTCGTGCATCACAATAGGGTTTACTATTAAAATTCCGAGAATGTGCGTTGCTGGAAGAGTCAACCAATATACAGCTTTCTCCTATGCATAACTTGTGAAAAGACCATGAAAGTAAAATTCGAGAGATTTGAACTCACACTGAGGCTTATCAACAATAGTTCTTCCCAGGGACCATTCGCGGCTGGAATAGGAAAGGAGAAAGTGCCAGGGCTACACAAAAGAGTCTGCGGCAACGCACTGTTAGGTGGCTTGCGCTATAAAGATATAGATGTACTTGTAGAAATATGGACTGTTTTATTTCTCAGGAGATAGTCAGTACTCAGTGGTGCAGATGCTCCGCCTGTTGACGTCCATTCGCCAATAGTAGTGGCACAAAGTATATTTCAACGCAGTTTGTCAGTGTGGATTGCCTACATCAGGGGCAGGTATGCACTCAGGGGCAAACCTGTTGTTCTCCTCTGATTGACAGGTCATTAACCTATTGTTCTCCATTGATTGACATGTCCTTAACCTATTGTTCCCCGCCCCCTCCCCCCAACCCTCAGGAAACCTCCCCCCTTGCTGCTACAGTACACTTTCAGGTCTGAGTTATTGGAATAGCACCTCTCGCTCTTATCAATTTGATTGACTACTTAATTAAATTGATCAATTAATTAACCACTACCCCTCTGGTAAACCTGGAAATTGGCGGGAAAAAGACTCAGTTGGAGGTTATTCGATTGTAGTGTGTGGAATATTGTTTAAGCAATTTAGACAATGTATAGAACATTGTAACATTGTTTAGTTATTTATGGCAGTGTGTGGAATATAGTTTATTTATTTATTCAAAGAATTTTTCAGGAAATCGATCACCGCACCCACATACCCATCCCCGCCCCCCTCGCCCCCTCCCCTCTCCCCCTCTCCTCCTCTACTTGGAAACTGGTGACTCTGCAGTGGAGAGGAAGGATCTCACGAAGGGAAATTCAATGGTATATTTTTTAAATAAAAAAATCAGTTTGTGCGACTTGGATTCCTCTTGCTCATCATACTCTGCTGTTTGGAAAGATACAGGTCTTGTGAGAAGTAATTACATCGATCGCATTTCCCTTTTTATTCCGATTGTACAACGAATACTGTCATGAAACACACACCACACGTAATTATACACAGTTAAAAATCTGTCGATCGTGAAGCACGCACTGCCCGCCCTCCCGTGTCCACTGGACTGCACAGGACAGTACCGCAGATGCTCCCAGAAGTCGGGATGCACCAGCGGCCCCCGCAAAGTGACGACATGGCCGTCAGCAGCAGAACCACGCACAGGTGTCAGTTCATGTCCCACAAGGATGAGGCAGCGGCCTTCCTTTCATACTTGACACCCGAGAAATTCATGTCGAAATACGTGTTCACCTAGGCACCGTTGCTGGCGCGATGATGCTGAGCTGTGGGTCCAGCGCTAGAGAAATCTGTTCCAATGCTTCCCAGAATAGCTCAGGGTGCGTTGTTCCTAGCGATCCTAACTGGACATGCGAGACGCCGCGAGCCACTGCCGGAAAGACGAATAGAGGGGCGTGAGTTATTGCTCAAAGCCTGCTGCCAATGGCAGCCAGCAGGTGAAAGTCGTGTCTATTTTCGGGTATACAGTTAGAGTTCTTTGAGTGTTATACTGACGTCACATGTCTATGTAAATAAGACCAAGTCAACCTCTGGGCCATGCCATGTGTTTGCCGTTGCTGGCGCGATACCTCTCTACATCTACATCTACATCTACATGACTACTCTGCAATTCACATTTAAGTGCTTGGCAGAGGGTTCGTCGAACCACAATCATACTATCTCTCTACCATTCCACTCCCGAACAGCGCGTGGGAAAAACGAACATCTAAACTCTGCAATTCACATTTAAGTGCTTGGCAGAGGGTTCGTCGAACCACAATCATACCATCTCTCTACCATTCCACTCCCGAACAGCGCGTGGGAAAAACGAACACCTAAACCTTTCTGTTCGAGCTCTGATTTCTCTTATTTCATTTTGATGATAATTCCTACCTATGTAGGTTGGGCTCAACAAAATATTTTCGCATTCGGAAGAGAATGTTGGTGACTGAAATTTCGTAAATAGATCTCGCCACGACGAAAAACGTCTTTGCTGTAATGACTTCCATCCCAATTCGCGTATCATATCTGCCACACTCTCTCCCCTACTACGTGATAATACAAAACGAGCTGCCCTTTTTTGCACCCTTTCGATGTCCTCCGTCAATCCCACCTGGTAAGGATCCCACACCGCGCAGCAATATTCTAACAGAGGACGAACGAGTGTAGTGTAAGCTGTCTCTTTAGTGGACTTGTTGCATCTTCTAAGTGTCCTGCCAATGAAACGCAACCTTTGGCTCGCCTTCCCCACAATATTATCTATGTGGTCTTTCCAACTGAAGTTGTTCGTAATTTTAACACCCAGGTACTTAGTTGAATTAACAGCCTTGAGAATTGTACTATTTATCGAGTAATCGAATTCCAACGGATTTCTTTTGGAACTCATGTGGATCACCTCACACTTTTCGTTGTTTAGCGTCAAATGCCACCTGCCACACCATACAGCAATCTTTTCTAAATCGCTTTGCAACTGATACTGGTCTTCGGATGACCTTACTAGACGGTAAATTACAGCATCATCTGCGAACAACCTAAGAGAACTGTTCAGATTGTCACCCAGGTCATTTATATAGATCAGGAACAGCAGAGGTCGCAGGACGCTTCCCTGGGGAATACCTGATATCACTTCAGTTTTACTCGATGATTTGCCGTCTATTACTGCGACCTTCCTGACAGGAAATCACGAATCCAGTCGCACAACTGAGACGATACCCCATAGGCCCGCAGCCTGATTAGAAGTCGCTTGTGAGGAACGGTGTCAAAAGCTTTCCGGAAATCTAGAAATACGGAATCAACTTGAGATCCCCTGTCGATAACGGCCATTACTTCGTGCGAATAAAGAGCTAGCTGCGTTGCACAAGAACGATGTTTTCTGGAACCATGTTGATTACGTATCAATAGATCGTTCCCTTCGAGGTGATTCATAATGTTTGAATACAGTATATGCTCCAAAACCCTACTGCAAACCGGCGTCAGTGATATAGGTCTGTAGTTAGATGGATTACTCCTACTACCCTTCTTAAACACTGGCGCGACCTGCGCAATTTTCCAATCTGTAGGTACAAATCTATCGGTGAGCGAGCGGTTGTATATGAGTGCTAAGTAGGGAGCTATTGTATCAGCGTAATCTGAAAGGAACCTAATCGGTATACAAACTGGACCTGAAGACTTGCCCGTATCAAGCGATCTGAGTTGCTTCGCAATCCCTAAGGTATCTACTTCTAAGAAACTCATGCTAGCAGCTGTTCGTGTTTCAAATTCTGGAATATTCCATTCATCTTCCCTGGTGAAGGAATTTCGGAAAACTGCGTTCAATAACTCTGCTACCTGTGGATGCTGACATCACAGGTCACACTAAAGATATCTGTTCCAATGCTTCCCAGAATAGCACAGGGTGCGTTGTTCTGAGCGATTCTAACAGGACAGTCCGTCCATTACATATCAGTCCCTTCCCAGAATTCGCAAAGTGCTGCAGAAGTAGTTAACCGTCGCTTTTGTGGAGCTTCCGTGATGTCTCAGGTTGTCTGCATGGAAATTCTTGTCCTAACATTACCTGTTTACGGAAATTGCCCGAATAACACCAGATGCATTCTTCCTGATGGTCCTAGTGGGTCAGCCCATCTGTTACTGAATTTATCCGCCAAATTACTGATACTGCCTGTCCGCCTTTTTTTTTTTTTTTTTTTTTTTTTTTGCAGATGACACTTTCAGTGGCAAAAAACTATTTTGTACAAATCGCCATATTGCACTGACAGTTAAACCCTGCAAAAGTGATCTACAGATCGTCAAATACATCCCACGTATTCACCTTACCTCTGTGCAGTGCCGGCGGAGGAAACTAACACCATAAATGCAGCCCATGACCGCAGCCACAGAAGAGCATGTCAACCAGAGAGAGATGCCAGACAGCTGTGGACAACCACATATCCCGGGAGAGTGCTATCAATACTCCCAGCGCAAACACTCATCATATTGAATCTTTTCAAAATTCCACACAGTATACACGCGACACACACGGTCCTGAAGGCAACTCAATGCAAACTGGATATTAGTTCACTATTCACCCACCCAGGGGGAGCCGCGAGCCAAATCGTCGTAAGACATAAGATTTCTCGGACTTTCTGAATTGATGTACAAAGGATGGTCAAGCCCCATTTCGGAACAAAGGCGTTACTGTTTCTAGGCCTGACCTGCTTGCTTGTTGCTCTGCTTTCTACAGCCATATCCAGACTTTATTTGGTTGAGAGGACATCGATTGTGGTGTATGTTGAGTGCATCTAGCAGGTGAAATACGTGTGGAGGACACGATTTCTGGCATCTCCGGTGGTACCTCGCTATGAGTACCGCCCATCGATTTGTGTTTTCGTGCACTAATCGAAGCGTTAGGGTTGCAGGTGCCAGCCAGCCAGCCAGCAGCGGTCCAGCCAGCAGCAGCAGCAGCAGCAGCTGTCCGGCCAGCCAGCCAGCAGCAGCAGCAGCAGCAGCAGCAGCAGCAGTCAGGCCAGCCAGCAGCGGTCCAGCCAACCAGCAGCAGCAGCAGTCCGGCCAGCCAGCAGCGGTCCAGCCAGCAGCAGCAGCAGCTGTCCGGCCAGCCAGCCAGCAGCCGCAGCAGCAGCAGCAGCAGCAGTCAGGCCAGCCTGCAGCGGTCCAGCCAACCAGCAGCAGCAGCGGTCCGGTCAGCCAGCAGCGGTCCAGACAGCAGCAGCAGCAGCTGCGGCAGTGGCAGCAGTGGCGGCGACCCCGCCTGCGGCAGCAGCAGCTGCAGTGTTCCTGCCAGCAGTCGCCAGCGCCAGCGGCGTGGGACTTCGGCATCCGTCTTCGTCTTCGTCCGTCCCCGGTTTTCCTCTCTCGTTTTCCGTCCTGTACCGTTTTAGTTTCTACCTGTCGTCACGTCAGCCCTCACCACCACTGCCACTACTACCACCACTGCCATAGTTTACACTTCGCCCTCCGCCGCCACCACCAGTGGGCCCAGTCGCTCCCCCCCTCCTCTCTCCATCCCTCCTCTTCTAACTCTCCCTTCACCCTCGCTCTTTGTCGCCCCCTCCCCAGCTCCTTCCTCCCACTCCTCTACCTCTGATCACTTCCCCCCACTCCCCCAGCCTGTCGCTGCAGCTCTAGCTAGGGTCGTGGCACGACGAGCCACTGCCCATGCCCTGCTCTCCCCATCGCCGTCGCCGTCACCGTCATCGTCATCGCCGCCACCTTCACCATCGCTATCTCCGGCGCCGACTACTGCGTCCATGCTGGGACCTGCCGCTTCCCGCCACCTCCCTGTAGCTCCTGTACCTCATGTCACCACCCACCCTTCCGCCGCCCTTATACGCCCTAGTGGCACCCCTACCTCCTCCACTCCCAAGAAGGCCCCACCTTGTTCTCCTTCCCCCCCCCCCAGGATGCCATGAATGTCTCCCCACCTGGCCCTGCTCCCTCCACCTCCTCCTCCTCCTCCCCTCCTCTTCATACAAGTACCTCCTCTCCCATCCCGATCCTTCCCTTCTCGAGACCCGGAACCTCTCCCTCCTCCTCTGCCAACACTTGCCTGGTGTCCACATCTCACTCCTCACTCCCAGACGGGATTCAGTTCTCATCTCCTCCCCCAGCCCCACCCTCCATACTGACATCCTCTCCCACCACCCCATCACACGGTTTGGCCCCAATGCCTCCCTCACCCCTGCTCCTTCCCCATCTCCTAACCACCAACCCCAACCCCCACGTCGCCCGCTGACCCTCACCACCATGATCACTCGGCTTAGTCTGGCAATCACGGAGGAGGAGGTGTTGGCGGAGCTCAAGGCGCATCCCTCGCTGGAGGTGCGGGCGGTCCACCGCATTTTTAACTTCGCTAGCCCCACCCACCTTATGCGGGTTTTCTCAGAGGACGCCCCTCCATTGACCATCTCCTGAAGGAGGGTGCCCTCCTCTTCAACCAGCAATATAAGGTTGACCCCTCCTGTTCCACTCCTCAATCCCTTCGCTGCCAGCAGTGTCTGCGCTACAAAGCACACACAACAGCTGAGTGCCGCGAGGCCCCCACCTGCCCGCATTGTAAGCAAGCGCACTTCCTCCGGCAGTGCCCTCACCTTCAGTCCCCTCCCTCCTGTAATACCTGCAATCTCCCCCATCCCACCTACTCCCAAAAATGTAAATCCCGACCCCCTCTGACCACTCCTGAACTCAACATCCCTGTCCGCCCTCTGGACGCCCCCACCCCTCTGGGCAATTCCCTTTATCCCCCCCCACCGCCTAGGACATCATCAGGTTCCTCACCATTGTCCTGCAAAACGTCCACCCTTTTCAGCGCCCAACAGGTCTCCCTCGCCGCCTGTTCCGTCTTCCACCTAAAAATCTATGCCACCTACTCCCACAACCAGGCCCATTTCACCTTCTCCCGTCTTGACACCCTCGTCTAAATCCCTGTCATGACGCGACAGCGCCATATCCTGTTCAACAACATCCGTTCCCTTCCCACCAACAAGAAGCTCTTCATGCACACCCTTACAACCCACCGAGTGGATGCCTTCCTCCTCAATGAAACCTTCCTCCAGCCCCACCACACCATCCAGACTTCGCCCTACCTTCTCCACCGCACCAAAAATCCCTTCCTGATAGCGCGTGGCGGGGTTGCCATTGGTCACCACCGCCAGATCTCGGTTCGGCCCCAACCTCTCCTTCCCTACCCCACCGAACACCTGATCCTTAGTCTCTTCTTCCCCGGCCTTACCGTCACCTGCGCCACCATCTACATCCGCCCTAACGCCCCTATTCCTTTCGACTTCCTGTCCCACATTGATCATACCTTCTCCTCCTACGTGATCGCCGCCGACCTCAACATCCATAGTCATTCCACCATCCATTTCAGTTCCTCTCCACCCTCCAAGGTGACCTCATCCCCATTCCGCAGCACACCTGCCCCGAATTCAACTCCACTCCCGATGTCATCCTCTCATCCCCCAACCTCTTTGGCCGCATAGCGGTGGATGTCCTGGACCCCATTGGTAGCGACCATCTCCCTGTCCTCCTCACCGATTCAGACGGTCGTCGCCCCCACCCCGACCGTCATAATGACCCTCCCCCAAAGTACGTCCATGAATATTCCCATGCCGACTGGAATGCCTACCAGGATGCCCTCTCCACCCAGGTCAATCACAACCCCCTCATCTACAATCACCCTGCTGATATTACCCATGCCGCCTCCTTTCTCCAGCAGACCTTGTCTGAGACCATGGAGGCCCACGTCCCCACTGTCACCATCCACCCCCACAGTCCTACTTTACCCCCACTGGCTGTCCTCCTTCTCCATGAATCCCGCTCTCTCTACTGTGCCTTCCTCCACACGCGTGATCTGGACACACTACAACGCCACTGGCAACTCCAGCGACACATCCAAAACTCGCTCGCGGCTAAGAAACTCCGGGACTGGCGATAGACATGCACCTGTTTAAATGCTACCCTTCCCATAAACTCGTCCAAGTTCTGGTCAGCCTTCCATCGCCTTACCGGAACTAAACCCTTCGCCAAATATCCTCTTCTCTATGATAATCAACCCTTCCCTGACACCCTTAGTAAGACCAATCACTTTGCCTCCTACATCTCCGATGTCTTTTCCATCCCTGGCGATCCCCAGTTCGATTACTCCCTGTTCCCAGAGGTCCGCGATCAAACTGACACCGCCGTCCCCCCCCCCCCCCCTCGCACCTGGTTTCCAGTACTTGGACAACATGGAACACACACAGAACTCAATGCACCTATCACTACACAGGATCTCATTGCTGCACGCACCACCGCTCCTGGTCACGATCGTGTCACCTACTGCCACCTCTGTGAAGCTACTGTCTCTTTCCTCTCCACCCTGGCCAGGCTCTACAATGTAGTCCTGTCCACCTGCTACTACCCCGACCTGTGGAAAACCTCCCATATCCTGATGTTCATTAAACCCGGTAAACCGCCGTCCGCCATCTCCTCCTACCGTCCCATCGGCCTTACCTCGGTTTTCAGCAAGGTCCTGGAATCCATCCTCACGCGCCACATCCACCAGCACCTCCACCAGCACTGCCTCCTTCCCGTTACCCAGTGTGGCTTTCGGCTGTCCTTCTCTTCCGATTGTAAGTAGGCTGTTTAGGTTTTCTTATTGGTAACGCCACGTAGCGCTCTGTATGAAAATCACTGGCTGTGCTGTGTGCAGTCTGTGGTTGGTTTGCATTGTTGTCTGCCATTGTAGTGTTGGGCTGTTGGCTGTTAACAGCACGTAGCCTTGCGCACTTGGAGGTGAGCCGCCAGCAGTGGTGGATGTGGGAAGTGAGATGGCGGAGTTGTGAGAGCGGATGATCTGGACAGAGACAGTAAATTTGTATTATTGGATGTCATGAACTCATATATATAATATGACTTTTGAACAATATTAAGGTAAATACATTGTTTGTTCTCTATCAAAATCTTTCTTTTGCTAAGTGTGCCTATCAGTAGTTGGTGCCATCAGTAGTTTGAATCATTTATTTTGCTGGCAGTAGTGGCGCTCGCTGTATTGCAGTAGTTCGAGTAACGAAGATTTTTGTGAGGTAAGTGATTTGTGAAATGTGTAGGTTAATGTTAGTCAGGGCCATTCTTTTGTAGGGATTTTTGAAAGTCAGATTGCGTTGCGCTAAAAATATTGTGTGTCAGTTGAAGCACTGTCATGTAAAATTGTTCAAAGGGGATGTTCCACGATGACCTCCTCCTTCACATCACTCATCTCCTTTCCGAACAGCTAAATTCCCGTCGCTCCGCTATCTTCCTCTCCCTGGACCTCGAACGTGCCTATGACCGCATATGGCATTCCGGTCTCCTCTTCAAGCTCCAGACCTTCGCCCTTCCTATTAACTACGTCTGTCTGATGGGCTCCTTTCTCTCCCAACGTCTTTCCTATGTCACCATCCATAACACGGCTTCCTACACCCTCCGCCGGTGTGCCCCAAGGCTCTGTCCTCTCCCCCCTTCTGTACCTTTTGTATACGGCGGACATGCCGCCGCCGTCACCCCCCTGTCCATCTTCTCCAGTTTGCCGATGACACCGCCTTCCTTGCCCTTGCGCCCACCCCGCAGCGTTACCAACACCTTCTCCAATCCCATCTTGACCGGATCACCACTTGGTGCAACCAGTGGTTGCTTAAGGTCAATCCCTCCAAAACCCAGGCGATCATTGTAGGCAAAACCACCCCTTCCTTCCCCCTCCTCGATATCTATCTAACCATCTATGGCCGTCCTATCGCCCTCACCCCCACCCTTAAGTACCTTGGTGTCACCCTCGACCATCACCTTTCCTGGACCCCCATCTCCGGACAATCCAAGCCAAGACACACTCCCGGCTCCGTCTCCTCAAGCTCCTTTCCAGCTGTATGTGGGGTCTGGACGCCTCCAAAATGCTCTACAACTATAAATCCCTTATCCGCCCTATCCTCTGTTACGCCCATCCTGCCTGGATCTCCACCCCCTACCTTTTACAAATCCCTTCAGATCCTTGAACGCCATGCTCTCTGCCTCGCCTATCGCATCCGTCTCCCCTCCCCCATGCAGATCCTGTACGACCTCATTCCATTCCCCCACCTCCTCCTTTTCCTTGAAAGGATACGGATCCTCTACACCTCCCATAAACTCGATCCTCCTCACCCTCTTGTCTCCCCCATCCTCTCCCACCCCGCCCGTTGCCGCGCCTGTGTTCCCATGTCCCACCTACTCTCCATCTCTCCACCCTCCTTACCCTCTCCCAAGGTGGCTTCCGCCAGCTCCCCCTCCCTGATGATGCCCTCCTCCCCTCCATCGACCCCTCCTACCAACTTTGATCCTCCGTCCCTCTTCCTGTGTTTGTTCCTTTGGGCATCCTCCCTCCCTTCTCTCCCCCTTCCCTCCCTCCTCCCTTTCTCCCCACTCCTCCCCTGGGCTTGCCCTCCCCCGTCCCTCTACTCCTCCTCCCATCTCCTCCGCCATTGGCATTTTTGTTCTCCCCTCTCCCCCCCCTCACCCTTCTTCCCCTCTTGGCAGGTCCTCGGACTCGCACACGTTACGTGGACATTCGCGCACCGGAGATCATCACCATCCGTGTCTCGCGTGTGCCGTCGTGTTTTGTGTTCAGTGTTCACCGTCACGCTCCATCGTTCACGTGTACCGTCAAAGTCATCAGTGCTTGTGCGTCATGTCAACAGTTTGTAGTGTGGATTGTCATCGAGTGTGAACGGCTTCATGTTTTTTATGTTCATGTGTCTACTGTTTCTTCCCCGCCGTTTTGTTCCAACTCCTGCGTCTTCTCTGTTTTACTGTTGTAATATCTTGGGCTGAAGAACGGCGTAATATGCTGCTGCCAGCCTATCTGTTTTTATACGGGTTTTAAAATCACAATAAAGAAGAAAAAAAACGATTTCTGGTTCTCTAGACATGAGAAACACCTTAGTTGACTTTGTAAATTATAGGGATGATTTGAAATCTGTTACATCATCGACATCGGTATTCGCGAGAGGAAATACCAGTTCCCTCTATTTTTTTTTTCTTTGAGTTTTCACGTAAAGGTCTTCGCAGACGGGATAAGTTTCTAGTTACTCAATGGTTTACAGCACACTCCACCGCGCTAAAATTTCGGGTTTGTAGAGAAATAATTTCCAGTCCATATCTTCGGAATTATTTAGCTCCAGCGATCGGCAGGATTCCGCTATGTGCTTGATATCGAAAAGTATCGCGTAAATAGTGTAATATTCTGGCAAACCATGTGAAAATACATGTGTTCCTGTAATCCCAGAGTCTGAAGATGTCTGTAGCAAGCAAGCAATCAAGCAAATAGGTCGGGGCTAGAAACAGTGATGCGTTTGTTCTGAGGGGAACCGACCCAGCCTTTATGCAACAGTCTTCACAGTATATGTATGAGTGTCTGGTGGCCGGTAATGTCTGTCCTGTCATGAGAGAGATATAGATTCAGCACATTGGTAGACATAACTGGAATGATTTTTTTTTTTTTACATGGAAAATTATGTGCACTATAGATACTTAGATTAGTTCCAGAACTACGATTGTAAAGAGGAGACATATCTAGTACATTGCTCAGTGTCAGACTACAGCAACAATTCAAAAATTAATTATAGTTACACTGATAAATATGTGCCTTTTTTCCAATATTCTTGTGAGTCTAGAGTTGGCTGTAGAAAGCGTAGCAGTAAGCAAGCGGGTCGGGGCCAGAAACAGTAACGCCTTTGTGCCGAGATGGGGCTTGCCCATCCTTTGTACATCAGTTCAGAGAGTCTGCGAAAGCTTATGGCTTATGACAATTTGGCTTGCGGCTCCCCCTGGTCGGGTGACTTGTGAACTAATACGCAGTTTGTGTTGGGTTGCCTTTGGGAACACGTGTGTCACATGTATACTGTGTGGAAATTTGAGAAGATTCAATACAATGAGTATTTACGCTGGGAGTATTGATAGCATTCTCCCAGTATGTGGGGTCGTCCACAGCCAGGAGGCCTCTCTCTCTCTGGTTGATATGCTCTTCTGTGGCTGCAGTCAAGGGCTGCGTTTACGGTGGTAGTTTCCTCCTTTGGCGCTGCATAGCAGCAGGGTGAATACGTGGGATGTATTTGACAATCTGTAGATCACTTTTTCAGGGTTTAACTGTTAGTGCAATATGGCGATCTATACAAAATAGTGTTTTGCCGCTGAAAGTCTCGTCTGCAGAAGAAAAAGGCAGACAGGGCTTTCACAATGGCAGCATCAGTAATTTGGCGGATAAATTCAGTAGGGTCCCATTAAGACCATCAGGAAGAATGCATTCGGTGTTATTCAGGCTATTTTCGTAAAAAGGTACTCTTAGGACAAGAATTTCCATGCAGACAACCTGAGACATCACGAAAGCACCCACAAAAGCGGCGGTTAACTACACACCTGGAAATGGAAAAAAGAACACATTGACACCGGTGTGTCAGACCCACCATACTTGCTCCGGACACTGCGAGAGGGCTGTACAAGCAATGATCACACGCACGGCACAGCGGACACACCAGGAACCGCGGTGTTGGCCGTCGAATGGCGCTAGCTGCGCAGCATTTGTGCACCGCCGCCGTCAGTGTCAGCCAGTTTGCCGTGGCATACGGAGCTCAATCGCAGTCTTTAACACTGGTAGCATGCCGCGACAGCGTGGACGTGAACCGTATGTGCAGTTGACGGACTTTGAGCGAGGGCGTATAGTGGGCATGCGGGAGGCCGGGTGGACGTACCGCCGAATTGCTCAACACGTGGGGCGTGAGGTCTCCACAGTACATCGATGTTGTCGCCAGTGGTCGGCGGAAGGTGCACGTGTCCGTCGACCTGGGACTGGACCGCAGCGACGCAAGGATGCACGCCAAGACCGTAGGATCCTACGCAGTGCCGTAGGGGACCGCACCGCCACTTCCCAGCAAATTAGGGACACTGTTGCTCCTGGGGTATCGGCGAGGACCATTCGCAACCGTCTCCATGAAGCTGGGCTACGATCCCGCACACCGTTAGGCCGTCTTCCGCTCACGCCCCAACATCGTGCAGTCCGCCTCCAGTGGTGTCGCGACAGGCGTGAATGGAGGGACGAATGGAGACGTGTCGTCTTCAGCGATGAGAGTCGCTTCTGCCTAGGTGCCAATGATGGTCGTATGCGTGTTTGGCGCCGTGCAGGTGAGCGCCACAATCAGGACTGCATACGACCGAGGCACACAGGGCCAACACCCGGCATCATGGTGTGGGGAGCGATCTCCTACACTGGCCGTACACCACTGGTGATCGTCGAGGGGACACTGAATAGTGCACGGTACATCCAAACCGTCATCGAACCCATCGTTCTACCATTCCTAGACCGGCAAGGGAACTTGCTGTTCCAACAGGACAATGAACGTCCGCATGTATCCCGTGCCACCCAACGTGCTCTACAAGGTGTAAGTCAACTACCCTGGCCAGCAAGATCTCCGGATCTGTCCCCCATTGAGCATGTTTGGGACTGGATGAAGCGTCGTCTCACGTGGTCTGCACGTCCAGCGCGAACGCTGGTCCAACTGAGGCGCCAGGTGGAAATGGCATGGCAAGCCATTCCACAGGACTACATCCAGCATCTCTACGATCGTCTCCATGGGAGGATAGCAGCCTGCATTGCTGCAAAAGGTGGATATACACTGTACTAGTGCCGACATTGTGCATGCTCTGTTGCCTGTGTCTATGTGCCTGTGGTTCTGTCAGTGTGATCATGTGATGTATATGACCCCAGGAATGTGTCAATAAAGTTTCCCCTTCCTGGGACAATGAATTCACGGTGTTCTTATTTCAATTTCCAGGAGTGTATTTCTGCAGCACTTTACGAATTCTGGGAAGGAACTGATTTGTAATGGACGGATCGGTAGAAACAATGCACCCTGTGCTATTCTGGGAAGCATAGGAACAGATTTCTTTAGTGCGACCTGTGAAGTCAGCATCCACAGATAGAGAGATATTGCGCCAGCAACGGTAAACACTTGCGCATGGCCCACAGGGTGACTTGGCTCTTATTTACATAGACATGTGATGTCAGTATAACACCCGAAGAACTCTAACTGTATACCCGAAAATAGACACGACTTTCACCTGCTGACTGCCGTTGTCAGGCAGCCTGAGAACAATTATTTGCGCCCCTGTATTCGTCTTTCCGGCAGTGACTCGCGGCATCTCGCGTGTTCCGTAAGGATCTCTAGGAACAAGGCATCCTGTGCTATTCTGGGAAGCAATGGAACAGATATCTATAGAGCTGGACCCGCACCTCAGCATCATCGCTCCATCAACAGTGCCTAGGTGAACACGTATTTCGATAGGAATACCTCGGGTGTCAAGAGATGCTGCCACCTCATCATTGCCTGACCTGAACTGACACCAGCTCCAATATACCCTTGATTTTCCCTTCGTGAGATCCTTCCTCTCCACTGCAGAGGCGCTAGTTTCCAGGTAGAGGAGGGTAGGGGGAGAGGGGAGGGGTCGAGGGGGACAGGGATGGGGTGGCGGGTGTGGTGATCGAATTCCTGAAAAATTCTTTAAATAAATAAATAAACTATATTACATGCACTGCTATAAATAACTACATTGTCTAAATGGTTTAAACAATATTCCATACACTACAATCGAATTTCCTCCACATGACCCATTACTGAGTCTTTTACTCCAATTGCTGGGTTTACCAGAGGGGGAGGTTAATTAATTAATCAATTTAATTAAGTAGTCAATCAAATTGATTAGAGTCAGAGGGGCTATTCCAGTAACTGAGACCTGAAAGCGTACCTGTAGCAGTGTGGGAAGTGGTTTCCTGACGGTGAGAGGGAGGGGGTGCACGAACAATAGGTTAAGGACCTGTCAATCAAAATGATGGATCCTTTTAGCAGAACAATAGGTTAAGGACTTGTCAATCAAAGGTGAACAATGTATTAATCACCTGTCAATCAAAGGAGAACAATAGGTTTGCCCCTGAGTGCATAACTGTCCCTGATGTAGGCAACCTGCACTAACAAAATGTGTTGAAACATAATTTGTCCCACTACAGCTAATTTCTTATTGGTTGTGTTTGCCTCTTACTTTTGCTATGCTCATGATGTGAGACATAGTAATTACAACTGACTCCTACATCAGCCATTCTGCACATATTGTTTTGATGTTGTACTAACATCAGTAATAGATTAGCTAAAGCATAGTGTGAATGCTGTAAACAGTGAAATGTAGACCCTATCATTCATTGTGGGAAATGGCAGACATTGTATTCCTCTATAGTTTGGTCAACGGCATAACTCGATAGGCATGCATGTCATGTTGTTCAAACGACATTCTAATCACCATATTCCAGCTTCGACAGTTTTTGTTGGTTAAAGATGGCCTTTCGATCGAATCTAGTCTCGGCAGTTGTTAAGTTTTATGCTACGACTAATATTCAGTGAAACTGTTTAAGTGTAATTTTTAGAAAAGAGTTTATACTTTCGCATCTCGGTGAACTCTTTAGACTTTAACGTGACTGTGTACATAATGTAACTTTATGCTTACTAGTGGCTGAATGTAACCATTTCCTGTGGGGCATATGAAACTTCTATGTTTAAAGTACCTATATGCAGTCCTCATGGACAGTACATGTGTGTGATAACTATATTTCCATGTAAACTTAATATGTAATCTCAGTGCTTCCATTTCGGAAAAAGAATCACATAGCCACTGAGTTAAATAATATCAGAATGTGAATAGAGGGTGATTTTCTCTACTGTGTACAAACTCTTGGGACTGATTGATGAGAGGATATGGAACAAAAAAGATCTAATGAACTTATGTCCCGAAATTCATGGTTTCCATGCTAGAGACCATTTATTCAATCATAGACTCTTACAGAGACTGCGGTCTAATACGCACTGTGCCATGCAGCCACCATTACAGTATGCATGGTTTCCCCCCTAGAGGGTGGTACTGTTCCACATACGTCATGCCCTCGCACCTTCCTGCCATAATAATTGACAATGTTGTGTCCTATTCACTTTTGTTGCTGACGCACTTTGTAGTGGATGTGATACAGCGATGTAAACAATGGTTTCGTATTCGCATCAAGAATTTTCCAACATGGTGTTTACTTATGGAAAGGAAAATGGCAATGGACGATGGACAGCAAGGTTGTATCAGGTGACCTATCCCCACTGACAACAACCACAGCATTCAATGTTTGCAACAGAGTTTCGTCGTTTGTCTGAGACAGGGTCATTTCATGAAGCAGGAAATCAAGAAGAAGGTATCCAAAATGTTCAGACACCACACTTGGAAGGCGACTGCCATGTCCGTACCAGGCAGTTCACCCGAAAGTACAAGGGTAAGCCAGATGACTGTGTGGATCATTCTCCATGACAATTGTTACTACCCTTATCACATACAGCATGTGCAGGGCTTACTAACGAAAGACTTTCCACATTGGGAGCAGTTTTGTCACTGGTTTCCTCACCAGACAACCAAGATTCTGGGATTTGTGTCATCCATCTTATTCACAGATGAGGCCACTTTTACGTGGAGTGGTATCTTCAGTTTTTATAACAGTCATCTGCGGGATAGTATGCAGAATCCCCATTGCATGGTGACAGCGAATCATCAACATCGGTGCAGCTGAAATCTGTGGGGCGGGATAATTGGCAACCGAATTTTGGGACCAGTCTTCCCTCCATGTCGCCTAACTGGCTGGAACTATCGGTCCATCTCTAATGACCTCATTGTCGACGGGACGTTAAACACTAACTTCGTCCTCCCTCCTCTTCAACTAGCGGCGTTTCTTGCGGGTAACTTTGCCTCCCCTTCTGGAAGAAGTGCCATTGATGATCTGAAGAGTTATGTGGCTACATGATGGTGCTCCAGTCCACTTCGTCGCTAATGTGCGGACAGATCTCTATCATGTCTTCCCTTGTCCATGGATCGGATGAGGGGGTTCAGTTGCACGGCCAGCTTGTTCACTGGATCTCAATCCGTCCAATTTCTGGTTATGGAGCCATCTCAAAGGTATCGTGTATACAGAGCCCATTCCAGACGTGGAGACACTAGAGCAGCGTGTTTGTGCTACCTATGATACTGTTCGGATGCAGCATTGCCAATGTGAATGTATGAGAGAGAACATGCCGCAGCACGTACACGCATGCATTGAGGTACATTGAAACCATTTTCAGCACGTACTGTAACTGTGGCTGCATGGAGCAGCGCATATTAGACAACAGTCTGTAAGAATGACCGATTGAATAAATGTTCTCTAACATGGAATATAATTTTAAGAATATTGCTGGCACCTGCTTTCTTATTTGCTTCAACGATTTGATAATTAAGCACCAAAACTTCTCTAGGACAACTTTTTGTATCTACAAGGGTTGAAACTTTAATAGGGGCAACTATTTAATTACAGTTCGTATAAAATAGATACGTGTTTCAAAGTTTTACTGACCTTAAAAGTAGTCGGCAGCAATGTGTATAACCCATTGCCAGTAATGTGAAAGTTGTAGTATACTCTTAATATTACATAACATAATTTTATAATTTTTAAAATATATTTATTTAATGGAATCGTTATAACATTTTAATCTGCATAAATGAATAATTTTACTTGCGAATGGTAAGTTAAAGGTAAAATAATTAACATTAAACTAATTAATGATATATAAATGGTATTGATAATTTTGTAACTGATGCAAAAGAAAGGGAAGTGAGATAAAATATTTGGCACAAATTTACTTATATCATTAGCAACTCCTGCTGTGTTAAAAATTATTGAGCATCTTATAAAACAAGAAGAAACAGGTTGTAAATTAACAAAATGTAAAGGGGGATTTCATCTTTTGTTATTGAGTATGCTACCACATTTACCTTGTGTTGGTACAATGTTTGTAGGAGTATCCACCATGGTAAGAACAATGATAGACAAGAAAAAAGGTGATAAAAAATTTCAAAAAATAATTAAAAATATAATAAATTTTTATCAAGTTTCGATATGGAAAAGAAAAATTTCGATATCTTAGAAGCATTTCTTTGATTGATGAACTAACTAAAAAATAAAAAATTTTTGAACATGGTACAGTTAGTTTAGATAGTTCTGATAATGGCCTTACTCACAGAACTTTTATTATTAAATAAATAATACAAATATTGCATTAATACATTTGGTGCAATATACCAAAAGAATCAATTACTTGTTTAGGGAAAAATGATTAATATTTTACTGTTGAAAGAATATGAAAGTATAATCATTTTATTTCTTATCATTTGAGTGCTTTTGTTTTAAAACTGTTATCAAATAATGCTAAATTTAAAGACATTTTGCATATAATAAATTTACATCTGTCAAATGAAGAGAAATACAATAATAAGAAAACTTAGGATCAATAATTAATAAACATGAATTAGAGAAATAGATTTAGGAGAAATATAGTAAAAGAGTAAGAAAGATCTGGTATCACAACCAAACAAAAAATTAAAATGTAAAAACAATAAAGAATTTGAATCAAAAATTATAAAAAGATATTCATGAGAAATTAAATCAAAATTTATACATATGCTGATAAACATGCATTAAATAGAAACAGCAAATATATCATATTTTTGTATGTTTTAAATTTATTATATATTATATAGAGAAAATTTTATATGGATATAAAGATATTTCATAAAGAGTTACTTTGCTTTTTTTAGGTAACTAGCAGTTATAGCAATCTTAATGATAAACGATTAGTAGGTGTGAAAGATCCAATTTATAAATAAAAAAATATTTTAGCACTATTTCGTAACTATATTACTAAAAAATTGTTTTGAAAATGTGTTAAAAATTTTGTTACAAATATTGAATATCAGAATATACTAAAGGAATGTAACAAAAGAAATGAAACTTATTTCAGTGCTGTAGAAGATAAAATCGTAAATAACAATCTATAAACACTTAATTATGCTTCAATTGAATTTAATAGAATAAAAAATAAGTTATAATAATAAAAAATAGCTGCATTTTCATCTACAACTGAAAATTAACCAAAAATACTTATTTGTAAATATATATTTAACCTTAAAGAGTTTTAGCTATCGATTAAAATATAGATAAATGTTTATCAATTAATGATTTTGATATTGCGTTAAGTGTGTCTGATAATCTTTACAGAATAACTTGTGCTAACCAGTCAATAAACAATGCAAAAATCGTATTTCCTAAGTTTAGATTTAAATGATGAATTTAAAACTGTTCCAGTAGATTTAAAAATTATTTTATTTGGTTAAATTTGATCTTATATAAATGGAAGTCCTTTCAGACAAATATATCTGGTGACAGGAATGTAAAAGTTTTACTGACACCGTCCGCAGCTCGTGGTCGTGCGGTAGTGTCCTCACTTCCCGCACCCAAGTTCGATTCTCGGCGGGGTCAGGGATTTTGTCTGCCTCGTGATGACTGGGTGTTGTGTGATGTCCATAGGTTAGTTAGGTTTAAGTAGTTCTAAGTTCTAGGGGACTGATGGCCATAGCTGTTAAGTCCCATAGTGCTCAGAGCCATTTGAACCATTTACTGACACCCTTCATCCAAATAGAGCAATAATAAAAATTGAGGACAAAGAATTGAAGATTTATGAAATGGTCTGCAAAAATAAAAAGAGTAAATTTCTTAAGAAGAATTATTGGTACTTGGATCCTAAAATAATTATTTTTGGTGGTATAATTAATTAATTACATAAGCCAATGAGAAAAATTTTAAATTAAGAAATATTATTTCTTTTGGTATATATGATTTGCCCCCAGCAGATTTAATATAAATGGATTCAGGGAACCTGAAATTAGTTTCAACAGTAACTAAGGAATGAAAGTATTTACTAACTGTATTTGTTGTTTTTTTCCAACATTGTATGGTTTGTTCCAGTTAAAGATAAAACAGATAAAAATGCAGCTAATGATTTTGTAAAGCTTAGGTGTCCAAAAATATACAAATAGGTAATGGTAAATAATTTTGTAAATATAATAGAAGAACAGATGAAAAATGTCGTAAAATTCGCTCCTCAAAGTAATTATTAATTGAGTTAGTTAAAACTAGCTGACGATTATAATAATACAAAATATACAATAATAAAATTGAAGCACATAGAAGTTAATGAAAAAAAATATAAATACGTTTTAAAATTATAAACCAAAATATAAAATATGAGATAAATTTCGAATAAGTAAATTATAATTAATATTTGAAAAAGCTGCACAGTGAATTGGTCAACAAAAGTTCTGAAACTGAAAGAGTTATTCGTTCTAATCGAACCCAAAATTAAGAACTTCAGATGGAGAAGGAGTATTAGGAAATTACTATGAGCAGGAACTACTGAACACTAACTATCCAGATGTATATTTTGTTTTAAAAGTCACAAAAAAAGCAAAGTAATAAAGTTTATGTTTAATTTTTGGATTTTAATAATTCACATAATAATTCATTATCAAAAAATAATGTGATAATGTAATTTAAAAATTTTAATCTTTTCAAATTTTAATCTTTATAGATGAATATCATTGAGAGCTATTTATTTTTTTCTTTTCCAGTGAATGAGATAAGAAACCATAATTCAGATATCCTAACAAAGACACTGAAATTAACATAAATATTGGTGATGGCTGGGTTAATCCAAATTATGCTGATGGCATCCAAATGTTAAGATGTAATGTAGGAAAAGATTTTCCTGTAATTTTTGCATTTAGCTCAAGTTCTAATTATCATATTTTCGTTGCTCTGATAAAAAATGTGCTGGGGTCGAAATAAAAGATATGCTAACAAAGAAGGAAAATTATTGTTGAAAATATGGGGATTAGAGTACCCACAGTTAAATATGAACCTGCTTATAAATAGAAATTAGTGCAACAAAAATTAAAAATTTCAAATACCGTTATCTTTCTATGAATTACAAACTATAGAGATTGCTGGTATGTGTAGAAAAAATTTCAACTATATATAACAGATCATTATAATTCAGCAGATTTTGATATGCCTTATTTTATTTTGATGTTTTTCAAACAAACCATAAAAAAATCAGTTATTCATTCTTCACTATTTCCTAATGCTATTATACAGAATATTTATCTAAAAATGGAAAGAAAAAATTTTTCCCTCAAGAGATATGGAATTAAGACCTACCAAATAACTTAAACGAGGGACACAATTGAAAGGAGTATTGATTTGACTGCATATAATTTCATTATGAATTATCCTATTTATGTTGTAAATATGAACTGCAGAAAAAATATTCTAGCAACGCAAAAAACTGCTGTAAAGCTGTGTGCTAATTTTAATGACTAAATTCCTTATGATACTTTTGCTCATATAATTTTTTGGAAAAAAGATATTGACATATGATCTCAGCATAGAATATTAGCTGACAAATCTTAAAATATTTATGTTTTTTCGTTATTGGATGAGAAATAATATATAATTTTTAATAATTTTATTAATTATCCGCTATATCTCTTGCCATCATTGATAAAATAGTTTTCAGATTCTAGAGTTACTGGCTGAGTAATTTTTAAAAATATGCTTTCAAAGATAAAATGTTGTTCCGTATCCTCTCATCGATCAATCTCTGAAGTTTGCACACAGTGGGAAAAATCTCCGAGTATAATCTGAAAAGACAATCACTGTACCTTAAGAGCATTAACAATGATCAGCTTTGGCCCTAATAACCACTGTGACTTACCTGTGCGACAACGGAACACTGAGCTGTGCATAGCAAATGCATGTCACTGTTGCAAGCTGAAATAAAATTACTTAAGTAATTCCTGTCATGTGAAATGGAAGAGTATAACGCGCCTTACATAATACACAGTTAACAGTCGGATCTTGGCAGCTGCAATGCGACTCCGAATTAGTTTGTTTTAAAAAGTTTTAAATAGCAAGTGGGATGTGGATGCTTAATGTCGAATAATCTCAAAACTAATTGGACTTTAAATTTGTATTAATTAGCATCAGTTAAAAGATACGAATATACTATACCACTGGACTTCGTTGTTAACAAATATTTCAAGGTTGAAAAAAAAACAGTAAATTTAAAAAGTTAGCTCTTGGACAAAACTTTCATGAAACTTAGTTCTTTTTTTATTCAGCATTTTAAAATAATGACACAGCAGTACTGTAACGGTCAAACAACGCAAGTTACGAATGTTTACAAACAAAAACTGAAAACGCTCCCTAAACACGATAGCCCACCTTCTGCAAAGCTAGCGCACGCGGCTGGATGTTACCTTCTTTCGTAAATTCAAATTCCAGCAACAGCATTTCGAAATTAGGCATCCGCATCAATACACACGTCTGCTACCAACGACGCATCGACGACCTATGTCTCTCTCTCTCTCTCTCTCTCTCTCTCTCTCTCCCCCTCCATCCCTCCCTCTCCCGTGCGCGGATTCCTTGATAACAACATACACTGATCAGTCAGAACATTACGACCACTCATCTACCGTCGATGTAAACCCATCCAAGCGATAACACCGTCACTTGGCGAAAAATGACTGCTAGTCAAGGCGCTTCAGTCTGGAACCGCGTGACCGCTACGGTCGCAGGTTCGAATCCTGCCTCAGGCATTGATGTGTGTGATGTCCTTATGTTAGTTAGCTTTAATTAGTTCTAAGTTCTAGGCGACTGATGACCTCCAAGTTAAGTCGCATAGTGCTCAGAGCCATTTGAACCAACTGCTAGTCAGACGCCTGCGCGATGCATGTAGTGTGTCCTTGTGTAGAATGGGTAAGGCGCCAGATATATCTAGTTTGACCGATGGCAGATTGTGACAGCTCGGAGGCTCAGCACGAGCATTTCGGAAACTGCACGATTCGTCGGGTGTTCGAGGAGTGCTGTGGTGAGTGTCTTCAACACTCGGTGAAACCACGCCCAGACGTCATGCAGTTAGGCGGCCACTACTCATTACAGATGTCGGACGTCGTAGGCTTTGCAGAGTGGTAAAACGAGACAGGCGGCGATCTGAGGCGGAACTAACATCAGACTGTAATGCTGGGCAAGTGTGTCTGAACACACAGTGCACCGAATGCTCCTAACGATGGGTCCCCCCTGCCGTCGACCCGTGCATGTGCCGATGTTAACACCACGACATCTGCAACTACGTCTGAAATGGACATGTGACCATCGGCACTGGATGTTGAAGCAGTGGCAGAGCGTTGCGTGGTCTGACGAATTCGACACCTTCTTCATCATGCCGATGGGAGGGCGCGAATCCGTCGTCGTCTAGGGGAGCAGACCCTTGATACCTGCGCTGCGGGACGAAGACAAGCTCGCGGCGGCTCCATTATACTCCGGGGAGCATTCACGTGGGTATCCATGGGTTCAGTGGAGCTCGTAACGGCCAAGGAGCATCGTACACACGTTATAGACCACGTACACTCCTTCATGACGATCGTGCTTCCCGACGGCTGTGGCATTTTTCAACAAGGCCAGGAGTGTGATGGTGTGGTTTGGGGAACACAGTGGGGAGTTCCATTTGATGTGCTGGCCCCCCAACTCGCCAGATCTAAATCCTATCGAAGTCATCTGTCAGATCTCGTCGCCCCACTCCCCAGCATTTTAGGGGGATTGGGTGACTTGCGTGTGCAGATATGGTGCCAACTCCCTCCAGCGACCTACCAAGGTCTCATTGCTTCCACGCCACGACGCGTCGGCTCTGTTATCCGTGCCAAAAGTGAACATACCGTACCGGATGGTGGTCATATTGTTCTGGCTGATCAGTGTAAACTTTGGAATCTAGCGAACCTGCTTCATACGTACAGTCAGAAAAAGCGTTATCTGTGGCAATATTATACACAAAACTGTCACATCTCATACTGTAACAACGTTAAACAATAACGAAAACAGGATCTCAGCTACGTTTTAGTGGTAATTAAAGAAGTTCTTCAAGAGTCAGCGGCAAGACACAATCAATGCCGTCTCTGCGCGATTGCAATGGAAATACTATTGGCGACAGTGCTGCCAAAGAAGAGTTACTAAACACAGCCTTCCGAAATTCCTTCACCAAAGAAGACGAAGTCAATATTCCACAATTCGAATCAAGAAAAGCTGTCAACATGAGTAACGTAGAAGTAGAAATCATCAGGGTAGTGAAGCAACTCAAATCACTTAATAAAATCAAGTCTTCTGGGCCAGACTTTCAGAGTATGCTGATACAGTGGCTCCATACTTAACAATAATATTCAACCGTTATCTCGGCGAAAGATGCGTACCCCAATATTCAAGAAAGGTAGTAGAACTAATCAACTAAATTACTGGCCCATATCATTCACGTCGATACGCATCAGGATTTTGAAACATATATTCTCCTCGAATATTATGAATTACATCGAAGAAAACGGTCTATTGACACAAAGGATTTAGAAAACTTCGTTTTTGTGAAATACAACTAGCTCTTTACTCACACGAAGTGCTGAGTGCTATTGACAAGGTATTTCGAACTGATTCCGTATTTCTAGATATCCGGAAGGCTTTTAACACTATATCACACAAGCGGCTTGTAGTGAAATTGCGTGCTTATGGAATATCGTCTCAGTTACGTGACTGGATTCGTTATTTCCTGTCAGAGAGGTTACAGTTCGTAGTAACTGCCGGAAAGTCATCGAGTAAAACATAAGTGATTTCTGGCGTTCCCCAAGGTAGTGTTATAGGCCCTTTACTGTTCCTGATCTATATAAACGATTTAGGAGACAATCTGAGCAGCTGTCTCAGGTTGTTTGCTGATGACGCTGTCGTTTATCGACTAGTAAAGTCATCATATGATCAAAACAAATTGCAAAACGATTTAGAAAGGGTATCTGTATGGTGCGAAAATTGGCAGTCGACCCTGAATAACCAGAAGTGTGAGGTTATCCACATGGGTGCTAAAAAGAATCAGTTAAACTTCGGTTACACGATAAATTAGTCAACTCTCTAACGCCATAAAATCAACTAAATACCTAGGAATTACAATTACGAACAACTTAAATCGGAAAGAACACATAGAAAATATTGCGGGGAAGGCTAACTAAAGACTGCGTTTTATTGGTAGGATACTTTGAAAATGTAACAGATGTACTAAGGAGACTGCCTACACTACGCTTGTCCGTCCACCTTTAGGATACTGCCCCGCAATGTGGGATCCTTGCCAGACAGGATTGACAGAGTACACCGAGAAAGTTCAAAGAAGGGCAACACGTTTTGCATTATCGCGAAGTAGGGGAGAGAGTGTCACTGAGATGATACAGTATTTGGTGTGGATATCATTAAAACAAAGGCGTTTTTCGTTGCGGCGGAATCTTCTCACGAAATTTCAATCGCCATCTTTCTCCTCCGAATGCGAAAATATTTTGTTGACGCCGACCTAAATAGGGAGAAAAGATCATCATAACAAAATAAGGGAAATCAGTGCTCGCACTGAAAGATATATGTGTTCGTTTTTTCAGTGTGCTGTATGAGACTGGAATAATAAAGTATTTTGAAGGTGGTTCTATGAACCCTCTCCCAGGCGCTTCAATGTGATTTGCAGAGTATCCATGTAGAGGTATATGTGGAGTCACAGTAACTTCTTTTGTTTCTCCACGAGGTTCCGTAGAGTAAATACCTCATCTACATATGAACGCCCCGCCCCGGTAATGCTATAAATTATAAAACGATATATTTGTGTTTCGTTTGCTCGTTTATTTGTTTACGACATGCTCCATTAGAAATATTTGTATGTAACCATGATTTCACGTGTTCAGATCTTTGTATTAGTTCCATGACATTGGATTCATACCCTATGTTACAGGACACACACCACTGGCAGGTAGCTACAGCCCTGGTCCGAAGCAAGGCTATAGACCTTATGCCGAGATACGTTTGGTGCGGGGATTGGGCCACGGTGACCCTGAGTGGCCATGTCACAAAGAAGAGCTATGGCGCAACCCGAATTTGCTATCGTCTTCCAAATTGCTCCACTTTTCTCCCCGAGCTATTCGTGACTTTTTCTTCTTTTGCCACAAACTGCAGCCGACAGTGAAATCATTTCTAGAATGACATTGAGGACTGCGTTGATAGCCACGCAGGATTCACATTATCGAGATTGCATGTGTGGCTATGTGTATTACACGCGAGAAAGCTCAGGGCGTTCGGTCAGGCGCACTAACCAGTGCCCACCCTTTGTAACAAGAAACCGCGTAAAGTATTCAACGTTAGACCTTGAGCGACGTCCGTACAGAACCACTCTTGCCAAAGAAGAAAGAACATTAAACACCCAGAAGAAAAAATGTTAATGTGCCGGACTGGCAACCATTAGGCCTGCGGTTCAAACTCCGGTGGGTCCTATGATTTTAAACTATCACGTTCTACTTCTCTACCTCTGTCAGTTTTTATTAATGTGAATAATATCGAGCTGCACCCGTGATTCAGAATCCACGTGAAACTGTAGGCCACCTACAAGTGGCTGCGTAAGGTAATGGCATACCACCTCTAGGTAGCACCATGCCCATTAAAGCATGTGTGCCTTAACTTGTTGGTACCTAGGATCTGGTTTTAATTTGCAGTTGCGTGCTGCACAGTTTGGAAAGCAAGTTGCGGTTCCATAGAAATCTTCTGTTCACTTAGAGGTATTCGACACTTGTGTGGTGGTTGGAAATTTGATTAATTTAGATGACAAACGGTTGATGAGAATTACTCTCATTTATACTAAACAGTTTTGGAATCACAGAGCACTTTCAGTTACTGTGCTCAGCGATTAGCTGGCTCAAGGCAACGTAATGCTTACACTAGTTGGCATATCGTTTCTGTGATGAGCACCTAAGTGTGGAAGGGAGATGACACTTTTCATATCCGAGCCCCAGTACGTCACGCTCACACAGCAACGATCCTATGAGCTGCACTATGGCGTTCAATTCAAGCTTTGGGATGATGAATGACAATTTCGCTTAACTATGTTTACCATGCTACACTCCACTATGCTTCATACTGCGACTTTCCAGATGTGCACTGTGTGTGTAGGCGCTCGGATGACCCCAGTCAGCCTCGCAATTCCGACTTAGCGCCACGACCACGGCCCCACAGCCAAACTGGGGTTCCCAACATGAGTTCATAGGATACTAAATATTGGAAATTCAAGTCAAAGTGAGGGATTTATACATGGAGCTACTATAAGGAATGATCGTAACTTCACATTAGTAGATGAAGATCGCCCCACAACATGGGGCAAACGAGAGTTTACAACTACAACTGCCAATCTCAACACTTCAACCTCCTTTAAAAAATTAAATTTAACAGAATATAATGAACAAAACTACATAAAAAACCACAAAAAATTATAACTCTTAATGAAATATAAAATAATTTGAAAATCAGTTTAATATAAAATTTTTACCTGAATATAAAAATGATTCAAATTCGGTAAAATAATAACTTCCAATTAAACAAAAAATCTTACACAAGATAAATTTTGAAAAATTTGAAAATAAATTTTAAAAATAAATTTAAAAAATTTTTTAAAAACCATGAACTCTAAAAAGATATAAACGCTAAAAACACAAACTTGTTTTTCAGTTTTTATATTATAATTAATTTTATATCTTAGCTCTCTAATTTTAGTATTCAAATTTTTGCAACTGCTTTTTGCATTTCTAAAAAATTAATGAACTTTTTATCTCATAAATTAGAAAAAATAAAGTATGACATATGTAGGATGAATTTAAATTAATATAAATTGTAATTTAGCAGAATGGGTGTTTGTAGACAAAGATAAATATTTTGTTCAAGAAACTAATATTATTGTTCTTTTAAACCTAATTTAGAATTTGGTGTTCCGATAACTTATGGACCAAAATATTCATTACTTGTTCTGCTTCATGGAAAAAGAATTCTGCATTTAGAAATAAATATTACTGACGAAAATAATAATTTGATAGATTTTTATGGTGATACTGTAACTTAATTATAAATGAATTAATAATTTTCCTGGATTCGAATTAATATACCATGAATAAACTGTTGTGTTGTATCTAATATATTACAATAATTGTGATAACATTTAATGCTTAAATTTTCTTTAATTTTTCGATGTAAATTTGTTGAATTGAGTAATAACTGCATCTTAACATTTGTTCACAATTAGGATGTATATTTTATTTTCTTTCAGTTTTTTTAGTTTTTTCTTTATGTTCTAATAATAATACATAATAATAAAAATATATAAAGGTATCATCACATAATCTTAAAATTACAAAGTCAATCTTAAATTATGGTCTTTAATTTGATGTGATAGTATTCTATCTATTTCTTCAGTTCCCTCATTTGCCAGCCGCAGTGGCCGTGCGGTTCTGGTGCTGCAGTCTGGAATCGCGGGTCTGCTACAGTCGCAGGTTCAAATCCTGCCTCGGGCATGGGTGTGTGTGATGTCCTTAGGTTAGTTATTTTTCAGTAGTTCTAAGTTCTAGGGGACTTATGACCTAAGATGTTGAGTCCCATAGTGCTCAGAGGCATTTGAACCATTTTTTGAACCCTCATTTAAAATTCCTATAGTTAAATCAACTTACTCATTTTTTGTTTATGTTGTTGTGGTCTTCAGTCCTGAGACTGGTTTGATGCAGCACTCCATGTGACTCTATCCTGTGCAAGGTTCTTCATCTCCCAGTGCATACTGCAACCTACATCCATCTGAATCTGTTTAGCGTATTCATTTCTTGGTCTCCCTCTTCGATTTTTACCCTCCACGCAGGCCTCCAATACTAAATTGGTGATCCCTTGATGCCTCAGAATATGCCCTACCAGTCGATCCCTTCTTCTAGTCAAGTTGTGCCACAAATTCCTCTTCTGCCACGTGGGATTAGCCCAGCAGTTTCAGGCACTGCAGTCATGCACTGTGCGGCTGATCCCGGCGAGGTTCAAGTCCTCCCTCGGACATGGGTGAGTGTGTTTGTCCTTACGAAAATTTAGGTTAATAGTGTGTAACCTTAGGGACTGATGACATTAGCACTTAAGTCCCATAAGATTTCACACACATTACAACATTTGAAATTCCTCTTCCCTCCAGTTCTATTCAATACCTCCTCATTAGTTATGTGATCTACCCATCTAATCTTCAGCATCCTTAGCACCACATTTCGAAAGCTTCTATTCTCTTGCTGTCTAACTGTTTATCGTCCACGTTTCACTTCCATACATGGCTACACTCCATCATACATGGCTACACTCCATACAAATACTTTCGGAAATGACTTCCTGACACTCAAATCTATACTTGATGTTAAAAAAATTTCTCTTCTTCAGCAACGCTTTCCTTGCCATTGCCAGTCTACATTTTATATCCCCTCTACTTCGATCATCATCAGTTATTTTGCCCCCCAAACAGCAAAACTCATTTACTACTTTAAGCATCTCATTTCCTAATCTAATTACTGCAGCATCACCCAACTTTTCAATATATTTTAATTTATATTTCTTTATAAATTTATATGAATATTAACTATCACACTCTCATTGTACAGTGAGAATTATGATGAAAAAGGTTCTCAAATTTATTGATATTTTGGGTTTGAAATATTATTATTATGGTTGGGAATACAGCTGAGGAATCAAATAAGGTATAACTGATTTATTTTTAATGGGAAAGATAAATATAGAAATGCAAATTTTATAAAGTTATATCTAATCATTTAATTATCTAATCTCCATGTGGTGATGAATCTATCATATTTTATAGAATGTATCTTTTATCATCTTAAGGGCTCAAAATTTTTTTACTAATCCACAGCGAATATATTTCATGTTTAAAGCTTCATATTAAATTTAAGGTACTATATTGTTCTTAATTGTTAAGTGAACAATCCTTATAAGCTTGTAAAAATATCTTTATTTTTAACAATATTTCTCTTAAATCCTTTTGGTGTTTTATCTTCCTTATATACAGTTTTATAAGCATGCTTTTAAAACATAGAATTATTCTATTATTTTACCAATACATTCATCTTTTATTTTTCCTATTACAGATTATTATCTTCAGATATATTATAAATATTATATTTGGATAATTGGTAGTATAACTTTTATATTATAGAAACAACTGTAGGTATTTTGATAACGAAGTTCAACATCAGAGCCTCTGTTTCACATGATCAGTGCTTGTGAAAACCATGTAGATTCCAATAGAAGAGTTGTTCACTGTCTAGAACTGTAATTACAAAAGGGCACAAAATATGTTCCATAATGCTAAAATATATTTCTATCGTATTAATTAATAGCTCTATAGTTCTACGTATTCGTCTTGGGACAGATCCATATATCATAACGACCAGCAGCTTTTCCCAGGCGTGTGCTATGCCACATTTTTCCAACAACCTGTGACAAAACTGCTGCTACGTTTGTGTCCAGTTTTTCTGAATATACGATACACAATTTATTGGACAGCCCACAGGTCCTGTGGCCTTTCCTCTATTAAGCGACACAGATCAACTTTCTATCGTGCTCTTACTAGTATTTCTCCATATCTGGCTGCATCACAATTGTGTTGAAGACGTAGGTGGGAACTTCATTAAAATCTTCTGAAGTTACTTTGTAAAAGGAAATCCGATGTTTCCACCTTCAATTTATAATATTCTATTTTGAAACAAGTGCCTGGAAAATGACAGTATGGGCAGGGTCTGTTCTGGTACAATGGTACCATTGTTCTCCTTATGTAAACAATTACATCACTTGACCTTGGCCCTTATGTGAATAAACCATGCAAATATTCTCTTAAGTTATTTTTATGTAAGTGTAAATTATGACCTTAATGTAAACAAACAATTCACTAGTACTCTTTCATGTTGCCATCCCCCCTCTCCCCCTGAGTAGTCCAGCTGCGCTCTTCTTAATGTAAACAACAACATCACTGTTATGTTTATGCAACTGTAATTTAGTATGTAATGTAAACAAACAGTGGACCAATGCTCTTATCATTTATTTACTAAATCCCTTTCAAACTGTGCTCCCTTGCCCCCACAACTTTTTTCCTATTGGCAGAAAATGGGCAGGAAGTTACCTTATTGGCGTGATTTGACCCCACCACAAGTCCCCGCCTGCTCCCCCCACCACCAAAAGTCCAGGATATGGTAGCCATCATGAGAGGAACTCGTCATTCATGATCTGTACATTGGTCGATCAACATCGTGATGAAGTATCAGTAGCAGAGATTAGCCATCACTTTCAGGCAGAATAAGAAGAAGAAGAATTTGACTGTCACATTGAAATGTATTATTAATCAATACCCCTCTCATTTTTGTTGTTTGTCATTGTGTGTGTATATGTGCGTTTGATTTAATGCCATTTCTCCTACAGCACAACGGGCCGCTGCTGATGCAGTGAAGGGACTGTTTCTGGATTTTGAATTTCCATTGTCTACGAAACGCAGCAACAGAACACAGTCAACATACCTGATTTATCGGATCAGAACACGCAACCATTCCAGATCCCGGCGCCTGTTCCGCAGCAGCAGCAACACTCCAATGACATATTGGGGCAGGACACACAATTGTCCGCCTTTCCACAGAGCTGAATTTAAGCTGTTCCAGAATACTGCTCTTCACGAGAGATCATCATGAGACTGTCAGTGACTAGAAATGCGTAAATGTAGGCTTAGAAGCAGATAGTGACTCCGAAGCAACGATGGAAATTGACAGCGTTCAACGCGGTGCTATGTATAGACAGGCAGTATGACGGAGTACATCGAGACTAACGTGACTACTTTGTATGAACTATCTCCTACTCCTGTTGACACCCATTAATGTTGGCAGGACAGTGCCCATCATTAACATATACCGAGACGCTACACGGAAGTGAACGTCTGTAAACCCATGCATTTATGTACATCATCCAAGTGTTATGAAGACGTGTAACATATACAGTAGATTACTGATTGTGTCAGGCAGACTGAGCCAGTGGCGGGCGTAAGTCAGGGTGCTATTCTGACTTTGTAAGCCATCTGTGTGAGCATAGTGCACGCATGAGTGAGTCAGAACAGTGTGTAAATTCCTTGTATTCATGCTGTTGTCACCCTATTACATGTGGAATTTATAGATTATACCCAAGCACATTGTCGCTCATATTGCTTTAAATGTAATGCAGTGTGAATTAATTGCATAATGGAAATATTTTGTTGCGAAATATTGCAGTGGGAATGAATTAGAAGAAAATAATCACCATATTTTTAACTAGTTTTGTTGACAACGTAGGTATGTAAGGTCATAACGAAAAATAGTATTTCCTACAAATCTGTTTCATTTCAGTAAATATTCTTGCTTTAGCATTCAATAATTGCTTCTCGCGGAAGGAGGTCGACGTTCTTTTCTCAGAACACTACCGACAAAATTTATCGAACCAACATTTGCGGCTGGCTACAGAACGATTCTACTTCCACAAACGTACAATTGACTTAAGGATTGCGGTACAACATAGAAGAAATCAGGGCTGCTATGGAGGTGTAAAGAAGGTCGTATTTACGTTCCTCCATTTACGAGTGGAAATGGAAAGTGCAGTAATAATAGAAGGTACCCTCTCTCATGCACCGTATTGTGGCTTGCGGACTATGAACGGGGATGTGGATGTAGATCCGTGTTTTGACTCCATGCAAGACGTACATCAAAGATGGAGGCCATAATGCTTGTGTGTTGTTATTATGGTTCGAAGACTGGATTGAAGCAACGGGTTGCGCTAGTGTATAATGTGCAAGCCTTTTTACCGACCTATAATTACTGTAACCTACATCCATTCTAACTAGCATACTGTAGTCAAGCAATGGTCTCTCTATAATTTTTAAATTTCACATTACTAAATTGTTCCTTGATGCCTTAGGATCGGTCGTACCAAACTATCCTTTCTTACTCGATTTGTAAACAAAAAATGCCTTTTTCGTACTGCAGTTATTTTATTTGCTCCAGACGCGTTTCGCATTTTATTTTAAAGTATCTTGAGTGGAATCTAGAATAATACAGTTTTATTTTGATATGCAGTATTTGTAGATTACAAATCAGTTCACGTTTTTATGCACTTACAGTTATGTGAGTTTTTGGCTGGCATCTGCGTTTTCTCTTGTCTGGTCACATGCGATAGAGGTCGCACTATAACTTCACTTACGAAACAAAGCACTTTTCACGTTACGAATTAAATGTTCAAATGTGTGTGAATTTCTAAGGGACCAAACTTCTAAGGTCAGCGGTCCCTAGACATACACACTACTTAAACTAACTTAAATTAACTTACGCGAAAGTCAGCACACACACCCATGCCCGAGGGAGGACTCGAACCTCCAGCGGGAGGGTTACGAACTTTTTCTTCACGATTTGCGCTAACCGCTGTGGAACACTATTATTCTTCTACATCTACATCTACATCCATACTCCGCAAGCCACCTGACGGTGTGTGGCGGAGTGTACCTTGAGTACCTCTATCGGTTCACCCTTCTATTCCAGTCTCGTATTGTTCGTGGAAAGAAGGATTGTCGGTATGCCTCTGTGTGGGCTCTAATCTCTCTGATTTTATCCTCGTGGTCTCTTCGCGAGATATACGTAGGAGGGAGCAATATACTGCTTGACTCCTCGGTGAAGGTATGAGCTCGAAACTTCAACAAAAGCCCGTACCGAGCTACTGAGCGTCTCTCCTGCAGAGTCTTCCACTGGAGTTTGTTTATCTATCATCTCCGTAACGCTTTCGTTATTACTAAATGATCCTGTAACGAAGCGTGCTACTCTCCGTAGGATCTTCTCTATCTCTTTGAGTGGGCCTTAGGAAAGGAGAAAATGCTCTCAAAAGTTTTTCCGGTAGCACTATATACCTTATTCAGCGCTCTGTTCGCGGTTAATGGCGTAGCGTAATGGTAAAACACATTGCTTACGAGCTAGGAGACCTGGGATTAATCTCAGATGCTTCCTGTTTTTTTTTTCTGTTTTTTCCCCTGTTTATTTTACTTCATTTCTTCCGATTGTTCAACTATTTATGAAATTAAACACATTCAAGCAGTATATTTATATAATTAGGCGAAAGTGTTAATGAAAATAAAGTTTCCTACTTTTTATTCATTATCACAGTAGAAAGTTTGAAATTTAATGGTAACATCTATCATAGAAACATGTGAAACCTATATATGTTTCACACCAGGCACATTTTATGAAGGCATTGTTTGAGCAGTTACATTTTGCCGTAACATGCGTCATTGGAAAGGACACTTCATTCAGGTTTTGAAACGACGTTTTGTCTGCTATCAGTTTGGATGCAAACCAAGCGTACTGGATCATAGGGGTGAACACAGGAGCACTGAATTGATGCTGCACGATCGAATGTATTTTAATTGCATCTTCTCTTGATGATATTTCTCGCTTTTGTCGGAGCAATTCAGGGGCACTTTGTAGTCTTTTAATTAGAATTTTGACTTGGCGATAGAAATATGCATCACATGGTTGAACCAGCGGTGTACATTTTGGTGCAATGACATTCATGGTACACATTGCCTCGCCTAGCCCATTCGTAAATCTCTCATCATACAATGTTGAACCTGTTTGGTCGCTCCAAGAAACCACCAACAGAAGAAATTTATCGTCTGCGACGTATGGCTTCAATGTTGATTCCAAGAATGTTGCATAAAGCTCTTTTGTTAGTTTCCTTGACCTGGAACAAGTAACGACAACATTTTCGTACTCGTCTTCTAATTTTTTGATAGTGGCGGCAACCCGAGGACCGAATTTACTCGCAGGCTCTTGCAAACATAAAAAGACAAGGGGTAAAAGTTACCCTGAAGCGGTTAATCTGTAATGTGCTGTGTAAGAGTGGGTGGTCTTCGATAGATTGAGTTTCTTTACCGTAACAGTCTTCACACCTTTGACATCCAGAGACCTGTTGTACGTTGACTCATACTGGCATCCCGTCTGGTCGGTGTTAATTATATAGTCGATGTTGAAATGTGGCATTAAATGTCTAGTCTGCATACAAAACTTCTCTGTTGCTGCCACTGTTTCGTCCAAAGTTGCGACATCATTTTTGCTGACGAATTTCGTAATTTTCGCTGCCTTATCGAATTTTTTTTTTAAGGATTTTGCCCAAGTATTAGAAGCACGGAAGTGAAAACTCTCCGACAAATACGGGAATGCAGCGGTCATTGCCCATTGCTGTAGGTTTCTAGCCGTTACCTGTTCATAGCAGCGTCGTGCATCTTGAAATTTTACCCATGTTTCCGAGTCAGTTAAGAACAACTTTTCAAGTCTGCTGCCACCTTGGTGTACTTTTTTCCTCCAAATTTTAAGATAGTCCCTTTTTTTCAGGATAGGAAACCTAGACTGCAATGTTGCAAATTTCCATTTCGGATGAGCGTCAGCAAATTCCAGGACCTTCTTCTTGCCAGCCAATGTTGCTGATGTACCTGTGGAACTCGTGGAGAAATCTTCAGGAGTATAATCCTCATCTGTACTTGAAGAAGTAACCTGTAACAGATAAAAAGAGACTGCATATCATAAATGTGTGTGAGAGAGAGCGAGAGAGAGAGAGAAAGAAAAAGAGAGAGAGAGAGAAAATGAAATGTTCCACGTATCTATTCATAAATATTTTCTTCATCAGGCTCTGTGCATGGTATCAGATCTTCGTCGTGCTCTATGAAATGTGTATCTATAACATCGATAACTGCCTCTGCAATTGCTTCACCTGCGGATATTACCGTAGGACTGAAGGACATAGGAGGATTGTCAGTGATCACCCCTTTTTCTTTATAAAGTGAAAAAGTTTAGGAAAGAGCACTGGTGAAGTTTGCTTTGAAATCTTCATCAAACGTTTCGAGATTATCAGTCACTTTTTGTTGGGTTGCCATGTTTGATTTTGGCGCGACTATACTCACAGCTCCACGAATCCTTGCGAACTGTCAAAAGAAGCACAGTATTTTACATAAAGTCGCGACACTCACTGGTGAGAAATCCATTACCGTCTAATAGCTGACACGACGCTTGTGATTCCAGCGGTCAGCTAGGGTAACGTCTGTTAGCGTCATATACATAATAAGAATAATATTTTATATTCTAACCTTTTTGTACGTCATTTACAATATGATTGTTTTATATTTGATTCGAAAGCTTGAATGTATTTAAATTCTACGGTAAATAGTTGAACAATCTGAAGAAGCGACGTAAAATAACAATGAGAAAAAGAATTAAAAAGCTCCTGGGACTGTCTTACTGCTTACCAAACCCTACCTTGGCCAGCTGAGAACGTTTGGAACATTATGGATAGGGATTTTGATGACCTAAAGCGTCAATTAGACTGAAATAAGTCATCCATTATTTCTGAAAGTTTAATTATTTGTTTGTCGGTACGTGTACATCACATCCACTGTTTTCTGTCCCATACGGACAATTCATTCGTAGTGCGTCGTTTTCTTTTTTTTCTCCTTTCTACGTCTTAGAGTGTCAGTGTTCAAGGTCATCATATTGAGTACTTGATGCAATACTCATAATAACAGCTACAGAAAAAGTGTCTGGATTACATGTTTGCTGAGATTTGATACTGGAGAGCAGACGTTTGTGGGACCTCTTCACCTGATGGCGAGACCGAGGTTTGGTTGGCTGTTATTGTTACTATTTAATCAGGTTCGACCTTGTTATATCGTTTAAGTCCTGTACGAAGACTGTTTCCAATGTCACAGAAAACCATATATAGTTGCATCTAAACCCTTAATGCCGGCCGGAGTGGCCTAGCGGTTCTAGGCGCTACAGCCTGGAACCGCGCGACCGCTACGGTCACAGGTTCGAATCCTGCCTCGGGCATGGATGTGTGTGATGTCCTTAGGTTAGTTAGGTTTAAGTAGTTCTAAGTTCTAGGGGACTGCTGACCTCAGAAGTTAAGTCCCATAGTGCTCAGAGCCATTTGAAACATTTTTTTAAAACCCTTAATGTCGAGTGTCGTGAATTCGCATAATACCAATGCGACGCTAATAAATGGAAGGTTTAGACATGAATCAGACCGAGGCGATTCGCGATGCGAGTCCCGGTACGACGCAAATGTAACCCGCAGCGATGAAGCGCGTGGAAACATCGAAAGCCGCTTACTAGTTGAGACTGAGACGACAGCTACATGACACCGATATCTACCTCTGTCGTATTTCCCAGTGCAACACGGTCAGCTGGTCACTCCACGTAAGTCGTATTGTACGATACACAAGGTGAGAAATTTCAAGTCACCCGATGAACCTAAAAAAAAAAAAAATAGTTTTATGTAGATGAAGGAAAGGTACTTCCGTCTCTATAGTTAATTTCTCGGTGAAACTATTACTTTTCTCGTAAAAAAATAATAAAAACACGGTTTTGGGTTTCGCGCGTCTTCTCTGTCATGAAACTTTTCTCATTCGATTTTGAAAGAACTGTTCCGTAAAAAAATGGATTTTTTCACATCTTATAGTCTCATCACAGATTGATATTGAACTATGCTTCTTTTCGCTATTTCTTTTAGTTATTAAGATACTTCGAAGTAAAGTAAAACACTGCGTATTTTGAAAAGTTTGCAATGAATTAAATAATCACTAGGCAGCATACTATTGGTGTGTTTTAGGACATGTATTGCTGCATAAGAAAAATAGTTAACACGTCGAAATTGCTTTCAGCAGCGGAATCAGAGCCGTACCCCTTTCCAGGCTCGAGTAAATACGTGATACATTTTGACGTTTGGCCGCGACGAGTTACGACGCGCCCCGCTCGATGCTAAGGCCGCGCGCCGCCGTTTGCTGCTGACACAAGCTGAAGCCGCAAATGAAAAACTTACTGAAGTGAGAAGACACCGGGAGGCATCAGCTGATGATGCTGACTGGATGTTTTCTCACTCTGTGGCCCTTGATTTCAAGAAACTTTGTGACAGGTGTAAAAGAGAACTGAAAGTTAAACTTGTGTTAGAATGTGTCGCGATTTTCCTTACCATCATGGGCTTCTTCCACTTCTTTAACTATATTGTCTACTCTTACTCAGCGTTCACCACCGACCGGTATCTCATTTCAAAGCCGGCAACGTTTGTTCTGAATACTCCTCAAGCTGAATCATATACTGCTTCGCGAAATCGTATGTTAATTGATTTGTAACCATTATTTGCAGTATGCATGTACCACATTGAATAAAGTACGATAGTAGTTGGTTTTACGTAAATTAAACTTTTTAAGGCTGGCACACACTTTCATCAAATCATCTTGTTGTAGTGAATAGTTCCTCAGCATGAGAAATAGCAAGTCGAAGGTATATGTCCTGCTTTATCAGGGTAGCTAATGCTAGTTACTCCAGAGAGTGGAAACTGTCTGGACTCATTCTCTAAACTTTATGGTATTTTCCTTGTTGAAAAACCTCACTATAAATCACAGTCGAACTATGTTTGATATTTTATAGCATTGTACGGGTGCACTCAGTACTTTCTTTTCTTTTTCAGTTTTTTGAGCTTTAAATAATGATAAGCTACATTAACCCCCTCTTCAAAAGAGCTCATGATTGCAACTGAAACAGAAACAGAAACGTGATTCGCACTGTCTTGTTGCTTGTATGGCGAGTCGGATGGCCTACTGCATGGCATATCGCATGATCCTAGTGGGAACGCGAGTGTCGCGCCGATAAGCGTCGCGTCGCGCGTCTTGTACTGCAATGTGCCGTATCCCATATCCCACATCTCATATTGGATCATCTAATGTGCACCTCGCATTACTGTTTTTTAGCGCCAGTGCCGGTAGGCGCAGATTCTACATAAGCTACCAACGCTTTTGACTTGTGTTGCCATCTGCTAAGAGTTTCACGTACTTCTAGAGCGATTTTTTCTTCCATTTAGAAATTTATACGAGTATTAAGGGGTTAAAAAAGGCAGGTATCCTAATTTGGCAGCTATAAACATGCTGTTAGGCTGCGGCATTCTTGGCGACTCATGAAAGCAGACAACGGACGCCTGGACCCATTCACGGGCATTTCTCAAGAAAATCAGGGGTATGAGCAGCTCGCGATCTTGCCGCGGACAGTATCTTTTGCCGTGACCCGACACGGATGTGGGAATGCTGCCGAGTTCGTGTACTCTGCACTGGTCGCAGTCCAGATATTTTTCAAAGTTGTATCGAAAAGGTTGGGCCCTGTAACAAAGACTGGTAAAGTGGAGTTATTCAGCATCTATAAATGAAAGGGACGTTTCAGATTGAGACCAGCAAGTACAAGATGATACAACGGGAGATTCAGAACCTTGAGGTACGAGAGTGAGGGAAGAAGAACAAAACTACTGAGCAGGATCATTTAGGGATCCTTCGAGACTAATTTGAGGGATTTGATTCGAGGTCTTGCTAAGTGACTAGGTAATTTTGTTTCGTATACAGCATTACAACTTCTGATTCTAGACGCAAGCCAGTTTGCCTGAAACGCTCCTCCTCGACCGTCGGATTAACTATAAAACCAAATAAGGTTCGCCAGCCTCGCTTAGACCTTCGAGACAGGGCTAAAACAGTCACTTCGCTTTACCCCTATGCACTGTCCTGAAGCCATCTGATTGCCTTCGAAAGCTCTCAAAGTCCGACCACTGGATTGCACATCAAACACCGCAATCAGTCAGCGCCGGCCGGAGTGGTCGAGCGGTTCTAGGCGCTACAGTCTGGAACCGCGCGACCGCTACGATCGCAAGTTCGAATCCTGCTTCGGGCATGGATGTGTGTGATGTCCTTAGGTTGGTTAGGTTTAAGTAGTTCTAAGTTCTAGGGGACTGATGACCAAAGAAGTTAAGTCCCATAGTGCTCAGAGCCATTTGAACCATTTGAATCAGTCACCAGACGATTTCTCCCATCACTTCTTTACACAACACAGGAGCACAGTCTGGAGTTAAAGATGGTAAGGATATAAACGCCACACTTCAAATTTCTACTGGAGCAAAAGTCTATTTATTATTCTTCTAATAACCAGCTATCCAGTTGCCCCACGCTGTGCTAGGCAGCCTGGCCTCTTACTGAAAAGCCCGTGTACGCTCTCTAACATCAGCACCCACCTCGAAACCCAGCAATATATTAAGACGTTTCCCACGCGCGCTCAAGGGAATGCACTTTCGAACTCTTCCTGTACGTTCCATACACGAAAACAACCTTACTGGTTCCTGACTACAAACTTCCGAAATAAGCCTCCACACTCTTCCGTCCCAGAGGGCTCAAACTCGCCTCCTGCACTCTACCAGGGCCACCGACCGTTTCCTCGATAATGCGAGCTGCCAATAGCTCCACGATATTATTTTCGTATGCCGACATTTCGGGCAATCAGCCTCCACAGCAGAAAGCAGTCACTACGATGGGCCATTTCCTGCTAACGCTTACCGAGTACATCCGTAAATTTCTGCTGCCTGGTGACACTTTCAGAATTTCATTTCCCAAAAGGTACAAGAAAACGCTAGCCATTCTGTGGAAAAAACACACGCCTTTGAAGACCACCCAGTCGGGCCAGGCCACCACCCTCTAAGCGAATTAGTGGAACCCAGCCCATTATCTTCAGGCTGGAGAATAGCCACAGGCCCACCGACAGTGGCAAACCGACGGTTTCACTCGCAATGGTAATCAGCACTTGTCGACGGCTGCAACCAGTAAATGGTACGTCACATGTCTGTTATCGGTTTTCCGGCTTCGAAATGGTTCAAATGGCTCTGAGCGCTATGGGACTTAACATCTGAGGTCATCAGTCCCATAGAACTTAGAACTACTTAAACCTAACTAACCTAAGGACATAACACACGTCCATTCCCGAGGCAGGATTCGAACCTGCGACCGTAGCGGTCGCGCGGTTCCAGACTGAAGCACCTAGAACCTCTCGGCCACCACGGCCTTCTCCGGCTTCAACTTTGATTACTGTATGCCTATTGTCATTCTGTAATATCATCAGTTTCCATTCCGTTTATCTTTCTGGTCCAATGTTCGGGTCCGAGAACATTCGACAGCATTTCTGCAACCTAACCTATGTCTTCTAACTTGGAAGTTGCCTCTGCAATCTGGTGACTGCCGACAAAAGATGCTGCATGAGGAGCAGCCGTAAAGAACGATCTGAAGTGGAATGACCACATGAGACTAGTTATAGGAGAAGTTGAAACCAGGCTGGAGCGAATCTGGAAGAATTTTAAGGAAATGTTAATCATCTGTGAGGAAAACGGCTTGCAAAACACTTGTTCGGTCGACTCTTGAGAATTGCTCATCAGGTGGGACCATTACCACTTTGGATTAATAGAACAGGTATAGAGGACCAAAGACGAGCGGTACGATTGGTCATTGGATCGATTAAGCCCCTTTTATACAATCGACTTCCTTGTCTCAAAAATTCTACTCTGCGCCTACTGCCAGCGCTCCTGGCGATTTATTCATGCACTGAGTCTCGTCTGCTTTGAGTAGTCATTTTCGTTTACGCGTCAGCGCCAAAATCGAGTGTTATGATAGTTGTCTGCTGTGCAATTTGGCATCTGAATTGAAAAAGTAAGGTTATGAGGGACTACCCTTTTTACGAAAAAATCGAAATGTAGCAACAAAATGTAGGAACAAGCAATGATAATAGCAATGACCAAAGCAGAATTTACAATGGAAGTTCTTGTCAAATATCGTGCGGCAAATTCTTTACACGCGTGAGAGCTGAAAGAACAGGAAAAGTGCCATCCAAACATTTCAGTACATATACATTCATTGGTTCGAGAATATATATACTTACAAACACATCAAACAATATCAATAACCCAACAAATAGTCCCTCTTTGTTTATCCTTTGTATCTTGTTTTCTTCTTGAGTGCCCAATAACATCGAAAACTTTTTTCTCGTCACGTATTTCTGACTTTTTTACTGCTGAAATAATTTTCATTGTAATAAAGACTAAGAAGATACGAAAGAACAAAAACTATTTCTATAACAGGAACCAGCTGAACAACAATAGGTTAACTTCTGATGTAAGCAGACGGCGCGTCTTAGTCCCTTGTTTCTGCGCATGCGTCGTGTGCAGCATACTCGGAAGCTTAGAACCCCACACTCGGCTCAATCTATAGATCATTGACGTCATAGACACACTAGCGTCGTAGTTGGTTGCTGATTTACACGCAGGCACAAAAGGTGTGCGCACTTTGAGTACCCGCTTTTGGCCAGAAAGTCACTCGTGTAAAACGGGCTTTGGGCGGCGCACGAGTGTTATAGAGTTACTCAATTAGTTCCACTGGCAGATGGTACAAGAGAGGCGTTATTTATCACGGAGTGGTTAATTGCTGAAATTCCGAGAACGATTGCTCCAAAAAGAGTCGGCCACCATACTGCTTCCTGCTACAGGCATCTCTCGAAGACCGGTCGGGGTGGCCGAGTGGTTCTAGGCGCTACAGTCTGGAACCGCACGACCGCTACGGTCGCAGGTTCGAATCCTGCCTCGGGCATGGATGTGTGTGATGTCCTTAGGTTAGTTAGGTTTAACTAGTTCTAAGTTCTAGGGGACTGATGACCCTAGAAGTTAAGTCCCATAGTGCTCATAGCCATTTGAACCATTTGAACCATCTCTCGAAATGAGCACAGCCAAAAAATCGGAGAAATTACAGCTCATACGGAAGTTTGGTGACAGTCGTTCTTCCTAAGCATCGTTCGTGATTGGAACAGCGAAGTGGGGTGAGGTGGATGACTAGTACAAAGCTCCCCCTTAATATTGAACGTTGTATGCTAGAAGTCGAAATCTATTGCAACTTAGTGCGCAATGCTTAATGCAATATTTATAGAAATGTTTTAAGATGATAACTTTATATCGAAGTTGCATTTATTTATCTTGCTATTGGCGTCAGCGTCTAGGGTACTTGTGCAGTTGAGAACCTTAATGAAAATAGAAGTTGGTCGAAGGTTGTCTTTCAGCGGTGACTGAATTCTTCAATTTCTTCATATCTAGTTTTTATTTACACATCTTCCAATTCAGTAGACATATCAAAAATATTTTCTACAACAAGTAAAGTCACATTTTGCATAACAAAACGTTGTGCGTAGTAGCCATTGTTTACACCATTCATAACAAAGAGTCTCGCCGGCTAGAGCATAGCCAAAAACTAGTGACCCAGTGGCGCTGATTGACAGTATATATCAGTCCTGTAACGTTCTTTGGCGCTGACTGACAGTATATACCAGTCCTGTAATGTTCTAGAAACATCCAGAACATTCGTTGATTCAAATTGGTGTTGCATTACTTTCCGATTTTAATACTAAACAAAATGAAATTTAGTTTTTTTTGTTCATTTTTTTATAGATAGAAATGTTTTGAATATATTGTGGAAATAAAAGATATTTACGAAAGTGAAAAAAATAAACTAAGTTTTTCAAAAGTATAGATGTTGAGTCACGCCATAAAATGAGCGTGACAATTTGCTAAATTAAACAAATATAAGGGACATTTCTCATAAGAGACGTTATTTTGATTTTATGAAATAATACTGAGAACGAGTTTGGACTTTATAATTTGTTGCGACTTTTATAGAAAGACTAATTTTCGGCCGGCCGGAGTGGCCGAGCGGTTCTAGGCGCTAAGGTCACAGGTTCGAAACCTGCCTCAGGCATGGATGTGTGTGATGTACGTAGGTTAGTTAGGTTTAAGTAGTTCTAAGTTCTAGGGGACTGATGACCTCAGCAGTTAAGTCCCATAGTGCTCAGAGCCATTTGAACCATCTGATTTGAATTAATTTTCGTAGCATAACACGATGACTTGTAATAATACCGATATATACTTACCAAATTTTCTGCACGCCAGAACTTCGCCAGACTGCTACAACAATGTGTAAATAACCAGAAACATGAATCAGACACTATATATCCGAAAACAGGTGTCGTAAGTTTCCGTAAGTTTCCGTAGGTTCAAGAAGTTACATAAGACCTTGGTTTATTACGAAGGGTGGGGTGGGGGGAGGGGAGAGGATAATGCTCCCAGAAGTACTCTCTGCCACACACCGTGGCTTGCTGAGTATAGTTGCAGATGTAGAGACTGTTGATAACCCTGCGAACGAGTACTCATTACCACGATTCACGCGGCTCCCCCCGTCCTAGGTTCGAGTCCTCCACGAGCATGGGTGTGTGTGTTGTCTTTAGCGTAAGTTAGTTTGTAATCCTAGGGACCGGTGACCCAGCAGTTTGGTCCCATAGGAACTTACCCAAAATTTCCAATTTTCATTACTGCAGTGCCAAACTCTAATGCACAATGAAAAAAAAAAAGGTCGAAGTGTCTCACATAGGAGTGACACACAACCAGTCGATCATTTTAAGTATATAAACACAAGCATCGGAAAATGAAAGTAAATTCTCGAAGAACGTCGTGTTTACCAGAAAAAAGTTACATGTCAAGTGGTCGGTAGCGAAAATTCATCTTCATTATGTCAAACGACTTAATAATAGCGTAAGCCAGATGTTAATTTTTTTATCTGTTGCGTTACAGATAAGCATATTCTTATTCTTGATGTCTCACACAGGTTGAAGCAGCATACTGTAGGAAGTTGGGGAAAGGTAGAGGAAAGATGCGTCACTTAGAAAAAAATAATACGAACACTGAATTTCCCGAACGTAGATGGCAACGATGGAGACCTGCATTCACAGTCTTACAGCTAAGTGAAATACTGATCATGATGAAAGAATACTTCTATTTTATAACGTAAAAATTACGAAGCCGTCAAAGTTGTGAAAGTTTGTTGCTACTATTGTTTCCTGAAACAATTTCATGACGCAGGTACTGCCCAGATTTTTCGATAAATCCTTTTCAAATGATTTATTTATCTCAGTTCAATTTCCTGGAAGTTATGCTGAAGCGATGTACTAAGCACTGTTGCAAATGAATTATTGAAAATATTTTATTACAATAATAATATGTTTTATTACTTTTAATATCATAGGTATGTTATGGATCGTTGAAAGTGAGGGTCAAGGAAAGTTAGGATTGGAGAGGGGAAGGGGGCAATAACAAACTGCGATACCTCCCTCCCTCCCACCATCGCACCCCCCTCCCCACCCCTCCGATTCGCGTCTGCATTGTGACAGCCATTCGTCAAATGTTAGGGCTTTCAACGTTAAGTGGGACTTCCTGTGTGTAAGATATGTGTGACCGAGGGGATCGAAAATCAACACGAAAGAACCTGACGGTAATTGTTGGCGAAAAAAAATACACTCCACAACGCATCTGTTTGCCCCCACGGTTTCCCTTTGAAGCATAGCACAGGACGCATCTCTGTCCGGTTTCACAGAATGACGTGCGTAGGTACTAAAATTAGCATACTGGATTTGGAGGATCCGAGGCAGAGGAAGCAATCTTGTGGCCACAAACACAAGCCGGGCGTGAGTCTAAACACAGAGCGCGTTTGAAGCTTTGTCGGCGACTGCGCGTCCGGACGAAAGACACTGAGAAAAGGCACCGCCTTTGTGATTGGGCGCTTCGAGGAATGTGTGATGAAACACACGCACCGGCTCAAATGCGTAAGTGTGTGTAACGGAGTAACAGTGTGCCAATCATGTCTTCTACGCGCCAAGCAGTCTGAGTCGAGATATGAGCGTCAGTTGCGCAGTGAATAGTTGCCTGATAAGCGGACGGTCAGAGTTCCGCCATATGCCATTTATTCTGTCGAATCTAAAACAAACTCGTGAGTTGGCTACAGATATGAACACTGGACAAAATTTAGTTATCCCTCGAGCAGACACAACCCTAATACTGTGTATCACTGCTTCTAGCCTTGATAATGGCTCAAATCGTCGGGGTTGGAAGTCCACAAGTTTCCTCACTTATGCCATAACCAGCTCGTGATTATATCTCGTAGGGTTATTAGATTATGTGGGTGTTGACTGCTCCGTTTCATCTGCTGTTCCAAATATTCCTAGATATTTACTTTTAAGAAGATTTAGCAAGGAAATCGCGGTGCATTAGGGTGCTTGAATGTCTGTCATACTGGGAACGTAAACGTGCACACCTATGAAATGGTCTGTTGCCGTCTTAGGAGAGGGGGGTATCCACAGAATACTCATCATGAAAATGCAGACTGCTGGAAAAAATGTAACACTCTCAAGGACTGTCTTCAACGGCACCTGTGTATAATACGTGAATATTGGGTGGTTGTAGTGTCAGTGATTCATTTGTCACGATCATCGGCGATCAGATGGCACTCAGGAGGCCTGTCTGTAAACCCTCTGTTTTGGTTCTGCAGGCAGTAGCTGAGCTGAGTCTAGAGGTGAGCAGTGTTTTCAGCACTCATTTAGGGTACAACGATGCCCACCGACGAGTACGTACACTAGCAGAAGAGCTACAGCCATTTTGACGGAGTCGCATTGTGGGCCTACGGGCAGCTCAATGTACGTACACTATGTGATCAAAAGTATCCGTACACATGCCTTAAAATGACTTACAAGTTCGTGGCGCCCTCCATCGGTAATGCTGGAATTCAATATGGTGTTGGGCCACCCTTAGTCTTGATGACAGCGTCCACTCTCGCAGGCATATCTTCAGTCAGATGCTGGAAGGTTTCTTGGGGAATGGCAGCCCATTCTTCTCGGAGTCCTGCACTGAGGAGAGGTATCGGTGTCAGTCGGTGAGGCCTGGCACGAAGTATGCATTCCAAAACATCCCAAAGGTGTTCTATAGAATTCGGGTCAGGACACTGTGCCGGTCAGTCCATTACAAGGATGTTACTGTCGTGTAGCCACTCTGCCACAGGCCGAGTATTATGAACAGGTGCTCGATCGTGCTGAAAGATGCAATTGCCATCCCCGAGTTGCTCTTCAACAGTTGGAAGCAAGAAGGTGCTTAAAACATCAATGTAGGCATGTGCTGTGATAGTGCCAAGTAAAACAACAAGGGGTGCAAGCCCCATCCAGGAAAAACACGACCACACCATAACACCATCGCCTACGAATTTTACTGTCGGCACTACACACGCTGGCAGATGACGCTCACCGGACATTTGCCATGTGTGGCTTATGAGCAGCCGCTCGACCATGAAACCCAAGTTTTCTCACCTCCCGCCTAACTGTCATAGTACTTGCAGTGGATGCTGATGCAGTATGGAATGCCTGTGTGATGGTCTTGATAGAAGTCTGCCTATTACACATTATGGCCCTCTTCAACTGTCGGCGTTCTCTGTTAGTCAACAGACGAGGTCGGGCTGTACGCTTTTGTGCTGAACGTCTCCCTTCACGTTTCCACTTCACTATCAGATCGGAAACAGTGGACCTAGGGATGTTTAGGAGTATGGAAATCTCGCGCACAGACGTATGACACAAGTGACACCCAATCACCTGACCACGTTCGAAGTGCGCAAGTTCCGCGGAGCGCCCCATTCTGCTCTCTCACGATGTCTAATGTGTACTGAGGTCGCTTATATGGAGTACCTGGTAGTAGGTGGCAGCACAGTTTACCTAAAATGAAAAACGTATTTTTTGGGTGCGCACTGATACTTTTGATCACATAGTGTACCTACGTATTGGCTCTGAGCACTATAGGACTTCAACTTCTGAGGTCATCAGTCCCCTATAACTTAGAACTACTTAAACCTAACTAACCTAAGGATATCACACACATCCATGCCCGAGGTAGGATTCGAAACTGCGACCGTAGCGGTCGCGCAGTTCCAGACTGTAGCGCCTAGAACAGCTCGGCCACCCCGGCCGCGGAATTTTGCGATGCATGCGGCTCCAAATGTCCATTGCATGGAGTTCCCTATGCAATGTTCGGAAAATCGTTGAGGTGGACCTGATTACTCTGTGTATAAGACCCGCCCTTGGTTAACTTTCTACATGTGTGAATATTTTTGTGGACCACCCGCATCACTTAACGCTTAATGTCTTAACCAAAAACATTTCTAACAAAATTTTCACTTCTATAAATATGAAAGTTAAACACTACACTCCAGTGGCAAGTATGAAATGCTTAAATACATGATTGTTGCGAGCGGACACAGGGAGAGTTGCGGCTTCCGATACGCAACATCTGACCGGTCCGTCCTCACTCCACAGTGTGTGGCAGACAGTGGTGGGTTCCCGTGTCACTGGGCGGAAGGCGAACGAGGGAGCAGGCCTTGCGGCTGGCTCCCTACGTCTTAGTAACAGGTACGAGGTGCTACCCAGTGCTGATGATAACTCTGAGCCAGCACGGGATGCCTCTCCTGTTGGGCCAGTGGTCGAGTTTCCTGCCCAGTCCGGACAAGCGCAGAGGGTGGGTATGCTAGTCATTGGGAGTTCCAGTGTAAGGTGGGTGATGGAGCCCCTCAGGGAGTTAGCAGGCAAGGCGAGAAAGAATTCCAGTGTGCATTCGGTATGTTTGCCGGGAGGTCTCCTCCGTCATGTAAAGGTAATATCGAGAGTGCCACAGGGAAGTGCGATAGGGCCGTTGCTGTTCACAATACATATAAATGATCTAGTAAAAAGCGTCGGATGCTCTTTAAGGCTATTCGCAGAGGATTCAGTTGTTTATATCAAAGTAGGAACGCCAGAAGATAGTAAGAATTTGCAGAACGACCAGCACTGTGACATATTGCGCATACATAGGAAAAGAAATCCACTATTGTACAGCTGCGCTATTGACAAACAGCTGGAGACAGCGTCTGCCGTAAAATGTCTAGGCGTAACTATCCAGAGCGACCTTAAGTGGAATGACCATATAAAACAGATAGTGGGAAAAGCAGACACAAGACTCAGATTCATAGGAAGAATCTTAACGAAATGTCATCCACGAAAGAAGTGGCTTATAAGGCGCTTGTTCGCCCGATTCTTGAGTATTGTTCATCTATCTGGGATCCCTATCAGGTAGGACTGCTAGAGGAGATAGAGAAGATCCAACGAAGAGCGGCGCGTTTCACGTTTCGTCACGGGATCGTGTAGCACGCGAGAGAGCGTTACGGAGAAGCTAAACAAACTCCACTGGCAGACTTTACAAGAGAGCCGTTGTGCATCGCGGAGAGATTTACTACTGAAATTTCGGGACAGCACTTTTCAGGAGGAGACAGACAACATCTTACTTCCCCCCACATACGTATCGCGTATTGACCACGAGGAGAAAATTCGAGAAATTAGAGCCAATACAGAGGCTTACCGACAATGATTCTTGCCACGCACTATTCGCTAGTGGAACAGGGTTGGAGGGATCACACAGTGGCACCGAAAGTACCGTCCGCCACGCACCATTACGTGGCTTGCGGAGTATGATGTAGACGTAGATGTAGATGAGCCATAACGATATGCCCACTGCTCATCGTGAGACTGAAAGCCATCGGGTTGCTCTGGGGGCACGTGACGCGTAAGGAAAGTATATAAGCGGACCAGAGATGAACAGAAAATCATTATATTGACGGCCCACGGATGAGAAAATCCACTGACATAAGTGACTTTGACAAAGAGGAGATTGCTGTGGCCCGGTGCCTGTGAACGAGCATTTCGGAAACGAAGAACCTGGTCGCCTGTTGGCGTGCTACTGTCGTGGGCATCTGTGGGCAGTGGATGAAGAACGGTGAAATCACTATCAGGCGAGGAGATATTGAATGTCCGTACCTCATCACAGGCCACGGAGATCGGAGGATTGCCTGCTCTGTAAAGCAGAGTATGCGGCGATCTGTGGCAGATCTGACGACAAAGCATAACGTTGGCGCAAGCACAAGTGCTTCGGAGCACCCCGTTTAGCTCTATTGTTGACAGTGAGGTTCCTCAGCAGATGTCTCCACGTGTTCCAATGAGGGGGGGCTCTGAGCACTATGGGACTTAACAGCTATGGTCATCAGTCCCCTAGAACTTAGAACTACTTAAACCTAACTAACCTAAGGACATCACACAACAGCCAGTCATCACGAGGCAGAGAAAATCCCTGACCCCGCCGGGAATCGAACCCGGGAACCCGGGCGCGGGAAGCGAGAACGCTACCGCACGACCACCAGTTGCGGACTCGTGTTCCAATGTTTACCGAGCGACATTGTGAGTAACGATTGCAGTGGGTACGGTGTTATCGAGATAGGACCGTAGATCAGTGGAAACGTGTATACTGCTCAGTTGAACGGCGTTTATTGCTACACTAGCTCGATAGCTGTGTTCGGATACGCCAACATCAAAGCGAACGGCTCCTCTTAAAGTCAACCGCGCCACGGACGCAAGTCGGTGACGCAGGTATGAGGGACGTTCACGTGGGCTTCCATGGAACTTGTGGTAGTAATGGAAGGTATCATGGCAGCTGCGGACCATGTGAACATTATTGCGGACCACCTGCAATTCTTCATGCTTGATATCGTTCCCGACGGTGATGGCATCTTCCAGCACGATAACTGTCCGTGGCACTAGGCCAGTATCGTGCTACAGTGGTTCGCTAAACGTGATAGTAGCACACGCTGCTGTCTTGGCCACCAAATTCGCCTGGTCTGAACCCGATGGGATACATCTGGGACGCTATCGGCCGCCAACTCCGTAACCTCCAAATCATCGGCCCGTAATTTACAACACTGACTCTCCTGTGCGTTCACATCTTGTGCCATATACCTCCGGAAACCTACCAAGGACTTTTCGAATGCATACCCCGCAGAATTCCTGCTACGCTGCATTCCAAGAGTGGACAGTACGCTATTATGCAAATGGTCATCATGTTTTGACTGTCGCTGTATGGACGATAATAACGCACCAGTAATAATTGTATTTCAAAACTGATTTCATCTCTGTTACGTATCCTTCTTCAACAAGACTGATTTTACATACTGAATATCCCGTCCTCAGTCGATTAAGAGACTTCAGGTCAGGTATAGAAGGTGACAGCTGGTACTGCTCCCATCAAATTTCTGTTCTGTGAGCCACTGCGTTACCAGTAAGTGGCTCTTTTCTTCTTAAAAATACTCGTCCTTGATCTAAGTCTGGTTAACGACATGTGATGATCGTGCAGAGGATAGCGTAGATCAACAGTTTGATTTTTCCGCTCGACTCTTGTAGTGACGGCCCTCCCTACATGAATTGGAGTTGTTATCATAATGGTATAAATTTTCTCAATAATGGTTGCCCTCAAACAGCCAGTCGCATTAACAACGACATAAACTTTTTTCGCGCTGGTAAAGTTCTTCCAGTCTGGTAATGTACAACCTGCAGCTGTCAAACAGAGAGTAATGGCTGACGAAAGGAGGACTTGAAGACGCGCACACAACTACAAGTAGTTCCCGTTAGTTTCATATCATGTCGTTTCTTCCAATCACATTTTTAACACCTTGGCAGTATTACTTGAAGGACAAATTTCTATTTAGGTTTTATTGCTTCCATTTTATCTGTAGCTTCCTGCAAGATTGTTTGCTTCTTAGAAGAAAAGGACATGCGCTACTTTGGTTGGGGTTTGGCTTCGAATGGGTGAGGTCGTAGTTTGTTGAGAGTTCTTCCAATGATCTAGTCAATTTGTCTTCCACCCCTGCGAATGGCTAGACCTGTGCTGCCACCGCTATATCATCAGTGTGGATATGTAGCTTGACTTCCGGATGAATCGGTTGGTCGTTGGTGTGAATGTTACACTGAAGGGAGGCAAGAATCTACCTTGACCTAGCCCCTCGTTGTGTGCCCTCCAGCGTCTGCAATCGTTTTAGGTAAGAACATGCCGTGGTAGGACAAAAATAAGGGAACACCGCGAGAAATGCATGCATGAACGTTCACTGAAACGCCAAAGAAACTGCTATAGGCATGCGTATTCAGATACACAGATATGTAAACAGGCAGAATACAGCACTGCGGTCGGCAACGGCTATACAAGAGAACAAGTGTCTGGCGCAGTTATTAGATCAGTTACTGCTGCTACAATGGCAGGTTATCAAGATTTTAGTGAGTCTGAACGTGGTGTTATAGTCGGTGCACGAGCGATGGAACACAGCATCTCCGAGGTAGCGATGAAGTGGGGATTTTCCCGTACGACCATTTCACGAGTGTCCCATGAATATCAGGAGTCCGGTAGAACATCAAATCTCCGACATAGCTGCGGCTGGAAAAAGAACCTGCAAGAACGGGATCAACGACGACTGAAGAGAATCGTTAAACGTGACGCAAATTGCTACAGATTTCAATGTTAAGCCATCAACAAGTGTCAGCGTGCGAACCATTCAACGAAACATCATCGATATGAGCTTTCGGAGCCCAAGGTCCACTCGTGTACACGACACAAACCTTTACGCCTCGCCTGAGCCCGTTAACACCGACATTGGACTGTTGATGACTGGGAACATGCCTGGTCGGACGAGTCTCTTTCCAGATTCTATCGAGCGGATGGACGTGTACGACTCTGACAGGTAACACGTACGTAAGCATCCTGTCTGATCACCTGCATCCATTCATGTGCATTCCGACGGACTTTGGGCGATTCCAGCAGGACAATGCGACACCCCACACGTACAGAATTGCTACAGAGTGGTTCCAGGAGCAATCTTCAGAATTTAAACACTTCCACTGGCCATCAGACCCCCCGGACTTGAACATTATTGAGCATATCTGGGATGTCTTGCACCGTGTTGTTCAGAAGAGATCTCCACCCCCCTCGTACTCTTGCGGATTTATGGACAACCCTGTAGGATTCAAGGTGTCAATTCCCTCCAGCACTACTTCAGAGATTAGTCGAGTCCATGCCGCGTTGTGTTGCGGCACTTATGCGTGCTCCTGGGGGTCCTACACGATATTAGGCAGGTGTACCAGTTTCTTTGGCTCTTCAGTGTAAATGCCGATGCCACCCAAGCCTGAGATTGGTGCTGTTGAATCTGATCACGAGCGACCCCTGTGCAATGCTCTCAATACGTTGCGAGTGTCCGTCGTAGTCAGTACAGTGTTTTGTGTAGTTGCGAGTGCATTATGTTGGAGCTAAGTAATTAGAACGTGGGCTAGTTGTTGGTGCTTGTACGGTGAGTGCTTCCGTAGCAAAGATGGCCGAAGTGCCTGGTGTTTCAAGAAGCACCGTGTAGAACAATTATACCACATACAAGGAAAGCGGAAAATAACACATGGTAGCAAATGTGCGTGTAATTAAATAGAATTGTGACGAAAAACAACAGAACAACAGCTGCAGAAGTCACTGCAGAGCTAAATGTCGCAGTCGCGAACCAAATAGCACCAAAACAACAGGAAGGGAAGTCCATTAGCTGAGAATTGCAGGACGACCCGGGATTCCAAATCCACACATCAGAGATTTAAATACCCGTAACGGGAAAATGTAGCTCCGAAGTCATAAAACCTGGACTATGGAACAATGGAAGAAATGCATGTGGTCGGGCGACACTTGTTTCCAACTTATGACCGAGTTTATGTCTAGCGTTCGTCGCCCCAAGCCTACGATGTAGACTTCTTACTGCCTAGAATGAAACCTGGCGTTCGATGATGATTTTGGTGGCCATAAGGTGGTATTCCATGGGCCCCATGGTTATTAGGCCAGGCCAGATTTCTGCCAAGAATTATGTGGCCATTTTGGCTGATCAAGTCCATCTCATGGTACAATATTTGTTCCCCGATGGTGTTGCTGTGTTCCAAGACGACAGGGCTCCGTCACACAGCTTGCATCCATCGTCCAGGACTGGTTTTGTGAGGACAAGGATGAAGTGTCGCATCTCCCATAGCCACCACAGTCACCAGATACTAGTACTTTATTAAGCCTTTGTGGCATACTTTGGAGAGAAGGAAGCGTGGTCGCTATCAAATGGTTCAAATGGCTCTGAGCACTATGGGATTTAACTGCTGTGGTCATCAGTCCCCTAGAACTTAGAACTACTTAAACCTAACTAACCTAAGGACATCACACACATCCATGCTCGAGGCAGGATTCGAATCTGCGACCGTAGCAGCAGCGCGTTTCCAGACTGTAGCGCCTAGAACCACAAGGCCACTCCGGCCGGCTGGCCGCTATCCACATCAATCATCGTTATCTGAAGATGCCTCTATTTTGCAGAAATAATGGTGTAATATTAATTTGAAAACTTGTATTTATCCATTCCGAGACGACTAGAAGCTGATTTGAACGCCGACGGTCTTCCTGCGCCGTTTTAGGCGTGGTAATGCGATGTTTTTGATGTTTTCATATTTTTGTCCCTCCCCTATACCGTAAAGGTGTTGATTATGCAGGATACATTGAACAAATTTTATCAAACCATAATCCTTAGTTTTTTATCCGCTTCAAACATAAGCCGTTCATTTTCGTGGAGTCGGCTGCGTAGCAAATATCTATAGGACTATCAGCTGTTATACATTTATTCCAGTGAAGATCAGTTTCTTTGCAGCAGTTTTTTTTTTTATTTTGACGTTTATCTCATATGTATACTACCGATTTCAGACAATATTGTCTCGTCTTATGCAACACAAAGAAAAGGATACATTTTATCGTGTGAAGTGCTCAAGTTTTCGTGAATTAAAACACGCACTGTTCAACATGACATAATAACCAAACACAATAATTAGAAATAACAATCAGCTTTGGGAATTGTATAAAATATTGTCAGTCGTATGCAGTCCTGCTTATGGTATATCCATGTGTCACGATGTCCCAGAAAAATTATTACTTCATGTTTACCAGTGTGTGTGTTAATTGACGTATGCTTCACCAATATCTGTAGTTAGCTGATGACTGTAATGTAGATGAGCATGCGGGCTTTGTATTGCATAGCAACGTGAAGGGAAACAATATTCCCTTGAAATCGACAGTACACAAATGGAATAAACATCAAAATGAAATACAGCTGCAACCGAATTGTGTTTCACTGGAATACGTAAGTCAAAAAAATGTTCAAATGTATATCAAATCTTATGGGACTTAACTGCTAAGGTCATCAGTCCCTAAGCTTACACACTGCTTAACCTAAATTATCCTAAGGACAAACACATACACCCATGCCCGAGGGAGGACTCGAACCTCCGCCGGGACCAGCCGAATATGTGAGTCGTTTATAGCGTATGATAACGTCAGCAACACTAAGATCTGTGAAGCCAAGTGCTTTGCGTAGGAAGAACAGTGCTGCCGGGAAACAACTCGTAACTTTATAGGCTAGCCAGCTGCCTCTTGTTTGTCCAAACAATATGTCTCCGCTGGTCTCAGCACCAATGAGCAAAGTCGCAATGACAAGCGAGGCGTGGTCTCCACTGGTGGGGGCGTTAAGAAACTCCTTGTCACACGGAAGCTAATGGACGCCTTCTGCACCTGCATGCTAGTTGGCTAGTTTAGACGCCAAGCACAGAGTGTACTAACCACCTTCTATCATGGCCGTTCGTCCGTCGTGTATTCTGGGCTTCACTGTGCTGAAGGATTCATGCCGCTGTTCACCTCATTATGCAACGATATTCCATCACTGTGTTGACTACAGTGGATGGTCATGCCTAAATTTACTTAGTTACTATTTATTTCTATTTATATATTTGCCTTCTTATCTCTGGTTTACTACCTAGAAGCCAAATCAGACCGTATAATTGCTACTAGAATCATATAAATCAGAAACAGAGAAGAAAAATTACACTAATTACAAAACAAAATAAATTACAGCAAGAAAAACTGAGATCTTACAAAACTCTCAAATTAATCTAATTCAGCCCGGAGTACGTTCGTTTTACCAAGCATAGCCTCATGGTCTGGTTCTACGTGAAACATGCTTTTGTGCTGAGCGTTATGTGGGCTACCACGTCTTGGTATCAGCTTCACCAAAATGCACCCTCACGGTGGTCTGTATGGCAGTGGCATCTTGTGAAAAAATATGGCTGGCGTATCAAAAAAAAATGGTTCAAATGGCTCTGAGCACTATGGGACTTAACATCTATGGTCATCAGTCCCCTAGAACTTACAACTACTTAAACCTAACTAACCTAAGGACAGCACACAATACCCAGCCATCACGAGGCAGAGAAAATCCCTGACCCCGCCGGGAATCGAACCCGGGAACCCGGGCGTGGGAAGCGAGAACGCTACCGCACGACCACGAGATACCGGCGCTGTGGTATCGATCACGACAGTGTAGAGCGGGGGATGGGGAGGTGTTCAGGACACAGTCTGAGCTTACCCTCCGTTGGGTTCGTGGGGCAAGGGGAAGAAACACACAGACTCCCGTTGGAGGGCGGCGTTGAGGAAGAAGGGAGTTGTGCCGGTACTGACAGCAAAATGTTTTCTGACTATCATCTGCTACGGTCAAAAATATCCGTCAAACTTAACGACTTCCTCTCATAATGAGTAGAACAAATTGTAAAAAACTGACTCGCTTAACGAACGATGTTTTGGACGACAGGTCTGTTTTATACTTTTTCATTTCTTAATATCCTTTTCCAAAAATCTCCTTGTCACTTAGATCGGTCTCTTTGGCTGCTATAAATGGACAATAAGTCACACGCTCTCCTAAGACCTACTGATTTTTTCACCGTAAGATTGAACAATCGCGTAGCTCCTTATATAATGAAACGACGTAACTATTGCCAATGTTAACACAAATCTCAATAAATCAATGTTCTCACATCCTGTTTACATGTGAACACAGGCATTTAGTGCGAAAATACGTTTTAAAAGAAATTTATTGTTCAAATGGTATAATTACATTTTATATCAAATTTCCTATGGAAGTTTTTTGAACGGCGAGGACATTTTCAGTTCATTTAGTCAAAAAGAACATTGAACGGTAAACTGTTTTTTAAAGAAGTTACAAAACATACACTTTGAGAATTGGTATCTACTTTCAAAACGAGTGATTTCATATCGACAGTTGTAATCAGTTGTAATAATATTTCCAAAATTAGTGTTTAAGTATTTGACAATATGGTTTATGTTTGTAAAAACATAATGGGAAACAAAAGCTAGGAACAAACACATTTGTTATTTGTATTAAAAAGGACACACATTTTTAAAAATAATTATGAGCTTCTGAACATTGTTGTAGTAATTTGTGGTGTTTTTGTGGCTTTAACAAAGATTTTTTGAGTGTTTGACAAGTGAAGAATATGAATTTTCTCAAAAGTACAGAAAATAGTGAAAAATCTACAATCTTAGGCCTCTTTAATCTCGGCACCATTTGGGCGACCATTCTTGTGGCTTTCAGAATTGTTAGAGGTACTGGCAATCGAACCTGTTCTCCTGAGTAGCTGACCACTGCATCACGTGGATGGACGCAAGCAATGGCTGAAACTGAAAATAATAGGTCTACTGCTGAAGAAGCCAGACATAATGTAGAATGGTACGAAAGTTGTGAATCATCTGTTTTTAAAACACATTCCACAGAAATGACTCATTTTTTTCCGTCTCGTTTAGGCAACAGTTTACAACTGCAGAATTAATTATGAGAAAAAATAACAAATGGGCAGATTAACTTACGAAAAAGTCGCTTGTACATCAGTTCATTTTTCATGGGACAAGCACAATGATTTGTGTATGACGTTCTCGTAAAACAGGGGCTGCCTTTTCAGAGTTGCTTCTCTATAGAAAGTAGTCCTGAGTCACCCCTTCTTTCTTGTGAGTGCGTACTTCTTAGATGTGTGTTGATTCTTTTAAGGCTCGAGAAAGATTTTTCCGCTGAAGAGGTAATACAAGGAATTGTCAATATGAAAGTTGGTAATTTATACACTTCACTGAACCCAGAAATCAGGTCATGGTCGTTCATTAACGAAACTACCTCACACATAGTCTTTGAAGAGAACTGAGATGAACTATACAGTAACATGAGTTTATTTTGCGAAGGAACATAGTTCCACAATAAGAGTGGTCCATAAATTGACGAGAGTTTATGAAACAATGGTCAGGACACTTTAGTACGTAATTTTCGTAGTTTTGAGAGTAAGGCAGGTGAGCAGCTTGTCGAAAGAAGAGAAACTTGGTTCTATCTCAAACAGAATGCGTTCAACTATTTCAAAATACAGACGGCGGTAAATGTCCACTTCTGTTTCATCTGAACACACTCTTCACTCTGCGTTTGAAATTTGTGTCATAGTTTTGAGTCACAGATTTCGTCGAGTGGAACGACTGCGACGTACGAAGGGTGGTGGGAAGGCGGGGTGTGCCGATCGGAGAGACCTCGAGACGGGCTGGGCGAAGCTGAGGGTGGCGAAGGCCGCCGCGTAAGTTATTGTTAAGCCGTCGGCACACGGACCGTGCATCCGAACGTTGAGCGTGCCGAGTTTCTGACGTCATAGCGTGGAATAGCACATTCGGGAATCTTTCCGAACGTGCAGAGCAATAACTGGCATGCCAGATATTCTGACCGGGCGTCTGAGTGTTGACCAATGAGATGGCACAACGCCACCTACGTCACACGCACGCCGTCTCCCTTCAGTACAGAGTTGTGAGGCACCATATTGGCATTCATTTCAAGCCTATATGTATACAGGGTGAAAAGTATTTAAACCAACAAACTCTGGGAGGTTGCAGGGGACATCAAAACAAATATTTTTCCCCAATGTCATTTTTTCCTATGAGGATTATTTAAACCGGTAGAGGCCGTATTACGCTCTTCGGTTGTTAGAGGCCCTATTACGATCTTCGGTTGTTAGAGGGCTTATTACGCTCTTCATTTGTAGGCAACTGTGGGGCGGCGGGTGTAAATTATTTGTTAATTTAAAATGTTTTATCTTTCCCGGCCGATTAGCAACATATGGGGCGGCGGGTGGAATTTATGTTGTTAATAATAATGTAGAGTGTAATGTAGAAAAGATGCATTTCCCGGCCAATTAACCATATGTGGGGCGGCGGGTGGAATTAATTGTTATATAAATGTTCCTATTATTTATTTAATGCTGTTGTTTGCCGTTCTCAACACTGGCTCTCTAACTACAATATTGGCAACCAGAAAGTGATTAACAAAACGTGAAGCCTGTAATTAGAATTCCTAGTGCCCACTTCGTCCGTCCGCAGCTCGTGGTCGTGCGGTAGTGTTCTCGCTTCCCACGCCCGGGTTCCCGGGTTCGATTCCCGGCGGGGTCAGGGATTTTCTCTGCCTCGTGATGACTGGGTGTGTTCTTAGGTTAGTTAGGTTTAAGTAGTTCTAGGGGACTAATGACCATAGATGTTAAGTCCCATAGTGCACAGGGCCATTTTGAACCACTTCATCTGAGAAATACATTTATAGCTACATCTTATAACCCTGAGGAATTAGGAGATTGTCTGGGATTCACAATCAAAAACGATTCTCTCTAATATGTTCACTATATTCTGAAAGCCACTGACTAAAAAGAATCCACACAATTTAACTACCAGATGCGGATGCCACTATAACTGTTCAAATTAAATGTTTAAGTGAATGCTCGCCATAATTTGATGATAATGTTCATCAAACGCCACGCTAAATAATGGTAGAATGTCTGTCCCGCGACGGCACGTGAAAATACGACATACAAAAAACTGAAAATAGATCATTAAAGTCATCCCAGAATTAACACTTCACTCGAAAATGATTTCATGGTTACGCGTATCCCGAGTAACTTATTACGGCATCCGAGGCTGTTTATAGCAATGATACCGACGCGACGCGACTCCTGGAACAGGTGGTGTGCTATTCAGCGTCTGGAGAGAAATGGGGCCTTTTCCTCGCGCGGCGTTCTTATATATAAAGCCGTGGTGCCGACGGCTAAGGGAACGCCTGATCAATTCCGTTCTCCCGACTAGCCGCTAGGCTAGTAATGCACCACTTTAAGTTATTGAATAAATCATCGCTTCCTTTGCTGATGGCCGATGAAGCTCTCAATTTAAATGTGCAATCAGCACACAGATAAGTAATCATAATAAAAGTCTGACGTGGCTAAGTCAAATATTTTGGGCGAGAGAATTAATTTAATTACACTACACGCAGTAGACGAGCTCTGAACTTGCCCTTTAGAGATACGCTATCGCTATAGTTTTATAGTTATTCAGTTAAAACTTCTCACATCTTTATGATTATAGCGGATCTCCCTTCTACTTAAATTTAAACATCCTAGCCTTATTTATTCGCCGACTTAATCTATCTTGCTTCCTTAATTTCTAAGACAAAAACCAGAAAATCATGAATTTCAACCAAAATTTTAATTTGTGAGATCCAGAATACTGTTTCTACTAAATTATTATGCAAAAGGAATCTAAATATAAATTTTTAAGTTTCTAGCTCTTTTCTGTTGTGTCAATGATTTTTACAGAAAAACGTCCAAATTTCGAAAATGGTTAAAGTTATTGAACTGATATTCAACACATATTGATTTAGTATTACTCCTGAATGCTAGAGACGTTTCAGGTTATTTACTTGATTTTTAAAGTATTGCGCAACATTCATGACGTCAGAGCTAGTTACAGCGGGCTGGCTGGCACACAATGAAAACACAGATGTGAATTTTATACGGCGTGAGTAGGCTGCTTCCCTACAAATTGCTGTCCACTAGTGTAGTAGTGCATTGTCTCTGTTTACTAATGAGCGATACTCCTGGAGTGAGTACACTGATATGGTTGGTGCGTACTACCTAGCGCACCACAACGGACGAGCTGTACAGCGGGTTTATCAACAACAATACCCAAATCGCCGTATCCCACATCATACGACCTTTGCTGCTGTGTACCAACGTCTGCGTGAGACCGGGTCATTTTGCAGATTACCTGGACAGGGACGCCGTCGCACGGTAAGAATGCTGCAATTTGAGGAAGCTGTCTTGCAGCATGTGGAGCGGGATCCTTCAATCAGCACTCGTGCAATTGCACGTAACATGGGGACGAATCAGACGAATGTAAGAACAGTCCTTCGAGAGCAATTGTTACCTCCTTTTCACATACAGCGTGTCCACAACCTGGAACCAGTTGATTATCCACCCAGAGCACAGATTTCGCGGTAGTACCTGGAACAGTGTGAAATGCATCCTACATTTCCATCCTCTGTGTTGTTTACCGATGAAGCAACGTTCGGGCGTGATGGAGTCTTCAACATGCACAATTCGCATGTTTGGAGTGAGGATAACCCATATGCTGCAGTTACTAGCGCTCATCAAGTGCCGTTCTTCGTTAATGTGTGGGTCGGTGTTGTTGGGGACTGTTTAACTGGCCCGTATCTGCTACCTAGGCCATTAAATGGCAAGCACTATTACAATTTTCTCGCCAGAGCATTGCCAGAATTGCTGGAAGACGTCCCGCTCCCTACAAGACAACGCATGTGGTTCCAACATGATGGGACGCCGGCACATTTCAGTCGTCGTGTGCGTCGATTCCTGGACCGACGGTTCCCAGGAACGTGGATTGGCAGAGGTGGTCCTGTACCATGGTCTGTTACATCCCCAGACATGTCCCCTCTGAACTTTTTGTGTGGGGAGAGATGCGGAACCTTGTTTACGCAACTCCTGTTGCATAAGAAGAGGATCTGGTAGCCGGGATAGTAGCAGCAGCAGGAACAATTCAGGGTACTCCTGGGGTTTTTGCCCGCGTCAATGGAGGCATTTTTGAAAATTTACTGTAATTGAAATTGGGTTGTGTTAATGTGCTGACTCTTCGTCATAAAAAAATGGAAAAGTGTTTGTTGGTTTAATTAATTTGCCGCCAAAGAAATCTTCCTCTACCGGTTTAAATACTCCTCATAGGGCTGGTTCAAATGGCTCTGCGCACTATGCGACTTAACTTCTGAGGTCATCAGTCACCTAGAAATTAGAAGTAATTAAACCTAACTAACCTAAGGACATCACACACATCCATGCCCGAGGCAGAATTCGAACCTGCGACCGTAGCGGTCGCTCGGCTCCAGACTGTAGCGCCTAGAACCGCACGCCCACTGCGGCCGGTTCCTCATAGGGAAAAATGACATTAGGGAAAAATATTTGTTTTGCTGTCCCCTACAACCTCCCAGAGTTTGTCGGTTTAAATACTTTTCACCCTGTATACGCCGTTTCTGAGCACTAGCAAATTGAGTATCACTGGAAAACCCGTTGTTAACCGTGTGATTCGTTCCAATAAAATAATGAGAAACATCATATTCGTGGCAAAAGAATTACTGTAACTTGCGTATTATGAGAGAAGGTTATTTGAAGGCAGCGACACACTGAAGATCCACCCAAAACGCATTGTTCTTGGTACAATTTGTTATAATTAAATTTCCAGTAGTAACATATCTACGATTAAGGTTTTCAGGAAGGGTAAGGCAATATCATTAGATGCACACGGAGTGTTGTTGGTTTAGCGATACCGGCACGGTAGCTCATCGTGTTCGGTCAGAGAAACTGAGTGAACGGACCAACGAACAACCCGAACGAGTGTCATGAGACGTCCGCCCCGATCATATACAACGAACAAAATAGGGAAAAAAAGAGAGCTGGTTGGCCTCTGTAATAAAAAACTGAGTGAAAGGATCAACAACGAACTTGAACGGATGTCATGTGACGTCCGCAACGACCAAACACAACGATCAAAAACGAACAAAATGAAAAAAAAGCGTAATGAATAGCATCACTGTCTTGTAATACTGTCTAATAATACAGTATCAGAACCTAATAAAAACGCGAATGTTAGGAAATAAAATTTAGTAGTGTCAAAACGCGAACTTCCGCCCCAAACTACCAAATCAATACAAGACAGTGATGCTATTCATTACGCTACACCAACAACACACACAATCTCAGTAATCAAAGTATGTTACCCCTTTCAGAAAACCTTGTGGTAGATATGTTACTAATTGAAATTTAATTATAACAAATTGTACCAAGAGCAATGCGTTTTAGTGGATCTTCCGTGTGTCGCTGCCTTCAAATAGCCTACTCTCATAATACGCAAGTTTCAATAACTCTTTTGCCATGACTATGATGTTTCTCGTTATTTTATTGGAACGAATCACACAGTTAACAACGGGTTTTCCAGTGATTCTGAATTTGCTGGTGCTCAGAAACAGCATATATACATATAAGCTTGAAATAAATGCCAATATGGCGCCTCAGAACTCTGTACTGAAGGGAGACAGCGTGCATGTGACGTAGGTGGCGTTGTGCCATCTCATTGGTCAACGCTCAGATGCACGCTCAGAATATCCGACATGCCAGATATTGCTCTGCACGCTCGGAAAGACTCCCGTACGTGGTATTCCACGCAATGACGTCAGAAACTCGGCACGCTCAACGCTCAGATGCACGGTCCGTGTGCCGACGGCTTTTAGGGCGGTGAGAGTGGGTGACACGAACGCTTCTGATAACGGATGGTTGCGACACCTCTTGGACGTATTCAGACCGCAAATGGCCCCCTTCGCGCAACCGGAACAGGTGCGGGGCTGACCATCACATATTATAACGGCACGGCAGCCTCCGATACGCAGGTATTAGCACGTGACTCGACAGATTTATACGATCCTGCCTGACGCCTTTTTAAGACGGGATAGGTTCCGAATTATACCCACCGTTCGGTCACACGTTACAGGACGTTGCCATAGGTTCGGAGCAGCGCAATGACAGTGTCCGCGGATAATCCGAACGATCTTTCGAATATATGTACCGTTCGTACGCCGAGACTGGCGTGGTCGGCGGTAACGGGCCCTGGGTTGCTGTCAGAATAACAGAAACGTAGTGCGCGTTTGGCCTCCTGGTTCAGAAATGGTTCTATGCACTTTAGGACTTAACATCTCAGGTCATCAGTCCCCTAGAACTTAGAACTACTTAAGCCTAACTAACCTAAGGACATCACACACACCCATGCCCGATGCAGGGGTAGCACGGTTCCAGACTGTAGCGCCTAGAACCGCTCGGCCACCCCGGCCGGCCGTCGTTAATCATTTTGACGTACACGGTATTACTATGGACAGCTGGATTCTAATCAGATCTCGTGGTGGTAATTTAACTTCGTCGAGAAGACATCGTTCGGTGGCAAGCGCCTTGGGGCGGGCGAAGTCCTAACAAACGATGAAATGTAAAGTTGTTTTGCGGTAGTTGAGCGTGATGTTGATCTATAAGGAAGACGGTACTAAGCAGCGGCTGCAGTAAACACAACACGCGACACGTGCCTCCCTAGCGGAACGATGGCGCGTGACGCTCCGTAGCACTCCCGGCGGCAAACTAACCGTTAGACCAACAAACTCCCATAAAATGAGACCTCTGGTTTACGTGGAATACGAAGCACGTTTCACTTCTGGCGAATGTTCACATCATTGAGAGGTGAATGTGAGATTAAAATATCGTGAAAAATTCGTGGTCGGACCGTGATTCGATGCTGTGATCTTCCACTTTTCAGGCATGCGCTAGACAACCAGACCCTACTCGGATTCTGCTCGAGCTTCCGTGCTGTGTGGAGTTGCAGCGGCTGTACCGCTAGATGGCAATGCCATCGGCTTCACAACGGCGGCGGACTTTAATTCATCATAGTCCTGTTAGTTTCCCTGGAATATTTGTAAATTATACTCGCATACACGAGCCTCTCTCATGCATTAATTTATCTATTAGTCTAAACCGGATCAAAATCCCTACACTAGTTCCTGAAATTAGCCTGTATATGCAAACAGGCGAGTAGGGAACTTCAGTTTATATACACGTAATTAAACAAGAAAGAGGTTTCATCTGATTGCTTTCTCTATAGTGAGTGGTCTACAAAGGAGATGTTTATAAGAATAATTGTTCCCTAAACAGCAAATATTTTATTTTGGTCGTTTGGATTGAAATATGTAGTGTGTCATCGCGTCACATTTTAGGGTAACTCATTTACCGGTGGCGCAGTGGCAAGACAGTGGACTTGTATTCGAAAGAACAGTGGTTCAGATACGCAGAAGTGATTCATCTATTTGAATATCCTGCGATTCTTGCTCAACCAGAGGAAGTCGGTGACTCCGACTGAAATGGCACATCCGTAAGATTCGTTCCTCGATCAGCACGTATAGTGGGACCGGTTGTAAGGACGAAGAGCATCGATCATCCAAACAACAGATTAAAAAAGATGCTTTGATGACCTATCATTTATGGCAAAACAACTCGACAACATGACATCCTTCTTCTTGTTCTAAACGCTTCGCAGCCGTCTCAGTGCAGAGAAAAGCTTCCTCAATGGATGGTCGTTAACAGCACGGTAGTTGCCTCTCTTCGTTGTCGTCGTAGGGGTCTTGGTCATCGATTATTTCATCATCTGTCAACATTTGATAGCCAACTTCGTGAACATCACATTCGAGCCAGTCTTGAATATTCATCTCACCGCAATCTTTACGTCCTGAAGATTCTTTAATCAGCCCAGCCAGTTTGGGTGTAGTGACTCATTAAAATCAAGGAACTTATTCCATGATCTGTGCAGTGCATAATTCCTGCCTTCCTGCCATATTCAGCACTTTCTGTGCGTGCTTCTATCTTGATTGTCACGTACACCGACAAATTTTGTATTGGCATCACTGTTCTTTTCAATGTTCGATATTGTAGTGCTTCCATCTCCATATTCGTGAGCAAAAATTGATCCACTGGCAACTTTATTCAATAAGTCTGCTATTTTATGTTTATCGAAAATACCAAGAACAATGCATCTACGTTTATAATCACAGCTTACAACAGTAACGAAACTCTACAGGGGAAAAAATGCAATGTTTTGATAGCTGAAGCGATACTGGACTTCCAAGCAGCATGTGGTATATACTGAATACTTGCCATTTTTAATGCTGTTATGTCCGCGGCGGAGATTTTTCCAATACAGATAAAAAAATAAAATTGAGTTAATATCCCATCTTCTGTTAATGTCAACATATAGTAATAAAATTTCAATGCAATGTAATACATACGCTTTGCAGTAGGAGATTCGTAATCGTATATCGAAAAGTCTGCCGGCCGCTGTGGCCGAGCGGTTCTAGGCGCTTCAGTCTGGAACCGCGCTGCTGCTACGGTCGCAGGTTCGAATCGTACCTCGGGCATGGATGTGTGTGATGTCCTTAGGTACGTTAGGTTTAAGTAGTTCTAAGTCTAGGGGACTGATGACCTCAGATGTTAAGTCCCATAGTGCCTAGAGCCATTTGAACCTTTTTTATTTTTCGAAAAGACTTTGAGACTAGGAAAGAATTCAACCTTGCGAACTTTCTGATGCTTTGAACTGATTGTAGTTCGTTTCACGCGTTTCTCGACGGATTTCAGATTAATTTTAATACGTTCAGACATAAGCACGATTTTTACATCCTTGGAGATTAACTGCTACTTCTTCCTGTAAACACCATTTAACCTCGTCCTCGCTTATATGCCTTGCTTGTACCTATCATGTTTATCTAGTCTGCTTTTTCGGTATCAAAATGTATATATATATATTCAGGATTCTATTTCCCGACTCTAAGATTTAGTCCTCTAGCACGATGCTTTCTTCTTATTTACGTGCATATCTTAAACAACAGCTGGCACATATTTCATTACATTTAGCACAAAACGCAATGCCAGTTGACTTTCGGCTAGCACTGCCGTAACAACAATGCATCGTATGTGCTATTTTTCTGTCTTTTATAAACAATAACAGTCCTACACGTATGTCAAGTCCGTCTCAATCTGCTACAATTTATGACGCCACAATAAACTCCGAAATACGACTTCATTTGCATTTTGAATGTGCTTCTCCGCTCCATATACACAATACACAATTTTTTTGCGGTATGTTTATATATGACAGCTGCTTGGCGGCGTTGCAGCAGCGAAGCTGCAAAAAAGCTGTGAGAGTTTCGTGACTCATTGTCATGGATTCTGGTTTAATCGCCACTGCGAATAGTTCAGACGTCAATACGAAACAGCAACAATGAAGTTTGATAGGGAGGGGGAAACCATCGAACTGACCAGCCGACTGCCAGCGTGTCATACGGGCAAATTTAAATTTACCGCCTGGAACGCTTTCGGTTAACTGATGGTTCGATTAATGATATTCGTATAATAGATACTCTACTGTAGATGTTATAACAGATTTTTCTTTCTCTTCGTTGTTCGAAGAGGAGGGTCACCGCATAGCTCCCAGGCGAGATGCAGCAAGGTGGTGCGTTACTCGCTGTTCACCTGTGTTCCTCTAGACGAATGACTACAAGGGCAGGGCGCAGGTGGTCAAAAGTGGCAGGCACACGTGTCGCCGGGCTGGCTGTATTTCGGTGCTGCGGCGCGGCGCGATGTGACGTGGCGCTGATGCAACTTTGCAGCCACACAGAAATAGAACAGTGGCCGCTTCTCCTAGCCGCACACTTCTCAGGAAGAAAGCGTCCTATACACTCCCTGGACAATTGCGAGCAGCGCTGCGACAGTTCTGTGAACACCAAATCACAGCGTGTCATCCTTAACCTAACCATAGGACTATGTCAGGCACTCACAGGCTGGTAGATAATTCATTAGCAAAGGCACACCTAACGTTCCACACCGCAGCGATAGGATACGAAACAGCATTCGAGCTAACAGTATCTCCGGACTTCTCTCTGTGCGCGTTATCTCTCCTCTAGAATAGTCGATTGTATATGTGTCGAGAGCAGTATATATCCCATAACTAATATTGCCGGAGAGAACAATCGAGAAAAAAATGATTAAAAGAAAAGTGGTTTTCAAAATTAGAAAAACACTGAGGTATAGTATTAGGTTCTAATCAAAGTCGGCCGGCCAGGGTGGCCGAGCGGTTCTAGGCGCTACAGTCTAGAACCGCGCGACCGCTACGGTCGCGGGTTCGAATCCTGCCTCGGGCATGGATGTGTGTTGATGTCCTTAGGTTAGTTAGGTTTAAGTAGTTCTAAGTTCTAGGGGACTGATGACCACAGAAGTTAAGTCCCATAGTGCTCAGAGCCATTTTTTAATCAAAGTCACGTAGCTAAAATGTATGCTACACATATTGTGCATAGAGCCCTTTTATCCTACATCATCAAACTTATCGTGATTTCATCAGTAGTAGCATCAATACATGAGTCACATGTAGAGCTCCTCCTTTATGAAATCACACCACTTTACACTACATACAGGGTGTTACAAAAAGGTACGGCCAAACTTTCAGGAAACATTCCTCACACACAAATAAAGAAAAGATGTTATGTGGACATGTGTCCGGAAACGCTTAATTACCATGTTAGAGCTCATTTTAGTTTCGTCAGTATGTACTGTACTTCCTCGATTCATCGCCATGATTTCATACGGGATACTCTACCTGTGCTGCTAGAACATGTACCTTTACAAGTACACACAACATGTGGTTCATGAACGATGGAGCTCCTGCACATTTCAGTCGAAGTGTTCGTACGCTTCTCAACAGATTCGGTGACCGATGGATTAGTAGAGGCGGACTAATTCCATGGCCTCCACGCTCTCCTGACCTCAACCCTCTTGACTTTCATTTATGGGGGCATTTGAAAGCTCTTGCCTACGCAACCCAGGTACCAAATCTAGAGGCTCTTCGTGCTCGTGTTGTGGACGGCTGTGATACAATACGCCATTCTCCAGGGCTGCATCAGCGCATCAGGGATTCCATGCGACGGAGGGTGGAAGCATGTATCCTCGCTAACGGAGGACATTTTGAACATTTCCTGTAACAAAGTGTTTCAAGTCACGCTGGTACGTTCTGTTGCTGTGTGTTTCCATTCCATGATTAATGTGATTTGAAGAGAAGTAATAAAATGAGCTCTAACATGGAAGGTAAGCGTTTCCGGACACATGTCCACATAACATATTTTATTTCTTTGTGTGTGAGGAATGTTTCCTGAAAGTTTGGCCGTACCTTTTTGTAACATCCTGTATAAATACACTGATCAGCCAGAACGTTATGACTACCTACTTAATAGCCGGCAGGTCCACCACTGGAACGGATAAAAGCGGCGACGCATCTTGGAATGGAAGAAATGAGACCTTAGTAGGTCACAGGAGGGAGTTGGCACCACATCTGCACACGCAAGTCAACTAATTCCCTTAAATTCCAGGGTGGCGGACGATGAGCTCTGACGCCACGTTTAATCACATGCCAGATTTGTTCGATCGGGTTTAGATATGGCGAGTTAGGGGGCCAGCACATCAACTGTAAGTCGCCACTGTGTTCCTCACACCACATCATCACACTCTTGGCCTTGTGGCTCAAAATGGTTCAAATGGCTCTAAGCACTATTGGACTTAACAACTGAGGTCATCAGTCCCACTAGACTTAGAACTTCTTAAACCTAACTAACCTAAGGACATCACACACATCCATGCCCGAGGCGGGATTCGAACCTGCGACCGTAGCAGCAGCACTTGGCCTTGTGACATTGCGCACTATCTCGTTGAAAAATGCACTGCCGTCATGAAACATAACCGTCATGAAGAGGTGTACTGGTCTGCAACCAGTGTACGATACTCCTGGGCCGTCATGGTGCCTTGTACGACCTCCACTGCACCCATGGATGGCCACGAGAATGTTCCCCAGAGCATAATGGAGCCGCCGCCGCAGTAGAGGTGTCAAGGAGCTGTTCCCTTTCAAGACAACTGATTCGCGCCCTCCCATGGGCAAGATGAAGAAGATTAGGGATTCATCAGACCATGCAACGCCCTGCCACTGCACCAACGCCCAGTGCCGATGGTCACGTGCCGACTTCAGTCGCAGCTGCCGATGTCGTGGTGTTTGCATTGGCACATGCATGGGTCGTCGGCTGCGCAAGCCCATCGTTAGGAGTGTTCGGTGCACTGTGTCTTCAGTCACACTTGTTCTCTGCCCCGCCACAGTCCGCAGCCTGTCCTATTTTACCAGTCTGCCCAGCCTATGACGTCCGACATCTGTATTGAGGAGTAGCCGCCAACTCCACGACTGCTGGATGTGGTTTCACCTCGTGTTGAAGGCAGTCTCCACAGCACATCTCGAACACCCCACAAGTTGTGAAGTTTCCGAAATGATCAGGCCGAGCCTCCGACCCATCATAAACTGCCTTCTGTCATACTCAGATAGATCGCGCGCCTTCCCCATTTTACACACGAGCAGCACGCTCGCTGATACTACATGGTGCGTGCGTGTCTGAGTAGCAGTCTTTCCTCGCCAGGTGACGCTGCTGTCGCCTGGACGGGCTTATGTCGATAGCAGGTTGATGGCCATAATGTCCTAGCTGATCAGTGTTTTTTTTTTAAGATACCACATACATATGTATTGGGAGAGAATACCTCAACATTCAGAATACAAATAAAAAAAAAAGAAATACTATTTCCTCAGCACACAAAACTAGTTGGTGTATGAGAACTTCGTCTTGTAATTACATCTCTCTACAATGCACCATCTTTCCACTACTCAGGCATATGTGGTGTCGACTCCTCTCTTATATCACGTCGTTACATTAAGGACCTACTCCCTCTCTACTGATGACTCCAACTCTATAAAATGCTTTTTTATTTCTGAGTGTATGTGTGACATTATGCCTGTCTTCCTCTGTATAAGTAAATGTCATATATCTCTGTCTGCGAGCTCTCTCAAGCTTTAGCGTAGATCTCTCCGCCATGTTGGGAGCACATGGTGCTGTGACTGTGATAGTTCTCTTCGTTGGTATAGATCTGTAGCTTTCTAGGAAAGTATTCAAGAGATCTCTAGACATCTTTAATCTTGTGCTTATGTCACAAATTTCGACTGCTTGCTATGTATAAATATAGATATCCTGTATGATTATGTCGTATCCAGATTTTACTGTATTTTAGACACTTATTACTGTTTTTTCATGTTTTTCCACATTTTATCCATTTTTTCGTTTTTCCATATTTTCCGATTTTTTTCCATATTGTCCCGTATTCTTGTATGTAAATATGAACAAAACATGTATTTGGTAATCCCACCTCGGTGATAAAGCTTTCAACGTGACACAACTTACTGCCTGTTTGTAATCGCTAATGTCTCAGACGGTTTTTCTTTAATACAGTTGGCCGGCCGGTGTGGCCGTGCGGTTCTAAGCGCGTCAGTTTGGAACCGCGTGACCGCTACGGTCGCAGGTTCGAATCCTGCCTCGGGCATGGATGTGTGTGATGTCCTTAGGTTAGTTAGGTTTAAGTAGTTCTAAGTTCTAGGGGACTGATGACCTCAGTAGTTAAGTCCCATAGTGCTCAGAGCCAGCCATTTAATACAGTTGGCTTAATGAATCCCTGCCGCATGGGAAAGCTCTGATACCGTTAGTAGTATGTCATTATTGGCATTATTCTCGGTATTTAGAAATATGTATAATAACGAAAAAAACTTACGAACGTTTTAGTGCCCCCTGCGATCAGCGTCCGCTAGCTGCATGCTACTTCCAGCAAGGACATACTACTCACCTTACTAAGTGTCGGCGACGCGTGTGCACTCGTCACCTCCTGTTTCTTTTACTGGTCGCAGAGTGGCCTCTCTGTTATAGGCATTGTGATCAGAGATTCGCGGGCAGTGGAAATGAATTCGGCCTTTACCGCTAGGGAGGCGTGGCGTTGAATGTCTGACGCATAGGAAGATTTTCCGCGGTTACTTGAAGTCAATTGTGCAGCTTTGTATGCGTGGTGTTGCTAAACAGCTCGTATATGTTGAAAGTTCAGAGGTGTTGTGTTTCTCCGATGGATGGTAGTGCTCCGCACGCGAGGCGTTGCGGCTACGGAACGTGGGTGTCGGCGTAGGCTAAAGACGGTTGCTGGAATCGAGTAGCGGTGGTTTAGCAGGTATTTGTGGAACAGTTTTTCCACTAGTCAATGTGCTTGTGTTGTTCGCGAGTTGAATCCCATTGGTGGCCGGTTTAATGGAATTATGAGCACTTCTTTGCAAGTTGCTATTAGTAATGATGGCTCTGAGCACTATGGGACTCAACTGCTGAGGTCATTAGTCCCCTAGAACTTAGAACTAGTTAAACCTAACTAACCTAAGGACATCACACACATCCATGCCCGAGGCAGGATTCGAACCTGCGACCGTATTGGTCTCGCGGTTCCAGACTGCAGCGCCACAACCGCGCGGCCACTTCTGCCGGCCGCTATTAGTAATGAAATCTATGTCATTGTGCTTATAGAATGTACCTTAAGGAATTTGTTTTCTTGCTATATCATGCACTGCTGAAAATCGTCGTATTTTGGTCATAATATTGAGAGCTGTAACTGTTCATAGCCGTGCGGGTTAGCCGCAAGGTCTAATGCGCCTTGCCACAGCTCGCGCTGCTCCCCCATCGGAGGTCGAAGGTTCGAGTCCTCCCTCGGGCATGGGTGTGCGTCTTGTCCTTAGCGTAATTTATATTAAGTAGTGTGTAAGCCTACGGATCGATGAACTCAGAAGTTTGGTCCCATAGGAGCTTACCACAAATTAAAATTAAATTAAATCAAAATTGTTCGTAGCGATGTGTTGTGGAAGGACATTAGCGGATTTTTCCCTAGTTTTTTTGTAAGTCTTGTAGTATCGTTACAAACTAGCAGGGTTTATTTGTGTAAATATCATGTTGAGGTAAGTTAGTAGTAACGCATTGGTGTCACTCATTACCAATGCGCAGATATGTTTTTCTGAAGCAACACTTTTTTTTAACTAGTGGAGTGTGCTAGCCGTCCAGCGCGTGTATGTGGAATTCTATGGAGCGGTATAAATTACGTTAATACCGATGGCCGTATTCGAATTTTTTCTGTTGGTAACATACGAGTCTTATAGTAATGTTGCATATACTAACAACATTGCAGGGTTTATTTCTTTAGACGTCGTAATTGTAACTACACGTCTTCATTCCACCTAGGAATGCTGAAAATTAAATTGCCAACACATAAGAGAGAGTTTTGAAAGCAAGATGGATTGATTCTGATTATTCCAGAGATAAAGAGGGCGAGGAGGGCAGTGTCTCTTGCTTAACTGAAATTCCGTCCACATATTTCGACCGACATGCTGGGACATGTTTGTCGTAGGGTCTGGGGTGCCTGCTTTCATAACAGCGATTTGTTTCCCGCCAGCAACCAGGTTAGTCGCTTAGGTGACCATTACACCTAAAATACTGTAAATTTCTCGACCATTACTAGCGCAGTGTTCGTGGTCGCAGCCATACACCGGAATTCCTGATAATTCGGGCAATTTATTTTTATCGTGAAGTGAAACACCACCTTTCTTTACAGGATATCTGAGTTATTGTGAAATACTGAATGCATCCCATCTCTTCCCACTCTATGAATACACAGCCAGTAAATAATAAGTAACGTCCATTGTTCCGCGTAAGCACACAACTAAGTCAACGCTTCACCTAGCGAACTGACCAAGTTCGCTTGGTGAAGCCCACACGACTAGTTGTGTTGAACCCTATCTTTCAAAAATGATTCAAATGGCTCTGAGCACTATGGGGCTTAACTTCCGAGGTGATCAATCCCCTAGAACTTAGAACTACTTAAACCTAGCTAACCTAAGGATATCACACACATCCATGCCCGAAGCAGGATTCGAACCTGCGACCGTAGCGGTACTTCTACCCAGAATGTTACGACAAAGTTTGGCAGTGAGAAGACCGCTAGTTTTTACGACATTAAGAAATATCACAACAAAATTTCATAGTTAGACGAACTATCTGATAAAGGAATTATACCAAAATAGGTATAAACAGCAACGTTCTATCGGAGTTCATCTGCTTCTACAGGAGTACTCTGCAATTGGCAGTTAAGTGCCTAGCAGAGGGTTCATCGAATCACCTTCAAGCTATTTCTCTACCGTTCTATTCTCGAACAGAGTGCGGTAAAAACCAACACTTCAATACTTCTGAGCGAGCTCAAATTTCTCTTATTTTATTATTATGATCATTCCTCCTTACGTAGGAATGCGTCACCAAAATATTTTCACACTCTCAGGAGAAAGTTGGTGATTGAAATTTCATCAGAAGATCCTGCCGGGACGAAAAACACCTTTATTTTGTTGAATGCCACCCCAGTTCACGTATCATATTCGTGCCGCTCTCTTCTCTATCTCGCGATAGTACAAAACGAGCTGCCCTTCTTTGAACTTTTTCGATGTCCTCTATCGATCCTATCTGATATGGATCCCACACTGCATAGCAACACTCCAGAAGGGGACGTACAAGCGAAGTGTCGGCAATCTCTTTAGTAGACCTGTTGTATTTTGTCAATTTTCTGCCAACAGATCGTAGTCTTTGGTTTGCTTTACTCACCACATTACCTATGTGATCGTTCAAACTCAAGTTATTCGTAATTGTAATTCCTAAGCATTTAGTTGAATTTGCAGCCTTTAGATTTGTGCGATATATCGACTAACCGAAATTTAGCGGATTCCTTTGGGTACTCATGTGGATGACTTCACACTTTTCATTATTTAGAATCAATTGCCACATTTCGCACCATACAGATATCTTGTGTAAATCATTTTGCAATTTGTTTTCATCATGTGATGACTTTATAAAACGGTAAACGACAGCATCATCTGCAAAGAATCTAAGAGTGCCACTCAAATTGTCTCCTAAATCGTTTATGTAGATCATTAACAGCATAGGGCCTTTAATACTTCTTCGTGGAAGAGGAGTCGAACTGCAATCTGCAGCGGAATGATTTGCACATAGATTAGACTAGACAGATTTCTGGGCTCGTACTGGATAGATTTTCAGATTCCGTAATCGGAACAATATCTCTAACAGAAAAGTGTATCCGGAAAGTTTAAGTGCAGACATTGAAAGTGTTGACCTATTTCGCAAAGAATTAAACGTTATTTTAATGTGCTAATGGTGATGATTCACACCGTTTAAAATCACTTGTAATTGGGACACCGGTAAAACCTAGGGCAATAAACAATAACAACAGTATCATACTACATCTCCCAGTCATCTACATAGCTAACAAAACGGGATGGGTTACACCACAGTTACTCTCTAACAAGAGTCCAACTGGTTCAAGAATGACTTTGTCCCTGAAAATCGAAATTTACAATTATTAATTAAAATCACCAACTTGTGGACGTTATGCAGTACTAATTTACTTTATTAACCGGTTTTGGCTTACAAAGTCATCATCTTAACTGAATATCGTCATCTAAGAGCATACAATACAGATACACAACATTGCAAAAGATATTACACATAGAGGAAGTGCAAATACAGAGTACATTTCATCTTCGACGCTGCAATGATAACATAACTGAAAATGTTAAACACTAAATAAATGTAATGCGAACAAACTGGAAAAACATGAAGCCTAAACATTTAAAAACAAAACAGTATATAAGGTACAAGGAATTTCCTGCGAAGAAGAAGAAGTCACTGATATAACTGAAAGTGTAGGTAATAGACCAATGTTTAATATACATATATGCTTTTGTGTGTGTGTGTGTGTGTGTGTGTGTGTGTGTGTGTGTGTGTGTGTGTGTGCACAAGGATGAGGTAAGGAATTACACTTAACAGAATGGAAGATGTGCCGGTGGAAAGCAACCTAATAGCCTACATAACAGTTTGAATTAAATCAACAATCACATCAAAATAAAATTAATACAAGATATGATTATTGGAGAATGAATATTTCTTACATATGGCAGGTGATGCTGAAACTGTGTAAAAGAATTAACCACTTCAACAGCAAATACATAAGCTAAATTACATTTGAACATATAAATTATGAACTATCATCTCCTACTGTGGAGAGGATGTACATACAATAAACTAACAGAATACATAGAGTTTACAGATAATCACAATAAAATAAATAAACACAGAGGGAAGTGGAGGAATAGAATGGACAAACAGTGTGCGAAAAACTAGAGACATGTGGGGCTTAAGTGACATTTAGGAGAGAGGAAGTACTGAGCCGTGTTAACAATGTAGGTGGACGGTGTGCTAGATGTTTATTGATTTCTAGGGCCTCCAAAAGATTAAGCTTTTGGTTTTTGTTTGCTATTTGGTGGACACGGAACTGTGGCTGGAGGCTGGAGGCTGTGGGCCTCACTCAGTACGTCTTCAGTAAACGTGGAGTCAGAATTCTGTAGTCTCCAGCTGCATACATGTTCAGCCAAATTAATCACTATGTCTCTGCCTGACTGGTCAATATGAAACTCACCGCAATCAGAACAAGTAAATTTGTAAACAGCACTTTTGGCTGATAACTGTGTCTTTATTGCTGAAAATACACTGGACTGTAGTGTTCCCGAAATAGTAATCATCTTGCAGCTGCTGCATTTCGGTGGTTTGCCTATAGTCCATGCTACCTGTCCTAAGTATGGGATAGTACACTACTTTCTGCAACAAAGGAAGGAACAGCAGAGGAAACATTGAGGACAGGAACAATTTTCATTCCTTTTGTTTCTTGTCTGACAAGTATACAATCAATAACCATTGGTTGAGGCAATACATTTTATAAAGATGAAGAATATTTTAGCAACCAAATCCTGATTGAGGGCGAATTAGTGGACAGGTACAAGGAATTTCCAGCGGAGAAGAAGAAGTCACTGATATAACTGAAAGTGTAGGTAATAGGCTAATGTTTAAACTGCCAAACATAAGACAAAATTTTGACACAATTGTCACCTTTATTATCATTAATGCTGTAGACCAAAACGTTTGCCATACAAGAGATATGAAAACACGTTATAATAAAACAGAGCACAAAAGAGTCTCAACCAAAAATAAGTTCTTTCTTGTAGAGATTATCAACAAATGGTTGGAATAAATATATTGCCATAGCATCAACATCAGGTAGTAGCGCTTCTTTGGCTCTTGTGGACCATGTGTGAGGTGTCGGTTGAGCCGTTTAGGACACCCCTAGGACTCATCAGATCTTATACCCGGCCACCAACAGGGGTGTGAAACTACCCGTACGATCACGCAAATTTGAAAGAAACAAGGCCGTCAACGGATAACGTCTTATTAAATAAAACTTACTAGGTGTGGCCAATTTCACCGTGAACGTATGCGTACCGGACCTCACACAGATATATTAATGAAGGAATCCATCGAACTACGAGAGGAAAACAAAGATCATTACAGCAGTCAGGTTTATTGCCGAAAGACACCAATGAAATAATTTACCCCCTGACTCAAGGATACAGACGTTTAACATGTAAACAACGGATTGCAAATATGAACTATAGCCTCGGCGCAGGTGGCTGGATAAATAGAAGAACGACATGAAACTATAAGAGACGAGAGGTATGAAAGGGAAGCAGTGATTGAGAAAGGAGTGAGACAGAGCTGTACCCCGCCCCCAATATTATTCCAGCTGTACATTGAACAAGCAATAAAAGAAACCAAAGAACATTTGGAGTAGGAATTGAAGTTCAGGGAGAAGTAATAAAAACATTAAGGTTTGCCAATGACACTGTTATTCTGCCAGAGACAGCAAAGAACTTGGAAGAACACTTGAACGGTATGGACGGTGACTTCAAAGGAGGATATAAGGTGAACATAAACAAAATCAAAATTAGGATAATGGAATGTCGTCGAGTTAAATCAGGTGATGCAGAGGGAGTTAGATTAGGAAACGAGACACTTAAAGTATTTCTTAAAAGATATCATAGTCGCCGTTGACTGTATAAAATATTTATTGTTACTATTGCAATTTCGGCCTTATGGCCATTTTCAAGTAACACTGCAAAGCTACATTCTGTCAGAATATAAAACTATCTGACATGAATACATGTCGTCGTCAAAATGCAGCCTTTTGACTGTGAGAGTCCCACATGATCTTGTGGTGGTGCTGAAGAGAACTGGGCAGACAAGAAATCTGTGGTACAATTTGACGAAAAGAAGGGATAGGTTGATTGGACACATTCTGAGACATCAGTTTATCACTGATTTAGTACTGGAGGGAAGTGTGAGGAGTAAAAATCGTAGAGGGTGACCAATAGATGAATACAGTAAGTAGATTCAGAGAGATGTAGGTTGCAGTACTTATCCAGAGATGAAGAGGCTCGCACAGGGTAGAGTAGCATGGAGAGCTATATCAAACAAATCTTCGGACTGAAGACCACAACACCAGCAACAACATGACACTATGTCGTGTATATGGTCAACGATCGTGAAAAAGGTTAGTAATTTAAAGTAAAGTCCCCAGGAAAGCGTGACGATCACCAATATTCTCATCTAAGTGCATGATGGGTGCAACTAGCTGCGAAGTGAAACCCTGATGCATATGAACTGACTTCTAGCTCATCTCATCTCAGTGGCTGTAATGATGGCGAATGCTTACCACTCTTAAGATGTGAAGAGCAGAAGGCGGCTGCAGTGGTGCCTGAATGTTCAAAGTTTATCTCGGCCTCTGTACCCTGTTCTAAGTTGGAGACATCTCTCAGCAGCGACCTGGATCAGGTTGCGTGAAGAGAATTGTGTACTGCTTGATCTCTCTGAAGTAAATGTGTTCTAATTTTACTCTGAAAAACTTAGCTGGTCTGCCACTGTCAGTATCCCACCGGCCAATTGCAGCAGACATTGTGAGTTCTGACCAATAATAATTTAATAAGAAAGTTTAACAATTTGCGGATTTTGTCGTTGTTAACCGATAAAGGTTATTTCGCCCGTGGTACGGAATGGCAGGCAAAAAGTCTTTTTCACTACATGACAGGTTTTCAATCGTGGCCAGCCAAAAGCCGTGCACATAACCACTGACGGGAACTCGCCCTGCTACAAAAACAATTACTATACGGCAGCCAGAGAACCCGTTACTAAAACTTGAACAAACATTCAAGCAGACCACACCTGGGCTTAACAGTTGCTCTCATACTTTGTGAGTTCATGCATTCTCCTGCCATTCAAATTCTTATCTTAACTAGAAAGGATTCCTTGCGCTTCTCGCACAAGGCAGTTTCATGGCGCGCCGCCTGGCCTCCCTCGATGCTCCTGCTGCGTTGGGGGGCCCACTGCCTTCCCCTGCTCTCTACCTGTGTGGGGAACGCTTTTCAGCAGAAAACAACTCTACAGCTATTCCGTTCCCCTAAGTAAACTTCCATTTCGCAAGCCAGCTAAAAGCCCCAAGACTCTCTCACCAAGAGAAAATGACATATGGAAATAATCAGAAATGCAATAATTGGTAGTAGTGAACGCTGCTTGTAGTCTCATGCAGCGTTAGTGATTTGACTTGAATTTGGACAAGTTATATAGGGTGATCAGAAACAGTCTGAAAAGCATGTCAGTAGATTTTGTTGATAACTAATTGTTAAGAAAAACATTCGATACATTGCTCCATTTTTGAGTTAATTAGCATTGAGGATAGCCAATCAGGTCACCACGCACGCAAATGTATCCGTAGGACGCAGAGGTGTAGGCTCAACCCCTCCATCCCCTCGCAGTTCGCATAGCAAAGTTTTTAATTAGGCTAAAAGCTAAAATGGACAGCTACAATAAAAGATAAGCGTAAGATAAAGTGATGACTTATGTCCCATTGTTTTCAATGTAGTACTATATAAGACCATCAAAAAGTAGCACAAAATGGTTCCTGGAATAAGTACAGAAAACAAACAAATCAGTATAAAATGCTTCGCCTTTAATGGTGACCTAGCAGTTATCACCAGGACTGACACTGAAGCCAGATAAAACGCCCTAGAGAAGCTTCATGGGACCGACCGCTGTCAAAACTGGCTTCCAAATCCGTTACGAGAAAAAGCAGTATGTTGGGCTCCAAGCACGGATACTTGGGATCCCTGACACTTAATACGGCAAATTCACTTAGACATAAAGTACCCAGATAAATTATCAGCAACATTAGCAATGACAGAGTAACCAGTAAAACCCGCTTTGCAAAACTGCGTACAGCGTAGACAATCACCTCGAGTGTCTAAAAAGAGAAATTCCCAACATCAAACTACGTGACATGTCGTTCTCGCAAAAAAGGGTAGTGACAGACAATACGGAAAATATTCGGACTCAAGATCTAAGACAGCTTACGGCGAAAAAGCTTAGAAGAACCGTATTCTAACTAAGACGGACCGATTTATTTAAATTGCACGGAAAAGATGTATGAAATTTTAGAGACAACCAGCAAGAGTAGGCGACTCACGATTAACCATAAAAAGATTCCACATCATAAACGGTATCCGAAAATCCAAAATACGATGGCTAACTGGACTCACAGAAATCGCTCTTAACAACTACACGGAATTCATACAAAGCTGAATCTGTTACGTTCACTTCCAGACAACTAACAGAAAGGACTCTGAAACTCAAAACCGCATATACGTTACCAATACGACGGACACACAGTGAGTAGATGACATTTTCGGAAAGGAAGGAGTCTAAACCTAACTAATACACTGCTAGCCACTAAAACTGCGACATCATTAAGCGCCATGTCGCAGACGTCGAATTGTCGGGAAATATGTACTACATTCTTGAATATGCAAATGACTAACATTTCTGCGCAACAATAGAAATTAGGTAAGAGTGCCGCCAACTAAATTCTGTATCTAAGAAAAGATTACAGAGCCGGAATCGCGTTCAGAAAACGCAATTTAATGTTAATTGTTTGAAAAGAGGATCATTCTCTTACGCTTCGTATAAGAAAGAGATACCTCTGCCTTGATACGTCGGAATTAGGTAGCTGCAGTATCGTGGACTGTTTTACCTGTGTTACTGTTCCGTGTTATTGCTTCTTGCCTTGGTGCCCATTCCACGGCCGTCATGAAATGTGGAATCTATAAATTCAAGACGAATATCCCTAATGCAACATAGGATGCCAGTGGACTTCGAGACTAGCGACCCAGAGGACACATAATTCTTTCAGTACATTATAGGGTAATGTAAGACCATCTGTACGTGTAATAACAGTAACAGAAAAAACTGTTTTAGGCCTAATTTTCGTAGCATGATTATCATTTAAACCATGTTCACATGTTACAGAGTTGTGTAAATAATACTCACTGGTGATGGTACAAAGATGCTGAAACATGTCTGACTTTACATGAAAAACAGTTGTTTCCGTAACAGGCAGACCGTACACCCAGTTAATATTACCTGCAAACACGGCCACTGCAAGAGCAGCAAATGCAAACGATGAATAAATATCGGTTACATTGCAAGATCAACATTTACGAAGGGATTTTAGTGATATCATTTTGTGTTATTGCACTTTCATTGCTCTCATCCTCCATCGATTCCAATTATTTCTACCAGTGAATTTAATTCAAATGACGATTTTTTTGCTCTTTTAATTGTCTCGCATAACAGTATCGACGACCACAACTGTTCCTTCTTCGACCTCGCGGAGAAAAGGAATATTCTAGTACGAGCCTCTAGATGCTGGTACTCTCGCATCACATCCGATCGCCAGCCAATCGCGGCAGAACTGAATCACTTGACGAGCTGGAATTGAGGTTAACTGAAGCACCGTACCACTTGGATAAGTGCTATATTGAACAACAACTCCAACTGATCAAGACAAAAAGCCGTGTACGCGCTTCCCTTTTGCGAAACCGCGCACCTACAGATGGGATGCGATTATACATAAAAACGTTTTGAAACATTGTCCTTATCGTTATCCAGTTGTGTCAGCAACATTGCAGTAAGCTCGGATAGCAACGAAATCAAATAGGACAGGGCAAGAAAACGATTTGTGAACCAGCACGAATTCCAAGATGACGTCAGGAATATATCAGTAATTAGGGAGCCTATGATGGAAACGTTTGTTTTATTTCATTACAGTTTTGTAGATTTTTATATTGTTGTAAAGAGTCATTTGGAGCGTAACATGGTATTGGCAGACAAACCTGTCATAAAGGTAAACATCTTCTCATATCTGTAGAGTATATAATTCGGCTCAGTCTCCAACGAATTTGTCGTTGACGGGACGTTAAAATCTGACAATTCTTCCTTGCTATGCAACCTGTTTTATGTTTCTGTTGCCGCTTTTGTAATTTCTTTCCGAAGATTGGTCTGACGCAGCTCTCCACGCTAGTCGATCTCGTACCAGTCTTTTCCTTCTTGCATAGGCTAGCTACTGCAGTCTACATCCACTTGAATTTGCTGTGTGTTCAAGCCATGGTCTCTGCCTACAGTTTTTACTTTCGCACATCCTGCCGCTACCACTATTTCTTGATGTCTCAGGATGTGTCCTATCAACCTAGTACTTCTGTAAGTGAAGTTACACGATAATGCTCTTTTCTCCCCAACTCGATCCTGTACCTCTTCATTAGTTGCTAGATCTGTGCTAGATCTGTTCATCTCATTAACAGCACTCTTCTGCAGTATAACATTTCGAAAGCTGCTATTTTCTTCTTAAATACAAAGTTTATTTTCCACGTTTAACTTTCGGACAAATACATTCAGAAATGACTCCCTAATATTTAAATTTATATTTGATGTAAAACTATTTCTCCTTTTCAAAAATAATGTTCTTTCGATTGTCAGTCTGCATTTTGTGTCCTCTTTACTTCTATCATCGACAGCTGTTTTATTGCTCAAATAGGAAAACACGTCTACCATTTTTAGCGTGTCGTTATCGACCATTATCATCAGTCTTAACTCGACAGCAGACAATTATCCTTCTTTCATTTATGTTCTTTTCAAGACACTATCCATTCCGTTCAGCTGATCTTAAAACTGCTTTTTACCGTCTCTGACAGAATTACTATGTCATCGACAACTCTCAAATGTTTTATTTGTTGATCTGAATAATGGTAGATTGAACCAGTACAGTTTCTTCATGCATAAGAGTAGCACGACGCGTTTCGAGAACTTATTCTGATTATCAAGTGCAAATAATTATATCGGTCTTTTAAACGATGTCTGCGTGTGTGTTGTTTTGCCTCTCTTGCCCTGGAGTCGTCTTTTTGTGACTTTAAGGTACTGTGCCTCCTTCATTGAGCTCAAGTCCACACACACGAAAACTATCACTTTCCATGAAATCAAAATACCTTTGTAAATATTTACCCCGGATAATGAGAGTAAATTCTCGAATCACGTCACGCTGTTCATGAAAACAATGTAACTGCTGCAGTGTTTTATTGTTTAAATTATGAATAACACGCTTGCAGGCTTTCCGAGAACGTTGATTATGGTGAATGGAATTAAGTTTTTTAATTTCTTCTTCTTCAATTTAAATTTCTTCAAAAATTTTAGTTAGTTTCGTTACCGCATTCTCAGCGTAAATTTTCAGTAATATGGGACATGATGGTCATCACTACGGCTACAATTACGCTACTCACTCCTTTGACAACTATTATCTCCCTATACTCACCTTCGGCGCTGAGAAGTGCAGTCAGATTTCTGTACAAGTATTAAATAACGTTTCGCTTGCTGTATATTACCTCTGATAACTTCAGAATTCCGAAGACTATATTCCAACCGGGTTTTATTTGTTCTTGATAATACGAGCGCGTGCTGAAAAGTAATACCTCCGAATTTTTTATGTGAAAAGTGTTAATGCATTTTCAGTAAAAGCAAACGTAATTAACATACTACATCTTTATTCTCCATGTCTACGTATTTGCAACCCTCTGCCGCTAGAGAGCTCTGAATTGTAGCGTGTAACATGGCAGTGGGTAACGTAACTTTTTCAGTGCCTGAGAGTGTGCTGCAATCGAGTTTCTAACCGCAAAGGAGTTTGTCCACACACGGGGCACCCTCACCAGACAAGACCGCTGCAACAATCCGACGCCTTGGGTACTTTGTCACTGGTCATCCTTCGTACAGTACCGAATTGGGCCCATCCAATTTCCATCTGTTTCCAAAACTTAAAGAACATCTTCGAAGACTTCATTTTGATAGTGATGAATCGGTGCAAGCATAGGTAAGGTCATGGCTCCGTCAACAAAGTCAAACATTCTACAGTGCCGGTAACAACAAACTGGTCTCTCGTTGGGAGAAATGTGTTCGCCGCCAGGGTGACTATGTTGAGATATAAATATGTAGACACGAGGAACGAAGAATTAGAATGTTAATAAAGTTCGTTTTATTTAAAAAAATCTTTAAGAGGTTTCACATAAAAATTCCGAGATATTGTTTTTCAACACACACTCGTTGTTTCTTCATTCAGTTTTCCAGATTGTAGTCGAATAATCTTTACTTCCCGTGCCATAATTCAATCTAGAAATCTGGGACGTAGTGAACTTCTAATTCAGTAAAATGAATAATCATCTGCTCCACTGTAAGAGTTCCAAGAGAAAAGTCACTATACCCATTAACTCGCATCAGCATTCCATGGCAAACAACAAGCTAAGTTCCTTATAGGTAGTTCCATTATTTTATCTGCAGCTTGATTAACAAATTATTCAGTAGCGTTTTTAACTGCAAATACATCAATAAGAGCTATTAGCACTTGTTCAGTAGAAAAGATGTGTTTCACAGTAGTGAAGATGAACAAGCGTTCTTAGCTCCGAAGGTATGCATTTTACAGATCGTATTTACTGGATATTTGTTTCTTGTTTTGGTTCCTTCCTTAAATTGTTATGTTTTCTTAATTTAAATAACTTCTTATAAACAGCCTTCATAAAAAATCGATAACTAAGAATTTTTATTTGAAATGGAAACAGGAATTTCGCGTCCAATATGCAATTAGAAACAAAAAGATGTGCATTACTCATAAAAAATTATGATGATGGCTCAAATGGCTCTAAGCACTTAACATCTGTGGTCATCAGGCCACTGGACTTAGAACAACTTAAAACTAACTAACCTAAGGACATCACACGGCCGACCGGAGTGGTCGAGCGGTTCTAGGCGCTACAGTCTGGAGCCGCGCCACCGCTACGGTCGCAGGTTCGAATCCTGCCTCGGGCATGAATGTGTGTGATGTCCTTAGATTAGTTAGGTTTAAGTAGTTCTAAGTCTAGGGGACTGATGACCTCAGAAGTTAAGTCCCATAGTGCTCAGCGCCATTTTTGACATCACACATATCCATGCCCGAGGCAGGATTCGAACCTGCGACCGTAGCAGCAGCGCAGTTCCGGACTGAAGCGCCTAGAACCGCTCGGTCACAACGGCCGGCAATGATGATGAGTTTTATGATTGCGAGATGCAGGTATTTCACATTGAACGAGAAAAAACTTACATGGATGAGATTTGAACCAACGCACGAATAACAGCGCTTGATTTACAGTCCATTACGCTACGGAGTGCGCTACACATTCAATTTGTCTTCGTTTATCAACTGCAGTATATACAACGCCGGGAAAACTTCAAAACCGATTATTTCCGTAAATTTATGAAAAACATTAAGAACAGCCTATTTCCCAGCACTTTTTAACTGTGTTCCACGTGCGTGTTTCACTACAGAACAGAAAGCAGCCTCAGCCATTTTCATACTGCGCATTAACAGCGCGACAATCAGAGCACAACGCTGCTGATGCTGTGAGTGTACACGATTTTTGAAACAAAAGCTGCGTAGTTAAAGCGTGATTAAGAAAAACGTTGATGGTTGTTAATACATTTGAATATCTTGAAGTTTCATTTAACGCAACTTAGTACTAAGATATATTATACCTAAGTAAGACCTACGGCTTCTGACCAATCATCGCGTTTGTGTTTACAGCAGGTTTATTCTTATGATGAACGGATTATAGACTTTTTTTCTTGTTTTGATCTTTACAACCACCTCTGTGAGTTGCCTACTCTACAGTCTCACCAAAACAGTACCGGTACAGGCATTCTGCTCCATGGGTATCAGAAAGATTTTCGCTTACCTTACGAGTCGGTCGTTTGTGGACTTGTTTTCCCTTACCCTAAATTGATACGTTTACCCTTCTACATCATCCCTGAAAGTTTGTAACATCATTACAGATTGACCCCGTATATAGGGTGTCTGTCCTAAGAGCAGCCAGGCGCATTTTCTCTGATGTTTGGGCAGATATTTACAATTTGTTTTTTGCAGTGAGTAGCTGGAGCCACCACAAGCAAACACTGCTCATCATATCTTTCATGCGACGCCCAGTGCTGATGGAAAGCGTCGATTTATTTCCTGTTACGAACAAAATGTTTTTGAAAGCGAAATTTTATGCGCCCATTCGATAGAGTGGCCGCAGTTTACCCTAGTGCGAGATTCGTTTTATCAGTATGAATTAACGTAGGCAGTAAAGCACAAAGCGTAACCAGGACTCCAGCACCGATTGATAAGCGTGCTGCTTCATGGCGGTAGCAGCCAGTGCAAGCCAGGGCGGTATTTTACTGTCCCCGTTAATACATATCGATAAGACAAACATCGTACTACACTAACATGGGAACGCTCTATCGAATGGGCAAGCAAAATTCCACTTTAAAAATTATTCTGTTAGTAACGGGAAACAAATCGATGCTTTCTGTCGGCACTGAGCGTCGCATGAAAGATGCGATGAGCAGTATTTTTCGGAGCCTACGCCAGATACACACTGAAAAAAAGAAATTGCAAATATCTGCAGAAACCCCAGAAAAAATGCACCTCACAACTCTTACGAGAGACGTCCTCTATACTGAGCTTTAAGTTACCCTCTTCAAGCGAGATCAAGTCAAAGACTCCTAGAAGTCGCTGACAGAGATTACAAAATTACAATAGCCACAAACATCATGACAGAGAACAAGCCAGATGACCTTCGCAGTGAATTTAGACCACCAGTATTCACAGATGTTTAATAATCTGAGTATTCTTTTCTGTTTAACAGGTAAAATGAAGAAAATTTAAAGAAACTGCAGAATAAGCTACAGGAAGAGAAAGCAGTAAGGTGACGGACATTGCTGTTGTCAGACGGTGTAGTTGAATCATCTTGCAAATGGCTGGAAAATTGTTTGCCGAGGTATTGGTTACTAGTATTATGATACGAGTGCTCGCTCGAAAACTCGAGAAAATATCGATCCTAAAAAGATTCAAAGAACCACACGGTAATATCTGTTCTTGCTTTAAAATCAACCAAAAAATAAAAGTAAAAGACACCATTATATCTCTCGCGTAATTCATTATCCATTGGTACGTTACACGACCCACTTTCCACTCGAAAATTGCGAGCTGTATCCAAGATGGCGACCTCCAAATGGCCGCCATGTTGGAAACACAGCTTCATATATTTTCTTCCTCTCCCATGTCAAACTATTTGACTATAAATTTTTGTTTATCCATCTTCTTCTTTGTTTTTAGGTGATCATTTCCATACCTACAGGAATTTTGTAGTTGGGGTTTTGGGTATTTTTAAGGCCCTGCGCGATACGCAAGGTTGACTTCCTTCGCCGCCATAATGTCTGTTCAACCTCCTGGCAGTGGTCTTGCGCTCTTGTTCGTGGAGCGCTCACCTCACATCCCGATGATTACCTAAACTGAGAGGCTGATTAGCAACACTTGTCCAAGGAGAGCCTCCCAGCGCTAATGACGCCTTCCTGTTTACCCGTATCAGCTACCAGAGAGGCACCTCTGGCCGTGACGGCACTCGCTAAACGAGGAATGTCTGCTCCGAATCCTCCGCAGGACACACTCCTTACGATCCACAGAACTTCCATAAATCACTTCAAGAGAACACAGGCGGAGTAAACAAAGGACGGAAGTTATAAGTAACTTACATACTTTGAACATACAGGACGTGGTGCGAATCTGCGCAGAGTGTGCTCATTTCAGCTAAGGATGTTATAGTAATCACCAAGTGGTTTTCACTCACACAAACAAATAATAACTGTAAGATGTTACCCGCTTCGGGTATTAAGCAACGCGAACAGCTTTTCAAATATACAGGGCGTTTCAAAATTCATGTTACACTCTTCTGGAGGTTGTAGTGGGGACTTAGTAGATCAAGTTTTACATAGGAACCCATGTTCGGAAACGAAATCCAACGACGCTACAGATCGTCGAAGCTATACGCGCCTGCGCTTTTAAATGTATATATATACAGGGTAATTTCGTGATGAAGTTAAAAACTTCCTACGATGATGGAGAAGGATAAATGTATCAATTTGAGGTAAGGGTCCCTGTACTGGAAACGAACGAGCCGAAAGTTATAAGCGAAAACTCTTCGCACACTGTACCTCTGACAGTGGAATACATGTAACGGTACTGTTGTTGCTAAGATAGGGAGGCAACTTTCAGAGGTGGTAGTGTGGACCATAACAAGGAAAACTGTCTAATATATATGGGCTCTTAAGTGCATGAGCTATGAGCACTTCTTCAGTAGAGCAGATGAGTTTCACTATAGCGAAGATGAGCAAGTGCTTATCGCTCCTCAGATATGCATTGAACAGCCCATGTTTAGTGGAATTTTTACTTATTTTGGTCCACACTACCACCTCTGGATGTTGCCTACCCTACAATCGTAGTAACAATACCAGCACATGTATTCCGCTATCAGAGGTATCAGAACTGTTTTCTCTTTAATGTATGTACCGGTATATACAGCGTAATTTCGTGGTGATGTTACAAACTTGTTAGGGTGATGGTGAAGGATAAATGTATCAATGTGAGGTAAGGATCTCGGTACAGTATGAGAAGGGTTTTCGCTTATAACTTTCGGCTCGTTCATTTCCAGTACAGGAACCCTCACCTCAAATTGGTATATTTATCCTTCTCCATCATCCTAGAAAGTTTGTAACATCATCGAGGAATTATCCGGTACACAGGGTTTTCAGGTTCCCGTTACAGACTTTTAGGACTTGTAGAGAGGAGTGAGTACATAACATTTTGAATAGGGACTCATGTCTAGTACAGTTTCCGTTCCACGATGGCTTTAGGTCAGATATGTAACGCGTCCATGCCTGCTGAGGGAACAGGCCGGGGTGGCCGAGCGGTTCTAGGCGCTACAGTCTGGAACCGCGTGACCGCTACGGTCGCAGGTTCGAATCCTGCCTCGGGCACAGATGTGTGTGATGTCCTTAGGTTAGTTAGGTTTTAGTAGTTCTAAGTTCTAGGGGATTGATGACCTCAGAAGTTAAGTCCCATAGTGCTCAGAGCCATTTGAACCATTTGAATCTGCTGAGGGAAAGAGGAAAGTCTCAGAGTTGCTTCTCCTGATATGCAGAAGGGTAGACAGCATGGCATGTACTACGTCAGACAGTCACCTGATGTCACTTAACGTCTACCTTGATACTGGACAGGCATGTGACTGGGTCATACCGCCTTCCACTCAAGCTAACTGGTCCTACGTACGTGGTCTTCTACAAAGTGGGTTGGACCCGTTCTTGAAAGCGCTGCCACTGGGTGTCCGTCTGGAAATGTTTCAGCGTGATGGTATACCACCTCACTTCTCACGTGCAACTTGGAGACGTCTCAATTGACGATACGGTGAGAGATGGATAGGCAGAGGTAGTCCAGCCTAGTGGGGGGCGCGAACGCCGGGTTTAACTCCTATGGACTACTTCTAGTGGGGTGGTATGCAAAGTTTAGTTTACAAGACTCCTGTTGAGACAGAGGAAGATCTGCTGACGCGAGTTCTGGCCGCTGCACTTGAAACTGAAGAGACACGACGTGGGATGGAGAGTGTGTGCCAGAATACGCTTCGCAGTTGCATTGTCTGTAACAACGGTAATGGTCGCCACGTCGAGACTCTTTTGTAACGCATCAGTACTGTTCTGTACGTAAGGTATGCTGGTCCTTTTTGGTCTTGGAATAATGTAAACACGTAATGTGTAAGTGCTAATACAAACAAACGTGCTTAAGTTGGTTCAAATGGCTCTGAGCACTACGTGACTTAACTTCTTAGGTCATTAGTCCCCTAGAACTCAGAACTACTTAAACCTAACTAACCTAAGGACATCACACACATCCACGCCCGAGGCAGGATTCGAACCTGCGACCGTAGCCGTCACGCGGTTCCAGACTGTAGCGCGTAGAACCGCTCGGCCATCCCGGCCGGCCCGTGCTTAGGTGATAAATGGATGTTTCGTTATGTTTCTTTTCGAATTGTGGCCTAATAATTGTACTGCGTAACACCGAATTCAATTCCTCAAGCAGAAGTGGATGAGTAAACATCCGTGTTGAACCGTCATAGAACGGAAACGGTACGCTTCCGGACACAGGTTCCTGTTCAGAATATTATGTACTCACTCCCCTCTACAAGTCCTAGAAGTTTGTAACAGAAATTTCTGAACAACATGTACACGTGCATTTATAGGTGCCGGCACATTCAATTTTGACGTACTGTAGCGTCGTTGGATAACGTTTCCGGACATGTGTTCCTGTGTAAAACTTTATCTGCTAAGTCCCCTCTATAACATCTGGAAGTGTATAACATGAACTGTGAAACACCCTGCAGGCTTGGCTCTGTTTTGTAGTAGAAGTCCACACTATCGGCAACGTAAGTGGCATATAGTACACAGTCTCACTTCCGCAGTAAAATGCGTTTGACGACCGATATCGGACACACGTGAGTAGTCAGTGCGTGTTTACTTCATTAGTTACTAAAAACTAAACTAAACTCCGTCCGAGCAAGCCTTGAAGGCCCCCACGGTACCGACCGACCGCCGTCTTATTCAGCCCACAGGCGTCATTGGATGCGGTTATGGAGGGGCATGTGGCCAGCACACAGCTCTGGACCGCTACCTCTCCGTCAAGTAGCTCTTCAATTGGCCTCACAAGGGCTGAGTAGAACCCGACTGCCAACAGCGCTTGGCAGACCGAATGGTGACCCACCCTAGTGCTAGCCAAGCCTGACAGCGCCTAGATCCAGTGACTTATTTTTTTATTTACACGTCATGTTCCGTAGGACCAAATTGAGGAGCAAATATCCAAGGTCATGGAACGTGTCAGTACATGAAATTACAACATAAAAGTAATAACAGATAATAAATGTTCATGAACCTGAAAAAAGTCAGTCCATAAGTTTAAGTAAACGCTATCAGCAATACAATAAGAATCAGCTTCATTTTTCAAGAACTCCTCGACAGAATAGAAGGAGTGACCCATGAGGAATCTCTTCAGTTTCGATTTGAAAGCGTGTGGATTACTGCTAAGATTTTTGAATTCGAGTGGCAGCTTATTGAAAATAGATGCAGCAGTATACTGCACACCTTTTTGCACAAGAGTTAAAGAAGTCCGATCCAAATGAAGGTTTGATTTCTGCCGAGTATTAACCGAGTGAAAGCTGCTTATTCTTGGGATTAAACTAATGTTGGTAACAAGAAACAACAATAAGGAATATACATATTGAGAGGCCACTTTCAAAATACCCAGACTCGTGAACTGAGGTAGACAAGTGGTTCGTGAACTCACACCACTTATTGCCCGAACCGCCCATTTATGAGCCAAAAATATCCTTGTAGAATGGGAAGAGTTACCCCAAAACATAATACCATACGACATAAGTGAATGAAAATGAGCAAAGTAGACTAATTTTCGTGACGAACGATCACTCACTTCTGATACCGTTCGAATAGTAAAAATGGCAGTATTAAGTCTTTGAACAAGGTCCTGAACGTGGGCTTTCCACGACAGCTTACTACCTATCTGAACACTTAGAAATTTGAGCTGTTCAGCTTCACTAATCATATGCCCGTTCTGTGAAATTAAAACATCAGGTTTTGTTGAATTGTTTGTTAGAAACTGTAAAAACTGAGTCTTAGTGTGATTTAACGTTAGTTTATTTTCTACAAGCCATGAACTGAGGTCGTGTACTGCACTATTTGAAACCGAGCCAATGTTGCACACAACATCCTTTACTACCAAGCTTGTGTCATCAGCAAACAGAAACATTTTAGAGTTACCCGTAATACTAGAGGGCATATCATTTATATAAAAAGGAACAGAAGTGGCCCCAATACTGATCCCTGGGGCACGCCCCACTTGACAGTACCCCACTCAGATCCCACATCACAGCCGTTACCAACATTGTGAATAATGACCTTTTGCTGCCTTTTGCTAAAGTAAGAATGCACGAATTGTGAGCTACTCCCCGTATTCTGTAGTGGTCTAACTTCTGGAGCAATATTTTGTGGTCAACACAAACACGGGAACCGGTGTTACCACTGCGGCAAGGCCGTTGGCCTTCGTTAGTTACACTAACTCATTTTAATGTATACTCCTACATCATACTAGGCAAGGCACCCAACGATGAGTGGTGGAGGGTACTTCTGGTACTACTAACTGTTTCCCCTTAGCTTGTTCCATTCGAGTCTGGCGCGCGGGAAGAAAGATTATCCGTAAGTCTCTGTACTGCCTCTAATTTCTCAAGTTTTCTCGTCGTGGTCATTCCTCAAGATGTATGTGGGAGGAAGTAAAATATACGATATTGCAGTGCCTGTGTTATTCTGAATTATGATGTAAAGGAACAGGCACTGTGGTGACTACAGCCGTTATGAAACACATTATATGTATTCGCAATTGCTAATATGGGCAACATCAGCTGTAGCATGGAATGACGACAAGGAAAACTTGTGGCGGACCAGGACTCGAACTGGGATTTCCCGCTTATCGCAGGCGGCCGCCTTACCACTTTTTTCGATAACAGAAAACTCCTTTATTAACATAGGAAGCAGGAAAAAATTATTTAAAGATGCTCCTGGTGTGCGAAAACGATTCGGCGACCGCTCGTTTTTAAGCTGTCGGTGGGAGACGTGCCTTCGGAAAGAGCCTTTGATGATCATGGGAATGTAGTTTCCCCTGTTAACCCCGCTCACCGGGGATGTTCCAACTGCGGGGCGGTTTGGAGAAACCTAGCTAGTTGGCAAAGGTGGATTGATGTTTAACGTGTCGTCTAATTATGTGGTGTCGTGTTAGCAAAAACGTCTTGGGTCTATTTGTAAAACGATAAAGGACGGCCATACCCTTTATCCACGTGACCTCAAGCATCTGTGATGGTGGAAAATACGTCTCGTCCGGACAGAGGAGCATACAGGGGACGATCGTGTGCGTTGGCACCCGGTGATAAACGGCCAGTGTCTGCTGGAGAACAAACCATACTTCCGCCGTCGCGCCGCAGAGGAAACGGTGTTCGTCTGTATCGTCCACATTACGCCTCAGGCAGAGGGGACAGTCCGCTAGGACGATGGCATGTAGTTTGTGTCCGGTATTTACCGGTAACGACGATGTGCGAGGTGGCGCTCGTTTCCGTGGTGAAGTGTGGTTGATGAACTGCTCGCCATACGGTCGGTCACCTAACCTGTGGGTGGCGTTCGACAGCGTGCTTGGGGTGAGTACGCATTAAAAGGCGATAAATATCTAGCGTAGTGGGAGCCCTAGTGCGAGGAAAGCCTACGTAGATATAACTGTATTCCAGAAGGAAAAATTTGATATCTGATAGCGCTGGTGCAATGTGGACCACGGCGATCGACGATTGACATGAAGTAGGTGCGAGTTCGTCGACCAAAAGCCCACTGATGTTGTTGAGGCTGTGATTCCAAAACTTCAAGATCGTAAGTACGTAAAGAGGTGTAGCGCGTGCATGGACATTGACCTGGGCGAGACCCTCTCTTCGCTCGGAGAGTATGAGGGTGTCAGATTTGATCTTGAATATACGACCGGTACTGACGAAATAATCGAAGGCCGCTTGGATCCTACGCGCTATCACTGTAGAGGTAGGTAAAATTTGTGCGATGTGTGTTATGCGGGATGCCATATAAATGTTAATAAACTGCGCCTTTTTTAACATGTCCATTGCTCGCAATAACTGACTTCGAACGCCCGTCGAGATGTCCTGAAGAAGACGCCGGAAGCTGATCGTGGTGCGACGAATGTCTGGAGCAAAAACGATTCCTAGACAGCGTAGAGCCTCCATCATCCTGAACGGAGCCACACTTTCATCAGGGAGCTCCCTTCTAATCGTCATGGTGCCGGATTTGGAGACGTTCATAAGGCTGCCCACACCGCTCCCGTATTGTTCGATCCACTGTGTTGCCTGTTGAACCTCGCCGTTGGTGTGTACGATGAAGACAAGATCGTCTGCATAGGCGCGGCATTTGAATGTGTGTCCTCACAGGGTGATTGCTGATAAAAGTCGTTGCAGGGCCCAGAAAAGCGGTTCTAGTGCGATAGCGTACATGATCGTTGAAAGGGAGCAACCCTATCAGACTGACGTGCGATCGATACTGGTATCGTCATCCATCCGTTGGCCATCACCCTCGTCGAAGCGTCACGAAGTAGGCGCCTTTTTAAGAGGACGGAGGCAAGTGGGAAAGCCATCCGATCCATCACCTTCGCGAGGAAGGTGTGGTTCATGCGATCGAATGCCTGAGCCAAATCGGCGGAAATCATGGCTCCCTGCAATCGACAGACTGCTCTAATGGCGATGACCTCTCTGTAATCACATAGAGTTGATTGTATATTGGTGTCTCCGACCAAGGACTTCTGTGCAGGCGACAGGACCTGGTACAGGACTCGTCCGACACGCACCACGAGGAGGCCTGAAAAAATCTGCAAACATGTGTCAAGTAAGGTAATCTTTCGATAGCTGTCAGGTTGCGTGCCTCCAAAGGGTTTGGGTATCGGAATAATTAGGCCTTCCAGAAAAGCCGGTGGTGGCGGTGTCATAGGGGACAGTATTTCTTGGTACATTTCCCTAAATTTCGGCTACATTAAGTCCTTGAAGGTCCTATAAAATTCTAACGACAGGCTGTCGGCTCCTGGCGATCAGTTGAGGACCTCCTTGGCGAGCGCATCAGTGATGTCTTCAGTGGAGATGTTTGTTAAAAGGGAGGTCGCCGCTTGGGTACGATGGACTGTCTGTAGTACGTCTGTAAGTACCTCAACATTAGGATTGTCTTCACGATAGAAGTGACGACAGTGAGCTTCGAAGGCTGTTGGGATGTCCGCCTGTGCACCAGCTGTCGACCGTCATGCAAATCTAAAGAATAGATCAGCGCTTATCGACGACGTCTGAGATCTGCGACGACATAATGCATCGAGGACGTTTCTCCAGTGATGCTGTCTTGGCATCCCACGCAGACAACGACACCTTCCAAGCAGTGCCGAGTAATAGCCAATATTGTGACATCGACGCGTTGAACCTCGGCTTGACGTTCTGGGAGTGGTGGATGCTCCACAAGGGCCTGGAGGATCACGTAGTAAAATTCTGTCGTGTCTCGAATGGTTTAAATGGCTCTGAGCACACACATACGTGATCAAGGCAGGATTTGATCCTGCGACCGTAACAGTCTCGCGGTTCCGGACTGAAGCGCCTAGAACCGCTCGGTCACCGCAGCCGGCCGCCTAGAACCGCTCGGTCACTGCGACCGGCCTCCACCATCGAGATCGAAGGCGAATTCCTTGGGAGTTAGAAACCGTGCAGGACGTTCAGATGTGTATCTACTCTTAAAGGAATGCATATAGAACCATATTTATGTAACGAGGTGATGGGACCTGGTGGAGTGTGATGACATGCAGCCGAATGCGTAACAGTCTGTAGCGGAGCTTATCATTAAACTGGCTATCCTTTAAGGCGTAGCTGCAGATAGTGCGACAATATGTTTTTTAGCCACGGAAAAAACAAACAACCAGAGGCTGAAATTGTCTAATGGTTCAAGGTAGTATGAACTGCAATGTCACCCACTTTTCAGGGGGGATAGTTTGCTCTAAAGGAGTACGATTTTTGTACGCAGAACAGGAATGAAGCAAAAGATGGTTCAAATGGCTCTGAGCACTATGGGACTTATCTTCTGAGTCATCAGTCCCCTAGAACTTACAACTACTTAAACCTAACTAACCTAAGGACATCACACACATCCATGCCCGAGGCAGGATTCGAACCTGCGACCGTAGCAGTCGCGCGGTTCCAGACTGTAGCGCCTAGAACCGCTCGGCCACTCCGTCCGGCGAAGCAAAAGAATTTATTTTGACCAGCTATTGGCCAAAAGCAGTGCTTGACCAGCTATTGACCAACAGCTGTGCTTACAGCATAGCTGTAGTTCTCTTACGCCCATTGTCTCACTCTTGCCTGCTGTGACGTAAATACTCCCTACTGCCGGAAGTAGGGAGTATTTCCAGCCAATTTATCATCCTGGTTAACAGTCGGCATAATTGTATACAAATGCGTTACGACATCGCTGTTAGTTGGTCTTAATACAAATCTATTGGTACCGGTACCTCTAATTTCCAGGATTCCTTTCATATGCATTTACTCTTCAAATCCCGACTGGTCGGAGTTGAAAACAAATCCCCTACTGAACGACAGGATAATCTTGCTTATCTCATCTACAAATTTTCGGACCGATTCCGCAAATGGCTGTGCATCGTGAAGTTGACGCTTTGTTTGAAAAATTTTTTAAATTACTTCTTCCAATTCTGTAGCACTGTTCGAAGTTATGCAACCATCCATTGCTTCCCTTAAAATCACTGCAATCTATATCGTGACCAGTGTGATATGTATAGCGTAGTAGGTCACTATCATGAACTTACTGTAAACTGTATCGAGCATCCTTGAAAAGCGCGCCGACCGGAGTGGCCATGCGGTTCTAGGCGCTACAGTCTGGAACCTCGGGCATGGATGTGTGTGATGTCCTTAGGTTAGTTAGGTTTCATTAATTCTAAGTTCTAGGCGACTGATGACCTCAGAAGTTAAGTCGCATAGTGCTCAGAGCCGTTTGAACCATTTGAAAAGCGCAAACATCAGTTTTTGTAACAAGTGCGCCTTGTCCTCCCTTGAATACTACACGGTCATATTGCTGCGGACTTATACGAAATCTGTTAATAACTGTGTTTTTACTATGCTGCGGATGATCTTCCATGTACGTAATTATGTTTAGTACCCGCTCCTTGGACAACTACGTTTCACTGGAGACAGGATTTATGAGTCCCTGTCCGACAAAGATATGAACTACATGGCTCGACACCTATCACTTTCAGTTGTTAAGCACGTATGCTCATCATTGTACTCCTTAAGTGCATTGTTCGCACAGTCGAGCCTATACGACACCACACATTCCAGTGACTCGTCTTGCATAAACGCTAATACTTCGTCTGCCACTTCTTTCTCACTCTGTAAAATTCCTTAGGTTCCTTTCCGATAAAATGTCAATTTCGGCAACTGTTGTTGTAGATGTAATGCAATATTTGCTTTGTTTATCGTTGTCATTACCCTGCTCTGTATCAACAACATTAGCACTGTAACACTATTATGAGCTACTCGTCGACTAAGCAGTTTAACTACTCTCCGTGCCTCATGCTGTGCTCACCATTGAATACCTCCAGTCGCACACCTTATTTCCACTAGCAGCCAATGTTGTGGTTGCATATGGGGCGTCGAATGCCTTAAATATCATTGATCATTCTGACCTCGCACTCGAGGGGTTCCTTGTCAGCAAATAGCGCACCTACCTGAAACATGACAAAAACATTCAGTGTTGTCAGTAGTGCCATTCCAATATTAGAAACGAATGAAAACAGCCCATTTTCCTACCACACTGTGTTGTGGTTACATCTCGATGGTGCCCACTCCCACTTCGACATTAATACGTGTGCATACCTCAACAGCAGATAGCCTCATCCTTGGTGAATTTTGTTTTATAGGCATTATGCCATGGTCCAAGGCATATTTCCGTACCTAACGTTTCGTCTGATAGTGTTGGAGACATCAGTAGGGGCTACAAGGACTCAGCCAGTTTCAAACTTAAACAAGCTCAACAATCCGAACCGCTCATACGTATAAACAAGTCGGTTAACTGAGCTGAGTCTTTTGATGATATCTCAAGAATTCGGAGACTAAATGTAAGGCGCAGAATGGACCTAATTCCTATAAAACGAAACTCACCAACGATGCAAATGGAGGCCATGAAAGCCTGCATAGTAACATAATCTCACCGTTTGACTGGAAGGGAAGGTCGTGTCCCACGAACAGAGCAATCGCCGAATCTCACTCCTATCGTTGTTGTTTTCTTTCTGATGGAATAACGTTAAGATGTTCGTGTATGAAGACTCAGTAGAAAATCTGAGTGACTTAGTTAGAAGGGACCTAACTGACTGCCCCATTTTAACACAGGCTGTAGGGTTATCTGAAGGAATGTATTAAAATATCTGTAAACAATGCTGCAAAGCTTCAATTTACTTAAAGAAAGGCATCACGAAACAACCAAAAACTGCTGGGATGTGCAGCCCCGGATCAGCGATACTTCCGAACTGGGGCAAAAACTTGGTTGGTGCGTCCCCGCCACCCCCCACCCTCCTTGAGCGTTTCAGATAGGACACCAAAAATTTAAAAGAACGTTTTTTCAAAAATATGTTCATTTTGTAACGCATATATTTCTGAAAAGTTTTATGTATTAAAACATACATGTTCGAGTACGAGGAAATGCAAGACATGTTATTCGGTCTTAGGTGTGTTAAAGTGCAATGCCACACCTCTTCACACAGCATTCTTCTATAGCACGTCACTGTAATTCGCTCTGTGAAATTCAACCATGAGTATTTTGTAATGGAAGCCATCAAACCTATATTCAGGACAGTGGAAATTAAGATGTCCTGTGGTGCCTCTCCTGGTCCCAGTCAGCCGGTTTTACATCCTAACCCTCTTAAGAGAGAACTCACAACTAACACTTGGTGGGATTATTTGTGACCAGGAAATTAAGAGCTCTTCAGAAAATTTACACTCTTTATTGCCTATTAGCTAATAACTTTCTCTTTTGTGTTACATAGAATTAAATATAGGGAACATAAAACCAGTAAAGATAAGACACAAGCAAGATAGTACACATTTCTTCAATCCTTAGGCCCAAGCATTTTCTCCTCTCTAATCTGGCCATAGCTTTACGCAACATGCTTTCCTTTCTTCGAAACAATCTATCACCTCAAAGTTAGTGAAACATTTTGCTAAATAAAAAATCAAAATGTCGTTGTCTAAAACTGAAAAAAACTGTTAATACGAATAGTACCCAAGACTGGTGTCGTTTCTCGATTTGATTACGTCTATTTTGTCGCTGTCTGCTAGATAAAACGAAATTGGCCTTTCTAATGTTGCAGCAGTTGTAACACACGCCAAATAAGCGAGACTGTCTTCGCACAAATGTATGTCATATACATAAATAACACGAAAGAACATAATTCCCAAAGTACCGATATCAAAGGCCTATTAGATCTACTACAAGCAAAAAGTTCTATGTTAGGAAATAGTTTCACATTTCCTTCATACGCTCCAGTTTTTCAAGCATGAGATCGTAAAGCAGCAGTACGAAATTTTTATATAAAATTGGAACCGTCATATTCTGCCATATAATTTGTGTGATGTCCCTGTTTCTTCTCCCTCCTCGTTCTAACGCACAATCCTGTCATCACTAATTCTGTATCTATTCCTGCCATTGTCAAAACTTATTCTCAGGTTAACTTCACTAACCCTGCCAGAATCACAGATCCAGTTACCCCGCGTTTATTCTCCGGTTATGCGTTATTACATTTTCGTACGACGCGTTTTCCTCGCTGCTCCTAGAATAGAACTTATAGCGACTGCTAACTGGAGTCTGTACAGCTGGTAGTGCAGCGATCTGGCAAAAATTTTCTGTCACAATTTCATTTTCTTGGGTACACCAAGAAGATAATAGGTAATCTTTCTTATATGTTATTCCTTTCAGTCGTTTATTTCCTCTCCGGTAATGTGAATTTATAGATTCCGCTAGTAAATATAAAAACGCTCAATTTCGCTCAACCAATCAACCACATAAACAAACAGCAATTGGCATTCTCCTTTCGGGTTTATTCAGCTCAACTCGTATAGCCCCGTCCTCTTTTGTCTGCGGGAAAGCTTTTTATTTCTAGTTGCGCTTGGGATTCCCCTGGCAGAGACATCACGTACACTATGTACGCATCCAAAAATCAACTTATCAACTTATGATTTATTCAGAAATCAACTTGGAATGTGTTCAAAAATGTTCAAAAACCAACTGGGATGCGTCTCAAAATCGCGTGAATAATCGATAGAGCAACGTGCGCTGGATGATAGGCGCTTTGTGAAACAAAGGGTTTTTTCTTCAAGAATACGAATTTCGGGCCCCTTGAAATTGCCACCCGGTTTGTCCCTCCACTACCCCTGGATCCTGACCTGGTGACGCGTATTTGTTTATGAGCAACCAGTAAATCAATACACATCACAGCAACTTTTCATAGTTTCGTGATGCCGTTCGTTGAATATATTGAATATCAAACGATTGCTGAGTAATGGGAGAAGGACTACAAATGGGAAAAACTTATTTTATTAATCTATCGGTAAAAATCTGTTGCATGTTACTACTGGTAAAGAATGTCCGACCGCCAACTAGCGGTATTTCGGGTAATGGAGTATCCGGTAGTGTGACGTCTGATGTGAATACGGCAGAGACGGAGAATAATGGGCTAAGAACAAGTCGCATGACATCCACAACCACACACTGTTTTCTCAAGAATTAAGACAAAGATATCAGTGTGATATAGTTAATCGTCGTATTGTGTTCACTGTGGTCTCACGTGTTGATGGTGAGTGCTTAGCTATTTTAACTGATTTTGTAAGGTGTCAGGAAACTTCGATGTACGAAGTACAGAGCTTGTAATATTACTAAAAAAATTATTGTGTTTTTAACTCAGTGATAAATGATTTATTTTACAGAGTAAGATGATATGAAGGTGAGCTCATTTTATTTTCAGTGAATATGCGTTGTTAGAACTTTTAAATGCTGCATGAATTTACGGCAGTTATTTACTGCTTGGAATTCCTATTTTTGGTTCAGTTATTTTGAGACAGTCGGATGCTAATCTCGGACTTCTACATTGTTTAATATACTTTCCCCAGAGGGCTTGTAGTTAGGCCCCTTAATTCTGTGGTTCACCCGAGTCAAATTATAAAAACTGTTTTGCGTTTATACTAAACTGTTGCGTTCGGGATTCTACGCTACCTTATTACAGCCAGACGGAAACCGCCTCCTTTTGTTTTCTAAGCGAACCGCCACACCCTGAGGGGAATGGCTTCTTATTCTTTCTTGGCAGTGCAGCTCTAGATTGGCCTTCTCAGCAATCTTCCTACGTACTTTTCTCTTCTCTGTCGTTGTATTCCGTCTTCATAGGGTTAGCCAACACTTTGTCCAGCAGATCTGGTTGGCCATTCCTTCTGGTGGAATAAAATCTGCCTCACATTATTCTTTTACGCGTCCTGTCATTTGCCATTCTCTCCATACGTCCTAACCAATATATGTTCTGAGATTTAATAAATTGTACTATATCTCTCCCTTGCGCAAGCTGTCGTATTTCCCGGTTGTATCTTACTATCCTACCCTGTAGCTTCCTCACAGGCTTATAAATTGTTCGCAGCATTTTTTTTCAAACGCTGTCGGGTTGTTTTCACCGGCTTCAGTCATCATCCACATACCTGAACCATATGTAGGAGTCTGCCGGCCGAAGTGGTCGAGCGGTTCTAGGCGCTAGTCTGGAACCGCGCGACTGCTACGGTCGCAGGTTCGAATCCTGCCTCGGGCATGGATGTGTGTGATGTCCTTAGGTTAGTTAGGTTTAAGTAGTTCTAAGTTCTAGGGGACTGATGACTAAGAAGTTAAGTCCCATAGTGCTCAGAGCCATTTGAACCATATGTAGAAGTCGTACAAGGAAATAGTAGTCTCTTGAACGCTCTGTAACATTATAGTATTGGATATTGAAGTTTTATGTACACTCTAAGACGGTAAAAACGACGCACTGCGGGGGAATTATCCGAATGGGTCGGAAATCGGTAGATGTGATGTACATGTGCAAACAAATACGTGAGTACACTTTCAGAGAAATTAGACGATTTACTCAAGAGAAAGAGCTTGACAAATTTAGCAAAGTCAGTAACGCGTTGGTCTACATTTTGACCATACGGAAGCAATTATTTGGCTTGGCATTGATTGACAGAGTTGTGGGATGTTCTCCTGAGGGATGTCATGTCACAATGTGTCCTATTGGTGCGTTAGATTGTCAAAATTCCTAGCTGGCTGCAGGGCACTGTCCATAATTCTCAAATGTTTTCAATTGGAGAGAGATCCGGCGACCTTGCTTGCCAAGGTGGGGTCTGGCAAGCACGAGCACGAAGACAAACAGTTGGAACTCTTGCCGTGTGCGGGCGAGCATTATCTTGCTGAAATGTAAGGCCAGGATGGATTGCCACGAAGGGCAAAAAAACGGGGGGGGGGGGGGGGGGGGCGTAGCACATCGTCGACGTACCGCTGTACCGCAATGGTACCGTGGATGACAACCAAACGGGTCCTGCTATGAAAAGAAATGGTACTCCTGGTTATCGGGTAGCATGGAGGGCGACAGTCAGGTTGTAACCCACTACTGTTCTGGACGTCTCCAGACAAGTCTTCGCTGGTCATCGGAGCTCGATTCGAAGCGGGACTCATCACAGAAGACAATTCTACTACAGTCAACGAGATTTCAGGCCGAAGACTGGTCTGGAGACGTTCTGGTACGCGATAGGATACCAAACTGTCTGTATTCCACCATACGGCCCGACAGGCAGGAGTGATGGTCTGGGGTGCCATTTTTTTTAATAGTACGACAGCTGTGGCTGTTATCCGCGGCATCCTTATACCATAGGGGTGCGTCGACGATATTCTACGCTCCATTTTATTTTTCTTCATAGCAAAACATTCTGGGCTTATATTTCAACAAGATTATGCCCGCCCACATACGGCGACAATTTCTACTGCTTGTCTTCGTGCTTGCCTTGACCAGCAAGGTCACTGGATCCCTCCCCATCTGAGAGCATTTGGAAAATTATTGGCAAGGCCTTCCAGCCACCTCGACGATCTAATGCGACAATTGGCCAACATTTGGCACTATATCCTTCAGGAAGACATCCAAGAACTCTGTCACTCCATGCCAAGCCGAATAAGTAAAGCTCTTTCTCTTCAATAAATGATCCAATTCTTCTGGAATTTTACTAATTTGTTTGTCAGCTCATGTACATCACGTTGCAAAGCTTATTTCTGTTCGCTCTATCGAAAGCCTTTTCGTAATCTGTGAATGTCATGTGAGTCTAAAGATTGTATTCTTGTTTTCCAATTAGATGTGGTAAAATAGTAACGTTATCGCTATAAGACTGTCTCTTTCTAAAGCTACACTCCAGGAAATTGAAATAAGAACACCGTGAATTCATTGTCCCAGGAAGGGGAAACTTTATTGACACATTCCTGGGGTCAGATACATCACATGATCACACTGACAGAACCACAGGCACATAGACACAGGCAACAGAGCATGCACAATGTCGGCACTAGTACAGTGTATATCCACCTTTCGCAGCAATGCAGGCTGCTATTCTCCCATGGAGACGATCGTAGAGATGCTGGATGTAGTCCTGTGGAACGGCTTGCCATGCCATTTCCACCTGGCGCCTCAGTTGGACCAGCGTTCGTGCTGGACGTGCAGACCGCGTGAGACGACGCTTCATCCAGTCCCAAACATGCTCAATGGGGGACAGATCCGGAGATCTTGCTGGCCAGGGTAGTTGACTTACACCTTCTAGAGCACGTTGGGTGGCACGGGATACATGCGGACGTGCATTGTCCTGTTGGAACAGCAAGTTCCCTTGCCGGTCTAGGAATGGTAGAACGATGGGTTCGATGACAGTTTGGATGTACCGTGCACTATTCAGTGTCCCCTCGACGATCACCAGTGGTGTACGGCCAGTGTAGGAGATCGCTCCCCACACCATGATGCCGGGTGTTGGCCCTGTGTGCCTCGGTCGTATGCAGTCCTGATTGTGGCGCTCACCTGCACGGCGCCAAACACGCATACGACCATCATTGGCACCAAGGCAGAAGCGACTCTCATCGCTGAAGACGACACGTCTCCATTCGTCCCTCCATTCACGCCTGTACGACACCACTGGAGGCGGGCTGCACGATATTGGGGCGTGAGCGGAAGACGGCCTAACGGTGTGCGGGACCGTAGCCCAGCTTCATGGAGACGGTTGCGAATGGTCCTCGCCGATACCCCAGGAGCAACAGTGTCCCTAATTTGCTGGGAAGTGGCGGTGCGGTCCCCTACGGCACTGCGTAGGATCCTACGGTCTTGGCGTGCATCCGTGCGTCGCTGCGGTCCGGTCCCAGGTCGACGGGCACGTGCACCTTCCGCCGACCACTGGCGACAACATCGATGTACTGTGGAGACCTCACGCCCCACGTGTTGAGCAATTCGGCGGTACGTCCACCCGGCCTCCCGCATGCCCACTATACGCCCTCGCTCAAAGTCCGTCAACTGCACATACGGTTCACGTCCACGCTGTCGCGGCATGCTACCAGTGTTAAAGACTGCGATGGAGCTCCGTATGCCACGGCAAACTGGTTGACACTGACGGCGGCGGTGCACAAATGCTGCGCAGCTAGCGCCATTCGACGGCCAACACCGCGGTTCCTGGTGTGTCCGCTGTGCCGTGCGTGTGATCATTGCTTGTACAGCCCTCTCGCAGTGTCCGGAGCAAGTATGGTGGGTCTGACTCACCGGTGTCAATGTGTTCTTTTTTCCATTTCCAGGAGTGTATTTTCTTCCTCCATTAGGAAGACGTCAGTTATCTTCTTCATTGTATTGTTAATGGTTCTTGTATAGAGTGTGTAAGAAACATTGGCTTACATTTCAGCAAGATAATGCCCGCCAGCACTCGGCGAGAGTCTCTACTGCTTGTCTTCGTGATTGCCAAACCCTACCTTGGACAGCAAGGACTCTGGATCTCTCAACAGCTGTGAACGTTTGTAGCATTATGGGCAGGGCCTCCAACCATCTCGGGACTTTGACCACCTAACGTGTCAATTAGTCCGAATTTGGCACGATATCCCTCAGGATGACATCTAAACACTCTACCAATCAATGCCAAGCCGAATAGCTGCTTGCATAAGGGCCGGGGGTGGTCCAACGCGTTCCTGATTTTCTCAATTTGTGAAGCTCTTTGTCTTGAATGAATGTCCGCCCAGATAGCCGAGTTGTCAGCGTGACGGGTTACCATCCAACGGGTCCGAGTTCGATTCCCGGCTGGATCGGTGTTTTTCTCCGCTCAGGAACTGCGTGTTGTGTTGTATTCATCATCATTTCATCCCCATCCGGCGCGCAGGTCGCCCAATGTGGTGTCGAATGTAATAAGATCTGCACCAAGAGGCCGGACCTGCCCCGTAAGCGGCCTCCTGGCCAATGACCCCAAACGCTCGTTTCCATTTTCTTGAATAAATCATCCATATTTTCTGAAAGTGTGATCATCTGTTTGTTTGTGCATGTACATCACATTTACCGATTTCCATCCTATTCGGATAACTGCTTCGTGTTGTGTCGTAACTTTTTTTTTGTCCTAGGATGTATAGTTATAGAAACAGAGATAGAAAGAGGAATTTGCAGTTTCTGTAATCCGAGGAAAAAGAATAAGTCTGCTGTAATCAGAAGTGGCGTTCGAATCTTAGATGATAATTATTTATAAGTATTATTCTAACTGAAGGAGAACATGTACTGCGCAGCACCCAGCAGTTGTATGGAATATCATTATACCAGCGGGAATGTCGCTGCTCTTTTTCAGAAATTACGTGCTAATTCTGTGTCCCGTTACACTTAAATCGAGTGGACAAAAAGTATTAACTCCTTTGAGCTGAGATTCGCAAATAAGTTGATACTTTTTGGCGGTGTAGTGTTCTACACGTACCTAGTGATGACTGCGTTTGAAAAAAAAAGAAAATGTCTCCACAGGGTGATTTTGTTTAAAGGGGACAAGCTGCAAGAACCGATACCTGAGAGAGTAAGGAGCAAAAAATATCATATTGACATCTAGCTGGAAATACTTTCCAAAGAAGGTACACCTGCTTGAAGATGTAGAAAAAAAAATTTTGACAGAGTGCACAAGCACTGAGAATGAGCCGGTACTGATGATTCGCTGCCAGCATACCATGACGATTTGCGCAGCGCGTCTGCATCTGTACCTACGTGACTTCTCTGCAATTCACTATCTAGTGCCTGGCAAAAGGTTCATCGAACCACCCTTAAGGTACTTCCCTACCTTTCCACTCTTCAGCATCGCGCAGGAAAAACGAATACTTAAATCTTTCCGTGCGAGCTTTGATTTCTCTTACTTTGTTATGATGATCATTTCTCTCTATGGCCGGCCGAAGTGGCCGTGCGGTTCTAGGCGCTACAGTCTGGAGCCGAGCGACCGCTACGGTCGAAGGTTCGAATCCTACCTCGGGCATGGATGTGTGTGATGTCCTTAGGTTAGTTACGTTTAATTAGTTCTAAGTTCTAGGCGACTGATGACCTCAGAAGTTAAATCGCATAGTGCTCAGCTCACACTCTGAAGAGGAAGTTGGTGCTCGAAGTCTCATGTGAAGGTTCTGCCGCAGTGAAAAGTGGCTTTGCCTTCATGACTGCCACCCCAGTTCGTGTATCACATCCGTGGCACTATTTCCCTTATTTCACGATAATACAAAACGAGCTGCTCTTCTTTGAAGTTGTTCGATGTCCTCCGTCAATTCTATCTGATGCGAGTCCCACAATGCACAGCAGTACTCCAGAAGAGGACGGACAAGCGTAGTATAAGCAGTCTCTTTAGTAGACTGTTGCATTTTCTAAGTGTTCTGTCAATAAATCGTAGTGTTTGGTTTGCTTTCCCACAACGTTGTCTATGAGATCGTTCCAGTTTAAATTATTCGTAACTGTAATCCTTAAGTATTTAGCTGAGTTTACAGGATTTAGATTTGTGTGATTCATCGTGTAACTGAAATTTAATGTATACCTTTTACTACTCATGTAGATGAGTTCACATTTTTCATTACTTAGAGTCAATTGCCACTCTTCACACCACACAGACATCTCTTCCAAATCATTTTGCAATTCGTTTTGATCATCTGATGACTTTACAAGACGATAAATTACACCACCATCTGCAAACAATTGCTCCGATCGTTTCTTATATCGTTTATGTAGATCAGAAACAACAGGGGGCCTGCAACACTTCCTTGGGAACGCCAGATATTACTTCCGTTCTACTCGATGACTTTCCGTCAGTTATTACGGACTGTGACCTTTCTGACAGGAAATCACGAATCCAGTCACACAACTGAGACGACACTCCATGGGCACGCAGTTTAATTAGAAGTCGCATGTGACGAACGGTGTCAAGAACGTTCTGGAAATCAAAGGTGGGTGTTGTGAAGGTAGACGATACTGCCCTCTTGAAGGTAGCCTTATCTTTGAATGGGACTGACGACAGACACAGTAGCACTTTTGTCGCATTTGGGGAGGTATGTCCTGGACGCGTTGTACGTGGTATGGATGGTGACAGTTGTCGTGAGGAAGGCTCCACGTGGTCATCTGAATTACAGCGCGTTGACGGGCCGCGGCTTGCACTGATATTGGGGCCACTGACTAAGATCTTCTACGTCAAACTTCAAGTGGGTTCAGCACCCTCGGAAGCATTTCCGGCCATATGCGCATATGACCTTTTTTGATTCTTAACCTCTCAGGGACAGTTTACTGTATCTTGCCTCATTTTAACTAAATCACCCTGTATAGGGTAAAGCGCCCTATTTTCGGATGGTGGCCAGATAAGTCGATATTTGCTCCCTGACAGTGCTGCCGATGCGGAAACTAGCTGAAATCCTTGTGCTTCCGCTATTTTAGTGTCCTGCTAACTGCCAAGCACATCAGTCATGTTCCATGCTCGCAGCTGGTTTTTTCCGTAGTATCAGGTTTGGATGTGATATTTTGTAGACTGGACGTAAGCTTTACTGATGCATGGTAAATATTTCGATATTTTAGCCTTATTTAGCAGTGATATATCATATTTAATGAAACTTGTGGGTACCTTTTAAATGTAAAAGTTCATTACGTGCTTTCGGTACATGTTTGGCAAGTCGTACAGGTGCCTAATTTCGGATACTGCTAGGTTGCCTAATTTCGACCATCGAACAAATGCGCCCCTTTATAGATTTCGCTTTTTATTTATTTTCAGGAGATCGCTGGGGAGAAAAGAAAGTGTTGCGTAGAGTAAAATATGAGGAAAGCAAAGAAAGCCACTGGAAATAAAAAAAATGGATTATTAAAGGTGTCCCAAATGTTTCAAGTGCAAAATTTTGCACTTTTAGATTACGTACAGGCAGGAAACTTGGAAGAGAAACTGATCTCTAGCATAGGCAGAAACTGTGCTTTAGGAAGAGCCTTTAGCTCAAGAGAAGCTAAAATGCAAGAGGGCAATTTTAGAAGAACTAGAAGGACTTCATGGAGGGGAAAGCATCAAAGCACGTAAAAATCCAGCCAGAAGAACACGAAGGTGTCTAAAATGAGTAGGCAACAAAGGAAACTGACATGTGAGTTATCATCTGCTGAGGATTCCGAAAGTTCTGTTTCACTTGTTTCGACAAATGATCAAGACAGTGCAGATGAGGAATGCGTCTATTGTTCTGTCCCACGCTGGGAAGATAAATCTGGAGAAGAATGGATAATGTATTTAGAATGTTTGCGTTGGATGCATGAACTACAAATGTGAAAACTACAGATATAGCATCAATTCAGTTATAAACGTATCATTATTGTAATCAAACTGGAATATCTAAGCATTACTTTTTGTATATTTTTAATAAAACAATGTTCTACAGGTATGCAATCTTGAATTTTCCTTATGAAATAACTCTGTCCGAAGTTAATAACCACACTATCCAAAACTGCGCACCCTTTCATTTGTTGTTGTTGTGGTCTTCAATCCAAAGACTGGTTTGATACAGTTCTCCAACCTATTCTGTTCTGTGCAAGCCTCTTCATCTCCGAGTAAACACTGCAACCTACATCCTTCTGAATCTGCTTACTGTGTTCATCTCTTGGCCTCCCTCTACAATTTTTACCCCTCACGCTTCCTCCAGTACTAAATTGGTGATCCCTGGATGCCTGAGAAACTGTCCTACGAACCAATCCCTTCTTCTAGTCAGGTTGTGCCACAAATTTCTTTTCCCCCTGATTCTATTTAGTACCTCCTCATTAGTTACGTGATCTACCCATCTAATCTTCAGCATTCTTCTGTAGCACCACATTTCAAAAGTTTTTATTCTTTTCTTGTCTAAATTGTTTACCCTCCATGTTTCACTTCTATACATGGCTACATTCCATACAAATACTTTCAGAAAGGACTTCCTGACACTTATATCTATACTCGGTGTTAACAAATTTCTCTTCTTCAGAAACGCTTTCCTTGCCATTGCCAGTCTACATTTTATATACTCACTACTTCGACAATGATAAGTTATTTTGCTTCCCAAATAGCAAAACTTATCTAGTGCTTTAAGAGTCTCGTTTCCTAATCTAATTCCCTCAGCATTTAATTCGACTACATTGCATTATCCTCTTTCTGCTTTTATTGATGTTCATCTTATATCCTCTTTTCGAGACACTGTTCATTTCGTTCAACTGCTCTTCCAAGTCCTTTACTGTCTCTAACAGAATTACAATGTCATCAGCAAACCTCAATTTTTTTATTTCTTCTCCCTGGACTTTAACTGCTATTCCGTATTTTTCTTTTGTTTCCTTTACTGCTTGCTCTATATACAGATTAAATAACATCGGGAACAGGCCACAACCCTGTCTCACTCCCTTCTCAACCACTGCTTCCCTTTGGTGCCTCTCGACTCTTGTAACTGCCATCTGGTTTCTGTACAAATTGTAAATAGCCCTTTGGTCCCCCTGTTTTACCCTTGCCACATTTAGAATCTGAAAGAAAGCATTCCAGTCAGCATTGTCAAAAGCCTTCTCCGGGTCTAAAAATGCTATAAACTTAGGTTTACCTTTCCTTAACGTATCTTCTGTAAAAAGTCGTAGGGTCAATACACTCTCCAAATTCGTGTTTCTTTGACATAAATTATGAAATGTAATGCCAACTTTCGTTGTAAAGAGTTATATATGACCAAAATCTAGTATGTTTTACATACGTCAGTCATTTTCAGGAGCTTTAAGCTGATTTTTAACCAAACGTATCCTTAGATTTACTTAGCTATCCGAAAATAGGACACCATACCCTACGAGTAATGCATGCAGTGAGGCTACCGGTCATCATTTACAACAGCTGCTATGAGCTGATGTTGCTCCTATAACGTGTAAATTGTTTACGTGTGTGAAAAGCTAATTGTTCATTCCAGACCATCTGTTTCTGATACGAAAGTTCCCAGTTTATGACCGTTTTTCATTTGACGCGCTACGTGAACGATGAAGCCGGAAGGGGGTTTTTACCTGAGCTGCTCGCCAGTGGTCTGCTCGGCTGCCCCGCCTGAGATTTAGGCCAGCAGGCGGCTGATCGGCTCAGTGGTTGCGTAAGCTGTTTGCAGCGGAAGCTGCGGTCATTAACACAGCGCCGGCCTAATGCAGCAGCGTTGCTCGCTACCTCGTCCACACAACCCGGCCCTCGTCACTTTCCAGCCATTTGCAAATTCGGCGTTCTCTTGGGTTGGTTTTGAAGTTCGTTGCGTTTTTGTTTTGTGTATTGGTATTCCGGCTGACATGGGTTTATTTATCGATTATATTTTCTTTTATTTGTAGCTCACTGTTGCGGCTTGGGTTTACATAAAGTCTTTCTGTCATTTCGAAGTAAAGAGTGGAGCTGTGGACGCTAGAAAATGAAGAGGCAAATGGGGAAATCGGTACATTCCCGACATATTCTACTGTCTCAGTTCAGCAGGGGGGTAAATGGAAATGAGCGTTTGGCGTCATTGGCCGGGAGGCCCCTTGCGGGGCAGGTCCGGCCGCCTTGGTGCAGGTCTTATTACATTCGACGCCACGTTGGGCGACCTGCGCGCTGGATGGGGATGAAATGATGATGAAGACAGCACAACACCCAGTCCCTGAACGGAGAAAATCCCCAACCCAGCCGGGAATCGAACCCGTAGGACGGCAATCCGTCACGCTGACCACTCAGCTATCGGGGCTGACAGTAGGGGGGGGGGGGGTGACAGTAGCGGAGTCAGCCAGAAACATTTGTGCCGTGTGTGTGTTTCCTCGTTTTAAGGGGGACCGTTTTGACATTAATGACTCTCCACGTTCAGGAAGATCTTCGGGGTTTCATGAAGATCGTTTAAACTCATTAATCCACAGTGATCCATGTCAGTGTGCTGGAGAACTGGCAAATGTGATGAACTGATCTTTCCACCACCGAGCAGTCCAGTGGAGAATGTTCAAAAATAGGGTGTATTGGTACCGCATGCTCTAAGCCATATCACAGAAATTAGTAGGTGGCTATATGTAGATCTCTGCTTCCTCGCCAGCAATTCACTCCTGAACAACACCGAACACTCATACTCTGTATCGTTACTGGTGACGAGAAATGATGTCTTTATCCTGACATAAGCGGAAAAAAGGAATAGTTAAGCCCAAATAAAGTAGCATCTCCCCGTACAAAGACCGGCGGCAATCCACAAAAGATAATGTTATGCATCTAGTGGAACAGCGACGGTGTGGTGTACTACGGATTGCTTTTTCGAGATGTAACCATCACTGATGACATTTTTTTCAGCATCTGAGACGTCCTGCAGACGCAGTTCAGGAACACCGACCACGAAGACTGCGTGAAGTGATGCTGCTTCACGATAATGCCCGTTCGCATTCTGCTAGACTGACAAAAAACTTTGCATAGGAATTGGTCTGCGAAGACATTCCGCATCCACCTTATTCACCTGAGTTTTTGTCCTCAGTTCTCCTCCTTTCCTCTCTCTATCGAACAACCTTCATGGAACTTCCATTCCTCAAAACCACGTAGTTTCTACAGTCATGAAATTGAAAAGTTATCCCTGCGTTGGCAGACAGTTGTAAATAGTAAAGGAAAATATATTACAGTTGACCAAAGTCTCTCTTATGTGTGCCGGCCGGAGTGGCCGTGCGAGTCTAGGCGCTACAGTCTGGAGCCGAGCGACCGCTACGGTCGCAGGTTCGAATCCTGCCTCGGGCATGGATGTGTGTGATGTCCTTAGGTTAATTAGGTTTAAGTAGTTCTAAGTTCTAGGCGACTGATGCCCTCAGAAGTTAAGTCGCATAGTGCTCAGAGCCATCTCTCTTATGTGTATGTGTTGTGTTTATTAAACTTTCGGAAAAACACTACAGGCTTGTGCATCAACCGAGCTGTAACTCCGATAGACTGGGTGACTCAGCGAAGGTGTGGAACCACCCCTCCAAAACAGCAACAGGTGGATAGACAGAAATTTAAAGTCAATCAGGAGAGGACAGCTGTAAAGCTATGTTACCAACGTGGTGGCCGTTTTAGAAGCCGCTATCTGAACATAATAAATGAGTTTATAAGCCCACGTGGACACTCAAACCTACAAATACAAGATGCATATTCACGGCAAGCAAACGGAGCATCATGTTTTCATCTCACTGCTTTTTGAACACGCAAAAATTATTTTCTACTTTATGAGAGTGTAACGTTTTTGAATTTACAGCACTGAAAGATAATTTACGATGCTATAATCAGCTTCTATTCAACTAATTATGGGCAATCTATGAGCTTTCGTTTTACTGCACGCAGCTACACGGCTCCGCTTCTACTCGCAGAGTCAGTGCAACCAGGCAATGCCAATATAACTCCACGCTGTAACTAAGCTTCAACACGTTAAGTAAACTGAAATGTTTCCAGAATGAGATTTTCACTGTGCAGCGGAGTGTGCGCTGATATGAAACTTCCTGGCAGATTAAAACTATGTGCCGGACAAGACTGGAACTCGGGACCTTTGCATTTCGCGCGCAAGTGCTCTACCATCTGAGCTACACAAGCACGACACACGGTCCCTCCTCACAGCTTTAATTCTGCCAGTATCTCCTCTCCTACCTTCCAAACTTTACAGAAGCTCTCCTGCGAACCTTGCAGAACTAGCACTCCTGAAAGAAAGGATACTGCGGAGACATGGCTTAGCCACAGCCTGGGGGATCCTTTCTTTCAGGAGTGCTAGTTCTGCAAGGTTCGCAGGAGAGCTTCTGTAAAGTTTGGAAGGTAGGAGACGAGGTACTGCCAGAAGTAAAGCTGTGAGGACGGAGCGTGAGTCGTGCTTGGGTAGCTAAAATGGTAGAGCATTTGCCCGCGAAAGGCAAAGGTCCCGAGTTCGAGTCTCCGTCAGGCACAAAGTTTTAATCTGCCAGGAAGTTTCATAAACTGAAATGATCTCATCCAAATGTTTTTTTCATTGTAAAATCCCCGTAACAGCATCGGCCTCCACCAGACAAAGGCAGTCTTCTCTCCAACAGAGCCCGGAACTTAACATAGACTTGAATGTAATAGTGAATTCTCTTTCAGACAAGAAGGACTTCACGGTCTGCAACCAGCGGATAAATCGTACTGGTCGTGAACTAACTGGTTCCCCAAAGACGTAAAATTGCTTCGCTGTCGAATCAAGGAGTTTTCTACAGTACTTATACCGATTACTCGAAACTGATTATAGCAGAAGAGTGTGCAGAATTGCAACGATAAATACCGCGATCTACTAAAAACAAAATATGGTGGTAAAGAATGAAGGTTCCGAATGAACTGGCAACTTTCAGATGGAAGGCTAAGGCATGAAAATTTCTGATTGAGGCATTTATAGGGCAGTGTTCGCCAAATGGCTGATGATAGTGATAACAATTCTAGTTGTGCGAGATGGAACATCTCGTAGCAAAGATGTTGATCATGTGATTATTACGGCTTTTCATACTGTACTTCTTCAGCGCGGATACGCCGAAAATGATTTAATATGCCCACATGTTGCCCTTGTGAAGTATGCATAGTGGCCGGCGGGAGTGGCCGTGCGGTTCTAGGCGCTACAGACTGGAGAAGAGCGACCGCTACGGTCGCAGGTTCGAATCCTGCCTCGGGCGTGGATGTGTGTGATGTCCTTAGGTTAGTTAGGTTTAATTAGTTCTAAGTTCTAGGCGACTGATGACCTCAGAAGTTAAGTCGCATAGTGCTCAGAGCCATTTTATGCATAGTGTTTAGTTCCGCTACGCTTTAATCACTTCATCGAAACTCTACGTTTAATTTCGACGAATAACAGAAGGAAGTTCGACAACACATTAACTTATGTTCTAGGAAATATGACTTTGTGAGTACCGTATTTTTATGTTGACGTGCATTGTTTGAAGCTAATATTTAGCTTGTTACCAGATAACAGCTTATTTACGATTCTTGTCAATCTTCTGGTCACTGTTCCCTGTTACATGATTTCTTCAGCGAGTTGTACTTCTGTAGGCTTTAGATCGGTTAACGTTCAAATAATGGTGCTAGAGAAATGTAGATTATTTTTAAATCATTTTTATTCGGTTGCAGTCGTTCAAGGTGTACTACATCCCTTGTCAGTTATCTCAACTACTGTAATCGCGAAATCTGCAGACACAGCAGCGATCTGCCGCAGGCCACGTTTCTTCCGTTATCAAGCAGCCGCCGACAATAAATCCATCACGCTACGACTCCTGGCCTAGTTAGCTGCCCCCTTGCGCAATCTGCTAATGATCTAGCTCTTTCCTCTCCTCGTCTTTTTACGAACCTGCACGTCATTAACTTAACGGTTCAACCTGTTACCGAATGGTACACCTGTGTTTCTGCTTGCGGCGAAAAGAAATACTGTACTTCATCACGAGCAATGAGTAACCGTCACCACCGTAACAGCTTTTCGTGGCTGATTTTCCTTGGCGTGTTGAACAGAGCGCTTTCTTATTCAATGACAGATGATCGGACAGGGCAAGGTGGCGCCCTGGTAACATACTGGAATCGAACTACGCATGACAACGGTTCAAATCCCCATCCGGCTACAGATTTATGTTTTCCGTGGTTTCCCTGCGTGGCTTAAGGCGACTACTGGAGTGGTTTCTTACAAAAGGTCACGATTGCACCTGTCACTGGACGATCATCAGAAATTTTCGATAAACTTGGACAAAATTTCCACTTGCAGGAATGAATGGGATTTTTTTTTTAATTAAGACAAATATATGATAATGCCTACAACAAAAATAAAGAATTTGATAGGACGAGAGTATACAGTATCTGAATATAAAATTAGTGGGGAACACTTCAGTACATCACATCGTTTAAGTATTTAAGGGTAATACTAAGAAGCGACATAAAATCAGTATTAGCAAAGGTTAATGAAAGACTTTGTTCCAAATGCGGAGCATTTATAGCCGACCGAAGTGGCCGAGCGGTTCTAGGCGCTTGTCTGGAACCGCGCGATCGCTGCGGTCGCAGGTTCGAGTCCTGCCTCGACCATAGATGTGTGTGATGTCCTTAAGTTAGTTAGGTGTAAGTAGTTCTAAGTTCTAGGGGACTGATGACCTCATATATTAAGTCCCATAGTGCTCAGAGCCATTTGAACCATTTTTGGAGCATTTATAAAGAAAATTATATATAAGGCAATAATGCGACCAGTTCTACAATACTGTTCCAATGGTTGGAGTTTTTATCAAGTAGACACGGCAAGAGACATCGAACAATTTTAGAAACGCGCTGAAACTGGAATCCTTGAAAGAAAAACGACGTAATTCTCGCGGTAATCTGTTGGATGAATTTGGAGCACCTACATTCAAAGATAAACGTGCGGACATCATGCACCCACCAAATTATGTTTCGCATAAGGATCTTTAGGAAATAATATGAGAGGTTACAGTGAATGCAGAGGCATTTAGATAGTTAATGTTTCTTGACTCTGTATGGAATAGGAAAGGAAACGTAATATCGGTAAGATGTATCCTCCACCATGCACTGTACAGTAGTTTGCGGTGTGTATATGTAGATATACTTCATCCATCATGGTCTCCTCGTCGATCTTCCGCTTCCTCTCTTTGCACATTAATGGTGGCAGTGTTTGATGGAAGGTGATACTTCATCCAAGGAAGTCGCAGATAGATGTCGCCTTATACTGTATAGCTCGCTGCCTGTCTCCTTGCTGATGTGTTCCATGGGTTTCACATCAGGCGAATTTGATGGCCAAGGCACAGGACGGACTTACGGGCCAAGTGTCACAAGAAATGTTAAAACAAATACGAAGAAAGTTAAAGAAGGGGATATCTAAAATGGTGGAGCAGCTACTAAAGGGAAGGGAAACGAAGATTAGAGTTAAGCGTCCCATCAAGATCGCGGTCATTAGACAGAGCACAAGGTCGGACTACGAAAGGATGGAGAAGTTATCTGCCGTACGCTTTCACAGGGACCGTGCCGGCACTTGTCTGGAGCGATTTAGGGAAATCGCAGAAAACGTTTATCTGGATAGCCGGACGGGGGTATGAACCGTCGTCCCCCCGAATGCGAGTCCACTGCTCTATTTGGTTCGGTGCAAGGAGAGAGTTTAAGGCATGCGGCTATGAGAACATGGTACAACACACACAATGAAGGCTTTCACAACCGGATGTTTCAGCTGAAGAGAATTCTTCCGGGTTGTATGGCTGTGGTCCATGGAACTCAAAAAATGGTTCAAATGGCTCTGAGCACTATGGGACTTAACATCTGTGGTCATCAGTCCCCTAGAACTTAGAACTACTTAAACCTAACTAACCTGAAGACATCACACGCAGCCATGCCCGAGGCAGGATTCGAACCTGCAACCGAAGCAGTCGCACGGTTCCGGACTGAAGAGCCTAGAACCGCTCGGGCACCCCTGACGGCTCCATGGAACTCTTCTATCCCTGACGTTCCGTCCAAAGCTACGTTGGACATCTTCGAAGGTGCTCCAGGTTGTGCTGAGTCTTGCCGACTCACGACCTACGTGCTATTTTCTGCCCAGGGGGCAACTACAGAAGACTGCAGGTTGGTGAACGTTTTTTAGAACGTATGCATTCCACTCAGGGTGGTGCAAGCGAACAGACATCTCGCGTGTGCTGCAATCTTAGTACAAATGAAATCAGTGTCACGTCATCTGTGGTTACACAGAGGAGTTATGAAGGACAGAAATATTTTTGAGGGAACGGGTTTATCATACCCACGTGTATATATTACCCTACCTCTCTCCTCCTCTCTTTTTAATTTGTCGTACTCGCATGGGCCCGTCAACACCGACTTTTGACTGTTAATGACTGGAAACATGTTGCCTATCGGCCGAGTCTCGTTTCAAATTGTATCGAGCGGATGTATGTGTACGGGTATGGAGATAACCTCATGGATTCATGCACGTCAGAAGGGGACTGTTCAAGCTGGTGGAGCTCTGTAATGGTGTGGGGCGTGTGCAGTTGGAGTGATATGGGACTCCTGATACGTCTAGCTACGACTCTAACAAGTGATATGTACGTAAGCAACCTGTCTGATCACCTGCATCCATTCATGCCCATCGTGCATTCCGACGGACTTGGGAAAATCCAGCAGGAAAATGCGACACCCCACACGTCCAGAATTGCTACAGAGTGGCTCCAAGAACACTCTTCTGAGTTTAAACACTTGCGCTGGCCACCAAACTCCCCATACATGAACATCATTAAGCATATCTGCGATGCCTTGCAATGTGCTATTCAGAAGAGATCTCCACCCCCTCGTACTCATACGGACTGATTGACAACCCTGCAGGATTCATGGTGTCTATTCCCCCTACACTACTTCAGACATTTAGTCGAGTCCATGCCACGTCGTGTTGCGGCAGTCCCGTGTGCTCGCGGGTGCCCTGCACGATATTAGGCAGGTGTATCAGTTTCTTTGGCTCTTCAGTGTAGTTTGTCAGGCCTTCAATATATTCAAGCAGCCGCGCACCATCAACAATACTGATAAAAATCGTCAGCTGACATCGCGATTTTACAAAGCTAAGATGTTGAACACCCAAAAGAAGATTAGTTGTGTTAGTTATAACTTGCAAGCAACAAAAACAGTGAAAACGAGGACGTGGATCCGAGGATGGTTGAAAAAAAAAAAAAGGAGCGTCAAGTCACATGTTAATATGCTGACAAATCAGAAACACGGACCCGAAAGATTTCATGAATTATTTTCCGACAAGTTCCGCATCGTACGACAAATTATTAGTTTGGTACTAGATAACGCAGAGAAACAAAATACGTTACAAAGAGAGGCAATCGCAGACGACGAGAGATGATACGCAACTTTGCGATTTCTAGCGACAAGCAACTCATTCGAATGCTTCAAGTTTAGTTCAGTAATATCAGCAAACACAATTAGTAAAAGTCTATGTAAACCTGTGAAGCAATTACATCTGCCTGGCAGGGATATGTTGAAGCAGTGAACGTAAAGTATTTTTTAATGTTCTGTAATAATTTGGTGAAACTGACATACATTTCGCAGATCTCTGACTAGCCATTGCAGATATTTGACGTATTTTTCGATGAGCGTTCTCCCAAACTGCTATGTAATTCACGAACTTAAATTATATTTTCAAAATAATAATGTTATCAGCGTGACAGAGAATCCTTCGTTGACCATCCTAAACTACATACATGATTATCCTCGCATCGGACTATTAAAATTGTTTTGTGTAAAACACTACTTGAAGCACTGAATCTGAGATATGATATGCCAGTGGATATGCACAAAGACAAACTGAAAACATAAACTGTGTGGCTGGCTCATGACACCTGTCAAGATCTGAATAGAGAATATTGTCAGACAGTCAATACTTGACCTCACACTTCAGAAAGTAACGACAATACTGAGAATATTCTGAGGGCCATCAATATTGCCCGCCAATATTTCTGGTATTGACAATACGTCAATACGTGCCCTCAGTCGGTCAATGTATTGACGATTTGGCAGTATTACTGAAAATGTGAGGGCCTCTCAGCATTTCGTAACTTAAACGACAAAACAGCCACTTGTACACGCACCATCATCAGGATTTAACTAACAGTTGTAAACGTGACAAAAGTCTGCAGACTGCGGTTAGGCAAGCGCGTACATTTGTTCCAGTTATGTTTGGCAAAGGTGCTCTTAGCGGGATCTCTTACGGAAAGCGGGAGTCCTTTCCCTTCCTGCCTTGTCTGCTCCTCTTCCTTGCACTCATAAACATGGCAGATTTGTTGTTGGCAGCAGCTACGGGTCAGCCTATGAATGGGCGCTTGCAGTTGGCTGGAACGTTTCCTACAGACGGTCAGTCCGTCGGTCCTTCTCTCAGGCAGCCACTAAAAGGTGGAATTCCTTGCCGCTTTCGAGATCTTTAGTTTTATGCTACATTGTTCAACATAAGTTGGCTAAAAAATTTCAATAACCCCCATGACGCTGTCCTTGGATTCGCACCTAGCACCAGTAATGGTCTGTGGAAAACCGGCGAATCCAGGTCCGTACAGCTGGATAAGGAATTGGGAAAAAGCGCGCGAAATACTGGCGCACAGGCGTGGGCGTGAGACTTGCGAGGCAGGCTGTGCAGGGAGGGCCGGGAAACTTGCTGTGTCAACAAAGTCGGAAATTCCTTGGAGGCGGGGCCCCCGCTCTACCTGGCCCGGCTCAATGGAATAGCAGATCCGTTTAGGCTCTGCCGGGATTACGCTCACCGCCTCGCGACACCCCTGAACTTTCCCTCACTCTTCGTTCTGTCGCGTTGCCTTTCCCTGCCGAGCTAACGTCAATGGGCGATTTTGAGTGTAGCCTAAAAACAAATTACAAAAAGACGATAAGATTAATAATTTCATTACTAGTTTGTCGAAAATTGACAGTTTGAGAATGGTAGCTGTAATATTATAAGGCTTATAATTGAAACAGCAGCCAGTCACAGGCATGGTTTCACAAGGTTTATTTGGATGAAACGATGACCGGTTTTGGATTTCTAACAAATGCTTGATCAGATGGTTGTTACAGGTTTCACTGTTTCCTTACTGTGGCCTCGTTTTGTATCCGGTATTGGTTTGCTGCACTAGGACAACAGAAAGTTTCTTTGTTCACTATTTGGTAAAGTTTAAGAGAGATTTAGTTCTTGGGACCTCTAGCAAAGAATATATGACAGGTTTTTAAAGTTATTGAAACCTTATATGTTGTTAAAACTTACGTGCTGTGTGATTCTGTGTGACAAAATTGCCCTGTGTTCTTGTTGCGAATCGACAACAAAAACACGGGGAGGTTTCGTCACCCACAGTCGTACAGCATTTAAGTTTTCACAACATTGTGAATTCACAAAAGAAACACAGGGTGACTTCGTCAGGCGGAATCATGCAGCACGTAAGGTTGTACCACATTTCACGTTTTAATAACTTTAAAGCTTTTTTCGTAAATGCTTTGATAGAAGTCATAAGAACTAAATATCTCGTAAAATTTACCAAATAGTAAACAAAAAAATTCTGTCTATCCTACTGCAGCAAACAAATAACGGATACAAAACGAGATCCCATCAAGAAAACAACGAAACCTGCAACAACCGACTGAACATGGATTTGTAAGAAATCCAAGACCGTTCATGAATTCATGTAAATAAATCTTGCTAAATCGTACTTCTGGCTGGTTGCTGTTTCAGTAGCCACTGTAACAATTCTCGGGAAAACTGAGACAGTGAAATGAATGTAATATCAAAATAGTCTTTTTTTTATTTTTCATGTAGAATATCAACGTAAAATTCGTTTAAAGATTATGTTGCAGTTGTCTGACATGCAACTTGTTTGTTGTCTTCGAAGAACTGAATATTCAATCAAATTGTGACAGTTTCTGAAGCTTGTAGTGTCGTTTCTAAAAACGTGTATACACATATAAGTGTTTTGAAATGAATAATTCCAGGTAAGCTGCAAATTAGTAATGCTCCTTTATTACAAGCTTGTTTCGGCTATAGCGACATTCTCAAGTAAACTTGTAGATGTTACATTTGGTGAGTATATTTACGTTTATAAAAGTTGTACAGAAAGATCAGTCTACATACATACTTACATCTAATTGGAACGGGAGCTCATATTGATAAGTGAGCAAACTGTCGACTGTTTGTTTGTTGCTGGATCGCTATAATCAGGTAAGTTTTGCTGTAGACTGCGACTTTTGTCGGATTTTACTGCTGTTGTGTTTTGTGCTTGTAAGTTCTGATTTACGCTGTTGTGAGTATTGCTTTCAGATTGTGTTCGTTTGTTGTATGTTTTGCTGTATTGTAATTCCCCTTCAATGATTTTGGCAACTTTTATTGTCAGTTCACTTTTCGTCATATTGGAAGTTTTTCCATATCTTTGGTAACTTTAGTTATAGCTATAAGCTGTTTAATGGATGTGTTTTGAAGTTATCGTTCCATGTTGTACTTGAGACCCTTGTTGAGTAGCTTTACTCCTTTATCTGTAAACTCGATATTCGTAAGATATTTTTATACGTGTGTAGAATTAGAAAGGTGACAAAATTTCTTGAAGTTGTTCCTCTCTGTGGTGTTGGGAGTGCATTAGCTTATTATATTTCTTTTCAAGTATTCTACGGATATGTTGACTGGTGTACTATATATGTCTGTCTATACATTTAGCGATATAACTGTATGTCAATGGTATCGCACTATTACTTTGGTGTAAGTGTGCTACGTACAATTCGTGATTCAATTCTTCTTTATGATGTAATTTGTTCTTGTTTCTTGTTTCATCCATATTGCAGCTCCAATATTCCTGATGTGTTTCGCTAAATTGGATTTTGCTGTTACCTTGATGCACATGTATGATGGAATAATTTTGTAACACTGTTTGTTGTAGCGTATGCTTTCTATTAGTTTAGTCTTTTTAATTTTCAAACGTACGTAACGTAGAATGGTCCCCGTGGCTTCATATGATGTCAGAGTCAATACCTTCTTTTCATTCGCGCCCGTAGTAAAGAATACATCATAATATGACACTTTGTAATGAATAATTCCAGGTAAGCTGCAGCTGGTTTAATTACTAATCCTTCTTCTTTACTGCAAGTTTGTTTGGCTACGGCACTATTCTCAAGTAAACATGTAGATATGAAAAGGTTTTCATATACCGCCACAAGTCACAAAATTTGTTGACAACTTCATTATTTATTTGCGACATGTTCGAGGTGATACCTCATAATAAGGCTATATTGGAATTACAAAAACGTCTAACGCAAGTGTATACAGATATTAAAGTTTCTTTACATGATTGCTGAGATCATCCTGTAGAGAGAGAGAATAGCCTAGTACTTTGTGTATTGGTCTTCTGTTCATATGAAAGACCAATACAAAAAGTGACATTCCCTCTTACTAGCTTATCCTCCTATCTCTCCATGGGATGATCTCAGCAGTCACGTAAAGAAACTTTGTATTAGCTGTGTACACTTGCGTTAACTTCCCCCCATGAACCATGGACCTTGCCGTTGGTGGGGAGGCTTGCGTGCCTCAGCGATACAGATAGCCGTACCGTAGGTGCAACCACAACGGAGGGGTATCTGTTGAGAGGCCAGACAAACGTGTGGTTCCTGAAGAGGGGCAGCAGCCTTTTCAGTAGTTGCAGGGGCAACAGTCTGGATGATTGACTGATCTGGCCTTGTAACACTAATCAAAACAGCCTCGCTGTGCTGGTACTGCGAACGGTTGAAAGCAAGGGGAAACTACAGTCGTTATTTTTCCCGAGGGCATGCAGCTTTACTGTATGGTTAATGATGATGGCGTCCTCTTGGGTAAAATATTCCGGAGGTAAAATAGTCCCCCATTCGGATCTCCGGGCGGGGACTACTCAAGAGGACGTCGTTATCAGGAGAAAGAAAACTGGCGTTCTACGGATCGGAGCGTGGAATGTCAGATCCCTTATTCGGGCAGGTAGGTTAGAAAATTTAAAAAGGGAAATGGATAGGTTAAAGTTAGATATAGTGGGAATTACTGAAGTTCGGTGGCTGGAGGAACAAGACTTTTGGTCAGGTGAATACAGGGTTATAAATACAAAGTCAAATAGTGGTAATGCAGGAGTAAGTTTAATAATGAATAAAAAAAATAGGAGTGCGGGTAAGCTACTACCAACAGCACAGTGAACGCATTATTGTGGCCAAGATAGACACGAAGCCCACGCCTACTACAGTAGTACAAGTTTATATGCCAACTAACTCTGTAGATGACGAAGAAATTGAAGAAATGTATGACGAAATAAAAGAAATTATTCAGATAGTGAAGGGAGCCGAAAATTTAATAGTCACGGGTGACTGGAATTCAGTAGTAGGAAAAGGGAGAGATGGAAACGTAGTAGGTGAACATGGATTGGGGCTAAGAAATGAAAGAGGAAGCCGCCTGGTAGAATTTTGCGCAGAGCACAACTTAATCATAGCTAACACTTGGTTCAAGAATAATAAAAGGAGGTTGTATACATGGAAGATGCCTGGAGATACTGACAGATTTCAGATATATTATATAATGGTAAGTCAGAGATTTAGGAACCAGGTTTTAAATTGTAAGACATTTCCAGGGGCAGATGTGGACTCTGACCACAATCTGTTGGTTATGAACTGTAGATTAAAACTGAAGAAACTGCAAAAAGGTGGGAATTTAAGGAGATGGGACCTGGATAAACTGACTAAACCAGAGGTTGTACAGAGTTTCAGGGAGAGCGTAAGGGAACAAATGGCAGGAATGGGGGAAAGAAATACAGTAGAAGACGAATGGGTAGCTTTGAGGGATGAAATAGTGAAGGCAGCAGAGGATCAAGTAGGTAAAAAGACGAGGGCTAGTAGAAATCCTTGGGTAACAGAAGAAATATTTAATTTAATTGATGAAAGGAGAAAATATAAAAATGCAGTAAATGAAGCAGGCAAAATGGAATACAAACGTCTCAAAAATGAGATCGACAGGAAGTGCAAAATGGCTAAGCAGGGATGGCTAGAGGATAAATGTAAGGCTGTAGAGGCTTATCTCACTAGGGGTAAGATAGATACTGCCTACAGGAAAATTAAAGAGACCTTTGGAGAAAGGAGAACCACTTGTACGAATATTAAGAGCTCAGATGGAAACCCAGTTCTAAGCAAAGAAGGGAAAGCAGAAAGGTGGAAGGAGTATATAGAGGGTCTATACAAGGGCGATGTACTTCAGGACAATATTATGGAAAGGGAAGAGGATGTAGATGAAGGTGAAATGGGAGATATGATACTGCGTGAAGAGTTTGACAGAGCACTGAAAGACCTAAGTCGAAACAAGGCCCCGGGAGTAGACAACATTCCATTAGAACTACTGACAGCCTTGGGAGAGCCAGTCCTGACAAAACTCTACCATCTGGTGAGCAAGATGTATGAGACAGGCGAAATACCCTCAGACTTCAAGAAGAAAATAATAATTCCAATCTCAAAGAAAGCAGGTGTTGACAGATGTGAAAATTACCGAACTATCAGTTTAATAAGTCACGGCTGCAAAATACTAAGGCGAATTCTTTACAGACGAATGGAAAAACTAATAGAAGCCGACCTAGGGGAAGATCAGTTTGGATTCCGTAGAAATATTGGAACACGTGAGGCAAAACTGACCCTGCGACTTATCTTAGAAGCTAGATTAAGGAAAGGCAAACCTACGTTTCTAGCATTTGTAGACTTAGAGAAAGCTTTTGACAATGTTGACTGGAATACTCTCTTTCAAATTCTAAAGGTGGCAGGGGTAAAATACAGGGAGCGAAAGGCTATTTACGATTTGTACAGAAACCAGATGGCCGTTATAAGAGTCGAGGGGCATGAAAGGGAAGCAGTGGTTGGGATGGGAGTGAGACGGGGTTGTAGCCTGTCCCCGATGTCATTCAATGTGTATATTGAGCAAACAGTGGAGGAAACAAAAGAAAAATTCGGTGTAGGTATCAAAATCCATGGAGAAGAAATAAAAACTTCGAGGTTCGCCGATGACATTGTAATTCTGTCAGAGACAGCAAAGGACTTGGAAGAGCAGTTGAACGGAATGGATAGTGTCTTGAAAGGAGGCTATAAGATGAACATCAACAAAAGCAAAACGAGGATAATGGAATGTAGTCGAATTAAGTCGGGTGATGCCGAGGGAATTAGATTAGGGAATGAGACACTTAAAGTAGTAAAGGAGTTTTGCTATTTGGGGAGCAAAATAACTGATGATGGTCGAAGTAGAGAGGGTATAAAATGTAGACTGGCAATGGCAATGAAAGCGTTTCTGAAGAAGAACAATTTGTTAACATCGAGTATAGATTTAAATGTCAGGAAGTCGTTTCTGAAAGTATTTGTATGGAGTGTAGCCATGTATGGAAGTGAAACATGGATGATAAATAGTTTAAACAAGAAGAGAATAGAAGCTTTCGAAATGTGGTGCTACGGAAGAATGCTAAAGATTAGATGGGTAGATCACATAACTAATGGGGAGGTGTTGAATAGGATTGGGGAGAAGAGAAGTTTGTGGCACAACTTGACTAGAAGAAGGGATCGGTTGGTAGGACATGTTCTGAGGCATCAAGGGATCACCAATTTAGTATTGGAGGGCAGTGTAGAGGGTAAAAATCGTAGAGGGAGACCAAGAGATGAATACACCAAGCAGATTCAGAAGGATGAATGTTGCAGTAGGTACTGGGAGATGAAGAAGCTTGCACAGGATAGAGTAGCATGGAGAGCTGCATCAAACCAGTCTCAGGACTGAAGACCACAACAACAACAGCAACTTGCGTTAAATGTTTTTGTAATGCCAGTATGGCCTGATAATGAGGCAGAACCTCGAAACATCTCACTAAATAGATAATTTAGTTGTCACCAAATTTTGTGACTGGTAGCTGTGTTTGAAAACCTTTGTATATTTTAAAAATAGTCACGGTCGATTAATAGTCAACATGGCTTCAAATCTGTAGCCTTTACATTTGGTGAGTCTACTTACGCTTTTAAAAGTTGTACAGAAAGGTCAGTTTGCACACATACTTACATCTATTTGGAATAGATGCCCATATTGCATCAGTGAGTAAACTGTCGAATATTTGTTTGTGATTATTGCGATCTAGCAACAAACAGACAGTCGATAGTTTACTCTCTGTAGAACTTGTATAAACGTAAGTAGACTCACCAAATGTAACATCTACAAATTTACTTGTGAATGGCGCTACAGCCGATACAAGCGTGTAATAAGGAAAAAGCACTGCTAAGTCAACCATCTGCAGCTTACCTGAAAGTATGCATTAGAAAATGTCATATTATGGCGCACTGTATGCTGTGGGCCCAAATGAAAAGAACATGTACGAGTATAAATAACATGTGGAAGTTCCGTCCTTGCGATGTCATACCCACCAAAATGTACCAAAATTCATAGGTACATTACAAGTTTTAACCAAATCTGCTTTAATTCTTCCGTAACTGTGCTAGCGTTCTGCCATAATTTTCAGAATTTCGATCATAGACTGCCACAGGTACGTATTTCTGTCTCGTTGACATCTCAATGAAAATAATTCAATTGTAACATGACGATGGAGCTGCGCTTCTGTCTATACATTGGCAAACAACAAACGCTATTTAGTGGGTATGACATCGCAAGGACGGAACTTCCACATGTTATTTGTACTTGTACATGTCCTTTTCATTTGGGCCCACAGTATACAATACCTCATAATATGATAGCTTTCTATTGACTGGATCACACTGTGTGAAATTCTGAAGTAATTAAGCGTAAAACACAGGGAACGAAACTAGTAAGAAACCAGATTCCAGTTCTAACGACGTGCGTCCCCTAGCAAGTAAACTTCCGCAAGTCGCTTGTAGAACCTACTTCTGCAAGTTCTGTCACATGGAAACACCCCCAGCAAGTCAAGTTGCGCAACTTTCGTCAACTTACAGAAGTAGCTTCTGCAATTTGTTGCAAACAGCTTCTTGCACCTTGCTGCAAGTACTTGCCGAACTTGCCAGTTGCAGGATGTTTTTCTCAAAATTACAGCAGTTTTGGGTGTTTAGTATCGCTAGCAAAATGTCGATGTCGAAAAGGAGAATGGCGCAAAGACAGATGAGCCGAAACAAATGTACCATTGGAGCCCTTAAACACATATAGTGTCCAGTCACATTAACGTGACCACATGTCTAAAGCCTGGATTACCATATTTTGCATCACGGACGTGCAGGAAGAGTGTCAGTGAAGTTCTGAAAAGTAATAACAGGGATATGGAGCCATGCCAACTACAGTGCTGTGAACAGCTGCGCTACGTTCCTCGGTCCAAGATCCATGGTGCCAAAAGCCCGATCGAGGTGGTCACACATATTCTCGACTGGGTTTTAATCCGGGGAGTTTGGCGGCCAGGTGAGTACGGTAAACTCTTTCTGGCGCTCTTTGAGCCACGCACGTACTCTGCAAATTTTGTGACACCATGCACTGTCCTGCTAGTAGATGCCATTGTGCCGAGGGAAAACAAACTTCATACAGAGATGGACGTGGTCCCCAAGGATAGGTGCATACTTCTCTTGTACCATTGTGTTTTTAGATTGATGAGATCACGCTGGGATTGCCCTCCGTCCTAGACCCTTCCGATGACTGTCGAAGGGTGTTTGCTTTCAGACGTACATTCCAACGACCATCTGTCTGATGGAGCATAAAAGATCGTCTCTCACCATGCAAAATGTGATATTCGCAAACGAACTGAGTTTCTTGATGTCTTAATAACTTTACTTGCCTTGAAAATCGAAATTTGTTTTACCTTCAATAAGCTTTTATTTCAAAATGTATTTAACTTGTAACTGGTTTTTCATCATACTTCTGATTAATTTGATTCCACTTACTTGTTTTTGGTGTGTAGTAGAGCAGTAACGTAACAGATAGATCGTTAAATGCAATATTAACAAGATTTTCTTTTTTTCAACGCTTTTAAATTTCAATACAATATTTGTTGCTAGTTATATGATCACGTTGTACCTTTGCACACATTTTCACATTTGGAAAAACCTTAATATTCGGGAGTAATTTTTGTAATTTCAGAAAAAGGCTGCAGCACATAAAAAGTGAATGCCATAATTTAAAAATGGAATAAGAAAATAAGTTAAACTTCCATTACAGGACTGGCTAGAGACGAAAGTCTGAAAACTGTACCGAGGTAGAACACTATTCCTTGCTGAACCATGTAAAGTATGTAACCGGATCCTAGCCAAGGCTCGACATACGTTATGTACTAAGAATAATGGGGATGTAACCTTTGTGAGCAATTTCTGGTTAAGTCACTTCACAAGGACAATTATAAATTTAAAAATTACAGGGTCGCCACCAGCCCAGGCCCTTCCTAACTATTAAGAAATGACCGAACTGGAAATTATCAGTTTAATTAAAATTAGAATTTAATTATAAGAATGCAATTTTTTAAGAAACTAACAAGATGAACGCCATTGTATGTCGTATATAAAAAAAAATCAGGGAATAGAAAATTAATTTGAAAACTAGATTCAATGAGAAAGATAAAGGACGCAGAGTTTATCTTTTACGTAGCACATTTATTTCATTACTGAATTTTATGCACATCCTATGAATACCCATGACTGGTGCCTGAATAAAAAAGTTTAACTAAATAATTCGAAGAAGATTGTAGAATCGCGCAATTAAAAAGGAAAAACACACAAACTGGAAGTGGAACACAATAATTCAATCATTCCATCTACATACCCACGACAGAAATATTTTAGAGAGATACCTATCACCATTATGCTCATGCACTAGGTTGTAAAGAGGTTTATCCGATTCGCAAGGTTTGTATAGTAGATATACGACAGGGAATCAGCGCCCGCCGCTTACGAACGGCCGAACATCAGCACGTGATAAACTCGATTACGAGTTAACTGTTCAGAAATTAGACATTGAACCAGGCACAAACGTAAGAAATTTTAATGGTGCAATAGCAGAATGATTTTGCCGTCACGAAACAAAATTAACTCGGCAAGGCAGAAACCCTCTCTAGGAGCTACGAACTGCACTCACCAACCGCTAGCTGCAGAGTGTCGTTTCTCCACCGAGCTTCGCCTAACTACCGGTGCAACGGAAGCTACCAGAGGGGTAGGCTTCCGCCACCAACCTGACAGACAAACCAACCTCAGACTAAAAGGGATAAACCTCTCTGTCCAGGTACTGGGATCCTAAGTTGGTCATCCTGTGCTACCCTCCAAACGATAAGCAAACATCACCTGCTCGTAGCAGACGACAACCAACTCAGCGTCCCCCACAAAAGAAACCCGAAACCACACGTAAAAACACTCATTCAGTCACAAGTAGGGTAGGGTGAAGGGAAAAACGTAATAAATACAGGCCATGATTTCCTATGGAACACAAAAAAATCAAACATAATATCATTTAATAAGCCTTACTTTGATTGATCAGTCTTTGTGGGAGAGTTAATAAATTAAACCACAATCAGGCGGTGGACAGAATAGGACGCACAGAATCCAGTGAGACAAGTGTCTAGGAAACGTCTCCACAGAGACGTTTCAACCAACTCGAGAAGAAAAGAAAATTATCGTACAACGTGACCAAAATAAGGAGATAGAAAGATTGGACACATACTGAGGCATTCGTAAAATTGTCGTTTATCACCTCGTAATGCTCGTAGTGGCACGATCATGTTCGTCTTACATCTGTGAGAATCTTTTCCATTTAGAAAACATGACATCCTTTTTCTCTATGCCACTTTATTGTTGCCGACCAGTGTTCATTGCAGTATGGCAGCACGGTGGAGGGTGCAGTGATGGACGTGGGTGGTCGCAGCGATATGAATACAAGACAGCTCAAAACATCCCCTGCTGAGCTTCTGGTTCGCAGTGGTGTTGTGGCCGCAGGCTGTTTCCGTTGTCCGCGAGGTGGCGCGGTCTTGGAAGTTATAGCAGGACAATCCCAGGCCCTCTGAGCATTTCTGGTGTGATGAATCTGCATTTCCTGTCGACAGTTGCAAACACGCGACACCGATTGTTTTATGTGTTTAGTGTAGGAAAATTCCAGACGTTACGTCCACATGATATCAGCCAGTTAGAAGGTTCATCAGCATAGGCGCTGTAGTGTGAATGTCTGAACCAATGAATGGCAATACAGTGTATACACTGAACCAACCTCCGACCAGTTAATGGGCGTACTGTAATCGATAGTGCAGAAGTTTTGGGAGGCTTCCCCGGCATTTCAGCGTGTTGAGAGGAATCCTTAATCTTCATTGTGGCGATAGTTCATCCTCCCCTCCGGCCAGTGGTTTTCTGGGAGCGGAGAGGAATAGGGGGGCGTCGAGGAGACAGTGCGGTGGCGCGTGGCGGAGACGTCACGCCGAAAGAAGGAGGTGCCCGGTCGCAGGCTGGCACAGGTTTCGCTGAATCGATCGAGTATGTGTCGCTTTTTAGCGCTAGTGATGCGTTTTGCTCTGAGCAGTTCACAATTTGCGAGACCAATTCCTCAACTTGCGTTGCTTTTCAGTGTCTTTATTTATTTGGATCTTCTTTTAACTCGCGTTTGAGGGCTGTACAGATTCTAGAAAGCCAGTCGCGGTTCCTTAGCAATCATCAGTTCAGTCAGATGTTTACACCCCTCGTACCGAGCGAGGTGGCGCAGTGGTTAGCACGCTGGACTCGTATTAGAGAGGAAGACGGTTCAAATCCGCGTCCGTCCATCCAGTTCTAGATTTTCCGCGATTTTCCTAAATTGCTAGAGACAAATGACAAGATGGTTCGTTTAAAAAGAGCACGCAGATTTCCTTCCGTAGTCCCAGTTTTCGCTGCGTCTCTAATGACCGCGCTGTCGACACGTCGTTAAACCCTAATGTTCCACTTGTTTAGAGAACAGTCTGTCCCACGTGAGCTTCCCTCAAGCAAACGTTTATTGTAATTTTGAGCGCAGCAACGTGCATTCCATTTCGGAATATAATTTGTTAGATTTTTCAGAGGCAATTGCTCTTTTATTGAGCTTCAATTAAGCAGTCATTCTTATCTCTGGCTAGCGTTGCTGCCTCTGGATCAGCGGGTACCGGGTTCGATTCCCGGCCGGGTTGGGGATTCTCTCTGCCCGGGGACTGGATATTTGTATTGTCCTCATCATTTCATCATCATCATCATCATTCGTGAAAGTAGCTAGATTGGACTGTGTAAGAAATTGGACTGCGAAAAAGTTGGGACTATGTAGGGGCGCTGATGACCGCGCAGTTGAGCGCCCCACAACCCAAACATCATCATTCTTATCTTAAGTAGGAATAAACATACATTATAATGGTGAAGCAATTTAGAGAAAATAAATCCAGTGTTTAAAAGAACTGATTTGTTTTCCCACTTCCGCATTGTCCTACAACAGTTCAGATCATCTACATCTACATGACTACTCTGCAATTCACATTTAAGTGCTTGGCAGAGGGTTCATCGAACCACAATCATACTATCTCTCTACCATTCCACTCCCGAACAGCGCGCGGGAAAAACGAACACCTAAACCTTTCTGTTCGAGCTCTGATTTCTCTTATTTTATTTTGATGATCATTCCTACCTATGTAGGTTGGGCTCAACAAAATATTTTCGCATTCGGAAGAGAAAATTGGTGACTGAAATTTCGTAAATAGATCTCGACGCGACGAAAAACGTCTTTGCCCTAATGACTTCCATCCCAACTCGCGTATCATATCTGCCACACTACCCTATTACGTGATAATACAAAACGAGCTACCCTTTTTTGCACCCTTTCGATGTCCTCTGTCAATCTCACCTGGTAAGGATCCCACACCGCGCAGCAATATTCTAACAGAGGACGAACGAGTGTAGTGTAAGCTGTCGCCAGTCAGGCGAACATCTTTAAATAACAAATATAACCGGTTTCTTGTGCATAACTGAATTGTACTCTTAATACGGCAGCGTCCGTTGTAAAACAGGTGCCGACACACCGTACTATATCTGTGTGATAGCAAATTTAATTAACTTGTATAACAAACGGCTAATGAGAGCTACTCTGATTTGGATTCAATAGAGCCTTGAGATCACAGATCGTTTTTAATTACTGTAATTAGCAATTTACTGGATTAAGCCAATATAGGGCTTACACCAGTTTGGATACTAATTGTGTGTTGAACACCTAAGTGTCGCAGGCAGGTAACTCTCTCCACTGCTGAGTCCCAGCACGTCAGGCTCACAGCAGCGATGTACAACACACGGTGATCGTTTCATGCGATGAGTGCCAATGTCCACATCTACATCTACATGGCTACCCTGCAAACCACATTCAAGTGCCTGGAAGAGGGTTCATCGAACAACCTTCACAATAATTTTCTATTATTCCAATCTCGTACAGTGCGTGGAAAAAACGAACACATATGTCTTTCGGTGCGAGCTCTGATTTCCCTCATTTTATTACTGTCATCGTTCCTCTCTATGTAGGTCGGCGCCAACAAAATACTTTTGCATTCGAAGGAGAAAGTTGGTGATTGAAATTTCGTGAGAAGATTCCGCCGCAACCAAAAACGCCTTTGTTTTAATGATGTCCACCCCAAATCCTCTATCATTTCAGTGACACGCTCTCTCCTATTTCGTGATAATACGAAACGTGCTGCCCTTCTTTGAAATTTCTCGATGTGCTCCGTCAGTCCTATCTGGTAAGGATCCCACACCGTGTAGCAGTATTCTAAAAAAGAATGGACAAGCGTAGCATAGGCAGTCTCTTTAGTAGATGTGTTCCATTTTCTAAGTGCCCTGCCAATAAAACGGTGTCTTTGGTTATCCTTCCCAAGATTTTGTGTGTTCCTTCCAGTTTAAGTTGTTCGTAATTGTAATTCCTACGTATTTAGTTGAATTTACGAGCTCTAGATTTGACTAATTTATCGTGTAACCGAAGTTTAACGGATTTCTTTTAGCACTCATGTGGATGACCACCTCACACTTTTCACTATTTAGGGTCAATTGCCAGTTTTGGACCATACAGATCACTTTTCTAAATCGTTTAGAATTTGTTTTGATCTTCTGATGACTTTACTAGTCGATAAACGACAGCATCATCTGTAAACAACCTAAGACGGCTCCTCAGATTGTCTCCTAAATCGTTTATATAGACGAGGAACAGAAAAGGGACTATAACACTACCTTGGGGAACCCCGCAAATCACTTCTGTTTTACTTTATGACTTTCCGTCAACTCCTGCGAACTGTTACCTCTCTAACAGGAAATCGCGAATCCAGTCACATAACTGAGACGGTATTCCATAATCATACAATTTCAGTGGAAGCCGCTTGTCTAGTACGTCAGAAGCCTTTTGGAAATCTAGAAATACGAAATCAATTTGAAATCCCTTGTCAATAGCACTCAACAATTCGTGTGAGTAAAGAGCTAGTTGTGTTTCACAAGAACGATGTTTCCTAAATCCGTGTTGACTGTGTGTCAAGAGACCGTTTTCTTCGAGGTAATTCATAATGTTCGAACACAATATAAGTTTCAAAATTCTGCTGCATATCGACGTTAATGATATGGGGTTGTAATTTTGTGAATTACTCCTACTACCTTTCAGGAATGTTGGTGTGACCTGTGCAACTTTCCAGTCTTTGGGTACGTATCTTTCGTCGAGCGAACGGTTATAAATGATTTTTGAGTATGGAGCGATTGTATCTGGTATACAGTCTGGGCCAGAAGACTTGCTTTTTTTTTTAAGTGATGTAAGTTCGTTCAAATGGTTCAAATGACTCTGAGCACTATGGGACTTAAATGCTGAGGTCATCAGTCCCCTAGAACTTAGAACTTGAAACGTCCCCTTAGAAAAATTAGTGAATTACTGTGTTGGTAAATCCCTTACGTTATTTGATTTTCAAACAGCTGAGCAGAACTGAACGTACTCAGACATTTCGCTCTTTGCCTATTCTGATCAACACTAAACTGACACACAATATTTTTAGCGCAACGCAATCTGACTTTCAAAAATCCCTACAAAAGAATGGCCCTGACTAACATTAACCTATACCTTTCACAAATCACTTACCTCACAAAAATCTTCGTTACTCGAACTACTGCAATACAGCGAGCGCCACTACTGCCAGCTAAATAAAAGATTCAAACTACTGAAGGCACTAACTACTGAAAGGCATAGTTAGCAAATGAAAGATTTTGATAGAAGAGGAGGAGGAGATTAGTGTTTAACGTCCCGTCGACAACGAGGTCATTAGAGACGGAGCGCAAGCTCGGGTGAGGGAAGGATGGGGAAGGAAATCGGCCGTACCCTTTCAAAGGAACCATCCAGGCATTTGCCTGAAGCGATTTAGGGAAATCACGGAAAACCTAAATCATGATGGCCGGAGACGGGATTGAACCGTCGTCCTCCCGAATGCGAGTCCAGTGTGCTAACTACTGCGCCACCTCGCTCGGTTGATTTTGATAGAGAACAAACAATGTATTTACTTTAATGGTGTTCAAAAGTCATAATATATATAGCAGTTCATTATATCCATTCTCACAAACGTACTGTTTCTGATGGACACACGTGCAGATCATCCGCTCTCAAAAATCCGCCATCTCACTTCCCCACATCCACCACTACTGGCGGCTCACCTCCAACTGTGCAACGCTACGCGCTGTTAACAGCCAACAGCCCAACACTACAATAGCGAATATTACAACAATGCCACACAGCCACAGACTGCACACAGCACAGCCAGTGATTTTCATACAGAGCGCTACGTGGCGTTACCAATATAAAAACCTAAACAGCCTACTTACAAACTACTTAAACCTAACTAACCTAAGGACATCACACACATCCATGCCCGAGGCAGGATTCGAATCTGCGACCGTAGCGGTCGAGCGGTTCCAGACTGTAGCGCCTAGAACCGCTCGGCCACGCCGGCCGGCATTTCAAGTTTTATGAGTGTGGATAGGGAATGTGTGTCATTAACTCTTACTGGATGGTCACCTCAGCCTGGATAAATTTTATGAACGACGTCGGCTCCACGAAGCTCTTATTTTAAATGAGTACTCTAGATACTGCTCGCCACTGTAGGTGAGTGGTCAGCGCGTCCGACTGTCCTGTGGAGACCCCGAGTTCAGTGCCGGCACGGAAGGTCGGTGTTCGGTCAGACGGCTGGCTACCCTCTGTAATGAAAAAAAAAAAAAAAGCTAAGTGAAATATTCAACGATGAACGTGAAGGGGTGTCGTATGACGTCCGCGCAGACCAAACCACGAGAAGAATGACGATCAAAACAAAAGAAGAAAAAATCGGTAGAGGAGAAGGAGCACTCTCGTGGTTATCCCACGCACCCTCACTGCAAATTTGTAAGTCAATCTGGTGATTAGATGTATTGTGATGCCATTCAAGAACAGCATTCCAAGGGATGTTGTCCAACAGGATAACGCTCAACCATACACCGCTGTTGTAGTCCAACATGCTCTACAGAGTGTCGACACGTTGCCTTGGCCTGTTCTATCACCAGATAAGTCTCCAATCGGGGACATATTCGACATTATTGGACGACAACTCCAGTGGCATCCACTAACAGCGTAAACTGTCCCTGTATTGACCGACAATGACCAACAGGCATGGAAATCTATCCTACAATCTCACATCCAGCACCTTTACAACGCATGTACGTTTGCATATTTGCATTCAACATTCTGGAGGTTACACCAGTTATTAATGTACTAGCATTTCACATTTGCAATGGTTTCAAATGGTTCAAAGGGCTCTATGGGACTTAACGTCTGAGGTCATCAGTCCCCTAGAACTTAGAACTACTTAAACATAACCAAACCCAAGGACATCACACACATCCATGCCCGAGGCAGAATTCGAACCTGCGACCGTAGCAGTCGTGCGGTTCCGGACTGAAGCACCTAGAACCGCTCGGCCACCGCGGCCGGCTGCAATACTTTACGTCGCGCTTACGTTAACCTGTGATCTCACAATGTTAATTACTTAAATATGTTACCTAGACAAATGTATTACTGAAATTTCATTATTCTACATTAATTATTTTTTGGTGTTGCGATTTTTTTTCTATATGTTACATTGCGATTATGTGTCCCGTGTGGCTGTCAAATTTAATCGCCCACAAGCCTGTATGGACACAGCATGTCACCGTTGCTATCGTTGATCCACTCTGAGCTGTACTCGAATAATAATTGGCAGCTCAATGAACTGTTGTTGATACTTCTCTGCCTAAAGCGTCGTTTTCTTGTTCTCCTTGGCGAATTCTGGTTGTTATTTCACAGCTGTGGCTTACACCCACTTTTCACTGGACACTTACTTTACAGATCGTATGTGTAAAATAACAGTCATGTTAGGGTTCCGTGTCTCAGTCTATAAAAACGGAACAGTTACAGGATCACTATGTTGCCCGTCCATCCGTCTGTCCGACTGTTAAGAATCCTTTTTCTCAGGAACTGGTAGACATTTCAAATTCGTATTTATGTCACATACTAAATTCTTCGGTACGTTGGTGATGTAATAAATTTAAGCTTTTAAGTCAGTTCTGTCAAAAGATACGGCCATGTATGTCACATATTTTGATACTCACAAACTCATTCATGAAAACCTGTAGGTTACTTCGCGTTGACCTTCAATCGTGAAATCTGGCAAGCAGTAAAATGGCTCAAATGGCTCTGAGCACTATGGGACTTAACTTCTGAGGTCATCAGTCCCCTAGAACTTAGAACTACTTAAACCTAACTAACCTAAGGACGTCACACACACCCATGTCCGAGGCAGGATTCGAACCTGCGACCGTAGCGGTCGCGCGGTTCCAGACTGTAGCGCCTAGAACCGCTCAGCCAAACCGGCCGGCAGGCAAGCAGTAAAGTTTCACAGTGAATGTAAAGGGAAAAATCCGAAAATTGTTAATTTGTAATTATATCACACGAAAAAAATATTTATTGTTATCTGTCTGTCCGTCCGTCCCCTTTTTCTCTACAATATCAAATGCGAAAATACGCAAAAGTTCAAACTTAAAATTAAAACATTCTCGAAAGTATTCGAATTTCCAGGATCTCTATATTGCCAGTGTCGATATCCACCCCAGATACAAATTTTCCAGATTGTCGATTTCCGGGATGGATGAACTATCTACAGTGATGAGCCAAAATATTACGACCCCTGCCCACCGCGAAGCTGAATACCTCCTGGTGGTGTTGTAGGCACGTGATGCAGTAAGGAAAGAATGTAAGCGGAAGAGAGACAAATGGGCAGTCATTATAGCGAAGATACGGGTGGCAAATGCGGAAACCCACTGATGTTCGCGGTTTTGACAAAGGGCCCATTGTTGTGGCGTTGCGGCTGGAAACCAGAAACTCTGAAACGGCGAAGCTGGTCGCCTGTTGGCGTACTATTTCGTGAGCACCTATGCGGTTGAAGGATGGTGAAATAACGAGTAGGCCTGGCATTGGACGACCACGTCTCTTCACAAAACGTAAATGTAGGAGATACGTACGAACTGTGGCAGACCTGACGACAGAGTACAACGCTGGTGCAGGCACAAGAGTTTCGGAACTCACCGTTCAGCGTTCAACATGGATCTCCACGTCACACGATCTCTGCGTGTTCCTGTGTTGAACCAACGACATCGTCAGTTACGATTGCAGTGGGCACAGCATCACAGAGTTTTCACTGTGGATCGATAGAAACGTGTCGCCTGTCGAATGATCGCATTTCTTGCTACACCAGGCCGATAGTAGGGTCCTTACTCCTTACACGCCGTGATCCAGACGAATGACTGCACGAAACATGCACCGCGCCATAGATGCAGGCCGGTGATGGCAGAATTAGGCTATAGGGTACACTGAGGGGTTCCGTGGTATCTGTGGTGATAATCGAAGACATAATAACAGCTGCGAATTACGTGAACGTTATTACGGAGCACCTGCATTGCTTCATGCTTGAAATCTTCCCCTAAGACGACGACATCTTCCAGCAGGATAACTGCCCACGTTTCAAGGTCAGAATCGTGCTACACTGGTTTGAGCAGCATTATACTGAACTCACATTGATGTGTTGGCCAATAAATGTACCTGATCTGTACCCATCGGAACACATATCGGGCGCCAGCTGTGTGCCCATAAACGACCATCCCTTAATTTGCAAAAAATGGTTCAAATGGCTCTAAGCACTGTGGGACTTAACATCTGAGGTCATCAGTCCCCTAGACATAGAACTACTTAAACCTTACTAACCCAAAGACATCGCACACATCCATGCCCGAGGCAGGATTCGAATCTGCGATCGGAGCAGCAGCGCGGATCCGGACTGAAACGCTTAGAACCGCTCGGCCACCGTCGGCTTAATTTGCAAGAATTGCTTGATCTTTGCGTAGACATCTGGTGCCACATACTTTTGGGATTCTGTCAAGGACTTGTAGAATCCATGCCAAGCAGAATCTCTGTTGTACTGTGTTTTAAAAATGGAACAACACGCTATTAAACACGTGGTCATAATGTTTTGGCTCATCGGTGTGTATTCATAATTAAGTGTACGGAGCCCTCAGAGCGCGTGTCCTACACGCACTTGGCCATTATATATACATATATATATATATATAGACACATTGAAATCTCTGAGTGTGAAAGTTCCTGCGCCCCTAGCAGTTAGATTGGCCGGATTTTGATTCATATCGCAGGTGACCCGCTTTCAGTTAGCGGCCCACGCGCCTTGGTACAGAAATGATACGTGCAGGACCCGGCTGGATCCTTAACAAGCTTTCGCTCCGTCTCAGAGCAAATTATTAGCCCCTGCCATAAAGGTCTGGGCAGCAGCGCAGCTGTATATCGACGTACAAACAATTGAATGACTCGTTCCGCACCGGAGTTGCATTTTGGTTCTGCCGCTCGGAACTCCGCCGCAATTGCTTTTCTTGTCGCTAACGTTGAGAGGCGTCTCTGAGATTGGACTGCTGTCTTTATGTAGGCTGCAGAACGGCAGAACGTGGGAGGTGTGACTAATGTGAAATTATAACATGCGCCTCTAACTACAGTCGCTTGTGTGGGTTCCCACAGCTTGCTAAATTAGTAGAATCACACTGCAAGTTCCCCCACAAAGCGGGTTCCAACTTTCAACACCATTTTCGTCAACAGCGAATGGAAACTGGCTTTGATGAGTTTCCGGAGAGCCGGCCCCTAGAGGAATACTTTAACTGTCGCCTTGAGCACCAATATCAAGTCGCTTTCATAACATGCCTTTCAGTGTGGACGGTCATAAATCGAACGTAGTATATGTACAATTCAAGAACGTTGCGTGGGGCATTGAGAACTGTTTTCAGGTAACATACGCTATGTACTACGAGGACGTCCAGATATTAATATCTATATCGTCCGCCTGGGAGTCACTTTTCAGGGAAGACTTTGAAATACGTTTAACGAGTGATGGTTCAAATGGCTCTAAGCACTATGGGACTTAACATCGGAGGTCATCATTTCCCTAGACTTAGAACTACTTATACCTAACCAACCTAAGGTCATCACACACATCCATGCCCGAGGCAGGATTCGAACCTGCGACCATAGCAGCAGCGCGTTTAACGAGTGATGGTGGTGGTTTGAATCTTGAAACTACAACGCATGGACATCAGTGAGATTGGTAGTTTCGCAGATCACTTTTGTTACACGTGCAGATGGATGTGGCCTGTGCTATTTTCCAACCACCGACCACAGATTTTTGTTCAAGGTATCAACGGTACCTTATAGTTAAGTAACAACTAACTCAGCTGCAAATTCTATGTAGAATAACAGGGATTCCATGAGAACATTGGGCAGATTGAAGACAAGAACCAAGAAGAGGCTTACCTTAGCTTAAGTCTGGGAAGCGAGAAGAAGCGGGAGAAATATAACACATAAACCGTTAGTGTCGACGCCTTTTCGGCGGCAACAGTTCAAGGTAATTTATTTCTGTCCGATTCTGGTTTGGAGACGTATGAAGGGGCTTCAAAAAGTAAGTTACATATTAGCACGGCAGGCCAAGTAACGTTTATTCAGTGCTGCACTACACTTCAAAGTCATACAAAAACATGACGCTATTTTCCAACATAGTCACAAAGTCTCTGTGAACGGCGGTCGGAACCTTCTATAGGTTGTTCGATTCCTCGACCACAGAGATCTGCTCCTTGAACACGGAGCGAATCTAGAGCTGCTGTGTAAACGTCCTCATCGTTGGAAAATCTGTGTCTCACAATATGTTCTTTCTTTCTGAAGGCCGGCCGGAGTGGCCGAGCGGTTCTAGGTGCTACAGTCTGGAGCAGCGCGACCGCTGCGGTCGCAGGTTCGAATCCTGCCTCGGGCATGGATGTGTGTGATGTCCTTAGGTTAGTTAGGTTTAAGTAGTTCTAAGTTCTATGGGACTGATGACCTCAGAAGTTAAGTCCCACAGTGCTCAGAGCCATTTAAACCATTTTTTTCTTTCTGAAGAGATAGAAGTGGCACGATGCATGTCTGGGCTGTATGACGGATCAGCGTAATCCACGCGAGTGCGGCCTGGGTCAAATTGTTGGCACCATTTCACTGCGGTTCAACACGTCTTTCCATTTGGCCCACATACCACCAGAATTTCACAGTCAATCTGTACGCAGTTTAGACATTTTGCCCGCAAGAATCCTAGTGTCTTGCGCACTTCAACTCTGCAGTATGTTTCTACACTACTGGCCAATAAAATTGCTACACCACGTAGATGACGTGCTACAGACGCGAAATTTAACCGACAGGAAGAAGATGCTGTGATATGCAAATGATTAGCTTTTCAGAGCATTCACACAAGGTTGGCGCCGGTGGCGACACCTACAACGTGCTGACATGAGGAAACTTTCCAACCGATTTCTCATACACAAACAGCAGTTGACCGGCGTTGCCTGGTGAAACGTTTTTGTGGTGCCTCGTGAAAGGCAGAGAAATGCGTACCATCACGTTTTCAACTTCGATAAAAGTCGGATTGTAGCCTATCGCGATTGCGGTTTATCGTATCGCGACATTGCTGCTCGAGTTGGTCGAGATCCAATGACTGTTAGCAGAATATGGAATCGGTGGGTTCAGGAGGGTAATACGGAACGCCGTGCTGGATCCCAACGGCCTCGTATCACTAACAGTCGACATGACAGGCATCTTATCCGCATGGCTGTAACGGATCGTGCAGCAACGTCTCGATCCCTGAGTCAATTATTACATGGGGACGTTTGCAAGACAACAACCATCTGCACAAACAGTTCGACGACGTTTGCAGCAGCATGGACTATCAGCTCGCAGAGCATGGCTGCGGTTACCCTTGATGCTGCACCACAGACAGGAGCACCTGCGATGGTGTACTGAAAGACGAACCTGGGTGTACGAATGGCAAAACGTCATTTATCCGGATGAATCCAGATTCTGTTTACAGCATCATCATGGTCGCATATGTGTTTGGTGACATCGCGGTGAACGCACATTGGAAGCGTGTATTCGTCATCGCCGTACTGGCGTATCACCCGACGTGATGGGATAGGGTGCCATTGGTTACACGTCTCGGTCACCTATTGTTCGCATTGACGGCACTTTGAACGGTGGATGTTACATTTCAGATGTCCTACGACCTGTGGCTCCACCCTTCATTCGATCCCTGCGAAACCCTACATTTCAACAGGATAATGCACGACCGCATGTTGCAGTTCCTGTACGGTCCTTTCTGGATACAGAAAATGTTCGGCTGCTGCCCTGGCCAGCACATTCTCCAGATCTCTCACCAACTGAAAACGTCTGGTCAATGGTGGCCGAGCTACTGGCTCGTCACAATACGCCAGTCACTACTCTTGATGAACTGTGGTATCGTGTTGAAGCTGCATTGGCAGCTGTACCTGTATACGCCATCCAAGCTCTGTTTGACTCAATGCCCAGCCGTATTAAGGCCGTTATTACGGCCAGAGGTGGTTGTTGTGGGTACTGATTTCTCAGGATCTATGCACCCAAATTGCGTGAAAATGTCATCACATGTCTGTTCTAGTATAATATATTTGTTCAATGAATACCCGCTTATCATCTGCATTTCTTCTTGGTGTAGCAATTTTAATGGCCAGTAGTGTAAAACTACGTACACGATAATTCATTGTTAGATATAATTACAATAATGTGGTCTGTATCTTAAGTCGTTGTTCGCTGTAGAAACCACCGCCACAGCAAAAATCAATCAATATCATACGTACAGGACAAGCTATATTCGGGGTGATCATTAATAAAGCTAACAAAGTGCAGGGACGGATTCCTGATTGGGAATGGAGGAAAAAAGGTCCCGTGAAGATGTGTCCGGATATGGACGGTGTGCGTGCAACGACGACAAATCGTCCCAGAGCAGAATACAGAGCTGCACCGCATCCACGTCACAACACATGTTCAAAGTGGCCACGTCGCAGGTGACAGGTATTTAGGATACACATAACCCTTCTTTGGCTTACACCATGTTGACGGGCCACTTTCCTGGAGTTTGTACTAGGGTTCGTCTCAGTATCCTGTAGAACCCGATCCTCCAGATCTGATGTACGCACAGCCCGCCGCCTCCCTGCACGTTCGTCTGCCTGAAAGGACCCATGAGCACACAAACGCCAAAAAAGGACTTGCAATGTTGTGTGATGTGTTTGGTGTGTGTGAGGGTACTTGTTTTGGTACAACCGGGCTGCCTCTCGACCGTTTCCATTTGCTTGACCGTACACAAACACCATCCCGACTTGTTAACGACATGAATACCGGATCATTCTGCTCAAAATGTTCAGATGTTTTTGAATTCGTAAGGGACCAAACTGATGAGGTCATCGGTCCCTAGCCTTACACACTACTTAAACTAACTTATGCTAAGAACAACACACACACCCGTGCCCGAGGGAGGACTCGAACCTCCGGCGGGAGGGGCCGAGCAATTTAGGACATGGCGCCTCAAACCGCGCGACCACTCCGCACGGCCGGACCATTCTGCTGCTTACAGTACGCTATGTACCTCTTTCCTCCATTTCCAGTCAGGAATCCGTCCCTGCAATTTGTCGGTTTTATTAACGTTCACCCTATATAATTTTATACATAAACAGCTGCCTGTAGGTTCGAAACGCATAACGACAGTATTTCTTCTTAATAAAAGGCATTTGGATTCCGTAGAAATGTTGGAACACGTGAGGCAATACTGACCCTACGACTTATCTTAGAAGAAAGATTAAGGAAAGGCAAACCTACGTTTCTAGCATTTGTAGACTTAGAGAAAGCTTTTGACAATGTTGACTGGAATTCTCTCTTTCAAATTCTGAAGGTGGCAGGAGTAAAATACAGGGAGCGAAAAACTATTTACAATTTGTAGAGAAACCAGATGGAAGTTATAAGAGTCGACGGTTATGAAAGGGAAGCAGTGGTTGGGAAGGGAGTGAGACAGGGTTGTAGCCTATCCCCGATGTTATTCAATCTGTATATTGATCAAGCAATAAATGAAACCTAAGAAAAGCTTGGAGTAGGTATTAGAATCCATGGAGAAGAAATAAAAACTTCGAGGTTCGCTGATGACATTGTAATTCTGTCAGAGACAGCAAGGGACTTGGAAGAGCAGTTGAACGGAATGGACAGTGTCTTGAAAGGAGGCTATAAGATGAACATCAACAAAAGCAAAACGAGGATAATGGAATGTAGTCGAATTAGGTAAGGTGATGCTGAGGGAATTGGATTAGGGAATGAGACACTTAAAGTAGTAAAGGAATTTTGCTATATGGGGAGCAAAATAACTGATGATGGTCGAAGTAGAGAGGATATAAAATGTAGACTGGCAATGGCAAGGAAAGCGTTTCTGAAGAAGAAAAATTTGTTAACATCGAGTATAGATTTAAATGTCAGGAAGTCGTTTCTTAAAGTATTTGTATGGAGTGTAGCCATGTATGGAAGTGAAACGTGGATGATACATAGTTTAGACAAGAAGAGAATAGAAGCTTTCGAAATGTGGTGCTACAGAGTGATGCTGAAGATTAGATGGGTAGATCGCATAACTAATTAGGAGGTATTGAATAGAATTGGGGAGAAGAGGAGCTTGTGGCACAACTTGACTAGAAGAAGTGATGGGTTGGTAGGACATGTTCTGAGACATCGAGGGATCACCAATTGCCGGCCGGAGTGGCCGAGCGGTTAAAGGCGCTACAGTCTGGAACCGCACGACCGCTACGGTCGCAGATTCGAATCCTGCCTCGGGCATGGATGTGTGTGATGTCCTTAGGTTAGTTAGGTTTAAGTAGTTCTAAGTTCTAGGGGACTTATGACCACAGCAGTTGAGTCCCATAGTGCTTAGAGCCATTTGAACCATTTGATCACCAATTTAGTATTGGAGGGCAGTGTGGAGGGTAAAAATCGTAGAGGGAGACCAAGAGATGAATATACTAAGCAGATTCAGAAGGATGTAGGCTGCAGTAGGTACTGGGAGATGAAGAAGCTTGCACACGATAGAATGGCAAGGGGAGCTGCATCAAATCAGTCTCAGGACTGAGACCACAACAACAACAACATGAACAATGGCTGGTTCCTGTTTTTTCTTTATTGTAAGAGTTAACCAGATTTTCACGGAGCTTTCGTCTCATCATGTCAATTTTCGACCAAATAGTGGAATTAACAATAAACATTATTTGTTACGGTAATTTACAGTTTGATTTGGAATAATATATTCCTTAGTTGCTAGTTTTCTCTAATTTACGGAATCTCTGTGAGAAGAAGAGTCGGCGGCTCTTGGTGCGGCCGCGCGTTAAAGAATAACGCCGGCGCGTTGGCGAGCGGCTGGGTTTGCGGCGGTGGCCTATAATCCCTGTGTGGCAGGCGTCGGCACGACCTCTTTGTGGTCAGCCCGCTCTGTGCCTGCGCATGCAAATCGCACGTCTTCATCTCTGCTCTGCCTCGCAATACTGTTTCCGCCACTGAGAACGGCGCAACCTCAAGGTTCCCTCTTGTGCCCGAGGACTGTAGACTGCTGTTTCCGACGCACTCGGCTCAGTGGAATCTGTAGCAAGTACACAGAGCATTTTAAAGACTACACATTAAAGACTACACACACGACAGACACACCGTATCAGCTATAGACACACAAATACATAATACAAGACACCCATTTGGAAAAGTCGAGCAAAATGTCCAAGTGAATCAGTGAATTTCTTCAGATGCTTTGACAGTACACTTAAATAATAATAGTAATAAATAATAAGCATCATTGTAAAATACATATAATCAAATTATAATCCAGATTGTTATGATAAAATAGCCTCTGTATAAAAGCATATTATACTCTGTGGAAGACCTGTAACATTATCTCTGTTGACTACATCTAAAAACATCTTTGTATGTGTTTGTTTGTGTAAGTTATTCCCGATGTATACTGTGCACAGAAAATTGTGTATGATGTTTAGCATGTGTGACACTCTGCACAAACAGACCATAACAAAATTGTAAGTACAAGTTATTCCAGATTTCGCCACTAACTACGCGTAAAAGTCAATAACTAACTAAAAATTGCGCGTTTTTTTATATACTGCAGTAAAATAATGTAAATACAAGTCCTCCCAGATTTCGCCGCAAACTACATATCAAAATCGATACTTAAAAATTGCGTATTGTTTATATACTGCAGTAAAGTAAACAAAACAAAGCAAAATGTAACACATCAGAAACATTACGTAAAAATAGCGTAGTACACGGGTAAAACGGACTTGAAAATGGGAATCATTTCCCGAAACGGTTCGTGTAAAATATGAGTAAAAGAAAACCGTGATTGACAGTATAAAAGTTATTTAGAAACATAGTCACTGTTTTCGCAGTCGCAGGATTTCACAAAACCATTTATAATGGAGAAAATCAGGTCTGTAGTAGTCTCTCCTCCGAGGTATCGTTGCTACCTCCAGTGACACGACGCACTTGCAAGAAGAACTTGTCACCATCTTCATAGGGCTTTGTTGCCCCTACAATTCAGTTTCAACTTGAAATGACGTCAAATTGCAACGGAAAATTATCGGAGAAGGGGGAAAACGTATAGCAGAAGAAAAAAAGTGAGAAAATTGATCAATAGATGGTGCTGTATGTGTCAGAATACGTAAATGAAAACACCTGTCATGCGTACGACCCATTGAAGTTGCTATAAAGACGCCGGGTACACGGTTTTTCCTCCTTTCGCATCTGTGACGTTCGCCGTGACTGTCTCAATGCAGGATCGAAGTCTGCTTGTAAAGCTGTATTATAAGAATGCACACGTTGCTCTGCGGAAGTTCATGACACTGAAGGGTTTGAAAAAAGGCGTTAGTCCGATGACTACCGTGGGTCTGGAGAAAATGATTCGGAAATTCGAAAAGACGGATTCTTTTGGTGTGCAACATGGTAGGGTGAGGAAACGAGTTGATTCGACGTCAGCGGAAGCAGTGGCCACAGCAGCGCAGGATGAGATGAGTGGTGGTGTGCAAACGTGTAGTTCACGGAGAATTACCCTGTGAGCACGGTGCGTAAAATTCTACGAGACATCCTTCTTTGCTCTCCATTCAAAATTACCCATGTGCACGAGTTGCTTCCTGTTGACCTGCCAGCAAGAGAGACCTTTGCTTTAGAATTCCTTGCTCGCATGGAAGTGGACAATGATTGGCCATGGAAGATTTTGTGGACAGAAGAAACCCACTTTCGTCTGACAGGATATGTCAATACACAAATTGTCGAATATAGGCAACGGAAAATCCACACGCAAATCGACCAGTACCACGTCATCCTGAAAAGGTCACTGCGTGGTGGGGGTTTACGGCATCATTCATCGTAGGGACATATAGCTCTCCAACAACGTGGATGTGTGGATGAGATCATTTTTATGCAACATGGCGCACCTCCGCACATTGCGAATCTACTTAAGCAGCCGCTGAAGCGCCATTTCGGAAATGCTAGAATTATCAGCCGCCATTTCCCTGCAGCCTGGCCGTCCCTACCACCTGATCTTGGTCAGTGTTACTTCTGGCTGTGGGGCTTTCTGGAAAATGTTGTGTTCAGTGTTCCGATTGCAAACTTAGCTGCATTGAAGGTACACATTGCGCAGCACATTCTGAACGTGACCTCGGAAACACTTCGACCAGTTGTGGAACATGCTGTTTCTCGATTTCAACTTGTTGCAGAAAACCGTGGACAGCATATTGAACATGTTTTGCGCCGGTCACACGGAAATTAATAAACCGATTTGATTTTGATTGATGTTTTTTATGCGGTTTTTGGCCTCAAGACAATTAAAAAAACGGCGTGATTGAAGCTTTATATGCGGTTTTTGGCCTCAGGACAGTTAAAGTGAGTGATGCTTTTTATGCGGTAATTGGCCTCAGGACAATTAAAAATCGATTTTTCCCATCCGATGTGATATGACCTTCCGTGGTGGATGGGCTTACGTAACTAACAGTATCACACCTGTACACCCATGCACTCTGAGTAGTACAATTTGTTTAACGTCAAATGTACTTCTTACGCATTGTTGTATGATTCATTTGTCATTTGTAGACGACCACTATTAAATTAAGGTGCTTACAGCGCCGTCTATTGCAACATTTTGCGCTATTTATTTTTCTTCTGCCATACGTTTTCCTCCTTCTCCGATAACATTCCGTTGCATTTTGACGTCATTCTGACCATTGGTGTTATTTCCACAGTGGTTTGAAAGTTTAGCTTTAATTATAATCACCCTGTATGTTAATAGGCGGAATACGGCGCTTCGGTCGGGAACGTCTACATAAGACAACAAGTGTCTGGCGCAGTTGTTATGTCGGTTACTGCTGCTACAATGCCAGGTTATCAAGATTTAAGTGAGTCTGAACGTGGTCTTACAGTCGGCGCACGAGCGATGGGACACATAATCTCCGAGGTAGCGATGAAGTGGGGATTTTCCCGTACGACCATTACACGAGTGCACCGTGAATATTAGGAATCCGGTAAAACATCAAATGTCCGACATCGCTGTGACCGGAAAAAGATCCTACAAGAGCAGGACCAACGACGACTGAAATGAATCGTTCAACGTGAGAGAAGTGCAATCCTTCCGCAAATTGCTGTAGATTTCAGTGCTGTGCCATCGACAAGTGTCAGAGTGCGAAACATTCAACGAAACATCTCCGACATAGGCTTTCGGAGCCGAAGGTCAACTCGTGTGCCCTTGATGACTGCACAACACAAAGCTTTAGGCCTTGCCTGGGCCCGTCAACATCAACATTGGACTGTTAATGACTGGATACATGTTGCCTGGTTGGACGAATCTCATTTAAAATTGTATCGAGTATGGAGACAATCTCATGAATCCATGGAGCACGCATGTCAGCAGGGGACTGCTAAAGCTGGTGGAGGCTCTGTAATGGTTTGGGGCGTGTCCAGTTTAAGTGATATGGGACCGCTGATACGTCTAGATACGACTCTGATAGATGGCACGTACGTAAGCTTCCTGTCTGATCACCTGCATTCATTCACGTCCATTGTCCATTCCGACGGACTTGGGCAATTCTAGCAGGAAAATGTGACAACCCACACGTCCATATTGCCTACAGAGTGGCTCCAGGAACACTATTCAGAGTTTAAACACTCCCGCTGGCCACCTGACTCCCCATATATGAACATTATTGAGCATATCTTGGATGCCTTGGAACGTGCTGTTCAGAAGAGATCTCCACCCCTCGTACTCTTACGGATTTATGGACAGCCCTGCAGGATTCATGGCGTCAATTCCCTCCAACACTACTTCAGACATTAGTCGAGTCCATGCCATGTCGTGTTGCGGTACTTCTGCGTGCTCGTGGGGGTCCTACACGATATTATGCAGTTGTTCAAATGGTTCAAATGGCTCTGAGCACTATGGGACTCAACTGCTGAGGTCATTAGTCCCCTAGAACTTAGAACTAGTTAAACCTAACTAACCTAAGGACATCACAAACATCCATGCCCGAGGCAGGATTCGAACCTGCGACCGTAGCGGTCTTGCGGTTCCAGACTGCAGCGCCTTTAACCGCACGGCCACTACGGCCGGCAATATTATGCAGGTGTACCAGTTTTTTGGGTGTTCATTGTATATTCACTGTAAAGGCGCAGAGACGTGTAGGCTGTTGTAGTTTTGTACTTGTAAAAACACCAGAGTGTACTCTGTTACTACCTCCCATACCACTTTTCGGGCATAAATACGACGGTGCTGCCATCCAGGAGCCGTCTTAAATTCTTGTCCACAACATCGAATAACACACAAACATGCTGCCTTCCATTGTACGGCATGTCAAAACAGGATTTCCTAATAGAATGTGACACAATTAAATTCATTGCACTCAGCAACAGCCATAGCCCTGACCTAACCGACAACATTCTACAGAAGAAACAAAGACGAAATTTTGCCCAACCTTTACCCTCTCTGCCACTTAAGTAACAGTCATAACTACAACCAACTGGTGGAGTACCCTATTTGTAGGAGAGTCATCAAAGAAATTAGTAAAAACTGTCAGCTCCTCCAACTATAAAACAGCATTTTGTGTAAGAGGAACCACTTATTCAACAGCAAGGATAAAACAGATTTATTAAATTATAGTGATGTATTATGTAAACTGTAGGTGGAAGGGGGAGAATGGAAAGGAAAGGGAAGGAACTATCGATGTCAGCTGCATGGGGACTTTATGCAGAATCAGCGGCATCGAGTGAAAATGTGTGCCGTGTCGGAACTCGAACCCAGGATCTCGTGCGTACTAGGCAGTTGTGCTAACCACTGTGTCCGGATGCCGGGTGGTAGAGTGCGCTATCTCGGCACGGCTCCCGGCCGATCCACACGGTCACCTAACGCCATCGAGGCAAACCAATTATACGAATGGCCGGCCGGAGTGGATGTGCGGTTCTGGGCGCTACAGTCTGGAACCGAGCGACCGCTACGGTCGCAGGTTCGAATCCTGCCTCGGGCATGGATGTGTGTGATGTCCTTAGGTTAGTTAGGTTTAATTAGTTCTAAGTTCTAGGCGACTGATATCCTCAGACGATAAGTCGCATAGTGCTCAGAGCCATTTGAATTATACGAATGGATAGTGTCAGTTCTTTCGGATGTATCCAAAAAACTGACACCATGCATTCACACAATAGTGATGTTCATAAAATACTTGCGCTAACAGTAGCAACCTGTGCGTATTGATCAAACAAGTAGAACTACAGCACACCCACCTTTTTCTAAATACCCAGTTACAGCTGAGCAACCAGCCACACACTATCAATGATGACATTCCTCTACAGAAATCTGTAAAACGTAAACTCCGCCTTGGCGGCTCTATCGATACCGACCGACCGTCGTGTCACCCCCTTCCAGTGGTGTCGTTGTATGCGGAATGGAGAGGCATGGGGGCAGCACACTGCTCTCCCGGCAGTAGGCTATATTTTAATACTGCGCGATTTCTTTGTGTAATGTGTTTGATACTGTCCACCCTATAAATTGTAGCTTAACAGGTCTGACGCGTAATATGAATGATGGGTGCTCGATTTGACATTTCTCATGCAATGTCATGCCAAAGATTTTGTGTGTGCTGATAGTTCCTTTTCTCATGTTCAGTTTCCTACAGAGTAGTGTCTCATGTGGACGGTAGTCAATTGGTCCCTGAAGATGGCCCAATATGACGAAAACTAGCTCAGAACAAACAAATATCAGTAGAATAGAAACCCAGTTCGTTTGTTTTGCAACCCCAAACACAGAACAAAGCTTCCATTTAATTCAAGGGCATCAATGAAAACTTTTCGACTGTCCTTCGAATCGAAGATCATGGGAAGAGAAATATTATGATACAATACTCCAATTTTGAAGTATTTACCCAAAGCGTTTAACGATGTCTTTTTGAGTAAAGCAGAAAGAAGGTCTTCAAGCGTAGGTCTTAAAGAAGCTTTCGTCAGCTGTAAATATCTACAGTACACTGAGGCGACAAAGGTCATGAGATACCTTCTAATATTGTGTCAGTCCTCCATTTGCCCAGTATAGTGCAGCAACTCGACGTGATTTAGACTCAACAAGTCGTTGGAAGTCCCCTGTAGAAACATTGAGCCATGCTGCCTCTACAGCCGCCCATAATTGCAAAAGTTTTGCCAGTGCAGGATTTTGTGCACGAACTGACGTCTGGATTACGTCCCTTAAATGTTCTATGGCATAGTGTTGGGCGATCTGGGTGGCCGAACCATTCGCTCGAATTCCAGAATGTTCTTCAAATCAGTCGCGAACAATTATGGCCTGGTGACATAGCGCAATGACATCCGTCAAAATTCTATCGTTGTTTGGGAACATGAATCCATGAATGGCTGCAAATGGTCTCCAAGTAGCCGAACGTAACCATTTTCAGTCAATGATCGGTTCAGTTGGACCAGAGGACCCAGTCTTTTCCATGTGAGAACAGGCTACGCCATTATGGAGCCACCACCAGCCTTCACAGTGCCTTGTTGACAACTTGTGTCCATGGCTTCATGGGGTTTGTGCCGCACTCGACCCCTACATCAGCGCTTACCAACTGAAATCGCTACTCCTCTGATCAGTCCACGGTTTTCCAATCGTCTATGGTCCAACCGGTATGGTCACTAGCCTAGGAGAGGCGCTGCAGGCAATGTCGTGCTGTTAGCAAACGCACGCACGTCAGACGTCTACTGCCATAGCCCATAAACGCTACATTTCGCCATACTGCCCTAACGGAGACATTTATCCTACGTCGCACATTGATTTCTGCGGTTATTTAACACAGTGTTGCTTGTCTGTTAGCACTGACGACTCTAAGCAAACGCCACTGCTCTCGGTCGTTAAGTGAAGACCGTCCGTCACTGCATTGTGTGTGATGAGACGTAACGCCTGAAATTTGGAGCTCTCGGCACATTCTTGACATCGTGAATCTCAGTATGTTGAACTCCCTACCGATTTCCGAAATGGAATGTCCCATGCGTCTAGCTCCAGCTATCATTCTGCGTTTGAGTCGGTTAATTCCGTCGTGCTGCAATAATCACGTCAGAAACATTTGCACATGAATCATCTGAGTACAAATGACAGCTCTGACAATGCACTGCCTTTTCATATCTTGTGTACGCAATACTACCGCCATCTGTATATGTGCATATCACAATTCCCTCAGCGTATTCTTCTAGAGGCAACTATGTACTCGTAATGTTTGGTTATAATGCTGCACTGCCGACCACCATGAGAGCGATGCCCATTATTAATTTTCTCTTTAAATTAGCATTCGACGATAAGCCTCAAATATCCAAGCACATCACGTTTATCAGTTTCATTCTGATGTATGTAGAGAACGTACCCAACCACGCGGAATAGAACTGATGTAACTAAGCGTGTAATTGGACTAAATGAAAAGTGGAATGATGATCAGATCATTTTATGGTCTACATCTTCTTCATAGTGTACACCATCGGCATGAAATTATTAAATGAAGATGGCATTTTTCCCACTTAGGATATGTTTATTTGGACCTCTCCTTCTGCATTTTAAGCCATTATCTGTGAGAACATTACAACCAAAACAAGCAGAGCACATGACATGTACGCACTGCCATTCTCATCTTGTTCTAGCTAAACATTCAGTAATGACTTAAAAAGCAAGATTAAGATGTGTAGTGAGGACGAAGATGTTTTAATAAATAAAGCCTAACTGTCTGTAATATTTTTCTTTCTGGAGAAATCATATATCTAAAACATCTGTAACCATGAGTGAACTTATACACTGTCTTAACTGACATGACTTGTACAAATTGTACACGGATGGCTCCAAAATGTGTGTCTGCAGAAGGCATTTTTTATAAACAAACAGGGCGTGGACAGTCTTTCTTGTTTCCTGCTGAAATGTCGATATTAACTACCGAGTTGTACACCATCCATCAAGCTATTCTTTATGCAGGCCACCTACAAGTCGACAAGGTCCTAGTATGTACTGACTCGGTAAGTGCCCTATAGTGTCTTAGAAAGACAGCCAAAGGGAAGGCCGTGAATCCTTTGGCACATGATGTGGTAATCAGTGTAAATGATAGTTTTGTTTTCCCAAATATAGTCTCTGAACTTTATGAATCCCCAAATAATCGCCAATTTTTCACACTCAATCACACTGTAATTTCTAGGCAACGACCTGCTTGCAAAGGCAGTTGCCCTTTGATCTTCCATCTCATCATCCCCAAAATTTTAAAACGGTTCTACTCCAATACCGTATCCACTAGAGTTAGCCCATAAACAATAAGGTCGACTAAGGTCAGGTCGGTATGAAATTCTGTCCTCTTTCAAAGCTTCCTTAAGATGGTTAAAAGCTTCCTGACACTCAGCTGTCGAAATAAAAGCTACCTTAGGAGTTAACAACCTATTCAAACATGAGTTACTAAACACCTGTCCACACACAAAATTTCTCTAGAATTTACACAAACCCAGAAAAGACTAACTGTCTCTGATTCTTTGGAGATGGATATTCCTTAACTGCTTTTATCTTTTCATGGCCAACTCTGATGCCAGTGGCAGATAACATCCTACCTAAAAATTTTATTTCCTTTCTAACAAATTCACATTTTTTAAGACTAAGTGCCATGCTGCCTTTTCTCAAAGCTTGAAATGCCACATTCCGGGTCATCCACATACACCATTATTTTGGAACCTGATCCTAATCCTTAGACTTGGTCTAGTGCTAGTGTGAACAATGACACACAAATTTTCAACCCAAATGTAACCACAGTATATTGGCAGCTCTTTCCATCCACCAGAAAGGAAGTATAGTTCCTATATACTTCTGCAAGTGGTACTTGCCAATAACTATCTGTCAGATCAAGACTGGTCATATAATTCATCTTGTAGTATTTTTGCAATACCCTATCCATATTCCTTTGGCGATCAGTCTCTCTACTCACTATCATATCCAACATCCTAGCATCTATGATCACCCTGACACTGCCTTCCTTTTTATCCACAACAATTATATTCACTCTTATTCCTTTTTACAGCCCTATACTCCATCATCCTTTCAATTTCTTTGTACACTTATTCTCTCAGGGCAAACACCATAGAAAAATGTTTTCTTGCAAAAGGTTCATGTAGTTTGACATCTAATTTATGCACTGCGTCCTCAACTCTACCTGGTTTATCAGACAATACCTCTCTATTCACCAGTCTGCACGTCAAAGTTTTATGCTTAATGAGTCAAAATGCAGCTCTGGCAAGGAAGCAACGTGACACGTCAAGTCACTAGTTCTTTAATCGCGATACACACCGAGACCATATATGTAGCATTGTCCAAACACTGATATATTTCACAGGACGCCAACACAATGTTTAACAGCACGACAGTCACCTCCACTCACCTTCTTACTGCCGGCCGCGGTGGTCTAGCGGCTCTAGGCGCTCAGTCCGGAACCGCGCGACTGCTACAGTCGCAGGTTCGAATCCTGCCTCGGGCATGGATGTGTGTGATGTCCTTAGGTTAGTTAGGTTTAAGTAGTTCTAAATTCTAGGGGACTGATGACCACAGATGTTAAGTCCCATAGTGCTCAGAGCCATTTGAACCATTTTTTTCACCTTCTTACTCTCCGCTCTTTGTTGACGCCTTCTCTGTCGACCTCTCGATATGGTTCCACATCACTCATACACCTCGCCTCACGTAACACTTTAAAAAATTCTGATTACGTCGATTTACAGTTTTATACACAATCACAATTTCATGTTACTCTGTCTACAGAAAATTAATTCAAATAACATGTTAACAAATAGTGAAGTATACAACATCCGAATAACTGAAAACGGCAATTAAATCCATGACAACTACATTATGTAAACAGAAAATAATGACACCAAGAACTGAATTTACAAAACTTATTCTGAAATAGCCTTTTCAATGCGTGGCGGAAATGAAGCAGAAAAGAAGTAACAGAAAATACAATAAACCGGGAAAAAAACGTATACCAGCTAGTAATGTTATCTTTGGAAGGATATACTGCGAAGTCTCAATGGGGCGAAGTTGCTGAGTCAACGGATTCATCTTCAATAAATATCGGGACGTGTTGGAATTAGGGGCAACGAACGTGCAGATCACCTGGTGAAAATTGTGCAGCATCTACTTCTTATCGACAGATCCCTACCGTATAGTGATCTTCCTATTAGATTCGCCAGCCAAGCAAGAAAGGAGAGGACAAACTTATTGGACATTAACCGCACATGGTGTTGGGCGATTCAGCTACACATTCCACGCCGTCCTCAGTTTCTCAACTTGACGCTCACGAGAGCAAAAACTGTTACTCTTACCAGACTAAGAGCAAGACACATAATACCAATAAAACGAGACATTGGTTAAAATTAAGTCCATCTCCAACCTGTGAGTCCCGTCTCATTGACGAGGACATGGTGTATATATTCATAGAAAGTGAGAAATACAATCATCCTAGAACAATTAAACTGTACAACATTTTAAAAAGTAAGGGTTTTTTCTATTAGAGTAGTTCTAAGTTCCATGAAAAGGATCGTTGCCAAATGTATTTGCCGTCTCATTTGTCTTTGTAAAGAGGAAGTTTAAATTTGAGAAAATCTCTAATTTTTCATAGGGTATGCAGATAGTTGAATTTTATGTTAAAATTTCGTGGCTTTTAATGTAACGGTACCGTCAAAATAATGTACTTTGTTGGTTCCTTATCTCGTTTAATTATATTTTTATTTTGTACTGAAATCAGACCAATGTCCTGTTTTTATCATTATGTGCAATACTGTATCTGGTGAAAAGCGCTCTGCTTGAAACCAAATAAAATAATAAAAAAGCAATACAAACAAATAAGAACACAGACGCGATCGGCTTACTAGACAAGTAAATGATTTGTCCGTTGTCCAGGAATAAAATTTCTCTTAGTGGCACTGCACGCAAGAAACTGAACTTACACGAATGAATACTTCGTGCTGAGCCAAGACTGAAATCTAGACGTAAGACAAACTTTGTGTAATCCTGTCGTCCTCAGACGCGTATAATATTACGGTATATTGATAATGTTTTCTTTTGGAGCGTCTAATTATAGCTGAATGAAACAATTTTCGTGCCATACGCGTTACGCCTCTACTCTTTGCATGGCGTGAAATATGTACTGTACATACTTTAAATTATTACTACTTCATTGAAAAGTAACTGAAACAGAACACGTTGAGTGGCTCGAGACAGGACGTTCATATTCACAGGACATGTACATTGGTATGTTCTACAGAAATGTTTAGCATTTCAGCCACTTCAGTTCAGCATGTGTCCTGTTGCCTTGTAGGCACCAGGTCCGCCACGGGCCCTGGTAACTTGTTCCATGCGAGATGGCATTGACGCGTATAAGGTACGAATGACGTCCTGTGGTTTAGCCATCCATGCTGCATTCACCTGGTTCCAGAGTTCACCTGTGGTGGCTGGCATTGGATCACAGCGCTGCATCCGTCATTTCGTCATATCCCACACATTTCCGATTGGCGACAACTCTCGCGTCGCGCGGGATTAGCCGAGCGGTCTGTGGCGCTGCAGTCATGGACTGTGCGGCTGAAAAGAAGGTTCAAATGGCTATGAGCACTATGGGACTTAACTTCTGAGGTCATCAGCCCCCTAGAACTTAGAACTACTTAAACCTAACTAACCTAAGGACATCACACACATCCATGCCCGGGCAGGATTCGAACCTGCGATCGTAGCGGTCGCGCGGTTCCAGACTGTAGCGCCTAGAACCGCTTGGTCACCCCGGCCGGCTTGTGCGGCTGATCCCGGTGGAGGTTCGAGTCCTCCCTCTGGCATGTGTGTGTGTGTGTGTGTGTGTGTGTGTGTGTGTGTGTGTGTATCTGTTTGTCCTTAGGATAATTTACGTTAAGTAGTGTGTAAGCTTAGGGACTGATGACCGTAGCAGTTAAGTCGCATAAGATTTCACACACATTTGAACATTTGACAACTCTGGCGCACCAGGGCAAATGGCTGACATTCTGTGATGTGTTCGTGTAGCAACATGTGGTCGTGCCTTGTCTTGCTGGAAAAATGGCGTCTGGGGTGTTGTGCACAAAGGGTATGGCTGCGGGCCACAGGACGTCATTCATGTAGATCACACTGGTCTCAGTGTCCTGGACACGCACCAATTGCGATTTGTGTTTGTACCCAGTAGCACACCACACCATAAAGACTTGAGTTGGCGCAGTGTCTTGAGCGAATGCAGTCACTGTGATGCCGCTCCCCCTGTCTACGGTGAACCAAAATGCGACAATCATTTGCAAGCAAACAGAACCTGGATTCGTCCGAAAACACTGTTTGATGCCGTTCCTGTCCTCAGTGACGTCGTTCCATACATCATTGCCTGCTAGCATGTTTCTGCACATTCGTCAAAGGCAGGCAGGGACGTCGCGTAATAAACGGCGACGGACTGTCACCCCGGATGGTGTATTATGTGTTAGATTGTTTCCCTGTCGTGCCAGAGCCGAGGAAGACGCAGATCTGTCCTGCAGTGCCATTCGGGTGAAGGGTATGGTCTTCGTGGTGCGACCTACCACTTTTCGTCGTCTTCTACGGTCTTCGTGAACCATTTGGGCCGGCCGCTGTGGACGAGCGGTTCTAGTCGCTTCAGTCCGGAACCGCGCTGCTGCTACGGTCGCAGTTTCGAATCCTGCCTCGGGCATGGCTGTGTGTGATGTCCTTAGTTTAGTTAGGTTTAAGTAGTACTAAGTCTAGGGGACTGATGACCTCAGATGTTAAGTTCCATAGTGCTTAGAGCCATTTGAACCATTTGGCACACATCCGTTGCACTGCCGAAACACTTCGTCCCACACAAGCAGCAATTTCCCGGGTAGATGCATCACGTTTTCTCACGCCAACAATGTGTCTTTGAAACCGATTTCACAGTACGGTTTGCGCATACGTCTCCGAAGCATCTTGCAGTTCTGCTCAAGTCACACCGATCCATTACCTTGGCTTTATGGTGACAATGAGAGCCGCAGGCACATTTTACCTGTACGTGGTGTTGCGCCGCGATATCGATGTTGACCCTGAACCCGCAGGCCGACATGGTTCAAATGTTAGTCATATGCAGAACATACTAATTACATGTCCTGTGAATATGAGCGACCTATTTCTAGTAGTTCGAGATGTTCTGTTTGCTTTTTCTTTTCTTTCTCTTTTTCTTTTTACATGAGTGTAAATGAATATCGTCCCAAATTGTAAACTAAGTACAGTCGCACCAAAACGTAATGGCACACGTGCGTATTTATCGTTGCTGGTTACAAACGCCGCACATTCCGGTACACAGCACATGTACGTGCTATCTCACATACCAGACATTACAATTCTGCCCACAGTGCCTACCATTAACAAAGAAATGCAGTGTTAAGGGCAAACACGTATCTCCTCTGGTACACAAAAAGTTTGGCACAGAACGTGGCTTCACGGTATATTGCTGTATTTTCAAGTACCGGAACACCATCTGCTGACGCAATAGACACTGCGTGTTGTTGACGGCCCAGTCACTAGTATGTTGCTGTATTGCGCGTAGTGGTCAGCACGGGGCCGAAGAAGAAGGAACATTCAGTGGCGTTGCGTGAGAGAGTGGTATTGCTCCATTCACAACGGAGAAGATATCGATAAATCGGAGCAGAGGTGTCTTAGCTACACCACTATTGCTGAGGTTGTTCAGACAACATCCGACAAGACGGTTAGTGTTCCAACTATACGAAATGTGTTGAATGAGGCTCACATGCATGGACGTTCTCCCAGGAAAAAGCCATACATATCGGAAATTAACCGGCAGAAACGCCTGCAGTTTCCCTAAGGACTACATCAGCAACCCGGTGGAGTTTTGGAACACTGTGATATTTAGCGACGAATCGAAGTTCAATGTGTTCGGATTTGATGCAAGAAAGAAAGTTTTTGCGCAAGCCGAATACGCACCTCGACATCAAACTCATGCATCCCACAGTCAAACACGGTGGGGGCGGTATCATGGTCTGGCGCTGTATGGCGGCGTCCGGCGTTGGAAATCTAGCTGCAGTCCACGGTACAATGGATCATATGAGAGACATCGACGTGTTGCGAGGTAATTTACACGCTAGTGGCCAGACACTGGCCATACTGGGGTGTTTCATTTCCAACAAGACAACGACCCAAAACATACTGCCATGAAAACCCGGGAGTGGTTACTGTACAATGCCCCCAGAAGGGTTCTAACACCACCTCAGAGCCCTTATTTGAACCCCATTGAGAACCTCTGGGCTCATCTTGACAACAAGACAGAAAAAGGCGTCCGTCCGGTAAATACGACTTGGAAAAGTATTCCTGGAGGAATGGTCGAAAATTACCCCTTGTATCACCCGGAATTTAATAGAAAGCATTCCTAGGCGTTTACGTGCTGTTATAGATGCTAAAGGGATGCACACCAGCTATTAGAAGGTGAACATCAATTAAGAAAACAAACACACTGTCCGATTCATGCACGTGTGCAAATACTTTTTTGGATGCAGAAGAGCTATGTATATTTTCATAACACTATGTTACTTTACGAACAGGTGATTTGGACATATTTGTAACCTATGTAATGTAAGGTGGCAGGTGTCTGGGTTCTGTTCTGAAATATATGTTTCGTTTAACCTACAACCACTAAAATCTAACTGTGCTAATACTTTTTGGTGCGACTGTAGTATAAACAAAAGTATGTACATATTAAAGGCCATTGAAGATGCCTTGAAAAGAACAAAAGCGAACCGAGTATGGCACGAAAATTGTGTTTTATGCAGTTGTAATTAGACAGTCCGAAAGTAAAAATTATCGACTTGGCGTAAGGCTATTCCGAGCGGTAAAAACAGAGAATTCGAGATAGATAAGGCTGTTTGGTACAACGCCAGACGGAGCCGCTGTGTTCTAAAGTACGTATCAACGTTCAAGGTCGCTGTACAACAGACAGCTTATGTGCAGTGACAAAGTACGCCGTAGCGATAGCAACGCACGCAGTGTGGCAACGTCGCATTGCGGCTGGCTAACCTCGGCTGTCCGCCGGCCAGAGCGGTACGCTTTGTACGTTACTTTTCCCACCTGTTTGCGATATATGTGTCGTATCTCGTGAATAGCACACGAATAATGCTAGCGGAATTCAGAGAGCGTAAATTACGTAAGAAAACTCGCACAACAAAGTGAATTTTGCGTAACGTCGAGTACGAGCGACGGTGATCGGTCCGCGTTGCGGTCAGCCTACTACTGCGCAATCGTTCTCAGGGATCTGAACCGTGGAGACTGCTACAGCAGCTCGTAAGGAATGAAGGACGATGGTAAAAGAGCGCAGTTATGTCGTCGGCGGCTGTGTGATATGAGGCAGTGAGTGTTCTCCCTTTCCGGGGCCTCAGCTGGGATGAACGGCCGGGAGCAGGGAAGGCGAAGGCGGCGGCAGGCTGGCTGGTCGAGGCAGGCCGCAGGCCCTGGCGACGCGCGGTCTGCGCCCGCCGAGCCCCTGTTGGAGGGGGTGTAGGGGGGGGAAGGGGCGGCTCCGCGCCCGAGCCTGCCAGACAGCCTGTCGCCACGCAGCTTCCGCCGCCAGCCGCTGGCGGCACCGCTGTCGCCGCGGCGCGCCCGCGCTACATCCGCTGGCCGCAGCCATTTTAACGAATGGTTCAAATGGCTCTGATCACTATGGGACTTCACATCTGTGGTCATCAGTCCCCTAGAACTGAGAACTACTTAAACCTAACTAACCTAAGGACATCACACACATCCATGCCTGAGGCAGGATTCGAACCTGCGACCGTAGCAGTCGCGCGGTTCCGGACTGAGCGCCTAGAACCGCTAGACCACCGCGGCCGGCAGCCATTTTAACACCTCGATTTCACCGTTCAGAATAGAAATGGGAAACTGTGACTTTTTGAAATGACTGATCTCTGTGAATGCTACTTTTCGGTAACTGCGATTCTTAATTGCGAGTTGTCACAGTTTAAAATCGCAGCTAACGAATCTACTTAAATCGCTTCGCAACTTTATAATGCTTTTTGTGCGATTTATAACCGTAGATGTGACACTACCACGCAAGTAGAAACTATGGTGATAAATCGCATTTTAGCATTCAAGTTCAGGGTGTTTCGAAAAGAATGACCTGATTTCAAAACTCCATATTTATTGATAAAAACATACTACAAACATGGGGCTGGCTATGCTATTAAGAAAGCCCTATATGTCCACCACCAGCAGCAGCGCGAACGACATCTAGACGATAGTTAAATTCGTCATAAACTTTACGCAATGTATCTGCTTTTACGGAAGTTTTAGGAGCTATTATTCTGTTCTTCATTTCTTCTAAGTCACGAGGTAAAGGGGATTGAGAAACTGACGTAGGCTGTTGTGCCATGGTGGTGGAGCTCCATCCTGTTGGAAAATGAAGTTATTGGAGTCCTAAAGTTGTGGTAAAAGCCAATTCTGAGATTTGAAGATAGCTGTTCCAGTCACTGTGCTTTCTTCAAAAAGAAGGGACCGCAAACTTTTTCGCGAGAAGTGGCTCATGCGATTTTTTTCTTGAGGGGATATTTGAAAGAAAGTGTGTTCATCTCCGCTTTACCTCGTGGCATAGAAGAAGTGAAGGACAAAATAACAGTCGCCATAACTTATGTAAAAGCGGATACATTGTGTAAAGTTTATGACGAACTTAGCTATTGCCTAGACAAATAAAGGTGAAAATACACTATGAGTAGGTAATCAAAATTCAGTTATCCTCTAGTTAAAGTTGTTCCGTATCCCTAAATTTTTTCCCAAGCAGTTATCGGTAAAATGTTGGTTACATGTTTTAAGGTTGATGAAACGCAAGTGAAAAGAATGAGAAGTGTAGAACTTCCAGTTAAAAGTCGAGATCGGGATCACTTTAAGCTCAATACTTGAAGATTTACCTGCATATTGCTTTGTTGAAAAAATCCATCTTGTGAATACACCATTGGTTCTGTTCAACATTTGGTAACAGTTATACGTAGTGGACGCCCCTTGTATTTTTTTATAGTTTATGTAAGACATGCGTATATAACACGCATCAAAGTACTCAGCTGACATTTGCTCGTTATCTAACATATGTTTGCTGAATTTGCCTTCTAGTTTTAGTTTTTATGATGAAAAGTGCGTCAAGAGTGGTCAAAAAGACGTAAACATTAGGCTACCCTATAGGTCAGTCCACCTTTTCATGTTCGTTGACTTAATCAGCCCTCAACCGAATCATCACCATTCAACATAACCTTCGTTCGCTACACAACCAAGATTGCAGATGGGGAGGGGGTTTCTCAGAGGAAATAAATTTCTTAGTTCATTTCTTCAACCATAGGTAGGTTGTATATATTTATATCGTGAGACACAAGGTTCTTAGAAGGTAGTACGAACATCGGTTGTTGCCCACTCGTAGTTCAGAATAGTGCAGTGGCGATCGTGTATTGTTAACTGATTATCTACAAGAATTAAACGCAGAAAAATAGTGCAAAATGTATCATAACACTTCATAACTGCTAGACATTAGGAATTTATAGACTGTTCATGGTACACAGCACCAACCAGCCACCATTTGGTTTTGGGTTACTTAATTCAAAACAGCATCGTTAACGGTTTCGAATTGACGTAGGCCTATTCATCTTCAGACAACTTTCATGCGTTTGCCAACACACATGGCCGTTGGTTTAAACATCAGTTGCTGTAAATTAACCACGAGGAACATCTGTTTTTATCGTTTTTCTTGAACGTATAACACTTATGTTGTTCGTGAAGTTTACAAACACACTCACTGCAGTCTTAATTGCTTTTCAACTTCGCTGGGCAACAACTCAGTTACATCAAATGTTCCTTCATGAGGAAAATGTGCACCAAATGTGCTGTTATGTAGTGACTAGCATAAAGATATGACACTGCAGGAAAGAAGGTGTACATTACTGTAAAATTAAATACAGAGAGATGTTTAAACTAAAATATAAGATTTTGGACACAGAAAAGAAAGCATTTAGGAATTTTCTACATCACGTATTTCACAAAACGGCATATAAATAAAATTTGGTTAAGATAGTGTGTAAAACAACATGTGCCATTTGAACAGAGCCGCCAACAGTTCATTACAAATTACATATTTAGTGCCAGAAAACTTATCGACTAATGCCAAGGCAGATAATATTTTAAAATTATGAACTATATCTATCGTGGAGAGTGGAAAGTTCCATGTGGAAGTTTTTTTGGAAATTCCTCTCCGCTGAGGATGTGGGTAGGGAAATGGTTTTTATGTTTGTAGATTTCTTCTAATAGATTCATACTGGCTCCCTTACGTGTCAAGCGTAATATCTTCGTGTCGCTCTTAACGTTTTTTTAGCAACGCGCTACTTTTTTTAATGAAGTAAACCAAAACGAAGTTGTGATACTCTGTTTTGGCAGTTAAATAACTGACAGCGGCTGAAGGGAAGAGGATACACAATGTAGACTGGTAATGGGACAATGGCAAGAAACGTTTTGCTGAAAAAAAGGCAGGAAGATTAAAGTTTAACGTCCCGTCGATGGCGGATCATTACATACGGAGCAAAAGCTCAAAATGGGGAAGAACGAAGAAGGAAACGGTATGTATTATTTTTCAAAATCTTTCTGAAAGTTTATACTCAGAATCCTACCCTGTATGAAAGTGAAAGATGGGCGACAAACTATGCGGACAAGAAGAGAATAGAAGTCACTTTATAATGGTCTTAAAGCCTTTGTTTTTCCACTTTAAAGGTTTCGAGCCAGATGATGGATATTCCAAGGCACTTTATATTTTATGAGATAGGAGCTTCTCCCGTCGACATCTTTGGGTAAAACATTCTCTGTTTTCTCGCCGCTTCAAACCCGAGTAAAATCTCCAGCTTTCGCTGATGTCCTCCACCGAATTCTTCAGGTAGTATGACGTAATGATGACGTACACAGATGAATCACATGCCATCCATGGGGTGCTCACTACGACAGCAACATTTACAGTCATTTGTTCCTAACGCAGATATGGATTTCGCCGAAAGCTCGAGATTTCAACCGGATTTGACGCGGCAAGAAAACTGAGAAGTTTTATACGCTTCATGTTTTGTTCATATTTGCCGTGTCACTGGCAGTGCGCAGTGAGCTCTTTATTTTTAACTACAACTTTTACTTCTGTCAGTCCATATAAATTGTTCAACGGCTGTACCGGTGTCAACTGACTAGTGATTATCAGTAGCCTATACATACTTGTTGGCTGATGGCTCCGTCATAACGTGCTAGGAGCCTCACAGAAATGTTGACTCATGGCATGCTGTCACGCAACCGTCGGCCAACAAGTATTTATGGGCTACTGATAGCGACTAGTCAGTTGAAACCGGTGTAGCATTAAATAATTTAAGTGAGCATTGACTGAATTAAGTTTCATATTTTATACCAAGTGGCGCTCGTGAAAATAGTGAAATTTATATAGATCATTTATGTATATAATTTGGCAGAGTCCGCATAAATCTGTTTTCACCACCGCCACGTCCGCAGCGAATGACTGCACTTGGTACAAAATATACGTACCACGTAATAATGAGCCTACAGTGGCTCGAAAGCTCTTTGATAGAAAAATAGACGTTTTTAAAAAGAGCCTGATCGCAGTTTCAGTACTAAAATGGTTCAAATGGCTCGGACGACTATGGGACTTAACATCTGAGGTCATCAGTCCTCTAGAACTTAGAACTACTTAAACCTAACTAACCTAAGGACATCACACACATCCATGCCCGAGGCAGGATTCGAACCTGCGACGTAGCGGTCGCGCGGTTCCAGACTGTAGCGCCCAGAACCGCTCGACCACTCCGGCCGGCTTTCAGTACTAATTACCCATTGTTTGAACTACAGTAGCAGTGGTCAGCGAGAAAATGGAAAAGATAAATAAAAAGCAGAGAGCTGAAGGCTTTGAAATTTAGTGCTGTAGGAGAGTGCTGAAAATTAGATGGAGGGATTGAGTAATGTGACTTGCGGAATGTACGAGTAGTTGTAGATGTAGCTACTGAAGAGGTAATGAATCGAACTGAGTGAAAAGACCTTTTTGGCAAAACTAAGAGAAGAGATACAGATTAATAGGGCATATCCTGATGCTTCAAGGAATAGCAAAATTGTTAATAGAGAAAGAGAGAGAGATAGAGAGAGAGAGAGAGAGAGAGAGAGAGAGTAAGAGAGAGTAAGAGAGAGAGAGAGAGAGAGAGAGAGACAGAGTGAGGGAGGAAGTGTGCAAAAATTGTATCGGGAGGCAAAGGCTTGAATATACAGGGCGGTCCATTGATAGTGACCGGGCCAAATATCTCACGAAATAAGCATCAAACGAAAAAAACTACAAAGGACGAAACTCGTCTAGCTTGAAGGGGGAAACCAGATGCCGCTATAGTTGGTCCGTTAGATGGCGCTGCCATAGGTCAAAGGGATATCAACTGCGTTTTTTTTCTTACGTAGGAACCCCTATTTTTTATTACGTTACATTACGACTGAAGAGAATCGTACAGCGTGACAGAAGTGCAACACCTCTGTAAATTTCTGCAGATTTCAGTGCTGGACCATCAACAAGTGTCAGCGTGCGTACCAATCAACGAGACATCATCGATATTGGCTATCGGAGCCGAAGGCCTACTCGTGTACCCTTGATGACTGCACGAGACAAAGCTTTACGCCTCGCCTGGGCCCGCCAACACCGACACTGGACTACTGATCATTGAAAACATGTTGCCTGCTTGAACGAGTCTCGTTTCAAATTGTATCGAACGGATGGACGTGTACGTGTATGGGCACTGTATGTCGGTAGGGGACTGTTCAAGCTGGTGGAGGCTCTGTAATGGTGCGGGGCGTGTGCAGTTGGATTGATATGGGACCCCTGATACGTCTAGATGCGACTCTGATAGGTAACACGCACGTAAGCATCCTGTCTGATCACCTGCATCCATTCATGTCAATTGTGCATTCCGACGGACTTGGGCAATTCCAGCAGGACAATGCGACACCCCACAGGTCCAGAATTGGTGCAGTGTGGCTCCAGGAGCACTCTTCTGAGTTTAAACACTTCCGCTGGCCACCAAACTCTCCAAACATGAACATTATTGAGCATATCTGGGATACCTTGCAACGATCACAAGAGATCTTCACCCCCGTACTCTTACGGATTGATGGACAGCGGTGCAGGATCCATGGTGTCAATTCCCTCCAACACGACTTCAGACATTAGTCGAGTTCCTGCCACGTCGTGTTACGGCACTACAGCGTGCTCGCGGGGGGCCTACACGATATTAGGGAGTTGTACCAGTTTCTTTGGCTCTTTGGTGTACATCGCTGTAAAACACCAGTCTACGTTTCCTCATCGTTAAAGGTAGTTGTTCAATTTCTACAGGTCTTTATTACTTCATTTCCTGTATTCACCGCCTTGCTTTATTGGCTCCCAAAACTTTCTTGGTATTTTCCCGTCTTTCTTTAACCATGTTTTTTATTTCTCCTGTCTTAGTCAAAGTCAGGTCCTTAGCTGCGTATGAACATCGTAGTATTGTTGATGTAACATAATACTGGAACTTTGCTTGAACGGAGAATTTAGTAGCCTCGTCTTAAATGGCTCTGAGCACTATGAGACTTAACATCTGAGGTCATCAGTCCCCTAGAACTTAGAACTACTTAAATCTAAGTAACCTAAGGACGTCACACACACACACCCATGCCCGAGGCAGGATTCGAACCTGCGACCATAGCGGTCGCGCAGTTCCAGACTGCAGCGCCTACAACCGCTCGGCCACACCGGCCGGCCTAGCCTCGTCTTCACGACCGTTCGACAATATTACCTCACCATGACGTTTAAATATTTTAGGTTTCAGCTTCTGTTTGCTTGGTAACTGTCTCTCACCGAAAACCTCAAACCGGGGGCAAAATTTACATGCCGTGGACGCATGTGATCTCACGAATCTGCTTAATGTATAGGTGATCTACATTGACGCGCAAGTCGCCGAGGTGGTGTCAAATCGAAAGACTTGCACCCGGCGAACGGTCTACCTGACGGGAGGCCCTAGTCACACTACAATTTTTTTTTTTTTTTTGTAGTTGATATACAGACCTCTCCCACACAACGCCTCCCATTAGCCCGGATTGCAGGAGTGCGTCACTGTTGGGGGTCATGATTCACTTCAGCGATTCAGGCTACTGGGAGGCTGTTGTGTGGGAGAGATCTATGAATCAACTACAGATTGAGCCGTTTCGTGAGCTCAGATGCGCCAGTGGCACGTAAATAGTGCCCCAGCGTGGAGGTTGTCGGTGAGCGACGATCGCAGAGTTAAGAGAAGCTGAAACCTAAAAAATATGTATCAGTTCGGGCAACGACCCAGCGATCAGATCGTGTAATGCATTTAAATTTGTTGACTCCTATGTTTTTGTCATATGTGTTGATGAATTTGGGAGTACCCCTTACATTTCTCATACGTCCTGTTTGTGCTTAAGATGTGTGAAGAACTGTTTTTTTCTGCAATTCTTTTCAAATTTTTGATGTTTTTTGTTGCTGTCGCTTTGTCTCCAGGCAATATTACATATACTTGGCAAAAGTTCAACACTGAATTGTAAGATTCTTGTTATTATAGCCCGTTGGACATTACTTACTATTGTTATTATTATTAAAAATAAATAGCATACATAATATGTCCTTCCAACGTAAAAATTAATCAATGATAAATACCTCCCCATGCGAGATGGTGACCAAGGCCACTATGAAACGAGGAAAAACAGAAGATTGAGAATAAAAACATGGAATGTTAAGACCTTCATCAAAGTGAAGAAGTTGGAGAAACTAATGGAGTAAATGAGAAAAAAGGTGTAGTTATGATGGGAATCTATGCAATGAGATATGGGAAGAATGGAGACATTTTAAGTGATGAATTCAAAGCATTTTATTTTGGAGCAACATGGAAAGGAAATCGTGATTCTGACGTAACATTAGGACGAAATGTCAATGATAAGGTGAAATCAGTGAGATATGTAAATCAAAGGTCGATGACAGTGAAAATTCAATGAAAAAAGAAAAATTTAGTGATAATACGAATATACAAGCTAGACAGCGGACAGCATGATGATGAAGTAAACGGAAACTACGACGTGGTTGACGATATCTTAGAGAAGGAAGTGAAAAATTTACGTCTAATAGAAATGGGTGGTTGGAATGCGATAGTAGGTGAAAGTGAAGATAAGGAAACTATGGGAAAAAACGGATTAGGCTCATGTAATAATCGAGGAGGGTTCTTCATGGACATCTGCGAAAGAAATTCCTTTACTGTTGGGAATCCATTGTACGAACAACACAGAAGAAGGCGATACACATGGACTAGTCTATTTCACTCAAACAAATACCTGATTGACTACATTTTGAAAGTCGAATTATTTAGAAATCGCCTGAAAAATACTAAGACATTGGCAACAGTGGATGTCAATTCAGATCATGTCTTCTTGATAGAAGAAATAATTATACGGTTGTAGAAGTAGAAAAAAAGAAAGTAGAAGAGAATATTTAATCCAGAGGACTTAAAAAGGAACAAGTAAGTAAAGTATTTGAAGAAAATTTCCAGGAAAAATGAAGTAAATTGTGCAACTCACCAGAGAGTAGTAACAACTACTAGATTATTATGAAAAATTGTATAGAGAAAGCAGAAGGGAAAATAATCGATCTTAAGGAAATGAGTATCCTTGAGACACCATGTCTTAACACAAAAAATATTGGAGAAAACGGAAAAAAGAAAATTTAAAAAGAAGAAAGGGAGGAAAAGCTATAAGTCTCCAAAGAAACTAATAAATTTAGAGCATAATTTTACAACAGAAATATGAAGGAATAAGAAAGGAAAGGGCAGTGCGATTTAATGTTTTCGAAAGTAAATAACTTGAACGTGTAGAAGAAGAACACTGCTTGGGTCATAAGCGATGAGATTGGTAATGAAAGCGTAGAAAATCAAAGAATGAATGAAAGGAAGAGGTATTTAGAAGAATTACACAGGGCAAGAGGTCGGGCGGGTACTTTGTACACGGAGGTTGAAAAAGAATTACTTGAAGAGGGCTAAGGATTGCCAGTCGTTATGGAAGAAGCTGAGATGCCACTGAAGGACATGAAATTTAGGAAAGTAACCGGTGGGAATGGAACCCTGATAGAACTCCTCAAAATCTTAAACCAAGAAATGGCGAAAATACTGAATTTGTGCAGTAGCATTTATGAGAAAGGATAGTGGGCAGATGAATTTACACAAACATAGATGGTGACAATACCGAAGAAAACAAATGCTACAAAATGTACAAAATATAGGACATTAATTTTGAAATGTCATTCGGTAACTTATTTATTTATTTATTTATTTTTGCTAAGGATAGGGAATATACGATTACAACCAACACTTGAGAGGGAATTGGATGTAGAACAGTTAAGTTTCAGAATGGCCAAAGGTACAAGAGAAACAATTGGTATGTTACGAAGGTTGGTTGCAACACCACAGTACTTTTCTAGCCATGGTACCATAAGTGGTGTTACGCCATTGCCTTCCTCGGACTTCGGAGCTGACTTGCCCAGCCATTTACAGGAAGACCTACAGTTTAAAGTTGAATCCGAGACACAATGCAATTCAGCATTTTTCACACTAACGAACATAGTCAGAGGTGAAAATAAGTGATAAATGACACATAAAAATCTTAGCATTTACTTCAGATTGAGCCCGAGATGTTTCAGTCAGGAATTTGGCCCTTTACCTCCGAGCCAGCAACGAACCCTAAGATCATTTCTTCTGTCCTTCGAGTTGAGGCACAACGTGTAAGTTGGAAGCAGTAGAATTGTTCCGCAGTCTGTCGCAAATGTTGGCTCTCTAAATCTCAATACCGTTTCGCGAAAGTTCATGGAGCATTTTCGTAATAGTCTAGTACGAACTGAACCGACCGATGCCAAGTCATGATATCCATAGCGCTGTAGACAGCGGCGCTCAGGTTGGCGCAGTGTTCATAGACTTTAGGCAGGCATTTCACACTGTCACGCATTGCAATTTAGTGGAAAAAAAATACGAGCTTGCCGAGTATCGGACAGGATTTGCCACTGGATTCAAGACTTCCGTGCAGACAGAACTCAACACGTCGCGTTTAACGGTACAAAATCGTTAGATGTAAAGGCATGTTCCGGAGTAGACCAGGGAAGTGTGACAGGAGCGTTACTGTTTACGATGTATATAAAAGCATCGGAAGCTCTTTAAGACTGTTCGTCGATTATGCGGTTGTCTATAACGAAGTAGCAACGCCAGAAGACGGAATCAATTAGCAGAACGACTTGTAGAGAATTGATGACTAGTGGAGGCTCTGGCAGTTGACGCCCAGCGTAAATAAATTTAACATATTGCGCATACAGAGGAAAATAAATGACTGTTGCACAGCTACGCTATTGATCACAAATTTATGGATATTGTGTATACTGCAAAATATCTAGCAGTAACTATCCTGAGCGACCGTAAGTGGAACGAGCACATAAAACAAATAGCATAAAGCGGAGATGCCAGACTAAGAGTAATAGGAAGAATCTTAAGGAAAAGGAAGCGGCTTACAAGGCGCTTGTTCGACCGACTTTTGGGTATAGTTTATCAGTCTGTGACGCTTACCAGATAGGACTGATAGAAAAAAATAGAAGATCCAACGAAGAACGGTGCGTTTCGTCACGGAAACGTTTAGTCTGTGGGAGAGCATTACAGAGATGCTCAAAAAATCGGGTGACAGACGCTACAAGAGAAGCGTTGTTCATCGCGACGAGGTTTACTATTGAAATTTCGAGAGTACTTTCTGGGATGGGCCGGATAATATATTACACTACTGGCCATTATAATTGCTACACCAAGAAGAAATGCAGATGATAAACGGGTATTCATTGGACAGATATATTATACTAGAAATGACATGTGATTACATTTTCACGCAATTTAGGTGCACAGATCCTGAGAAATTAGTACCCAGAACAACCACCTCTGGCCGTAATAACGGCCTTGATACGCCTGGGCATTGAGTCAAACAGACCTTGGATGGAGTGTACAGGTACAGCTGCCCATGCAGCTTCAACACGATACCACAGTTCATCAAGAGTAGTGACTGGCGTATTGTGAAGAGCCAGTTGCCCGGCCACCATTGACCAGACGTTTTCAATTGGTGAGAGATCTGGAGAATGTGCTGGCCAGGGCAGCAGTCGAACATTTTCTGTATCCAGAAAGGCCCGTACAAGACCTGCAACATGCGGTCGTGCATTATCCTGCTGAAATGTAGGGTTTCGCAGGGATCGAATGAAGGGTAGAGCCACAGGTCGTAACACATCTGAAATGTAACGTCCAGTGTTCAAAGTGCCGTCAATGCGAACAAGAGGTGATCGAGACGTGTAACCAATGGCACCCCATACCATCACGCTGGGTGATACGCCAGTATGGCGATGACGAATACACGCTTCCAATGTGCGTTCACCGCGATGTCGCCAAACACGGATGCGACCATTACGATGCTGTAAACAGAACCTGGATTCATCCGGATAAATGACGTTTTGCCATTCGTACACCCAGGTTCGTTGTTGAGTACACCATCACAGGCGCTCCTGTCTGTGATGCAGCGTCAAGGGTAACCGCAGCCGTGGTCTCCGAGCTGATAGTCCATGCTGCTGCGAACGTCGTCGAACTGTTCGTGCATATGATTGTTGTCTTGCAAACGTCCCCATCTGTTGACTCAGGGATCGAGACGTGGCTGCACGATCCGTTACAGCCATGCGGATAAGATGCCTGTCATCGCGACTGCTAGTGATACGAGGCCGTTGGGATCCAGTACGGAGTTCCGTATTACCCTCCTGAACCTACCGATTCCATATTCTGCTAACAGTCATTGGATCTCGACCAACGTGAGCAGCAATGTCGCGATACGATAAACCGCAATCGCGATAGGCTACAATCCGACCTTTATCAAAGTCGGAAAGGTGATGGTACGCATTTCTCCTCCTTACACTAGGCATCACAACAACGCTTCACCAGGCAACGCCGGTCAACTGCTGTTTGCGTATGAGGAATCGGTTGGAAACTTTCCTCATGTCAGCACGTTGCAGGTGTCGCCACCGGCGCCAACGTTGTGTGAATGCTCTGAAAAGCTGATCATTTGCATATCACAGCATCTTCTTCCTGTCGGTTAAATTTCACATCTGTAGCACGTCATCTTCGTGGTGTAGCAATTTTAATGGCCAGTAGTGTACTTTCTCCCACATAAATCTTGCGAAGTGACAACGACGAGAAAATTCGAGAAATGAGAGCCAATGCAGAGGCTTACCGACAATCACTCTTGCCACGTCTCATTCGCGAGTGGAACAGGGATAGGGGGAATCAGTTTATTGAAACCAGAAGTGGATTCCGCCACAAACCGTCAGATGGCTTGCGAAATCTGATGCAGACGTAGACGTAGATCTAGCAGCAAGCTTATTTCGTTGTCTACTTTATATTCGGCGCTAGTGCGAGAGATACCAGTATTAGTCACAAGAACAAGTGATTGCAATGGAACATTTCGATCCCTGTTAATACGCTAAACTAACGTACTAGGGTTGGAACCATAATAGAGGCAAAACTGCCGTAGAATCGCAACGCAACGAAAGCTAGTAATGTCACGTATACCACACGTTAATGAAACACTCCTACGTATCTCAGCGCTAACAGTTTCTCCCTGCCCCACCACACGCATGCGCAGTTACAGGAAGAACAGAGCCTCTTGCTGCGACGGTCTAGTGTAGTACTGTCACAAAAACAACGGAGTTGGATAGAAACTGAATGCGCCAAAGGATATACAGCACGACAGCGTAATCAAGGTTTTTAGGAGTCTTACAGAACAGTGGTGAAGTGGGTAAAAGCGTTCAACGAGAAACTCCAAAATGTCGGCCAGGTCGTCCCCGTGTCAGTGAAGAAGCGTCTGCTTCCACCTTAGTACTGGACAATGATCGACAAGAAATGTTGAGTTGGGCCGGAAACAGGATTACCTTCTAAGATTGTGCTGAAAGGTCACCTGGACATGAGAAAAACTGTTTCACGAAGAATTCCGCATAATTTGACGGACATCCAAAATTGGTGCTATGCGACACTGCTCGTATCAACTTGGGAGGCTATAAAGGTGAAGGAGAGACTTTATTACGCCTTAACATCGTGCAGTATGAGATATGGGACAAATCGTAGGAGCCATATCTGAAAGGAATGACGTCATTAAATGTCACCACGAGGATCGAAAATTCGTCAGAATTCCCACTATATGAGAGTTATTCTGATTCTCTTGTACGACTGTGATTATGCTATCCTGTTGTTATAACGTGTACTGTTCCACAACAGCAGACCGTTAACGCGCTGTATTATTATTCACTTTTAGAATATAATCTTGGAGAAAATAGCAGCGACTTCCCACATAACCCAACCATCATTTTGCAGGACAGTCATCGGGCACATGCAACGCAAGCTGTCACTGATTTGTTCGATCAGTGGGGCTAGGAAGTCCTGTATAATCGACGATACTCTTCAGACTTATCCTCTGTGACCTCAACTTGATTCCTAAGATAAAGGCATTCGCTTCAGAACTGTTACTGAGATTCGTCGAGCAATAGACGGCTCCATTCAAAATGTCAACGCGAGATGGCGCTACTAGTGGTATCCTACGACTTCAGTACCGCTGATAAAGGTTTATGCATAATACTGGTGACTGCTCTGAAGGACAATAAAACCTTGAAACTTGTACCTATTTTATACCAGTTGTAAATTGATATTTGTCCTATTGCTATTCGTACTCTCGTATATAAAAGTTATTACCTTTTAGTCAGTTTGAAAACAGTATTCGAACATTCGGAAGACAGCAGGAAGACAATGGATTGAAATTATTTGCCTTTAAAGGGAATAAAACGTAGATAATTAGAGTTAATTATAATATAAAAATATCGCGAGAATAAATTACAGCTATAGACTCCGTCGTCGAGCTGCTACTAATAGACGTCGCTAGAACGCAGGCTACCGAAAGATCGAGAATTAGGCTGAATCGTAACTGAGATTCGGAGAATGATTTCCAGTGATAATGACCGTCGTGTAGTTATCACCAACAGACGCCACAAGATCGCGGCGAGCTCGAAAGATCGAGTCAAGCCCGAGACGAGACTTCCTTAGCTGTGATGTAAATTTCTGGAGCCGTTCGAGAAGTACCGAAACACAGCACAGGCTTTTGAAAGATACATGTGATTAATACTCCCTTCTCTGCGACCTGAAGACTCAGTGTAATATGTTGTCTGCAGAAGCCGACAGAGGCGATTGCGATTGGCTAATAACATTTTTTTACAACCGAGAAACGAATTAGCTGCGTGTTGCGTAAAGCGAGACAAGTGGTGTCTTATTAAGCAGGTGCGGGCGCGTGCAGCGTCCGTCATTTGTCGGTAAACGAGGGAGAGGCAATAGTTGAGCCATCTGAGGCAGGCTGCTAGCAGCCGTCTGATGGGGCACAAGGCAATGCCTGCTGGTGTTCGAACCAGTCACTAGCTCACGACGTGCCCAAAAGCTGTAGTCAGTTCAGTGCGAATAGGGTTAACTGACAACTGGTATGCTCTGTTCCGTACCGCGGAAGAGTAGACGAGCGATCAGGAGTCGGCCGGAATAAACTGATCTAAATCTTGAAACGTTGCAAAGTGCAGTAGTTGTAGTTGCTATAATACTACTCTTAACATAAATAGCATTATCTCTAGTTTTATATTCCATACGTAATACATATGATGCGAACGTATAAAATCACCGATTTCTGATTCAAGCTGTGTATTTCGAGACATTATTCCGTGTATAGTTTACAGAATGCTGATGACAGTGTAAAGTAAATTATGTATATTAACAATTTTCGTTAATGAAACATTCGAAATTTGCAGTCCACCAATTAAGATTGACATACATTATTAAAAGCTTTCACTCCAGTTCTTCTAAGCTAAACTTAAGTTTTATAAACACTCTGCAATTCACAAATTATCCTTATTCTAAAATGTTGGTTTCTAGAATGATCGAATATTAAAATCTAATCATTTCAAAATTGCAATAGTATTGTCTTGTAGAGCTAATTTTTCTGATTCCAAACATTGATAGGGTGGCGGGCCGGAGCGGCCGAGAAGTTCTAGGCGCTACGGTGAGGAACCGCGCGACCGTTACGGTCGCAGGTTCGAATCCTGCCTCGGGCATGGATGTGTGTGATGTCCTTAGGTTAGTTAGGTTTAAGTATTTCTAAGTTCTAGGGGACTGGTGACCTCAGCAGTTCAGTCCCATAGTGATCAGAGCCATTTGAACCACTTATAGGGTGTTCCGAAAGTCCTTCCCTGATTACAAAAAAATGATTCAAATGGCTCTTCAGTCCCCTAGACTTAGAACTACTTAAACCTAACTAACCTAAGGACATCACACACATCCATGCCCGAGGAAGGATTCGACCCTGCGACCGTAGCAGCAGCGCGGTTCCGAATTGAAGTGCCTAGAACCGCTCGGTCACAGCCGCCGACGGTTACAAACATGCGTAAATCAGAAAATGTGATACGCAGACACATATCGTTTATCTTGAAGTGCAGGTAACATATTCAATGTTTTCTGTAAACATACAGAATTGGTAAATTTCTTCCTCCATCTCAGCCAGCATGGCAACAGAAAAGCTATAATGAGCGTTGTAATCTGTTGGTTGGAGGGACTGCACCATCTGGACTTTTTACGTACGGAAAACTAGTTTACGTAGGATGCGATGCACTGATGTCTTCGGAATCTTCAACTTACGAGAGGCTCTGACGTCTGACTTCTTGGGACTTCTCAGTCAGGCGTCTTTCAGTGTCTGAATTGTCTCCGCACTAGGTCCAAGCCTGCCTGTTCTAGGGAGATCACAGGCACACGCTGTTTCCTTAAACTTCGCGTACCACATCTTGATGCTTTAGCACCTGGTGTCTGTGTATGTTTCGCCGTCTGGAACATTCTCTGCACTGTTTTTGGTGACTGTTGTTCATGATACCAGAGGACACACAGGGCCATCCCTTGGTTTGAGTATGTGTTGTTTGCAAATAGTGTCCGACTCCGCTGTTGTTACGTGACAGGACTCTGTAACAAACAAAGTAACAATAAGTACGTATGTACACAAAAACTTGAATGTGTCACATGCCATTCAAGATAAAAAGTATTTTTGTGTCATATTTTATGCCTTATGAATGTTTGTAATCAGGGAAAGAGTTCTGGGACAACCGGCATAACCTTCCCAGTTAGTTTATGATATATTTCAAATGGAAAAGTCGAGTTTCCAGAAAATTCGTTTGGAGCTGGGAAAATCCCAGAGTCGCTAAAACCTCCATAATCAGAAACGTAATAACTCTATGTTTTTAACATTTTGTAATATCTGTCTTACACGCATCTTAAAATAGGTGTCACAAAGCCACAGTCAATCTGCGTGCAGAAGTTACTATGATGACTTCTGTGTTAGCTAGTCGACAGCCAGCATTCAAAGAGCGCAGTTACTGCACTGTGGATAATCCAGTTCGTTCATTCAGCCGGTTAGCGTTTAGCAATCATCATGTGAATCTGTTCCAATTATTCAGTCAGTCCTCAATTATCCATCAATGAGTGTACACCTCATGTAAAGCTCCATATCAATCATCATCGATTATTGCCACTTCTTTGTGAACTTACTGACCTCTAAAAATAAACATATGAATATTAATCTACAGCTGATTATCATCGGGACTTATAATACTAACAAACATGTATAAACGTGAAAATCTAAATTCATTATCTTGTTTGAATATCATTTAAAAACTACTTCAAATCACATTCCAGCTGTGAATTAAAACTGATCCGAAGAAGAACACCGAGCAGCAGAACGCAGGGCAGTCTACATCAAATTCTAGATCTATACTCCGAAAGCTACTTTACGGTGTGTGGTGGAGGGCACTTCTTGTACCAATGTTTTCCCCCCTTTCCAAATAGGTTTCCAAATGGAGAGGGAAAAGAATGATTACGGGTAAACCTCCGTATGGGCTCTAATTTCTCTGATTTTTCGCTGTGGTCATTTGTGGGAGGAAATAATATGTTGCTCGACTCTTCCCGGAACGTACTCTACTAAACTTTTAATACTAAACCTCTCCGTGATGTTCGACGCCTCTCCTGTAGCGTCTGTTGAGTATATCCATTACGCTCTCTCTCTCTCTCTCTCTCTCGCTCTCGTTCTCTCTCCCTCTCTCGCTCTCGTTCTCTCTCCCTCTCTCGCTCTCGTTCTCTCTCCCTCTCTCGCTCTCGTTCTCTCTCCCTCTCTCGCTCTCTCTCTCCCTCTCTCGCTCTCTCTCTCCCTCTCTCGCTCTCTGTTCTAGTAATCCAACTTGGTAAGGATCCCAAACTGACTAACAATACTCAAGAATCGGTCGAACGAGTGTTTAGTGAACCACTTTTTCTACTAGTAGTGTTACATGGTTGCTCAACTTTTGGTTTCTCAGAATGGTTACTGCTAAGTATTTTACATTGATTTTTTACCAGTTGTTTAACTGAGCAATAGTGGATTTTTCGACTATTTATGCGCAATACGTTATATTTATTTACTTTTAGTATCAGCTGTCAGTTCCCGCATTAATAGTCAATCTTGCGCGGTTCTTCCTGTATTTAACTATAGTCTCTTGGTGTGGCAACCTTCATATATAGCACGGGTAGGCAAGTGGCGGCCCGGCCCGCAGGCTGCATCCAACCCCCGAGTGATTTCAGCCCGGCCCGCCGCAGAAATTCGCAACGGAATTTTGCAACAGAAGTTTTTGAGACAGCTATTGTAAAACGTCGCAAGTAAAGGAAGAATGTTCACCACGCGTAAACAAATGTACACGTCTGAAGACGGGGTGGAAAAAAAAAAGACCGAATGAACTCTCGAAAGAGCAACACATAATTTGCTGGCGTAGCGTGTCGGAAAGGGGTGCCATTCATGTCGGGATGTTACTTCATAACCATTAACGTCACGGAAGGGAGTAAGATTAGGGTTTAACGTCTCGTCGACAACGAGATCATCAGTGACGGAGCACAAGTTCGGATTTTGGAAGGACGGGGAAGAAAATCACCCGTGCACTTTCAGAGAAACCGTACGGAAATTTGCCTGGATCGAATTAGGAAAATCACGGAGAACCTAAACCTGAATGGCGGGACGCGGATTTGAACACTCGCCCTCCCGAATGCGAGTCCAGTGTGATCGCCAACACACCACAGCGCTCGGTTTCACGTCACGCTACAGTTTCGAATGTATGCGCTTGAGCGTTGCTGTCACGTCACGTGACGAGGTGTCAGAAGTACAAAAACGAAAAAGCATTTCATACTTCATCAAAGTGTTCTGGTAATGAATTGTATGAAACTAATGTGAGACTGCTAAATGGCCTTAGATGCATTGGTAAAGATGCAAGCGCTGGTAATGTTCTCTGCACTGTGTTGAATTTGCCAAAACCACCTTCTAGGTACACGAAATATGTAACAGCAATTGGGGACTCTGTAAATGCTGTGGCTGAAGATTCCGTGGTTGCTGCTACATCAGAAGGTGTTGAACAAAATGAGGGTGACACAGACATCAGCACTGCTGTGGATGGATCCTGGGAAAAGCGGGGGTTTAGTTCTGAAAATGTTTTTACATCTTCAATAAGTATTGACACTGGAAAAGTTTTGGATTTTGAAGTTCTCAGTAAGTACTGCCAAGGTTGTACAGTGACGTGCAAGCTGTTGGCGTTAAGACAAACCGAACGCATCTTAAGGTTCAAGTTCTTCTGTCCGTGTTTGCTTACATATACATTTGTTTTTTGGAAAGGGTCCTCCTTGAGCAAAACGCAGTTTTTGTTTTTCTTTTTATTCGCAGACGTGTTTCGCTGAAGTTTCCGCCTCATCAGTGGGTTTTTTGTTATCTTCTATAAAACAGGAAAAATTCATTTTCCTATGTGTACACATATAAAATTGAGTTTTTAAAACAGTATTTACATATTTGAATAACAGAAAAAATGTTGTGTACAAACCTTGTTACCACATTCTGTGGATTTCCTGCATTTTGTGTGACTTAATGCTGTTGTTTTGTTTCACAGTTTTTCATCTGGAACCATATAGCACTTAATGTAGAACAGTTATCTACTTCGCAAATTTACGACTGGGCATGTATACCATTAACTAATACTATGTGGAAAATCATGTGTGCGTGCGCGCGCGCGCGTGAGTGTGTGTGTGTGTGTGTGTGTGTGTGTGTGTGTGTGTGTGTGCATGTGTTTGCAATGTTGGTCTGGGGTGTTTTTGGGTTGGTGTTGTCTGATAGTTCTTTGAGGGTAGACAACAGAGTTTCATTGCTGAGAACTGTGTATGCATTTATCACCTGTTTTCCTCAATTATGGATTTTTTTATTTGATAGTTTTCGTCATTTATTAGTTGGGGGGGGGGAGCGGAAGCAGGCGGGGAGGTGCTGTTGCTGCATTTGAAAATTTTATGTTGCCTTGTTAATGTGTGCTTTTGTGTGTTTGTTTTGCTTTGTTGGAGTTTCGAGAACATACCTTCACCGAGGAGTCAAGCAGTATATTGCTCCCTCCTACGTATATCTCGCGAAGAGACCATGAGGATAAAATCAGAGAGACTAGAGCCCACACAGAGGCATACCGACAGTCCTCCTTTCCACGAACAATACGAGACTGTAATAGAAGGGAGAACCGATAGAGGTATTCAAGGTACCCTCCACCACACACCATGAGGTGGCTTGCGGAGTATGGCTGTAAATGTAGATATGTGTGTTTATGTTCTTTGTGTCTGTTTGTAAGGTGGTAACACGTTGGTTGTTTTTGTGTGCTAGGTGCCTCCCTTACTTTTGTTCTAATTTTCTCATTCAGTTTCTCTATAATGTTTGTATCATGTCCATTCTCTATAACTGTTTGTTTGATTGTCTGTAATTTATTTTTGTTGTTGTCCTCACTGGGTGGAGTTTTGTTCAGTCTGTGCAGCATATACTGGAAACCAGCTAGTAAATCTTCGAAGTAAATAACTGTTCTGCATTAAGCTTTATGTGGTTGCAGATGACAAACTGTGAAACAAAACAACTGCATTAAATTACATAAAATCCAGGCAATACACAGGATGTGGTAACATGGTATACATATAAAATTTTGTCTTCTTTTTGAAATATGTAAATACCGCCTTAGAAACTCAAATTTATATGTGTACAGGCAGCAAGAACCATTTTTCCTGTTTTGTAGAAGGCAGCAAAAAGAACACTGGTTATGGTGAAATTTCAGCGAAACATATCTGGAGAATAAAAAAAAAACAAAAATCGTGTTTTACTCAGGGCATACCCTCTCCCAAAAATAAAATCGACGACATTTCGATGTCTGTTAGATACGTCACATGACCCGCTTTTCATTGGACAATTCCGAGTGGCATCGAAAAGACAACGTCCAAAGTGGCCTCCGTATTGATAAGAAAGTCTCACAGGTTGTCCCCTCTCTCCCATCTCATACTACTTAAATTTGAATTTCTGTTTCTGTTTTAGACGAGTGGTTTCATGCCTATCGACTGCCCTTAAAAATTACATTATTGCATTGAGAAAAACTATAGTCACTTCTGTATTGTGATAGAAAATTTCACATATTAACCCTTTTACAAAATTTTCCCCTCTTTGTGCACTACCATTTTCCAAAACTTATGTTTTGGCTCCGCTATATGCAATCCGCTTTTCTCGAGTTTACAGACAACAGACCTCCACTCAAGTTGTAAAACAACTTTATTATTTTAACTGTGTCTCGTATGGACATAACATACAGATTTACAAGTAAAAATGAACAAAGTAATTGTGAATACATAATGTACTATGTTTAATTTTAGTATGCTCAATACATACATTTTATAAAGCTCAAATTCCGTCCAGTTCCACTGAAATTGTGTTTCCGTATAGGTTGTAATATTTATTTGTGATTATGAAAATGTTGTATGACAATATCGTAAACGGGATGAAGAGCCCACATTGGTTACAACAGTTCTTTAGTTTATGCAGTTCAGTCAGCGTTTTTAAACAGTCTGAACAAATAACACTAGTGTGTTTCAAACAGAGATACTTACATTTTCAGCAGCCGTACCTGATGCGTTTGTCCTCTCTGTTTGTTAGGATGTTCGGTGAGCCTTACTTTCGCTTCAGTTTGGAAAATTTTACAGATTCTTGAAGGAACATTATACGATTTGTTACTCCTGGTAGCTCGGACTAACACGTGTTCTGTAACAAGGTCGTAAGGCAACTAGCGCAGAAAATCTCTCCGTAGAGTGCAGCTGTCTAGGTTGTTAGAAGCATAAATCATTAAAGAATTGATACCGCCTACATTCAGTAACGAATAAAATACGACTATATGCCACAGGCGAGTGTGTTACGTAACTGTAGACAGTATACAACTTGTTACACATGTCCACGCCTCATTTCGTCTTATTATACATGACTATCATTTGCTTTGCCCATCGCTTCTACAAGACTGTCATCATGGTGAAGACTGGATACCAGTGCAATATTTTTACCTTTCTTGGGAATATACGATAAAAGAGTGCAAGGTTTTCTGGAGGCAAACATATATGAAGCCACTTGGCCTCGTGAATTCAAGTGGCAGCTCCTTTTTTTTATTTCGTATACTTCCTTATAAACTTAGTCGAAAATATTTTTTCTGTGTTTCAACCAAGTGAACACTTGTAAACCAATTATACACTGTGATATTCCTGCCAGTTCCTTTGATGGAGGTACACAGCCTCGGAACTTCAGCAGCTGGAGTATTACTTACATAATATGGCCCCCTCTGGTTGTTCTCCAACACACACTTCCATATCAGTAGTATAATACGTCCTGGCGTCACAAAGAACAAATATATTTATTCTGTATTTGTTCGATTTGTAACACGATAATTGCCTCGAAATGCCTCTAAATTCTCGTCGATTGTGTGGTATTGAAAGAAAGCACACGCTGTTTTGCAATTCTGGACAAACATGCGAAAAATGTTTCTTATTGAAGCTAACGTGACGTTCTTCTCTTGTCAACTCGTCATCAAACCGCAGATATCTGAGAAGGAAGCGAAATCTAGACAGTGACATGATAAGGCTGAAAATTTCTACACCTGTGCCGTCAGTCTTCCATAGATCGTCTACATTCAGGTGGCCAGTATTCATCATTCCAACCATATACAGCAAACCCATTACAGCTTGAATTTCACTTACAGTCGTAGAGTTGGAGCCACTGTCTCATGAAAATTTATCTCTCTGAGACTCGATAAACAGGTTCGTGTTTTCTGCTATGGTACTGGTAATATAATCAGTAAAAAAGTGCTTCCAAATTTCAGTTGGCTTTTTCAGACGTTATACAGGTGGCTTTACACAGGAAGATGGGTTATTATATTTTCGGACTTGGTTCTAACGTTTTTGGGAGGTACATGTTTGTTCCATTTCGTAACCTGACCTTTTCCAACACACACCGGACCGTTTGTGATATTGTCAATAGCGCCCTCACAATCAGACACCTCTTGTTTACCGAACGAGGGGGCGCAGTGGTTAGCACAATGGACTCGCATTCGGGAGGACGACGGTTCAAACCCGCGTCCGGCCATTCGGATTTAGGTTTTTCGTGATTTACCTAAAGCGCTTCAGGCAAATGCCGGGATGGTTCCTTTGAAAGGGCACGGCCGACCTCCTTTCCCATCCGACCCTAATCCGATGGGACCGTTATGACCTCACTGTTGGCTCCCTTCCCCACAACCAACCAACCAACCTCTTGTTCTTTATTAGAATTTTTATGTTGCTCTTCTGCCTCATTTACAGTTTCTTCACATCGTCATCACAGTCACCTTCATGATCACTCTCTGCCAAAACCTCTGCAAGCGACTTTCTAATTCCCTCAGACTCTCTTTCATATGCACCTACTCTGCAAAAATATATAAATAAAATAATTAAGAACCTAACGAAACAATGAACTAATAGAAGGTAACACTGCAATAATAAGAAACCCCTTGAGAATTGACAATAATATGGCAAAAATAGCTTATCTTTAACTATTACTCCTAAGGCCAACACCGCAAATACACGGAACGCCACTGCTCGCACGGGACTCAGAGTCCGCAATTGTTGACCACTCCACCACCGCTGCTCCAGTCCAAATGAAGGAAAGGATTAACGTAGTACTGCTGATTGTAGGAAGGTACACGAGTCATGTGACTCCTAGGTACAACGAGATTAATCATGATCATCATTAGGTTGTCTGCCTTGCGGCAGGTTTTGACTGCATAGCTTAAAAGGAAAGAAAAAGATCATCCGTGTAGACTGTCAATCAGCACGCGACTACTGCAGGGTTCTTTTCGTTTGCGGAAAACTGCAGAGCATCCGGCTACTAGTGCCGTGCGCCTTGGCTAGTACATTAAAAACCAGGGAGCTCTGTGTGCAACTGCAGCTGCGCAGCGTGTGACTGCGACGGACCGCGCGGTGAGTCAGCGGGCAGGCTACCGGCTTTCTGTATTCTCAGACAGGCGCTGCTAACTGACAGTGGACTCGCGCAGCTGTGATCCCATTACAGGTTTGTCCGCTAGGTGCAATACACACGAGTGATTCCCAGAATGCGGACCTTATCTCCACACGACGTCTTTCTGCTTTCGCGTTGCACATGCGCATGACGCCTGTAACTCGAGAAAAGAGTGTTTTTCGCGTATGTGACTTCTGTCAAAAAAGGATGGCGTGTGATAATGCGTCCCATCCTTCGAGAGACTCTAGTAAGTGTAAGCGTACTGCGTAGAGTTTAGTTACGGTTTCATAGCACCGACTATCAACAATAAAAAAAAAAACAAAAAAAAAAAACTGTACGCTGGAGGACTACACGTTTATTCTGCGAGTCCACTTGGAGTGATTAGATTGTAATAAATATGAAAGTAGTTCACAAATTGATAAATTTGGCACGTTTGGTAGCGCAACCTTTCTTCCGCATAAAGTACAACCACTCTTTCCTAAACTTATTTTTATATCTCAGAAGAAAGAAACTGAACACAAACATGCACTCGCATACAAGCACACACATAAACACACACATTCACACACACACACACACACAAATACACACACACACAGGCCACACAGGCGCACGCGTAATGTGCCAGGCCCAAAAACAGAAAAGCTGGACTCGGTGTTTTATTTGGCCGGACATTTTGCCCTGAAAGCCGGACTAACTATTTTAAATAGAAATAGAGTCCACTGGGTATTTTCAGTCGTTAATTAATAGTCAGTTACATACAGTCAGTCTATTGCCACATCAACATTAAACACACTTTAACTAAAAAGGCATTCAGTACACAGGCTTGTACTTTGGCAGTTATGATAACAACTAAGAGAAAGCAGAAAGAAAAAGTTATTTCAGTTTATATAACGTGTATTTACAGGGCGACAATTACTGAAATATATGAAATAAAATCGCCATAACTTCTGAACGGTTTGCGGTAGGACGTTCAAACTGCACGGTTGGCCGCGTGGCATGATGGGAATCAGTATGCGCATGCATAGTTTGGTTTAGCGACGAAGACCACTTTGTTTTGGATCGTTTCTTCAATAAGCAAAACTGGCGCCTTTAGGGGGCTGAGAATCCGCGTTAGGGGATCGAGAAGTTTCTTCACCCTCAACGGGTGACTGTCTGGTGTGCAATGTCCGCTCACGAAACAATCAGTGCGATATTCCTTGATTGCACGGTGACTACAGAACGGCACGTGAAAGTTTTGGAAGATGATTTCATCCCCATTATCCCAAGTGACCCTGATTTCGACAAGATGTGGTTCATGCAAGACGGAGCCCAACCCCATCGAAGCAGGAGAGTGTTTGATGTCCTGGAGGAGTACTTTGGGAACCGCACTCTGGCTCTAGGGTACCCAGAGGCCACTGGCATGGGCCTCGACTGGCCACCACATTCTCCGGATCTGCAAATCCTTTTTGCGGGGCTATATTAAAGACAAGGTGTACAACAATAACCCCAAAACCATTGCTGAGCTAAAAACAGCCATTCAGGAGGCCATCGACAGCATCGATGTTCCGACACTTTAGCGGTTCATGCACAATTTCGCTATTCGTCTGCGCCACATCATCGCCATCGATGGCAGGCATAAGAAACATGTCATAACCTAAATCCTAATATCTGTAGTGACGTTTACATGTTGAATAAAGTGTGTGTACGCCGGAGTTTGTAACTTGTTTAAGTTTTTTTAAATAGTTCAATAATTGTCACCATGTATATACACTCCTGGAAATGGAAAAAAGAACACATTGACACCGGTGTGTCAGACCCACCATACTTGCTCCGGACACTGCGAGAGGGCTGTGCAAGCAATGATCACACGCACGGCACAGCGGACACACCAGGAAGCGCGGTGTTGGCCGTCGAATGGCGCTAGCTGCGCAGCATTTGTGCACCGCCGCCGTCAGTGTCAGCCAGTTTGCCGTGGCATACGGAGCTCCATCGCAGTCTTTAACACTGGTAGCATGCCGCGACAGCGTGGACGTGAACCGTATGTGCAGTTGACGGACTTTGAGCGAGGGCGTATAGTGGGCATGCGGGAGGCCGGGTGGACGTACCGCCGAATTGCTCAACACGTGGGGCGTGAGGTCTCCACAGTACATTCGATGTTGTCGCCAGTGGTCGGCGGAAGGTGCACGTGCCCGTCGACCTGCGACCGGACCGCAGCGACGCACGGATGCACGCCAAGACCGTAGGATCCTACGCAGTGCCGTAGGGGACCGCACCGCCACTTCCCAGCAAATTAGGGACACTGTTGCTCCTGGGGTGTCGGCGAGGACCATTCGCAACCGTCTCCATGAAGCTGGGCTGCGGTCCCGCACACCGTTAGGCCGTCTTCCGCTCACGCCTCAACATCGTGCAGCCCGCCTCCAGTGGTGTCGCGACAGGCGTGAATGGAGGGACGAATGGAGTCGTGTCGTCTTCAGCGATGAGAGTCGCTTCAGCCTTGGTGCCAATAATGGTCGTATGCGTGTTTGGCGCCGTGCAGGTGAGCGCCACAATCAGGACTGCATACGACCGAGGCACACAGGGCCATCACCCGGCATCATGGTGTGGGGAGCGATCTCCTACACTGGCCGTACACCACTGGTGATCGTCGAGGGGACACTGAATAGTGCACGGTAAATCCAAACCGTCATCGAACCCATCGTTCTACCATTCCTAGACCGGCAAGGGAACTTGCTGTTCCAACAGGACAATGCACGTCCGCATGTATCCCGTGCCACCCAACGTGCTCTAGAAGGTGTAAGTCAACTACCCTGGCCAGCAAGATCTCCGGATCTGTCCCCTATTGAGCATGTTTGGGACTGGATGAAGCGTCGTCTCACGCGGTCTGCACGTCCAGCACGAACGCTGGTCCAACTGAGGCGCCAGGTGGAAATGGCATGGCAAGCCGTTCCACAGGACTACATCCAGCATCTCTACGATCGTCTCCATGGGAGAATAGCAGCCTGCATTGCTGCGAAAGGTGGATATACACTGTACTAGTGGCGACATTGTGCATGCTCTGTTGCCTGTGTCTATGTGCCTGTGGTTCTGTCAGTGTGATCATGTGATGTATCTGACCCCAGGAATGTGTCAATAAAGTTTCCCCTTCCTGGGACAATGAATTCACGGTGTTCTTATTTCAATTTCCAGGAGTGTACTTGGTGCGGAAAATGGTCACATAAACAAATCTGTGACATAAATATTTGCTTTACAAATGCAAACGACCCGCACAGACTATAGACCTTGCCACGGTGGAGTGAACTGCGTGCCTCATCGATGCATGTAGCCGTACTGTAGGAGCAGCCCCATCGGAGGGGTATTAGTAAAGAGTTCAGACTAATTTGAACGCTTTATGGTACCCAAGATGTATGAAAAGCCGACTAAGCATTTGCAGTAGATTCAGTAGCTATAGGATCTTTCATTGATCTAGCCTTGGAACATTAGCCAACATGACGTTGCTATGTTGATACTGCAACGGCCGAAAGCAAGGGAAAACTTCAGCCTTTATTATTCCAGTGGATATACAGGTCCACTGCGTGGTTCAATGACGAGCAAACTATTCCGGAGGTAAAATAGTGTCCCATTCGGATCTCCGGGCGGGGACTACTCAGGAGGACGTTGTCATCACGAAAAATAACATTAACGTTCTACGGTTCTGACGGTAAGTTGAAACCAGATATCACGAGAATTCGTGAAATGGGGTGGTAGGAAGAACAGGGCCTCTGGACAGCTGAGTACAGATTTACCAACGCGGAATCAAATGGCAGTAATACACTATTAAGGCTAATAACTAGTAAGAAAATGAAAATGCGGGTGAGTAATTACGAACAGCCTAGTGAACGCATTATAGTGACTAATATAGATACAAAGCCAACACAGTACAAAAGTTCATATACCTACTAGCTCCGCTTATAACGAAGAGATTGAAAGTATGGATGATAAGCTAAAAAACAGTTACAGGAGACGGAAATTTAATTGTGATAAGGAACTGGAATTCGATAGCAGGAAAAGGAGGAGAAGGAAAAATAGCAGGGAAACGTAGACTCGGGGAAAGGAATAGAAGGGGAAGCCACCATCTAGAATTTTGCACGTAGAACAATTCAATCATTGCAAACACTAGAACGTTGAATACGTGGAAGAGAACTAGAGAAACCGGAAGGTTTAGGATAGATTACAGAATGGAAAGACAGAAATTCGAAAACCTTATTTTAGTCTACAAAACATTTTCAGACGCTGATGTAGGTTCCGTCCATAATTTATTGGTTATGAACTGCAGATAAAACTGCATAACCTGCAGAAAAGTACGACTTCGATAAACCGAAAGGCACGCACTTAAACTCACGCAGGCTGGCGTGAGGTCTGAACAGGATACCTAATGAATGTTATAAAGAAAAGTACGTAGCTGCTGGAATACTTAACTTTAATCCACAATTGGTGAACATTGGTCTTGTTGATACAGTATATGCGTCATTAGATACATAGCAAAGGATAATTGGCGCCTTGCTAGGCCGTAGCAATTGACTTAGCTGAAGGCTATGCTAACTATCGTCTCGGCAAATGAGAGCGTAATTGTCAGTGAACCTTTCCTAGCAAAGTCGGCTGTACAACTGGGGCGAGTGCTAGTAAGTCTCTCTAGACCTGCCGTGTGGTGGCGCTCGGTCTGCTATCACTGAGAGTGGCGACACGCGGGTCCGTCGTATACTAATGGATCGCGGCCGGTTTAAAAGGCTACCACCTAGCAAGTGTGGTGTCTGGCGGTGACACCACAATGACCACTGCCCACCGCGACGCCGCCTGACGGCGTTGCCGGGATATGACGCGTAACAGAAGTCTGTCAGCGGGCAGACACGGATGGGGGATCACACTAGCGAAGACGTGGGCTGCAAATGGGGAATTCCACTGAGATAAGTGACTTTGACAAAGGGCAGATCATTATTTCGCAGAAACTGTGAACAAGTATCTCTAAAACGGCGAGCTGGTCGCATGATTCACGTGCTACTGCCGTGATCATCTAAGCAAAGAGGTAAAAAGACAGTGAAACTATCACTAGGCGCTAAATCGTTGGACGTTTAACGACTCTTCACAGAACGTGCGGTTCGGAGGCTTGTTTGCACCGCAAAGTAGCATCTCTGCCGAAAGAGCACAGTGCTGGTGCACGTAAGTGTTTCGGAGCACACCGTTCAATGTACGTTGTTGAATGTGGAGCTCCGTTTCTGTTTCACAGAGGAAGACTGCACTGTAGTCCCTTCTCTAGATTGTCGCACAGATGACAAAATGGTAGATATCAAAACAGATGACAGAGGGATAGAAAAACAATTAAAATTCCTCAAAAGAGGAAAGGCCCCTGGACTTGACGGGATACCAGTTCGATTTTACACAGAGTACGCGAAGGAACTTGCCCCCTTCTTGCAGCAGTGTACCGTAGGTCTCTAGAAGAGCGTAGCGTTCCAAAAGATTGGAAAAGGGTACAGGTCATCCCCGTTTTCAAGAAGGGACGTCCAACAGATGTGCAAAACTATAGACCTATATCTCTAACGTTGATGAGTTGTAGAATTTTGGAACATGTTCGAGTATAATGACTTTTCTGGAGACTATAAATCTACTCTGTAGGAATCAGCATGGGTTTCGAAAAAGACGATCGTGTGAAACACATCTCGCACTATTCATCCACGAGACTCAGAGGGCCATAGACACGGGTTCTCAGGTTGATGCCGTGTTTCTTGACTTCCGCAAGGCGTTTCATATAGTTCCCCACAGTCGTTTAATGGACAAAGTAAGAGCACATGGACTATCAGACCAATTGTGTGATTGTATTGAAGAGTTCGTAGATAACAGAACGCATCATGTCATTCTCAATGGAGAGAAGTCTTCCGAAGTAAGAGTGATTTCAGGTGTGCTGCAGGGGAGTGTCGTAGGACCGTTGCTATTCACAATATATATAAATGACCTTGTGGATAACATCGGAAGTTCACTGAGGCTTTATGCGGATGATGCTGTAGTATATCGAGAGGTTGTAACAATGGAAAATTGTACTGAAATGCAGGAGGACCTGCAACGAATTGACGCATGGTGCAGGGAATGGCAATTGAATCTCAATGTACACAAGTGTAACGTGCTGCGAGTACATAGAAAGAAAGATCCTTTATCATTTAGCTACAATACAGCAGGTCAGCAACTGGAAGCAGTTAATTCCATAAATTATCTGGGAGTACGCATTAGGACTGATTTAAAATGGAATGATCATACAAAGTTGATCGTTGGTAAAGCAGATGCCAGACTGAGATTCATTGGAAGAATCCTAAGGAAATGCAATCCGAAAACAAAGAAAGTAGGTTACAGTACGCTTGTTCGCCCGCTGCTTGAATACTGCTCAGCAGTGTGGGATCCGTACCAGATAGGGTTGATAGAAGAGATAGAGAAGATCCAACGGAGAGCAGCGCGCTTCAGTACGCGATCATTTAGTAATCGCGAAAGCGTTACGGAGATGATAGATAAACTCCAGTGGAAGACTCTGCAAGAGAGACGCTCAGTGGCTCGGTACGGGCTTTTGTTGAAGTTTCGAGAACATACCTTCCCTCCTACGTATATCTCGCGAAGAGATCATTAGGATAAAATAAGAGAGATTAGAGCCCACACCGAAGCATACCGACAATATTTCTTTCCATGAACAAAACGAGACTGGAATGGAAGGGAGAACCGATAAGGTACTCAAGGTACGCTCCGCCATACACCGTCAAGTGGCTTGCGGAGTTTGGATGTACATGTAGATGTAGACCACCCCTAAGTGTTCACATGTTGACCCAACAACATCGTCATTTACGATAACACTGGACACGGGACTATCGGGAATCGACCGTCGATAAATGTAAAAGTATCGGCTCTTCGGACGAATCATATTATTGCTACATTAGGTCAATGGTCATCTCCAGAAACGACGTCGTCGAGGTGAACGGCGGCTCGAAACGTGCAGCGCGCCACGGACGCAGGCTGGTGGGAGAGGTATTATGCTATGGGAGGCGTTCTCCTACGCTTGCATGGGACCTGTGGTAGTAATCGAAGACACGTTGACAGCTGCGAACCACTTGCATCCCTTCAAGCCTGATGTTTTCCCCGACGGTGATGACGTCTTTCAGCAGTACAACTGTCCGTGTCTCGGAGCGAGAACCGTGCTATAATGGTTTGAGGTGCATTACAGTGGACTCAACATTGATGTCTCGGCCACCAAATTCGCCTGATGTTAAGTCCTATGGAACTCATCTGGGTCGCTATCGGACGCCATCACAGTGTACGCAAATCAACGGCCTGTTATTTACGCGAATTAGTTCAAAAATGGTTCAAATGCCTCTGAGCACTATGGGACTTAACATATGAGGTCATCAGTTCCCTAGAACTTAGACCTGCTTAAACCTAAATAGCCTAAGGACATCACACACATCGATGCCCGAAGCAGGATTAGAACCTGCGACCGTAGCAGTCGCGCGGTTCCAGACTGAAGCGCCTGGAACCGCTCGCCCACAATCACCGGCCTTACGCGAATTACACGACCTGTGCGTAAACATCTAATGCCACATACCTCCACAAACCTACCAACAAACTGTCGGATTTCTGATACGCAGAATCAGTGATGTATTTCTTTCCAAAAACGGACAAACAAGCTATTGAGCAGGTGGTCATAATGTTTTGGCTCATCAGTGTATTTGCAGCCACCTGCTGGTAACGGCTCCGAATTGTAGCGTGTAACATGGCGTTGTGTAACCTAACAACGCCGGTGCGTGAGAAACGGCGTGATATTATGGAATTTCTAACTCAAAGAGTTCGTCCACACATGAAGCACCCTCTCCTTCAGCACGACAATACCAGACCACACACGAGCGCCGCGACATTTGCAACGATCGGACGCCTTGGCTTCACGGTCATCGATCTTCCTCCATACCGTTCCGACTTGGTCCCATCCGATTTTCATCTGTTTCCAAATCCAAAACACATTCGAGGCCTTACTTAGATAGTGATGATGCAGTGCAAACAGAGGTGAGGTTGTGACTCCGTCAACGAAGTCCATTCCACACTGATGGAATCAACAAACTGCTCTCTCGTTGGGAGAAATGTGTTCGTCACGGAGGTGACGTTATTCAGAAACAAATATGCAGACATGAGGAATAAAGATGTTGAATGTTAAGAATGTTTTCGCATAAAAATTCGTTGGAATTACTTTTCAGCACGCCCTTGTACAATAGAAGACGAGTGGGTAACTTTGAGTACTGAAATAGTTACGGTAACAGAGAATCGAATAGGCAAATAGAAAACCAACTAGAAATCTTTGTCTAACACGCGAGAAATTGTATTTAACTGACACAAAGAGAAAATAAAAAACGCAGGTTATTGAGCAGTCAAAGTGGATACAGCCGCCTAAAAATGAGACAGCACGATGCGCAGATGGCAAAGCACGATTTGTGTCACAAGCTGGCTAAAAGAAGGACTCGATTGATAGAATACATCCTGAGGCATCACTTTGGTAATGGAAGGAAGTGTGGAGGGTACAAAATTGCAGAGGAAGACCAAGACTTGGCTACAGTTAGCAGGTCCGATTGGATGTAAAAATGGTTCAAATGGCTTTGAGCACTATGGGACTTAACATCTGAGGTCATCAGTCCCCTAGAACTTAGGACTAGTTAAACCTAACTAACCTACGGACAGCACACACATCCATGCCCGAGGCAGGATTCGAACCTGCGACCGTAGCGGTCGCGCGGTTCCAGACTGAAGCGCCTAGATCCGTTCGGCGACACCAGCCGGCGATGTATGTAGGTTGTGGTAGTTACACAGAGATGAAAAGTCTTCCACAGGATAAACTAGCGTGGAGAGCTGCATCATACCAGTTTTCAGACTGAGTACCACAACAACAGCAAATTAATATGCAATTTTTTTTTTTTTTTTTCTGTACAGCCGGCCAGTGTGGCCGAGCGGTTCTAGGCGCTTCAGTCTGGAACCGCGCGACCGCTACGGTCGCAGGTTCGAATCCTGCCTCAGGCATGGATGTGTGTGATGTCCTTAGGTTAGTTAGGTTTAAGTAGTTCTAAGTTCTAGGGGACTGATGAACTCAGGTGTTAAGTCCCATAGTGCTCAAAGCCATTTGAACCTTTTTTTTTTTTTGTACAGAATGTTAACTAAGCTATGTTGGGCACTCCCGATTTTCCTCTACCAGAAAATCAAAAGCTTTCACCTCAACGTTCATAAAATTATGTGACCCTTTAAGTTCAATATTATTTGCAAATCCAGTGGTCCACCATTGTAAAGGTTAAAAACGTTTCATTCAGTGAAGAAAAAACAATGCTTGCTGCGAATTATACTGAGGTGACAAAAGTCCGTCCCCGGTAGCTGAGTGGTCAGCGCGACAGAATGTCAATCCTAAGGGCCCGCGTTCGATTCCCGGCTGTGCCGGAGATTTTCTCGGCTCAGGGACTGGGTGTTGTGTTGTCCTAATCACGCCGGCACGGTAGCTCAGCGTGTTCGGTCAGAGAGCTGCTCGCCCTCTGTAATAAAAAAACTGAGTAAAGGAATCAACGATCAGCGTGAATGGATGTCTTGTGACGTCCGTGTAGACCAAACGCAACGGACAATACCGAACAAAATGCAAAGACGCGCAAGCCGCCGAAGTGGCGTCAGATCGAAAGACTTGCACCTGGCGAACGGTCTACCCGACGGGAAGCCCTAGTCACACGACGTTTACGTTTACGTTTTTACCTCCTAATATCGTGTCGGACCTCCTTTTGCCCGGCGTAGTGGAGCACCTCGACGTGTCACGAACTCAACAAGTCGTTGGTAGTCCCCTGCACAAATAATGACCCATGCTGCCTCTATAGCCGTCCTTAATTGCGAGAGTGTTGCCGGTGCAGGAGTTTTTGCACGAACTGACCTTTCGATTATATCCCATAAATGTACGATGGGACTGATATCGGACAATTTGGGTGGCCAAATCGTTCGCTCTAACTGTTTAGAATGTTCTCCAAACCAATTGCGAATAATTGTGGTCCGGCGACATGGTGCATTGCCACCTATAAAAATTCCATCGTTGTTTGGGAACATGAATTCCATTAACGGCTGCAAATGGTATCCGTGGAGCCGTAAACAGCCGTTTCTAGTCAATGATCGGTTCAGCTGGACCACAGAACACAGTCCATTCCATGGAAACACAGCTCCACCACCAGCTTGCACAGTGCCCTGTTGACAACTTGGGTCCATGGCTTCTACATCTACATCAACATCTACATCTACATTTACATGGTTACGCTGCAATTCACACTTAAGTGCCTGGCAGAGGGTCCATTGAACCATTTTCGTACTAGTTCTCTACCATTCCACTCTCGAATGGCGCGTGGGGAAAACGAAACTCTAAATCTTTTCGTTCGAGCTCTGATTTCTCTTATTTCATTACGATGATCATTTCTCCCTACGTAGGTGGGTGTCAACACAATATTTTCGCATTCGGAAGAGAAAGTTGGTGATTGAAATTTCGTAAATAGATCTCGCCGCAAAGAAAACTGCCTTTGTTTCAGTGACTGCCACCCCAACTCGCGTATCATATCAGTCACACTATCACCCCTATTGCGCGATAACACGAAACGAGCTGCTCTTCTTTGCACTTTTTCGATGTCCTCCGTCAATCCGACCTGGTAAGGATCCTATAAAAAAATGGTTCAAATGGCTCTGAGCACTAAGGGACTTAACATCTATGGTCATCAGTCCCCTAGAACTTAGAATTACTTAAACCTAACTAACCTAAGGACATCACACAACACCCAGTCATCACGAGGCAGAGAAAATCCCTGACCCCGCCGGGAATCGAACCCGGGAACCCGGGCGCAAGGATCCCATACCGCGCAGCAGTATTCCAGCAGAGGACGGACAAGTGTAATGTAGGCTGTCTCTTTAGTGGGTTTGTCGCATCTTCTAAGTGTTCTGCCACAAAGCGCAGTCTTTGTTTCGTCTTCCATACAATATTATCTATGTGGTATTTCCAGTTTAAGTTGTTCGTAATTGTAATTCCTAGGTATTTATTCGAATTGACAGCCCTTGGATTTGTACGATTTATCGTATACCCAAAATTTATCGGATTTATTTTAGTACCCATTTGCCACTTTTTGCACCATACACAAATTCTCTCTAGATTATTTTGTAATTGGAATTGATCGTCTGATGATTTTACTAGACGGAAAATTACAGCGTCATCTGCAGCCAATCTAAGGGGGCTGCTCAGATTATCACCTAGATCATTTATGTAAATCAGGAACAGCAGAGGGTTCTATGACACTACCTTGTGGAACACTAGATATCAATTCTGTTCTACTCGATGATTTACTGTCTATCACTACGAACTGTGACCTCTCTGAGAGGAAATCACGAATCCAGTCACAAAACTGAGATGATACTCCATATGCACGCAATTTGATTAATAGTCGCTTGTGAGGAACGGTATCAAAAGCCTTCTGGAAATCTAGGAATATGGAATCGATCTGAGATCCCTTGTCGACAGCACTCATTACTTAATGGGAATAAAGAGCTAGCTGTGTTGCACAAGAACGATATTTTCTGAATTCGTGTTGGTTATGTATCAATAAGTCATTTTCATCATGGTGATTCGTAATGTTCGAGTACAGTATATGCTCCAAAATTGAGGTCAGTGATATGGGTCTGTAATTCAATGGGTTACTCCTATTTTCTTTATTGAATATTGGTGTGACCTGTGCTACTTTCCAGTCTTTGGCAACAGACCTTTCGTCAAGTGAGCGGCTGTATATGAGTGCTGAGAAAGGCGCTATTGTGTCTGCATACTCTGAGAGGAACCTGATTGGTATACAATCTGGACCGCAGGACTTGCCTTACTAAAGTGAACTGAGTTGTTTCGCGACACCTAAGAGATCTACTTTTATGTCATTCATGCTAACAGTTGTTCCGGTTTCGAATTCTCGAATATTTACGTCGTCTTCTTTCGTGAAGGAATTACGGAAAACTTTATTTAGTAACTTCGCTTTAGTGGCACCATCATCGGTAACATTTCCATCGCTATCGCGCAGTGACGGTATTGATTGCTTCGTGGGGTCTGCGCCACACTCGAACCCTACCATCATCTCTTAGCAGCTGACACCGGGACTTATCTGACCAGGCCACAGTTCTCCAGCCACCTAGGGTCCAAGCGATATGGTCAGGAGCCCAGGAGAGGCGCTGCAGGCCATGTCGTGCTGTTAGGAAATGCACTGGGGCTGGTCGTCTGCTGCCATAGCCCATTACCGCCAAATTTCAACGCACTCTCCTAACGGATACCTTTGTGGTACGCCCCACATTAATTCCTGCGGTTATTTCACGCAATGGTGCATGTCTGTTATTCTCTGCCTCGTGATGACTGGGTGTTGTGTGATGACCTTAGGTTAGTCAGGTTTAAGTAGTTCTAACTTCTAGGGGACTGATGACCATAGATGTTAAGTCCCATAGTGCTCAGAGCCAACAGACACACGCCATGTCTGTTAGCACTGACAAGTCTGTGCAAACGCCACTGTTTTCGGCCGTCGGTCACGACGCTGTTCGTGATAAGAGGTAATGTTCGAAATTTGGTATTCTCGGCACACTCTTGACACTGTGGATCTCGGAATATTAAATTCCGTAGCGATTTCCGAAATCGAATGTCCCGTGAGTCTACTTACAACCACCATTCCGTGTTCAGAGTCTGTTACCTCACGTCATGCCACAATGACGTCGGAAACCTTTTCACATGAATCACTTGAGTACAAACGACAGATCCACCAATGCGCTGCCCTTTTAAACGTTGTGTACGCGATACTACCGTCATCTTTATATGTGCATATCGCTATACCATTTCTCTTGTCACATTAGCGTATATGTGGTTAAAATATAAACTAGGATCATTGTAGAATGGACTAGAATACAATGTAAATTTGTGAACACATGAGATTATATATAAAATCCATATATAGACGAGGAGAGTGTTTTGACAATGGAGGATAACAAAACTGCAGCAATAAAAAGGCGTTTGAATTTATAAAAGCAATATTCTCGAATTTCATTTACTTTAAACTGAAATTGCTTGCGTAACTGTATATTTCTAACAAAATCTTTCAAAAGCAAATGCATGATAGCGGAAAGTATTGTTTTCCGCAACTGAGTTGACCCACGGACTTCAGATTATCAGAATGTTTTGAAATGTGGAAAGAGTTCCAAATATTAGTTATGGTGGTGGTAAGTTCCTATGAGACCAAACTGCTGAGGTCATCGGTCCCTAGGCTTACACACTACTTAATCTAACTTAAACTAACTTACCCTAAGGAGAACACACACACCCATGCCCGAGGGAGGACTCGAACCTCTGACGTGGGCAGCCGCGCGAACTGTGACGAGGCGCCCTAGACCGCAAGGCTATTAGTTATGTATGATGCTACACTACTGGCCATTAAAACTGCTACACCACGAAGATGACGTGCTACAGACGCGAAATTTAACCGACAGGAAGAAGATGCTGTGATATGCAAATGATTAGCTTTCCAGAGCATACACACAAGGTTGGCTACGGTGGCGATACCTACAATTTGCTGACATGAGGAAAGTTTCCAACCGATTTCCCATACACAAACAGCAGTTGACCGGCGTTGCCTGGTGAAACGTTGTTGTGATGCCTCGTGTAAGGAGGAGAAACGCGTACCATCACGTTTCCGACTTTGATAAACGTCACATTGTAGCCTATCGCGATTGCGGTTTATCGTATCGCGACATTGCTGCTCGCGTTGGTCGAGATCCAATGACTGTTAACAGAATATGGAATCGGTGGGTTCATCCTCGTATCACTAGCAGTCGAGATGACAGGCATCTTATCCGCATAGCTGTAACGGATCGTGAAGCCATGTCTCGATCCCTGAGTCAACAGATGGGGACGTTTGCAAGACAACAACCATCTGCACGAACAGTTCGACGACGTTTGCAGCAGTGTGGCCTATCAGCTCGGATACCATCGCTGCGGTTACCCTTGACGCTGCATCACAGACAGGAGCGCCTGCGATGGTGTACTCAACGACGAACCTGGGTGCACGAATCGCAAAACGCCATTTTTTCGGATGAATCCAGGTTCTGTTTACAACATCATAATGGTCGCGTCCGTGTTTGGCGACATCGCGGTGAACGCCATACTGGCGTATCACCTGGCGTGATAGTATGGGGTGCCATTGGTTACACGTCTCTGTCACCTCTTGTTCGCATTGACGGCACTTCGAACAGTGGACGTTACATTTCAGATGTGTTACGACCCGTGGCTCTACCCTTCATACGATCCCTAAGAAACCCTACATTTCAGCAGGATAATGCACGACCGCATGTTTCAGGTCCTGTACGGGCCTTTCTGGATGCAGAAAATGTTCGACTGCTGCCCTGGCCAGCACATTCTCCAGATCTCTCATCAATTGAAAACGTCTTGTCAATGATGGACGAGCAAGTGGCTCGTCACAATACGCCAGTCACTACTCTTGATGAACTGTGGTATTGTGTTGAAGCTGCATGGGCAGCTTTACCTGTACACGCCATCCAAGCTCTGTTTGACTCAATGCCCAGGCGTATCAAGGCCGTTATTACGGCCAGAGGTGGTTGTTCTGGGTACTGATGTCTCAGGATCTATGCACCGAAATTGCGTGAAAATGTAATCACATGTCAGTTCTAGTATAATATATTTGTCGAATGAATACCCGTTTATCATCTGCATTTCTTCTTGGTGTATCAATTTTAATGGCCAGTAGTGTATAACTGTATATCTGAAAATACTTGTCACGAAAGAGTTTCACTTTGCAAAAACTAGCAAGCGAGATGGCGCAGTGTTAAGACCCTGGACTAGCGTTCTGGAAGACACCAGTTCAAATTCCCGTCCGTCAATCTAGATTTACATTGTCTGCGATTTCCCTTCATCACTGAACGTAAGTATTGGGATAATTCCTTAGAAAACGATACTGCTAATTTCTTTCCTCATCCTTCCCCAGTTGACCTTGTGCTCCGTTCCTAATGATCTCGTTGTCGACGAGATATTAAACGCTCATCTTACTTCATTTTTACACGAGAAATGTAATAAAATGCAACTTAAATTTCAGTCTCAGTAAGACCACTTCCAGGAACAGTCGCAGAAATGTTTTGTTTTCAAATATGAAGTTAGTAATTTTACGCTTGCTATAGTGGTTATTTTTGGCAAAACCGAAGCATTTCAGTTAACAGGAAACTTCATAAAATCCGTCTCTTGTCTATTCTGTAGGGTACTTTATTCGTCAATATAAACTTTCATCACACCTAACTTTTGTAATTATACCATTTGGTATGAAAAGTAAAATTGTCAGTAACCCGAAGATTAGTTTGATCTCTACTGTACATTTAGATGCGTGGCTTATTGGAGGTGCCGGCCATTGTGGCCGAGTGGTTCTAGGCGCTTCAGTCCGGAACTGCGCGACGGCCACGGTCATTGTAAATGCTAGGGAGTATTTAAAATTCATTTTTCATTCATAAATTAGTCGTGAGAGTGTTGGGGGGGGGGGGGATAAACCAGTAACACATCGAGATTGACCTACATTCCGTCACGTGGTGCGTGTCGCTAGGTTCTATGTCTTCTGTTGATGACTCTATGAGAACAAGCGATATGCTCCACGCAACTGTGATGAATAACAAGTAGTGCTGTATTTCTTCTCCAGCTGGTAAGTGGGCTGCGTGCAGCTATTTGTGGAACGCCCAACGTATCATTTATATCCCGTTAGCCGTGGCGCTTCCATGACTGCAGGGCTCATGGAAATCTTCCACACGCAATCAGCGTGTCGCAAGATGTCTGTATTCGGAACCTCAGCGTCAGGAAACGCTTTGTTGGCACCCTGGGACAACACTCCGCAATTGCCACTTAAATAAACACACAAATACTGTACATATGACAGTTTACTCGTTCCATATGTGCAAACTTTCATCACACCTATCTTTTGTACTTACACCACTTGATACGAAAGGTAAAACTGTCAGTAACCCGAAGATTGGTTTGATCTCTACTGTACATTTCGATGCATGACTTACTGGAGGTGGAGGGTGGCTAGAGGCGGGTAGTGTGGTCCATCGAGTTTCCATTTAGCCTCTTTTCAAATGATACGAGGCTTCGAATACACCAATGGCCCAATCAGGTTTTAGCTCACAGTGTATGAGGGGTGGAGTTCAGACAGAAGTTGGTTCTGTGATGTAAGGAGCAATCAAAAAGATTGCGTTCCAATGCCGTGCAGTCCAGGATCGGTATACTAATCAGGCAAAATCCCCGTGAGCATTGAGGCAATTGGACGCGCGGGATTAGCCGAGCGGTCTAGGGCGCTGCAGTCATGGACTGTGCGGCAGGTTCCGGCGGAGGTTCAAGTCCTCCCTCGGGCTTGGGTGTGTGTGTTTTGTCTTAGGATAATTTAGGTTAAGTAGTGTGTAAGCTTAGGGACTGATGACCTTAGCAGTTAAGTCCCATAAGATTTCACACACATTTGAACATTTTTTGATTGAGGCAATTATCCCATCGATGCACCAGGTTGAAGAGACCTGTTTGGTAAAACAGCGTGTCCTGCTGCGTGAAAAAGTCCGAAACTGATTGCTGCATATCCTCGGCCGACAGGAATCGTCGACCCTTTGAGGGACAGAAAGAATAATAATCGCATGGAGAGAGAGAAAGACTACAGGGCAAGTGCTCGAACGTCTCCCTCTTGAGTTGGCGTAACTTCTGCCTCACGATATTTGCTATGTGGGGACGAGCGTTATTGTGAAGCAGCAGCACCCCTTGTTGCAACATTTCACAACGGGCGTTTTCGACAGACATGCTGCCCCATACACGTAAGTCATTCTCGGATGGATGTCTATCGCTGTCTGTCCTTCGACAGCCAAGAGAAGAATAACAGCGCGTTGATCTTGTTCGGACGCATGTGGTAACAACGTCGCCATCGTTCACATTTCCGCATTTAACGCACGCACGTCGGAAAGACACGAATGCCACACTGATCCCCTCCCTACCTGTCGGTGCTTAGATACCCGCATCGGAGTCGCGCTACGTTGCATATACGCTGCAGCAACGCCACCGAACGGAAAAGCTTTGATCGCCCCTTATACTGGGTGGTTACAATTAAAGTGCTGCTACTCATGCGAGGCCCAACGTGGGCTGTGATTATCGTATGACAGCGAATCTTTGTAGATATGCTAATGCGTTAATGCGGAACCGATTTACGCTGGAAAAAAATTAGTTCCAATTTTGGCTACCAGGCGCATATCTGCCGCTAGTAGCCACTGTGTGATGGTACGGAATCTACGCTGTCACTTGACAGGCGATAACGTGAATAAACAGCCTATCGAGAAGAGAGACCGTGCGCTATTAGTGAAACTGTTTTACGCGAATTTATGTCAATTACAGTGCTGAGAGAGTATCGCCGACTTAAAGGTCTGAGGAGAGGCTGGATGTCATTAAATGATTTGAAGAAGGTTAAAATGAAATTCGAGAACACGGGTGAGCTTGGAGTGGCACCTGGAAGAGAAAGGCGTCCTAACAAGGTGGAAGTTATTGACGAGATTGCTGTTGCAGTAACTGACTATGCAGCACATGCCCTGGTTAGTAATAGTGCTCCTGCAGTGTCACGAAAACTGCCCTTCCCATCGTCAACAGTATGGAAAGTTTTGCGGTCTATGTTACACTAGTACCCGTATAAAATCCAGATAGTGCACCAGCTGCAACCTCATGAACTGCAACAACGTGAATACACAGAACTGCCGAAATTGGAGTACTGTTAAACAATGTTTTGTGCACGAAGAGCCATTGCACTCGCCATATGTGACTGTGGTGTAGATTCAGAAGCAGTTTCATTCTCGGTCCGTTCTCCTTTGAAGAGAATACACCCAGAGGGGTTGTCAGGCGTGGCCCGCCGGTGTGGTCGTGCGGTTCTAGGCGCTGTCTGGAACCGCGTGAGCGCTTCGGTCGCAGGTTCGAATCCTGCCTCGGGCATGGATGTGTGTGATGTCCTTAGGTTAGTTAGGTTTAACTAGTCCTAAGTTCTAGGGGACTGATGACCAGAGATGTTAAATCCCATCGTGCTCAGAGCCATTTGAACCATTTCTGTCAGGCGAGCCGCGACATCTGCACCTTATCGAGACTTCCTTGTATTGCATGTGATTACTGCTTTCAAAGAGCAAAATTGTTTGGGTACCACTGTTTTCATGCAAGATCGTTAATGATAAAATCAACATTATGCCTTTTTCACTTCTTTGACGTTTTCTGCCAACGTCCTTTCCTAATGCATTACATTTAGAAGCGTTTCTATAAGTCTTTCTTGCAATGCCAGCGCCAGATTTGCACCTGGTTGCCAACACTGGAACTAATTTTTTTTTCAGCGTAAATCGATTCCGCATTAACGCCTTAGCTTATCTACCAAGTTTTGGTGCCATACGAAAATTACAGCCCGCGCTGTGTGCCCGTGAGTAGCTACACTTTAATTTTAAGTAAGCAGTTCTTTGGGGTGTTTTACGCACCAAGACTTGTGCCCACTCATTCATGTAACCATGAACATGAACCAGGATGTTTGCTTCGACATTCCAGGCGCACACATCTTCGCCGGCCGGTGTGGCCGTGCGGTCTAGGCGCTTCAGTCTGGAACCGCTTGACCGCTCCGGTCGCAGGTTCGAATCCTGCCTCGGGCATGGATGTGTGTGATGTCCTTAGGTTAATTAAGTAGTTCTACGTTCTAGGGGACTGATGACCACAGATGTTAAGTTCCATAGTGCTCAGAGCCATTTGAACCATTTTTCTACATCTTCGATATGAGTATGCCGTGGGCATTGCCGTCATCCAAGACGGTCACAGGGACACGCATACGATCCTAGTTTGACAAACACTCAGGCGCCCTACCGTACCTCGGCTGTCCCGTGAAATTACTAATCCTAAAGTCCGCGCCCGGTAGCCGAGTGGTCAGCGCAACAGAATGTCAATCCTAAGGGCCTGGGTTCGATTCCCGGCTTGGTCAGAGATTTTCTCCGCTCAGAGATTGGGTGTTGTGTTGCCCCAATCATCATCATTTCATCCTCATTCTATATCTACATCCATACTCCGCAAGCCACCTGACGGTGTGTGGCGGAGGGTACTTTGAGTACTTCTATCGGCTCTCCCTTCTATTCCAGTCTTGTTCGTGGAAAGAAAGATTGTCGGCATGCCTCTGTTTGGGCTCTAATCTTTCTGATTTTATCCTCATGGTCTCTTCGCGAGATATACGTAGGTCGCCGAAGTGGCGTCAAGTCGAAAGACTTGCACCCGGCGAACGTTCTACCCGACGGGAGGTGCTAGTCACACGACATCTACATTTTTTTCTAATTCTAAAGAAAATCTCTGAGATGATTTTGAACAGTAGGTGAAGCGTGGCAGTCAATATCTACACGCACTGGTTGCTCTATGTAATCTAATCATTAATGAGTGGCTTCCTGTGGATATGGCATGCCTGAAGAAACTTGTGGGCTCTCTTCCTCATCAGATTTATTCCATTGTCAAGGCTACAATTGGTGTTACACGATATTAGTGTGATGTCTCCTGGAGGAACTAATACGAGGAGCGTTCAGTAAGTGATGCAACACTTTTTTCTCGGCCAGTTTCGGTTGAAAAAATGCGGAATTTGTTGTGGAATATCGCAGTATATTCCCGCTTCAGCTCCTATAGTTTAATGAAGTTCCGATAGGTGGCGGTGCTGTACACTGTGTGATCAGAAGTATCCGAACACATGGCTGAAAATGACTTAAAAGTTCGTGGCGCACACTATCGGTAATGCTGGAATTCAGTATGGTGTTGGCCCACTGTTAGCCTTGATGACAACTTCCACTCTCGCAGGCATACGTTCAATCAGGAGCTGGAAGGTTTCTTGGGGAATAGCAGCCCATTCTTCACGGAGTGCAGCTCTGAGGAGAGGTATCGATGTCGGTCGGTGGGGCCTGGCACGAAGTCGGCATTCCAAAACATCTCAGAGGTGTTCTATAGGATTCAGGTCAGGACTCTGTGGAGGCCAGTCCATTACAGAGATGTTATTGCTGTGTAACCACTCCACCACAGGCCGTGCATTATGAGTAGGTGCTCGATCGTGTTGAAAGATGCAATCGCTATCCCCGAATTGCTCTTCAAAAGTGGGAAGCAAAACGGTGTTTAAAACATCAATGTAGGCCTGTGCTGTGATAGTGCGACGCAAAACAACAAGGAGTGCAAGCCCCCTCCATGAGAAACATGATCACACCATGACACCACAGCCTCCGAATTTTACTGTTGGTACTACACACGCTGGCAGATGACGTTCACCGGAAATTCGCCATACCCACACCCTGCCATCGGATTGCCACATTGTGTACAGTGATTTGTCATTCCACACAACGTTTTCCCACTGTTCAATCGTCCAATGTTTACACTTTTTACACCAAACGAGGTGTCGTTTGGCATTTACCGGCGTGATGTGTGGCTTATGAGGAGCCGCTCGACCATGAAATCCAAGTTTTCTCACTTCCCGCCTAACTGTCATAGTACTTACAGTGGATCCTGATGCAGTTTACAATCCCTCTGTGATGATCTGGATAGATTTCTGCCTATTACTCATTACGAACCTCTTCAACTGTCGGCGGTCTCTGTCGGTCAGCAGACGAAGTCGGCCCGTACGCTTTTGTGCTGTATGTGTGCCTTCACGTTTCCACTTAACTATGACATCGTAAACACTGGACCTGGGGACGTTTAGGAGTGTGGAAATCTCGCGTACAGACGTACGACGCAAGTGACACCCAATCACCTGACCACTTTCGAAGTCCGTGAGTTCCGCTGAGCGCCCCATTCTGCTCTCTCACGATGTCTAATGGCTACTGAGGTCGCTGATATGGAGCACCTGGCAGTAGGTGCCAGCACAATGCACCTAATATGAAAAACGTATGTTTTTGGGGGTGTCTGGATACTTTTGATCGCATAGTGTATGTAGCCTTCAAAATGGCGTCTGTAACGGATGCGCGTTCCAAGCGGAGAGCTGTAATTGAGTTTCTTTTGGCGGAAAATTAGAACATCGCAGATATTCATAGGGGCTTGCAGAATGTCTACAGAAGCCTGGAAGTGAACAAAAGCACGGTGAGTCGTTGGGCGAGATGTCTGTCATCGCAAAATTGTTGCGCAAACCTTTCCGGTCTCCCGCGTGCTGGCCGGTCGCACACAGCTTTAACTCCTGTTGTTTTGGAACGTGCGGACACTCTCATTCGAGATGATCGACGGATCACATTCAAATACCTCGCTGCTCACCTGGACGTCTCTGTTGATAGTGCTGATGCACTCGTCCACCAGTGACTTGTCCCATCCGGGTTCCTCGCCGCCTAACAAAAGTCCATAAAGAGCAACGAAGGACCATCTGTAGGAAATGGATGGATGCACTTCGTGTGAAGCAATACGCGGATGATTGAGAGATTATTTATGAAGGAACACGTTGCCTTCGACATCGACCAGTAGAGTGGTACTATGCGGACATAGAGGTCCTCCCAGTAAGGTAGCGTACGCCGGCCGCGGTGGCCGAGCGGTTCTAGGCGCTTCAGTCCGGAACCGCACGACTGCTACGGTCGCAGTTTCGAATCCTGCCTCGATCGTGGATGTGTGTGATGTCCTTAGGGTAGTTAGGTTTAAGTAGTACTACGTTCTAGGGGACTGATGACCTCAGATGTGAAGTCCCATAGTGCTCAGAGCCAAAAAATGTTCAAATGTGTGTGAAATCTTATGGGACTTAACTGCTAAGGTCATCAGTCCCTAAGCTTACACACTACTTAACCTAAATTATCCTAAGGACAAACACACACACCCATGCCTGAGGGAGGACTCGAACCCCCGCCGGGACCAACCGCACAGTCCATGAGTGCTGAGAGCCATTTGAAGGTAGCGTACGGTCGTCGCACTAAATGGAGATAATGTTGAAAAGTAGGGTTTTGTGGCCAAAAGAGTGGGGAATAATATGGTGTACGGGAATCCTGAATAAAAGCAGCCTGATTCCAGAAAAAAGTGTTGCATGATTTATTGAACGCCCCTCGTATTTTTTTCGGTGTTCTTCTTTTGCGTTCTTTAATGGAGCAGCGATGGTAGCAGGATACTTGGCCGCATAGTGCTGACTATGGCTCCAGAGTGCGCTGCCTGTCACGGCACGCGGTGGAGGGTTTTGCAACCGGCTCTGCGACATTCCTCTCGCAGCTGTTCCTGCCGACTAGCCCCAAAAGGTCGTACGCGGAATTCCTCGCTTGCAGGAAGAGACGAGCATTTTCGTCAATGCCGTTCCCTTCGTTCTCGAAACTGAGGAGGAAAGTAAAACGAGTGCCAATTAGCAGTGCCTGCTAACGGACTTTTGTAGAGCCAAAGAGCAGCAGTTGGTACGATTGTCAGTGCACGTTAAATGAACGCAGTGATACTGAGCTGTCGCGCGATCGTACTGTCAGGTTTATAAAATCGACATTCGTTGTCCATTTCAGCATTAGATGCTTAAGAGAATGGTACTGTAGACCAGTTCTGTACTATTATCAGCATAAATAACGCCCAACACGCAAATTTACTGTTGTCCGTGTTCCCATCTGAACAATAAAACGTTTACTACTGAAACATCTAAATGTCTTGTTTTGTGCTGTCAAATAACGACATTATTAAAGAACCGTGTCTGTTGTGTAGTGCAGAATTTGATAGTAGTCACAGCAACCAGCCATAATTCGGTTTTCATTCATTTTATTAAACAAGCACAGTTACCGGTTTCGAACTGACACATTCATGTTCAGACGCCTTACACGCTGTTATAAAAACAAGTGGACGTTGATTAAAGTTGAAATGGCTCTGATACTTTGGGACTTAACATCTGAGATCATCAGTCCCCTAGAACTTAGAATTACTTAAACCTAACTAACCTAAGAACATCACACACACCCATGCCCGAGGCAGGATTCGAACCTGCGCGGTTCCAGACTGTAGCGCCTAGAACCGCTCGGCCACCACGGCCGGCGTTGATTAAAGAAGAGTTGCTTTAGGAAAGAAAACATTTATAATTACAGAATGTGGCAATGATGTCTGCGCACTAAGTTCGTGTTATAATGCAAATTACATGAAATGACCTCTAGGAGCACTTGCTTTTACCGTCTTTCTTGAACGAAATAATTTTATGTTGTTCCGCATGTTTACACACACATTCGCTGCGGTTTCCAGTACTATTAAAGAACGATGGGAAACAACACAGAATAAGTCGGCTCACCATGTCTTCTGAGTTACTTATGTCAGATTGGGAAAAATACAAATTCCTCACAAAGTACATGAGCGGCAAAGACGCTGCAAAAGCACAATAATGTCACTTCAGAAGAAGGAGCGTATATTACTGCTAAGTTAAATTCAGACAGGTATTTTTAGATTAAACATAAGGCACTGACAGAGGAAAAGTAGCATTTAACGATTTTCTGCAGTACTGAAAAACCACGTGCCGATTGAATAGTGCTGCCAACAAATGGTTCAAATGGCTCTGAGCACTATGGGACTTAACATCTATGGTCATCAGTCCCCTAGAACTTAGAACTACTTAAACCTAACTAACCGAAGGACATCACACAACACCCAGCCATCACGAGGCAGAGAAAAATCCCTGACCCCGCCGGGAATCGAACCCGGGAACCCGGGCGTGGGAAGCGAGAACGCTACCGCACGACCACGAGATGCGTGCTGCCAACAGTAAACTAATTGTTTTCATATTTAGTGTCATAAGATGCAACGACTACAGCAGTGGGAGATAATATTATAAGGTAATTAACTTTCTCTGAAAGTAGCTCGAGAAAATTTTATTGTGGTTTCTATATCAAAAATATTTTTTGCAACTTTTTAAAAAATGGAATATTAGCCAACTCAGTCTGTTCGGTGAGTATGTGGTAAGGGAAACTGCTTTTGCCTGTGCTTATGTTTTTCTTCTAATAGATTCATAGAGACTCACTTATCTACTAACTTGTAAATGTAACATTTTCGTCTTCTTGTTGTTACTCGCTGAGTACTCACGATTTGACGATATACAATCACGCCTTAACTTCCTTTATCTGTCTTTCACTGGAATGTCTGCTTCCACGAGTTCTTCTTCATGCGTTCTCTGAATGCCCTCCTTTCTTTTTGCGAGCTGATCATTTCCTTAACTCTCCATTCTTGTTGAAACCATTCAAAATTTTGTAACCTGCTCCTAAATGTACTTCTCTCTGTCATTTTGGAATCATGGAAATTCCTAATATACACACATCAAAAAAAGTTTTGCATCATTTCGGTTCTGAGAGTTCCGGAACCAGTACAGAAAATTGGAATAGAGATCAACATAAACATCATTTCCGCCCTTTTTATTGCTCACCAAAACCACACATTGCATGTTGTACCGCCATACAGCGAGACTTTCAGAGGTGGTGGTCCAGATTGCTGTACACACGGGTACCTATAATACCCAGTAGCACGTCCTCTGGCATTGATGCATTCCTCGTGACATACTATCCACAATTTTATCAAGGCACTGTTGGTCCAGACTGTCCCACTCCTCAACGGCGATTCGGCGTAAATCCCTCAGAGTGGTTGGTGGGTCACGTCGTCCGTAGACAGCCATTTTCAATTCCATCTATCCCAGGCATGTTTGATAGGGTTAGTGTCTGGAGAACGTGCTGGCCACTCTAGTCGAGCGATGTCGTTATCCTGAAGGAAGTCATTCACAAGATGTGAACGATGGGGGCGCGAATTGTCGTCCATGAAAGCGAATGCCTCGCCAGTATGCTGCCGATATGATTGCACTATCGGCCGGAGGATGGCATTCACGTATCGTACAGCCGTTACGGCGCCTTCTATGACCACCAGCGGCGTACGTCGCCCCCACATAATGCCATCCCAAAACAGCAGGGAACCTCCACCTTTCTGCACTCACTGGACAGTGGGTCTAAGGCGTTCAACCTGACCGGGTTGATGGCATATGCGACACTCATCGGTGAAGAGAACGTGATGCCCACCCTGAGATGTCCATTCGGCATGTTGTTGGGACCATCTGTAGCGCGCCGCATGGTGTCGTGGTTGAAAAGATGGACCTCGCCATGAACGTCGGGAGTGACGTTGCGCATCATGCAACCTATTGCGCACAGTTTGAGTCGTAACACGACGTCCTGTGGCTGCACGAAAAGCGTTATTGAACATGGTGGCGTTGCTGTCAGGGTTCCTCCGTGCCATAATCCGAAGGTAGCGGTCATCCACTACAGCAGTAGCCCTTGGGCGGCCTGAGCGAGGCATGTCATCGACAGTTCCTGTCTCTCTGTATCTCGTCCATGTCCGAACAACATCGCTTTGGTTCACTCCCTGGACACTTCCCTTGTTGAGAGCCCTTCCTGGCACAAAGCAACAATGCGGACGCGATCGAAATGCGGTACTGACCGTCTAGGTGTGGTTGAACTACAGACAACACGAGCCGTGTACCTCCTTCCTGCTGGAATGACTTTATCTGTTCGGCTATCGGACCCTCTCCTTCTAATAGGTGCTGCTCATGCATGGTTGTTTACATCTTTGGGAGGTTTTAGTGACATGTCTGAACAGTCAAAGGGACTGTGTTCTTGATACAATATCCACAGTCAACGTCTGTCTTCAGGAATTCTGGGAACCGGGGAGATGCAAATCTTTTTTTGATGTGTGTATTCAAATTTGTGTCGGAGTCATACTTGAATCCGGAAACTAGACCTCCGTAGACAATGCTTTTACCAGCTCAGCTACCCAGGCACTGCTCGTGGCCCGTCGTCACAGCCCCATTTCTGTCAGTATCTCTCTCCTGCTTGCCAAATGGCACTGCCTATGAAGGCCAAGGATTAGGGTTCGAGTCAAATTTAGCCTGTCTCAAGTTTCAAAACAGTGCACTATTCCTGCAGACTAAAAGATACGTTATTTGTGATGATGACGATGATGTTTGGTTTGTGGGGCTCTCAGCTGCGCGGTTATCAGCGCCCGTACAAATTCCCAACCTTTGCTCAGCCCAATCTCCTCAGTTTCATGAATGATGATAAAATGATGAGGACAACACAAACACCCAGTCATTTTGTGTCAGGTGAGTTATTTGTGACTGTTATCTAGAACTCTCATCACTTATTTAACCCACGCATTAGCGGTCGTCTTTCGAAGCTACTTAAACGTCTCATTGCTTCGTGTATTTGCATTCACGTTGTAGAGGTGTCACAGAAACGTCATTGTTTGCGAAGTTCTCTCCACGTTCTAAAAGACTTGGTTCGAAGTTTCCGTGCATCTTCACTCCGATTTGCGCCAATGGTTTCACTTATGATTCATATTACATAGAGTTCAAGTTTTTCCATGCTACGCAATGCTAAACTCAATTCAAAAGGTGAAAAAGATCTGCCTTAGAAGGAAAAAAAGAAAAGAAGAAACAGACCAACTGTCATAATGGTTGAAAACTTAGTGTGGTCCACTAACGAAATAAATAAATAAGTATTACGAGCAGGGCAAAATAACAGTGAAGTCGTAGAAGCAGTGGATGAGTATCTGCCTTTAGGGCAGCTGAAACAGTGGTAGGCTGGGCAGGTAAAACATGTGTAAAGTACGGCCTGGTGCGCATTTGGTCAAGCAAAACAAGGTTCTCAAAACTAAACTTCTAATATGTCTTAAAACGAAAGTTAACAGTCACTATGTCTGACCGGTTCATGTCAATGAAATGCGAGTTTTAATGTGAAAAGTATATTGTGTTCTAAAATAAAGAAATGCCTCGAAGGAAACGATCTGTCAACACATAATAAGCATGGATTCAAAAAATATCGTTCTTGTGAAGCACGACTGGCTCTTTATTCACACGAGGCAATGCGTGCTATCGACAAGGGATGACTCCATATTTTTACATTTACAGAATGCTTTTTACGCCGTTGTCCGCCTCCGTAACTGAGTAGTGGTCGTGGACTGCTAACATGTGGAGGTCCCGTGCTCGATTCCCGGTACTGCCAAGGGTTTTTCTGTGGTGGGAGGATTGGTACGGGGTGCTCTCAGCCTCGCAAAGCAAACTGAGGAGCTACTTGAATGAACAGTAGCGGCCCCACGGTCTGGAAAGTGAGAAAGACGGCCGGGAGAGCGGTGTAGTTACCACATGACCATCCATACAGCGTCCGCATGACGCCGCAAGGCAGAGGATGACACGGCGGTCGGTCGACAACCGTTGTGCGTCCAAACTCTGGACGAGGAACTCGTTCTTTTTGATACCGGTGTGAGTCTGTGAAACATCGTCTCAGTTGTGCGATTGGATTAGTGATTTCCTCTCAGAGAGGTTAAAGTTCGTAGCAACAGACAGGATGTCATCAAGTGAAACCGCTGTGATACCTGGGGTTCTTCAAGTGTAACAGGCTCCTGCTGTTCTTAATCTATACTCGTTGATTCCGCGATGATACGGATAATGGAGAAGGGTACGTCCACCGGTGCTGTTGTCGCTAAGATTGTAGGGTAGGCAACTTTCAACGGTGGGGCTATATAATGCAACCCTTAACACCATGGGCACATGTTCAGTAGAAGAGATGTGTTTTACAATATCGAAGATAAACAAGTGCTTATAGCTCTTAAGTTATGTATTTTAGAATCCATGTTTATTAGACATTTATTTCTTGTTTTGGTCCATACTACCACGTCTGAAAGTTGTCTACCCTACAGTCTTAGCAACAACAGTACCGGTGCATGTATTCCGCCTAAATTTATACATTTACTCTTCTCCTTTATCCCTGAAAGTTTGTAACATCGTCATGGAATCATACAGTACAAACGGTTTAGGAGACAATCTGAGCGGACCTCTTTGATTTTTTACAATGATGTTATCGCTTACCTTCTAGTAAAGTCATAAGAAGGTGAAAGGGAGTGCAAAGTGACTTAGACAAAACAGTTCCATGGTGCGAAAAGTGGCAATTGACTCTAAACAGTAAAAAGTGTGATGTCTTTCACATGAATACTAAAAAATTCGCAATCTTTCGGTTACACGCTAAACAACACAGATTTAAAGGCTGAAGATTCAGCTAAATACGTAGGTATTTCGGTTGCAAGGATCTTAAACTGGAACCATCACACAGAAAATTTTGTGGGCAAACCGAAGCAAAAACTACGTTTTATAGCCAGAACACTTAAAAGCTGCAACGGATCTACTAAAGAGGACGCCTACGCTACGCCCTTCCTTTCTTTTATGGAGTGTGGTACGCTTACGAGACAGGATTAACGCAAAACATGGAAAAAATTTAAAGAAGCGAAACTCGTCCCGGGATCTACGGCCGGTTTATTGTGTCTAGGAAGCCTGAATACTCGGTTCACTATCTAAACAATCAAACAATTCGTATTAATGAGTTTTATTACAACAAAAGAATATAATGCTTAACTTTGATGGATGTGTCGCAAGCAAAAAAAATGTGTGTGAAATCTTATGGGACTTAACTGCTAAGGTCATCAGTTCCTAAGCTTACACATTACTTAAGCTAAATTACCCTAAGGACAAACACACACACCCATGCCCGAGGGAGGACTCGAACGTACATCGGGACGTCACAAGCAAGGGGCGACAACAAAGTAATCAGTCTTCTTCAGAATAGGCAAACACAAATCTCTGCATAGAGATCCCTAACGAAGTGGCTAAGGTTGACGCTGCTATCGAAGTGGCCGTAACCATTCGGGCCCGGCGCTTATGTCCTCTTCACGTAGGGGCCACTGCTGTCGCGTTGTCGTCCTGGAGTGAGAACCGGCCAGCGTGCGATTTGCTGACTTCTTTTCACAGCCTTCTCTTCCCTGTCGTTCCCGACTGTCGTGCCGGCGCTGACTTTACACCGTAACTTGGTTGATGGTTTTTCTGTTCTTTCGATAGTGTGATTGACTGACATTCCCCCTATTTCTGGCGGTGCCACCAGCAGTGGAAGGCGAATCTTTGACAATCCAACAACTAGTGCTGAAAAAACGTCAGAAAAATCGTTAACCAAACGCCGGCCAAATGTCACGGCACAAGAGCCAACAGGCAATACGTTGACATGCGCCCACAAAAGCCTCAAAAATTTCATACTTCAGAGTTGAATGCTACAAGTGAACAGAACACAATTTGCTAGCAACTGGTAAGAATTACCACCTTATAAATGCTCGATAGTGCGTGTCCCACCGAATCGTTGGAAGTCTCTTCGCGCGAATGTATCTTGACACTCGAGGTGTGTGTGGTCGGGTAGCACTTACCAGGCGCTTCCGGGAAAGCTCCTTGTAACATTCACGCGACCTGTCCTGTGCAAAAGGGTAGGCAGTTCTTTATGAGCAATTCGCTGTCCGACGCCGTTGTATCTTAAGAGAAGAACGCCAGTTTTTAAAAGCGCACGGACAAGCCTGTATTGGATAGAGAGCTAGAGTCACGCTAAGCTACGAGCCAATAATGGAAGAATTACGAACTGGCCGGTTCTCCACTCAATATCCTCGAAATGTTTTCAGTGAATGTACATTCCCTTATAATTAACAGCCGGCCGGAGTGGCCGAACGGTTCTAGGCGCTACAGTCTGGAACCGCGCGACCGCTACTGTCGCAAGTGGACTGGCGCATTGTCGTGCAGTGCACTATTCACAGCGGCGACAATGCATGTATGAAGTTGAGAGCTCTGGTTGGCGGGACTTACAAGTAAACCTACCCAAGATACACACATAGATTTTGATTGGCTTTGAATATGTTGTAGCGTAGACAAAAATAAGAGACATAATTTTTTACACGTACCCATACGTCTCTCAAGGGGGTGAAACACCCCCTTTAAAACTGATTTTTAATACACGCTAAAAAAAATTTAAAAAAAAGATACACGCGCCACGAAGATGTCTGCAAGTTGGTCACAAACTGATATTCAAACACGTAAATGCAAAACTGAAAATTTTGACGACCGATGGATGAATGTATGACGCTGCAGCGCAAGAAGACTGCGTAAGCGCTCGTATAGCGATATTTCTAGTGCTCCTTTGGAATACCATTTCATCATACATGATTTCATTTGGTATTAACGATGCTATGCGTTTTGCTGTTAGTCTAATGTTAAAATGAAACACTGAATAATAGTGAGAGCGGGTAGAGAATTCGAAAAAAATGACTTTTTCGACAAATCTGAGTATATCAATGTAAAGTACATTAAAAACCACAGACTTTTATTTGAAGCTTTTTTATATTTATTACCGTCTCAATGGTATTCATTCAGAAATATTATACTATTTTTTTTTTCAAGGCAGTGTTACAGCCTTTAAACGACCGTAAGGACACGAATAAGAAAATTAAGTGTGTCTTAATTTGCTCTACACTAAAAGATATTCAAGGCCGTTCAAAATCGAAGTGTATCCTTTGGGTAGGTTTACTTGTTAGTTCCAAAGCGGGGAGTCTCAAATAACAAGTGATTTTGATCAAAATGCAGTACCTTAAGATTGGTACTATATTACGACATTGCCGGCCGGAGTGGCCGACGGTTCTAGGCACTACAGTCTGGAACTGCGCGACCGCTACGGTCGCAGGTTCGAATCCTGCCTCGGGCATGGATGTGTGTGATGTACTTAGGTTAGTTAGGTTTAAGTAGTTCTAAGTTCTAAGGGACTGATGACCTCAAAAGGTAAGTCCCATAGTGCTCAGAGCCATTTGAACCCATTTTTATATTACGACATTTTGTAAGACGGACTGTCATACACATTTTCGTCTTTTAGTACTGGTCTGATGCACGTGGTGTTCCCACTTATTTCGTTGTGCACAAGGCACGAATTTCATTTCTACCACCATGTGTCAGTAGTATGCGCGGAATTACAATGAAGCGCCAAAGAGACTGGTAGAGTCGTGCGTATTCAAATACAGAGATATACAACAGGCAGAGTACAGCGCTGCGGTCGGCAATGCCTATAGAAGACAAGGGTCTGACGCAGTTGTTAGATCAGTTACTGCTGCTATAATGGCAGGCTATCAAGACTTAAGTGAGCTTGAACGTGGTGTTACACACGGCGCACGAGCGATGGGACACAGCATCTCCGAGATAGCGATAAAGTGGGGATTTTCCCTTGCGACTATTTCACGACGGTACTGTATCAGGAATCCGGTAAAACATCAAATCTCTAACATCGCTGCGTCCGGAAAAAAAATCCGCAAGAACGGGACCAACGACGACTGACGAGAATCGTTCAACGTGACAGAAGTGCAAATTGCTGCAGATTCCAATGCTGGGCCATCAATAAGTGACAGAGTGCGCAACATTCAACGAAACATCATCTATATGGGCTATCGGAGCCAAAGGTCCAGTCGTGTACTCTTGATGACTGCACGACACCTAACTTTACGCCTCGCCTGAGCCCGTCAACACCGACATTGGACTGTCGATGACTGGAAACACGTTGCTTGGTCGGATGAGTCTCGTTTCAAATTGTATCGAGCAGATGGACGTGTACGGATATGGAGACAACCTCATTAATTCATGGACCATACATGTCAGTAGGCGACTGTTCAAGCTAGTGGAGACTCTGTAATGGTGTGGGGCGTGCGCAGTTTGAGTGATAAGTACGTAAACATCCTGTCTGATCACCTACATCCATTCATGTCTATTGTGCATTCCGATGGACTTGATCAATTCCAGCAGGACAATGCACTTCCCCTCATGTCCAGAATTGCTACAGAGTGGCTCCAGGAACATTCTTCTAAGATTAAACACTTCCGCTGGCCACCAAACTTCCCGGACAGGAACATTATTGAGCATATCTGGGATGCCTTGCAGCCGGCCGTTGTGACCGAGCGGTTCTAGGCGCTTCAGTCCAGAACCACGCTGCTGCTACGGTCGCAGGTTCGAATCCTGCCTCGGGCATGGATGTGTGTGATGTCTTAAGTTAGTTAGGTTTAAGTAGTTCTAAGTCTAGGGGACTGATGACCTCAGATGTTACGTCCCATAGTGCACAGAGCCATTTGAACCATTTGGATACCTTGGAACGTGCTGTTCAGAAGAGATTTCCACCCCGTCGTACTCTCATGGAGTTATGGACAGTCCTGCAGGATTCATAGTATCAATTTCCTCCAGCAATACTTCAGACATTAGTCCTGTCCATGCCTCGTCGTGTTGAAGCACTTACTCGCGGCACGTCCTCGCAGGGACCATACACGTTATTAGCCAGGTGTACTAGTTTATTTGGCTCGTCAGTGTGTATCACATTGTATTGTGTACTACGTAGTTTTACGCTACATTCCATTAGTTATGTTTAGTTGTTTTTCTTCATCAATAACCATGCTTCTCAACAAGAATGAGTGCAAAAAAGCGCAAGTGATTCTTCAGCGATGAATTGCCATTCATCAGTGATGTTAGTTCTTCGGACTCAAAAGGAAAATTGTGATGCAGCTAGTGTGCTTCTAGTACCTGAATGAGTCACAGTGAAGCACAGTGAACGTGGAGATATACAGATCCGTTTATAAAGTGACAAACATAAAATAGCAGTCTCTGCAGCAGCGTCCTGTGCAACATTAACGTCATTCTTCAAACTTGAAAAATCTTTGTGGTCAGGAGCAGAGGTTTACTGCAGCTGAAGGAGAGTCTTCGTATATCATACATTCCAGCACAGTCATAGCTTCACACACACACACATCAGAAAAAGCTTTGCATCACCCTGGTCCCCAGAACTCCTGAAAATAGACGTTGACTGTGGATTTTGTATCAAGGACACAGTCTTTTTGACTGTTCAGAGATGTCACTAAATCCGCCCAAAGATGAAAACAACCGTGCATGAGCAGCGCCTATTAGACGGAGGGGGTCCGACAGCCGAACCGTTCCAGTCATTCCACCAGGAAGGAGGTACACGGCTCGTGATATCTGTAGCTCAACCATGCCTAGGCGGTCAGTACCACGGTTCGATATCGTCCGCATTGTTACTTTGTGCCAGGAAGGGCTCTCAACAAGGGTAGTGTCCAGGCGTCTCGGAGTGAACCAAAGTAATGTTGTTCGGACATGGAGGAGATACAGAGAGACAGGAACTGTCGATGACATGCCTCGCTCAGGCCGCCCAAGGGCTGCTACTGCAGTGGATGACAGCTACCTACGGATTATGGCTCGGAGGAACCCTGATAGCAACGCCACCATGTTGAATAATGTTTTTCGTGCTGCCACAGGACGTCGTGTTACGTCTCAAACTTTGTGTAGTAGCCTGCATGAGGCGCAACTTCATTCCCGAGCCGTGCGGAGTGGCCACGCGGTTTGAGGCATCATGTCTCGGCCTGCGAGGCCGCTCCGGCCGGAGGTTCGAGTCCTCCCTCGGGACTGGATGTGTGTGTTGTTCTTAGCATAAGTTAGTTTAAGTAGTGTGTAAGTCTAGGGACCGATGACTTAAGCAGTTTGGTCCCTTAGGAATCCACACACATTTGAACATTCACTCCCGACGTCAGTGGCGTGGTCCATGTTTGCAACCATGACACCATACAGCGCGGTACAGATGGTCCCAACAACATGCTGAATGGACCGCTCAGGACTGGCATCACGTTCTCTTTACCGATGAGTGTCGCATATGCCTTCAACCAGACAATCGTCGGAGATGTGTTTGGAGGCAACCCGGTCACACTGAATGCCTTAGACATCCTGCCCAGCGAGTGCAGCAAAGTGGAGGTTCCCTGCTATTTTGGAGTGGGGTTATGTGGGGCTCACATACGCCGCTGGTGGTCATGGTTCAAATGGCTCTGAGCACTATGGGACTTAACTTCTGAGGCCATCAGTCCCCTAGAACTTAGAACTACTTAAACCTAACTAACTTAAGGACATTACACACATCCAATCCCGAGGCAGGATTCGAACCTGCGGCCGTAGTGGTCGCGCGGTTCCAGACTGTAGCACCTAGAACTGCTCGGCCACACGGCCGGCTGGTGGTCATGGAAGGCGCCGTAACGGCTGTACGATACGTGAATGCCACCCTCCGACCGATAGTGCAACCACAGCGGCAGCATACTGGCGAGGCATTCGTCTTCATGGACGACAAGTCGCGCCCCCATCGAGCAAATCTTGTGAATAACTTCCTTCAGTATAACGACATCGCTCGATAGAGTGTCCAGCATTTTCTACAGACATGAACCCCATCGAACATGCCCGGGATAGATTGCAAAGGGCTGTTTATGGCCAACGTGACACATCAGTCACTCTGAGGGTTCTATGCCGATTCGCTGTTGAGGAGTGGGACAGTCTGGACCAACAATGCCTTGATGAACTTGTGGATAGTATGCCACGACGAATACAGGCATGCATCAATGCAAGAGGACGTGCTCCTGGGTATCAGAGGTACCGGTGTGTACAGCAATCTGGACCACCACTTCTGAATGTCTCGCTGTACGGTAGTACCACATGCAATGTGTGGTTTTGATGAACAATAAAAAGGGCGGAAATGATGTTTATGTTGATCTCTATTCCAATTTTCTGTACAGGTTCCGGAACTCTTGGAACCGAAGTGATGTAAAACATTTTTTGATGTGTATATCTGTAGACTGTACAGTGAAACTTCTTCAAGCAACAGTAGAGCCTAAATTTGCATGTACACGTACAAAAACAAAGGTCATAATCATGAATATGTTAGTACCTCACGCTTTAGATATGTTGCGATGGGATTTGGAAAATATGGTAGTTATTTCGATTCTGACAAATGCGTCTAACAGCAAAGAAATTAAAATTTTTCCTTTGATTGTTAGATATTTTGATTATAAAACTGGTGTAAACGTAAGAATATTACAAATAAAGTCATTGCCTGCAAGACGATTTCTTAATGTGAGCCGCTGAAATTAAAGGTCAGAACAAGATTTTTACCAAACCACAAGTTCAACTCTACCATGCACTGATAGTGCTCGGGTGCGCTGTCCATGTATGTTCAAGTAGTTACTGGTGTTTTGCCTGTAGAAGTAGAAATGGTAGTTTCCAAAATAATGTCGTCATTCAAATTTGTACTTTGAGAGTTGAAGGAGTTTTGCAGTTTTGTGGAAACATATTTTGCAGTGATTTTGGGTTATGCTCATACAAGCTGTCACCTCCTGTTGAACGAGCTATCAAAATGTTTAAACCACTAAAATCATACTTCCAGTCTGAAAAGAAATCTCCATTGTGCCTTCACAGCTTCTGTCAGGAGCCCTTTTCTGAAGTACGGTTATACTTTCCTCATAGCCAGGCTTCATCATTTAATGAACACTGAAACTGACTTGGAATTCTAAGTTAAAGACCAAATTCTTCCCTCAGTTGTTAAAACAATTGTTGAAAAGCTTGAAGCACAGGAAGGTCCGCTTCCAGCTGAGGTAAAAACGTTTCATAGGGCTGTACTATTTTTCCATGAAACTGATTTATCCTACTTTTAAAAAAGAGTACTGAAGAAAGTTTCCAGAACTCATAATCCTACAGTCGGGTTACCTTAAATCAATGATCCTTATGGGATGACAATGAAAGAACTTCTTCTCTAGTTCTGTGCCATGTGTTGAGTTCACAGCAAACGAAATGTATCCTTGCAGCGAGGGAGCGCTGTTAACAAAAATGTATGTAAAGGCCCCGCACAGAATCGCGGTTTGGGGTGACGGTTCTGGTTCTCGGCTCCTATTTGAGTTAGGAACACGGGGTAAAAAGTTTTTCGTTTAGCCCGAACCAGTGGCCATTTATATAGCCATCCAAACATATGTCTTACTGCAGTTATATTACAGTATATTATGCAAAGTTTGAACGACGAACCGGAACTGACCCCCAGGCAAATTGTACGAATCGATTAATACTTTTTGATAAAGATTTTAACTGGGCTGAAATTCAAGCTCAGTTAATGGCACCATTCGTATATGTACCGTTCGGATTTTACGTACAAAAACATTCACCCTCGTTCGGATTTTACATGCAAAAACAGTCACCATAAATAACTCCGGATTTGAGCGAGACTGATGGTTCATATTTGGTCCACTGGTGAATCAGACCTCAGCGTTAACCCTCTGAAAAACTCTTGCTTCGTTTGTATTTTGTGTGCAGAAAACACGCTCTTCTAGGAGGTTTTTGAAAAGCGCCACTTTTGTATTTTACACTTATACGAATCAGTTCGAACTTGACAACAAGGTAGATACATGGATAAAGACAAAATGAAATTTTTTCCAAAAATCGTTACCCGTTGTCGAGAAACGATGGTTTAAAGTCAAGCTAAGTGTAACAAAATCAAATGGCTCTGAGCACTATGGGACTTTTTTTTAACATCTATGGTCATCAGTCCCCTAGAACTTAGAACTACTTAAACCTAACTAACCTAAGGACAGCACACAACACCCAGCCATCACGAGGCAGAGAAAATCCCTGACCCCACCGGGAATCGAACCCAGGAACCCGGACGCGGGAAGCGAGAACGCTACCGCACGACCACGAGCTGCGGAATAAGTGTAACACATAACAATCGGTCTTACATGAATAGAATGCGCGAAAATGGTTTAAAGTGAATCAGTCAAATAAAAATGGATTCTTACGATAAAATCGAAAACTCGCTTAAATAAATCTAGCTTTATTCTGATTTCAGGCGCAAAAACACGTTTTTTGTGAGTTGTCCTACGCGCGCCACTTCTGTTTTTCAGACTTGCGCGAATCGGTTCAAATTTTTTGAGAAGGTAGGCAAATACGTGTAATTAGTGGTAGTCGTGTTGTTTTGTGAAAGCTTCACCCGTTGTCACAATATAACGGTCTAACGTCGCACATAAAATGCACGTAAATTCCGGTTTTATGCTAGTCGCACGTGCTGAGACGTTTTAAAGTGACACACATGATAACAAAAAATTCATTCTTACGGTAATTATAAGAAGTTTTTGCAAAAATCTTTCATCGTTCGTGTTTTACACGCGAAAACTTACCCGTTTGCGTATATAACTGTGTTTCGTAGAAATGTGTAGCAATTCAAGCGCTGCGTTTTGATATAATTTAAAGGAACTGGTTATTACAGTTGATAATCGTTTCGTTGTTCATGAAAAAAAAATGGCTCTGAGCACTATGGGACTTAACATCTGTGGTCATCAGTCCCCTAGAACTTAGAACTACTTAAACCTAACTAACCTAAGGACATTACACACATCCATGCCCAAGGCAGGATTCGAACCTGCGACCGTAGCAGTCGCGCGGTTCCGGACTTAGCGCCTAGAACCGCGAGACCACCGCGGCCGGCCATTGTTCATGAGTTACAGATTTTATTCATCAGTGGCTAAAGCATTATCGATGACAACGCAGAAAATTAAACTAACCAAAAATTGCTATAAAAATAATTGTTAGGAAAAAGGTCACCTTATTTCTAACCAACAGAGAATGCTTACCGTATTTTCCTCAAAAACTAAAATGCTAGCTTGTAGAAAATTTAGTTTCGGACAAAACAAGCTTAAGTTCGTCGGTTTTCGTACAGGACTGAAAAGTTTATAGTATTTTGTCGTGCATACATTGTTTCGCAGTTCTTCTGCTTGTTTCAGCCAATAATACTAATACTTAATTCGAATTGATTGTAGCAACATTTCGCACCAACATCATTCACGTGTGTTTTTCTAGTCGCGGTTTCTTAATTCACAACTTTTACTGTTGCATACTTTAAATAAACGACAAGAATTTTAAGATTACACGATGTATGTTTTTCAGTAGATTATTATTTGTTCTGCGAATCGTTCAGCTTGCGATGTAGCAAGCTTTTAAGTAAGTTTGCCTATGTAATATGGTCGTATAGTAAGTTTGTCTAGGAGTATAAACTGTTTACACACATTATTATCGTAACCTTCGCTATGTTTGCTGTTATTTTGTGCATTGTACTAAGTGTTTTTGATTATTTTTCACATGTCTGCGTATACAGTCTGATGTGTATATGAAGGAAATGTAACTATAAAACAAAAAATACAAAAGCTAAAAAATTAAACAAAATTTAAAAAACTGCAAAATTTAAAACAAAATAAAAAATAAAAATATGAAAAAATTCAAAAAGTAAAATGAAAAACCTCCTGCGGGCATGTGACCTTGAGTCGTGTGCGCTTTTAGGGCATAGTAGGCTATAGCGAACAGGCTCAACTACAGCAGCCAGATAACCGTAGAGGAGCTAGATTAACGATAGCCAACTCAAGCAACATGGTTAAACAAAAATCTGCATCGGTTGGCAAGCTATAGTGGTCTAATTAAAAATTCCGGTAGAGTAAAAGTTGGGAACCCAAATGGAAAGTTCTCCTATCTTAGCACAAGAAAGGCAAATATGTCCAGGGAAGAGTTAGGGATATAAAAGAAGGGGCCTAGCTTTTCGATTTACCTGGTAGCTTCAAAGACATTTAAATCAAAACAGTTTGTTATATTCGCGCTGTTTTACGAGTTAACCCTACTTCCCTAGCGCAGTGAGCGCTCTTAGCTGCAAGGTGTTGGCACAACTGCAACTTGCAAGTTGTAGGCTAAAGTCGATGATCCTGTGCCCAAAATCCAGAAGATTCAGGAGCCATAGTAAGCAATAACATAATGTCATATGATTAAAGAGCATACATAAAATCGTTAAAAAAGTTTTTCTGGGAGGATAAAATTTCTGAAGACGGATTTGTTCCTGAGAGGACGCTAAAACATTTTTTGATTTCTGCGTGGTGGGGGGGGGGGGACGAGGGGAAAATTTCTTCCCTGTTACATGAATGGTGAGAGGTGTAGGAAAAAAAACAAATACAAATTTATGTGCTTCTAGGGAGTGGAATTCATTTACAGTGGGCGGTATCCGAGAGTGCGGGTGCATCTATAATAGGAAGTATTCCAGAATGACGACGCATGCCTCCTGAACTTTAATGACACGTTGTATCATATTGCACGACATGACAAATGCCATGTTGAATGACGTGATGGTATGTGTCAGGTTGTACGACATAACATCACGTCACGTTACTTTACTTGACATGATGCATTGTATTACATGACATGGGTACCAACACTAACAAGTAAAAACGTGCAAGTATGTCAAGATGTTTTGATTTATATGTCTTTAAAGCTGCCAAATAAGTCAAAAACCTAGTTCCCTTCTTTTACATCCTTTAACTTCACCCAGGACATATTCATATTTTTTGTGCTATGGCAGGATCATTTTTCATTCTGAGGATGAGTTTCCAATTCAAAGATGGGTTGAAATGACTTCTCATTTCAGCCAGAATCAAGTTTGTGGAGTTTCTCTTCTGCCTTCGTGGCACTAATGCTGCTACTGAAAGTGTATTTTCACATTTGAATGATACGTGGACCAGTGACAAAACACAGCTTGCAGTAGAAATTATGAAAGTATTGTTAGTGACTTGAGTGAATTTTTTCATATGCTGTCGAAGAATACAGACGTTGTGACGCAAATTCACAGCAAAGTCAAGTACAGTTGGTCTGCTCACACTCCTTCATCTTAGAATTTTTAAATTCTTTATACAATATCAAATATTGTAATTTGGGTCTAGAAAATATCGTCACCTTACTAGGACTAACTTGCTATCTGAGCTCCTAATATTCACACAGGCCACTCTCCTTTCTCCGAAAGCCACTTTTAATTTTCCTACTAACGGCATCTATCATTTCTTAACCATATATGTTCCTACAGTCTTGCATTTCTGATGTATTCGTTCCTGCTTTGACATTTTGCACTTTCTGTCAATCTCATTTCCTACACGTTTGTATTTCCTTTCAACTACTTCCTTTGCTGGATTTCTTTATTTTCTCCTTTCGTCAGTTAAACTGAAATTCTCCTGTGTCATCCACGAATTTCTACTAAGTTTTTCCTCTTTTGCGACTTGATCTTCTGCCGCCTTCACTTAAAGCTACTCAGTCGTACTGTACCGTATTTTATTATTATTACTATTGGCTAATTGTCCCCAGAAACGGAAGCCGTTAAGCAAATAACTCGATTAGTTTTTCTTTGAGTTCTTCTTGTTCTTCCATTAGGCTTTCATTCTTTCCGAAAAGGCTTGTTTACGCTCATCCAACCACTTTGGTCTGTACTATTTTTCTTTCGGTTGCTCTGATATAACTTCCCATCTGCCTACTTTGTATCTGAAGGCGTCTCCTTCTAGAGTGTCGGCTGGTCTTATGTTTCCATTAATTAGGGTCTTTCGAATTTCATCTATCCAGGGTATGGAATTCTTAAGTGAGGTTACACAATATATTATTCTCTTTGTCAATCGATTTTCTGGTAGTCGGCTGAGATGGCTAAAGAATTTCATTCACCTTTTCCTAATATCAGTTTCTATGCACTCGACGTATGAATTAAAAAAAAAAAAATCTGCCTTCAGTCACAATTTTGCGTGTTGTATTCAGTGCACGATGAATTTCGAACCCCGTGGGTCCATCTTCGCATGTAATTCGTCTTAATACACTCTTTATTTGTTCTCTTGAATGAGATGAAATGCATATTCCTATCACAAAAAGGTTTGATATTAGGTTGCGAATTTCGTAAGCCAGGCGCGAAAAATATGTGCGAAGTAGTGGAAAAGATGAATAGTGTAAACTTACCAAATAATCCAAGAAAAGCGTTTTTAACGTTTTAGCGACAGCACACTTTTTTCCTCCATCGTTTTCATACCTATCACTTCATTCAAGACACACATTCGCAAACACAAGTTTGTAAACACTTCACAGACGTTTTTGTACGTGGTGTGGTCAAAGATGAATTTTAAAGATCTGTTCTAAAGTTATTTCCTAAATATGTCAATCGTTTCCTGCATTGTCTGTTGTTTAATAATTATATCTCTAGCACTATGAAAAATTCATCTTTGACCACACCATATGCAAAAACATCTGTGAAGTGTGTACAAATCCGTGTTTGCGAATGTGCCTCTTGACTGAAGTGATATGTTTGAAAACGATTGAGGAAAAAACTTATGCTGTTGACAAAACGCTAAAAACGCTTTTCTTGGATTATTTGGTAAGCTTACATTATTCATCTTTTCCACTATTTCGCACATGTTTTCCGCGTCTGACTTACGAAATTCATAACCTAACATCAAACCTTTTCGTGACAGGAATATGCTTTTCATCTCATTCAAGAGAACAAATAAAGCATGTATTAATTCGAATTACACCTGAAGATGGATCCACAGGGTACGAAATGCATCGTGTACTGAATTCAACACGGAAAATTGTGACTGAAGGTTTTTTTTTAATTCATACCTCGAGTGTATGAAGCACACTCACGTTTGAAGCTGCAAAATATGGATAAAATTTTAAAAAATCAAATTCGATGTTTGAAAACTTTCCTGTTGTTTTAATTGGTGATAGCCTGTAACCGTCTTCCTCCTAGAATTTTCGGGATGGTCTTTTTCTCCTCTTTTTTGATGTCTTCATGTTGTTGTTTTCTGTTAAGGGTTAGTGTTTCATTTGTGTAGTGGCTGGTTTTATGCTAGTATTGTAGTGTCGAATTTTTGTCCCTCTTGACATTAATTTTATATTGCAGAGGTTTTGCGTAAACCCCAATCCCTTTTTTTAATTTTTTGGAGGCGATGTTGCTGTGAGATATTTTTTTCAATACCTGTTAGTTTGATGAATTCTCCAAGGTATTTAAAGTATGGGACCCTATTAATTTTAACATATTTTGTTTTCAAGCTTGCAATTTCCGTTTTTGAACAAAAGCGTTCAGTTTTCGCAAATGAAATTTGTAAACCTACTTTTTTCTGCACATTGTTTGAGTATTTCCAGCTGTTTGCCTGCAGTCTGCTCATCCTCTGTTAGTATCGCCAGGTCGTTCGCAAATGCAAGATATGGTATGTAGAGGTTGTTTTTGGCAACGCCCAGTCGGATTGGCTTCCGAACCCAACATTTCTTGATTTCTTTCTCCCATTCTTCGATAACTTTGTCTAGAACTACTTTGAACAGAATAGGAGAGAGTCCATCACCTTGTCTTACACCTGTTTGAACGTTGAAGGGTTCTGAGATCTCCCCTATAAATTTTTCTTTAGATTTAGTGTTAATTAGTGTTTGTTTTATGATTTCCTGTGTTTTGGGATCTAGTCCCCTCTCTTCTAAAATTTGGAATAGTGAGGGCCTGTCTACTGAATCGTATGCTTTTTTGAAATCTACAAATGCGCATACTACAGCCGGCCGGGGTGGCCGAGCGGTTCTAGGCGCTACCGCTAAGGTCGCAAGTTCGAATCCTGCCTCGGGTTCAAAATGGTTCAAATGGCTCTGAGCACTATGGTCATCAGTCCCCTAGAACTTGGAACTGCTTAAACCTAAATAACCTAAGGACATCACACAACACCCAGTCGTCACGAGGCAGAGAAAATCCCTGACCCCGCCGGAAATCGAACCCGGGAACCCGGGCGTGGGAAGCGAGAAGGCTACCGCACGACCACGAGCTGCGGACTCCTGCCTCGCGCATGGATGTGTGTTATGTCCTTAGGTTAGTTAGGTTTAAGTAGTTCTAACAAGGGAATGGTCAGACTTGTCATGTCGAAACCTGTGTTGCTTTTTTTACCACTGTGAGTTAACATTGCAAGAAGTCTGTATGCAGAATTTTAGCTGCTGACATGACCTGGAAGTCTGTAAACAATTTTATGAAGTAAGACATTATTGTCGCATGGTTTTCGCGCTTATAACTGCCTCTTGTACAACCCTGACCTCTCTCGCTACGTTATACCAACGCCATCTAGGGACAAGGTGGCGTTAGCTACGCGCCGCTCTCTCGCCACAGCAGTGAGAGAGCTGATTCCCCCAGTGAAAGCGATAGTATGATAATGAAACATTCGTTGACAAATATGGCTGATATGTTATCTACAGCATTCTTTCCAAATAGCTATGAACTAGACACAAATAAATATACGGTTTAGAACACGTCCAAATTTTATTTCTTGTAATTACCGCAAAAATGCGAAATATTGATACAATGTTCAAAACATAGGTTTTTTGTGCACCAAGAACATACAAGCAAAGACTAAATATGGCAGCCCTGCGAATCACAGACGTTGTTAGATGTCCGTAGACAAAACTGGGCTGGTGTTAGGGATGAATCAGGCCTAGTATCAGTATATTTCGACGAGTGCCACACATATTTAATCAAATTCTGAAACCGTGGGGAGGAAAATTGATAATGAACTACTGATTGCAGCTTGAGAATATTGTCACGGTGATAGACAGGAAATTACAATGATCTGCACACAATAATTTTCTGTTAGTTTTCTGCAAAAAAGACGGCCGCACTTCCCGACCATGCGCACAACGCTCGCGACTCGCCATTTCCAGGGGTGGCCAGCTGTCACTGCAAGTGCCAAGCAGGAAACACAGCCATGTTCGTGATTTTTTTTAGGTGACTTCCAGTTCATGTCAGCAGCTACAATTTTGCATACGGACCTTTTGCACAGTTAAATAACAGTGCTAAAAAAAGCAATACATGTTTCGGCATGACAAGTCTGACCATTCCCTTGTAAGTTCTAAGGGACTGATGACCTTAGAAGTGAAGTCCCATAGTGCTCAGAGCCATTAGATTTTTTTTTTTAATTTTTGTATACTGCTGATTTTTGTCTGAGAGCCCGCATTTTGAGTTTCTCCGGACATGATCTGTTCGGTCTCATTCCTGCTTGATATTCTGCTACTTTGGGTTCTAACTGATGCTGTGTTCTACTCAAGAGCTGTTAGAATTTTTTAGGCGCCTGGGAATAGAGAGAACTCTTATAGTTTTATTATTATTACTAAGGTGATTGCTATGTGCGGCACACGGGGCTGACGACAATCACAACTGTGGTGAGGGGAGGGAGAGTGAGGAGGGGCAGTAGCGGACTGCGACCTCCCACGCCCAGATCTGAACCTCGCATCCGCGCCCGGTTTCGGAAATGGGACTGTGGCAGCGCTGCAGCAGGTAGATGCGCGCAACTTTACGAGCGGAGGGGAGTGGGAAGGGCCCAGAGGAAGAAAGCCCCGCTTGTCACGTCCGGAATTAAAGACGCGGCCGCAGTCGGGCCGTGTGCGCGGGTCAGGCGAGCCACAAAAAGAAAACACAAAGAAACACCCTGCCCCCTCCCTCTCGCTCCGGCAAAAACGAGCAGAGCTCGCTGCTCAGGAATGCGAGCCACGTCCCAGCCCGCGGATGCCGGTCCGCCCCCGCGGAGTTATTACTCCGGCCTTATCACTTCCAGTTGTAGGCAGTTCTCCCCTCCTGGAATCTGTAGTAGAATTTTAATTCATTGCAGAACTGTCACGTCCTCGTAGAAGTGATTGTTTCTGGTTCTACTCAACCGCATGCAAGGTTCTAGTGCAGAAAAAACGCGGCTGCATTATACCTGTCCGACACCTGCCACCAATTCCCACAAGAATAGTCTCTACATCTACATCTACATCTACATTTATACTCCGAAAGCCATCCAACGGTATGTGGCGGAGGGCACTTTACGTGCCACTGTCATTACCTCCCTTTTCTGTTCCAGGCGCGTATGGTTCGCGGGAAGAACGACTGCCGGAAAGCCTCCGTGCGCGCTCGAATCTCTCTGATTTTACATTCGTGATCTCCTCGGGAGGTATAAGTAGGGGGAAGCAATATACTCGATACCGCATCCAGAAACGCACCCCCTCGGAACCTGGACAGCAAGCTACACCGCGATGCAGAGCGCCTCTCTTGCAGAGTCTGCCACTTGAGTTTGTTAAACATCTCCGTAACGCTATCACGCTTATCAAATAACCCTGTGACGAAACGCGCCGCTCTTCTTTGGATCTTCTCTATCTCCTCCGTCAACCCGATCTGGTACGGATCCCACAATGATGAGCAATACTCAAGTATAGGTCGAACGAGTGTTTTGTAAGCCACCTCCTTTGTTGATGGACTACATTTTCTAAGGACTCTCCCAATGAATCTCAAACTGGTACCCGCCTTACCACCAATTAATTTTATATGATCATTCCACTTCAAATCGTTCCGCACGCATACTCCCAGATATTTTACAGAAGTAACTGTTACCAGTGTTTGTTCCGTTATCATATAATCATACAATAAAGGATCCTTCTTTCTATGTATTAGCAATACATTATATTTGTCTGTGTTAAGGGTCAGTTGCCACTCCCAGCACCAAGTGCATATCCGCTGCAGATCTTCCTGCATTTCGCTACAATTTTCTAATGCTGCAACTTCTCTGTATACTACAACATCATCCACGGAAAGCCGCATGGAACTTCCGACACTATCTACTAGGTCATTTATATATCAATGGTCCCAAAACACTCCCCTGTGGCACGCCAGAGGTTACTTTAACGTCTGTAGACGTCTCTCCATTGAGAACAACATGCTGTGTTCTGTTTGCTAAATACTCTTCAATCCAGCCACACAGCTGGTCTGATATTCCGTAGGGTCTTACTTTGTTTATCAGGCGACAGTGCGGAACTGTATCGAACGCCTTCCGGAAGTCAAGGAAAATAGCATCAACCTGGGAGCCTGTATCTAATATTTCCTGGGTCTCATGAACAAATAAATCGAGTTGGGTCTCACACGATCGCTGTTTCCGGAATCCATGTTGATTCCTACAGAGTAGATTCTGGGTTTCCAGAAACGACATGACACGCGAGCAAAAAACATGTTCTACAATTCTACAACAGATCGATGTCAGATATATAGGTCTATAGTTTTGCGCATCTGCTCGACGACCCTTCTTGAAGACTGGGACTACCTGTGCTCTTTTCCAATCATTTGGAACCTTGCGTTCCTCTAGAGACTTGCGGTACACGGCTGTTAGCAAGGGGGCAAGTTCTTTCGCGTACTCTGTGTAGAATCGAACAGGTATCCCGTCAGGTCCAGTGGACTTTCCTCTGTTGAGTGATTCCAGTTGCTTTCCTATTCCTTGGACACTTATTTCGATGTCAGCCATTTTTTCGTTTGTGCGAGGATTTAGAGAAGGAACTGCTGTGCGGTCTTCCGCTGTGAAACAGCTTTGGAAAGAGGTGTTTCGTATTTCAGCTTTACGCGTGTCATCCTCTGTTTCAATGCCATCATCATCCTGGAATGTCTGGATATGCTGTTTCGAGCCACTTACTGACTTAACGTAAGACCAGAACTTCCTAGGATTTTCTGTCTCTCTGTTTGCGTACATCTTAATCTCAACGGTCAGTTCTCATTTGAACCGTTAAGTCTTGCTGAGACTTCATTCAGTTTTACACGGTATAGCAATCGTAGTAGAGTATAAAGGACATAGTCACGCTATACTTTAGGTGTATTCACCTTCCGTACACTTCGTCTGCGGGCCCAGATATAGAAAGAAATGCAAGTTTCTGCGCTCGACGAGAGGAATAAATGGTGAAATGTCAAAGATGGAAAAGGCGCTTTGACCTTTTTAAACTATAGGAATATTAAACTATATTGTTCTCAAACTAAGTGACATCGAGCCACTGGGTTAAGAGGTCTGTAGTCCACTTACCATGTCTCCACAAGAACTCGGCAAATCGCGGAAAGTAAGGCCATTTTGGTTAAGTCCTTGGCTGTGAAGTGTTGGTTCTCCCGACCAATTTGACGGTTGTTTTCGAAGGTTTCCTGGCATATCGTAACATTTGAAGATGTCCCATGTTTGGAAAAAGATCGTATATTCACCTATGCAACTGAAACGCCTTTTACACTAGTACAGAGGGTCATTTATTTTGTGAGTTTTAGAGCGAATAGTTTGGAAATTAGATACAAAGGACACACTGATGCTTTAAGGCTTGGCAACTCGAACAAATCTGCATTTGCAGCCAATATTGCTGAAGAAATCCATTCAGTGAGAAACATTAAGAACAACTTAAAAATTTTACATCTAGCAGAAAAAGGAGCCGCTATGAATACATTAGAAGAAATAGAAATACACACACACAAAAACGTCATCCCAGACTATATCCTTAATGAGCAAACCGAGTTAGCCAACACCCCTTTACTGAAAAATTTCCAAAAATTATTTTCCACCCTTCAAAGCAAATAATATTCCTACGCCTATCTGCAGATCAAGAAGCAAATTTATATGTTACTATAATTCTCGTGATGCTAAATGTAAATAAATAATGTACTGTTTTACCTATACAGTACTAAAAAAAAGGAACAACTTTATAATTAATGTAACAGTATTCGCTCTAAAACTCACAAAATCAATGTCTCTCTGTACAAGTGTAAAAGGCGTTACAGCTGCATAAGTGAATATATGAACTTTTTCCAAACATGGGACATCTTCAAATGTTACGATATATCATAGCATCTTTGACACTCATATGTTTGTAAGCACTTCGTGTAAGCACATGTATCAAAACATGTGGTGCGTGGTAGAAGTCTTTTCTGTGACAAATCTAAAGTGTTCAGTCAGAAAAATTTACGTGTGCAACGATAAGAATGCAGTGGGAATGTATTCACATCTGTTGGACGAATGTTACGAAAACAATCACTCGAAACCGGCATTTCACGTAAGTCACGTCCAATGAAAATCTGTAACGCAACTATCTGTGTGGCGTGCTAATAATTATGTATTATTTATATTTGAGGACAATTAATCTGTAAAAAAACACACCACATGTTGTAAGGAAAGCATGGAAATCGTCTGAAGATGAATCATAACGATTCCAAACCGGTAATGGCACCCTTTGAATAAAGGAACTGAAAGTGAATTTGTGGCTGGTTGCTGTCCCAACACCATCAATATTTTTTTTTTTTTTTTCTCGTACAATTTTGTTTTTTGTGATATGAGCAGTATTTAGTGCAGTGAAAGTGCTGTGTGCAAAAACTCAACACACAGACGTGAAAGACGAAGAAGAATGCAGTGAACTACAACAAAACAGCCGTGAGTAACGAAAAGAACAAAAACTGTTTATAGCAGTAATAAAGCATATGAACTCTTCATGATCATAACAAACGAAACTGTAAGAGAAAAACCATATAGTTACAGTGACCACTGAAGATGCTTTAGAAAAAAACGGAACGCTTTTATTATAGGTGCAAAAGACAGCAATAAACCTATACAACTTGTGAATGTGCAACTGCAGACAAAAGAGACCGAAAAACAAAGAAGGCAAAGTGTATAGTGAAATATGCTTACCGTTAAGGTATACCAGGAATCTCGGTGGTTCAGTCTGGTGTTCGATCCCATTTCATAAAAACTTTCCTCAAAAGACAAAAAGAAAATAACAGGTACGATACCCACAAGCACCATAGAAAAGATGTAATTGTTTCTACACTGAGATTCATGGCCACCGATTTATATCGATCCAGAATGAATAGTTTACAGATGTCTACATTTACTACATAGAAACAAGCTACACAGAAGAGGGCTCATTGAGGCAGCCCTGAGAAAGACTATACCAACAACTACTTCAGCGTGCTGCTAAACAACCAGCAGAAATGAAATTGGTCACAAGTTGAAGCAATGCCCAGACGAAGACTTTACTCACAAATGAAGAGATATTTGACTAGACGTTATTACCGAAACCTCACATCTCTTGCTAAGAAACATTAAATATAACTGATCTCTTCAGCTTTGTACGAAACGTTTAATTCTGAAGCGAATATGGCGCATATACCCATGAAAACAAATACCTTTTGGAAGTGAATGAGAAAAAAACTCTCTGTCGTCATTAGAATTTTTCCCTGACGCTAAACAAAATGCCTTCGTCTAGCTCGCCGACCATTTTTTTCTCGCCAAACTGAAGCGAACTGATTGACTGGAATTTAAGAACTTTTTGTCATTGCAAAACTCTAGCCTCAAACTTCATCTGGAAGCCACGGGCCGTCCCTGCACCATGTGTGATTCTCGAGACAGGCTAAGAACAGAAAATCAGGATGAAGAATTTGCATTCAAGATAGGAACGCAATCACCTGATGGAACAAAACTATTGCGAAAATCATTTAAAGCTATAAATAAAATATATTTTAAATATAGACTGTTTTGAGACTACATATGAGTGTGCTGTAGTGCCAAGGTATTGTTTGAAGTAGCTTCGGATATTTTTTGTGAAAGTGAAGGCAATGATACGCTTGCCACGTCTAATTTTATTATGTATCCAGTTAAATTAAAAAATGATTGGACAAGTCGCATTCAACTAAAACTATGAGTATATCTTTGTTGTTGTTGTGACTTCAGTCCAAAGACTGATTTGATGCAACTCTCCACGCTACTCTATCCTGTTCAAGCCTCATCATCTCCAAGGAACTATTGCAACCAACATCCCTGTCGAAAAGCTTACTGTATGCATTTCTTGGTCTCCCTCTACGATTTTATTCCCCCACTTTTCCCTCCAGTACTAAACTGGTGATCCTTTGATGCCTCAGAATATGTCCTAGCAACTGATCCCTTCTTTTGGGCAGGTTTTACCACAAATTTCTCTTCTTCCCAATTCTGTTCATTACCTCCTCATTAGTTACGTGATCTAACCATCTAATCGTCGGCATTCTTCTGTAGCACCACATTTCAAAAGCTTCTATTCTCTTCTTGTCTACATTGTTTATCGTCCATGTTTCACTTCCATACATGGCTACACTCCATACAAATACTTTCAGAAACGACTTCCTGACACTTAGACCTATGCTCGATGTTATCAAGTTTCTCTTCTTCAGAAACGCTTTTATTGCGTTGCCAGTCTACATTGTATATCCTCCCTATTTCGACCATCATCATTTACTTTGCTTCCCAAATAGCAAAACTCATCTACTACTTTTCCTAATCTAATTAACTCTTCACCACCTGATTTAATTCGACTACACTCCATTATCCTCGTTTTGCTTTTGTTGATGTTCATCTTATATCCTCCTTTAATAATATTTCACAACATGAATATAAAAATCATATGTTCACTTTGAAACGTCCCCTTAGAAAAATTATACATGACTGTGCTTAAACTGACACACAATATTTTTAGCGCAACGCAATCTGACTTTCAAAAATCCCTACAAAAGAATGGCCCTGACTAACATTAACCTATACGTTTCACAAATCACTTACCTCACACTTACCACACATAATACACATCGTCGTCGTAATAATAACACCATAACACCTCAGCCAAATCTCAAAAACGTCGTAGCTTTCTGCAATAATGTCAAAACCTTCAATAAAGTCGTCTACCTCAAACGTACTTCAAAAATCATGATCCCATACCAAATATATCATTCAAAGCCCTCATAGCATCACAATGGTTCCGAAAAAATATGAACAGTTCACAAAGTACAGACAAAATACAATTACTTAAGTGTGAAATTATCCAACCGTGTAATTGCGTAAACATGTGTCACTGACATAGTAAAAAAATTTTTGTTTCTCTGTTAAATAATCAGATAGCTGTGTAATTCTGTGTTAGAGAAATATGGTACTGATGTGTAAAGTTGTATAAGCAAATACCATATTAGCTAGGGCTCCTTGTGCTTGCCAAACACATAGTACACAATGTAGGCGTGTACCCCCTGAGGATTAATGTAATTATACCCTCAGGTGTTACAGGTTACAGCAATGGAATGAAATGTATCACGGAAAACTTTCTTTGCAATTCAAAAATCTTTAAAAATAAATGTTTTAAGTACAAAATTAATCACTCAAATGCGTGTCCTGTAGCGCTAAATGTGCGTCTTGCTGTAAGATAATTCTGTGGAAGTGTCGTAGTTATCGTCCTCTGTAAGAAAAGTTCTGCTGAAGTCAATGTACTTACCTCATCATAAACGAAAGTGAAATGCTTTGCTTATAGATATCGTAATTATTACGTACCTTACCGTGATCAAGAAAGTACTATAATGTATCGTATTGTTGTGCTACGAAAAAGGCTGTCTCATTGTAGCTATACCACAAAAGTTACTACTAAACCATGTTTTACTTTCCAGAATAATACAGAAAAACTGTGCAGATATAAAACAGATACACCGCAAAAGCAACAATGTAAATTGTGCCACATATTAGTAGCGTCGTGATATAATCGTGTAGCTATCAAAGAAACCAAATGCTAAGTCATCTTTAATCTCACCAAATGTTCTTCAAATAAAGAGTATCTTTTCAAGTACCAAAATGTTGCATTAAAATCTCATTAGCAGTATATGTTCTAAGTATGTAAGCCTGATAGTCGTTACGTAATCGTGCAACTAACAAGCAAGAATGTACAAATAACAACATTGTGTCGTCTGTTCACTATAACAATGCGTTCGTAATTTCTGTTTAAATAAGTTCTCTTGGTTCTTGACTGGATATTTAACTTCAAACATTGTTGCATGGTAACGGTTTCTTAAGTCTGACAAAGCATACTAGAAATGTGAAGTGAAAAGTTTTATGGCAAAGACAAAGTTAAAAAACAAATTATCTTTCAATAAACGGTTTTACATGTGAAATGTGGTGTAAACCTTTACTCTTCCTAGTACGCAGAGTTTCAGTTTCAACGCAATTATCATGTGATACACGTCGGTAAGGAATGCTAAAATTTTTCTCAAGGTTTGCGTCTATGTTATTTTACTCTGAGCCAGCCGGCGCACGCGACTGCCTGCGGTGCGAGTCATTGTCTGTTCCTTTGTTGGCGCGCGTCGTTATTGGGATTAGGAGACCTAGCTTCTACAAATTCGCCTTGTCGAGAGGCCCCTGCACTGTTTGAATCCCGCCAGTTCTGATGCAATTCAGGTCTGTCGTTACGATCATATCATCTGTCGTCATGTCGGTAGATTCCATAGTTTCTTTATTGTCGGTCACGTGGTGGAGAATTTCTCCCTGAATCGTAACTGCGCGCTGGACCGTTGCGTCTAAGGTTATTCTGTCTCCCTTGATAATAGTTATTTTGGTTCCCATATTGTCTGTTTCTCTGATTGTCTCTGTGATAGTCACTAACCACAGAGAGGTGATCTTTCCCTGTAATTATTACTACTCTGCCAACGGTTGTCATACGGGTGGTGTCTGTTTTGGTCACGATTTGTGTTGTGAGAATAGCCTTGCCGTGTCCAGTTATTATTTCTTTCATCGCGGAATTGCGACGGATGTGACCTGTAATTGTTGTGTTCCTGTTATCGCGTTCCGCGATTGTCAGTGTCAATTTCTAATTCTTGTTAGAGTCCCTGAAAAGCATCAATGTCGTCTTTGCAACGTCCTGCCAAAATAATATGTCGTGAATGTTCAGGTAATTTGATTAAGCAAATGCAGGTGAGTTCTGAGGGGCTGTATGGGTTTGACAGGTACTGATTCTTGTGCAACATGTCTTCAAAATATTTTACAAGACTGGAGAATTCAGATTGTTCGAAATGTTTCATCATTATGATGCTATGTTTTACTCGGTCTTGTGTAGCTTGAGACCAATATGCTGAGAGGAAGGCATGATAAAATTCTCCTTCACTGTGGCAATCGTGAATGAACGATCGCATTCTTACAGCTGGTTCATTCTCTAAATAGCCACACATAAATTCTAATCTGTGCTCTAATGACCAGTTGGGAGGAAAACAATGATAGAATTGATGAAGCCACGCTTGTGGATGAATGTCGTTGCCGGAATTCTTAGATATTTTGAATTTACGTGTAGTAATAAACAGCTTGTAGTCAAAATCATCATGTCGGCGAGTCGCATGTCGGTCATTGTTACGTAGTTTCGGCGGTTCCATCTCAAAATTCGGTGTACCTTGCTAATTTCTTTCATAATTTCCGAAGTACCCCGTGTTATTATTTTGTGGCTGTTCCGTATTTCTATGTCCCTCTTCCCGTATTGGAGCGCGAATGTCCTCTGAAATATGTAATTCTTGTATTACCTGTGTCAGCTGATCTTGTACTTCCCGGATTTCTCTTTGGCGTTGCGTATTAATTTGATTCTGATATTGTTTGAATTTCCTAATTTGTTCGCACTCTTCTGTGTCATTAAAGACTACCGGTTTTGTGTCATTCATATTATCATCTACCTTTGTAGATAAATTATTTAGCTGATCCGAAAGTTTAACTACTTTCTCTGAAAATGAACTAATTTCCTCCATGTGTCTTTCTGAACCAATTTTCAGAGTATCTACTGTGTCCTTTAAGTTTTCCTGAGTTTTTGCAAGTCGTGTAACCGAATCGGTAGATGCAAATGAGTCAATTTTAGCTTGCAAGGTCTCATGATTTTCATGAACAATAGTTTGCAGTTCTTTTATGGCTGCTTCGTGATTCTGTAATGCATTTTCATGCCGCGAAAAAATAGGTTGATAATGCTCACAAATTTGTGTTTTTACGTCATTACAGACTTTTTGACATTTCGATTCGATTTTAAGTAACTCAGCAGTTAAACCTTCACGTGTTTGTTCAAGCGTTTGTTCCAATGAGTCTAACTTTTGAAGCTGTTGCTGTGTTTGTCTCTGATTTTGTTCCATCGTGTCTAACTTTTGAAGATTTTGTTCTATTGTGTCTAACTTTTGAAGATTTTGTTCCATTGTGTCTAACTTTTGAAGCTTTTGTCCCATTTGTTGTATTAATTGTAACAACAATGCACTGGTGTCTGAAACATGTTCCTTTGCACCGGCAACATTCGCATTTTGACAAGCAGAAAATGTGTCTTGCTTATTTGAGAAAACGGTGTGGACCCAAAACTTGAATCTACAGTATTTGCGAGATTGTGTCCTGTCATTTCGGATTCCTGAGGTGGGCTGTTGCCGTCCGATCGATCGGTTCAAAAAATGGTTCAAATGGCTCTGAGCACTATGGGAGTCAACTGCTGTGGTCATCAGTCCCCTAGAACGTAGAACTACTTAAACCTAACTAACCTAAGGACAGCACACACATCCATGCCCGAGGCAGGATTCGAACCTGCGACCGTAGCGGTCGTGCCGTTCCAGACTGTAGCGCCTTTAACCGCTCGGCCACTCCGGCCGGCCGCGATCGATCGATAATGCTTCCCTGTTCACTATTTGTTTCACTGTCTACACCATTGTTTGCCGCCCGCTCCATTTCCCTATGCACAATTACCAAATTACTACTTCGAATGTCTGTTAATTCACTACACAGTGGTGCTGATAAGCTACGCTCGTCGTCACTATTATTTCTCAGTTTACTTTGTAGCCTAGTGTTACGTTTTTCACACGCCATTATTGTCACAATATTTCACACGACAACACAGAAAAGCACAATTTGAAGAGCAAAAATAAGAGAACACATTAACATAGCACTGAAAATAATATCTAGTTAATTGCAAGCGCAGCTGCGAAATACTTGGTGCAAATCTACATGCATGCCACAACTGTTTTACTGTACAACAATGAAAGACTGCAACTACAAAGGAGATTCTCTCTACAATTACGCGCTAGCAATAAACAAAAGCTACACTAATTACACAAACTGCAAGAAAAAAATTAGAAGATTCCAGTGAGGTATCCTCGGCTAAGGGTCGACATATGGAACGTCCCCTTAGACAAATTATACATGACTGTGCTTAAACTGACACACAATATTTTTAGCGCAACGCAATCTGACTTTCAAAAATCCCTACAAAAGAATGGCCCTGACTAACATTAACCTATAAGTTTCACAAATCACTTACCTCACAAAAATCTTCGTTACTCGAACTACTGCAATACAGCGAGCGCCACTACTGCCAGCTAAATAAAAGATTCAAACTACTGAAGGCACTAACTACTGATAGGCACAGTTAGCAAATGAGAGATTTTGATAGAGAACAAGCAATGTATTTACCTTAATAGTGTTCAAAAGTCATCATATATATATCAGTTCATGACATCCAGTCTTGCAAATTTACTCTCTCTGATGGACACACGTCCAGATCATCCGCTCTCAAAACTCCGCCATCTCTCTCCCCACATCCACCACTGCTGGCGGCTCACCTCCAACTGCGCTACGCTACGCGCTGTTAACATCCAGCTGCCCAACACTACAATGGCAGACAACAATGCAAACTAGCCACAGACTGCACGCAGCACAGCCAGTGATTTTCATACAGAGTGCTACGTGGCGTTACCAATAAGAAAACCTAAACAGCCTACTTACAACTTTCTTGTCATACATATAATATTCTTATTTTAGAAGAAAAGAAATATTCTGTAGCAATTGTTGCAATTATGCTGTTTAGTTTCTCTAATTTATGTTTACAGGCAGTTCAGACGCTATATCAATATTGTACGGAGAAAATTTTCAGTAAAAATTAGTGAAAATAGTGACTGCGTTTAAATTTGTGGTAAAATCTTACGGGACCAAACTGCTAAGGTCATCGGTCCCTAAGCTTACACACTACTTAATCTAACTTAAACTACCTTACACTAAGGACAACACACACGCCCGTGCCCGAGGGAGGACTAGAACCTCCGACGGAGGGAGCCGCGTGCATCGTGACAAGACGTCTCAAACCGAGCGGGGTAGCCTTCAGTAATGGCGTTTAAAAACCAGTGAATATAACGAAATTATTATTTATAATAATAACAAAATTATTATTTACACGAAAAGCACGTGACGTATCTCTGTGGCAGCGATGTGCGCGAGATCGTCTGGGGCTCCACACTACGCGTGAGCCAACGTCGCCGGCGCGGTATGTCCTGGCGCTTGCGGATAACAGCTGTCATTTGTCAAAATCTCTTTTCGACATCTCAAACCGTGGTCTGAAATATGAGTGTTGCTATAAGTATTTCATTCTAGCTTTATGGTTGGCGCGCGCGATCGCAAATGAGTGCTATACACAACATCAATTTTCTCGAGATCAGTGGCAAAGACCTCCTCCCGACTTTAAACAAAATTAAACATGTTAGGTAAATCTCGTTCACAGCAATGTATGGTCTAATATGCACCAAACGCAAATACATAGAGACCCCTATTTTTCAATGCAACGCATCCGAACTGCGCGCTGTGCATTAGTTACATGCAAAATATGCCAGTAATTTTTGTGGCACCTCCTTTAGAATCGTTAAACACTTTAAGAAAGACAAGTTTGTTTCCGTGGCCATCATCCGCAGCGAACACAGCAATATTTTTTTAAAAAATAAAAACCGCCTTTTCTTGCTGCAATGTATTTTATTTCTCCCAGACGTATTTCGCCTTTTGCTTCAAGGCATCTTCAGTGGGATAGTTCTTCGCGTTTCTGGTTGGCATCTGCGTTTTCTCTCATCTGGTCACATGCTGGAGGTTGCGCTATAACTTCACTTACGAAACATAGGCACTTTTTCATGTTCCGAACTTTATTCTTCACAATTTTCATATCACTGTGGAGCACCATTAGTCTTCTGTCACTAGTTGTAGATATTTGATCAAAAACTGTGATTTAAACACGTAATTACTGAGAGTTCACTATATGTCTCATCCTGTTTCCATCCTGTTTTCAGTTGCGATTTTACATCACACGCCGCGTGCGTACCGTTAAGAGGGAGGTTTGAAAGTGATTCAGTCTTCAAACTTATTTTGCATCCAAGCGGTACACTTCCGGTCATGGGCTCCTTATCAAAACTTTGTCTACTAAATCCCCTCTACAACCCCTAGTACCGAGTGAGGTGGCTCAGTGGTTAGCGCACTGGACTCGCATTCGGGAGGTCCCCAATGCGATGGGACCGATGACCTCGCTGCTTGGCCCCCTCCCCCAAATCAACGAACCAATCAACCAACCAACAGCTGCAAGCCTGTAATATGAATTGTGAAACACCCTGTACACGACGGACAGCAGTGAACTTCTGCTATATGTGGCCCAATTGCTCACGAACGAGCACAAAGCACACGAAGGTGTATGGCACAGATTCCAACCGGAGAAGCAGCACAAACTCCGACGAGGTCAGTATTAACCTTAATCTATGTGGCGGTAGCCAACGAACACAAAATTGGGAACAAACCGCCAGAAACAGTTCACAAGGATTGGTGCTGGAATAGGGATATAAATATGGAAATCTGTTAACCAACACAGGAAACTCGGCATGAGCAACTATGAACAGAAAAAAAATACAGAATCATATCTTCCGCCACGTGTGTTCAACAAGACGCAGGAAACAAAAATGAGCACGAAGTCGTGCCAGACGAGGAAAAGAACCAGACAAAGGACTGGACCCCACACCAACAAGCCCAAAAACCGTATCAGACAACGATTTGCTAAGAAAAAGAAAAAGGGAAGGCAGCCAAAGCAAAGTGTAGAACCGACAGCGGAACTTTTGCATGTGAAATCGAATGGAATCAAAAGAAAACGAAATGCGTGAACTTCTAGAAATTCTGAAACGGATATTAATACATCTAATGTTCACCAAGTTGTGGAAAGTGCGCTCAATCCGATGACAAGCAACAGAGAATCGTCCGGCAGAATGACGCACAGCTTACAGAGTAGAGTGTTTTCGTATGCGTGACGAAATACTGGGAATAACCAAGCAAACTTTGTTAAGGGAGTGAGTGGAGTACGGACTAAAACACATAAATGACTTGAGTCCCTGAAGTAACTGTCGCAACAGCGACGTCACAGCAAGACGAAAGGAGTAGAACACATACAGACTCTCATATAGGGATGTTAAGAAGAGGCGAAAGTGTGAACAGCTTCTAGTACGATGAAAATTAAATTTCTTTGAATTCAATAAAACAGTAACAATCAACATTAACAAAATACGTTCATCACTCTAGGTAAACAACCTAAAAGACTTTTTATATGCTGTTGAAATAGATATTATCTTACAACAAGAAGTTGACAACGTACGACTACAACAAGTAAATGGATATAATGCCACTGTAAATGCTGGAAGTGGAGCGGTTATGGGAACTGCAAACCTCACCAAAGACAGGATACTCCTAAAACATTGAGAAAACTCACAAAAAACAAAGGCATGACGATTACTAACATTAACGAAAATTCTGAGAGCAACAATAAGCATAAAAAAATCAAAATTCTTTAGAACACAAATAATTCCCGTTTTTAGAAAACACCTTGCAGGAGGTTTGAGTTGTATCTTATGACCAAATTTCACTAAATCAATGGAATTAGAAGATGTAATTTAGGGATAAAATTTTAATGATCCGTGTAAACTGAAACATGGCACGTTACATGGATTTACATACAACACAGTCAGTAGGCTAGGCAGAATTTCCGTCTACAACAGCCTAACAGTTCATGACCTACAACGTGAATCAGGCCAATAATCTTTTCGAATCACACCTCATATATGTCAACAATAAATATGGGACGGCAGGAGACGTGCCGTGCAGAAGGAATTTGGAAATTCAATGTTGCACACCTGCAAGACGCAGAATGCTTCGAGGCCTTCCCTAAGACGCGGTCAGAATGTGAAACAGGTTTACAGCTGTCTGGTTTCATCCATATTACGCGATTGTTTACGTAGTTGCATGTAATACATAGGCAGTATGTATAAAAACTCCTCCACTCACAATTTTTTTGTGCTTTATTGAGTCACACGATGCATTACGGACGTTGTGCGTCCATCATCAGGTGCAAATCGTTAAACATATTATTTACTTCTCCTCTTGAGTAAGGTGATGCGAAATGTATGTTTTTTGTGAGAAAATTTGATGTTAGGTTTTGTAATTTGCGAACCAAAATACAAAAAAAATGCGAAGAGAAACAGTGAAAAACTTAGCGCGTGATCCAGGCAGAACATTTTTAATGTCAGCAGACGCTGCTTCATCCATTCTGTAATTACAAATCACGCCACTCTAAATGCACACTTGTTTGTACGTTTCAGAAAGCTTTACTGATTCAGTTTAGTCTAATATGACGAAAGATGAAGTTTATTACATAGCACCAGATTTCAGAGTTTTTAATAAATTGACACAAGTAAGTCAAAAAATTTAAATTAAGTCCAGCTAGCGAAATCTGTCTATTCGTTTAGCATGGATACACGCTTTGTGATTTTACTGAGGTAAATCTCCAGTTGTTCTAACAGATCTAGGGTCTTCCCATTGGCTTCATTGTGTAACAGTACCGAAATGTTTTCTGTACTGTTGATAATACGTTTAGTTTCCAGCATGTATGCTGTGCAATGATTGGTTTCTCAAAGTGGTAAAGTCTGATAGCATTCACGTGCTCTTGGAAATGGGTTTTGAAATTTCTGCCTGTTTTCCATACATAATAAGCAGGACAACTGGGACATGATACTTTGTATACCCCCTTGTTGTGGAATTTTGGGTATGAGTTTTTATGTTATGGACTAGCAAGCTTTTCTCGATGTAACTAACCTAACTGCAAATGTGCCAACTGAGGAAACAATATAGATAATTATGAAAAATTTAGTAAAACATAAAAACTCGTCAATTTCAGAAATATCAGGTACCCTGGAACTGAGGAAACAATATAGATAATTATGAAAAATTTAGTAAAACATAAAAACTCGTCAATTTCAGAAATATCAGGTACCCTGGTAGAAATATTTTTCAGTCTTTGGGAAAAACTCTTTTTTAAAGAAAACAGTAGGCTCAAAACGTTTACTGAAAATATATGTTGGTATAAATGTTTCAAGTGGTATACAAATCCTTCTCTGTCAAGTTTATATAGCTTAAATTTAATACTCATTTGCATAATCAGGTCACATATTGCAAACTGTATGTACAACAGTCATTCTCCCAACAGTGGTAAAATTATACACAGATAACAATTTTGAGCGAGAGAGAGAGAGAGAGAGAGAGAGAGAGAGAGAGAGAGAGAGAGAGACAGAGAGAGAGAGAGAGAGAGTGAGAAGGGGGGGGGGGGGGGGAGAGAGAGAGAGAGAGAGAGATTCAGAGAGAGAGGGTGAAGGGAGTGACTGGATGAGAGCAAACTTTTCCAAGGGAGGGTTTCTTAAGATTATATTTGTTACATGTAATAACTGAGGATGGTCCAGTGTAATACAATGGTTAAAGCTTTAACAATATGCAGATGGGTATACAATTTATGCTATTAGTTCATACACGTATGGTTTCAAGCTGGCAGTGTCTACAAGCTGTTGGTGTGATGGTATATTTGTAAATGAGGCCATTCCATTAATAATTTGGGGAATCTCATGGTTGTTGTTGTTGTGGTCTTCAGTCCTGAGAATGGTTTGATGCAGCTCTCCATGCTACTCTATCCTGTGCAAGCTTATTCATCTCCCGGTACCTACTGCAACCTACATCCTTCTTAATCTGCGTAGTGTATTCATCTCTTGGTCTCCCTCTACGATTTTTACCCTCCACGCTGCCCTCCAACGCTAAATTTGTGATCCCTTGATGCCTCAGAACATGTCCTACCAACCGGTCCCTTCTTATTGTCAAGTTGTGCCACAAACTCCTCTTCTCTCCAATCCTATTCAGTACCTCCTCATTAGTTATGTGATCTACCCATCTAATCTTCAGCATTCTTCTGTAGCACCACATTTCGAAAGCTTCTTTTCTCTTCTTGTCCAAACTATTTATCGTCCATGTTTCACTTCCATACATGGCTACACTCCATACAAATACTTTCAGAAACGACTTCCTGACACTTAAATCTATACTTGATGTTAACAAATTTCTCTTCTTCAGGAACGCTTTCCTTGCCATTGCCAGTCTACATTTTATATCCTCTCTACTTCGACCATCATCAGTTATTTTGCTCCCCAAATAGCAAAACTCCTTTACTACTTTAAGTGTCTCATTTCCTAATCTAATTCCCTCAGCATCACCCAACTTAATTCGACTAAATTCCAACACCCTCGTTTTGCTTTTGTTGATGTTCATCTTATATCCTCCTTTCAAAACACTGTCCATTCCGTTCAACTGCTCTTCCAAGGACTTTGCTGTCTCCGACAGAATTACAATGTCATCGGCGAACCTCAAAGTTTTTATTTCCTCTCCATTGATTTTAATACCTACTCCGAATTTTTCTTTTGTTTCCTTTACTGCTTGCTCAGTATACAGATTGAATAACATCGGGGATAGGCTACATCCCTGTCTCACTCCCTTCCCAACCACTGCTTCCCTTTCGTGCCCCTCGACTCGTATAACAGCCATCTGGTTTCTGCACAAATTGTAAATAGCCTTTCGCTCCCTGTATTTTACCCCTGCCACCTTTAGAATTTGAAAGAGAGTATTCCAGTCAACATTGTCAAAAGCTTTCTCTAAGTCTACAAATGCTAGAAATGTAGGTTTGCCTTTCCTTAATCTATTTTCTAAGATAAGTCGTAGGGTCAGTATTGCCTCACGTGTTCCAACATTTCTGCGGAACCCAAACTGATCTTCGCCGAGGTCGGCTTCTACCAGTTTTTCCACTCGTCTGTAAAGAATTCGCGTTAGTATTTTGCAGCTGTGACTTATTAAACTGATAGTTTGGTAATTTTCACATCTGTCAACACCTGCTTTCTTTGGGATTGGAATTATTATATTCTTCTTGAAGTCTGAGGGTATTTCGCCTGTTTCATACATCTTGCTCACCAGATGGTAGAGTTTTGTCAGGACTGGGTCTCCCAAGGCCGTCAGTAGTTCCAATGGAATGTTGTCTACTCCCGGGGCCTTGTTTCGACTCAGGTCTTTCAGTGCTCTCTCAAACTCTTCACGCAGTATCGTATCTCCCATTTCATCTTCATCTACATCCTGTTCCATTTCCATAATATTGTCCTCAAGTACATCGCCCTTGTATAGACCCTCTTTATACTCCTTCCTCTTTTCTGCTTTCCCTTCTTTGCTTAGAACTGGGTTTTCATCTGAGCTCTTGATATTCATACAAGTGGCTCTCTTTCCTCCAAAGGTCTCTTTAATTTTCCTGTAGGCAGTATCTATCTTACCCCTAGAGAGATAAGCCTCTACATCCTTACATTTGTCCTCTAGCCATCCCTGCTTAGCTATTTTGCACTTCCTGTCGATCTCATTTTTAGACGTTTGTATTCCCTTTTGCCTGTTTCATTTACTGCGTTTTTATATTTTCGCCTTTCATCAATTAAATTCAATATTTCTTCTGTTACCCAAGGATTCCTATTAGCCCTCGTCTTTTTACCTACTTGATCCTGTGCTACCTTCACTACTTCATCGCTCAGAGCTACCCATTCTTCTTCTACTGTATTTCTTTCCCCCATTCCTGTCAATTGTTCCCTTATGCTCTCCCTGAAACTCCCTGCAACCTCTGGTTCTTTCAGTTTATCCAGGTCCCATCTCCTTAAATTCCCACCTGTTTGCAGTTTCTTCAATTTTGATCTACAGCTCATAACCAATAGATTGTGGTCAGAGTCCACATCTGCTCCTGTAAATGTCTTACAATTTAAAACCTGGTTCCTAAATCTCTGCCTTAACATTATATAATCTATCTGATACCTTCTAGTATCTCCAGGATTTTACTATGTATACAACGTTCTTTTATGATTCTTGAACCAAGTGTTAGTTATGATTAAGTTATGCTCTGTGCAAAATTCTACCAGACGGCTTCCTCTTTCATTTCTCTCCTCCAATCCATATTCACCTGCTATGTTTCCTTCTCTCCCTTTTCCTACTACCGAATTCCAGTCACCCATGACTATTAAATTTTCGTCTCCCTTCACTACCTGAATAATTTCTTTGATTTCATCATACATTTCTTCAATTTTGCTTGGATACTGGCCACCCCATGTTATATAATAACACCGAGATATTGGCATGCACGTCCAGCTATTGGGACAGTGTCATTAGGGAGGCAGTTGAGATTAAATTAGCGAGCAACCTCGTTAACAGGGATGGAGGCTTCTGTTTAAACTCTGTTTGGAATCCGGCTCTCTCCCTTGTCAAAAAACAGAGGAACAGAGTCAATGCTGCCTCACCTGCGAATTCGTAGTCTCACTATCGATAGCTCTGACTTTGGTCATCTTTGGTGGCACTAGTGTTCAGTGTGTGTGTGTGTGTGTGTGTGTGTGTGTGTGTTATCTTTCCTGCTTCTGTCGGAGAACCGAGGTATTAAATTTGCATGTACGCCGCCTGTCCGTTGCAGTTTGCCTTGAAAATGGCGGGGTGTTCTCCCGCCGAAATATCGGCGGTCGCTGAAAGTGTTACCTGGCTGAATTCCCGGAAGTTATTTGAAAGTTGTATACGCCAGGAGAAACTCAGGTCTCCCATTACAGTAATGATTTTGAGGATACGTTTATGCGCAACTGAATAAATGCAAATAATGTTTTGCCGTACGCGTTTCGTCTCAATTTATTTGCAGCGTCTTCAGTGATTAGAGACATATACACATGTTTTCATTTACGTGGACCACTTGCGACACATTTAATTAGTCATTATAATCACAGTTTATCCGTCGCTGGCACACACTCTGTTCAGAAATGACAAATGATACAAGAGTAAGGAAAGCAAAAGAAAAAAAAGATATATTGTAGTTGATTAGTTGATGATATTGAAACCTTAGGAACTCAGAAAAGAGAAAACACGAGATACACTTACAAATTTTGGTGGTTGCACTAGGCAGCCACAACTTAAATACAGATATCAGAAAAACTGCATTGACAGAAAAACCAAACGAGATTTTTGGAAACTCAAACAGCTGAAATAAGTCTGTTATTTAGCTAATACAGTGACTGCCAGATGAAGACACGTGCCTGATGAATATCGACGGAAGAATCGCGATAATCAGAAAAGCCTTCAGAAATAAATGTGATGTATTAAAGGACAATCACATTATTATAGAAGCAAAGGAAAATCCGTCAAGTAATCTATTTCTATCCTTCAAGCTACGACTGTAAAGCGTGGAATTTTGGGAAGTAGATTAGGAACAAGTTAGAAGCAATAGATAGAATGAAACACTAATAAATGAGTGTTAAAATTAATGAAAGAGATACAATGATTAACATTTTATAAAAAAGATAAACAAAACTAATGGTGAATCTGATTCGACACAACGAGTACTTAAAGAACATCACCGAAAGGAAATACCCTGGAGAGAAAATCAAGAAGCAGGTCTAGAACATGAATGTTGCAGACCGTGTTCATTGGTGCGAAGTGCAGAAACTACAAGCATGCAGTACAGATCTCAAGTGACAGAAGAGAGGCTGCATCAGTAAGGTATCGTCCTCAGTGGACGAGGATGCTGATGATGGAAATGTATTGGGTACTTGTTTGTTGGACAGAAAACACATGTTTATTTTAACAGATTGGAATAAGATTATTTTCAGTAAATTATGTCCTTCGGCAGCTACAGCCTTTTCCCACCTTTCCGGTAAGAAATGGATTCCGCGATAAAAAAAATTCGGTGTCTTTTGAGGTGATTCACTCATGAAGTAAGTTTTCGAAAGGGTTTATAATGTGACGTCTTTTTCGGAAAGGCCATGCTGCACGGACCAAGAAAAATGGTAATCGTAAGGGGCGACGTCTGATAAATATAGTGGGTGGGATAAGACATTCCATCGATGTCTCTTGCAGTTTCCTTCACTCAATTTGCAACATGTTGTTCGGCGTTGTCATGAAGCAGAATGACATTATCATGTCTCTGAGAATACTGCGGGGTATCTTCAAGTGCGCGATACAAATTGAGTATGTGTGCTTCATAGCGTTTAGCATTCACCGTTTGATCGGTTCCAGCACCTCATGGTACACCACACAGACCCAGAAGGAATTTATCACTCGCCTCAAAATCGTTGTCTTCGAATCGTCGAAACCAATCTCTGCATGATGTTTCCGACAGAGCACGTTCTTCACACGCTTCCACTAGCAAACGACGACTTTCCGTAGTAGCTTTCTTGAGATAAAAGCAGAAGAGTAACACTTTCCATAAACGCTGTTTTTGTAGGTACAAAAGCTACCATGTTATAAGCACTAAATAGTCACGTTCTTTTCACTCCACTCGAAAGTCACCCACAGATCTGAAAGAATAATGTTTCTACTGTTAAAGAGATCTCGTGAAGCTGTTTACTTAGTTGCACAAGTTCAACTAAAGCCCTCACTTCGTCAAGAGAGAGAATTAATTCAAGCTTCCAACAACTTTAGATAGTGGTGTAGCGTGGACAGAGCTGGGCGGGCCTTCGCCCCGGACAGCACCAATGGGTGGACTACGCAGCTGGATAAACCTGTCTGCATAGTGATTAGATCAGCTAATGCATTGCCATCGCGACTACAAAAGTATTTACGTATAATCTGAAGGCAATTGGACAGATGGAAGTAGTTCAAAACTGAGTTTTACGATTTAACATAAGCAGTTACACCGTAAACTAGGGTTACTTGAGCATTCAGTGTTATCTTCAGCTCAGAGAGGAAACAAATTTCGGTCTGTTGTCAGAGACAACAGTTACTGATACAAGTGTTTGAACTATGATTTTCGAATAGGTAGCAGCAGTGTCTTTAGTACAGATACATTTGTTAGTTCATATACTGGCTACCAGAGGCTTCGATTTAGCTCGTTCCTCGCAGAGAAAAATTATTCTTTCGTTTACTCCTAACATTTGTACTTCCAAATATTGATTACAGCAATGTTATCCTGTAAGACCCTTCTAAGGAAAGCTGGAGCTGTTTATGAATGCCTCCGTGATGTTCGACTCTTTGATCATATTCACCATCATATGCACAGCTATCCTGGCTGCGTGCAGACAAGCGAAGAGGTTTCCATACCCTCTGTCTTCTCTACAATCTTATCAACGAACCTCGTCCTTCATATCTCTCGTCGAACTTAACTCTCATATCTGAACAACATGGCAGAAACACAGGTTCCCATCACAGCAACATCTTTTCAGTCCTCACTCCACCGTTCAGCCACTTTCTCAAAGTCATTCTCAGCAGCAGGAACCCGTCTCTGAAATAACCTCCCCCATTCTATTAGATAACCGAATAACATCTCTAGCTTCAGAAGACAGTTAATGACATACCTACTAAAGCAACAGGTAGGATTATCATTGTCCCCGTGCGCACTCGTTACCCTTCTACGTCCTTATTTCCAGCCAAATCTTCCTCTTTTCCATTATTCTTAGCTGGTGCAGTCTCTTTAAACCTTTCCTCAGAACCCGTTATATCAGACATCTATCTTGTACATCTATAAATTATTTTTGTGTCTGCCGCTATCAGTATTGCAATTATTATTGTCAGTCCGAAGACTGGTTTGATGCAGCTCCATGCTACTCTATCTTGCGTGAGCGTCATCATCTCCTAATAACTATTGCAACCCACATCCTTTTGAATCTGGTTACTGTTTTCAGATTTTTACCCCCCCCCCCCTCCCACACCTCCCTCCAATACTAAACTGATGATCCCTTGATGTTCCAGAAGGTGTCCTATCAACCAATCCCTTCTGTTGGTCACGTTGTGTCACAAATTTCTTCTCTCCTCAATACTATTCAGTACTTATTGATCAACCCATCTAATCCTTAACGTATTTCTGTAGCACCACGTTTCAAACGCATCTATTCTCTTCTTGTCTAAACGGTGTATCGTCCATCCTTCACTTCCATATATAGCTACGCTCCATACAATTACTTTCAGAAAGAACTTCCAGACACTAAAATCTATAGTCGATGACAACAAATTCTCTTCTTCAGAAATGCTTTTTTTGTCATTATCAGTCTATGTTTTATGTTCTCTCTGCTTCAGCAGTCATCAGCTATTTTGCTGCCCAAATAACAAAATCCATCTAATACATTAAGAGTCTCGTTTTCTAATCTAATTTCCTTAACATCACCTGATCTAATTCGACTACCTCAAAGTATTTATTTTTTCTCTCTGGACTTTAATTCCTACTCCAAATTTTTCTTTTGTTTCCTTTACTGCTTGCTCAGTATACGGATTGAATAACATCGGGGACAGGCTACAAGCCTCTCTCACTCAATTCTCATCCACTGCTTCCGTTTCGTGCCCCTCAACTCTTATAACTGGCATCTGGTTTCTGTACAAATTGTAAATAGCCCTTCGCTCCCTGTATTTTACCCTTGCCACCTTCAGAATTTGAAAGAGAGTGTACAAATGCTACAAACGTAGGATAACCTTTCCTTAACCTATCTTCTACGAGTAGTCGTAGGGTCAGTACTGCTTCGCGTGCTCCTACATTTCTTCGGAATACAAACTGATCTTCCCCAAAATCCGCTTCTACCAGTTTTTCCATTCTTCTGTAAAGGATTCGTATTAGTATTTTGCAACCGTGACTTATTAATCTGATTATACGGCAATTTTCGCACCTTTCAGCACCTGCTTTCTTTGGAATTAGAAGTATTACATTCTTCTTGAAGTCTGAAGGTATTTCGCCTGTCTCATACATTTTGCTCACCAGTTGGAAGAGTTTCGTCATATTCTATAATGTTGCCCTCAAGTACATCTCCCCTGTATAGACCTTCCATATGCTCCTTCCACCTCTCTGCTTTCCCTTATTTGCTTAGGACTGGTTTTCCATCTGAGCTCTTGATAGTCCATCAGGTGGTTCTCTTTTCTCCAAAGGTCTCTCTAATTTTCCTGTAGGCAGTATCTGTCTTACCTCTAGTGCTATATGCTTCTACATCCATACATTTGTCCTCTAGCCATTCCTACGTAGCCATTTTGCACTTCCCTTCGATCTCGTGTTTTAGACGTTTGTATTCACTTTCGCCCGCTCCACTTATTACATTTTTATATTTTCTCCTTTCATCGATTAAGTTCAATATTCTTGTGTCGCCCAAGGATTTCTACTAGCTCTCGTCTATTTACTTACCCGATCCTTTGCTGCCTTCACTATTTCATTTCTCAAAGCTACCCATTCTTCTTCTACTGTATTCCTTTCCCCTGCTGCTGTCAATCTTTCCTTAATGCTTCCTCTGAAACACTCTACTCTCTCTAGTTCTTTCAGTTTATCGACGTCCCATCTCGCGTTCCTACTGTAAGTACATGTTAATAAGAGCAATTATAAACATGAAACCAACTGTATACTATCGGATCTCTTCCCCCAATCACAAACTACACTGAAGCAGTTCGTCTCAAAATTTTCCGTTTCCTGCGATATCTTCACAATTGGCAAAGTGGAAAGGAATATTTATTGTGATGTATTTATATGTCATTATCATAAAATACATGCACAATCTTAATAATACTTTACCCCATTTCTCACATAGGTCCGGTAGGATGAGTGATAATTAAGATATTTTTGTAGCTGGTTAGTCATTGTGAGAGAACCTAAACAAGCAACGTAACCTCAGAGGATAAGTTTTGGCCGCAAGTCAACAAGCGAGAAATTCGTTTCACTGCAACAAGAAACTATGCTGCCCCCTCCCCCCCCCCCCCTCTATTCAGTAAAAGTTCCGCGTTCCTTATGATTATCATGTAAACACTACTTTTGCACGTGCCTGTATACGGGCATGAACTAATAAATGCCGGCCGAAGTGGCCGTGCGGTTAAAGGCGCTGCAGTCTGGAACCGCAAGACCGCTACGGTCGCAGGTTCGAATCCTGCCTCGGGCACGGATGTTTGTGATGTCCTTAGGTTAGTTAGGTTTAACTAGTTCTAAGTTCTAGGGGACTAATGACCTCAGAAGTTGAGTCCCATAGTGCTCAGAGCCATTTGAACCATTTGAACAAATAAATAGGTAAATAGGCACAAGTTGTTACTGACCCATATTTGAAGGCATTAACACCGAGTTCTAAGCTCATTGCACTTAATATTTACAAATTACCACGCGAGTTCCGAGCCTACATTTCTATAGCGGTGTAATATTACATTGCAATGTTTCTGTTATATGAAAAGGGTATTCTAAATATCCCTATACAGCTTAAATACTGTTCGGTACACTTCTTACATGCATTATCAAACATTTTATTGGAAATATCGTAAAATGTTGTGTGTATAGGTTAACCACCCACAAAGTAAACACCGCCGAATCTTCAGAGTTGGGTGAGACACGGTGAACGATCAGTCCTATAATTTAGGGCCTCTATTAATGAAGTAACGATGAGGGAAATATTTATGATTCAAGCGGACATTATAGGTAAACATAGATAAATACAGGGACGTGACAGAGTGGCAAAAAGGGACAATCACGTTTGGCCATGCCCATGTATGTGAACGTGTTGTACTTGATGGCGGACTTCAAATTATCTACAAGGAGTGGTGTAACACACGTGGCCAATGAACACGTCAGAATTGTGGCCGGCAAAAGATCGTGACTGAGAGGGACTGGAGTCGCGTTTCACGGCTTGTGTATCAAAATCGCTTCCAAATTCGACAGGAATTGCTGCAGCAGTGAATGGCGGCCCATCCCAACCTGTCAGCGAGAGACCCCTGCGACGGGAACTGGCTGCAGTGAACATCTGGAATCGGTCACTTCGCAAGAGGTCATTGCTCACACAACACATAAAGACGACAACACCAACGTTCATCGGGCTCTAATACTGTATGAGTGATTTTCTGAAAATTCCTCACCCAATTACATTTCGATTAGTCTGCAAAATCACCTGACTCGAATCCCATAGAAAATACGTGGGACACTTTCGAACTGAAGGTAAAGCCCCGACATCAGCATACCCGCAATTTGGTGGAATTGTGCGATGAAATCCTCAGCGAGAGGCTGGATGCGATGTACCTGCACAATCTTGTCGACTCACTGCCTAACCGAATCTAGGTGGTTATGAAATCCAGAGGCGCTATTACACGGTCTCAAATTATGCTTGTAATGATTTCACTAGGGGTGACTAATTTTTTGTCTGATGGGCTTATGAGTACAGTGATACCCAGGAGTATAGATAAGTTCACTAATGAAGATTTGGCCGATATCACACCGCAACTGGACAACGGGTCAATGCTGCTATACTGAGCTGTTCCCTCAAATAATGAGCGTTGTTGTATTACTCTGTGGTTTTTGTTATACGCTTTTGTAATTGCATACTGTGCTGGCGTAAGCTGTCACCAGCACACCGGTCGGCAAAGTTGCAGCACGAAGGTCGACAGTAGGCACTCGATCAAGCGCGTCTATCATGAGGAGGCCAGAGACAGACTCGCAAGCAACATGCCCCAACGCCCTCTCGACGGCAAGTATTTAGGCCGCCACCACTGACCGGAGGGCCCTACTAACTCACACTGCAATTTGGCGTCTCGCGGTTTCCTCGCGGAGTGGTACTAGCAGTGACACTAGAGTTTGTAATAGCAAAATTACCGATATTGTCTGCAAGAGGACTATTACGGATGAACTTGTACCACAACACATGGACTCTATCAAAGTTAAGTAGCAGCTATCTGTTCATGTAAATAAAGAACTGTGTTAATCCACGTGTGCATTTGTGTCTAGAAAGAGGATACCGCCGGCCGCTGTGGCCGAGCGGTTCTAGGCGCTTCAGTCCGGAACCGCGCGACTGCTACGGTCGCAGGTTCGAATCCTGCATCGGGCATGGATGTGTGTGATGTCCTTAGGTTGGTTAGGTTTAAGTACTTGTAAGTTCTAGGGGACTGATGACCTCCGATGTTAAGTCCCATAGTGCTCAGAGCCATTTGAACCATTTGTGCAGCTGAGGGACGGCGCAGCAGCAGATCCACCTGCCAGGGGCGGGGACGGCCGCTCGGAAACGGGCAGCCAGGACGCAGCTCGCCCTCCCGTGAAGAGATGTGACCTCGAACTCGGCACCGCCGTGAAGGAGGCCACAGCAGCCCTCAAAGCCGTCATGGCGGCGGAGAGGGCTGCCTTCGCAGCCGCCGTGGCTGCAGAGAAAGAAGAGGCCTTGAGGCAACTGCGAGCAGTCTTCGCCCAAGGCCTCAGTGCAGTCGTACCTGCGAACACTCCTGCGACCTCGCAGAAGGACGTTCGCGCGCCTATCCCAGCTTTTGTTCCAGCAGCACCGCACATGAGAGGCGCAAAGAAGACAACCGGCGCCCCAGAGGAGCCGGTGGCGACGCCGCCCCCAAGGGACCGAGAAGACAGAAAGGCAGCCGTCATCGCGCAAGCGCGAGCGAACGGCGTGCATCTCTCCGACGCTGAAGCGGCGCGGATCACCGGACAAGCGGAGCAGCTCACAGCTGCAATGCAGAAGGGCTGCGCCGTGCAGTAGAGGAGGACGCTGTACGGTAGCCGATCGCCGTCGTTCTGCGCCAGCCTGATGAAGCTGCACCAAGTCACTGACGACAAGGCGCAGCAGAGGGCCTAACAGCAGCGCATGCGTTGCCGCGCCGAACTTTTATGTTACAGGGAGGAAGCCACTGCGGCCGGCCCAGGAGACTACAAGCGAGCCCAGCCGCAGCACCGGACTGACCCAGCTAACGACCACGCAGTACATAGGTAACGTCGCACGATACCTCACACTAACCACCCCTCACCTTGCATGCTCTGTCGCAACTAGCAAGCCGCTACTGCCCTTACTACCCGCCCTACTGTCGGAGAGGTTTTTTTCCCTTGGCGCTGGCCTTGGCACTTTTTTTCCTCTGCCCTTACAACCGCTACCCTTCAATCGTTTTCGACCACTTCTATCTCCTGATGGACCATGTTAATGAGTAATCCTACCCAGACGCATGGACAACATCACAGCCTGCATCCTGTGACACCTGATTCAAAAACTAACACGTTTACGGAGGTGACAGTAGAACCTTTGTGTTGGTCACCACGTTGGTGCGGGCGTGGAGGGGCCCCATCCTTTAAAAAAGCGACCGAACCCAGTTCCCTCTGAGCAGCCATAGCGTACGGATGTCCGTGCCGGCACGTTCACAGGAGCTCAGTCCGTCAGTTCACCTGATGATGGCGACATGTATGATCGCCGAAATATTGTGCCCGTTGGACTCTATAGACAGGCAGCATACCCGTGGATATTTTGAAAACCATAATTACGTTATTAGCGTGGAAGGAGCCGGCGGGGACCACTGATCACTTACATCAAAACAAGAAATATCGCAGAAATTTTGTCGGTCGAGTCTGGGTTAACCCTGTATATTAGCTTTTATTTATTTCTTTCCATCTAATAAAAGTGAAAATATCTTTTCCTTAAACATTTTGTTAATAAGTTAAAATTTGGTAAGTGTAGACTTCATTCTTTCCACTGCTTCGTACATATTTTCCGTATTTGACATACGGAATTCATAACCCAACATCCAACATTTTCATGACAGGAACATGCATTTCACCTCACTCAAGAGTAAAATAAATTATGTATTAAGACAACTTAGACCTGATGATGGACCCACAGGGTCCGAAATGCATCGTGTGTTTAATAAAACACGAGAATTTGCGACCGAATGCGTTTTTTTAATTCATACTTCCAGTGTATTAAACACAGTCAAGTTTGCAGCTGCAAAATATGTATTTAATTTAAAAAAACGTTTTACCAGTGTCTGGCAAACTATTGCACATGATGCCACCATCGGAGGAAGAATTCAAAGAAATTGCCGATATTTTCTAGAAGAAGTGGGGGTTCCCAGTTGCACAGGTTTCATCGATGGGAAGAATATCAGAATTCTAAGCTCTAAATGGTGCGGCCCCATGTTCTTTAATTACAACAGCTACTTTTCAATAGTTCTGCAGGCTGTGCGTGATGCAGACTGTAAATTCACTTTCATTGACGTTGAATCATATGGGAAACAAAGCGATGATGGCACTTTCAGGGCGTCTGTTCTGTACGATAAAACAATAAAAGGTGCGCTTCACATTCCCGAGGATGACTTCCTCCCAAGTAGTGTTATCAAAGGACCCTATGTCGTTATGCAAGATGAAGCATAGCCTCCGCTCAGACACCTTATGAACCCTTACGCCAGGAAAAGTCTGGACCACTCGAAAGAAAAGTTCAACAAAGCCCATTCACGAGCCCGAAAAACTGTTGAATGTGCTTTTGAAACTGCAGTATCAAAGTGGTGAATACTAAACAAACCCAATGAAACGAAAGTCGAGTCAGTGGAATTGATTGTAAAAGCTGTTTGCATTTTACACATTGTTTGTTGTTGTTGTGGTATTCAGTCCTGAGACTGGTTTGATGCAGCTCTCCATGCTACTCTATCCTGTGCAAGCTTTTTCATCTCCCAGTACCTACTGCAACCTACATCCTTCTGAATCTGCTTAGTGTATTCATCTCTTGGTCTCCCTCTACGCTTTTTACCCTCCACGCTGGCCTCCAATACTAAATTGGTGATCCCTTGATGCCTCAGAACATGTCCTACCAACCGATCCCTTCTTCTGGTCAAGTTGTGCCACAAACTTCTCTTCTCTCCAATCCTATTCAATACTTCCTCATTAGTTATGTGATCTACCCATCTAATCTTCAGCATTCTTCTGTAGCACCACATTTCGAAAGCTTCTATTCTCTTCTTGTCCAAACTCTTTATCGTCCATGTTTCACTTCCATACATGGCTACACTCCATACAAATACTTTCAGAAATGACTTCCTGACACTTAAATCTATACTCATTATACAAAGAAAATACACAGAACATTACGGAGTACAGAAACATACTTCCTGGAGTTCACACAGCGAGAAGGAACAACACAACTCCAACTGAAGGTATAGAAATATTGAATTTGTTTCAGCGTTACTTTAATGAAGAAAATGTTGTCTGATGAAATATTGTCTGATGAAATAAACAAATTAAAGTTCTTCTTAAGTATTCCACAGTTTATTGCAACTTCTTTCCAAAATTTGTTCAGTACGAAGCAGTTGTGATATTCTGCATGCCTCCAGTCCCAGATGGCTTTTCGTTCAAAAACCGTTGCAATAAGTATCAGTTTAAAATCGTGACTCATAGTTATAGTTGTTCGTCGTCACAGTTCGCAACAAACAATACTCTGACATATAGCCCCGAGAAACAGCACGCAGCGAGCAGCAGTCAAACACTGCATGGCTAGAATGACTTTGAAACAGCCAACCACAGGCCAGGTTTACGACATATATGGCGATGGTGGCAGCGCGAAACACAAACCGGCTTGGTATCATCGCCGGCCGAAGATCTTTTTAGCGAGCAGCGCGGTGAGTTGTGCTGGTGCGTGTTAAATGGGCCGGTAAGACCCTGTGGGCTTCATTCATCATCTTCTTACCATGCAGGCGAGCAGCGAGGTGACAGCATAAACTTACCATACAAGAACGTTCAAGTAGCCATCATATGAAATTTATTTTCAAAGTGGAAGCAGCTAATATAAACCCTGTGACGATTGTGATGTGACAATGAAACCAATTGGTTGTAGAGAATCATTACAGAATTTGAAGCAGTTAGGATTCGTACTGTAGCGATCTGATATGGGGGCGAAAAATTCGAAAGTGCGGAGACAGTTTGGTGTATACACAACTAAGACGTTTTTTTTATGACCTACTGCCTTTGCTAAAATTATTAAGAAATCACTTTTCTGACCCGGAATCACCTTGTCTGGCGGCGCCGTATTTACAAAGACTCTAACAGAAGATCTTCTGCAGCATCAGGCATGTGATCTTTCGATCACTTGTCACACATCGGAAGTTAACATGGCTGTGGGTAGCGGACGTTGATGTCAGAACATTAGAATGGTTGCACAGCTATTTCCACGTCACACTACCCAAGCCATGAGATATCTTCTCCATAAAGATGGCGAAGGTAGTTTCATCGAATTCATAAACGATGTTTCCAATGAGTTGAACTCGAGGTACACCGAAGCTCAGAAAGCAATTTTTAGAAGTGGTTATGGTTTCAGTCTCAGAAGCCAAGAAGCTTTCCTGAAGAGGTTTTCGGAAATTTGGTCGAATATGCGAGTAGGGAAAAGAAACAGTACTTTTGTTAACATTTTTATGCAGCGACAGCAACTGATATTGTTTATATAAGAATATACAGCCTACAGTTGCAGGTTAACTTTATCGTTTACCTGGGTTTCAACGTTAGTAATAACGTCTTCTTCAGAACCTGCAAAAAGTTAATATTATAATGTGCTAGTAAATTATATTAGATATGGTCATCCTACAGGATGTATCATGTAGTACTTACATAAAATATTATTTAAATGTTTGCCTAAAACAAGCCATGTCCTAAGTCAACTTTATAAAAAAAAATGGCTCTGAGCACTATGGGACTTAACATCTGAGGTCATCAGTCCCCTAGAACTTAGAACTACTTAAACCTAACTAACCTAAGGACATCACACACATCCATGCCCGAGGCAGGATTCGAACCTGATACCGCAGCGGTCGTGCGGTTCCAGACTGAAGCGCCTAAAACCACTCGGCCACACCGGCCGGCAGTTCATTAGGAATTACAACAGAAAAATGCCATGTCGTTGCAAAATTAACACCTAAACAAGAATGGATAAGTTTACTTCCGAAAGGTGGGCTTGATTCTCCATCACCTGAGTTGTTTATTACAAATCAAATTTAGAAATTGTTTTTGCGTCATTTCATGGAACAAATACTTCACGTTGCAAACGTGTGATGGAATCGTTAGCAGCACTAATGCAATCAAGAAAATCATTGATTTGTATGTAAGAAAGAAAACTTTCATCTGCATTAGGTTTTTGACTAAAAGAGCCAAATGGGATGCAATGAAGGGGGCGTCGGTGAAAAGAAATCTTCTCTGGACTGCCTCAACTTTAGCAACTTCGAGTTAAATTTTCCGCGTCAGCATCAGCTAAGTTTCATCATCGCTATCATAATTATCTCTAAATATGTCTGAACTAAAGCAGCACGTAAATTTGTAAAATATTCAGCGTATGCAAAGCCGAAAGTTTTAGTGAGGATCATTTACTTGGATAATAACAGGTTTGGCATCAGTGCTTTTCCCGCTTAACATTTCCTTTCGAATATTTCCAATATTAATTCTTTCGAATCATCTTGAAAATCATTAATAGGATGCTCAAAGTTGAGTGAAAGGAGACGCGAAAATTTGTTTTTCTGTGTGTGATTTCCGTTAGCGAGTACTCAACTGCGCCAGCGCTGGTTGCCAAGTGACGTAACGCATCGCTGACCAATCAGAGCGCATTCGCCGGAATGGCCTACCTCTCTAGTCTGTGTACCTTGCCTGTCGTCATCTGCAGTGCCAACAGTGAAGTATAGAAGGACTGGTGTAGGGGGATGGGAGTTATTATCGTGGTTAGGGTGTGGTCCCCTTACTGCGCTTAAGAAACTGTAAAATACGGAAGGATATGAACACATTTTACTGCATTTTGTACTGCGTGTAGTAGAAGGATAGTTCGGAGCGATGATTGTATCAGAATGACAATACACCCTTTCATAAAGCATCGTCTGTGGGGCAATGGTGTGCGGACAATAACGTTCCTGAAATTGACTGGCCTGTATGGAGTCCCGATCTGAAGCCAACGGAACATCTTTGGCACGAGTTAGAATGTCGACTTCGCTCCCGACCCGAGCGTCCAACATCACTGCCTATTAGCTGATTTAGTTGTGGTGGTTTCTTCGCGTTTCTACTTCACAGTCACATCAGCAACAGCCGACATTGGCAGCTTTAGAAGGGTTGAAATGTCCCTGATACTTTTTTACTCAGGTGATATCCAGTAACTAATCCATGTTCGAGGTCACTGAGATCTCCTGACCTAATCAGTCTGCTGTTACTACTTCTCTACCGACAACACAGTACTCCCCTCCTTGTTTTCTCTACCATCACTACCTCCTGCCTTTAAAATAGAACTTCAGACCATCAAACCTATCGCTTCCAGCAATGGCTACTCCTCTCCCCTGACTGAGAATGTACTACGAATGGGCTGTCATTTGTCCCACAGTCATTCAGGCACCTCACTGAAAGGGCCATATGCTGCAGAAAAGGGAAGGGTGGACACACCCCATATTAATGATCACTAATAGGTGTTCGGATGCTTCTGATCAGACAGTGTATGGCAACAATTCAAAAAATTGTTCAAATGGTTCTAAGCACTATGGGACTTAACATCTGAGGTCATCAGTCTCCTAGACTTAGAACTACTTAGACCTAACTAACCTAAGGACAACACACACATCCATGCCCGAGGCAGGATTCGAACCTGCGACCATAGCAGCAGCGCGGTTCGGGATTGAAGCGCCTAGAACTGCTCGGCCACAGCGGCCGCCTATATGACAACAGTTCGTGTTCTCTCTAGTGGCGAGTAACCGAAAGACGCAGCCACGAAATGTTCGAGAATGGCGGACAAATGGGACTGCGTGTTCCTACCTCCGCGGGCGCAGCTTTCTCCCGCTCACTCGCTTCTCACAGTAGTGACGGAAACGATCACTTTGTCTCGTGCCGAAGTCTGTGTAGAGTGTGAAACAGACACATACACGCCCGTGCGAGAAGTGCTCTGGAGGAAGGCGTCTCATCCCTTTAACGTCGAAACTACACGTCGTTCAAGAAGTAACATAACATTATGGGAAAATGACCAGTTCACGAAAGCTGTTGAAAGTGGCCTCCAGTTCATCAGATTCATATAACTGAACACAATGTTGTATCTTCTTAAACAATCGCTGTAACGTTTGTTGAGGAACTGTAGCAACACTTCGTTCAATAGTTTTCTGAAAGTCGGGAATTATGTGAGAGTGAGTTTCATAGGAAGTATGTGTTGCTTGTCTGTTAGCACTGACATCTCTACACTAATATGAAGATAGTATCTGTTCTTTCGGACATGACCTACTTCTTCTGTGCTCTATGCACACGCATGCCCGAACCCTAACGGGACTCGGTAGGCTTGTCTGCCACGAGTAATGTGTAATGGGCAGGGGCACTACAGAGACGACAGTCATCGCATAATTCGCAGCGGGCTATAGTATGGAGCATCCTTATGTCGTAACGGGACGACTTCCTATTATTCTGTTTATGGCTTCCCCTTATCCATTTGTATAAAAATAAAATAAAATAAAAATAAAAAACAGAAAAACAAATCTTCCAACATCCTTTTTCCTTTTTTCCATTTTTGTAAAAAAAAATATGGATTGAGCGGTTGCCATCCCGGGTTCGTGTCCCCGTCGGGGCACACATTTTCAAATGTCGCCGTTTCTGTATATCAACGCCTGTCGACAGCTTAGGGTCTTGATTTCATTATCATTTTCTCTGCGTAAACGCCGCTTCTCTCGCTCGTCAAATGGAGGCCGTCGGCCACTGTATCGTCCGTGGTGAGGGGTAATGCCTGAAATGTGGTAGTCTAGGCACACTCCTCACACTGCGGATCGTGGAATATTGAATTACGTAACGATTTCCGAAATGTACAGTTCCGCCAATGCACTGCCCTTTTATACCTTGTGTACACAAAAATTAATGGGTCTGAGCACTATGGGACTTAACTTCTCAGCTCATCAGTCCCCTAGAACTTAGAACTACTTAAACCTAACTAACCTAAGGACATCACACACATCCATGTCCGAGGCAGGATTCGAACCTGCGACCGTAGCGGTCACGCGGTTCCAGACTGTAGCGCCTAGAACCGCTCGGCCACTCCTACCGGCTGTGTAGGCAATATTACCGTCATATGTATATGTGCATATCGCTATCCCGTGACTTATGTCACCTCATTGAAACTACCAGATAAATGGGAGCCATTTAAAAAAATCATAAGCTCACCGGATGAAATATCTCTAACCCACTTAGCACACAGATTGCATTGGAGCGCTGTAGGTGATTTAGAACAAATCCCAGGAGGTTACGTGTCCCTACACAGCTGACGTATGTCATGGCAGTGGATATGTGTGAGCCGGTGGTGTATATGGAACGATCGCATTAAGGTGGGTTGACGTGAAAAGGTGACAGAATTGTAGAAAGGAGATGTCGTGTGTCGACGTGCTCATGTCCATACTGTAAATGAAGTGTCCGATTTGTTGGTATATCAAAGCGGAATGTCCACCGTTTCTACAAGGAATGATGTACTAGACGTAACCATGTAAGACGGCATACGTAAAAACATTTTAATCGACAAGGATCACAGACGATTGCCAAGCCTTGTTTCAAATCTGACAGGAAGGTGACACTAATGCAAGTCCATTTTAACAGTTTCCGAGCGAACAATGCGATGGGAACTGTATCCAATGGACATTTGAAGTCGGATGCCACGAAAAAGAGCATTGCTCACAGCGCCACAATTTGCCCTTTTTTTTTTTCAAATGGTGCAAGGTGTCGAGTGCGCTGACAGAGCAATAAGGCGTTTAACTCGCCGGGTGTGGAGGGTATAATTCAGGCTGGTATGGTACTGTGGTGTTTGCGGACGTTTTTCGTACCATGACTTGTGTCCAGTCATTCAGGATACCGTCATTATGAACTAAGATGTTTATTTCAACATTCTCGATTTCCAAGTGCTGTTCGTTCTTCTACACCTTCGTGGTGAGCGTATTGTGGGCACTGTTTGTGCTCGACTGAGATTGATATTTATACATTCACTCACCGTATATTATTAGCCATAAATAATAAAATATCGCCAGATGGTATTTTTTGCGATCTTTCCAAAGGGTTTATGGCGTAGATCATGTTACTTTCTCAGAAAAATTTAAGTTTTATCGAACAGATGACTTTAAAAATAACTGGTCTGAACCTACATAACTTACAGGTTGCAAAAGTACTGAATGATTCAAACAATATTTTAGTGGCTGTGGAGAACTCACGAAGAAAGTCCCACCGGGCTCAGTTTTGGTTCCACTAATGTTCCTTGTATACGAGTATGTGAATTACCTTCCACTTAATACTCGTCAAGCAGAATTGGTACTTTTCACAGATAATAGTAGTGTTATTTTAAATCCCATGAAAGAGAAATCAACAGAAAAAACGGTGTTTCTCAAAAAATTATATAACCGCTAGTCTTGGAAACGACGAATCAACCCCCTAATATACTTTATGTATTTCCACTCAATAACGTCTTATGGAATAATTTTCTGGAGTAACTTATCACATTGAATGAAAGTATTGATTGCAAAAACAAAAGTAATGAGAATAATATGTGGTGCTCACGTGCAGCCATCAAGTAGATACCTCTTCAAGGAGTTAGGAATTTTAACAGCATCGTCACAATATATGAGTAGTGATTAGTGATGTCCATATCTATAGTACTAGAAGCAAAAGTGACCTTGATTACCCATTATCAAAGGTGTCAGTGGTTCAGAAAGGAGTTCAAAATGCAACTCCAAAAATGTTTGGTCATTTTCCCAATAACAAAAACCGAATTTTTATTCAAAAACCCGTACCTTGCTAAAAAATAAAAGAAAATCAAATAAAGAGGGAGAGACCCTAATTGTTAATGTAGTTCCGTGATTAGGACAGAAAAATAACAGGTTAGTTAATGTTAAAACTAATCATCTTAAAACTAATCATATATACATATCCTGCAAACTACGTCATGCTACATAATTTCGACAAAAATCGGCATTTTTTCCGTTTCCTGTCGTTCCTTAGTTACTTCATAATTCGTGGAGAACTCACTATATAAAACGCCGTTTGTTTTTTGGCATACGCCTTTCGATCCTTTTATTTATGAAGCATCTTCAGCGGCTTGTAATACATGTTTGTCAGTAGTTACAATTATGTTACTATGTAACGTTTATTCGTGTTATTCTCTTGTTCTTTCAGGTTGGCAACAACTTTTGCAGTACAAGTTTCGTGATGTTAAATGTTACTTGTGAGTTCCTGTGTTCGTCCTAGTACATGTGTGTAGTCTTTCCCAAAAAAATGAACAAATATCAAACCACATATACAACACAAACAAAAGACGAAAGGTAAACACACAGCGACAATAGGTAACGCTACACGCTGTAACCACACGCACTTTCACCACCGTTCAACACATAGTCAGAAGTGGAAGTGAATGGTTGTAATAAATGTGGGTGAAAATACGCCGGAAATCAGCCGTCTGGAGTGTGGGGTCTGAGTAAACACGTATCCAGGACCACGTACATAGACTAGGAAAATCGGAAATCGTAAGTAACATCAAACGATAATTTAAACTCACGAAACTTGTGCTGCTAACGTTGTTTTCATCTTTAAAAAAAAACAAAAGAACAACATGAGAAAACGTATAATAGTCTCACACTTGTAACTATTACATAAAACATTTATGTATTACCCGCCGCTGAAGATGTTTCATAAATAAAGGAAGCAAAACGCTTATGGCAAAAAACAAACTTCCTTCCATTTAGTTGCAAAGACAAAACACACCTCCATGAAAAAAAAAAAACGTTCAAATGAGCTATGAAACATGTAAATAACTAGCTCCCGTCTTCCAAGATGAAAACAGCCGTATAAACAGTGCTGCACTCATTCGTTTCTCGTTTGACGAACACTCAGGAAACACATAGCACCTCGACTGGTCCGCTGAAGCAGCCACTGTCAATTCCATAGAAATTGTATGGTACTACCAGTAATAGCGGGTGAAACGTAGCGATCAACAACCCCTCATATTGTAGATATACGGTATCTAATCATCGCTGACTGGCTCCGGCTGGATATGGCGCATCTGAAAAAACTTATGGACTCTACTTCTCGCACAATTGAGGCAGTTATCAAGGCCACAGGCACTGTTGGACGGTATAAGAATAAGGGTTTTGTCTGATGTGGTATTGTATTCACGATAACATTCAGGCCTTGAAAATCCGTAGGCCTGTGTAATGAGTGTGTGCCGGAGCCATGCTAGGCTGTGGATCGGCAGCGCGGTGTCCAACAAACGGGGACTTTCCGGCGTTTGCGCAGACAGGAGGCTGGATTTTCCGGCGCCGGCGCCGCAGCCCATTAACCCGCAACCGCTTTCGCTGCTAACAACGGCCTAAGCGTATTTACCAGCCCTTCCTACAGTTCCACTCTCCGAATACCTCCCCTAACAATTTCCGTGCAGGGATTCCTGCACCCTTTTCACACTGCGTCTACTTCCCTTTCTTCCTTTCTGCTTGTCGGCGTCTTGACAAATAGTTGCTCATCAAATGTAGTACTTACCTTAGTTCGTCTCCCAGAACTTCTTACATTCTGGTGTCCTTCAGATTAATCGAAACTGCAGTAAAAAATAAAACAATAAAAAATATTTGTCTGTCGCGTTAGTGGCGAAGTGTTGGTACCCTAACTGTTATGAATAAATCATTTGTTTTGATGTGTACCACTCACATTATACACCGAAGAGCCAAAGAAACTGGCACACCTTCCTTATATCATGTACGGCCCCCGCGAACAAGCAGAAGTGCCGCAGCACGACGTGGCATGGACCCGAATACTGTCTCAAGTAGTGCTAGATCGAACTGACATCATGAATGATGCAGGGCTGCCCATAAATCCGTGGGAGTACGAGGAGGTGGAGATCTCTTCTCAACAGCACGTTGCAAGGCATCCCAGCCATGCTCAATAATGTTCATGTCTGGGGAGTCTGGTGGCCAGTGAAAGTGTTTAAACTCAGGAGAGTGTTCCTGGAGCCACTCTGTAGCAATTATGGACGTTTGGGGTGTCGCATTGTCCTGCTGGAATCGCCCAATTCCGTCGGAATGCACAGTGGACATGAATGGTTGAAGGTGATCAGACAGGATGCTTATGTTCGTGTCACCTGCCAGAGTCGTATCTAGACGTTTCAGGTGTCCCATATCACTTCAACTGCACTCGCCCCACACCCTTACAGATACCTCCATCAGCTTGAACAGCCCCTGGTGACATGCAGGGTCCATGGATTCATGAGGTTGTCTCCATACTCGTACACGTCTATCCGCTCGATTCAATGTGAAAGAGGACTCGTCCGACCAGACAACATGTTTTCATTCATTAACAGTCCAATGTCGGTGTTGACGGGGCCCAGGCGAGGCGTAAAGCTTTCCGTCGTGCAGCCATCAAGGGTACACAAATGGGACTTTGACTCCGAAAGGCCGTATCGATGATGTTCCGTTGAATGATTCGCACGCTGGCACTTGTTGATGGCCCAGCATTGATATCTGCAGCAATTTGCGGAAGGGTTGCACTTCTGTGACGTCGAACGATTCTCTTCAGTCGTCATTGGTCCGGTTCTTGCAGGATCTTTTTCCGGCCTCAGCGATGTCGGAGATTCGATGTTTTACCGGATTCCTGACATTCGCGGTACACTTGTGAAATGGTCGTACGGGAAAATCCCACTTCATCGCAACCTCGGAGGTGCTGTGTCCCATCGCTCGTGCGCCGACTATAACACCATGTTCAAACTCACTTATATCTTGGTAACCTGCCACTGTAGCAGCAGTAACCGATCTAACAACTGCGCCAGACCCTTGTTGTCTTATATAGGTGTTGCCGACCGCAGCGCCGTATTCTGCCTGTTTACATATCTCTGTATTTGAATACGCATGCATATACCAGTTTCTTTAGCGCTTCGGTGTAATTGCGCGCATAATACTGACACATGGTGGTAGAAATGAACTTTGTGCCTCGTGCACAACAAAGTAAGCAACAGACCAGTACTAAAAGACGAAAATGTGTATGACAGTCCGTCTTACAAAATGTCGTAATATAGTACCAATCTTGTTGATGGCCCAGCATTGAAATCTGCAGCAATTTCGGAAGGGTTGCACTTCTGTCACGTTGAAAGATTCTCTTCAGTTGTCGTTGGTCCCGTTCTCGCAAGATCTTTTTCCGGCCGCAGCGATGTTTTACTAGATTCCTGATATTCACGGTACACTCATGAAATGGTCGTACGGGAAAATCCGCCCTTCATCGCTACCTCGGAGATGCTGTGTCCCATCGTTCGCGCGCCGACTATAACACAACTTTCAAACTCACTTAACTCTTGATAACTTGCCATTGTAGTAGCAGTAACTAATCTAACAACTGCGCCAGACACTTGTTGTCTTGTATATTTATTTTAAAATTTAATATATTACTACACGTTGGAGCATGGTTCGCTCATATCAGGTGTTTTGTATTGCATGCACATGGATACGAAAATTACTGAAATAATCTAAAATTAGCTATTTGATACTTTTGTAAACTATGTCTAATCTTGACCCAGTAGTCACCTTTTCCGGCAAAAAAAAAAAAAAAAAAAAAAAAATAAGGGGTCGGGGACAGGGCGGAAATGGAGACAGAGGGACGGATAAGGTGATGTCCATTGCTGTTGTTGTTGTTGTTGTGGTTGTGATGTTCAGCTGCATTTAGTTGATTGTGGAATTGTCTCTGTTGGACGCGGTTCCATAATCAACAACAAAATCCGAACAAAACGAAGTAAATTCCCTAACACAGATTCTTTTACGGCACATAGACGTAAGAAACACACATAGGAAAAGAAACCCACTACACTACAGTACACTGTTGATGACAAACAGCTGGAGACAGCATCTGCCGTAAAACATCTAGGCGTAACTATCCAGAGCGACCTTAAGTGGAATGACCATATAAAACAGTTTCATCGGAATAATCTTAAGGAATTGTAACTCATTCACGGAAGAAATGGCTTATAAGGCGCTTGTTCACCCGATTCTTGAGTATTGTCCCTCTATCTGGGATCCCTATCAGGTAGGACTTATCGAGGAGATAGAGAAGATCTAACGAAGAGCGGCGCGCTTCGTCACGGGATCGTTTAGCTGGCGAGAGAGCGTTACGGAGATGCTAAACAAACTCCACTGGTAGACATTAAAAGAGAGGCGTTGGGCATCACGGAGAAATTTACTATTGAAATTTCGGGACAGCACTTTTCAGGAGGAATCAGACAACATATTACTTCCCCCGCGTATTGAACACGGGGAGAGAATTCGGGAAATTAGAGGCCAATACAGAGGCTTACCGCCAATCATTCATCCCACGCACTATTCGCGAGTGGAACATGGTTGGAGGGGTCAGATAATGGTACCGAAAATACCCTCCGCCACACACCATTAGGTGGCTTGCGGAGTGTGATGTAGATGTAGATACAGATTTTAAGATCAATAAAAGAGAATGAAAGAATCGTCAAATCAATCATGGCTGACCAAGAGACGAGTGATTCGAGTGTTCTCTCGAGGTGTTCGACACTTACTGTTCCCACCCCTGAAGAGGGCCTGGGGCAGAATGCAGAAAACGTTACTGAATGGCATACTAGAATTAACCAACTGCTAGATACTAGTATTAAGAATGGCAAAATAAGCAATACAGCAGTACTCTCTATCAAAAAGGAACTCGCCGCCTGGGCTATCGCTAGTGCGAAGCTCGAGGGGCGACTAGAGGAATTAGAGAAAGAAAATGAACGACTGCGAAAACAGCCCACCAAAACGTGGGCAGGAGTGGTCGCACAAGCGGCCACTAAAACACAAACAACAAAAGAGACCACTGAAAAGGTGTCCAAAAGGCCTGACACGGCAGTCTTCCTAAGACCCCGGCCAGGCCAGGACATTAAAAAAGTACAAGAACTCTTCACAACCACTGTAAACCCGGCAGCAGACAAAATAAAAATAAACAAGGTAAAGGCAACAAAAAATGTCGTAATAGTACATGTTGCCACTGAAGAAGACCGGGATAAGATACTCAACCATGACAAACTTAAAAAGGTCGTTAAGTGTGAACCGCCCAAAAAGCGGAATCCCTTGGTGATCTTGTATGACGTGCCCACCACAATAAATGAGAATGATATCTATGAAACAATAAGTCAACAAAATTTTGAGGAAATGAGTCTGGAGAATTTCAAAAAAGAATTCAAACTGCGGTTCAGAACTGCACCCAGAGAGCGCGATGTAGTACATCATGTAGCTGAAGTCTCGGGAAGTATGTGGCGTAAGCTTACCACTATGGGCAGAATATATATGGGGTTCCACTCGATAAACGTAAGGGACTACCTCGTACTCCCCCGTTGTCACAACTGTGGAGACCTCGACCATATACACAAACACTGTGAGCGGAAGCCGGCTTGCTCCAGGTGCGGCGCTGAAGATCACACTAGGAAAACTTGTGGCAAAACAGGGATATGTATCCCCTGTGCAAGAAGAGGGAAAAGAAATTGTAATGCCACAGGAAGAAACTGCCCCACATACAGGGCTCTAGAGCAAAGGCTTATCTCGAGGACTGATTATGGCTGAGTCCATATCAGGCAACAGGAAGCCTAAAAGAAAGTCTCCGAGTAAAAGGGTAAGGGATGCACTTAGGGCCAGCAGATTTAGGGAGTTCCTACAAGGAGCCACTAAAACCCAGACCAGAAAGGTAGAAACAAAAGATGCTGGTGTACAAACGGACCCATGCGGTCCGATTAGTGCTCCCTTCCCCCGAAACCGGGGACTAAGGTCGCTTGAAGAACTAGAACGACCGAAAGGGCGACCTGTGGCAAAACAAATGGTAACATCAGAGAAACAAAAAGTACAAGATAACGCAATAAACAGCACATCATCCGATACAAACCCTCTCACACAAAAAGGTTCGGGCGTAGATCCCAATAGGGTATACCCCAACCTAGAACACGCATTACAACTTGCGCGACTGGAGGAGCCGGCGGTCCTCACCACAGCATTGAGGCATGTGGTACGTGTCGGGCATGAATATGGCAGAGACGTCACCTTCTCGTTAATGGAGGCTGTTGACAGAATACAGCTGAAGACAATGAACCTCCCCACTGACTTCGGAGCCCTGCGTGACCTAGTCAAAAAAGTTTTCGAAAGAAGAAACGAGAAGTTCGATCTTAATGAAATTTACAGTCAATCTGTCATCACAAATGGAAGACTAGCTCACGATTGGAGCAAGAACTGGCCGGATTCGCACATCAGAACATATTACGCACGTGACCCATTTAAACGTAGGACAGATTAACTCACACAATAGCAAATTAGTCATGCAGGAACTCCGCAGGGTAGTGGAGGAGAGGAGTGTGGATGTGCTCTGTCTGCAGGAACCATACTCCCTGGCTGGGCGAATCCCTTTTGCAGCAGCTAACTGGCAAGTCGTTCACAGCGAAGCGGAACCCAAAGCAGCTATAATGATAATAAACAAAGCGATAAGAGCCACAGTCCTCTCTCAGTTCTGCGACGATCACTGCAACGTCGTGGAAATCCAAACACCAGCCGGAGTACTATACATCATTAATATGTACTTCCAGTACGGCCGGGGAATAGACGAATTCCTAGACAAACTTACGCAAATAGCCATGGCGTTGCGGGGACGTCGATGTGTCATTACTGCAGACATAAATGCCAAATCCCCCCTGTGGTTCAGCGGCACACGAGACGATAGAGGAGAAAAGGCTGAGGAGACCATCATGGCGTTACAATTGATTGTCGCCAACAAGCAAGGAAATCCATCCACCTACGTAGGAGGTGGGGGTGAAGGCACAAACATTGACGTCACATTGGTCACGCCCAATCTCGCCACCAGAGTAACCAATTGGATGGTCTGGGATCAGGTGACAACCAGTGACCACAACCTTATTACGTTTTCATTAGGGAACGAGGAGTGCCGCTGGGACATGAGATGGGAGACACAGCTGAATTACAACAGTGCTGACTGGGACCGCCTGTCACGGGAGTGTGAAATACCGATATTGCCAGATGGTGACGAAAATGTCGAAGGATATGCTGAAGAACTGGTGCAAGCGGTTGTCAGGGCGGTAAAAGCTGCCGTACCAACCAGGAGGAGAGCCGTAGCGGCCCCCCCGTCGCCATGGTCTACCGAACTTGGACAGATGCGCCAGTCTGTACGGAGGGCGAGGAGGTACTACCAGCGGAGTGTCGTCTGGTTGCAAAGATATAGAGAAGAAAAGGAACACTTCCAACAGGAGCTTAAGGCAGTTAGGCTACAGAGCTGGGAGAAATATGTACGAACACAGCTAGCCACGGACCCATGGGGTGTACCGTACAAGTTAGTACGGGAAAAGATCAGGTCACCCATGGTGCTGTCCACCGTCAGGGATCAGGGCAGGATGACGGAAACCTGGCAGGAAACTGCTGAGGTCCTACTCCGTGTCCTGCTGCCTGACGATGACGAGAACGATGACTCCGAGGCACAGCAACAAATTCGGAGACAAGACCTAGAAGAATATCAGAACAACAATGTGGTATATCCCTTCTCTGAAGAAGAAGTAGCCGCTCAGATAAATGCCCTCAAAAGAGGCAAGGCTCCTGGCCCAGACGGCATCACCGCGGAGGTGGTGCAATTCCTGGCCCCCCGGCTGGTAGCTCCTCTCACAAAGTTATATAATGAGTGTTTGAGGCTCGGTAAATACCCCCAAATCTGGAAAAGAGCCACAGTAGTGATAATTAAGAAAAGCCCGGATAAAGATCCACAAGAAGCAAAGTCTTATAGACCTATCTGTTTATTAGACACACTGGGGAAACTTTTTGAGAGGTTGCTGGCAGACAGACTGGCAGCACACAGAGTTTTGTGCGGGATGAGCGACAGACAGTTCGGCTTCAGGGCTGGGAGATCGGCGTCTGACGCTATCGCCCTGGCTGCGGAGGTCTGTGCCGCTACCCCGCACAAATACGTGGTCGGCATCATGGTAGACATCAGTGGCGCCTTTGACAACCTGTGGTGGCCCTCCCTCTTCTCTCGCCTGCGTAAGAAGGAGTGCCCGAGGTCGTTATATGACTGTCTGAGGAGCTATTGTGAGAATAGGGAGGTCTGGCTATCGTCCCCTAGCGGGAGAATAAGTAAGAAGATCACCAAGGGGTGTCCACAGGGATCTGTCCTGGGGCCACTCTTTTGGGACATTAATATGGAACCCCTTTTGGACAATCTACAGAATAGTGACGATGTGCTAGAGGGCATAGCCTACGCGGACGACCTCCTCCTGCTGGTTGGCGGCCGTAGCCGCGAAGAGCCGAAAATTGAGAGGGCTATTTCCATCTTGAGTACATGGTGCCATACGACCAAAATGAAAATCTCACCAACAAAGTCCACGTACCTACTCTTGAAAGGGCAACTAGTCAGGAATCCAACAGTAAGAATAGATGGCTCACCAGTTCTCCGACGCCATGAAGCGCGATACTTGGGAGTAATCGTCGATGAGAGGTGGACTTATGCATCACATATTGACACTGTCACACATAGATCATTAGAAACACTAAACAACTTAATATCAATCGGTCACAAGCGATTCCACCTGCCACCAGAATTGATCAAATTATATCATAATAGTATACTGACATCTATTGTAGGATATGGGTCAGGAGTCTGGGCCCACAGGCTCACGAGGGTTATGCCTGCCATGGCTGTGAGAAAAGTGCAGCGGAACATGCTTCTTAGATCAGTAGGGGCATATAGAACAACACCGGGCGGAGCACTAACGGTGTTAATGGGGCTTTGTCCGCTTGACATTAAAATCAGAGAACAAGCGACATGGTACTGGGTTAAGAAGGGAAACAGGGAGAAAATAGTTGATCTAATGGGGACACATGTGGGAAATAAATTGGAAATTAAACGCAGGGGGGAAGAACTTTGGCAACAACAATGGGATAACGAAGAAACCGGTCGCACAACATATGAACTGCTGCCCAACATTAGGGAAAGATTGCAATTAAAACATTTCACACCATCACGAGGACTGCTGCACTTCCTCACAGGTCATGGACCCTACCCGGCATATTTATGCCGGTTCGGGAAACGGGCTACACCAGCGTGTGACTGTGGGGCCACACCGGGCACCCCAGAACACGTGGTGTATGAGTGCCACCTCTTTGACGACGTAGCAGCGCAATTACGTCAACAGCTACCCCATTTTGACACGTATCACCTGCTCAGGCACGAGGACCATTTTTCAACTCTAAATAAATTGGCGAATGAGATATCGCTTAAAGTAACAAAGGAATATCTAAGGAACAACGACTAGATATCATACACCAAATCTGACTCTGCGCACCTGTCCTGTTCCGCCGGGGCGTGGATTGGCCAGCCGCCTCACGGCTGGAATCCGCCACGTCTGGGATTAGGGGGAGGGTGCGCCCAACCACCGATCTAGACACTCACCTATTTTGACTCTAGGCTAAGTTAGGTTAGATGTAGGATAAGCTAGGATAACAAAATAGTATAGTACTGCAGCGAACAACAACTCCGGCCAGCCCGGTGCCAGGGGCACGTTCACCGGGATTAGCTCGGTGAACAGGGCCACTAAGTAGGTTTATACAACGCTGGCACACCTGTAACGCTGCAGGTAGATGTACATTAGCATAAGAAGAATAAAATAGCATAGAAAGACATAATCGTAGTGCCCATAGTGAGAATAAAGGAAAACTAACATAGAGTAAGCTGTAGTAGTAATATCAAATTGTATCAACTAGGACCCACTAATTATATAAGGTGGTGGGTTGTTATGTATCACATATATTGAAGAATAAAGATTTCTTTAAAAAAAATGGAATGGAAGAATGTAAGATATTAGGAATATTAGGAAACAAAAATTTAAACTTAGAAGGAATTCAGAAGAATGCAAACATGTTAAAAATGGTATTAAATTAACCAAAGAGAATTAATGTCGTATAACCACGTCAAAAGAATGAGCCCGAACAGACTGATAAGAAAAAGTGTACAGCATTTTGTAAAATTAAAACGGAAAACCAATTCGCTTAAGAAAGTGCCTGGAGACCTAAAGAAATTTGCCTAAGGAAACAGGAAAATTGAAGACAGAGCAAAATAAAGGAGCAAAATTAAGAAGTAGGAAGGCTTCCTAGACAAAGCGAAAGTAGAGAAGAAACTAGACGGCAGAAGCTAGGAAAGAAAAGATGAGCAGGTGAAAAAGTTCTGGAGAAAGCTTAAAGCTAACTTAATAACTTAAACTTAGTCGTTGGCTGTCCTGTAACGAAAGTAGTGGAAGATGAGCCACTTTAAGTAACGAAAATATTTCGCGATATTCCTTAGTTTAAGATTAAGCCTGAAGAGATGCTTAAAAGAACTCTGTAATTTTTGTAGTAATTTTGTTTTAATATTGACGTAAGTCCCTTACATGCCAGAATACGTTTTATTTATATATAATAAGTTTTGAAACTGGATTATTAAAAATAGATAAAAGTTAAGACTGCGGTTTTAATCCATCTGGTGTCCTCTGCCCCTACTTGAGTACAATGCACAGAACGTTCATATAATTATGTGAAACTGTAGGTTGACTCTTACATAGAAAATAACAGCAGACAATGCGATTTATTTATTTATATAGCGCCATTACCGGTTTCGAACCGACAGGTTCATCATCAGACGGCCGGCCGGAGTGGCCAAGCGGTTCTAGGCGCTACAGTCCGGAACCGCGCGACCGCTACGGTCGCAGGTTCGAATCCTGCCTTGAGCATGGACGTTTGTGATGTCCTTAGGTTAGTTAGGTTTAAATAGCTCTAAGTTCTAGGGGACTGATGACCTCAGAAGTTAAGTCCCATAGTGCTCAGAGCCATTTGAACCATCTTCAGACCTGTCGGTTCAGAATCGGTAACGGCGCTATTTAAATAAATAAATAGCATTGTAAAAACCGTCTGGTTGCTGTTATCTTCTGTGTAAGAGTCAGCGTATATTTTGTTCACAGCCATGGGCTCAGAATGTCAGTTTTCGACAAAACAGTGTGTGAATCTGTCACAAAAGTTTTTCTTTGGGACGGTGTTCAATTCGCGCACAACATAGACATGAATGTCGGTTATGTAATCAATGCGTTGATCTTTAGTTCATATTGATAACACCATGTCTCGCCACCCGTGATTAATTTTCCAAAAAATAACTGTCCACATGAAAGGCGTCCACATGTTCTTATCTCTGTTTGGGAGTCGAGGTGTGCGGGACAAACTTTGCACACACTTCTCCCTTCTTCAAAACATTCTGGAGAATGTCTTTAACATTTGATTTAGAGATGTTGCTCTGCGACTTGTGACACACTACGGCCTCACACCCACTACGTAACTCTGCCTGCTCACAACTGTCTGGTCGAATGCACATCTATTGTTTACAATTGTTAGTTGAACTTGCCGTCGTAGTAACTGCGCTGAAGTCGCTTATAAACCAGGAATAAAATCAGTCTTTTTGGACAGACAGTGTATGCGACATAAAGGAGGGAATGAAGATATTTCATTTTAATTTTGAGTATAAATACATATCTTGTAGGTGTTTTTTGATATTTTAGCCTCTTTCCTGAATTTCTAGCATTTCACTATACTCACTGTTTCCTGAGGTTTTACTAATTACATCATTTATCAGTCTGAAACAGACCGTAGCATGCTATCGAGAACACCATATCTGTAAGAATAGGATACTATAGGGGTGAAATAAAATCGTAGTATCTCTAGGAACAGGATGCTATAGAAGCAAAATAAAATCGCAGCTCTACAGCGACATTTGACATAAGATTAAGACTAGACGGGTAGATGGTATGTTTGCAACATTTTTATTAAGTTTCTTCTTATACTCAAAGCGGGTCAAATCCTCGCAGAGACTGGGAACATATTTAAACTCGAAATAGTAAAAGCAAGACAAAATCAGATTCCTTTTAACAATAACTGATTCATAAATGTTTCACCAGATACTGCATATTGCCACACACTTCTTTTCTACTGTACAGCAATGTTCACATGGCTGCAGGATGTACTTCAGATAATCACATTCACAGTTCGTCTATTTACAGAGTGTAAATCGATGTTGTTAATTTGATTGATAGTTTAGCACTGGAGCAGGATTAGAAATCTTTGCAACTGAGGGTGCAGTTTTAAAATGCGTTAATGACAAGGTTAAATAAACAGCTGCCCTACGCACTTGAAATATATGGGCGCAAAAAATTTGAAAATACGATTTCGCTAAATACTCTAAAAGGGACAGAAACACTTTTTCAAGGTATTTAAGAATAATAAATTGTGATATTTTTATTGTTGCGCCATGATCAAGGAGTTTCCGAACAATACCTCTATCTTCGACGACTACATTCACGTTTTGAGGGCTGCATTTGCTACGATTTTGTATCGAGCATTAAACGAGAGAAGATGACCTATGAAATGTAATGATAATAATTTCGCTTGACTAAACGGCCTCCGGCACGCTTTTGATTTTACTCTACCTGACGACTTCCGTATCCCTAACCTACCCCATCTACCCTACTGGGAAAAGGGGACCTACAGTTTAACGTATGATCCAAACCACATACAACTGGAGAATTTTCACGTGATTGAGAGGTGAAAGGTAAGTTAAAAGCGGACTGAAATATTCTATGGTTAGACCGGGATTCGATGTTGCGATCTTTTGGTTTCCAGTCACGCGCTTTACCACTAGACCATTATGCCCAGTGCGAAATGTAATGTAAAATTATAATAAATATAAATCTTAGTGTTTTGAATATGGCTGTGATCAGCAACCGTAAGTAATTACAGCGGTGATCGAGCGGTTCTGGGCGCTTCAGTCCGGAACCGCGTGACTTCTACGGTCGCATGTTCGAATCCTGCCTCGGGCATGGATGTGTGTGGTGTCTTTAGGTTAGTTAGATTTAAGTAGTTCTAAGTTCTAGGGGACTGATGACCTCAGATGTTAAGTCCCATAGTGCTCAGAGCCATTTGAACCAATTAATTACAATGTCACAAATTAGCAGCCAAACGGTTGCAAATAGAATTTAAAATTCTTTAACTAGTTTTCAACGCCAACTAGGGGCGCCTTCTTCAGAAGAAACTGTTACCTTACCTAACAATAACACAGGAAGGTACATTAACAGCAGGCAGGCATTAGAACAAACAATTTTTACAAATTAAATTGCATAAAAATACATGTGGTAAGAAGGAAATTTGAGCAACATCGCTCTAGTCAAAACATTAAAACCACAATTAAAACATTTTCCACCTGAACACATAACAGGCATAGTCAAAATTTTAAAACAATATATAAATATGGCACTAAGGGCACTACAGTGGTATACGACACGAGTGGGTAGCAGCGACTGCGCGAGCAGGCCGTAGCAAATGACGATGTGAATAGGATACAGCTCGCGCCATGTAGTAGCAGAATTTACAAAGGTTTAACAACATCTATATGAAATTAATATAATAGTGATTGACAAATTAAGAGGATATAAATCATAACAGCACGGGAGAGGAAATAGTATTTAAGGGCTTAACAGGAAACGGGTAACCAACATTAGCTATCAGACATCTTTAAGTAACGGCTTTAAGCCATTGAAAAAAATTTTTAGTACGCGACTGCAGTTGTTCATTTAATATGAGGCCATCATTCAGAGAAAGGTGTTTGAAGATCTGTAACTCTTCCAAAATTTTTAATCTAAAACCCTTTCTTTCACAGTGCAAAATTTCGATGTCACGAGTTTCTATAGGTTTGTGGCCTGTGATTAACAGGTGGCCGCAGAGGTAATTAATAGTATAAATTGTAAGTGTGCCAATAGTTCGTAATTTCAAATGTCTCTAAAAACAACTTTAACCGTACATTCAGAACTACAACTTATCGATTATAACATAGAGACTGAAAATTTTATAAAGTAATTCATTTTTATAAATTTTAGCTTGAAATGTAACATACTGTGTATAAAAACATATGAAAGTTTTCAGAAAAGCAATTGGGATAATATTGACCTGTCCAAAATTCGAAAAATAATACTGGTATCGACAACTACTATTGAGGAAAAGTAATGCTAGAGGAGGATGTCCCGTTGCAAGGACATCCGCCAAATTTTGGTTCTTATGTTTACTCACAGTCTGTAGTTCTTTCTAAGCTGTCTTTGAGTCGAAGCCTTGCAGTTCTTCGCCGATTTTCCATAAATTTTACATAAAAAATAAGTCTATTTGTAGGTGCCAGGTCTTGGTGTATTCGGAGTTCTGGATTGCTTAGGATTTTTCTGTATATTGTTGTGGCTAACTGCGATCGCATAATTTCAGGAGGCACTGTGTTTGTTAGAATGGGGATCCAGGCTCATGTGGTGGCTATGAGTATTCCAGATTTTATGCACACTGTCTCCTTCAGTTGGACCTCCACTTTCACTATGCGTGCATTCCTCATCCACACTTGTGAACAATATTCAGCCACGCTATAGACAAGGGTTAATGCTGAAGTCCTCAAGGTGCAAGTCGCACGAATCTAGGGCTGTATTAAACCAACGTTAAAGTTACTGACCAAAATAACACAGGAAAAACCGTCCATCTTCGCTCTCACACTTCACAGTCTCTGTGATTTTTTTGAAGTTGTGCGCAATCAAGACGGCGGTTTTGAAAAAAAAGAAAAACTATTCCATACATATTCTACAGTTCCATTCCTTTCTTTTATGCTAGATTACTTTGACAGACCTATGACTAGAATGATCCACTAATGTAAAATAGGAAGGAAATTCCATAACAGCACTTTTATGCAACTAAAAATAAAACTTGCACTTCTGAAAAACGACTTCGCCCATGGTAGTATCCTACCCCCCTCCCGCCCCCTCCAATTTTCCCTGTAACTCAATGACGGACCATCACCTATTATATCACCTACTTCCTAAAAGCAGATGATTTGACCATCACTGCTCAAAGAAGAGATTTGAGAAGTTGGAACACAACGTGGAACGTGGTCAAAGTAACATATAAGAATACTAACTGGAACATTCCCTTAAAATCGTTCAAATACACAAGTCAGCGCTTCCCCTCTGTCGCACAAAACAAGAAAACTGAATGATGAATGCAACATGGAATGGCATCACCTTGGAACACACAGATAAACCGTCATACGTCGATGTCGTACTGGACTGGTCACTCATGTACAAACTTCACTGCGAAAAGTCCCAGCTTGAATTTGTGCAGCAAGAAATAACATGCTGAGAGTATTGGCTAACAGCAAATGAGGAGTTAGCGCTAGGTGCTGAGAACAATTGCCTAGGCACTGTGATTCATGCTGAGAGAATTGGCTAACAGCAAATGAGGAGTTAGCGCTAGGTGCTGAGAACAATTGCCTAGGCACTGTGATTCTCTCAGATCTGTACATGCCATAAAGGTCAACTGAAACTTAAATGAAACATGTGTTGCATTGCAGCTTATCCCCAAACTGTCACGCAACATATTTTGTATAATCTTATATGCACAGCCTCATCAATGTCGTTGATCCTTTAATGCTGCATCACAACTGCAGACACTATTCAATGCTACCACTGACTGCTCAGGTAATTACGTCTTCTCCTACTTTCCTTTTATTATGGCGAGGGCCTTGTTATTTTCTGCAGCCTCGAAGAGCTCTTTCTAGTTGGTTTGCGAAATATGCAACCTTACATGAAAGGACCGCAGAGTCTTAAACATGTCTGGAGCTGAAAGCTGTCCTCCACAGCAGGTAGACAATGCAGAATTCGCTTCGTCCCACCTCAGTCCAGCAGGCAGCTCAGGGTCCACGCTACCTGCTGTAAAACTCCATTGTGCGACTAATCTGAAGGGATAATTTCCGAACATAAGATGTGAAGCCAAGTGTAGCCAGCAGAATAGGAGGAGCATGATACCCACCGATTTTCATCAGTGATGCTACGAAAGAATTTTTGTTTAAAATCCTTGCAACGGACACGATTGGCTCACAACAAACATTTCTGTTCAGAAGCCAGCTCGAGAAGCCTGCCACAGAATGGGAGAGATTTTCTGCTTTCCACTCTACATCATTCGTTAACCATAACAAAATCAGCGAGAGCAGGAGATTGTTTGACTTATTTACAAAATTATTATTGGTCAGAACTCGCAAAGTCTGATGTAATTGGCTGACGGTACTCATACACTAGCAGAAACAGCCAGGTTTCAGAGAGTGAAGTGAGAGGACACATATTGCTGAGCGATTGATGAATAAAACCCACTTACTCCTGGGAGATCGATGAGTAAAAACTTGCTGCCAAGGTGTCATACAGAAGGACGTCTTCATACTATGACTGAGTACAGAGGTCGAGCTGGACTCAGGATTTACAGCTGTTACCGCCGCCGTCTTCCACAGTTACGTGGTACGGGAGCGCGAAGAATGAGCCCGCGATGTAATCACCGAATCGAGGGGGAAACACGGCTAGTTAACTTTAAAAAGTACTCAATTCCACAGTTTTAACGTTTTCAGCCAGCTAGTTGCTTCCATCGAGCACTTCAGCAGCTATACTGATGTTCATACTTATTTTACCGTGTTCTTTCTTTAAACAGCTAACCGTTTTTGCAGCAATTGGTTGCATCCGCGGTTTATTCTCATGATTATGCTCTTATTGAGTTCACCCACCTGTGCCAAGTTTAGATTTTATAATTACAATCCTTTGTCCTCTGTTCACATACATATCACAGCCACGTGTTGATGCTTCACAGTAATAAACCAAATTGTTACAGTGACCGCTTGTTTCTGTTGCAGATACATGAATACCTCAGACATGCTGATTAATAACCGGTCGCGTGGAACCCACGCCGCTCCATAAATTACAGGGGTTGGAAAAAATAAGGAAAGACCGCGAGACATAAACGCTTGAACATAAATGGAGATGCTAGCCAAGGCTGCGGATTGCGCAGTTGTATTTGACAATGAACGGCACCTACACAATGTTCTCAATAAGTCGCAAGTGTCAGTTATAGTCAAGACAGTGCTCTATGAAGATGTGAGTTCATTATGTCGGAGCTCAGCGAATCCCAATGTGGGCATATTGATGGTGCTTGTGCGGTGACTGCTTCCATAGCCAAAGTAGCCGAAGTGTTTTAAGAGACACTATAAAGTAGATTTGTACGGCATACAGGGAAAGCGGAAAAACATCATCCACTAAGTCACAACGCGGGAGAAAGTGTGCGTTGAGCGATTGTGACAGACCTTATTGAAGAGGATTGTGACGAAAAATAAGAGAACGACAGACGCAAAAGACACTGCAGAACTGAGTGTCTCATTCGCGAACTGGCTAGCTTGGCTGCCTCTGGATCACGGGGTCCCGGGTTCGATTCCCGGCCGGTTTGGGGATTTTCTCTGCCCGGGGACTGGGTGTTTGTGTTGTCCTCATCACTTCATCACCATCATCATCATCATTCGTGATAGTGGCTAGAGTGGATTGTGTACAAAAACTGGACTGTGTAAAAATTGGGATTTTGTACGGGCGCTGATGACTGCGCAGTTGAGTGCCCCATAAACCAAACGTCATCAACATCATCACTCGCGAACCCTGTAAGCACCAAAACAAGACGAAGGGAGCTACATAAGCAGGCAAGTGCAGGGAGAGGCGGAATTCCAAAACCGCTCATCAGTTATGCAAATGCCCGTAATATGGACACGTGGAGCCGCAGCCATAACGCCTGGACTATGGAGCAATGTAAGGTTATCATTTGGTCGGATGAACCTTGACTCACAGTGTTTCCAACTTCAGGCCGAATTTACATCCAAAGACGGTATGGTGATGATTTGGGCAGCCATATCGTGGTACTCCAAGGACACCATGGTTACTCTGTAAGATCACATCACCGCCAAGGATGAGGTCACCATTTTGGCTGATTAGGTCCATCTCATTGTATAGATGCCTCGTTCACATAACCCACATCATCCAGGGCGATTTTGTGAGCATGAGGATGAAGTATCTCATCTCTGACTAGCACCACAGTCACCAGACCTCAATGTAATGGAGCCTTTGAGGTTTACTTTGGGGAGAAGAGTGCGTGAATGCTACCTACCTCCATCATCGATAACTTGCCGCTATTTTGCAGGAAAAATGAAATAATATTCCCTCGAAATCTGTACAGGACATATACACTCCTGGAAATTGAAATAAGAACACCGTGAATTCATTGTCCCAGGAAGGGGAAACTTTATTGACACATTCCTGGGGTCAGATACATCACATGATCACACTGACAGAACCACAGGCACATTGACACAGGCAACAGAGCATGCACAATGTCGGCACTAGTACAGTGTATATCCACCTTTCGCAGCAATGCAGGCTGCTATTCTCCCATGGAGACGATCGTAGAGATGCTGGATGTAGTCCTGTGGAACGGCTTGCCATGCCATTTCCACCTGGCGCCTCAGTTGGACCAGCGTTCGTGCTGGACGTGCAGACCGCGTGAGACGACGCTTCATCCAGTCCCAAACATGCTCAATGGGGGACAGATCCGGAGATCTTGCTGGCCAGGGTAGTTGACTTACACCTTCTAGAGCACGTTGGGTGGCACGGGATACATGCGGACGTGCATTGTCCTGTTGGAACAGCAAGTTCCCTTGCCGGTCTAGGAATGGTAGAAAGATGGGTTCGATGACGGTTTGGATGTACCGTGCACTATTCAGTGTCCCCTCGACGATCACCAGTGGTGTACGGCCAGTGTAGGAGATCGCTCCCCACACCATGATGCCGGGTGTTGGCCCTGTGTGCCTCGGTCGTATGCAGTCCTGATTGTGGCGCTCACCTGCACGGCGCCAAACACGCATACGACCATCATTGGCACCAAGGCAGAAGCGACTCTCATCGCTGAAGACGACACGTCTCCATTCGTCCCTCCATTCACGCCTGTCGCGACACCACTGGAGGCGGGCTGCACGATGTTGGGGCGTGAGCGGAAGACGGCCTAACGGTGTGCGGGACCGTAGCCCAGCTTCATGGAGACGGTTGCGAATGGTCCTCGCCGATACCCCAGGAGCAACAGTGTCCCTAATTTGCTGGGAAGTGGCGGTGCGGTCCCCTACGGCACTGCGTAGGATCCTACGGTCTTGGCGTGCATCCGTGCGTCGCTGCGGTCCAGTCCCAGGTCGACGGGCACGTGCACCTTCCGCCGACCACTGGCGACAACATCGATGTACTGTGGAGACCTCACGCCCCACGTGTTGAGCAATTCGGCGGTACGTCCACCCGGCCTCCACCATGCTCACTATACGCCCTCGCTCAAAGTCCGTCAGCTGCACATACGGTTCACGTCCACGCTGTCGCGGCATGCTACCAGTGTTAAAGACTGCGATGGAGCTCCGTATGCCACGGCAAACTGGCTGACACTGACGGCGGCGGTGCACAAATGCTGCGCAGCTAGTGCCATTCGACGGCCAACACCGCGGTTCCTGGTGTGTCCGCTGTGCCGTGCGTGTGATCATTGCTTGTACAGCCCTCTCGCAGTGTCCGGAGCAAGTGTGGTGGGTCTGACACACCGGTGTCAATGTGTTCTTTTTTCCATTTCCAGGAGTGTATTTATCTATTCGCAGAGGAATGGGAAGCTGTTTCGATCGCTAACGGTTTCCGTAGACCGTATTAGTCATGGTAATGTGTTGTGTTTTTGTCATTTCCGCATGTTTGTCCACCCTTTGTGTCTGACAAAAGCGGGCGGCTTTACAGACCTCCAATTCACGAATAGCTCCTCACGAACACACTGAGAAGCTCAAGCATTCCTCTGGAAGACCCCACGCTTTATTTGGCACTTCTTGTGGGCCTGGAAGACCAATCTCGCAAGAGATTCTTGAACAAAGAGCTTACCAAGCCCTTCCCTAAGGGAGATATCCAGCGGCAAGAGGTTGAACCATATCAGAACGGGCGTAGCACCAGTGAAGCAAAAACCTGCACAAGTGAGGCCGTCTATATGAATATGATGTGATTGTGGTGAATATCAGGATATAGAACTCTATGACTTCCTTTGCAAGCTGTGAAGTTCTTTAGTGGGTACAGGAGCGAAGAACAGATGGCGTTCATGAACACAGAATTCAAATATTAATTTGTTCTACATCTAATATCTAATAGTAAACATAGTACATAACTTTGTTGCGGTGCTTGTAGTATCAGTTGCTAACAGTAGCTTTGAATGTTGAAACATATACAGACACAAAGTTTCATGAACCTGTTACTCTTCAATAAAGCGTCAATTCAGAAGATTGGCGAGCCCTGGACACTATGAAAGTCTGTAAACGTTATTCACCTGGCAAACACACAAAATAGGTTCAATACAGGAATGTTCGATTTAAGTACACCCGCTGCTGGATCTCCGGTGAAGGGGACTCTCGCACCTTATTGGCAGTGGCGTAATCGTTCGTGGCAGTGCCCTCATGGGACGGTGGCGGCGTGCTTATTTGAAATTGCGACCTCTCGGATAACGGCCGATACCGCATGAACATTTCTTGCCCAGTCCTCCTCTAGTAAATGTACCCAGAATAAACTATGGGTGTGGAAGCATGGAAAGCATTGGACGTAGTCCAGTTTTAGGATGAAAAACTTTGATCTCCGAACACGAAGAAGTAATACCAAGAAACGAAAAGCAATAACAATGACGATAACGGCATTGATAGTTTTGTCTCAGAGTGTTTCAAATGGCTCTGAGCAATATGGGACTTAACATCTGAGGTCATCAGTCCCCTACAACTTACAAGGGAACGTCCCCATCGCACCCCCCTCAGATCTAGTTATAAGTTGGCACAGTGGATAGGCCTTGAAAAACTGAACACAGATCAATTGAAAAAACAGGAAGAAGTTGTGTGGAACTATGAAAAAAATAAGCAAAATATACAAACTGAAGAGTCCATGAGCAAGATAGGTGCGCCGTGGTCCTGCGGTTAGCGTGAGCAGCTGCGGAGCTAGAGATGCTTGGTTCAAGTCTTCCCTCGACTGAAAATTTTATTTTCGCAAAGTTATGATCTGTCCGTTCGTTCATTGACGTCTCTGTTCATTGTTGTAAGTTTAGTGTCTGTGTTTTGTGACCGCACAGCAAAACCGTGCGATTAGTAGACGAAAGGGCATGCCTCTCCAATGGGAACTGAAAACATTTGATCGCAAGGTCATAGGTCAACCGATTCCTAGTCTGATATATTCTATACGACACTGGTGACAGCATGTGCGTCACATGACAGGAATGTGTTGTCGACTCACCTAACTTGTACACTTGGCGAATGGGTAAAAACATTCTTCTACCTTGCCCGATTTAGGTTTTCTTGTGGATGTGATAATCACTCCCAAAAAATTAAATTTTTCAGTCGAAGGTAGACTTGAACCCAGGACCTCTCGTTCCGCAGCTGCTCACGCTAACCACAGGACCACGGCGCTCCTGAGGTAACGCTATCCTTGAAGTTGCCTATTTTCGCTATGGACTACTCAGTTTGTATATTTTGCTTATTTTTTTCATAGTTACACACAACTTCTTCCTGTTTTCTCAACTGTTCTGTCTTCAGTTTTTCAAGGCCTATCCACTGTGCTAACTTATAACTAAATCTGAGGGGGGTGCGATGGGGAGGTTCCCTTGTTAGAACTACTTAAACCTAAGTAACCTAAGGACATCACACACATCCATGCCCAAGGCAGGATTCGAACCTGTGACCGTAGCGGTCACGCGGTTCCAGACTGTAGCACCTAGAACCGCACGGCCACTCCGGCCGGCTAGAGTTTATAAAAGTATGAATTTTAGACAGTCATGATGTAAGAGCTTTGCGTAAAATCTATAACAGAGCATCTTGAGGGATTAAGGCAAGGAGATTGGGGTTTAATGTCCCGTCGATTGCTATTTCATTAGAGAAAAAAATTAAAAATACACTTGAGACATTCGCTTCGGCTCTGTAGCGGGTACTAGCAAGCCGGGATTTACTTGTGGAGGAGGTCGAGTAGATACTACAACACACACAAAATACAAAGGTCGTTCAATAAGTAATGCAACATTTTTTTCTCGGCCAGTTTCGCTTGAAAAAAAAAAAAAAAAAAAAAAAAAAAAGAGAGAGAAATTTTTCGTGGGACATCGGGGAACATTCCCGCTTCAGGTCCTATAGTTTCATGAAGTTGTGATAGGTGGAGGTGCTGTACGTACCCTTCAAAATGGCATCTGTGTCGGAGATGCGTTTCAAGGAGTGAGCTGATGTTCGTAGACATTCGTAGGCACTTGTAGACCCGTCGGTGGACAAAAGCACGGTTAGTCTTTGGGCGAGGCATCTGTCATCTTCACAACGGGGTCGCACAAACCTGTCCGGTCTCCCGAGTACCGGCCGCACACAACTGTGACTACTGCAATGTTGGAATGTGCGGAGACTCTCATTCGAAGTGAACGACAGATCACAGTCAAAGGCCTCGCAGCACAACTGGACGTCTCTGTTGGTAGTGTGGACACACTCGTCCACCAGTTGGGGTTATGTTATGTTCTGTTATGTTAACCGGGACCTAGAAACGACGGAGAGGCTCCGTCCCCGCCGCAGCCGTAGTGGTCCGCAAGCCCACGACGGCTACCACAGTCCACTTCACCACTCCGTCGCCCCACACCGAACCCAGGGTTATTGTGCTGTTCGGCCCCCGGTGGACCCAGCAGGGAACGTCTCACACCAGACGAGTGTAACCCCTATGTTTGCGTGGTAGAGTAATGGTGGTGTACGCGTACGTGGAGAACTTGTTTACGCAGCAATCGCCGACATAGTGAAGCAGAGGCGGAATAAGGGGAACCAGCCCGCGTTAGCCGAGGCAGATGGAAAACCGCCTAAAAACCAACCACAGACTGGCCGGCTCACCGGACCTCGACACAAATCCGCCTGGAGGATCCGTACCGGGGACCGGCGCTCCTTCCCGCCCGGAAAGCCGAGCGTTAGACCTCACGGCCAACCGAGCGGGCTACCAGTTGGGGTACTCAAAGGTGTTTGCCTGCTGGGTTCCTCGCCGCCTAACAGAAGGTCATAAAGAGCAACGAAGGACCATCTCCGCGGAATTGCTTGCGTGTTACAAAGTTGATTGTGACAAGTTTTTGTCGAACATTGTCACAGGCGATGAAACTTGGCTTCATCGCTTCGAAGCGGAAACAAAATGACAAAATGTCAACCCCTGGAGCCCCACAACGTCTGCTCCGAAGAACAAGTTCAAAGTCGCACTTTCCGACGGAATTCTGAGACTGAAGGGGTTAATCTTTATTATGTCCTCCCTCATGGTGCAAAAATCAACTATGAAGTGTATTGTGCTCCCCTCAGGAAACTAAAGAAACTACTTCAGCGTGTTAGTCGCCACAAAAAAGCAAACGAAATTCTCCTTCTCTATGGCAACGCAAGGCCTCATGCAAGTCTGCGCACCCGATTCCCTCGTCCGCCCTACAATCCGGATTTCGCACATTCCGACTTCCATCTGTTTCTTCCAACGAAGGATGCACTCCGCAGGAAGCAGTACGTGGGTGATGGGGCAGGTTACGGATGCACCAAGACATTCGTTCCGACGTCGACCAGTAGAGTGCTACCGTGCACGCATACAGACCCACCCAGCAAGGGGGGCTCAATTTGAACGAAGATTACGCTGAAAATAGGCTTTCGTGGTCAAAAAGCGTGAAGAATAATATGGTGTGTTGGAATCCCGAATAAAACCAACCTGCTTGCATTACTTACTGAACGCCCCTCGTATTACACTACTCGCCATTAAAACTGCTACACCACGAAGTTGACGTGGTACAGACGCGAAATTTAACCGACAGGAAGAAGATGCTGTGATAGGCAAATGATTAGCTTTTCAGAGCATTCACACAAGGTTGGCGACACCTACAACGTGCTGACATGAGGAAAGTTTCCAACCGATTTCAAACAGCAGTTGACCGGCGTTGCCTGGTGAAACGTTGTTGTGATGCCTCGTGTAAGGACGAGAAATGCGTACCATCACGTTTCCGACTTTGATAAAGGTCGGATTGCAGCCTTTCGCGATTGCGGCTTATCGTATCGCGACATTGCTGCTCGCGTTGGTCGAGATCCAATGACTATTAGTAGAATATGGAATCGGTGGGTTCGGGAGGGTAATACGGAACGCCGTGCTGGATCCCAACGGCCTCTATCACTAGCAGTCGCGATGACAGGCATCTTATCCGCATGGCTGTAACGGATCGTGCAGCCACGTCTCGATCCCTGAGTTAACAGATGGGGACGTTTGCAAGACAACAACCATATGCACGAACAGTTCGACGTTCGCAGCAGCATGGACTATCAGCTCGGAGACCATGGCTGCGGTTACCCTTGACGCTGCATCACAGGCTGCATCACAGGCGCTCCGCCTGCGATGGTGTACTCAACGACGAACCTGGGTGCACGAATTGCAAAACGTCATTTTTTCGGATGAATCCAGGTTCTGTTTACATCATCATGATGGTCGCATCCGTGATTGGTGACATCGCGGTGAACGCACATTGGAAGCGTGTATTCGTCATCGCCATACTGGCGCATCACCCGCCGTGATGGTGTGGGGTGCCATTGGTTACACGTCTCGGTCACCTCTTGTCCGCATTGACGGCACTTTGAACAGTGGACGTTACATTTCAGATGTGTTAGGACCCATGGCTCTACCCTTCATTCGATTCCTGCGAAATCCTACATTTCAGCAGGATAATGCACGACCGCATGTTGCACATCCTGTACGGGCCTTTCTGGATACAGAAAATGTTCGACTGCTGCCCTGTCCAGCACATTCTCCAGATCTCTCACCGATTGAAAACGTCTGGTCAATGGTGGCCGGGCAACTGGCTCGTCAGAATACGCCAGTCACTACTCTTGACGAACTGTGGTATCGTGTTGAAGCTGCATGGGCAGCTGTACCTGTACGCGCCATCCAAGCTCTGTTTGACTCAATGCCCAGGCGTATCAAGGCCGTTATTACGGCCAAATGAGGTTATTCTGGGTACTGATTTCTCAGGATCTATGTACCCAAATTGCGTGAAAATGTAATCACATGTCAGTTATATAATAGTATATCTGTCCAATGAATACCCGTTTATCATCTGCATTACTTCTTGGTGTAGAAATTTTAATGGGCAATAGTGTAGATCACAATAGTGTAGATCACATTACTAAAAGTTGAAAACTCTGAAATATTCCATAAATTTAGATACAGTTATTACTTTTAATACTACTCGCGCTGTAAGATCTGACTAGGACGATGATTGTAGCCAGGGCTGAGTGGCACTGCGCTCTGACGTAAGTGATCTTCCGACGACGGTGGCGTCTGGAACCTCGTGAGGGCGCGTCTGCGCCATCTCCCATTTGTTGCTGCGTCTGGTGGCGACTGCCCTTGCTTGTGGTGCCGTCGTGAAATACCAACTTTGACATGGGGCCTCGTTCTTCGGACGACACCACAGAAATCGGCCGTTAGCTTTTAAAAGAAACCATCCTGGCATTCAGTCGATAGCCGGATGGGGATTTGAACTACTGACCTCCAGAATAAGTGTCCGATGCCATTTCGCTCATGCTTGCCGAATTCTCTTTATGTGTCTTGGCATTCTTACAGTATATGCCAGTACACACACTCCCTGGGTATTAATAAGAGGGAATTTAAGATGGACTGTGAAAGTCACAAATGCAGCACTAGTCCATATAGACTTTATCACTACGGCTCATGGCGGAGTTTTATTTTCTAGTGCAAAACCCTATAACAGATTTCTATATCTGCACAGGCTTCTGCGGCCGACATCAGTTGGCATTAAAATTTTCTGAGTATCGTACCGCGTCATAACGTAAAACAAATACAATATCAGTAGAGACGGAAGGTCACCGTAACCGTGGCCGAAACGTTGGTTCCTCCAGTACGATACTCAGAAAACTTTTATGTCAATATTTAACAGTTTGCTGACAGATATCACGCTCAACTGCCAGTTCTTGCACAAATCGTCTCTGCACGTCTTCCTGTTTTTCACTACTGTCTTCACGCGTTGCAACCCGCGTATCGACATCATTTGAGTGTCTATAGAGACAATGGGAGTTGATAATACTGATTATGAACTAATGAAGTTAATACAGACAGTCCTTCTGCTACTGCTGCTGCTGCCACTAATAATAATAACAATAATAATAATAATGACAATAATAACGATAATGGTAGTGGCAGATATAAAAAGTATTTATAGACGTGCAGAATACGTAGATGTTTTCTGATATAGCGAGTTCCGCGAAGAGGAAATTTAAGGAGACTGCATCAGTGAATACCAGGAAATCAGGACGATCTGGGTGGAAAGAAGGATCCACAGGGATAACGGGGACAAAGGTGATCATTATTGTTGCTTCATTAGGTATGTGATTAACTGCCTTTTGAAGCTGCAGATGTTATTCAGTTCTCTAATATACTGCGAGAGGTTATTCCACAGTCGGGTTCTTGCTGCTGAGAAAGACTACGAGAAAGTGGTTGAACGATGAAATGAGACAGAAAGGATTTTGCTCTGATGGGAACAGGAGAATGTACATTGATAAGACAGTAGAAAGCAGAAGGTACGGAAACCTCTGCGCTTGTGTGCACGCAGCCAGGATAATGTGGATATGATGGTGGATATCAGTATGTTGTCTACGACGGCGGGTGTTCATCAGAGACAAGGATACCGTCAGGAGTGCCTCAAGGAAGTACGATAGGACCAGAGTTATTTTCTATATACATAAATGATCTGGCGGAAAGGATAACCAGTAGTCTGCAGCTGTTTGCTGATGATACTGTGGTGTGTGGGAAGGTGCCGTCGCTGAAGGACTGTAGGAGAATGCAAGACGATTCAGACACAATTTATAGTTCGTGTGATGAATGGCAGCTAGCTTTAAAAGTAGGCTGTAAGTAAATGTAGATGAATAGGGAAAAGAAGCCCAAAATATTCGAATACAGTATTAGCAGTGTACTGCTCGACACAGTCACGTCGATTATATATCTAGACGTAACGCTGCAAAACAATGCGAAATGGAGTCAGCATGTAAGGACTTTAGTGGGGAAGGCGGATGGTCGATTTCGGTTTACTGGAAGAATTTAAGATTCACATCGTTCAAATGGTCCTAAGCACTATGGGACTTAACATCCGAGGTCATTAGTCCCATAGACTTAGAACTACTTAAACCTAACTAACCTAAGGACATCACACACATCCATGCCTGAGGCAGGATTCGAACCTGCGACCGTTGCAGCTGCGTGGTTCCGGAATGAAGCGCATAGAACCGCTCGGCCACAAATCCCAACTGAGAATTTAAGGAAGTGTGGTTTGTCCGTAAAGGAGATCGCATGTATGAAATTCAACTCAGTTTTGAGTACTGTTCGAGTGTTTGGGATCCGCAGCACGTCAGATTAAAGGAAGGCATTGAAGCAAAGCAGGCGAGAAGCGGGCTGTTAGATTTGTTACCGGTAGGTTCGAACAACACTCAAGTATTACGGAGATACTTCGGGAATCAAATGGGAATCAGTGGAGGGAAGGCGACGTTCTTATCGAGAAGCAGTACTGAGACTGCCGTCAACGCACATTTCGCGTAAGGATCAGGAAGATGAGATGAGAGAGATTAGGGCTCGTACGGAGGCATACAAACAGTCGTTTTTCCCTCGCTCTAGTAGTGGGACAGGACACCCTCCGTCACGTACCATACGATGTCTTACGGAGTATGCATGTAGATGTAGATGTAGAAATACGATCAAAGAGTCGAATATCACAGATATACCGAACACAGATATACATAAACAGTTCCAGGTGACGTGAGCCTTCCCGCGAACGACTTTGCACCATAAAATCGCTGTAATCAATAACTGGCACTACAAGTGTTTGAAAAAGTTTCTTTTCCAGGTCATTACATGTTTGCACCGCATTTTGTTCCGTTAAGAATGACGTGGTGAGTTCTGTCTGCAAGGAAGTCCTCAACGCAATCAGAAATCTGGTCCGACACTCGGTGACGTATTTTGTTCATTAAACGACAATGCGGAAGTGTATCGAAAGCCTTCCGGAAGTCAAAGAACACGATATAAAACTGACCTCCTTTGTCTACGGCGCACTGACTTTCGTGGGTGTACAGAGCAAACAGAGAAAATATTGCGTCATCTGGTAACGTTGATGAAAATGCAAAAGATCATCCCCGAACAATGTGACAGAAATTAAACTTGTACACAGAGACAAACCTCCCTTAAGAAAGATCTACGTGAATGTTCTGTGTCGAATACTGGCTGTCGTTTCTTAGGAAAATTTTGTCACCTGCCAAAATCAGTCTCCAGTATGGCAGGAACACACAAGTACCGGCTGATTAGAAGCGGATGGGAAGACAGGAGTGCCAAACCACGTCCGCAGTTTTCCAAGAAGCTGTCTCTGCGTCAGCCACCGCGCCGAGGATGGGATTTCCTGCAATCGTGATAGTGGCCGCGGCTGCGATAGCGTACTGATCACACTAGCTGAAATCGCGTACTAATAGTAGATGGACCCCCACTACAGGCACAGCTATGAATCGTGAACCAAGAATAAGTGCGGAAAGTGGATTACAGTTCACGGAGAAGAAATAAAAACATTAAGGTTAGCCAATGATGTTCTAATTCTGTCAGCGACGTCAAAGGGTTTGGAAGAACGGTTGAGCGGAATGGATAGCGTCTTGGAGAGATATTGTAAGATGGGCATCAACAAAGGTAAAACAGGCGGAATTGAGTGTAATCGAGTTAAAGCAAGCAATGCAATTAGGTTAGTAAAAGATAAACTAAAAGAGGGGCGAGAAGAGAAAGGGAGCTTTTGCAATGTGGTGCTACAGAAGAATGTTGAACATTGGATGGGTAGATTTATGATGGAAATAAAAGAAGGAATATGTTAATGGGACGCATCCTGACGCGTCAATGAACTGTGATTTTGGTAGTGTTATGAAGTATGGAAGTAAAAATTGTAGAAGGAGACAATGAGTTGAATACATTAAGCGGGTTCAAATGAATGTAGGCTGCGGCAGTATGCAGAGATGAAGAGATATGCACAGGACAGATCAGCAAGGAGAGCTGCAAAAAACCAGTCTCCGCACTGAAGACCGCAACTAGAGACAGCGTTGTCGTTCGCAAATTTTATTTCGCACCGTTGCATACTGGCTAAGAAGGATAATCAATCGACCTATGCGTTACATTTACTTGTTATGTATTAGAGGTAGAATTCAATATTAAAAACCCTGGCTGTTATTAAAGGCACGATGGAAAACAGGCAGAGGAAATCGTGACAATTTGACGACGTTAATGCTTTACTATTTTTAATAAATTCGCTTTTGATATTAGTTATTATTTCGTGGAATGTGTTAACAGAATGATATTTTATCACATTGTATCTGATTGTATAATTTATTTTGATATATTCGTAATTGTTTTTCTAGTTTTCAAACAAAATCCAGAGACATCCTGCTGCGGTACTGGAGCAAGACAACTTCGATCACAGGGTGACATGACAGTACTGCTAAAGCTGAATAAATCTTTATTCTTCGAAATCATAGTACAATACATTAATCAGTTAAAAATTGTTATGTATTTCTTATTGTACAGTACACCTTACATTGTGTACTAAGGTCTGTTATTGCCACTTTCAGTCCGATGACTGGTTTGATTCATCTGAACATGTTCGTGAATCCTGTGTAAGCCTCTTCGTTTTTGGATAACTATTACAGCCTGCATCCTCTTGATCGTGCTTACTGTAGTCATGGCTTCCCTTTCCACTTTTAGCCCGATGACTGGTCTGATTCATCTCTCCATGCTCGTGTATCCGGTGGAAGCCTCTTCGCCTGTGGATAACTATTACAATCTGCATCCTCTTCATCGTGCTTACTATAGGCATGCCTTTCTCTCCCTCTGCAATATTTAACTTTTACACATTCCTCCATTACCAAGTTCATCCTTCAGGATGTTTCCTACCATACTATCCCTTCTTTCATTCAAGTCGTGCCATAAAGTTCTTTTCTCCACCATTAGATCCAGTACCGTTTCACGAGAAACTCTGTTTATCTGTCTGGTCTCCAACATTCTTCTGTAGCACACTATTTCAAAAGCTTGTGCTCAAATTCTTGCCTAAGCTCTTTATTGTTCACGTGTCACGTCCGTATAGAGCTAAACTCCAAGCTAGTATTTTCAGGAAAGACTTCTTAACATTTAAATTTATATTCTATATTACCATCTTTATTTTTTTCAGGGAAGCTGTTTTCACTGTTGCCTGCCTGTATGAAGAACTCTTCACATTTTGAAGACTATCTCATGAAATATATCCAGCTAACCTACGCGTTAGGTTTGCTTCTTTAGATTTTAAGCTCCGCAACTCTGGTTGTTGTTAAAGGCATGACAGAAAAGCAAGTACTGTATTCCAGAATCGCATCTGCCAGGAGTTTTCAAGTACTGTATTGTTAAAATTTCCTTCAACATACTAGCACCAGTTCCGGCCATGTAAGATGTTCAACAGTTGCGAAATGCATTTATAAACTAATCCACTATTTGGTAACGTTACGTTAGCGTTTTCCCACATCTCTGCACGACAAATCATATCAAAAACTGAGCTTTTTAAGTGATCTGAGCTACTGCATCGAAAGAGCGTGCTGTCATGGCACGCAGGTTTAAATATGAAAAACACCAAAAACGGCTCTTAAAGGAATTAAAGTCATCCACTTATCAGATATTATGAAACTGATTTTTTCGTGGCGTCTATTTCTGACTGGTAGAAGCAATCCGAGCAGGAGCAATGCTTTTCCTTTTTAGTGTTCCGTTGTTGTTGTTGTCTTCAGTCCTGAGACTGGTTTGATGCAGCTGTCCATGCTACTCTATCCTGTGCAAGCTTCTTCATCTCCCAGTACTTACTGCAACCTACATCCTTCTGAATCTGCTTAGTGTATTCATCTCTTGGTTTCCCTCTACGATTTTTACCCTCCAAACTGCCCTCCAACGCTAAATTTGTGATCCCTTTATGCCTCAGAACATGTCCTACCAACCGATCCCTTCTCCTTGTCAAGTTGTGCCACAAACTTCTCTTCTCCCCAATTCTATTCAATACTTTCTCATTAGTCATGTGGTCTACCCATCTAATCTTCAGCATTCTTCTCTAGCACCACATTTCGAAAGTTTCTATTCTCTTCTTGTCCAAACTATTTATCGTCCATGTTTCACTTCCATACATGGCTGCACTCCATACAAATACTTTCAGAAACGACTTCTGACACTTAAATCTATACTCGATGTTAACAAATTTCTCTTCTTCAGAAACGCTTTCCTTGCCATTGCCAGCCTACATTTTATATCCTCTCTACTTCGACCATCATCAGTTATTTTGCTCCCCAAATAGCACAACTCCTTTACTACTTTAAGTGTCTCATTTCCTAATCTAATTCCCTCAGCATCATCCGACTTAATTCGACTAAATTCCATTATCCCCGTTTTGCTTTTGTTGATTTTCATCTTATATCCTCCTTTCAAAACACTGTCCATTCCGTTCAACTGCTCTTCCAAGTCCTTTGCTGTCTCTGACAGAATTACAAAGTCATCGGCGAACCTCAACGTTTTTATTTCTTCTCCATGGACTTTAATACCTACTCCGAATTTTTCTTTTGTTTCCTTTACTGCTTGCTCAATATACAGATTGAATAACATCGGGGATAGGCTACAACCCTGTCTCACTCCCTTCCCAACCACTGCTTCCCTTTCGTGCCCCTCGACTCGTATAACTGCCATCTGGTTTCTGTACAAATTGTAAATAGCCTTTCGCTCCCTGTATTTTACCCCTGCCACCTTTAGAATTTGAAAGAGAGTATTCCAGTCAACATTGTCAAAAGCTTTCTCTAAGTCTACAAATGCTAGAAATGTAGGTTTGCCTTTCCTTAATCGTAGATAAGTCGTAGGGTCAGTATTGCCCCACGTGTTCCAACATTTCTGCGGAATCCAAACTGATCCTCGCCGAGGTCGGCTTCTACCAGTTTTTCCATTCCTCTGTCAAGAATTCGCGTTAGTATTTTGCAGCTGTGACTTATTGAACTGATAGTTCGGTAATTTTCACGTCTGTCAACACCTGCTTTCTTTGGGATGGGAATTATTATATTCTTCTTGAAGTCTGAGGGTATTTCGCCTGTCTCATACATCTTGCTCACCAGATAGTAGAGTTTTGTCAGGACTGGCTCTCCCAAGGCCGTCAGTAGTTCCAATGGAATTTTGTCTACTCCCGGGGCTTTGTTTCGACTCAGGTCTTTCAGTGCTCCGTCAAACTCTTCACGCAGTATCATATCTCCCATTTCATCTTCATCTACATCCTCTTCCATTTCCATAATATTGTCCTCAAGTACATCGCCCTTGTATAGACCCTCTATATACTCCTTCCACCTTTCTGCTTTCTCTTCTTTGCTTAGAACTGGGTTTCCGTCTGACTTCTTGATATTCATACAAGTGGCTCTCTTTTCTCCAAAGGTCTCTTTAATTTTCCTGTAGGCAGTATCTATCTTACCCCTAGTGAGATAAGCCTCTACATCCTTACATTTGTCCTCTAGCCATCCCCGCTTAGTCATTTTGCACTTCCTGTCGATCTCATTTTTGAGACGTTTGTATTCCTTTTTGCCTGCTTCATTTACCGCGTTTTTATATTTTCTCCTTTCATCAATTAAATTCAATATTTCTTCTGTTACCCAAGGATTTCTACTAGCCCTCGTCTTTTTACCTACTTCATCCTCTGCTGCCTTCACTACTTCACTCCTCAGAGCTACCCATTCTTCTTCTACTGTATTTCCCCCATTCCTGTCAATTGTTCCCTTATGCTCTCCCTGTAACTCTGTACAACCTCTGGTTCTTTCAGTTTATCCAGGTCCCATCTCCTTAAATTCCCATCTTTTTGCAGTTTCTTCAGTTTTAATCTACAGTTCATAACCAATAGATTGTGGTCAGAGTCCACATCTGCCCCTGGAAATGTCTTACAATTTAAAACCTGGTTCCTAAATCTCTGTCTTACCATTATATAATCTATCTGATACCTTCTAGTATCTCCAGGATTCTTCCATGTATACAACCTTCTTTTATTATTCTTGAACCAAGTGTTAGCTATGATTAAGTTATGCTCTGTGCAAAATTCTACCAGGCGGCTTCCTCTTTCATCTCTTTCCCTCAATCCATATTCACCCACTATGTTTCCTTCTCTCCCTTTTCCTATTCTCGAATTCCAGTCACCCATGACTATTAAATTTTCATCTCCCTTCACTACCTGAATAATTTCTATTATCTCATCATACATCTCATCAATTTCTTCATCATCTGCAGAGCTAGTTGGCATATAAACTTGTACTACTGTGGTAGGCATGGGCTTCGTATCTATCTTGGCCACAATAATGCGTTCACTACGCTGTTGGTAGTAGCTTACCCGCACTCCTATTTTTTTATTCATTATTAAACCTACTCCTGCATTACCCCTATTTGATTTTGTATTTATAACCCTGTATTCACCTGACCAAAAGTCTTGTTACTCCTGCCACCGAACTTCACTAATTCCCACTATATCTAACTTCAACCTATCCATTTCCCTTTTTAAATTTTCTAACCTACCTGCCCGATTAAGGGATCTGACATTCTACGCTCCGATCCGTAGAACACCAGTTTTCTTTCTCCTGATAACGACGTCCTCTTGAGTAGTCCCCGCCCGGAGATCCGAATGGGGGACTATTTTACCTCCGGAATAGTTTACCCAAGAGGACGCCATCATCATTTAACCATACAGTAAAGCTGCATGCCCTCGGTAAAAATAACGGCTGTAGTTTCCCCTTGCTTTCAGCCGTTCGCAGTACCAGCACAGCAAGGCCGTTTTGGTTAGTGTTGCAAGGCCAGATCATCCAGACTGTTGCCCCTGCAACTACTGAAAAGGCTGCTGTCCCTCTTCAGGAACCACACGTTTGTCTGGCCTCTCAACAGATACCCCTCCGTTGTGGTTGCACCTACGGTACGGCCTTCTGTATCGCTGAGGCACACAAGCCTCCCCACCAACGGCAAGGTCCATGGTTCATGGGGGTAGGAGTGTTCCGTATCAATCGGTAAAAACGGAACCCTCGTAAGGTCGCTTTGTTGGCCGTCTCTCTCTCTATCTGTCTGTCCTACTGTTCAATACCTTTTTTCCTCAGGAATGGATGGACACATCAAGTTGAAAATTATGTCACGTATTAAGGTCTACGGTCTCTTGGAGAAGTTAAAAATCGAAGCTTATAAGTCAATGCAATCAAAAGATACGGTCATTTACGTCACATATGTTAATAGTCACTGGCCGGGAATTGAAGCCAGGACCCTTCGGTTATCAGTATGCCGCGCTTCCATTGTCTGCAGATGACAACTCTTGAACAGCACGAATTCTGCACGAAAGTATATTTTTGGTGACTTGCGCAATGTCGTGTGAACGCTACCGAGGGAGAGACCATATAAGGCGCTGAAGAGACTTTGGAAAACTCAGAGATTTTGCAGCTTGCACACCGATACTTTTATGGTGTTAGCACGTTCGGTGGTCCACTTTCGGCTCCATCTGCCACATTTCCTATCTTCTGTAACTTGTGTACAGCCTCTTAATGACAGACACGTTTTGTGCATGTACTACGTGGCAATGAATACCCTCTGCTGTAATGTGTCATACACTTCTTCTGAAATGAACAGGGTCATATCTACAACAAAAATTAAACATTCATCTGTAAGGTTGCATCACTTCTGAGCTCCTTATGCGATGGTCCCTGCGACAAGACAAAACCTAAACACAAGTGTTAGAAGCTGATCTCCAGGAGACGTTTCTCTAGCTCAGATAGAAAATGATGAGGAAGAGTGTCGGCCACGGCTTTAACAAAGGCATCATCCCGTAATCCTCTTGAAATTTTTTTAGGAACATTGCAGTAAACCGGAATCAGGGCGATATATATACAGTATACTGTGGCCGTGTAATAGGATACAATTGAAGTGTGGAGACGCTGCCTCAGATACAGCCAGAGCACGCTGCTGTAGTGGTATTCAGGACAACATTTTCGTTGCCAAACTGTTGGCCTAGTTTACATTTTTATGGATTTTTCGTAAGCTGATACGAGCGAGTACCGGAAACGACTCTATAATTAAGGTCACGGCAGTCTCCTTTCTCATAGCTGTCCGAGTTGCGTGCTCAACTGGACCGCAGGCTATGAAAACGATGTCGGCAAGCCTACCAGTACTCTTTAACAATGTTAAAAATAACCAATCTTATGCGTCCATAAACCGAAGCCCTTGTATGTACTAAAGTTTCAATAGCAGCATACACTATGTGACCGAAAGTATCCGGTCATCTGGCTGTAAATGACTTACAAGTTCGTGGCGCCCTCCATCGGTAATGCTGGAATTCAATATGGTGTTGGCCCACCCTTAACCTTGATAACAGCTTCCACTCTCGCGGGCATATGTTCAGTCAGGTGCTGGAAGTTTTTTTGGGGAATGGCAGCCCATTCTTCACGGAGAGTTGCACTGAGGAGAGGTATCGATGTCGGTCGGTGGGGCCTGGCACGAAGTCGGCATTCCAAAACATCTCAGAGGTGTTCTATAGGATTCAGGTCAGGACTCTGTGGAGGCCAGTCCATTACAGAGATGTTATTGCTGTGTAACCACTCCACCACAGGCCGTGCATTATGAACAGGTGCTCGATCGTGTTGAAAGATGCAATCGCCATCCCGGAATTGCTCTTAAACAGTGGGAAGCAAGAAGGTGCTTAAAACATCAATGTAGGCCTGTGCTGTGGTAGTGCCACGCAAAACAACAAGGGGTGTAAGCCCCCTCCAAGAAAAACACGACCAAACCATAACACCACAGCCTCCGAATTTTACTGTTGGCGCTACACACACTGGGAGATGACGTTTACCGGGCATTCGCCATACCCACACCTTGCCATCGGATTACCACTTTGTGTACCGTAATTCGTCACTCCACACAACGCTTTTCCACTGTTGAATCGTCCAATGTTTACGCCCCTTATACCAAGCGAGGCGTCGTTTGGCACTTACCGGGGTGATGTGTGGCCGCTAGACCATAAAACCCAAGTTTTCTCATCTCCCGCCTAATTGTCATAGTACTTGCAGTGGATCCTGATTCAGTTTGGAATTCCTGTGTGGTGGTCTGGATAGATATCTGCGTATTACACATTACGACCCTCTTCAAATGTCGGCGGCCTCTGTCAGTCAACAGACTAGGTCGGCCCGTACGCTTTTGTGCTGTACGTGTCCCTTCACGTTTCCACTTCACTATCACATCGGAAACAGCGGACCTAGGGATGTTTAGGAGTGCGGAAATTTCGCGTACAGACGTATGACACAAGTGACACCGAATCACCTGACCACGTCCGAAGTCCGTGAGTTCCGCGGAGCGCCCCATTCTGCTCTCTCATGATATCTAATGACAACTGAGGTCGCTGATATGGAGTACCTGGCAGTAGGTGGCAGTACAATGCACCTAATATGGAAAACGTATGTTTTTGGGGGTTTCTGGATACTTTTGATTACATAGTGTACCTAAGTGTGGATGAAGAAAATCTAAAGCAAGTCACCAGCTTAAAGAACCAAGCTGGTTGAGTAACAGAGGCTGGTAGGTCATACCAGGAAATTATATGCAGAACTGCACAATATAAAACAGCATTCAACATGAAGAAGAAGCAACTAACATCGAAAAGTAATCGTTTCAACAAGAGAAAACAGTATGTAAAATCTTTGTATGGAGCGTTAGCCTAAATGGCTCAGAGGCATGGACAGCAGGGGAGCCAGAACGGAAAAGACTACAAGCTTTTGAGACATGGTGTTCGAGAAGAATCATTAAGATTTCGTGGAGAGAGAGAGCGATCAACGAAGAAGTCATCATCAAAGTAGGAGATAGGGGACCTATGAAGGAACAAAAGAACCGACGAGTTGGACACCTATACAGACATTGCCAGTTAATTATGAATTCAATAGGAGAAAAATGCCCGGGAAGAATGCACGACAGCCGCGCGGGATTAGCCGAGCGGTCTGGGGCGCGGCAGTCATAGACTGTACGGCTGGTCCCGGCGGAAGTTCGAGTCCTCCCTCGGACATGGGCGTGTGTGTTTCTCCTTAGGATAATTTAGTTTAAGTAGTGTGTAAGCTTAGGGACTGATGACCTTAGCAGTTAAGTCCCATAAGATTTCACACACATTTGGACATTTTTTGAATGCACGAAAGACGCCATGGCTTCAGTACATCAGGCATATAAAACAAGATCTGAAATTAACAACATATTCTGAGGTTCAAGAGGATTTGCAGAAGATATGCAAAAATAGAGAACGAGAATTGCTCCCGACGAATTACGGTTTGAATTCGAAATAAGAAGAAGAATGCATCCAGTACGGTTTCATAGAAAGTACGCTGGGCTATAGCGCCTTCATTAGCTCACATTTTTTTTTTTTTCTAAACATCTCGCGCAGCGAACTGTTCTACACGACTGGAAAAAGCACGGGCTAGTACCATACATAAGAGGGGCAAAACAACAGATGCGTAACATTATAGGTCAGTACCCTCAATGTTGATGTGGTGCATGGATATCCTACAGAGATAAAATCTTCTGCCCATAAATCAATATTAATTTAGTGACCATCGCTTGTGCGAAACACAGCTCATGCTTTTGACACAGGATAGCCTGCGAAGCATGGATTGTGACCAACAGGCAGATTCTATAGTATTACATTTCCGGAAAGAGTTCATCACAATACCATCCTGAAGACAGCTAGCAAACGTCCGAGGATACGGAATGGGTTCTCAAATATGTGACTGGCTAGAAGATTTTTTTCGTGATAAAACCCGGCAGGCTATTCTTGACGTTGCGTGTTTATCAGAGATAAAGGTAACACCAGGAGTTCCTTAGAATACAACCGCTCTCTTCTCCATGCAGATAAAAATCTGTCTGATAGTGTGAAACTTTTTTGCTAATGGCGCAGTCGTGTACGGGGGAGAGACTGACTTCTCATATTCAAGCACATCAGATATTTTGTATTACATCTGACTTAGATTTCATGTTACATGGGACTAAGATTGCATACCGGTTGGGAATGAGGTTGAATATCGCATCTAACACTGAAATGTTTAGGCGCAACGGAAAACAATTTCATACGCCAAAGATTAATAAGTAAAACCCAATCAAAACATACAAAGACAAAACAATGATTCGCAAAGGAATTCCTTTACTATTCTTTAACCAAAACCACACGATTCTGACTGCATGGAAACAAACCGTCTATATTTTCTAGTATTCTGTAAATCACGTTTGAAAGACCCCAACAGCATTGTGGGGTATAAGCGGAAAATTTGTCATCTACGTGTAATGTTGTTCCTAGGCTGCTTCACGCCGGAAAGGTGAAAGGAAATAGCACATCCTGTAACAAGTGATCGTGAAATGGACTAGCTTGGTCCAGACCACGTGGATTCTAAGGTTTTGTATCGCTCAGTCTGGTGATTATCTGTATGAACTATTTACGCGAGAATCCCAATAAAATTTCTAGTTTTCCTACCAAAATGGTGACTTAATTTTGAAACAAAATGTCCATTTCAACACAAAGGATCAATCTGCGGACAATGAGGCATGTGATGAACAAGATCAAGATATATGCATCTCAGTACAGATTAGCTAGATAAAAGGAAGTGAAAATACGATCGTACTGTTCTCACGATCTAGATTCAGATTCAAATTACATTTAGATAAGTGCACACATTCAACACACACATTGCTTATAGTGCACGTCGGGACAAAAGCATTCGGAGAAAGGAAATTTAATGCTTGAAACAAAATCCACGAAATCTACTTCAATTTACGGAACAACGTTTATTCGAATTTGCTGGCAGATTAAAGCTGTGTTCGGGACCAGGACTAACTCAGCTACTCAAGCACGACTCACGGTGCTGTCATCACAACTCTACTTCCACCAGTACCTCATCACCTACCTTCCAAACTTAACAGAAATTATCTTGCGTAAACTTTCTCGTGGAAGAAAAGATACTGCGGAGACGTGGCATAGCCACAGCTTGGGGGATGATCTGTAGATTCGAGTCCTGGTTCTGCCCACTGTTTTAATCTGCCAGGAAGTTCCTTATCAGCGCTCTCCGCTGCAGAACGAAACTTCGTTCTGCAAATATACATTCAGTTATTATATGAACAACAGTAGAAACAACATAAATGACGGAACAAGTAGTTAATGTTACAATTACAGAAGTTTATAAACGCTCAACAGTTTCCCATGCACATAAGTGACACAAAGGTTTCTTCTTCGGACCCGTTAATCAGCTGAAATGATATAGAAACTGAGTCAAGAAATTAGAAAATCCTGTGCAGTAGTGAAAGCACCCGTTTTTCGTAAAAACAGAGCTTGCCCAGCCTCTTTAATCACAACATAGTAAGACTGGCACGCACATGGACGAAAAATCACAAATTTCGGAGATAAATTATCTCCAAGATGTTGCGAGTATACTAAATACATCATCACAACAAATTCCTCGTCACTTACGAGGTGTGAGGCGGCCGTACTGACGACATCTGGATTCACACAAGAAAACAAGGCAAGGAGCTCCAGTTGTCTGCTTGACACACCAGTTCACAGAGCATTTCACGTACAGAAATTATCTATGTTAAAATATTGTAACGAAAAGCATTTAGACACTGAAGAGCCAAATAAACTGGTACACTTGCCGATATCGTGCAGGGCCCCAGCGAGCACGCAGAAGTGCCACAACACAACGTGGCATGGACTCGACTAATGTCTGAAGTAGTACTAGACGGAACTGACACCATGAATCCTGCAGGGCTGTCCATAAATCCGTAAGAGTACGAGGGGCTGGAGAACTCTTCTCAACAGCACGTTGCAAGGTATCCCAGATATGCTCAATAATGTTCATGACTGGGGAGTTTGGTGGCCAGCGGAAGTATTTAAACTCAGAAGAGTGTTCCTGGAGCCACTCAGTAGCAGGTTTGGGCTTGAGGGGTATCGCATTGTTCTGCTGCAATTGCCCATGTCCGTCGGAATGTACAATGGACATGAATGGATGTGCAGGTAATCAGACAGGATACTTAAGTACGTGCCACTTGTCAGAGTCGTATCTAGACGTATCAGGGGTCGCATATAATTCCAACTGCACATGCTGTAACGCCGGAAATGCATATCCTCCTATTTCCATCTATTGCACTGCAAATTTTTTTCCATATTTTGTTACCTGAAGATATAACATTTCTGTATCTTTGTATGTTGTAATTGTTTTACTATTTGTATGTATATGCATTTATGTCGATGTATAATTGGTTTGTTTTGTGAATATTATTTGTATTTATACGCTGGGTCTGGCCCAGGGAAAACTATGCTATCGAACGAATACATCGATAGGTCGTATGGAGAACCAAAGTGTTTAGGATCTTCGGTAGTGTGAACTCGGCCGCGTGGAGCGCGGGCAGAGGGAGAGTCTGGCTGGAGGAGGGCAGTGGAGCAGGTGTGTTGTGTGACGCTCCCCCGAGTTGCCGCGCTTTCGGGGTTTGGCAGCATGTAATTGCGCTCGACTTGCTATGTTAGTTTCTGACATGGTGTCGCGGACGGAAGGCGTTAGCTGGCACACATCAAGAGCCCGTTTCGGCTGGAGACCGTGTCGAGAAGAAGGCGCGCCAACATCCAGCTTCTGCAACAGCGACGGCCGACAATGAGTGACTGTCGCCACCTCCTCGATCGACGACTTCAAACCTTCAATCAACCAACAAGGAAGACTGGTAGCACGTAAAGTTTTAGAACTGTATGGCAGACCTCAGCTTTTCAAACTGTTAAATTTTTCTCACTAAATTACGGCAACGTAGTATGAACCTTTGTTGCTCATTGTCCCAATTGCATTACCAAGCAGGGTCCCTTCCTTTTCCGGAATGAACCCGAGTGTCGTTGAAATTCAAACGCCAGCATTAAAGTAATATCATTCGATTTCACTGCTTTAATTTCAAAGTTCAGTTAAGGTATTCATAGCTGGCTACAATATTTAGATTACACAAGCACAAATTAAGAGTGCGAGTTTTGTTACCGTATTTTAGCTTACCTGTGACTGCAGCTCAGCTTGGTACGTACTAAATTTTACTATTGTTAATTGTTCAGAATCATTTAATTCAAGTTCAAAGTTAAATCTCTTATTTCAAAATTGCGTAGATTTCAATTGCTTTTGAAATGATTGTTGAGGTAGCCCAAGACTAACCTTATTTTACTCAATTTCGATGTGCTTCAGAAACAAAGCTCACTATTAATTTCAGTCACTAAATTAACTTTCAATTTTCCGGTTTTATTAATTCTTTTGCTAAATTAAGTCAGAGTGTAGCGAAATTTATTGCTTCTGACAAACTTTCAGTTTTCACACTGCACGTGTCAACCCTCAGTTGCCACGCTTCTAGTGCTAATTAATTGTGTAATAACCTTTCTTTTTCAGTTACGATAGTAATTGTCCATAGGACTGGCGACCGTAATTTCCCCCAAATCTCAAATATCTAATTACCGCTAGTTAATTGTTAACGTAACGGCCGCACATTTACTTTCTTTATTAACTTTACCCCTTTTCAAAATTAATTTCCACCAGTTTCATTTGCATTTTTCCTTTCATTTAGATGTAACCCTTTCCTCCCTCTTTACCGACAGATTAACTTCGGTGACGATTGCTTTTCCCAAATTTCCATTAGGTACACGCGGTTTAATTTTTCACTCTCATTAAGGTCGATAAGTGAGGGGGAGGTTACAATGCCCCATACCATTACAGAGTTTCCACCAGTTTGAACAGTTCCCTGTTGACATGCATTGTCCATGGATTCATGAGGTTGTCTCCATACCCGTACACGTCCATCGGCTCGATACAATTTGAAACGAGACTCGTCCGACCAACCAACATGTTTGCAGTCTTCAACATTCCAATGTCTGTGTTGAAGGGTCTACGCGAGGCACAAAGCTTTGTGTTTTGCAGTCATCAATGGTACATGAGTGGGCCTTCGGCTCCGAAAGGCCACATCGATGATGTTTCGTTGAATGGTTAGCACGCTGTCACTTACTGATGGCCCAGCATTGAAATCTGCAGCAATTTGAGGAAGGCTTGTACTTCTGTCACGTTGAACGACTCTCTTCAGTCGTTGTTGACCCCGTTCTTGCAGGTTCTTTTTCCAGCCGCAGCTATGTCGGAGATTTGATGTTCTACCGGACTCCTGATATTCACGGGACACTCGTGAAATGGTCGCACGGGAAAATCCCCAGTTCATCGCCTCCTCGGAGATGCTGTGTCCCATCGGTCGTGCACCGACTGTAACACCACGTTCAAACTCACTTAACTCTTGATAACCTGCCATTGCAGCAGCAGTAACCGATCTAACAACTGCGCCAGACACTTGTTGTCTTACATAGGCGTTGCCGACCGCAACGTCGTATTCTGCAGTTGGCGTATCTCTGTACTTGAATACGTATGCCTATACCAGTTTCTTTGGTGCTTCATTGTATGATGAACTAGCGACCCTCCACGGCTTCACACATGTAACACTAAGTACATACGGACGGACAACTTGTCTGGCGTAGCGGCACTAGATTATATACACAGACCATCTTCGAGAATCAGTATAATTATTAGTGAAAACCGTATCAAAGTCGGTACAGTAATTCCTGAGATTAGCCTTCCAATACAGGTTGAAAAATGCGGTGGATGACTTTAATTTATAATACAGCGAGAGGTAAATAAAAATGACCCGGAGAACATAGTTCCAGGGTACAAAGAAACACAGCAGGGGAAAGGAAATACAGTACTAACCTGACTATAGCAGATGTTGAAGGTGCCCCCTATTCACGTGTTGGCACTTTTGGGACCTGGTCAGCAAGTAGCTTAAGGCATGTAGAAGTTGGACTGCTGGAATTGCTGCGATCTCATCCGAAATGTTCTGCTGCAGTTCTCGAAGACGGTGAGTGTTGCGATACTTAAGGGCTCCCCACACAAAGTAATCGCACACTGACAGATCAGGTGATGTGGGTGGCCACCTAGGGCCGCGACCAGACTGACCACTGCTAACGGCGTGAAGATGTGTAAATGTGCTCCAAGTTTCGGCCGGTTGTATGGGCAGTTGCTCCATCCTGTTGGAAGCAACTGTAGGCCTTTTCCTCCACCGTTAGTGCTGCAACAAATTTACGCGCATTCTTATCCACTCGTCCAGGCCACCCTGTATGTAGTAATAAGAAAGACAACATGATAACTGGTCAGTTGCGATCTACATGCGAGCAGAAGAAGCACCACTAAAGAAGTTAATTTCATTAATCTCTTAACAAAATGTGAAGCAAATAATTTGTCTGATAGAAGACCTCTAAAGGCAAAAGTAGAGAAAATTGAATTCCCCGCTCTCTCGCCAACTGAGCATAGAATCAGGTGCGAATCCAAATGAGGAGGTGTGTCACTGGGTTCTTGAACTCCCTCTCGACCCCGCCACCCCCCCCCCCCCCCCCTCAAAAAATTCTAATTTTTACATGTATCAGTTTCCAAATTTTTCAGGAACAGTTCGGAGAATAAAATAACGTGAAAACTAACTGTCTCGAAAATGGCAAGGAATACTTGAGTTTAGAAGTTGCTTTCAACACAGTTGTTTGCGTGAGTGCCTGTCAACGGTGATGGGCTTGCTGCCTGGCTACTGACGTTCAAGCCGGCTGTAGATGCACATGCGCACGCTGCGAGCAACGAATCGACACTGTTCGCGAGTCCACAGCTAAAACCGTCCAACCATAGGAAGTTGAATAAACAATACAGAAGAGGAAATAACCTAAAAAAAGCTTTATTGCTCGAGCGTAAGTGGAAGCGATTAAGAGAAAAAAAATACCCAATCTCCATTTAGATGGTCGTCTAGTCATGATTAGCAGATAAGTGTTCACACTCGTAGGGTTTAGTAAAATAAGAATAATTTTGAGTGCACAATTCGATGTTTTTTGTGAAAATTATGGCGTGATCAAAGTTTGAGAGTTCATTTCTATTGCAGTTCTTAAATTAACTGCGTAACAGAGGTACTGCTCAAATTTTCGAATATATGCTTTTCAAGCGCTATATTTTTCTGGACTGCAATTTCTTGGACTTATACTATTGACCGACGTAAACAAAATTATTATTATATTGAAATATTTTATATATTTAACTGGGATTTAGCAGTTTATTATTATGTTACAACATTTTATATATTTTATTGTTATTAGTATTAAAGGTGGGGGGGGGGGGGGACAGGAAGTTACATTCTGCGAGGAGAGAGAGAGAGTAACAAATTGCGAGCACCCCTCCCCAGATTGGAACTCCGAATACGCGCGTGCGTGTCATAGCGAATATCACCCGGTTATTGCAGAACAGCGGTCGTGTGACTGTCCAAGGCGTATGAGTTGAGAACTCCCTTGCTCCCTGTTTTTTGTTAAAATCACATTATATGAGAAGACCAAGATAAACCACTCCCCCTGCGGTCATAGATTTTTCTCAAAAATGGTTCAAATGGCTCTGAGTTCTATGGGACTTAACATCTGACGTCATCAGTCCCCTAGAACTTAGAACTACTTAAACCTAACTAACCTAACGACATCACACACATCCATGCCAGAGGCAGGATTCGAACCTGCGACCGTAGCAGTCGCGCGGTTCCGGACTGAAGCGCCTAGAACCGCTCGGCCACAGCGGCCGGTGGTATCCTCTTTCTAGACACAAATGCACACGTGGATTAACACAGTTCTTTATTTACGTGAACAGATAGCTGCTACTTAACTTTTATTACAAACTGTTATGTTATTGAGCCAGTTTCTCACTGCAGAAACCTTTCACCTCTAAGGGAGATTTTGGATGTGTCTAAAAGAATCTCTGTTTGGTGTGATGAATGGCAGCTAGATAATCCAAAACATTATGAGCACTGCCCACTACGAGGCGCAGTAAGAAAGACGTTTCTGAAAGACAGATATTTTTAAAAATCGAATATAAATTTAAGAATTACGAAGTCTTTCCTGACGTGTTGTTGGTCTGGACTGTAGCACTGTACGGAAGTGGGGCTTGGACGATAAGTAGTTCAGACGAGAAGAAAATAACTAATTTGAAATGTCGTGCTAAAGAAGAATGCTGAAGGTTAGACAGGAACATCGGACAAATAATAAAGATCTACTGACACGAATTAGGAAAAAAAAATAATAGTAATTCACGGCACTACTTGACTGAAAATAAAAGGATCAGACAGAACACATAAAAAAAATGGTTCAAATGGCTCTGAACACTATGGGACTCGACTTCTGATGTCATTAGTCCCCTAGAACTTAGAACTAGTTAAACCTAACTAACCTAAGGACATCACACACATCCATGCCCGAGGCAGGATTCGAACCTGCGACGGTAGCGGTCTCGCGGTTCCAGACTGCAGCGCCGAGAACCGCACGGCCACTTCGGCCGGCCAAAACACATCCTGAGTCTTCAAGGAGTCATAAGTTTGGTAATGGAGCAGAGAGCGCGAGCTAAAAATTGTTGAGAAAGACCACGGGTTGACTATAGTACGAAGAATCAAACGGATGTAGGTTGCAGTAGCTATGCAGAGCTGTAGATGACTGCACAGCATGGAGTAGCATGGAGAGCTGCATCAGTCTTCACACTGAAGACCATAACGGCGTTAGATGTAGCTGAAGAGCACGAGGGGGCGGGCACCGAAAATGGTTCGGAGAAGCTTCTCCAGAGAGTGTATCATTTTTACGATTTCTGTCTACTTTATTTGGAAACAGTATTCAAGTTTTAGTGATAGAAATCGGTTAATGAAGAGTGGGTTCCGCAGGAAAATAGTGGGCAGTGACATCCACCTGATACACACATACCACAGCAGTATTCGTATAATACATGATTTTACGTTTAAGGTTGTGTAGACAGTGGAAAATTGTCGGAAGGAAGTACAACAGGAACATGAATTTGTTTATTAGTTAGGGATAAGGAGCATATAATAAAGAAACATGGATTTCAGTTTACATAAATAGAGTTGAACATTCAAAAGTAAACACAGACAATTTAGGATACAAAATAAGTACTTATCTGCAGAACTGAAAACGACACTCTCTTGAATGTTATGGTCAGTACTTAGTAGCCCCTCTTTCCTCTCTTGCATCCGTTGCGTGGATTTCACCAGAGGCTATACTGCTTCTACTGTAATTTTGCGTCATTCCTCTATCAGAGCGTTCTTTACATCATTTCTATTGGATATCTGCTGAATCCTCATAATTATAACAAGCAAATTCCATGAATTCTCTATTGGAGTAATGTCTGGGGACTACGGTGGTGTCAGCATCCAGCAGTGAGTGTTATACGCTGAAGCGCCAAAGAAACTGGTATAGCCATGCGTACTCAAATGCAGAGATATGTAAACAGGCAGGATCGGCGCTGCGGTCGGCAACACCTATGAGAGACAAGTGTCTGGCGCAGTTGTTACGTCGGTTACTGCATCTACAATAGCAAGTTATCAAGATTTAAGTGAGTTTGAACGTGGTGTTATAGTCGGTGCACGAACGATGGGACACAGCATCTCCGAGGTAGCAATGAAATGGGGATTTTCCCGTACGACCATTTCACGAGTGTACCGTGAATATCAGGAATCCGGTAAAACATCAAATCTCCGACACCGCTGCGGCCCCGGAAGAAGATTTTGCAAGAACTGGACCAATGACGACTGAAGAGAACCGTTCACCGTGACAGAGATGCAACCCTCCCGCAGATTGCCGCAGATTTCAATGCTGGGCCATCAACAAGTGTCAGTGTACGAACCATTCACAGAAACATCATCGATAGGGGCTTTCGGAGCCGAAGGCCCACTCGTGTACACTTGATGACTGCCAGGCACAAATCTTTACAACTTACCTGAGCCCGTCGACACCAACATGGGACTATTGATGATTGTAAACATGTTGCCTAGTCGGATGAGTCTCGTTTCAAATTGTATCGAGTGGATGGACGCGTACGGGTATGGTGACAACTTCATGAATCCATGGACCCTGCATGTCAACAGGGAGCTATTCAAGCTAGTGGCGGCTCAGTAATGGTGTGGGGCGTGTGCAGTTGGAGTGACAAGGGACGCCTGATACGTCTAGATACGACTCTGACACGTGACACGTACGTAAGCATCCTGTCTGATCACGTGCATCCATTCATGTCCCTTGTGCATTCCGATGGACTTGGGCAATTCCAGCAGGACAATGCGACAATGGGACACCCCAACGTCCAGAATTGCTACAGAGTGGCTCCAAGAACATTCTTCTGTATTTAAACACTTTCTCTGGCCACCAAACTCTTCGGACATGAACGTTATTGAGGATATCTGCGATGCCTTGCTATGTGCTGTTGAGAAGAGATCTCCACCCCTTCGTACTCTTACGTATTTATGGACAACTCTGCAGGATGCATAGTGTCAGTTCCCTCCAGCACAACTTCAGACATTAGTCGAGTCCATGCCACGTCGTGTTGCGGCAGTTCTGCGAGCTCTCGGGGGCCTACACGATATTTGGCAGGTGTATCAATTTCTTTGGCTTTTCAGTGTACAGCAGCCACAGCCTTGCATCTAGTGTGTATTTTTGGGATTATTCTCTTGTGTGACAATATAATCTCCAGAAAGACCCATATTATTCACACTTCTTGGTAGATGTATTTTTAGAGTGTTATGTAAATATTGTGGTCCAAATTCCATCAAGAAAACACAAATCACCCACACCACTTGCAGTCATGCAGCCCGAGGTAAGTACTGAGCTTCTTCCATGATTAACCGAGGCTGTTACATTTCTTTCTTCAGTTTTCTTCTTTTCACACTGTTACTAGCCCGTTTGGCTTACACAGGTGAAATCGACTGTCGTCAGTAAATACAACCTTATTGCTGAAATCAAACACATCGGATTTATTTCCTCTTCCAAATGCTACCCGCTCTCTTCTGTTGAATTTATTGATGTTCGACCTCCATACCCAGCTTCACATAGTACATTTCTTGCAGTCTGTGCTGAAACAGCGTTTCCTGTATGCATCTGAACTGCAGTAGCAGGTTTTGGATTTTTCTTGACTTCTCTAAGTAGCTGTCGTTTTTCCATCTTGGATAGAGCTGCAGAACGACCGCTTCGTGATTAATTTTCGTACGTTTTGGTCTGATTAAACCTGTATATAATAGTCTTCACTGTTTGGTAAGTATGCTTATGGTTTCTCCGATCACTTGTAAAGATTTTTCTTTCCATGCAGCTTGGTGCAGAATTGTCTTACTTCTTTTCTGGTTTCGCGACATTTTCAATCTGTATTACCTAAATACCTCTCAACGGCTTTGAAAACGGAGAACTATCAACCACAGTGGATGAAACGCAACTGTCATAAGGAGAGGAAGAGGGGCGTGTGTTAGTATGGCACCACAGCTCGGATCGTGTTTACTAGACCAGTACTCGTTTGACGTTAAATGGGGTACGGTTATGGCTGGCTGGTTCAAATGGCTCTGAGCACTATGGGACTAAACTTCTATGGTCATCAGTCCCCTAGAACTTAGAACTACTTAAACCTAACTAACCTAAGGACATCACACAACACCCAGTCATCACGAGGCAGAGAAAATCCCTGACCCCGCCGGGAATCGAACCCGGGAACCCGGGCGTGGGAAGCGAGAACGCTACCGCACGACCACGAGCTGCGGACTACGGTTATAAATAAGGTGGATTCGTTCTCAAATTAAGCAACACATGAACCGAAATAGCGTTTTTTTCCTAAATTTAGATATTAACGGGTGTAAGTAAATAGTTATTGTTCGTTTCTTAGCTACATTTTTGTGATTGTGTTGGTTATATGCTATGCGCTATGGCGGACGAATATTTTTTGAAGTCACTGCACACGTTTCATCAGCTATGCTCTACAATGCCGTTCTCAAGCAAATTACAGCGTAATTGTTTAGTCCAGTCTTATGTAGGGGGTGTAACCCAGAAATTTGGTTGTGCACGTGGACGCACGCCTAACAGTACAGCCGTGTAGCGGCAGGCTTGCTGGAACAGCTGTGCCTCACGTGTGGACCGGTTCGGACCAGGCTGGTGTATGGCCTGCGAACAGGACACCCCGGTGTAGCACGCAGGCGTCTTTCTGTGCTATTCACGCACACATAACTAGCGCTGTACGAGATGAGACATAAACTTGTTACTCGTTTAAGTAATCGGGCATTGAAGTGAGATTAATACAGGGTGGTTGCAATTAAACTGTCGCCACTCGAGAGGGCTCCCATGGAAAACGAGTGATGGTAGGGCAATGAAACTTTGAGGAAACATTTGTAAGAACATAAGGAGAGAAATAACGAATAAACAATTGAAAGAAATTTTAATTTTCACAAAAGAGGGTAACATTTGTTAACCATCTGTATCCACGACAGCCTGGAATCTCACTAGAGATTCAAATGTTTTTTTATTCACAATATCAATTCTTTTGACGATGACCGGTTTCAGTACGTAATGACCATCCTCAGAACTACAATATACAAACATGTACACCTAGTGAGCAGTGTGTCTTTCAACATAATACAGCAATACGTATCACAATATACTATCATACAACCAGGGAAATGTACAGATAAAATACGGTAAAACGTACCTTTTCTACACCATGTCCTAAAGTGATAAGGCCATAATGGCATCGTCAAAACGTATAAATATAATCAGTATAGCATCGTCACATAGATCTAAAATAAGGTGTCATTATTGGAACTGGCTACTGAGGTACAGTCGCTACCAGAAATCTGTTTGCCTACATACCACCTAGATGTCGCTACTATGGGCTTAGATGTAGTCATCATTTACGCAAAAAACATAATCTGATAAAGACACATTAGGTAAAATACACGTAGCAGACTTTTAAATATTGATAACTATCATAGCAACCAATTGTGATACATTAAAAGACGTAAACAGTTACCCATATAAAATTATTAAAAGGAAATATATGAAGAGAATAGATCCGACTCTTTTATGGTGAATTTACGGTCAAAAATTAATATACGTAATACATTGTCTGTAGCAACCTATAAATTACCTATGAAAGATATATGACAGCTGAAAAAAGACAGATCAATGATCAGCGCCCTCGGTTGGGTCGCCCGCCAGGATGTTATTAGGCGCGCAACGATCGTAAATGATGACCACAGCTAAGCCCACAGTAGCGACATCTAGGTAGCATGTAGGCAAGCAGATTTGTGGTAGCTGCTGTACTTCAGCAGCCAGCTGCAATAATGACTGTGTGGACGATGTGGCCTATTCTACACATTATTTTAGATCTATGTGACGATGCTGTGCTGGTTATATTTATACGTTTTGACGATGCCATTATGGCCTTATCACTTTAGGACATGGTGTAGAAAAGGTACCTTTTATCGTATTTTATCTGTACATTTCCCTGGTTGTATGATAGTATATTGTGATACGTATTGCTGTGTTATGTTGAAAGACACACTGCTCACTAGGTGTATATATTTGTATATTGTAGATCTGAGGATGGTCATTACGGACTGAAACTGGTCATCGTCAAAAGAATTGATATTGTGATCAAAGACTGGAATAAAAAACATTTGACAGTATTAGATCACTATTCGTATGCGCGATTATGTCGCAGCTGGTGTCACTAGAGATTGTTCGCAGCAATTTTCGAACGGTGGACCATGGAATGTTAAGCTGTCGTGACACAGCTCGTGCACTGCTTGGAGATCGCCAGCTGTGTCCAGCATTCTCAGCCGTGGCAGCAATAACTTCAACAGTTTGTGGCATAATTGGCTGTTGGCCTCTGCCAGGAGCAATTCCCAAATCGCCAAATAATTCTAACTACTGAATAATGTTCTTCAACTCCGGTGCGGAAAAAGTACCTCTTCGTGTTCCTCGCGAAGACCACCAGCACTATTCTACTGCTATTCTTTCGGTAAGACAACATCACGAGTAAAGCCCTGCTCACCTTGTCCAGATCCATGATGACTGTCTGCATCTGTAACGCACACTGACGCTTGTGTTTCAACCCCACGTCGGCGTACCAGTAACGGCGGCTAACGGCAAAATAATGACACTAACACTAAAAACAAGTCAAATCCTGTAGAGTACAGTCTGAACATCATTCCCATAAAATTGGGTACCCATACAGTCATATCTGCCACAGATCACCATCTCTTCCAATTTACAAAGCAGGCAAGCCTCCAACTTTCACGTTCTGTAACGAGACGTCCATCATCTTGTCGTATTGTGCGATTTCACCATTCTACATCCACTTTCTATAGATGATCACGACAACACCAAGAAAACCACTGAGGAGCTTCGCCGTCTGCGAGATATTTGTTCCCCGGCGTTGATCGAGATTTCCCCACTTGCGAGCTATCGTCACTGGCACAAGTAGCGAAAGTTTAACTATAACCATCGTGTATAGGCTGCCTACGTATGCTCTTACCCTGTGGCCTTTCACTACTTTCGTATAAAACAATTTCTATGTTCATTCGTTTCAAATTCTGCCTCTATACGGCACTGATGAGCTATGAGGGGCGTTTCAAAAGTCCGTGCAAAAATAAAAACTACTTGCGTGTTTGGGGTAAACCTTTTTTTATTTTTCGACATAGCCTCCTTTTAGACTTATACACTTCGTCCAACACTGTTCTAATTCGTTCATCCCTTCTGAATTATAGGAATTGTCCAAGTCTGCAAAATAGCTACTAGTTGCTGCAATCACCTCCTCGTTTGAATAAAACGTTTGTCCCACCAGCCATTTCTTCAAATTGGGGAACAAATAGTAGGCCGAGGGAGCGAAGTCTGGAGAATAGGGAGGATGCGAAACGAGTTGGAAGCCTATTTCCATTAATTTTGCGACCATAACGTCTGAGGTGTGTGCTTTGCATTGTCGTGATGGAAAAGGATTTTTTTGCGGTTCAATCACCGGCGTTTTTTTTGCAGCTCGGTTTTTAAACGGTCCAATAACGATGAATAATATGCACCTGTAATAGTTTTACCCTTTTCCAGATAGTCGATAAGGATTATCCCTTGCGAATCCCAAAAGAGAGTAGCCATAACTTTTCCGGCAGAAGGGATGGTCTTCGCCTTTTCTGGTGCAGTTTCTCCCTTGGTAACCCATTGTTTAGATTGTTCTTTGGTCTCAAATGGTTCAAATGGTTCTGAGCACTATGGGACTTAACTTCTGAGGTCATCAGTCCCCTAGAACGTAGAACTACCTAAACCTAACTAACCTAAGGACATCACACACATCCATGCCCGAGGCAGGATTCGAACCTGCGACCGTAGCGGTCGCGCAGTTCCAGACTGTAGCGCCTAGAACCGCTCGGCCACCTCGGCCGGATCTTTGGTCTCAGGAGTGTAGTAATGTATCCATGTTTCATCCACTGTGACGAAACGACGCTTGAAGTCCTGCAGATTCTTCCTGAACAGCTGCAAACAATCCTTGCAACACTTCACACGATTCCGTTTTTTGTCAGTCATGAGCAATCGTGGAACCCATCTTGCGGATAGTTTTCTCATGTCCAAATGTTTATGCAAAATATTATGTATCCGTTCATTCGAGATGCCCACAGCACCAGGAATCTCACGCACCTTAACTCTTCTGTCATCCATCACCATATAATGGATTTTATCAATGATTTCTGGAGGCATAACCTCCACAGCGCGTCCAGAACGTTCAGCATCACTTGTGCTCATATGGCTACTCCGAAAATTTTGAAACCACTCATAAACTGTTCTAATCGAAGGTGCATGGTCACCGTAATTTTTATCAAGATTCTCTTTAGTCTCCTTAGGCGATTTGCCTTTCATAAAGTAATGTTTAATCACCACATGAAATTCTTTTTCGTCCATTTTTGACAACCACTCCACTTCCTTGATTCACACGAATGACAAACACAAAGAAATAGACCAATATGGCCGAAACTTGGTGTGCATTCTTTCCAAAGATGCTACTAACTAAACATGACCTCGATACGCGCCGGTGGTGCCATCTCTCGGACTTTGCACGGACTTTTCAAACGTCCATCGTAAAATTTTATGACCAGCTCAAGATTGAATGCCGTCTGATGACGATCGCGTACGTGACACGGTAAGGAAAGTATATAGGTTAGAGGAACAGAGACGAATGCGGAATCATTCAAGCGACGATAGCTCGCAAGTGGGGAAATCTGGCTCGACGTCGGGGAACGAACATCTCGCAGACGGCGAAGCTCCTCAGTGCTTCTCTTGGTATTGTCGTTAGCATCTATACAAAGTGAACGTAGAATGGTGAAATCGCTCTAAGACTACAAGATGATGTATGTCTCGTCACAGAACTTGAAAGTTGGAGGCTTGCCCTTTTTGTAAAGTAGAAGAGACGGTGATCTGTGGCAGATATGGAGATAGAGTATAACGGAGTTGCAAGCACAAGTATTTGGAGCACACCGTCAAGAGCAGATTGGAAACAGGGCTCCGCAGCAGAGGAGCTCTACCTGTTCCCATTTTGGGCTATCTACATCGGATGAATGACGTTTCTTGTGGGTCGATCGTCGTGTCCGGATACGCTATCATCCAGAAGAACGGCTGCTCGAAACATGCACCTGGGTCACTCGCCGTTGATGGCAGTATTTACCTGTGCTTGCGTAGGACCTGTGGTAGTAATCGAAGGAATCATGACAGCTGTGAACAGTATGGCAAACCACCTACATTACTTCATGATTGATTTCTTCACCGTTAGAGATGGTATCAACTCACGTTGATGTCTTGACCACCAAATCCGTGGACCACATGTGCGATACTACCGCGCACCAGTTCTGCACCCACGAACCACAAGTGCCTAATTTAAGGGCAGTGCATGAACTGTGCTTTGGCATCGGGTGCCACATACCTCCGAAAATCAACCAAGGGTTTGTCGAATCCATGCCACGCAAAAGTGCTGCTACATTGCATTCCACCAGTGGACGAACACACTATAAAACACACGGGCATAATGTCTTGGCTCATGAGTGTATATGGGTCATATTCAGTTCTTTAGTTTAAATCAATGTCGTTATTCATCCACTCTAATTTCTAACTCTATGCCATATGGCTAATTGGAACGGCATTTGGATAATCTCAGCAGGTGAGAGCCACACATTCAATATGTGGCATGTTACGTAGTACTATTGCCTCACCACCACTGTTTTGGGTGCTGCAGGCGAAGAATTCCACTGTGAGATGGGTTCAGCTGAAACTACTACAATTTAATATCCATATGCATATTAAATAAAGGCCATGAATGAACACAGGTCAAGTAGATGCAAGTAGTTACGCATGGCAGGTATGACCTCAGATAACGATCTTCACTCAAGGTCAGTGACTTCCTGTGTCAAGTTATACCTGAGGCAACTGGACAACTTATATTCAAGGTCATCCAGGGGAGCCTCCGTCTTACCCATGAACTTATATGTGGTACATTCAAGGTCAACCCCCCCCCCCCCTCTTCCACCTCAGACTTGCCTACGCAGTTGTATGTGGTGCATTCGAGATCATAACATAACCCAAAACTGGTCACATGGTCGTCGGGCATTTATGGGAGTTATATTCAAGTTCAGTATGTAACCTGAGACACCATCCATGCATCTTAGGCAATTGTATGACTCAAGATTAGCAGCAAAATGGAGTTCATCGCCTCTCCTCCCCTTTCCCTCTGGACCAATAAGATAAAGCTTCCCCTGCCCTTCTAAATCCTTCATAGCTAGAACAATTATATGGACAACTTCATTTCTGTGTTGTGCTCTACATGGAGAGCATGAGGTTTGCTGTAAAAAAATTAAATTCTGAACTATTATTAACAATAATTTTTTTATCTCAACGGTTCACTTATACTCTATAGTGAAATTGGCAGGTCCTTTTTGTATGTAATAACAATGATATAACAACTTACGGTTTATTAGCAACAATTTTCTGTTAACAATAATTTTTGTGCTTTATTAACATATTTTTCAATCTTTCTTTTACATCTATTTTATTGATAAAGCTATTTTACAATAAATAATTTTTTCTGATGACTTAAACACATTGCTAATACTATCAGTTACATTTATACACTAGTTACTAGTAGAGGGAAAAACTCATATACTACATTTCCCATTTTTTTCCAGATTCTGTATACACTTATCACTTCCTATGTGGTATGTGTACATTTTCGATCTGAGCCTCACAAAATCCACAATCTATGAACCATTCACTCCTCTTTCATAATGCCAGTAGCCTTCTGGCTTTGAAATGTTATTTCATAAAGATTATTGGTCGCATAACCAGACATATCGAATGCTTCAGGATTGTACCTAATTACTTCTTCATACGGATCACAGCCTTTCACCCTACAGGTGAAACTCTCTCTATTCATGCAAGGTCATTAGAGATCAGCGAAGTTTTGCTTCGCAATCTCATAGTGGAATCGGTACATATGGACTTTCAAGGCGTCCAAAACACACCTGCTGACATAGACAGGCTTCGTGAACTGCGTCAGAACCTTAACCATCTCCACATCGACAAGTTCCTGATTAAAGATGGTGGCCCACCTGAAATTTTGCCAGGAGATGTAATCTCTTGCGCCATAACGACCTCTCCACCCCCCCCTCTTCTCCACCGGTAAATTAAAGGAATCTGACAGTATTTTCTAACATTTTGCATGGTTTTCCGGAAAATTGAACCATTCACTAACTTATAAACATCTTTTTCGAAGTTACACTTTGCTAGCGCCCTCTGTTTGTTGTTTACGTCAATGTACTGCTTCAACCAGCGACGCTACTTGAAGGAGATGCTGTGGGTGGTTCTAATAAGTTCCATCGGCAAGCTGAGAAATTGTTGGAGGTAACTGTAGAGGAGAAAATATCTCTACTTATTCTCCAGTAATATCATCAGCTTGGACATGGAGCCATTGTACAGGACTAGGCGATCTGGACACAGTGGCAACTTGCTGTATTCGCCATGCAAATGAGTATGACATGTCAGCTCTGCCTCCAAAGCATATCCTTCACCAATATCAGCAGCAACATCATGGATCTTTTCCTTCAATTTGGCAATTGTCTCTTTGGATAGCCATCAGATCCTCCAAACGGAAGAGATTGTTGCATGTTACTTAAATCGTCATGAAACGTAGTGAACCCAGCAAAAGGGGCATTATTTCCGGTGTGATTCACTTAGGAAATGAAATGTAATGTTCAATGGACGTCAGGGATGACTCTGAGCTTATCCTATTTCAATCCAAAATCACTCAAGTGCTCAACAAGAAAGTGAACATCATACCCACTCAAATTATGGAAGGAGACAGATATGTGTAGATATTTCAAGTTGCATGTGGTATAGGCTGCACCACAGAACTTCCATGTTAGACGACAATGGTCTCTACGTGTTATTTCTCCTTCTCTACGCCGTGGCAGCCCAGAAATATGACACTTAACTACTTAACTGCCTGTCCGCATAAGCCATCACTCTCTAGCGAGTTCGTAATGGCTATGTTGTCGTGATAAACACAATCGACTACCCATGCACGTTTTTCGAGTTGAGAGAGCAACCATCTCGCAGTATTATCCCTGAGGTATGATTCGAATTTGTTGAGTTTTGAGCCATACGAACATACAGCTTACTATGCTGCAGCATACGGTACGTACCGTTCTGTGATGGTGGTATGTAAGCGACTGGGATCACCTTCAGCCGGCTGCGGTAGCCGAGCGGTTCCAGGCGCTTCAGTCCGGAACCATGCAGCTGCTACGGTCGCAGGTTCGAATCCCACCTCGGGCATGGATGTGTGTAATGTCCTTAGGTTTAAGTAGTTCTAAGTCTAGGGGACTGATGTCCTCCGATGTTAAGTCCCATAGTGGCTAGAGCCATTTTTTTGATCACCTTCACAATGCACTGCAGGAGCTAGGAGACACTCGAAGTCAGCATATACAATGAAGGGATATAGCTCCTGGTGGTTCCTAAGGAACATCTCATTCTCATTTGCGTGACCCAAAAGCTCTTCACAGACTACGAGGCGAAGGTCTTTCACGCCTTGACTCTTGACACCTGGGACGAACTTGATGGCAACACAATGCATTCCAAGATGCTGTGTCAGGATTTCATGACATGATCCGACTGAAATGTTACATTCTTCTTCAATCTCTCGGACAGTCAGTCTTGAATTGGCATGTACATATTCGTCGGCATTCCTGACAGGAGGGTCGTCGGTAGACGTCAAAGGGCGTCCTGAATTAGGGCCATCTATAACTTCCGTCTGGACATTTTTAAACCGTGTAAACCATTCATAACACTGAGTATGGCTTAAGCACTCATCACCTGCATCATTTGGTGTGTCTCTGTAAAGGTTTTCTTGAGTTTCACCTCACAATTTAATGCAGATGCATTGCTCCTCTAACTCTGCAATCTCGAAATCTGCAAACTGTGCGACACTACGTTCTACTTAATACAGCACTTAACAAGAACTGAGAGACATACAACAATGAAACTTCCGGCAGTTGCACATTCAACACAAGCGTGTGCAGGAATGCCAATCGCATTTCGCTCCAACACACTACTGGCTCGAAATTATGAATGTTTTGGAATTTTTTGAACAGGCCTTGTATGTGAGATATTGGCTTCCATAAATCATCCAAACAACATATTATGGCACGTCTATGAAGGAATGTTTTGAGCACTGTCCTGTGGAGCTGGCTCTGGCTCTGAGCACTATGGGACTTAACATCTGAGGTCATCAGTCCCCTAGAACCTAGAACTACTTACACCTAACTAACCTAAGTACATCACACACATCCATGCCCGAGGCAGGATTCGAACCTGCGACCGTAGCGGTCGCGCGGTTCCAGACTGAAGCGCCTAGAACCAGTCGGCCACCGCGGCCGGCCATGCCAAGGCAGGTTTCGAACCTGCGACCATAGCAGCAGCGCGGTTCGGAACAGAAGCGCCTAGAACCGCACAATTACTTATATATATATATATATATATATATATATATATATATATATATATAATAGAGGGAAACATTCCACGTGGGAAAAATATATCTAAAAAGAAAGATGATGAAACTTACCAAACAAAAGCGCTGGCAGGTCGATAGACACACAAACAAACACAAACATACACACAAAATTCTAGCTTTCGCAACCAATGGTTGCCTCGTCAGGAAAGAGGGAAGGAGAAGGAAAGACAAAAGGATATGGGTTTTAAGGGAGAGGGTAAGGAGTCATTCCAATCCCGGGAGCGGAAAGACTTACCTTAGGGGGAAAAAAGGACAGGTATACACTCGCACACACACACATATCCATCCACACATACACAGACACAAGCAGACATATATGTATATATATATACACTCCTGGAAATTGAAATAAGAACACCGTGAATTCATTGTCCCAGGAAGGGGAAACTTTATTGACACATTCCTGGGGTCAGATACATCACATGATCACACTGACAGAACCACAGGCACATAGACACAGGCAACAGAGCATGCACAATGTCGCCACTAGTACAGTGTATATCCACCTTTCGCAGCAATGCAGGCTGCTATTCTCCCATGGAGACGATCGTAGAGATGCTGGATGTAGTCCTGTGGAACGGCTTGCCATGCCATTTCCACCTGGCGCCTCAGTTGGACCAGCGTTCGTGCTGGACGTGCAGACCGCGTGAGACGACGCTTCATCCAGTCCCAAACATGCTCAATGGGGGACAGATCCGGAGATCTTGCTGGCCAGGGTAGTTGACTTACACCTTCTAGAGCACGTTGGGTGGCACAGGATACATGCGGACGTGCATTGTCCTGTTGGAACAGCAAGTTCCCTTGCCGGTCTAGGAATGGTAGAACGATGGGTTCGATGACGGTTTGGATGTACCGTGCACTATTCAGTGTCCCCTCGACGATCACCAGTGGTGTACGGCCAGTGTAGGAGATCGCTCCCCACACCATGATGCCGGGTGTTGGCCCTGTGTGCCTCGGTCGTATGCAGTCCTGATTGTGGCGCTCACCTGCACGGCGCCAAACACGCATACGACCATCATTGGCACCAAGGCAGAAGCGACTCTCATCGCTGAAGACGACACGTCTCCATTCGTCCCTCCATTCACGCCTGTCGCGACACCACTGGAGGCGGGCTGCACGATGTTGGGGCGTGAGCGGAAGACGGCCTAACGGTGTGCGGGACCGTAGCCCAGCTTCATGGAGACGGTTGCGAATGGTCCTCGCCGATACCCCAGGAGCAACAGTGTCCCTAATTTGCTGGGAGGTGGCGGTGCGGTCCCCTACGGCACTGCGTAGGATCCTACGGTCTTGGCCTGCATCCGTGCGTCGCTGCGGTCCGGTCCCAGGTCGACGGGCACGTGCACCTTCCGCCGACCACTGGCGACAACATCGATGTACTGTGGAGACCTCACGCCCCACGTGTTGAGCAATTCGGCGGTACGTCCACCCGGCCTCCCGCATGCCCACTATACACCCTCGCTCAAAGTCCGTCAACTGCACATACGGTTCACGTCCACGCTGTCGCGGCATGCTACCAGTGTTAAAGACTGCGATGGAGCTCCGTATGCCACGGCAAACTGGCTGACACTGACGGCGGCGGTGCATAAATGCTGCGCAGCTAGCGCCATTCGACGGCCAACACCGCGGTTCCTGGTGTGTCCGCTGTGCCGTGCGTGTGATCATTGCTTGTACAGTCCTCTCGCAGTGTCCGGAGCAAGTATGGTGGGTCTGACACACCGGTGTCAATGTGTTCTTTTTTCCATTTCCAGGAGTGTATATATCCTATTAATCATCACCAGCACTAACACTTCCATTGATCCACAGCAGGGCGTGTTGCTATGCACATCAGCATCTGTACCCTTTGACAGTTTTTTAATGACTGGGTGAACTTTTTACTAATGACTGTTCATATATTAGTTACAGCAATGTATCCACTTTTTAAAAAAATGTACATTTATATATTATCTATTATCTTTGGTTTTTCTATAAAAGACATATACGCTGGGTACTACTGCCTAAATGAACAATGATATGATCCTTGATGCTAAATACAGAGCAACAGTACTACTTACTAAGTTGTGTGAGGGCAGTGAGTGTATATTGCTGGTTATGAGCACTGATCTAGCTCCCCAGACTTTTAAGACAGCCATTAACTTGCCCCTAGCCAACGGCCTCGCCACAGTGGTAACACCGGTTCCTATCAGATCACCAAAGTTATGCGCTGTCGGTCTGGTTAGCACTTGGATGGGTGACCATCCGGTCTGCCGAGCGCTGGTGGCAAGCGGGGTGCACTCAGTGAGGCAAACTGAGGAGCAGCTTGACTGAGAAGTAGCTCCGGTCGTGTAAACTGACGTACGGCCGGGAGAGCGGTGTGCTGACCACACGCCCCTCCATATCCACATCCAGTAACGCCTGTGGGCTAAGGATGACCCGGCGGCCGGTCGGTGCCGTTGGGCCTTCCAAGGCCTGTTCGGGCGGAGTTCAGCATTAACTTGGCCCTGCTATTACTATTATGTTGTAAATCCATGATGCTGGACTAATGGAATTCCTACTATTAAAATGCACTGTGTTAGTTGTAAAAATTAATATGAAATAAATAAATGATTTTGTTCTCAATGTATCTTTTTTCTTTAAAAATAATAATATGTGTAGGCGGGTTGGTTGGATTATGGTAATGGGAATCTATTTAGGAATCAAACATGCTACTGACAAAGCCACTGAGTCTACGTCTTTTCATAAGCTCTTAATTCATAGTGAAATACTGACTGCTGCTGCCGGAGAAGGACCATAAAGCACTCAACTGTATGAGTGTTGACCATTAAGAAGATATGCATATTTGTGCAGCTTATCGCACCAGCAGTTCTCACCAAAGTCATGGCTGCAACTTTCTCTATGGTGATCAGACGCTCTTGCACAAACATCGATGAGTGTAGAGACAGTGTTGGAGGCGGTGGTAGGTGGTGGCAGGTGGCAACAGCAGTGGGCGGCGTGTAGTGATGGTGGTGGCGGACACGCGCAAGAACCAGGTTGTGGTAAGTAGCAGTATTTTTTGTATGCTTGCTTGTTCATTGAATAATATAGGTAGGTTTTTCTGAAGGATAGGACCGGTGGAAATAACAACAATTTATTTGAAGGACATATTTTGTTTTATTTATGTATATACATTTTTTAGTCACTGTGTAGCACTGTATTCTGCAAAAATTTAACTTCCTCATGCCTTAAATTCGGCTTGTATAGCATCCAGTCCAACACATGTGACAACATACATGGGAATGCCTTCCATGAATTCTGCTTCAGTGGATTTTATACGATTTAGAAATGCTTCAAATGGCTCTAAGCACTATAGAACTTAACATCTGAGTTCATCAGTCCCCTAGACGTCGAACTACTTAAACCTAACTAACCTAAGGACATCACACACACCCATGCCCGAGGCAGGATTCGAACCTGCGACCGTAGCAGCAGCGCTGTTCCGGACTGAAGCGCCTAGAACCGCTCGGCCACAGCGGCCGGCTACGATTTACATTTATACACTTTGCACTGGGGAAATAGATGTACTTATACAATACTCTAATTGCTTCATATTTACACTGTTCTCATGCAAATAGTCCACAAAATCATAGAATGCACTTCTTACATATGGACACCAGTAGCAAAATCTGTCTGTGGTGACCACTACGCACAGTACAACTCGTGCATATTAAGAACTCGACTGTGTTTGATTTACACACATGTTCAGAAATAACACAACGCTTTGAATTACCAGAGATAGGATGTTTGCATTCACAGAACATGTACATTAGTATGTTCTGCAGAAAGTATTAGCATTTTGGTCACCTTGGTTAAGTATGTGTCCTGTTGCCTAACAGGTAACGGGCCTGCCATCGGCCCTGATAAATTATTCCATGCGTGATGTCATTGATGTGTATTAGGCGTGAATGACATCCTGTGATATAGCCATCCAAGCTGCATTCACCCGGTTCCAACGATCATCTGAGGTGACTGGCATTGGGTAACAGTTTGTATTCATCGTTTCACCATATCCCACATGTACCCAAGAGCACCTCACACCATAACGCCCTGAATTGGCGAATGCGAATGCAGTCACTGTGCTGTCACTCCCCTGTCTGCGGCAAAGCAAAATACGGCCATCGTTTTGAAACCAACTGAACCTGGATTCGTCCGAAAACACTATCTGATTCCATTCCCCAGTGACGTCATTCCATACACCACTGCCATTTAGCATGTTTCTGCACACTCATCAAGGTAGATGGAGAAGTGGACAATGCGCATACAGCCCATGCCGTAATAAATGGCGACGGATTGTCACTCCGGATACTGTACGATGTGTCCCACTGTTGCGCCAGAACCAAGGAGGACACAGATCCGTCCTGAAATGCTATTCAGATGAGGTGTCGATCTTCTCAGCGGGTGGTCTGGGTGGTGCGACCTGACCCATCTCGTCGTATTCTAAGGCCCTCTATGAGCAATTCTCCATACACCCGTAGCATTACTGAAACACTTCGTCCCACACGAGCATCACATTCTCCCATGCTAATAATGTGCCCTCTTTCAAACTCACTGATTCCACAGTATGGTTCGCGCGTACGTCTAAGAGGCATCCTACACGTCTGCCCAAGTCATGCTGACCCTTTACCTACGGTTTATAGCGACAAAGAGAGCCACGGGCACATTTTACCAGTAGGCGGTGCTGCGTCGCGATATCGGCGTTGACCTTGAACCCACAGGCTGACATGTTTGAAATGCTAATCATTTCTGCAGAACGTACTAATGTACATGTCCCGTGAATATGCATGTCCTATCCCTAGTCGTTGAAGGTGTTGGTTTTTTCTGGACATGAGTCTATATGTCTGTTTCCCCTCACAATTCGAGCACTACTTGTCCATACATACCAGCTGTGGAGACCTTCCTACCCAGCATATGAACGTCAGTAGGAGTATCAGATGGGTGTAACCCATCGCCATCTTTTTCTCTATACACTCCATCATATGAGACGGATGTAATCCATCGTCATCTTCTTCTCTATACACTCAAGCGTGTTGCAAAGGTAGTGCTACTCATACCACGAACTTAGGCACCGACACATTGTGCATTTTCTACTTCTATAACTACTTTAAAGTCATTGTCAGGTGCTAGGCCTTCATTCACACGTTTAGACCCACTAGCAGTCAAATGCTATGTGTTGACGAACAGTAGTACTCTTGTGGGACTTAACAGAGACTTGGTGAGCTGAGAAAGTTCTGGCAGTGGCTACTGCTGCCGTTGTGGTGACGGTGCAGAATAGCTGAACGGGCAGGTCCAATAATTCGGGCAGACCGCCTGGTGGCTGCTACTGTAATGGTATGTTGAACACTCGAGTGTCCTCGTCCAGCATTTCAGCTGCTACAAGACCAGGAACCCATTGTGCTGCTGAAAAAATAGCAGAACGTAAGTATAAACGAATATATTAATAGCAATAAGAACAATTATAGTGGATGGACAAATACTTAGCTGCAACTCAGTCTTATTCTTCTTATTATGCCTTGGGGCGCCAACTGGTTCCTGCTGATGTTTCATGATGATCCTTTTACTCTGAAGAACAGACGTTAAATGAGGGAGCTCAGACAATTGGATTCTTATAATAAAAAGGGGGAGGGGATAGGAGAACTTTACTCCTAATGGTCGACAGGTTTTCCATCTTTTTTAAGCCTCCCTATTTGGTACAGAGAGAAGTAGTTGAGGAGTGCATGGGAAAGATGTGCAACCTAGTACTCACGGCCTTTTGTATCCAGAACCAGTACTGCCTCAAGTGTGTGGGTAGGAAAGGAATGGGGGGGGGGGGGGGAGGTGATCTTGAATGTACCACATAGGAGCACCTCAGTAGGGCAGAGGTTCTCCTGGATGACCTTGAATATAGTTCGCCCCATTGCCTCAGGTGTACCCTGACATCAGAAGTCCTTATTAATGGCCATGCAATACGAATGTTATCTGAGCTCATAACTACTGATTCAGTATTTCTTGATGACCAAAAATCATTTGTTTATGTATCTTACCAACGCTTATTAATAAAATTACGGTCATCTTGGACAGCTATGAAACTTGTGACTGGAGTTAGAATTTCTTGATAGGGAGGATGCAGGATATTATTTTGAATAGACAGTCTTCCGAATGTATCTAAGGAAATTCAGGTACGCGCCACTAGAAATGTATTAGGAACGTTGCTGTTCATGTTGTATATTACGTATCTGGCAGACAATATTAATAGTAGCCTCAGACATTTCCAGCCGATGCCGTTATCCAGAATGAAGTACTATCTGAAAAAAAGCTTCCCACATATTCAAGCAGATCTTAAAAAAATCGTGCACTCCACAAAATGAAAAAAAGAGCATCTAGAATATCATTCAACACATACTACCTGAGTGTACCATGTTGGAGCGATATACACTCCTGGAAATTGAAATAAGAACACCGTGAATTCATTGTCCCAGGAAGGGGAAACTTTATTGACACATTTCTGGGGTCAGATACATCACATGATCACACTGACAGAACCACAGGCACATAGACACAGGCAACAGAGCATGCACAATGTCGCCACTAGTACAGTGTATATCCACCTTTCGCAGCAATGCAGGCTGCTATTCTCCCATGGAGACAATCGTAGAGATGCTGGATGTAGTCCTGTGGAACGGCTTGCCATGCCATTTCCACCTGGCGCCTCAGTTGGACCAGCGTTCGTGCTGGACGTGCAGACCGCGTGAGACGACGCTTCATCCAGTCCCAAACATGCTCAATGGGGGACAGACCCGGAGATCTTGCTGGCCAGGGTAGTTGACTTACACCTTCTAGAGCACGTTGGGTGGCACGGGATACATGCGGACGTGCACTGTCCTGTTGGAACAGCAAGTTCCCTTGCCGGTCTAGGAATGGTAGAACAATGGGTTCGATGACGGTTTGGATGTACCGTGCACTATTCAGTGTCCCCTCGACGATCACCAGTGGTGTACGGCCAGTGTAGGAGATCGCTCCCCACACCATGATGCCGGGTGTTGGCCCTGTGTGCCTCGATCGTATGCAGTCCTGATTGTGGCGCTCACCTGCACGGCGCCAAACACGCATACGACCTCATTGGCACCAAGGCAGGAGCGACTCTCATCGCTGAAGACGACACGTCTCCATTCGTCCCTCCATTCACGCCTGTCGCGACACCACTGGAGGCGGGCTGCACGATGTTGGGGCGTGAGCGGAAGACGGCCTAACGGTGTGCGGGACCGTAGCCCAGCCTCGTGGAGACGGTTGCGAATGGTCCTCGCCGATACCCCAGGAGCAACAGTGTCCCTAATTTGCTGGGAAGTGGCGGTGCGGTCCCCTACGGCACTGCGTAGGATCCTACGGTCTTGGCGTGCATCCGTGCGTCGCTGCGGTCCGGTCCCAGGTCGACGGGCACGTGCACCTTCCGCCGACCACTGGCGACAACATCGATGTACTGTGGAGACCTCACACCCCACGTGTTGAGCAATTCGGCGGTACGTCCACCCGGCCGCCCGCATGCCCACTATACGCCCTCGCTCAAAGTCCGTCAACTGCACATACGGTTCACGTCCACGCTGTCGCGGCATGCTACCAGTGTTAAAGACTGCGATGGAGCTCCGTATGCCACGGCAAACTGGCTGACACTGACGGCGGCGGTGCACAAATGCTGCGCAGCTAGCGCCATTCGACGGCCAACACCGCGGTTCCTGGTGTGTCCGCTGTGCCGTGCGTGTCATCATTGCTTGTACAGCCCTCTCGCAGTGTCCGGAGCAAGTATGGTGGGTCTGACACACCGGTGTCAATGTGTTCTTTTTTCCATTTCCAGGAGTGTAGAATGAAATGATCACATACGTAAAGTACGTGGCAGATTTTGGTTCGTTGGTCAGATACTGGGAAAATACAGTCAGTCAATAAGTTTGCTTACTAAACACTCGAGTGACCCATCCTAGAATACTGCTGAAATATGTGGTACCCATACGAAATAGGTCTAAGAGGACATGTTGAACGTAAACAACGAAGGGCTACACCAATTCTCACACGTTTGTTTGACCCATTGGAATGCATCACGGAGATACTGTGTAAATTATCTGCCTGTTGTAATAACGAGGATATGTAATTAGCTGATTTAGTGCTTCCAGAAGTTAAATACAAAATATGCAGAATGTTCCTACATGAGATGTATGACACAATTAACATGAATAGTGACACAGTTGTGAGACCTGGAAGAGGTAGAGCTAAAGTTAAATAGCTTGTGTACCAGCTACTCCTGCTATAAACACCTGTGACTGTTTGACACCCCTTACCACCTCTGCATTTCTTATATCTTTAAAAATATTGCTTGGTCCCTGCACACAATGGAAACATCCTAGAAATGGAGCAAGTTCTATTTATTATTTGAGGGCCATCTAAGCACAGGGAAGTTGAAGGATGTAAGGGAACTCAAAAACGTGTACGTCAGATGGAAAATACAGAAATTTTTATTTAATATAATCAAGTAAGCAACTGACAATGAACTAAAAAGATCAGGCTTCTGAATAATATTGCGAACTAAACTGAAAAAGCTGTAAACTTTGTGGGTCTCACGTTTTATTGGAAGATTGCATTAAGCAAAATTAAGAAGACTTCATTATCTGCTCGTAAAAGCAAGGTAAATGAAGCAGAAATTTAATATAGCTGACTGAGCATAACCAAATGTGATAAATGCAAGCTGTTCAGAAGGTGGGTTATGCTACTGCCGCCCGCATCTCGTGGTCGTGCGGTAGCGTTCTCGCTTCCCACGCCCGGGTTCCCGGGTTCGATTCCCGGCGGGGTCAGGGATTTTCTCTGCCTCGTGATGGCTGGGTGTTGTGTGATGTCCTTAGGTTAGTTAGGTTTAAGTAGTTCTAAGTTCTAGGGGACTTATGACCACAGCAGTTGAGTCCCATAATGCTCAGAGCCATTTGAGCCATTATGCTACTGCCTAAGTGAAACTTACTTTCTTCGAGTAAAACAAGTGGTCGCCCGTCAGTACCAGATGAAAACCGGGAAACGAATATTATCTTAAAATAAAAGTTCTCTCGAGAACCTCCACAATTTCCAAGTTCCACTTGGAGGGGAAATTAAACGCTGCTGTATATGTGACCAACGAATATGTTTCTTTTTCTACGTAAAAACAGGGGAAAGCAATAGTAACTTCCCTCTCAAATCTTGTGAAAAGCATTATTATGGTTCACGAGACTGGTAACAGTTTCGAACTGTCTGTATCCATTGGTCAGCGCCAACTACATCGTGCCTGTTAGCGGGGCCTTACTTTACATTGGACAGCCCTTAGTTCTGGCGGAAAGCAACGAACTTTCTCACATCAGGGAAGCGCCAGTAGGTGCCCTTCTCGTTAATCTGCAGACAAAAGGACACATTTCACCCTCAAGCACCCCGGGGGAAAGGTGTTGTGATGGGCCGCACCCTGCCTGTGGCAACGGGATTAGCGCCAGGAACTGTCAATAATAAGCATTTCGGGAAACGGAACCATTTCCACGACATCTGCCGGGCCCTCTTCTGGTGATAAATGGCAAACTCGTGAGCAAACAGCGCCCTTGGTGAGGAAAGTGGCCTTTCCAGTAAGGACCCTGCAACTGTTCTACAGGCACATCCAAAATCGGTTGCCCATTTCCCGTTCGACTGTGTTGTGCAGTTTGCGATGGTTTACGTTGATTCTGTTCGTGCGATTTTAGTTACTAGCATCAGTCAATCCAGTTTGTGTATTCTGTGATACACATATTTATTCAGAAGTGATGGATCAGCAAACTACATCGCAAGAAAATGTGCACAACACAAAGAAAAGGTATTTTCGGAGTAGAGAGCATTCAATCGCCTCTAGCGTAATTCAGCTTCTACTAAAGAGTTGAAACGAAAAGAACTACTGGCCAGTATTGCAGTCCCATACAAAGCGGTGCAGTTTATACAAAAGTCAGTCTTGCTACAACAGGATGTATGCGCGAAAATAAAACACTTGGTTTACTCGAATCGCCAAGAAAGGGCGCTAAGAATTCTGGGAGCAAACCCATCGTTATAGGCATCCATAAAAAATCACGAAATCGACAAGCGATGGAGGACTTTCACATTGAGCAAAAAAATAGTGAAGACATTACGCAAATTACTTATTCCAATAAAACAAAGAAAAGTTCATTTTTATTGGCAGAAATTGTTTCTCACAAGACACTGTGCGAAATGGAACTTCTCTAGAAGAGATCTGTAAGTAAAAGAAAGATTCTGGAAGAGAAAACTGATGTAATTGACTGACGAATGCAAATACTTGATATAAGTAAGAAAATTTAGAGATGAAGGCGGAAATTCCTTTTATATCACGAAACTTGGGTGTGCAACATTAAGTATAGGAAACGTTACCTGGTTCCTGGCATTGACGGCATCATGGACAATGCTAGTCGCAGAAACAGGATTATTGTGGTGAGTACTAGATCTAAAGCTGGCTTGATTTATATGTCTACATAAATCATGTTCTCTTCGAAATACTTCCCGCTACATGTTACATCCTCATGCCAACGCTTTTTCCAAAACCGGAAACTTTTCTGGAACTCTATCTTCGGGACAGATTTTAGTCCTCTCAGCGACGCGTTTTCAGTCTCATCTATGCTTGTAGAAGACTGCCCTTTATAGTCTCCTTTATTTTTGGGAACAAAAAAAGTTACATGGAGCGAATATGGACGCTAGGGCATCATCACAATATTGTTTTTGGGCATAAATTCCCGATGACGCAACGAAATGTTAGAAGGTGCATTATCATGGTGTAAAAACCAGCCGGCCGTAGTGACCGAGCGGTTCTAGGCGCTTCAGTCCGGAACAGAGCGACTGCTACGGTCGCAGGTCCGAATCCTGCCTTGGGCATGGATGTGTGTGATGTCTTTAGGTTAGTTAGGTTTAAGTAGTTCTAAGTTCTAGGGGACTGATGATCTCAGATGTTAAGCCCCATAGTGCTCAGAGCCATTTGAACCATTTGTAAAAACCAGAAATTCCTCCGGCGCAAATTCAAACTTCTTTGCGGACTGCTTCACGCAAACGACATTGAAATTCTGAGTAATACTACTCATTGTTCGTTTCACCTTGTAGCAAAAACTCACGGTACGCTGTAATGTTAAAATCGAAGAACACTGTGAGCATTGCCGCATAACCTTTACATATGACCGCACTTGTCGAGCTTCTTGCGATCTTGGCTGTCCAGGTTGCTTCCACTGAGGCGTCATATCCGTCAACTCGTGTTTCGTCACTTATTATGACCCGTTCCAATACCTCCATATCTCTGTTGACTTCATCTAGCGGCTCCTGAGCAACCTGCATTCGCCGCTTTTTTTGTCCAAAATTCAGCGATCTCGGAACAAATTTGCCCAAAACATAGGAAACAATTTCATCAAATGAGCCAGCTGATATTTCAACATCATCACCGTCCTCTCTGACTATGATCTTTCAAGTCATTTGTTTAACTTTTTGCACGATTTCATCGCGTGATGTGCTGGGGCGTACTGGCCACTCATCGTCTTCAGCGCCCTCACGGCATTCTTCGAAACACTTTTAACACTTGTAAGTCCTTGTTTTATTCATTGCATTTTCACCAAAAGCAATACTTAACATTTCTGAAACCTCGATGCACTTTATTCCAGTCTTACAACAAAATTTAATACAAATGCTCTAATTCATTCTTATACAAAATGAAGGATAGCTTGTAGTACCAAAACACCTGTAACATTTCGACAACTGACAAACTTAATATTCCATATGCCCCCCATGAACCATGGACCTTGCCGTTGGTGGGGAGGCTTGCGTGCCTCAGCGATACAGATAGCCGTACCGTAGGTGCAACCACAACGGAGGGGTATCTGTTGAGAGGCCAGACAAACGTGTGGTTCCTGAAGAGGGGCAGCAGCCTTTTCAGTAGTTGCAAGGGCAACAGTCTGGATGATTGACTGATCTGGCCTTGTAACAATAACCAAAACGGCCTTGCTGTGCTGGTACTGCGAACGGCTGAAAGCAAGGGGAAACTACAGCCGTAATTTTTCCCGAGGGCATGCAGCTTTACTGTATGATTACATGATGATGGCGTCCTCTTGGGTAAAATATTCCGGAGGTAAAATAGTCCCCCATTCGGATCTCCGGGCGGGGACTACTCAGGAGGATGTCGTTATCAGGAGAAAAAAAACTGGCATTCTACGGATCGGAGCGTGGAATGTCAGATCCCTTAATCGGGCAGGTAGGTTAGAAAATTTAAAAAGGGAAATGGATAGGTTGAAGTTAGATATAGTGGGAATTAGTGAAGTTCGGTGGCAGGAGGAACAAGACTTCTGGTCAGGTGACTACAGGGTTATAAACACAAAATCAAATAGGGGTAATGCAGGAGTAGGTTTAATAATGAATAGGAAAATAGGAATGCAGGTAAGCTACTACAAACAGCATAGTGAACGCATTATTGTGGCCAAGATAGATACGAAGCCCACACCTACTACAGTAGTACAAGTTTATATGCCAACTAGCTCTGCAGATGACGAAGAAATTGAAGAAATGTATGATCAAATAAAAGAAATTATTCAGATTGTGAAGGGAGACGAAAATTTAATAGTCATGGGTGACTGGAATTCGAGTGTAGGAAAAGGGAGAGAAGGAAACATAGTAGGTGAATATGGATTGGGGGACAGAAATGAAAGAGGAAGCCGCCTGGTAGAATTTTGCACAGAGCACAACATAATCATAACTAACACTTGGTTTAAGAATCATGAAAGAAGGTTGTATACATGGAAGAACCCTGGAGATACTAAAAGGTATCAGATAGATTATATAATGGTAAGACAGAGATTTAGGAACCAGGTTTTAAATTGTAAGACATTTCCAGGGGCAGATGTGGACTCTGACCACAATCTATTGGTTATGAACTGTAGATTAAAACTGAAGAAACTGCAAAAAGGTGGGAATTTAAGGAGATGGGACCTGGATAAACTAAAAGAACCAGAGGTTGTACAGAGATTCAGGGAGAGCATAAGGGAGCAATTGACAGGAATGGGGGAAATAAATACAGTAGAAGAAGAATGGGTAGCTTTGAGGGATGAAGTAGTGAAGGCAGCAGAGGATCAAGTAGGTATAAAGACGAGGGCTAGTAGAAATCCTTGGGTAACAGAAGAAATATTGAATTTAATTGATGAAAGGAGAAAATATAAAAATGCAGTAAGTGAAACAGGCAAAAAGGAATACAAACGTCTCAAAAATGAGATCGATAGGAAGTGCAAAATGGCTAAGCAGGAATGGCTAGAGGACAAATGTAAGGATGTAGAGGCCTATCTCACTAGGGGTAAGATAGATACCGCCTACAGGAAAATTAAAGAGACCTTTGGAGATAAGAGAACGACTTGTATGAATATCAAGAGTTCAGATGGAAACCCAGTTCTAAGCAAAGAAGGGAAAGCAGAAAGGTGGAAGGAGTATATAGAGGGTCTATACAAGGGCGATGTACTTGAGGACAATATTATGGAAATGGAAGAGGATGTAGATGAAGATGAAATTGGAGATACGATACTGCGTGAAGAGTTTGACAGAGCACTGAAAGACCTGAGTCGAAACAAGGCCCCCGGAGTAGACAATATTCCATTGGAAGTACTGACGGCCGTGGGAGAGCCAATCCTGACAAAACTCTACCATCTGGTGAGCAAGATGTATGAAACAGGCGAAATACCCTCAGACTTCAAGAAGAATATAATAATTCCAATCCCAAAGAAAGCAGGTGTTGACAGATGTGAAAATTACCGAACTATCAGCTTAATAAGTCACAGCTGCAAAATACTAACACGAATTCTTTACAGACGAATGGAAAAACTAGTAGAAGCCAACCTCGGGGAAGATCAGTTTGGATTCCGTAGAAACACTGGAACACGTGAGGCAATACTGACCTTACGACTTATCTTAGAAGAAAGATTAAGGAAAGGCAAACCTACGTTTCTAGCATTTGTAGACTTAGAGAAAGCTTTTGACAATGTTGACTGGAATACTCTCTTTCAAATTCTAAAGGTGGCAGGGGTAAAATACAGGGAGCGAAAGGCTATTTACAATTTGTACAGAAACCAGATGGCAGTTATATGAGCCGAGGGACATGAAAGGGAAGCAGTGGTTGGGAAGGGAGTAAGACAGGGTTGTAGCCTGTCCCCGATGTTGTTCAATCTGTATATTGAGCAAGCAGTAAAGGAAACAAAAGAAAAATTCGGAGTAGGTATTAAAATTCATGGAGAAGAAATAAAAACTTTGAGGTTCGCCGATGACATTGTAATTCTGTCAGAGACAGCAAAGGACTTGGAAGAGCAGTTGAATGGAATGGACAGTGTCTTGAAAGGAGCATATAAGATGAACATCAACAAAAGCAAAACAAGGATAATGGAATGTAGTCGAATTAAGTCGGGTGATGCTGAGGGAATTAGATTAGGAAATGAGGCACTTAAAGTAGTAAAGGAGTTTTGCTATTTGGGGAGCAAAATAACTGATGATGGTCGAAGTAGAGAGGATATAAAATGTAGGCTGGCAATGGCAAGGAAAGCGTTTCTGAAGAAGAGAAATTTGTTAACATCCAGTATTGATTTAAGTGTCAGGAAGTCATTTCTGAAAGTATTCGTGTGGAGTGTAGCCATGTATGGAAGTGAAACATGGACGATAAATAGTTTGGACAAGAAGAGAATAGAAGCTTTCGAAATGTGGTGCTACAGAAGAATGCTGAAGATTAGATGGGTAGATCACATAACTAATGAGGAAGTATTGAATAGGATTGGGGAGAAGAGAAGTTTGTGGCACAACTTGACCAGAAGAAGGGATCGGTTGGTAGGACATGTTCTGAGGCATCAAGGGATCACCAATTTAGTATTGGAGGGCAGCGTGGAGGGTAAAAATCGTAGGGGGAGACCAAGAGATGAATACACTAAGCAGATTCAGAAGGATGTAGGTTGCAGTAGGTACTGGGAGATGAAAAAGCTTGCACAGGATAGAGTAGCATGGAGAGCTGCATCAAACCAGTCTCAGGACTGAAGACCACAACAACAACAACACTGTACAGATACTTCTCAGACATGTTTACCAACACAATGACAAAAAATTGGTGCGAATCGGACTAATACAACACGCGAAATTACATATTCCTCGTTACTTTTTAAGCGCTCCTCATGTAGCAAGAACTGTTGCGTATCAGCACAGCCATTCAAAGAAAACCTCTACCTCTTATTAGCAACGCAAACTGAGAGTAAGCCTTAAATTCTATAGGATAGTTGCAGTATATGGTGTTCAAAATTATTTCGTAATATATCCATCGTTTCAGGAGGAGATAGTAGACGAATATGCATTCAGATGAACAGGCATTCGATTCTATTTGTGTATTAGATATATGAAATCTAACTTCCGTTCAGACATTAATATAATTTGCTCTATAATGTTGTGCTTCAGATGAAGACAATCGTCTTTTCTTTTCCGTATGGCGCTGGCGAATTTATCTAAAAATAAATGCTGCCCAGACGTATCATTGCCGCAGATTTTAAGCGCGCGCCGTGACAGGGCCGGTACAACTTTTGAAACAGTCTGTAGAAGCACGGGGACCAACGAGATACACGGGCCCTGCAGCGAACGAGGCCCACGAGAATGACAGACCGCGACGCGTACATCACGAAGGTAGGCCTGGGGTGCTATTCTGTATCGTTCTTACCGATCGGTGCAGTAGGTTAGCCTCAGTAGGGACGTCATTTTCGGTTCTTTATCCGAAGTTGCCATTCTGTAAGCTTCTGAGGCCTGTTACCGATGGGCCGTCCTGCCGACTCCTCGACAACTGTATGGAGAGTTTTTCGATTTCGGTATGGCGCTCTCGTTCGGTTCGGTGTGATTTATTTACACCTCAAATTTGTTGTTCTAAACATATTGAGCGGTTTTAGCGACGGATTTAGTGATTATGTTACTGAAGAATCACCAAGACACATCCGGGTGGAAAGGAATTTCATAAGAGACTATCTTCCTTTGTTAGAACTATGGTTTGTATTGTTATTGTGAATGATTATAACATAAAAAAAATAGTTTCAGTCAATATTCTCACAAAATACCCATTATTTTTAAGTAATTAAGAGTTTAAAAAATCATTAAATTTCAAAAAGTCGGCTTTGCTTACGTATATCACATGAGAGTTAGCTGAAATCACTAGTGACTTTGCATACTTTTTTCCACAAATGGTTTACTTATTAACTATCGAAACACATTTAAAACTTTTAAGTAACTATGCAAAGGAATTTTGTCAAGCCTGATAGATGCCCAGCTGGGTACAAAAGTATTTTGTTTCCTCTTTTCGTTTTTGTAACACATTCTGAGACTTCGTTAATTGTCAAAGTTAAGCATTTTTCTGATATATTCGTTATTTATACTCTTTCTTCCCACAAATAATTCATCACATTTTTCTGAATACATAGCGATTTCGGAGTGTGTGGTCAGACAGGAATCTAAGAGCATAACTTAAATTACTGCAAATGAAATTAGGAGCAATCGTCTTTATACTCTTGGTTGTCACAAGTATTTATCTCCGATCGAATTCTTAACAACAGTAGACAGAGATAAAAGATTCCCACTACAATAGTTTTAGACTCTACCACCATGTATGAAATATTTTGATTCAGCAAGTGCATGTTATAAAATACAACGAACTTCTATAGCTGCACTCGCCACACGCTCTCGAAAAGGCGTTTTTCAAAATTTTGTTTGTATGAACCAAATCGGTGATGTATCATATAGGGAAGTAGGCTACTTCATCATTTGGATCTCTAGCAGTGAGTTACGACCACATGCTATGCATGTTTATATTCTTTGACACTCTCTTAAACAATTTTTCGGGTTCGTGGAGATGTGTTCTGTCTATGCAACTAATTGAAGGCAGTTTGTTTATTGCCATACTCCTTTGCTTATTTTATTTGTTCAGCATCTTCACAAATAAAAGAAGCGAAATGCGTATGACAATAAACAAACTGCCTTCAATTAATTTCATAGACAGAATGTACCTCCATGAGTTTTGAAGCAACTAAGGAACGATGGAACACAGAAAAAGTGACGAATTTTTCGGGTGTTTCTATACACGTACTTGTACAATGCGGTACTATACTCCATTCCTAACTCATAATCCGAAACGTAAAATCCAAAACAAGACGTCGATGCGAATGAGAATAAAATGGCATAATGTGACATTTATGACAGTTTCTAGAACACAGCCAATATTTTATCATTATCATGCGTTCATGGAAGCATGTGATCAGCGAAATTTGAACAGTATTACGTACTCTAACCACTGACAACACCGTTTCGGTTCGCTGGGACCATTCGGCATCGCTTCCGAAATGGTTACAGAATAATGTTGGGGCTCTCATTCAAAAACAAGACCGTTCGATGCGCTCGCATACCGAACCGATCGGCAAAATGGCGGAAAGATACAGAGTAGGGCGCCTGAACCCTCTCGCTCGCTCGGCACAGCAAACAAAATGCGTTTCTGAACCTGTTAACTCGCAGCTGGGCATGTACGTACTAACGATAATTGCATCTTCTACTGAAATCTGCTATTATGAAGTCTTACTGATTAACCGTACTACAACGAAATTTAATTTAAGATCGATACTCGATATAAATGGCATAATGGCTTGTATATTTCCCATGGGCCCTGCACGAAGGCGAGCATTCACGAAGTGTGGCGGACAAGCCGACTAGTGTGACGTCACAATTTCGTTGTATGGGCCATATATCTCGTTGGCCCCGAGTCGGCTTGTCCGCCACACTTCGCAAACACTCGTCTTCGTGCAGGGGCCATGCGAAATCAATACTTAATTGAAAAGGTACCCACTAAAGGTCTTCATTTTGTCATGTCCTACCGAGAACTTGCATGCATTTAAACGCGCAGTCAAGAATTATTAAACTTGTCTGAAATTGTTACTCACTGCCTACCGGAGACGGCTTTTGGCATTGTAAGACCTGTAATGTCACGTGCTGTGACATACACGCCACGGCCTGTCTTTATCATGGGCTTCGTAGAAGCGCCTATTGACGCGTTGGGTAAGCATAATGGAGACTCGCTTGCTCGCTCATGAGGTTGCAATCGGACTATACTTGCCGCTCCCTGCACAATGTAGCAAACACACGTAGTTAATTATTGAGTAATCAAGACAGAACAGAGACAAAATCGCAAAGCAGTATGTGACAGTCATGTCACAGCTGAAAACCATGAACTAACAAATATTTGAAGATAGATGGCAACTATCCTGGAAAGCCTACATACGAAAGTTGAAGAACCTGTATTAAGTGAGTAATCTAGGAATAAATTACATTCCCCTATGCATGGTCCCTATTTCGATCACAAAGAGAAGAGTAGAGCAATTCAGAGCTCGCAAAGACACTTAAGCAATAATTCTTCCTATGCTCAAACCTCAAACAGAATGTTAACACTCGTAGCAAGCAAGTGGTACAATGGGAAGTGCACCTTGCCATACAGTTCATAGAGGTTTGCAGTGTAGATGCAGATGTAGAGCGTCGAACTAGAATAAAAACACTAAACAAATTATACATAGGATTTATTATCTTCGTTTCCAACATTAATATGTGAACACGTCATTGCTTTAGTGCATGACGCGCTTCATGACGCCATGGGAGTAAATGTAAGGTCAAGTGTGAGAACGTATATCTACGTGTATCTCTGGCAGGACATGGATACCAGCCCGGAATTTATATTGTTGGACATAGGAGACCGCCCAAAATCCACATGCAGGCTGGTCAGCTCTCCAGCCCTCGTTGTCAACAACGAAGCGGATTCGATCCGGGACAGGCTCGCCTTCTCATGTCTTGGAAGCTCGGCTATCCAGATACGTCAGGGATTGTTTCCAATTCGTAGTAGTATAAATAATATAAAAATATCTTCTTATTAAGAACACATTCGCCTTTTTTCAGTGCGTATATTTTACAATAGAATTGCCCACTAAAAAGCCGTGGTACCTTGCTATGGCGGCAAGTGTCTTTATGCTATCCGTCAGACGTTATTGATATTAAGGCAATTATGTTTCTTGCAAATCTCGTTACCGAATGAAGTTATCTGTAAATGTTTTCCCCCAGCTTCGAGAGCATATGAACATACACCTGGCAGCTGGAAGAAAAATTATTATGGGTCCTGGTTCGGATGAAGTGGGGTAAGGAGAAAATCGGCTTTCCGCGAAATCGAAACTACTTCGGACAAACAGACTTCAGAAAATATTCTTTCAAAAAAAAAAAAAAAAAAAAAAAAAAAAGTCTTAGCGATTTACACGTCTGAAATGTCACGTGTTTAACAGGGTGCCACTGGGAATTTGACGCAAAAAACCGTGGCATTTGAGACGAGAATACTGAGTTAATTCACAAGAGCTGTCCTCTCAAACGTTCAGGCAAATAGGACCATACAAAATAATTACGCCTATGTCCTATTCAAGAAAGCTCCGCCATGGAACTAATATAAAGACATTTTTGTGGTGATCTCATAGGCTGCAGCCTAGATAGCCCTCTGTGACATGGCCGTGGGTACCACAAAAGATACTAAAGACGCAAAAAAGTAAAAGGATATTTTTACAGGTCATATTGACCTGAACATTACATACATGATAATTATCATCTGCGCCAAAATTTTTTCAACAATCAGAATCAGTGTAGTATTACTGTCACATATCACTTCGCGATTTTTTCAGGTCTGTTACGATTACGCGATAATTAACTGTGTGAGCTTGGTACATTTTGCTGGGACTGGTAAGTATTCGACTCCTCGCCAGAAGAGAGTGGGATCAAGAGGGCTCAGTAATCCTGTGGGATCAGCACAAGGCTTTTCATGCCATCTCAAAAGCAGGGAGCAAGCGCTTCCTGAGTGGTAGGCAGTTTTCGCGAAAATGGCTCTGAGTCTCGAAACGCTTATTGTGGAAAGTTCCTGGCGCTAATCCTCTTATTGCCCAGCGCCACTGTTTCCCCCTAAGAGTGCCTGAAGATAAAATTCGCCTTTATGTCTGCACATCAAAGAGGAGCTGCCTAACGGCACATCCCTGCCATGAGAAATTTCGTTGCTTCCTTCCCATATTACGGAATTTCCAATCCAGCGTAACACCCCTGCCACCAGATGCGGTGCGGACGCTGCTGCCCAATGGAGAGAGATTGTATGAAACCAGTACCAACCTCATGAACTGTTATGATGCTTTTTGCAAGGTTTGAATGGCAACAAAATTCTTAAGGCTTCCGTGGCCACTGCCTGTTGACTTCTGACTTGGGTACTTCGGCCGACATTTGATTGATGATTCTTCTAACGTTTCACCAGCACGAGTGCCTGGCATTGTCAAAGGTTCACCCTCCATTGCTGGTGGTGGACTGGAGTAGAGCTCGCGGCCGCAGATGGTACGTACCTGGGGTGCAAACGTCCAAGACGTGAAATAGCTCGTGATGAGCCATGCATGAAGGAGCTTGGTGATGTCTTGCGGGAAAATGGAACACATGTGCTCCAGAGGGTCACTGGGCGGCACTTTGATAAACAAAGAAACAACGTCAAAGCTGACCAGAATGTCGTTTGGTCCAAGTTTTCGTTTCTTCAGCTTCTCAATGATATGTCCTGAGTCCTTTATGTGATAGTCTTCCCCACGTGCGGCTGGAGTAGAGGGGCCAAGTGTTTTGCCAGTTTATACATCAGTGAGCCAGGAGCGCTAACAACTGACCTTAATGGAACATTATTGTTATGGATATTTGGTACCCCATACGGCTGAGATGGAAGGGTTCTGTGTTGCGCAGATTCCTCTGTATGTCAGCCGACAGAGGAGACGTCTTGATCAACCGATACGTATTCTGTGTGATCCGATGCGTCGGATCTACGATTAGTATTCGGTATGTCGTCTGTTCTAATAGGTCTCAGGTCTTCTGCTCGTAATCTCCGGTCTTCATTACGACTGTTGCCTTTTCCTTATCTACAGGCAGTACCAATGTACTCTCGTTGGCACTGAAACTCTTAATAGGTTGTTTGCGAGATTCCGGAGGCATAATTAACAAGGCGATTCCAGACCAGTCACGCACAGTGGTCAACCTCAACGACAATTGACCAAAGAGAATTAGTCCGTCCTTCAAAAAGGAGAGAATTTCGCTATCATTGCGAGAACTATACCTGTGGAGGACATCATTGCTAATACCGAAGCGGCCATCTGGACCCTTCCTCGTGAAGGAGCCGAGGAAATACGCACTGAAACAGCCAGGATACTACGCCGAGCAAAACCACCAGCTTGCAACCTTAGAAAGAAGAGGTACAAGCTATCAAGAGTCGTAACGCCGACAAGAGTATATTGGTACTGCCTGCCGATAAAGGAAAGGCAACCGCTGTAACGAGGACCGAAGATTATGAGCAGAAGATCCGGGATCTATTAGATCAGACGACATGCCGAAAACTAATCGCAGATCCGACGCATCGGATCACACGGAATGTGAATCGGTTAATCACGGCCTCTTCTCTCTCGGCGGACATACAGAGGAATCTCCGTAACACACAAGCCCTTCCATCTGGACTGTATGGATTACCAAATATCCGTAAGAACAATGTTCCATTAAGACTGACTGTTAGCGCTCCTGGCTCACCGACGTACGAACTGCAAAACACTTGGACTCTCTGCTCCAGCCGCACGTGAGGAAGACCGATACATACATAAAGGACTCAGGACATTTCATTGAGAAGCTGAAGAAACTAAAACTTGGACCGAACGACACCTTGGTCAGCTTTGATGTTGTTTATTTGTTTACCAAACTGCCACTGAGTGACTCTCTGGAGCACATCGGTTTCACTTTCCCGCAAGACATCACCAAGCTCCTTCATGCATGTCTTACCACGAGCTATTTCAGGTGGAATGGCAACGTCTACGAACTACTGGAAGGCGTCTCCAAGGGTAGTCCTCTTAGTCCAGTGGTGGACAACTTCTTCATGGAACATTTCGAAGCACATACACTGGACTTGGCACCTTGAAAACCTAATGTGTGGTACAGATACGTCGATGATACCTTCGTTGTGGGCAGCAATGATGAGGAACAGAACAGTGACTTCCTGAGACACTTGAACGGCCTCCATGCCAACATAAAATTGCCAAGGAAGTAGAAAAGGACAAACAACTACCGTTTCTATATGTGCTGGTCACAAGGCATTGTGGAAACCTGGGACACAGCGTGTATCGAAAACCGAAACACAAGGACCGATATTTGCACAAACTGTCAGACCACCATCCGAGCCAGAAAAGAGATATGATTAACACGCTCGTAACGCGAACAAGACGAATGTGTAAGCCACAGTACCTCAGACGAGGGATGCAACACCTGGAAAGCAATGGGTACTCCACCAGTTTTATAAGAAGTTTAACAGAGACAAACACTCGGCGAAGTGACATAGCGGAAAAAGAAATATCGGGTACACCCTTTCTGCCGTACATCCCCAGAGTGACGGAGAGAACCGGCCGTATATTCCACAAAAACACGCAGTAAAGACTATTTATAAACCGACAAAGAAGATCGAAGAGTGTCTCAGATCGACAAAGGAGAAAAGAGACCCACTTGCAATGTCGAGAATATGCCGCATGCCATGCACATGCTAAAATGTTTATGTCGGAATGACGGGACGATCAATTAATACTAGGATCACAAAACATAAGCGGCATTACAGGTTGGAGCAGGTAGAGAAATCGGCCTTGGCAGAGCACGCGCTGTATAAGGCCGACCACATAGTAAAATTCGCCGACACTGAAGTTCTGGCTATAGAGAAGTGTTATCACACCCGCTTGTTCAGAGAATGTATAGAAAAACATGAGAATAGCTTCAACAAGAGAGGAGAAAGCCTCAAGGTGAACGGATCATGGGTTCCCGTGCTGGAGCGATCCACCGTTGCGCGTAGCAAGAGGAGAACGGCACCGGGAATGATCACGGAAAAGCCCTTGAACGTTGGTGCGGCAGGTACCGTACATATAATCTACGGCCGCGAACTTGACTCCAGTCCATCACCAGTAATTGACGGTGCAACTTTGACAATACTAGGCACTCGTGCTGCAGAAACGTCAGAAAAATCAACAATCCAACGTCGGCCGAAGAAACCGAGGCAGAAGCCAACACGTTGTTTGAATGGGAAGTTTCTACTACTCTCCTCTGTTTTTACGTAGGAAATCGAACATATTCGTTCGTCAGACTAGTAGCAGCATTCAGTCTTCCCACCAATGAAGCTTGTAAACTATGGGAGATCAGGACTGAGATTAGAATTGAGAGGATTCGCTCTCCAATCTGGTGCTGACGGGCGACGCCTCGCTGTACTAGAAAATGTAAGTTTCACTCAAGCAGTAACGGAATCTTTTTCCTGAACAGCTCACATTTAACGAATCTGGTCAAGCAGATTGAATGCTCTGTCATCGATATTAAATATTTGTCTCATTTATCTTGCATTTGTGAGCTGCCCAGGAAGTCTTACTCATTGTTGCTTCCTACAGTCTTCCAATTAAATGTGAGTCCCACAGAGTTTAGAGTCATTCTGTTTTAGTTTGCTACAATTTTCATAACATTGCTCTGTATTATTCCGGAAGTACGCATCCGACTTTGTGCTAAATACACACATAAAAAAAAAGTTTTGTATCACCCCAGTTCCCAGAACTCCTGAAGATAGACGCTGACTGTCATTCCACCAGGAAAGAGTTACACGGCTCGTGTTGTCTGTAGTTCAACCATGCCTAGGCGGTCAATGGCACGGTTCAATCGCGTCCGCACTGTTACTTTGTGCCACGAAGGGCTCTCAACAAGCGAAGTGTCCAGACGTCTCGGAGTGAACCAAAGCGATGTTGTTAGGACATGGAGGAGATACAGAGAGCCAGGGCTACTACTGCAGTGGATGACCGCTACCGACGGACTATGGCTCAGAGGAACCCTGACAGCAACGCCACCATGTTGTATAATGCTTTTCGTGCAGCCACAGGACGTCGTGTTACGACTCAAACAATACGCAATATTCTGCATGATGGTCACCTTCACTCCCGACGTCCATGGCGAGGGCCATCTTTGCAACCACGACACTATGCGGCAGGGTACACATGGGCCCAACAACATGCTGAATGAACCGCTCAGGATTGGCATCACAATCTCTTCACAGTCAGAGACGAGTCTGGAGGCAACCTGGTCAGGCTGAACGCCTTAGACACACTGTCCAGCGAGTGCAGCAAGGTGGAGGTTTGCTGCTGTTTTGGGGTCGCATTATATGGGGCCGACGTTCGCCGCTGGTTGTCATGGAGGGGCCGTAACGTGAATGCCATCTTCCGACCGATAGTGCAACCATATCGGCAGCATATTGGCGACGCATTCGTCTTCATGGACGACAATTCGCACCCCCATCGTGCACATCTTGTGAATGACTTCCTTCAGGATAACGACATCGCTCCACTAGAGTGGCCAGCATGTTCTCCAGACATGAACCCTATTGGACATGCCTAGGATAGACTGAAAAGGGCTGTTTATGGACAACGTGACGCACCAACCACTCTGAGGGATCTAGGCCGAATCACCCTCGAGGAGTGGGACAATCTGGACCAACAGTGCCTTGATGAACTTTTGGATAGTACGCCACGACGAATACAGGCAATGCAAGAGGAAATGCTACTGGGTATAGAGGTAACGGTGTGTACAACAAGGTCTGGCTGTATGGTGGTACAACACGCAATGTGTGGTCTTCATGAGCAATAAAAAGGGCTGAAATGATGTTTATGTTGACCTCCTTCCCAATTTTCTGTACAGGTTCCGGAACTCTCGGAACAGAGGTGATGCAAAACTGTTTTTGATGTGTGCAGATTGTCTGAAAATTATTTCGAGCAATTAGTTCATGAGGCCACGTCAATAGTAAACGGTTGTGAAAACACACTTGACCCCTTAGCAGCAAATAATCCTGAGCTAATAACAAACATCAAAACGCATACAGGGATTAGTGAACTCATGGTTATCGTACCAAGATTGAATATTGTAAACCCCGAATCCTCCCTAAATGAACGAAACATATACCTATTCAAACAAGCAGATAATAATTCACTTCCTGAGAGACAGTCTTGACTCCTTCCAAATTAACAATTTAGGTGTAGACCAGATTTGGCTTGAATTCAAAAAAATAATGCCGGCAACAACTGAGCGATTTACACCAAACTAATTAACAAACGGCGGATCTGATCCTCCTTGGTAAACAAAACTGGTCAGACCACTATTGCAGTAACAACGAAAGAAATATGCCAATTTAAACGGATACAATATCTCCAAGATTGGCGATCTTTTACAGAAGCTCGAAATTTAGCGCGGACTTCAATGCGAGATGCTTATAATACTTTCCACACCAAAACTTTGTCTCTAAACCTGGTAGAAAATCCGAAGAGATTGTGGTCGTATGTGAAGTATGCTAGTGGCAAGATACACTCATGCCTTCTCTGAGCAAAACCAATGGAAATTCTATCGACGACAGTGCTGCCAAAGCAGAGTTACTAAACACAGCCTTCCGAAATTCCTTCACCAAAGAAGACGCAGTAAATATTCCAGAATTCGAGACAAGAACAGCTGCAAACATGAGTAACGCAGCACTAAATTAGAGGCCCTTGCAGCAGCAGGATTTTGGAACATATATTGTATTCGAACATTATGTATTACCTCGAAGAGAAACATCTATTGACACACAGTCAACACCGTCTAGAGAACATCGTTCTTGTGAAACGCAACTAGCTCTTTACTCACACGAAGTGTTGAGTGCTATTGACAAGGGATTTCTAATTGATTTCCAGAAGGCTTTTGACACTGTACTACACAAGCGGCTCGTAGTGAAATTGAGTGCTTATGGAATATCGTCTCAGTCATGTGACTGGCTTTGTGATTTCCTGTCGAAGAGTCACAGTTCGTAGTCATTGACGGAAAGTCATCGTGTAAAACAGAAGTGATTTCTGGCGTTCCCCAACGTAATGTTATAGGCCCTTTGCTGTTCCTTATCTATATAAACGATTTAAGAGACAATCTGAGCAGTCATCTTTGGCTGTTTACAGGTGATGCTGTCGCTTATCGACTGTTAAAGTTATCAGAAGATCAAAACAAAAAGTGTGAAGTCATCCACATGAGTGCTAAAAGGAATCCGTTAAACGATAAATCATTAACAATTCAAAGGTCGTAAATTCAACTAAATATCTATGGATTACAATGACAAAAATCTTAAATTGGAAGGAACACATAGAAAATATTATTGGGAAGGCAAACCAAAAACTGCGTTTTATTGGTAGGACACTTTGAAAACGTAACAGATCTACTACAGAGATCGCCTACACTACACTTGTCCGTCCTCTTTTAGAATACTGCTGCGCGGTGTGGGATCCTTACCAGATAGGACTGACGGAGTACATCGAGAAAGTTCAAAGAAGGGCAGCACATTTTGTATTATCGCGAAATATGAGAGAGAGTGTTACTGAAATGATACAGGATTTGGGGTGGACATCATTAAAACAAAGGCGTTTTTCGTTGCGGCGGAATCTTCTCCCGAAATTCCAATCACTAACTTTTTCCTCCTTTTCTTGATGCCGACCTACATAGGGAGAAACGGTCACCATATCAAAATAAGGGAAATCAGAGCTCTCACGGAAAGATATCGCTGTTCGTTTTTTCCGCGCTCTGTACGAGACTGGAATAATAGAGAACTATTGTGAAGGTGGTTCGATGAACCTTCTGCCAGGCACGTAAATGTGATTTGCAGAGTATCCATGTAGATGTAGATGTAGATGTTTGGAATAGTTTTGGTGTTAAAAGTCAATGTCACGCTGCCACAAGTGAAAACTGATAATATTCTCCAGCTGTAAATTATTCTGTTTAGACACACTGGAAACTTAGTTTCAATGGCTCTGTTCTGTTTACCACGCGTTCTGTAGTCCTTTTCTTCCTGGCCCTTTAATCAGTGTCTTCAAATACCCCAAATATAATAACTTATCAACTGGTTTCATTACTATATACTTAATTTTCGGTATATTGATATTACATGACGAGGGTTAGTCATAAAGTTTGAATTACCTCGTCGAAAAAATAAAGTTACGTAATTAATTTTTTGTTTGTTTACAGTTCCAAGCCTGTAGTCCTGTGCATAATGAAATTCACATGCATCAGTAACGTAGCACGCCTCTAAAGGACCTGAGACGAAATGGTGCAGCCCGTTGATAGAGAGTATCGTGTGGCAATTTGTTTTCTGCATGTGAAGAGCAAACACGCTGTAACAGTCCATGATGCGTTGATGTGAGTGTTCGGCAACAACGAGCCATTGTACGACACACTGCTTAGTTGGAGCAGACGCCTCCAGTTAGGTTAAAGAAGTCTCAATGACGAAGAACAAAGGGGCAGACCGTCTCTCCGCAAAGAGTTGGCAACCGGAACTGTAGTGGCGGCCCTGCTGCTCAAAGACGGGCGTATCACAATAGAGGCGATAGTGGAAAGGTGAAAATCAAACATGGGTTTGTTTCCACGGCATATTTAACACGACGATGGTTGCCATTTGCTGGGTTTCTCGACTTCTGACATACAATTGAGGCAGCAGCGCAAACGTTGCAGCTGTATCCGGCCAGTCCAGATGAGTCCTTTAGCCGTCTACTCACCGTGGACTACTGCTGGTCGTAGCGTTATGCCCCAGACATTGTCGAGGAACCTGATTCTGAGTGGTTTTTGGGTCTGTCATGGTATAGTGCAAACAGATTATGCTCGTAACGGGCAAACCACCACAGTAGCGTACTACGAAGACTGCTGAAAAGTAATGCCTCCGACTTTTTCATGTAAAAAGTCTTAAAGCTTGTTAACCAAACTGCTGCTACGGTCACAGGTTTGAATCCTGCCTCGGGCATGGATTTGTGTGATGTCCTTAGGTTAGTTAGGTTTAAGTAGTTCTAAGTCTAGGGGACTGATGATCTCAGATGTTAAGTCCCTTAGTGCTTGGAGCCATTTTTTGTTAAACAAAACAAACGTTGTTATCATTCTATATCTTTATTCTTTATGTCTGCCTATTTATTTCTCAACATAATCACCCCGGTAACGAACACATTCCTCCCAACGAGAGACAACGTCGATGATACCGTCACTGCAGACGGTTTGACTTTTTTGGCGGAGGCACAACCTCACCTCTGCTTGTATTCCTTCATCAGCATCAAAGTAAAATCCTCGATGGCGTTCGTTAAGTTTTGGAAACAGATAAAAGTCGGATGAGACCAAGTTCGGACTGTATGGAGGATGATCTGTGACAGTGAACAGAAGGCGTCGGCTTGTTGCAGGTGTCGCAGCGCTCGTGTGTAGTCTGGCATTGTTATGCTGAAGAAGAAGGTGCTCCATGTGTGGACCAACTCTTTGAATTCAAAACTCAATTACAGAGGGCTGTTTCTCACTCGCCGACATAGTTACGTTACACACCGCCACGTTACACGCTGCAATTCTGAGCCCCCTTGTTCCAGACGACTTGTAATACGCAGACATGAAGAATAAAAATGTAGAATGTTTACATCGTTCGTTTTATTTAAAAAGTGTTAAGAATTTTTTATGCAAATTGAAGGTGGAGGCAGGAGCAAGGCAAGGAAAGGGAAGGAGCTGATGATATCAGGTGCATCAGGACTTTAAGCGGAATCAGCGACGGAGAGTGAAAATGTGTACCAGATTGGGACTCAAACCCGGGATCTCCTGTTTATTAGGCAGCTGCAGTAACCACTGCGCCACCCGGGCACAGTGTTAATCGCAAAATGCACGGACTACCTCTGCACGCTCCTCGGCCGACTCACATGCCTGCCTAGCGCCATCACTTATCCTCGTTTCCCATCCATCTCCTCCGTGCTCGCTAATTTTCGATTCCTGCTGGAGAGAGAAAGTAACTGTGCCTCTGCACTGATGGGTGTGGATTCATATCCTATCGAGGTGTATCATATACATCAGTGCGTGGTGTCCGTTCTTTCAGACACGTTCGAAAGAACAGGCAGCACGCATTCATATGGTTTAATATAGTTCACATCAAAAAAAAAAAATCGGAGGCATTATTTTTCAGCGTGCCCTCGTACTGAAATTCATGACGAAGTTCCGTGAGGCAGTCAAGGCGAAGCGTTACGGGAAGCTGTACAGTGGGGTGTTCTTGCTCCATGGAATCGTCCCAGCACATGACACAATCAAACATGCTGCTCATTTCTGATATTAAATTTTGCCCCCCCCCCCCCCTCCTCCTCGCTCCTCGTGTTCTCGTGACATGGCGCCGAATGATTTCCTTCTCTTCCTTCGCTTGAAGAAACCATCACATTACAGGTATTTCGAGAATGACGACAGGCTGCGAGGTAAATTTCGAGCTGGAAAATTAATTTGTACTACTTTCTTTTCTACACAGGGTGAACCCAAATTCGCGCACTCGGATGCCACAGCGCGATTCCTAGAATACTAGCAGAACGAAAACATAGCTAGCAAAATTTAGTTCCGTGCGTATTGTCTGTAGAAAAGAAGCGTAGAACGAAAGCAGTTTGGCAATACTGTAATCATATGTGCGGGGAGCAGGACAAAGTGGCCGTTGGGGTCCTGGGGGTTCTAAATTAAGGTGACAAGAGTCATGGGAAAGCGATATGCACATATACAGATGGCGGTAGTACCGCGAACACAGGGTATAAAAGGGCAGAGCTGTCATTTGTACTTAGGTAATTCATGTACAAAGGATTCCGACGTCATTATGGCCGCACGACAGAAGTTAACAGATTTTGAATGCTGAGTAGCAGTTGGAGCTAGATGTATGGGACATTCCATGTCGGAAATCGTTAGGGAAATCAGTATTCCGACATCCAAAGTGCCAAAAGTGTGGCGAGAATACCAAATTTCAGACATTACGTCTCATCACAGACAAAACAGTGGCTGGCGGCCTTCACTTACCGATCGAGAGCAGCGGCGTTTGCGTGGAGTTGCCAATGCTAACAGACGAGCAACACAGCGTGAAATAACCGCAGAAATCAATGTAAACCAGGCGGCGAACGTATCCGTTAGGACAGTGCTCCGAAATTTGGCGCTAATGGGCTATGGCGGCAGACGACTGACTCGAGTGCCTTTGCTAACAGCACGACATCGGCTGCAGCGCCTCTACATCTACATCTACATTGATACTCCGCAAGCCACCCAACGGTGTGTGGCGGAGGGCACTTTACGTGCCACTGTCATTACCTCCCTTTTCTGTTCCAATCGCGCATGGTTCGCGGGAAGAACGACTGTCTGAAAGCCTCCGTGCGCGCTCTAATCTCTCTAATTTTACATTCGAGATCTCCTCAGGAGGAATAAGTAGGGGGAAGCAATATATTCGATACCTCATCCAGAAACGCACCCTCTCGAAACCTGGCGAGCAAGCTACCCCGCGATGCAGAGCGCCTCTCTTGCAGAGTCTGCCACTAGAGTTTGCTAAACATCTCCGTAACGCTATCACGGTTACCAAATAACCCTGTGACGAAACGCGCCGCTATTCTTTGGATCTTCTCTATCTCCTCCGTCAACCCGATCTGGTACGGATCCCACATTGATGAGCAATACTCAAGTATAGGTCGAACGAGTGTTTTGTAAGCCACCTCCTTTGTTGATGGACTACATTTTCTAAGGACTCTCCCAATGAATCTCAACCTGGTACCCGCCTTACCAACATTAATTTTATATGATCATTCCACTTCAAATCGTTCCGCACGCATACTCCCAGATATTTTACAGAAGTAACTGCTACCAGTGTTTGTTCCGCTATCATACAATCATACAATAAAGGATCCTTCTTTCTATGTATTCGCAATACATTACATTTGTCTATGTTAAGGGTCAGTTGCCACTCCCTGCACCAAGTGCCTATCCGCTGCAGATCTTTCTGCATTTCGCTACAATTTTTTAATGCTGCAACTTCTCTGTATACTACAGCATCACCCGCGAAAAGCCGCATGGAACTTCCGACACTATCTACTAGGTCATTTATATATATTGTGAAAAGCAATGGTCTCATAACACCTCCCTGTGGCACGCCAGATGTTACTTTAACGTCTGTAGACGGCTCTCCATTGATAACAACATGCTGTGTTCTGTTTGCTAAATACTCTTCAATCCAGCCACACAGCTGGTCTGATATTCCGTAGGGTCTTACTTTGTTTATCAGGCGACAGTGCGGTACTGTATCGAACGCCTTCCGGAAGTCAAGAAAAATAGCATCTACCTGGGAGCCTGTATCTAATATTTTCTGGGTCTCATGAACAAATAAAGCGAGTTGGGTCTCACACGATCGCTGTTTCCGGAATCCATGTTGATTCCTACAGAGTAGATTCTGGGTTTCCAAAAACGACATGATACTCGAGCATAAAACATGTTCTACAATTCTACAACAGATCGACGTCAGAGATATAGGTCTATAGTTTTGCGCATCTGCTCGACGACCCTTCTTGAAGACTGGGACTACCTGTGCTCTTTTCCAATCATTTGGAACCTTCCGTTCCTCTAGAGACTTGCGGTACACAGCTGTTAGAAGGGGGGCAAGTTCTTTCGCGTACTCTGTGTAGAATCGAATTGGTATCCCGTCAGGTCCAGTGGACTTTCCTCTGTTGATTGACTCCACTTGTTTTTCTATTCCTTGGACACTTATTTCGATGTCAGCCATTTTTTCGTTTGTGCGAGGATTTAGAGAAGGAACTGCAGTGCGGTCTTCCTCTGTGAAACAGCTTTGGAAAAAGGTGTTTCGTATTTCAGCCTTACGCGTGTCATCCTCTGTTTCAATGCCATCATCATCCCGGAGTGTCTGGATATGATGTTTCGAGCCACTTACTGATTTAACTAAGACCAGAACTTCCTAGGATTTTCTGTCAAGTCGGTACGTAGAATTTTACTTTCGAATTCACTGAACGCTTTACGCATAGCCCTCCTTACGCTAACTTTGACATCGTTTAGCTTCTGGTTATCACTGTTAGCATTCAATCGCGATTCTTATACATATATTTTAACAACGCGTTTCAAGGGACAATGCTCCCATCATCAGGATGTAAAATCTATGTCATGAAATTAAACAGACTAAAAAGACAAAAAACCATCACAAATAGTTGGGAAATTCATAGAGTAAAACAGAAAGAAAAGTATATTGGACTGTGGGTCCTCGTCTTACATTGAAGTTGTTGACACAAGTCGATGGCCGTCCCATAGCTACCAAATATGCTGTCGCACTGTGCCGGCTTGGGAGCTGTTGTGGACTGACGTGCCTAGGTGTTGTGCCGTGGTTACAGCCGTGTGCTTGACGGTAACGCTATGCTATTGGGCGCCTGATTTCCTTATTGCATTGGTCTGCCATCGTTAGCCTCTCGCAACTCTGTCAGTGACATGCTACAAGTTTAAAGTCGCATACCTACCCTAAAATAATTCTAAAAACCCGTTAAAAAATCTCATTTCTTTAAAATTATCTTGTGCATTTAGAATATTGCTTTATTTCTTTTCATGGATAGCTATCTCGAATTCCTCTAGTAAATCAAGTTTCCTCCCTTTCTTTTCTACATGCAATATTTCTACATTATCTTCAATGCTATTAAGGGGATGGCCTGTTTATATATATGGTTCGCAACAGCTGATTTGTCATAATTTCCTAACCTGAACGCATCTTTATATTCTTTATACCGGATCGCGAATGATCTTCCTGTCTGCCCTATATATTTTGTATCACAAGTTCTGCACTGAATCTTATAAACTCCCGATCTTTCAAACTTATTTCTCTTCTCGCCAATATCGTGCTTAAGGCTATACCTCACTAGGTTATTAGTCTGAAAAGCTATTTTAACAGCGTATGGCTTAAAAATATTTGCTATCTTTTGTGAGGCTGTTCCATAGTATGGCATCGTGATAATTTTCACTTTCTCTCCATCAGGTTTTTTCTTTTTGCGCTTATTACTTTTCCGTAACAGTTTTTTAACCATATCTATTCTGTAACCGTTATTCATCGGTATTCTCTTAACGGCTTTTTTATATTCAGGTCCAGGAACTGTAAACAATTGTCAGTTTCATACTCCACGGTAAATTCTATTTTATTATGTGCGTCTTTGTACCTTTTTTTTTACTATTTCCTCGATATAAAAAAGCAGGGCAACAAACATGCGTTCTCCGTTTATAGAAAACAAACTACGACTGATGCCGTGATCCCGAATGATTCATGTCATCCGCAGGCTTATAAAGAAGCTGCTTTCCGTAGTCTCGTGCATAGGACAGTCAATATACCGATGAGCGAAAAAGATAGGGAGACTGAAATTAATCCCGTTTGGCAACGGCCTTGCCGCAGTGGATACACCGGTTCCCGTGAGATCGCCGAAGTTAAGCACTGTCGGGCGTGGCCGGCACTTGGATGGGTGACCATCCAGCCGCCATGTGCTGTTGCCATTTTTCGGGGTGCACTCAGCCTCGTGATGCCAATTGAGGAGCTACTCGACCGAATAGTAGCGGCTCCGGTCAAAGAAAACCATCATAAGGGCGGTGTGCTGACCACACGCCTCTCCTATCCGCATCCTCAACTGCGGATGACACGGCGGTCGGATGGTCCCAATGGGCCACTTATGGCCTGAAGGCGGAGTGCTAAATCGCCAGTTTGCGTGTTTGTTGTGGAGAGGGAATGAGACTTAACGCCTTTTTAATGAAATTGCGTTACAAATGTCTTATCTTGGCTCCATAATACTACGTTAGTTATTGGAATTTCGGTCATGCTTTTGGAGGATATATACGTCATTTGTGTAAAGCCGTTAATGCGGGCAAAGTGCCCATCTCAGTGGTGGCTTCTGGTCACTTTGTGTGGAGGGAGACGTAACAGCTGTGGCGGGAAGAAATTGTTATAACAGTAGGTTTCCGGGTTAGATTCCCGGCGGGGTCAGGGATTTTCTCTGCCTCGTGATGACTGGGTGTTGTGTGCTGTCCTTAGGTTAGTTAGGTTTAAGTAGTTCTAAGTTCTAGGGGACTGATCACCATAGATGTTAAGTCCCATAGTGCTCAGAGCCATTTGAACCATTTTTTTGTTGTAACAGTGAGCTAGAAGAGGAAAACAAAGAAGCAAAAGGAAAAGAAGGAAAAACGAAAACCTACCGAAGAGAAGACATGTAGTAAACAGAAAACTGCGAAGAGCAGGAAACCAAATCCTAGAAGAACTCTTTTTGAAGACAACAATGAAGACACAGAGCGAATGTAGTAAGAAGAAAAATTTTTAAATTCAAGGCCAGAAGAGCAGTGGATTAAGTACCAGCTGTGCTGTCTCTGGGCTCACGAACTTTGTACGGGAGCTGAGGAACATGTTTTATTAGTGAAAAATGTAATTAGAATTATGTTTCACTTATTTAGCTGTTTCTTGAAACAGTTCTTTTTCTCCCTTGTTTTTGAGTTTAAGGCTGGCTAAGTGGTCACTCCGCCAGCTCATGTCGGGCAGAGTGGGCTTTCACCGCTTTGTGAAAACAGAATTATTTGAAGTACTTAATTTGATCCCAAAGTGAGTAAACCATTATACAGGGTGGTCGGAAATTCCCGTTACAGACTTCTACGAGTTGTAGAGGGGAGTGAGTACATCGTATTCTGAATACGAACCCACGTCTGGAAACGTCATCAAACGAGAGTACAGAACGTCAGAGTTATAGGCGCGTGCATCTGTAAATGTACGTATACACGGTTTGATTCTGTGATAATGTTACAGACTTCCTAAGATGATGGAGAACGATAAATGTATTAATATGAAGTAAGGAACCCTGTGCCCGAAACGAACGAGTCGAAAGTTATAAACGAAAACCGTTCTGATACGTCTGACAGTTGAATGCATTTACCAGTTCTTGTATTGCGAAGAGTGTAGGGTTGGTAACTTTCAGTGGTGGTAGTGTGGACAAAAACTAGAAAAAATGTCCAATAAACGTGTGCTCTAAAATGCGTACCTTAATAGCTATGAACAATTGCTCAGTAGAGGAGACGTGTTTCACATTATCGAAGATGAACGAATGGTCATAGCTCCTCAGGTCCCTCAAATGCGCCAGTTTTCCTTATTGTCGAACCCATCCACATGAAAGTGGGTCGACAACAACAAGACGAGTGCGCATGAGTATACTAATTCCAATCAGGCCCCGCGGCCAACCGTGCAATTTCAACATCCTAACGAAAACCGTTCAGAAGTTATGACGATTTTATTTCAAACAGTTCAGTAATTGTCACCCTGTTATTACTGTGTTTCCAAACTGACTTCCTTTGATGGCGATTTTCTACCGCAAATAAGCACTCGCCGAAAATCTGTTTGTTACATTATTGTACCGTTAGTGTGATGGGAATCGCGCTGTGATTCCGTATGAGCGTATTTCGGTTCACCCTGTGCATCTACATCTACATGATTACTCTGCAATTCACATTTAAGTGCTTGGCAGAGGGTTCGTCGAACCACAATCATACTATCTCTCTACCATTCCACTCCCGAAAAGCGCGCGGGAAAAACGAACACCTAAACCTTTCTGTTCGAGCTCTGATTTCTCTTATTTTATTTTGATGATCATTCCTACCTATGTAGGTTGGGCTCAACAAAATATTTTCGCATTCGGAAGAGAAAGTTGGTGACTGAAATTTCGTAAATAGATCTCGCCGCGACGAAAATCGTCTTTTGCTTTAATGACTTCCATCCCAACTGACGTATCATATCTGCCACACTCTCTCCCCTATTACGTGATAATACAGAACGAGCTGCCCTTTTTTGCACACTTTCGATCTCCTCCGTCAATCCCACCTGGTAAGGATCCCACACCGCGCAGAAATATTCTAACAGAGGACGAACGAGTGTAGTGTAAGCTGTCTCTTTAGTGGACTTGTTGCATCTTCTAAGTGTCCTGCCAATGGAACGCAACCTTTGGCTCGCCTTCCCCACAATATTATCTATGCGGTCTTTCCAACTGAAGTTGTTCGAAATTTTAACACCCAGGTACTTAGTTGAATTGACAGCCTTGAGAATTGTACTATTTATCGAGTAATCGAATTCCAACGGATTTCTTTTGGAACTCATGTGGATCACCTCACACATTTCGTTATTTAGCGTCAACTGCCACCTGCCACACCATACAGCAATATTTTCTAAATCGCTTTGCAACTGATACTGGTCTTCGGATGACCTTACTAGACGGTTAGCCTATTCGTATCAGAATACGAGAGATCGTCATAAAGATTCAATTATTGCCCTCAAATCCCTAACTGCCGCTTTCGGGTCATACAGACCCGACCAGAAGAGCTGGGTTAGTAGTGTGGCCGGTCGAGACAGAGACAAGTGTGTGTGTTTGGGCACCTGTTGGTGGTGCAGCGTGGGAGGAGCGGAGGCTGGTCCACCTGCGGGAGGCTTTTAGTGGCCCGGAGAGGCCGCGCCGCTTCCGGCCATCCCGGCGCGCGGCGGACGTCATTAGTCAGGCCGCGCCGGAAGCCGCCGCCGGGGGAAGGCCGGCCCACGCCGTGCGCCACGCACCACGCGCTCCTCCGCCCGCGTCAATACGCTGCCACAGACACACACCACACGTCGGGCTTAACGGTACTAGCTTGACACGCGCACAGAACTACCCCAAAGAAGCGTGACACGATCGTTACTGCTTCCGATACCCACTGTCTCACAGTACAAATCGAGAACCCAGCAGAGGAGGAGGGAATGAAACTGCAGGAAGTATTTGATGTTAGTTCAGAGGTTACAAAATCGAATCAGATTTACAAAGAACTTGGCAGTACGAGCCCATCTTATCAGTATGATGTTCCACCATCTCTTGTCTGGATCAGTGTACTGGTTCGGTTGGGAGGGCGCCATAAGATGTATCCTCTCCTGAGTCAAGCCACAACCGAGTAAATGATCGTCGATATGCTGCGTACTGGCACTGGGACGGAGTCAACGTCTGAGCTGGTCTCACACATTGTGCTGAAGACGCAAAGAAACTGGTATACCTGTCTAATATCGTGTAGGACCCGCGCGAGCACGCAGAAGTGGCGCAGCACGACGTAGCATCCACTCGCCTAATGTCTGAAGTAGTGCTGGAGAGAACTGACACCGTGAATCCTGCAGGGCTGTCCGTAAATCCGTAAGAGTACGAGGGGCCTGCGGAGTATGGATGTAGATGTAGATGTAGATCTCTTCTAAACAGCACGTTGCAAGGCGTCCCAGATATACTCAATAATGTTCGTGTCTAGGGAGTTTAGTGACCAGCGAAAGCGTTTAAACTCAGAAGAGTGTTCCTGGAGCCACCCTTTAGCAATTCTGGACTTGTGGGGTGTCGCATTGTCCTGCTGCAATTGCCCAAGTCCGTCGGAATGCACAATGGACATGAATGGATGCAGGTGATCAGACAGGATGCTTACGTGCGTGTCATCTGTCAGAGTCGTATCTAGACGTATCAGGGGTCCCATATCACTCCAACTGCGCACGCCCAACACCATTACAGACACTCCACCAGCTTGAACAGTCCCCTGCTGACATGCATGGTCCATGGATTCATGAGGATGTCTCCATACCCGTTCACGTCCACCCGCTCGATACAATTTGAAATGAGACTCGTCCGACCAGGCAACATGTTTCCAGTCATCAAAACTCCAATGTCGGTGTTGGCGGGCCCAGGCGAGACGTACACCTTTGTGTCGTCCAGTCATCAAGTGCACACGAGTGGGCCATCGACTCCGAAACCGCCTATCGACGATGTTTCGTTGAATGGTTCGCTCACTGACACTTCTTGGTGGCCCAGCATTAATATCTGCAGCAGTTTGCGGAAGGGTTGTACTTCTGTCACGTTGAACGATTCTCTTCCCGTTCTTGTAGGATCTTTGTCCGGCAGCAGCGATGTCAGAGACCTGATGTTTTGCCGGATTCCTGATATTCACGGTACACTCGTGAAATGGTCGTATGGGAAAATCCCCACTTCATGGCTAACTCGAAGATGCTGTGTTCCATCGGTCGTGCGCCGACTATAACATCACGTTCAGACTCACTGAAATCTTGATAACCTGCCATTGTAGCAGCAGTACCCGACCTAAGAACTGCACCGAGCGGGGTGGCGCAGTGGTTAGACACTGGACTCGCATTCGGGAGGACGACGGTTCAATCCCGCGTCCGGCCATTATGATTTAGGTTTTCCGTGATTTCCCTAAATCACTGCAGGCAAATGCCGGCATGGTTCCTCTGAAAGGGCACGGCCGACTTCCTTCCCAATCCTTCCCTAATCCGATGAGACCGATGACCACGCTGTCTGGTCTCCTTCCCCCAAACCAACCAACCTAAGAACTGCGCCAGACACTTGTTGTCTTGTACGTTTACATATCTCTGTATTTCAATACGCATGCCTATACCAGTTTCTTTGGCGCGTCAGTGTATATGCAGTGTGTGAGACTTGCACATATGGCAGTTTCTCGTATTATCCCTAGTCTGAAAGTATTTCACATAGTGCAGTATCAATGAAGCATAGTGCGCTATTTGCTTTAAAAGATTAAGAACGGAATGAGCCACAAGAAACTTGCGACATCATATAAAGGAAAAAAAACTTGACGATTCGTTCATCGTTTACAATAAAAGTAGAAAGTAGCTGATCTGTTACCTCTCTCTACATAATATGCCTTTATCTGCTTGTAGCTTTTGAAAACGGACGATTTGCCATGAAAAACATAGTTCTTCCACCACATTTTCGTCCTTTAACTCTGACTATTCGTAATTCACAAATAGTGGTATGATCCTTGATTACAAAATGATTTTTGGGCAGAGTTTCAAAAACGTAGAATCAGTACTAGTGATTTTTAATAGTATTCAGCCACTTATCGCTTTAGAGAAAAGCCGCGATCGGTGGAAAGACTAAGTTTACTTTTATTTGCATATTTATTTTAATATTTTATGTATCTTGAAACCGAGGCAGTCAAATTTTTTCAGTCTTTGTTCGATTTCTACGTTTATTACAGGAAATAATCGGAACAAAAATTTCAGGTTAAACTGGTGAGAAAGTAGTGGCCACTGGTAGCCAATACACTGACTCATAAATTTTTGTAAGTTTTTCACAATAAAACCTCGAACTTCGAGAAAAGACAGCATAAGCAAAGTTGTAGACCTATTAAAACACTTTCTGTGGAAAGGCCGCGTTGACTTTAACCTCTGACAATTTCTCCCCGTTAAGAACATCATGCTGTTTACTATTTGCTAGAAGCTCTTCTATCCAGTGACAAAGTTGGTCTGATATTCCTTACTGTTGTATCTTGCTCATGTGCCGAAAATGTAGGACTGTATCGAAGACCTTCCGGATGTGAAGGAACACGGCATGAACCAGGGCGCCGGTATCTATTACCTTGTGGGCCTCGTAGTATAAATCAAGTCCCTACCAAGTACCTGCCCAGGCGTGCGTCGTAACAGCCGGAACTCACGAGGGGTCAGTTCTTAGGAGGACAGCAGGATAAGTGAGGTATTCTACAGAAGTTGCTGTGTACCGGTCTCTAGAACTGACAGCAGCTTTATTTAACTCAAGCAGCAGCGCCGTCCCACAGTGAGTCCGACTTGTTACCGCTGCGTGACGACTTTGTCAGCTCTTGGCGTATTCCCACAAAGTATCTGTGTGCCTGTGAAACCGACTCGAAGCGTCCCAGTCTTCACTGCAACGTTTAGTGCTGGCGCATTCACGAGACTCCTGCGCCGTTTCGTTATAAACTGCTACAGCAGAGCTCCAAGCGGACAGAAAGCCACACTGCTGAATACGATATCGGATGAATGCGAATCGTGTTGCTTGCATTGATTTGTTACATAGTTTTTTATAACAGGGAAATGTATGTTGTGTCATAAAAAGCCGCAGTAGCTAAAAACCGATGCCACATTGGACTTTCTTTAGTTTCTTAAAGACCCTGCGAGATATGTAACGGTACATTACAGGACAACTTATTTACGATTCTCTTGTAACCTACAGATTTTTGCTGAAGAATGGTGTTTTCTTTTAAGAAGAAAAAAAGCTGGTAAACAGTAGAAGACCTGACCAATTACAGAGAGGCGTCGTATTTGTGCTCAACATTTAAGTTTTCTTAACTACACTCCCACTTAAATCAGTGAATGTCGAATGTAGAAAACTTTTATGGAATGCAACACCTATATTGTTTAGAGTACCAAATAAGCCACCACAACTTCGGCTGAAGGGAAAACCACGCAGACGTGATAATAATACGTCAAAAGCAATAAAACTGTTTCCCAACACGAAAGAAAACAATTCTACGATTGTTGCTACATATGAGCCAAAAACAGCAAGGATGGCCGGTATATTCGACGATGCCCCTTGGCTACACTGTCTAAGAATCCTTTTAAGAAATACCAAATTAAGATAACCTGAAGATGCCTAAGTAAGGCGAAACGCGTAGTTGAAAAATAAAAAACTAAAATTGCAACCGAGACTGTTTTTAACCAATACTGAGAAAAGATGGATGATTTACTGAAGAGAAAAAGCTTCACAAACTGAGCACTTCAATAACGCGTTGGTCCACCTCCGGCCCTCATTCAAGAAGTTACTCCGCTTAGCATTGAATAATAGAGTTGGTGGACGTTCTGCTGAGGGATATCGTGCCATTTTCTGTTCAATTGGCGCGTTAGATCGTCGAAATCCCGAGCTGATTAGAGGGCCCTGCCCATAATGCTCCAAACGTTCTCAGTTGAGATCTGGCGACCTAGCTGGCCAAGGTATGGTTTGGCAAGCGTGAAGACAAGCAGTAGAAGCTCTCGCCCTGTGCGGGTAGTCATTATCTCGCTGAAATGCAAGCCCAGGATGGCTTGCCGTGACAGGCAACAAAATGAGGCGTAGAATATTGTCGATGTACCTCTATGGTGCAAGGATGCCGCGGATGACAACCAAAGGGGACCTGCTATGGAATGAAATGGCAGCCCAGACCGTGTCTCCTAGTTGTTGGGCCGTATCCCACGGCTGCCCAGGGCGTTTCCAGACACGTCTTCGCTGGTCATCGGGGCTCATTTCGAAGCGGAACTCATCACTGAAGACAATTCTTCTCCAGCCAATGAGATTCCAGGCCGAAAGACGCCATAGAGAGCGGTGCGATACCAACCTGACTGTCACCCGCCACACGTCCCGAAACCAGGAGTGATGGTCTGGGGTGCTATTTTTTTGTGTCCTGACGTAAGTGGGAGAGGGGAAAAAAGGGGTTACTGGTTAGTCTGCGCTCCCGAGTGGTATAGAGCAAAAGGCAGAAGGACAATTCACAGTGAAGACATTCGATTGTTTTCTACTATCTGAGCCAACAATGGTACAGGCATTTACTAGAAATGCAGGTGGTGAGACTCGGTAGGGAACTCGTTGTGGAGACTCTTCGACAAACAGGGTTTTGAAATAGTTGTTTATTCCAGACAGGACTAGCTAATACACTGGAGGCTAGTTATAGGGTTAGAAAAAGCATGTCTAACACTATTACAACAGAAGCCAGTGCAAAAGTCCCAGGAGTGGATGCTAACCACAGTAGCAAACACTAGCAGCATCTTAAGGTAACAACTTTGTTGGAAAATAAAACATACTGAATGTGACACTGTTCACTGAGGCACTCCAAGAGACAGAGGAGACTTACGCGGAGTTGGACCGAGGCTGGAGTCGACGGACGCCGATTCGGCGCCCAGATCGTCTGACTGAGAACTCTGCCAAAATGCGGAATCTAGGGGTTTTAAAGAGTCGCGTCGGGGCACTGTTTTTCCCACTTAAAGCCACCCAGCCAGTCCTGTGAGTTTCTTGCTGGTGCCTGCCAATCACGGTTTAGCTAGGTCCCCTCTACTGCTCCTAAGGCGGGAATGTTAATGCAGTTGCACTAACTAAGTCCGTATTTGGTATTAACATTGTTCAGCTGAAAGCTAAACGTAACTGCTCTGCTTTATACGCTATTACATGCCTGTTGGTTACAAAGTTCTACGGTGGCAACCTACCACAGCGTATGGACGACATACGAAGTTACACGTTAATTCCTTGAAGAGTAACTAACGCCCTGGGACCGCGTCTGGGGGCGTCTGCATTTTCGCAAAGCTCTCCCCTTTCTGTTTATTTCGTGTAACAATATCTCTCCTACTTTCGTCTGCCCTCAGCATCGTCTCTGCGTCCGCGCCTTGGAACGCCTGTTCTCCTTTCTCACACCATCAAGATAACACTACAGTAGCAAGGAATAATCAATATATACAATTTCATTTCATAGCAGCCTCTTACAACACAGCGATAAGTCAACAATATTCTACACCCTGTTTTGTTGCCCTTTATGGCAAGCCATCCTGGGCTTACATTTCAGCAAGATAATGCCTGCCCACACGCGATGAGAGTTTCTGTTCCTTGTGTTCGTTCTTACCTTAGCTAGCAAGGTCCCCTGATCTTACCCCAGTTGAGAGCATTATGGAGCATTGTGGTCAGGGCCTTCCAACCAGCTCAGGATTCTGATGATGTAAGGAACCAATTGGACAGAATTTGGTACCACATCCCTCACGAGAAACCCCAACAACTCTACCAATCAGTGCCAAGCCGAATAACTGCTTGCATAAGGGTCAGAGGTGGACCAACGCGTTACTGACTTGCTTAATTTGTGAAGCATTTTCTTTTGAAAAAATCATCCAACTTTTCTGAAATTGTAATTGTTTGTTTCTGCATGCGCATCACGTCTACCGTTTTCCGTCCCATTCGGGTAACTTCTTCATGGTGCAACTTTGTTTTATTCTTAGAGTGTATTAGGATTTAAAGCTCTATTTATGTTTCTGTCAGAGTATACGCTCCATGTGAATGTAATCTTTAAATAATCGAGCTCTTCCTCCGAGTACTGTGGCTCGTACATTCTTTTAGCCAAGCTCACCAATGTCTTAACTACTTCTTTTTTCTGCTTGGGGGCCGAGCGGTTCTAGGCGCTTCAGTCCGGTACCGCGCGACTGCTACGGTCGCACGTTCAAATCCTGCCTCGCGCATGGATGTGTGTGATGTCCTTAGGTTAGTTAGGTTTAAGTAGTTCTAAGTTCTAGGGGGCTGATGACCTCAGATGTTAAGTCCCATAGTGCTCAGAGCCATTTGAACCATTTTTTTCTACTTGGGTTAGGTTAGGTTAGTGGTGTTTAACGTCCCGTCGACAACGAGGTCATTAGAGACGGAGCGCAAGCTCGGGTTAGGGAAGGATGGGGAAGGAAATCGGCCGTGCCCTTTCAAAGGAACCATCCCGGCATTTGCCTGAAACGATTTAGGGAAATCACGGAAAACCTAAATCAGGATGGCCGGAGACGGGATTGAACCGTCGCCCTCCCGAATGCGAGTCCAGTGTGCTAACCACTGCGCCACTTTTCTACTTGGGATAGTAACTGGAATTTTAGTGAAGGTCTATGTCAGTGCGAGTAACTATTCATCTGTTCCCTACCGGCTGATAAATTATAATTATTTTGGTCGTTACGTTTTCATTCATTTTTGTGCTACGATCTTTCCGTTCATTTTTATACACCTTGATCTGATTTTTTGTACTTTGAAGTCCTAGTTACTGACTGATTGTGTTATTCCACATCATATCGTATAGTCTATAGCCAGCTGCTCTTCTTAATAAAGTCATTTCCGCAGCTTGTATTGTTAGTTCATTTCCAGCTGTTAACATCCGTAGCCTCACAGCCATCCCATTGCACTGCATTGTTTTATAAAATTGTTTTATCGTTTTTTCCTCACCTTTTTATTTAGTGTTCTTCCTATGGTCTCATTAATATAACCAAATCTTTCGATTATCTTCGGTATGTCTTTTTCGTTTTCGAGGTGAAGCAGAATTCATTCACTCTGTACGTTTACCACAATTTTTCTTAGGTCTGGGTCTTGACCTTTGAAAGCCTGGACTTTTGGTTTACAGGTTGAAATTGTTAAGTTGATGGTCTTAGCAGCAATATCTAATTTATAAATGACTTTTTCAAAAGTGTTCTCTCTTCCCGCTATAAGAAGTTGGTCATCAGCGACGTCTGTTTTCATTAGATAACTGCGTTGGTTAAATTTATGGCTGTAAAACCCTACATCTTTGAGTCATTGTCTCAACGTATCATCAACATCGATATTGAGAAGAATCGGAGGCAAACGAACAACCACGTCATAAGCCTAAATTTGTTGTTACTTTTACATTCTCTTTACCGGCATAGACCGCTTTGGAGACTAGATACATTTGTTAGAGTACTCGTAGTAAGTGGTGTGGAATCTTTCAACTTTCTAGTATTTCCCACAACATCGCCCTACCTACATTGTACCTGACTGAACAATATAGTTACGCAGCCGAACTCGTGATGCCAAATGACATGTGTCAAATGAAGCGAGCCACTTGAGGGGTTGCGTGAGGGAGCAACTGACCGGGCCACAGGACACCGCGTTCGGGCCTCCGCGGTGACGCACGGCGACAAGGTCGCTCCCAAGTTCCGCAGGAGTCGTTGACTCCCCGGCCGACGCGTCAGCTTCCGTCAAACTGCCGCGCGCTGCTGCTCATTCTACTCTGGCGTTGCTCTGGTCTTCAGTGGGAAGACTGCTTTGATGCAGCTCTCAACACTACTCTGTCCTGTAAACATCTCTTCATTTCTGCATAACTGCTGCAGCCTACGTCCATTTGAACGTGCTTATTATATGCAGCCTTTGTCTCTGTCTACAATTTTTAGACCCCACCCTTCTCATTATTGCCAAATTTAAGATTCCTCTCTGCATTTGCATGAGTTCTATCAGTATATCCCCTCTTTTAGTCAGGTTGTGTGACAAACTTTTTTGCCACAATTCTTCATTGGTTACTCGATTTACACGTCCAGTCTTCAGCATTCATCGGTAGCGCGACATTTCAAAATCTTCTGTTTTCTTCCTGGCTGAAGTGTTTATCGTTTAGTTTTTATTTCTGTACAAGACTACACTCCAGACAATAAATAACCTTCAAAAAAGACTTCCTAACATTTAAATGTAAGTCATTGTTAATAGATTTCTCCTGTTTAAAACTAATTTTCTTGTTACCGCCAGTTTGAACTTTATATCTTCTCTACTTCGGCCATCGTCGGTTATTCTGCTGCCCAAATGGCGAAACCCATCTGCTACTTTTAGTGTCTTGTTTCCTAATCTAATTCTCTCGGCATCGCTTCGACTACACTCCATTTACCTTCTTTTGCCTTTGATGATGATCATCTTGTAATCTCTTTTCAAGACACTATCCATTACGTTCAACTGGTTCACTAAGTCCTTTTCGTCTCTGAGAGAATTACAGTGAAGTTTTTATTTCTTCTCTCTAAACTATCATTCTCCTTCCCAATTTGTTATTGGTTTGCCTTACAACTTGCGCAAGGTACAGTCTACAACCCTGTCTCACTGTATTCTCAACAACTGCTTCTTTTTCATGTCCTTCAACTCTTATAATTACTGTCTGTCTTCTCTACAATTTGCGAATAACATTCTGCTCCCTGTGTTTTATCCCACCTATCTTTAAAATTGTGTAGACCATCCCAATTTCTCAAAAGCTTTCTCTAAAACTTCAGATGTTATAAAAGAGTGTTTACCTTTCTCCTACCTCTCCTCTGAGATAAGTCGTGGGGTCAGTATTGCCTCAAGTGCTACTACATTTCTCAGAAACCCTAACTGATATTCCCGAAGGTCTGCTTCTGCCAGTTTTCCCATTCTTATGTAAGTAACTCTTGTCAGTATTTTGCAGTCATGACTTTTTATTTTGATAGTTCGATAATATTCCCAGCTGTCAGCCCTTGCATTTCTTGAAAATGGAATAATTACATGTTTCTAGAAGTCAGAGGGTATTACACCTGTCTCATATATCTTGCACATGGATGGAATAGTTTTCTCATAGCTGGTTCTCTCATGAATCTCAATTTAACACTATAGCTGTAAAAGTAACGATTTCATGGAGATGCGTTCTGTCTATGCAACTAAATAAAAGGCAGTTTGTTTCGCTTCTTTTATTTGTGAAGCGTCTTCAGTGGCCTGTAATACACGTTTCTTTTTATAAATATAATCAATGTATTATATAGTACTTACAATATGTTACTATGTTACATGTTGTAATGTTTCCCTCTTGTTTTTCAGATTAGAAACAACTTTTGTAGCATAAATATCGTGATGGTAAATCATCATTCCAGTGTTGTTAGTCCATATGTGTGTTCCTGGAGATGTGTTTTTTCGGTATTCATGCTCCAGCTGACTGATTTCCCGCGTTTTTTCACCCACGTTTATTATAAAACACCACTTGCACTTTTCATTTTGTGATCTATATGCGTGTGTTCACAGGGTGTAGTGTTGCCACTTGCTGCTGTGTGTTTATCTTCCGTCTTTTGTTTGTGTTGTGTGTGTGGTTTCATGTTTTTCATTTTTTCTATATGTGTGTGTTTGAGTGAGTGTGTGTATTTTGTAATGTGTCGTTCGTTATGAGAATGGTTTTCTATTTTTATTATAAGTGAATATTTGTGTGTGTGTGTGTGTGTGTGTGTGTGTGTATGAGAGAGAGAGAGAGAGAGAGAGGAATAGAGACAGACAGAGAAAGAACGAGAAAGAAGGGTGGAGAAAGATTCATTAATTATATACTCGGATTATATTTCAGATTTCTGTCACTTATTATTGTTGTGGCTAATATTATCAGGGAGTTATTGCTTATATTAATTTGGTCATTAATTACTTTCTTATTCATTGCCTGCAAAGAGCGCTTTCAATGAAAGAGAAAGTAATTAATGACCAAATCAATATAAGCAATAACTTCCTGATCATGTTAGCCACAACAACACTACTTAACAGAAATATGGAACATAACCAGAGAATATAATTAATGAATCTTCCTTCCCCCCTTCTTTCTCGTTCTCTCTCTCTCTCTCTCTCTCTCTCACACACACACACACACACACACACACACACACACACACACACACACACGCACACACACACAAGCACACACATATATCCACTTATAAAAAAAAAATAACCGTTCTCATAAGGAAGGACACACAACAAAGTACACACACACACACACACACATACACACACACACACACACACACACACACACACACACACACACAGAACAAATGACAATTATCAAACCACACACACAACACAAACAAAAGGCGAAAGACAAACACATCAGCGACAATTGGCAGCATTACACTCTGTAAACACGCAGGTGTAGATTACAAAATGAAAAGTGCAAGTGATGTGTTATAATAAATGTGCGTGAAAAAACGCGGGAAATCGGCCATTTGGAGCATGAAGACCGAATGAACACAGCTCTAGGACCATACATATGGACCAACAACGCTGGAAATCCCACGTAACACACAAAATGATAATTTAACATCACGATATTTGTGCTACAACATTTTTTTCTAATCTAAAAAACAAGAGAAAAACATGACAAGATGTAGCATAGCAACATATTATAACTACTACATAATACATTTATTATATCTATTAAAAGAAATGTGTATAGCAGGCCAAGGAAGAAGCTTCACAAATAAAAGAAGCTAAACGCGCATGGCAAAAAGCAAACTGCCTTCCATTTAGTTGCATCGATCGAACACACCTCCATGAATATTGAAGCAACCAAGAAACGATGGAAAACGAAAAAATTACGGTAACGATTCAATTTTGTGCCATATGTATTCTGTATTGTCAAGACGTATACTCCCTATTTTCGATAGTAAACGGTATTACTGATATAGCCATGTGCTCATGAATGCTCCATCCGAAAGGGATCTCTTTCCTGAAGAGATTTTTCTGTTCTGCACTTTGACGCTCAGTCGCCTTGTCTGATCTGACATTAATGGCAACAGCTGAAGTTACGGCAGCTGAAGCCGTTGTCATTTCAGAATAGTTCCAAACTGAATCGCGACGCCACCCTTAGGACACTGCAGGCACACACGGAAATTCTGCCGTACGACGGCCAGCCAAAGCAATGGCAAGGCACGGCCATATGTCGACGAAATAGATTCGCATACTGCGACTATGCATTGATGTCAGCTGTTTGCGACAGCTGGCCGCTGTGGCCGACCGGTTCTAGGCGCTTCAGCCCGGAACCACGCTGCTGCTACGGTCGCAGGTGTGTGTGATGTCCTTAGGTTAGTTAGGTTGACGTAGTTGTAAGTCTAGGGGACTGATGACCTCAGATGTTAAGTCCCATAGTGCTTAGAGCCATTTGAACCATTTTTTTGTTTGCGACACACGAAAATCTGAGCCGGCCCGGAACTCGAACCCGGATTTCCCACTTATTACTAGCGTCCACCTTAACCACTTCGGCTATCCGAGCATTCCTCCGATTCAATGTACCATATTTCAGGTAGTCGCAATGCTTATGCTCGCACAATTCGTGATTCTCACAAAGGGGGGACATATATCGTCATTTTAGGGTGTCGAGGCAGGGTTACATAATTGACGGTTACAGTGTCTGTGTTTGTACGGTGTATGCATCTTCACAACACAATGTCCTTCAGACACGCATGCATGCGGGAATCACGAACTGTGCGAGCATAAGGGCTGTGACTACGTGCCATATGGAAGTTTGGATGCGTCATGGATCGGTGGTCGGATAGCTACTGTTGGTAAGGCGACTGCTCGCGGTAAGTGGGAAATCCGGGTTCGAGTCCCGGTGCGGCACGAATTTTTATGTGTTGCAAACAGCTGACGTCCATGTCTAATCGCAGTATGCGAATCTATTTCGTTATGTTTACCACAGCAGTAGTCGTCAGTGGCAGTGCCTTGTATTGTGAAGTTACAGACAGTGCATAAACGCCGGCTGCTGGTGGCCGAGAGGTTCTAGGCGCTTCAGTCCGGAACCGCGCGACCGCTACGGCAGCAGGTTCGAATCCTGCCTCCAGCATAGTTAGGTTTAAGTAGTTCTAAGTTCTAGGGGACTGATGACCTCAGCAGTTAAGTCCCATAGTGCTCAGAGCCATTTGAACCATTTTTGAACAGTGCATAAACACAGACATTGTAACCATCAGTGATGCACATGGCTATGGGCGCCGGTAGACAGCAGTTGTGTTCCCGCCACTGGCCGTAGCCCCGTTACAATAAACATGCTAGTTCCTGTTCATGCTAACCTGAATGAGTCGCCCCAAGTGCTGAACTACACCCACCGTACACTTCTTGCCGACTTACGGGCCCGGGTTCGATTCCCGGCTGGGTTGGGGATTTTCTCCGCTCAGGGACTGGGTGTTGTGTTGTCTTCATCATCATTTCATACCCATCCGGCGCGCAGGTCGCCCAATGTGGCGTCGAATGTAATAAGATTTCCCGACCATGTTATAGTTCTGGGTGGAGATTTTAATTTGCCGGATATAGACTGAGAGACTCAAACGTTCATAACGGGTGGCAGGGACAAAGAATCCAGTGAAATCTTTTTAAGTGCATTATCTGAAAACTACTTTGAGCAGTTAAACAGAGAACCGACTTGTGGCGATAACATATTAGACCTTCTGGTGACAAACAGACCCGAACTATTTGAAACAGTTAACGCAAAACAGGGAATAAGCGATCATAAAGCGGTTACTGCATCGATGATTTCAGCCGTAAATAGAAATATTAAAAAAGGCAGGACGATTCTTCTGTTTAGCAAAAGTGACAAAAAGCAGATTTCAGAGTACTTGACGGCTCAAGTATAGATATTGTTGAGGATCAGTGGACAAAGTTCAAAACCATCGTACAATATGCGTTAGATGAATATGTGCCAAGCAAGATCGTAAGAGATGGAATAGAGCCCCCGTGGTACAACAACCGAGTTAGAAAACTGCTGCGGAAGCAAAGAGAACTTCACAGCAAACATAAACATAGCCAAAGCTCTGCAGACAAACAAAAATTACGCGAAGCGTAATGTAATGCGCGGAGGGTTATGCGAGAGGCGTTCAGTGAATTCGAAAGTAAAGTTTATGTACTGACTTGGCAGAAAATCCTAAGAAATTTTGGTCTTATGTCAAAGCGGTAGGTGGATCAAAACAAAATGTCCAGACTCTCTGTGACCAAAATGGTACTGAAACAGAGGATGACAGACTAAAGGCCGAAATACTAAATGTCTTTTCCCAAAGCTGTTTCACAGAGGAAGAGTGCACTGTAGTTTCTTCTCTAGATTGTCGCACAGGTGACAAAATGGTAGATATCGAAATAGACGACAGAGTGATAGAGAAAATATTAAAATCGCTCAAAAGAGGAAAGGCCGCTGGACCTGATGGGATACCAGTTCGATTTTACACAGAATACACGAAGGAACTTGCCCCCCTTCTTGCAGCGGTGTACCGTAGGTCTCTAGAAGGGGTTAGCGTTCCAAAGGATTGGAAAAGGGCACAGGTCATTCCCGTTTTTAGCAAGGGACGTCGAACAGATGTGCAGAACTATAGATCTATATCTCTAACGTCGATCAGTTGTAGAATTTTGGAACACATATTATGTTCCAGTACAATGACTTTTCTGGAGACTAGAAATCTACTCTGTAGGAATCAGAATGGGTTTCGAAAAAGACGATCGTGCGAAAACCAGCTCGCGCTATTCATCCACGAGATTCAGAGGGCCATAGACACGGGTTCCCAAGTAGATGCCGTGTTTCTTGACTTCCGCAAGGCGTTCGATACAGTTCCCCACAGTCGTCTAATGAACAAAGTAAAAGCATATGGACTATCAGACCAATTGTGTGATTGGATTGAAGAGTTCCTAGATAACAAAACGCTGCATGTCATTCTCAATGGAGAGAAGTCTTCCGAAGTAGGAGTGATTTCAGGTGTGCCGTAGGGGAGTGTCGTAGGACTGTTGCTATTCGCATTATGTATAAATGACCTTGTGGATAACATCGGAAGTTCACTGAGGCTTTATGGATGATGCTTTGGTATATCGAGAGGTTGTAACAATGGAAAATTGTTCGTTACAGGATCGCGAAAGCGTTACGGAGATGATAGATAAACTCCAGTGGAAGACTTTGCAGGAGAGATGCTCAGTAGCTCGGTACGGGCTTTTGTTGAAGTTTCGAGAACATACTTTCACCGAGATGTCAAGCAGTATATTGCTCCCCCCTACGTATATCTCGCGAAGGGACCATGAGGATAAAATCAGAGAGATTAGAACCGACACAGAGGCATACCGACAATCTTACTTTCCACGAACAATACGAGACTGGAACAGAAGGGAGAACCGATAGAGGTACTCAAAGTGCCCTCCGCCACACACCGCCAGGTGGCTTGCAGCGTATGGATGTAGATGTAGATGTAGAAGACCTGCACCAAGGCGGCTGGACCTGCCCCGTAGGGGGCCTCCCAGCCAATGACGCCAAACGCTCATTTCCATTACCGTACACTGCGGGTTTATCGCACCACTGAGCCATCGGTGCCCTCGAAGCTTTGTGCCATTTGAAAAGGGACGTAATTGGCACTTGTCAGACCACACTACAAGTTCCCAGTCGACTGCTGTTCAGTTTCTGTGTTGTGTGGCCCATTCAAGACGTGCAGCTTTATGTGACGCAGTGAGCACTGGCCATTTGCGAAGTACTCGACTCCAAATGTCACTGAACGCCAAAATGGCATATACTGAGATAAGCAATCGTCGAATAGAAAAGCAACTACAATCGCTTGGTAGTGGAAAGACATCAGGACCAAATGTGATACCGATAAGATTCTACAACGATTATGTGGAAGAACTTGTTTCCGTTCTAGCAGCAGTTTATCGTAGATCGCTGGAACAACGAAAGGTACCTAGCGACTGGAAAAGGGCGCAGGTCATTCCCGTTTTCAAGAAGTTGATCCCAACTGTAGACCGATATCTCGACGGCAATCTGTTGTAGAATTATGGAACATGTTTTATACTCAAGAATTATGACTTTTTAGAGAACGAAACTCTCCTTTATAAAAATCAACATGGATTGTGCAAACGGAGAGCTTGCGAAACTCAGCTCGCTCTGTTCCTCTATGAGATCCATAGCGCTGTAGACAACGCCCTCACGTTGATGCTGTGTTCTTGACTTCACGATGGCGTTTGACACGTCCCGCACTGCCGTTTAGTGAAAAAGATACGAGATTATCGAGTGTCGGTCCACCTTTGCGACTGGATTCAAGACTTCCTTGCAGACAGAACTCAACACATCGCTCTTACGGGAACAAAATCAACCATGTAAAGGTCATTTCTGGAAGTGTAATAGAATCCTAAGGAAATGTGATAGGACCGCTACTCTTTACAATGTATTTAAATGATCTAGCAAAAGGAGTCGGATGCTCTTTAGGACTGTTCGCAGATGATGCTGTTGCCTGTAACAAAGTGGCAACGCCGGAAGACAGTATCAATTTGCAAAATCAGCTACAGAGGACTGTTGAACGCTGTAGACTCTGGCAGCTGACCCTGAACGTAAATAAACGTAACATATTGCGCATACGTAGTAAAAAGAATCCACCAACGTACAGCTACAATACTGGTGAACGTTTTTGGAATACAGTGATCAATAGATTAATATATTTTAACTAAAGTTCAGTCTTGATCACCACACTTATGTCTCAATAACATAGGTGACCGGTTTCGGTTATATTTATATAACCATCTTCAGACCCGTGGCTTCCTTGGAGGATGGTAGGCGGAGCTCTCCTCAGCTGCTACGAAGTTGAGGAGAGCTCCGCCACGCCTACCATCCTCCTAAGAAACCATGGGTCTGAAGATGGTTATATAAATATAACCGAAACCAGTCACCTATGTTATTGAGACATAAGTGTTGCGATCAAGACTGAACTTTAGTTAAAATATAAGTTACAATACTGAAGATAAACTGCTAGAAACAGTATCTATGGTAAAATATCTGGAGAGTAACCACCCAGACCAAACTTACGTGGAATGACCACCTGAAACAAATAGTAGGAAAAACAGATGTAAGACTGAGGCTTATAGGAAGAACCTCAAGGAAATGTAACTGATCCACGAAGGAAGTAGCTTATAAGGCGCTCGATCGACCGATTCTTGAGTACTGTCGTCAACATGGAATGCTTACCAAGTAGGACTGACAGAAAAGATAGAGAAGATCCAACGAAGAGCGGTGCGTTTTGTCACGGGATCGTTTAGTCTGCGCGAGAGCGTTACAGAGATGCTCAAAAAACTCCACTGGCAGATGTTACAAGAGAGGCGTTGTGCATCACGGAGAGGTTTACTATTGAAACTTTGAGAGAGCACTTTCCGGGAAGAGTAGGACAACACATCACTTCCTCGCACATACATCTCGCGAAAAACCACAATGAGAAAATTCGTTAAGTTAGAGCTAATACAGAGGAAACAGACAGTCACGCTACCAACGCGCCATTCGTGATTGGATCTGGGTAGGGATGATTAGTTAGTGGTCCTAGAAGCACCCTCCGCTGCACACCATTAGGTGACTTGCGGAGTATGATGTAGATTTAGACTGCACGTACTTCTTTTCGCAGCGTTCGCTCGGAAAGTGCATGCGATGACAGAAGAAATTCTTGTCGTTTTTCAAATCGATTGCCATTGACATGGCTTTACAGCCGTCTCTGGTCTATCTTTTTCGCCGATTGTTCTTAGATGGCTGCAAGGGTACACCAGCTGTGAAACATCTACAAATCACGCAACACGACAACTCCTCTCCGCCATTCTGTAAAGTCTCCACGTCGACCCATCGTATAGCGTTGATTCCGTACAACAGACTGGTACATGCCACCCTTTCACTGCCGTGACACGTCAGCGGTGGAGGGCCACAAAGGCAAGCTGGTACCAGTTCCACCGCACTCCAAAACGACCAGCGGGCTCTTTTAAGGGGGAGACTAATATTTTGTCCGGTGAGGCTATACATGATCATTTTAAGCATATTTCTAACAATGGTACCAGTGATACAAAACCGCCTTTCAATGTGAACTATTTTTTCAACACTTTTATGTGTATTAGATTGGAAACAAGTGCGACAGACAAGATACTCGTCTTTTTTACAATGCGGACCGCTTTAGACACACGTTGCCGACTCCTGCCTTAGATGCTTTAGTTGTGGTAATTATTCAGAAGACTAACTTGATGCATCTCACCATTCTAGTCTATCCTGTGCTAGCCCCCTTGGTCTCCGTAATAACTACTGTAACTTACGTCCTTTCGAACGTGCTCTATAATTTTTTCCCCTATGCTTCACTCCTTTAACAAGATGATGATTCCTCCATGCATCAAGATAAGTCCCGTCAAGTGTTGCGTTCTTATAGTGAGGCTGTGCCATGAATTTTTTCCCAAAATCGATTCAATACTTCCTCGTTGGTTATCCCATTTACCCATCTAAATTTCAAATTCTTCTGTATCACCACATATCAAAAACGTCTGTTCTCTTCTTTTCTGAACTGTTTATAGTCTATGTTTCGCTTTCGTATAAGGCTACATTTCAGACAAATACCGTCAGAAAAAAACATTAGAACGTTTAAATTTACAGTCATATTAGAAAAAACTCTCCTTTTCAGAAATGATTAACTTGCTATTGCCAGTCTACATTTTGTACTCTCTACACTTCGGCTACCGAAACCTGTTTTGCTGCCCTAATAACGAAACGTATCTCCTACTTTTAGTGTCTCATTCCCTACTCTAGTTCCATCAGAATCGCCTAATTTACTTCGACCATAGAGAAAATTATTCCACCCGGTGTACAAGATGTATAAGGCAGACGTAGTACCCTCAGACTTCTAGAAGCACGTAATAATTTCACTTCAAAAAAAGGCAGGTACTAACAACTGCGAATATTATGGAACTATCAAAACAATTGATCTTTGAAGAATCTATCCATTCCGTTCGCCTGCCCTTCCTTTGCCTTGTCATACAGAATTACGAAGTCGTCAGCAAAAATTACAGCTTTTCGTTCTTCTCCATGAACTTGAATTCCCTTTAGAAACTCCACCTTCTTTTTCCTCAAAGCCGGCTCGACGTACTGACTGAATAAAATCTGGGAGGGTCTACATCTTCTTCTCGCTCCCTTCTAAACTATTTCTATTTCACGTCCTTCGAATCTTACAACCGAAGTCTGGTTTCTGTACGAGTTAACCCTTCGCTCCTTATATTTTATTTCTGCTACCTACGGGATTTCGAAAAGTGTAGTCCAGTCAACATTTTCAAAAGCATTCTCTGAGTAGAATATCTTTGTCATTCAGATATTTCCATTAGCGCTTGTTGAAATGGTATACAACATATGTTGATCACTTCATCTCTGTTTATTTGATGGCGTCATGCAGTGGCATGCCCTCAGCGTGGAATATGGTCAGCTGCGGCATGGATCACAAAGACTGTCCGCAAGGTCGTTCAGTGCCTGCCAGTTCGACCTTCAGCGCTTTTGGGTCTCGTGTTGCGGAACGCCACTACAGTCTCACAGATACGTTACATCTCTGTGAGACCTCTCTCGTAGTTCATTCGGACCATCCCGTGAAGGTGAATTTTCAGGTCTTTAGGACTTTGGATTCGTTCCTCTAGCAACACTACACGGTTGGATAAATAATACGAACACATACTTGAAGGAATACAGCAAGTATCAACCTCCTCTACTTACTTAGTCAGTCTGCTAGTTGCACGTTCCGCGGATCATAATTGTGAGCGCCCGCTGTGGTACGAACCGAAATGGAAAGGAAGGTTAGGGTTTAACGTCCCACCGACAGCGAGGTCATTGGAGACGGAGCACAAGCTTGGACTGTTTCAAAAATGGTTCAAATGGCTCTGAGCACTATGGGACTTAAACCTAACTAACCTAAGGACATCACACACATCCATGCCCGAGGCAGGATTCGAACCTGCGACCGTAGCGGCCACGCGGTTCCAAACTGAAGCGCCTAGAACCGCACGGCCACACCGGCCGGCGACTGTTTCAAGGATGGGGAAGGAAATCGGCTGTTCCTTTCCAAAGCAACCATCCTAGCATTTGCCTGGAGGGATTTAGGTAATTCACGGAAAACCTAAACGAGAATGGCCGGATGTGGGCCTGAACCGCCGTCCTCACGATGCGAATCTACTATACTGACCATTGCAACATGGAGCGAATCGGTTTTACAATTACAGTACATCTTCTCAGCATGACTGATTTTAGCTTAACAATGTTCAGTCTCTCTCTCTGTCTTAATTACACACACACGCGAACACACACACACACACAAAATCACGTTACTACCCATTCGGAAATATAAATTCAGTCTGTGTTTGAAGTTAATTTTATTATCCACCAAATTCCTTACATCACTTAAGATATGCTACGAAGTGTTTCGAGTTTTCACCGGTCTTCAGTCGACAAAATACAGTCACATATTTATAAGCTTTGTGTATATGTCGACAACACCTGTACAGAAACTGTGTGAAGTTTCTCACTGTGTGATACATTTCTTCAATAATTTCGTATTCATGATAGCATCCATGTAAATCGTATATCCAACGTCACAATGGTATTCCGATAATTCGCAGTAAGACGATGATGGTGAGAGGTTATAATAAGATGATCATTAAGAAAGGAAAACAAGGGTAATGGAATTTGGTGAATTAAATCAGGCGATGCTGAGAGAATTACTTTACGAAATAATGCACTAAAAGCAGCAGATAAATTTTGCTATTTGGGCAGCGAAATAATAGATGGTGGCCGAGTAGGGACGATATTAAACTCAGATTGGCAATAGCAAGAAGAGTATTTATGAAAAAGACAAATTTGCTAACAATGAATATAAATTTAAGCGTTAGGAAGACTTTTCTGAAGATATGTCAGGAATGTAGCGTTGTAGACAAGTCAAAAGTTCAGAAAAAACGTTTTTGAACTGTATTGCTACACGGGAATTCTGAAAAATAGTTGGGTAGACTGAATAATCAAGAGATACTGAATCGAACCGTGGAAAAAAGTAACTTGTTTGAAAAAAGGGAGCCGGCCGGAGTGGCCGAGCGGTTCTAGGCGCTACAGTCTGGAACCGCGTGACCGCTACGGTCGCAGGTTCGAATCCTACTTCGGGCATGGATGTGTGTGATGTCCTTAGGTTAGTTAGGTTTAAGTGGTTCTAAGTTCTAGGGGACTGATGACCTTAGAAGTCAAGTCCCATAGTGCTCAGAGCCATTTGAACCATTTTGAAAAAAGGGAACAGTTGATAGGACACGTTCTGAGACAGCGAATAGTCAATTCTGTAATGACAGAAAGTGTGACAGCGTGGGGAGGGGGGGGAGGTCAAAATTGTAGAAGGAGTACAGAGTATGTATCTCGATCAAATGTCGGTTGCAGTGGCTATGAAGATGAAGAGAGGTTTGCATAGGATACACTGTCGCGGAAATCTGCTTAATCCAGTCTTAGAGCTGAAGATCGGAAAACAGTGGTAAGATATTTTAGAGAAACAAATGCCAGTTGTGGAAGCATTCGCAACTAAAACATTTCTCCTCAAAAGCAACCCGTCGTTCATTACGTTCACATGCAGCGCAACTAGTGGGAGCCAAAAATTGAACTCCGCCAACCGATTTTCGCTGTGGAATTTACATGTTAAATCTGAACCTATTTTCCTGTCCCGATCAAACATATATATTACCTGATTGTAAATTCTCCATACTGCTCAGAACCGAAAGAATACAAATTGCGTCATCCAAACATTTCAGAGCTTAAGCCTTTGCATGTTCGATAAAAACGTATACATGCAAACACATAAAAAAACATTTAGAATGCAATATTGAGCACCTTTTCGCTTTATCCTTTGTGTCTTGTTTTCTTTCTACATCCGAAGCTATTTTTCTTTGCAATAGAGCTGATTTTTTCACTGTTGAAACAACTTTCATTTAAAATATTTTCCACCTATCGAAGTTCTAATTTTTGCTCAGTGTAGGTCTTTTTTTTCGTTACCCAGACACAGTAAAAGTCTCACGTGTTTGATCTATCTTGTAGGAGGATACTCGTAGGGGAAACTATATCAAATGCTCATGGAACCTTTGCCATATGCAATGTAAACGAAACAAAAATGATATAGAAATTAAGAAAACTATAGCACGAGTGAGCGCTGCTGAAAATGGTTACGTTTTTATGTTAACAGATGGTATCGCCCCCCTATTCCTGTCTTCACCACACTCGGGACTTTACAGCTTGTAAGGTGCCTCTTATGTGAGGAAGACATTTTTACCAGTTTTAATATATTATTGTTTCTTATTGATGTATTCACGATAGTTAGGAAGTGCTGTAGTCCGTAGCCGGCCATGAGTCGAATAGCATTTCTCACGCTGGCTGGCTAGGTGACGAAGCGACCATATGTCGCGGGTAGTGGGGTGGGGCTTGGCGCTGGACCGTAGCAACAAGCATCAGCCTGGGAAATATACATGACGGGAAGTACCGCCATCTTGGCGCCAAAGTCACCGATTTTGTTTATATGTATTTAATAATTAAAGTCATTTATGACAGCATGAATACTAGGAGTAGTCTCTGGATGTATAAAACTATTTATCATAATTTTGCCTCGTCAACATTCACACCCGTTCATTAACAAATGCATATCTTAGTAAGTACGAACTTGATCGGAAATCCACGAACGATGACGAAACTAGTAAGAGATACGGACTGCGCGCCAAGTCGGCAGTCGGCGTTAAGAGCTCTTCCTGTCTTGTTCAATGGTAGCCATGCTCTCGGTTACGAGTAGTTTGTGACATGAGTGTTTCATTATTGATGTATTCATGTATTGAGTAAATAGATACCCCAAAGTTGATCGACAGCAATTTCAGATAATTAGCTTCAACCGACAGACATCCAATGAGCCAATGAAGAATCTGCACAGGAGACATTAAAGGAGAGCTGCCCCGCGCACAGGTTGGAGGAAATCCGACGACAAGACCCACCAAGGCGGATCAAGGAAGGTCCCACTTACACTCGCAAATTCCGGGTGGAAATGCTGACCAGCTATACTGAACGTCACATATACCACCCTCTACGGACTCGCGGCTAAGCTGAGTAATAACAGTATTTGTTTTGAAGCGAGGGGATCTCGCATTTGGCATGCCTTGCGACGGAATAAAACTGCGTGGGAGGAAGAGCATTAAGAAGACAGCTGCCAAATCTTGCAATTGGCATCCATTTCGGTGGAATAAAGCTGTGTGAGAGGAAGAGCATTAAGAAGACAGATGTCAAGTTTGCACTTGGCGTCCATGACGTCGGATAAAACTGCGTGGGCAGACGAATACTATCAAGAAGATTATTATTGAAGACACCAAATTTGCATTCGAGAGTGCCGACTTGAGAAAAGTGTTACGAACAGCAAGTAATAGTGTTTTCAAGTGACTGAAACGGAAGCATGAAGTGAATAGTGAACTTACAACGGGTACAGGGTAGCAACATTAAAAGTGAACGGTAGGCGTCGCGGAGTGCATAATTGGTGTCGCGAAATGCAATAAAGTCGTGTTGTGGAAAAATCGCATCTAAGGATTAGGAACATTTCGCGGTCGCGAGTGGAACGATCGATCGTCGGGAAGACATCGAGGAAAAGGCTGCGGCAGCAACGGACGTGGCAAGGACCGCCACAGATACAGAGGAGGCAGCAGCGCGCGGCAGGCAGATCGAAGGAGCGGCATAACAGGGGTGAGCCGGAGGCGCGCTCGCGGCAGTCCGGAGTTCGACGCTCGGGCGCAGCGGTGGAGCCAGCCTCAAATTAATGCCACGGCTGGAGAACAACGAAATTTACCTAACGTGAGTCGAACTTTAAACATTATAGGCGTGATAGATTCGAGATTCGGGTGCAGAAGGGTATGTTGTTGAGAAATGGGAAAAACGTTAAAATGAGTGACTTAACGGAAAATATAGAGCAAAATATGGCCCAAGCCAACGCAAATTTAGTGGAGAGTAGTGATGAATTATTAACACTTGCTAGGTCTAAAGATCGACCGGAAAGTGAAATGGTTGATGTAGTAGGGAATGATGAGCAGGGAAAGATGGTAGAAACTTTAGAAACGGCAGAAACAGGGGCTTTGTCTCCCACTGGAAACGTTGTTAGAGAGGGTGCAAACACAGTACCAGAGGCTATACAGAGTAGAGGTGAAGAAATGGGCATCAGGGAAATGTTGATAGCTGTAATGAATGGTAACAAAGCGTTGAGTAAGAAAATAGAGGAAGCTATCCAGAAAACTAGGGAAGAAATCACTGGGGAAATTAAGAGAAATACTAATAGGCTAGATGAGTATATAAAAAAAGCTGACAATAAATTCACCGAAATAGAGGGAAGGATATCAATAATAGTAAAAGAGCAGAAAACGGTAGCAAGTGATTTGCCAAAGAGAGTGCATCACAGTAGAGATATCAGTGAACTTAAACAAAGTATCACAACTTTCGGTAAGAATGTTACTAAAGAGATTAAAAAGCAAAAAGGGGAAATATCCAAAGTAAACGAGAGAGTGGAGGAAGTAAAATCAGAATTGTCGGATTTGCTAGAGAATAATACTAAAGAGATATATGACAAGGTAGCTAGTATTCAGCAAGAAGTCAGTGATTTTACAAACAGAGGCACTGATATCTTTGCTGAAAAGGTAGAAAAGAAGTTAGATGCTAAATTTAAAAATCTAATGGAAACAGGTAATAATAGTGGAAAAATTAATAATGAGGACCACTATCTCACTAGCGGTTCTAGGCGCTCAGTCAGAAACCGCGCGACTGCTACGGTCGCAGGTTCGAATCCTGCCTCGGGCATGGATGTATGTGATGTCCTTAGGTTAGTTAGGTTTAAGTAGTTCTAAGTTCTAGGGGACTTATGACCACAGATGTTGAGTCCCATAGTGCTCAGAGCCATTTGAACCATTTGAACCACTATCTCAGGGTATGTACTTTCCATAATTTCGATGCGAGAGGGAAGTTACTTGCCAAAGCATTTATAAAGCAATTTAAAGGGATTTTTCCAGAAAATTGGGACGTCAGAAGAAAAATAGGTTGTGTCTCTAGCAGAATGGAAGGGGACGCTCTGTCGTGGGGAATGATAGCAGGAGAAGCATGCCAAACTTATGACGAATTTATTAAGAAAGTTTTGGACAAATATTGGTCTAACAGCACACAAGGTAATGTACGTAAGAGTATCTTTCTAGGGAGAAATTTTCTTGGGAGTGGGTACGATAGTTACTAAGATTATTTCCATAGTTTGTGTAAAAAAAATTATATTTAGATAATCCACTGAGTAAGGAGCGTCTTATTGCAGTAGTGTTGGTGAAACTGCCGATATATGTGCAAGAAAAGCTGATGGGCATACCTAAAAAGAAAACTAAAGACATATTACAAGCACTTGATCAATTAGATGCTTTAGCAGGGGAGGAAACATCCAGTAACGGCTGGAGAGGTGTAAATTGGAGGTCAAGGGAAAATGAGAACTGCAGAGAGCGTAACAGGAATCACAATAACATGAGGGATAACGAGAGGCATGATAACGGGCATAACAGACATGGTAGAGGAGGCTGGAACCGAGGTGGTTCAAACGGCCATGGTAATAGACGGCACGAATAACAAGGAGAGAGATATGAGGGTGGCAGGACCGAAAGAAGTCCCGAAAGAGAAATTACTGAGTAGAAAAACTAGAGGAGTTCGTGTGGGGTCCGAGAACGAACTCGAAAGAACAGTGGACCAATACAGATCAAAAGGGTAATAAAAGAGGACTGGTGCGATATTAAAGAAACTCTTTTAGCGAAAGATGAAATAGTGAGTAAGGAAGAGTATCAAGCGATAATAGATGTGGATATTAATGGTATCGAAGCAGTAGCAGTCATTGATACAGATAGTGAGTTGTGCGCCATAGCAGAGAGGCTTTATGACCAAATAAGAGACCAGGGAGAGGTACCTATGTTACCGTACAAGGAGTGCAGTAGGAGGAAAAAGTAAGGTAATAAAAAACCAAGTGTTATTGGAAGTGAGATTTCAAGGAATTGTATTGGAAGTTAATGCTATAGTGGTACCTGACCTTTGCGTAGGGCTTATATTAGGGATGGATTTATTGGTAGACCATGCAGCTGTTGTAGATTTAGAAAGGGGTAGTGTGATCCTGACGGTAAATGGTACTAGAAACGAGTTTAAGTTTGGCAGGGCCATTCAAGCTAAAGAGAAGGCGCAGGGAATATTCTACCTGAAAATAATGCGTGAGTTTCCAATGGGAAGCAGATTCGAAGGGGAGTGACTGTTGGAAAGGAAGACGAGAGCCAGTTGAGGCAGAATGGTCAGTAGAAAATATCAAAGCCAAATTAAATAATATCGATGATATGGACCAAGGTGCAAAAAAAAGAACAAGGAGAGTTGCTGGTAAAGTATCACAAAGTATTTTCAAATAGACCTGGGTTAATGAAAGGAGAACCATGAGTTTAAAGTCATACCGCACCAACCAATCAAACTGAGACCCCATGTGATACCTTTGGCAAGAAGGGAGGCAGTAGAAAAAGAGTTAGAAAGTGCTAAAATTGCAAATTATCGAAAGATCGACGAGTCTGTATTGCAATCCGTTAGTATATGTGACCAAGAAAGATGGTTCAGTGAGAGTAACCTTGGATGCTAGGATATTGAATAAGATAATAGAGCCTCAGAATGATAGGCCAGTATCTCTTGAAGAATTGTTACAAAAATTCGAAGGGGCCAGTAAATTATCTAGCCTCGATATGACTGCCAGGTACTGGCAAATAGAATTGGCTGAGAAATGTAAACAGTACACAGCTTTTGTATATAGAGGCAGGTGTTATCATTTTAAAGTTCTACCATTCGGACTGAATATATCGGTAGCAGCGTTAATAAGGGTGTTGGATAACACTGGGAGAAGAATTATTGTCTAGAATTACCGTTTATGTGGACGACATCCTGACTGCTGCCAATGATTGGCAAGAGCACAATAGGATTCTGGAAGACGTGTTGAAAGCGTTTCAAGAGGGCAATGTTACCATAAATTTAACTAAGTCCGAATTCGGAAAGAGCAAAATACAATTTTTAGGGTATAATATATCAGCAGAGGGTATTAAGCCGAATCCTAAGAAACTGGAGTCTGTCAAAGAATTCCCACATCCAAGAAATAAGAAACAAATAAAGTCGTTTCTCGGTTTGTGTAATTTTTACCGAAAAATCGTGGATTAACAGGTATTAAATGCAAAGTCACTGCATAATTTAATCGGAAAGAATGTACCTTGGGTGTGGACAGAGCAGTGTCAGGAAAAGTTCGATGACATAAAAGAAGCTCTATGTAATGGGGGAATACTCTACCACCCTAAACTGGACGCAGAATTTTGTCTGTCAGCAGATAGTTCGGACTTTGGAACCGGTGCCCACCTATTCCAAATGATAGGCACGGAAGAGGGGGTACAACATCGAATTATCGGATTCGCAAGTAGGTTGTTGACAAAATTCGAGCGTAACTATACCGTTACTGAAAAGGAGGCATTGGCCATAGTGTGGGCCTTCAAAAAGTTCAGATACTATGTAATGGGTAGAAAAGTAAAAGCACACACAGACCACAAGGCTCTATCTTTTATGAAAGCTGCAGATTAACACATGGTAGACTCACTCGTTGGACTATAGCTCTTCAGGAATACCAATATGAGATACATTACAGACCTGGTAAAGACAACGTAGGAGCGGACGCGCTGTCCAGTTCGCCATCGGGGATGAACCAGGAGAATCAAGATGTGTCGAATTCTCGAGAAATCCATTTGTTATATATGAAAGGGGTGGAATATGTGAATAAGATTAAAAGCTCCACATTCAGCACAATCCATTTTATCATCAACGACAACGACCCACTCAAGATGGCGTCGGTGGCTAACTTACACGCTACATCTACTCATATCCTTCACAATCTACTATTCAGTGCATGGTGGAGATTATACCGTGCCTATGTTATCACTATTCTGCGCTATTCTATTCGCATATTCAGCGAGGGAAAAGGACTGTCTCTAGACAAGCCCTAATGTAGCTTATCTTATTCCGAGGTACACGATGTTGAAAGAAGAACCGTCGCACAGTTTCTGCCAATACAGGTTCTCTGGATTTTCGTGGGAAACACATCGTCTTTCTTGAAAAGATTTGCATTTAAGTTCCCGAGCATTTCTACTATACTTTCGTATGGGCTGCACCGACGAGTTACGATCCCAGCAGAGGGGTCTCTGGATTCGTTCAGTGGTTGGTTGGTTGATTCGGGGGAGGGGACCAAACAGCGAGGTCATCAGTCCCATTGGATTAGGGAAAGATAAGGAAGGAACTCGACCGTGCCCTTTCAGTCCTTTCACAGGAACCATCCCGGAATTTACCTGAAGCGATTTAGGGAAATCACGGAAAACCTAAATGAGGATGGCCCGACGCGGGTTTGAACCATTGTCCTCATGAATGCGAGCCCAGTGCTCTAACCACTGCGCCACCTCGCTCGGACATTCGGTGTTTATTGTCATGGATAATTAATGAGGACTTCAAACACTGACTTAATTTCGGGGACAGCTCGACCCAAACAAGAATAACCAATAGCATTTCAGTGCAGTCGGGTCGTGTTACGTGCCGTTCCTCGAATGCTATTGGATTTCATCGTATTTTGTTGTTTCTGTGTTATAACTTGGGTGTTAAGACAGAGGCAGTGGCGCATTGTAGTTTATCACAAACTTCACTCTTGGTACGATTCGTTACAATTAAATTTCACTTAACGACACATCAGCGGTAAAAAGCGTTCAGGAGATCCTAAGATAAATTATACTAATGCACAGAGTTCTTCATGAACGGCGTAATCTTGTTGTTAGAGCTATTTGGTTAAGGTGTCAGAAGAAGTTGGTGCACATCCTGTTACGTGATAATAGTTCTTATACTTTTTCGCGTTTGCAACAGATTCCGGTTCTTTATTATTCATCTAACAGAAATGTGTTCTACAATATTCGAAGTTATTTACATGTTTTTTGCATATAAGAGTGTACTCTCTTGGGTAAGAGTTTCTTCGATTATGTGACTTCAGTCTGATTAAAAAACAGAAGACGGGACTCCTGCAAACGGAACGACCAGCAATGATATTTGTATTCTAGCCTGTTACGAATACTTTGCTGTTTATTCCGAATACGTCGCATTTTTCGAGAGTGTCGAGAGGCAGAAACCTAAGAGGACGGCTTAGATTAATCACATTTCTAGTCCTGCTTGTCAGAAATACTTTGCTGTTTATTCTGAATATGCCGCGATTTATGAGAGTGAGGTAAGGAAGGAACCTAAGAGCATAGCATAAAGTTTATTTTCTTGCTTGTCACAAATCTTTATCTGCGATCGAATCGTTAACAATACCGTCGTAAATTCAGCGGTCAGGACAAAGATTACACCACACAGCGAGTATAAAATGGACATTGAAGTTAGGGTGTCCGACTGTGAACTGTATCATAAATTCCATACTTTACAATTTACGTCTCGCTAAATGATCATTTAAGTACAAAATATACACTTAATTGTAGCAAGCAACACTATTCGGCAAGACAACCATTCAGTACACCGTATGCTGCAAATTGCAAAAAAAGTTTTTGGTGAATTTTTACGTTACGTAAATGTTCCAGAAGCAGAAGCTAGCAACACGAGCACTCGTGTTTCACAAAAATAACTGAAGTAAAAAAATACACTACTCAGTGAATTATTTGCTGACAAATCGTTCCCACCATGATTCACATGTAAACACTCTGCTTTCGTAATGTCTGCCACAGTGCCCACAGGATACAAAAGTAAAAAATGTCTACGCCAGACCGCACACAGGCTCTTCCGAAACGAAACAATCCTATTGGCTCTCGCTAAACGCTGCAACAACCCATATTACGAAACGATTATTCCGGAACCCACTACCAGTCGCAGATTGCCTATCTATCGGCCTCCAGGTACAGCAAAAATTAGATTTTCAGTATTTCGCGTAGTTATTGATTGAATTTAAAAATTTGAAATGCTGTCATAATCTGCTCATTAAGAGGTATAATCATAAGTTGAAATGCAAGGTACACATTGTGTGCTGTGGGTCGACCGTTGTGGTTCAAAATGAACACACTTCATACGCCGCGATCGCAGGCTGGACACTTTTATTGTTCCGATATGATCGGTTTCAACAGTGTTGTGCTGCCACCATCTGATCTTACGGAAATTTTTATAAAATTGCCATGTGACATTACATGCTTTTGACAAGTTCCATTAAGATCAGATGACCGGTGCATAAGACTCATGAATCCGGTCATCTTGGAGCAATAAAAGCGTCTGCACTGCGATCGCGGCGTACGAAGAGTGCTCATTTTTTTATGTTTAAACTTTAACGCAGTAATACAAGTATTAACACTTTGACGTCCGGCGACACCACAGTGGTATCGTGGGCGAAATAGCGGTCAACGGCCGGCGACACCACAGTGTGGTCGTGTGCGTAGTGTCGTCAGTGGTCGGCGACACCACAGTGGTGTCGTGAGCATAGTATCTCGCAGTGGCCGGTGACAGCATTTTAGTATCTTTTTCATTCTGTTGGTGTTTTGTTTAGGTAACAATAAGTTACACACGTCAACAAGTTTTTTGTTTCTATAAATACTTGTGCACTTTCATCATGGCAGACGAAAGAGAAGATACGATTATTTACGATGAATACGTGGACGTCTTGTCTGACGTTCCGGACGACTTGGCCGATTAGGAAGAAGACATTGGATATCAGAAAAATGAAAGTGAAGCAGGATCGTCGGAAGATAGTGAAATACGTCCAAGAAGAATTCGGCGAACGCTACAGTTGCGAACTGATTCGGATGAATCAGACGAAGAAGACAGACTATGATTTACTGAGGACCAATAATAAATTTGAAGGATCTCTGGGTCCACACATATTTCCCAAAGGTACACAGAGCGTCGTGGATATCGTAGAATTGTATATTGGGAACGATCTATTTGAATATATTAGCAACGAAACCAACAAGTATTACAGCCAAAATTGCAACAGAAGGGAACTGGATTAAAAAATGCCAAATTTGTCGACGTTACAGGACCCGAACTTAGAAAATGGTTTGGGCTTGCCATCCTTATGGGATTTTTAAAAAAAGCAAGGATCGATGGTTACTGGTCAACGAATCTGTTGATAGACACACCGATATTTCGCAAAACGATGTCCCGCAACCGATTCAGACAAATATTATCATTTTTACATTTTTTCCGACAACAATAAACCGGATAATGCCGATCGGCTTTCCGAAGTGCAATTCGTAATTGATTATTTTTCCATAAAGTTTAAAGAAACGTTTGATCGAAGTCAAAACATCTCAATTGATGAAGGAATGATACCGTGGTGTGGACAGTTAAATTTTAAAGTTTACAATCCGTCGAAAATTACGAAATACGGCACACTCATTCGGATGCTGTGTGATTCGAGTACGGGATATATTTCCCCACTCAAGATATATTCCGGCGCTGGACAATCTTTAGGAAAAGCAGTGATGGAACTACTGACACCTTATGGAAAGTGGCATCAAGTCTACATGGATATTTCTTATAACAGTGTAGAACTTGCGGAGAAGTTACTTGAAAAGAAAATTCGAGTTTGTGGAACGATACGGCAAAATAGAGGATTTCCGGAAAAATTAAAGCGCGCAAAAGTCAATGTGTTTGAAGCTTGTCATCAACGGAAAGGTGACAAGCGGCCGGCGACAAGCCAAGTAATTCGAATTAGCTCTGCCTGCGCCAAGCGAATAAATTTTTACAAGACGTGCGGACGGCAAAGTGTTAAAGTTAGAGCCTGTGTGATTGTCTTTAGGCAGCGTAACCGACGGCGCGCAAATACCCGGACTCTGTTAATTCGGAATCTGAGAATGAGAGAACTTAGCGATTTACAACTAACTTGAGACATTATTTCAAACCTTTACGAAAGTCTTTCTGGCTGACAGCTCCTCCTCCCCCCCCCCCCCCCCCTCACAACCACACACACACACACAATGATAAAAGGAAAAAAGTTTGTCACTCATTACATTTTTGCTGTTCGTGCAGCAAAACTTCAACATTATACATGACATCCTAGCTTAACAAGAGGGGCGTTCAATAAATAATACGAGACCTTTTTATATCAGCCAGTTTCGGTAGAAAAATGCGGAATTTGTTGTGGTACATCGTGGAACACTCCCGCTTCAGCTCCTTCATAAAGTTTCAATTGGTGGCGCTGCCTTACGTAGTTTTCAAAATAGCGTCTGTAACGTAGGTGCGTTCCAAACAGAGAGCTGATATGAGTTTCTTTTGGCGGAAAACCAGAGCATCATGGATATTCATAGGCGCTTGCAGAATGTTTACGGGGACCTAGCAGTGAACAAGGTCGCGCGAACTTGTCCGATCTCCCGCTGCCGGCATTCAGCTGTGACTCCTACAATGTTGGAACGTCTGGACACTCTCGTTCGCGGTGATCGCCGGATCGCAATCAAACAAACACCTCGATGCTCAGCTGGACGTCTGTGTTGTTTGTTGGTAGTGCTGACGTTGGCTCCGACGTCGATCGTTAGAGTGGTGCCAACTGGGCATGCAGACCCTCCCAGTAAGGTGGCGTAAGGCCATCGCATTGAACGGAGATTCTGTTGAAAAACAGAGTTTTGGAGCCAAAAGAGTGGGGAATAACACGGTATGCTGGAATCCTGAAAAAAAAAAAAATGCTTTCAGAAAAAAAAAGTGTTGCCTTACTTACTGAACGACCCTCGTACTTCTTTACTAGCCACTATATTTGCAACACAGTCTGCAGACAGTATCCGTATCTGCCACTGAATGTACTTGCAAAATTGTATCATTCTAAGACAAATAGTTCAGGAGATATGACAACACAGACAGTTATATGGGAGAAAAACTAACTTTCGCTTAATATGGCACGCAGTAAAACTTCAACATCAAGCATGACGTTTTAATATTTTCTATTCACAACACACTTTTCAGATAGTATCTAACTGAATCACTGAATGCATCCGCTAAATGATAACATCGTGTGACACATAGTTAAGAGGATATGATATCATAAACGTTCAAAGGTGTTAGAAACTTGCTTTTGCTTAAAATGGAGCGCAAACTACTGAGACTACATACAACCAGTATAAAAATGAGAGCACTTAGTGGCGTCCAACATACTAATCGTAGAAGCACAATTGCAAATCTTTTCTAAACTTTCTCTCGCTTGCATGCTTAACGTCAAATATTTAACACATTAACTCATTTGTACAGTAAGCAGAGATCTGAAGCTGTTTTATACACAAGAGTTCTATTTTTTTTTAAATCGGGGGTTTATTAGTACTCTAGAATTGATTGTACTAGCGTCTTGTAAGCGGTTTCTTTTACATTTTCCCAGAACCCTTCCAACAAGCCTAAGTATTCAATTTGTGTTCTCTAATACTTATTTTATGTGTTCATTCGATTTCCTACCGTTTTTTAGTATTATACATTAATAGTTCATCGTTATGACGTGCTCAAGAAGTTCACCACTGATCCTGCAGGCGTATACTATTCGGTTTTCTGTCTTTGTTATAAGTATTGCTTTGCACTTATCTAAATTCAAATGGCTCCGAGCACTATGGGACTTGACATCTAAGGTCATAAGTCCCCTAGAACTTAGAACTACTTAAACCTAACTAACCTAAGGACATCACACACATCCATGCCAGAGGCAGGATTCGAACCTGCGACCGTAGCAGTCGCGCGGTTCCGGACTGAAGCGACTAGAACCGCTGGGTCACCACGGTCGGCTGCTCTTATCCAGATTCAAACAGAGCTATCATTACACGAAATGAAGTAAGTGTAGAGGTTTTCTGCAATACCTTACGAACGCCCAACGACGGTACTTACTTGTACATAATTGTCATGTTAGTGAACAATATTATAGTGTTGTGGAAACTATTTGATAAATCGTTTATGTATATTGACAACATAAACGTCTTATTACACTTCCTTGGGACACGACCCGTGTTTCTTTCGTTTCTGTGCATCATTCACAGTCCGTTATCCATGTTGTTGTTGTTGTTGTTGTTGTGGTCGTTTTCAATCCGAGCACTAGTTTCAAGAAGCTCTTCACGCTAGTCTCATCTGTATCAACCTCTGCATCTCTACGCAACTACTGCAACCAGCGTACAAATATTGATCTCCCATAACAAGTTTTGCCCCTCCCCCTTCACACACACACACACACACACACACACACACACAACCCCCATTAGTAAACAAACAATTACCTGATGTCTCAGGATGTGTTCTATCAAGCGGTTTCATCTTTTAATCAAGCCGGCCGGAGTGGCCGTGCGGTTCTAGGCGCTACAGTCTGGAGCCGAGCGACCGCTACGTTCGCAGGTTCGAATCCTGCCTCGGGCATGGATGTGTGTGATGTCCTTAGGTTAGTTAGGTTTCATTAGTTCTAAGTTCTAGGCGACTGATGACCTCAGAAGTTAAGTCGCATAGTGCTAAGAGCCATTTGAACCATTTTTAATCAAGTTGTGCTGTAAATCCCTTCTCTTCATAGTTCGGTTTAGCACATCCACATTGGTTATTCCATCTATGCATTTGATCATCAGCATTCTTCTGTAGCACCAAATTTCACAAGCCCCTATTTTCTTATTGTCTGACCTGTTTATCGTCCACGTTTCAGTTCCGTCCACGGTTACACTCCAGACAAATATTTTCGGAAAAGGGGTCCTAACGTTTTAAGTTATGTACGATGTCAACAAATTTCTCTTTTTCAGAAATAATTGCGTTGCTGTTGCCAGTCTACATACTATATTCTCTCTACTTCGGCCATCGTCATTTACTTTTCTGCCCAAATAGCAAAACTTGGCGATTACTTAACTGTCTCATTTCCTAGAATAACTCCCTCAGCATCGCTTGATTTAATTCGACCACATTCCATTACCCTTATCTTATTTTTGTCGCTGTTCATCTTATGACCTGTTTTCAAGACAGTACCCATTCTACTCAACTGCAGCCGGCCGGAGTGGCCGAGCGGTTCTAGGCGCTACAGTCTGGAACCGCGCGACCGCTACGATCGCAGGTTTGAATCCTGCCTCGGGCATGGATGTGTGTGATGTCCTTAGGTTAGTTAGGTTTAAGTAGTTCTAAGTTCTAGGGGACTGATGACCTCAGAAGTTAAGTCCCATAGTGCTCAGAGCCATTTTGAACCACTCAATTGCTCTTCTAAGTTGTTTTCTGTCACTGACAGAATTACATTGCCGCCGGCAAACATCATAATCTTTAATTATGATGCCGAAGAAAAACATACTAAGGAACCGGTAAACGACTTTCTGCTAAAATATAGACCACTAACAAGAAATGAATGAGGGGGTAATGACTCCAGTCCTCGAAATCATTATGTCATTATATCACCAGTAACAAAGCAAATCTTGGTACAGGAGGAGCTATTTTGGTAGACAGTTTGTATCCACCATAGCACGATTGTATTTTTAATAATGCATACTGGGGACAGCGTATAAACTGCAGTCATGCTTGTTGAGTTGCTGCTTTGCAAATGTGCAGTCACGAAAGATCTGAACCACTTGTTCTCTGGACGCAACAATCGAAGACAACAATCCACAGCCGACCGAAGTGGCTGAGCGGTTCTAGGCGCTACAGTCTGGAACCGCGAGACCGCTACGGTCGCAGGTTCGAACCCTGCCGCGGGGACAGATGTGTTTGATGTCCTTAGGTTAGTTGGGTTTAATTATTTCTAAGTTCTAGGGGACTGATGACCTCAGCAGTTAAGTCCCATAGTGCTCAGACCCATTTGAACCATTTGAACAATCCACAACACGGACTCAGACTTGGACTATTCCAGCAGGACAGTGCGACACCCCACACGTCCAGAATTGCTACAGAGTGGCTCCAGGAACACTCTTCCGAGTTTAAACACTTCCTCTGTCCACCAAACTCCACATTTATGAAAATTATTGAGCGTATCTGAGACGCCTTGCAACGTACTGTTCAGAAGAGATTTCCACCTCCTCGTACTCTTACGGATTTATGGACAGCTCTGCAGGATTCTTGGTGTCAATTCCCTTCAGCACTACTTCAGACATTAGTCGAGTCCATGCTGCGTAGTATTGTGGCACTTATGGATGCTCGTGGTGCCCTACACAATATTAGACAAGTGCAACAGTTTCTTTGGCACTTCAGTATATAGTATAGATAAATGCAGTCAGATGAGTCATTGCTAAATTAAGATCAAAGAAACTTATATATTTGAATTTTCCCTTAAATGAAATGTGCGTGTGACATTTTTGGGCGGTAATCCCCTTCTGGGGAATTTGGTCGCCTGGTAGTTTCCTTACGTTCTTTATTTTTATTTATTTATTTATTCACTTTTTTTGCGCCACTCCAACGACTCTCGCGTCGATGACGATGAAATAATGATGATCACACAAACACACACACACACACACACACACACACACACACACACGAAATAATGTTGAGGTCAACAAACACATAGTCCGGACCCGAAACAGATCCTCCAGCCCGACCGGAAATCGGACCTGGGACTCCATGATCGAGAATCAGCTACGCTAACCCCATGGCTACGAAGTTCTGACGTTTAATTAACCTACCACAGTATCATATAATGTTTCATTCTGATCCTTCGTTTCTAACTAGTCGTATCTCTCCACGTACTTAAGCAAAAATGTAGTATCTGTGCTGTCACCGCCAGACACCACACTTGCTAGGTGGTAGTCTATAAATCGGCCGCGGTCCGTTAGTATACGTAGGCCCGCGTGTCGCCACTATCAGTGATTGCAGATCGAGCGCCGCCACACGGCAGGTCTAGTCTAGAGAGACTCCCTAGCACTCGCCCAGTTGTACAGCCGACTTTGGTAGCGATGGTTCACTGACTACATACGCTCTCATTTGCAGAGACGACAGTTTAGCATAGCCTTCAGCTACGTCATTTGCTACGACCTAGCAAGGCGCCATATTCAGTTACTACGAATGTTTTCAGAACAGATAATATTGTGAATCATGTACCGTCAAGAGCACGTTTATCATTAATGGATTAAAGTTAAGTATCAAACTAATTACGTCCGCTTTCTGAATTCTAATTCCTTGTATGTTCCAGATCTCACGTCAGTATACTTCCTTAAACGCGTGCATTTCGGCCTCCATTCATAACACGGTGTTGGCTCTTCTGCCAACACAACAGTATCCAATCCGCTTAAAACAGTTAAAAGAAGCTGAAAAATTATAATAATTAAGTTCTAGAGTTTAAAAATTGTATGGGTGGATACCAAAAAGCCAGTAAACAAAAATAGAAAAATATTTCATTCTTTTTCCAAATTTATTCTTGATTTTGTTTATAGCTTGCAGGATTTATAGGTTTAACAACTTCAGGGTTAGGGAGCAACTCCGCTCACTCAACTATGGCTTCCCTTTCACGTCTATCTACTTTTATAACTGCTGTTTGGTTTCTGTAGAAGTTGTAGATTACCTTTCGCTCTCTGTCTTTTATCCCTGCGCCCTTCAGAATTTCAAAGAATGTATCCCAGTCAGCGCTAAAATATTTCTGTAAACCGACACAATACAATGTGGGTTCTATTAGATGACAATTCATCGAGCCATCACTTGTGAGGATCTCAGTACGATCATATCTCGGTTAGCAGTCAGCGCTGTCGTAGATTGTGATGCTAATGTGCGACGCACACCAGCCACGAGGAGTGCGGCGTGCAGGTGACCCGTTGGACCGGAAGGCGGGTGCAGGCGCGGCCGAGCTGCGCAGCTGGCCGACGCTTCCCAGAAGCGGGCGCGCTGCACCACGTGACGTCACGGGAGGGGCGAAAAAAACGGCCAGTCGCGAGGTCAGCGCTCCGCGGCCAGCGCCAGATACCGCCCAAACAGGCTCGCCTTTCATGGCCCGCTGCCGCATCAAATCTCACCGCGTATCGTGGCCTCCGGTCTATATACCTTATGGAGTAGTACGCGCCGTCTGTTACGCTGGCACAGTACTGTGTTCACTGGTACCTGTTGGACAGTATTGTTCAATGTTCTCGAACGAAAGCATTTTGCTTTCGGACGCGTTGTGCGAGGAATAACACACAATAGCGGTAGCCTGCGCAGTTCAGTGGACTCATTGCTTCCTGATGTACCATCGTCCACCACGTTTACAAGCAATACAACTTGCGAAAGACGAAAATCGAAATTCGGAAACCGATTTTCGCTGTCGTCTTTAAGCATTGTGCTTGAATTGATTTTGCTATCCCGGTCAGATAACGATTTGTTTTCGAGCATTAATTGTTTTAGACGAATGGTATATGTCTATCAGCTGTCTGAACATGATCCACAGCTCCATACAGTAATGCAAAATAGTGCATTCAATTGACGATTTAACAATTCAAAATTTTAGGGGAAGCTTGCAACAGATAGACTGGGATGAGGTGTACAGGGAACATGATGCTAATTTAAAATTTAACCTATTTCATGATACCTTTGTGAGTATATTTCAAAATAGTTACCCTAAGAAAATAGTGCAATATAATTGTAAGAAACCATGTAAAAAGCCGTGGCTTACTTAAGGGATAAAATATGTTGTAAACAGGAAAGGGAAATGTATCTTATAGCTACGAGGAGTAATGATCCCGAAACAGTGAAACATTATAAAAACTGCTGCACTGTATTGAGAAAAGTTACTAAAAATTCCAGAAGTATGTGAATTACGTCTGAGATTAGCACATCTGATAATAAAATTAAAACAATTTGGAATATTGTTAAAAGGCAAACAAGGCAACCGAGAGCACAGGAAGACTGTATTTCTACCAACTCAATGAAAAGTTTGTTAACAGGAGGTCAGAGGTAGAAAACATTTTTAATAATCATTTTTTAAGTGTTGTAGAGAAAATAAGATCCAGCTATTCATTAGAAAATGCAAGGCAGTATGTAGAAGAGTTAATACGTATGCAATTTGATAAAATTGAAATTCCACCCACCTATCCTTGAAATTAGGAAAATAATAAATTCACTCAAAAGTAAAAGCTCACATGGAATTGATGGCATTTGCAACAGATTACTAAAAGTTTGTTCCCAACAAATAAGTGGGATTCTCAGCCACATATGTAATAGCTCACTGAAGCAGAGCATTTTTCCAGATATACTGAAATACTCTACAGTTAAACCATTGCATAAAAAAGGGGATTGGTCTGATGCTAACAACTACCGCCCAATCTCACATATGACAGCTTTATCCAAAATTCTTGAAAAAGTAATATATTCAAGAGTAGCATCACATATTTGTAAAAATGAAGTACTAATGTAAGGGGTTCACCACAATGGTGGAGCAAATGTCATCTCGATGTAGTGCTCACTTGCTAGAACAACAATTCACAGGCGCTGCCTGAGACATAAAATATCTTTGACCCTGGTAAAAGAGAGCTACAATAGAGTCGCAGGTCAGAGCAGTTATCCTGCAGTTGCAGTCGCCCGCTGCTACAGTGTAGTTGTCTGTCGCTGGTACAGCGCAATTTATAGTTAGTAGTTGTTAAAGTCACAGTGCAGAACAAATTGTAAGATTTTATTGTATGGAACTGAATAATAATTGTGATCAGCCACAGAGCTAAATGATACCATGAAATGAGATGATGATGAACAAATGAGTAATTGTTAATATAATGAAAGTCAATCATTTATTGTAAGATAAATTTTATTATTTTTATTGGTATGCACGTAGTTAAGTCACTTGTCTGAGATGTTAATATGAATTTGTTTCAATCTTTTCTTTTGTGATTTTTCGGCACCAGTTGACCCAGATTAGTAATACATTCAGTTTTCCCGTGTAATGGATTGTAGATCTTTATCAATAACGTAAAAAATTTTCAGAATATAATTGCCTGATCAACAGAACAGGCTCTGCTAACGGTATACTACGCTTTCCACGTCGCTGGCAACTGGTTCTACACAACGCTGGTGACTACTTGGAAGGACAGGTGCAAACATGTAACTGTTTTGTATCGGTTGTAAAATTTGAGTTCCATCCCTCGTGTTTATGTATGTATGTATGGGGCGTTTCCTTATTAGTATTGCATCATATTTGTCATCATTACTTATCTTTTTATTCACTCTCTCATTCCCCTTGCATCCATTGCGTGAGCTCCTGTGAATGTGAAAGTGTATCTTGTTGCCGAATGTAGGCAAAGTACTATATAAAAAAAACGTATCACCGTATTATTATGAGGACATAAACACACATACTTGATAGAGTGGATTATATTAGCATATTACAACATATTCTAAACACATTCTAGTTCTAATTACTAAAAAGAAGCAGTAATTGTCTTTATTTCTGGAAGACATGCTGACAATGCTATGGAAGCTTTCTTCAGATAAATACTGAAAGCTAGTAGGAGCTTGCGGAAACGAAAACAGTTACATGATATAAAGTAGACGCTACAACCAGGCGCAGCGAAGTTAACTGCCCGAACTGAGAAAAAAAAATGTGTTTGGTGTAGCATGTACGCTTCATAAGGACTGAGGATGTTAATGTGAAAGTATAATCTTATACTACATTTGACGAATAACGATATTTCAACAATACGGACATTGCTGCCTGCTGAATCGAAATCAGTGTTTCTGAATAAATTTGCGGCAACGGCCTTGCTGCAGTGGATACATCGGTTACCGTTAGATCACCGAAGTTAAGCAATGTTGAGCGTGGCCAGGATTTGGATGGGTGACCGTCGGGGCCACCATGCGCTGTTGCCATTTTTCGGGGTGCACTCTGCCTCGTGATGCCAATTGAGGAGCTACTCGACCGAGTAGTAGCGGCTCCGGTCAAAGAAAACCATCAAAACGACCAGGAGAGCGGTGCGCTGACCACACGCCACTGCTATGCGCATACTCAGCTGAGAATGACACGGCGGTCACATGGTCCCGATGGGCCACTTGTGGCCTGATGACGGAGTTCCTGCTTGTATACATTTGCGACCAAAACAAAATAAAACTTATTGCGCAGTTCAGTATCTTTTCTACTGCTAACATTCGCAGCCATTCTTCCTCAGTTAGTACTTCAAAAATTATGTTAATCATGTATACAAGAACGACATGTATATAATAACGGTGTTTAGCAGTTGAATGTTTATTTTGTTTTTAACGAAACATGTTTCACATGTTTGTACAGGGTGGACAAAATGAAACTGGCCTGAAAAATATTTACAGTAAGACTAACGCAGCATTGACACGTCTTAATGGCCATCCCACAAGATGCTGCAAATGGCCACCGTTGACGTCGATGCAGCGCTGTGGTCGATTTATGACATAGTGAGATACGTATAGTAGCTCTGCCTGAGAAACAGCAGAAAAAGCATTTTCAGCGTTCTCGTGTAGCCATTCCAATGTGTGAGGATTATTTCAGTACAACTGGCCCTTCAGTCTGCCCCACAGGTAAAATCACAAGGGAAAGACCAGGCGTTCGAGGTGGCCAGGAGACGGTACCACTGCTTCTGCTGATCCTCCTCTCATCACCGACAGCCTCGTGCACTCGTGACAAGCTTGTCATTGCAGTGTGTGCTGTTACTCTGTCTTGCTGAAAATATCCATACAGTCGTTCATATTCTGTGAGCTGATCCACATACGGATTCAACAGTTTCTGAACATACTGGATCATTAACAGTTTGGTGAAAGAGTAGTGTTACGATACAAAAACAAGACATTGCACAGCAAACATTAATTTCCAGCTCGTGCAAATGCTCTTCAGAGTACTGATGGTGATTTTATGGTGTTCTCATACCGTGAGAGGATGAATCAGGCCTCGCCTGAAGAAATAAAAAATGTAATAACACAGCAAAGTATTCAGGACAGAGCAAGTGGGAGTTGCACATGTGAAGACGTGTGACGTCAAGCAACTGACACATCGAAATCACAGTTTCCATCATTTTCTTTGATGAGCAGTACTGCTGTTAATTAACAAGGGTCGATTCCGGTGTCTTATAATTATTTCTGGAGCAGTCTTATTTTGCCCACACTATATTAGGCGACATCAGTTGTCTATAAATAATACAGTAAAGAGCCAAAGAGACGTACAGCCGGCCGTGTGGCCGAGCGGTTCTAGGCGCTTCAGTCTGGAACCGCGCTGCTGCTATGGTCGCAGGTTCGAATCCTGCCGCGGGCATGGATGTGTGTGTAGTCCTTAGGTTAGTTAGATTTAAGCAGTTCTAAGTCTAAGAGACTGATGACCTCAGATGTTAAGTCCCATAGTGCTCAGAGCCATTTGAACCATTTGAAACTGGTACACCTGCCTAATATCGCGTACGGCCCCCGCGAGCACGCGAAAGTGCCGTAACACGACGTGCCATAGACTCGACTTGAATCCCGCCGTGACGTCAAATATGTGGTGTCTAGAAAGCCTGCCTTCTCTGATCGCTAGACAACTTTCAAGCAAATCGTACTAATGACTTTGATTACGAAATGAACAATGACAATACTTAACTTCGACAATAACACAGAAGTGTCGCTAGCAAGGGGCGACATGCAAATAAGAGATGTCTTCCGTTATATACAATTCCTAAGTCGCTGGTCTGGAAGTGCCTAATCTTGATGCTGCTGTAGAATATAGAATATAGATTATGGAGCGAAGTAACAAATAAATTTAAGAAATTTAAAGGGATGGAGGAAAAAAGCACAATTAAATATTGCAAAGAAGTCGTGGAACGAGGTGGAACCCGAAGACAGAAGTTCAGTGAACTAGGGAACTATGTTTACCGACAATTTATTAAAGCCAGAAATGAATTAAGTGCAGTGCATGATACAGACATACAGATTTGGGGATTGCATTACGCTAAACAAATCGGCCTGGACTTCAATGCTTCATCTCATTGGCTTGTCACGTTCAAAAGAAAATACAAAATTACGAGCAGGAAAATTACGAAATACGTAAGCAAGAACTACGCGAATAAACTGGAAGAACTTTTAGAGTGTTCGAAGACGTTTGTTACAGAAACTAACGTCAGATTCCAACAGTATGAAGACGCATATATTATCAACACAGATCAGTCCGGTTTTAACTATGAAATGAAATCGACCGGCACGTTATCGTTAGATGGAGAAGGCGACACGGAATGTACTGTAGACCAGCTGCATGCCACTTCACATAGTTATACCATACAATATGCTGTGAACAAAGCAGGATTTCTTATACCTACATTTTATTTATGTTTGCAGGAAAAAAATGGTGTATTTTGGACCACAAGTTCAGCAACAGGTGAATAGGGTACTTGCGCAAACGCCAAATGTCATTGTGGATTGCAGTGCGTCAGGAAAAATGGAGAAAAGACTAGCGAAAGACTTTAATGAACGTGTGATTGCTCCTTACGCGGACAAAGAGTTTTCCTTACTCCTTGACAGCTATACCGGACAGAAGAATCAGGCACTGTACAATTTTAGTGTGGTAGTAGACGTGATTACCATTCCTCCAGGTTGTACACCTCTTGTGCAACCGTTAGATGTGTTCGGTTTTCGGCAAGTGAAATACTTTGTGAAAAGATTCTATGATTTTGCGAAGCTGCACAGGTACACAGAGCAGTATTGTTTACGTGATCGTGTGTCAATTATCAAAATTCGGGAACTCACACATAATTAGCTTCGCTCTCCAAAATTGCAGGAAATGTTCAGATTTGCTTGGACATATGCAGAATTTGACGGTCTACACACGGAAAAATTTGAAAACGTTAAAAACATGTTTTGACAGAGCACAGGGAAAACTGTGCGGCTGTGAAACTGTTGCATTCATTTGTAGCAGATTATGTGACAAACTCTTATGTTTTCATCACTTTTTTGGGAGTGAATATCACACCCACAAGAAAACCTAAATAGGGCAAGGTAGAAGAATCTTTTTAGTCATTCGCCAAGTGTACAAGTTAGGTGGGTCGACAACATATTCCTATCATGTGACGCACATGCCGTCACCAATGTCGTATAGAATATATCAGACGTATTTTCCTGTGGAGGAATCGGTTGACCTAAGACCTTGCGATCAAATGTTTTCGGTTCCCATTGGAGAGGCACGACCTTTCGTCAACTAATCGCACGGTTTTGCGCTGCGGTCGCAAAACACAGACACTAAACTTATTACAGTGAACAGTGACGTCAATGAACGAACGGACAGATCATAACTTTGCGAGAATAAAGAAAGTAAACTTTTCACTCGAAGGAAGACTCAAACCAAGGACCTCTCGCTCCGCAACTGCTCACGCTAACCACGGGACCACGGCGCTCCTGAGCTCACATTGTCCTTGATGTTGCCTATCTTGCGCATGGACTACTCAGTTTGTATATTTTGCTTATTTTTTTCATACTTCCACACTACTTCTTCCTGTTTTCTCGACTGATCTGTGTTCAGTTTTTCAAGGCGTATCCACTGTGCCAACTTATAACTAAATATGAGGGGGGTGCAATGGGGAGGTTCCCTTGTAAGTATTAGTTCAATATTCAGCCGTCCTGATGACTACAAAGTTAGCCCACTACATTCCTGCCACAGGCTACCAGCACTGCACGTCAAGGACGCAATCATCATCCTAAGAAATAGGTCACATATATATTTGATTGCTGTACGTACAGTTAAATGTTATGACTGTGTTCCTAGTTGAACAACATTCGACAATGAGCCAAGTATCGGAAATACACCCTAACGACGGCTGTGGCTCTGGAAATAGAAATATCTGTACCATTCTTATGACTTCACATTCTCTTCCCTTTGCTATCACAGTTTTCGACAGTAATTTCCTTTACACATGTCTGAACACAAACACATACTTTATAAGCCTGATGCTCATGGCGAACCTATCACGTATCCCCTACTACTAAGTGTAATACTTCGTCAATAACTGATTGCTGGTGATAAGAAATAATACTGACAGAAAATCAACGATGGGTGGACATGTTTTTCTTGTGATTAGTACCACTGTGTCTTAGAGAAAGAGGCGTAATCGTCTTACAAACCGTCAGATGTTAAAAAACACAACCATATTACCATCACGAGTGGCCTTTGTTCTACAGATGCATACAAGTATCAATGTTAAAATCTATATTGGCTTTATAAATTGAGGTATGGCATTACATCTGAATGAAGTGTTTTTACATCACTGATGGTGCAACCTCGTAATAAAATTACCGAATTTAGAAAGTGATTCGGCTAAGGAATGTGGTATGAAACTGGTAATTGCAACTTCCTCATGCCGCCGTCGCTAGACATTTCTCCAGTATTTGTAACGCATTCTTGATGTCATGTGAGAGGCTCGCTGATATATCGACTGGTTTATAGGCGATGGTTGATTGAGAAGGATCACAAACAGTAGATGGCGTGCTGATTGAGGTCTTAAGAAATGTACACTGGCTTTTCAGATTTCTAGTGCTACGCTATCCGCTAGAAATGCTGTCTGGGATTTGGAATCAGGTCCCCCCATTCAAGCACATATATGTGTTGGATCCTATGGAGAAGTCCTTTAATTATTACAGCCACTAGTGAATCATATTTCTGGCATTCTCATATCTCGAAACGAGTCACCTTTCTTGAACCTATCTGCTACAGTAAAATTCCAACGTCGTTTTCGATAGTCCCTATGCATCTTGCAACTGCTGCCGTTTCTGCAGCTGTTAATGACATACAGCCACTTACCCTCAGTACCGGCCTTATTTACATTAAAAGGAATAATGTATTGTTCTGGCTTTATCCCTTTCGGCGCTGAAGCTCGCCGTTCTCTTGCTAAATGGAAGTTTTACGAAATCATTAACCACCGGCTCGGTTCCTCTCCAACATGCGTTTAAAACTTCATGCCAATCCATATATTGGTAGATATTGTTTTGTCAGTTTTCGGTAAATGAGATTAACTGCAATTGCCATTTGTTGATATAACATAATGATTATTTTCTGAGGATCTCATACTGTGTCGTCCTGTCATTATAGATCAAGCTCATGTAAGGTCCGTGTAATCTGGACGCCTTACATTGATAACTCACATCAACGGTCTGACAATATTCTACACACCTTTGTGGACACACGTTTTCAGAAACACTTCTCCGTAAATATGGCGTGGTGTGTTAGACAACTGGTTGACTGGGTATGTCGTTTTACCACATCGCCTTACAGGGATGTAAACACATGAGTCGAACTGATCGGTTTATGAACAGTGTTGCCCTCATAAAAGAACGCCAAGACGACTTCGGGAGAGCTACAACCGGTATTGTCAAGAGAATTCGAAAGGGCATTTGAAAGTTATGTGGTATCTGTTCGGATTACATTCTGACAGGTGCAATGGAAACATGTTATATGGAATGCATTATTTAAAATATTTACTGTTCCTCCTGGAACACACTGTATAGAGATGTGGAGCAAAAACAGTCCTGTGTGTTAGTTTGTATTACTTTCTGTTTAATAGGTGTGAAACTTTCTTGTGCGGTACTGCTTTACATAGTTCACACACAAGACCTTTTCCTCCGAACAATATTGTTTGTTAAGTAATAACTTAAATACTCAGTATTGATGTTCCACAATTATTTATTTGATAGTTCGTTATGAACCGACTTTCGGCTTCTTAGTCAGTCAGTCAGTCGGAAAACTTAATACTAAACGGATAGTCCACACAACTTCAGTGAAAATTCATAGCTGCACAAAGATCATTGTACAAAGACAGGTGACATGTTATGAGTACATCAATACAAAACACAAGCGTAATGTAATACCTAAAGTGACTATGAATAAATAAATCTTATATTACAGCATATTCAAATATTAAAACTATATGAATGCACAAGCCAAAAATATTGTGCAAGTGAGTTATGTCACAGGCTGCTGTGCCATATGGACAAACTGGTGAATGTGACGAATAGATCAAAAAGGGGGGGGAGGGGAAGAGGGGCGAGAAAGACGTCTATGGAATGTGGGTGTAGAACAGTTATGGCAAACTTACTATCTAACGGTGAGAGAAATAATAACTGGCTGCTACTACTTTAATAAAGGTGAGTAATGGAACTCATTAAGGACCAAGTCAGCATTCATTGATTGGGGTTTATTTATGGCCAGAATTTCAAGTAATGCTAGTTTTCCTTTATGGAGAATATCACCGTTCACATCATATGAATGACATTCATTTAGAGCATGTTCAGCAAAGGTAGAATCTTTCTTTTTCAGTCTCCATATCCTTTCATGCCCAGTTAGTCTAACATTTATAGTCTTACCTGTATAACCTACATAAATCTGCCACACAGATTATAGGAAATTCTATAAATACCACTCTGTTCTAAAGGTGGAATTTCATCTTTACCGTTGAACAGAAGGTGAGCAACAGTATCCCTAGTGCTTTTGGTGGAGTATATTTCTTGGATTGTAGTTTTCTTGCAGGAACCTGTGAAGTCCTACCACATTACCATTGGGGCCCATTTGTTATCAGTTTGGTTATTTGCTCTCTGAGGTGGAGAAAGGAGTGCTGTTATCCTCTGTCTCTTCTATTTTCTGAATATGTTATCGATTAGCATAGGGCTATAACCATTGCTGTGTGCTATTTCTTTAATTATTTTCAATCCATTTTCAAAATCTGTTTCGGTTTGTGTTATAGATAGTAGGCAGTGTACCATGGAGTGGAAGCCTGCATGTTTGTGTTTTATAACATTCTGGGAACTTGCTGGTATTACTGTGCCTGTTGAAGTTACTTTCCTGTATATCTTAAATAAATGCTGCTGCTTACTGATGTCAATGGTGAGGTCTAAAAAGTTGATAGAGCCTCCTCCCAACTCCATTGTAAATTTGATTTTACTGTGGCGTGAATTCAGATATTGCAAAAACTTATTCGTCTGGCGGTGCATGTTTAATATTAAGTTATCTGACGATTGCCTAAGAAGCCGAAAGCCGGTTTATAACGAACTGCTAAATAAATAATTGTGGAACATTAATACTGAGTATTCTCGTTATTAATATGTCTCTATTCCTCCAAGAACCGATGGAATATGCCGTAAATATTATCAAATGTGCTAACGAAGCTCAGTTATCTGTCATGTAGAACGAGTTATGGAAACAAAAGTCTACAGTCGCATGACATACCTTGTTCAATTGTGAATGCTTAAAACTAAACATAACACCGAAATACATGATGCTAAAGTCAAGAAGTACCATGCAAGCAGACAACAAAGCTGTCCGTGTTGCCTAGAGGGCTTGGGTGAATGAAGAAATGAAAAAGCGGTATGTAGCGCGTGATACTGTGCGTCTAAACTTTAAAATTGTTCACATGGCAATTACGTCACTCCTACACCCTTGTGAATTCGACGCATTTGATAAAGCAGTCCGAGAAGATTCGCTTGTCAGAACAAACCTGATGTATCTCCGCCAGAAAGCTAAAATCGAACAGTTATCTCAGCTGAAACTAACCCCAGCAACCACTAAACGTCACCAGTTTGCAGAAGCTGTCATCAACCTATCAAACCTATCTTCTGAATAATTCGAAATTTTAAATAAGGAAATTAAATATGCTCCGAAATCCAATATTTCCGAAAAACAGCTAGACATAATGTGTCTACGAAACATCTGGTAGTTCATGAACTAGAAACTGTAGATAGAGATATATCCGAAGTTAGCTTTAGGGACCAATGAATGTAGTTCACATTATGAAAAAATTGAAATGTTTATAGATAGTTATGAGCAAACACCTTTAGTTAAAGAGCCTCTGAGTTCTAAAATACAATATTGGTCTAGATATGTGGATGATGTACTATGCTTGTGAGACAATGTTGTGGGCCGACCTCAAAAATTTTATTTCCTGTGCCTGAACCGTATGTCCCTTTCCAGATTTCTCTTTGGTTTCCTTTACTGCTTGCTCAGTGTACCGACTGTGTAATACATGTGATAGGCTTCAATTCTGTGTGACACCCTTCTCAAGTCCCTCGGCTCATATAACTGCAGTCTGATTCTCTGTAGACGTCGTAAATAACGTTTCTCAAGCTGTATTCCATCCCTTCTACCTTTAGAATTTCAGAGAGAGTATTCCTGTGAACACTGTCAAAAGCTTTCTCTAAATCTACAAATGCTATAAAGTAGATTTCCCTTCCTTCTGGCAATCTTCTGACATAAGTCATAAGGTCGGCATTGCCTCACGTATTCCTACGTTTCTCCGGAACCCAGACTGATCATCCGCGAAATTGACTTCTACAAGGCTTTCCATGCTTCTGTAAATTGTTTGTGTCAACTCTAACATGTCGCCTTGATGGTTGGGTAATATTCACACCTGTCAGCATGTACCTTCTTTGGAAATGTAATTAATACACTTTTCTTGAAGTCTAGTGGTTCAAATGGTTCTGAGCACTATGGGACTTAACATCTGAGGTCATCAGTCCCCTAGAACTTAGAACTACGTAAACCTAACTAACCTAAGGACATCACACATATCCATGCCCGAGGCAGGATTCGAACCTGCGACCGTAGCGGTCGCGCGGTTCCAGACTGAAGCGCCTTTAACCGCGTGGCCACACTAGCCGGCGAAGTCTAGTGGTATTTCAGCTATATCATACATCTTGCATACCAGGTGGAATAATTGCAGAAAGGCAGTCTTCCGTATGATGACCACGACAACAAAGCAGTCCGTCTCTGTCGGCGTACAAGTAAAGAAAAAACGAGCAACAAAGGCGGGATTAAGTAATCGGATGCTACTTTGTCAACACAAATACAGTATCGAAGAGACGAAACGCTTCCGGGAAAGCCTGCAAATAAATAGTGCGTGAATTCCCAGATCAAGGCATATTGATAAGTCTGCCACTGGGAGATACCACGGAAATCCCAGTGCCAGTCCGAAGCCTGGATAAAGGAGGAGGCTGGGCGGGGAGCTTACAACCCTACCCCGGAAAAAAGAGCTCGTTAGGGAACCAAAACACAAAGGGCAGCCGGAGAGATGTAACGGATAAATGGCCTTGAGACAGCAGAACCGGTGTATGAAATGGTATTTAGTGAAGAAAAGGAGTTAGACGATGGAGAGCCAAGGCAGCCGGCAAAGAAGAAAATGCTGCAAATGCTTCTAAGAACTATGGGACTTAACATCTGAGGTCATCAGACCCCTAGACTTAGAACTACTTAAACCTAACTAACCTAAGGACACCACACACATCCACGCCCGAGGCAGGATTCGAACCTGCGACCGTAGCAGGCGCGCAGTTCCGGACTGAAGCGCCTAGAACCGCTCGGCCACAGAGGCCGACGGCAAAGAAGAGTGGGCGTAGATTGTCCAGGAGGCCAAGGGTCTTCACGGGCTGTAGCGCCAAGGAGTAAGTAAGTAAGCCGGCCTGTGTGACCGAGCGGTTCTAGGCACTTCAGTCTCGAACCGCGCGACCGCTACGGTCGCAGGTTCGAATCCTGCCTCGGGTATGGATGTGTGTGATGTCCTTAGTTTAGTTAGGTATAAGTAGTTCTAAGTTCTAGGGAACTAATGGCCTCAGATGTTAAGTCCCACAGTGCTCAGAGCCATTTGAACCATTTTAAAAGTAAGTAAGCCATACTGATCAAGGGAGTCGTTGACGTACGCGCTTAGAATGAGAGGTAGCGCAAAAGACTTTTATGACGCTATACTAATCCTATTTTACAAAACTTATTTAGAGCAATTGGTAAGACCAGCCCGTGAGGGGAAGCTGTTGGCTCCGCTGGCAACGAACACGATCTAACTTTCTGAGTTAGAGAAGGTAGACATAAAACTCAGCAAGCGCAAGACTTTTACAGTGAAATGAAAAGTCACAGGATAGCGATATGCACACATACAGATAGTGATAGTATCGCGAACACAAGATGTAAAAGGGCAGTGCGTTGGCGGAGGTGTCATTTTCACTCGAGTGATGAGGATCCCGACTTGATTATGGCCGCACGACGGCAATTAACAAACTTTGAACGCTGAGTGTTAGTTGGAACTAGACGCAAGGGGTATCCCATTTCGGAAACCGTTAAGAAATTCAATATTCTGAGATCCACAGTCTCAGGAGTGTACCAAAAATACCACATTTCAGGCATTACCTCTCGGCTCTCACGACGGACAACGCAGTGGCCGATGGCCTTCGCTTAACGATCGAGAACAGTGGCGTTCGCTTGGAGTTGTCAGTGCCAATAGACGAGCAACATTGCGTTAAATAACCGCAGGGGGGGAGGGGGTGGGGGGACTTCCAATGACTTGTTGAGTCCTTGTCACGTCGATTTGCTGCACTACGCCGGGGAAAAGAAAGTCTGACACGATACTGAGTGGTATCCCATGACTTTTGTCATCTAAGTGTATAGCATCACTGATCACTGGTGCAGAACGAAAAGTGCAGGAAGTCAGAAAGATATTTCTGCGTAACGAGAAGGTGATGGACTGGTTTCCAAGTATTAGAAGAAAAAGAGAACGCGTGGAAACCTCAAGGAAGTGAGAGTCAGGAGAGCTACGAGGAAGTCATTTGCAGACGGAGATTTCGAAAGATAAGAGACTTTACAAACTAGAACGTGAGAAACAACTATAATGTTTCATTAAATCGCAAAAAAGTGTGACATGGAAGTGATTAGAAAGTACCTGAACAGTCAGCAGGAAACTTTCATATGTGGGAAGGAGAATGTGGAATATTTCTATTAGGTAAGTAGAAATATTATACGATGGGAAATGCTTAGGGATGCAGCTATTAATAATGAACTAAGAAATGTTGCTACTTAATAAATCTGTCAAAGAACAACTTGTACATGGCCGGGTACACTCTCAAGGTTAAGTAAATAAGTTTCCAAAAAATATCGTCATCACGGTCATTAGAGAGATAGGGCATCTGAATGGACAATGTTGGGGGAAGAATTTCGCTGTGGCCTCGTCGAAGGAGCCAATTGACATTTGCCTGAGGCGATTTGGGGAAAGCACATCAAACTGAATCACTATGAGTCGGCGGTGATTTGTAATATGCTTCTCTCCAATACAAGTACTGATCTCTAAGCTACTTCCCTCCCTGTCTTCTCTGTGATACGACTTTCTCATTTTAACCGTCTTGCTTCGGTCTGTGTCCATCTGCGCTTAGGGAGACAAATCAAACGCCAACCTGATAGTCATGAGCTGGTGAGTGCGCATTCCAGCAGCGCAGTTGGCGCATTCGACTCTCTGCCAACGGTGACGTCATGTGCCTCTGCTCTGTGTTACTCGCCAACCCCGACCTGCAGACGGCAGGCTTTGCTGGTAGCGCAGCGCGCTGTCATGACGTCACCGGTGGCGCCACGTGCGCGTGACCTGGCGAGGTACTGCCCGCGCCCATTCCGCAACGCCAAGCCAACGGTGAAACACTGCCAGGCTCGTTCACGCAGCACAATTAGCTGTCGGCTTGATGGTGCCGTGAGCACGTTAAACACGATAACTTTTCACCCCGAGCTACTGCGTAATGTGATATTGATTCGTAACTATTTGAATTTTTTGTGTTTCAAAATTAACCGTATGCTTTCTAAAGGCGTATAGCATATAGGCCTATTCATTGTTATTAGTGTTGAAATCTATTACTCCTTGAATATATCCATCTCGCTTTAGACAGGACACAAGGAAAAACCACACGGTCATTCAGTCAACTGTTTTCAGTTGAAGGTTTGTGCGAGTACATTGTAGTCACACAAACCTTCAATTGAACACGGTTAACTGAATGCTCGGCGTGCATTTTCCTGCTGTTTCCCTTTGTTTATAACCGTCTTCAGCAAGTGGACGAGTTAGGTTAGCCCAGATACGTGTATTGCGCACAGAGGAGTCAAAGTCAGTTTTGCGTTACATTTTTAATGACGTCATGTTTACGTGAACTGTAAACTATGTTACGTTTTTACACAGGTCATGAGGAGAGGAAGTGGCGTACCACTTAAAAAATGTAGGGTGACATATAAAAAGGACGTACTGCTGTTCATATCTTCGTAACGAACAGGTCATGCTGCTTAATGGCCCCTAGTAACTAAACACCATTTTCTTGGTATTTTTTTATTTTGCTTCTGCACAAAAATGGCAACGCCCTTGCCGCAGTGGATACACCGGTTCCCGTCGGATCACCGGAGCTATAAGCGCTGTCGGGTGTGGCCGGCACTTGGGATTGGTGACCATCCGGGCCGCCATGCGTTGTTGCCGTTTTCCGGGGTGCACCCAGCCTCGTGATGCCAATTGAGGAGCTACTCGACCGAATAGTAGCGGCTCCGATCACAGAAAACCATCGTAACGACAGGGAGAGCGGTGTGCTGACCACACGCCCCTCCTATCCTCATCTGAGGATGACACGGCGGTCGGAAGGTCCCGATGGGCCACTTGTGGCTTGAAGACGGAGTGCATTTCTGCACAAAAAGTTATTTGGTGTGGTGAAGATAAATGGGATACCCTTACCCCTATCGTCAATATGTATAACATCGCCATTTTCTCCATTCTTTGAACTGATGTTCTGACTTGTATGTGCGAAAATACTTTAAATATCATCGTAAACCAATAGTCTTGATCTCTAGTGTATTAAGTTTTGGAAGCATAACAAATCAAGAAATATTTATTCCGGGTGGTTATAATTAAACTTTCGCTACTGGAGAGGAGCCTCATGAAAAACCGAGCGAGGTGGCGCAGTGGTTATCACACTGGACTCTCATTCAGGAGGACGACGGTTTAATCCCGCGTCCGGCCATCCTGATTTAGTTTTTCCGTGATTTCCCTAAATCGCTCCAGGCAAATGCCTGGATGGTTCCTTTGAAAGGGCACGGCTGACTTCCTTCCCCATCCTTACCTAATCCGTTGAGACCGATGACCTCGCTGTTTGGTCTCTTCCCTTATGGCCGAGTGGTTCTAGGCGCTACAGTCTGGAACCGAGCGACCGCTACGGTCGCAGGCTCAAATCCTGCCTCGGGCATGGGTGTGTGTGATGTTGACGGGCCCAGGCGAGGTGCAAAGCTTTGTGTCCTGCAGTCATCAAGAGTACACGAGTGCGCCTTCGGCTCCGAAAGCCCATATCGATGATGTTTCGTTGAATGGTTCGCACTCTGGCACTTGTTGATGGCACAAAAAAAATGGTTGAAATGGCTCTGAGCACTCTGGGACTTAACATCTGCGGTCATCAGTCACCTAGAAGTTAGAACTACTTAAACCTAACTAACCTAAGGACATCACACATATCCATGCCCGAGACAGGATTCGAACCTGCGACCGTAGCGGTCGCGCGGTTCTAGACTGAAGCGCCTAGAAAAGCTCGGCCACCTCGACCGGTTGTTGATGGCACAGCTTTGAAATCTGCAGCAATTTGCAGAAGGGTTGCACTTCTGTCACGTTGAATGATTCTCGTCAGTTGTCGTTGGTCCCGTTCTTGGAGGATCTTTTTCCGGCCGCAGCGATGTTTTACTGGATTCCTGATATTCACGGTACACTCATGAAACGGTCGTACGGGAAAATCCGCCCTTCATCGCTACCTCGGAGATGCTGTGTCCCATTTTTCGCGCGCCGATTATAACACCATGTTCAAAGTCACTTAACTCTTGATAACTAGCCATTGTAGCAGCAGTAACTGATCTAACAACTGCGCCAGACACTTGTTGTCTTACATAGCGTTGCCGACCGCAGCGCCGTATTCTGCCTGTTTACATATCTCCGTATTTGAATATGCATGCCTATACCAGTTTCTTTGGCGCTTCTGTGTGCGTAATGCATAAGTCCTAGAAGGGTTGGTTACAGTTAACTAAATTACCTCGTCCGAATTCACAAATTCACAAGTAATTCCATCTCAGTTTAACAGTAACTATTTGATATCACATATCTGCATTACATATTTAATTTTCCTGCACACATGGTGAAGAAGAGTTCCTTGTCATACCGTGTAGTCTCTTGTCGCTTGGAGCGTCAGTACGGATGTTCGAAGTAGAATATTTTAACGTGACCAGGCGCCGGATGAATGCTGCGCATTGTTGTGTTCGACTGTCGCATCCAAGAACAGACTGTTTGGATCCTCCGTGATTCCACGTCCACAAAGCGGTGACTCAACAGCATGAATGCGGTGTAGATGTAAAATTGTCGCGGTCGATGGTACTTTGTTCTTTACTAACGATACGCTCATTCCCAAATCCCATGTCTACGAACGATACGCAGAAACTCCCATGCTGGGCCGAGACTTGAAACTGCGTCGTCCGCTTCACGAGAAAGCGATACAATTGCGAGAGCACGAACGTCAATACTTCTAGTCTTTTTTTCTATTTATCTCTTCAGCTATAACCAAGCGAAGTGTCGCAGTGGTCAGCACACGGGGCTCGCATTAGGGAGGACGACTGTTCGAATTCCCCTCTCTCTATGGGATTTAGGTTTTCCGTGATTTCCCCAGATCACTTAAGCCTTAAGGGATTCTTCCTGCAAAAAAGGCACTGCCAGTTTCCTTCTCCATCCTTCCGTAATCCGCGCATGTGCTACATCTACATCTACTCTCCACAAGCCGCTTTCAGTATATGGCGGAGGGTACTTTGTGTTAGACAGTGACTTCCCCACTTTCCTTTTGCAGTCGCGAATAGTTCGCGGGAAGAACGATTGCCGGTAAGTCGCCGCTTGGGTTAGAATATCTCTAATTTTGTCTTCATGGTCTCTTCGCGAGATATACGAGGGGCGTTTGAAAAATCCGTGCAAAAATAAAAACTACTTACGTTTTTGGGGTAAACCTTTTTTATTTTTCGACATAGTCTCCTTTTAGACTTATACACTTCGTCCAACGCTGTTCTAATTTGTTGATCCCTTCCGAATAATAGGAAATGTCCAAGTGTGCAAAATAGCTATTAGTTTTGCAATCACCTCCTCGTTTGAGTATAATCTTTGCCCCGCCAGTCATTTCTTCAAATTGGGGAACAAATAGCAGTCCGAGGGAGCCAAGTCTGGTTTGCGATCACAACTGTTGAGGTATATGCTGGTGCATTGTCCTGATGGAAAAGGACTTTTTTTTTCGGTCCAATCACCGGCGTTTTTCTTGCAGCTCGGTTTTCCAACGGTCTAATAACGATGAATAATATGCACCTGTAATAGTTTTACCTTTTTCCAGATAGTCGATGAGGATTATCCCTTGCCAATCCCAAAAGAGAATCCCCATAACATTTCCGGCCGAAGGAAAGGTTCAAAATGGTTCAAATGGCTCTGAGCACTATGGGACTCAACTGCTGTGGTCATCAGTCCCCTAGAACTTAGAACTACTTAAACCTAACTACACACACCCATGCCCGAGGCAGGATTCGAACCTGCGACCGTAGGAGCAGCGCGGCTCCGGACTGGAGCGCCTAGAACCGCACGGCCACCGCGGCCGGCGAAGGAATGGTCTTCGCCTTTTTTGGTGGAGATTCTCCCTTGGTAAGGCATTGTTTAGATTGTTGTTTGGTCTCAGGAGAGCAGTCGCGGAACCCATCTTGCGGATAGCTTTCTCATGTCCAAATGTTTATGCAAAATATTATGTATCCATTCATTCGAATGTCCACAGCACTACCAATCACACGCACCTTAACTCTTCTGTCATCCATCACCATATCACGGATTTTATCAATGATTTCTGGAATCGCAACCTCCACAGGGCGTCCAGAACGTTCAGCATCACTTGTGCCCATATGACCTATCCGAAAATTTTGAAACTACTTATAAACTGTTCTAATCGAAGGTGCAGGGTCATCGTAATGTTTACCAAGCTTCTGTTTAGTCTCCTGAGGGGTTTTGCCTTTCAGAAAATAATGTTTAATCACCACACGAAATTCTTTTTCGTCCATTTTTTGACAGTCAATCGACTTCCTTGATTCAGACGAATGCCAAACACAAATAAATAGACCACTTGGTGTGGGTTCTTTCCAAAGGTGCTACTAACTAAACATGACCTCGATACGTGCGGGTGGTGCCAACTCTCGGACATTGCACGGACTTTTCAAACGCCCCTCGTACGTAGGAGAAAGCAGCATATTTGTTCACTCTTCCAGGAATGTAAGCTCTCGAAACTTTAACAATAAACCACACCGTGATGCAGAATGCCTGTTTTGCAGTGTCTTCTACTGGAGTTGGTTGATCATCTCTGCGACACTTTCGTGCTTACTAAATGAACGTGTAAGAAACGTGCTGCTCTTCTTTGTATCTTCTCTTTTTCGTCTATCAGTCGTGTCTGGTACGGATCTCATACCGACGAGCAATATTCAAGTACTGGTCGAAGGAATGTTTTGTAAGTGACTTCCTTCGTTGATGGACTACATTTCCTGAGGATTCTTCTAATGAATCTCAGTCTGCCATCTGCGTTACTCGCTATTAATTTACGTGGTCGTTCCATTAAAAATCGCTACTCCTAGGTGTTTTCTGGAAGTAACTGTTTCCAGTGATTGGTCTACAACTGTATAGTCACACAATAAAGGGTCTTTCTGTCTATGTATTCGCAAAACGCTACATTGTTTTACGCTGTGGGTCGACTGCCTCTCTCCGCACCAAGCGCCTACCCTCTGCACGTCTTCCGCATTTCGCTGCAATTTTCCACCGACACGACTTATCTGTAAACAACAGCATCATCCGCGAAAAGCCTCATGGAACTTCTGACGCGCTCTACTAGGTCTTTTAGACATATTGTCAAAAGTACTGGTCCTATAGCACTCCCCCGAAGTAACTTTTACGTCTGAAGACGTCTCTACGTTCAGAATCACATGCTGTGTTTTGTCTGCTAGAAACTCTTCAGTCGAGTCTGATACTCCGTGCGCTCGTGTTTTGTGCATTAGGCTGCAGTGCGGAACTGTATCGAATGCGATCCGAAAATCAAGGAACACGGCATCTACCTGGGCGTCTGTATCTATTGCTTTCTGCGTCTTGTGGTCAAAATAAAGCGAGCTGGGTTTCATAAAATCGTTGTATTCGATACCCAAATTGGTTGCTACACAGGAGATTTTCGGCACGCAGAAATGTCGTAACATGCGTTAATGAAATATGTTCCAAAATACTACAACTGACCTACGTATGTCCATTCACCAGAAAAAACTAAAGCTCTATGTTTCTGTCTAAACTCAGGCGGCCAACAACTAGATGGTTTACCTTTGTGTGTATCTTCCACAAACGTGGGAGCCGCTTCACACACCTAGTGAAGGGAGGAACTGTAGCTTACCATTACAGGACAATCAGAGTTCAGCGTCCCGTTGACGACGTCCAAGATGCTACACCAGGCGGGCGTAAAATGAATGTGCGCAACGGAAAATACTGAACGCGAAAATGAAGATTTGGCCCTGTCTGACTACCCCTGAAGCAGATCTTAGGATCTTTTAATGGTGATATTATCTCCTCCTTCTTGCTCTTTAACGTATAAATTACAACATAAACATAAATGAATGATTAAGGCAAATAGTAACAACAAAATGATAAATGCTGTTTCTTCCTATACATTTATTGTAGATTAAAACACCTTTATATATTACAAATGTTTGTATATCAATGTCCAATGGACATAAAGAGATACAAATGAATTTGCTAACTAATATAACTGATCAGTTACCAAAATCTACCTCTTTTTATGGCTACGCAATCTAATACAAGCAACGCGAGATGACTGACATCATCTACGTACCAAACACTAGAAGACCCTACTTTCAAAGATGATCTGCAGTAGTGTGCAACGTCAGTGGAATTAAACTTACGTGATAACAGATGTTCAGCTTTATAGCCCTGAGAAGCTGAAGCAATTAGAAATATCACCATATGTACTGCATCCGGTGCATCGGAGTCGTGGTTCTCGTACACGTGTGGAAAGATGGAAGAACTCCATCCACAAAATACACTACTGGTCATTAAAATTGCTACACCAAGAAGAAATGCAGATGATAAACGGGTATTCATTGGACAAATATATTATACTAGAACTGACATGTGATTACATTTTCACGCAATTTGGGTGCATAGATCCTGAGAAATCAGTGCCCAGAAGAACCACCTCTGGCCGTAATAACGGCCTTGATGCGCCTGGGCATAGAGTCAAACAGAGCTTGGATGGCGTGTACAGGTACAGCTGCCCATGCAGCTTCAACACGATGCCACACGTTATCAAGAGTAGCGACTGGCATATTGTGACGAGCCAGTTGCTCGGCCACCATTGACCAGACGTTTTCAATTGGTGAGAGATCTGGAGAATGTGCTGGCCAGGGCAGCAGTCGAACATTTTCTGTATCCAGAAAGGATAATATAGGAGCTGCAACATGCGGTCATGCATTATCCTGCTGAAATGTAGGGTTTCGCAGGGATCGAATGAAGGGTAGAGCCACGGATCGTAACACACCTGAGCCGGCCGCGGTGGTCTCGCGGTTCTAGGCGCGCAGTCCGGAACCGTGCGACTGCTACGGTCAGGTTCGAATCCTGCCTCGGGCATGGATGTGTGTGATGTCCTTAGGTTAGATAGGTTTAAGTAGTTCTAAGTTCTAGGGGACTGATGACCACAGCAGTTGAGTCCCATAGTGCTCAGAGCCACCTCGTAACACACCTGAAATGTAACGTCCACTGTTCACAGTGCCGTCAATGCGAACAAGAGGTGACCGAGACGTGTAACCAATGGCACCCCATACCATCACGCCGGGTGATGCGCTAGTATGGCGATGACGAATACACGTTTCCAATGTGCGTTCACCGCGATGTCGCCAAACACGGATGCGACCATCACGATGCTGCAAACAGAACCTCGATTCATCCGAAAAAATGACGTTTTGCCATTCGTGCATCCAGGTTCGTCGTTGAGTACACCATCGCAGGCGCTCTAGTCTGTGATGCAGCGTCAAGCGTAACCGCAGCCATGGTCTCCGCGCTGATAGTCCATGCTGCTGCAAACGTCGTAGAACTGTTCGTGCAGATGGTTGTTGTCTTGCAAACGTCCCCATGTGTTGACTCAGGGATCGAGACGTGGCTGCGCGACCCGTTACAGCCATGCGGATCACATGCCTGGCACCTCGACTGCTAGTGATACGAGGCCGTTGGGATCCAGCACGGCGTTCAGTATTACCCTCCTGAACCCACCGATTCCATATTCTGCTAACAGTCCAGACTCGGGAACGTGATGGTACGCATTTCTCCTCCTTACACGAGGCATCACAACAACGTTTCACCAGGCAGCGCCGGTCAACTGCTGTTTGTGTATGAGAAATCGGTTGGAAACTTTCCTCATGTCAGCACGTTGAAGGTGTCGCCACCGGCGCCAACCTTGTGTGAATGCTTTGAAAAGCTAATCATTTGCATATCACAGCATCTTCTTCCTGTCGGTTAAATTTCGCGTATGTAGCACGTCATCTTCGTGGTGTATCAATTTTAATGGCCTGTAGTGTATAAAAAACTCCTTTAAACACTTGGAAGGCAGAAGACGGTCCTCTGACTAACATAACCTAATACTGTCTTCTCTTCTCGGTGTCCTACAGAGGAGAAACGCGAACTCCCAGCCACAAGGACGGAGTTCGGATAATGTCTCAATGTGATTATAGGCAGAAGAAGTGCTCTCAATCACTGAATGCTGTGTACTCAACGACGACTCCCTACCCGAAGGTAGGTATAAAATCTCCTGAAAGAAAAGACAGCAAGTCCATCTGTAACAACAAAGCTGATACTGAGCGAGCGTCAGACCCGGGCGCCCAAAACGGAAGACCTCTTCCTCTCCACTGCTGGCTTCCCAGCAAAGCTCAGCTCCCCTCCCTCGTAACTGCAGAAGGAGAATCATATATTCTCGAAACCACGGAATATTCTCCCTCTGTACAGATTCTTTTGAACGCCGACAAACCATACTGTCTTTTGTCGTCCAGAGCGGAAAGTTTGCGAGGAAATACCTATCCCGTTAATTAAAATTCATACAATGGCACGCTTCTCAGGGTGAAAAACCTGGTAAATAACCCAGCCTGCATGATTTCCGAAGTAACGCTTCCTTGTTCCTCTCTGCTGCGTCCAAGATTTTCAGAGTTTCTGGTTATGCCTCCGGCCTAGCTACACTACCGGCCAAAAATGGTTCAAATGGCTCTGAGCACTATGGGACTTGACTGCTGAGGTCATCAGTCCCCTAGAACTTAGAACCAATTAAACCTAACTAACCTAAGGACATCACACACATCCATGCCCGAGGCAGGATTCGAACCTGCGACCGTAGCACTACCGGCCAGCCGCCACTCTGTTGTGCTTCAGCACTCAGATGCCCCGATCGTCCGGCTAGGGCTACTTCCTCTGTTTATCAGGACCAACACACCTGTCCAGGCTTTTCCACCCAGGGTCTGAACTACGCCTGCCGTTTCATTTCCACTGGCGTTCCAACCTCTACTAGTAGAGGCCATCATTCATTATGCCGTTTTGATAATAAAGACACTCCATCACCTTTCATGTAATAAGCGTTAACAACTATTTACAAGGTGTATGTGACAATGTCAGTCGTCTTTAAATGTTCATATAAACGATGTACAGCCTATCAAATGATACCTAATTCCAGTTGTAAATCATGGCAAAGTATGTAGATAAGTGCTTGTAAGGTGCGAAATTATAGTCACCTTACAGACGGTGTAATTAGATACGGGGGCACGAGCTTCGATAGGTCAAAATGGGGAGGGTAATCGGCCATGTTCATTTTAAAGGGGCCGTCCCGGAATTTGTCTTAAAACGTTTTATAGAAATCACGGAAAACCTAAATCATACAGGGTCGGGAATTTGAACTCTGTGCCACCTTGGGCGGTTTTTGCATTACATACCTGTAACTTAATTAAGTTCAATACTGATGCATCCAATAGGAACGTTGAAGGTAACACACTCTTAACAGGAAGCGCAGAACTGAAATCTGAATCTGCCTGTGTATCCAACAGTGTAAAGAACGAATTCTTAATTTTCTGGGAGCTGATAGTCATGTAAGACACTTTAATAAGGTGATAGAGGAACTTAGCTTTCTAGTGAAAACTTCGGAAGTGGAAATTATAATGGGACTTTAACGAGAAGAACGTGGAAAAGGTCAATGCAACATATGTTGAGCTAGTTGGGAGCGACCTGATGTTTAGTAAATATCAGTATGTGGCAGCCAAGATCGCCTGTTGTAGTATCTTTTTTATTTTATTTCCTGAATGACAGGTTCCGGCAGAGTCTAGCTGTCCAATTCGAAGATGACATCTAGACTGTCTAAACCGGTCATTGAGGAAATAAAATAAAAGATATTAAAGTACGTTATCTTGGCTGCCACAAGTTCTTATTTACCAATCGTATTGAAGCTGGACTGTTTAGAAATAAGGCTGCAGGCAGAGGAAACGGAATATGTTTTGAATCTATTGGGTTAGGTAGGACTTCTGAGACGGAACGCAACAGAAGAATATTTCGTCCATAAGAGACGGCATTATGAGGGCTGCGACTGTTGATCAACACAAATAAAACAGTTTCTGCGTGAGTCACTTGTTTATTTTGCCACTATGCGTTTCGATGGTTCACATCAGCACCTTCACGTGGAGAAATGTTTATTTACATGGCTAGTCTTGGTGAAGAGTCAATTGTCCACCTGAAGATGATGGTGTGAACCATCGAAACGCGTAGTGGCAAAATAAACAATTGAGCGACGCAGAAACTGTTTTATTTATAACGTAGCAGAAGAAAAAGAATATGTACTGAAGCTAACAGGTAGACAGGACTTTTAAGGAAAAGGCAACAGAAGAAACGGAAAATGTGCAGAGACACCATCAGGAGTCCTTGAAGGAAGAAGAATTTTTAAGACCGTAATGATCGGTGAGGAACTGTACTAATTAATTCTGAAGGTGAAGCTGTTTCTTCACAAAGTAGTTTCTAGTATAACGTAAAAAAAGGTAAGTTTGTCATCAACCCGAAGGATGATCTGAACGTCAGAGCGCAAATTCATTTGGCGTGGTCCTATTAGGGATCGTACAGTGTTGCCCTCTTGCGACCATGCACCTGACCTACTACCCAGCCGTTTATTGGGGGACTTATATTTTAACGTGGATTCCGAACTGCAGTGCAGCTCCGCATTTTTCACATTAGCAAAATCTGCAAGACGAGGAGAAGGGAAAAGCGATAGCTAAAGATCCGAGTACTGACAGGGATTTGAACCCGAGCCCTTTACATATGTAGTCTGGTTCTTTACCGTTACGCCACGAATCCAAATTCCTGAGTACGTCGAAAACCCTGGGCTGTCGACATCAATGTGTTTAGTTAATTCATTTGCATCTTTGGCTTCGTTGGAATTAATTTCCGTCCATTAAGACTGCGGACCAGTAGCAGCGTATGAGATTTTAGTGCGAGAAGGTCACGGTGTTGGGTGTCATGTAGTAGTGTAATGAGGTGGCGCTAAGTTTAGCCAATTGGCGAGGCCCTGAATCAGTGGGCGTTGGCCCGTAAGACACGTAACCGCCACGCGGCCTGTCCCGCCTACGAGCTACCGGCTGTCGACTGCTGCAAGACAATCTGCGCGCGGATCTCTGCTGCGACTAGAAACATCTCCCAGTACTCTACAAGGCAAACAGTATCATTTCTACGTTCTGTAAGTCAAGGCAAAGAAAGTGACAGACAGTATTGGCACGGTGTATTTATTGTCGGGCGCAGTGATCGTGTCAGCTGTCTAACGTGCGCATTTTTTTTATATTCCTAAATTTTCATTTTTGTAGCGCTATTTCCACGAGACGATAATCTTCTTCCTCTCATCGTCTAGCAATCGAAGCTTTTAGACTCTGGAAACCTCCCTCAAATAAGGCTGTATATCACATTTTTGGCAAAGTTGAGTTTTCACTGGAATAAAATGGTACATCACATGAGACGTGCTACCGTAGTGACAAATGTTTTTTATTTCTGCTAACAGGTTGACCTATTTGTAGCTGTAAAATTGGCCATCCTCGAGGAACGTTGTATATCAATGAAAATGACGGACGTGGCTGATATAAGTTTCAGTCAAAAGGATATTGTGTCGTTAATTAAAGCGTAGAAACGAAAATAGATCCATCAGACTGGAAGCAGCGTGTCAAGAAAAGTAGGAGAAACAGTAGAAAATATTGTATTTCTACAGCTGGTAAAGACGTGTCTCAAAAATCAACATAAAAAATGATTTTGTGGCTGTTAATTTTCTTGAAGTAATTACGAAATCTGGGCCGGCCGGGGTGGCCGAGCGGTTCTAGGCGCTACAGTCTGGAACCGCGCGACTGCTACGGTCGTAGGTTCGAATCCTGCCTCGGGCATGGATGTGTGTGATGTCCTTAGGTTTGTTAGGTTTAAGTAGTTCTAAGTTCTAGGGGACTGATGACCTCAGCAGTTAAGTCCCATAGTGCTCAGAGCCATTTTTTTAACAAAATCTGACTCAAGCTTCAAAATTACTAGTTACACGGTTGAATATCAGTGCAGATAATCTAAATGCAGCGTACCTGCGTCTTACTCATAATGTCATTCAACATTGGGTGAGTCATTCTATATTAAAAACAAAAGAGAAAATCAACTCAAGTTAACATCACTATACCTGTGCAATGCCTGTGCGTCTCCTCAATACGTTGCAGGTGTCAGCCGTGGTCAGAACAGTGTCCTGCGTAGTTGTGAGTGCATTATGGCGGAGCTAAGTTCTATGTGGTCCTTCCACATTAAATCGCTACGTACGTATAGTCCTAGATACGTTATGGACGTGACTGCTTCCAGTGATGGTTCTGCTATCGTGTAATCATACAATAAAGAGTGTGCCTGGTTATTTATGCAAAGTATGTTATATTTGTTTATGCTGAGAGTGAACTGCCAATCCTTGCATCAAGCGTGGATGCTTTGAAGGCCTTCCTCCATTGAGCTACAATTTTCTTGGGTTACAACTCCTTTTTATACAACAGCATTATCCGCAAAAAGCTTCATGGAGCTTCCGACGTCATCCACTACGCTAGGTCATTTATATACCGGGTCAATCTCTTAAAACTTCTACCGCAAATATTACGGAAATAGAAAGCGCTATTAATGTGTGGTTTTCCCAGAATGAATTGGTAATTAGGGACTCGTGTTGTAAGCCAATAAACAGATTATAGTAATACTTTGAGAGTGTATTTTTGTGCAAACATGCACTTTTGTAAATGGAACAATGCCGATTGACATTAACAAACTCACAGTAGGGAAATTAGAATGCCAGTGATGTTTGTTGCAGAAGTATACTGCGAGTCGTTTAGGAGGTTTCGTATTTTGAGAAGTCCCAACACGGACACGTGTACAATACCTGTGGTAGCAGCACAAACGAACAATGCAAGTGCATACACTACTTATGTGGATTCTGATCAGTATTGAGACAATTGACCTACAGGGGTTGCGTTCAAAATGACCACCGGCAGCGGCTGTACACGTTTCCAGTCCGATACGGAACGACTGCTGCACGCTTGCTGGGATTTCAGCGAAGATGTCCGACCAGGCTGCAGTAATATGTCATTGCACATCATCGGATGTAGTTTTATGTCCTTGCAGACAGCGTATTTCAGTTTCCCTCACAGAGAAAAGTCTGCTGCCCTGAAACAATACTGTATTCAAACATTATTAATCACCTCGAAGGGAACGATCTATTGATACGTAATCAACATGGTTCCAGAAAACATCGTTCTTGTGCAACGCAGCTAGCTCTTTATTCGTACGAAGTAATGGCCGTTATCGACAGGGGATCTCAAGTTGATTCCGTATTTCTAGATTTCCGGAAAGCTTTTGACACCGTTCCTCACAAGCGACTTCTAATCAGGCTGCGGGCCTATGGGGTATCGTCTCAGTTGTGCGACTGGATTCGTGATTTCCTGTCAGGAAGGTCGCAGTAATAGACGGCAAATCATCGAGTAAAACTGAAGTGATATCAGGTGTTCCCCAGGGAAGCGTCCTGCGACCTCTGCTGTTCCTGATCTATATAAATGACCTGGGTGACAATCTGAACAGTTCTCTTAGGTTGTTCGCAGATGATGCTGTAATTTACCGTCTAGTAAGGTCATCCGAAGACCAGTATCAGTTGCAAAGCGATTTAGAAAAGATTGCTGTATGGTGTGGCAGGTGGCATTTGACGCTAAATAACGAAAAGTGTGAGGTGATCCACATGAGTTCCAAAAGAAATCCGTTGGAATTCGATTACTCGATAAATAGTACAATTCTCAAGGCTGTTGATTCAACTAAGTACCTGGGTGTTAAAATTACGAACAACTTCAGTTGGAAAGACCACATAGATAATATTGTGGGGAAGGCGAGCCAAAGGTTGCGTTTCATAGGCAGGACACTTAGAAGATGCAACAAGTCCACTAAAGAGACAGCTTACACTACACTCGTTCGTCCTCTGTTAGAATATTGCTGCGCGGTGTGGGATCCTTACCAGATGGGATTGACGGAGGACATCGAAAGGGTGCAAAAAAGGGCAGCTCGTTTTGTATTATCACGTAGTAGGGGAGAGAGTGTGGCAGATATGATACGCGAATTGGGATGGAAGTCATTACAGCAAAGACGTTTTTCGTCGCGGCGAGATCTACTTACGAAATTTCAGTCACCAACTTTCTCTTCCGAATGCGAAAATATTTTGTTGAGCCCAACCTACATAGGTAGGAATGATCATCAAAATAAAATAAGAGAAATCAGAGCTCGAACAGAAAGGTTTAGGTGTTCGTTTTTCCCGCGCGCTTTTCGGGAGTGGAATGGTAGAGAGATAGTATGATTGTGGTTCGACGAACCCTCTGCCAAGCACTTAAATGTGAATTGCAGAGTAGTCATGTAGATGTAGATGTAGAACGGGCCAGGCAACGTACGGGTCCTCTGCGTCCAGTCCAACGACTTGGAAACAATTCTTGAAGACATCCTGCAGTACTTGGTGCACTATGGGCTAGACAGCCGTCATGTTGGTACCACAGGTTCCTCCTAGTCCGCAGAGGAGCGTCTTCTCGTGGCAGAATGTCCGTTAAGAGGCTGCAATACTTGGGCGTGTTCCGTCTATAAAAAACGGCCTGTGAGCTGATGTTTCACTATCCCACGCCACACGTTTTCACTACACGGACGCTGACGTACCACCTGACAAAGCCAACGGGGATTGCCAACACACCAATAGTGGATGTTTCGAAGGTTTATCTGCACATGATAGGTATATGCAACTTCACCACTACAAAAGATAAGTTATACATCTGGGGCCCATGTACAGAAGTTAACACGATTCTCATAATCGTTTCTTCGCAGCTCTTCTACATCTACATCTGCATGGTTACTCTGCAATTCACACGTAAGTGCCTGGCAGAGGGTTCATCGAACCATTTTCATACTACTACTCTACCATTCCACTCTCGAATGGCGCGTGGGAAAAAGGAACACCTAAATCTTTCCGTTCGAGCTCTGATTTCTCTTATTTTATTATGATGATCATTTCTCCCTACGTAGGTGGGTGTCAACAAAATATTTACGCATTTAGAAGAGAAAGTTGGTGATTGAAATTTCGTAAATAGATCTCGCCTTTGTTTCAGTGACTGCCACCGCCACTCGCGTATCATATCAGTGACACTCTCACCCTTATTGCGCGATAACACGAAACGCCCTTCTATGCACTTTTTCGATGTCCTCCGTCTATCCTACTGGTAAGGATTCCATACTGCGCAGCAATATTCCAGCAGATGGCGGACAAGTGTAATGTAAGGCTGTCTCTTTAGTGGGTTTGTCGCATCTACTAAGTGTTCTGTCAACAAAACGCAGTCTTTCTTTCGCCTTCCCCACAATATTATCTATGTTGTCTTTCCAATTTAAGTTGCTCGTAATTGTAATTCCTAGGTATTTAATCGAATTGACAGCCCTTAGATTTGTGCGATTTATCGTATACTCAAAATTTATCGGATTTCTTTTAGTACCCATGTGGATGACCTCGCACTTTTCTTTGTTTAGTGCATCTGCAAACAATCTAAGGGGGCTGCACAGATTATCACCTAGATCATTTATATAAATCAGGAGCAGCAGAGAGCCTATGACACTACCTTGCGGAACGCCAGATATCACTTCTGTTCTACTCGATGATTTACCGTCTATCACAACGAGCTGTGACCTCTCTGAGAGGAAATCACGAATCCAGTCACACAACTGAGACGATACTCCATATGCACGTAATTCGATTAATAGTCGCTTGTGAGGAACGGTATCAAAACCCTTCTGGAAATCTAGGAATATGGAATCGATCTGAGATCCCTTGTCGACAGCACTCATTACTCCGCAAGAACGATATTTTCTGAATCCGTGTTGGTTATGTATCAGTAAGTTATTTTATTCAAGGTGATTCATAATGTTCGAGTAGGGTATATGCTCCAAAATCCTACTGCAAATTGAGGTTGTGTGATATGGGTATGTAATTCAATGGGTTACTCAAATTTCCTTTCTTGAATATTGGTGTAACCTGTGCCACTTCCCAGTCTTTAGGAACAGACCTTTCGTCAAGTGAACCGTTGTATATGATGGCTAAGAAAGGCGCTTATGTGCCTGTATACTTTGAGAGGAACCTGATTGGTATACCATCTGGACCGGAAGACTTGCCTTTCTTAAGTGATTTGAGTTGTTTCGCAACACCTAAGATATCTACTTTTATGTAAAAAAAAAAATAGTTCAAATGGCTCTGAGCACTATGGGACTTAACAGCTGAGGTCATCAGTCCCCTAGAACTTAGAACTACTTAAACCTATCTAACCTAAGGACATCGCACACATTCACGCCCGAGGCAGGATTCGAACCTGCGACCGTAGCAGTCGCGCGGTTCCGGACGGAAGCGCCTAGAACCGCTCAGCCACCGCGGCCGGCTACTTTTATGTCACTCATGCTAACAGTTGTTCTGGTTTCGAATTATGGAATATTTACTTCGTCTTCAATCGTGAAGGAATTACGGAAAACTGTATTTAGTAACTCCGCTTTAGTGGAACCATCATCGGTAACATTTCCGTCGCTATCGCGCAGTGACGGTATTGACTGTTTTTTTACCAATGGTGTACTTAACATACGACCAGAATATCTATGGGTTTTCTACCATATTTAGAGTCAATATTTCATTGTAGAAACTATTAAAAGTATCTCGCATTGACGTCCGCACTAAATTTCGAGCTTCCGTGAAGTTTAGCCAGTCTTGGGGATTTTGCGTCCTTCATGGAGAGAGATGTGATAGGAATGGAAGCTATGTCGATGGAGAATGCGTAGGGCACTTGTTTGACTCATGACATTTCCTCGTGCGATTACGCGGGAGCTAGCGTGCGGATCAACTGCAACAGCAGTAAGAACACAAATTTTCCCCTCTTCTGTCTTCACTTGTTTCCTTCTGCAACGTTGTCTAGGTGTTAACACTACTGCTTACACGTAACTAGTTGAAGAGGATGGTAAATAATTGTCCAAATGGTTGACGTCTGTTGGGATCTCACGCCACATACACCGTACAAGAACGAATTGCATTCTTCCTACACTCTCCATACAACATGAGCATGTCGGCTTTTTCTGCATTGGTAAATCCTATCTCCACTCACGATCTACTACTTGGACTGTCACACACTGACTAGCAAGTCGGAATGAACTCAAGGAACACACAAGCACACTGTAAGCAAACATAAGAACATCGTACCTAGCAACTATGCAGTTTGAATGGCACAAACAAGAGTCGGTATGGAAACTTCTCAAAATACGATATCACGTGAACGACTCGCACTAGTCTCCACTGGCTTTCTAGTTGGCCCTGCTTTCAGTTTGTTAATGTCAACAGGCGTTGTTATACTTAAAAAAGTGTTTGTTTGCACAAAAATACTCTTTCTGTTATTACTATCTGTTTATTGGCCAACAATACGGGCCCCTGACTAACAATCAGATCTGTGAAAACGGCACATCTGTGGTACTTTCCCTTTCCGCAATATTTGCGGGGCAAGTTTTAGGGGATTCACCCTGTATATTGTGGAAAGTAATGTTCCAGTAGTATTCCATTGAAGTACTCACAAACTTACTTTTACGTCTGGCGATTTCTCTTTGTTGAGAGTGAGATCCTGTGTTTTTCTTTTTTTTTCCTAGACACTCTTCCTGTGTATTTTCATGCCATGTGATATCAAAGGAAAGTGCCGTGTGAAGTAGGGTGACTACATTCACGCAACGTGACCTTGTCTTCATCACATTTTACTGGTCAAGTACAGAAATCCCAATAGCGTCATTAAGACCTTCGCCTGGGGTGAAACATCCTGATTTATCGGGAACACCTCACAGCTACAAAGACCAATAACTAATAAGAACTGGAGTTAATGAATATTGCGCGAGATCCAATATACTGATTGCAAGCAAAATGGCTTCCATCGTTTCTCTGGCTTCATTCAGATATACTGATTCTTAGACTGAATGATTTCTATTTTCGAATGTGTATAAGCGAAGAGGCTATTATCATTTAATCAAGGCAAGTACTGACTGTTGTACATCTACATCTACATTACATACGTACGGAGGTGTACAATAATATGGAAAAACAGCGATAAACGCATGCTTGACGATAAATGAGATGCTGGGAAGCCTACAGGTTGCGCCGTTGTATTTGAACACGAACGGCACCTGTGCAATATCCTCAATACCTTGCAAGAGTGAGTAGTGGTCAGAAAGCTGTTTTGTGTAGTTGTGAATTCCTTATGTTTGAGCGAAGTGAATTCGAACGTAGACAGGTTGCTGGTCTTCGTGTGGTGGGAGCTTCTGTAAGCAAGGAAGCCGGAGTGCTTGTATTTCAATAGGCACCAATCGAAGATTAATACCGTGCACAGGAAAAGCGGAGCAACATCAGCCGCTATGTCACAACGCGGACTAAAGTGCGTGTTGAGTGATGGTGACGGACGATCATTGAAGACAATTCTGCGGGCTGGTGTGGCCGAGCGGTTCTAGGCGCTTCAGTCTGGAACCGCGCGACCGCTACGGCTGCAGGTTCGAATCCTGCCTTGGGCATGGATGTGTGCGATGTCCTTACGTTAGTTAGGTTTAAGTAGTTCTAAGTCTAGGGGTCTGATGACCTCAGATGTTAAGTCCCATAGTGCTCAGAGCCATTTGAAGACAATTCTGACCAAAAATACGAAAACGCGATCTGTAAAAGTCACTGCAAGACTGAATGTCGCACTCGCAAACCCTGCCAGCACCAATACAGCATGAAAAGAACGCCATAAGCTGTGAACTGAAAGGCAAGCTGGATATCTGAAACCACTCATCAATGATGCAAGTGCTCGTACCAGAAAAGCGTGGTGCCGAAGCGATATAACCTGGGCTAAGGACCAATGGAAGAATGTCATTTGATCGGATGATTGTAGTTTCAAACAGTATCCGACTTCTGACCGAGTTTATTTACCAAAAACTAAACACGATGGGGTTTTGGTAATGATTTAGGCAGCCATGTCTTTGTATCCCGTGGGCCTCATGGTTACTCTGCAAGTGTCGCATTACTGCCAAGGATTATGTTACCATGTTGGCTGATCATGTCCGTCCCACAGTACACTGTATATTCCCCAATAGTGACACTGCGTCCCAAGACGACAAGCCCCTGTTCACACAGCTCCATCGTCTAGGACCAATTCTGTGAGCACGAGGACGAACTGTCACATCTCCAAAAAAAATGGTTCAAATGGCTCTGAGCACTATTGGACTTAACATCTGAGGTCATCAGTCCCCTAGAACGTAGAACTACTTAAACCTAACCAACCTAAGGACATAACTAACATCCATGCCCGAGGCAGGATTCGAACCTGCGACCGTAGCAGACGCGCGGTTCCGGACTGAAGCGCTTAGAACCGCTCTGTCACCGCGGCCGGCCTGTCACATCTCCCCTGGCCGCCACATTCACCAGGCCTCAATATCATTGAGCCTCTGTGGCCTCCCTTTGAGAGAAGGATGCGCGATCGCTACGCGCCTGGGTCATCTTTGCCTAAACGTGTCACTATTTAACAGGAAGAATAGTACAAATTTCCCTTGAAAACCATGCAGGACCTGTATTTATCCATTCCGAGACGACTGGAAGCCGCTTTGAATGACAATGGCTCCTCTACACCGTACTGGGCACATAATGTGTTGTGTTTTTGTTGTTTCCATATTTTTGCCCCTGCGACTCCCCCTGTCCGAGGTTCGAGTCCTCCCTCGGGCATGGGTGTGAGTATTGTCCTTAGCGTAAGTTAGTTTAAGTTAGTGTAATTAGTGTGTAAGCCTAGGGACCGATGACGTCAGCAGTTTGGTCCCATAGTCATTATCACCAATTTCCAATTTTTTGCTTACAAATAAATTTGTTTTTTGATAGGTTCAAATGGCTCTGAGCACTATGGGACTTAACTTCTAAGGTCATCAGTCCCCTAGAACTTAGAACTATTTAAGCCTAACTAACCTAAGGACATCACACACATCCATGCCCGAGGCAGGATTCGAACCTGCGACCGTAGCGGTCGCACGGTTCCAGACTGTAGCGCCTAGAACCGCTCGGCCACCACGGCCGGCTTTTGAATAGGTTCTGCCTTGAGAAAACACAATTTTTTCTTCATTTTACCCACACATGTTTTTTTTTAAAGTTACAACATCATTAGTAGCTTTTTATTTTCTTTCTATTAAATAACAGAAACTGTTTTTCTGCTGTCTGTCCATATAGAAATTTAACTTTTTTGAAAATGTAATCACAAATTTGAAAACAGCCAAAAACTATTTATATAAAAATTGATAACAAATATTGTGGTTTTCCGTATTTTACGCTACAGCTCGTTTTCTTTATCAGTTCGTCGTCTAAAAACATTGAGAATTTGTTGCAGTAAGTTATTTACGTCAAAAATTTCCTACTTGGATACCATCATTTCATTCTATTTGGAATACAAATACTGACGGAAAAAGTCGCAACACCCAAAAAGGAGTTGTGCTCCTTAAACAAAAGTTGGTAAGCGTGTCTCTACATCTGAAAGATGATGTCTATTCAGATTCCACACCAGTTACGTAAGAGTGGCGCCAGTAGTGCCACTATGACAGTCCAAATCAGGTTTGCTTTAAATACGCGCTGTAACGCTCGTGAGTGTTAGTTACCTTTGAGATTGGACGTAGTGAGTTGATGTTAGTGAAGAGTGCCTTATCGACACCTCACTTGGTTTGAACAAGGTCGTGTAATAGGGTTACTAGAAGCTGGATATTTCTTCTGCGATAGTGCAGAAGGACTTAGCAGGAATGTGGCCACTGTACATGATTGCTGGCAGCGATGGTCACAAGAATATACGGCCACAAGAAGACCGGGCTTCGGACAGCCACGTGGCAGTACCGAGAGGGAAAATCATCGTGTTCGGCGTATGACTCTGGTGCGTCGTACTGTATTTGCAGCAGCAACGTGAGGTGCAGTTTGCACCACAGTAACAACGAACTGTTACAAATCTGTTATTTCAAGGACAGCTCCGAGACAGACGGCCTGTAGCGTGCATTCCATTGACCAAAACCACCGCCGTTTGCGACTTCAGTGGTGTCAAGCGAGAGTTCATTGGAGGGCAGGGTGGAGGTCTGTTGCGTTTTGAGATGAAAGCTGGTTCTGCCTCGGTACCAGTGATGGCCGTGTGTTGCTTAGAAAGAGGCCAGCTGACGGCCTGCAACCAACCTGTCTGCGTGCTAGACTCACTGGCCCTACACCTGGAGTTAAGGTCTGGGTGAGATTTCGTATGACAGTAGAAACACCCTCGTAGTTATCCCACGCAACTCCGACCGTAAATTAGTACGTCAGTCTGGTGATTCGACGTGTTGTGTTGCCATTCATGAACAGCATTCTGGGGATGTTTTCCGGCGGTTTAACGCTCTCTCACATACCGCATTTGTAACCCAACATGCTCTACAGTGTATCGAAATGTTGCCTTTGCCTTGGCCTGCTCGATCACCAGGTCAGTGTTCAGTTGAGCATATGTTGAACACCATAGGACGACAACTCGAATGTCATCCACGGACAGCATTTACAGTCCCTGTAGCCTACTGACCGACCAAGTGCGACAGCTATGGAACTCCATCCCACAAACTGACATCCGACACCTGTACAACACAATGCATGCACCTTGCACTCAACATTCTGACAGTTACACCGGTTATTAATGTACCAACATTTCACATTTGCAGTGGCTTATCTCGCACATACAGGGTGTTTCAAAAATGACCGGTATATTTGAAACGGCAATAAAAACTAAACGAGCAGCGATAGAAATACACCGTTTGTTGCAATATGCTTGGGACAACAGTACATTTTCAGGCAGACAAACTTTCGAAATTACAGTAGTTACAATTTTCAACAACAGATGGCGCTGCGGTCTGGGAAACACTATAGTACGATATTTTCCACATATCCACCATGCGTAGCAATAATATGGCGTAGTCTCTGAATGAAATTACCCGAAACCTTTGACAACGTGTCTGGCGGAATGGCTTCACATGCAGATGAGATGTACTGCTTCAGCTGTTAAAATTGTTTCTGGATTCTGGCGGTACACCTGGTCTTTCAAGTGTCCCCACAGAAAGAAGTCACAGGGGTTCATGTCTGGCGAATAGGGAGGCCAATCCACGCCGCCTCCTGTATGTTTCGGATAGCCCAAAGCAATCACACGATCATCGAAATATTCATTCAGGAAATTAAAGACGTCGGCCGTGCGATGTGGCCGGGCACCATCTTGCATAAACCACGAGGTGTTCGCAGTGTCGTCTAAGGCAGTTTGTACCGCCACAAATTCACGAAGAATGTCCAGATAGCGTGATGCAGTAATCGTTTCGGATCTGAAAAATGGGCCAATGATTCCTTTGGAAGAAATGGCGGCCTAGACCAGTACTTTTTGAGGATGCAGGGACGATGGGACTGCAACATGGGGCTTTTCGGTTCCCCATATGCGCCAGTTCTGTTTATTGACGAAGCCGTCCAGGTTAAAATAAGCTTCGTCAGTAAACCAAATGCTGCCCACATGCATATCGCCGTCATCAATCCTGTGCACTATATCGTTAGCGAATGTCTCTCGTGCAGCAATGGTAGCGGCGCTGAGGGGTTGCCGCATTTGAATTTTGTATGGATAGAGGTGTAAACTCTGGCGCATGAGACGATACGTGGACGTTGGCGTCATTTGGACCGCAGCTGCAACACGGCGAACGGAAACCCGAGGCCGCTGTTGGATCACCTGCTGCACTAGCTGCGCGTTGCCCTCTGTGGTTGCCGTACGCGGTCGCCCTACCTTTCCAGCACGTTCATCCGTCACGTTCCCAGTCCGTCGAAATTTTTCAAACAGATCCTTTATTGTATCGCTTTTCGGTCCTTTGGTTACATTAAACCTCCGTTGAAAACTTCGTCTTGTTGCAACAACACTGTGTTCTAGGCGGTGGAATTCCAACACCAGAAAAATCCTCTGTTCTAAGGAATAAACCATGTTGTCTACAGCACACTTGCACATTGTGAACAGCACACGCTTACAGCAGAAAGACGACGTACAGAATGGCGCACCCACAGACTGTGTTGTCTTCTATATCTTTCACATCACTTGCAGCGCCATCTGTTGTTGAAAATTGTAACTACTGTAATTTCGAAAGTTTGTCCGCCTGAAAATGTACTGTTGTCCCAAGCATATTGCAACAAACGGTGCATTTCTATCGCTGCTCGTTTAGTTTTTATTGCCGTTTCAAATATACCGGTCATTTTTGAAACACCCTGTACATTAACCTGTAAGATTACAATGTTAATCACTTAAATACACACATCAAAAAAGTTTCGCATTACCTCGGTTCCGAGAGTTCCGGAAACTGTACAGAAAATTGGAATAAAGGTCAATATAAACATCATTTCCGCCCTTTTTATTGCTCATGAAAACCACACATGTTTTACCACCGTACGGCGAGACCTTCAGAGGTGGTGGTCCAGATTGCTGTACACACCGGTACCTCTAATATCCAGTTGCACGTCCTCTTCCATTGATGCATGCCTGTATTCGTCGCGGTATACAAGTCCATCAAGATACTGTTGGTCCAGATTGTCCCACTCCTCAACGGCGAATCGGCGTAGATCCCTCAGAGTGGTTGGTGGATCACGTCGTCCATAAACAGCCCTTTTCAATCTGTCCCAGCTATGTTCGATAGGGTTAATGTCTGGAGCACATGCTGGCCACTCTAGTCGAGCGATGTCGTTATCCTGAAGGAAGTCATTCGCAAGATGTGGGGGCGCGAATTGTCGTCCATGAAGACTACGCAGCATCTCCTCCGAGTTAGCGATGAAATGGGGATTTTCCCGTAGGACCATTTCACGAGGGTAGTGTGAATATCAGGACTCCGGTAAAACATCAAATCTCAGACATCGCTGCGGCTGGAAAAAGAACCTGCAAGGACGGGACCAAAGACGACTGAAGAGAAGCCTTCAACGTGACAGATGTGCAACCCTTCCGCAAATTTCTGCAGATTTCAATGCTGGGCCATTAACAAGTGTCAGCGTGCGAATAATTCAACGAAACATCAATGATATGGGTTTTCGGAGCCGAAGGCCCACTCGTGTGCCCTTGATGACTGCACGACACAAACCTTTACTACTTGCCTGGGCCCGTCAACACCGACATTGGACTGTTGATGACTGCAAACATGCTGCCTGGTCCGACGAGTCTCGTATCAAATTGTATCGAGCGGAAGGACGTGTGTGGGTATGAAGACAACCTCAGGACTCCATGGACCCTGTATGTCAGCAGGGGACTGTTCAAGCTGGTGGAGGCTCTGTAATGGTGTGGGGCGCGTGCATTTGGAGTAATATGGTACCCCTGATGCGTCCTGATCCCATTCTGACACATGAAACGTACAGAAGCATCCTGTCTGATCACCTGGTGTCGTGTCCACTCCGACGAACTTGGGCAATTCCAGCAGGACAATGGGACACCCCAGAAGTCCAGAATTTCTACAGAGTGGGTCCAGGAACATTCTTCTGAGTTTAATCATTTCCGCTAGCCACTAAACTCCCCAGACATGAACATTATTGAGCTTATCTGCAACACGTTGTTCAGAAGAGATCTTCACCACCTCGTACTTTTACGCATTTATGGTCAGCCTTGCAGGATTCACGGTGTCACTTCCTTCCAGCACTACTTCAGACATTAGTCGAGTCCATGCCACATCGTGTTGCGGCACTTGTTGTGCTCGCGGGGGCCCTACACGATATTAGGCAGGTGTACCAGTTTCTTTGGCTGCTCAGTGTATATATCAGTCATGTCTGTCCGGCTTTCGTTAGGCGCTTTAGTGATGAAGCAGAGAACGGACAACAGAGGCCCGTTCCAAGCTAATGACATAAGCGCTGGGAAAGAGATGTACCGTAAGGATATGTAGTCATGCCAACCGATGCTACGCTTTTGTCTGCGTGCTATGTTTTCCTTCGTAGGCCGAACGAGCCTACAGTGTAACACACAGTGCCACAACCACGCGAGTGGGCAACGTAGACTGTCCCAATCAACAGCGCCAGGCCGGCCGGAGTGGCCGCGCGGTTCTGAGCGCTACAGTCTGGAACTGAGCGACCGCTACGGTCGCAGGTTTGAATCCTGCCTCGGGCATGGATGTGTGTGATGTCCTTAGGTTAGTTAGGTTTAATTAGTTCTAAGTTCTAGGCGACTGATGACCTCAGAAGTTAAGTCGCATAGTGCTCAGAGCCATTTGAACCATTTTTGAACAGCGCCAGGCCGCTCCGCGCAAAACACTCTCGCTTCGCTCCTACCCGTGTTGAGACACCCAAGTGCATAATGAACCGTTTTACTCTAAATTGTTCAAACTGTCAGTGTATTACGAGGATGTGCTTAAAATGTAATGCCTGTGAATTTTTTATGTGGAAAGCCTTAGATCTGTTTAAATAAAACGGACTTTATTAACATTCTGCGTCTTTATTTCTCAGGTATAGATATTTATTTCTGAACATAGTCATCCTGGTGACGATCACATTTGCAACGAGAGATCAGTTTGTTGACACCGTCGCTGTAGAATGTCTGACTTTGTTGATGGAGACACAACCTCACCTCTGCTTGCATCGCTTCATCACTACCAAGGTCCTCGAAGGTGTTCTGTAAGTGGCGGAAACAGATGAAAATCGGATGGGGCCCAGTCGGAATAGTCCAGTGAAACTGTCAGAAAAAAAGCCTGTACATTGCAAAAGGTGGGGTAGAAGATTTTATTTTTTTAACTCGTTCATATTGCTGGAAAGGTTAGAAAACGAAGTTTTACCAACAAAATTTCTCTTGGAAAAACTTTCTGCAGTCAAAAAACTTCGAAAATTTCGGACTTTTTTCAGTTTTTTCAAAATATCTCAGTTTCATTTGCTCCTATCGCTTTGACGTCTATTTTATGTTTTAAAGAGCACAAAATTCTCTACAAATTTGATTCTTACCATTTTTTTCCACTCCCAGTATCTAAGGCGCTACAGCACGCCAAAAAAATACCATTTTTTTCCAATTTCGAGCAAAGTGGCAAATTACCTAATTTTTGAACACTGTTATTTCAGTTTCTATTTGTGTAGTATAAACATATTACTCATCATGTTATTCATTGGAATTTACCATCTCACTCTGCTGCAGGGCCAGGACAAACAGCATCATATTCTGTAACTACGAACACATTCACGTCGGATTGCGTGAAGTTTATTTGTGTTACAATATGTTGAAACATCCCCTTTGAACAATTTATATAGGACTGTGCTTAACCTGACACACAATATTTTGTTAGCGCAACGCAATCTGACTTTCAATAATTCGTACAAAAGAATGGTCCCTGACTAACATTAACCTATACCTTTCACAAATCACTTACCTCACAAAAATCTTCGCTGCTCAAGCTACTGCAATACAGCGAGCGCCACTACTGCCAGCTAAATAAAAGATTCAAACTACTAAAGGCACTAACTACTGATAGGGATAGTTAGCAAATGAAAGATATTAATAGAGAACAAACAATGTATTTACCTTAATATCATCACAAGTCATAATATATATATCAGTTCATGACAAATTACAAATCTCCGCCATCTCTCTCCCCACATCCACCACTGCTGGCGGCTCACCTCCAACTGCGCAACGCTACGCGCTGATCACATCCAGCTGCCGCTGCCCAACACTACAATGGCAGACAACAATGCAAACTAGCCACAGACTGCACACAGCACAGCCAGTGATTTCATTTTGAGCGCTACGTAACGTTGCCAATAAGAAAACAAACAGCCTACTTACATAGAGAAAACATAAACAGCCTACTTACAATGTAATACGAGTGCATGCAGGTGCCGTACATTTTCTACAGTTGATTGACGTTAATGATCAGTTATAAGAAAGAGTATGTACGAATTGTTCTTCAGCGGACAAAAGCGTATTTATTCTTTGGCCTTCGTTCCAATGGAAGATGTGAAGTCAGGTGGACCGAGTAAATTTTTTGTCATTGATGGAGGGTACCTTATCCACAAAGTGACTTGGACTCGAAATGTTTGCTTCAAGTCAATAGCCAAAAGCTATGTTTCTTACCTGCAACGTCATTTTGGATCTCAATTTACTATTGTATTTGATGGGTATCCATGTGAGGGAGACAAATGTAGCACAAAGAGTGCTGAGAGGATTCGTAGGTCCAAAAAACGTTCTTCGGTTGACGTTGTGGTTGAATCAGAGATGGTGAACCAAGTCCCTCAGGACAAGTTCTTGTACAACGAACGAAACAAGATGCGTTTGATCACACTTCTTAAAATGGAATTTCTGGAGTGTAGCATTGAATTGCTCCAGGCACAAGAAGATGCAGCCGTTATGATTGTAACATCTGCCATTTCAAGAACCAAAGATTTTGGAAGTGTTGTCATTGTAGGAGAAGATGTTGACCTGCTTGTGCTCATGACCGGTTTGGGGCAAGGCATTGAAATCTTATTTTTCTTAAAGCCAGGAAGAAGAAATGCAGAAGACAGGTGGTTTTCCACTGCAGCTTACACGTTTGACAGTGAATACGGGGTGTTACAAAAAGGTACGGCCAAACTTTCAGGAAACATTCCTCACACACAAAGAAAGAAAATATGTTATGTGGACATGTGTCCGGAAACGCTTAATTTCCATCATTGCAGTTTCGTCAGTATGTACTGTACTTCCTCGATTCGCTGGCAGTTGGCCCAATTGAAGGAAGGTAATGTTGACTTCGGTGCTTGTGTTGACATGCGACTCATTGCTCTACAGTACTAGCAACAAGCACATCAGTACGTAACATCACCAGGTTAGTGTTCATCACGAACGTGGTTTTGCAGTCAGTGCAATGTTTACAAATGCGGAGTTGGCAGATGCCCATTTGATGTATGGATTAGCACGGGGCAATAGCCCTGGCGCGGTACGTTTGTATCGAGACAGATTTCCAGAACGAAGGTATCCCGACAGGAAGACGTTCGAAGCAATTGATCGGCGTCTTAGGGAGCACGGAACATTCCAGCCTATGACTTGCGACTGGGGAAGACCTAGAACGACGAGGACACCTGCAATGGACGAGGCAATTCTCCGTGCAGTTGACGATAACCCTAATGTCAGCGTCAGAGAAGTTGCTGCTGTGCAAGGTAACGAGGTAACGTTGACCACGTCACTGTATGGAGAGTGCTACGGGAGAACCAGTTGTTTCCGTAGCATGTACAGCGTGTGCAGGCACTATCAGCAGCTGATTGGCCTCCACGGGTACACTTCTGCGAATGGTTCATCCAACAATGTGTCAATCCTCATTTCAGTGCAAATGATCTTTTTACGGATGAGGCTTCATTCTAACGTGATCAAATTGTAAATTTTCACAATCAACATGTGTGGGCTGACGAGAATCCGCACACAATTGTGCAATCACGTCATCAACACAGATTTTTTGTGAACGTTTGGGCAGGCATTGTTGGTGATGTCTTGATTGGGCCCCATGTTCTTCCACCTACGCTCAATGGAGCACGTTATCATGATTTCATATGGGATACTCTACCTATGCTGCTAGAACATGTGCCTTTACAAGTACGACACAACATGTGGTTCATGCACGATGGAGCTCCTGCACATTTCAGTCGAAGCGTTCGTACGCTTCTCAACAACAGATTCGGTGGCCGATGGATTGGTAGAGGCGGACCAATTCCATGGCCTCCACGCTCTCCTGACCTCAACCCTCTTGACTTTCATTTATGGGGGCATTTGAAAGCTCTTGTCTACGCAACCCCGGTACCAAATGTAGAGACTCTCCGTGCTCGTATTGTGGACGGCTGTGATACAATACGCCATTGTCCAGGGCTGCATCAGCGCATCAGGGATTCCATGCGACGGAGGGCGGATGCATGTATCCTCGCTAACGGAGGACATTTTGAACATTTCCTGTAACAAAGTGTTTGAAGTCACGCTGGTACATTCTGTTGCCGTGTGTTTCCATTCCATGATTAATGTGATTTGAAGAGAAGTAATAAAATGAGCTCTAACATGGAAAGTAAGCGTTTCCGGACACATGTCCACATAACATATTTTCTTTCTTTGTGTGTGAGGAATGTTTCCTGATAGTTTGTCCGTACCTCTTTGTAACGCCCTGTATATTCTGTTCACTTACGCCGTTAGCGGATGTGATACAACATCCGCTTTTTTTGGTCAAGGAAAAATTAAGTGCTGCAATATTATTGCGAAAAATGAACACCTAACCGCAGCCCTTTGCACGTTCAATAAACCACATGCTACCCGTGTAGAAATAATAACAGGAGGAGAACAGGTTACTATCGCATTGTATAGTGGAGGTGGCAGTAGTTCCCACACACTAGACCATTTGCGGTACCAGCTATTCGCCAACTCTGCCACAAAAAGCAAACTGAATCTTGCACGGTTGCCACCTACACAAGATGCTGCACATCATTCGTTGCGGACTAACCAACAAGTCCAAAGTTGGATGGGAAACTGGAAACCTCCTGAGAAATGGGGCTGGAATCACAGTGACCACGGTCCAATACCCGAGCCAAGATCCAGCATCTGAAGCACTTCTTCACATTGTTTCATGCTTATGCAAGCTGAACTGTGGCGGAGCGTGCTCCTGTAGAAAAGCGGGTTTGAAATTTTCTTCAATTTCTAAGAAATGTATTGGGGTCGACTGTGAAAACGTGCCAAAATTTTTATATGAAGTCAGTGAAGATGATGTTATGGAGTATGTTGAGGAAACCGCTGACGAAATCAACGAACTTGCTGAGGCTGACTCTGTTTACAGAAGAGGTAAATTTGGGATCAGCTCTATGTACAGACCCTGAATCCGTAACTCAAGGTATTTCTGGTAACACTGAGGAACCTGGCCCATCAAAACGTTGGAAGTGATGCTCATATCTGTCTCAAGTGCGCTTAAGTGCGATATTACAAGTATTGCACACCCAGAACTGTCAACATTTTTTAGTTACTGACAATGCATTTTAATTGTAATAAAGCTACTTATTTTTAATGTCAACTGCGTGGCTTTTATACACAAGAATAATTACCTACCTAATTAGGTTGCCTATTGCAGCTAATAATAGTTCAGTTTCCTGAGACAAATTATTTTGTGTGCGTGTGTATGTGTGTGTGTGTGTGTGTGTGTGTGTGTGTGTGTGTGTATGTCTCTTAATGATGTATTTTTATATTTATAGTTTTACAAATACCGGGACAGAGGTGCCCCATAGTGAACTTGAGGTAGTGATGCAAGAATCACAATAGTTGGGTGCCCAGCAATCCTCATGCTGCATACAGAGAAATTGAATACCTGAAAGTGAGGTGGTAAATTCCAACATATAACATAATGTATAATGTATTTATACTACACAAACAGAAACAGAAAAAATAGTGTTCAAAAATAAGGTATCTTGCCACTATGCTCAAAATTTGAAAAATTGGTATTTTTTGAGGCGCTGTAGCGCCTTAGACATTGGGAGTAGAAAAAAATGGCAAAATCAAATTTGTAGAGAATTTTGTGCTCTTTAAAAAAGAAAATAGACGTTAAAGTGATGGGAGCAAATGAAACTGAGATATTTTGGAAAAACTGAAAAAAGGCCGAAATTTTCCAAATTTTTTGACTGCAGAAAGTTTTCCCAAGCGAAATTTTGTCGGCAATACTCGGTTTTCTAATCTTTCCAACCATATGAACGAGTTGAAAAAATAAACTCTTCTACCCCACCTTTTGCAAGGTATATCTGCAATTTGACTGGACTAGAACTGTATGGTGGATGATCGATCACAGTGAATCCAAGGCGTCGGATTGTTGCAGATGTCGCAGCGCTCGTGCTGACTGATACGGCAAGAAAGGAAGAATGAATCGATTGTTGGTGGTAATAACGATCATCCACCTTTACCTCCTCTGCATTACTGCAGATGACGTGTCACTGAGCACATTTGTTCCGTGCATGCAGTACACGTGGGGCGCCTAGTTGTTTCCACTGCACTGTGTGGAATACGAAGGTTCTGTTATAGTTTACTAACCTGCTGTCTTCAAGTTGATGTGCCCAGCGCAGAAAACAGCACGCAGGTCGTAGGTTGTGTATCTTGAGGCTGAAACTGACTTTTAGCGAGGTTCTGTTCTGAAATAATGTATCACTTCTTTGGGATGCCACTCGCGTATTTTAATATAGCCACACAAGAAGACTACATGATCTTAATACAACACCTTCTGATACAGCAAAGTACATGATGAAACACAATGTTTACGAAAATGTATCTCTACACTATTTGTGGCACGTGTCTGTGCCTCATGACTACCGGAGTGAATCTTTTAATACTGAATACTGGCAAACACATCCTGCCACAGACAACGATTGTACATCCCGACTGCCTAATCCAGAGTGACGAACAGGAACTTAAATAAAAATTGGAAACACATCCTACGACAGACAACATGTCTGTTCTTCTCGACTGCCTAATCCAGAGTGACGAACAGTCCGAAACACTTCGCGCGCCATACCAGAAAAGGCGTGACCCGAACGCTTCCGAAGTGCTTCGTCTGCAATTTCGTCAGTCTTTTGTTTTTGATTTAAATTGTTTTTAATAATTCTAAAATGACTTACTGATAGTCAGCTGTTGAGAGATATTTATATTAAAATGTGAAGCCATTCCAATGAGTAGTTTAACTAATAATAATAACTATACTTTAAAGTTTTGACGCCCATGCTCCGAACACAGCAGCCAATCACAGAGCAGTAGCATTATGCAGGCGGTCTTTCTCACAGGAATGATACCGAATCTAACATCTGTCACAGGTACCTCACTCCACATTTCGTCATCTATATACTTTTTGCAACTCCACTGCTCTGGGAACAGCTTCTTGGAGCCTAATATGATGGCTGACTAAGCCAGAAATATTGCACTGAGAGGCTGCTCCATGTGTGGTCCAAGTTTTCTGCGGTTAGAAACTCGATTGCAACACACGGTTGCTCACGCACCGACATAGCTACGTTACACACTGCAGTGTTACACCCTACAATTCGGAGCCTTTTAGTGGCAGAATGTTGCAGCTTGTGTCAGAGATGCGGTAAAGTCGACCGAGTAATGCGCGTGACATGTAATACGTCCGCGCCCGCGTTCCCGGGTTCGATTCCCGGCGGGGTCAGGGATTTTCTCTGCCTCGTGATGACTGGGTGTTGTGTGCTGTCCTTAGGTTAGTTAGGTTTAAGTAGTTCTAAGTTCTAGGGGACTGATGACCATAGATGTTAAGTCCCATAGTGCTCAGAGCCACTTTTTTTTTTATACGTTGACCGATTTTGAGAATAGAATAAAAAATCGGAAAGCATTACTTGTACTCTGAAATTACAGGCCGTAATGATAAGTCGAAAAGGATGTTCTCTTTCGTAAACGCCCAGTGGACAAAGAAACGTAATGAGTTGCAAAGCGACACAGTCACATTGATGATGATGTTGCTGTGATATTTAAAATTATCCTGTCAAGATTTCCACGGAATGATTTCAGATGACAAATATCAATACTTTAACTACAGATTATTCTTATTTCCTTATAAGTCTGATTCAAACGGCCGAAGTTGTTGGGTATCTTTTCTTTCTCCTTCTCAGAAGAACAGTTAATTCTATATTTTGTTTAATCAAGAACTTTTACTTTGGCATCAGATTATGTTAGGTAGACGACTGAGCAATTACAAAGGCTGAGCACTTAGTTGCTATCATAATTGCCAGGTTATAAGGCTGGTTATTGATTTTTAATTTTAAAAAGTTTAAAGTTGATACTGCAAAAAACTGACTGTAAGTAATTATTAATGAACGATTGAAAAGACCCAGATGACTCTATTCCTATTTAAAGCAGATAGTCCAGCCTTTAGGCCAACGGCCTTGCCGCAGTGGTAACACCGGTTCCCGTCAGATCACCGAAGTTAAGCGCTGTCGGGCTGGACTAACAGTTGGATGTGTGACCATCTGCCGAGCGCTGTTGTCAAGCGGGGTGCACTCAGCCATTGTGAGGCAAACTGAGAAGCTACTTAACTGACAAGTGGCGGCACCGACTGCATACGTCCGGGAGAGCGGTGTGCTAAGGATGACACGACGACCGGTCGGTAGCGTTGAGCCTTCATGGTCTCTTAGTCCAACTTTTAGCGCAAAATTTTCAGCTAAATATGACGTCGAGTCCGACTTTCCTAGTTTTGAACCTGGTAGCCCTACTCCCAGTGTCATACCAATCAGGCAAAGTCTGTCGCCTGCTTTACCTAAGACTGGGCCTATATGATGGTTTCATTTCATAATCTTACAAATTGCTGCACCCTGGTACTTGTATCAGTTGCCTTATTCCGGTCGTGACTCACTAATACTTCATTCATAGGATATGGCGGTTTTCAGTTTTATGAAGAGCTCTATTTTACATCTCTGAACATTTAATGCAAGTCCCAAATTTTTAAATCACTTTGAAATCACAAGATATGACTAAATACTTGTGCAGCATTTTTTCAGACAGTACTTCTATTATAGATTACCGCATCATCCGCCAAAAGACTACGCTAGTGTTAGTATTGCGTGCAACGTTATTAATATATTCTTATGTAATAATTTGTACTGTTACACCCTTAATTCCCGTGAATTCTCGAGAACCACTGAAAAGATGGTAACTGAGTTCATTCATGGCAGTGGCTTTGAATCCAATGCGCTATTGCATCTTCCAAGACGGTAATACACATTCTGACCCGGCTGAATATTTTTGAAATTGCTTGGATATTGACAACGAGGGCCCACCTCCGTAACTAAGTAGCCAGCATATATGGCTCCCATGCGGAAGAATCCGTTTCGATTCCCGGTACTGCCAAGCATATTTTCCCTTGGTGGAAGGGATGGTACTGGGTGCACTCGGTCTCCTGATGCCAGTTGAGGAGCTTCTTGAATGAGAAGTAGCAACTCAAAGTCTGGGAAGTTGGTAAAAACGATAGAGCGGTGAGCTGACCAAATGCTCCTCCATACCGCACCCGCATGACCGCACACGGCAGAGGATGGGACGGCGGCCGGTTGACACCCCTTCGGTCTTCAGGGCATGTACAAGGAGCTCGTTTGATTGTGAGAATGGAAGAATACGTCCTCCTTGGCCTTCATAATCGTCAGATTTGAATGTTGCTGAGTTACTGTAAATTGCAATGGAAAAACAATGAAGAGCCCGTTACGTGCCTCCAGCATCTGTTAGTTGAAACAGTTTTTTTTTTAGCGAGTAACACTAAAAACACATTGAAAATTTTTGTCTAGGACGTGATCATTAATTTGTCGTATGATGGTATGGCTGTATACTCTATTTTGTTAAGAAACTGAACTTGTTAACGCACACGTATGTGCGCTGGATCTCTGGTCGTATAGCACATCTGTTTTCTAACGCCACTATCTTCGATCCTTGAGCAGGAAATGCAGAAAGATAGCGACGAGCTTCCTGGAACGCGGAAAGAATGATTCACCTATCCTCTAGACAGGGAGACATCTACAACAGCTGTAAACGTCTGTAGCTGCAAGTGAAATATGCCCAAGTAGCTGTCACGCAATCCGCGTACAAGAAAGTACTGGCATACTTGCCTCAATTGAGGAAAGGTTGCAGTAGCTTTCAGCTTTTTTCCTTCATATTTACTTCGAATATGATCTTATAGGATTCTAGGACACTGAACTACTACAGACGTGACACGGAAATACTACATGCGTAGACGAGATAACACTTTTGTCTCTCCGACGGGATGAAATCACCCTGACTTGCCGCCGAATACAACACTTCCATTAACGTACGGCTTTCTACTCCGGTGGGAAGATCCTTCAGTCTGTGACATAGCGAGGTGGCACAGTGGTTTTAGTATAAGGGCCACGCATTCCGGAGGACGACGGTTCAAACCCGAGACCGGCCATCCAGATTTAGGTTTTACATGATTCCCCTAAATCGCTCCAGGCAAATGGCTCCTTTCAAAGGACACTGCCCTTTTCCTTCCCCAGCCTTGAAATATTACGAGCTTGTAAATTTTATATTCGGACCAGAGGGCAGTGGCTATCGTTAAGTGGGGACCTGCCCACTGTCTTACATAATTTTGAAACGAGTGTTACAAGACAGGGTTAAAAGAGCGTTATGCATTGTCTAGTGTCCAACCTAATGTGCTACGTTGTACGTTCGAGTATGTAGCAGAGTGGCTAGCTCATCCTTTTTTTGTGTAGTGATCTGCCGTAATCTCTCAGTCTCTTTTTTTTTCAGCTAAACTCTTAAGAACTAACAACCGAAGAATTTTTACTTTGCTGACGCGCTCATTTTCTTTGTATGTGTGTGTGTGCTCGCGCTCATCTTGAAACTGCTTTATTTTCATTTCGGTGTAGGATGTTTTATTTTACGGATGCACATGGGTTTCTTAATTCACGTTGCCACATCGTTCTTAGTTAATGACAGCAGGGAACTGAAATTTCGAGATCAGCACAAACGAAGAACAAAAGTTGCATACCGTATAAGGATGATGGCCGACCGGAGTGGCCGTGCGGTTCTAGGCGCTACTGTCTGGAACCACGTGACCGCTACGGTCGCAGGTTCGAATCCTGCCTCGGGCATGGGTGTGTGTGATGTCCTTAGGTTAGTTTGGTTTAAGTAGTTCTAAGTTCTAGGGGACTGATGACCTCAGCAGTTAAGTCCCATAGTGCTCAGAGCCATTTGAACCATTTAAGGACGATGCGTTAATAATGGACAGAGTGACACAAACATCTTAAGACGGTAGGATAATAAAAATAATCCTGTAGTTTATTTACGGAGTTCTGACATTCGTTCTCAAATAATGGCATTCTTTTAGGCTCTGTTATGCTTACCGTTGTCTAGTCCCTTAACTGTCTGTTCCCTTACTCACAGTCTTTTGAAAAAATGAAGAGATAAATTAATATTAGGTCTTCTTTGTAATGTGTTTCATGGCGAAATATACATAAAACAAGATTGACACTGTGTTATGCTAAGTTAGTATGCTTCATCTGTGTAAATATTAGGGCATTATAAATCGAGTAACGTAAATTTGTGATTGACAGCATGAAACTACGTAGCAGGCAACACAGTGAGCTCTTCGTGCTCGAGGAAGAACTGTGATTGGCTGGCGGCTGCTCCCTACCACTCTGCCCTCTGAAACGTCAATCACAAAGTTGTTTTAATCGAAGCGTAATTAACGAAGGAAGACAGCTCCCTATAACAGTATGTAAATATGCCTAATTGAAGCACAACCGGCAACACTGCGACGCGCGAGGAAAGAAAGAAAAAACAAGATGATGTTAATGAGCAGCGCGTGCGTGCTCGCTTCTACCACGCAGCTCGCGTCGGATGCCTCCCATTAGCTGGTGTTATCAGCGGGCTAATTGCTCGGGATGCAAGGCTACAAGCCGCACGTCTCAATGAACCAGACCGTTCTCTCTCAATGGGCTTGCTGAGACGCGGAGGTTCCTTAAAACCAAAACAGTTCCAGTCATTAATACAACACGCTGCATAAAATACCTTAAAACCGTCCTTACACTGAACTGGAACGCGTCCGTGGACGTGGAGTGGGTCGAATTTTGTGACGTCACGACGTAGAATTTCACGTACCAAACCATTGCCAAGCGTGAAAGGCGGAATCAGACACATCAGATTTTTGCTTCGTGGGGAGGAACGTGGCCAATGAAACGCAAGAACATTTTCTACGCCACAAGCAGAGCTTAGAAGACGCCACACTGGAATGCGTTGCTTGCAAAAATGGTTTAAATGGCTCTGAGGATACTGCCTACACTGCGCTTGTCCGTCCTCTTTTAGAATACTGCTGCGCGGTGTGGGATCCTTACCAGATACGACTGACGGAGTACATCGAAAAATTTCAAAGAAGGGCAGCACGTTTTGTATTATCGCGAAATATGGGAGAGAGTGTCACTAAAATGATACATGATTTGGGCTGGACATCATTAAAAGAAAGGCGTTTTTCGTTGCGACGGAATATTCTCACGAAATTCCAACGAGATTGGGATAATAGAGAATTGTGAAGGTGGTTCGATGAAGCCCCTGCCAGGCACTTAAATGTGATTTGCAGAGTACCCATGTAGATGTAGAGGTAGATCATCATAATCATTTTCTCTTTCTACGCGGACCTGTCACATTAATGGAGCCACCGATGTTCGATGTCAATGTGCCAAGTGTGAAATCATTTCCGAAGCGGCCAAGTTTGTAAACTGTTCTTTGACTCCGTGGTTGAATTGTACCGTGTGTATCAAAATGGCAGACCATGTTGTCTGTTAGACATTTTACATCACTGGGTAAGTGGTCAAAAATTTTTGCTACAGCGTTGTGTACCCCTTTCTGTGCTAAAGACAACCTTAATGTTGAGTAATTAATGTCATTTTTTCTTCTAGTATTGTAATTATGTACCTCATTGTTCCTTTTGAACTAGTGGATTATTTACAACAAACTTCGTGAGGGAATAAATGTACTGTGAAGCAATAGTCAGAATGCCCAACTCCTTAAACTGATGTCTACTAGATGATTGCGGGTGAGCGTCACATATTATTGTTACGGGACGTTTTTGGGCAATGAAGAGTTTCTTTCTTAAAGATGAGTTATCCCAGAACATTATTCCATATGACATTACTGAATGAAAATAAGCAAGATTTGTCAGCTTACTGATTTCTCTCTCCCCAAAATTTGCTGTAATTCTAAGTGCAAATGTGGCTGAACTAAATTGTTTTAGGAGTTCCAAAATGTGTTTTTTCCAATTTAAATTCTCATCAGTATGGACATGTAAGAATTTTGAAGTTTCCACCCTGTGTAGTATTTCATCACCATGTGTTGCACTTACCACTGTTGCAGTACCCCTAGAGGTACACAACTGAATATGATGAGTCTTTGTGAAATTCAGGGTGAGACCATTCGCAGAAAACCAGTCAATGATATTTCTGAGAACTTTGTTCACCATTTCTTCCGTTTATGTATGTATACTGGCAGTGATTACAATACTGGTGTCATTTGCAAAAAGAACTATTTCTACTTGTTGTACACTCGACGGTAGATCATTTACATATATGAGAAACAGTAGTCGACCTAAGATTGAGCCTTTGGGAACCCCATACGTGATTTCTCTCCAGTCAGAATTATGTCCCTGGATTCTGTTGGTTGAATTACTACTAGTACAACTTTCTGCATTCTTTTGGTTAGATATGACATGATCCATTGGTTGGCTACACAGGCAATCCCATAAAACTTGAATTTATCTAGGAGTATACTATGATCCACACAATCAAATATCTTGGACAGGACACAGAAAATACCTACCGGTGCTATTTTGTTATTTAATGCTTGTAATATCTGGTATGTGAATATGTAAATGGCATTCTCAGTAGAGTAACCCTTCTGAAACCCAAACTGTGATTTGCTGAGGATGTTATTGTTGCAAAGGTGAGATACTGTTCTAGAATACATTACCTTCTCAAACATTTTGGAAAATGATGTCAGCAGTGAAATAGGTTGGTAGTTACTGACGTCTCTCTTATCACCTTTCGTAAAGATGGGTTTAACAACGGCATATTTTAGTCTCTCTGGAAAAATGCCTTGAGTTAATGATGTATTACATATTTCGGACAGTACCGGACTTACTATACGGGAATAAATCTTTAGTAGTCTATTGGAAGCACCATTAAAACCAGAAGAGCTCTTATTTAACTCATTGGATTTTTTCTGGTTGGTTATAATTTTAGTGAATATATTTTACAGAGAGAAAACTGACAGGGCTAAAGGTCTTTTTTTGTCTCTCTCGTTTCTAGTGAAGAGCAATAATTACACCATTGTTCCTGTATTCATCCACAAATATTCTGTAAATAATTTTGTATAACTTTTCCTCGAACTTTAACCATTAGTATCATCTCCAGCCCCTTCCTTTTTTTCATACGTCGAATGACATTGCCCAATACATTTGACATTACGCCCCAAATGTTATTATTTTCATTATTGACAGTGTGTGTTCCTGATCCATCTCTCAAAATATACTGACGCCCGAAGAAATCTTGGAATGTTCGCATAATTTTCTCTATGTTTTTAAGTACAGTAGCACTTGACATTATAACTGACAAACGTCATGATTGTTTTCTTTATTTTCGTTTTGTTTTCAGCTACCAGATTTCATTACATCTACTCAAATCCCTCGAAGGCATTCTGCATGTTCTATTGTGTTCTCATCGCCGTATTTCTTTAGCACTCTCCTCAGACACCGACCAACAGATAAGCTTTAGCGGTACAATGAATGTATCTCTCCTTCGCTTTAGTACCTACTGCAGTCCATTTGATTTCATTTTCTTTAGCTTTTTTCGTACTTGTTTTAAAATATTTCTTGTTAAATGTCGGAATACTTGTTGAGTAAAAATTTTAGGCTGTTTAATTTATTTCTTGATTCGTTGTGCCTATGTAACGAGAACATTTAGCATTATTTTTCGTCTTTTCTCCCCCAGTATTGTTCCATTGGTTCACTGTGTGTCCTTTTTGTTCTTCTGTCCATCCCAAGTGTTGTGGGATACAGTTCGTAGCAAATTTTCGTTCCTGAATTAGGGTTCTAAAGTTCATTTTATCTTCATGAAGGCTAATTTATTTTATGTCCTCATGAACTTCTGTTAGCCAGTAGTTGTATTTTTTACCCGCCCGGATGATAGCCGTACGTGTTAATGCTCCGCTTCCGACACGAAGAGGTGCGACGGCCCCGGACCCAAATCCCGCCTCTGTTACGCGATTCACAAACACTTAGAAAATCTTTCGGTCACTTTCACACAAATAACACTACACGCAGACAGTTGTCGTACACACATTCTGTCCCAGGGGATAACGGGGTGATGGCATGAAATCGGCGCTTCCTGATCGTACCCGTAACTGTTCTTTAACTCGATAGATCTCCTGTGATTCCTGTTTCATCAGAAATCCATTTTCGTATCTTCGTCGTAAGATTGTTCTAAGAGTTTTTTTCTTGTTTTTCAATGACTTTCGTTTGGGGTCTGCGACTAGTTATCATGATTTCAGATTCTTCTTCTGTTTTAACAACTGTGCCAGAATGCTGTAATTTTCTTTTTTGAGATACAGCATTTTTATTGTATCTGTTCCAGATAATTTTTTATGGACTTCACTAATGTTTCATTTTTCGATTTGTCTCTGTTGCACGCGATATGTAATGACTTTGTCATCTAAAGCTTGTATCGTACATTTTAGTCATCTCAGTGCTTTGTGCACTGGAGAATATCTAAAGAGAAATCGTCTAGAGTGTGAATACTTTTTACATTTTCTGTATGCTTGAAGGTGTGTTCCAGTGCGAGCGGAGCTACTTGTATGGGTACCGGCTGCTGTGCTGGTGGGATGGAGCTCCGGCGCGGAGCAGCGAACGTCCTTGAGTCAAGGGCACTGGTAGCCAGCCAGCAGCCACCTGCAGCGAAACATTAATCAGCAACGTCGCTTTCCATCAACCTAGGAACGCGCTGCTCAAATTTCCGTGACAGCACCTCTCGTTACCGCAGTGCGCCTCCCACCCTCTCTGGACAAGTTTTGCAACCCCAATTGGCTGAACCCCTGTAGCGGAGACAAAGAGGTCTGCCTGCGATGTGGACATCCCGATACGAGCTCTACCACGTTCGTTTGCCAGGCCTATAGCTGACAAGGAACTCCCTATTTGTAGTTCTCTGAACCCGTGTATTATACGCACGATATAACTTGGCGCTTTCGTCGGAGCGAAGGAATCAGAGGAGCACGGATGACTTGCAACCGGTCCGAAATGTATCCGCTCGTTGCCGACCTTACCAACTAAACAACACAATACGCAGTGGCGTTGTAGGTGCCACAATGAATGCAATGTTGATTGCAATGGGTTGCTTGGCCCGCGTGAAAGAGGAGGGAATCGTTTCGCTTAAATCTCTTCTCCTCCCGTAGCAGCCCATAAGCTTGGTGGCGATCTCGGATAAGTGACTTATTATTAAAAGGACAGCTCAGCCCGAAACAAGAATAACCATTAGTATTTCACCATTAGTATTCGGGTCGGGTCACGTGACGTCCCCCGGTTGCCACTTTGGAGACTGGATTTCATCTCATTTTGTTGTTTAAGTATTACAACCCACGTGTAACGACAGTATGCCCTTTCAACGCATTGGCGGACTGAAAAGTTATCACAAGCGTCACTCTTGGTAAGATTTGTTACAGTTAAATATCAGTTTACTTCACATCAGCGGTAAAAACCCTTTAGGAGGTCCTGAGATAAACGATACGAATCCAGACATCTTTCTACATGCAAATTTTTTTCCATTTTTCCGCGTCTGTAACAGATTCTGATACTTTCTTATTCATGCAGTAAAAGTATGTTCTCAATATTCGATGATATATACATATAAGAGCGTGCTCTTTGGGGAACCAGTTGCTTCGATATTGTAACTTCAGTCTGATTAAAAAAAAACGAAAGACGTAACTCCTGCAAATGATACGAATACTTTGCTGTTCATTCCTAACATGTCGCAATTCCCTAGGGTGTGCATAGGCAGGAACCTAAGAGGGAAGCTTAAATTACTGCGAGTGAAACAAGCAGCAATGCCATTTATATTCTCGATTTTCATAAACATTTATTTGCGATCGAATCGTTAACAGTAGTCTCCTTTTGTAAATTCAGCTGTCAAGATAAAGATCGCACCACACAGCGAGTGATAATGAATTTTGTGCAAAATAGAGAACTGACATATGTTGTCCGACTGTGATTTGTACCATAATTTCCATACTTCAAGTTCTGCATCTCGCTAAATGATCATTTAAAGAAGAAGTATACACTTAACTGCAACAAGCAACTCTATTTGTCAAGACAACTGTTCGGTACACTGACTGCTACAAACTACAAAAAAGTTTTCGGTGAATGTTTACAATACGTGAATGCTCCAAAAGCAGAAGCCAAAGATAAAAATGTCTTCGTCAGATCCATGGAGGTATAATAAGACGAGATGACGCTACAGACTTTACACTGGACGTTACTTGGCTCCAAAACATTAGCAGAATACTGTTTACGATTTCTTCTTCTTCTTCTTAACTTCTGTCATGTACACGCAATAGTTGTTGTAAATAGAAAATGTTACACGCTTTCGTGAATAACATAGCGTCAGGAAGGAATTTAAGCCGTTTTTCTGGTATTTAATGCGTATTTGGTCCTGTAATATGATGCATTTCGTATCGTTAATGTAACTTCCTTTTTGACTTACTTTTCTAATAACCAGGTAGGGAAGTATGTAATGTAAAAAGATTGCTTTCGTAATACAGCGATTTCCATAATACGGACAGTGGAAACTGATGTTCGGCCAATGTACGTTCCCGAAAATGCTGAGAAGATATTTTGCTATGTGTGGTCGCTTTATTTCCTAGAGCGTTCACTCAGAGAGCTTATAAAGTTGGACTGATAGGAAATCTAAAGTCAAATAACAGAATAAAACCATTACAGTAGAAGGAAACAGTGCGACGAAAATTCATGTACATAAAAGAAAACATGGCGTGAACAAGTGCACTTGCGAATCAGGTGTGATTCCTTTACACTTTGGAGTTAATCAGATTGACTAGTACACCTGTAAATGACGCCAGTTGGTGGTTTTGCCCAGAGGCTAATGTTTGGGCCAACCATCATAGCGGACGTCGCTTCAAGTTTTGAGGTCAAAAAAATGGTTCAAATGGTTCTATGGGACTTAACAACTGAGGTCATCAGTCCCCTAGAACTTAGAACTACTTAAACGTAACTAACATAAGGACATCACACGCATCCATGCCCGAGGCAGGATTCGAACCTGCGACCGTAGCAATCGCGTGGTTCCGGACTGCAGCGCCTAGAACCGCTCGGCCACCGCGGCCGGCTTTTTGAGGTCATGACAACTCCCATTATTATACCTTCACAGTGAGATTGCATACAGGCTCATCTGAAGCAAAGCAATTCTATGGGCTCGCGCTACCCTGAAATGTTATTGGTTATTGTTGCTTCGTGCCGAGCTGTCCGTAACAATAAGTGGATACGTGGCCTTTTTGACCGTTGTGTTTCCGAACCGTTTTGGATATGTCAGAGATAGCGCGCGACTTCCTTCCGAGCAGTTTCACATCGTTGGTTTTCCAACCAGAGCCTCCCCCACTGGTGATTTACGCCAGTCCTTTAGCAGCAGCGGATGGGTTATCACCGTCAGTTAGGCAGTGCCCTCGCCGACAGCCCCCGTTTCTGTACAGCTTCGTAGGCCTAACCTACACTGCGAATAACGGTAATAACTGCAACAACGAAAGGGAAGCCATGTCTTCTCAAGTATGATCATCGTTACTGGGTCCACAGAAAATGTGATGATTATATGAATGGTTGTGCGTGAATTCCAAACGGAGCAAGAGTCGAAGCTGTTTAAAAATTGCAAACGGTGGGATCATGACTGAACAGCAACATTCTAGTCCACCTGCCGAAGCAGAGGCGCAGATTAAGAAACAAATGCGTAACTTCAGGAAAAGAGTTCACGAAGAAAAGACAGTGCTTGTTTTCCAAATTTTTAGACAGGTATTTCAGGATTTGAAATTAAGAGAACTCCAAGACTGCATTGTGTTGCCGGCCGGGGTGGCCGAGCGGTTCTAGGCGCTACAGTCTGGAACCGCGCGACAGCTACGGTCGCAGGTTCGAATCCTGCCTCGGGCATGGATGTGTTTGATGTCCTTAGGTTAGTTAGGTTTAAGTAGTTCTAAGTTCTAGGGGACTCATGACCTCAGAAGTTAAGTCCTATAGTGCTCAGAGCCATTTGAACCATTTTTTTTGCATTGTGTTAAGCAATAAGGGAAGATACTGGCCGTGAGCACTATGGCACTTAACATCTGAGGTCATCAGTCCCCTAGAACTTAAAACTACGTAAACGTAACTAACCTAAGGACATCACACATATCCATGCCCGAGGTAGGATTCGAACCTGCGACCGTTGTGGTCGCGCGGTTCCAGACTGAAGCGCCTACAACCGCTCGGCCGCATCGTCCGGCGGAAGATACTGGGAAAACCCAGAATCCTGGTACTTTTGTAGAGATTCAACTGAGCAAAGTCGTTTGAAATTAAGATAACAATAGTGAAGAAGCGGAGAACATCCCGTGTGGAAATAGAACTATTCTTATGTTCAAACAACTGTGCACCATACACGTTGACATCGGAGGCACAGAAGAAGAGAAGAAATTATATCCCGTTTTAATTGCTTTACTCCCAGACAAAAGTCAAAATACAAACGAAAGATTATTTTTCTGTGTTTAAAATTAAGATGCCTAGGTGGTCACAGAAAACTGCAGTGCTAGAGTTTGAAATGGACACAGTCAAACCTATGAAAACAGTGTTCCCCGAAACGTAGTTTTTCAGTGGCAGTTTCCATTTCAACCAATGTATGTGGAAGAAAATACAAGAACTGGGATTAACGGAACAGTACAAGGATAGAGAAGAACTCCGACTGATTTGCCACATGTCTGCTGAAAAGGAAATGACCAGTGGAGAAAAGGTCATGACATTCGTAGTCTATATGGTCAGCTGGCTGTTGTGGCCGAGCGGTTCTAGGCGCTTCAGTCTGGAACCGCGCTGCTGCTACGGTCGCAGGTTCGAATCCTGCCTCGGGCATGGATATGTGTGCTGTCCTTAGGTTAGTTAGGTTTAAGTAGTTCTAAGTATAGGGGACTGATGACCTCAGATGTTAAGTCCCATAGCGCTTAGTCATTTGAGCCATTTTGAGACTATATGGTCAATCAACGAATGGAGAGTCCTAGTACGCCAATTGAAATGTAGAATGTTTTTAACCAGCAGCACAAGACCACGAATGCTGTCGAAACTGGCATAGGAAACCGAACTCCTTAATAAATCAAAAACATCTGAACGTGTACTTTCTGAGAAATAAACTGAAGCAGGTAGCAGTAAATACTATATTTGAAATTAAAGAAGAATCTATTGGTCTGCCTCTTTCAAAAAGAAGAAAAGGTACCTAAATCTTGACAAAAGGTTAAAGGACGTTATAAGTATACATAATGAGTGGGGAGATTTAAAATTATGTTTAAAATCTCTGGTTTTCTTGAGTGAATAATAAAAATGCTTAAAATAAGACAAGAAGCTTAATCATTTGCTGCAGAAATAAAAAAGCAGAGCCTCCCCACTGTTCCAGATTTCTTTGATGGTCGAAAAACCCACGGCAAAAATATATGTGATCGGAAGCACCGCTCTGACGACACTGTTTGCAAAGCCCACGGTCGAAAAGTTCACGATACTATTTGCGACTGCAACGCTCTCTGGCAGCAGCTCTCGGCTATATCTCTTGTTGATATATATTAGAGAACTTAAAGAGCAGGAGTGTAACAATTCCCATCTACCATGTTTTTTTCCTAATGTGGTGTTAAAGGGCTTTTCTTGGTAGATACTCTAGTTATGTATTGTCCTCCAATGTATGAGTTCTTTTGTTACCTCCGTTTCATTTCCACATTGTCCCACAACTTGTTACTTTGCAATTCAACTAAGTTCCTGTTGGAAGTCACTAGAAAATTAATGAAATATTGAGTAATAAGGTCGCCATTGGTTTTGTTGTTGTTGTTGTTGTTGTTGTTGTGGTCTTCAGTCCTGAGACTGGTTTGATGCAGCTCTCCATGCTACTCTATCCTGTGCAAGCTTCTTCATCTCCCAGTACTTACTGCAACCTACATCCTTCTGAATCTGCTTAGTGTATTCATCTCTTGATATCCCTCTACGATTTCTACCCTCCACGCTGCCCTCCAATACTAAATTGGTGGTCCCTCGATGTCTCAGAACATGTCCTACCAACCGATCCCTTCTTCTAGTCAAGTTGTGCCACTAGCTCCTCTTCTCCCCAATTCTGTTCAATACCTCCTCATTAGGTATGTGATCTACCCATCTAATCTTCAGCATTCTTCTGTAGCACCACATTTCGAAAGCTTCTGTTCTCTTCTTGTCATCTAGAAAAGAAAGAGGTAACTTGTGCAGTTCTTTGAGTCTACGCATTCATGGGGACGACGGTTCAAACCCGCATCTGAACATCCAGATGTAGATTGTCCGTGATTTCCCTAAATTGCTCCAGTCAGAAGCCGCTATGGTTCCTTTGAAAGGGCACGGTCTATTTCCATTCCCCTCCTTGACACAATTTGAGCTTGTGTTCTGATCACCTCGATGTCGACGGGACGTTAACCCAACCTTCCTTCCTTCCCATGCGTCTACATCAGAACAGCTACTCAACTTTCGTAACCACATATTATCAGTTGACACTTTTGTACTATAACTCACAGTAAACATTCATCGACATTTAATATAAAGAAAATTATTACGACATACTGACAAAAAATCTTACAGATAATGTAATCGGTAAATAAACAGCGGCAAAGTGTCTACACAGGAAAACCTAGAGACTCATCAATGTACTGCACCTCCATGGAACTTTTATTCAGCCATTCCTGTGGAGCGCCTAGTGTACATCATTTCTGTATCAGATCTCAGCCATGAGTGAGATCTTGCCCAGCGGCTGGGGACCGAAATTCACTTAAATGCACGATTTTGAAACGAGCCAATCGGTGTTTGCCAGTTTTCCCATAACAAGTCAGGCGAAGTCCTCTTGTTGCAAATACTGACTTATTGCACAATAATTATGAAATATACCTCTCCCTTTAAAAGCGGTCTTTTTATTTTTGAATCTTGTCTTTCAGATCCTTCACTGTGCCAGTAATTTGTAATTTAGGGTTCGTTATTTTATGCTATAATCTCTTTCCACTGCTTTTCCATTGGAAACGTCCACCCTCTCGAGGACTGTGGATGGGGGTGCGCGACGGGACCATTCAAAGATAAGGGAAATTAGAGCTGGTACTGAGGCGTTCAGACAGTCGTTTTTCCCTCGCGCGATCCGCGAATGGAACAGAGGAGGGTAAATATGACTTTGGCTCGAATTGTGCCCTCCGCCACACACCGCTTGGTGGCTAGCAGAGTATATATGTAGATGTAGAAGTAGAAGATAAGGCCTGTTAGGTGACAGCTCCTTCAAGGAAAAAAAAAACGGCTTACTTTTCTGGAGCCGGCCATTGTGACCGAGCGGTTCTAGGCGCTTCAGTCCGGAACCGCCCTGCTGCTACGGTAGCAGGTTCGAATCGTGCCTCGAGCATGGATGTGTGTGATGTCCTTATGTCCTTAGGTTAGTTAGGTTTTAGAAGTTCTAAGTCTAGGGGACTGATGACCTCAGATGCTAAGTCCCATAGTGCTTAGAGCTATTTGAACCATTTGAACGTTTCTGGAACGCTTTCTCTGGACGTGTCCTGCCAATAAAACGCAGTCTTTGGTTAGCCTTCGCCACAACACTTTCTGTGTGTTCCTTCCAATTTAAGTTGTTCGTATTTGTAATTCCTAGGTATTTAGTTTAATTTACGGCCTTTAGATTTGACTGATTTATCGTGTAACCGAAGTTTCACGAATTTCTTTTAGCACTCATGTGCATGACCCCACACTTCTCGTTATTTAGGATCAACTGCCAGTTTTCTCACCATTCACGTATCTTTTCTAAATCGTTTTGCAATTTGTTTTGATCTTCTGATGACTTTATTAGTGTACAAAGAACCTGGGACGGCTGCTCAGATTGTCTCCCAAATCGTTTATATAGCTAAAAGGAACAGCAAAGGACCTATAACACTACCTTGGGGAACGCCAGAAATCACTTCTCTTTTACTCGATGACTTTCCGTCAATTACTACGAACTGTGACCTCTCTGACGGGAAGTCACAAATCCAGACACATAACTGAGACGATATTCCATAAGCACGCAATTTCGCTAAAAGCTTTTGTGGTACAGTCTCAAAAACCTTCCGGGAATCCAGAAATACGGGATCGAACTGAAATCCCTTGTCAATAGCACTCAACACTCCATGCGAATAAAGAGCTAGTTGTGTTTCACAAGAACGATGCTTTCTAAACCTATGTTGACTGTGTGTCAATAGACCTTTCTCTTCGAGGTAATTCATAATGATCGAACACAATATATGTTCCAGAATCATGCTGCATATTGACGTTAATGATACGTGCCTGTAATTTAGTGGATTACTCCTACTACCTTTCTTGCATATTTGTGTGACCTGTGCAACTTTCCAGTTTTTGGGTACGGATCTTTCGTCGAGCGAACAGTTGTATATGATTGCTGAGTATAGAGCTAATGCATCAGCATACTCTGGTGTACAGTCTGGACCAGAAGATTTTCTTTTATTAGGTGATTTAAGTTGCTTTACTACTTCAAATGGTTCAAATTGCTCTGAGCACTATGGGACTTAACATCTGAGGTCATCAGTCCCCTAGAACTTAGAACTACTTAAACCTAACTAACCTAAGAATATTACACACATATATGCCCGAGGCAGGATTCGAACCTGCGACCGTAGCGGTCGCGCGGTTCCAGACTGGAGCGCCTAGAACCGCTCGGCCACTCTGGACGGCTGCTTCACCACTCCAAGGATATTTACTTCTACGTTATTCATGTTGGCACCTGTTCTTGATTAGAATTCTGGAACATTTACTTCGTCTTCTTTTGTGAAGGCATTTCGGAAGGCTGTGTTTAGTAACTCTGCTTTGGCAGCACTGTCTGCACTATTGCACAGAGAAGTCATTGACTGTTTCTTGCTGCTAACGTACTTCACATAATACCAGAATCTCTTTGGATTTTCTGCCAGGTTTCGAGATAAAGTTTGGTTGTGGAGACTGTTACAAGTATCTCGCATTGAAGTCCGCGATAAATTTCGAGCTTCTGTAAAAGATCGCCAGTCGTGCGGATTTTGCGTCTGTTAAAATCTGACATGTTTTTTTCGTTGTTTCTGCAACAGTGTTCTGACCCGTTTTGTCTACCAAGCAGGATCAGCTCCGTCGTTTGTTAATTTATTTGGTATAAATCTCTCAATAGTTGCTGACACTGTTTCTTTGAATGTAAGCCACATTTGGTCTACGCTTATATTATTAACTTGGAAGGAGTGGAGATTGTCTCTCAGGAAGCAGTCAAGCGAATTTTTATCTGTTTTTTTGAATAGGTAAATTTTTCGTTTATATTTGGAGGATTTGTGGATTACAATATTCAGTCTCGCTAAGACAACTCTTTGTACAGTAATCCCTGTATCGTTTTGTTGCTCGTTATTAACTCAGGATTATTTGTTGCTAAGAGGTCAAGTGTGTTTTCACAACCGTTTACTATTCGCGTGGACTCATGAACTTTAACTGCTGGAAATAATTTTCAGATAATGCGATTAGCACAATTTCGGATTGTGTTTTATGCATACTTCCGGAATTAAACATCTATTTTCGCCAACATATCGAGGGTAAATTAAAGTCACCACCAACTAGAATCGTATGAGTCGGGTACGTGTTTGAAATCAAACTCAAGTTTTCTTCGAATCTTTCAGCAACTGTATCATCTGAATTGGGAGATCGGTAAAAGGATCCAATTATTATTTTATTCCGGTTGCCAACAATGACCTCTGCACATACTAACTCACAGGAACTATCTACTTCAATTTCGCTACAAGATGTACTACTTCTAACAGCAACAAACATGCCACCGCTGTTGGCCGTTGTGGCCGAGCGGTTCTAGGCGCTTTAGTCTGGAACCATGGATGTGTGTGATGTCCTTAGGTTAGTTAGGTTTAATTAGTTCTAAGTTCTAGGCGACTGATGACCTCAGAAGTTAAGTCGGATAGTGCTCAGAGCCATTTGAACCATTTGACACGATGGGACGCGACATAACGCGATGTTGATGTGACGCTGAGAGCAATGGGATGGAACTCGCATACTTGGATGAAATATTTAAACTTTAAAAATACGAAAATTAGTAAAAAAAAGTGGAAGAATACGTAGGCGTAGTCTCTGCTGATACCTCGAATGGTGAAACTCACATGACATTAAATTTAATTTGTTATTAACAAACAACTCTATGATGTGACTTAATGTAACTACAATAACATTAATTTGTTATTAACAAATATCCGCAACCTGAACCTGTCCCTATGGTGCACAGCTCCGGAGTGAACTCACCCTCTCAAGGGCCCAGTTATAAAAGATGAAGTTTGTGAGGGGTTGCTTGAAATAGGTAGGTCCAGAGGAAGAGGAGGGGAGGGGAGTGTGTGGGGATGATCTTTATCAACCGCCAGTGGTTTCCCAGGGGGAGGGAAGTGGGGAAGAGGGGGCTGACATTGAATATAGGTCGCCCAAGGGTGTAAACTGATATAGGGAGTGTAGCCTGAGAACCCTCTCATCTTATTAGTGATCTTGATCTGACGCCCCTTGTATCTAGTATGCCCACTAATAACCTACTAACATCTTGACAACATAACTGACATTCAAGCCATTGCGATGCGCGATTTGATCAAAGTGCCAAAGAAGGACTTTTTTGACGGGTATGCGCGGTTGTGCGAATGTACTGAGCGTTGTAGTCACGTTGGAGGTGACAATGTAGATCACGTGAAAAATTAGATTTCAGTATATTTTTTTATTTTTGATTGACGGGATACTTGTATTTTATTAAATCTGCTTCATTGATTCATGTTTCAGTTCTGAATTTCTCGCTGTCCTGATTAGATGAAATGGAAGCTAGAGCTTTGACGTATACACTGATGAGCCGAAGCTTGGGAAGAGCTGCCCATCGCAAGATTGAGTGCCGCCTGGTGGCGCTGTTGGCACCTGACGCAGTGAGGAAAGTACGCTGCTGGCCATTAAAATTGCTACACCACGAAGATGACGTGCTACAGACGCGAAATTTAACCGACTGGAAGATGATTTAGCTTTTCAGAGCATTCACACAAGGTTGGCGCCGGTGGCGACACCTACAACGTGCTGACATGAGGAAAGTTTCCAACCGATTTCTCATACACAAACAGCAGTTGACCGGCGTTGCCTGGTGAAACGTTGTTGTGATGCCTCGTGTAAGGAGCAGAAATGCGTACCACCACGTTTCCGACTTTGATAAAGGTCGGATTGTAGCCTATCGCGATTGCGGTTTATCGTATCGCGACACTGCTGCTCACGTTGGCCGAGATCCAATGACTGTTAGCAGAATATGGAATCGGTGGGTTCAGGAGGGTAATAAGGAACGCCGTGCTACATCCCAACGGCCTCGTATCACTAGCAGTCGAGATGACAGGCATCTTATCCGCATGGCTGTAACGGATCGTGCAGCCACGTTTCGATCCCTGAGTCGGCATATAGGGACGTTTACAATACAACAACCACCTGCACGAACAGTTCGACGACGTTTGCAGCAGCATGGACTAACAGCTTGGAGACCATGGTTGCGGTTACCCTTGACGCTTCATCACAGACAGGAGCGCCTGCGAAGGTGAACTCAACGACGAACCTGGGTGCACAAATGGCAAAACGTCATTTTTTCGGATGAATCCAGGTTCTGTTTACAGCTTCATGATGGTCGGATCCGTGTTTGGCGACATCGCGGTGAACGCACATTGGAAGCGTGTATTCGTCATCGCCATACTGGCGTATCACCCGGCGTGATGGTATGGGGTGCCATTGGTTACACGTCTCGGTCACCTCTTGTTCGCATTGACGGCACTTTGAACAGTGAGTGGACGTTACATTTCAGGTATGTTATGACCCGTGGCTCTACCCTTCATTCGATCCCTACGAAACCCTACATTTCAGCAGGATAATGCACGACAGCATGTTGCAGGTCCTGTACGGGCCTTTCTGGATACAGAAAATGTTCGACTGCTGCCCTGGCCAGCACATTCTCCAGATCTCTCACCAATTGAAAACGTCTGGTCGATGGTGGCAGAGCAACTGGCTCGTCACAATACGCCGGTCACTACTCTTGATGAACTGTGGTACGTGTTGAAGCTGCGTGGGCAGCTGTACCTGTACACGCCATCCAAGCTCTGTTTGACACAATGCCCAGGCCTATCAAGGCCGTTATTGTGGCCAGAGGTGGTAGTTCTGGGTACTGATTTTTTCAGGATCTATGCACACAAATTGCGTGAAATGTAATCACATGTCAGTTCTAGTATAATATATTTGTCCAATGAATACCCGTTTATCATCTGCATTTCCTCTTGGTGTAGCAATTTTAATGGCCAGTAGTGTAGATTTTTCGATTGTGCATCGTTGGTGCGTTTCGTGGCATCTATTCGTAGAAATTGTTTATTTGCATGTTTTACCGGTTCAATGTTATGTTTTAGTCCATTTAGAAACTACACATTCATTTGTATTGTTTACAATCAAGTTTCGCCACCTCTCGCTTCTTGTTAATTGTATATTACCCCACCAAACAACATGAATTTACGAACGTTCTTATTCTTATTACTATTTGCTTAGCGCTAGCCTGTTTACATAGCCTGGTAATTGTTCCGTGTCAAAAATGGGCTATTCAATAGTTTTATTATACTTGACACGATATGTCTCATTTCTAATATTGTTCGTGTTTGACATAAAAAAGTCTAAAGCATCTCAAATATATACGTTGTTAACACACCAGTAGTAAATGGGCCAACTATTTTCCAGGGCTTCTTACAAGAAGTCTCCTAACTCATCTAAATCGGCTAAAACAGTTGCGTCATTTCCCACAATCCGAGGAACAGCCCGAGGTGTTTGTGATGCTTGGAGCCAGTCTCCCTGAAAATGGTTCCGCGCGACGCCGGTCATAGAGCTTGCGTCGTACGTGAAACACAATGTATTATGACTTAATATGGATTTCACCTTTGTAGGATACTCTTTGAAAAAGCTGTTTTCCAATATACAGAAAATGGTATCATTTGTTTTTTTTTAAGTTGTGGGTTGTTAACAAGTTGTGATTTTTTATGCTTTTTGCCTCAATCCTATTTTGATTTTTGCCCCTTTGTTGTTTGAGTATACTGAGGTGGCGAAAAGAGGCCGCTTCCTAAGCAAGTAAGAGGTTGAAACTAATACTTATGCGACCTGTGTACAGCTCAAGAAAATGCGAAAGGGAACTTGTCCCACTGTCGCTCAGTAACTGAGCAGTCTCTAACGAAGCACGTTCTCGAAAGTGGAGCTGAATTTCAAGTACCACGGTGAACAATACATTGCCACATTAATAACGATTTGAAAACAAAAAGATTCAGACCGACTGACACTGACAAGCAGCAGCGATTTGCAGCCTGTTTTGCGTTGTTGGCATAATTTCCTGACGGCGTATCTCCCCATTATGTGCCAGAGTTGGAAAAGGTTCAAGAGCGGGACTGAAATTAAAGGTGAAAGAATATCAATGATCAGATTCTCTGAAAGATGAAAGCAAAGAAGAATTACAGGATCCGTTGAATGGAATTAACAGTCTAATGAATACAGAACATGGACCGAGAGTAAATCGAAGAAAGACGAAGGTAATGAAAAGTATCAGAAACGAGAACAGCGAGAAACTTAATTTAAGAATTGGGGATGACGATGTAGACGAAGTTAAGGAATTCTGCTACTTAGGCAGCAAAATAACCCGTGATGGACGGAGCGCTCCTGGTGAAGAGAAGTCTACTAGTATCAAACATGGCCTTAATTAAAGGAAGTAATTTCTGAGAATGTCCTCCTGGAGCACAGCATTGTATGGTAATAAAACGTGGACTGTGGGAAAACCAGAACAGAGAGAATCGAAGCATTTGAGATGTGTTACTACAGATGAATGTAGAGCATTAGGTAGACTGATAAGATTCGGCAAGGAATGGAGTATAGGGAAAACAGGAGCAAGGAGAAAGGATAGGATGATAGGACATATGTTAAGACACCAGGGATTATCTTCCGTGGTACTAGAGGGAGCTGTAGAGGGTAAATCTGTAGCGGAAGACAGAGACATCCAGCAAATAATTGAAGACGTAGGTTGCAATTGCTACTATGAGATGCAAAGGTCGGCACAGGAGAAGAATTCGTGGGCAGTCCACATTAAACCGGTCACAAGCCCCCCCCCCCCCAAAAAAAAAGACTATATATCAACATTACTAGTTGTATCCAAGATTTTTTAGAAAGGTGGTTTCACACCTGAGCGACCTGTCGAAAAGCATTGAAAGTGACTGTGTTGTACTTGTTCTATGCCTACACAGCTTACACACTATGCAGACACAGAAAGACCGGTGAAGACGTGTTGGCTTCCCCATTCTCCCCCGACTTGCCATTCACGTCTCGACGCCCCGCTGTCTGTCTCCTGCTCAGTCGCTGGTGGAGTACTCGTTATGCTTCGTCTTCTGCTGCCCCTGTTAACAAATATGGTTAAACGTGTACCGCAGCGGAACAATTTGTACGATTGTATCGAACGGCAACATAAAATTCCACTTTAAAAATCGCACATTTTGTTCGTAACGAGAAGCAAACCGATGTTCTCCGTTGGCGCTAGAGCTTTCGATTTGTTCTTCTATTTTAGGATTGTAGTTTAAACATTTTGCCTATGCCGTTGTCACTGTTCACCTTTAGGTCCATCATTTAAATATTAGGTTTTCCACAGCGATCTTCTGTTATGCACTTCATCCCTAGACAGTACGTCATCTTCAAAGTAGTTGAAAATTTCGTTGCTCAAAAACTAAATTGTGTTTGTTCAAATCTTTTAACTGTTACAAAGTGCATGTTCTGTAATTACGCTACTGGCCATTAAAATTGCTACACCGCGAAGATGACGTACTGCAGAGGCGAAATTTAACCGACAGGAAGAAGATGCTGTGATATGCAAATGATTAACTTTTCAGAGCACAAGGTTGGCGCCGGTGGCGACACCTACAACGTGCTGACATGAGGAAAGTTTCCAACTGATTTCTCATACACAAACAGCAGTTGACCGGCGTTGCCTGGTGAAACGTTGTTGTGATGCCTCGTGTAAGGAGCAGAAATGCGTACCATCACGTTTCCGACTTTGATAAAGTCCGGATTGTAGCCTTCCGCGATTGCGATTTATCGTATCGCTACACTGCTGCTCGCGTTGGTCGAGACCCAATGATTGTTAACAGAATATGGAATCGGTGGGTTCAGGAGGGTAATACGGAACGCCGTGCTGGATCCCAACGGCCTCGTATCACTAGCAGTCGAGGTGCCAGGCATGTGATCCGCATGGCTGTAACGGATCGTGCAGCCACGTCTCGATCCCTGAGTCAACAGATGGAGACGTTTGCAAGACAACAACCATATGCACGAACAGTTCGACGACGTTTGCAGCAGCGTAAACTATCAGCTTGGAGACAATGGCTGCGGTTACCCTTGACGCTGCATCACAGATAGGAGCGCCTGCGATGGTGTACTCAACGACGAACCTGGGTGCACAAATGGCAAAACGTCATTTTTTCGGATAAATCCAGGTTCCGTTTACAGCATCATGATGGTCGCATCCCTACATTTCAGCAGGATAATGCACGACCGCATGTTGCAGCTCCTGTACAGGCCTTTCTGGATACAGAAGATGTTCAACTGCTGCCCTGGTCAGCACATTCTCCAGATCTCTCACCAATTGAAAACGTGGTCAATGGTGGCCGAGCAACTGGCTCGTCACAATACGCCAGTCACTACTCTTGATGAACTGTGGTACACGGCATGCAAGCTCTGTTTGACTCAATGCCCAGGCGTATCAAGGCCGTTATTACGGCCAGAGGTGGTTGTTCTGGGCACTGGTTTCTCGAGACCTATGCACCAAAATTGGGTGAAAATGTAATCACATGTCAGTTCTAGTATAATATATTTGTCCAATGAATACCCGTTTATCATCTGCATTTCTTCATGGTGTAGCAATTTTAATGGCCAGTAGTGTAGATTTTCCGATTGCGCATCTATTCGTAGAAACAGTTTATTTGCATGTTTTGCCGGTTCAGTGTTATGTTTTAGTCCATTTAGAAACTACATATTCATTTGTTTTGTTTACAATCAAGTTTCGCCACCTCTCGCTTCTCGTTAATTGTAAATTACCCCACCAAACAACATGAATTTACGAACGTTCTTATTCTTATTACTATTTTTCCTCTGTCATGTGATATCAGTCTATGAAAATTTTATGATGTCCGTTATGGGACACATAGGGTCAAAGGATTAACAAAACACACACGAAAATTCTAAAAATGAGTAAACGATTTATTCTTCTGGCATCAACTGGCGGGTCTGCTTTTGCGCCACGCTTATCAAAAACATATTACGCTAGTGCCCATACTCACTCGTTGAACTTTTTGTACTTGTCCAGTGTGTCGCTGATCTTAAATGTTTGGTTTCAAGTGTATAGTAAGGTACAGTGGTAATCATATTTTAATGTGTGTGTGTGACGAGACAGAGATAAAGAAGCAGATATTTTGTATACCTGACCTTATCGTAATTGGTTTTGCGTGACTGTGTGTGTGTGTGTGTGTGTGTGTGTGTGTGTGTTTGTTGGGGGGTCTGTGGGTAGGGGAGAGAGAGAGAGAGAGAGAGAGAGAGAGAGAGAGAGAGATAGATAGAGAGAGGGGGAGATCTGAACCGCGAACTTCAGCAAAGGGGCCAGACACTGAGATCGTTTGCATTACTTAAAATTGAATAATTACGTCATTGATGTTACGGCCTGATGTCATTGAGGCCAAGGAAACCATATAGTCCTCCCAGACATTTGTCCAGTGGTCGTGGTCTTTCGAGAAACCCCAGCTCGTGACACGAGTCAGGTTGAAGTGCACTGTTCCTCCTTTATGGAATAAGACTAAGTCTTGCTCAGAAGTCTCTTAGCGATGTCGAGACCGTAAAGAGGCAGAGGCTGGTGCAATGAGGACAGGTAAGAGGAATGTGTATACGGTGGCTGTTGCGCAGGATAAAAAGTCAAGGACTGTTGAAGCTGGCCAGCAAGGCGAGGCCAGGGTATTTTAGAAGATCACGCGATGGTGCAATTGGTCGCGCGCAGAGCCCTCTGTCGGCAGCACATCAAAGACTCCTTAAGGAGCGCAGCATTTTGCGCCCGCTTTGACGCTGTTTTATTCCGGGAGGGCCCGCGTCGAACGGACGACCTGTAGTGGCTGCCCCCTCCCCACTACCAGCCGCATTCCCTCTCCCCTAACCCCCTCCCATGGCCGTGCGGTAGCGGTTCGGGGAAAGCCGGCTGTGCGGCACACGTGTGCTGGCGGCGCCACTTGTGCAGGAAGTTTATGCTACTGCTGTAGCACGGCTAGGGGGAGGGAGGTGTAGGCGCCTCCCTAGATGCGCCCGCAGCTCGTACTCATCTGCCATCTGCTCCTGTCACTTACCACACTCAACACTTCCTGGCTTAAATGACGCGTCACTGGCCACAAATCCCTTACGTAGGCGGAATTTGGGACTTCCGCTACACTCACTAGATGAAGGCGGCGCCAGACACACGGCATTCACCGAGCAAGTACTCACCGAATGCCGAATTGCTCGCCGCGGTGTCGAGGATTACTCGCACCTTGAACCAGATTTGCGTACATTGACCTGCGTCAAGTCGCTCCGTGAAAAGTATTCGCCGTTGACTAGTTTTATGGAATGCAAACCGTTTCGGAGCTAGTAATTAGCGTAGCTGCTTCTGTTGCGCTGTCGTGTGGTAGTATGTCAAGAATCGGAGAAGAATAAGACAGTGAATGTTGTCAATCAAAGCAGGGAAATACAAGTATTAATCAGCTAAAAGGAAATGTCTGTTCATAACCTATTTTTTAACGTTTAGTCATTGATTTACTTTTTACGTGTAATTCATGACGTTTGTTGTTGTAGGTATAGTCGCGCAGTCTTATAGGCAGAACAGAACCATCTGTAAAATTCGAAAGTCTAATGAAGATTTTAGCTGTGTTCATTACCAGAATGAAAAATGCTCATATCGTAGCAAAAAAAAAAAAAAGGCGAATATGTCCTGGGCAGTGTTAGTGGTGTAAATGAAGAGAACTAGCTTTTCGCCTTATCTGGCAGCATCAAAATATCTTGCAATATTCGTGCTTTTCTGCTTTTTAGTATTACTATCCATGTAACGTAATACAATGCATCGTGTCAAGTAAAATAACGTGATACATGATGTCATGTCGCACATGACACATGGCATCATGTCACACAACATGGCATTTGTCATGTCATGCAATACGACACAACTTGTCATTAAAGTTTAGTATTCGTGCATCCCCACTTTGATATATTTCCTGTTGTTACAAATGCACCCCCACTCTCTAGGCCGGCCGTGTGACCGAGCGGTTCTAGGCGCTTCAGTCCGGAATCACGCTGCTGCTACGGTCGCAGGTTCGAATCCTGCCTCGGGCAGGACTGTGTGTGATGTCCTTAGGCTAGTTAGGTTTAAGTAGTTCTAAGTTCTAGGGGCCTGATGACCTCAGATGTTAAGTCAGTGCCTGGAGCCGTTTGAACCACTCTCTAGAAGCGCATACAATATGTGTCTATTCGTTCTTACACACCTCACCACAGATGTAACACGGTGTGGGTCCAAGAGGGCTTACTGCGCTGGGAAAGTGGGTTAACTCGTAAAAAAGCGCGAATATGTCTAGATATTTTGATTTAAATGCCTTTGAAGCTGTCAGACAAGTCGAAAAGTTAGTTTTACATCCCTAACTGTGCCTAGGACATATTCGCCTCTTTTGTGCTACGATAGGAGCATTTTTCATTCCGGATTCCAACTTTTACTTTACCATAATGTTGACATAAGACCGCCATAGCTCGGCAACCGATGTAGATTTTTGTTGACTCGGGCTACGAGAGATCGGGTATAGCTTTTTTTATTGTCTTACGAACTATTTTGCTGATATCGTGGCAACGGATAAAGCTTTCTTAACAAAACAACAGGGCTACCACAAAATACATGTATTTGTGTACATTCTTACAAAACATGAGCCGATTCGGACAAATTTGAAACATAGAAATGGCGTGCGTAAAATAACTCTTTTCAGTTCACGTAAGAACGAATTTTACGTGCTAAATTTAACTCGACTTTAAACCGTCGTATCTCGACGGCGGATAAAGATAATTGGATAAAAATTTCGTTTTGACTTTACCCATTTATCTATCTGCGTGCGAAGTTTGAAACAATTCGCACATGTTTAACGTATAGAAGTGGTGCAATTCAAAAACCTGACAGAAAAACTTGTTTTTGCAGGTAAAATCTGAACAACGATGACTGTTCTTGTACGCAAAATCCGAGCGTTGCACTTACAAACAGTGCCGTTAGCTCAACATTAATTTCAGCTCAGTTAAAATCTGTTGCAAAAGGAATTAATCGATTCGCACAATCTGCCTGGGTGCCAGCTCCGGTTCGACGTTCAAATCTTGCTTAATATACTGTAACATAGCCACAGTATGACATATATTCGAAAGGCTACACAGATGGCTGCTGGTCCACGCTAAACCAGAAACTATTCACCCATGTCCCCAGCTGAAACACGAACAGAGCACCAAGAATACCCGCACCCCCCCACCCCCTCAACCGCGATTCTACGCGCGGCTTTTTCAGACATATTTTATACAGTACAAGGATCATGGAACTGCTCTTGTTATTTACTTCGCAACAGTGTATATATAGTATATGAAATAATTATACTTACAGGTCAATAGCACAGGCGGTTCTTAGGTACCAGGTATCGGCCCATGCTGAAACATCCATGTTAGTACGTGTTGTAGCCGTCACGGCGAATGCGGACGCTGACTGGCGTCCAGTCGATCGTATAGATGGCGAACCCTGTCCTGGGATACGTTACGCCTCGCCTGCTCGATCTGTTCACGTAATTCTGTAAGAGTTGCTGGTTGACGAGTCGAATGGAGACAAGTCCGGAGATCGTGCTGTCCCGGGAAGTTGCTGGACGTCTTGCTGAACAGGTTTAGTTTCACGGCCACTGTGTGGGCGAGCATTACCTGCTGGAACAACACAGCACCTTCCTGTTGCAAGAACGGCAAAAGAACGCGTGTAACAACACACTGTACTCAGCGAGCGCTTGTTGCTTGTTAGCGTCCCGCCAGAAACACCAAAGATGAACGAGAGTTGTAACTTATGGCACCCCAGAGCATAAGGGGCCAGTGTGTCTTGAACGAATGCACCCTACGGGACAGCGCACGCCAGGGTCTACGACGTACGCACAAACGACCATCGCTTGTAGTGTGACTAGGGCCTCCCGTCCGGTAGACCATTCGACTGGTGCAAGTCTTTCGATTTGACGCCACTCCGGCGACTTGCGCGTCGATGGGGATGAAATGACGATGATTAGGACAACACAACACCCAGTCCCTGAGCGGAGAAAATCTCCGACCCAGCCGGGAATCGAACCCAGGCCCTTAGGATTAACGTTCTGTCGAGCTGACCACTCAGCTACCGGCGGCGGGCATCGCTTGTAGTAATAGTAGCTTTATTCATCCGTAGATCTCTTTTTACCAGGATTTAGTACATGTCAAAGTATTTACAAATTTAGATCAATTTAAAATAAGCTAATTTGTATAGACATATGTTTACAGACTTCTAGTTAGAGAAAATCATTAGGTCTCTTCCTGGTATACAATTCTTTTTTTTACAAATAACTTATTAAATAATGTAATGCCACATTGTCCAGTCATATCTCACTATCAGTCACCGCACACACTATACACACATTGTTTCATAACACTTCACTCACCACACACACACACACACACACTTGTGATCTCTGTGACATTTTCTGTACCGCAACGTCTCATTTGCTATCCTGAAAAGCTGAGTCAGCATCCCTCCATAATGAGTGAGGCGCTGAGCTCAGAAAGAGGAAGAGGTGTTAGTATTGTGCTATGCATAGCTTGGGGGTAGGTATTTCTAGAAAGGAAAAAAGAAGGAAAAAAAATAAAGTGAAGGCGTTATGTGGAATGTTAGATATTTTATAATAATAATTATTATTATTATTTATTTGCATGAATTTTTTATCAAAAATGGTTCAAATGGCTCTGAGCACTATGGGACTCAACATCTTAGGTCATAAGTCCCCTAGAACTTAGAACTACTTAAACCTAACTAACTTAAGGACATCACACACACCCATGCCCGAGGCAGGATTCGAACCTGCGACCGTAGCAGTCCCGCGGTTCCGGACTGCAGCGCCAGAACCGCGCGGCCACCGCGGCCGACAATTTTTTTTTTTTTATCAAATCCCTACTCTGTTTTACCTATGTAATCCTTCAATGTATAAAATGTATTGCGTGACAGGTACTTTTTTAGCTGCCTTTTTAAGTAAGTGTATTTTTGCAATTTCTTTAATCCCTTTTGGTAATTTATTGTACAATTTTATTCCCTGGTAGTAAATGCTGTTTTGAGTTTTATGTTTATTTTTTCTCGGTAAATGTAAGTTGAGTCTATCTCTTATTGCATGGTCATGGACAGAGCTGTTTGTGCAGTAATTACCAATGTTATTTTTGATGTGTACAACTGGCTGGTAAATGTATTCACATGGAGCAGTTAAAATCCCCAATGTTCTGAACAGATCTTTACACTGAGCTCGACTAGTATTTTTCGTTATTTTCTTATGGCTCTTTTCTGGAGTTTCAAAATTGTGTTCATATTTTGTGCATTTGTTCCCCAGAAAAAAGTGCCATAGCTAAGAATTGAGTGTACATATGAATAATATGTAACTAAAAGACACTGCATGTTACACACTGATGATTGGATCCTTGGCATAACATGCTGGTGACATTTTGTTTGCAAGTACCTTTGTGTGTTCACACCACTTCAACTGAGAATCAATATTCACCTCTAGAAATATTGCATTTGTTACAGAGTCTATAGAGGTTTTGTCATTTTCCCTCTTCAAACTGAAATTCGTGGCATTAGTTTTCTTTATTTTCAATGTCAATTTATTACTTATTGACCAATCATAAACTTCCTTGAGAGATTCATTTGCTTTCTCGGCAGGGAGTTTTCTTGTTTTCTCAGTGACTATAATATTGCTGTCATCAGCGAAGAGGATTTTTTCACCATGTGTGACACTATTGGGAAAGTCATTGATGTAGATCAGGAAAAGTATTGGTCCTAATATGCTACCTTGCGGAACACCTGTATTAATGTATTTTGGTTCTGGTTAAGTGTTTTACTAAATGTTTAGATCTATTTGAAGTATGTGTTATATCTACTCTTTGTACCCTATCTGTTAGGTATGATCGGAACCAGTCATTAGCTACCCCTCTTATTCCTAATGCTTCTAATTTATTTAATAGAATCTTGTGGTCAATTGTATCAAACGCCTTAGAAAGATCCAAAAATATGCCTGTGACACACTCATCTTTATCAAGAGCATCAAGTACAACTTTTGTGAAATCTACTATGGCTGACTCCGTATTTTTACCGCTTCGGAAACCAAACTGCGATTCGCTTAGAAGATTGTATTTATTCAGGTAATTCATTAATCTGTCTTTCGTAATTGTGTGTAGGTGAAACCTGCTTTAATCGCCGAAGACCACAGCGCGCCACTCCATGTTGCAAGTGACCATCTCACGGCGCAAGTCGAGTCGTGGACGTCGATGCTGTGGCACGCTGCTAATAACCGGTTCGCAGCAGATTGTGTCTGGGCTCACAAGCCCTCTTATCTGTGCTGTGGTAGCTGCCACTGCTGCGGACGTCTGTGCTGCGGGGACGTGCAGGACCTCGTCTACAGGTGTGAGAATGTTCACGTGATCGCTGATGCTCCCACCGTTCCACAACTGATGCCTCCAGAGCATTTGCACCACACTGAGCCTTCTGGCTGCGAGCATTCCCTATTAAACACAGGTGGCGCTCAGCTAGCTATGTCACTACGCTATCTGTCGGCGGACAACGTTGAAACCATCATCAGTACACCTACTATCCCCCAGGCGGCATCGGATCGAAATCGACGACGTCTTTCCAGGTGTACTACTTATTTTTCCTACAGTGTATCTTCAGTTCAGAGTATGTTAATGTAACAATACGTTTTTCGTTGCAAATCCAGATTTTGCACTACACAACAAGTTGCTTCATTCGTTTTCTTTATTTATGCGCTGTACTTTCGCATCACAATGGCAAAGCCGCCGAAAACGAGCAAATCGTCATTGTCGGAGCACCACGATTTCCAAGCACAAACTCATGCTCGTGTGAAGGCGAAAGGGATTTGTGCATGAATGCACTCGCATCATTGTCAACCTCCTGTTACGTGAATAACTGCCTTTACCTAGCACGTCGTAATGAATGAATGAACGACCGAATGGCATTATTGCACTCACGACTCGACAACAAGGACGCCCAGTCCCGAAGGAATAAAATCTCCTACACCACTGGGAATCGAATCCGGATCCCAGCTATCTAGAGACAGCGACGCTGACCGCTAGAACATCAGCTGCTGACACCGCGTCGCGGACAGCACGGTAAACATTTGCGAATAGTACCTGCAATTACTTTAAAAATGAGACGTTGCTGCACATATTCTGTCTGCTCCGTGTATCCATGAGACTGTGCGTACCTGTAGGTGTCAGTTTGTTTAGGGTGGATTTGCTACCAGTTCTGCACACAGATATACGGCGGTAATGTCAGAGGTGAACACAGTTAAGAAAAATAGGAATTTCATAGTGCAATGTACGCTCAGGTGACTAAAGTTATGTTATAGCAGCTCGACGTGGCATTGGCGCAACAAGTCATTAGAAGTCCCCTGCAGAAATATTGAGCCATGCTGCCTCTATTGCAGTCCATAATTGCGAAAGTGTTGCCGATGCAGGATTTTGTGCCAGAACTGGCCTCTCAGTTATGTTCGATGGGGTTCATGTCGAGCGATCTGGGTAGCCAAATCGTTCGCTAGGATTGTCCAGAATATTCTTGAAACTTGTAATGTTGTTGCTTTAATTTGTTCTGCCGGCGGTGCTGCTATTCACGACCATAAAAGTGGGTTAAAAGCTGTGAGCTGTCTGGGGAAGTTAACCTTGCATTACTGAGCAACTGTTTCACCAGGTATCCAGTCTAGCTTACCAAATTCCCAACTAGACTAACATTAATTATAATCTTTTAATAGTCATACGACAACCGGTGATATATATATATATATATATATATTTATATATAAAAGAGAATTTAAATAAAAAGAAATAAATCAGTTTATATTTGGAAATTTATTTTAACATTGATCATTGAAATTTCAGCATATTAAACTTGATTCATAACTAAACTGGTGCCTTATTTAGGATTGTGTAAATGTGAGTTTGTTCAAAAATGGTTCAAATGGCTCTGAGCACTATGCGACTTAACTTCTGAGGTCATCAGTCGCCTAGAAGTTAGAACTAATTAAACCTAACTAACCTAAGGACATCACACACATCCATGCCCGAGGCAGTATTCGAACCTGCGACCGTAGCGGTCGCCCGCTTCCAGACTGTAGCGCCTAGAAATGCACGGCCACTCCGGCCGGCTGTGAGTTTGTAATCTTACAGAAAACATCAAATATGGAGCCAAGATTGGGAGACTGCATACAACACTGCATTCATAAAATAACACACGAAGAACGTTGAAACATATGCAAGAGGAAATTAACCACTACCAACCGTTTCAATTTTCACTCAAAGAAGTTACGTTCTTAGTGCAATCCTGTCCGTCATGTAATTACCACACACTGGTATACTAAATTCATACTAACTCTGTGAAATCTTCTCGAAAAGAAAAGCTGAGGGCTACTTTGATGATTACACCACATGTTTCACGTGGTCAACTTGGTTTACACAAAGAGTGTAACTCCACAATAATTTTGATAATTAAAATAAATTAGATCGAAAAGCAATTTACAAAAGAAAAACCTCGAACTGGTTACTATCGTCTTACCACTAACCTGATGGGTCAAACAATTGTATAAGCACGTGGTACTGGTCTCACAAAGTACACCCCACGTGGGTTGAACATAAAGAAAAGTTGCTATATTGAAAAATATTGTCAAGACGAGACGTTATAATCTCACGCACGTTCGCATTTAACATTGATGATCTTAGTTAAAGTTACTGATCAACACGTGGTTCCACTTTACTCACAAAGTAGTGACAAAGCAACTACTGGAAGATGTTCTGAACTTCACACTCGAAATACATTGCATTGCAATTTAAGATAACATTAGATGTTTTAGAGCTAAACCTGAAATAAAGGTGATTAAATTTTCAGTTAGGCTGAACTTAAGAAATCCATTGTCCTACCGACTTAGCAGAGACGTGCTTAGCCGGAGATCTTACCACTTCAGACGCTCACCGCGGACCGACTGCCGTGGTCCCTTCCTGAGGGTGGCTCACAAATACAAACGGAAGTGGCCAGAGGGGCAGCTTCAAATACCAACATGACAAGGGACGGGCAGGACCATACTAAGGATAGAAACCTCTTTGCTTTTAGAAAGCGTAGCTACCTGTTCCGACGTTGGTCCTACTGTTCTCTAGCAGACAGGCTTGTCTGCTACCCTCAAGCATGCAATTAGAAATACATTTGCTCATTCATCCTCTCACACAGAAGGGAATGGGGATGACAGTATCTTATCATATACAGTATATAAAAGAAAGCAGATGTAGGTTCCGTATGAGACTGTGTGACATGAATTACATATAAACTGTGTTTTAAACATCTACATCTACATCTACATTGATACTCCGCAAGCCACCCAACGGTGTGTGGCGGAGGGCACCTTACGTGCCACTGTCATTACCTCCCTTTCCTGTTCCAGTCGCGTATGGTTCGCGGGAAGAACGACTGTCTGAAAGCCTCCGTGCGCGCTCTAATCTCTCTAATTTTACATTCGTGATCTCCTCGGGAAGTATAAGTAGGGGGAAGCAATATATTCGATACCTCATCCAGAAACGCATCCTCTCGAAACCTGGCGAGCAAGCTACACCGCGATGCAGAGCGCCTCTCTTGCAGAGTCTGCCACTTGAGTTTATTAAACATCTCCGTAACGCTATCACGGTTACCAAATAACCCAGTGACGAAACGCGCCGCTCTTCTTTGGATCTTCTCTATCTCCTCCGTCAACCCGACCTGGTACGGATCCCACACTGATGAGCAATACTCAAGTATAGGTCGAACGAGTGTTTTGTAAGCCACCTCCTTTGTTGATGGACTACATTTTCTAAGCACTCTCCCAATGAATCTCAACCTGGTACCCGCCTTACCAACAATTAGTTTTATATGATCATTCCACTTCAAATCGTTCCGTACGCATACTCCCAGATATTTTACAGAAGTAACTGCTACCAGTGTTTGTTCCGCTATCATATAATCATACAATAAAGGATCCTTCTTTCTATGTATTCGCAATACATTACATTTGTCTATGTTAAGGGTCAGTTGCCACTCCCTGCACCAAGTGCCTATCCGCTGCAGATCTTCCTGTATTTCGCTACAATTTTCTAATGCAGCAACTTCTCTGTATACTACAGCATCATCCGCGAAAAGCCGCATGGAACTTCCGACACTATCTACTAAGTCATTTATATATATTGTGAAAAGCAATGGTCCCATAACACTCCCCTGTGGCACGCCAGAGGTTACTTTAACGTCTGTAGACGTCTCTCCATTGATAACAACATGCTGTGTTCTGTTTGCCAAAAACTCCTCAATCCAGCCACACAGCTGGTCTGATATTCCGTAGGCTCTTACTTTGCTTATCAGGCGACAGTGCGGAACTGTATCGAACGCCTTCCGGAAGTCAAGAAAAATAGCATCTACCTGGGAGCCTGTATCTAATATTTTCTGGGTCTCATGAACAAATAAGGCGAGTTGGGTCTCACACGATCGCTGTTTCCGGAATCCATGTTGATTCCTACATAGTAGATTCTGGGTTTCCAGAAATGACATGATACGCGAGCAAAAAACATGTTCTAAAATTCTACAAGAGATGGACGTAAGAGATATAGGTCTATAGTTTTGCGCATCTGCTCGACGACCCTTCTTGAAGACTGGGACTATCTGTGCTCTTTTCCAATCATTTGGAACCCTCCGTTCCTCTAGAGACTTGCGGTACACGGCTGTTAGAAGGGGGGCAAGTTCTTTCGCGTACTCTGTGTAGAATCGAATTGGTATCCCGTCAGGTCCAGTGGACTTTCCTCTATTGAGTGATTCCAGTTGCTTTTCTATTCCTTGGACACTTATTTCGATGTCAGCCATTTTTTCGTTTGTGCGAGGATTTAGAGAAGGAACTGCAGTGCGGTCTTCCTCTGTGAAACAGCTTTGGAAAAAGGTGTTTAGTATTTCAGCTTTACGCGTGTCATCCTCTGTTTCAATGCCATCATCATCCCGTAGTGTCTGGATATGCTGTTTCGAGCCACTTACTGATTTAACGTAAGACCAGAGCTTCCTAGTATTTTCTGTCAAGTCTGTACATAGAATTTTACTTTCGAATTCAATGAACGCTTCACGCATAGCCCTCCTTACGCTAACTTTGACATCGTTTAGCTTCTGTTTGTCTGAGAGGTTTTGGCTGCGTTTAAACTTGGAGTGAAGCTCTCTTTGCTTTCGCAGTAGTTTCCTAACTTTGTTGTTGTACCACGGTGGGTTTTTTCCGTCCCTCACAGTTTTACTCGGCACGTACCTGTCTAAAACGCATTTTACGATTGCCTTGAACTTTTTCCATAAACACTCAACATTGTCAGCGTCGGAACAGAAATTTTCGTTTTGATCTGTTAGGTAGTCTGAAATCTGCCTTCTATTACTCTTGCTAAACAGATAAACCTTCCTCCCTTTTTTTATATTCCTATTAACTTCCATATTCAGGGATGCTGCAACGGCCTTATGATCACTGATTCCCTGTTCTGTACATACAGATTCGAAAAGTTCGGGTCTGTTTGTTATCAGTAGGTCCAATATGTTATCTCCACGAGTCGGTTCTCTGTTTAATTGCTCGAGGTAATTTTCGGATAGTGCACTCAGTATAATGTCACTCGATGCTCTGTCCCTACCACCCGTCCTAAACATCTGAGTGTCCCAGTCTATATCTAGTAAATTGAAATCTCCACCTAAGACTATAACATGCTGAGAAAATTTATGTGAAATGTATTCCAAATTTTCTCTCAGTTGTTCTGCCACTAATGCTGCTGAATCGGGAGGTCGGTAAAAGGAGCCAATTATTAACCTAGTTCGGTTGTTTAGTGTAACCTCCACCCATAATAATTCACAGGAACTATCCACTTCTACTTCACTACAGGATAAACTACTACTAACAGCGATGAACACTCCACCACCGGTTGCATGCAATCTATCCTTTCTAAACACTGTCTGTACCTTTGTAAAAATTTCGGCAGAATCTATCTCTGGCTTAAGCCAGCTTTCTGTACCTATAACGATTTCAGCTTCGGTGCCTTCTATCAGCGCTTGAAGTTCCGGTACTTTACCAACGCAGCTTCGACAGTTGACAATTACGATACCGATTGCTGCTCGGTCCCCGCATGTCCTGACTTTGCCCCGCACCCGTTGAGGCTGTTGCCCTTTCTGTACTTGCCCAAGGCCATCTAACCTAAAAAACCGCCCAGCCCACGCCACACAACCCCTGCTACCCGTGTAGCCGCTTGTTGCGTGTAGTGGACTCCTGACCTATCCAGCGGAACCCGAAACCCCACCACCCTATGGCACAAGTCGAGGAATCTGCAGCCCACACGGTCGCAGAACCGTCTCAGCCTCTGATTCAGACCCTCCACTCGGCTCTGTACCAAAGGTCCGCAGTCAGTCCTGTCGACGATGCTGCAGATGGTGAGCTCTGCTTTCATCCCGCTAGCGAGACTGGCAGTCTTCACCAAATCAGATAGCCGCCGGAAGCCAGAGAGGATTTCCTCCGATCCATAGCGACACACATCATTGGTGCCGACATGAGCGACCACATGCAGATGGGTGCACCCTGTACCCTTCATGGCATCCGGAAGGACCCTTTCCACATCTGGAATGACTCCCCCCGGTATGCACACGGAGTGCACATTGGTTTTCTTCCCCTCTCTTGCTGCCATTTCCCTAAGGGGCCCCATTACGCGCCTGACGTTGGAGCTCCCAACTACCAGTAAGCCCACCCTCTGCGACTGCCCGGATCTTGCAGACTGAGGGGCAACCTCTGGAACAGGACAAGCAGCCATGTCAGGCCGAAGATCAGTATCAGCCTGAGACAGAGCCTGAAACCGGTTCGTCAGACAAACTGGAGAGGCTTTCCGTTCAGCCCTCCGGAATGTCTTTCGCCCCCTGCCACACCTTGAAACGACCTCCCACTCTACCACAGGTGAGGGATCAGCCTCAATGCGGGCAGTATCCCGGGCAACCACAGTCGTAGTCCGATCAGGGGATGCGTGGGACGAGCTGGCCGTCCCCGACAAACCCCCATCCCGACCCCCACAGTGATGCCCATTGGCAACAGCCTCAAGCTGTGTGACCGAAGCCAACACTGCCTGAAGCTGGGAGCGAAGGGATGCCAACTCAGCCTGCATCCGAACACAGCAGTTGCAGTTCCTATCCATGCTAAAAACTGTTTTGCTAAGAACGTCTGAACTAATCTACAGAGAGCGCAAACAAATCGACAAAATTTAAACGGTTATTAAAATACAAGATTGCCTAGTAAATGCAGTAATGCTGCTACTTGCCTACTGCTGACACTGCTCGGCGGCGGAAGGAGACTAAGCGAAATTACACTATTCAGGTACTAAAACACGATGCTACACTCTCAAATACTATAATACGCCCGAAATTTATGAACTAAACAATGCAAGTACCAAAAACACGCAAAGAAATTAAGACTTAAACTATGTAACAAATGAGTGAGCTAGGAGTATACGACTTGCTGCTCAGCTGCTTATCCAACGGCGGCAGGGAGCACACTGACTGCGACCAACCGACACTGGCCGTTCAAAACAAAACAGTAGACAAACGACTACGCGAATTTACACTATTCAGGTACTAAAACGCGATGCTACAACTCTCAAATACTATATAAGTGTAGTAGTGTGACAGATCGTTCTTGTTTATGTGTAAAAGTAACACGTTCCACTACTCAGTCTCCTCGCAGATTGTCAGAAACGTCACAGTAAATTTAGAAGAGGAATTTATGCCGTAAATGACAACAGATTTAAGAAATTAAAATGAAAGGAATCCAGCAGAGACCTTTCAAACTAATCACGAAAAACTGTGGCCCAGTGTGCGAACATGAAGTACTTGAATGGGTGCAGATGTCTCCAAGAAGCCGAACATATCCATTTCCAGTGAGTAATCGGTTCAGTTGCACCAAGGGACCCAGTCCATTCCAAGTCAACACAGCCCATTACGGGGCCACCACCAGCTTGCTGAATGCCTTGTTGATAACTTGGATCCATCAGGTTGTGGGGTCTGCGCCACACTCAGCTCTTACCAACTGAACCCGTCTCACCAGGCCACGGTTCTCCAATCGTTTAGAGGACCTATTATGAAATTATATCTCTGTTGCACATGCCTCTAAGTGCTGCTCTAAGCAAAATTTATTAATGCCAATATTCTTAAATTTAAAACTGTGTGTTTAACAAATGTGGCAACTCCTCGTTTCTCCATCTTTTGTCTACAGAAGTAGGAGGCTAACTTAAATTCTGTAAGGTTTAATATATCTACACCAGTGATCATATTATGTTCAGAGAGGCAAATTATATCAACTGGGTTCGATTACTCTAATTCATCAATGCACATAAGTAGTTCATTAATTTTACTTCTAAGCCCTTGAATATTTTGATGCACTAAAGACAGTTGGCATTTCACATTTACTGAGATGAAATCGGGTGGAAATAAAATTTCTGCTGATTGCTGTAAATTTTTAACCAACAGCTGTGTTCGCTGATCCAATATGCCAGGATTATGATTTCTTTCTCAAACTTAATGTTTGTTTCAATCTTTACTTCTCTCATAACTTGACTTTGTTCTATCCTAAAAAAGGTGCTGTTGACTTTGTTCTGTCCTACCTATCCTAAAAAAGGTGCTGCTCCAACACCTATGACCACTCGTATATTACCACTCATGGCAGTGCCCCCCCCCCCCCCCCTTACATTTCCTGCTATTAGCCCAGCCAATTTACCCTTACCTTTCCTGTTGAGCCCTGGAGACGCACTGTAGACGATGTCGTGCTGTTAGCAAAACCACACGCGTCGGACGTCTACTGCCATAGCCCATTAACGCGAAATTTCACCACACTGAGGGTCTTCCGACATCTGTTCGGACGGAGTTTAGTTTTATAGTCCTAAGGGATTATTTCGTCGTATATCCGCCACTGATTTCTGCTGTTATTTCACGCAGTGCTGCTTGTCTTTTAGCATTGACAACTCTACACAAGCCGGCCGATGTGGCCGAGTGGTTCGAGACGCTGCAGTCCGGAACCGCGCAGCTGCTACGGTCGCAGGTTCGAATCCTGCCTCGGGCATGGATGTGTGTGATGTCCTTAGGTTAGTTAGGTTTAAGTAGTTCTAAGTATAGGCGACTGATGACCTCAGATGTTAAGTCCCATAGTGCTCAGAGCCATTTGAACTCTACACAAACACCGCTGCCCTCCGTCGTTAACTGAAGACTGTTGACCGCTGTGTTGACCGTGGTTACAAATAATGTCTGAAATTTGGGATTCTCAGCACATTCTTGACACTGCGTATTTCGGAATATTGAATTCCACGATTACCGAATTGAACGTCCCATGCGTCTAGCTCCAGCTACCACTCACAAGGGAACCTCCCCATCGCACCCCCCTCAGATTTAGCTATAAATTGACACAGTGGATAGGCCTTGAAAAACTGAACACAGATCAATCGAGAAAACAGGAAGAAGTTGTGTGGAACTATGAAAAAAATAAGCAAAATATACAAACTGAGTAGTCCATGCGCAAGATAGACAACATCAAGGAGAACGTGAGCTGAGGAGCGCCTGCCGGCACGGTAGCTCAGCGTGTTCGGTCAGAGGGTTAGCAGCCCTCTGTAATAAAAATAAACCTGAGTTCACCGATCACATACGAACTTAAACGGATGTCTTACGACGTCCGCCCCGAGCACATACAACGAACGAAAACGAACAAAATGATAATAAAAAAAAATAAATAAAGCGCCGTGGTCCCGTGGTTAGAGTGAGCAGCTGCGGAACAAGAGGTCCTTGGTTCGAGTCTTCCCTCGAGTGAAAATTTTACTTTCTTTATTTTCGCAAAGTTACGATCTGTCCGTTCATTCATTAACGTCTCTGTTCGCTGTAATAAGTTTAGTGTCTGTGTTTTGCAACCGCACCGCAAAACCGTGCGATTAGTAGACGAAAGGACGTGCCTCTCCAATAGGAACCGAAAACGTTTGATCGCAAGGTCATAGGTCAACCGATTCCTCCACAGGAAAAGACGTCTGATATATTCCATACGACACTGGTGACGGCATGTGCGTCACATGACGAATATGTTGTCGACCCACCTAACTTGCACACCTGGCGAATGGGTAAAAAGATTCTTCTTCCTTGCCCGATTTAGGTTTTCTTGTGGATGTGATAATCACTCCCAAAATAGTGATGAAAACATACGAGTTTGTCACATAAACTGCAACAAATGAATGCAACAGTTTCGCAGTCGCACAGTTTTCCCTGTGCTCTGTCAAAACATATGTTTTTTACATTTTCAAATGTTTCCGTGTGTAGACCGTCAAATCCTGCATATGTCCAAGCAAATCTGAACATGTCCAGGAATTTTGGAGAGCGAAGTTGATTGTGTGTGAGTGCCTGAACTTTGACAATTGTCTGAAAATAAAAATTTAAACTTTTCACTCGAGAGAAGACTTGAACCAAGGACCTCTCGTTCCGAGCTCCTCACGCTAACCACGTGACCACGGCGCCCGCAAGCTCACATCTTCCTTGATATTGCCTACCTTGCGCATGGACTACTCAGTTTGTATATTTTGCTCATTTTTTTCATAGTTCCACACAACTTCTTCCTGTTTTCTCGATTGATCTGTGTTCAGTTTTTCAAGGCCTATGCCTGTGCCAACTTATAACTAAATCTGAGGGGGGTGCGATGGGGAGGTTCCCTTCTCGTTCAAAGTCTGTTAATTTCCGTGGTGCGGGCGTAATCACGTCGGAAGCGTTTTCACATGAATCACCTGTGTTCAAATGACAGCGCCGCCAATGCACTGCCGTTTTATACCTTGTGTACGGGCTACTACCGCCATCTGTATATGCGCATATTGCTGTCCCATGACAAAGTCACCTCAGTGTATAGAAACTAGTAAGTATACAGGATGGTCCATTGATCGTGACCGGACCAAATATCTCACGAAATAAGCGTCAAACGGAAAAACTACAAAGAACGAAACTTGTCTAGCTTGAAGGGGGAAACCAGATGGCGCTATGATTGGCCCGCTAGATGGCGCTGCCATAGGTCAAACGCATATCAACTGCGTTTCTTTTAAATAGGAACCCCATTTTTTATTACATATTCGTGTAGTACTTAAAGAAATATGGATGTTTTATTGGACCACTTTTTTGTGATAGACGTCGCTGTAATAGTCACAAACATATGGCTCACAATTTTACACGAACAGGTAGGATTTTTAAATTAAAATACAGAACGTAGGTACGTTTGAACATTTTATTTCGGTTGTTCCAATGTGATACACGTACCTTTGTGAACTTATCATTTCTGAGAACGCATGCTGTTACAGCGTGATTACCTGTAAATATCACATTAATGCAATAAATGCCCAAAATGATGTCCGTCAACCTCAATGCATTTAGCAATACGTATAATGTCAGGCGTTCTCCGTGGATCACGATAGAAAATATTCTTCAACTTTCCCCACAGAAAGAAATCCGGGGACGTCAGATCCGGTGAACGTGCGGGCCATGGTACGGTGCTTCGAAGACCAATCCACCTTTCATGAAATATGCTATTCAATACCGCTTCAACCGCGCGCGAGCTATGTGCCGGACATCCATCATGTGTGAAGTACATTGCCCTTCTCTCATGCAGTGAAACATCTTGTAGTAGCATCGGTAGAACATTATGTAGGAAATCAGCATACATTGCACCATTTAGATTGCCATCGATAAAATGGGGGCCAATTATCCTTCCTCACATAATGCCACACCATGCATTAATCCGCCAAGGTCGCTGATGTTCCACTTGTCGCAGCCATCGTGGATTTTCCGTTGCCCAATAGTGCATATTATGCCGGTTTACGTTACCGCTGCTTGTGAATGACGCTTCGTCGCTAAATAGAACGCGTGTAAAAAATCTGTCATCGTCCCGTAATTTCTCTTGTGCCCATTGGCAAAACTGTACACGACGTTCAAAATCGTCGCCATGCAATTCCTGGCGCATAGAAATATGGTACGGGTGCAATCGATGTTGATATATCATTCTCAACACCGACGTTTTTGAGATTCTCGATTCTCGCGCAATTTGTCTGCTACTGATGTGCGGATTAGCCGCGACAGCAGCGAAAACACCTACTTGGGCATCATCATTTGTTGCAGGTCGTGGTTGACGTTTCACACGTGGGTGAATACTTCCTGTTTCCTTAAATAACGTAACTATCCGGCGAACGGTCCTGACACTTGGATGATGTCGTCCAGGATACCGAGTAGCATACATAGCACACTCCCGTTGGGCATTTTGATCACAATAGCCATATATCAACACGATGTCGACCTTTTCTGCAATTGGTAAACGGTCCATTTTAACACGAGTAATGTATCACGAAGCAAATGCCGTCCGCACTGGCGGAATGTTACGCGATACCAAGTACTTATACATTTGTGACTATTACAGCGCCATCTATCAAAAAGCGAGAAAAGTGGTCCAACTAAAACGTCCATATTTCTTTACGTACTACACGAATATGTAATAAAAAATGAGGGTTCCTGTTTAAAAAACGCAGTTGATATCTGTTTGACCTATGGCAGCGCCGTCTAGCGGGCCAACCAATGCGCCATCTGGTTTCCCCCTTCAAGCTAGACGACTTTCGTTCTTTGTAGTTTTTTCGTTTGACGCTTATTTCGTGAGATATTTGGCCTGGCCACGATCAATGGACCACCCTGTATACTGAAGAAACATACAAGTAAGCGACCGAAAAACGACATACGAAAATCTGTAGACTTGAATTTCTTCGTGCTTACAAATTTGTTACGGAATAGTATAGAGAAGATTTCAACAGTTTCTGACTTCTTATCTTGCAGCAAATGACGAGAACAAGTATTTTCTTTTTATTCTTTCTTATAATCACATTTTTGAAAAACACTGTGCGTGAATTTTACTCATGAAAAATTAAATTTAACTGCCCAGTTAAACAGCAAGGCTCTAATTAATTTCTGAGTTGATTTTTTTTTCCAGTGTAAAAATCGTTGAGTTAGAAGCGATTTTTTACTTTCGGGAATACCAAGGTATTTCTAGAGTTTATCAGCGCTATAATTCTTCTGAGTGTTGGCAGGTATTTTTGTAGCGAAACAATATTCCCGGCTTTCAGAGATTGGAGCCCCTCACCAACCAATCGGCTGCATGTGATTGTGTATTCACACTCCTACATCCGTGTTGCGTGCTAGATCAAGGGGGTTGGCTAGACCCGTGCATTCGCGTAGCGAAACCGCGTGATCAGCATTCGTAGCACCACGTCTTCTTCCAGTGATTAGGCATTTCTCGTTCTAGTCAACTTAATAAACATTTCTCAACAAATGTGGAAAATATGTTGTGGGATACAATACACCCTTTTACTGGCAAAGAGGTGTACAGCTGCAACAGTGATGCAAAAGTATTAAATGAAATCTGTTGTGAAGCCACAGTTCATCTCTATAAAGGTGTCAGTTCGAAAAATAAGACCCACCGTTTGTCTAGATGTGTTCTCGATTTAATTAAAAAACACAACCTCTTTTGGGAAGACATGACCGCATTATAAAGTTCTTAAAAATATTATGCCAAGCTGTATTCGTAATGGAACCCTGTCTCCCCGAAACATGTTGTGTTTTTAAATTGAATACAGCACGCATCTGAACAACTGGTGCGTCCATGCTGATAAAAATTCTTTCGGTTAACTGTTATTCAGAGGCGAGCTGCCGCTTCTGGATCCTACGGCTTTGCCGCAAGAAGACTGCAGCGTCCCTTGTTACTTTGAGGCGAAAAAACTTTTATTCTCACAAAACACATAACGAGCTAAGCTCCACACAGACAATTAACTGGTGAAAGGTGCATATTTAATTATAGATTAGCTAGAGAAAGGAGGTACGCAGAATGTTGTTTCTGTATGTTAGTGCCCAAGTTCCTGGTGTTGGTTCATAGGAAACCACATTGCATATTTCTGTTTACTTCTATATAATCTTTCTTTTAGACAAATTTCTTAACACGAGTAGCGTACATCTCTGAAATTGTCACTCGATCTGTACACCATGGCCACAGTGACCGTCAATTATTTTCTTGAGAAACTGCCTGAATATAGAATATTTTATAATGAAGTGGAACTCTTATATATTATACGCATTTTATTTCGCCTCTGTCATGTACTTTTTCAATCAATATTAGTGTTAATGCATCCAAAACTGTCATGGAAGCTTTTCAATGATGAAACTTAGAAGTGACCCGGATGTAAAGAATTTATTTGCAATTTAACTGGATGAAGATGCTATTCATTTAATGAAATGCACATATTACACAAATATTTTAAAGTGTTCTCAATTCTTCATAAATCCATTCATTCATTATTTCGACACTCTTATAATATGGACGACACTGTTATTGCCAACTGGCAGGCCTCCTCTGTTAGGGATAGCTGTGTTCCAACAGTGACCAATCTTATCGTGGATGACTGTATTTTCTCCATCATGTCTGAAGATTCGGCAGTCTGATGAGTATCGCCATTGTCCATAACTACTCCAGGAGCATTAACTGCAGAATTAGATTAAGCACGGAAGTCAGCTACGTCACTTTCGCGAATGGATTCTTCAAACAATGCTTTCCTTATAGCATCTTTCGTTCGTAGGATATAATACCTACGTGCCATTTTCAGATAAATGTACTTCGCACTCAACGAAGTAACCGTTAGACAATGTACACTCCAGGGGCACAGTGACCCTTCAAATTTTAATCTGTCACATTAATTAAACAACAGTGCCTCTCAACTTTGAACGTTCGTCCTCTACTAGGTCCCACTTAAAGCAAAAAACTCCAGGGTCAGAGTGACCCTGGTGTATATTTCTAGGGTTAAATTAATTTCGATTACTGTACGTGTCTCTGATATTTCACTTGCAGTTATTTCTCACTCCTTATGTTCTGGGTACAGAGACAATCACAGAACAAAAGGAGAAATTCTCATAAATTGTCATTATACAGCGCAGGCGTGCGGTGTGCCAAACTGTATCACGCCACATTTATCTGTCAGCGATGTGCAACGCCATCCGACGCTGTTACTTCGCCAGTCAGCTGCGCGGTGCCCGATTAGACTCTGTGTGTAACACCTGAAGTTTCAACCACGTGCAACTCTTGTTCGGCAGCTGTCTGAACGTCACCGCTTACACGGACTGCCTCTGCGGGGATTTCACGTTTTTGCAGCTGCTGCTGTGAGCAGCAAGGTAGCTCCTTAATTCATTCCTCACCCGTCTCTCAGCACAGCCGCAGCGAAATGAAACTTGTAAAACTGCGTGCATGAGTTTTTAACTTAATATCGTTTGAAAGGAAGGAGATACACTGGATTCACCCATTTTCTATAGATTATGGAAAGGCCTGTGTTGTTTTGCATAATTTTATGCTTTAAGGAGTCGACTATGGAACTGGCCGTCAATTATTTTAACTGAGATATGTTATCGATAACTAGGCATCAACAAGTGCAGGCAACTGGACAGATACGTAGCGAAATTTCAACAAATAATGTGGAGGACACAATCATGAATTATTTTTTGACTTCATCTGGGTCCGAATACTATCAGTTTCCTAAATGATAATTGTATAACGGACTATACAGGGAAAGATTTTAATAAGCCAAGGTAAGAGACATGGGTTTGCTTCCTACTGCCTACGCTTCTTAGTATTCATACCTGAAAATGGAAAGAAAGGGCGCCGGAATGGATTCATATAAATAAGAATAAATATACTGACATACTATTATACTGTATGTCCGCCCATGAACAACGGACCTCACCATTGGTGGGGAGGCTTGCATGCCTGAGCCACACTTATAGTTGTACCGTAGGTCCAACCACAATGGAAGGGTGTCTGTTGAGAGGTCAGGCAAACATATGATTGTTAAAAAGGGGCAGCAGCCTCTTCAGTAGTTGAAGGGCAACAGTCTGGATTATTGACTGATCTCGCCTTGTAACATCAACCAATACGGCCTTGCTGTGCTCGTACTGTAAACTGCTGAAAGGAAGGGAAAATCTACAGCCGTAATTTTTCCCGGGGACATGCAAATTTACTGTATGGTTTAATGATGACGGCATCCTCTCGGGTAAAATATTACGAAGGTAAAGTAGCCACCCACCATTCGGATCTCCAGGCGGGTACTACTCAGGTGCACGTCGTTATCAGGAGTAACAAAACAGGCGTTCGTGGAATGTCGGATCCCTTAATCGGGCAGGTAGGTTAGAAAATTTAAAAAAGGAAATGGATAGGTTAAAGTTAGATACAGTGGGAATTAGTGAAGTTCGGTGACAGGAGGAACATGACTTCTTGTCTGGTGAATACAGCGTTATAAATACAGAATCGAATAGGGGTAATGCAGGATTAGGTTTAATAATGAATAAAAAACAGGAATGCGGATAAGCTACTATTAACAGCATAGTGAACGCATTATTGTAGCCAAGGTAGACACGAAGCCCACACCCGCCACAGTAATACAAGGTTTGTAAGTAGCCTATTCAGGTTTTCTTATTGATAACGCCACGTAGCGCTCTGTATAAAAATCACTGGCTGTGCTGTGTGCGGTCTGTGGCTCGTTTGCATTGTTGTCTGCCATTGTAGTGTTGGGCAGCTTGATGTTAACAGCGCGTAGCGTTGCGCAGTTGGAGGTGAGCCGCCAGCAGTGGTGGATGTGGGGAGAGAAATGGCGGAGTTTTGAAATCTGTAAGACTGGATGTCATGAACTGCTATGTATATTATGATTTTTCAACACTATTAAGGTAAATACATTGTTTGTTCTCTATCAAAATCTTTCGTTTGCTAACTATGCCTATCAGTAGTTAGTGGCTTCAGTAGTTTGAATCTTTTATTTAGCTGGCAGTAGTGGCGCTCGTTGTATTGCAGTAGTTGGAGTAACGAAGACTTTTGGTGAGGTAAGTGATTTGTGAAAGGTATAGGTTAATGTTAGTCAGGGCCATTCTTTTGTAGGGAATTTTGAAAGTCAGATTGCGTTGCGCTAAAAATATTGTGTGTCAGTTTAAGGACAGTTATGTATAATTGTTCAAAGGGGACGTTTCATAGTTTACATGCCAACTAGCTCCGCAGATGAGGAGAACGTCACTAATTCACGAATTTAATATCACAGGGGACTGGAATTAGTAGGAAAAGGAAGACAAGGAAAAGTAGTAGGTAAATATGGACTGGGGGAAAGGAATGAAAGAGGAAGCCACCTGGTAGAATTTTGCACAGAGCATAATTTAGCCATAGCAACCACTTGGATTAAAAATCATGAAAGAAAGTTGTATACGTGAAAGAGACCTGGAGACACCTGCAGACTTCAGATAGATTATATAATGCTAAGACAGAGATTTCGGAACAAGGTATTAAATCGTAAGAGATTTTCAGGGGCAGATGTGGACTCTGACCACAATTTGTTGGTTATGAACTGCAGAATAAGACTGAAGAAACTGCAAAATGCAGGAATATAAGGAGACGAGTCCTGGATAAAATGAAAGAACCATAGGTTGTAGAGAGTTTCAGAGGGAGCATTAGGGAACGCTTGACAAGAACAGGGGAAAGAAATACAGTAGAAGAAGAATGGGTAGCTTTGAGAAGAGATGAAATAGTGAAGGAAGCAGAGGATCAAGTAGGTAAAAAGACGAGAGCTAGTAGAAATCCTTGGGTAACACAAGAGACATTGAATTTAATCGATGAAAGGAGAAAATACAAAAATGTAGGAAAGACGAACGTCTAAAAAGAGAGATGGACAGGAATTGCAATATGTCTAACCACCAATGCTTAGAGGACAAATATAAGGATGATGAAGCATATATCACTAGAGGTACGATAGATGCTGACTTTAGGGAAATTAAAAAGACCTTTGGAGAAAAGAGAACCACCTGTATGAATATCAAGAGCTCAGATGGAAAACCAGCTCAGATGCAAAGAGGACGTAGATGAAGATTAAATGGGAGATATGATACTGCGTGAAGAATTTGACAGAGCACTGAAAGACCTAAGTCGAAACAAGGCCCTGGGAGTAGACAACATTCCATTAGAACTACTGATAGCTTTGGGAGAGCCAGCCATGACAAAACTACCATCTGGTGAGCAAGATGAATGAGACAGGTGAAACACCCTCAGACTTCAAGAAGAATATAATTCCAATTTCATAGAAAGCAGGTGCTGACAGGTGTGAAAACTAGGGGACGATGAGTTTAATAAGTCACGGTTGCAAGTTACTGACACGAATTCTTTACAGACGAATGGAAAAGCTCGTAGATCACTTTGGATTCCGTAGAAATGTTGGAACACGTGAGGCAATACTGACCCTATGACTTATCTTACAAGATAGATTAAGGAAAGGTAAACCTACGTTTCTAGCATTTGTAGACTTAGAGAAAGCTTTTGACAATGTTGACTGGAATATTCTCTTTCAAATTCTGAAGATAACAAGAGTAAAATACAGGGAGCGAAAGGCTATTTACAGTTTGTACAGAAACCAGACGGCAGTTATAAGAGTCGAGGGGCACGAACGGGAAGCAGTGGTTGAGAAGGGAGTGAGACAGGGTTGTAGCCAATCCCCAATGTTATTCAATCTGTATATTGAGCAAGTAGCGATGGAGAGAAAGAAAAATTTGGAGTAGGGATTAAAGTCCGAGGAGAAGAAATAAAACCTTTGAGGTTCGCCGATGACATTGTAATTCTGTCTGAGACAGCAAAGAACTTGGTAGAGCAGTTGAACGGAATGGACAGCGTCTTGAAAAGATGAACATCAACTAAAGCAAAACGAGAACCATGGAATGTAGTCGAATTTAATCACGTGATGCTGAGGGAATTAGATTAGGAAATGAGACACTTAAATCAGTAGGTGAGTTTTGCTATTTGGGAAGCAAAATAACTGATGATAATCCCAGTAGGGAAGATAGAAAATGTAGACTGGGAATGGCAAGAAAAGCATTTCTGAAGAAGAGAAATTTTTTAACATCGAGTATAGATTTAAGTGTCAGGAAGTCCTTTCTGAAAGTATTTGTATGGAATGCAGACATGTATGGAAATGAAACGTGGACGATGAACAGTTTAGACAAGAGGGGGATAGCAACTTTTGAAATGGGGTGTTACAGAAGAATGTTGAAGATTAGATGGGTAGGCCACGTAACTAACGAGGAGGCACTGAATAACGTTGAGAAGAATAGAAATTTGTGTTACAATATGACCAGAAGAAGAGATCGGTTGATAGGACACATTCTGAGGCATCAAGGGATCGCCAATTTTGTACTGGAGGGAAGGATGAGGGGAGGAGGGGGGGTGGGTAAAAATCGTAGAGGGAGGTCAAGAGATGAATACAGTAAGTAGTTTCAGAAGGATTAAGGTTGCAGTAGTTACTCGGAGATGAAGAGGCTTGCACAGGATAGCTCGGAGAGCTGCATCAAACCAGTCTTTAGATTGAAGACCAAAACAACAACAACAATACGAATATATGCTAATGACATTGTATTAATGTCAAATTCTGAAGACTAACTAGAAAAATCAGTCTATCTTTTAAACTTTATAGGAAACGATTATAATTTCAAGAAAGCAGTACATAAAGCTAAGGTGTCATTCCATGGGAAATACCCACTACGAAATAGAATTGTAACTGAAGATGATATTTTAGACCTAGTTCAGTACTTCATTTACTGGGAAGATATATCACTTTTAACGAAGATAAGAATGTAGATGTTAAATTACAGAAATTTCTGAGTAGATGTGGCATTATAAGCAGAACATTAAAAAGATACAGGAGGAATAACAAAAATGAAATTCTACAAGCTGGTGGCTGTAACTGTTCTAGTGTATGGCGGTGAAACCTGGGTTATTAAGAGAACAGATTCTAGCCACCTTCAGGCGGCTGAAACGAAATTTTTACGAGCAGTTAAAGGTTACACTAAGTTGGACAGAATTCCTGAGGAAATCATAAAACAAGTACTAAAGAATTCTGCAATAAATCACAAAATAAAAGAACACAAACAAAATTAGAAGGAAAGAAACGAGGATTCTAAAGATGGCCTTACAATACAAACCCACAGGAAATAGAGATATAGGATGGCCACTTAAGAGATTGGACTAATTCATCCATGCCTTTTCTTTTCTTTTTTTTTATTGTCCTGCACCGGCGCTCTGCTGCTGTTCACTCATATCGTGACTAAATCGAGTAAGTGAACTAATAAGACCAGTTGTAGTCGATAATGTCAACGGTCCTCACTGGAAAAACGTAGGAAGCGTAAACTGTAGTGGTAAGCGTAGCGCGTCGCGATTGCGCACACTGCAAGTTCTCAACCAATATGCGAGCGAGTGCAAGCACGTGGCATCCACGTTGTGATAGACAAACATGTCAAGAAGCGCCCTCGCGGCTGAGTTAACGGCATGGTAGCATCGGTTATCTTCAGGAACTTCCGCCAACGTTCGCGAAGAGTATTCGCCTTCTCTCGCGCACACCGCAGTCGTGCGCGGTCCACGCGGAGAGGCCACGCGCCTACTGGGTTATATTGCGTGCCCTATTTGACTCCGCATGCCTAGGTACAGAGTAACCCAGCACTGTACTCCACTCATTCATTATAAGCTTAACACGACAGTTAAAAGTGCGTTGTGTGTTCTTCCCCTTTCCTTGTTACCTACCCGAAGTCTCCTTCCCGCGGAATGTTGATCAAACACTGTCAAATACAGTCGGGTATGACTATTATGTTACGATGGTTTTGCAGCCTCGCAGCTCGCTCGTAGCCGTAATGTTGCATTCAACCCGCACTTGTGCTGCAGTCTACATCTGCAACATTAACATATCAGTCCAACTACAAAACGTCGAACTACAAATTCCATTGGATACAACATATTACACGGTAAAATTTCGAAATGCGCTTCAAAGGATCAGGCGTAAAGCGAAAATTACCAGAGAGAACGAGCAACGGAAACACCGGTCGCAAACATTGGATACTTCATCTGCTTGACATACGTGTAAGGTCAAAGCGTACTGTCCAGATTTCACGGTATCACCAGTTAATGAAGCCACAGAAAGAAGGCGATATTTACAGTTATATGGCATCTAACTGAGAAGTAGAGAAGATATAAAATGTAGACTGGCAATGGTAAGGGAGGCGTTTCTGAAGAAGAGAAATTTGTTAACATCGAGTATAGATTTAAGTGTCACGAAGTCGTTTCTGAAAGTATTTGTATGGAGTGTAGCCATGTATGGAAGTGAAACATGGACGATAAATAGTTTGGACAAGAAGAGAAAAAAAATGTGTGAAATCTTATGGGACTTAACTGCCAAGGTCATCAGTCCCTATGCTTACACACTACTTAACCTAAATTATCCTAAGGAAAAACACACACACCCATGCCCGAGGAAGGACTCGAACCTCCGCCGGGACCAGCCGCACAGTCCATGACTGCAGCGCTTGAGACCGCTCGGCTAATCCCGCGCGGCGACAAGAAGAGAATAGCTTCCGAAATGTGGTGCTACAGAAGAATGCTGAAGATGGGTAGATCACATAACTAATGAGGAGATATTGAATAGAATTGGGGAGAAGAGGAGTTTGTGGTAAAACTTGACTAGAAGAAGAGATCGGTTGGTAGGACATGTTCTGAGGCATCAAGGGATCACAAATTTAGTATTGGAGGGGAGCGTGGAGGGTAAAAATCGTAGAGGGAGACCAAGAGATGAATACACTAAGCAGATTCAGAAGGATGTAGGTTGCAGTAGGTACTGGGAGATGAAGAAGCTTGCACAGAATAAAGTAGCATGGAAAGCTGCATCAAACCAGTCTCAGGACTGACGACCACAACAACAACAACATGGCATCTAACATACTCGACACAGAAACTCTGTTCAACGCAGATGTTTCTCCTGAAATTTGCTGTATCGGGTTTTCAAAACTTCTCTAAGACAATAAGTACGATCTTTCTCTCGCTGCTTTTTAAGGATATCCCTTGCCTATGGTTCACTACAAAACACTAAGCAAGTTCGCAATTTTTCACGTCATATGCTCAAGACAAGATCACATCAGCACGGTAGGAAAAACTACTGTTCGATGAGACTTGAAAGAAGAACTACATGAGTTCAACATGTAACATGGAACTTAGCGATAGGCAAAAACAGCGAAGACTTTCAATCCTTTAGGGTGTCTCATTGTGGCACTGATGCTGGAAGAACAACGAAATAACTGATGCACAAATATGTCCTATGGTCATAATTTCCGACTCATCACTGTGTTTTGAGTGGGGTTGTATTATTTATCTGATGACTGCTACTTGGATATTTCGCAGAGTTGTTTATGGTATTCCTTTTGCATTGTATTATAGGCGTAATTCTGTATCGAATGTCTTGGCTACCGGATTCGTCTGAACTGAACCTAATGCAACGTATCTCGGACGCTATTGGGCGCCATGTCCGCGTTCCAACGTGCAGTGTAGGGGTACTGCATCCAACATTTTTCCTGATCCGGCTGAGCTGTCGTTTGTTTTCATTATTGTTGAACTTAAGATGCAAAAAGTGTAGTCGGAGACGTGCAGTGGCTGAGCCCCTAATGCTAGGAGGGTACACTACACAACATGGCGCGAGATTATAGGCCTCACAGACAGAGTCCTGCTGCGACCTGGTTTCACACATCGACAGTGAGCAGAACTAACAAGATGACCGATACAGTACAAATTATCTCGGGGCATGACTGACGAAATGTAAGGACATACTGACCACTCAGAAAAACAACCACTCATAATCCAAAATCAGAAATTCGATACAGAATTACGCCTATAATACAATGCAAAAGGAATACCATAAATAACTCTGCGAAATATCCAAGTAGCAGTCTTCAGATAAATAATACAACCCCACTCAAAACACAGTGATGAGTCGAAAATTATGACCATCTCTTTACTGACGTGTTGGTCCACCTTTGGAACGCATTACAACAGCAGTTCTGTGTGACATGGATTCGGTAAGTCCTTGGTAGATGTCCGGAGATATGTGACAGCAGGTATACACGACCTCGTCATGCAGTTCCCGTAAATTATGGACCGTTGGTTTGTGGCTCGGACATGGCGCCCAATAGCGTCCGAGATACGTTGCATTAGGTTCAGATCAGACGAATCCGGTAGCCAAGACATGAACGTGAGTTGGCTACCGTGCTCCTCAAAGCACTACAGCACGATTATGGTCTTGTGACTCGGACAGTTATCTTGCTGGAAGATGCCACTGTCTCGGTGGGCTCATCAACCACGTAGCTATGCGGATACTCTGCAATAATGTTTGCGTAGTCCACAGCGGTCATGGGGCATTCTTTACCGCGACAGCTCCTGTGGAAGCCAAGGTGCATGCCCCCACAGCTTAACCTCTAAACTTAAACATCGGTCTGAGAGACCGTTTGGTCTCTATTTTTTTTAATGTGTTGTGTGGTAACACTGTTGTATTTGCCGCTATCCCCTCCACAGTACCTTATATTGGCAAATGATTTACGTAGGAGGAGATTTCAGTTCCGTTTATGGCTTTCAATGGTTCAAATGGCTCTGAGCACTATGGGACTTAACATCTGAGGTCATCAGTCCCCTAGAACTTAGAACTACTTAAACCTAACTAACCTGAGGACATCACACACATCCATGCCCGAGGCAGGATTCGAACCTGCGGCCGTAGCGGTCGCACGGTTCCAGACTGTAGCGCCGAGAACCGCTCGGCCACCTCGGCCGGCTATGGCTTTCATTGTTAGGTATGTATTAATGTCACAGGTCGTACAGATCTACTCGACCCGATGTTTCGTATTACGTATAAAATGGCTCGGTCTGTTAACCGGATGTTTTGCATTACATGTAATTTATTTTCTCTGTTACAGCTTTTGATTCGTGATGTGTTTTTTTATGTTTCAGAAGATGCCATGATGGATAATGCTTCAGAGAGCGCTCGTAAATCTGCAGGAGGCCTACTGAATGAGAAAATGCGGTACAGTGATGCCAGTTTTGAGAAGAAATTTTCAGAGAGGTTGCAGGAGAGTCGTGACGAATTCGAGGTGGAAAATGATAACTCAGATTCGGATTCTGACTTTATAATTACCGACGCAAGAGAAGATGATAAGGGAAGAAAAAATAATGGTAATAGGTAGAAAGTAAGTGAGCTTAGTGGTGATGATGATGACGATTGTGACAATATGTTGGAAGGTGAACAAGAGATAGTTCCTGACTATACACATGGAAAATAGTTGGCGTTCTAGATAGTTTTGTTGGTTATTACACAAATATTGTCCTTCAGTGTCACTGAAGACTAATATTGTAACTGTTTATGAAATCCCAAATTGATTTTGAATAACTAAAAGTTAAATAACGCTCGATTTGATGTGTGATACAAAAAGAAGAAAAATATCATCCTACACACATAAACAAATTTTTAAAAATGATAAATCTGTGAAAAAGTATGATGGAGGAAAAATCAGGCCTCTGAGACCGTGTGTTTCTAATTATATATATCGACTTATGTTTCTGTTTAAGGATTAATAGTGCCCCCACCGGTCGGCGTTCGTGACGCGGTGCATGTTTCTCGCAGCCGTTCGCCGGGATGGCGGCATGTCCGGACACAAGTATTGACCTGGTGTAACAAGAAACGTGATTGATCCGAACAGGCCGCACGTTTCCAACGATCCACGGTCCAATCTCGATGCTTCCGTTAACACTAAAACTGTAATTGACGATGTCGTTTGGTCCAAATGGAAACACGTTGTGGTCATCTGCTCCGAAGCCCTACGTTCAGCAATATATGTTGAACGGTACGTTCGTAACAGCTGCCTCTACCAGCACTGTGCTCTATCGTCAGATCTGCCACCGATTGCTGCTTATCCTACTTTACAGAGCGGGCAAGCCTCCCATCTCCACGTTCTATGAAGAGGCTCGGATGTCCAACACCTTGCCGCCTACTTGTCGTTTCGCCGTCCTTCAACCACTGTCCATAGCTGGTCGCGACGGTTGTACGCGAACATCCGACCAGCTTCGTCGTTTTCCGAGATACTCGTGAACTGCGCCGGGCCATACAACCTGCCCTTGTCAAATTCGCTTATGTCAGTGGATTTCCCTATTTGCGGCTCGTATCGCCCTTACAATGATTCACCATTCGAAAAATGGCTCTGAGCACTATGGGACTTAACATCTGTGGTCATCAGTCCCCTAGAACTTAGAACTACTTAAACCTAACTAACCTAAGGTCATCACACACATCCATGCCCGAGGCAGGATTCGAACCTGCGACCGTAGCAGCCTCGCGGTGATTCACCATTCGTCTCTACTCCACTTATACAGGGTGTCCCATTTATCTTGACCACCCTAAATAACTGTTTGTCCAGATACAAATTATAAAATGTTTCAAGCAAATGTTCTTTAACTGTCAAGGGGACATCAGTCAGAATGATTGCCTTCGTTGTAGCTTTTTTTTCTTTTTTTTTTTCAAAGATATGAACAGCTGTATGACTTTTTTAAATGGCACCCCGTATTTTTTATTCGGTAATTCATTTCCTCTCCGAAAGACGTATTCAAAAATGTATCACAGTGTACCATTCACTGAAACACAAAGTTATTAATTACGTAACACAGCAATGATGTTGACGCTTCCAGCGCTTAGTGCAGGTACTCGGGGCAATGGAACACATCCACGTGCCTACGTTGACAGAAGACAAATGTAAACATAAGTAGAATGCACACCAGTCATTCCGACAACCATCGTCAGTTGAAAAGTTGTGTGAGTAGAATGTACACCAACGAAGAGGTAGAAATGCTACTCATCTATGGGGAATGTAAATTAGCAGAACAGTAATTGCACACTGTTTTCTTATGCGCGGGTACATTTAGTACAGCAGTTTAGTCCTTTTAAATATCGTTGTGTAGAGTAGGCATACAGTAACGGCTGTCTCTCCTACAAACTGCATCGATATAACGTTTCTTTTATTGTTGTTGTTGTTGTCGTTGAAGGTAGGCGTAATGCTACGCAGGTGGCGAAACTGTACAGAGAGCGATATCCTGGCAAGAACCTACCATCCTGACAGATGTTTTCTCGTCTTGCTGCGACGCTTCAGGAAACGGGAAGTTTCAACCCGCGACAACGCAATCGTAGCGCTCGCACAGACGAAGCTGCTGTTACTGTTCTCGCTTCCGTCGCTATGAATCCACATGTGAGCACACGACAGCTTCAACACGAGATTCGCATTCCTTAAACCAGTGTACATCGTATTCTTACACGTCACTGGTTCCGTCCTTACCATGTACACACCTACATCAAGAATTGCGTGGGAATGATTTCCAGAATAGTGTGCATTCCTTTCAGTGGGCACAGCAGCAAATCCTCGCCAACCCGAACTTCTTCTCCAATGTTCTTTCTAGGCGCTCAGTCAGAAACCGCGCCACTGCTACGGTCGCAGGTTCGAATCCTGCCTCGGGCATGGATGTGTGTGATGTCCTTAGGTTAGTTAGGTTTAAGTAGTTCTAAGTTCTAGGGGACTGATGACCACAGATGTTAAGTCCCATAGTGCTCAGAGCCATTTCCAATGTTCTATTTACCGATGACTGTTCCTTCTCAAACATTTGCCGATGAATGTTCATTCTCAAACACAGGACAGTAAATACAAGGAACATGCATTATTGGTCCAGCGACAATCCACGATGGCTTAGACAGGTGGAACATCAGCGTCAATGGAGAGCTAACGTCTGGTGTGGGATACTTGGTACTACAATTATTGGCCCTTATTTCATCAATGGTAGTCTAAACGGCACAGCGTATGCCAACTTCCTGAGACGAATTCTTTCTCCTCTTCTGGATGAATGTGGTATCAACACGATGAATGTCCAGCACATAATGCCTTGCGTACACGTCGTGTTCCGAACCGAAGGTATCCTGCCGGATGGATTGGTCGAGGAGGAACAGTTACTTGGCCTGCTAGGTCTCCTGATTTAAATCCTCAGGACTTTTTTCTTTGGGGATGCATTAAAGACGTTGTCTATCGCGATATTACAACAACTCCAGAGGACGTGCAGGAATCTATTGTACTTCCTTGTAATTATCCTCAGCAGGCAACACTGGAAGCAGCAAATAATTCTTTCATTCAACGAGTGCACCAGTGTATCGGTGTTCAGGGTCACCACTTTGAGCACCTTTGAATTTTCTGCTCCTGGGCAATGATACAGGAGAGTCAAAGTCAATTTTGTGTTATGTTTTTACTTGGTTTTCATTTGTTTTCTGACAACTCCAGCTAGTGGACGAGTTTGTGATCCCGGGTGCAAAGTGAATTTTGTGTTATGTAATTAATAACGTTGTGTTTCAGTGAATGGTACACTGCGATACATTTTTGAATAGGTCTTTAGAAGAGGAAATGAATTACCGAACAAAAATACAGGGTGCCATTGAAAAAAATCATACTGCTGTTCATATCTTTGTATAAAACAAAGCTACAACGAAGGCAATCATGCTGATTGATGTCCCCCTGACGGCTCACCAAGGGGCATTCAGACTCTAGGTGGGTGCTGGTCATAATGTTTTGGTTCATCACGTTATATTACCAAAAAGTGTACAAAGCATGAATGAATCAGCTACCATGCCTTCTATAGATAAAATCACCATCAGCTCCTCAAACTTCTTTGCGAATGATTGCGCAAAATCCACATTCTCTCTCCCTCCTTCCCCCTCCCGCACTCACACATGTGTGATAAAAAAATTAAGTGAACTGCACCAACGTGATGAAAACCTAGCACGCTGCCCTCAAATACCACAGCATCTGTGGAATGTGCCCAGCTGGTTCGGTATTCTTTTCAGGTGGCAGAAAACGGTAGGACCTCATTAAGTACAGAGATAACTTCAAGGGCCTGGTACAGAGCGGTTCGCCACACAAATACAGGAAGGGATAAGGTAATTGCCTTATTAGCAGTTCCTTGCACCGTTTACAAGTCAGACGATACCGACCCTTTCGTATTTCTTACCATTGCTTCCTTTCGCTTTTTAGATGAACGAAGACTGGTTTGATAGTTCTCTATCCTAGACAAGCCTCTCCTCATCCAAACTGAAGATTCTTTGATGCCCCAGGATGTGTCCTACCAATCGATCTCATCTTTTAGTTACGCTGTGCCAAAATTTCTTGTTCCCCAGTTAGAATCTTTAGTTCCTCATTAATTATTCAATACACCCATCTAATCTTCGGCATTCTTCTGCAGCGCCATGTCTGAGAAGTTTATATTCTCTGCTTGTCTGGACTTCCGCACAAGGCTGCACTTCAGACAAATGCTTACTAAAAATAGTTCCTAAGGTTTCCTAACGAGTTATTTTGCTTTTTAATAACGAAGGTGAGTACATACAATGTCTAAGAACGCGACAGCACCTACAACGATGACAGTTACTGTATTCAGCAAACATACTATTTCAAGATTATAAACATGGCTGAAACAGCAACTGTTGAAATTCTTCACGATAAATGATGACAGCCAAAACAGTTGCAGGATAAAGATTTATTAAAAATTCTTGACCAAGGTTTCGGTATATATAGATATACCTTCATCAGAAGTAAAATGTCCTGTGTGCTAGTGTTAAGCAGATGAAGCTTGCGCTATGGAACACATCTAACAAGAGCGGGCACTAGTGTTATGCGCGGGAAACTCGCGTAACGTAAACGGTAAAATACATACTAGCGAAAACAGCCAAAATGTTAAAGTAAAACGAAACCATCTCTTGCTAGCATGGCGCTTTCCTCAATAAAGGACACAGGATATTTTACTTCTGAAGAAGGTATATTTATATATACCGAAACCTTGGTCAAGAATTTTTAATAAATCTTTATCCTGCAACTGTTTTGGCTGTCATCATTTATCGTGATAACATACTATTTTCAATTTGACTCTTGCACGTATGTTTGCTGGTTTTCGTAACTAGTGCGCTCGCTGCTGAATAGTCGGATACATTACGGCACGTTGCCAACGGCCTTGCCGCAATGGTAACGCCGGTTCCCGTCAGATCACCGAAGTTAAGCGCTGTCGGGCTGGACTAACAGTTGGGTGTGTGACCATCCGACCTGCCGAGCGCTGTTGGCACGCGGGGTGCACTCAGCCCTTGTGAGGGAAACTGAGCACCTACTTGATTGAGAAGTAGCGGTTCCGGTCTCGGAAACTGACTACGGCCGGAAGTGCGGTGTGCTGACCACATGCCCCTCCATTTCCGCATCCATTGACGCCTGTAGGCCGAGGATGACACGGCGGCCAGTCGATACCTCTTGGTCTTCATAGCCTGTGCGGGAGGAATTTCTTATTACGGCACGCTGGGACCTATAGCACTTGGGAATGTCATGTAAGACCGAATGGGTCAATCGTGCGAAACTAAATACAGTAAATTCGTGTAAACTACAGCGGAGGTGGGACCATTACATTGTCCTTCAAGTAAATAATCTTTAATCAAGTACAGTCAAGATAAAAGTTTTGGATTATGCAGACGACAGGAATCCTCACAAACGCGGAAGTTACGTGCTCAGAGACACGAGTTCTACATCCCAAGTAGTGTACAGATGACTGCCTGCAGTATTCATGCCACTAACTCCGAATTGCCATCTGCGACCCAAGTGGTGTCAAGTTAGAACTCATTGGAAAATAAAAATGAGCGTCTCGCGTCATTGGCCGGAAGGCCCCTTACGGGACAGGTCCGGCCGCCTTGGTGCAGGTCTTATTACATTCGACGCCACATTGGGCGACCTGCGCGCCGGATGGGGATGAAATGTGATAATAATGGCGTGTGACGGGGGCCTCCCGTCGGGTAGACCACTCGCCTGGTGCAAGTCTTTCGATTTGACGTCACTTCGGCGACTTGCGCGTCGATGCGGATGAAATGATGATGGTCAGGACAACAAAACACCCAGTCCCTGAGCGGAGAAAATCTCCGACTCAGCCGGGAATCGAACCCGGGCCCTTAGGATTGATGAAATGTGATGAATACAACACAACACCCAGTCCCTGAGCGGGAAAATCCCCGACCCAGCTGGGAATCGAAACTGGGCCCGTAGGACAGCAATCCGCCACGCTGACCACTCAGCTATCGGGGCGGACGAACTCATTGGAGAGCGGAGTGAAGAACTGTTTCTGTGTCCGTTCCAGTGACGGGCATATGTTTGCTAGAAGGATGCCAAATGGGAGCTTGGAACCGAGCTATCTATGGCGTAGACACACTGGATCTGTGCCAGTAGTTGCTGTCTGAGATCAACTTCTTGCGACACCAGGGACACTCTGGTCTTTATCTCAAGAAAATTGACTGCAGATTTGTACGTCAGATTGGTGATCGAAGCGGATATGCTGCCATTCATTTGTAGTATTGAAGAGGCTGTTTTCCAAGAGGATACGCGCGTCCTCATACTGCTGCTGCCACCTCACGCGCTGTACGGAGTGTCGACCAATTACCCATGCCTGCGAGGGAAGAGTATCTCACAAAATGAGCTACCGCACCTGTACCATACAATGCACACGCGCTGGGCTAGAAATATGTATTACAGGAACTGGCATCAAGTGCAGTTCTTGTGACTTTGCTAAATGCGAACATTGCAGTCTAGGAAGCGTGCAAAGGTACAAAGCCAAAACACGCTTAATGTATTCATTTTATGTTCTGAATAGTGCACACTACAGAAAAGTGTATCCATCGTCCGTGGACGAAAAATTCAACAGAAAGATTTCTTGTGTCGGTTACTTTAAGGTCAGATCAGTCTAAATCACCGCACCCAGAACGTTATGCAAAAGCACATTATAATGTGACTGATACCATCTTTTCTCGATCATTTATCGTTGCGGTCTTTGTGTGCCATTACTAGTGAAACGCCGCTCACACTTCAAAGTGTTGATTCAGTGCAAGCACAGATTCAGAAGTGGAGAGATCTGGTCGACCGTTACGTTGTTGGCTTTTAAGATGGTGTTAGTCAAGATTTGCGGGCGGGTGAAACAGAAGATATTCGTGCCTTCTTATTTCCCTTCTCGCAGCGATCTAACTACGTCTACTTATAGACTTTATTACTCCTTGCTGATAGGTATTCCACTATTGTATCTGTTTCTTATCTCATGTGGTGACATAACATCACAGAACTTCTGTGATAAACATTTATACATTGTTACTATTTTGTAATAACGACGTGTGGTAATGTGTATGTATAATAATAATAATATATGATTATAAATTTCCGTAACTAAGCGAAATGGGTATTCTTCAAAGGCAAATGACCAGTTAGATCTATGATAATACCAATTTAACGCTAACTGAATTCCCCGCTGTGCTTGGCAGAACATGGCGATAGAAAAAAATAGAAATACTTTACTGACATGCTACAATAATTTTACATATTGCTCACTAAATGGTTTTTGGCCTCTCAGGCCATGACAAGCCGTCACCTGACGATGGACTAAAAAGTATAAAGTTGTTTGTTGATGCTATAGTAATTCTGTCAGACACTGCAACGGACTTCGAAGAACAGTTCAGTGAAATGAACAGTGTCTTGTAAAGAGATTATAAGGTTTACATAAACAAAAGTAAAACAACCTTAACCAATGTAGTCGCATCAAATCAGACGATGCTGATGGAACTGAATTAGGAAATGAGATAGTGCAGGTAGTCGTTGAGTTTTGCTATTTGGGCAGCAAAGTAGCTTATGACGGCCGAGGATATACACTGATGACTCAAAACACTATGAACACCTAATTAATAGCTTATTTTCCCTCTTTAGAACGAAACACATCACCGAGTCTGCTTATCAGGGATCCGACAGTTTGTTTGCAGATTTGTGGAGGTATGTGGCATTACATCTACGCACAAATGGCTGAAATGGCTCTGAGCACTTTTTTTTTTTCACTAGCTGCTTGTATTTTATGACGCACCGTCTAATTTCTTATGGTGGGTCGTATATTGCCACTTAGCCGCTGTGACTGGGTCCAGGGTCCGGAGTGACAGAAAGTGACACCATACCGGCTCCCGTCCCCACTCACACCGTTGCCCGTGTCCCGCCACGTGGAGGCGGGCTCTGTTTAGGTCCATTTGATTTTTTTTTTTTGCAGCATTAGAAAAACTTATAACTAATACAAAATCAAGTAAGATATTAATAAACAAGACGAAATTAAATATTTAGAAAGAAGGAAGGAAGAGAACTGAATAGAGAAGTTATAGGTATAATATTGCCCGTCACCTGGTTGTGGGCGGCGGCCCGGGTCTTGGAACGACCCTCAAGACGCTGGCCGTTGCTCACCATGCCTTTAACATCTACCATCCTAAAAACTACCTTAACTAGAAGAGATTAGGGTACGTTAAAGCTAGAAACTAAGACTAAGGCCTCCATGTCCAGCCTGCTAAACTATTTACGATATACAATGGAGAGGTAACTGATTTTGTGCTTGGCTCAAAGTTGCTAATGAAAGGGTACTCGTGGTAAAAGTAATAAGGTAATGACGCTAACGGTTTGTGTTGAGCCTACAAGGCTCCTAGTAGAGTACATCAGGCGCAAGCACCTCCCGGCCCGCCGACAACACGACCTGAACGGTGGTTTTCCCCGATCTACCATAGGTATCCGTCGGGTTGGGCTCAAAAGAAAGGAACCACGATCAAGATCCTTCCATCCAGGACGTGCGCCGCCTCTTACCAGGGGGGCGTAGGTCCCTTGAAGAGGTGCCCAACTTTAAGCTTCAGATGAGAAGTTCTTAGTATAGTGGAGGTTGAGGTATAGGCTGTGTAGGTTGGTTGTACAAACAGTTCACACTGAGCCAATGAGACTTACAATGATACGTGGTGTGGCAGTTAGCACCTTCCGGCCCCCCCAGCAACACAGCCTGAGCGGTGGTTTTCCCCGATCTACCATAGGTATCCGTCGGGTTGGGCTCAAAAGAGGGACCACAATTAAGATCCTTCCATACAGACTGTGCGCTGCCTCTTAACGGAAGGCGTAGGTCCCTTGAAGAGGTACCTAGCTTTAAGCTCTTATTGGACATGGAGATGCTGTTAACTATTTATATATAAGGTGCAATCTGTTTTTAGGATTGTGTGTGACTTGTGCACCTCTTGTCGGTTGTCCCACTCGGTTCTTTGAATTTGACTTGGTTGACACTATGGATCATCCGCGCTGGACGCTTCAATATCTGTGTTGGTGCCCTGGTCTGTATCTGTTTCTTCTTCATCATTCGTGGTGCTAATCATATCTGTGTCCCCCTGGGCATCGTGACGTCTGTTTGGACCGACTTGCCTTCGGTAGGGTCTGTTGCGCAAGTATTCTATTTGTTGGATCTTCGAGATTTCGTCCGTTAGTTTGTTGAGTTCAGTCCACCTTTCCGGGTCGCGTATTATGGCATGTAGTTCTTTCTGTGTGTTCAGGCGATTTATGTATACTGTGTGTCTTATGTTCGTGCGTTGTCCGCAGGAGACAGTATTTTCAGGGGAACCTTCTTCCCCGCATGTGCATCTGTTAGTCTGCTGCAGACTCACGCGGTACAGGTGCGTGGGATAAGGGCCATGTCCTGTGATGAAATGTACCATACCGCGGCTGGGATCAATATGTTTTAGTTTTAGTCTTTCCCGGATGTCAGGGAAGAAGTTGTATACACGGCGGCCCTTATCGCTGTTGGCCCACTCGCTTTGCCAGGTATCCACTCGCCATGCTCTGAGTTGGCGTGTTGTCTCAATCGGTACCCCAGTGATCTGCCGAACCTGGTCTATTCTCCCCATCCTAAGCCAGTACATTGCTGCGCGGTACCTGATGGTGATATCTATGGGGAAAATTCCCATGACGACACATAGTGCGTCATTTGATGTTGTGTTGAATGCCCCTGTTAGTCGAAGTAGAACACTTCTTTGGCCTCGATGTACAATGGTTCTGTTGGTTGAGAGATTTAACCTGTGGGCCCACGTACTGGCAGCAAAGCATAGTACTGACTCGAAGAGAGCGCAGTGGTATGTTCGTGTCACTGACAGGGGTAGTCTGAATTGTTCCGAATTTAGCCTAGCCAGTTTGTGTAGTGTCTTTTCTGCTTTGTTTGTGCATATTCGCATGTGTTCATGGAAGTTCAATCGTTCATCAATGTATACTACTAGATAGCGTGTGACTGCTAGTCTTTTTATGTTTGTGTCCCCGATTTTGACTATTGGGTTCCTGCGCAGGATACCCTTTAGCAATGTATAAGTTGTTTTGTTTCCTGCTATCTTTAATTTATTATCTGTGCACCATTGGGTTATTGTCCTACGTGTTCCATTGGCTCTTTCTTCTAGCTGGGCACGGTTATTTGCTGAAACTACGACGAGTAGATCATCAGCATAAGCGACAGCTCCATCTGTCAAGATGTGCTCCTCTAGTAACTGAAGGAGCGGTTCTATAACTATGTCCCAGAAGATGGGGCTGCAGATCGACCCTTGTGGACAGCCTTTTGTAATTCGTTTAATCACTTTCTGGTTGTCCATTTGCCAAACGACCGTTCTGCCTCTGCAGTACTCCATGAAACTATTATACAGACTCCGGTACCTGCAGGTGTCTGAGCCTCTTGAACAAGGCCGGCCACCGGAGGTTGCCGAAGGCACCTGAGATGTCTATCATAATTCCAAGTGTGTATTTGGAGGGTGTGTCGTGTACTATTTGGAGTGCTCTGTTAATTGCGTCGTCTATAGATTTCCCTTCCCTGAAGCCATATTGGTGTGGTGTCAGTCCCCGTAGTGTTCGGCGTGCTTGTAGTCTTTTGCAGAGTAGTTTTTCTTGTACTTTACCGAGTGTATTGATAAGGCAAATTGGTCTGTATGACTTGGGGTCTGATAGGTCTTTGTCTGGAGCCTTTTTGATGATAACCGCCTTCGAGGTCTTCCACACTGGAGGCACACGGCCCAGTCTTAATGCATCGTTTAACAACGTTGTGAGAAACGGGGTGATCTGCGGTGCGATTTGTTTCAGTACCTCAGAGTGGATACCATCCGGTCCAGGCGCCTTTTTGTTTTTGAGTTCTGAGATCGCTGTCGCCACTTCTTCCTGCGCAAATGGACAGGTGACGGATGGTGTGGTGTATACTGTGTCTACTTCGCGTCTCAGTGCTGCATGTTGTGGTGTGTCTGTGTCTGCGATGTCGTCGGGCAGGAGTTTGCTCAGCAGGAACTCCGCTGTGCGTCTCCAGCCCTTAGTCATCTCACCATCCTCCTGTCGCAGCGTTCCCAGAACCAGTGGGCTCTTAATTTTCTCTGTCACGATTTTGTATGGTTCCCCCCAAATGTTTAGTTGTGTTTGTGCTGCTACATGGCTGTTACAATTGTCTTTCCTGGTCTTATTCAGCTCAAGTTTATATTTATCCTTGGCAAGCCGGTAGTCCTGTAGTCGTAATTGTCTTTCTCTATCTGAAATTGCTCGTTGGTAAAGTTTACGTTTACGTTTTGAGTCTTGTTTGAGTCGTGTTAATTGTGTAGTCCAGGGAATATTTTGATGCTTTGTCACTCTTTGTGTGGGTATGCAGGTGTTCTGTGTGTGTGTGATGATATCTGTCAGCATGTGTCCTCTGTAATCAACACTGCCGGTGATGTCTTGCGGTATGTGCTCATGTATTTTTTGTCTGACCCTGTCCCAGTCTGTTTTGTCAAATAATAGTCTTTTTGGTAGTGTTTCTGTGTTGACGTTTGGTGTGCCACTTAAGGTTAGTGTGATGATGTTGTGGTCGCTAGCAGTGATCTGGTCAGGTACGGTCCAGTCTCGTACGTGGTTGATGGCGGCATTATTAACGAGGGTGATGTCTATGTTTGATGAATGACCGTTGTGTCCGATGTGAGTCGGGTGATGTCCTTCCTTGTTGAGTACGTGTAGTCTGTTTTCTTGGATGATGTCATTTATTATTCTACCTCTGTCGTCAGTTCTGTCTGAATGCCACAGAGTTGATCTGGAATTTATGTCTGCACAGATGAGAAGTTTTTTGTTGCCAGCGTATTGCGCAACATCTCTGATGAGGTCTGCGTATGGTTTGATGCAATGACAGAATTGGGCGTACAGCGACGCGATGATCCAAGTATCCCCCTTGTGTGTGACTTCAACTGTAACTAGGTGCTCGGAACAGAGTTGTGTAATTTTGACTGGATGTATTTCTTTGTTTAGGATTATGACAGATGCCATGCAGCCTGTCCCCTCCGCAACTGTCACCGCACTTGGAGGAAAGTTGGGGATATGCCCTTGTCTAGTGTAGGGCTCCTGCATGCACAGAATGTCACTTTTTAGTTCACGTAGGACCCGTGGGAGCTCCGAATTTACAAGTATACTCCGCATAGCATTAAGCTGTGCTATTAGCAGTTTGGGTGTTTAACTGTGGCGTAGCACTTGCTGCCAGTTTGACTGTAATCGAAGTATGTTCTCCCATGAGCCCTTACGTGATCCTTGTAAAGCTTGTCCATATCGAATGGTTCCTCCCTGCGGGCGCACACCTGCATGAGCAGGTCTAGTAGGCTGTTTGGATCTGTTGAAATATTCTCCGTTTTGAGAATCAGTCTATCGGTTTGCTCTGATGTACGGAAACAAACAGATTGGCCGTACGGGTGTAGGGTGCGGATGAGCATCCGCTGTGCCGTCTCTAAGATGTCTCTTTTTTCTAGCCTACTTAATTTTACATTTATATCTAGCTTGTCGTAACTAAAACTATCGGTGTCGATGGCGTGTGTTGGCGTCTCTGCAGCCGTGACGTGTCGTGATGGTGTAGTGGCGTTGCTGTGCATCTTTGCGGGGGGCGCTGGATTGGCTTCCTCGTTGGTTGTTGTGGGGGTTTCCTTGGGCGTCGACATTGAGGTTGTTGGTTGGGGGGCTGCGAAGGTGTTGGTATCATCAGGGGTATGCACTTTCGTATCACTAGGTTTTGAGGCAGCCTGCGATTGCCGCGATTGGTCGTCACACGCTTTCACTTTCGGGACTCTCTTCGGCTGTTTGGGTTTTCTATGCGGTTTTAGTTTCCTAAAGGCTGCGATGATTCGTTTGTTTTTTGTGTGTGTTTCGTTTGTGCAGTCTTGGTGTGTATCAGATGTGTTGGTTGTTTGTGCCTCCATTCTGCATTGGTTTGACGTGATTTGGTTCCCACTTGACTGCTCGTCTACGCTACCTGTGACAGACATAACAGCTTTTGGTATGTTATGCGCACTGTAGCCTCTGTTGCCAGACCCTCCGCAGACTTTTGTTGCGGTTGTTGCTGCGGCTTTTTGTGTGGCATTAGTGGTGTCTGCCGGCGCTGTGGCCTGTTCAAGGTCGGTATTACGGTTTCGAATATCATTGTTATGAACACTACAATCTCTGGCGTAAGGGCAATAATAGACGTCGTCTTCTTCCTCTGTCAGTGAGTCAGAGAGAGTTATTTTGCGTTTGATTTGATTACAGTCTGAGGTGTCTGATTTGTCCATGTTTTCCGTTTGGACTCCAGTTGTGCTTGCTTGCGTTACGGTTGTGTTTAGCACCGTTGGATTCAAGGTCTCACCTTGTATGAATTTGATTGGTTTGATGCGTCCTTCGCATTTTGTAGTGTCGTATGTGCGTCGTTGTGCTGGAGTGGATGGGTGATCTTGAGTCGTTAGCAACGCTGTTTTGTGCAGTTGCTTAGGTTGGTCATGTGTGGTATGGTTTTCTGGTCTGTCGGTATCAGGATTTGGGGTTATCATGTCTATTCTCAGTAGTTCGTCTTCGAGTTCGTCTATCCTGTTCATAAGGGTCGTCTGGAATGTCATCCAGTACATTATTTGTCTTTTGATTAGTTTGGCGGCTTCTGGTGACATTTGTCCTGTGAGTGTTAGGTCGTCTATGTATTCAGTGATTGCATGATGGCTGTCCTCCAGGTTTGTATTGTGTATCAAGCCTGGAATGTGACCATTGTTGGGGTAGTCGTCAGGTAATAGTTTTTGCCTCTTACGCCAGAGTATTGCACGTAGATGGTTTCTGTGCCTGGTGGATGGTGACTTGTATGATCTTATTTTTTCAGGGGTTGATTTATGGAGCATGTTGTTTGACTCAGGGGGGTGTTCAGTTGCCATAGTCAGTACTGTCAATTAGTCTATCAAGCAGCTGTTTGTAGGTCTGGCAGACGCCACCCCTGCTCTTATTGCAAATTCGGTTTCTGTTCCTGCACGGGATGCAATCGATGGGCTCTGATGCTCGACAGTCCGCGCGATTGTGGCCCTTTTTGCCACACCTCGAACAGGTCGTACCTGTGTCTGCGCACGCAGGCTTTGGTTGTATGGCCAGCACTATGGGATTTAACATCTGAGGTCATCAGTCCCTTAGAACTAGAACTACTTAAACCTAATTAACCCAAGGACATCACACGCGTCCACGCCAGAGGCAGGATTCGGACCTGCGACCGTAGCGTTCGCGCGGTTCCAGACTGCAGCGCCTAAACCCGCTCGGCCACACCGGCCGGCCCATCTACGCAGAGGTCGCGTAATCTGCGTAAATAACGGACCGCTAATTTGCATATGCTGTTATGGCGCCCGATAGCGACCCAGATTGGTTCCAAAGTATTTATATCAGGCGAATTTGGTCGCCGTGGCACCAACGTGAGTTCACTATGATGCTACTCAAGCCATTGTAGCACCGTTGTGGCTTCGAGACACGGACAATTACACAGCTAAAAGATGACATCGCCGTCGGGGAAGATGTGAAGCATGAAGGGTTCAAATGGCTCTGAGCACTATGGGACTCAACTGCTGAGGTCATTAGTCCCCTAGAACTTAGAACTAGTTAAACCTAACTAACCTAAGGACATCACAAAGATCCATGCCCGAGGCAGGATTCGAACCTGCGACCGTAGCGGTCTTGCGGTTCCAGACTGCAGCGCCTTTAACCGCACGGCCACTTCGGCCGGCCAAGCATGAAGGGATGCAAGTGATTCGCAGCTGTTAGTATCTTCGGTTACTAGTACTTGTCGCAGCAGAATGTCTCCCATAGCATAATACCGCTCCCACCTGCCTGCATCAGTGGCGCGCTGCACATTTTGAGCAGCCCTTCACCTCGATGACAGCGTTCGTGCACACGACCATCGACTTAGCATAGCAAAAATGTGATTCACTCGAAGAGACGACACGTTTCCATTGATCAACGGTCGAATCCCGATAGTCCTGTGATCGCTGCAATCGTAGTTGACGGTGTCTTTTGGGCAACACGTGAACACGTAGGGGTGGTCTGCTGCGCTTACGGTCTATCCGATGACATATACGGTTGGATAGAAAGTTTTTGTAACAGACAGGGAGCAGTATGTCATCCTGAACAGGGTGGCTTCAACAGAAACAAGGATAACTTCAGGTGTGCCCTAGGGTAGCGCAATAGGTCCTCTGCTTTTTACAAATTTACATGAACGATCTGGTTGATGGTATTGACAGTGGCCTTAGGCTGTTCGCCTACGATGCTGTAGTCTACAGGAAAGTAGTATCACACGAAAGTTGTGAACAAATCAATGAGGATTTGCAGAAAATAGACGCGTGGTGTAATGACTGGCAGTTATCTCTCAATATTAGTAAGTGTAACCTACTGCGTATTACAAGGCGAAAATCCCCATTAACGTACGAGTACAAAATAAATGAACAGTCATTGGAAGAGGTAACGTCCGACAAGTATCTGGGTGTGACTATTCGAAATGGTCTAAAATTGCCGGCCAGAGTGTCCGAGCGGTTCTAGGCGCTACAGTTTGGAACCGCGCGACTGCTACGGTCGCAGGTTCGAATCCTGCCTCGGGCATGGATGTATGTGATGTCCTCAGGTTAGTTAGGTTTAAGTAGTTCTAAGTTCTAGGGGACTGATGACCTCAGAAGTTAAGTCCCATAGTGCTCAGAGCCATTTGAACCATTTTTTTTTATCTCAAATGGAATGGTCAGATTACACAAGTAACGGGTAAGGCGAACTCTAGATTGCGGTTTATTGGTAGAATCCTGAAGTGATGCAGTCCTTCAACAAAGGAAATAGCTTACGATATGTTAGTTCGTCCAGTCTTGGAGTTTTGTTCATCGGTAAGGGACCCTTACCAGTTGGGTTTGATTCAAGAGATTGAGAAGGTCCAAAGAAGAGCTGCAAGATTCGTGACTGGTACATTTAGCCATCGTGAGAGCGTTACAAATCGCATACAATGTTTGAAGTGGGACACACTTGCAGATAGACGGCGCGCTAAACAGAAGGGGCTGCTCACTAAATTCCGAAATCTACATCTACATCTACATTTACATTTATACTCCGCAAGCCACCCAACGGTGTGTGGCGGAGGGCACTTTACGTGCCACTGTCATTACCTCCCTTTCCTTTCCTGTTCCAGTCCGATCTTCACCGAGGATGTAGAGCATATATTATTACCACCAACTTTCAACTCGCGCAATGATCACCACTCAAAGATAAGGGAAATAAGAGCTCGTACTGAGGCGTTCAGACAGTACCTTACATGGGATCACTAGTTTGGGGATACCCCCCCCCATCAGAGGGGAAATGTCATTAGGGATACCTGAGCCTTCGCTCATACTCCCTTCGATTTCGCCCCCATGATCCACCATCCAGTTTCCACCCTCAGGGGGACCGTCCTGGAAAAACTACCTCCAGGATGGGGGAATGAACCCTCCTACTAAGACGAGCACCTTCAGCCGCCCTTGGGCGCCCACGGGGAACCACGTGGAGGCGGTGCCGCCAACCTTGTCACCGACCCTTGTGACAGGGATATAGCATCCACAGACAGCATGTCGTTTGCATGGGAGGTAAATCTCCAGGTTGGCCAGACCCACATGCTGACAAACTCTGGTTTTCCAGGTTCTGTGGCACCATTTACCTTCAGGCACACAGTTCATACATACAATACATATTTTCAAATGAATAATACAGGAGAACATTATTGTATCTATACATCTATTATAACTTGTGCTTACAGATCTCTTTCATGTGTTGGCGGTTAAACATATGTCCACATTTCCACCCAACTATCTGTAAGCTATTTGCTTAGGTATGCTAATGCAAGCAGCCTGCGTCTTACTATCTTGATAGCTATGTGGTGGCAGAGGTGTATCATCTGTAGTCAGATTTGTTTGGAGAGACCACACTTATTATGTATATGCCCACATGTATGCTACATGCACTTACACCTATGTAGTACATGTTTGTATTTACACTCTAAAACTATATACTACTTGTTTGTGGCAAACTACTCTATGACTGTTACTACCTAAGAATATATGCATCTATATACTATTTTTAGCTTGTTGTCTTTTCATTTTGGGTGTCAACCCATGTATACACCAGCATTTGAAATATGTTCACTTTACACATATAAGTAATATATCAATATCTACCCACCGATGACTAAACTATTTTTATGTGTGTGGAACTATATACTTGTTTATATTGGTTAACTTAAGTATAAATCGTTTCTTAGATTACTCTAGACTTTCACCCACTTCAGCGATTGTCCTTGCTACATCTCTGACCCCGAAAACTTCCTCTGCATAGAGTTTTAACGCAGTGTAATTTTCTTTGTTTTCCACCAGCATTCGCTTCGAGTTGAACACATTATGTCCCACAGCATTTTTAAGTCTGTGTCTTTGTTCCTCGTAGTTTCTGCATACATAGAGGATATGGTCTACGTCTTCCTCTTCTCCGCAGGTGCAGGTGGGATCTCTTTCAATTTTTAATTCCCATAGTTTCTTCTTTAACCCGTATCCAGTAAGGAGACAGGTGAGTGAAAAGGGTGGTGTTTTCGTTTTAGTCCATCCGGTACGCCAGTGAGAGACCTGTTGAGACCATTTGTACATGTCTCTTCCCTTGTCTGAGGACTCCCACCTTGTCTCCCATTCTGCTTGTAGTAGGGACTCTATGGCCTTGGTTTGATTAATCCCTGGTGTTTGTGTGTCAGGCACAGGAAATCCTGCTACACTTCCACCCATACCATGTCTTGTGTGGTAGGTGAGAGCTGCCCTAATGACTTCCAGGTCCAGTGGTAAACATCCTGCAAGCACCTGCAGGGCTTCATTAGATATTGTTCTGCATGGCCTGGTCACCTGTAGCAGAAAAGGTCTCTGTATTGCAAATAGGATCCTTTGGATGTATCTGTTGTTTGCTCTATCCCCCCATGCTGCAGCACCGTATCTACATATTGACAGGCAAAGCCCGCTGTATATTAATTTCAGGGACTGTCGTTTGAGACCCCATTCTGTTCTCGTCACTCTTACTAGTGCTCCTGAAATTGCACCAAGTTTTTGTTGCAGTCTTCTTGCATGCTGGGTGAAGCACAGTTTTTCATCGAGGGTGACTCCCAGATACGTGAATTCAGAGACAAACCTGATATTCTGTCCTTCAAATTTTATTTGTGGGGGCCTTTCTATATCAAACTGACCTTTTAGTGTCATAGCTACAGTCTTGGGTCTGGAGATCTGTAGCTTATTTCTTTTGGCCCTTTCGCCAATCGTTTGAATGGCTTGTGATCCTTTCTCCTCGAGTTGCTTCCTACTGTAGCCTTTTATCACGATGGCGAGGTCGTCTGCATATGCCACCTTCGTCCATTTATCTCCATCATCTTCCTTCACTATTTCATCGAACACAAGGTTGCATAGGAAGGGGCCACAGATGGAGCCCTGGAGGCAGCCTTTCGTGATAACCTTCTCAGTTGTGCCAGCACTGGTTTCTACCATGGCTTTGCGGTGACTAAGATAGCTTCCCATAAGGTGGTAAATGTTTTGTGGGCAGTCTATTTCTCTTAGTCGCCTCATTACGCTTGGCCACCATAGGTTGTCAAAGGCTCCTGCTATGTCAACAAAGATGGCCATGACATATTTTTCTTCACATTGGGTGGTGTTTAAGACTTGCCGGATTGCCATCTCTGTGGAGGCACCTTGCCTGAAGCCAAACTGGTTTGGGGCTTTGAGGCCTGACTTCTCTACTGTTCCTCGAGGCGGCCAACAATCAGTTGTTCCAGCACCTTGCCGAGTATGGCAAGCAAGCAGATGGGACGGTACGACTTTGGTTCATCCCTTGGCTTCTCCTCCGATTTCAGCAGTATGCATACTCTTCCTACTTTGCATGCTACCGGTACTGTTTGTTCCCTTAGGCAGGAGTTGAATATGTCCATTAGTATGTCAGGGTGTGTGTGCCATATCCTTTTGATTATTTTGTCGTCGATGCCATCTGGGCCAGTGGCTTTCTTTGGTTTGCAAGCTTTGATGGCTGCAGCGATTTCTTCACGTGTGAATTCAGGTGCAGTGACTAAGTTGTCATAGTTTTTGTTTCCTTCTTTTACTGCATCCTGGTCAGCCGTATCCTCCTCTGGATTGTCATCTGGCAGCAAAGATTTTAGCAGGTGTTCTATGGTCTCCTTCCATGTTAGGGTGTGAGTCTGGTCGAGGAGTTTTATATTACTAAGTACATTATCAGTGCCACGTTTTGGACTAAGTATTTTCTGTGTTACTTGCCAGGGATTGTTGCTTTTGTCACAGTTTGTTACCCATTTTTCCAAGTGTCTTCCTTGGCATTTGTTATTTGTTTTGTATATTCATTTCTCTTCCTGTTGTAGTTCCTGTTAGCTGCCTCAGTCTCGGCCTTATCCCCATTCCTGCGTGCTTGTTGTAGGTTTCGTCGGGCAATTGTTGTGTCGCGTCGAAGCTGTGTGAGGGTGTCATTCCACCAAGGTACGGAGTCCTGCAGCTGTGTCCTTTTCTTCATGGATCTGTGGCAGCTTAAATTTATTGCTTCCTCCAGGCGCTTCACTTTTTCAGCTACGCTCATTTCCGCACTGTTTATTAGGTTGGCTATTTCACCTGCGAAACATTGGTCAAATATTGGCCATTTTGCTTTGTGTGTGTTGTATTTTTCTTGTTTTGTTGCTTGTCTCGTTCTTTGTGGAGGTAGCACAGTGTAAGATATTGCTCTATGGTCACTGGTTGTCCACTCTTCATGCACCATCCATTCCGCTATGGATCTTGCTGCTGTTGCTGTACACAGGGTGAGATCTATGTTACTTTCGCCATTTGGCCCACTGAAGGTTGTTAGTTGTGAGTCCTTGTTTATTATGACAATGTTGTGCTGGTTTATGAAGTCTTCCAGTATCCTTCCTTCAGCATCAGTTGTGTTGCCATGCGACATTGGGGAGGTTGCATTTGCATCCATCCCTATAATTACTTGTTTTCCTGTCAGTTTGTTGATAATTGTTTCGAGTTTGTGTAGGAAGCGGTCTAGAGGTTGGCCATATTGACAATACATGCTTACGAGGTAGAGTTCTCCAAAGGACCCACTTACACTTGCAACAGCTGTGTGTGCATCACATAGGGTAGTGAGTTGCAGCACATTTAGCTCTTTGGTTCTGATTATTATGGCTTCCATGCTGAGGGCTGTGAATGACTCGGAAAACTAGGAGGATAACCCTCGATTTTGTCAGCAGATGTGTATGGCTCCTGCACCAGTAGTACATCTACTTTGTCCCTTTCCATTCTTTTCACAAGTTGGCCAGGGACTGTTTTAGATCTCTGGCCGTTTATCTGCAGAATCTTTACTGAGTGTTTTTCCAAGTCTCTTGCTTTGTTACCATAGGGTGCTTCTTCATTTTTATTCTTGGCCGTATTCGGTTTTTCGGTTTAATAGTTCCTTTATTCTGTTATACTCTGGGCAAGCTTGGTCCTGAACTGAGTGGTTACAATCCCTCTTCCCACGCTTGCAATTCTCACATTGTGGTGGCTGCTCCTTGTTTTCACACTCTTTAAAGCTGTGACCTGGGATTGCACAGTGTCCACAGATGGTTTCCTTACTTGTACACCTCGCTGATGTGTGGCCATATCCCTGACACATGTAACATATGCTAATGTTTGAGGCGTTCAGACAGTCGCTTTTCCCTCGCGCGATCCGCGAGTGGAACAGAGGGGGGGGGGGGGGGGGAGGATATGACTTTGGCGCGAATTGTACCCTCCGCCATGCACCGCTTGGTGGCTAGCGGAGTACATATGTAGATGTAGATGTAGGAGTTCTATGTTCAAAAATGTACGATGAACTGTGTACTCCGAAGCACTTATGCGTGCACCAGCATTGTGTTCTTTCGGCAGAGATGTCACAGATCACCATCTATCCTACTTTACAGTGCAGACAAGCCTCCAAACCCCACCTTCTGTGAAGAGTCGTAGATGTCCAACCCCTTAGCGCCGAGTGGTAGTTTCTCTGTTCTACCTCTTTCCGTAGATTCTCGTGACATTAGCGCATGAACATTCGACCACATTCGCCGTTTCCGAGATACTCGTTCACAGGCTCTGCGTAATAATAATCTGCCCTCCGTCAAAGTCGCTATTCTCAATAGATTTACATCCCATATCTTCCCTAGGGTGATCCCCCTCCGCGTCTGCTCCGCTTACATACTTTTGTTACCACCGTCACGTGCCCGCAACGCCACCAGGCGGCATCCAACGTCTCGGTGTGAAGTGGTCTTAAAGTTTTGGCTTACCAATGTATAATGCAGACTGGAAGCATCAAGAAAAGCAGTTCTGAAAAGCAGATGTTAATAACATCGAATACAGATTTAAACAGAACTTTGCAATGCGTGCAGCCACAGCCGTTAAACTTCATAATGAATGAAAGTCAAATGAACAGCAAGACAGATGTACACACCTGACCGCCTCCCGTGCTGTACCGTTGCAACCACCACAGGTACGTCACCGCACTATTCCCCCCGATGTGCCTGTTTTATTTATTTTGACGACTTTTCCTCTTCAGGCGTTTGATTTTTTACTACGAACGTTGGGGGCGGCTTGGTGCGCTATTGTGACTCTGTTTTCATCTGAGTATGCTGTTTTAATTCAGGGAAACCGGTTGTGACAATAAGGAAATCACGAATTACAGCTGTCTTGGGGTTCATTTTACATTCATTATAAATTTAAATGTTAGGAAGTATTTCTGGAGCTATTTACCAGTAGTGAGGTCTTGTACTGAAGTGAAACATTTTAGAGAAGAACAGAGTATTGGTGACTATGAGGGTGTCACCCCAAGTACCATTATCCAAGATGACGGCGATGACGTCATCCAAGATGGCGGCAGTGACGTCATCTGATGACGTCATGCAAGATGGCGGCTTTTGGTGGGAAGTTCGAATTTTGGCGGGAAGATAGGTCAAGTGGGCTACCTCCACTTCCATCATGACAATGCAACACACCACAGCTACCTCCACTAACCTAAGAAAAAGGCGGAAAAAAAGGAACTTGTGCTACCTGCACTAACTTAAGTCTTCCAACCGGCACTTCTTCCTAGGTATTGGTGGGGAAAGGATTCAGCCTGTGCTGGAGATAAGTCTTTATTTTGCATTCAGTCTTTATTTAAACAATTTGAGGCACTACCACCACTCAGTGTGTTCGCCACGAGGTCCGGAGTCCAACAGACCTAGTACACAGTACTGCCACCAGAGGGTGCTGTTGTCCCTCCCATGACATCATTCATAGATGCTGGTCTGGGGGGAAAATGATGGGAAAATGACTCAACCTGTGCTGGGCTGCTGGAGAGAGGAAGAAGTGTATTTATTGTCGAGCAATTTATTTCGGGATGGATTTCACATAGTTTATTTATTACACTGATACAAAATACACGCTCTGACATGCTTGGGGTCACGCCACACAGCCTGCAGACCTACAAACTATTCGCAAATTACTGAAATAATGCATATATAATGCTCTGCCAACATGCTCACAATGCTTAAACAGTCGGAAATAATGTAGTCCACAAACACTCATTGCACGTCTGTGTGGCGTGACCCCAAGCATGTCAGAGCGTGCATTTTGTATCAATGTAATAAATAAACTATGTGAAATCCGTCCCTAAATAAATTGCTCGAAAATAAATAAAGTACACTTCCTCTCTCCAGCAGCCCAGCACAGGCTTAGCCATTTACATGACATATTTTCCCCCCAGACCACCAACTAGAATGACATCACGGGAGGGACGACAGTGCCCTCTGGTGGCGGTACTGTGTACTAGGTAAGTTGGACTCCAGACCTTATGGTGGACACAGTTTCCCTGCCATTTTCCCCCACTGCAGACCGCCATCTTGGATTATGTCACTGAACGGACAACAGCGCCCTCTGGTGGCAGTACTGTGTACTAGGTCAGCTGAACTCCGGACTTTGTGGCGAACACACTGGATAGTGGTAGTGCCTCAAATTGTTTAAATAAAGACTGAATGCAAACTAAAGGCTCATGTCCAGCACAGGCTGAGTCCTTTTACCACTAATCCCTAGTAAGAAGTGGTAGTCAGATAACTTAGGTTAGTGGAGGTAGCCCAAGTTCCCATTTTTCCTGCCATTTTCTTAGGCTAGTGGAGGTAGCAGTTGTGTGTTGCATTGTCCTGATGGAATTTGAAGTTCTGGCTATTTTCTGGGGGAGGGAAGGGGAGGGGGGTTAGGTTAGTGGAGGTAGCCCAATTGACCTATCTTCCCGCCAATGTTCGAACTTCCCACCAAAAGCCGCCATCTTGGATGACGTCATCAGATAACGTCGAGGCCACCATCTTGGATGACGTAATCACCGCCATCTTGGGTAACGGTAGTTGGGGTGACACCCCCTCTTCCCCCTACTGAAGAGAACCTTTTGAAATGTGGTATTACAAAAAATACTGATGGTAAAATTGGTATATTGGAGTTGTTGAATTGAAATGAGGGAAAATGAATTTTTTGACACAACTTATCTACAAGAAGGGATCGGTTGATTGGACCTTTCCTGAGGGATTGGGGAATCGTCAGTACGGTACTGCAGTGAAATGGAGGGTAAAATTGTTGAATGAGACCAAACGCGAGTACAATAAGCAGATTCAAACGTATGTTGCTAGCAGTAGTCTTACAGAGATGAAAACATTGCACAGAATAGACCGTGTGGAGAAGTGCAGCAAACCAGTCTCCGGACTGGAGTCGACGACGACGACAACATCGAAAACAGCAGTGGTAGTGCACAAAAGATATGGAGGCCAGTGTTCGGATGCGTCGCTCCCCGTTGTGGTAGGAGAGGAGAGCCGGCGTCGATTTTTGGGATCGATGAAGCGTCGGCGCGTTTCCCTGGAGGCGAGTGTTTGTAGCTAGTAAGTGCGCGGCGCGCCACGCTGCAGCAGCTTGCGAAGTACGTACTGTTAATCAGCGCGAGCTACGATTCACAAAGCCCTGTCTCAAACCCTTATTGTGCAGACATTTTAATGCAGCAGTTTTAGCTGGAGGGATGTTTAGAACTACGGTTGCCTAAATTTATGGTGGAGGTTGGGTCTGAACCGTCTCGTTATGGCACATAAGCGAGCTATTGCGCGGTTGCCGTTACCAAATGATTTGAGTACTCAGCTTTCGTGTGGGTCGTGCATTGCTCGTTGTTTTGCTTTCTTACTCTGAAGTGAGTGAAGGGAATAATCCTAGTCCATTACGGTGTTGGAGCACGACGCTCACAATAGCAGAAGGGAAAGGCATAACGAGAGGACAGTTCTGCGTTCGCAGCAGCACAGATCACGGGTATAGATCGCCAGCCCTGCGAGGGGGACGCAGGGTGTATTTTTCCTCACCTCTCCTGCCCCTTCATTCCTCATCCCCCTCCCCCTGTACGCAGTCATTGGGTCGGCCAAGTTCTTTTTGTATACGTTCGCTTTCGACTGCCACGTTAAAATGACCGCACTATAATTTCTCTGTCGCTGTGGGTAAACATGGCGAAGCCTTACTGTCGCAAACACGCGCCTTTCTTACTTTTCCATCGTTTGTTCCAGGAGTACAACACTTGCAACCACTGGAAAGTGACCGGCAGACATTCAGTCCCATCTGCAATGCGTGCCACCGGTGAATCTTCAAAAAGGTAAAATCTTGAATAATTACTACTAACGGTGAGCTTCGCACAATGCGTTACAAGTGTAGTATGGTACTACATCGTTTTGTACAAACAGTAAGACAGCCCTCAGCCTGAAGGTTAGTACGAGAAGCACTGTGGTTTACTAAGCGTGGTACTATTGGAGCTGGTATGCCATTAGCTTCCTCTGAGATTTGAACTGACTTAGCCAGCCAGTTATAGCAAGACGTGAACTCCGAACCACGGTGCAACTGGGATTTTTCACAGTAACAAAAATTGCCAAAGCTGAATAAGTGATGGTAAAATGTAAATGTCGTGGGACTACCCGTCGGGTAGACCGTTCGCCGGGTGCAAGTCTTTCGATTTGAGGCCATTTCGGCGACTTGCGCGTCGATTGGGATGAAATGATGATGATTAGGACAACACAACACCCAGTCCTGAGCGGAGAAAATCTCTGACCCAGTCGGGAATCGAACCCGGGCCTTTAGGATTGATATTCTGTCGCGCTGACCACCTTTTTTTTTATCTCATTTTGTTCGCCTTTGTTCGTTGCATCTGCTCGTGGCGGACGTAGTAAGACATCCGTTTAAGTTCGTTGTTGATCGATTAACTCAGTTTTTTTTTTTTTTATTTTATTACAAAGGGCAGCTAACCCTCTGACCGAACACGCTGAGCTACCGTGCCGGCAAATTGTTCGTTGTATTTGTTCGGGATGGATGTCCCCTGATGCTTGTTCAAGTTCATCGTTGAGCCATTCACTTAGTTTTCCTTTTTTATTACAGAGGGCAGCTAACCCTTTGACCGAACACGCTGAGCTGCCCTGCCGGCTACCACGCAGCTACCGGGGGCAGATAATAAGTGATGATGACAGACAAAAATCCTAGGACTGAGCAGTAATCGACCTCGAAACTTTTCTCTCTTTTAGCACTTGCTTTTCCTCGCCAGTTTTTTGCTTTCTTGGGCCGTTGTCATTTTTGTAATGCTAAACCTAAGTAATTGCATTCTGATTTTAAACTGAAAGTAAGGAATCTTAACATATTAACTGTATCTGCTTTTTAATCAACTTCGAAGACGTCGTAATAGGAAAAAGATGATAGATGAACTTCTTCTCTTTGTTTTCTCCTTTTTCATTGTACTCGAAAATACGAGGGGACTTTAAAAAGTAAGTTACACATTATTATGGCAGATCAAGTACCTTTTATTTAATGCAGCACTACACATCACAGTGACGCAGATACATGACATTGTTTTTCAACATAGTCAACAAGTCTCTGCAAACAACGGTAGGAACGTCCAATCAACCGTCCAGTTCCTCGATGATAGAAATCAGCTCCTTGGTCACAGAGCAATTTGAGAATCGCTCTATGAACGTCTTCATCGTTGGAAAATCTCCTTCTCTTTATATGTTCTTGTCACCTTGCCGAAATTATTGCGTGGACATTGTCATCTATGCTCGATGTCGATAGTCTTCCTTTCCAATCGGCACCATCTACGCTTGTGTGGTCTTCATCAAATTGTTGGGACTAATTCAGTGCGGCTGGACGCAACATTTCATTTCAGAATGTCAAATCAAACACTTTCAGCCGTCTAAATTTCCACACTGTTATTTTATTGGGCTACCAGTTTTGGCGATATACACTCCTGGAAATGGAAAAAAGAACACATTGACACCGGTGTGTCAGACCCACCATACTTGCTCCGGACACTGCGAGAGGGCTGTACAAGCAATGATCACACGCACGGCACAGCGGACACACCAGGAACCGCGGTGTTGGCCGTCGAATGGCGCTAGCTGCGCAGCATTTGTGCACCGCCGCCGTCAGTGTCAGCCAGTTTGCCGTGGCATACGGAGCTCCATCGCAGACTTTAACACTGGTAGCATGCCGCGACAGCGTGGACGTGAACCGTATGTGCAGTTGACGGACTTTGAGCGAGGGCGTATAGTGGGCATGCGGGAGGCCGGGTGGACGTACCGCCGAATTGCTCAACACGTGGGGCGTGAGGTCTCCACAGTACATCGATGTTGTCGCCAGTGGTCGGCGGAAGGTGCACGTGCCCGTCGACCTGGGACCGGACCGCAGCGACGCACGGATGCACGCCAAGACCGTAGGATCCTATGCAGTGCCGTAGGGGACCGCACCGCCACTTCCCAGCAAATTAGGGACACTGTTGCTCCTGGGGTATCGGCGAGGACCATTCGCAACCGTCTCCATGAAGCTGGGCTACGGTCCCGCACACCGTTAGGCCGTCTTCCGCTCACGCCCCAACATCGTGCAGCCCGCCTCCAGTGGTGTCGCGACAGGAGTGAATGGAGGGACGAATGGAGACGTGTCGTCTTCAGCGATGAGAGTCGCTTCTGCCTTGGTGCCAATGATGGTCGTATGCGTGTTTGGCGCCGTGCAGGTGAGCGCCACAATCAGGACTGCATACGACCGAGGCACACAGGGCCAACACCCGGCATCATGGTGTGGGGAGCGATCTCCTACACTGGCCGTACACCACTGGTAATCGTCGAGGGGACACTGAATAGTGCACGGTACATCCAAACCGTCATCGAACCCATCGTTCTACCATTCCTAGACCGGCAAGGGAACTTGCTGTTCCAACAGGACAATGCACGTCCGCATGTATCCCGTGCCACCCAACGTGCTCTAGAAGGTGTAAGTCAACTACCCTGGCCAGCAAGATCTCCGGATCTGTACCCCATTGAGCATGTTTGGGACTGGATGAAGCGTCGTCTCACGCGGTCTGCACGTCCAGCACGAACGCTGGTCCAACTGAGGCGCCAGGTGGAAATGGCATGGCAAGCCGTTCCACAGGACTACATCCAGCATCTCTACGATCGTCTCCATGGGAGAATAGCAGCCTGCATTGCTGCGAAAGGTGGATATACACTGTACTAGTGGCGACATTGTGCATGCTCTGTTGCCTGTGTCTATGTGCCTGTGGTTCTGTCAGTGTGATCATGTGATGTATCTGACCCCAGGAATGTGTCAATAAAGTTTCCCCTTCCTGGGACAATGAATTCACGGTGTTCTTATTTCAATTTCCAGGAGTGTATTACGCCATCTTCGGGCCACCTGATCGATGTGTATTTCAACCTCGGTGCCGGTCAAAACAGGGGCCACCATTCAAAGACTGGTAAGTCCGCGGGACAGTATGATTCTTATGGACAAATATTCAAAATTGTGCACAGATTCACGGTGAAATTCCGGAGGTATATGGACAACATGAAATGTCACCGTATGTCCATCTTGTCAGCGATAGTTGCGGGACCTCGGCTGTTCAGTACAGAATGTCAAATCAAAAACTTTTCAGCCGTCTGAATTTCCAAACTTATTTTATTGGACTGCCACTTTCGGCGATATATTACTCCATCTTCAGGCCCCCTGACCGACGTGTAGGAGTATTAAAACCACTTCAAACATCATCTGCCGACAGTCAGCAGTTTGGAAATTTAGGCGGATGAAAGGTGTTTGATTTGAAATTTTGTACTGAACAGCCGAGGTCCCGAAACTATCTATGAAAAGATGGACATACAGTGACAATTCATGTGGTCCATATACCGCCAGAATTTCACCGTGAATCTGTGCACAATTTAGAAGATTTGTCCTTAAGAATCATACTGTTCCGCGGACTTCAGTTTGGGGTGCTGCGTTATTTCGCTCGGACTCTGTGAACATTCGGTTATTGTATGGCGGCAGAAATGTGTCTGTGGGAATCCCGGAGGAATCCCGGAACATGCAGTCTATCCTTATACTGCGACACTCTTGTTGCGCAACGCTCTTAGCGTGGGACGGAATGTGTAAATTACTTTTTCAAGTCCCTAAGTATAAACGAAAATTAATTGTAATTAACTGTATTACTCCTATTTTAATGATGCAGCAGCATAAATATTGATTTAAACAACAGTGAGCCGATAGAAACTTTTTGCGTCTTCTTCTTTTTCACCCTGCAGGCTGTAGGTCGTATTAACTTGTTTTGCGCCAAATAACATTTACTGCTTGGTAAGCGTAGACGATCCCCACATAGCTACATATCTTTGGGTCCTTAGTTCGGCGCTTTAACACTGAGCAAGCCTGAAGCACAATTGTTATGTACATGGCCGTAAAAATAAAGCAACGAATACTTTTGGGAAAGTTACAAAAGTAGTTGCAAGTGGCCTTCATTTTATGATTCACTTAACTGAATAAGACGTTCCATGGTCTTAAACAGGGAACTGCAGCAACAACATTGTCCAGTTTCTTTCTGTAATTGGGGAACAATATTAGGGTTAGTTTGTAAGCATTTATCTCTACAACAAACCGACAAACAGAGATAAATCAGTATACTAATTTTTCCACAACCACTTCGATCTCACTTGACGACGAAAACACTGATCCAAGAAAGTCACGGTGTTATTGGCTGTATGAGCTGTAGTATTGTCCAGCTGAGAGCATGTGTAGTTTAGGTATAGTGTTTACAAATAATATGTACACTGTTTACAAATAGTTGCATCATCTATGTGTAATACTCACAGCCCCGTGTGTCATATAAGAATATGATGAAGATAGTCCACGTGCCACTGCATAGTAAACACAAACTTCATGAGTGTGCAGAGGAGACTCGTGTAGTTGATGAGAATTTTTCACAGCTCTCTTGCAACAGTTTTGTGCAGTCACATATTCAACATGAAATTAGAATGATATTAATACCTACAGCTGCTAACGGGCATCTATATATATCAACGGGGACAGGTGAAAATGTGTGCCCCTACCGGGACTCGAACCCGGGATCTCCAGCTTACATGGCAGACGCTCTATCCATCCTTTTTTTAATTTTCATTTTTGTTCTGTATTGATCGTTGACTATGTTCGTGGCGGACGTCCCATGACACCCGTTCGGGTTGTTCGCTGATCTGTTCAATCAGTTTTTTTTTTTATTACAGAGGGTAGCTAACCCCTCTGACCGAACACGCTGAGCTACCGTGCCGGCATCCATCTGAGCCACCCAGGGTACAGATGATAGTGTGACTGCAGAGACTATCTCGTTCACGCCTCCCGCGAGACCCACATTCTCACCTTGTATGTCCACACACTTCATTCGTAGTGTCCCACCCCAACACACTCATTTCTTGTGGAAGACATTCTTACCAAGCCCCAATAGAGTTCGGGGAATATGTGTGCATCCGCACAGAAGAAGAAGGTCATGGCCGGTGTTGCCAGAACTATATACTTATAGGGATATGGTGTCTGTTCTTTCGGACATGACCTTCTTCTTCTGTGCGGATGCACACATATTCCCCGAACTCTTACGGGACTTGGTAAGAATGTCTTCTACGAGTAATGAGTGTGTTTGTGTGCGACACTACGAATGTAGTGTGTGAACATACAAGGTGAGAATGTGGGTCTCGCGGGAGGCGTGCGCGAAATAACCCCTGCAGTCGCGCTTTCCTCTGTACCCTCGGTGGCCCAGATGGATAGAGCGTCTGCCATGTAAGTAGGAGATCCCGCATTCGAGTCCCGGTCGAGGCACACATTTTCACCTATCCCCGTTGATATATATCGACGCCCGTTAGCAGCTGAAGGTATTAATATCATTCTAATTTCGTTCTAGACAGCTGCAGGTGACATGTCCGAAAGAACAGACATCATATCGATATAAGTATATTCAACATTGTGTGGAACTCTGCCTCGTCGGACCAAAACCAAAGACACCTTTCACTTCCAGCATTATACGAGGGGCATTCAATGAGTAACACTAGACTTTTTTTTTTGGAAGCAGGTTGGTTTTATTCAATATTTCAATACACCATATTATTCCCCACTCTCTTGGCTACAAACGCCAAGTTTTGAACATGATCTTCATTCAATGCGACGGTCGTACGCCACCTTACAGGGAGAGCCTGTACCACTCCAATTGAGTCTTGCTGCATCAATAACCTCCCCATCATTCACGTACTGTTTCCCACGGAAGGCATCCTTCATTGGTTCAAGCAGATGGAAGTTGGAAGATGCGAGATCCGGGCTGTAGGTGGATGAGGAAGAGCAGTCCAATGAAGTTTTGTGAGCTCCTTTCGGGTGCGCAGACTTGTGTGAGGCCGTGCGTTGTCATGAAGAAGGAGCAGTACGTTTGCATTTTTGTCGTGACGAACAAGCTAAAGCTGTTTCTTCAATTTCCTGAAGGTAGCACAATAAACGTCGGAGTTCATCGTTGTACCATGAGGTAGGACATCAAACAGAATAACCACTTCAGAGTCCCAGAAGGCCGTCATCATGACTGAGGGTGCGCTTTGAACTTTTTCTTCGGAGGAGAGGCAGTGTGGCGCCACTCCATGGATTGCCGTTTTGTTTCCGTTCGAAGTGATGAACTTATGTTTCATCCCCTCTGACGTCGTTCGACAAAAAACTGTCACGATCACCATCGTAACGCGCAAGCAATTCATTGCTCTTTATGGTCTTCTGTTACGCGGCGACGAACCCAGGGGGCACACACCTTTGAGTACCCCAACTGGTGGACGAGTGTGTCAGCACTCCAACAGCGACATCCAGGTGTGCTGCGGGATGTTCGATTCTGATCCGTCCATCACCTCGAATGAGAGTGTCCGCACGTTCACATATGGCAGGAGTCACAGCTTTGCGCAGCCGGCAACACACGGGAGATCGGACAGCTTTACGCGACCTTGTTCCGATGTTGACAGACGCCTCGCCCGACGACTCACTGCCAGGTCTCCGTAGACATTCTGCAGGCGTGTAACTCAGTGATAGATCTCTGCTTGGAACACACCGTCGTTACAGACGCGATTTTGAAGGTTACGTATAGCTGCGTATATCGGAACTTCATGAAACTACAGGGGCTGAATCGGGAATATTCCACGATGTTCCACAAGAAATTCCGCATTTTCAACCGAAACTGGCTGAGACAAAAAAAAAAGTTTGCATTACTTATTGAACGTCCATCGTAAAACCATGAACCACAGACAGAACATTACACATTTAAAATTTTCTTCGGGTACACTACTGGCCATTAAAATTGCTACACCACGAAGATGACGTGATACAGACGCGAAATTTAACCTACAGGATGAAGATGCTGTAATATGCAAATGATTAGCTTTTCAGAGCACTCACACAAGGTTGGCGCCGGTGGCGACACCTACAACGTGCCGACATAAATAAAGTTTCCAACCGATTTCTCATACACAAACAGCAGGTGACCGACGTTGCCTGGTGAAACGTTGTTGTGATGCCTCGTGTAAGGAGGAGAAATGCGTACCATCACGTTTCCGACTTTGATAAAGGTCGGATTATAGCCTATCGCGATTGCGGTTTATCGTATCGCGACATTGCTGCTCGCGTTGGTCGAGATCCAATGACTGTTAGCAGAATATGGAATCGGTGGGTTCAGGAGGATAATACGGAACGCCGTGCTGGATCCCAACGGCCTCGTATCAAATTGGCTCTGAGCAGTATGGGACTTAACATCTGCGGTCATCAGTCCCCTAGAACTTAGAACTACTTAAACCTAACTAACCTAAGGACATCACACACATCCATGCCCAAGGCAGGATTCGAACCTGCGACCGTAGCGGTCTCGCAGTTCCAGACTGAAGCGCCTAGAACCGCACGACCACAACGGCCGGCGGGCCTCGTATCACTTGTAGTCGAGATGACAGGCATCTTATCCGCATGGCTGTAACGTATCGTGCAGCCACGTCTCGATCCCTGAGTCAGCAGATGGGGACGTTTGCAAGACAACAACCATCTGCACGAACAGTTCGACGACGTTTGCAGCAGGGACTATCAGCTCGGAGACCCTTGACGCTGCATCACAGAGAGGAGCGCCTGCGATGGTGTACTCAACGACGATACTGGTTGCACGAATGGCAAAAGCGTCATTTTTTCGGATGAATCCAGGTTCTGTTTCCAGCATGATGGTGGTCGCATCCCTGTTTGGCGACATCGCGGTGAACACATATTGGAAGCGTTTATTCGTCATCGCCATACTGCCGTATCACCGGCGTGATGGTATGGGGTGCCATTGGTAACACGTCTCGGTCACCTCTTGTTCGCATTGACGGCACTTTGAACAGTGGACGTTACATTTCAGACGTGTTACGACCCGTGGCTCTACACTTCATTCGATCCCTGCGAAACCCTACATTTCAGCAGGATGATGCACTACCGTATGTTGCAGCTCCTATATTATCCTTTCTGGATACAGAAATTGTTCGACTGCTGCCCTGGCCAGCACATTCTCCAGATCTCTCACCAATTGAAAACGTCTGGTCAATGGTGGCCGAGCAACTGGCTCGTCACAATACGCCAGTCACTACTCTTGATGAACTGTGGTATCGTGTTGAAGCTGCATGGGCAGCGGTACCTGTACACGCCATCCAAGCTCTGTTTGAGTCAATGCCCAGGCGTTTCAAGGCCGTTATTGTGGCCAGAGGTGGTTGTTCTGGGTACTGATTTCTCAAGATCTATGCACCGAAATTGCGTGAAAATGTAATCACATGTCAGTTCTAGTATAATATATTTGTCCAATGAATACCCGTTTATCATCTGCATTTGTTCTTGGTGTAGCAATTTTAATAGCCAGTAGTGTATTAACTCGTGAACAGCGTGAATTATATACAAACTTAACTTGGAAACACTTGTGCATTATCTTGTGGTTACGACCATCGCAGACACCAGACTGGTTACATCGATGACTACAGACTTCTTGGCACTCAGAGTATATGGAACGTGCATATCAGTCAATTTTTATGGTGTTAGCACTTTCATTCGACCACTTCTTGGTGCATCTGCCACATTTCTTGACTTCTGCAACATGTTGTACGGACGCTTGGTGGTGGATTTGTTTGATGCATCCTTACCATATTGTTACCTGTATGTGAAGCTGTTCCGACTCTCGGCATAAACGGCACGTCTAATGCACTAGGTGAGAATGAAAAACCTCTGCTGTGATGTGTAATCTGTTTCCTCCCCAGTTAAACAAAGGTAGAACCTAACAAAATCGCGTCAGATTTTGAATACCCTGTAGTATTGATTAGGAAAACAAAAAATGTAACAAGGAACCTACCTAACCTTCTTGTCGCCACTTTTGAGAGAAAAAGAGGGAAACGGATTTCTAACTCCTGCTAAGTGCAGGTGAGAAACGGCCGTGGCCTTCTTGCGTGAATCATCCCGGCATTCCGTCCATATGTTTTGAGGAAACTAGAGAGTATCGAAATTATCGAAGGATGACCTGAAGCTCCGCCAACTCTTTCCCCCTCTCACGATTACGTGCTATAACCGTGGGTGGGATCATGTTATGGCGTCGTCGTGCAACAAATACAGCAGCTAGAATATGTTCTAATGCCTCGCCGCCGCACATTATTCCCAATACGGACCAAGACGTATCTCTCCTTTGAAAAGAACATCGCCAATTTCCTTTCCCATATTTGTACATCTAGAGCTTATGCCCCATCTCTAATGACCACGTAGTCAACGGGCTTGTTGAAAATAAAATCCAACGAATGTCCCACACAGTATGTTGGTCCTACTGGACGCAGGTTCCGAACTGAATTTGTGGAACATACGAATGCAGTTAGACTAAACACTGCAAATAAATTTGTCGACAAATATCATGCTTTTGACAACATGTAGGATAATCCGATAATATTTCATAAACTAAACAGAGGCCACAAAAAAGTCACTTAGAAAAGTTGTAAATTTTCATTCACAACAGGAAATGTGGACATAACGTATTCCATGACAAAACTGAGACAGTGACAGTGAACGTTTTAGAAGTTTCTCTGTCATACTAGATACTGCCATCTCCTCTTTAGTGACAGAATATAATAAAACCAGAACTTGATATTTAATACATTAGATCGATTGATTATCATATAAATATGCTCAAATCTAAGCACACATTTTGTTTTTAAAAAGGGTATTTTTTGTGAGAAAGTCCAAAAGATGTAAACGCATAAATGTACACACATCAAAAACAATTCTCCATCACCTCGGTTCCGAGAGTTCGGAACCTGTACAGAAAATTGGAATAGAGATCAACTCAAACATCATTTCCGCCCTTTTTATTGCTCATGAAAACCACTCATTGCATGTTGTACCACGATACAGCGAGACCTCCAGAGGTGGTGGTCCAGATTGCTGTACACACCGGTACATTTAACACCCAGTAGCAAGTCCTCTTGCATTGAGGCATGCCTGTATTCGTCGTGGCATACTATCCACAAGTTCATCAAGGCATTGTTGGTCCAGACTGCCCCCCCCCCCCTCCCCCCTCAACGGCGATTCGGCGTAGATCCCTCAGAGTGGCTGGTGGGTCACGTCGTCCATAAACAGCCCTTTTCAATCTATCCCAGGCATGTTCGATAGCGTTCACGTCTGGAGAACATTCTGGCCACTCTAGTCGAGCAATGTCGTTATCCTGAAGGAAGTCATTCACGAGATGTGCTCGATGGGGGTTCGAATTGTCGTCCATGAAGACGAATGCCTCGCCAATATGCTGCCGATATGGTTGCACTATCATTCGGAGGATGGCATTCACATATCGTACAGCCTTACAGCGCCTTGCATGACCACCAGCGCGTACGTCGGCCACACATAATGCCACCCCAAAACAGCAGGGAACCTCCACCTTGCTGCACCCGCTGGACAGTGTGCCTAAAGGCCCCCACAGCGCTACTGCATGCTTGACAATCACGCTTGCGCAAGTATGCTAGCTGAAGCGTGCCCAAATTCCTCGCGCCGCCACACGACTCAAGCACGCACGTACAAGCATCAGTTTGTTTACATTGGAAAATGTCGAGCACAGACGACAATGCGCTTCCTGTTGCAGCCTTTTTGCTTGTTTTACGGAAAGAACAAAAGACGAAACGCGATTTGTGGAGTAAAGAGTGGCTTAAAAAACGAAAATCGTATTCTCATACAAATTTACGGAGTGAATGGAAGATATATCCTCGTGATTGGCATAATTATCTCAGGATGAATGAGGAAACGTATTTGAATATTTTGTCCTTCGTGACGTCTTATGGCTTAACAAAAAAGTGTTCAAATATGTGTGAAATATTATGGGACTTAACTGCTAAGGTCATCAGTCCCTAAGCTTACACACTACTTAACCTACATTATCCTAAGGACAAACACACACACCCATGCCCCAGGGAGGACTCGAACCTCCGTCGGGATCAGCCGCACAGTCCATGACTGCAGCGCCTAAGACCTCTCTGCTAATCCGGCGAGGCATGGCTTAACAACAGAGGATTCTAATATGCTACCATTGTAAAAGTCTACTGCAAGAAACATTCCACTTGACGCAAAACATGTGAGAGGGGAATTTATGAAATACTTTGTGAATGAAGGACAAGTTCCTTGGCAACATAATTTTGTGCATTAGCAGTAAAGAAAAATGATTGTCTGGTGACACTTATCGGCGAAGAGAACGTGATGCCAATCCTGAGGTGTCCATTCGGCGTGTTGTTGGGCCCATCTGTAACGCGCCGCATGGTGTCGTCGTTGCAAAGATGGACTTCGCCATGGACGTCGGGAATGAAGTTGCGCATCGTGCAGCCTATTGCGCATAGTTCGAGTCGTAACACGACGTCCTGTGGCTGCACGAAAAGCATTATTCAACATGGTGGCGTTGCTGTCAGGGTTCCTTAGAGCCATATTCCGTAGGTGGCGGTCATCCACTGCAATAGTGGCCCTTGGGCGGCCTGAGCGAGGCATGTCATCGACAGTTCCTGTCTCTCTGTATCTCCTCCATGTCCGAACAACATCGCTTTGGTTCACTCCGAGACGCCTGGACACTTCCCTTGTTGAGAGCCCTTCTTGGCACAAAGTACAATGCGGACGCGATCGAACCGCGCTATTGACCATCTAGGTTGAACTACAGCCTTCTTCCTGGAGGAATGACTGGAACTCATCGGCTTTCGGACCCCCCCCCCCTCCCCCCGTCTAATAGGCGTTGCTCGTGCATGGTTGTTTGCATCTTTGGGCGGGTTTAGTGACATCTTTTAACAGTCAAAGGGACTGTGTCTGTGATACAATATCTACAGTCAATGTCCATCTTCAGGAGTTCGGGGAACCGGGGTGATGCAAAACTTTTTTGATGTGTGTATGTTGTCAGTATCTTTGATTTGCGGTGTAAGCTGGTAATGATCTTCGACTTGCAAGACACTATATCTCTATCCCTGCCCGGTCTCTAGACTGTTTACTGTTTTATGTTTACGTGCAATATTCAGTGATACATAACGACATTTAGTGTCCTTTATGGTGGACTAAGGTTGTTAGCCTTTATAATGTATGATTTCAGTACCACATTACGGATATAGGTGTCACACAATAAGTAATTTCTAGAGAAATGAAGCGTAAGGAAGTCACCTGGCTGCATTCAGGAAAAGAAACACTCAGGTAAACCATTGATCTACCTGAAGATTACTGTTTAATTTCTCGAAACGCGTTGCGGAAGAAAATGCGAGCGACTGCAGCAGATAACAGGTTTAATTTCCCCTTTAAACAGATGAGCTGTTACGAAATGCTAGAAGAACAATAGCAGCGGCATTTCGTGAAGGATGTTCGGCGTCTGGTCGCCTCCTGCGGACAGATACGTGAGACGTGCCAGATAACGCCAGATAAGGCGGCCCGGCAGCTAGGCAAAAGGCTCCTTGCGATGTCGTAATCGTAAAAAGAACTCTGCCTAACCGTTCTTATGACGAGAACGAAATATTTCACCTCGCAACGATAAGATACCGATGTTTCGCGCAGACTGCACACACGGCCGATCTCTATAGCGATCCAGTTTTTATAATTCTCATTTGCGAATTAACTCTCTGTTTTATATCGAAGTCATTTTTCAGAGCGTATGAAGCAGTCCCACAACATGTAAGGATCAAAATAAGACTTTAATTGCTGGGTGTTTCTTAACTCGTCGCCAGGGCGACCATTATAGACGAATAATGTCGTGTGTGTGCTGTTTATGACAAGACTGGCGACCGACTCTTACTGAAACGTGTTTCTTTTTGCGTCGTCAGTCTCTCGACTGATATGAACGGTCATTTCAGAGTCACTCTTGCACATAACGAGCTCAATTATTTGCTGGATGTATTCCAATCATTGTCTTCCCCTACAGTTTTTACCCTCTGCAGCTGTTTCAACTACCATGGAAATATATCGCTGATGTCATAACATATATCCCATCATCTTGTCCGTTCTTCTTGTCAGTGTTTCCGTATGTTCCTTCCTTCGCTCATTCTGCGGAGAACCTCCTCATTCCTTACCTCATCAGTGCAACTAATCTTCAACATTCTTCTGTAGAACAACATATCAAACGCTTCGAGCCGGCCGCCGTGGCCGAGCAGTTCTACGGGCTTCAGTCCGGAACCGCGTGACTGCTACGGTCGCAGGTTCGAATCCTGCCTCGGACATGGATGTGTGTGATGTCCATAGGTTAGTTAGGTTTAAGTAGATCTAAGTCTAGGGGACTGATGGTTCAAATGGCTCTGAGCACTATGGGACTTAACAGCTATGGTCATCAGTCCCCTAGAACTTAGAACTACTTAAACCTAACTAACCAAGGACATCACACAACACCCAGTCATCATGAGGCGGAGAAAATCCCTAACCCCGCCGGGAATCGAACCCGGGAACCCGGGCGTGGGAAGCGAGAGCGCTACCGCACGACCACGAGCTGCGGACAGGGGACTGATGACCTCAGATGTAAGTCCCATAGTGCTCAGAGCCATTTGAATCATTTTTGAGACGCTTCGATTCTCTTCCGATCCGATTTTCCCACAGTCGATGATTCACTACCAGTGTCAGTTCTGTTCTATGCAACTGCGAGAGGAGCATATGAGGCAGCAGTTCAGTACTTATCACCAAAACCTTGCACCGCAAATATTGCGTAAGTGGAAAGTGCTACTGATGTACGGTTTTTACAAAATGGATCGGTAGTCAGGGGCTCGTACTGTTAGCTGGTAGACAAACTGTAATAATAGAAAGTGTATTTTTGCGCAAAAACACACTTTTCAAATGGAATAATGCCTATTAACATTAACAAACTGAAGGTAGGTCAAATTGGAATGTAAATGGTGTTTATTACAGGACTCTAGTGCGAGTCACTTACGAGAAAACAGGATTTTGCAAAGTTTCCACACCGACTCTTGTTTGCGCCAGTCAACCTGCGTAGTTGCTAGGTACGATGTTGTCATGTTTGTTTATAGTGTGCTTGTGTTTTCCCTGCCGGCCGCTGTGGCCGAGCGGTTCTAGGCGCTTCAGTCCGGAACCACGCGGCTGCTGCGGTCGCAGGTTCGAATCCTGCCTCGGGCATGGATGTGTTTGATGTCCTTAGGTTATTTAGGTTTAAGTAGTTCTAATTGTAGGGGACTGATGACCTCAGATGTTAAGGCACATAGTGCTTGGGGCCATTTGAATTTGTGTGTTCCCTGAGTGTGTCCCGACTTACATATTGTACACGTGTTGGTGTGGGAACTTTTCAAAATACGATATCTCGTAAACGACTCGCACTAGAATCCTACAATAAACACCGCTGATATTCTAATTTACTCTACTTTTAGTTTGTTAATGTCAATAAGCATTTTTCCATTTAAGAAAGTGTGTGTATACACAGAAAATTCACTTTCTGAGTATTATTACAGTCTGTTGATTGGCTAACATTACGAGCCCCTTGTAACGCCGGAAATGCATATCCTCCTATTTCCATCTATTGTACTATAATTTTTTTTCCTTATTTTGTTACCTGAAGATATGACATTTCTGTGTCTTTATATATTGTAATTGATTTTATATATATATATATATATATATATATATATATATATATATATATATATGCATTTATATCTATGGGTCGATGTATAATTGGTTTGTTTTGTAAATATTATTTGTATTTTTACGCTGGGTCTGGCCTAGGGAAAACTATTCTATCGAACGATTACATCGATAGGTCGTGTGGAGAACCAAAGTGTTTAGGGTCTTTGGTAGTGTTAACTCTACCGCATGGAGCGCGGGCAGAGGGACTCTGGCTGGAGTAGGGCGGTGGAGCAGGTGTGTTGTGTGACGCTTCCGCGAGTTGCCGCGCTTTCGGGGTTTGGCAGCATGTCATTGCGCTCGACTTGTTATGATAGTTTCTGACACGGTGTCGCGGACGGGAAGCATTAGCTGGCGCACATCAAGAGCCCGTTTCGCCTGGTGACCGTGTCTAGAAGAAGGCGCGCCAACCTCCAGCTTCTGCAACAGCGACGGCCGACAATGAGTGACTGTCGCCACCTCCCCGATCGACGACTTCGAACCTTCAATCAACCAACAAGGAAGACTGGAAGCACGTAAAATTTTAGATCTGTATGGCATACCTCAGCTTTTCAAACTGTTCTCAATTTGTCCCACAAAATTACAGCAACGTAGCACGAACCTTTGTTGCTCATTGTCCAAATTGCATTACCAAGCAGGGTCTCTTCCTTTTCCGGAATGAACCCGAGTGTCGTTGAATTTCAAACGCCAGCATTCATTTCACTGCTTTAATTTCAAAGTTCAGTTAAGGTATTCATAGCTGGCTACAATATTTAGATTACACAAGCACAAATTAAGAGTGCGAGTTTTGTTACCGTATTTTAGCTTACCTGTGACTGCAGCTCAGCTTGGTACGTACTAAATTTCACTATTGTTAATTGTTCAGAATCATTTAATTCAAGTTCAGAGTTAAATCCCTTATTTCTAAATTGCGTAGATTCAAGTAGATTTTGAAATGATTGTTGAGGTAGCCCAAGACTAACCGTATTTTATTGAATTTCGTAGTGCTTCAGAAACAAAGTTCACTATTAATTCAGTCACTAAATTAACTTTCGATTTTCCGGTTTTATTAATTCTTTTGTTAAATTAAGTCAGAGTGTAGCGAAATTTATTACTTCTGACAACATTCAGTTTTCACACAACACATGTCAACCTTCAGTTGCCACGCTTTTAGTGCTAATTGTATGTGTATTAATCTTTCATTTTCAGTTATTATAGTAGTTGTCCATAGGACTGGCGACCGTAATTTTCCCCAAATCTGAAATATCTAATTAACGCCAATTAATTGTTAACGTAATGACCGCACATTTACTTTCTTTATTAATTTTACCATTTTCTCAAAATTAATTTCCACCAATTTCATTTGCATTTTTCCTTTCATTTAGCTGTAACCCTTTCCTCCCTCTTTACCGACAAATTAACTTCGGTGACGATTGCTTTTCCCAGATTTCCATTAGGTGCACATGGTTTAATTTTTCACTGTCATTAAGGTCGATAAGTGAGGGGGAGGTTACACCCTGACTGTTGAAACCGCACTCTAAAGCACTTTCCAGTTCCGCAATATTTGCGGTGCAAGTTTTAGGCAGTTCACCTTATTAATATCAAAGCAAACAATTTGTAGTTCTTATGTTCCGTGTAGTTCAAATTTTTATCAAGATGTACCCCCATAAAATTGGAATATTTTATCCTATTTACTGGTTCCAGTGTATGTGTTACGTTAAGCAGGTGTCAATGTTACCGAACCGTGAGTTTCATACGAGTACGTCATGGTGGCAAAGTACTTACACCAACATTTACAGAAGAATGGAAAAAAAACTGGTAGAAGTCGAACTCAGGGGAGCTCAGTTTGGGTTTCGGAGGAATGCAGTTACATGCAAGGAAACACTGACCCTACAATCTATTTTAGAAGATAGATCTGCATTTCTGGCAATTATTGATTCAGAGAAACCTTTTGACTGGATTACACATCTTGTAATTCTGATGTTAGCAAGGATAACATACAAGTAGCGATAGGTTATCTGAACTTGTGCAGTTTTAAGAGTCGATGGGTGTAATAGGCAAACAGTACTTCAGAAAGGAGTGAGACAGGTTTCTAGGCTGTCGCTAAGGTAATTCGATGTGTACATTGAGCAGGCCGTAAGTAATCCAAGGATAAATTTGGGAAGGAAATTAGAGGTTAGGGAGAAGAAGTAAAAATTGAGGTTTCCTGACGACGTTGTAATTCTGTAAGAGAAAGCAAAGGACTTGGAAGATCTGTTTGACAGAATAATAGTGTCTCAGAAAAAGTTAAAACATTAACATCAATAAAATTAAAACATATTTTGTGGTCTGTAACCAACGGTTCCCGTCAGCTCAACGAAGTTACGCGCTATTGGGATTGGCTAGCACTTGGATGGGTCACCCACCGTTCGGGTCAGCCGAGTGCTGCTGGTAAGCGGGGTGCGATCAGCCCTTGTGTGGCCAGTTGAGGACTACTTGACTGAGGAGTAGCAGATCCGGTCACGAAACCTGACTGGCCAGGAGAGTGGTGTGCTGACCACATGCTCCCCCATATCCGCAGCCGATGACGCCTGCGGGCTGAGGATGACACGGCGGCCGGTCGGTACCGTTGGTCCTCCGCGGCCACTTCGGACGGTATTTGTTTGTTTTGATGGGATGCAACGTAATTAAATCAGGCGAATTAGATTAAGAAATGAGAAACTAAAAATAGTTGACGCGTTTTGCTTTTGGGCAGCTACATGACTGACGCTGCGGTAACTAGTGAGGATATAAAATGCAGACTGGCAGTAGCAAGAAAAGCATTTCTGAAAATGAGCAATTTGTTAACATTGAAAATAAATTTCAATGTTAGGAAGCATTTTCTGACAGTATTTTTCTGGAGCGTAGTCTTGTACGGAAGTGAAATGTATGGTTCAAATGGCTCTGAGCACTATGGGACTCAACTGCTGAGGTCATTAGTCCCCTAGAACTTAGAACTAGTTAAACCTAACTAACCTAAGGACATCACAAACATCCATGCCCGAGGCAGGATTCGAACCTGCGACCGTAGCGGTCTTGCGGTTCCAGACTGCAGCGCCTTTAACCGCACGGCCACTTCGGCCGGCAAGTGAAATGTAGACAATACAAATCACACAAGGAGAGTGCTACGTATAAAGGAATGCTGATGTTCCTGAAAATAATTGGGGAAAAAGGAATTTATGGCACAATTTGTCTAACAGGAGGAATCAGTTAATGGGGTACATCCCGAGGCAGCAAGGAATCGTCAGTTTTGTGATGGAAGTGTGGGGGAACAAATTGCAGGGCGACGCCAAGTCTCTAATTCAGTAAGCATGTTCACGTGGATATAGGTTGCACTATTTATGCAGAGATGAAGAGGCCTGCACAGGGGAGACTAACATGGAGAGCTGCATCAAACCAGTCGTCGAACTGTAGACCATTACAACTCAAAACACCCAATAATAGTAAATAATACTTCATTACGAACAAGGACATGGTTCAAAGTCTAAAGCTGGTCACGCTCTAATGAACAACAAGCAGCAGCTGATTACTACAAGTCTCGTTTCGTTTTTGCTTGTCAGGGTAGTGTTTCATGCTTAAAATTGTCTTGTTGCCTTTGTCATTGTTGTTACGAAATCTTTTCTCGGTATCTACTCAGAAGAAATTCATTCAGTGACTCATTTTCTTGAATGCATGAACATCAGCGTCGAATGGGCCACGTCCCAAACATTAGTGGCAAATAAGTCTGATTACCATATCTTTTGTTCTTCGGTGCTGTATCCTAGACACAGAGAAGGAACCAGATCTTCGTTTCATAATAACAGTAATCTTGTAAAACTTTCTCATAAAGACTCTTATTCAATATTCCTGGGCAGTGCTTATGAAGAGTTACCAAGTAGCTAGCTCATCCCTGAAGAAGTGTCTCGGTAGAGATTAACGTATGTGTAGTCCCGACTTTGTGGGTGTATACTGGGTGAACCAGAACTACGCGGAATAATTTCGGACGTTGTTCGGGGATATTTTCTGAGTCATTTGGATACAGGGTAATAATGTAATTATGATTTATTCGGTTTGTTACTCCATTTACATTTGTTCTGGTGAAAATACCTTAGCAGCAGTTGTTGCATAAACGTAATTGGCAATAATATTTTCATCATTTACCGCTGTCAGAAGAAATGAAGAACATTTTAGAACCTTAATAATTGTTGCATTAGAAAAAAGTACTGCGATGCCATTAAAATACGTAAAACTGAAAATTCAATTCTTGGGTTTAAGAAGACTTACACATTTTGAAGCCCGTGTAGTGATAGGTTTTCACTTGGCGATGAACGGCAGCATTCCCTGTATGCTTCCGGTCCTTTATATCCATAACAGTTCTTTCATGATTGTCAATGTGACTAAAAGAAGTAATCCACAACCTCATTGGAAGGCGAAGGCGCAGATCCTCGCAGAGTGGACGTTGGGCTGCTTTCGTGTATGCGTCATACGGCCTTGGAGTGCCGACAGTATCGATCAGCGAGTAATCGACACAGAGAAGTGGTAATTATCTTTCGGGTCAAGTGCCGCACCTTCCAGCTGGTCCTGGTTGGCCGCCAAGTGCGAAATACTGCCACTCTCATAGCTATCACTTAAAGTGAAACGTCAAGGATTTAACAATTATGACATTGCGAGCATGTGGACAGGCTGACAGCGGTACAGTGCGTGAAACAACCTATATCCGTATTAAATTGGGGCGTGGTTATATTTCAGGTGGCTCGAATTTTCGGAAATGAGTCATGACACCTGGCTCACCAAGTATGAAGGCCGATCGTGAAGTACTGAGACTGGTCTCTGTCACCACACTCATTTAGTTCGCTGTTTCAGTGTTTGTAACACTTTCTTCGAAGTGCTCCCCATCTGCCCTAACGTGCGTTTTGCTACATTTTACACAATTCACCGACACATGCCCTAATGGATTCAGCTCGAAATTTACGGAAACATGATATTACTTATATGCATGCAGAAGTATTAAGTGGCAAATTATGGCTGTAAAGCGGATGTGGCTAAGCTCGAACAGAATAACGTAGCCCATACGCAAAAACGCATTCTAGTTTTCAGCATTTGACGATCCCATCCCTTTCTTCCAAAGGGACGCCCGCTCTATTCACTGCCGCCTGCCAACTCGCCCACTTGGGACGCTCTCGTCGCTATCTCTTTACTACACAGCATAGCACAGCAGTGCTCACGCAACATCGGTGCAGCGAAAGTTCTTCATAATCAGCCCCATGTGATTATATGCAATAAAATGAAATTTGCGTGGGAAGGGGCAAACGAGGAAGCAAAAATCTCACTAAAAACTGTGCATGAGAGGTTTGTGGGAACTACTAGGTATTTCAGTGGCACAATAAAGAGAAAAAAAACTGGAAAGGGAAAACGTGGCTGCAAGTACTTCCAAGGAGGACGTCACTATTTCTCAAGGTTAATCCTTCGAAGACCAAGAAAGTAACTACAGAAAGAACAGTTTGCAGCTTCCACCGTCACTATGTATGATCATCCTGTGCCGTTCACTAACACCACCGCTAAACTGTAAACTAACACGGAAAACCCCACGTACTGACTATAGAATAAAAACCTCATAGCAGGCTCTAACTACTAAACAGACAAACATCAGGATTGCATCCTCCCATCACACTCAACCCTTTGAAAACTTAAATGCGAACTATCGTCTTTTATGCCAGTGTCGCTGGAATTTCCTCTCCACCAAAAGTCTGTAACTACTACCAGCTGTCCGCAGCTCGTGGTCGTGCGGTAGCGTTCTCGTTTCCCACGCTCGGGTTCCCGGGTTCGATTCCCGGCGGGGTCAGGGATTTTCTCTGCCTCGTGATGACTGGATGTTGTGTGATGTCTTTAGGTTAGTTAGGTTTAAGTAGTTCTAAGTTCTGGGGGACTGATGACCATAGATGTTAAGTCCCATAGTGCTCAGAGCCATTTGAACCATACTACCAGATTCCTCGAACGCCATATATCTGTCCACCCTCCCCCCTTCTCCTATCCCAAACTAAATGTCTCGCATATTTGACACCAGCCATCCAGTTATTTCATCACTCGTTACCAACCATCGTAGTTCGCTGCGCTTGTAACGGCATATACTCCAGCCGTACCCATACAGTCACGAAATTCGCCCAGAAGCAAAGTGAAGAAACAGGTAGAAGATGGGAATTTAAGGAGATGGGACCTGGATAAACTGAAAGGACCAGAGGTTGTAGGGAGTTTCAGAGAGAGCATTAGGGAACGATTGACAAGAACAGGGGAAAGAAATACAGTAGAAGAACAGTGGGTAGATCTTAGAGGTGAAATAGTGAAGCAAGCGGAGGATCAAGTAGATAAAAAGACGAGGGCTAGTAGAAATCCTTGGGTAATAGAGGAGATATTGAATCTAATTGAAGAAAGGAGAAAATATAAAAATGCAGTAAATGAAACAGGCAAAAAGGAATACAAACGTCTCAGTAATGAGATCGACAGAAAGTGCAAAATGGCTAAGCAGGGATGGCTAGAGAAAAAATGCAAGGATGTAGAGGCATATATCACTTGGGGTAAGATAGACACTACCTACAGGAAAATTAAAGAGACCATTGGAGAAAAGAGAACCACTTGTATAAATATCAAGAGCTCAGATGGAAAACCAGTTCCAAGCAAAGAAGGGAAAGCAGAAAGGTGGAAGAAGTACATAGAGGGTCTAGACAATGTCATTGTACCAGAGGGCAATATTATGGAAATGGAGGAGGACGTAGGTGACGATGAAATGGGACATATGATACTGCGTGAAGAATTTGACAGAGCACTGAAAGACCTAAGTCGAAAGAAGGCCCCGGGAGCAGAAAACGTTTCATTAGAACTACTAATAGCCTTGACAAAATTCTACCATCTGGTGAGCAAGATGTATGAGAAAGGCAAAATACCCTCAGACTTCAAGAACAATATAATAATTCCAATCCCAAAGGAAGCAGGTGTTGATAGGTGTAAAAATTTCCGGACTATCAGTTTAATAAGTCACGGCTACAAAATACTGACACGAATTCTTTAGGGACGAATGGAAAAACTGGTAGAAACCGACCTTCGGGAAGATCAGTTTGGATTACGTAGAAATGTTGGAAGACGTGAGGCAATCCTAGGACTTATCTTAGAAAATAGATTAAGGAAAGGCAAACCTACGTTTCTAGCATTTGTAGACTTTGAGAAAGCTTTTGACAATGTTGACTGGAATACTCTCTTTGAAATTCTGAAGGTAACCGGGGGTAAAATATAGGGAGCGAAAGGCTATTTACAATTTGTACAGGAACCAGATGGCAGTTATAAGAGTTGAGTGCATGAACGAGAAGCAGTGGTTGAGAAGGGAGTGAGACAGGGTTATAGCCTATCCCCGATGTTATTCTATCTGTATATTGAGCATCATGTTGAGCTGCATCAAACCAGTCTCTGGGCTGAAGACCACAACAACAACAACTTCAGTCTGTACTTACTGCAGCTTTTCGTAACTTCTACGACCTTGATATGAGAACAAAATTAAGATCGCTCACAACTGATTTTACCGCATTACGTATACTCTGTGGTATGCAAAATACAAGCAGGGCTTACAACAAAAGGCAGCTATCAAGCAAATGCTCCCACAGAGCTGTCGTCTCGGTGCCTTCATTGCGAGTAATCACCTGTAAAGAGGTGTGTATTCTTAATACCAGCAACTTCCGTTTTATCTGCAGAGTAATCGAAAAACATGTGTATTATTAATTTAACTCTGTAGAACTAAAGTCTCTTGAAACAACAAAAAACTTTAATAAAAATACAGAAGTCAGATTTGAATAATGCGCCCAATGACTACAGCCATGGGTATCGAATGGGAAAAGACGGGCCTACTATTCTGCGAGGAAAGCGCCATGACTCGTTTGGAATTAGTATCGCGGGAAAATGATGAACCGAAGTAGGCCTACAAAGTACAAGTTTTAGGTGGTTTTTCACACTAGCCAAAGTGAACGCATCGAACCAGCCGCCGCATCCTCTACAGATACATACGTGTAACCGTGACAAAAGCCTTTGAGCGTGTCTGGAAGACGGGTAAATGAAGTGTTGTGCAAGGCGCCCGCTATCTCCCCAACAGCATCTGAAACATAGATAAGGCCAGGGACGGCGCAACGACACACAAAGAGCAGGCGTGGGCGGAGATAACTGGGCTAGCGGCTCACGTAAAATGGAGCGACGAGGCGCAGCGGCAGACAATCCCAATTCTGATATTCAGCAGTTTTCTTAGGTCTCTACAGACAACGCTTAGGGCAGTTCCTTTAAGCAGATCACTTTAGATTCGTCCCCCCAATCAATCCTACCCCCGCACCCTCCACGCCCCCGCCCCCGTTCACATACACAGAGGACTCCTCTACCTCATCCTCACATTTCCTTTTTCAATAGGAAGTGTCTCCCGCTGATAAAGAGATCTAAGTCGGCAAGGCGTTAGGTCTTACAAAGAAATTAATCTAATGTTGAAAGGCTTTGCCGTGCAAACACATGAATTTTTCTATGAAACTGAACTCACCTGGTACCGCTCGCGTAAGTCGTGGCAGTTAAGTCGTGTTTATATGCCAGTCGGTGACAGGGAATCATCGTAAGAAGATGGGTCGAAGTCGAGATGTGACAAAATGACATTAAGGGATCCCTCGCAAACGGCCATTGCTCACAGTGGCACATGAATTTTCACGCCTTCAGTGGGCCAAACGTTAACCTTCCTTTCTTAACGTGGCATTATTTTACACAAGTGGTAACGTGAGTCCAGTGGATCCCCATGATGTGTTAATGCTGCTAGATATGTATAATATTAATAACTAGGTTATTTAATACAAAATAATGAAGAGGCAACCATATAAATTATGAAATTGACTGAATTATGTTTATTTCAAGAAATAATGCATTTTGTTACATTAGAAAACAGGTAATGCCTACCGTTATGTTTACACAATAAAAACTGAACATTCAATGATTCAACAGTTTTCTTCTGATGTAAATGTCGTGTGACTAGAGCCTCCTGTCATGTACACCGTTAGCCGGGTGCAAGTCTTTCGATCTGACGCCGCTTCGGCGACCTCCGCGTCGATGGGGATGAAATGATGATGATTAGGACAACACAACACCCAGTCCCTGAGCAGAGAAAATCTCCAAGTCAGCCGGGAATCGAACCCGGACCTTTTTTTAAAATCTCATTTTGCTCTATATTGTTCGTTGAATTTGTCTGGGACGGACGTCCGATGATAACCGTTCAGGGTTTTCATTGATCCGTTCACTCAGCTTTTTTTATAACAGAGGGTAACTACCCCTCTGACCGAACACGCTGAGCTACCGTGCCGGCGTCCCTTAGGATTGACATTCTGTCGGGTTGACCACTCAGCTACCGGGGGCGGACTTCTTCTGATGACACCCATCACAGACTGTAAGCAAATGTTTCATGCATATATGTTTTTCACACTGATGACAAGTAATTCGAGTTTTTACGCCCTTATTTCTAGAGCAGGTGACGCACCTCCTCTTCGCAGCTGGCACTTCTTCTTTTGCTAGTTTGTCATTGACATTTTTTTCTGCCTTTTGGCGAATTTCTCTGGGTAAGCTATCCATTATTGTCCTCATTCTTGCACCAAGCAGAATTCAATTTCCCAAAGAAAATCCTCTATGCCAATTTCTTTTCAGGTTTATTGCTTCTAAAAATTCTAGCTAGATCAATCATGCGAAAAAATGTCGTCAGAGGCCATGAATTGCACTTTCTTGCAGCTGAGTATGTGGCACACAACTTGTCCATTACATCAACACCCACGTTTGTGTCGCTGAAGAATATTATTATATTTTGTTTCTTGTTTTCACGGGAGGTAGGGTAAACTGACGTATCTTCAAGATGAACAGAAGAAATTAATAGTACATTTGTATTCTTCTTTAGGGCATATGAGAGTAAAGTAAAGTAATTTTAAAAGGCAAACATCGTTGTTTTCACATATCTCTTCTTAGCCATAAATTGGGGAGGCTCGCTTGTTCTTCGTCAGCGCGCCGACGAATGTGAGGTTTTCCTCCAACAATCTTTGGACAGTAGACATACTAGAAAACCAGTTATCTCCAGTTATGTTCCTACGTGTACCAATCAACGGTTCTACCAGCCTCCTAACCACATCAGCTGCAGAGGTGGACAATTTGTATGGGACATCATGTTGATTTTCAACGTAAATCCGCATGGAAATGGTGTACGAAGTTTTTGCATCTGCTAGAGAGAAGATTTTGAGGCAATACGTGGCCAGTTTGCTTGGCAAATACTGTCGAAAGCTACAGCAATCTCTGAATGAAACGAGCTGCTCAATTACTGTCAAATATTCAGAAGGTACGTAACTGGCTCTGCAGTTTCATATGAAATGTTCAAATATAAACCGAACCGGTGCCAGTTTGTCTTGTTGTTAACGTTGTTTTCGAATGTTTATGCCATCGAACCCCACGTACCCCAGAAGTAACTGGAAGCGGTACAAAGTGATTGTTGTTGCAAAAACTTGAATTTCCATTCTCTCTATATTCCACTAGTCAGGCAATTTTCGGTGACCTGAACGAATGGATCCTGCTAAAATTAGAAGCCCAATGACGGCTTTTACTTCAGTATCATCAGGCAAATAATCAGTCCCGTCACTCTTATTCTTTTCCTTGTCTTTATCAATTTTTACGTTTGTACTGACTGTAATACCCCTAATAAGTGTGGTAGCTGTTAGCGCAGAGAAACAATCATTGGGGGATTTACAAGTCTTTGCCGATCCCTTTACTCCAGGAATATGGGTTATGATATTTCTCCTTCTAGCTGTGACACTCTGATTGGCAGGAGCCTTCGTCCATTTTGTACTCTGGTCGTTACCTATGAAAAAATTAGACAGGTCTGAATCTGCAGCATCTGAATCACTTGTCGTATTACGCTCAGACTCGATATACACTCCTGGAAATGGAAAAAAGAACACATTGACACCGGTGTGTCAGACCCACCATACTTGCTCCGGACACTGCGAGAGGGCTGTACAAGCAATGATCACACGCACGGCACAGCGGACACACCAGGAACCGCGGTGTTGGCCGTCGAATGGCGCTAGCTGCGCAGCATTTGTGCACCGCCGCCGTCAGTGTCAGCCAGTTTGCCGTGGCATACGGAGCTCCATCGCAGTCTTTAACACTGGTAGCATGCCGCGACAGCGTGGACGTGAACCGTATGTACAGTTGACGGACTTTGAGCGAGGGCGTATAGTGGGCATGCGGGAGGCCGGGTGGACGTACCGCCGAATTGCTCAACACGTGGGGCGTGAGGTCTCCACAGTACATTGATGTTGTCGCCAGTGGTCGGCGGAAGGTGCACGTGCCCGTCGACCTGGGACCGGACCGCAGCGACGCACGGATGCACTCCAAGACCGTAGGATCCTACGCAGTGCCGTAGGGGACCGCACCGCCACTTCCCAGCAAATTAGGGACACTGTTGCTCCTGGGGTATCGGCGAGGACCATTCGCAACCGTCTCCATGAAGCTGGGCTACGGTCCCGCACACCGTTAGGCCGTCTTCCGCTCACGCCCCAACATCGTGCAGCCCGCCTCCAGTGGTGTCGCGACAGGCGTGAATGGAGGGACGAATGGAGACGTGTCGTCTTCAGCGATGAGAGTCGCTTCTGCCTTGGTGCCAATGATGGTCGTATGCGTGTTTGGCGCCGTGCAGGTGAGCGCCACAATCAGGACTGCATACGACCGAGGCACACAGGGCCAACACCCGGCATCATGGTGTGGGGAGCGATCTCCTACACTGGCCGTACACCACTGGTGATCGTCGAGGGGACACTGAATAGTGCACGGTACATCCAAACCGTCATCGAACCCATCGTTCTACCATTCCTAGACCGGCAAGGGAACTTGCTGTTCCAACAGGACAATGCACGTCCGCATGTATCCCGTGCCACCCAACGTGCTCTAGAAGGTGTAAGTCAACTACCCTGGCAGCAAGATCTCCGGATCTGTCCCCCATTGAGCATGTTTGGGACTGGATGAAGCGTCGTCTCACGCGGTCTGCACGTCCAGCACGAACGCTGGTCCAACTGAGGCGCCAGGTGGAAATGGCATGGCAAGCCGTTCCACAGGACTACATCCAGCATCTCTACGATCGTCTCCATGGGAGAATAGCAGCCTGCATTGCTGCGAAAGGTGGATATACACTGTACTAGTGGCGACATTGTGCATGCTCTGTTGCCTGTGTCTATGTGCCTGTGGTTCTGTCAGTGTGATCATGTGATGTATCTGACCCCAGGAATGTGTCAATAAAGTTTCCCCTTCCTGGGACAATGAATTCACGGTGTTCTTATTTCAATTTCCAGGAGTGTAGTAGCCTGACAAGGAATCAGAAGTCAGTCCATCTAGAGAGGTATCTTCATCTGAAACCTTCTCAATGAAGCAACTGGAAGCGTCTTCTTCCATTACCTGTTACAAAAATAAAATCAATTAATGAGCATTCCAAATTCAAAAGCTTCAAACTGGCAGGGAAGCATGAGTACGCGAATTTATACCTACCTGTCCGGCACTGTCTTGTAACGAAAGTGTTAACGTGGAGAATCTAGGAAATCCCCAGCCACTAAGTAACTGTCAAACGCTAACAACAATGCGCAACACACGAATGAAAAACTGGTGATCCGAAGTAAACCGATGTGTGAGAGGACTGTTAGACGGCAGGCAGTGTTGCCAACTCTGTTCATATAAATTAGCTAAACTAAATGTGCTGGGGATCTGTCGGATCACATGTTAACAATTAAAGGTTAAAGAAATTAACAGTAGCTGAGTAAAGGCGTGTAGATTGATCCGACGAGCGACATTTTGGCTTTCTTCAAATGATACAAGACGTCGAGTGCACTGAAAACCCAATGGTGAGTCTGACCTGGGCTATGTAGAGAGTGTAGTTTAGGCTCAAGATGGTTCTGTAATGTTTTGGGGTTCCGTCTACTCCTTCTGGTTACCGTGAACATGAACCAGGATGATTATTTCAACTTTCTCACCAAGCGTTGCCCTTTTGTACATCTTCATGATGTACTGTGGACAGTTCTGTCTTCGTAGATGAAATCACCTGTCTTCACATATACGCTATTGGTTTGACGAACCCTCAGGCCCCTATTGTACCTCGAATGGGCCTCCTAAGTCACCCGATCAGAATCCCATAATAAATTCGCCGGAATATTTGGAACAGTGGGTGACGCGTAGCGCTCAACATCTCCGCAATTTGGTAGCCCTGTCATTAATGAGTGGCTGTTGCCCGAGGGGTAGTTGGAATAGATCGAGGTCCGGTGGAGTGGCCACCAAATTCCCAGGAATTAAGTCCATTCTATCTGCGGAAAACATACCAAGGCAGTTGAGTATCCGAGGATGATCAGGAACCTTCCACACTTCCTACAGCTCAGGGAGCGGACTGTTAATATTTCTGCTCGCATTCAGGCACATGTGTTCGATGAAGTCAGTGAGGAATGGATGGATCGGGTAACGAGATGTTCAGAACGTGCTCGGTAACATGTCGAACATATTATGCAGCCTTTATGTGTTATCACCAAAATTTTCGTTGCTTTGTACAAAATACGACGTTACTCGAGACTGAAGCTATGTTCAAATGAAAGAAGCCATGTTTTTGCTCGTGCTGTTCTCTGTTTGATATGTCGCATGATCCAGGTTTCATTTGAAAATTCAAATAACAACAAAGATGGCGGCTTCCAAAATGACCACCATGTTGGTAATAGAGCCACACAGCCCACCTCCCCCTTCCGTTTCTTATTACCAGACTTTAAGTTTCTGTTTACCTAGCTGTTCTTGTTGTTTCGGAAGTTCCGCACCTATGGACCACCTGAATTGTTGGACTGCACGATGCACGGATTCTAGAAGAGACTCGTTGATCTCAATTACTGAGCCGTACTGTTCGGTACAGTTAACAAAGTGCAACGCCTACGAGTAGTCACGCGCCGAAGAACTGCAGAAAGTGCTGGGGAACAGGGAAGGAAACGGGATGTCAAGTTGTGGCGGTAGCAACTAACGTTTGACTCACCGATCCCTCGAATAAAAAACAGTGCCCCGTCGTTGGAAGAAAGGACAGATCTTGCCCATTTACCAGAACAATAGTGGAAGCGATCCACAAAACTACCGTCCAGTATCCTTGACATCGATTTGTTGTAGGGCCTTAGAAGATATTCTGAGCTCAAATATAATGAGGAATCTCGAACAGAATGACCTCCATGCTGACCTGAGAGGATTCTGAAAAAATGGATCACGTGAAACCCAACTCGCACTTTTCTCCCATGACATACTGAAAGATTTGGATCAAGACAGTTAGGTAGATGCAATATTTTTTGATTTCTGAAAAGCATTTGTTTCAGTACCACATCTACGTTTATTACCAAAAGTACAAGCGTGTGCGATATCGAGTAAAATTTGCGACTAGATTGAGAATTTTTTGGTCGGAAGGACGCTACAGGTTATCTTGGATGGAGAATCAGGGCCCCAGGGAACTGTATTGGGACCCTAGCTGTTCATGATATACCTGGTGATCAAAAAGTCAGTATACATATGAAAACTTAATAAACCACGGAATAATGTAGATAGAGAGGTAAAAATTGACACACATGCTTGGAATGACATGGGGTTTTATTAGAAGAAAAAAAAAAAACAAAGTTCACAAAATGTCCGACAGATGGCGCAGGACAGCGAAACGTACGCATGACAATCGTGTATAAAAGGAGCTGTAATGAGAGAGAGAATCAGATGCGCCAGCAGCCCCAGCATGTTGAAGTTACCTGAAAAGGCGCTTTTGGTGAAGCTGTATTATCAGAATGGGGAATGTGCTAGCTCAGCGTTACGATCCTATTGCCATAGGAAGGGAATTGGAACGGGTAAAGGTCCGTTGACAAATGCAGCTGTGGCGAGAATGATTTCGAAGCCACAGGTTGTTTGGACGATAGACCCCGTAGTGGCCGACAGAGCACAAGGCGTAATGCTGCTGAGACAGTTCAGGAAGAAATGGAGACTGTAGCGGGTTCGTCTATGCACGAGGAAGTCAGCGCTCGTGCAGTCGCACCGGCATTCCGTACACTGCTGTTTGGTTGGCACTTAGGCGTACCTTCCGATGCTATCCGTACAAAATCCATCGGCATCATGAACTGTTACTTGGCGATTTAGTGAAGCGGAGGGCATTTGCGGTGTGGGCGTTTCAAAAGATGGTTGAGTAACGTGTTGTGGGCCGACGAAGCTCATTTCACGCTCCGAGGGTCTGTCAACGCCCACAACTGCAGAATTTGGGCTACCGAAAATCGTAGAACTGTCGTGGAAACTCCATTGCACGACGAGAAAGTCACGGTATGGGTTGGAATTACCACATCTACCGTTATCGGGCCTTTTTACTTCGAGAAAATGCGTGATTCTGGTTTTGTAACTGCTACCGTGACGGGTGAGAGATACGCCGATATGTTACACAATCGCATCATCCCCAGCCTGGCTGATAAACACCTGCTGGAACGTACGATGTTTATGCAGAATGGCGCTCCACCCCATACTGCTAGACGGGTGAAAGATCTCTTGCGCGCGTCGTTTGGTGATGATCGTGTGCTCAGCCGCCACTTTCGTCGATTTCAAAGTGATGCAAAGATTGGCGACTTATTTTAAATGTTCATAGATGTAAAACTGTGCACTTCACAAAGCGAAAAAGCGTTCATTATCAGCGAATCACAGCTGGAATCAGTCAACTCACACAAGTACCTGGGTGTAACACTTTGGAGGGATATGAAATTGAATGATCACATAGGCTCAGTCATGGGTAAAGCAGATAGTAAATTTCAGTTTATTGATACAATGCTGGGGAAATGCAATCAGGCTACGAAGGAGATTGCTTGCAAATCACTCGTGCGACCCATCCTAGAAAATCGCTCAAGTGTGTGGGTTCCGTAAAAAATAGGGCTAACAGGGAATTTTGGAAGTATACAGACAAGGGCAACACGAATGGTCACAGGTTTGTTATGTATGTAAACTATTGCGAGAAAGCCTACATCTTAAGTTTCAAGAACTGGCTTTAAATTATGATTTCAGGAATATGCTACAATCCCCTACATGTCGCTCTCGAAGGGGTCGTGAGAACAAGATGAGATTAATTACAGCATGCACTGAGGCATTTCGACGATTATTCTTCCCGCGCTCCATGTGAGAATGGAACAGGTGTAAACCACACTAACTGCTACAATGGAACGTAACATCTGCCATGCACTTCTCAGTGGTTTACTCAATATAAGGAAGGAAGGGTTACGCCTGACATGTGACTGAGCTCTTGCAAGGAAACTAAACGGCTGTGAAGGATGGCTGTAAGATTTAGTGGCAATTTGAAGCCGTAAGTTTAGCCGAGAACCGAGCAAAAATCTCTGACTTCGCCCGCCACGCTCATTTGGTACGGTTTCCAAGTACAGCTCATGTTAACCACTTACAATTTACATTTATGTCAAAGTTGGGAAAACAAAAGAACTCGGAGGCAACGTTCTTTATGGACACGAGAGTATTTAATGATAGATGTACATGGAGCGTCCACTAACCTTCTATCAGAAGTTGCATAGCGAATCCTACAAAAATCATATAAGAGAAAGCAACGCAACAGCTTGCAAAATCTGTTACAACTCTGTAACAACAGTTATGCTAGATCATCGAAGAGGCGTGCGAAAAAGAGCTTTATACGCGATTGGGAAGTACCAAAGTAGTGAAATATTACCGAATAAACACTTATACATCGCACAAAAATGTTCAAATCTGTGTGAATTCCTAAGGGACCAAAGTGTTGAGGTCATCGGTCCCTAGACTTATACACTACTTAAACTAACTTACGCTAACAAGGGAACCTCCCCATCGCACCCCCCTCAGATTTAGTTATAAGTTGGCACAGTGGATAGACCTTGAAAAACTGAACACAGATCAATCGAGGAAACAGGAAGAAGTTGTGTGGAACTATGAAAAAATAAGCAAAATATACAAACTGAGTAGTCATGTGTAAGACAGGCAACATCAAGGACTCTGTGAACTCGGCAGTGCCGTGGTCTGGTGGTTAGCGTGAGCAGCTGCGGAACGAGAGGTTCTTGGTTTAAGTCTTCCCTCGAATGAAGAAGTTTACTTTCTTTATTTTTGCAAAGTTATGATCTGTCCGTTCGTTCATCGACGTCTCTGTTCACTGTAATAAGTTTAGTGTCTGTGTTTTGCGACCGCACCGCAAAACCGTGCGATTAGTAGACGAAAGGATGTGCCTCTCCAATAGGAACCGAAAACATTTGATCGCAAGGTCTTAGGTCAACCGATTCCTCCACAGGAAAATACGTCTGATATATCCTATACGACACTGGTGACGACATGTGCGTCACATGACAGGAATATTTTGTCGACCCACCTAACTTGTACACTTGGCGAATCGGTAAAAAGATTCTTCTACCGTGCCCAATACTACGGCGCCGTTACCTCGCATCGGACGGACGGCCGGATAGATAATAATTGTCTGAAAATAAAAAATTAAACTTTTCACTCGAGGGAAGACTTGAACCAACGACCTCTCGTTTCACAGCTGCTCGCGCTAACCACGAGACCACGGCGCTCTTGGGATCATATTATCCTTCATGTTGCCTATCTTGCGCATGGACTACTCAGTTTGTATATTTTGCTTATTTTTTTTCATAGTTCCACACAATTTCTTCCTGTTTTCTCGATTGATCTGTGTTCAGTTTTTCAAGGCCTATCCACTGTGCCAACTTTTAACTAAATCTGAGGGGGGTGCGATGGGGAGGTTCCCTTGTAAGAACAACACACACACCCATCCCCGAGGAAGAGGGGGGAGGGACCGCGCAATCCGTGACATGGCGCCTCTAGGCGCAAATTGAGACGCGTATAGCACTTGTCGCGCGACGCAACGGAGCGCGCATTTTTGTACCTTCACAGGTTCAAATGTGACCGCGCAAACTGCGACGCGACACGCGCGTGCGCCAGGTCGCGCGGCGTAGTGTTGCAGTTTCTCGTGCCGCGCGCCACGCAAGCACTGCGGGAGGGATGAGGCAGGGAGCGGGAAGCCGGTCCTGCCGTATGTTCACTTCGGCATGGCGCATATGGGCAGTGGAAGTATTGCCCACCAGAAAAATACGGCCTTACTGTACACTGAATTTTATTATCACTGAGTAGTGTTTCGTTTCTCGCCGTTTAAGCGCTCCATCTCTTTTCACTAGTACATAATAGTTTTCAGTTACATATATCTTTACAGTTCTTTGTTTTTGTTTATTCTTTTGTCAAGAACAATGCACAGTTCAATAACTGGTGAGCCATTAGCCACTAGGATTATATCTTCTGCCTCCGCAATGTTTTCAGACCGTAAGAAGGGACAGTCAATTCATCGTGAAGGTAGTGAACAAGGAAGTAAGGAATATTATAAAATCACATGATTTAAAATCAAGGCAGGAAAGTAAAACAAGGTTATCTACTTGCTGCCTGTTATGCTGACGTATCTCTACGATCTGTAGCAAAAAGTCGAAAAGCCGTTATTTCCACAGATAAGACCCCTTTGTTCAAATGGCTTTGAGCACTATGGGACTTAACTTCTGAGGTCATCAGTCCCCTAGAACTTAGAACTACTTAAACCTAACTAACCTAAGGACATCACACACATCCATGCCCGAGGCAGGATTCGAACCTGCGACCGTAGCGGTAGCGCGGTTCCAGACTGTAGCGCCTAGAACCGCTCGGCCACCCCGTCCGGCAAGACCCCTTTGTGCATCTGGTAAAAAGCGTCCAAGCGTTGAAGTACGTAAGTTTCACTATCGTTACTTGGATATGGATGTAATAAGAGACTTTATATTATGTACATGTGGACATCACATTTCCACTACAAGCTACAGTCGAAAAAGCAGTCACAAATAAAAATGTTTTAATTGGCTCGCCGTGCTGAGAAAAAGCATTTCAGTTGTTGCATGCACATTATCAGCATAAATAAACTAATTATAGAACAGACTACACAAATGAAAAAAAATGGTCGGTATTACTACGAAAGTCGGAGTATCCTGAAAGAGTGTGGTGATTAGACATATTTAATTTGTTGAAATGTATTGCTGACAAAGGTGGATCTACTTTCATGACAATGTTTTTCGATCTCCCGCTCACAAGGCACACATGGCTACCTTCCGCATTCCTTTCGCTCGCATTATGCTCAGCTGCTGACAACGCACTGGCCATTGTGTTGAGCGAGAGATCAATTGTTTATTTTTCTCAGTAACAACTATTTTATTCGCGAATCACACATTGTCAGTTTGGCAAGCCGTAAGTGAGTAACCAGCATCTGGCATGTGCCTATCATTCCGCCTGAAGGAACGCTCATCATTATTTTAATACTGCTCAGATCAGGAGAAGGAATGAAATCCTGTGGTAAGTTTCTTCCAGTCGTTCAGTGTTAAAAATACGATGGATTCGTGTTTATTTTGATACTAGGACACTCTTGTTTCACTAGCTGTCGATAACTTTTAAAAAATTAGTGACTGGAGTGAAAAAAATATATAAAGGGAAGCATAACTACTGGTATATCGCCATAGATAAGAAAGTTCCGTGTGTTTACGAATTGGCAAAATACTCTACTACTTGTGTGCTATCATACGCCAAACTCTCGTTTAGATGTCTCGAGCGGTTTAGGAGATATGAGAGATGTAAAAATTTCATTCTCGCCGGCGCCAGATCGGGAGTGAGCGCGCCACATAGGATCCTTTTTCTCGAGATCTGAGGAAGATAAGACTACCTCCCAAGTCTAAACAAAAATTCAACATGTTAGCTAAATTTCATACGCAGCAAAATATGGTGTAATAGCACTAAACGCAAAATCATAGCGACCCCTATTTCCTATTGAAAACTTTTCGAATTTTGAGTAGCGTCTTACTAAAATGTGTATACCACAAGTACAACCATTAGCGAGATTATGTGCACTTCAGCACGAAGCTGACATATAACGCTACAAACAAGGTAAAAATGAAATATTTTTAATGAATAGTTTCTGTAAAATCGTTTGAGAAAGATGACAGTGTGCTCGCGATTCGTTTCTGTCAGCGCAGAGCGTCGCCAACCTGCGCGTGCAAAATACGTATGTGTACTTGTCTCAATATGCGTTGGACCCGCGCGACGTGGAACGCGCGCGTCGCGCTGAAGTCTCGTGTCACGTCACACGTGCTATACGCGTCACAATTTTCGCTTCGAGCGACCACTCCACGCGGCTACATCCCATAGTTAAACGGAGTACACTGTACTTTGAGGTATACGCCATATTACTGTAACACTGTGATGCAACATTTTCACTGCAGTGGACAGCTTTTACTGGTTAATCCTGCGGTGTTTTCAATCAGTCATGAGTCTGCAAACTCATGCAGGGCATAAAAACACAGGGAGTGCCCGCTGCAGTGGACTGTGTGCATTTGCAGCCTAAGGACCGTGTGAAAACGTCAAAGAAGCGACCATTAACAACTGTCGACTGTAGTGGACGTTGCGTACCACAGGTGTAAACACTTTTTTTTTATAGTAAACAGAATGCATGCACGCAGAGTGAGGCGCCTAACATTTTCAAAAATGGTTCAAATGGCTCTGAGCACTATGGGACTTAACATTACATTTGAGCCGGCCGGTGTGGCCGTGCGGTTCTAGGCGCTTCAGTCTGGAACCGCGTGACCGCTACGGTCGCAGGTTCGAATCCTGCCTCGGGTATGGATGTGTGTGATGTCCTTAGTTTAGTTAGGTTTCAATAGTTCTAAGTTATAGGGGACTGATGACCACAGATGTTAAGCCCCATAGTGCTCAGATCCATTTGAACCATTTTTGAACTTAACATCTGAGTTCATCAGTCCCCTAGAACCTAAAACTACTTAAACCTAACTAACCTACGGACATCATACACATCCATGCCCGAGGCAGGATTCGAACCTGCGACCGTAGCAGTAGCGCGGTTCCGGACTGAAGCGCCTAGAACCGCTCGGTCACGTAGTCTGGCTCTAACATTTTCACCTCAAATAAGTGCTGACCATTAAAATCAAAGGAAAAGATAGAAAATAGCGGAATTATATTTATTTTGCGTGTGTAGTGTAACAGGAAGAATACGTAATTAAATTTATAGATGATCGAGGGGGGGGGGGGATCCAAAGTGCGAAATTTAGTAAATCCGTCTGCCACTTGAAGTAGCAACATAGGTCGAACTGAGCTTGGACGACAGAGAGGACTCTGTCGTTCCATACTGTTTTATGGTTCAAATGTCTCTAAGCACTACGGGACTTAATATCTGAGGTCATCAGTCCCCTAGACTTAGAACTACTTAAACCTAACTAACCGAAGGACGCCACGTACATACATGCCCGAGGCAGGATTGGAACCTGCGACCGTAGCGGTTGCGCTGTTCCTGACTGAAGCGCCTAGAACCGCTCGGCCACAACGGGCGGCCATACTGTTTTAGCCTTGTGACAGTTCATTAATGGTAGTGGCTAGCGAGTGGTGGCGTACTAATGTCACGGCGACCCACGGACAGGTATTTTTAATGGGTGAGAGATCTGGAGAATGTACTGGACAGGGTAACGGTCGGGCACCTGTGTGGAGGTAGGCCAGGGCAGCAGGTCTTGCGCCGTCTTGTTAAATGATAACATCACCGAAACCTAGAAATATGGCACAGACACCAACGACAACAAGTTAGAAGTGTGGCGTGCTGTCCATATTACTGGCTATGCGAGCCAGAAGTGCTCGTGTCGCGTACCTAATGGCATCCCGTAACTTCACGCCAGCTGTTGGGCCCCTATGATCATAGGAATCTGCGGTACAGAATTCTCACACACTTCTAGAAGTAATTTCCGGTGATTCCGCAATTACCACCTTCTCCTTAGAAAGTGTAACACCAGACACTCGAAGATGGCGTGCGGGCTTTATTCGTTTATGAATTGTTATCAGTTCTATAATAATGAGCTCACTGCTTTGCACTGGATCACACGATAGCGGAAAAAGCCGCTCTTGTGTGTCGTGCTTACTTTCTTCATTGCCTTCTTGCAAGCATTGTTATCTAATTGTCTACGAGGTGTATCCCAACTGTAGTGGAATCAAATTCCCCGTCGCAGTCTTTTTATCGTAATCAACAATAGCTAAAAGCAGAGCTTCCCGGAGCATTGCTGGTTTTCACAGAACGGCACGTGCAGTCGTGTGCACTGCGCTATGCAGTTTTGTTGTTTTCATCAGGATCTCATTATCACTATGCTGAACACATCACGTCACTTCATAGTGCTGAGAGGAAGCATAAGCCTCTTTACGAGGCTCGGTGGGCTAGTTTGGTGTATTACGTTTATTTCACAACAAGAGAACACTTCTTCCAGGCTCAGACATTCAGATTCAAATGGTTCAAATGGCTCTGTGCACTATGGGACTTAACATCTGAGGTCATCAGTCCCCTAGAACTTAGAGCTACTTAAACCTAACTAACCTAAGGACATCACACACATCCATTCCCGAGGCAGGATTCGAACCTGCGATCGTAGCAGCAACGCAGTTCCGGACTGAAGCGCCTGGAACCGCTCGGCCACAACGCCCGGCAGCTTTACACTCTATGGGCTGCTCCCCAATAGTCCTTTCTCTTTTGAAAAACATTCACTTCCGACATCCACCTTCCGATATTCTCGATTTGGTTTCGGGAGACGAAGGCTATATAGAATAATAAAACTTGTGTTTTACGTATTTTCTCAAACCACGATACTCGTTAGGTTTACTCTGCAATTTTCTACAAGTATTTGACATCTGGGTGTTCACTGAATAGACGTCATTATTTCTCTTATCGAAACTACACGCGACAAATATAGTATGTTCTAACACGTGTACTTGATAATTTGTAATGCAGTAAACCCAAGTACTGCCAGAGCCAAAGCGGCTCCAAAATATTATAATATTAATAAATTCTGATCTCAAGAAACACTGTGGTATGCTTTTTGGCCAATGAGAGCACAAATACCAACAAATCTATCGCTCTCTGATAAAAACAGAGTTTTATTCCTGCTATAATGCAACTACATACACTACTCAACGATCCCTCAGTGTTCTACGCAAATAAAAAATGTTGTCTACGCGTATGTGGCCGAGCGGTTCTAGGCGCTACAGTCTGGAACCGCGCGACCGCTACGGTCCTGCCTCGGGCATGGATGTGTGTGATGTCCTTAGGTTAGTTAGGTTTAATTAGTTCAAAGTTCTAGGTGACTGATGACCTCAGATGTTAAGTCCCATAGTGCACAGAGCCATTTGAACCATTTCTACGAGTACAGTGAGTGAAAACAGTTCATGTCGGTTGTGCTTGCTAAGGAAAGGGTTTGAAAAACCAGATTTTACTAACATGGTCATTAACAAATCTGAGCAACAGGCTAAACGATTGTTTTTCACCTTCAGAGAGAGGAACAGGTGAAGTTCAGTGAAGTGACAAAAGTCACGGGACACCTCCTAATATCGTGTCGGACCCCCCACCCCCCCACGTACACACACAGAAATATTGAGCTATGCTGCTCCTATGGCCGTCTATAATAGCGAAAGTGTTGGCGGAGCAGGATTTTGTGCACGAACTGACTTCTCGATTGTGTTCCAGTATTCGATGAGATTCATGTCGGAACAGCTGTGTGGCCAAACCATTAGCAGGAATTGTCCAGAATGTTCTTCAAACCAGTTGCGAACAACTGTGGCCCGTTGACATGACGCACTGTCATCCAGGTAGAATTGACGGGGGACATCGAAAAAGTGCAAAGAAGGGCAGCTCGTTTCGTGCAATAGGGGTGAGAGTGGCACTGATATGATACACAGGTTGGGCTGGCAGTCACCGAAACTAAGGCGGTATTCTTTGCGGCGAGATCTATTTACGAAATTTCAGTCACCAACTTCCTCTTCCGAATGCGAAAATATTTTGTTGACACCCGCCTACGTAGGTAGAAATGATCATCATAATAAACTAAACTCCTCCCGAACAGGCCGTGAAGGCCCAACGGTACCGACCGGCCGCCGTGTCATCCTCAGCCCACAGGCGTCACTGGATGCGGATATGGAGGGGCACGTAGTCAGCACACCGATCTCCCGGCCGTATGTCAGTTTCTGAAACCGGAGCCGCTACTTCTCAATCAAGTAGCTCCTCAGATTGCCTCACAAGGGCTGAGTGCATCCCGATCGCCACGAGCGCTCGGCAGACCGGATAGTCACCCATCCAAGTGCTCTACCCCGCCCGACAGTGCTTAACTTCGGTGATCTGACGGGAACCGGTGTTACCACTGCGACAAGGCCGTTGGCGATCATCATAATAAAATAAGAGAAATTTGAGCTCTAACGGAAAGATTAAGGTGTTCCTTTTTCACACGGGCCATTCGAGAGTGGAATGGTAGAGAAGTAGTATGAAAATGGTTCGATGAACCCTCTGCCAGGCACTTAAGTGTGAATTGCACAGTAACTATGTAGATGTAGATGTAGATTGTTGTTTGGGAATATGAAGTTAATGGACGGCTGCAAATGGTCTCCAAGTAGACGAACATAACCATTTCCAGTCAACGATCTGTTCAGTTGGACTAGACAACCAGTCCATTCCATGTAAACACATATCACACCATTATGGAGCCACCGCCACCTTGCACAGTGCCTTGATGACAACTAGGGTCCATGGCATCGTGGGGTCTTCGACACACTCGAACGCTACCATCAGCTCTTACTCAACTGCCCATGCCACGGTTTCGCAGTCGTCTAGGGTCCAACCGACGTGGCCACGAACCCAGGACAGGTGCTGCACGTGATGTCGTGCTGTTTGCAAAGGCACTCGCGTCGGCCGCCTGCTACCGTAGCCCATTGACGCCAGATTTAGCCCCACTGTCCTAACCGATACGTTCGTCGTACGCCCCACACTGGTTTCTGCGGGTTTCACGCAGTGTCACTTGGCACTTGGCACTAACAACTCTACGTAAACGCCACGCCGGCCACTGTGGCCGAGCGGTTTTAGGCGCTTCAGTCCGGAACAGCGCTGCTGCTACGGTTGGAGGTTCGAATCCTGCCTCGGGCATGGATGTGTGTGTTGCCCTTAGGGTAGCTAGGTTTAACTAGTTCTAAGTCTAGCGGACTGATGACCTCAGAGCCGGCAGAAGTGGCCGTGCGGTTAAAGGCGCTGCAGTCTGGAACCGCAAGACCGCTACGGTCGCAGGTTCGAATCCTGCCTTGGGCATGGATGTTTGTGATGTCCTTAGGTTAGTTAGGTTTAACTAGTTCTAAGTTCTAGGGGACTAATGACCTCAGCAGTTGAGTCCCATAGTGCTCAGAGCCATTTGAACCATTTGATGACCTCAGATGTTAAGTCCCATAGTGCTTAGAGCCATCTGAACCATTTTGTAAACGCCACTGCTTTCGGTCGTTAACTGAAGACCATCGCCCTTTGCGTTGTTCGTGGTGAGAAATAATGCCTGAAATGTGATATTCTCGGTACATTCTAGACACTGTGTATCTCGGACTATTGAATGCCCTAACGATTTCCGAAATGGTTCAAATGTTTCAAATAGCTCTGAGCACTATGGTACTTAATATCTGAGGTCATCAGTCCCCTAGAACTTAGAACTACTTAAACATAACCTAACGACATCACACACATCCATGCCCGAGGCTGGATTCGAACCTGAGACCGTAGCGGTCGCACGGTTCCAGACTGAAGCGCCTAGAACCGCTCGGCCACCCTGGCCGGCTTTCCGAAATGGAATGTCCCATGCGTCTAGCTTCAAATACCATTCCGCGTTGAAATTGTGTTAATTTCCGTGGTGCGGCCGGGCTGTAATCACGCTGGAAGCCTTTTCACACGAATCACCTGAGCAGGAATTACAGCTCCGCCGGTGCACTGCCGCTTCATACCTCGCGTACGCGACACTACCGCCATCGGTATTTGTGCATACCGCTATCCCATGTCTTTTGGCACCTAAGTGTATCACATTTTGTGTACTTTCGTATCACATGTGTTTCTTTACAGATATTCTTTTCTTCATCGCCTCCTGTTAAGAAAACAATAATTTTATTATTTTAACTGTAATTTGTAAGCTATCATTTAACATGATTGAAACTACGGGTCTGAGAATATGGTTCAAAATGGTTCAAATGGCTCTGAGCACTATGGGACTCAACTTCTGAGGTCATTAGTCCCCTAGAACTTAGAACTACTTAAACCTAACTAACCCAAGGACATCACACACATCCATGCCCGAGGCAGGATTCGAACCTGCGACGGTAGCAGTCGCGCGGTTCCGGACTGAGCGCCTAGAACCGCGAGACCACCGCGGCCGGCGGCTGAGAATATGAATAGACGTATTTTTTGTAAGCCAAGTTATAGATCACAGTGTACAAGAATTTGTAAAACTGGTGCTCTGCACTTTCACTTTGGAGGAAGATTCGTCAGATGCTTTCGCGAGTGATTATTTTTGTTTATAACCAACAGTATCCTCATTCCTGATTGTTTGCTACTTCAGACTTTATCCTCATTCCTGATTGTTTGCTACTTCAGACTTTTCCCGTTCAGTATTATTTTCACATTATTTTTACTGTATATGAATAAAAATACTTTTTCTAAATATTTTAGTGATTTATTTTCTAACTTGTCGATCATTTTGTTAGATATACTGTATGTCAGACGTAATCGTAAAAGAGTTGACTTTAGATGACCAGCTTCAAAACTGTGTCACATCCATAATTATTTTAATAATACAAAAAGGTTTACTTTGAAGACAATGCCGGCCGCGGTAGCCGAGCGGTTCTAGGCGCTTCAGTCTGGAGCTGCGCGGCTGCTACGGTCGCAGGTTCGAATCAAATGGCTCAGAGCACTATGGGACTTAACATCTGTGGTCATCAGTCCCCTAGAACTTAGAACTACTTAAACCTAACTAACCTAAGGACGTCACACACATCCATGCCCGAGGCAAGCTTCGAACCTGCGACCGTAGCAGCCGCGCGGTTCCGGACTGCGCGCCTAGAACCGCGAGACCACCGCGGCCGGCCCATTTTTGAAGACAATCGTGTTTACCTTTTAAGTATCAGGGTAATCTAGTTATAACAAATGTTGATTGGAAAACCGCCGTTTTCTGGGATACAATTATAAATGGCAGTTTCAGAATCGTGCTCCCACCTGGTCAAATTTCTGCGGACACCCGTGCGTATGACGATCACGAATGCAACGTTCGTCTCCGTCGGAGCTTAGTCACACAGATACGTCCATTGTGGAACCGGTACTCGGCTAAAAAGATGGCTTGCTAGCACTTTTCTGTCCAGTGTGGTCACTGGGCCCGCCAGCGCCGACGCGCCGCTCTCTGCCTCCGTGCCAACGGAAGCCGCAACAGTGGCCGCTGTGCTGACAGTCAGTGGCAGTATTGCCGGCTAAAAATAAGTTATATCCTCTGCAAGCATAATCAAAGTCCGCTACATTCCGCTACAGTATCAGATACACTGCTCAGCAAAAGTTAGGAATACTATCGTAAAATGTAGTCTAAGGTACTAGGGGTCTCACTGATGTAGGCACTTCATGCATTATCCAGCTAGGGCCCATATACTGGACGTTGTTTACTACTGGCACGCTTTGTAGCCGTTTCCCAGTCACGTAAACTACTGCTGCCGCAGCGGCACACCGCGAGAGGTCCAGTATCAACAACAATTTCACTCAGTTTGTGTTCAGCACTGCAGTAACACGACACATAGAGACATGCAACACTTTGAGAGAGACAGGTTAGTTGCTTTACTTTCGACAGGTCATACACACCAAGATATTGCGATCGGTTTCATGTCTAAAAATGGCGTCTCTAAGATGTGGAGAAAGCACAGAGAGGCGGGAAATGTGAACGATAGACCTCGCAGTGGTCTTCCTCGTATAAAGTTTCCTGAAACAGTAGGTTCGCAGGCGCCCAACATAAACTGCCAGAAATATTGGAAATGATTTCTCCCGGGCAACAGGGATTTGTATCTCAGACCAAACAGTTCTTGGACGATTGCATCAGGATGGCCTTCATTCCAGAAGACCAATGAGAAGTTTTGCACTGAACCAACGGAATCGACACAATCGAAGGGTCTGGGCTCTTGCTCATCAACACTGGACCATTGTAGAATGCAGTAATGCCGTGTTTGCTGAAGAGATCTGGATTGGTTTGCGACCGGACACTAGACGTGTTAGAGTTTGGAGAAGCGGTAGATGATACCAGTAACGCCAAAACATTCAGGAAGTCCATCTCTTTGCAGTTGCAAGTGTAATGTTCTGGCCGGCAATAATGATGGCACGGCGGACCCTCTAATTCCCACGTACGGCAATTTGACTGGTCCCCGATACTTCCAAGAGGTCGTGCAAAGGATTGTAAGGCCTTACAGGCGTGAAGTCGGTGACAACTTCATCATAGTCGACCATAATTCAAGACCGTGCCTGCCTTGTGACCGAGCGGTCCTAGGCGCTTAAGTCCGGAACCGCGCTGCTGCTACGGTCGCAGGTTTGAATCCTCCCAAGGGCATGGATGTGTGTGATGTTCTTAGGTTAGTTAGGTTTAGATAGTTCTAAGTCTAGGGGACTGATTACCTCAGATGTTAAGTCTCATAGTGCTCAGAGCCACTTGAACCATTTTGCAAGACCGCACCGTACTCTAGCAGTGTCTCGGTATCTTCAAAGATGCAACATCATGCGAGTGCGATGGCCAGCACATGCCCCAGATATGAATACAATGGAGTATGTATGAAACCTGTAGAAGGTGGCCATTGCACAGCCTCCCGAATCCACCTGTCAATCTTCAGGATCTCACTGAATCTGCCATTGAGGAGTGGGACTTCATACCCAAAGGTAAACTTGATAATCTCATCCAGAGCATGCCTCACAGAGTGGAAGAACTTATCCTTGTGTGGGGAGGACATACTCGCTACTGAAGACTGACAATCATTACCAAGAGGTAAAGATTTACACTATTTTTGTTTTGTTTTTTTTCAACATGTACACTTAGGAGAGTGCCTGCTTTGTTGTGTGATTATGTTTTCTAACTAATAAAAATCGTTCTTGTTTGCAGAAGGAATTATGTTTATATTCTTAATAAGTTATTGTACAATCCTCAATGAGTGTACTGTAACAAGTCATTGTACTAAACTCTATGATATCCTGGACTTTGTTGAGGTGTGTATTATTTATAATAGAGCATGCGCAAATTGCTGACGATATATAGGCTAAATAAAAAATCTTAAGCTATAAACAATTATACTTCACACTCTTCTAGCTAGGCCATTTGATGATTAGCAACAACAAGGATGACAATGACAAACTTTTAAGATCGTGGATCATTCACATGGTCGCTGTTTATGTAACAATTGCAGATTAGTGTAATAGGTACGTTTCTCTTCATATGGGATTTGAACTTGCGAAGGTACAAGGAGTTCATTCAGTAGGGTGTTTTATTAGCTTCATGTGTGAAATGTTTCAGGTTTCTTAACCTGGCATTTGAATACATGAATCTGTAAACATATCAATATTTTGGTTACCTTATGGTAGTTCAGTCCATTTATAGGATATTCTGGGATAACAAGGAGAGGTTTTTATCTTCTTAACAAACTGTTTTCGTATATATTTAAAGCGTCTAACTTCTCGGAGGAAAGAGAATCTGATAAAATTGACTGCTAGAATTTTGATAAATCTGCTCTCTGGATATTGATACACACGGTATATATTTCATTCAGTATAGTATTTTACTATACTTAGTTGTCATCATGAATTAGATTTAATGAAGTCCAATGTTTATTATTATTATTATTATTACTTGTATTCGATGAATGTAATGAACATTAAGTTACACAACTGAACGATTCGAAGACAATTTCCATTTTCTCGTTTTTTTACTAATCCTATCATGGTAATTCATCGTTAGATGATTCCAGCACCCGCTCATATTTGTTAGAGAGCTGACACATACATTTTCCGATCTTAAGGATATGTTCCTCCGTAATTAGATATGAAATACAATAACGCTGCTTGTTTTGCAAGTCAAGTCATACTCCTAACAAGTCACTTAGTGTTTCTGGATTTAGTGTATTATGTTCATAGTTTTAGTGTCTGACATCGTATACAAAGCCCGTTCGGTATCTGCATCCCCATGAGGCAATACTAATATTATTTTTACTATAATCTGTTCATCATAAGAATAAACCGTATGTAAACAAACACAAACGCGATGATTGGTCAGAAGCCGTAGCACACGTACACTCTTGGAAGTAGGTCTTACTTATGTATTATGTATCTTCGTACTAAGTTACGTTAAATGAAACTTTAAGATATTCACATGTATTAACAGTTATCAACGTTTTTCTTAATCACACTTTAGCTACCCAGTTTTTATTTAAAAAATCATGTACAGTCACAACATCAGCAGCGTTGTGCTCTGATTGTCGCGCTGTTAATGCGCAGTATGAAAATGGTTGAGGCTGCTTTCTGTTCCGTAGTGAAACACGCGCGTGGAACATAGTTAAAAAGTGCCGAGAAATAGGCTGTTCTTAATGTTTTTCGTAAATTGACGGAGACAATCAAATGGCTCTGAGCACTATGCGACTTAACTTCTGAGGTCATCAGTCGCCTAGAACGTAGAACTAATTAAACCTAACTAACCTAAGGACATCACACACATCCATGCCCGAGGCAGGATTCGAACCTGTGACCGTAGCGGTCACGCGGTTCCAGACTGAAGCGCCTAGAACTGCATGGCCACACCGGCCGGCGACGGAGATAATCGTCTTTAAAGTGTTCCCGGTGTGGTATATAGTGCAACTGATTGTGTAGCGCAGTCATTAGTGCTCTACATCTACATCTACATCTACATTGATACTCCGCAAGCCACCCAACGGTGTGTGGCAGAGGGCACTTTACGTGCCACTGTCATTACCTCCCTTTCCTGTTCCAGTCGCGTATGGTTCGCGGGAAGAACGACTGTCTGAAAGCCTCCGTGCGCGCTCTAATCTCTCTAATTTTACATTCGTGATCTCCTCGGGAAGTATAAGTAGGGGGAAGCAATATATTCGATACCTCATCCAGAAACGCACCCTCTCGAAACCTGGCGAGCAAGCTACACCGCGATGCAGAGCGCCTCTCTTGCAGAGTCTGCCACTTGAGTTTATTAAACATCTCCGTAACGCTATCACGGTTACCAAATAACCCAGTGACGAAACGCGCCGCTCTTCTTTGGATCTTCTCTATCTCCTCCGTCAACCCGACCTGGTACGGATCCCACACTGATGAGCAATACTCAAGTATAGGTCGAACGAGTGTTTTGTAAGCCACCTCCTTTGTTGATGGACTACATTTTCTAAGCACTCTCCCAATGAATCTCAACCTGGTACCCGCCTTACCAACAATTAATTTTATATGATCATTCCACTTCAAATCGTTCCGCACGCATACTCCCAGATATTTTACAGAAGTAACTGCTACCAGTGTTTGTTCAGCTATCATATAATCATACAATAAAGGATCCTTCTTTCTATGTATTCGCAATACATTACATTTGTCTATGTTAAGGGTCAGTTGCCACTCCCTGCACCAAGTGCCTATCCGCTGCAGATCTTCCTGTATTTCGCTACAATTTTCTAATGCAGCAACTTCTCTGTATACTACAGCATCATCCGCGAAAAGCCGCATGGAACTTCCGACACTATCTACTAAGTCATTTATATATATTGTGAAAAGCAATGGTCCCATAACACTCCCCTGTGGGACGCCAGAGGTTACTTTAACGTCTGTAGACGTCTCTCCATTGATAACAACATGCTGTGTTCTGTTTGCTAAAAACTCTTCAATCCAGCCACACAGCTGGTCTGATATTCCGTAGGCTCTTACTTTGTTTATCAGGCGACAGTGCGGAACTGTATCGAACGCCTTCCGGAAGTCAAGAAAAATAGCATCTACCTGGGAGCCTGTATCTAATATTTTCTGGGTCTCATGAACAAATAAGGCGAGTTGGGTCTCACACGATCGCTGTTTCCGGAATCCATGTTGATTCCTACATAGTAGATTCTGGGTTTCCAGAAATGACATGATACGCGAGCAAAAAACATGTTCTAAAATTCTACAAGAGATCGACGTAAGAGATATAGGTCTATAGTTTTGCGCATCTGCTCGACGACCCTTCTTGAAGACTGGGACTATCTGTGCTCTTTTCCAATCATTTGGAACCCTCCGTTCCTCTAGAGACTTGCGGTACACGGCTGTTAGAAGGGGGGCAAGTTCTTTCGCGTACTCTGTGTAGAATCGAATTGGTATCCCGTCAGGTCCAGTGGACTTTCCTCTATTGAGTGATTCCAGTTGCTTTTCTATTCCTTGGACACTTATTTCGATGTCAGCCATTTTTTCGTTTGTGCGAGGATTTAGAGAAGGAACTGCAGTGCGGTCTTCCTCTGTGAAACAGCTTTGGAGAAAGGTGTTTAGTATTTCAGCTTTACGCGTGTCATCCTCTGTTTCAATGCCATCATCATCCCGTAGTGTCTGGATATGCTGTTTCGAGCCACTTACTGATTTAACGTAAGACCAGAACTTCCTAGGATTTTCTGTCAAGTCGGTACATAGAATTTTACTTTCGAATTCAATGAACGCTTCACGCATAGCCCTCCTTACGCTAACTTTGACATCGTTTAGCTTCAGTTTGTCTGAGAGGTTTTGGCTGCGTTTAAACTTGGAGTGGAGCTCTCTTTGCTTTCGCAGTAGTTTCCTAACTTTGTTGTTGTACCACGGTGGGTTTTTCCCGTCCCTCACAGTTTTACTCGGCACGTACCTGTTTAAAACGCATCTTACGATTGCCTTGAACTTTTTCCATAAACACTCAACATTGTCAGTGTCGGAACAGAAATTTTCGTTTTGATCTGTTAGGTAGTCTGAAATCTGCCTTCTATTACTCTTGCTAAACAGATAAACCTTCCTCCCTTTTTTTATATTCCTATTAACTTCCATATTCAGGGATGCTGCAACGGCCTTATGATCACTGATTCCCTGTTCTGTACATACAGATTCGAAAAGTTCGGGTCTGTTTGTTATCAGTAGGTCCAAGATGTTATCTCCACGAGTCGGTTCTCTGTTTAATTGCTCGAGGTAATTTTCGGATAGTGCACTCAGTATAATGTCACTCGATGCTCTGTCCCTACCACCCGTCCTAAACATCTGAGTGTCCCAGTCTATATCTGGTAAATTGTAATCTCCACCTAAGACTATAACATGCTGAGAAAATTTATGTGAAATGTATTCCAAATTTTCTCTCAGTTGTTCTGCCACTAATGCTGCTGAGTCGGGAGGTCGGTAAAAGGAGCCAATTATTAACCTAATTCGGTTGTTTAGTGTAACCTCCACCCATAATAATTCACAGGAACTATCCACTTCTACTTCACTACAGGATAAACTACTACTAACAGCGATGAACACTCCACCACCGGTTGCATGCAATCTATCTTTTCTAAACACCGTGTGTACCTTTGTAAAAATTTCGGCAGAATTTATCTCTGGCTTAAGCCAGCTTTCTGTAATAAAAAAAAACTGAGTCAAGGAATCAACTATCAACTTGAACGGATGTCTTGTGACGTCCGCCCAGACCAAACGCAACGAACTGTATCGAACAAAATGAAAAAAAAAGTACCGTAATGGACTGTGAACCAAACGTTGTTATTCGTGCGTTGGTTCGAATCTCACTCGTAACATTTTTTTTCTCGTTCAACGTGAAATACCAACATCTCGTAATTATAAAACTGATCATCATTTTTTATGAGTAATGCACATCTTCTTGTTTCTAATTACATATTGGACGCGAAACTCCTGTTTCGATTTCAAATACAAATTCCTAATTATCGATGTTTTATGAAAGGCTGTTCATAAAAAGTTGTTTAAATTAAGAAAACAAAACAATTTAATTTTTAGGGCAAAAATGATTAACCAGATACTCACTATTTGGACTATGTCCATCGTTTTATACCACAGAGGTAGATACGTATCGTAGAAACATGAACAACTATCATTTTCACATCATCAGGCACATCTTACAAATGCTGCATTTTTACATTTGGTACTGTACCATTGCAATATGAACCCAACAGAACTTATCTGGTGCCAAGTTGCGGGATTTGACTCGAGAAGTAACAAAACTTGAACTGCCAGACGTACTGGAACTAACAAACGCAGCTTTTTCACACGTCACTGCCGAACGGGATGTAGAACGGCTCTTCATAAAAAAAAAAAAAAATGGTTCAAATCGCTCTGAGCACTATGGGACTTAACATCTTAGGTCATCAGTCCCCTGGAACTTAGAACTACTTAAACCTAACTAACCTAAGGACATCACACACATCCATGCCCGAGGCAGGATTCGAACCTGCGACCGTAGCTGCCCCGCGGTTCCGGACTGCAGCGCCTAGAGCCGCACGGCCACCACTCTTCATAAAAAAAGAAGAAAAAATGATTCGGCTGGTTGGCTTCCTGGATTCTGTTTTTGATAGGCTCGTTATTAACGTAGCAGGTGACACACCCAGAACTGAAATGTATTTCTAGGATTCGGATAAGGAAGGAGCTAAGAGATTACCAGACGACTGAGTGTAAGTAATACCTTCAGTGGCTTCAATATTTAACTATATGGTGAAATCCTTCAGTACTCTCTTATGTTCTCACAGCTTATGCTGAAAAATTACCCCGTGGTTAAGTCATGAATTTTTATCACTGTTGTTTTTAGTTAATAGTACGTTAGCTAAAAACGATAACGTGTTGCGGTTTTCGTCTAGTCGTCTAAGGAGCGTATTGTGGGAGATTTGCAGTGTATTATTTCATTCTGCTTAAAAATTAAATGACATTCGACGCTGTATTGCTCCTCCGCTCGTCTGTTTTTACGTGTGAACTGCAGCTGGCCACGTCACTACAAGCTAGCTGTACCAGCTGACCGGTCAGTGCCGTCCAAGTGAAATGCGCCGGTAAAGCTGTAGTCCCGTATTGTCACCAAGTCGATGTGCGCGTAGCGCATAGCACAAACCGTACCTTGACAGTACTCGAGACTACTTGGCTGCAATCCCACGTGAAATGGAAATCCAATGAGGTTCCAGCAATAGTGCAATGTTTACATCAGGTTTATTCTTATGATGAACGGATTCTAGTTTGGCAACATTCGAGAATGCATACTGTTCATAGGAAAATTTTCTCTCACCTACTGCACTTCACAATTTGACGCTATTCTTTGAGCCTAACGTTTCGTTTTATGTATTGGGAAAGTACACCCTTAGTTTCTTTAACTCTATGATGGCTTCGTTTTCATTGACCTTCCTTTCATACTTCTCGGTAATCTCTGTCATATATTGTTGTCGTCTCGTGTGTCAATTGTAGTTTTAATTTATAGTTCCAGTTATTACTGTCGACTGACAGATGTCGGCGGCATCATTCAGTGTATCTGACACTTTAAATATTATCGTCTCAGATGTCATCACATCATTCATACAGGAAAGAGTTTGAAAGCGTGCAAATTAAACTGCACATAACATGCAGTATTAGTCTGTAAATTACTTGGAAGATGGAAAATTATGGGGCTTTCCAGTCAGCCAAAGGAAGTTAAATTATGCTACATTTTAACAATATCAGAATTCCACCGCTACGCGGCAAAGGTCAAAAAACTCAGAACTATGGTTAGCAACAGTGGTCCGCCGTGCTCCATACTTCGTCGCACTGTTGTTGCGGATATTTGTCTCGCCTTAAACAATGTCATTCCCTGGCTCCACGTACGCGATATTGTACGAACTTGCACGGTCGAGCGAACACTGTGTCTGTCCTATGGGGCACTAGTCGCGTCGACTCGTTGAGATCCTGCATGGCGCTGAGCACCCTGAACCCGTCGATTTCACATTCGCATGACAGTCATGTGATTCCGAGTAACGCAAATAGGAGTTTTGGGGAACGAGAAACCACACAGTATCCATCTATCACGATCCTATCGCTGCTGAGTTCCTACACGTATTGGTACACCTTAACCACGAAGTATAACAAGATTCTCTCTCAAACAACGAACAAAAAAAATGGCTCTGAGCACTATGGGACTCAACATCTGTGGTCATCAGTCCCCTAGAACTTAGAACTACTTAAACCTAACTAACCTAAGGACACAACACACATCCATGCCCGAGGCAGGATTCGAACCTGCGACCGTAGCAGCAGCGCAGTTCCGGACTGAAGCGCCTAGAACCGCTCGGCCACATCGGCCGGCCCGTTCCTTATATACAGACCTTTTCATACCGTTGACTGGAATACTGTCTTTGAAATAGTGATGACAGCAGGGATAAAATACAGGGAGCCAAACGCTATTTACAATTTGTACAGAAACCGGACAGCAGTTACAATATTCGAGAGGCATGAAAGTAAGGCAGTGGCTGCGAAGGGAGTGAGACAGGCTTGTAGCCTATCCCCGATGTTACTCAATCTGTACACTGAGCAAGCAGTGAAGGAAACCAAAGGAATATTTGGAGATGGAATTACAGCTCAAGAAGAAGAAATAAAAACCTTGAGATTTGCGGATGGCATTGTAATTTTGTCAGAGACAGTAAAGGACCCGGAAGAGCAGCTCAACGGAATGGACAGTGTCTTGAAAGATGTAAGATGAATATGAACAACAGCAAATAAAAAAAGTGGGGGTGGGGGTTACGGAAAGGTGTCGAATTAAATTAAATTATGTGATGCTGAGAGAATTAGATTAGGAAACGAGACACTTAAAGTAGTAGAAGAGGTTTGCTATTTGGGCATGAAAATAAGTGATGATGGCCAAATGTATACTGGCAATGGCAAGAAAAGCGTTTCTGAAGAAGTGAAAATTGTTGACGACGAGTATGTATTTAAGTTTTGAGAAGTCTTTTCTGAAGGTATTTGTATGGAGTGTAGCCATGTATGGAAGTGAAACATGGACGACATAAACAGTTTAGACAAGAAAAGAATAAATATTCTGCAAATGTGGTGCTATAGAAGAATGTTGAAGACTAGATAGGAAGATGGCGTGACTAATGAGGGGTACTGAATAGAAATGGGTGCAAAGAGATTTGTAGCACAACTTGACTAAAAGAAGGGATAGGCTGATAGGACATTCTGAGACATCAAGCGGTTGGAGGGAAGTATGGTGGGTAAAAATTGGAGAATGGAGTCGCAAGATAAATACAGTAAGCAGATTCAGGTAGATGTAGGTTGCAGTAGTTATTCGGAGACGAAGAGGCTTGCACAAGATAGAGTAACATGGAGAGCTGCATCAGAACAGTGTTCAGACCGATGACCACAACAACAACAATATGCAGAGTGTACATCATATTCTCACCTTCTGTAATTGCCCTGAAATGCCAAGATTTTTGTACGTATCCAAGCATGTAGGACACCTCATGTCAGTTTGACGTTTGTTGCATGTCGCCTTCACGCCTTCGATGCCCAGCAGTCTAAGTTTTAACTATTTAAGGATCAATGAAACTGCTTTTGCACTCAGACAACCAATGACCAGAGCCTCAAGTGAGAAAGACTTCTGGGTGCTACCTGTTCTTCATATTTATGAAGCGACTTATCTTAGCTGCTTCGCTCTATATTGTTCGTAAGGAACGGTACAACGCTCAGCGGAGGGTACTTCATATGAATGTTAGAGATTTGCAATTTTTTCGGTTAATAAACGAAGAAAGAAAGTCTCTCTATACGCCTGTGCACGCAGCCTGATCTCTCTTATCGAATACTTAGGACCGCTGTATTATACGTACGATGGTAGCAGCAACAGCCTTCCTCGAATACCGGTTCTCTAAACTTGCCCAAGAAGGTTTTGCGAGAACCACGTCGCCATTGTGCTAAAGATTAGCGTTTAAGTTCCTAGAGCATATGTGTTGAACTTTTCTATTCTCTTTACCGACCTGGTACAATGCTAGCAGCGTGACTCTGAATTCGTTTTCTGTCTTCGTGACTTGCATATTTGGTAAGGATTCCGAACGCTGGAGCGGCACTGGAATATCAGTCGCACTAGCCGACGCTGCTCCAACGCTGCCCGATTAGCCCAGTCAACAAAGACAAAAAAACGACTGGGGGAAACAATTCGTGTAGTCACAAATTTTAGTACAGTGGTAGGAGGAAGTATCGTGAACAACGTACTAAAAATCCTGACTAGTTGGGTGTGAGCGTGGTGGTGGTGGGGGGTAGGGGAGGAGTTAAAAGTCACTTTCCAAATTTTTCTAGAATTTACTGAAAATCGTGACCTCTAGCAAAAATGTTTTCCAGTACCAAATTAAACTAAACAGAATTTCTTACAAAATAGGTCTTAATATTCTATTTTTCTATTGGATTAATAGTTTCCATGTTGTTGAAATAGTGGTTGAAATGGCTCTCAGCACTATGGGACTCAACAGCTGAGGTCATCAGTCCCCTAGAACTTAGAACTACTTAAACCTAAGGACATCACACACATCCATGCCCCAGGCAGGATTCGAACCTGCGACCGTAGCGGTCGCGCGGTTCCAGACTGAGGCTCCTATAACCGCTCGGCCACATCGGCTGGCTTCAAATAGTGTTTTAATGGTATAAATTTAATGTTTACTGTCAAATGAAGTGGATTAAGACCAGATACTAAATGTGTATCCACATCTAACTGCAGAAGAACCCTATTAACTGATAAATTGCGTTCTGGCGGTGTAACTGCTTGGAAAATAGAAGGGATGAAGGTTAGAAGTGCGAGGAAAGGAAGGTCACCGTATTGTGGTCATGCACTTCCCTTCTTCAAAGGTCTGCAGACTGAAGAGAAACTACATCACAAAAAGCAATTACGAGGTGTTCCACAAAGTTACGCCGACCCTTTCGCAGTTCGCCTGATGAATCATTGGCGACACAGAGTACATACATGCCCCGTTGAGGTTTATTTTCGGTTCACAGACAGACTACACCTTCCCAGAATTTGCTGTCCAGTTCCCTCAAGCGAGTGGACAAAAGAACTTTATTGATTTCGCGTTTATACAGTGGAGCTATATTTAGTTTATTGCACGAGTACTTACTTGCAGTTGTCAAGTAAGTTTTTAAGTAAAATATGTTCGTATAAACAATGATTGAGAAGCTCTTTATTTGTATGTGTGATGTTGTCAGTGACCTATGTAGTGTTCGTAGGAAAGAGATTGGATTGGTAAATGTGGTATCTTGCTGCTGTCCGTTGCTGACGGCGTTTTATAAAGTTGTGTAATCATTTTGTACTCACTCATTAGTATATTAATGAATGACTAGGAAGTTACTGCACTTCTCTCCTCTTAACAGTGTTCCCGGTAGACTGCATATGTCCCTTCTAATCAGGAATTGCCGGCACTTGTACAGTGGGGTGCACTGAGTGGAGCCACTTGCTGCACATCCATAGCAGGGTGGCTGCCAATATGTCTGATGGACATTAATCTGCTCTAGTGCATCGATTGAAACATCTTTAGTTCCATAACACGGAGGTGACCTAATTCTGTTACAGAGGGAGACAATTTGAGTGAGCCTCTGGGCCTCTTCAGGTCCTGGAAAAGCTGAGGGTGAGGTGATGCATTGACACCCCTCATGCTGTGAAAGCTATTCCTGTCACTGACTGTGAGGACAATGAAATCAACACTGACGAAAACGTATTGCCAGCACGTTACTCATGAGACAGGCTCTCCAATGTGGTACACAGTTGTCAGCTACAACTGCGAAGATCTATTACATAACGGCTCGCTTAACAACTGCAAATAAATACTCACTTAATAAACTGAAAATAACTCCACCATATAAATACCAGCTCAATGAAGTTATTTTGTCAACCCACATAGAAAGCTGGACAGGAAGTGGCTGGGGAGATATAAAGTGTCTGTAAACTGGAAAGCGAGCCGTGCTTGTAGTGGGGGCAATTGCCTTTCCCGGAAGAATGCTGTTGTACATGATAACTAAGAATCAGTTTGCCTCTAGCAGTGGAGAACAGTGTGCCGAATCTATCCATATGCGTTTCTTGCGCTGCTGTCTAGTAACTCATATCTGTATTCCGTGTTGTGTTTACGCGCTTCGTGGAAAATAAACACCTCCGGGCACGTCTGCACGCTACGTCGTCAATAATTCATAAGGCAACCTGCGGAAGGGTAGGTGGTGATGGTAAGTCCCTATGGGACCAAACTTCTGAGGTCATCGGTCCCTAGGCTTACACACTACTTAATGACAACTTAAACTAACTTACGCTAAGGACAACACACACACCCATGCCCGAACCTCCGACGCGGGGAGCCGCGCGAACCGTGGCAAGGAGCCCTAAACCGCGCGGCTAGACAGTGCGGCGGAGGGCAGGTATTACTTTGTGAAATACCTTTAGATGCTTCTCGTGATGTGGTGTAGTACAGGGATTGGGGAATTCCCTGCTCGATCTTCAGTTTGCATATCTATGAAGGAGGGAAGTACATGACCACAATTCGGCAACCTACCTTTCCTCCCGCTTCTACACTTCACCCTTCACCTTTCTCCCCCTGTTAAGTCGCCAGAACGCAGTTTATCCCTTAATAAGGTCTACTGCAGTTAGATGTGGTACACATATTTAATATTTTTTTAACCCACTTCATTTAAAAATAAACATTAATTTTATTCCATTAAAATACAGTTTTTAATCATCTGAGATTTTTCCATCCCTTGCAACGCGGAAACTACTAGTCCTAGAGAAAACAACAAATAGGACTTTTCTTGTGGGAAATTTAATGTAGTTCATTTCTGTAGCGGGAAACATTTTTTCTAGAAGCCGCTGTTTTCAAGTTATTCGAGAAAAACATAAAAAAAGTGATCTTTAAACGGCCCTCCACCCACATTCTCGCACCTCAACGGTCAGGATTTTTAGTATATTATTCATGACACTTCCTGCTACCACCGAACAAAAATTTGTGACTACACGAATTTGTTCCCCTAATTTTCCTTCGTTGATGACTACATGGGGCATGGGGCCCAGTAAGCAACCTTCGGCTCGCTCGCGGGCAGGCGATTGTAACCCAACTGCACGCGTTTTGAGTGGGATTGTTGATATCGGGAATCCGATATATCGATATTTAGAAAGGTGTCATTATTAGCTGCCGATATATCGAAGAAAATTATCGATATATAGACGGAAAAAATACCGACGTTTTCAAAGTTATATGTTTCTGTTGAATAAAATACGAAATTTTATCCATCAAGCAGCGGTGTTTGTGCAGTCCCGCAGGAAACAGACGAAAGGTCTGTCCATACTGCATGACAGACTCTTCATTTATTTTTCTAGCCCTCCATCAAATATTTGTATCACTACCACAGATCATGTTTCTTCAGAATGAATTTTCACTCCGCAGCAGTGTGTGCGCTGATTTGAAACTTCCAAGCAGATTAAAATAGTGTGCTGGACTGGGACGCGAAACTCGGACCTGTACCTTTCGCGGGTAAGTGATCTACCGACTGACCTATCCAAATACGACTCATGACCCACCTCACAGGCTCATCCTGAGTACGACACATGAGCCGTGCTTGGATAGCTTAGCCGCTAGAGCAGTTGCCCACGAAAGGCAAACAGCCCAGGTTCGGGTCTCGATTAGGCACAATATTCTGTGCCACGAAGTTTCGGTGGCAGACATTATGATATATTCGAAGCGAGGCATAATCGCTAGCGTAGCTGCTCGACGGCTGACGCTCTCGTATGGTATTCATTAGTCTCAAAATTTTGAGCTTCGATTTCTCGAAAATGCTTGAAAAGCGTGTCGTACTAGAGCGGCATTTATTACATCTAAGTATGTGCAATAACCGTGTGAAAGAGGAGAAAAATTGGAGACCCGTTGATAATATTCATCCCTTTTTAGTGTTATTTCTAAATAGTTAAATGATGTAAAGTGCTCCACTTAATCACCACTCTTCGCTATGTGGATTTTTTTGGCTCTACCTACATTTAAAGAGAGCCATCATTCAAAACAACAAGTGGAAAATTTGTCCATGTCTTTCTGCATGTCCTTACGATTAGCCAATAACGATATCTTTCAGTAGGCAACAGCTCCGTGATTGAATATTTACACTTACATTTGTCTTTACTGATGATGCATCACCTAGCTAATTAAAAGAGGCGTTTTTGCATTAAATTTCAGGAACAAGTTGCACAAAAAGATATAACGTGTTATTGTTAACTATAGCCTGATAAAGAAATAGAACCTTTAAAATCACGCTAGACTGAGAAACTGGAGGAATTTAACTGAAGATTATGCGTCTGGAGAGGGAGAAAAAAAAAAGAAAGAACAGGATGTGTAAGATAATCCCACCAGTGTCATTCCAGATGCAAAGGCCTCGACTGAACATACGCGTCTCTATATCTGCGTGACATACTGATCTCTGATACTAGTAATTGACTGACGGTAAAGAAGAACCTCCGAATTAAAGTGGAAACGTTGAATTAAGCCTGACTGCTGTTCTATTCTGTTGTAATTCCTACTTTGTTATAAGGCAATCAAAGACGTTGTACTTTTCCGTTTGCGTGATTGGTGTATTTCATTTGTACCTGTTTCATATCTGGTAGTACTACTTCTACACTACAGCAGTTTAACGGGTCTGTTTAGGTACGGTTGTAGTTAGTTGTAGATGCAGATGTTACTTCTTGATGTCTTCTGTTTACAGGCAATTAACTACTAATCTGCCTGTTGTTAATGTGATTTGTGCTCCATTTTTCTTCCATTGTGCGGATTAATAATTATGAATTGTCATTGTCAGCGACTATGTTTCTTTATGTTCTGTGTCGTATACTTTCCGTCGGTCAGATTAATCTCGGATGATTGCCGGTCTAGTTGGTCTGTACGGCATGTATTTGTCATATGGTGTACGTCATGTAATTTCCGATCGTGCCATTTGTCTGGGTCTCTTAAAGATGTCGTCTTGCATGTTTGTTGATGCTGCGTAAGTGTTTAAGGAGACCAAACAGCTGAGGACATCAGTCTCCTACTCACCCCCCAGGACAGTGTAGTTTAAATTCTGTGTGTTGTAAATGTCTGCGTAGCGTGTATTTGAGGCGGAACATGAGAACCAGTCCAGTATTCACCTAGTTCCATGTGGGAAAGAGCATAGAAATCACATACAGGCTGGCCAGCACACCCACCCCTCGTCGTTAATCCGTAGGGGCCGGCGTACCTCCCCGTCCCGGAAACGGCTGCGTTAACACGCGGGACATGCATGTTTGCCAAGCAGCATGTGTACTGTACACTGTAGAAGTATGTGCTCAGGGGTGCCTCATTCCCCGCAGTAATTCTCTTTTCCGTGACTCAATGAAAATACACTGAAGGGCCAAAGAAACTGGTGTAGGCATGCGCTTTCAAATGCAGAGATATACCGTATAAGCAGGCAGAATAAGGCGCTGCGGTCGACAACGCCTATATAAGACAAGTGTCTGGTGTAGTTATTAGATCGGTTACTGCTGCTACGGTGGCAGGTTATCAAGATTTAAATTAGTTTGAACGTGGTGTTATAGTCGGCGTACGAGCGACGGGATACAACATCTGCGAGGTAGCGATCAAGTGGGGATTTTCCTGTACGGCCATATCAGGATATCGGTAAAATATCAAATCTCCGACATAGCTGCGGCCGGAAAAAGATCCTGCAAGAACGGGACCAACGACGACTGAAAAGAATCGTTCAGTGTGACAGAAGTGCAACCCTTCCGCAAATTACTGCAGATTTCAATGCTGGGCCATCAACAAGTGTCCGAACCCTTCAACGAAACATCATCGACATGGGCTTTCGGAGATGAAGGCCTACTCGTTTACCCTTGATGACTGCACGACACAAAGCGTTACGCCTTGAGTGAGCCCGTCAACAACGATTTTGGACTGTTGGTGACTGGAAGCCTGTTGCTTGGTCAGATGAGTCTCGTTTCAAATTGTATCGAGCGGATGGACGTGTATGGGTATGGAAACAACCCCATGAATCCATGGACCCTGCATGTCAGCAGGGGCTGTTCAAGCTGGTGGAGGCTCTGTACTGGTGAGGGGCGTGTGGAGTTGGAGTGATATGGGACTCCTGATACGTCTAGATACGACTATGACAAGTGACACGTACGTAAGCATCCTGTCCAATCACCTGTATCCATTCATGTCCATGATGCATTCTGATGGACTTGGGCAATTCCAGCAGGACAATGCGTCGCCCCACCCGTCCAGAATTGCTACAGAGTGGCTCCAGGAACACTCTTCTGAGTTTGAACACATCTGCTGACCACCAAGCTCCCAGAATATGAACATTATTGAGCATATCTGGGATGCCTTGCGACGTGCTGTTCAGAAGAGATCTCCACCTCCTCGTACTCTTACGGATTTATGGACAGCCCTGCAGGATTAATGGTGTCAGTTCCCCCCAGCATACTTCAGACATTGGTCGATTCCACGCCACGGCGTGTTGCGGCTCTTCTGCGTGCTCGGTGGGCCCCTACACGATATTAGTCAGATGTACCAGTTTCTTTGGCTCTTCACTGTACATTGGGGAACGGCTGTGTGCAGTCAAAAAGGCAGCAGTGTACCGTAGGTCACTGGAAGAGAGAAACGTTCCCTGTGATGGCAAAAACACGCAGGTCATCCTCGTTGTCAAGAAGCGCCGTCGAACAGGCACACGAAACTATACGCTTATACCACTGACATCACTCTGTTGTAGTAATTTTGGAAAACGTATAATACTCGCATGCTGTCACTTTTTGGAGATCTAAAATCTCCGTTGTATGAATCAACGTGTTGTATTCCACATAGAATGATCGCGTGAAACCCAAATCCCTCTGATCGTGCACGAACCCCAGAAGGCAACAGATAACGGCGTCCTTGACTTCCACAAGGCATTCGATACAGTTCTGAACCGCCGTCTAACGAGCAAAATACGAACGTACAGAAAGTCAGCCCAGCTGTCTGATTTTATTGATGAATTCTAGCAAACAGATCACACGTGTTATTCTGAACAGAGAGAGAGAGACTTTCAGACGTAAAAATAACTTCCGTCATACCCTAATTGAGCGTTATAAGGCTATTACTGTTCACGATATACCGTTTTTCTCACCTGTGGGTCGCCAGCCTCATTTTCTTTGGTGTTTTAACAGATTTACCAAGCGCAGGCATTGCCTGTAGGGGGAGCAACTGTTAAAATTAAGTTTTTGAAAACATCGACAAATCGCGCTTTGTATTTGTTTATTGGCCGGTTTCGCTCTTCATATGAAAAAGAGCATCATCTAAATATACACTGCTAAGATACAAATTCAAATTGACGTTACGTAATGTACATAGCACTGTGTCAACTTTACAGTCAATTTCATCTTTGACGCTGTCAATGTCATCATTTAATATTGTATTTTAAATGTACTTTGAACGTAAGTTTAAGTGCAATAGTACAGCCAGTTTAGTTTTTAGAGCTGTCAGCCAACTTTAGACGTAAGTCGCCGTACTGAAAGTACACTGATGATACAAAGAAGCTGGTACACCTGCCTAATATCGTTTAGTGTCCCCTCGAGCACGCAAAAGTTCCGCAGCACGACGTGGCATGGACGCGACTAATACCTGAAGTAGTGGTAAAAGGGACTGACACCATGAATCCTGCAGAGCTGTCCATAAATCCGTAAGAGTACGAGGGGGTGGAGATCTCTCCTGAACAGCATGTTGCAAGGCATCCCAGATATGCTCAATAACGTTCACATCTTGCGAGTTTGGTAGCCAGCGCATGTGTTTAATCTCAGAAGAGTGTTCCTGGAGTCACACTGTAGCACTTCTGGACGTGTGGGGTGACGCATTGTCCTACTTGGATTGCCCAAGTCCGTCGGAATGCACAATGGACATGAATGGATGCTGGTGACCAGACAGAATGCTTACATACGTGTCACCTGTCAGAGTCGTATCCAGACGTATCAGGGGTCCCATATCACTCCAACTGCACACGCCCCTTACCATTACAGAGCCTCCGCCAGCTTGAGCAGTTCCCTTCTGCCATGCAGGGACCATGGATTCATGAGGTTTTCTCCAAACCCATACACGTCCACCCGCTCGATACAATTTGAAACGAGACTCGTCCGACCAGGCAACATTTTTCCAGTCATCAAAGTCCAATGTCGGTGATGACGGGCCAAGGCTAGGCGTAAAGCTTTGTGGCGTGCATTCATCAGGGGTACACGAGCGGGCCTTCAGCTCAGAAAGCCCAGATCGATGATGTTCGTTGAATAGTTCGCACGCTGACACTTGTTGATGATGATGTTCGGTTTGTGGGGCGCTCAACTGCGTGGTTATCAGCGTCCATACAATTTCCCAAACTTTGCTCAGTCCAATCTCGCCACTTGCACGAATGATGATGAAATGAAATGATGAGGACAAGACAAACTCCCAGTCATCTCCAGGCAGGTGAAAAATCCCTGACCCCACCGGGAATCGAATCCGCGACCCCGTGCTCGGGAAGCGAGAACATGACCGCGAGACCACGGGATGCGGACGACACTTGTGGAAAGCCCAGCATTAAAATCTGCGGCAATTTGCGGAACGGTTGCACTTCTGTCGCGTTGCCTGAAGTAGTTGTTGGTCCCGTTCTTGCAGGATCTTTTTCCGGCCGCAGTGATGGAGATTTGATATTTTACCAGATTCCTGATATTTATGGTACACTCGTGAAAGGGTCGTACGGAAAAATCCCCACTTCATCGCTACCTCCGAGATGCTGTCTCCCATCGCTCGTTCGCCGAGTGTAACACCACTTTCAAAATCACATAAATCTTGATAACCTGCCATTGTAGAAGCAGTAACCGATCTAACAACTGCGCCATACACTTGTCTTATATAGGCGTTGCCGACCGCAGCGCCGTATTCTGCCTGTTTACATATATCTGTATACCAGTGTCTTTGGCGCTTCAGTGTGGAATATGTACTTTACGTAACGTCAGTTAAAGTTTTCCGTGTTACCTCAATTTGTATCTTCTACAGTGTATGTTCTGATGTTGCTCTTGTTCATTTGAAGAGCTAAACCGGTCAATAAAAAATACGAAATGCGACTTGTGGCTGTTTTCAGAAACTTAATTTCAGCAGATGTCTGCAGTTTCGTTCTTGCAATGTGCAGCTGGAGTCAGCCCAAGCAAATACTACTAATTATGCCTCTCATGCGACCTCGAGTTTCAACGGAAAGCGTCGGTTTCTTCCGTTACAAAGAATATGTCTTTTAAATCGGGTTTTTACGTGCTGTGCGGCAGTGCGGTCCCAAATTATTTTTGTGCGATATCCGTTTTATCAGTATGTAGTAACAGGGACAGTAAGACACGAAGAATAATCTAGTACTCAAGCAGCGACTGAACAGCGGCTCTGCACGGCGGTAACAGACAGCGTGGGCCAGGGCTGTGCTGTCGCTGCTGAGTAACTGGTTATTCTTCGTGTTTTAGTGTTCCTGTTAACACGTGTAGGTAAGACGAATATTGTACTAGACTAATTTTAGACCACATTTTCGAATGGGTACGTGAAATTCCGATTTAAAAGTCGTTTTCTTAGCAACGGGAAACAAACCGACGCGTTGCGTCGACGCTGGGCGTCACATCAAAGACGTGACGAGTAGTATTTCTTTGGGCTGACTCCAACTGCACTTCGCAAAAACGAAACTGCAAATATCTGCTCAAACACCAGAGAGAATGCGCCAGACGACTCTTAGGAGAGACACCCTATATATAAATGCCCTGGGTAACGTCGGAAGTTCCGTGAGGCTTTTCGAATATGCTATTCTATAGAGAGAAGTCAGAACACTAGAAAACTGTAGCGAAATACAGGAAAACGTACGTCCGGAGCAATTTAAAGTGGAACGAACAGATAAAACAGATCGCACTAAGGCAGTCTGAGATTCATTGAAAGAATCCTAAGGAAGTGTAATGCATCCTCGATGGAGTTGGCTTACAAAACCCTAGTTCGACCAATGCTTGAATATTGCTCTTCAGTCTGGGATCCGTACTAGAAAGTATCGATAGATGAAAGAGAATATCGAAGAACGTGACAGGTTCATTGAATAAGCGCGAAATATTCACTCATGTGGGAGACGTTAAAGAGGCAGTGTGGTTTACTGTTAAAATTCCGAGAGCGTATTTTCATAGCAGATTCACCTCCTACGTATACACTGATCAGCCAGAACATTACGACCACCCACCAGTAGCCGGTATTTCCACGTTTGGCACGCATAACATCGACGACGCGTCGTGGCATGGAAGCAAGGAGGCCTTGGTGGATCGCTGGCTGGAAGGAGATGGCACCACATGTGCACACACAAGTCAACTAATTCCCGTAAATTCCGGGGAGGAAGGCGCTGAGTTCTGACGCCACGTTCAATCATATCCCAAATGCGATCGGGCTCAGATCTGGCGAGTTGGTGGGCCAGAACATCAATTGGAACTCGCCACTTCGTCCCTCAAACCACTCCATCACACTATTGGCCTTGTGACATGGTGCATTATCTTGCTGAAAAATGCCGCTGTTGTCGGTAAACATGATCAACATGAAGGAGTTTACGTGGTCTGGAACCAGTGTGCGATACCCCATGGCCGTTATGGTGGCTGGTACGATCTCCACTGAACCCATGGATGCCCACGTGAATGTCCCCCCAGAGCCTAATGGGACAGCCGCCAGCTTGTCTCCGTCCCACAGTGTCAAACAACTGTTTCCCTGGAAGACGACGGATTTGCGCCCTCCCATCTGCAAGATGAACAAGGTATCGGGATTACTCAGACCATGCAACGTTCTGCCACTGCATCAGCATCCAGTGCCGATGTCACGTGCCCATTTCAGTCGTAATTACCGATGTCGTGGTGTTAAAAATGGCACATGCATATGTCATCGGCTGCGGAGGCCCATCTTTAGGAGCGTCCGGTGCACTGTGTATTCAGACACACTTGTACTCTGCACAGTATTAAAGTCTGATGACAATACCGCCCCATTTCGCCGCCAGTCCTGTTTCACCAGTCTGCCTAGTCTACGACGTCCGACATCTGTAACGAGGGGTGGCCGCCCAACCCCACTACGTCTGGCCGTGACTTCACCTTAGTTTCGCCACGTGTAGAAGACACTGACCACAGCACTACTCGAACATCCGACAAGTCGTGCAGTTTCCGAAATGCTCGGGCCATCACGATCTGCTTTCGGTCAAACTCACTCAGATTGCGCGCTTTCCCCGTTCTACACGCGGACAGCACGCTTGTAACCCCCCGTTACTAATCGGCCTTTCCTGCTTGCGATATAAAATATGACCGTGGATCGCGTGTGTGCCTAATGGATTTTTACTAATTGGATAAGGCTATCTTTCCCGAAGACGTAATACCGACAAGTAGGAGGAAAGTGTACAACCAACCCTTCTGATAGAAAAGTCTACTAAAATTAAAAGTAATTAAACCTAACAGGGCTATAATTTGGAAAAATGAGAGTTATTTTGTGCATTCACTCGCGAACTACACCGGACAGAAAAGGGGTACCACTGATCATGAATCCAAAAATTACACTAATGAATGAAAAGGAAATAATTAACGGTCGCTAGCCCACTAGGGCAGTTTACATCCAAAATCCTGTACAAGATGATGAGAAAGAAAAACAATTATTATTAAACACTGACGTGGCAACTGAAGGTTGTCACGTTTTTTGGCACTAATTTTAAGTGAGTATGTAATGATAAAGAAAACTGAGAAGTCACTCTTACGTTATGTTTGGCATTAAATTTTGAAAAAGGCAATCGAGTAATGAATTGAAAATATGCAATTAAACTGTATGTTAGTATTGAACTTCGTTACGTGAACAATGACTTTCAGTCACCTCAACATAATGTCATCAAAGAAATTTAGGAAAACAGCAAGCACTTTTTTACTTTGCTGTTACTTATTTTGCAAATTAGATTTCATATTATTGTCTGAACAACGAGCCTTCTTTACTGATTTGAACAGAATTAAACACTAGAATACGTACCAAACCAAACAGCCATGTGCTCCAAGCTATATGTAAAATAAATAAAACTTCCGCACTCTCAATTTGTGCATTTCTTGAGATTTGGATTTTTTTTCCAGTGATTGATTCTCAAACTTGAAAAATGAAATTGCTTTACTTTACTCATATACTGAAACGTCTGTTGTACAACAGTTACCGAGCGAGGTGGCGCAGTGGTTAGCACACTGGACTCGCATTCGGGAGGACGACGGTTCAATCCCGTCTCCGGTCATCCTGATTTAGGTTTTCCGTGATTTTCCTAAATCGCTTCAGGCAAATGCCGGGATGGTTTGAAAGGGCACGGCCGATTTTCTTCCCCATCCTTCCCTCACCCGAGCTTGCGCTCCGTCTCTAATGACCTCGTTGTCGACGGGACGTTAAACACTAATATCCTCCTCCTCCTCCTGTACAACAGTTAACTGAAAGTAGACTGAGGCTAAAATTCTTAAAAGAGAAATTATTCATTAATAAACTAGCTGTAACTACTCAATTTGTTTGTTATGACACTCAGCATATAAGAAAAAAAAAAGGAACAAGGATCCTGCTTGGTAACAATGTCTGGGGGCAATGAGGACACAATCAAATGGTTCAAATGGCTCTGAGCACTATGGGACTTAACTTCTGAGGTCATCAGTCCCCTAGAACTTAGAACTACTTAAACTTAACTAAACCAAGGACATCACACACATCCATGCCGGAGGCAGGATTCGAACCTGCGACCGTAGCGGTCACGCGGTTCCAGACTGAAGCGCCTAGAACCGCACGGCCACACCGGCCGGCTGAGGACACAATCGCCCTGAGTTTAACTGATTATTATTTAAATAAATTTTATCAATCAAATTACATTCAGTTGTGCTGCTGGGTTAGCCGTTAATACTTTCTACCAGCGAACAGTCATACTTCAGTGCTGTGCATACGACGAAACTCGGAGCCGATGACGAAACTGTGTTGCTGGAACTGCTGCTGTTGTTGAAGACAGTAGCATTTTGTGGAGCCACGGCTAATTACAGGAAAGGCAATCGTAATTAATATAGCCTCTTCCACCCGTCCACTATCCCTACTCCTGCTACTAGACATCTGGCCGGCGCGCGTACATGATGCCGCCGATAACACGACACCTCCGCACACTACAAGTGCTGGAACCCGTCTCCCTCTCTGTCTGCGCGCTCCGCGTAACAGCACCCTACCCAAAGATTTTACAACGTACAAGCACTTCTGTTATCGTTGCTAGTGGATGCAAATAACAATTCCTTTGGCTTTTTCCCAAAGCTTATAAATTTCACAGTAAGACACAGATAAATACTTTTTTGCGGAGAACACATGGTGTGTCGTGGGGCAATCACTCAGTTTTTAAAATAATTGAAAAGCCACAATCGCTTCAACATCGTTTACTAGATGACCGGTTTCAGTACTCTGAAGGTGCCATCATCGGATCTGTGAAGGTATAACAACAGGTTTGAGGGAGTTAACTATATACATAACAATTATTACAGAACCACATACCTGAAACGTGGATTAACATTTATAAAACCATATGGACATCATGGCACATGAGGCAGACCATATGATAAAAATCATTGGCACAACCAATAACAAATAATAAAAAACTGCTCTCAATGTCGGTCTTTCCATAAAATACAAAACTGAAGTCACCATATGAAACAATCACTGCTCGCCTAACACCGGTCGGCATTATTACTGCCCTAGTCCGCGCAGGCTTACCTGCTGTGATTCTAGCGGTTCACAAATTCCTGACGTCCTTATATGAATAAAGGTAAATTATAATATGTAGTTTTGTAAGGCGCCAATGGATAATGTCTGTGCCTCAGATGCTTTTACTTTGTAATTGACATACTTTATAGTGATTATAGTATGTACAGGAAATGTATGCGCAAATGTGGGCTTTGCATGGGTATATGACAAGCACTTATAGTAAAGTTGTATTTTAGTAGTAATGAGTGGTTATACCGTGGGACTGTGTGTGCGCTGCTTGGACAGCGCTATCTGGTGGCCGTCAACGGACAACAGACTTCTACCTAAATTTACACGTACAGTGAAGCAATGTCCTTACTTATTAAAAGAAAGCATTTAAATTACAAATATTGACATACAATTCACAAAAAAATTATATATCGGTAGCAGGTGTAATGCATTCTGCATTTTCGGTGTTACACCCTCACTCATATTATATGCATCGTTCGTGTGTCTGACTAGCAGTCATTTCTCGCCAGGTGACGCTGCTATCGCCTGGACGGGTTCATATCGATAGTAGGTGGTTGGTTGGTTGGTTGTTTCGGGGAAGGAGACCAGACAGCGAGGTCATCGGTCTCATCGGATTAGGGAAGGACGGGGAAGGAAGTCGGCCGTGCCCTTTGAAAGGAACCATCCCGGCATTTGCCTGGAGCGATTTAGGGAAATCACGGGAAACCTAAATCAGGATGGCCGGACGCGAGATTGAACCGTCGTCCTCCCGAATGCGAGTCCAGTGGAGGAGGAGGAGGAGGAGATTAGTGTTTAACGTGCCATCGACAACGAGGTCATTGGAGACGGAGCACAAGCTCGGGTTAGGGAAGGATGGGGAAGGAAATCGGCCGTGCCCTTTCAAAGGAACCATCCCGGCATTTGCCTGAAGTGATATAGGGAAATCAGCGAGTCCAGTGTCTAACCACTGCGCCACCTCGCTCGGTTAGTAGGTGGTCATAGTGTTTTGAGTGATCAGTGTCTATCGCGAAAAGACTGAAGGTGATATTAGAGAGATTTGAACTCACATGGAAATTTACCAACAATATTTCTTCCCGAGGACCACACGTGACTGGAACAAAAAAAAAAAAATGGCTGTGAGCACTATGGGACTTAACATCTGAGGTCATGAGGTCATCAGTCCCCTAGAACTTAGAACTACTTAAACCTAACTAACCTAAGGACATCACACAAATCCATGCCCGAGGCAGGATTCGAACCTGCGACCGTTGCGGCCGCGCGGTTCCAGCCTGTAGCGCCTAGAACCGCTCGGCCAATCCGGCCGGCTGACTGGAACAGGAAAGGGTGTAAGCACCCGCTACCACAGGCCGTTAAGTTGCCTTGCGGAGTATAGATGTAGACGTAGGCCTAAAATAGAGCTTATGACGCTGTCTAATAAATGGTTTATGCGTAATGAGAACATTAGAGGTCGCATTACACTTTCCTTGTCCCTCCGGTATACCGTGTGGGACCCATTAGTCAAAGCTTCCGTGACTTACGTGGAAGCCAATTAGACATTTTCTTTCTGCGGGGGAGAGTTACGGACAGGGTTTAAGGAGACGGGCGCTCGAGGCAGAAGGCTGTTTCGTGCTGCCAGACCGCGTGGCGCCGCCGGCGGACTTGAAACAAGCCGTCTGCTTATCTCGGCTCGCATGCGGTTTCATTACGCAGCACAGGACGTCAGCGGAGGAAGCGGTGGCGGCATCTCTTCCTTTTCCGCTGAGTCCCAAGTGCGAATGAACTCAGGTCGCACACTCGCGTCCGGCGTACAGCCTACGCGACGGTGTTCAAATACACTACTGGCCATTAAAATTGCTACACCAAGAAGAAACGCAGATGATAAACGGGTATTTATTGGACAAATATATTATACTAGAACTGACATGTGATTACATTTTCATGCAATTTGGGTGCATAGATCCTGAGAAATCAGTACCCAGAACAACCACCTCTGGCCGTAATAACGGCCTTGATACGCCTGGGCATTGAGTCAAACAGAGCTTGGATGGCGTGTACAGCTACAGCTGCCCATGCAGCTTCAACACGATTGCACAGTTCATCAAGAGTAGTGACTGGCGTATTGTGACGAGCCAGTTGTTCGGCCATCATTGACCACACGTTTTCAGTTGGTGAGAGATCTGGAGAATGTGCTGGCCAGGACAGCAATCGACCATTTTCTGTACTCAGAAAGGTCCGTACAGGACCTGCAACATGCGGTCGTGCATTATCCTGCTGAAATGTAGGGTTTCGCAGGGATCGAATGAAGGGTAGAGCCACGGGTCGTAACTCATGTGAAATGTGACGTCCACTGTTCAAAGTGCCGTCAATGCGAACAAGAGCTGACCGAGACGTGTAACCAATGGCACCCCATGCTATCACGGCGAGTGATACGCCAGTACGGCGATGACGAATACACGCCTCCAATGTGCGTTCACCACGATGTCACCAAACACATATGCGACCATCATGATGCTGTATACAGAACCTGGATTCATCCGAAAAAATGACGTTTTGCCATTCGTGCACCCAGGTTCGTCGTTGAGTACACCATCGCAGGCGCTCCTGTGATGCAGCGTCAAGGGTAACCGCAGCCATGGTCTCCGAGCTGATAGTCCATGCTGCTGCAAACGTCGTCGAGCTGTTCGTGCAGATGGCTGTTGTCTTGCAAACGTCCCGATCTGTTGACTCATGGATCGAGACGTGGCTGCACGATCCGTTACAGCCATGCGGATAAGATGCCTGTCATCTCGACTGCTAGTGATACGAGACCGTTGGGATCCAGCACCGATTCCATATTCTGCTAACAGTCATTGGATCTCGACCTACGCGAGCAGCAATGTCGCGATACGATAAACCGCAGTCGCGATAGGCTACAATCCAACCTTTATCAAAGTCGGAAACGTGATGGTACGCATTTCTTCTCCTTACACGAGGCATCACAACAACGTTTCACCAGGCAACTCCGGTCAACTGCTGTTTGTGTATGAGAAATCGGTTGGAAACTTTCCTCATGTCAGCACGTTGTGGGTGTCGCCACCGGTGCCAAACTTGTGTGAGTGGTCTGAAAAGCTAATGATTTGCATATCACAGCACAGAGATTCGAACTCAGCGTGCAGGCTCAACAATCATTCTTTCCGCGAACCATTCGCTACTGGAATAGGAACTGTGGGGCATTGCCAGTAGTACATAAAGTGTCCTCCGCCACACACCATAAGATTTCTAGAGGAATATACAAGTAGTCACTGAAAATTTAGGTGAATTGTCTCAGAAAATAATGGAAACAAGAGCTACAAAAAAATGGCTCTGAGCACTATGGGACTTAACTTCTGAGGTCATCAGTCGCCTAGAATCCTGTCTCGGGCATGGATGTGCGTGATGTCCTTAGGTTAGTTAGGTTTAAGTAGTTCTAAGTTCTAGGGGACTGATGACCTCAGATGTTAAGTCCCATAGCGCTCAGAGCCATTTGAACCATGTTGATGCCTATCTATTTCATAATTTATTTGAAACGATAACCAGTAGATGACCCAGCATTCTTTGTCCAACTGTGATAAAAAAGTTGGCGGTTGAACATTTTTATTGCAACTGGACAAAATATGTTGGGTCATCTACTGGCTATCGTTTGCAATAAATTATGAAATAAATATGTAACCCTGAAGATGTGGCTCTAATACCGCGAAACTAGTTTGTTCATAAATAAAGTTTTATCATACAGCTGAAGCGGCCTTTTTGATCATGGTACAGTTCTACAGCGGTGAACGCTCACAATACAAAATTGGCTGCAATGGTGATTATTTTGTTTGTTATTGTTGTTTCTTTTATTGCCTGAGGTCATTCACCGAACTTTTCACACGCAACATGTAAATGTAGATGTTTGAGGCAACTCTCGATACAAATCTGTTCTGTGCTGGACTCTTTATCTCTGTATAAGTACCAGAATGTGAGATTAAAACTGAGTTATACAACTCAAAAAGTCATCGAGTTTACCGTATATCAGTGTAGATAAATCGTATGGTCCTATCTTGGTGTTGAGCCGATAATGTAGTACACGTCACACTTCCGAGATAAAAATGGTAAAGTTATAATGAACCAGAAGTTTAGTTTGAACACTACTGTGATTTTCTAGACGTAGTCCTACTGGAGATCGTATGCCCTTGCCTTCCTCAGACCTATGAATTGACTTATCCAGACAGTTACAAAGGGACCTACTATACTATTTAACGTGAATTCCGAACAACGTTGCAGCTCAACACTTTTCACATTATTGCATTGCCAGAGGTGAAAGAAGTGAAAATGTCAGATAAACATGTTAGGACTGATCAGGGATAAAAACTGAGACCTTCGGATTCGTAATCTAGCTCTTAACCACAGAGTCACTGATCAAATTGTGTGTCGAGGACTGTAATTTTTTTAGAAGGAAAATGAATTTTCCGGCGTTTCAAAAAAAACCACTGCCACAAATGCACTCGACATGTGATCGGCGTCACACTGATTCAGTCCCACCTTTGCAACCTGGCAGCGGTGAGCACTCTGGTCTCGGAACACCGAGCGCCGCCACAGCGTGCCAAACTCAGATTAGCGCGCACAGCGAGCAGTTCAAACACTCGTACGGAAAGGAGGCTTGGTCAGGCTGTTTGCTGCTCCGAGCAGAACCGGCTGTCGTGGGCTGAGAGGTAAATCATGAAATGCGGCGTATTATTAGTTGTTGGCGCGGGGGAGCCGCCCAGCCTTGTCCTTACATAAGAGTGCGCCTCTGCGTTTCACAAACGTCGTCTTTCGCTGGTGGAATTGCACGGGTTGTAGTTTGAAAAGCTTCCCGAGGGGCCAGTGTAGTTGCGCTGCTGCTTTTATGTATCGTTTCCTGTTTTTCTGAAAAAATGTGGCATAATTTGTGGACAAGTGATGGGTGTGGGCATCTTCCACCATTACCTATACCGACGTTCCACAGGGTTCAACATTTGGACCACTCTTGTTCTTGCTAAGTGCACCTTCGTGTCTTACACTGCCTGAAAAGAAATTGTGCTCATTACAGATAGCGGAAACATAAACTACATTCCCTGAGTACTACATTTACCAGTCCGTAACGCACATCAAAAATAGTCCTCATAATTACTCCACAAACAGTTCTTTCCATGCCCATGGAACATGATATGGACTGAACTTACAAATACTAAGCAAAAATAAACATAAAACTCAAAATAATGTTTGCTACGTGATACTACAAAAATTCTGTTAAGTTTAGGTTACTCGATAAATCATCTAAGTTTAAAGATTATCGATCCAGTGGAACCATCACAGAGAAAATGTTGTGGGGAAGGCGAACCAAAGACTGCGTTTTATTGACGAGACACGTATAAGGTGTAACAAATCTACTGCAGAGACTGCTTATACAAAGATTGTCTGTTCTCTTCTGGAGTATCCTTATTTTTAATTTGCTGACCTTTAGCATTAACCATTTAACCAGAGAAGTGCCTAGTTATAGATTTGGTATACAATATCACATGTTCAACATAGACATTATAAATTACTTTAACACCAATTAAACTTCGTGGTGCACTTTGTACATTCACACACTCGACACATTCCATACAATGAGGTGAAAAAGTCATAGGATACCTCCTAATATTATGTCGGATCGCCTTTTGCCTGGCAGTTCGACGTGATATGGACTCAACAAGTCGTTTGAAGTCCTCTGCACAAATATTGAGCAATTCTGCCTCTATAGCCATCAGTTCAGAAAGCGTTGCCGGTGCAGAAGTTTGTGCACAACCAGACTTCTCGATTATGTCCCATAAATATTACAGGGGATACATGATGGGCGATCTGGGTGCCAAATCATTCGCTCGAATTGTCCAGAATGTTCTTGAAATAAATCACGGACAATTGTGCCCCCGTGGCATAGCGCATTGTCATCCATAAAAATTCCATCGTTGTTCACCGAGCGCGGTGGCACAGTGGTTAGCACACTGGACTCGCATTCGGGAGGCCGACGGTTCGATCCCGTCTCCAGCCATCCTGATTTAGGTTTTCCGTGATTTCCCTAAATCGTTTCAGGCAAATGCCGGGATGGTTCCTTTGAAAGGGCACGGACGATTTCCTTCCCAATCCTTCCCTAACCTGAGCTTGCGCTCCGTCTCTAATGACTTCGTTGGCGACGGGACGTTAAACACTGACCACCACCACCTCCATCGTTGTTCGGGAACATAGTATTCATGAATGACTGCAAATGGTCTTCAAGAAGCGGAACATACAGAAGACCCATTCCAGGTAAACACAGACCACACCATTATGCAGCCACCATCAGCCTGCACAATGCCTTGTTGACAACTTCAGTCAGTGGCTTCTTGGGGCCTGAACTACGCTCGAATCCTACCATCGGCTCTTACCAACTGAAATCGAGACTAATCTGATCAGGCCACTTTTTTCCAGTCGACTAGGGTCCAACCGACGGGGTCACGAGCTCAGGAGAGGTGCTGCATGCCATGTCGTGCTGTTAACAAAGGCACTCAAGTCGGTCATGTGATACCATAACCCATTAACGCCAAATTTCGCTGCACTGTCCTAACTGATAAGTTCGTCGTACGTCCCACATGATTTCTGCGGTTCTTCCACGCATTGGTGCTTATGTGCTAGCACTGACAACTCTACACAAACGCCGCTGCTCTCGGTCGTTAAGTGAAGGCCCTCGGCCACTGCGTTGTCCGTGGTAAGAGGTAATGCCTGAAATTTAGTATTCTCGGTACACTGTTGACACTATAGATCTCGGAATATTGAATTCCCTAATGATTTCCGAAAAGGAATGTAGCTCCAAGTACTATTCCACATTTAGAGTGTGTTAATTCCCGTGGTGCGGCCAGAATCACGTTGGAAACCTTTTGACATGGATCATTTGAGTACAAATGACTGCTCTGCCCATACACTACCCTTTTATACCTTGTGTACGCGATTCTATCGCCATCTTTATATGTGCATATCGCTATCCCGTGACTTTTATCATCTTAGTCTACATCACTACGTCTCACGCTGTATCCTTTGTGTCTGACTTATGAGTGGATACCCACTTCTTGCAGAAACAGGACAATACTGACATAGTCCGTTGTTGACAGCTGCCGAAACGGGTTTCTGGAGTATTATTGGTCGGTGTCGCGGTACCAGATATGACTGACAGAGGACACTGAAAAGTTCAATGAGGGATGACTCGTTTTTTACTATCGCGAAATAGGGGAGGGGTGTCACGGATATGATAAGCCAGTTGGGACTGCAATTATTAAACTAAAGGCGTTTTCCGTCGCGGCGAAATTTCAGTCATCGTCTCCTCTGAATGCTAAAATATTTTGTTGACTACCACCTAAATAGCTATGAACGATCATCATGATTAAAAAGAAACAAAAAACGAAATCTGAGCTCGGACGAAAAGATTTAAGTGTTCACTTTTCACACGTGCTATTTCATACTGCAATAGTCAAGTAATTCTGTGGATCCCCTTACGTGTGAATTGCAGAGTAGTGATGTAGTTATAGATGCAGAAGGAATAAAGTTGCACAATAATTTTCCCACTGAGATTAAACATATTAGGAAACTCAATGTATTTAGAAAGGCAATTAAAAAGTACCCGTTATGCAATACAAAAAAAATGATTCAAATGGCTCTGAGCACTATGTGACTTAACGTCTGAGGTCATCAGTCCCCTAGAACTTAGAACTACTTAAACGTAACTAACCTAAGGACGTCACACACATCCATGCCCGAGACAGGGTTCGAACCAGCGACCGTAGCGGTCGCGCGGTTCCAGACTGTAGCCCCTAGAACCGCTCAGCCACCCCGGCCGGCTATGCAATACATTCCATACCGTGACGGACTGCTTCACACACTTTCACGCTGTAATGTGCTTGCATTTCTTTTCTGGAAAACCTTAGTCCCAAAGCTCTGCAATGCATGATGCTAACACATCAACCTCTTTCTAACCTCAACGTCTCACTTGTTACCGAGGGATGGTGACTCAGTTTTTCAGGACAGCAAAGGGGAAGCTGCGTTACGCAAAATGGAAAGCACTGTCACTATGACGTGATGCCGGCTGATAGTACGTGTAGAGTTCGTTTGTTGTGGTCTTCAGTCCTGAGACTGGTTTGATGCAGCTCTCCATGCTACTCTATCCTGTGCAAGCTTCTTCATCTCCCAGTACCTACTGCAACCTACATCCTTCTGAATCTGCTTAGTGTATTCATCTCTTGGTCTCCCTCTACGATTTTTACCCTCCACGCTGCCCTCCAATACTAAATTGGTGATCCCTTGATGCCTCAGAACATGTCCTACCAACCGATCCCTTCTTCTGGTCAAGTTGTGCCACAAACTTCTCTTCTCCCCAATTCTATTCAATACTTCCTCATTAGTTACGAGATCTACCCATCTAATCTTCAGCATTCTTCTGTAGCACCACATTTCGAAAGCCTCTATTCTCTTCTTGTCCAAACTATTTATCGTCCATGTTTCACTTCCATACATGGCTACACTCCATGGCTACTTCCTGACGCTTAAATCTATACTCGATGTTAACAAATTTCTCTTCTTCAGAAACGCTTTCCTTGCCATTGCCAGTCTACATTTTATATCCTCTCTACTTCGACCATCATCAGTTATTTTGCTCCCCAAATAGCAAAACTCCTTTACTACTTAAAGTGTCTCATTTCCTAATCTAATTCCCTCAGCATCACCCGACTTAATTAGACTACATTCCATTATCCTTGTTTTGCTTTTGTTAATGTTCATCTTATATCCTCCTTTCAAGACACTGTCCATTCCATTCAACTGCTCTTCCAAGTCCTTTGCTGTCTCTGACAGAATTACAATGTCATCGGCGAACCTCAATGTTTTTATTACTTCTCCACGAATTTTAATACCTACTCCGAATTTTTCTTTTGTTTCCTTTACTGCTTGCTCAATATACAGATTGAATAACATTGGGGAGAGGCTACAACCCTGTCTTACTCCCTTCCCAACCACTGCTTCCCTTTCATGTCCCTCGACTCTTATAACTGCAATCTGGTTTCTGTACAAATTGTAAATAGCCTTTCGCTCCCTGTATTTTACCCCTGCCACCTTTAGAATTTGAAAGAGAGTATTCCAGGCAACATTGTCAAAAGCTTTCTCTAAGTCTACAAATGCTAGAAACGTAGGTTTGCCTTTCCTTAATCTTTCTTCTAAGATAAGTCGTAAGGTCAGTATTGCCTCACGTGTTCCAGTGTTTCTACGGAATCCAAACTGATCTTCCCCGAGGTCGGCTTCTACTTGTTTTTCCATTCGTCTGTAAAGAATTCGTGTTAGTATTTTACAGCTGTGACTTATTAAACTGATAGTTCAGTAATTTTCACATCTGTCAACACCTGCTTTCTTTGGGATTGGAATTATTATATTCTTCTTGAAGTCTGAGGGTATTTCGCCCGTTTCATACATCTTGCTCACCAGATGGTAGAGTTTTGTGAGGACTGGCTCTCCCAGGGCCGTCAGTAGTTCCAATGGAATGTTGTGTACTCCGGGGGCCTTGTTTCGACTCAGGTCTTTCAGTGCTCTGTCAAACTCTTCACGCAGTATCGTATCTCCCATTTCATCTTCATCTACATCCTCTTCCATTTCCATGATATTGTCCTCAAGTACATCGCCCTTGTATAGACCCTCTATATACTCCTTCCACCTTTCTGCTTTCCCTTCTTTGCTTAGAACTGGGTTTCCATCTGAGCTCTTGATGTTCATACAAGTCGTTCTCTTATCTCCAAAGGTCTCTTTAATTTTCCTGTAGGCAGTATCTATCTTACCCCTAGTGAGATAGGCCTCTACATCCTTACATTTGTCCTCTAGCCATCCCTGCTTAGCCATTTTGCACTTCCTGTCGATCTTATTTTTGAGACGTTTGTATTCCTTTTTGCCTGCTTCATTTACTGCATTTTTATATTTTCTCCTTTCATCAATTAAATTCAATATTTCTTCTGTTACCCAAGGATTTCTACTAGCCCTCGTGTTTTTACCTACTTCATCCTCTGCTGCCTTCGCTACTTCATCCCTCAAAGCTACCCATTCTTCTTCTACTGTATTTCTTTCCCCCATTCCTGTCAATTGTTCCCTTATGCTCTCCCTGAAACTCTGTACAACCTCTGGTTCTTTCAGTTTATCCAGGTCCCATCTCCTTAAATTCCCACCTTTTTGCAGTTTCTTCAGTTTTAATCTACAGGTCATAACCAATAGATTGTGGTCAGAGTCCACATCTGCCCCTGGAAATGTCTTACAATTTAAAACCTGGTTCCTAAATCTCTGTCTTACCATTATATAATCTATCTGATACCTTTTAGTATCTCCAGGGTTCTTCCATGTATACAACCTTCTTTCATGATTCTTAAACCAAGTGTTAGCTATGATTATGTTGTGCTCTGTGCAAAATTCTACCAGGCGGCTTCCTCTTTCATTTCTTATCCCCAATCGTGTAAAGCTACAGTGTGAAAGAGTGTGTGTGTAGCGTGTGCAGTGACTGGTTGTAAGAAACGGATGGACATCGTAGCACTAGAATTCTACAGCATTAGACAACTTCCTTGAAAAACTGTATCGTACAGTGCGGCTAAAGCGAATGAGACTGCGCTGTTTTCAACAGACTGTATTCGCCAGGATGCAGGAGTTGGAGACTGAAAAACAAAGATTCCACATTGCTCTGAATGAGGGAATGACATTCCTATAATATGAAATGTAACGTTCTCCACAGAGTAACTAAAGGCAGGAAACTAATATTACTCGAAATTCTGACCAATAATAGACGCAAATCAAAGAATCATGACCTCGCCCTTAATAACCGAACACAGTTTTATTACTCAAGCGGCAGCTAGTTATAATTGCCCCCATCTTTACATAATAAGCCTGTTATAGTTGTTCCACATCCACATTCCATAGACTTCTTTCTCCCCGGCCTTCTCCACCCCCTCCCTTTTTTCGGTCTGTTTATCACATTCACCAGTTTATCCATATTATACAGTGGCATGTACCATTACTCACTTGTTCAACATACATGGTTTATACGTTCGTGTCAAATGTCAAAGTACTCCACCGACTAAAGAAAGGACATAAAATGGATTTGATAGAAGAACTGGAGATATATTCACATTGCAGAAAATATTAAGATAAAATATTAAATGAAAAACTTGAAAGTGAATCAATGAATTTCTTACGGTGTTTCGATAGTATACTTAAATAAAAACAGTAACACATAGAAATAAGCACAATTGTAAAATAGACATAAGTTAATTATGATCCAAATTGTTAAAGTAAATAACCTCTGTGAAAAAACATATCATACTCTGCGGACGACCTATAATACCATCTCTGTTGACTACTTGTAAGAAAATCTGTGTCACTGTTTTATTTATGAAAAATGTTTTCGATGTTTAAAAGTGTAGAACAAGTTGTATGTGATGTTTAGTGTGTGTGAGACTCTGCACAAATGGACCATAAGGAAACTATAAGTGCAAATTCTTCTAAATTTCGCCACTAACTTCACAAAAAGATCGACAACCAACTAAAATTCGCGTGTCTTCTTATATATTGCAGTAAAGTCAACAACATGAAGCAGAATCTCACACATCGACATGACATAGGAATGACGTAACAAACACAAAAAACGCACTTGCAAATGGGAATAATTTCCCGAAACGCGTCTTGCGAAAAATAAAATAAAGAAAATCGTGACTCGTAGCAGATGAGTTATTTATAAACAAACCTATTGTTTTCACAGTCGCAGGCTTTCAGAACCATTTATAATTGATCAAATCGGATACTGTCAGTTCTTTCTCTTTGTTATAGGCACTATGCACAATTATCCACATTCAAAGGGTCGTGGCATTCATAACACCAAGTGGAAGTTTTGTCGATGTCTTTGTGCATTCCATTACGATTGTTTAATGATGCTTTCTTTCAGACAACATCGTAGGCAGCTAACAATCCGATAATCGTACTAACCCTTTTTTATAAATCGTTTTTGCATACTGAGACCATTAGCACCTCCTTGGGGCACATCCGATGTTACTTTCGTTTCTATTGTACATTCGTTGTCCATTGTTAGGGTACATCATTCTATTACTTAAAAATTCATCGAGACAATCAAATATCGTCGCAGTCATTCCGCACAGTCGTATCTTGGTTATTAGTTGACGATGTGGTTCATTGCAGAACTGCTTTCAGAAGTCTAGGAACGCGGAATCTATTCGTACATGTGCATCTGCTGTTTGCAAGATATCGTGAATAAGTAAATCAAGCTGTTTCATACGACACGCTGGATTCGTATTCCTGATGAGGGGCTGGGGGAGGGGGCAGGTTCATATCCCTGTCCGATTGTTCTCAATTAGATCTTCCATGTTGTCTTTATATGACTTGTTTCAAATTTTGGAGATCGTTTCTTAACCAAGAACACGACCAATTTCCTTCCCTGTTGCTGTTGTGCATAATATTAAAGTTTTGGTTCATCCAAAGAGGCGAGTTCTTATCCTCAGGTTTTGCTGTTGTTCGCATGGTCTTCAACCACAACACAGGTTTGATGCAGTTCTTCACGCTAGTCTATCCTGTACAGACTTCGTCATCTCTCTGTCCATTTGAATCTGTTTGTTGTAGTCAACCCTAGACCTCCTCCTTCTAGTTTTACCCGCCGCTTCCTCCATTAAGAAACTGATGATTCCTTCATACATCAGAATGTGTTCTATCAACTGTTCTGTTCTTTTAGTTAGGCTGTACCATAAACTTTCTCCGATATCGGTTCAATACTTTGCCGTTAGTTGTTCTATTTACCCATCCAGTCTTCGGCATTTTTCTGTACCACTACATATCAAAAACTTCTGCTCTCTTCTTGTCTGAACTGTTTATTGTCCTCATTTCACTTCCGTATGAGGCTACACTCCATATAAATACCTTTAGAAAAGACTTTAGAACACATAAATTTACATTTGATGTTAACAAATTTGGAGTCTTTCCTTCGGTCACCATCAGTTACTTTGCTGCCCAAATAGGAAAACTCAGCTACTGCTTTCAGCGTTTTATTTCCTACTCTTCTTCCCTGAGTATCCTTTACCGTAATTCGATAGTTGAGACAGATTTAATTCGAGTTATATGGGTTATTTAGCTGACAAATCCGGCATTTTCTAGGTACTCATTTCGCCAATTTTATATTACAAACGAAAACAAAAAATGAAGTGCTATTGCAGTGAAGTATGGAAAAAATTTCATTTCCATGTATTCGTGAAAATACCTTTGAAATTATGAAACAATCGTACAAAGAAATACGCGTGATTTACAAATGTGTAAGTACGGTGTCCCAGACAGTTCGTGTGCACTGGAAGCAGTTCCTTCGCGTGTCTACAAAACGATTATGTAAACGTCTCTATGGCAACGCCTCATTACAGCTTTGTAGAAGGCTTGTTTTCGCCTACAGCCGTTCGCGCTTTTCAGCGGAAAACTGTCATAACCGCTTCCAGATACCAGGGATTTCCTTAATTTCACTCGACTGTAGGAGTGTCTTTGGAGTAAAGAACATACGTATTAAAATATAATACATGTTGAGGAATTTTTTCACATATCTAAATGTTTATGATGTCATATGTGTTTTACTATGATAGGTAAGTGGTTCCTGCTCCCACAGCGACTGTTGCCTGACAGAAAGGGACTTGTGTACCACGTTTTATTGAAATCGGTCTAGTAGTTTAGGAAGAGATGAAGAACGTACGCAAGCGCGCACACACACACACACACACACACATTTTATAATACTTATAGATACCATACCGTCTTTTGCAACTGTAGTAAAAGTGTTATTAATACGAAACGCGTTTGTCTTTATTTGAAAGCGTTTTCAGTGGCCGTTATTTCCCTTACGTCACTCTTAACGTTCTTCTACACATATGTGTTAGATTTTTGTACATAACACTTCCACTGACACGATATATATTTACGTTTCCATGTTGTGTACGTCCACTGTCATCTCGTCATTTTCTGTTCTAGGTACAAAAATGTTTCAAGTGGCTCTGAGCACTATGGGACTTAACAGCTGAGGTCATCAGACCCCTAGAACTTAGAACTACTTAAACCTAACTAACCCAAGGACATCACACACATCCATGCCCGAGGCAGGATTCGAATCTGCGACCGTGGCGGTCGCGCGGATCCAGACTGCAGCGCCTAGAACCTCTCGGCCACTCCGGCCGGCTTCTAGGTACACGAAATGGCAGTGGATCTACACAAGATTAAAACGTAAATATATTTTGTGTTGCTGAAAGTGCTGGTTACAGAAATCTAACACATAGGTGTGGAAGAACGTTAAGAGTGACGTAAGAAATAAAAAAAATCTGACCACTGAAGATGCTTTACAATAAAGTGAAACGCTTTTGGTCTTAATAACACTTTTATTACAGTCGCATAATGCACTATTAACCTATATAACTTGTATAAATAGCCGGCCGCTGTGGCCGAGCGGTTCTAGGCCCTTCAGTCCGGAACCGCGCTGCTGCTACGGTCGCAGGTTCGAATCCTGCCTCGCGTATGGATGTGTATGATGTCCTTAGGTTAGTTAGGTTTTAATAGTTCTAAGTCTAGGGGACTGATGACCTCAGATTTCAAAGTCCCGTAGTGCTTAGAGCCATTTGAACCATAAGTGCGACTGCCAAAAACAGGCCACAGAACAAAGTTGACAAAATGTATATTTAATTCGTCCACATCACTTAGGCTTTACTTTGATGGTTTTGGTCTCATAACCTGTGTGCAAGACACTATCGATCCCGTTCAACTGCTCTTCCGAGCCCCATGTCTTATGTGACAGAATTACAGTCTCCTGGGCGAACCTCGAAGTTCCATTTTCTTCTCCCTGAACTTTACTTCCTTTTCCAAATTTCTCTTTGAATTCCTTCACGTCATGCTCAACGTACAGACGGAATAACATTGGGGATAGACTACAGCCCTCTCTCAAGCCCTTATCAGCTCTTGCTTCCCTTCCGTGTTCCCCGAGTCTTAGAACTGTAGTACCTGTCCTGGCTAAAATCGTGCGTTTACTACGTCTCTATCAGCTATAAAAGTCGTTGGCTCTTTAAACGTTTTGCAGTCCATTTGCAAACGCAGCGGGACATAGACGGGACCCTCCAGAATGCTTGCGGACGCCAGTTAGGAGTGAGCGCGGCGCAGCTGCGGCGTCTCCTTTGCTGTTGACCCGTCGCCTCGCTATCAGCCGTGCTTCACAGATTACGGCGCACACGTCACACGATAACGTGCTCCTTTTTTTTACTGTAGCTTCTCCAACTTAATCCGCGCACTGACTGCAACTCCTCGGGAAATCGGCACTAACCAATTGTGTCACTGTTTTGTTACTAAATGTAATCACCTGTCACATTTTTTTAACAATTCACATTCGAGAGCTCAGATGGCAAGCCACTAATAAGAAAAGAAGGGAAAGTTGAGAGGTGGAAGGAATATATAGAAGGACTACGCAAGGGAAATGAACTTAATGACAATATTATAGAAAGGGAAGAGGAAGTAACTGACGATGAGATGGGAGATACGATACCGCGACAAGAATTTGACGCAGCACTGGATGACCTAAATTGAAAAGAAACATTCTTTTAGAATTATCGAGATTTTAAGGAGAACATGCCACGACAAAGCTATTACACCTTGTGAGGAAAATACAGAATATGTGACAGGAGAAATACCCTTAGACTTCAAGAAGAATGTTCCGAAAAAGGTAGGCCCTGACAGAACTATATGTTTAATAAGTCGTAATAGCAGATTACTGACAGAACTTTACAGAAGAATAGAAAAACTTGCACAAGCAGACCTCGGGGTAGATGAGTTATAGGAACATAGGAAGCTATACTGATCCTGCGACCTACCCCGGAAGGCAGACTGAAGAGAGACGTTTACAGAATTTGTACATTTAGAGAAACTTTTTGGCAGTGTTGACTGGAATACATTCTTTGAAATTCTAAAGGTAGCAGGCATAAAATACAGGGAGCGAAAGATTAGTTACAATTTCCACAGAAACCAGATTGCTGTTCGAAGAGCTGAGGTGTTCATTCTGTCCATTGGCTAAGTAGAAAAGGAAACCAAGGAGAAATTTGGAATGGGAATTAAAATTTAGGGAAAAAAATTAAAAGTTCGGTTTGTTTATGAAACTGCAGTTCTGTCAGTGACGGTAAAGGACATGGAAGAGGAGACAAACGGGAATGGATAGTGTCTTGAAAAGAGTTATTAGATGAACAAGGTTATTAGAAGTAGTAAGACATACGAAAATGAAACTAGGATGATGTAATCTACTCGAATTAAATGTATCTGAAACTATTTCCCAAGATTAAAGTTAAAGTGTCAGTACCGCCTCGCGTGACTACGTTTCCCCGGAACTCAAACTGTCCTCCCCGGGCTCGGTCTCTACCAATTTTTCCATTGCTCTCTAAATAGTGCGTATCAATATTTTGCAATTTGGACTTATTAAACTGATAGTTCTGTAATATTCACATCTGCCAGCACCTGCCTCTTTCGGAATTGGAATTATTACATTCTTCTTGAAGTCTGAGAGTATTTCACTTGTCTCACATATCTCGCACACGACGTCGAACAGTTTTGTCTTGGCTGGCTCACCTAAGGATCTCGGTAATTCTGAGGGAATGTCGTATACTCCAGATGTCTCACTTCGACTTACTTCTTTCCGTGCTGTGTGAAATTCTTCTCACAGTATCATATCTCATCTTATCTTCAGTTACGAGGTAAAAATGAATTAATATTCTGGCTTAACCCTCCATTATTGTGGCGCGGCCTCACAGACCGAATCCTTCAACATTGTTGATTATTTTTTCTACCAATAGAGTGTGCGAGCTAACCTGCCGTTTACCTTCCTCGTTCACGTTGCTCTAAGCGCTACGATTTCGTTTGTTTGGTAGCGGCTTTTGTATGTGGAATCGGCATTGTTCGGTGCCGAAGACTCACCACACTAAGTCTGTAGTGCTAAAACATCCTTGATTGTTAGTTAAAAGGCATGTTTAACTTAGTATCTATGCAGTTTGATGAGCCTCTTTGTGCTCTTATATAGTCGTAAGGCTAATGGACTTGTTATGGATTGCTCACGTATGTTTGATTTAAGCCTCCATTTTTAAAGGACACATTAATAACAGACTCGGAGGGACTGTGAATGCCATATATGTACATCAAAACAAAACAGGAATACGAAATACCACTACAGAAAGTGCAAAAAAAAAAAAAACGTAAGTCTTGAACTTAATGTAGTTTTGTGCAAGGACTGAAAGTGCAGTGTGTGAAATGATTGGTTTCTGTATGAGTATTTTTTTGTTTTCTTCAAAATTTCTTAAATTTATTACATATTCTGATGTATATTGTGTGCACATGTTCAAAAGTATTGCTCGAATGTTCTTAGTTTATTGGTTCTAATCTAGTATATGTCTAATTGATCAGAGAGTTCAAAACTATTTGCTTAATGTTTACTGCCACATTTACTTATAAACGGTCCCTAAGATAAAGGGAAATGAGTGAAGGACAGTTCTATTCTTGTTTGTATTTGAAATACTAATGAATTTATATAAGTTTGACACTGCATCGTTGGTGGCGATCTGAAAGTTATATTATTCTTGAAGACTCGAGGTTGCCAAGATCGCTAGCAATTCTTTTTATTAGAATGACAGGTTTCGACAGATCAACGCTGTTGTCATGGGATTTTATAACATTACTAGTTGTACATGGTTGTTACAATATTCAAAGTCACGTAGTGATGTTGCGTCAATAAAACGTGGCAGGGAACATTAGCATGTCACAAATAAAAAACACATAATTAAAACATTCAGCACGTTGTGCTGATGTCCCATCATACACTGCTCGTTTGACACCACAACAGCAACTTGACACTACACCACTACAGCCGGTATTACACTATCAAATTTCTTTATCAAAGATTTGATCAAAGATGTGATCAAATATTCGTCAAATATATTTGACAAAGATCTTTGACGTGGCGCTAAAAAGTCAAGTTCAAGATGGCTGACAACAACAACTTGTTATTAACCGCAGCAGTTGCATATACCACAGTTCCACTGTGTGCACATGTGGAAGAGAAGCGGAGAAAAAAGAAGGAAACGTACCTAGGTGAAGCCGTGGGTTTTACGACGACACGATAAATACATTCAACAAAACTTGTCACGTGAGCTTACAGTGGATGACGTCAGGTCGTATATCAATTACTTAAGAATGGATGAGCATACATTTCTGTATGTGCTCAGTGAAGTGTATCCTCAAATCACAAAGCACAATATTCACTTAAGAACTGCTATATCTGCAGAAGACAGGCTCACTGTAACCCTTGGGTACCTTGCTACAGGAGAGAGTTAGGTTAGGTCAGGTCAGGCCTCCAATCTTTTTTATCTATTCTTGTATTCAGGGTGCCTCACGTTGTAAGGCGCCTCATCAGCTTCATACATCTCTCTTAATTTTGTAGTTGTCGGTACACACCAATTGTATTTACCGGCAACGTTTATAAAATCACTACAGATGACAGAACGCTACAGCGATGCTAGCGCTCCACGTGGTAACATGTCACATTGCAGTGAACAGAAGACAAGCGACTTGTTTGATCAAATCTACAGCGAGGCCCTAGATTTGATCAAATATTTGACGATAGTTCCCTATTACACCATCAAATTCTTTTGATAAAGATATTTGACAAAGATATTGGACAAAGAAATTTGATAGTGTAATAGTGGCCTATGTGACTTTCAGTATTGTAATAAGCATGTACAACTAATAATGTTACAAGATCTGACGATGACAGCGAAGATCTGTCGAAACCGCTCATAGTAACTAAAAATAAAAATAAAAAATGTGCTAGCGATCTTAGCAAACTTGTTCAGATTTATTGATTTGTTTATTGTGTTCGCCCGAGGGACCGGCCTCTGCAAATTAGGAACGTTAAGCCACCACACTAGAGAACGGTTAACAATGCGACGGTGTGGTTTACTGAGGTGTTACGGAGAGTTGGGGTACCGGCTGTGAGGGCAATTTGTCGAGTTGCGGCGAGTCGCATGCTCGAGACTGAGACCGGCCAGAAGCGCCGGCGCCAGAGTGCGGAAGTCGGGAGCGATCTCGGGCATTGGCAGAGCGGAGTGTGTCACGTACACGTGAATACGGGTCAGCGACCCGAATTATTTCGGTGGCGGCGGAGCGGCGGTGCGCGGCGCGGCCGGCCGGCCGGAGCGGCGGAGTGGGCGAGGTAGGCTGCGTGCCGCCTGTTGAAAGCCTGGCGTCACCCTGTCTGGGCCGGCGGCGGCCGCGGTCGCGGGCGCTGTTGCCACGCCGGCGCGCGCCGCGCCAGACTCTGTGTCGCCGCTCGCCCGCTCGCCGGCCATTACTCGCCGCTGCCTGCTCCGGCGCGCATTTCACACCGCGCCTCTGCCCGGCCCGCCGCGTCCTCACATCCGCGCCCGACGCGCCTTTTCCGGCCGCGCATTCTTTCGGTTAAAGCGACAACGCGGCGTCTAAAACTCGTTTCTCCCCCTCCACCGCGCGCCTCCCCCCCCCCCCCACCCCGCTGCCGCCCTCTGAAACACGTCACTCATAGTTCGGATTGCCGTGAAAAATCCTTCAGTGTAGCCTAGGTAGCCGAGGCGGAAGGATCGGAGCGCAGCGTACGGGGAACCAGTTAGCGTCCGTGTGTGTGTGTGTGTGTGTGCACGCCAGACAAGCGAGTGCGGAGTTTCCCAGTTTTCTTCCGCGAGCGGGCACGTGCGCGGTCAGTGGGCGGCGACATTTCTCCGGAGTTTCCCGCTAGCGCAACATGGCGCCGGATTATCTCGAGTTTCCCGCTCGCAGAGAGGAGGGGGACTATCTCTGCCAAGAATGAGGAGGGGAGCTGCGCCTTAGTCGAGTGTCGAAATCGCGGCGGCCGGCTGTTCTGTATGATCGCGCGGCGAAGCACTGCTCCGACAGCATGGCCCAAGGGCTCGGCCGGGAATCGGCGGAGCAGCCGAAGGTGAAGGACTTGCACGAGAAGAAAGCGGCCGGGAAGACACCCCCGCGCGACGGTCGGGTCGCGGGCTCGCGGAGAATTTTCGCGCCGCAGTTCAAGCTGCAGGTGTTGGACTCGTACAGGCAGGACGCGGACTGCAGGGGCAACCAGAGGGCGACGGCCAGGAAGTACGGGATCCACCGGCGCCAGATTCAGAAGTGGCTGCAGGCCGAGGCGTCCCTGCGCACGTCGCTGGGCCCCGCGCCGGACGCGGCCTTGAACCTGAGCCCTGCGAGACAGCGCGACGACGACGCTCAGTTGGCCCGCCCGCCGCCAGAGCGCTCGGACGGCGAGCCCGAGATCGACGTGGACGTGGACGGCGACGACGAGGACGACGACGACGACGCCGACAGCGACGACGGCGACGACGACATCGATATTATGTCGGTGCAGGAGCCGGACCAGGCGCTCGACTTCACGAGCGCGGCGCTCAGCAAGCGGCGCTCCTTCTCGCTGCAGTTCAAGCTCGAGGTGCTGGACGCCTTCCACGCAGACCGCGCGTGCCACGGCAACCAGCGCGCGACGGCGCGCAAGTTCGGCATCAACCGCAGGCAAGTGCAAAAGTGGCTGGGCCAGGAGGTGGAACTACGCGGCGAGGCCGCCTTCCGTGGCGGCATGTACCGACAGCGCCTCGGCCGCTGGCTCGACAACGACGAGCCGGAGTCGACAGCCGCGAGTCAGCACTGCTGGGACCTCAGGAAGAGGAAGCTGGACTGCGATCCCTGCGACAGTCTGGCCTGCGCGAAGAAGGCCCGTCTGGAGGAGCCGGAGCCCCTGAGGCCGGCGCACGAGGTCCGAGCCGACGTGTGCGTCATCGGGGACAACTGCGCCTTCCCGCGCGTGCCGAGCGCCGACGTGCAGGAGACGGCGCTCTGCCTCAAGGTGGAACGCCGGGAGTCGAAGCCGGAGCCCGCGGAGCGCGCCCTGGTGTGCTCGGTGCCGGCGCTCTACCCTCCCGTGCCGCCGTACGTGGCCGCCCCCGCACCCGCCACCCACGCGCACGGGGGCTGCTGCTGTTACTCGGCGCGCATGCTGGCCGTCTACCACGGCTTCGTCACGCACCCCGATCACCTCTACCCCCTGGATTTCAGATCACCACCTCCGCCACATCCGCCGCCTCACAACATACACTTATTCAGGTGAAACAATTCTTCTTCCGTCGCCATTCTCGTAAGCTGCCCTGTTACTTACAGACTAGCCTTAGAGAACATTTTGTAGTGGTTGTCTCCGTAATATCACTCACGTAAGTTCACCAGTTCACTTAGCGTCAATGCTACTCCCAGTATTTGGCATGCACATCAACATCACTGTTGCATTCACAATGTTGTAGGCAAATTCTGCAGCGGTAGTAGCTGACTTCATTGTAACACAAGTTTTGCGTGGGAAGTTTCGGTTTTCTCTCTTCTTACAGTACCATCTATTTTACAAACGTACTGATTGTAATAGTTGGGGTCCATATCTGACGTACCTGTGGGAATCCATGAGATATTATTCGAGTACAGTACTTATAGTGTAGTATAATAGTATAGTGTGATCCTTAGATATACTGTAGATGTGCTATTTTGGAATGCGATAGATGTACGAAATCGTACCTAATTCGGGAATGTTACCGTCAATAAAATAAGGGGATTACCTTGACAGTTTACTTGTTTCTTCTCTCTTTATGTGTTTATTTCCTGAAGTACTGCTTAAATTCAAAAGTAACTAATAAAATATTTCAGTTTTTGTGGATTGAACAGAAACCAGTCGATGTACTCAACCGCTAATGTTCTGGTAAATGTCTGAGTGTAACTGGTGTTTGGCCGTTGGAATTATGGGTGAAAAGTGTTTGATGAAATAATCCCAAACGCGAGACAATATATTTGATACATAGAAACGTTCGAGGCTGTTTCAAATGACATAACAGGTCACGGAATATAAGGTTATTCTGTTCTGTGAACAGACTGAATTAGGCCTACTGTTTACCTGATAGGCTGAGATGTGTTCCTTTATTTTCGCTCGTAGTGCTTTTTAAAAGAAACTGTACTCTATGGACCACATGAACTAGTTCATATTTTACTTGTACTGTTGTAGACTTTAGCATTTTACTTTGAATTAAGTTACTGTACAAGCCACAGATGTGCCAAGAATATGGTAAACATTGTGGTAGTTCGTGTTGTTACATTACGGTATGCTTACTACAAAGCCCATAGAAAGCAGGTGTGCCTTTCAGTATCTTAAAATTAAGAAGTGTGCCATAGATTTATATTTCTTGTTTCTTTATGAACGCTACAAATCTATTTATACTGCATTGTTACTAAGATTATTAAAATGTCTAGTCCTCTATCTAAGCCGTTGGAAGATCAAGTAGAATAGAAATGATCTTTATTCCTTCAAGGGTAATCAAATGTGTATTTTTAGATGAAGCTATTTTTCGACTTAGAACATCAGCATAAATGTTTCAATTGTTGATACCAGATTCCTAATATACCGTTACAAATTAACAAACGCTTATGGATGGCCTTTTCGTGTTGATAGGTACTTAATGGAAGAAATTTATCACTCACATATTTAATTATGACGCCCTTTTTCGACGTGACTTGCGCAGTTCACAAACCGAAATTTTTATAGAGAAACTGTTTACAAATGAGGTCTATTTGTTGACTTCTTGATATGCATAAAATAACACAGTTTTTGTGCGATTTTTAAAAACTCGGTAGTATCACATTTTAATTTTGTATATATATATATCCTGTAGTTAAAATGATCTGTGAATATCTGTAAATAGTTTAGGCTTGTAAATAAGTGCTTGTGTATATCTGCTGTAAATAATTACTCTTGTACAGTGGATACAATGAAAAATTTCACTGCATATTGTTTCATTGCACAGTGAAATTAAACATGTGCCAATACTCTCTTGTGCCTTATTTTGCTGTTAGCATGCGTACTGATGTCTTCCTCAAGGTGACTGGATGTGATAGTTCTGTGACCAAACTCCGTATAGTTTATAAATACAAATAACAGTTTGTCAAGTAATCATTAGACGTTTTTGGAGTCTGTACTGAGATTTTAACGTAAATTGGGTCCATTAAGGGCGTATGTTGTACTTGAGAGCGTTATCTGTTTTGTTGACTACATTGGACTACATTTTGTTGAAATCGGTCATAATACTCTGGAACTCACTACATTTTTCGCTTGTTACAGTTTTTCTCTGTGCCTTTACAGCTGTATGTATCTGTCTTTGACATAAAGCCGATTTAAAGTTAAATATTCTATGAAATGTGCAACACGGGTTGTTAGGACCACTAACACTATTTAAGCGAGTGAATCCTTCATCAGCTACATTCACATTCAACAATTTTTACTGAACCTGTTCCTAAAACTCCAGTACTAGTAATTAAATTCTGAAAGATATTTACCATGTTACTGGTTAAAAAAACCGATGTATTTATAAATAATTGGAGTGAAATAGTAGTATTGCTTAAGAGAGCAGACAGTTTCAACCGAATTAAAAAAGCTTAATAAACGACTTTGATGATGTGTCAGAGCTCCACAGTTTGTTCCTGAATGTTTGCATTATAGAGTAGACGCTGCAACAGAAATTGACAACAGAAAGCATTAACAAAATATACGCAAGTGGCAGAATACTTCTTTAAAGTGCCTTTATGACATGAGCAATATTCGTAATTGTTACTTTTCTCTAGCTTGTATTTCGCTAAACTAATGAATTGCTTGCAGTTTATATACAGTTCATATGTCTTACTTTTCCAAAACTTAATTGCCTATGACACTGTTGTTCGCTGTTAAATTATGGGCAACTCTGCGTTATGTGGGATGTAGACAATATTTTTCGTGGCTTGACATTTATTTGTTGTTCCTTATTTTGAATAAAATTAAACGTTGAAGTTTGGAAAAATTATTTTAACGTGTTGTAAAAAATGTTTACTACTTGTAAAGTATTCCAGTTTCAAAGAAAATGTTTAACAGAGTAGCTCTATGTGGCATATTTATATGTTTGTTTATTTTTATAATGTTTTCTATAATGTAGCATAAACATATTTTAAGTAAATATGAGACTTATTTCATAAATTTGCGTTCAAAGTTTTTGCAACATACCTTGATATCCTACCTTGTTTCTATCTTCAGTATGCATCCTGACCCTTTCAGATCAGATTACTTCGAAACGTACGTAAACTATATTGTAGTGCCTTCAATCTGAAAAGCTTTTATTTCGACTAACTGGACTACATTAATATCAATGCTCACGTCGTTCTCACAGATACATCTGACTTTTTTTTCATTTCTGCATACTGGGAATTTGAAAGTTAAGATTCAGTTCCGGAATATTTGCGAAACCTTCTAACCTTCTCCATGTGACTGATATATGGATTATTATGTGCACTGCAAGTGTGAGCAAAATATACAGGAACCACGAGATTGAAGTGATCAGAAGTTTTTAAAATGTTCTACATGTAATAACGCCACTCACTGTTAACGACTGCTTAAAGAACATGATTTATATCAGATCTGTATTTTTAAACATCTTTCAGTTCATAACTACATCTTTTCGTACGTGGTCTTAAACGACGTAGCTGCAGATAGTTGTATTGTTACAGTTAAAGCGTCTTTTGACATCTTTCATGTAGCCGTGAGTGTATGGAAAAATAAATTATTGTGAATTAGCTGCCAGCAACTAAGCTGATGAATAATTTAAATCATATCCTTGACTGCTGTTATCGCCGATACGTAAGTGTAAGATCATTTTCAGATGCTGTAGTGCTTTTATGAGAGATAACATTGATTGCATTGTTAAATATTTCTTCGTGCCAAGATGTCCTACAGAAAATAACATGACCCAAATGTTTCACCTGTACCACAGTATTCGCTGATAGACGTTTAACGATAACACATCTTACAGTACTGCAATTTTTTGGGGGCTGTATACGTATTTTGGCACAGGTGAAATATTTGTGGGTGAAAGTAATATTTCGGTTTTAAGGGGCTTGCACAATGAATCAAGCTTGAGATCCGTTTAATACTGCCACTGAGGCTGTAATAACATTTTACTATTTGTTTCTGATGATCCAAAATTATGTTGCTGATATCCATGATGTGTGAGCTTCATTTGTGTGTATGCGCACACGCCTTTGTGTGTGTGTGTGTGTGTGTGTGTGTGTGTGTGTGTGCGCGCGTGTGTGTGTGTCCCCACTCATAACTGGAGAATAGTGATTCCATGTACTTGTTGTCATAGGTCTTTCCTGATTAAATTGTAAGAATTCATTTCAGTGTCTACGACGTTTGTGCGGACTGTGTTAATCCTAAACTTACCCGTTTGATGGTCGTAACCGAGATAAAGCAACGATCGCGAAAGTGACCGTGCCCTGGAGTTCAATTTCCTTTATTATACTGGGAAATGACGTATCTTTTATTTCAGAACATTTCCCCTTTCATGTAGGTGAACATTGTTTGGTCCTTATGTTCTGCCGCACCAGTTACAAATCACAGGCTCAAATAACAAATTAATCATGTGAGACAGTCGCTCTCCTGAGACTTTTGAAGACTAATGAGTTTGTAGGGAAGGGAACTAATGGTAACTTCTTTTGGTTTATGGCTCTCCTGAGAACTATTTGTCAAAGAGAGTAGTCAGTGTTAAACTTCATGGCAACAGTATTGAAAGAAATAGGACCCTTCAATTGTTATTACTGCTTCGTTATGCGCGTCCAGTAATTACGGAATCAAATGAGGAACTGTCTCCTCGCCGGCCGGAGTGGCCGTGCGGTTAAAGGCGCTGCAGTCTGGAACCGCAAGACCGCTACGGTCGCAGGTTCGAATCCTGCCTCGGGCATGGATGTTTGTGATGTCCTTAGGTTAGTTAGGTTTAACTAGTTCTAAGTTCTAGGGGACTAATGACCTCAGCAGTTGAGTCCCATAGTGCTCAGAGCCATTTGAACTGTCTCCGCTCTGTTTCTCTGCCGCAAGTGGGCCACGCGGAAATTTTGAGGAAATAAAATGTTTGCTGACACACTAAGTAAAAATAATTTATAAATACATTTTTCACAGTCACCCGCAGAATTTTTTGATCACAGTTTCTCATTTTGCTGCGTACATCTGTATGAATTCTTAGTAGACATATTTTTGAGCCACGCTTAAGTGTGCATATAAAGTAAGAACCCTTCAAATAATTGCCATCCAAGTTCGTAGAACTCAGACGCAGAGTTGCAGAGGCAAAATATTAGATGAATATGATGTGGAGTTACTTTTTATACAACGGTTCTAAGAATGTGTTTTATGTGTAATATAACTTACGTCAACAAGTCGAATTATAAAGAGCCCGATTCAGTTCATGGTGCGACCTGTTGATTTATATAGTGCATGATTTCACTTATTCATTCAGACGTGCACAGAACAGAACTTCAATACGTGCCCAGAAGAGTCCCTTAACATATTCTTGCCAAATCTCTTGTTACTGATCCGTCCCAAGAGCTTTTACTGTAAATTCAACTTTAAAATACATTTAAAAAGTTCAGCTTATCATATGCAGCAAATTTCAGCAGAAGATACGACACAAACTACCAGCCACATTTGTCCACATCATCCGAAAACTGGCATTGATACGTAAGTATTCTCTTACTACGTTATAAAATGAGCTTAAACATAGATTTTCTTGTGGCAACAGAACTAATAAACTTCGGTAACTTGCCCTACGTCGTCCATGTTGGACTGTTTTTGAGGAAACTGCGACTGTTTTGACAATAAAAGTTAAATTAAAACAATCTATATGTGTCGGTCACTTATTTTCTCGGGCGAAACGCGTCGTGGAACTGTTTTATTTGAACTCTTATTCGTTAACTGAGTAAGATATATTTTATCATGTTGATGGAATGTATGAAACAGCGTTTGTAGGACAGTAGTTGCGCTTGATTTGGCAAGCATAGGCGAATGATATCCATCTCATCCTCTTTACCCGAGTTAATAATGAATTAAATGATGACGAAACACCTGTTCAAAACCATTTTTGTCGTGAATTACCAGGAGTAATGGAAATTATTGAACGCGTACAAAGAAAAATAACTATTCTGTCGAAATTGTATGATCTGAACAGGCAGATACCTGTAGAGAGGCTCGGAGTACCTTAGAAGGAAGTTATTTTCAAAGTTCTGAATACCACTTTTCAGTGAAACGTGGATGAACTAGCGTTCATTGGCGTAACTGAGTTCCCGCGGTGGTTGAAGTCTTGCGCTAGGTTTGTCTTGCCCCTAGAAGCGAAAGAGACGTAAACGCGACTCATTTCTTGTAAACTCTAGAATGGTTTGAGAAAATTCAGGGTTTATGCGCGTGGGATCCGGCGGCCGAAATTGGTTTACACCGATAATTCTACTTCTTCAGTCTTAATAAAGATGCCGTCAGTAGCCGTCAAGAATATTTATGAAAAACGATAGGATGCCTTCCGAAGTCGGGTAAAATGTGTAATTTACTCATGTCGACGGCTCCGGTCTAGGCACTGAAAAAAATTCAGTCTCTGTAGCTGTCGGTGAATCAGAGAGATAAAAAAAGAGCATCTAACACTCGTATGGGTTTCGAGATACAAAAATTACGCTGAGACCAAGAGCGACGTAGTGAACATTTAAAAAGCGAAATTTCTTTGTATTACTAGTGCAGTGAGAAGGATTCCGTGTTATAGTAACTTGCGGCACATAGGTGTAGCTGCAGATGTGGTCTTAGCGATGTCACAAACAATCTGACGTTGTGGCTTATATCGTTGAGAAAACGTCCGCTCTGAAGTATCGCTTCTATTTAAGATGACGCAGGCGCCGTTTCTCAGAGGCTGCGTAAGCATGGCGCCACTGTGGTTAAATGCGGCTCCTTCCTGCCCTTCTCCCCCCTTCCCCCGTCTACCTCCCGCATCAGCTTCGCCACGCATTAACGGAAACAGCCCTCTGGCCAGACAGAAGAGTCATAAGAGACAGCGTTAGGGCTAAGTGAAATAAAATTTCCCACAAAAAATAAACCCCCCAACTCTATTGTGTGATTTTATTGGTATCTGACGTTTTAAGGTTTAAAGTTGCGATGTTATCACGACACGTACTCTGCACCGGGCTGCCACTGTAGCAGTCCACTCTCTAGGGGAATAGAAAATGGCTTTAAAGTCTCTGTTCCTATTACAATCAAACAAAAATCTGAAATTCAATATGAATTTGTTGTCTATAGTGTCTCTATGTCAGAAATCTATTCTTAATTTTAACTGTCGCTCTCAGGAGCAGTCCAATCCGCACGCTGTTGAAGGCGAACTAATTTAAACAGGACTGACTTATAATGGGCAGCAATGTTTAGACAAAGTAGCATAAATAGCCGAACATTCTTTAATATTGGGTCAGTTATCCTGTTAATTAGGGGAGAGTGTAGTACTTTGAAACTCTTCTCGGGCTTTCGCCTATAGCTGGCCCTGCAATAGGGCTTCGATTTATTTTCTTGCTCCGTTTTGAAAATCCGGTGTGGCCAAGCGGTTAAAGGCGCTACAGTCTGGAACCGCGTGACCGCTACGGTCGCAGGTTCGAATCCTGCCTCGGTCATGGATGTGTGTGATGTCCTTAGGTTAGTTCGGTTTAAGTACTTCTAAGTTCTAGGGGACTGATGACCTTAGAAGTTAAGTCCCATAGTGCTCAGAGCCATTTGTAAGTGAAATCAAATTAAAAAGAAATGTTATCAAAAACCATTTACAAGTTAAAAGCTGAAATAGAAGCTGTCGACAACTAACACAAATATCCATTTTCGAGACAATGAAAATTTTTAAGTCATTAATGAAACACAGTTCATTTGCAAATATGTAACTAGTTTTTAAAATGTACAGAATTTTGTTCACCATAAAATTCTGAAACTGAAAAGTTAATACGTAACTATGTAGAACTCGTGCTATTTACAAAAGCTCTAGGAAACGCAATCTCATGTCCCACAACAGAAACGGTGGAAAATGCCGGAAACTGTTCGTGACGGGATCTGCAGGTGGTTCTAAAACTCAATCACTTGATTTATCCACCAGAAACAGCACTCTCCCCTATACCTCGTACAAACGTGAAGCGACAAATCTAAAATATACTTGGAGCCTGTCTTCTTACATGTAATCCGTAAACCAATCAGTCTTTTGAAAAGAAGCGCAAACTGTAAACTCTTTCGTGACAAGAAAGACAGCTTTTATCACTTAACACAGCTGCCATTTCGTACCTTCGCATCTTGTCATAAATTAGTTTTGCATATTCCTCTGCCGCGCTCCACTAAAACTGCATCAGGTTTACTTTAGTTTCATTTCATTCCCGGTCTCATGTTTCCACGACACCTTACCTCTTCTTGCGATGGGAGATTTTTGTTTTAAGTTTGATGTTTCTCTTCTCTTGGAATTTAGCTGTAATCAACAGTGGAAATCCAGTAACTGAAACATAAAAGCAACTATAAAATAGTGTATACACTTGCATTACAACTTCAACGAAACTGAGGCACTCGTGCGCCAACATATTACGCAGTTATCAAATGGTCGTGTAGTTACAGGAACACAGCTTTCGTTCTGTCAAAGATACTTCGGTGCTGTGTATAGTACTATATCAATACAAGAAACTCAAGAGAAATATTTTGTCAGTTGCTTGTTTGATAGTATAAGTTTGTCTTTCTGGGACTGCGTTTAAATCTTTCGGTCTCTTAGAATACCGAAAATGAACCTATGCATTTTATTATTGTTCTTCAAATAGATAAAATGTCTTTGTAATTTCACATGGAGGTATAATTTATTTTTCGTAATTTTTTCCGTTTTCCGTCGTTCCTTAGCTGCTTCACAATTCATGGAGGTATGTCCCGTCTGTGCAACAAAAAGAATAGGACTTTGTCTTTTACCACACGCGTTTCGTTTCTTTTTATTTATGAAACATGTTCAGTGGCTGCAATATACTTTTTTATAAGTATAATAAATATATTATGTAGTAGTTACAATATGTTACTATGTTACATTGTGTCATGTTTTTCTCTCGGTTTTCAGATTATATACAAATTCTGTAGCACAATTTCGTGAGGTAAAACTGGCGTTTGGTGTTACTTACGATTTCTTGTGTTGTTAGTCCATAGTCTGGTCCTAGAGGTGTGTTTATTCGGTCCCCATGACTAGCTGCCCGATTTCCGGTTTTTTTTTCATCCAAATTTATTACAACACATCACTCGCAATTATCGTTTTGTGATCAACATGTGTGTGTTTACAGTCTGTAGTAATGCCAATTGTCGCTGTGTGTTTATCTTTCGTCTTTTATATGTGCTGTATGGGTAGTTTGATAGTTTTTATTTGTTTTTTGTATGTGTGTGAATTTTGTTATGTGTAAATGTGTCGTTCTTTGTGAGAGCGTTTTTTCTTTTTGAGTGGATATTTTTGTGTTTGTGTGTGTGTGTGTGTGTGTGTGTGTGTGAGAGAGAGAGAGAGAGAGAGAGAGAGAGAACGAGAAGGAAGGGGGAGGAAGATTCATTGATTATTTGCTCTGATTTTGTTTCAGATTTCTGTTTGTTATTGTTTTAGTGACTAATATGATCAATGAGTTATTGCTTATATTGATTTGGTCATTAATCGCGTTATTTTCCGTTGCCGGGGCTCTTTGTATGTGAGAGTTTTCTTGCAGTGCCGAGAGTTTTCTGTTGTGATTGTTCACTCTATTAATTTTCATGTCATGTAGAGTACGTCGCGTATATTAAAAAACAAACCGCTTTTGATTTACGTAATGCTGGGAAAACGACACAGTAACTTAAAAAAATTATTTTCGCCGGGCATAGAGCACTACTGCAATTTTAACCGTTTGTGCGTGTGTGTGTGTGTGTGTGTGTGTGTGTGTGTGTGTGTGGAGGGGGGAATGAACTTGTATTGCAGAGTAAATATCAGTGAATGCAATAACTTACAGTTGTAGTTATGCATCAGTTTCCAAAAATAAGTTTTTCATTTTACTTTAAATTATGATAACTGTTAAACTCTTGGGAAAGACAAAGGCAGCATACTTGAGTCCCGTGGAACATGCCAGACTGAAATGAACTCTACATATTCATGAAAATGAAGTCTTAAGGCTTATAAAACGTACAAGAGGACCAGAGTAAGAACAGCAATGTTATTTAGCACCATATCACGTAAAAAAAGCTGACCGTGGAAGTGTTCGAAACTATGACGAGGAAGAAAGTAATATCCATGAGTGCTTGTTCATCAACACATTTCATGAACCCTCATCCACGATATGGATAACAAGCTATTTTTGTGTGTCATGGAACTGCATACGACGTCGTAGATCTTTTAATTTCGCTTTCTATTCTTAACTGAAGAGTTATTGTTACCTTACTTAGCCTACTTCTCGTCTTACAAAAGTTTTAAGTGGGCATCGTGTTACAGTCCGTGGAGGTATTTGATTTACTTGGCAGTAACCACATTGGGACCATCATTACAGGAAAATTATTTTTTTGTTTTGGGTCAGTGTCGTGAGAGAATAGGCTTGTAGTAATTTTTAGCGGATTTTGTTTCAAATGTGATGGAAAATCTTTTCCATATTGTCAATAAACCACAATTTTTGTCTAGTTGTTGTTGCTGATATCGATACAAATCATGATACGAATGTTAGTGTATGAAATTCTGAAATACCTGTGTATGAGTTATTAAAAGGTAAAAGCGTTCCGTGTGTCCTTATTGGCGAAGAATCTGTTATTACAGCAAGGTGAGTAATTTCATAGAAGCACTATTCCCAGACCTATAGCTCAATGTATATATGTGATAAACAGAGTTTCTTTTCTGAGTGTAGTTGCGTGAGCATTTTCTTGCAGTATACTTCCTGTTACTGCTTGCACAAATTAATTTCAACGATCGAAGAGAAACAGCTTTGCCTGAGATAACGTATTAAACATTTCTTAATCTAACGATTGTCGTAGGGTACTTTTCGAAATGGAAGACAGTGTAAGGTCAGAAAACTCAGTTGCCGCAAAACGCTCCTGTATGGCAAGACAATTGCACTGGAAGTATAAAAAATGTGGAAAACAGTTTAGTACGCTAGTTACTACAGAAAAAAACGGTTGAAAATATCATGCCTAGCTTGGACTTTCACGTTACACTAAATATACCTCTTGCAGAGAAAAATATTTATTGTCTTTTACAACGCACATGCACGTTGCTCCTCTTATCTACGTTTTCTCTCATCTACACATTCTAAATTTCGTCGTCTTCTAGGTCTCTCCATGTCTCTTTCTATCTAGCCACTTCCGTTTGATTTTCATCATAGTCATAGTTTTGTGTTCTATTCCAGTCTCTCCCTGATTTGTTTGATTGTTGGCCAAATGTCTGACCGTTGCGAAAAAACGCGCCCTAGAAATTACACAATGAATTTTTGTCCGGATTTTCATAGCCAAAGGATGAGTGTGAAATGGACAAACGGTTTATCAAATTAAGCAGTGTGCGGCCTAGTTTTGCGAGAAATAGCTTAAATACTTGAAAGTAATCATGGCAATTAAGGAAAGTATAATTAGCGATTTTCGGGAAAATTTTTGTCAGAATTTTCATAGCCGAACAAGGAGTTGGGAACTGACAAATGTGGGGCATCAGATTGTCCAGTGTGAGGTCTAGTTTTGAAAAAAAAATTGTTACTTGACCTAAGAAAAACTTAATTAGTGATCTGAGAGAAAATTGGAATATTTCACGAACAGTTGCTGCTAGTTATGTAAATTAACTTTGCGGATGAGAAGTTACATTGGTGTGATACTTAGCTGCAAATGAATTTTTTTTTTAAAAAGGTCATATTTTGTGAAATGATTTCTCTAAAAGTAAGAAATGAAATATACCAGAGAAACTTTGAATTATGCTCAAATCAAGTTTTCAGAATTTTGTTTTTGATGTGTTTAATTAATACCATATGTTATTTCTCAAGCAACCGTGACAATAGTCTTTGAAATAGAAGTCAATATAAATTCCACCTTCTATCGTTAATAACTTATCAATTACTGTGATTCTTTGGCAAGGACACTGAGTTTTCAGATGAAATTTATTGCTTATGTTAACAATGTGTACGATGCTTCAAAGTTCCGTTTACAGTTAAGGCTCTCGGGACGTGCCACTAACACAGGTTCAGGACGAACGTGATCAGAGAATCTTCTGATAACTTGTTGAAGGACCATTTCCATGCAGGTCTGAATAAATGAGTAATGCAATAAATGAAAAATGCAAAAGTCATACGTTATAATCTTTATAGAACATTTTTTAGGAACGTCCTACAAATGTAAGTCATTCATCCTGATATCTGACCCGCATTTTGTCAGTGTTCATTTATTTTTTTGCATGGGTTCCACGAATTTTGTGGGATTTCATATCGCACCCCGGCAAGAACAGTGACACAGCTCAAAAAAGCAATACTTGAGAAAAATCAGTTTAAAGAATTCTATGAAATTTATATTGAAATAGTAAAAGGTTCCTTTAAATATCAAGTCTGTAATTTTGGCAGTAAATTCCATTATAGACCATACAACAGTAATGTGGACATGTAGCTCTGTTTTTGTCGATTGTGAAGTGTTATCGGGTAATTATTAATTAGTTGTTTGAGTTGTATCACTTTTATTGTTTTTCTAAAAACTTTTTTATTTTTGTTATGCCCCCTCGTGTAATACTTTTGCCACTTTTTCGCCCCGTGTGTGTGTGTGTGTGTGTGTGTGTGTGTGTGTGTACTGTAATATGGTACGCCGTACGAACCTCCATCAGGCAAAATTAGTACTTAAGTTAAAAAAATTAAAAAGATACAAATTCTCATTAGACAAGTACGAAATGCAGAATAGTACTTTGTGAGAATTAGTACTGTTTGGTGAGAAATATCATCTTCATCTTCTCTTCTGGTATTAGGCAGGAATTGTCTGTTAAGGTACCCATCTCTGGTGGGGTCTTCCTCTGTCCCTTCTCCCATGGCACTTATAATTTCTTGCCTTTAAGGGAAGTCTCTCACTCTCCATTCTTCGTAGGTGTTCGTTCCATTTTCTTCCGTAATCTCGAACTATATCATTGAGGCTAAAGATTTGCAGTTCTTCTCCAACATCCCGATTCTTAGCCTGTCTTCTCTTGTGCAACCTTTAACGCCCCTAAGGAATTTCATTTCTTGTGTCTGAATTCGGCTTTCCTTCTTCTGGATAATCACTCAGGTCCCACTTCCATAGAGCAGTGTGGGAACTGCAACAGTTTTGTAAAATTTAATTTGAGTGTCTTTCCTCGTTTTGTTTTTTAGGTTTCTGTTAATTGTTCCTCATACCCGGCTGAATTTACTAAGCTTAATTTCAGTATCTCTGCTGTAGCCATGTGTCATTTCACATCCGAAGTAACTGAAATGGTTTACTTGCTCTAAAATCTTCTGATCTATCACTATTTTGGTTCTGATTGGTTCTTTCCCCATGAAGGTCATTGTCTTAGTTTTTTTCTGTTGAAATTTGTATGTTAAATTTTGCACTTATTTGTTTTAGCAAATAGATTCCTTTCTGAAAGTCATTTTCCTTGTCTGCTAGGATCATTGCATCATCAGCATATAGTAAATTATTTAAAAGAATGTTCCTGTCTAGGTAGATGCTTTTCCGAAATTCTGATTTCCATATATGTGTTATTTCATTAATGTAGATGTTGAACAAAGTTGGAGAGATGCAGCAGCCTTGTCATACCGTTTTGTTAGTTGATATCTCATTAGTTGTTTTACCATTGAGATCCAGAAAGATATTTTTGTCTTGATATAAACTTTTATCGCATTTACCAAATGCTTTGGATATCCACGATTCGTCATTATTTCCCAAAGTTTCTATGTATTGACATTCTCAAAAGCTATTCTAAAGTCAATAAAAGCAATGTGTGTTTCTTTATTATATTTTCTCCGTTTTTCTATTATTTGCTGTAGAATAAAAACTACATCTATTGTGGAGCGTCCTTTCCTAAAACCAATTTGTTTCTCGTGCATTACTGCTTCTGCTAATCTTAGCATACACCTTTTATGCTGAGTCCAGTAAATTAAGTGAGGAATATCAATAAGGAAAAATTTAAGGGACCCAGTTTTCGAAAGCATAGAATCATATATAATGTAGGAATACGTTCCCCTGCGAAAAGGGATTCAATATGAACTTTCCTTATAGCAGGAATTTCCATTTCTTTCTTGTTCACTGCAACGCACGAAATTTTATAATATTTACAACAGCTGTAATCGTCAGAACAGCGTTACTTCTTTCAGATATGTGACCGTTTCTTGAGGACATTGTAATGTAAGATACAGACTCCGTAGAAACACCGCCATTGTAAAAATCGGTGATATTAAAAATTATATTTGACTCACCTTACGCATGAAATGTGTCACAACTTAGAATGCACCATTCTACTTGAATGGCCTATAAACACCTCTCAGTAGCAACGTTGAAGGGAAACCGTTCCTGTAGCGATGAATTGTGAAGTAGCCTACAACAAAACTGACACTACTTGCGAGATAGAGGAATCAGATTTTTCGTGCACCTTGGAGCACGACACACGTATCTTTCAGTGACATTAGCTACACATTGTTGTTTCTTACTTTTATAACTTTTCTTGCCAGGGCGCGATGTGTTAAGGTTTTATTTATTTAAAAATTTAATAACTAGTTTTAAAATAAATATACTACTTTGATGAAGGAAAGCTGCTGTGTTGGTTAGTAATGGTTGATGAGTTTTGAGTGTTATGTGAAATAGGTTTGATGGTGTACTACAGTTTACATTTGAAAAAAAAATGCGATTGATACCTCCCATCGTAACTCCTCACATTCACAATAGAGATTATCTCGATCGTGTGAAGATAGCTGGAGAGTGATCCATGATCCCATGTGAATTATGGAATTTCTAAACTTTTGATTTGTCTTAACCCATTTCTGCCTGAATTATTTTTTTCTTCTGATTTCTACAAATTAGATATTCATGTGTTTATTGTCATCAAAGAAAAGCAATACAACAATCAAAACAAAAAATAATGAATAACTGAAACAAAAATGGGTGTAAGATATATGTCACGCTAGGGAGAACATAAATTTTAGGCACAATATATGACAGCAAGTAAAATAATACACTGTATGTGATTTACATCAAGTTCAGGCGACAGTACTCACTTCCTGTGATATGGCATAAAACATTCTATGCACAAACCCACATCATATTTCCAGCACATTGTTCTTGTGGTTCCTTTGCAGTTTTCTGCCGCACAGCATCTTCTTTTTTTCTGTGGCACCATGGCTACCAGATGATTTGTTTCATCATATCTAATATCATGCAGCACCCTGTCTTGCTTTGAATTACCTGCAGGGCGTCCAGGACCTCTTGGTACTGCAGCATTGGAAGTCAGGTAACATTTCACAACGTAGCGCCGGAAGTGCAGCTGAGGCATATTTTTCTACGAAGAAGTCACCCATTATGTATAGAGATACCTAGAAGCCATGTAAAAATTGGCCACCACCATTTCTTTCCTCTGACACTCACTCTATATAACGCTACATTTTCATCCATTCGGTCAGTTCCTCCCATATTTTTGTTGTATTCTCCAATTACTCTAGGTCGAGGTACAAGTATTCTTTTCTTCTCTTGTCTAGAGTATCAGGCAACGGTGCTGACTGGACTGATACCATGGCTTGTGGAAGCAATTGTTACTGTAGAATTATCTAGCCATCTGGCAACCATTATTCCACTTTCCTTGCTGCTCTTATAATCAAAATCTCCTCTCTTATTCCTTTTGGACATAGTGTTAGAAGGTATGAGATGACACTCTTTAGGCAGACGATTTTCACGAATAGTCCCAGTTGCAAACCTCGTTGCTTCAGGTAAATGTTTGTTAAAATAAAACCTGTAGGGAAGATGTTTGTTCTTTTCAGGAAGAGAATCGTTCATTTGAATCAAAGGAGTAGCACATTTTCCAAATGCTTTCTCATAATTTTCATTCCTCTGAGGATCAGCTCCTTGGTATATTTGAAAGTCCACTAGATAACCCATGGTTGTGTTTAGAAACCATGCTTTGTAACCAAATCTAATGGGCTTACCTTTCAGAAACTGTTTACATCCATGTCTGCCAAAATACTTTATCATGCTCTCATCATAAGACAAATCCGTCTCAGGCTGAAAGTGGATGGTTCAAATGGCTCTGAGCACTATGGGACTCAACTGCTGTGGTCATAAGTCCCCCAGAACTTAGAACTACTTAAACCTAACTAACCTAAGGATATCACACACATCCATGCCCGAGGCAGGATTCGAACCTGCGACCGTAGCGGTCGTGCGGTTCCAGACTGTAGCGCCTTTAACCGCTAGGCCACTCCGGCCGGCGCTGAAAGTGGAGAGCAAATTTTTTCTTAGCATATTTATTAATGGAAGAAGTTTCCACATTCTATCATTAGTATCTATTTTTGTGTTGTCACACGAGTGAATGAATCTCATAATTGTTTAAAACCTGTCCCTTCTCATCGTGCTGTGGACCACTTCATTTCTCGTGTCCAATCTAGAATCCCAGTAATATCTTCTGCTAGGTAAAGGATTATAGCCAGAAAGAATTAGAATTCCTAGAAAACCTTTTATCTCTTCATATGTTATTTTTGGATCTGAGCAGTTCTTGAACGAAGCACACTTCGTCGATTCAGTGAGAAGAAATTCAATTACTTCGTCGTTCCAAAATAATCGGAAGCACTGAACTGGAGACAAGTTTCTGTATTTACTATAATCACTCTCAGGAAATACAGAACCAACACTACGCAGATCGTCTTTTTTCCAATCTCTGATTACAGTTTTTAAGATCTGTGACTTTTCCTGTTCATCTGGTTTATCATCAGGAGAGAAATTAATGTAGGGTTCACTACCTAACCAGTTTTTACTTGCTAAAACCACTTCTGCACCAGCCTGGAGTTTCCTTGGTCCAAGATTATTGACGTTTCCTTCCCCATCTTCTTCCCCATAATCTTCATCCGAATCCACATTAGCTTCAGGAGGTTCAATAAACATATCTGTTGCATCTTCTTCTTACCCTTCAAGAATAGCCAGGATCTCATGGAGAGGTAGACCTGTAAAGAGAACGAATCGTTGTTTTCACTGTTTTGCCTAGCATGACATATATGTAACACAAAATTAAAACTGTATTTGGAGCCACAAAAATAAGAATTGCATTTTGTAGATAACCATTAACATAAATTTCAGTACTATTAACATTATAATCAACCATAATTTAAACAAATTGTATTATAATTTGCGATAAAAAATAATACTTGCTTCTTATTCCAAGACATAATCTCACTCAGAAAAGTCTTCCGTACTTGAAGCACCAGTCACTGACCACTTAATGCTTGCAACTGACTGAAACCTATCTTAACATGAACAACAAAGCCTCCTTATCTGAAAGCCATACAACAATAGCCACTCCAAACCCAGATATTGTTGCCAACGACAGAAAACAATGACAGGCTGTTCCGTGACATATGTGTTACGCTAGGCAGAAATGGGTTAACTGTGCTGTAATACCTCAGTGTTTTCTTAATATTTAAAAGTTTCTCAAAAATATTTCTCTTAGGCTTTCATGTTGATGTCGCCAGTTGTCGGCGAATCTATAGTTGCAAGGGAAATCACACATACGATGTAATTTTACATACTTCGCACACACTAGAGTCGAGTGAGTGATAATTAACCAAGGAGCGAACAACGTACTAAACTACATTATTCTTTTATATAAGCCTTCTTAAATGTTCACTTGTCTACATTCTGATGTAACAGCCTTCCCTGTGGGATATCTGAGGATCCTGTCCCACATGTATGTGACCACTCGTTTTTGCATGCAACAGGTTTCTTTACAAATGATTGCACGCTTTTCACGAGTCACAAAGACGACAGTTTGTTTCATACTAAAATTTCGACTGTACAATCTGCCTTACTTACCAATAATTTTCATTTTCGTGATTATCTCTCAAGCTGAAACTTCTCGTATACGTATGGTCTGCTGCCTAGAAACTGCAGCAGACTGTAGCTTTTCAGTGTTTTTTTGTAAGTATTATTCTACATTTTTATTTAGTAACGATTTGCAGAGAATAACATTTCGCGGCTGATTCCCTAATTACTACGATAACAGCGCTTACTAACTAACTTAAACTGCATGCTACCCTAACTGCGGCACGCCAAGTTACACCCCACTACATGTGTCAATAATATTATTAGTACCGTGTTTTGCATATTTTGTTCTCAATCCATAGGTTGGTGTGCAACAATTCTCGTTCTTCGTTTTTGCCCATATCCCGCAAGCCCTTCAGTTTAGAGCACGTTGCCAATTTCAGATTTCGTTTTATCTGCCTGACTTACTGAAATCTTGGTCTTCCTCGTGGAATCTTGCTTGGCGTTTTTCCTTCTATCAGTTTCACAGCGACGGGGCAGCGTCTGTATATGCGTCCAACTCATCAGTCCAACCATTCCCTGATAGACTCCAATAACATTTTCTTTCATATGTTGTTGAAAGTTTCGTCACTGGTCACTATCTTTGTGCATAAAATTATTATGACTTTTCTTCAAAAAAGCATTACCTAATGATTGAACTAATATCTTTCGATGTTAGTAGCTTCTTCTTATTTATTGCGGTCTTAGCTTGCGTAAATAAATAAATGTTTTTTCGTAACTTGTTTAAAATATGTAACATTAACATATACGCTTTTAAACACACTGTTTGGTGCATGACGGAGGTTACTTCGTGTACCTGTTATTTCCTCCTTTCCAGTTCCAGTGACGAATGGTTGGCGGGAAGAATGATTATTCGTAAGCCTCCGTGTGAGCGCGAGCCTTTCTAAATTTACCTTTATTGTCTTTTCGCGAGATATGTCGAGGAGGAAGCGCTATATCGGTTGACTAATCTAGGAACGTACGCTTTCAGAATTTTAACGGTAAGCCACACTGGGGTACACAACGTCTCTCTTAGCATGTGCCATTTGAGTTGAACGAGCATGCCCGTGAATCCGTGAACCTTTCGCGCTCACTAAATGAACCTGTGATGAAACACGCAGATCTTCTTTGAATCTTCTCTATACCCTCCATCAAACTTAACCGGTACAGATCCCAGACTGACGACTCATATTCCAGTACCGGTCGAACGAAGGTTTTGTGAGCTAAGTCCTTCGTGAATGGGTTACAGTTCCTGTGGTTTCTTCCAGTGAATGTCAGCCTTACCTGCGTTTACGAGATGCTTTCAGTAAGTAATGCAACACATTTTTTACTCGGCCAGTTTAGGTTGAAAAAATACGGAATTTGTTGTGGAACATCTTGAAATGTTTCCGCTTCAGCACCTGTAGTTTGATGAAGTTTCGACAGGTGGCAGCGCTATACGTAGCCTTCAAAGTGGTGTCTGTACGGGAGATGCGTTACAAACAGAGAGTTGTCATTGAATTTCTTTTGGCGGGAAACTAGCGCCTCACAGATATCCATAGACGCTTGCAGAATGTCTGTAGAGACCCGGGAGTGAACAAGAGCACTGTGAGTCGTTGTGCGAGGCATCTGTCATCATCGTAAACAAGGTCCTGCATACCTGTCCGATCTCTGCGTGCCGGCCGGCTTCTCACAGCTCCGACTTCTGTAATGTCGGAACGTGTGGACACTCTCATTCTAGATGATCGACGGATCGGAATCGAACACATCGCAGCGCAACTGGACGTCACTGTTGGTAGTGCTGACACACTTGTCCACCAGTTGGGGCACTCAAAGGTGTGTGCCCCCCGGACTCCTCGACGCGTAACAAAAGACAATAAAGAGCTACTGTTTGGCCCAATGAAGGACGCACTCCGTGTGAAGCAGTAGGTGGATGATGCAGCAGGCCGTTGACTTCGACGTCGACCGGTAGAGCGGTACCATGTGGGCATACAGGCCATCTCAGTAAGGCCGTCGTATTGAACAGAGTTTATGGTGAAAAATAAGGTTTTGCATACAAAAGAGTGGGGAATAATATGGTGTGTTGGAATCCTGAATAAAATCAACCAGATTTCAGGCTTTAGTTATTGAACGTCTCTCGTAGTTTTACGTGGATGTTCCATTTTAAATCGTTCCTTACTCGAACTCCCAGATATTTAATGGATGTGACTGCTTCCAGTGATTGTTCTGCAACTATGTAATCGCACAATGATGGATCTTTCAGCCGATGTATCCACAACACGTTACATCAAGCTATGTTGACGGTTAGCTGTCAATCCCTGCACCAAGAGACGCTCTCTGCACGTTTCCCTGCATTTCGGTACAATTTCCTAGCGTTTTTTTCTCTATATGTAGCAGTATCATCCGCGAACAGCAGATATGTCGTTTACATATATTGTGAAAAGTGATGGTAACTGTGCTGATAGAAACGTGAACTGTAAACAGTTCAGGTACGAAAAGAATAGAAGCTTTCCAAATATGGTGCTACAGAAGAATACTAGAGACTACAAGGGTAGATCGAATAACTACACTGCTGGCCACCGTAAATGCAACATCAAGAAAGACAAGAGGTAGCACAACAAAATTTATTTTGTAGATAACATGTTGACCAAGTATCAAATGATTACGTTTACAAACGTCTGTGACATGTGGTTCCTGCAGAATCAGTAGCCAGAGTAGCCGCCATTGTTGGAGATCACCGCTGCCACACGTCTCGGCATTGAGTCAAAGAGACGTTGGATGTGTTCCTGGGGTACAGCAGCCCAAGCAGCTTCCACACGTTGCCAAAGATCATCTGGTGTGGCAGCTGGGGATGTCATCTGGGTCACTCGTTGAGCAACCATGGACCACATGTTTTCTATCGGCGAAAGATCCGGAGAGCGAGCCGGCCAGGGAAGCAATTCAATCTGGTTATTGACGAAGAACCTTTGGACAATGCGTGCCACGTGTGGTCGCGCATTATCCTGTTGAAATATGGCTGTGGCCGAGCCCTGAAGGTAAGGAAGGACAACTGGCTCCAGCACCTCGGATATGTAGCGCCGGCTATTTAAAGTACCGGCAATGCGTACTAGAGGCGTGCGAGAGTAATATCCAATACCGCCCCATACCATAATACCCGGTGCAAGACCAGTGTGGCAGTGCATAATGCAGCTGTCCAGCATCCTCTCTCCACGGTGTCTCCACACTCGAATCCGACCATCGTAGTGCTGCAGACAGAAGCGTGCCTCGTCAGTAAAGACAACGTCATTCCCTTCTGCCGTCCACATCCGTCTGTCATCACACCATTGGCGACGGAGACGTCTGTGGTTCTACGTCAGTGGTAGACGAAGCAATGGACGTCTTGCGGACAGACCACTCTGCTGTAAACGGCGTCGAATGGTACGCGCAGACACTGGATGATGCGTTACAGACGCAATGTGCTGTGCTACGGTTCGGGATATCACTGAGCGATCCGTCACTGCCATGCGCACAATTTGCCTATCAGCATGTGCAGTGGTGGACCGAGGTGAATGCGATCGACCACGTCGGTCCGTCGTACCCTCCTTCATCCAACGGTCACATATCCGCATTACAGTTGTTTGGTTTCGTCCAACACGACTAGCGATTTCTCTGTATGATAATCCACAATCTCGGTAAGTCACTATCCTTCCTCTGTCGAACTCGGATACTTGATCAAAAGATGTTCGCTATTGTCTACGAGGCATAACTGATCGTCTTGTGAAACAACCACATGGTAAACACACGTGCCGAACGTACACTCGTCGAAATCGCCAAGCCTTAAATGGCGCTATGAGGTGGCGCCACAGGCGCGCGTGATGTGCGTCTGCGCTGAAATTCTAATCAGTTGCATATCTCATCGCTGCAAACTCATGGTGTAAATTTCACTTGATTCGGATGCTTCCTTCAGGGTGTTGCATTTACGGTGGCCAGCAGTGTAGTTAGAAGGTACAGAATCGAATGGGGGAAAAATAAATTTGAGTTATAAATTGACCAAAAGAAGGGATAGGTTGATATGACAAATCCTAAGGCATCAAAGAATCATCAGTTTGGTAATGGAGGAAAGTGTACAGGGTAAAAATTGTTGCGCGAGATCTACTCGAATACAGTAAGCAGAATCAAATGGATGGAACTTCTAGTTGCTATGCAGGGATGAAGCGGCCTGCAGAAGAGAGACTAGCGTTGAGAGACTCTTCGGACTGAAGACTGCAACAACTACTCATTTGACGGTGATTCAGGATCTGTAATCATCTTATCTTCACAAATGTGTAAACGCTGCCAGGTGACTGAAACGGCAAGCTCCGTAATGAGACGTGCGTTTTTGAAATATATATGAGAAGTTTTCGTAGAATATTGCACAGAATCCGGCAACACGGGGATGGAAGTCCTAACTGCGCCTGGATGTCCCATCTCATCACAGTGCGTGACTCCAGTTAACTGACAAGTAAGTAGCTAAGAGATACAAGGGATCTACAAAAGGTAAGCTATACATTGTTGTAGAGGGCCAAGTAACTTTTATTTGTTGCAGCACTACACTTCAAAGCGACACAGATACATGACACTATTTTTCGACATAATTACCAAGTCTCTGTGTACAACAGTCGCCACGTTCTACCAGTCGTTCAATTCTTCGACGATAGAAATCCGCTTCTTGGTTAAGGAGCCATTCGAGAACCGCTGTGTGAATGCCCATGTCGTTAGGAACTGTCTGTCCCACCTGGTTTTCTTTCAAGTTGCCGAAAAGATGGAAATCTCGTGGCGCAAGATATGGACTTCATGTTCAGCATCATCCGTGTCTGTGCCGCCTTAATCAAATTGTTGGCACCGTTTCACTATGGCTGCATGCTACATAAAATTTCGGCCACGTAATGCCAGAATTTCAAGGTGAATCTGCGTGAAATTTAAATGTTTTGCACATAAGAATCTTACTGTCCCTCGAACCTTAGCTTCGTCGTATTTATTGCATCATTTAAAAAAAAATGGTTCAAATGGCTCTGAGCACTATGGGACTTAACTTCTGAGGCCATCAGTCCCCTAGAACTTAGAACTACTTAAACCTAACTAACCTAAGAACACCACACACATCCATGCCCGAGGCAGTATTCGAACCTGCGACCGTAGCGGTCGCGCGGTGCCAGACTGTAGCGCCTAGAACCGCTCGGCCGGCTTAACATCTGAGGTCATCAGTCTCCTAGGCTTAGAACTATTTAAACCTAACTAACCAAAGGACATCACACACATCCGTGCTCGAGGCAGGATTAGAACCTGCGACCGTAGCAGCAGCGCGGTTCCGGACTGAAGCGCCTAGAACCGCTCGTCCATAGCGGTCGTTCCAAAAATGAAACAAGGTACAACACTCTCCCCTTTGAAACCACGACCAGCCCCTGTTAGAATTAATAATGAATTAAGGACGGGTCTGCCTTTTTGCAAATACACAAATTATTGTTTTATTTTATCACCCAAACATGTTTCACTAGATTTGTGGCATCCTCAGTGGGTTTTTTATTATTTTCCTTTTATTTTACATTGTGTGTGTCCAGTGGCTGCCAACCAAAATCAGCCACAGGTATAAATTAGTACACCATGTCATCATAGTGGCATTTTGCTAGTCCTTAGCTGTGACAAGTTTGTTTTTATATGTCAAAAATGATTTTGTGTTGTTGAGATGAACGTTTCCTCCTGCTCGTTTGTAAGAGGTAAATTTGTGCAGTGAAACGGGTTTCCAAACCCCAGCAACATAACTGGACGCAGTATTTAGTAACGAGCAGGAGAAAATTTCAACTCAACAGCACAAAAACAAATCTGATACACAAAAAGAAACTTGTCACAGCTAAGGACTAGCAAAATACTATTATGACGACATAGTGTACTGATTTAGACGTGTAGGTGATTTTGTTTGACAGCCACAGGGCGCACAAAATGTAAAATATATGGAAAATAATTTTAAAAAAACCACTGAGGAAGCCACAACTATGGTGTAACATGTTTGGGTGATAAAACAAAACAATAATTTGTGTACTTGCAGAAAGGCAGACCCATCCTTAAGTCATTATTATTTTTCTACGAGGACAGGAACTGAGCTCAAAACCCCATTATGATAGTTGTGTTATAGTTGATAGGCTGCTACTCATCCAGTGTAGGTGTTGCGCAAAGCCCAGTGGTTAAATTTCAACCGCACTGTGATAATTACAAATTTTACGTATACACAAGATCCCGTGACATCAAAAACGGATCGGTATTACTGGTATTATTTGAGAGTAGTGTTTTCCACTAGTTATCTGCAGGCTAGTGTAATTTTACGCACGTCTTTCATTCGCAGTTGTGTAAGGTTAATGTGGCTGAAACGTATTGTTATTTCCACTACTGCGGGTTAATTTCAGTGGCAGGGTAAACATCCCACCAGGAAGAATAATGTAGCAAAGAGTTCAGAGCTCACGCTGGACGTAAACGAAATAACGTCTCCATGAAGTTAATTACCTTGTTATTTGTTCGCTATAACAGAAAATGGTGTCTATTTACCTTCGTAAAACAGTGAGCCATTATTTTGAACTACCGGCTTGAGTGCGGCACTGTTACGACTGTGTCATGGAGATAGTGCTGCCAGTCCAACTTCGTCTCTGCGAGCATCCACCACGGCAGCTGGAAGCCCGGCTATCATGCCGCTTTTGTGTATGTCGTTGTATCTCTCTCACATAGTTGATGATACGACAGCGACTGGTAAGTATTTGATTTGAACTGTTTCGTTTTGTGTTGAAGATCCTCTCAGAGGGAGACACGTCAGCCATCGCACACTCAAACACTTTAATCTTACACATATATCGTTCATCGTATAAACATCATTACCTCCATGAGGTAAGAGTAACTCCACTGAGTCTGCAGCGTCAGCTGTAGAGGCGAGGATGCGTAGAAGATTAATTAAACAATGTAAGATATCAAATTATGAAGCTCGGTGGGGCAGTGTGAATTTAAAATCCATTTCCAGTCATCACGGAGAAATTTTATGCTCTGTTCACACCACAGTCCACATGAAGTCCAGTTTAGTGCAGATATTGACACGCAAATTCGAAGATGTCAGAGAAACGTAAATAATCTAATTTTGTCCAGCAGAGTAGTAAGGGTAGTATGATGACACGATCGTTGACCAATCATTGGACGTGGTCACATCCATGGATTGGCAGTTGACGTTGGACATAAACGAATGTAGCTTCTTGCACGTAAACAGGCAAAAAGACCCGTTAATGCATGATTACACGATTGCAGAGCAATCAATGGAAGCCGTTACTTCCATAAAATACCTAGGAGTATGCGAACGGAGCCACTTAAAGTGGAATGGCCTCAAAAACTAATCGCAGGAAAGGTTGATTCTGGTCTCAGATTCATTGAAAGAATCCTCAGAAAGTGAAGTCCTCCCATGAAGGAGGTAGCTTGTAAACTGTGTCCAACCCATACTTGAATATTGCTTATCAGTCTGGGATTCATACCAGGTTGGACTGGTAGACGAAATAGTGAAGATCCTCAGAGGAGCAGTGTGTTTCGTCACAAGTTTTTTTTAGTAAGCCCGAAAGCATCACGGAGATCCTCATCCAACTCCGGTTGTAGACGTTTCGTGCACCTTTGTGTTGATTGGGGTTTATCGTTAAAACTACAAGAGCGTATGATCATAGATAAGTTAATCGATGTACTCCTACGTATACCTCGCGAGATGACCGTGAGAGTAAAATTATAGAGATTTCAGCTCGCATGGAATTCAGTTCACAAGGATGCTTACCGACAACCGTTCTTTCCGCGAACCATTCGCGATTGGAATAGAAAAGGGGGATGTTACAGTGGTACACAAAGTACCCTCCGCCACACACCACAAGACGGCCTGCGGTGTATATATGCAGATGGGTGATTGAGTATACTAAGTCAAGCCTATCTGGAGAATGGTTATTCAAAATAAGGCGAACAGCTTCATCTTATTGCGTGAAATGTCAACTAATTGAGCCTTTGTCACAATTTTCACTCTCCGGGATCAAACAGAGATCTAAACATAGAACAGAAAATAAACTGGCATTTATCAGCAGAAACAGCGAGAGAATCTTAATGACACACGAAATTACGAAAACGCTTTGGAGACTATTCCCCTACACAAACATTAATAAGTACACTTGGCTCCTAGGAAGTTTCTTCCACTGCCCAAGAGCAACAAAAACTCTGCCACTGCAAAACTATATATTTTACATTAAGAAACACCATAGAATTCAGCCGCAAAAGCCAAATGATGTCACAACCTCCTCCTTTTTACAATTATATAATACAAATATAATGGATGTCTGCCGGCCGCGATGGCCGAGCGGTTCTAGGCGCTTCAGTGCGGAACCACGCGGCTGCTACGGTCGCAGGTTCGAATCCTGCCTCGGGCATGGATGTGTGTGATGTCTTTAGGTCAGTTAGGTTTACGTAGTTCTAAGTCTAGGGGACTGATGACCTCCGATGTTAAGTCCCATAGTGCTTAGAGCCATTTGAACCATTTTTATTATGGACGCTTAATTTAAAAATTTGAAATTGTTATTCAAATCAAAAGAATATTTTATTTTTCAGACTAATAATAGCATTTTAAAAGAAAAATAACTCATTTGATAAAAAAGAAGAATTTACGTATTTTGAATTTATGTACCTCAGTTCTGGTTATGAGAAAGGCTTTATTTTGCGACGATAAATCATTTCATGTGATGATGTTAGGGGGCTTAGTTCAAAATTAATTTTTATTTGTATCTAAGGAAAACAAAGTATTTCATGAAGAAGAATATTTTTATATAACAAGATGGAAATATAATACTTGCAAATGTAAATTTTCAAAGAGCAAATAAATATCAGCTGATCGCTATAATAATTAAGCTAGCTGAAGAAGCGTATACAGAGAGCAAAGAGTGGGCTAGAGGGGAAAGTTTGGAGGGAAAAATAAGTGAAGTATAATACATAATATCTTGCTAATCTTAGCGCTTAAATTGAATGCTTGTACATTCTGTGACAAACCACATGCATCTAAGTGTTGTGTTTTACACGTTGGTATATAACTGAACTTTAAAAATACCACGCCCACAGTCTCCTGAATTATATGGCGTGCAAGTAACCAAATCTCTGGAAGCCGAAATATTGGATGGCCGCGGAAAATATAAATTCACAACAATCAAAGTGAGTTAAAGAATTACGACAGTGCTGAGACTTTTACTAGTACGTGCAGAGCGATGTGTCTCCGTATTCTCGTAGTTCACCCTGCAGCGCAGAATCTTCATGGCCTGTAAAGATTAATTATAAGAAAATCTTCTTCACGGTAAATGATAACAGCCAAACAGTTGCAGGATAAAGATTTACTGAAATCCTTGACCACGGTTTCAGTATATCTAAATATACCTTCATCAGAAGCAAAAATACCCCTGAACAGGAAGACACCTTCATTAGCAAAAAATTTATCAACATAACTGAGATAAAAAAAGTGCCCTCTCTGCCCTAGTGCTCCACACCATCTTCGTACAGATGGAGGTGATATTTTAAATTTAACTACTGACGACTCCTTTGGCACGATTGTTTTATGCACCTCCACTGCAGGATGTAATTTTAGTAAGTGACTAAAAGTTTTTGTGCTTGTAATACTTTGGTAATTTTCATGGTACTTAAACCTATTTGTTTTTTCTATTATCTCAGTTATGTTGCTAAAATTATTGCTAATGAAGGTGTCTCCCTGTTCAGGTGTATTTTTGCTTCTGATCAAGGTATATATAGATATACCGAAACCGTGGTCAGGGATTTCAATAAATCCTTAACCTGCAAGTTTTTGGCTGTTATCATTTACCGTGAAGATTTTCAACAGTTGCTGCTTCAGACATGTTTAAAATTTTGAGAAAATCTTCTATTTATTCTCGTAGTTCAGTAGAGTCTACGTAATTTATTTTCACCTGCGAAACAATCCAAGTGTGTGGCATATGGTACGGATTTCCTATAAATACCTACTATCTGATGACGAGCCTGCGGTGTCTCGAAAGCACACTAATTGGACAATAAAAAGTTTTAATAACAAGTAACGACTCATGGCAGTTTTCACGCCGATCATCCACTTAGTTACACTGATGAGCCGAAACATTATGACCACCGCTTAATAATCTGTTGCTCAACCTTTGGAACGCAATATACCAGAAATTCTGTGTGGCATAGTTCTGCTAGTCCTTGACAGATAACCGAAATCCTATGGCACCAGATGTCTGCATACTGGTCACGCGTTTCCAGATGACGCGTCATTGGTTTCTGAGCGCGGAGCTGACGCCCCGCAGCGTCTTAGATATTTTTCATTGAGTCCAGATTACGCGAAACACCTACCACACTCCTCAAACCACTGTAACCTAAAGCTGATCTTGTGGCATAGATCGTTATCCTGCTGGAAGATGGCATCGCTGTTGGGAACACATCAAGCATGACTGGAGGTGGGTGGTCCATAGTAATATACTCGTAGTCCACAGCGGTCATGGTGCATTCAGCTGCTACCACATGTGCCATGAAAATCCAGATGAATGTCGCCCATCGCATAATACTACCACCACCGGCCTGCGTTCATGGTGCGGTGCAGGTCTGGAGCAGGTGTTCGCTTGGATGACGGGGTATTCAGATAAGACTGTTGACCTGGTGTAACAAGAAACGTGATTCATTCGACTAGGTGACATGTTACCATTAATACCGTCCAGTCTCGAAGGTTCAGGGCCAATGCAGTCGTAACTGTCGATGTAGTTTGTCAACATGGGAACATGCAGGGGTCGTCTACCGCAGAGGGCCATGCTGAACAAAGCGCCGAACGGTGTCGCCCGATATGTGCCTGGAACAGTACTGTTCTCTATCATCAGCTCTGCACAGGTCGCCGCTTAGGTAAGATCATCAGTCCCTAAGCTTACACACTACTTAACCTAAATTATCCTAAGGACAAACACACACACCCATGCCCGAGGGAGGACTCGAACCTCCGCTGGGACCAGCCGCCGCCGCTTAGCCTCCTCCACAGAGCGGTCAAGCCTCCGACACCCAAGTTCTGTGATGAGGCGTGAAATTCCAAAACCTTGTCGAATTCTCATGGTTTCGCCGTCCTACAACCACTTTCCAAAGATGCTGGCGATATTAGCACGCCAACACTCGGCCAGATTCGCCGTTTTCGAGATGCTCGTTCAAAGGTGTCGGGCCATAATATTTTGCCGTTAGTCAGAGTCGATTATGTCAGTGGATTTTCCCACTTGCGGCCCGTGTCGTCGCTAGAATTATTCCTCAGTCGTCTCTACACTACTTATATACACTCTAAGACTCACCACGAAGGAATTATCAGAATGGGACGAAAATCCTTAGATGTGATGTACATGTACAGACGAACAGATGATTACAATTTTTTAAAAAAGTAATGATGTATTCAAGAGAAAGAGTTTCTCAAATTAAGCGGGTCAATAACGCGTTGGTCCATCTTAGGGCCTTATGCAAGCAGTTATTCGGCTTTGTGTTGATTGATAGATTTATTAGATGTCCTCTTGAGGGATATCGTGCCAAATTCTGTCCAATTGGCGGGTTAGATCGTCAAAATCCCGAGCTGGGTGGAGGGCGCTGCCCGTAATGTTCCAGACATTCTCAATGGGGAGAAATCTAGCGACCCTGCTAGTCAAGGTAGGGTTTGGCAACCACGAATACAAGCAGTAGAAATTCTCGCGGTGCGTGGGTGGACATTATCTTGCTGAAATTTAAGCCCAGGATGGCTTGATTTGAAGGGCAACAAAACGGGACATAGAATGTCGTCAGTGTACCGCTGTGCTGTAAGCTTGCCGCGGATGACAACCAAAGGGGTCCTGTTATGGAAAGAAATAGCACCCCAGACCTTCATTTCTTTTTGTCGCGCCGTATGGCGGACAACACTCGGGTTGGTATCCCAGCGCTGACCGAGGCGCCTTCGGTCTAGAATCTCATTGACTGGAGTAGAGTTGCCTTCACTGATGAGTCCCGCGCCGATAAAAAGCGAAGATATGTCTGGGGACGGCCCACACGGCGGTGGTGTACCAACCTGAATGTCGCTCACCATACGGCCAGACATCCAGGAGTGATGGGCTGCGGAGCCATTTCTATTCATAGCAGGACCTCTTTGGTTGTCATCCGCGGTACCCTTGCAGCACAGCGTACTTCGACGATATTCTACGCCTCATTCTGTTGTCCTTCGTGGCAAGCAATCCTGGGTAACATTTCAGGAAGATACTGCCGGCTCGCACACGGCAAGAGTTTCTACGGTTTGTCATCGTGCTTGCCAAACCCTGCCTTGGCCAGGAAGGTCGCCAGATCTCTCCCCAACTGAGAACGTTTGGAGCATTATGGGCAGTGCACTCCAACCAGCTTAGAATTTCGAAGATCTGTCACACCAATTGGACAGAATTCGGCACGATATCCCTCAATATACATCCAACAACCCTCTCAATCAATATCAAGCCGAATAACTGTTTGCAGAAGGGTCAGAGGTGGACCAATGCGTAACTGACTTGCTCAATTTGTGAACTTCTTTCTCTTAAATAAATCATCCAGTTTTTCAGAAATTGTAATCATTTGTTTGTCTGCAAATGTACACCACATCCAAGGATTTCAGTCACTTTCGAATAATTAGTCCGTGGAGCGCTTTTTTTCGCCTAAGAGTGTACTTCGCTTACTATTACACGGGGCCTCAACGCCGCCAGGCGACATTGAGTCTGACGATGGGTAATGGTCATCAGATTTTGCTCATCGGTGAATACCTCTTACCTGAAGAGTCTGGAGACTGAAAGATAGGCGTATTTACTTGTTGGACGCAGGTTAGGATTTGTTTCCTCTTTACATCTCAAGCACTAATCAGAATGACATGTTACTATCCAAAACCTCAGATATGTGACCATTGCCATTTTGCCAATGTCAACATTGAGTGATTTAATCTATAAAATAGTTGGTAGGCGCACAAGATATAGCTGAGCTCGACACCTAGAAACTGGTGGAAATCTACCAAAGGCATGTGATATCGCGACAACGAAGCTGGTCCTGGCGGAGGTTCGAGTCCTCCCTCGGGCATGGGTGTGTGTGTTTGTCCTTAGGATAATTTCGGTTAAGTAGTGTGTAAGCTTAGGGACTGATGACCTTAGCAGTTAAGTGTCATAAGATTTTACACACATTTGAACATTTTTCACGACGAAGCAAGTTGAATAACACTCTGGCATGATTCATTTACTCAAATCAAAGGGTGTCAAGCAGGATGGTAGCAGATACTTTGTAAAATAACTACGGAAAACATACAGTTTTTAATTTTTCAGCACTGACAGCAAGAAACGAATATATCTCTGATTACAGCAGGTGAGCACTTGATATACTTCATCTCGCAAAGGTTTTGTTAACCTTAATGTTAATGCTGTAGTCGTAGACCATCATTTATGTGGCACTCAACAGGAGAAGGAGTGCTTTGAAAAATCCAGTTAAGCATTAGCCTTCGTTTCTTCTACTCTTTGTTGAACACCAAAGTGATTTAGTAGGCACAAACCTTGCAACCTGGCATTTTTGACACATATAAATCGTAAGCTCTACTGTGGACTGAAGACCAGAGCTTTTTATTTGCAGTTTGACACTTAACCACCAAGTCACGTTGCAAAACATATCTTTGAAATAAGACTACAGCACCGCCACTGCTCATGTTTGTGGATGTTTAGAAAGTCTGTGATCGATTAAGAACAGCATCTGACTTAGTGTATTACGCCAATATGGTATGGATAATAAAACTACTAACTTAGTCCAACAAATGAAACCTCAAGAGCGCGAAATATGCGAAGTTTTTGAAACAAAAACGAAGATAACGCACAGTGATCTGCATTAATTTTCGATCTGATAGTAAATACGGTCATAAAAACGTGGTAGAAAGGGACACCTGGAATAAATATGGGAACAAAAACTAAACGAATAAATATCTTACACTTGTCCCTTGTTGATGACTTATCAGTAATTACGAGGACTAACACTAAAGCCAGAAAGTGATCTCACTACACCTAACACACAGCCTGACAAGCTTTTAAAACCACCAAATAAAAGTATCCTATCGAACAACAAGCATGCGGGTGAGACTGTCGGAAACACTGGGAATGACAGAGTGACCAATACAACGCGTGCAGAAAAATTATCGAAAGCCTACACAATCAGCTGGAATGTCTAGAAGGAATTCCTTTCCACCAGAGTCAAACTTCGCCACTACTAGACAGTCACTCTCCCCAGAACAAACTGCACAACTGAGAAATCATCATGTGCGAGTGTCATCGAGAAAATGGTAACAGTAATGTTGAGGACAGGTTAAAGAAGGCATCTGGATGCGCAAAAGCTCAGACGAATTGTTCTTCCTGAGGGAGCGAAGCGACTTTTTTCATTGCACGGAAAAGACGTCTCAGGTTTAACGGACATATGGTACAAATGATGGCTCAGGGTTAACAAAGAAAATCTTGTATGTCGTAAACCGAACCCTGCCTCCCCCCCCCCCCCAAAAAAAAGAAATTGCCCCGCCTGATTTAATTCGACCTCATTCCATTAAGAATTATTTACACCTGTTGCTGTTCATCTTATAATTTCTTCTCAAGGCACTATTCCTTCCTTGCCGTCTCTGACAGTACTGCAGTGTCATCGACTAACCTCAAAGCTTAAACTTTTTCTCCATGAACTTTACTGCCTTTCAAATTTCACCTTGCTTTCCTTCATCATTTGCCAATGGACAGATTGTGTCTCACTCCTTTTTCACCTGCTGTTTCCCTTTCATGTCATTCGACCCTTATAATTGCAATCTAAATCTTGTATGGGTTGTAGGTAGCATTTCGCTCCGCATATTTTGTCTCTGCCTCCTTCAGAATTTCAAAGAGAATATTCTCGTCAACGTTTTCAGATGCTCCCTAGAATATACGAATTATGTAACCGTAGGTCTACCTATCTTCAACCTATCTTCAAAGATAATTCGTTGGAATTATTGTGTAGTAAAGACATGAATTGGTAGGTCGCTGACTTTGGGTCGTGAATGCTAACGGAGTTCATATGTCAACATATCACTTCGCGGAGGAGGTCCGTGAGATCTCATAGGATGAAGGGACGGCCACTCTCCTGGAATGCTAAGCAGGGGAGAAAAGGCAGCCGAGATTGGCGCCCTCCGTTCCCCCTCTTGCAGCCTGGAGGACGAGGAGACTCCATTGAAACGCAGGTAGCGGGAACTGCTAGCGCAGGCAGCCCTTCCTTGCCGAATCCACACCGGCTGCAGCAGTCGAATGGGGCAGTGTGATGGGGCCACTGCTCTCCCCACTGTGTATTAGCAGCTTCCTAGACAACAGTGTTTGCTATCTGAGGCGTCAGATAGAAGACTATGTGGTTATCTAAGAAGAGGTAATACGATATGCATGAGAATCGTCAGAAAAATGAATTCCGATCGCAGCACACTGCCCACGACTGGAAATATCTGGCTTCGAGTCCTGGGCCGGTGATCATTTTAACTATTCACAGATACTCGTTGTCGCCTGTACTGTCCTAAAGTGTCTCGAATCCCTAAGTCTATCTCAATGAAATAGGTGTAGCCTTTCATATGCAATTTTCTGAATTTTAGATCTGAGGATGGCTCGTCAACGACCTGAAACCGGTAATCAATAAAGACAATTTGCGATCTTGACGTAGAATTTTTATACACACATGCCTGGACAGTCCTGGTTTTTGTACTGTTGTCCTGGGTAATGCCCAGGGTTGTAAGAATTACTGTCATTTGAGACCTCAAACCAAGTTAAAATTTCTTCAGCGCATCGAAGCATCCAAAGTTCCTCAGTTCACTCTAAAATTTTATTAAAGTATCTTGCTTCTCATTAAAATTCTCCAGTTTTCTTAAGTGATCAAGATTTTTTTAAAATTATTGTTGCAACACAGCTTGAAATCATAGAAGCCAAATTTGTTTCTAAAATAAGATGGAGTATACAGATCCTATGAGCCACAGTTTTGGGATCTTAACATTGATTCACGCATTAATTTCGACCAGATTTCTAATGTATGTGACATCGTAAATGAGATTATATCTATCCGCGGTAATATGGTTATACAGTCTTTGATGCTAACAAACTCTTCTATGGCGTAAAAATACATTGTCGTTTATACGACGTTTGTTTTCAAATACATTAGAGCTGTGACGGTTGGACTCACTATTCCAAGGGTATTACAGATAACAGTAGAACATCATTCGTATAGGAAAACTTCAAGACATGTTATATCGGCATTCCACAAATGAGCCACTTTTGTATACAGATACATTGTACAAAATGACGATCGCTAGCCACCTTCCAATGTAAATGTAGCTTTTAGTGCAGGAAGTCTCCCGTGAGATGTTTGGCTTGCCTTCGACGCAGCTCTTTTCATTTAAGCAGAGGGTCTGCATATTTAATGGAATTGAAATCTGCCAGGAAAGAAAGGAATTCGGAAGGAAATGGCTATGACCTATAGTAAGGGACCACCCTGACATTCGTCTAAATTGAAAACGGGAAACCACAGAAAACCATTTTCAAGGTTGCCGTGAGCGAATTCAAATCACCTAGCCTCTCGATCCAGGGATTGCTAGCTCAGCGCCTCAAGACCAAGAACTACCCCGGTCAGTGGAGAATTTAGAAACATTGGTTGTTGTACATTCTTTCCAAATAAATAAAATGCATCACAACAAAGGATGCAATTCCGATATTGCATGTTTTTCCTTTAATTGTGCATATTTCCTCATTTGACAGTGAATGAATGCATGCATATTTTGAGACGTAGTTGTAAAGGAGATTCGGGGGGGGGGGGGGGGGGGGGGTATGCAGGGCGCAGTCGGCTCCGACACTACAAATTCAAGCGGCCCGCTGTAAAAACGAACTAACTATAGATGTGTTGTCATCGCATCCACAAATCCCTCTCCATCGTTCCATAGGCCTATTGGCACCGACTTTCATAAGTGAGTACTGTCAGGGTGACCAGATATATGGTAATTGGGCTTGTATCGATAGAATTTTGAGTAAATTTTTAAAGAAATGAAACCATCGCCGTTTGGGTGACATTTATGTTGATCAATGCGGGTTTTGGGCGACACAGAGATATCAAACTGTATTTTATGCATTGATTTTACTTTAATGATACTTGTACTTACGTTTATCGCATCGATGCCTTGTGAAATACTCAAATATTGCAACCCTATGTTCTATCAGTCTTCAAATAACGACTTCATTGATAACATTAAACTACTATATGTAGGTAATTAGGCTATTATCGTAGTGCCTACATATATTTAACTTATTATACCGCTCGCGGACGAATAAAAATCGGTTCTCAACTTCTTTCTTGTTACAAATTCATCCATAATTAGGAACTATCTGAACAGTATACAGCACAAAAACAATAAACGGCAACAATTACATGAAATTCAACTGCAACTACGAACTCACCTGATTAACAAAACAACAACTGTACTCAAGTAAGGCCAACAATGCACAGTAGTTCTTCTTGGCTAAAGTGGGGATAGACGAAAGCCGATAGTGTTATCGATATATCGATAATTTAAATCTATCGATGGAATTGTTGACTACTGATAGTGCGTATCTGATTTTCGTCGAATGGCTGAAAATCGAAATAAAAGGGGGCGATCAAAAAGTTTCCGTTCAAAGGTCGTGCAATCCAGAATCGGTATGTCACCCAGGCAAAATCGTCGTGGACACTGAGGCAATCATCCCGTCGACGCAACATATCGAAGTTAGAGCAATGTGTCCTACTGTATGAAGACGTCCTCAGCTGCCTGCTGCACATCCTCGTCCGAAAGACACTGTCGACCCTTCAAGGACTTTTTTAAGGCATCGAAGGCGTGGTAATCGCCTGGGGAGAGATTAGGACTATATGGCTGGTACTCGAGTGTCTCGCACATGAGTTGGCGTAACTTCTGCGCTACGACATTCGCGACATGGGGACGCGCGTTATCATGAAGCAGCAGCAGCCCTTGTCAAACCATTCTACAACAGTGGTTTCAGACGCGTTCTTGATTCTCCGATGGATGTCTACCGGTGTTTGTCCTTCGGCAGCCAAGAAAAAAATAGCAGCATGTTTGGTCCAGTCTGGACGCATTTGATAATAACGTTGCCATAATTCAAGTTTCTGCGTTTACTGCACGCACGTCGGAAAGATACGAATGACAAACACTAATCCATTGACTAAATGTCGGCACCTATATATGCGCATCGGAGTAGTGCTAAGGCGCATGTACGATGCAGCAACGCCCTGGTACAGAAACTTTCTGATCGCTCCTTATATCTCTCAGTTTCACCACACGGCAACTAGGTCGTATGTAATTTCGTTTAGGAGACAGGGTGGGGGTGGGTGGTGGGGGGCCTCTGGAGCCCCGGGAGCCCCCCTCTGGCTACGTTCTTGTGGGCAGCTATCTGTCCAGTGCCCTCATACGTAAAGCATCAGTGTATAAAATAAACATATCATATTTGTAAGCTGTCTAATATTGGTGACATACGGCGTACCATGTACAACTGTCTATCGTAGAAGGTAATTATGTTGCAGTACTATGAAACAGACAAACGAATAAACTTTTCACATTATCAACGAAATGAATGTGTCTACAGTACTAAGAAACAAAATGAGGGTACAATTTATAGACGCTTTTCACAAGAAAATGCAAAGAGACCTAATACAAGATGAGCCATGTAAGAAATCCTTTTTATTTCCTGAAGGATTCAAGATACTGGCGAAGTGTTTTGGCTGGATGATAGTACGTGGACGTATTCGTAATTTGTTGATAGTTAATATTCGAAACTCTTGTATCAGCCAGGATACTGAAGCTAATACTATTTTTATTTTACCGCATTCGAAAGTTCTTAAAGTAACAAATACGCCAAATAGGAGCTGTCATGCCAAGTTGCGTCGTTATATAAAGTATATATTAAACTTGAGAATATACAATATTTGAAATCATTGTAGTAATTCCCTTCTAATACGCTAAATGTTAACACATCCATTTATCAAACCTCCAGGAGTTGGTGGTATTCAATCAGAGTTCCTTTATTACTGTGACAAGTACACACAAAAAAAAAAAAAAAAAAAAAAATGGTGCGCTAGATTCTTTCCCAATATAGTGATAACGGGAAATATACCACGTCAAAGGAAAAAGTAAAAAATTGTAGCGGTATTTGAAAGAATCACCCGCAATAAGATTAGTCATAAAATATTCAAATCAGTTCCACCTGAGCCTTCCGATCAAACAAAAGCTGCTCCTATCACGTTATCTCTTCAACTACTTGTATTAAAGGTGGATTTCAAAAGCAACTGAGATCATCTGTGGTATTTTTAGATTTAGTAGTAGCATATGGCACTAAAGGACCGAGCGAGGTGGCGCAGTGGTTAGCACACTGGACTCGCATTCGGGAGGCCGACGGTTCAATCCCGTTTCCAGCCATCCTGATTTAGAGGGTGTTTCAAAAATGACCGGTATATTTGAAACGGCAATAAAAACTAAACGAGCAGAGATAGAAATACACCGTTTGTTGCAATATGCTTGGGACAACAGTACATTTTCAGGCAGACAAACTTTCGAAATTACAGTAGTTACAATTTTCAACAACAGATGGCGCTGCGGTCTGGGAAACTCTATAGTACGATATTTTCCACATAACCACCATGCGTAGCAATAATATGGCGTAGTCTCTGAATGAAATTACCCGAAACCTTTGACAACGTGTCTGGCGGAATGGCTTCACATGCAGATGAGATGTACTGCTTCAGCTGTTCAATTGTTTCTGGATTCTGGCGGTACACCTGGTCTTTCAAGTGTCCCCACAGAAAGAAGTCACAGGGGTTCATGTCTGGCGAATAGGGAGGCCAATCCACGCCGCCTCCTGTATGTTTCGGATAGCCCAAAGCAATCACACGATGATCGAAATATTCATTCAGGAAATTAAAGACGTCGGGCGTGCGATGTGGCCGGGCACCATCTTGCATAAACCACGAGGTGTTCGCAGTGTCGTCTAAGGCAGTTTGTACCGCCACAAATTCACGAAGAATGTCCAGATAGCGTGATGCAGTAATCGTTTCGGATCTGAAAAATGGGCCAATGATTCCTTTGGAAGAAATGGCGGCCCAGACCAGTACTTTTTGAGGATTCAGGGACGATGGGACTGCAACATGGGGCTTTTCGGTTCCCCATATGCGCCAGTTCTGTTTATTGACGAAGCCGTCCAGGTAAAAATAAGCTTCGTCAGTAAACCAAATGCTGCCCACATGCATATCGCCGTCATCAATCCTGTTCACTATATCGTTAGCGAATGTCTCTCGTGCAGCAATGGTAGCGGCGCTGAGGGGTTGCCGCGTTTGAATTTTGTATGGATAGAGGTGTAAACTCTGGCGCATGAGACGATACGTGGACGTTGGCGTCATTTGGACCGCAGCTGCAACACGGCGAACGGAAACCCGAGGCCGCTGTTGGATCACCTGCTGCACTAGCTGCGCGTTGCCCTCTGTGGTTGCTGTATGCAGTCGCCCTACCTTTCCAGCACGTTCATCCGTCACGTTCCCAGTCCGTTGAAATTTTTCAAACAGATCCTTTATTGTATCGCTTTTCGGTCCTTTGGTTACATTAAACCTCCGTTAAAAACTTCGTCTTGTTGCAACAACACTGTGTTCTAGGTGGTGGAATTCCAACACCAGAAAAATCCTCTGTTCTAAGGAATAAACCATGTTGTCTACAGCACACTTGCACGTTGTGAACAGCACACGCTTACAGCAGAAAGACGACGTACAGAATGGCGCACCCACAGACTGCGTTGTCTTCTATATCTTTCACATCACTTGCAGCGCCATCTGTTGTTGAAAATTGTAACTACTGTAATTTCGAAAGTTTGTCCGCCTGAAAATGTACTGTTGTCCCAAGCATATTGCAACAAACGGTGCATTTCTATTGCTGCTCGTTTAGTTTTTATTGCCGTTTCAAATGTACCGGTCAGTTTTGAAACACCCTGTAGGTTTTCCGTGATTTCCCTAAATCGTTTCCGGGATGGGTCCTTTGAAAGGGCACGGCCGATTTCCTTCCCAATCCTTCCCTAACCCGAGCTTGCACTCCGTCTCTAATGACCTCGTTGTCGACGGGACGTTAAACACTCACCACCACCACCACTAAAGGGACACAAGGCTTAATATGCAATTTTCTTCGGAATACAACATTCCAAGTGTTTATTGTGAATACATGGAGCAAGCAAATGGAATTGTATAAAGGTCTTCCTCAGGGTTCCTCTCCTCTTTACCCTGTATACTGCTGATATAGTAGTAACAACACCCCTAAAATTTGGATAAGCTGATGACTGGACAATAGCTGTAAAGTACAAGGAGATCAAAAAAAGGGAGGCTGTTCTAATAAATGATTTTTTTTCAGTGGATAACTACTCTCGCAAATGGAGGCTCCAACCCAGTTCAACTAAGGCAAAAGTTTCATGCTTTCACCTACGTAATAAACCTGTAAACATGAAACTTAGAATTCCTTTCAGCAATGACACCTTAACTCACAACAAAACACGGAAGATTCTAGCAGTTATTTTAGACGGAGCGGGGAGGTATAAAGACGGAACCTATCACAAATACTCACAAATAAGTACCATACTCCGTGACATCAGGCTACCTTTTGGCGAGACGGTACGCAGCTTTCGGTCGATCTATCGCTAAAGCAGCCCACTGTTAGAATGCCCTTACATGGAGGTGCCCGTGCAATTGAGCTCCGTCCCGTTGAAAAATGAAACCAGATGAAACGAGTGAGTGAAATAGACCCCTACCGGCAAACACTCGAACCAGAAACTTGCAACTGGCACGAAGGTAAAATTTAATTATGACGCATGAGTTAAAATTCACCCCAAGTATCTACACTGAAGCGACAAAGAAATTGGCTCAAGCATGCGTTTCAAATACAGAGATATGTAAACAGGCGGAGTACGGCGCTGTTGTCGGCAACGCCTCTGTAAGACAATAACTGTCTGGCGCATTTGTTAGATCTGTTACTGCTGCTACAATAGCAAGTTATTAAGACGTAAGTGAGTTTGAACGTGGTGTTGTAGTCGGCACACGAGCGATGGAACACAGCATCTCCGAGATGACGATGAAGTGGGGATTTCCCGTACGACCATTTCACAAGTGTACCGTGAATATCAGGAATCCAGTAAAACATCAAATCTCCGACATCGCTGCGGCCGGAAAAAGATCCTGCAAGAACGGGACTAATCGTTCTACGTGATAGAAGAGCAACCCTTCCGCAAATTGCTGGGCCATCAACAAGTGCCAGCATGGGATCCATTCAACGAAACATCATCGGTATGGGCTTTCGGAACCGAAGGTCCAGTCGTACACCCTTTATGCCTCGTCTGGGCCCATCAACACAGACACTGGACTGTTCAAATTCAAATGGCTCCAAGCACTATGGGACTTAACACCTGAAGTCATCAGTCCCCTAGACTTAGAACTACTTAAACCTAACTAACCTAAGGACATCACACACATCCAAGCCCGAGGTAGGATTCGAACCCGCGAGCGTAGCAGCAGTGCGGTTCCGGACTGAAGCGCCTAGAACCGCTCGGCCACAGCGGCCGACCATTGGTCTGTTGACGACTGGAATCATGTTGCCTGGTCGGACGAGTCCCGTTCCAAATTGCACTGAGCAGATGGACGTGTACGGGTATGGAGACAACCTCACTGAATCCATGGACCCTGCATGTCAGCAAGAGACGGTTCAAGCTGATGGAAGCCCTGTAATAGTGTGGGGCGTGTGCAGTTGGAGTGATATGGGACCCCTGATACGTCTGGATACGACTCTGGCAGGTGACACGTACGTAAACATCCTGTCTGATCACCTGCATCCATTCATGTTCATTGTGCATTCCGACGGACTTGGACAATTCCAGCAGGACAATGCGACACCCCACACGTCCAGAATTGCTACAGAGTGGCTCCAGGAACACTCTTCTAAGTTTAAACACTTTCTCTGGCCACCAAAATCTACAGACATGAACATTATTGAGCATATCTGTGATGCCTTGCAACGTGCTGTTCAGAAGAGATCTCCACCACCTCGTACTCTTACGGATTTATGGACAGCCCTGCAGGATTCATGGTGTCAGTTCCCCCCAGCACTACTTCAGACATTAGTCGAGCCCATGCACGTCGTGTTGCGGCACATATTCGTACTCGCAGGGGCCCTACACGATGTTAGGCAGGTCTACCAGTTTCTTTGGCTCTTCATTGTATCTATATTTATGTAGAAGATACGGTATTGTGAAATTAAGTGAATCTTTTTAGAACAAAAAAAACCAGACAGAAACCGTCCTAACAGGCCCTGAAGGCCCAACGGTACCAACCAGCCGCCGTGTCATCCTGAGCCCTTAGGCATCACCGGATGCGGATGTCGTCAGTACACAGCTCTCCCAGGCGTTGTCGGTTGTCGTGAGCAGTGCCACCACTTCTAAATCAAGTAACTCCTCAATGGTCTTAGTGCACTCCGCTTGGCTTCGGTAACGGCGCTGTTTATTCTTATTCAGCAGCAATCCCGAAACGAACAGAGTCTCTTGAAATGTGGCGTCATAGAAAAATATTGAAGATCATATGGGTAGATCGGATACCCAATAAACAGTTAGTGAATGGAATTGAAAAGGGAGGGCTTTATGGTACAACGTGTGTGGGGGGAAGGGAAGGGAGAAATCCTAGAGTTAGGCCAAGGCTTGATTATAGTAAACACGTTCATGTGGATTTAGGTCGCAGTAGTTACGCGGAGATGAAGAGGCTTAAACAGCACAGAGTAGCGGGGAGAGCTGCATCAAACCAGTCCTCGGGCTGAAAACCACAACTCAGCAGTGTTCAGTATTTTGGTGTGGAGAGTGTTGAACACAGGCAGGAGTTACTGTGTGGCATGGAGCAGCCGATTTGATGGTATATGTGTGCACGACACACCAGCGAGAAAATACTCGTAAATATCAATCAATACATTTTACAGAGTTCTCGGGAACGATACCGATATAGATTGAAGGTTCTAAATAGATTGCATGAACAGGATATGCATACTTGTATCCTACTATGGGAACGGGGGCTATGTACAAGCTTTCTGCTGAAACGAGCAGCTTTACGCCGAGGTTCTATCAATAAGAGGAGCACTCAGATTCGCATTGCATAATATCAATGATATTCTGACAGTAAAGACTGCCGTTGCGCCCTCGAAAAGTTAGAACATCAGGCCTGGAACTTGAAAACTGACTACTGTCTCTTCGAAGTACAGGACCTAATCTATCAGTGTATCGAGCAAGAGAAAAAGTTCAACTTCTCTGGGTGAAAGGGGAATCCAGAGCCATGGACAAGAAAATAGTTGATCAATCAGCAACTAGTAATATACGAAATTGCTTTTCAGAGACCACTACCAGCTAGAAAAAATTGTTGATTTACTAAATTATTTAATGAAGCAACGTGTTTCGAGGTATGAACCTCATCTCCTGGCTGCAATAGCAATACAAAAACGTTTAACAAAAGTGTACATAAGTACTGAAGTTTTCGGTACAGTTTTGACATTTGTTATGATCATTCTGCGGAGATAGAAAAGGAAAACCTAATGTGTGAATATCCACTTCTTTTCTGGTCTGCCGTTCACATAAAGGATTTTAAATAACCACTCACATTGCTCATGTGAAATGGCTACCTTCTTCCCCATTGTTATAGAGACATCTGAACACACCACAAGGAGATAGCCATTTCATATTAACGATGAGAGTGATTATGTAAATTTCCTTATGTGAACAGCGGAGCAATCAACGAAGTGAATATTGTCTCAATTAGATACCATTTCTTTCTCAGCATGACTAACACAGCACATGCCAAAACTTCACAAAAACACTTTAATATCTATGTGTACTTTCGTTACTGCCATTCTAACCTGAAGATGTGGTTTATAGCCTACCTCGAAATATGATGCTTCTTTAAATAACTTAGTAAATCAAAAAAATTTTGTGACTTGTAGCGATCTCTGGAAATCCTTTTCATATTTTTGAAACAGTTATGGTCCATTAACAGTCAATATGGCTTTAAGGATTAATATTATGTGTACGTCTGCTTCATGCGGCCTTTGCAGCCACTGTACGAAAGGGGCACTTGATAAATGGTACCGATTCTGGGAAACCTCTCATATGACGAGAGGACAACACATTAATTCCTAAAGAAAGATGATATTCAACGTTAAGACATACACGACGACAGTCGACATGACTAAAAGGAACGCGAATGCAAAGTTTTAACCTCCTCGTATAGCGAATGTGAATCCTCATAACTGGCACACCTAAATCACTCAGCTGTTTCTGCCACGCCAGTCAGTCGGCCAAACTCTAGAAGGCAGTCGTCGGACAGGGAATTTCCCTACCCACAAGTGTCACAATCCTTGCACGACAACCAAAAATATATGTCCACGTTGCAAATACTATCAAGAGGAGGACATTTACCTGTAAATTCCAAGATGTGAAGACACAACAACCGACTGACTCCACAGATGCATAACAGCAACTGGTACGAAGAGAGAAAACTGTCTGCATTCATTTTTATAATTGGTTGTTTGTGTACAGTGTTCAACTCTAGCTCTTCGCCCTGAAGACCACAACAGCATGCAGAGGATGTTAATAACTGCCGGCCGGGGTGGCAGAGCAGTTCTAGGCGCTATAGTCTGGAACCGCGCGACCGCTACGGTCGCAGGTTCGAATCCTAACTCGGGCATGGATGTGTGTGATGTCCTTAGGTTAGTTAGGTTTAAGTAGTTCTAAGTTCTAGGGGACTGATGACCTCAGAAGTTAAGTCCCATAGTGCTCAGAGCCATTTGAACCATTTTGTTAATAACTGACAAATATTTACACTCGTGGTAAGTACTAGGGGTGTTTATAACTAAAAATAAATATCTAATAGAGCTAGGGTTGAATCAGAAAGTTAACATGTTTGTGTTCTTTGGAGTTTTAACGTGTTATTAAGAAAGTGTGAAATGAATCGAAAATTCGCTGTAAACATAATAAATGAACACATAATTGTGAACATTAAATAACAATGTAATTGGATAAATAGCTGAGCAGTGGAGGTCAAATAAATACAATTAAAAAGTCACTCTTGGGTATGGGATACTACTCCACCTACATGGGAATATACAGGGTGGTCAGGAACAATATGAAAAGCTTGTAAGGGTGTTGCAGAGTAGCTTGCGCTGAGAAAGAACTGTTAAGGGAAAAAATCGATTCGTTGCTCCGCTTCCTATTTGATTAGCATTGAAGTTAGCCAATCACGCTGTTGAGCGCGCAGATTCTAGCGGCCCGCCAGATGTAGCTATTGTCAGTTGTTCTCACAGCTTTATATCTGTGATGTTAGACTCCGTGATCATATTTTATCATCGTATGCACAGCTATTCTGGTTTCGAGTAGACAAGCGCCGAGATTTCCGTACACTCTTACTTCTTTCTGTCTTATCAACGAACTCTGTCCCATCTCCTCGACCTTAACGTTGTTGTCTGATCAGCATGGCAGAAACACCCGTTCCCATCTGAGCAAAATCCTTTCTGTTCCACTCCATCGTTCAGCCACTTTCTCGAAGTCTTTCTCAGTAGCAGGCACCCGACTCTGGAATAACTTTCCGCATTATGTTACAGAACTAAATGACATCTCCAGTTTCCAAAGGCAATAAATGACATATCTACTAAAGCAACAATAAGGATTACCATTGTCCTTACATGAACTCCTTACCCTTGTACATCCTTCTTTCCAATCAGATCTTCCTCATATCCCAGTAATCTTAGCTCGTGGAGTCTCCTTAAATTTCCTTTCCACAGAGCTAATTACATCAGAAGACATTTATTTTGTAGTCCTATAAATTCTTTTAATATCTGCCACTATTATTATTATTATTAGTGCCAGCAGCTGCAGTAGTAAAAGTACTGTCAGTATTAACTTTATTAGTTCACAGTCAGTATTATTCACTCACATGCCGGCCGGTGTGGCCAAGCGGTTCTAGGCCCTTCAGTCTGGAACCACGCGACCGCTACAGTCGCAGGTTCTAATCCTGCCTCGGGCATGGATGTGTGTGATGTCCTTAGGTTAGTTAGGTTTAAGTAGTTCTAAGTTCTAGGGGACTGATGACCTCAGATGTTATGTCCCATAGTGGTCAGAGCCATTTGAACCATCACTCACATGCCGGCCGATGTGGCCGAGCGGTTCTAGACGCTTCAGTCCGGAACCGCGCGATCGCTATGGTCGCAGATTCGAATCCTGCCTCGGGCATGGATGTGTGTGATGTCCTTAGGTTAGTTAGGTTTAAGAAGTTCTAAGTTCTAGGGGACTGATGACCTCATATGTTAAGTCCCACAGTGCTCAGAGCCATTTGAACCATTTTCACTCACATTGCCACATCAGACACTCAAATCATTTTAGTACTATTTGTCATATTAAAATTAATGTTCCTTAAGTAAAAATTATGTAAAAAAGGTAATGTGTGTGTGAACCCCCGGTCCTATGTAAGAGAGGGCCTGATGACCCTAATCACATCAGGTTAAATAAATAAATGACAGTGCACGAGACTACTCGGGCTTTGGGTTGGATTGTATACTTACTACCGCCCCATGTCCAATTTTTGTATCGCTGTCTTGTTCGGTTTTAGGAAACCAAACGCAGTGAGCTTTTGGTGACAGCATCTCTGGCGGGAAGCTTGAATTTGCTCTCCCAACGGCCTGACTGGCTAACTTCAATGCTAATTAACAAGGAAACGACACAACATATCGAAATATTTTCTTCAGAGCATAGCCTACCCTACAACACCCTTACAAGCTTTTCAGACTGTTTCTAACCACCCTGTATAGGGTGGTTCCTGAACGATTATATACACTTTGAGGCCTAATGGAGGAGGACACTTTTAATGAGACGCAATTCTAATACAGCCTTTTCCTCATACCCTTTGCTTTAATAAATCTACACCTAAACGATTACTCTGCAATCCACAATTAAGTGCCTAGCAGATGGTTCATCGAATCACATTTAAGCTACTTCTGCACCGTTCCACTCTTGAAAAGCGCGCGGTAAAAACACTTAAATAAATCTTTCCGCGTGAGCTCTGCCTGCTCTTATTTCATTATGATGATCATTTCTCCCTACGTAGGTGGGCGCCAACAAAATATTTTCACACTCTGAGGAGAAAGTTGGTGATCGAGGTTTCATGAGAAGGTCCTCCTGGAGCGGAAAACGCCTCTGCTTTGACGACTGCCACACCAATTCGTGTGTCATATCCGTGGCACGCTCTCCCTTATTTCGCGATAACACAAAACGAGCTGCCCTTCTTGGAACTTTCCCGATGTACTCCGTCAATCCCACTGCTCACAGCAACACTCCAGCACACCAGTCTCTTTAGTTGACCTGTTACATTTTCTAAGTGTTCTGCCAATAGATCGTAGTCTTTGGTTTACTTTACCCACAACGCTATCTAAGTGAACTTTCTGACAGGATATCACGAATATGGTTTCACAACTGAATCGATCTCCATAGTGTGGGGCGGCGGATGAGTTTGTAATAATAAACTAAAAAAAAATCTGATTGCTGGATATATGCTTGCGTGTTGAATCATTTTCTAGCTTTTAGAATGTTGTTATTGCTGTCTTTTGCCGTTCTCAACACTGGCTCTCTATTTACTCCGTGACCCCCAGAAAGTGATTTAATAAAACTTGGAGCCAGTAAATAGATATCCTAGTGCCCACTTTACCTGAGAATGTTCTTATAGCTGCAGCTTATAGCTCTGAGGAATTAGGAGATTGTCCGGGATTTCTAATCAAAAACAGTTTTCCAAAATAGTTGAGTATATTCTGAAATTCACTGATAAACAACACAAGTATCCCTACAACCTAACTAACAGAACAGTCCAGAGTCTAATACGCTGATGCAACTATAAATGTCCGAATCAAATGTTAAAAAGAATGCTCGCCATAATTTGATGAAAATATTTCATCAAACGCCACGCTAAATATTTGGTAGAATGTCTGTCCCGCGACGGCACGTGAAAAATTATGACAATACGCAAACTGAAGCTAGATAATGAAAATCATTCCAGAATTAACACTTCACATGAAATGTTCTCATGGTTCCGCATATCTCTAGTAACTTAATACGGCACCCGAGGCTGTTTGTAGCAGATACACTGATGCGACGCGACTACCGACACAGATGGCGTGTCATTCAGTGTCTGGAGAGAACTGGGGCCTTGCTTCCTCGCGCAGTGTTCTTATATATAAAGCCGCGGTGCGGACGGCTGAGGGAACGCCTGATCAAATCCGCTATCCCGACTAGCCGCTGGGCTAGTAACGCACCACTTCAAGTTACATAATAATTTATAGCTTCTTTGGCTGATGGCCGAAGAAGCTCTTAATTTAAACGTGCATTCAGCACGCAGGTAAGTATTGATAATAAAATTTTGACGTGGCTAAGTTAAATATTTCGGGCGAGAGAATTAATCTAATTACACAGCACGCAGCAGATGAGCTCTGAACTGTCCCTTTTGAGATCCGCTATTGCTATAATTTTATAGGTATTAAAAAGAAACTTTACATATCTTCATAATCATAGCGGACCTCCAACCTATTTAAATCTAAACATCCTAGCCTTATTTACTAACCTACTTAATCTATCTTGCTTCCTTCAGTTTTGAGACGAAAACCAGAAAATCATGAATTTCCACTAAAGTCTTAATTTGTGAAATCCAAAGTACTGTTTTTATTAAATCATTATGAAAGATGAATCTAAATATAAATTTTGAAGTCTCTAGCTCTGTTCTGTTGCGCCAATGATTTTTCCAGAAAAACGTCCAAATCTCGGAAATGGCTGAAGTTATCGAACTGATATTTAACACACATTAATTTAGTATTATTTCTGACATGCTAGAAAAGTTTTAGTTCATTTGCTTGATTTTTAAGGTATTGCGCAACATTTATGATGTCAGAGCTAGTTACAGCAGATTGGCTGGCACATAATGGAAACTGACGTGAATTTACTACAGCGTGAGTAGGCTGCTTCCCTACATCACCCTCTACTTAAATTTTTTGTTTATGAATGTTAATGAATGAAAAAAAAATTTAATTACAAAAAGGGAAGCAAGAGTACAGTTTAACTCCCTATGAAAAATCAAAATTGAAATATAAACCTGTAGAAACATTAAAGAAAACTGATTACCTACATTAATTATTTAAATTGTAGGCATGTTCACTGCCTTTTTAAACAATGTCATTACTCAAAATTTTAAGCAAAGTCAACGAAATATTTTGGCATACATATTGCCTTAGACAAACAAACACACACAAATTGAAAAATTATGAAAATCTTAGATCCATTAAATACATTCTTCCATACACAAATTCAAAGAAAATAACATGACACATAAACAGATGATTATCTCTTAGCAGTCTTTTCTAAACCTGAAAGAAAAGTTCACAAATAATTTTTACACACGTGGTTGTAGCCGCTTTGGCTGGCGTCCTACACTTCCATTCACAAGGGTAGAGGAGGGGAAGTTGCTATGGTGTGCGTTCTTCACGTTCTCTCTAAATTACAGGGGGAAAGGGGAGGGGTCACTGTGAGTTGTGTCCAAGTCACTCCACGCTTTCACGCAGCTACCAGGCTGCCATTATCTGGTTTGTCCTGTAGAACAAACAAAAAGAATGCCTCAGACTCTGTTCACTTAATATCTAAGGGTGGGTCACAATGAAATGGGGATATATACATTTTATCCTTCAGTATGTTGCTGGAACAAAGTTAACAGAATTTTTTTTTTTTCAATTCTACTCTCGTGGTTACTTAATTGTCATAAAATCGGTAAACAAATGGTTCAAAACGCCATTAGTCACTTCAGAGAAAATTTATGCTCCTAAGGCATACAATCATGAATCATATTTAATCTGAATTTATTATTTCTGGGCCGGAACACTGAACCAATGCTCGGTACATCCTTGATACATTTGCATCTTAAGCACTTAACTGACTCATCTTTGATTACCTTATTCTTAGAGATAGTATGAGTATGATTAGTGGTTGTTTTCTCAGCTTCCATGTACATGTGAGTAACTTTTGGTAATAGTACAGTTTTGAGTGTTCAAAACACACTACGTTTAGTTGACTACAAAATCCACTTATTGGTCCTCTGCTGTTGTCAGTTCCACATCTGCAATTAGGTACTTACTTACTTAGAAGTGTATTTATGCTGAGCTAAAATAGTGTTTCACGTCTGTCAGTATGTTATTTATTTATTTTGCTAGTGTATGTACTTATTTAACACTCACTCTATTAATATTTAAAGCATAGGATAGCACATTCATTTCATATTCATAGTGTATTGCAGCTGATTAGTTTGCTCACGTGGCAATCCATTTCCACTCGATCGGACGCTGAAACCTCAGGTAGTCTCTCTCAGACCTACCACTAAACTGCATCAAATAATTATGGACGAGCGTAATGCTAAATTCCTTAAACCTATAGGACACCATGAGCTGCTCTGTTTCATCTAACATAAGGGTACCTATGGTCGCATTCACGCCTCCAACTCATAACCTCAATACGTGTAGGTGTATCCTGTCACACACTACACTAAAATAATGGCCAGCTCCAACCTTATAAATACTTCAGGGACGTGTCCTTCACGTCTCAACCACAAACACTGCTCAATTCTATTACACTGCCTTTCCTTGCTATACCAGGTGAGTTTATCCTTACAACTTATCTGCATATTTTTCATAACACTAAGCAATCTCTTTTATTATTAATTAGTTAGCTCTACAGCATACACTAGGTTTCACTACCACTTCAGATCCTGCTTGTACATGAATTCATACATCTTTTTAAGTTACTGTTGGTGGACCATTTCCAATAAAACAACACTTTGTAGTTACTATATTACCAGGGTACTATACATAATTGTTACTTAAATACATTTGTATCTTCATTACGTCATACTTCTCTATTGTTTGTCACTATTAGGTTTGTCACATTAGGTATTTTTCTTCACTAATCGGTAGATAGAATGGTTACATAACTCATGGCTTGATAGTCATAACGGAAAATTTTAATGCATGAAAGAAGAGGTCGAAATTTTTGGGGATAGGAAAGATGAAGAGTGAGTGAGACCTGAAAAGGAAAGAAGATCTCACACAGCTGGGACTGCACAGCTGCCACACTGTGTAAAGGTTACAGAACAACCTCCTCCCTACAGCATTCATTGGTTTAATGCTGTAAAGAAGAGTTAGAAATTTTTGAGGACAGGAAAGATGAAGAGTGAGTGAGACCTGAAAAGGAAAGAAGATCTCACACAGCTGGGACTGCACAGCTGCCACACTGTGTAGAGGTTACAGAACGACCTCCTCCCTACAGCATTCATTAGTTTAATGCTGTAAAGAACAGTTAGAAATTTTTGGTGGATAGAAAAGATGAAGAGTGAGTGAGACCTGAAAAGGAAAGAAGATCTCACACAGCTGGGACTGCACAGCTGCCACACTGTGTAAAGGTTAAAGAACAACCTCCTCCCTACAGCATTCATTGGTTTAATGCTGTACTGATAATCATACCGGAAAATTTAATGTATGAAAGAAGATGTCGAAATTTTTGGGGATAGGAAAGATGAAGATTGAGTGAGACCTGAAATGGGAAAGAAGATCTCACACAGCTGGGACTGCACAGCTGCCACACTGTGTAGAGGTTAAAGAACAACCTCCTCCCTACAGCATTCATTGGTTTAATGCTGTACTGATAATCATACCGGAAAATTTAATGTATGAAAGAAGATGTCGAAATTTTTGGGGATAGGAAAGATGAAGATTGAGTGAGACCTGAAATGGGAAAGAAGATCTCACACAGCTGGGACTGCACAGCTGCCACACTGTGTAGAGGTTAAAGAACAACCTCCTCCCTACAGCATTCTGTGGCTACCTATGAATCTGCCAGGTCGATCTGAAAATACTTTATGATGCCTTTTTAGAACCTGTCTCAGTTCTTCCTTTGAATTGGCTGAAATCCTATCGATTTCCTGCAATTTAGTTTCTATTTTGTCTAAAATAATTGCTTCTTCTTCTTCTTCTGTATTCAGCTTATTGTTATTAAGATTAACACCTTCGTCCCAATACCTCCTATTTTGCAGAACTCGTATAGGCAGCTCCCAAGTTTCATGATCAGTTACTACATGTTTATCACTAAAAGGTACTATAACTACTCCGGTTATTGGCAAGACCATTTTCAACTGGCTTCCTTCAAAGTCAACAACACTCTGATATTTTGACAAGAAATCTATGCCAATTAAAACCTCAATACTGAGATTGTTTACAATTAAACATGGATGATCAATTAAATTACCATTAATGTTAAAGGGTAGTAAAGCTTCTTGCTTTACCGTTTTTGACACCTTGCCAGTAGCACCAATTATTCTTAGTCCTGATACCCTCATTACAGTAAGTTTGTCTTTACCAGGTAATGCATCAAAGAAAGATTGAGATATTGCACTCACCTCACTTCCACTGTCTAAGAGACAACGTACATTGATACCCAACATATTCACTATTATTATAGGGTGGCTTATTCTAGGTTGTACAGGTGGTTCCTCAGATTCATCTAATAGTTCCTTTTGGATTCGTCTCCAACTAAAGTGATCAACATCTGTCTTCATTACATTTAGGTCACAGTGTGTAGGGGTTTCCTGAATTACATTCTCAGCTGCTTTTTCCAGTCGGTCTATTAATTTTAAATCGAAACACCGCACGACTTCATTACATTCAGTTTGCTGAACATGACCCAAATTACTGTAGTCTGAGCGATTCTGCGCCTCCAGACCGGGCATAATACTAGTTACAGCTAAACTACTTTCACCATTATCGTCGGTTTCCTTCTCAAGTGACAACTGGTCACAGCTACTGGGTTCATCGACCCCAAACAGCCTACCCTCTACATTCTCACTTATCTCCTGTCCTAAATCTATTAGTACATTATCAACATCCTGCACAGGCACTTTAGATAAGAGCACATCATCCTCATCGTAAATATAAGCATGAATTTCTTCTGCTTCTTCACCTGACAATTCAGTATTTTGTAGCTCGTCCCTATCGTTACACTGCTGCGCCTTCTCTTTCTCTTCCCACTTAGAAAGCGTCTCTAACACGGTATCTATCAAATACTGTGAGTGATCTAATATTTCTGTTGTATCCTTAGGTGCTACCGACTCTTCATCCACATGTTCAGTTTGAGTATTCTGATCTGTCTTACCAATTCCCTTAACTACTGGCATAGGAAAAGTAACCGCCTGGTGAGCGCCAGTGTCCTCATAGACGGGAACTAGTTTTCCTGCCTCGGCCTACTACTGTTTCCTTTAGTTTCATTATAGTTAGCTGGCATAGCATTACTTTCCGTACTGTTGTTTACATGCATATTTCTGTTTGGAACAAAATTATTATCCCTTGGACGCCATTGTTGGTTCTGATAATTATTTCCCCAATTCCTACCTCTCTTAGGATTACGAACACCTACTGTTCTGATGTTTACATTGCCATTTTGCTCGTTCCTAAAATTACTACCATTATTATTAGCATTTCTATTATTACGTGCTTGCCCCTCATTGGCAGCAACACGTTCTACACGTTCCAAATACTCAATGAAACGATCCAGATTGTCTCTAGGGGCTGATATAATTCTAGTTTGCCAGTACCATGGCAGTTTAGCTTCCAGACCTAGTATAATCATTTCTGGTTTTAGCTTTTCCGCCAAATGTGACAAACGTGAAATCCATGACCTAGCAAATTCTTTAATTGATTCCTTGCCTGCATTGAAGCGTTTTCCACTCCAAAATTCTCTCAACACTTCATTTTGCTTATTGCTAGACCAATATTCATTAATAAAAGCTGTTTTAAATTCCGCTAATGTTTTACATTTCAACATAACATCAGCTGACCAACGCATGGCGTCACCTGCTAAATGGCTTCTAACAAACGAGATTTTCTCTCGTTCAGACCAAGTTGGTGGAATCACATCTTCAAAATCGTTCCAGAAATCTAGCGGGTGGATATTTTTGTCTGGATCGAACCGTAAGAACTGCCGACACCCGATAAAAGCGGCGTTTGCAGCTACAACTTGTTGTGTATTACCATTACCAGAAGTTACTGAAGCTACTTTACTCTCAATGTTAGCAATGTTAGTACTAATATTTTCCACTTTCATTTCAACATTATCTACTCTTTGCACAATATGAGTAGTGTCAGTTTTGATTGCTTCTACTTCTGCTTGACATATGTTTACTTTTATATTAACATCTTTAAATCTATCTGAGCACAGTTCAGATTTCGCTTCGATCTTTTCTGTTAACTTGTGCTCCAGCTTCGCATCTTCCATTTGGAAGTCTTTGCGAACCTCAGCAACTTCGGATTTAACTGTTTTATACATTTCAGAAAACTGTTGAGCAACCTTTTTCTTAATATCCTCATGGTTGTAATCAATTTTATAATTCAAACTGTCCAGATCCTCTTTCAACTTATTGCAACTAGCCTTGAAAGAATTTTCTAATTCAGCTTTATTGGATTCTAATTTATTGTCCATTGCCTCAAATCGTTTATTAAAATTGGTTTGGCTGGCCACAATTCTGTTATTTACCTCAATTATATCAGATTTTAACTCAGCTGTCATACTAGCATTACTGGCTGACATTTCAGCATTATTGGATTCTAATTTATTGTTCATTGCCTCAAACCGCATATTAAAATTTGTTTGACTGGCAGCTATTGCTTGTAATATAACATTTAGATCAACAGCCCCAGCATCTTTGGGTTGCTCACTAGCTGGCTTTTTATCACACTCAGGTGACGAAAAACTAGCTCCAATACCAGAATCATCAAAACCAAATGAAACTTCTGATTGATTAGTCATATCTAACTGCTCCTTCTTAAACTCTACCATCTCTGATGACTGTTTCATTTTTAATTCATCAGAGAAACTATCATCCAATAAATTTACAATTTCTACCTTCTGCTTTACTACAGGGGTTTCTATTATTTAATCATTGCCCCTTCGCACTCTACTGTCAGGAGACAATACTTCATGTTTCACCTTAACATTACTACTTTCATGCATATTTACACTTGAACCGTTGTCTGAATTTACAGTTCCCTCAACAGACATAGGTTCTAATTTAAGTTTAAACTCAGTTTCTTTTGGCGGTTCCATCGCCGACAGTCTTTTAGTGCAGGTTAGTAAAATTTTTAACAGCTTTTCACTTAACTTAGTTCCTTCTGCACGACGTATGGCGTTGCCGGCGCGGCGTACCAGGATTCCTGATGCGACGTGGCACGTTGAGCTGCGGACGGCTCTCCGACGGCTGTTGTGTGTTTGCGTGGCCCGCAATTGCAGGCTCTGCGCCGGCTGCTCCAGGGGACGATTGCGGTACAGCGAGACTGGCTTCTCGCGATGCCGGCAGCACCGCTAGACTCAGTGCCAGCTCCGTCAATCCAGATGCGTTGTTAATCCAATTGCGTCGTCCACATGCACACGTAACACATTCATTGTTCTATTCTCAGTTGCGTGTCGCATTTCACTCGCGAATCCGAATAGTTAAAAATCACTTTCACTTAGTCGATTTTCCCGGCCGATGCACCATGTGTGGGGCGGCGGATAAATTTTTAGTTTGTAAAAAAAAAATTAATTTACTGTAGACTGTAGAAACGTTTCCCGGCCGATGCACCATATGTGGGGCGGCGGATGAGTTTGTAATAATAAACTAAAAAAAAATCTGATTGCTGGATATATGCTTGCGTGTTGAATCATTTTCTAGCTTTTAGAATGTTGTTATTGCTGTCTTTTGCCGTTCTCAACACTGGCTCTCTATTTACTCCGTGACCCCCAGAAAGTGATTTAATAAAACTTGGAGCCAGTAAATAGATATCCTAGTGCCCACTTTACCTGAGAATGTTCTTATAGCTGCAGCTTATAGCTCTGAGGAATTAGGAGATTGTCCGGGATTTCTAATCAAAAACAGTTTTCCAAAATAGTTGAGTATATTCTGAAATTCACTGATAAACAACACAAGTATCCCTACAACCTAACTAACAGAACAGTCCAGAGTCTAATACGCTGATGCAACTATAAATGTCCGAATCAAATGTTAAAAAGAATGCTCGCCATAATTTGATGAAAATATTTCATCAAACGCCACGCTAAATATTTGGTAGAATGTCTGTCCCGCGACGGCACGTGAAAAATTATGACAATACGCAAACTGAAGCTAGATAATGAAAATCATTCCAGAATTAACACTTCACATGAAATGTTCTCATGGTTCCGCATATCTCTAGTAACTTAATACGGCACCCGAGGCTGTTTGTAGCAGATACACTGATGCGACGCGACTACCGACACAGATGGCGTGTCATTCAGTGTCTGGAGAGAACTGGGGCCTTGCTTCCTCGCGCAGTGTTCTTATATATAAAGCCGCGGTGCGGACGGCTGAGGGAACGCCTGATCAAATCCGCTATCCCGACTAGCCGCTGGGCTAGTAACGCACCACTTCAAGTTACATAATAATTTATAGCTTCTTTGGCTGATGGCCGAAGAAGCTCTTAATTTAAACGTGCATTCAGCACGCAGGTAAGTATTGATAATAAAATTTTGACGTGGCTAAGTTAAATATTTCGGGCGAGAGAATTAATCTAATTACACAGCACGCAGCAGATGAGCTCTGAACTGTCCCTTTTGAGATCTGCTATTGCTATAATTTTATAGGTATTAAAAAGAAACTTTACATATCTTCATAATCATAGCGGACCTCCAACCTATTTAAATCTAAACATCCTAGCCTTATTTACTAACCTACTTAATCTATCTTGCTTCCTTCAGTTTTGAGACGAAAACCAGAAAATCATGAATTTCCACTAAAGTCTTAATTTGTGAAATCCAAAGTACTGTTTTTATTAAATCATTATGAAAGATGAATCTAAATATAAATTTTGAAGTCTCTAGCTCTGTTCTGTTGCGCCAATGATTTTTCCAGAAAAACGTCCAAATCTCGGAAATGGCTGAAGTTATCGAACTGATATTTAACACACATTAATTTAGTATTATTTCTGACATGCTAGAAAAGTTTTAGTTCATTTGCTTGATTTTTAAGGTATTGCGCAACATTTATGACGTCAGAGCTAGTTACAGCAGATTGGCTGGCACATAATGGAAACTGACGTGAATTTACTACAGCGTGAGTAGGCTGCTTCCCTACAATAGGCATGTAATTTAATTACAGGTCACTTGTGAAGAACAGTGTGAAAAGCCTTCTGGGAACCTAAATACATGGAATAAATTTCGCGCCTCCTGTCGATAACACTCATTACTTTGTGAGAGTAAAGAGCTAGTTGTGTTTCACAAGAACGATATTTTCTAAATCCTTGTTGGCTATTTGACAATAAATCGTTTAGGTGATTGATAAAGTTCGAGCAAAGTATATGTTTCGAACTCCTATTGCATATCGATGTTAGTGATATGGGTCCACAATTCCGCGGATTACTCTTATTTCCTTTCTTGGCTATTGGTGTGACTTGTGCAATTTTCCAGTCTTTGAGTACGGGTCATTCTACGAAGCCGGCCGGGGTGGCCGAGCGGTTCTAGGCGCTACAGTCTGGAACCGCGCGACCACTACGGTCACAGGTTCGAATCCTGCCTGGGGCATGGATGTGTGTGATGTCCTTAGGTTAGCTAGGTTTAAGTAGTTCTAAGTTCTAGGGGACTGATGACCTCAGATGTTAAGTCCCATAGTGCTCAGAGCCTTTCTACGAAGGATTGCTAAGTATCACGCTATTGTATCAGCATACTCTGAAAGGAACCTGACTGATTTACAGTCTGGACCGGAAGCCTTGCCTTACAACAATGGCAAGACCACTTTCGGGAAAACTACCTGTGTCGGCCGCATGGTCGGCCCCCAGGCGTGCGCCGCCCGGCTTGTAAGAGAGCCTGGGTTTACCACCGCACGGGAGGGAGGCAAAGATTTTCTGTACGGATTTTCCCCAAGCTGGGCTGCCCAGACTTACGGCGCCAGGGCGTCTCTTTTGTTACACCCCAAGTGGGGCGCTTTGTCCACTGTGGGCTTTGAGTACAATACGTTTCCGGGCACTAAGGCCTTTGGCACCATTCGCAAACGATTCATCGTACTGACAAACACACAAACTTGATGTTTCAGCGTGCAGTGATATACGGCGTGTACCAGAACGCCACCCGCAAACTTTCAGATGTGGTAGTATGAAGCAAAACAGGAAAAAGTATCTAGCGCACATGGGCTCTAAAATGTATATCTTAAAAACTACGAGCACTTGTTTATCTTAGCTACTGAGACATACGCTCCCTTAATGAAAGCTCTCTGCTTTCCATATTTTGAGAAGTGATAGCATGAAAAAAATGTGCAGTAAAAAGTGCATACATTGAGAGCTATGGGCACTACTTCGTTTTCGCTACTGTGAAACACATCTCTTCTACTGAACTAGTGCTCATACAACTTAAGATGCACATTTTAGAGCCCATGTTTACTGGACACTGTTTTCTCGTTTGGTCCATACTATTTCATACTAAAATATGGAAAGCAAACAGATTACAGAGGAAGAGATGTGTTTAACAGTATCAAAGACGAACAAATGATCTTATCTCTTAAGGTATGTATTTTAGACCTCATGTTTACTAGACTTTTTTCTTCTTTTGGCCATATTACCACCTTCGAAAATTTGTCGATGGAATCCTGGTTCATCCTGTATATTTATAATAGTAAGTAGGAACACAAAAAATTGCGACCTGCCACTTATTTCCGTTAACTAGCTTTCAGGTGTCTTCAGCCTGCAGTTAAGGTATTCACAAGTTACATGTTCGTGTTTTTAGAGTGAAGCTGAGTACTGCAGGTTGATTCTCTTTGACAATAAAATAGGTAACAGTATAGTGTGTCGTCTTATGTGTCATTTATGTGGCAAGTTGTGTAGTGAAACGAATTTCTTTACGTACTGCGGCGATTTGGCCGGTTTCGGTGTCCAGTAGCTAACCGACAGCTTGCATTGTCAAAGCCTCTCAGCTGAAGCGTTAAATACTACTTGCATGTAATACCAAAAGTTTAACACATACTGTCTTTCACACCCTGCCTATTATACACTAATTCACCCCCCCCCCCCCTCTCTCTCTCTCTCTCTCTCTCTCTCTCTCTCTCTCTCACACACACACACACACACACACACATACACACACACACACACACACACACACACAGACTGCCTCCAACCACGCTAAATCATAACATCTCCTCACGTTTTCTTGTGAAAAACCCTTTCGGATAACTGTCAGTTAGTTACATGTTCGTGTATGACTGACATGGTTTCTATTCAGATGTAGAACGAGTCACCACAAAACAGAACAGTGACTTAAAGTAATAAATCGGATTTATTAGTCTTTCACATTTCACGTGTCACGAGGGTAACATACTCAAATTTAACGTTGCCTTCGGTACTACAAATGGAACTAGTTTTTTTCAGTAAATTTGTCTATACGAGAGAATTGTAAGAAAAGAAGATATCAGTCTAGATTCAAAATTAGCGTTTTTACTTGTCGGATATTTTACACTACTGGCCATTAAAATTGCTAAAACAAGACGAAATACAGATGATAAACGGGTACCCATTGGACAAATATATTATACTAGAACTGACATGTGATTACATTTTCACGCAATTTGGGTGCATAGATCCTGAGAAATCAGTACCCAGAACATCCACCTCTGGCCGTAATAACGGCCTTGATACGCCTGGCGTACTGTGACGAGCCAGTTGCTCGGCCACCATTGACCAGACGTTTTCAATTGGTGAGAGATCTGGAGAATGTGCTGGTCAGGGCAGCAGTCGAACAATTTCTGAACCCAGAAAGGCTCGTACAGGACCTGCAACATGCGGCCGTGCATTATCCTGCTGAAATGTAGGGTATCGCAAGGATCGAATGAAGGGTAGAGCCACGGGTCGTAAAACATATGAAATGTAGCGTCCACTGTTCAAAGTGCCGTCAATGCGAACAAGAGGTAACCGAGACGTGTAACCAATGGCACCCCATACCATCACGCCGGGTGATACGCCAGTATGGCGATGACGAATACACGTTTCCAATGTGTGTTCACCGCGATGTCGCCAAACACGGATGCGACCATCGTGATGCTGTAAACAGAACCTGGATTCATCCGAAAAAATGACGTTTTGCAATTCGTGCACCCAGGTTCGTCGTTGAGCACACCATCGCAGGCGCTCCTGTCTGTGATGCAGCGTCAAGGGTAACCGCAGCCATGGTGTCCGAGCTGATAGTCCATGCTGCTGCAAACGTCGTCGAACTGTTCGTGGAGATGGTTGTTGTCTTGCAAACGTCCCCATCTGTTGACTCAGGGATCGAGACGTGGCTGCACGATCCGTTACAGCCATGTGGATAAGATGCCTGTCATCTCGATTGCTAGTGAAACGAGGCCGTTGGGATTCAGCACGGCGTTCCGTATTACCCTCCTGAACCCACCGATTCTATATTCTACTAACAGTCATTGGATCTCGACCAACGCGAGCAGCAATGTCGCGATACGATAAACCGCAATCGCGGTAGGCTACAATGCGACCTTTATCAAAGTCGGAAACGTGTTGGTACGCATTTCTTCTCCTTACACGAGGCATGACAACAACGTTTCACCAGCCAACTCCGGTCAACTGCTGTTTGTGTATGAGGAATCAGTTGGAAACTTTCCTCATGTCAGCACGTTGTAGGTGTCGCCACCGGCGCCAACCTTGTGTGAATGCTCTGAAAAGTTAGTCATTTGCATATCACAGCATCTTCATCCTGTCGGTTAAATTTCGCGTCTGTAGCACGTCATCTTCGTGGTGTAGCAATTTTAATGGCTAGTAGTGTATATATATTACTGGGCAGGTGAGCAACGATTTTTGTGGCTGCATATTCGACTTTAAGAAGATGGGCCCTTGATGAACTGAAAAAACCAGGGGTTGTAGAAAGTTTCAGAGAGAGGGAACGACTGACAAGAACTGGAGAAAGAAATACAGTAGAAGAAGAATTGGTAGCTTTGAGAGATGAAATAATGAAGGCAGCAGAGGATCAAGTAGGTAAAGAGACGAGGGCTAGTAGAAATCCTTGGGTAACATAAAAGATATTTAATTTAACTGATGAAACGACAAAATGTAAAAATGCAGTAAATGAAGCAGGCAAAAAGGAATACAAATGTCTCAGAAATAAGATCGAGAGGAAGTGCAAAATGGATAAGCAGGGATGGCTAGAGGACAAATGTAAGGATGTAGAGGCGCATATCACTAGGGGTAAGATAGATACTGTTTACAGGAAAATTAAAGAGACCTTCGGAGAAAAGGAAATCACTTGTATGAATATTATGAGCTCAGATGGATAACCACTTCAAAGCAAAAAAGGGAAAGCAGAAAGGTGGAAGAAGTATTAGAGGGCCTATACAAGGGAGATATACTTGAGGGCAATGTTATGGAAATGGAATAGGATGCAGATGAAAATGAAATGTGGGATATGATACTGTGTGAAGAATTTGACAGAGCACTGAAAAACTTAGGTCGAAACAAGGCAACATTCCATTAGAACTAATGATAGCCTTGTTAGAGCCAGCCCTGACAAAACTCTACCATCTTGTGAGTAAGATGTATGAGACAGGCGAAATACCCTCAGACTTCAAGAAGAATATAATAATTCCAATCCCAGGGAGAGCAGTTGTTGAAATCTGTGAAAATTACCGAACTATAAGTTTAATACGTCGCGGCTGCAAAATACTAAAACGAATTCTTTATAGACGAACAGAAAAACTGGTAGAAGCCGACCTCGGGGAAGGTTAGTTTAGATTCCGTAGAAATGTTGGAACACGCGAGTCAATACTGACCCTACGACTTATCTTAGAATTTAGATTAAGGAAACGCAAACCTACGTTTCTAGCATTTGTAGACTTAGAGTAAGGTTTAGACAATGTTGTTCGGAATACTCACTTTCAAAATGTGAAGGTAGCAGGCGTCAAATGTTGTTGTTGTTGTGGTCTTGAGTCCTGAGACTGGTTTGATGCAGCTCTCCATGGTACTCTATCCTGTGCAAGCTGCTTCATCTCCCAGTACGTACTGCAGCCTACATCCTTCTGTATCTGCTTAGTATTCATCTCTTGGTCTCCCTCTACGATTTTTACCTTCCACACTGCCCTCCAATACTAAATTGGTGATCCCTTGGTGCCCCAAAACGTGTCCTACCAACCGATCCCTTCTTCTAGTCAAGTTGTGCCACAAACTCCTTCCCAATTCTATTCAATACCTCTTCATTAGTTATGTGATCTACCCATCTAATCTTCAGCATTCTTCTGTAGCACCACATTTCGAAAGCTTCTATTTTTCCTCTTGTCCAAACTACTTATCGTCCATGTTTCACTTCCATACATGGCTATACCTCATACAAATACTTTCAGAAACGACTTCCTCACACTTAAATCTATACTCGATGTTAACAAATTTCTCTTCTTCAGAAACGCTTTCCTTGCCATTGCCAGTCTACATTTTATATCCTCTCTACTTCGACCATCATCAGTTATTTTGCTTCCCAAATAGCAAAACTCCTTTACTACTATAAGTGTCCCATTTCCTAATCTAATTCACTCAACATCACCCGACTTAATTCGACTACATTCCATTATCCTCATTTTGCTTTTGTTGATGTTCATCTTATATCCTCCTTTCAAGACACTGTCCATTCCGTTCAACTGCTCTTTCAAGTCCTTTGCTGTCTCTGACAGAATTACAATGTCATCGGCGAACCTTAAAGTTTTTATTTCTTCTCCATGGATTTTAATACTTACTCCGAATTTTTCTTTTGTTTCCTTTATTGTTTGCTCAATATACAGATTGAATAACATTGAGGAGAGGCTACACCCCGGTCTCACTCCCTTCCCAACCACTGCTTCCCTTTCGTGACCCTCGACGCTTATAACTGCCATCTGATTTCTGTACAAATTGTAAATAGCCTTTCGCTCCCTGTATTTTACCCCTGCTACCTTCAGAATTTAAAAGAGAGTATTTCAATCAACATTGTCAAAAGCTTTCTCTAAGTCTACAAATGCTAGAAACGTAGGTTTGCATTTTCTTAATCTCGCTTCTGAGATAAGTCGTAGGGTCAGTACTACCTCACGTGTACAATATTTCTACAGAATCCAAACTGATCTTCTCCGAGGTCGGCTTCTACCAGTTTTTCCATTCGTATGTAAAGAATTCGCGTTAGTATTTTGCAGCCGTGACTTATTAAACAGATAGTTCGGTAAATTTCACATCTGTCAACTCCTGCTTTCTTTGGGATTGGGATTATTATATTCTTCTTAAAGTCTGAGGGTATTTCGCCTGTCTCATACATCTTGCTCACCAGATAGTAGAGTTTTGTCAGAACTGGCTCTCGCAAGCCTGTCAGTAGTTCTAATGGAATGTTGTCTACTCCCGGGGCCTTGTTTCGACTTAGGTCTTTCATTGCTCTGTCAAATTCTTCACGCAGTATCATATCTCCCATTTCATCTTCAGCTACGTCCTCTTCCATTTCCATAATATCGCCCTCAAGTACCTCGCCCGTGTATAGACCCTCTATATACTCCTTCCATATTTCTGCTTTCCCTTCTTTCCTTAGAACTGGGTTTCCATCTGAGCTCTTGATATTCATACAAGTGGTTCTCTTTTCTCCAAAGGTCTCTTTAATTTTCCTGTAGGCAGTATCTATCTTACCCCTAGTGAGATAAGCTTCTACGTCCTTACATTTGTCCTCTAGCCATACCTGCTTAGACATTTTACACTTCCTGTCGATCTCATTTTTGAGACGTATGTATTCCTTTTTGCCTGCTTCATCTACTGCATTTTTATATTTTCTCCTTTTATCAATTAAATTCAATATTTCTTCTGTCACCCAAGGATTTCTACTAGCCCTCGTCTTTTACCTACGTGATCCTCTGCTGCCTTCACTACTTCATCTCTCAAAGCTACCCATTCTTCTTCTACTGCGTTTCTTTCCCCCATTCTTGTGAATTGTTCCATTATGCTCTCCCTGAAACTCTGTACGACCTCTGGTTTAGTCATTTTATCCAGGTCCCATCTCCGTAAATTCCCACCTTTTTGCAGTTTCTTCAATTTTAATCTACAGTTCATAACCAATAGATTGTGGTCAGAGTCCACATCTGCCCCTGGAAATGTCTTACAATTTAAAACCTGGTTCCTAAATCTCGGTCTTACCATTATATAATATATCTGAAACCCTCTAGTATCTCCAGGCTTCTTGGATGTATACAACCTTCTTTTATGATTCTTGAACCAAGTGTTAGCTATGATTAAGTTGTGCTCTGTGCAAAATTCTACCAGGCGGCTTCCTCTTTCATTTCTTAGCCCCAATCCATATTCACCTACTACGTTTCCTTCTCTCCCTTTTCCTACTACTGAATTCCAGTCACCCATGACTATTAAATTTTCGGCTCCCTTCACTATCTGAATAATTTCTTTTATTTCGTCATACATTTCTTCTATTTCTTCGTCATTTGCAGAGCTAGATGGCATATAAACTTGTACTACTGTAGTAGGCGTGGGCTTTGTGTCTATCTTGGTCACAATAATGCGTTCACTATGCTGTTGGTAGTAGCTTACCCGCACTCCTATTTTTTATTCATTATTAAACCTACTCCTGCATTACCCCTATTTGACTTTGTATTTATAACCCTGTATTCACCTGACCAAACGTGTTGTTCCTCCTTCCACCGAACTTCACTAATTCCCACTATATCTAACTTTAACCTATCCATTTCCCTTTTTAAATTTTCTATCCTACCTGCCCGATTAAGGGATCTGACATTCCACGCTCCGATCCGTAGAACGCCAGTTTTCTTTCACCTGATAACGATGTCCTCCTGAGTAGTCTCCGTGCGGAGATCCGAATGGGGGACTATTTTAACTCCGGAATATTTTACCCAAGTGGGCGCCATCATCATTTAACCATACAGTCAAATTTAGGGAGCGAAAGGCTATTTACAATTTGTACAGAAACAATTTGTACAGTGGCATGAAAGGGAAGCAGTGTTTGGGAAGGGAGTGAGACAGGGTTGTAGCCTATCCCCGATGCTATTCAATCTATATACTGAGCAAGCAGTAAAGGAAACAAAAGAAAAATTTGGAATGGGAATTAAAATCCATGGAGAAGAAATAAAAACTTTGAAGTTTGCTGAAGACCTTGTAATTCTATTAGAGAGTGCAAAGGACCTGGAAGAGCAGTTGAACGGATTGGGTGGTGTCTTAAAAGGAGGATATAAGATGAACATCAACAAAAGCAAAACGAGAATAATGGAATGTAGTCGAATTAAATCAGGTGTTGCTGCGGTAATTAGACTAGGAAATGAGACACTTAAAGTAGTAGACGAGTTTTGCAATTTGGGGAGCGAAATAGCTGATGATGGTCGAAGTAGAGAGGATATAAAATGTAGACTGGCAATGGCAAGAAAAGCGTTACTGAAGACGAGAAATTTTATAACATCGAGCATAGATTTAAGTGTCAGGAAGTTTTTTCTAAAAGTAGATGTATGGGGTGTAGCCACGTATGGAAGTGAAACATGATCGATAAATAGTTTAGACAAGAAGAGAATAGAAGCTTCCAAAATGTGGTGTGCAGAAGAATGCTGAAGATTAGATGGGTAGATCATGTAACTAATAGAATTGGGGAGAAGAGGAATTTGTGGCACAACTTTTCTAGAAGAAGGGATCGATTGGTGGGACATGTTCTTAGACATCAAGGGACCACCAATTTAGTATGGGGGGGGGGGGGGGGCAGCGTGGAGGGTAAAAATCGTAGAGGGAGACCAAGAGGCGAATGCACTGAGCAGATTCAGAAGGACGTAGGGTCCAGTAGTTGCTTGGAGATGAAGTGGCTTATACAGGATTGAGTAGCATGGAGGGCTGCATCAAACCAGTCTCTGGACTGAAGACAACAGCAATAATATTGAGTACATTATCAGATACTGACAGTCTTAGTGAAGAGCGATGAAGATAATTTTTTCTTCCAATGTTGTAACTGTGGACATTACTACACTTCAAATTGTGATAAATTCCTTATTGAGAATTTCATTAGCAAATATACATACTGAGAAGGCGCAATAAGAAGTCTCAATTCCTTGAAGAGGTGCCTCCAAATCAGTGTAGGTTATCAACACATTATTCACACTGGGCAAAAACTATTTCTTCTCTAAGAGATCAGTTACACCAGAAATTTATGTCGTAAAACATTAACGTTAGGAAATATGCAAAAATATTAAAAGCTTGATTTGTTTGTCATCAAAACCAATAATTATGTGAAAAGCAAAAGTTACTGAACTTAGCTATTTGAGTAGCTAAATAAAGTATTTCTTCCAGTTTCTCTTTTCATGAATACGTATAAAAAATTGAAACATCGTGCCCTGTATATTCGATTTTTTCCCAGTGGACCTTCAAAGCCAAAATGTTTTCGTAATCATATATTCTTTGTAAGTGTGCGAATACAGTTTCCTCGACGACCATTAAAGAGAAAAACTTCATCTGTTTGAATAGTGTTTGCTGCGAATAATGCAGCACAAGAACATGCCTCATACCGGAATGTACAGCCATCAGGTAGCTGCAGAAGAAAGAGACAGAGCTGGTGACGTCTGACTGAACACAAGTACATCGCATTTGTTTCTATGGAAACTGTGTTTTGTTGGTGAATAATTCAACCAACCACAAGTCCTCTAAAATGTTTTATTTCGATGCCATAACCGGTTTCCGGCTAACATGCCCATCTTCAGATCGCTAACATTTCCAGTCACATTGATGCCTTGATCAGCAGTATGTCGTCTGCTCCTGCCATATATTCAAGTGGATGGCGATTTGTTTTGTTGTGGGCCTTATGGTTATCCAGGATGATACATATGCTGTCGCACTGCTAACCACTGCGGCACACTTCGTAATATTCTTAACGTCAGTTTGAGCGTCACAAACATGCTATATACAACGAGTGTATATTTACAACATGTATATTTACAATATTTGTGCTGTTCGTAGTGCAGCAGCGTATACATCGTCCTGGATAACCACAAGGACCACAATGAAACCAATCGCCATCCGCTTGAACATATTGCAGGAGCAGAGTACATGCTCGTAAGTAAAATATCTCTGTAATTGGAAACGTTAGCCGTCTGAAGATGGGCATGGTATCCCGAAAGCTGTTATGGCATTGAAATAAAACATTTTAAAAGCGTTTGTGACTGGTTGCGTTATTCATCAACAATCATTTATGACTCCGGAGTTCAGAAGGTCCAACATGGATAAACTAACATTGGAAGTGTTTTGTTTCTAATGCGAGCGTTGACCGAGGTAGCTTTGAACTGCTTCACTGCGTTTGACCGTTGTGCAGATTTCCACGGAAGTTTCAGTGAACCAGTTGGAGACGATGTATTACGGAGTACGTTTTGCAGTCCAACTGCCACCTCTCGTAATCTGAATGCAATTAGATTGACACAGCATGTATCACTGAATTTAAAGTGGTGACAATTTTAACCGTGTCTGCCGGGACAAAGCGCGGTTGGCACACCGATTTAAAAGTGTAGCGGTTCTCAGATTTGATCTAGATCCTCCAATAAACATATACTCAATAATCCGTGTTTGGAAGTGTGTGTCCTGTGGTTATACAGCTCAACATTGATCGCTCCTGTGTGGAACTTCGGTGACAGTCCACTTGGTTGTGAAAACCTTTAAATTTGTTTGTAGTAATTATCTCTCACGAAGGGCCGAGCAGCAGAAAGAACTGAGAGTGACTTAACATCTTCGTGTCAGTACACGCTACAAAAATAGTCTTAAAATTGCAACTGCATTGGCTCACGTACCTTTCTTGTTTATTGGTTTGTTAGAGGGATCCGTTCTGCCGGTATTGCATCGTCCACTCACTCAGGCGGAATAACGACTGTGGAAGGGAAGTTTCCTGGGAGAGGGAGAAACGTATTCACGTAAAGCTGCAATGGCAGCAACAATCAATACGAGGCATTGCGATCTGGTGCTAACGACAGTTTCCTATGTATCTCAAACAATTCTGTTCGATTTTAAATCGGGATTCTGATCAAGATGAATGAACAGTTTATGTCGGAGAATGATTTCATCGCAATCCACGCGAAGTCTCTCTCTGCTTTCCACTTTGTTCCCATATTTTCGGGGCCAACATATGAGGGGCAGTAGTCATCGTGCTTTAAACTTAATTATTTCTATCAGGATGCCATTTCTGTCCCCACACTATCACTCTAGCCAAACATGCGGTATCTGCCAGTAAATCGTTTGAACTTTATATCTTCTAGTTTATCTTCTATTTATGGACAAAATACTTCGCTGTATTAGTGTAGCTATCAGGTTTTTTGTTCTAATGCATGTTGGGCCTATATGCATATTATCAACGTATGGACGCATTTGTAGCTCGCAATGTTCACTTGTTTCTTTTGTCTATGCTTGTAAATTTTCCATTTTGAAATTTAATGCATCTCATGTCAAAGCATTCCTTGTTTGTTTGTGTTTGCAATTTACTTTTTGTGGCTTTTTCAATCTTTTATTCATGTAACAACCATTTCACCCTGTTTGTGTACTTGTAACTGTTTTGTCCTTAATAATTTATATTGCAATGTTTCCACAAACAAAAGCTCAATCTGTGTACACACCTACAGCTCTGCATGTTCATCTACGTCTATTACATGCGTCAGTAATTTATTCACTCTTACATTTACGTAATAAATATTTCACTCTATTTGTTTAGCTGTAACCATTTTTTGATCAACATTACGTGTACATTGTCAACGAGTAAACACAATTAAAACTTGCAATTTTCACTTCCGTTCGCTATCTATGTTCGTAAATATTAGTTAATGGCACAATAAATTGTCTTAACTTCAAAAAGCGACTAATTGCCTATTGAGCCCGCATAAACTGCCAATTCTACTGTGGCTGTTTGTGCGTTGCGTTTTTAATTGTGAAAAAATGATTGCACTCGGCTTCGATTGGAAAAAAATATAAACGTGGCGTTATGAATGGTGGCTCTCTTTGAGTGTGGATGAATGTACAATAATGCCCATGACAAAGAGAAAGAACTTAACAGTATTCGATTACAAGGTTAGTGGTGAATATCTGGAGCACATCGTATTGTGTAAGTATTTAGGATTTATTATAATGAGATCTCCGGGAGAGGAACACATTGAGAGGAAACATATGTGAAAGGAAGAAGGAGAGAATGAAGAAAGGAAAGATAAGGCTTGAAACATGGAATGTTCGCACACTGCTGCAACCAGGAAAACTAGAGAATGCAAAGCACGATATGAAAAGGAACATGTTAGATACGCCTGGCATGTGTGAAGAAACATAGGGAGAGAACGAAGAGGTAGAAAGTGGAGATTATAAGCTTTTCTACTGAGGTGAAATCAAGAATGGTGAAAACGGAGTAGGAGTACTGTTAGGACAGAAACTGGAAAATAACCGTGCAGTATATTGATGGAAGATTAATGATGATACGACTGCAGGTAGTTGGAAAGATGTGGTATTAATACAGGTATACATGCCGACCAGACAGCATAACGATGAGAAAGTAGAAGAACATAATAAGAAGATTCAAGCACTTACCGAGAAAGATGTAGAAATGCCTGCATTATCATTATAGAACACTGGAATGCAGTGGTGCACGAAGGAAGAGACGAAGATATAGCGGGAAAATTTGGGTTAGGGATAAGAAATAAGATAGGGGAAGGTCTAACTAGCTTCTGCAGACAAAACTCACAAAAGGAGACGTTATACATGAATCTCAAATTTGAACAGAGAAAGGTATCAGTTGGATTATATACTGGTACAAAAATATTTAGGAACTGTTTGAAAAATGCCAGAGCTTACCCAGGAGCAGACATAAACTCAGACCACAACCACATAGTAGAAGAAACACAAGTAAATTGAAAGAAGTGTAGAAAGGTAAAGCAAAAGAAAGATTTTGAAGCTATTTTGACTATTTTTCGACCGTGACTGTCTCAAGAAATATGCAAAGGTATTTTTTAAGAATTACCGATACCAGTCACAAATTTTGTCAACTATTGTGTTATTTATTTGTTTAGCGACATGTTTCGAGGGTTATACCTCATCTTCAGGCTAAAAGGCATTACAAAAGCAACTTTACAATAAGGTAATCCTGATGTTATATAGTATTTTCGTAAATGCTATGATCATCCTGTGGAAGAAGAGCAAACTTAGTAAGAGGCGATGTCACTTTGGAAGCTGGACTGATGTTCGCACGAAAATGTTTTGTAATGGTCACTCACTTTGTTCTTCTGGCGTGGCAGTCTCGTTGTGATGCATTGCAGTGTTTCTATTTCCGTGTCTCTCTTGGTCACTGTTCACAAATTGGTACTAACATAGCAGTAACTTGGGAACACGATCACAAAGCGAGAAACCGTAGCAGCCCCTGACGACAATGACGACGATCGAAAGCTCGAGGATTTTATTTGAATTGACGCGGCTTGAAAACCGAGAACGTTTTATTCACGATCACAAACAGTTCCGTAGTGCAGTGGACAAGATGACGTCGAAATACATCTGGTTTCTATTTGACTATCGATTTGTCGATCTATGTGGTGTTAGATGTTTACATGTCTTCTGCACGTCTTGTTATCGTATTACAGATGTAGGCTGGCGGAATACATTACGCACCTGCTACAAAATTATTGAACACATCATGATATAAACTATTTATTTTACATAGAAATATGTAAAATAAATAGTTGCTCAATCATTGAAGCGGCTGCAGCAGAGACATTTCGGCAATTCTGGTATTACCAAATTACCAGCCGTCATTTCCCTACAGTCTGGCCATCGAAATCACCTGATCTTAATCCTTGTGACTTCTGGTCGAGGGGTTATCTGAAATACGTTGTGTTCATTGCTTCAATTACGAACGTAGCTCAATTGAAGACACGCACTGCGTGACGCATTCTGAGCTTGACCTCCAAGACGCTCCGATCTGTTATGGAACATGCTGTTTCCCGATGTCAGCTTGTGGCGGAAAACGGTGGACGGCATATTGAACTTGTGTGGTGCCAGTCTCACAACAAACAGAAAACTATGTCATTTTGCATTTTATTCTGTCTTTGGTCCCAGTACAATGAAAAACCGATGTCGTTTTGCTTTTTATGTGATTTTTGGCCTCAGGACAGTTAAAAACCGATTTTTCACATCCGATGCAGTACGACCTGGCCGTGGTAGTTAACTTTACCTTCCAGAGCCACAGCTGTTAACTGCCAACTAGTGCAGTAATGCACTTTGATCAGTGCGGTTGGTTGATGTACAACTCAAAATATTACGTTTCATCTGTCTTTTGGAGCCGATCCCATTTAAGTTAAGACGCTTACAGCGCCATCTGTTCGCACAATCTTCGTTAATTTTTTCCCCATGACGTTTCACCTTGCGTCGATAACGTGTTGTTCAAATTTAACGTCATTCGGGGTAGTGGTTCTCTTTCTACAGGACTCTAAAACTGCAACTTCAATTGTGGACATCCTGTATCTTGTGAAGGTACCACGAGAATAACATTATGCAGAACCGGCTTGTACAGATACATATACACCTGTACTGGGCTGGCTCTGAGCACTATGGGACTTAACTGCTGTGGTCATCAGTCCCCTAGAACTTAGAACTACTTAAACCTAACTAACCTAAGGGCATCACACACATCCATGCCCGAGGCAGGATTCGAACCTGCGACCGTAGCGGTCGCGCGGTTCCAGACTACACCTGTACTCTGCAAACAACTGTGAACTGCACGGTAGAGTATACTTCCTCCTGTACCACTTATTAGGACCTCTTCCTGTACCAACTACGTATGGAGCACGGGAAGAACGACTGCTTAAGTGCCTGTGTGCATGGTGTAACTACGATATTCTAATGTTGTCTTCGCTTTTCCTACGGGAACGATAAGTAGGGGGCTGTAACATAAACCTATATTCCTGTTATTATTCCCTCTCTCAGTAAGCGAACATAGTACGAAATACATTAGATACTATTAGTACGAAGTAGTCTCCGCCAATGTATATGTATGCGTATATGGTCATAATACTCGAGAAGGCCGATATTACAAGCTAATGTTTGCTTAGCTGGAGAGTGGAATCAGCCGAATTCTGACTTCTACATACATCATCACTTGGCATTTCACACTTATATATTTGACCGAGGGCTCATACAACCACTTCCACATTATTTCTCTACCACTTCTCTCCTGAACAGTACGTGCATAAAATAAACATCTAAATCTTTCAGTTCGATTTTTGATTTTTCTTATTTTATTATGACGGTCATTTCACCCTGTGCGTGTGGGAGTCAAGGAAATATCTTCACATGTGGAGGAGATAGTTGCTGATTGAAATTTCATGAAAAGATATCGTCACAACGAAATACACCTCCGTTTGAATAATTGCCGCCCCAATTCGCCTATCATATCCGCGACGGTCTCTCCCCTATTTCGCGATAATACAAAACGAGCTGCCCTTTTTTAAACATTTTTGAGGTTTCCGTCGTAATGTCTGACGCGGATCCCATAACGCCGTGCAGTTCTTCAGAAGAGGATGGTCAAAAGTAGTGTAGGCAGCCTCTGTAGCAGATTTGTTACATCTTCTACCTGTTCTGTCAATAAAACACGCCCTTTCATTCGCCACCCCAGAACATTTTCCATGTGATAGTTCGAAATGAATTTGTTCGTAACTGTAATATTTTTAGATATTTAGTTGTATCGACAACATTTAAATTTGTGTGATTTATGGTGTAACGGAAATTTCATGGACTGTCTTTAGAACCCATGATGAGCTCCTCACACTCTGTTTGTTCGGAGTGAATTGCCTCTTTACTCCATACATGTGAGGACGAGCTGAAAAGTAATGCCTGTGAATTTTTGTATATGACTACCCTTAAAACCTTTTTAATTAAACAATCTATTTCATTTCTACATATTTTATTTCTCAACAAATCCTGGCGATGAACACATTTCTGCCAACGAGAGACCAGTTTGTTAATACCGTCACTACAGAATGTGTCACTTTTTTGACGGAGACACAACCTCACTTCTGATTGCACCGTTTCATCACCATCAAAGTGAAATCTTCGAAGGTGTGGTTTAAGTTTTGGAAACAGATGAAAATGTCACAGCGCTCGTGTGTGATCGCATTTTGGTGCTGAAGGAGAGGGTGCTCCATGTGTGGTCGAACTCTTCGAATTCGTGCTTTCAGTTTTCTGAGGGTCTCGCAGAAGCTTCCAGAATCTATGGTGGTACCTTCAGGCGTGAATTCCAAATGCACCACATCCTGAACATCACAGAACACTGTGAACATGACTTTGCCTGCTGACGACACGGTCCTGAACTTTTTTGACGTCGGTGATCCTTTGTGGCGGAAGTCCATTGATGCTCTCTTGTTCGGGAAGTCATCACCATCACGCTCAAAACCTCGAAAGAAATTGTTGACAGATTTTCAATCTCCTCTGTGTGAGTTGGAGGCACGTTTTCTGCGGTTAGGCCTCGATTACAGCAAACTGTTTTTCACGCATCGACATATTTGAGTTAGAAACCACCATGTTACACACCACAATGTGAAGCCCTCGAAGTTTGCACCTTGCACCAGCGAAGCGGGAAAGTCAACCGAGCAATGTGCATGATATGTAATACCCCAACCGATATTGAGAAGAGAACAAAAAATTCAGAGGAATTACTCTCGGCCGGCCGAAGTGGCCGTGCGGTTAAAGGCGCTGCAGTCTGGAACCGCAAGACCGCTACGGTCGCAGGTTCGAATCCTGCCTCGGGCATGGATGTTTGTGATGTTCTTAGGTTAGTTAGGTTTAACTAGTTCTAAGTTCTAGGGGACTAATGACCTCAGCAGTTGAGTCCCATAGTGCTCAGAGCCATTTGAACCATTGAATTACTCTCGTATATGTTGTCAAAATCAATTCATAGTTCTTTTTAAGCTACCGATGACTTTGCTATACGGAAAACGGCAGTATCATCTGCAAACGAAGGCTGCTCTGATTATCTCCTAAATCGTTGTGTAGATTAAGAACAGCAGAGGGCCTATTACGCTTCCTTGGGGAACCTCGGACATCACTTCTGTTTTACCAGACGACTTCTCGTCAGTTGCTGTAAGCTGTGGCCTTTCTGACAGGGTATCATGAATCCAATCGCGTAGTTGAGGCAGCAGCTCATAGCCCCCGCCACCTCCCCCCCCCCCCCCCCTCAATTTGATCAGAAGCCGCTTGTGAACAACGGTGTTAGAAGCCTTCCGGAAAAAACTGAAATATGGAATCAGCTTCAGATCTTCGTCCGCGAGCCCTCATCACTACGTTCGAATAAATAGCTAGTTGCCTCTCAAGAACGGTATTTTCTGAATAAGTGCTATTTATGTATCAATAGATGGTTTTCTTTAAGGTATTTCATAACGTCGGAACACAGTACATGTTGCAAAGCCCTACTACAAATCTTTGTCAATGATATGAGTCTATACCCCCCCCCCCCCCCCCCCATGAACCATGGACCTTGCCGTTGGTGGGGAGGCTAGCGTGCCTCAGCGATACAGATAGCCGTACCGTAGGTGCAACCACAACGGAGGGGTATCTGTTGAGAGGCCAGACAAACGTGTGGTTCCTGAAGAGGGGCAGCAGCCTTTTCAGTAGTTGCAAGGGCAACAGTCTGGATGATTGACTGATGTGGCCTTGTAACAATAACCAAAACGGCCTTGCTGTGCTGGTACTGCGAACGGCTGAAAGCAAGGGGAAACTACAGCCGTAATTTTTCCCGAGGGCATGCAGCTTTACTATATGATTACATTATGATGGCGTCGTCTTGGGTAAAATATTCCGGAGGTAAAATAGTCCTCCATTCGGATCTCCGGGCGGGGACTACTCAAGAGGATGTCGTTATCAGGAGAAAGAAAACTGGCGTTCTACGGATCGGAGCGTGGAATGTCAGATCCCTTAATCGGACAGGTAGGTTAGAAAATTTAAAAAGGGAAATGGATAGGTTGAAGTTAGATATAGTGGGAATTAGTGAAGTTCGGTGGCAGGAGGAACAAGACTTCTGGTCAGGTTACTACAGGGTTATAAACACAAAATCAAATAGGGGTAATGCAGGAGTAGGTTTAATAATGAATAGGAAAATAGGAATGCGGGTAAGCTACTACAAACAGCATAGTGAACACATTATTGTGGCCAAGATAGATACGAAGCCCACACCTGCTACAGTAGTACAAGTTTATATGCCAACTAGCTCTGCAGATGACGAAGAAATTGGAGAAATGTATGATGAAATAAAAGAAATTATTCAGATTGTGAAGGGAGACGAAAATTTAACAGTCACGGGTGACTGGAATTCGAGTGTAGGAAAAGGGAGAGAAGGAAACATAGTAGGTGAATATGGATTGGGGGACAGAAATGAAAGAGGAAGCCGCCTGGTAGAATTTTGCACAGAGCACAACATAATCATAACTAACAGAGTATAACTTAGACATAGCTAACACTTGGTTTAAGAATCATGAAAGAAGGTTGTATACATGGAAGAACCCTGGAGATACTAAAAGGTATCAGATAAATTATATTATGGTAAGACAGAGATTTAGGAACCAGGTTTAAAATTGTAAGACATTTCCAGGGGCAGATGTGGACTCTGACCACAATCTATTGGTTATGTATGACCTGTAGATTAAAACTGAAGAAACTGCAAAAAGGTGGGAATTTAAGGAGATGGGACCTGGATAAACTAAAAGAACCAGAGGTTGTACAGAGATTCAGGGAGAGCATAAGGGAGCAATTGACAGGAATGGGGGAAATAAATACAGTAGAAGAAGAATGGGTAGCTTTGAGGGATGAAGTAGTGAAGGCAGCAGAGGATCAAGTAGGTAAAAAGACGAGGGCTAGTAGAAATCCTTGGGTAACAGAAGAAATATTGAATTTAATTGATGAAAGGAGAAAATATAAAAATGCAGTAAGTGAAACAGGCAAAAAGGAATACAAACGTCTCAAAAATGAGATCGACAGGACGTGCAAAATGGCTAAGCAGGGATGGCTAGAGGACAAATGTAAGGATGTAGAGGCCTATCTCACTAGGGGTAGGATAGATACCGCCTATAGGAAAATTAAAGAGACCTTTGGAGATAAGAGAACGACTTGTATGAATATCAAGAGCTCAGATGGAAACCCAGTTCTAAGCAAAGAAGGGAAAGCAGAAAGGTGGAAGGAGTATATAGAGGGTCTATACAAGGGCGATGTACTTGAGGACAATATTATGGAAATGGAAGAGGATGTAGATGAAGATGAAATGGGAGATATGATACTGCGTGAAGAGTTTGACAGAGCACTGAAAGACCTGAGTCGAAACAAGGCCCCCGGAGTAGACAATATTCCATTGGAACTACTGACGGCAGTGGGAGAGCCAGTCCTGACAAAACTCTACCATCTGGTGAGCAAGATGTATGAAACAGGCGAAATACCCTCAGACTTCAAGAAGAATATTATAATTCCAATCCCAAAGAAAGCAGGTGTTGACAGATGTGAAAATTACCGAACTATCAGCTTAATAAGTCACAGCTGCAAAATACTAACACGAATTCTTTACAGACGAATGGAAAAACTACTAGAAGCCAACCTCGGGGAAGATCAGTTTGGATTCCGTAGAAACACTGGAACACGTGAGGCAATACTGACCTTACGACTTATCTTAGAAGAAAGATTAAGGAAAGGCAAACCTACGTTTCTAGCATTTGTAGACTTAGAGAAAGCTTTTGACAATGTTGACTGGAATACTCTCTTTCAAATTCTAAAGGTGGCAGGGGTAAAATACAGGGAGCGAAAGGCTATTTACAATTTGTACAGAAACCAGATTGCAGTTATAAGAGTCGAGGGACATGAAAGGGAAGCAATGGTTGGGAAGGGAGTAAGACAGGGTTGTAGCCTCTCCCCGATGTTGTTCAATCTGTATATTGAGCAAGCAGTAAAGGCAACAAAAGAAAAGTTCGGAGTAGGTATTAAAATTCATGGAGAAGAAATAAAAACTTTGAGGTTCGCCGATGACATTGTAATTCTGTCAGAGACAGCAAAGGACTTGGAAGAGCAGTTGAATGGAATGGACAGTGTCTTGAAAGGAGGATATAAGATGAACATCAACAAAAGCAAAACAAGGATAATGGAATGTAGTCTAATTAAGTCGGGTGATGGTGAGGGAATTAGATTAGGAAATGAGGCACTTAAAGTAGTACAGGAGTTTTGCTATTTGGGGAGCAAAATAACTGATGATGGTCGAAGTAGAGAGGATATAAAATGTAGGCTGGCAATGGCAAGGAAAGCGTTTCTGAAGAAGAGGAATTTGTTAACATCCAGTATTGATTTAAGTGTCAGGAAGTCATTTCTGAAAGTATTCGTATGGAGTGTAGCCATGTATGGAAGTGAAACATGGACGATAAATAGTTTGGACAAGAAGAGAATAGAAGCTTTTGAAATGTGGTGCTACAGAAGAATGCTGAAGATTAGATGGGTAGATCACATAACTAATGAGGAAGTATTGAATAGGATTGGGGAGAAGAGAAGTTTGTGGCACAACTTGACCAGAAGAAGGGATCGGTTGTTAGGACATGTTCTGAGGCATCAAGGGATCACCAATTTAGTATTGGAGGGCAGCGTGGAGGGTAAAAATCGTAGAGGGAGACCAAGAGATGAATACACTAGACAGATTCAGAAGGATGTAGGTTGCAGTAGGTACTGGGAGATGAAAAAGCTTGCACAGGATAGAGTAGCATGGAGAGCTGCATCAAACCAGTCTCAGGACTGAAGACCACAACAACAACATGAGTCTATAATAAACAGATTACTTCTATGTCTTTTTTGTGAGTTGGACTGACGTATCTAACCTTCCAGTCTCTAGGTATGGTTCTACCGACGAGCGAGCGATTGTAAATGCTTGCTAAAAGTGGAGTTGTTTAGTCACCAACCTCTAAATGAATGTAATAGAGTATGGACCAAAAGACTTTCCATTATTAAGTGACTTAAGTTGCTTCGCCACACCGAGAGTACCTACTCAAAAATTACTTGGGTTAGCACCTGTTCTAGATTCGAATTTTGGTATGCGATGGCTACTCAGAAATAGAAATCGAGTGAAAGTTGAAATTGTTTTATTTGCAAAGTTCTGGCTGAGACGTTTGTCGTAGCATTGTACCAACTTCCTGATACCCTCATCATACAAGGCAGCCGTCTGTGATTTCTGCCTATTCTCTATAGTGATCTGCAGCTTGCTGTCTGTGCCAAAATATTGTCTTCATACCCAGCGGTTCATGTGAGTAGAGATGAAAATCAGGGGGAGCCAAGTCCGGGCTGTATGGTAGGTGATCAAATACTTCCCATCGACAACACTGCAGAGCGTGCTCATTGCCCCCCTAGTATGCAGCCGATAATTGTCATGAAGAAGGAAATGCATGACTTTTAGGTTGTGTGGTCTGCATGAAATCAGGCGAAATCTCTCACAGGCACGCATACTCGCCGGGAGGCACTACTTTCTAGGCATCTTCACCTACTCACTGTGCGCTCAAAACAGCGACGTGACGGGATCGACGGACAGTCTAGAGATCCCGTCCAACACATCTGTTCAGAGCTTCATCGGATTTTCACTGTTGTTTTCGTGATCGATCGGACTTTACTTTCTGAACAGCCGTAGTATCTACTTCGCTTACGTTCCAGTTTCGCAAACCAGCGTACTGCCGTGGCTTACGTGAAAGACTGCAGCTCTGCTTGTAACGCTACGCACTCGTGAGTAGTTGAGTTGGAGACATCTACCGAGTATCGTGTAAACCACTTTTCCACCCATATCCGCAGCGATGAGTCATGGCTTGGACTCCTAGGAGCAGTGCACACAGATATGGTGTAGCACGGACGTTGGCTGCGACGGGGCGCGGGCAGCGCAATTCAGACACATCGTCTCCATTCGAGCTAGAGAATGTCGCACTGTATCTTCTTCAACTCATAAATGTTCAGCAGTGAAGAAGATATTGCTTACGTATATTAGGTCTGAGAAAGGAGAAGATATGTGACATTTTTCGATTTGGTGAAAGAACTGAACACGTATTCCGAACGTTTCCAGAATACTGCAAAAATGTTGATATAATGTTTTAGGCCAGCTGAAGTACAGCATTCAGAATATTTTTAAAGACCTGATGATGCTATTATCTGACAGTCAGTATCGGTTACAAAATAAAACTGAGTGTACATTGTGGCTATTTTTTTGTATTGCAAAAGAAAATGCCAGGTGAATGAAAATAACTAACCTATTCCATGCACTGTGGAACCTGCCCAACTGTGTCGGTATTTCGGACGTTACGCACATAACAATAACGGCACCACCAAATTATACACTCCTGGAAATGGAAAAAAGAACACATTGACACCGGTGTGTCAGACCCACCATACTTGCTCCGGACACTGCGAGAGGGCTGTACAAGCAATGATCACACGCACGGCACAGCGGACACACCAGGAACCGCGGTGTTGGCCGTCGAATGGCGCTAGCTGCGCAGCATTTGTGCACCGCCGCCGTCAGTGTCAGCCAGTTTGCCGTGGCATACGGAGCTCCATCGCAGTCTTTAACACTGGTAGCATGCCGCGACAGCGTGGACGTGAACCGTATGTGCAGTTGACGGACTTTGAGCGAGGGCGTATAGTGGGCATGCGGGAGGCCGGGTGGACGTACCGCCGAATTGCTCAACACGTGGGGCGTGAGGTCTCCACAGTACATTGATGTTGTCGCCAGTGGTCGGCGGAAGGTGCACGTGCCCGTCGACCTGGGACCGGACCGCAGCGACGCACGGATGCACTCCAAGACCGTAGGATCCTACGCAGTGCCGTAGGGGACCGCACCGCCACTTCCCAGCAAATTAGGGACACTGTTGCTCCTGGGGTATCGGCGAGGACCATTCGCAACCGTCTCCATGAAGCTGGGCTACGGTCCCGCACACCGTTAGGCCGTCTTCCGCTCACGCCCCAACATCGTGCAGCCCGCCTCCAGTGGTGTCGCGACAGGCGTGAATGGAGGGACGAATGGAGACGTGTCGTCTTCAGCGATGAGAGTCGCTTCTGCCTTGGTGCCAATGATGGTCGTATGCGTGTTTGGCGCCGTGCAGGTGAGCGTCACAATCAGGACTGCATACGACCGAGGCACACAGGGCCAACACCCGGCATCATGGTGTGGGGAGCGATCTCCTACACTGGCCGTACACCACTGGTGATCGTCGAGGGGACACTGAATAGTGCACGGTACATCCAAACCGTCATCGAACCCATCGTTCTACCATTCCTAGACCGGCAAGGGAACTTGCTGTTCCAACAGGACAATGCACGTCCGCATGTATCCCGTGCCACCCAACGTGCTCTAGAAGGTGTAAGTCAACTACCCTGGCCAGCAAGATCTCCGGATCTGTCCCCCATTGAGCATGTTTGGGACTGGATGAAGCGTCGTCTCACGCGGTCTGCACGTCCAGCACGAACGCTGGTCCAACTGAGGCGCCAGGTGGAAATGGCATGGCAAGCCGTTCCACAGGACTACATCCAGCATCTGTACGATCGTCTCCATGGGGAATAGCAGCCTGCATTGCTGCGAAAGGTGGATATACACTGTACTAGTGCCGACATTGTGCATGCTCTGTTGCCTGTGTCTATGTGCCTGTGGTTCTGTCAGTGTGATCATGTGATGTATCTGACCCCAGGAATGTGTCAATAAAGTTTCCCCTTCCTGGGACAATGAATTCACGGTGTTCTTATTTCAATTTCCAGGAGTGTATATCTGCCCTACATGTACGTGATTAATTTGCAATTAAGTGCTTGGCAGAGGGTTCATCGAACTGCCTTCAAGCTATTTCTCTACCGTTCCATTCTCGAACAGCGCGCGGGAAAAACGGACACACAAACCTTTCCGCACTAGCTCTGATTTCTCTCAATTTATTATGAAGATCGTTCCTCCTTATGTAGGTGGGCGCCAACAAAATATTTTCTCACTTTGAGGACGAAGTTGGTGATTGAAATTTCATGAGAAGATCTTTCCGCAACGAAAATCGCCTTTGGTTTAATGATTACCATCCGAATTCGCTTATTATGTCCTTGGCGCTCTCTCTCTTATTTGGCAATAATACAAAACGAGCTGCCCTTCTTTGAACTTTTTCAGTATCATCATTAATCCTATCTGACGGGAATTCCACAACGCGCAACAATACTTGAGAAGTGCGGTCAGTCAATAGATCATATCTTCTAAGTGTTCTGCCAATAAGTAGTCTTTGGTTAGCTTTCGCCACAACATTATGTATGTGGTCGTTCCACTTGATGTTATTCGTAAGTGTAATGCCTAAGCATTTAATTGAATTTACAGTCCTTAGATTTGTGTGTTTTAGCCGGTAACCGAAATTTAGTGGATTTCTTTAGTACTCATGTGGATTTAGAGTCAACTGCTACTTTTTACATCATACAGATATCTTGTTTAAATCGTTCTGCAATTTGTGCAATTTGTTTTGATAATCTAATGACTTCACAAGGCGGTAAATTGCAGTATCATCTGAAAAAAATCTAAGAGGGCGGCTCAGATTGTCTCCCAAATCGTTATGTAGATCAGGAACAGCAGAGGGCCTATAACACTTCCTTGGGGACGCCGAATATCACTTAGGTTTTACTCCATGATTTCCCATCGGTTACTACGTACTGTGAGCTTTCTGTCAGGAAATCGCGAATCCAGTCGCACAACTGAGACGATACTCGATAGGCATGCAATTTGATTAGAAGTCGCTTGTAAGAAACCTTGTCAAAAGCTTTCTGGAAATCGAAAAATATGGAATCACTTTTCCATCCTCTGTCGATAGCACTCATTACTTCTTGAGAACCAGAGCTACTTGAGTTTCAAGTACCGAACCCCCAAAGGAATTTTTGAGATGTGTGGCTGTGACTTGTAGTCGGTAATGTTTTATTTTTAATAGTGGACATGGGTGAATATCGTCGCATTATCGGTAGAATGGCATTTGAGGACCGTAATTTTGGACATGCTAACACTTTAATTTACTAGAATCCAGTCTACTATCTGGTGAAAGGTATAAGTTCCTCTCTATCTCGCGTTAGATAAGACGTTCCTCCTTTTCATAAATGTAATGAAACCATTCCCAGGAGTCAGCTGAAAAACTAGCGAAGAATATTTAACAGCATATTCTCAAGGAGAAGAAAGTCAGCAGAATGAGCATTTTGGTATGTTAACATCTAAAGTCAGAACTACAAATATTCTATTGTGTTGGGACCCTTCCGAAATTGATGTTCTATGTGAAAAATGTAACTGGTATCGAATGTTAGGTGTGTTGTAACGACTGACTATTAATACCATGCATGCAACTTTTAAACCCAAATGAATACATAACCCTTTCTACAGAAGAAATAATTCAACATCAAACCTTATTTAATTTGTTTTTCAAATAATCTTTTTGCGGAGTACGAAAAATCAGCTTTGGGCTTCCTTCTTTGCGTTTAATTTTTGTTGTTGCCAGACTTCCTTCGCGAGTGTCGTTCGTTTTTTTCATGGGTCCATCTCGTTCCACATGCTGACCTCTTTCTCTACTGAATCACTGCCTTTCATGTTGCTTCTCTAATAAGGACCTTGTCTAATATTTCCATTTTAATTTAAGTGCTTTTGTTATCTTCGTCAATTTCAGTGAACCATGTCGTATTTGTGGCTGTTTAGTAAGTTGAGTAGCTGCTTGGTTAGTCTGCTATTACCCATTCTGTGTAGGTGTCTATAAAACTGTAATCTTCTTTTCCTTATAACGTCACTTAGCTTTTCCATTTTCAGATAGAGCTATCTGTCTCGTCTTATTTGTATTCAGCATTACTATTACTTTTAGGTCACAGTATTTTCCTTACAATTCTTCTTTCGATTTTTTCCAGTTTTTCAAGATCGCCAAATTTTGTTAGTTTAAATGTTTCTGCTGCATACGCTGTTTGATGCCTCACCACTGACAGTGTATTACTTTTGCGTTCAAGGACAAAGACTTTTTGTTATACGTATGTATATGTCATTTTCATATCGAATGCTACTTCCATTTTACGTACTCTGTTTTCTACTGATATCTTTTCTTTTGGAATGCTCGCGCTCGTTATCCATTCTTCTAGTCGTCGGCCCCCTTAGCTGGGGCGGCCGGCCGGAGTGGCAGAGCGGTTAAAGGCGCTACAGTCTGGAACCGCACGACAGCTACGGTCGCAGGTTCGAATCCTGCCTCGGGCATGGATGTGTGTGATGTCCTTAGGTTAGTTAGGTTTAAGTAGTTCTAAGTTCTAGGGGACTTATGACCACAGCAGTTGAGTCCCATAGTGCTCAGAGCCATTTGAACCATTTAGCTGGGGCAGTCTGCCTTCGGTAGTGGTGAGGCGGGCACATCTTGTTTGCCTCTCGCTTGTGCTGCTTGCGAGAGTGTGCGCGTTCATTTACTTTCGCGTAGCGGCTTGTCTTCCTGTCCGAATTGGTCGTTCAAAAAATTGGTTCAAATGGCTCTGAGGACTATGGGACTTAAATTCTGAGGTCATCAGTCCCCTAGAACTTAGAACTACTTAAACCTAACTAACCTAAGGACGTCACACACATCCATGCCCGAGGCAGGATTCGAACCCGCGACCGTAGCGGTCGCGCGGTTCCAGACTGTAGCGCCTAGAACCGCTCAGCCACTCCTGACAGCTTGGTCGATCATCTTGGCGTTTTCCTATCAAGAAGCCACGATTAAATTAACCATTCATTTTGATCATGAACAACAAAAAGTGTATGAAGTAGCACGATTTATAGGAGACGAAATGCGTCTCCCGCCACATAACGTTCTCGGAATTCATTTTTCGATCCGTGGTACCAATGTGTACATAAAGCTGGCAAATGAAGATCTGTGCGCCGACGTTGTGCGGCGCCATGACATCGATTTCAAGTTCCGATACTCTGACAGTTGTCAAGGGCTGCCGTGATTGATAACGCCGGTTTTGGTTTCCGAACGGTGAGGGTTTTCCAACTCCCTTTTGAGGTGCCATCGGACGTTCTTGTAGCCGCCTTTAAATCATACAGCAACGTCGCCAGTCACGTTGGTGAAACATGTAAGACGTTCGAAACCTTCCGTGCCCTCAGTGGTGTGTGCCAGATAAAAATTGAACTGCGGAAACACGTGCTTCTCACTTGGTTATTGCCGGCAGCAGGGCTGTCGTCATGTACGATGGTGAGCCGCGTACTTGTTCACGTTGTGGCCAGGAAGGCCATGTCCGTTCTGAATGTCTCCGTCGTACTCTGGTACCGGAGACGTCGCTCTCCCTGCGGCGCCCACTGTGTTACCTGTACCTCACGTGTCCGCGGCGGGGCTGCCTGCTGCTTCCACTCCGAATCAGTGGCAGCTGCGTCGACTCCTCTCGATGACGCGATGGACGTTTTGCCTCTCTCTCCTACATTGTCCCCGGAGGCAGTACCAACGGATGATGGCCGTCAGCTGACGCAAGCAGTCTGTCCCGACTCCACGGTTGTTGATCATGGAGCTGTACCGACCTCCGCTTTTCTACGGTCTGGCAGCATGTCGGACGGCAGCCGTCCGCCATCCGAGACCTAATTGGATATTAGGAAGTAGCGGTCGTCCAGGAAACTGAAGAGAGAACGCCATACCCTTTCTGATGACTACCTCCGTCGGATGTGTGCACAGTGTGACGACCCTCTTACTGATCACTGTCGTCCGACACCCTGGCACCGGACGACACCACGTCTCCCTGCTACTGTTCAAATGGCTCTGAGCACTATGGGACATCTGAGGTCATCAGTCCCCTAGAACTTAGAACTACTTAAACCTAACTAACCTAACGACATCACACACATCCATGCCCGAGGCAGGGTTCGAACCTGCGACCGTAGTTGTCGCGCGGTTCCAGACTGAAGCGCCTAGAACCGCTCGGCCACACCGGCCGGCGCGCTACTGTCTCCAATCAACATCCATCTATGGACACCGACTTTCCCCCGCCTGCTTCTGATGTGGTCACCGCCATTTCTCTATCCGATGTTACCTGTGGGCACACCTCTGATAGTATTCCACTGAATTGGCCCGATGAGACGTCTGTCTCCTTGGCGGAAGACGTCGATACTGAGGATGGATATTCTGGAGGTGTGCAGAGCCATGAAATTCGCTTGGTAGGGTCGGCTTCCTCCCCGTGACAATGATGTAACCTTCCACGGAGGTTAAACGGGGAGCTCTCTGTGCTTCCTCTGTATTCGCATCACCCGCCATCCTGGCGATAGCAGCTTTTCAAGGTTATCGCATAGTGAGGATCGACGTCAATACCATTGATGTGCGCCGTACACTGGCATTACTCCATGAAACGCTGTATGTGCGGACATTGATGCTGCCCTCTTCCAGAATGTACACGTTGCAACCTTTTGTGCTCCTCATGGCTATACGGCACATGTTTCCCATGCTTTCCCTACTGGTAGTGTAGTGGCGATCCACTTACATGACGATATCCTTGCTGATACAGTTGCCTGTCTCCCTGATACTAGAGGTATGGCTCTCACGTTTAGCGGCGTCAGGATCATCAACTTCTACGCACCACCTGCTTCGGGTCGCCGGCGCGAACGTTCTAGTTTCTTCTCCGAGGCGGTCACACGTCTCCTGCTGGGCCGGTAGGATGCCTTAATCATGGGAGGCCACTTTTACTCCTCCCAGGTGCCCGAAGACCAACTCTCCGTGCGTGGCGCTAGCGACAGTTGTCTACTACCTCAACTTTGTGGACTCTTGGAAGCATGTTCGTGGTGATCGTCGGGGTTTATGCATTTCACTAACCATTCTTCAAGTCGCCTCGATCGCGTTTGTATCTTCCGCAATATTGTTGGTGGGGTGCAGGCTGCTGAAGTCTGGTCCCTTGCGTTCTCTGATCGTGATGCATAGATGTGTGTCTTCAATCTCCGCCGCCAAAGGGTGTGACGCGGCTAGGGACCATGGAAACTGAACACGGTCTTGTCCGCAGCTCGTGGTCGTGCGGTAGCGTTCTCGCTTCCCACGCCCGGGTTCCCGGGTTCGATTCCCGGCGGGGTCGTGAATTTTCTCTGCCTCGTGATGACTGGGTGTTGTGTGATGTCCTTACGTTAGTTAGGTTTAAGTAGTTCTAAGTTCTAGGGGACTGATGACCTCAGAAGAAAAGTCCCATAGTGCTCAGAGCCATTTGAACCATTTTTTTTTTTTTTTTTGAACACGGTCTTACTTCATCCGAATGCCAGCAGCTCATCGAGACCACGTGGCTAGCTTGTCGCTGACGCTGTGATGCATATCAGTCTACCTTGTCATGACAGGTCCTCTCCCAAAGCCTGCCCTCTGCAAGGCCTTTACTGGTTACAGAAGGGAGGTCGCAACGTGGCAGCGATGAACTGAGAACTTCTACCTCACCATTCCACAGGAATGTACTATGATGCCTTATTCGTCAAGGCGTCAGGCGTTGGCGAAGCGTACCAAGGCACAGCCCACTGCCCTCTCTCGCCGTCACCTTGTAGGAGCTATGATCAGGGCGTGCGTACACGACGGGTGGGCGCAGGCGCGTCCGTCTGAGTGCCTTGTCATAGCAGAACTGCGCGACCGTTGGAGGAATTTGATAATGTTGGGTGTGCTTAGATACCCAACGTGATACAGGGTCTACCCTCCATGCACATTATGTTAAACTGTGCTCTGAACAAGGTCACCACCCTGCTAGCATTGCGGCGGTCTCCCGACTCTCCTACGGCAAGATTCCTTGGGATGCAACGATGAATCTGCTTGCCAACGTCACAGGAGAACGAAGTCCATGGTGCTATCCAGTCGGGTTGTACGGAAAACTCACCTGTGTCTAACGGCCTCCCATCAGAGTTATATTGGACAATTCGTCCCCTGCTGGCGCCGGTGTGGACGGAAATTTGCCAGGACCTTATGTTGCCTATCGTGGAGATCCCAGACGGATTCCTCGATGGCCTACTCATTCCCATCCACAAGCCTCGCTGTATATGCCGGATATGTGATTACTGTCTCTTGACGTTGCTCAACAGCGACACGAACATTTTTACCTGGCTGTTGGCTACACGGCTTAAACGGACAGCTCAGTACGTAGCTTTACCTGACCAGACCGCTTTGGGAGATGCCAGTAACGTCCATACTGCCCTCTGACGCTATCGATACATAATCGCTCTTGCTCACGCTCGTCATGTGCCTGGACTTTTGGCCGCACTTGACTTCAGCCAGGCTTTCGATCAGGTCCATCACAACTACCTGGAAGGGGTGCTCTGCAATATGGGCTACCCTGATACTCCCGTCGAAGTCGTAATGCGTCTCCTTCGAGGAACGACACCCCGTTTATCTACAATAGCAGTTTCACACCTCCCATCTTGTTCCGTTATTTGGTGTGTCAAGGCTGCCTATACCCACTGCACTGTTGTCTGCTTTTGCCATGGGCCCATTGCTCTGTGCCCTCCGTCAACACCTGTCTGTGATGTCTATTGTTGGCAGTGTATTCAGCTGCACTGCTTATGCGAACGATCTCGTCCTCGTCCTTTGTAGTGGTGCACAGCTATCGTAACGTCAGCAAATCGAGCGATATAGCTATAGGTTCGGGGCTTCCTGTGGACTGTGCTGCTCCAGTGCGTATAGCTGCTACTATCTGATGCTTAGTACTCGATTTCGCAAGTGATCTGCGGTGCAAGATTGCCCTCATCCACTGGCGTCTACTGTCCCAACTACGCACTGGGCTCCTGGATAATCGTTTACGAGCCCCCAATCTTCTGCAACTGACACAATATGTAAATGTGTATTTGGCGTCACGTATCCCCACATGGCACAGACACGACCCATACGTTTGTCACATCTTGCTGTTCAAGATACGGTACGAGACCTTCTCCTTCCTGCGGTGCATGAGCAGTTTAGGCCAGTATCATGCTCCTGATAGAGTTATACCACTTTTGTTAGCGCTCAAATGGTGCTTTACCAACCTGTTGCTGGAGGCCCTTGCGCCACGCTCTCTCTCAGCCCCTACCTAGCTTTCGGAAGTCCTGCCGCCCTTCTTTTATTTCCACCATTTTTTCCTCAAACTTAGCTATGTTCGTACTGCGATATTACCAACGCACTTGATGCTCACAAAGGCAACATACGGCTTTCTGGTCACCGAATGTGGTTGAGGGGAAGCATCCCCAGGTCGACTGGTGTGCCGTCTGGCGATCGGTGCACACTCCTTTTCTTGCCACTGATGTCGAGTCTGTAAGGTACCTTATGGTCAATTGGAAGAAAGTGTGCCAGTCACGCCTTCATGGGATTCAGCTTCCAGACACTGCATTTTGTGTCGCTTGAGATGGTCTGGACATGGACGCGCTTCGCCAGGTGTATGGATTAGCGTTAGGTGTTTGGTTGCTGGTGCGACAGATTCTGGCCTTAATACCTGTACGTCTCCTCATCAAATACCTCCTCACCTGCTCCTCTTTCTGGACTCTGGATACCTCCCACAAACGAGGACGAACTCTGTGAAGTGGATTTGTGGACACACAGGTCATTACTTATTTTGTTGACTACTAGAAAAATGTCCTCTATTTTTGGCATGTGCGTAATGAACGACATTGTGCAGCTGTAAGGCATCCGGATTTTACGGACCTTATGTAAGCTTGATCCATAACAACAGTATGATACGGTATGTGATCCTCAGAAAATAATAACTATATTATATCAGCAAAAGGCAATTGCAGTTAATCTCATGTACCAAAAACTAACGAAACAATATCTACCAATACATGGACAGGGGAGTGAATAAACAAGTTAAAGAAAACGCATTTTGGAGACGATCCGAGCAGGTGGTTAATGGCATCGGAAAACCCCATTTAACAAGAGATCGGCGAGCTTCAGCAAAGAAAAGGTTACGGCCAGAACAATACATTATTCCTTTTAACGTAAATACGGCCAGGACAGAGGGTAAGTGGTTACAAGGCATTAACAGGGCTAGGCTGCGACCCAGCAAGAAAAATAAAACTCACCATTAGCGAGATGGTGATTCATTAAAGCCACACTGGGCAACACAGATGCGACATGGTGGGGAGATCCCCATTATACAAAACCATTTTGAGACCTAAAATGGAGATCTCTGTCTCGTCTCACGGCAGACTGCACAAGTGTGTGGAAATAAGCCAGGGTATTAAGAGATTTCCTTTCTGTGAGGTGAGGACGATACGCTTCACGTATCGTGGCGACAGATAGCAAAGTGTTAGTTAAAAATTCCTGAGGGAATTTTTGCAGGCAAATAAATTTTGCACGTCGCTCCAACCTTTAACGAGTGTGCAATAGCCATTATTTCGACTAGGGAAAAATTAACATTCTACGGAATGCAGGAAAGTTGAGACTGAGTGAATTCAGTCAAGGCCAGAGTAGGGAATTACCGTTCCAGATCCAGCATGGAGACAACGCCGTTGCAGGTGCTGCTTGGTAAATGCATTAGGCCTCAGTAAATGTTGAGTCTAGATTTTGCCACTCCAACTTGTGTACGCTTTGACCATTGAATATTAAAAGCTAGGATACTAACCCACGCTCACATTGAGTGCATGTGTGTTTTTATTGGTACAAAAAGTAAATTTATTCTCCACCAATTCAGTACACTGACCAGCCGTGACAATGTAGATGTAAATGAGTTGATGAAGATTTTTAATCATTCTTCCTTGTGATAAAAATTTTTATGTGTAGAGATAACGATTTTAATAATAGTCAATTCAATATGTCGAAGGGTTAAATACTTTGTTACTGAGTGTCAAAAGTAATTGAACATGATTGTTGTGTATCACTTGACCCCTGAAAGCACAGTTGATAAATTATATGTAGAATAAAAAAGGAATAGCTGCTTTGTCTTTCTAGAATAGATCCCAAACTTTGACTTTTATGAATTCATGCATTCTAGTTATGTGATAGCAGCATTTCTAATGATTTTTGTTACGATCCGCACCTAATATTAGCTGCCTTACAGGGCCAGGTTCATATTTATTTAGAATGTCTGTTTGACACACTGGGTTTGAGAAGACAGTTCAGATGTTTTGTCCATTTGCGCGCTAAGTGATAAGCTAAGTTTGTGCACATTAGTACACTCACTGTGGGGATACAAAGTTCAGACGATGACACATTTGTCTGCAGTCATAAATACAGACGATTTTTCTTCAATTTTCTTTGTAGTGGGCCGGCCGGTGTGGGCGAGCGGTTCTAGGCGCTTCAGTCTGGAACCGCACGACCGTTTCGGTCTCAGATTCGAATCCTGCCTCGGGCATGGATCTGTGTGATGTCCTTAGGTTAGTTAGGTTTAAGTAGTTCTAAGTTGTAGGGGACTGATGACCTCAGATGTTAAGTCCCATAGTGCTCAGAGCCATTTGAACCATTCTTTGTAGTGTCTTTCTCAACCCACCTTGGAGTTGTGGTGTTACTGCAATGAGTAGTTAATCCACGCCATTACCCCTCTTACTACCGGTTATTCTCTGGTCATTTGAATGTTCTTCTCTGAAAGACTATACATCGATAGTCCCACCAAGTATGGCGACGTGCCGCTCCCTTCTTGATGTGATGTTGGTTTCCTATGCTCGGTGGTATATAAATAAAGTACTATTTGTACCTCTGCTCCACGGTCCCTGCACTTTCTTTGGTTCCTGGAAGAGGGCACGGGACATGGTAGCCAGACCACAGGTTGCAGCCCCTGCCCACTTTGCGTCCGCCCCTTCCTTTGGGCGTTGGGAAGGTTCCTTTGGGAAAAAAATTGGTCAGCGCCTCTGACTATCATGCAGCGGGCCCTTCTCCATTCCTGGCCGCTCGGGGATTTTCTCCACTCGAGGACTGGCTGGTGTGTTGTTTTCATTATCATTTCATCGTTATCGACACGCAAGATGCCAAATGTGGCGTCGACCGAAAAGACTGGCTGAACCTCCCCAGGTGGGAACTCCAGGCCATCAATACCCTACCTCCTTTTTTAAGATTTTGGAGGGCATCACTGATATTTACCATGACTTGCGATTTTTAAAACTATACTTTTAGGCTTATTTTGACTGTTTCTTTCTGCAGTTTTGTAATTTGTTCTTTGGGACTATCCACTGAGTCGTCTGCAAAATCTAGACAATATACGGTGATTTATGTGGGGTTCTTCCTTAGTATTGTGGATATCTCCATTCTTTCACCACCTTCTCTAATGCGCTGTTGAAAAGCAGAGGTGACAAACCATCTCCTTGTCATACTCCTGACTGTATTTCAAAAGGCTTAGACAGCTCCCACATAAATTCTACTCTGGACGTTATGTTTACGTTATGTTTGTTAAAATTCCTTTCATTATTTATGTTGTTTTATTATCGAGTCCAAATTCCTTTATAATGTTGATTAGTACATTCCTACCAGTTGGATCACAGATCTTTTTAAAAATCTACAAAATTTATCACATATTTCAAGTTTATGATTTTCCTCATTTCTCTTATATTCTTAAGGTTCAGTATTTGCTCTGCACAAGACTTTTCCTTCCTAAATCCTGCTTATCCTCTGCTAATTGTGGATGGAGTACTCCTTCAGCTCTCTTCAAAAGTGGTGTGGGCAGTGGCAAGAGGGAGCTTTTTTTATAATTGTTAGGATATGTTTTCTTTCCTGTTTTATGTCGTGGCTCTATTAATGTCGATGTCCATTATGACTGTAAGCTGTTTCTTGTCCAAATTCTAGTAATGGTTGGACATGGAATAATGTTGTCACTAGAGTGTTTTCATAATTTGGCAATTGTATTGTCTTCTTCTCGTGCTTTGTTAGTTTTAAGTTGTCTTATGATCTCTCTGATTTCCTCTGCTGGTGGTGATTTGGAGTCTGGCTGTATTTCGATTATGTTATCAAAATTAAATTCTTCTTTGCATGGATCGAAGTTGTGTAGTTGTACGTCATCTTACGTGTTTTCTGATCTTTAAACTGAAAACTTGGTAGTGTGTACTTCTTTAAATTATTTTTGAAGGTTTTATGAAAGTCCTTATTGTTGGTCTTCTTAAAATATGACTCATTTAACGTTAGTTGATCTTTTACATGTTACATTCTGACCTTTTGAGACTCTTTGGTACAAGTTTACTGGCTGCCATAAAATTTTCCCTGTTCTTATAGTTTTTATTTGCGTTCCAGATATTCCGAGCTCGTTGTCTCTTTATATTAATTTATCACAATCGTCATTCAGATAAGCATGCTTTCATTTATTTTCAAGAGTAGTAGTTACTTTCTGCAGTCTGAAAAAGTCGTTTTGAATTTGTTCCCAACATTTAGGTATTTTTTTACTAAAGCATTTTGAAATCATTTTCTGTAGATTACTTATGCATGTCAAACTTTGTGGGTTGGTATAGGTCCTTTGTTCGAAATATTGGTCTAAAATGAATTAAAGATAGGTAGGTGGTCTGAATCTAAAGCGGCACTCTTGGCAACTTTTACATTGAGTAACTCTACTGCAGAGTGTCTATTTATAGCAACGCGATCGAGTTGTCTTTTACCACAAATCAGATTTGGCGATAACCACGTAGTTTGTTTTCGATGAAGTTTTTTTTAAGAATGTAGATTTTTGTTACAACGTTATACTGTCTGCACAGACTTAAGAGTGTTTGTTTGTTTGCATTAGTTTTTTTACGTGCAGGGAATTTTCCTACAATGGATCTCTGATGACGTTGTATGCGAATTTGTGCTCTACAATCTCCAAGTAGTATTACTGTATTTTTTGATGGAATATGATCTAGGGTGTCTGACACATTCTCCGAAACATGTTGTGTTTGCTCTTTTTTGTTCTGTTCTCATTTGTTGGTGCATGCGTATTTAAAACAGTGTAAAGTTTGTTTGATGATTTAAATGTCAGCGTGGGAAGTCTTATTAATTGGTTGACATGCTGTTTTTGAGTTTAATATGTTTTTGTTATCAATGAAACCAGTTCCAAACTGAGTACATATTTCGTAACTCTTTTTCCTGGATTTCCCTTAAATATGCTGAATCATTCTCAATCGAAATGATGTTCATCAGTAAATCTTGTTTCTTGCAATGCTGTTATCGTTGTATATTTTCTCCCTTAGAAAGTTAATTGAAGTATTAAGCTTTCTTGTTTTTAAGGCTCATGGTATTATACATTACACAACTGGACGCAACGGAATACATTGTCTTAACTACTAAAGAAGTAGTTAATCATCAAGTCTGATCAGAAACAGCTAAGAATAACACCATGAAGTACAAATTAATTACCTCGCCGTTATTTAGCAAAAAACGAATACTGGTTAACATTTCTACTCCAGTTTTTCCGTACCTGACGGCATGTGAAATGTTATAACACCCTTGTGGAACAAGAAGACAACTTTCCACTAACTTGTAATCTAGTCAGTTGAGCGTCCTTCTGTGGAACGATAAGCTGAAAGAAAAGAAGCAGTGTGCAGCACTTTCTAGAAGGTGTTCGTGGGGCTAGCTCCATCCTGACCACATGTGCAACACGCCGAAACAAGGACGTTCAAATTTAAGGTGGATTCTGGGGGATAGAAAGATACGACTGAGCTGATCGCTTTTGAGCTTTCGGTAGTCGGTCACGTTTGCGCTTCGCCACTAAACCAGATCAGATTCAATCTGACGCAATGTCCACTGCTCGAAGGAATTAGGGGTACACGTGTATCAACGTTACGTATGTTAAATCTGTTCTCATACAGTCGGTACCTGCGGTCTTATTGCATGGCTTGAGATTTTCTCTTTCAATGTTGGCAACAATTTAAATCATTCGTCATCTGCTGACTGTGTTATGCATTACAGTGTCAGGTGACCCCCTCAGAAGGAAATGGGTCCCGGTGCGCCAATGCTTTCTGTTGAGTTACACAGATGGCTGTTGTCATTTGTGGACGTTGTATTCAACCAAGCATCTGCGAGCGACATCTGTTTGATCAAAAAAGGATGGACTTTCGATCGTGCTGCTACAGATGCCAATGTCTCTCCTTGTGTTATCCATAGGTTGTGGACACGCTACACGTTGTGTCCGATCAGACTGTAAAGATCATGTTACGAGAAAGGACCTTACGACGCAGACGTCCTGTTCGAGTACCCCGCTTGACACGACATATGGCAGCTCGGCTTCGGTTCTGCCGTTCCCATATCAAATGGCAACTTCGTCACTGGCGGAACGTGTTATTCCCAGATGAATCCAGACATCCTCTGATGCAAAGTGATTGCCGTGTTCGTGTGCGGAGACGCGTGGTGAGCGATACCTGCCAAATGTTTTCCCGGAAATCGACAGACTTCCGAGGTTCTGTGATGCTGTGACAGCCACATGGATCTTATCGTTGTCCGTGGTCGCCTTAGCGCCAGTTATTACATCGAACAGATACTGATGGACCATGTGGTGGGTGCTTCTACCAGGTTTTCCATTCTTCTGTAAAGGATTCGTGTTAGTATTCTGCAGCCGTGACTTATTAAACTGATAGTTCGATAATTTTCTCACCTGTCGACACCTGCTTTCTTTGGGGTTGGAATTATTGTACTCGTCTTGAATTCTGAGGGTATTTCGCCTGTCTCATACATCTTGCTCACCAAATAGTAGAGTTTTGTCATGGCTGGCTCTCCCAAGGCAATCATAAGTTCTCTTGGAATGCTTTCTGCTCCTGGGGCCTTGTTTCGACTTAAGTCTTTCAGTACTTTGTCAAATTCTTCTCGCAGTATCATATTTCCCTTCTCACCTTCCTCTGCGTCCTCTTCCATTTCCGTAATATTGCTCTCAAATACATCTTCCTTGCACAGGCCCTGTATATACTCTTTCCATCTTTCTATTCTCTCTTCTTTGCTTAGGACTGGTTTTGAATCTGAGCTCTTGATATTCATAGAGGCGGTTCTCTTTTCTCCAAAGGTCTCTTTAATTTTCCTGTAGGGAATACCTATCTACCCCCAGTGACATATGCTTCTACATCCTTTCATTTGTCCTCTAGCCATTCGTGCTTAGCCATTTTGCAATTCCTGCCGATCTCATTTTTTAGGCGTTTGTATTCCCTTTCGCCTGCTTCATTTATTGCATTTCCATATTTGCTCCTTTCATCGATTAAAATACGTATTTCTTTTGTCACCCAAGGATTTCTACTAGCCCTCGTGTTTTTGCCTACTTCATCCTCTGCATCCTTCACTATTTCATCTCTCAAAGCTACCCATTCTTCTTCTACTGTACTCCTTTCCCTTGCTCTTGTCAGTCGTTCCCTAATACTCCCTCTGAAATCCTGTGCAACCTCTGGCTCTTTCAGTCTATCCAGGTCCCAACTCTTTAAATTCCTGCCTTCTTGCAGTTTATTAAGTTTTAATCTGAAGTTCATAACTAATAAATTGTGGTCAGAGTCCACACGTGCCCCTGGAAATGTCTTACAATTTAAAATCTGGATCCTAAATCTCTGTCTTGCCATTGTATAATCAATCTGAAACCTTCCGGTGCCTCCAGGTCTCTTCCATGTATACAATCTTCTCTCATGATTCTTAAGCCATAGATCGTTTTCTTCGAGGTAAATCATAATGTTCGAACACGATCAACTTAAACGCACTAATTCATTTCTTAGCGTTCCACCGCCCGTAGCGCATTCACCGGAAATTTCATTAATCTGCCCAAGAATTTATTCCGCTTTCATGTCGTTTGCTCACAGAAAATAAATTACTGCAAGTATTTCCATGCGGAGAGATTTTCTGTCAACATTGGCATTTTCAGTAAACACATATTAACGTAAAAAGAAACTTATATTCTCCATACGGATTTCGGTTGGTCGTGGTTGGCCCGTCGGGAGACCAGAATGTTCTCAGTAGGCCAGTGCTATTTCCACTTTCTTTTCGACAGTGAACATTGTTCTCACACAAACCTTCAACTGCAGACGGTTGGTTGAATGACCATTGTATCTTTTCCACGTGTTTCTAATTGTCTGCTGTCAACTTCAGCAAGTCGTTGAGTTACACTACCCCGGGCTGCGTCACTGTGTTCACAGGAGAGTCAAAATCAGTTTTACGTGGCGTTTTCAATAACGTCATGTTTACGTGAATGGTCAAATGTGATACGTTTCTGAACCGATCTTGAAGAGAGGAAGTGGATTACCGAATAAAAAATGCAAGGTTCAGTTCAAAACAGACATCCTGCTATTCTTATGTTCGTAATGAACAAAGTTAAAAGAAAGACAGTTATCCTGGTAAATATATCTCAGGTAGTTAAAGAACATTTGCTTGATTCGTATTTTATTTTGCTTCTAGACAAAATGTTATCTGTAGTCATGCAGATAAATGAGGCACCCTGTGTGATGAAGATTTTAACTACGTTAGTAATAAATGTCATTACAAGGTGCACCTAAATTCTTTCCTTTTCTACTTCAGAAAATAGTTTGGTCACAATAAATTCTTTTTAGATTTTTTGGAAATTATTTAGATTAAGTAATCGCACGAAGGGACAGAGACAGCACTTTTTTTCACGATCTTTATCTGAGCAATAGAACAGGGAAAACACTCCGCCACGCACCGCACAGTGGCTTCCGCAGTATATATGGAGAAACATATGGGTGATAAAAATGAATCATTCAAATCAGAAGTGATAAATGATATTTTCAAAAGTCAGTGAAATTACTAATAACATAAAATAAAAACCGTTGCAGTACAAATGACGAAGACACATTTTAGAATTACGCTCTCACGAGCGAGAATACAGAAACGAATAATTAATTTGATGAAAAGCTGCCTCGCCTAATAACGCCTGAGAGCGAAGCCGATGTGTGGACGGCTTTTATAGGCACGTAAAGACGAATATTCGTCCAGTTTGATGTGCTACCAAAGACCGACACAGTGCGAGAAACGGCAGAGCCCAACATCGGCACTCTATCAATTCAGATGACACATGTCTGGCACCGCCTTTATCTGAACACTAATTAGCAACTGTTATTGAGAAGAAGCATAGACTATATGTTTTTACTCGCATCAAAAGTTTTTCGCGTAACCCAGATTATTCACTCTTCTGAACAGAGCCTTTATAATCTTGTAATTATATTGTGGCTCTCAGAAGCTTTTTTCCAACAACAGCGACACGGATTATTTATTAAGTCTAAGAAGTGTCCTCTTTTATCATCCTACTAAGTAGAAGTAACTAGTTTATCTCCCTATCCACTACAGTAGTAATGAGACTGAAAAAGAGGCTATTTTCAGGGCTCAAAATCTTCAGTTACCTTGTCAAAGAAGTACTAGGTCGCTTTCTTGTATAATGGGGGAGCGGATCATGAGTGGCCATCTCTTATTAAGAGGAGGGAATTAAGAGCTCGCCGACCTGAAGACCACTATAGAAATTGCACTGCTTATTTAATTTACCATTTGGCTCTGTGTGCAGCATTTTTGCACTCAATATATGATTCGAAGATGGTAAAATCCAAAAAAGGTCGTCTCCTTATTCCCAAATCATCCTAATTGTAGGAAAAACCAAGAAATGTCACAAGTATTAAATTAGACACATTGATGCTAAGAACTGCAGAATTTTGTTGAAACTACGAATAAACGAGTAAAATGGAAACAACTGTCAGTTGCCCATATATGAAATGTTGTCTCAGAGTCTCAACATATCAGATTTGATACAGCCTAGGAAACACTATTTTCAGAAAGTAACATAACGATTTCTTCATTTTCTTCAGTGTAATTGGAGTCAGTGAACCGTTAACAGCTCTTTAGGACTGATTCCAAAGAGAATAAAGCTAAATCAATAATATTAACCTTTCCTTGTGTAGTCATGCTCAACAGTTTAGAAATCACTGCTTAGTGGCTGTTCCTGAGACATAACGGATACTCCGACAGCGACAAGTGAATGGCATGGTTTATTTATTTATTTCTCCGACAGAGTGCATGAAATGAGACAGAGTCGACGGTCATACGAAATTCAGCGAGCGCTCTTTACGCATCAATAATATAACATGTGCTGTAAAGGTGTTGTTAAAGGTAAATAGTGCGATACTCTGCCGTGTAAAATTGTTTATTAATTCTGGATTACTGAGTATTATAAAATAGTCACTCCACCGGTTTCAGCACATTATTAGCATTGACAGATTCATAAAAATATCACGTCAAGAGCTACACTTGGTTACACAATCTCTAAACTGAAAGTGAAGTTTGTTTGCGTGGCCTTAAAATATGGTATCGGAAGCGTAGTGCTTGGAGGGAAAACAAAGGGATGGGGAGAAAACAGCGCATTCCACGCAGTTAAACTCTTCTGTTGTGATCCTATTAGAAAAACTGAAACAAAGAGTCAAAATCTAAAAAATGGAGTATCGACGCCTTAACAAGGACAGCATTGTGGTAATAGGGACCCGTAGTACCCGGTGGCTCGTTGCAGAGTATCTGTATTGCAGTGAAATACCTGCACAACAGCACAAATCTCGACTGTATGCTCTGCGTGTCTTGTTCGGAAACAAAGTTGTTCCATGCGATTGCAGTCTTTCTCGGCGTATTCCACTGATGAATTCTTCTCGGGTTATCAGCCGAGTGGTGGCGTCGTCTTGTCGCAACGTTTCAATGAGTTTCGTACCCATCATATAATTGACACAACAGACAATATTTCTATTACTACCAAGAATTTCGTAGGCACCCAAGTCATTATGCATGGTCCATCGGTGTTTTGCGGTGGAGTTTTGAACTTCACTCTCGCTAACAGGGATACGAATGAACACGGTAACGGCTGGGTCGCCGTTATTCAAGTGTTTTTGCTTTTTTATGGTAACAGAATATCTACATCTGCTGGAGAACTTGTTTTGGAACTTTTGTGGACATTCGAACCTAACAGACAGCTGTTAATAGACTTATATTTGGAATTTACTAATTATTTAGATCATTTGCAAAATCATTTGCAAAGGGTGTCATTTTAGGTATTACCATTGGAGAAAGAGGAAGTATTTGCCTCTGTGATGTAAGTACGAAAGAATAAGTTGGTGCAAGGTGAAGTAGACTTGAAGTAGTTTCGTAAAGTTGCTGTTTGGTCAGGCAGGAAAAGTAATTTTGCTTTGGAGTTTCGTTGTAAGAATAATTACTCAATCATTCTTTGAGGAAGGTCTTATCAAAAAGAATAAAAATAATTGTTAAAGTTTACTATTATAATGGAGAAGCTTAGTGATTTAATTGATCGTGCAGAAGTTCGCAATATAGTATCTCCAAACTTGCCACAAGATGGCTTTTCATTGGCTTATGCGTCTGACAGCTTGTTTGTGTACATGGTAATCCTCATGCTAATGGTTGTTGTGGTAAGAGAGGTTGTGTATTTGGGAGTGAGAGTGATTCAGATATACCGAGCAGTCAGAAGTACTCTAGGGTACGAAACTCATTGAAACGTTGCGACATGACGACGCCACCACTCGGCTGATAACCCGAGAAGAATTCATCAAAGTTGTTCCATTCACTCACAGTATCTGCTGCTGACAGTTGCAATGCCCACTTTACTCTTCGCCCTCAAGCTGGCAAACAAAAGCTGAACGAAGCGAAAATAAGCGTAAAGAGAGCATTGAGAGAAGCGTTCAATTACTTTGATACTAAAACTTCGTCAACCGATCTGAGTAAAACTCCAAGAGGTTTTGGTAGTATGTGAAATCGGTAAGTGGGTCAAAATCGTCTGTTCATTCACTCAGTGCCCATACTGGCACCAAAACGGAAGATAACAGAGAGAAGGCCGAAATACTGAATTCGGTCTTCCGAAATTGTTCACCGCGGAAGATCATAACATGGTCAATCGCCGGCCGTGGTGGCCGAGCGGTTCTAGGCGCTACAGTCTGGAACCGCGCGACCGCTACGGTCGCAGGTTCGAATCCTGCCTCGGGCATGGATGTGTGTGATGTCCTTACGTTAGTTAGGTTTAAGTAGTTCTAAGTTCTAGGGGACTGATGACCTCAGAAGAAAAGTCCCATAGTGCTCAGAGCCATTTGCACCATTTGAACCAAAGAATTTGCTCCCCTTCTAGCAGTAATTTATCGTAGACTGCTTGAGCAACGAAAGGTACCTAGCGACTGGAAGAAAGCGCAGGTCACTCCTGTTTCTAAGAAGGGCCGTTGGACAGATGCATTCAATTATGGACCTATGTCGTTGACGTAAATGTCCTGTTGAATTGTGCAATATGTTTTATGCTCAATATGTATGACATTCTTGGACAATGAAAATCTCCTCTATAAAAATCAACATGGATTCCGCAAACAGGGACCCTGCGAAACTCAGCTCGCTCTGTTCCTCCATGGGATCCAGAGCGCCGTAGACAACGGCGCTCAGATTGATGCCGTGTTCCTTTACTTCAGGCACGTCCCGCACTGCACTTTGGTGGCAAAAATACAAGCTTATCGAGTATCGGAGCAGATCTGCGACTGGATTCAAGACTTCCTTGCAGACAGAACTCAACACTTCGCCCTTAACGGTACAAAATCGACAGATGTATAGGTAATTTCCCGAGTACCCCAGGGAAGTATGATAGGACAGTTACTGTTTACAGTATATATAAATGATCTAGCAGAAAGCGTCGGATGCTGGTTAAGGCTGTTCGCAGATGATGCGGTTGTCTATAACAAAGTAGCAACGCCAGAATGACCTCCAGAGAATTGGTGATGGTGCAGGCTCTGGCAGTTGACCTTGAACATAAATAAATGCAACATATTGCGCTTACATAAGAAAAGAAATCCGCTACTGTGCATCTACACTGTTCATGACAGTCCTCTGGATATAGTTTCTACTGCAAAATGTCTAGGAGTAACTTTCCAGAGCGATCTTAAGTGGAATGACCACATTAAACAAATAGTGGCAAAAACAGATGCCATACTCAGATTCACAGGAAGAGTCTTAAGGAAATGTAACTCATCCACGAAGGAAGTGGCTTATAAGGCGCTTATTCGACCGATTCTTCAGTATTGTTCATCTGTCTGGGATCCCCACCAGGTAGGACTGGTAGAAGTGATAGAGAGGATCCAACGAAGAGCGGTGCATTTCGTCACGGGATCCTTTAGCCGGCGCGAGAGCGTTACGTGCTCAACAAACTCCACTGGCAGACGTTACAAGAGAGGCGTTGTGCATCATGGAGAGATTTACTACTGAAATTTCGAGAGATCACTTTTCAGGAGGAGTCGGGCAACACATTTCTTCACCACACATACGTCTCGCGTAATGACCACGAGGAGAAAATTCAGAAATTAGAGCCAATACAGAGGCTTACCGACAATCATTATTCCCACGCGCTGTTAGCAAGTGTGACAGAGTTGGAGGGCTCAGTTAGTGGTACAAAATGTACCCTCCGCCACACACCATTACGTGGATTGGGGAGTATGATGTAGATGCATTCAGTACTGGGCTGTTGTGTGTCGAGTTTATTTTTGCGCAGTTTTAGTTGCACGCTAACCGTGACACACAGCAGTATGGACAGGTATACTTAAGATCGGTAGGCCGATATGCACATTGTGTATGGGTTCACTGAATGCAGTGAAAGACAGGCACAACGCCACTATGCTGACCTGTTCCCACAGCGACGGCAGCCACATCACAGTACTTTTGCATTGTACGAAAATTTTACCCTGCGTTCTGACTTGTACGTTTTGGTGATTGCACCTCACACAATATTTTACTGTTGTGAAGCTATTTACGCAGAAATAAAGGTAATTCGGGTATCAAACTGAATAACTCATAATTAAATTTTTATTCTGTAAAGGGCCACCGTAGTTCAGGGGCACCTTATACTAAAATACTCAGAACATATTTTAAACTCCTAAATTTTGTAGATGGAGTTCGGATTCACCTGGATAGTCAAACGCAATTTTGAAAATAAAAGAAATAGTAATCCTGAACCATTTAAATTCTACGAAATTATTAAAAGGCATATTAAAATTCGTTGGAGTGGATTGCTACCCTGTGGCGAATGATGTCAGTGAGTCATCACTGTGACTGCTTTGTAACAGTTAGCGATCGAGGCTTGACTTTTTTTCCTTTCTTTTTTTTACTGAAGAGGGTCCCACGGTTTCCTAATAACATGAATCCAGTCCTTCGACCTAATCGTCCGTCGAATAAGTTGCTACATCACAGTGGCACCTGATCCCAAAGTAGCATTTTCGAATCCAGGCGATAGCTGTGGCGAATTTCTGTAAGGAAAAATTTGAAGAAACACGGCTTGAACTACCGAGAAGAAACCCACTTGTTGGTTTTGGTACGTTGATGGTTATCGGAATTTCTGAACTTTCTAAATGATGTTAAATTAATTCTCATATGAAATTCGGAGTGGAAAAAGAGAGAAACAATGTCAGATTTAGTTTTCGGATGTGCAGATACATAGAAATACTGACGGAACTTTAGCTCACAAAATTTACTGAAAACCCACTTACACGGACAGATTATCATATTCTTTGATGCTGCCGAAGTAGCGTATTCTTGATCTTACAAGGGGTCTTCTTCCTTTATTACGTTCTTGACATACTTGATAGATTTACCTTCCTCTGGAGTTTGAAATGCATGTCCAATCCAGCGAAGTCTCCTAGCTTTAATTTCGTGTACAATATCTGGTTCTGGTGAGATCATAATATTATTTGTCAGTTAACAGTAGAACACTGAACATGGTAAATCATCCATTGTTACTAAACCATCGTAAACATGACTACTCCATACTTTTTTTAAGTAGTCACAATTTACGGTTTATAATTATAAGGTCTCCAGTCGTATGTCACATAGAAAATGAGTATAAAATGGTTCAAATGGCTCTGAGCACTATGCGACTTAACTTCTGAGGTCATCAGTCGCCTAGAACTTAGAACTAATTAAACCTAACTAACCTAAGGACATCACACACATCCATGTCCGAGGCAGAATTCGAAACTGCGACCGTAGCGAAATGAGTATAAAACGTACTGGTTTACATCCTGTGCTGACAATACCAGATTGGCAGGAACCTCTAATTGATATCAAATGCAATCTTAATTTTGGGAGGGTTTAGTAATCTAGGGTTAATATTGTCTACTCCACTGTGTTATTCTCTTCGTTCTCTCGGTCCCCACATGTGGACCTTCGTGCACTATTTTTTTCTGCGCAAATAGGCTCATTTTTCCGCATATAGACCAATGGTCTGCGAATGTGGATAGTCTAGTTCTTAGTTTTAAAACCAGGGCGCAGCACCTTATAAGGAACGATTATGTTAGTTTACTGCTGGTCATACGCAGAAAATTGTTACTTCAATAAATCCGAAAGGTATGTAAATAATTATTATGCCTAAATATTGTACTAAGAGTCTATGTTTTTTGCCTAACGTTCGGTAATTATTCTAGATGTTGGGAATTAGTTCAGGTCGCTCGGGGTAGCCTTGCGGTCTGGGGCGCCCTGCCACGGTTCGCGCGGCTTCCCCCGTCGGATGTTCGAGTCCTCTCTCGGGCATGAGTGTCCGTGTTGTCCTTAGCGCAAGTTAGTTGAAGTTAGATTAAGTAATGTGTAAGTCTAGGGACGGATGACCTCAGCAATTTGGTCCCATAGGATCTTCCCACAAATTTACAAATTAGTTAAGTTTTGCATAATTTTTTTCGTTACTATGAAATGACGCATTTTGTGAAAGCCCTCGTACGTGGACCTCTGGTCATAATGCTTATATGATAATTTCAATTTAGTCTTTGATAATGGAACACTGACAGCTGTTTCTACAAAACTATAGCAATGCATGAAATATTCACTAACAAGCAATTAGAAGCTCTTCTTAACACCGACAATGCGGAATTATTTGACTGGAAAGACGACGAATTTTCGTTTTAGACTGAAGACTGTCTCGCTGAGCTTGATGAAGCTAACTGGAGAACAATGAGAAGGTTAAGATGTCGTGCCACTTACTGGGAGAAGAGGCTGTAGTTCCACAGTGAATTACGCTGACAGCTGAGGTGTAGATGGCGTGGAAAATGTGATCTGTGTTTAAACAGTTTCAAAAGCTATATTGTACAGTGTTGGGCAACTATCAAAATTTGTTGAGGCAAGGAATGCCTCAAAGTGCAGGAAACATGGTTGCAGTTCGATGATAAGAGACGTGCATCAAATGTGGAATGTGTTTATGTGCTGTGAAAAATAATTATTTTGAAGCTTATCATATTTACTGGCAGAAGCACATTATTACCTGCAGAAATTGTTATATGATTATTATTTTCTTGCATTTATGAGGTTGTCTTAGAACATCAACAAAAATCTGTATTGGAACTCATGTATTTAAAAAATATTAACGTTGAGAATCATATATATAGGATGAGTCACTAATTGTTGCCACCAAGAATAACTCCGAAAGTGTGATAGGAGCTGAAACGTTTGTCGGACAAAAGTTGCATGGGACAACGGGGGCCATAGCATAACGTTGGTTTTTTGTTGCAAGGTGGGATCGCGCCAGAGATATGAAGGTCAACTTTGTTTTTTTTTAAATGGCATGCTATAGTTGCGTACTTATTTTCTGATAGCGGCTATCGAGACGGGTCCAATGATGTGTAACAGTAAGGTCTTTGAAGGTCAACGAAGGTCAAAAAGTTGGTATGAACTTACCTTTACAGATGGTGTTCGAAGTGATGACCATTGGTATCAATGCAGTGTGGCAATCTTCTTATCACGGATTGTGTGGCACTTATCAAAGCACATGCTCTGACAATTCTCTCTCGTATATCGTGCAAATAGTAAATATTCGCCGAATACGGCGTATCCATCTAAGGTGCCATTGACACGTAAACGCCATTCGACGGTTTCGCAATACATCACTAATAGGAATGGTAAGAGTAGTATCGTCGAATCAAGCGAAAGTGAATGATGTATTCCTTCGAAGAACAAGTCGATATGCTTCTCATTTACGGAGAATACCAACGAAATTCAGTGAGAGCTAGAGACTTATACGCTGAAAGATATCCTCAACGTACTCACCCTACACGTCGTTCATTTTAATGTGTGTATGATAAATTGAGAACAACTGGATCTTTAACGCATTGGAAACATATTCGGCAAAGGAAAGTTACTAACGAGGAAACGGAAATTGGTACTCTTGCCACTGTGCTTCGAGATCCTTCTGTTAGTTCGCGTCAAATCGCAAGGGAATCTGTCATGAGCCAGAGTAGTGTTGTTCGGTTCTGCATCGCCTTAAATATCATCCTTACCATATCAGTCTCCGCCAAGAATTAATTAGTACGGATTGTATGCGTCGCACTGAATTCTGCCGATGGGATCAACTTTAGATTCAGAGGGATGACACATTTATTAATTGATTTTATTTACTGACGAGGTTACATTCACGAGCCATGGAAATGTTAATTTGCATAACATGCATTATTGGGCAACTGAAAATCCATGTTGGCTGCCGTAAGTCGCACACTAAAAACCGAGGTCGGTGAATGTATGGTGTGGGATTCTGGAGGACAGAATTATAGGCCTGTATTTCATCAGAGGAAATCGTTTTGCTAGGAAGTACACCACATTTCTGCAAGAAACATTAGGTTTATTATTGGAAGAAATACCTTTAGGAACAAGAAACAGAATGTGGTATCAACACGATGGGTGTCCGGCACATTTTTCGCTGATGGCTAGAGATGAGGTGTAGAGACAACTCCCAAATCGTTGGATTGGACGCGGAGGAGATGTGTCGTGGCCGGCTCGTTCGCAAGACTTGACGCCTCTGGATCTTTTGTTGTGGGGATTCGTAAAAGACATTGTGTATAAAGACGTTCGAACTACACCTGACGAGATGCGAGAGAGAATTGTCAGAGCATGTCCTTCAGTAAGTGCCGATGTGATAAGGAATACCACCAATCCATGATAAGAAGATTGCAGCACTGCATTGATATCAATGGTCATCACTTCGAACACCTTCTGTAAATGGACGTTCATGCCACCTTCGTGACCTTCGTTGACCTTCAAAGACCTTACTGTTACACAACATAGGATTCGTCTCGATAGCCGCTATCAAAAAATAAGTACCCAACTATAGCATCCCATTTAAAAATCAATGTTTACCTTCATATCTCTGACGGGACTCCACCTAGCAACAAAAAACCAACGTCATATTATGGCCCCCGTTGTCCCATGCAACTTTTGTCCCACAAACGTTTCAGCTCCTACCATCAAAACATATATCATTGGCATTTGTATCATATCTGTTAATTAGTTTGCTGGAAAATATAAACAGAGAAATATGAACAGAAAAATTTCTTGCGACTTTTTTTCTTTTTTTGTCTGAGGAGTGAAGAGGTTATCTTGGATCCCACCAAATATCTTTTTCATAATTTTCCTTTCAAAGGTTTTTGATTTTACTTGTTCTGATTTTGTTAACGTTAATGTCTCACAAGCGTATGTCAGAACATATATGATAAGATGTTTGTGTACACGAATCTTTGAATTTCTTGAAATAAGTTTGGTTTTTATGCATCCAGTAATGCGAAAAAACAGCTATTAGCTTTTTGAATTCTGCTATTTGTTTCTTCTGTAGTTAACAAAGTTCCAAGGCAAGCGAACTGGGTTATTGTTTCGATTTTCTTTGCACCAATTTTAAAAGTATGCTCTGCCTTAGTTTGCCGTGAGAGAATGGAGTTTTTAGTTCAAATGGTTCAAATCGCTCTGAGCACTATGGGACTTAACTTCAGTGGTCATCAGTCCCCTAGAACTTACAACTACTTAAACCTAATTAACCTAAGGACATCACACACACCCATGTCCGAGGCAGGATTCGAACCTGCGACCGTAGCGGTCGCGCGATTCCAGACTATAGCGCCTAGAACTGCTCGGCCACTCCGGCCGGCGAGTTTTTATTTTTTATTTTTTGTTAATTTCTACTCTTGTTACACATAAGCTGTCATAGAACATTGTCGTAAGTGAATTAACTTCTCCTTCATTCTATCCCAAGATTGTGGTGTTATGTGCATATGCCAGTATGTAATAACACGGACAGATACATTGACAAATTTCAGTCCCCATCCCAAGAAGTCAAGATGAATAACTGAGGTAATTATTGAGGGGGCCAAATTAATATACAAGCCTGAGGCTTAGAGGATGAGCTATGCCATTTATGTTTTACTTCAAGAAAAAATAGCTACTTTGGCAAAGAGAGGAATAGGGCACTATATCCTAAAATATTTTAAGTTTCCGGAGAACAAGAACCAGCTAAAGGGAATGATTTCCGTTCATTCGTAAAAACAATCACAGCTTATATCAGCAGAGTGCTAAGAAGAAACAGTATTGACAAAGTGTTGAAACCCACAAGAAATGTGCGTGAATATTTGGATACTATGAAGGACCCATGCGTACCGCTTGTCAGGGCAGTAGTATATAAAATCCGTTGTACATGAGGTCAAGTGTACACAGAAACTACTATAACAAGCATCAACCCAAGGCTTAAAGAACAGAAAACAAATCGTCAACTTGGAAACGGTGGATAAATCGGTAGCAGCAGATTAAACGCTGGCACCAGGAACTCGTCAGATTTGATTCCAATTTCTTTAGTCCTGCCATGGTGCAATTGTTACTAGGCTAGGATTTACAGAGAATCCATAGAAATTCAAAAACATAAAAACAACTTCAGCAGAATAGGAATAGAATACAAATAAGACTAATTCTGAGCTATAGTGTTGAAGAAAGGAAACGACACCAACTCTTCTGCAGTACACGATCCATACGTGCAATCAGTTCGGCTCGCTGAGCTTGTTTGTCTTTGAATAGCTTCTGTTTTTCGTTTATTGTTATTCCATTTCTTCGTCCCAGAGACGCTGTTAGTAGGTCAGCTGTGGAACAATGCTCCACTCTTCAGCCAAAGGAGTTTAAAAGATACAAAGATTGAAATAAAAATTTTAAAAGGTTGATCTACGTACATATATTTTTGAAATATACGAAACTAGCAAACCGCCCCGGGTTCGCACGGATAGCGTTAAAAATCTACGGCCGAACGACTGTTATGATAAACCTGCCTCATGAATTATTCTACCTATTAGCGAAAACCGTACCAAAACCCATATTGTAGTTCCTAAGATTAGCCTTCACATACAGACAGAAAAAAACGTGGAGAGGAACTTTGATTTATATTGTGAATAGATATGTGGTGAAGAATTATTCATTTACGATGTTTGAAATGCATACGAAAACAATATCTGTCCTTTAAAACAGTGATCATGAGTTAAACATTACTCTGCATTATACTTCACTTCACCACCGCTTGATGGGAGGTAGCTACATTTAGTAGCAGTTATGAAAAGTGGGAAAGTGGAATGTTCTTAAGGTGCATTTAAAGTTTTATGGAGATAAGCAGTTCAAGTGAGTTGGGTTGTGACGATACTTAAAATATGGGAGTAACAAAAGCACACATAGTATTAATGTTGTTCTTTACAGTCTTGGCATATGATATGGTCGTCGTTGTTCATATGAAATCTACATCTACGTCTACATGGATACTCTGCAAATCACATTTAAGTGCCTGGCAGAGGGTTCATCGAACCACCTTCACAACTCTCTATTATTCCAATCTCGTATAGCACGCGGAAAGAACGAACACCTATATTTTTCCGTGCGAGCTCTGAAAAAATGGTTCAAATGGCTCTGAGCACTATGGGACTTAACTTCTGAGGTCATCAGTCCCCTAGAATTTAGAACTACTTAAACCTAACTAACCTAAGGACATCACACACATCCATGCCCAAAGCAGGACTCGAACCTGCGACTGTAGCGCCTAGAACCGCTCGGCCACTCCAGCCGGCTGCGAGCTCTGATTTCCCTTATTTTATCATGGTGATCGTTTCTCCCTATGTAGGTCGGCATCAACAAAATATTTTCGCATTCGGAGGAGAAAGTTGGTGATTGGAATTTCGTGAGAAGATTCCTACGCGACGAAAGACGCCTTTGTTTTAATGATGTCCATCCCAAATCCTGTATCATACAGTGACTCTCTCTCCTCTATTTTGCTCTTCTTTGAACATTTCGATGTACTCCGTCAATCCTATCTGATAAGGATCCCAAACTGGGCAGCAGTATTCTAAAAGAGGACGGGCAAGCGTAGTGTAGGCAGTCTCTTTAGTAGATCTGTTACATTTTCTAAGTGTCCTACTAATAAAACGCAGTCTTTGGTTAGCCTTCCACACATTTTCTTTATGGTCCTTCCAATGGATGATTTCTTGTGTTGTGTTCATTACATTCATTGCTACGGCTCTTTGGTGTTCACAAACTTGCAATTGGCACTTAGGGTACAACATCATGATCCACTCCACACCAGAACAAAGATCACCACAGCACATGCCAGAACGCTGAAGAGCAACTTTAATGTCTATGTGTACTTTCGTTAAATGTCTTTATATTCCCATTGAAGCCCGAAGGTGACGTTTATACCTCGAAACATGTTGCTTCATTATATAATTTAAGTAAGTCAACAAATGTTGTGACTGGCAGCGGTTTCTGAAAAACCTTTTCATACGGATAGCTAGGATGCGGCCCGAGCGTAGGAAGGAAGGGCGGTAACCTGATACGGGGGTTGGATGTGAGGGCCAGTTTCTTTGTGAAGGTGTAAGGCCGTTAAAACGGCGCTGGAGAGAGATACGAAGGGCGTGCAAGTGTAAAGTGAGTTGTGGGGGTGAGGTTATGGGAAGTACGGGATATAAAGTATAAGATATACGGAGGTGTTCAGTGTTGGGAAGGAGATGGAGAAAACTGACGAGCTGGTAAGGGATTCTTGTAGGGGAGGGTAAGCGGTTGCCGGCCATTGGTGGCGGAGCGGTTCTAGGCGCTTCAGTCTGGAACCGCGCCACCGCTACGGTCGCAGGTTCGAATCCTGCTTCGGGCATGGATGTGTGTTATGACCTTAGGTTAGTTAGGTTTAAGTGGTTCTAAGTTCTAGGGCCTCCCCCCATGAACAATGGACCTTGCCGTTGATGGGGAGGCTTGCGTGCCTCAGCGATACAGATAGCCGTACCGTAGGTGCAACCACAACGGAGGGGTATCTGTTGACAGGCCAGACAAACGTGTGGTTTCTGAAGAGGGGCAGCAGCCTTTTCAGTAGTTGCAAGGGCAACAGTCTGGATGATTGACTGATCTGGCCTTGTAACAATAACCAAAACGGCCTTGCTGTGCTGGTACTGCGAACGGCTGAAAGCAAGGGGAAACTACGGCCGTAATTTTTCCCGAGGGCATGCAGCTTTACTGTATGGATAAATGATGATGGCGTCCTCTTGGGTAAAATATTCCGGAGGTAAAATAGTCCCTCATTCGGATCTCCGGGCGGGGACTACTCAAGAGGATGTCGTTATCAGGAGAAAGAAAACCGGTGTTCTACGGATCGGAGCATGGAATGTCAGATCACTTAATCGGGCAGGCAGGATAGAAAATTTAAAAAGGGAAATGGATAGGTTAAAGTTAGATATAGTGGGAATTAGTGAAGTTCGGTGGCAGGAGGAACAAGACTTCTGGTCAGGTGACTACAGGGTTATAAACACAAAATCAAACAGGGGTAATGCAGGAGTGGGTTTAATAATGAATAGGAAAATAGGAATGCGGGTAAGCTACTACAAACAGCATAGTGAACGCATTATTGTGGCCAAGATGGATACGAAACCCACACCTACTACAGTAGTACAAGTTTATATGCCAACTAGTTCTGTAGATGACGAAGAAATTGAAGAAATGTATGATGAAATAAAAGAAATTATTCAGATAGTGAAGGGTGACGAACATTTAATGGTCATGGGTGACTGGAATTCGGTAGTAGGGAAAGGGAGAGAAGGAAACGTAGTAGGTGAATATGGATTGGGGCTAAGAAATGAAAGAGGAAGCCGCCTGGTAGAATTTTGCACAGAGCACAACTTAATCATAGCTAACACTTGGTTTAAGAATCATGAAAGAAGGTTGTATACATGGAAGAACACTGGAGATACTAAAAGGTATCAGATAGATTATATAATGGTAAGACAGAGATTTAGGAACTAGGTTTTAAATTGTAAGACATTTCCAGGGGCAGATGTGGACTCTGACCACAATCTATTGGTTATGACTTGTAGATTAAAACTGAAGAAACTGCAAAAAGGTGGGAACTTAAGGAGACGGGACCTGGATTACCTGAAAGAACCAGAGGTTGTACAGAGTTTCAGGGAGAGCATAAGGGAACAATTGACAGGAATGGGGGAATGAAATACAGTAGAAGAAGAATGGGTAGCTTTGAGGGATGAAGTAGTGAAGGCAGCAGAGGATCAAGTAGGTAAAAAGACGAGGGCTAGTAGAAATCCTTGGGTAACAGAAGAAATATTTAATTTAATTGATGAAAGAAGAAAATATAAAAATGCAGTAGATGAAGCAGGCAAAAAGGAAAACAAACGTCTCAAAAATGAGATCGACAGGAAGTGCAAAATGGCTAAGCAGGGATGGCTAGAGGACAAATGTAAAGATGTAGAGGCTTATTTCACTAGGGGTAAGATAGATACTGCCTACAGGAAAATTAAAGAGACCTTTGGAGATAAGAGAACCACTTGTATGAACATCAAGAGCTCAGATGGAAACCCAGTTCTAAGCAAAGAAGGGAAAGCAGAAAGGTGGAAGGAGTATATAGAGGGTCTATGCAACGGCGATGTACTTGAGGACAATATTATGGAAATGGAAGAGGATGTAAATGAAGATGAAATGGGAGATACGATACTGCGTGAAGAGTTTGACAGAGCACTGAAAGACCTGAGTCGAAACAAGGCCCCCGGAGTAGACAACATTCCATTGGAACAACTGACGGCCTTGGGAGAGCCACTCCTGACAAAACTCTACCATCTGGTGAGCAAGATGTATGAGGCAGGCGAAATACCCTCAGACTTCAAGAAGAATATAATAATCCCAATCCCAAAGAAAGCAGGTGTTGACAGATGTGAAAATTACCGAACAATCAGTTTAATAAGCCACAGCTGCAAAATACTAACACGAATTCTTTACAGACGAATGGAAAAACTGGTAGAAGCTGACCTCAGGGAAGATCAGTTCGGATTCCGTAGAAATACTGGAACACGTGAGGCAATACTGACCTTACGACTTATCTTAGAAAAAAGATTATGGAAAGGCAAACCTACGTTTCTAGCATTTGTAGACTTAGAGAAAGCTTTTGACAATGTTGACTGGAATACTCTCTTTCAAATTCTAAAGGTGGCAGGGGTAAAATACAGGGAGCGGAAGGCTATTTACAATTTGCGCAGAAACCAGATGGCCGTTATAAGAGTCGAGGGGCATGAAAGGGAAGCAGTGGTTGGGAAGGGAGTGAGACGGGGTTGTAGCCTGTCCTCGATGTTATTCAATCTGTATATTGAGCAAGCAGTAAAAGAAACAAAAGAAAAATTCGCAGTAGGTATTAAAATCCATGGAGAAGAAATAAAAACTTTAAGGTTCGTCGATGACATTGCAATTCTGTCAGAGACAGCAAAGGACTTGGAAGAGCAGTTGAATGGAATGGATAGCGTTTTGAGAGGAGGATATAAGATGTACATCAACAAAAGCAAAACGAGGATAATGGAATGTAGTCGAATTAAGTCGGGTGATGCTGAGGGAATTAGATTAGGAAATGAGACACTTAAAGTAGTAACGGAGTTTTGCTGTTTGGAGAGCAAAATAACTGATGATGGTCGAAGTAGAGAGGATATAAAATGTAGACTGGCAATGGCAAGGAAAGCGTTTCTGAAGAAGAGAAATTTGTTAACATCGAGTATAGATTTAAGTGTCAGGAAGTCACTTCTGAAAGTATTTGTATGGAGTGTAGCCATGTATGGAAGTGAAACATGGACGATAAATAGTTTGGACAAGAAGAGAATAGAAGCTTTCGAAATGTGGTGCTACAGAAGAATGCTGAAGATTAGATGGGTAGATCACATAAATAATGAGGAAGTATTGAATAGGATTGGGGAGAAGAGAACTTTGTGGCACAGCTTGACCAGAAGAAGGGATCGGTTGGTAGGACATGTTCTGAGGCATCAAGGGATCACCAATGTAGTATTGGAGGGCAGCGTGGAGGGTAAAAATCGTAGAGGGAGACCAAGAGATGAATACACTAAGCAGATTCAGGAGGATGTAGGTTGCAGTAGGTACTAGGAGATGAATAAGCTTGCACAGGATAGAGTAGCATGGAGAGCTGCATCAAACCAGTCTCAGGACTGAAGACCACAACAACAACAACAACAAGTTCTAGGGTACTGATGATCTCAGAAGTCGGACTGCAAGGGGAAGTGGAGTTCAAGGATTTGGAGGGATTGACAAAATGTTGGAGGAGCAGATTTTCGAATAGCAACTGACGAAGGCTTTATAGCGTGTGACGATGTCTCCAGCATTAAAAGAGGAGACGTCAGGCGGTGACAAATGGCTTAGATCAAGGCCGACACAGGGGTAACAAAAATCATGAGATACCTTCTAATATCGCGTCGGACCTCCTTTTGCCCGGCGTAATGCAGCAGTTCGACGTGGCATGGACTCATCAACGCTTTGGAAGGCCCTGCAGAAATAATAAGCCTTAGTCTCTATAGCTATCTATAGTTGCGACAGTGTTACCGGTGCGGGATTTTGTGCACGAACTTTCCTCTCCCATATATGTTCGATTGGTGGCCAAATCATTTGCTCGAATTGTCCAGAATGTTCTTGAAACAACTCGCGAACAGCTTTTGTCAGCCATAAAAATTCTATCGTTATTTCGCAATATGAAGTCCATGAATGGCTGCCAATGGTCTCCATGTAGTCGAACAAAATCACTTCCAGACTATGGTCGGTTCTGTAGGACCAGAGGACCTAGTCCATTCCATGCAAACACAGCCCACCCCGTTATGGAGCCTCTACCAGCTTGCACAATGCCTTGTTGACAGCCGGCCGATGTGGCCGTGCGGTTCTAGGCGCTTCAGTCTGGAACCGCGTGACCGCTACGGTCGCAGGTTGGAATCCTGCCTCGGGCATGGATGTGTGTGATGTCCTTAGGTTAGTTAGGCTTAAGTAGTTCTAAGTTTTAGGGGACTGATGACCACAGATGTTAAGTCCCATAGTGCTCAGAGCCATTTTTTGAACCTTGTTGACAACCTGGGTCCATGGATTCGTGGGGTCTGCATCACACTTGAACACTACCATCAGCTGTTACCAACTGAAGTCGAGACTCATCTCAACAGACCACGGTTTTCCAACCGTTCAGGATGCAACTGATATGGTAGTGAGTTCAGGACAGGCTCTACAGGCGATGTGCGCGTCATTAGCCGAGCGGTCTTACGCGCTGCAGTCATGGACTGTGAGGCTGGTCCCGGCGGAGGTTCGAGTCCTCCCTCGGGCATGGGTGTGTCTGTTTAGGTTAAGTAGTGTGTAAGCTTAGGGACTGATGACCTTAGCAGTTAAGTCCCATAAGATTTCACACACATCTGAACATTTCTTTTTTTTTGTGTAGGTGATGTGTTGTTAGCTAAGGCACTCACGTCGGTCTGTTATTGCCATAGCCCATTAACGCCAAATTTCGCAGCACTGTCCTAACGGATACGTTCGACGTACGTCTCACAATGGTTTCTGCGGTTATTTCACGCACTGACAACTATAGGCAAACACCGCCGTTCTCGGTCGTTAAGTGAAGGTTCAAATGGCTCTGAGCACTATGGGACTTAACATCTGAGGTCGTCAGTCCCCTATTACTTAGGATTACTTAAACCTAACTTACCTAAGGACATCACACTCATCGATGCCCGAGGCAGGATTCGAACCTGGGACCCTAGCGGTCGCGTGGTTCCAGACTGACGCCCATAAGACCGCTCGGCCACTCCGGCCGGCTCGTTGTCCGTGGTGAGGGGCAATCCCTGAAATTTGATATTCTGGGCACACTCTTGACACTATGGATCTCGGAATACTGACTCCCTAAGGTATCCGAAATGTAATGTCCCATGCGTCTAGTTCCACCTACCTTTCAGCGTTCAAAATCTATTAATTCCCGTCGTGCGGCTACAATCACGTCGGAAACCTTTTCACACGAGTACAAACGACAGCTCTGGCAAGGCACTGCCCTTTTATGCACTACTGGCCATTAAAATTGCTACACCTCGAAGATGACGTGCTACAGACGCGAAATTTAACCGACGGGAAGAAGATGCTGTGATATGCAAATGATTAGCTTTTCAGAGCATTCACACAAGGTTGGCGCCGGTGGCAACACCTACAACGTGCTGACGTGAGGAAAGTTTCCAACCGATTTCTCATATACAAACAGCAGGTGACCGGCGTTCCGTGGTGAAACGTTGTTGTGATGCCTCGTGTAAGGAGGACAAATGCGTACCACCACGTTTCCGACTTTGATAAAGGTCGGATTGTAGCCTATCGCCATTGCGGTTTATCGTATCGCGACACTGCTGCTCGCGTTCGTCGAGATCCAATGGCTGTTAGCAGAATATGGAATCGGTGGTTCAGGAGGGTAATACCGAACGCCGTGCTGGAGCCCAACGGCGCCGTATCACTAGCAGTCGAGATGACAGGCATCTTATCTGCATGGCTGTAATGGATCGTGCAGCCACGTCTCGATCCCTGAGTCAACAGATGGGGACGTTTGCAAGACAACAATCATCTGCACGATCGGTTCGACGACGTTTGCAGTAGCATGGACTATCAGCTCGGAGTCCATGGCTTCGGTTACCTTTGACGCTGCATCACAGACAGGACAGCCTGCGATGGTGTACTCGACGACGAACCTGGATGCACGAATGGCAAAACGTAATTTTTTCGGATGAATCCAGGCTCTGTTTACAGCGTCATGATTGTCGCATCCGTGTTTGGCGACATCGCGGTGAACGCACATTGGAGGCGTGTATTCGTCATCGCCACACTGGCGTATCAACCGGCGTGATGGTACGTGGTGCCATTGGTTACACGTCTCGGTCACCTCTTGTTCGCACTGACGGCACTTTGCACAGTGGACGTCACATTTCAGATGAGTTACGACCCGTGGCTCTACCCTCCATTCGATCCTTGCGAAACCCTACATTTCAACAGGATAATGCACGACTGAATGTTGCAGGGCCTGTACGGGCCTTTATGGACACAGAAAACGTTCGACTGCTGCCCTGGCCAGCACATTCTGCAGATCTCTCACCAACTGAAAACGTTTGGTCAATGGTGGCCGAGCAACTGGGTCGTCACAGTACGCCAGGCGTATCAAGGCCAGTCATTACTCTTGATGAACTGTGGTATCGTGTTGAAGCTGTATAGGCAGCTGTACCTGTACACGCCATCCAAGCTCTGTTTGACTTAATGCCCAGGCGTATCAATGTCGTTATTACGGCCAGAGGTGGTTGTTCTGGGTACTGATTTCTCACGATCTATGCACCCAAATTGGGTGAAAATGTAATCACATGTCAGTTCTAGTATAATATATTTGTCCAATGAATACCCGTTTATCATCTGCATTTCTTCTTGGTGTAACAATTTTAATGGCCAGTAGTGTACCTTGTGTACGCGACACTAGCGCCATCCGTATAGGCGCTTATCGCTATGCCATGTGTTCGGTCACCGCTGTGTAATGCTCGTACAAGGAAATGCGATCGCCAGTGTTGGGTGTGAGCTTCCGTGTGTCGCCGTGCGGGCCAGCGTGGGCGCTGTTAGCTGTTTGGCGGCACGCGCCGTTGCTTGTCTTTGTGGGATGTAGGTAGCTGGCGGGCGCGCCTCAGCCCGGAGGTGTATTTCTGGACGCCGCGGCGCGCCGCCCATCACTCGCGCCACGGGGCGGACGCAGCTCATCTGCACCTACACATACCATCTCACGGTCTGTGGTGGAGGGTACTTATAACCTCCCAACAGATGTTAGCGTTTTCGTTATTTAAAAACACCAATGACAAGTGAATAAGGAGGATCTGTTCTCTTAATTCAAAAGAACGTGAATATTCTTTTAGTGACAATAGCAGCAAACCTGACGAACATAGTGATTTTCACTGTTCAAAACAGCTGCGATCTACAGAGACGAATTCCAGTGGGACGTAGAGACATCTTTAGAAGACACGAGGTAAGCAAACCTTTCGTCCAGCAATCAGTGAACCACCTAGTACACATTGTTACGATTTACTCTCGCAGTTTATCCGACATGTTCCACGGTGTGCAACTTACTGTCGAGAGCAGCTTGCTGAGTTAGTATGTACAAAGCTACGTGTACAAGCCTTTAAAATGTTTTGAGCAGATGGAGAGTAACACTTGTTATGTTGCACAGGTACACCGTTTCAGCGCTAGAGCTACCTGAAGGTTTCGACGCTAAAGACGTTCAGAGACGCCCGCACCGTAGGCGAGTGGTCAGCGCGTCTGAATCTCATGCGGGCTGTAGTTGCGGTACTGCCAGGGATTCATCGTGGCGGGAGGACTGGAACGGAATGTACTCAGCCTCGTAATGTCAGCTGAGAATCTCTGTCAAATGAAAATGATACAATGGAAAACAGTAAGTAGACTGTTTACTATTTCAAAACTAATCTCCATAACTGTTAAACCATTTATCTCACTGTGAGATTAGACGGTCAGTGCCTTCATGGAAAAACGTTTACAGTTGCCTGCAGACCATGATTGTACCCAGACCTGCACCTCTTCGTAAGCCGACGGCCACGAATGTCTTTCTTCAGGGCTCCAAAAATATGGAAACAACATGGTGACTGTATATGGGATGTCTAAGGGCTTCAAGTGAAACTTCTGCAGTGTAACTCCAACCACTCAGAAATGTTGACTGACGGATAATACCCGCCCACAAGTTGCCGAGACCGTTTCCAGTACACTTCAGAAGTTTCGCTGGGAAGCCCTTATACATCTTTCACATAATCCCGGTCTCTCCCCATGCAATTTACATATTTTTGCAGCCCTGTAGAAAGACATTCGTAGCCGTCGATTCGCTTCGGACGAAGAGGAACACGCCTGGGTACAGTCATGCTTCCCTAGTGTAATGGTTCTTTATTTACGTGACCATTACGGCACTCCAACCCCAGTTCTCGATATCAGTAATATCGTGCTACTTTTCTGCGAAGCAACAGACATATTTTTGTGACAATATTCACATTTGGTTTCATTAATGTATAGGTACTCCGATGTATCGATATATTACAGTGATATAGTTCTTGTGTGTATTCATTTCTGTGAGACTGTCATAATCTTTGACTTACTTGTAACCGTTGTTTCACTTTGCAGAAGTTAAGTTGTTATTTCGCTTTGTAAAAGAACAGTCAAGTCTTGTGTTTGGTTAAAGTGGAAATTAAATATATGAAGATTGATACAAAACTGTTTTCTTAATGGTGTGACAATTAAGAAGAAGTATATGTGAATTTACAAGAGGTTTAATAAAAATGTTGATCGTGAACTACAAGTCAAAAATTATTTCTACCATACAATTGTTCTGATCTGGGATTGTTTGATCATTAAGAATTTCCTGAAAAACGCATTTGTTAGGTCTTCAAATATTGCTAAAATACAGATCTGGACCTTCTAGCAGTCAAAGTGGAATCACCATAGAATCAACAAGATGAGCCATAACAAGTTCGACGATATCTACGTGGGAATTCATTCAAGACAAGTGCCAAAATTAATGAGTTTTTTACAGTGACTTCATTATTTCCATTCTGACGATACCATCCACAGTCAATAACTTTGTTGTTGCCCGATAAAGCGAACATAAGCTGCGTGAGTAACATTATTAATCTGATTTCTAACCTACTTTGCAAGTGGTGATGTTGTTAGACTAGGCAACCACAAACATTTTTCCGTGAAGGCACTGGCCGTCTTGTCTCACAGTGGGATAAACGTATTAACACTTATGGCGATTACTTTTGAAGTAATAAGCAGCTGACTTACTTTTCTTCCATTTGTCTCTTTTGACTGCCCCTTATACGCGAAAGAGACTTGGTGGCTGCATGGCCTGAAAGTTGACAACGGCCGGCAGAGCGGTGTGCTGGCTGGCCTCTGGCCATTCCATATCACGTCCGTATAGCACACACAGCGCAGATGAACCTCAACTCACAACTAGAGCGAGAATATATGGCTACAAAGTTGTAGGAAATCTTCCATCTGACGTTTACGGATCTATGTTATATGTACGGAATGACATCCAAAACTACAAAGTGCTCGACTGCGCGGTGCGGGAAGGTGTGGAATCCATGGTAATCGAAGTCTCTGGAATAAAACCACAGTCTACAAACCTCATAATGTTACATGGTGCAACCCTCCCCTACCAACTATTGGGCATCCTGGAATCTATGTCGGCGATTTTAGTTCCCACCATACGAACTGGGATTACTCAACAAACAACGAAAATGGAGAGATCTTATCTGAGTGGATTGAATACCTACGGCTCCACCTTGCCTATGATGCTAAAGACCTGAAAACATTCCGATCTACCCGTCGGCAAAGTGAAACTAACCCAGATCTATGCCTCATAACAACTGATCAAAGCCGGCCGGTGTGGCCGAGCGGTTCTAGGCGCTACAGTCTGGAACCGCGCGACCGCTACGGTCGCAGGTTCGAATCCTGCTTCGGACATGGATGCGTGTGAAGTCCTTAGGTTAGTTAAGTTTAAGTAGTTCTAAGTTCTAGGGGACTGATGACCTTAGAAGTTAAGTCCCATAGTGCTCAGAGCCATTTAAACCATTAGCCAACTGATCAAATGATGAATCCACTACTGCGTACTAAAAGGGTATTACCTGGTTTCTCCCGCACACAACACCGCCCAGTATTACTGAGCCTTGGAGTGCAACTCCCCCTAATTAGATCCACACAGAAACCAAGATGGAATTTCAGAAAAGCAGACTGGACAACTTATGCCAAGGAAGTGGACTCACACCTGCGATGGGTCCCGCCCTCTGCAGAGAACTATACACGGTTTGTGGGTGTCCTTACTGCAGTAGCAAAACGAAACATCCCTCGTGGCTGTAGGAAAGAATACATCCCTTGTTGGAATTGAGAAGCTGAAATGCTTTATAACGAGTTCCAAAGAAGATCCTGACATAGGAAACCAAATACTAAACGCCATAAATGAAGGCAGAAGGGAAAGATCGGAACATACAACAAAAAACCTGGACTTCACCCGATCTAGCAGGATGGCATGGTCTCCCTTACGCCAGTTGGGAACACCAACACCCCTAATTAATAGCAACCCTAAAATATCTCCTTCATAAGTAGCACTACAGATAAAACGATAGTAGATGATATCTTCGAGAAAGAGATTAAAGCAGAGATTAAAACTATCGACAGCCAACTCCAAGAATATACGGATTTCTCTATTCCGTTCACAGATCTGGAAATGAATAACGTGACAAAATCTCCTAAACTGAGGAAAGCCGCCGGTCTAGACGGAATATTCCCTGAATTCACCAGACACCTGGGCCCCGCCGCCCGTGCATGGCTTAGACAATTCTACTGTGACATCATGAACACCAGCCGGGTCCCCTATCAGTTCAAGATAGCCAAAATCCTCGCAATCTTAAAACCAGGAAAGCCACAGGATGACCCAGCTAGCTATCGGCTAATAGCCCTATTGAGCATTGTTACAAGGTATTAGAAAGACTGTTGTACAACAGAGTATATGACTCCATAGATAGACTAATTCCCGCAGACCAGGCAGGATTTAGGAATAAACGGAGCTGCTGTGAACAAGTCCTTGCCTTAACCTCATACATTGAGTCAGGCTTTCAAAGGGTCCAAACAACCCGTGTGGCTTTTGTGGACCTCTCGGCCGCCTATGATACCATCTGGCTCGACGGACTCATACTCAAGCTGAAAAAAGCGATCCCTTGCCGCAACACAACTAAGCTTCTGGAAAACACGTTGAAAAATCGCTACTTCAGAGTGAACGTAGGTCAATCTACGAGTAAATCCTACTCAATAAACAATGGGCTCCCACAGGGATCAGTGTTGGCTCCCCTTCTCTTCAACCTATACATGAGTGACATGCCAGCAACTAAATCGCAAAAATTCTGCTATGCAGATGACATTGCAATATCCATTCACAGCAAGACATTCGAAGAGGGGGAAGCTACTCTGTCAACGGACTTTCGGCTTCTTAACCAGTATTATACGAAATGGAGGCTCTGCCCAAATCCAGATAAAACTGAGGTAAGCGTATTCCAACTGAACAATCATGAGGCAAGACGATAGTTACAAGTAACATTCTGCAATGAGCGATTGACGCACAACAGCCATCCAAAATATCTAGGAATCACTCTTGACCGGTCACTAACCTATAAAAAAACACCTACAAATAACCAGTCAAAAGATAAAAAATCGAAATAACATATTAAGAAAGCTGACTGGAACCTTCTGGGAGCTCAAGCTAACACCCTACGCACCGCAGCACAATCTCTTGTTTACTCGGTGGCAGAATACTGCGCCCCAGTCTGGTACAAGAGCCCACACACGAAGAAAATAGATGTCAAGCTTAATACCACCATGAGGATTGTCTCAGGAACTCTGCAATCAACTCCACTTCCCTAGCTTCATGCCCTTTGCAATATAGCTCTCCCCTCCCTCAGAAGGCAACAAGCAGCTATCCGAGAATGGAAGAAAATTAATGACCCCTCTGTCTCTGAAGATATACCTATGCGAAAAATATTGGACCATCTACCAACTACCCGCTTAAAATCCAGGAAAACTATATGGGAAGACGAAGTCCTCAAATTCCCAGAAAGGTACGACATAGCAAGGGATTGGAGGCAGTACTGGTCGCTGAATCATCACCATCCTCTCATCGCTGATTTTGATCCTTCGATACCGGTGGAAAATGTCTCTGAGCACTATGGGACTTTACATTTGTGGTCATCAGTCCCCTATAACTTAGAACTACTTAAACCTAACTAACCTAAGGAGAGCACACACATCCATGCCCGAGGCAGGATTCGAACCTGCGACTGTAGCGGTCACGCAGTTCCAGACTGAAGCGCCTAGAACCGCACGGCCACACCGGCCGGGCGGTGGAAGGAATGCAAATGCCCAGAAGAACTTGGTGCAGACTTAATCGTGTGAGGACTAACCACGGCAGGTTTAAGGCCATTCTCCACAAATGGATACTCACTGATGACCCACGATGCGACTGTGGTGCAGAAGAACAAACAATCCCTCACCTGATCTTCGAATGTCCTGCGAGGAGGTTCGAAGGCGAATGGAGCGGTATCATGAATGCTACTCCACGTGCTGTTCAGTGAGTGACCTGCTTAGATGTGGACTTGTAATAGCTGCAGTGGCTGTCTCCCTAATCTTTCGCATATTGTTGTTTGCAATCAATCATTTAATAATATATTTGTAATTCTTTTATTACATTAATTAATAGTATGTGTGCAATTTTACTCTGTAGATGGCATACGCTAAATAAATAAATAAAATCACGTCCGTATGAGGCCACATGGCAAAGACTGACACGGTGGCCGGTCGACATCTCACGGGCTTCAGGGCCTGAACATGGAGTTTAGTTTACATGTTCAGAGACAGTGTTCAAACTGCCATATGACGAAATTTGCTTTGCATATGATTTTATTTTTATTTATTTATTTGTTTTTTATTTTTTGTGGGGCGCTCAAGTCCCAGTCTTTACACATTCCAGTCTAACCATTTTAACGAATGATAATGAAATGATGGGGACAACACAAACATCCAGTCCCCGGGCAGAGAAAATCTCCAACCCGGCCGGGAATCGAACACGGGACCGCAGATTTTGCTGAAAATGTCGTCTGCTTACATTGAAGCATAGCTGACATCTGCGTCTAACACGCTCAAACACCCAGGTGTTTCACAAATAACGGCTGCAGCTTCAGGCAAACGGCAACCGTACGTAAAACGCTTCAACTTCCCTCTCAAAAAGAAGTCCGTAAGTTTGAGATCGGGAGAACTTGGTGGCCAAGGTAACGGTCCATCTCTCCCAACCCAACAATCGGGAAAACATTGTCTACATGATTTCTTACGTCAACGAAGAAGTGTGTTAGGCCCCCGTCATCAAATGGTATAGTCGCCATCAAGAACCTGTAAACGTCAGTACTAACAATAATAATGTAACTGTTCATCCAGGGACGTGGACGCTGATATCAGTAAGGAAAACTTACCCTTCTTAGCAGTAAGACGTAATGGTATTGCAGATCAGATTCCAGTGTCAACGTGTTGGAAACGAAGCAGCCAAAACCAGTGTCAGCGTTGGCCTAAGGGTGTTCCAACGTCAAACTCTTCAATGGCCCCTAGCGGCGAAACAGTGCACCTGTGACATTTTGGTCTCCCCTAAACGCTCTATAGATTTGTATACCTAGTTTTTTTTATACCCTGTATAGGTGCAGTAATGTGTCGCGGCAGGGGAAGTTCATTTCCCATATAACAGAAACTGCTACGACTTAGAACCTGGTGTTGTGTCATAAATGAAGGCGTATTTTGCTGTGTTCTCTACTTTATGATACCGCCCTGTGAATGTTACTACCTCAGGCAGCAGTTTCAGACTTTCTCCACTCACAAGACAGACGCCTAGTCAAGCCTCTCCCCGAATGAGCCACTCAGGATTACAACGTTCGTGATGTACTCTCGCGAGCTTGTTGCCGAGAATGGCCTCCCTGGGTGACTCATTCGGATTTATCTAACCGCATCCGCATTTACAGTCACAAACCACGAAGTTTTTATTTCCCCCTGAGCAGCTGTCCAGTCCTTCAGACACGTATAATCAGTCCTCCTGCATGTTTGCTTTACGCTTTACGGAAGCCACTGCTTGCAGTTTTTGTACCCATTGGAACCCATTCACATCTACCTTCACCTTTACTTCGGCCAGCAAGTTATTCCATTGTGCCCTTTCTGTTTCATGCTGTGCCGTCTGCACGTACTACATCTATGTCTGGATAATGTTGATTCTAATCTGTATATCAGTGGGGGCAGAGGGGGGAGGACAGGCTACACACAATTCAGCAATCTAGTTAACTGGGTGCTCGCTGCCCTCCTACTCTGCTTTATGATGTCCACATCAGCGATACTACACGATACATTGATACGCTATTAAGCCCGTCGCTAATTTGATAAATCCAAAATCAGTTGCGACCAATCGATCGATTCCAAATCGATTTCTTCAGATGAAACCTGCTTCGTTCATCATACCTCAAATTCTACGTAATAAAAGTGGGTTACGATGTAACGAAACAGATCGGCCACTACATAAAACTGCTTGGAATTATCTGTCCCTTTCAAATCGATCTTTTACACAGAGACGCTTGCACAAGGTGTAAAAGTACGGTGCATTGGCGGCGCCGTCATTTGTACTCAGGTGATTCATGCGAAAAGGTTTCTGATGTGATTATAGCCACACGACGGGTATTAATAGAGTTTGAATGTGGAATGGTAGTTGGAGCTAGACGCATGGGACATTCCATTTCGGAAATCGTTAGAGAGTTCAATATTCAGAGATCCACAGTGTCAAGAGTGTGGCGAGAATACCAAATTTCAGGCATTACCTCTCACCACAGACAACACAGTGGCCGATGACCTTCGCTTGAGGACCGAGAGCAGTGGCATTTGAGTAGAGTTGTCAGCGGTAACAGACAAGCAACACTATGTAAAATAACCACAGAAAAAAATGTGGTACGTACGACGAACATATCCGTTAGGACAGTGCGGCGGAATTTGGCGTTAAGAGGAGGTTTACTATCTTTGGCCCGAAAAAAGCCTGTTCTTTGACAATTTTTTTCTCGCCATGTGTTATAGGTATCAATGTTAAATTTGGTCAAAATGTTTATTGATATTTCCTCTACAAACTGGAATTTTTTCGACCGGAAATGTCGAAGAGCAAAGGCGGGAGTGCTGTCGGAACGAAACAAAATTTCGATGTAGACCTCCCCGCGCGGTATGTCACAGGTCAGCCGGCTCGTCTGAAATCAAAATTGAGTTGACGTTAGCGAAGTATGTAAGATTCTTTAGGAGCTATACCTCGCTTAAGTTATTTGGACCATAGGAAACAAAATGGCGGCCATTTGAAACAGATGTTCAGATGTGTGTGAAATCTTATGGGACTTAACTGCTAAGGTCATCAGTCCCTAAGCTTACACACTACTTAACCTAAATTATCCTAAGGACAAACACACACACCCATGCCCGAGAGAGGACTCGAACCTCCGCCGGGACCAGCCGCACAGTCCATGACTGCAGCGCCTAGACCGCCCATTTGAAACATAATAGGGTTTTTTTTCATCGATGTTTCGAACTCGTCGGCCAAGTAAAACTATTTATAGTTGATGGATCGGAATAAAAGTAGTACAACTCCTAGACAATTTAGTGAGCTTCGTCTGAAACAAAGAATCAGTAGATTTGAAGTTACCACACCGCGCGATTAAAAAAAAAATCATTTCGAGAAAAACGCGTTTGAAGTTTTGACTACATATAAATGCAATATTATGCAACTTACGTTCAATCTGCTATTCCGGGTCCATAAACTAGTCCTTCCTCTTCCTCATAGAGAGCGTTCTGATCGATCTGGGCCATCCTGCGCTGCTCTAGAGCCGATTGTGCAGCAGGTGACAAGCGGTTTTCGGCCGCTTGAATCCGGTGATCGTCCGAATGCTTGGCGAACTGCATCGAATAGAGTCCCAGGGCGACGTGTATCGTTGTCATGGTCTTCAGAATTGCTGAATACCCTTCGTTGAAGCTGCTCACTGCCAGGAAAGCCGCAATCTCCACAGCCTCCGCACCAGAATGCAAATGCTTGGGGACTAACTTCCAAACACACGCGTTCAAACTTTCATTTGAATTTTGTGTGTTTCCTCCCAAGCACTGGTACAATAACTCGTCCTCCGAAAGGGCCTCGTGGATCGAATGAATCACTTTTTGAACTTCTTTGGAGAGCGGCTGGTCGTGTTGATATTCGTCCAGATGTCCGGTAGCCTCTGCAATGCGCCACTTGCACCAACTAGTTTCCCCAGCCGGACAATTTTGGTGTTGTGGGTGGTCATCCGTCGAACACTTGTGGAAATACGTTGCCCAAATTGCCTTCTTCATCTGTTCCACCAATTGGAATGCCGTCGGATTGCCAAGCCGTAGTACGTCATAAGTTCCTTGATCACTTTATCAGTTGTGCTCATGGGCAAGCAAATAGAATAATTTTTCGCGGCTACAAAGTCGAAATTCCCTGATGCTTGAAAAAGGCCGATTTCAGGCAGGTGTATTTTTTGTTCAACTGCGAATAACAAACATTTCCGTACCGTATTCGGAAAAACCGTTTCAGGGGTGGATTCTAAACACTTTCATGGATCCAAAAATGCAATTTTTAAAAAAATCGATTTTTTAAACGAAAAGATAGTACACCTCCCCTTAACGGGCTATGGTAACAACAGACCGACGCCCGTGCATTTGTAAACAGCACGACATCGCCTGTAGCGCTTGTCCTGGACTTGTTACCATATCGGTTGCACCCTAGACGACTGGAATATGGTGGCCTGGACAGATGAGTCTCGGTTTCAGTTGGTAAGAACTGATGGTAGCGTTCAAGTGTGGTGCAGACTCCACGAAGCCGTGGTCCCAAGTTGTCAAGAAGGCGCTGTGCACGTTGGTAGTGGCTCCAGAATTGTGTTGGTTGTTTTTACATAGAGTGGACTAGGTTCTCTGGTCCTACAGAACCGATCGCTGACTGGAAATGATTTTTTTGGGCTTCTCGGAGACCATTCGCAGCCATTCATGGACTTCATATTCCCATACAACGATGAAATTTTAATGGGTGACAATGCGCCATGTCATTGGGCCACAATTGTTCTCGATTGGTCTGAACAACATTCTAGACATTTTGAAAGAATGATGTGGCCACTCAGATCATTCCCATCGAAAATTAATGCGGAATAATCGAGAGATAAGTTCGTGCACAAAATCCTGCACCGGCAACACTTTCGAAATTATGGACGGCTACAGAGGCAGCATATCTCAGTGTCTCTACAGAGAACTTCCAACGACTTGGTGAGTCCATGCCACGTCGAGTTTCTGTACTAGACTTGGGAAAAGAAAGTCCGGCAAGGTGTTCGGAGGAATCCCATTACTTTTTCACCTCATTGTATACTTGCTTTTCCTGTCGTCCAAGTTATCGTATACTGTGTGTCTTTTAGAAATTAATCGCAGCTTTACTGTTGTAGTAGAAATTACAACAACCTCTACTTCGCACTGACGTAAAGGTATTATGGTGTGGGAAGGGGGGGGAGGGGCCTGGGGGGGGAAGGGGGGCGGTTGGATGTAGCTTTCCATAACACTAATTCTGCAAAGTGTGGATGAAAACATCGGTCATCTTAATGTTGACAGTTTTTTAGAAAAGTCTTTTGTAGCAGTTTACTTATTTTAATTGAAGCACGAGTCGGGCGTGCTGGTCTAGTCGGGGAGTGCGTGCCAGGAAACCGAGACGCCGCTGGATCGAATTCTATTGAAATTTTCAGCCGGTCTTCAACCTACCCTTCACTTCTAAACGATGTCAGGATGCACCAGGAACGACACGTAGTTCGGATTCAGCGTTCTGCTGTAGGTCCCCTTTCTGCGTGTGGATAATTGGGTTAGATTAGGGACACGCAAGTCACTGAAGTGGAGTCCGATTGAAGGCCTTGCGCCCAACCACTGAGCCACACGGAATTATTATTATTATCATCGAAGCAGGAGGACAAAATACCTGAATTCCGATTGCTGGTTTCTCTTAATAAACGATATTTAGCTACTGTGAATTAAGTAAAACATTGGTAAAGATGCATCTATATGTTTTATAACAGTTTGCCTAGACAAAATCAAATTCTCTGGCCGAACGGAGTCGTTTGATGTGCGGCACGATAGCATTCTGTTCGGTTTTTATGTTGGCATTTTTCTGTTTTTGTATGGTTTTAGCCTTTTGACCCTCGTTTCAACCTCGTTCAATCAGTGTTTCATAAACAAGATTTACTCGCGAAAAGAACCGATAATTTGTACAGGACTTCCAGTGTCAGTTGGATGCACTCGCTCATCTGTCTAATGAGCTATCAAAGTAACTTAAGTTTACATGAAACTAAATTTGACTCATGACTCACGTTGTAGTTCTAACGTGGGGCTTATTTGACGTCATGAGAATGACGTCACTTGGCACTAGAATTAAAGCAGCAACATTAGCTGACGTTGGGCACTTGGGCAGTTGTGGTGACAGTTTTCGCACGGTATGGACAAGTGCAGCTAGTAGACGCTTCCACAACTACGGATGTGACGGTTTTTAAAACGGCGCTGTATTATTTTTGGTAATAAACAGAAGAATGGAAAAGAAAATTGAGAATGCTCTAGGTGACGATCAATTTGGCTTTAGGAAAAGTAAAGGGACGAGAGAGGCAATTCTGACGTTACGGCTAATAATGGAAGCAAGGCTAAAGAAAAATCAAGACACTTTCATTGGATTTGTCGACCTGGAAAAAGCGTTCGACAATATAAAATGGTGCAAGCTGTTCGAGATTCTGAAAAAAAGTAGGGGTAAGCTATAGGGAGAGACGGGTCATATACAATATGTACAACAACCAAGAGGGAATAACAAGAGTGGACGATCAAGAACGAAGTGCTCGTATTAAGAAGGGTGTAAGACAAGGCTGTAGCCTTTCGCCCCTACTCTTCAATCTGTACATCGAGGAAGCAATGATGGAAAGAAAAGAAAGGTTCAGGAGTGGAATTAAAACACAAGGTGAAAGGATATCAGTGATACGATTCGCTGATGACATTGCTATCCTGAGTGAAAGTGAAGAAGAATTAAATGATCTGCTGAACGGAATGAACAGTCTAATGAGTACACAGTAGGGTTTGAGAGTAAATCGGAGAAAGACGAAGGTAATGAGAAGTAGTAGAAATGAGAACAGCGAGAAACTTAACATCAGGATTGATGGTCACGAAGTCAATGAAGTTAAGGAATTCTGCTACCTAGGCAGTAAAATAACCAATGACGGACGGAGCAAAGAGGACATCAAAAGCAGACTCGCTATGGCAAAAAAGGCATTTCTGGCCAAGCGAAGTCTACTAACATCAAATACCGGCCTTAATTTGAGGAAGAAATTTCTGAGGATGTACGTCTGGAGTACAGCATTGTATGGTGAAACATGGACTGTGGGAAAACCGGAACAGAAGAGAATCGAAGCATTTGAGATGTGGTGCTATAGACGAATGTTGAAAATTAGGTGGACTGATAAAGTAAGGAATGAGGAGGTCCTACGCAGAATCGGAGAGGAAAGGAATATGTGGAAAACACTGATAAGGAGAAGGGACAGGATGATAGGACATCTGCTAAGACATGAAGGAATTACTTCCATGGTACTAGAGGGAGCTGTAGAGGGCAAAAACTGTAGAGGAAGACAGAGATTGGAATACGTCAAGCAAATAATTGAGGACGTAGGTTGCAAGTGCTTCTCTGAGATGAAGAGGCTAGTACAGGAAAGGAATTCGTGGCGGGCCGCATCAAACCAGTCAGTAGACTGATGACCAAAAAAAATAAACAGATCAGCCTACTAACGTACTTTGCATATTTCCACTCAATAATGTCTTATGGAATAGTTTTCTGGGGTAACTCACCACTTAGACATAAGGTATTGATTGCACAGAAGAGAGCAGTGAGAATAATTAGAGGTGTTCACCCGAGGACGTCATGTAGGCACCTATTCAAAGAGTTAGGTATTTTAACTGCACCATCAAAGTACATATATTCGCTAATGAAACTCGTTACAAATAATCCATCTCAATTCCCGAAGAACAGTGATGTTCATACGTACAACACTAGAGGGAAAAATGACTTTCCCTATTCGTTATTGAAGCTGTCAGTTTGCTCAAAAAGGAGTACATTATTCAGCAACAAAAATCTTTGATCATTTGCCCAACAACATAAAGTGTCTGGCAGGTAGCAGATCAAGTTTTAAATCTAGCTTAAAATTATTTCTTTTGGAGAACTCCTTGTACTCCATGGACGAGTTTCTGTTTTAGAAATGGTAAAAAAAAATTGTACCTCTAAATGTAGTTACATGTGTAGAACTAAAAATTTCAGTAATATTAATATTAGCACTATTCATGAGTGTATGTATATCTTGTAATCTGACTTGTTCCAGATCATATCGATAAAATAATCGGGAAAATGATCTACAGAACATGACTTAACTAAAACTAAATTAAACTGAAACTAGGTTGAAGATGGCGACATTGAGGCAGCGAGACAGTCAGTGCATCATTCTTGTGCTATTGCTTTTGTACTGAACAGTAATAAATCCTAATCGAACTTTTTTTCGTTATTTATGAAGTTAGGATTACATCAAATATACACTGCCTGACAAAGAAAGGATTACATCAAATACACATTGCCTGACCCAAAGAAAGAAAAAAAAAAAATTGAACACCTTTCAGCCGTCTAGTTTGCAACCTTATTTTATTTGGTAACCAGTTTCAGCGCTTTACTACGCCATCTTCAGTCCCCTGACCGACGTATAGGAAGATTCTACCTCGGTTGTGATCAAAGCAGGTGCCAGCAATGCTGGTATTAGTAGATTTTTGCTATAGCGATCACTTCAACCACGGTATATGATGGTTGAAGTTATCGCCGCTATAGCAAAAATCTACTAATACCGGTACTGCTGGTCCCTGTTTTGATCACAACCGAGGTAGAATCTTCCTACACGTCGGTCGGGGGACTGAAGATGGCGTAGTAAAGCGCTGAAACTGGTTACCAAATAAAATAAGGTTGCAAACTAGACGGCTGAAAGGTGTTCAATTTGACATCCTGTATCGAACAGCCAAGTCCCGCAACCATTTCTAAAAAGAAGGACATACCGTAACTGATTAGGGTTCGAACAGTCTGTATCAGGTATAACGGTCACCACAGTGCATTAGTGTCATGTGTGTTTAGCGTTGTTACAAGGTCTGGTAGGGCGTGATCAACGTCAGATGTTGTGCGAACACTGTGAAGGAAAAGAAGATGCCGGGTATTCGTCTGTGTGTGAATTTCTAAACTCTAAAGGACCAAACTGCTGAGGTCCCTAGACTTACACACTACTTACACTAACTTATGCTAAGAACAACACACACACCCATGCCCGAGGGAGGGTTCGAACCTTCGACGCGAGCGGCCGCGTAGTCAGTGACATGGCGCCTCTAACCGCGCTGCCACTCCGCGCAGCTCGTATTCGTCTGAGGCACCTTAGGCCTGTTTCAACTGGGAAACTGGTGACGGTCACCGGTAATTGTTTAAACTGGGAAACTGGTGACGGTCACCGGTAATTGTTTCAACTGGGACACTGGTGACGGTCACCACTGACGGTCACCGGTAATTGTGATGAACACTCGTGGATCACCGGTGTCCGACACCGCCGGCATTACCAACTGATTAGTTAGTGAAATGGACTCGAGCGAGGAGGAACTTTTGTTAGTACTTCTAAGCAAGAGGAGGAGGAGAATAAAGACAAAATGTTCATTACACTTACATCCACTGCTACGAGGTCGGCTGGAGAAAATATTGTTTTATACTCTTTATGTCGATCTGAGACAAGCTGAGAAGAAGTTTTTTCAGTATTTTCGAATGTCGAAAACTTCATTTGATGAACTGCTAGGAGAAGTGAAAGAAGAAATCACAGGAATGGACAATAATATTTTAACTGTATTTTTCGGACCATAAGGCGGAGCGCCTTAAGACGACGATAAGACGCACACTTAACTTTGTTATGAAAATTTTGAAATATAAGTCGTTTTTTAGATTTTTCTTCATTCGCCCTGTAGGAGTGAGTTCATGATTTCCATGCTCGCCCATTTTGTTCCTTCTTATCGCATTAAGACTGCGTAAAGATACACTTAATAAATGCAAAAGAAAAGGGGTGAGGGATGCAAATGTGCTTGAAGGTTACTATCCCCTAGCCTTTACAGGCGTAGCAACTAAATTTCGCTACTCTTTTATGTGCGAAAAATAAGGTATTAAATTTGAAAAACAACGTACAACTTACCAATTTTGTTTTTTCATCCATGCTCTTCTCATTGAAATCAGGCACAAACTTCGTTATAATTTCTTGCCAAGCATTCGTTTTCACCACTTTGTTGCTATAGTCATCGCTTTTGACATTCCAAATAGCAAGACGACTTTCTACTTCACTTATAAAGCCTTCCGTGTTAATCAAATCTAAACTCATGGCTAGAATGTTTACAGTATAATGTACAACGAATGTTTCGCGTCACTGTCTCAAAAATGACTGCCGTCTGTTGGCAAATCTGCAGCGCTGTGTCTGTGATCAGTGTTCCAGTGTGAACACTCCAATTCAAACTAATGCGTGTCCGTCGGTGACTGCTGTGAACACAGTGATGTTGTCCGTCACATGTGGCGAGGGTGAGTCACTGCTGGGTCACAGTGGTTCGGTGAGGCGGTGCGGTGTCCCGGTGTGAATGCTTCAGTTCAAACGAATGTATCTCTGTCGGCGATCGTCGCTGGTGACCCTCACCAGTGTCCCAGTGTGAAACGAGCCTTACCAGAACCTGTTAGGTTCTGAAAGTAGCCTCATTGTGTGTCTCCATTTGGCCGGCTGGTCGAATTATGCAGTATCCAGGTATGTGGGGCACTCGTATGTGACAGTGGCCCTATGTTCGGCAGCATGGAAAGCAGAGGGCAGGCATACTCGTCGGCGAGGTTCCGGTCCACCACGTTGACCTCCAAAGGGAGGATCGCCGTATCGTGTGCGAAGCACATCGTATGCTCTTCACGACCGCGCTTGCGTTCCGAGAACGAGTAGTGGATTCCTGCGACATTCTGTGTCATTCCGAATCATTGTTCGGAGGCTAGTAGCCGCCGGACTGGGGGATTACTGTCGCATGCGTAAGTTGGCGTTAACACCACAATAAAACTGCTTCATTTGGAGTGGTGTCGTTACCGGGAAGCATGGACTCTTGATGGCATTGTGTTTAGCGATGAACCGCGGTTCTGCACTGCCCCGGATGACCATCGTCGGCGATTATGGGAAGAGGTTCCACTCTTCCAACGTTATGGAGAGGCACAGCGGTGCTACCAATGGTGTGAGGAGCCACTGGGTATGACTGCAGGCCACGCCTGCTATTGATTGAGGTGGCCACGCAACAATATGTCGCGGATACCCTGCATTCTCATGTATTACCTCTCGTGCGACAGTATCGTGGTGCCATTGTTCAACAAGACAATGGTAGCTCGCACATTGCATGCGACTCTCTAAACTGTGTAAGTAGGCTGTTTAGGTTTTCTTATTGGCAACGCCACGTAGCGCTCTGTATGAAAATCACTGGCTGTGCTGTGTGCAGTCTGTGGCTAGTTTGCATTGTTGTCTGCCATTGTAGTGTGGGGCAGTTGGCTGTTAACAGCGCGTAGCGTTGCGCAGTTGGAGGTGAGCCGCCAGCAGTGGTGGATGTGGGGAGAGAGATGGCGGAGTTTTGAAATTTGTAAGACTGGATGTCATGAACTGCTATATACATTATGACTTTTGAACACTATTGAGGTAAATACATTGTTTGTTCTCTATCAAAATCTTTCATTTGCTAAGTATGCCTATTAGTAGTTAGTGCCTTCAGTAGTTTGAATCTTTTATTTAGCTGGCAGTAGTGGCGCTCGCTGTATTGCAGTAGTTCGAGTAACGAAGATTTTTGGTGAGGTAAGTGATTTGTGAAAGGTATAGGTTAATGTTAGTCAGGGCCATTCTTTTGTAGGGGTTTTTGAAAGTCAGATTGCGTTGCGCTAAAAAATATTGTGTGTCAGTTTAAGCACAGTCGTATATAATTTTTCTAAGGGGACGTTTAACTGTCTTCGTGTTGTTGGGGAATATCCGTGGCCAGCAAAATCCCCAGATCTGTCCCCTATAGGATATGTGTGCGATCAACTCGGACGTTGGTTCTGTCCCAGTGACAGTATACAGGATATCAAGGACCACTTAGAACAGTTGCGAGCCATCTAGCTCAAAAGGGGATACAACCACTTTTGACACCATTAACAACTTAATCAGTGCATTCATCCAGGCCAGACACGATGTAACGTTGTCCTGATGAGCGGGCTCATACCGTCAGGGTCTTTGTGAATTTATCTCTGTTTTGTGATCAGTGAAATAACATTGGCTATCCTCTCATCACGTGAAGTTTCATTTCATTCCGTCCACCCCTTTTAATGTTTATCTTTTTTTGTTAGGCGATGTATAATTCAGCTGTGTACCTGTAACCATGGACAACCAACTACCACATGGTAAGTATATCCACAGGAGCTGTGGGTCTGGTAGTATAGTTTATTGGTGGGGGATCGTAATAATGCCATATCAAACGTACTACACTCATGCTCATAAATTAAGGATAATGCTGATACATGGTAAACAACACTCTGCCGGGCGGTTTACGGGTTTAAATCACCTCGGGGTATGACCATGCGGTGTATTTGACCTGCGGTCGACGCACGGTGGCGCTGGCAGCAGTCCACATACGCAGAGGTGTGTTGTGCATGTCAGAGTACGGTGCAGCGAGTAAGTTTGCAGACGTTTTCAGACCTGCTTATGGTGACTGTGTATTGAAAGTGGATCAAAGAACACATATTGATGACGTTATGAGGGGTAGAATACTAGGGCGACTGGAGGCTGGTCAAACACGTTGTAGCACGGGCCCTCCGTGTGCCACAAAGTGTGATCTCAAGATTATGGCAACGATTCCAGCAGACAGGAAGCGTGTCCACAAGAAGACCGAGATCTCACCATCAGTGCCCACAGACGGCCACGGAGTACTGCAGGTAGCCTCGCTCGGGACCTTACCGCAGCCACTGGAACAGTTATCTCCAGACACACAGTCTACAGACGACTGAACAGACATGGTTTATTCGCCCGGAGCCTAGCAAGGTGCATTCCACTGACCCTTGGTCACAAGAGAGCCCATAAAGCCTGGTGTCAAGAACACAGTACATGGTCATTAGAACAGTGGTCCCAGGTAATGTTCTCAGACGAGTCCAGTTATAGTCTGAACAGTGATTCTCGCAGGGTTTTCATCTGGCGTGAACCAGGAACCAGATACCAACCCCCTAATGTCCTTGGAAGGGACCTGTATGGAGGTCGTGTTTTGATGGTGTGGGGTGGGATTATGATTGGTGCACATACACCCCTGCATGTCTTTGACAGAGGAACTGTAACAAGTCAGGTGTATCGGGAAGTCATTTTACACCAGTATGTCCGCCTTTTCAGTGGTGCCCTTCCTCCTGATGAATGATAACGCACGGCCCTACCGAGCTGCCATCGTGGAGGAGTACCTTGAAACAGAAGATATCAGGTGAATGGAGTGGCCTGCCTGTTCTCCAGACCTAAACCCCATCGAGCACCTCTGGGATGCTCTCGGTCGACGTATCGCTGCACGTCTTCAAACCCCTAGGACACTTCAGGAGCTCCGACAGGCGCTGGTGTAGGAATGGGAGTCTATACCCTAGCAGCTGCTCGACCACCTGATCCGGAGTATGCCAACTCATTGTGCGGCGTTTGTACGTGTGCATATTTATGTCGGGGTACATGCGCAGGAAACAGTGGCATTTTGTAGCACATGTGTTTCTGGTCGGTTTTCTCAACTTATCACCAATACCGTGGACTTACAAATCTGTGTCGTGTATGTTCCCTATGTGCCTATGCTATTACCGCCAGTTTTGTGTAGTGCCACGTTGTATGGCACCACATTCTGCAATTACCCTTAATTTATGAGCATGAGTGTATAAGCAGATCTCAATATGTATGCTGGAATGCACAAATTCGCGGTATTTTTCGTAATAATGGGAAAGCGGGTAATTAGTTTGTAGGTATTGAACTATGGCATAGTTATCAGGAAGATGCTCGTATAAAATATGAGAGGCACACAGTATACCCTCCTACTTGTAGAAGACATCCGTAGCACTCGACTCAAAATTTGTTGTGGTTAACAAATTTTTGTGATAGACTGGGACTCGAACCCACATTTACTATTTTCTGCACCTTAACCATGAGGCAATCTGAGCACACCTCCAAGACTGACTCAGAATTGCATTCTCTGTGATGTTTACAGTTATTATCCCCGAACGCGACCACCAGAGGTTCTCTGCGCGGGGTATGTACGAATAGCACCACAGGGGAACGTGTTTGTAGGGAGACTGTGGCTTACCCTACAATAATACCTGAATTAAATTCACTGAGATGATGTAAATGGAATCAATCGAATTGAAATTAATAAAACGCAGTGTAGTTGGTTCAGGAGACTGACAGCTACAGCCAGAATTCCAACTAAACGATCCCGTCATGAAACGCCCCACGCTTCATTAGATCTTCTCTATCTCTCGTAATGATACTGCTGGGTAATAGTCCCGATCTACATCTATACTGTGCAAGTCACATTACTGTGTGTGGAAGAGAATACTTCTGGTACCAATAACTTTTCGCCGCTTCCCTGTCCCGTTCAGTAATGGCACGTGGACAGAATGATTGTCAGTATAACTCTGTACGACCTCTAATTTATCTGATTTTCTCGTTGTTGGTTGGTTGGTTGCTTTGGGGAAGGAGACCAGACAGCGTGGTCATCGGTCTCATCGGATTAGGGAAGGATGGGGAAGGAAGTCGGCCGTGCCCTTTCAGAGGAACCATCCCGGCATTTGCCTGGAGTGATTTAGGGAAATCACGGAAAACCTAAATCAGGATGGCCGGACGCGGGATTGAACCGTCGTCCTCCCGAATGCGAGTCCAGTGTCTAACCACTGCGCCACCTCGCTCGGTCATTTTCTCGTTGTGGTCATTTTGTAACATGTATGTTGGAGGAAATATTATTTTGCCTTATTCTTCCGGGAACGTATCCCCTCGGAATTTCGACAGTAAATCTCTCTGTGATGCGCAGAGCCACCCTTGTAGCGTCTGTCCCTGGAGCTTATGAAGCATCTCCGACTGAACAATACCGTGACGAAACACGCACTCTTCGTTCGACCTTATCTAACTTTTTTTTTATTAATTCTACTTAGCAGAAGTCCCAGATTGATGAACGATAAATAGGAATCGGTGGAGCAAGTGTTTTACCCCTCACTTCTTTTGTGGCTGAGTTAAATTTCCTTTAGATTCCCCCAGTTAAACTCAGCCTGGAATCTGCTTTTCCTGCAATTACTGGACGTTCACTGTTAGGCATTATACGGTTGTTACTGTTTCCAGTAATGTTCCACCAACAGTGTAATCATTCGTTAAAGCAGATCTTCGTTATTTATGCACAATATGGTACATTTATTTATGTGCCAGTACCTGCATAGGCCGTCCTGCATTTCGTTCCATTATTTTGGTGTTTCAGTTCCCCTACAGACAGCAGAATCGTCTGCATGAGGCAGTAGTTTTTCACCGCATCTCAGTGTTTATAACGTCATATCTCCTGAACTGTGTGTCCTACAATGATGTAATTTTGCTAGTACATTCAGCTACGATTTCCTCTTCGACAAGAAGGAAATCAGTACCAAGACTAAGTTATCTGTGCACCGTTCAATCTTTCGACCAACTTTGGTGTATGGCAGCGAAAGCTGTGTGGATACAGGTTACCTTATCAATAAGATTGAGGTTCAAATGGTTCAAATGGCTCTGAGCACTATGCGACTTAACTGCTGAGGTCATCAGTCGCCTAGAACTTAGAACTACTTAAACCTAACTAATCTAAGGACATCCCACACATCCATGCCCGAGGCAAGATTCGAACCTGCGACCGGAGCGGTCGCTCGGCTCCAGACTGTAGCGCCTAGAACCGCACGGCCACTCCGGCCGGCAATATGATTGTGGTTAAGGATATGAAAGTAGCTAGGATGATTGCAGGTACTAGTAGATGGGAACAATGGCAGGAGGGTGTCCACAATGAGGAAATCAAAGAAAATCTGGGAATGAACTCTATAGATGTAGCAGTCAGGGCGAACAGGCTTAGATGGTGGGGTCATGTTACACGCATGGGAGAAGCGAGGTTACCCAAGAGACTCATGGGTTCAGCAGTAAAGGGTAGGAGGAGTCGGGGTAGACCAAGGAGAAGGTACCTGGATTCGGTTAAGAATGATTCTGAAGTAACAGGCTTAACATCAGAAGAGGCACCAATGTTAGCACTGAATAGGGGATCATGGAGGAATTTTATAAGGGGGACTATGCTCCAGACTGAACGCTGAAAGGCATAATCAGTCTTAAATGACGATGATGATGATGATGATGATGATGATGATTCAGCGGTGTATGTGCATACTGTCTCAAAAATGTGTCGTGAAAACAATTAATAGCAAAGAAGTAACACATTAAAACGGTCTGGCTAAGGCGGCAGTTTTACTGCATGAACAGCGAAAATGTAGCAAGCGAAAATTTTTTTCCTTTCATCATTGTGCAGGGGTTGCCAGCGATAAAAAGTTTCGTTATTGTTTGAAATTATGTGTAAAGTTTGTTGCAAGTCACTGTGTGGTGTCATTCTCAAATAATTGCCAGGATTAGTTTACGTGTCAAACCTTGGACCTAACTAACGCAGGGGCAATGGAATTCCTGCCTCACTATCATGGTGGGTGCATGCGTAGTGTATACAGATGAATCCAAGTCTAGAGGAACGCTGGTAGTGCTTATCGGGTACCCCGAAGCAAACAACAAGGCCTATACAAGCTGGATCCACATTCCATTATTATGACAGCCGAGTTGATTGCCATTTTGGGAACGATACTATTCGCACAGACGACCAGGGAAGACACAATAGTCATCATCTCAGATAGTGCCGAAAACCATAATAACGGTTTCACCAACCTCATAGTTGCATCAACTTTCGACGTTTTGTTCAGTATGCAGAGGAACTGTTGCAACGCCGTGATGGTATGGATGAAATGCCACTTCGAAACACCTGGAAATGAACAGATAGATGCCCTACAAATCAGGCACCTCTGTGTGGAGCTATTAGTTGTGGTTAACTCCTTCTTACAGATACGATACCTACCCTCACAAAGCTGTCGTCCTCGGACTGGCAAGAGGAATGGTTGAGGACATCCAAAATCAAAGATAGTGAATACGCACTAGTTCATCCCACGATTCCAAGAGGCAGTTATAGAAGGGCTGAAATTTAATAGGCAGACTTGCAACAAACATCTTCATGGCCTCAACATAAAGACCATCACTCGATGTATTTGTGTAGAGAAAGAAGATCCAAACCGCGTATTTCTCTGATTTCCTCGAAAAACGTATCACATGAACGTCCTTTCAAGTAATCTTCGATCTCTTGGTCATCAGTTTCCAAGCAGCCACCAAACCTTGTTAGCATCCAGCGATATAGCAACGTGTAAGCTACTGTACGAGTTGCCGATATCGAGATAATCTACTGCTCTTGGTACTTAGAATACAGAGGAAGAAAAAAAAATGGTTCAAATGGCTCTAAGTACTATGGGACTTAACATCTGAGGTCATCAGTCCTCTAGACTTAGAACTACTTAACCTAACTAACCTAAGGACATCACACACATCCATGCCCGAGGCAGGATTCGAACCTGCGACCGTAGCAGCAGCGCGGTTGCGGACTGAGGTGCCTAGAACCGCTGGGCCACAGCGGCCGGCTCCAAAAGCTCAATTAATTCACTGTATCACCACGTGCTACACTGCAGAACATGGAATGCTCAGTCTCCAAATGTATGTCACTACGTACCTCCTATATGTATATGTTTGAATACTGATGTAACTATACAAGTTGCTGTAATACACGACTCTGATTCTTGTAAACTGTTTACCTGTTCTGTCTAGATGGTCTTACAGACCTGCGAAAATATTAAACTATCGATCCGCAGCTTTTGAAACAGTTCGTACAGGCCATACAAAGAACATTTTGTTGTTAATTTAGATATATAGTCATTAATAGGGGCTGAGCTGGAAATATCGCGAATATGTAGAAACGGCGATTTACCATTTCTCATTGTGTTAGCAGTAGAATTTTGATAGTATACTACCACTGTGTATCCTGTGTTCCATTTTTGTGTTGTTTACTCGTGATAGTCTACTTTGATTGTAACATTTCCTGTGTTCATATGGCTGTATGGGCATGTTCCGAAAGCCAATAAATCAAAAAGAATTCTCAAATAACTGATGAATAAAATCTGGGCATTCTCGCTTCATGGGATACACTCTTTTTCCCTTTCATTTGTAGGCGGTTCTTACCCACACAGAGGTTCTTTCCAGACAGTAAGTGATATGTGTGCAAAGTTTGGTTGAAATCGGTCCTGCGGTTTTGAGGAAAATGTGGAACATACATACACTCTAAAGACAAAATAAAGACGCACCACGCAGGAGTTATACAAATTGGGCGCGAACTGAAATTCATACAGGTATGGATGAAAACTGCAGAACTGTAAACCTTGGCGGCCGATTGATCAGAGTGCGACGCTGTAGTGCAATTTCACCGCACAGCTGGCAAGGATAGCAAACAGGGGAAATGTCGACACAAGGGCGTAAAATTCTCATTTCGTGTACCTAGTTGGACAGTAACTACGACTCACAGACAGGCGCGTGAACAATAGTCGCAGATGTCAGCATTTGAGAGAGGACGTGTAGTTGGAGTCAAAGAAGCCGTTTGGAGCAATCGGTGAATCGCTCGACATTTGAATAGGAGCGATGCCACTATTCGACGATGTTGGCAAGCAGGAATGAGTGAACGTGGTCGAACAAAGGGTCAAGAAGAAAGCAGTCGACCTAGAGAGACGGCGGAACGTGAGACCGAGTAATCGTCAAGAGGCACTCAGAGCACCTGATTTATCGTTATCATTGATCCTATGTCCAACTGGTCACCGGGTGCTCCAATGAGCACAAGAGCCATTAATGGGCGGCTCACAGAAAGGGTGCAGAGCTCACGGCGGCCCTTGTGCCGACTACAAATGACCTCCGTACACCAACAAACCTGTTTGCAGCAGTGTCGGACACATTCGGTCTGGAATCTCATTGACTGAAGTAGAATTGTCTTAAGCGATGAGTCCCGCTTCGAACTGAGCCCTGATGACCAGTGAAGACATATTTGGAGCCTCGCAGGACAGCCTTACGGCCCGAGAACCCGCAGTGTGGTCTGGTGGGCCAACTCATTTCATAGCAAGAACCCTTTGGTTGTAATCCGCGGCACCCTTACAGCACAGCGGTACGTTGAGGATATTCTACGGCCTGTTTTGTTGCCCTTAATGGCAAGCCACCTTGGGCTTACAGTTCAACAAGATAATGCCTGCCCGCATGCGGCGATAGTTTCTGCTGCTTGTCTTCGTGCATGCCAAACCCTACCTAGGCCAGCAAGGTCGCCGGATCTCTTCCCATTTGAAAACTTTTGCAGCATTATAGGCAAGACCCTCCAACCGGCTCTGGATTTGAAGATCTAACACACCAGTTGGACAAACATTGACGCAATATCCCTCAGGACATCCAGCAACTCTGTCAATCAGTGCCAAGCCGAATAACTGCTTGCATCAGGGCCAGAGGTGGACAGTGCGTTATTGTCTTGCTCAATCTGAGAAGCTCTTTCTCTTGAATAAATGATCCATTTTTTCTAAAGTTGTAATATTTTGTTTGTCCTTGCACGTACATCAAATCTATCGGTTTCCGTCCCATTCGGACGTACAACGTTTTTGAGATTCCCGATTCTCGCGCAGTTTGTCTGCTACGTATGTACGAATTAGCCGCGACAGCAGCTAAAACACCTACTTGGACATCATCATTTGTTGCAGGTCGTGGTTGACGTTTCACACGTGGGTGAACACTTCCTGTTTCCTTAAATAACGTAACTATCCGGCGAACGGTCCGGACACTTGGATGATGTCGTCCAGGGTACCGAGCAGCATACATAGCACACGGCCGTTGGGCATTTTGATCACAATAGCCATACATCAACACGATATCGACCTTTTCCGCAATTGGTAAACGGTCCATTTCAACATGGGTAATGTAGTACGAAGTAAATACCGTCCGCACTGGCGGAATGTTACCTGATACCACGTACTTATACGTTTGCAACTATTACAGCGCCATCTATCACAAAGCGTAAAAGTGGTCCAACTAAAAAATTCATATTTCTTTACGTACTACACGAATATGTAATTAAAAATGGGGATTCCTATTTAAAAAAAACGCAGTTGATATCCGTTTGACCTATGGCAGCGCCATCTAGCGGGCCAACCATAACGCCATCTGGTTTCCCCGTTCAAGCTAGACAAGTTTCGTTCTTTGTAGTTTTTTCGTTTGACGCTTTTTTCGTGAGATATTTGGCCCGGTCACGATCAGTGGACCACCCTGTATACGAGATCTGTTCAAAAAATTCTGGAACATTCGTAATTTGTCGCCTATGGTGTGTTCGAGCGAAATGCAGTTGCCATGCCTACACACGTCTGTGTTTAATGTGTTACTACCGGAAGTTTCGTTATTGTATATCTCTTAGTTAGTAGTCACTGCTGCATTCAGTAGAGAGTTGTGTCGCACAGTTTGCGAATTTCGACATGGCAGATTTACAGGATAAACGCGTCTGCATTAAATTTTGCGTGAAACTCAAGGAAACCTTTACCAAAACACACCATATGATGCAGGAACCTTACGGCGATGAGTGCTTAAGCCGTACTGTGTGTTACGAATGGTTCACACGGTTTAAAATTGGCCAGATGGAAGTTAAAGATGACCCTCGTTCATGACGCCCTTCGACGTCTACCGACGACGCTCGTGTCAGGAACGTCAAAGAAACTGTGCGTGCCAATCCAAGACTGACTTACCGAGAGATTGCAGAAGTATCAGTTCGATCATGTCACGAAATCCTGACACAGCATCTTGGAATGCACCGTGTTGCCGCCAAGTTTGCCACATGGCTTATGAGACCAGAAAGACTGAGAACGAGATGTTCCTTAAGAGAATCGTAAATGGTTATGAGACGTGGGTCTACGCTTATGATGTTGAGACCAAGATTCAGTATTCACAATGGGCCAGGAAAGGTTCTGCAAGACCAAAAAAACGCTCGTCAGGTCGGGTCAAATGTCAAAGCCATGCTGATTGTTCATCATGAATTCCTCCCACAGGGACAAACATTAATCGATAACAGTATCGGGACGTGTTACGACGCCTGTGAGAATATGTGGGAAGGAAACGGCGTGAAATGTGGCATGACAACTCGTGGCTCTTGCATCACGATAACGCACTCGCACCTTCATCCTTGTTGGTGTGTGATTACTGCACAAGAAACGAAACCACTGTGCTGCCTCATCCTCCGTACTCTCGAGACCTGGCCCCTGCGTACGTTTTTTTATTTTCAAGGTTGAAAACCCCATTGAAAGGACGAAGATTTGCAACGATAGACGGGATAAAAGAAAATTTGCAGATGGCGACTCTCGCGATCCAGCAAAAGGCTTACCAAGACTTCTTCCGGAAGTGGAAACGGCGTTGGGACCGATGTATCGATTGTGGAGGAGTGTATTTCCAAGGAGACCATGCAAAATAGTACAAGGTAAGCGTAAAAAAATTCTGAGGACAAAGTTCCGGAATTTTTCGAACATACCTCGTATATCCATTTGTTTATGTAATATGTATGGAGATGAAACCTTCCGATGTCTCCAGGTATCTTCCACGTATAAAGTCTTCTTTTACGATTCTTAAACTAAACCAATGATTAAATTATCTTCATTCTTTTTCCCCAGGCCATATCCTCCTACTATTTTTTCCTTCCTTCTCCTGTTACTACTATCAAATTCCAGTCTCCCACCACAATTAAATTTTCCTCTTCCTTAACTATATGAATAATCTATTTCATCTGATAATGCATTCTTTCACTCTCTTCGTTATCTGCGGATCTAGTTCACATGTAAACTTGTACTACCGTGCTGGGTGTTGACTTCGTGGCTCTCTTGGCTATGATAATGCGTTCACTACGCTGTTCATAGTAGCTTACCCGCATTCCTATTTTCTTATTCATTGTAAGACACACTCCTGCATTACTACTAATAGATTTTGCATTTATAGCCCTGTCCTCAGACCAAAATCCTCTTCCTCCTGCCACTGAACTTCACTAATTCCCAGCACATAACTTCAACCTATCCATTTGCCTTTTTAAACTTTTTGACCTGTCTGCCCGATTAAGTCAGTTTTGTTTTTCCAGAGGGCGTCGTCCTCCTGAGTGCTCCCCGTCTGGAGATCCGAATGGGGGCCTATTTTACCACCGTAATACACCATTTATATAAATTGTAAACAATGTCTTGTACTTTTGGTGCTCTGCAGCTCACAGACATTGTAAGTGTGTCATATTAATAATGGATTCTTCGACGTAAGCTGCTTGTTGGTATTATTCTGGTAAAATAAACTAATACTAACAAGTAGCTTGCTTCGAACAATTAATTGTTGAGATGACATATATACTGCAAAAAGTAACGGCCCTATTGCACTTCTTTGAAGTAATCCTGAAATTACCTTTACATCTGTTAATTTCATCCCGTTAACGACAACATATTGAGCTTTTTCTGCTAGAAAGACCTGAATCCATTCACAAATCTGATCCGATACTCGGTATGCCTGTGTTTGGTTCACTTAACAGCAGTGCGAAGCAGTGTCGAATTCCTTCCACACGTCAAGGAATATGGTAGCCTTTGTCTACAGCGCTGTGGATTTCGTGGACGAAAAACGCGAGTAGAGTTTCGTACGATTGTTTTACGGAATCAATTTTGATTTTTATAGAGGAGATTTTCGTTCTCCAAAAACATTACGATACGTGAGCAGAGAAAATGTTGCATAATTTCACTACAAATTAACTCCAGCAATACTGGCTATAATTACGTGCTTCTGTCGGACGACCCTTCCTTAAAACGAAAATGATCTTCGCTTTTTCGCTCTTTTACCCAATCGCTTTGTGTCCTTGCTTACTCCGTCGTTTACGATAAACTGCTGCTAGAGATGAAGCAAGTTCTTTCATATAATTTCTGTAGAATCTCACAGGTGTCTCATCCGATCCAGATGCCTTCCGCTATTGACCTATTTTAGTTGATTTTTCTATTCCGTGATCGCTTGTTTCGAAATAAGCCATTTCGTCATTCATGCGATGATCCAAACGAGGAACCGTTTTATAAGCAGTGAAACACTTTTGAAATACTGAAGTCAGATTTTCGGCCTTCTTCTTTCATCTTCCGTTTCGGTGCCCATATTGTCAGAGGGACTGAATAGACAATTTCGATCCGCTTCCTGGCTTTACGTAAGAACGAAAGTACTTAGGAATATTAGTTAGATCACTTGGCCAAATTTTACTTTCGAATTCATTGAACACTTCTCGCATTGCTCACCTTAGTGAAAATGGCTTAGATTTCTCCAAGTATATGAGGAAGTTCTCTTTTCTTTCTTAGAAACTCTGTAATACGCCTATGAACCGGTGTGAGTCTTTCCAATCTCTCTAAACTCTGCTCAGCGCACTAATTGTAGAATGCCTGTGAGTTTTATACATTTTTTCCCAACGTCTTCGTCTTCAGAGTTGGATATCTGATGTTGTACACTCGGATAGTCTACATTTTGTTTCCTACCACTCTGGCCAAGCAAAAATATTTTTCCACCTTTCTTAAAATTCTTTCTAACACCCGCAGCCGTCGATGCTTATAAAAATTTTGTTGCAGGATTCTCTCATTCTATACTTGAAAAACTGAAGTCTCCCCTATTACAGCAGTATTATCAGGGAACGTACTTACAATATTCCGTAAGGTTTTTTTCTGTAGCGCTCTGTCACATTGTCTCCTGAGTCAGGAAGTCTATAAAAGCATCCAGTTAATATGTTTGACCCACCTTTGATGTTTACCTTCACCCACATTATTTTAGTTCGGATTTGGGAGTAAGAAATCAAAGGAAATACAATTCCTCTGTAACGGCCCACCGGAGATCACGGTTCCCTTGTACCAAAACACTCGGAAAATATCTCTGAACAGCCTTCGAAATTTTCGTGGCGTGTATTCATATGACAAGCAAACGTTTTCTTTCGTGGCAGTAAAATCATAAAACTGACATAAAAATTGGCTTGGTTAAATACATTGTTTACGAATGGCTAGATGGTTCAAATGGCTCTGAGCACTATGGGAGCATCAGCGTGCGATTTCTTCTTGTGGAGTCATTTTAAAAGCCTGGTGCATCGTAGTGACCTGCCACAACAACAGAAGAATTGAAAAGTAAGCTCCGAGAAGCAGTTGTCGAGATACTTCGAACCATGCACAGATTATCCAAGAAACTGCAGGAATGTATGTGCAAAACTAGAGCTCACCTGCAAGATGTCATCTTCAAGAAATAAATTTACTTTACATATTCTGATGATGCATGTTTATTACTACTAAACGGCATAAATAAACGTATTTAAAACGTCTTTTCACAGATATATTTTATTTTTTCAATTTTACATTTCTCTAAATCACTTACTGTATAATGATTCAAATGTGTCTCCTTGGCTCATCAAATAGTCACTTAAACATGTTCCACAACAATCAATTTGTCGCGTGAACTAGTTTTTCGCATCCCATTTACAAATTTAATACTACATCTGTTCATTAATCTTGCATTCTGAACGTCAGGGCCCAATTATCTAATTAAATATTTCATACCTGAGCACCACGTCCCTGTACCAGTGCAAAAGAAGTGATAAACTTTCAGCAACACTACAAGGCCACTCCCTTCTCCACATCACCCATCCGCTGCATCCTTGACGTACCTGCCTAAAATTATCTTTCCAGTCCATTTAAACAATTTACTGCTTGTAACGACGAAGAAATCAGTTATCTTCTTCAGTAAGGCAAGGAAAGAAAGACCTCGAAGCATTCCGTGTTATAACGTGATTTCTAACAAACAAAATGAATTTCTGCTACCAATCGGTTTATGAATGTTGTTTTATTTTGATAAACATGGAGCATTTAGAGAATTTATTTCATTTATAGGAGCTTGTTCTTACATGTTTTATATACACTCATGAGCCAAAACAATATGACCACTGCCCGCCCCGCAATTAAATGCCAATTGGTAGTGTTGCGGGTACGTGATGCGGTAAAGAAACTATTAGGTCTACAACTTTGCTTCCGCCGTTTTGCAATAGACGGCAGTAGCGACAAGTGGGGTTCAAGTGGTTGGTCATAGGTGTAATACAATATGCTTAGGCATCTGTTAACATAATGCCGTAAAAATATTAGTCGATTTGTGATCGTATCTTGAGGTTATTCTCGATTAAGTACGTCAACTTAGGTACCCATTTCTCGCCATTTGCGGGAAGTTTTAATTTTCTACGTTAACATGAAGAAATCTGTGGCTGTGGCTCTTAAAATGCTGGGTAGGACCAATGGTGACGGAACTATAACTGGAAGAATGTACAGAAAATGTTTTCAACGCCTTAAGAACGGTGATTTTGATGTCGAAGACCGGCATGGCGTGGGAAGACAAAACGTTTTCGTAGCTACTGAAACAGATGAAGACAGTCATAGGACATCATTATCGAAAGCAATTGATCCTTTCGAGCCCAGCACTTAAATACAAACGGCCAAAATACAGCGATAGACACGAAAAGGTAATTTTGTAGCAGGTCAGTGCTCGACTCCATGTCGCAAAACCCGTCAATGTATACACGGAAACGTTGAGATGAGAAGTCCTATCCCTCCCGCCGTATTCTCCATACGTTTCTCTCTCTGATTACCACCTTTTTCGATTAGTGGCATACAGTCTGGCTGACCAGCACTTTCGATTATATGAAAAAGTGCAAAATTGAATCGATTCATCGATCCCCACAAAAGACGCCCAGTTCTTCCGCCACTGGATTCGTATGTTATCTGAAAGATGGGAGAATGTAGTGGCCAGCGTTGGGCAATAATGTGAATAATTTTTTTTTGTAAGTATTTCACAATAAAACCCCGAACTTCGAGAAAAAAACGGCGGAAGCAAAGTTGCAGACTTAGTGTATCAGCGGACCACAAAAAATGGTTCAAATGGCTCTGAGCACTATGGGACGTAACATCGGAGGTCATCAGTCCCCTAGACTTAGAACTACTTAAACCTAACTAACCTAAGGACATCACACACATCCATGCCCGAGGCAGGATTCGAACCTGCGACCGTAGCAGTAGCGCGGTTCCGGACTGAAGTGCTAGAACCGCTCGGCCACAGCGGCCGACAGAGGACCACAGACGACTGGGGAATTATTCTAGCGACGACAGAGGCTGCAAATGGAGAAATCCACTGACATTTGCGAATTCGAAAAATGGAAGATAGCTATGGCCCAATGCCTGCGCACGAGTATCTTTGAAACGGCAAACCAGCTCAGCAGTTCACGTGTTGCTGTCGTGAGCATCTACGGAAAATGGTGAAGGACGGTGAAACCACGAATAGACGACAGTGTTTGAGGTCTACGCGTGATCGCAGAACGTGTAGTCTGAGATTTACCCACTGTGTAAGGCGGGATGGGTGGCGATCTGTGGCAGAGTTGACGACAAAGTGCAATGCTGGTTCAGACATAAGCGATTCGGGGTACGACGCTCAGTGAACATTTTTGAATACAGGCTCCGCATTGGACGACCCCTACCGGTTTCCATGTTGAACCAACCACGAAGCCAGATGCGACGCCGAAATACTAAATGTCTTTTTCCAAAGTTGTTTCACAGAGGAAGACTGCACTGTAGTTTCTTCTCTAGATTGTGGCACAGATGACAAAATGGTAGATACCGAAATAGATGACAGAGGGATAGGAAAAACAATTAAAATCGCTCAAAAGAGGAAAGGCAGCTGGACGTGATGGGATACCAGTTCGATTTTACACAGAGTACACAAAGAAACTTTCCCCCCCTTCTTGCAGATGTGTACCGTAGGTCTCTAGAAGAGCGTAGCGTTCCAAAAGATTGGAAAAGGGCACAGGTCATCCCAGTTTTCAAGAAGGGACGTCCAACGGATGTGCAGAACTATAGACCTATACCTCTAACGTCGATCAGTTGTAGAATTTTGGAACACGTTTTATGTTCGAGTATAATGACTTTTCTAGAGACTAGAAATCTACTCTGTAGAAATCAGCATGGGTTTCGAAAATGACGATCGTGTGAAACCCAGCTCGCGCTATTCGTCCACGAGACTCAGAGGGCCATTGACACTGGTTCCCAGGTCGATGCCGTGTTTCTTGACTTCCGCAAGGCGTTCGATACAGTTCCCCACAGTCGTTTAATGAACAAAGTAAGAGCATATGGACTATGAGACCAATTGTGTGATTGGATTGAAGAGTTCCTAGATAACAGAATGCAGCATGTCATTCTCAATGGAGAGAAGTCTTCCGAAGTAAGAGTAATTTCAGGTGTGCCGCAGGGGAGTGTCGTAGGACCGTTGCTATTCACAAATATATAAATGACCCTGTGGATAACATCGGAAGTTCACTGAGGCTTTATGCGGCTGATGCTGTAGTATATCGAGAGGTTGTAACAATGGAAAATTGTACAGAAATGCAGGAGGATCTGCGACGAATTGACGCATGGTGCAGGGAATGGCAATTGAATCTCAATGTAGACAATTGTAATGTGCTGCGAATACATAGAAAGAAAGATCATTTATCATTTCGCTACAATATAGCAAGTCAGCAACTGGAAGCAGTTAATTCCGTAAATTATCTGGGAGTAGTCATTAGGAGTGATTTAAAATGGAATGACCATATAAAACTAATCGTCGGTAAAGCAGATGCCAGACTGAGATTCATTGGAGGAATCCTAAATAAACGCAGTCCGAAAACAAAGGAAGTAGGTTACAGTACACTTGTTCGCCCACTGCCTCAATACTGCTCACCAGTGTGGGATCCGTAACAGATAGGGTTGATAGAAAAAATAGAGAAAATCCAAAGGAGAGCAGCGCGCTTCGTTACAGGATCATTTAGTAATCCACTCCAGTGGAAGACTCTGCAAGAGAGACGCTCAGTAGCTCGGTACGGGCTTTTGTTGAAGTTTCGACAACATACCTTCACCGAGGAGTCAAGCAGTATATTGCTCCCTTCTACGTATATCTCGCGAAGAGACCATGAGGATAAAATCAAAGAGATTAGAGCCCACAGAGAGACATACCGGCAATCTTTCTTTCCACGAACAATACTAGACTGGAATAGAAGGTACTCAAGGTACCCTCCGTCACACACCGTCAGGTCTCTTGCGGAGTATGGATGTAGATGTAGTGGCCACGGGGTCATCGACACTGCGCCAACGATCAATGGAAACGTGTTGCCCGGTCGGATGCATCACGTGTCCGGGCACACTGTCATCGAGCCGAAATGCTGCTCGGAACATGCACCGCGCCTCTCACGTCGTGGGGACAGTATTCTATGGGCGACATACACTTGAGCTTCCATGAAACCTGTGGCAGTAACAAAAGGCACTATGATAGCTGCGCACTATACTGAGGTGACAGAAGTCATCGGATAGCGATAGTCACGTTTACAGAGGGCGGCAGTATCGCGTACACAAGATACAAAAGGGTAGTACATTGGGGGAGCTGTCATTTGTACTCAGGTGATTCGTGTGAAAAGGTTAAAATGGTTCTAAGCACTATGGGACTTAACATCTGAGGTCATCAGCCCCCTAGACTTAGAACTAATTAAACATAAGTAACCTAATGACATCACACACATCCATGCCCGAGGCAGGATTCGAACCTGCGACCGTAGCAGCAGCGTGGTCCCGGACTGAATCGGCTAGAACCGGTCGGTCACAGCGGCCGGCCGCATGGGACATTTGATTTCGGAAATAGTTAGGGAAATCAACAGTCCGAGACTCACAGTGTCAAGAGTGTGCCGAGAATTCCAAATTTCAGGCATTACGTCTCATTATGGACAACGCAGTGGCCGACGGCCTTCACTTAACGACCAAGAGGAGCGGTGTTTGCGTAGAGACGAGCAACACTGCGTGAAATAACTGCAGAAATCAATGTGGGACGTACGACGACCGTATCCGTTAGGCCAGTACGGCCAAATCTGGCGTTAATGGGCTATGGCAACAGACGACCGAATGGAGTGCCTTTGCTAAGAGCACGACATCGCCTGCAGCGCCAATCCTGGGCTTGTGCCCGTATCGGTTGGAACCTAGACGACTGGAAAACCGTGACCTGGTCGGGTGAGTCCATATTTTAGTTGGTAAGAGCTGATTGCTGGGCTCCCAAGATCAGTATGACACTTAGCATGATGAGCGGAGTATCAGTCCAGCAACCAAGCGGAGAGGAGGCCTTTCGTCGCCACCCGTCTATCTCTGTGTTGGCGTAAACTGGGAGAGATAAGCAGGGGGCATGTTGGCATTTGTTTTGTTTGGAGTGCCGGGGAACCTCAGGAGTGGATTGCTAAAAACCCGCCGAGTTGTCAGAGGCATGTTTATCGGAATTTCTGGGTGCTCCGGTTCTGTTTATCGATACTGAAGTCCGCGTCACCATGAAATTTGCAGACTGGATTGTATGAGCAAGAATTTGTGTGTTAAAAAGTATGTTAAATATTTTAATTAGATCTTTGTATACTGAAGAGCCAAAGAAACTGGTACACCTACCTAATATCGTGTAGGGCCCCTGCGAGCACGCAGAACTGCCAGCAACACGATGTGGCATGGACTCGACTAATGTCTCAATTAGTGCTGGAGGAACTGACACCATGAATCCTGGAGGGCTGATCATAAGAGTACCATGGGTGGAGATCTCTTCTGAACGTTGCAACGCAATATAGATATGCTCAATAATGTTCATGTCTGGGGAGTCTGGTGGCCAGCGGAAGTGTTTAAACGCAGAAGAGTGTTCCAGGAGCTACTCTGTAGCAATTCTGGACGTGTGGGGTGTCGCATTGTCCTTCTGGAATTTCCCCAGTCCGTCGGAATGCACAATGCTTTTGAGAAAATCGACACAAACGAGGAGTGGAAATGAGAAACGTTCCAGGTGTTAAATCTCTTATTTGTCAGGAGAATAAAAAAACATTGTATATCTTTCTGTATATAACATATTTGAATCCAAAAACTGAGAAAATGTTTTGATATTACAGAATTATGGTGCCCATCTCATTACTGCAAAAGATAAGGAGAGAAATTACAAAATAAATAATTTCTTAAGAACTTTCTAAGTGCCATATCAGGTATCTGACTGGTTCTAAGTGCCAATAAGAAAGTTTTCGTTCCAAGTCCATTAATATGGAGGCACGACGTTTTATTTGTGTTGAGTCTTGTGCTGTGGGCAAGGGAGGGGATGTTGTTTGATGGCTGGTATCCTCTTTCTACAACACAACTACACACATGTATTATTTACATAAACAGGAAGCTACATATCTTTAAGAGAGTCCATGTGCTGTAGTACAAGTTCTTCTGTAATAGTCCTCGTTAGCCTCACTGCTAGTGAAGTACTAGTCCCGCTATAAACACTACTCCGGTCGCTATACACTCCCGCAGCCGGTGATGTGAACTGACAGACGCCAACTAGGATAGTGACTGAACTAGTGGCTGAGCTAGTGACTGAGACTGAGTGACTGAGCTACTGCGCTAGTAACTGACACTGAGACCGCCCGATCAGCGGCGGCGATCTAAATACACTCATGCTCATAAATTAAGGTTAATGCTCATACATGGTGAAACAACGCTCTGGGTGGGAAGTTTGCGGGTTTGAATCACCTCGGGGTATGACCATGCGGTGCATTTGACCTGCGGTCGTCGCACGGTGGCACTGGCAGCAGTCCACATACGCAGAGGTGTGTTGGTGCATGTCAGAGTACGGTGCAGCGAGTAAGTGTGCAGACGTTTTCAGACGTGCTAATGGTGACTGTGTGTTGAAAATGGTTCAAAGAACACATATTGATGACGTTATGAGGGGTAGAAAGTGAGATCTCAAGATTAAGACTACGATTCCAGCAGACAGGAAACGTGTCCAGGCGCTAGAGTACGGGACGTTCACAGTGTACAACACCACAAGAAGACCGATATCTCACCACCAGTGCCCGCAGACGGCCACGGAGTACTACAGGTAGCCCTGCTCGGGACCTTACCGCAGCCACTGGAACAGTTGTCTCCAGACACACAGTCTACAGACGACTGAACAGACATGTTTTATTTGCCCGGAGACCTGCAAGGTGCATTCCACTGACCCCTGGTCACAGGAGACCCCTTAAAGCCTGGTGTCAAGAGCACAGTACATGGTCATTGGACCAGTGGTCCTCAGGTTATGTTCACGGACGAGTCCAGGTACAGTCTGAACAGTGATTCTCGCCGCGTTTTCATCTGGCGCGAACCAGGAATCAGATACCAACCCCTTAATGTCCTTGAAAGGGACCTGAATGGGGGTCGCGGTTTGATGGTGTGGGGTCGGATTATCATTGGTGCATGTACACTCCTGCATGTCTTTGACAGAGGAACTGTAACAGGTCAGGTGTACCGGGACATCATTTTGCACCATTATGTCCGCCTTTTCAGGGGTGCAATGGGTCACTTTCCTACTGACGGATGATAACGCACGGGCCCACCGAGCTGCCATCGTGGAAGAGTACCTTGGAACAGAAGGTATCAGGCGAATGGAGTGGCGTGCCTGTTCTCCAGACCTAAACCCCATCGTGCACGTCTGCGATGCTCTCGGTCGACGTATCGCTACACGTCTTCAAACCTCTACGACACTTCAGGAGCTCCGACAGACACTGGTGCAAGAATGGGAGGCTATACCCCAGCAGCTGCTCGATCACCTGATCCAGAGTATGCTATCCCGTTGTGCGGCCTGTGTATATGTGCATGGTGATCATATCCCATATTGATGTCAGGGTAAATGCGCAGGAAACAGTGGCGTTTTGTCGAACATGTGTTTCGAGACGGTTTTTCGCAACTTATCACCAATACCGTGGATCTACAGATCTGTGACGCGTGTGTTCCCTATGTGCCTATGTTATTAGCGCCAGTTTTGTAAAGTGCGACGTTGTGTGGCACCACATTCTGCAATTATCCTTAATTTATGGGCATGAGTGTACTTGTGGTCGAGAGGGCGCTGGCGGTGTGTTGCTTGCGAGTCTGTCTTTGGCCTCCTCCTGATAGGCGCCCTTGATCCAGCGCCTACTGTCGGTCTCCTTGCTACATCTTTGCCGGCCGATGTGCTGACGACAGATTACGGCAGCACAATTTGTAATAATACAAGTTCACGAAAACAGCAGTAATGTTTTAAACAGTAAAACTATCTTCAACACAACACAATTTCTCATACTTGCTAAATTTTTTACGAGGGCATAACAAAACTAAACACAAGAAAAATCTCTTAGTTTTCACACCCATTTCTCACAGAATTCCATTCATTGAGTCAGTCGCCGGCAGTTGTGGCCGAGCAGTTCTAGGCGCTTCAGTGTGGAACGGCGCGCCCGCTACGGTCGCAGGTTCGAATCCTGCCTCAGGCATGGATCTGTGTGATGTCCTTACGTTAGTTAGGTTTAAGTAGTTCTAAGTTCTAGGGGACTGATGACCTCAGATGCAAAGTGCCATAGTGCTCAGAGCCATTTGAACCACTGAGTCAGTCATTGCAACGTTTTCTGTAGAGCCCTCAGTGATGTTGAGGGATAAATGGCTACATTGTCAACAGTTTTTTCTGTTTTATAACTTGTAAACGTGTCTGATCTTTCAGATTAATTACGACATGATATAGATCTGCCACGAATTTTCCTGTTTTGACTACAATGACATTTTTCAGAGTATGAATTTTTATTACCCAATTGAGGTGGACGAGTATGAGACACTTTGATCACACAATATTTCTGGACTTCTTACATGCCTTCATTGTCAAAAATGATTCAGCAGCATCTTTAATTTCAAAGAAGCTATTTTATGCATTGGAGTTGTATGGAATGAATTCGTAGCTTTAGCTGACTCAACAGTCTTGCGTAAATCTTCCGGAACAAACGTCTGGCTTACCTTTCTTCGTTCCTCTGCAGTTGTCAAATCCCCGTCGCAGCTCAAAAAGCTGCACCTACTCACCAAACATTTGTATGATATTTCTTTAAACCATCCCACCCTTAGCGGAAACATCATTAAAAACTACATGGGGGAGACCTTGCTTCATGGAACTTTTTTTTTTTTTTTTTTTTTTTTTACAGAAGAGTCTATAAAAATATTTTATGCCAGCTGCTCTCGATCCACGGACATTACGAACAGAAATAACGCACGCTACCGCTTTTTTTTTATGAAAAGAGTGTTCAGTTATGAGTAGGTGGAGACAAGGCGGGCAGGGGTCGGAACCCGAGGCCCGGCCGCGATGTCTCCCCCCTCCCGTCCCTGAATCACTCCCTCAAAGTAGCTTTTATATTTATTTTTATTTTATTATTAAGATTTTTTTTTATTTATTTATTTTTTTTTGCAGGAACAGGGTAAATTAACAAAAGATCTTTATTGGTACAAACTTAAATACAACAGAAATGGCATCCTTCCGGCGAAAATAACATAAGACATTATACTCGTGCCAGGCGAGCAATTTTTTTTTGTTTTTATGAACAAGGTGTAGCAAAAAAAGAATATAATCCTGATGTAAGCAAGAGGTGTGAAGCAATATACAGTGGAGTGAGGGAAAAACCACTGTGTTCTGGTATAGTGCATAAACGAAAGGAGGCGCGTGTCCATGCGCCTACTCCACTGTGGGTTACAATATATAAAGTAGCGCGGGGAGTCTCAGATGTCAGCAGGGGGGGCGGGAGTGTTGTCGGCGTGTGGCACCATCCAACTGAGCGGGGGTGACGTAAAGATCGCATGTAGGTAATTGGCGAAGGAGGCGCGGTAGCGCGGTCGGTGTTCGACTTGACTGTGGGCGGTTTGTAAGTACTGCCAGAAATCAAGGCGTGATTTGTCGCCATCATTATACATGTAGGTGATTGTCCATCCCTTGACCCATACAATCGCATGATTTTAGTGGCGGGGAAATAAGTATTCTCAGGATGGATAAAAGTCCATGGGTCAATCGAGTCCGGCGCCAAACGGAGGTAACAGGCAACGAACTGTCGGGCCAGTTTCCAGACGTCACTGGTGGCAGCACAAGTCAGTTGATGGACATCGTCATCCACGAGGTGGCAAATGGAACAAAGTGGAGAGTCCAGTAGTCCGATGGCGTGAAGGCGATGATTTGTGGCGAATTTTTCATTTGCGACTTGGTACCATGTTGCCCGGACGTGGGAGGGAAGAAAAGGCTGGTGGATATGACGCCAAACCGTGGGCCACCGCTTGGACGGATGTCTCACTTCAATATTGTTGCTGGATATGGAACGAAGCAGTGGGGTGTAAAAATCTTTAGGTTGAGGAGAACGCGTGGTCGGTAAGTGTGTGTGAGCGTAACTGAAGTCGACGATGAAATCAGAAATGTGCGCCAGATGGTGCTTGATGTGTCCTACTGGTACTGGTGGTGTTATGGTTGCGGGTACAAGAATTTCCAGCTAGCTGCGCGTAAGGGAGGTGCCCCCGTGCCACTGCTTGTGCATGGTGGACATGTACAAGGACGCCGCTCGGAGTCGCACGTTGACAAGGCCGAGGCCTCCCGCTCGCGTGGGAAGGGTGAGCGTGTCGTAGCGGACCTTAAAGAGCGTACCGGCCGTAAGGAAGTATCCGAAGGCAGCCTGGAGGCTGCGTCAAATTGTTGATGGCAGCGGAAGGACCTGTGCGATGTGGACCATTCTGGACGCCACATGTTGATTGAGGTATTGGACACGTTGTAAAGAATCGAGTCGTCGGAGAAGATTTTGTCTCACCGTCGTGCGGATAGTTTGCAGTGCACGCCGAAAATTGATGGCAGCGGAGCGGCGCACGGTGGAGGTGAAAATAATACCAAGGTATCGTAGTTTTTGTATACACGGGAGAGGTGCTAAGTCGGCGTGTGAGAGGCCGCGTCCAATGGACATCGCCGCGGATTGAGCCACATTCATGGTACTGCCCGCTGCAGTGCCGTACGTTGATATCAAATCAAGTACCGTGTGTGTTTCACTCCGTGAGCGGATCAAGAGGAGGAGGTCGTCCGCATACGCACGACATTTAAAACTGTGCTGTCGCAAAGTGAGACCAGAAAGGTGGCTAGTCAGACTCCCGATGAGTGGCTCCAGGCTCATGGCATAGAGTAGGGTCGAAAGTGGGCAGCCTTGCCGTACGGAACGCCGGATCGCCACTGGTCCCGCTACACGGCCATTAACCTGAATCAGCGATTCAGCTGTGCCGTACAGGCGCCGGATAACGTCGATAAAGGCTGGTGGAAAACCCATACGGTTCATCACTGAGAAGAAAAAAAGATGCCGCACTTTGTCGAATGCGCTGCCAAAATCAATGGCAACCACCGCGGCGCGGAGTTTGCACGCCGCTGCCAGTGCAATTAAATCGCGACATTCTCCTGTGGCCGTTTGTATATTAACTGAGCCGCCCGGAGTTGTCTGTTCCGGGGATAGAATGCTAGGCAGGACCTTGCGGCATCGCGTTGCCAGTAGGTGTGTAAAAATTTTATAGTCTGCGTTTAGCAAGGTCAGGGGACGGTAATGTACTGTCGTCACGCCTGGTGTCGGTTTGTGGATGGGTATAATACGTCCCGTGACGAAGGACGGCGGTACGGCGTTCCCCATCGTCAGCACTTCGTGGAACATCATTGTCCACCGTGATGCCATTAGTGTGAGGAAAGCGCGATAAAATTCTATCGGCAATCCGTCGACACCAGGTGACTTATTCAGAGCGCCTTTTTTGATGGCATCGTGGACTTCGTCACGCGTAATTGGCTCCATCATCTCGTCCGCTTCGTCGTTGGTGAGGGTGCGAGTTACGTGTAGTAACACAGACTCCTCAGCGTGGTTGTCGGTGGTCTCCTCCTGGTACATTGTGCGGTAGTGGTCGACAAAGGCACTGACGATTTCGGCCTGGCAAGTGACGTGCTGGCCGTGACAGGTGTTGATCTCGGTGATGAGTTGTTGTCGTCGATGTTTCCTATCGGAGGCGATATGATGCATGGTGGGATGTTCTTGTTCCGCCGAATCTTGACATCGGGTTCGCACCATAGCCCCCTGCAGTCTACGGCGTGTCAACGTTACAATTTGCGCCTTAATCCTACTGCGTTCCCTCTGGGTGTCGGGGGTGGGCGGTTGGGCGTCCAGGTCGCGGAGAACGGCGTAGAAATAGTCGGTAGTGTGCCGGCGCCACGCAGCTACTTCCTTTCCATACTGAATCAAAGTGCGGCGAATGGCAGGTTTGGCACATTCCAGCCACCAGGTCAAGGTCGTGCAGTATGTAGGTGGCCCATGTCTCGGTAACACGTTGAAGACATTCGGGATCATTAAGATGGGTGGTGTTTAGCTTCCACGGTGCACGACTACGCCAGACCACTTGCTTGGGGAAGAGAATGTTGCAGATGTAGGCGCAGTGGTCCGAAGAGGCCAGGGGCCAAAGTTCCGCACCTTGGACTGCAGGTGTGAGTTCCCGAGAGACGTAAATTCTATCAAGGCGGCTCGCGGTGTGACTCGTCTGGTAAGTATGTCCAGGTGCGTCGCCGTGCTGAACTTCCCAAGTGTCGCGGAGCAACAGATCTCGGACGACAAGACGCAGTTCTTGACAGGTTTTGTAGTGGGGCACTTGATCTTTAGGGTGCAAGACTCAATTAAAATCACCCCCAAGCAAGTAATGGTCGCAGGGTCCAAGAAACAAAGGAGCGATTTCTTCTGAATAGAAGAGGGCCCTGTCGCGTCTGCGGGTGGAGCCTGACGGAGCGTAAATGTTGACGATACGCGTCCCCATGACGGTGACGGCCATGCCTCTGGCAGATGGAAGGTACGTGAGATCGGTCACTGGAATGCCTTCTCTGGCGTACATGGCTACGCCGCGTCCCAGGTGGTCACCAGGAGAAGGATAAGTGTTATATCCTTCGACGTCTGGAAGTGTGGCCAAGTGTACTTCCTGTAGTAGTGCAATATCGACGTCTGACGCCCATATCATCTCTCGCAGCAGTTGAAGTTTCACGGTTGAGCTAATGGTGTTAGTGTTGATCGTTGCTATTCGGTAGGTTTGGAGCCGTACCCCGCCGTGGAGGGGTACTCCACCGGCGGAGAACGATGAGGAGCGAGGCAACGGCGAGTCGTGCCGTACGCCACCTGACGGCGTTATCAGCGGCGTAACGATGCTCCCGTCTGGGGTAACTCTGTCCCCAAAGTATGGTCCGGGTCCTCATCGACGTCCTCACTCCACACCATTGAAGGCGCTGTCGTGGTGATGGTCGTATGTTCCACGTCGGTCGTAGGGGCGGAGGACGTCTCGGCGGCAGTCGCAGCGGTGGAGTCCATTGGTTCAGGAGCACCTGCGCGAGCCAATAGAGTAGGCATCGACACAGCCACAGTCGGCGTCATGTTGTCGTCATTCGTGTCGTCGTGTAGGTTCTCCGAGGCCTCGTCGGGTCGGACGGCCTCTGCAGCATCAGGGGGAGGTGATCCGTCTCGTTCCGAGACCGTATGGCGCCGCCTCTTGCGCCTCTTAGGTGAACGTTGTTTGCGGGTTCGTCCCTCCGTGTCGGAAGACGGAAGAGAGTCGCGTCGCTCCGAGAGGAAGGCCGTCGCGGGAACGTCAATTGACGGGGCGTCCATATGGTCGGGCGGGTGGGGGTCGGAAGTCGTTGCTGTTGGTGGTGGCGCCGGAGTAGCGTCAGGCTTCGAGCGCGACGTGTCGGCCCCGGTGGTATCCGTAGCAGCTGGAAGGGTCACCGGTACGTGGGCCGACGGGTGGCGGCCGGTGGGAGGAGAAGTGAGCGCCGATGCGTAGGTGACCGGTAAAACCGTCGTCGGAGCCGGAGGTGTCACGGTAGCGGCTGGCAATTGGGTGATTCGTCGCTGAAGACACTCAGATCTGAGGTGGCCTTCTTTGCCGCACCCGGAACAGGTCTTGGGTTGGCCGTCGTATATGACAACCGCGCGGCACCCGCTAATTTGCAGGTAAGATGGCACGTGGCGATGGAGATCGATGGTGATCTGCCGTACACCGTTAAGAACGGGGTACGTTTGGAATTGCGCCCAGCGTTCGGCAGTGTGGCCATGTACAGTTCCATATGGGCGGAAAGCCGCAATAACGTCGTCCGCCGGGAGCTCGAACGGGAGTTCGAAAACTCGTATGGTGCGCATTCCTAAGCCGGCATGGTCGACGGTGACCGCTCCGACATTACCGTCGGCGTGGCAAAAGCGTAAGCCATGGTTGGTGTCACGAAGTATTCTTTCACACACCGCGTCATTGACGACTTTGACGTACACCGTACTGCTTAATATGGACAAATGGATGCCCAAGATGTCGGAAGCTGGGATCTTAGCAACGTCGCGTAGGAAGCGTTCCACTTCCAAGGCCTTTGGTCGTGCGTAGTCGTTGCAGAAGGTGAATCGTAAAGTTGATTTTCGAAAACGGTTGGCCATGGTTCTAGTGCACGTAAGCGACACGTAAGTGACGGCCGCTGAGATGTAAACAACAGCGAGCGCGCGCGCTCCGCAGGCGAAAACAACAACACGTCCGCACTGCACGGCGGCGAAAGCCGGACTGAACTTGGAACTCAAGAGGGCAAACACTGCCTGGCACAAAGACCAAGCGCCATCTATCAATGAAGTCAAGCACATTTTCTCCCTGATTTGGCACATGGATCATATACAGGATACCGAGAACAGCAACAGAGTACCGAGAACACAAAAGTAATGGAAACGCGTTTTGTAAAAAAATGACAATTGAAATCGTTGACATTTCCACTCTTCAAATGTTTTCCGTATTTCTGATGACGTTAATGAATATAACACTTTGGCGTTTATTCCTCTGGGTGATTAGCGAAAGTGTCCTTTTCCCTTTGCAACGTTCAGTACAATGGCCTTGGAATATCCAAACATTATATTCTTCAGCTGTAGCGACAAGCATCTGATACAACTTAAAATGACGACGCAGGGCAGATTGTTGCTTGGATAGACTGGTCGTCGACTTGACAGCTATTGTGCGTGGAGGATTTTTGTGGATGGTCGTCCGTTTAGTTTACCTAATTTCCGGCACCATTTTTCGGTGACAGGGTACTAAAGTGGCGTGTTGTAGATCATCCTCGACCACGTTACTGTGATGGGCTTCGTCCCGCAGGTCGGTTGTACTCATCTGCAGTTGCCAACCGTGCATGGAAAGGCCCTGTTGTTCGACAACTTACCCTTTAAAAATCGTCGAACACTCATCTTTCTTCAGAGTAGAGTACAACGTGCTCAAGTTGTATAAAATGAGAACATGCCAGCATGTTGTCCTCAGTTTTCCAAATGTCCGTTCTTCTGCGCGGCGTTCGAAGCTGATGAACCAATACAAGTTAATACCGTGTTTGGCTATCTTTGGAACACAATATAGCAGAGATTTTGCGTGGCAAGGATTCGACAAAACATTAGTAGGTTTCTGTAGGTATGTGGCACCAAATATCTGCGCAATTCCCGTAAATTCCAGGCTGCTGGTTCGTGGGTGTTAAGCTGGCGCGCGATAGCATTTCAGATATGTTCCATCGGGTTTAGATCATGTGAATGTGATGGCCTAGACGTCAATGTAAGTTCAGTATCACGCTCCTGAGACCACTGTAGCACGTTTTTGGCCTTGTTACACGAACAGTTATAGTGCTGGAAAATGCCATCGTTGTCGGGGAACATATCAGGCATGGCTGGATGCAGAAGGTCCGCAATAATGTCCATATTCACTGAGGTACAGAAGTCATGGAATACCTCCTTGTATCGTATCGGATCTCCTTTGGCCCGGTGTACTGCAGCAACTCGACGTGGAATGGGCTCCACGATTTGTAAAAACTCCTCTGGAAAAATACTGGGCCATGTTGCCTCTATAGCCGTCCATTATTGCCGAAGTGTTGCCGGTGCAGTATTTTGTGCACGAACTGAACTCTAGATTATGTCCCATAAACGTTCGATTGGTGGCCGAATCATTTGCTCGAATCGTCCAGAATGTTGCTGAAACCAATCGCGAAAAACTATGGCCCAGTAACATGGCGCATTGTCATCCATAAAAATTCCATATTTGTTTGGAAACATGACGTCCATGAATGGCTGCAAATGGTCCCCAAGAAGCCGTACATCCAGAAGACCCAATTCATTCCATGTAAACATAGCCCACACAGTTATGGAACCACCACCAGCTTGCACAGTGCCTTGTTGAAAACTTGAGTCCATGGTTTGGTTTGGTCTGCGCCAAACTCGAATACTGCCATCAGCTCCGTCCAGAATGAGATTTTCACTCTGCAGCGGAGTGTGCGCTGATATGAAACTTCCTGGCAGATTAAAACTGTGTGCCGGACCGAGACTCGAACTCGGGACCTTTACCTTTCGCGGGCAAGTGCTCTACCATCTGAGCTACCCAAGTACGAGTCACGCCCCGTCCTCAACTCCGTCCCTCCGGCCACGACAGAGCGAGCTACACTCACTGGGAAGCATTCTAGCACATATCAATATCGATACAGTACGACAAGCCTTAGCGGATCGTTATCTTATACGCCCACACACTTACACCTCAGACTAGTGTGGAAGCAAGTACAACTTCCTAATACATCTGATGACGTCTAGATGATGATGATAATGAGGTCCCATACTCCGGGGAGCGTAGGGGACGAAGCAGGAGACCCGCACCGCCGTACTAGGCAAGGTCCTAGTGGAGGTGGTTTGCCATTGCCTTCCTCCGACCGTAATGAGGATGAATGATGATGATGCAGACGACACAATAACACAGAGTAATCTCGAGGCAGGAAAAATCCCTGACCCCGCCGTGAATCGAAGCCGGGACCCCGTGTGCGGCAAGCGAGAACGATACCGCAAGACCACGAGCTGCGAACTGACGTCTAGAGGTAGATCGAAATTATTTTGGCGAATCGCTGCAGTTTTGTTCATTGGACTTAAAACTCTATAACAGAGAGTTTCAATGTTCTTATAAAAATTTAGTTTCTCGTCAACATGCAATCCCACGTCCTTTGCTACGGCATATCAATTAAAGTTATGTGGGGGTGGTCAGAAACCGTCTGAAAAGCTTGTAAGGGTGTTGCAGGGTAGGCTGTGCTGAGAAATAATTGTTAAGAAAAAATTCGATACGTTGCGTCGTTTCCAGCATTGAAGTTAGGCAATCAGGCCGTTGCACGCGCAAATTCACGAGGCCCGCCAGATACAATCAGTGTCAACTGTTCTCATAGGGTAGATGACAGCACACGAGACTGCGCAGCCTTTTGCTCGGATTCGATCCTTGCTACCCTCCAATGTCCAGCTTTTGTATCGCTCAGTTGTTCGGTTTTTGGATATTGATGTTTGGTGTGTGGGGCTCTCAAGTGCGCGGTCATCAGCGTCCGTTCAAGGTCCCAATCTTTGCACCGTCCAATCTAGCCACTTTCACGAATGATGATGATGGAATGATGAGGACAACACAAACAGCCAGTCCCCGTGCGGAGAAAATCCCCAACGCGGCCGGGAATCGAACCCGGGATCCAGAGGCAGCAACGCTAGCCATTAGACCACGAACTGCGGACTCGGTTTTAGGAAACCAAACGGACACGTTTGGCGACACCGTCTCTGTGGGCCGCTTGAATTTGCGGGCGCAACGGCTCGATTGGCTAACTTTAATAATAATTAACTTTGAAACGACGCAACATATCGAAATTTTTTCTCAGCAGTTATTTCTTAGCACAGCCTACACTGCAACACCCTTACAATCTTGTCAGACTGTTTCTGACCACCCAGTATATAATTAATAAACCCTAGCATCATTCACATCTGAATACGAGATTTCCCGTTACTGTTATGTCTTGCATCATTTGTTCCTTCCACGCTGATTGCTGAATCATGTTCTCCGTTCCCTGATGCTATTAAGTACCCCAGGTATCATACTCAAGCCGTCTGTCTGTTTGTGCTCACTACAGCGAGCGAATCTTATGCTGAAACGTCAAAGGAGAGGCTAAAAGTCTCGAAAAGGGATGTTCCATTTGAAGATGTGCCATGTATAATGGCCGAATGTCGCGGCTACATGAGTCGAATGGCACGGGTGTAGACATGATATCTGAGCAGTCTGTTACAGACAGGTGTGCACTGAAAACGGCAGCACGTCGCGACGTAAACGATCTGGAACGTGGGATGATGACCTGGGCAAGAGTCATGGATCATAGCATATTGGAGATTACACAGGAATTCGGAGTCCTGAGGCAAAAAGTGTCCAGGGTGGATCTTCAATCGTTACAAAAGTAAAATAACTTAGTGCAGTGTCGAATTCAATCTAGCGATGCTGATGGACTTACATTAGGAATTGAGGCACTAAAAGTAGTAGACGAGTTTTGCTACTTGGGCAGCAAAATAACTGCTGATGGCCGAAATAAAGAGCATAAAAGTAAAAACGAGCCATAGGAAAAAAACGCATTTTTGAAAAAGAGTTATCAGTTAATATCGAATATAAATTTAAGTGTTAAGAATTTTCTGAAGGTATTTGTTTGGAGTGCAGCCTTGTATGGAAGTGAAACATGGACGGTAGTCCATTCTGACAAGAAGAGAACAGCTTTGAACCGTGAATATGGACATTATCACTTTGCCATCCGCACGTCTCGTACAAATTTATTCGCTTGGCGCCGGCAGCGCTAATTCGGATTACTTGGCTTGTCGCCGGCCGCTAGTCACCTTTCCGTTGACAACAAGCTTCAAACACATTGACTTTTGTGCGCTTTAATTTTTCCGGAAATCCTCCATTTTGCCGTATCGTTCTACAAACTCGAATTTTCTTTTCAAGTAACTTCTCTGCACGTTATACACTGTTATAATTATCCATGTATAGGTGAGGCGACTTTCCAGAAGAAGGTGTCAATAGCTCCATCACTGTTTTTGCTGAAGGTTGTCCAGAGCCGGAATATATCTTGAATGAGGAAATGTATCCTGTACTCGAATCACACAGCATTCGAATGAATTAACTGTCCACGCCACGGCACCATTCCTTCATCAGTTGAGATGTTTTGGCTTAGATTAAACGTTTCTTTAAACTTTTTGGAAAAATAATCAATTACGAATTGCACTTTGAAACGCCAGTCGGCATTATCCGGTTTATTGCTGTTGTCGGAAAAATGTAAAAATGATAATATTTGTCTGAATCGGTTGCGGGACATCGTTTTGCGAAATATCGGTGTGTCTATCAACGGATTCGTTGACCAGTAATCATCGATCCTTGCTTTTTTTAGAATTCCCATAAGAATAGCAAGCCCAAACCACTTTCTAAGTTCGGATCCCGTATCGTCGACAAATTTGGCATTTTTTTTATCCAGTTTCCTTCTATTGTAATTTTGACTGTAATACTGGTTGGTTTCGTTGCTAATATACTCAAATAGATCGATCCAAATATATAATTCTACGATATCCACGACGCTCTGTGTATCTTTTGGAAATATGTGTGGACCCGGAGATCCTTCAAATTTATTATTGGTCCTCAGTAAATCATAGTCTGTCTTCCTCGTCTGATTCATCCGAATCAGTTGGCAACCGTAGCGTTCGCCGAATTCTTCTTGGACGTATTTCACTACCTTCCGACGATTCTGCTTCACTTTCTTTCCTTTATATATATATATATATATATATATATATATATATATATATATATATCCAATGTCTTCTTCCCAATCGGCCAAGTCGACCAGAACGTCAGACAAGACGTCCGCGCATTCATCGTATATACTCGTATCGTCTCTTTCGTCTGCCATGATGAAAGTGCACAAGTACTTATAAAAACAAAAACCTTGTTGGCGTGTGTAGTTTATTGTGTACCTAAACAAAACACCAACAGAATGAAAAAAATACTAAAGTGCTGTCACCGGCCACTGTGGAGTCGCTGGCCGTTGACCGCTACTTCGCGCACGACATCACTGTGGTGTCGCCGGACGGCAAAGTGTTAAAAACAGATTTCTGGCTGGACTGTATGAAGATAAATGCACCGCATAGCCTACAGCAACTGGCATTCGATATCACATGCTGTGCCTTCCCAAGACTGCCTACCACTCAGTGGAATTTGGAAGACTGATAACGGCATCTAATAAAAGACACGCTTTGACGAGGATATATTAGACTGGGATTCATATCGCTAACCGACCTTTTAGGTATTGATTTTCGGTAGTTTCCGTAAATCGCATAAGGCAGTTCTTAGGATGAGTTCGTTTGATAAGCACACGTCCAGTACCCTTTCTCATCCTTTTCTTGTGCTCAGGCTGCTGCACCTCGTCGTCAACGTGAAGTTTAACGGTTAATTTTTTTATCACAAATTCACAAATACCGCTTTATCAAGTAACAATGTGAGCTTCAGATTGTCCGCTCAGGCGACATGGGTTCCCATGGAGTGAACGAGTACTCCTCGGTCAACGTGACTGTGAGTCAGTAACCTACACACAGGGATCGTCGTGTGCACAGCACGCTTCGTCATAGCCTCAATGCGTGCGGCCGTTCTCGCGCCTGCCTCAGCGCCCACTTCCGCGAACTGCTTGCATATTTACAAAGTTCCCGGAATCCCTGTACGTTGCAGTGGAGAGCTGACTGCGTTACACTTGGCATTTACCATATGGTGGGATATCGCGCTACCCCGACCTCGAATGAACGACTTAGCTAATTTTTCGCGGAGAACATCTCAGGCGAAATAAACGAAGTAAATAATTATTTATGGTTACCTTCATTTAGCCATGAAATGTTCTTCTTCTGCATTGGTGAATGTTTCAAAGAGCATTACATATTTGTGGCTGTACTACATTATTCAAACGACACGCTAATTAAAGCGTGTCATTTGAATAATGCAGTGCATTCATAAACAGATTCAGGATTTATTGAAGAAACAAAAGATTATATTACTGTCTTTTATATGAACAGACGAAAGAAAATAAAATGAAATAATTAACTGCAGTATTAGGAAATGTAATTCCACCGTGGGTTCCAGAGATCAACCGTCGTGTCCTGCTCCACTATAAGGCGTCATTTGAAAGCAGTATAAAGGGTCACCACACCGTTCTCCAGACCAAGGAGCCGCTTTTTCTCATTGAAATAGCTCCTCAACAGCCCTCACGAAGTTGAGGGCACCCCGTTTCAGTCCTTCCTCTAACGAAAAATCCCGAGAATTGAACTTGGATCCTCTGCATGGCAGTCAGACACGCTCACCGTCCAGCTATGGAGGAGGACACTCAAACCTATAGCGGGAGTTAAAAACTGGTATTCTATTCTTGCATGTTCCGCACATGATATGTTATGTTATGTTAACCGGAGACCTAGAAACGACGTAGAGGCTCCGTCCCGCCGCAGCCGCAGTGGTCCGCAACCCCACGACGACTACCGCAGTCCACTTCACCGGAACCGCCTAAAAACCATCCACAGGCTGGCCGGCTCACCGGACCTCGACACAAATCCGCCGGGCGGATTCGTGCCGGGGGCCCGCGCTCCTTCCCGCACGGAAAGCCGTGCGTTAGACTGCACGGCCAACCGGGCGGGCTGCACATGATATGATATGCTTATTAGCATACTGTATGTCTCAAATTATTCGTCACAATTTCCTGCTCTATTCATAAAAATATAATTTAGACACTTGATTGCTTTATGAAGAAACATTATCGTAAAAAACAGCGTGTATCAAAAAGGATCATCCAATGTTAAAAAACCATAACTATTATGTTATTTGAGATATGTGCGTGAACGACGTACTGTTGGAATGAGCAAACTCTGGAGTGAAACTTCCTGGCAGATTAAAACTGTGCGCCGGACCGAGACTCAAACTCGGGACCTTTGCCTTTCGCGGGCAAGTGCTCTACCCAAGCACGACTCACGCCCCGTCCTCACAGCCAGTATCTCGTCTCCTACCTTCCAAACTTTACAGAAGCTCTCCTGCGAACCCTGCAGAACTAGCACTTCTGAAAGAAAGGATATTGCGGAGACATGGCTTAGCCACAGCCTGGGGGATGTTTCCAGAATGAGATTTTCACTCCTAGGTATGGTTTGGATCCCCCTACACCACAGAGCATTAGACGATGGCATGAACAATTCCGAGAAACAGGTTGTTTGTGGAAAGGCAAATCGCCGGGCCGTCCCCGAGTGTCTGACACAGAAGTCGAACGCATCCGCCATAGTTTCTTTCACAAGAAGTCCGCAGAAATCCGTTCGCCGTGCAGCTCGACAGCTCAACATGCCCCCGATGTCCATCTGGCGTGTATTGCGTCGACGTTTACACATGAAACCATACAAAATTCAGCCACTGCAAGATCTTCGTGAATGTGACAAACAACAACGCATGGAGTTCTGTAATTTCGTTCTTGGCAAGATGGAGGATGACAGTTTTCTTCCACGCATGGTGTTTAGTGATGAGGCAACATTCCATTTAAATGGAAAGGTGAACCGTGTGGGTACGGAATAGCCACATGAAGTTGTACAACATGAGAGGGACACTCTAAAATTTAGTGTGTTTTGTGCAGTTTCACTGGAAAAGATGTATGGGCCATTTGTCTTTGCCGAGAACACTGTTACAGGAAGCATATATCTCGATATAGTTAAGAACTTCATTTTCCCACAATTGGAGACTAATTCGAACGACATCATTTACCAAAAGGATGGAGCACCGCCACACCTGGCATCTGGAAGTGCGGGAATTTTTAAATCAAAGGATTACTGAACGATGGGGCGGTCGCACTGGACCAAATGATTGAGCCTTACATTATTGGCCTCCACGGTCACCGAATCTAACTGTATGTGATTATTTCTTGTGGGGGTTTATAAAGCCATCAAGGGTACACGAGTGGGCGTTCGGCTCCGAAACCTCTGTCGATGGTGTTTCGTTGAATGGTTCGCACGTTGACACTTGTTGTTGGCCAGCATAGAGATCTGCAGCAATTTGCGGAACGGTTGCCCTTCCGTCACGTTGAGCAATTGTCTTTAGTCGTCGTTGTTCCTAGTCTTGCTGGATCTTTTTCCGGGCGCAGCGATGTCGGAGGTCTGATATTTTACCGGATTCCTGATATTCACGGTACACTCGTGAAATGGTCGTACGAGAAAATCCACACTTCATCGCTTCCTCGGAGATGCTGTGTCCCATCGGTCGTGCACCGTGTATAACACCACGTTCAGACTCACTTAAATCTTGATAACCTGCCATTGTAGCAGCAGTACCCGACCTAAGAACTCACCAGACACTTGTCTTACATAAGGCGTTGCTGACCGCAGCGCCGTATTCTGCCAGTTTACGTATCTCTGAATTTGAATACGTGTACCTATACCAGTTTCTTTGGCGCTTTACTGTAGGTCGAGGTGGAGACGCGACAGAAAGGTAGAGAGGAGCTATAGTGTTTGAACGTCCATATGATAACGCCGAAGATGACCGTTTCGTTGGTGTATCAATGCATACCCTCCAGCGTGTGAACAGGGTCTGGTGTGCAACTCACAGGTACGTAACATGAAGTAAGAACAGTGGTCGTGAAACCGACAAGGACTGGAGCCAAGCGTTATCGCAACCATTTTCCGAGCGATTATTGCGAGGGGAAACGTGTGCAATGGAAATGTGGAGTGAGGTCCGTCGCAAGAGGCCATTGCTCACTTGGCAAGTTGAAGTGCACATAATCACTGGGCCGAACACCACAGAAAATGGACAGTAACTGATTGGAGGCGTTTGTGGTCCGATGAATCGCGATTTTACGTCTTTTCATACGATGCAAAGCATCGAGTGCACTGGTTGCTCAATGAGCCGTTTTAGCGGCAATGTGTGAAGAGTTATGTTTTGTAGGTGTTTTTGGTACCACGCACTCAGGTCACCTTGAACACCAACCAGGAAGTTAATTTTTTACATTTTCGGTGAGAGGTGTACATCTTCATGATAAGTATTCTGATGAGTCTTCGAACATAGCAATAGCCGTATTCACAGGGATTCACACATACCCCTCGTGGTTCGAAGAACACCGTGTCGCACGTCGATTGACCCTATCAATCACCCGATCTCGGTCGAACAAAAAATCTCTGGAACTGTTTGAAACAGCGAGTGAAACAGATCAACCAACATATCACAATCTGATAGCTTAATGTTATCTTCAGGTGGGTATGCATACCTGAAGGAACTTGTCGACTCCCTTTCTCGCCGAATTAAAGCCGTTACCAAGGCAAGAAACTATGTTGTACGGTATTAGGGAAGTGTCTGTCGGTAGTGTCTAATTTTTTGTCCCCTTTGCATATATCTTCTCGTTTAGCAAGGCGAAGGAAGAGGTGGACAGTTGGAAAGGAACAGGCCCGCAAGCCTAATCAGTGATTCAGAGTGATGACGACGATAATGATGAAAATGTTTATTACGTGCTTCTAAACAAAGCCATGGCCGTAATCCATTATAGGAGGGCGTGCTGAAAAGTAATGCCTCCAAATTACTTATGGGAAAACCTATAAACCTTTCTTTATAAAAAAAAACTCTGTTAAAATTCTACATCTTTAATCTTCGTACCCACATAACCTCCATTATATCGTGTAGGGCCCCCGCGAGCACGCAGAAGTGCTGCAACACGACTTGGCATGGACTCGACTAAAGTCTGAAGCAGTGCTGGAGGTAACTGCTACCATGAATCCTGCAGGGCTGTCCAAAACTCCGTAAGAGTACGAGGGGTGGAGATCTCTTCCGAGCAGCACATTGCAAGGCATCCCAGATACACTATGTGCACTCCAACTGCACATTAAAACTGTAGAAATTACAGAAATGTAGGAAGTTAAGGAGATGCAACCTGAATAAATTGAACGAACCAAAGGTTGTTGACAGTTTCATAGGGAGCATTAGGCTATGATTGACTAAAACAGGGGTAAGGAACACAACAGAAGAAGAATGGGTAGTTTTGGGAGATGAAATAGTGAAGGCAGCAGAGGAGCAAATAATCAAAGAGACAAGAATCAGTAGAAACCCTTGTATAAGGCACGAAATACTGAATATAACTGACGAAACGCACCAAATGAAGCAGGCTAAAGAAAATAAAGACGGTTAAGAACGTAACTGACGGGAAGTGCAAACTGGCATAGCATGAATGGCTAGACGCGAAATGCAAGACTTTAGAAGCAAGTATGACTGTGGGGAAGATAGATGCGGCTAGGAAAGTTGAAGAGATATTTGAGCAAACATCTGTACAAATATTTAGAGCTCAGACGACAAGCCTACACTAAGCAATCACGGAAAGGCTGAAATTTGGAAGGAATAAGTGGAGGGTGTATACAACAGAAACAAACTTGAAGACAATGTTATAGAAAGAGAAGACGAAGTAAATGAAGATGAGACGGGAGACATGATTCTAAGGGAAGAACTTGACAGAGTTCTGCAAGAACAAAGTCAAAACAAGCCTCCTGGAGAAATCGACATTCCCTCACAATTACTGAGTTCATTGGGAGAGCCAGCCATGACGGAGCTATTTCACCTTGTATGCAAGATATACACTGATCAGCCAGACATTATGACCACCAACCTGCTATCGATATAAACCCGTCCAGGCGATAGCAGCGTCACCTGGCGAAGAATGACTAGTAGTTAGACACACTGCGTGTAGTACCAGTGAGCTCGGCATGCGTGTGAAGAACAGGGAATGAGCGCGACCTATCTGAGTTTGACCGGGGGCAGATTGTGATTGCGCGGAGGCTCGGCACGAGCATTTCGGAAACTGTAAGACCTGTCGGGTGTTCGAGGAGTGCTGTGGTGAGTGTCTTCAACACGTGGCGAAACCAAGGTGAAACCACATCCAGACGTCGTAGGGTTGGGCGGCCACTCCTCGTTACAGATGCCAGACGTCGCAGGCTGAGCAGACTGGTGAACAGAACAGGCGGTGAACTATGGCGGAACTAACATCACACTTTAAGGCTGGGCAGAGTAAAAGTGTGTCTGAACGCACAGTGCACCAAACACTCCTAACGATTGGCCTCCGCAGCCGACGACCCATCCATGTGCAAATGTTAACACCACGACATCGGGAACTACGACTGAAGTAGTCACGTGAGCAACGGCACTGGACGTTGGCGCAGCGGTAGAGCGTTGCATGGTCTGACGAATACCGTTACCTTCTTCATCAAGCCGATGGGAGGGCGCGGATCCTTCGTCTTCCAGGGGAACGGTTCTTGACATCTGTGCTGCGGGACGGAGACAAGCTGGTGGCGGCTACATCATGCTATGGAGAACATTCACGTGGGCATCTATGGGTCCAGCGGAGCTCGTGTAAGGCACCATGACGACTAACATCGGTTGCAGACCACGTACACCGCTTCATGACGATCGTGTTTCCCGACTGCAGATGCGTTTTTTCAGCAAGATAATGCGCTTTGTCACAAGGCCAGGAGTGTGATGGAGTGCTTCGAGGAACATAGTGGCGAGTTCCAGTTGGTGTGATGGTCCCCCAACTCACCAGATTAAAACCCGATCGAACACATTTTTGATGTGATTGAATGTGGCGTCGGAGGTCATCACACCCCTCCCCGGAATTTACTGGAATTAGTTGACTTGTGTGTGCAGATGTAGTGCCATCTTCCTCCAGCGACCTACCAAGGTCTCATTGCTTCCACGCCACAACGCGTCGCCGGTGTTATACGCGACAAAGATGGCCATACCGGGTATTAGGTAGGTGAATGTAACTCCGTCCTCTGTCTGGAGTGTGGGAATACGTCTGTTCAATTTCCAACAATACAATACCAATCGCCATTATTTAAGTTTTTTTTTTAGGCTACCAGTTTCGACAACACGTTATGTCATCTTCAGGCCTGCTTAAATCGAGTAGCCTCCGTGTTACAAAATATAGCAGCACTTTCAACTGGTCTCGTGAAGAGTATTCCGCTTAAAACGGTAACCTTCGTGTTAGAAAATATAGCAGCACTTTCAACTGGTCTCGTGAAGATTATCACGGGCATGCGTGTTCCTTGGACAGCTGTCAGCTTTCAGAAACGACTTTCTGACACTTAAATCTATACTCGATGTTAAGAAATTTCTCTTCTTCAGAAATGCTTTTCTTGCCATTGCCAGTCTACATTTTCTATCTTCAGTACTGCGATTATTATCATTCATTTTGCTTCCCAAATAGCAAAACTCACCTACTAATTTAAGTGTGTCATTTCCTAATCTAATTCCCTCAGTATCACGTGATTTAATGCGACTACATTCCATGGATCTCGGTTTGATTTAGTTGATGTTCATCTTACATCCTCATTTCAATACACTGTCTATTCCGTTCAAATTCTCTACCAAGTCCTTTGCTGTCTCTGACAGAATTACAAAGCCGTCGTCAAACCTCAAAGTTTTTATTTCTTCTCCCTGGATTTTAATTTCTACTCCAAATTTTTCTTTTGTTTCCTTTACTGCTTGCTCAATACACAGATTGAATAACATCGGGGATAGGCTACAACATTGTCTCACTCCCATCGCAAACACTGCTTCCCTTTCATACCCCTCAACTCTACCATTGTCATCTGGTTTTTGTACAGACTGTAAACAGCCTTTCGTTCCATGTATTTTACCCCTGCCACCTTCAGAATTTTAAATATTCCAGTCAACATTGTCAAAAGCTTTCTCTAAGTCTGCAAATGCTAGAAACGTAGGATTGCCTTTTCTTGATCTATCTTCTTCTAAGATAAGTCGTAGGGTCAGTATTGCCTCACGTGTTCCAACATTTCTACGAAATCCAAACTGATCTTCCCCGAGGTCGGCTTCTATCAGTTTTTCCATTCGTCTATAAAGAATTTGTGTTAGTATTTTGCTGCCGTGACTCATTAAACTGATAGTTCGGTAATTTTCACTCCTGTCAGCATCTGCTTTCTTTGGGATTGGAATTATTATATTCTTCTTGAAGTCTGAGGGTCTCATACATCTTGCTCACCAGATGGTAGAATTTTGTCATGACTGGCTCTCACGAGGCTATCAGTAGTTCTAATGGAATGTTGTCTACTCCCGTGGCCTTGTTTCGAATTAGCTCTTTCAGTGCTCTGCCAAATTCTTCACGCAGTATCATATCTCCCATTTCATCTTCATCTACGTCCTCTTCAATTTCTATAGTATTACCCTCAGGTACATCGCCATTGAATAGACCTACTATATACCCCATCCACCTTTCTGTTTTCCTTTCTTTGCTTAGAACTGGGCTTCCATCTGAGCTCTTGATATTCATGCAGCTGGTTCTCTGTTATCCAAAGCCCTCTTTAATTTTTCTGTAGGCAGTATCTATCTTACCGCTAGTGATATATGCCTCTAAATCCTTGCATTTGTCCTCTACCCATCCCTGCTTAGCCATCTTGCACCTCGTGTCGATCTTGTTTTTGAGACATTTGTATTCCTTTTCGCCTGCTTCATTTACTGCATTTTTATAGTTTCACCTTTCATCAATTAAAGTCAATATCTCTTCTGTTACCCAAGTCAACCGTTCCCTAATGCTCTCTCTGAAACTCTCTACAACCCCCGGTTTTTTCAGTTTAGCCATGTCCCATCTCCTTAAATTACTATCTTTTTGCAGTTTCTTCAGTTTCAATCTGCAGTTCATAACCAATGAATTGTGCTCAGAGTACACATCTGCCCCTAGGAATATCTTACAATTTAATACCTGGTTCTGAAACCTCTGCCTTAGCATTATATAATCAGTCTGAAGTGTACCGGTGTCTCCAGGTCTCTTCCACATATACAACCTTCTTTCATGGCTAACCAAGTGGTTGCTATGGCTAAATTATGCTCTGTGCAAAATTCTACCAGGCGGCTTCCTCTTTCATTTCTTTCCCCCAGTCGACATTTAAGTACTAATTTTCCTTCTCTTCCTTTTCCTACTAACGAATTCCAGTCCCCCGTGATATTAAATTTTCGTCTCCCTTAACTAACTGAATAATTTCTTTTATCTCATCATACAAGTTCTCAATCTCCTTCTCATCTGCGGGGCTAGTTGGCATGTAAACTTGCACTACTGTGGTGGGTGTGGGCTTCGCGTCTACCTTGGCTACAATAATGAGTTCCCTATGCTGTCAATAGTAGCTTATCCCCATCCTGTTTTTTATTCATTATTAAACCTAATCCTGCATTACCCCTATTCGATTCTGTATTTATAACCCTGTATTCACCTTAACAGAAGTCTTGTTCTTCCTACCATCGAACTTCACTACCTGGCCGATTAAGGAATCTGACATTCCACGCTCCGATCCGATCCGTAGAACGCCAGTTTTCTTTCTGCTGAAAACGCCGTCCTCCTGAGTAGTCCCCGCCCGGAGATCCGTATGGGGGACTATTTTACCTCCGGAATATTGTACCCAAGAGGACGCCATTATCATTTAAACATGCAGTAAAGCTGCATGCCCTCGGGAAAAATTACGGCTGTAGTTTCCCCTTGCTTTCAGCTGTTCGCAGTACAAGCACAGCAAGGCCGTTTTGGTTGATGTTACAAGGCCAGATCAGTCAGTCATCCAGACTGTTGCCCCTGCAAATACTGAAAAGGCTGCTTCCCCTCTTCAGGAACCACATGATTGTCTGGCCTCTCAACAGATACCCCTCCGTTGTTGTTGCACCTACGGTACGGCTATCTGTATCGCTGAGGCACGCAAGCCTCCCCACCAATGGCAAGGTCCATGGTTCTTTGGGGGGGTTATAAGAGGTTAGAAGATGATTATCCACAAAAGAAAAACGATGCCAATGGAATGTAGTCGAATTAAGTGGGGTTATAACACTCCTAACTGCTACTGTTATACCATAACCACAAAACCAAAGGCAATTTGTAAAACAGATTTATTTTATTGGATTAATAATGATATAAAGCAACAGAACAGTGTTACCCTCTGAGAGGAATTTTGTTAAGTTGACCGTGTTGTTCCTAACGGAGGTGGCTTATCGGAAATGAAAGTCAGAATTACGTAAATATTGGAATAGTGATAAACAAAATTTTGCCTAGCTATACTGTTTCTAGAGTAAGGGAAACGGTCGCCAGCCTAATTAGGCAAGAGAAAGATTAACGTTCTCGTTTATGAAAGTAGGTATAAGAAACTATAGTGGGCAAACACAACCTAGACTTAGCCACACGCGAGTACAATGAACTCTGACACACATATGTTTTAAGATTGAAGCTAACAACTGGAGCAGCATGAACTATTTGCTAATTATAACATATACCGTAACGCACTACTACTTTCAGGGCTTACACAAAGTGAATGGTCTTTATAACATTACTCTTAATATGCACTTCTAATACACAAGAGAGACAAACACTTAGCAATCGTGAACTTATAGTTTTCTATTATTGCAGTTTCCCACTTTTTACTACAGCGAAACACAATGTTGACAAAATTGCAAGAAACTGACTCACCTTTTAGAATTTACTACTGGCAGCAATGTGATCATTTACTTTATAAGCCTCAGTCTTAAGAACTTTTAATTTTGAATTTGGCAACAGCACTTTAGTAAGCAGTTTTAATAGGAATATTTTCAACAAACAACATTTCCTTTAACTCACTCTATTGCCACATTAACTTTAACTTTCTCTTCACTATGTTCAAGAGGCATTAATTAGCAAACTCTAGGCTTTAACTTCTTTTAGTAAGGACACTCGGATATCACTTTAGCTCAAACGGAGAGGAACCTGAGAGGTCTTATGATGAGGAGAAAATCAAGGTTGGTACATAAATTTAGATATAAATTACCTTATATTTGAGCACAATAACACATCCATTAAGCTGATCCTTCACTGTACATCATTATAGTATTGCTTTACAGAGATTGCGCAACGTGGTGGCAACTGCATGTTGGTAGGTGGATTCGCAGATTGAATTACTGGACTCTGTTATTTCTTGGTGGCGACGACAGATACAAATTCCAGAATAGTACCAGCTAATTATCCATCCATCCGAGGCCTTAGAAAGAAGCAAGAAAAGCCTCTCTCGGAATCAGCACAATATGCACACTTTGCATAGCAGTGCACAGTTTGGTAGCTCATCTCCGACCGGTGGCTCGTCCCCGACTGACTATCAGTTCCACCTTTTCCACCTAGGCCAACCACAATTTGCGCGCGCTACACAGTTCCGTTCCCGAGGGGAACCACACTACCTCTTATACACAAAATTACTAAGATTCCTAAGTGAGGATCAGCAATTTACATAACAGTAACCAAACACATTAAATAAAACAGAACATTTTCACATATTGACCTTTTACCAAAAATTATTCACACAAAATTACAATCATATACAGTAAGTTTTGTTCCCTCCAAATGGGTCAAAGCATTTGAACGAGAGATATGCTACACAGCATAGAATCAAATCACGACATCAAAGGTTTGACAAAGAAAAGAGTATACAATTTTGTGTTATCTGTTCAATCAAACACATTTACAGGTACTCAATGTTATAATATTAAATAAAACAAAAGTAAAATAAATCTGTACAGCAGGAGAGGTATGGTGTTACAGGGTGAAAGTGATTAGATTAGAAAATAAGATACTGAAAGTAGTTGGTGAGTGCCACATGATAATGGTCGAAGTGAAGAAGATACAAAATTCTGACTGGCAATATCAACAAAAACATTTCTGAAAAGTGAAATTTGAGGCGTTCGGCCGTAAAACATGGTAACCAACAAAATGAAAACTTACGGGAAATCGGCTGTTATGTTTTGAGGAAAATATCAAATAGTTTGCTCTAACAAAACTAACATAATTATATTGCGCAGATATTCTATGTTCACTGAAAAGTAAAATTCGTCTTAGCTGCTCCTCATAACATTTTGTTTGCGAATATAAGAACTAAAATCAGAGGAAAGATGCCCGTAGATACCATATTTTTCATTCACGTATGAGACATTGCTACCTTGTTATCTGCCAGATACCATGTTTCACAACAGCTGACGTTAAATGTTGCTTCTGGTACGTGGCAGTTACCACATAGATGGAACCTTACCAGGATGTTTACAGTGCGGTGATGTAACATGATAATCACATTGGAAATAAAATGAAGTAGCCAAAAGTTGCATTACCAATTGTTTTATTAGTAGTTTTTAGGTACAATAATTTTACATTTAACGCTCAGGAACTAAGCTCGTGTAATATCCGTTATATGCCTTTGGAATATACTTGAACAGGCTATGGACATCGCGCAATTTTTCCTTATTGACTGATATTGGTGTATTATACAGCAGTGGAAGAGGTGCGTTAAATTTTCCCAGAAAATCTTCTCTAAGAGGACGACCTTTCAGCTTTAATGATATTTCTTCACCAGATCCGAAATATGATTTATAAACAGTCAGAGAATCTGGTTCTTCGCGGACCAACAGAAGTTTGACAGACGCAGCAATTACATTCTTGGGTGCTCTAAACAATGCCTTCAGTAAAGAAACTTGAAAGAAATCTCCCTGCTGCATTCTGTACACATTAAAGGGAGGTGAGCGTTGGGCGTTTTTCAAGATCTGTCCCCATTCCTCCGGACAGTACACATATTGAATGTGATCCCTCACATACCGCTCTACTCGGCCGAAATCTCTATCTGATGCCAACATAGTATGTCCAACTACTGGAAAAACATGTTCAACACGTTTTACACGGCCACTTGCCAATAATTTAAGCCAGAGAGAGACTATTGCCCAGTTTTTATTTTGACCACAGCAGTTATCTGATATTACTATCAGTTTCTTGCACTGTATGTCATTCACGGTGAAGTGTTTCAATATGCAACTTGCAATTTCATCACTTCCTCTCCTAGCAGTAGCCTCGTCCCAGTAATAAAATACCCTACGTTATTGGAGCAATAATGAATGCTGAGGTTGTAGCAAAACAATTTTCTTTTGTAAAATGCAGGTCCAGTGGATAATTTTGGAATGGGCAACGCCTGTTGGAGATCAAATGTTAGAACAAGGGCTTCTTTGTCCTCTGGGGCAACTTGCAAAAATTTTTGGCCGGCAGCAGCATGTAGGTGGTGTTTCTCGATTTTGTGTCCAATTTCTTGGGCTTTAGCATCATTTTTATCGTTTTCAACTTGTTGCAGTTCAATTCTCATTGAGTCGCAGTCCTTACAAGTGTCTATCTTAGGAGACTTGAATCGTATATTAAATTCTTTCGTAAATATTCTTCTGAACTTGTCTGAAGATACAGGACTGCTAGCACTTTCTGAACAGAACTGAGTATATTCTTCAAAACAACGTTTAACTGTGTATTCCATAGACATAAATATCTTATAAGGATTTTTGCGCCTGGTGTAGTGACTTTCGTTTTTGGGAAGTTTTGATATAAAAATACGCACATTTTTTATATCGTCCTCTGAATACTTTTTCTTGTGGTGCTCATGTGCACCTCTTTTATCTGATGGTGGAGTATGAGAGTGATTTTTTTTTTTAAACCAAAATTTCGACTCTCCCCCTACTTTTTTGCAGTCCGTGGGTGTTGAGGAAAGCAGTTTTACATACTTCTACTTTTTGCCCTTCAACCAAGATATTGTAAGTAATGGTAAATTTTCTTCGAGAGGGACTTCCATCTTTTTCGTACTTCTGGCAGTTTTTTTAACATCTATTAGACCAAATAGATAAGCGTTTTGAATGTTGTAGTTTCCCATTCTATTGAACTCTTCAAACACCGAGTGTCGTTCGTCAGCATCAATCCTTGAAAAACATTTTTTCTTACAAACGCAATCTGGGCCTGCTTCTCGAGGTGCTTGTGGATTTCCTCTTCCTCGATAACACAAATAGCTTTTACCTAAATTTCTTAATTTTTTTAAATTTTTTTTCCTGTTGGTTTACCCCACGTTTCCTTTTTCTACCTTTTTTGTTTGATTTTTCCTGATCATCTACAGTATTCTTTTGTTCAAGAGGTACCGACGATCCTGCATAACGGACTCTACTAGGCGGATTAGCTTTTCCAGAAGCAGTAGGTGACCTTACATCCGCATTGTTTTCATCATGATTGTTGGTTGTAGACCTACTGGTACATGGTTCCGATTCACAAACCTGGTGGATACTGAGCGCGGTCGATTTCTGAAACAAAACAAGGAATACTTGTATCGAAAAGCTCATTACCTTTCTTTCTAAAAAAAAAAGTGCAAGGGGTAATAATAAAAATCTCGTGTGCCTCCCGATTCTGTTGCTAGTCTATCAACTGGAAGCCACTTGGGAGGTTCCCGTATCCCCAACCTGCAAGAGAAGGGATCTACAGTTCATCACGGAAGCCGAACCGCGGGTGTATCTGGCGTAATTCGTATCTTATTGAAAACGATCTGTCCGAAGATTAACTGAAAACGCTTCGTGATCCGACCTGGATTCAATCTCGTGACCTTTGGCTTGGTAGTCAAGCGCTTAAGTCGCTACACTACAGGACGTAAGGTAAAAGTGTTGTGTTTACGTTTCAGGTAGACATTTCTTCTGAAGATCTGAGTTACACCATGATAATAGAAAAAATCCTGAGTGATTTAACCTAGTGGGTGTAAAACATGGTAACTCTAGTAGATACCGTGGTCACCTTCGCACATATTTATAATTTGCGAGTCAAAAATGAAACCTATTTCGGTTATTTCTATATAATGCATTGTGTTTATGTTTTACGAAGTTTGGTTACCACGTACTCAGTTCATATTTGATGAAAGGAACGTTCAGAATTTCTGTTTTTGAGAAGTTTCAATACGGAACGGGCAGTAAAACTTGGTATGTGCAGTACATACCATCTTTTACTTCAAACAGATTAAGAAATAAAGGCATCTGTTCTTACCTTTTTGAGGAGTAATTTGCATCCGATTTGTTTGCACTCATAAACAGGATAATACTCTGGGATTTCATCTTCGTCATTACAGGAAGAACTGTAGTCAGAATTATTGTTAGCGCTCGAAACTTTCGATTCAAGTTCCTCATCACTACGGAACAGACTGTGTCGGGTCGCCATGTTTGTTACTTACAATGTTTTACCTGCAGTCAGCTGTCACTTACCATAACATAATACCAACATGATTTCTTACAACGTACACATCTCCCACAGATTCCTTCATCAGCCTATAAAATCAGCTGTAAGGAGTCCGACGTTGCCAAATACGCCAATTGGCAAAAATTGTTAGATACCATGTTTTACGACCGAGTGCCTCATTTATAAACATCGACTATAAATTTAAGTGTTAGAAAAACTTTTCTGGAGGTAATTATCTGGAAGTAACACGTGGACGCGAAAAAGCTCAGATAAAATGGGAATCGGTGGTTTTGAAACGTGGTGCTGCAGGAAAACGCTGAATCTCAGATGGGTGGATCGAATAACTAATTAGGAGGCTTTGAATCGAGCTGGGTAAATAAGAAATTTGTGGCACAATTTAACTAAATGTATGGACCGGTTGATAGGACACGTTGTGAAGCGTCAAGGAATCGTCAGTTTGGTAGTGGAAGGAAGTGTGAGGGGTATAAACTGTAGTGGGAAACCAAGACTTGAATACCACAGAATAGACTACCTTGGAGAGCTGCTTCAAATCATTCTTCGGACTGAAGAGCACAGCCTTTTTTTAAATTTATTTTTGGCTTTATGCAACAAAGGCCGTACAGCCAATAGTAGTTACAAAAGCGCAAAGTTAACGCAATTGAAATTTCCACAGTGTTGTTGTTGTTGTTGTTGTTGTTGTGGTCTTCAGTCCTGAGACTGGTTTGATGCAGCTCTCCATGCTACTCTATCCTGTGCAAGCTTTTTCATCTCCCAGTACCTACTGCAACCTACATCCTTCTGAATCTGCTTAGTGTATTCATCTCTTGGTCTCCCTCTACGATTTTTACCCTCCACGCTGCCCTCCAATACTAAATTGGTGATCCCTTGATGCCTCAGAACATGTCCTACCAACCGATCCCTTCTTCTGGTCAAGTTGTGCCACAAACTTCTCTTCTCCCCAATCCTATTCAATACTTCCTCATTAGTTATGTGATCTACCCATCTAATCTTCAGCATTCTTCTGTAGCACCACATTTCGAAAGCTTCTATTCTCTTCTTGTCCAAACTATTTATCGTCCATGTTTCACTTCCATACATGGCTACACTCCATACGAATGCTTTCAGAAATGACTTCCTGGCACTTAAATCAATACTGGATGTTAACAAATTTCTCTTCTTCAGAAACCCTTTCCTTGCCATTGCCAGCCTACATTTTATATCCTCTCTACTTCGACCATCATCAGTTATTTTGCTCCCCAAATAGCGAAACTCCTTTACTACTTTAAGTGTCTCATTTCCTAATCTAATTCCCTCAGCATCACCCGACTTAATTCGACCACATTCCATTATCCTTGTTTTGTTTTTGTTGATGTTCATCTTATATCCTCCTTTCAAGACACTGTCCATTCCATTCGACTGCTCTTCCAAGTCCTTTGCTGTCTCTGACAGAATTACAATGTCATCGGCGAACCTCAAAGTTTTTATTTCTTCTCCATGAATTTTAATACCTACTCCTAATTTTTCTTTTGTTTCCTTTACTGCTTGCTCAATATACAGATTGAACAACATCGGGGAGAGGCTACAACCCTGTCTTACTCCCTTCCCAACCCCTGCTTCCCTTTCATGTCCCTCGACTCTTATAACTGCCATCTGGTTTCTGTACAAATTGTAAATAGCCTTTCGCTCCCTGTATTTTACCCCTGCCACCTTTAGAATTTGAAAGAGAGTATTCCAGTCAACATTGTCAAAAGCTTTCTCTAAGTCTACAAATGCTACAAACGTAGGTTTGCCTTTCCTTAATCTTTTTTCTAAGATAAGTCGTAAGGTCAGTATTGCCTCACGTGTTCCAGTGTTTCTACGGAATCCAAACTGATCTTCCCCGAGGTTGGCTTCTACTAGTTTTTCCATTCGTCTGTAAAGAATTCGTGTTAGTATTTTGCAGCTGTGACTTATTAAGCTGATAGTTCGGTAATTTTCACATCTGACAACACCTGCTTTCTTTGGGATTGGAATTATTATATTCTTCTTGAAGTCTGGGGGTATTTCGCCTGTTTCATACATCTTGCTCACCAGATGGTAGAGTTTTGTCAGGACTGGCTCTCCCACGGCCGTCAGTAGTTCCAATGGAATATTGTCTACTCCGGGGGCCTTGTTTCGACTCAGGTCTTTCAGTGCTCTGTCAAACTCTTCACGCAGTATCATATCTCCCATTTCATCTTCATCTACATCCTCTTCCATTTCCATAATATTGTCCTCAAGTACATCGCCCTTGTATAGACCCTCTATATACTCCTTCCACCTTTCTGCTTTCCCTTCTTTGCTTAGAACTGGGTTTCCATCTGAGCTCTTGATATTCATACAAGTCGTTCTCTTATCTCCAAAGGTCTCTTTAATTTTCCTGTAGGCGGTATCTACCTTACCCCTAGTGAGATAGGCCTCTACATCCTTACATTTGTCCTCTAGCCATCCCTGCTTAGCCATTTTGCACTTCCTGTCGATCTCATTTTTGAGACGTTTGTATTCCTTTTTGCCTGTTTCACTTCCTGCATTTTTATATTTTCTCCTTTCATCAATTAAATTCAGTATTTCTTCTGTTACCCAAGGATTTCTACTAGCCCTCGTCTTTTTACCTACTTGATCCTCTGCTGCCTTCACTACTTCATCCCTCAAAGCTACCCATTCTTCTTCTACTGTATTTATTTCCCCCATTCCTGTCAATTGCTCCCTTATGCTCTCCCTGAATCTCTGTACAACCTCTGGTTCTTTTAGTTTATCCAGGTCCCATCTCCTTAAATTCCCACCTTTTTGCAGTTTCTTCAGTTTTAATCTACAGGTCATACATAACCAATAGATTGTGGTCAGAGTCCACATCCGCCCCTGGAAATGTCTTACAATTTAAAACTTGGTTCCTAAATCTCTGTCTTACCAATATATAATCTATCTGATACCTCTTAGTATCTCCAGTGTTCTTCCATGTATACAACCTTCTTTCATGATTCTTAAACCAAGTGTTAGTTATGATTATGTTGTGCTCTGTGCAAAATTCTACAAGGCGGCTTACTCTTTCATTTCTGTCCCCCAATCCATATTCACCTACTATGTTTCCTTCTCTCCCTTTTCCTACACTCGAATTCCAGTCACCCATGACTATTAAATTTTCGTCTCCCTTCACAATCTGAATAATTTCTTTTATTTCATCATACATTTCTTCAATTTCTTCGTCATCTGCAGAGCTAGTTGGCATATAAACTTGTACTACTGTAGTAGGTGTGGGCTTCGTATCCATCTTGGCCACAATAATGCGTTCACTATGCTGTTTGTAGTAGCTTACCCGCATTCCTATTTTCCTATTCATTATTAAACCTACTCCTGCATTACCCCTATTTGATTTTGTGTTTATAACCCTGTAGTCACCTGACCAGAAGTCTTGTTCCTCCTGCCACCGAACTTCACTAATTCCCACAGTAGAAGATTAAAAATAAATCGAGGCACGGACACAAATTCTTAATGTAAAATCAGACTGCTAAAAGACGAACACCATACAGCCAGGAGTAGTTCTAACAGTGGTAAGTTATTAGTGCATTTTTCACAACAGAACATTACGACCCAGGTTTCGAATCGGTTCCACAGCAGTGTGACATCCACAGCAACTTGTAATTGGAAGCTGGTAAACGGTTCGTCGTTTACAAAAAAAATCCCTTAATACAAAGTAAAAACACAAACAGACGTACCAGTTTTCGAAACGAGCTTGTTCTATGGGAGGAAAACATCCATACAACTTATATAGATCAAAGCTGGATAACGGAGTCTTTTAAATAGTTCGCAAGCAAATAATACCTATACATATCGAACCGGTGAAGTAAAACAGTTACAATTGCAGGGAGGAGGTAGCCGCTCTCAACCAGTTTTTTTGCATACAAGACCGCCTGTGCTGCCGAGTTCTTGGTATACGCCAAAATAACGAGGTAAAGGTTCGCCGCCGCCGTTGTGTCCTGATCACAGCGTCATGAGGCGTTGATTTTCAACCGGTGTAGGTGGGCGGGTGAAAATCTATGTCCCCGGCTCATGCGGATGGGAGACATAATATGTCGTCTGCTAAGGTTTATCGAGGTGAACCATGGCCGAGAAGAGACGTTCTGTTGTATGTCCGCCAAGCGGCCGCCCTTGACAGTGCTGGGATATGTGCCATTCACAATTCCAGTCGTGATAAGCAGTTTTCTTGACCTTGGAGTTAAAGTCCGTATAAGTGACTGATGATGGGCGGAGCTGTCCTTCTGCAATGCTGCTTTTAACGCAGCGGTCAGCAGGTTCTTCATGGAGAATGCCATGATGTCCTTTTATCCAAGCGACGTCAGTGCCCAGTGTCCGTGAGTCTACAGTGGCCTTCAAGATATCCAAGAAGACCACAATATCTTGCACTGTATCTGTGTGCCACGTGAAACCAGTATGAAATCGTAAAAAATATTACAAATGACAGAAAAAGTTTCACTTTTGAATGTATCTGTGAATCTTGAGATTATAATACACAACTCTGCAGTAACACATAGGATCGCGTGATTTTTTCTTACGAGTTCTCGATGGTAAGCGTCCAAGATCATTAGGGCACAACTGTCTGGGCGGTAAATCCGAAACTGAGTATTTTGTAATAAAGCAGCAATTATCGGAATCAAAACTTCAGACAGTACGTTGTTTTGAGTGAACAATCGACTGCCTGCCGTCCAAAGTTAGTGGCACTACACTGAAAAACAAGTTTCTAAAAAAAAAAGTACTTTATGCATGCTGTTGCAATCGCGCAGAAAACCCAAAGCGGCCCACTTTGTCGCCAGGGATTGTATTAGCTGCTGGCGCTAAAGTTTCTTATTACTTCTGTAAGATCTAACTAGCGGTCGGCTGTGGAATGTTGAGGTCTCGGCTTGCTCTGTTACAGTCGATTCTCATTGGACCGAACGGAACGTCGAAACATTCCACATCGTATTTTGAGCGCCAGCGCTGACACAAGCTGTCAACGGAACGCGACGAAACGGAACGGAACGGGGTCGAACGTCACCGTCATAGATTCTCTGGAAGACTGTTACGATGTTGACGCCGTCTGCTAGCGGCGGAAGTCCATCTATTCTTGTCGGGCTGCTCGGGTTGTGGTAGCCGACTCGGTGCTTATCTCTCTTCTTAATTATTTTTTATTGCTTGCTTACTTTTAGTGACGTATTGAGGAACCTGAATGATAGCTTGATGTTTTTCCTCCGTGCGTTATTTCACAGGAGACCCACTACCTGACAGCGAATAATTATTTAGGTTTTACAACTCAGCATACACTGTGTGAAAATAACATCTCAAATAGACAGAAAGTTTTTTCATAAACTAAACTTCCTTCGGCAGTGTAACCGTATCTTCCACTGAAGGAGAGAAATGCATATTTTGGTTATTATTTGACAACAAGAAAAATAAAAAGATCATACGACACGAGACATTTAAAGCCGTTTTTGTCCATATCTGGAACACTAAAAATCGAATTTAAAAAAAAAGTTGTTATAAAAGTTATTCGTCTGGAAGTCGATGTCTGCTCGATACCGAACAGGCAGAAGTGGAGTCATCTGTGAAATCTTAAATCGGCACCTCCAATTTTTATTTCGGATTCGGATTCTCCGGAAAAAAATACTCAACTTCTGTATTTAACATGTTTTTCGTTGCGTAGTAGATGGCACTGTAATCGACAAAAATCGAAATAGGTTAATAACCGTTGAAAACATAATATCTCAAGAAATTCGCATGAGATCAGGATTCCAGGAGGTTAGAAAGGCAGTTGCTTAAAATCTGTAATGAGAAACTGGTTTTCATAGCAAAAAAGAACATAACACGTTACTTCGTCCACATTATTGGTGGAGTTTCCTTCACAGTTCCTAGGTAACGCTAAAAGTAGTTTTTAATTCATTGATACACAAACCAACAAATTGTTCCAAGTGCTTTTCATCACTGCGATATGTGTGAAAGATATTACACCAATAATGCGGACAAATAGATTTGTTATGTTCTGGAGAATAAAGTTTTTGCGCTACAAAAATCGGTTTCTCATTACATATTTTAGACTATCTGCTTTTCTGTCCTCCTGGGATCCTTATCTGATGTGTATTTCTCGAGGAACTATTATTTTCTAACGATTTTAAACCCTTTTGATTTTTGGCGATTACAACGCCATCTAATTTTATCATGCAACGAAAAACTGTTAAATACAAAACTTATGCATTTTTTCTCGGACAATTCGAATCCGCAATGAATAGTAGGGGTTCCTATTTAAGATTTCAGAGTTGACACACCTCCTGCACCCGACCTTCAGATGTCCCCCTTCGAGACGAACAATTTCAATTACAGCCTTTTTTTAACGATTTGTAGTTTTCCATATGTTTCCAAAAACTTTTTTAAATACCTCACCCTGTATCCACTGCTTTGAAAATCTTCTTTTATTACGTTTGTAAGTAAAGAGTTTTTCGAGTAAGTAGATGTTAAAGTTTGAAATATTTGTTCGATACTTCCTCCATTCTTTTCGTTTCTCAGCAAAGCGTAGAATTTACCATACTACCTTTGTTAGGACATTGATTATGATTTAGGCTTTCATTGTTACTACGTTCGTCTACATAAATACTCCTCAACAGATTCAAGATATGTCAATGTAAATAATTGACTACAAATCTGTCAGTACCAAGAATATCGATACAAAACCTCGATAATCGATACAGACTCCAATGCTACAGTCCGCCATCTTGTGTTGTGTGTATAACATCGAAGCAATTTGTGCAGTGAATTACGTTGGCAATCAGTGGCAAAATACAATGTGCAATAGTGTAATGTCAATCAACAGCTCCGCCATTACACCAGTGATGGAAGTGAAGCAGCAAGATGATGAAATTGTAAGTGATCAACAGTCATATAAAAGCATTCACACTATTTTCGTAATCCATAAGTGCTGCAACTCTATCTGCATCCTATACAGGCTGTGGTATACATAGTCAACCACAAGGAAGAAAACCTGCAGAAGACATCACTGATTTCGATTTCTAGCCATACACTGCCCCCCTCCTTCTCCCCAAATGCCACACCAGCAGCTACAGTAAAGAAACAATGTACAAAGAGTTCTATATTAATCTAGTTTAAGACTGTTTATTTTTAAGTAACATTTCTCTGTATGTATGTATGTATGTATAAACACCTAAAGATGAACAGAACATGTTCTAAACGCGTTGCATTATGTTAGATTAAGCATAAAATAAAAAGTGACTGGTAGCAGAAACTTGAAATAAATAACTCCTCAAGGCACTGTACAGTGCATGGCGGAGGGTACATCGTACTAGCACTATCAGTTTTGTTGTTAGCATTTGCAGTCATTTTCCCTCTGTTGATGCTGCAATTATCCTTCATCATATAGATAAGAAAAAATTCCGTATTTTGCAACTGGATCTTTTATTTGTGTTTACTAAACATGTTTCGCCTATTCATCCTACACCTCGTCAGTGGTATTCATTTTTATGTCCTTTTCATGTATCCACGTGCTTCTGTATGTGCTAGATGCACGTAGTACAAGTTTCCAGTTGGTAAGTCACATTTAAACATTTCACTGCGCATAACCCATCCTGTTGCACTCTGCACGTGGCCTTGATCACATACTGCAGGGCTGACTCATCATGTGAGCAAGAGCCTGTGCAGTATGCAACTGACTAGGTTAAGTCCAGCGAAATTTTTAAATGCGACTTACCAATTGCAAACCTGTACTACGTACATCTTGCACACACAGAAGGACGTGGATGTACGTTAAGGACATAAACATGAATAACACAGATGATGCCTAGCTAGAATAGGCGAAACATCTTTGGTAGACGCAAATAAAATATTCTTTGCATAAGATGGAGTTTTACTTATCAATACGGTGAAGCATAACTACCTATTTTTTTCTTATTTCATTCGCTTAACGAATGAGAGAAATATACTTGTTTATACAAGGTGCTCAGAAACAGCCTGAAGGGCTTGTAAGGGTGTTGCAGGGTAGATAGTGCTGAGAAATAACTCTTAAGAAAACACTTCGATACAATGCGTCGTTTCCGACTTAATTGGCGTTGAAGTTAGCTAATCAGGCCGTTGCGCGCGCAAATGCAAGCGGCCCGCCAGAGACGTTGTGGCTAGACGTATTCTTCTTTTGGTTTCTTAAAAACTGGATGTAGGACGGTAGTAATGATCGAACACGAGCGAAAGACTGATCAGTCTCGCCCGCTATCATCTACGTTATGAGAATAACTCACACTAATTGTACCTGGCGGGCCGCTTGATGTTTTGCGCACAACGGCCTGATTGATTAACTTCAATGCTAAATAATGCAGGAACGCTGCAACGTTTAGAATTTTTTCGTTTATAATTATTTCTCAGGACAGCCTATCCTGCAACATCCTTGCAAGCTTTTCAGACTGTTTCCGACCACCCTGTATGTGTCTGAGCGCGCCCTGATCTGCTTATCTTCTCCTCCTGATCGCTTCCCGATGATGACAGAACGGTAGTCACGCAGGCTCTCTAAATTGGCCCAACAGGATTTCGCGAGAACTACGTCGCCTTTCTCCGAAGGATTCCCACTGAAGTTCTTCGAACATTTCTGTTACATTTTCTTATAGGCTATGCCGACCTCTTACAATTCTATCAACGCATCTCCGAATTGAATGTCTGTTGTGACACGTACCTGATAAGGACTGCAACCAGTGGAACAATATTCTAGACTTCGACGCTCTAGCTTCTTTTAAGCGTTTTGCTTTACAGATGCACCGCACTTTCCTAGAACCCACCTGAAGAAAGTATATATTATGTTCTCCTTCCCTAACGCTGAGTTTACGTGATGGTCCCATTTCATACCTCTTCCTAGTTCTGCGTTCTCCCGCCCTCGACAGGACGAACGGACCCAATCGACCACCGTGCCATCATCCTCTGATAGTGGCATCATCTGCTGAGGTACAGAGGACCATGTGATTGGCACACCGCTCAACCGGTCGTTGTCGGGTTTCTTGACCTTGGAACTCGTACTAAGTGGTCGACTACCTCCTTAGCTGGTCTCACAAGGCTGAGTACACTACGGACCAGTCTTCTCACCAAGGGAAAATTCCTGGCAGTACCGGGAATCGAACCGAGGTCCCGACCACTTGGCAGTCAGTAGCGGTCTACTCAGCTGCGGAGGTTTAAGATACCACTTCTTACAAGGGAAACTCCCCATTGCACCCCCTTCAGATTTAGTGGTACGATGGCTCAGTGGATAGCCAGTCAAAAACTGAACACAGATCAAGCGTGATAATAGCAAGAAGGTTTACTGAACCGTGAAAAGAAAGCAAAATAGAAACAGTGAACGGTCGAAGGACAAGAAGTGCAAGAAGCTGTAGCAGCAATGGCGTGGCAGGGAAGTAGTCACTGTGCTGGACTGCTCTTTTTTTTTTCTTCGCTGTCCGCTGTATGCAGATTTGTGTTTCTGTCCTGGTGTAACGTCCGTTTGCAAAAGCAAGGCGTAGGAAAGAGACCTGTAATGACAGTTGATTCTGCACTACTCTATTAGCAGCCGAAATGAAGTCGCTTTCGAATGGGAACCGTTTGATAAGAAGGCGACAAGTCAACCGAATCTTCCGCCTGAAAACACGTCTAATACATTCGTACACGGCATTAGCGACAGTATGTGTGTCATATGATAGGAATCTCTTACCGACGCACCTAATTTACACGCCTAAGTGAGTAGGATATGCGTCCTATCCGATGTAGGTGTTCGTATGAATGTGCACGTGATCACTCTCAGGGAAATGACGAAAACATAATAGTTTGTCACGTAAGCTGCAACAAATGAACGTAAAAACTTCACAACCACACAGTTTCTCTGTGCTCCATCAAAACATATGTTTTTCACGTTTTTGAAGTTTCGTTCCGTTTTGTAAGTTTTGACTCTTGAATTACTTTGTTGTAACATAGTTCACACCCGTCTATTTGTTGTTTTCATTCCTGTGAGACGTCTATGTGGTATCTCGCCTGCTGTCATTATTAATCACGTTTACTTGCGACGGTAATATATTCTTACCACTTGACTTGCATTCTATAACCAGTGTATAGTATGACAACTACCAAGACTCAGAAAGAGAACAAACGTTTCAGTGACCGGACGGACAGTTCATAGTATTGTGACAAAAAGGGCGCAAAAGAGAGTTAAACACTGCTCGCCCGCATAGCAGTCCAACACCGTGACTACTTAACCACCACTACATTACTGTTAAGGGTTGCTGTATATTACACCTCTAGTCCTTCGACCATCCATTATTTCTATTTTGCTTTTTTTTTTCGCAGTTCAGTACACCTTCTTCCTGTTTTCATGCTTGATCTGTGTTCAGTTTCTGATGGGCTATCCTCTGAGCCGTCTTACCACTAAATATGAGGGAGTTGCGATTGGGAGTTTTCCTTGTTAGTATTAAACCTAAATACTTCCACTATGTGATATGCTCAAGATGTTCACTATTGATCTTGTAATCAGATATCATCGGGTTCCTTCTCTTTGCTGTATTCGATATCTTACTCTTATCCACACTGAAAGAGAGCCGCCATTCATTACCTCAAGTAGAAATTTTGTCCAAGTCTTTCCGCAATTCCTTGAGATCGCCCATCGAACGTTACTGTCCTGCGCACAAATGCAGATTCGACGAACAGTCTTATAGTTAGCAAAGTACGACACAATTTATCTATATCGTCTGAAGACGACCACGATTACTAAAACAATGAATTTGTTTTTTTTATTTTCCACCACAGCCACAATTATCTTTACTGATTACCCGTTTCGACCGTCTCCAACGGCCATCTTCAGATCTGAAAATAAATATTGAAGCCTCCAATCTGAAAATATGATTGCGATTTGTCGCAAAACGAAAAAAAAATTAATCTCGCAGTGCTGCTGATTGTATATGACAGTTTACAGATACTGCAGATATTGCAGGTTCTGTTACGCTACCTTGGGCACACCCAATGTTACTTCCATCCCTGTGGAACATTCGGCGTCCAGCCTAACTTACCGGATTTTATTAGCCAAATGATTCTCGAACTACTCCATACTTGCGAAGATATTGTGATCGTGTCTTGATTAGTACTCGACCGACCAATGTAAAGACACTACTCGCAGGAGTCACTGTATACACGTATACAATGTGTTCCTCCTAGGAGTCGCCAGACGTATTGTCTCTGATGTGTGGGAATTGTTTTAAATTTCTTTTTTGCTGCTTGTAGTTAGTCAATCAAAATACGAGGTTTGTCCGGAAAATACGTATAAAAGTTGAATAGTAACTTTATTACAATTATTCAGGTATTACAATATGGTCTCCTTCAAAGTACTCGCCCTAAGACGCGATACACTTTTGCCAACGCCGTTTCCACTGTTGATAACATTGCTGAAAGTCTTCAGTTGTCATGTTGTTCAGTTGCCGTGTCGTTTCCGCCTTGATGGCTTCCACATCTCCCAAGTGCCGCCCCCGAAGCACCATTTTGCCTTTCGGGTTCAAATGGCTCTGAGCACTATGGGACTTAACATCTGCGGTCATCAGTCTCCTAGAACTTAGAACTACTTAAACCTAACTAACCTAAGGACGTCACACACATCCATGCCCGAAGCAGGATTCGAACCTGCAACCGTAGCGGTCGCGCGGTTCCAGACCTAAGAGCCTAGAACCGCTCGGCCACACCGGCTGGCACCTTTCGGGAACATGAAGAAGTCACACGGGGCTAAATCGCGTGAATAAGGCGGGTGGTCTGTCACGGTGATTGAGCTTCGGGCCAAAAACTCGCGCACAACGAGCGATGTGTGAGCGTGCGCATTGTTGTGATGAAGGATTCACCTGTCCCCTTTTGCCAACTCCGGTCGAACACGGGCCACACCAGCTTTGAGACCTGTCAGAACTTCTACGTAAAAATTTCCGTTCACTCTCTGGCCGGGAGGGACAAATTCCTTGTGAACAATGCCCTTAGAATCAAAGAAAACGATCAACATTGTCTTCACATTGGACCTTGATTTTCGCGACTTTTTTGTTCTCGGTTCTCCTGCTAGTTTCCATTCCTTGCTTTGAGATTTGAGCTCCACATCGAATTCGTAAAATCAGGACTCGTCTCCAGTGATGACTCGGTTGAGAGAGTCCCCTGGTTCCTCTGCTTCCAACCAGTCCTCACAGCACTCAACCCTCTTTGCTTTCTGTTCTGGCGTCAAGAGCTTCTGTAAGATTTTCGCACACAATTTCTTCATTTCAAGTTTTTATGTCAGGATTTCGTGAACGATTGTTTTGGGGATTGACAGCTCGTCAGCAATCATTCTGATTGTCAATTTACGGTCTTTAAGAACACAAGCCCGAATTCGTTCAACATTTGCATCGGAACTCGATGTCGACGGGCGTCCTGGGCGAGGGTCATCGTTCACTTCTTCTCGGCCATTCCGGAACCTTTTTAACCACTTGTTCACGGTTGGTTCCTTCATTGAATTGTCTCCATCCGTAAACCTGTTTCAAACACTCAAAAATCTCACGGCCATTCTTGCCTAGCTTTGCAAGAAACTTGATGTTGACGCTCTGTTCCTCAATCAGAGAGAGCTCCATGCCGACGGCAGGTGAAAAAGGGTAACTGTCAACAAGCTGCCGCACACTCCCACCATCACGCAGAGTGCTCTGACTCGAACTGAGCGTTGATAGGATTGATTACAGCAGTTGTCCCACCTGGCGGTGACTGCAACCTGTAACATAAAGACATTATTCAACTTTTATACGTATTTTCCGGACAAACCTCGTAAATGCTGCTCATCTCGTCTTTCAAACGAAGCCCAATGTCGACGGAAAGCGTCGGTTTTTTTCCCGTTGCTTTTTAAAGCGGAATTTTACATTCCCATTCGACAGAGCGATCCTAAATTGGTCTAGTGCGATATTCGTTTTATCAGTGTGTATTAACACGTACAGTAAAACACGAAGAATAAACAGTACTCCAGCAACAGCTGAGCAACACTGCAGCATCAGGCAGCGCAGGCCAGGGCGGTGCTGTCGCTGCAGGCTTATTGGTCATTCTTCGTGTTTTACTGTCCCTGTTAATAACTACTGGCGTCCGCCATCGGTAGCTGAATGGTCAGCGTGACGGATTGTCAATCCTCTGAGCCAGGGTTCGATTGCTGGGTGGGTCGAAGAATTTTCTCCGCCCAGGGACTGGGTGTTGCGCTGTCATCATCATCTTGTCATCCTCATCGACTGCAGGTCGCCGAAGTGGCGTTAAATTGAAAGACCGGCACCCGGCGAACGGTCTGCCCGGCGGGGGGGGGGGGGGGGGGGCGTAGCCATACGATTAAATAAATAAATACTACTGATAAAACGAATATCGCACTAGGGTAGTTTGGGGCCGCTCTATCGAATGGACTCGTGAAGTTTCACTTAAGCAATATTATTGTTAGTAACGGGAAACAAACCATCACTTTCATAGACACGGGGTATCGCATGAGAGACGTGAGTAGCAGAATTTTTTTGGGCTCACTCTACTACACATTGCAAAAACTAAATTGGAAGTATCTCCAGAAGCACCAGAGAAAATGGGCCTCACGACTCTTACGAGTGATGCCGTGTATGCATAAATTTTTGGGGGTTGATGTAACTGTTATGCATAAACTAATGTAAATACTCTATGCGCGTTCGATTGGGTGTGTGTGTGTGTGTGTGTGTGTGTGTGTGTGTGTGTGTGTGTGTGATTGGATATGCCTTCTAATTTGTACACATAATGGACTGGAGTCTGACTGGATGGATAATACCCGACGATCTCAAATACATAAAGAGTGGAAATCTCAAATGTTCGAAGTGCCAAATCTCACATTTGTCAAGAGCGTAAAAAAACCTATATATCTCCTTTTGCACATGACTTATTTGTATCCAAAAAAATTGAGAAGGTATTTTGATACAACAGAATTATGCTTCTCACCCCATCACTGCAAAAATTAATCAGGCAAATCAGAAATAAATGATTTGTTAAGAATTTTCTTGGTGCCATACTAGGGAGACTGTCCATAAGTGTTAAAAAGAAATTTTTTGTTCCTAATGCCATTAATACTGACGCACTATAAGTACAGAATTACAGCGATAATGTTTTAATCGGCACAACTGGAATCAGTAAAAATGGTTTCTAATATCTTTTAAATTTTTAGAAGAAAAGAACAAAATTATACTCAAGGGAAAAAATCTCTCTGTATTGACTTCTGTTTCTCACACAACTTCATTCTTGGTTTCAGACGGTGCCATGTTAACTCTAGAACTCATTGTGCTGTTTAGGAAAATGGCTCTGAGCACTATGGGACAACCTTTGAGGTCATCACTCCCCTAGAACTTAGAACTAATTAAACCTAACTAACCTAAGGACATCACACACATCCATGTCCGAGGCAGGATTCGAACCCGCGACCGTAGTGGTCGCTCGGCTCCAGACTGTAGCGCCTAGAACCGCACGGCCACTTCGGCTGGCGAAGCAATGGCAGCTTCATCAACAGGTCTTTTTGTTTTGCAAATGATGAACGTGGCTGGTCTTTCAGATGAAGTATGGCATGGCGTGCAGCAGCCATAGTCTCTCCTATTTTGAATAAACTGACATTGTATTCCATTCTTCTGTTGCAGAGCAAAAATTTTTAATAGCTATTTGAAATGAGTAAGTATGAAACACTTTGACCATATTGCATTTGGAGGTGCTTCACACCTCCGTTGACAACGATGTTTCAGCAGCGTCTTTAAAATAAGTTGTATTACAGCTTTAGCTGACTCTACAATTTTGTCTCAATCTTGCGGAATAAAGATTTCGAAGCACGTCAGTTTGAACTCAGAGGGAAGCACTACTTGACGCAATGTAGCCATGAATGTTTGAAACATTTTTCTCGGCGATTTGGCATTTGGAACAACTCTATGGACATGCAACAGAGTAGCGAGAACACACCACTGAAAAGGCGTTTTGTGAAAAAATAGCACATAGAACGCTTGATATATATGCATATGGCACAGTGCTGAACGACTTACAGAAATTTAGGATGAGTAGGTCTACCCGTTTACCTGCATCTATTGCTTGCTACCATTGCTACCCCTTAAAGATTATACTATGTTCCGGCTTTTAGTAAGAGGGTTCTTTCTCATTTCAGTAGTGGGCTGAGCGACGCGCACTATAGTCTGAATATACTGTTGTTCGTCAGTGCTGTTTCGTTCCGTTGACGTCCCGCGTGAATAGACCTGTAGTCCATTTCTACGCGCTACGTAGCAAAGTCGTTCGCAACCCCTCGACGTTATCTTGGCACAAAGGCATCTTTCTGGCAGTTATCTGCGTATACCATAGCTGAACAGATTTGTTGCTTGTTAAATCTTTGTGTAATGACGTTCCGAAATGCCACTGAACTGCTGTAACAGACTGTTGCGGATGAAATTCGGGAACAATATACGAGCGCTATTCGGAAAGTAAGGTCAGATAGATCGCGAAATGGAAACCACAATGAAAATACGATGAAGCTTTGCATAGATGTTGGACAGTGTCTGTAGTATGCCCGTCGATCGCGTCACGTGGCTCTTTTGACTTCTGTGCTCCTGGGAAATAATGTATCCCGCCAAGTACAAGTGCCTGAGAGATATTTCGCCTGATTTCACGCAGACCACGCAAAGTAACCGCCATGCATTTCCTTCATCTTGACAGTTCTCGGCCACACACCGCACGGGCAGTGAGGATGCTCCGGCAGCGTTTTAAATGGGTAGTGTTTGACCACCCACTACACAGCAGCAACTTAGTTCCCTCTGCTTTTCATCTCTGCTCACTTGAACAGCTGGCTGTGAACACAGTATTCTGGCACAGGCAACAAGTTGCAGATCAGCGTACAGAATTGGCAGAAAGCACAGGCGGCTGCCTTCTATGATGAAGATATTGAAAAGTTGGTAAAATGCTACGACAAATGTCTCAGTCGGAGCGGCGACTCCGTAGAGAAGTAGCTGGAAGGTGTAGCTAATTGTTGCAAATAAAACATTTTCGATTTTCACTGTGGTTTCCATTTCTGAATAACCCTCGTGGAGTACGGTATCTCAGCGCCTATGGCCAACTTTACTAACTGCATAGCTCTGGTGGAGAAATGAAAATTACAGCTCTAAAACAACACTCTGGTGTTTCTAGGTGTGACTCCACAGTACCGAAATATTATTTAAAAAAATACAGGATTTTTAAAGGATTGTATACCATGTTTTCTTCGGTCCGAAGACTGGTTTGATTCAGCCCTCCACGCTGATATTCATGTGTGCATGACTACGGCAACCTATAGCTATGTAAATCTGCTTACTGTACTCTGACCCTGGTCTGACTCTACTATTTTTACCCTCTCCACTAGTCTCCATTACCAAACTGATCATTCCTTGATCCTTGCGGATGTTCCCTATCAACCGATCCCTTCGTTTATAGTGACATAAATTGCTTTTTTCTCCAATTCTATCCAGTATCTCTTCACTAGTTATTCGAAAACCCATCTAACCTTCAGCATTCTGCTGTGGCCGCACATTTCTGAAGCTGCTACCCTTTATTCTTATATGCCCTATTTATCGTCCACATTTCACTTTCGTTTAGAACTATACTCCACACAAATACTTCCATAAAAGACTGCCTAACACTTCATTTATTAAGAAATTTGTCTTTTTCAGAAACGCTACTTTGCTATCGCTATTGCCATTGTATTAATCGTAACTAGAAAAAATTATATATGTCCACAAACAATACTTGATTAGATATGGGACATTCTGTCCTATGATACCTACCTTCCTGTTGACCTTACAGGAGGTGTTTATTTTGTTACCACTCGTCCTTCAGCCCTGCTTCTCAGAGTATCAAGAACTCCTGCTAGCACACCTGGCTGGACTCGGATTTGTTCATATGCAAGGGACATCCGTCCCTGTAACGTGTGCCCCCTTATAAATGGCTGTGGAGTGCAATAATATCTTTAAATATCACGATTACGTTCAGGTGTACGGGGACGCCTGCTACTGGATCTCCTCGACCAATTCATCGCTCATTTGTCGTTTTTGTTAAATACTGCCTACACGAGGTAGTGGGATGGTGTCTCGTCGTACATAGAACACATCTACTGATTTTCTGCAAGGATAACTTTATGCAACAGTGAGGCTAATTTCTCCCTCAGAAACTCGTGATAAACAGCACCTGTTAATTTGTCTGTCAAACTTCATGAGTCTGTCATCCACAGATCCTAACTCCACTTCGATATTAAAGACTTTCTTCTGCTTCAATCGAAAATTTGCATCTGCTCGTTATTGTGGTAATTTATTATTCCTCTCTGTGAGAATCCCGTCTCATCCGTAAATAAAATACAAGGTCTTAGATGCGGTTCTTCAGCGCTCCATCTTAGAACCTGTTGCCAGAAGTGTAACCTGCCATCGTAGTCTCTCGGGCTGAGCCGGCCGGTGTGGCCGAGCGGTTCTAGGCGCTACAGTCTGGAACCGCGCGACCGCTACGGTCGCAGGTTCGAATCCTGCCTCGGGCATGGATGTATGTGATGTCCATAGGTTAGTTAGGTTTAAGTAGTTCTAAGTTCTAGGGGACTGATGACCTCAGAAGTTAAGTCGCATAGTGCTCAGAGCCATTTTTTTCTCTCGGTCTGAGAGCCGCTCGTGCAGAACTGACCACTCCACGGTGTGGTCTATACCTTCAGCAACCACATTTATTCGCACACTTCTTTCGGCATCATCTTCTGCTCGTTGCAACAGTCGTTTTGCTATATCCGGCGTGAGTAGTATGCAAGATTTATCTGGATCTCTTGTCCTCGTTGCGAGTCATCCAGTGTCACAAAGTCACTGGAACAACCAGCTTTCCACTTCGAAAAAATGTGTGTGAAATCTTATGGGACTTAACTACTAAGGTCATCAGTCCCTAAGCTTACACACTGCTTAACCTAAATTATCCTAAGGACAAACACACACACCCATGTCCGAGAGAGGACTCGAACTCCGCCGGGACCAGCCGTACAGTCCATGACTGCAGCGCCACTGACCGCTCGGCTAATCCCGCGCGGCCTTTCCACTTTTTCGCATAGAATGCGGTGCAGAAGATGTCGTTCGGCGTACATGACTACGGTAAGTACGGAAAGGATGATTTCAGAGACAGCTGTAAATGTTTCGTCTCACAGCACCGTCGCAGTCGGAGACTTAATAACAAATCGAAACACAACCAATAAGAAATGAGCAATAAACGTCAACAGGAAGACATTGTATATCACTAAGTACTGACCGCTCTCCACACAAATAAAATGGCCCAGGTGTCAAAAAGTATCTGCACCACTGATTTCCTGGTTTTGTCCGGTACTAGCTCCTGTAAGTCTTTCGTGTGCTTTTAGTTAAACGCTCAGATAATTATGACACAGTGATGACCTTTTGTGCTGAAACAGCAGCCAAGATTAATCCTCTCTACTCTCATACATTTGTGGGTAAGTCTTCTGGACTTTCATGGGACCGATGATGTCAATGAGATTCCACTGTGTGCAAATTGGAACATGCTTATGACTTTCTCAATATTGGAAAATAAATTGTATCTTGTTCATGAAATGCTGAAATGCTATTTAATCTTGTCCCTTCTCATTGACTTTCAGTAATATTGAGATGTTTCTTTCGTAATCCCTACAATCAGTGCTTAAGAGTTAAGTATTTTTCGTTATTGACTGAACGTTTAACTTTATTCTGTTATGCACGTATGAAAGCTAAGGGTATCGGTTGTTTTGGAGTTCAGCCATATATATGATTGACGGTGTCATCACATAGACTTTTAATTCAGCTTCTGTTAGTGCTGGGCATGTTGGCTTCTTGACAAGACGAGAAGTGGCTATATCACGATTTTCCAAAGGCCTTCTCCGCAAGATACAGCATTTTTACACTGATAAACCAAAACATTATGACCGCTGCCCATGACGACGTTCGATGTCGCCTGGTGGAATTGCGGACGCCTGAAACGGTAACAGCCGGCGGGTGTGGCCGAGCGGTTCTAGGCCCTTCAGTGTGGAACCGCGTGACCTCTACGGTCGCAGGTTCGAATCCTGCCTCTTGCATGGATGTGTGTGATGTCCTTAGGTTAGTTAGGTTTAAGTAGTTCTAAGTTCTAGGGGACTGATGACCACAGATGTTAAGTCCCATAGTGCTCAGAGCAATTTGAAGCGGTAACAAAAGTATGCAAGCGGAGCAGACACGGACAGGTTGAGCGAACATGTGGACTGCAGATGGAGAAATCCATTGAGATAACCGACTTTGACAAAGGGCAGACTGTTATTACGCAGAGCCTGTGAACGAGTATCTCGAAAACAGCGAATCAGGTCGAATGTTCACGTGCTACTGGCGTGAACATCTACTGAAAGAGGTAGAAGGGCAATGAACTACCACAAGGCGCTAAATGGTTGCACATCCACGACTCTTCACAGAACGTGCGGTTCGGAGGCTTGTCTGCTCTCTAAAGTAGTATAGACGGTGATCTGTGTCATCTCTGCCGAAAGAGCATAGTGCTGGTGCACGCACAAGTGTTTCGGGGCACAATGTTCATCGTACATGTGGGACATGGAGCTCTGCAGCAGACCACCACTAAGTATTCAAATGTTGACCCAACGACATCGTCAGTTACGATTGCAGTGGGCACGAGACCATGGGGATTCGACCATCGATCAGTGTAAACGTGTCGGCTGTTGTTCTGTGAATCACATTTTTGATACGTGCATTCGTCTCCACAAACGCTATCATCGAGGTGAATGGCGGCTTGAAACTCGCAGCGCACCACGGACAAAGGCTGGTGGGAGCGGTATTATCCTACGGGAGACACTCCTGCGCTTGCATGGGACCTGTCGCAGTAATCGAAGACGCGCTGTCAGCTGCGAGCAACCTGCATCCCTTCATGCTTGATGTCTTCGCCGACGGCGATGTCATCTTTCACCAGTATAATTGTCTTTGTCTCGGAGCCAGAACCGCGCAACAGTGGTTTGAGGAGCTTTATGGTGAACTACGTTAATGTCTCGCCGCCCAAATTCACCTGATGTAAATCCTATGAAACCCATCTGGGTGCCATCATCGCGTACTCAAATCAGCGGCTCGTTATTTACGCAGATTACTTAAGCGCGAGGGAAAAAAGTAAGGAAAGATAAGAGGATATGCCATAAAGGTACATAGATACACTAATTCAGGAGACTGAGAACGTAATTGCTATCATAACTGCCAAATTATAAGGCTGCTTACTGAAGTGACCCGTGCTTAGACATCCAATGCTACATACCTCCAAAAATCTACCAACAATCTGTCGCATCCGTGACAACGTAGAATCAATGATGTATTTCGTTCTAAAGACGAACAACAATCTATTAAGTAGGTGGTCATAATATTTTGGCTCATCTGTGTATTAAAAGCACCTCACAAATTCTCTGACTTTTATTCTATCAAATCCGATACCATCCAATACATACTTTAAATTATCCTAGGAATACGAAATATTCTAGTTCTTCCTTGCATAGTTTCTTAGCATTGGAGAACAGAAATGAATGTTATGGATGAGGCTTCTGTTTGCATTTAATACTACATGCGTCTAGAATCGCCACGTTGAAAAATAGAAAAGCCAGACTCGGCTCAGCACTGTATTTAGAGTCCCATATTTTTGTGAGATCTGATTTAAAAGTACTTAAACTAAATAAGTAATCAATAAACAGCCTTACAATTTGGCAGTTATGATAGCAATTACGTTCTCAATCTCCTTAATTAGTGTATCTATGTATCTTTATGGCATATACTCTTATATTTCCTTACTTTTTTCCCTCGTGCTTCCGTCATTAGCTTACAAAGGGTCTTAGTTGTGCTTGCTCTACTAGATCGCTAAATGCCTAACAAAAGCTGGACAGGCTGGGCTTATATATATTTGGCCGGATAAAACTGTAAAAAGCCGGACATGTCCGGCAAAAGCTGGACATCTGGCAACCCTATGTATGTCTATTATATTACTGCGCACAATTACCTGATATTTGCTTTAATTTTACCCTTACTTTTTTACGGAGGTACTGAGGTAAACTGAACAGGCTAATACAATAAAGATAGCAGTATGGAGTTCATTAAAAAAGAAATATTTGCATTCCTAGACGCAGTATTTTCAGATTATCTTCTATGTCCACGAAATTACAATAAGAAACTGAGAAAGAGAACTGTTGGGTCCCTTCGAAATGGGAAATAGTTGTCTGGATACACTGAACCGTTTCCTGCATCCGGTCTTTCTACCCACGTGCTGCCTCAACTTCTGCTGTGATGGTAAAACCCGTGGTATATGTTCTACATATTTTATTCCAAGCCTCGTCCTTTTTCTGAATTTGTTCGGATTATCAGATATTGAAAAAGAAGACCTGTATTATAATGCATACTAATGATGCACACAGTGGATTGTGGGTAGAAGCAAAAGAGCTTCCTACTTGACAATATGTACCGCAACTGCATGCGAAGTACGATTAGCGATGACTCTTTCTGGCCGCCCAATGAACGTCAGTCTACAATTCTCTGGTCTAAAATCATGGTTACGCAAACTGTCTGAGAAAGAATGGACAGAGGATTGGCGCATTTTGTTAGAAGGTGCCCATGATTTCGACGGGAGCAGGAAACTGATAACTACCTTGATATGAATGCGTAACAACTATGGTTCAACACCTTCCCACTTTCATCGGATAGGTATGTGCAGCTATCGGAAAAAAGATACTTGCTGTTCTCCTGCAGTTTCTTCGAACCACACCAAATCAGCTTGCTACAAAGCCTTGTGAAACTGAAGTTACCGCTTTTAACAAGCCTCCTGAAGATACTCAAACATACAAAGCAGTTGTTGATTTTATACATGACGTTACGTGTATACGTGAAATTTGTTTTACTATCTGTGGATGCAAAACACTCAAATCTCCAGATGTATGCTCCTGAGTCATTCTAACTACTTACAGTGAGATTTTTCTATATACATGATTTTATAATTGTACCGAGGTGCTGGCAGTATGTTTTGAAGTACCCAAACCAAATAAAAAAATGATTCACTTGACAAGCCACACGACAGCGGCAGGACTGGCGCGAAAATCAGAATGTGCTAGTGGTTCTTGACGTGAACGCTAGGTGTCAGCACCAGCTGGAGTCTGTGAAGTCATCCGGTGTGAAGGGAAACCTGTTGCGCACGACTGCCTACTGCGCACAATACCCACACTCGTAGGCGTAACCTGTGAGAAGAGGGGAGGGGAGCTGTCTCCTTCCGCCCCCCTCCCTTATACAAAGAAATCGCACTCCCGGCAAACAGAACTCACTTCCTGGGCAAACAGAACTCACTTCCTGCCCCGCCATACATACAGACGTACAGTTTAAAGAAAGCCAGAAAATGTAACGGATATAGACAAGTAGTAGCTGTTCTTAAACAATTCATTTGTCACTAAATCTCAAAACTTTAGCAGTTAGCCCCCTTCCCCCTCCCCTTCTGCTTCAGGGGAAACAAAAGAAGTGAAACACACGTCGGCATGAAACAACATGCCCGTAACGCAGCTGATCGATAGGACTCGACTACACTTTTATCTGTAATCTACAACTCATCTTATAGAGTGTGACGTATGACACTTCCTTTTTTGTTTTTGTTTTTATTTTTTTTTATTGCGGCCTTCGGACATTATCCACTCCGCTAACCTCCAATACATATGTTACAGTTGCTGCCAAAAAGTGATGGATATATCTATACAATGAAAAATCATGCACAGTGAGTAGTGACTTCACACTGGTAGGAAGCTGTTGTCCACTAAGCAGTGCAGCAATTCGATTGTCGCATGGTATCGCATTGAGCAGCCGAAAATAATGTGAACAACGTCCTCTCCCGCGCCGCAATCACACAGGAACGAATCAGTTCGCATTCGAAGCTCTCCATGGTTAAAGCAGAGGCGGAGCATGGTAACCAGTAACTTCTTGTGGTGCATACCAAAAAAATGGTTCATATGGCTCTGAGCACTATGGGACTTAACATCTGTGGTCATCAGTCCCCTAGAACTTAGAACTACTTAAACCTAACTAACCTAAGGACATCACACACATCCATGCCCGAGGCAGGAGTCCAACCTGCGACCGTAGCCGTCACGCGGTTCCAGACTGAAAAACGTCACTATTACGGGAGTTTTGAAGTCAGACCTATGAAAATTGGTGTTTATTTCTCGGTCAGAAATAAAGAAATACTGTTTCAGCATTTTTGGAAATCCAACCCCTATGGATCAAAGCTCTTTTGAAAATAAATCATTATTAAAGAACTATTAAAGTATTTTTAAAGCTACGTCTATGAAAACTGGTGTTTGACTTATCTGTTACAAGTAAAAAAATACGGGTTACAGTGCTTTTGGAAATTTGACTCCGAAGGGGGTGAAATATGAGATGAAATATTTTATGAAGTATTTAATTATGAACGCATTTTGCAAGATAAATCTTTGAAAATTTGCATTTGGCTTTTCGATTAGAAACAAAAAATACATGTGTCATTGTTTTTGGACATTCAAACCCTATGAGGCTGACATAGGGGATGAAATTATTTGTGGAAATATTTCATTATGCAAGCATTTTTGAAGTCACATCTATGAAAAATTGTACTTGACTTCTTTGTTAGAAATTTTAAAAAGTATGCATGTCACTATTTTTGGAAATTCAGCCCTTAATGAAATGAAGTACGGGGGTGAAATGTTTTATGAAAATGTTTCACTGTGAAAGCATTTTTAAAGTTAAATCTATGAAAATCGGTATTTAGCTACTCGGTTAGAAATGAAAGAAACACGTATTTCACTGTTTGTGGAAACTCAACCACTAACAGAGTGAAACAGGACCACACTGATTTACTGACTCACCCAGCCGAAACCACTAGGGATAAAAATTTGAAATTTGGAAAGGGTGTGGATCTTATACTGTAGGTATCGTTTAAGAAGGGATTGTTCGAAATTGTACTCCTAAAGGGTATGAAATAGGGAATGAAAGGCTTTTTGAAAATATGTCGCTGTTAAGATAGTTTTGAAGATAGAACAACGGAAATTGGTACTCCGTTTCTCAGTCAGAAATAAAAAAATGTTTTTCAGCATTTTTGGAAATTCAACCATTCAGGGATAAAATAGTGGGTGAAAGTTATTTGGAAATTATTCACTGTTAAAGAAATACTAAAGCATTTTTAAAGCTACATCTATGAAAACTGAAACGTGACTTCTCGGTTAGACATTAAAAAAATACATGTTTGAATCTATTTGGAAATTCTGCCCTCTAAGGGAGTGTTGTACTGGATGAAAAGTTGTATGAAATTATTTCATTATGAAAACATTTTCAAAGCTAAATTTATACAAATTTGTATTTGGCTCCTCTGTTAGGAATAAAAAAATACCTATTTGTGGGCAGTCAGTCCCTTAGGGGGTGAAATAGGGGATGAAAATTTTTCAAGACAATATCTAGTTACATTAAAAAAAACTTAAAGCTAAATCTATGAAAGTCTGTATTTCATTTCTCTGTTCGACATAAAGAAATTTGTGTTAGGGAATAAAAGTTCCTACGGAAATATCACCACAAGAACAAAATGGCAGGATTAAGAATAACTTTGGACTCCAGCTACCAGAATCGCTTTTTCGTCAGTACATTCGAAAAGACTATGCTTCTGTCGCTTTAATTGGCGTGAAAAGTTTAGAAGGTGTTGCAGTTTGTGAAACAACATAAAAATTTGATTAAAGAAAAAAATCTGACCAGAACATAAAGACTACGCGAGCGACGCAGCGGGTGCTAAGCTGCTGATCGTATTTTATCTAAGCCGTCAGCATATTTAAGGCCTTCTAGTATTGCGGTGAGCTCCCGTGTGAGTGAAGATGTTTTCGGAGGGAGCTGGAATTGGGCACTGTAATATGTCTGTTTGTCATAATATGCGCTTTCAACGCCATCTGCAGGAAGGAATCTCTCTGTGCAGAGATGGTGCGCACGTTTCCTACCATTTAAAAAGTGCTTTAACCTATGCAAGACCCATAATACTGTAGGTTCCATGTGTGGTGTATCCGTTCGAGTGTCTAAATCTGCTACCGTATTCATGTAAGCTGTTATGAAACATGAATGCTGCGAGACAGTTGTGATTCGGTGACGCAGTGGCGAAATATCATAAACAATATATGCTAGTGGCGGAAGTTTCTTCAGAAACGAGCAACTGCTAGTAAAGCATTACTCTGCCAACATCCGAATCCTCGAAAACAGAGGATCTTGCCCAAACTGTGCGCTTTTGAGTGCGTACTTCGTGTATCATTATTGCTCCCTCTCCCCAGCTTCGATCGCGAATGATGACTGGGAAATGGTTCTTGTTAAACTTCCGTATGAATTTGCATTTCTCAAATTTTACCTTCATAGATCCGTAGGAGATGACTCTTCTAGGACCACACGCTCTCTGACATTTAACAGCAAACCAATTCATGCACAACTTCTCGCTTTTGGAGTCTGTCACTAGAGTTAAATAAGGTTTTGCAACACGCTTTCGCACCAGCTAAATGTGCGTGGGGCGAAACGTACTGCTCCTCTTCGGATCTCTATCTCTTGTGTGAGTCCTGACTGGTAACAAATGTAGACTGGAGGGGGAGGGGGGGGGCAATAGTCGAGTATCGGTCGAACGAGGATTTTGTAAACTACCTCCTGCGTGGGTGGAGTACGCATCGAGTCAGCCTCAGTTCGATATTGCCTTTCTTATAAGAGTTGATCAAAACGTTTCCATCCGAAGCCTGTTCTAATCCCTCGCCCACATGTTATTGCTTATATGGCTGCATCGTAGTCGCTCTGGGTTGCATATAAGTTCCAGTAACGCCCTCAAACGGAAACTTTTGATCGCTCCCTTATACAATGGCGAAAGAAATACACTACTGGCCATTAAAATTGCTACACCAAGAAGAAATGCAGATGATAAACAGATATTCAGCGGACAAATATATTACACTAGAACTGACATGTGATGACTTTTCACGCAATTTGGGTGCATAGATTCTGGGAGATCAGTACCCAGAACAACCACGTCTGGCCGTAATAACGGCCTTGATACGCCTGGGCATTGAGTCAAACAGAGCTTGGATGGCGTGTACAGATACAGCTGTCCATACAGCTTCAACACGATACCACAGTTCATCAAGAGTAGTGACTGGCGTATTGTGACTAGCCAGTTGCTTGGCCACCATGGACCAGACGTTTTCAATTGGTTAGAGATCTGGAGAATGTGCTGGCCAGGGCAGCAGTCGAACATTTTCTGTATCCAGAAAGGCCCGTACAGGACCTGCAAAATGCGGTCGTGCATTATCCTGCTGAAATGTAGGGTTTCGCACGGATCGAATGAAGGGTAGAGGCACGGGTCGTAACACATATGAAATGTAACGTCCTCCGTTCAAAGTGCCGTCAATGCGAATAAGAGGTGACCGAGACGTGTAACCAATGGCACCCCATACCATCACGCCGGGTGATATGCCAGTATGGCGATGACGAATACACGCTTCCAATGTGCGTTCACCGCGATGTCGCCAAAAACGGATGCGACCATCTTGATGCTGTAAACAGAACCTGGATTCATCCGAAAGAATGACGTTGTGCCATTCGTGCACCCAGGTTCGTCGTTGAATATACCATCGCAGGGCTCCTGTCTGTGATGCAGCGTCAAGGGTAACCGCAGCCATGGTCTCCTAGTTGATAGTCCCTGCTGCTGCAAACGTCGTCGAACTGTTCGTGCAGATGGTTGTTGTCTTGCAAACGTCCCCATCTGTTGACTCAGAGATCGAGACGCGGCTGCACGATCCGTTACAGCCATGTGGATAAGATGGCTGTCATCTCGACTGCAATTGATACGAGGCCGTTGGGATCCAAGAAAGCGTTCCGTAATACCCTCCTGAACCCACCGATTCCATATTCTGCTAATAATAATTGGAACTCGACTAACGCGGCCAACAACGTCGCGATAAGATACACCGCAATCGCGATAGGCTACAATCCGATCTTTATCAAAGTCGGAAACGTGATGGTACGCATTTCTCCTCCTTACGCGAGGCATCACAACAACGTTTCACCAGGGAACGCCGGTCAACTGCTGTTTGTGTATGAGAAATCGGTTGGAAACTTTCCTCATGGCAGCACGTTGTAGGTGTCGCCACCGGCGCCAACCTTGTGTGAATGCTCTGTAAAGCTAATCATTTGCATATCACAGCATCTTCTTCCTTCCTGTCGGCTTAATTTCGCGTCTGTAGCACGTCATCTTTGTGGTGTAGCAATTTTAATGACCGATCGTGTAAAATCGCAATACCAAAAAAAAAAATTAATGTAGAGTAATGAAATTTCGCCAATATATTTCTCTAGGATATATATTTAAGTGATTGCAAGATCACAGGTTAATGTAAGCGCGAAACGAGCCGTTGCAAGTGTGAAATGCTGGTACGTAATAATTGGTGTAACCAATGGAATGTTGAATGCAAGTATGCAGACGTGCGTGCATTGTGTTGTAAAGGTGGCAGACGTCAGTTTGTCAGATGGAGTCCCATGCCTGTTGCACTTGGTCGATCAGTACAGGGACAGTCAATGCTGTTTGCGGGTGATGTTGGAGTTGTCCGATGACGTACTATTCGTGCTCGAGTGAGGATAAAACTGGTGATCGAGCAGGCCAACACAAAATGTCGACGTCCTATGGAGCATGTTTTGTTACAACAGCGCCATGTGGGCAAGCCGTATCCCGTGGGATGCTGTTCATGAATGGCAGCACAATAGGTAAAATCATCAGATTGGCAGACAGATTTGCAGTCAGGGTCCTTGGAAATCGCACACCAGGCCGTAAGTCCAGTGTGCTAGGACGCAGATGGGTTGGTTGCATACCCTACGCTGGCCTCCTAATCAACACACAGCCGACACTGGCACCGAGACAGAACTAGCTTTCATCATAAAACACAACAGACCTCCACCCTGCTCCCCAATGGGCTCTCGCTTGACACCACTAAAGTCACAAATGGCGATCAAAAGTATCCGTTTGAGGGCGTTACTGCTACGTATATGCAACCCAGAGCGGCTACGATGCAGGTATATAAGCAATACACCACACATAGAACCTACAGTATTTATGGGACATGCAAAGGTTAAAGCACTTTTTAAATGGTTGGAAACGTGCGCACCGTCTCTGCACAGATAGATCAGTGGAATACATACAACAGGGCCTCTATCACGGAGCTGTCTTTGAAGTAACCAATTCGTAATAGTTCTTTGTCTCACTATGGTGCCAACTGCTGCTCAACTTGCTGCTGCAAATGTAGTACGATGCGCCAGAGTCATACGCTGACCACGATGGTGTTCCTCTCGCGGTAGTACCATGTACACTACTGGCCATTAAAGTTGCTACACCAAGAAGAAATGCATGTTGATAAATGGGTATTCATTGGACAAATATATTATACTAGAACTGACATGTGATTACATTTTCACGCGATTTGGGTGCATAGATTCTGAGAAATCAGTACACAGAACAACCACATGTGGCCCTAATAACGGCCTTTATACGCCTGGGCATTGAGTCAAACAGAGCTTGGATGGCGCGTACAGGTACAGCTGCCCATGCAGCTTCAACACGATACCACAGTTCATCAAGAGTAGTCACTAGCGTATTGTGACGAGCCAGTTGCTCGGCCACCATTGACCAGACGTTTTCAATTGGTTAGAGATCTGGAGAATGTGCTGGCCAGGGCAGCAGTCGAACATTTTCTGTATCCAGAAAGGCCCGTACAGGACCTGCAACATGGGGTCGTGCATTATCCTGCTGAAATTGTCGCAGGGATCGAATGAAGGGTAGAGCCATGCGTCGTAACACATCTGAAATGTAGCGTCCACTGTTCAAAGTGCCGTCAATGCGGACAAGAGGTGACCGAGACGTGTAACCAATGGCACCCCATACCATCACGGCGGGTGATACGCCAGTATGGCGATGACGAATACACGCTTCCGATGTGCGTTCACCGCGATGTCGCCAAACACGGATGCGACCATCATGATGCTGTAAACAGAACCTGGATTCATCCGAAAAAATGACGTTTTGCCATTCGTGCACCCAGGTTCGTCTTTGAGTACACCATCGCAGGCGCTCCTGTCTGTGATGCAGCGTCAAGGGTAACCGCAGCAATGGTCTCCGAGCTGATAGTCAATGCTGCTGCAAACGTCGTCGACCTGTTAGTGCAGATGGTTGTTGTCTTGCAAACGTCCCCATCTGTTGACTCAGGGATCGAGACATGGCTACACGATCCTTTATAGCCATGCGGATAAGATGGCTGTCATCTCGACTGCTAGTGATACGAGGCCGTTGGGATCCAGCACGGCGTTCCGTATTACCCTCCCGAACGCACCGATTCGATGTTCTGCTAACAGTCATTTGATCTCGACGAACGCGAGCAGCAATGTCGCGATACGATAAACCGCAATCGCGATAGGCTACAATCTGACCTTATCTCTGTCGGAAACGTGTTGGTACGCATTTCTCCTCCTTACACGAGGCATCACAACAACGTTTCACCAGGCAACGCCAGTCAACTGCTGTTTGCGTATGAGAAATCGGTTGGAACGTTTCCTCATGTCAGCACGTTGTAGGAGTCGCCACCGGCGCCAATCTTGTGCGAATGCCCTGAAAAGTTTATCATTTGCATATCACAGCATCTACTACCTGTCGGTTAAATTTCGCGTCTGTAGCACGTCATCTTCGTGGTGTAGCAATTTTAATGGCCAGTAGTGTAGCAATCTGGAGTCCGGTCTTCTTGCGACCGTACTTTCTGTGACCCCCACTGCCAGCAATAATGTATAGTGGCTACATTCCTGACATGTCTTTCTGCAATATCCCAGAAGCCCTATTACACGACCTGTTTCAAACTCAGTGAGGTGTCGGTAATGGCGTCTTAAAGGCATTATTCACTAACATTAACTCACCACATCCAATCTCAAAGGTAACTAACCCTCATGACCGTTATAGTGTGTATTTAAAGCAACCCTGATTTGCATCCACATAGAGGCGCTGCTGGCGGATCTCTTATGCGACTGGCCCGCATTCTGAATAGACATCGTTTTTCAGATGTAGAAACACGCCTACCAACTTTCGACAATTTCTGCTTGCTGTTGCGATTGTACAATTAGCTTCCTGTGGTAGTTCCATTTTAAATTGCTCCATACCCCACACTCGTACATATTTAATGAATCCGGCTGCTTCCAGTGATTATTCGGAAGTCATGTAATCATGCAATGATAAGGCTTTCCTCTCGTTTATGCGCAATACGTTACATTTGTTTGTGTCGAGGATGAACAGCCAATCTCTTGCAACAAGCATCGATCCTCTGCAGATCTTCTTGCATTTTCCTAAAATGTTCTATCTTTGTGGCATCATCCGTGTGACAGCTCATGGAGCTACCGACATTACCTACCAGGTCTTTTATACAGGGTGTTCAAAAATGTGTCGAGTACTTTGAGAGGTGGTAGTACTCTCGAAAAAAGAAAAATGAGTCCAATAAACATGGGTCCGTAAATGCATACTTTTCGAGATAAGCGCATGTTTATCGGGAAGGCTGCGTGAAGCTTGGTTGCGGATATTAGCACAGTGTTTCGGCAGGGTATTATGATGTCTTACTCCCAGTACTCTACCTATAATTAGGTGGTCTTCAGTCAGTTGTGCTGTTCGAGTCGTGTTGTAGGCTACGTTAGTTTTCGTCTTTTTGTGTTCCTTATTGTACAATACTGTCAACCCTGGGTAAATATCATGGTGTTTTACCTTCTTCCAAACATGGGTACACTTAAGTGTTAAGCCGCGCGGGATTAGCCGCTGCGCGGCTGGTCCCGGCGGGGGTTCGAGTCCTCCCTCGGGCATGGGTGTGTGTGTTTGTCCTTAGGGTAATTTAGGTTAGGTAGTGTGTAAGCTTAGGGACTGATGACATTATCAGTTAAGTCCCATAAGATTTCACACACTTAAGTGTTTACTGTTATTGCTCTGTCTGTATGTACAAATGGTGTAGTACATTTACATGTTCTCTCTTCCACACCCTGTTAGCAACGGAAGCCTATACTCAACAAGTGAAATGGCGGATATGATATTTTGCTATGGTTTAGCAAAAGGAGATTGCTGTGTGATATGCGGTCCTTAGCAGACAGCATTGACGGAGGACATCGAAAACGTTCAGAGAAGAGCAGCCTGTTTTATACTATCGCGAAATAGGGGAGATATTGTCACGGATATGATACGCGAACTCGGGTGGCAATCATTAAAACAAAAATGTTTTTGGATGTGGCGTGATATTTTCATGATTTTTCAATCTCCAAATTTCCCCCTGACGTCGAAATTATTTTTTTAATGCCCACCCACACAGGGGGTAATGATCATCGTAATAAAATACGAGAAATCAGAACTCGCACGAACATATGTAAGAGTTCGTTTTTTCCACGCGTTGTTCGAGACTGAATCGGCACACAAATTGTGTGAAGGCGATTCTATTAACCCACTACCTGGAACTTTTTTTTTATAAAAGCCTTTTGAGACAACTGAGCGCGTCAAAACGAGTGGTTTCCAATGAATACGAGTTTTACTAACCAGACGATGTTTTAATTCTTATTAATCAATTAAAACATGATAAAGATGAGCTGCTAACTTTCGCAACTCTTCGCTTAGATAAAGCTCAATTTCAGTTTTGTAATCCTCTGATGACACGGAATCGATTGATATACGTTTCAATTATATCCTATACTGAAGCGCCAAAAAGACTGGTATAGAGGTATGTAAACAGACAGGATACGGTGCTGCGGTCGGCAACGCTTATATAAGACAAGAGGTAACTGGCGCAGTTGTTAGATAGGTTAATGTAGCTACAATGGCAGGTTATTAAGATTTAAGTGAGTTTGAACTTGGTGTTACAGATGGGACACAGCATCTCCGAGGTAGCGATGAAGTGGGGATTTTTTCCGCACGACCCTTTCACGACTGTACCGTGAATATCAGGAATCCGGTGAAACATCAAATCTGCGACATCGCTGCTGCCGGAAAAGGATCCGGCAAGAACGGGACCGACGACGACTGAAGAGAATCCTTCAGCGTGACAGAAGCGCAACCCCTGCACAGTCAGCGTGCGAACCATTCAACGAAACGTTATCGATATGGGCTTTCTGAGCCGAAAGCCCACTCGTGTACCCTTGATGACTGCACGACACAAAGATTTGCGCCTCGCTTAGGCCCGTCAACACCGACATCGTACTGTTGATGACTGGAAACATGTTGCCTGGTATGACGAGTCTCGCTTCAAATTGTAGCGGGCGGATGGACGTTTACGGGCATGGAGACAACCCAATGATTCCATGGACCTTGCATGTTAGCAGGGGACTGTCCAGGCTGGTGGAGGCTCTGTAATGGTTAGGGGCGTGTGCAGTTGGAGTGATATGGGACTCCTGATACGTCTAGATACGATTCTGACGGGTGACACGTACGTAAGCATCCTGTCTGATCACCTACATTCATTCATGGCCATTGTGCATTCCGACGGACTTGGGCAGTTCAAGAAGGACAATGCGACATCGCACACGTCCAAAATTGCTACAGAGTGGCTCAAGGAACACTCTTCTGAGTTTAATCACTTCCGCTGGCCACCAAACTCCCAAGACATGAACATTATTGAGCATATCTGGGAGGCCTTGCGACGTGCTGTTCAGAAGAGATCCCCACCCCCTCGTACTCTTACAGATTTATGGGCAGTCCTGTAGGGTTCATGGTGTCAGTTCCCTCCAGATCTACTACAGACATTAGTAGAGTCCATGCCACGCACTGTTGCGGCACTTCTGTGTGTTCGCGTGGGCCCTGCTCGATATTTGGCAGGGATACCAGTTTCTTTGGCTCTTTAGCGTATTTGATTTTTATTATGGCTATCGATTTTTGTTTTTGTATATTTTAGGCTTTTCGTATTCCTTTCTGTCTGGTTTAGTCAACATACTATAAACACGATTTTCATGGGAATAGAATCAGCAGTTTGTGAGGGACTGCGAATATCATTCGGTTGCACTGATTTGTCCAACTAGGTGACCATGAGCATAACTTAAAATTACATGGAACTAAATTTGAATCAGAAGACACGCTACAATATAAATTAATCGGCGCCATAACAACGACTTCACAAACTACCGTGTTAAGAGCAGATCACTCATCTGAGGATGTCAGTCTTGCCACATTATCGAGTCTGTTGCAATCAAGCGACTACGAAAGTAATGGGTTGGTGCAGAAATTCGTAGCGTTTTTCCATTGTTGTTGTTATGGTCTTCAGTCCTAAGACTGGTTTGATGCAGCTCTCCATGCTACTTTATCCTGTACAAGCTTCTTCATCTCCCAGTACCTACTGCAACCTACATCCTTCTGAATCTGTTTGGTGTATTCATCTCTTGGTCTCCCTCTACGATTTTTACCCTCCACACTGCCCTCCAATACTAAATTGGTGGTCCCTAGATGCCTCAGAACATGTCCTACCAACTGATCCCTTCTTTTGGTCAAGTTGTGCCACAAACTTCTCTTCTCCCCAATCCTATTCAATACTTCCTCATTAGTTATGTGATCTACCCATCTAATCTTCAGCATTCTTCTGTAGCACCACATTTCGAAAGCTTCTATTCTCTTCTTGTCCAAACTATTTATCGTCCATGTTTCACTTCCATACATGGCTACACACCATACAAATACTTTCAGAAATGACTTCCTGACACTTAAATCTATACTTGATGTTAACAAATTTCTCTTCTTCAGAAACGCTTTCCTTGCCATTGCCAGTCTACATTTTATATCCTCTCTACTTCGACCATCATCAGTTATTTTGCTCCCCAAATAGCAAAACTCCTTTACTACTTTAAGTGTCTCATTTCCTAATCTAATTCCCTCAGCAGCACCCGATTTAATTCGTCTACATTCCATTATCCTCGTTTTGCTTTTGTTGATATCCTCCTTTCAAGACCCTATCCATTCCGTTCAATTGCTCTTCCAAGTCATTTGCTGTCTCTGACAGAATGACAATGTCATCGGCGAACCTCAAAGTTTTTATTTCTTCTCCATGGATTTTAATACCTACTCCGAATTTTTCTTTTGTTTCCTTCACAGCTTGCTCAATATACAGATTGAATAACATAGGGGAGAGACTACAACCCTGTCTCACTCCCTTCCCAACTGCCATCTGGTTTCTGTACAAATTGTAAATAGCCTTTTGCTCCCTGTATTTTACCCCTGCCACCTTCAGAATTTGAAAGATAGTATTCCAGTCAACATTGTCAAAAGCTTTCTCTAAGTCTACAAATGCTACAAACGTAGGTTTGCCCTTCCTTAATGTAGCTTCTAAGATAAGTCGTGGGGTCAGTATTGCCTCACGTGTTCCAACATTTCTACGAAATCCAAACTGATCTTCCCCGAGGTCGGCTTCTACTAGTTTTTCCATTCGTCGGTAAAGAATTCGCGTTAGTGTTTTGCAGCTGTGACTTATTAAACTGATAGTTCGGTAATTTTCACATCTGTCAACACCTGCTTTCTTTGGGATTGGAATTATTATATTCTTCTTGAAGTCTGAGGGTATTTCGCCTGTCTCATACATCTTGCTCACCAGATGGTAGAGTTTTGTCAGGACTGGTTCTCTCAAGGCCCTCAGTAATTCCAATGGAATGTTGTCTACTCCGGGGGCCTTGTTTCGACTCAGGTCTTTCAGTGCTCTGTCAAACTTTTCACGCAGTATCGTATCTCTCATTTCATCTTCATCCTCTTCCATTTCCATAAAATTGTCCTGAAGTACATCGCCCTTGTATAGACCCTCTATATACTCCTTCCACCTTTCTACTTTCCCCTCTTTGCTTAGAACTGGGTTTCCATCTGAGCTCTTGATGTTCATACAAGTGGTTCTCTTATCTCCAAAGGTCTCTTTAATTTTCCTGTAGGCAGTATCTATCTTACCCCTAGTGGGATAGGCCTCTACATCCTTACACTTGTCCTCTAGCCATCCCTGCTTAGCCATTTTGCACTTCCTGTCGATCTCATTTGTGTGATGTTTGTATTCCTTTTTGCCTGCTTCATTTACTGCATTTTTATATTTTCTCCTTTCATCAATTAAATTCAGTATTTCTTCTGTTACCCAAGGGTTTCTACTAGCCCTCGTCTTTTTACCTACTTGATCCTCTGCTGCCTTCACTACTTCATCCCTCAAAGCTACCCATTCTTCTTCTACTGTATTTCTTTCCTCCATTCCTGTCAATTGTTCCCTTATGCTCTCCCTGAAACTCTGTACAACCTCTGGTTCTTTCAGTTTGTCCAGGTCCCATCTCCTTAAATTCCCACCTTTTTGCAGTTTCTTCAGTTTTAATCTACAGGTCATAACCAATATATTGTGGTCAGAGTCCACATCTGCCCCTAGAAATGGCCTACAATTTAAAACCAGGTTCCTAAATCTCTGTGTTCCAACAGATGCATAGTATTATGTTTCGTGGATCAGCGCAGTTCTTTTCGCTGGGAGTTGCTGCTTTGTTTGGGCTTAACCAGTGCTTTCTTCTTCTTATGTTAGCATAAAAACACCATCTCTGGTCACCAGTAACGATACAGGATAGGATTGGTCGGTGTTTTTCAGGAGCCAAGCAGAGATACACATCTGACCGCCCGCTAATTTTCGAGATTTTTGGCTTAGAGCATGCGATTGTTGAACCTTCCCCATTGCATGCAAATGTTACACGGTGGTAGAATGATTACAGTTCAACACATTTGCAAGTTCTGGAGTACAATTACTTAGATGATGGTTGATTAATGCCTGTTAACGATCTTCGTCAAATCCCCAATGTTTTCATTAACGTGGGGATTCACTAATGTCAAAACGAACCATTATCTTGATTAATGCCTGTTAACGATCTTCGTCAAATCCCCAATGTTTTCATTAACGTGGGGAATCACTAATGTCAAAACGAACCATTATGTTGCCGTGCTCTGTACAGTGGCACTATCCCCACACACGGCTCAAATGTTTCTGGCTGCTTTCGCAACAGAAGAGTATGTCGGAAATGTTCCGATTTTTCAACTTGGCACTCCATTTTCTGGCGTCCACAGCTCCACTCACTATCTCCAAAAAAAATGGTTCAAATGGCTCTGAGCACTATGGGACTTATCATCTGAGGTCATCAGTTCCCTATAACTTAGAACTACTTAAACCTAACTAACCTAAGGACATCACACACATCCATGCCCGAGGGAGGATTCGAATCTGCGACCGTAGCAGCAGCGCAGTTCCGGACTGAAGCGTCTAGAACCGTTCGGCCACAGTGGCCGGCATCACACCACAAATGGCTGAGTTTGGAATGGTGCCATGAACAGGAAGCATGGATTGCTGATGAATAACGTCATGTTGTGTTCAGCGATGAATTGCGGTTCGGCACTATCACGGATGATCATCGTCGGCGGGTTTGGTGGCTGGGAAGAGGTCATAGCGAAGCACAGCGGTGTTAACTGCACTCCAGGTGCCATGGTGTGGGGAGCCGTCGGGTATCAATGCAGGCCACGGTTGGTAGTGATTGAGGGACTTCGGACAGCAGAGCAGCACGTCACGGACATCCTGTTTCTCAGGTGACAGCGTTATGGTGCCATTTTTAAACATGGCAATGGAACGCATGGAACATGTCTCTGTGAACTGTCTGTGTGACGCTGAGATGGTCTCTTGACCAGCAAGATCACCAGATATGTCCCAAATAGAACGTTTGTGGGTTCAGACCTGACGTCCAGGCTGTCGTGGTGCCAGTACCTGGGATATGGAGTACCAGTATCAGCAGGTGAAGGCCAACTGGTGGTGACCTACAGTAAGAAAACGGCGTTAGAAAGGACCTATTTAAACGTAATTATCCATTATAGCGGTATAATTCAGTGTAAACAAATATTTAGGACATAGTACTTCTAGTTATGTTTTATTTACGTGAGTATTTTTTTACATTGTGTTCGATCGTTACGAAGGAAAGTTACGTTAAATAGGTCCTTTCTAACATCGTTTTTAACGTAGCGCACCACCATCCTAAGGACCTCTTATCGTAAGGGAGAATAAGGAGCCAAAAACTTATGTAAACTATAGCAAATATGTATTTTGAATTGAATAACCGTCTGAAGATGACTGTCGGTTCGTAACCAATTACGGTGCTATTTATGAAAATAAATAGCGTTATCAGTGGTGGCCAGTTGCTTTCTTCTTCTTCTTCTTTCGTCGGAGGAGGGCCAATTGCCCCAAGTACTGGAGACTAGGAGTAAGTGGAGCGACTGAGGTATCGGCACGTTCAATGATGGTGGGGAAAAGAGAATAATCAAAGTGGGGATCATCTGGGACGGAGAAGACCTCTGAAAGGTGGGAAGCGAAGTGGTTGGCCTTACTGAGTTTGTCAGGAATGGGGCGGTCGTTATGGAGAAGGGGGTAGTGGGGAGCGGAATGGGAACCAGTAAAGCGATGGGAGGTGGACCAGTACTTGGAGGAGTTGATAGGGCGGGTGGCGTTGAGTCGTGTGCAGGTCTGGTGCCAGTCTCGGCATTTCGTCGCTGTAATAAGGTTCTGTATGTGTCGCTGTATTTGCTGGTGGTGTTGGAGTGTATCCCTGTCACGAGTGTGCAGGAAGGAGCGATAGAGGCGGGGGGGATTCACGACGGAGGAGGACAGCCCACGGAGGAAGAGTGGGACGGTGGAGGTGAATGGTTTTAGTAGGAACATGGGCCTCCACGGCGTCAGTAATTACCATCTGAAGGAAAGACGAGGCGTGGATGATGTCGTGAGGATGGCGATAGGTAAGAGGGTAGCTTTCGACCTGGGTGTTAGATTCCCGATAGGCATCCCAGTTGGCACGGTGGTAGTCATGGACGACCTTGGGAGGGGGTGCAGGGTGGGGAGTCGGAGGGGGGCGGTGAGCAGACGTTATGGTGAGAAGGACGGGGAGGTGATCGCTATCTGTGGAGTCAAGGATGGCGACGGCGATACCCCCAAGGAGGTTGGCGGAGGCAATCACAACATCTGGGGTGGTGTCACTTTCGGGTCGGGTGTGCTGGGGAAGGGGAACAAGGCCACCTTGGATCGTGGAGAGGAACTGATGCCACCGCCGAAGGCGGCAGGAGAGCGGCTATGGACGTTGAGGTCGGCGGCAGTTACGTAGGTGGAGGAGGTGCTTCCCGGAGTCAACTTTATAGCAAATAATTGGCGCGAAAACGCATGCGCATTGGCCTCCGTCACAGGAGCGTCCTCTATCGAAATCCGCGCCCTCTGGAGCTAATGTTCTATCTGTGGCGCGCATGCGCATGTGTAAAGGTGAAAACTACATGTCCGCCCTCTGTCGGAATGCGCGCCCGCGTCGGTAAAAAGAGACGTCAAATGTCGCCAGACGTGTCATTATGAATAAAATGTCTTCTCTCAGAGGAAATTAGAGAGATCACCGGGTCCCAGGCCTTGTCCAGCTGAAAACCGCCATCACGATTTCTAAGATTTTGCGCTAGGCGTATCTCCACAGATTCTTTAATGACCGAATCCCAGAAAGTTTTCGCTGGAGACAAGATTTTCGTGGCAGAAAAATTCATAGCGTGTCCTGTGGTTATACAGTGTTCAGCTACGGCCGACTTACTGGGCTACGAAAGGCGAGTGTAGCTTTCGTGTTCAACGCATCTTTCATGTACTGTGCGAGTCGTCTGACCGATGTAAGTTTGTGGTGGTATGTGGCATTAGATGTCTACGCACAGGTCATGTAATTCGCGTAAATAGCAGACCGCTGATTTGTGTACGCGGTGATGGCGCCCGATAGTGACCCAGACTAGGTCCAGAGGATTTACATCAGGCGAATTTGAGACATCAACGTGAGTTCACTATAATGTTCCTCAAACCACCGCAGCACGGTTCTGGCTCCGAGGCACGGACAGTTATATTGCTGATAGATGACATCGCCGTCGGGGAAGACATCAAGCATGAAGGATGAAGGGATGCAGGTGGATCACAGCTGTCAGCAAGTGCAGGAAAATGCTTCCCATAGCATAATAGTGCTTCCACCAGCCTTCGTCCACGGCCCACTGCACGTTTCGAGCCTGCGCTCACCCGATGACGGCACTTGTGTAGACGACCATCAGTCTAGTGTAGCATAAATGTGATTCACCCACAACAGCCGACAGGTTTCAATTGATCGGTGGTCGAATCCCGATGGTCTCATGCCCACTGCAGTCGTAATTGATGATGTCGTTGGTCAATATGTGAACACTTGAGGATGGTCTGATTGTGGAGCTCCGTGTTCCATAATGTACGATAACTGGTGTGCTCTAGAACACTTGTACGTGCACCATCATTGTGATCTTTGGGCAGAGATGCCACAAATCACTATCTGTCCTACTTTACAGAGCAGACAAGCCCCGAACCTCACGTTCTGTGAAAAGTCGTGGACGTCCAACCTTTTAGCGCCTAGTGGTAGTTCCACTGTTCCTCTACCTCTGTTCGTAGATGCTCACGACGGTAGTACGTGAACAATCGACCAGCTTCGCCGTTTTAGAGATACTCATTCACAGGCTCTGCGTAATAACTTTGTCAAAGTCGCTGATCTCAATGGATTTTTCCCATTTTCAGCCCATATTTTCGCTAGGGTGAACCCCATCCGTGTCTGCTCCGCTAACACATTTTTGTTACCGCGTCCCGTGCCCACAACGCACCCAACGTCGCGATGGCAGTAGTCATAATATTTTGGCTTATCAGTGTATAAGGGGCATGAACAACGTCAGGTGTTGAGTGAGCACTGTGAAGGACACAGAGATGCCACCTACTGGTGTGAGATAGCGTTATCAGTGTGTGACAGAGTTTGAGAGGGATCTCGTTGTGGGCCTGGATTTGGATAGTTGATCGATCGTGCAGTATCCAGATTTTTGAGGCATTCGAATGTGACAGTGCCTCGATTTTAGAACGTTGGGGAAGAGATACTGTCATAACCTGTTCACGTCTGTGCTTCCCACCTGAGAACAAGCAATGGAGTCCTTGGAACACTGTGTCATCCCGCACCACTGGTAGGATAGTAGCAGCAACCGCACTAAGGAGTTACCGTCTCAGGCGTAGGCTCTCGTTAACACCACAACACAAACGGAGAATGGTACCACGACCATGAATCATGGATTGCTGATGAATGGCGTCGCACTGTTCAGCGAGTCTGGCGCTTTTGCGCTATCCCGGATGACCATCGTTGGCCTGTAGGGCGGTCACGTGGGAAGAGCTCCCATTCTGTCACTGTTCCGCAGAGGCACAGTGGTGTCACTGTACTCCTGGCGCTACGGTGTGGAGAGCCGTCGGGTCTGACTTCTGGTCATAAGTGACTGAGGGAACTCTGATGGTACGACAGTATGTCACGCACGTCCTTATGCGACAGTACTGTAGTGCCATTTTTCAGCAGGACAATGCACGTCCCTACATGGCACGTGTCTCTATGTATTGCCTGCTTGATGATGAGGTACTACCAGGGCCAGTAAGAACGCCAGATCTATTCCCGATATAGGCCTAGCATAAAGGGACCTGCTCGGACGTCAACTAAGTCCCAGTGCCAGCATGCAGGATATCGAGGACCAGTTACGGCAGTTGCGGACCAGCTTGCCCTAGGAGAGGATACAACGGCTTTATGACACGCTTCCCAACCACATCAGTTCATGCATCCAGGCCAGAGGGGGTGCAAAGCCATGCTGATAAGTGGGCTCGTACTGCCAAGTTCTTTGTAAATCTGACTCGATTTTGTAATTGCTGAACTAACGTCACATACGCTCTCGTAAACTGACGTACGGCCGGGGGAGCGGTATGCAGACCACATACCCCCTCCATATCTGCATCCAGTAACGCCTGAGGGTTGAGGACAACTGGAGGTCGGTCGGTTCTGTTGGGCCTCCATGGTCTGTTGGGGCAGCGTTGTTTTTTTGCAATCTCAACCCGTGAAGTTTCATTTCGTTTCCTGCTTCCACTCTGGGTGCTTCAATATTTTTGTCATGTAGTGTATTATGTATAATAATAATAACTGTCATAATAGCAGTGACAAGACTACTTCAAACAAGATTTGTACATACATATGGAATAACAGTACTAACAACTAGTAGCAACTAATCAATAATAATAGCAGTATTACTACAAGTATTATTATTATTATTATTATTATTATTATTATTTATTTCCTTTCTCAGACGTTATGTCTGGTTAAAAATGGAAAGTGACGCGGACCTTGATCAAGCGTGACTTCCTTTTAACTGTACGGTATATGTTACATTGCATTTAGGAACTTTCGGGTAATTGAACATGTATCAATAATTACAGATTTCTGTAGTTGTATATATACGTTTGGATGTATTATTATTATTATTGGTAATGGGAAAGATATATGCTGGCTACAGGAAAATTAAAGAAACGTTAGGAGTAAAGAGAAGCGACTTGATGAATATCAAGAGCTCAGATGGCGAGCCAGTGCTAAGCATTATTATGGAAATCGAAGTCGAAGTGGATGAAGAGGAGGTGGGACATATGGCACTGCGAGAAGAATGTGACAGCACTGAATGACCTTAGTCGAAACTAGACCCCTGCCATAGATGACATCCCTCAGAATATCTCTCTGTCTCTATACCACGACAAAACTATTCTACCTGGTATGCGAGATACACGAGACAGGCAAAATACGTGTAGTCCATCAGAAGGATGTATTTATTTTAATTCCAAAGAAGGTAATTGCTGATGATTTCGAATATTGCCGAAAAATCATTTTAATAAGTCATGGTTCACCGATGGTCCAATGAGGCGTTTACCTGCAGTATTTGAAGCTTGTAGTTCAGTCCTGAAGTGGTTCAGTGATGTTTGGCGGTGTTTCTCGTATCATGATTTGTGCCCACCAACAAGTTTGAATTTCAGAGAGTGGCTATACGTCCGCCAAATTTGAAGGAAATCTCTCGTGTATTCGAGACCGTAGTCTGTTTTGTCACGATTCATTGAAATTATCTTTAACCTTCTTAAAATAGCTCAAGCTGACTATTTCATCTGAGAAAACGCAGCCGGCCGAAGTGGCCGTGCGGTTCTAGGCGCTGCAGTCTGGAACCGTGAGACCGCTACGGTCGCAGGTTCGAATCCTGCCTCGGGCATGGATGTGTGTGATGTCCTTAGGTTAGTTAGGTTTAACTAGTTCTAAGTTCTAGGGGACTTATGACCTCAGAAGTTGAGTCCCATAGTGCACAGAGCCATGTGTGAACCAAAACGCAGTGAAGTGTTGTTGGGTGAGATGATTCACAAACTTTCGTAAGTAGCTGTACGCTATGCCGTAGCAAAACAAAAATGTAGTCAGAGCCAATTTCCTTATTTGCTGAGGATATCACGATACTTTACCACTTGCTTGAGGTTCCAACAGCCCCTTCAACAGAACAGTTAAGTTTTCAGTATTTAACACACCAGAAACTGAATTACATATCTTTTTTTCCAAACCATCAACTGAAGTTTTCAAGTGCACAACTATTATTTTGTATCGCACACTAAGTTGATGTATACGCTTCTTCAGTAGAACATTCATTGCTTCTACTCAGTCACATTGTGCTTTCAGCTTTTTTTGAACATGCAAGGCAGTAAATTTGACATCATAAACAGGTGTACTAGCCACCAAGAGAATGAAATTCTACCATAAGATTATAATAATAGTTTTACTGCATAAAAAATAGAAATTATCAGTATCCATCAGTGTCTACATACTTAATCGTAACCGAGTATTTACGAGCCTGATTTTAAATCGTTGGGCTTTTCTTAATGTTCCAACCACAGTGGAGATGTCAGTTGGGTTAACGTGGGTTGCCACAAGGGGCGCTGTAAATCGTGTTAGTCACGGTGTGAAATTTTAACTCGTCGGTGCCCGCTCATTCAGGTTACCGTGAACGTGAAATAAGATAATGCGTTTCGTTCTACACAATCATGATGAGTAAACTGCGGAAACTACCGTCTTTCAAGATGAAAAACGCGCTCACCACAGAGCTGTACGCGTACGTCCCTGGTCTGGCAATCACACAGTCATCCTGTCGCACCGCGCGCCTCGATCACCCAATTTTAATCCCACCGAAAACATCTGTGACTATATGGAGCAGCAGGTGGTGGAACTAAACAGTCGGCATGCTCGCAGGTTGCTAGCTGTGCGGGATGTAAGCGTCAATCAGTGGGAGAAGTGAATGTGGCGCATTCCTCGCCGAAATTAGGCTATTAAGAAGACCGGAGACGGTGTTACACGATATTACAGTCTTGCCTCCGAGGATGACTAATTTTTTATCCGGTGTGCTAGTTTCACAGAAGGAACATTAGAAAAAAATATTTTTTATTCTAGTAGAATTTTTAACACTTACTCATTTTAACCATATTCGCCTCATCCGATTTCTGGATGGGTGCTAAAGACCTAGATGTCGTGTCCCAAACAATTATATCATCCATAAGTGGTATTTGTTCTTTCATATACGTCCTAAAGAACAGACACCATTTCGATCATATAGCCACTGTGAATCAAGATACAAAGGAGTTAAAAATATTAGCTGCCAGTGGACATTGATTTATATTAATGGGGCAAGTTGAAAATCTGTTAACAAAATGGCTCTAAGCACTATGGGAATTAACATCTGAGGTCATCAGTCCCATAGACTTGGAACTACAGCTGGCCGGTGTGGCCGAGCTGTTGTAGGCTCTACAGTCTGGAGCCGCACGACCGCTACGGTCGCAGGTTCGAATCCTGCCTCGGGCATGGGTGTGTGTGTTGTCCTTAGGTTAGTTAGGTTTAAGTAGTTCTAAGTTCTAGGCGGCGGATGACCTCAGAAGTTAAATCCCATAGTGATCAGAGCCAAAACTTGAACTACTTACACCTAACTAACCTAAAGACAGCACACGCATCCATGCCCGAGGCAGGATTCGAACCTGCGACCGTAGTAGCACCGCGGTTCCGGACTGAAGCGCCTAGAACCAATCGGTCACAACGGCCGGCTTGAAAATCTGTGCCGGACCGGGATTCTCAACCGGAGTCCCCTACTTCCAAGGCAGATGCACTGACCACTACGCCATCCGGACACAATTGTCACCACAACCTCAAGCTCGAACTCTTAGGGGAATCGGCGAGATGCCACGAGTAATGAGGCTAATGAGTGGGGGCATTGTATCAGCAGTGTGTGGTATAAGTTGAGCATTTGGGTCTGACGGGAGACGTACTATGGTAGTCCCTGCAATTGCGGTGACCACAGGGTCCAGATGGCGTACTGATCAGAGCGTCTGCCTAGTAAGGAGACGACACAGGTTCGAATCCTCGTTCTGCACAAATTTCCAACTTGCCCCATTGATATAAATCAATGCCCACAAGCAGCAAATGTCTTTAATTCCTTTGTGTCCGCGCTAGTAATGCCGGCACGGTAGCTCAGCGTGTTCGGTCAGAGAGCTATTTGGCCTCTGTAATAAAAAAAACTGAGTGCTTCCACTCAACAAACGAACTTGAACAGATGTCATGTGACGTCCGCAACGACCAAACACAATGAAAAAAAAAAAAAGTAGCTGAGCGGTCAGCGCTACAGAATGTCAATCCTGAGTGCCCGGGTTCGATTTCCGGCTGGGTCGGAGATTTTCTCCGCTCAGGGACTGGGTATTGTGTTGACCTAATCATCATCATGTCATGCCAATCGACGCGCAAGTCGCCGAAGTGGAGTCAAATCGAAAGACTTGCACCCGGCGAACGGTCTACCCAACGGGAGACCCTAGTCACACGACATTTATATTTTACCATATCACACCAAAACATATACAGTATAAGGTAAGATATGAAATTCGTGGCGGAAAATGTGATTTTCAGTGTTTTCTATATGAATGTTCTACAAACGTCTCGCAAGTGTAAATAAGTAACGGCATCCTACTCCCTACTGCGTCCATGGGCTCTGTGACGCGCAGAGTATTTATGCCGATGTTGACGGACGAGCTAAGTTCAGAATGAGAGCACACTTACTCCAAATGTGGAATTTCCGAGTAAATAAATCCCTTCAAAGGAAGTGCATAGGCACGCCGCTTGTGTTGCTGACAGCAGAGGGAGTGGCGAGAAGACGCCTGCGAGGCAGCGAAGTCTTATGATGGATGCGGTGGAGAGGTACCTCCTGCACCCGTATCATAAACGTGTTGCCCTTAGGGAGTAGAGATACTCTTCCAACCTGTATCAGGCTATTATGCCTGAAAGAGAGCAGATATCGACGAATAGCCCAAAAATATAGAACCTAGCTCAATTTAATATTTAAAAAAAACGGTGAATGAAGAATAATACTTAGTTAATGTCAATAAAACAAATCTCACGCGGGCTCGTGGATTTTTCATGCCGTGTTCCTTGACTTCCAGAAAGCGTTCGATACTGTTACGAATTGTCACCTGATGAATAACGTATGGAATATCAGACCAGCTGTGTGATTGTTTAAAATACGTCGTAGAAAACGAAATACAGCATGTTATTCTCAACGGAAAGAAATCGTCAGACGCATATGTAATTTCGGGAGTACACGAATGGAGTGTTATAGGACGAATAAAAAAATGACTCTGAGCACTATGGGACTCAACTTCTGAGGTCATTAGTCCCCTATAACTTAGAACTAGTTAAACCTAATTAACCTAAGGACATCACACACATCCATGCCCGAGGCAGGATTCGAACCTGCGACCGCAGCGGCCTCGCGGTTCCAGACTGCAGCGCCTAGAACCGCACGGCCACTTCGGCCGGCTAGGACGAATAACCTTCACAATATACGACGACGTACTGAAAAACCGTGCCTTCGAATATTTTATGTGAAAACTCTTCAAGCTTTTTAAAAAGAACAGAAGTTATTAACATTCTACGTCTTTATTCTTCGTGTCTACATTTTGCAGCGCCCTGCCACTCAAGGGCTCAGATTGTAGCACGTAGCCTGGTAACGTAGCTATGTCGGTGCATGGGAAACAGCGTACCGTAATCGAGTTTAGGATTCCATGAGTTCGTCCGCACGTGGAGCACCATGTCCTTCAGCATGACAATGCCAGATGACACACGAGCGTTACGACATCTGCAACAAGACGCCTAACGTTCACTGTCATTCACCATCCTCCTTACAGTCCCGACTTGGCTTCATCCGATTTTCATCTCTTCCCAAAACTTAAAAAGAACACCTTCGAGGTCTTCACTTTGATGATGATGAAGTGATGCAAGGAGAGGCGAATTTGTGGCAGCGTTAGCAAAGCCAATAATTCTACAGTTAAAGTATCAACAAACAGGTCTTTCGGTAGGAGATGTGTGTTCGTCGCCGGGGTGACTATGTTGAGTAATACACTGAAGCGCTGAAGAAGCTGGTATAGGCATGCGCAATCAAATACTGAGATACACAAACAGGCAGAATACGGCGCTGTGGTCCGCAACGCCTATATAAGACAGCAAGTGTCTGGCGCTGTTGTTAGATCCCTTACTGCTGCTACAATGGCAGATTATTAAGATTTAAGTGAGTTTGAAAGTGGTGACGTAGTCGGCACACGAGCGATAGGACACAGCATCTCCGAGGTAGCGATGAAGCGGGGATTTTTCCGTACGACCATTTCACGAGTGTACCGTGAATATCAGGAATCCGGTAAAACATCCGATCTCCGACATCGCTCCGGCTGGAATAAGATCCTTCAAGAACGGGACCAACGACGACTGAAGAGAATCGTTCAACGTGACAGAAGTGGAACCCTTCCGCAAATTGCTGCAGATTTCAATGCTGGTACATCGACAAATGTCAGCGTGCGAACCATTCAACGAAACATCACCCATATCGGCTTTCGTAACCGAAGGCCCTCTCGTGTACCCTTGTTGACTGCAGGACACAAAGCTTAACCCCTCGCCTGGGCCCGTCAACACCGACATTGGACCGTTGATGACTGAAAACATGTTGCCTGGTCAGACGCTTGGTAGCCGAGCGGTTCTAGGCGCTTCAGTCCGGAACCGCGATGCTGCTGCGGTCGCAGGTTCGAATCCTGCCTCGGGCATGGATGTGTGTGATGTCCTTAGGTTAGTTAGGTTTAAGTAGTTCTAAGTTCTAGGGGTCTGATGACCTCAGATGTTAAGTCCCATAGTGCTCAGAGCCATTTGAACCTGGTCAGACGAGTCTCGTCTCAAATTATATCGAGCGGATGGACGTGTGCGAGTGTAGAGACAACCTCATGAATCCATGGACTCTGCATGTCAGCTGCTGGAAGCTCTGTAACGGTGTTGGGCGTGCGGTTGGAGTGATATGGGAACCCTGATACGTCTAGATACGACTCTGATGGGTGACACGTACATAAACATGCTGTCTGATCACCTGAACCCATTCATGTCCATTGTGCATTCCGACGGACTTGGGCAGTTCAAGGAGGTCAATGCGACATCGCACACGTCTAAAATTGCTACAGAGCGGTTCCAGGAACACTTTTCTGAGTTTAAACACTTCCGCTGGCCACCAAACTCCCCAGATATGAACATTATTGAACATATCTGAAACGCCTTGCAACGTGCTGTTCAGAAGAGATCTCCAGCCGCTAGTACTCTTACGGATTTATGGACACCTCTGCAGGATTCGTGGTGTCAGTTCCCTCCAGCACTACTTCAGACATTAGTCGAGTCAATGCCATGTCGCGTTGCGGCACTTCTGCGTGCTCGCGGGGCCCGTACACGATATTAGGCAGATGTACCAGTTTCTTTGGCTCTGTAGTATAAATACGTAGATGTGAGGAATAAAGATATAGAACGTTAATAACGTTTGTTTCAACTAAAAATCTTTAAGAGTTTACATATAAAAATTATGAGGCATTATTTTCCAGCACGCACTCGTATATAAACAGCCTAGTGCATAACGTCGGAAATTCCATGAGACTCTTCGCGAATGACGATGTTGTAAACAGAGATGTTGCAACGCTAGAAAATAGTGGCGAAATGCAGGAATACCTCGACAGGATCAACATTTGGTTAGGAACGCGCGTAAAAAATGTCATGTATTACCTATAAATAAACAGAAAGACCCATTACTGTACGATCACGCGATTTATGAAACATCACTGGAAGCAGTCACATCCATTAAACATCTGGGAGTAGGCATACTCAAACTATTTAAAGTGGAACGATAACATAAATCTAATCGCAGGAAACTCAAAAGCCAGACAGATTCGTTGGAAGAATCCTGAAGAAACGTAGCCTATCCACGAAGAACATTCGAATATTCGGATCTGCGTCCAATAGGATTAACAGAGGAAATAGAGAAGATTCAACGAAGAGCAGTGCATTTTGCCTTAGGTCCATTGAGTAAGCACCAAAGCGTCGCAGAGATGCACATCCATCTCCAAGGGCAGATGTTACGGGAGAGCGTTCTGCATTATGGTGTGATTTGCTGTTAACATTCTCATACACACTAAGAGATGGCTTCCGGAGTATAGATGTAGGTGTCCTTCTTAATGTTGAACGAGGAACTCGTGTGTCAATGAGGGTTCTGCTTAATTTTAATTATCCCTTTTTATACATTGCCTGAAGAAAGTGACACATCCAGAAGACATGGTCGGCTGTCAATATAACTTCGCACACGTAGGCACCATCGGAGGATATTAAATAATTGGAGATGCAATTATCTGGAGCAGATAGGAAGGTCACCACAGTACGTCAGTGTTCTTCGTGTCTAGTGCTGCCACCAGGGCTGGCAAGGTATATAAGCAACAGGAACAGCGTCAGATGCTGAGTGGTCACTGTGAAAGACACTGAGATGGTGCGTGCTCGTGTGAGACAGCATTATCAGCACGTGACGGAGTTTGAAAGGAGACTCGTTTGGCCGGCTGGTCGAACTGTGCAGTATACATATTTGTGGGGCATTCGGATGTGAAAGCTGTCCGATGTTAGATAGCATAGGAACGTGTGGTCAGGTATACTAGACGTCAAGGTTCCAGCCGATCAAGTCTGATCAGAAAACAATTAATGAACTCCCTCCAACAATCATGCTGTCCCGCACCATTGGTAACTGAATAGTCTAAAGTAAACTAAACTCCGTCCGGACAGGCCATGAAGGTTCAACGGTACCAACCGGCCGCCGTGTCATCCTGAGCTCTCAGGCGTCATTGGATGCTGATATTCTGAGTGCGCCCCGCTTGCCAACAGCGCTCGGCAGACCGGATGGTCACCCATCCAAGTGCTATCCCAGCCCGACAGCGCTTGACTTCGGTGATCTGACGGGAACCGGTGTTACCACTGCGGCAAGGCCGACTAGCAACGTCTGGACTAGGGAATCACCGTTCCATTCGTAAACTGCCGTTGGCGTTACAACGCATCGGCTGGGTCTGGAGTGGTGTCGTGACCGGAAAGCATGAACAGCTCATGAATGTGCTCACATTGTTTTTAGTGATGAATCGCGGTTCTGCACTACCCTGGATGGTCACTTTCGGTAAGTACGGCCACAACCTGGGGAGAGGTCCCATTCTTTCAGTGTTTTTGAGAGGCACAGCAGTGTTATTGTACTCCTAGCTCCGCGGTGTGGGGAGCTGTCAGATACTATTACTAGAGGTTATGGCTAGTGGCGACGGTGCGTCACGGACGTACTGCGTCCTCGTTGTTACCTATCATGCGACAGCATCGCAGTGCCATTTTCCAACAGGTCAATGCTCATCTACCTGTGGCGCCTGTCTCTGTGAACTGCCTGAGTGATAAGGTACTTTTATGGTCAGCAAGCTCCCCAAATTTGTCCCCGATAGAACATGTATTGGACAAGCGCGGTCGTCAACTCTGTCCCAGTGTCAGTATCCGTACCAAGAACCAGTTACAACAGTTGTCGGCCAGCTTACCTCAGGAGAGTATACAAAGACTTTACAACGTCCTTCTCAAGCAAATCAGTTCATGCATTCAGGCCAAACGGGGTGCAACTTCATACTGATAAGTGGGCTCATACTGCCAAGTAATCTGTAAATTCGGCTCGAGTTTGTAATCACTGAAATAACATTGTATATCATCTCAACCCGTGAAGTTTTAATTCGTTTCCTCTTCCTCTTTTGGGTTCTTCAACTTTTGCAGTAGATTTGATGTCGTGTCGGCCAGTGCACATCGTAAGTCATACTCAATGTTCATTCAGTCTTTGCTTTCGTTTTCATTTGTTTTTTGTAAATCATTCTTCAAACTGGTATGACGCAGTCCGCCACGACTTGCTCTGCTGTGCCATCCTCTTCATCTCACGGCTGTAGTTAGACCAAATATCCTCGATTATTTGCTTGACACATGGGCGTCCGCAGAAATCCGTCCAAGGAGAGGCAATATTTTAAAACTGCCATTTTTATATAAGTCATTCTGTGAGTTTGAGAATGTAATTTGAGGGGATATAGGCCTAAATCTGTTTTCTGCTCTCTCAAAAGGATTGGAAGTGACCTAAAAGGCGAATACTCACATTATAATATGCAAAGTAGATCGTTTTGTACTATCAGTATGAATAGGTATGCTATTCTTTTTTAGTTTAACGTACTGAAATGACTTCATGTGACCAAATCGTGCGTATCCGACGAGTTGGGAAATGAGGCTAAACAATTTTATTAGATATATTTCTATTCATATTTCATTAATGTTAACATTAAAAATCTGATACAGAGAAAAATGAGGCTGACTGAGAAAAGCGCCTTGGTTGAAACTTCCTGGCGGATTAAAACTGTGTGCCGGACTGAGACTCGAACTCGGGATATTTCCCTTTCGCGGGCAAGTGCTATACCATCTGAGCTACTCAAGCACGACTCACGACCCGTGAGTTCGAGTCTCGGTCTGGCACACAGTTTTAATCTGCCAGGATATCTCGTTCTGGAGCCCCTTGGTTATCTACAAAACTAACGATCAAAAATGCTATTTAAATTCGAGAAAGAGCAAATAAATTTTATTTAACTTTGGTGCAATATATAACACTGCTTGCTTATAAACCTGCACGTATGAGCATGTTATTGGATTTATTACATTATTTACATGCAATCTATATTCGAAGTTGAACGAAATTTATTTTGGAAGCTACTTTTCTGGGTTGTTTGGGTTAATGTAACCCGCCGCCGGCATTCAAACCCCGCAAACCAACCTTAAAATTAACCGGTGAATCGACTCTTGAGAGTCTACGGAAAAACCAACATGGACATCTTTTCATCAGTTCTACAGCCATGCCAACTGGACTGAAGAATTCCTAATTTTATAGATTCTAATAACAATACCAATAAAGTATGTAAAACATTGTAACACAATAGTTGTCATTTCATTACACCAATGCTTAGAAGTTAGCTTTAGCATTATGTCCAGGCCGTTGCAGTTCAGGAAAGTACAGCATTTGAAAGCATTCGTCCGAAAATTTGAGAAGTACATGTGTCATGCAGTTAATTTAACGACTACAACGGCGACAACATCTAACAACTTTACAACTTCTTCTCTAATAGGCCCGCAGCGTACATAAGGTCAACACGCTGTGAAATTTTATTTCAACAAGTACAGTGTTATCTACAGATTGTTTTATATGGCTCATATTGATTACGTTGATTCACAATGAGCTCGTTTCGGCGGGACTGCCATTTTCAAGTGGTTTCAATTGAGCTGTCATAATTGTTATAATATACTTACGGCTATGTACTTTCTATTTAATACTAAATTATATTGTACTTACGTCTAGGTGGAATGGTGTACGTGGAGTGAGTTTTCTCTCTTGTAAAATGTCATTATTATGAGTCACGTAATTTCTTACGTTTTAGAATCTTGGCGATTTCATATCGTACTTCTTGACAGTTATTTGACGGTTTTCACCCAATCGGGGCTTTACGTTTACAGAGGAAATTGTATTGCGGAAGTTCAGGGATATTATCTGAGTTTCAGAGAGTGTAAATTTGTAGATATGCGAATCTTAAGGTTATCTATTGTTTTTTATGCGTGTGCCATTTTTATCCTTTTCTTTTTACATTTTTTCAATAAAATTTTCTAAGCAGTTTTTATGTTTCAGATCTGTCTGTTCATTGTGGAAGTTGTTCGGACATTTTTGGTATATGTGTAAATTTCCATTTCTTCTAAGATGTTCATGGCATGACCTTTACGTATTTCATGGAATCTGCAAAGCATTTTCGATTCGTTCTGCCTTACGATTTTGTCTTCTCAGATCTAATTTTGTAAAAATTTCTTGCGACGACTGCGCTAAATTATGTGTCGGACAACCAAGAAGAAACTTTGGAATCAGATTTAACGAAAATACAAAACACTGTGAAAGTAGCTAATCAAGTGTTTTACTAACACTTGAGAAGCCAAAACACAAGGTAGAACAAATCGGAAATGCTTTGCAAGTTCTACCAAAATAACTAATTTAGAAGTAGATATCCTCGGAGTAGTGAAACAACTTAAAACACTTAATAAAAGCAATCCTTCTGGTCCAGACTGTATACCAATCAGGTTCCTTTCGGAGTACGTTGACGCAATAGCTTCATACCTAATAATCATATACAATCACTCGCTCGACGAAAGATCCATACCCAAAGACTGGGGAAGTTGCACAGATCACACCAATATTCAAGAAAGACAATAGGAGTAATCCACTAAATTACAGGCCCACATCATTAACCTCAATATGCAGCAGGATTTTGGAACATATATTCTGTTCTAACATTATGAAATACCTCAAAGGGAACGACCTATTGGCACATAGTCAACACGGATTTAGAAAACATCGTTCTTGTGAAACACAACTACGTCTTTACTCACACGAAGTGTTGAGTGCTATCGACAAGGGATTTCAAATCGATTCCGTATTTATAGGTTCCCAGAAGGATTTTGTCACCGTATCTCACAAGCCGCTTATAATCAAATTGCGTGCTTATGAAATATCGCCTCAGTTATGCGCCTGGAATCGTTATTTCCTGTCAGCGAGGTCACAGTTCTTAGTAACTGACGGAAAGTCATCAAATAAAACAGAAGTTATTTATGGTGTTCCCAAGATAGTGTTATAGGCCCTCTGCTGTTACTTATCTATATAAACGATTTAGGAGACAATATGTGCAACCGACTTATGTGGTTTCCAGATGACGCTGTCGTTTATCGTCAAGTATTCAGAAGATCAAAAAATTGCAAAATGAATTATAAAAGATATCTGTACGGTGCGAATATTAGTAACTGACCCTAAATAATAATGATAAAGTGTGAGGTCATACACATGAGTCTTAAAAGGAATCAAACTTCGATTACACGATGAATCAGTCAAATCTAAAGACCGTAAATTCAACTAAATACTTAGGAATTACAATTACGAACAACTTAAATTGGAAGGAACGCATAGAAAACGTTGTGGGGAACTCTAACCAATGACTGCGTTTTATTGGCAGGCCACTTAGAAAATGTAACGGACTTACTAAGGAGACTGGCTACACTACGCTTGTCCGTCCTCTTTCGGAGTGGGATCCTTACGAGATGGAATTAACGGAGTACACCGGGAAAGTTCAAAGAAGGGTAGCATGTTTTGGGAGAGAGTGTCATGGACATGATACAGGATTTCAGGTGAACATAATTAAAACAAAGGCGTTTCTCGTTGCGGCGTGATCTTCTCACGAAATTTTAATCACCATCTTTCTCCTCCGAATGCGAAAATATTCTGTTGACTCCGACCTACACAGGGAGAAACGATCATCATAATAAGATAATGGAAATCAGAGCACGTACGGAACGATATAGGTTTTCATTTTTTCCGCGCGCTGTTCTAGAATGGAGTTATAGAGAATTGTTACAATTATTGTGAAGGGGGTTGCTGAACCGTCTGCCAGGCCCTTAAGTGTGATTTGCGGAGTAGCTATGTAGATGTAGATAATATACCTAAAGATTATGTTATAAACATCTTGGAAAAAATCGAAATTTACATACAAAAAGTAATAGATAACGTTAAGATTCGCGTATCTAGTAATTTACCATTTCTGAAACCCAACGTCTCTGAACTTCCGCAACATAATTGCCTCTGGAAAGTTAAAGCATCGCTGGAGCGAAAACTGTCTAACTGTCTAGAAGTACGATATGTATCGTCATCTATGTCTTTGCATTCAGTTTTTGCCCTCAACTAGATCCTTTAGTACCATGGAAGTTATTCCCTAATGTCTTAACACGTATCCTGTCATCGGCTGCTACCGGAGTTGACAGTCTGCAGGTGGTCCACAGGCGTGGAGCCACCCTTCTAAGCCGGCCGCGGTGGTCTCGCGGTTCTAGGCGCTCAGTCCGGAACCGCGCGACTGCTACGGTTGCAGGTTCGAATCCTGCCTCGGGCATGGATGTGTGTGATATCCTTAGGTTAGTTAGGTTTAATTAGTTCTAAGTTCTAGGGGACTGATGACCACAGATGTTAAGTCCCATAGTGCTCAGAGCCATTTGAACCACCCTTCTAAAACAAAAACAGGCAAATAAACAGAAACTTGAAATCAAGAGGTAGTGTCAGATGGAGAGGTAGAAAACGTTCAGGTCATTGTGGAAGTCACCATCTTGCACGCTACTTTAATTTTTAAACGGAAATAGGGTGCCGTGACTTATCAAACAGATAGAGAATTACACGAGAAAAGGAAAGATGTATTTCATTTGAGGATCGCTTTCTTCATTTTCAAGTACCGTCGCATTTTGTATGGAAGAAGGCAACGTCTGGTGATAACACATTAAGGCTACAGAAAGTGCGCATCATATTGCCCAGAAAGTTGTAAGATTTCCGTATCTGCCTCACGTATTCCTCACTGACGTTAACCTACACATACACTGCCTCTCTCTAGAGGCGATTAAGCAGTCACATTCATATGCGAATATGACGAGTAGAAATTCTGTAGTACATTGTACAATGGGATACACTTCACAGTGGTTTTCAAAGTATGGATGTTACATATAGATATTTATAGTAGAGCACTGTTAGCCTCGTGACGTTACGTTCAGAGAAACAAGCTGCGTTGCACGAAATTCAGGTGCAGAAATTTACGAAGTGTCCAATAACTTAGGGGTCAATATAATAAACGCGGGAAAGGATCGTAGCGAAATGTTCCGACATCAGGAACTAATCTTTGGAAACGACTGTTTCAGGCGGTACACGTCTAGCGTGAGCAATGTGTGTAAAACACGCGAAATGTTGATATCAGACATCTGCACGCCGCGTCGATGTTGGCGGTGCCGCACTGATAAACAATGCTTAGTCGTCTGTGATATGTCCAAGATGGAATCTGCTCTTTCTTACTGTCTATAACAAGTGAGCAAAGATGGAGTATGAATAGTACAGGAATATATGTAATATACCGCTAGCCATTAAAATTGCAGCATTGTAAAGGCGACATGCATCTGAGGAAAAGATTTGCCAAATGTTACATCTGGAGCGTTGCACTATATGGGGCTGAGACCTGGACATTGAGGAGAGAAGATGAAAGAAGATAGGAGGCACTAGAGATGTGGATATGGAGAAGAGGAGAAAGAAGATATAAAATGCTGGACAATATCAAAGGAGGCAAATATTCAGAAATGGAAAGACTGGCTATGGACAGACGAAAGTGGAAGATGCTTAACTGATGACAACATCTGCCATAAGGCAGAATACCATACATACATACATGCAACAAAAATCAAACTAACATTAATTATTATATTAATGCTCAAACACGCAAATGACTTATCATTCCAGTGTACCCACATAAACTGAGTTGGCAAAAGTCATGGTATAACTCCTAATATCGTGTCGGACCTCCTTTTTTCCGGTGTAGCGCAGCAGCTCGACAACGCGTGGACTCAACCAGTCGTTGGAAGACCCCTTCAGAAATACTGAGCCATGCTGTCTCTATAGCCGTCCATAATTGCGGAACTGTTGCCGGTGCAGGATTTTGTGCACAAACTGACCTACCAGTTATGTCTCGTGAATGTTTGATGGGACTCATATCGGGCGATCTGGCTGGCCAAATCATTTGCTCGAATTGTCCAGAATGGTCTTCAAACCTACCGCGAACAGTCGTGGCCTGGTGTTATGGCGCATTGTCATCCATAAAAATTCCATCTTTGTTTTGGAACATGAAGTGCATGAATGGCTGTAAATGGTCTCCAACGAGCCGAACATAACCATTTCCAGTCAATAATCGACTCAGTTGGACCAGAGGATCCAGTCCATTCCATGTGAACGCACCCCACACTGTTATATAACCACAACCGGCTTGCACAGTGCCCTGTTGACAACTTAGGTCTATGGCTTCGTGGGGTCTGCGCCACATTCAAAACCTAACATCAGTTCTTACCAACTGAGATCGGAACTCATCTGACCAGGCCACGGTTTTACAGTAGTCTAGGGTCCAACCGATATGATTAGGAGCCCAGAGAAGCGCTGCAGGCGGTGTCGTGCTGTTAGCAAAGGCACTTGCGTCGGTCGCCTGTTGTCATAGCCCATTAATGCCAAATTTCGCAGCACTGTCTTAACAGATACGTTCGTCGTACGTCCCACATTGATGTCTGCGATGTGTTGCTTGTCTGCTAGCACTGACAACTCCACGCATAAGCCGCTGCTCTCGGTCGTTAAGTGAAGGCTGTCGGCCACTGCGTTGTCCGTGGCGAGAGGCAATGCCTGAAATGTGGTATTCTCGGCGCACTCTTGATTCTGTGGATCTCGGAATATTGAATCGCCTAACGATTTCCGAAATGGAATGTCCCATGTGTCTAGCTCCAACTACCATTCCGCGTTAAAAGTCCGCAAATTCCCGTCGTGCTGTGATAATTATGTTGGAAAACTTTTCGCATGAATCACATGAGCACATACGATAGGTACGCCAATGCACTGTCCTTTTATACTTTGTTTAAGCGATACTACCGCCATCTCTTTATGTGCATATCGCAATCCTAAGAGTTTTGTCATGTCAGTGTATCGCTGTAACAGTTTGTGGGGACGTGAAAAGGAATGTTCGCATCAGTTGTGGGTAAAGCAGTTCATTGATAGGATACTGATAAAATGTAGGCAGTCTACAAACGAAAGTGCTATAAAACCATTTGTACAACCCATCGCTGAATATTGCTCCAGTGTAATCAACTCATACCATGTAAGAGTAACAGAGATATTTAACGAGTACAAAGAAAGACAACATCACTGGCCACAATTTTGTTTGAGCCGAGGGAGAGTGTGACGAAAATGCTGAATAACCTTCTCGTGCAGATGCTTGAAGATAGACGCCAACTATCTCCAGAAATGCCCTACATATCACTGCAGAGGCAACGAAGCAATCACTTTTTCCGCACATCATTTTCGAATGGGACGGATAGAAACCCCAATACATTGTGCAATGGAATGTACAATCCGCTATGCACTGGTTTTCAGAATACGGATGTCAGATGTAGATATTGATGCTAGGGCGCTATTAGCCTCGAGACGTATCGTTCATTTTTTTATGGTTTTAGGGCGCAAAACTGCTATGGTCATTAGCGCCCAGTCTGTGACTTAGGAAAAGGCAGAAATGGGAACGAGACTCAAAAAATTGGAGAAACTAAAAATAGGAGAGCTTAAAAAAACACTATAGAAGAGGGTTGGTTGTCCCCAAAAAGAGCTTCAAATGACTGTCGTCATCTCACTGGCACTTATAAACCCGAGAATGCGATCGGCTGAGCGCATGTCATCTGCTAAAATGTAAGATATATCAGGCGACAGCTGTAGACGGGCGCGTAACGGAGTAAAATAGGGGCACTCAAGTAAAAGGTGTCTTACCGTCCACAGCTGAGAGCAGTGGGGACAGAGTGGGGGAGGATCACCACTTAAAAGATGTCGATGGTTAAAAAGACAGTGCCCTATCCGGAGTCTAGTTAAAATTACCTCCTCCCGACGACGCGTTCGGGAGGAAGAGGTCCAAACACAGGGAAGAGCTTTCACGTCTCGCAATTCATTATTGGGAAGTGTCGACCAATGTGCGTGCCATAAAAGAGTAACACGACGACATAAAACACTCCGTAGATCGGTGAAGGGAATCGTGCGAATAGCTGGCTGAAGAAGAGAGACTGCAGCCTTGGCCGCTATATCGGCCGCCTCATTTCCACAGATACCAACGTGTCCTGGGATCCAGAGGAACGCCACAGAGACGCCCCCCAAGTGGAGCAAGTGGAGGCAGTCCTGAATCCGGTGGACCAGAGGGTGGACAGGGTACAGAGCTTGGAGACTGAGGAGAGAGCTGAGAGAATCTGAACAGATAACATACTGTATCCGCTGATGGCGACGGATGTATTGGACAGCCTGGAGAACAGCGTAAAGCTCCGCAGTATAAACCGAACACTGGTCGGGAAGCTGAAATCGATTTGGGGTGTCGCCAACAATATAGGCACTCCCTACACCTAACGATGTTTTCGAGCCATAAGTGTAAATAAATGTGGCATCCTTCATTTGTGCACATAGAGCAGCAAATGCCCGACGATAAACAAGTGAAGGGGTACCATCCTTGGGAAATTGACATAGGTCACGGAGCAGGCAGGTCCGGGGACGGAGCCAAGGCGGTGCTGTACCCCAAGTTGTCAAGAACGTTTTAGGAAAGCGGAAAGAAAGAGAATGGAGCAGTTGACGGAAGCGGACTCCCGGCGGTAGTAAGGAGGAAGGGCGGCCTGCATACCCTAAATCCAAGGAGGCGTCGAAAAAAATGTCATAGGCCGGATTAGCAGGCATGGAAGACAGATGGCTAGCATAACGACTCAGAAGGACTGCTCGCCGATTGGAAAGCGGAGGTTCAGCAGTCTCAGCATAAAGGCTTTCCACAGGGCTGGTGTAAAAAACTCCAGACACTAAACGTAATCCACGGTGGTGGATAGAGTCGAGACGCCGAAGAATAGACGGCCGAGCAGAGGAGTAAACTATGCTTCCATAGTCCAATTTCAAGTGCACTAAGGCCCGATAGAGGCGGAGAAGGACCACTCGGTCCGCTCCCCAGGAGGTACCATTCAGGACACGGAGGGTGTTGAGAGATCGCAGACAGCGGGCCGAAAGATAGGAAACGTGGGAGGACCAGCACAATTTTCTGTCATACATAAGACCCAAGAATTTAGCGACGTCCGAAAACGGAAGGTTGACAGGTCCTAGATGTAAGGAAGGTGGAAGAAACCCCGTACGACGCCAAAAATTAACATAAACGGTCTTACTGGGAAAAAAGCGGAAGCCTGTTTCGATGCTCCAAGAGTGGAGGCGATCGAGACATCCTTGAAGACGTCGTTCAAGAAGGCTCGTCCGTTGAGAGATGTAGAAGATCGCAAAATCGTCCACAAAGAGGGAGCCCGAGACATCTGGAAGGAGACAGTCCATAATTGGATTTATGGCTATGGCAAACAGTACAACACTTAGCACGGAGCCGTGGGGTACCCCGTTTTCTTGGGAGAAAGTACGGGAGAGAGTAGTGTTCACCCGCACTCTAAATGTGCGCTCTGCCATAAATTCGCGAAGAAAATGGGGCAGCCGACTTCGAAAGCCCCAAGAGAACAGTGTGCGGAGGATGCCTGTCCTCCAACAGGTATCGTATGCTCTCTCCAGATCAAAAAATATTGCTACCGTTTGGCGTTTCCGGAGAAAATTGTTCATGATATAAGTGGAGAGAGCAACAAGATGGTCAACTGCAGAACGATGCTTTCGGAAACCGCGTTGGGCAGGTGTTAAAAGACTGCGGGACTCCAGCCACCAAGCTAAACGGCAATTCACCATACACTCCAAAACCTTACAGACACTACTCGTGAGAGAAATGGGGCGATAGCTAGAGGGGAGATGTTTGTCCTTTCCAGGTTTCGGAACAGGAACGACGATAGCTTCCCGCCATCGTCTGGGAAAAGTACTGTCGGTCCAAATTCGATTATAAAGGCGAAGGAGGTAACGCAGACTATGGGTTGATAAATGCAGCAACATTTGGATGTGGATACTATCCGGTCCTGGGGCGGAGGAGCGAGAAGAAGAGAGTGCATGTTGGAGTTCCCGCATGGAGAAAACAGTATTATAGCTTTCGCGATTTTGAGAGGAGAAAGCAAGAGGTTGCACTTCCGCTGCACGTTTCATCGGGAGAAACGCAGCTTTGTTTCCTGAAGACAGAAGATGACCGGCGAGTAGGATCGTAAGAGGATCGACAATTCATCCTTATTGGCTCGAATGCCGCGGATATTGCAGTGGATAATGGTCATAGGGTGAACAGAAAATGGAGGAATGGGACCAAGGTTGACGTCAACTCAATGACTGCTCAGAGCTTGCAACTGACAGCGTGGAATGGCATTCAGCCGAAGGCAGAAGATCCTGATCCATAGGTTGTTCAGGAGCAGCTCCTGCCACCAGCGATCGGCCGGTTGATCGGCCGCCAGCAGTGCGCCTCGGCGACACAGAAGACGGCCGAGGGCGGCCACCACCAGGTGGTGCTGTAGATGAGACACGCCTTGGCGGAGGAGAGGAACTGGGTTTCTTATTAGCCTTCTTGGAAACATGATGTTTAGATGAAGGAGGAACCGATGGTTGTGAAGTTGGAGTACGTAAAAAATCTTCACGAGTATGCTCTTTTTCGGAAGTCTTGGTGTCTGACTTTTGGGCTCGAGATTTAGCAGAACCCGATGAAGGGTGAGCCATAGAGTGAGCAGGCGAAAGTGGGGAGGTTGAACGGGCGATCTTTGCGCTGGCCGATCTGACGACCGTGGCACTAAAGGTGAGATCACAAGTCCGCGTGGCCGCCTCCTTTGTTTGTCGAGGAGAGGCAAGGACAGTGCTGTATTTTCCTGTCTGAGGCACAGTGGGCTTTCGACTGGCGAATAATTTTCGAGCAGCAAAGGTCGACACCTTTTCCTTCACTCTGATTTCCTGAATGAGCTTTTCGTCTTTAAAAATGGGGCAATCGCGAGAGGAAGTAGTGTGGTCACCCATACAGTTGATGCGACGAGGGGATGGAGGTGGACAAGCACCCTCATGGGCATCCTTGCCATACGTAACACATTTTGCCGGATTGGAACAGGACTGGCTGGTGTGATTGAACCGCTGACACCGATAGCAACGCGTATGGTTTGGGATGTAAGGGCGAACGGAAATTATCTCATAGCCCGCTTTGATTTTTGATGGGAGTTGAACTTTGTCAAATGTGAAGAAGACAGTACGGGTTGGAATGATGTTCGTGTCAACCCTTTTCATGACTCGAAGAACAGCCGTTACGCCCTGGTCGGACAGATAGTGTTGAATTTCCTCGTCAGACAATCCGTCGAGGGAGCGTGTATAAACGACCCCACGTGAGGAATTTAAAGTGCGGTGCGCTTCCACCTGAACAGGGAAGGTGTGTAGCAGTGAAGTACGCAGCAATTTTTGTGCCTGGAGGGCACTGACTGATTCTAACAACAAGGTTCCAATTCGTAATCTGGAACAAGACTTTACAGGACTTGCAATTGCGTCGACACCTTTCTGAATAATGAAAGGGTTGACTGTGGAGAAGTCGTGACCTTCGTCAGACCGAGAAACAACAAGGAACTGTGGCAACGATGGAAGGACTGTCTGTGGCTGAGACTCTTTGAACTTACGCTTGTGAGCAGACATAGTAGAAGATGAGGAAACCATTGCGAAAGTATCCCCATGATTACCGGCGTCTCCGATGGCGCGCTTCTTCCTTGTGGGGGCCCTCTCTGAGGGCACTCCCGCCTTAGGTGATTTTTCATACCTCCGGTCACACCTCCCGAGAAACGGACGGAGGGACCAATCGGCACTTTCGGAAGGTATCAGCTCGGGTAATCACCCCTCCCTGGGCCTGGCCGTTACCAGGGGGTACGTACGTGTCCTACCTGTCTACCCGGGGTGGGGAATTACGCGTTACCCCGTCACCGGCTACTCATGGAAATGCGTGGGTCCGCCTTCAGACACACACAGGGAGGAGGAAAGATAAAGGGAAAAACAAAGAAAGGGAAAGGAAAGAAGAGAGGTCTCAAACGCCGCAGCGGAGAAAAGGGTAAAGAGAAGAGGTAAGGAAAAGGGAAGGACAAAGGAAGGATGAAGACATGCAAGCAGAGAAAGCGAAGCATGTGTTACATTTTCGAGCGTCCGTCTCCGGACGTAGGCACAAACCATACTCCCAGAGAGGGAGAAAGGGAAGGAAAGAGGCGGAGGTGAGGGGGGGGGGGCGAAGATGGGGGATGGGGAAGGATGCGGAAAAGGAAGGTATGCAGCCCGAAAAGGAAGGAGGGCCACATTAGCTTGGCGTCCCGTGCTCGCTACGCACGTATCCACAAAAGAGTTGTGGACCCCCTGGGCGGACGTATCGTTCAGAGAAACATGCTGCTTTGCACGGACTATCCAGGTCCAGAAAGTTACAAAGTGTTCCAAAGCTTGCTTTACTTACTTCACGTGTTCAGGATCAGAAAATCGCACATAGCTACAAGGCTCCTCTTACACTGGATTCTGTTTTGTGCCTTCTGTTGATAATCATCTTCTATGCCGATCTGCAGCAAGTCCTCGAGGATTCAGTCCCTCCACCTTTTCTTTGGTCTTCCTAATGGTCTTCTTGTACGGAGAGTAAAATCCACGGATTTCAGAGGCCATCATTGTTTATTCATTCGAGAGATATTTCCTGTCCTTACTAGCTGCATGCTTCTTGGCGAGCCTACCATGTTTAGTCTATTGTAGATTTCATTCAATCAGGTGACCACTGTCCTCAAATCATCTGATATATCCTCCAAAATCGGGATCCGCTTAATTAATTGGTGAATTTCTTTGTGGAATCTCGCTCCTCTAGCTTGAATGACTTCTGCCTGGATTCCATCTTCTCCTGGACGTTTGATGTTCTTCAGCTTCATTATCTGAATCTATTTTCCTCCATTGTAAGTGATCGATAATATAGATCTACAATGTCATGATATATATTTTAAAGCATAAGATCAGGTGATACCAGCATAGCTCTGCCGAATCATGTCATGAGTAAAATGCTTTTTTAGTGATATTAGCGTAAAAAGTTTTCTGTTATTACGATGTCATGAGATTGTAATTCAAACAGATCTTTAGGTTCATCACAGTTGAGGAGCTCTGTGAAGTAATGTTTCCATCTGTAGACAATGTTGGCCTCAAAGTGAATATGGTCCCATAACTGTCCTTGCCGAAGTTTTGGCTATTCTGGTATCCCTTCTTAAAGAAGTTAAATTTACGGTACATCTTTTGCCTCTCTTTCCCCAAAAAATCTTGTTGAGCCTCCTGTACATTTATTTGATGTACATTCTCTTTGCTCTCCTCATGGTTCCTTGGGTACTTCTCCGTATTTCTTTGTAGTGTACTTTGCCCTAAGCGAAATCTGCTCCCCGTGGCCAGCTCTCGGTGACTTCCCTTCCCTTGGCTAATGCGTTAATGCATTCGTCCCAAAGCTTACGTATCAATATAATACAGGCGGTAGAGCATCGTAACGATGTGTTCCGGTATCTGGAATGAATCGTTGGAAACGATGATTTTGACTGATTCAAGGCCTAGCGTGAGTAATATGTGTAAAACATGCGAATTTTTTATGTGAGACAACTTCACGCCGCGTCGATGATGATAGTGCCACAACGATAAATAAAACTTGATGATGATTAGTTAACGAAGATGGAGCACGAAACGCGCAGGAACTGCAAACATGCACGAAATGTACCGCTGGCTATTAAAATGGCAACATTATGAAGGCGGCATGCAACAACGCCAAACTGGCATGAATTGCACTAGTTGCTTGAAATGCAAATGGTTTGTAATTTCAGTGCAAACACATAAAGGACGCAGGAGTACTATCGTCTACATTCCGTAGTTTAAGACAGAGCATGCAGCGGGTTTCTCATTCAGAAATCGCATTTGAATATTGTCTGTTTGTGAGAAGATAGTGTTATGCCTCATTTAAGAAAGAGGACAGCGGCAGCATCGTGGTCTATCGAGAATGCGGTATATCGTTCCGTGTTACTCCTCCTTGCGTCAATCGGGATCCTATGACAGACAAATATCGATCGGTTCAGGCAGTCCGCAATCAACTTCAAGAAGGATCTCAGTGATCCCACGCGACTAACTAAAGAGAGGAGAGGCATATTGTTCGTTCAACATGCAGGATCATACAGCTACGTTTCGAAATTTCAGTCAGGAAATGGACATGTTTGCTGCAAGGACAGTGGAGCACAGCGGATTGTCGGCATAACGACCTTTTCGTGGGTTATCTTTATGCGGCAGCGGAGAGAGGCTCGCCAACGTGGTCATTTACGACAACGCTGGACACAGGAGTAGCAGCACTTCGTCCTTTAAGACGAATCCGTGTTCTGCGTACAGAATCACAATCGACGTGTCCGTTTGTGGAGGCTCCAAGGAGTTCGAACGTTGTCAGAATGCATCCGCATTCTGGCACATAATCACGTCTGGTATGCATGGACAGCAACCGTTACAGTCTTCGCATACTGCAGCTGCTTGCTGTGTCCACGGGATGTTATCTTCCAACAAGATACTGCAAGGTTGTATGTTGCTCATGCTGGCCAGCAATTTCTCCATTGCGGGGAACTAGCGCGCTACCACTTGTCAGCCATTGCAATTTATGAATTACAACATGGTGCTGAAACAGTATGGAACTACATAGTCATTCAAGCTCAGTTCGACTCTATGCACACTCGGGTTAGATCCATTGTTTCTACCAGAGGTGGTAGCACTGAATTATAAATTTCGCACCCTTCGTACTCTCAAATCACTGTTGCGCCACAGCTTCCTTTTACTTGGTGTGGCTGAGGTAACGGGAGTTGTCATCAAGACTTGCCGCAAGAAGCGTCAGGGAAGCAGGACAGAGGGATGCCATCGAGGCATTCTTTGGGAAGAATGAGCAAAGTTGGCACAGCAAGATTCGCCGTCCAGGCCATGCCACATGCAAAGCTACCACACTTCTAGGTCTAACTGCCACTGGCGGGGACGAGCACCGCTGATACAGCAGAAGTACAAATATATGCTGGAGTAACCCCGAGCCGGATTACCACACAGCTTAGCCTGACATTAGGCTCCTAGCTGTCCTACGCGACAAGGATTGCGAGTCTCTCAAAATGATGATGCGTCAAACTGCCATAAATACTGTCCATTTTAGCCAAGAAGTACCTGTAGTACCTGCACCCAGCTACGAGAGGAAGTCTACATCAGTCACCGTCCTGAAGTGGGTTATCTAGCTGCCTCAAATGGATACTGACTTCGTTAAGTTGTGTGTGCTCGTGGTCGGATGCCGTTGGGGGTTGAACTGGTGCCCTGTAGACAGACGGCCACCTGTTGGCTGATTTCCATCAACTGCACATCTCTTACCTCTACCAGCCGCTGTGGCCGCCATATACGCTAGGGTCCACGGTTCAACCCCGTACGCTCTGATGCGTCCTGCACTAACCCATGCGCCAGCGCCCGCCAGTGCGGTCGCCTTCCCGGGAGGTCGTCACAGCTGTAGTCCGTCCTAACCGGAGAGCTGACACGGCGGTATCCTGCCTTGCTCCAGCCTGGTTACTCCCTGATCTGGATGCTCCATTCGCTACCCTCGACGCGAACCACGGCCAATGTTGACCGTGTCCACAGTCTGCTACAACACAACGCTGTAAACCTCTGAGTATACAGGGTGTCCCAGCTATCTTGTCCACCCAAAATATCTCTGGAACAATAACAGGTATTGGAAAACGACTTTCACCGGTATCAATGTAGGGCTGGGGCCCATGAATGTACACATTTGGAAACATTCTAAAACGAAAGCATATGTGTTCTTTAACACAAACTTATGTTTTTTTTAAATGGACCTCCTATATTTTTTCTTCAGCAATCCATAGCATGACAAAGCACATACACAATGGCGTTGATTGCATCGCAATATTCCCATTACATCCCGAGATACTGAGACGCGAAGTTGACGCTTGAAACACCCGACATGCGCTGCTAGCGCACGTCCTGAGGCTCAGGCGTGAACCCCATGCTGCCCGTAATCGCGATGTGATTGTGTAATCACACCTCCATACTTATCAAGAGGTCCGAAACAACGGTAAAACTTTTAGTCCACTTGCTCGTTTCACTAAAACCATCAACATGAGTTTTACTATTACGAGTGAATGATTAACTGTCACTTGCGCTAGATCTACAGTAAAGTAAAGTTTTAACGTTGAACGGCATTACCTTTTTAGTAACGGATTAACGATAAGCGAAGTTAACTTTGTGACTAACGTTGCGGTACACAGATATGTTACAGAACCGCATCACCCCTAGCCTATGGGATAAATACCTGCTGGAATGTACGACGTTAATGCAGGATGGAAGCAGACCGTATTATTCGTTTCGGACCTCTTGATAAGTATGGAAGTGTGACTACGCATGTCAATCACATCGCGATTACGGGCAGCATGGGGTTCACGCCTGAGCCTCAGGACGTGCGCTAACAGCGCATGTCGGGTGTTTCAAGCGTCAACTTCGCGTCTTAATATCTCGGGATGTAATGGGAATATTGCAATGCAATCAACGCCATTGTGTATGTGCTTTGTCATGCTATGGATTGCTGAAGAAAAAATATAGGAGGTCCATTTAAAAAAAACATAAGTTTGTGTTAAAAAACACATATGCTTTCGTTTTAGAATGTTTCCAAATATGTACATTCATGGGCCCCAGCCCTACATTGATACCGGTGAAAGTCGTTTTCCAATACCTGTTATTGTTCCAGAGATATTTTGGGTGGACAAGATAGCTGGGACACCCTGTATAATACTGTTACCCTCTTGAATTATCAGAAGACAACCACCCAATTCCTACCCACAGCCACGCTGCATCAACGCCCAGGGTGAAGAGTCGAACGCATTCCTGATCTTCAGAATAACGACTCTTCCGCACGCTGTAGAGGTCAAGTCACCCCAGACCTAAAATTTCCTGGCAGACTAAAACTGTGTGCCAGACTGAGACTCGAACTTGCGACCTTAGCCTTTAGTGGGCAAGTGCTCTACCGACGTTGTACTGCATACCTTGCGGGACTAACATCCCGAAAGAAAGGATGTTGTGGAGACAAGTGGTTCAAATGGCTCTGAGCACTATGGGACTTAACAGCTGAGGTCATGAGTCCCCTAGAACTTAGAACTACTTAAACCTAACTAAACTAAGGACATCACACACATCCATGACCGAGGCAGGATTCGAACCTGCGACCGTAGCGGTCTCGCGGTTCCAGACTGACGCGCCTAGAACCGCACGGCCACACCGGCTGGCTTGTGGAGACAACCTTGCCGACGTTTTCCCGAATGAATTTTCTCTCTGCAGTGGAGTGAGCGTTGATAAGAAACTTTCCGGGCGATGAAAAATGAGTACCGGTTCGGGACTCTACCTTACACTTAACATTCAACAAACTGGTACTTTCTGCAGAGAATACTTACGATATAATAAATCTCAATAGAGAGAAAGCAACAGAAAAGATGTTAAATGATATTTTCCAAAGAATTATGAAGTAGGTCTCAGAAATGTAATTCTAGTCAAATTTTGAAAAAAAAATCAACAATATATTCATTTCTGTACGACAAACGGTGTCTTACCAACAACTGATGTAGCACTTGAGGAGGAGTCAGTCAATAGGATAGACTGCTCCAAATTTTTGGGAGTACATAATCGATGAAAACTTGAACCGGAAAAGGCATATTACTGAGCTTCTCAAACAGTTAAATTCAGTTACTTTTGTTCTTCACATAACTGATAATCTTGGAAACACTCGAATCAAACTACTGACATATTTTTCCTATTTCAACTCAATAATATCTTACGGATTAATCTTCTGGGTAACTCATCACTTACAAACAAAGAATTGATTGCACAAGAGCGAGCAGTAAGACAAATCAATAGTGTTCACCCACGAATGTCATGTACATACCTCTTCAAGGAGACAAACTTCTTAACTGCGCTGTCGCGGTACATGCATTCACTAATGAAATTCGTCGTAAATAATCCATCACAATATGATAAGAATAGTGATGTCCACACATACAACACCAGAGGGAAAATTGGCCTTTATTATTCATTATCAAAGCAGCCAGTGGCTCAGAGAGGAGGTCAGTATGCAGCAGCAAAGACTTTTGACCATTTGGCCAGTAACATATTGTGTCTGACAGGTAACAAAGCGTGTTTTAAATCTAACTTTAAAAAAATCATTTCTATTGGGTAACTTCTTCTTACTTAACCATTGGTAGCCAAGAAAAAAAGAGAAAATAATTTGTTTTTAAGCGTAGTTGCATGAATATGACTAAAAGATAATGTGCTCATTAATGCTAACACTAAGCGTGAATACATACCCCATAAACTGTCTAGTTCCATGTCATTTCGATAAAAGAATCGTTCAAATGATCTATGGAACATGCAACTAACTAACAAACTAGGAAAGTATGGGATGAGGCACTGGCGGAAGTGAAACTGCGAGGAGGGGTCCCGACTCATGTTCGGATAGCTAAGTCAGTGGCGCACTTGCCCGCAAAAGGTAAAGAACCTCTAGTTCGGGCCCCGGTCCGCCACACAGCTTTACTATGCCAGGAAGTTCTATAGTAGCGCACACTCACTGCACAGTGAAAATTCATTCTGGACTCCCAAGACCTCTACATCACCTACAAATTTGATATTATGCTCTCCCTGCTGCACTGGACGCGCACAATAACTAAAATTTCTTATTTTTTATCGTTCCTGCCGAAGCACCTAGAGTAAAAACTTTCCTTTCAGGAGACATCCTGACTGGAAGAAATTTATCGCTGTGTACAGAAACTTATGGAGTAGCTGATCGTTCATGTCACAGTCAGCTGGTCACGGTTCATGGCAAAAAAATATTGTTCAAATGGTTCAAATGGCTCTAAGTACTATGGGACTTAACACCTATTGTCATCAGTCCCCTAGACTTGGAACTACTTAAACCTAACTTATTTAAGGACATCACACACATCCATGCCCGAGGCAGAATTCGAACCTGCGACCGTAGCAGCAGCGAAATATTGTTCAGTCAGTATAATTACAGGAGATGGTGGTGAATTGTTTGTGATAATATTCATAGATAATCACTCGTCAACTTGTCGGTCATCACTTCAAACATTTGCTACGAACTGTAGTTGTTGCTGTAAGTTGTTAACATAAATAAAAACCCGAATGGTCATTATGAACCGTTGGTTCCTTTTCTCAGTTTGGTAATGGATGGTGTAAACTGTACTCGTACTGAGACCTGAACATGGAACCTTGCGTTTCGGTTACAAGGCTCTAATAATTAAATTTTAAAATAAAACTGAAAATGTTGGAATGAATCTTTTGTGTTCAGTGTTGTCAGTGAATCATTGCCTCCGTCTGCCATCTTTCGTACTTCAACCTCCAGTGTCTCTTCGCCCACGAAAATATTTTTGTTCCTCTGTGGCGAATTCATTAACGCGCTAAATACATATTGATCAGATGATGTGTTCCCTTCTGCATTAGGGAACTGCTTCTGGATTTTCAGAGTTCCGGGTGTAAATATTTAGTAGCCTGTGACGGACAACTTCCGTTTGTGATGCTCAGATAACAGGGTGCAAATCGAGTTCTGAATGAGATTCCAGAAAAGTTCTCATATCGCATTCCCTGTTATGGCGTGCTTTTGTCGCTCTCCCGCTACTTAATATGTCGCTGTCACCTAAAGGGAACATACGCGCGAAACTACTCATGTATGTTTTGTGCCGTACGACGGTACTCAGTACAAATTCGGACGGAGAAAGTACATATTCCAGCTATGGAAACGGTAATCCTGTATGTATGATTTACAAATAGTTACATGAGAGATACATTGGTATAAATCTCCGGTCACACAAGTCGACTCCTCCCTCGGGCATGTGTGTGTGTGTGTGTGTGTGTGTGTGTGTGTGTGTGTGTGTTGTCCATATCGTAAGTTAGTTTAAGTTAGAGTAAGTAGTGTGTAAGTTTAGGGACCGATGACGTAAGCAGTTTGGTCCCATACGATCTTACCACAAATTTACAATTTTTTTTACACAAGTCGACTCTAACGTGCAGATGGTCCCGACGGAGGTTCGAGTCCTCCCTCGGGCATGCGTGTGTGTGTTTGTCCTTAGGCTAATTTAGATTAAGTAGTGTGTAAGCTTAGGGACTGATGACCTTAGCAGTTAAGTCCCATAACATTTCACACGCATTTTTTTCGACTCTAACGAGCGACATACCAATCGCGAAATTCACGCAAGGTCTACGATCAGTTACACATCTTTGAAAATAGTCCTTTTCAGATTTTTATGCAGTTTAACGATTTGTCAGTAGTTAAGTTATTGAAGTGGGAGAAGCTGGCTGTATTTAGTAACATCTGGTGGCGAATCGTCAGTGCTAGCAATACATATGTACATACACAAATGGTTCAAATGGCCCTGAGCACTATGGGACTTAACATCTGTGGTCATCAGTCCCCTAGAACTTAGAACTACTTAAACCTAACTAACCTAAGGACATCACACACATCCATGCCCGAGGCAGGATTCGAACCTGCGACCGTAGCAGTCGCGCGGTTCCGGACTGCGCGCCTAGAACCGCTAGACCACCGCGGCCGGTTGTACATACACCCTCTGTCGAACAAGTTCCGAGACTTTTTCTTCCTGGCGTATAAATTACGTCAGCGCAGAAACTACGCTGGCAGCTGGAACTAACATGTAAACAACAGATATGCATTCGACCAGTCGGTTGTCAGCAGCCAGTGTTACGTAGTGCACGTCCGGCCGTAGTGTGACAACGTTGTTGTGCCACAAATCGCAACGGAGCGACATCTCTATAGCACAAAGACATTCTCAAGAATGTTTGCAAGAAGAGAGAAGTGTGTGCAAAGTTGGTACGGCGCACTTTGACTCCCGAACACAAATATGGACGCGTGGACGCCTGCCGCGACTTAATTGAAACGAAAAACGTGGGCAGTTCTTTCCCGAAAAAAAAAAAAAATAATCGCGGGTGACAAGTCTTGGCGCTATCAATACGAATCTACCAAAAAACGATAAAGTGCAGAAATTTACGTGAAACGTTAACACTTCAAACCAATGTGACGTGCGAGCTAAGCAACATCCAAAAGGAGGACTCTTCTGACCGTTTCGCATGGTTGCATGAATGTTTTGTGTATTGAATTCAAGTGGGGATATACAGTGTAGAACACATGAAACCTTAATACCACCCTCTTAACTTTTCTCTGTTTTTCATTATTCCAGTCCCGAAACTTTTTGGAGAGAATGAGATACATCCTTTGTGGCAGAGGATACTTCTGCTATCTCTATCATACCTCCTTTTCTTTTCTGCTCTGTGCGGTAAGAAAGGCTGTCGGCAATCCTCTGTACAATCTACTATGTCTATGATTTTGTCGTCATACTCGTTTCGCAAGGTGTACGTGGGGAGGAAGTAATATGTTGCGTGACTCTTCTTGCAATGTACGTTCTCGGAATTTTAACAGAAACAACGCATCTCTTGTAGCATCTGCCACTGGAGGCATTCTCGTGACGCACTTGAGCTTAATAAATGAAGCGTTAATAACATACAACTCTCTATTTAGGATCTTTCATATCCCTTCTTCTCTGTCTCATGTGGAAAGTGTTCAAGACTCACAAGATATACGAGGCGTGGTTTTTAAGTAAGTGCCGTTTTGAAATTAAAAAAAAGACGTGCTAAGATAACTCAATAATTTTATTTTTACATGAAAGCCTGCACCTTAATTTACTTTTCTACATAATTTCCGTCAATATTGAGGCACTTGTCATAACGTTGTACCAGTCTTTGAATACCCTCCTCATAGAAGTCGACCACCTGACTTGTTAACCACTGCATCACCACTGTTTTGACTTCGTCATCATCTTGAAGACGCCCAGGTGTTTCTTCAAGTGCAGGAACAGATGGTAGTCACTGGGCGCAAGATCATGGCTGTACAGAGGATGATCTACGGTTTCCCATCGAAAAGATGAGATCTTTGGTCTGATTCGCCACATGCGGACGGGCATTGTCTTTCAGCAAAACGATGCCCTTGCTCAACTTGCCACGTCTTTTGCTCTGAATTGAACGGCTCAGATGTGCAGTGTCTTACAGTAAGCTGCTGCATTGATTGTCTTATTACGAGCAGAAATTCCACAAGCAATACTCCTTTTCTGTCCCAAAAAACAGTGCACATGATTTTCCGGGCAGAAATTGTTTGCTTAAACTTCACTTTTCTGGGTGAATCTGAATACCGTCATTCCATTGCTTAGATTCTGGTGTGACGTAGGCCACCCATGTTTCATCGCCCATAACAATTTGGCTTAAGAAATCATCACCGTCGTTGTGGTACCGCTCAAGAAAAGTCAATGCACTGTCTAAACGTTCGGTTTTGTGCACATCCGTCAACATTTTCGGTACCCAACGTGCGCATAATTTTCGATAATTCAAGTGCTCGGTCACAATGCCATACAAAACACTACGAGAAACATTAGGAAAGTCATCCCACAAGGAGGAAATCGTAAAGCGTCTGTTTTCTCTCACATTATTGTCCACTTCCTGGACCAAACTTTCATTAACGACCGAAGGACGCCCACTCCGTTGTTCATCATGCACATTTGTGCGGCCATCTTTAAATGCTCTCACCCACTTTCTTACCATTCCATCACTCATAATGTTTTCTCCGTAAACTGTACAGATCTCACGATGAATATCGATCGCTTTTAGGCCTTTAGCACTAAGAAATATTATAACAGCCCGTACTTCACAGTCGGCGGGACTCACGATTATCGGAGGCATCTTAAACACTCAGTACACAACGTAAACAGGGAAGAATCAGCCTGTAACGGCATCAGTGCGTAGATTAAGGTACAGGCTTTCATGTAAAAATAAAATTATTGAGAAATCTTAGCACGTCTTTTTTAAATTTCAAAACGGTACTTCCTTAAAAAACACATTCGTACTTGAGAATCGGCCGAACGATGGTTTTGTAAGCTGCTTTTTCTCTCAGAATTCTTCCTATGAATCTGAGCCTATCATCTGTTTTTCCTACATCTAGTTTTATGCGGTTCCTCTGCTTGAGGCCGCTCCAGACGCACACTCGTAGATGCTTTACTGTTTGTGTTCCCGATGACTGATAGCCTATGTAGAAGGTAGCGTCCTGATATTAGCATGAACTATGTTTGTGAGAACTAAAGAAGACCTAAATCAGCTTCAGTTCACTAACTGTAGATTATATCAGAGACGTCAGTTTCCAAAAAGGGAAAGATAAAGAGGGTACGAAAGCGAAAATGTAGTCCTGAAGAGACTAAAAATGCATACAATGACTATGCAAAATAGAAATGATATAAGATGGAGAAAATCGTACCGAATTACCATGAAGTGCACCTTGTTAGTTGCCAAAGATTCAGGCAAAACCACTTAAGTTACGTCACATGGCTGACAACACACTTCAGTGACTTCACATAATAAGAGCCATATTCATAAAAAGACATTTTGGAAAGGAACGAAACAAGCAGGCAACGGTTACTGAAGAGATGTACTGTTCCACGGCTTCGCGATTCATTTCTATCACCTGTAGGGAAATTTCAGGATATGGTTTAAACGCGGCCATCACATATGCCTCGTTTCTAATTTCCTGAAACCAGTCCTCCATGATGAGACTGTTTTAGGCAGCAGATGAGGAAGATACCGTACTGCAGTGTTGTTACTAATACAAACAGTGCTGTCACTGGGCAGTGTTGAGCTAACCAGTACTCAGAGGACTATTCTTTTAGCTCGTCTCCAAAAACTGACAGTAGACTTCTTGAGGAGTAGCGAACCAAGCTGCATGGAATGGTGCCTATAATATCGAATTTATTTGAGTGAAAAAGCTAATTACATGTTTTGCAGATCATTCGGACAATTATTGTAGAAATAATGTGGAAAAAGTCAGTTTATCGAGACCCGTGTACACGATTTGTTTGTGAGTATGGTTAGATGCCCGCCCGGTTGGCCAGTCTGTGGATGGTTTTTAGGCGGTTTTCCATCTGCCTCGGCGAATGCGGGCTTGTTCCCCTTATTCCGCCTCAGCTACACTGTGTCGGCGATTGCTGCGCAAACAAGTTCTCCACGTACGCGTACACCACCATTACTCTACCACGCAAACATAGGGGTTACACTCGTCTGGTGTGAGACGTTCCCAGGGAGGAGGGGGGGGGGGGTCCACCGGATGGCCAAACCACACAATAACCCTGGGTTCGGTGTGGGGTGGCGAAGCGGTAAAGTGGACTGCGGTAGTCGTCGTGGGGTTGCGGACCACTGCGGCTGCGGCGGGGACGGAGGTCCGCGGTTAACATACAATACATTGGTTAGATGCTGGCCATCTGCAGGTTACAAAGTAATACGCTGTATAACGTGGCATTTCGTTATAAACTGCTTATGCTGTTTATGTCTGTTAAAATTCTGACATGGGAAGTCAAGTATAACGTGCCTGATACTGGAATTCCAGTTAATGAGAGAATCTGCAAATTACAAACTTCAGTTTTAATTACTGAAATTCTCAAGTCTTTCTTTTGTAACAGTGTTCTGCTACACATGCATATACGAGTAATTTGCTCTCTATTACCATTAAGATTATAGTTAGCTCAACTTGAGGGCGTCGATCTTTTCTTGGCACTGTTTAGTATGTAAGTGATTAAAGTAAATAACACACGTACAATTATTTCTTTTGAGTTATCACTAATTATTTTCAATATTGTTTTGGCACCGACTGTTATCAAATGTGCAAATGTGTGTGAATTCCTAAGGGACAAAACTGCTGAGGTCATCGGTCCCTAGACTTACAAACTACTTAAACTAACTTAACGTTAAAGACAACACTCACACCCATGCCCGAGGGAGGACTCGAACCTCCGGCGGGAGAAGTCGGACTGTTATCATACAATCATACTATTGGTTGTACAACATTTTTTCAGTGTATAAGATATTGCAGTGGCTGTGATATTCTGAATTACGATTCAAAGTTCGTTCGGAGATGCGAAAATTGCATCGTATTTTGAAATAATACAGGCATTGCAATATCGTATTTATCCGCCGACACCGGACCAGTGACTATCAAGTAAAGTGTCTCCCCTGTACGGGAATATACATAGTGGATGTACGAGATCAAGCTGTACACGCGTGTTTGACGACGTATGGAACTTCGGGTCTGGTCATGAGTCGCGCATGGATAGCCAAATGGTAAGGCAACCGCTCGTGATAGGCGGGAAATCCGGGTGCGAGTCCCTGTCCTGCGCAAATTTTCATTGTCGTCATTCTATTCTACAGCTGATGTTTGTCCATATTCGTAACTGCGAATACATTTAACGTTGCTCGTAACGGTTGTAGTCGCCACAGTGCCTGTTCCTTTGAGGAAACTTGCACCGTAATTCAGAATAACAGGCACTACAATGTCGAATTTATCCGCCGACACCGGTCTAGCGACTTTCAGTAAATGACTCACCTGTACGGGAATATACAGGGTGGTCCATTGATCGTGACCGGGTCAAATATCTCACGAAATAAGCGTCAAACGAAAAAACTACAAAGAACGAAACTTGTCTAGCTTGAAGGGGAAAACCAGATGGCGCTATGGTTGGCCTGCTACATGGCGCTGCCATAGGTCAAACCGGTATCGACTGCGTTTCTTAAAATAGGAACCCCCATTTTTTATTACATATTTCTGTAGTACATAAAGAAATATGAATGTTTTAGTTGGACCACTTTTTTCGCTTTGTGATAGATGGCGCTGTAATAGTCACAAACATATGGCTCACAATTTTAGACGAACAGTTGGTAACAGGTAGGTTTTTTAAATTAAAATACAGAACGTAGGTACGTTTGAACATCTTATTTCGGTTGTTCAAATGTGATACATGTACCTTTTGTGAACTTCTGAGAATGCATGCTATTACAGCGTGATTACCTGTAAATAGCACATTAATGCAATAAATGATGAAAATGATGTCCGTCAACCTCAATGCATTTGGCAATACGTGTAACGACATTCCTTTCAACTGCGAGTTCAAATGGTTCAAATGGCTCTGAGCGCAATGGGACTCAACATCTGAGGTCATCAACCCCCTAGAACTTAGAACTACTTAAACCTAACTAACCTAAGGACATCACACACAGCCACGCCCGAGGCAGGATTCGAACCTGCGACCGTAGCGGTCGCGCGGTTCCAGACTGTAGCGCCTAGAACCGCTCGGCCACCTCGGCCGGCTCAACAGTGAGTAATTCGCCTTCCGTAATGTTCGCACATGCAATGACAATGCGCTGACGCATGTTGTCAGGCGTTGTCGGTGGGTTACGATAGCAAATATCCTTCAACATTCCCCACAGAAAGAAATCCGGGGACGTCAGATCCGGTGAACGTGCGGGCCATGGCGTGGTGCCTCGACGACCAATCAACCTGTCATGAAATATGCTATTCAATACCGCTTCAACCGCACGCGAGTTATGTGCCGGACATCCATAATGTTGGAAGTACATCGCCATTCTGCCATGCAGTGAAACATCTTGTAGTAACAACGGTAGAACATTACGTAGGAAATCAGCATATTTTGCACCATTTAAATTGCCATCGATAAAATGGGGGCGAATTTTCCTTCCTTCCATAATGCCGCACCATACATTAACCCACCAAGGTCGCTGATCTTCCACTTGTCGCAATCATCGTGGATTTTCCGTTGCCCAATAGTGAATATTATGCCGGTTTACGTTACGGCTGTTGGTGAATGACGCTTCGTCGCTAAATAGAACGCATGCAAAAACTCTGTCATCGTCCCGTAATTTCTCTTGTGCACAGTGGCAGAACTGTACACGAAGTTCAAAGTCGTCGCCATGCAATTTCTTTTGCATAGAAATACGGTACGGGTGCAATCGATGTTGATTTAGCATTCTCAACACACACGTTTTTGAGATTCTCGCGCAATTTGTCTGCTACTGATATGCGGATTAGCCGCGACAGCAGCGAAAACACCTACTTGGGCATCATCATTTGTTGCAGGTCGTGGTTGACGTTTCACATGTGGCTGAACACTTCCTGTTTCCTTAAATAACGTAACTATCCGGCGAACGGTCCGGACACTTGGATGATGTGGTCCAGGATACCGAGCAGCATACATAGCACATGCCCGTTCGGCATTTTGATCACAATAGCCATACATCAACACGATATCGACCTTTTCCGCAATTGGTAAACGGTCCATTTTAACAGGGGTAATGTATCACGAAGCAAATACCGTCCGCACTGGCGGAATTTTACATGATACCACGTACTTATACGTTTGTGACTATTACAGCGCCATCTGTCACAAAGCTAAAAAAGTTGTCCAACTAAAACATTCATATTTCTTTACGTACTAGACGAATATGTGACGAAAAATGGGGATTCCTATTTGAAAAAACGTAGTTGATATCAGTTTGACCTATGGCAGCGCCATCTAGCAGGCCAACCATAGCGCTATCTGGTTTCCCCCTTCAGGCTAGACGAGTTTCGTTCTTTGTAGTTTTTTCGTTTGATTCTTATTTCGTGAGATATTTGGCCCGGTCACTATCAATGGACCACCCTGTATATATATATAAATGATAAGGCGACCGCTCACCGTAAGTGGGAAATGCTGGTTCGAGCCCCCGTCAGGCACAAATTTTCATTGTCGTCATTCCACTCTATAGCTGACAGTTGTCCATATTCGCAACTGCGGATTCACTTAATTTATTATAGTATGTCTACCGCTTTGTTAAAATAAAACTTATTCTTTAACTTTCTTATACAATAGTCACACTTATCTGGCTCCCTCAGTATTCTGTCTACACTTGTTAAACATCTCAATATATCTACAGCACTCCCATATCTTCCGCCGGTATCACTCGTATGTCCAACACCACGACGACCTAAGTCTCTCGGATGTGTGCGGATGCTACGAACGCTGGTTTAGCGTCCTCTTTCCAGCGATTTTGCATCCTGGCGTCAAATGCGATGCTTTTCACAGATCGGCACCACATGGCTTCATACGACCTGCCGATGTGTACAACATTGTTTCATACGATTTCCTTTTCTTATTGGCGCTTTTTCTTACGAAGCTGCTACATAGAACTCAAGCTGAGTCCAGTTTGGGCTTATGAATTCATTTCCCTGTCGATAAATTTAATTATTTGTCCGTTAGTAAAATGTGAGGTGACATCGAAGGTTTTCGAAGATTTGGTCACCTTACGACTGGTTTAAATTTAATAAAAATGAACGGAAGTTCACTAGACAATATGTTAGTCACCCACTTAAAAGATGAGACAGGTCTCTTTGGAGCGCTGCAGCTCTCACAATACCGTCAGTGAATTTGCCTGCACTGTTGGGGTGTCGACGTGGACTGTCCTACGTGTCTGCTAGAAACTGTGTATTACACGCAGCCGTATAACAAAGTGTAAGAACAGTGATCGCAAGAATGTCCTTACCGACAGGGGCTGGAGATAAGTGTTACATCTTGTTAGTGACAATAAGTTTCTAGCCTAATAGGAATTACTATTGTCGGTGAACGCATACCCATCTCAACCAGTTTTCAAGCGAAAATTGCGAAGGGATATGCATACAACGGACATTTGGAGTCGAACGTCTTACAAAAGCCTATTGCTCATAGCGGCACGTAGGGCCCGACGTTTCGATGGCTCAAAGAACAAAAAAACTGGAAGGTTTCGCCGGTTTTAAAATTATGCAAAGCGGCGCGTATGCCGAGCGGTTGTAGGCGCCAGTCTGGAACCGCGCGACCGCTACGTCGCAGGTTCGAATCCTGCTTCGGGCATGGATGTGTGTCATGTCCTTACGTTAGTTAGGTTTAAGTATTTCTAAGTTCTAGGGGACTGATGATCTCAGCAATTAAGTCCCATAGTGCTCAGAGCCATTTGCACCATTTTTTTTTTTTTTTTTTTTTTTTGCGGCGCGTGTAACGAGGGTCCAACGAGGCGTTTAACCCGCTGTGTGTGCGGGGTGTAGCTTGGATCAGAGGAAAGGCTGTGATGTTTGGTGGTATTTTTTGTACCATGGCTTCAGCTAATTCGTTCAAGTTACCGTGAGCAAGAAGCGAGGTTTTTATTTCAACACTCTCGAAGGCCAAGTGTTGCACGTTATTCTGCGTCTTGTTGATGAGTATGCTGTGGACACTGCATTCGTCCAAGATGGGAATAGCTGTGCTCATACAGCTGCACGCATACTTTCCTCGTTTGACGAACACTCAGGCTACGAATTGCATCTCGACTGTCTCGCCAGATCAATCTGTCTTAACTCCACAGAAAATGGAACAGTCGGTGCAATTTGGAAGTCAACACTGATACAGTTGGGAAGCCTTAATTTAGCTGGATATGAGATAACTGAAGAAACTCGTGACCTCTCTTATTTGTTTAAATGAGGCCCTTGTGAGGGCCAAACGTGACGGTGTACGGTGTTAGTATGTGCCTTCTGAGAGTGACTCATTTTTTGTCCCGCCTGCCTATTAGTCTTTAATACTATAAGGGGCAATCAAAAAGTTTTCGTTAGAAGATTATACAGTCTAGAATCGATATGCCAATCAGGCAAGATCGCCGTGAGCATTGAGGGAACAATCCCATCGACGAACCAGGTTCACCATTCCCGTTTGATAAAACACCGTGTCCTGCTGCATGAAGAAGTTAGTACCTGCTGTACATTTTCGTCCGACTGGAATCGTCTATCATTCAGGGTATTTGTTAAGGGAATGAAGGCGTGATTAACACGTGTCGGAAGATCAGGACTATAGGGTGGAAGCACGAGTGTCTCCCACTTGGATGAGGCTGGCCTGCAGACCGACCGGCGTCTTGTCAGGTCATGTCCAGCATGGAACTTGGAGCACTATTTCACAGTGGTGGTTTTCAGCAGATATTCTGCCCCATACGCATTCTCCATTGTCCGGCGAAGTTAAATGGCGTTTGTCTTTCGGTAGCCAAGAAAAAAGTAACAGAACTTCGGTCCTGTCAGGATGCATTTAGTAATAACGTCGCCATAGTTCACGTTTCCGCTATTACCCCACGCACGTCGGAAAGAAACGAATGTCACATTAACCCTTTGCCAGTGCTTATATACCCGCATCGGAGTCGCGCTAGATTGCATATACGCTGCAGCAACGCTTTCAAACGGAAACTTTTTGATGGGTCCTTATATTCATGTAGCTTGTAACACACATATCTTTCTTTTTGTTTTAGCTACACATACTACTAGTTCCATTCAAGAGTCGTGTATGGAATAAAGTGAGCTGTGTAGAAGAAACAATTGTAGGCAAGATATAAAATTTGCTGTGCTACTTGACAGGAATTTTATATTACTGGTGCATGTTGAACTCCTATCTGATCCATTGACAGCTTCTAGTGTTGTAATTGGGGACATCACTGTTCTCCTCAACTTGGGGTATATTGTTTATGAAGAATTCCGTCGACAAGTGTATATATTGGGAAGGAGCAGTTAAAATGCCTCACTGCTTGAAGACGAGTCTGAAGACGAGTCTGCAAGACTGCAGTAGATGGACGCCAAAGAGTATTCTCTCTTCTCGCTTTCATGCACTCAACGCTTTCCTTCTGCGTGGTGTTTACCCCGGAAATTATACCTTAATACATTCGTAAGTGGAAATAGGCAATATATGTGAAGATATGATTTGTTTGTTTCCAACACAAGCAGTTATGCGAAGAGCAAACGTTGATAAAATTAGATGAATGAGGAGCTGAGTAATAGTGCGTCATAGTATGCAAGCTGATGTAAATGTAAATACCGTGTGACTAGGGCCTCCCGTCGGGTAGACCGTTCGCCGGGTGCAAGTCTTTCGATTTGACGCCACTTCGGCGACTTGCGCGTCGATGGGGATGAAATGATGATGATTAGGACAACACAACACCCAGTCCCTGAGGGGAGAAAATCTCCGACCCAGCCGGGAATCGAACCCGGGCCCTTAGGATTAACGTTCCGTCGAGCTGACCACTCAGCGGACACATATTGACGTAAATAGCGTGTTGCAGCCGGGCGCCTAAAGCAGACGCCGACGCCGTTTCTGTGGAGCGCGGTTTTGCGACGGACAAAAAGAAGACGAGCAAAAGCAAAGGGGGAGTGTGATGGCGGAGTAGAACGGAAAAGGACAAGAAGAAGTTGTGGTGGTGGTGGTGGTGGTAGTAGTAGTAGTAGTAGTAGTAGTAGTAGAAGAAGAAGAATTGATGTAATTGGAAGGCACTAAAATCGGAAGTGGGCTGTGACGTATAAAAGAAATCGTGACGAGATTCTTACTGTACTGTTCCCTATGACCTACCTGTCCCTGCTTGTCTTATTTTCTACTACTAGTTGGAGCTACTCTCGTTATGACAGGTGAGCCAACGCAACGAGAGTTTAAAGAATATATTTTACGTCCTTTTTTACCGCTTTGCATGATCAGCATTGAAACAATGAAAAGAAATCGCGTTACTGTTGCAAGAATATCAGTTGAACTGTGTATTTTCCAAGCTCTGAATTTTATAGTAAATAAAATAATTATTCCGATAATAGCATATTTCGTGTCCGCACCATTGGCTAGTTCTGGTTCCTGTTGTGATCGCAGTAACCGGTTTTCCAGTTTTTGAGGGACGAGGACTATTCTGCAGACTGGAGGTAATGGGCCAGAATGTGTGAGAAGGGGTTCGAGTTGCACTTAGCACTCGCTACGTGGACAGAGGTCTCCTCTTATAACTTGGAGACATCAGTTAGCTGGCGGTAGCGTTTGATAACAACAATACGAACTCGAGAAGGTCTTATAGAAAACAGTAAATTCCATTTGGTCCAATGGAAACTTGTGGTGTTTTTACGTGTGTCCGTTTTTAACTTTAAGATGTTATCCTGTTTTGTTTATGGAGGAGATGCTAAACAGCGGTTCGAAACGGCGTAGTCACTATTTGCGGTGCTCATTTTCCTATCCAGTGGTCAGATCTTTGAGTCTTCTGAAAGCAGCTGGATTGCTACAGGGCGTTGTGGTGTCGGAGTAGTGAAAATTTTAACCCTGTTTTGCGTGTCAAAGCATAGCTGGCGACCCTTATTGAAATGGATAGTACGTGTGTAGCAGTTCAGGGAAGTAGTCCGGGTCCGAAAATAAACGGTTCCGAGAAAGTCTGCACAGCAGTACGTCGCGTCATTTGTCTCGTGATCCACGAATAGAGACGACTGTGTCGATACTGGCTGCGGCAGCGACCTCGAGTGTGTCTTCGCCGGACGCTACAGTCCTCCGAGGCAAGAACCGGAAGGAACGTTTTAAAATGCCTACCTTCAACTTTATTGTAAGGTCAGATTGATATCGATGAAAGAAGAAACGGGCTAAGCAGCGATAGGGGCTAAACAAAAATGGTGAAATATCAGCAGTGGAGGGGGGTTCGCAAATTCGATTTTTACCCTGGTTGGCAGTTAGCTTGGTTACTCCACCGAGTATACTATCATACGCAGTTGGATTTGAGACAGCTAGTTAGTAGTCCGCACCTCGTGGTCGTGCGGTAGCGTTCTCGCTTCCCACTCCCGGGTTCCCGGGTTCGATTCCCGGCGGGGTCAGGGATTTTCTCTGCCTCGTGATGACTGGGTGTTGTGTGATGTCCTTAGGTTAGTTTTAAGTAGTTCTAAGTTCTAGGGGACTGATGACCATAGATGTTACGTCCCATAGTGCTCAGAGCCATTTGAACCATTAGCTAGTTAGTAGCGTGTAGCACTCTCTCTCACGAGACAACCAGAGTTTTGGTGATCCATCCTGCTCCATGACCATTCAGCTGCAGCCTGTAACTTATACAGATTTATAGGGTTGCGTTCAAGGCGAACACATTTACCTCGATGGTGTCCCAGACTTGCTCACTAGGTGCGCCGGAGGTAGGAGGGACGGTTACAAAACACCTTCATGACCGACCAGTGTTCTGCATACCAATTTGACGATTCTGGGCAGTAAACAAACTGGCCACCTGAGTACTACGGGAGAAAAACTGTAGGGAGGTCCTTAGGGTTGGATATAGACTTAAAAAAAACAGGTAAAATAGTTTAGTATGAAATAACAAAGGGGTAAAACCTATGTGGTTATGTCACCAACATGGTGGCCATTTTAAATGCATGCAAGTAATTTAAAATCGTTTGGTATGAGATAGTAAAGGGGTGAAACGTATGTGATTATGTTACCAACATGGTGGCCATTTTGAATACAACCTCGTAATTTTCAAATAAAAAGTGGGTCATGTGATATGAAGGGTGTTCGAAACTCTTTATATCAAAGGTCTAGGTGTGACAGAACACGTCGTGCGGAACAACTTCTGTTAGAGACAAAATGTTCACATGCTTCCCAGCGATGCCAGGCATCCTTTAGTATTCGCCGGCCCTGGGACAACGAGGTTTCAACGCACTACCAGGCTCTGCTAACCAGGTGTGCTGCATACTGCCTACCCCAGTAAAATGACAGAATAATTTTCAACAACAAAACCTTAACAATGAGTGTCACTAAGCGTAGAAAGATATTTAGAAGCGAATCAGTACTACAGTTTTACTGGGCCTACCCCCGTTAATATGAAGCAGATAACTGTATTATATGTAACGCAAAAGTCATACTTACACAGCAGAGTGCCTATGCCCTATTGCCTCTCAGAGGCATGACCAATACAAAAGGATGTCGTCGGGAAGAGTCAGTAAGCATTTTGTGTCTAACAAATGATATTCCCCATGACGCGATCTAGCACCCCTAGACTTCTGATGCAAAGACTCTGAAACAACTATATATAAAACATAATGAACCACGCGAGAAAGACAATGGTATGTATACCACACGACTCCCTTCGCAGCTGTCAGTTCTGAAGTAATACTGAACACGGTATAGTCGGTAACTTGAACTTAGTCTCAAGTTAACAGAATCCGCTGACCAGCTCTACTGTTGACAAATGGGATGCGTCACTTCATGTAGTTTATGATCTTTGCTCGGCAAAACGAGCAGTGGGCCCAGCAACAGATGTTACCTTGCAGTGCAAACGTCAGAAATGACTGAGGCAGCAGCGACGCCTTGCTTTTAAAGTCATTAAATTTATTTATTATTATTAATTATTATTTATTAATTATTATTTATTAATTATTATTATGAGAAGGAAAAAGTAGATTCGAAGCGGGATTCATCATTGAAACAATTATACTCCAGCCAACGAGGTTCCAAGCCGATGACGTGTCTGGAGATGCCCCGGACAGCGGCAGGATGCCAACCTAAATATCGCCCGCCATACCGCCCGACAACTAGGACTGATGGTGCCATTATTTAATTATGAACTTTTGTAAAAGCGGAGATACTTTTTTCAGTACCAGTTCTCCGCAAAAGCCTATTTACGAGATCTTCACAAAAATTCAGCAGACTGATACCTTCCAATTAACTTCAACAGTTTCACCCAAGTTTTCATTTCCGCACAATACGTACAGAGTCGTGTAACACAGTAACAAGTCCACAACACAAGTCTTGATCTTTCTAGATCACAAGATCAGCTGAAAACTTTTTCAATACAAATTATGTCTTTCATTCTTTTACATTGTTACAACAAATACGCGTAGACAGAACTTCGAACTCTCAGCATATTTTCCGTCCATATGGCTGCCGACTTGATGGGGAAAAATCTCCGGTGGCGTTAACGCATTATCAAATTGACAGATGTAAACAACCAAGCACGAGCAGCGCCTATTAGACGGACGGGGTCCGACAGCCGATTAGTTCCAGTCACTCCACCAGGAAGGAGGTACACGGCTCGTGTTATCTGTAGTTCACCCATGCCTAGACGGTCAGTACCGGGGTTCGATTGCGTCCGCATTATTACTTTGTGCCAAGAAAAGCTCTCAACATGCCCAGGCGTCTCGGAATGAACCAAAGCGATGTTGTTCGGACATGAGGAACCGTCGATGACGTGCCTCGCTCAGGTCGCCCAAGGGCTACTACTGTAGTGGGTGACCGACCTACGGACTGTGGCTCTAAGGAACCCTGACAGCAACGTCACCATGTTCAATAATGCTTTTCGTACAGCCACGGGACGTTGTCTTACGACTCAAACTGTGCGCAACAGGCTGCACGATGCGCAACTTCACTCCCGACGTCCATGGCCTGGCTCTTCTATGCAACCACGACACCATGCAGCGCGGTACAGATGGGCCCAACAACATGACGAATGGACCGCTCTGGATTGACATTAGGTTCTCTTCGTCGATGAGTGTCGCATACACCTTCAACCAGACAATCGTCGAAGACGTGTTTGAAGGCTGAAGGCCTTAGACACACTGTCCAGCGACTGCAGCAAGGTGGAGTTTCCCTCTGCTGTTTTGGGGTGGCATTAAGTGGGGTCGACGTACGCGCTGCTGATCGTGGAAGGCGCTGTAACGGCTGTACGATACGTGAATGCCATCCTCCGACTGATAGTGTAACCATATCGGCAGCATATTGGCGAGGCATTCGTCTTCATGGACGACAATTCGAGCCCCCATCGCGCACATCTTGTGCAAGTCTTCCTTCAGGATAGCGACATCGCTCGACTGGAGCGGTCAGCATGTTCTCCAGACATGAACCCTATCGACATGCCTGGGATAGATTGAAAAGGGCTGTTTATGGACGACGTGACCGACCAACCACTCTGAGTGATCTACACCGAATCGCCGTTGAGGAGTGGGGCAACCTGGCCCAACAGTGCCTTGATGAACTTGTGGATAGTATGCCACGACGAATACAGGCATGCATCAGTGCAATAGGACGTGCTACTGGGTATTAGAGGTACTGGTGCGTACAACAATCTGGGCCATCGCCTCTGAAGGTCTCTCTGTATGGTGGTACAACATGCAATGTGTGGTTTTCATGACAATAAAAATGGCGAAAATGACGTTTATGTTGATCTCTATTTCAATTTTCTATACAAGTTCCGGAACTCTCAGAACCGAGGTGATGCAAAACTTTTTTTTTATGTGTGCATTTGCTCAGCAAGGGTGACAGGATGAGAGGCACCCACATGCCTTGCTCATACTGTGGCATCAAGCAGTCAGGCCTGCAAGATGAGTGGTCTGCCAAGCGAGTGGATTCATTCTTATCGAGTAACATGAACTCTCGTACTCACAATTTAGTTACAAATTATCCTCCTGTATGATTAATACGCAACGGAAACACGCATCTGACTATCAGTAATTTACAGCAGAACTCTGACTGTACACTACGCACTGGCAATACATTTTCTTTTTGTCTTTTATTTAACGGCTTTTGTCAACACGTGGCCACCGCACTGAGTATGAATGGCGCACACATTACAAATTCGGGACATTATGACAACATACAATTCGAAGGAAAAGTCCACCAATCTTATTCTTTTCACTATCTTATTTATTCCGATAAATTCTCTAACCTAAACACACAAATTCTACAACCTACAACAATAACACATGAGAAATCCCGCCCAGTGGGCATGGCTTTACAATGTTGAATCTCTATATTATGGTCTCGTAATTATTTTAACGCTACAGTGCACTTTCTGGATAGGATGGTGGATCTTTTATTATACCTCACACTTCGACTCTCACAATCATCATCACGAAACTTTCCTCCAGACCGAGCGGTACCGAAGGAACAAGCATAACCCACTAATCTTTTGAAACTACCTCGCTACTCTCCCATGCAAACCACACATACCCAAATTACATGACATACACCACACTACAACATGAAATACTACACAGAGGATAGTCACAACATTATCACTTTCAGCTTTCCCACTTCAATTAGTATTTATCCCAGTTTCACACAACACTGCCCCACTTTGTAATTCTACTTTCCTACTATGAACTCTGGAGATATTTGCACGTCTTCCTGTGCAATGCAAGCCAAGTGGCGTTGCTGGATAGACGGCCGACTCACCTTGCTTCTCTCTCAGAGTTTGAATCAAGCATCACACGGAATCATATCACGCAAAGTAATATTAAGAACATCACACACGCGAGTCCTCAACTGATACCATGGACGAGTACTTCTCTTTATCCTTTGTCTCATACACAGATTGAGACTCACACAGGACTCACCACGTGGAAGTACTCGTCTCTAATTTCAAGTCCTGCACACGCCATTTCTTAAATATTTCAGCTTATGGTACACACTCTATTTCTTAAATATTTCAACTTATTGTACACACGCTAGTAATTCAGCTTAACTTAAGCACACCGAAGTATTTCAACTTATTGCTACACGTGGTTTCTTTGTGACCGTTGGTCACTTCCGAAGATTACTACAATCCCATTAATATTACCTGCCTGACATTTAATTCTCCCCACAAAAGTTCCTGAGATAGAGAAATTATTATTTCAAACTACTCTTAAATATTCCACATGCATACCATGTCTCCACTCTTTCGTCATTACGGAGCACAACTAAAACAGGTCTTAACAGCACAAGATCCAGCGGCAGAGTGCTGAAATATGGCCGTTCTCGAGGTGCTCTCGCACCTCTGTCGAAGTGGGGGGAGCACCTTCTTACCGTATTGGTCAGCCACATTTCAGGCGCTCAAAGCTCTGGTAAATTTCATCTCTTTGGTCCCACCAAAGGTGGCCAAAGGATCGACTCAAAGATGATCATATATTCACATTCACTATCTGCGGTTAGCAGACGACCATACATTCATTCATTTCACAGATCTCACCAAACTGGATGTAGGGATTTACTTTGTGGGAGTGCACATGTGATCAATTAAATAAATAAATTGTCATTCTTTCCCACACTGGTATCCGACTTCGCTGTATTAATTGAAATTGAGTTATTTTACAAAAAAAAAATGTGTTGTTCTGACAAAAATAATCAAGTATTTCGTACCTATTTTCAATGTCGGGCGGTACTGTACCCTTTCAAGGATACAAATTTCAGAATATCTCAGCAGTCAGCATCAAATATTTGGCAAAATGTAAATGTCGTGTGACTAGTGCCTCCCGTCAGGTAGACCGTTCGTGGGGTGCAAGTCTTTCGATTTGACGCCACTTCGGCGACTTTTGCGTCGATGGGGATGAAATGATGATGGTTAGGGCAACACAACACCCAATCCCTGAACGGAGAAAATCTCCTACCCAGCCGGGAATCGAACCCGTGCCCTTAAGATTGACATTCTGTCGCGCTGACCACTCAGCTACCGGGGGCGGACCAATATTTGGTGATGAGGATGAAGATGTGGAGAACAAATGGAAAAAAATCAAAGGCATCGTTCAATATGTCCTAGACAAGTATGTTCCGAGTAAGGTTTTAAGGTATGGAAAAGATCCACCACGGTTTAATAGCCGTGTTAGAAAAGCACTACGTAAACAAAGAGCACTTTATCTCAGATTCAAGAGAAGTAAAAACCTAGCTGACAAACAAAAGCTGAACGAAGCGAAAATGAGCGTAAGGAGAGCAAGACAGAAGTGTTCAGTGATTCTGAAAGTAAGACGTTGTCAGCCGATCAACCGACCTGAGTAAAATCCCCCAAGAGATTTTGGTCGTATGTAAAATCAGTAAGTGAGTCAAAATCATCTATCCATTCTCTCAGGATCCACACTGGCACCGAAGCGGAAGATAACAGAGAGAAGGCCGAAATACTGAATTCAGTCTTCTGAAGTTATTTCACCGCGGAAGATCGTAACATTATGTCTCCTTTCAATCGTCGTACGAACGTCAGAGTGGCAGATATTGAGATAACCGATCGAGGAATTGAAAAGCAGCTACAATCGCTTATTAGTGAAAAGGCGTAAGGACCAGACTAGATACCTATAAGATTCTATAAAGATTGTGCGAAAGAAGTGCTCCCCTTGTAGCAGTAATTTATCGTAGATCGTTTGAGTGATGAAAGGCACCTAACGACTGGAAAAAAGCGCAGGTCATTCCCGTTTTAAAGAAAGGCCGTAAGACAGATCCACGCTAATATATACCTATATAGTTGATGTAAATCTGTTGTAAAATTACGGAACATGAACATGTTTTATGCTCAAGAATTATGACGTTTTTGGAAAATGAATATCTCCTCTACAAAAATCAACATTGATACCGCAAACAGAGACCCTGCGAAACTCAGCTCGCTGTGTTCCTCCATGAGAATGACAGCGCAGTGGACAACGGCGCTCAGACTGATGCCGTGTTCCTTGACTTCAGTAAGGCATTTGACACCGTCCCTCATTGCCGTTTGATGAAAAAAATACGATCTTACGGAGTATCGGAGCAGACCTGCGATTGGATTCAAGACTTTCTTGCAGATAGAACTCAACACGTCGCTCTTAACGGAACTAAATCAACAGATGTAAAGGTAATATCCAGAGTACCACAGGGGAGTGTGGCAGGCCCGTTGCTGTTTAGAATATACTGTATATAAACGATCTAGTAGAAAGCGTCGGATGCTCTTTAAGACTATTCGCAGATGATGCAGTTGTCTATACCAAAGTAGCAACGCCAGAAGATAGTAAAAATTTACAGAACGACCTGCAGAGAATTGATGAATGGTGCAGGCTCTGGCAGTTGATTATGACGTAAATGAATGTAACATATTGTTGATGACAAACCGCTGGAAACAGTATGTACCGCAAAGTATCTAGGCGTAATGATCCAGAGCGACCTTAAGTGGAATGACCACATAACACAGATAGTGGGAAAACCAGACACCAGACTCAGATTCATCAGAAGACTCTTAAGGAAATGTAACTCATCCACGAAAGAAGTGGCTTATTAGGCGCTTGTTCGCCCGATTCTTGAGTATTTTTCGTCTATCTGGGATCCCTATGAGGTAGGACTGATAGAGGAGGTCCAACGAAGAGCGGCGCGTTTCGTCACGGGATCGTTTAGCTGGCGAGAGAGCGTTACAGAGATTCTAAACGAACTCCACTGGCAGACGTTACAAGAGAGGCATTGGGCATCAGGGAGAGATTTACTATTGAAATTTCGGGACAGCACTTTTCACGAGGAGTAGGACAACATATTACTTCCCCCCACATACATCTCGCGTGTTGACCGCGAGGAGGAGATTCGAGAAATTAGAGCCAATACAGAGGCTTACCGACAATCATTCTTCCTACGCACTTTTCGCGAGTGTAACAGGGTTGAAGGGATCAGATAGTGGTAGCGAAAGTACCCTCCGCCACACAGCATTAGGTGGCTTGCAGAGTATGACGTAGATGTGGATGTAGAAGTAGATGTAGAACTGCAGCCGCTGGCAACTTGTTGCTCCGCCTCCTATGAAACAAAATAAAATAACATTTTTTGTGGTTACATCTGAATAATCCAAAATACACAATGTGATCAAAAGTATCCGGACACCCCCCCAAAACATACGTTTTTCATATTAGGGGCAATGTGCTATCAGCTACTGCCAGGTACTCCATATCAGCGACCTCAGTAGTCATCAGACATCGTGAGAGAGCAGAATGGGGCGCTCCGCGCGACTAAAAGACTTCGAACGTGGTCAGATGATTGGGTGCCACTTGTGTTATACGTCTGTACGCGACATTTCCACCTTCCTAAACGTCCCTAGGTCCACTGTTTCCGATGTGATAGTGAAGTGGAAACGTGAAGGGACACGTACAGCACAAAAGCGTACAGGCCGACCTCGTCTATTGACTGAGTGAGACCACCGACAGTTGAAGAGGGTCGTAATGTGTAATAGGCAGATATCTATCCAGACCATCACACAGGAATTCCAAACTGCATAAGGATTCACTGCAAGTACTATGACAGTTAGACGGGAGGTGAGAAAACTTGGATTTCATGGTCAAGTGGCTGTTCATTATCCACACATCACGCCGGTAAATGCCAAACGACGCCTCGCTTGGTGTAAGGAGCGTAAACATTGGACGCTTGAACAGTGGAAAACGTTGTGTGGTGTGACAAATCACAGTACACAATGTGGCGATCCGATGGCAGGGTGTGGGTATGGCAAATGCCCGGTGAACGTCATCTGCCAGTGTGTGTAGTGCCAACAGTAAAATTCGGAGGCGGTGGTGTTATGGTTTGGTCGTGGAGGGGGCTTACACCCCTTGTTGTTTTGCGTGGCACTACCACAGCACAGGCCTACATTGATGTTTTAAGCACCTTCTTGCTTCCCACTGTTGAAGAGCAATTCCGGGATGGCGATTGCATCTTTCAACACGATCGAGCACCTGTTCATAATGCACGGCCTGTGGCGGAGTGGTTACACGACAATAACATCCTGTAATTGACTGGCCTGCACAGAGTCCTGACGTGAATCCTATAGAACAACTTTGGGATGTTTTGGAACGCCGACTTCGTGTCAGGCCTCACCGACCGACATTCATACCTCTCCTTAGTGCAGCACTCCGTGAAGAATGGGCTGCCATTCCCCATGAAACCTTGCAGCACCTGATTGAACGTGTGCCTGCGAGGGTGGAAGCTGTCATCAAAGCTAAGGGTGGGCCAACACCATACTGAATTCCAGCATTACCGATGGAGGACGCCACAAAGTTGTAAGTCATTTTCAGCCAGGTGTCCGGATACTTTTGATCACATGGTGTATAATCATAGCAGTTATTTATTACAGTGACAGAAGAATTAGTACTGGTAGCTCTACCAGTCTGAGCGTGTGCAAAAAATCTCTTGAAAGCAGCTTCAGTCCGCTGTATTGCTATACTGGTCCTCCATGACTTCTTACGACACAGAAAAAAATTTCCAGCTGGTGTTGACCGGGTTTACCTTTATGTAAACTCGCAATATTTTACTTGCTTTACACATCGAATTCACTTTATGTGGTAAAATTCATAAAATATAATCGCTTATTTTGCGTAAAAAGTGGACATTAGAGGTACAAACGGATTTCATTTCTTATTTCACGCGTCTTACGAGGAATCGTAAGAAAACAAATGCTTCCTGCAATAATGATATTTTGTCATTTACTCCTGTGGAAGCGGCCAACAAAAGACTCACACTGAACAAAAACAGGTATTCACTGAAGAACTGTATTTTATTGCTTGTAGACAGAACAGTTAGTATGTTTCACCTGAACCCATGTAATATCGATAACCATCCCATTAATATTAACAGTTTCGAAGAAATTAGGTCAATCAGTACTTGATTTCAGCTATAAATGAGAAAAATTTTAAATGTCAACTCCAGTCCAAACAGCGCGTAACACCAGTAACCCAGCTTCCTGCCCCGAACAACGTGACTTAGATTTTGGTTCAAGTGTAATGACGTCATGCGCAGTCTATATTATCTACGGTCTATGCTGCCAACCCATGGGCATCACGTGTGTGGATAGCGATTGGTGGATGTCTCGTTAAATACCGGAGCTACGGCGGACAGTTCTCTTCAGTGCACGGAGTTGTGTACAGCCTCCAGTTAGCGCCGCGTCTAACAAGCTACAGTGCTCGTCCGCCGTCTCCGAGACAGACTCCGTAGGCATCGTAGACCAGCTCTGGACTCTACGTAGGCATCACTCAGAAACACAGTGAAGGGGAATTTCATATTTTAGAGGACTTGTAATAATTTCAACATCTAACTGTGCTGGAAATTTCACAAGAAGCAGCATCATTTAAGCTGAGTATTTCTTCATATTTAATAAATATCATTTTATTACTAATTGTTGGGATTCTCCTGCATTCCCAACATATACAAGACTACTCCCCATGTTCTTTTACCGTAGTTGTCCAGCACAATGTTACAAGTTTCGTTCTACCATAAGATAGTTTTGCAGTTACTTTAGAATCTTGCCAATCTGTTCAGTTCAATTTAGAACTGCGGTAAAGTGAGTTATAAAAGTCACTGTGTTTAATTACGTAGTACATTTGAGTAATTTCGGAAGTAACCATTATATCTTCTTCTTTAGACTCAGCTTTTGCCAAAATTACCAAACTTGGTGATAATGCACGACATTTATTTTTAATGAGTGTGTTTTTGTGCCATTTCATTAATAGCGCGCAATAAAATGAAATGCAGTAAACACAAAAAGTATATGTATGGTGATTTAACAAAAAAGTACCAAGCTGAAACAGTAAAAACTGTAGTCAGGTCCATCAAATACTTTAGAACGAACGAAATAAATAAAAATGCAGCGCAGTCTGCGTGGAAGCTGAGCAGGAAAGTGAAATGGCTGTGGAGCAGTGCTACCGACTGGTCAAATTACAATGCTAAATGTTGTAATATATATCCATATTTTTGTTTTGCTAAGTGACGATGCAGAATCAGGAGCATTATTTGAATTCCTAGTCTCTGTTATTTTTCTGTCAATACATAACCTTCTTACCATACCACTCCATCGCACACAAAAGCAACTGACTGCGAAATGCCGGCCGCGGTGGTCTAGCGGTTCTAGGCGCTCAGTCCGGAACCGCGCGACCGCTACGGTCGCAGGTTCGAATCCTGCTTCAGGCATGGATGTGTGTGATGTCCTTAGGTTAGTTAGGTTTAAGTAGTTCTAAGTTCTAGGGGACTGATGACTACAGATGTTAAGTCCCATAGTGCTCAGAGCCATTTGAACCATTTGACTGCGAAATGCGACTGCTCGCTGCCATCCACTCTGACACGAATGCGGAAGTGGAGAGCGTGCAAAACCCTGACAATCGATGGAACATGAGCGAACGCGAACCGAACTCGCCCAAACGCTGTTTACTCGTGTTTGTCAACAGGTTACGCGGAGAGTTTTCTCAGACCACTGATTCTCGTATGCTCCAGTGTAAACCAGTTGAAGAGACGTTCTCATCTAGGGTTACAAGACACCAGGTACATATGTAAAAGGTAACTGGCATTTCAGGGAAGGACAAGAACAGGACGGTTGGCAATCTCAGCACTAGCCACCTAGTATTATATAAGGCGCTGTTGCAAAGCTCACCCTTAGCTCGGGAAGTCTTCCACATATTGAACAGCGATTATTTTGTATGACTACGACGGATAATGTTTCTTATGTTTCAGGTGGCTGGCGCGCCTCAGTTAATTACGGTGAATGTATGGAAAGACGGCTTACCCCGTTGATGTGTCGGCAGTGCGTCAGTGAAGTTTTCCCAGGTAGGTCTACTGTTCACAGTAGCTCTGTTTGCATCCGCTATTGGCTTCAGAGTTACGCCACAGTCGCTAGTTTTGTATACACCATACTCCACTGTTTTTAAGCCACACCAAGAAATATTCCTTCGTCTGCAAAGATGCCGTGGCGTCACGTGAAATTTCACTGGCGTCCGCGGCCACAAGCCTCCACAGTCTAATTTAAGTTAATTGTTTATTTTTGGAGCTGATCTGTCAAGCATCGATGGATGACTCGGTTGCCAAGGGAATCTTTGAGAGAAAGGCGACGTTGTTCTCGCGAAACTGCATTGCGCGAATTTAACGAACTGTTATTCCAGGAAACCTGTACAACATTTGTGCTACCACCATCCTATATCTCGAGAAGGGATCGTGAGAAGAAGACAGTAGAGATTAGGGTTCATGAGGAGGCATATAGACAGTCATTTTTCATTCGCTCAATACGTGAGTGAAATAGGTGAGCACATCGCTAATATTGGTATGAAGTACCCTCCGGCATACTCTGAACACTGACTTCCAATGTGTACAGGGTGTTTCAGGAGAACCTGCCACTATTTTAGGAGTTGGTAGTATTCACTAATTCGAATAAAACGTTGCATGTAATGTGTCTCCTATTTTTACCGATTACAGAGATACTCATTCGTAGTTGTGCAATGACAATTCTCGATTTAAAGGGGTATTTATCTCAAGATAGTGGGTTTTAAAGGGATGATAACACGGTTTAAAGGGACACTTCTCGTAATAAGATAGTAGTCATACAGTACAGATAACGATCTTATCTCAAGGTCACTGATAAGATAAGGAACTGATAAGGTAAGAACTTACAGTGTCAGGTTACATTTGACATTGGGCATGCAACACACAAATAACCTTACGCATACAAGTACAAATGACCTTGAGAGATAAGATAAAGATTTCTGGCATCAAGTTATACTTGACTTTGAGAGGGAGTATTATGTTACAGCCCTATTCCCCTCCCTCACCTGACAAGGCCTTCGAGTGCCAGGTTACACTTGACCTTGAGAAGGGATATCATCTATCAGCTGAGGCAGTTGGGCAAGGTATATTCAAGGTCATCCCCCATTCTCTACCGAGCGAGGTGGCGCAGTGGTTAGACACTGGACTCGCATTCGGGAGGACGATGGCTCCGGTCATCCTGATTTAGGTTTTCCGTGATTTCCCTAAATCACTCCAGGCAAATGCCGGGATGGTTCCTCTGAAAGGGCACGGCCGACTTCCTTCCCTATCCTTCCTTAATCCAATAAGACCGATGACCTCGCTGACTGGTCTCCTTCGCCAAAACAACCCAAACCCCAACCCATTCTCTCCCCCTCCATGCCTGCCCACACTCTAGGGGTACAGCCAGCTCAAGCCAAGATCGATTATTACTGATTTAAATACAACATTTCCCATTTAATCTTTGCCTCATTGTTTTTTCATTCTGTATAGAGTATTTTATATTTTAATCATCTTTATATATACAATATATGAGAAACGGAGACTAGCAGCAGCAGGTGAAGAAAAATCACTCATATACACTTGTTACACATACATACACGAGTGTGCACATAATTTGCACACAATTAGTGTGCAGTCATTCATGTATACTCATACACACAATGAACCATTCGTTGTCAAGACATGGCAGCCTGACTTTCAGCAGCAGCACTGTACGTGCCCTTATGGCCTTGCGCTGGAAAGACTACTTGGTGCACCATATGCAGAGCGGTACCAACGCTCTCGAACAAACACATCTTGTAATCCTCTATCGTGAAAGTCTTTCAGGCCACATGATGTACTTTGTTAGCCTGTCTTTGAGTGACACCTGCATCTTTGTGGTAAGTGCACATTTTTGACCTGAGCCCCACAACCTCCACAATCTGTGACATATTCGTCTCGTCTTTCATCAGGCCAATAGCCATCTTGTTTTTAGGTATTATTACATAAGAATTTTCGACGACACATCTAGTAGATGTATCCATATAAAGTAGTTTGGGAGCAGCGAAGTTTGGCTTCATAAACTCTTAGTGGCAGCAGTACATGTGCAGTCTGGAGAGGCCCAGAAGACACATACAAATATACGAAGTGTCCATAATTAAAGTTCCAGTTTCAAAACACTGTCGAAAGAGAACCACTGCTCAGAATGACGTCAAATTTGAACAGAATATGATTGACACAGGTGGAAACATCATGGAACATACAAAAAAATTAACGAAAATTTGACCAATAGATGGCGCTGTAAGCATTAGAATATGCACACCAACATATGCGCAGTACACGTTTGTTCCTCAGTCTGCGTCCGAGACGCCCGACGTGACTGTCTCGATGAAGGATCACACACTGCAAACAAAACTCTTTTAAAAGACAGGTGGCTGTGTGCCAGTAGGTATGCAGAAGTTTCGGACACTCAACGGAATGAAAAAAGGCATTGGTCCAATGTCTGCTAATCGTCTGGAGAAAATGATTAAAAATTTCGAAAAGGCAAGTTCTTTTGAGGTGCATTGTGGTAGAGGGAGTAAAGGAGTTGATCCGACGCCTGTCGAAGACGTGACCACAGCATTGGAGGTGGAGTCGAGAGGTGGTGTGCAAACATGCAGAGCATGAGGAATTGCCTGAACGCGGACATGTCTGCGAGCACGGTGCATAAAATTCTTCAAAAATGCTATCCATACCAAATCAACCATGTTGAGGAGTTGCTTCTGGCAGTCCTGCCGCAAGACAAACGCTCGCTCTCGAATTTATTGCTCGCTCGGAAGTCGACAGTTAACGACCATAGAATATTCTGTTGACAGACGAAGCCCATTTCCAAGGACATGTTACTACGCAGAATTTCAGAATATGGGCAACGGAAAATCCGCACGCTCATCAAAGGGTCCCACTTCGCTCTGTAAAGACCGCAGCTCGCGGTCTAGAGGCTAGCGTTGCTGCCTCTGGATCATGGGGTCCCGGGTTCGATTCCCGTCCGGTTTTGGGGATTGTCTCTGCCTGGGGACTGGGTGTTTATGTTGTCATCATTTCAATATCATCATCATCATCATCATCCGTGACAGTGACTAGATTGGATTGTGTAACAAAATTGGACTGTGTAAAACTTAAGACTTTATGCGGGCACTGATCACCGTACTGCTGAGCGCCCCACAAACCAAACATCTTTATCATCATCATTATCATCATCATCATCACCACTCTGCAAAGGTGTGGTACGGGTTGATGGCATCGTTATTGTAGGGCCATATTTTCTCAAGCAGATGAGTCCTGCGGGTGATTGTTTGGCTGGTTGGTTGATTGGGGGAAGGGACCAAACAGCGAGGTCGTCGGTCCCATGGGATTAGGGAAGGATGGGGAAGGAAGTCGGCTGTGCCCTTTCAAAGGATCCATCCCGACATTTGCCTGAAGCGATGTAGAGAAATCACGGAAAGCCTAACTGAGGATGGCCGGACGCGAGTTTGAACCGTCGTCTTCCCGAATGCGAATCCAGTGTGCTAACCACTGCGCCACCTCGCTCGGTCATGCACGTCGTGTTACCTGTACCTTCAATGGTAAATGCTATGAGTCTTTTCCCCACCAACGTCATTCCAACCCGTGGTTGTGTGGGTAGGATCATTTTTATGCAAGGTGGCGCTCCTCCGGAAATTGCACAGCCAGTGAAGTGGCTGCGGCAGAGGCATTTCGGAAATGCTAGAATTATCAGCTGTCATTTCCTTGCAGTCTGGCCGTCCAGATTACCTGATCTTAATGCGTGTGACTTCTGCTGTTGGGTTATCTGAAAGATGTGTTTAGTGCTCCAACTATGAAAGTAGCTGAACTGTCGGCATGCATTGCACAACACATTCTGAAAGTGACCTCCGAGGCACTCCGATCTGTTGTGGAACGTGCTCTTTCTCGACTTCAACTAGTAGCAGAAAACGGTGGACAGCATACTGAATATACATTGCGCCAGTTTCACGGCAATTAGAAACCGGTGCCATTTTGCTTTTATGCGGTTTCTGGCCCCAGGACAATAAAAAACCGATAGCATTTTGCTTTTCATGCAATTTGTGACCCTAGGACAATTAAAAGCTGAGGTCATTCTGCTTTTTAAGCGGTTTTTGGCCTCTGGTCACCGATTTTTTCCATCCGATGTGGTACGACCTTGCCGTGGTGGGTGGGCTTATCTAACGAACAGTGTCACAATTGTTGACTGCTGAACTTGTGCAGTCATGCACACTGAACAGTACGGATGGTGCAATGTGCAACTCAAACGACAGCCATCGTATTCTGATTCATCTGTCATTTGTAGCCGACACCATTTACGTAAAGACGATTATAACGTCCTCTATTAGTAAAAATTTCGTTAATTTTTTTGTTCCGTGATGGTTCCCCCTGCATCAGTAATAAGCTATTCCAATTTGACGGCATTCTGAGCATTGGTTCTCTTTCTACAGCGTTTTGAAACTGGAACTTTAATTATTGATGCCCTGTAGATACGTTTCATGAACTGCGCTGAATCTTAGCCATCTCCACAGCGACTAGTCCTTGACTGATGATGGTAACCCGCTTGATTGTTTTCCCGTGCATTTTTCATTAATTAAAAAAATCGAAAACATACGTCATGGATGCCATCATTTCGGTGTTTCAATCAATGTACGCCTTCAACTAGCATGACTGGTTGAAGCAGATGCCGCGGGTGATTCTTGAAAGTTTCATCACACACCCGAGACAGTACTGGAGGTTTCTGTAGTGTAGAATATATCTCTCCTTGTTTCCCAGCTTTGTCATCAGTTTGGGACGTAACCTTTGCGTGGGACTAGGCGGCAAGTCACTGTGTGCATCATGCAAATGGATGGGATATTCCATGTTGGCCTCCAGGACATGTCCACCACCAGAATCCTCAGCATCCATTTCCCATCTGGACATCCATCGGAACTCTCCAATTGGGAGAGATTTCTGCATGGCTTGCCCGTAGAGGTTCTTTGCATCAAATTAAAGGATGTAACTCAAGCTGTGAGATGCTCTGCGCTCCTTGCATCTCATTCGTAGGTCATTTGCCTTGGCATATCTGTGTACACACTAGCAAAGTCCCAGGCGAATTCTGCGTTCGAAGAAGAGCAATATATCGACATCAGGCAGTAGTTCGATGTCGACTTACGTCTTCCTTGACATCGTGTCCCATGAAGGCCCTGGAGCAGTGTAATAGAAAGCAGGATCCAGAAAGTACGTGCCAAGGCATTCAGTACAGAACTCCTCAAAGACGTTTACGAATAGGCGTACGTTAATGTTCATGTACAATTTTGCATTTTTCCCTAAATCAGGGACATTGAACTCCTGCCAAATGATCACCGTGTACTCATACTCGCGTCAGTTACGGCAGTGCCCGTCAGTTTGCTAGAGAATGCAATTATGTTGGGCAATGTAGTTTTGTGGAGTATCCTCCGAATCCCGGTATTTGTAAGGAAAGACCCCATTCTTCATCACAAGCTGAAACTTTGCATCATCGGAACATGCAGTGCAGGTGATACGCATATAATCCTGATGTATCATCTCAGCAAGTTTCTGAAGAGGCACATGCATGAAACATAGCAAAGACAGGAAGGAGAGCATTAGTATTGGCGTGATCCTCTTGGAAAATTCAGTATACTTTTCATCAGTGTCAGGAATGACTCTGACCTTATCGTCCTTCAAACTGAAATCACTCAAGTTCCTAAAAAGAAAGTGAGCATCGAACTCTGTCAAATTGTGGAAGAAAATAGGTACGTATCGTGGCAGTTGGAATTTCAAGCTGCAGGCATTGTGGGCTCCACCGCAGAACTTTCCTGTTAGATGACAGTAGTCTATATGTGGAGTTTCTGCTTTTCTGTCCAATGGCAATCCACAAATATGACATGCTGCATGCTCATACAAGGCATCATTCTCCTGTGAGTTGGTAACAAACTCAGTCCTATATTATGAAGGGACAGCACTCCAGTTGATGGGCGTTCTTAGGTCTAAAATTTTTTTCTCCTCGGTAGACATTTGAGCAGGTATTGGTTTATGGCTAGAGCAATCAATCAGATGCCTTTCTAGACACTTGCTCTCGGTTAAAGAGTTGAGGCATCTGCAGCAGAAATACTTTGCGCTGTCATGTTTCGACAGTTGGGCGGAAAGTAGGTGGGATTTTTTTCTGAGCCTGATGTAATTTTGCTTCTCACTCTTGGAGAAAAGTGACAAATCTAAGTGTTTGGGGCATTAACCGATAAATGTAGAAAAGTAGAGGGTTACAACTGCTTTACGCTTGACTTCTTCCTGCACAGTGTGCTTGTGGTCACCAACATCTAGCTTGAGGTGCCTCTGAATTTATGATGCCCACAGATATTAGATGTTTCGTAAGTATTGGCGCTGGAGAGCGTTGAAGCCTGAGAACGAACGGTTGTGACTGACTGGTGTCTGAATACGGAAGATACGCAATCCTTTTGCCATCTGTGTACTGCAGATGGACGACCTGAGCCTAATGAGATTCCTGCGCATGCGCCACATTTCTGCACACAGCCCTCGTGCGCATCCTACTGTGGACCTTGAGTGGTCTGTCAGTGTACTCACGTTGTTGACAGCAATGCGACGTGTACCAGTACACGGCTGCAGAAATTACATACGGCGCAACAGATTCCAGTGGGAGAGCTGCTGCAAGCTTTTATGCCGAACGTTTCCCAAACAGATGTAACACACATCGAGAGATGCCTCAGAGAAGCCAGAAAGTTGCACGTAGGTGTTTTCTGTCTATATATTCACGAATCAGAAACATACAAATTTACAGTAGCCATACACATCAATAAATATGTACACACACACACACACACACACACATACACACACATATATATATATATATATATATATATATATATATATATATATATATATATATATATACAAATTGTATTTATATTACATGTGCCCAGTACTTTGCAACCTCCAAGGCGCTTGGAGTGGCTTGCACGAGATCAATCTTCGTGTAGGATGTAGGACACAAAAGGCACTGGAGCATGTGACTTGTGGTTTGTTCTTGTCCACAATCACAGGACGTATCTTCTGTTATGAAGCCCCATCTCTTCAGGTTGCCTCTGGATCGTCCAGCTCCTGATCGTAATCTGTTTAAAGATTTCCACAGCAGCCACCTCTCGTTGTGTCCAGGTGGTAGTTCTTCAGCTTCTGGCGTCTGCAGGTGAGGCGTCGACTCCTTCCATAACACCAGACTTGCCTTCTCTGGTGAAATGGTGAGCTTCTCGGATGTACTCAGGAAGCTCTTTCGCGATCTCAGTCGTTGCTGTCGTGGATTATGTCCGTGCAGTGGATGGGCACTGTCCTGTTCCACTGTCAGTCTCTCCTTGTTGGCAGCCACTGTTCTGCGTATCCATGGTGGCGCTATTCCAACCAGGAGGCAGTAGAGCTTATCAGTTGGGGTAGGTCTTAAGCAACCTGTGATCAACCTGCAGGTTTCGTTGAGAGCAATGTCTACTTGTCTGGCATGAGATGACCTGTACCAGACGGGAGAAGCATATTCAGCAGAAGAAAAGCACAGTGCCATTGCAGAACAGCGAATAGTTTGTGGATGTCATCCCCACTGTGTCCCCGCTAGTTTGCGAATTAGGTTGTTTCGAGCGGAGATTTTCATTTTGGTGTTCTTGCAGTGAATTTTGAATGTCAGAGTTCTATCGAGAGTGACTCCCAAGTGTTTAGGTGCGTGACGATGCTGGAGTTGGATGCCTGACCATGCAATATGTAGCTCACGATTAGCTTCCCTGTTCCTTAAATGAAAGGCACACACTTTCTGCCTGAGGTGTGTACATTGTACAGTAAAGTAAGAGCACTTGGTGCTTGGTACCTGGGAATACTATGCCCGTCTACTGTTTTTCCTCTGGTAGGTGCTGAAACGTAACGGGTTTGGCGTGTTGCCCATGAACACCCGCTCCAACCATATCATCAGCAGAAAGTGCAGGCGTTATGGGAGGATGGCTTTCCACGTCGGGTACAGTTTGTGCATTGGTGTCCGCCTCCGTAGCGTAGCGGTAGCGTTACCGCCTACTACGCACGGGGCCCGGGTTCGTTTCCCAGCAGGGGACTGAATGTTGAGTGTCCATCATCATTTTCATCATCATTGACTCGCAAGTCGCCGAAGTGGCGTCAACTAAAAGTGACTTGCAATACGGCGGCCGAACTCCCCCGACAGGGGCCTCCTGGCCAACAATGCCATCCGATCATCATGTGCAGTGGTATTTACAGTAATGCATATTCCAGCCACTATTCCCTAGCTTCGTGCTATTCGCGGACCAATGTACTTTTACTAGAGACGGTATATTAATCTTCCACAACATGTATGTTTGGACTACGAAAATCGGCGTGCGTCGATGATTCAAAATCATCAACGTAGGCTCGGTAGTAACATCTGGGCGTGGATAATTGGTGACCGTATCATTGATCCATTACTATTTCATTTTTTCTTTACTTTTACTGTTAGTAACAGGGCAGATCTACCTCTCATTTATTAGAGATGTTTTGTCTACCCTATTGGATGTAATGCCACTAAATGTTTGGATGGACATGTGGCTGCAACACGACAGACTCCAGCACACTTTGATGTCAATGTGTGGAATCATCTCAGCGTCGCATATCCCAATCGATGGATTGATAGAATAGGATCAGTTCCACGGCCATGGTATATGGCACACCTGTAATGTCAGTGGATCACCTTATTGCTCGCGTCCACGGAGCGAATGAAATACTTCAAAGACAACCACACGTAATGATTGGTTCATGTGCGTGGGGCTCAGCACCGCCGATGTATATATTCTGCATATGATTACTAACCGTCCGGCTTTTTTCCGAACGTGTCTGGCTTTTTTATAATGTCCATCCGGAACATTTGTTTTTTAGAGAATTTCCAGATTTTTGGTTATAAAGTTGCAGTTTGATTTGACGAATTTCAGTGTAGTGTAATTGGACTGCCGGCCGGTGTGGCCGAGCGGTTCTAGGCGCTACATCTGATTACGAAAACAGTGCTATTCAAACAAAGGTTTTTCCCTTACAAAGTTGTCGAAACGAAGCTCCAGAAAGTATTGTCAACTGTATTATAGATACTGTGAGAAAGCATAACTACACAAATTCTCAATGTACTGCTTTTGTTGGTGATATCGCAAATATTACCTTGGTGCTCTTGCACGCGCAGGAAAAAAAACTGTGTATTGTGGTCTCAAATGACAGCTTTTGGAATACTACCTACGACCAGCTTAAGGACAGAACTGATGACACTCTCTGTAGGACCTGACCATCATTTTGCAGGACAATGCTCAAGCACGTACATTTACTGATTTCTTTGACTGATGGGGCTACTAAGTGCTATACTACCTACTGCACTAAAAATGGCTCTGAGCACTATGGGACTTAACATCTGTGGTCATCAGTCCCCTAGAACTTAGAACTACTTAAAGCTAACTAACCTAAGGACATCACACAACACCCAGTCATCACGAGGCAGAGAAAATCCCTGACCCCGCCGGGGATCGAACCCGGGCGCGGGAAGCGAGAACGCTACCGCACGACCAGGAACTGCGAACCCTACTGCGATCCCCTGACTTAAGCCCTCGTGGGTTTTTTATTTATTTATTTATTTAACCTGATCAGATTAGGGCCATACGGCTCTCTCTTACATCGGACCAGTGTTCCACACATGCAGCATTTTGCACATCATAGTTACATCGTGACAGTAGTTTGAAATAAGAAAAATAGATTAAGCTAGTGACAATATGAATAAAGAGTAATGACTAAGACCTAATAAAGTAAATACTGGCAGTATTTTTACAACAGCTGCTATACATAAAAATAATAATACTAACAGTAGAAGTAAAGAAAAAATGAAATAGTAATGGTAAAGATGAGAAAAATTGGCGATAGTAATGAAGATTTGTGCAGATGTACATTAATATATTGGTGTATAAAGTACATGTTTACTGGTATAGCGAGTTTTGGGGAAGGGAGATTTAAAGAGGCCGCATCAGTTAAGAAAAAACGAAACTGAGGAAGATCTAGTGGGAAAGAAGGAAGAAATGGGGTGAATTGCATTCATGTACAGAGGAAGGCATTACTGTTGCTTAAGTAGATACGTCATTAACTGTTTTTTGAAGCCAGACATGTTATTATGTAGTGGAACAGAGAGGATTTTATTATGATGGCAACGTGTGTTTCTGTCATGTTGTTCAGACAAGAGCGTTAAGGACGAGGAGAGATATGAGGGACAGTGTACATTTACAAGACAGTAGATGAGACAGAGTGTATGGAAATCCCTGCGTTTGTCTGCACGCAGCCAGGACAGTTGTGCATATGCTGGTGAAATGTGATCAAAAAGTCGAATGTCACCGGACGCAGACATTCATGACTAGTTCCAGGCTTCGCGAATTTTCCGGAGAGAGACCTTGTAGGATAATATCGCTGTCGTCAGTGATTGGGAGTATAAGCGTTTGTACTAATTTCTTTTTCAGATCGAAAGGGAAGAGTTTTTTATATTTTTGTAGGGCACGAAGGGCTGCTGATGCTTTTTTGCACACTGCAATTACGTGCTCTGTCCAATTTAGATTTTCATCTATTATTACTCCCAAACTCTTTGCTGAGGGGGAGAAGTTGATATTTGTTCCATTTAGGATAGAGATAGTACGGATTCCTTATGTTTTGGGCTAATGAGCTTAGAGTGACCAACAGGTACCACTTGGGTTTTAGATGGGTTGAGTTTTAGTCCTATGTTCTGTGCCCATTTTGATAATTCATCGAGGTCAGCACTGAAATTTTCAGTAGCTTTCTTAAGATTGATTGGTTCTGCTCTTAGATACAACTGAAGGTCATCAGTATACATGTGATGTTTGCAGTAGGTCAGCACCGATGACATCATTGACATACAGAGAGAAGAGTGTAGGACCTAATACTGAGCCTTGGAGAACGCCTGACACTACCTGCTGCCATTGTGATTTTATATTCCCGGACAGGACGCGTTACTGACGAGACGTCAGACCAAAAACTGCGTTTTATTGGCAGTACACTTAGAAAATGTAACAGACCTACTAAGGAGACTGCCTGCACTACGCTTGTCCGTCTTTTAGAATACTGCTGCGCGGTGTGGGATCCTTACCAGATAGGACTGACAGAGTACATCGAAAAAGTTCAGAGAAAGGGATCACGTTTTGTATTATCGCGAAATATGGGAGAGAGTGTCACAGAAATGATACAGGATTTGGGATGGGCGTTTTTCGTTGCAACGGAATCTTCTCACGAAATTCCAATCACCAACTTTCTCCTCCGATTGCGAAAATATTCTGTTGACACCGACTTACATAAGGAGGAACGATCACCAAGATAAAATAAGGGAAATCAGAGCTCGTACGGAAAGATACAGGTGTTCATTCTTTCCGCGCGCTATACGAGACTGGAATACTAGATAATTGTGAAGGTGGTTCGATGAACCCTCTGCCAGGCACTTAAATGTGATTGTGGAGTATCCATGTAGATGTAGATGAGCGAAACCATTGCACTGCACTTGACGAGAAATTTAGGCCGCTAAGTTTGTCAAGTAAGATGTCGAAGTCGACAGTATCAAATGCTTTGCTGAAATCTAAGAAACAAATGATAATCGCTTATTGTCTATCCATGGCAAGATTCAGGTCATCTGTTACCTTTATCAACGCGGATGTTGTGCTTCGATGTTTACGGAAACCTGATTGGTATTCGTCTAGTAGGTTGTTAGTAGTTAGGTAGTTGGTGAGCTTGTCGTGGATTATGTGTTCTAAGGTTTTAGATAGTGCAGGAAGAATGCAGATGGGGCGGTAGTCAGAGGGTACAGTGGCAATGTCCTTTTTAGGCAGCGGCTTAATTTGCCACAGTTTCCAGGCCTCAGGGAAAACACTTGTGATTAAGGAATCGTTGAAAATGTCTGTTATAGAGGGCAGTAGTGGATCAATAATAAGTTTTACCATCTAGATAGTGATGCCACCATGTCCAGCAGATGTTGATTTAATCCACACGATGGCTTTCTTGACTATTGCAAGTGACGTGTTGTAGATAGAATTTTTCTTTGCTAGAATCGTTCATCCCCATGACGTAATCAATGATTCTCTGCTTTTATTTTTGCGGTTCAATTGTGGTTGTAGGTAATGTGAAGAATCAGTTTAGTTATTCAGCTGGGACCATGGGATTTTCTGCAACTTTTATTTTGCCTAAACCGAGACTACGGAGATTTTTCCACAGGATAGCTGGTCTACGTCTATTGTCAGTTAATGCACGGACATGCCTGAGCTTAGCATTTCTCACCGCTTGACTGACCATGTTTCTTTTCTGCTTGTATAGAGTATGATTTTAAGGTGTAGGGTGTATCTTGTATGCTCGATGTGCAGCGTCTCTGAGATTCATCAGCTGTTTTAGTTCGTCAGTCAGCCAAGGTGCAGGTTTCGTTTTTACTCTTCTGGTCTTTATTGGAGCATATTTGTCATATAGTTGAGTAATTTTGTTAGTGAAATCCTGAAGTTTTTCATTTATGTCCATGAGGGGAGTAGAGGTCATCCCCCAAACTATTTCTTGTTTCGAGCCCAGGCAAATTTATGCGTTTGAAGTCTCGGTATGTAGACAGTTTTTGTTTCTTTTTAGGACATTCTAGTGAATACTTCATGAAAATAATGTCATGTTCAACTCGATTTCTAAATTGAAGGAAACACTTCACGGCAGTCGCTTCAGTACTGCTACAAATGCCGGCCGGAGTGGCCGTGCGGTTCTAGGCGCTACAGTCTGGAGCCGAGCAACCTCTACGGTCGCAGGTTCGAATCCTGCCTCGGGCATGGATGTGTGTGATGTCCTTAGGTTAGTTAGGTTTAATTAGTTCTAAGTTCTAGGCGACTGATGACATAAGAAGTTAAGTCGCATAGTGCTCAGAGCCATTTTTGAACTGCTACAAATTAGTCGGGCAACAGACTGCACTGCTCGAACGGTCAACACACCTGGCACTGCTAAGAGTATCCTGTGACCTCCACATCGCTGGCAGTGGCTTATACACAATGCTGGTGACTGCGTTGAAGGTCAGTAAAACTTTGAAACACATATATATTTTGTACGAGCTGTAAATAAATAGTTGCCACTATTAAAGTCCCAACCCTCATATATATATTTCCCACAAAGAAGACTTCCCGAACGATCGACATTTGTCGGTGTTCACCAAATATATATATATATATATATATATATATATATATATATATATATATATATATATATATTTGCACCTTATATATATGGTATAAGGTGCAAAAAAAATACTGTTAGTAGAACACAAGTAACTGATTCAAAACGTCTAGTAAGGTGTTTGTCCATTTAGTACGGTTGTCCCAGAAAAAGAAAAAAAGGAAAACAGTTCATCTCGTGACAATATTTTGGAAAAGTAGACACTAGTGCTGCGCGTACTGACATATCGAGCGTGAGAGGCAAACACGTAGACCAGAACGGCCGTCGTGGTTGCGTCACTGTAACACGCCGATCGTCGGCAGTTGTCGGGTTACCTGTGCAGACGTTATTGGAACTATGTTTTACGTTAGGATGGAAGGGAGATTTAGTATCACTGAACTATGCGATATTCATTTAATTTATAGCAAGGCAAAAGGAGTTGCGAGGCAGCTGTACGAGTTTATCAAGAGCGCTTCCCACAAAGAAGACTTCCCGAACGATCGACATTTGTCGGTGTTCACCAAAGGTTTGTTTCATCATAATTTTCTACTTTTACTCGATTATTTTGCGACTCATTTGTAACAAAATACACAGTAGTTATCTTTACCTCTAATTCTGTATGCGAAACTTATGTCTGTTCTGATGTGGTTTCGTTTTATTATTAAGTAAATCATGACAGACTACAGCTTACGAGTACATATTTAAATTGCATAGATTGAAATATACTGGCTCTTTACTACCCCGCTCGGAAGGCAGAGGCCCACAACGCGAAGAACGTACTTTGGAACCTGAGGATGGACCGCATCCACGAAGATCGTGCTTATAGTACTAGAAGCATCGCGCGCCAAGTGGGTAAATCGCACACTGTCTTTCATCGCACTTTGAAAGAGGAGTGTCTGCAGCCATACCACATTCAACGTTTACAAGCATTGCAAGAGCATATTTCTCTCCGCGACGAGAACTCTCGAAGTGGTTTTTGTTACAAAGTGCGCAGCATGATTTTATAAACAAAACACTCGCCACAGATGAAGCGTGTTTCACTCGCGACGGTATAACCAATTTGCATAAGATGCACACGTGGAGTGTCCAAAATCCGCACCACGTAGTAGCAACACATTTTCAGCGCCGTTTTTCCGTAAATTTATGGGCGGGTATAATCGATAATTACAGTATTAGTCCTTACATTTTACCTGCGCGATTGACTGGTAACAATTTCCGAACCTTTCTAGGGGAAATATTGCTACCAACTTCATTACAAAATATTCTGCTAGCCGTACGTCATAACATGTGGTTCCTCCACGGTGGTGCTGCATCCGACATTGGTCACAGAGTACGAAGATGTTTGAATAGACGATTCCCAGGACGATGGATAACACGTGGTCCACGTAGATGGCCAGCACTCAGCCCTGATTTAAATCCACTGGATTTTTCCTTTTAGGGCAATATGAAGGAACTTATTTATGATCAGCAAGTAAATAGCGTGGACGAACTTAAGCACAGGATGTTCGATGTTGTCAAGGCCATAGATGCAAATGTGCGTGGATGTGAACAAATGCGAAGAAACTGGGTTCGCGGTAATGAATCATGTGTCGAATAGAATGGTGGGCATTTTGAACACTTATTGCAGCATTGGTGTAACACGAAACGTTACAGTACTGTTGTAGAAAGGGAAAATAATTTCAGTTTAATTCTCGTTACGTACTGTATAAAGCGGAAAATGTTAATTGTAATTAACACACAACAAATTACGTGGTATTTGGTTGATTTTGTACTAAGGGAAACACATTGTATTTGATGTTAACTTTTCTATCACGACCTTCGTTATGGTAATGTTGTAAAAGAGAGCACGTCCGATTGTACTTAATTCATTGTTTCCGTAAACCGAATTACATGTTACTGAAAACCCAGTATCTGTTTACATTGCTTCTTTCGGTAGTATCTAGCCGGCGCGCCGTGTAGTTGTATATATATACACACACACACACATATATATATATATATATATATATATATATATATATATATATATGACCTTGCTGTGCGTTACCGACATCGACGTTGCGGTCAGACGGTCAGAGAAAGGTAACGGACGAACCGGAGTCATGTAAACATCGGACGTGTACAACGACACGGCGCGCTGTCTAAGTACTACCGAAGAACATGTAATTCGTTTTACGGAAACAATGAATTAAGTACAACCAGACGTTTTCTCTTTTACAACATTACCATAACGAAGGTCGTGATAGAAAAGTTAACATCAAATACAATGTGTTTCCCTTAGTACAAAATCAACCAAATACCACGTAATTTGTTGTGCGTTAATTACAGTCAACATTTTCCGCTTTATACAATACGCAACGAGAATTAAATTGAAATTATTTTCCCTTTCTACAACAGTACCGTAACGAAAATGAAAGCCACATTACTCTGTTTCGTGTTACACCAATACTGCAATAAGTGTTCAAAATGCCCACCATTCTATTCGACACATGATTCATATATAACGGTATAAGCTGCCAAAATTATACAGACGATACGACTCGGTGTGCTTTAAAAAAAGTCTAATGAAACGTGACGGAGAAATAATCGCAACTCCAAGAAAAGTTGGTAGGCGTGTTTTTATATCCGAAAGATGATGTCTATTCAGATTTCGCGCCAGTCGCATAAGAGAGGCGCTAGTAGCGCCACTATGAAGACGCAAATCGAGTTTGCTTTAAATACACACTGTAACGGTAGTGAGCTTTAGTTGCCTTTCAGATGAGCTGATGTTAGTTTAAGGCGACAAAGACGCAGTTATGAGCAACAGTTCGCACCACAGCGACACAACGGACTGTTACAAATCGGTTACTGCAAGGACAGCTCCGAACAGACGCCCCGTAACGTGCGTTCCACGGACCCCAAACCACCCCCATTTCCGTCTTCAGTGGTGTCAAGCGAGGGATCATTGGAGGGCAGTATGGAGGCCTCAGCGCCAGTGATGGCTGTGCGTTGGTTAGGAGGTGGCCAGTTGAGGGCCTGCAACCAACCTGTCTCCGTGCTAGACACCTGAGGTTACGGTATGGGGTGCGTACGTCAATCTGGTGATTCGACCTGTTGTGCTGCCATCCGTGAACAGCATTCCAGGGGGTGTTTTCCAACAGGATAACGCTCTCCCACGTACGTCTGTTGTAACCCAACATCCTCTATAGAGCGTTGTGCCTTGGCCTCCTCGATCACCAGATCTGTTTCCAATCGAGCACGTATGGGACATCATCGGACAACTCCAGCGTCATCCACAACGAGCATTAACTGTCCCTGTATAGATCGACCAAGTGCAACAGGCACGGAACTCCATCCCACAAATCGGAATCCGGCACCTTTACAACACAGTGCATGCACGTTTACATGCTTGCATTCAATATTCTGGCGGCTGGCGGTTATTGATTTACCAACATTTCGCATTTGTAATGATGGCTGATCCGTCGCTTACATTACCTGTGATCTTGCAATGTTAATCATTTAAATATGTTACCTAGGCAAATGTATTCCCAAAATATCATTACTCTAAATTAATTATTTTTGGTGTTGCGATTCTTTCTGAAAGTGTGTGTGTGTGTGTGTGTGTGTGTGTGTGTGTGTGTGATTTACGTGGAGTACGCGGCTGAGTATCTTGCCCGACTCTCTTTCCTGCATTTCGGAAGAAAAATAGCCGAGTATGACACTCTTGCCAAACGTTCCACGCCACTCTTCAATTAAATCGCCCTGCGATATCACACCAGTTCTCCCCCAAATTTGGACGATGCGCTTCTCACCAACATCACTGCACTCTTTCAAGCTGGGCTGCTATTAGCACTTTCGAACTCCTTAATCATTCCTCCCGCTTACTTTATGTCATATTTATTTTTACAACCACCTTCCGCAATGCCCGACGGTGCTGCTCGTCAGTACACGAGGTCTTGCAGGTGTTGCTTTAGCTGTGGTTGCTTCTTCTCGTTTACACTTCACAATCACGTCACCAACATTCGACTTGCGCAACTTCAGAACTTTTCAAATGTCCCTGATGGATTTGTTACTCAGGCGACATCTAATGACTAGTCCACGTTCAAAGTCACTGAACTCTCCTTCTGTTTCTGCTTCTCTGCTGACAAACCAACACTCCCCGCCTCCTTTTATACTGGTCGGCCCACCTTTCGTGACATACAGTGGTCAATTCCTCATTATGCATGGGTGTTATATAGTTTTGATAGGATAGTGTACGTGTTATAATGTAACCCAAAGAAATACTCACAGAAGATCTTCATCAAAGGCAAATGATTAAGTTCAAAGTTGATTTTCATTAAGTCCACCTCCGACTTCAACACACTTTCGAATTCTCTTTATAGCGTCACGTGTAGCTATTCTGAGGTTATTTTGGCGTTCTTTAACGCATGTGTAATATCCGCTACATTTTTGTATCGAACACTGGCACATGCAGAAATTCTACATGTGTTTGTTATAGGACTATGTCTTGTTACTGTTGTTGCGGTCTTCAGTCCTGAGACTGGTTTGATGCACCTCTCCATGCTACTCTATCCTGTGCAAGCTTCTTCATCTCCCAGTAACTACTGCAACCTACGTCTCTCTGAATCTGCTTTGTGTATTCATCTCTTGGTCGCCCTCTACGATTTTTACCCTCTACGCTGCCCTCCAATACTAAATTGGTGATCCCTTGATGCCTCAACACATGTCCTACCAACCGATCCCTTCTTCTCGTCAAGTTGTGCCACAAACTTCTCTTCTCCCCAATCGTATTCAATACTTCCTCATTAGTTATGTGAACTACCCATCTAATCTTCAGGATTCTTCTGTAGCACCACATTACAAAAGCTTCTATTCTCTTCTTGTCCAAACTATTTATCGTCCATGTTTCACTTTCATACATGGCTACACTCCATACAAATACTTTCAGAAATGACTTCCTGACACCTAAATCTATACTCGATGTTAACAAATTTCTCTTCTTCTGAAACGCTTTCCTTACCATTTCCAGTGTCCATTTTATATCCTTTCTACTTCGACCATCATCAGTTATTTTGCTCCCCAAATAGCAAAACTCATCTACTACTTTAAGTGTCTCATTTCCTAATCTAATTCCCTCAGCATCACCCGACTTAATTCGACTACATTCCATTATCCTCGTTTTGCTTTTGTTGATGTTCATCTTATATCCTCCTTTCAAGACACTGCCCATTTCGTTCAACTGCTCTTCCAGGTCCTTTGCTGTCTCTGACAGAATGACAATGTCATCGGCGAACCTCAAAGTTTTTTTTCTTCTCCATGGATTTTAATACCTACTCCAAATTTTTCTTTTGTTTCATTTACTGCTTGCTCAATATACAGATTGAATAACATCGGGGATTGGCTACAACCCTGTCTCACTCCCTTCCCAACCGCTGCTTCCCTTTCATGCCCCTCGACTCGTATGATTGCCATCTGGTTTCTGTACAAATTGTAAATAGCCTTTCGCTCCCTGTATTTTACCCCTGTCACCTTCAGAATTTGAAACAGAGTATTCCAATCAATATTGTCAAAAGCTTTCTCTAAGTCTACAAATGCTAGAAACGTAGGTTTGCCTTACCTTAGTATATTTTCTAAGATAAGTCGTAGGGTCAGTATTGCCTCACGTGGTCCAACATTTCTACAGAATCCAAACTGATCTTCCCGGTCGGATTCTACCGGTAATTTTCACATGTGTCATCACCTGCTTTCTTTGGGATTGGAATTATTATATTCTTCTTGAAGTCTGAGGGTATTTCGCCTGCCTCATACATCTTCCTCACCAGATGGTAAAGTTTTGTCAGGGCTAGCTCTCCCAAGGCTGTTAGTAGTTCTAATGCAATATTGTCTACTCCCGGGGCCTTGTTTCGACTTAGGTATTTCAGTGCTCTGTCAAACTCTCCACGCAGTATCATATCTCCCATTTCATTTTCATCTACGACCTCTTCCATTTCAGTAATATTGTCCTCGAGTACATCGCCATTGTATAGATCCTCTGTATACTTCTTCCACCTTTCTGCTGTCCCATCTTTGCTTAGAACTGGTTTTCCATCTGACCTCTTGATACTCATACAAGTGGTTCTCTTTTCTCCAAAGGTCTCTTTGATTTTCCTGTAGGCAGTATCTATCTTACCCCTAGTGATATATGCCTCTACATCCTTACATTTGTTCTCTACTCATTCCTGCTTAGCCATTTTGCACTTCCTGTCGATCTCAGTTTTGAGACGTTGGTAGTCCTTTCTGCCTGCTTCATTTACTGCGTTTTTATATTATCTCCTTTCATCAATGAAATTCAATATATCTTCTGTTACCCAAGGATTTCTACTAGCCCTCGTCTTATTACCTACTTGACCCTCTTCTGCCTTCACTAGTTCATCCCTCAAAGCTACCCATTCTTCTTCTACTGTATTTCTTTACCCCATTCCTGTCAAACGTTCCCTAATGCTCTCCCTGAAACTCTCTGGTTCTGTCAGTTTCTGCTACGATCGCAGGTTCGAATCCTGCCTCGGGCATGGATGTGTGTGATGTCCTTAGGTTAGTTAGGTTTAAGTAGTTCTAAGTTCTAGGGGACTGATGACCTCAGATGTTAAGTCCCATAGTGCTGAGAGCTATTTGAACCATTTGAATCTGTCAGTTTTGACTATGTCTTATCAAAGGAATAATGTCTTCCACTTCATCCACACACTGTTCATTTGCACTGTCAGATGAAATATGACAGGTTGCCACTGCACCAGTCTCACTCAGTTTAGTGAAAATAAGCTTGACTGGTACTTTGAGGTTAAGAAATCGTCTACCATATTCTGCACAAGGAGCAGCAGCTTTTCCATTACAAAATCCGTGTACAAGAACCATATCGGCATACCCAGAACTTGTAAATACGTGCGGCATGCTTACAAATGTCAATCATTGAATAAACCCACTGCAACTTGATTAATAATACACGAATGAAAACTTGTCTCTAATCAGCTATATCTCTGTATCCAATAAAAGTTGGACCATGTTATATAGAATGTTTTATTCGACTTAGTCTATACTAACATCTCTCGAAGTATTTACTGTTCCTTCTCAAGCATGCTGTATATGTGGATGTAATGCATGAAAATATGAAGAGGAGGTCCTTACGCAGCGGTAGTCAAATGGTTGCTCCTGCTGATGATAATGGCGATACAGAAATTCACGCTAAGATTGTACTGTGTTTGTCTCGGAACCGAGTGAGTGGTGTGGTGGATATTGAGAAGAATGCGGGTGACGAAATTTTGAGAGAGGCTGGATGGCTAGGAGCCAACGTGCGTCATGAGGTGAGAAAGACGGCCAGTGCCCTAGCTGACTGGCCGTAGCGCCAGCAACGCAAATAAAATTCACTCCGCTGACATCTGCTAGGGTTGCTCGTGAGCTCAAAAAGAGGCGAGTTGTCACTGGTGAGAATATTAAAAGTTGTGCTAGCCACGTAAAGTTGAGTCTTGCCTTGGAGCCGTCGTGGAAACACTTTGGGAAATGCTGACGTGGTCTTTCCGTGGGCAGAGTTCTCGCTTCGTTCCTAATGACAAAATCACTGCAGCACAGTGCGGTTATGAAACTTGTCGAGAAGTATGCAGAGAGGGCGGCTCCGCCCCTTCCGTGTGGAGGTGGGAACTCGTTTGGCCTCCCAGCTGCCAATGCGCTGGTGGCCAGTGGCTCGCAAGCCGGCAGCGGTACGCACGTGGGATGCTGCCCGCTCCTGCTTCACCAGGGTGAGCACCATAGCTACCAACGGCTCGCGTTGTTTATGTTACTAACACCACGACGGGTCTTCCCACTGTAATTTTTTCGGATGTTCTCAATGGACAATCCAGTCTAGTTCTATACGGTTTATTTCGTTCATTACGCATTTAATGTATAATAACTTTTCTTGTTACATTCGCCGGATCGCATCTTGGTTTCATACCTGGCAACATTTGTTACTCCAGGGATCGAAATGTTCATTTGCAATTCACTTTGTAGGTCACTGTAGTCCCTAAAAACGAAATGAAATAATTTTTCTTCTTCTAAATTGTCTTGTCTGCTAAGAGGAGCATTTTCTCTTTTTTTTTAAAAAAAAATTATACGTTTTCCAGTATGCTTTGCTCGGTGTCAAATTTTTTTTATTACATGCATTTGAAAACAAGTTAACGATATAATCTAAAATTAATGATTCAGTACTTTACGAACTATAGATACACAATCTTGTCTCACTTGCTTCCTCTGAGAAAGCAAGGTGTCAGGAACGACATATTTTATTTTAAGCACAAGGTTTTTACCGCACTATTTATTTATTTACACGTGGTTATACCTGTTACACCATCTTCACAGGTACACTCGATAATGGCAAAACGCCGAAACGATCTCGTCATGTAACTTGTATCACTACGAGTAAATAAATAAAATAATAGCGCAGCAAAAAAACTTGTATCTGAAATAAAATATGTCGTTCTTCGACCTCATGCAAGCTGCGGGCGCACTGGAAAGGAAAAGGTGTGAGGAACTGCAGCGGAGTGGACTGTTTTATTGTATTAGTATGTTGCACTAATTGTTTCACATTCTTTCAGCATTCCAGAGGTTCTACGAACGATTTATGTATTGGGAGCTTCATTTTGTAGAATTGCACCACTACATTACAAGCACTGAGCACTAAACAGGTTCCTGGAGTAATTTCTCAAATTCAGTGCAGAATTCGGTTTGTAACTGCACATAAACATTCACAATATTACTCCCATATGGCAGACATATAGCTGACGCCACGATATCGATTATCGACTATGTCAGTGGCAGTAATAGCTACCTGGTTTTTGACCGCCATAAAACAAGGGTAATGGAATGTAATCGAGTTAAATAAGGTTATGCTGGGGAATTAGGAAATGAGACATTAGAAGTAGCAGGTGAGTTTTGCTACTTGAGCGGCAAAATAGCAGATGATAGCCGAAAAGTACAGAGGATAGAAAATGCAAACCGGAGATGACAAGAAAACAATTTCTGAAAAAGAGAGCTGTGTCATTATCGAATATAAACTTAACTGTTAGGAATTATTTTTTGAAAGGATTTTTCTGGAATATAGCCTTGTACGGAAATTAATGTTGGACTGTAAACAGTTAAGACAATAATAAAATAGAAGCTTTTGAGATGTACTGCTACAGGAGAACGCTGAAGATTAGATGTTGTTGTTGTTGATGATGTGGTCTTCAGTCCTGAGACTGGTTTGATGCAGCTCTCCATGCTACTCTATCCTGTGCAAGCTTCTTCATCTCCCAGTAACTACTGCAACCTACATCCTTCTGAATCTGCTTAGTGTATTCATCTCTTGATCTCCCTCTACGATTTTTACACTCCACGCTGCCCTCCAATACTAAATTGGTGATCCCTTGATGCCTCAGAACGTGTCCTACCAACCGATCCCTTCTTGTAGTCAAGTTGTGCCACAAATTTCTCTTCTCCCCAATTCTGTTCAGTACCTCCTCATTAGTTATGTGATCTACCCATCTAATCTTCAGCATTCTTCTGTAGCACCACATTTCAAAAGCTTCTATTCTCTTCTTGTCCAAACTATTTATCGTCCATGTATCACTTCCATACATGACTACACTCCATACAAATACTTTCAGAAACGACTTCCTGACACTTAAATCTATACTCGATGTTAACAAATTTCTCTTCTTCAGAAACGCTTTCCTTGCCATTGCCAGTCTACATTTTATATCCTCTCTACTTCGACAGTCATAGATAGATCATAGGTAGATCAAATAATGAATAAGGGAGGTACCGAGTCGAATTTTAGAACAGAAATTTATGGTTTAAGTTGACTAAAACGAAGGGTCGGTTGGCAGGACACGTCCTGGGGCACGAAGGATTCGTCAGTTATGTAATGGAGTGAAGTTTAAGTGCTGAAAACTGTAGACGGAGGTCAGTGTTCCGATATGTAAGAGGGTTCAAATGAATGTATGTTGCAGTAGACATGCAGAGATGAAGAGGCTTGCACATGATAGACTAGCGTGAAGAGCTGCACCAAAGCAGTCTTCGGACTGAAGACCACAACAACAACACGAAGATGCCGCCTTAAAGCTTTGAAATGGTTGAAGATGAAATAATAATTTTTTACAGAACTCACTATTACGAATTTGGACATTATGTTGAAAAATGGCAATAGATTTGAGTGTCTCTTCTCATTCTTTGTATTTCTAATCCCACTTAATCACACACAAACACGAAAATTTCTGAGGATGTTTATATGCAAATATATCTACTTACGACAGAAACGGAAGGCAGGCAGCTCCATCCATGCTTCACGGTCAGCCGGAGGAAGCCAGTAATTCACTGAAACGGCACGAAATTCCCGTCTAAAGAAAAGCTGCTCCCTGTCCAGCAGCAGGCTACGCTTTCCGGTGCAATTTCTGGAGGGACGTGCAGCCCAAATCTGTCTGCACTTACCGAACTGTGAGGTGCGTTCAATGAATGATGCAACAATTTTTTTCTCGGCCCATTTTAGTTGAAAAATGCAGAGTGTTGTGGGACATCGTGGAATATTCCCGCATCAGTCCCTATAGTTTCGTGAAGTTGCGATAGGTGGCGGCGCTATACGTAACCTTCAAAATGACGTCTGTAACGGAGGTGCGTTGCAAGCAGAGAGCTGTCATTGAGTTTGTTTTGGCGGTAAACCAGAGCATCGCAGATATTCATAGGCGCTTGCAGAATCTCTGCGGAGACCGGACAGTGAACAAAACCAAAGTGAGTCGTTGGCGAGGCGTCAGTCATCATAGCAACAAGATCGCTCAAACCTGTCCGACTTCCCGCGTGCCGGCCGGCCGCACACAACTATGATTCCTGCAGTGTTGGAACGTGCGGACACACTCATTCGAGGTGATCGACGCATCACAATCAAACACCTCGCTGTTCAACTGGACTCCTGTTGCTTGCTGAAGCGATTTCTGAACTGAATTCTGGGTGGACGTAACTTTTGTTCCTGTTACCCACAGTACGTAGATTTCGGAAACGTTCCTAAGTTTCTGAAAGCTTGAAAATGACTCGTTTTACATCTGAAACTGAAAGTGTAAAAAGTTGGCAGTAATAGAGCCGTAATGAGGTGATCCTGCACCTCTGGCAGGACTTTCAAAGCTGCGCCCACCTGCCTCTCCCCCCCCCCTCCCCCACTCCACTCTCCACTCCTCCTCCCCCCCCCCCCCCGCCCTCACTTTCTGCAGATTTTTGTGCTCAGAATTATCAAATTTTGTAATCTTGTAAGTAGGTTCAATAAAAAAAGTAGCTTTATTCAAAATTGTTATTTAAGTGAACAACGGTGATGAAAAGTATTGCACAGAACAAATTAAATGTATCTAGAACATATAAAGTGCAAAATATATAAACCGAACAAATAAGCTGAAAATAACATAAGACTCTGTACCTCGTTGGTTTTAGAATGTTATATAAAGGGACATATTTTATTTGAGCCTTATAAATTATTAATAATGCATAAATTATTATTTATAAATAAAAACAGAAGGACTATAAGAGATGAGAAAATATCCTTTTCCAGGAATAGTGTTTTTCTTATAATTGTACTTTTCATTTCTTTACGTTGTGCGAGACAAAGACATTGATTCTGTTTTTGAAATCAGGTTTATCAGCTGTGTTGAATTCAATCGACAAGACAGTAAAATTTCATTCGCCCTGGAATAACAACAAAATACTAAGGCATAAATAAGAGCTGCTTTCAGTGGTCTTACAACACCAGATGCTTGAGCATTGTAGCCAATGAACAATGGCGGAGCATACGTTTGTTTACAGGACGGTTCAACATAGATTAATTGACTTTTCAATTGTACATAAATAACATCTGACTGCAGAAATGGTTTTTATTTTCTTCAGTGCACGGTCCAGGGACTGTCAGTCCTATCTTCAGGTGCTCCTGCACACATAGCAACAGTTTGCAAAAATTAACGTTACATCCGTGCATAACAATGTAACAGCATTACTTGTGTACTGTATGGTACTCATTGTCAGACCTACTGGTTGTTGTGTTGTGGTCTTCAGTCCGAAGACTGGTTAGAGGAAGCCCTCCTGTGCAAATCTGTTCGTCTCCAAATAAGTAGTGCAGTCTACAGCTTTTTGAATCTGCTTTCAGTATTAATCTCTTGGTCTCCCTCTACATTTTTCACGCCCTCCTCCCCTCCCTCCTACCCCCCCCCCCCCCCCATACACACACTTCTGCTACTAAATTGGTGATCCTTTGATGTCTCAGAACGTGTCCTTTCAAGCGATCCCTTGTTTAGTTAATTTATGCCACATACTTCTTTCTCGCCAATTCTATTCATTACCTCCTCGTTATTTGTATGAGCTGTGCATCTGACTTGAGCATTCTTCTGCAGCACCACATAGCAGAAACTTCTGTTCTCTTCTTGTCTGAACTGTTTATCGTCCACGTTTCACTTTCGTACAAGGTTACAATGCAGACAAATATCTTCAGAAAATACTTCCTAATACTTTAACCAATATTCGATGCTCACAAATTGCTCTTCTTCAGAAACACTTTCCTTGCCATTGCCGCTCTACATTTTATATATCTTCTCTCCTTCAGTCATCATCAGTTATTTGACTAAATCACAAAACTCGTGTATTACTTGCAGTGTCTCGTTTCCTAACCTTAGGTGACAAAAGTCATGGGATAGTGATAGAGGTGGCGGTAGTATCGCGTGCGCAAGGTATGAAAGGGCATTGTATTGGCGGAGCTGTCACTTGCACTCAGGTGATTCATGTGAAAAAATTTCCGATGTGATTATGGCCACACGATGGGAATTAACAAACTTTTAACGCGCAATCGTAGTTGGAGCTAGATGCATAAGTCGTTCCATTTTGGAAATCGTCGGGGAATTCAATATTCCGAGATCCACAGAATCAAGACTGTGCCGAATACCAAATTTCAGGAATTACCTCTCACTACACACAACGCAGTGGCCGACGGCCTTCACTTAACTACCGAGAGCAGCGGCGTTTGCGTAGAGTTGTCAGTGGTAACAGACAAGCAACACTACGTGAAATAACCGCAAAAATCTATGTGAGACGTACGACGAACGTATCTGTTAGGACAGTGCAGTGAAATTTGGCGTTAATGGGCTGTGGCAGCAGCCGACCGACGCGAGAGCCTTTGAAAACAGCGCGACATCACCCGCAGCGCCTCACGTTGGCCCGTCATCCATTCATTTCCGTGTCCGGTCAGCATTTCCAAAAAATAGAAGCTGCGATAGCTTTGTCATTTCCCATTTGGATGGAGACCGGCTGTGAAAGGATTTGCCGTCAGCGCGCTTCTTCTGCCGTTGCCCAGGGTACACCCAATTGCTACTCATGTCTTGGTCTTCTCTTATTGCAATCTTCGTGGAGGTTCCTTCCATGTACCCCAATGCTGGCCCGTGATCATATCGGTTGGACGCTAGACGACTGGAAAACCGTGCCCTGGTCAGATGGGTCCCGATTTCAGTTGGTAAGAAGTGATGGTAGGGTTGGAGTGTGGCGCAGACCCCACGCACCATGGACCCAAGTTGTCAACAAGGTACTGTGTAAGCTGGTGGGGGCTCCATAATGGTGTGAGCTGTGTTTACATGGAATGGACTGGGCCCTCTAGTCCAACTGAACCGATCATTGACTAGAAATCGTTCTGTTCGACTACTTGGCCACCATTTGCAGCCATTCATGGAATTCATGTTTCGAAATAACGACTGAATTTTTATGGTTCAAATGACTCTGAGCACTATGGGACTTAACATATGAGGTCATCAGTCCCCTAGGACTTAGAACTACCTAAACCTAACTAACCTAAGGACATCACACACATCCATGGCCGAGGCAGGATTCGAGCCTGCGACCGTAGCGGTCGCGCGGTTCCAGACTGAAGCGCCTAGAACGGCGCGGTCACAGCGGTCGGCACGGAATTTTTATGGATGACATGTCACCGGGCCACAGTTGTTCGCGATTGGTTAGAACAACATTCTGGACAATTTGAACGAATGATTTGGCTACCCATCGAACGTTTATGGGACATAATCGAGAGGCCAGTTTGTGCTCAAAATCTTGCACCGGCATCACTTTTGCAATTGTGGATGGCCGTAGAGGCAGTATGGCTCAGTACTTTTGCATGGGACTTTCAACGACTCGCTGAGTCCCTGCTACGTCGAGCTGCTGCACTGTCCATGCCGGGCCTTGTACCTTAACTTCTTGAGTAATTTGTTTTGCCCCATCAAGCATTGTTTGAATCTCTTCATCATCTGCCGCGCTGGTTAGCACATATACTTGTACTACTGTGGTGGGTGTTGGCTTCATGTCTCTCTTGGCTGTCGATAGTAGCTTACCCGCATTCCTGTTTCCTTATTCATTATTATACCTACATCTATATTATCCCTATTTGATTTTGTATTTATGACCCTGTACTCACTTGACCAGAGGTCCTGTTTCCCCTGCCAGAGAGCTTTGCTAATTCCCACATATCTAACTTCAAACTATTCATTTGCCTTTTTAAATTTTCTAACCTTTCTGCCCGATTAAGAGGTCTAACATTCGACGCTCCGACCCGTGGAAAGCCAGTTTTCTTTCTTCTAGTGACGTCATCCTCCTGAGTAGTCTCCGTCCGAAGATCCGAATAGGGGACTACTTTTCCCTTCAGAATATTTTACCTAAGAGGATACCATTATCATTTAACCAAACAGTAGAGCTGCATGTCCCGGAAAAAAATGGCGGCTGTAGTTTCACCTTGCTTTCAGCAGTTTGCAGTACCAGCCAAGCAAAACCATGTTGATGTTGGCTGATGTTACAAGGCCAGATCAGCATGACACCCCAGCACGGCAAGGGCCACGGTTCCCTGGAGAGGGTGGGGGCGGGGAATGGGACATATACCGGTTCTAAAATCAGGATGGTGCGTAAGTGTGATTATGCGTGAAATTTCAATGATTCTCAGTCTTAATCCCAGTATTTAACGATAGTAGTTTTTATTTTACATGGGTCAGTGTTATTATATATTGTTTATTTACATCTAAATTAAAACCATTTTTGAGTGGAAGTATATACAGGGTGATTTTTTGCACCCTGTACAAACCCTAGAGATTCATCAATTAGAGGATACAGAACAGAAAAGGTCTAATGAACTTATGTCCGGAAATGCATGGTTTCCATGCTAGAGACCATTTATTCAGTGTACATTGTTACAGATACTGCGGTCTAATACACGCTGTACCATGCAGCCACAGCTACAGTGTCTGTTGAAAATTGTTTCCATGTGCCTCAACGCATGCATGTACGCACCGTAGCATTTTCTGTCTTACACGTTCACATCGGCCAGGCTGCATACGAACAGTATCAAAGGCAGAATGAATACTCTGCTCCAGTGTCTCCGCATCTGGAATGGGCACTGCATACACGATACTTTTTTGATGGGTCCATAACCAGAAATGGCACGGGTTGAGATCTGGTGAACGAGCAAACCATCCAACAGGACCACCTCGTCCGATCCATCGACCAGGGAAGACACGAGTGAGAGGCGTCCGGACGTTAATGGTGAAGTGGGCTGGAGCACCATCCTGTAGCAGCCACATAACCCTTCGAATCATCAATGGTACTTCCTCCAGCAGGGAAGGCAAAGTCACCAGCAAGAAACTCCGATGGATCCGGCCTGTTAGGCGACGTGAGAGGAAGACTGGTCCCAAAATACGATCGCCAGTTATCTCAGCCCACACATTCTGGCTGTACCAATGCTGATGATTCGCTGTCACCATACCGTTGTCGTTCTGCATACTATCCCACAGACGATTGTTATAAAAGTTGAAGATACCACTCCGCGTAAAGGTGGCCTCATCTGTGAATAGGGTGGATGACACAAATCCCCGAACCGTGGTTGCCTGGTGAAGAAACCAGTGACAAAACTGCTCCCGATGTGGAAAGTCTGTCGCTAGTAAGCCCTGCACATCTGTAAGTGATAAGGGTAGTAACAACTGTCATGGAGAATGTTCCATACGGCCGTCTGGCTTACCCTGTGCTGGCGGGCAAATGCCTGGTACTGACATGGCGGTCGCCTTCCACAGTGTTAATCACATTTTCCTGGAAGTCTGGTCTCCGAACATTTCTGGTAGGTCCTTCATGATATCTTGCTTCCTGAAATGACCCTGTCTCAGACAAACGGCGAAATCCTGTTGCAAACACTGAATTCTGTGGTGGTTGTTGGCGGAAATAGGCCTCCTGATGCAAACTTGCTGCCCGCCTCCCGTTGCCATTTGCCTTTCCGTAAATAAACACCATGCAGTAAGTACTGGGAGATGAAGAAGCTTGCACAGGATAGAGTAGCATGGAGAGCTGCATCAAACCAATCTCAGGACTGAAGACCACAACAACAACATCGGCAAGCTCTCGATTGGAATGCGGAACCACTGTGTACAACGCTGTATCACATCCACTACGAGGTGTGTCAGCAACGGAAGTGAATCGGACACAACGTTACCAGTTACTATGGCAGGAGAGGGCGCTAGGGCATGACGTATGAGGAACAGTACCAACCTCTAGGAGGAAACCATACATACTGCAACTGTGGCTGCATGGTACAGCGCGTATTACACCGCAGTATCTGTAACAAAGTACGACTGAATAAATGGTCTCTAAAATGCAAACCATGTATTTCCAGACATAAGTTCATTAGACCTTTTTTGTTCCGTATCCTCTCATCGATCAATCCCTAGAGTCCGTACACGGTATAAAAAATCGCCCTGTACATCACTTTCTGCGAGCATCAGCCATTTATGGCATTAAATGGATTTCTATGATAAGAACGACTGAATATTATTTTGAAACGCCATGAGACATAATGAAATACTATTTCTAAGCCCCATAGACTCCATAGTCACAGGTGAAAATTAGGTAAATGTAGACCTGTGAGACAATCACACGATAAAATAACTATTTAAAAATCTAAACAACAAAGTACATCTGGTGTAACAAATCATTCCCAACCAAGACAGGGGACTCATCGACTTGGCTATTGTGGACACCAGAGTCGAGAACTGAAAATACACAAACGATTGAAGGCATAAGAAGTGGCCATTACGCCACATGTTAATGGCTCTGCACAAGATACCATAATTGTATCTGTGATAAATTTCACAAAAGTTTTGTATGGATGAAAGAAGGAAGCGTCAGCAGATTACACATCTCATTGGCTGTCCAGGTGTCAACAAAAAGGAGGGCTTTAGTTTTTTCTTATATAACTGGCCACATTACTTGTTGTGGGAAGATTTTTAAATGGTTCAAATGGCTCTGAGGACTATGGGACTTAACATCTGAGGTCATCAGTCTCCTAGAACTTAGAACTACTTAAACCTAACTAACCTAAGGACATCACACACATCCATGCTCGAGGCAGGATTCGAACCTGCGACCGTAGCGGTCGCGCGGTTCCAGACTGAAGCGCGTAGAACAGCTCGGCCACTCCGGGCAGCCCAACGCCTTGATGTTTGGTAAATTTATATTCATATTTGCAGGAAAATGCCCCGTGGGCTCCGGTACAAGGACATACAAATGGGACAGCAGAGTACCATCCATCAAGATCCAAGGCATTATCATATAAGAACTTGTGTTTGCCGATAAGGATCCAACCGCACCAAAGACATGCTTGCTTTCCTTTACTGCGAGAGTTGTATAACCCGTAACTCTTTATCAAAACTTGATCTGGTGACGATTTTATGACCTTTTTGTTGAATATCAGTAGTCCCTTCAACCAACCGCTTGCTAATTTTTTGGGTTATTTTGCGACAGACAATCTTTTTCTTAAATTTAAATTTCTTTACTCACGAGCTGGAAGCTCTGAACTGCAGTGAACTGTGAGGGTCAATTCTCCTCTTTGTTTTCAGTGCCCAAAGTCTCAATGTTCGGTCATGTATTATTGCGTTTTCCTATCCCTTTGCATCAAAATTATCACATAATTCACGATTTATTATATCCTGCAGAATTTTTGGGTTCGACGAATGACGTTGTTGTTTTAGCCTGATTTCAAAGTTTTGCAACACATTCTTGATATTTATTTTCCTTTTCTGTACTAACACTGTTCCATTTTTCAGGCGCGGTGAATTGCTAATCCAGGACGACGCAGACAGAGAGGATCAACATTTCCATCTTTTCACCGTGATTGTTTTGTCCATATCTTGCACAAATCAGCCAGATATTCTTCTGGAAACTTCATTCGTTTCCTTGGAGATGATGGCTGATCAGATGAACCGCTGCTTCCCTGGAAATCCGGCGCTGATGACATTGTTTCATTGCTCACTGCCATGGCACTATCATTTTCTTCATCTGATGAGTCTTGACTTGATGCCTCTTCATCTATTAAAAGTGTAGAAACCTCTGCTATTACGGCATCCTCTTCTGTCAACTTTTGCTTTATTTGATCATAAACAACACGTTTCTCTTCTATAGGCACACATTCTGCAATACCAAAGTATTCTACTAACAATTTCACAATTACTGCCTGCCTCGTCGTCCAGGGTGAAATCAGCACACTTCCACATCACAAAGATAATCTGATTACTCTAACAGCAAACACAAACCCATCTAAAGTATTGCGACCGCTGCGCTGCTTTCAGAGCGATACGTAAATGGAGGGCGATAGTAGAGAGGGGAAAACTATCACCACCCCAACTATTTCTTTCTCTCTCTCTCTCCTCTCAATACCGTTGCAGCATACCACTTTATGAAGAATTGTTCTTTCTAGTCAGTAACAAAACAAAAGCAGCTTTGTTCTGTTGCCTGCAACAACTACCGTGACCTTGTCAGATCCTCCGCATGGCAACCTGCGTACTGACTACTCACTGTGCAGCTTTCTCAGCTATTGTTATTATGGCGATAACGTATGGCAGAGGGAGAGCCTGTTTAGATCTTAAGAGGACTTGTTCATTTCGGAATAGATGATACAACTGACCTGGGTTTTGAGCTTCTTTATCGATCTGTTGCTCTACCCTGTTATAGCTTGAAATGGTGCATCCAAGATATTTTTACTGGTCTGCTGTTGCAGGCTGTGTATCTTCAAGCCTGATCTTTCTTTTTTCTTCTGCCAGTTGATTGTCATGGCGACCACTTTTGATTTATTTATGGTTAAACTATGTGCTTTTAGATGGTCACTTCTGGTGACCAGCCTCTCCTTGTGTTCTATCTGTGTGATAACGCAAATTACTGCATCATCCGCAAATGGAACTGCTTTAATACCCTTATCGTTGTCCTGCTTCATTCCTTTCACACGACAATATTGTCGCAGAAGAAGTTCTGTAGTACAGTCACCGTGGTGTAGTGGTTACGATACTGCACTGTTGCATGGTCGTGAGTTCAAAACTCGTCTGAAGTGTAAAATTTTAATTTCTATATTCGGTTCAAGTACATTCTAGAAGTATCTACAAATATCAAGAATCATTGTACTGGAATGTTCTATAACAGCCGGCCGCGGTGGCCGAGCGGTTAAAGGCGCTTCAGTGCGGAACCGCGCGACTGCTACGGTCGCAGTTTCGAATCCTGCCTCGGGCATGGATGTGTGTGATGTCCTTAGGTTAGTTAGGTTTAAGTAGTTCTAAGTTCTAGGGGACTGATGACCTCAGATGTTAAGACTCATAGTGCTAAGAGCCATTTGAACCATTTGTTCTGTAAATGTATGTATACCGTATGCATTCTGGCTGGAGCCAGTTTACTCCGTTCTCTTGTACGTGCAAGTGCTGAATAAACCTTCGTTAAGTGAAATTAGTGTTCGTCATTCATCTAAGTACACCTTTTCTACGTGACATTATTCTGGTGGAGGCGCCTGGTATATGAACTTGTGATAGCGCACATTATCAACACAGTGGCTCCCATCAGGCCACGACAGAGCCGCCGTTTACGTGGCGAGAAACTCGAGTTCGGGCCGTATTCAACAGATCACAATCTATCGGAGACAGAGGAAGAAGAGGACGTTATGATGAAAAAAAAAATGGCTCTGAGCACTATGGGACTTAACATCTGAGGTCATCAGTCCCCTAGAACTTAGAGCTGCTTAAACCTAACTAACCTAAGGACATCACACACATCCATGCCCGAGGCAGGATTCGAACCTGCGACCGTAGCTGTCGCGCGGTTCCAGACTGTTGCGCCGAGAACCACTCGGCCACCCGGCCGGCGTTACGATGACAGCAACTGTTTGTCACCACATGAGACATCCTTCCGGGGTCTCTGGTGGGTGACGATGGCCAAGATCCAAACAAGTGGCTGAAGGTATATGAGCGAATAGCCAAATTTAACAAATGGGATGACACTGTGTGTTTGGCTAACGTATTTTTCTACTTGGAGGGCACTGCCAAACAATGGTATGAGAACAACAAGGAGAAGTTCACAAGCTGGGAAGTATTCCAGGCGGAACTGCGCAAGTATTTCGGCGACACACAACGACAGAAGTGCAAGACTGAAGACAAATTAAAGTGCAGGGCACAGCGTCCAGGAGAAACTACAGCATCCTACATTCAAGACGTCTTGGAGCTGTGTAAAATAGTGGATCCTAGAATGAAGGAGGAAGATAAGGTTGCACATCTCATGAAGGATGTTGCTGAGGACATGTATCAAGCCCTACTTCTGAAGGAGGTTTCGACAGCAGACGATTTCATAAAATGGTGCCAGTATATCGAGACAATGTATCAAAAAAGAATTACATGCAAGAAGTTTGAGCGGCTTCCAAACGTCGTATCGATGTCTGTGATGGAGGAAGGAACTGATTTCACAAGTGCTCTTCGTCAGAAAGTGAGAGACGTAGTTCAGAAGGCACTTGGATTGCTCGGCGAGCAAAAAACCGAGACGCTTCAAGAGGTCATAAGGAAGGAAGTGGAACAGACATTAAACCCAATCTCTCGTCCTTCATTTCCCTTTAAAACGGTGAAAAATTCGAGACCCAGGCAACGATACGCTCCTACAATGCCACATGAGGAACCTGTTTGGGCACCAAGGAAGGCTGACTTCTGGAGAACCCAGGATAACCAACCAGTATGTTTCCACTGCGGACGACCGGGACATGTGATGCGCTATTGCCGAGAAAGGCGGCGGATATTTGATGATGCCCGCCCCAGAAGATAGCAGACCGATCTTAGCCGACGCCAACTCCTGGACGACGAAGATGAACAAGAAGATGTGGGTGCAGGACGACGTAGGTCACCATCGCCGCAAGCTAGCCGCTGCAGAGGACGCTCCCCAACACGCCGATCAAGGTCTCCATCGCCGTTTAGAAGCTCCAGCCGATCACCTAGCCGCCGCAACCTGGAAAACTAAAGGATGCGACCTTCCTTGGAGGTGAGGCCGCCGAAGAGAAAATCACTACAAAAATGATAGGAAACTACACCAATATCCTCATGGATGGTCGACCAGCCCAAGCTCTTGTGGACTCTGGAGCATCATATTCAGCCATTTCGGAGAAGTACCGTCGCCAGTTGCAGAAAACCGTATTCGTCGACAACAAAACATCTCTGATGAAGGTGGCTAATGGGAAATATGTAAAACCTGCAGGGAGATGTGTCATTCGTGTGGGTATAAGTGACCATACACAACCCTTAGAACTCATAGTCTTACAAGAGTGTAGTCATGACGTCATTCTCGGATGGGACTTTTTGAAAGCTTCTCAGGCAATTATAGATTGTGGTCGCTCGAAGATTATACTAGACGAGATGAGATACTGTGGGCAGGAAGATGTGCATCCGAGTGTGTGGAGACTGTGTGTGCTGGATGAAGTAATCATTCCTGCAGTCAGCGCTAGAAAGGTAACTGTCATGTGTCATGCCATGCATCAACCCATGGATCTTACAGTGGAATGTAAGAGAAGCATACTACTGAAGAATAATTTGGTCATCCCAATCTCTGTCGTCTCGTTTAAGGACGGATTGTGGATAGTTAACTGTCGCCGAGAACCTGAGATCCTTCCAAGACGCATGTGCGTAGCAAACGCTGAGCCGTTAATTCCCGAACATCTGAGCGTCATAGAAACCTCCCATGCCGAGTCTGTGAGCGAAATTGGCGCTACCACTACGAGACAAGATCTTATAGCTCGACTATCACCAGATCTAACTAAGGAACAACAGAAGAAGCTACTTGCCATTCTTTCAGAGTTCTCTGAATGCTCCAATCCACAGGTGAAGAGCAAATTAGACAAATCGACGGTGAAGCACCGGATTAGAACTGGAGACCATCAACCAATAAGCCAGAGAGCATACCGTGTGTCAGTAACGGAACGTCGAATAATTCGCGACGAGGTAGAGAAAATGATGAAGAATGACATCATTCAGCCTTCGCAGAGCCCACGGTCATCACCAGTGGTTCTCGTCGGGAAGAAGGATGGCAGCTGGCGGTATTGTGTTGATTACAGGAAGCTTAATAAGATAACTAAAAAGGACGTTTACCCTCTTCCACGACTTGACGATACACTAGATTGTCTGAAGGGGGCTAAGTTTTTCTCAGCCATGGACATGTACTCGGGATACTGGCAAATCGAAGGAGATAAGGCTGATCGGGAGAAAACTGCATTCATCACCCCTGAGGGCCTGTATGAGTTTAAGGTCATTCCGTTTGGTTTGTGTAATGCTCCAGCAACTTTTGAACGGATGATGGATAATCTCCTAAGTCACGTGAGGTGGACGATGTGTCTGTGTTATTTAGATGACAGTATAGTGTTCTCAGAGACATTTGATGAACACGTAAAAAGACTGAGGGCCATTCTTATATATCTCCAACAAGGCGGACTGAAACTTAATCCAAGAAAATGTCTCTTTGGGGCAAAAGAAATCAAAATACTTTGACACCTCGTGTCATACTAAGGTGTGTGGCCAGACCCAGAAAAGTGAGATCTATAACGGAATTTCCTATTCCTAAAAGTATAAGAAATGTGAGAAGCTTCCTCGGATTATGTTCTTATTTCCGCCGTTTTATCAAAGACTTTTGTATCAAAGCCAGGCCACTCCAAGTGTTAAAAGCCGATGCTAAATCTATCTAGGGTGGTGCTCAACAAGATTCTTTCAATGTGCTGCGAAAAGCTCTGACGTCTGACCCTGCACTTGGTCTGTATGATGAGAGAGCACCTGCAGAACTACACACAGATGCCAGTGGGTATGGCATCGGTGCTGTTCAAATCAAATGACTCGGAGCGCTATGGGACTCAGCATCTGAGGCCATCAGTCCCCTAGAACTTAGAACTACTTAAACGTAACTATCTTAAGGACATCACACACGTCCATGCCCGAGGCAGGATTCGAACCTGCGACCGCAGCTCGGTGCTGTTCTGGTGCAAATTACTGATGGAGAAGAGAAGGTTATAGCCCATGCTTCTAGGACACATACAAAAGCCGAGAGAAACTACTCAACTACAGAAAGAGAATGTCTTGCTGTGATCTGGGCCATGTGCAAATTTCGACAGTATCTGTATGGGAGGCCAATCAAAGTTGTTACAGACCATCATTCACTTTGTTGGTTGGCAGGTCTTGAGGAGCCAACAGCACGACTCGCAGGTGGGCACTACGTCTTCAAGAGCATGGCATTACTCCACAAGAGGTGGAAGAAAACACCACGATGCCGACTGTCTCTCAATAAACCCTGTGCAAGGCCATCAAGACTTTGATGAAGATAGTGACCAACTCGCTGCACTCCAGGATCTCTCTGCTGAGCAGAAGGAGGACGCCAAGATATCTCAAACTATGCTTGCCTTAAATCGGTCAGAGGATGTGAAAAGACAATTTAAGGTAGTTAATGGATTACTTTGCAAGAAAAACTTTGATCCAGTAAGAAAGAGGTGGCTACCAGTGATTCCTAAACACATGCGCTTAGATGTTCTACAGAAATTCCTTGACACACCTGAGGTCGAACATTTAGGATTTATTAAGACCTACGATAGAATCCACAAGAGATTTTTCTGGCCAGGTTTATTTAGGAGAATCCGTCACTATGTGTCGCACTGTCGAGAGTGCCAGAGGAGAAAGGCAGTTCCTCCGAAACCACTTGGCCGACTCATACCAAATCCACCCGCCGAAACGCCATTCCAGCGTGTTGGGATTGACCTCCTCGGACGATTTCCAACGTCTGGTAGTGGCAATAGATGGATTATTGTTTGCACCGATTATCTGACAAGCTATGACATTACAAAAGCCGTGAAAACAGCCGAAGCATTCGAGGTAGCCAAATTCATCGTGGAAGACATTGTATTAAAACACGGTGCCCTAAGGTAGTTAGTTACGGATCGAGGGGAAGTTTTTCAATCTTGTGACAGAGATAAACCGTCGGTGCAACATTACTCATCACATAACGACTGCCTACCATCCGCAAACTAACGGGCTTACTGAATGCCTTAATAAGGCCTTGGCCAACATGCTATCGATGTTCGTCAATGTTGAGCGGATCAACTGGGATGAGGTGCTACCTTTCGTGACGTTTGCCTACAACACCGCCAAACAAGACACCACAGGATTTACGCCATTATTCCTGGTGCATGGGTGTGAGGCGACTACGACGATGGACACTGTTTTTCCGTTACATACTGATTGTGCAAAGCCTTTACGATCTGTCTTTGGAAATATTACACAAAAATTTAAAGAAACTGGAAGTGTGAGGAAGGAAACACGCTAACGAAAAAGCATAGTAACTGGTGAGAGAAATGCAATTAACATTTTAAAAGTGGTAACACAGGCTTCAATGCCACTACAAGGCAGCTTCAGTTTCCACGCGGGAACGACGCATCGTACGAAAAAAAAAAAAATGTTCTAGGTGAAAAGTTGATATTAGAAAAGGGGACATCTTTCTGGGCTACGACTGGCCATCTCCTAACCACCCCTCCTGCATTGGCGGAGTCAACTTTGCATATTAAAGTGGAAACTCCCCTTTTTATTGTATATTTGGATTCTTCGCCAAAAACTACTTGCGGTTTAATCAAACTATTGTTTCCCCTTCGTGGTAGACAGCGCTGTAATAGACAAGTATCAAGTGTGGCTGTCTTACAATTAAGAACCGGCGCATTTGATTCTACATTTCATTTACGATGTAACTGTAAACATTTGTGTTCTAACGGTTGATATTTATGTTCAAAATTTACTTTACTCTCGCAAATTTGATTGTGTAATACGATGTGGTTAGCTGTTTCAATGTCTGATTAGAAACTACGTTTATCGTGATACAGGAACAGCGAGATGTATGTAATAGTTTTCGGTTATCATCGAGATACTTGATATCGCTGAATGCCCTCTCTCTCTCACCATTATTGTAATTCACAATTAATACTGAAAGTGACGACCTTCCATTTCGATACATTCACTAATTCGTGCGCGAAATCCATGTACACAACTTAAAAGCATTGTGAATTTCAATTATGATGAGAGGCATTGGAATCAAGCACCCCTACGGTGAGAGGCAAGGGGACTCATCAATCCGAATATGCGAGGAATGGGCAGTTGTTTCTAAAATGATTATAGTCATTCTTTAACTTTGCATTTCAGAAGAGTTGTAAATTGTACCGTAAAACTCTATCAGTATAAATAAAATAGTTATAGTTTAGTCGATCTATTTATTTTGCTGATTTCATATCATCGACATCTGCAAGCACATTTAATTTTAGAACCAGTTTAATCAGGCAAATTGATCCTGTCACACTTTTGTTTTATTTATTTATTTTAAATCTGGAGTGAGGTTGCTTGTTTATATAGACCTACTTCTGCCTTGAATGATTTTACATGTATCCACATTTCATGTACATATAACCCGTTTCCCTGCAATGTCACATTCAGTTAATTTTATTTCTCAGATACATCAGCTGCAAACATCATCTCATATATCCACTCCTCAATCCTATTTTTGTAACAACATCATGAAACATTTTCTTTGTGTCCAGGAATAAGAGGCTTTTATTCTGCAATGCCCAGACTCTTTTTAACACTTCGCTCAGGCTCAGTCACCTCAAACTGTTGTGGTTAATTACGTTTTCATACTTTGGCCCAATATATTCAAGAACTGATTTGAACTGTCGAGCCCGCATCTCGTGGTCGTGCGGTAGCGTTCTCGCTTCCCACGCCCGGGTTCCCGGGTTCGATTCCCGGCGGGGTCAGGGATTTTCTCTGCCTCGTGATGGCTGGGTGTTGTGTGCTGTCCTTAGGTTAGTTAGGTTTAAGTAGTTCTAAGTTCTAGGGGACTGATGACCATAGATGTTAAGTCCCATAGTTCTCAGAGCCATTTTTGAACTGTCGATGGTGGAATGCCCATGCTCTGTCTGTGTTCACAACACCAACAGTAGGATCTATCACATACTTTAAATCCAGTACAGCTTTACGAAGGCTCTCCTGATGCAAAATGCAATGAAAGGACAAGATGTCACTATCTTGCGTCTTGTGCTCGTAACTTGTTTTTAAAAGCTTCATCACACATGCATTTTTCCCACAGAAAGCTCTGCCCCCATCTATCGTAACGATTAAAATTTTTTCCAGGGTCAGCTACTTTTGTCCACACAATTCACAGCACACTCAAGCAAGTCCCGACCAGTGACTATCTTTAGTTGTGCGATGACGAAATTTTCATTGATTCTCATTGATTCCACTGATAAAGATGAATAATTGTGCAGCGTCTTCGTTATCTGTGCTCTCGTCCATTGCCAAGGAAACTCGATCAAAATCTTTGCTCGCAGACTTCAGCTGTTCTGTGAGTTCCCCACTAATTAAACGAATGCGCTGCACTATGGTCCTTCTTGACAACGAAATGCTTTCAGGTTTGCTTCCAACATCAGGACAAAAGATACTTGCACTCTGTACCGTACTCTGCTTAATAAACTCGCCATCAGATAAATACTGGTTGCGTTCAGCAGCGTTATAAGCTACCCTGAAACTTGCCTCTGTAGTGCTATTCTGAAGTGTTGATTGCTTTGTAAATAAACTTTGTTGCTTCTTCATCTCTTTCACACTCTCCACACCTTTTATTTTCCCTTCTTCCTTGGAAAGTTTGTAGCCAAATTCTCTGTTTTGTTTCGTAATGATTCAGTTGTACTCCTTAAACATGGCTAGCATTTCATGACACAATAAACATTTTGCTTTATTCCCAGTTTCAAAAAAAGAAATATGTGTTTGTTCATTCTTCATTAAACATGACATGCATCAGTGATTTTGCGTTTTTTCGGAGTGTTCATGGTTCCATTAAAGTTGGTTATTTATGTGTTTACTCTTGCACAGACAAAATGGAAATAAACCAGATCAATCGGAACAGCGCTGTGTGTCATACTATTCGCAGAAATCAAGTCGATGCTCAGCGCGGCGGCTGATGGCACTCCCATGAGCCACCGCGCCGTTTGTCGACTTAGTTTACGTGAATACTATCTACACTGCGCGTGCGTGTTGATATGGCCGTACTCGTGGAAATCTTCGCTCGCGTGAGAGAAGGAAATCTCGGCACAAGGCAGATTTTTCTGACCGGCTTGGCGTGATGCACAAAAATCATTAGCGGGCTGCATGTGCCCCGCGGGTCGCTATTTGCCCATACCCGGAATATGCAATAAAATTGGGATGGGGGTGGGGTTCCCATTTGAAAATGCAATGCTGATCCGCCCACGCAGGAGGAGTGGTTAGGAGGTGGTCAGTTGTAGCACAGACATTTGTCCCCATTACTGATATCAGCTCTTCACCTAAAGCATTTTTTTTTTTTTTGTACGATGCGTCGTTTCCGAGATTTTTAGTTGTCTCAGGTTAAAACAAATACCCTGTGCACAGTTTCTAACAGTTATTGAAAGACATCCCACAGGACATAAAGCAATCCATGTAGTAGCAACATCACGGATATCCCATCCATTCTGTATAAATAGGTCCGTATCTTCTTAACAGAACGTCTGTAGATCATTGGATCGGTTGTTCGGGAATCCTAAAATGTCCCGCGCGCTCACCAGACTTAACACATTCGGATTTTTTTATCCATGTGGAAAATTAAAACAAGAAGTCTACAAGAAAACACCGACGACCTCCGAAGACATGAAATGCCGTATAACGTGGCACAATAAACATACGACCGTACCTGAGTTCTGTGCCTGTTCAGGATTGGTACACAAGAGCAGAGGTTTGTCGGACCTCTTCTCCTGACTGCCGGACAATAGTTTGCGGCGCTGTTATCTTTCCAGTGCAATAGAAAAAAGTATTTACTTCGATAAAAAAAACGATGTCGGTGTAGTAATCGGCAGCTCTAAACGCTAAAAATTAATTGCGTACGTTTACTCGTTGTGAATGCATTTTTGTTGGCCTCTTCTAGCTTCCTCACAATGTATACGGCAACCTGGCAAAAATCTCCACAAACGCTGCAGTGATCGTATGAATGCAAACCACACAAACAGTTGCTCCAATCAGCAATACCCAGTGCCGTCAGTAACGCTGGGAATCCTCTCCAAGATATGATCTACACATACTTTAACAAACGGATAAGAGATTACAAACAGATTTGTATAAAGGACTTGAAAGCTTCATAAATGGTAAAAAAATAGCGAAACAAGTTAATGCATGACAATTTAGAAAGCAATAATACGATTTGATCAAAAAAAAGTTCTTCCCAATAGATTGCCTGTTTCATTAACATAAACATTTTGTAATTCCCTTAGATTTCTTGAAAAAACATTTATCTGTATAAGCATGTGGACAAAGGTTATAGAATGCGAAGATGGTACACCTCTAACCAATACAGAACTAGTTGATGATAAGCGGAGAATATGTTGCAACAAGATGTAAATGGATAACGATGGAAAACTGGATCGTGCAGACATTCCACTTGTGAAGGAACCAAACATCTTAAAAGGAGTTGTGCGCAAGCCTATTGCTAAATTGAAAAATAACAAAGCAGTTGAACCTGACGTTATTACTGCCGAAATGATCAAAGCATCTAGAGAGCTTCGTTTGGAAATCCTACATAAAATTTGTTACAGCGTATGGAATAACGAAACATGGATAGAAGACTGGACCATGTCGGTAATGATTCCGTTTCATGACAATGGAAACGCACAGCGTCGTGACAGCTATAGAACTATCTGATTGATTTCGTATAAAAGCAAGATTTTTCTAAGTGTCATCTATCAACGACTGAGAACCCACTTAGACAAAGAAATACCATCAGAGCAAGCTGGGTTTGTGCATAAGAAAGACGAGAACACATTCTCGACGTCAGACAGCTAATTAAAAAGTGTAGAGAATTCAATATTCTTTTAGTTCTTCGTTTCTTGGACTATAGCAAAGCTTTCGACTGCGTTCAGTGGAAAGAAATGTGGAGCGTGCTAACGGAAATGAGCGTTTCTGCTCACCTTATTGCCCTTATCAGAAAACTCTACTCTAGAGAACTTTTAACATTGCAGTGCGTCTGCAATAGTGAATAATTTAATGATTATAAAGAATCCGCCTCGATTGCAAATAGGAACCGGATGTTGACCTAGGTTTCGGCGCGGATAGCCACGCCTTCTTCGGAACACACTAAAACTACAAACTGCCTAAAGAGGCATGGCCCAAAAGGACAAAAGACTCGCATAAAATGTAAAATAAACGGTACGTGTGTACCATGTCAATAGCCGTACTCAGCTCAAACGTCAGAAGCATGCTTCCACACCCCAGCCGATGTTCGGTGGGCCGCGGACTCCAGGTAAACTGAGGTGGCGCCGGGAGCTAGGCTGTGAGAATGTCAGAAAGGAACGCGCATGCGCAAATTGAGAAATCGTCTTCTTCCATGTGATTGGCATAAAGTGTGTTCCGAAAGTGATCCGCTGACTGGGTCAAAGGCGCAAGAAGTTAATGCGTGTGTATGTATAGTGTCCTAGCTCGAGGATAATTTTATAGAACTATAGAACGTGGATAGGCTGAAACTATATATGTGGGATAGCAAATTCCACGGATGGTCAAAACGCATGCACGCAGGACAGACGAAATAGCATCAGCTAGAAGCAGGCTAAAAATGTGGGGGATGAATAACCCATTTTTCAATTAGTTGGGGTCGGTGATAGTATTTAATGACTACGCTTAGATAAGCGTGTAAAGTTACTATATTAAATTCTAAGTGCTACTGACCAGAAAAGGGTCAAATTAGTATGACAGGCTTAATGTAATTGCGTGAAAGGGCGTGCAAAGTCGCCTTCCTCGCCCTAATATCTAATGACCGACAGAGGTCATCTTGAATATTGCTATCGGTTGTGTACGACGTTTGAGCTAAGTACAGCTGTTGACATTGTACACGCGTACTGTTTATTTTACATTTTATGCGAGTCTTTTGCCCTTTTGGCCGTTCTGTATTAATGCTGGACCATGCCTCTTTAGGCAGTTTGTAGTTTTAGTGTGTTCCGAAGATGGCGTGGTTCTCCGCACCGAAACCTAGGTCAACATCCGATTTCTATTTGCACTCGAGGTGGATTTTTTATGATCATTAAACTCTACTCTGTTAGTAAAGCAGTGAGCAGACTGGAGAAAGCTATTTCAAGTCCTTTTCAACCACGTAAAGGAGTTAGATAGGGGTGCATTCTATCACCAGTTCTATTTAGCATCTACGGAAAATATGTAATGAGAAAATGTCTTCATGGCTTGGCTAGTGGTCTACGAATTGGAGAAAGAAGAGTCAGTAAATTAAGATTTGCTGATGGCACCTCGCTGTGCGTCGAATCAAAAGTGGAAATGAAGCAACCACAGGATACAGTTAAGAGAGAAAGTGAGAAATTCGGGCTATCAGTCAATAAGAAAAAGACCAGCATCATGGCAACTGACAGAGGTGAACCACTGCCAGCTACCGATGTACTATCGGAATATGAAGAAGTTGATCACTTCGTCTACTTGACCTCAGTTGTTCAGAAAGAGGGTGACTCCACACAGTAAATACGGCATAGAACTTACCTGGGTAGACATGCTGCATTGAAGGTGACAATGATTTGGAAAGACCGAGCCCTAACCAGACATACGACATTCAGACTACTGAAGTCTCTGGTTTTTCCAGTTTTCCTTTATGGGACTGGAATTTGGACGATAACTGAAGGGGACTCCAAAAGAATTGATACTTCTGAGATGTGGACATTCAGGAGGTTACTGAGAATATCATGGATGAACAAACGAACTTACAACTCAGTCCTTCAAGAACTCAGGATGGAGATTAGGTTGGCCAGTATTTGCATCCAGAGAATCGTTTAGCTCTTTGGTCACATAGTTCAACGACAGGAAGACAACTCGGAAAAGATGATCATCCAGCCAAAGTCGAAGGGAAAACATTGCAGGAAAGGCTAGTGCAAAGGCTGGCAAAAGTCGAAACATACCGTTAGGAGGATCGTGTGATGAGCCACAAACTTACAGCTATGAAACAGGGAGTATTGATGTTGAAAAGAGTGTGGTATGTGGTAGTTATTTCCTCTGTTAACATGTCCCATAGTGTCATTCAAGTATAGTAATAGAAGAGTTCAAGTGCAATATCTTAACAGTGTGATTATGTTTGAAAGTTCCAACCACTGCAGTTTAAAGGAGGCTCTGTGTGAGTGTAAGCGATGTTTTTATTTTGTTTAGTGCATCATGTGCCACAGTTTGGAATATCTCACGAAATAAGCGTCAAACTAAAAAGCTACAAAGAACGAAACTTGTCTAGCTTGAAGGGGGAAACCAGATGGCGCTATGATTGACGCTCTAGATGGCGCTGTCATAGGTCAAACGGATATCAACTGCGTTTTTTAAAAATAGGAACCCCCATTTTTATTATATATTCGTGTAGTACGCAAAGAAATATGAATGTTTTAGTTGGACCACTTTTTTCGCTTTGTGATAGACGGCGCTGTAATAGTCACAAACATATGGCTCACAATTTTAGACGAACAGTTTGTAACAGGTAGGTTTTTTAAATTAAAATACAGAACGTAGGTACGTTTGAACATTTTATTTCGGTTGTTCCAATGTAATACATGTACCTTTGTGAACTTATCATTTCTGTTACAGCGTGATTACCTGTAAATACCACATTAATGCAATAAATGCTCAAAATGATGTCCGTCAATCTCAATGCATTTGGCAATACGTGTAACGACATTTCTCTCAACAGCGAGTAGTTCGCCTGCCGTAATGTTCGCACATGCATTGACAACGCGCTGACGCATGTTGTCAGGCGTTGTCGGTGGATCACGATAGCAAATATCCTTCAACTTTCCCCACAGAAAGAAATCCAGGGACGTCAGATCCGGTGAACGTGCTTCGACGACCGATCCACCTGTCATGAAATATGCTATTCAATACCGCTTCAACGGCACGTGAGCTATGTGCCGGACATCCATCATGCTGGGAGCACATTGCCATTCTGTCATGCAGTGAAATATCTTGTAGTACCATCGGTAGAACATTACGTAGGAAATCATCATACATTACATCATTTATATTGCCATCGATAAAATGGGGGCCAAGTATCCTTCCTCCCATAATGCCGCACCATACATTAACCCGCCAAGGTCGCTGATGTTCCACTTGTCGCAACCATCGTGGATTTTCCGTTGCCGAATAGTGCATATTATGCCGGTTTACGTTACCGCTGTTGGTGAATGACGCTTCGTCGCTGAATAGAACGCGTGCAAAAACTCTGTCATCGTCCCGTAATTTCTCTTGTGCCCAGTGGCAGAACTGTACACGACGTTCGAAGTCGTCGCCATGCAATTCCTGATGCATAGTAATATGGTACGGGTGCAATCGATGTTGATGTAGCATTCTCAACACCGACTTTTTTGAGATTCCCGATTCTCGCACAATTTGTCTGCTACTGATGAGCGGATTAGCCGCGACAGCAGATAAAACACCTACTTGGGCATCATCATTTGTTGCAGGTCGTGGTTGACGTTTCACATGTGGCTGAACACTTCCTGTTTCCTTAAATAACGTAACTATCCGGCAAACGGTCCGTCCTTCTACGGATCTCGTTCCGTCTGCCGCCACCAGCAGCCATAATGGCGGTGGTAAGCCTGAAGATGGTCTGAGGAGAGGGCCGAAACCGGATGCTAACAAACAAAAAAATCTGAAAACGCGATCGAGATTGTTTTGATTGATTTTTACCATTTTATACCGATCGCTATGCACCAGTCAAGAATGCTTTCAAAAATTTTAAAAAGCAGTTGTTGTTATGGTCTTCAGTCCAAAGATTGATCTGATGCAAGCTTCATTACCTCAAACTACATCAACTTGACGTTGTTTACTGTATTCAAGCCTTGTTTCCCTATACAATTTTTACCCCTAACACATCCCTCCATTACCAAACTGACAATTCCTTAATGCCTCCGGTTGTGTCCTATCAACCGATCCCTTCTTTCAGTTAAGTTGTGCTATAGATTTTTCCCCTAATTCGATTTGGCACCTCCACTTAGTTATTCGATCTACCTATTTAATCTTCAAGGTTTTTTCTGTACCACCACTTCTTGTCCGAACTGTTTATCTTCCACGTATTACTTGTGCACAAGGCTGCACTCCAGAAAAAATCCTCCAGAAAATACTCGCCAATTCTTAAATTTATATTTGATATTAACAAATTTCTCATTTTCAGAAATGTTTTTACTTGATATTGCCAGTCTGCACTTTAGTCTCTCATTCTCTTATGTAATTCTCTGACCATCGCCTGGTTTAATTCGACTTTATTCCACTGCTCTTGTTTTACGTTTGTTGAAGTTCAAAAATGGTTCAAATCGCTCTGAGCACTATGGGACTTAACATCTGAGGTCATTAATCCCCTAGAACTTAGAACTACTTAAACCTAACTGCCCGCATCTCGTGGTCGTGCGGTAGTGTTCTCGCTTCCCACGCCCGGGTTCCCGGGTTCGATTCCCGGCGGGGTCAGGGATTTTCTCTGCCTCGTGATGGCTGGGTGTTGTGTGCTGTCCTTAGGTTAGTTAGGTTTAAGTAGTTCTAAGTTCTAGGGGACTTATGACCACAGCAGTTGAGTCCCCTAGTGCTCAGAGCCATTTAAACCATTGAAACCTAACGACATCACACACATCCATGCCCGAGGCAGGATTCGAACCTGCGACCGTAGCAGTCGCGCGGTTCCGGACTGAAGCGCCTAGAACCGCTCGGCCACCGCGGCCGGCTGTTGAAGTTCGTTTTATAATTTCCTGTGAGGATAATATCCAGTCAGTTCAACTGCTCTTCCAAGTTCTTTGCCATCTCTGACAGAATTAGGATGTCATTGGCAAACCTTAAAGCTTTTGTTTATCCTTTCCGAAGTTTAATTCCTTTTCTAAACTTCTCTTTGGTTTCCTTCACAGCTGGTTCTATGTACGGATTGAAAAACGTCGCAGTCTGGAACCGCAGGACCGCTACGGTCGCAGGTTCGAATCCTGCCTCGGGCATGGATGTTTGTGATGTCCTTAGGTTAGTTAGGTTTAACTAGTTCTAAGTTCTAGGGGACTAATGACCTCAGCAGTTGAGTCCCATAGTGCTCAGAGCCATTTGAACCATTTTTTTTGAAAAACGTCGGGGATGGCTACAACGCCACTTAGTTCCCTTGTCAACAACTGTGTCTCTTTCATGTCAGTCGACTCTTGTTAACTAAAAAAAATGGTTCAAATGGCTCTGAGCACTATGGGACTTAACATCTGTGGTCATCAGTCCCCTAGAACTTAGAACTACTTAAACCTAACAAACCTAAGGACATCACACACATCCATGCCCGCCGGCCGCGGTGGTCTAGCGGTTCTAGGCGCTCAGTCCGGAGCCGCGCGACTGCTACGGTCGCAGGTTCGAATCCTGCCTCGGGCATGGATGTGTGTGATGTCCTTAGGTAAGTTAGGTTTAAGTAGTTCTAAGTTCTAGGGGACTTATGACCATAGATGTTAAGTCCCATAGTGCTCAGAGCCATTTTTGAACCATCCATGCCCGAGGCAGGATTCGAACCTGCGACCGTAGCAGTCGCGCGGTTCCGGACTGAGCGCCTAGAACCGCTAGATCTTGTTAACTACATTCCGGTTTCTGTACAAGGTGTAGATAACCTTTAACCCCCCTGCATTTCTCCTTACTACTTTGAGAATGTAATTCTCGAGTTAGCAGTCATAAATTCTACGCTCGACAGCGATATCAGTATTTAACGCCTGTCCGACTGGCCGGCGTGGACAAGTCGCTGACATGGGCTGTGTTCCTTTGTACAACTGCTTTTCTCGAGGGCAACAACTAGAACTCGCGGCGCTACGCGTCGCCGAGTCGCCTGGCAAACATTTAAATTGCAGCCCACTGTTGCCTTCTCAAAGATTTACCATCGCTCAAAGGGTTCGGGGCTTGGAGGGCATTACGATGTGATTCCAGTGCGGCGGCTGTGGCGACGCAGTTGCCAGTGTGCTGCAATATTAAAAAATAAACAGAAAACAATTTCACAAAAAATATATTAAAATATAAAGTAGTACTCACTCAGTGAAGTCCACATGTCGCCGTTTTCTGCTGTAGAATTTAGCTATGACTTTGGAGCTGAAACCTCAATGTTGGTTACCATACTCTTCTCAGTTCTTCTTCCTAAATTGGCCAAATATTTGTGACAAAGGAGAATACAAATGTGATTGCTGATTCCAGAATCTGTTGTTAACACGAAGAAGGAATAAAAGGGAAATGCACTTACTTCCTTCAGTTCTGTAACTAAACGTCATACCGCCCGCATCTCGTGGTCGTGCGGTAGCGTTCTCGCTTCCCACGCCCGGGTTCCCGGGTTCGATTCCCGGCGGGGTCAGGGATTTTCTCTGCCTCGTGATGGCTGGGTGTTGTGTGCTGTCCTTAGGTTGGTTAGGTTTAAGTAGTTCTAAGTTCTAGGGGACTTATGACCACAGCAGTTGAGTCCCATAGTGCTCAGAGCCATTTGAACCATTTTCTAAACGTCATACCGCCACTTACGCAACATTTAACAATATTATTATTTATGTTAGTATCTCCTGAAGTTTTTTACCACTGACACGTAATTAATCGACATTTAATTATGGAGAGTTGTAGAGATTTTGTTGTTCCCTTGAATTGTCTCAAAATACGTCTTTTTTCAGTTATAACTCATTCGTTGCGAAGACAGTCAAAATGCGCCTCAAGAAACAAAAAGAAACTTGATAATAACGCAAACGCTGCTATCAATCAAGGAATTTCTTAGCAATTGAAAATAACGACACATGCTTTCCTCTCTTATTTCATTTATTCGCTCGTGAAACTCTCGCTAGGTGGTGAGTTGATGACACTTAGCTAATGTACTCTAGACAGACATTTACAACCTTACTATAGTGTACAGAACTGTCAGTGCTAGAAACAAACGAGTATCTTTAACGCTACCAAAACATTAATATTAAATATCGATTAATGACTCACTGTAGCTTAACAGAGAGAGAAAGTGAAAAGGATTTGAGAGTGAAGGTTCAACCACTCTAAGGATTTCCCTTCGTTCTAAGCAATGGAACATGAAAATCGAATCGAGGTTGGTACGAATCCCTTAGGCTCAGCTTGTTAAGCCTTCTAGAAACCGATACGAGCCTTTCTCCCTGAAAGTTATATCTCCCCCCTCGCCACCCTAAAAAAATCAGCTACATGGACCTAACCGGCATTTCAGTCTAGAGCCAGGCTAGATACTACCTGTTTGAAAAACATCACTCGGTATCAACAGTTACAAATACAGTGACTGATATTATTTAAACCCCTTGTAGAAAATAATCTAAATGCGACCTGATAATTTAAATTCTGTAATACATTACTCAAAAATATATTTTTTTTTCGAGCAGCTGTTGGGGTTGGGTTGTTTGAGGGAGGAGACCAGACAGCGAGGTCATCGGTCTCATCGGATTAAGGAAGGACAGGAAAGGAAGTCGGCCGTGCCCTTTCAAAGGAACCATCCCGGCATTTGCCTGGAACGATTTAGGGAAATCACGGAAAACCTAAATCAGGATGGCTGGACGCGGGTTTGAACCGTCGTCCTCCCGAGCAGCTGTGCCTCAGACCTTTGACCAACAAGCTGCGCCTGATATGCCCACAGTGTAGCACGATCTGTTTCAGTACTCTTACATCTGGTTGTAGTTTTAGCTCAATTTATGGAAATTAGTGTAATTAGTGAGAACGGTTTCAGTGTCTACAATGTGAAAGGTAGCCTATGGCCTCATTCACTCTCCCATTTGTCAAAAACCTCGAGTGTGTCCTTGCGAGCTACAGTACATTTAGTCACCTACGTGTTGTGTGGACGACCATCCTGACACGACTGGAGTTTAATTTGCCCCGTCCTCTAGCGAGCCTTCTAATCTAAACAGTCTACAGCAACAGTATAAAGCAACAAATAGCGTCAGGCAAAGGTTGTAAGAGGTTAGTGTATGTATGAAAACATCTATGCGCGAAGCATACTACAATTACCATCGTCATACCTTGGCAAAAGATCTAGCCCAAAACCCAAGAAAATTCTGATTCTAAGTAAAGTCGCTAAGCGGGCCTAAGGCTTCCATCCAGTCACTCGTTGAGCAGTCTGGCGTGGCAGTTGAAGATAGCAAAATGAATGCCGAAGTTTTACATTTCGCGTTTAAGAAATCGTTCAACAAGGAGACTCGTACAACGTACCTTCGTTTGACCATCGAAGAGACTCCCGTACGGATGACATAGTAATATTCATCCCCGGCGTAGAGAAACAACTGAAAGTGTTGAAAACAAATAAGTCGTCATGTCCGGATGGACTCCCAGTTCGATTTAACAAAGTACACACTACGGCATTGGCCCCTTACTTGTTTGTATTCATCGCGAATCTCTCGCCTAGCGCAAAGCCGCAAGCGACTGGAAAAAGGCGCAGTGACTCCTGTATATAAGAAGGATAAGAAAACGGACTTGCACATTTACAGACCAATATCCCTAATACTGGTTTGCTGCAGAATTCTTAAACATATTCTCAATTCAAATATAATAAATTTTCTTGAGAACGAGAAGCTGGAAGAAGAACGGGTTTAGAAAGCATCGCTCGTGTGAAACTCAGCTTTCCATTTCCTCACATGATATCCTGCGAAATATGGATGAAGGAGAGCAGGCAGATTCGATATTCCTAGATATCCTACCGAGCAAGGTGGCGCAGTGGTTAGCACATTGGATTCGCATTCGGGAGGACGACGGTTCAATCCCGCGTCCTGCCGTCCTGATTTAGGTTTTCCGTGATTTCCCTAAATCGCTCCAGGCAAATGCCGGGATGATTCCTTTGAAAGGGCCGGGATGGTTCCTTTGAAAGGGCACGGCCGACTTCCTTCCCCGTCCTTCCCTAATCCGATGAGACCGATGACCTCGCAGTTTGGTCTCTTCCCCCAAACAACCCAACCAACCCCTAGATATCCGAAAAGCATTTGACATGTGCCCCACTGCAGTCTGTTAGCAAAGGTACGAGCGTATGGAATAGGTGTCCAGATATGTGAGTGGCTAGAAGACTGCCGGCCGGGGTGGCCAAGCGGTTCTAGGCGCTACAGTCTGGAACCGCGCGCCCGCTACGGTCGCAGGTTCGTTCCTGCCTCGGGCATGGATGTGTGTGATGTCCTTAGGTTAGTTAGGTTTAACTAGTTCTAAGTTCTAGGGGACCGATGACCTCAGAAGTTAAGTCCCATAGTGCTCAGGGCCATTTGAACCAATTTGAGCTAGAAGACTTTTTAAGTAGTGGAACTCAGTATGTAGCCCTCGACGACAAGTGTTCAAGAGACAGGGGTACCGTCAGGAGTGCCCCAGGGAAATGTGATAGAACAGCTATTATTTTCTGTATACATAAATGATCTGACGGACAGGGTGGTCAGCGATCTCCAGATGTCGAAGTTAAGTGACTGTAGCAGAATACAAGATGACTTAGACAACATTTTTAGTTGGTTTTATAAATGAAATTTATTTCCAGCGTTAGCAGTGTCCTGCTTGACCCAGACGCATCGGTTAAATATCTCGGCGTAACTTTACAAAGCAATATGAAATGGAACGAGCATATGAGGACTGCGGTAGGGAAGGAGAATGATCGACTCCGGTTTATTGGGAGGATTTTGGAAAAGTGTGGTTCATCTGTAAAGGAGACGACGTATAGGGCACTATTGCGACCTATTGCCGGCCGGTGTGGCCGTGCGGTTAAAGGCGCTTCAGTCTGGGACCGCGTGACCGCTACGGTCACAGGTTCGAATCCTGCCTCGGGCATGGATGTGTGTGATGTCCTTAGGTTAGTTAGGTTTAATTAGTTCTAAGTTCTAGGCGACTGATGACCTCAGAAGTTAAGTCGCATAGTGCTCAGAGCCATTTGAACCATTGCGACCTATTCTTGAGTACTGCTCGAGTGTCTGGGATCCGTACCAGGCCGGACTATTGGAAGATATCGAAGAAAATCAAGGGCGGGTTGCTCGAACAACACACAAGTGTTACGGAGATGCTCCGAGAAATGAAATAGGAGTCCCAGCGACGTTCTTTACGAGGAACACTATTGAAAAAATTTAGAATACCAGCGTTTGAAGCTGACTGCGGAACGATTCTGCTGCCGCCAACATACATTTCGCGTAAGGACCACGAAGATACGAGATATTAGGGATCATACAGAGAAATAGAGACGGTCGATTTTCTCTCACTCTTTTTGCAGGTGGAACGGGACAGGAAATGACTAGTAATGGTATAGGGTACCCTCCACCACACACCGTAGGTGGCTTGCGGAATATGTATGTAGGTGCAGATGTAGACACCTCCTACCAATTTTCTCCGTCGTCGCTCAATTTATTGTAGATGCAAAATTTATCTTGCGCAAGTGAGGACACATGTTGGCGACAGTAATGAGTTGCGACAGCCTAGATGGAGAGAGTGTTGCCGTGTGCTCGCTGGGGTATTTTGTGTTGTTGGCGGCCGTCCAGCGGCGACTTGGCAGCGTCCGCGTGGCGCCACTGCCGGCGCCGAATAACCACGGATCACCGCCACTCACCAGACATCTGGCCCGCGGAAAGCCGACCACACTGGCACCTCCAGTTACCCTGTTCAGACTACTTCTGCGGAACCCACACACAAGCCACTCCGCACGCACACACTCGCCAAGGCGCACCTGGGAGGTGTGACCACAGTTTCGACCGAAGGAACACATTGGCCTCTTCATCTACTAGGGGGCTACATTTCAAGCCATGAATTGAAGGATTCTTATATCTGGCTTGCCTGTTAAAGAACTAGAGAAGAATGACCGTTCTTGTACAGGCGTTTTCAATGTTTCGATCAACACTTAAGTGAGAATTGCATAGCAGTCATGTGGATGTATATATAGAACTTAAAGAAAAAAAATGGTTCAAATGGCTCTGAGCACTATGGGACTTAACATCTGTGCTCATCAGTCCCCTAGAACTTAGAACTACTTAAACCTAACTAACCTAAGGACATCACACACATCCATGCCCGAGGCAGGATTCGAACCTGCGACCGTAGCAGTCGCGCGGTTCCGGACTGAGCGCCTTAACCGCGAGACCACCGCGGCCGGCAAAGAAAAAAAATCTTAAATCTCAGTACGATAAGAAATTGTTATTCTTCGAGTTAATGGAAACCTAAAGTAAGTAGACAATGCAGAAGCTCTTTTTTTATTGGTGACTTCAAATTATATCTTATTTCAACTAATGACTATTTATAACAACAGCTTGACTTCTGTTAAAATTCTGTACTAGACATAATATCAAATGGCTCTGCGCGCTATGGGACTTAACTTCTGAGGTCATCAGTCCCCTAGAACTTGGAACTGCTTAAACCTAACTAACCTAAGGACATCACACACATCCATGCCCGACGCAGGATTCGAACCTGCGACCGTAGCGGTCGCGCGGTTCCAGACTGTAGCGCCTAGAACCGCTCGGCCACTCCGGCCGGCCATAATTTCAATGTTACATCTAAATTCTACAACTGTCCCCATCCGTCCTATCTGGTCATCACTGTCGACAGAATGTTATCATATAAAAATCATATCGAGAAACCAAAAGCTAAAATACAAACACGTAATGGCATACTGAACGAACTGACATCTACAAAACGGGGAAACAACAAGAATGTACTCTGTTCCACAGCACTCACACCTGCTTTTCAGTTGCTAAGTATGGATATCCAGTTTGGGAAAGATCTCGTTACGCTGGAAAAATATACGCGATCCTAAACGATACCTGCAGGAAGATAACTCACTGCCTCAGACTTACCAGAGAGTACCATTTATATTCATTATCGGATATTGCTCCACCAGTTGTCAGAAGACCATTCCTGAGCTTGAAAGAAAGGAACAAACAGATAAATGAGTAGCGCCACCAGCTACACAACCATCATCCATGCTAAAAGGCTTAAATATACACGAAGTTACGTATATTTAGTACAATCAACTGAAATTTCCATTATACCGCTATGGGAGGAGACTATCTAGAAGCCTTTATCACAAAGCAAGCTCTACCCAAGGTTCCTACCTAGACTGGCGAGACTGGAAAATGTGATGGAACTGACTTCGTACGGGCACAGGGCGATCAAAACAACTTATGAAAAGTTGGGACTACACGGACACTGACAAGTGTAAGTGTCGTGAAATACAAACAATGGCACACCTTCCAAAATGACCGTTAGTGGATACACCGAGAGAGTGTACTCAAGACGACCTCCTGAATTGTACCGAGACAGCTGCAGCTTACACCGAATTCTGGATGAGCGAAATATGATACAGCTTATATTTATGATTGTATATTTCTGTGTTTCACTAGTATGGTTCTACACACTGAGATGACAACAGTCATGGGATAGCGATATGCACATATAGAGATGGCAGTGTTATCGCGTACACAAGCTATAAATGGGCAGTGCATTGCCGGAGATGTGATTTGTACTCTGGCGATTCATGTGAAGAGGATTCCAATGTGTTTATGGCCGCATAAAGCGAACTAATAGATTTTGAGTGGGGAATGGCAGTTGTAGCTAGACTCATGTGGCTAGACTACATACCAGCAATCGTTATGCAATCCAATATTCCAGATCCACAGTGTCAAGAATTTACCGAGAACACCACATTTCGGGCATTATCTCCCACTACTGACAATGCAGTGGCCGACGACTTTCACTTAACGACCGAGAGCAGCGGCGTTTGCGTAGAGTTATCAGTGCTAACAGACAAGCAACACTGCGCGGAATAACCGCAGAAATCAATGTGGGACATACGACGAACGTATTTAGGACAGTGCGGCGAAATTTGGCGTTAATGGACTATGGCATCAGACGACCGACGCGAGTGCCTTTGCTAATAATGCGACATCGCCTGCAGCGCGTCTCCTTGGCTCATGACCACATCGGTTGGACCGAAGACGACCGGAAAACCGTGGCCACGTCAAACGAGTCCCAACTTCAGTTGGTAAGAGTAGACGGTAGGGTTCAAGTTTGGCGCAGACCCCACGAAGGCATGGACACATGTTGTCAACAAGACACTGTGCGAGCTGGTGGTGACCACATAACGGTGTGGGCTGTGTTTACGTGGAACGGACTGGGTCCTGTGGTATTGCGGAACCGATCATTGACTGAAATTGGTAATGTTCGCCTACTTGGAGCTCTTTTTCAGGCATTCACGTACTTCATGACCCTCAACAACGATGTCTTGTCACTGGGCCACATTTGTTCGCGATTGGTTTGAAGAACATGCTGGAAAATTAGAGGGAATGATTTGGCCACCCAGACATGAATCCCATCGCACATTTATGGGGCATAATCAAGACAACAATTTGTGCACAAAATCCTGCACCGGCAACACTTTCGCAATTCTGGATCGCTACAGAGGCAGCACGGCTCAATATTTCTCCAGGGGACTTCCAACGACTTTTGAGTCCATGCCACGTCGAGTTGCTGCACTACGCCTGGCAAAAGGAAGTCCGACACGATATTAGAAGGTATCCCATAAGATTCATCACCTCAGTCCATAAACATAACTGTTTTTTGTTTTAAACTATGTACTTGTATTATTTTCAGTTGTTATGCGGGATGGTTCTTATTAACGTTTAAAAATCCCCGAAGTGGCGTAGATGTCGCTGAGATAAGTAATTTAATATAAAACACATGGGGCTGCAAACGTCGGGAAATACCCCAGAAGTGGATGACAAATGTTAAATGTGTGACGTCACCAAATGATGTACCTCGCCGCACATGCAGCGGTGGAGGCTACCGTCCTGTCCCACCTAATCATCAAAACACAAGTCATAAGTATTCACGTCGGTGTAGCTCCAGGTCTCCGAGCGGGACTCTAGCGAGCGGGGTTCAGGATTCGAGTCTTGCGTCTCTTTTTGCGCTGCGTTAGACAGTTATGTGTTTACATTGAAGTAAGGTGTATTGTTTTATATACCGGTCTCGCGCTTTCCGCTGGTTAACTGCAAAGTAATGTACATCGGAAACCTGAGTCACAAGTAAGCAAGTATAAGCTTCCGAATTGTATCGCTTACAGTAAATGACGCACGTGTCCTTTGCTGAATAAAGTCTGTAAACAAAACAGAAAGGACAAAAGGAAAGAAACACAAAATTAGAGCAACTTTCGCTTGGTTACAGCTAGGGCAATAATTTTGTAACTTCTACTTTTAAAACAGATCACATTAACAAAAGGTGTTCGGAAAGAGAGTAGCGTAGCAGAGAAATGCGTAGCACTGTTCCTTACGGGCGAGGGTAGGATCGACAAGCCCAATCGCCACACGTGTGGCGAGGTACGTCAGCTGGTGACGTCACATATTCAACATTTGTCATCCACTTTTGGGATATTATGTCAGTGTCATCTACGCCGTGCAGTCAGGGACTGTGCGGCTAGTCCCGGCGGAGGTTCGAGTCCTCCCTCGGGCATGGTTGTGTGTCTTTGTCCTTAGGATAATTTAGTTTAAGTTGTGTGTAAGCTTAGGGACTGATGACCTTAGCAGTTAAGTCCCATAAGATTTCACACACAATTGAGCATCTACGCCGCTTCGGGGCTTTTTAAACGTTAATAAGAATCACTCTATATATATTTTATGATGTAGTTCGAAATCGAATAAATAAATCTGTTAAATAATACTTTTCCAAACACATAAGAAATTTGTTGAAAATTCAAAGCGAAATAAAAATCTAGATGTGACTATGGATGACCTTTTTTTTATTTAGTAACAAGTTGTTGTGGTGGCCGTTAGTCCAAAGATTACTTTGATGCATCTGTGTACACTAGTCTTTCCTGTGGATGCGCCTCAATGTCTGCATAATTACTGCAGACTACGTCCATTTCGACCTAGTTACTGCAATCAAGCCCGATCTGCCTGTACAGCCTTTACTCCACCCACTCCACTCCATTACCAAAGCGACGATGCCTCAGGATTTGTCCTGTCAACCGACCCCTTAACTTTTCTACCCAATTCGATTCATTACCTCTTGATTAGTTTTGTAGTCTATCCATCAAATTTTCAAAAGTCTTCTGTAGCCCCATAGTTGAAACGCTTGTGTTCTTTTATTGTGTGAACTGTTTAAAGTCTACGTTTCATTTCTCCATAAGACTACAACCTCAGACAAATAACTTCAGAAAAGGCTTCCCAACCGTTAACTTATATTCGTAGTTAATGTTTCTTTAAAAAAAGATTTTTTTCTATTCGCACACCGAAAATAATAATTCATTTTTTAATTTCTCACTTTGTGATATAATATATGAAGACACGGGGTGAACTGAAAGCTCTGCATGATGGCCCATCCTTGTAAAAGGAAACTGGTGATGAACAGAAATTTAACGTCAAGTATAAGGGGCAGTCAAATGGAAACGAGACAGATTATTTCAAAAGTAATTGCCATAATTCTTAATAGATTTATGGCACTGTAAGAGAAGGTGTTCAATGCCTTCATGAAAAAATGTTTGTGGTTGCCCACGGAACCACAATTGTACTCAGGTGTGCACCTCTTCTTCCGAAGTTGATCGATGGCCGCGAATGTCTTTCTTCAGGGCTCAAAAATATGAAATCGCATGGTGCGATATCGGGACTGAATGAGGATGTGCAAGGGTTTCCCAGAGAAACTTCTGCAGAGTAGTCGAAACAATCTGTCCCCATTCAATATCCACATTTTTAGAGCCCTGAAGAAAGACATTCGTGGCCGTCGATTTGCTTCGAACAAACTGGTGCACACGTAGTTACAACTGTGTTTCCGTAGGCAACGGCAATCGTTCTTCAGTGAAGAAATTGATCTTCTAGTCCAGATATTCCCAAACTTTTCCTCTGACCGAGCTCTCTGAGAATCCTAGTGATTTGGCGGAACACTTCGTTTATTTTGAAGGGCAATAAATTTTTAAAAAAATTAGGAAACTTGTTTTATTCAGTGATTAATTTTAAGTCATAAATAATAACACAGAAATCACAACAAAATTAAAAACAGAGCTAGTACCGTCAAAATGTCGAAAAATAAAACTACCATGTTAGAAATAGCATTTATTCACTTCCCGCGATACACTAGTGTTCCGCGGTACACAGTTTGGGAAACCCTGGTCTAGTAAAAATGGAAATGCCTTGTGACGAGGGCCTTCCATCGCGTAGACCGTTCGCCTGGTGAAAGTCTTTCAAGTTGACGCCACTTCGGCGAAATGCGTCTCGATGGGGATGAAATGATGATAAGGACAACACAACACCCAGTCCCTGAGCGGAGAAAAGCTCCGACCCAGCCGGTGATCGAACCCGGGCCGTTAGGTATGACATTCCGTCGAGCTGACCACTCAGCTACTAGGGGCGGACCCTGGTCTAGTGTTACGGTGGGATAAATGTATTAACAGTTATGGCGATTACTTTTGAAATAATGAGTAGTTTACTTACTTTTTCCATGTGTCTCGTTTTTATTTTACTGACCCTTGTACACTGGAGGAAAAAAAATTAGTACACCTGTAAAGACAACATCGATTTTGATTCGATGACGGCATATCTCATCAGGGGGATAGTAGATGTACTGATAATAGTTTCAGCGTCGTCCGCCACCATATAGAGCAGTGGCATAGCCACCAGAGCGCCATTTGTGTCTACCCTCATAAAGAGAATGCTGACAGCCAGAAGGCTAGTGTGGTGCAAACGTATGAAGCAAGCAGGCAACCATGTCACAGAGACGCACTCGTGCTTCCTACAGCCAGATAAGCGAGTTTAACAGATTACGGTCTTCCTTTCGGAGAATTTCTACATCTACATCTACATGGATACTCTACAAATCACGTTTAAGTGCCTGGCAGACGGTTCATCGAACCACCTTCATATTTCTCTATTATTCCAATCTCGTATATTGCGCGGAAAGAATGAACACCTATATCTTTCCGTACGAGCTCTGATTTCCCTTATTTTATCGTGGTGATCGTTCCTCCCTATGTAGGTCGTTGTCAACAAAATAGTTTCGCATTCGGAGGTGAAAGTTCGTGATTGGAATTTCGTGAAAAGTTTCCGTCGCAACGAAAAACGCCTTTCTTATAATGATTTCCAGCCCAAGTGCTGTATTATTTCTGTGACACTCTCTCCTATATTTCGCGATAATACAAAACGTGCTGCCTTTCTTTGAACTTTTTCGATGTACTCCGTCAGTCCTATCTGGTAAGGATCCCACACCGCGCAGCAGTATTCTAAAAGAGGACGGACAAGCCTAGCGTAGGCAGTCTCCTTAGTAGGTGTTACATTTTCTAAGTGTTCTGCCAATAAAACGCAGTCTTTGGTTAGCCTTCCACACAACATTTTCTATGTGTTCCTTCCAATTTAAGTTGTTCGTAATTGTAATACCTTGGTATTTAGTTGAATTTACGGCTTTTAGATTAGACTGATTTATCGTGTAACCGAAGTTTAGCAAATTCCTTTTAGCACTCATGTGGATGACCTCACACTTTTCACTATTTAGGGTCAACTGCCACTTTTCGCATCATTCAGATATCTTTTCTAAATCGTTTTGCAGTTTGTTTTGATCTCCTGATCACTTTATTAGTCGATAAACGACAGCGTCATCTGCAAACAACTGAAGACGGCTGCTCAGATTGTCTCCCAGATCGTTTATATAGATAAGGAACAGCAATGGGCGTATAACACCACCTTGGGGAACGCAGGAGTGCCTGCGATACTGTACTCAACGACGAACCTGGCTGCACGAATGGCAAAACATCATTCGGATGAATCTAGGTTCTGTTTACAGCATCGTGATGGTCTCATCCGTGTTTGGCGACATCGCGGTGAACGCACATTGGAAGCGTATATTCGTCATCGCCATACTGGCGTATCACCCGGCGTGATGGAATGGGGTGCCATTGGTTACACGTCTCTTGTTCACACTGACGGCACTTTGAACAGTGGACGTTACATTTCAGATGTGTTACGACCCGTGGCTCTACCCTTCATTCGATCCCTGCGAAACCCTACACTTCGGCAGGATAATGCACGACCGCATGTTGCAGGTCCTGTACGGGCCTTTCTGGATACAGAAAATGTTCGACTGCTGCCCTGGCCAGTACATTCTCCAGATCTCTCACCAACTAAAAACGTCTGGTCAATGGTGGCCGAGCAACTTGCTCGTCACAATACGCCAGTCACTACTCTTGATGAACTGTGGTATCGTGTTGAAGCTGCATGGGCATCTGTACCTGTACACGCCATCCAAGCTCTGTTTGACTCAATGCCCAGGCGTATCAAGTCCATTATTACGGCCAGACGTGGTTGTTCTGGTTACTGATTTCTCAGGATCTATGCACCCAAAATGCGTGAAAATGTAATCACATGTCAATTCTAGTATAATATATTTGACCAATGAGTACCCGTTTATTATCTGCATTTCTTCTTGGTGTAGCAGTTTTAATGGCCAGTAGTGTACGACTACTAACTGGGGGCGATGGGGTGGTGCAGTGTCTTGCTGAAGGTATTCCTGGGGGATGTTTTATCTCATATTTATCGAGAACGACTTGCGCAACGAATAGTTCCATATCACTGGAAAAGAGCACGGACCACTCCTGTTTACAAAAAGGGTAACAGATAGGAAGAACAGAATTGTAGACCGACATTGTTGACATCGGCCTGTTGCAGGCTCTTCAGCCCCCTGTGTGCCACTCCCATAGGGAACGTGAAGACAAAATTTGACTATACAGCACGCACAGAGCCATTTCACCAGTCGTTCTTTCCGCTATACATATACAACTGGAACGGAAGAAACCCATATATTTAGTACCACGCCACGAACTTAACGGTGGTTTGCAGGGTATGTATGTATATGTAAATTAGCTGACCGATGCTTAAATGCTACTTCTGAGTGTGGGATCCTTACCAGCTAAAACTAATAGAGGAAATAGAGAAGATCCGAAAAACACGGCATGTTCCTTCATGGATCCGTTTAGTAGTGTCGAAAACGTCACTGATGTACTCATTTCTCTCCAGCGACAGATGCTACGAGAGAGACATTGTGCATCATGGAGTGATTAACTATTAAAATTCAGAGGGCATTCATTTCGAAAAGAGTTAACCAACATATTGTTTCCTCCTACATATATTTCGCGAAAAGAGCAGAAACGTAAAATGAGAGAGATTTGAGATCATATGAGGGCTTCCAGCAGTTGTTATTCTCGTGTACCGTTTGCGGCTGGGATAGGAATAGTTCAGAAACGAAGGATATTAGGGGAAAAAGTTCCTGTGGTAGTAAATTTTTGTTCAGTAGAGGGAGGGAGTGGCCAACAGCCTTGCCACAGGAGTAACACCTGTTCCCGTTAGATCACCAAAGTTAAGCGCTGTCGGGCTTTGCTAGCATCTGGATGAGACTGTCCGGGTCTGCTCTCAGCCCTTGCGAAACCAATTGAGGATTTACTTGAAGCGAAAAAGTCAGAGCGACAGATGCCCTATTCTGAGTGGTTTCCGACATAGAACGCATTGAATGTACTTTTTTTTTTGAGACAGTGATGCATACATACATGTCTTACCCATCCAGCGTCTTTGATGTTTTATTCTAGCCACACCTACCACATTCCTCTCAGCCTCTTTGTTCTGGATGTCTTTCCGCCATTCAACTGGCCCACTGAACAAGCAGCTGTCCATGGTATGTTGTGAATGAATTAGTGTGAGGGTTTCAGAGTGTATCAGAGAGAAGCATCGGTTAACTGTGTTTGGCTGGGTGTGTAAGACATATATATGCGCCATTAGGCCAAAAACAAATGATAGCTTGGAAACCATTCGGAATAGGGAATATGTCCATCTGAGGCTTTTTGTTTCAAATGAACGTTCCTGTCATATTCGTGAATGTTTACCTTTCCCCCTGGGACGCCCTGTATAAACCTGAGCTCAGTGAAGGTTCCATATACACTCCTGGAAATTGAAATAAGAACACCGTGAATTCATTGTCCCAGGAAGGGGAAACCTTATTGACACATTCCTGGGGTCAGATACATCACATGATCACACTGACAGAACCACAGGCACATAGACACAGGCAACAGAGCATGCACAATGTCGGCACTAGTACAGTGTATATCCACCTTTCGCAGCAATGCAGGCTGCTATTCTCCCATGGAGACGATCGTAGAGATGCTGGATGTAGTCCTGTGGAACAGCTTGCCATGCCATTTCCACCTGGCGCCTCAGTTGGACCAGCGTTCGTGCTGGACGCGCAGACCGCGTGAGACGACGCTTCATCCAGTCCCAAACATGCTCAATGGGGGACAGATCCGGAGACCTTGCTGGCCAGGGTAGTTGACTTACACCTTCTAGAGCACGTTGGGTGGCACGGGATACATGCGGACGTGCATTGTCCTGTTGGAGCAGCAAGTTCCCTTGCCGGTCTAGGAATGGTAGAACGATGGGTTCGATGACGGTTTGGATGTACCGTGCACTATTCAGTGTCCCCTCGACGATCAACAGTGGTGTACGGCCAGTGTAGGAGATCGCTCCCCACACCGTGATGCCGGGTGTTGGCCCTGTGTGCCTCGGTCGTATGCAGTCCTGATTGTGGCGCTCACCTGCACGGCGCCAAACACGCATACGACCATCATTGGCACCAAGGCAGAAGCGACTCTCATCGCTGAAGACGACACGTCTCCATTCGTCCCTCCATTCACGCCTGTCGCGACACCACTGGAGTCGGGCTGCACTATGTTGGGGCGTGAGCGGAAGACGGCCTAACGGTGTGCGGGACCGTAGCCCAGCTTCATGGAGACGGTTGCGAATGGTCCTCGCCGATACCCCAGGAGCAACAGTGTCCCTAATTTGCTGGGAAATGGCGGTGCGGTCCCCTACGGCACTGCGTAGGATCCTACGGTCTTGACGTGCATCCGTGCGTCGCTGCGGTCCGGTCCCAGGTCGACGGGCACGTGCACCTTCCGCCGACCATTGGCGACAACATCGATGTACTGTGGAGACCTCACGCCCCACGTGTTGAGCAATTCGGCGGTACGTCCACCCGGCCTCCCGCATGCCCACTATACGCACTCGCTCAAAGTCCGTCAACTGCACATACGGTTCACGTCCACGCTGTCGCGGCATGCTACCAGTGTTAAAGACTGCGATGGAGCTCCGTATGCCACGGCAAACTGGCTGACACTGACGGCGGCGGTGCACAAACGCTGCGCAGCTAGCGCCATTCGACGGCCAACACCGCGGTTCCTGGTGCGTCCGCTGTGCCGTGCGTGTGATCATTGCTTGTACAGCCCTCTCGCAGTGTCCGGAGCAAGTATGGTGGGTCTGACACACCGGTGTCAATGTGTTCTTTTTTCCATTTCCAGGAGTGTAGAATAACTAATAATCAATTTTCCCTCGCTCTGTAGAACGTTGTGTACACGTTTACATATACTCTGGCCATTAAGTGTTTATTGCCATAGTATTATCTGTAACACGTACCTGTGTTACATGTAGTGTTGATACGCCCTGTGGAAAACTCCCATCTGCACACTGCTTTGCAAGTTATTTGTAAGGTGCGCTATGGGAGGGTTGGTGTAGCTTTGTGGAAGACCCTGTACATGCTTTTTGTGACGTAGTGAGGTAGAAAGAGTAGGGATTCGTCCTATCGCTCTTCGGTTTGCAGAGCCACAAGGGAAGGAAGTGCATGAAACAAATCCAACGACCTGCCTTCCCATCTGCAATAACACTTCACCCCCCCCCCCCCCCCCCACCGCCCTGTCGCCCCAACCCCTCAGCCTCTCGCACATCAGAACACAATTTGTCTCTCGTATATTTCTACTGCACTTGGCTGTGGTACACACATTGAATATTTGTTCCTAGCCCACTTCATTCAACAATATACTTTCATTTTATATCGTTGAAACACTGTTTTTAATAATTTGCGATTTTTCCATCTCGAGCTACACAATAACTGTAAGTCCTAGAGCAAAAATTAAGAGTACCTGTCTTGCAGGAAATTTAATGTTGTTTAATTCTCTACTAGGTTACATTTTTCTCTAGAAGCCTTGGATTTCGAATTATTCAATAAAAACATTAAAAAGTTATCTTTAAACGTGTTCCCACCACCAGTCTCACATCCTACCTGTCAGGAGTTGTATGTTGTTCATGGCACTCTCTCCTACTACTGTAAAATTTACGACTGCACGATTTTTTCCCTTATTCAGCTTGTTTTTATCTTCGTTAAATGGGCTAGAAAGGAGTAAGTGACAGTTGTAACCAATGTTCCCGCCGCCACACACTATAAGTTCGCTAGCGGAGTATACAGGGAGATTCTTATTAACGTTTAAAAACCTCGGAAGCGACGTAGATGACGCTGAGACAAGTAATTTAATATAAGACACATGGGGTCGCAAGTGTCGGAAAATGACCCAAAAGTGGCTGACAGATGTTGAGCATGTGACGTTACCAGGTGACGTACCTCGCCGCACGTACGGCGCTTGAGCCTTTCGGTCTGTCGCACCTGATCATACCAGCCCAATACAAGTACTCATCTCAGTGTGGCTCCGAGCCTACGCGCGTGGAGCTGAGGATTCGAGTCTTGCTTCTGGCAGGCAGTATTTTTTTTTTCACGCCTTTAGACAGTTATATGCGTACATGAAGGTAAGATTTATTATTTTGTTTAACGGTCTCGTGAAATCCGCTGGCTTATTGTAAAGCACAGTACAGCAAAAACCTACCGTATTGCGTCACATGTAAATAATGAGTATAAGTAAGCTTCCGAATTGCGTAGTTGCCAGCAACGACCTACGGTTTCTTTATAAATAATGTCTGTAAACGAAAAAAGAAGGGGCAAAAGGAAAGAAACACAAAAACTAGAACAGCTTGTACTTGGTTATAGCCAACGGCCTTGCCGCTGTGGTAACATCGGTTCCCGTCAGAACACCGAAGATAAGCGCTGTCGAGATGGGCTAGCACTTGGATGGGTGGCCATCCGGTCTGGCGAGTGCTGTTGGCAAGCGGGATGCACTCAACCCTTGTGAAACAAACCGAGGAGCTACTTGATTGAGAAGTACCGGCTCCGGTCTCGGAAACTGACGTACGACAGGGAGAGCGGTGTGCTGACCACATGCCCCTCGATATCCGCATCCAGTGACGCCTGTGGGCTGAGGATGACACGACGGCCGGTTGGTACCGTTGGGCCTTCGTGGCCTGTTCGGGCGGAGTTTAGTTTAGTTTTACTTGGTTATAGCGAGGAAAATACTTTCGTAACTTAAACCTTTATAACAGAGCACATTCACAAAAAGTGTTCGAGATTTGCACCATTTGCCCGAATGCAAGTATTGCGTCACTGATCACCCCTTGACTCCCAAGCCCAACCGTTGCACGTACGGCGGCGTACGTCATCTGGTGGCGTCACATGTTCAATATTTCTCATCCATTTTTGGGGTGTTTGCCGATATTTGCGACCCCATAAGTCTTACATTGTCCGCAGCTCGTGGTCGTGCGGTAGCGTTCCTGCTTGCCACGCGCGGGTTCCCGGGTTCGATTCCCGGCGGGGTCAGGGATTTTCTCTGCCTCGTGATGACTGGGTGTTGTGTGATGTCCTTAGGTTAGTTAGGTTTAAGTAGTTCTAAGTTCTAGGGGACTGATGACCATAGATGTTTCGACCCATAGCGCTCAGAGCCTTTTTTTTTTTTTGTCTTATATTATTTTAATTGTCTCAGCGTCACCTACGTCTCTTCGGTAGTTTTTAAACGGTAACAAGAATTATCTTTTAGATGTAAATGCACACGTTGTCGATTATTTTACTCCAATTTTTCACTCTTACGTTTCAGCAGGACGTGCCAGCGGCATTTCATGACACAGAAAAAGTGCACCTTTTTCTAGCGTAAAGGGGATTAGAAACAAGGGCGGATTAAAAAAAAGGCCTAAAATCCTTCAAGAATGCGAAAGAATGTTTCTAAAAGGTACAGGTAAACTTGTTTAACTAGTGTTTTTACTTTTAGTAACAGTCTCATTTCTTCTACGTCTGCATCTATAAAATCATATACTATTCAAACCACTGTACAGTACGTGGCGGAGGGTATATCTTACCAATATTATGTACATTATTTCCTATTGCATTCGCATATTCAACGAGGGAGAAATTACTATCTATATGGCTCTGCATGCGCCCTACTCTCCGATTCACGTGGCCGCTAAATTATACCGTCCTATATTTGTGGCAACATAACAGCCACACAGTCTTCTTCCAGTACGGATTCTCTATTGTATAATATTCTGGGGAAATACTGCAGAAGTTGAAAAAGTTCAAAAACGAGCAGTGAGGTTGATATCTGGAGTTACTAACAGAACATCTGGCACGAATCTTTTCAAGTCTATCCCTATCATTTCAAAAAATCATGGCTTGGAATTTTTTTTAATTTTACACGTCTAGTTCCATAGGACCAAACTGAGGAACAAATCTCCATGGTCATGGAACGAGTCAATAAATGGAATTACAACAGAAAAGTAATAACAAATAAAATAAAATGTTTATGAAACCTAAAAAGACGACCAGCTATAAATTTCTATAAACGCAGTCAGTAATATAACATAGGAATCAGCTTAATTTTTCAACGGACTCCTCGACAGAATAGGAGTGATTCATGAGGAGGCCAGTTGAGATTTGAAAGCGCGTTGGTTACTGCTAATATTTTTGTTTTCTTGTGGTAGCTTAATTAAAATGGATGCAGCAGAATACTGTACGCCTTTCTGTACAAGAATCAAGGACGTGCTGTCCAAATGCAGACTGGTTTTCTGCCTAGTATTAACTGAATGAAAGCTGCTAATTCTTGGGAATAAGCTGATATTGTTAACAGTAAACGATATTAAAGAATATATGTTTTGAGAGACCAGTGTCAGAATATCCGTACTAATGAACAGGGATCGACAAGAGGGTTGCGAACTTACACCACTTATTGGCCGAACCGACCGTTTCTAAACCAAAAATACCCTTTGAGAATGGGAAAAGTTACCCCAAAATACAACACCATACGTCCTAAGAGAATGAAAATAAGCAAAGTAGACTACTTTTCATGTCGAACTGTCATTTACTTTGGATATTGTTCTCATAGTACAAATGGCAGCATTAAATCTTTGAACAAGTTCCTGAACATGGGCTTTCCACGAAAGTTTGGTATCTATCTGATCACCTAGAAATTTGAACTGTTCAGTCTCACTAATCATATGCCCACTATGTAAAACCTGAATCTTACTATGATTTAGCGTTAATTTATTTTCTATAAGCCATGAACTTATGCCTTGGACCGCACTATTTGAAACAGTGACAACGTTGCACACAACATCCTTTACTACCAAGTTAGTGTCGTCAGCAAACAGAAATATTTTAGAATCATCTGTAATACTAGAAGGCATACCATTTACAGAAATAAGGAACAGGAGTGGCCGCAGAACTGATCCTTGGGGCACTCCCCATTTAACCATACCCCACTCCGACCCCACATCATAGCCATTCTCGGCACTGTGGGGAATGACTTCTTGCTGTCTGTTCTAGTTGGAAACTATTTGAGATAGAGATTCGTGGTTTGTAGTAAACCGTTTAGCAACTCTCAAAGTATTTTTTATTTTGCCTGTTTTGCAGTTTAGACATAGAGTGCATCAACATGGCGACAGTTCTGAAGAAGGCGCAACGTGTCACCTGGTATGCAGGATACAAATCTGTGACAATGGGACTGTGGATTTATTGATGCCAGTATGGGAGAGCATGACGGAAGAAAACAAGCACCATGTGGTGGTTCAAAAACTTTACAGATACGGGCAGTGCCAGACACCTTCCCCGAAGTAAACGTCACTCTATGTTTCCAGTACCTACTGACAGAATGCAAGCTGCATTTCATCGAGGATCGCGTGAGCACACCAGCAGTGACGTTGCTGCCCTTCGTGCACGAATCAATGGAGCAATCAGAACTGCTACTGCTGCAATATTGACCCGTGAATAGACAGAACTCGGTGTCCTACGAGCAACGGGTGGGGCACGCTCTGAAACTCTGGCATAACAGAAAAAATCTTTGAGAGGCGCTAAAAGTTGCAACGAAAAAAATGGTTCAAATGGCTCTAAGCACTATGGGACTTAACGTATGAGGTCATCGGTTTCCTACACTTAGAACTACTTAAACCTAACTAACCTAAGGACATCACACACATCCATGCCCGAGGCGTTTGAACATACTGACTGGATGTTTTGTTTTGCCATTATTTTAATTGTCTTAATCTGAATTACATAATTTCATTTTTTTAAATCCTATGGGACTTAACTGCTAAGGTCATCAGTCTCTAAGCTTACACACTACTTAAACTAAATTATCCTAAGGACAAACACACACACCCATGCCCGAGGGAGGACTCGAACCTCCGCCGGGACCAGCCGCACAGTCGAAGACTGCAGCGCCCCTGATCGCTCGGCTAATCCCGCGCGGCAATTTCATTTATGTTTTTGCTATTTTCTCTGAGTATTAATCCGTATTTTAAAGTGATTGAAAAAAGGCAAAATACGCTATCCTTACATAGTCAAAGGTGACACACGCCATCAGCAAGTATGTTACTCTTGATTACGTAACTGTTACATGTTCAATGGTTATGCCTAAAAATGTTACATTTTATTTTTCTATTTTTGCACTCTTTGATAGACTGAATATCATATTCTGTATCTTATTTACGTTTAATAGTTAACCATGTGCATTAAACCAGGATGCTACACTTTCTCCCACAAAACTCGTTCTTTTGAAAACGACTTCAAATACGTAGATTATAGACAGAAAAATAGTATCATCTGCGTACATATATGTATTTACATCTATATTATCCCGTAAGTTATTTATTTGTATCAGGTATGGAAGAGGTCCTAATTTTGATGCTTGTGGCACCCCATGTTGAACATCAAGTGTGTTTGATAACTGACCTCCTGAACTTACCACCTGCTTTCTGTCATCGAGGTATGATTAGTCTTAGACTTTTGCCACAAACTCCATAGTATTCTAGTTTGGAGAGCAAAACATGGTGGAGAACACAGTCGAAGGCGTTACACAGGCCACATAATGTTACCTGTGTGTGAGTTCACTATTATTCCCCTCAGATCACAGCGGCATGATTCTGGCCTTGTGACAGGGTCAGTTAGCCTGCTGGTAGATGCTATCACCGCTGGAGAAGAGAGAAAGCACGAAGGGATGCAGATGGTCCGCAGTAATGTTCACCAATTACTGCCACAGGTCATATGGAAGTCCAGGTGTATGTCCTCCTCAGCTTAATACTGAGTTCGCGGCGCGATGCAAGTTTCCAGCAGGCGTTCGCCTGGGTGTTGGTGAATCAGGACACTACTATCTACATGATGTAACAAGAAACTTTATTCATCCAACCAGGTAACACGCTTCCATTGATTCACAGTCCTTTCCCGATCATCCTGTACCCCCTTTAATCAAAACTGACAATGTCACTGAGTCAACGTGGAGACACAATGGGGACATCTACAACGGAATTTGATGTTTAAAAATATGTGTGGAACTTCGTGCTCCAAAACGGTTTTGCGTTCAGTAGCATTGTACTCTGTCGTTATATCTGCCGCAATTCACTACCTAACCTAGTTAGGAAGGAGGTAAGTCTCCGTCCTCCACAATCTGCGATGAGACCTGGACGTCCAACACCCTATCGCACCAACTCCTGATTTTACATCAGTCTCTAATGACCCCGATGTCGACGGGACGTTAAATCCTAATCTTCCTTGTTCTGAGGTTTCACCGTCCTTAGACAGCCGACCAGCCTCTCCGTTTCCGAGATGCTCATTCCCAGATGCCAGGCCATAGACACCTGTCCTTTATCAAAGTTGCTTGTGTCACTGGATTTCCCTACTTTCGGTCCATTCGTCTCTGCTCTGCTTAGACTCAGCTGAAAAAAGCTGGGATAGCGAAATGCACATATACAGATGGCGATAGTATCGCGTACACAAGGTATATGTGAAAATGTTTCTGCCGTGATTATGGCCACACGATGCGAATTAAAATACTTCAAACACGGAATGGTAGCTGGAGCTAGATGCATGGGACATTCCATTTCGGAAATCATTAGGGAATTCAATAATGCGAGATCCACAGTGTCAAGGATGTGCCGAGAATACCAAACTTCAGGTATTACCTCTCATCACGGACAATGCAGTGGCCGACGGCCTTCACTTAACGACCGATAGCAGCAGCGTCAGGGTAGAGTTATCAGTGCGTGAGATAACCGGAGAAGTCAATGTGGGACGTAGGGTGAACGTATCCGTTAGGACAGAGAGGCGAAATTTGGCGTTAATGGGCTGAGGCAGCAAACGCGCTATGCGAGAGCCTTTGCTAACAGCATGATATTGCCCGCAGCGCCTCTCCTGAGCTCGTGACCAAATCGGTTGGATCCTAGATGACTAGAAAATCGTGGCCTGGTCAGATGAGTCCAGATTTCAGTTGGTAAGAGCTAATGGCAGTGTTTGAGTGTGGCGCAGACCCCACAAACCGTGACTCCAAGTTGTCAATGAGGTACGACGCAAGTTGGTGCTGGCTCCCTAATGGTGTGGGCTACATGTACGTGGAATGGACTGAGCTTTCTGGTCCAACTGAACCGTTCATTGACTGGAACTGGTTATGTTCGGTTACTTAGAGACATTGGCAGCCATTCGTGGACTTCATGTTCTCAGACAACGATGGAATTTTTATGAGTACCGATGTGCCGAGTCACCTGGCTACAATTTTATGATACTGGTTTGAAGAACATTCGGGACAATTCGAGAGAATGATTTGGCCACCCAGACATGAATCCCATCAATTACTTACGGGACATACCGGTAATCAAGAAGTCAGTTTATACACACAATCCTGCATTGGCAACGTTTTCGCGATTATGGATGGCTATAGAGACAGCAGGTGTGAAAGAGTTACAGTGTGCTTGGAGCACAATATGGTGATCTTCCTGTGGCAGCCAGATAAGTATGCCTGCACTCACGTTCCCATGCATTTCAACACTGCACAACTGTCACATCTGAATGTCCCACAAATCTAGGTATTTCATGATTCGATCAGCTGGCCAAATGGATTCCCACTGTGAGGCCTCTGTCAAAACTCTGTCAGATGTTGGTAACACTGTCACATGCGAATATACAACATCTCCATGTTCTTCATAGAGGCTACTCAACATCTGTCAAACCCATCACATACCCTGCCTGGTCTGGCAACATCAATAAACATGAACACCACTAATGCACTCTGGTGGCTGTTCTAACTATCGCAGAGAATTGAAATTTTAATCATTTACATACTCATCGATGGTGTGTCCATGTCTGAAAAGTTAGCTTTCCACAGTCTACCTAAAGCTCTTAAGACAAATAACAGGAAATTTTCTTTGAAAACAAAATGTGTGATTTCCTTTTCCAATCCGAGCTGGTGCTTTGTCCCCAGTGACCTCATCATCAAGGTATTAACCCCTAACCTTCTTCCTTTCTTTCAATTTAAGTGTTCTACGAAGCACCATAATGTCTGTGATGGTGCTGCACAACAAGATACACCTCCATACCTGAAATGGTATAACTGTAATTCTTTTCATTATTGTTGTTGTTGTTGTTGTTGTTGTGGTCTTCAGTCCTCAGACTGGTTTGATGCAGCTCTCCATGCTACTCTATACTGTGCAATCTTCTTCATCTCCCAGTACTTACTGCAGCCTACATCCTTCTGAATCTGCTTAGCGTATTCATCTCTTGGTCTTCCTCTACGATTTTTACCCTCCACACTGCCCTCCAATACTAAATTGGTGATCCCTCAATGTCCCAGAACATGTCCTACCAACCGATCCCTTCTTCTAGTCAAGTTGTGCCACAAGCTCCTCATCTCCCCAATTCTATTTGATACCTCCTCATTAGTTATGTGATGTACCCATCTAATCTTCAGCATTCTTCTGTAGCACCACATTTCAAAAGCTTCTATTCACTTCTTGTCTAAACTATTTATCGTTCATGTTTCACTTCCATACATGGCTACGCTCCATACAAATACTTTCAGAAACGACTTCCTCACACTTAAATCTATACTCGATGTTAACAAATTTCTCTTCTTCAGAAAAGCTTTCCTTGCCATTGCCAGTCTACATTTTATATCCTCTCTACTTCGACCATCGTCAGTTATTTTGCTCCCCAAATAGCAAAACTCCTTTACTACTTTAAGTGTCTCATTTCCTAATCTAATTCCCTCAGCATCACCCGACTTAATTCGACTACATTCGATTATCCTCGTTTTGCTTTTGTTGATGTTCATCTTATATCCTCCTTTTAAGACACTGTCCATTCCATTCAACTGCTCTTCCAAGTCCTTTGCTGTCTCTGACAGAATTACAATGTCATCGGCGAACCTTAAAGTTTTAATTTGTTCTCGATGGATTTTAATACCTACTCCGAACTTTTCATTTCATACAAAATGTTACTAACTCCATTTTCTCCCTTCATTAGCTTTCCTCATGTTTACATTAACATTTTACACAATCACTATTATTATTATTATTCTTTCTTTCTTTCTTTTCTCAGGCGTTATGTCTGGTCAAAAATGGAAAGTGACGCGGACCTTGATCAAGTGTGACTTCCTTTTAACTGTACGGTATATGTTATATTCCATTAGGAACTTTCGGGTGATTGAACATGTATCAATAATTACGGATTTCTGTAGTTGTATACATAAATTTGGATGTAGCTGTATTGCATTGATGTACTGGTGGATATTGTGTGGTATGACTCCTGTAGTGGATAGTATAATTGGTATAATGTCAACTTTATCCTGATGCCACATATCCTTGACTTCCTCAGCCAGTTGGATGTATTTTTCAATTTTTTCTCCTGTTTTCTTTTGTATATTTGTTGTATTGGGTATGGATATTTCGATTAGTTGTGTTAATTTCTTCTTTTTATTAGTGAGTATGATGTCAGGTTTGTTATGTGGTGTTGTTTTAGCTGTTATAATGGTTCTGTTCCAGTATAATTTGTATTCATCATTCTCCATTACATTTTGTGGTGCATACTTGTATGTGGGAATGTGTTGTTTTATAAGTTTATGTTGTAATGCAAGCTGTTGATGTATTATTTTTGCTACATTGTCATGTCTTCTGGGGTATTCTGTATTTGCTAGTAGTGTACACCCACTTGTGATGTGATCTACTGTTTCTATTTGTTGTTTGCAAAGTCTGCATTTATCTGTTGTGGCATTAGGATCTTTAATAATATGCCTGCTGTAATATCTGGTGTTTATTGTTTGATCCTGTATTGCAATCATGAATCCTTCCGTCTCACTGTATATATTGCCTTTTCTTAGCCATGTGTTGGATGCGTCTTGATCGATGTGTGGCTGTGTTAGATGATACGGGTGTTTGCCATGTAGTGTTTTCTTTTTCCAATTTACTTTCTTGGTATCTGTTGATGTTATGTGATCTAGAGGGTTGTAGAAGTGATTATGAAATTGCAGTGGTGTAGCAGATGTATTTATATGAGTGATTGCTTTGTGTATTTTGCTAGTTTCTGCTTGTTCTATAAAGAATTTTCTTAAATTGTCTACCTGTCCATAATGTAGGTTTTTTATGTCGATAAATCCCCTTCCTCCTTCCTTTCTGCTTAATGTGAATCTTTCTGTTGCTGAATGTGTGTGATGTATTCTATATTTGTGGCATTGTGATCGTCTAAGTGTATTGAGTGCTTCTAGGTCTGTGTTACTCCATTTCACTACTCCAAATGAGTAGGACAATATTGGTATAGCATAAGTATTTATAGCTTTTGTCTTGTTTCTTGCTGTCAATTCTGTTTTCAGTATTTTTGTTAGTCTTTGTCTATATTTTTCTTTTAGTTCTTCTTTAATATTTGTATTATCTCTTCCTATTTTTTGTCTGTATCCTAGATATTTATGGGCATCTGTTTTTTCCATCGCTTCTATGCAGTCGCTGTGGTTATCCAATATGCAATCTTCTTGTTTAGTGTGTTTTCCCTTGACTATGCTATTTTTCTTATATTTGTCTGTTCCAGAAGCCATATTTATATCATTGCTGAATACTTCTGTTATCTTTAGTAATTGGTTGAGTTGTTGATTAGTTGCTGGCAGTAGTTTTAGATCATCCATGTATAGCAGATGTGTGATTTTGTGTGGGTATGTTCCAGTAATATTGTATCCATAATTTGTATTATTTAGCATGTTGGATAGTGGGTTCAGAGCAAGGCAGAACCAGAAAGGACTTAATGAGTCTCCTTGGTATATTCCACGCTTAATCTGTATTGGCTGTGATGTGATATTATTTGAATTTGTTTGGATATTAAGTGTGATTTTCCAATTTTTCATTACTATGTTTAGGAACTGTATCAATTTAGGATCTACTTTGTATATTTCCAATATTTGTAGTAACCATGAGTGGGGTACACTAGCAAAAGCTTTTTGGTAATCAATGTATGCGTAGTGTAGCGACCTTTGTTTAGTTTTAGCTTGATATGTCACCTCTGCATCTATTATCAGTTGCTCTTTACATCCTCGTGCTCCTTTGCAACAGCCATTTTGTTCTTCCTTTATAATTTTATTCTGTGTTGTATGTGTTATTAATTTCTGTGTAATGATTGAAGTTAATATTTCGTATATTGTTGGTAGGCATGTTATGGGGCGATATTTAGCTGGGTTTGCTGTGTCTGCTTGATCTTTAGGTTTCAGATAAGTTATTCTATGTGTAAGTGTATCAGGGAATGTGTATGGGTCTGCAATGTAACTGTTAAATAATTTAGTTAGATGTGAATGTGTTGAGGTGAACTTCTTTAGCCAGAAATTTGGTATTTTATCTTTTCTAGGGGCTTTCCAATTGTGAGTAGAATTAATTGCTTGGGTGACTTCATGTTGCAAAATTATCACTTTAGGCATTTGTGGTATCATCTTGTACGTATCTGTTTCTGCTTGTATCCACCATGCATGCCTGTTATGTTGTACCGGGTTTGATCATATGTTGCTCCAGAAGTGTTCCATGTCTGTTATGTGTGGTGGATTGTCTATTTTAATGTGTGTGTTATCTATTGTCTGGTAAAATTTCTTTTGGTTTGTGTTGAATGTTTGGTTTTGTTTCCTTCTATTTTCACTTTTTTTGTATCTTCTAAGTTGTCTGGCCAATGCTTGTAATTTCTGCTTCTTTTCATCTAATTGCTCTATCACTTCTTGTTGTGAGATTTTACCTAACTTTTTTCATTTTTTTTCTGACATTTCATTTCTTATAAATTGTGTTAGCTGTCCGATGTCTTTTCTCAGTTTTTCTATTCTGATCTGTAGCCTGTGTTGCAATGCTGGTTTTGTGGGTTTCTTCTGTGTGTTGGTTGGTTCCGATCTCTGCCTAGTGCGTATATTTAGTGTAGTGAGTGCTCCTATATAAACCAGTAGTTGTAACTCTTCCATAGTTATGTTTTCATTTATTTTGTTGTGTATGATTGTGTTGATAGTTTTTATTGTTGTTTCGACTTGTGGGTTATTTGGCGGTCTGTGCAAGAATGGTCTAATGTCTGTATTTGTGTCTTTGTATTCTATATATGTCAGCTGAAATTTTTCTTCTATATCTAACATGTGTGTCACTTCGTGTTCTATTTGTGCTTGTTCTGGTGGCTGTCTTAAGATTTCGTTTTCCTCTGACTGTTTAATTGATGCATGTTGTTCTTTGTTTGTTTGCTCTGGGATGTTTGAGTCCATTACTGTATTTTCTTCTTCTTCTGATTGCACATTATTTTGTTCCAGTATTTGTTGTACTTGTTGTTTGATGTTTTCTAATTCTGACTGGGGTATCCTGTTAGTTTTGATTATTACATGGAACTGATCAGCTAGTCGTTGTTCTGTTAAAAATTTTAATTCTGGGTATCTGGTAATAAATGTTGTGTATACTTGTGATCTGTATCCAGTTGTGTTGGTTCCTAGGTTTGTTGCTTGGTAATAACAGAACATGATGTGTCGATTAACTTCATCTGACCATCTCATCCTCTGTCTTTGTTTTCCTTCTAGGGTGGTTGCAGGAAGCATATCCTGCAAAACACCTCTATTTGGATTTGAATCATTTTCCAGTTGGCTAGCAGTGTCGTTACCATTGTGGGCGGGCATAGGGTTCAAGCGTCGTCCCCGACCATGACGGCACTTGTCCGAGGCTTCTTTAGTTCTGTCCTGAACCAACTAATCACACTAAAAGGGAGGTTAGCCCCATTACTGGTTTGTTCTTTTCGTCGCCTTTTACGACTGGCAGAACATACCGGAGGCCTATTCTTTTCCCGGGCCTCCACGGGGTTTTTATTATTATTATTATTATTATTATTATTATTATTATTGCTCTTATTATTATTATTTTAGTATTATTTTTATATTTTAGCTGCTATTGTTATTCTCAGTAGCATAACTTATTATTTTGCCAATGGAATTGTTGTAATTGTTTCTGCTTCAGGAATACCTCAGTCTGAGCTAAATAATATTATTCTTGTTATTATTTATGATTGTTAATTTAGCTGGTAACAGAGGTAAAGTTAAGATTTTTGCATGTATACAACCTTGGTCTCCTGTAGAAGAAAATCACTGGATATGCCTTTTCAGCTAAACGTCTAAAATTCGATGCAGTGCCAGAATGGTCCTTACAGACAAGAAGATGCAGCAGAGGAAATAAGGAAGCGATACAAAGATACCTCTCTTGTTATTTTCATGGTAAGCATTCCTGAATCAGCAAACTTGTCCCTCATATCTTTATACAAAGCATGTAAACAGTTTAGCATAAACATTTCATTTGTGAAGTTTGTTTTTACTAGTCATTAATGCACCAACTTTGTCCTCTTTTTTTCCGATTATACTGTTGCATCTAGCATCTGTAGAACTGTCTTGAGTTACCAGTGCCTGTGTGATAGTAGCAGCATTTTTTGTAAATATCTTGCCTTGCTACCAACAAGGTAAATTGTCAGCCCCCATTACATTGTTTTGATGTAATGACAGCCACAGATCTGCTCTCAGTATCAGTATGTTGTTTCATGAGAGTGTATCAAGTTATCAATGAAAACTTTGAGAGATACAAAAAATTATTAAAAAATATTCTAACAGACATTGCATGCTTATATGATACACAGCATTTTTGCAGCTCTTTTCCTATTTGAAACTAAGAGCTTGAAATGAAATAAGGGAAAACCAAGAGTCCATGTGTTGGCAGTATAAATAGTCATCTTCATTTGTTCCCTAATGCACAGCCAAGCATATCCGGATGCAAAGACAAACAAATTCAATGGAGTAGCAGGGAATGCATCAAAGTCAGCAGTCAAGACAGATATTGAACATGATTTTGAGGAAAAACCTCTCATTATCAAATCATGGTACATTAGAATGAGATTTTCACTCTGCAGCGGAGTGTGCGCTGATATGAAACTTCCTGGCAGATTAAAACTGTGTGCCCGACCGAGACTCGAACTCGGGACCTTTGCCTTTCGCGGGCAAGTGCTCTACCATGGTAGAGCACTTGCCCGCGAAAGGCAAAGGTCCCGAGTTCGAGTCTCGGTCGGGCACACAGTTTTAATCTGCCAGGAAGTTTCATGGTACATTAGTATTAATTTTTGTAGGACACATGTAGGTTACTTGTTGTGACACCTTATTTTTGTAGGCCCCTATTTAGATCTGAAAAGTCATTTATTAACACTTGTTTATTACACCCAAACAAAAATATGATGTATCGTTCATAAGTGTTACGAATGCTTTGAATTTTTGAGACTACAAATAAAAACAATCAACAGTAACACACTTTAATTTTGGCAGTGGAAACCACTCATAGGTGACGTGAAAATTAATCACTTAGCCAAATGGTATCACAGTCCATCAAAGTAGAACATAACAGCAGTAGTCTGATGTCTGTATACACAGATCTCAAGCAGGTCCAGATGTAACATGCACAACTCAAAGAATAATCAGTGAAATGCAGAGGCATTGTCGGTACTTTATCTGGTGGCGGAGATGAACACATTCATTTGCAGACAGAAGTGAGACTAGACCAGTGTCCACTTGGCCCTAAATTGGCTGGCTTATGGGCTCATATGACCTGCCAGCTGGAGAAGCTGTGTTGTTTCCCTCTAACAACAGGTTCACCAGATGTAGGATGGCATATCGATAGTACTGCATAATCTATCACTACGTTAATCATGTTTGTTGAGTAATAATCAGATACTTTAATGTAGCTCTTTTCTGATTGTTGAAACTTGGCTGACTTTGGGTTACTATGGAATATTTACTCTTGTTGCCAATGTTAACAACATAACAATTTCGTGTGTCATAGCAACAAAAATTCATTTATTTCAGAAGCTATAAGTTAGCTGCCCTGAGAGAAGGAGGCAGGGCTTGTCATTGCAACCAATGTGCCATAATCCAATTGCAAGCATCTGCAACTTAGTATCTGCCACAGAAAGGCCAACTTAATATGCATGATTAGTAGGTAAACTGAGGAACATATCAGCTTAACAGGTAACAAAGAGGCACAGTAGATACATTGACTGCCCAGTGTGCTGGAAGATGCTGTGAAGGGCGATTGTAAATATTGGTGGAGTCCCATTTCAAACTACATTAACATTAGCCATATAATAAGAAACATACTTTGATGAACATGGGTTCCATCTCTTTCTGTTCTTTCCAACACAATCACACCACACCATCAGCCTATACCAACATGTAGAGCAACTCACTACTCCAGGAAGTGTCTCTCCTTGCCTTTAAACTCCAAAGGTGACGGTCATGTGTCCCAGCTCATCTGTGTGTAATCTGACACATGGTTAATGGTGATACTTATGTCGGATGAAATGAGAAGATATGATGTACTGATAGCAGCACAGAGCATGTGATGTTGTTGTTGTTGTGGTCTTCAGTCCTGAGACTGGTTTGATGCAGCTCTCCATGCTAGTCTATCCTGTGCAAGCTTCTTCATCTCCCAGTACCTACTGCAACCTACATCCTTCTGAATCTGCTTAGTGTATTCATCTCTTGGTCTCCCTCTACGATTTTTACCCTCCACACTGCCCTCCAATACTAAATTAGTGATCCCTCAATGTCCCAGAACATGTCCTACCAACCGATCCCTTCTTCTAGTCAAGTTGTGCCACAAGCTCCTCATCTCCCCAATTCTATTTGATACCTCCTCATTAGTAATGTGATCTACCCATCTAATCTTCAGCATTCTTCTGTAGCACCACATTTCGAAAGCTTCTATTCTCTTCTTGTCCAAACTATTTATCGTCCATGTTTCACTTCCATACATGGTTACACACCATACAAATACTTTCAGAAACGACTTCCTGACATTTAAATCTATACTCGATGTTAACAAATTTTTCTTCTTCAGAAACGCTTTCCTTGCCATTGCCAGTCTACATTTTATATCCTCTCTACTTCAACCATCATCAATTATTTTACTACCCAAATAGCAAAACTCCTTTACTACTTTAAGTGTCTCATTTCGTAATCTAATTCCTTCAGCATCACCCGACTTAATTCGACTACATTCGATTATTCTCGTTTTGCTTTTGTTGATGTTCATCTTATACCCTCCTTTCAAGACACTGTTCATTCCATTCAACTGCTCTTCCAAGTCCTTTTCTGTCTCTGACAGAATTACAATGTCATCGGCGAACCTCAAAGTTTTTATTTCTTCCCCATGGATTTTAATAACTACTCCGAACGTTTCTTTTGTTTCCTTTATTGCTTGCTCAATATACAGATTGAATAGCATCGGGGATAGGCTACAACCCTGTCTCACTCCCTTCCCAACCACTGCTTCCCTTTCATACCCCTCGACTCTTATAACTGCCATCTGGTTTCTGTACAAATTGTAAATATCCTTTCGCTCCCTGTATTTTACCCCTGCCACCTTCAGAATTTGAAAGAGAGTATTCCAATCAACATTGTCAAAAGCTTTCTCTAAGTCTACAAATGCTAGAAACGTAGGTTTGCCTTTCCTTAATCTTTCTTCTAAGATAAGTCGTAGGGTCAGTATTGCCTCACGTGTTCCAACATTTCTACGGAATCCAAACTGATCTTCCCCGAGGTCAGCTTCTATCAGTTTTTCCATTTGTCTGTAAAGAATTCGCATTAGTATTTTGCAGCTGTGACTTATTAAACTGATAGTTCGGTAATTTTCACATCTGTTCACACCTGTTTTCTTTGGGATTGGAATTATTATATTCTTCTTGAAGTCTGAGGGTGTTTCGCCTGTCTCATACATCTTGCTCACCAGATGGTAGAGTTTTGTCAGGACTGGCTCTCCCAAGGCTGTCAGTAGTTCTAATGGAATGTTGTCTACTCCGGGGGCCTTGTTTCGACTTAGGTTGGTTCAAATGGCTCTGAGCACTATGGGACTCAACTGCTGAGGTCATTAGTCCCCTAGAACGTAGAACTAGTTAAACCTAACTAACCTAAGGACATCACAAACATCCATGCCCGAGGCAGGATTCAAACCTGCGACCATAGCGGTCTTGCGGTTCCAGACTGCAGTGCCTTTAACCGCACGGCCACTTCGGCCGGCTCGACTTGGGTCTTTCAGTGCTCTGTCAAACTCTTCACGCAGTATCATATCTCCCATTTCACCTTCATCTACATCCTCTTACATTTCCATAATATTGTCCTCAAGTACATCACCCTTGTATAGACCCTCTATATACTCCTTCCACCTTTCTGCTTTCCCTTCTTTGCTTAGAACTGGGTTTCCATCAAAGCTCTTGATATTCATGCAAGTGGTTCTCCTTTCTCCAAAGGTTTCTTTAATTTTCCTGTAGGCAGTATCTGTCTTACCCCTAGTGAGATAAGCCTCTACATCCTTACATTTGTCCTCTAGCCATCCTAGCCTTTTTGCACTTCCTGTCGATACCATTTTTGAGACGTTTGTATTCCTTTTTGCCTGCTTCATTTACTGCATTTTTATATTTTCTCCTTTCATCAATTAAATTCAATATTTCTTCTGTTACCCAAGGGTTTCTACTAGCCCTCATCTTTTTACCTACTTTATCCTCTGCTGCCTTCACTACTTCATCCCTCAAAGCTACCCATTCTTCTTCTACTGTATTCCTTTCCCCCATTCCTGTCAATTGTCCCCTTATGCTCTCCCTGTAATTCTGTACAACCTCTAGTTCTTTCAGTTTATCCAGGTCCCATCTCCTCAAATTCCTACCTTTTTGTATTTTCTTCAGTTTTAATCTACAGTTCATAACCAATAGATTGTGGTTAGAGTCCACATCTGCCCCTGGAAATGTCTTACAATTTAAAACCTGGTTCCTAAATCTCTGTCTTACCATTATATAATCTATCTGAAACCTGTCAGTATCTCCAGGCTTCTTCCATGTATACAGCCTCCTTTTATGATTCTTGAACCAAGTGTTAGCTATGATTAAGTTCTGCTCTGTGAAAAATTCTATCAGGCGGCTTCCTCTTTCATTTCTTAGCCCCAATCCATATTCACCTACTACCTTTCCTTCTCTCCCTGTTCCTACTCTCGAATTCCAGTCACCCATGACTATTAAATTTTCGTCTCCCTTCACTACCTGAATAATTTCTTTTATCTCATCATACATTTCATCAATTTCTTTGTCATGTGCAGAGCTAGTTGGCATATAAACCTGTGCTACTGTAGTGGGCATAGGCTTCGTGTCTCTCAAGGCCACAATAATGCGTTCACTATGCTGTTTGTAGTAGCTTACCCGTACACCTATTTTTTTTATTCATTATTAAACCTACTCTTGCATTACCCCTATTTGATTTTGTATTTATAACCCTTATTCACCTGTCCAAAAGTCTTGTTCCTCCTGCCACCGAGCTTCACTAATTCCCACCGCCACTGAACTTCACTAATTCCCACTATATCTAACTTTAATGTATCCATTTCCCTTTTTAAATTTTCTAACCTACCTGCCCGATTAAGGGATCTGACATTCCACGCTCTGATCCGTAGAACGCCAATTTTCTTTCTCCTGATAACGACGTCCTTTTGAGTAGTCCCCGCCCGGAGATCCGAATGGGGACCAGAACAGCAAGGCCATTTTGGTTAGTGTTACAAGGCCAGATCAGTCAATCATCCAAACTATTGCCCCTGCAACTACTGAAAAGGCTGCTTCCCCTCTTCAGGAACCACACGTTTGTCTGGCCTCTCAACAGATAACCCTCCGTTGTGGTTGTACCTACGGTATGGCTATCTGTATCGTTGAGGCACGCAAGCCTCCCCACCAACGGCAAGGTCCATGGTTCAGGGGGGGGGGAGCATGTGATAAATTCTGCAAAACAGCACAATGTGGATTGAAGAATACCACAATGAACACCAAAGAAATAGTGGACAGATGTAGTTAATAAAGATATATGTGTTGCAGACCTACATCTAGAAAATGCATTGGACTGAACGACGTAGTGAATACTAATTCACAAAACAAAACCATTGACCATATGACAATGGTGGGAAGAATAAGAAGAAAGGGTGGTGTAGCATATGTGGTAGTTATTGTAATGTAGCACTGAAATTGAAAGTTATCTGTGATAAACGTATCTACTGGTACAATCCAAGTTAACTTATTTTTTGTCTCTCCAACAAATGCACTAAACACGTACTTACAAAAACTGTTCAAAAGGAAGTTGAGCACAAACTGCATATCTGCAAATATATGTGAGCTTACATTCAAGAGGTACAGAGAATGAAATGTTTGAAGTGTCATAAAAAAATTATCATGAAGTAAAAATGAATGCAATAACCAAAATAAAGGGAGTCTGTTCGAAAATGCAAATCTTTGCACATCTGCAAAATCAAAATCATCTGCTGGGTAACATTCAATATTGTCAATGCAGTAGTCTTCTTATGGGAACACGTTATTAGCTACGATGGCAAATATTGGTACAATGATAACTAGTTTCAACAATTGCCATCTTCAGATCACTTAGTACAAAGTATTAGTACCTACATCAGTCTCTGAAGTTAGATGCTTTGGCATAACCATGTTTTACAAGTTTACTCTCAGTTAAGGCATTATTATGTTTCGCCCAATAGCACTTCGTAACACAATAGGTACATCAAAATGGTACAATAAGCAGTAGCAATATACATACAAAGTGTCAAGAAAAATAGTGTACATAAAAACTAACTTAAAGCAGATACTCATCTTCAGTGTACGTCTGTGGAGAAACTAATGATTCTAAAAAAGACAGGACATGGCAGCAATGATATTGTGTGTAAGAGCACCTGATAATGGCAATACACTGAAATGGGCTCATTGTAAATAATGTATAATAATCATGTCATTAAAAGATATAGTTTTCAATACAGGCCCCAAAGAACAAAAGTTATTAAATAATGTGTTGCGCTACATCATGCATTGTAACATTCTTGGATCGTCCTTCATTAGTCAATGGAGAGAGCCTGACTGAAGAGTATACACAAGCCCTGGTGTCTTGTTTACTGAACTGCTCTCAGAATGCAGGTTTACTTTTACTTTCTGTATACAGCATAACTTCCTGTGAGAAGTTTATTTATCAATATATTTAAAATTTCCTCACAGCACAAATGAACATAAGATGGATTCCTCCTCTATAGGCTAGAACCAACTTTGTTGATACCATTTAGAAATAACCAGTTTACAATTGCTCTTCTTTTACAGATCAGAAAACTGTTCACAACAGCACAAATGTGCACAACCACACATTTACCCACATTGTATCCTGAGATACTCGCTTTTTAAGGCATGCCATTTTATTTTACTTCTTGCCTATTTTATAAGGCAAAATGAATTGAATTATTCAGCGTTTTCAAATTTTTAAGGTCATCATTAGATATCCCAATACTTTTACACATAGTAAATGTGAAAAGAGGAAAACAATGTTCCCAGACACCCTGATACATCATGTTAACTCTTGGAGTAACTAATGGTGTAAATAATAACTCTTAATTAGTTCTCTGAAACTTTGAATGCCAGAAATTTGTGGATTTTACATTTATCAACTGTGTACTTGTTGAAAAAACACACTTTCAGTGCTTCGCATGTTTTGCCATCTGTCTTGGTTTACTTGTTTTGTCTTTCATTTCTGCCTGTTTTCTCTTTTTCTGTAACTCACACAAAGAATAACTACTGTATTAGTTTCTGACTAGGTTCTTTGTCTACTGAATAATAGAAACAAATGTACTACAATTAAATGAATAAAGGAAGTTTAATTTTCTTAGGAGCAGCAGAAACTTTCCCAGCAGGAGAACAACTTTTTGTCTTTTGGTACAAGCCGACGGACAGCTGAACACAGTAATTATGGAAACCATGCTGTTATTGTCAAACAGCCTTTCAGTGCTGATCATAAAACACAGATGTGTGCACTTCTATGAAATAAAAATAGTAAGTCATTATTCATTTCAGATTATATGATATTATTGGATTTTTAAAAACTTTGGTCTCTGTTCTGTTTGGATCCTAAAATCAGCTGTAAGTTTGCAGATTTTTTTCTTTTTTTGTGAAAAGTTTGTAGAAGCTAAATGGACAGTGTATAATTATGTTTATCTCATTACATTAAATGAACAACGCATGACTATTTTATATGTTATTAAATTAACTTGTTCCAAGTACATACAAAACTGAGACAACTATGTGTTAGGTATAAGCAAATGATGTAGTGCATTTGCTAAGACACAGGTCTCAGATTGAGGAGGATGGAGGCTCACATTGTGTCTGGGCATTTACATTTATATTTTCCAAGGTTTCCTGAAATCATTTCAGGGTAATCCCAGAATGGTTTCTTCAACAAAGTCATGGCCAACCACCTGTGCTGTCTTCTCCACCTTAAACACACATTTATTCTTATGTTTGTATATATAACTTATGTTTTTCTTGCATTAAGCTGGTGGATCCTACATCACTGTAAAATGATCCCTAGACAAATAAATTAAAAGCACTGTTGCTAAAATTATGAGTGATAGAGAGCATGAACATTCCTAGATGGCATGCCAAAGCAAGAACTAACTGAGCATGAAAATTTGGTAACTGTTTTCTTCATTCCAGTATTACCTTTTCATCACCCATAGCACCATCTTCTAGTTGACACTCAAGAGGAAATTAAGACTGTTTTATTATTGAATTTTACAGTATCTCAGAGTAAGCATTGATTATGTAATGTATATAATAAGGAGGTACTAAATATATTAGCATAGTAAAACTGTAGAATTGTATGTTTCAGGTACCAAAAAAACCATCAGTGAAGAGAAAAGTCTACAATAAACACCTTACAATAACAAAACATGGAGTATAACATGAAAATTAAGCTACAGTATTGCAAAATGGACTTACATTTCAACAAACAAACAAACAAACATTTTTGTGAACACATGGTCATTATTTGGTACAGAATTAACCAAATAAGGTGGTGCCATCATAAAGTAGGAGTGCAATTACAAATCTCCATGTAGCCCTCTGGATTTAGTATTTCTGTGGTTTCTGTAAAGCGATCCAAGCAAATTTCAGTATGATTCCCTCTACAAGACTATTACCTACTCGTTTCCTCCTGCATCCTTGTCCTTAATTTCAGTGGGTCACTGAACTAGAACTTTTTGTTGCGTGTAAAGTTATACATCACATTAAAGAAAAGTGCTGCAAGCTGCATCTCTTTTATTGATATGCCATGACTATTTCAAATTTGTGCCAGTAAGGATAGCATTAATTTCACTGCAGTGAATTTACTTCTATTTCTTCACCTGTTGTACTTCAATCAGCAATCCAGTTTATGTGTCTGATGTAATTTATTTGTAATTATAGGTTTTCTTTGTAAGTGTAAGTTGCAGAAGTAAGTATTATACATACCTAATAAAGGCTTGTAAACAGAGATTAATCTTCAGTTGTGTCTTGTGTCTGAATTTCTGCTAATTTATAACTAAATCACAACCGTTGTTAAACTTCCATTTCCTTTATAATCTTATTAGCATGTTTAGTCTGTCATGTTAACATTTTTATCTCATTTTTAATTACATTTTTATTTTTTTCTTAAGGGCTTCGTTCGTACTTTACTTTTGATTTTAGGCTGAGGTTATCACTCATTAGCATACCAGATATGTTCCATAGGGTTTGGATCAGGTGAGTCCAGTGGCCAAGACATCAATGTGAGTTCACTAGCATGCACCCCAAACCACTGTAGCATGATTCTGGCCTTGTATCACAGACAGTTATCCTGCTGCAAGATGCTATCTACATCGGTGAAGACATGAAGCATGAAGGGGTGCAGGTGGTCGACAGTAATTTTCACCTAATCCACACCTGTCTTAGTGCCTTTGATTACTAACACAGGTCCTATGGAAGCTCCAGAGAATGCCCCCCATAGCATACTACTGTTCTCACTGGCCTATGTCTGTGGCATGGTGCACGTTTTGACTAGATATTTGCCTGTATTATGGCCTATCTGGACACAACCATTGACCTGTTCTAACAAGAAATACGATTTATTTCCTATTGGGCATGTGGAGCACCTTGATGCAGGTTCTGCAGCTGTATTATTGGTTTTGAATAAAATTCCAGTATCAGTCACACTTTTCTCTCTATTTTAAAAACCACGACCAGTTTTTCCACCGAGGTTGTTATCCAATGGCATATGTCGCGTGCCCTGAGAGACTGCCAGTTGACCTGTGTTCTCTCAGGATGCCTCACATATACCACTGGATAATGGCCTTGGAGCTGAAACTGGTTGTAGTTTTTAAAATGAAAATATAACACGACTTATCTGACCAGGTGACACATTTCCAATGACCCACAGTCCAATTTCTATGATCCTGTGCCCACTTCAGTCACAATTGACAATGTTATTCGGTCAATGTGGTAACACATAGGGGTGTTCTGCTGTGGAGTCCCATGATCAACAATGTGTGCTGAACAATGTGCTCTGAAACGCTTGTGCCTGGACCAGTGTTATATTCTGACTTCATATCTGTCACAGAGTGCTGCCTATCCTGCTTTACAGACATGATAAGCCTCTGATGACCTTATTAATTGATGAGGTGTGGACATCTAACATCTTGTTATTTACTCATGGTGGTTTTACCACCCTTTGTCCACTTTCCATAGATACTCACAAGAGTAGCATGTGAACAGCAGACCAGCTTCACTGTTTCCCAGATTCTCATTCCCAGACACCGTTCTCTAGCAACCTGCCCCTTGTCAAAGTCACTTATGTCAACGGATTGCCCCCTTTTCAGCCCATGTCATTGCTAGAATGATTCCCCATTCATATCTGCTTCACTTATACACTTTCCTAATCACTTGACATGCCCCCAACACCACTAAGTGGCATTCTCATTGTGGTAATGTTTTGGCACTACAGTGTATTTCTTGTAAGCTTGTAGGTGGGACATTTCTGAAGTTTGCCTGTCTCGGGGTGTATGGCTTGTGGGTTTTTGGTTGGCATCAGAGGGTGGGCACAGTGGGATTTTTCTACCTCAGCTTCATTTTTCCTGCATCAACCAATGTGTTTTCTGAAATGAATCTTTCTCTCTGTAGTAGGAAGTGCACTGTTATAAAAGTCTGTGACACACTAAAACTATGTGCTAACCCAAGATACAAACTGAGAACCTTGCTCTTTGTGGACAGTAGTCTTTTGAACGGAGCTATCCAGACCTTCTCTGCTTTTGAAATAATAACATTCTCATCCTGAAGTTTTTCCACAGATTGCATTGTATTGTAGCAACAAACTCATTAACACATGATGTTCAAAATTTTGCTTCACTATGAGGAGCAATTCTTTCAGAGGAACTCATGTGAACAGTGAAGCATTAAAACTCACCAACATGTTACCTGAATCCAATTTTAGTGTCCTTAGGATGGCCACAAACTGTGCTGAATTTTTAATGTGGTAATTGCAGTCACTCATGTGGTCACCCAGTATGGCGGCAAGATGTTTTGATAGTACATATGTTAGTGACCCTATGGCACTAATTCTGCCTCTTAATTGTACACCCTCATTGTGTACCTTTGGTAGACACTACAGATGAGGTGGGATTGGTTCCTATCATTGCAAATGCTTCATGATCTTTTAAGGTAACACAGAAATGTCCAGCAATATAGTTGTCTTCTATGTGATGCCAAGTGTTGGGTCCTTGTCAATTTTCTTGTAAGTTGGATCATTTAGGTCTGCTGCCAACATACATTTCAAGTAAGGACTGTGAATATGAGATAAGAGAAGTTAGGGCTCATAAATATAAAAAAAACTTGCATACTTTGCTTACTTTTGCAAAAGTGTGTAATAAGACTCATTTGTGGTGCAAATTCAAGAACACCATGTAGAACCTGTTCAGGGAACTGGACATTCTAACTGCTGCTCCTCACTGTAATCATTCCTTCCTTAATGAAATTTGTTGCAAATTATGTCTCTGTATCCAGCCAATAGCTAAATACATGCTATCAACACTAGTAATAAGAACAATTTACATAAAGACCTAAAATCACATACCTTGGTCCAAAAAGGGGTCCAATATTCAAGAAAATTTTCAGTATGTCGCCAGAAACTGCTAAAAACTTGGTTTCAGATGGGGCACAGTTTAAACACAATTTGAAAGACTTTTTGGTAGGCAATTCCTCAACTCTATAGATGAATATCTTAACATGACTGTTAGATCAGGTTAGGTAAATATTTCTATTAGATTTCAGTTTTGATAGAATTGGTCACAACAATCAAGATCAGTTATTTTTTGTACAGTACATTTATTACAAGTGCATAACTATGTTTCAGTATGACAGTTTGTTAATTCTGTAAACATTATCAGTTCAAATTTACTGTAATGTATTCACATATCTTGAGAATCTTCTGACAAATGATCAGGGAAGTGAGTATTATATTCAAACCTTTTATATTTTTTATGTTACACATTCTGACATTTCCACACAGCAAGAAGCATCTAATTTTTGAGTCTATGGAACAAAAACTGAATCTAATCCCTAATCTAATCTTATCTAGTATGGAGGCATATAGACAGATGTTGCTCTCTTGCTCTATTTGTGAGTGAAACAGGAAAGGAAATTACTAGCAGTAGCACAAGGTATCCTCTGCCATGCACCGTATGGCAGCTCGCAAAGTATGTATGAAGACAAAGTCAGTTATTTGGCACACAGTGGCATTCTCTTTGTGAGCAGTAAGACTGACTACGTCATCCTGATGTAATTCCTTGGGGACTGCCTTCTCAGATGCTGAGATGTTAGATATGAAAGCTCAAATGGTTGTAAGAATTTGGCACACAGTTTGACAGATTCCTTCAGCTGTTTCAGATAAAAGTCATCTTATGCCTTGTTTCACTCTACTGGTGATAATCACATTTTGGCAGTATTCTGGTTGATACAGCAAAGACCATTACTTTGGTGAGAAGTGAAGAAATGCTGTGTCTAATTCTATCTCAGTCAGATTCACAGCCCTACCTGGAAGTGGTTCCAAACAAGAATGGAATCAAGCCCAGCTTTCAACCACCTGCAAAAATAAGGATTTGTTTTGTATAGTGTGAAAGACATTCTTGAGATATATTGATCTAGGTCAAAACAAAGAGCATTGGAGCATAGCACAAAAGACACACTAAAAATAAACAAACAAATTGGGCCCAATATAATCACTGTACCTCCCTGTGACAAAAGTGAGCAGATTTTGTTACACGTAAATGTATAATCCTTAACAAGTAAAGTTACTGAACTCCATTACTGACCAGATGAAATTAATTGCAGCATTCTCCGTGTGAATGAACACTGGATTAAAACTACATAAATAAACCTATTTGTGCTATTTGGTTAATTTCTGGCAAGCAGTTACTGTAGACCAAATATTGCCAATCTTTATCAGTAAGAATATGAATTTGGAATATGCAGCTATAGATCTCACCAAACTCTCTGTAGAATGTGTTTTTGAAGCCTATGCTGTGGCAGTACACACTCAAAAACTTATTATTGAATCTGTTTACTGAATGCCGGCTTCTGATGAAAGAACATTCGCAGAAAACCTCTCTGCTTTAATTTTAAAGACTGCTAAATATCAGCATTAAAATATTTTAATCATAGGAGATGTTAACCTAGATACAAAGGAAAAGAGAAAAAAATTTGATTTGTTTACTACATATGTTATGATTTAAATGATGAAACAACTAAGATGGAAACAAGGCTTGACAATTTAATTAGGAATGCATGCAGAAATCAAGTGGAATGTGAATCCAAATTAGGAATATCTGACCATGACAGCATAGGGCTCATAACTGGAAACTGGCCTATTGATACTTCCAAGATTTTAACTACATACAGAGTCCTCAATGAAAAGAATACTGAAATAATGAGAAAAGAATTGAGACCAATAGAGTGGCCCAGTTCATTAACAGTGACAAAGATGTTAATGAATGATTCTTCACATTCATTTCTATCATAAAACATACACTAGGCAGTAACTGCCTCCTTGTTACTGAAAGATGCAACATTAGCAACAGACACAAACCACTTGATGACTAGGTTTTTTTCACCTATAGAGTTACTTGTAAAACCCACATTGTGTACATGATCAGTGTTGGATGAATGAATAGCTCAGTGACTGAAATGTGAAAGAAACCCAAGTGACAAACACCTTGATTGAAATGAGTACTGGGATGCATATTGTATAGAGAGACAGTACAGTTTGGTATCACTATTGTTCAAAAACAATGAATTTACAAATAAATAACAATAGACTATGTTAATGTAAGTGACCAATGTTGCCTCAACTGTATCAAAGGCAGCATTTGTTGTATGAACCGGCTCAATGGTCTCATTCGTAGTACACACACTATGTGATCAAAAGAATCTGGACACCTGGCTGAAAATGTCTTACAAGTTCATGGCAGGTATCTATGATGGTCGAAAGGCCTGGCACGAAGTTGGCATTCCAAAACTTCCTAAAGGTGTTCTATAGGATTTAGATCAGGACTCGCAAAATAACAAGGGGTTCTAGCTCCCTCCATGAGAAACACGACCACGCCATAACACCACCGCCTCCGAGTTTTACTGTTGACACTACACACTCTGGCAGGTGATGTTCACCAAGCATTTGCCGTACCCACATGCTGCCATCGGATTGCCACATTGTGTACCACGATTCATCACTCCACACAAAGTTTTTCCACTGTTCAATTGTCCAATGTTTATGCTCCTTACACCAAGTGAGGCATCGTTTGTCATTTACCAGCATGATGTGTGGCTTGTGAGCAGCTGCTTGACCATAAAATCCAAGTTTTCTCACCTCCCACATAACTGTCATAGTACTTGCAGTGGATCCTGATGCACTTTGGAATTCCTGTCTGATGGTCTGGATAGATGCCTGCCTATTACGCATTATGACCCTCTTCATCTGTCGGCGGTCTCTATCAGTCAACAGATGAGGTCGGCCTGTATGATTTTGTGCTGTATGTGTCCCTTCATGTTTTCATTTCACTATCACATCAGAAACAGTAGACCAAGGGATGTTTAGGAGTGTGGAAATCTCGCGTAAAGACATGTGACACAAGTGACACCCAATCACCTGACCACGTTTGAAGTCCATGAGTTATGCAGAGCACCCCATTCTGCTCTCTCACGATGTCATGACTACTGAGGTCACTGATATGAAGTACCTGGCAGTAGGTGACAGCACAATGCACCTAATACGAAAAACATATATTTTTGGTGGTTTCCAGATACTTTTGATCACATAGTGTAGTTATAGATTACATGGAGTGGATAAAAATGATATAGATTCATTGGGGACAACAAGGCTCATGTTTAGTGTTGAGGCTAAGACCTATTCTGAGCATGTGTAGGTGCTGCAACAAATGAGGCAATTTTGGTATGGACAATGTGAGTCTACCATAGGGCTCAGTAATCACAACATTGGAAATTTTGGAGGAAGCGGGTATAGCTGGGTCATATACCGACAAAAACCACAAGCATACCATCAGTGATTCTGCATTACAAAGTAAAGTGAGCCATCTGCAAGGCAGTGACTGGCAAGTTGTGGAAACAGTACTGTTACAGTTTAAGGATTTATTTAATGCACAAGGTTCATTATCCATGACTCCTATTACCCATTGCATAGTGACAGGGAGTAATGCTCCAGTTTATAACAGGCCATATCGTATACTGAAGTGTTTATAACTGCTCATGGAAGAATTTATTGACCAACAGCTGGCAGGAGATGATATAGAAACCAGTGATGGTCCATGGCCCCAAAGAAATTGGCGGATGGCACCAAGAAATTTCACTTTTATTCTGGCTATAGATATTTTAACACATGAACTACCACTACCTCCTATCCAATACTGAATATTACAGACACACTTGACAATTTAGGCAAGTACTTCTCTACAATAGAGTTGCGTAGTGGGTACCACCAGATGAAAGTAACACCGGTAGATAGGCCTACAACAGTGTCTTCAGTTCCAAGGGAGCATTTTCAATTTCACCAGATAACATTCAGGCTTAAAATGTGCCAGCTACATTTCAAAGAGTACTAGATGGAGTTTTGAAATGATTGAAACCTAGGTAGTGCATGGTGTATCTCGATGATATTACAGTTTGTTTGGAAGATATAGGCGAACATGTGAAATGGTAAAAGGAAGTATTTGATTGACTAAGACCAATGCATCTTACACTAATTATTGACAAATATAACCTTGCCAGACACAATCAAAGTTAGCGAGGAGGGTGTATAAACTGATCCCCATTTAGTATCAACAGTTTCTGAATTTGCAACTCCATAAACAACCAAACAGTTACAATCTTTTCTGGGCCTTTGAAATGAAAGTATTACTGAAAATGTATTAAAGACTTTACACCCACTACTGGTGTTTCCCAATTTTGATAAGGAATCTATCCTTTCCTATGGTGCAGGCAATACGGCTATCAGTTAAGTTCTGAGTCAGGATACTGATGGAAAACAGTATCCTGTGGCATACGCTTCTTGACAGTTGGACAGACTGGAACACAATTACTCTGCCACATGGAAGGAAATGTTAGTGCTGATTAGAGGATAATGTACTTTAGATGTTACCTATACAGGCAGAAATTTAGGGTAATAACTGATCATGCTTCCTTAAAATGGCTATTAGGCTCGAAGGATCCCTCCAGCAGATTAACCTGGTGGGCCCTGAAGTTGAGTGAGTTTGATTATATATTTGTTCACAAATCTTGTAGAAGAGGAACAAATGCAGATACTTTGAACTGCAAGGTAGCAATATTGCAAATACTTGGGAAAAGTGTGACCAGCAGAGAGAACAGGCAGCTGACATGAGCTGTCCGGAATTCAGGTCGCAGGCACAGTTCACAACATATGTAGCCTTACTTTGCAGATCTAGAAAATGTGGACTGTTCATAGTTGTTCCTCTGTCACTAAGGAACGAAGTGTTACAACAGGCACATGACTGCATTTTGTCAGCTCAGGGGGCTGAAGAGTGACTGATAGAACAGTAACCAAAAAGTTTTTGTGTGTACAAGGGAGCATGATGTGCACCAATATGTGACGAACTGCATACCATGTGCACAGCAGGAAGATCTCAGCCATAAAAAGATTCCTCTTCAAATGTGATCAGAGATGTCCAAACCTTTTCAAATAATAAGTTTTGATATTTTAGGTCTGTTCAACAGGACTCCAGCTGGTAATAAATACATATTAACAATCACTGAGTTGCCACGGCATTGGTGAATAATTGTATTCTTGAATTTGGTGTGCTGGAAGCCTTAATAACTGATTAATAACCTTAATAACCCCTTATCTGATTTGGTGAAAAACCTTTGTCATGCACCTTGTGTTCACAAGTTACGGACAAGCCCGTTCAGTTTGCAAGCAGATGGATCTATGGAATGAATTCACTGGACAATATTGAAGATGGTGAGTTACTGTGCCAACAGCCAACATCACTGGAAAACATACCTTAGTTATGCTATCAGTGCATACAATTCTATGCTAGTAATGCTCTCTTGCTCTACAAGGTGGTCTATGGATGAAAAATGCCTTTGCCTTTAATGTACTGAAACCAAAGTTGGGATCTGATGTTGGATCAGAGAAGAAATATGCAGAAATAATACACAAGGTATAGAAAACAGTTTGATGAATCAATACAAAAGTACTGGTAAGGCAAGAATGTGTGGGACAGTGAGCAAGTCAGTTTCCATATTGGTTACCAACCCATATATGTCAAAAGGGCAAACCACGAAATTTTTAACGAAATATAAAGGTTATAAAGATGACCTCCCCAGTCAGTGCAAAGATCCAATTACCTACCAAAAATTCTATTGTACGTATTAGCAGAGTAAAGCCACTTGATGGTGTGATACCACAAATTCTGGTAACAGTACCACAACAAAGCAACAAACCAAGGAATGTTATGGGGACTGGTCTGTGAATACCAGGGGAGACCTTGAAAAAAATGTCAGTTTTCTAAACAGTGTAACTCAAAGAATAAGATTTATAAGCCCATATAATGCTTACCAGCTTTTAAGACATCTTTTGGGAACATTTTTATGTATGAACAACAGCTTTAGCTCTCACACTTATTTTTAATTGTATTTTTTTGTTGCAAGTGAAATAAATCATGCTAATTATTTATGTAAATCATAGTTATTCAAAATACAAACAAAGTGGAAGGTTTATTTTTTTTCCTGTAAGTTCTTTAAAGCAGACTCTTGAAAAGATGCTACTGTCATAAATTGTGCCGGCCGCTGTGGCCGAGTGATTCTAGGCGCTTCAGTCTGGAACCGCGCAACCGCGACAGTCGCAGGTTCGAATCCTGCCTCGGGCATGGATGTGTGTGATGTCCTTAGGTTAGTTAGGTTTAAGTAAGTCTACATTCTAGGGGACTGATGACCTCAGATGTTAAGTCCCATAGTGCTCAGAGCCATTTTAACCATTCATAAATTGTGGTACAAAAAATTTTAAGTAAGATTATCAAAAATTTTAGAAATGAATTCAGGGTTTTTCTTCAAAAAAGCATTTTATTTTCAAAGTTAAGTCACAAGAGTAGTCTACTTTTTAGTTAAGCATGTTTTAAGACAGTATACAACTTTCGGGAAATTCGAGTTAAAAATTCCTCCAATCCATCTGTGGCATGAATCAGCAAACCATTGTTTATTAGTATTAGTTGAAAACAATCTTGGTTTCAGTTTTAGTTTTTTTATTTATCAATTATGTGTTTCACCTTATTTTGTCATCTTCAGGCTGATCTGCATAGAAAACAGAGAACAAATACATCTATTTAAGGATCGTGATCACATTGTGCATTCTTGGATAACCTAAAAGCATGTATAAACAGATCAAATACCAAAAGAGCAAATACCTTAATTTGGTATTTCTTAGGACGATCCCTTAGACAGTGTAGTCAAAGGGCATCGTTGAGTACATCAGGCCAACATCGCCTTTGTTAACCTCAGTAAATACTAGAAATATAAAATAGTAAAAATGGATAACAGAATTGACCAATGATCAAACACTCAGAATGCAATCATATTGCCGAAGTCTTATGATAAGGCCTTACCTTTCTAGATGGACGTGAGTGACTCCAAGACCTACATAACGCGCATATGTTCACAGGAGCAAATGATAGAATAAGATGGGGCTTAAGTAGTTAGCATTATGCACCACAGTGCCGTATGCTAGTATTGATGCCTAATACAGAATCACCCCATTAGATGGCACTGTCACGCAGCTGCCGGTAAGAATGAGAGATCGTAAACTGGATATACATTGCCACTAAAAACGCGATAATGATTGCGATCCTTAAATAGATGTATTTGTTCTCTGTATTCTATGTAGATCAGCCTGAAGATGCCTAAATAAGGTGAAACATGTAGTTGATAAATAAAAAAACTAAAATTGCAACCAAGACTGTTTTCAACTAATACTAAAATTTAAGTTAAAGTTAAAACTTGCTTCCTCTATTAAACTTGCATGGTGCTAATGCATCTCAGGTGCAAATTCATCTTGTTTCCTGCATTGCTCTTCCTCCCTTCTCTTTCTCACTCATCTTCTTCTTATTTTTGCTTCTTTTGTGGCTTCCAACACCGATTTTTCTGCCTCAGAGGGTGTCAATGGCCATTAGAGCTCTATACATATTTAGTCCACCAGGCACTCCCATCAGTTCCATAACATTAAGCCTTGACACTGCACCATCACTGATACACAAAACAGCATCAAGCACACCTATTTTCAAAGTATTTAGTTGTACTAGAACAGTTCGTGGTACTGTTCCCATATACAAGTGTTGAAATTTTCATTTGGATTTTGAGTCCTACCATGCAAACATTTCCCTAATAATCTTGTGTCACTAAGATCCTTATATATAGGTTTTATAACTTCCATTGTAGCAAATAGCATAGAATGTTTATGGTCGTAGGTCTCAGCTTGAGTAACAGCCCTCTGGTAGCCACACCACGAATCACTGCCAGGTGGGCAGAGTGCATGAAATGGGTTGTCATCTGTGGAGGATTTTTGACAGAATGTAGTCCATACTGCGTTTTTCATTCCCTCAAGGTCATTTTTATTTTGTCTTATTGCTTGTCCATAATAATACTGCAACCTGCCTATTTCTTCGCCTGTAAGCCAACCACATCCACTAATGCACTTACCATCAGCAAATTTCTTTCCTTTCAAATTCCTCTTCATGTGCCTCAATCTTGTACCTAACCTTTTCTGGACATGTTCAACAAATTCAATTTTTTTCAATTTTAGTGTCAGCATAAGGTTTGGATTCACATACTTTTTGGTACCATTTTGAGTCCACATCTCCCATGTAAGATTTATACATCACACCATATTTCCCCACTGACCTGGAAAGTATCTTCACAACATGTTCAGATTCCATCCCTCTACTATAACCTCTAAAATTAATCAAAAATTTATTACTTTCAGTTCCACTAGTACAGCCATGACAGTACTTTGTAATACATTCCACATCAATGACTTTACCATTGTCCGAGGAGGTAGCTGTCACTACACCATTTAGGGAACTATAGCCTCTTCATTGCCAGGATGCATCCAGGACTGCAGACATACATGTATTCCTGAACAGCATTTTTCATACTATCATTTGCTACTTCATCTAAATTCTGTAGAATAATTTTATTGTACCTGTCAAACCTTGTGGGGGAAGGTAAGTTCATAAGAACAGAGAAAATATTTGTGCACTTCGGTACCCTTTGCCTATACACCTCATAGCATAAGCAAGTTTAATATTTGTGTTATGCACTCTCTGTTTATTTATGCCACAAATATAGCCACATTCACTTAAATCACAAAAATTACAACCAATTCTTAATTTTGATGCACAACCTCATCTAGCACATGTCTCCTCAACTACCTTCACACCACTGTTGCCACATCCCTTTCACTACAAAGCTTTATTTATTGGTTCAGCTGAAGCATAGAGTTCAACAATAACACAACCTGAATCAATAGTTAGTGTCTGTATTATCAGCAGTAATACTGTCAAGCCCATTGTCCATATATTTCAGTTTTAGCTTCAGAGCACTTGGACTAATTGAAGCTGATTCAAGCATTGCATCACGTTGCATTTCAGTATTGTCAGAGTTAATCCATTTGGTGAACCGATTTCCATAAAATTTGCATTGTTTAAACCGAAATTCTTAATTCTTTCCATTGCTTTCAAGCAAAATAACAAACTCGCACACACAATTACTTCACTACAAACAAAATATTCACACCAAAACAACAGCAAACAATGACTAAACTATCTGTATAAACAAAAGATAAGCAACTGTAAAGCTTTTGCAGTTTAACCAACTTAAGGGACTATAAAGTCATAAAAATGAAACAAATGAGAGCAAAACTTTATTTTTAACAGAGCTGACTCTGTGCCATGAGGACGTCGTGGTGCATGCAGCCACTTTCGAATTCCTCTAGTTTTGGTACGCTCTGTAGTCCATTCTCCTGAAGTAAACTTTTTCTCATTCAGTAAATTACAAAGAATGTTTTAAGAGGAAAATGAAAAAATCGATCTTTTGACAGTTATTCATATACAAGTCTCCTTAAGAAGACTGTGCTACCAAATATTCTTGCCATGCACAGGGAACTGTAAAAAATTAGATCAAGGGACTAGTTTACAATGTACTTTTCCACTTTTTAAGGTATTATATTGGTAGAGAATGTTAGGGTTTAATCAGATATTAACATAAGTCATTCATTATTGTTATTATTATTATTATTATTATTATCAGGTGGGCATACTTTTGAAGAAGGGAGGGGAATTGACGTGCATTCCTTTCCCCTACGTGGCATAACAGCAAGGACACACCAAAGAATAACTGTATTTATGGTGAAGTGGGAAGTGGGAAGTGCAATCCTGAACTAATCACTAAACTCTGGAGTGTTGTTTTCCGAACACAGCCAGATGTATTACTGACTAGCCATCACTGGACACTGAGGCTACATTTTGAGGTATGGAAAGTTAGAACTGAGATTTGGAGGCTACAAGAGATATTCATGGAATTACACGAGGGGGCACAGAAAGAAGCCATTGTATCGGCGATTAAAGACTAATACCAAGAGCTGCAACCTCCATATGACATGTTAAGGGAAGATAATGCAAGTGTTGGATGTAGTGCCACAAGCAGCTATAAGTAGAAAGAGGGGATGGATCAACACAGGTGAGACATTATTTGGTACAGCAAATGAAGTAGATGTGTAAGAACTTAATACAGTGATAAGCAGGTGCAAGGTACAGTAGAATGTGTACAAACCACAGTAGAGTGGTAATTCAGTCAACTAATGAACCTGGAACATAATTTACTGAGCAGTATTAGAGTGATACTGGAGGTAGCTAAAGAACTCAGGGAATGTGTGTGCAACCCATGGCGATGAATGAGTACCTTAGGTGAGAAGACGACTATTGCTATAATGTTACGGGTGCTGACCAACAGTGTTACTGATGCAAGACTTCAAGTTTCAGGAGTGCAAGAAGCCATACATCATGCGAGCAATTAATTTTGGAAGGCTTACATAAAGCATGGAGAGATTTTCTGCCAGAACTTCAGCATGTAATCAAGTTGACACAAAGGAATTTAGCACTATTTTATAAATAAAGGATCTTCAGGAATGTAAAACAGGGTGTAGTACTATTTGTACAACTCGGATAGTACAAATGGATACACATCCTGTGAGGTACAACTGTTCAGTGGTGAACATGACACCATGCAGTGTCACAGAGAAGTGTTGAAACCTGAATCACATTTTCAGAAAAACCCACATGATTTACTCAGTCTGCTCACCAGAAACAGTAATAATCAACTGTTTTGAGGATGGAAAACCTAGTGGCAGGTAAAGGATGAAACTATGGAACAGTGGAATATAGATCAATGGCACGACTTGTGATATAGCAAGTGAAACCAACATTTACCTGCAGCCATTACTGGTACAACCTTGATTAAGTTGTCAACACTAGTGCTGAAAAAGGACAATTTCTTATGGAACAAATGTTCAGGCATATTGAAAATTTTTGAGAACAGTATCACAGAAATGTCATTATTGTAAGTGTTTGAACTACTAGCATAACCACATTTCTCATAGCAACTTGTAAGCTCTACCTATGCTCGAGGTGGAAAGCTGTCAGTACCTCAGACCTACCATTGCAGCAGATACCTGTGGAATGGCTTGACACCATATGTAAACAATAAAAACTAGACTTACTTGCTGTAATACTTATCATATTTTAATAATTTGAGATCAAAACTACACTCATGCTCATAAATTAAAGATAATTGCAGAATGTGGTGCCACACAATGTGGCACTACACAAAACTGGCGCTAATAGCATAGGCACGTAGCGAACACACACAGCACAGATCTGTAAGTCCACGGTATTGGCAATAAGATGAGAAAACCGTCCTGAAACACATGTGCTACAAAATGCCACCGTTTCCTGCACATGTACATCGACGTCAATATGGGATATGATCACCATGCACACATACACAGGCCGCACAGTGGGTTGGCATATTTTGGATCAGGTGGTTGAGCAGCTGCTGGGGTATAGCCTCCCATTCTTACACCAGTGCCTGTCGAAGCTCCTGAAGTGCCCTTGGGGTTTGAAGACGTGCAGCGATACGTCGACCAAGAGCATCCCAGACGTGCTCGATGGAGTTTAGGTCTGGAGGACAGGCAGGCCACTCCGTTTGCCTGATATCTTCTGTTTCAAGGTACTCCTCCACAATGTCAGCTCGGTGGGGCTGTGCGTTACTATCCATCAGGAGGAAGGTGGGACCCACTGCACCCCTGAAAAGGCAGACATACTGGTGCAAAATGATGTCCTCATACACCTGACCTGTTACAGTTCCTCTGTCAAAGACACGCAGGGGTGTATGTGCACCACTCATAACCCCACCCCACACCATCAAACCATGACTTCCATACAGGTCCCTTTCAAGGACATTAAGGGGTTGGTATCAGGTTCCTGGTTCACACCAGATGAAAACCCAGTGAGAATCAGTATTCAGACTATACCTCGACTCTTCCGTGAACATAACCTGGGTCCACTGTTCCAATGACCATGTACTGTGTTCTTGACACCAGGCTTTACAGGCTCTCCTGTGACCAGGGGTCAGTGGAATGACTTGCAGGTCTCCAGACGAATAAACCATGTCTGTTCAGTCGTCCGTAGACTGCGTGTCTGGAGACAACTGTTCCAGTGGCTGCAGTAAGGTCCCGAGCAAGGCTACCTGCAGTACTCCGTGGCCATCTGCAGGCTCTGATGGTGAGATATCGGTCTTCTTGTGGTGTTGTACACTGTGGACATCCCGTACTGTAGTGCCTGGACACGTTTCCTGTCAGCTGGAATCATTGTCATTAGCTTGAGATCACACTAGGTGGCACACGGAGGGCCCGTGCTATGACCTGCTGTATTTGACCAGCCTTCAGTCACCCTAATCCGCAGGTCAAATGCACTGCATGGTCATACCTTGAGGTGATTTAAACCTGCAAACCACCCACCAGAGTGTTGTTTCACCATGTATCAGCATTATCCTTAATTTATGAGCATGAGTGTAGATTTTAAGGAACAAAGTGGTAATGAGCAGTAAAACCCACTCTTGTGAGTTGTTAAACAATAATTGCTAAATACAGTACTTTGTAAATATAACCTATGATATGGAGTTGTTCTAGTGTGACACTAACCCAAAATTTGGGTAGAATTTCTTGAAGAAAGGAGGACTGTTGCCCAGCAACCGTGTTCTGGTGCACCAATAAATTATTGAAACTATTGCTCAACACAGACAGTAAGAGACCCAAGTCTGACTCAGACAGTGTGTCAGAATCAAAATCTAGAGCATGCAAAGAGTGTCAGTACTGCAAAAGTTAGGTAACACTCATAACTCAGTGAGCAGAGCTACAGCAAGGAGTGCAAATGGTGCGGTAAGACAGACCCACAACATTGTTCTGCAAACTCTACAACACGGAATAACAGGCAACGTCCGAGCTCTGCTCCAAGCATTCTAATGCTGATAAGAAATGCATAGGCGGAGTACACAAGTTGTTATGAGAAACATGGTTATGCTAGTAGTTGAAACATCCATGCTTGAGACACCATGGCATGGACAGGATCACTGACACCTCAGGTTAAATGAGGGCAATTGGCCACCTAACCTGCTATAATGACATGATGTCTGGCTTTAAATACCCATTTTGGACATCTTGTCCTCAATGTCTGATCATTCCATCTGCTTCACTGATCCCGACAGAATAACCGTCTTACTAGTTACAGGTTAATTCTGCAGGCAAACTGTGATGTGCTCCTTGCCATCTGTTTGAAGACTTCAACTATGAGACTGCAGCTTATTGGCTGTGGTTGAACTTAATAATTCCATGCCATCACTTCTGATGGGTCGCAACCATGACTGATAGGCGATACATACCATCTAGGCCTTCCCCTGGTAAAGGGCCAAAATGACTTACTTCAAGCTGCCATCTTCTACTAGCTGGATGGGTGCCCAATTGCTGCCTCCCAGGCTGTACATGTATCACATTCTTGGTTGTAGGCTGTGTGTGCTGGGGGAGACCTGGATGCTGGAAGACACCAAGGATGCAGATTCAAGCATATGTCCCTCTTTGGGAGCACAGAAGCCATCATGTCCACAGAGTTGCGTCCGCACGCATCACTACCACAACCCACTCCCACGCAGTGTGTCAGACCCGCCGCAAAACTACATTGAGCCCTCAGGGTGCTGCATCTAACATTCCTCACCGACACTTGAGCAAGCAGCTTGGCCCATTTGCTGAGTGCCAGGGAAGACAATATTCATTGCAGTAATCACGTTAACAAAATTTTATTACAGATACTGCTGTTTCACTGACAACTTCTGGCATAAAACTGTAACACTCACCAGCGCTTGGAGCTCAGTCTCCAACACTAGTAACATCACCGTCTCACCTGTCCATCTTTGAATCCCACTGAGTGCCTGACCTGAGGGCTTGACCTTTACAACTGGCATCAGAAGTGGTTGACCATGTTATGACTGGTGGTCGGAAGTGGACCTCACGATAATGTGGTACGCCATTATGACTGGTGTGTGGAAGTGAACACTGATTGTTGATAGTGCACTACATAACACAGCTTATTTGTTGGTGATGTAATTTGCATTATGATGTGACAATGATAACTAATTCATGGTTTATTGTCTGACTTCAATGATTTTATGTTTGCTAATATGATACTGTAAATGCTTTTAAAGACCTGATGGTTAGTTGACTGAAACTGGTTGTGTAAATAAAGATTTTATCAGCAACTCAGTGGTAATCATGACACTTTTCAAAGAGGGAAAAGCCGTAACCGATGTCGTATGAGCAAGCTAGGTGGTCAGCAGGGAACTATTCTAGGGAACAGGTCTATGAGAAGACAGATTCAGAGAGTAAAAAGGAAGAGGTAATACTATAGTTTGAACCCCATCTTGCCTAACAAAGTGAGTTGTGATCCCCCTGGGTGCACTAAAAGTAGTATATGATTTTTGCTGTTTGAGTAGCAAAGTAGCTGATGTCGGTCAAAGTAGAGGAGGTCTAAACTGTAGACTGGTAATATGAAGAAAAGCATTTCTGACAGAGAGGAATTTGTTAACATTAAATATGACTTTAAATGTTATAGATTTGTTTTCTGAAGATATTTGTCTAGAATTTAGCCTTGTGCAGAAGTGAAATGTAGAAGATATACAGTTCAAACAAGAATAGAATGTGAGCTTTTGAAATATAGCGCTACATGAGAATGTTGAATATTAGATGGGTAGATCAAATATTAATGACGTACTGAACTGAAATGGGGAAAAAAAGTGGAAAGCCATGGCTTGGATATGGTAAGCAGGTTCAACTGGATATAGGTTACAGAAGTTATGTAGAGATGGAGAGAGACACTAAGACAGGCTAACATCGAGACTTGCACTAGACCAGTCTTTGGACTGAAGATCACAACAATGGGATCTAATCATCAATGAGTGGCTTCATCTGGATAGATACGGCAAGAGATACTTTTGGGCTCACTTCCTCGCCATTATTGAGGCTAGACACAAGTCATACAGTATTAGTGTGATGCTTCTTGAGGGTGCCTAATTTTTTGTCTGGTGCACTGACAGCACAACACACAATGTCAACATCAGTGTGCTGACTTTTGTCAAAAGACCAACTCACCCAGATTCTCATAATTTCCTGTGATAGCACAGTAGAAAGCTGAGGTAGTGAACTTGTCAGAAGCTCTGATTAACCAGATCCACTAACTAGCTATACTCCACTCAAATGACTGCCCTCTCCGTTTGCTCCAGCTGGACTGATTGTCAGACAGTGACAACTACAGTGAGTGAATAACAATTTGGAACTCTTACTTCCAAGTTACCCAAAACTGCTGACTAGCCCTAGTGCTAGGGCAAAAGGAAGGGAAAGGATGATTAGGAATTTATATGTGGATGAAAAGCTTCATAGAGATAGAGAATAAGCTGTTGTTGGGGAAGGAAACTGAGTGTGTCCTTTTCAGAAGAACGATCACAGCATATTCTTCAAGCAATTTAAGGGAATCACAGAAAACTGGCCAAATTTTAATTCTGGCACTTCCAAATATGGATCCAGCATCTAATCACTGTGCTGTGTGTGTGGTCTGAATGGAAGGGAAAAGTTAATAACAGGTTAAAGCTGTGGGATACCAATGATATTGCAGCAGTGGCAACATTGGTTTCCATCAGTTCACTGAAATTAAGCACTGTCGGGCTTGGCTAGCACTTGGATAGGTGACCGTCCCGGTCTGCCGAGCATTGTTGGGAAGTGGGGTGCACTCGGCCCTTGTGAGGCAAATTGAGGACCTGTTTGATTACTTAAGAAACAGCAACTCTGGTCACGAAAACTGATGACAGCCAGGGAAGCTGTGTGCTGACCATATGCCCCCTTCCATATCTGCATCCAGTGATGCCTACCAGCTCAGGATGACATGGCAGTCAGTCAGAGCTCTTGGATCTTCTGATGCCTGTTTGGAGAGAGAGAGAGAGAGAGAGAGAGAGAGAGAGAGAGTTGTAGGATTGCCTGTATGTCTCCAGGTTAGTCAACTGGAAAAGCACTGCTTGCAAAAGTGACTTCTGGGCTGGAATTTTGGCCAGTTTTAATTTTTATGTACATTTAACACAATAGATATTTCATTAATTTCACCAAAAGTAAAAGATTTTACACCATATTATGTGCTTCTTATCCAAAAATTACTCCGTAAGTTCCTTTGTGTTGCTTTAAAATTTGGTTGGACAATGACTTTTTTCTGAAACTGTATTGCACAAGAGAGAACTCATGCTCTTGGTATTTATCCCAAAATACTGTACCTGCTGTTTACCTAAAAACTGTCTTGTGAAGGATCTTATTGTTGGTGCTTTATAAATGAAGTATTAAATGTCAGTTAAAAATTGATGCCAGGTGTTTCCTTTACAATCTTGTGTCATTATATAAGTACATAGTGAGAAATTTAAAAACATTGTGTGCAATTTTCCTGCTTATGTGATAGTAAACAGGAGTAGTTTAATTTGTCTGCAATTGACTAAGAAAGTTATGGATTCACTATGAAGCAATAGGGTCAATACGAATCATCCAAAATTTTTCTACACGTATTACTGATGCGGTGTGGTCGAATATCGAGAGCAGTGCAAGAAGTAATGACCGCCACAGAGATACTGCACAGTAAACTGGTATCATGAGATGCCAATGAGATGCTACGAAGAAGCCGGGTCTCCCGTAGTTCTGAGGCACCTCTGCCCTGGAATAGCATTGCCAGAGGCCAGGAGCGCAGTTCTGTTAGAGGTCAGATCCTGCCCACTTCCATGAAGTTCCTGTCGGAGTAATGTCGTCACGCTGCCTTCTCGCCATGACATAGCCCGTGTCAACCATTAGGGAGTGAAGAGACTTACGTCTCCTGTAAACTGTGCCTAAACGCCAACGCTATCAGAAGTGTCAACAAGTGTCTACGAACTTGTGTTTTCTAGTGACTGTAGTGAAGCTGCAGTACAGCCCTTCTGAACTTGTATCAGTTTGCCACAAAGTAATCATGGCTCATTTAGTGTGTTCTGAACTGCTCATCAACACGTGCAGTTTCATAGTTACAGCCAAGCCTGGTGAGCAAAGGTAAGTTTTGTTGCAATTAATGAAGTATTACTTATTTAGGGTGTACAAAGCAACTGCATTATTACTGGTCACCTCAGTGTCTAAGAAGTCATACACAACATCGGGAAAATTATCATGAAAAACTTACTACTTATACTGCAGTACCACATTATGGGAACAAACTTACATTATTAGTGGCCGGAAAGAAGTGATTTTACAGAAATTTGCTCAGAATAAAGAACACTTAGTTTTAAAAAAAAATTATCACAAGTTATTCTTTTGTTGAACTTAATGTGTCACACACAGGATGGTTGTGTTTAAACAGACCGTAAAGAAGGCTAAGTGAGAAGTCTTCATCAAATGCAAAAATAACAATTTTGTCTACAGAGTTAACAAAGAATATCAGTCATTTGGTATGCTGCAGCTCTGATGATATCCTTGTATTTGACTTGAACTACTTTTTCCTGCTGAAGCCCATATGTCTGGCCTAGATGTCTTTCTATGAATGACTGTTGGAAATATCTAAATGTCAGCTGCATCAAAGTTAAGCTTATTGCTATCTCCTTCACACAACTTGATGTGAAGAAGTCTCATACCTAAGAAATAGATCATACCCAAATTTTAATATAACATAGCCTGATTACATATGATGATGCTTTATTCAATCATGCAGAGATTAGCATCTACTATACAAATGATACTTATTTCTGTGTATATTTTATATATGTATCCACAGATGTACCTGCATGTAAACACCCCTCCCCCCCCCCCCCCCCCCCAAATTGTGAACACTTTTACCCACAGAATTTTTATTACTGTGAATATTATTATCTACATAAAGCTCTATGTATAGATCGATAATAAACTATGCTGCTGTTTCCAAAAATGTGATCTCCTATGAGAAATGTTAATAGTCTGATCTTTCAGCTGATCAACAGCTGGAGTGATGACAATATTGTAAATATACCCAAAAGAAAACTAATGTATATAAGCACAGCCAATGATGAATCACTTGAATCAGTGTCATCATTTATATACCTCTGTATGATAAAAATAACACAAACATGTGAATCTTAAAAATGGTACATGTAAACACCAACTGAAATTCATTTGCAGTGTAACTTCTTTATGAAGGAAGTAGCTTACAAGATGATCATGAGGATCATCTTCTGGCACAATGCGTCTGTCTTACAATGTATCAAATTAAGGAAGAAAATATAAACAAAAATGGCATGATTTGTGACAGGTTTCTCTATTATACTGCATGTCATATGAAGTGTCAATTTTTAAAACTGTGAGACTATTACCAGCCACACACTATTTTAAGAACTCACTCATCCCCCCACCCCCCTCCACTCGCACTATTTTTTTCTGCTTGTTGGACCCATATCAAGAACCAGAAGATTTATGATGAACAACATGTTTGTTAACTTGTGCATCTGCAGCATATGAGAGCTGTTGTATGCTGCAGTAAGCAGTTTACTTGAAGATGAGTGATGAAGTACTTCTTGGTCTATCATAGTTGTCGCCTCTCACATCTGATTTATCGTATGAGTCAATTTCAGTTTTGATTATAAGCAGCATATGAACATTAATTATCTTTGCATGCCTGTCATTTGCTAAGTTGGAATCTTCTGTATTTCATTGCAACCAAAAGTGTGCAGATAGTACGTATTTTTTCCAATTGCTATCTCGATAAAAGCAAGACATTGTGATACGTACTGAAGTCTACAGCCATTATCATGCTTCATCCCAACAGCAACCATGAATGGAATTATAAAGGAAGGAAGTGAGTTTAGAATTTAACATCTCTCAAAGAATTACACTGTCGGCAACAGATCTCAAGCTGAAACCAACCATCCTATATTTGCCTTAGCTGATTTAACGAAACCCCAGAATGACACAATGACAAGGAACACTGATACAAGGAACCCTCTGCCACATACTGTGCAGTAACTTATAGAGTAACTAAATAATCATGAAGTAATTTTCATTTATTACAACCTAGGGTCTGGCATTTAAGAACCTGTTTTGAAAACCAAAGTACTTTATTTTACTGCAAAACCACTGACATTATCTTAATGAATAAATGAGTTGTCAGAGTTCCAGAAATGCATTCCATTCTGAGTAATCCAGTGTTTCTCGGGATCTCCACACACTTTTCATAAATCAAAGCTAATTCTTTATATTTGATCTGATAACAACAATATTTTGTACAAGGAAACATAACTACCAACATCTGCTGGAAAGAAAGGAATATGAAACCTTCACAACACCAGTTTGTAATGCCCTTAAATTTAACTACTGTTCCATGTAGAAATGTAACAGTAGATACGAAATAAACCTCTAATCATACACTTACTATTACAAAATTACAGACACAAAATTTATTTTGAAACACATTTATTTGTCACACTGAAAATACAACAAAACATACAACAGCAGCCCACAACTTCAGATACCATTGAAAACAAATATTCACAGTTGGTAGTGTTGACACAATGTATAATAAGTACTTACTAAAATGTGAAATACATTTTCCATCACTGTGACTAATGAAGCACATGAATACTACGTACAACATTAAGTACCTCATGGAATCAGATTCACAGCACAGAATGAAATACTTAAGACTTTTTAAAATAAATTACTACAGATATTAACACAAAGTTCCTTGAAAATACAGCTACACTGGACAGCTTTAGACGGTTTCTCTTTTTCAAATATGAGATCACATAAATCACAACAGTGAAATTGAACTTCAGCTTAGGAATGATATTTTGCTTAATAACTGTGGAATCATTTAGGATACCAAGTTAAATGTAAAATACGAATAGGCCCAAATACTCTAGACAAAAATGAAACAAATTTACTTTATTGGCATACAGTATTTACATCTGTACTTGAATGTATTCCTTTCATTCTGTGCAATAAACATAGTTAAAAGAAGCAATAATATGACTTCTGCTGCTTTACACAATTTTTATAACAACATATGAAAACATAAATAATAATCCATACATGGGAGACATCCATTGATTAACCCGAGGCCAAAACTGTTGTATTTTTAATCTAATATAAATGACATGCATAATTAAACTATTTGACATTTCTGCACTGAGAAACAATTACTAATTTAAAGACATTTCCTTATATTTCTTCCTCTATCTACATCCTAGCACAGAGGGGAAGAAATGACACAGCAGACTATGGAGTTTTAAGGCACATTCTTCATTTAACAATGCATGAGACACTTAGCCTATTTTGTCATGTAGTTATTTCAGTGGCAGTTAGTCTACTTCGAAATAAAACATCTTTAAGGGGCTGCAACCTCCATGTTATCTGGCACAGGACATAAAGGTAAAGTCATGTAACTAAGTATGCAGACCAATGTACAAAACTAATTATTTCATAACATACATGTGCAATTTTAAAACTGCTTGATTGCTGAAATTACTGGCAACAAATACTCAGAGATGAAACTGCAATCAACCAGCATTCTCATGTAATATATTACAAAACCTAGAGTTACTCATGCAATTTAACTAAAGGCATTTTCAGGAAGACATCTTAGCCCTTCAGGCAGTTAATACAACAACAAAATGTATGTACCACATGAATAACGTCCAATGATGCACTAAATGTAAGGGTGCCAGAAGAGGTCACTCTGACCTCCTTGTTTTCTTGTCAGCTCATTTCAGTTAATTATGTTTCCACATTGCACTGGAAACTTAATACACTCATTACCAAATCTATCAAGATGTTAGATACTCCAGACTGTTTGGCTCATTCAGTACACACAGCAATAACACTGATTCGAGAACAATATGTAAAATCTATATCTCTCCTTACAGTCACAGAAATGAGAGCCTGCTTCCTAGGCTTTAGAGCTTTACCATTCACTTAAGTACAGAACTGGAAGAAAATTGTACTCTACTTTGTCAGACAAAGCAAAAAATCCTAACAAATCAATGGTGATCATGTCTAATAAAGCTGTGAGGTATAATAGCAACACTAATATAGTGTGGCAACATTACATTCCTGAATGTTTAAGTGCCTTTATGAATGACTTAGGACAGGGGTAAGTTATCATATGTTTTAAATTTTTTTTTTACAGCCCCTGTAAGATACTCTCCAACATCTCAAAATTATTGGCCACAAATGAACATTTATTCAACAGTCAACTGAAAGCATTTAATAATTCCAATCAAAAATTACAGAATGTTCAAATTATTATACAAGCTTTCTGGACAGACTCACAATGGGGTCTATAATGTCAGTTGCTCCTACTTTTTAATTTACAATATAACAAAAACACATAGAAATACTGATATTTATACTATTAAAAATATAAGCCATAATTTAAATTTTTTATACTTTGATCGATTAAAAAAATTCTAGCTTGAACATCAATGTATTCAAATGTAAGTAATTTTAAAAAACTGATATATGTAACAAATGAGTTTTCAACTTTTACTGCAGCATTATCAGCATGTTTTATTTTAATATTGGACCATATTTCAGAAAAATCTGACATGTGATACCCATTGAAACCAGTGTGTTTTCATAAAAATAACACTGTGGTATATCATCATAGAGCAATTTGCTTTATGATTGTCACCAAATAATAACAACATGTTTATTTGAGCATGCTCATTGCTATAGAAACAAACAGTAAATGTACTGAAGCTTTGCACGAAGAGTTGTAAAACAAGTTTGTCTCTTAGAAACCCAACAATGGTAACATCATGATATGATCTATAAAACATGACTACACAGACACAAACCCAGGAAAGTGTCATTGAAGATGACAATACACCAGTGAAGTTCACAGTTCTCTCTCTCTCTCTCTCTCTCTCTCTCTCTCTCTCTCTCTCTCTCTCTCTCTCTATGTGTGTGCCATATTGGCAGAATTGCCATGTCCTGAGCACTACTGTAATTACAGCACAATATGTTATAAGACTTCCACAGAATGCAATAAGCACAATGAAGAGTTAAAGCACTCAAACAATTTGACACAAAAGAAATCTAAGTAGGAAAATGCTGAACACAATTTCTACAGTGTAGAGTTTGATTACTGGAGAAATTCATCAAGTTCTTGTCTGGATGAATACAGTTACCTATCCTCTGAAGCATATAAAAAAGATAACTTACTCGCAGTATTTCTTGCAAAAAATGTTCAGTAAAACAGTTTGTGGTATGATTATCATCATACCCAAAATTTCAGATTGTTAAACACAGATGAAATATGAATCACAATGCTGTTAAAAATAAGATCTAAAGCAGTCTGGAATGTAAAGTGTAACAAAGGCTGTCTTCGGAGATGTCTGGCTTTTTCGGCATAACTGGTGTCAAGACTCACTGTGCCAGGCTATTGTTTCATTATTCTTTGTAATTTGGTGAACTACATCAATTGTACATGAGTTTGCAAAGATTACAACACATTATTGCTGGCTCTATGGGAACAGTTAATGTCATGTAATTCTGATTCACATACAGTGGTGTCTCCCAGTTGCAGATAGCTCATTGACTGCCACCCTCAAACCCTAATATAGTACTAGAAGAATGAAGAATGTGTGTGTCAGCATAACTTTTATCATGTTTATGCAAAGATAACAGAAATGAAACCTCTAATCATGCTCAAAATTTGTATCAATGAACAACCTTGTACGGCAGTATATACTCGTCTCCTAAAGATAGCGTACATCAACCTGAGAGTGGAAGACAGATGTGGATAAAGCAAAATAGCTAAATATTTAAACTGAAAATTTCCATCACATGAAACAACTTTATTTTATTTACTCCATTAGTATTTGTTCCATTCTTCAGTTACTCTACAAAGCACAGCTGCATATGAAATATCATAAAGTATCAGCGCATAAAATTCACAATCTGGTTTTCATGTGATCTACCCTAGGTGATAAGGCAAATGCTGGAACTGGAAGCCCCCTCCCAAATATTTCCAATTTGGAATCCCTCTGCTCCACCCTCAGCCCACAGGGATATTTGGCTGAAAAGAAGAAATTTCTACAGTAACCTACCCTGTTGCACTCAGAAGTATGGAACAGAAGAAACACACCAATGAGTAGACTGTTAACTAATTGTAAAATGGTGTAACTTGACAAATCAGAATCTAGTCCCACCTATCGCTGCAACTAAACTTTGCCACACGATAAGGTATCATAAGGTGAAAGAACAAAGTCGGGTGCATTGTTTTTTTGTGATATAAGCATATCAAGAAATATAAGAAAATGCGTTTGTCGACAGGCATGAATGTTCGATTTTAATGATACTGAGTTAATTGATGAGCAGAAAAAGGAACAACAAAGTAACACTAAAAGGCAATGAGATGCTAAGGTAAGACAACTATAAAATACAGCATACGAAATATCGAGTAGTTACGAGAGTAATTTCAGTGCCTTCCACAGAGAGGAAGAACAAAATGAAAAGTGCATAACTCAATAAATCTATGCACAATTTACATAAATGTGCTACGAAGCAGCTGTGTCTCTGTACTGTTAATAGTGCAAACAAACACCAACTTGATATTTCTACCAGGAGTGCTAGTCTAGCAAGTTATGCAGGAGAATTTGTGTGAAGTTTAGAAACTAGGAGAGAGATACTGGCAGAATAGAAGCTCCTAGGGCACATCGGGTGTAGCGCCTGGCTACCACAGTTGGTAAGAAATAGGCAAGATTTTGGGTTTGAGTCCCAGTTGGTGACACATACTTTTAATCTACCAGGAAGTTTCAAAACAAAACAAGAACACACACACACACACACACACACACACACACACACACACAGCAGGGTAAAAAATTCATTCAAGAAACATCAACCCTGACGAAAGCGTACCGCTTTTCCTTATAAATTCCACATCAAGTAATGAATAAGTGATGGCCACATGACAATGTGCATTTCTAATACCAAAAGATATTGCTGATCAACATTTAATTGTGGCTTCTTATGTTTTAGCATACACAGCCTTTTGCAATATAAATGTTTTAAGCATATCTGACAGCAGTCTAGACTAAAATCCAAAGCAAATAACTCCGAATCTTGGAAATAATGTGAGGTTCACCTTCAGGCCTTACAAAACAGTATTTTATGCATCTTCTGCTGAAATATCTTTCAATGAAAGTGGCAAATTGTTCCTGTTTTCTTGAAGCAACTTGGGACTCAATTGAGAGATTATTTATCCAAACTGTGTGTCACAGCACTCCACTTGTACCAATACTGAGGAGTGCATTAAGTTCAAATTTCTGCAACTTTTTACAAGAGCATGCATGCACAACACACACACACACACACACACACACACACACACACACACACACACACACACACACATTATAAACTGCTGTGTCACTGTTTACTGTTTGCAATAATGCTAACTTTAAAATATACTTATCACAGAAATAAACTGGTATACATAAAACACGGTACATAAGAGTGTAGTACAACTGGGATATCAAAAATGCATGAATTACTGGGTGGATATTGATGTTAAGAAAACAAATAGCAACTTGGTATTCCTGATTTGGAGCAGGTGTCTTCATAAACTTCTACAGAGAATGTCAGACAAGTTTTTTTCTTTGTTTTCAGTAGAAAAACAGCAATGTGAAGAGAAGCACGCTATGACTGAAAACTATATCTCAAATAACTCACTTTTTAGAATGTAACTGTTAATCAAATTCTGGATGAATTACAAATTTCCACAGTCTATCATTACGGAAAATACTGCTATGCACAAGCAACCATATATAGATTTGGAAACTACTTGTGTGTTATAATAAGGTGGGTACAGAACAATCATCCACATCTGGAAATTCTAGTTTTCTAAAATAAGAAATTCTGAACAGGTATTTTGATCCAATGTATAAGGTTATCTGTTAAGACTAAGTGACAATGTACAACTGTGCACAAAAATGTACACAAGTTTACTCAACAATCCAGAAAACATGCCTCACTTATATCATGGAGAATAAAATTGAAGAATTTTAAATGAGATTCATAACACAAATTTCCACACCCAGTTACAAAGCAATATAATCTAGTAAAGCATTTCAAAGAGCATACTTTCATTCCAATACATTTAATACAATTACACTCAAAAAGTACATGTTAAGAATTCCCACCTGTGTACTCGATAATTATAACCAACATTATGAGCTAATACAATTTTGCACAACAATGGACAAAAGAACACAAAACTGTTCCATTGACCACAAAATGTATACATGATAGTGGACTAGGCAGGTATCTTAAATAAGACAAAATATAAAAATATAAAATAATACATAAAATAAACAGCAAAACAAAAACAACTAGTCTCAAAGAGAAAATAACGTGAAATTTATAAAGTCCATAAATTAATAAGAAAATAAAGCTATATTCTTAAATATTATGTGTGAACACACAAATGCAGGAAGTTGTCTGGGTAACTGAGATGTTCACTCATCCACTGCAGAGGAGTGTCTAATGGAGGTTCAATTCCGTGGGTTACCACTCGTACTGGAAAATAAAGACAAGCTTTTTTATGCCAATGACTTAATCTGAAACCATACATCTGTTTCAAAACAAAAAAATACTATTCTTACCATAAACATTAAATACTGTCACTATTATCATATGTCCACATTTTTAAATACATTTAAATATTATTAAAATTTGTTTAGAACAACTGTGCAAAGTAAACAGAATTAAAATATCTAAGCTTATCACAATTATACACTTAGAAAGCCATTTCCTAGGTTTTCAATGTTGAGCATCAACTGATTTCTTCCATAAGCTAACGAAGTTTTCATCCATTCTCTTTCTTTGTGTGCCTGTCGATGACACCATTTCTGCTATTCGGTGATTCACCTCTCTTATTTCATTCTCATGGTCCCTACATGAGATTTTCAGAAATTCAGCAAAATGGTAGTGCAATCAACCTCTAACATCACTCCTCTAAATTTTCCCAACAAACTTCTTTGAGAAAACATTTCTTTCAGGGATTCCTATTTATGTTTGCTGAGAATCGTTTATACTTCTGTGTTATCTATTCTGATCTGTAACAATTCTCACAATACTTTAAATGCCTTCCTTAACTTCAACTTAATATGGACATCAAAAGCTTGAGAAATACTTTACAAATGCTTACATTAGAGTCTTATGCATCATTCCTATAAAAACGTATAGTGCACCTAAGCAAATGTCTTCCATTTGCCTTCCCCACTATGGTGTTATAGTTTCATTACACATTCCTTTAACCTTTGGCAGTTTAGAAGTTTACAACTAATACAGTAATATGATACAGTTTTGTCTTGTTTTGTTTTGTTTTAGGGTGCAACAACAACTAGGGTCATACATGACCATGTCAGAGATGTAGGACACAAAGACAAAAAAGGTGTTAAAAGGATTACATGTTAAGCCCAACTGACAGAAGGAAAGACAACTAAAAACAGGGACTTTGAGAAAGGTCGATAAAATACACCATGAGAAATAGAGGTCCTGAACTTAATCTTAAGTGTCCTTTGCCATATTGCTACGACCAACAAAACATGAAACGTGGTCAATAGCCTGCATGTTGTTCACTGAAACAGCCAATAAATCAAAAGGCAAACATAAATGAGAAAGTAGTAGTAGTAGTAGTAGTAGTAGTAGTAGTAGTAGTAGTTGTTGTCGTCGTCTTCAGTCCAGAGACTGGTTTGATGCAGCTCTCCATGCTACTGTATCTTGTGCAAGCTTCTTCATCTCTGAGTACATCTACATCTACATACATACTTCGCAATCCACCATACGGTGCGTGGCGGAGGGTACCTCGTACCACAACTATCATCTTCTCTCCCTGTTCCACTCACAAACAGAACGAGGGAAAAATGACTGCCTATATGCCTCTGTACGAGCCCTACTCTCTCCTATCTTATCTTTGTGGTCTTTCCGCAAAATATAAGTTGGCGGTAGTAAAATTGTACTGCAGTCAGCCTCAAATGCTGGTTCTCTAAATTTCCTCAGTAACATTTCACGAAAAGAATGCCTCCTTTCCTCCAGAGACTCCCACCTGAGTTCCTGAGGCATTTCCGTAACACTCGCGTGATGATCAAACCTACCAGTAACAAATCTAGCAGCCCACCTCTGAATTGCTTGTATGTCCTCCCTCAATCCGACCTGATAGGGATCCCAAACGCTCGAGCAGTACTCAAGAATAGGTCGTATTAGTGTTTTATAAGCGGTCTCCTTTACAGATGAAGCACATCTTCCCAAAATTCTATCAATGGATCGAAAATGACTATCCACCGTCCTCACAACTGCCATTACATGCTTGTCCCACTTCATATCACTATGCAATGTTACGCCCAAATATTTAATCGACGTGACTGTGTCAAGCGCTACACTACTAATGGAGTACGCAAACATTACAGGATTCTTTTTCCTATTCATCTGCATTAATTTACATTTATCTATATTTAGAGTTAGCTGCCATTCTTTGCACCAATCACATATCCTGTCCAAGTCATCTTGTATCCTCCTGCAGTCACTCAACGACGACACCTTCCCGTACACCACAGCATCATCAGCAAACAGCCACACACTGCTATCCACCCTATCCAAAAGATCATTTATGTAGATAGAAAACAACAGTGGACCTACCACACTTCCCTGGGGCACTCCAGATGACACCCTCACCTCCAATGAACACCACCATCGAGGACAACGTACTAGGTTCTATTACTTAAGAAGTCTTCGAGCCACTCACATACTTGGGAACCACTCCCATATGCTCGTTCCTTAGTTAGGAGTCTGCAGTGGGTCTGATACCCTTCATCCATGGTTTGCAAGATATCATGAGAAAAAAGGGCGAGTTGTGTTTCGCAGGAGCGATGCTTTCTAAAGCGGTGCTGATGCAAGGACAGCAACTTCTCTGTCTCAAGGAAATTCATTATATTCGAACTGAGAATGTGTTCGAGAATCCAGCAACAAACTGATGTTAAGGATATTGGTCTCTAATGTTGAGGATCTGTCCTTCTACCCTTCTTATATACAGGTGTCACCTGCGCTTTTTTCCAGTCACTTGGGACTTTACACTGGGCAAGAGATTCGCGATAAATGCAAGCTAAGTAAGGAGCCAATGCAGTAGAGTACTCTCTGTAAAACCGAATTGGAATCCCATCAGGACACGGTGATTTATTTATTTTCAACCCATTCAACTGCTTCACAACCCAGTAAATACTGCAACCTACATCCTTCTGAATCTGTTTAGTGTATTCATGCCTTGGTCTCCCTCTACAAATTTTACCAGCTGCACTTTCCTCCAATACTAAATTGATGATCCCTTGATGCCTCAGAACATGTCCTATCAACCGATCACTTATTCTAGTCAATTTGTGCCACATATTTCTGTTCTACCTAATTCTATTCAGTACCTCCTCATTAGTTATATGATCTACCCATTTAATCTTCAGCATTCTTCTGTAGCACCACATTTCGAAAGCTTCTATTCTCTTCTTGTCTGAACTACTTATCATCCATGCATGGCTACACTCCATACAAATACTTTCAGGAAAGACTTCCTGACACTTAAATCTATACTCGATGTTAGTAAATTTCTCTTCTTCAGAAATGCTTTCCTTGCAATTGCCAGTCTATATTTTATATCCTTTCTACTTCGACCACCATCAGCTATTTTGCTCCCCAAATAGCAAAACTCATCTACCACTTTGTGTGTCTCATTTCGTAATCTAAGTGGTTAAAAAAAGGGCATTCTCTCAGGAAATGGTGAACCATCAAAAATTGAGGGCACTGAGCAAAAAGTGGTGGGGGAGCACCACTCAATAAATGGTGATGGCTAAGAAGTCTGTGCCCAATATGCAACCTTGCTAAAATGATCTCACCACAGTGAGAGGGCCAGGAGGAGAATGTCCAAGCCACTGGGAGAGGTTTAATTCGCTAGAGCTTGTTCCCATGAAGGGAGAACCAGTGGTGATGCCAAAGTGACACCACCTGTGGACAGATAGGAACACAGAGATAATCAAAGGGAATGGAAGAACTAATGGGCCGAGGCACGAGGACTGCAGCCTGGGCAACAGCATCAGCGGCCTTGTTTCCTGTAAGACTGATGTGACCAGGGACCCAGATAAACATCACATTGACTCCATCAAAAGTGAGTAAGTGACAGCTGTCCTGGACCTGTTGCACCAAAGGATAGATGGTTTACAGCACACAGGTGATCTGAAGGGCACTGATAAGAGTCGGAGCAGATGACACAATTGAAAAGCCTGTGTTGCCGGATGTACTGTGCAGCCTGATACAGGGCGAAAAGCTCTGCTTAATACTGAGCAGTGTTCCAGAAGCCTGCACCGAAAAACGTCTGTGCTAACGACGAAGACACACCCAACACCACAATCAGTCAGAGAGCCATCAGTGTACACAAAGGTACCATCGTGAAGTTCCATGTGTACATCGTGAAACTTAAGACGATAGAGCAAGGCAGAAGTAGTGTCCTTAGGAACGGAATGAAAGCCAAGATGAACACGGGCCGCTGCACGAAGCCAAGGTGGTGAAGGGTACACACCCATTGGGAAAGTGGCAGGTAGTGTGAAGTTAAGCTACTGGAGCAACAGCCAAAAGTAAACTCCACAAGGCAACAGAGAAGAGGGACACGCCCCTTACTGCTTATCAAAGGAGTCATCAGAGGAGGCGGCACAGGATGGGTGGCCAGGCACGGCAGACAAATAGCATGTGTATCTGCCAAGGAGAAAATCACGGCAATATGACAGTGGTAGTTCAGTACCTTCTGCATACAGACTCTCAACCGGGCTAGTGTAAAAGGTGCCAGTGGTCAAACACATGCCATGATGGTGGATAGTATTGAGATGCCATAAGAGGAATGGACGTGCATGTGCATAAACTAAACACCCGTTGTCTAGTTTTGAACAGACAAGGGACCAGTACAAATGGCAGGGGGTAGTCCGATCTGTGCCCCAGAAAGTACCACTGAGGACATACAGGGCATTGAGGGACCGCATACAGCAGCCGCCCAGGTAAGACACGTGGGAGGACCTAGAAAGCTTCCTATTGATCATGAGCCCCAGGAATTTTGTAGTTTCAATGAACAGAAGACAACTGGCCCAAGATGTAAAGACAGTGGAAGAAGCCAATTGTGCCGTCAGATATTCATACAAACGGTTTTGTCAGTGGAAAAGAGAAAGCCATTGTCAATGCCCCATGAGTAAAGATGATCGAGACAATGCTGAAGACAACACTCAAGGAGACAAGTTGGTGGAGAACTGCAATGGATAGCAAAATCATATCAATGAAAAGGGAGTCGAAGATGCATGGTGGGAGACAGGCCATTATCGGTTGGTTGGTTGGTTTGTGGGATTGAAGGGACCAGATTACTAGGGCCATTGGTCCCTTTTTCCATGAACCTTAAACACCCACAAGGAATAAAAACAAACAATGGAGATGACAAGAGACGACACAAGGCAAGAAAGACACAGACAGACCAGACAAAAGGAATTAAAATCACAAGTGTGACAGTGGTTGGCCAACCATAGAAACAAAACAAAGGAAGAGAATACCAACAAGAAACACGCTAAAAAACCCAGTCTAAAATCATAGGCCAAAGGCCAGACTCAACACAAAAAGAAGGACAAACACTCAGCTCAAGCGATAAAAACCCCCTGCACGAATAAAACTCAAAACTAAATGGGCCAATGCAGCGTCATCTGACAAAAAAAGCAGGAAGCATATCAGGCAGCGCAAACGTCTGCCAACAAGACAGAACCCACACATACATTGAAAACTTGGTCTTTTAAAAATTCCTGAAGATAACGGGGCATGCAGCCATGAGAGCCCTGGTGTATTGTGTATGGAGGATACCAGTCCCCCAACAGGTATCATAGGCTTTCTCCAAATCGAAAAACATGGCCACAGACTGGTACTTCCGCAGAAAACCATTCATGAAATGGGTGGACAAAGTGACGAGATGGTCAACTGCAGAACAGTGCGGTGTGCTCGAAATCCACATTGTGCAGTGGTTAGTAAATTGAAAACTCGAGCCACTATACCAGCTGGGCATGAACCATACATTCCATCCCCTTGCAATAATAGCTGGTGAGAGACATGGGGCAATAACTAGAAGGAAGGTGTTTATCCTTAACAGGTTTAGGTATGTGTATGACACTGGTTTCATGTCAGCATCTGGGAAGTGTGCCACCTGCCCAGATGCAATTGTACATACGAGGGAGAAAGTGCTTGCCCGCAAGAGAAATGTTCTGCAACATCTGAATGTGAACATCATCTGGCCCTGTGGCAGAGGATCAGGATGAAGTGCATTGTAGCACTCACGATTCTGAGAAGCGAAGGATATTGTCGAGACTCCTCCACTCGTTTCAGATGGAGGAAGGCAGGGTGATGGTTGGTGGAGCTTGAAATCTCTGTGAAACAGTCGCCCAAGTTGTTGGAGATAGCAATAGGGTTCACGATATCATCTGCTATGGTCAAGCTGGAAAGTGGGCGATAGACCTCGGTCCCAGAGAGTCATCGGAGGTTGGCCCACACGACAGAAGAGGGACTGGAACTGACAGAAGACCTAGTCAGCTACCTGCAAGAACGCGACAACACTGTGCATGCAACTGTTTATAACAAATGCAGCTTGCCATCATAGGACGATGGGGAATGCGGACAGCACGTCTCCACGCACAAATTGCATTGTGGCATGCCTCAGTCCACCGAGGGACCGGGATACGGAGCAGTAAAGAGAAAGTCTGAGGAATGAAATGTTCTGCGACAGTAAGGATAACGTTTGTAAGGTACTCTACCTGGTCATCACAACTGGGGAAATAATGTTCATCAAAGGTCACCAGGGAGGGTAAAGCCTTCTGTCAGCCTTAGAAAGCTGCCATTTGGGTGTGCATGTAGGTGGGGCAGGAGTCAGCAAACGGATAGCACATGGGAAATAGTCGCTCGAGTACATGTCAGGGGAACGGACCACTAGAGACCATGGGAAAGCTGGGCAGTGCAGAAGCAGAGGTCCAAATGGGAATAGGTGTGCACGGAGTCTGAAAGGAACGTCGCTGCTCCTGTGTTAAGGCAGATGTAGTTAAGTTGATTGAAAAGGTCAGCAATGAGGGCACCCCTCCGACAGGTCCTGGGAGACCACCAAAGGGGATAGCGCGCATTAAAATCACCATGCAGCACAAAGGGGTGAGGGAGTTGCCCAATAAGCTGGAGGAAGTCTGCCTGGTGAAATCGAATGATGGGAGGATGTAAACAGTACAAAGGAAGTGAGGAAGGAAAATGCAGACTGCAACATCTTGAAGGCAGGTAGTCAGGGAGACGGTTTGACTATGAACGTCATCCCGAATGAGCAGCATGACTTGCCTGTGAGATGGAATGCCATCCTCTGTGGGAAGGTCAAAGTGGATCAGAAAGAAATGCGAGAGCTCAAAGTCGTCATGAGGATGCAATTTTGATTCCTGGAGGCAGAGAACAAGTGGACATTGCGATTCCAAGAGCAGCCTAAGTTCTCTTGTTGGCTCTAAGGCTGCAATTGGAGGAGAGTCATGAGGAGGAAAGGTGAGTAAGGTACAAATGAAGGGCTGCCATCTCAGCAGCTGCCAAGTGCCAGCCTTCAGACTCACTGGTACAGAGCACAGAGGCTGGAGGATCCAGCTCCATGAGGTCTACAGAGGGATCGGCATTCTCCCTTTGTCAGTGTGTGGAGTATAGGGCAGAAAAACTCGTGGCGGTGCACAACAGTGACAATGAGGTCAGCTGGGTGAGATTATTACGTGGCGACACCGTCGAAGAGGATCTCCAAGTCAGCGAAGGAGAAGACTGTTTGCCTTTGTTTGACTTCTTGGAGCCTTTCTGGTTGTCAGAGGAAGACTCAGATACTTGTTGGCTGGAAGGACGTAAAGAGTCTTCATGGGAGCATTTGTTCGGGGCAGAAGTTTGGTGACTGCACAGCTGGAGGAGGAGACGGGGATGCTACTGTGACACTGGGTGATTTTACAACTGTATTGCTAAATTTGAAGTCGTACGTCTGTGTGATCGTGTCCTTAATGGAGAAAGTTGTAGCAAGAACAGTACTGTAAGTGCCATATGGCAGAACGCATGGTTTCTGACTAACCAATAACTTGCGAGCGACCGGGTAAGGCACAATTTCCTTCACCTGGATCTCCTGGACAGCCCGCTCATTGAGGTACACGGGACAATCTCGGGAGGGGGTTGCACAGTCACCATCGCTACTGATACATCGGGGCGAAGAAGGCAGACAATCACGTTCGTGAGCATCCCTACAACAGGTTACACACTTGGCCGGGTGTCGACAGAACATTCAAGTGTGGTGGTAACGATGACACTGGTAGCAGCACATCGGGTTTGGAATGTACCATCTGAGTGTGATAATTTCACAGCCTGCTTTATCAAAAGTGAGAAAAAGAGTGTGCGTGGGCACTGCTAAGGATGCATCTTCATTTTTCATCACCCAATGGACTGCAATGACACCCTGATCAGAGGTACGCTTCGATTTCTGCCTTGGTCAGACCATCGAGCAGCCTAGTGTAAATAACACAATGGGAAGAATTCCGTGTTGGTGGGCCTTGACATGAACAGGATAGCTGTGGAGGAGTGAAGCTGCAAGCAGTAATATGATACTACAGAGCTATTTCATGTTTAGGGTGTTAATCTTGTTTTTGTGTGCATTTAAGCATAACATCAAATAGAAATACTGTCCAAGTCTTTCTGCATTTCCTTACATCATCCAGCAATGTTACTATCCTACAGACATGATCAGAGCAAACCAGCACTGCTGACTACTCTATGTACACAGAGAACATTTGTGCTCCCATTACAGGTCCCAGAAGTATACCTGATGTTACTCTTGTTTGAACTGAAGATTGGGCTTCCAGTGCAGTTCTATCAGACAATTTTTTGAGCCAATCAGATAATTGGGAAAATGTTTGTATTATCCTGTTCTTGTTGCCAAATGGCAATGTGATAAATACCTAATGCCTTTTAGAAATCTAGATTCGTAGAATCTACAAACATGCCTGTAGTTATTTACAAGGATATGTAATAGGGTCCCTAATATTTTTAGTATACATAAACAATTTACCATGTAGATTCAGACACACTACAAGATCATACGTTAACGATACTGCTGTGTACAAGAAAGTATCATTTTTGGACGATCGTAAGGAATTCTAGAAAGACTTGGACAAAATTTCCACTGAGTGTAATGAAAGGCAGCTCTCTTTAAATGTGAAAAAAATGCTAAATAATGCCTCTAACAAAGAGGAAGAGTAATACAGTATCCGATTACAAGATTAGTGGTGAACATCAAGACAGACCGAGTGTAGATGGCAGATACAGTTATGCCATTCCATGCTGCTTCAACTCTATCCAAAGTTCACCAATGATTGGTCAGTGTCAGTGTGTGAGTCTCCACAGTCCATGACCAGATGTTTTCTGTGGGTGACATGTATGGTTAGGGAACACTCCTAATAACCTCTGTACATTACGTAGGGCGAGAGAGAATAGGCAACATTTGGTCTCGCACTATCTTGTAGAAAGATAACATCACAGAGACCTTGAAGAGACGTTACAGCCAGGGGCCTAGACACATTCAAAACGTAATGGCTGCTGTGAAAATTGCCATCTATACAAACCATGGGAGACCATATTATGTACCCAATGGCACCCACTATCATTACACCAAGTGCTGGGTCCATATGACAATAGTGAATGCGTACGATATTGCAGTGCCTGTGCTGTGTTATTCACAGCAGTATAATGGAATGATGCCAATGAAAATTTGTGCCAGACCAGGACTCTAATCAGGATTTCCTGCTTATTGCAAATAGTTGCCTTACCTGTTGGCTATCCAACCATGGCTCACAGCCAGACCCAAACTTCCAAATTTCATTAAGCATTTGTCCACAGCCTGCACGTGTATGTTCTTATGTCTACACCTGCATAATGGAGACATTTTAATTGAAAGTCACTTGCCAGGTGTCGGCAGATAAATACAATATTGCAGTGCCTGTGTTATTCAGAAATACCACACAATGTTCCTTCAGACATGCAGGCAAACAACTTTCGATTAAAATGTTTATCCTGTGTGGGAATACACATTTGACTGTATGAGTGCAGGTTGTAGACACATGGTTGACAACAAATGTAAGTCTGGGTCTGGCTGTGAATCGTGCTCGGATAGCCTCATGGTGAGGTGACCGCTGGCAAAAAAAAAAACGAGAAAGCCTGGTTCAAGTCCAGTTCCAGCACAAATGTTCATTCTCGTCATTTCATTATATAGCTGATGGAAGTCCACATTCACAAATGTGATTACATTTAATGTATGATGTACGCAATCTGGCCACATTCATTCATTCTCTTCTGAGCTTTCCCACACATTCACATCGATAGTGGTACTTATGCACAGCATATGTTTATAGCAAGTGGAGTTGGATTGCCTGTATTCTAAAATTTAACAAGGAGGTCAGTCTACATGGTGCAGACTACAGTTTTTTTTTAACCATGACCACCTAGTTTGAAAAAGGAATGACAGCCAAGGGCTACGCAGATATTTTGGGTGGTCAAATAAAATATACAGCACAGATGTCTTCCTTTCTATCTTTATAGATTGCAATGCTCAATTCGCAATGCCAGTTTTGTTTTGAGATTTGCTTGAAAACTGTGTTGGTGATAACACCTATCCTTGCCAATACAATCATTCTACAAGTTACAATTTTGACCAGATTTCGTTTCCGATCACCACTGATGATAAATGTTACAAAACTACACTGAAATGACTCAATTCTGACATCAGTCTTGACCAAAGCACAGTTCCATGATCAGAAAGCTTACACATGGTGTCCCATGTTTCAAAATTCTCTCTCCCACAAGAAACCTGGTGGTTTCTGGAGCTTCAGCAGTGAATACAGGCCATGTAACAATTAGACCAGTAAGTGTGTGAGGCAGTCAACCTGGAAAAACTCACCAACAGGTTAATTCTAATCCAGTGAAAGGGCACAATTGCAGGAGGCGGGAATTGGACCTGTGTCTAGTACTTTGCCAGTCGATACTTATGATTCCTACACCACTGCATACAATGCACAGATATTTCTGCAGAATTTTGTTTCTCAGATAACTTTTGTACCAACCAAAAGAGACAAACAAAATCACAGCTACACTGCACCCAAGTTTAATCTTCTTCCACATATAAGCAAACAACAGTTGATAACACACACACGAACATAGAAACAATTCAGGAACATTTGAAATGTAGCATGCCAGTGGCCTTGTGCCACAGTGTGGGGCCAACTACAGGGTTACAGCGTGCGCCCCCCCCTCCCCCCTCCCCCTTTTCCCCTGCGGAATGAGAGCTCTGCCAATGTTGGGGTCAGGGCAACTGTTTAAATGAGCACAGTCTCTGCAGCAGGAGGAAGGAGATACGAGGCAAGAACCGGTGAGTAGGGGCGGAAGTGGTGTGGCCGTGGACACGCTCAGCAGTCACTCCCCCATGAAGTACCATACGAGACGTCCGGTGGCAAGGGCAATGGTGGCATATCAACATCCAGTTCCCTGTTCCTCAGCATAGTGGAACTATGCCAGCAGTGAAGGTGCCACCCGTTCGAATGGAGGTTTTGTTTTTAGGGTGCCCATGTCATAATCTTTTAACACTAATAAGAAAAAGAAGTTCAAAATGCCTACACATTAAGCTCAATTGATGGAAGCAAAGAGAACTCAAGACAAGGACTTCCTTTTGGAGAAAGGTCCACAAAATATGCTGTAGAGAAAGCAGACAACCTGAGCCAAAGATTAAATTAAATGTTCTCTGCCGTATTGCTTGAACAGATAAAACGTTAAACACGGTTGACAGCCCACACATCATTGATTAAAATGGCCAATTACTCAGGTGGCAAACATACAATATAACATAAGCAGTTAAAAAAAAGGGCATTCGGTTAGGAAATGTTGAACCATCAAGTGTTGACAACAATGAGCACAAAGTAGTTTGGGACCACCACTTAACAAATGGCAATGGCTAAAAAGACGGTGCCCAATACACAACCTAGTTAAAATGATCTCCTTGCGACGAGAGGGCTGAGAGGAGGTCGGCCAAGCTGTTGGGAGAGGTTTAAATCCGGAGGGAATGGAAGAACAAACTGACCGAGTTACAAGGATTGCAGCCTTGGCAGTAGCATCAACAGCCTCATTTCCCATCAGACTGGGTTGACCAGGTATCTACATGAACATCACAGTGACTCCCTCAGCTGCAAGCAAGTGGAAGCTCTCTTGAACTTGTTTCACAAAGGGATGAACTTTGTACAGCACACAGAGGCTCCTAAGGACACAGAGAACCAGAGCAAATGACAATTAAAAAGCCTGTGTCGCCGGGTGTACTGGGTGGCCTGATACAGGAGGAAGAGCAGTGTTCTGGAAGTCGATACCAAAAATGCTTGGTGCAAGTGACGAAGGCACACCCAATATCATGGTCAGTCTTAGAACCACCAAAGTACATGAAGTTGCTATCGCTAAGTTGTATGCGAAGGTCGAGAAACTATCAGCAATAGATCAAATCTGGAGTAGTTTCCTTGGGAAACGAATTAAGTTCAAGATGAACACAGGCTGCCACATGAAGACAAGGTGATGAAAGATTCACATTCACTGATAACATGTTAGGTAACATGAAGTTAAGCACCGGAGCAGTAGCAGGAGGTAACAGAGAAGAAGGGCAAGTCCCATACTGGCAGTCAAGGGAGTCATCGAAAAAGAGGGCATTGGCACCATTGTAGGTGAGTGGTCTGATCCGCTCCCTAGGAAGTACTGCTTAAGATACACAAGACACTGATGGACTGCATACAGCGGGCGGCCACATGAGACACGCATCACAAGCAAGAAAGTTTCCTATCAAGCATGAGTCCCAGGAATGTTGTGGTTTCAGTAAATGCGTGAGCAATGGGCCCAAGATGTAAGGACGGTGAAAGAAACCAATTGCACTGCTAGAAATTCATACGAACGATTTTGTCAGAGGAGAAGTGGAAGCCACAGTCGATGTTCCACGATTTCTGAAGACACCATTCACGGAGAGAAGTCTGTGGAAAACTGTGATACATCACAAATTCCTCAACAAAAAGGGAGCCAGATATAACTGTCAGGAGACAGGCCATAGTCGGGTTAATGGCTACAGTAAAATGTCGATAAAGTCCGAACCCACATGTACCTTGAAAACTTTTGTCTTTTAAAAACTCCTGAAGGGAATGAGGCAGGCGGCCTCGGAAGTCCCATGTGTATACAGTATGGAGGGTACCAGTCCTCTAGCAGGTGTTGTATGCTTTTTCCAAATTAAAAAACACAGCTGCAGTCTGGTGTTTTCGCAGAAAACCATTTGCGGTCAACTGCACAATGGCACGTTCAAAATCCACATTGAGCCGTGGTTAGTAGATCACAGGAATTGACCAAACACAGCCAGTGAGAGAAATGGGACAGTACCTAGAAGGAAGGCATTTGGCCTTACCAGCCTTAGGTATGGGTGTGACGGTGGCTTCACACCAGCAACTGGGAAACATGCTACCTGTCCAAGTGCGATTATATGTATGAAGGAGAAAATGCTTGTCCTCAAGAGAAATGCGCTGCAACATCTGAATGTGAGCATCATCCAGCCCTGGGGCGAAATATCATTATTAAGTGAGAGCATTGTCTAGCTCCTTCATAGTAAAAGCAGCATTGTAGCATTCATGGTTCTGAGAGGACAAGATCAGCACACAAGCTTCCTCAACTTGGTTCCGAGGGAGGAAGGAGGGGTGACAGTGGGTGGATCACAAAATCCCCACAAAATAGTGGCCTAAAGTTTGGAAATAGCAATAGGGTCCACATCTGCTATGGTCAGGCCAGAAATCAGGAAATGGACCTTGGTCCCAGAGAGCTGACGTTGGTTGCCCCACACGACGGAAGAGGGAATGAAACTGTCACAAGAGCTAGTAAATGAAATCTAGTTGGCTGTTTTGTTATCCCGAAGAATGCGATGACCCTGTACATGCAACTGCTTATAACAAAGGCAGTTCACTATTGTAGGATGATGGTTAAAAATGGGGAGAGCATGCCTCTGCAAGCGAAATGCATCATGGCATTCCTCAGTCCACCAGGGGACTGTGACACGGCACAGTAATGATACAGTGCAAGGTATGCAATGTTCTGGATCAGCAAGGATAACGTCTGTCACATTCTCTACCTGGTCATCACAACTGGGGAAATGTTGTTCATCGAATACTGCCAGGGAAGAATCAAGCCTCCAGTCGACCTTGTATGTGTCGGAGTGAACGGACCATTCAAGATGACAGGCAAGTTGGGCAGTGCAGAACAAGAGCTCCAAATGGGAATAGGTGTGCATGAAGTCTGAAATAAATGTGAGCATTCCAGTATTAAGGCAGAGGAGGTTGAGTTGACTGAGGTCAGTTAAGGGGGCACCTCTCTGACAAATTCTTGAAGAGCCTCAAATAAATTGCACGCATTAAAGTCACTGAGCAGCAAAAAGGGGTGAGGGAATTGACCAATAAGCTGGAGGAAGTCTGCCCTGGTGACAGCAAATGACGGAGGGATACAGACGTTACAAACAAAAAAAGGCGGACATGGACATGTTTGTATGGGCGCACGACAGCAAGGTCTTTAGCACCCGCACAAAGACAGTTTGCGATGAGTGTCAGTAAAATACACTAAACAGGAAGACAACACAGCACGTAAAACACAGCAAACAAAAGCTTGAAAACTATGTGCATACCCACACAGAACCACAGAACGAAGTATTGCGATAGTAGTAAAACATTAACGACACAGGAAGAAAGTGGTAAAAGGAGCTAAAACAATATAGCAGATGGACATGGCTGGCTAACCACAAGAATAAAAAAAGGAGGAGCCAGCCACTCCACAACACACTAACACCTTCAGCCTAAAAGTTTAGGCCAGAGTCCAGACACATCACAAAACTTTAAAACCTTAGTCACACTAGTCTCATCATCAGCTAAAATAGTGGGCAGAACAAAAATGTTCAAATGTGTGTGAATTCCTAAGGAACCAAACTGCTAATGTTATCGGTCCCTAGACTTACACACTACTTAAGGGGGGACGACATTGATAAAATTGACCAAAAATGTCAATTTTTTATTTATTTTTTATTTGTTAGTACAACTCGGGACAATAAGTTCCCAAAGTTTCAATGTTGAAATCGCATCTGAAGTGCCTGAAAATTAATTGAAAGTGTGATGTGACCTTGCGGCCACGCCCACGTTTTGAAGCAGCACTTCAATACCACTTCAATAACAACCCCTACATTCACAAGGAGAGGCTTCCAAATTGTATCCTGGATCTTGTCAAGCCCACTTACAGGTTTCTGGTTGATCCTGCACTTTTCAAAAAGTGTGTTCATGGCAAAAGCCAAAATCCAAATGAGTCTCTAAATTCACTCATATGGAAACGATGCCCTAAAAACACATTTGCATCTGCTACAGAATTGCAACTTATGATGCAGTTATTGTATTTAATGATGGGAACGTCGGAAGGATGAAGGTATTAGAAAGAATGAGCTACAAGATAGGAAATTTTACTCAAGATATCCTTAGAAAAATAGATTTACAGTGCGTCTCTGCAGCTGCAAAGTCAGTTGAAGACCTGGTAAAGGAAAGAATACAGACAACAAAAAACCAGATGAGAAGCCTTGAAGGGAAAGATGACCCAGAGTACAAATGTGGTGCCTTCTGAAGAAGTGACCCAAGGAAAAAAGTTAGGTTGAACTTTAAATTGTTTCTCCTGAAAAGTTTATGTACGTTTTCCTCAGATTCTATAAATGCTAGAATTATGAAATTTTGTACACATATTTCAGTAAACTTAATAAACTTTGTCTCAGGGGCAAATTTTGAAATTCTGATTGCAAGCTGAGATATGGGGCAAAATGCTCGGAATTTTGCATGAATTTAAAATTTTACTTGTGGAATTACAATTAAAAAATAAGAAAATTCTCCTATTTGACATATTCCAAAAACCTCATGAGAGAAGCTTACAACATCTAAACAGATGAAATAGAAATTTTTGTAGAAATCTCTTGAATACTTTCTGAGAAAAAGGAACATACATTATTTTTTGAAAATAAAACTTCAAGTTTCATTCAAAAAAAAGTTGAATATATATAATCAAAGTATGTTATATGTAAATGTGTTACTTTCATGTAAAGCATGGTACAAAATTTAATTGCCATATCTCCAAAACTGTGGATTTGGTGCATTTTTGAAATAGGGTGTGTTTTTCATCAACGTCCCCCTTAAACTAACTTATACTAAGAACACCACATACACCCACACCCGAGGGAAGACTCGAACCTCCGGCGGGAGGGGCCGCGCAAACCGTGGCATGGTGCCCTAGACTGCGCGGCCACTCTGCGTGGCTAGAGGGCAGATCCCCACCAGTATCAGCTTCTTCCCTTACATCACAATATAAAATGCTCTTTGTTAGAACATGGTGGATAGAGATGTACACGCCACAAGCATCACAAAATGGGGGATCCTCTTGCTGTAGTAAGAATCTGTGTGTGAGAGGGCAGAGCCCAATTCTAAAATGTGTGAGGATCTCTTCATCCTGCCTGAGCAACTGGCAGGAGCAACGCCACGGCTGGGTTGTTGATTTCACCAAGCACAGCTCATTGGTCGTCACTGACAGCCATTCCTCATCCCACAACTGCATGCACTTCCTGTGTAGTGTAGAAATGACAGCCTGCAAGGGAATAGGACACTGTGCCACATCCTGTCCTCTGCAGGCCTCCTTGGCAGCCCGATCGGCCTGTTCATTTCCCAATGACCCTACATGACCTGGCCCCCAGCAGAATAATACCTGCTTACCCTGCCGCTGGAGCAAGTACAGTTGGTCATATATCAGCTGGACCAACTCCTCAGCTGGGTAAATGCATACAAATTAAAATACCTCAGAGAACACTTCATCCAAAAAGGTTACGTACTAGACACAGCAGAAGACACAAGAACGAGGACGACCAAAAAGCTTTACGTGGAACTGAGAGGAGAAGTGAAACGGAACAAGACTGAACCAAAGAAACCCGTGCACAATTGGAGACAAGTGTGGCTCAACCTGCACGAAAGCACACTCAATACGAACGTCAAAGTGACGTGATACAAAGCAATAAACAACACTGTACCCACAAATGAAAGGTTACCAGCAATTCACCTCAGACCATCAAGAAAATGTCAGACCTGTAATGAAAACGATACCTTGGAACATCGTTTCCAATGTGGAGAAACGAAACAAATATGGGAGATAAAACTATGCTGGCACTGATAAACAGAAGTACACCTGAAAGGATAAACATCGAACTATTAACCATCCCGGACATAAAACCATTCCCCAGAGCAAAGAAACAAACCACCACTTGGATTTTAGGTCAAACAGTGTATGCAGCAAAAGAACAAAAACAAGGAGATGTTCATGGAATACCTCTCGTACTTATGGGAGGAAAACAAAAAGCCATGAGATCAAAAGGGTACAGAACAGAATTCTCAAACTTCCTCAGAATCGTCATAGAAGCAGCCTTCAAGAGAGCCGTGCAGGCCCCCCCTGCCATCACCGCCAGGCCGACCGCCGCGGACGGAGCCCAGCTGAGGGAGGGCAGCGGCCCACGGCAACACCCACCGCCGCTCCAGCCCACCGCTCCAGGCTGCACACACCTACCAGCCATCCCAGAAAAACCATCAAAGGGCTTCTGTGAAGTTCTCTTTCAGTATCGAGTGCAGTGTTTGTTTTTGTTCAGTGCTAGACCAATGCCCTCGCTGGGAATAAAAGTGAAAGCAAAAGCAAAATCACCCTTCTTACACCAAATCAATAATAAGCAAATATTCAATTGCCAATTCTATGTCTTTGTGTTTTCTAATACATTAGAAAAATATTGTCCACATTAATCACTACCAAAAACTTATAATTAAAACAGTCAAGTCCATTATCATGACACAGAAAGACTCAAATTCGACAAAAAATTTAAATATAAACGGAAAAGGTTTTAAAAATGAAATAAACTAACTTAACACAGTAATGCAATAAAAACAATAACTATAAAAATAGAAAACTGTAAACAAAATGTAATGAATTTTAAAACTTAACTTGTATCTACTATATATCTTTGAATTAAATAAAGTTTTACGTACTAAAAAAAGTGCAAGTTCTGTAACGATTGTAAGGCACTAAGACCAACCATTTGCCCTGAATATGATGCATCTGCTATAGTGCTTTCAGGGTCACGTGGAGCTCCGCTGAGAAAATGGTATTCTCGTCATGAACGCAAATACTGGTGAAATGGTCAGAGAACATGACAGGGCAGCCAAGGGAATTCCCTTGTTTGGAGTCATCTGTATACACTACCGTGAAATCGTGATGCATACCTAAAATGTTTAAAAGAAAGAGATTGAAATGTAAAATCTGACGTATGATCTTTCTTAAAATTCGTCAAGTCTAAGTCTGGGCCTCCACAGAAGCCAAGGTGGAATTCTGCTCCCACCGTGATGTAAAACATTAAGACTGGCCACTCCCATGTCTAGATGGCAATCCTGTGCATGAATCCCGTACGGCCTCATTGCCTGGTGCCGGTTATGAAAAAGCCTTTCCAGTGGAGGCTGAGTAAAGATATGGTACTTGGGTTGTATGGTGTGGACAGTGTTCTATATGCCTGGCACACCGTAAGTAGCCATTGCCTGACTTGAAATGGAATATCACCAGCTTCTGCACAGAGGCTTGGTATGGGACTTGTTCTGAATGCTCCAGTGGCAAACCAAATTCCTTCATGGTGCACCATATTCAACATCTTTAAATAAGATTGTCTCTCAGACTCATACACCATGCACCCATAATCTAGCCGAGATCGCACAAATGTCCTGTAAAACCGCAGCAGCCAAATCCTGTCTGCTCCCCATGTACTGTGGCTAAGAAATTTTAAAATACTCAAAGTCTTAAGTGACCATTTTTCTCAAGTCCTTAAGATGTGGTAAGCATGTAAGCTTAGAGGGAAATATGATGCCCAGAAACCTTACTGTGTCTTTAAAAGTAACTCCGGAAAGATTAAAATGGAAAGAGAACGGTTAAAAACAAGACACACAGACTTCTTGGTGGAAAACTTTAAAACCACTCTTCTGCACCCACTCTTCCAAATGTTGAAGAGTTAGTTGCAACTGATGTGTTGTTGTTGCGAAGCTTTAGGAAGAGCGAAACACAGAGAAGTCATCCAAAAACAAAGAACACTGGACAGGGCTTTTCACTATAGATGTAACGCTATTAACAGCTATGGCAAAGACAGTCAGACTTAAAACGCTACCTTGAAGAACACCGTTCTCCTGCTCAAAGCAATCAGACAGGACGTCACAGACTTGGTATCTAAAATATCGTGGCGAGAGGAAGGACTGAATAAAAATGGGATGACAACCAATAAAACCTCATTCATGAAGCTGCTCCATGATAAGAGACTCCAAGTAGTATTGTAGGCCTTCTCGATGTCAAAAAATGTACCTAGAAGGTGACACTGGTGTAGCAAAGTCTGTTGTATAGCCACCTCCAGGAGGTAAGGTTATCAAAGGTGGAGCTATACCTCCTGAACCCACACTGAAAGTGTCTAAAGAGTTGCCTGGATTCTAAAAGCCAGACAAGACAGCAGTTGACTATCCACTCCATGGTCATCCTCATGCAGCCAGTGAGGGCAGCACTATGGTAACTACTTGAGCATGTATGGTCTTTCCCATTTTTTAAAAGAGGAATTAAAATAGTCTCACGCCACGAGCCAGGAAAGTGACATGACACCCAAATGGCATTAAGTAGTGCGAGGAGGATATCTTTGCTTCGCCTTGTGAGGTGCCACAGCATACTGTAATGGATCCTGTCATGATCAGGGGATGTGTCACGAGCAACAGACAATGCAGAATCCAGTTCCCATATGGAAAAATGGGCAGTTGTTATCTTCATCAGAGGTGGACCGGAAGTCCAAACTACACCTCTCAGCAACCACTCTACGGTGCTGTAAATATGGTTCCTGACTGGCTGTTGCAGTATCTGTGGAAAAATATATTTCCATAGTCTGGGCAATGTCTCACAGATTTGTTTGGAGAGTGCCGTTCCCGGCACAATGTTTGAACTGAGCCAACTGGCTATGAAGTGTCCAGTCGGCTCTACCGAGCACCCATTGTGGCGGTTTCCTTTTGGGTTCCACCCCATCTGGCAGGTGAATCCGGATTGGGAAGACATCACTTCTGTGCAAGTCATCGACCCCTTCCCATTGAGCAGTGTGAGCAAGAGATGGAGAGCAAAGTGGGAGAGCAATGGCAGAGAACAACCCAGTTGCTGTGCAGAAGTGAGTGCTCTGTCCCGCATTTAGCTAGTATGTGCATGACACAAGAAGTGCCTCAATTGCTCTACACCTGGGGCAAGTAGGTGCAGAGCCCCAAAGTACATTGTGTGCATTAAAATCGCCACAGAGGATGAAGGGATAGGGGAGCTGTTAATCAGGTCGTTACGGACTCTTTATCAAGCACATCATGTGGGGGCAAGTAATGGGAACATATTGTCAACGGATGATGCATCTGCACGAATATAGCAACTGCTTGTAAAGACATCGTAAGAGAAAGAGATGAGGAGTGGTAGTCGGTAATGATCTCTCTCCACTCAGGTCATCATTTTTGTGAATTACATAGCCTCGTAGCTCAAGGATGTACGACTGATGGAAATGAGTCTCCTGGAGAGACAGACACAGTGGTGTAATCTGAGATAAGAAACAGAGTTCCTCCATATGTGTCCTGAACCCCTGCAAGTTCCACTGTAGGATGGGAGCCATTTCGTCATCTTAGTTTTAATTTAACCCTATCTTTGGACCGTGGAGGTGAAGCACTTGTCGAACGAGGGAGAGTGGAGGAGTTGCCTGGATCCAAGGCATCTAACTCCATGATGTCCTCATCATCAGTCAGACCTGAAAGAATGACGTCTGACGGCGCTCGAGACAGCTTTAGCCGTGCATCTTTTCCTGCACCCTGTCCCTTCGACATGAGGGAGAAAGAGGGCATTTAGAGGCACTCTGTTTGTTGTGTGCCTTCTTGACACTCACTACAGAACTGTTGCTGGTCTTTTCTGTGGTGACTGCTTGTACTGCTTTATCCTTACTTGTTTTGCCTTGGCATGTACACATGCAAGTACAGGTGCTGATGATGGATGGTTGTAACCGGATGAGATCTGCATCAAGGCCTTGCCTTAGGAAAAGGTTTCTGTGACATGGAATCATAAGAAGTGGTGAAGACAAAAGGGTTTGTTGCCTTACATTCTTTTTTGGTTTCAGCATAGGAGATCTGCTTGGTGGTTTTTACACTGTGTGATCAAAGGCATCCGTGCACTTGGCTGAAAATGACTTACAAGTTTGTGGCACACTCTATTAGTAATGCTGGAATTCAATATGGTGTTGGCCCACCCTTAGCCTTGATGACAGCTCCCACTCAAGCAGGCATCAGGTGCTGGAAGGTTTGTTGGGGAATGGCAGCTCATTCTTCACGGAGTGCTGCATTGAGGAGGGGTATTGATGTCTGTCGGTGAGGCCTGGCACAAAGTCGACATTCCAAAACATCCCAAAGGTGTTCTGTAGGATTCTGGTCAGGACTCTGTGCAGGTCAGTCGATTACAGGGATGTTATAGTCATGTAACCACTCCACCACAGGCAGTGCGTTACGTACAGAGACTTGATCGTGTTGAATGATGCAATTGCCATCCCCGAATTGCTCTTCAACAGTGGGGAGCAAGGAGGTACTTCAAACATCAATGTATGACTGTGCTGTAATTGCACCACATAAAACAACAAGGGGTGCAAGCCCCCTCCATGAAAAACACGACCAAACCGTAACACCGCTGCCTCCGAATTTTTTACTGTTGGCACTACACACATTAGCAGATGATGTTCAACGGGCATTCACCATACCCACAACCTGCCACATTTTATTCTGTGATGCGTCATTTCACACAACGCTTTTCCACTGTTCAATCGTCCAACGTTTACGCTCCTTACACCAAGCAAGACGTCGTTTGGCATTTACCGGCGTGATGTGTGGCTTGTGAGCAGCCACTCGACCATTAAATCGAAGTTTTCTCACCTCCCACCTAACTGTCATAGTACTTGCAGTGTATCCTTATGCAGTTTGGAATTCCTGTGTGATGGTCTGGATAGATGTCTGCCTATCACACAGTATGACCCTCTTCAACTGTCGACGGTCTCTGTCAGTCAACAAACGAGGTCGGCCTGTACACTTTTGTGCTGTACGTGTCCCTTCATGTTTCCACTTCACTATCACATCAGAAACAGTAGACCTAGGGATGTTTAGGAGTGTGGAAATCTCACTTACAAATGTGTGGCACAAGTGACACCCAATCACCTGACAATGTTCAAAGTCTGTAAGTTCTGCGGAGCACCCCATTCTGCTCTCTCATGATGTCCAATGACTACTGAGGTCACTGATATGGAGCGCCTGGCAGTAGGCGGCACCACAATGCACCTAATACGAAAAATGTATGTTTTTGGGGGAGTCCTGAATTTTTTGCTCCTCTGCAAAAACAGGGCAGTCGCAGCTCCAGACTGGGGGCTCCCAGATCAGTTACCGCAGACTGCTGGAGATGGACAGTCTATCCCAGCTTCATGGGCTTCCTTTCCCCATTTCCCATAGGTCGCTTCACCCCCGCAACTCAGCATTGTGTGACCAAAATGATGCGGACTGCATAAGGCCTAACCCCAAGTCGGAGGAAACCTGCCATGATGTGATTAGGCAACATTGGAGAACCAAAGGTCACAATGAAAGTGCCAGTCTTCTCAATTTCTCCATTATTCCTATGCATCCTTTGCTCTATGTCCATTATCCCCTGTAACTCCCATTCCTGTGTAAGTTTGGCTATGTCGATATCTATAATGTCACAGCATGTGACCACACTCTTGCGAGAGCGAAGGGAGTTATGCAGTTCAACAGATACATCATATTCACCCAATTTTTTGGTCTTTGTAAGTAGTTACACCCGCTTTGCCATGTTAGTCTTGACCAGTAGGGATCCATTGCTCAGCCAATTAATAGAATTCAGGCTTCCAGCAAGTCTTTCCAAGCCTTTATGGATATAGAAGGTGGGGACACTTTTAAATGTCCCCTCTTTCCTCTTAAAGACCAAAAACACATTTTGATTTATGACCCCTTGAGCCCTGTTACTATAATTCAACTGATGCAGATTACCTCATTTGTTTGGAGGATTGGGTGTGAATATTCCCAGGCAGTACACCCTTACCACTGGGAGGAGAAGAAGATGATTTAGAGGGTTCCATCTCAGTCCCAAGAGCAGCTAGAGAAACACAGGTCGACTCAGACAGAAGCCTGCACATGCCTGAGTAAGCCTAATACAACTGAAGTGCGGCAGGTTCCCCACAGGTTACCACTAATGACTGTTCCACATCAATAGCCCTGCATCTCCTCAGCACGCAGCACACCTTGAGATTCAGGAGTTTCTTATAGAGGTTTTTACCATCTTCGCAATCCGGGCTGTGAAGTCAAGATCCCCATTCCCTGCGACACACAATGCTCGACTGCCACACCACACAGTGGTCATTGAAGCATGTCCAGAGCTTACGTTAACAGGAAATTGGCAGCGCTTACCGGTCCCCAGTACAGGAACCCCGGGATCACCATGCCTGTACTCAGCAAAAAAAAATGCTGAGCCCCTGAGGGCAGGAAAGGTGGAGAGAGGAAGGAAAATGCGGACTGCAATAGCTTACAGCCAGGTGTTCAGCGAGATCATTTGGCTATAGATATCATCCCAAATGAGCAGCAAAACTCCCCCACAAGATGGAATGCCATCTTCAGAAGGAAAGTCTAGGCAGTCTGGAAGGATACGTGGGAGGTCAAAGCAGTCATGAGTACACAATTTCGTTTCCTGGAAGCAGATAACAACCTCACACGGTGCTTCCAAAAGCAGTTGCAATTCTTCCTTGTTGGCTCTAATGCCATAAATATTCCAGCAGAGGAGAGTCATAATAGGGAATGAGGAGGGGGGAACAAATGTATGGTAGTCACCTCAGCAGCTGTCGAGTGCCAGCCGTCAAATACTCTCTGCTGCATGCCACAGAGGCTGGAGGATCCTGTTCCTCGAGATCTACAGTGACACCGGCCCAGGATTGACCTGTGGATTCCAGGGCAGAAAAACAGTAGGTGATACACACTGGCAAAATGGTGGTCAGCCAGGTGAGGGTATCACGCGGCGAAACAGTTGAAGAGGATCTCCAAGTCAGAGAAAGAGAAGACAGTTAGCCTTTATTCTATTTCTTAGGGCCTTTATAGTTGGCAGATGAAGATTCACACTATTATTGGTTGGAGGGACATAAAAAGTCTTCACAGAAGTATTCTTTTTATCCTTTCTGTCCTGCTGGTTGTGTAGCAGGTGATTTCGCTGCCTGGGACAAAGATTTGGTGGCCTCTTGGGCAGCTGTAGGAGAAGGAGATGGGGTGCTACCATGATACTGAGCAATTTTACAACAGCAGTGCTGAAATGGAGGTCGCAAGTCTATGTGGCCATATCCTTCGTGGAGGAAGGCATAGCAAGAACAGTACAGTAAGAGCCAGATGGTAAAATGCAGGGCTTTCAACTAGCCAAGAACTTGCAAGTGACAGGGTAAGGTGATTTTTCCTTCACCTGGATCTCTTGGATGGCACCCTCATTGAGACACGCGGAATATACAGGGGATGAGGTGGCTCGGTCACCATTACAACTGAAATAGAGGGGAAAAGAAAGTGAGCAGTCGCCCTCGTGAGCATCCCTTCCACAAGTAACAGATTTGGCTGTGTTTTGACAGGACATGCAAGTGTGGTTGTAACATCGACACTGGTAGCAACGCACTGAGTTTGGAATGTATGGTCAGACCATGATGACTTCACTGCCTGCTCTAATTTTTGATGGAAGCACTATTTCATCAAACATGGGAAAAAGAGTGTGTGTAAGCACTAAGGTTCCATCAACCTTTTTCATTACCCAAGGACCACAGTGACGCTCTGATCGGAGAGGTAAGTTTGGATTTCTCCCTCAGTGAGACCATCAAGCAGCCAAGCGTAAATAACACCACGCAAAGAATTCAGTGTTTGATGGGCCCCAACACGAACAGGATAGCTGTGAAGGAGTGAAGCTGCAAGCAGTTGCTGAGCTTAAGAATCACAATTGGTATCCAAAAGCTATGTGTCATTACACAAATGAGAGCAGGATTTCACAAGGCCAGCAATTACAATAACACCTCTCTAAATTATAAACTCATTAACTGTAGCAAATGACTGACCTCCTTCAGAAAATGACACCATGAGGAACCAAGGTGCAGATGGGAGAGTCATGAAATCTTTAGCCTCATTCCTCTGACGTTTAGTGGATATAGTCTGAGATGGTCATTGGCTCATTGCGGTGGGGGGGGGGGGACCTATGATTTCAAAGGTCTCCAATGGCATGCTTCTTCCAACTGGGGGCTCCCATTAGAGGGGGTCTCACCCGCCTTAGGTGACTGTTCATACCTCAGGCAGATCTCACGATCTCTTAACAGAGGGACCAACTGGCAAGTGGGAAGGTAACAGCTAAGGCAATCATGCCTCCCTTGGCCTGGCCTGTACCAGGGGGTACATGCAAAACACACCTGTTGACCCGGGGCTGGGAATTATGCATAACATAATCACTGGTTAGGCATCAAACACATGGGCCAGCCTTCAGGAGCACAAAGGGAGGAAGAAGGAACAGAGAGAAACCTCAATCGTAGGTGACAGCAAAGCACCATGGGAAGGCCCAGCAGCAGGTGCCAGACAACTGGACCTGGAGGAAAAGCAGGAGGTGGCAACACCCACAAGGAGGGCAGGTCTGCCCCTGCAGCAATGATGCCCCACCAGGATGGGACAGGTGCTGAGGGATGAGGTGGTAGTGGCAGTGAGGACGCAGCTGGTCATGGTGTGTACCATACAGAGGTGGCAGCCTCGGCAGCTGTGGATTGTGGCTGGACTCCACTTCAGTCAGCAACCAAACCCCTGAGCTCATATCGCAGAGCCAGTAGTGAACAGTGACGATGGTCACGCTGATGGATGTTGGTGGGGTGGCATGCGCAGGTACAGGAAGGGTGCTACCATGCAGCATCTTTGTTAGCTTCCGATCCTACCACACCAGCGTAAATCTGAATGAACTCAGGTGTCATCTATGGAGTGGTTTGTGACATACTATTTCATCTGAAACTTCAACATATGAACAAGATTTTTCTGCCTTCCCATTAGATTCAGGATGAAAAGGACAAGCAGTCATGTGACAAATGCTTTAATGACCGCAAAAATAGTAGAAGACCTGGGACACAAACTGTGGATTGTTATCTGTCACATGCTTATAACGCAATCCTTCAATAGAAAAAAAAATGGTGGAGAGGGCCTGAATCATAGCCACGGTTGATGTCCAAGGACAGCAGATAACATATGGAAATTTGGAGAAAGCATTGACTATCAGAAACCTGGAAGAATAATTTAGGACGGGTCCAACGAAATCAATATGGATGCATTCCCATTGACGCTGTGGTGTTGTCCACGGAGAGAGCACCGCCTGTTGGGTAGCACAATGAGAGCAGGCAGTGAGGAGATGTACATTGTCACCGTTGATACTGGGCCAAAACATGTCCTGACAGGCCAATAACTTGGCACGTAAAATACTACCCCCCCCCCCCCCCCCTTTCCCCCAAAGTCCCTGTTGTAGGAGCTGAAGTCGTTCCACTGTAGGTGGCCAGAATCACATGCCTACATGACAGCTCGTCCATAACTAAGAACACCACCTAATACCAGAAGGTGGGGATTATGGGCAAAACAGTTGTACAGAGGATCAAAAGCATGTAAAACTGGACTGGCAGTGATGGGAAGAAGCTGGGACAGCACATTGATGTTGGCATGTTGCGATGTAGGCTTAAAATGTATTTCACATTTGTAGCATGACAGAAACGATGCCCAACACTTCAGGCAATGCTGTTTTTGTTGAGTAATGAAGCAGAAGGATTACGGGCATTCAGAACCATCCTCATATTGATGTGCATGAATTTCCCCAAGTCCGTACTGAGAGCTGTCCGTAGACAGAACAAGGTGATGGCCAGCGTGGAAAGTAGCCTAACACGAAGCAGAATGTAATTTAGATTTAAAAAATGTGAACGTGGACTTGCAGGCTGAAGTCCATTGAAAAGGAATGTTCTTGTGGAATAACTCGTGGAGGGGATGAGCGAATGCGGCCGGACCTGAAATAAATTTGTTACAGTAAGCAATGTTACCTAAAATCACTGAGTTCTTTGACATTTGTAGGGCGAGGTGGAACTGTGAAAATGGCGACATGATGACATAAAGGTTTCACACCATCCTTAGAAACTTCAGAACCCACATACACGACACATGGCTGCATTTCAACCCTGCAGTATGTTAGACTATGAACAAGTTGCGTAAGTTACATAAATGCTCTTCCATGGACGTGCACATCACAATGATGTCATTGAGGTAGTTTACGCACCCTGGAAAGGACATTGTCAATTGTTCCAAAAAATACTGAAAAATTGTTGGAAGGCACTAATATTTGTACAACCCCAAGGACATGTTAATCCTAAGGAGCTGTTTACAATCCTCATCCAACAAAACTGTAAATAGGCTTCAGATAAATCAGTTTTGGTAAAAACTGCCCCCCTATGAGTTTAGTCAATAATTCACCCATACGAGATAGAAGGTAGGGGCCAATGATAGATTGAGCATTAACCGAAACTCTGAAGTTGCCGCAGAGGTGAAGCAGACCAGTAGGTTTTTTAAAAATCACAAGGGGGTGTAGGCCTCTCACTCGACCCAATTCCGATTTCACTTTATCACACAAAGCCACTGGAATAGGGTGTGCACGAACAAATGTGGCTGCACCATATGTTTCAGGGTAATGTGGGCTGCAAAATTAGTGGCACAACATAACTTATCTGAGGAGAGAGACAAGAACTCTGAACATGAAGAATCAAACTGCTGGTAAGGGACTTGGTCAGGAACAAAGTGAACCGTATCTGAAATGGGAAAACAAAAAGCATTGTAAACATCCAGACTGAACAAATTTGCAGTACCAGCACCATCCGCTACCAAAACAGTCAAGGAATGAAGCATAGATTTATACATAGTGGGAGCTGTAAATTGCCTCAATACTGGAATATGCTGCTTGTTGTAACTCACTAAATGTCGAGTACCCAGAGACAATGCCGGAGATAACAAATCCACATCAGTTCACGAGTTCAATAAAACATGGCTTCATCTGTGTCTACTTGCAGACTGAGTATTTTGTCCATCACTCACACTTCCATCGTCCTCCCCAGACAACTGACTGACGCCAACAGCCAGGAACAGAAGCCACCCAATGATGTGACACCAAGTCTCAATCTCATCACCAGCAGCACCTAAAATGTTGAACAATATTTAATACTTTGGCCAGACATGGAATTTCATACTGCAGTGCACACTGATAGACCTCCTCGCAAAAGCCAATCAAATGATGGCATCACGGATCATAGTATGTAACCATGGTGAGTGTTGCTAACCAACTGATTTTTGCAATTGAGGCCATGGAGTTTGGGCACCCTAGCCTGATATGACTGGTGGGGCTGTTTATGACAATGACAGAACTCTTCACAGCCTGCAAAGACATGCTTGCATTTATTATGATAGTCTGACAACGTGCACATGTCGAACAAAAGTGATCTGGGTTCCTGGATCAGGGCTAATGGGCACAGCAACTGGTAGGCCCAAGGAGAAATCCAAGAAAGGAATAAAGCCTTACACCCGTTTTCATCAGTGACACCAGAAGTGAGGAAGTGTTGCTGCAGCCGCTTCTCATAAGCCTCCCAGTCTTCGGTCGCATCGTCTCAAGGGGGATAGGATGATGAGAGATTGGAGCTCTACCTCCATGTCCAGAAGAACCGACAGAACAACCAAATAGACTGAGCACTTAGAAGTGAAAGCCACACTCATCGCCAACTGTAATGTACCATAGAACACCAACAACATGGCCACAATGAACCACAGTTTATTATTTCTCCAGTCACAAGCAAACAATAGTTGAGAACATAGACACAAACTTATAGGCAACCCGAGTACTGTTTCAAGCAGCAAGTACTGTTTCAAGCAGTTGCTGACAATATGTATGAACACAATATGAGTGCAAACATCTGCAGCACTGCACTTATGAAGAGGGGGGGCTCTGGCAGCAAGCGCAGTGGATGCCGTGTCGTGTGCACACGTCATTTTGCCCATCACATGTGGCCTGTGGTGGCCGGCCTCTGCAGAAGCCAGTGGCAGAATATTCAAAATGTAGAATGCCAGCGGCCTGTTGCCATGGCAGGTATCCAAGTATTAAGTACAGAGTTATAGCAATTTTCAAGACTCTTCTAATTCATATACCAGCAGATCGAATTTTACCCTATTTTCTTCTACATTATTTCATTTTCTTCTTCAGAAACAGTTAATTTAGTTACATACAGTCCCCACAAAGTTTACCAGATAGAGGATGATCTAGTCAAAGAGCCACAAGTATGCTTAAGTTCTGAGTCAATCAATTGCTAAAAATGTACTAAGCAACTTTTATACCAAACTGATTTTAAACACTATAATGAAATAAGACCATCGGGACTGATAAGGTACTCTCAGAATTACTAAGCAACTTTTATACCAAACTGATTTTAAACACTATAATGAAATAAGACCATCGGGACTGATAAGGTACTCTCAGAATTATTGCAGTCTAAGTTGAGAGGTCGTGGTTTAGGAAACGCACATCATTTGTGTCACAATTAATTTCACAAATATTTTTTTTTTCTTTCGTACAAATTCAGAAACAACAACACTCAACACTGATTACTGTATGTACATTTACCAAGTCACACTTTTAATAACACATTGCAAGAGACCCAAAACTGCATGTTACATTTAAATATAAAGACATCACCAAGAACTTAACTATAAAAAACCCAAGAAAACAGAACACACCAATATTAAAATTCTACTATTTCATAGGGTCCCACGGACACAGTATTTCAGCAATTAGACATGCCACAAATGTCGGGTGCTCTTATGAATTGAGCTCCTAGGCGTGCCCACTCAACTTTCATCCAACCTGTGGAGAAGCCATGGAGGAAGAGGTAGCCACTGTCTATAATATCACATACTGGCACATTATCAAGACAAATTGCACACATACTGAAAAAGCACTGAGTAAAAACATTCTTTTGCATGCCCAATAAAACATGGGCAATATTGGCAAGTATCGAAGATGACCTAGGTTGCAGGAGGCTGTTCTATATCAGACTGCGTGCCAATGTGGCAAGACATATATCGGAAAACAGGCCCACAATTGAAGATCAATGCTGAGAACACCAGCAGCACACTTGACTAATGTATCGTAAGTTGGTGGTCACAGAGGACAATATATCTGAGAGTCATGTGATAAAATACAAATATACCAGGACTTTAACATCGACTTTGAAATACTGGGACAGCATCGTTGGAGAGGCCATCGAAATTCGCACCAGCGACCATCTTATCAACCGAAACTATGGCTACAATCTCAGGATGGCTTGGGAAGAAGCACTATGAAGTACTACCCCTGTTTCACACTATGAACTGGTGGTATACCCGTGGACTCTTTGATCACAAATACGCCGGGAGAAACTGAATAATCACATTAAAATTCTAGTTTACATAGAGTGAATGCCCATACCGTTGGGTAAATTTGGGTAGACTTCTTGTAGCAAATGCTGAAGGGTTTTGCGCTGCCCCTCTTCTGTCACAGGTTTCACCAGTTTCTGCAGGAATGGCTCCTCACTATTATAACAGCGGAATGGTATATACTTAAATGTCTCATCACCAGTAACTTCCATGAGTTTTCTATTGGTTGCCCAAAATGGATCAAACTTATCTGAAAATAACAAAAATACATATATAGATACTCATTTAAAAGATAATTCTGACATTAGAAGAGGAACCTACACTTACTATTAACCACTACTAAACTGATTGATCTTCAACATCTGTTAATAATATGCTTCACAGAAATTCATCTATGACATGCTTTTATGTTCCAAATTCCCACATCAACTATATGTTTCAATTTCTTAAGCTTAGCTCTCACTTGTGATTTTAGGAATTTCAGCCATCATTAAAAATAACTAAGTGCATTCTGGAGTTAAAAAACCCAGGGTAGCCTTAAAAGCCTTCACAGTACAGTGTAAGTTGAGAAATTTGTAACTAACAATGTTACAGAACCAATGAAGCTGCTGGTTTAGGCTCTTCACTCAGATCCAGACCAGATATCCCCAGGACACACCAGAAATGATACTACAGATAGAAAGCTGTTCTGATATTCCTCGAGTACAGCTAGTTGTTGTGACCACATATGCCAAAGAATGGTCCTTGATTTCAAAAAACAAATAAAATTAGTATGACCACAGACAAACAATGTCCTGCAATTCACATAACTCAATGCCACTTTGCTCCCAGCCACCTCGTGCTTACCCATCCCAATATTCATGGAAGTTGTCAATTCTCGTGCTAAAAGTGAATATTCATACCTTTTTCTTGTTCAACAACCACAACAAACTCTAGGGACTCTCAGAACTAGTAACTATCCACTTCTCCTAAAACAGTGAAAGCAAAGGGGCAGGTGATGGCTGAAGGTCCAACAAAAACCCCGAGCTCGTGGGGTAAGTCTTTCCAAGCATGAACACTGTTTCTGTTTTATGACCCTTTTTGTTCTAGGAGAGCATGACTACAAAGTGTTTCAATAATGCACCTCAACAAAAATAAATGAAGGCTGATACAAAAGTGAAATATGATGAAGAATGCTGGAGAAGACATTTGTAGTAAAGCACACTTAGCACCTCTAAAATTAAATAAATAAATAAATATACAAGTACTTCATTAATGAAACAGGAGATTATACCCCACATGAAATAGCACGAGAACAGCTCAATTTTAAATTACTTATCTTTAAGTGTTTCATCTGTAGATTGATGTCAACATTACATACACAACAAAGCAAATAAACATCATTATTTCAATTTCTTGGGAGGAATTTCATTATTGTAATGAGATATATGTATCACTCACCATTCTGCAGGCCAAGCCACAACTGCATATGGTCCTTCTTTTGCATGTTTGATACAACTTGACTTCTGTGTTTTAGAACATCCGCCTCTTTCACACAGGCCATGAAGTGTGATTCCACAGCTTCTCTAAAAGACAACATATTGTTCATAGTTTGACTAGTTTAATGATAAATATGACACTAATTATTTATGTAACTAAAACAATAACATGGACTTACCTACCAGGGCAGTGAAGTAATTCTGTTTCAGGAAATTTTTCAAAATGTACAGTTATATTCCAAGGCAAGTTACTTTCAGATGCGTACAAATCATAAAGGACACCAATTGGATAATGCCTGGAAAGAAAAAAATTATCAGCAGGGGCAAATGGCAAAATTGCATGCTGCTTTACAATAGGCTGATATTAAAATCCTTTTTGACTTGCAAGTGATATTACAGAAAGTAGAAACAAATGTAATCAATATTCAACTTACAATGGCAAACTGGTATTTAGAAACTGTAGAAGAGAAAACTCCAAATCATTATTCATAAGTTTTAAAACTCCAAACCAACATAAATTTTACATCTTAGGCTGTACAGTCTGAGATATAAAGCTCCTCAACTTGTCGTTGCCATTCTGTATCTGTCTGGCCTAAAAATACTGACATGGATTTTTGTGAGTCAATCTAGTTTACACTTCATATTTATTTTTACAGTAGAACTGCACAGATTGCTAGATTCTTATTTCTAATACTCTTGTCCCTGCTCTAAATCACATTATTTGCTTTTGGAGAATGAAGGGGCACATTGTTATTTGATGTAATATCCTTTGCCTTATCTGCCTACTGGGAAATAAGTGAACTACTCAGTATTCTTGACATACTTTCACGTTTATTTGGGATGAAAACCTACAGCTGCATGTACAAGAGTAGGTGTTTAGCTTTCAGAACTTTATGTCTGAGTGATAACGTTTATCTTCAGAATAGATTGTTTTAATGCTGACAAACCATGGACCATGGACCTTGCCGTTGGTGGGGAGGCTTGCGTGCCTCAGCGATACAGAGCCATACCGTAGGTGCAACGACAATGGAGGGCTGTCTGTTGAGAGGCCAGACTAATGTGTGGGGCTTTGCTGTGTTGGTACGGCAAACGGCTGAAAGCAAGGGGAAACTACAGCCGTAATATTTCCTGAGGGCATGCAGCTTTACTGTATGGTTAAATGATGATGGTGTCCTCTTGGGTAAAATATTCCGGAGGTAAAATAGCCCCCATTTGGATCTCTGGGCGGAGACTACCCAGGACGACATTGTTATCAGGAGAAAGAAAACTGGTGTTCTACGTATCAGAGCGTGGAATGTCAGAGCGCTTAATCGGGCAGGCAGGTTAGCAAATATAAAATGGGAAATAGATAGGTTACAGTTAGATATACTGGGAATTAGTGAAGTTTGGTGGCAGGAGGAACACAACTTCTGGTCAGTTGAATACAGGATTATAAATACAAAATCAAATAGGGCCACTGCAGGGGTAGGTTTAATAATGAATAAAAATTTTTTTTAAAAAAAGGAGCACAGGTATGCTACTACAAACAGCATAATGAATGCATTATTGCAGCAAAGATAGACATGAAGCCCACGCCTACCACAGTAGTACAAGTTTATATGCTAACTAGCTCTGCAGATGACGAAGAGATTAATGAAATATATGATGAGATAAAAGAAATTACTCAGATAGTGAAGCGAGACGAAAATTTAATAGTCATGGGTGACTGGAATTCAATAGTAGGAAAAGGAAGAGAAGGAAAAGTAGTAGGTGAATATGGAATGGGGGTAAGGAATGAAAGAGGAAGCCACCTGGTAGAATTTTGCACAGAGCATAACTTAATCATAGCTAACACTTGGTTCAAGGATCATGAAAGAAGGTTGTATGCATGGAAGAGACCTGGAGACACTGGAAGGTTCCAGATAGATTATATAATGGTAAGACAGAGATTTAGGAACCAGGTTTTAAATTGTAAGACATTTCCAGAGGGAGATGTGTACTCTGACCACAGTCTATTTGTTATGAACTGTAGATTAAAACTGAAGAAACAGCAAAAAAGGGGGAATTTAAGGAGATGGGAACTGGATAAACTGAAAGAACCAGAGGTTGTAGACAGTTTCAGATAGATTAGGGAACGATTAACAAAAACAGGGGAAAGAAATAAAATAGAAGAAGAATGGGTAGCTTTGAGAGATGAAATAGTGAAGGCAGCAGAGGATCAAGTAGGTAAAAATACGATGGCCTGTAGAAATTTTTGGATAACAGAAGAGATATTGAATTTAATTGATGAAAGGAGAAAATATAAAAATGCAGTAAATGAAGCAGGCAAAAAGGAATACAAACATCTCAAAAATGAGATCGACAGAAAGTGCAAAATGGCTAAGCAGGAATGAGTAGAGGACAAATGTAAGGATGTAGAGGCATATATCACTAGAGGTAAGATATATACTGACTACAGGAAAATCAAAGAGACCTTTGGAGAAAAGATAAGCACATGTATGAATATCAAGAGGTCATATGGAAAACCAGTTCTAAGCAAAGATGGGAAAGGAGAAAGGTGGAAGGAGTAAGGAGTATACAGAGGATCTATACAATGGCGATGTACTCGAGGACAATATTACTGAAATGGAAGAGGTCATAGATGAAGATGAAATGGGAGATATGATACTGTGTGGAGAGTTTGACAGAGCACTGAAAGACCTAAGTCGAAATAAGGCCCCCGGAGTAGACAACATTCCAGTACCACTAGTGACAGCCTTGGGAGAGCCAACCCTGACAAAACTCTACCATCTGTGAGCAAGATGTATGAGACACACAAAATGCCCTACTTCAAGAAGAATCCCAAATAAAGCAGGTGTTGACAGGTGTGAAAATTACTGAACTATCAGTTGAATAAGTCACAGATGCAAAATACTAATACGAATTCTTTACAGACAAGTGGAAAAACTGGTAGACGCTGACCTCAGGGAAGATGAGTTTGCATTCTGTAGAAATTTTGGAACGTGAGGCAATACTGACCCTCCGACTTATCTTAGAAGATAGATTAAGGACAGGTAAACTTAAACTTACTTTTCTAGCATTTGTAGCCGTTGATAATGTTGACTGGAACTGTCTCTTTCAAATTCTGAAGGTGGAAGGGGTCAAACACAGGGAGTGAAAGGCTATTTACAATTTGTACAGAAACCAGATGGCAGTTATAAGAGTCGAGGTGATAAAAGGGAAGCAGTGGTTGGGAAAGGAGTGAGACAGGGTTGTAGCCTATCCCCGATGTTATTAAATCTATATGTTGAGCGAGCAGTAAAGGAAACAAAAGAAAAATTTGGAGTAGGAATTAATATCCATGGATAAGAACTCTGAGGTTTGCCGATGACATTGTAATTCTGTTAGGGACAGCAAACGACCTGGAAGAGCAGTTTAACGGAATGGACAGTGTCTTGAAAGGAGGATATAAGATGAACATCAACAAAAGCAAAACAAGTATAATGGAATGTAGTCTAATTAAATCAGGTGATGCTGAGAGAATTAGATTAGGAAATGAGATGCTTAAAGTAGTGGATGAGTTTTGCTATTTGGGTAGCAAAATTACTGATGATGATCGAAGTAGGGAGGATATAAAATATAGACTGGCAATCACAAGGGAAGTGTTTCTAAAGAAGAGAAATTTGTTAACATCAAGTATAGATTTAAGTGTCAGGAAGTCTTTCCTGAAAGTATTTGTATGGAGTGTAGCCAAGTATGGAAGTGAAACATGGATGCTAAACAGTTTACAAAAGAAGAGAACAGACGCTTTCAAAATGTGGTGCTACAGAAGAATGCTGAAGATTAGATGGGTAGATCACATAACTAATGAGGAGGTACTGAATAGAATTGGGGAGAAGGGAAATTTGTTGCACAACTTGATTAAAAGAAGGGATTGGTTGGTAGGACATGTTCTGAGGCATCAAGGGATCACCCATTTAGTATTGGAGGGCAGCATGGACTGTAAATATCATAGAGGGAGACCAAGAGATGAATACACTAAGCAGATTCAGAAGGATGTAGGTTGCAGTAGGTGCTTGAAGATGAAGAAGCTTGCACAGATAGAGTAGCTTGGAGAGCTGCATCAAACCAGTCTCTGGACTGAAGACCACACCACAACACACCACACAACAACAACAACAACAACAACAACAACAACATCTGCTAAATGCATGCCACCATATTCAACAGCTAGGAAAATGTTTTGGAGAAAATATTGTGACAGTATAAAAATGCAAATGTCTTCTTCGCAGAATTTTGGTCACTTTATCCACCTGAATTCTAATATGCTCTGTTATCTGGCAGGCAGATGTATTCTATGGAGGAACTTAAAACAGTCAATCCCAAGTTCTATGCTAAGACTATTGTGCAATATAGTCCAGTCAACAAATGAAAATTAGCAAAGAGTCGTATGATCACAAATGTTTGTACAGTGGTAGGAGGGTGTGCCATGTACAACATACTAAAATTTCTGACCAGTGGGGAGTGGGCATTGTGGTGGGGGTGCGGGGAATGGGAGGGGGTGTAACGGTCACTTTTTTAAGTTTTCCTTGAATAGCTCAAAAACTGTGCCTTCTAGTGAAAATGTTACCCAATACAAAATAAAACTAGATTCAATTAACTGCAAAAAGACCATTTCATTTTTTCTCTAGGATCAATGGTTTCCACATTGCAGGTGATGAAAATAATCTGCAAATTATTAAAAGTAGTCTTTCAATGGTATAAAATTAATGTTCAGTTTTCTATGAAGTGGGTTAAGAACAAATATTAAATGTGTGTATCACATCTAAGTGCATATGAAGGCATAAATTGTGTTACAGAGGTGTATCAGGATCGGGATGGGGGTGTTGGGTGGTAATGGGAGGGAAGGCAGGTCATGATAGAGTGGTCATGCATTTCCCTCCTTCATAAAATTGCAAACTGAAGAGCGAGCAGGTTATTCCCCATTCTCTCTATGATTCTACATCACAATAAGCAACTACACGGTATTTCACAAAGTTGTACTGACCCTTGGGCATCTTATCTTACAAATCACTGGCAATACTGTTTACAGATGCTACCAGGGGTGTTTATTTTCCACAATGTGTGCTAACATTATGTGGAATGCAGATGTGAGTAACTAATAATACTAATACAAGAAATGTATATCGACAGAATCTATATAAATCTCAGCACACTAGTCTACACTGACCCTATTGGGCAGTTATAGCATTCTGGAAGAGGCAACTTCACCCATCACTTTCAGTTTACAGATACTATACTTTCCCAACATTTCCTGTCCAATTATCTTATGGGAGTAGACAAAAGAACTTCACTGAGCTCTTGTCTATATAGTGGAGTTATATTCAGTTTTTAAGTTGGTAGTTATTTGCAATTGTTAAGTGAGCTATTATATAATAAGGCTCATCAGCTGTAGCTGTCAACTCTACTATGTTGACGAGCCTGCCTCAAGTATAACACGCTGTCAATATGTTTTGGACAAAGTCAGTTTCACTGTGCCACTATTACTGGCAGCAATACTTTTCTCAGTATGAGGTGTACCAAATGCATCACCCTAGCCACAGCTCTCACAACTTATGAAGATGCCAACAGGCTTGAATTGGTTCCCTCTGCAACACAAGTAGGGCACTTATGTGTTACAGAACTTCAGATATTTCAACACAGGTCAGTAATGCATTACACCAGATTAGTATTCTAGACTGAACATCATCAGTCCCATTCCATTAGTCATATTCACATTCACCTTACTAGATGTGGTGGGGATGTGTGGTAACTGGCTCCACTCAGTGCAGCCCACTCTCCGAGTGCCAGCAATCCCTGAATGGAAGAGATTTATGCAGTCTCCCAGTAACAGTTACTGGTGAGAAAAGTGAAGGAACTTTCTTATCATTAATTAATCCACTATCAACTGACTACAACACCACACTTACCAATCCAATCCCTTCCCCACCAGCACTACATAGGTCACTGACATCAATACACTTACTAAATAATTACTTCTCAGCCACTGTTTATAGAAACTTATTTTACACAAAAACTCACTTAACAGCAGCAATTAAGTATTCAGTTAATGAACTCAAAATGACTAGTATATAAACACCAGCTCAGAGAAGTTTCTTCTACCCACATATGAGAACTGGACAGGAAATGCTGGGAAGGTTCTGTCTCTCTGTAAACTGAAATGCAAGCTGTCATTGTGGTGGGGGAAGTCACCTTTCCCAGAAGAATACCACACCCGCTCTACAGGATGGCTAAGAATCAATTTCCCCTCTAGCAGTGTAGAACAGTGTGCAGAGATTTTCATAGAATCTGTCCATATGTATAAGTATTATCAGTAACTCATACCTCTATTCCAGTTAATGCACTTTGTGGAAGATAAAAAACCCCAGACATTTCTGTGGATTACCATATGACATAAGCGTATGAAAATATGCGAAGTAGACTACTTTTCGTGTTGAAATGTCACTTATTTCAGATACTGTTCTAATGGTAAACAAAGCGGCATTTAGTTTCTGAACAAAATCCTGAACATGGGCTTTCCACAACAGCTTACTATCTATCCGTACGCCTAGGAACTTTAACTGTTCCGTCTCGCTTATAACATGCCCATTCTGTCTGATTAAAATATCAGTTCTTGTTGAATTGTGAGTTAGAAACTGTAAAAACTGAGTCTTACTGTGATTTAGCATCAAATTATTTTCCACAAGCCACGAACTTATTTCATGAACTACATTATTTGATAATGTTTCAATATTACACACAAGATCCTTCACTACCAAGCTGGTGTCATCAGCAAACAGAAATATTTTTGAATCACCTGTAATACTAGAAGGCATATCATTTATATAAATAAGAAACAGCAGTGGCCCCAGCACCGATCCTTGGGGAACGCCCCATTTAACAGTACCCCATTGGGACTGATCATCATTACCACTCTCAATATTGCGGAGAATTACCTTCTGCTTTCTGTTCTTAAAGTAAGAGGCGAACCAATTGTAAGCTACTCCCCATACTCCATAATGTTCCAACTTCTGCAGTAATATTTTGTGGTCAAAACAGTCAAAAGCCTTTGTTAAATCAAAGAAAACACCTAATGTTCGCAACCTTTTATTTAATCCATCCAAAACCTCACAGAGAAAAAAGAGACTATAGCATTTTCAGTTGTTAAGCCATTTCTAAAACCAAACTGTACATTTGACAGCAAATTATGTGAATTTAAATGCTGCAGTAACCTTGTATATACAACCCTCTCGATAACTTTAGCAAACACTGATGGCATAGAAATAGGTCTATAATTATCAACATTATCCCTGTCTCCCTTTTTATAAAGTGGCTTCACTACCGAGTACTTTAATCGGTCAGGAAACCGACCACTCCTAAAGGAAAAGTTACAGATATGGCTAAGTACTGGGCTAACATACATGGAACAATACTTCAGTATTCTGCTAGATACCCCGTCATATCCATGAGAGTTCTTGGTCTTCAGTGATTTAATTATTAACTCAATCTCCCTCTTGTCAGTATCATGGAGGAGCATTTCAGGTAACAGTCTCGGAACACTTTTTTCTACGAGCGCTATATGATTCCCTGTTGGGACTAGGTTTGTATTTAGTTCACCTGCTATATTCAGAAAGTGATTATTAAATACTGTACATATATGCGACTTATCAGTAACACGGACATTCCCACTACGCACTGATTCTATATCCTCGACCTGTCTCTGCAGACCAGCCACTTCCTTTACGACTGACCATATGGTTTTAATTTTATCCTGAGACTTAGCTATTCTATCTGCATACCACATACTTTTTTCTTCCTAATAACATTTTAAGCATCTTACAATACTGTTTGTAATGGGCTGCTGCAATTAGATTGTGATTGTTTCTAATGTTTTGATATAATTGCCACTTTGTTCTACACGATATTCTTATACCTTTAGTCAGCCACCCAGGCTGCCTGTTTGTGCTAGTACCCTGTTTTGAACGTACTAACAGAAAGCAACTTTCAAAGAGCACGAGAAAAGTCTTGAGAAAAGCATTATATTTATCGTCTACTGTATCAGCACTACAAACATCTTGCCATTCTTGTTCCTTGATAAGGTTTACAAAAGTCTCTACAGCAACTGGATCAGCTTTCCTAAAAAGTTGGTAACTATATTTAACCTGTGTTGCAGCACAAAAATCTTTTAGACTTCAAATTTGTGCATCATGATCTGAAAGGCCATTCATCATTTTGCTAACAGAATGCCCTTCTAGTAATGACAAATGAACAAAAATATTGTCTATGGTTGTTCTACTGTTCCCTTGCACTCTCGTTGGAAAGAATATGGTTTGCATAAGATTATATGAATTAAGGAGGTCTACCAGCATCCTTTTCCTTGCACAATCACTTATACAATTTATATTGAAGTCACCAAATATAACTAACTTTTTGTATTTCCTATAAAGTGAACCAAGAACCTCCTCTAGCTTTAGCAAAAATGTTGTGAAATTGGAGTCTGGGGATCTATAAATAACAACAGTAAGAAGTTTAGCTCCACTAAATTTAACCACACCTGCACAACATTCAAACGCCTTTTCAGTGCAGTACTTTGAAACATTAATTGACTCAAATGGGATACCGTTTTTCACATACATGGCTACTCCCCCACACCGCAAAGAGCTCCTAGAAAAGCTGCCAGCCAACCTGTATCCTGGTAAAGGAAGCTTCTGAATTATCTCCTTATTTAAGAAGTGTTCAGATATACCAATAATTTCAGAGTCAACATCTATAAGTAGTTCACTAACTTTATCTCTAATGCCTTGTATGTTTTGATGAAATATACTAATTCCCTCATTAATCGGATACCTAAGCTTTGTCGAAAGTGGTTTCTTTGTTAGAGAGACTTCCCTTAAGCAGGAATACCTGTCAGCTGACTTCAATCTAAAAAAGGTACAGCTCCAACACCCACAACTACCGGAATTTTCCCATGAGCGATCCCACCACCCCCACCTATGCTGTCACCTATAAGCTTTGCCAACCTCCCCTTTCCATACCTGTTGAGGTGCAGGCCATGTCTAGTGAAACCCGTCCTGCTGATAGACTCCATCGACACCACTGAAATGTGACTCATGCCTTCTGTCATTAGCGCACCCCCAAGTCTCATGTTATTACGCCTGACGGCTGTATTAAGATGAGGCCGATCGTGACGCTGAAACAGTTCCACGAAATGCACATTCGTGTTGCCAGTCTGAGTGGCTATCTTTTCCAGGTCACCATCTATGTCATACTCCCCATCCCTATCAATACTATTACCAGCCCCACCCACAATCACTACCTGATCCTCTTTTGTAAAATCCCTACATAACCCCCCGGCCCCCCCCCCCCCCCATGTTAAAAGTCACCTGAGCCAATCCTGCATTAGGCTTCACAATGCTGGTGACCTGGTACTCACTCCCCAAAACTTCCTGCAACTGCTGGCCTACACCTCTACCATGAGAACTACCTAACAGCAGAACCTTCTTCTTTCTCTTAGACTTTGCAACTGTCCTAGCCACTGTAACTGCTGAGGTCTGCTGCATACTTCCTACATCTACAGCTACTAGAGATTCCTCTCCACTAGACTCTGACAGTTGGTCAAATCTATTACAAACACCAATAGTAAAACTATCTGAAAATCTCCTTCTCCTAGCAGATCTCTTGCCAACAGCCAGCTCCCATTCCCCAACCCCCTTTTCCCTCCTCATCCTATCTAGCTCCTCCTGTGCGGTTTTCAACTGCACCTGAAGGGCACAGATCTTACGCTCCTGCTCCTCTATCAACTTACTCTTGCTACATAACCTGCAGTTCCAGGAGAGGATCTCACCAGAATGCCCACTGGCTTCCCTACTGCATTCCCCCCCCAGTGAAAATACTTAGAATAAGTCTCACACCGCAATCCACTACTCACGAACCCACTTCATTTACAACTGACCATAAATTTTATACCAGTAAAACACTAATCATGTTATTTTTCAATTCCCTGCAAAGCAGAAACTATCCATCCCACAGAAAAACGAATAGAACCTTTTTCGTAAGAAATTTAATGGAGTTTAATTCTGTATCAGGAAACATTTTTCCTTGAAGCTGCAGTTTTTGAATTATTCAGGAAAAACACAGAAGGTAACCTTTATACACCTCCTATACCGATGCACACAGACCACCAGTCAGCATTTTAGTATGTTGTCCATGGGTCCCCTCCTACTCCTGTACAAAAATTGGTGGCTACAGGAACTTTTCCCCTACACAACCCTTCTTTGGTCTTTGTCGACTGGGCTAATAAGAGTGGCGCAATGTCAGAAGAGAGTTTGGGTTGACTACAGAGAGATTTCTGCTGCATTAAAGTGAACAGTTATATCACACAGTGGGAGCAAAATGGCGCGGCAACTGGAAATTTACTCCAAAGTTGAAGTATGGAGGACAGTACGATTTCTGTGGGTAACTGCACACAGATTCATCATAAAATTCAAGCAGTATAAGGGGAAAATGCAATGTTGCATCCAGCTGAAGTGAAATGATACCAACAATTTGACCAAGGCCACACAGCCAAGAGTTGATGCTGACCAGGAAGGAAGGCAATCTACATTGACCACAGACTTTTCAATAATGAGGATGTTCACACAGTGGTTCTCAAATGGCTCCGTGAGCAAGGAACAGGTTTCTGTTGTCGAGGAACTGATCGATTGGTAGAATGTTCCGACCACTGTTTACAATGACTTAGTGACAATGCTGATAGTTTCGGTGTAACTTTGAAGTGTAATGTAGCATTCAATAAAAGTTACTTGGCCTGCCATAACAATGTGCACTTACTTTTGAACGTCCCATGATATTCACAGATTGGAGGAAATATTTCTGATTTACTAGCTTTTTCTGACTTTGTGTACAGGTTTTGCCAAGAATTTCATGGTTCGGACACACGAAAGAGCAGTGTGACTGAAAAGTGAGGGCAGTGGGAGAATTCCTTGTGCAATAAGACCGGTTGGTTGGTTGATTAAAGGGACCAGTCTACTAGACAGGTCTACATGACTGCAGATCAGAGAGAGTCTACTGCACAAAACCCATGGGAAGAGAAACCCAAGGTGTACGAAATGTCAATGAAAGAGAGGTAACAGATAAAAAGAAGAAAGGGAGAGACAGCAAGAAAGGCATGCAAGGTGCCCCTTCTATGGAGCATCTGGAAGCTCTTGAAAGCAGAGGTACTTCACTCAAATTGATTTAGTGTAGCAACACGGACAGGGCAAGGGGAGCACAGGGAGACAAATGATAGACAAGTCTAACATACCTCGCAAGAGGGAAGAGCGAAATAGCTGGTAGGGTTAGGGCTGGGTTGAACCACCAAGTCTGGTCTGTGCAGAGGTGGCAACAGTGCGTTCTGCCAATCCCTCCGCAGAGTGGCGGATCCTCTGCCCAGAGGAGGAAGCCACATGTTAAAGGACTATGTCCAATGCGCAGTTTGGTAAGCAGAACATCCTTCCAGCGGTGAGGCTGACATTAAATCCGCCACGCCCATGTGGTCAATTTGAGCGACCGCAGTTTGTTTCCTGTCACGTGCAACCATTCAGTCTCCCACTGACACATTATGCATCCGTCAGAAAATGAGATGATGGCGTGCAACAAGACGGGACATTGATGGATAGCACCATCCCGACACGCTTCCGGCAGCTTTGTCGGCCATGTTGTTTCCCTGTATCCCAATGTCACCCCAGGTACCCAGCAAAAGATCACCACCTTGCCACAGTGTTGAAGTCACTGTAAGGCATCATCGATGAGCTTAATCAGGATAACTTCGGTGAAGTGAATGCAGTGCACTAAGTGAGTCGGAATAGACAAGAAACCTTGTCTGGTGACATCTGTGAATCTTCTCCAGTGCCATCAGAATGCCATATAATTCCACATCATAATTCGTAAATTGCTCTGGAAGACACACTTTAAAAACCCTATTAGGGAAAACAGCAGAACAACTTAGGATATTCGCTTGCTGTGATCCATCTGTATAAACAACAATAAAACTGTGGTACCTACTTAAATCTCGAGAACAAGTTTTCTTGCATTGTGTCAAGCTTAAAAATCACTTTGGGCCTCTGAAGACGCCAAGGCAACAATGTGTTTCACCCCTCGGTGTGTATTTTGATATCTGATAGATCCAGATCCTTGCGACAGTCTGTAGCATGTATCCCAAATGGCTTGGTCGCATGGGACTTGTTCCTGAGCAGCCATTCAAAGGAGGGTTGGACTACTGCACTAAATGCTAATGACTGAAGTGACACAGAGATTTTCAGTGCCTGTTGAGCCAAAAGGATACATCACCGAATCCAGAGTGGTGGTTCACCAGCCTCCGCACACAGACTCAGAACTGGGCTAGTCCGAAAGGCTCCAGTCGATATCCGAATGTCCTCAAAGTGGACAGCGTCTAACATCTTGAGGCAGGAAGTATGGACTGATCTGTAGACAATGTTGCTATAATCTGAACAAGATTGAAAAAGTGCCCTACAAAACTGCAGGAGGTGGGACCTGTCAGTTCCCCATGTTTTTCCGCTAAGGCATTTCAAAATATTCGATGACTGGAAGTCCTTTGTTTGTAGGTCTTTCAGGTGTACAAGCCAAGTTAATTCCAAATCAAATATTGAACCCAAAAAGTGCAGTTTCTTGAAAACGTAAAATATTGTTCCCCATTGTGGGCACCGCCAATGGCCTTGCCGCAGTGGTACCAACTGTTCCTGTCAGATCACTGAAGTTAAGCGCTGTCGGGCTGGGCTAGCACTTGGACAGGTGACCATCCGGTGTGCCGAGTCTGGCTGGCAAGTGGGGTGCACTCAGCCCTTGTGAGGCAAACTGAGGAGCTACTTGATTGAGAAATAACAGCTCTGGTTTCATAAACTGACATACGAGCAGGAGAGCGGTGTGCTGACTGCATGCCCCTCCATTTCCACATCCAGTGATGCCTGTGGGCTAAGGATGACATGGCAGCCAGTTGATACCACTGGGCCTTCCAAGGCCTGTTCGGACAGAGTTTATTGTGAGCACTGGTTGCTTATAACTTCAATGAGAACAGTTAAAACTGCACATGTAGGTTTCTCTGGTGAGACCCAAAAACCAGTTGTCCTGGCCCACGTTTCCAGCCTTCTAATGGTCAGCTGTAGCTGCATCCTCGTCATCGTCATCGTGAGATCAGAGGAACAGCAGAAGACTGCAAAGTCATCCTCAAACAAAGAGCATTTGACAGGGCTCCTAAGTGCGAAGGAAATGCCATTGATAACAATGGCAAACAATGTGACAATGAGGACACTGTCGTGGTGGACCCAATTCTCTTGAACACAGCAGTCAGACAAGGCATCTCCAACGTGTTGTCAAAAATGCTGGTCCTTGAGAAAAGATTGGATAAGAAGAGGAAGGTGTCCACGTAATCCCCAGTCACGAAGTTGGCGAAGATTGTTGTACCTCCAAGTAGCGTCACATGCTTTCTTGAGGTCAGAAAACACACAAACGAAACTGTTTCGGTAGAAGAAGGACTCCTGTATCACTGTCTCCAGTAGAATAATGTTGTCAAGGATGGAACAGTAGTGCCTGAAACTGCACTGGAAGCGTCTCAGGTGACCTCGTGATTTGAGCAGCCAGACAAGGCGGAGGTTGACCATACATTCAAGAGTCTAACTCATAGAACTGGTAAGAGCTACACTCCAGTAACTGTTAGGGGCACTATGGTCCTTGCCTTGCTTCCAGAATGGAATTAATATTTCTTCCTTCAAAGTCGTGGAGTACTGTCTATCAAACCAGATCTGATTGATACAAGAGAGGAGCTGTCCTTTCACTTCAGGGCACAGATGACAAAGAATGCCATAATGGATATCATCAGGCCCTGGAGCAATGTCTGGCTGCAGACAAAACCGATTCCAGTTCCCACATGGAGAATGGAATGTTGTGGACTTCCTCATTATATGAGAAGAAATTGAGCTTCCACATCTCCGCAGTCCTAAAGAACACCTTAAAAGCAGGAGCTTGTCTGGATGAGGTTGTGACAGTAAAGAAGTGTTCAGCTAAAACCTGAGGCATGTCTTCTGGCATGTCCACCAAGACCCCATTACTTGACAAGGCCACAATGGGATGTGTACTGCCCTTGCCGGAAATCTGTCATATTGAATCCGAAATTTGCACAGTAGAAGTGGACCAATTAATGGAAGTTGTGAATTCCTTCCAGGAAGCCCCCTTCCAATCTTTTATCACTCACCTAGCATGTGCTCTCCCAGATCTGAAGGCATGAAGGTTTTCTATAGTTGGACAGTGTTTGAAGATCTGCAGAGCTGTTCATCTGGCCCCAATTGCCAATCAACAGTCGTCATTCCAGCAAGGTACAGGCCATTGTCTGAGGCAGTTACTAAACCGGGAGATGGACTCTGCGGCAACCTGTTTGATCTCACAAGTGATCTGGGCCACCATCTCCTGTTCACAAACCTTTTGTTCAAAAACAGCATGTCAACTGTACTGCAACCAATTTGCCCTTGGCATCATCCATCTGCGTGGTCTCCTGTCAGCCACCATCCCAGTTGGCAGGTGGTCACTAGAATGTAAATCAGTAGCCACTTCCCACTGAAATGAGCCTGCAATAGCTGGGGAACAAAAAAAGGTCAATGACTGATAAAACCCCTGTAGCTGTGGAAACGTGTGTCATCTGACCTGTGTTCAGAAGGCAGATATTCTCAGAATGGATGAGTCACTTGATCATCCGACCTCTGGAGCAAGTGGTAGCAGAGTCCCCACAGCACATTGTGTGCATTGAAGTTTTTCACAAGCAGGAATGGGCGTGGGAATGCCCGGAAGAGTTCCGCCAGTGCATCTGCATCCAAAGCATTGTTATGTGGAAGGTAAAAAGAACACACTGTGATATTAAAAGGTGCTATAACTTTCACGGGAATTGCTTGTGTGGTCGTGATAAGAGGAACAGGAGAGGAGTGGCATCTGTCACCAATGAAAACAGCCACTCCACATTTAGCCCTGTCTCCAGCAGTATCATCCTTCCTGTATGGGTGGTAACTCCATACTGCAGGTGTGTCGGTGACTTTAAGATGGGTTTCTTGTAACCACATGCAGAACGGTTTCTCCTAGACCAGGAGCTATAATTCTTCCAAATGTGAGTGATATCCATTTATATTCCACTGCAATACCGAAGTCCCAGTGGAAGCCATTGTTTAGAGAAGGTTATTCTTGTCTTTCTCCCTCAAAGGTGGAGATTTACCAGGGAAGTCAGGGGGAACATTAGCCAGTTCCCGGCTCTCCAGTTCCTCCGACTGGAAGTCAATATCCTCAAGAGCATAGTCCCCATCAGAGAGTGATAGAGCTCGCCGATCCAAAGGTTTAACTTTTCTTTACTTATGGGAGGAGGTGGTTACTTGGGTTGTGGAGACGGCTTAGCTGGCTTCTGATAGTGGGTAGTGGTATGTGGCTTAGGTAGTAAGCCCATTGCTGACAGCTTCCAAATAACTTCTGTTTCAAGTGGAGTGTTTCCTTGCATGAGCTCATACTTGAATCTGTGGTCCAAGTTTGTGTGGAGGCTTCGCACTTAGCGATTGGCGTCTTAAGGGCTGATGCAAAAGAAGTAGCAACAACCAGAAGTTCCACAGCTGTGAAATCTTTTTTAGCTTCACCCATAGGGTATTCGTCTCTTGACATTCAACTCCTGAATTTTCCTTTCATTGTTGTAAACCTCACACTTTTTTGCTCCACACTGGGTGATTTCTGGAGCAGTTCACACATTTCAGAGGAAGTGTACAAGGATTGCCCGATTCGTGAGCTGAGTCTCCAAAATTGCCACACATAGCCCTCCCATTACATCCCATAGTGGTACGGCCAAATATTTGACATTTTTAGCATCGCATTTGGTTAGGAACAAATGGGCGAACCTTAAGACAGATATAGCTGATGGTAAATCTGTCCCATCAGGAGTAGTAGTTTGATGAGGCCATTCCATAGGGATCCACAATACACTAGGAAAACAACTGTTGACTCAGGCAAAGCCCTGCATGCCTGAGCAAGCCTTATACAACTGGGCGAGGGGCCCGCTACAGACTGTTTTACCTCGACAGCCATTCACCTCATCAGCATATGGCATACCTTGAGGTTAAGGGATTTTTTTAAAGAGGTGTGTACCTTCCTCATGGTCCAGGCAGTGAAGCCAAGACCCTGTTCTCCAAAACACACAACATTCTACCACTGCAGAACATGGTGGTCACTGAAGCAGCATGCCCAGAGTTTACAGTGAGAGAGGGGTGGCGGCGCTTACCAGTCCTCAGCTCAGGAACCCCGGGGCCATCAAGCCCGTACTCAGCAAATGAATGCTGAGCCCCTGAGGGGGGAAGCAGCAAGAGCAGAGCCCCCAACCATCAGGGAGGGAGGGGGGGGGGGGGCAGGCATGGTTGAGCAGCCCTGAGAGCCCACTTTATGAGATATAATCGGTGGGAATACTGTTGCCAATGTGGGTGACATCATAGTAGATGTATCAGATGAAAGTTTTACGTGCTGGATGCAACTGCTTATGCTACTTCTTGGCCTCTTGGTAAGTTAGTTTGCCCAATATTCTTGTATTTCCATCTCTCTCTGGAAAATAGTGCAATCTGGCGAGCAGAGAGAATGGCACTTTCCACAATTGACACAGATGGGTGGAAATGCACAAGGAGCATTCACATGCAGCGCTCATCCACAATCTCTACAGGTTGCGCTAACATTGCAATGCTAAGACATATGTCAAAATTTCAAACACTTTAAGCATTGCACGGGAGGGGGGACATACAGTTTCACATCACCATCCCCTTCACCTTTTCAGGCAATGAATCATCCTCAAAAGCTAAGCTGAAGGCACTGTTAGCGGCGCTGTTGTCCTTTGGCCCTTACATACTCTCTGTCCATCATGTATAGCCCATCGCTCCCTGTTGGCGCATAGCTCATCATCGGATTGCAAGAGCAGGTCTTGGTGGAAAATGATGCCCTGAACCATATTTAGACTATCATTGGTAACGACAGTCACCAGTACGACACCCAGCTTGTTACAAGCTTCCCCCTACTTATACCTCCCGAGGAGATCACGAGTGTAAAATTAGAGAGATTCGAGCACACACGAAGGCTTTCTGGCAGTCATTCCTCCCGCGAACCGTACGCGACTGGAACAGGAAAGGGAGGTAATGACAGTGGCACGTAAAGTGCCCTCCACCACAGACCGTTGGGTGGCTTGCGGAGTATAAGTGTAGATGTAGATGTTTACAGGGTACTCTACCTAGTCATCACTGCTGCCGAATTTTGTTTGTCAAGGTTTGGCAAACCTAAGGCATAAAGCTTGCACTCAGCTTTAGAAAGCTGTCAAGTTGTCTTATGCCTGGACTGTTAGCAGTTCAGCAAGGGAATTACACACGGGAAATGGGTGCTCGAGTGTGTCCGAGAAGATGGACTACTCTAGACAGTGAGCAAGCTGAGTGCTACAAAATGAGAGATCCAGGAGTGATAATAAATGTGTTGAATCTGTAAGAAATATAGGTTCACCTGCATTGAGAGCAACAATATTCAGCTGCTGCATAATATCTGCCAGGAGTGCATCCCTTGCACTGACTCTGGGAGAGCCCTCAAATAGAATGGTGAGCACTGCAGTCACCAAGCAGCAAGACAGGTGTTGGGAGCTGGATGATAAATTGTAGTATGTCTGCCCTGGCAAGAACAAGTGAGATGGATATGTAAATGTTGCTAACAGAAAATGTAATTTCACAAAGGGAAATACAAACAGCAACAGGGTGTTTAGTGGAATGATACACTGTTTCAGGTGAGCGTCAATACGCCCCTCTGAGCTCGAGCTGCAGCCTCAGGAGGAAGGCCATTAAGTATTGGGGTGAAGAGTGAAATATCAAAATTGTCTTGAGGCTGTATTTTCATTTCTTGCTGGTATGTAACTGCTGGGGATAGTGAACACAGTAGCAGCTGCAGTTCTGCACTAGTCAATCTAATGTTGCGCCTATTCCATTGAAGGACAGCTACAACTAACGATGAGAGATGGCACTTGTGTTAGTAGCCATAACCCTGGCAGCTTTGGAGTGCCTGGTTTTGTATGCACTGGACTACAATGTTCAGAACCAGGAAGATCCTGCCCCATTATTTCTTCAGCAGTACAGGTTTCCTCCCCGTGTCGATAAGTTATCTCTAAAGTAGACGGTCAATTGACAATTCATGCCAATGAAGTGCAGGTTGGCCAAGTAATGTTTTTTCACAGTTTTGCCACCGAGGAGGATCTCCGAGCTGGGGAAGGGGAAGAATGTTTATCTTTATCTTCTTAGTTATTTTGCATTTGTCAGACAAGGATCTGAATTTTCACTGACCAGAGTTAAGCAGGAAATTTTCTTGGGGTATTTCCTCTTAAATTTCCCACTTTTTGTGGAGTCACAAGAGACTTCTTTTGAGGGTGAATGTTTGATAATATGTTGTGCAGGTAAAGTAGTGGATACTACTTCAGAGCTTGGGCATTTCACAATTGTGGAGCTGAGCCGAATTGTAAGTCATAGGTCTGCATGGCCGTATCCAGTTTTGGTCACGGTGTAGCCACGATAGTGCCGTAGCTGCCAGATGCCGGGTAGCAAATTTTTTCCGAGCAACCGTAAGTGAAACATTTTCCCTCACCTCAGTCTCCTGTACAGCCTACTCGGTGAGGTATACAGAGCATTCACAAGATGAAGCAACATGGTCTCCCCTGCAGTTGATGCAATGGGGGGAAAGGGTGTGTGCAATCTCTCTCATGTACATCTCTGCTACAATCTGCACATTTTGCTAAATTTTTACAAGACATAGAATATGACTGAAATGTTGACACTGGTAGCAACATATTGTGTTTGATATACAGGATTTACATTGATTGCCTTGTAATCTATCTTAATCTTCAATCAAATATAAGGAATACGTACAAGCAGACACTAATTCAATGTCTATCTTCTTTGTAACTCAACAGATTGCTTCCACATCCTGATTGGAAATGGTAACATTGTATTTCTCCCTCACCCAGACCATCAAGCAGCCTGGTAGTAACAACTCCCCATGAGCAATTTGGAGTTCAATGGGCCTCTACACGAAAGATGGTTGGTTTAAACGAGGGGGGAGGGGGGGGGGGGGCGAAGGGACCAAACTGTGAGGTCATTGCTCTCTTATTCCCAGTAAAATAATTACACAAAGGAAAGAAGAAAAGAAAAGAAAGGAGACAAACAGCACAATAAAAGGAGAATGGAAGAACGACAGAAGGACAACCAACACTATTATGGACAAAATAGGAAAAGAAAACCACAGAGAGAGGCAAGAAAATAGCAGAAGGGATAAAAACAAGAGAGCAGATGACCGTGGCTTGCCGACCACGAGAATAAAAAGGAAACGCCAGCCACTCTGCGACACATTAAAACACCCAGCCTAAAAGCATTAGACTGGAGAACACAAAGGGACAAAGGACATGCACGAAAACATATATAGAATGATAAAACCCACCATCACATATAAAACATACAACTAAATTAGCCGACAAGGTGTTCTCAGCTAAAATTAATCGCAACAAGTCCGGTAACTGAAGAGTCCATCGTAGGGCAGCCAAAGGAGGACAGCTCATCAAGATATGGGCCACTGTCAGCCGGATGCTGCACTGACACTGAGATGGGTCATCATGACTCACCAGGTAGCTGTGTGCCACCCCAACGTGGCCAATGCGGAGCCGACAGAGAACCACAGAGTCCCTGCGAGAGGCCGGCATGGAGATCTTCCCCACATTCATAGTCTTCTTAATGTCACGCAGTTTGTTGTGCATACTGAGGTTATGCCATTGCGTCTCCCAAAGCCGCAAAACCTTGCGGCGTACTAGTGAACGCAGGTCAGTTGCAGAGAAGCTAATCTCCACAAGTGGTTTCTGCATAGCGTGTTTGGCCAGCCTTTCGGCAAGTTCGCTGCCTGGGATTCTGAAGTGACTTGGGGTCCAGACAAACACCACTGAACGACTGGACCGTTACAGGGTGTAGATGGACTCCTGGATGGTCACCACCAAAGGATGATGAGGGCAGCACTGGTCGATAGCTTGTAGGCTGCTCAAGCAATCAGCACACAGAAGAAACAACTCACCAAGGCATGAACAGATGTGCTCAAGAGCACGAGATATAGCCAACAGCTCGGCAGTGAAACCACTGCAGCCGTCAGGCAAGGAATGCTGTTCAATATGTCCTCCAAGGACATATGCGAAGCCGACGTGATTATCAGCCATTGAAGCGTCAGTGTAAACTACTTCACAGCCTCGGTACATATCAAGAATTGAGAGGAAGTGGCAGCGGAGAGCCACGGTGTTAAGTGAGTCCTTAGAGCCATGTGAAAGGTCCAGGCGAAGCTGCGACCTAGGTGTACATCATGGAGGTGTATGTCAACGGACCTCAAGTATAGGAGGTAAGGGCAAGGACTCCAGTTTGGAAAGAAGAGATCGGACATAAACTGCAGTTGGAAGCCCTGACCTGGGCTGCCGATGCGAGAGATGAACCACCACAGGTGTGAAAAGGAGATGGTGATTTGGATGCACAGGAGAATTACGAACGCATGCAATGTAACTGGCCAGCAGTCGTGCATGCCTAACCTGCGATGGAGGGACTCCGGCCTCCACCAGGACACTGGTCACTGGACTCGTCCTAAAAGCTCCATGGAAGGGTGCTGCTTATGCCACTGTAGAGCTTGCTGACACTCCTTAATTGCTTCAGTGACTTCCAGCAACCACCAAGGGACTGCCATTCGCCAGGGAACCCGAAAGAGCAGCAAGGGATCATGTTTTCTGCTGCAGAAAGGATTGCTGTAGTCCCCTGCTTAACCATCACATTGATGTTCCCATCCCTGACGTGATCATGAGACAAGGATGACATGAAATATTCAATGAAGCAGTTTATGCCACAGCATCATCTGCTGCCACTGACTTATTGCCTGAGCAGTCTATATCCATTGCACCTGAAGGCCCGGTGAGATCTAGGTCCTCAGCAGACGCCAGAATCTCCACCTCATCTGCAGACACAGAGCCCGTAGGTAGCAGTGGTGTGGGAGCCACCGCAATTCCCTTGGTCTTGGGGATCTTCTTTTTGGATTTCTCTAGCTGCTCGTTTGGTTTTCCTGGCTGGGAGGACTTCACTGATTCAGTCTCCGGGACTGAGGATGAGCGTGAAGCCCTACGACCAGCTGCTTTTGAGCTCTTTAGCCAGTGGCGGGTATCATCTTTCCTACTAGCAGAAACCTGGGAAGGTTGTGACCCAAGGGACCCCTTCCAAGTGAGAGGAGCTGAAGAAGACTTATGCTTCTCCAGTGCAGAAGTAGGGACTGATATCCCTGATGGTTGGGGGGGGGGGGGGGGGGGGGGAGGTGTTCCTCCCGAAGTAGGTGGTGCAGGAGCAACAGGGAGGGAAGTGACCTCCCACCATCAAGGGGCAGGTGTAGTCTTCTGGCTCTGAGAGGTGACTGGGGTTGGCGGAGCTGATGGGGCTAGAACTGTTGTACCATTGGTGTTGTAAGATGTCATATGTACAGGATGTAAGCATTCAAATTTCCTCTTAGCCTCAGTGTAGATCAGTCGGTCCAGGGTATTGTACTCCATGATTTTCCTTTCTTTCTGGAGAAATCCTGTAGTCAGGTGAACAAGATGAATAGTGCTCTCTGCAGTTGACACACAGATGGGAGGCGGGGCACATCGAGTATGCGATGTGTGTCTGCAATCATGACATGTGATGCTGGAAGTACAGCGGGAAGACATATGGCAGAACTTCCAGCATTTTGGGGGGAGGGATATAGGGCCTTACATCACAGCCATAGACCATCACCTTGGCCTTCTCGGGTAATGTATCACCCTCGAAGGCCAAGATGAAGGCACCGGTGGCAACCTGATTATCCCTCGGACCCTGGTGGACACGCCAAACAAAATTTACACCTCACCGTTCTAAATTGGCACACAGCTCATAGTCAGACTGCAAAAGAAGGTCCCTGTGGAATATGATACTGAGGACCATATTTAAGCTCTTATGGGGCGTGATGGTTACAGAAACATCCCCCAGCTTGTCAAAAGTGAGTAACGCCCGTGACTGGGCAGAGGATGTTGTTTTGATCAAGACTGATCCAGATCTCATTTTGGAGAAGCCCTCCACCTCTGCATACTTTTCCTCTAAATGCTCAACAAAAAACTGAGGCTTCATCGTCATGAATGATTCCCAATCAGCCCTCGAACATACAAGGTAACGGGTTGAATAAGAGCCACGGCCATCCTTAGCCTAATGTTCCTCCCATGGTGTGGCCAGGGAGGGAACGATTTGGGGTCATACTTCTGTGCATGGAATTGAGCCTATGAACACTTACAGACTGCTGGTGTTTGACCACCAGCAAGAGATAATGTACTATGCTTCATCGTGTGTCATCCGCCCTGATGCCACCCACTCTGACCAGGGGCCCTCGCACAGGCGCCACCCAGCAGCAGCAAAGGCCACCTGGCAGTATGGCCATTGCCAGGAGTCCCGATGCCCCAGGATTACGGAAATCTACTCCTTGGCATACGTGGGGAGTTAACAGCGCAGGCATCACCAGATCGATCCCTGTGTTGTCAGGGAGCTAAAACCAACAGGGTACATGGCGGTCGCACTACAATGGACTGGCTACTGTACTACATATCAAGTGGAACCAAGCTAAAAAGTCAGCGTAGAAAATGATACTGCACAGCTGATGGAAAAATACGCAACCAGGAGGGTGACCTCGCCCAACAGTTGAAGAATGAACAAAAGTGCAGATCCACATTGATGAAGGATGCGATAGGTCTCAGCGCATGATGGAAACGATGCACCATGTAAGGCGCCCTTCCCCAATTGGCTCGCTCTTCAGGAAAATTTTGAAAAACAGAGGTCAAACCCTACAGAGGACCATCACATAAAGGCTGAAATGTGTGAGACTCCTTTTAGTTGCCTCTTATGACAGGCAGGAATACCTCGGGCCTATTCTAACCCCCAGACCCACAGAGGGTCTACACGAAAGACGTATCCATGGAGGTGTGTAGCTTTTCAACACTTTTTGTGCCTGGTATGCCCTATCTGTTGTGATCAGCAGGCTGGTTGGCCAATTCACTGATCTGTGGAAAGGGGACCAAACAGTGAGGTCATCGGTCCCATCAGATCAGGGAAGTAAGTCTGCCATACCCTTTCAAAGGAACCATCCCAGCATCTGCCTGAAGCGATTTAAAGAAATCATAAAAAACCTAACTCAGGATAGCCAGACATGGGTTTGAACCGTTGTCCTCCCGAATGTAAGTCCAGTGTGCTAACCACTGTGCCACCTCACGTGATCTTGATAGAAGGTTTCCGTCATATAAGTTAGAGCATGGGTTTGCAGCTGTGTCTACTTCTTGGTGAGTGATGAATGGGTTTGCATTAACAGAACTCTAATCTTCTTCTGTGTGTCACAACTACTAAGTAGTGACGTGCAGCTGGAAAGTTCATTAGTCCTTTGGTTTCTTCCCAGTTCTCTTTCTGAGATGGAGGTTGAAAGGATTGGTTTGGTGTGCACATTGCGATTTGATTGCCATGTCTCCAATGGCATACTCATTCCTGCCCAGGCTTCCCCATGAAAGGGTACTAACCTGTCTTGGGTTATCATTCACACATTTAAAACTCCACACACAGGGACCAACTGACCATTGAGAAGACACCAGCACAGTTACCCCTATCTGGGACTGCCCTTTATCAACAGGTACATGCGAGCCCTACCTGTTGACCCATGTTCTGGGAATTAGCATTACTAAGTCACACCTTAGATGTCAAATATGCCAGCCAGCCTTCGGGAACGCACAGGAAGAAAAAGAGGAGCTGAAAGGAAGACTTCAAATGCCGCAGTGGATGAAGAATGCAAGAATTCAGCGGACAAGAAAAGAAAGAAAGAATTATTCTACAAAGAATAGGAAGATAAAAGCCTGTGGCACAGGAAATGAAGTAAAACTGCAAGGGCTTGAGCCCCATGCTCACCAAACACTCATTCATATCACCACCAGACACTCAGCGATGTAGCACATTATGCACATCTCAGTTGCCTTGAGTACCTGCCAAAAGCTACAGAACTGGAACTATAGGACTACTACTATACGTATCACAGATTCCAAGATCATCAGGTGTCATCCAGATGAACACACGAGTATCCATGTGCCACGTGATGATGGCGACTACACTCAGGCCTCATCTTCAAACTACTACACGAGGCACACTGCACAATGTTGAGGTTTTGGTTGATTTGGGAGAAGGGACCAAACAGAGATCATCGGTCACATCAGATTAGGGAACGATGCGGAAGGAAGTCGGCCATGTCCTTACATAGGAACCATCCCAGCATTTGCTTGAAAGGACTAACAGAAATCATGAAAAACCTAAATCAGGATTGTCAGATGTGGGTTTGAACCATTGTTCTCCCGAATATGAGTTCAATGCGCTAACCACTGTGCCACCAGACTTGGGACAATGTTGAAGACGAGGGTGTTGCCAAGGAGTTGTGTGCTGACAGTTCCAGCTTTCATTCACCGGTACTAATTTGGGCTCATGTTACTTGTTGTTGTAACATTCACTTTCTACTGCTTTTTCTGCTATCGGCATTGTGCTTGGTTTCCACTTTCTACATAGTTTTGTGGAAGTGACCTGCCTAGTTTAGTGCCAGGCTATGACAAACGTGTGTACCCAGAAGGGTTAGCAAGTAAGTGTATTAGAAAACTGCTACAAAAGAAAAGAGTGCTTCATAAAAGATTTAAATGAGTTGAAAATCATGTTTATAAATATAAGCTGAAAGAGGCAAAACCAAACACAGGAGAGGAAAATCAGTGCATTTGATGAACTATAAAGCAAAATCTTGGTTATCAACCTGCTAAAATATCTCTACAAGCTTTAGTCATGCATAAAGTCGGTAAACAGATCAAAGTCATCTGTACAGTCATTGAGAGTTCATACTGGCACCAAACCAGAACAGTCGGTGAAGAAAGCTGAAGTGCTGAATTTCATATTCTGAAATTCAGTCCCTCCTTTCAATCATCCAGCAAAAGCTGGAATGACAGTAACTGAGATATGGAACAGAAAATAAACTACAATAGCTGAAGAGAGGAAATGTAACAGGACCAGAAGGGGTACATGTATGATTGAATAACTAACTGACTAAATTAACTATAGATTATAGGAAAGAATTTTCTTCCCTTGTAGGAGCAGCTTATCACATGTTGCTGGAGGACCAAAGTACAGGGTGTATAAAAATCATCAATTTTTTTTAAAAATTGTAACTATTATGTTATTTGAGATATGTGCGTAACAACATACTGTTGGAAAGAGCAAACACTCAAGCTTTATATGGTTCCCGCTGGGTAGCAGGAGTGGCGCCCACTTCAGTTCTAGTAAAAATGAGGTCAGGACAACAGAAAGTATTTTGTGTTCTACATTTTGCGTCATGTGTGTCATTAATAACTGTTCAGTGTGACTTTCGTACTAGGTATGGTGTGGATCCTCCTACAGCACAGGGCATTAGATGATAGCACGAGAGGGACTCTCCAAGATTTAATGCGTTTTATGCAGTTTCACAGTAAATGGTGGATGGTCCCTTTTTTTTTGCCAATAACACTATTAGAGGAAGCACAATCTCGACATGTTTGAGAACTCTCTTTTTCCACAGTTGGAGACGGATTTGAATGACTTCATTTACCAACAGTCACCCAGGCATGGAATTTGTAAATCAAAGGATTACTGAACAATGGATCGGTTGCAGTGGGTCAAATGATTCAGCCTTACATTACTGGTCTCCAAGGTCACTGGACCTGACTGTATGTGATTATTTCTTGTGGAGATTTATGAAAGACTGTTTATGTGCCTCTGTTACCAACAACAATGAATGAACTATGACATCACTGTGGAAGCTGTAACTCAAGACATGCTTGCTGCAGTGTGGGAAAAATCTGAATACCACATTGATAAATGCCATGCATGTAAAGGGAGGCATATTGAAAACCCATGAAAAAGCATGGGAAAAAAAACTGTTCGAGTTTCCCGTTCATAAAAACACAAAATTCATTATGTATGTTTATTAGTTTCAGATATATAGATGTGCCAAATCAGATGATTCTTTTTGATACACCCTGTACTTCAAGCAATAGGAAAAATAAATAGGTTATTCACATTTGCAAAAACCCATGGCTGTCAAATAGATACACATAATTATAGGCCTATATTGTTGTTACCGAATTATGGAATGCATTTTATGCTCATGATCATGAACTTCTATGGTCAATGACAATTTCCTCTACAGATATAAACACAGAATCCACTAACATTAATCTTATGAAACAAAGTGCTCCCTCTTCTTTCTCAAGTTGCAAAAAACTTGAGAGGATGGTGATCAGTTTGAGGTCATATTCCTCGCCTTCTGGGATGTGTTTGACATAGTTCTGCTTAGTCACTACGAGCCTACAGAATGTCAGACAGGCACTGTGATTGGCTTCAGGACATTCTAATGGACAGAACTCTACACATTATTCTAGCTGGGATGAAAGCTTCAAAAATAATAGTAATTCTGGTGGTATCTGAATGCGTATCGTAGGGCCGTTACCGAGTAACTGTCAGGAGCGATGCAAAATGACATGATTACATAAAGTTAGTTGTATGAAAAGCAGATTCTGGACTATGATTCACTGAACGAATCATAAGGAAATATAATTCATCCTCAATGAAACCAACTAGAATATTCATTTGAGCAATTTACGAGTATTGTTCATCAGCCCGGGATCAATACTGAGTAGTATTAATACAGGTGATAAAAAAGATCCAAAGACCCATTTTTAGTCATGAGTTTATTTTGTAAACATGACAGAATCCCACAGAGGTTGATCAAACTACAGCTGTGGGTGGTACAAGAGAGGTGGTGAGCATAACGGAGAGACATGCTGTTAAAATTCCTAGAGTGCATGTTATAAGAAGTCAGGAAATATATCACTTCCCCCTTACAAAATGATCATGATGGAAAAAATCAGCCGATTTCAAGCTTATGTAGAGGCCTACTTGTAGTCTTCTTCTTGCACACCATTTTCAAATGGAACAGAAATGGGGAAATGCTGAGAAAAGCCCCACCCTGCATCCGACCCCCACCAACGCGATGAAGGGTGAAGATAGTTACACAGCAAACAACATTCAAGATGACAGATTGAGAACAGTAGAAGTGATAAGGTAAAAAATGTAATGGACATCAACTGGAGCGTCAATAATAAAAAGTAGATGAGAGAAATAGGTAAAGCAGCAGGTGGGTGTCCCCGGGACTATGGATGCAATGGGAGTTGCCCCACCACAGCCTTCCCACCCCTGCTCCGGTGTAGTCAAGGTGTTAAAGAGCACCCATTATTCAACATAGTGATACCTATAAAATAGAAAATGTGGTCTCACAGAACAGGAGACTAATGGCATCTGAGAACCAGTTCAACTGTCTGGCCACGAGTCCATCTCGGGTGGCAGTGTCTGTACTGTGTTTGGCCCTACCTTTCCTTTAAAACAGCTTCCACTCTTGACATCATTAATTTAATAAGGTGATGGAACATTTCCTGGGGAATGGCAGACAATTCTTCTTGGAGAGCTGCAACAAGGGAAAGTATCAACGTGTGATGGGTGGCTCTGATATGGTGTGAAGCCTGCATTGAAAAATATCCCACTAGTGTACCCCTCACCTCCCATCTACCCAATCTGAATGGGTGCCCTGCCATATTGCTCCAACTTGTTCACCGGCAGAGAGCAATTAAGTACGAACAACGTTCAAGTAAATCTCTTCACTGATACTCAATGTAGAACAACAAAATTCCTAAGCCCTTCAGATAAGAAACAAGACCACACTGTAATTACTCCACTTCCAAATTTCTCCATAGTGGCAATCAATGTCAGTCACTATAACAGCCACAAATTTACATATCCATTCTTCATTCTACATCTACAACTATATCCATACTTTGCAAAGCGCATGGCATAGGGTATGCCCCGTTGTACCAGTTATTAGGGTTTCTTCCCATTCTATTCACGTACAGAGTGCAGGAAGAATGAATGACTGAATGTCTCTGTGCATGCTGTAATTATTCATATCTTATGCTCACCATCCCTCTGTAAGGGATACAAAGGGGGTCATAGTATGTTCCTGGAGTCAACATTTAAAGCCAGTTCTTGAAACTTTGTTAGTAGATTTTCTTGGGAGATAGTTTATGTCTATCTTCAAGAGCCTGGCAGTTCAGTTTCTTCAGCATCTCTGTAACACTCTCCCATGGGTCAAACAAACCCATGACCATTCATGCTGCCCTTACCTGTATACATTCAATATCTCTTTTAGTCCTATTTGGTATTGTTCCCACACACTTGAGCAATATCTTAGAATGGATCACTCAAGCAATTTGTAAGCAATCTCCTTTGTAGATTGATTGCATTTCCTCAGTGTTCTACCAACTAACTTAAGTCCACCACCTGCTTTACCCACAACTGAGTCTATCTGATCATTCCATTTCATATGCTTACTAAGTGTTACGCCCAGGTATTTCTTGGCTGATTCTAACCGTGACTCACTGATATTATAGTCATAGGCTACTACACTTTTTTTCATTTTGTGAAGCGCACAATTTTACATTTCTGAACATTTAAAGCAAGTTGCAATCTTTGTACCACTTTGAAACCTTATTGCTGGTCGGTGTGGCCTAGCGATTCTAGGCGCTTCAGTCTGGAACAGCACGACTGCTACGGTTGCAGGTTTGAATCCTGCCTCGGGCATGGATGTGTGTGATGTCCTTAGGCTAGTTAGGTTTAAGTAGTTCTAAGTAACTGATGACCTCAGATGTTAAGTCCCATAGTGCTCAGAGCCATTCGAAACCTTATCAAGATCTAACTGAATATTTATGAAGCTTCTTTCAGACAATACTTCATTACAGATAACTGCATTGCCTGGAAAAACTCTGAGGTTACTATTGTCTGCAAAGTCATTAATATACACCATGAACAGCAATGGTCCCAATAGACTTCCCTGGGGCACACCCGAAGTTACTTCTGCATCTGACGACGACTCTCCTTCCCAGATAACATGCTGTGTGCTCCCTACCAAGAAATTCTCAGTCCAGTCACAAATTTCACTTGAAACCCCCATACGAGCATACTTTTGACAACAATTGTAGGTGTAGTACCGAGTCAAATGCTTTTTGGACATCAAGAAACACTGCATCTACTGACTGCATTGATCTGAAGTTTTCAGTATTTCCTGTGAGAAAAGTGCGAGTTGGGTTTCACATGATCAATGTTTTCGGAATCTGTGCTGGCTGGCATGGAGGAGGTCATTCTTTTCAAAATTCCTTATTATGTTTGAAATCAGAATATGTTCTAAGATTCTACAACAAATCAATGTCAAGGATATTGGATGACAGTGTTGTGGATCACTTCTACTAATCTTCTTGTAGACGGGTTTTACCTGTGCTTCCTACCAACTACTGGGCACAGTGTTTTGTTCACAGGATCTATGATAGATTACACTTAGAAGATGGGCTAACTCAGCTGCAAGTTCAGGATGGAATCTGATAGGGATTCCATCAGGTCCTGGAGCTTTGTTCAGTTTTAACGATTTGAGCTGTTTCTCAACACCTCTCAACCGCACTCATCTTTTCAGTGGTTTGTGGGTTAACTTGGGGTAATACTACTGGATTTTTCCTCGTAAACAAACATTTCAAAACAGAGCTAAGAATTCCAGCTTTTGCTTTCCTGTCTCTTTTGCTGGGGACTGGACACTAACATTGGTGCCACTAACTGGAAATTTCTTTGGGATTTACAAAAGATCATTGACAATATTCAGGTATGGTAGACACTCAAGACTTCATGCAGTGCCATCTTGACAGCCAAATGCGTCTCATTCAGCATCTCTGCTATAGTCCTATGCTTTGCTTAACACCTATTATGCAGCAGTCTCTGTTCCTTTAGAAGTTCAGATCATTTCACTGAGATAACAACAACACACTAGTGCCCGAAAGATAAGCATAAATGGTGGGTAGAGGACAGGGGGGAGAGGGGGAGGGCAATTAAATGAAGAAAGGAGGGTGTGCAGTTACTGTAAATGACGTGAAATCAATCCACAAACCAGAATTTTTTTGTCTCTAGAGGAAAGTAGCACACCTTTTCCAAACAGGTTTACAATTCAAGAACAACAAAAAGCACTGCATCTGAGCCATAATGTCCCAGTTGTGTTTGCTGGTGAATGCTCCCACAGCTTCAGGCAGATCACACACAAACCACAACAGTCTTACCAATACTGAATGTGATGTGTCACTAAGTGTCATCTTGAGGCTTTGGTGCCAATATTGAAAAACAAAAAAAAACAAAAAAACAAAAAATCTTCATCACATGCCAGTACAACAGACAAACAAGAGTTATCACTCCACAAGAAGACTGATATCTGACCTAAAGCTGTCATGACATGGGACGTATTGCAAAGTATGCCAGGTGAGGTGTCCATCATGGTTGCCGGATGCTCTGAAACTACTTGCTACATCCCACAGAATGTGCTCCTCATGGTGATATGCAATAACAGTGCTCTCAGCAGCACTTCTAGTCTGCAACTGGGCACATAAATTAACAAACTTTCTTTACAAGAATGGATGTGAGTAAAATAGCTGTTTTAATTCTGTTAATGATTGTTGAAGAAGAGTGGAGAAAATTACCAAGAAGATTCTTGGCTCACCAATGGCTTGAACAGCAAATTGCTGGTTGAGGAATACTAAACAATGCTGTACAAAGATCTGAGACATGTACTAGTAGAAGTTATTCATCAACTCAATTAAATCTCTATCAGTTTTAAATTGAATACACTGGCTAACAATGAAAATGTTTTAGGCTCAAAAATAGTTAATTCTCGTGTACGCAAACTGATGCCTCTTGTGAAGTCTGCCTATCAGTATTATTTTGATATGAAAGTAGGGCACCGGGATAAGTCTTGGGCTCCACATATATGTTGCAACACTTGTTCAGTTACACCGCGAGAATGGCTGAAAAATAAGAAATGGTCTACGACTTCTGCTGTGCCTATGGTTTGCAGGAGCCTACAAACCATACAGATGACTGCTATTTCTGCTGGACTCCATGCATATAGGCAGGATTGTCTATGAAGAAAAGAAGAACAGTGTAGTACCCTAATCTTCGATTTGCTAATCGACCCATTCTGCATTCAGATAGTTTATCAGTTCCTACTCCACCTGAAAATTGTGTGTTTTAAGTAGAAAATGAAGACACTGTGGAATAAGAATAAGAAGAAGAACCAAACAAGCCTTCCACATCCCGTGACCCTGATTTTGAGGGAAAAGATGATAAACTGCACAGACTGACTCAAGTGCAATTGAGTGATCTCATTAGTGATCTTGACCTGTCAAAGGAGAAGGCAGAAATTCTTGGGTCTCACCTACAGCAATGGAATCTTCTCTAAAGTGATGTCACTGTCTCACAGTACAGAAAACATCACATGGAACTGCTTCCCTTTTTGGAGAAGAAAAACAATCTTGTTGTTTGTTGTGACATTAATGGCTTAATGAAATCTTTGAATTTGAACCATGATCCAACTGAATGGAAGCTACTCATACACTCTTCCAAACTTAATTTGAAAGCTGTATTACTTCACAACAGCAACTGTCTTCCTTCCATTCCTATTGGTCATGCAGTTCACATAAAGATGACATATATAAATGACAGCCCTCTTGGACTCAGTCACATATCATGAACACAAATGGACAATCTATGGTATTCTAAAAGTCATTTCCACACTCTTAGGACTACAATTGCGGTAGACAAAACATTGCTGCTTCTTATGTATGTGGGACAGCATGGATAGGAAACCACATTATATTAAAGCAGACTGGCCTGAAAGAAATTTTAACCTAGTGAGAAAAACGTTGTTGCCGAGCATCTCGTGGACCCAAAACACGTTGTTCTTCCACCCCTGCATATCTAGCTGGGTTTGATGCAAAATTTTGTCTAAGGTATGAACCAAGAAGGATGGGTCTTCAAGTACCTAAGAGAAAAATTTCTGAAATTAAATGATGCAGAAGTTAAGGAAGGTTTTTTATCGGATCACAAATTCCAGAACTTGTAAAGTATCCTGCATTTGACCAAGTTTTGGAGGGGGAAAAAAAAAAGGACGCTTGGGAAGCTTTCAAGGGAGTTGTTCATGGATTTTTAGGCAACGAAAGAGATGATAACTACACTCAATTGGTGACAGTGATGAGCATGGAGAAAGATTCCATCAGGACATTTCTGTTATGGAACAAAGATATCAGGGCTCTTGGAATGAAGAAATGCTTGCGGATTACTGTTGGTCTTTGTGTAGGGATGCCCCAGAACTTCATTACAAGAGGAAAGCTAAAAGACAATGATCTCATGCAGCCACCATGATTCTCTTCAGACCCAGCCATCTGCGAGGATTTCTTCCAGCAATTCAGAACTCTTAAAATGTAGCTACCATTTAAAGAATTCAAATAAATTTTCAATGTTGTTAGCATATGTAATTAAAATGTGTCTTTTTTTCTTAACCCATTAATACAAAATACTTACATCTAATGTGTATCACAGAAATTGCTAAGAATTGACTCTCATGAAGTGCGGGAAACATTCAAAAATTGTTTTTTGTTGGCCAGTGATATATTTAAAGTGTCTAATGTCAGTTAGTGCATGTATAATATCAATATTCTCAATGTTCTACTGACTATCATCACTCAGAAATAACGTACTTCACATATGTTTCAAGACTGGTATTAATTTTGTAATTTCATTCCAATGAAAGAGGGATTTTCCGAAGCTGCTCACCATCACTGAAAAAGGTATTTAATTACAAGCATGAGGCTGTATATAAAACCAAAAGATAGGTATAGATACTTCACACAAACTTGCAGAGTATCAAAAAACTTCCTGTGTATAACTTGTGTTTACTTTCCGACACAAGCTGGCAGTCACGTTTAGATTTCTGGCCACTGGGGTAATATTCCAGTCACTGGGCTATGCAACAATAATTGCAGCAAATGCATTATTTATAATAAAGAACATTGACTACTACAGATAATACTTCTACTAAATTAGTAAGAAAGGCCTAGAATCTTTTAGAAAGCAAAAGGTGACAAAACCGTTTGAAGCAGCTAGACACCAACCTCTTTAAGATCACGATGCCACAAACTACACTACAGTTTCGGCATGGCTGCATTGCCTTAGTCATATGGTGTACACAGTGTAATGGTTGCATCTACAGATATCATTTGATATTCAACAATGACAAATTATATCCAAAATGATATGTTTTTGATATATCATCATTGTATCACAGGACTGAATTGGCATACTTTGACAGCACACAAGTTACAACACTAAAAACAGCAAATATGGAAAGCCTGAACTACTGACATGTAGTCTCCCGTCATTTTATTTTAACACATCTTACCTAAAACAACATTTTTTCAGGTGATCCTCAATGTGCTGATGCTTTGAAACAGGTTACACGCATACTAACCAAATACAGAACTTAACTCCATATAATATGGCAGCTCATATGTTCTGCTTGTGATGTAAAACCGATGCCGCATTTCATTGGCCATGTTCCTCTCCACAAGGCAAAAATCTGACAAGACAGACTCTCTATTTCACACTTCATTATGTAGTGGAATGTAGAATTCTTAGCTGCAACATCACCATATCCTTGTCCACGTATGTTTTTCATATCATGTAAGAGGACATCTTAACTTCATGAAGCAACCCAGTGATTATTAGAAAGATGCACCAGAATAACTGCTTATGAAAATTAATCTTTTATTAAAAGCAGACTTTTTCGGCATTTTTCGCCATTGTCAAGAACCTGTGAATACAGTTTTGGTGAGAATGTGTATAAATGTGAATATAACTTACATTATAGCAACTATACAGTATTCATGACCAGATTGATGCGACTTCCATATTACGTCATTAGTGAACTGTATTATAGCTGTCAATGTTTTGCTTAGATGGTAACTGATGTAAATATATCGAAAATAATATGTTAATTATGGTTTGGCAGTTCTACTCTTATGACATTATATGTTTACAGAGATTACACAGACGAACAATGACATCACTTTATTACCTACATTTTGTCACCATTATCTTTTGTCATTGCATCTGCTTTAGCCATTTTCGTGTTATGAAAGTTCAGTACAGTATTTGAGGTAGTATTGTGTCTAAATTGATAAATCGGAAATAACAAATGCAACAACCAAAGATAAACGTGACAAAATTTAGTTAACAAAATAATATTGCTGGTTCATCTGTATAATCTTTGTAAAAATATAATGTCATAACAGTAGACATGTCACACTACTGTCAAACCATAATCAATATATTATTTTCAATATATTTATGTCAGCTATCATATAATTAAAACACAGAAGTTACAAGACAGTTCACTAATGACATAATATGGAAGTCACATCATTCTAGATGTGAATACAATACAGTCACTTTAATGTGAATGACATTCACATTTATACGCATTCTCACCAAAACTGTATTCACAGGTAACTGACAATGGTGATAAATGCCAAAACAGTCTGCCATTAACAAAGATTCATTACTGTGAGCAGCTATGCTGGTGCATCTTTCTAATAATCACGTCATTATCTAACATATACTGTGCTGCTTGCCCTAAAGAAGAAAAATTGTTGACAAAACCTACTGATGTTTGCTGAAAACTGTTTATGTAACACACAACTGGCTCAAGTCACAGAATGCAGAGCAGTTAGTATGTATACAAGATGTCCAACAGTGTATCTTCTGCTTATGGCAGTGCACAGATGCATTCACTTACTACAAATTTGTCAAAATTGAGACTGGACCTGTGCTCTCACAGATGAATTCCATTCCACTTTGCAAAATGATACTCACTTCAAGAGGAGGTTAGAACTGGTAAAACCATTGGACCACTGTGCAGAGAGGCCAGCTGGGTGGAGGTGGTGGTGGTGGTGGTGGTGGTGGTGGTGTCATCGGCGTTAGTGTGGGAAGACACCATGTTGCATGAGAGTACAAAGACAAGGGAACGCAACCACATGTGTGGTTTTTTTTTTTTCCTTCAAATGTACAGTTGCTCCATGACATCATCAATCGCCAGTGAGCTTATCTGAGGGATATATTTCCAACAGATGAATATATGAAAAGGAGGACTATCGAGATGTGTCCCTGTCTGAATCATATAGAAAGAGGAATACACAACTGTGAATAATTGTAGCCATAATTACTTTGCATGTAGAACATGCACTAATGTGAGTACCTGTGTCTGCATCTGCAGATATCTGCAACAATAATTACAATGTGATTAAAATATTATGAAACACTTATTCACTTACAGTCCACAAAATTGCATGAAGCAGCACCACGTGTTGGCAGACTATGTTATGTTAAAATTTGGCCATGATCACCTTCTAAACTCCTATTTTACAGCATGTGAATAACAAGGTCTATCTGCAGAATATGCAAAAAAACTGGATAAGGATTCTTCCTGCTCTCTTTCCCAGGGCTGGCAACAACTGTCAATCGAGCACTTTAATCACCCCACAGGGAGTGTCTGATCACACTTCATCTGGTTCCTTAAATTGTTCAATATCCAGATTAGAAAATAGGATATTCTTCTTTGGCTATGCACAGTTTTTATAGTATCCGCATAATTGACATGGTTGTATTCTGCGAGATTTCAGCTCTCTTGATTCGTTACCCCCTCATGCAAGCACTTTAATGTTCCATGAGGTGCACAGTATTTTCATTTGCTGTTTTGTTCCTTATTTGGACGCTGTCCATACATTCCACATGGGAAGTGATGCATCACATCTATGCCACACTGCTTGGGTGGTGTCTGGATACTTTTGATCACACAGCATAATTAAGTTAACAAACACATAGTATTTCTAACACAAAGTGTTTCTATTCAATGTATAAATTTTAAAAACAAATTCTAACTTGAATGAAATTTACACACTGCAGCATAGTAAGGGCTGATATGAAACTGCCTGTCAGATTAAAACTGGGTACTGGAAGGAGACTCTGATGATCAGCGCCTTTTGTGGGCAAGTCTGCTACCATTTGAGCTACTCAAGATTGGGTAATTCAGTTGGTAGAGAACTTGCCTGCAAAAGGCAAAAGTCCCAAGTTCAAGTCTCAATCCGGCACACAGATTTCATCTTTCAGGAAGTTTCAAATTCTAAGTTACAACACAATATAAATTACAGGCAGTTACAAAATTATAATATAAATAATAGATGAAAAATAATATAAATCACTTGAATGTATGACACAATCATAAAGTTGAGAGACGCTTCTGTAGAGAAGAAATCAGTTCAGTTTATCAGAGACAACATATCATGCAAACACACTGAAATCTGTACAGTAGCACACCAAAATTAGTTTAACAGTGCTTAAAAATGTTAGTTTACAGAAACAATGAGGATTCAGTTATTTCTATTTCTGATCTTCTGATATAGAAGAGTATCTTTTCTAGAACACATAACTGTCAGCCAGATGAATATGGCACATCAACAACACATGCTTAAGAAGAAGCAAAAGGCAAATAATGCCTCAAATGAAATTAGAGAAGATGTTTTTGAGGCATCTTTAATACTATCAAAAATTAAGCATGCAAAAATTTGAATGGGAAAAAGAAGTATAAAAAGTAAATAATTGTGAACACACTGGCATAGTTGTCAATAAAGGAAAAAATATCCTGGTATCAGTCTGAGATCATTATGAACTATATGAATAATAGAGACTATAATGACAATATTGTTTAGGCTCTTCAAGCCATGGGTACAGATGTGTGGACTTCAAGTATTCACTTTGCAAAATTAATGAACTGTTTTTACCAATTCAGGACCTATATTACACGTTTGTGTAGGTTGCATAGTTTTACTTTTTGCCACTAGACCTCACCACCCTCCAATCCTAGTGTCACTTATGTAATTTTGAAGATATGACTCAGCAGAGTGGCTGCCCACAGTGCATGCTCTGAAGGTTGTTTGAAATAGTCCATTATTGTACACCTTACATTTACTTTATCTGTTGCTTTTAACACATGAAAAAGTCATATGTCATAAGTCATATATCACATGTTTTTACAATTATTTCTTATGCTGAGCACAGCAGATGACGAAATTCTAAGTACATATACAAGTACTTCAAGTCACAACCTGCATTTCCTAGTCAGTGCAAATTGTTTCTCATTTCAAGTTTTAGTTGTTATGGCACTGCGTGAGGAAAATTCTCCCCATTATCTAATGTTTAGGCATATTTAACTTGATTGTTAGGAAACAGATTATTATAAAATCAAGAATAAATTTATGTTGTTATTTTCAGTTATCGAAGATGAAGAAATACTTCGCACACTGGAGGAGAGCGATTTCAGTTTAGCCTCAGACAATGAGTTTTAAACAAACTCAGATGAGGAGACATTGTCAAATCTGCAGTGGCTACCAAAGCCTACACAAATCAAAGTTGAAGACACACAATCTAACACATCGAAGGACAAAGTACACGGCTATAAGTTAAAGTGGACTCAATCAAATATGGCAAACAAGCAACCAGGAGAAGACAGTTATGAAGAATTGGCCCATAGTGCGTTCAGGGTATTCTTTGAATATTATGATAAGGAACTACATCTACATTCATACTCCGCAAGCCACCTGATGGTGGAGTTTATCTATCATCTCCGTAACGCTGTCGCGATTACTAAATGATCCTGTAATGAAGCGCGCTGCTCTCCGTTGGATCTTCTCTATCTGTTCTATCAACCCTATCTGCTACGGATCCCACACCGGTGAGCAGTATTCAAGCAGTGGGTGAACAAGTGTATTGTAACCTACTTCCTTTGTTTTCGGACTGCATTTCCTTAGGATTCTTCCAATGAATCTCAGTCTGGCATCAGCTTTACCAACAATTAATTTTATAAGGTCATTCCATTTTAAATCACGCCTAATGCCTACTCCCAGACAATTTACGGAATTAACTGCTTCCAGTTGCTGACCTGCTATTTTGTAGCTAAATGATAAAGTATCTTTCTTTCTATGGATTCACAGCACATTACACTTGTCTGCATTGAGATTCAATTGCCATTCCCTGCACCATGCGTCAATTCGTTGCAGATCCTCCTGCATTTCAGTACAATTTTCCATTGTTACAACCTCTCGATATACTATAGCATCATCCACAAAAAGCCTCAGTGAACTTCCAATGTTATCCACAAGGTCATTTACACATATTGTGAATAGCAACAGTCCTATGACACTCCCCTGCAGCACACCTGAAATCACTCTTACTTCGGAAGACTTCTCTCCATTGAGAATGACATGCTGTGTTCTGTTATCTAGGAACTCTTCAATCCAGTCACACAATTGGTCTGATAGCCCACATGCTCTTATTTTGTCCATTAAACGACTGAGGGGAACTGTATCAAACACCTTGCGAGAGTCAAGAAACAGGGCATCTACCTGGGAACCCGTGTCTATGGCCCTCCAAGTCTCGTGGACGAATAGCGCGATCTGGGTTTCACACGATCGACTTTTTTGAAACCCATGCTGATTCCAACAGAGTAGATTTCTAGTCTCCAGAAGTCATTATACCCTAACATAATACATGTTATAAAATTCTACAACTGATCAACGTTAGAGATATAGGTCTATAGTTCTGGACATCTGTTCAACATCCCTTCTTGAAAACGGGGATGACCTGTGACCTTTTCCAATCTTTTGGAATGCTACGCTTTTGTAGATACCTACGGTACACTGCTGCAAGAAGGGGGGCAAGTTCCTTCTCGTACTCTGTGTAAAATCGAACTGGTATCCCATCAGGTCCAGCGGCCTTTCCTCTTTTGAGCAGTTTTAATTGTTTTTCTATCCCTCTGTCATCTATTTCGATATCTACCATTTTGTCATCTGTGCGGCAATCTAGAGAAGGAACTACAGTGCAGTCTTCCTCTGTGAAACAGCTTTGGAAAAACACATTTAGTATTTCGGCCTTTAGTCTGTCATCCTCTGTTTCAGTACCATTTTGGTCACAGAGTGTCTTGACATTTTGTTTTGATCCACCTACCGCTTTGACATAAGACCAAAATTTCTTAGGATTTTCTGCCAAGTCAGTACATAGAACTTTACCTTCAAACTTGTTGAACGCCTCTTGCATAGCCCTCCTCACACTAAATTTCGCTTCATGTCATTTTTGTTTGTCTGCAAGGCTTTGGCTATGTTTAGGTTTGCTGTGAAGTTCCTTTTGCTTCCGTAGCAGTTTTCTAACTCGGTTGTTGTACCACGGTGGCTCTCTTCCATCTCTTACAATCGTGCTTGGCACATACTCATCTAATGCATATTGTACGTTGGTTTTGAACTTTGTCCACTGATCCTCAACACTATCTTTACTTGAGATAAAACTTGTGTGTTGAGCCATCAAGTACTCTGAAATCTGCTTTTTGTCACTTTTGCTGAACAGAAAAATCTTCCTACCTTTTTTAATATTTCTACTTACAGCTGAAATCACCGATGCTGTAACCACTTTATGACTGCTGATTCCCTGTTCTGCATAAACTATTTCAAATAGTTCGGGTCTGTTTGTCACCAGAAGGTCTAATGTGTTATCGCCACGAGTCAGTTCTCTGTTTAACTGCTCAAGGTAGTTTTCAGATAATGCACTTAAAAAAATTTCACTGGGTTCTTTGTCCCTGCCACCCATAATAAACGTTTGAGTCTCCCAGTCTATATCTGATAAATTAAATTCTCCACCCAAAACTATAACATGGTTGGGAAATCTACTCGAAATATTTTCCAAATTTTCCTTCAGGTGTTCTGCCACAACAGCTGCTGAGCCAGGGGGCCTACAGAGACATCCAATTACCATGTTTGAGCCTGCTTTAACCATGACTTTCACCCAAATTATCTCACATTTCGGATCTCCATCAATTTCCTTCAATTTTTGGAACATTGTTGCAGAACAAACAAATATCTATCATGTGCAAAATAATTCCGCAAATCTGAGCACAAACATTAATGAAAATCTTTCCTTTATTGGCCTTGGGATCCTTATAGGCACACTCATGTTGTCACAAGCCAGGATGTACCAGAGTACGTCACCTGATATGCCTCTTATCACTAATATTATGACACAGGATAGGCATGCGAAACAATTTAAATTTTGTAAATAATGTAGATGACCATAACAGGACTAACAAACTCTGGGTAGTAAGGCCTATAATTAATTCTTTGAAGAAAAAGTGAATCGCGTAGCCAGAATCTAAACATTTCTTAATTTATGATGCTCAGGTGGTCCCTTTCTCTGTAACATGTGGCATGAGAACGCATGTTCCACACAAGCCAAATCCACTTCGGTTAAAGAACTTTATTTCGGGTTCCACAAGTGGTCTAGTTCTTGACTTCACTATTTATATTCAGAGAGGAACATTGCCTGAATATAATTAAAAGAAATAGATTTATGAGCAGGTTTATTTACACTTTCAACTGTGACAGTTCCAAAAAACAGCGAGTAATACACAGTGACAGATTTTTTACAGGCATTAAGTCAACTGAGCTGTTAGATAACAATATGTCTCAAACAGAAACTGTCATGAAAAACAGAATTTCTGAGGTGGTTTCAGAATTGAAAGAGTTGATGGTGATTTGAATACAGGGGATTAGGACAAATATGTAAGGCAAGACAAAAAGGTGTGTGCCCTTAAATGAAAAGATAAGTCTTATTTCTCCTGTGTTGTAAGTGCAAACACCAGGACAAAAATGTGACCAGTTATACTGTTTATTCATTTTTATGATTTCACTATTGTTAATCATTTGATTGTGTACAAAAAGTCTTGTGCAAAAGAAGGAGTACCAAAATTTAACTATTTGTCTGTATTAAATTTTAGACTGAATTTGGGCAATGAGCTAATAAAAGTCCTCTCGTGTGAAAAATTTCTCTCAGTTCTACAGAGAAATATGAGAATGGGTGGGAGAGCACTGACAGTTATGAAGCTGATCAATACACCCAAGAGAAGAATCATTGTCCCCCAGCCAAGAAACCTATGTCGATATGACCAGGTTGCACATCTTCCCCAATATGTAGAGACAAAGAATGCATCTAAATGTCACTATGAACAAGACGATTTGCAAGAAGTGTAATTTATATCTGTGTGTACTTAAAAATAACTGCTTTTTAAAATTAAATGAACCAAAATCTTAAAATGTGTTACAAAATTTTTTTCTTCTACTGATTGAGACCTGAAGTACACATGTGTACCTTAAGTATTTTAGAAAATACAAAAAATGAAAATTTAAAAAATGTATTTTAGAATGTAACTCTGTAACAACAATAAGACAAATGATGAAAACATTTTTCTTTCTTTATTTTATCACTGGGACTGAAGAGGTTAATCATGTTCAATATAAGTGCACTTTGCACGATGAATGATAGGAAGTGAACAGGAAGAATTGAGAGTCTGAAGTGGACAGCCAATCACACTGCATGTTCGTAATTTCCTAGGATTCGTAAATGAAGTTAGCTAGTATTTTGTTTCATTTGTAGTAATTTAAGCTTTGCTATTAGGTACCAACCTAACCAAAACCTAGGAAATAGTGACGTATTCAGAGGGGGGGGGGGGAGTGGGGGGGGGACAGGACAACCAAGATTATAAGACTGTGTGGTTCTCCTCAATTGGTACCATATACTAATCACCCAATTGACTATGGCCAATGATGATGAACCGCTAACAGTAGCATGCAACGGAAGAGCTGTGGGAACCTTAAGTGCACTTGAACCGAGTTTTTATTATTTATTATATTTCATGGAAATTGTATAATAAAAAAATAAAAAAAAAATCAAGTGATCTAGATGGCATTACTTGTTATGCATGGTTGTTTGGTGCAATTAGGCAACATTATCATGAAGTTGAATAGGAAGCTGAAGTACGTCCAAATTGAAACATGAGATAAACATGAAAAGGATTCCATTTACTGATTGGCTTTCACATTAAAGAAAACTGAAAGCTATGAGTGAAGTCCTATAAAAACATTATAATATATCCCTGAATTTTATTTAAAGCATGGAAAATGTTTCCACAGATTCTTAATGTTTTATGCTTAACATAGGGCATTAGCAGCTGCAGAAAATTAGAAAGATAAAGGCAATGAAATCAAAGCAGTGCCATATTGGTGCCCACAAATAAAACCAAATTTATTATCGTAAACTATTTGCCTCTAATGGCCTCATTATGATGAGATGTTAAACCTAAATGTTCCAGTGCTGTTACAACATCACCAGTGAGTTTCTCTTCATTTAATAGTAAAACATAACTCACATTGTATCTAAATGTAAGGTTGAGATAACAGTCAGCAGCTTTATAAAATTAGTTCAACAAAAGCCTTACCAGTACTTTTGTTGTTAGTGTTACTGTCTGTCTTGAGCAGTCAAATAATGAGTGTAAACAGTTATTTTATCTGCAACTAAAGGAATTTTTTTTTTGCTATACTTACTATGACATGAAAACATATGTCTAAACCTGTCACAAAAATCACTAAAAAATTAGTAGATCCATTTTTGACATGTTTTTGTTCCACAGAAAGTACAGCAAAGTAAAAAAAAAAAAAAAAAAAAAAAAAAATTCTAATTATTTGCAGCTGATAAACTCGTCTGCTCATATAATTAAACATGAAGCATACTGGTTTGCACAACACGAAGGTCAGCCAAATTCAGAACCAATCCACATAGTCGACTAATGACCACCGATTTAAAATACTGGCTACTCTAAACGCACAGGAAAAAAGTTCACACTATTCAGAGACGGACGGCCCACACAGCTTCCAACACTTAAATTAAGCAATAACCGTGGCAACATGAAGGGCATCCAGCCACAACATTAAAATAAAATTACCAAATCCAGAAAAACACCATATACTGTGTGACAGAACAAACACTGGGAAAAAGTGTGTTGCAGGTGACGAACTGTATAAAAATTTTGTATGTACTGAACAATACAACACAAAATGAATCATGAAATGTGATGTTAAGCAGTATGGTTGGTTGGTTGAAGGGTTATGGGACTAAACAGTCCCATCATCAGTCCTTCATTCATTGGACAGTCCATTCGGAGTAAGCTCCATCAGCCAGAAATCTGACTGAATTATGATAGTATGTAAGAGTAGTAAAATCAAGGCATTAAAAGCAATATAGATGCCAGAGATGGGAAATAATTGCTTCTGAGATAAAATAATATAGGTCAGGTCGCCTTGCAAGCCATAAAACAGACCAGGAACCCCCACAGCTCAGCTGAGGCAAGAGACACCTTCCCCACTAGTCTGGCAGGTGTGTGCTGTCCAATGTTCCTCACAACTCAGGATGTGATGGGCAGTGCGCCTCCCACAAACATCCCACCCCATCTGATACAAAGTGTAAAAAGATGGGAATAGAACTCTCTCCAGAACAAGCATAAAATCTGTTCAACTGTCCTGTCATGATTGACCAGTATCAAAGATAAGGAATGCTTAATGTCTTGCTTTCATCTGAGTGCTGTATGAAGGAGCCCTCTTAGAAATACATCAAATATGGTGGAGCAGAGAAAAGGGCTAACCATATCTAAAAGAACTAAAAACAGAGTAAAAAAAGGGATGAACAAGGTGGCTGATGGAGGAGATATGGCTGATAGGTCCTCGGACCTACTATGCAACAGGAGACACCCCTAAACTAACCATCCCAAAAGCAGTTTAAAACATTAGGTCTGAGAAAAATCACTGACTCTGAGGAAACAAAAGACAAATTCAACTGTCCATACACCATCTGCCAACAGCAGATGCAGGATGTGTCAACCACAACGTACGGTGGCTGATTAAATAAGAGAAAACTATGGGTTAATATGGAATGACCGATGCAGAGACAATTCAGGGCAGTGGATTCCTTCTGGGAAGAATGGAAGAAGGAATGCCATAATGCTGTGGTTTCCTTGATAGCGCAGAGTTTACTAGAAGGAACAGAAGCCCATCATGTTCCATCTCCGAGTGCGTCAATATCTTACCTGCACACGCAAATCTGTGCACAGGATCGTCGAAGCGAATTTTAGGATAGTAACTGCTTCACTAGACAGTCAGCCCGTTTGTTCCCACAGGTACTTATGAGTTAGGACCAAGAGAAAGACAAATGAGCAGGGAGTACGACTAAGGTCAGAAAAAAGGTTATAAATAGCAGCCATCACAGGGTGACAAGAATAACATCGATGAATAGCCTAGAGACTGTTCACTGTGTCACTACACGTTAAAACACGGTCACGAGAGGTCTGGTCAATAATGTGTAGGGCTCTGTTACTGGCTATCAGCTAAAAAAAAGTGTTCCTTGCAATGAATGTTGATCCTAACTAGCAGAAAACGTAAAAGCAAACTCATACTATCTATGGTTTTATAGGTGTACATGATGGTAGCACTCTCCTACTCATGAAGAACAGACAGTAAAAGACACCAAAACGTCATGGGGTGCCAAACTTTAGGTTCTTCACATAATAGATAACTCCTAATCTGTGGTCTGGGTACTAACTAAGAAAATGTAAGACCTCCATCTAAAATTAGAGCACTTTTGAGTTCTGTTAAGGATGATCTTGGACTGCGTAAGGCGGGTGTATATCGTGTCCCTTGTAGCTGCGGCATGGCATATATTGGTCAAACTATCTGGACCGTGGAGGACAGATGTACTGAGCATAAACGGCACACACGATTACAGCAGCCAAATAGATCTGCTATTGCCGAACATTGCTTGGATACTGGTCACTCCATGTTATATAATAACACCGAGATATTGGCATGCACGTCCAGCTATTGGGACAGTGTGATTCGGGAGGCAGTTGAGATTAAATTAGCGAGCAACCTTGTTAACAGGGATGGAGGTTTCTGTTTAAACTCTGTTTGGAATCCGGCTCTCTCCCTTGTCAAGAAACAGAGGGACAGACTCAATGCTACCTCACCTGCGAATTCATAGTCTCACTATCGATAGCTCTGACTTTGGCCATCTTTGGTGGCACTAGTGTTCAGTGTGTGTGTGTTATCTTTCCTGCTTGGGTCCGAGAACCGAGGTATTAAATTTGCATGTACGCCGCCTGTCCGTTGCAGTTTGCCTTGAAAATGGCGGGGTGTTCTCCCGCCGAAATATCGGCGATCGCTGAAAGTGTTACCTGGCTGAATTCCCGGAAGTTATTTGAAATTTGTAACTAAGAAAAGTTTCACAAGAATACATGGGGAGCACACTAAGGGTAGTACCAGACATTACGGCAGAGGGTCTCAAGGTGCATTCCAACTCAGAAACCCATCACAAATTTGATAAGTTGCACGATTATGAAATTGTCAGATGATGATTGCCTAAGTGAGAAAGAGTTGGTACTGTTGAAACTGAAGAGGGACGATACAACGATGCCGCTGATCCATAAATCTGGCAACTATAGTTCAGCTGAGACAAGACCATAGTGTAGTAAATATGAAGTGAAGTATTGTGTTCCACACCCCAAAATGTGTGGGAGAGGAAGAATATGAGATTAAGTTGTCGCATGCCTCTAGTCCTAAAAATTGGGACTGCATTGCATTGTCCTATTGCTGAGTACCCAGAGTTCTGAACTATTGTATGACAACAGAAATGCTTGGCCTGCATTTTCATGGGAGAAAATTGGAAGCCATGGTAGTGTGTCCAAGTAGAAGTCCTTGAGAGGCCTCCCTGGAGCTGGGGTTGAGCTGAGACTACAAATTAGGAGTTATACCAAATGTAAAAGTTGTCATCATACAGCACAGGAGTAACCACTAGTTTGACAGAGTTAATTAGCCCATTGATGGTGATATGGAAGAGTGCAACACTCAGCACAGAGCCTCAAGGGATGCGACACACTTGGACCTGTGGGTAGCTGAGCAAAATATCAACTCTAACCTGAAATTATCAGAGGAATAAAAACTGACCAATAAAAATCAGTGGAGTGCATCTAAAGCCCCACTCATGGAGGGTAACTAAAATGTGTTGCAGCAGTCAGTGTTGTATGTCTTAAATACATAAAAAAGTAGTACAATGACACTTTAGCATTAGAAAATGCCTGTCAGAGTAAACATATGGTTGGTTGTGGATTGCCCCTTCCAGAAAGAATCCCAGTAGGTTGATGAAAGACTCCAGTATAATTTTTGGCTACCATCCTTTCAAGAGGTTTGTAGAGCACGTTGGTGAGACTAATCAGTCAGCAGTTGTTGACAGACGCTGATTTAACGGTTGAAATGATGAAACTACATCTCCATTGTGAAATAATGTTGAAGATCCTGCTGAGTAGATTGATTCTGTGAGTTGCATTCAGATGTTGGATCATCAGATCATGAATCAATCAGGGCCTGGTGCCATATTGGGTGATGAGTCAAGAGACTGAAGCAAACCCTACTCAATGAAAAGTTCATTATATAAATTCAGGGTTACTGGGAGAGGAGGCGGGGGTGGTAAAGAATTGAAGGATGTCTTGTCTTTTATACTTTTATGCATTTTTAAGATGGCTGGGTAAAAAGACAATGCTGAGGAAGTGCTCAGTATGAACCAATACATCAGTAGAAATATTACTGATGAAACAGTTGTTAATCTTTGGCAGCCCTGCAAAGTAAGGGGATTGGCACACACTTGGGATACAGAGGTAAACATTTCCCAGAAGGAGACTTAAGTACCTCTTGCCTTCCTTCTTACTGTGTTTAGTCAGATAGGGAGCCACTTAAAAGTTATGAGAGCAGTATGCGAAGGATGTCGACTTGAGACAGTCATGAATAGCTGTTGCAACGTCTTTGGTCCACCAGGGTGCCTGTGGAGGGTGGAGGAAGCCCATAGAAAAGATGACAGCAGTTCCAGTGGCGCCAATTATTGCAAATACATCTGACATTCTTCACACACCGACAATACGACTTCACATACAATGGTAGACCACATGATTCTGCCTTTTTCAGGAAGCGAATACCCTTCAAAAGTGATGATTAATGCTTTGGTATCGGCCTTGTTGTTTGGCGAGCCTCAGTGTATGAAGTGCGCCCCTCACTTCTCCAAGTTTCCATCTGTAGCATTGAGTCTTAGTGAAAAATGAAACACTGTGTTATGTCTATGTTCGTATGGGATTTACAGTAACAAGTAGATTGTTTTTAAGAGAGGAATGCTCAGGACTGGACAAGATTTGATGCTTTAATTAAAGACAGTGCCTATTCATAATTGACTGAGAAAATAGAGTTCTCCAAATACATTTTCAATATTTTCATCAAAGAACATTGTCATAATAGACAGAAAAGGCTCTCCATCAATCTGAGCACAAATCAGGAACTGACAGGCGTAAGTACCGCAGTTTCCTCGGTTTTTCTTTCCCCTCATGGCATGGCCAAAGAGTGAACATTCTTAGGATTGCAATGATCTGCACTAAAGAACTCAGGTCTATCTGAAGAGGCTTCTCGAGCCTCACAGTCAACAGCTGATAACTTTGTTCTTTTCACTCTGTGTGATATCTGCGATGCTGCCCATTTCAGTTGAAGGCTCTCCCCATGGACATTACCGAGCCAGAGCAATGACCACCAGGCCTTAGAGCTACTGGCAACAGTGTTTGAGCACCCCAGATGGACAGGTACCTGCTCCTTGGCACATGCACAGAGGTAACTGATCAGGCATCAATAGTGCATTCTCAGCATAGTTGGGAGTCTACTACCACACAGGTACCTCGAAAACCCTCCCATTGGGCTGGCTATAAAGTTGTGTATCAGATGACTTCCCTCCCACTGCTGTTACAAAATTTTTGAGAAACTGGAGGTAAAATCCACATGTAGCCAACTAAGAGAAGTGTTGTAAAATAAATAAAGTAAGAAAACCATTTTCTACATCCTAAAAACAAGTCAGATTGTCAACAGGGAATCTGTTCTACAGACCAAGCCTGAGAAAATATACAATCAGGAGTAAGACTGCAACACAGGAAAGGAAAAAGTATTACAATGGCTGGAGCCCTATGCTTCCCATGCATGTACTCTCAGAAGATTTGAGTAATCTCTGAGGGGTTCAGCTATATGTTTTTAGAGAAAAAGTTTGGCTAACCTACTGACTATACTCAGTTATGTTTTACTGCAAAATAAAGAGAAAGTCAATGAACTGATCACTAAAAACGAATGGGAAATTTTGTCTTTCTAGAGGTAAAATCTTCAAAATATATTTATTTTTCAAGTAAATGAGGACATAAATATTCAGTTTTGCGTAGAAATCCACCCCACCATACCCAAGAGATCATGCATGCAAATTCATTAAATGGCATTGCATAGCAGTGGAACCATTACTCAACAGTGTCTGAAGTAATAGACTCACATTGAAATTTGATTGATTTACAATGTTTTACTTACATGAAAGAAATAACTACATACCAAATCTTAAAAACTAATCACAGCTATATGCAGAAAACAACCAGATAATAGCAAATAGTTCATACCATTTAAGAGCTTGACCATTGTAGTCCAGCCACATTTCTGCATTCTGTTTATCTGGGTGTATATGACGAATGAAATGTTTACGTATCTGTAACAGTAAATGTAAACAAGATGTAATGTCAATTTCAATATACAGAGGTCAAAAATGAAGACACAAGAGAGATCAACTTGAACGTGAAGCATGGCTGACACAAACATATGGTGTAAAAATGAATAAAAAGACGGCAAGTAGTAAGGTCTCATCCCTCTTTCTACAACATATATCTCATTATGGCAGTTTAGAAAACAACAGTGCATCATGTATTCTTTTGATTTTTGAGATCCCTGCTTTAGTTACATCAGCTGTTATGAATTGGTAAGTATGCACTTATTTTATTTATAAATTGGGAAATCAGAAGTAATGACCTTTAACTGATAGAAAATGTAGATTGACATAATGTAAATTATTTTGAAATTCTTCATACGGCCTGTGGGTACAATAATGCACAACAAAATTTCACTTCCCACTTCCTTTCCACACAATTATTTAATTAAATTATGGACTTTTTTACTCACTTCCCATGAGACCACGTGAGCCAAAGCTACTTAGTCACAGACAAATCATTAATTCACAGAACACCAATAAAACAGGTAAAATTTTTAAACAATCACTGATAGTACTTATCCCGGTTTATTTTAAGGCAAGTCCCTCATTTCCATTCCCAGTAACAGAATTGTGGACCACTTACAGAGAATCCAATGTCCAGTATCCTGATTTTTAATTTCTCTTTAGGTGGATACAGTCTATGCTGATTTTATCACACTGTATATCTGATTAAATGACACAGAAACTAGGATACGTTTGGTATACCACACAAAGTAGCCCAATATTTCAAAATCATTTACCAAAACCAGAACAGCATTAATGACAACTTGGTAACAGAAACAAGATGGTATTTTCTACTCTTTAACTTTTAGATATTGTTGATCAGCATACCACAAATTTTGGTCTTAATGTTGTTAATTTATGTTTTACTTATGTGAATGTCGCACCATAGGCTACTCTATCTCTAATAGTGAGTAGTGAATCAGGCCAACAGCCTTGCCACAGTGGTAACACTGGTTGCGGTCAGATCACCAAAGGTGAGCACTCTTGGGCTTGGCTAGCACTTCAATGGGTGACCTCCCAGATCTGTCGAGCGCTGTTGTCAAGTAGTATGGGCTCAGCCCTTGTGAGGCCAATTGAGGAGCTAGAGCTGATTGACTGTAAAATAGCAGCTCTGGTCACAAAAACTGACAGCAGCTAGGAGAGCAGTGTGCTGACCACATGCCCTTCCATATCTGAACCCAATGACACCTACTGGCTGAGGATGACACAGTGATCAGTCGGTACTGTTGGACCTTCGGAGCCCTGTTCAGGTGAAGAAGAGTAGCGAACCAGCACTAAATATAACAACAGATGACTTATTCAAGTATCAAAGGACACTAAAAGCAATGCCTTGTTGATGCAGTTGTCCTCCATCTCTCACTATTCAGTTGCAGTTGCTGCAGTTCATTCAGTTGATACCTCTTTATAATACAGATGTTTATCACCAGGATTTCTCTTTCAAATGTTTTTTATGAAACTGTTATGTTAAATCAAATGCCTGATTTAGTTTTTCTTCTCTATATCATGTTAATGATTCTCATTTCCCCTTTAATTTCTTTTAATATTTGTTCATTGGATTTTCTTTCAGTCAAGTATGTTTTTGTGGCTCTTCTCCACTTCCACATTCTATCGCTTTTAATCCACTGTACTACTATTGTCATCTGTTACTGTACTTTCGAAATAGCAAAATTCATTTACTTGCATTAGTCGTTTATTTCCTTCCCTGTTTGGTTTATATAGCATCATTTTAGAAGTTTTCTATTTATTTTCATTTTGTGGGTGTTTAAGGTACCAGAAGAATATTTAATATACAGCTTATGATTTTCAGGAACCACTGTTACTACTAGGTACATCAGCAGCAAATCAAATGCATTGTTATGTGCTTAAATTTCATTTTTATCCCATTGATGCCCCTTTTCATTGTATGTATTTCACTTTCTATAAATAAATTAAATTAATAAAGATGGAGACGAAGGATAGCCTTGCCTCACAAATCTTCTTATTGACGACACTGTCTTAAAGCAACTGATACCTATTTCTCTAGTCCACTTTTTGTATATATTGAATCAATCTTTCACCTCTTTGGTCTATTTCAGTTTTATTCAGTTTTCTGTCCATCCTATCAAAAAGCTTATCTAACTCAACAAACATAGCACACATTTTCCTTTTTATCTCAATTATTGTTTTTAAAATCATCTGTAGTTACGTTAAATCAGTAAGTGGCTCGAAACAGCATATCCAGACACTACGGGATGATGATGGCATTGAAACAGAGGATGACTCGCGTAAAGCTGAAATACTAAACACCTTTTTCCAAAGCTGTTTCACAGAGGAAGACCGCACTGCAGTTCCTTCTCTAAATCCTCGCACAAACGAAAAAATGGCTGACATCGAAATAAGTGTCCAAGGAATAGAAAAGCAACTGGAATCACTCAATAGAGGAAAGTCCACTGGACCTGACGGGATACCAATTCGATTCTACACAGAGTACGCGAAAGAACTTGCCCCCCTTCTAACAGCCGTGTACCGCAAGTCTCTAGAGGAACGGAGGGTTCCAAACGATTGGAAAAGAGCGCAAATAGTCCCAGTCTTCAAGAAGAGTCGTCGAGCAGATGCGCAAAACTATACACCTATATCTCTTACGTCGATCTCTTGTAGAATTTTAGAACATGTTTTTTGCTCGCGTATCATGTCATTTCTGGAAACCCAGAATCTACTATGTAGGAATCAACATGGATTCCGGAAACAGCGATCGTGTGAGACCCAACTCGCCTTATTTAGATACAGGCTCCCAGGTAGATGCTATTTTTCTTGACTTCCGGAAGGCGTTCGATACAGTTCCGCACTGTCGCCTGATAAACAAAGTAAGAGCCTACGGAATATCAGACCAGCTGTGTGGCTGGATTGAAGAGTTTTTAGCAAACAGAACACAGTATGTTGTTATCAATGGAGAGACGTCTACAGACGTTAAAGTAACCTCTGGCGTGCCACAGGGGAGTGTTATGGGACCATTGCTTTTCACAATATATGTAAATGACTTAGTAGATAGTGTCGGAAGTTCCATGCGGCTTTTCGCGGATGATGCTGTAGTATACAGAGAAGTTGCAGCATTAGAAAATTGTAGCGAAATGCAGGAAGATCTGCAGCGGATAGGCACTTGGTGCAGGGAGTGGCAACTGACCCTTAACATAGACAAATGTAATGTATTGCGAATACATAGAAAGAAGGATCCTTTATTGTATGATTATATGATAGCGGAACAAACACTGGTAGCAGTTACTTCTGTAAAATATCTGGGAGTATGCGTGCGGAACGATTTGAAGTGGAATGATCATATAAAATTAATTGTTGGTAAGGCGGGTACCAGGTTGAGATTCATTGAGAGAGTGCTTAGAAAATGTAGTCCATCAACAAAGGAGGTGGCTTACAAAACACTCGTTCGACCTATACTTGAGTATTGCTCATCAGTGTGGGATCCGTACCAGATCGGTCTGACGGAGGAGATAGAGAAGATCCAAAGAAGAGCGGCGCGTTTCGTCACAGGGTTATTTGGTAACCGTGATAGCGTTACGGAGATGTTTAACAAACTCAAGTGGCAGACTCTGCAAGAGAGGCGCTCTGCATCGCGGTGTAGCTTGCTCGCCAGGTTTCGAAAGGGTGCGTTTCTGGATGAGGTATCGAATATATTGCTTCCCCCTACTTATACCTCCCGAGGAGATCACGAATGTAAAATTAGAGAGATTAGAGCACGCACGGAGGCTTTCAGACAATCGTTTTTCCCGCGAACCATACGCGACTGGATCAGGAAAGGGAGGTAATGACAGTGGCACGTAAAGTGCCCTCCGCCACACACCGTTGGGTGGCTTGCGGAGTATCAATGTAGATGTAGATGTAGTACCCCTAGAGCTTCCACGGCTCTTCTCTTAAATTCAAATTGGTCTTCTCTTGAATGTTGGTTACTATTAGCTTTTAAGCTCTCTTTAACAATACTTGGTAGAATTCTTTAGTATGGCTTACTTATGCCATGGTCCTGTAACTTGAACAGTCACTGGCATTTCACCTATCTCCAGCATTCTTTAACAACCCAGCATGGATATTACCTGTTGCAGGCACTTTGACATTTTTCATGTTGTTTAAAACATTGTTATGATCCAGTAACTGGTCAGCCTGTGACTTCATTTCCACTTCATCCATTGAGATTATTTAATATCTGACATTCTGATGCATTTTTCCACCTATCTGTTACTTCAAATAGCATGCAACCTTTTTCCACCCTTAACTGTTTTGCTACAACTTTCATTAAGTCTTATCTTCTTACTTATTTGTCTCACCCATTTATCTTTTTGTATGATGAATAGAGTTATTTAGTTTTTGATTTTTCTGTTTCATTAATTTTTTAAGCTTTTTCATTCTTTTCTGTAATTCAGTATTTCTTGTATCACCCACGGTTTCCTTGTCTTCTGCTTTTCATTACTTAGTATATCCTGCACTCCTGTGACGCTATTGCCTTATTTCCTCACAGCTTAGAATTTCCTAATTTATCTAGTCTGTCTCCACTTGAAATTTCTCAGTGGTGTCTTAATACTTCGCAATTACTTACTTGACTTAGTCTCATTTGTACTTTGATGGTTTTTTAAACATAATACTACACTTTACTGTAACTATTACGTGATCACTAAGTCAAAAGCATGGTGACAATGATTGGATTTTATTTGGTTTCTTACCTTTGTTCGACTAGAATAGATTTTATTTTGTATCTAGCATTATCTCCTAGTGCTTGCTAGGTGCTGTTTCTATTTCAAATTCTGAGCCACGTGTTTGTTTGGACAATTTCATAGTACTAACAGAATTCTAATAGTCTTTCACCTCTGCTATTCATGTTTTCCAAACCAAATTTGCCAACCCTTTTTGGATTGTTGTGGCTGCCCACAAAGGAATTAAAAGTCTCCCATTATTATAACATCATTTTTCTTTGTTACTCGTAGAAATTGTTCTGCCATTTGGGAAGTAAACTTGTTATCCATGGAAGAAGCCTTTGGCTTTACCATCAGTAGTCAATCATCAATATGGTAGGTATTAATCACATTTGTTCTTCCATTTACCCCTGAGAACATTTGCTCCACCACTAGAGACCACGTATTACCACCCAGTTTCCAATACACCTAAGCACATCTAGTTCAGTATGTTTCATGATTTCTTCCAATTCTTCACTTTTACAACTTCTGAACAGTGTTTCACACTGAATGTCGCGATTTTCAATTTTTTTTATTACATTTAGTATTGTGAGGATTTTACTGCCTGATGACTTGTGTAGCCTTGCAGTAGTGTCTTCCCTGCTGAGTCATGGGCTCTGATTCCAATTATCAGTGGTGTGATTTATTCCCTTCTCCCTTTCCATTCTGGCCACAGAGTTTGAGATATCCTTAAGGACCTTTAATGTGGCAATTTGTATTTGCCTTCAGCATTCTCCTGCCACTGATCGTCAGTGAGATTCATCCAACTTCCAGTTTCTCAACAACAGAACAACCTTCCTCACAGTGTCATGAAGCCTTTTTTCAGTCCATGCTTATACTGGTCGCCTTTGGGGATTCACGCCCCTAGCCATGATGAGGAGTGTCATGGCATATCACTTCACCGGAAATAGGACCTAATGGCATTTTTTACTTCCATCTTACCAGTCAACGAAAAAAACAATCTTGGCGAAACGAAGTGTAAATTTTTTGAAAAAGTATTCAGTTACTATATGGAAAGTGAAAACCACTAGATCCGCATGCCTCTTAAAAATAAATGCAGAAGGTCACTGGTAACTGCCTGTCACAAACTGACAGCAGATCAGCAGGACATAAAAGGAAATATTTTAAGGAAAGAACTCATTGTAAATGTTCATTTCAAGAGAAAATTTCAACTCCATCAAACCTATAATGTCAATTACGGGACATTTCACATCAAAGGGACCAATATTAAAAAGTGTCCCCACTTGACCCTCTCCAAATATAATAAAATTTTATATGAACGTTCCATATTGCCTTTGATGGTTGTATATCAAATTCCAGTTCAGTATCTTCAGTGGGTGAATTTTTAGGGGCTTTTAAAAAGAGGCTACTCGCCTTCACATCATGTACAAAGTGCAAATGTGTCAAGTCTGCTAGGCTTTTTTAAAAATTCTAGCAAACATTTGGTCATTTGCTTTAATATACGTAGACAATTTTTTATGCTGAAACACACCATGGAAAAAATTAAGGATTTAGCCACACCTAAATATAGATACAGCTCTCTGAAGTGGCTAAACAATTCACCGCACTATTCTGAGAGCCAAGGTTTGACCAACCAGTACTATTTTTCTTATGAACCAATCACACCAAAACTTCAGGGGGGGGGGGGGGGGGGGCGCTATTCCTGCCTTCGATGCCTATAAATGGATCAAATTTAATTAACATTGGATGCCTAGATGAAAAGATATGCATCTGCACAGCTGGCCAAAATTTTCTATGAACAAATTTTAGGGTATTTTTGGGGGGACAATATCTTAACTGTGTCACGCTCAATCCTCTTTTTCTAGCCACAGCTGGAAAGAGCACGCTTTAAGCTTTCAGAGGTATATTGTTTAATTTCTGGATCTTGCATCTTGATGAATAAAAATGCCTATCAAAAGTAAAGAAAATGGATTATCAATGGATACAAAAGTTAATAAAATTTGAATTTGTAAATCAAAATATGCATGATTGTAGTGTCTTAATAGTATAAGATATGCCTGTGGTTTAGGGAATGTAACTGTGCCAATTATTTATTGTATAGAATACAAATATAATAAAACCTCAGAAAATGCTCTTAAGACTATAAAATCTAGAAGATGGTAATGGAACGCTATGTTACGTCAGAACGTTTTAACTCTACAATGCATGGTGGCGCATATCTGCATTGTGACTCAGTTTCCACAGGCATTATAAAGCAGCAATAGTTTTTCAAGGCTCTATCCTCACAGCAGTGATACAGTGCCGAATCACCTGTTGCTTTCATTATTGGCAGTTTTCCCAGTGGTAGTCTTCTGTGCAGTGTTATCTTTGGTGTTGACATTGTACAGGGTGTTTCAAAAATGACCGGTATATTTGAAACGGCAATAAAAACTAAACAAGCAGCGATAGAAATACACCGTTTGTTGCAATATGCTTGGGACAACAGTACATTTTCAGGCGGACAAACTTTCGAAATTACAGTAGTTACAATTTTCAACAACAGATGGCGCTGCGGTCTGGGAAACTCTATAGTACGATATTTTCCACATAACCACCATGCGTAGCAATAATATGGCGTAGTCTCTGAATAAAATTACCCGAAACCTTTGACAACGTGTCTGGCGGAATGGCTTCACATGCAGATGAGATGTACTGCTTCAGCTGTTCAATTGTTTCTCGATTCTGGCGGTACACCTGGTCTTTCAAGTGTCCCCACAGAAAGAAGTCACAGGGGTTCATGTCTGGCGAATAGGGAGGCCAATCCACGCCGCCTCCTGTATGTTTCGGATAGCCCAAAGCAATCACACGATCATCGAAATATTCATTCAGGAAATTAAAGACGTCGGCCATGCGATGTGGCCGGGCACCATCTTGCATAAACCACGAGGTGTTCGCAGTGTCGTCTAAGGCAGTTTGTACCGCCATAAATTCACGAAGAACGTCCAGATAGCGTGATGCAGTAATCATTTCAGATCTGAAAAATGGGCCAATGATTCCTTTGGAAGAAATGGCGGCCCAGACCTGTACTTTTTGAGGGTACAGGGACGATGGGACTGCAACATGGGGCTTTTCGGTTCCCCATATGCGCCAGTTCTGTTTATTGACGAAGCCGTCCAGGTAAAAATAAGCTTCGTCAGTAAACCAAATGCTGCCCACATGCATATCGCCGTCATCAATCCTGTGCACTATATCGTTAGCGAATGTCTCTCATGCAGCAATGGTAGCGGCGCTGAGGGGTTGCCGCGTTTGAATTTTGTATGGATAGAGGTGTAAACTCTGGCGCATGAGATGATACGTGGACGTTGGCGTCATTTGGATTGCAGCTGCAACACGGCGAAAGAAAACCCGAGGCCGCTGTTGGATCACCTGCTGCACTAGCTGCGCGTTGCCCTCTGTGGTTGCCGTACGCGGTCGCCCTACCTTTCCAGCACGTTCATCCGTCACATTCCCAGTCCGTTGAAATTTTTCAAACAGATCCTTTATTGTATCGCTTTTCGGTCCTTTGGTTACATTAAACCTCCGTTGAAAACTTCATCTTGTTGCAACAACACTGTGTTCTAGGCGGTGGAATTCCAACACCAGAAAAATCCTCTGTTCTAAGGAATAAACCATGTTGTCTACAGCACACTTGCACGTTGTGAACAGCACACGCTTACAGCAGAAAGACGACGTACAGAATGGCGCACCCACAGACTGCGTTGTCTTCTATATCTTTCACATCACTTGCAGTGCCATCTGTTGTTGAAAATTGTAACTAGTGTAATTTCGAAAGTTTGTCCGCCTGAAAATGTACTGTTGTCCCAAGCATATTGCAACAAACGGTGTATTTCTATCGCTGCTCGTTTAGTTTTTATTGCCATTTCAAATACACCGGTCATTTTTGAAACACCCTGTACAATCTTAGTGTTGAGTTCTGAATGTTTGAATAATCAGTAATCATTGTTGTAGCTGAAGGTAAATACTAAAACAATATGTTTTGATAGCCTAATTTGTATATTTTATACACAGACAAGACTGAATCAGTCACAAGTAATTTACAAAAACTGCAAGATTTTACCATGTGTAACAGCATCCTACATTGTGCTTCAAACCACAATAATCATGAGCTTTCAAAATTGCTTTGTTATAGGTTAATAAACTATTGTATAAAATGAACCAAGAGACCCTTACAACCTGCTACTTTAGTGGATCAGATGGAGCTGACTGTCATAAGTAATCACCACTCTATTATGTTAAAAAGTAAACTACAACCAGTCAATGAAATGTCACCAATGGACAAGGAGCATCAACAATGTAGGTCTGAGTTGATTTTATTGAAGATGCTCAAATTTGTTCATACCATAATGCCCTGTTGCTGACAAAATTTCAATTACTGCAGAGGACTAGCTGCAACTCATTTGGTAGAAGAAAACACATAACCAAGAAGGCTTTAATACCAGTACCCATTGCAATGTCTGATAGGTTGAAGTTACTCACTAATGAAGTTTTTAAACCTGGTCAGAAAATTTGTACCAAATGTAGATACGAAGTGGCCCAAAAGGAATCACCCCACCCGGATAAATAAGAATCACCATCCACTGAAGACAAAGATGTTGTTGACGCTAGCTTTAGTGCTAATACTTCATTATCATAACTTGAAGAGTCACCATTAAAGCATCAATGGATCAGCAAAAGCGATTCAATGGGATACAAAAGCACAAAGTTCTGAAAGCCCAAGACAGCATTACTAAGGTAATTGCCATGGCAGCTGGTGTGAGCCAAGTAGATATTGCTCAAATACAAATGGAAGAGTGCCAAAAATGTAAAGATATGGACCTCTTAATTGAATAGCTTAATTAAGTTTCAGATTTCAAGCAATTACTGTAAAGTTCAAATTTTGGCCGTGGCCCTAAAAAGCTAAACTATTGAAAATATGGCTAAAAGATTTGCTGTTTCAACTAAAATGGTGAAGAAGACTAGGACACTAAAGATGGAAGATGGGATTTTGGCATAATCTAGCAAACCAAAAAGAGAAAAAGCTCAATGATGAAGTAAAACAAAATGTCCTCAATTTTTTCGAAGATTTTTCTCATTTATGCCCGGGCAAAAAGGATTGTGTTGCAGTAAGAATAAATAGGGAAAGATTCACAAGCAGAAATGTCTGCTTCTCTTTAATCTGAAAGAAATGTTCATTGCTTATTGCAAGTAATATGGGAATCAATTGAGCTTCTCAAAGTTGTTTGAGCTTAGGCCAAAATGGTGTACTACAGTTGGTACTTGTGGATCACATTCAGTATCTGTTTGTGCAGTTCATCAAAATGTCAAATTAATGTTGGCTTCAGCAACATCAATCCAAGACGATTACAAGGATTTGATGAAAAACCTGTATACGGTTTGGAATCAAAAGACTGTAGGCTGAAACGTTGTGAGGAATGCCCACGAAAAATGCAACTAGAGGCTTCTCTTGACTATGACTCTGAAGAAACAATGAAATAAAAGCAGTTGATCCATACTGATAGCCACAAATTGGAGACACATCAGAACTATTGAAGATGTCATGGAAGCATTGATTCTGAAAATTACCATTGTAAGGAGCCATCCCTTTGTGTCACAACACTAAAGTGCATACCTTAAACAGTTAAAAGGAAATCTTGCAGAAAATGAATTAGTTATACTGATGGATTCTGCTGAGAATTATAGAATTATTCCTTTGTTGTTCAAGGTGCTGTGCAAGAATTTCATTGGGTGAATTATCATGCCACATTACATCTATTTGTTGTCTATTTTAGTGGCAAAGAATGTCAGTGTTAGCATTTGTATTATCACCAACTATCTCCATCACGATACCATTGCTATCAATGCCTTTCAAATAAAATTAATAGCATATTTAAAGACAAAGACTGAAAACATTATGAACATTTATTGCTTTAGTGGTGGTTCAGCTGCTCAATTTAAGAATCTTAAAAATTTCATCAATTTATGTCTGCACAAAAAGGATTTTGGCATCACTTGCCGAATGGAAATTTTTTGGAACAAGCCACAATAAATTGCCCTGTGATGGTTTTGGGGGAACAGCAAGAACACTAACTGCCCAAGTTAGTCTGCAGAGACACTTAGATAACCAACTATTGACCCCATATGATTTGTTCAAATTCTGTGATGCTAGCATTCCAGGCATAAAGTTTTTTATGTGCCAAAAGAAGAAACGGAAATAATTCAGCCTGATCTAGAAACAAGGTTTGCCAGGGAAGACACAATTTCTGGATCAAGAGAAAATCATCAATTTAAGCCAATTAGTTGCAATCAGCTCACAGTAAATGAGAGTTTCCAATGATGTTACAGCATTCCCAGTTAATGCCTTCAACACAGATAAAGAAATTTCAACAATCTCAATTGCATGTTTACAATGTTGCATGTGTGTATGACAATTTTTGGTGGGTTGGAAATGTGTGTGAAGTTACACATGAACAACGAAATGTCCTCAGCAGTCTTATGCACTCACATGGTTCTGCTCACTCCTTCCATTGGCCACCTGCTAAAAACACCTGCTAAATTCCTGAGAAACATATTTTCATGACTTCAGAAGCACCATCAACATGATCATCAGGAAGACAATAGTTATCCACAATATGTCCTTGATAAAATCATAGAACTGTTTAACCAAAAATGAAACTGACTTTTTAGCATTTTTGTTTTGGAAATTTGCTGTGTTGTGTATTACAGTTGTGTTTATGGCATGTGTTAAATTAATGTTTGAAACTGATCATACAATTGAATAAAAAAATTAATTATGGAACTTAATGTGAAGAATATTTCATTTTTCAATCTTCTCTAAGTGCTAAAGTAATAACTTTTGAAACACATTCTTGCACATCAAAACGCAAGATTCAGAAATTAAACAATACAACTTTGAAAGCTTTCAGTGTGCTCTTTCCAGCTATGGCAACAAAACAGGATTGAACATGACACAGTTGACATATTACTCCCCAAAAATACCCTAAAATTTGTTCATAGAAAATTTTGGCCAACTGTGCAGATGCATATCTTTTCATCTAGGCATCCAATGTTAATTAAATTTGATCCATATAAAGACATCATATGGTATGAATAGCCCCCTGAAGTTTTGGTGTGATGGGTTCATATGAAAACTAGTACTGGTTGGTCAAACTTTGGTTCTCAGAATAGCACAATGAATTTGTTAGCCACTTTAGAGAGCTGTATCTATATTTAGGTGTGGCTAAATTCCTAATTTTTGCCACGGTGTAATTCAGGATAAAAAGTTGTCTATGTATATTAAAGCAAATGACCAAATGTTTGCTAAAACTTTTAAAAAAGCCTAGCAGACTTGGCACATTTGCACTTTGTACATGATGCAAAGGTGAGTAGCCTCTCTTCAAAAGCCCCTAAAAATTCAACTACTTAAGATACTGAACTGAAATTTGGTATATAACTATCAAAGGCAATACAGAACCTTCAAACAAACTTTCATTAGATTTGGAGATGGTCGAATGGGGACCCCTGCCCCCCCCCCCCCCCTTGACATGGAATGACCCTTATGTATTTTGTTTAACATTGTAAGTGTGGTTGTGACAGCATGTAAAACTTTACAAGGGATTGTCCGTGCTCCAACTTCCAAGTGCATCTTGGTATTGCCTGATTCGCTTAGATAATGAAGTAATGAGGTTTTTGTTCCAATTGCGAGAGTAATACAATGTACTTATTGTACCAAGAACCTTAAAACAATGGGTGCTACAGTGTAAGTAACATTATTTTCAGAGAAACCCTTCATTTGCAAGAGAAAATAAAGACAAATGCAATAAATAATTTAACATAGTTCTCATTACGCTTTTGCGGCATGTTAGGATTTCTGCAACAAAAGCATAATGAAAACTGTCACCACAGCACAGAGTCCACCTTTAAGACAAAATCATTAATGATATTACAACACTGATAGTGCAAAAGCGGGGGGGGGGGGGGGGGGGGGGGGGGGAGAGGGAGAGAGAGAGAGAGAGAGAGAGAGAGAGAGAGAGAGAGAGAGAGATTCATATTTTAGCCAGCCAAATTTTCAATTATGACCTCTCTTCCTTCAAATGGTGGATAAAATTAAAGCAATAATTCATGAGCCTTTGAGCTATTTCCAAAATGGTGAATAGGAGACCAAACTTCGATGAAGAAAACATGTTAACTTTAACCAAATGCCACCGAAAGAGTCATTTGGAAATTCTTTAAAACAAAAGTTTCTGTAGTCACTGTTGGAAGTTTGTTAATCATTGTATAATACATCAGCAAGAGAGGTATGCTGGACATGATGAAAATGATTATACAGCACTTCTTTAACACACTCAAGACTTTACCTTTAGACATTGCCCAGGAAATTTTCTCTGGCATTTCTGATGGGAAGATTCTGTACAAAATTTCTATTCTGGACACTATAGTGAAAAAGTCTGGTGTGGACAGGTCCTTTGTAGCTGCCACAATATGAGTTCCTGCCACCTTGTCCTCACCACCTCAAGACCCATTATTGACCAGTGGTAAATAGCGCTAGCAGGTGGAAGTAAGTTAACCTGCTGAGTTCCAAAAGCTGGAGAAAAATGTATGTAGGCAATGTATGTAGGCAAAGCAAACCAGATATTTTTTATTAATATGGGCAAATTCATTAATTCAATAAAAATTGCAAATTCTTTTTTCTTATAATGTCCTTCAATCTTGTGTGCCTGCACCAAATACTGTGCTTCCATTGTAAATGCTGGTACTCACAGTAAATCATCTTGTGACAGATACGGCAACTATAGCAGCAACTAAAATGGAATAATCAATGTTTTTTTGTGATAGATATGCATTCCCATTCCCCTCACACAGCTCATGTACCTTTTCAAATTTTTGTATTTAACTGCTGTTATCACATTCAAGAGGGAAGTAATGAAACACAATACAGTCAGTTTTGACTAACAATGCTATCAATACGTATGGTGACTGATCTCATGCAATCACACATATTTTAATTATGAAAGTTCAGGAATCCTGCAAAATTATGAGTTTTTATGGCAGGAATGTTCTTGTGTTTAATTCCTGTAACCACATAAAAAATTGTAAATACCAGTCCATACTGAGAAAGTAGTGATTTTGAGAAGGAACATAGACACTATCACACAATGCAGAAAGTGTTAAAAAACCAACTGCTATTGTTGGCTTCAACAACTCACAATCAAACTACAATCTTCAGTCTTTGCTGAACAGGTTAGCTCATTTAATTATTTGGGATTTTTGATAACCCACGATCAATATGAAGAACCGAGAAATTACTTAAATTTTGACTTGTGCATTGCCCATAAACACAACACTTATGACAAAACAAGAATGGACATTCAGTGCCTATTCTGTTCCTCTAAACACGATGAACCAAAGAGCTATCAAAAGAGTTGTAATGAAATTCTTGATCAGAATGGCTGCAAAATATCAGACAGGAATGAAAGATACTCAATATAAATGAAGACAGCAGGAAGATAGTATGTCTGTGAAAAAGGCTTCATTCTACAAACCAACTTGTTAGTGATATGTTGGGGTCAATGGAAATGTCTGATCTGACCCATGATGTAAGGGCGTGTGATGTTATTATGGCAAGGAGTTTAGTTTATGAGTTGGTTGTGTTTGTATGTCATCTTGTTGTGTATGATGGTACCCTTTGGTTGGTTTTTATTTTTTTTCTAATATTATTTTTTTTTTAGGGCACAAAACTGCTATGGTCATTAACACCCGGTCTGTGACTTAGGAAAAGGTAAAAAAAACGAAACTGGAAACCAGCAGCAATGGGAGCAAAACTCAAAAAACTGAGGAAACTAAAAACAGAAGGAAAGCTTTAAAAACCACTATAGAAGGGGGGGTTGTTTGTCCCCAAAAAGAGCTTCAAATGACTGACGTCATCTCACTGGCATTAATAAACTCGAGAACACGATAGGCTGAGCGCGTGTCATCTGCTAAAATGGAAAATATATCAGGCAACAGCTGTAGGCGGGCACGTAATGAGAGTAAAATAGGGGCTCTCAAGTAAAAGGTGTCTCACCGTCCACAGTTAAGAGCAGTGGGGACAGAGTGGGGGAGGATCACCACATAAAAGATGTCGATGGTTAAAAAGACTGTGCCCTATCCGGAGTCCAGTTAAAATTACCTCCTCCCGACGACGAGTTCGGGAGGAAGAGGTCCAAGCACAGGGAAGAGCTTTCACGTCCCGCAATTTATTATTGGGAAGCGTCGACCAATGTGCGTGCCATAAAAGAGCAACACGATGACATAAAACACTCTGTAGATCGGCGAATGGAATCATGCGAATAGCTGGCTGAAGAGAGACTGCAGCCTTGGCCGCTATATCGGCCGCCTCATTTCCACAGATACCAACGTGTCCTGGGATCCAGAGGAACACCACAGAGATGCCCCCCAAGTGAAGCAAGTGGAGGCAGTCCTGAATCCAGTGGACCAGAGGGTGGACAGGGTAGAGAGCTTGGAGACTGAGGAGAGAGCTGAGCGAATCTGCACAGATAACATACTGTATCCGCTGATGGCGGCGGATGTATTCGACAGCCTGGAGAGCAGCGTAAAGCTCCGCAGTAAAAACCGAACACTGGTCGGGAAGCCGAAATCGATTTGGGGTGTCGCCAACAATATAGGCACTCCCAACACCAAACAATGTTTCTGAGCCATCAGTGTAAATAAATGTAGCATCCTTCATTTGTGCGCATAGAGCAGCAAATGACCGACCATAAACAAGAGAAGGGGTACCATCCTTGGGAAACTGACAAAGGTCACGGAGCAGGCAGGTCCGTGACCGGAGCCAAGGCGGTGCTGTACCCCAAGTTGTCAAGAAAGTCTTAGGAAAGTGGAAGGAAAGAGAATGTAGCAGTGGACGGAAGCGGACTCCCGGTGGTAGTAGGGAGGAAGGGTGGCCTGCATACCCTAAATCCAAGGAGCCTTCGAAAAAAATGTCATACGCCAGATTAGCAGGCATGGAAGACAGGTGGCTAGCATAACGACTCAGAAGGACAGCTCGCCAATTGGACAGTGGAGGTTCAGCAGTCTCAGCATACAGGCTTTCCACAGGGCTGGTGTAAAAATCTCCAGACACTAAACGTAATCCACAGTGGTGGACAGAGTCGAGACGCCGAAGAATAGATGGCCGAGCAGAGGAGTAAACTATGCTTCCATAGTCCAATTTCAAGTGCACTAAGGCCCGATAGAGGCGGAGAAGGACCACTCGGTCCGCTCCCCAGGAGGTACCATTCAGGACACGGATGGTGTTGAAGAATCGCAGACAGCGAGCTAAGAGACAGGAAACGTGGGAGGACCAGCACAGTTTTCTGGCAAACATAAGACCCAAGAATTTAGCGACATCCGCGAACGGGAGGTTGACAGGGCCTAGATGTAGGGAAGGCGGAAGAAACTCTGTACGACACCAAAAATTAACACAAACGGTCTTACTGGGAGAAAAGCGGATGCCGGTTTCGATGCTCCAAGAGTGGAGGCGATCGAGACATCCTTGAAGACATCGTTCAAGAAGGCTGGTCCATTGAGAGCTGTAGTAGATCGTAAAATCGTCCACAAAGAGGGAGCCCGAGACATCAGGAAGGAGACAATCCATAATCGGATTTATGGCAATGGCAAACAGTACAACACTCAGCACGGAGCCCTGGAGTACCCTGTTTTCTTGGGAGAAAGTACAGGAGAGAGTGGTGTTCACCCGCACTCTAAATGTGCGCTCTGCCATAAATTCACGAAGAAATAGGGGCAGCCGACCTCGAAAGCCCCAAGAGAACAGTGTGCGGAGGATGCCTGTCCTCCAACAGGTATCGTATGCTCTCTCCAGATAAAAAAATATTGCTACTGTTTGGCGTTTCCTGAGAAAATTGTTCATGATATAAGTGGAGAAAACAACAAGATGGTCAACTGCAGAACAATGCTTTCGGAAACTGCATTGGGCAGGTGTTAAAAGACTTCGGGACTCCAGCCACCAGGCTACACGGCAATTCACCACACGCTCCAAAACCTTACATACACTACTCGTGAGAGAAATGAGGCGATAGCTAGAGGGGAGATGTTTGTCCTTTCCAGGTTCCGGAACAGGGACAACGATAGCTTCCTGCCATCTTCTGGGAAAAGTACTGTCGGTCAAAATTCGATTATGAAGGTGAAGGAGGTAACGCAGACTATGGTATGATAAATGCAGCAACATTTGGATGTGGATACCATCCAGTCCTGGGGCGGAAGAGCGAGAAGAAGAAAGTGCGTGTTGGACTTCGCGCATGGAGAAAAAAGTATTATAGCTTTTGCGATTTTGAGAGGAGAAAGCAAGAGATTGCACTTCCGCTGCACGTCGGGTAATTTGAAGAGCTCGAAATCTCAGCAAAGTGTTGACCCAATGAGTTAGAAATTGCAACGGGGTCCACTAATGTATCATACACGACAGTGAGCCCAGAGACCGGGGAGAAACTAGGCGCGCCAGATAATTGCTTAATTCGACTCCAAACTTCTGAGGAGGGAGTGAAGGTGTTAAATGAGCTAGTAAAGAAGTCCCAGCTTGCCTTCTTGCTATAGCAGATGACGCGACGGCATCGCGCACTGAACTGCTTATAGCAGATACAGTTGGCCAAATTAAGATGGTGCCAGAAAACGCGAAGAGCACATCGCCGCTCACGTATTGCGCCACGGCATGCCTCGTTTCACCAAGGAACTGGGGGGTGCCGGGGCAAATCGGAGGTGTGAGGTATTGAACGTTCCGCAGCTGTAAGAATAACTTCTGTAATATGAGTGACCTCATCGTCGACGCTAGGAAAGTGGCGGTCATCGAATGTCGCTAGAGACGAAAAAAGTGTCCAATCAGCTTGGGTAAACTTCCAGCGTCTCGGGCGCATATATGGCAGTTGTGGCTGCAATCTAAGGACACATGGAAAGTGGTCACTTGAGAGTGTATCAGCAAGAGCGAACCATTCGAAGCGCAGAGTTGGCGGAACAGTACCGACCGAAAGGTCCAAATGAGAGAAATTTGTCATGGAGGCAGACAAAAATGTAGGGTCCCCAGTGAGGCAAACAAGATCCGCTTGGTGGGAGACGTCTATCAATAGTGAGCCGGAGCTGACAAGGACACGGAGATTCTCAAAGCGGGTGGTGGGCATTGAAGTCCCCAACAAGCAAATAGGGGGCTGGAAGCTGACCAAGAAGATGAAGGAGATCAGCTCTTGCCATTGATGTGGACGATGGAATGTATACAGTACAAAGAGAGAATGTGTATCCAGAATAGGAAAGACAGACAGCGACAGCTTGGAAGGAACTGTTTAAGGGGATTGGGTGATAATGGAGAGTATCATGGAGAAGAATCATTGAGTCCTGCATGTGCTGGAGTGCCTTCAACAGAGGGGAGATCAAATCGGACTGACTGAAAGTGGAGGAAACCAAAGCGATCGTGGGAACGCAGCTTTGTTTCCTGAGGACAGAAGATGACCGGCGAGTAGGACCATAAGAGGATCGACAATTCATCCCGATTGGCTCGAATGCCGCAGTTATTCCAATGGATAATGGACATAGGGTGGACAGAAAAGGGAAGAATGCGACCAAGGTTGCCCTCAACTCAACGACTGCTCAGAGCAGGCGACCGACAGTGTGGAACGGCATTCAGCCGAAGGCAGAAGATCCTGATCCATAGGTTGTTCGGCAGCAGCTCCTGCCACCAGCGATCGGCTGGTTGATCGGCCACCAGCAGTGCACCTCGGCGACACAGGAGACGGCTGAGGGTGGTTACCGCCAGGTGGTGCTGTAGATGAGGCACGCCGTGGCGGAGAAGGAGAGGAACTAGGTTTCTTATTAGCCTTCTTGGAAACAGGAAGTTGAAATGGAGGAGGAATCGATGGTTGTGAATTCGGGATATGTAAAAAATCATCACGAGTAGGCTCTTTTATGGAAGTCTGGGTGTCTCATTTTGGAGCTCGGGATTTAGCAGAACCCGATGAAGGGTGAGCCATAGAGTTGAGTATGGAGAGGTTGAACGGGCGATTTTTGCGCTGGCCGATCTGATGACTGTGGCACTAAAGGTGAGATCACTTTGTTGGCCGAGGAGAGGCAAGGACAGTGCTGTATTTACCTGCATGAGGCACAGTGGGCTTTCGACTGGTGAATAACTTTTGAGCAGCAAAGGTCGACACCTTTTCCTTCACTCTTATTAACTGAATGAGCTGTTCATCTTTAAAAATGGGGCAATCTCTAGCGGAAGCAGCGTGGTCACCCATACAGTTGATGCAATGAGGGGATGGAGGTGGACAAGCACCCTCATGGGCATCCTTGCCACACGTAACACATTTGGCCGGATTGGAACATGACTGGCTGGTATGATTGAACTGCTGACACCGACAGCAACGTGTAGGGTTTGGGATGTAAGGGCGAACGGAAATTATCTCATAGCCCGCTTTTATGTTTGAAGGAAGTTGAACTCTGTCAAATGTCAAGAAGACAGTACGGGTTGGAATGATGGTCTTGTCAACCCTTTTCATGACTCTATGAACAGCCGTTACGCCCTGGTCAGACAGGTAGGTTTGAATTTCCTCGTTGGACAGTCCGTCGAGGGAGTGTGTATAAGCGACTCCACAAAATGAATTTAAAGTGCAGTGCGCTTCCACCCAGACAGGGAAGGTGTGTAGCAGTGAAGTATGCAGCAATTTTTGTGCCTGGAGGGCACTGACTGTTTCTAACACCAATGTGCCATTTCGTAATTGGGAATAAGACTTTGCAGGACCTGCAATGGCGTCGACACCTTTCTGAATAATGAAAGGGATGACTGTGGAGAAGTCTTCACCTTCGTCCGACCGAGAAACAAGGAACTGTGGCAACGATGGAAGAATTGTCCGTGGCTGAGCCTCATTTAACTTTCGGTTGCGAGCAGACATAGTAGATGATGAGGAAACCATTGCGGAAATATCCCCCATGATTACTGGCATCTCCAATAGCGCGCTCCTTCCTTGTGGGGGCCCTCTCTGAGGGCACTCCCGCCTTAGGTGATTTTTCATACCTCAGGTCACACCTCCCAAGAAATGGACGGAGGGACCAATCAGCACTTTCCGAAGGTATCAGCTCGGGTAATCACCACTCCCTGGGCCTGGCCGTTACCAGGGGGTACGTACGTGTCCTACCTGTCTACTCGGGGCAGGGAATTACGCATTACCCCATCACCGGCTACACATGGGAATGCGTGGGTCAGCCTTCAGACACGCACAGGGAGGAAAAAAAGAGAAAGGGAGGAACAAAGAAAAGGAAAGAAGAGAAGAGGTAAGGAAAAAGAGTCGCTAAGCACGTATCCAAAAAAGAGTTGTGGACCCCCTGTGTGTGTGTGTGTGTGTGTGTGTGTGTGTGTGTGTGTGTGTGTGTGTGTGTGTGTGTGTGTGTGTTTTCCGAGGGTTATGTGGTGCATTGGGTTCATTTGAGCTCTGGTGTTGGTAGAGCGGAGTTGTTGGCAGTGTCTGCGACTTAAGGATTGAAATTGTTTTCAGTGAGTTATCAATTAACTTTTTTGTTTGTGTGTCTGTGTTTTCCCATAGGTGTTATTGGTTTTCTGTTGGTGGTGTGGTAAGATGTATAATTTATTGTGAGGCTTCTCTTGCTAGGTATGGATATGACAATCAAGTTCAACAGCGCGATGTTACGGGCAGAGATGGGGGAGAACATGATGTCCATGATTAAGTTCCTGCAGATGTTTGGGTTAATAGCAGAAGTTGTGAGGTATAGCGTCTGCTGAGAGAATATGAAGTTGGCAAGAGTTCCGACATCTCAGACCAGGGAAGGATACATGTGGCGGTGTCTGAAGGACAACCTTTGGTGTTCCATTAGACACAGTACCTGGTTCAAGAAATCTAGGTTCACCATGACAGAGAGTGTTCTGATTACTTACTATTTTTGTGATAGATCCTCTATTAGTTTTTGTGCACATAAGATTGGAGTGAGTGAGAGGATGGCGTTAGATTGGTTTTCGTTTTGTAAGGAGGTGTGTTCTGAGTATGTGAGGTACAGCGGTAAGTTGGGTGGGTTGGGGGAGGTGGTTGAGATAGACCAGCCACAGTTTTGGAAGAGGAAGTATGGGAGCAGCAAGTGGTGGGCCTGTTACTTCCGGAGGTGGGTATGCTGATTGTGTTTTCAGTGTTTTGGAGGGGTATACTAAGAGAGAATTTGTGGGGTTGATTGAAGAATATATTGAGGAAAGGACTACTGTAGTTGCAGATTCTTTTTCGTCATACAAGGATTTGGGGAAGATGGGCTATGTTGTTGTAAGCCGTAGTTTAGAGTTTAAAAATTACGAAACAGGGGCATGTAGTAATACAATACAGAGGTTTGGGGGGGGGGGGCAGTTAAATCAGTCATAGGGAGGGGGAAGAGGCGCTCTTCTAACCTGCACTCTCACTTACATGAGCATTGTTGGCGGAAGAGCGTCCCTGGGCATTATTGCATTTTTCTGAGGGCAGCGAGTAAGATGTGCAGGCCGAGGGTGGTTTGTTGAGTGGGTTTGGTATGTGTGTGGGGGGGGGAGGGGGGCGAGGGGGGAAGAAGGGAGGGGGGGCGTTGTGGGATTAGGTGGGTGGATTAGGGGGGGGGGGGTCGTGGTTGTTTTATGATTATGTTGGAGAGGGCCTTTTCTGTTGCAGCTGTTTTTGAGTTGTAATGGGTGACTGTGTTTCATTTGTTGTGTGTTTTTTATTTGTTGGCGGTGTTTTGATTTTTTGGCGTGGGGAGAGAGATTGGGCTGGCCAACCTAGTGTGTAGCACTGGAATTTATTGCTAGTACCTAGTAATTTTTTTGGGTTTATTGTTCACAAGTTGTAATGTTTTGTGTGTTTTTGAAGTTTGTAGGTATTTGTTTTTTGGTATCATCAACTGTGGTTGACCTATATAGGTCAAGGCAAATGTTCAATTCAAATTTTTGTCATTGTAGGTGTGTGTGTGTGTTTTGGTATCGTCAGCTGTGGTTGACCTATATAAGTCAAAAGAAATGCTCAATTCCAGTTTTTGTCATTATAGCTATGTGTGTGTATTCTGGTATCTTCAGCTGTGGTTGACCTATATAGATCGAAGGAAATGTTAAATTCCAATTTTTGTTGTAGCTGTGTTCTGGTATTGTCAGCTGTGGTTGACCTATATAGGTTAAGGAAAGTGTCCGATTCCAGTTTTTATTGCTTTATGTGTTGGTTTTCCGGTATCAATAGTTCCGGTTGAGCTATATAGGTCAAAGGAAGTTTCCGATTCCTGTGGATTTTTGTAGGTGCAGCGGAATGTAGTAATTTTGTGTTTTTTCTTTTTTTTCGGCATTGTTTGAGATCACGACATGCATTTTTTATGTTTATATTTAGCTTGTCCCCTAAAACTCCAATTTCCTGCAGTTGTCCCGTAACTATGATTATATTTTTGGAGGTAGATGTTACTGTCGTATTTATATTTATTTTCGTGTTTGTTGTCGTGTTTATCTAGTGACGTCACAGTAGTCATATTGGAGAATGGTCATAACTGCCACATTGATGACGTCATGGGTCAAAGCAGATGGGTGGAATCAAACGCTTCTGTAATCCCTGAGGAGATGTTTGAACTCACATTTGAACAGAATGCACCAAATGGATAGCCGTGATGATCATCACCAACTATAAATGGCACTGAACTTTTGCCAATGTAGCCATAGTGAGTTGTTATACATTAGAACATCGACACACAGTTCTTTGGGAACTGTTTGGAATATTAATTCCCATAGAAAAGTGTCGAAAACACACTTACAATAAAAAGAAATACAGCAAAAGAAAAACATAAAGCTGCAAAACAAAAATCTGATGGGGAATACTGTGCTATTGTGTCATTAAACTGCACTCACCCATCATCATTTTTTAAATCCAAACTAAGTGTGCAGTCTATAACTATGTCAACAACTACAAAGTTGTTACTGCCATCTGGACACAGACAAAACAAGTTTCCAGAATAAGAGAACTATTTTGCAGTAGTGCTGCAAATTTAACAATGCAAATGCAGTTCAGTGACAGCAATAAGGGTTCGACACAGCCCCACACATGTTCAAGTAAATTAATTAATTAATTAAAGTCTGAAACACATGTCACCATTTGGGGCAGGCAATGGAAAAACTATGATGGTGGTCACACAATGATGTGCAATGCTCTGCTGAGAGACCAAACACACCCAAAAATACATAATAAATAATGGGCCAATTCCATGCATGACACACTAGATGTAAAAAATGTTTCACACAGAGAACAGACATGGTAAAAGAGTTGATATAGTTTCCGACCACCATCATCTGGCCTATGTAGAGATTTTGCCCCTCTCAGAAGCACGGTAACAACAGACAAGTCTTAAAAGCTCTTAAGACCAAGACATTCCTCTTCACCTCAAACAAGATCAATATGAGAAAAAGAGATTTTTTTTTTCTTTTACAAATGTTAAACATGGACATCTGAAGCTTGGGGGGGGGGGGGGGGGGGAGAGACAGACAGACAAAAAGAAATGACACTTTTTACAATGCATAATCATCAAATGTTTAAAGATACTGTGGATAAGCAAAGAGACAAAACACATACAGGTCCTTCAGAAAATGGAGCACTTGCCATTAACACACTGTACAACTGATGTGTAGGCTGTACACTTTGACATGGTGGTCTATTACAGACAGTAGCCACAAATCACAATGAAGATCTAGAACAAAGTATAATGAATTAAAAGGAATAAGGCAAGAAATTAGAGAACAGAAAATAAATATTACTGAAAACTAATATTCAGAATGAAGACTAAAGAACAACATGAGCACAACCATTGTTGCAGTAACCTTGATTTTATTAGGGATCTGTGACATTCATCCAGAAGACAAACTTTGTCTCCATCAATACAGCCATAGTATCATTGAAACACGAGAGCTTTTGTTAATAACATTCTCCGAGGAGACTAGATGGATTTTGCCAATTCCCCACATCTGCACTGCAAAGAAATAAGACAAAACCATTCTGGGGGAAAAATAAATGTGAATCCATACATATAATAAAAACAGATGTATTTATTAATGTGTGTTCCACATCTCCTCCTAAAACACTGGATCAGTTGCACCCACACTTGGTACAAATATGACTTACTGTGGGGGTAAGAACCATCTACTTCTCAAAGTAGTAGGGATGAAAAAGGAGTGTAGCTCACAAAGCACAAAGAGCCAGACTACATTCATCCACTATTTGAGAATGACAGCACTTAGTAACTGGCAACAAACTTCACAAGACTTATACTCAATCACGTCCCCAGTAATTTGATGAAGGGGGAAAAAAGTTTGTCATTTACAACATTTCCATTGTTCATGTGGTAAAACTGCTACATTACACATGACTTTCTAATTTATTACTTCTTCAGTAATAACTCAATTCGCAACACATTTCAAGGCAGTCCCCACATATACCACTGGATGTATATGTAAAATTATATATCATTGTACGACACACAATTCAGGAGATGTGTTGTCTTAAATATTGAACTGCGGGAAAATGAAACCAGAAGCCAAAATTCACCAGAGATACAAATGTGTGTGACATATGCATGTGCAGGCAAATCCAGGGGTAAAAAGCTCCTTCTAAAGCACTACACTGATTTCAACCAAACTTGATACACATATTACTTACTATATGAAAAGAAATACTGTGGGGGCAAGTACCAGGACTCTCATATTGGGCCTTTCCCTGATTGGTCTCCTTTACTCCTAAAGTATTTACATTCTATCACAACTTCCCTACTACAGTAATAAAAATGAAGTATCTGAAAAACAGTAACACCTTTATTCAAAGATATCTGCATGAATTTTCAAATAGGTCTAAAGTTCTCTGGATTCTCAATAAGAGTATGAAAAAGGTATATTATAGCTTTGGTAAAGAGTTACTAGAAGACTTTCACAGAAACAGCAATTACATTCTGCAAGCAGAAACTGAATTGTTTGAAGACAGACCAAGTAAAATCAATTTCTCATCATCATCATCTTGGACAGTTTCCAGCCACTGGCTGGGTCTGTCGGGAACACAAGCCTCTCCATCGTGTTCTGTCTTTCCACCATTCCCCCTCTTCCACCTTCGTCCAGTTCTCTCCTCTTCTCGTCACACATTCCTTCACTCCCTTCACCCATCTATCTCTTGGTCTTCCTCTGGGCCTCTTCCCCTCCAGTTGCAGATCAAACATCCTCTTTGGAATTCTTCCCTCATCCATTCTCTTCATGTGTCCACACCACTGCAGTCTTGATTTTTCTATCCTGTCCTGTACTGGTTCCTCCTTTAGTCTTTCCCTCACATACACATTTCGCAATCTGTCTCGCCTTGTTACACTCAACCTGCTCCTCTGGAACTTCATTTCACTAGCCTGTATTCTACTTTTGTCACTTTTGCGCATTACCCATGTCTCACTTCCGTATGCCAATATGGGGACAAAGTAGGTTCGGTATATAATTCCCTTGGATTTCTGTGGCACCTCCTTGCTCCAAATAAGCCCCCTAATGCATTTGTAGAACTGCCCTGCTTTTTTGCACCTTTCATTTATTTCCATTGCGTTTCCCCCCTTACTTTCAATCATGCTTCCCAGGTACTTGAAGTTCTCTACCACTTGTAGTTTTTCCCCTCCACAAGTTATATCCACATCTGGCCTATTCTTCTTCCTTGTTGTGACAATTATTTCACTTTTCTTTGCAGAGAAATGCATTCCATATTGTGCTGCCGTTGCCTCCCATACATCTAACTGCTCTTGCACCTCCTCCTCGCAATTTCCCCATAACATCAGGTCATCGGCAAAAAGCACTGCCTTCATTTTATGATCTCCAATTGCATCTGATACTTGCTGTAGGATTTCATCCATAACAATAATAAACAATAAAGGCGAAAGTGCACTTCCCTGTAGCAGCCCATTTTCAAGCTTGAACCATGCAGTACGTTCCCTCCCCACTTTCACACAACTCTCACTTCCCTCATACATTTTTCTGACTTTTCGTGTTATCTCTTCATCTATCCCTTTTGCGTTCAGCACATCCCAGAGCTTGTCCCTACAGATACTGTCATACGCCTTCTCAATATCTAAAAAGGCCATGATTAAGTCCTTCCCGTACTCATAGTGCCTTTCCTGCAGTTGCCTTACCGCAAATATGAGGTCCGTTGTTGATCTTCCCAGTCTGAAACCATACTGCTCCTCTTGCAGTCTACTTTCAATACTGCTTCTTATTCTCTTCTCCAGGATCTTTTCATAGATTTTTCCACAGTGGCATAGCAGGGTGATTCCTCTGTAGTTCTCACATCTCCTTTTATCCCCTTTCTTGAAGATCGGGACTATAATTCCTTTCTTCCAATCCTCAGGAATTCTGTTCTCCTTCCACACCACCCTCAGCACTCTGTATAGCCACTGGGTTCCTACTTCTCCCATAAGTCCAACCCCTCGTCCAAGTCGTGGGAGATGGGCAACGGCACAAAGTAGGGGACTGCCTATAGGGGCGATGTACAGCGGGGACTTCGTGTGCCCCAGGACCGCTACGGTAGCTGGGAAGGCCCTATGGGAACCCTGAAACGTGACGGCTAACGGGGCTCTGGTGAAGCTGCGATAGGCCTAGCAAGCCAGTAGTGGATAAATCAACTGCTTTTAAAAAGGGAAAATCAATTTCTGCTATACATAAATAGAACAATGCTGACTAGTAAATCAGAGATAGCAATAAGATGGTCCAAATATAATGAAAAACCTTATCAATCTTTCATGAGCTCACAAGTGTTGATCCTGACTGTCCCATTTCCCGTCTTATCTAAATGAGAAAAGCAATAATGCTGTTAAGGAAAAATAAGTGATGAGGAAGAAGGAATATTAGCCAATCTGCTTAAGATTGAGGGAAAATACCTGTCTCAAAGACCCACAGACTTTTAGATCAGATGTCGAAAGAGCAGACACTGTCAGAAGAGTGGAAAGTCACTTTTGCCCATGCTTTGCCTACAAAGAAGGACAAGATGGTAGTAAATAACTGTGGAGGTTTAACACTATTAAACAAAAGTTATAGACAAAGTCTTTTGTGTATACCTATCAGCCTGTATAAAACCTTCTGCAACAGACATTAGGTGAATAGCAAGGGGGATTCCAGTAATCTAAGTTCACAACAGACATCACCTTTGTCCTGAAAAAGCACTGGGGAAATAATACACTAAAACAACTGAGAAAACAATATAGTTTTGTGGACTTCAAGAAGATTTATTATACTTTAGTACCCACAAGACAACATTAATCAAAACACTAAGTTTGGCATTCCTGTTAAACTCAAGCACTTTTTTTTAGCATGGGAGAGATGATCAAATACTAAGGAGGAAACAAACATTTATAAAGTTATCACTAACTTAAAAGTTGTAAAAAGCTTGAGACAGGACACAGGGCTAGCAGCAGTCTGTTTTCATCTAGCACTTGAGAAAAATCACATGAGAAATTACAATCAAAACTATATTTGTGTCAATTTGAAGGAAAAACCCTCCACATTAATTTTTTGCAGACAATATTATGTTTGCGTCACACACACAAAAGAACTGGAAAATATTATGGAAACTGTACAAACAGTAGCAATGAAATCTGGGCTGAAAATAAATGCCTTCCACATTGTGACAGAAAGCCAAGAGTAGAGAACAAAAGGTTACAAGTGGATGTTAACAAATATATGTGGGTCAAGGAATTCAAATATTTCAGAACAACATAAACTACACCATGTGAAAGATATAGAAGTCATACTGCAGCTGGGTAATAGACACTTCTATACTCTCAAAACACCACTGAACACACTGACTGCATCAAAGGAGCTCACAAGGTATTAACGTTCTTTGTTTTTCTTTACAAATTCCAGACTGAGCATAACAGTGCGAAAACTGAAGCATCTTCTCTTTTTTGTGAGGATGGTTCTTGGAAAAATCCATGGACTATGAAAGCTAATTTCAAGGATTGGAGAGTTCTTCACAATTCAGAGCTAGAGGGCCTGTAAAAGCAGTCCAAGAGCGTAGGGTTGGCCATAAAAATAACCCAAGGAAAGCTTGGAATGAAAAATGACAGCCAAAGATTACTAGGGACACACAAAACTGTGAAAGACTCATGGGGAGACAAAGGATGAGATGGATACACAGAGCAAAATAAAAAATACAAATGCTTGGGGCCAGGCACAACTGGAGCATGATTACAAAATATGGAGAGAAGTGTAAGACTTTTGCATGACATTGTGCAGTTTCCTTGGCTTGAACCTGAAGAAGTGGGAAATCAAATGAAGGAGCATCAGACTGCAAAAGTTTTGGTTGTCATGTGACTCAGTTTTGTCCACCTCTGCTGTAAGAGGTGATTAAAAATTCCTTGTTCTTCATAGATTTACAACAGCAAACATCAATTTACATAGCACATTTTTCACTAATCTCTCTTCACTGAATAAAAGTTCAAATCCACCAGTTACTAAAAGTAATCAACTTCCATGTTGTGGAATTATAAACTTCCAGTAGTAAACCACAAATTTAATATATTTTTCTAGGCCTCAGGCAAGACATAATATCAGCCTGTCACTCTTTTCATTTAAAAAAAACGTTGCCAAAATCACTATATCACTCATAAAGCTGGCAGTCAGTATTAACTCATCTATCCTTCACAACTACACATTTTAAGCATTCAATTTATCAATTAATGATAAGAGTATTACTGTGCAAAAACATTTAACTTCCACAAGTCTGCTCTAAGTCTGTTATAAAGGAGTCTAGAGTCATTGCACATAAAGTATTTACATAGCGCACACAAGCAATATTGCTCCATCCAACGTCTACTGTGCACATTATAACTTTTGCTTCACAGGACCATTAACTAAGGAAACCTGTGAAATCATCAGAGCAATTGATGAACAGGAAGTGTTACAGGACTACTGGTTTGACTAACATCTTGGTCTTTAGCCCATGAACATCTGCTTCACTCCCTCCAATTCATGTCATCTATTAGGGCAAACTGAGCAGATTAGCCGAAGCGTTCGATATGACTTCAGCACCTCACAACCAAATTGCCACCTTCCACTAACTTAGTCCTCAGGCATACTACAGATCAGTATGTCACCACATCTAAGATTTCATATTCACATTCATTGGCTTCACCAACTGACATCCCAACTGTTAGCCTTCAACTTAAATGAGACCTCTGAGACAGGTCGGTCTGAGACAGCACAAACTACACCCAAAAAAACCAATATAGATGCAAGGGAAGTATTGCCAGTGTTCTGTCCTTTCTCGACATGTGTGATGTTACACACCAATCATCATTACATTACAGGATGAAATCAACTGCTCAAAAATTGTTTTGCACAATCTCCACACCTACAAACATGCAAACTTAGACACATTTGGAGTAAGGAATGAAATAATAGATCTTGAGAAATTAAAAGGAACTTTACTGTTAAATAAATCAAAACAATAAAGTTGTCTGTTTTGCATACCTGTGAACTCATTATATGCTGGTGGGTAATAATATTGTGTTCCTCTCCTTCCCACCCCCCCCCCACCCCCCACATGCATTTTAAAACATTTGGGTCTTCTTTGGTATGTCGGCCATCCTGAGATCATCAAGGGTGTGAGGAGGGTTTTCAAAACTAAACACAGCAAGCTTAATTGTCCCTGCATGTACACAATCAATTTCACGACAGCATATACCTTAGGCCATTCCATTTTGTTGATTATGCTTGTGCATCATCATATTGCAACACAAACCTATGAACAACATATATCTTGATATCAATAACAAGTATTGAACAGCTGCACAAATTACATTCTTCTCAAGTTAGCTTCATATAATAATCTACAACAGGAAGCATCAGGTGACAGGATTAAGTGTTAATAACCACAGAAAGGGCATATTTTCAATGTTTTGTACCTTGTTTTATTAGCTGAAAGTTCGAATGTTATCGCTGTGTTGTATGCCCATTCCACAGGCACTTTTCCTAGCTGACAAGCTTTTTTGCCGCAATAGTGGCAATATGCACGCAATGTAAGCTTGAAATAAACGTTTGAGACGTGTACTCAAGCCACGTTCATGACTATAGAGACAGGGCGCTCGACTGAACTGCCCTGAAAACTAAATTTAATTTTTATCTCCATAACACAGGTGGATGGTAACTATTTCCTGTGGCCAGAGGCGTACAGAGAACGATATATCAGTCAGTCCTCTCTCTCTCTCCCTCTCGCTCTATCGTACTATACGAGATGTACTGACAGTGCTACATTGCAAATCATTTTGTCTTCTGGTACGATCCAGATAATGTTAAAAATATTCACTCCAAAGTTTGGGTAGAAAACCATCTCTTGACACTATGGTGTGAACATGAATGATACACAGTATGAATATAAAACTTCCAACAAAATTGAACTGTACATGATCAGTACTTTAAATAAAATCTTACATAAGAAAACGAGAATCAAATCAGTTTCAGGAGTTTTTTGTTTTTCAGAATGTATGTCGAAACTCACCTTATCTGTCACTAATGGGAAATAGCTTAACCTAGGAATCATCAGGTACACTGGATCAGGAACCTGAACGTCATGCACTTCTTCTGAATTTAAATGAAAACACGTCGGTATCCGCCCATTCCAAATCTCTCTCAGTATTTCTCTATCATTCGCCATTTGCAACAGTAATGCTACACACAACTAACTAATCTACAACTAAACATAACCGTACTGCACAACAGACTAGCTGTAACATAAACATAGAGATGCAATATCGCAGCCGTCAGCTTCCGAAAGGAAGATCTTTGAACGACTGTTTGATACGAACTCATGGAATCAAAACAGACAATGTTTTCAGTGGCTTAGAGAAGAACAGAAATATTAGAGAGGTAAGTTGCATTAAAAATTAAAACTCCTGTTCATTCTTTAATGCTCTACATATAATCGTAATTTATTTCATATAGCACCGACTAAACATGCAAAAGTCGATTAACACTGGACGTCACGGAATGGAACGAAACACGAAAACATTTCGACCGATTGGCGGCATTCACACAAACCGTCAAAGAAACTGTATGGAAAGGATCATTTATGGGAAACATATTGATTTGCTTTGTGCTAATGGGCGGAGCAGTAGGCGGAGGGGGACATCTGTTAACATCAGCATCAGCAGTCAACATACCGTAGAGGTACGATGCGCCATGCGTGTTCTTCTACAATTTTGTTTTAACAGCAAAAAAGTCACCTCTATTGATTGAGACAAAAACAGTTGTTTTTCACGTTATTTCATCTACATCCACATACATGTTCCGCAAGCCCCTGTATGATGCAGGGCGGAGGGAATCTTGTAGCACTATTAGTCAACTCCTTTCCCGGTACGCCGCAAATAATGGAGGAAAATATGACTATCTAAATGCCTCCGTACGTGCCCTAATTTCTCTTATCTTAGTAGTCCTTACTCAGGCCTACGTTGACGGTGGCAGAATCTTTCTGTAGTCTGCTTCAGATGCCGGTTCCGTAAATCTTCTCAACAGTGTATCGCGAAAATAACATCATCTTCCCTCCAGATATTCCCATTTGAGTTCACGAAGTATCTCCGTAATACTCGAGTACTGATTGAACATATCGGTAACAAACCTAGTGACTCGCATCTGAATTGTTTCGATGTCTTTCCTTATTCTGATTTTGTGGGGCTCCCAAAGAGCAGTAGTCAAGAGTGGGTTGCGCTTGTGTTCTATAAGCAGCCTCCTTCATAGATGAACCACACTTTCCTAAAATTCTCCCAATAAATCGAAGTCAGACATTCTCCTTCCCTTCTAACACTCTTACGTGCTCGTTTCATTTCAAATCGCGTTGCAACGTTACGCCTAGATATTTAATCAAATTCAAAATGGTTCAAATGGCTCTGAGCACTATGGGACTTAACATCTGTGGTCATCAGTCCCCGAGAACTTAGAACTACTTAAACCTAACTAATCTAAGGACATCACACACATCCATGCCCGAGGGAGGATTCGAACCTGCGACCGTAGCGGTCACGCGGTTCCAGACTGAAGCGACTATAACCGCACGGCCACACCGGCCGGCGATATTTAATCGACGTGACTATATCAAGCAACACATTACCAATGCTGAATTCGAACAATACAGGGCTGTATTCAACATGAGACGAATACGTCCGTGCTCTGAAAAAAATCATTAAAAGAAACTGAAGAAAGAGCGCAATTACTCGGACAGAAACCGGTCGAGAAGTATGACGAACTTGATCAGTATCAGAGACGCAATTATCGCAGGCTGTTAGGTATTCCAGGGAACAGTAGATGAGAACACAGACGAATTAAGTATGGATCTTGCCCACGAGAAGCTAGGCCTGCAGGTGACACTGAATCACGGTGACAGAACTAACAGAGCGGGACGTAGGACTTCAGGATCTACGAAACCTAGACCGATAATAATGAAGTTAGTGTCGTACAGGAAAAGTCTGAAATCTTCAGAGCTATGAAGAAACGCTGACAATACGAGAGGATCTCACCTCTGAAAGATTTAACATTTGGAATAACGCGCTTTCGAGATTTGGGCTACAAAAAGTATGAGCAAATGATGGCAGCATAATGGTGAAGACCAAAAATGGAAAAAGATCAGTTTGTAATGCAAATGAATTGGGAAGCCTGTGGTTTAGGAGTTAAGAACATTTAAGGCTTGCCGCTTCCATTTTGTGTGTTTATATTTTTATTGTAGACTATGGTTAGCCGTAAGTTAACTAAAGTATTAATTGTTGTGTTTCGATTCATCACTAAATCTTGCTTTTCCATTGTTTCTAATTTACTTTGTCAGCTACTTTACTTGCTTTATATTAATTCCATTTTTATTCAACAATTTATTATCACATTATTGTTGTAACAGTACTCATCATTAGTGCCATTAATAGTGCGCACTGTTTTTATTTCGCATATCTTGTTTCCAATACTGTTGTGCACAGATTATTCTAGCTCTGCTTAGTGAGATTCTTTTCCTCTCACCACTCAGCTATTCGATGGCTGCTGCAGATCCTGCTGGACTTGGCCACAAAACCACCCTATTTCCTGAAGCTACCAGTGCTTTCACTTCCTGGAACTTGCGCTGCTCCACCCTTGTGCATTTCTTACCTTTCGTCCACACGTTGGTTCCAATGTTGGCGCTAACGCTGGCCAATATTTATGCGACTGTGATCACACCTTGGAGCCAACATTCAGTTGAATTTGTTTAGAGCCACCTTAAACATGGCTAACAGACAGACTGTTGACGGTGCATTTGCGGTTTTGAGTGTGAATAATTATATTTTGTCATTGCAAAAGAAAGGAAAACACGTAAAAGAAGATGGTGGGCTACATCACTTCATACATTTCGAAATCAGTAAGTTTTAAAAATGCTATAAATTATCAGTTACTGTATTAAAATTTCTCCAACCTGATTTTATTTATACTTATTCTTGCAAGTATGACAGATGCCAATTATTATTAGGCCAGTTCATGTATGAACCCTCAGAACGATTTGATAACTTTTCTCATATGTCAACAACTGATTTTGAGCTGTTTCTTCAAATGAGTGAACTCCAGGAAAAGAAAGATAAGTTTTGGAGGGAAGCTATACCTGCCTAGCGTTCGCTCGGCAGTGACGCTTCCATTTCGTGCTAAGGGAGACAGTTCAAAAGCCTACATCTCTTTTTCGAAAGATCCACTCAAGTGATAACAATGATAGTGTCTGAAGTTTGCAAAGTAGTTAAGTGTGGCCTAGAGCTATTATTTTGAGGTAATGTCCATTTTTAAAACTACATTTAATAACCGAAAACGCCACTAAGTTTGAGAAGTCTGCCTTTCCTTTTAAACTATCCACTCATGTGATGTCACCGATAGTGCACGAAGTTTGCAAAACAGTAAATGAGGCGTTGAATGACTATGCTACGGCGGTGTCCACTATTAAAACAACGTTCAGGAAATACGATTCGGTTTGAAATACGATTCGGTTTGAAAAGCCTAAGAAGAAGGGTAAATAACTCTGTGTCTTACAGTATGGATACTACTCAGTGGAAATCAGTTAGAATAATTAATGACTCCACTACAGATGTTTTTAAGAATAGTTTACAGTAGGTGACCCAGAATGGAATTTATGATGAAACATATGCTAACAGGAAAAATAGCTTCCACATAAGCTTATCAGAACAGACACTAAACAGCTATGAAGAAAACCATGTATCACTAGAGGGATTAGAGTATATTGTGAAAGGAAAAGGGAAATGTATTTTTTTGCAAGAACGAGTAGGGATCCTGTAACAGTTGCACAGCACAAAAGCCACTCAAGATTACCAAGAAAGTGATTAAAACATCAGGCAACATGCATATAATGTCAGAAATCAATAATTCCAACAACAGACTTAAGGTATATGGAATGTAGTGAAACAAGAAACAGGACAACCAACAACAGAGCAGGGTAATATCACTACTGAACTAAATGGGAGGGCTGTAAATGATGAGTCACAGGTATAAATATACTTAACAGTCATTTCTTAAATATAGTAGGAAGCTTAGGGACAAGCAGTTCAAGAGAAAAATCACAGTAGTATTTTGCAAAAGTTACTCTCATAAAATTTAATTATATAAACGTATCAACAACTTCTCCTTCTTAAATTAAGAAAATCATACATTCTCTCAAAAATAAGAGCTCATTTGGTTCTGATGGTGTGGCGTCGATTGGTCACATCGACCGTGTAAAGCATGATCTTTGAACTCTAACTGCTCTTACGAGCCGCCATGTTAATGTTCCTGTCAGCCTTTATACCTTGTACAGTGTACACGTCTATCTTTCTTTGTGCTGAAATATATGTATCTATAGACATTTATGGGAACAGTCTGTTGCACACCGGCTGTGTGGAATTAACAAAATGGCTCTGAGCACTATGTGACTTAACTTCTGAGGTCATCAGTCGCCTAGAACTTAGAACTAATTAAACCTAACTAACCTAAGGACATCACACACATCCATGCCCGAGGCAGGATTCGAACCTGCGACCGTAGCGGTCGCTCGGCTCCAGACTGCAGCGCCCAGAAAAGCACGGCCACTCCGGCCAGCGTGGAATTAACAGGTTCTACGTTCGACGCCATGGTTGCCTCACCCAACGTTTTATTTGAGGGCTCAGCTACTACTACCAGGCCACTCCAATCCCCTGCCAACGGTTGTTTCGCCGCTAACGGACAGTGTTTCGCGATCTCCAACGAAGTTAAAGTCGAACTTTGCAGCTCTACAACGACCGAGTGTTAAGCCGTTACCTCAAACAATGGAGTCAGGTTTCATGTCGCCGGACTGTGCACACCACCATGTGAAAGGTGAAGTGTACGATTCCTAGAATCGTGTAACGATCGATCACTCGTGTAGCGTTCAAAGGGACCCAATTCGCACATGTGCTTTGATCCTCTATGCGCCGCAACGTCGGTTACAGTAGTGCCATGTGCAACGCCGCCATTCGTGCAAAACGCACACGCGGTCAGCTACTATCAAGCGCCAGCCGGAGTGGCCGTGCGGTTCTAGGCGCTACAGTCTGGAATCGAGCGACCGCTACTGTCGCAGGTTCGAATCCTGCCTCGGGCATGGATGTGTGTGATGTCCTTAGGTTAGTTAGGTTTAATTAGTTCTAAGTTCTAGGCGACTGATGACCTCAGAAGTTAAGTCGCATAGTGCTCAGAGCCATTTTAACCATTTGGTATCAAGCTATGCCAGTTTTGCCTTCCTCACAACTTAGTAACGGACATTTTTATATATCAAATTCGCCAGGCTCAACCACCAGATCTGTCGCCCAGTTTCTCAGCCATGTTGGTTCGAGAACACCTGACGGTGTTTCACCATCCAGGAACGTTGTACCATGACAATGTGACCTTCAGCAGGTTTCACCAGTGATTTATGGTCCTACCACACGGGGTGCGTTTCCGATGTGCACAGGAAACTCTCGCTGTTGTCACACCAAGTACAAAAACCAGCCCCCCCTACCCCCTCCCTCACTCACGGGGGACCCGATTCCGACCATACAGCCGCTCCCTCCTTCTGCAGCACCGTCTGCACCTGCCGCGCCAGCGTTCCCTGTCATTTCCAAGGTGGACAATTTATGTACTGCGCCTTTAACCTGTGGTCCAGTTTACGGGCTTACCTCACGCGCCGCTCATCCAATCGTTTCCACGATACCGACCATGCCTGCCGTGTTGTGCTTCTGTGACTCTTCAGGGACATTGCAACTGGCCATTGTTTCAGGATGTGTTTGCTAGTAACACACCCACGCCAGTAGTGGTGGGTTACAGGACAGCCTATCCTATCACGGGACAGCAGACCTTCCAAGATACGCTGAAGCCACCCTCGCCCCCCCCCCTCCAGCCGTGAAGCCACCTCCTTTATAAGAGGACAACCCTGTTTCATGGTTCGCACTTGTGGAGCACCTTTTTGAGTTACATGAGGTGACCAATGACAACTCTAAATATCTATGTCTCATCACGCACCCCCGTGACCATTCAGATTTAATTTGTGACCTCCTCCTTTCACCACTGCCGCCACCAAAATCCGAATTCGCCAAGAAGACAATATTGGATCGACTCGCCTGCTCGCCACAGGAATTAATAATCAAGATCCTGTACGATGAACACCTGGAGGACCGCACTCCGTCACAAATCTGGTGCTGCCTTTGGCTACTTGTGAGTGAACACACGATGCCACATGTTACCCTATGAGCGGTATGGTCTCCCAAGTTACCTACCAACCTGCAGATACACCTGCTTCTGCACTCCTTCGAGTCTATCGGCTCTCGCCTTCGCATTGCAGATCAGCTGTATGCACTACAGCAACAAAAACAACCAGCACACCTCTCACCGCTGGTTGGCACTACGCCGCCTGTTTACCGGCAGTCTGCGGGCAGAGGCAGGGCTAGTTCCGCCTCCATGCCACCTACACCACTGGGCAGTACTCGTTCACCCCCTCCTCTTTCCAAGCACTCAAGATTCGTATACACACCTTACACCCCGGTTTACATTCCGGAACAGATCAGCGGGGACAGACCTCCTCCACTGTCACAATCACTGCCACCGCCACATCCGGCTCATCCATACTGTTGGTACCACAAGATTTTCGGGTATGAGGCCAAGAAGTGCAGATTACCTTACCAGCACCCAAACGCCAAACGCAGCAACTAAAAGATGCCGAGTCCTTCATAGGCGTCCTCAAACATTGCACTCCATCCACTCGTCCTCTTAGGCGAGTGGTCGTTTATACGTGACCGACATTTCATTGGGGCTTGTTTTCTTAGTCGACACAAGCGCTGACATGTCCATCATACCTACATCGTTGGCTCCTCCCGTTTTTTCACCGATCGAAGTCGCTTCTACGCGCTGTCAACGAATCAACATTACAAACTATCGGCTCTGCTAAAGTTATGGTGCATCTGTCTCCTTCCCTACGTTTCCTGTGGACTTTTTACATAGCCGACGTTGACGAACCATTTCTCGGTATGGATTTATTGTCCCATTACAAACTCTCCCCCAATATAGTCCAAGGTTCAGTGCTACAACACCCTTCTGACACTCAGATACCATGCACAGGCACTTATGCTCATCGTTCTGTTTACGTCGCGACATGTGATTTGGTTCGCGAGTGCTCCACCCTCACGGACAAAATTGTTACCTGCATCACTAATCTACTGTCAGAGTATGATGCAGCAGCGCAACTACATCGGCAAAACGACGAGTTGAAACAAAGTATCGCACACACTTCCGACGAGCTCACCGCGGCTCATACCTCGTTGTCTGTGCAGCTGGTCCCGGCGGAGGTTCGAGTCCTGCCTCGGCCATGAGTGTGTGTGTTTGTCCTTAGGATAATTTAGGCTAAATAGTGTGTAAGCTTAGGGACTGATGACCTTAGCAGTTAAGTCCCATAAGATTTCACACAAATTTGAACATTTTTTTGAACCTTGCTGTTGCAACTGTGATCCACAGTTCCTTCACCTGATCGACCTTCATCAGCAGACACCAGCACGAACACCCATCGGGATAGTTCAAAAACATTCATTGCATGTGACAATTCACGTTCAGTGATCTCTGCATCCGCCACACGCCCACTACGTGCAGTGCCATGTGTTCAAACAGTGCTTCTAATGACAGTTGTGTGCACAATGTGAACATGCCCACTGCGCAGGCAGCCGCCCCACATGTTGGTAAACATTCCCCTCTCTCACGCGCCAACCACTTGATTCGGCGGTCATCGCCTTTCCCCATGCGACGCCAACGCCTCTCTCGCCCACACCAGTTACTCAAGGCAAAGCTAACAACAGACAGTCGGTGCACGCCCCGATTCGCTCCATGATGCGTGCGCAGCCAACCTCTCCAAAGAAGCGCACGCCGCACTCACGTAATAGGCATGTGACTTTCGTGTTGCCATTTCCCACTCGCACTAACGGCTATGCCTCATCACGGCCCTCTCGTCCCAAAACTTCACATCAGTATATTACTCAACCTCGTGTGCAGTTCTCAGTCTCTTCTGTCACTGATGAAATGACACACAAGATAATTACCACTGCCGGCCCTCCTATTAGGCACAAGGTTAGACGCCTCAACCCCATTAAGTTGCGAGGACCAGCAGCAAATTAACGAACTTCTGGAGGCAGGTATTCTACAGCCATCGGACAGCAATTGGTCTTCACCGATTCACCTCATCACCTAACATGACGGTTCTTTTCGAATGTGTGGTGATTACAGACGCTTAAACTATCTTACCATTATGGACAATTACCCAGTGCTGAACATAAACGATTTCACCCATATGTTATCGTGTGCCACATTCTTCAGTGTGATTGACTGTAAACGTGCCTATCACCAGATTCCTGTAACGCTAGAAGACATTCCAAAGATAGCCATCAACACACTGCTCGGTTTGTTCCAATACAGTTTCATGCCATTCGGTTTAAAGAATGCAGCACAAACGTGGCAACATTTCATCGACTCACTCTTATGACAGTTCGAGTTCTGCTTTGCATACCTGGATGACATCCTCATTTTCAGCAAGCCGACTGAGTACCACAAAAACCACTTATCCCAGGTCCTCCAGACCTTGAACTCCAGTGGTGTCAAGGTCAACAATGATAAATTCCAATTGTGCCAGACTTCTGTGACATTTTTGGGTTACACCATCTCCGCAGACGGAATACAGCCTCCCAAATCCTGCATCACCACCCCAGCTACGTACAAAGAACTCCGACGTTTCCTGGGCATTATAAATTACTATCGCCGACATCTACCTTCTGCCACCGCCGTGCAGGCTCCTCTGACGGACTTGCTGTCTGGCAAACAGACTTCGGGCCTTGAGCCAGTCCGTTGGACTGAACGTATGCTAGAGGCCTTCAGGGCTCTAAAGACACCATTAGCTCACGCCATCGTTGTCGCCCACCCCACTCCGTCTGCCGAATTGTTCATCACTAGAGACGCCAGCGACATCGTGGTCAGGGCAATATTACAGCAACGCAAAGGCGACATGGTTTCACCCCTTCATTTCTTTTCTAAAAAACTGTCTACAGCACGGAAGAAATATTCCACTTTTGATAGAGAACTTCTGGGCGGACGCCTTCTGCAACCCTCCCAAGGACCCACCCGCTCGGCGTTTCCGCCACTTCGACCTGGTCTCTCAATTTACTGCGGACGTACGCTACATGAAAGGCACAGAAAACATTCCCGCTGATTTCTTTTCGCAGATCAATACTGTCTCACGCATCGTCCGTTTATCCGCCTAACCGCCCTCCAGGCCTCTGACGAGGAATCTCAAGCTCTCCTCACGGATCGTCTGACATAGCTTGTTTTTACCAAAGCCAAGTTCCCCGGCGTTTCGGACTATGTGTGATGCGACTCTTCTACCGGCACTCTGCGGTCGTTGCTCCCTCCCACGTTGCGCCGACAAGCCTTCGATGCCTTGCATAACCTTACCCACTCTGGCGTCCGCGCCACCACATGCCTCATCACTGAGCGTTTTGTTTGGAAAAATGTTAAGCAGGACTGTCAAACCTGGACACGCAGCTGCATTCTCTGCCAACGCAACAAAATCGGATGCCACACCTCTCCCCACCTTCGCAAGTTTGACATTGCTCAAGGACGTTTTCTTCATGTACATATCGACCTTATCGGCCCTCTGCCACCATCACAGGGCCACAGATATATCCTCTCCACAATCCACCACATGTCTCGTTGGGTGGAAGCTGTTCCTTTACCCAACATCACAGCAGAATCCGTGGCCAAGGGATTCATCCCAGCCAGCTGGGGTGGCCGAGCGGTTCTAGGCGCTTCAGTCCGGAACCGAGCGACCGCTACGGTCGCAGGTTCGAATCCTGCCTTGGGCATGGATGTGTGTGATGTCCTTAGGTTAGTTAGGTTTAAGTAGTTCTAAGTTCTAGGGGACTGATGACCTCAGAAGTTAAGTCCCATAGTGCTCAGAGCCATTTGAACCATTTTGATTCATCTCATCATGAATTGCTAGATTCATTTGCTCATCCACCATCACCACCGACCAGGGTCGACAGTTTGAGTCTGCACTTTTCACGATTCTATGTAACCTTTGCAGTATTAAAAAAATTCATACAACAGTCTAGTACCCACAAAGCAACGGTTTTGTCGAATGATGGCACCGCACCCTTAAACAGCACTCAGGTGCCATAACTGCCTCTGGTCTGAGGCACTTCCTTAGGTTTTACTCAGTCTCCGTTTGACCCTTAAACCTGACTTACAGGGCGACAAGCCGGTTCTACCTGGGGAACTTATCCTGCCTCAAGCACCCGAGGATTTCCCCACCTCCCCAGACTTTATTATTAGAATGCGCACCCACTTTAGACACGCACGGCTACACCCGTCTGTCAGTCATTCCCCACCGGATACTTCTGTGTCAACCACACTCAACACATGCTCTCACGTTATGCTCAGGGACGATTCCGTTAGACTACCCCTGCAATCCCCATACCTCGGCCCCTTTGAAGTACTCCGAAGGGGCGAGACGACGTTCGACATTTTGGTTAAAGATCGCCCGCAGTCCATTTCGCTACGCAGGCTCAGCCCACTTTTGTGGACCCCGACGCCCCTCTGCCATCCCAGTCGGACCACCCGGACAATTTCCCATTGCCGAGCACGATGATGAATTAGCTCATCCCATGGTGGGATCTTCTCCTTCTGATGATTTGTCACCACAGTTCGCGGGTTTCTCAAGCATGTCGTCATCAACCCCATGTGCAGGTTCTGATGACGTTTCATCTACTGGAGAGACTTGCTCCCCAACTTTCAACTTGCGCTGCAATGTACCACCTAACTGCGTCGACGATGTGTCGATTGTCGCTTTCGATGACTGTGTGCCCGTGCTCCTTACAGACACTGCAGACTCGACACTCAACGAGGAACTAGATGTCAAGATAGTGCATAGCCTGTCCCTCCCCCGAGAGTGCGATCCATCAATAGTTAGTGCATTCATCTCCTCGGACGGCTCGATCTGCATTAGGGGCAGGCACGCTCGCATGCCGCACCCCTCCCCACACCTGTACTCCGGAGCCGGCAGACGCATAGTTCGCCCCCGCTGGCTGTCTGATTACGATGTGGACCTGCAGTCCGTCATTGTGCCTTCGCACACCGCCCTGACTGAGATGGAGCTTCCAATCATGCGCCTGCCGCCTCTCACTACTTCACTACTCACTCCGACGCCGACGACCACACGACTTCCCCTCAGGCCTCACAGGCCGTAATCCGTACTGCGGGAGGAGGGGGGGGGGGGCAGGGCTGTGTGGTGTCGATAGGTCACATCATCGACCATGTAAAGCATGAGCTTTGAACTGTAACTGCTCTGACAAGCCACCATGTTAATGTTCCAGTCAGCCTTTGTACCTTGTACAGTGTACACATGTATATTTCTTTGTGCTGAAATAGATGTATGTATAGACATTTATGGGAACAGTTTGTTGCGTATACAGTTATCCGTATTCCCGTTTCCCATAATGGTGTTTCCAATAGAGTACTGAAGATTTTTCCCATGTAATAAGCCCTGTCTTATCTGAAATATGTAATGCATCACTAACTCAATCCATTTTTCCAAAGAGACTGAAATATGCCGTTGTTAAACCACTCTAAGAAAGGTGGTAAGTGAGATGTCAATAACTACCGACCTGTTTCATTGCTGGCATCATTTTCCAAAATTTTTGAGAAGGTGATGTATTTCACTTTAGCATCAATAATATCCTCAAAAAATCACAGGTCGGGTTTCAGAAGGGTTGCTCAACTGAGAAAGCCATTTACATGTTCACTCCCCAGATTTTACTATCATTAAATAATAAAAGAGTGTCAGCTGGTGTTTTCTGCAACCTATCTGTGTGAATCATACTATTCTCCTAATTAATTGAAGTTTTATGGGACTTATGGCACAGCAGACCAATGGATAATGTCATATCCAATCAAAAGAATGCTGAAAGTTCCTAGCCTTCTGTTTCAGTTGCCTGAAAATAGTGAAGAATGGCTTCTTGTAGCACAAAGATTTGAAAATGCTTGTCGATTCCCACATTGTTTAAGGGGTTTAGATGGCAAACATGTTAAAATAGAGGCTCCTATCAATAGTGGAGCAGAGTTTTTTAATTATAAAAGTTGTTTCAGTATAATACTACTAGGTATAGCTGTTGGAGACCATAACTTTCTACTTGCAGATATTGGTACCTATCGCTAGATTAGTGATGAAGGAGTTTTCTGAGACAGCTTAAGTTATTGCAAGCTTCAGGACACTCATATCTGCCAGTTCTTTATGTTTCCTTGCAGAGGCTGCCTTTGCATTATCAGAAGAATTATGAAGCCCTTCCAGGAATACCATCCACCGATAGTGAACAAGGAATATTCAGTCAAATGGTTCAAATGGCTCTGAGCACTACAGGACTTAACTTCTGAGGTCATCAGTGCCCTAGAACTTAGAACTACTTAAACCTAACTAACCTAGGGACATCACACACATCCATGCCCGAGGCAGGATTCGAACCTGCGACTGTAGCGATCGCGCGGTTCCAGGCTGTAGCGCCTAGAACCGCTCGGCCACTCCGGCCGGCTGAATATTCAGTCAGCCAGAGTTGTAATTGAATGTACATTTAGTATAATGATTCCTGTTTTTAGAGTGTTTCAAAAACCATTGTTGTTTGTACAACAAAAAGCAACACTTGCAACACTCGCTGATGCAATATTGCACAACTTTTTAAAGAAAAGCAGAATTTCACAAACTTTATACATGCCTTAAAGTGCAATGCAACATACCTTATAGGAAAATCAAACTTCAATACTACCACTAATACACCTAGGTGGCCAACACAAAATCCTGATGTTAAATATGATAACATATACAAGAACTTTCATGATAATAAAAAAGAATGTAAGACAGCTTTGTTTCAATTCACCTATCTCTTTATTTATTGTGTATCATCCTTGCTATAATCTTGCCCAAGAAAACCGTCCATGTACTTTTGTACACTTCATCAGGGGTCCCATATCACTCCACACCCCACACCATTACAGAGCCTCCACAAACTTGAAGAGTCCTCTGCTGATATGCAGGGTCCATGGATTCATGAGGTTGTTTTCGTACCCGTACACGTCCATTCACTCAATACAATTTGAAACGAGACTCGTCCGTCCAGGCAACATGTTTCCACTCATCAACAATCCAATATCAGTGTTGACGGGCCCAGGTGAGGCATAAAGCTTTGTGCCATGTAGTCATCAAGGGTACACGAGTGGATCTTCGGCTCCGAAAGTCCATATGGATGATGTTTCGTTGAATGGTTCGCACAAGACACTTGTTGATGGACCAGCATTGAAATCTGCGGTAATTTGTGGAAGGGTTGCACTTCTGTCAAGTTGAACGATTCTTTTCAGTCGCCGTCGGTCCCATTCTTGTAGGATCTTTGTCCGGCCGCAGCGATGTCGGAGATTTGATGTTTTACCGGATTCCTGATATTCGCGGTACACTCGTGAAATGGTCGCACGGAAAAATCCCCACTTCATCGCTACCTTGGCGATGCTTGTCCCATTGCTCGCGCGCAGACTATAGCACCACGTTCAAACTCGCTTACATCTTGATAACAAGTCATTGTAGCAGCAGTAACCGATCTGACAACTGCTGCAGACACTTGTCTTACATAGACGTTGCCGACCGCAGCGCCGTATTCTGCCTGTTTGCATGTCTCTGTGTTTGAATACGCTAGCCTACATCTGTTTCTTTGGCCCTTCAGTGTATGTTGTTACGTATGAAATTTTGGCAACATACTGAATTTTTCGTTGCACTTGGGTAGAGGTACCTATCTGTCACCAATCTAGAGAAAATTGATCTGACAGCACACACATTTCCGATAGCACCACACCAGCGATAAAGTCAACGTGAAATATCCATAACATTCTTCATATTTCATAAACGGTTTTGGATATCGAAATGAGATTTTTGTAAATGATAGCACAGAAAGCGGAGAGTATGTTGCCATACCGTTGTTATGTAAAACTTCGTTATCTATCATGTTATTCCACGAAAAACAGACTTTTTCGATGAAAGAATGTAATTTATAAGGGCGATAGATAGCTGGTGAAATGCTATGGGTTTTCAAACAACATAAGTGAAGATATTACTCTTTTTTTTGTACCAAGGATTTTCTTTTTCGTAAGCTGCTGACCTTACTTTTCCTCAGCGCCTTACTTAACAAACTTAATAAACCATTGTTTCAGAATTCTCTCGTAATTGTGTCTGCACAAAATGTTAGTGAGGCGAACTGTCTAAACTCTGCTGTGTTTTGGCAAAAGAAGCAAATTTTAACATGAAAGCCAGAGAAATGTGTAAGTTTTACTCAAAATTCACCACTCATGACGCTTCTCTGAAAGTTACAAATGGTTAACAAGCCAGGCGAAAATAAATCGCTGTATTTTTGGCGGAATTCTTTTTAGATACTAATCAAAGCACATGCGACAGTAGATCGTTTTGAATGGTCACTGTGCAAATGTGCGCATGGAGGGGCCCCACTTAATATTTACAAAAAATGTGAGTGTAGTCTTTAGTTTAGAATAGCACTTCCCCTCCAGCGCTCGGCATTTCCCCAACAATGCCTGCCCATAACCCCTGCCACTACCACTCTCCCCACGCATGTCCTGCCATCTACACATCTACTGCCCACAGCATTCTGTGTGGACTATAACAGACAGGGGGCTGGAATGAGGGCATACATATGCTCTGATTTATCACCTACTGTGCAACACACATCCAACAATGAGCAAGTAGAATATATGTTCACAGAGTTCAAATCCTTTAACAGAAAGTGACTAATATGTGTCCTCTGCAAACCATCTAAAGCAGGTGGGCTTGCCTGCTTTGGAGCTGGTCTCTCAAGTCTTGAATCAATGTATGAGCATGTAATTATAGCTGGAGAAACTAAAATAAATTTTTTATACAGTAGTCCTACTAATATGAAATTTAAGTGGATGCTTTGTTCTTCAGATGTGATGCTACTTCAACTCGTCCCCACCTATCACACGACCAATAGTCACACTCTCATAGATATATTCGGAACGAAATCCCCAGGCAGAGTAATTCGTACCTCTCAAATATGTGCACCTGGAATGCCAGCCCATGACATGATTTTCATAATGTACTCATTGCAATGTCCCAGAAAGAAACCACAACTGACAACACACCAAGACTTGACATGCATTAATTTATCTGACCTTACAACTGAGGCACAAGAAATAACTGGGGGGACGGCTCCTGTTCTCTTCTCGGACATAAAAAAAATCTCGAAGGATTCACTAACAAATTTACTCAACCTTATGACAAATATGCTCCTCTAAAGACCGCAAAATTGAGGAGGAAAACTGTACCTAGGTTAACTGAAGAACTGAAACAGCTCATAAAACTCAGATACAGTGCACATCAGGCGTATACCGAGTGAGGTGGCGGAGTTGTTAGCTTGCTGAACTCGCAGTCGGGAGGACGACTGTTCAAACACATGTCAAGCCCTCCTGATTTAGGTTTTCCATGATTTCTATAAATCGCTTCAGACAAATGCTGGGATGCTTTCTTTGAAGGCTCACGGCCGACTTCCTTCTCCATTCTTCCCTAATCCAATGGGACTGATGGCCTCACTGTTTGGTCCCCTCCGCCCAAATCAACAACCAACCTACATCGAGCATACAAACTATGACCTAACCTGAAAATCGTATTACTTGCAAGCAGAAGCGGAACAGTCAGTGAAGCCATGAGAAATGCTAAACTCAGACATGCTAGTATATTAAATGACAACGAACATAGACGAGATGTCCCATGGAAAAACCTGTGTGATCTTCAGACAGGTAAAGTAAAAGTTGCAGCTGATCCCATGTCTCAGCCGAATAACACATCAGATACTTTACATTACTTACAACCACAACCAAACCGAAAACGAAAGAGAGATTTATTGATTACCTTATGGGGATAGTTGACTGCAACCACATAAAATTCTAACTACAGCATATTACTTGCATTACTGTCAAATAAGCCATAATGGGTATTAGATCAGCAACTACTGGAAATGATGGCATCACAGCCCAAATGATGAAGTTTGTTACTGATTCACTATAACAGATATCTTCAACCAATCCTTAAATGACGTCGAGACACTACCTCCAAAAGCAATCCATGTACATGTGTGTGTTTTAGCGTTGGATTTGGAACTTAGTATTGTCATTTGGAGGAACAAATATATACCCTGGCTGGGTTGGGACTTCGTATCAATGTATGACGGCACAAAAAAAAGCAAGCCCCATCTGGTTGTTTAGGCGGTAAGAGCGTATTTATACTTATATGCTTACATATGGAAAAAATCGATGAATATCGAAAATGTTGGAAATGTCAAAAAATTCGATAAAAATTACGATATAGTCACACAGGATATCTTCATTTATACTTAGAGTGTAATTGGAACATGACATAAACTCTAGGTCAAATCGTCTGAGGAAGAGCTCTTGGATGCTTTCGTAGTAAGCTATGAGGATGAGTGATCTGTTAGTATCATTGAGCAATATGTCACCTAATTGACTGACATCTGTGCTAAAGGTTGAGACCGCAAGCTCGTCGTAGATGTCATTGAGTATGGATTTTGAGTACTTAGAAAAAATCCGATTTTTCGTACATATAACATGTTTTGAACTATTCTCTCCGGTGATATCATTTGTGCGGCGTTACTGCTTTCGACACATATACAATATAGTGTTTTGGAGAAGAAGCGACGATCGCTGGAGAGTTAAGAGGGCTCCTGAGATGTTGTCAGTCGCGATTGCACGCCTACCCGCGGGTACGATCTGTACAGTAGGTCATGTTAATCACACAGCTGAATTAACACTGTCGACAAGACAGCCTGCAGTCTTCTGTAGCAATTTGCTGTTATGTGTTTTACCGTAATATGGTATTATAATTTAAATAAACAACTACTCTCTTGCTATAAGGTGCCTGGGTGTCTTCAAAGTGAATTTCATCCAATAATATGCCGTTTTGCATATAAAAAATAAAATCGCATCCATCATTCCCGATGGCCCTGGAGTATGCGTATAAAAGAGTAATTACAACCGCATTTAGAAGGTATGACTGAAAGGATTTTATGCCTTTACCCAGATGTTTTATACGATTTATCTACTAACTGTGTTTGTCTATCTCTCTATAATTTTTAATTATTTAAAGTGGATATCGATTACTCAGTATCGTGCTGCTGGTGTGTGCTCTTACAAAAGAAAGCGTATTCTGAGCTGTTTACTAATACTACAGCTGGCGCATAGGATTATGCGTATGATTTTATCAAAACACAAGTCTTAGTTCTACTTAAAATCATATCAAAGCCATCCATATTTTATAACGATAGGTGGGTAGCATTATCATGTTCTTACATATTGTTGTCGGTCTTGGGAACTGTATCCCTCATTTTTATAGACATCTGGGCTGATACTTTAATTAAAATACACCACCAAATATGCGTTTTCGGTGCGCTGAGTAGCAATGTTCATGTAGACCGTAGTTGCTGGCCCCGACCTCATGACTCTAGAGTAGCCAAGTCATGGCGCACAAGATATAGTGTTAGTTCTATCACATTTAGAAGATCATGTGAATGGAAGTGTCGTCGATAACGATAGCTACCCAGTAGTTTTTTACTACTACAGAGAATAAACAGCGTCAGTAAAAAGCATTTCCTGTTGGTGGTTATGTTGCCATGCTATGATGCAATCCAGTGTCTGTCCTACATTTTTATGGACACTATTGCAGACCGACAGGGCGATACATACTCTGCAATGTGCTGGCCACAAGTTTGGTAAGAAATTATTGTGGTAAAGCGGAGGAGGAGGAGGGAGATTAGTGTTTAACGCCCTGTCGACAATGAGGTCATTAGAGATGGAGCACAAGCTCGGATAATGGAAGGATGGAGAAGGAAACGGCTGTGCCATTTGCGTAAGTGATTTAGGAAAATCACGGAAAGCCTAAATCAGGATGACCAGACATGGGTTTCAACTGTTGTCCTCCCGAATGCGAGTCTATTATGCTAACCATTGCGTTATCCCACTCGGTTTATGGTAAGGCGTTCCATTCCTCTAATGGCACTGTTGACAACTGATGGATGGTTGCTGGTGCATATGGAAGTGCTGCTGTGTGTCATCCCAACACATAATATACATGTTCGATGGGATTTAAGTTGGGCAAGTGGGCAATCCAGTCATTTCCCCAAATATCTCGTTCCAAGAGCTCCTCCACCTCTGCTGTTCGGCGCAGTTGCGCATTGTAATCCATAAAACTTAAGTTAGGCCTGAAAGCACCTCTGAAAAAGACACGCATTGCAAAGGGGTACTATGTCATAACAATGTTCAGCCGCGCGGGGTAGCCACACGGTCTCAGGCGCCTTGTCATGGTCCGTGCGGCTCCCTCCGTCGGAAGTTCGAGTCCTCCCTTGGGCATGGGTGTGTGAGTTGTTCTCAGCGTAAGTTAGCTTAAGTTAGATTAAGTAGCGTGTAAGCTTAGGGACCGATGACCTCAGCAGTGTGGTCCCATAAAACCTTACCACAAATTTCAATTTTTTTCAATGTTAATTGGTGAATGTACCGTGCTCAAAGATTTGGCTGTCAGGACAACTATGCAATGTTAAGGATCACCAGAGCGTAACACATGGACCACCAAAATGATCAACGATCATGTTCGATAATATTGCTGGGTGCATTAAGTGTTCCAACATCTCGCTGTATGATAATACATCCAGAATCACTAATCATGCTGGATCCACTCTCATTTGAGAAGAGCATGCAGCAACCCCTCTCCCCATTGGTACTGTCCCCTACTCTCGACACCATTTCAAACAGTGACTCTGATGTGTGAACGTCAATGGAATACAGCATACTAATGATCAGGCAAAGAGACCAACCCCACTACATAGTCGCCCTAGGACTGTGGAACGTAAGACTGGAGCCCTTGGAGGCCAGCCAGCTGTATCCACTGTTTTACTAAAACTATAAACTAAACTCTGCCTGAACAGGCCATGAAGGCCCAACGATACCAACAAGCCACCATGTCACCCTCAGCTCACAGGTGTATGTCAGTTTACGAGACCGGAGCTGCTACTTCTCAATCAAGTAGCTCCTCAGCTTGCCCCACAAGGGCTGAGTACACCCCACTTGCCAACAGAGCTCGGCAGACTGGATGGTTACCCATCCTAGTGCTAACCCAGCCCGATAGTGCTTAATTTCTGTGATCTGACAGGGCCCGGCGTTACCTCTGTGGCAAGGCTGTTGGCCCACTGTTCGACACACACTGTCTTTTCCCATTCCTTCAACTTCCTGGTGTTGTGGAGCCAGCTCCATTTGGTGCTATAGGCACGCTGACCCACATATGATGTGTCGCTTTCTGTGCACGGTTGTAAGACCTCAGGCAACATGCCTCCGCACTTCCATTCATTTCCAAAGAGTGGTTAACACGTGATCCAGTCACAATAATGTGATACCCCCTATGTTCGATGTCAGTGTGCAGTAACTACTTGCAGACAGCGTCTTTAGCTGGATGTGTACATGTTGTGGAAGACTGTATTTTTAATGGCTTATTCCATAGTGATAGGATGAAACACCTTGATACTCTACTTAAAACATGACAATCAGGACCTATAATGGTTTATAAAAAAAGTGCTGTATGCCTATAGTTTTAATGTGAAAATCAGTCACACAAAACGGCTATACTGGCAGCTGAACTAACAGCGGAATTCGGAGCTACTCTGCTGGATGACTGGAAGTAATTTAGTCTTGCACATAACATCCTACAGAATCAAGAATGTGTAACGAGCTCTCTTATGCTCTTGCAGCTCTGGCTGATAGAAGCGCCGTCTTTCCACACGTCACGGTTTCACTACACAGTGACAATGTCAGTATGGTGGTAGCTACGACTGGTCTCTGAATCAATAATTTATCACTTAGATAACATGTTTAGAATTATCGTGGTGTGTTACAACAAAATACGAAATTTCGTCAATAGTCTGAGACTCTTACCAGGTTCGACTAATGGCTACAGGCTACAATTATCGCGAGAGCTACCTCCATAGAAGTCTATTTTTTACTGACAATCCAGTGCTTACATACGTATAATTCTGAAGAAATATTAGAAATAGGAGAAGTCATCCGCTTAGTAAGGAGTGTGTTACAGCTACAAGAGTTACTGCTATAACACTGGTCAGCAACCTTATAAAACACATTGGCTCATCAGAACCCTTTTCTTCTTCTTTGTAGGAAACAGTGTGTGAGACTGGCTTGTGATACATCGATCGTAATTTAATACTACATACGTTGTCAGAACGCATCGTCAAAGTTACCCATCATGGCATGTTTGTCTCAGAAGATTTTTTCCTAGCTCATTCGATTTAGTAAAATATCACTGTGCAGGTAGACTCTGCTACCATTCCTCTCAGAAGTATTAGGCTCCGATATTACCCAATTTATGCGTCATCATGGACAACAGTGTCTTTTCGGAGCTCTAATGATATGTGAGAGACGTATTCGTGGTAGAATATTAACGTCCAACATCTGCTGATATTATTGTAACCAGTACAAGTACGGATTGTTTTTGTTATTAAACGATGAACGATGCTTTTTTTGTTAATAAGGTTATATACAGCAGCGCACAGACGTGTAATATAATTTAATTTTACAACATTATTATTCTGACAGTCTCTGCTGTCTACTTCGCGTTCGACAAGCGATACGCTGGTAGCTTTACCAAGCAGGTCTCTGGAGATTAGCGACAGCGCGTGGGTGATCCTCGGCTCAACTGCTGCATTGTGACCAAGGTGGCGCTAGTTACAGACAGAAGCTGTTGGAAAATAATTCTGGTCCATTACTCCTAGTCGGGCACAGGTTGGTTATTCCCCTCCATTTATCAGCTTTGTGCGGACTGCTTCCACGTTTTCCATCAACCAATATCTGCATTCGGGAGGAGCGAGAGAGGTGTTGAATGCCGCCGTATTCCCAGGGCTGCCTGCAGGTTCGCACTGGCAATGATGGTGCTCACAATTCCTTGGTCTGATTGCACTCTTATCAGGTATCTACATCTGCATTTATACTCCGCAAGCCACCCAACGGTGTGTGGCGGAGGGCACTTTACGTGCCACTGTCATTACCTCCCTTTCCTGTTCCAGTTGCCTATGGTTCGCGGGAAGAGCGACTGCCGGAAAGCCTCCGTGCGCGCTCGAATCTCTCTATATTTACATTCGTGATCTCCTCGTGAGGTATAAGTAGGGGGAAGCAATATATTCGATACCTCATCCAGAAACGCACCCTCTCGAAACCTGGACAGCAAGCTACACCGCGATGCAGAGCGCCTCTCTTGCAGAGTCTGCCACTTGAGTTTGCTTAACATCTCCGTAACGCTATCACGCTTACCAAATAACCCTGTGACGAAACGCGCCGCTCTTCTTTCGTGTTATATCCTAGCCAGTAATGCCACCCGAGCCCGCTGCCAAAAGGTTGGCAGCATCAAAGTCCGGACGCCGTCCGCATAAGCAGCGCCAGCGAGACAGAAAATCGCCGCAAGTCTGCGCGCGCCACCGCTGGCTTCTGGTTTCTTACGCGCTGGAGTCGCGAGCGCTAGGACAGTTCTGGATTCGCCGCTCAGGTGTATACTCGCCACCGAATTGTGTACTTGCTAGTCAGTTGTGTGTTCATCGCAGCAGAGTTGTTGTTTGTCGTCAGCCGACGCTGACCTAGCCGCTCCGACTCGAACTAGACAGATCTCTGTAGACACGGAGTTCACTACTGTGTTTCTGTATCTTCGTTAATAAAGATAAGTACCGACTTTTATTTAATCAGAGTGTTTGGGTTTTCATCTTTCTGTTCACTGTTCCAGCGGACCGGTCGGCCCGCTATTAAAAGTGTGGCGGTGACTTCGTAAGCCGTTTCTACAGCGAATTGTTTGTCGCTACGAACGCCGCCACAAAACTGGCGACGAGGACTTCCGAACTTGTGTGCAGGGCTGGTTCAACTTGTTTCTGGTTATACTAATTATAGCGATAAAATTTTGGGGGCTGGTTTAATTTGTGTTCACTATGTCTGCCGAATTACAACAGTTGATCTTGTTACAGAGTCAGCAAATACAAAGTCTGGTGGAAGCAATCGCCAAACAAGCGGCTAATCCTCCAACACAAAAGGAACAAGCACAGGCAGCACCACCTTTCCGTGCTTTTGATGCATCAAGAGAAGAATGGCGAGAATATTTCGCGCAGTTGCAGGCGCACATGACAGTCTACAAAATCACAGGTACTGAGTGGCAGCTTTATTTAATTTCCACTGCAGGCGTGGAAGTCTATCGACTACTTTGTAAGTTGTTCCCGGAATCCCAGCCAGAAGCTTTAGACTATGACGTTGTTGTTAACAAGCTTGCTGAGTATTTCGAGTCGCGAGTTCATGTGGCAGCAGCCAGATTCAAGTTCTTCAGATTAAAGAAACTGCCACATCAATCTAATAAACAGTGGTTAACAGATTTACGGGGCCTCACCCGTCAGTGCCGATTTAATTGTGTGTGTGGAGCTTCCTACAGTGATGTCATGTTACGAGACGCTATTACTCAAAACATTGCAGATTCTCGTATTCGTGCTGCTATCTTAAAGTTGCCTGACCCGTCATTAGAGACTGTGATGAACATCATTGAAGCCCAAGATACTTCTGACTATGCTGAGTGTGAGTTAGATCAGCCATGTATTTCTCAAATTGCCTGTGCTAAGCAAGTTATGTCACGCCCGCGGCCCCACCGGCAGAGTCAGACTGTAAACACTAGCCGGCCGCGTCATGTTAAACACATTCGTCAGCCGCGTGTGCAAAATGATAGAGTTAAGTCTTGCCCAAAGTGTGTTCTTGCTCATCCTCGTGAACGTTGCCCGTTAAGAAACGCGGTTTGTCACTTTTGTCAAAGGAAAGGACACATCCAGACTGTTTGTTTGCGTAAACGCAAGAACAATTCTAGTGCTGCCCAGCCCATGGATATTCATGTTCTTCAAAGCCAGCCCGCCCAGAAGGTCGCGTTTAAAGACTCTTCCACGGTTCGTGTGGGTAATAAACTTGTTCGTAATAAGCCACCCACCCAGCCCTATGCGACCCAAGCGTAATTCAAACGCTGTAAAAAGTAATGTACAGACTGCAAGTGAAGCGGGAGTTGTTGTTCCACCCGCCCAACCCACGAGTTGTCGTAAGCAGCGAACACGCGCTAAACGCGCTGATTTTGTGTCTTCCGCCTCCACTGCACCGATCCAGAGACAGTGTAATAAACTATTTGTGAAGCTACGCATCCAGGATAAGACCTTCAATTTTCAATTAGACACTGGTGCGTCTGTGACTCTCATAAACAGTGCTACGTATGCGGCTATCGGCCGCCCTAAACTTTCAGCGGCAAAACATTCTTTGGCTACTTATAGTGGAGAACAAATTCCTGTGTTAGGTGTATGTAGCGTGCCAGCCACATTCCGTGGCAATACAAAAACAGTTTCATTCCGCGCTACAGACAGTGTAAACATTTTCGGATTAGACTGTTTTGACTTGTTTGGCCTGTCTATCCAAGACAATGTGTTGCAAATTAATTCTGTTGTTGTTCCTCAAGACAGCATAACCGCTTTGTGTAAACAATACAGTGACATATTTAAAGACGAACTAGGTTGTGCTGCGAACTTTGCCGCTCATATTACGTTAAAAGATAATGCTCAGCCTCGATTTTTTCGTGCTCGTCCAGTGCCTCACGCCCTCCGGGCACCTGTAGCAGATGAACTTCGTCGTTGGCAAAACAACGGTGTTATTCAACCCGTTTCAGCGAGCCAGTGGGCTTCTCCCTTAGTTATTATAAAGAAACCGTCTGGCAAGTTACGTTTGTGTGCTGATTTTAAGTCGACAGTTAATCCTCAGACTGTCATTGATTCTTTTCCTTTGCCTAGACCGGACGAGCTGATGGATAAGTTAGGGGAAGCTCGTTTCTTTTCCAAAATTGATCTCCGTGAAGCATATTTGCAATTGCCCCTCGACGAGCAATCACAACAGTATTTTGTCATAAACACGTCGTTGGGGTTGTTCCGTTTTCTGCGTTTGCCTTTTGGTTGTGCGTCAGCTCCAGCTGTTTTTCAGCGTTTTTTTGTCACAACTTCTGGCTAATGTGCCATCGTGTTGCAACTATTTAGACGATATTGTTGTGTCCGGTCGGACGCCTGCTGAACATTTCCGTAATTTGGAGTGTTTGTTTAAAGTGTTGTCTCAGGCAGGCCTACGTTGCAACATCGATAAATGTTCATTTTTCCTTACGGAGATGGAGTATCTGGGACATGTTATTAATGCTCAAGGCATTCATCCCTCCCAGTCACATTTAGCAGCTATTCGTGATTTGCCCGCCCCTCGCAATCTGCATGAATTGCAAGCAGTTCTTGGCAAATTGACGTATTATATTAGGTTTATACCTAATGCATCACAGATTGCTGCACCGTTGTATCGTCTCCGCCGTAAGAATGTTCCGTTTGTGTGGTCAGCTGATTGCCAATCAGCCTTTCAGCAGCTTAAAGAGGCTTTATTGAATGATCGTTGTCTGGTCCATTACGACCCTAACAAGCCTCTGGTGTTAGCTTGTGATGCCTCTTCTTTCGGCCTCGGTGCTGTGTTGTCTCACCGAGTCGGTAACACCGAACGTCCTATTGCGTTCGCATCTAAATTGCTAAACAAAGCTCAGTGTAATTATAGCCAATTGGGCAAGGAAGCGTTGGCTATTGTGTTCGGTGTCACAAAATTCCATCACTACCTCTAAGGTAGACCATTCTATTTAGTAACAGATCACAAGCCCCTGACGTTACTGTTTCATCCGTCTAAACCAGTTCCTCAGCGGACAGCTCAGAGACTACAACGTTGGGCTCTTTTGTTATCACAATACCAGTATGAGATACTGTATCGCCCTACAGCTCAGCATGCAAACGCTGACGCGCTTTCTAGAATGCCGATTGCTGCGGATGATGTCTTCGATTCCTCTGACGACTCTTGCCATCAGATTGACGCCGATGAGCATCAATCCCTCCGGGATTTTCCGATTGATTATCGTCAGGTGGCACGTGAGACAGCTACGGATCCTCATCTGAGTTTACTATTACGTTTTGTTCAACGTGGTTGGCCGTCCAAGGCAAAGGACATATCGGATCCTGTGGTTCGTCGCTATTATCCGCAACGTCATCTGTTGTCTGTTTCGCACGGAGTTTTGCTGTTACGCACCGAGAATGACCAGCTTCGTGCAGTGGTTCCCCAAGTGCTCCAATCCAAGGTCCTCGACTTGTTGCATCAAGGTCATTGGGGAGTGGTCCGCACCAAGCAGCTTGCCCGCCGTCATTGTACATGGATCGGCATTGATAAGCAGATTACGCAGATGTCTACAGATTGTTCGACGTGTGCCGAACACCAAGCTGCTCCGCCTCAACGCTATTTTGAGTGGGCACGCCCTGCCGGTCCCTGGCAGCGAGTACATATTGATTTCGCTGGTCCATATTGGAATTCTCGTTGGCTCATCGTGATAGATGCATTTAGTAATTTTCCGTTTGTTGTGCCCATGCAGTCTACCACGTCTGCACAAACTATACAGGCGTTGACTTCAATTTTTTGTATTGAGGGTCTCCCAGAAGTTTTAGTGTCTGACAATGGTCCACAATTTACCTCTGCTGAATTTGAAAGTTTTTGTTCTGCCAATGGCATTCGCCATGTTCTTACTCCGCCGTTCCACCCTCAATCGAATGGTGCAGCGGAACGTTTTGTACGCACATTCAAGGATCATATGGACCGCCTTCGTGCTACGCACTCTCGTCAGCAGGCCCTCATCACGTTCCTGTCGTCGTACCGGACCACGCCACGCGACGGCCCTTCGCCTGCGGAGCTTCTCCACGGCCGTCGTCATCGCACCCTACTACGGTTGTTGCACCCCCCGGATCTACCCGCCGCTTCTGCGCATCGCACGCGTTTTCAGCGCAACGACGCCGTTTTTTTTTCAGAGTTTATCACGGTCGCCGTCGTTGGGAACGTGGTACCATGATGAGTGTCCAGGGTCGCGGTTTTTATACTGTTCAAGGTGCTACTGGGGTGCACAGGAGGCATCAGAACCAGTTGCGCCGCGCTGGCCGCCCGGATTCTGCCGCTCGTTCTTTGTCCACAGATTTGGTCCGCGGCGGGTTCCAGCCGCGCCTTCCGACTTCGCTGTCGCCCCCAGGGCAGCGGCAGCAGCCGTCGCCGCTACCACGCCGACAGCCCGTCCCGTTGATGCCTCCCGCGCAGCTTCATCCGGGAGCGCCCCAGGTGGTCGCTCCGGCGCCTGCGGTCCCTCTTCAGTCGTCACCGCCTTCGGAGCTGATGGACGTCGACCCCTCAGCCGGGTCGCCTTCCCAAGCGGTGGCTGTGCAGCCTGTCCTGCAGCCGCTTTCCATGGGCACCCCCAAGGAGTCTGACACCGCAGCGCCTTGTCTGGCGCCCACTCAGCAGCCGTCGCGGCAGCGTCAGGAGACGCTGCCTCTCTTCGTGGGTCCCGACGCCCCGTCGCGTCCAGTACCAGAAGCTGCGCCCGTGGTCACAGGCGTGCACCCTGACCTCGGTTTTCAGTCGGTGTTTCCCGAGGCCCCGCGCAGCCAATGCTGGGGTGCGGACCGGGGACTGCCACCGACAACAGTCTGCGCCCCGGTCTCTTCTGCTACGCCTGCGGCCAGACCCCTCCCCCGCCGTCGACGCTCACCACGTCATTATTCAATGACGGTGCGGCGATTTGGGGGGGAGGAGTGTTATATCCTAGCCAGTAATGCCACCCGAGCCCGCTGCCAAAAGGTTGGCAGCATCAAAGTCCGGACGCCGTCCGCATAAGCAGCGCCAGCGAGACAGAAAATCGCCGCAAGTCTGCGCGCGCCACCGCTGGCTTCTGGTTTCTTAAGCGCTGGAGTCGCGAGCGCTAGGACAATTCTGGATTCGCCGCTCAGTTGTATACTCGTCACCGAATTGTGTACTTGCTAGTCAGTTGTGTGTTCATCGCAGCAGAGTTGTTGTTTGTCGTCAGCCGACGCTGACCTAGCCGCTCCGACTCGAACTAGGCAGATCTCTGTAGACACGGAGTTCACTACTGTGTTTCTGTATCTTCGTTAATGAAGATAAGTACCGACTTTTATTTAATCAGAGTGTTTGGCTTTTCATCTTTCTGTTCACTGTTCCAGCGGACCGGTCGGCCCGCTATTAAAAGTGTGGCGGTGACTTCGTAAGCCGTTTCTACAGCGAATTGTTTGTCGCTACGAACGCCGCCACAAAATTTCGATCTTCTCTATCTCCTCTGTCAACCCAACCTGGTACGGATCCCACACTGATGAGCAGTACTCAAGTATAGTTCGAACGAGTGTTTTGTAAGCCACCTCCTTTGTTGATGGACTACATTTACTAAGGACTCTCCCGATGAATCTCAACCTGGCACCCGCCTTACCAACAATTAATTTTATATGATCATTCCACTTCAGATCGTTCCGTATGCGTACTCCCAGATATTTTACAGAAGTAACTGCTACCAGTGTTTGTTCCGCTATCATATAATCATACAATAAAGGATCCTTCTTCCTATGTATTCGCAATACATTACATTTGTCTATGTTAATGGTCAGTTGCCACTCCCTGCACCAAGTGCCTATCCGCTGCAGATCTTCCTGCATTTCGCTGCAATTTTCTATTGATGCAACTTCTCTGTATACTACAGCATCATCCGCAAAAAGCCGCATGGAACTTCCAACGTGTAACTCTCTTTTCCAGCAATCATTGTGCTTGTGTTGTTCACGTTTTTTAATCGTCTTGGTAACTGGTCTTTGGAGGATACGCTTATCGGTATATGGTGCCCGATCCCTAAGGCCGCATTTTATAGTATCGTGACCTGTGTGAGTCTATGACTTCGAATGTTGGAAGAGTTAATTTTTCATGCTGCACTCTGACCATTTATGTGTCTCGTTTACGTGTGGCAGTGTCGTATATGATTATTTCGGCATCTATTTGTGAATCCTCTAGTGATGCCACGCTGTACTACTACGATAGTCACATGTCTGGCAGATGTAGCCAACCATCGACGTGGTCCTAATCTAGATTACATACCATACTCGGATATTCCTGTGGTTAGTAATGTCGCACATACTTGCAGGGTTTATTTTGTTACGAGTCTTCATTCCACCTGGGAGACCACCTAGCTGAAAATGGAGTCACTCACGTCAGTTTGCCGCGCGGGTTAGCCTGCGGTCTTAGGCGTCTTGCACGGTTCGCGCGGCTCCTCCCCGTCGGAGGTTCGAGTCCTCCCTCGGGTATGGGTGTGTGCACGTTGTCCTTAGCGTAAGTTAGTTTAAGTTAGATTAAGTAGTGTGCAAGCCTAGGACTGATGACCTCAGCAGTTTGGTCCCATAGTCCTTACCACAAATTTCCAGTTTTCCACGTCAGTTTCAAAAGCATGACGGCTGGAGGGAGGAGAAGGGGAACATGTTTGTGGTTGGTCCAGAAAGAAAGGGTGGTGGGGAGAGAGGTGCCTGGCGCTTAAACTGTTAGCAGCAGTTATCCGCAAATGAGTCCACGATCTCCTCTGGTGAGTGTTTAGGTGTCTACGAGTTAAGACTCTTTTTGCCTGAGTATTCCATATAGACATTATAGAGCAGTAGGAAGAGGGAGTGCGTGGCGCTTAAATTGTTAGTAGTAATTATCTTCAAAGCCGTCGACGAGTTACAACATATTTGGTTGTGGCTGGATGCCCCCTCCCTGGAAGATTCAGCATCAATTGTGCCAGATACTACGTCAGGGTTAAACATCCATTGAGCAAATTTCTGTACCATGCCTGGGGTCGTGGTGCTACGTTTGGTTTGATTATACTATGTAATTATTTCTGGGAGGATATGTGTCCATTTGTATGAACTGCGAAGATTAAAATGCAACCACATTTGACCTTTTAATGTTCTATTGAGACATTCCACAATAATCGCCTTCAGGTTGGTGAATGTTGAGCAGTGATGTACTCCATACCGCTACATCACGTCTTGAAATACCCATTGTAAAACTCTCCACCATGATTGGTTTGGAGGTCATCCAGGCATTGATTCATACCTGTCTACAATAAACGTTCAAACACAACCATGGAATTTCTCCCCATTTTTGTTTAAACAGGTAATGCCCAGGCAGATTTGGTATCAGTAACCATTAAAATATATTTGAATCCATTATTCTCATGTGAATATTCTTCCATATTTACAAGATCAGCCTGCAATAAGTCATCCAAACCTTTAATCATAACATGCCTACAAGGGTATGTTTTGCATGCGTATTTGTGCAATTCTCAAACTACTGTCTTCATACTCATTTGATTATACCTATCTCCCTAAGCTCTGAAATCATTGAGACACTTCATTGAAATGAACGGTGTTGCCCACAGCAGCTGATACCATGAGCAGTTGTAGTCGATCTATCATCTCATTGGGGTCGTTGTAGTATACAGGGTGTTACAAAAAGGTACGGCCAAACTTTCAGGAAACGTTCCTCACACACAAAGAAAGAAAATATGCTATGTGGGCCTGTGTCCGGAAACACTTACTTTCCATGTTAGAGCTCATTTTATTAATTCTCTTCAAATCACATTAATCATGGAATGGAAACACACAGCAACAGAACGTACCAGCGTGACTTCAAACACTTCGTTAAAGGAAATGTTCAAAATGTCCTGCGTTAGCGAGGATACATGCATCCACCCTCCGTCGCATGGAATCCCTGATGCGCTGGTGCAGCCCTGGAGAATGGCGTATTTTATCACAGCCGACCACAATACGAACACGAAGAGTCTCTACATTTGGTACTGGGGTTGCGTAGACAAGAGCTTTCAAATGCCCCCATAAATGAAAGTCAAGAGGGTTGAGGTCAGGAGAGCATGGAGGCCATGGAATTGGTCCGCCTCTACCAATCCATCGGTCACCGAATCTGTTGTTGAGAAGCATACGAACACTTCGACTGAAATGTGCAGGAGCTCCATCGTGCATGAACCACATGTTGTGTCGTACTCGTAAAGGCACATGTTTTAGCAGCACAGGTAGAGTATCCCGTATGAAATCATGGCGGTGAATCGAGGAAGTAGAGTACATACTGACGAAACTAAAATGAGCTCTAACATGGAAATTAAGCGTTTCCGGACACATGTCCACATAACATCTTTTCTTTATTTGTGTGTGAGGACTGTTTCCTGAAAGTTTGGCCGTACCTTTTTGTAACACCCTGTATATACTGAGGAGGCTGATTGCTGACCCTTTCATATGCTGAATGTCAATACCATCACCACTGCTATACCGACCGTCTAAAAATAATGATTTTATAATGTCTCTGTATTTCTTACTGCATTGGTTTCCTGTATTCCTGTATACACCAGTCAATTGTAGTATTTCACCACGCATCTCCAGACCTTTGGGTGAAAATTTAACTACTTTTGAGGGTTTTAAGAAAATGAAATTTAGTAGACATGGCGTTCTTTGAAATTCAATATCCCCTAACTGCATTGTTTTTCCATTTTAAGTTATAGGCTGCATGCCCAGCATGTATGGTTTTTCACCACTGACACCGAATGTTTTGCCTGGCCTAGATCACTGTTACAGTTAATGAAACTGGCAATAGCATCATCATCGTCGTCGTGTAATTTTTCTGAGAGTTAATTGAGAGATTCAATAACATTTAAACGTTTCTCGCAGTGTCTGCTCTCGATACAAATGTCCTAATCTTAGCAACTGTAATTTCTCTCGAATGGCCTTTAATGCAGCGATGACCTTATATTTAGTCGACATCTTGCTACATACTAAGCGAGCTGCTTCGCAGGCTACACCTTATATACATTTTGCTCAACTTTTACAGTCAAGTCATGCACTTTCTTTTCAGTTCCATCGACTCTTACAGCTAAGTCATCTCCTTTCTTTCTCAGAATAATGCGGGTGTACATCTGTAATTCCTTAACCCTAGCATCTACTTCGTTGATCAGTCTCAGAAGGATCTGTACATACATCTCTAGCTCCTTAACTTTACGTTTGAGAGACTGAAATTTTCCATCTATGTACAGACTCATTCTCTGTCTAAGCACACCTACCCTCTCGGGCTGATTGCCTAACATACGGGCAAACTTGCCCATGGTGTGATTTATACCAACATACTAATCACTTTTTTCTTCTGGAGGTTCCATCTATACCTACTATCATTCAGTTTTCTTGACTTTTCACAAACAAGAAACCCACACTATGTGTGATTCCAGCAATCTGCACACATCTTTACAAAACCACTGAATGACATGTTGGTTTCTACATGTGCCTGGTAAATATGTTTTAGATTCAGATTGTTTTGTATGAAAGCTGGTAATGAGATTTTCATTATCTCTCACCAACTGTTTTGGGCTTCTGGAATATGCCTGACTCGAATAAACTATTTCAGTAGCCACATGATGATCAAAACAGAAATACTGTAGAATCTGATCTTGGTTTTCCACAGCAACATTGTCAAATATGAAGACTATGTTTGGCTTTTCTTTTTCTGGTGGAAGAATTTGACTGCTTTGACTGAATGAATCATCAACACCTTGCAGTATCTTTTGCAGTAGCTGGTATTTGGGCTGAAACAGCGTTTTTGAAAATACACAAACATACTCTAAATGGAGATCCACGCGAGTGCGTTTGTAATGAAATGAGAGCATATGTCTTGGCACAGTTGAATGGACCTACAGTTATCACTTTTATGTTATCGGGTAGGAGTACCCCATTCTTTTGCCTCTTCTTGTTCCGGTCTCCTTCTGCACCGTCACAGGGCCAGCCACTTACAACAAAGTCCTGACACTTCACCCACTTGCCCATGATACTGATTGCATCAGGTTTTGGTGTGCAATGGGCTTTTATAGAAAAATAAATGTTTGTAATAATAATAATATTATATGTAGCCACTATAGCGCAATCATCTTACCGACTAAACTAAAAGGGCTACACCTTAAATTATGCTATGATATGGTGGTTAAATAAGAAAAACAAAACAGATTTGCTATCTTATATATATAATTTACATGCCATCAATGATATATAGGCTGCAATACGTCAACAACCGAACTGATCCATTTTTTACAGTATTTCCTGAATAACTGTTTCTTGTATGCACTAAATTCCATATGTATTTCTCTCAAACTCATGGGTGTACCTTTAGCTCACAAGGTGGCTTGCACGTAGGCGTGCAGTGGCCTGGCTGGTGCAGCTCCTGGAAGATTTGTCTTGCAGTCAGTGCAAAGACACGATTGGAAGATTACGTTCAGTGAGTTATGTTGGCATTGATTTCGTGATGGTATTCCTCTCACGATCGGAAGAAAAGGGATCTATTTCATTCCTTTATCTCTGTATATGGGTGTTGGAACTTTAATAGTGACAACTATTTATTTAGAGCTTGTACAAAATAGATACGTGTTTCAAAGTTTTACTGACCTTCAAAGTAGTCACCAGCATTGTATATAACACGTTGCCAGCCATGTGGAAGTCGGAGGATACTCTTAGCAGTGCCAGTTGTTTTGACAGTTCGAGCGGCGCGGTCTATTGCCCGACGAATTTGTAGCAGTTCTGAAGTGAATACCGTGAAGTGTTTCCTTCAGTTTAGAAATCGAGTTGAACTTACGAAGGCTTAAGTCAGGGGAGTGCAGTAGGTGGTATAGCACTTAGTAGCCCCACCAGTCAAACAAATCAGTAACAGCTTGCACTGTATGTGCTTGAGCATTGTCCTGCAAAATGATGGTCAGGTGTTGCTGAAAGTGTCATCACTCCTGCCTTCAGGCTGGTTGTAGGTTGTTCCAAAAATGAACAGCACGTGATCTTGGTGAAATGTAAGCCCAGGATGGCTTGCCATGAAGGGCAATAAAAGGAGGCATAGAATATTGCCAATGTAAGGCTGTGCTCTAAGAGTGCTGCAGATGACAACCACAGGGATCCAATTATGAAAAGAAATGGTACCCCACACCATCACTCCTGGTTGTTGGGCCTTATGGCGAGTGACAATGAGGTTGGTATGCCACCGCTGTCTGGGATGTCTTGAGACACGTTATCACCATTCATTGGGACCTGATATCTCATTGCCTGGAGTAGAATTCCCTTCAGTGATGAGTCTCACTTTTAACTGAGAACGTTTGGAGCATTATGGACTGGGCCCTCCATCCAGCTCGGGATTTAGACACTCTAAAGCATCAGTTCGACAGAATTTGGTACAATATCCATCACTAGGACACCCAACAGCAGTATCAATCAGTGCCAACCTGAATAACTGCTAACATAAGAACCAGGGATGGATCATCGTGTTATTGACTTGCTTAATTTGTGAAACTCTTTCTCTTGAACATATCATCCAATTTTTCTGAAATTGCAATCGTTTGTTTGTCTGTACAGATCACATCTACCGATTCCCTTCCCAAATCCAATTACCCAGTGGGCAGCACCAGCCAGCAGCAGCAGTTTTGTGTTTGTACGCAGCATTTCCTTCAGTGCTTTTCTCACAGTCGATCATCTGTCAAGAAAGAGAATATTATGTGTGTGCTTATCTGCACTGATTAGTGCTTATTTACGTTATCTAAGAATCTGGTATTTCTTTCGTGCATTAACTTTTGTGTGAGCTGATTTTTCATTGAAAAGTAACTGTTCGTATATCTGCTTTAAGTATTGTTAACTTACTTTTGTTGTAAGTGCTTCCAGATATTGCTACCTTAGTGTGTACTAAAAACTTTGCAGAGCAGATTTTAGTGGTTCTTTGTTCTTCTTGTTTATATTCTGTGTGCAATCCAACTTTATTAGCGCCACAGTTGGGGAATTTTAGGTTTTTCTGAGGTCTCTTTGTTCTTTCTCAATTAGTCCTGATTGCTGCGTTTGTATTTGTTTTAGATTTTATTCTGTTTTTTACATAGTACGTTATGGATAGAACTATGCTTTTTGTGTGCAGACAGAAAGAGAATTGGCCGCAATCGGGAAAGAATAGGAAGCTCTGTTGGCTATTGCTCAAAGCTGCATCAAGATCTAAGCACCAGTGACGCAGCCCGCAATTCCTTTGGCGGTTTTGGAAAGCCCTAGTAACCTTGATGCCACTGCATCTTCCAGAACACATCATATGACCAATCTGTCTTCACTTAAGGGCGAGTGGAGAAGATTGGTGGGTTTGCATATTTCTGGGTGGACGGCAAGTTTGGAAACTGGGCACATAGCTCGCTCTTCACATCTTACCAGCAGGTACGAGGTGCTACCCAGAAATGCTAAAACATCTAAGCCAGCGTGGGATGCCTCTCTTGTTGGGCTAGTGGCTGATTTTTCTGCCCAGTCTGAACAAGTGTAGAGTTATTGAGAGCTCCGACATTAGAAGGGTAGTGGAGCCCCTCAAGTAAATAGCAAGCAAATCAGGAAAGAATGCTGGTGTGCACTCAGTATGCCTCCTCGGAGGGCTCACCCAAGACATAGAGGAGGCTCAGTCAGTGGCCATCAAAAGCACTGGGTGCAGCCAGCTGCAAACTGTGGCTCACGTCAGTACGAATGACAATTGCCACATGGGTTATGAGGCCATTCTTTGTTCCTTGCAGTGGTTGGGTAATCTAACAGCAGCTAGCATTGCATGGAGGCAGCAGGTTAAGCTGACAACATATAGATAGTTCCCAGAGCTGATTCCAGTCCTCTTATTTGAAGCAGAGTGGAAGGTTTGACCCAATGCTCTGAAAATTCCGCAATGATACTGGATGCTAATTTCTCGACCCCCACTACTGTGTGGATAATTGTTGGGCTCCCCTCAGTAGGTCAGGTGTGCACAACACAAGGAAGCAGCTACTGTGGTGGTAGAGAACATTTGGCATGCACTCCTCTCCTGTCCCCTCCCCACCCCTCTCCTCCCATCCCCTCTCATTTCCTCGGGCTGCACTTGGGATAAGTGATGAATTGCCTGCCAAAATCAATAAAAATCATTCATATGAATGCATCACCAACTTCTTCCTCTGAAATTAAGAAAATTATGCATTCTCTAAAAAAATAAAAGCTCATGCGGTTGGGATGGTATTTCCATTAGACTACCAAAGATTTTTTCCAATATAATAAGCCCAGTCCTATGTCAAGTATGTAATGCATCACTGACGTAAGGTATTTTTTCAGACAGACTAAAATATGCTAGTTTCAAACCCCTCTTTCGGAAAGGTGAAATGGGAGATGTTAATAACTACCAAAATGTTTCACTGCTGACATCATTTTCCAAACTTTTCGTGGATTTGGTGCATTCCAGAATATCATCTCACCTTAGCAACAATAATAACCTCAGCAAATCACAGAAGGGCTGCTCTAATTAGAATGCCATTTACATTCACCAGATTTTACAATGTTTAAATAACAAAATAGCACCAGTCGGTATTTCTTGTAAGATATGCTAAAGTATTTGTCTGTGTGAATCACAGTATTCTCCAAGATAAATTCAAGTTTTATAGGATTTAGACAAACAATGGCTAATGTCATCTTTAACTTAAAGAATGCAGAAAGTTGTACTTAGCAGTTCAACCAAAATAGGCTAGAGGTGTTATAGTGACAGGGAAGCAGTCACATATATGTGGTTCCCCAAGGCTCATTCTTAATTCCAGTACTGCTCCTCATATTTATGTAAACGATCTTCCATTTAATATACAACAAACAGAATAGTTAGTTTGTAGATGACGAAAGTATTATAATCAATCCAAGAATACATACAAAAACAGAAGAAATGGTAAACAAAATTCTTAAAAGTATCATTGAGTGTTTTTATTTTCAAATGACCTCAGTTTTAAAAAGACACTACATATTCAATTCTGCATATCTAGGGGTACTACACCAATAATAAGTGTAATACTTGGCAAGGAAATAATAAATAGGGTGGAAACTTCAAAATTCTTAGGTGTCCGACCATATTGATGAAATTTTAAACTGGAAAAAGCACATTTTGTAACTCCTAAAACAACTTACTCAGCTACATTTCCACTTCAAATCATTACAAATGTTGGAGAGAGACAAATCAGTAAGTATATGTAAACGTAGGCTGTTGTCACAGTCAATAAAATTCTTCTGGTTTGAGGCCGCACTGTCAACTATAAAATTCCGACGTTTTGGCGACTGTTGCAAGTTGCCTTCCTCAGGATGTATTGCTGATCCTTAGGAAGGCCCCTTGCAACAGTCGCTGAAAGGTCGGAATTTTATGGTTGACAATGCAGCCTCAAACCCAGAAAAATTTTAATAAATCAGTAAGTATTTTCATTTAAGAATGTCATATAGTATAATGTTCTAGGGTAACTCATCTTTAAGAAAGAAAGTCTTTATGCTGCAAAAATGTGCTGTAAGAATAATATGTGGTGCTCACTCATAATCATTCAGTAGAAATGTATTTAAGGAGCTGGGCATTCTGATTACTACTTCACAGTGTATTTATTCTCTCATGAAGTTTGTTGTAAATAATTCACTGAAGTTAAAAAGGAACAATGATGTACATAATTACAATACCAGATGGAAAAATGACGTTCACTGCTCCATATTAAGGTTGTCTTTAGCACAAAAAGGGGTCCACAATTCTGCACAGAAATGTTTGATTACTTACCAAGTGATATAAAATGTCTGACAAACAGCAAAGTAAAATTTGGAAAAAAAGCGAAAAAGTTTCTCAGTGATTGTTCCTTCTGTTCCATAGAAGAATTTCTGTATGATGAGTAAAAGTGGTGGGTAGGAGCTACTAACTCACATCCGTATATTTAAAAAAAACTTTTAAATGTTCAGCATGTAGCCATGTTTGCAGATTAATTTGTGATGTGAATGTAATATGACTCATTCCGCATCATAAGGATTCATCATACAAACTAACTTCCTTTTTAAATGTCCTCTCAAGGGATGCCACTGACAGTCCCTGAAGTCTGCAAAGCAATATGTGAGACTTTGAATGACTTTGTTAAGGTAATGTCTCCTTTCAAAATTACATTCAGTAATAAAAAGCACCATTACATTTGAAAAGCCTTGTTTAAATATCAACTCAGGTGATGTCATTGATAGTGTATGAAGTTTGCAAATCCAATCTTTCTAATACCATAAAATTCCATCACAGAGTTTAAGGTCATTTTATTACAAAATAAAATTTTAGAATACAAAATAAGACTTAGTCATTATCTTCAGACATTAAAAACGCCCTTTATATTAAGACTGTCAGCACAGGCATAACCTGTTTCTTGTTGTGTCATTTGCTTTGTGGCTGTTGCATGTATTGTAAATACTGGTTGACAGCTGAACTCGGATGAAGTGTTACATATTGTTTTTTCGCCGTTTTTCGTACAAAAAACTGTCTACAGTTTGCATTATTTGCTCTCTATTTTCCTTCATCATTTTTTTTTGCCAACAGTTGGCAATACAATTCTACAGAATTGGGCTCTGCTTCCTCCATTTTCGATAATGTTTTTAAAGTAGATATTGCCTGATCCATTTGTCTCTTTCTGTTTTCTGGTTCTGGCAGTCTGCAAGTTCGTATTTGATAGGCATGTCTGTAAACTCATGTCCCACAGATTTAGCATGTACGTTTTCACTCTCATTTTTATTGAAAAAGTCTGAAAGAAATATACGATGTCAGTTAATGGAAACTGTACCCTATAATTAATGCGTACCACAGTCATTTTATATTGTTTTAATGAAAGTAACAACTTGTTTCTGTTTTTTTCTGTTTCAGTTGCCTGCAAGTAGTGTAGAATGGCTTCTTGTAGCACAAAGATTTGAAAACACTTGGCAATTCCAACATTGTCTGGAGGCTTTGGATGGAAAACATGTCAAAATAGAGGCTCCTATCGATAATGGATCACAGTTTTTTAATTATAAAAATAGTTTCTGCATAATGCTACTAGCTCTAGCTCTCGTTGACTAAAACCTTCTATTTGCGGATATTGGTACCCATGGCTGGATGAGTGATGGAGTTTTCCGTGAAAGCCTGATTCACTGCAAACTTCTGGACAGTGGTATCTGCCAGTTCTTTATGTTTTTCTGGCAGGTGCTGCCTTTGCATTATCGGACAGAATTATGAAGCCCTATCCATAAGTACCATCCACTGATAATCAACAGAGAATATTCAGTTTGCAGTTATCACTTGCCATCATTGTACTTGAATGTACATCTACTGCAATGACTTCTGTCTCTAGAATGTTCCGAACACCATTATTGTTGGCACCACTTGTAACACTCACATGTGTAGTATTGCACAACTTTTCTAAAAGGGAGCAGAACTTCACATAGTATGTACATGCCTGGAAAGTACAATACAAAGTATCTTACAGGAAAATCGAACTTCGCTACTCTTACTAATACACCAAGGTGGCAACACAAAATGCAAGGGAAATACTTGAAGAATTGCAGGTAACTTTTATTCAGTCCAATCTTGAATATGAAAGTATGTATAAGAGCTTACATGATAATAAAGAAGAATATAAAGTAGCTTCTTTTCAATTCACTTACCTCTGTATTTATTGTGTTAGTTCCATTCTTGCTACAAACTTATCGAAGGAAACTGTTCATTAATTCGTAAGTAAACAATGTGCTTTTATACATTTCATCTGCCAATGTCACTGAACTGTCAGAATGTTTAGTGGAGGGAGGGAGGGAGGGAGATTATAGTTTACCGTCCCGTCCATAGTGAGGTCATTAGAGATGGAGCAGAAGCTCAGATTATGGAAGAATGGGGAAGGAAATCAGCCCTGCCCTTTTCAAAGGAACCGTCCTGGCATTTAATTGAAACAATTTAGGGAAGTCATCGAATACCTAATCCTGGATGGCTGGATGTGGAATCGAACCGTCGTCCTCACGAATGTGAGTCCAGTGTGTTAACCACTGTGCTATGTCACTCTGTGATGTTTCGTCTCGTTTTGGTAGCGACGATAAACCAAACATTAACCATTCTTTTTTCCTTCCCAAATCGTAATGGAGCAATTCATGCTGATTTTTTTTTAATGTGTTGCCATGCATCAGTATTGGTATTTCAATTTGAATGGTTTCTTGAAGCTGCATTCCACAAATGAATCTCTTGATTCAGTTTCAGAAACTCAAGTACCTGAGCATTGTTCCTCTGTTCAATTTGAGCCATTTCGAAAAAAAATGGATGAAATATGACAAAGAACAAGCGAGCAAATAAACTCAGTTACCAACGAAGAACGAGCGAACACCCAAACTCAGACGACAAAAACAGAAAACAAACAGCGCTGGTGCCAGTGTGTGGCAGCGTATCGATACTGGCCCAATGTCCTTTGATGTTTGGTTGAAATACCGACAAGCAACTGAGTCGAATCAACATCGGCACCACTGCTGGTTCCAATGCTATTTCATCGATCCACACGTTTGACGAACATTATTGGCACCCACGTTGGCCCCAATGTGTGGAACTGGCCTTTATGTATTGTTCCCTCACCAGCACTGGCCCACAGTCGGAAGTATCCTTGAACATTCTACACCCGAACACACCGCGCTCCACACTGCACACGCAAATGTCCAATCTCTGTCTGTTCATCTAGACAAGTTCTGTAATATACAGGGTGTTACAAAAAGGTACGGCCAAACTTTCAGGAAACATTCCTCACACACAAACAAAGAAAATATGTTATGTGGACATGTGTCCGGAAACACTTACTTTCCATGTTAGAGCTCATTTTATTACTTCTCTTAAAATCACATTAATCGTGGAATGGAAACATACAGCAACAGAACGTACCAGCGTGATTCAAACACTTTGTTACAGGAAATGTTCAAAATGTCCTCCGTTAGCGAGGATACATGCATCCACCCTCCGTCGCATGGAATCCCTGATGCGCTGATGCAGCCCTGGAGAATGGCGTATTGTATCACAGCCGGCCACAATACCAGCACGAAGAGTCTCTACATTTGGTACTGGGGTTGCGTAGACAAGAGCTTTCAAATGCCCCCATAAATGAAAGTCAAGAGGGTTGAGGTCAGGAGAGCGTGGAGGCCATGGAATTGGTCCGTCTCTATCAATCCATCGGGCACCGAATCTGTTGTTGAGAAGCGTACGAACACTTCGACTGAAATGTGCAGAAGCTCCATCATGCATGAACCACAGGTTGTGTCGCACTTGTAAAGGCACATGTTCTAGCAGCACAGGTAGAGTATCCCGTATGAAATCATGATAACGTGCTCCATTGAGCGTAGGTGGAAGAACATGGGGCCCAATCAAGACATCACCAACAATGCCAGCCCAAACGTTCACAGAAAATCTGTGTTGATGACGTGATTGCACAATTGCGTGCGGATTCTCGTCAGACCACACATGTTGATTGTGAAAATTTACGATTTGATCACGTTGAATGAAGCCTTATCCGTAAAGAGGACATTTGCACTGAAATGAGGATTGACACATTGTTGGATGAACCATTCGCAGAAGTGTATCCGTGGAGGCCAATCAGCTGCTGATAGTGCCTGCACACGCTGTACATGCTACGGAAACAACTGGTTCTCCCGTAGCACTCTCCATACAGTGACGTGGTCAACGTTACCTCGTTACCTTGTACAGCAGCAACTTCTCTGACGCTGACATTAGGGTTATCGTCAACTGCATGAAGAATTGCCTCGTCCATTGCAGGTGTCCTCGTCGTTCTACATCTTCCCCAGTCGCAAGTCATAGGCTGGAATGTTCCGTGCTCCCTAATACGCCGATCAATTGCTTCGAACGTCTTCCTGTCGGGACACCTTCGTTCTGGAAATCTGTCTCGATACAAACGTACCGCGCCACGGCTATTGCCCCGTGCTAATCCATACATCAAATGGGCATCTGCCAACTCCGCATTTGTAAACATTGCACTGACTGCAAAACCACGTTCGTGATGAACACTAACCTGGTGATGCTACGTACTGATGTGCTTGATGCTAGTACTGTAGAGCAATGAGTCGCATGTCAACACAAGCACCGAAGTCAACATTACTTTCCTTCAATTGGGCCAACTGGCGGTGAATCGAGGAAGTACAGTACATACTGACGAAACTAAAATGAGCTCTAACATGGAAATTAAGCGTTTCCGGACACATGTCCACATAACATCTTTTCTTTATTTGTGTGTGAGGAATGTTGTCTGAAAGTTTGGCCGTACCTTTGTGTAACACCCTGTATTTCAGGACATGTACGTCCACGTAGTAGGCCTACTTCAGTTGGGGACCTGGCTCAAACCAAGTATTTCCACAAGGTCGGTAAATCTAGATGCTACGTATTTCTAAGACAAGACGGGTGTAACAGACGAGGAGATGGAGTAGGGGCACATATATGCGCTGATTTATCACCCACTGTACTACACACATCCAACAATAATGAAGATAAACAAGTGTAATATATGTTCACAGAGTTCAAATCCATTAACAGAAAGCGACTAATATGCATCCTCTACAATCCTCCTGAAGTGGGCGGTTTTGTCTGCTTTAAAACTGCTCTCTCTAGTCTTGAATCAACATAGAAGCATGTACTTATAGCTGGAGATCCTAACATAAATTTTTTACCCAGTAATCCTTATAGTGTGAAATTTAATTGCGTGCTTTCTTCTTCAAATGGTACGCTACTTCAACTCGTTCCTACCCATCACATGACCAGTTGTCACAGTCTCATAGATATATTCAGAGCGAAATTCCCTTACATTGCAATTCGTGCCTGTAAAATATCTACGCCTGGCATGTCGGACATGACATAATTTTCATGATTTATTCACTAGAATGTCCAAGAAAAGAAACCACAACTGACAACATACTGGGACTTCAAATGCATTAATTTATCTGATCTTGCAACTGAGGTGCGGACACTGGGCATGCAAACTACACCCTACACCTGAAAATCGTATCGCATACAAGCAGACACAGAACAGAATTAGTGAAGTCATAAGAAATGCTAAACTCACGCATGACGATACATTAACTGACAACAGACATAGACCAAATGTCCTATGCATAAACCAGTATCGGTAAAGTATAAGCTGGTACAGGTAAAGTATAAACTGCAGCAGATACCAATATCCCAATCTAAGAACCAAACTGGTAGTTTGCATTACGGGCACAACCACAATTGAACTGCAAATGAAACAGAGACTCATTGAATACTTCATGGAGATAGGTGACTGTAGCCACGAAAAAAATCTGTCTAAAGCACATTACTTGCAATAATGTCCAAAAAAAGCCGGTTGCACAATCAAGGGATAAATCCAGAGATAGCTACTTGCGGAATAGACTAACTTAGAGTGCAGATTAAGATGGAATGCGCGTTGTACGACGCCATTGTATTCTGTGGTTAGTGATTAGTTATTCCTGGAATAGCATTCATGTTCAGTTTTGTAGGAAATGACTGAAAAGCACTTTGGGTATTTGCTCCTACGTCATTTCGTACATACGTAGTCGTTGTCTGCAGAAATAGCATGTGAAAAATGAGTGATAAGCATTCCATACCGCAAAACTGTTTGCTTGAGGATACTTCGAGGCCACTAGATATTGTAAATGAGGTCACGAATGTTAATATTGATTATCCAGCTTGAGCTGACTGTAAATAATTACGCCAGACGTATTTCGCTTTTATTTATAAAGCATCTTCCGTGGTTTTAGTGTTTCTGTTACTGTGCGGAATGAGGAACAGTTTACAAAACTGAACTGTAAATAATGCAGCGCGAGCAATACTGCAGAATGGCAAAAACTGCCAAGTGCAAATGTGAATCGAAGTCTTTCAACGTCAACTGCTGCTAGCAAGGAGGGGTGGAGCAGAATATGTAAAGAAACACCAACAGCATGGAAGAGGCTTTATAACTAAAAGCGAAACGCGACTGGTGTAATTCTTTTTAATTAAACTGTAGTCAGCTCAAGTCGGATAACCAATATTAACATATTTTAACAGTTGCTGAGGAAGACGTCCACGCAAACAAACGTATTACGCGTTCAAGAGCCTTGGATCTAGCCCACTCGTCGCTTATAGGGTGCCTAAAAGATGCTGTGTTCTTCGAAATGCTATACAACAATTCAGACAAATAACATTAGTAGTTTTATTTCTATAAATCAGTTGACAACTCTTAACTTTGGAGTTACATCTTTGTCGCAAGTAACATGCAAACAGTAATAGTCTTCGCAATATACAAAGGCCAGACTAGTAACTGATACGGATCACAACTAGTTGTTCTTGTAACATGCTCCACAAATACATTCCTCTACTGTCAGTACACTGAGCCGATCTGAGCGCTGAGGCTGGCAGAAGCGGCGCTTATATTAACTTCTTGCAGGGGGCGACGTTTCCTCACCGCCTTCTCTGGTCAGGTATTCCGCACCTTCGTTCCAGTGCTTGTGGTTACGCCAGAACAAAGAGTGTAGCAGAAAACAAGAAAACTGCTGCAGTCTAATTCAATGAAAATATTAGTGCAAAACATCTAACTAAATTGGTAGGATATTTATATGTATAACAATATAATGATAAGTCATAAAATTAGTTAAAGGAGCAGGTATTTGTTATTTGACCAGTAAGCTTTTCTAGACTTCCAAGTACAGTACGAAGGAACAAAAAAAAAAAGGCGTCAGTTTCCACTCACAAACGACATCACGTGGAGCAACAGAGCAGCTACAACACACGTACGATTTTTTTAAAGAAGCAAACACGTAAATATTTTGCCCAGAAAAGGAAGCAGAGGCTACATATTGGTGGCGCCTCATACATGTAATGTAAGTTGGAAATTGTATACAATGAAATACGCGGGTTGATGAAGTTGTCAGCGGAAGGACGCCACAGTCAGTTCGTTTCTGATGCACCATTGCTACCCACGATACTATTCCATAAAATGTAGCTACATGGTAAATTGTAAGTAGGAGCATAATATAGAAGGAGCGCTGATAACCACGCAGTTGAGCGCCCCACAAACCAAACATAATACAGAAGGAACTGTGAAATCCGGTCTGCTTTGTGAAATACTGTTACAACACAGACAACATGATGGAGATTGATTTGAATGAAAATTCTGAGAGATGTTACTGACTAGCTTGTAGTGTGTCTTAGAATGAATAATTCATTACAGCAGTGATGGGTGTTCTACAGAAAATATCCTTGCTGAATTATTGAACACTATTTGTGCATCCACTTTTTTATTCTTGGACATACATTAATCCTGTTTCTATGATGTAATTATTAATTATGTTGAGGGTGTGGATGAAGAATAAAATGCCAACACGAACAATAAGTGAGCACATATTAAACTGAAGGCTGTTGTTATCGTATCTCACCCTAAATTATTGGGGAACTGCAACTATTTCATACCTAATTTTGTCCTGTGCAATCATCTCTAGCAATTATATGTAATATGGAAGGGAAGGGGAAGTAACGAAAGGCATGACAACTTCACTGTTTATTCCTTCTTTTCTACAGTCATCACAGATTAGAACTTCCAGTTTTGTTTTCAGGATAAAACTACCTGTTATCAAATGTACAGGAATTAACAGAGTTGTAGCTGGTGGTATTTCAAAAGTAGCTTGAAAAGAACCACAGAATGGAGGAAGAACTGTACTGGCTAAAAAAAAAAATACAAAGCTCAAAATTAGGATCAGAAAATAAAAATTTAAACAAATGATTTCAGAATAAGACTACGTTAATCCATATACATCTGTTTTTTGATTTTCATTTCATTAAGTCATAGAATTGAAATAATTTAAAAAAACTGTCTCTTGTGCATGTTGTCCAGTGTCATATACGTCCTTTTCGTAATCTCGCTAGCTATTCCATTACCAATACCAATGAAATATTGTCAGTAGTAGCTGGTTCATTCGTGGAACAGAGTTATCCCTGAAAGAAAGATAGAAAAGAATGACATGAGACAATTCAAAAGCAATTTAAAAACATAACTTGCCAGCCACTCCTTCCACTGTTATTATGTAAATTCAACAACTAAAGATTCCTATTAGCTGAATAATAAGTACCTATGTTCTTATAATCTAAGAATAACAATTACTTTCTGGTAAATATGGACGTGGTTATGTGGATAATACTAATAACTCAGAAATACAACAGCTATCTGCTATAGCTTTCCCAAAAAAATTAAAAAAAAGACTTTCCCACTGATTTTAGTGTGTTAAACTTAGCCTGAGTAAGCACAAATAGTTCACAGGCTTCAGTGAATAATGATATCTGGGAGACAATGTTGTTGCTCTGAAGCATTAAGGCCAAATCACTCTGACCATCATGACACTGTCATGTCAAGGTGTATTCACACTGCCCGTCATGGCAAGTCACGACAATTCAACTCACGTTATCCCAACACGCAGTGCTCTCCTCAACTGTTCTTTTTGTGGGAATTGCGATCTCCGCAAGGTGATTTTCAGCTGTTGTTATGCGCAAAGTGCACATACACAGCGCTGTAGCTTATATACATGGATGCTGGAGCCCACATTTGTATGAAAATGACATTTACTGGACTCAAATGGTTTGCAGCTTGCAGAAATAGCTTGTGTATTAGAGGAGGGAGGCAGGAGTGCAAAGCAACACAAAGATAGTTCGTGGGTCCGAAAAAATGTCATTACGTGGTACCGAAGTGGAATTTCACACACTACACAGAGATCGTGAGAAAGAGCAATCTGCATATTATATTTCAGAGTCGAAGTATCAGTTTTTTTTTCATTTGTTACATCAAACTGCACACAGAATTACTAAAAGGAATGCAGTGTGACGAGCTGCGATCACATCCCGTGAAAATTTGCTTTGTTTTGAAGCTAACTTTAGTTGCTAGTCAAGCCCAAATTTTTGTGCAACAGTCATGTCTGCCTCAATACCCCTCCCTTCAAGATATATACGTTTTCTTTACATGGTGTATTTGGCTTTCAATAGTTAAAGTGCCTCATTTGTACTGGGGTTAGCCAGTGAAATCCCATAGATATGACCATTGATGCTTACAAAACTGTTTCACACACAATTCAGAGAGCTACTTAACAATAAATAGGCCTGACACAAACAACTTGCAGTTTCTAAAGGTTTCTTTGTGCAGCATACAAATGCCTGACAACATGCAAATAAATTCACCAATGAATCAATCTGACTCTACCCACAGTACTTTATTTCATTTCTGATTGCAGCCATATTGCTATCCGTTTCATTGTAAAATATTAAATGCGGTACCAGTATCTATAAAAACCCACTTTATAAATGTTGTAGATGACAAGTAATTTAGTATGCTTATGTCATACAGTTCAGATTGCTGTCTCATTGCTTCAATTAATCTGTCATAATTTATTACAAATTTTAACAAAGGAAATAAAGAAATGAAATGACTTATAGGAAACAACTGATATCACCCACGAAAACCACGATGAAATAAAATATAGACATCAGCGCATGGCCATCTATGTAGAGGACATGAGCTTGTAGGTCACGTGAGCAGCAACGAACGGATGACGTCAGATGCCAAAACTTTATTCCAGAGAAACCTCGACGATGCCATGACGGAACAGCCAGTCTGGATGTCGCCATTTGAAATACATTTCAGAATGTTTCGACGGACGAGACGTGAGGTGATGTGATATGACGGCCAGTGTCAATTGGCCTTAAGTGGGGCTATGATCCTCATATTTTCACCAATGGAATGACATTTTCTGCTATTGATGTAAAGTGGCTGAGCGAAATTGGGAACTACTGTTTTACCAAAACGTTTTGCAACACGAAAACTCGATGTTTCGTCAAACAGTACACGTAACTGGTGTGGTTTTTCGATCTGGTTCAGTCTATTATGGCACTGCCTGCTAAATACAACGAAACAGCCATTTCCACTACTGCAGTAATTGTAACACACCAGAGAAACGAGACTCTTTTTGCACGAATCATCATTTTGATGTGTCTGATTTACATAAATAACACGACGGAATTCACGAAGTACTGAAATGAAATGTATATTACTACAAACAAACAGTATTATTTAAGAAAACAGAAAAATAGTCTCACCTGTCCGTCTCATGCTCCACTTCCTCACGTACAAAATTGAAAAGAAAGTACAACTTCCTTTGATAAGTGAAATGTGGATATAAATTCGGAATCAGCGTCATTTCACTTTCTTCTCTTCCTCATTGTCATGAACAAATCAACTAAAATCTCATAATCGCTGTCAGCATCTGCCACTGTTCCCGCCATTTTGAAAACTTATTCCCCAGTTAAGCTCGCTAACCAGCTAGAAATCGCTGGTTAAGTTAACCCTAATTTAATTTCCAGTTAGGCGGTATTATGGGTTCGCACAACATGTTTCTCGCGCTATTCTGAGAATAGAGCTTAATCGGCTACTAACCAGAGATTGCACAACTGGCCCGATGCATATTAGATCGGGGTCTACTGGACATGACTACCTCACAACCCAAACGATGAAGTTTATTACAATTTAGTTAAGTTCCTGATCATGCTACTGTAACAGGGGGAAACTGCAATTTGTCAGCTATAGAATGAAAGGGTCATGTGATCAAACCTGGTGCCAGAAAGACAATTTGTATAACATTACTCTGAATGTCTTGTCCGAAAACTACTTTGAGTAGATAAGAGAACCAACTCGTGGCGGTAACATCGTAGACCTCCTAGCAACAAACAGATGTCATTTATTTGAATCAGTTAACATGACTACAGGTATTGCAAGGGCTGTTAAGAAAGGAAGGAAAATGTTTTTGCTTAGCTAGAGTGGCAGGAATCCGATTGCAGAGTATATGAGTTTTTTTGTCATCTATCTTCTGACTGGTTTGATGCAGCCCACCACGAAAGCCTCTCCTGTGGCAGCCCCTTCGTATATGACTATTGAACAGCAAATATGCAGTGCTGTGGACGAAAAATGAAACATAAATGGGTAAAATTCAAACGCATCATTCGGTACACCTTAGACAAATATGTTTTAAGCAAAGTTTTAAGGGATGGAAAAGACACACTGTTGTTGAATATCTGTGTTCACAGTCTAATATAGCAGTCGCGACACTCACTGCTGTAAATGTTGTTCCCGCTTGGCAGTTGGCTCCAAGTGGCGAGAAACGGGAACGTCAAATGAGTCTTCCGCATAATGTTTGTTTCGCATCCCTTTCCTACGTAATTTATGAAATATTTGAATTACTGTTTTGCCTCCAAGCTTTGTGTAATATCAGAAGACAGATGTCCCTAAAAATGATTCTAAAATAAGCACAAGTAGGGATAAAAATCATGAATCCAATGGCAAGCTACAACACATTCGTGAAGAAACACTTGTAACGTTGGAACCAACTGCAGCTTACCACGTTGATATCATGGGAGAAATATGCTGTGCATCTCCTCAAAGCCAATAACAACGTCAGAAGTGCTGTCATATGTTAAATGTGCCATTAGTGTTTTTTTTTTATCCAATGACATATTCTTTAGGTTATCAGTATCGGAGAAGTGCTGTACCTTCTGCTTCTGCAATATGTCACTTACCACACATATTATTTGTATGCCTACCACATGCTTCTGTAATGTAAGCACTAACAGAAACATAAAACATTTTGACAAAACCTGTATGTCTGAGTGCTGTAATATAATAAATTAGGAGCGAACAGCTTATTTTCGTCTTTCCATCTTGCAGCACATTTCTCCTTCAGTGGCATGCTGATCTGGCTTAACAACAAGTCAAGAGCATTTAAAAAAAATTGGCCTACAGTCTTCAAAATTTGTTTGTTCTTCTTCACTTGATCCTTCTGATACAGTTTCTGTTGTTGTGGGTACTTAAAATAATAGGCAGTTTCCTTGTCCCGTAATAGTTTTGCACGAAGTCTAGCAATCTGCTCATTCTGACACACGCTTTTGCAAGACGGATAACTGCACTGAGGTCGTCAAAGCAGGTCTCTGTTGACGATTCAGATGAACCTGGGACTGACATATGGAGAGCTGAACCGGCTGCTTCTGTGCCACAGAAGTGTTTTAGCTTTAGATGGATTGCCAAACCTTTGTGGTAGTTTCCTCTTCATCGTCAGTTGAGGTAGCTTATTAAAGATGTCAAACTGTCTGAGTACTATATTCCACACGAGTTTATTACTGTCTGCATTAGTGAACTGGTTTTGTTCGAAGTGTAGCGAACATAACATAACATTATAATAAACAGGATCCTTTTTCATAAGACCTTCTTGTCTGCTATTCACTAGTCATTTTCTGCTCCTAAAAGGAATCATTAATACACATGTAATTTGCAAGCGAATCCTGACGATACACTTTAGTAACATGACGGTGTATACCTCTCGTGGTCCTTAGGTAACCTAACAAAAAGGCAGATGTGGTATCTTAGTGTTGTTGTTGTTGTTTGCGTTTCAGACGGCAATATTTGTCAAAAACCATTGTACAAACCAAAATAAATAACTACTATTCACTTTCTCTTTCACGATCGCGCCGAACCCAACAGATTTACTTACTGACCACAACAAATTCGAGGCAACTGTCGCGACTGTTGAACTGTGGCTGTGTTAGTAAGGTGCTACACAAGCAAAGATATTTAAGAGATGTTACAACATAGATGACATACAAATGCTGAACGACGTGAAAATGAACGTACGGAGAGCAATGAAAGAATCTTGAACTTGGAAAGTAAAATTCAAAGGTTAACTAGGGACTGAAAGAAATGCAGGTCATTCCCGTTTTCAAGATGGTTCGTAGTAAATACACATATTAAATATAGGCCTCCTTTGTAAATCATCTATTCAATCTCTCAGTGATTATACTGGCATAGAAACGGAAGACGACAGATAAGGGCGAAATACTAAATGTGATCTTCTGAAACTGTTTCACCGAAGATCATATATGGGCCCTCCTTTCGATCATTGCACGAATGCTGAAATTGCAGATATCGAGACACGTGACTGCGGAATAGAAAAGCAGTTATAATCGCCTAGTAGTGGAAAGTCATCTGGATCAGATACTATATCTGTAAGATTGTACAGAGATTACAGAAAAAGCCTTGTTGCCCTTCGAACAGCAGTTCATTGTAGGTCGCTGGAGCAACGAAGGGTAACTATGGGATGGAAAAAAAAATTGCAGGTTATTCCCAATTTCAAGATGGGTTGTAGGAAATATGCATATAAATATAAACCTCTTTGTATAAATCAACATGGGTTCCGGAAAGAGACATCCTGTGACACTCAGTCCACTCTATTTGTCCACGATATCCAGAGTGCTGTAGAAATTGGCTCTTATGTTGACGACATGTTCCCTGTCTTCAGGATACCATCTGATGCGATTGCGCACAGTTATTTTGTGGAAGAAGTACGAACTTACCGAGTATCGGGCCAGATTTGTAACTGGATTCAAAACGTCACTCTCAACATAAGAAAATCGACTGATGTAAAGGTAATTTCAGGGGTACCCCAAGTGTGACAGCACTGTTACTGTTTGCATCATACAGGGAAGCAGATGCCACACTAAGATCCATAGGAAGAAACTTAAGGAAATGTAATTCATCCACGAAAGAAATGGTTTTTGGAACTCTTATTCAACCGATGCTTGAGTATTGCTCATCAACTTGGGACCCTTGGAAGGCTGAAATGGTAGAAGATGTAAACAATATTCAACAAAGAGCTGTGAGTTCGTCACAGGTTTGTTTAGTCAGCATGAGAGTGTAAGGATAAATTTCATCATAGGATAGTTTAGTTGGCACAACAGAATTACGGATATGCTCAACAAACTCTAGTGACAGACGCTACAAGAGAGGCGTTGTACACCATCGAGAGGTTTTCAACTGAAATTCCGATGGTGTACGTTTCACGAAGAGTCTGACAACATATTACTTCTCCCTACATACATCTCGAAAAATGATCACTATGAGAAAATCGAGAAATTAGAGCTAATACAGAGATGTACTGACAATAATTCTTCCCTCACATCATTCAAGAATGAAACAAGGAAAGGGGGGATCACATAGTGGTACCAGACTGGCACATACCATTAGGTAGGTTGTGAAGAATACATGTAGATGTGGTTCCACAGCATTATTTTGGACTCTTGAGGATAAACAAAGTGACCCGAAGAATAGTTTTTTCTAACGAACCAAAGAATGAAGAAGTGAATCACAGATGAAAGTAGGCTGCTTTCAAAATTGTGAAGGACCATTGCACCAACAAATAATCTAACAATGAGCAAATGTTGGTACGTGAGGTAAATGGACAATGGTAGTCATGAAGAAGTGACACAGGTTTGTGTACATTGCCTTAAGTTCATAAAATTGTATCCCTTGCCAGATAGTGCAATCTAAAGCACACAAACAAATGAGCTACCAGGAAAATGCAAAAATCGTAGCAAGTGATTCACATAATGGAAACATTTTGAGATAACTCTCATTGAGAATAAAGGGCTGATTGACTTATAATTTCACAAAGAGATCGAGGGCACAAGGGACAATTGGCACTACACCTTAAAAACTGTCATTTGCTGCATAAAATGCCTGTCATGAAAAGTCTGGCTTTGTGCAGACACAGAGACCAGCTCCATGAAGACAATATTACCTCCAATACAGGTGTGATTTAGACTTTGTCACGAAAGACAAATCTCATCCACATGGAAAATCAACCAGTATAACATCTCAATTGTTCTCGCATGTTAAAATTGAGCTTATTCACCTGATGGCATCCACCATTCACCATTGTCTACTCAGCAGCATATGTAAACCAAATATTATGGGCTTTTTTCCTACTTGACGTTTATACAGAATTTGTTGGAGTATAATTTTCTTTAAACTACTCCATTTTGTCTTTTCTTTTGGTTAACATAAATACATCTTTAATGTATTAATATTAATTTATTATTATAAATTTTATTTAGTTAATATTAGTGGATTATTTTAATCCATACATTTATCAAATGAATTACAGGGTCCTATCATTGATAGAGAATAATACTGTCACTTAATTAACATAATTATTTAAAAAATAACCAACTAGATTAATTATGACAATGTAATTATGTATATTGATTTAATTTATTAACTTAATTAAACTTATTGTAGAGTATAAATATTTACTCGTAAATTATTATGTATTACATCAATTGTTTTAACTTAACCATTTGACTACCATTGGGACGTGTATGTCACACAGTATGTTATCGTAGAACTGCTGCATCTTTTAGCTGTGTATCAATGTCCCACAGGTAAATGGAGGCCTACTAATGATTAGCAGAATCCTTATCATTACAGATTACATCTGTAGGTTGTGCTGTTGTCAAATTTCATTGTCAACCCTCATGTCTATATAGTCACATCAAATTAGTTTGGACCTGCAGATAAGCAACTCAATTACCATATTTGCTAAGTGGGCTGCCTACACGCTTTTCATCCAACCCCGTTTGAAAACAAAATGGTGAAAAACATTCTTTTAATATCGGAACTTCTGACTAAAATAGTAATTAAACAAACCATACATAAATGTTTTTGATAGGTAGTCAAAGGTTTAAGTACCTTATATATTACGTAATATCATCAGTTTTCTGATTGGTTTACTGCAGCCCATCATGAATTCCTTTCCAATGCCAACCATGTCATCTCCGAGTAGCACTTGCAACCTATGTCCTCAATTATTTGCTGGATGTATTCCAATTTCTATCTTCCTCTACAGTTTCTACCCTCCACAGTTCCCTCTGGTACCACGGAAGATATTCCCTGATGTCTTACCAGATGTCCTACCACCATATCCCTTCTTCTTGTCAGTGTTTCTCATACATTCCTTTCCTCACCGATTCTGCAGAGAACGTCCTCATTCTTTACCATACCAGTTCCCTTTATTTTCAACAGTCTCTTTAACTATCTTCTCTGTTGATAGTGAGCGAACTGAATTCACAATTTTTTGTGACAGTACTCATAATATGTGCTATTTTCAAAATATGTCCACAAAGTGCTTCCTGATGCACGATACAATTGATCATAAACAAAGGCGCAGAAGTGTCATCATTTGACACAAGGCAACAAATTGTTTGTGTTTGCCTAGCATGCAAGGTGCACCATCTGTGGAAACGGATGCACGTTTCTGAAATGGCAGATCATATTCATGTAGTGTCTCTCAATGTCAAAATTGTAAGCAAGTCATCCTTTACACTGAAATCCAAAAATATCAATCTTGCAAAAATCATAAATTAATGTGAATCGATTTAATCTACTGATTCATCTAACACCAAAGAGAAACACAAGCAGGATTGAAAAACTGTTGACTTTTTGTATTTGCCACCATTAATTCCACATTTCTGTTTTCAGTCAGTCTTCACAGAGTCATGTCTCTGATGGCTGATATTATCTCTGACATGTTTTTAAATGTGGAAAATAAAGACTCTTTAGGTGCCGGAAAGCACTAGTTAGCACAATACACTTTCCAAAATGCAGAGGAAGTTATGGAATAAATTAGCAGGTATTTGGTGATACAGTGAGCAGCCTAAACTTCCACTACAACTATCAGCTACAATTCCATTTGTGGTGAATATTTCAAAACCACAATGAAACTTTGGCCACCCAGAAATAAATACAATGATCTAAAGTTTTCTTAAGTGCTTTATTAAAACCCATAAACAAATAAATTTAGTATGGTACATAAATCAAACAGTATGACCCAATAACAAAATTATGAAAATAATGAAAGGTATTGGGATGAAATACAACACATACAGCTCCTAATTTAGCTGAGCATAATACCTCCAATTTCGTCCATCTCAGACCCAAATCGGTGGTCTGTTTTGAGAGAATCATGTAACAAACACGATATAGATGAAAATACAGATCAATTTGCAGTAAAATGACATTGATGGATTTTGTGCAATCAGATTCTAACACACTTTTTTTGTATACAATTATAAGTCACAACAGGTTGACCAACTGTTGCACAAGAAAACTTGACACTACATGGTGCCATTTAGCACATATAGATGGAACTTTACTACCAAGCAGTATATACTAAACCCCACCTGAGAGCTGGCAGTGAGCTGTAAAACTTTTGAAACATGATAGGCCGAAGTAACCACAGCAGTCAAAGTATGCACGGTTCACAGTATGGCTAAAGTAGCATTACATATTGAACATCTTTATGCACTGTAATAACAAACTGTTCTTTCCACTCACCATGGAAATTGTATGTTTGGCTGTGTCTAGCTGCACTCATTTTTTACAAACACGTAACTAATTGATAACTATAACATGGTGCATGTACTCCAGTACTCAGTAGCAGTTAGGAGGCTTCACACCGCAGTGGTTTGGAGATGTTCGTTGCCACTTGTACAGCATACTATTCACTGGTATTGACTGCATTGTTGCTGAGCTGTGCTGTCACTGTTGTGCTATTTTAACTAAGACTGTTTTGAAAATGAGTGGTGAGACAGTTATTTGACATGTCAATCAATACAAACAGCAATCTCAGTTTCAATAATACAAAGTATTTAACTGATCAATACTTCTGTTGTGCACATAGTTGTTTCCTGGAAGCTTGAAAACAGATATTTGTGACAAATTCGCCACATTTGCTTTTAAAAGACTGTTTCTTGTATTAATCTCAATGCTGATATATGTTTATTGAAAATGTTGTTCCATGAAAGGGAGGACACCAGTGTGTTATGCAAAATGTACTGTACATTTATCACACCAAAAACAAGTTGGCACTTGGTAAGTGGAAGCTTAACAGTGTAAAGACAGAGACTGAGGAGTCCTAGACACTCGCATCATTAGAATAATTTCCTCTTGAGGGACTGCATTTAATATTTCCATGTATGATGGGCAGGGAATTTCTAAACAACACATCAACAACAAAGGTGCCAAAGACAAGGTCTGTAAAAATGGCCTAAACTTAATTGCCCAGTTCCTTATGACCAGTCGGTAAAAATTTAATTTTTTTTCTGGATGTTTGAAAGAACAGACACTGTTGACAATCCACAGCTGTACACAATACTTCAAAATTAATTCACTGACTGTGAATTTGTTGATCTCAGCTGTATTAGGTATACAGGGTTTGTATAAAATGTATCCAGAAAACTTTTGGAAAAATAGATTTCTTTGACATACTGCTACAATGGCTCAAAATTCTTTCAAGTGCAGCCCTTGAGTGTCAATACACTTTTGCCAGCAGCTTTTCCACTACTCAAAGCCTGGCTGGCATGTGGAGTCCGGAATGACCTTAAGTGTAGACGTGCAAGCTTCTTTCACAGCACTTAGGGTTCCATGATGGTGTCCTTTGTGGAAGGAATTCACTTTTGGGAATAGGAAACAGTCTGCTGGTGCCATGCGGGTACAGTAAGGGGGTTGGGGAATTGTCACAATGCCATTTGTCATCAGGTAGTCAGTGACCTTAAGCAGGTATGGCTGGGTCATTGTTGTGGAGCTATTTCCAATTTCCAGTGATGGCTGGTCTCACCCGGTTGACCCTTCTCTTCAGTCTTTTTAGCACTTCTACGTGAAAAGCACCATTCACTGTCAGCACAAATTTGTAGTGGACCGTCCCTTTGGCGCCGAAGAAAACAATGAGCGTGGCTTTTACCCCGGTTTTGCTCATTCAAGCCTTTTCCAAATGAGGTTATGCTGCAGTGTGCCACTCTGAACTTTGCTGCTTTGTTTCTGGGTCATATTTGAATATCCAAGCTTTGTCTTATGTGTTTACATTGTCCAAAAAGTTTTTGTCTTCTTCAATGTGTTCCAGAAGATCTTTGCAAGCAGACACTCACCTATGCTTTTGCTAATCCATCAAGACCTTCGATATGAGTTTAGTGCAGATCTTCCACATCACCAAATCTTCAGTGACAATGGTGTGCACTGTCATCTTAGTATTAATGCCAATTGCATCTGTGACCACACATACACGTCTCACCTGAACAAATGCTCAATGGCAACTGGCACTCGATTCCTGTTAAGGTCACATCCCCTATCATTGAGTAAGCACAGTGTAAGTGCACTGTGACGTACAGTCCTGTCAGGAAAAAGAAACGAAAGTTTCCGACACTTCACACGGACTCTGTACATTTACTACCCAATAGCAACATATGAAAATCTGTGCCAGACTGGGACTCGAACCTGGGTTTCTCACTTATCCTGAATGGTCACTTCAACCACTTCAGCTAGCCATGCATGCTCTCCACACGAACTCAAACTTCCACATGTCACACTGTCTGCATCCTTGTATCATAGTCCACTAAATCCATCACGTAATGCTCGCAATATTGCACGATAAGCAGGAAACCCGAGTTGGAGTTCTGGTCTGGCATAAATTTTCACGTCACTTTTGGGTGGTCGATCTGTATCAAATACAACTGACATCAAAAAATTCACAGTCAGCTAATTAAGTTTGAAACATTTAAAAATGTTGAGAGAATTGCCATCAACTGCCACCAGAGTTGGTAGCAAAACTCTGGTGGAAAATGAGGACCAGAAATTTCACCATTCTGCTCCTTGAAAAATTAACAATTAGAAAAAAAATGGTTGAAAATTACAAACAAATATATTAGCTGAGAGCTTAAAACCTGGGGAAACTGAATTTTGTGTTCCTCTTCAACTCTGTAGGTTTGGAACCTGGTTGGTAGTGAAGGTATACCCTGATAGTGACATTATGGCTGATGTTTCAATGAGTATATAGGGGGCCAGCACACAGCCAACTGTAGTTCTTTCTCAGTTGCCATATACTCACTGTGTTGCCTGGTTTGTAGATACATGTGACTGGCTGCAAGGGACAGATAGGGGTGAGCCACATACTGAGGCCTTTGTGTATACTGCATCCATCTAAAAGAAATATTCAAAGAAAGACTGGTAATATACATTACTGACTAATTTTTTTGTGGAAATTTCCTTTCTGCATCTGAAAAAAAATCAGAAACCACTGTTAATTTGGAGACTTTGCAGGAAGAAAGGAAAAGATTGCGGGGAACTCTGTTGAGCTTTATGTTGCATGTTACTTACATATCAAAATTGTTTTTAAAGCGGAAATAAGACACATACCTCACTCTAATGTGGAGTAAAAATATTGTATATAATGGCAGAAATGCAACACTGAAACTGACCATTCTGTGCCATACAAAATTCATGTATGTGTTTTGTGTTGTGTGACTTGATAAACTGTTTACAATGATGAAAGTCATAATACATGTTTACAATGAATTAACAATTGCTTTTTCAGTTTCTTTTGGAGTCAATTAGAGACAGATTATTACAGATCCAGTGGTCTACTTATGTACAGCACAAGTCACTTAATTTATAATACCCATAATATTTTGTAATTTGTTGGAGATACCAAAACAAGATTGTTGGAAAACAATAGTATGCCATAGGTTAATATGTACAAATTTTAACTAACTATGACTTAGATACAGAAACACCTACACTACTTTCTTTTCTATAGAACAAAACTCATATAAAGAAACCAATATATAAAATAAAACTTCATACCGATTGGACAGAAGGATGAGGGAGATGGAGAAGAATGTGGTTTGGAGAGAGGCTTGTAGCTGACATCATCTCACTGCCTACGGAATTGACTGGTCATTGGTTGGTCGGTTTGAGTTAAGGAACTAAACAGTGAGATCAACAGTCCTTTGCCCACGAGATAGTTCATCTGGAGTTAATGACGTCTGCCAGAAATTTGACCAAATTGTTAAAGTATGTAAGTGTGGTAAAATTGAGGCATTGAAAGTGATATTGATGCCAGAGCTGAGAATTGATTCAAGGAGAAGTAAAAATATATGGGTTCAGCTGGCACACAGATCAGAGCAGATGAAGGGTTGCCAGGGCTCATCTGTGGTGGGATAAGACCCATCTGCATCTGACATCCCACTACCCTAATTAATGATGAAGACAGTTAAGAAGTAAAGAATGCCTTTTAGTTGGGAGATTTATAATGATAAAAGTGATCAGGCTAAAAACAACAGACAACAGTTGGACCAATAATAATTAATTAAGGTGAGAGGAACTATCATGTCAGTATGTGAATAGGACCAGGTGAGTGTTCCCCAGGGCCCTGCATGTGAACGGGGAAGGGGTCCGGTGCCCTCCAACAGTCTACCCATCCACAATCCGTTATAGTCAAGAGCTATAAAGATGCGAACACCATACACTATCTCAGGGGAAGCACAAAAACCTGTGCAACTATTCATATGACATCAGCCAGCATCGAGGGTACGGTATCCTTAAGGTCTTACCTTCAAGTGCTACCCTTAAAACGTAAAAAAAAAAGGTGTGACAGAAAAAAGGACTAATGACATTTAAAAGCATTTAGAACAGAGAAAATGAGAAGTGACTGAGGCAGGTGACATAGGACAGGACGCAGACAGTCTCCTTGTCGAAGTGGGATCTTCCCTCTTCAATTCTGATGGCACAAACTCGTGCTCACTTATGCAGTCACCATCTGACAATTTCCTAATCATCCAACTTATTGAATTCTTTTTCCATATGAGGGTATTGATCCTCTGAAACCTACCCTTGGGTGGGCTAAACAGTTGGAATGCACCTTGAGGCTCTCTGCCATGATATCCTTGCCTAGGCTCCTTAGAATGTGCTCCATGTGTTTTCCCTCACAATCCTCATTGGTTACGACTCTGACCACAAAATAGGACCAATCTGTTTCATAGATCTACAGTTTGTCACTGCCATGAGCTTTCAGCATAATTTCCTCTTGGTTGTTCTGTAGTATAAGGGTACTATTGTCATCTGCACTGATGACTCTACGACCATGGATAGGTTGGGATTTGCTGTTACATCTCCAACCTTACACATATGAAAAGAAACAAATGTGGATAAAATAGCTAAAAAGGTTATAACATTGTGAGGAGTAAACCTACGAAATGACACTCGCTCACTTCCACCTCATTCGTGTTAACCCATACAATCACTATGTCACGTACTGCAAAAGATCTAGAGAGAAATGTGACTAGCTGACCACTTACAAAAAAACATTGGTGAACCAGTCACCATATTAACACATTAAGAACATCCCACTAAAATTTTAGCAAACAAGTTGGATGTATCACAAAACCTTAAAACTTTCACCACATTTATTTGACCATCACTTAAAATAGATGGCAGATCTGTCAGCAAATCTGCCACTGCCCTCTGGTCTCCCTTGATTGAGTTTTAATTTGTAGTGACTTGATGAGCAGTCTCCAGGCTACTGACAGACATTACTGTTGTCACTCTGTGGTTCCTGCTGTCCATGACTTTCCCTTTGACCTTAGTCATACTGCCCATTCAACTGTCTTTCTCTTGGTCCCAAGTCATGTCAGTAACCGAAGGAATGAAATGGCCATCTGTTAGGCTAGAGAAACTATCACTCACTTAACATTGCTTTGATGGGCCCAGGTGTTGATTTATGGTGCATATAAGACCTCTGGTCACTCAGAAATGGAACATTTGGTGGGCTACTGTCCCTCTAATAAACTCCACGCCATCAGGGGGACTACTGTGCAGGCTACTACATCCATTCAGCATTAAAGATACTCCCACATGGTGATTTTGGAGCTTCACAGACTGTAACTCGCATCCTCATGGAATGCCCCCTCCTCCTAGCTCCACATACTAAGCATTGTCTTCCAGATTCTATGCCTCTAATATTGGTGGAAGGCTCAATGGAAGTTGAACTAGTTCTCTGCTTTCTCCATGAAAGTGGTTTTCATTCTCAAATATAACATTTAAAACTACTTTCGGGGTGGGCATGGGGTGACTGGCGTTGGGGCAGTTGGGGTTGGAGCATTTCCCACTGCTTACAACATTTCACATTCAAGAGATCATTCATTCAGGAGAATCATACAAATACTGTCATCTGACCATGAGACAGGCTCCTGTATGGAAGACATAGTAATACGCATCTCTGGTGTAGAGAAACAACTGAAAGATTTGAAAAAAAAAAAAAAAAAAATAGTCACCATGTCCGGAAGGAGTCCCAATTCGGTTTTACAAAGAGTACTCTATGGCACTGGCCCCTTATTTAGCTTGCATTTATCATGAATCTTTTGCCTAATGCAAAGTCCAAGTGACTGAAAAAAAGTGCAAGTGGCCCCTCTATATAACCAGGGTAAAAGAACAGACTCGCAAAATTGCAGACCAACATCCTTAACATTGCTCTGCTGATGAATTCTTGAAGATATTCTAAAATGGAATACAATAAACTTCCTTGAGACAAAGAAGCTTATGTCCATGGATCAAAACGGTTCTAGAAAGCATCAATTGTGTGAAACTCAGCTTTCCCTTTTCTCGCGTGATATATTGCGAACTATGAATCAATGACAACAGGCACATTCCATATTTCTAGATTTCCGGAAAGCATTTGACATGGTGACCCACTGCAGGCTGTCCGAATGTATGAGCATATGGAATAAGTTCACAAATATACAAGTGGCGCGAAGACTTCTTAAGCAATAGAACACAGAATGTTGTCCTTGACGGCGAGCGTTCATCAGAGACAGGGGTATCGTCAGGAGTGCCCCAGGGAAGTGTGATGGGACTGCTGCTGTTCTCTATTTACATAAATGATTTCGTGCACAGGGTGTGCAGCAATCTATGGTTGTTTTCTAATGATGCTGTGGTGTATGATAAGGTGTTGAGGTTGAGTGACTGTAGGAAGATACAAGATGACTTTGACAAAACTTCTAGTTGGTGTGATGAAGAGTAGCTAGCTCTAAATGTGGGAAAAATTAAGTTAATGTGGATGAATAGGAAAAACAAACCTGTAATGTTCAGATACAGTATTAGTAGTGTACTGTTTGACACAGTCATTTCGTTTAAATATCTGGATGTAACATTGCAAAGCAATATGACATGGAATGAGCATGTGAGGACTGTGATAGGAAGGTGAATGGTTGACTTCAGTTTATTGGGAGAATTTTGAGAAAATGTGGTTCATCTGTATAGGAGGTTGCATATGGACACTAATGTGACCTAGTCCTAAATACTGCTGGAGTTTTGGGGTCCATATCAGGTCAGATTGAAGGAGGATATTGAAGCAATTCAAAGGCATGCTGCTAGGTTTGTTACCAGTAGGTTCAAACAACATGTACATGTTATTGAGATTCTTTGATAACTCAACTGAGAATCCCTGGAAGGAGGGCAACATTTTTCGAAGAATAGTATTGAGAAAGTTTAGAGAACTGGCATTTGAAGCTGAGTGCCGAACGATTCTACTGCCACCAACATACATTGCGTGTAAGGACCACAAAGATAGGACATAGACAGTTGTTTTTTCCTCACTCTGTTTGTGAGTGGAACAGGAAAGAAAATGACTAGTAGTGGCGTAGCGTACCCTCCATCACGCACTGTATGGTAGCTTGCAGAGTATCTATGTAGATGTAGGTGGAACTGACTTTAGAACAGAGCAGACTTCAAGCACTCTGAGGTAACGCCATCTAATTTCAACGCCTAAGCCTCGTTACAAAACTAAACAGGCTCAGTGACCCAGAGTCATTACTGAAATTACCACAGCAATGCAAGGACTGCTGATAGATCCGATAAATGGGGACAAACATGCTCCTACAACCAGAGCCACTATGTTATAAGATGCAGGCTCGACCCATTAAATACACAGACTTTTTGAACCTGAAAACACATTCTGTTGAACTAACATTCTGTACGTGCCACTAGAACCAAAGAGTATGATGGTTTATTGAGTTTCAGCAAAACCACAACACACTGATCGATGATGGTCAGCCTACTACTTGCTTGCTGACTTCAACACTGAGAGGCAGCCATCCTGATGCATACCACAGCCATGGTCTGCCACTGCTGCCTACTGAGTCAGCACATATGCGGTGACTGGTGAGCAGCCAGCCCTCCTTAACTACTTGGTCATTGCAGATGTTGTGCGAGGTGCAATCTTTGAGCTAACCAGGCGAGGACATCCACACTGTCCCCTGGCCGACTCACGAGCATCTGCTGCAGTCTTGAGTGATCCCTGGTGGGTGACTGGGCTCTAGTCTTCACGACAACTGGCATCCTGGACCACAGGCGGCAGTCTCCACCTGAGCATATGATGGGGTGTCTTCGAGCTTGCCCTGCTACCATCACCAGCACAGCACTGACCTCTGAAGACAGTTATACCCTTGTAAACTCTGTTCCACCAGTAAATGTTTCTACAGGTAATGCTATATCACTGACTGGTAACACATGATTTTGACCTTTTCTGGAAGTGAATCTTCCTTTAAAATGAGAGTGAATGTGTCAGTGTCTATCTTGATGTCAGGTAGACCTCGACATACACAACGAAAATGCACATTAGGGATCAGTGAAAAATTAATCCCTATACTATGTTGAGGTTTGTACAGGGTGTGATGGTGACAGATAAATCATGAAGTTGTTCACAAGAAGGTAATGTCTGGGACTGTGTACAATTTTCCTTCTTAGTTAAAATAGAACCAATCTGTAATTTGCTAAAAAAAAAAACAACCTACTCGAATAGGTTGTTCTTTATGCAGGTATGTCAGTGACACTGATAGGTACGTTGATGAGCTGACGCATAATGCCTCCAGCTAAATAGCATGTTAGTCTAATTCCGGAATGCAGTACATCAGTGACTCTGGGAGGCATGGGGTACCAGATGTCTATGCACAAGTCGCACAATTCCTGGAAATTATGGGCTATTTGTTTTGTGCGCGAAGCTGGCACACAAACCACAGGTGAATTTGGTGTCCAGCACATCAACATCAGTTCACTACCCTACTCCTCACACCACTGTAGCAAAATTATGGCCTCACGACATCGACATTTATCCAGCTACAAGACTCCATCATCATCGTTGTTGGGGAAGACATCGAGAATGAAGGGATGCGGGTGATATGCAAAATGTTCACATATTTCACAGCTATCATGGTGCCTTCGATTACAACCAGAAGTACCTTGGAAGTCCTGGTAAATTTCCTGCACAGCATAATAATGACCCCCCCCCCCCTCCTGCATCTGTGGCACAGTGCGTGTTTCTTGCAGTTGTTTGGATGTATGATGACGTATCTGGACACAACAGTCGGCCTGGTGCAACAAGTAATGTGATTCATCTGACCAGGTAACATGTTTCTACTTATCCATAGTTCAATCTGAATGATACCATTCACACTGCAATTGTAGCTAATGATATTGCTGAGTCAATATAGAACCATTAGGGGTCATCTGTTACAGAGTCTTATGTTCAACAATGTGAGCTGAATGCTTTTCTCTCAAACACGTCTGCTGCTAGCATCGTTCCCTGTCATCAAATCTACCACTGGTTGCGCCTGTCCTGCTGTAATGACTGGACAAGTCTCGAATTTTCATGTTCTGTGACAAGGCATCAATGTTCAATGCCTTACCACCTACTAGTGGTTTTGCTATCCTTCAATCACTTTCCACAGATATGACAGTAGAATGCAAACAACTGACCAGCTTCACCATTTCTGAGATGCTCATTCCCAGGTACTGGTTCATTTACAATCTGCCCCTCTTCAAACTTGTGAATTTCCCCATTTATCTCTGCTCTGCTTATACATCTTCCTTAGCCAGTCATGTGCCCATAACGCCACCTTGATGGCATTCAGTCTTAGATTGAGCAATGGCAATAGTGTTTTAGATTATAGTCTAATTGTGTGAATACATCAGATAATATGACTTTGTGATTGACTTTTCAGCAAGTCAACTGGAAGGAGCCAGCCAATCATTGTTCTCTCTCAACTGACACATTGCACATTGTTGCCCATTTGGTGAGTAAATGCAGTTCTTATCAAGCGTTGCTGGCTGCCAACAGGCAACACTTCCTCTGCCACTGCTATCTGTCAGCCATGAAGTTATTTTATTTTAGTTATAGTTCATATGAAGGAAACCACGAACTACCAAGACAAAGTGAATAGAAACATGTTTAAGTGGGGGTCTGAAGACAAGCAGTTGAAAACTTAAACTAACCAACCTTTCATAACTGTAAAGGACAACGATCTCATATGATTCAATAATTGTTGATGAATTATATAGAATTACCTCCAAAATAGACTTCATTATTGATCAGCTGAAATGAAAAACATTCCTCTACAAGCGAACTGCGTAAACAGCAAATTATTGGATTCTGTGGCATGGACTAAACCACAAAGAATATTTATGTTGTAGATCAGGCATGGGAAACCTTTGGGGACCAGTGGGCCTGATTCACATATTTCTTTAAGCTCATGGGCTGGCTTATCACATGACACAACAGCAGTGCTCCTAGCGCACAAATTCAGAACCATAGTGCCTATGATGTTAATGTTTATGGGGTAATACACTGATATGAATGGCACTCCTTTTCTGATATACCACACCAGCCCGTGGACCACCGGTTGTCCCCCTGTGTTGTAGATCAACAGGTTAAAAGAAACATAAGAATAGTGATTTGAGAGTGACACTTCTTCATTGTCATTATAATTGAATAAAGCTTATACGAGCTCAAATTAGGAGCTGTGCAGCAAAGAATAAAAATAATTTTAAAAAAAATGTTTCTAGAAGAAGTAGAAAAGTTGGAAAGAGACTTATTAAACCAAGCTTCTTTTCCAAGGCAGGTACAATGTTGTGAACACAAAAACAAAGTAGTAATGGAAATGCGGAAACATAAACAAGTAGCACAAAGAGCACTGAGTGACATATTATGTTGTTAAATTCTGACAGCAGCTCTGCTGAACAGGAAAACAACAATGAAGGGTGATTCACAACACAACTAGCATGCATTTGTTAGGGGTTATAGCCTGTTGTGCTAAAAATTCTGTTGTATTCACACTGAACAAAAAATATATAAGGGGATTTGTTGCTTTGTAACATTTGCTGTGAGAGACAGCAACACTTCTTATAACAGTTATTTGCTTTTAAATGCGTAATTACAATACTGATGTCTGCATTGCTGCTGTTTTGACTGCAACCCCTACTGCCACCTCCACTACTAGCCTCTTCACTACCAACTACCAAGGGGGAGGGGAGAGGACGAAGGCAGAAGAAACAGTTTTATTTAATTTTTAATCCATATGCACCTGTCTGTTGCATTAGCTTGTGGCGTACTTCACAGAACTGGCAACACAGCCCCCAATCATTGTCGTCTGTTAAGCACAAAGTTATTTCATTCAAACTTTAATTCTATCAAAACGCTTCAGCATGACTCCTGGGATAGTTTGCATATAACTACTGCACATTACTGCAGTTGAACAGCACCTTTCATCTCCCCCTTATATCATTCTCATTTTCTCCCATACAACTCAAGAAATGGTGAAACTGTTTATGGTGCTCAATATCAATGGCTACTATCTCATCAACTGTCATTCTCTTGAATAATTCACCAACGTCACCACCTAATGACAGAGTCTTACCTCAGTTATGCCTTTTGGTATTGCATGCCACTTCCTGATCACAGACCACCCCTCTTTGTTCCAAAGTTTTTTTTAAATATTTATCTTAAAAGACTGTGGCATGGTACATCCTGTTCAAGATACAATACTACAGTTTATCAACAGCTGTATCATTGTGACTTCACATGCAAACATCAAATTCTGCTGCTTAGATTATGAAGCTAGTACAAAATAACATTTTCTCTACTTACACAGAGTGGAGGAATCATAATCATTCAAGAGATAATATATTTATCATATTATAGGTATTCACACATATCAGAATACTAATAATATTGTGAAGTTATTACTTTATACAATCCAGAATACATGACAAATTTAGAAAGGGGTAATACTGATGTTTTGTCACCTTTTTGCTTACTATATTATATTCATTTGTGTAAACAATTTCAGTTTTTCATTACAAATAATAAAGGTTTTGCAAAAGTAAAAGAAGCAGCTCCACTCCCATTCTTTTCACTCTTCCAGTACATGAAGTGGTATATTAAATGGACATTAGAGCTGTGATCTACAGGGTAGTCAGAAAGAGTATGAAAAACTTTTAAGGGCATTGCAGGAGAGATTTTGCTGACAAAGAATTGTTAAGAGAAAAATTTGATACATTGTGCCATTTCTCAATTTTTTAGCAATGAAGTTAGCCAATCAGGTTGCTGCGCAAGCAAGTTCGAGCACTTGCTTGTGCTATGATGATATAGTGCACACAGATCTGTGGGTCTCCATTACAAGCTTTTCAGACTTTTTCTCACCACTCTGTATCAGTAAATGAAAGAACAACATTTGCTATACTAAGTTCTAACAGTAAAACACACATGAACATACTTTTAAATTACACACACTCTCTCTCTCTCTCTCTCTCTCTCTCTCTCTCTCTCTCTCTCTCTCTCTCTCTCTCTAAAGGACTATGTTCATGAGCTGAGATACTTTTTGCAGTTGTCCCTTCTACGTGGCTATCTGGCACTTAACACTTCCTTTTTTGATTACTGATCCATCCCTATACTTAAGTGACATTATAATTTTGTGCAATTTGTTTTGCTGAGATGTGTGAATGTTCAACTCCTGATATTGTTTTCCTTTAATGATGTTGAGTTTCAAACACATCTAGCAGCTACCTGCAAATATACTGAGTACAAGGCAGACCTAAAATGTTAACATTAGAACAAAATATTACTTTTGCGGAAATTTATTAAATTTTTTGATAGACAAAGTCGACAACAGAGAAAAATGCTACACTAAATTGCAATCCTTACACAATACGCTTCTGTGTGGAGCAATTCTGATTATTTATAGTTTGAAATAGAGGTACCAAATTAATAAAAAACCAAGAATCAGTTTTAAAAATTACTAAACTGCTTTTCTGTATAATTTACAATTATTATACACAATATACACAAACCAGCACAGTTTAAACTAGGGAATGCTGGCACACACAAACACTGAGCAGTGCCATTTGCACACAGATTTTCATATACATTTTCTCTCTTTCTCCTCATACACAATGTAAAAATGTCTGTTACATTAGTAAAAATAAATTATTTCAAAATCTTAATATCATTTTGTTGCTCAAGAAAGAAATTTCAGAAAAGGTAAGTTACTGTCAAAATAGGGGAGGGGTGGAAGAAACAGAAACAGGATTGGCAGTTTTGATCACAGTTTCATTTCAGCAAATGTTCATTGCTGAGTACCCACTGTTCATTTACAAAAACAAAAATGTACAATTATCACATTTTTAAATATTCATCGCTCCACAAAAAATATAAAACGAATTGTTGCACTGCAGCATTAGCTTTATATTTTATTGCGCTAAGATCAACCTCTGAATAGGTAGGTCTTTCACTTTATTACTACTACTCCATTCATTTCAGTTCATTAAGTCTGTAAGATAGCAGTTTTATATCATTTTACAATGAAGTTCTGAGCTTGTACACAGGTCACTGACACAAAGTAATGGAATATGACAACAGATGTGCATGTTCTCTCTCTCTCTCTCTCTCTCTCTCTCTCTCTCTCTCTCTCTCTCTCTCTCACACACACACACACACACACACACACACACACACACACACACACACACACACACACGTGTGTGCGCATGCGCCCACACACACATGTACAAATGTGTGTGCATTATGATTGGTCCCTAAGAGCAATATATTGCTTCATTGATTTCTTTCACTATTTTCAACCTGTTGAGCATTTTTGCAAGGAGATCTTTTCCCAAAGGTGATGCTGTATACCACACAGGACTGTCTGGTACACAGGACCTCTCAGGCTGTAGGTAGAACACATCACTGCGTGTCTTCACACTGTCAGGGCTAAAAGGGCAATTCCATTTCAGTGAATTGAAACAATTATTTACACAAACCTATTTAAAATGTAAACACAAAAAAGATACAAGTAAACAAATAAAATGTGTAAAACTTATGATAGGATTCATTTATGTGAAAGAAATATACATCACCTGTCTGTTTTAATTTTAAACTATGCTAAATGAATGAACTGCATACCACAAATGGAAAGTAATTTAATTTTCAGGTAAGAAAAACTGATGTTGGAGAATGATGTATGTGACACACATCCTCATCCATGGTGACAAACCATGATACAACATGCATTCAATCTCACATATATCTCCGTTTTAAGGAGCAACTGTTTAATTTCTGTACTAAATTATCTCCTAATCTGTTGAACACATTCTATTCCTTACCTCAAGTTCATCTACTAATTAGTGTTTTCTGTTTTTTCTTTTGGAATACTAATACTTGAATACTCAACTTTAATTTGAAAGTAAATATATGAATATCCGAAGGATTGCTTAAACATGTAATGTTAAATATTTTAAAAATAAAGACAAATAAAGGAACATTACTTTTGTAACAACCCAGCAACCAACCTGTTATGAAATAAACCAAATTAATCATTTATTCTAAAAATATTTTAGACTGCACTTGACATGTGTGATGCAACGTGTATACTACCAGAAGTGGGTTATATGTCTATAAAATGTCTTGGAATTCTGCAGGCCTCGGTCAACCATGATACATTATGAATTCAAAAATTTCTGACAGATCAGTTTATGATACCTAAAGTTATTCTATATACTGGTTTACAGGTCTTCCTGGTATGTGTGTTGTGATTTTTGTGTGTTTCCATTGTCCTATAATTGTTCATAGTTTAGATGTAGTGTTGAAGATATTCAGGAGCTATAAACACATTACAACACATGGTACCTTGCTTATTTCCATTAATTTCTGTCAATTTCTTTAGACTGATAATGTTGCACTCTTCCCTGTATCATTTTTAAAATGTGTGTATAAGTTTATGATTATTATTATTATTATTATTATTCTATTATTACAAAGCATACTGCAAAACATTCAAAATAACCTAGTAAAGACCATATGGGATATAGTGAAAGAGGAGACTGGTAGAACCAGAGATGAGGAGAAACAGATAGCTTTCACGTTGCAACACTTAAGCAAGCATTTAATAACTATTACTGAAAAGGCGGGGTTACCAGGTTCAGTAGATGTTATGGAACATTTCATGCAAGACCATTACAAGTTGCACACCACCCACATCCTCACCAGTTACTGGAGCATGCAGCATTGTTTGGTATCAGTGATGCCAGAGTGTGTGTGCTCACTGTTCCCAAGTATTCTTTTGACGTTTGGTATGCTGCTTCCATTATATTTAACATTACAGTATGCATTTCATAAATGTGTCTAGGAGAGCAGGCATTTTAAAATTATAACTACTGTATTAGCACAAGTGTACTTGTATTGTAACAGTTCTTTTTTTAATTATTTTCTTTTGCTGATGGTGACCGTGCACTACTGGTAATTTGTGTTTGTTTACATGGAGTTTTGTTATGATTTATGATATTTTATATATTATTTTAGCACAACAATTATGTTGTTCTATGATGACTGTTACCTGTTTTACCACATCTCTTACGTAAGTACTACTTCTATCCAATATTGTTATGCATTAATGTATTGCTCCCAATGATAATTATACAAATTCTTTTTGTCTTTTCTAAACATATCTGATGATGATCACGTAGACTGAAACTGATTATAAAATAAAATAACCTGTGTTATCAAAGGCTATGTTAAATTACACACAACTAACTTCAGTAATATGAATATGACCCTCACAACAGCAAGTAGTAAAATCTACCATAAGATCTTTAAAATACAAGAAAAAATGCTAAAAGTCGAGATAAATTATCAACAAAATTGGTTGAAGAGTGTTCTCCTCAGTTTAGTAATATATCGAGTTATTTGTGTACCCAGCCGTTTATCACTGGAACATTTCCCAAACAAAGGAGACAAACAAATACCATCTAATTCCAACCAATTTCCCTTTTGTCAGCATTCTCAAAAATTTTAGGAAAGGTAACAGACAAGTGGCTTCTCAATCAACTACAAATAATACATTGTCAAAATCTCCATTTGGATTCCTAGGGGGTTTCGATGTTGATTTGCTATTAACATGCAGTGAGACTGTACTCACATGCAACTTTGTAATGTGGGCAGACACAGCTGTTGAACTTAATAATAAATAAATCGGGAGTTCAGGGTGAATAGTGCAATGGTGCACTTGTGGTGGTTGTAAGGGTACCCCTGTGACCACTACAGATGCGCCACGCCACTGCACTATTAACCCTGATAGTCTGTTTTTTTTTCCTCTCTTCATCGGTTTGATTTTTGACTATGAACTTTAGGGGCATCTTGGTGCACTAATGCAGCAGCAAAATCACCAATTACAGATGCCTTGCGGTTAATATTACTTCCATTCATTATATAGAATGTACATAATTCATTAGACAGTAACTTGCATGCTACTGTTATGTTCTGTAATATATCAAAGGCATTTGACTGTGTAAACCATAATACCCCTTTAAGTAAATCAGAATGTTATAGTGTAACAAGCAATGTTGCGAAATGGTTCACATTGTATCTCTGTGGCAAGGAACTAAGGATGTCAATAGGAAAAAGCCCTGTGTTACGCCATCGATCATCCATCTGGGAACATATTGCATGTGATGATCCACAAGATTCCACCTTAGGGGCCTTACTCTTTCTTGCACATATTATATCTTTTAAGTACTATGGACAGTCTCTCAGACCACTACGTTTTTTGTTCTATGATATTTCACAACAATCTATAAAGTGTACCTTCCTTTTGGGTTGCTAGGTACACATGCCAGAACTCTTGTTGCATGTTTTTGCACTTCTGTTTCCTATTTTTGGATCTTGAGAGGTCTCTCAGATGTATCAGAGTGTTTGTGCATTGTGCTTTTGTTGAATGGGAGTGTTTCTCCGTGGCATGGAAAGTTGGACCCTCTATGCAACATGTTGTATATGAGATTGATTTGGGTGTCCAATAATGACTAAGTGAATTTGAGATTTTTAGTGATAACAAAACTAATTCAGAAAAGGAAACACAGTGATTAACAATGTTACATCTGACGACAATGGAGAAGCTTTTTCTTTGGTATGAATAGATGTAATCAATGCACACAACTGAACTACTGTAAGATCAAGCTAACACAACAGTGTTTTGCAGCTGCCTGGACTGAGAGAGAGAGCGAAAACTCTATGGGAAAATCCTTCTGTTTTGAAGGTATGGAATCTGCTATTTATGCAAGATATTCTACACAAAATCATTCTATGGACAACAATGACAATATTAACACTTAACGATCATTTTTTTATCTTCAAGATGTTGATGTCATTGAACTGACGACACTATTAGTGCTATCAGCCATTTTAAAATAAGGCTAAAAAAATCGGTTCCCAACCTATTTGCAACTAACAGAACAAGCAAGAGATGTTTTCAGATACACTGATAGTAAATGAACATTTTTGTTTTCACTATCTGCAACACTATTTGATAACCCAGGTGTTCATGAAAGAGTTCATGAGGAAAGAAAGAAAGAAGTAGACTAGTCAGCAGCAATTTCACAGATGTTTCTGCATTTCACTGAAAATAATCAGCTGAGCTACTCTGTAGGTGCAATATAATGTATCAATGCAATGTTTGTACCTTTATGTGGAAAGTGTAGTCTAGAATGTTCATACTAAAGAAACTGGCAAAATATGGCTTGAAAATTCAGAGCTTAATTGACTAATGTACAAATTACTTGTATGATGCATACATTTATCCTGAGAAAGGCATAAATGGCCACATCCTTTTAAAGCATTGTCCACAAAGACTGTTCTTCTGTTGGTGGAACCCACTGAAAACAAGCGGAGAAACATTACAGACAACAATTGTTACGCATTGGTAGAGCTAATCAATGAACTTTCAAATATGGTCTCTCATACATAAGTACACTGAAAAGGAACAATAAGGAGATTCCATGGCAATTTCCACTGAATAAGAATCAAAATGTGACAAAAACTGTTTACAGTTTTACGGAAGACATGACACTGGTTTCCTTTGTGCTCAAAAAGTCCACAGCTGAAATTCTAAGCATAAATCAGTAAACAATGATCCTGGCTAAGGAAAACCCACAATTTTTAATCATCTTTTATACCATGAAAAAAAGGTGGTGTGAAATTGTCTCAAATAAATGTGTGCAACTTACACACAAATTTGTTAAACACGAATATGGCCTGTGGCCATTTTCTATACAGTAGTGGATGTTGCTTACACTGAGAATTCTGGTAAGCTTTCTCACAACAGAAGTAATGATGAGACTGGTCTTCATGAAGACTGTGACAAAAGACCTCATTGGAACCTCAGATGAAACCCAGACTTTTTATTGGATGTTGGTCACAGCAGTTTAGTGACACTGTCAGAACAATACTACGAATACAAGATAAGCCTTAAACACACAAAAAATGATGTAAAAATGGAAAACAAATGTATTTTTCCCTTCTTGTTTCAAGAGTAAAACAAGAGACCCACGTCACATTTTGGGGTGTTCTAGGAACATCTGTATGAAATGCATGCAGGCTGAAAGTGATGGAAATATAAATTAGGGCTTCAAAAGAATAGGGAGAATTACTTTCTACTTCATATTGTAAAATTAAAATGTGGCAAAGTTTCTTCGTTCATAACATTATGGAGTGCAATATTTACACTATGGTGATTTCACATGCAATTTATCGAAACTGAAAGGTGTTTTCCACATAGGTGTAATGAGAAATTGATGATAATCTATGACTCCTACAGAGAGAACTATCTACAGTTATTTTAGTAACACATAATATAAAGATATACTGCAAATTTTGCTGTGTTTTAGTTTCCAAGTATTTTAAATCTTGCACTGTTAAAAATATTCAAATTTCCATAACGTCTGCTTTCAAGAAGTATAATTAATAACAGGACGTCACAAAAATATACATTCGCCAAACAATGGTTTTATATATAAACAAGAACAAGGAGGTCTGACAGACTTCTTTATAGTAATCATGTTAATGACCTTTCATCAGTAAAATTCCTCAGTGCCCAGTTTCTTTTATTTGTAGATGATACACACATTGCCATAAATAGCAAATCAAGCATAGTTTTAGAAAAACTGGTTAAGAAAATTTTCATGTACCTTAATAAATATTTCCTAGCCAACTCTGTTTTTGAACTTTGAGAAGACACTATGTGCAGTTCAGAACTTTTTAAGAGGTATATGTCTAAAATATTATGACAAGGAGTTAGAAGAGGTTGACAGTGATAAATTCATAGATTATGATTTGATAACAAATTCAGTTCTAAGGGGCATACCACAGAACTGCCCTTTATTTGCAAAGGGTATGTTGTCAGACATAGGTGACATAAAAATAAAAAAAAAAGAAATTAGCATAATTCACTTACTTTCATTCAATAATGTGTTATGAGACGTTTTTTGGGTATTTCATCAAGCCAAGCTAAAGTTTTCAAAGTCCAAAGTGGGCAATACAAATTATCTGTGGTGTTAACTTAAGAATGTACTGCAGGAGCCAGTTAAAAGAACTCAGGATAATAACTACTGCTTCCCAATACACACTGACAAGCCAAAAGATTATGACCATCTGCTTAACCACTTGTTGGGTCATCTTTGTGATGCAATATATCGCTGATTCTGCTTATCATCAATTCTACTCTTCGTTGGTAGATTTGTGGAGCTATGTTACAAAAGGTGTCTACACACAAGTCATTTTTTTCTCAGAAACAACCGACTGCTGATTTGTGTGTGTGGTGATGGTGCTCGATAGCGACACAGATGGGAACCACCGGATTCACATCATGCGAATTTGGAGGCCAAAACATTAACGTGATTTTAATATCGTGCTCCTCAAACCACTGTAGCACGATTCTGGCATGGAGACATGGACAATAATACTGCTGAAAGATGACATCATCATCATGGCCTCTTCGATTACTCCCACAAGTTCCTTACAAGTGTAGGAGAATGCATAGCACAATACTGCTCCCACCAGCTTGCATCCATGGCACAGTGCACGTTATGGGGAGCCATTCACCTGGACAGTAGTGTTTGTGGACTAGACCATCAACCTGATATAGCAAAGACATTATTCATCTGACAAGCTGACACGTTTCCAGCGATACACGGTCCAATCTCGATGATCCAGAGCCCACTACACAACTGACAATGTTGTTGGACCAACATGTGCACACACAGGAGCCATCTGCTGCAGGGCTCCTTGTTCAACAATGTGCACTGAATTGTGTGGTATGAAATACATGTGCATCCACTGACATTGTGCTCTTTCACAAGAGATGTCTTAAGTCACTATGTATCGAACTTTATAGAGCAGACAAGCCTCCAAACCCCACATTCAGTGAAGAGTCATGGATGTCCAGCCACTTAGCGCCTGGTGGTACTTTCACTGCCATTCTACCACTTTCCGTAGTTGCTCACAACAGTCGCACATGAACATTTGACCAACTTGGTCGTTTTCAAGATATTCATTCACGGGCTCTGCACAATACGAGGTGCATTCAAGTTCTAAGGCCTCCGATTTTTTTTCTCCGGACTGGAAATAGGTAGAAACATGCGCATTGTTTTAAAATGAGGCCACGTTCATTGTCAATACATCCCAGAGATGGCAGCACCGTTCAGCAGATGGAATTTTACTGCCAGCAGCGAGAATGAGAACTGTTTTAAATACTTAAAATGGCGAAGTTTTCCTTACTTGAACAGCGTGCAATCATTCGTTTTCTGAATTTGCGTGGTGTGAAACCAATTGAAATTCATCGACAGTTGAAGGAGACATGTGGTGATGGAGTTATGGATGTGTCTAAAGTGCGTTCGTGGGTGCGACAGTTTAATGAAGGCAGAACATCGTGTGACAACAAACTGAAATAACCTCGGGCTCGCACAAGCCGGTCTGACGACATGGTCGAGAAAGTGGAGAGAATTGTTTTGGAGGATCGCTGAATGACTCCAGAGTTGGCATTTCTATGGGTTCTGTGCACACAATCCTGCATGACGACCTGAAAATGCGAAAAGTGTCATCCAGGTGGGTGCCACGAATGCTGACAGACAACCACATGGCTGTCCGTGTGGCATGTTGCCAAGCAATGTTGATGCGCAACGACAGCATGAATGGGACTTTCTTTTCGTCGGTTGTGACAATGGATGAGACGTGGATGCCATTTTTCAATCCAGAAACAAAGCGCCAGTCAGCTCAATGGAAGCACACAGATTCACCGCCACCAAAAAAATTTCGCGTAACCGCCAGTGCTGAAAAAATGATGGTGTCCATGTTCTGGGACAGCGAGGGTGTAATCCTTACCCATTGCATTCCAAAGGGCACTACGGTAACAGGTGCATCCTACGAAAATGTTTTGAAGAACAAATTCCTTCCTGCACTGCAACAAAAACGTCTGGGAAGGGCTGCGCGTGTGCTGTTTCACCAAGACAATGCACCCACACATCGAGCTAACGTTACGCAACAGTTTCTTCGTGATAACAACTTTGAAGTGGTTCCTCATGCTCCCTACTCACCTGACCTGGCTCCTAGTGACTTTTGGCTTTTTCCAACAATGAAAGACACTCTCCGTGGCCGCACATTCACCAGCTGTGCTGCTATTGCCTCAGCGATTTTCCAGTGGTCAAAACAGACTCCTAAAGAAGCCTTCACCGCTGCCATGGAATCATGGCGTCAGTATTGTGAAAAATGTGTATGTCTGCAGGGCGATTACGTCGAGAAGTAACGCCAGTTTCATCAATTTCAGGTGAGTAGTTAATTAGAAAAAAAATCGGAGGCCTTAGAACTTGAATGCACCTCGTAATACTCTGCCCTTTGCAAAGTCACTAATATCGGTGGATTTCTCCATTTGCAGTGCATATCTTCGCTAGAGTAGTCCCCCATCTTTCTTTGCTTGGCTTACATACTTTTCTTACTGCATCAAGTGCCTGCAACGCTACCAGGAGGCATCCAACCCTACAGTGGGCAGTGGTCATAATTTTTTGGGTGATCTGTGTATTTATTGCTTAATTAAAGTTGTCTTGAATAACATATCTTTTTCAGATAGCTACATCAGTTCACTGAATCACTACTGCAAATAATTTTCAGTAACTTGCCAGCAGCCATAAAAAGCTTAGCTACTTATGAAGTTCAGTTTAAGAGGATCCCAAAAAATTTATTGCAGGTCAACTCTTATTCCACTAAAAAAATTATTAGTAGAGATACGTATGATTGCTAATAATTTCAAATAATCTGAGTGTAATACAAAATCTGGATGAGAATTATCACATGCATCTCAGTGCATTGCACACTGATATATTTTCTGGCAAATAATTTTAATGACACTTAAATGAAAATACAAGATCTGTGCAAAAAATCCTAGAACTTTATCCACAAATTATTTTTACACTTGCCTTTTATTTATTGTGCATGGTCTCCTTCAAAATACTCTCCTCCACAATTGATACACCGTTCACTGTCTGCGAATTTTCTTGTCTCTTGTCTATCATTGCAAATCTTCATCCTTTCAACAGGGTTTTCAAATTTGGAGATAAAAATGTCCACAGCGGCCAGGTCTGGAGAGTACAGAGAAAGAGGCACCACAGTGATTGCATTTTTTGTGCAATAGTTTCACACCAACAGGGATGAATGTGCGGGTGCATTATCATGATGCATGAGCCATGAATTGTCTCGTCACATTTCAGGCTGTACCCTTCTCACATTTTCTCGCAGGTGCTGCAACATGTCCCGATACTACCATTGATGAACAGTTTGTCCCAGTGGCACAAATTCACAATGAACTAATCCTTCAAAGTTGACAAAAACTATCACCATGGCTTTGACATTTGACCTGACATGAGGAGACATTTCTGGTCTTGGAGAACCTTTCCTGATCCACTGTGAAGACTAAACCTTGGTCTCAACACCTTAACTGTAGACTCATATATCATCACAAGTTATGGTTCTCTTAAGGAACATCTCTCTCTCATTTGCAAGATCCAAAAGCTCTTCACAGATTGCGAGGCAAAGGCCTTTCTGGTCTTGACTCTTAAGCTGTGGGACGAATTTGGTGGCAACATGATGCATTCCAAGATGCTGTGTCAGGATTTCATGACATGATCCAGCTCAAATGTTACATTCTTCTACAATCTCTCAGACAGTCAGTCTTCTACTGGCATGCACAATTTTATTGGCGTTCCTGACACATGCACTGTCGTTAGACGTTGAGGGGCGTCAAGAATGAGGGTCATCTTTAACTTCTGTCTGGCTATTTTTAAACTATGTGAACCATTCATAACACCGAGTAAGGCTTCATCACCATAGGCTACCTGCATCATTTGGTGTGTCTCTGTAAAGGTCTTCTTGAGCTTCACACAGAATTTAATGCAAACACATTGCTCCTCTAACTCGGCCATCTCAAAATTCGTAAACTATGTGACAATGTCCTACTCGGTACACCACTGAACAATAACTAACAGACATACAATGAAACTTCTGGCAGTTATAAATTAAACACAGGCATGTGCAGGGATGCCAACTGCATTTTGCTCCAATACACCACTGGTGCAAAGTTATGAATGTTCAGAGTTTTTTGAACAGACCTTGTATGTTTAAGATTTCTGGACTTATTCCAGATCCATGAGTACAATTTAACTTACAATGTGTGGAAAAGACATTAGGATTTTCTCTCTCTAAGTATGTATTATGCAACCTTATTCCATGACATACCCTATGCTCTACATCATTGAGGATCTCCTCCCACTGGATCTATGGAACATGAAGTATATCTAATGTAAGCTAATCTGGTAACACTGCTTGTCATGAATAAATGAACCTTTCAATGAGAGTAAATAAAACTAATGATGATATTAAATTTTAATGAATTTGATTTTCTAAATAACTGAATGCACATTAACAATACATAATTTTGTAATGAAAAACAGAAATCAAATAACATTCTTAAGAGAAATGAATATTTTATGAAACTTATCTTCACAGAGTCGAATATTTCGGTTTAACACACAATTATTGACAGTGTACTTTTACGAGATCAAGCACAAATGTACGAGAATGGAGAAGAAAACCAGACATTGCCTATTTCAAGGAACTAGCATGGACTTCACCTAATTTGATTTAGTGAAACCACAGAAAACCTAAATGGCTTGCCATGTCAGTGCAATCAGGGCGCAAAATCTGCAGCAAAAAAAGGTGTGTCTGCTTAGTAAGTGGAATCTTATGAAGATATTCAGGCTGGTGTGAATTTTGACCTACTATCAAGTGCTCTTCCTTCATCTCGATGCCAGTTTACTTGCAAACCACATTTTTTCTCGGTTTGTTTCAGATTTGTGTTTGACAGTAAAGTGTATTTATAATGGCTATACAGAAACTTATCACAGCAGTGGACTGTTTTCTTTTTTCTTATTATATAAATTAACTTCCTACTTACTTTTTATCCTTGCTCTATTTTGATAATGTGATGACCTTTAGAACTGGAACAGGTGTAGACCTTTAGGACTAGAAGAGGTGTATTTCTCCTAAGTTGTCCATGTTTGTGATATCTTTGCAGAAATAGATTGGGATGGGAAATATAGCATTGTCACAATTGTCAAAACCTGTTTCATTTGTAATTTTCTGATGACATTATCTTCTTTTTCCGATAGCTTAACGGAGTTTCAGACAAGTTTTGATACCATGTCTGAATGGACTAACCAAACAGAACTTTTTTTATTAATCATACCAAGATAGATATTGTGTCCAATTGCCTTACGGAAGGCATAAGAATGAATGGAAAAACTATAGGTATACCCAAGGTGAACCCCATCTAGAACAGACAAATCCTGTCTAGATAAGACAAAGACTTTCCAAAACAGACAGAACAAATTAATCAACAGAAGAACAGCGAACATACTAAAAACCAAATTTATCTTTCAGTTTTCTTTTAAAAAACTGCAACACTCTTATCAAGAGGGGGAGGGGGGTGGAAGGGGGTGGGGGGGGGGGGGAGAGAATCTATCAGTTCTCATCTGTGCTATGTAGAAATGACCACTAACCAAAATGAAAACAAAATTGTGTCATCATTCCGGTGCTCAAATCCGGTCAAAACCCTCTTGATGTGGATAGCTACCTGACCATCAGCCTCACCAACATTCTTTGTAAGCTGCTGGAACATATAGTGTGTCGGCGGTTGAAGATGACGAGGAGATGGCACTTGTAGTCAGACGAGAGATGTTTAATCATCTGACAGTGGATCAGGTACGGCCCACGAGCTGTGTCAGGGCAATGTGCAGGGGTGCTGAGGAGCTCCCACTCTGTAAATGGGACATTATAGGGTTCACTGTGGCAAGTAGTGAACGAGAGAACTTTCCTTTCCCCTTTCCATCTGCCGTTTCAGGGTCTGAAAGGCTGGGGGGGTAGTTCTCTGACACAGAGGCTCGAGCATAGTACTCAGCAAAGTGCTCGGCAATTGCGTATGCGTTGGAAGATAACACGCCATTGATGTTAATGCCAAGGACACCCGTTGGGGTCTCGTACCCAAAAAGACGTCTGCTCTTCATCAAGACTTGGGAAGGTGATGTCTGACACCCAATGGTCGACACGTACCTCTCCCAACATTCCTGTTTCCATCATTTTGTAAGCTGGTGAACACAGACTCTGAGCCACTTTAAAGGCTATTAGGTGCTCTAGGGGAGGGTGCTGCTTATGTTGGTGTAGAGCTTGCCGATGGTCTTTAATTGCCTCAGCAACTTCTGGCAACCACCAAGGGACTGTCTTTCGCTGGGGGCACCCTAAGAATGAGGGATCGCATTTTCTGCCACAGAAACAATCGTTGTAGTGACCTGCTCAACGACAACATCGATGGCACCATTTGGGGGAGATTCAACGGTGACAACAGAGGTGAAGGCTTCCCAGTCTGCCTTGTTTAAAGCCCATCTGGGTAGGCGTCCATGGGCATGATGCCGGGGGAGTGACAGGAGGATGGGGAAGAGGTCACTATCACACAGGTCGTCATGTGGTCTCCAGTGGATAGGTGGGAGAGGGCCAGGACTGCAAACCGAGAGATCAATGGCTGAATATGTGCCATGTGTCACATTGATGTGTGTGGGGACACCTGTATTTAACTGGTAGAGGTCAAGTTGTGACAGTAAATTTTTGACCTCCCTACCTTGGCCAGTAAGCATGGCGCCACCTCACAAGGGGTTATGCGCGTTAAAATCTCCCAGAAATAGTAAAGGTTTAGGGAGCTGATCAACCAGTGCAGCCAATACGTTCAGGGATACTGCACCATTTGGAGAAAGATATAAATTGTAGACAGTTATTTCCTGCGTTGTCATTCTGACAGCCACAGCTTCAAGAGGGGTTTGAAGGGGCACAGGTTCACTACGTACTGAGTTCAGGACATAAACGCAAACTCCACCTGACACACTATTATAGTCTCTATGGTCCTGTAATATCCCTTATAGCCATGGAGGGCAGGGGATTGCCGGGAACCAGGTCTCCTGGAGGGCCATGCAGAAAGCAGGTGTAAAGCTTAACGGTTGCCATAGCTCAGCCAGGTGGTGGAAGAAACCGCCGCAATTCCACTGGAGGATTACGTGATTGTGAGACTGGGAAGGCATGAAACTCTCAATGAGGCAGTCTACGCCTCAGGGTCACCTACTGCCGCCAGATGAGTACCTATGTAATTGACATCCATTGTGTCCGAGGGCCCAGTGCGATCTAGGTCCTCAGGGGACGCCAGAATCTCCACCTTATCCTCGGACACAGAGCTTCCAGGTAGTGGTGGTGTGGGTGCCACCGCAGTGCCTTGGTTCTTGGGGGTCTTTTTCTTTTTAGGTTTCTCTCACTGATCCTTAGGTTTGTCTGGCTGGGAGGTCTTCACTGATTCAGTCTCAGGGACTAAGGAAGACTGTGAAGTCCTACGACCAGTTACCTGTGGTTGCTTCAGCCACTGGCAGGTGTCAGCTTTGCCACTGGTAGGAACCTGGGAAGGGAGTGACCCAAGGGATCCTTTCCTGGCGAGAGGAGCCAAAGAAGACTTACGCTTCTCTGACTGAGAAGCGGGGACTAATGTCCCCGATGGTTGGGGGGGGGGGGGGGGTGTTGCTCCTGAAGTAGGTTGTGCAGGAGCAACAGGGAGGGAAGTGCCCCCCACCATCAAGAGGCAGGTGGAGTCTGAAGGCCCTGAGAGCCAACTGTAGGCAGCAGAACAGAAGATGGTGGAACTGTTGTCATAGCAGCAGTGTAGGTTGACATCATATCAGCGTAGGTCAGTCGGTCCAGGGTCTTGTATTCCATTATTTTTCTTTCTTTCTGGAGAATCCTGCAGTGTGGCAAGCAAGGTGAATGGTGCTCTCTGCAGTTGCACAGATGGGAGGCGGAGAACATGGAGTATTGGCATGTGATGGACGTCCACAATCTCAACATGTGATGCTGGAAGTACGGCAGGAAGACATATGGCCGAACTTCCAGCACTTAAAGCACCGCATCGGGGGAGGGATATATGGCTTTATGTCACAGTGGTAGACCATCACCTTGACCTTTTTGGATAATGTGTCACCCTCAAAGGCCAGGATGAAGGCACCAGTGGCAACCTGATCATCCCTCGTAACCTGGTGGACACGCCGGACGAAATGGACACCTCGCTGCTCTAAATTGGTGTGCAGCTCATTGTCACACTGCAAAAGAAGGTCCCTGTGATATATGATAGCCCGAAACATATTTAAGCTCTTATGGGGCGTGATGAACACAGAAACATCCCCAAGCTTGACACAGGCGAGTAGTGCCTGTGACTGGGCAGAGGATGCTGTTTTGATGAAGACCGACCCTGATCGCATTTTGGACAAGCCCTGTACCTCCCCAAACTTGTCCTCTAAATGCTCCACAAAAAACTGAGGTTTCAAGAAAGATTCCCCATCAACTCTTGTACATATGAGGTACCAGGGTGACTGAGCTTCACTGCCATCCTTAGCCTGGCATTCCTCCCATGGTGTGGCCATGAGTGTGTGTGGGGGGGGGGGGGGGCGGAGAATGATTTGGGGTCCTATTTCTTAGCATTGAAGTTAGACCTTGATTGCTTAGAGAAGCAAGAGACGATGTACTATGTTTCGTGGCGTGTCATCCTCCCTGATGCCACCCATTCTGACCAGGATCCCTCCCCGTGGGCACCACCCAGCCGCAGCAAAGGCCACCTGGCAGCATGGCCATTGCCAGGAGTCCCCTATGCCCCAGGGTGACAGGCATCTACTCCTTAGCATGTGTGGGGAGTTAACAGCACAGGCAGCAGCAGAGCAATCCCTGTGGGGTCAGGGGGCTACAGCCAACAGGGTACATGGCGGCCCCACCACAACGGACAGGCTACTATGCTCGATATCAGGGGCAAACGAGCTAAGAAGTCCATTATCATAAACAGCATAGAAAAGCGATACTGCACAGAGGATGAAGGAAAATGCACCCAGGAGTGTGACCTTGCCCAACAGCTGGAGAATGAGGGGAAATGTAGATCCGTGCCGACAAAGGATGCCAGAGGTCTCGGTGCACGATGGACACTATACACCATGTAAGGCGCCCTTCCCCAATTGGCTCGCTCTTCGGGTAAATTTTGAAAAATGGTGGTCAAACCCTACAGGGGACCATCACATAAAGGCCTAAATGTGTGAAACTCCTTTCAGTCACCTCTTACGACAGGCAGGAATACCTCGGGCCTATTCTAGCCCCCGGACCTGCAGGGGATAGCAGTATTTTGGCTCTACATTTATAAAACTGAGAAGGTGAAATGAGTTTCACTTGAAAAGTATTTGGGGGTAAATGGCAAATTATGAAAAAATGGAACATTTCCTGTTTTATTGTTAGTTTTTGAAATTTGTATCACAAAACAGTCATACATAAGCAGTAGCAAGTTGAAAAATGTATTTATTCACAGTGCTTTTGCTGCCTCCATAATGAGCAGTTATCATTTCAAAGCACTCCTAATAAAGTTTCATCTTTGCAACAGGGATAATTAACAATCAGAAACTGACCCTCTCCTCAAAATATGCACATTTGTTGACCACTTAACTTCTGTTGTTCCTACTTCCTATGCTGTAATACTGATTAAGATAATTGGGGATTTAGAGAAAGCATAAAATTTCATGTCTAATTCAAGAAAAAAACCTCAGAAATACAGCATAAAGTTGCTTCTTATTTTTGGAGTGTGTCTTATGTGCAACACATGGTACTGCATGCTGGGAAGAGGAAACAGACATTATTGCATTTCTCAAGAGACTTCAGCAGAAGTCCTTCGACAAAAACTCACTGTGTGTATCACTATTGTAGTTCACTTACTTTTGATTGAATGTGGGATCAGATCATGAAATAACTGGGCATGTGTATGTTGAACAGAATGGAACTTCCAAAAAATACTGTTTTCAAATGTCAAATTGAGAAAGGAGAAATACTTTTTGCTAAGAGGGAACATTTGTTGTGCCTGTGCTGAAGAAATAAAGTGGGGAGACACAAATGACATTTTGATGTTGTTGACATGCCATACAGCATATACACTATGTGATCAAAAGTATCCAGACACACGGCTGCCCTCCATCGGTAATGTGGGAACTCAATATGGTGTTGGCCCACCTTTAGCCTTGATGAAAGCTTCCGCTCTCACAGGCATATGTTCAATTAGGTGCTGGAAGGTTTTTGGGGAATGGCAGCCCATTGTTCACAGAGTGCTGCACTGAGGAGAGGTATCGATGTTGGTCGGTGAGGCCTGGCATGAATTTGGCGTTCGGAAACATCCCAAAGGTGTTCTATAGGATCCAGGTCAGCACTCCATGCAGGCCAGTTCTTTACAAGCATGTTATTGTCTTTTAACCACCCCACCACAGACCGTGTATTATGAACAGGTGCTCAAATGTGTTGAAAGATGCAATCGCCATTCTCGAATTGCTCTTCAGCAGTGGGAAGCAACAAGGTGCCTAAAACATCAATGTAGGCCATTCAAAACAACAAGGAGTGCAAGCCCCCTCCATGAAAAACACAACCACACCATAACACCACAACCTATGAATTTTACTGTTGGCACTACACACGCTATGACATTCATTCACTATACCCACACCCTGCTGTCAGATTGCAACATTGTGTATTGCAATTCGTCACTCCACACAACATTTTTCCATTGTTCAATCATCCAATGTTTACACTCCTTACACCAAGCAAGGCATCGTTTGGCATTTACTGGTGTGATCAGTTGCTTGTGAGCAGCTGCACGACCATGAAATCCAAGTTTTCTCACCTCCCACCTAACTGTCATAGTACTTGCAGTGTATCCTGATGCAGTTTGGAATTCCTGTGTGATGGTCTGGATAGATGTCTGCCTATTACACATTACAAACCTCTTCAACTGTTGGCTGTCTCTGTCAGTCAACATACAAGGTTGGCCTGTACACCTTAGTGCTGTACGTGTCCCTTCACATTTCCACTTCACTATCACATCAGAAACAGTGGACCTAGGGATGTTTAGGAGTGTGGAAATCTCACGTACAGATGTGTGACACAAGTGACACCCAATCAACTAACCACGTTCGAAGTCCATGAGTTCTGTGGAGTGCTGCATTCTGCTCTTGCACAATGTCTAATGACTACTGAGGTTGCTGATATGGAGTACCTGGCAGTAGGTGGCAGCACAATGCATGTAACATGAAAAACGTATGTTTTTGGAGGTGTCTGGATGCTTTTGATCACAGTGTAAATCTGACATCACTGTGCACTTATCAGCAGGTCCTGTCACCAACACAAACCCATTCAAAAGAAAACAACATGCTTAGTGGAAGAAGTTATTTTTCCATCTTTTAATTTGAGTGTCTCAAATGCTTACATTTTATACCAGGAAACAAGAAGGTCAAATGAAAGAAAAAATGCAGGCTAATAGATGGCAAACAACTTTGTTCTACACGGAGGCAAACATACAGAAACAAATAACTCTCTAGGTCTAAAACAAGCAAACAGTGTAAAAGGCATTTTCCACACAAATTACAATGAACAGAAAAAATCAAATCCGAGTCAAGTTTGTAAAGCCCATGCACACACCATCAAGAAAGAAACTGGCAAAATTTCAAGAAAGATAACTTGTTGGGGCACCCTGATTGAGGTGTTGCTCCATATATACCTGACTGTTTCAAAATCTATCATAATGGGGCAAACTGTATGACTAAAGCATGTACAAATTTTTCCTCAAATTAAAAAAAAATCATAAAATTAAAAATTTGTCTATGGTGTTCTATTTAGGTAAATGTATCTAACATTACTGTATTTCAATTTATTATTGATCACACAATAAGCTTGTTATCATTTAATTACTGATTTTTAGAAAACTTTTTTCTTACTGAAAAATTACTAGAACTGACTCAGTGCCACATTGGGAGCGTAATACCAAAAGTGTTAAGTAAGAGCTGTACTCTGTGGTAAGTATGTTGTCATATTTATCTCCTGTGGATTATACTAAGTATATACACTACTTTACCACAGACACAAAAATTATACCTATTATACAGTAGAGTGATGATATTTGGAAAGTAAGTCAATAAACAACATACCATTTTGATAAGTAAAATTCATATAACTTCACAGGGCACCTTAGTGGATTTTCTTCATTTTCTTGCTGCTCATACTTTCTCTTTTTCTTCGTCTTTGTTCTTCCATCTTCAGCTGATGAAATTTTGGTTAAATCGTGAGATTATTGCTCAACAGTAACAAAAAAAGCAAGAAAGATTGAAAGAAGATGGCATATCATAATTCATACCCCTCATTGATGGTGGAGGATAAAACCGTAGAAGAGCAGACGATGTGCCTCCACTTGCTTGGCCTGGTCTTTTCCAATGTTTCATTATATGAGCAAAGGACAGTTGCATATGGTCATCGACAGTCTATTGGGGAAGAAAAGAAACATTTATACTACAAGTAAATAAATGACTTATACAGGGAACTATGTAAAATATGTTCTTAAACAACTATTTTTCAATCCACAAGCAAAATTTCACATAGTGTGCTACACAAAAGTAATTCATAGGTTGTGTAGCAACTGTATATTCACTGTCTTAAAAGCTCAATTGCTGCTGGGGATTTGCTGTAGTCAATGCCACAGAACCATTACAAATACAGGGTCAGTGATTCACTGATTGGAACTATATCAAATCCCCCGTCTGATAATCCAGATTATTCTAATTCAACTAAGGTAAATCCCATGATCATTCCTTCAAAAATGCGATGACCGATTATATTTTACATCCTTTTCCAATATAAGCTTGTTCTCTGTCTGCATTTTTTCACTGTTGATGAGCTGCAAAACACAAATCTTTGTTTTCGAGGATTCTGTCATGGAAATGTGGGAACATTACTATAATGAACAATGCACAATAGTGCACAAATATTTTAATAACCAACAACAGATGGGCAGCACATGTTTAATTGAACAAAATTTGTCAGATAATCATATACTGAAAATTCACTACTGTTGAGCTATGCCATAAAATGATAGACCATCAGCAACGAGCAAACGTAAGTTCTTCTGGTAAGCAGACAAGGTTGAATATACAGAATGCATTCTCACATTGGAATGAAGTGTGCCCTGATATGAACTTAGAGCACCTGTCCACGAAAGGTAAAGGTCCTGGGTTCAAGTCCCGGTCCAGCACACAATTTTAGTCTGCCTGGAAGTGGCTTTGTCATTTTGTCTAACAAGGCTGCTGCTGCGTTACACCACATTACACCAATGATGCCACTCTGTATTCACTGAAATCGCGATGAACAATGCAAGTCTATAGTATTTACATTTTTCTTAATTCTCTTCACTTCAATACAATGATGAAATGTCCTGGTTGAATGTAAATCATTTAAGGAGTAAAGCTAACGACTTTGGGGGGGGGAGGGTGATTTCATCTAGTAGGAGCTTCTGAAGCAGGTGCATCATAAAAGTGTCTTGGGCACAATTAAGAATTTTCTAAGTGTCCGGACCGTATAGGACCTGAGCTACGACAGAGACATTACAATCAGCTGTGCTAGATCTCTTATTTTGAGTTCTTACTCAGATATTTGCATATATGGCATGAAGTCCATGTGAAATTGTGAAGCCAAAATGAAAGTTATGTAAAAGCACAGAAGTTTCCTATCTAAAGGGCAAATGTTGCTAAATGTCATACTGAAGGAATAAAATGTGCCACAGGAATGTGAGTTCCAGTTTTCCTAGTATTAATAAAAGAATGAAAAGTGACAAACTTTCTAAACTTTATGGGTTACCTACCCATCACCTCACTTCATTACATTACTGATGTGTCAAAACATAAACTTACTGGACTTGTAACATGCAAGCAGATACAATTTTTGGATATCAGAATCAGTCATGTAGCATGGAGTTAAGTTTGAATAAAGAAGACACCTGGGAGCAGCAATGAGGACACTTTAGTGGCACATGGTCAATGAGAATACACCTAATATAATGTCCCAAGCAGAAGCAACATAGTTAGTGCTCACTCCTGTTTTAGGTGCACCACCACTGTATTAGGATACATTTATGCTGCAGACTCACTGCTGGTGCATTGCCTCTCACTGCTCACCAGGAGCCTTGTTACATTTATGCTGCAACATTGCTGGTTGTGCAGGTTTCTCCTTTCTCGCCAGGAATTTTTACCCCACGGCTGTTTACACTGCTAGTTGAAAGGACTACTTGCAGTGCGTGATGCCAAAACAATATTCGTGCATCATCTGACAGCTATAATTGTGGTTCATTCACATGAAAAATTTTGTTATTGACAATATGAAAGAAGAATAGGTGTGAAGGCACACTCTGAATGTAAATGTACTGCAGATATTTGTGCCAACTCTAAAAACAGTTCAAAAATTATCCCGAGCACTTTTTCAGAAAGTTATGACTGTTGTAACAAATTTTACAATTTTAAGTATTACTGAACCAGTATAGTGTAAGATGTGAAGATTCAACCCAAAATTATACAATAATTTCTGATGAGTAATTCATGGGCCTCCTCACTCTGAAGTAACACTTCATCAATTTTTATCCACATCTACTTCATATACTGCAACTGCCACATGTAGATTTTTATGCAGTTATTCTAATGAAAGAAAAGAAAACAATACATTACCTGAAACATAGGAACTAATTTCCAAAAATTATTACACCTAGTATTATCCCTCATGAGGTGGTCACAATTATCTCTCTGTCCCTTGTCCCTGATAACTTTGCGTCCAAAAATGGCTGAAATAAGTGCATGCTTAAAAATCATCACTTCTAGTCCTCACAACATTACAGTCTGTGTATAGTGGTATCATTGGTAGGATATTGGGAAAATGAAGTCAATCTACACAGGAGATTGCTTACAAAATGCTCATATGACCCATCCTAGAACATAGCTCAAGTGTGTGGGATCCATGACAAATAAGACTATCTGCAGACATTGAAAGCCTAGAAAGAAGGGCAGCACCAGTGTCCACACGTTTAGTTGAGCATGAGAGACTGTCACAGAAATGCAGGAAAAGCCTGAGCTGGAAGATGCTCACAGCTGGATACAAAACTATCTCTCAAAAAAGTACTTACAACATTGCAAGTACCAGTATTAAGTGACGAATCTAGGAATATATTATAGCTCCATAATGATCAGTCTTGCAGTGATCACAAAAATAAAGTTACATGAAGATAAGGGTAACCTAATGACAGGTGGGACAGTGATTTTTCGGAAGCCACTTTTCTCATGCTATATACCTTAATAAATGGTACACTGGGAAATATCTTCTCCCATGCACTTCACAGTAGTTTTCAGAGTGTGTATGTAGATACTGATGAAGTAGATGTACACTGTGTGAGAAACTATGCAACTAGGAACAGCCAACCACGAGGTTGCTAGAGTGACCCTGAAGCAGCCAATCATGGGTCAAGTTTCAGGACATGCATCGATGGTTGCAGAGGAGCGCTAACCAACTTTATACCAATACTTGGCAACGATTGTAGTGAACAGTGATGGTGCAGAATAAGTGAACTGGTATGACAAAGTGGACTTCATCATCACCAGGCCACAGCAGCAAGCAGAAAGGTGGCGGCATGAATGCATCCTTAGTGTATGGTAACATTAGTACGAAGTGAGGTAGCATTCCAGAGGAACTGAATGCAGACTGTGGGCTATGGATGGTGGATAAAGAAGGTATGTGCTAGGCATTAGAAATTTCAAGAGTCAGGATTTGTAGACCTCTATTATCCAGTGTGCTTATTACTTGCAAGTGTAACATACAAATGGAATTTATGAAATGCTTAAGGTTCTTACAGAGAACAATACATCAAGAAGGGAAGGAAACTGAAATGAGAAATAGAGAAAGTCCATATATTTTTTAAGCAATCAATAGCTGGTTACAGAAGAAAACTTACATGGAAAGACAGATAAACAGAATCAGCAGAATGATGTACGAGAGAGATAGCTGTACATTTGATTAACACCAGTTCATTTCTATGAAGAGACTTGTTCATACTTATCAAACATATACCTCTGTTCATGTCTACATTGCTGCTTTATTTAATTCATCATCCACATTCTGTCTATAATTCCTTCCTTATCTTTTACTATTAACATATCAGTTTATTCAGCTACCCCATCTACATTAGGGATACACTATTTTCACTTTTCTTTAGTCAAATTATTTCTCCAATGTAGCTTTTCTGGGTGGAGGAAATAGTACATTCACAGTTTATCTCTGATCGTGCATTCATATTTTCTTTTAATCAGTAATAAACATCCATCATCATTCTGTTCATGCCTTAAAAAGTAAAGTTCTCATCAATCCAAAGATCGATTTGAACACCACAGTGCTTTACAAGGCATGATCCTGTTGCATTTGGTATGCTGTTGCCTTCCCCTTCCTTTACAATCCTAAAATCAAGGACATTTAATGGACAAAAAAGTGCATTATAAATGCTATGTCAACAACATGCTGTTGCTTGTAGATGGAACTCGGGACGACACTGATACAACTCAGTATAATCCCACTTTTACATTCCTGGAATTAATGTTTTCCTGCCGTTTATGACTTTTTTTATCACTCCCGTCAAATTTCCTAGTCCACAATGTTAATTCGCACCCAATTTTCCAATAACATATTTGTAATTTTCCCACAATTTACACTTTATGAAAAAATGTTGGTGGAGAAAAAACTGATGTAAAATGACACTGGCATGGCGTTGGCCATCAAGTAGTATTTAGCAACATTAAGTGGTCAAGTTTCTTGACACTTTCTCTACTCAGCAGATCTGAACCAGTAAATGGGTAAAAGTTGGAACTATCTGTGCCGTATGTCCTGCTGCAAGGGGGATTCAAATAATGATGATATGACCAATCACAAACTTTAATAAACCATCTCCATAGCACATGTGCAGTTTTGTGATTGTTAAGATCACCGTGACACCTTCATCAAAGCACATTTAGCGCATTTTGTCACTTGGCCACTTGTAGTGCTAGTGGACACCTTCACTCACTCTACATTGTTCAAATGTTTTTGGTTTAAATACAGTGCCCATTACATATTTTTTCATGCTGAGCAAAATATGTTTCAAGAATTTATTCTGGTTGTCAACAGCAGTATTTGTGTATGGATTCTTTTTGACGTTATACAAACAAGCTACGTGAATGATAGTTTGTACACATGTGGTTTTCTACACAACTGAGGAGGCACAGTATCAGATAAACTCAAAAAGATGACAACAGTCCAAGAGATGCAGAACCACACACATGCAAACATCACTCAAAATACTTATGTAAATATTTGCACTTGACAATGAGGAAAAAATCTCGAAATTCATCATGTTCAGCATGAAAAAATACTTAACTGGTGCAGTGTTTCAGTATTTAAATAACAAATGAGAGCTGCAGGCTTTCGAAAAACATCTATAATGATGCATGAAATTGTGTCAAACGTTTCTACTTCCCAGGCAGTCACTACTTCCAGTAACATCAGTGGTTTTTATTAGATAATAAAATTTTACTAGATAATAAACAAGTCCCTGACAAGTAGTTTGATGCTTATTGTGCACATATATCACACAAAGTACAAAAATGCATACATATCTTTTACAGCATAAAACGTTATTTCCTACATTTTACATTTTCCTGCATTTTTCTGAAGTCCCTTGAAAATTGTTAAAGTGGGGTTTCTCTGTGGTTGGAAAAATGTAAAGCATTCAACAACAGAAATTGAGTTCACTGTAGAGCTCCAAAGTAGCAACCTTATTCCAATTTTTAGATCTTGTGGTAACGAGGCAAGGCAAATCACACACCTCCAACATCTTTAGAAAGCCAATACCAACAGGTGTTGTGATTCCTAACCAAACGTCGCATTTAGAAGCTTAGTGCACAGAGTCATTTATATCTGGGACCAGGAAAAGTGAATTAGCAAAGGCAGTGGTTGATAAAATGCAGTGTCCATCATGTGGCATGAAATATATAGGACAGATGGGGAGAAAATTTTCGACAAGGTATAGAGAGCATGCAGACATTTCTACACTGGGCAGTTAACATAAATCAGTGGTTGCTGAACATATATGTGAAACTGGTCACCTGCTAAATGGCATAGAAAAGGATTTAGGGGTGATGCATGTAAAAAAGAAAGGAGAGAAGCTTGACCTACATGAAGGACTTGTAATAGCAATGCGCCGATATACAGTTGATAACGTACTTCATGTACAAACAGGTGAGAGTGGTAATGCTTTCTTCAATGGTTCTTTGGAGCCTTTTTTTAAAGGTTAGCATTAACACAGTATATGTAGGTTGTTGTTGTGGTCTTCAGTCCTGAGACTGGTTTGATGCAGCTCTCCATGCTACTCTATCCTGTGCAAGCTTCTTCATCTCCCAGTACCTACTGCAACCTACATCCTTCTGAACCTGCTTAGTGTATTCATCTCTTGGTCTCCCTCTACGATTTTTACCCTCCAGGGTGCACTCCAATGCTAAATGTATGTACGTTGTATAAATAACCACTGATATATTCTCTCTTCACGTCCCCTGTAACATCTCTGGAAAGCTATGGAACAGCTGATGGCTCAATGCAAACTGTTGAAGCCGTACATGTGTTTACCAAACTAGCCAGTGCATGAGAAGGCACCTGATGGACTTACAGCTGATGTGACTGGTGTTACTACTATTAACTGAACTGGCAGTAATTGGGATAAGGAGCACAAAGAATCTAGTGTTACCGTTTGTAAAAGTAACACAAGGACTTATTATGTCTGAATAACTTCGTGTGTTTTCATTTTGTGACTGTGTGTGCTACTATGTAAGAGTTAATGCAGACAGCCAGATGATGGAAGCTCGACTCCCAAAACACATTGTTGAGTGGTTGGTTGATTTGGGGAAGGGGACCGAACAACAAGGTCATAGGTTCCATCGGATTAGGGAAGGAAGTCGGCCGTGCCCTTACAAAGGAACCATTCTGGCATTTGCATGAAGTGGTTTAGGGAAGTCAAGGAAAACCTAAATCAGGATGGCTGGATGCAGGTTTGAACTGTTGTCTCCTGAATGTGGCACATAGCTGAGGATTACATTCCAGACATTAGTGGTTGTATGATAAATTTATTATAAGAAATAACTACAACATATATGTCATATGAATGCAGGTAACACAGATGATAATAATAATGAAGCTTTGGAAGTTAAAATCCAAAAGGCATTATGGTTCATATGCTCAACTTGCTTGGCACTACACATAAGAGATAATGTCAGAAGTATTTCGTTATAATTTTTTTCAAGATGAGAAATCCAAATTTTTATTTGAAACTCTCCACTTTCCATATGGTAAAGGACAACAATCATATTCTGACACAGATTTGTTCCAACTTACCACAAGATTGAAATATTTAGTATTGAAAAACATGAGGGTGGTAAGTAGAACATCAGGTGAATGGGCACCTAGTTGCTTGCTTTCCCACAGATGTTCCTCCATCACCCGGGTGGCAATTTCATCTGCAATTAATTACAATGGCATAAGTTCACTGTTCATTTAATTAACAAATATAAAAAGTTATTGCTCCCATAAATGAGAATGACATTCATCGTTAAATGAACAATGATAGGTTAAAATAGTTTTTGTTGGTTGTGTTCCACAGTTGGACACACTCCAAACATCTACCTTTGCATACATGCTATATTTTGACAACTGTTTTATGAGATATACCTGACACCTGTTACTAACAAAAACTGCACTGGAAAATTATCTCTGTGTGAAAACGGTGATACAACTAAAAATAGAATACTTAGCAGCTCCACGTGTTACAATATGTCATTTACACTGATAGGTCAAGTCTACATTTTGCACTAAAAAGAATTGTTAACTACTACTTTGTGGTCATGTTATATCATATGTAAAGTATTCCATGACTATTCATTTCAATATATTTCTACATCAGCTTTAACACATCAGTAATACAGATGTATTTCACATTTACTAAGTGTCTCAGATCTTAAGTGTCATATTTAAACCAACAGTTGAGAATCTTAAAATGAGTATCTGAAGGTAACTGAAGGACAGAAATTAATGTTGCAAGCAGTATAAGGCCTTGAATGAAGAATGTGTGCTTATATATCATAACTTAGTAAGTAATTTCCTTAGTGATATACGTGGTGCATCACTGGCACAGGGAATTTTTCCAGACAGGTTAAAATTAGCAGCAGTTAAACCATTTCATATGAAAGGTGAAAATATGGACTTAAACAATTATCATCTGATTTCCTTACTAGCATTTTTTCCAAAATATTCAAAGTAGTAATGTACTCAACCCCCCATGAACCATGGACCTTGCCGTTGGTGGGGAGGCTTGCATGCCTCAGCGATACAGATGGCCGTACTGTAGGCGCAACCACAATGGAGGGGTATCTGTTGAAAGGCCAGACAAACGTGTGGTTCCTGAAGAGGGGCAGCAGCCTTTTCAGTAGTTGCAGGGGCAACAGTCTGGATGATTGACTGATCTGGCCTTGCAACACTAACCAAAACGGCCTTGCTGTGCTGGTACTGCGAACGGCTGAAAGCAAGGGGAAACTACAGCCGTAATTTTTCCCGAGGGCATGCAGCTCTACTGTATGGTTAATGATGATGGCGTCCTCTTGGGTAAAATATTCCAGAGGTAAAATAGTCCCCCATTTGGATCTCCGGGCGGGGACTACTCAGGAGGACGTCATTATCAGGAGAAAGAAAACGTGTTCTATGGATAGGAGCGCGGAATGTCAGATCCCTTAATCGGGCAGGTAGGTTAGAAAATTTAAAAAGGGAAATGGATAGGTTAAAGTCAGATATAGTGGGAATTAGTGAAGTTCGGTGGCAGGAGGAACAAGACTTTTGGTCAGGTGAAGACAGGGTTATAAATACAAAATCAAATAGGGGTAATGCAGGAGTAGGTTTAATAATGAATAAAAAAAAATAGGAGTGCAGGTAAGCTACAACAACTTCAGGTGAACTAACACAGTTAGACTTTAATCTTTCATGTTGGAGAAGAGTTCATGAGAACAGTGTCCTGTGCTCTCTGACGACCGCTGATCAGGCACTATCAGACGTAAACTGCGTCTAGCTCCCAGCTAACTGCCAGTAAGTGGAAATCTCAGTTCAGAATGTGAGCCTTCTTTGACATCAAACTTCCAATGTATTTTCCGAAGGATCTCTGACTGCTGAAGTCTTATTTAACTGTACGACATGTCCCAGGACACTGTGGTATACCCACGTATAGATGGCGTTTTAAGCAAGTAGCTGGGCCTTATGAGGCCAGCACCTTGGAGTTATAGAGACGGAAAGTTTAGTCGCAAATGGTGAGAGGATGAAGATGGCGAATTAGGTCACACAGTAAGGTGTTTTTTAATTAATTAATTTAATTATTTATGTGAGAGATGTCGAGTTCTAAGAAGAAGTATGTAGCACCTATCTTGGAATTGCAGCATTGTCATATACACGGTTAAGTAAGCGATACCGTCGTCAACAATGCGCTGTGCACTATACCTTCATAAAGGAAAAGTCCTTCAGAAATTACGCTCAATTTAGTCATTTCTAATTCAATTCCTTGCACTTTCTGTTCCCACTGTGGAAGTCTCTAGGCTCTCGTCGAGTTTTGTTTTTCTCCTCTAGTTATCAACAGCATTGAATTCCTCCAGGACCGTGTACCTTACACGTAGCGGTTAGTGCCCACAGAGTGCCCAGCTGATCAGTTTATTCTTTCAGTTTTCGGTTTCATAAACCGATCGCCTACCTATCTCTTTCATCTGTGCATCATTGCCTCCCTCCAGGGGCCAATATGACTACTACAGTCGAAGTTCCTCTATTGTCGCAGTGTTCAGCCTTCTGACCTCTCTCGCAGCATTCATCCTCATGATACTATTTCAATGCTGATGTGAAGCTTGCTCTTATATCTCTACACAGTTATTATAATCAGAATTTCTCTCTTGTCGTCTTCCCCAGTCGCCAGGGGACCATTCATATTCAGCCTTCTGAGCCTCTCTAGCAGTGTTCATCCTGCATCCGGCCTACCCTTAGGCTATTCCTCTATTGTACACAGAGGTTTAATGAGTATCACTTGACTGTACCATCTAGTTACAAATGGTAATCGTACAACTGCTGTAAAACTGTCCCCCCCCCCCCCCCCCCATTTTTCCCAGGCATCGGAGTTAAGCATAGTTGTTTTTCTCTCGCCAACACAAACACACATTCACACACTAGTAACCCCAGATATCTGACACTGTCCTTCCACAATAACACTTTCTACTGTCGAGGCTATGTGACTTTACATAGTCCTGGGCAACAAGATGCCCCACCTGCACCGAACTGGTGTCATTTTTCTTTGTCATTTTCACATATGACTTTATGGTGTTTAGCAAATATAATGATGCATGAGAAACTTCTTCTCATAATGTGAACATTATCATACTTGGATGGTTAGCCCAAAGAGACATTTAACTTTGTTTACTTATTGATATGGAATATGTAGTAAATTTAATATGATACTTGTGTACCTCATTTCTATATTTTCATTTTTATGTAACAGTTATATTTGGGTTAAAATGGATTCCCAAGGAACTTTGATATTGGATGTAACTAACACTATGTTAAAAATTTCAATTACTTTGTCTTCCAGAATGGTAATTGGTTATCCTTCATTGATCAGCTAATAGGGAGTGTTGGGGTTCATTTTTGGGGACTGGGAAGGTGAAGCTGTGGTAAGTCCGTTCTGCAGGGAATGCCAAACACACTTCTTCCTCCAGCGCCACAGTGAAGTACTGGAACAGTGGGGGATTCAGGGTAGGCGATTGGTGGGGGGGTTCCTGTCTTTGGGGTCTGTCATCTTTTCCTTCTTCGACTCCAATGCTCTGAATCTTCTATTTCATTTCTTACTTCTCATCAGAGTACCAAGCTATCGCTCCCTCTGTCCACATGCATACGTTTCTCTTGCTGAGACCCTTCTCATTTACCATGTCATCTTTGTTAAGTGATTAAAGCCTATTGTATAGGAGGCTCCGGGTAACAAGCCAGCATTTCTGCACTATTGATGATACTGAATTTACTTGAATATGTTTTACATTTAAAACCTAACTACATAATTTTTGTGACGTATCTGTCACTTATGAACCAATTTACTAATGCATAATGTAATTTTAAGCAGAACCCGCTGTAACAATGCATCTAGCGTGATGTCACACTTAATCCCACTTTTGACGGGTGCCGCTCTGACGTAGTGTAGCTTTGAAGTCACCTGTCACACGCCACTCTGACGTAGCCACCACGCTGACTCCCGCCCGCATTACTAGTGCTACCATGATATTAATGCTTCATTGCTGTGAACACAACTTCCAGTCACAGACATATGAAATAGAAATCTCAAACAGTGGATTTCTAGCAAACCGTTCTTATTGTGATGTTATCATGCCACTAATAACCTTTATAGCCACTATGACTTACTCACTTAGTATTTGCTCTCATTTACCTACATTTTTTCTGCCTGAAAGTTCATTTGTGGTACCTCTGTCAACTGATTTGCCTGCTTTATCTAATATATCAAATGATCACCTCTTAACGTCAATTGATGACCTTTTAAAACATGAACAAGGACAAATTTCTTACAGTCACCTGTTAGCACACCTAAATGAATGGCAACTAAACTACATACAACCATTATACCCATCGCCACAGTAACCCCAGTCACTGCTATTCTTATTATTGTACTGATATGGATCTTGTACAAAAAGGGATTTTGCAAACGGTTAAGACTGTGCCCTCCAATGGTTCCAGAACCCCAGACTCAGGGTGAATATCGCCCATGACTAGAAGAAAGGACCTATCAAGCATGTGCCCTCCCTTAGTTTTAAGAGTGCAATTGTGTTATCTACAAATGTGAAAACATGTGCAGTATAGTGAAGTGCTCCCCTAGTGTTGACTCCCTTTTTAAATGTGTTTGAAACGTGTGAACCTCCCCTCATACCCCACTACGCTGAGTTCCAGTGCACAGGTTTGGCCACAGCCATGCCCCCTTCCCACCGGCAGCCTGTACACTGCCCACTGAGAACACCACCACATGCCGCCTCACACCACCCAGTCCTGCGTGCAACTTCAATGGTGATATGTATATTCATTTTTTTAAAAAATGGAGACACTTGGTGTATATGCCTAATCCAAACTATTTTCACATTTTACTTATGCTTTTTAACTAATATAATTTTGTTCTGATGTTTTGTAATGTTTATTCTTGTATGCACATAATACTGTTGACATGTGTAAATCCCTTTGTGACTCCTAGGAGGTCTTTAAAGTCTCTATTCCCTCCCATAAGTTAAGGCCCCTGCCAACCTCTGTGGGAGCCTAAATTGATCATCAGACAGAGCGAAATCACATTCGTTCTCCACTCCCACGGAAGAGGGAGGAGTGTAAGGATGAGCCAGATAGTAGCTCGATAGTAGGGGATTTTATTTTACTTTTTATTCACTTTCAAAAGTCACTTTCTTCTCAAGCCTTAGCCGGCAGTGTCGGCTGCCTGTAATTTTTCCATCCCATAGTTTGGCAACAGCAAGTTAGCAAGCATCTCGATCATGCACCTCCCTCGTGTGCTGATGAGGTAACAACACCCCGGCGTCAATGCTGATCAGGCCACGCTCTGGAAATTTCCATGCCGCCCCACGGGATTCTCAGTTTCTGACCAAACAGGGCTGAGGAAGCTGCGTTGCCGTGCTGGATGTACCTGGCTGCCTGCCACCTGGCTCACTCTCTCGATTGCGCGCCCTGTAGGAGTCAACATCTCCTGCCCATCCCGGTGCTGTGGCACCGTGCACTTTGTCTTTCCAGACACCGCTTTCCCTTAACTACGCGAACTACGGTTCATCCCTGACTATGCTCTGGCTCACTCTCGCCTCCCCAGGCCTAACTACGTGACCCTTCAGGAGGCAAAAGTGACCAATAAAAGACTTATTACTTAAAACCTTCCTAATGGTTCTTTCACACCCACCACCTTCCAATCCGGCTGTCCTGAACATCCATATGGTTCTCCAGGTTGAGTTATATGGTACTGAATTGCAAACACCACACATATCAGAAATAAATTTACAATATGTGTGCTGCCCAGAATTCAACAACATCCACACTGAACTGGAAAACCATAAGTATTAAATTTAAAATATGTATGCTGTTTGCAATTCAACAGCCTATACATCGAGCTGGAAAACCATAAGAAATCACAACAAAACAAATTACCATCTACTTGAACTTATGTCAGTGAGTACAGCCAATTCACATTGTACCTAAATAAACACAAGCAATTTAGTGTGTTTTGGTTAATGAAGTAACTTATAACATGGCACTTAATATTCAAATAGTCTTGTGCAGTGCAGTAACAGACAACAGGCTGTTCAGCAAAACGTCCACCTAACTGAAAATAATTTGCCATCTAAGATTGATTAGATTAGATTAGATTAATACTAGTTCCATGGATCATGAATACGATATTTCGTAATGATGTGGAACGAGTCGAATTTTCTAATACATGACATAATTAGGTTAATTTAACAACATACTTAAGTTAATATAACAACTTTATTTTTGTGTTTTTTGTTTTTCTTTATTTTTTATTTTTATTTTTTTTTATTTTTTAAATATTTTTTTTCTTTTTTTTTCTTAATTTATATCTAAAAATTCCTCTATGGAGTAGAAGGAGTTGTCATTCAGAAATTCTTTTAATTTCTTCTTAAATACTTTTTGGTTATCTGTCAGACTTTTGATACTATTTGGTAAGTGACCAAAGACTTTAGTGCCAGTATAATTCACCCCTTTCTGTAACAAAGTTAGATTTAATCTTGAATAGTGAAGATCATCCTTTCTCCTAGTATTGTAGTTATGCACACTGCTATTACTTTTGAATTGGGTTTGGTTGTTAATAACAAATTTCATAAGAGTGTATCTATACTGAGAAGCTACTGTGAATATCCCTAGATCCTTAAATAAATGTCTGCAGGATGATCTTGGGTGGACTCCAGCTATTATTCTGATTACACGCTTTTGTGCAATAAATACTTTCTTTCTCAGTGATGAATTCCCCCAAAATATGATGCCATATGAAAGCAATGAGTGAAAATAGGCGTAGTATGCTAATTTACTAAGATGTTTATCACCAAAATTTGCAATGACCCTTATTGCATAAGTAGCTGAACTCAAACGTTTCAGCAGATCATCAATGTGTTTCTTCCAATTTAATTTCTCATCAATGGACACACCTAAAAATTTGGAATATTCTACCTTAGCTATATGCTTCTGATTAAGGTCTATATTTATTAATGGCGTCATACCATTCCCTGTACGGAACTGTATGTACTGTGTCTTATCAAAATTCAGTGAGAGTCCGTTTACAAGGAACCACTTAGTAATTTTCTGAAAGACAGTATTGACAATTTCATCAGTTAATTGTTGTTTGTCAGGTGTGATTACTATACTTGTATCATCAGCAAAGAGAACTAACTTTGCCTCTTCATGAATATAGAATGGCAAGTCATTAATATATAATAAGAACAACAAAGGACCCAAGACTGACCCTTGTGGAACCCCATTCTTGATAGTTCCCCAGTTTGAGGAATGTGCTGATCCTTGCATGTTACGAGAACTACTTGTTTCAACTTTCTGCACTCTTCCAGTTAGGTACGAATTAAACCATTTGTGCACTGTCCCACTCATGCCACAATACTTGAGCTCGTCTAGCAGAATTTCATGATTTACACAATCAAAAGCCTTTGAGAGAACACAAAAAATCCCAATGGGTGGTGTTCGGTTATTCAGATCATTCAAAATTTGACTGGTGAAAGCATATATAGCATTTTCTGTTGAAAAACCTTTCTGGAAACCAAACTAACATTTTGTTAGTACTTCATTTTTACAGATATGTGAAGCTACTCTTGAACACATTACTTTCTCAAAAATTTTGGATAAAGCTGTTAGAAGGGAGATTGGACGGTAATTGTTGACATCTGATCTATCCCCCTTTTTATGCAAAGGTATAACAATAGCATATTTCAGTCTATCAGGGAAAATGCCCTGTTCCAGAGAGCTATTACACAGGTGGCTGAGAATCTTACTTATCTGTTGAGAACAAGCTTTTAGTATTTTGCTGGAAATGCCATCAATTCCATGTGAGTTTTTGCTTTTAAGCAAGTTTATTATTTTCCTAATTTCAGAGGGAGAAGTGGGTGAGATTTCAATTGTATCAAATTGCATAGGTATGGCCTCTTCCATTAACAGCCTAGCATCTTCTAATGAACACCTGGATCCTACTATATCCACAACATTTAGAAAATGATTATTAAAAATATTTTCAACTTCTGACTTTTTGTTCGTAAAGTTTTCATTCAATTTGATGGTAATACTGTCTTCCTCTGCTCTTGGTTGACCTGTTTCTCTTTTAATAATATTCCAAATTGTTTTAATTTTATTATCAGAGTTGCTGATTTCAGACATGATACACATACTCCTGGATTTTTTAATAACTTTTCTTAATATAACACAGTAGTTTTTATAATTTTTGATAGTTTCTGGGTCACTACTCTTTCTTGCTGTCAGATACATTTCCCTTTTCCGGTTACAAGATATTTTTATACCCTTAGTACGCCATGGTTTGTTACAAGGTTTCTTACGAGTATATTTAACTATTTTCTTGGGGAAGCAGTTTTCAAATGCATTTACAAAAATATCATGAAATAAATTATATTTTAAATTGGCATCAGGTTCACGGTACACCTCATCCCAGTCTAACTGCTGTAGGCTTTCCCTGAAATTTGCAATTGTTAAATCGTTGACTGAACGTACTACTTTGGAGGACTGTTTAGTATTGCTGAATGGAGCTATGTCATATATTGTAACTAGCTGTGCACCATGATCAGAAAGACCATTCTCAACAGGCTGAGCATTTATCTGGTTAAACTTATCTTGGTCTATAAAGAAGTTATCAATCAGTGAGCTGCTATCCTTTACCACCCGAGTAGGAAAATCAATAACGGGTGTCAAATTGAAAGAACCGAGTAATACTTCAAGGTCATTTTTCCTATTACCCTCTTTCAGAGAATCTACACTGAAGTCCCCACAAATAATAATTTGCTTCCCCCTGTCTGACAGATAGCACAACAAGGAGTCCAAATTTTTCAGAAATAGATGAAAATTTCCTGATGGGGACCTATATACAGTTACAATTATAAATGTGCCTTTATTTAATTTAAGCTCACAGGCACATGCTTCTATATGTTTCTCTACACAAAACTTTGTCACTGCATATCATTTCTATGTGTTTTAGATGGCTAAAGATCGGTAGAGAGACAAATAAAGGGGAAGATCAAAATCGTACTTGTTGGTAAACATTTACTGAACTTGGAACAGAATCTTTTGGATCAAACAAACATTCCACCTGAAAACAAATGGTAGCCTGTCACAATAACTTTTTTGTTCAAGTAATGGAAGCATGAACAAAAGAGACACTACATTATAAACACTTAAATGTCTGTAGTATGCAAAGTCCTTAACAAGGAACACCATAAATCTGAATTTTTGTTGACACATGCAAAATATAGAAGATAAAATTGAATCCTAATTATTCACATGCACTGAAGATATCTTTATACTTTTGATTTAAATGACTGTATGGATCAAAAAATGTGGACTGAAACTTGTATTTACTAAAATACTCAATACTTGCCTGATGCCATCTGTTTAGCCATGAAACTTTGCACAATTTTGTCCAGACAGTCTGTAAATTTTATGTAGTATGGATCAGTGAAAATGTTATCCACTCTTCCACATTCATATAGATAATACTGGATGCCTGCAAACAGGAGTAACAAAAGTGAAGTTCAAATAACATGTTTATACTGTACTTGCAATCTCATGATTTCTGAAAGAAGCATGAGAATAACTTCTTGTAATTATTTCTTCAATTAAAACCACAAAATGAAAATGCCAAAAAAACTGATGGCACAAGTTTTGTTTGTAACTGAGAGAAATGTTGATTTGAGGCACTATTTTTTGGTGATATTGTGAGAAACATTGTCTCCTGCAAAAAATATGACAATCAAGCACAGCTTTACAGAAACTCATTGAAGTTATTTTGTTTACATTTATTTTATTTTCTTTAAAGCACTGCTAATTATACTGCCACATACAAACAACATGAACACTTGTTGTCTGTACAGTAATATACAAACTTGAGTCCTTAGAATGTATCATTTATCCCACAAGTTTGTCTATTATAAAGAAATACAACCTCATATCTGATGAGTGCAGGCATAATCTGTTGGCAGAACAGTGTCAGTTATAAATTAAAATTATAGAGCAGGCACATGTCACATGTAACTTGCCTTTATGACACACTGCTCTCGACAGACAAGCATATTCAGAGCTATAGACATAGAATGTGGTACACCACCACAAAATGGAACAAAAACACAGATTCAACTTACATAATGATAATTTACATTAAATATCCAGGATCACATATTAAATACAGGGGTTAAACAAAAATATAACACCACAAGAAATCCATGCTTGAACATATATGCAGATGGTAGCAAGCTTGCAGATTGTGCTGTTGTATATGGGAATGAACAGCAAATATGCAATGTCCTCAATATGTTGCAAGTGTCAGTCGTGGTCAGAACAGTGTTGTGTGTATCTGTGAGTGTGTTATGTTGGAGCTATGTGAATTTGAATGTGGAAATGTGTTAGGTGCTTCCATAAGCAAGGAAACAGAAGTCTTTGTGTTTCAAGAGGCACTGATGGAAGATTTACATTGCATGCAGGGAAAGTGGAAATACATCATCCACTAAGTCACCATTTGGACAAAGTGTGATCATGACGGATGGTCACTGAAGAGAATTATGACAAAAAACAAGTGAATGACAGCTGCAAAAAGTACTGCAGAACTAGATGTTGCACCTGTGAACCCTGTCAGCACGAAAACAACACAAAGGGAGCTCCAAAAGCAGGGAATTGCAGGGCAAGTTGGAATTCCAAAGCCACTCCTCAGTGATACACATGCCTGCACCATGTGTATCATTTCTTGTTGAGTGAGTCACAGCTCTATAGTTACAAGCTTTGGTGGAACCTACTCCATTAAGTCAATGTCATACAAAAAACAGTAATACCATTAAACTGTGGCAAATATCCACCACTTCCATAGGTGTTAACAGACACAAGTTTAAATGTCATAACTCGTTATTAAAATAAATTTAAAATGACATAGTAAAATTACAACTACTGATTTTACGATCGTTAATATACACATGCAATGGTTATTAATAGCATTAAAATGGCAGTCTGGCTTCAGCTGCCAGAGGCTGTGGTCTTGTGTGTGTGTGTGTGTGTGTGTGTGTGTGTGTGTGTGTGTGTGATATCTTCCATCCTGCATTTTCCACTGTTTCATTAAAATTAACCTATATTGTAACTAAGCATCGATTAAATGTACCAGGAATCAATGTATGGGAACAGTTATACAATTCAGACTGAAACTTCTTAGAAACTATTTTTGTTTAATCTCACAATGACAACAAAACGTACCACAGAGTCAGCACGTACTAAGGCACCCACCATATACAGTAGGTTGTGGATATATATTCTGACACTCTCAGTACGTAATCTTTACCTTTGTGGATATAGACATATATCAGATTAAGATCATATACATCAAACATGTTTATGGTTAGAACAGCAAGCAGTTAAAAGTTATTCATGGTGGATTGATGGGTAACATTAATTCCTGTGGACATTGTGTAACAATTTCAAGTATGATCCAATAATACATTGGTCAGAAACAGCCTTTCTACAATACATCATCAAACAACTGGGTGAATTCATTCAAATTAGATTTGTTCATTTAACAAAACATATTGGTTTCTCCTCTTTTCTATGAAGATATCTAATCCTTCCGATGCATTCAACCTTTGGTCTTTATCTGTGGTGTGAATAACTCTCACACTATCCTGAATCTCATGGGAAGTATGGTTATTTGCCTTCAAGCACTCATCCAGTGCTGTATGGTTGGAATGCAGACTACAATGGTTTTTTTTCCTGTTTTTCTTCTTTATATATATATAATCTGAAACTGTATTCCTGTCTGGCCAACATACATAACTTGACAATTTTTTATACTCCTGACCTACTGTATTTGTCCTTAGCTACATTCTTCTTGTGTTTCCAAGCACATCCAAGGGTGTTATTTTTCTGAAATATGATATTAACTTTTCACTTAGGGAGAAATCTCACAATGTGGTCCACTATAGAACCTTTATCATTTCATGTAGATATCATGTAATGTTTACATTCACCTCAATTCTCTGAATTACTATGTTTCACTCACCTAACATTTTTATTACTGTGTGGTATGACTTCATCACATCACATGTTCCCTAATGATCTTAATGAGCTGTTTCAAGTCTGACACATGTAAGTTAACACCTGTAACAACAGCAATCAAAATTTTAATTTGTTTTGGTTTTTTCCTATGTAATTTTAGCAGTATTTTATAATCAATTGTGAATTTTTGTATGTGTGTATAAATGCAGTGATTCTTTACCACATTTATGATATCAATAGTGCCAACATAATCAGTATTAGTATTTGTTGGCTTGCTTAAATATGAAGGTTTCAAGGAATTTGAAATTTATTACATCTATGTGTACATGAAAATATGTATATTTAATATTGTGCTCTTATGAAACATAGACATAAGAGGAATCATGTCACCATGTCTGTCTGGTTGATTTACTCCACTGCTTATTTACAATAGAGGTTAATTTTAATGTCATTGATAACCCTTTGTGTACATGGCATACATATATTAATGCTTGTAAGAGCAATAGTTATAATTTCAATTTGTAATTTTACTTTGTCAAATTCATAACCAGTTAATAAATTGAACTTGTGCCTGTTAACACCCATAAGAAAGGTGAATATTTGTCACAGTTTAATGATAATATTATTTTCTTTATTACACTAGGCTTAATCAGGTAGTTTCCACCAAACTGTGAATCTATAGGGCTCCGACACACTCAACAAGAAATGATATGCCTTGCTATTTGATCTCAGAATGTAACTGAGCAGAGAGCTTATGTTAACTGCACACAACCAAATTACTGCATTTTATGTATGACAGTGGCACTATACATAGCCACATATATTTAACACGTGACCCTTGGCTACTTAATGGAAATTAACACATACGGTGGATCTGTGTTTTTTTCTTTATTATATGGTGGTGTAATACATATTATTTCCACAGTTCTGAAGATGCCTACGTCTGTAGAGTGAAGCGTGCCATAAAGGAAAGTCACATGGGACTTGTAGCTACTCTTCAGTTTGGACCTCTTACCTGTTTTGTTGTATTCTTTTGCTGCAAGGAATGAACTTCCATTTTCTTAGAAAGGGAATAACATATCTCCTATATAAAAGTGTCTCAATATGTAGCCGATTGTACATGAACATTTCTGGAAACTTCAACATCGAAGATATGTGGCTGAATTAACATTTGCATGACAATTTAGGTATATGATAATATGCAAATGGTAAGGAGTACACAACTGCATATGATGTCGACTATGAGAATTTAGTAAGTGTGAAGCCCCCACTTGTTGCAATCATACATTTCGACATGGAATCCAACAAAGACTTCAGTATGTTCCTGCAGTCTCGTTTAGATGGTTTGTATGCAAGTCCATCAAGCATCAATGCTGGTTGCTGAAAGGTAGTGACAATCAAGATATCAACCAACTATTTTCAAGACACACTAGATAGGACTGACAGAAGACATTGAAAAAGTTCAAAGACAGGCAGTTCGTTTTGTATTGTAGCAAAATACAGAATAGTGTGTCATGAGTACAATATGTACATTGGGCAACAATCATTAAAACAAAGGTGTTTTTCATTGCGGCAAGATCTATTCACGAAATTTCAATCATCAACTTTCCCCTGAATGAAAAATTTTTTCTTGACACCACCCTGCATATGGAGAAATGATCATTGTAATAAAATAAGACAAATCAGAGCTTGCACAGAAAAATTTAAATGTTTGTCTTTCCCATGCTCTGTTTGACAGTGGAACAATAGAGAAATAGTCTGAGATGGTTTGATGAATCATCTGCCAGGCACTTAAGTATGAACTTCAGAGTAGTCATGTAGATGTAGATGATAATTAACAACCTTGTAATTTGGTACTATCAGGTTTTTTTAATCTTTTTATGGATATTATCTTGCATGTATCCATTTTTGAAGAGGGCTGACACTCATTACATCAAACAGAAATTCTGCTCAAGTCTTTCTGTAATTCCTCATGGCTATCCAACAACAATACTCTCCAACAGCATTGTCACTGAACAAGCTCACAGTGCTGCTGAACTTGTACATGTGTACTGAGGACATTAGAGGTCCTAATAATGTTCCTTGGGGTGCACCTAATGTTACATTTCTGCTGCACATTCCATACTCAGTGTAACATACTGGTTTCTATTAGTAAAAAAATTGTCAGTCCTGTTCCATACCTGTGAATAGACACTATCACTATCAAACTCATTTCATTTTACTACTTCCTCTCCCCACACGTAGCCCCCTCAATTTCCCCACCAGCTACCCTATAACCCACTCAAAAACATTATATGCCCAATAAGGTAAGAGAATTTATAGATTACAGTGCATGCTCATGTGAGACCAAGAGAGCAAGAGCACTATGAAGGATGACATTAAAAGCTATGAATTTTTTTTTTCTCCCCCCGATGCCAACCAGTTGCTTAGGGCCTCGTGTAGTGGTGGGCAGTGGTCTATTCCCATAATACATATTATCTCCCATCCTGGATTTTCCACAAGTGTACATTTCTATCTATAAAACTAAGTAGTACATCACCGAACACTGACACAGACCTTCCACTTTGTTGAGAAGTATTTACTACGTACTTTTTACAAAAAGAAAATGCTTTTACTGCTGTTATTTTTGTGTCTTCTCCAGTACAAGTGGGAATACACGACTAAAAGAAATAAGCAGAGACTCCTGAGGAAAGCTAGCCCACATGTGTAGTAATGAGGACTCCACAATAAATGCACCAAGGAATTCTAATACTCTTCTGGCAGTTGTGGGGCCTGAGGATGGCAATAATGTGCTGCTGAAACTAGTTGTGTAAGACAATAAAGAACTTCTGAGATCAGCTGTGGAGGTACTTTTTCTCTCTCATATATCATCAGCTGTAGTCCCTCATCCATGCAATAGGATGGACATCCATAAAAAGAAATGAGCATGCCTAAGTAAAAACTGGTGAAGTTGCAAAGGAAGGAGAGAGAAGTGGACTGAATAGGATGTTGTGCACCTGAACAATTTTACTAATTTCTATAACATCTATGTGATTCAAAACATCAAGTGTGGAATGAACAGTTATGCTGGTAATCCAATGTGACAGTAAAAATTAAAGGCAATCAAAAGAGGAACTTTATATGGCATAACTAAAGTGCAGTTAAGTAACCTGGAATTTAACAATGTTTTGAATATTATTTTGCATGTGCGTGACCTCCTGGAAACAAGATCAATACAACCTGAATCTTTAAATTTTGTTCAGGTAGAAAAGGGGATGAGGGGGGAGGGAGAGGAAAGGAGAGTAGGCGGTGGTGCTACTACTGCAAAGTTTGCCTGTCCCTCCCTCCATACTCCTGTCAATACCACACTACAATTAATTATATAAAATATTCTCACTTGCAGGTACATAGTTTTAAATATTCCTGTATGTTTTTAGTGAATGCAGACAAAATACTACTATAGAGAGAGAGAGAGAGAGAGAGAGAGAGAGAGAGAGAGAGAGAGAGAGAGAGAGAGAGAGAGAGAGGAGGAGGAGGAGAAGATGATTCTGACTGATAACCTACTTTTTTAAACAACAACAGACTGAAGCATGGTGCCTGAAAGTCATTGTTATACGTGAAATGGATGCTAATGATGTTACTGTTTATTGCATGCTACAGTTACAGTTTCACATACCAATGTAGAGTAAAATGCAGGCAGATTATTACTTAAACAACTAAGTTCATCATTAAAAATTGAAACAAATAACAGAAGTTATACATCAACAGAATGTAACTTCATGTACTCACCCAAACAGAAATAGAACACAACATCTGGGGGATAATCAATTCCATTAGGCTTCTTCGCTTCTGTGACAAAGAGACAAAGAGCATAATTCAGCTCTTCCGCTGTAAGTTCTAGAATATCAGGCTTGATAAATCGTGGTTTGTAATTGGCTCCAGCAGCAATCTCCAAGTCTTTATTCTTATCCTTCACCCAAAAATGCCAAGCCTTTAAGCACAAAGTGTACTGTTGGGGAAAATATACTTTAATTGATTATATTTTCACATATAAGAATATTATTAAGTTAATGCACTTTTTAATTCTTATTCAGAACACTTACTGCAATACACAATAAGAATTTTGTTCATTTTACCTTCAGTGAATAGACCAAAAAATCAAATTAACATCATTTTAAATACATAATAGTTTTTCTAACAGTTTCATTGTAACAATACCTACAAGAAGCTATCCATTTTTAGTAAAACCATTTGTCACCAGAACTCAGTTTAGGGGCTCCATCTGCTTTCAGATAGCCATAAATGAACATTGTATTACTAAAAGTTTTTGAGATATGTTGAGAAAGAATTGTTTTCACAGGGAAGAAAGAAAGAAGGATAACCAAAGATTAAGTTGCTGTAAATGAGGTGGTCATCTGAGATGAAGCACATGAGCTGAATGGATAAAATGGCTCTGAGCACTATGGGACTTAACGTCTATGGTCATCAGTCCCCTAGAACTTAGAACTACTTAAACCTAACTAATCTAAGGACATCACACACATCCAAGCCTGAGGCAGGATTCGCACCTGCGACCGTAGCAGTCGCGCGGCTCCGGACTGAGCGCCTAGAACCGCTAGACCACTGCGGCCGGCCTGAATGGATAAAAATGGGGAAAGATATTGGTCATGTCCCTTCAAAAGGGATCGTCATTGCCTTAACCTTAAGTAATTCATGGAATCATGTAAAACCTACATCTGAATGGCCAGATGTGTGTGTGTGTGTGTGTGTGTGTGTGTGTGTGTGTGTGTGTGTGTGTGTGTGTGTTTTATAGTCTTTACACTGTATTCATTTTAACAGTAAAATAACACTTTCTCTGAATGATAAATCCTGAGAAATTAGGTTAGCATAATTTATACCAAGTTACCACATAAAAGATATTTTTTTTTCTCCTGATTAAGACTGTTTAAAAATGCTTGTGAACAGTTGTGCAGCGTGCGGCAACTGAATGAATTGCTGAACTTATGATTTGATACAAGTTTGTCTGTAACAAATAGTAACAATGAAATATCCAATTTGATTTTTGCATTTACAAACCGTTTTTGTACCACCCTCATGAGTTGTGTGCTTTTTTGACAGGAAATCTCTTTCTCAGTACTGTTCTGGTAACAGGAAATTACTATATCCACTCATCTATCCACCTACATAATTCTGCATTCTCAGTGCAATTCAATAGTGTGTACTGTGTCTTCCACCATGAACATGGGGCTTACATTCATTTTTCAGTCTCTCCACATTCCTCAAGAGGTCATATCAAGTTTAAGACCATGAGCGTGTTATTATTTTAATATAAGAAGAGTTGTTATTAAATGAAGTTGTCTGTCTAAGTGGCATAAACAACAATGACCTACAAATTTTCATCCAGAATCATGTGTTTTCATGTGTCATAGACCATGGAAGATATTCCTTGTAGTGGTCACCTATAGTCAAAAATTGTAGCTGATGACTGTTACCAACAGGCACACTGTGCCTTCATCGTGATCACCTTCTTGCAGAAAGAAAAAAAATCAAAGAAATACTTTGTGGACAATAAAGGAATACTTTGTGGACAGGATTCCAAGGAAGACCAAGGCATGTTACAATGCAAAAGGTGGAGTAACACAGTATTGGATGCTACCCAGTGGCAGATTTTGTTTTCAGAGATATACAGTTTCAAATAGGGTGTCTTATTGTAGTTATTATTTAGTTTTTATTTCACAGGAAAGTTATTTCTTTAGTTACACAAGTTTTATTATTTCTTTCCCCATTCCCTCGAGTCCAAGACAACACACAGTCCCAGATAGGCAGGTGATGCAAAATTCTTTCTTAGCAGATTGTTTTAATTTATCTTACACTAATGCCTATTAAATGGAATTCTGCAGTGTGATTTACTTATTAATGACTAAAAGGAGTATGACAATGTATGATAAAAATATGAGGTGTCACCTAGGATCCTGTGAATAAAACTGTTTCATTAATGACATAGTGCAAACTAAATCCTATGTGGAGGGCACTTGAGCAGATGATATTGAACCTAATGTTGTGGAACTCTTTCTAGTGTACTTTATAAGCATCCCTTAAGCCACTGAACACACATCATATACAACAAAGTAATGGCTGCAGCACTTGCATCTCTCCTTGCAGTGGCACAGAAATGAGAATTTCTGTTCTGATAGAAGCAGGACGTAATCTGAACATTTGACACTTAACTTTTACTATGGAAGATGAACCCACAAACTGCACACTTAGCTCCATTAACAATTTTTTAAAGAATTGTTAAATATTATCAAGATCATTAGACATGGAAGACTAGGACAAATTGGGGGGGGGGGGGGGGGGGGGTTAAAGAATAGCTATGGCCTGTTTAAAGACTTATCTCAGCATTAGTCTCAAGTGATTTAATGAACCCAGGATTGCCAGATGGGGATTTAAGCTTAGTACTCCTGAATCTGAGTCACTGCATCACCTTATTTGGTTCCCATAAGAAAGGAATATATAGAAGAAGTAACAGTATCTGTTCAAAAGCATTTGGATACACATTCATGGATATTAATATTGGATGTGTCCACGCTTCACCTTGATTATGGCCTAAACTCTGCTGGGGGCCCTTTCAATTATGCATGTGAATATCTGTGGACGAACAGCAGCCCGTTGTTCTTCCAGATCTGAAACCAAAGGAGACAATGATGTTTGGATGCTGGGGTCTGGAGCAAAGTCAACATTCAAACTCATCCTGAAGATGTGTCACTGGGTTCAGGTCAGGACTCTAGGCGGGCCAGTCCTTCTGCTGATTTCAAGTGATCAAGTGATTCTTTACAACCCCTTGCCCCCTCCCTCCCCCTCCTCCTCCCAAACACACACACACACACACACACACACACACACACACACACACACAAGTGCATACAATGCCCAGTAGTACATGAGGTCTCGTCTGGTCTTGTCTTTGTTTAGCTGTGCTTCTTCCTTCCCATTTCCATTTCTCAGCCACATGACCAACAATCAGCTTGGGCAGCTTTAGAAGGGTTGAAATATCCCTGATGGATATGTTAGTGAGGTGACATCCAGTAACTGCTCTGCATTCAAATTCACTGAGCTCTCCTGAGCAACACAGCCTGCTCTAACTGCTTCCCTACTGCCAACACAATACTCTCCACCTCCCTTTATACTGGCGAGTCCACATCTCTTGACATCTAGCAGTTAATACCATATTATGTAGGGGCTTTATGATATTTTTGATCAGATGGTGTACACAGAAGAACCAGACTCAAATTTTAGATTCTGAACTGAAAGTATTCTCTTATGATCCACTATTCCTATACTTTCCTACATTATTCTGAAGCAAGTTATGTTCATTACTGTGTTTCTGAGGTACCAGTAATTACAGTTCTAATTGCATATATAAAAATGTGAACTTCTACATTTCATTTGGCAAGCAAATTTTCATTACTTCTTTATTCTGAACTAGTAATGTCATTACACTCTACAGATGAACAGTGCACGATCTGATGGTCCTGCCATTTTTCTTGGTTTCTGATGTTTACCTCTGCATCCATCATCCTAAGGTGATAGTGGAAGTCTACAACTTGGCCTGCAATGATACTTTCAGCTCAATTTCATAAGTAATATTTGTACTACAAACAGTTGTATTCATTGTAGGCTACCAAGTTAAACCTATACGATTTTAAGAGAGCAGACTACTTCCGTTAGTCTTCCAAGTAGATACAGATTACCATCAACATAAATACTCCACTAACTGCTGTGTACAGTTGAAGGTAATTCATGCCATTATCCGCTTTTCCCTTTGCCATTCTGGCTATCAATAAAATGTGGGAAAAATTACTCTTAGAATAAGCACTAAGACCCTGCAACACGAGAACAATAAGTATATTAGCCTTTAAGTTTACTGTATCTGTATTTTCCTTTTATCATTAATGAAAATCTACATTATGCACATAACACAGAAGTTACCCATAGTTTAGTTAAGTTGCTTGTTCCATGGATCATAACTAACAGGCCCTTGTCTCTCTCTCTCTCTCTCTCTCTCTCTCTCTCTCTCTTTTAGTCTTATGATTGGTTTGATGCGGACTGCCACAGATTCCTCTCCTGTGCCATCAGTTCCATCTCAAGAGTTGCAATTGCAACCCACATCCTCAATTATTTGCTGGATATATTTGAATCTCTGTTTTCCTCTACAGTTTTTATCCTCTACAACACCCTCTAGTACCATGGAAGTTATTCCCTAAGGTCTTAACAGATATCCTATCATCCTGTACCTTCTTCTTGTCAGTGTTTTCCATATATTGTTTCCTTAGCAATTCTGCGGAGAACTGCTTCATCCCTCACCTTATAAGCACCCCTAATTTTTAACGATCAACTGTAGCACCATATCTCAAATGCTTCGCTTCTCTTCTGTTCTGGTTTTCACACAGTCCATGTTCTACTACCAAACAATGCTGCGCTTGAAAACATACACTCTCAAAAATTTCCTCCACAAATTAAGATCTGCTTTTGATACTAGTAGACTTCTGGCCAGGAAAGCACTGCTTGCCAGTGCTAGTCTGCTTTTTGTGTCCTGCTTGCTGTGTCCACCACGGGTTATTTTACTGCCAAGGCAGCAGAATTCCTGAACTTTGTTTGCTTCATGATCCTCAATTCTGATGTTATGTTTCTCACTGTTCTCATTTTTTGCTGCTTCTTATTACGTTCATCTTTCTTCAGGGTACTCTCAGTCTATAGAGACATACATGCATTAGACCATTCATTCCATTCACAGATCATAAGTTTTCTTCATTTTCACTGAGGATAGCAATGTTATCAGTGAATCTTGTCAGTGATATCCATTCACCTTGAATTTTAATCCCACTCTTGAACCTTTCTTTTTATTTCTATCATTGCTTCTTTGATGTATAAGAAGAACAGTAGCGGTGAAATGAGAAACTATATCCCTGTCTTATACTCTTTTTAATCCAAGTACTTCTTTCTTAGTCTTCCAGTCTTATTGTTCCCTCATGATTCTTGTACATATTGTATATTAACCATCTTTTCTTTTCACTTATCCCTATTTTTCTCAGAATTTTGAACAGGTTGCACCATTTGAAACTGTTGAATTTTTTTTCCACATTGACAAATTTTATGAAATGTCTTTATCTTTCTTGTGTTTCTTCCATTAATTGCAATGTCAGAACTGCCTCTCTGGTGTCTTTTACCTTTCCTAAAGCCAAACTGATCATCTTCTAACATATCCTCTATGTTGTTTTACATTCTTCTGTATATTATTCCTGTCAGCAACTTGGATGCATGAACTGTTAAGCTGATTGTGCGATAATCCCACAACTGTCAGATCTTGCTATCTTCAAAACTGTGTGGATCAAGTGAAGAACAAGATGGCCACGAGTGTAGAAGTGTGTGATTCTAACTTGAGAAATAGTTATAGTTGTGCTGTTAAAAAGGGAGTTTGTAAGAATTGTAACACTGAAATAACAACGCTAATAGAACGAATTGCTAGCTTACAATTCATAGTCAGTTCCTTAAGAAGCGATATTGACTCACTCAAGAAAGAAAATCGGTATCTACGATTGAAGCCAACACTAAGTGAAGTGATGCAAGACAAAAGTAATATATCGTCCGAGTGGGTAAAAGTGTCGCACAAAAATATTGTTCCAACTACAAAAAGAACAACAAAGTCTGCTAAAACTGTCACATTTTCGGAAAAAAACAAATATCATGTTTTGCAAACAAGTGACTGTGATAGCAATTTTCCAAATGATCGTGAACTTGAAAAAGTCAGTGAACTGAAAATGAATAGCGTTTTTTCAAATAATGTCAACAACAAACACAGGTCATCAGGGAGAAAGAGTAATGTACTATTGCTAACAGACAGTCATGGCAGAAATCTATCCGGCATGCTCTGTGAGAAAAATCGCGACATAGCAGTGACTAGTGTAGTGAAACCGGGAGCGGGATGTAAAAATGTTGTAGACATTAACTCTCAGACGAAATTAATGCAAGAAAATGATTTTATCGTCTGTATAATGGGTTCAAACGATGTGGCAAAAAATGAAGCAGAGGTCTGCGAGAAAACGCTGCAGAATTTTTTACAAGCTAATAAATGCAGAAACACAGTAGCTGCCACACTTCCTCATAGGCATGATCTCATTTATAGTTCGTGTGTAAACAAAGAAATTCAGAAAACAAACATTAAAATAAGGAAACTGTGTTCTCAATACACTAAGTGCGATGTACTAGATATAAGCAAGCTGCATCGAAATCTGCACACGAAGCATGGGATGCATTTGAACTATGAAGGGAAAAGGTTTGTTTGTGATTGTGTTAGTGAAATAATTAAAGAAAGACTTGCAAGGGATAGATTGTTCTATCAGCTTTCTGAACATCCTTCCAACAACAGCGAGGACAACAAAATAAACAAGAAAGAAAAACGAAAATACAACACTGCTGATGTTCCTAATTTAAACTAGAAGTATGTGATGCTGTAAATATGATTCCCAATTACCAAATCATGAATACGCCCGAACCAAAAATTTATCACCATAATGTGCAATCCCTGCATAATAAGATTGATGAAATTAACGTACTATTAACACATGAACTTAATGATATCTCAGTGTTCTGCATTTCTGAGCACTGGCTTAACCCAGAATTAATCCAGAATACGAAAATAAACAAATTTGTCTTGACTGCTTACTACTGCAGGAAAAACATCAAGCAGGGTGGGGTAGCAATTTACACAAAGGATAATGTAGATTTAATTACACTACCTGACTTAACTAGGGCAAATGTCAAAAAGGATCATGAAATTGCAGCTATAAAAATTACTCAGTTCAACCTGGTTATTGTTACAGTTTACCGATCACCATCCGGTAATTTTGAACTTTTCTTAAACAAAATGGAGTCATTGCTAAATAAAGTAAATAAAATGGATTGTGAATTGATAATCTGTGGTGACTTCAATATTGACTTCCTCACTAATAGTGGGAATAGGGAGAGCATTTTGAACCTTGCAACGTCCTACAATTTAAAGGCTGAAGTAAAAGCAGCTACCCGAGTATCAGAAACTTGCCAAACAGCTCTTGATCAGTTTCTAGTCAAGAAGAGTTTACACAACACCTCACTAAAAATCTTCAATGCAGGTTTTAGTGATCATCTTGCTCAAATATTAAGCATAAAAGTACAAGGCAGTATTGTTAACAACATGTCTTTCAGAACAGCATATCGAAGCTATAATCAGCATAATGTAAACTACTTCAACAACTTATTACAGAAAGAAAAATGGCTAGGAGTGTACAAAACGAACGATATAAATGAAAAATTCAACACTTTCATTGATACATTAACCCATTTCTTTGAATTTGCATTCCCACTGAAAACATTAACCATACATGGGAACTCTAGAACAAACAGCTGGATCACAAAGGGAATAAGGGTTTCATGCCAGAAGAAAAGACTACTTCATGAAATATGTAACTCAAAAAATTCCTCGCCTGTAGTACGCACATACTATAAAAAATACTCCAAAATATTAAGAAAAGTAATAAAAGCAGCAAAAATAATGCATAATGATGAAATCAGTTATAATTCAGCTAATAAATGAAAGGCTATGTGGAGTGTTATAAAAAAAGAATGTGGACAATACAGACAACCTTGCAAAAATATAACACTATCACATAAAAATAATAAGGTAACAAACCCCTTAGAAGTAGCCAACACATTTAACAACTTTTTCACAGGTGTTGCTGATAATATGTTACAATCAAAGGTAAAGAGCACCCAGGCAAATGAATATAAAGTAAGTGCATGTAGAGGATCAATGTACATCAGTTCTGTTTCACAAGAGGAAGTAGCTAAAGCAATAAAAGGACTAAAAAATTCCAAATCGGCAGGTATTGATGGTATACCTGCAAAAATGTTAAAGAAGAGCGCATCAAACCTAATTCAAGTACTCACACACTTATGCGACTGCTCACTTCAGACAGGCACTTTCCCTGATGTGTTGAAAACATCAAAAGTTATTCCTGTATATAAAAAAGGGGATAAAGACAATGTAAATAACTACAGACCCGTCACAATTTTCTCCTGCATCTCTAAAGTACTGGAAAAAGTTATGTATGAGAAACTTATGAAATTTATAAATAAAAACAGCATCGTATGTAATGAACAACATGGATTCAGAAATAAGAGGTCAACGACAACTGCTGTCTATGAGTGCATAAATTCCATCCTAAACCTGATGGACAAAAAACAGGAAACAATAGGAGTCTTTATTGACTTGTCAAAAGCTTTTGACATGGTGGACCATAAAATTCTGCTATCAAAGCTAGAAAGATATGGTATTCGAGGTCTGTCCAACAAGTGGATCAGTTCCTTCCTGACTAATCGTATGCAGGCAGCGTGCATCAAGCACACAAATATTGAACTAAAAACTGTATCAAATCACTTGTCTGACTATAAACAAATTAAATGTGGTGTACCCCAAGGATCAGTATTGGGACCCCTTCTGTTTCTTCTGTACATAAATGATTTAAGCTTAAATGTTGATGCACAGAGACAACGATGAACAGTTACAGCAGACAGTAATCATGGTCACAAAACAACTTAGCAGCTGGGCACAGAGTAATCAGCTTGTAATAAACAGTAAGAAAACCATTGCTCTAAAATTCCAAAATGTTCTTAACAAGGACATGTTTATCCCATCAGTCTCTATCAATGACGAACCAGTTGGTAACAATACTGAAACCAAATTCTTAGGACTTTGGCTGCGGAGAAACATCAGATGGAATACGCATATTGAATATCTCAATGCAGAACTGAGCAAAACATGTTTTCTTCTTTGTTCATTAAAATCATGCTGTAGTGAGAAACAGTTTTGAATGCATATCATGCGTACTTTCATTCTCGTTTTAGATATGGTGTCACCTTCTGGGGAAACTCTAAAACAGCTAAATGCACTTTTAAACTACAAAAAAGGGCCATTAGAATCTTGTTTGGGTGCAAGCCTAGAGACTCTTGTAAACCCCTGTTTAAGAAATTTGCTATTCCTCCATTACCATGTGTATACATTATGGAAACTCTTTTGTTCTTTAAATTAAATGTAATAGGCAAGGACCGGAGATTGCAAAAAAACTGTGATATACATGAGCACTTTACCAGACAAAACAGAAACTTACATGTGACTCAAATCAGCACAGCACTGTGCCAAAAAGGTACTTTTCACGTGGGAGTTAAGCTTTCTAACAAACTTCCTGAAAACATAAAAGCTATCACTGAGGTCAATACATTTGGAAAATCTCTAAAGTCATATTTACAGTATCACTGCTTTTACTCCATTGAAGAATATTTAAATTTATGAAATGTGTTATATAAATACTTACGTGTAAAGTGTATTATTGTAACCTTAAATGTGTATGCCTTGAAATGACTTTCAGCCTGTATATTTATATCTTGACTTGTCCAATGTCTTATGCATAAGCTGCTATGTAGACAACAGGACCAATAAAAAATACAATACAATATAATACGATGATGTTTTCCCAAAAGTCTGACTGTATGTCACCAGTCTCACAGATTCTAAACAGCAATGTGAATAGTCATTTGGTTGCCACTTCCCCCAATGATTTTAGAAATTGTAATGGAATGTTATCTATACCTTCTGCCTTATTTGATCTTAAATCGTCCAAAGCACTTATAAATTCTGCTTCCGATACTGGATCCCATCTCTCTTCCCTGTCAAGTCCCATTTCCTTTCCCATCACACCATCAGTCAAGTCCTCTTCCTCCCAGAGGCCTTCAATACACACTGTCCATCTACCTGATCTCTCTCCTCTGCATTTAACAGTGGAATTTCCATTGTACTCTTAATGTTACAGCCCTTGCTTTTAATTTCACCAAAGGTTGTTTTGACTTCTCTGCAAGCTGAATCAGTCCTCCTGACAATCATTTCTTTTTCAAGTTCTTCACATTTTTCATGTAGCCATTTTGCCTTAGCTTCCCTGCACTTCCCATTGATTTCATTCCTAAGTGACTTGCATTTCTGTATTCCTGATTTTCCCTTGCCTATGGTTTTCTCTCCAACTTCTGCAACTGCCCTTTTTAGAAATATCCATTTCTCTTCAGCTGAACTACTGATTGACCTATTAATTATTGCAGTATCTGTAGCCTCAGAGAACTTCAAGTGTATCTCTTCATTCCTTAGAACTTCTGTGTGTCACACTTCTTTGCACACTGATCCTTCCTGACAAGTCTCTTAAACATCAGCCTACTCTTCATCATTACTAAATTGTGATCCGAGTCTGTATCTGCTCTTGGGTATGCCTTACAATCAAATATCTGATTTTGGAATCTATGCCCGACCACGATGTAATCTTACTAGAATTTTCCCATATTTTTGGCCTTTCTAAGTATACACCTTCCTCTATTCGTTCTTGAACAGAGTATTCGCTATAACTATCTGAAATTTATTGCAAAACTCAATTATTCTTGCTCCTCTCTCATTCCTACTACCAAGTCCATATTCTCCCGTAACTCTTTCTTCTACTCCTCCCCTACAACCACATTCCAATCCCACATGACTATTAGATTTTTATATCCCTTTATGTGCTGAATTATCCATTCACTGTCCTCATACTTCCCCTCTCTCTCCATCTTTTGCTTGTGCCGTTAGCAAGTGTACCTGAACTATTGTTGCCAGTACTGGTTTGCTGTCAATTCTGATAAGAACAACCCAATCATTGAACTATTCACAGTAACTCACTCTCTGCCCATTCTTCCTATTCCTAATGAATCTCGCTGCTGTATCTATTATCCTACACTTGTCTGCCCAGAAATCCTTGTGTTTTTTCCCTTTCACTTCACTGACCCCAATTATATCTAGACTGAGCCTTAGCATTTCCCTCTTCAAATTTTCTTGCTTCCGTATCTTATTCATATTTCTGAGGTTCCATACCTAGATTTGTAGAACATTACCCTTTTGTTGATTATTTAATGTTTTTCTCATGGTCACCTCCTCATTGGCAGTTCCCTCCTGGAGATCCGAACGGGTCTAGCACAAAATCTTTTGCTACATGTCCGATGGATGCATTACCTTCTGCATCCTCATGCCACTGATCATTGCTGATTCTTCTACCTTTCAGTGCCAGTTTCCCACCTCAAGGGCTAGGGAGTTTTGTGAACCTCTGTCCACTCCTCCACTCTCTTTGACAAAGCCATTGGCTGAACGAGTGTGACTTCTTATACTGGAAGTCTTTGGCTGTCATTGCTGATGATTTTTAATCAAAATTTAAGTAGTGGTGAGGTTCGAACCTCGGACTCAGGACATTTTGATTATTCGTCAAAGATGCTACCCCTAAACCACAGGCCTACCTCCCAGTTTCTGCCCACAGTCCAATCAAAGATAGCCCATGGTATGTTTTATGTTAATCATAGTTGCTGTGACACGAAGCTAGTAGTCAAAAATTTCTTATAGGATATCCTAACCGTTGAAGCAAATCTTGTCCCAAGTGTGAAAATTTATAGTTTGGTCATATCAGTGATTTAATTACAGTCTATGAATTGTTTCCCTGAGTCTGGGATAGTTGACAACTTTGAGGATCATTGAGGCAACTGCTGCAGGAAAACAGGAATTGGTTCTAATATTAAGTTTTTCTTAATTTGATGTAATTCTGCCAGTACATGCTAGAGGTCTTAACTTTTGTATTATCTAATTCTACTAGAAAGTACCCTGTACACATTTGAACAGATGTGAAATACTGTACTGTAGCAAGGAAAGCTGAGTAAGCACGCACTCGCACACAAGTGTGCGTGCGTGCGCGCGCACACGCACAAAAGTGTGCGTGCGTGCGCGCGCACACGCACAAAAGTGTGCGTGCGTGCGCGCGCACACGCACAAAAGTGTGCGTGCGTGCGCGCGCACACGCACAAAAGTGTGCGTGCGTGCGCGCGCACACGCACAAAAGTGTGCGTGCATGCGCACACGCACACATACATTTTTACTGGTACCAGTGTCGAGATTTAGAGAATTTATGGAAATGTTACCACTCTCCTTGGCGACCGGATAATTATTGTTGATTGAGAGTTCAGGTGGTCAAAGAATGTGCTGAGCTGTCTGAAAATGGCTTCTGCATTCACAGTTCCTTTTTTATATCTAAACCAGTATTTAGCATTTGTTCTAAGAGGTTTTCAAATCATACACTACCACATGATGTAACAAATTTAACTATGTTTTATTCCCCAACCATTTACCTCCCTGAAAGGTCCATTATTAATCTTTCCAATATTTTATACTTAAATCTTCTTAAATTTTTTTAATGTTCTTCATACTCATACTTAGTAGAAAATGATTATTAAATGGCAATTTCTTTGCCTCTTCATCAACAAGCTTTATGAATGAATCCCTCATGTTCATTTGTGAAGGTTGGTTTTTTTTCCCTCACTTCCCTATACTATACAGATGTCAAGTATACTATATCTATGTCAAGAAGGGTACACTATAGTAATAGCTGCAGAGGTTATATGATCTATCACAGCTGTCTCACACTGAATGACAACAATGGTAGCCTTTTTTATTTACATCTTTGCACAATAGTTCATAGTTGGCTTTAATAATAAAATTGCTGCAGGAAAACTTCAGATCATACATATGATTATAGATGGTAAAATAACAGCTATACACACTCTGAACATGATGTCAAGAGGGAGCAACTTAAAAAAAACCACACGTAAGCTACCCTGATGATGCTTTTCCACACTGTTTTATTCCTAGTTGGCCTTATCCTATGTAAGGGTGTGTTTGGTGTAACATACAGAATTGCCTGGCAAGTTTCACAGATGACATCAATGGTCCCATATAGACAACTATCGTATGTAATCAGTGCAGTGCACAAAAACAACTGGTAAGTGTGGCACTTCAGGTTCAAACGTTATCTGTAACCCAAATAAATGTAAAATGAGGCTTTAAGAGGAAAAAGAGTGCTCATCTGGAAAAACAACGTGAACCGTTTGTAAGAAATGAGACAGTTAAAGAGGATTTACAAAAATAGCCAGAACACTTAAGAGAAAATTTTGTGACTCACTTTGTGAATTTTGGCTTGTGAATATGCCCACTGCTAGCTTTTTAGTTTCCTGAGGACCTTTTGGTCGAAAGAACATCAAAACCAAGCTTGTTACACAGGTATTATATTGTTTATATTTGACTTTATTTTTCTTTCTTAAGGATGTCTCATCCACTGTGGTTTTTATTTGTCCTTGTGTGTTTGCACTGCTGCTTTTCTTTGTTGTTCTTGTTGTTGTCTCTATCTCGTTCTACTTGTCCTCTTCCTGATAATTATTGTTGTTGTGTTTTTCTTTCTGTTCATAATTTTTCTGGTTGGTCTTCTTTTTTGTTCTTAAACCTTTCCTTTTCCACTTGCACCTTATTCTACAGTGTTCCTTTTTACCCGAGTTCCTGAGTGGTTTTCCTACTCAGTCCCTAGTTAGTCTCACTTTCTCTGAAGAAAAGAATCTCTGGTACCATTTATAGACCTTTGTGCTTGTTTCTACTGTGGTATTACAAATATTTTCTACATGGAGTTAAATATAGTTTATTTATGGAGATAAAGTTTCCATTGTTAACTTATTACATTTTCTGCTTCTGCTAATTAGTTACTATGTCATTGTTTATTTCTGTAATTTGGTTCCCAATACTCTTAATTTCAGCAGTGAACAATGAAGAATGAAGCAAAGAGCAGTGAGTTACCTTTAGCATCAGATGGGCATCAGGTTTCCCTCGAACCCCTGACTTCACTGGCAAGGGTGCTAAAAATTCACCAGGCTCAGGTACTGTTACTGATGATTTACGAGTCCGTTTTTGGGTGATTTGTTTTTTTTCTGACCCTTCACCTTCTTTTTCTGCTACTTGATTAGATTCCTCCGTTGGAACAGCAGCTGTCTCATCTCCTAAAATTTCACATTCTTAATCATAATATAACCAAAAAGAACTTATTTTTCAGAATTATGTATCTGACTGCAAGAAAATTTTGCTATTACTGTAAAATGGATCCACAGGCAGAAATAAATGAACAAAAGTTTCTGGAATTTATGCCATGCATGCATGATTTATTGGATTAAGGCTACAGCTTGACATGAAAAACCAAGCATGCTAATAACAGTACACTCTAGAACAGCACACATAAAGAGAATGTTTTGCCTACCTTTTGCAATTTCAGTAACATCATCATCACTGTGGCCTTTACCACCTGGTTCTGGTTGGCCTTCTGTTTCTTCATTGGCAACCATTTCAGCCATTGTCAGTAATTCAGCTTCGGCAGGATTTTCTGGTAGCTTTTCTCTGATATTCTGAATTAAAAGATAAAAAAACAAACAATCAGTTATTTTTGTGGGTATTCTTGGTCAAATTGTAGACATTAAAGCATGACCTGTGATATAAAAGTATCTACACTTATCATAAAACAAATTCTGATGAATATATTTGTTATCAGTACAACTCCTATGATAGATTCCTAACTTTCTTAACTAACAATAAATAGCTTATCACTTTTTCGAATTAATAACATACTTGACAGTGGGCTTATTACAATCCTCCTTGTAATATGAAAAGAAATGGTGCCAGAAAAGTAATAGGGAACATTGGGGCTTTCCCTCGTGAAAGTTAAGTTTTTACTTCTGACAGAGGACTAAGTCTGAAGCTGAACTTTTCTAGTGTTGTGTTTCATTGTCTTCTGCAACTCAACACCTCCTTTATGAGTTGAGTAGCAATCTATCATCTCATATTGTTGTTATTCCATCCTGGTCTTTCCAAAAAATGTGTGTCAGTTTTGGCAGGTTACAACTAACCTGGCAATGGGTATTTTGGAACCCAGCAGCACTGTTACCTGATTTTCACTGCAGTTCAGTTAATTTCATTCTATAATAAAACAGGCCCTCCTGAAACTTGAGATTAATGTGACTACTACAACAGCAAATGTTACAACAGTTTGTGTGTGTGTGTGTGTGTGTGTGTGTGTGTGTGTGTGTGTGTGTGTGTGTGTCTGTCTGTCTTTAATTTATACTGCAATGTGAACTGTTGCCCTATTCCCATGTTCAGCTCTTTTTACTTTCATGGTATTTAACAATGATCAAGAGGACTAAAATGACTTTGCCACAGGTATATTACCATCTCTCAGCACCTAAAACCATGGGTACAAACTGTTGCAAAGATTACTTTTGACTTGATAAACTTCAGAAGTCCTTCACTTGCCAAAAAAGATTTTTTTCACAGCTGGAGACTGAGATTGTACTATGATCGGCAGATTAAGGTAGTGCATGTGAATTATCTTTTATTTAATTGCAAGAAACAACCATGTCATATTACACAGGTTGAGATATTGAGCTCCAACACTTATGTCATTATTCCCATTCAGTTTGCTTCACTTCAGGATGTACTCACCTGCATGTAGACAGCCGTAATACATATTATCTTACACAATCATTCTTTAAAATATTTTTCCATAATTAATTTCATAGTGCCTTATTCTGTTTCATTATCTTAAAATAAGTTCTGTTAAGGTTATGACAAATGTGTTACCAACAGATTTCCAACTAAATAAAAATTAACTAAAATAAATAAAAACTGGATGTAACATACACAGAGTGCACAATGGGAGTATCCACAGAAGGTGGCTGTGGCTCAGTCTCACTACTGAGAATCAGTAAGTCATTTATCAACATGACACTGAAGCAACGGGTCACTCATTTCGGCAGTGAGTAACTAGCAGTTACTGCAAAATTTAGTCGACTGAAGACGACATCGCAGCGAGAAACTGTTATTTGACACCCTGTTATTAATATGACAGGTAGAGATTTGGACGATGCTACGATGATGGTTTTGAGTAAGGGACTGAATTTTGCACCCACGCCACAGGTTCTGCCATTGCCTTCGTTTATCAGCGCCATTGAAGAAGCTGTTCGACCACTTCCCTCTGATTCAGCTGAGGAAATAAGACGTGAAACATGCCGTGCAATTATGAAGGCTCGCCCACAAAGGAGCAATATATCTGTGGCAGAGAGGGCTGCTCTACGCAAGCTTCGCCTGGATACTCAGACGGTGGTACTCCCAGCAGATAAAGGTAATGTTACTGTTTTATTGTCTCAGGACGAATACCATGATAAAATGTACAATTTATTGAGTGATAGCATGTACCGGAAGATCAGCAGGGATCCCACTAATCGAGTGGCGAAGAAAACTGTTTCACTTCTGAATGATTCTCCCATTCCACCAGAAGTTGTTCGGAGATTGAAACCAAGTGGTCCGGTGCCTCCTAGACTTTATGGTCTACCAAAGGTCCACAAGAAAGATGTTCCTCTACGCCCCATAGTGAGTAACATAGGCTCTCCGACCTATGACGTTGCCAAACATCTGGCATCATTGTTGAGGCCTCTTGTGGGAAAATGTACTCACCACATAAGAAACTCTGCTGACTTCATTAGCAAACTGAAATCATTGAAAATGAACCCGTCTGATATATTAAGTTAGCTTTGATGTGGTGGCTTTATTTACAAAGGTTCCCCTTAAAGAATCTCCACATCTTATTGAAAGAAGTTTTGACAAAGAGATTTCACCTTTATTTAAACATGTTCTGACCTCCACATATTTCTTATTTAACAACGAATTTTTTGAACAGACGGACGGAGTCGCCATGGGTAGTCCCTTATCCCCTCTGGTGGCCAATTTATTTATGGAGGACTTCGAGGAGAAGGCGCTTGAATCTGCTGACTTGAAATCCACGGTATTCTGGAGGTATGTTGTTGATACCTTTGTAGTTTGGCCCCATGGTGAAGACAACTTGCAAGACTTCTTAAGACATCTGAACTTCCTCCACGATCAAATAAAGTTCACAATGGAAATTGAAAAGGAGGGATGCCTTCCATTCTTTGATGTTTTGGTTCGGCGCAGAGAGGATGGCACTTTGGGACATGAAGTGTATAGGAAGCCGACACACACCGATCTGTATTTACGTGCAAATAGCTGCCACCATCCAGCCCAGACAATGAGTGTTCTCCGAACTTTGACTCACAGAGCGCATATTATTTCTGACGAAAGCAGTCTGCAAGGTGAACTTTTCCACTTACAAAGAGTTTTTGAAGACAACGGGTACTCTCCACAACAAATACAGAGGGCACTGAAAATGAAACCGAAAGAGGCCACAAAGAAAGCAGAAGAAGATGAAGAAACCTTTAAATCGGTGGCCTTCCTGCCATATGTGGGTAGACTCTCATAAAAAATAGGACGCATTCTTGGCAGACACAAAGTAAAAGTGATTTTTCATCCTCCACCTAAGACAGCTGCACTCGTGGGCTCCGTCAAAGATGATTTGCTGCTCCGAAAATCTGGAGTTTACAAAATTCCATGTGAATGTGGCCTTTCTTACATCGGACAAACAACTCGTACTGCCCAAGAAAGATGTACAGAACACCAGAGGTACACACGACTTTTACAACCTAACAAGTTGGCAGTGGCAGAGCACTGTATTGATAATGGTCACAGTATGTTGTATGACAACATTGAAATTTTGGCAACTACATCATTCTTTTGGGACTCGATAATAAAGGAGGCAATTGAAATTCGCTTGATGACGAACTTAATTAATAGAGACAGTGGTTTCAATCTTGATAAATCCTGGAATCCGGCACTTGCTGTAATAAACTCGCAAAGACGTCGTCACAGTGCAGCTCACAATGATATATCGATATGCCAACAAAGATCAACTGCGGAGTCATAGATATACACGTCTCTGCCGCCGACCAACATCTCTGGCACATTTGCATCTGTGGCCGCATGCACAGTCGCACGGTACAACAGTATAAAGGGACGAAGCGAGCACTGGAGCGGCAGTCTTGCGGCTCACTCTGAAGATGGCTGAACATTATACAGCCGAAATATTAGAAGAAGAAGGAGATTTCTTGCGGTTGCACACCTGAAACTTAATGGAACAACTAGCAGTTAGTTTCATCAAATCCTCCACTGTACTGATCGAATTCTGACCTTAATCATCTGGCACATGGCCGCTACATACTTGTTGCCGCAGCTAATGGTAATCACTATAGGTGACCCACATTTCTTTGGACTGGATTAATTTAAAACTGATGGGCTTTCAGAAGTTGATTTGGTAACGGTCCCAGCAGGCAATGAACCGAGAAACATATATGTGAAATTTCCTCGTCCATTCCAGGCAGGCCTCAAATGTACGTTTGTTCAGGATGGGAGGGGTGGGGAAACCAAAGCACATATATCCCTTTTAGCAGACACCTCCCACATTTTTCAGGGGCACACTATGACGTTTACAGGCACACTGGTTATTTCTTATCTGGTTTTTTAATGCTAATACTATTGGTAGAATATGAGTAATGTACGATTCTATCAAATGGTTGAGAATAAGATGGAATAATGCCATAAACACCTGATAGTTCCTACTGCAGCCATAACTTTTTCAGAAACTTTGCAGATACACTTCTCCAAAACATTTAAACATTTTTGGCTAAAGAGCATGGTTGCTAAAAATTATATTCATGTATGTTACGTCTGAAATTAACAGGAACGTATTTACCCTAATATTTAACAGTTTAGTGTAATTTCATACCTTTAAATATAGCACGTTTTATCATAGGCTCTTTGTATGTGAACTGTCACCTTGGATTTGTTGCCATGTGGTGTTCACATAGTGTAGCATCCATAATTGTTGAGATTTTTCTAAGTTACATTAAATCATTTCTGTGTTTGTGGAGGGTGGTGGTGGTGGTGGTGGTGATGATTGGTTTGTGGGGTGCTCAACTGCGTGGTCATCAGTGCCCGTACAAAGTCCCAATCTTTACACAGACCAATCTAGCCACTTTCACGAATCATGATGAAATGATGAGGACGACACAAACACTCAGACCCTAGGCAGAGAAAAATCCTCAATCTGGCCAGGAACCAAACCCGAGACCCCTTGATCCACAGGCAGCAACGCTATCCACTAGACCATGAGCTGCAGATGTGTGTGTTTTTGGAGGGGTCTTAAATTGCTACAATGATAGAATTTCTTCTACACCTATCAAAAAAATACTTTTATTTATAATATTCTTCATGCACATTCTATGTAACAAAACATAAAAAGATGCATGCAAAGAAGCTGCCAAATCACATGAAATACAGGATCCAAAATGTCATAGAGCTATAATTTAAATAATGTTAGTATGTGTTCAAGGGATAATTTACCCATACATTCGTTTGAAAGGAATATTGTTAACTCATCAAATCTTAAAGCTAACACTATTTATGCAAACAATGCATCTTTTTAAAAGTTACAGGGAACACGTTTGGAAAAACGGCACCTGTAAATACACTGTAATATGTAGACAATTTCCACAAAATGAGCATCAGTGACAATAACAGGAAATGCTGTGGAATTTCCTACATGTATGCAAAGAATTACACAGTGGCCTCTATCTAGACCAGTGGTAGTCAACCTGGTCCTTATTTCCCACTAGTGGGCATTCCAGCTTTCATGATGGGCAGTAGGCAGTAAGGGTTTCAAAACCATTTTCATTGGGTTTTCACAAAATTCCCAATAATAATGTAAATTTCACGAAAAGTACTGTGTGTATCACTCATGGCACTTTAGTGTGACCGAGGGTGAGGGGGGAAGCATTATCTCAGAATAGCAGAATAGCTCATGCATCTCTCCTAAAGTACCCAGTTGTAAAAGAAAATCCAGCACTATATAAGGCACAGTATGAAGTTAGATTTGTGAGAGTGAACATGTGCCTGCAGCTTCAAATAAAATACTGTGAAGTATTGTGAGCCCATGTCTCAAAAAAAAAGGAATACATTTGCAGCTATTGAGGTGGGTTTCAGAGAGACTGTTTTAAATAATGAGTTTATCGTACAATGAAACATTATCCAGTGAGGCAATGAAACCCAGCTGCTTGCGAGAACATCTTTCTACAAAGTGTTCAAATGATAAGGACAAGCCCACTGAATATTTTCAGGAAATATATAAAAAATTTCAACATCATTCAACAATTATTGCATCATTTAAGAAACAACAATGGATTAATTGTGGCTCATTGCATTTCTCAATTAATTTAAAAAAGTAGTAAAAGTTATAATATTAGAGAAACTGTAATAATACTCTCTCTAAAAGAACTAGTCTTGACAGTGATGCATCAGTATCACTGATGAGCCACATCATCGCCTGATTAATAGCTTGTCTGTCCATCTTTGGAACAAAACACGTCACCGATTTTGCATCCAACAGTTTGTGAGTAGGTTTGTCTCGGAGGCATGTGGCATTAGATGTCTACGCACAGGTCACGTAATTCGTGTAAATAACGGGTCACTGATTTGTGTACACAGTGATGGCAGCCGACAGTGACCAGATAGGTTTCACAGGATTTAAATTAGGCATATTCGGTCACAGAGACATCAATGTGCATTCACTATAATGCTCCTGAAACCACTCTAGCATGGTTCTGGCTCTGAGACACAGAAAATTATACTACTGAAAGATGACATTTCCATCAGGGAAGACATCAAGCATGAAGGGATGCAGGTGTTTCACAGCTGTGAGTGTGTCTTCGATTACTACCACAGGTGCCATGTCAGTGCAGGAGAATGTCTCCTATAGCATAATACTGCTTCCACCAGCCTGCATCCGTGTTGTGCTGCATGTTTCAAGCGGGTGTTTACATTGATGATTGTGTTTGTGGAGGTGACCATTGACCTACCATAGCAAAAAATGGGATTCACTCGAAGAGGCAACACATTTCCATTGATTTATGGTCAAATCTCAATGGTCTCTGCTCACTGCAATCTTAACTGATGATGATTTTGGGTCAACATGTGAACACAGAGGGGTGGTCTTCTGCGGAGCCTCATGTTCAACAATGTATGATGAACATGTGCTCCAAAACACTTGTGTGTGCACCAGCATTGTGTTCTTTCAGCAGAGATGCCACAGATCATCATCTATCCTACTTTACAGACAGAGCAGCCACACCTCCAAACCACATGTTTTGTGAAGAGTCCTGGATGTCCAACCATTTATCACGTAGTGGTGGTTTCACTGTACATCTACCTCTTTCTGTACATGCACATGACAGCAGTAAGTGAACATTCAACAAGCTTAACCAGTTTTGAGATCTTGTTCACAGGCTCTGAGTAATAACAACATGCTGTCTGACAGTTGCATATCTCAATGGATTTCACCACTTGCAGACATGTTCGCTAAGGTGAGCTCCCGTCTGTGCATACTCCATTTACATACTACTCCCCCCCCCCCCCCCCCCCCCCGGATATCATGTGCCCTCAATGCCACCAGGTGGCAGCTAACATCACAGTGAGCAATGGTCATAATGTTTTGGCTGATCAGTGAACACTTAAAATTTTAAAAATGTTGCCCACAAGAAATAGCAATGGCAGCTAATGTTGGGGAAAAATAACTTTTAAGTATTCTTCAGAACTCTTAATTTTCCATGCAGATGTATGACTCTACCACTGCAGATAATAATGCTTTATTGATGGCATATGTACATTATTTTGATGAAAAGAATGCACTATGAGAAGTAATATTATCCACAATATATCTCATTACAAAAACAAAATGATTGTCGACTTCTAATGCTGTGGAATCATACGATATAAAGAACAATATTCCTTTGAGTAATATAAAGACATGCTACTGGTGGAGCACCATCAATGGTACATCGCTATCATGTATTTATTGTTTATTTGAAGGAAGTAGTATCAAATAATTTATTCACTCGTTGCATAGTGCACAGGCCTTGGAGGAAAACATCTAACAGCAAGTTACCATTCATTGTGAAATATAACAACTCAGCTGTAAAAGGATTAAATACAATTCGAAATATGATAGAATGTTTAGACAGCTTTAACAAGACAGCACTGAATATTTTATTAGATTACTTTTGCACACAGAAGTTCGATGGCTGTCAAACGGAACATTTTTGAATCATTTTGTAACATTGTATGACAGTGTCAACAATTTTTGAGTGGAATAATGAAACCAATCTGCATCAACATTTGAAAACAATAAACAATGATGCATTTTATTTGGCAGATATTTTCAAGACATTTAACAGTGTCAATTTGCAGCTTCTTGGAGCCAATAAATCTCTTACAGGCTACCAAAATAGTGCATGTATTGACAAACTTCATTATCATCTATTGAAGAGAGAGTTCTATCAATTTCCTAAATTATCATCTATAGAAAATGATACACCTCCAAAGGATATTGATATATTTAGTAGCCACCTCAATGCAGTTAAACAGGACACAGAAAAAAAAATTGAACATATTTTAAAACTGAAGGTGCAAGACTGGATGGAAAATCCTTTTACCACAAACACTGATGAAGAGGCTGATACAACTTGTTAAGACGACGACCTAGAAATTAGATACGCTGAAGAAAGTAAACATCAATTCTATTGTGGTAGATATGAAAACCTTTGGAAAAATAAAAAAAATGCCTGCCTCATTGTTGTGGAATCTGGCTTTGGTGCTATTAGCCACATTATGACCAAAGAAGGAAACTGCCTGAATATTTCTGAAAGAGGAGATGTTTGTTCAAACCTTTTAAAAAACTGAGCCAATAGCCGGTATTTAGTTTTCCAGCACCAGCCTCAGGTATCTCTTTAATAATTTAATTACCTAAATTCAAATTCATCAGATTTCATGCTTCTATGTAAGCAAAGTACAAATAAAGAGAGAGATTTAACAACAGTAAGTTGTTTTCTGAAGATTTATCCTGCCAGTGTTCTTGAATATAGGACAAAGTATTTGTTAAGTAATTATTATTACAGCATGAAAACCCTGAGTCTTTAAAGAACCGAACTCCCATGTATAAAATTTTTTTTAAACATATGCTTACTTTACAAATGAGTTAATGTGTTAAATATCTGACATTAAGCATGTACAAAAATGATAAAGAAGTTTAGGACAGGTTTGAAATTATCCTTAAAGTATGTTGGAAGTCACTAAGTGCTCCATTGTGAAAAACAGGATGAATATGGTCTGGGTAATTCGTACTCCATTTTAAGCATAAACAAGTTTCCTACTCATCTCAAAATTCATGAAGTCATATTTCCTGAAATGTGCATCATACAATGATATAATTTTGCAAATACATTCAGTGTTGTATGTGGGTAAGGTCTGTAAACAGTGTTGTGAATAGAATCAGCAGTGAAGAAGTAATATATTAGAATGTTGTGTCTGATGCTGAAGTGTTACCACATGACAGTGAAAAAGTAGTAAGCTATAAACTTTTATCCTTTCATAATTCTGTGGAAGTGTCAGTGAGCAAAAGTTTGATGAAGATTTTAAATTATGTGTAAATTTTGTTGGCAGTTGCTAAATGTTCTCATTCACAAACATTGGATGAATTAAGTCCAGGTATTTGCACACTGCCAGTTACGTTACCTCAAGACAAACACAGTTTTAACTGTAACATTTCTCTTATTGTATTAAAACAAAATACCACTTAATGAAGAGATTATGAAAGCATTTTAAAGATTTAAATTTGTTCAGTAATGAAGGAAAAAATTTGAAAATCAATTTTTTTTGCTCCTAGAAACTGTTAGATAGGCAGCCAACAACTAGTTTCGGGTTCTGTGATATTTGTTTGGTAATATAAATGCTCTTGCTTTAACTCTGTTTTATAAATTTTATGAAATAATGTTATTTCCCTTGTTTATAAATCACCATTACTGTGGAACTGGTGGGCAGTTAGATAATTTTGCTACTAACGCTAACTAGGTATAAGAAAGATGACTACCACTTATCTAGATGAACTTTATGGCATACAGATACTGGTATGGATAGCTACACATCATCTAGAGAAAGCTCTGGGCATTACACTGCACTGCACACAGACATGAAGCTGAATATGTACTGTACACAGCACGGGTGTTTTATCTTTTCTCACACAATTGCTGCTATTCCAACCAGAATTTTCCATTGAACGTAACTTTATTGTCAAGCCGCAAAAAACTTGCTTTGCTTTGCCTTCACTGAAAGAGACTTCTGCATTGGTTTGTAAATATGATGCATAACAATTTATAATGCTCTAGGACATTTATCATCCTTCCACACTTAGCTACCAAACAATTCACAAATTTCCAACTCTACAGATTTATACATACATACATTATTTACAGTGAAATGTTAATTCTCCCTTTTAGATGTTGAATAAATAATATCTCAGTTTTAATGGTGTAGCAATGTCATAAGAAAAGGATATGTGTCTGTATGTGCAGTATCTTGAGGTTTTTTCAGTTACAGCAATTTTGGGAAATCCTACAAAAGATCAATCAGCATAATAGGTAAGGATTTGAGTCCTCATCACTGTGAATGGTGCAGTGTATTATCAATGATGTATCTTACACAACAGAGCCAGCTGTTACAATTGTGCAGTCAGACTTTTGTAAGAAGGAATCAGACAACTCTTCTTTCCCCTTCTGTTATTAGGGGTAATATGTACACAGCCTCACAATTCTGTTTATGGAAACAATCATCCCCAGTAATATTTTAATTTCTTCACGCATCTGATGAACTATCAGTAACAAAAATCACTTGCTTCAACTATTAAACTTTTTGAGAGTATCATGACACCACTGAATGCAAGCAGACAACTTTCCAATAATTATAGTTTTCAGTATCAAAGTATATGGTACCATGGAAATGTTGACTGAGGGCAGTGAATACTTGACACCAAAAATTCTTCACGCCTGCAGCTGTCCAAATGTGTTCCACATTAAAGTCAGTCCTCATATTTTCACAAACTTTTTTTTCCATCTGTTGTCTCAGAAGGTGGGGAGTTACGAAAAATGCTGATCACTGACTGCAATCCCCCCACATGGCTACCATAGTTAGATACAACTTTCAAGTATTACTATACAAAAACAATAATGTGCAAGTGTCAATTCAGGTATCTGATAGTTTCAAGTAACATTTCCACGAAACCATCATTCATCACACCACTGATGATCCAAAGATTAAACTAATCTACATGAAAATAATGCCAAAGCTGCCGTATTAACAGCTTCACAATCGTCAAAAATTTCCTCAGTGAGCCCATTACTTATATGACATCTGTAAAATGTTAGTACGGTTTGAGGTATACTAAATGTTGCTCTAAGTAATGTTCTACTGTAAGGAACATACTATGAACAACTTAAATTAACACAGTTAATAATTACCATTACTAATATTCACAACACACAGTACATATTTGAGCTTACCTTTATCTCAGTTATTAATTCCTCCAATGTGTTTTTTGTAGTGGGTATTATGGTTGGAACTGGAATAGGAAGTGGGAATGGCATAGGTACTGGAAAAAGTGAAGTAAACATATGCATTGGGCATGGGACATATATTGGAACTGGTACTGGTATAGGTACAAAAGGCAGTTTCGTCAGCGTCAGATCTGGAAAAAAAAAAGATAATAATAATAATAAATAAATAAAAATAGAATAATATGCTTAGAAAATTTAAACCAAATAAAATAAAAATGTATTGCTATAGAAAGGTGGCAGAAGTAACTCTCATAACTGCAGTGGGTAGTGTGGTGGGATATGCATCTGCTTACCTGTGGTATTGTCATTATCATTTTCAATTAACACCATGGGCTGGTCAGGTGAGCCATCTCAGTTTTGTTGTCTATACTTTCAACAAATAAGATAATTGTGTGTTCCTTGTTTAAACTTATTTTATTGCTTTTAAAAATGTAGGAGCTTATTTCTGCCACACCTGCATTAAGTGCTGCCAAGGATGGATTAAAAGAGGGTGAGGGGGGGGGGGGTGTAGTGGTGGTGGTGGTGGTGGTGGTGGTGGTGGTGGTGGTGGTGGAGAGGGTGATAGCCTCCTCTGTGAGTTGAAACTACATTAAAATCAAACAACAATTTTTGTAATCTGCGCCAAAGTTAAGCACATGAACGCAGAGTCGTGGTCAGTGGATTTAGTTCATTCAGTATTTCTCAAGCCATCTTACTTTGTGTGCCTGAGAGAATGTACTGCCTGTCCCAGTGACTTTGTGCCCCCCTTCTGTTTGAATTGTGAGTGCCAAATATTAACAGGGCTTTCAAATCTGCCACAGCAGCATGCTTTACAATTATAATTTTCATAAGATAAATATATACATTTTTGAACAAAACTGGTAAAAATATAACTGTCAACAAATTAAGAACTACAGTTTGAAAAGTATTTTATTATAATTTCAGTTTATTTGCCTTTCATTTGCTTATCAACTTTGTGTTAACAAAAGGCTTATGAGCTTGTTGCTGTGTGTTAAAAATTATATGAAAGAGGTTACTCAGAAAAAGGTTCCAAATACTATACATTTGAAGAAAATTAAAACTTTTTGTCTAAAATAAAACACATTTTTGCAATTGTTTGGTATTTTAAAGCATCAAAACAGCTTAAAGCGGTAGTTTTTGAAGTCTACTTTCCTCAACTTTCAAGGAGAGGCCCCTGGGTCTTCTTTCTATTCTAGACCACTGCCCCCTCCCACAAAACTTCATTAATCTGCCCCTGAGTGCTGCTCACTAAAATTCCAACTATTTTCAAAACCATAAATAACTGTTGTGTTCCTGTGACTACATTTATTTTGACAGTTCTACTTTTTCTTACTCTAAATTACATCATTAAAATTTAAATATCTAACTGTAATTACTAGTTCTCAGGCTTAAAAACTTGTGTATGTCTATAAGAAACACAGTACTGAACACAAATATTGCACATCATTTTATTACTACAAACAATGCAAGTGATCAGAGAGGTCACATGCACAATCCTACCCATTGATACTACCCTTTTTCACTAAAGGCCAACGTTTATTTACTATTCACAACAGAGTATGTATTCCATTCATATGGATTCTAAAATCTGTTCCATAACACCTCATTTAAAGCACCACGGGCAGAGACAGATAGACAGACTAACATTCTTAAATATATACTCATAAGTTTTCTTTCACTGCCACAACAAATTCAACCCATTTTCCTTTAGTCATAAATATCTGCTGGAGCTGACATGAGACCCTCAAGGATGACTGTCCTTAATATGGTTGTAGTCTGGTCTCAGCTAGGTTGGATAGTAAAGAAAACTGAAGCTTTTGCATTACAAGTTTGTTAATAAAAATACCCATACAAACAGAAAAGATAACACACTGCCTTTCTTGGTCTTCTTATTTGTGCAAAACTAGTTTTATTTTCTTACTACAAACAAAATGCTTCTTTTAAAAAAGAAGAATTCCATGTGTGCTTTTCCTTGGGTACGAAACAGTGAAAAAACAGACAAATGAGTTGCAATAGTACAGGAGTTATCAAAAACTCCTTGATCTACATTTAGACATCCCTAAAAACATCATCTTTAGAAGGATCAATGATTAATGATGGTTACACAATGTTGAAGAGGTACACAATATAAAGCACAAAAGAAGATAAAATTCACTTCTATAACAACAAAACCACAAAATATCACACTGACTGTCATGAGAAAGTGCTTCACAAATGCAACTTGTGAATGTGTTTTTAAGATACTGAAACCTAGGTGAAGTAGTTTTCATAAACCTTGTACTACTGCAAATGATTTGGCTGGTTTTCTTTTTCACATTTTCCTACACAAAGAGTACATTACAGTTGCTGCCTCCAGCCATATTCAAGATTTTAATGTGTGCATTTGGTAGACTATTCCAAAATTAGACTTTGCAGAAAATCCTAAGAAATTTTGGTCTTATGTCAAAGCGGTAGGTGGATCAAAACAAAATGTCCAGACACTCTGTCACCAAAATGGTACTGAAAAAGAGGATGACAGACTAAAGGCCAAAATACCAAATGTCTTTTTCCAAAGCTGTTTCATAGAGGAAGACTGCACTGTAGTTCCTTATCTAGATACTCACAAAAGTAAAGTGAAAAATAATGTTAGTGTATTTCATCAAAATATTGGGGGATCGAAGAATAAAATTGATGAGCTTCTGCTTTGTTTAGAAGATTGTCACTGATATGCAAAAGGTTAGCATCAATGGGTACAAATTAGCTGCACATGTAAGTAGAGATAATATGATGAGAGGAGGAGTTGCCATATATGTCAAAAGCTTCCACAGTGTAAAAAATTTAGAAACTAAAAAAATTGTGTGTAGAGCAACATCTGGAAGCATGTGCCACTGAACTTAAACTAAATGATGGCACTTTCATAATTGTAACAGTGTATAGGTCCCCCTCAGGGAATTTCCAGCTATTTCTAGAAAACGTGGATGTTTTTTGTGCTATCTGTCAGACAGGGGAAGCAAATTGTCATTTGTAGGGGTTTCAATGTTGATTCCCTGAAAGAGTGTAATAGAAAGAATGACCATGTAGTATTACTCAGTTTTTTCAATTTGAGCTCTGTCATTGATTTTCCTACTCGGATAACAAAGAACAGCAGTACATTGATAGATAACTTTTTTATAGACCAAGATAAGTTTAAGGACATAAATGCTTATCTTGTTGAGAATGGTCTTTCAGATCATGGTGCACAGCTACTTACAGTACACGACATAGCTCCATGCAGTATATCAAATCAGACTTTCAAAGCAGTGCATTCAATTAACAATATAAATATTGTAAACTTTAGGGAAAGCCTAAAGCAGCTAGACTGGGATGAAGTGTATAAGGAACCCAATGCAAACTTGAAATATAACTAATTCACGATACATTTTTAAGGGTATTTGAAAATTGTTTTCACAAGAAAATAGTTAAACATAATTCCAAGAAAACATATAAAAAAATCTTGGCTAACTAAAGGAATAAGAATATCTTGCAACCGTAAAAGAGAACTGTATCTAACAGCAAGAGGGAGTACTGACCCCGAAATTGTTCAATATTATAAAAACTATTGTGTGGTACTAAGAAAAGTTATTAAAAAGTCCAGAAGCATGTGTTTCATGTCTGAGATCAGTAACTCTGATAATAAAATTAAAGCAATTTGGAATATTATTGAAAGGGAAACAGGGCAACCAAGAGCACAGGAAGACTTTACTGCCATAAAACTGAATGACAAGTGTACTAACGAACAACCAGAAATTGAAAATATTTTCAATGATCATTTTTTAAATGTTGTGGAGAAAATAGGATCTAGATCTTCACTAGAAGAGGCAAGGCTACTAATAGAAGAGGCCATACCTGTGCAGTTTGAAACAACTGTAATTCCACCAATCTCTCCCTCTGAAATCAGTAAAATAATAAAGTCACTGCAAAGTAAAAGCTCTTACAGAATTGATGGCATTTCCAGCAAGGTACTTAATGCTTGTTCCCCACCGGTAAGTAGGATTCTCAGCCACGTATGTAATAGCTCTTTGGAGCAGGGTATTTTCCCCGATAGACTGAAATATGCCATTGTAAAACCATTGCATAAAAAGGGGGATATGTCGGATGTCGACAACTACCGCCCATCTCTCTTCTGACAACTCTATCAAAAATTTTTGAGAAAGTAATGTATTCAAGAGTAGCCTCCAATATTTGTAAAAATAAAGTACTAACAAAATGTCAGTTTGGTTTTCAGAAAGGCTTTTCAACAAAAATGCTATATACGCTTTCACTGATCAAATATTAAATGCCCTGAATAACAGGACATCACCCATTGGTATTTTTTGTGATCTCTCAAAGGTGTTTGATTGTGTAAATCATGGAATTCTTTTAGATAACCTAAATCATTATGGTTTGAGGGGGGGAGTGTTCAAATGGTTTAATTCATACTTAACTGGAAGAATGCAGAAAGGTGAAATAAGTGGTTCATGTAATGTTAAAACAACAGCTGATTCCTCAAACTGGGGGGCTATCAAGTACAGGGTCCCACAGGGTTTGGTCTCAGGTCATTTACTGTTCTTGATACACATTAATGACTTACCATTCCACATTGATGAAGATGCAAAATTAGTTCTTTTTGCTGATGATACAAGTATAGTAATAACATCCAAAAACCAAGAACTAAGTGATGTAATTGTAAATGATGTCTTTCACAAAATTATTAAGTGGTTCTCAGCAAACAGACACTCTTTAAATTTTGATAAAACACAGTATATACAGTTCCGTACAGTAAATGACACAACTCCAGTAATAAATATAGACTTTGAACACAAGTCTGTAGCTAAGGTAGAATTTTCAAAATTTTTAGGTGTGTCCATAGATGAGAGGTTAAACTGGAATCAACACATTGATGGTCTGCTGAAACGTCTGACCTCAGCTACGTATGCTATTAGGGTTATTACAAATTTTGGTGATAAGAATCTCAGTAAATTAGCTTACTATGCCTACTTTCATTCACTGCTTTTGTGTGGCATCATATGCTGGGGTAATTCATCGTTGAGTAGAAAAGTATTCATTGCTCAAAAACGTGTAATCAGAATAATTGCTGGAGCCCACCCACGGTCATCCTGCAGACATCTATTTAAGGATCTAGGGATCCTCACAGTATATAAATTCACTTATGAAATTTGTTGTTAATAATCCAACCCAGTTCAAAAGTAATAGCAGTGTGCATAGCTATAACACCAGGAGAAAGGATTATCTTCACTATGCAGGGTTAAATCTGACTTTGGCACAGAAAGGGGTAAATTATGCTGCCACAAAAGTCTTTGGTCACCTACCAAACAGCATCAAAAGCCTGACAGACAGCCAACTAACATTTAAAAATAAATTAAAAGAATTTCGTCTACTCATCGGCAGAATTTTTAGATATAAATTAAGGGAAAAAAAACTTAAACATTAGTGTCATGCAATATTTTGTGTAATGTAATATCTTGTACAGACATCTTTTATTAACCTGACACTTTCCACATCATTACGAAGTGTTGTATTCATGATCTATGGAACAAGTATTAATCTAATCTAATCTAATCTAATCTGATTGTCGCACGGATGACAAAATGGTAGATATCGAAATAGATGACATAGGGATAGGAGAACAATTAAAATCTCTCGAAAGAGGAAAGGCCGCAGGAACTGATGGGATACCAGTTCGATTTTACACAGAGTACGAGAAGGAACTTGGCCCCCCTTCTTGCAGCGGTGTACCGTAGGTCTCTAGAAGAGCGTAGCATTCCAAAGGATTGGAAAAGGGCACTCATCACCTCTGTTTTCAAGAAGGGACGTCGAACAGATGTGCAGAACTATAGACCTATATCTCTAACGTCGATCAGTTGTAGAATTTTGGAACACATATTATGTTCGAGTATAACGACTTTTCTGGAGAATAGAAATCTACTCTGTAGGAATCACCACGGGTTTCGAAAAAGACGATTGTATGAAATCCAGCTCGCACTATTGAGTTCCGCAAGGCGTTTGATACAGTTACCCACAGTTGTTTAATGAACAAAGTAAGAGCATATGGACTATCAGACCAATTGTGTGATTGAATTGAAGAGTTCCTGGATAACAGAACGCAGCATGTAATTCTCAATGGAGAGAAGTCTTCCGCAGTAAGAGTGATTTCATGTGTGCCACAAAGGAGTGTTGCATGACTGTTGCTATTCACAATATTCATAAATGACCTTATGGATAACATCGGAAGTCCACTGAGGCTTTTTGTGGATGATGCTGTAGTATATCGAGAGGTTGTAACAATGGAAAATTGTACGGAAATGCAGGAGGATCTGCAACGAATTATGTTGCAGGGAATGGCAATAGAATCTCAATATAGACAAGTGTAATGGGCTGTGAATACATGGGAAGATTCCTTATCATTTATCTACAATATAGCAGGTCAGCAACTGGAAGCAGTTAATTCCATAAATTATCTGGGAGTAGGCCTTAGGAGTGATTTAAAATGGAATGATCATATAAAGTTGATCGTCGGTAAAGCAGATGCTAGACTGAGATTCATTGGAAGAATCCTAAGGAAATGCAATTCGAAAGCAAAGGAAGTAGGTTACAGTACACTTGTTCGCCCACTGCTTGAATATTGCTCACCAGTGTGGGATCCGTACTAGATAGAGTTGATAGAAGAGATAGAGAAGACTCCTCGGAGAGCAGCGCGCTTCGTCACAGGATCATTTAGTAACTGCGAAAGCATTACGGAGATGATAGATAAACTCCAGTGGAAGACTCTGCAGGAGAGACGCTCAGTAGCTCGGTACGGGCTTTTGTTGAAGTTTCGAGAACATACCTTCACCCAAGAGTCAAGCAGTATATTGCTCCCTCCTACGTATATCTCACGAAGAGACCATGAGGATAAAATCAGAGAGATTAGAGCCCATGCAGAGGAATAACGACAATCTTTCTTTCCACGAACAATACAAGACTGGAATAGAAGGGAGGACTGATAGAGGTACTAGAAGTACCATCTGCCACACACTGGCGGGTGGCTGGCGGACTATGGGCACAGTGAAAACATAAAAACTAACCAGTACACAAACAGCAACTGGGTATTGCTGTTGTGTGGCACAGTACTTGTCATATTTTCTATTTTGCTGTACCTCTTAATGTGTATCTTTAAGCTGAATCTCACTTTAGACAAACTTCCAAGAACTTTATTGGAATTACACGTTAAACACCAAGTGAGGCGTTGCAGTGGCTAACACACTGGACTCGCATATGGGAGGATGACGGTTCAATCCCGTGCCTGGCCACCCTGATTTAGGTTTTCCGTAAATTCCCTAAATCGCTCCAGGCAAATGCCAGGATGGTTCCTTTGAAAGGGCACGGCCTCCCTCCCTGTCCTTCTATAATCCGATGACCTCGCTGTCTGGTCTCCTCCCCCAAACAACCTAACTCACACTCGGCTCCCCCTCTCACTCTCTGCCTCACCTCCCCCTCCTCCTCTCCCTCTCCACCTCACATCCCTCCCCCTCTCCGCCACAACCCCTAACCCCTCTCCCTCTCTGCCTCAATCCACTCCCCCTGCACCACAACCTGCACCCACCCTCTGCCGCAACCCCCCAGCTCCTCTCCCTCTCCACCACAACCTCCTCCCCCTCTCCGCCTCAACCCTCCTCCACCACTCACTCTCCACATCCCCCCCTCCCGGGATAGGTGGCGTGGGATTGAACCACCGTCCTTCCGAATGCGAGTCTAGTGTTCTAGCCACTAGCAACTGCACCCCTCGCTCGGTGTAGGAGCGGGAGATTGGGGGGGGGGGGGGGGGGGGGGGAGCGAGAGCGAGATAAAGAGGAGAAAAGACTAGAGGGGGTAGAGGGGGGCGGTGACCGGAGGGGGGAAGGGGGGCAAGTGGGGACCTGAAACAGGGAACGGTGGGTGGAAAGGGTGGGAGAGGGGAGGTGGGAGAGAAGAGGGTGTAGAGGAGAAGAGGGTGTAGAGGAGAAGGGGGGAGGGGAGAAGGGGGGGAGGGGAGAAAGGGGGAGGGGAGAAGGGGGGAGGGGAGAAGGGGGGAGGGGAGAAAGGGGGAGGGGAGAAAGGGGGAGGGGAGAAGGGGGGAGAGGAGATGGGGGGAGAGGAGAAGGGGGGAGAGGAGAAGGGGGGAGAGCGAGAGAGGTAGAGGGGAGAGGGGGAGGTGAGGGAAACAGAGGGAGAGGGGGGAGGAGAGGGGAAAAAGAGGGAGAGAGGGCGAGGATAGGGAAAGAGAGTGAAGGGGAAAGAAAGGGAGGGGGAAAAGGGGGGCGAAAGAGAGGGAGGGGGGAAAGGGGGCGAAAGAGAGGGAGGGGGGAAAGGGGGCGAAAGAGAGGGAGGGGGGAAAGGGGGCGAAAGAGAGGGAGGGGGGAAAGGGGGAAGAGAGGGAGGGGGAGAGAGAAAGGGGGAGAGAGAAAGGGGGAGAGAGAAAGGGGGAGAGAGAAAGGGGGAGAGAGAAAGGGGGAGAGAGAAAGGGGGAGAGAGAAAGGGGGAGAGAGAAAGGGGGAGAGAGAAAGAGAGAGAAAGGGGGAGAGAGAGGGAGCGAGAAAGGGGGGAAAGAGAGGGAGCGAGAAAGGGGGGAAAGAGAGGGAGCGAGAAAGGGAGAAAGAAGGGGAGAGAGAAAGGGGAAAAGAGGTGGAAAGAGGGGAAAAGAGGTGGAAAGAGGGGGAAAAGAGGTGGAAAGAGGGGAAAAGAGGTGGAAAGAGGGGAAAAGAGGTGGAAAGAGGTGGAAAGAGGGGAAAAGAGGTGGAAAGAGGGGAAAAGAGAGGGAGAAAGAAAAGGGGAAAGAGGGGGGAAAGAAAGGGGGAAAGAGAGGGAGAAAAAGTGGGAAAGAGGGTTAAAGAGAGGGAGAAGGAAAGGGGGAAAGAGAGGGAGAAGGAAAGGGGGAAAGAGAGGGAGAAGGAAAGGGGGAAAGAGAGGGAGAAGGAAAGGGGGAAAGAGAGGGAGAAGGAAAGGGGGGAAAGAGAGGGAGAAGGAAAGGGGGAAAGAGAGGGAGAAGGAAAGGGGGAAAGAGAGGGAGAAGGAAAGGGGGAAAGGGAGGGAGAAGGAAAGGGGGAAAGGGAGGGAGAAGGAAAGGGGGGAAAGAGAGGGAGAAAGCAATGGGGAAACAGAGGGAGAAAGAAAGCGGGAGAAGAGGGGAAAAGAGAGGGAGAAGGAAAGGGGGAAAGAGGGAAAGAGGGGAAAAGAGAGAGAGAAAGAATGGGGGAAAGAGGGGAAAAGAGAGAGAGAAAGAATGGGGAAAATAGGGGAAAAGAGAGTGAGAAAGAATGGGGGGAAATAGGGGAAAAGAGAGTGAGAAAGAATGGGGGAAATAGGGGAAAAGAGAGTGAGAAAGAATGGGGGAAATAGGGGAAAAGAGAGGGGAGAAAGAGAGGGAGAAAGAATGGGGGAAAGAGGGGAAAAGAGAGGGAGAAAGAAAGGGGAAAATATAGTTGTATCATATTGTCATTTTCAGTTTTTTAATAAGAATTTCAACATGTCTCTTGCAAGTGGGTATGTGGATGCATTTCTGTAATTCACAATTTGCACTGACGTTGCAGTTTTCCTTGTCTATGTTTGGTAGGCATTGGAGGGTAAATGCACTGGGCTTTGTCTATACCAGTTTTTTTCCCTTGTCTTCTAGTGTATGTTAAATGTCTTTCTGAGTGTTGCTCAACTTCACTTGAAATGTGTTAGTTAGATCCGATTTTAGTTTTGTGTTTGTTTTTACTGATGGCCTTGCATCTGACTGATGTATTGCTTTTTATCCATGAGATCCACTGCATTTTCTTAATCTGCTCATGTGATGATGGTGTTGTGTTCCTGAAGTTTCTTTTAAAGTTTTCTCAGTGGTATGGAATCTGCATTGTTTTGGTTTACTGTGTTTTCTTTCACTTGTGTTATTGTTATTGATTTCATTATCAACTAGCTCTCTCTTCAGGCCCAACTTCACCTAACTTGTGTGTGTGAGAGCGTGTGTGTGTGTGTGTGTGTGTGTGTGTGTGTGTGTGTGTGTGTGAGAGAGAGAGAGAGAGAGAGAGAGAGAGAGAGAGAGAGAGAGAGAGAGAGAGAGAGAGCAAGCCTTCAGACTCAGTTATAAGGTTTCCCATGTATTTGTCATTTATTTGCATGCTGGTGATGTGTTTCAGATGTTGTTCAATCAGTTTTATTGCTTTTCTATGCAAAACAGTGTCAGTGAGGTTGATTAGCCTCGGACAGAAGTGATTTTATCGTTATACTGGATGTAATTTGTGGCTGTGTTAGGTGTTTGTTTAGTTTTTAAATTTGCAAACTTTCTTCAGTGAGTTCTTTTTTTAAATTTTTTTCTATATATGTACAATTTTCAACTTGCTATCAGAATAGAAACAGTAGTATTATTCCAAACTTTCATAACATTATGATGTGCTTTATGTACTTCCTCATTTATTGCTTGCGTTTTGGCATAAATAGACTTGATTTCATTGTTTAGCCAAATTTCTTTTTCTATTTATTTCATCTTTTGTGCGCTGGCTAAATTGTTTTTAACCTGTACATAAATATATTAAGGTATAACATTAATTGATCTGTAAATGATGTTAACTTTGTAAGCTGGTCAGTTTTATGTAGGTTGAGATGATATATCCTTTTAAACTTTATGTACAGGCCATTTGGAAATGCCTGACAAGGCATCCATAATTTGTTTGTTTGCATGACCGTCTGTCACAGCTGTTAAAATTAGAATCAAGTAGCTCAAAAAATTCGGCTAAACAATATAATCAAGTCTCATGACACAATAAAAGTGCAGTTAAAAAGTTTAAAACATGGTCCACAGTGAATCCAAATATGTCAGACCAATGTCAAAGGTGATCAGTGTATTTTGTTCACAGGATGCTATTGGCTACAAAAATACCACAAACGGAAGTTGTATTACTGATTGCTTTCATCCCTCACATGCAACAAAAAAGTATAATCAACAGTGACCAGAAAGTAACTGACAATGTCTGATCCAGAAACATACTCTCAACTAACATCAAATTTGTTTACTTCTTTATTTTTTAGAGCAAAGAATACATGTAGTAGAGTAGGTGTTACCAACTTGTAGTTATAAGTACTGTAAGCAACACGTCACTTTGAGTATGAGTTACTGAAATCACATCAGAAACTATTTAATGAAAAGCCATCTGTAAACCTCTCCAGATTCATAACAACTGTTAATTTTCAGACAACTCTCAAAGGCAAAAATAATTTTTACACCTACAATAATGTTTGTCTAAGGTGACAAATTCTAGAGTGACAGAAGAAATACACAGCACAGGCTGAGACAGGTTGCATTGGTAGCCCCAGCCCAGGTAGGTGTCCAAACACAGGCTACTCAGCAGAGGTACACACATTAGGTGACAGTGATGCAGTGCTCAGCTCAACACATAGCAAACAAGTCTGCAACAGCCAAAGGGTTAATCTGACTTTGTGGAGATCCCAAACCCTCCTAGTACTCAATATTGCGTCGTACAAGTATTCTGCATGTGATCTCCTTTATAGATTATGTACACTTACCTACAAATATGCCAATAAGCTGAAATCACCCATTTGCTTCACCACAACTGACCTTACATGCTCACTCCATTTGACGCATTGCACCTAGGTACTGAATAGATGTGACTGCGTCAAACAGCACACCACTTATTCTGTACTCTAACACCACAAAACTGTTTTCGTTACATATTTGCATTAACTTATGTATGGCCAGAAGTGGCTCCAATAATTTTTTGCAGAATTTAAATTATCAGGAAGCACCTCAAATATTTTGACATGGATTTGACTAATGACAGTCAAGATTTTAGAGCTGTCAACACAGAGTGACGTTTTTGAAACACATGTGAGACACAAGGCTGTGCCTTTAAATGCCAATTAGCTCCATGTAGTACAGATCTGGAGGTATCACTTCTACAGATTACAGCTCTTATGGGTTTCTGCAAGCCTCAACAAGCTGAGCTAAAGAGAAATCATAGCAGTCTCAATGCGATTTCAATGTCCCACTTCATGTAACGAAAGGGACTCAACAGAGTCATTGAACCCTTACTGTCAAGACTCTGTATCTCCCTTATTATGATCTGATGTATCATTATTCAGTGTTTAACATCTCATAGTATTACAGGTAGTACTGTGTTTCTGGCATTGGTGATTTTTTCCATTGTAGTAACACAATGCTAAGTTTGTTAATGTCTCACTAGAGTGCACTTGAATGCGTCACCACATAACACAAGTTTCATGAATGATTAGATGAAATAAGGACACAAATGTGTCATTACTTTCAGCTAGTAACAAGTTCCTTGCTTGCTAAAGGTATTTTTTTGATAAAGCGTGTTATTTGCAAGTCTCTTTTCGTTTCTTGAGGTCAATTTTGACAATTTTCTCAATGTGTGTGTTAGAACTTCCAAAACCATGTATTTTGCGATACAATTGACGGGGGACAACAGAATCGCTAGGACTCACCAGCACTCAATTATTTGACCACACTGGTAACAGTTTCACAGCTTTCCTCAGCATGAACCCTAGTTTAGGAGCTACACAATCTCCATATTCTTGTTGCAAGACTGTTGTTCAAGTGGAGGGCTTCTGCCTATCTTTTGAAAGCCTGGGGGCAGAGCTTCCACTTGGTAAATTACTCTATGTCATCAGTGGGAATGTGTGGATCCCAAGAATACATAATGAGTCACTGTAAGTCTTCCTCATCTGTTTCCATAATTGCATGGTTTCAATCAAAAGGGAGGAAAATTAATATTTAAATGTACTAACAAGAATATACTTAATTTTTAAAGCACAACAATGATATTTCAATCTGAATATCACACTTACTCAATTTATATACCTGTATGAGAGAATAATGAGCAATAACTCTATACCTGATCGAACTTGGGGTACTGAGTCTGTGATGAGGTATTATTTGTATTTAAATAAAGATCAATTATAAAATGATTGTGCAATAACACCAAGCATTTTGTAATAAAATCACATACACTCTTGTACACTTTACTAATGCAAGCTGGGCCTCTCTAGTTGAATACTCATATTAAAGATGAGTAGTGTATGAAACTACATAACTTGCCTGTCTGTGTTAACCGAGACTGCAGATGTGGACGACAAGATATTCCTTTACTGTGTAAAATTGGTTTAGTTAAAACACTGGCGTTTTTCATTTCTGGTGGCTCCTCTGGTTCAATACAAACAACCTCCTTCACTAGTACCCTCATTACTGTAGCATCTGATTCCTGCAATGTTTTATTCCATGAAACTTTCATCACATTAACTCTCAAAAATAATTTATTTAAAAAATGGCATTTGACAAGCAAAAAGAAAATGGTTCATTTTAGCTATTACCATATGTGACACTGGTTTCCCACTTCCTCCAGGAGTTGTGGTTCCCGTTCCTGAACTAGTCATACCAGCCAATGCTGGTGATGAATTCTCTGGTAATTCTTCCGGTATCACCCTCCATGACTGAGAAGATGATTGTTGTGAGGCAGCTTTTTTACTAGAATCTGTTGGTACACCAGTTGCAAGGGCTAAAGCAGTCTCTACAGAAAAGATTTCACCTACTGTTGAAGGTTTCGCTAAAAACTTTTCTGGAACCATTGAAATGGGCTGATTTTTTTGTGCATCCACTGAAACATCTGGTCCATCTCCACTATCAGGTAACACAGCATCCACAGTTGAAGTTCCAACGAATGCATTCGATACAAGTGCTACCGAAGGTACCATCGAATTAGTTGTAGCTGTCCCAACTGCAGCAGTTACAGGCAACACACCAGACGGTAAGTTTTCTGAAAATGTATCTAATACCACAGGTAAACCATGTGGACTCGAGGTAGCTCGTTTTGTTGTTTCAATTTTATTTATTTCTGTGTCTATGAATTCACTCACAGGCACTGGTGCACTAATTGGCACAGGTTGTTTTGTTGCCAGGTCATTCAGAGCAGCTTGAACTCTTGATGAAATGGCAAGAGTTGAAGTCAATGATCCACTGGACAGTGGTGTTACCACTTGTGGTTTTGTGACCGACTGTGCACCAAGGTTCATAGATACACTTGAAGATTCCTCTGACGCGACAGGAACTGTATCTGTAGGTACACACCCACCAGCCTCCCCATCACTCCCAATAGGCAGACCAGTGCTAGCATTTTGATGAGAGCGTGATAATGATGTTACTGCTGAAATTACTGGCGCTTTACCCTTCTTTTGTGCTGAAAAAAGAAAATCATTATTTTACAAAATGTGGAAGTAATAAATAAAACATTACAGTGCAAAATAGAGATGAATTTCAGTACTAATAGCAGTACACATAAATGGTTACTGCCTGACAAGTTGCAAATAATTCCCCCAGTGAACACTTTTCTCTAGAATCAGTGGTTACTTTCCCTTATAATTTTTTGTATCACCATCCAGAATGGAGAATAAACGTGTAGGGTATGTCCTTTTTGAGAATTCCAAATTATGAGGCTGTCAATCTTCTGTTAGTATCTAACTTATTTTACAATTCCATTTATAAAAGAGAACCTAAACTGTGCTACTTAAAACAAGAAGCAAATGCACATGTCATGACGACATAATGAAAATTTGTTGAGATCAGGACTCATATCCAGTTTTCCTGCTTTACATGAGCAGACATCTTAACCATTTGGCTTCTTCATTGTCATAAGTTTCGTTCCTGTTACTTTTGAACAAACAATGATAGTTCTCCATTCTGGACATTATTTCATGTTATTGCACCTTCACCGATTTCCTGCGTATTACCTCCACTCATTTTATACGAGTGAAACGAATGCAGTTGTTATATCCCTTGTTGCATGGGAAGCCACAGTTCATCATATCCATTCCTCTTTAGATCCTATTACAGGTTCTGTGTGCACGCATGCATGAGAGAGAGAGAGAGAGAGAGAGAGAGAGAGAGAGAGAGAGAGAGAGAGAGAGAGAGATATTTTGTTCGTGTGCATATCAACTGCCTCCTACCTGAAACTGTTGATTGGTTGGAGGCTTTCACAGCAGTGTACTGAATGATTTACCATTTCTTTTTCCTACTTAAGTGGCCCCTTCTTCTCCTTTGTACTATGTTTATTTTGTGTAACTGTGAAAGAGCATTGTTGTACATCATCTCAGCTTTCTGAATTGTTCTATAAAGTGTGATTTTGAAGAGTTCATCGGTTATCACTCATCAAGTAATTCACACAGGTTCAACATTTGATTTTTAACATCCCTTTCCATATAAAACAATGTTTCACACACACATATTATGAAACAGTTCACTGCTGTATGTTTACTGTTAATATTTTTACGGCACTGAATTAAATAGATAGATTTACATACCAAGATCATTTGCAGGAGCTGAAGTAGAATTTTTATGGCTACCTGCTTTCTTTGGACCACCTATAAGAAAACAAACATTTTTGTGAGAATGTAATGCACGCTGGAACAGTGTTTTTAAAGTGAAATAGTCTTACTGAAGTCAATCTTAATTGTTAAAGAATATTTCACAACAAATTACATACAGCATCCCTGGACCAAGTCAGTTTCTAAATTTCCATCACAGAGAAGACTGACACCTATGCCATTATAAATTTATAGCACAACATAGTAATACAAGCTACTTGAATGTATAGTCTGTAGATGGATGAGAAAGAGTAGGTAGGTCAGTCAAGAAGAGAGACTGGGTGGGCCAAATGGGACAATTTTGTGAGTATTTTGTTATAAGGAACCTGTGGTCTTTGATGGTTTGTTTGGTGCACTTTCATTTTGTTTCATTAATTACTCCCAGTCATCTCTTTATCTTTATTGCATGGCAGATATTTACACGACACTGAAAATGTCAATGGCATGTGCTTTGAGTTTTGTTGGGAAACAAACCTGTTTCATTCACTCACAGTCCTTGCACTCAGTAGTACTCAGTTCTGTCTTTGGTTTGTTTCTCCTGGCAGTGCTAGTTGTATGCTGAGAGAGCGGTATGATGACTAGGGGGTGCAGGTGCAAGGAGGGGGCAGAGGGCATGAGAGGAAGGGGTGGGGTGGAGGGAGGCCAGAGGAAAAGGTAGGGTGGAGGGAGGCAAGAGAAAGGGCCGGAGTAGGGGGCGAGAGGAAGGGGTCGGTGGAGAGAGGCAAGAGGAAGGGGTCGGTGGAGGGAGGCGAGAGGAAGGGCCAAGATGTCGGTGGCAAGAGGAAAGATCATGGTGGGGAGTGGTGGGGGGAGGGAGGTAGGGGCGTGGTAGGGGGGGGGGGCGGGCGAGAGGAATGGGGTGGTAGGAGGGGGCGAGAGGAATGGGCGTGGGGGGGTGGGGGTGAGAGGAATGGGTGTGTGTGTGTGTGTGTGTGTGTGTGTGTGTGTGTGTGTGTGTGTGTGGCGGGGGGGAGAGGAATGGGTGAGTGTGTGTGGTTGGCCGAGAGGAATGGGTGTATGTGTGGAGGGGGGGGGGGGGCGGGCAAGAGGAATGGGTGTGTGTGTGTGGGGGGGGGGGGGGGGGGAGGAATGGGCGTGGAGGGGGCATGAGGAATGGGTGCAGGGGGGTGGGAGAGGAATGTGTGTGTGTGTGTGTGTGTGTGTGTGTGTGTGTGTGTGTGGAGGGGTGGGGGGCGAGAGGAAATTTTTTTGTTTGTTTGTTTGTTTTGGTTTTAGGGCGCAAAACTGCTATGGTCATTAGCGCCCGGTCCATGACTTAGGAAACAGTAAAAAACCGAAATTGAAAACCAGCAGCAATGGGAACAAAAGTCATAAAATTGGAGAAACTAAAAGCAGAAGGAAGGCTTAAAAATCCACAACAGAAAGGGGTTGGTTGTCCCCAAAAAAAGCTTCAAATGACTGACGTCATTTCACTGGCACTAATTAACTTGAGAACGCGGTCGGCTGAGCGCGTGTCATCTGCTAAAATCGACGATATATCAGGCGACAACTGTAGACGGGAGCGTAATGGATTAAAATAATGGCACTCAATTAAAAGGTGTCTTACCGTCCACAGCTGAGAACAGTGGGGACAGAGTGGGGGAGGATCGCTGCTTAAGAGATGACGAAGGCTAAAAAGACAGTGCCCTATCCGGAGTCTAGTTAAAATTACCTCCTCCCGACGACGCGTTCGGGAGGAAGAGGTCCAAGCACAAGGAAGAGCTTTCACGTCCCACAATTTATTATGGGTAAGTGTCGACCAATGCGTGTGCCATAAATGAACAACAAGTCGACATAAAATGCTCCGTAGATCGGCGAAGGGAATCGATTGAATAGCTGGCCGAGGAAGAGAGACTGCAGCCTTGGCTGCAATATCGGCCGCCTCATTTCCACAGATACCAACGTGTCCCGGGAGCCAGAGGAACGCCACCGAGACGCCCCCCAGGTGGAGCAAGTGCAGACAGTCCTGAATCCGGTGGACCAGAGGGTGCACAGGATAAAGAGCTTGGAGACTGAGGAGAGAGCTGAGAGAATCTGAGCAGATAACATACTGTATCCGCTGATGGCGGCGGATGTAGCGGACAGCCTGGAGAACAGCGTAAAGCTCCGCAGTATAAACCGAACACTGGTCGGGAAGCCGAAAGTGATTTCGGGTGTCGCCAACAATATAGGCACTCCCTACACCTAACGATGTTTTCGAGCTGTTGGTGTAAATAAATGTGGCGTCCGTCAGTTGTGCACATAGAGCAGCAAATGCCCGACGATAAACAAGTGAAGGGGTACCATCCTTGGGAAATCGACAAAGGTCACGGAGCAGGCAGATCCGGGGATGGAGCCAAGGCGGTGCTGTACCCCAACTTGTCAAGAAGGTTTTAGGAAAGCGGAAGGAAAGAGAATGGAGCAGTTGACGGAAGCGGACTCCCGGTGGTAGTAGGGAGGAGGGGCGGCCTGCATACCCTACATCAAAGGAGGCGTCGAAAAAAAGGTCATGGGCTGGATTAGCAGGCATGGAAGACAGATGGCTAGCATAACGACTCAGAAGGACTGCTCGCCGATTGGACAGCGGAGGTTCAGCAGTCTCAGCATAAAGGCTTTCCACAGGGCTGGTGTAAAAAGCTCCAGACACTAAACGTATTCCACGGTGGTGGATAGAGTCGAGACGCCGAAGAATAGACGGCCGAGCAGAGGAGTAGACTATGCTTCCATAGTCCAATTTCAAGTGCACTAAGGCCCGATAGAGGCGGAGAAGGACCACTCGGTCCGCTCCCCAGGAGGTACAATTCAGGACACGGAGGGTGTTAAGGGATCGCAGACAGCGAGCCGAAAGATAGGAAACGTGGGAGGACCAGCACAGTTTTCTGTCAAACATAAGACCCAAGAATTTAGCGACGTTGGAAAACGGAAGGTTGACAGGACCTAGATGTAAGGAAGAAACTATTTACGTCGCCAAAAATTAACAAAACGGTCTTACTGGGAGAAAAACGGAAGCCGGTTTCGATGCTCCAAGAGTGGAGGCAATCGAGACATCCTTGAAGCCGTTGTTCAAAAAGGCTGGTCCGTTGAGAGCTGTAGTAGATCACAAAATCGTCCACAAAGAGGGAGCCCGAGACATCAGGAAGGAGACAATCCATAATTGGATTGATGGCAATGGCAAACAGTACAACACTCAGCACGGAGCCCTGGGGTATCCCGTTTTCTTGGGAGAAAGTACGGGAGAGAGTAGTGTTCACCCGCACCCTAAATGTGCGCTCTGCCATAAATTCGCGAAGAAAAAGGGGCAGCCGACCTCGAAAGCCCCAAGAGAACAGTGTGTGGAGGATGCCTGTCCTCCAACAGGTATCGTATGCTCTCTCCAGATCAAAAAATATTGCTACCGTTTGGCGTTTCCGGAGATATAAGTGGAGAGAGCAACAAGATGGTCAACTGAAGAACGATGCTTTCGGAATCCGCATTGGGCAGGTGTTAAAAGACTGCGGACTCCAGCCACCAAGCTAAACGGCAATTCACCATACGCTCCAAAACCTTACATACACTATTCGTGAGAGAAATGGGGCGATAGCTAGAGGGGAGATGTTTGTCCTTTCCAGGTTTCGGAACAGGAACGACGATAGCTTCCCGCCATCGTCTGGGAAAAGTACTGTCGGTCCAAATTCGATTATAAAGGCGAAGGAGGTAACGCAGACTATGGGTTGATAAATGCAACAACATTTGGACGTGGACACCATCCGGTCCTGGGGCGGAAGAGCGAGAAGAAGAGAGTGCATGTTGGAGTTCCTGCATGGAGAAAACAGTATTGTAGCTTTCGCGATTTTGAGAGGAGAAAGCAAGAGGTCGCACTTCCGCTGCACGTTTCTTCGGGAGAAACGCTAGCGGGTAATTTGAAGAGCTCGAAATCTCAGCAAAGTGCTGACCCAATGAGTTAGAAATTGCGACGGGGTCCACTAATGTATCACGCGCGACAGTGAGCCCAGAGACCGGGGAGAAACTAGGCGCGCCTGAGAACCGTTGAAGCCGACTCCAAACTTCCGAGGAGGGTGTGAAGGTGTTAAATGAGCTAATACAGAATTTCCAGCTTACCTTCTTGCTATCGCGGATGACACGATGGCATCGCGCTCGGAACTGCTTATAGCGGATACAGTTGGCCAAAGTAGGATGGTGGCGGAAAACGCGGAGAGCACGTCGCCGCTCACGTATTGCATCACGGCATGCCTCGTTCCACCAAGGAACTGGGGGGCGCCGGGGCAATTCGGAGGTGCGTGGTATTGAATGTTTCGCAGCTGTAAGAATAACGTCGGTAATATGTGTGACCTCATCGTCAACGCTGGGAAAGTGACGGTCATCGAATGTCGCTAGAGACGAAAAAAGTGTCCAATCAGCTTGGGCAAACTTCCAGCGTCGCGGGCGCATGTAGGGCAGTTGAGGCTGCAGTCTAAGGACACACGGAAAGTGGTCACTCGAGTGTGTATCATCAAGGGCGAACCATTCGATGCGCCGAGCTAGCGGAACAGTACCGACCGCAAGGTCCAAATGAGATAAACTTGTCGTGGAGGCAGACAAAAATGTAGGGACCCCAGTGTTGAGGCAAACTAGATCTGCTTGGTGGAAGACATCTAGCAATAGTGAGCCACGTGGACAAGGATGTCGAGATACCCAAAGCGGGTGGTGGGCACTGAAGTCCCCAACCAGCAAATATGGGGGTGGAAGCTGACCAAGAAGATGAAGGAGATCAGCTCGTGCCATTGGTGCGGACGATGGAATGTATACAGTACAAAGACAAAACGTGTATCCGGAAAGGGAAAGACGGACGGCGACAGCTTGGAAGGAAGTGTTTAAATGGATTGGGTGATAATCGAGAGTTTCATGGAGAAAAATAATGAGTCCTCCATGTCCTGGAGTGCCTTCAACAGAGGGGAGATCATATCGGACGGACTGAAAATGAGGGAGAACAAAGCGGTCATGGGGACGCAGCTTTGTTTCCTGAAGACAGAAGATGACCGGCGAGTAGGATCGTAAGAGGATCGACAATTCATCCCGACTGGCTCGAATACCGCGGATATTCCAGTGGATAATGGACATAGGGTGAACAGAAAGTGGAGGAATGTGACGAAGGTCGCTGTCAACTCAACGACTGCTCAGAGCTTGCGACCGACAGCATGGAATGGCATTCAGCCAAAGGCAGAAGATCCTGATCAATAGGTTGGTCAGGAGCAGCTCCTGCCACCAGCGATCGGCCGGTTGATCGGCCGCCAGCAGTGCGCCTCGGCGACACAGAAGACGGCAAGGACAGTGCTGTATTTTCCTGTCTGAGGCACGGTGGGCCGTCGACTGGCGAATAATTTTCGAGCAGCAAAGGTCGACACCTTTTCCTTTACTCTAATTTCCTGGATGAGCTTTTCGTCCTTAAAAATGGGACAATCTCGAGAGGAAGCAGCATGGTCACCCATACAGTTGATGCAGCGAGGGGATGGAGGTGGACAAGCACCCTCATGGGCATTCTTGCCACACGTAACACATTTGGCCGGATTTGAACAGGACTGGCTGGTGTGATTGAACCGCTGACACCGATAGCAACGCATAGGGTTTGGGACGTAAGGGCGAACGGAAATTATCTCATAGCCTGCTTTGATTTTCGATGGGAGTTGAACTTTGTCAAATGTCAAGAAGACAGTGCGGGTTGGAATGATGTTTGTGTCAACCCTTTTCATAACCCTATGAACAGCCGTTACGCCCTGGTCAGACAGGTAGTGCTGAATTTCTTCGTCAGACAATCCATAGAGGGAGCATGTATATACGACTCCACGCGAGGAATTTAAAGTACGGTGCAGTTCCACCCGGACAGGGAAGGTGTGTAGTAGTGAGGTACGCAGCAATTTTTGTGCCTGGAGGGCACTGACTGTTTCTAACAACAGGGTGCCATTCCATAATCTGGAACAAGACTTTACAGGACCTGCAATTGCGTCGACACCTTTCTGAATAATGAAAGGGTTGACCGTGGAGAGGTCGTGACCTTCGTCAGACCGAGAAACAACAAGGAACTGTGGCAACGATGGAAGAACTGTCTGTGGCTGAGACTCAGTGAACTTACGCTTCTGAGCAGACATAGTGGAAGGTGAGGAAACCATTGCGGAAGAATCCCCCATGATTACCGGCGTCTCCGATGGCGCGCTCCTCCCTTGTGGGGGTCCTCTCTGAGGGCACTCCCGCCTTAGGTGATTGTTCACACCTCAGGTCACACCTCCCGACAAACGGACGGAGGGACCAATCGGCACTTTCGGAAGGTATCAGCTCGGGTAATCACCCCTCCCTGGGCCTGGCCGTTACCAGGGGGTACGTACGTGTCCTACCTGTCTACCCGGGGCGGGGAATTACGCGTTACCCAGTCACCGGCTACGCATGGAAGTGCGTGGGTCGGCCTTCAGACACGCACAGGGAGGAAAAAAGAGAAAGGGAAAGGAAAGAAGAGGGGTCTCAAACGCCGCAGCGGAGAAAAGGGCAAAGAGAAGAGGGAAGGAAAAGAGAAGGACAGAGGAAGGACGAAGACTTGCAAGTGTAGAAAGCATGGAATTTGTAACAGTTTCGAGCGTCCGTCTCCGGACGTAGGCACAAACCATACTCCCAGAGGGGGAGAAAGGGAAGGAAAGAGCCAGGGGTGAGGGGTGAGGGGGGGGCGAAGATGGGGGACGGGGAAGGATGCGGAAAGGGAGGGTATGCAGCCTGGAAAGGAAGGAGGGCCACATTAGCTCGGGATCCCGTGCTCGCTACGCACGTATCCACAAAAGAGTTGTGGACCCCCTGGGGGGGCGAGAGGAATGGGTGTGGGGGTGGGTGAGAGGAATTGGAGGGGGGGCGAGAATAATTGGCGGGGGGGGGGAGGCGAAAGGAAAGGGTGGAGCAGGTAGCAGTGGGATTGAGATGGAGGGGCTGGGCGGTGTGTGGGGTGAGGGGGCGAGTGCGGGGTGGGGTAGGGCGAGGTGAGGTGAGGTGAGGTGAGGCGAGGTGAGGTGAGAGAGTATGGGGCTGGGCCGTGTGGGGCGAGAGGGGCGAGTGCGGGGTGGGTTGAGAGAGTATGAGGGAGGGCTTTTTTTTTTTCTTTTTATTTTTATTTTTTTCCCCTTCCTTTGGGGGGGGGGGGGGGGCGCAAAACATGATTGGTCATAAGCGCTAAGTATGGAACCATAGAATGCTGGGACCACGAGGGTAAAAAACCATTTCAAGGTCCAATACAGAAAGGAAGAAACAACAAATTTAAAACGTTGACAAGTAACCGGAGTCATGAGGTAGAAATCAAATCTCTTTTATCATATTACTGGTTTTAAAAAAATTAAAACTCGAGCCACAGCTTGCATGTCATCCGCTAAAATGTCCAGTATAGCGGGCGGCAGTCCGACCCTGAGATGTAAGGGGGAAAACAGGGGCACAAGATCAGGCTGGCTGGCTTCAGAAAGGAAAGTTGGGTGCAGGGTCGCCACTCAACAAGTGGCGGTGATCGCAACAGAGCTAACATTACTTTCTCATGGCGAGACAGGCGGACGAAAGTCGACCAGGCTGTTGGGAGAGGTTTGACTTCTCCGAGTTTGTTCCCATGAAGGGAGCACCAATGGTCATGCCAAAGTGACCTGATACACTGATAGAGAAAAGTATGAATATCTTGCAAGGGAACAGAGTAAGAGGCGGGCTGACCGAGATGGACTGCAGCCTTGGCTGCAGCGTCAGCAGCAACATTCCCAGGCACACCAACATGGCCAGGAACCCACATGAATTTCACTTGGGCTCCCCCATCTAGGAACAAATGGAGGCAGTCCTGGATCCGTTGACCAATGTTGTGGACTCGATCTGGATCATCCAGACTCTGAAGGGCAGTGAGGGAGTCAGAGCAGATCGCACAGTGAGTGAGCTGGTGCCTCTGGATGTAGTGAACAGCCTGATAGGGAGAAAAAAGCTCTACAGTAAAAATTGTGCACTAGTCTAGAAGCCGGTATTGAAACTTATCATCCCTGACGACAAAAGCACAGCCGACACTGTGGGTGGACTTGGAACCATCAGTGTACAAAAATATGCTATTGGCAAGTTGTGAGCGAAGTTCGAGAAATTTGCAGTGGTAGGTAAACTCAGGAGTCGAATCCTTTGAGAACGAGTTGAGGTCAAAAGGAACACAAACCTGTGCCTGAAGCCAAAGTGGCGAAGGGCTCTCACGCATTCGGAAAGTGGCAGGAAGTGTAAACTGCAGCTGCTGAAGCAGGTGACGAAAGCAGACGCCTGGAGGCTGCAGAGAGGAGACTTACATCTCATATTGGTGGTCAAGAATGTCATCAAAAAAAGGGTCAAAGATTGGGTGGCCTGAAATGGAAGATGGCCGACATGCATACATACTGAGTAGGATGTCGCGCTGATATGACAGTGGTAGTTCACCGGCTTCTGTGTAGAGACTCTCAACTGGGCTAGTATGGAAGGCACCAATGGCAAGACAGATCCCCAAATGGTGTATTGTATGTAGATGGCGTAAGATAGACGGCCCTGCAGAGGAGTAGACAATGCATCCATAATCCAACTTGGAGTGGACAATAGATTGATATCGGTGGAGAAGGACAGTCCGGTCAGGTCCCCAAGAGGTACCACTCAATACATGAAGGACATTGAGGGACCAGGTGCAGCATGCAACCAGGTAGGACACGTGGGGAGACCAACTAAGTTTCCTACTGCACGTAAGCCCTAAGAACTTTGTTGCACCCACGAACGGCAGAGCATTTTGGCCCAATCACAAGGACGGTGGAAGAAACGCCTTGTACCACCAGAAGTTGACGAAAACAGATTAGGTAGTAGAAAAGCGGAAACCATTTGTGACACTCCAGAAACAGAGATGGTCCAGACAACGCTGAAGACAGTGTTGCAGGAGATATTTCCGCGGGGAGCTGCAATAAATAGCAAAGTCGTCAACGAAAAGAGAGCCGGAAATGCCAGCTGGAAGGTAGTCCATAATTGGGTTGATGGCTATAACGAAGAGGACAACACTCAGTACAGAGCTCTGAGGCACCCCATTCTCCTATGATAAGGTGTGGGATAAGGGGGAACCCACACATACCCAGAAATCTCAGTCTGTTAAAAATTCCCGGATTAAAGTGGGAAGACGACCGCGAAGGCCCCACGTGTGCATAGTACGTAGAATGCCTGTCCGCCAACAAGTATCGTAGGCTTTCTCCAAATCAAAGAATACGGCCACTGTTTGTTGCTTCTGCAGAAAATTATTCATGGTGAACATCGACAGGGTGACTAGATGATCAAACACTGAGTGGCGCTTTCAGAACCCAAACTGAGCATTAGTGAGAAGATAGCGTGACTCCAGCCACCACACTAATCGACCATTGATCATGCGCTCCATCACCTTACAAGTGCTGTTGGTAAGGGAAATTTGATGATAGCTGGAAGGAAGAGATTTATCTTAACCAGGCTTAGGTAAGGGAACAATAATAGCTTCACGCCAAAGCATGGGAAATACACCGTCAGTCCAAACACAGTTGTAGGGATCGAGGAAAACGCATTTTCCCATAGGAGGAAGATTCTGCAGAATGAGGACATGGATTTTATCAGGCCCAGGAGCAGAAGATCTGGATGAGGAGAGAGCACGCTCGAGCTCCCTCATAGTAAAATGAGTATTGTAGCATTCTCAATTCAAAGGGAGAAAAGAGATTGCACAAGCCTCCTCCACCTGTTACCAAGGAAGGAAGGCAAGATGGTAGTTGGTGGAGCTTCAAACCTTCACAAAGTACTGGCCCGAAGTGTTAGAAACATCGACAGGGTTGACTATAACGTTTCCCGCCACAGTCACACCAGGAATCGGGGAGTGGGTGGTAGTCCCAGAAAGCCTGTGCAGGCCACTCCTAACGAGAGTGGATGGAGTAAAACTGTTGAACGAGCTAGTGAAGGAAACCCAGCATGCTTTCTTGCTTTCCTTAATAGCACGGCGGCACTGTGCACGTAGCCACTTGTAGAGGATGTAGTTCATTAATGTAGGATGACGGTGAAAGACACGTAGCGCACGTCGTCGGGCACGAATCGCATTGCCGCACTCCACAGTCCACCAAGGAATCAAGATGTGATGGGGAGAAGTAGCAGTACAAGGGATAGAGGATTCGGCAGCTGAGAGAGTAACATCCATGAGATGCTTGACCTGATCATCACAGCTGGGAAACGGCCGTTCATCAAAGACTGCCAAGGAGGAATATAGCCTCCAGTCAGCAAGAGATAATTTCCAATGAGTGGGGGGCCACTGTAGCGGGGTATTACTGTACAAGTGAGTCACACAAGGGAAGTGGTCACTCGAGTAAGTACGAGGTGCATTCAAGTTCTAAGGCCTCCGATTTTTTTTCTCCGGACTGGAAATAGATAGAAACATGCACATTGATTTAAAATGAGGCCGTGTTCATTGTCAATACGTCCCAGAGATGGCAGCACCGTTCGGCAGATGAAATTTTACCGCCAGCGGCGAGAATGAGAACTGTTTTAAATACTTAAAATGGCGACGCTTTCCTTACTTGAACAGCGTGCAATCATTCGTTTTCTGAATATGCGTGGTGTGAAACCAATTGAAATTCATCGACAGTTGAAGGAGACATGTGGTGATGGAGTTATGGATGTGTCTAAAGTGCGTTCGTGGGTGCGACAGTTTAATGAAGGCAGAACATTGTGTGAAAACAAGCCGAAACAACCTCGGGTTCGCACAAGCCGGTCTGACGACATGGTCGAGAAAGTGGAGAGAATTGTTTTGGGGGATCGCCGAATGACTGTTGAACAGATCACCTCCAATTTCTGTGGGTTCTATGCACACAATCCTGTATGACGACCTGAAAATGCGAAAAGTGTTATCCAGGTGGGTGCCACGAATGCTGACGGATGACCACATGGCCGCCCGTGTGGCATGTTGCCAAGCAATGTTGACGCACAACGACAGCATGAATGGGACTTTCTTTTCGTTGGTTGTGACAATGGATAAGACGTGGATGCCATTTTTCAATCCAGAAACAAAGCGCCAGTCAGCTCAATGGAAGCACACCGATTCACCGCCACCAAAAAAATTTCGGGTAACTGCCAGTGCTGAAAAAATGATGGTGTCCATGTTCTGGGACAGCGAGGGCGTAATCCTTACCCATTGCGTTCCAAAGGGCACTACGGTAACAGGTGCATCCTACGAAAATGTTTTGAAGAACAAATTCCTTTCTGCACTGCAACAAAAACGTCTGGGAAGGGCTGCGTGTGTGCTGTTTCACCAAGACAACGCACCCGCACATCGAGCTAACGTTACGCAACAGTTTCTTCGTGATAACAACTTTGAAGTGATTCCTCATGCTCCCTACTCACCTGACCTGGCTCCTAGTGACTTTTGGCTTTTTCCAACAATGAAAGACACTCTCCGTGGCCGCACATTCACCAGCCGTGCTACTATTGCCTCAGCGATTTTCCAGTGGTCAAAACAGACTCCTAAAGAAGCCTTTGCCGCTGCCATGGAATAATGGCATCAGCGTTGTGAAAAATGTGTACGTCTGCAGGGCGATTACGTCGAGAAGTAATGCCAGTTTCATCGATTTCGGGTGAGTAGTTAATTAGAAAAAAAATCGGAGGCCTTAGAACTTTAATGCACCTCGTATCAGAAAGAGCACACCACTCGAGACGTTGAGCGAGCTGGGCAGAGCAGATTGAGAGGTCTAAGTAGCACAAACTGTGCGTGGAATCAGAGAGAAACGTGGCTTCACCAGTGTTAAGGCACACAAGATGATTAAGATGATCCACCAAAAGAAAACCTCTTGGGCAGGTGACAGGCGAGCCCCAAAGAGGATGATGGGCACTGGTGTCACCGAGGAGCAGAAAGGGTGGAGGAAGCCGAGCAACAAGCTGCATCAGGTCCGCCCTAGTGACAGCAGAAGATGAAGGGATATAAATGGTGCAGAGGGAAAAGGTAAGTTCGGGAAGGAAAACACAGGCAGCAACTGCTTGTAGGTGGGTGTGCAAGGGGATAGGAAGATAAACATCATCTCGTAGAAGCAGCATGACCCCACCACGATCAGGAATCCCTGCTGTAATGAGAAGGTCCATCCGTAATGAAGTAAAATGGGAAAGAGCAAAATGGTCTTGAGGACGTAGCTTGGTTTCTTGGGGACAGACTACAAGTGGACATTGCGATTGCAGGAGCAGCTGGAGATCCACCCTGTTAGACCAAAGGCCATGAATATTCCATTGTAAAAGGGCCATAAAATTTAGGAACACTGAAGAATGGAGGAAGAAACACTCCACCGCTTAGCGCAAACCGTCGAGGTAGGACGGCCACTGGAATCCACAGGTGGAGGATCATTGTCCATCATCTCAGTGGGATCAACAGAGCTTCCCCGGTGTCGGTCAGTTGAAAAGTACTGACGAGTCAAAGAGGGATGACGAGTTGGAGATGGGGAAGACTGTTTGACTTTGGATGACATTTGGCGATTGGCAGAAGAGCCAGACGGCTGTGAACTCGAGGTATGCAAGAAATCTTCCTGGGAATAATCCTTCTTGAATTGACGGTTTGCTGGCTGCATTGCAACCACCTTTGCCGGTGAGGGCGAAGAATGGGTAGCAGAATCTTCAGCCCGGGAAGCAGGAGATGGAATGTCAGCTTGAAGGTGAGGCGACTTTGCCACCATCGAACTGAATTGTAAGTCACAAGTTTGCGTAGCCATGTTTTTCGTGGGATGGGGAGAGGCTAACACAGTGTTGTAACTTCCTGGTGAAGGGACATTTGGTTTACAGATTGCCAACAGTTTCTAGGCAACAGGACAAGATACCTTCTCCATCACCCTTAACTCCTGAACAGCCCGCTCGTCTTGATAGATGGACAAGAACAAGAAGAAGCAGCATGGTCTCCATGACAAATAACGCAAGGGTGGAAGGAGGTGGACAGGCTCCCTCATGTGCATCCCTGCTACAAGTGACACATTTGGCTGCGTTTTTACATGATGTGATGGTATGACTGAATTGGTAGCATTTATAACACCTCAGCAGATTGGGAATGTAAGGTCGCACAGAGATGACTTCATAGCCTGTCTTTATCTTGGTAGAAAGCATTAACCGATCGAAAGTCAGGGACAATGTGTGAGTGGGCACCAAATCCTTCTTCATAACTTGATGAACAGCAGTAATGCACTGATCCGATAGATAATTCATCCTCTGTCAAATCATCCAACAGCAGGGTGTAGACAACACCGCGGGACAAGTTACGTGTGCTGTGAGCCTCCACTTTTATAGGGTATTCGTGGAGGAGTTGGGACTTGAGTCGTTTCTGGGCCTGGAGAGCACTATCAAGTTCCAAAAGCAGAGTTCCAGTGGGGAGACGGAAGCATGACTTCACAGGGACGGCGATAACAAAGGGGTTTACAGTAGCACAAGTTTAGTTTCCATCTAAATGTGACACGATCAGATATTGACGCGCAACAGGAAGAGACATTGAGGCAGGAGCCTCATTCCACTTTCTGGTCGGGAGAGGGGGGGGGGGGGGGGGGGGGCGCGAGTGCAGGGCAGGAGAGGGGGGCGCGAGTGTAGGGCAGGAGGGGGGGGGCGCGAGTGTAGGGCAGGAGGGGGGGGCCACTGCAGGGCAGGAGAGGGGGGGGGGGAGTGCAGGACAGGAGAGGGGGGGGGGGCGACTGCAGGGCAGGAGAGGGGGGGGGGCGACTGCAGGGCAGGAGAGGGGGGGGCGACTGCAGGGCAGGAGAGGGGGGGGCGACTGCAGGGCAGGAGAGGGGGGGGCGACTGCGGGGAGGTGGAGGGAGTGGGACGAGTCCGGGGAGGTGGAGGGAGTGGGACGAGTCCGGGGAGGTGGAGGGAGTGGGACGAGTCCGGGGAGGTGGAGGGAGTGGGACGAGTCCGGGGAGGTGGAGGGAGTGGGACGAGTCCGGGGAGGTGGAGGGAGTGGGACGAGTCCGGGGAGGGGGAGGGAGTGGGACGAGTCCGGGGAGGGGGAGGGAGTGGGACGAGTCCGGGGAGGGGGAGGGAGTGGGACGAGTCCGGGGAGGGGGAGGGAGTGGGACGAGTCCGGGGAGGGGGAGGGAGTGGGACGAGTCCGGGGAGGGGGAGGGAGTGGGACGAGTCCGGGGAGGGGGAGGGAGTGGGACGAGTCCGGGGAGGGGGAGGGAGTGGGACGAGTCCGGGGAGGGGGAGGGAGTGGGACGAGTCCGGGGAGGGGGAGGGAGTGGGACGAGTCCGGGGAGGGGGAGGGAGCAGGGCGAGTGCAAGTCGGGGGAGGGGAGGGGGAGGGAGTGGCGCGAGATTGGGGTGGGGGAGGGAGGGGGCCGAGTGCAGGGGAGGGTGCGGGGCGGGGGATGGAGCGGGCCGAGTGCGGGGCGGGGGATGGAGCGGGCCGAGTGCGGGGCGGGGGATGGAGTGGGCCAAGTGCGGGGCAGGGGAAGGAGCAGAACGAATGGGAGGGGCCAGGAAGTGACTGGGGCATGGGTGGGAGACAGACAGTGCAACCGGCAGCAAGGACCTATGTAACTGATAGAATGTTCTACTTCTCAGTGAAGTATTATTGAGAGGGAGGGATTATTACTTGAAGAATGACATATGTGCATAAAAAGAGTATTAAGGAAAGGATAGTTGCAACTCACCATATAGTGGGATTGCTGAGTCGCACATAAGCACAACAAAAAGACTGTCAGCAACTAAGTTTTCAGCCAAAATGTCCTTCATGAGCATTGGAGATACACACACACGCAGGGACAGGCATGCGTACACAATCACACACTTACGACCACAGTCTCTGGCTGCCAAGGTCAGACTCGAGTATGGCCTTCTCAGCCAGAGCTTTTGTGTGTGTGTGTGTGTGTGTGTGTGTGTGTGTGTGTGTGTGTGTGTGTGTGTGGGTGTGTGTGTGTGTGTGTGGTTTTTTTTTTTTTTGTCTAATTGTGATGGAGGCCTTTTTGGCAAAAAGTTTACTTGCTGACAGTCTTTTTGTCGTACCTATCTGAAACTCAGCATCTCTGCTATAGGGTGAGTAGCAATGATCCTTTTCATAATATTATCATTATCCCCATAAATGATATTCAGTTCTTTGATACATGTGCATAGTAACTATTTGAAATTATAATTCTTCAAATGTATGTTTCGTATGCACTATAATCACACTTACAGTCAAGTACACAGTATCAAGAAGCACATTTATTGTACTGAAACAATTGTGCCACACTAGGTACACACAAATGTGTGTGATGAAATTAAAACTCTTACTGAAGTGAGTGACACAGTGATTATTACAGTACTGCATGCTACAACTGAATAACTACTTGAGTAAGTTACGATATAGTATTTAACAAATACTAAAATCCTATTCCAGGAGTATATCAAATACCTGACTATTTTAGTGACAATGCATAAATAGTTAGCCCACCTCGCTTTATGGTTCCACTTTCAAACTACACAGCTATATATGATCAGCCCTGAGTGCCACAAAGAGAAAGTTAACATAAATGAACACTGCAGCCTGAGGTGAACATTACAGAATAAATTAGCATAAAAACAAACTATTTTTCAAAGGAATAAACAGTTCATTAATCTGATGACTGTGAGAAACTTTTACACTAGTTTGTAGTTCCAACTTCCCAATCAAAACAGGAAAATCAGCAATCAACTGTCTCACCAATTTCTGCCACTGTGGGCAGTTGTATCATCACAAACAGAGAAATCTGAGCACTAACAGGCACCTAATAAATGAGTTTAACTTTGTAGGTCAGCTATCAAATCTGCAGGCAAGGGTCATACTACACTCATCTTCAGAAAAAAAAAAACCAGAGCACCTTGAACATATTCACGGCCCATGGGTTCAAGGTCAACATAGATATTGTGGCCCAACACCACCTACTGGTAAAATGTGCATGCAGCTCTCATTTTCACTATAAACTGAAGGTAACGGATCAGTGTGACTTGAGAAGATACTCAAGATGCTTCGGAAATGTACACGCGAATCATGCCATCCAATCAGTTAGTTTGAAAGTGGGCGTATTATTGGCATAGAAAATGAGGTGCATCCATACAGTAAACTGCTGCTCATGTGGGACGAGGTGTTTCAGCAGTGCGACTGATGTGTGCAGAATGGTTCACAGAAGGCCATAAGCACAAGGAGATGGGTCAGGTCGCACCACCCAGACCACCTCCCGAGAAGATCAACACCTCGTCCAAATGGCATTGCAGGGCAGATCTTCATCCTCCTTGGCTCTGGCAGAACAGTGTAACAGTGTAACACACTGTACTATCAGGGGTGACAGTCTGTTGCCATTTATTACTACATGGGTTACGTGCATGGCGTCTACTTCACCAGTTGCCTTTGAACAACAGGTAGAAATATGCTAGATGGTAATGGGGTATGGAAAAATGTTACTGGGGACAGAAATGGCATCAGATAGTATTTTTGGATGAATCCAGATTCTGTTTGTTTGAAAGTAACTGCCACAGTTTTGTTCGCTGCATACTGGGAGCAGCATCACAGTGACACTATTCACACAAGGCACACAGTGCCAACTCAAGGCCTTATGGTGTGGGATTCTATTGTGTACAACCACAAATCACAGTAGTTGTGTGTCCAGGGTGTTGTGACAAGTGTGACTTATGTGAATGACATCCTGGGGCCTGTAGCCATACCCTTTCTGCACAACACCCCAGACAACATTTTTCAGCAAGACAATGCACGACCATATGTTGCTGCATGAACACGTGCCTTCTTGGTGTCACAGGATGTCAGCCTTTCACCCTGGCTCGCCAGATCACTAGACTTGTCAGCAATCAAAAATTTGTGGAGTATGGTGAAACATCAGGTGCAGTGCTGTGACCCAATGCCAACCACCACAGATGAACTTTGGAACCAGGTGAATGCAGCATGGATGGTTACACCACAGTACGGCATACACGCCTTTCACACATTGATGCCATCATGTATGAAACATGTTATCGGGGACCATTTGGACCCTGTGTCTATTAGGCAACAGCACACATGCTGAACCAAGGTGACTGAAATGCTAATCATTTCTGCAGAACATAGTAATTTACATGTCCTGAGACGATGGACATCCTATCTATGGTCGTTCAAGGGTTATTGTTTTCTTCTGAACATGAGTGTATCTTCCCTATATAGTACTGTGAATGGGGTATTTTGGAGGGTGGGAAAGTTATTCAGAGTATATCTGCTGAGAAAATTGAATGGAGGAGGCACATTGCCTTACGAGTGTAAGTGAGAGGGCAGTTTAAAGATGGATGGGGAAGGGGGCAGAGAAAGAGATAGGTATAGTACTGGGGGTAGTTAAAGTTATGTAATTAATTTTTGTTTGCAGATACATGTCTCCAATCATGGTACACAATGAAATCTACATGCCACAGTACTATAGCATGACACTATAAAAACCAAAACGACATGGCACAACTGCTTAATCAAGTGGAGATGGGCTGAACCACTTTGCTTTGGTTCTACTGGTAATGTGCTATGGTACTGTGGCATTGAGGTTTCAATGTTAACCATGACTGCAGACAATTATCTACCAACAAACAAACAAAATAATCATATAACTTAATTTTTTTGGTTATAATTAAAATGTTGTGGCTACCACTTTGACAAAGATTATATGATGTTGTGGCCACCAGAGCCGTGAGGTTAAAAGATGTGTTTCCCTATAACATGGTTGAAGAGAAGCTGGTGTTGGCAGCAAAGAAAGAGGTGAGACACTGTGTTATCCATATGACGGGTGTAAAGTAGCATCTGAAGATGACCATGCTGTGCGGGGTAGTGTGCTGTATAACTAGATGGTCAAATGTGCCCTTGACCATACAATTTAATGATCCTTTGCCCCTTCTTCCAGCAGAAACAATATTTTCCCGACACCTTACTTATGTTACTCCTCTTCACTGTTTTCTCAGATGTGTCTTCTTGCTACAGAGGAGTTTCATTGTTCAATTCTTTTTATGTGTTTGTTTAATTTTTTTCAGACACAAACTCAAAGATGTCAAACAAAGCTGATATAACAGATAACACAGAAAAAGCAAACAGCATTCAGGTCACAAACCATTCACTACATACCTTGTTTAGTCTAATAATTATTACACCCGCAGGTCAAAGGAGGGATATATACGAGCACCAAAGCTACACCAGTTTGCAAAAATCCTGTACCTAGATGCAATGCAGTAAGACATATCAGCACATGGAAAGTGATTTAGAAGGATAACCATTTTCTGAATTTCGGAACAACTATTCAATATTTTGTGGTTAAATTACTAAAAATTTAGTAATTAAATGCACAACTCAGAAAACTCAAACTGATACAGAATACAAGAGAACTTGCAGAAATACAAAACACAGTTACATGAGATGGACAAAAGTTGGGATGAGCACAAAAAAGTTCTTAAAGACTGTTTGATTCAGCTTTAGTCACACTCCACTGATTTCTGTGCTTTGAACTGAAAATGATAAATCCTGCAAACATGGTATATACAGTTGAATACTTACTTTGACCATCACAGATTATTGCAGGTCACAAATGATGTCAGTCAAGAATAGACTTAAGTTTTCGAAGAACTCATTTGCAAATATATATGTAAGGATAACTATTCAATACATAAGAGAATGCAGTAAGACATATAAATAAGCACTATTTTTAACACAGTAACTCATCTTTTTAAACCCCACCCCCAAACTTCTCTTGTATCAATGCCTTTAGAGACTGGTTAATAGTAAGCCTTTTAGCTCAGTAACAACATGGGCCTGAACAGTGTCACTTTCAAGACATTTATGCAGAATGGTCTGTTGAATTTCCCATGTCCTAACATGATAATATTAGCTTTCTTTTATTACTCTTTGTGATTCAAAGAAACAATCTGCTCCATTGTCCTCTAGCACTTGCCATGCCAACACGTAGTTTCTCACCACTTTTGTCTGGCCTCACTTGCCCTGTTTTGCATGGCAGCTCACACTGTCTGTCTATCTGCTACAGCCACAGTGCTGCAGTATACAGTTACTGATGGAATACTAATTGTTCTGTGTATTATGTTGTCTGTGTTATAACATATCATTAAATTGAATATCGCCCTAGACTATTTTGCAAATGCTCCATCGAATGGCTACATTCAATTCCACAGTTACTTCTTGTTCATGTGCCTTCATACTACTCAACATTTCCCCTACATACTGCACTGGTTATCTTTATTCATGCCAGTGTTTCTGGAGGATAATATTTATCATTTTGTATCTCTTACAACAAACATCAACTGTCCACAAGAGAAAAAAAAGGAGAATGATTGTTCTATCATTACTTGACCAAGACAAATAAATGTGCTTGAAACACAACTGTATTCACAGATGAAAAGGAGTTCACTGTAGATATGTTACACTAATGGCAGTTGTGAAAAGCAACAGAATAACTATATATTTAATTACTGTGTACACAGACCACTACATAAGAAGTTTATGCATTCTTCAATATAATGGAGCATGGCAATGCTGTGTTGCTAAATTTCGCATGCTGAAAATGCAATGTTTCACTACAATTGCATTTTTATAATCATATTATCCAAATAAATAGTTGATGGTAGTAGCATATTACCTGTTGGGATAGGAGTACTAGCTGTCAATGTCTCACCAGTGGAATTTTTGTACTGCTCTTGAAACTTCATGACACAAGCATAGCTGCAGAAATTACGAATAGATGAATCTGACATGGCCAAGTGATACTGCATTCGCGTGAACACTGAACACATGTCACACAACATCCTGTTGACAAATATATCAACTAATGACACTTCAATCATTACAACAATACCTACTACATATACATTGAGTTGAACAGAACAGTATTAACATATGTAGGTGGAGAATGAGTGGGGAAGGTGAGATCTATAACAACAAACAAGGGATATCAAGCATAGTAGGCTTAGGTGGAAGCAAGGTGAGGTAACAGTAGTACAGGTATTGTTTAGGAGAAGCATTAAGAAGTACCACTGCAAGACTGCAAATCCATATTATATGTTATGTAAATTTATGGTAACAGGTTCTTCCATCGGTTCTTAGTAAAACAACATAATAATAAATTAAAACCACTATATTGCATATGTTCTACAGGATTAATTTATTGAGGGTAACCTGGTTTTGGCTTACAAGGCCATCATCAGAGTTTAACTGCCTATCACCACCAAAGAAGTCACAATATTCGTAAAAAAAAAAAAAAAAAAAAAAAAAAAAAAAAAAAAAATAATTGGAAAATATCTTACTCATCTAGAATAAGGCACACACACACACACACACACAGTAAATGTCAACTTTAACAGTGCAGTAGTTATGCAATTTAAAAGGTAAAAAGTTGTACAATAAATAAATATAAAGGAAGCAAACAAGAAAAAAACATTAACACTAAACTCTAAAACAGTGCCTACATAATTGTTTACATTATAAACAAACCCAATAAAATAAAATAAAATTAGTACTTGACAATGCTGCTTCAAGAGATATTACACTTGGAAAGTGATACAGAAACAAATTAAAAGAAAGAATTAACAATCCTAAAAACAGCACATATGGAGTACATAGCAATCAGCAGAAAATAAAATGAAATGAATAAATAAAGGGAAACAGAGCAATATGAAGGAACAGATAGTGTGGGAAGTGATGAAAAAGTGAAAGGGGAAGTATTAAGCTGTATTTGGTCATTTAAGATTAAATCATGACTGTGAGCTAGAATTTTGTTGATTCCCAGGGCTTCAAACATATTGAGTCTTTGGCCTTTGTTTGCAAAGTGAAGGAAATGGGACTGTGGCTGGTAGTTGTAGCCCTCACTCAGTACATGCTCAGAAAATGTGGAGTCTTAATCCTGCAACCTCGAGCTGTGTTCGTGTTCAGCCAGTCTAGCTGCATGTCTCTGCCTGATTGACCAATATAAAACTTACCACAATCAGGACAAGTAATTTTGTATACCCCCTTGTTGGACAAAGGCCAACAACTATCTGTTGGCAGCCCTAGAAATTAATGAACATCTAGCCCACAGTCCTGATTAGACTTCTCAACTTCACATAATACTCTCAGTTTTCCATTATTTCCCATACTATCTCTTATTTCATATTGCTCCATTTTTCTATATTTATTCATTTCTTTTTTTGTGAGTAAATGAGTATGTACTCCATATATTCTGTTGTTATGACTTAATTCTTTGTTTTAATTAGTATCTGCATGAATTTTCATGTGTAATACATCTTTAAGTACTATTGTGAAGTACTAATTTTGCTTTACCTTATTTTATTGGGTTTGTTTATAATGTAGTGTTATATAATCACAGTTTTCAAGTTGAGTGTCTATGTTTTTCCCATTTGCTCCCTTTTATTTATTTATTATCTTTTAAACTGCATTACCACCACACTGTCAAAGATGACATTTACTGTATGTTTGTGCTCAATCCAGATGAGTAACATCTTTTCCAATGCCGTTTGCAAATATTATAACTTCTTTGGCGATGACAATCAGTCAAAGGCTGATGATGGACTTTTAAGCTGAAAACAAGTTAGCCTGAATAAATTAATCCTGTAGAACATATGCAGTATAGCACTTTTCATTTATTATGCAAGCTAGAGTACAATTTATGACTTGAACTTCAAAACAAAAATGGCAGTCAATAAATAAAACAGAACTGGATGAATGTTAAATGAAATGTGTTATTCAAATTAGCCTACACACCATCTCCTAAAATTGTCTGAAAATGGCATGGGCTTGGTTTTGAAATGGAGAAAGATCTAAAAAAAATGTAATGTCATTCATGATCAATGAGCTGAATGAAGTCTGTTGTTATGAATTTATATTATTTATAGCTGCTGAAATCATGGACATGTTTCAAACATTATCTTAATGAACACTGTTCACTTGTTAAAATCATCTGACAGGACATCACTAATTTGAAATTCGGAATAATTGGGATAAACTGGAGCGAAGAAAGATAGGAGAAGGAAAAATCTGGAATACACTCACAGATGTATGAATCTGCCAAAGTATAACTGAATAACTATAACCTAGCAGCTCTTTACTGTAGACATTCTTTAGATAAGGGTGGAGCGGTGATTTTCTTTAAGAACAAAATAGCTTATAGGTCTTTAGACTTGAATGAATACCGTATTGATCAACATTGTGAGGTTTGTGGAGTTGTAATCTGTACTGATTTCTCTGAAATTACTGTCCTTTCATTTTATAGGGCTCCTGCAGGCAAAACCTGTATTTAGAATCTCTGTTAATTCATCTCTTTGCAAAAACAAAAGCTATTATAATTGTAGGTGATTTTAATGTTGACTTTCTTACAGATAACATGGGAAGAAATGATTTATCACATTTAATGAATTCTTTTAACTTAACAGCACTGGTGGATTTTCTCACTAGAGTCACACTAATTCTACAAGTCGAATTGACAACATCTTCTTAAACAGCAGTAGAATTCTAAACATAACTGTAAAACTTATATTGAATGGGCTCTCAGACCATGATGGTCAACTACTTTCAATTGATAGCGTTAGCCCTCTTTGTAAGAACAACTCCTGCAGTAAAACTTTCAGAGTAATTAACACATAGACTATCAATAGCTTCTGTAATACCCTACAAAAAGTAGACTGGGACCAGATTGAGCTCTTTGACATTGTTAATGACAAGTACAATGCTTTTCTAAATGAATTTATCTGCCTATTCGAAGCGGCCTTTCCTAGAAGGACTGTCAAATCCAAACGCGAAACCTACTCTAATAAAAACTGGCTAACACTGGGCATTAAAACGTCTTGCAGAAGGAAAGGGAATCTGTATGCCTCACTCAAATCCAGTTATAGTGTAGAAAAGGAAAAACATTACAAACTATACTGCTCTATCCTTAAAAAAGTGCTAAGAAGGGCAAAGAGTATTTCTATAAAAGCAGAAATTTATGTCTCTAACAAAAAAATTAAAACCATATGGGGCATAATAAAAAGGGAAACAGGGAAAATCCCTGCTGCAGAAAACACAATAGAAATTAAAACAAATGATACCATTCATGACAATGTTGAAATAATCACTGAAATTTTTAACAACCACTTTCTAGCATCAGCAGTACAAACTGGAAAATCATATTCTGTTAATGAAGCCATGTGATCCCTTCAAAAAGCTATTAATAAAAAAACCAAGCAGATTTAAGTGTCTCCTGTCACAGTACATGAAATTGAGAATATAATTAGAAAGATGAAGAGCAAGAATTCTGTTGGCATAGATGGTATCTCTTCAAAATTACTGAAGGAGTGCTATAAGTCGATAAGCAAAATACTGTGCCACATATTCAATGAATCCATCCAGCACGGGATTGTTCCTGAGAGACTAAAGTTTGCTATTGTCAAACCTCTCTTTAAAAAAGGCAATAAAGCAGACTTTACCAACTATCGGCCTATCTCCCTTTCAACAACTTTTTCTAAAATTCTTGAGAAATTGGTTCAGAAAAGACTTCTTGAACACCTCAAGCATTATAAGGTATTAAACAGTAGTCAGTTCAGATTTCAACAGGGTGTATCAACAGAACAAACTATTTTTTCCTTCACTCATCAAATCTTAGAGTCTTTTAATAATAAATTTTCACCTGTTGGTATCTTCCGTGACCTTTCTAAGGCCTTTGATAGTGTTAATCACGAAATCCTCTTAGCAAAGGCTGAATATTATGGTATAAGTGGCTCAGTTGGCTCATGGATTAAATCCTACCTAGCTGGAAGTAAGCAGAAGGTCATGTTGAACGACTCTGAGGGGTACTCTGTGTCATCTAGCTGGGGCTCTATTGGCTGTGGTGTTCCTCAGGGCTCTGTACTTGGCCCCCTTCTCTTCCCCATCTTTATCAATGACCTTCCCCTGTGTACTAGATTTAAAACTCACTTTACTCTTTTTGCTGATGACACCTCTATCCTTATCAACAAAACTCCCAACCTCAGTCTTGAAGAATCAGCCAATATTGTCTTTAGTGAAGTATGTAATTGGTTTGTAAATAATGGGTTATCACTAAATGTTAACAAGACCCAGTTTGTACATTTCCAAGTAAGGAAAAAAGTTGAGGATCAATTAAGTATTACATTGAATGGTAGTGCATTACTGCAAGTTGAGTCAACCAAGTTTCTGGGTGTACGCATTGACAACAGTCTAAAATGGTCTGAACATATTTTGCACCTCCACATAAAACTCAGCTCAGCAACATTCGCTGTTCATATTATTTCCACTGTATGTGACCGAGACACCACAAAAACTGCTTATTTTAGTTATTTCCATGCTCTATTGCTGTATGGCATAGTTTTCTGGGGTAATAGCCACTATCCAAAAAAATATTCATTGCCCAAAAGAGAGTTATTAGGATAATGAGCGGAGTCCAGCCTAGACATTCTTGAAGGAACCTTTTCAGAAAATTAGGGACACTGACAACTGTATGCCAATATATCTACTCCCTGTTATGTTTCATTGTAAAAATGGACAATCGTACAAAACCAATGATTCATACCATACCCACAATACCAGGAGGAAGATGGACCTCCACTATGAATCAAATAAGCTTACTATTGTACAAAAAGGAGTCCATTACATGAGCTGCAAGGTGTTCAATGCTCTCCCACCATCACTGAAATTACTTATCCATGAGCTTCCCAAATTTAAACTGTGGTGTCACCGCCAGACACCACACTTGCTAGGTGGTAACTTAAATCGGCCGCGGTCCATTTAGTACATGTCGGACCCGCGTGTCGCCACTGTGTGATCGCAGACCGAGCGCCACCACAAGGCAGGTCTCAAGATACGGAATAGCACTCGCCCAGTTGTACGACGACTTTGCTAGCGACTACACTGACGAAGCCTTTCTCTCATTTGCCGGGAGACAGTTAGAATAGCCTTCAGCTAAGTCCATGGCTACGACCTAGCATGGCGCCATTAGCCTTACATAGTTTGATAGTTATCGTATGAAATGTCTCATCAAGAATGCTGTATTCACACCAAAGAATAAAAGATAAGTATTCGAGGAGCTGCATACTTTTCTTATTAGAATTCACTACTTATCCTGTTCCAGAATTCACGCCCGTCTGCGTTAGATAGCGTGCATTTCAGCCTCCTATATCTACAAGGTGTTGGCACATTCACCAACACATCATAAACAACAGCTCAAACAGTATTTACTAGATAATTTCTTCTATTCGGTAGAAGAATATTTCAGTAGAGTTAACTGTAATTGATTTTTTCATTTACTAACTTGATGTGCTATTGTGCATTACGATACTCGCAATCACTGTTAACATTACTGTGTCTTTCATTTAGCTATTAAGATCTACCATTTTTTTAATGTAATTTTTTCTATACCTATTAACGTGTATTATGTCTTATACCAGATATCCTCTTGCAAGAGGTACATTTATGTATTCCTTTTGTTTTATTTGTAATAATTCTGACACATCCTACAGCCATGCAAATGTCTCGCAGTATTGGATTTATGGGATATAAATAAATAAATCTCCAAATCTTACTGCAGGTTTTCTCAAGGAAGTGATGGATGCAAATAACCCTGATGTATGGTTACCAACAGTGCAGACAGGTTACTGATGGTGGGATATTATCTCCTGAATCCTCCATGGAAATAAAAAAGGAGTCATCTAGATTCTACACTCAACAGGTGGTGATGATTCATTATGTTCTTTGCTAAATATACTGAAAATGATTTCCTTAAGATTCCTAGAGAATTATATTAGACTAAATTAGTACTTGTTCCATAGATCATGAATACGACACTTCGTAATGATGTGGAATGTGTCAGGTTAATGAAAGGTGTCTATACAAGATATTACATTACACAAAATATTACATGACACTTAATTTTTTTTGTGGTGGGTGGGGAAATTACCCACTTACTATATCCAAAAATTCATCTAATTAGTAGAAGGAGTTGCCATTCAGAAATTCTTTTAATTTCTTTTTAAATGCTATATGGCTATCTGTCAGACTTTTGATGTTATTAGGTAAGTAACCAAAGACTTTTGTGGCAGCATAATTTACCCCCTTCTGCGCCAAAGTTAGATTTCACCTTGAGTAGTGAAGATCATCATTTCTTCTAGTGTTGTAACCATGTACACTGCTATTACTTTTGAATTCATTTGGATTGTTAATAACACATTTCATAAGTGAATATATATATATTGTGAGGCTACAGTGAAGATCCCTAGCTCTTTAAATAAGAGTCTGTAGGATGATCTTGGATGAGCTCCAGCAATTATTCTGATTACACGCTTTTATGCAATGAACACTCTTTTACTCAATGATGAGTTACCCCAGAATATGATGCCATAAGAAAGCAGAGAATGAAAATAGGAATGGTAAGCTAATTTACTGAGATGAATATCGCCAAAATTTGCGATGACCCTAATAGCATAAGTAGCTGAACTCAAACGTTTCAGCAGATCTTCAGTGTGTTATTTTTTCCAGTTCAACTCCTCATCAATGCATACACCTAGAAATTTTGAATATGCTACCTTAGCTACCGATTTCCGATCGAAGTCTATATTTATTAATTGTGTCATTCCATTTACTGTGTGACACTGCATATACTGTGTTTTGTCAAAGTTTAAAGAGAGCCCATTTGCAGAGAACCACTTAATGATTTTCTGAAAAACATTGTTTACAATTTCATCAGTTAATTCTTGTCTGTTGGGTGTGATAGCTATACTTGTATCATCGGCAGAAAGTACCAGCTTTGCAGCTTCGTGAATATAGAATGGCGAACATCAGAGGACCCAAGACCGAACCTTGCGGCACCCCATTCTTGATTGTTCCCCAGTTTGAGAAATCACCAGTTTTTTGCATATTATGTGAACTGCTTATTTCAACTTTCTGCACTCTTCCAATTAGGTATGATTTAAACCATTTAAGTGCTGTCCCATTCATACCATAGTACTTGAGCTTATCTAGACGTATTCCATGATTTACACAATCAAAAGCCTTTGAGAGATCACAAAAAATCCCAATGGGTGACTTCCAGTTACTCAGAGCATTTAATATTTCATTAGTGAAAGTATATATAGCATTTTTCATTGAAAAACCTTTCTGGAAACCAAACTGACAGTTTGTTAAAACTTTATTTTTAAAAAAGGTGTGAAGCTACTGTACAATACATTACTTTTTCAAGAATTTTGGATAACACAGTCAGAAGAGAGATTGGGCAGTAGTTGTTGACATCAGACGTATCCCCTTTTTTTATGTAGTGGTTTAACAATGGCATACTTCAGTCTATCTGGGAAAATACCCTGCTTCAGAGAGCTATTACATCTGTGGCTAAGAATCCCACTTATCTCTTGGGAACAAGCTTTTATTATCCTGTTGGAAATGCCATCAATTCCATGTGAGCTTTTATTCTTGAGAGAGTTTATTATCTTCCTAATTTCAGAAGGAGAGGTGGGTGGAATTTCAATTGTATCAAATTGTGTGGGTAAGGCCTCTTCTATTAACTGCCTTGCTTCTTCTAATAAACATTTAGATCCTATTTTCCCAACAACATTTAAAAATGATTATTCAAAACGTTTTCTACTTCTGGCTTGTTGTTTGTCAAGTTTCCATTTGCTTTGATGGTAATGCCGTCATCCTGTACTCTTGGTTGTCCTGTCTCCCTCGTAATAATATTCCAAATTATTTTGATTTTGTTATCAGAGGTACGAGGGCGGTTCAGAAAGTAACCTCCGATTGGTCACAGTGCAGGTTGTGGGGGGAGTAGCGACGCCATCTGTGCGTTCACGCACTCAACAGGTCAGTCGGCATCAAGCCGTGGTCGAGTGAATGTCGTACCTGCGCTAGTTTAGTTTTTGTGGCAGTTTGAAATGTGTGCTGCAATAGAAAACCCCGCCAAATGTGAAGTGCGTGCTGTCATAAGGTTTTTTACAGCCAAAGGATATTCTGCAGCAGCTACTCATCGTGAGCTTTGTGCCATGTACGGATCAAGAGTTATGAGTGAAGGATTTGTCCGTGAATGGGTACGTTTATTTAAAAGTGGACGAGAAAACGTTCATGATGAAGAGAGGAGTGGTAGACCATCATTGGTGACTGACGAACTCGTTCAGACAGTTGATGCAAAAGTTCGTGAAAATCGACGTTTCTCAATGTCGGAGTTGTCTACTGGTTTTCCACAGATTTCTAAGACTCTCTTGTATGAGATAGTGACAGCAAGATTGGGTTACCGTAAGTTCTGTGCACGATGGGTGCCCAAAATTCTTACCGACCACCACAAAGCTCAAAGAATGGCCTCTGCATTAGACTTTCTGTCACGTTATGAGGACGAAGGAGAACCATTATTAAACAGAATCGTGACCGGTGACGAAACCTGGATTAAGTACGTGAACCCTGAGACAAAAGAACAATCAAAGATGTGGGCACATTCAAATTCGCCTACCAAACCAAGAAAAGCCTCGCAAGATTTTTCTGCCAGAAAACTGATGGCAACGGTGTTTTGGGATGCCAAAGGGGTGTTGTTGGTTGAATTCATGGAACGTGGTACGACCATTAATCAAGACGTGTACTGTGAAACAATAAAAAAGTTACGACGGGCTATACAGAACAAACGCCGTGGTATGCTGACTTCCGGTATCATTTTTTTGCACGATAACGCCCGTCCTCACTCTGCTCACAGAACAACGGCCCTTCTTGAGTCCTTCAAGTGGGACGTTATCAACCATCCACCTTACAGCCCAGACCTGACGCCAAGTGATTATCACCTCTTCATGCATTTGAAGAAATGGCTCGGGTCACAGCAGTTTGATGATGACGAAGAGCTCAAAGATGCGGTCACAGGCTGGCTCCAGGCACAAGCAGGTGATTTTTATGCAGAAGGAATTTCAAAGCTTGTGAAGAGATACGATAAGTGCCTCAATCGCTATGGAGACTATGTAGAAAAATAGTGCAAAGATGTAGTTGTAAGATGTATATGTTAAAATATTTTTATTTAACTTCGTGTATTTTTTTAAATCAACCGGAGGTTACTTTCTGAACGTCCCTCGTATTAATAATCTCAACATCCTGTAATTGGCTTTGAAGTCACTTGGTGAAGCATAATTTGCTGTAGACAACAATGAGTCCATGGCATCTTATGAGAAAATATAGTTCTAAGCTTTATTATTAGTGGAACTCCATTACCAAAAGTTTGTCTCCATTATCATTGGCTGGTAGAAGTGGATGGATTGTGGCTGGCCAAGAGCCTCTACTGTTCAAACAAGTATTTATACGGTTTCTCACAAGTATCCCAAAAATTATGCTGATAGTCTTGTGTTTATTTAGTGATATGTTTGAATGAGTTCATGAACTGTTGTTACAATCACTTGCCTATTCCCACATTATAAAATATGGTGTCAACTGCCCTAACTTGTTGAAAAGCTGCAATGCTCTCAGAATATATACAATGTGTAGGTGATGCTATCCATTCAATCCTGAGGATTGCCACTACATTCACACATAACTACTTGGCAGCACAGAATCCAGTCTGTCCTGTTTAGCCTGCATTTTGGCAATTATTGTAACAGGTGTATTCAAGTCAGTAAGTGGTCACTGGTGTGCACATCACTGACCATTTCCACAAAAGTACTGTCACAGGAATTAGTATCATCATGAGCAGTTATGCATGAGCCTGTAGTAGTGTCAAAGTGTATACTCTCCCTTACATTGAATAGAAATAGGCTTTTAATTGAATGAGATTTTCCAAGATACAACTCTCGGTCAGGAGTTCTTGAATTCCATAGAACATGAAGTACATTAGAAACGATACACAGAGTTGAGTACAGTGTGATGATGTTAGTGAAAATCATTTAGTGTTCTAGTTTATGGCGAGATGTACAGCAGACAAGAGTTGGTAAGGTTGCACTCTACAGCACTTACACTGATATGGGCCCAGCTTTCAATTTGATCTCAACAAGGGGAGTCATGGAATTGTATACATCTACAAAGATGGCCCTTGTGTATTTGGCCCTTGTTTTTGCTGGGACATCTATTACCTCACAGCACAGACATGTCAGATTCTTTAAATATCTCTTGTAGTCACAGACAGAGTGACCTGGTCTGTGCCAGTGGTGTCAGCCTCTCAACATGTATTCTTGTAACCCAGGTAATGAAACCTACATCCCCTTAGAGACACACAATATTCCACTGTCTTGCTGTAGTGTGCTGAAGCAAGTTCAGAGGTTACAGATGTAGAGGACTGGTGGTTATTATGAGAGTCCAGGAGTTGCTGAATTCCCTAACTCACCAATTTTGATGAAGTTGTCTGAGGTGCTGGACACTGGTCATGATGTAGAAGGCAACTAGTAGCTTACCAAAAGGTGTGCATGTGAGAGGGAAAGAGAGAGAATATTCATAAGAATTAGAAGATACATTGCATACCTAAGTCCTACATTACAATTCAATTCATATTTCCAGTACGTTTAGTGTACAATTTAGATCTCCAACACATCGAGTAGAAATTTGGAACTGCAAAAAAATTAATTCAATCCCACTACATATCCTGAACTCACCGCTTTGTAGGTGTGGCACTGACTGAGTACTGGTACAATGCCAGACAATTAAGTGAACACATCAGAAGGTGGACACCCCTAGCAGTTACACGCTTAATCATATCAAAATTGTACTTCTTCACCTGTAACAAGTTCGAGAACAAAATGTATTATTATGTACATTTGTATTTATTTGTGTAAACTAGTATTCAATCTGCAAAAATTAAAAAGAAAATACTTACCTTGCACCAGTTACATGGAACAATTCTCCGATTTGCCAGTATGAACACATTCATACAGGTTCTGCAACAGAACCTGCGAGGTACTTCATCATAATACGCCACGTAATTATCTGCATTTGACAGGTCAAAATATTTCCTACATACATTACACTGATCTGCAAACACACAGATAACGAATAATACAGTAAAATTGAGACTATGAGAATAGTAAGGACACAAAAAATAAAAAGGAACATTTGGAAGAAGACATTACCAATTTTATTTTATTTATAGAATCAATATTCAGATATAACATGCCAATTTTCAAAAATTATCTGCTATACAAATTCAAATAATAATAATAAAACACTTTCACCGCACCAGACTAAGTTTTCATGTTTTGATTTAACTATTATGTTCCAATGTTGAAACGACAAACCTGCTGACATTCTAAGAGGACCAGGTTCCCCCAGTTACAAGATTTTTTTAAAACAATGGAGGTGCAGTTGTGCTATTTATATTTTGATCTTCAATGCAATACTGGAAAATCCAAGGCAGAATATAAATAACAGAACACTATATATAAAGTCAAGCAGTTGATACATGAATGGAAATATCTGACTGATTATGTTCTTCTGAGCAGAGTTCACAGTCAAGTAGAACTCTTTGAAGGACAAAGGCAAAAATCTTAAAATGTAACTTTAATTTCAATCATCACAATCGCAAGTTTGGTCTTACGTTCATTTTCAAGTATATTGTAATGACAATACAGTTGAAATTAGAATTATGGTGACTGAAATTTTTTTTAAAAATTCAGAAAGGTGGGCCATGGTAGTTGTCACCAATAGAACCCCTGCCAAAGGCCTTATCACCACTGAATGCAGCTACTCTCAACATCCTGTCAATTCCAAACCCACAATGCCATTCGTACATATGACAAACTACATCCTCACATTCTTTTTTGAGCAAAAAAATATAAAAATACATCTGTGATTGAGTGCACAGACATTCACAGCACTCTCATATGCCAACCTGTCATGGCTCACTTGGAAAAATCCTTCCTGGCCACCCAGGATCCTTCACGGTCACTGATGTTCAGGTTCACAGATAGTAAATTCAAAACTTTGAACCAAGACCAAGGGGAACACACTGTTATCATACCTCCACAACCTCAATACATAATTCCCTACTTGTTCTCCTGTTTCTTTTCAGTTCAGCATGCCATATCCTGGATCTCTTCTTGCACCTCTTATGTGGCCCCATAAAAAGCTCCGTTTGTTTGAAACCCATCAACAAGATTTTCTTTCAAATGCTGCCATTCTTTCAAGATGAAGGTATCTCCATTGCAGTCTTGCTACCCATGGATAACCCATCTGCAGTAATGAGAGACTCCTTACTCAGTAAGCTGAAGGCTTGACAAATATGCACAAAATCCCAATACTAATCCACAAACCAATCTCCAATGCCACATCCTTCCTTTGTCTCCACAGCCCCAAACTATCTGTGAAGGAGCACACTACTTATTACCGAACATAATCCTGGCCCAGAACAGATTAACTGTATTGTCACTTAGGACCTTGACCATGTTATATCATCCCCTAAAATAAGAAATAGCCTCCCAAAAATCCTCTTCTACTTCTCTCATAGACATATTTCACAGTCCACCCAACCTATGAAATATCCTGGTTTTTCTTTATACCACTCCTACATCCAACTCCTTGCTACATGGGTCACACCAGTACAAAAAGCTGAAGGGCAATACATGTCCGAAGCATCCAATCAACACATCCTATTCCAGACATCACAGGTCTAACCTACACCATTAGTGGCATTGTCACTTATGAAAGGCACCCACATCTTATACCAAGTCTACTGCAGTTTCTGCACAGCCTTTTACATGGTCATGGACACCAACCAGTTATCTGTCTTAGTGAACGGTTATTGGCAAACCATAGTCAGGGTGAAAGTTGGGCACCCAGTGGCACAGCAGGATACCAAATATGACAAGAGTCCTCTGCGTTGCAGTCAGATAGGCTGACTGCTCAGCTACAGAGATCCCTTCCATTGCCTTCTCAGCTGTTTCTTTCTTTTCAACTGTTTGTTCTTACAAACATTTCTGCCTCCTTTCTGTTTCTCCACATCTGCACTATATAAATACTCCTGACTCAAACCAAGCTTTTATTTGATATGACTTGGCCTGCCTATAGTATTCCCAACATCTCTTATTTAGCTATTATCACAGAAGATACAGCAACTGACTTTCCCTTCTGCCAGCCTTCAGTAATTTATATCATGATGCTCCAGACTGTTACATCAAAACACATTACATAAAAGAACCACAAGAATAGGTTAACTTATAGGTCCACTTTTATTTTCATTTTTTGAATAAGTTTATTTTGGGGTGAAAAGCACACAAACTGTGTTTTGTTTAATTCATATTTATTTAATGGAAACTAATGTTTCTTTTATTCAATCATATTTCGAGCTATTTAATATTACATTCCCAGCCTGTGTTATGACCAAAGACTGTCACTTTTGGCAACTTTTCTTTTCGAGGCATATTTCGTTGCACACTTTATGGATGCTAGTTCATATAAAGCAGTTAATGCTGGGCTGCAGCATACTTTTCTCATGTTGGATTTTTTTCTGTTTTTAATAGGTTTCATGTAGGTTTACGCATTTTATTATTTATATAACTGGTAATGACTTTTAAACAAGAGTACACTGAATTAAGAGAGTATTTTTTGACTATAACAACTTTTTCCTATAAGCTATCGAAAGTTTCTCAAAGACAGTTCACAGCTGAAGTGTTCATGGACTGTCATTAGCTGATACTCATGTCCAAGTTTTCATTTTTCTCCTGCATTTACATTACTGCATCACAGTTCAAGTATGGAGATGCTTTTGATGGCTTAGCAGACTAATCCTGGCATGAAACATGTGACCACATACGTTACACATAAGAAGGTGGAGGGAATGGCTGGGCTTGACAAATTTTACATCTCTGACATTCTTGCTCAAAATGTATGACAGTAGCTGAAGTAATTGTGCGCCAGTGATTATGATCTTCTGCTGTAGCACATCAATTACTCGGGTCAATATTTAGACTTTTTAGATTCTTCTGAAATTGGTTCTTCAGAGGAGCACCATGGGACTTCACTTCACAATAAAAAATTTGTCAATGAAGTCCATTGTTTCTCGTTCACTGGACATGCCCAATCTATCGGAGCTGGTGATCAGCAACTGTGGCTTTTATACTGTACATCTTTGCCTTCTCAAGAATAGTAGTGGTTGATACGAGGTCATCCCATTTTATGTTCATAATGTATCTAAGATTCTGTTGGTTAAAGTGTTGTAATTTCTTAAGATCACAATGATATTGTGTGCAGGTTTTGCAACTGTAGAGCAGGGTAGAAACAACTGTTTGATACACCACCAGTATGGTGCATAGTGTCAGATCTTTATCTGGGTAAAGCCTATGTAGGAAATGTCCAAAAGCAACATGTGGAGCACGAATCCTGTTTTCTCCATGTCCTTTTACAATGAGCAATTAGTCAGTAAGATACTTCCTAGATAGAGGAAGTCATCTACTTGTTACAAAGGTGTACTGGAATAGAGATACTGAAATCTGGAGACTGTTCCAGGAGCTGGCTGTGAAGTACCTTTGTTTTTTGGCTTTTGATAGTCAGGCCAAACTGTTCATATGCAGTACTGAAACGATTTACAGACAGTTGCAGCTCTGTGGGTGTGTGAGCTGGAGAAGCACTGTTGTCTACATATTGCAGTTCAGTAACTTAAGTCAAACTTGTGGGACCTTTCAGAATACTGTCTGGATTTTTTCAGATAGATATTTTCAGAAGAGATTATTAATTTCCATGCAGTTTTGTCATGTCAGTGACACGTTTTTATGTGGTGAACTTTTCATGAGATGACATATCTTATTACTAAATCACTGATAAAGATATTTTGAGTCTGTTCTGTATCCAGTTAAATTTGTGGCTGATTCAGTCAGCAGATCTGGTACCAAGAATTTTGCTAGACACAACAACCACTTACACACTGCTAAGAGCACTTTTCACCTTTAAATAAGAACTACTTCTATGGGAAAAAACCAACAGAATAATCCATTACAAGGACAGTTTACTTCATTAGTTGAAGTAACACATTGTTTAGTGCATTCTGCGAGCTTAATCAAGTGGGTATTTCCTTCCTAGCCTGGATTTTCCAGAAACAGCACACAGAGAACAACTTTTCTCCTGACATTACTGGTGCTAATAAGGACTAACTTCTGCTGAAATCTCATAATTATCATCTCTTACACATGCAAATAAAAAAATTTAACACACAACAGTTTTGTCTTAAAAAAGCTTGAAGAGCAAATCTAACAATTACAGAATTCTAAGTAAATATACTATGTTAGTAAATCATTATCATTATGGCCAGTTTCTCACCTGCAATAATTCTGTTAACAAATTTAAATGCAGCAAAACATGGTTCACTGCACAATTTGTTATAGACACCATTCAACATCACTTCGATAGTCACCAGCTTCTCATTATTACAGACAGCACACTGATGAATTACTGGTGGAGGTTTTTTATTACCACTCATGTAATCATATTTTTCCATACATTTCTGGCTGCAAAATTCCTGAAATTCATATGCAAATTACTTACCACTGCTTTAACTGAAGAAACATGTCATAAATTGCACATTCCCATAAATATTTCAGCATTTTAATGACTGATTTATTTTGGCATGAGTTTTGTTGCAAAACCATTGTACATAAATCACATGTTCATAATTCTGATGTTTGTGTTAACTGTTACAACATTTGTTGATGTTGATTTTATGTCCGTAGTAGTGGAAATAAAATGAGGCAGCTGACTTTCTCAGTAGATGATTGCGGTGTTTGCATTTAGGCTTTAACTTGTAATGTCAAATAAATGAAAAAAAAAACTGATTTAAACAATATAATATTCTGCAGGAGATGATCAGTTATATGAACAGAGGTAATACATTACTCAAAATTGAAGAGAAATTGTAAAAAACATTACATGAAGTGTCGTTGAGTGTCATTCTTCATAAAACTTCATGGAAAGTAGTAACTTCTCAGTTGTTAACAATGTTTGCCATCAGCATCTACATGGGAGACTACCTCCAGAGGTCCTGGTACAGTGAGAATATACTATGCTTTTCTGTCTATTTGCTCTGCTCTATCCGAAACCAGTGGTGAGGCAACTGTGGTGCACTACAGGCCATAGATGAAAGGGGAGCTGTGGAGATGTGTGTGGATGAACAGATGTGCAGCTGTTGAGCAACTGACAGGCCATATGAACCAAGGGGCTAGCAACAGTGTCTCCTCAATGTCTATTCAGCAAATGTTGCTGCATATGGGGCTCCACAGCGAGCACGTTGTTCATCCACCTGTACTGACTGTACAGCCATGCAACAATCGTTGGTAGGGTCCAGGCCAGAGAAGGGAGCATTATGGCCTGTGGTGTGTTTTTATGGCATTCTCTAGATGATCTCACCATTCTGGAAGGCACAATGTATTGACAAGTATGCATCTATCCTTGGGAACCATGTCCAGCCTGACATGCAGTTTGTCTTTTATGCGGCATGAGGGCATTTACCAGCAGGTCAATGAAATGTGTCACACAGCTTGGAGTGTATTTATATGGTTTGAAGAGCACCACGATGAGTTCACTGTACTCCCTGGAGTTAAACGCAATAAACAGTCTGTGTGATCACATCAATCAGATTGTTCATACCACGAATCCTCAACCGAGGAACCTAGTGCACCTGCCCATGGCACTGGAGTTGGCGTGGCTCCACATTCGCATTGGTACCTTCCAGAACCTCACTGACACACTTCCTGTATGTCTGTGGAGCAAAAGGTGGTTATTCAGGCTTTTGACAGGCGGTCATAGTAATGTGACTGAACTATGTACATATATGGTTTCTATATCCTTATTTGAAGATGTAACTTTTTTGTTACTTTTACATCAGTTGCTTGTTCAGATATTGTCCAAACAACTTAGTGCAAATATCTGAATTCCATATGTGGCAACTGATGGTACTACTCAACAGTACTATTAAAGATACCACTTTTTCCTTTAAATAATTTCCTTTTTGGAAACAGAGAGGTTTGGGGGGCTTGGCTCCCTTCTGCACCTTTCCAGTCATTTTTATTTACCACCTTTACTGTGTTGTCTAAATATTTTGATTTTTCTATGCATTCCAGTTTTTGTCTGCACTGAAGTAGCATTATAAAACTCTCCACTTGATTTGGCTTATATTTAATTCGCCGCCTCTTCAAGGAATGTGGCAACGTATCGAACCCTAAAGTTCCTTCATTTTTATTTATTTCAAAGCTTAGGCCCAACATTGTTGATTCCAGAGAAAATTTATTCCCTGGTCTGCCAAAGCCCCACTTAAGTGCAAAGAAATTAAATGACAGATGTGTGGGTGCCCAATAATTTTGCAGCCATTTTTTTGTTTTAGGCAATCAAATAATATCATAAGTCAGCCTCAATGCAGAATAAATGGGGAGAACCATTGACAGAAGGGGGAGAGCGGAGGGAGAAAGTCACGAGAGAGCAAGGCAGATGCCAGACAGAGATTCATTGGAAGAATCCTCAGGAAATGTAGTCCATCACATAGAGGAAATGGAGAAGATGCAAAGACGAGCACCCAGTTTCATCACAGGTTCATTTAGTAAACAAGACAGTGTCAGGGAGATGTTCAGGCAGGTCCAGTCGCAGACGCTGCATGAAAGACGTTCTCATCATCTATTGTTGAAAGTTCCAAGAACGTACACTCCTATAGTGTCAACCAATATATTGCTTCCTCCTACGTGTATCTCATGAAAAGCCATGAAGATAAAATTAGAGAGATTGAACCCCATAGGGATGTTTACTAGTGATCGCTCTTCCCATGAACCATATGCGACTGGAACAGGTAAAGGGGGAAGTGAAGTGGCACTTGCACACAAAGTACACCTCCCCCCCCCCCCCCCCCCACTACACACTGTAAGAAGGTTTGCAGAGCATAAATGTAGATCCAGACTGACCGAAGGAAAACATTTATGAACACCCAAGGACTGCTTCATAAGACATAAAAAAAAAGATAAGTTTGTAATAATGCTAGTTGGCCAACGGGAGCGTAACTTACATTTTGTGTATAGTAAGGACTTCGTTTCCTGTACATCACAGTGAAAGAAGTACAGCAGGTGCACAGCTGTAAAGGTTGTATGAGTCATGTGTAAGATTATATTACTTTTTCCCCAGTAATGAAATGCTTCATTGAAACTAAATAAGCATCCTAATTGTTCACGATTTTCTTCACTCCTGATCTTCAGTACTGGTACGCCTGCCAGAGGACAAATAACAGGCAACAACTGTTTCACAGATCCTACATTAACTACCTGGGATGCGATAAGCTGCTTCATTCTTCTCATTATCTTAAACTTGTAACAGGGAGGAAGGTATAGGAAAAGCAGGATGGCTAACTCAGTACTTGTAACTCAACAAACTAGATGATAACATGCCCCAGGGACAACCACGATAGCATGTAGTACCAGGAAATTTGTAGTCCATCATGGAAGCTATTCTTAAGGTAGGGCTTTGGATTTAGGGAATTGCAGCAATGGCGTTAAAATAATTTTTTAAGTAAAAAAACATCTTTAAAGTGGAAAATGCTTTATAAGGCATGTAATGGACTAATTAAAAAACAGGAGATAATATATTAAAAGTACAGCTTATGCACTTTTATCATAATTATACTTAGAAAATAATGAACAACAAGCTGCTATAGAGAAAAATCTAAACAAACATCACAAGACAGACAAAAATTACCTTAAATTGACCTCGGTCACCAACAGGAGCCAAGAAACCTTCAGATCCACCTGATATATCCTTCTGACAATAACTACAAACTTTAAGTCCTTTCTTGAATTCTTCAAGACATGTACTGCGACAGAATTGCCTGATGTCAAATCCGAAGCGCACACAGTACTTTCCCAGGCTACCACTAGGCACAGCACTCTTGCAAAAACAACAGAATCCACCAAGGTCTTTCTGAAATTTTGCTGAAACACAATAATGATGAATTTATTATTAAAATCTCAAATAAGACACAAAGACCCATTTAAAACTACATATGAAATAAGTGGTGTAGTTCGCAATAACACTGAAGATTCCAGAAGCTTTAGTTTGATAGTTTAAACAACTTTAACTGAATAATCACTCTACCACACTTTATGCAAATATTCAATGACTTTATTTCAATGGTACTGAACCATTTCATGATGTCAGTTCTACAGTAATAGCTTGAAACAAAAAAATGAACAGCATACAATAATTTGAAATTGAGTAAGTTGTAAGCAGTTGATCCTAATTCTGCCGCATAACTGACAAGAAAATTACAATATACACTCTCTGAAGAAAATATTATCATCCCTTAAAAAAAAAAAGAGCACAGTAGTCCCTGTGGAGTGCTGTTGACAGTGTTTGAACTGGCACCAGGTGACCAAGTGAGCTTTCATCAATAACTTAAGTCATGGCAGTGATGTGTTGTGTATATGCCAGTCGATTGTACGGAATCAGCAATTTAAGATAGGTCAATGTGAAGCTGTACAGAAAGGAGCTACTGTGACTGAACATACCCGTACCCACACTGTGAATGAAATTGTCTTATTTGCTAATATATCAAAGCAAACTGTCCAGCATTTCTAGATGGAATGGTGTATCACTCACAGCCACCCAAGAATAGTGGTTGGAAAAAGGGCCAACTGGCAGTGGCTGGATACCAGTGTCATCCCTTTTCAATGACAATCAGTTTAAAATCTGACATGAATTGCTGCTGTCAGTGAATGCAGGTCAATCTCAACTTGTTTCCAAGCAAACTCTGTGAAGGGAACTGCTAGTAATGAGCATTTGAGGACTGCTTCTGCACAAAAAGCCACTGCTCACAGTGGCACAGAAATCTGCATGTCTTCAGTGTGTCAAATAACACACAAACAGGACAGAGTTGCCTGGAGGAATGTAATATGTCTGCAGAAGATGCAATTTTGCCTCTGTTCACATAGTGCAAGTCACCGAGTGCGCCAAAAGCTGAATAAAGCATTTAACGGCAATGTGTGGAGGTCTGGCTCTGTGATGTCTAGGGTGTGTGCTGTTTTCATGTCATGACTTTGGCCCACTCATTCAGGTTACCATGAACACAAACTTGGATGCATATGTTAAAATTCTTGATGACCAGATATTGTCCTTTGTTTCACATCTTCAGCATGAGTATGCTGTGGACATTCTGCACTTTTCCAAGTTAACAACATCTGTGTTGACAGGGCTGTATACATAAATTCCCAGTTTAATAAGCATTCAGGTACCTTATCACACATCAAATGGCCTGCTAAACCATCCAGTCTTAATTCCACAGAAAATACCTGGAACTATCGCAAACAGCAGATGAAACATAGCAACTGGCATCTTCACAATCTAGTAGCTCTACAGGATGTAATCATCAATAAATGTCTTTAATTTGTAATCTAACAGACCAAGATTCACCAAATGTAGTGTATGATACATCTGATTACTAAACGTCATGATACACTGTAATTTCATTACGTAAACATATTTTTGCAGCTATGTCTTAATTTTCAACTTGTGCTAATCACTGCATAGTGGCACTATGAATAATAAGTAGCCTACAAGTGGAAGTACTTCAATAGAATTCTACAGAATAATGTATGTGACTGGCCATAATGTAAACAATTTTCAATTTACTAGTCTTCAGTAGGCATTTAAACACTGTTTGTTTTTGTGTAGTATGCTGAAAATTTGTTATGAGAATTAGCATTATTATGGAGAGTTCAAATTCCATTTCATTTTCAATGAAAATTTACGTATAATAACTTTAATTATTCATGTAATTTATTCTACAAAAATGAAATGAAATGATTGTGTGGCATTGTTGGCCGGGAGGCCCCATATGGGGAAGTTCAGCTGCCAGTTGAAAGTCTTATTTCAGTCAATGCCACATTTGGTGACGTGTGTGTCAGTGATGATGATGAAAGGATGATGATGACAACACAACACCCAGTCCACGAAGAGAGAAAATGTCCAACCCAGCTGGGAATTGAACCCGGGCCCGCTCCTTGGTAGGCAAACACGTTACCAGTCAGCTAAGCAGGCGGACATTTATTTTACAAAATTTAGCATAAGAAATCTTTGCAACTGATAAAATCTTTAATTGAAAAATGCTTTAATATTTTATTGACCTTCATGCCACATATGAAATTATTTGTACTAATCTTTTATCACTGTAGTTTTTATACAACCGTTACTATTATGATACTGATAATACAATTTGTGTTAGGATCCTCCAAAAGGTCCATTGTTTGGCCAAATCAGATAGTAGTTAGAGGTTATAAGAGAGTGACTGTCAATAGTAACAGTTATAGAATCATCTGATGATGATGATGAAGTGGAAGAGCTATTAATAAATGAAGAATGCAGTGGGATTCTGGTTGTGAGAAAACTATTTACTATCATGTAAGTGTTGTGTGTCAGCCAAGAGGTACACAACAAATACCACGAGATGGCGCAACCACACAGACACAACCACTCGCCTGGCATTCTCAGTTCCATGCAGCAGCCTCCAGATAGCACTCACAAACAGAGACATCTTCCTGCTTCAGCGGCACTTCCTCCAATGCGTCATACTCGACTGCCGATAGAGTGGACAGCAGCTAGTAAGGAACACTGTCAACTACTCACTAATTTGCTTCTGGAGGAGATGGAAATTCTTCCGCTAACATGTTCAAAACATGACACGCTGCAGACACACTGACAGTTCCACACCAGCAATTAGACAGTTCACTTCAGTGCCTGCAGTCAGCTCAGTGAAGTACTCTGAAGACTACCTCTGACTTGGCACTCGCTATTTATGGAGAACTTTAAACATTCCAGAGTGTCTGTTCAATTACACACAGTTCCCCACAGTCGTTTAATGAACAAAGTAAGAGTATATGGACTATCAGACCAATTGTGTGATTGGATTGAGGAGTTCCTAGATAACAGGATGCAGCATGTCATTCTCAATGGAGAGAAGTCTTCCGAAGCAAGAGTGATTTCAGGTGTGCCGCAGGGGAGTGTCATAGGACCGTTGCTATTCACAATATACATAAATGACCTTGTGGATGACATCGGAAGTTCACTGAGGCTTTTTGCAGATGATGCTGTGGTGTATCGAGAGGTTGTAACAATGGAAAATTGTACCGAAATGCAGGAGGATCTGCAGCGAATTGACGCATGGTGCAGGGAATGGGAATTGAATCTCAATGTAGACAAGTGTAATGTGCTGCGAATACACAGAAAGATAGATCCTTTATCATTTAGCTACAAAATAGCAGGTCAGTAACTGGAAGCAGTTAATACCATAAATTATCTGGGAGTACACATTAGGAGTGATTTAAAATGGAATGATCATATAATGTTGATCGTCAGTAAAGCAGATGCCAGACTGAGATTCATTGGAAGAATCCTAAGGAAATGCAATCCGAAAACAAAGGAAGTAGGTTACAGTACGCTTGTTCGCCCACTGCTTGAATACTGCTCACCAGTGTGGGATCCGTACCAGATAGGGTTGATAGAAGATATAGAGAAGATCCAACGGAGAGCAGCGCGCTTCGTTACAGGATCATTTAGTAATCGCGAAAGCGTAACGGAGATGATAGATAAACTCCAGTGGAAGACTCTGCAGGAGAGACGCTCAGTAGCTCGGTACGGGCTTTTGTCAAAGTTTCGAGAACATACCTTCACCGAAGAGTCAAGCAGTATATTGCTCCCTCCTATGTATATCTCGCGAAGAGATCATGAGGATAAAATCAGAGAGATTAGAGCCCACACAGAGGCATACTGACAATCCTTCTTTCCACGAACAATACGAGACTGGAATAGAAGGGAGAACCGATAGAGGTACTCAAGGTACCCTCCGCCACACACCGTCAGGTGGCTTGCGGAGTATGGAAGTAGATGTAGATATAGTGATGAATTATAGACTGCCAAGAGACAACAAAGTTAATTAGATATCATTGCATTATGTATAGAACATCAAGTGCCATGCATCAAACTGTATTGAAGGTAAGTACCATTTTGTAACATACTGTTAATGAATGTTATTTGCTATTTTTTTATCATGTTGCCACATCTTTCCTAGAGTGCCACCCTATTGAAGAAGTGTTTCTTTGCAACTGTGCACATCAGCCACCATTATGGAACTATAGCTGGTAGACCATTTTCTGTTACCATGGATATTTGGACTGAATTAATAGTAGCATTCAGTTACTATATTCACATACTTTGGTGATGAAGGCAAACTTTAAAAAGTGACGACATTTTTCAGCAGTCAACTTTTGGCGATATGGACAAACTTTAAAGACGCTGACAATTTTTCAACAATATCAACATTTGGCAATGAGAAAAACTGGAAATTGTTGACGTTAATGCAAACCCACAACATTCTCAACAACATTAGGTGATGAATTAAATGAAACAATACTGGCCAAAAAGAGAAATGTTACTAAGCAGGAGATGTTTTATTTTTACTTAAACTTACAGAGCATGATTCTTTGGTTCGATTTTTGTGGCAACACAGCATGGCTTAAAATATTCTGTTCACAGTACATTCTAGGACTGCTAATCTAGTATTTGGCTCCATGGAAGGTGAATACCAGCCAAAGGAAATGGACCTCAATGGCCATTAGAGGGCACAGTATCGAATTAGTGCCGTACCTGCACAGTGAGCACACCACTCATCTCTCATGTAATACACCGGGCAGTAGTGTTCCTTGCAGTCAGTATGAATAATGCTACCCAGCAAACAGTCACTCAGTTCTGTAATTGCATCTGATATTGTCAGTTACTATCATCGCTGTACTATGGCCTATTTGATGAAAATTTCGCTAGGCACTTCCTCCTCCTCTCCGATCATATTTCAGATTGTCTATCTCTTTGTTCTTGGTCTGTTGACATTGTGGTGGTGAAGGTTTTTGCTTTGCACCTCATTACTGCAGAGGTTGCTATGGGCTTGTCCCGGCCTGTGTCCTGTCTGCTGTTAGCCATATTTAGCACAGCTACTGCTTGATATCATGTTCTTTTCCACATGCAGCCTTCCATCTTGTGGCTTCATCCATTTCTCTACTGAGTACAGACGAGTGTGTTGATATATGGCTACTTGCGGGTATAGCATAGGCGACAAGGAAAAAAATTTGTTTGGTACCACGGATACTAAATTAGCTTGCCTGCTGGAGCAAAAGCAGCAGCTGATGCAACAGCAGCAGCTACATACAGACCTGTTCGAAAGGCACTATCCTCCATTGCATCAGGCTTCATTCTTCAGGCTTCAGTAACCCCCTTCCCCTGCAACTGACGCCCAAATATGTCCATCATTTCTGCCTTTCGATAACGCTACAGAGGAATGGGACACACATTTGTATTTACTGAAGCAACTTGGCGTTTCAAGTCAGGGATAATTCATTGCAGCAATCATTATTTCTGTCATGGGCATCACCTGACATGTTTTCTATCCTACAAAAAACAGCTCCACAGTCTGACCCCATCATGCTCTCCTTTCAGGAGACATCCGTTCCCATAGATATCATGTGGTTGCCTCCAGGCTTGAGTCTCACCACTAACAGCCAGGACTATCACTGACTTGCAAGGTCTCAGCTGAAAATACAATTTCGCTTGGACCTATCAAGGCTGCAAGGCTTTGTAGGCAGTGAAAGACATCTTGCGCATTGCACGCTTGTTTAGAATTGCACAGGCTGCTAATGAACTATTCATGGGGAGGCCAGAAGTTCCAGTGGTTAATGCACCACCATAGTCTCCGCGCCCACATCTCAAGTCCAACATCTTATTGCACCTGATCCTCTGGTTGCCCAAGTCGATGCTCACGGGGACTGCTCCACTCATACCTGTAATGTTTCTCCACTCACTCCCAAGCAGACTGCCCAGATCGGTGGGAATCCGGCACATGCTATGGTAAAGAGGGACATTTCCACTCTGTGTGTTGAAGCTGTGCAACCTGCTCCCATCTGCCCCATGAGTGCACCAGGACACCCTACATGTGCTGTAGTCAGCAGTTCCCCTGAGTGACCCCTTCATGTGGAAACTGTTTCTCATACTTCACATTTCTCACCAGGATGTTAATTTTCATGTGGATACAGAACCACTGTTTCTTTGATAAATCAGGTGACATATGTACAACTGGTCTCACTTGAGTTGTCCCCAACCTCATGGCATTTGGTGGCCTATGAGGACAGTTCTATTCCTCTTTGTGGGCAGAACCCAGTCATTGCAGCCTACAAACGTGTTATGCAGCATATTACATGTCACTGACCACCTGCCAGCCTTGACAAATTAATGTTGTTTGTATTTTCTCTCTCTGATGAAGTCCAGGTCACACCAACCCCAGTCCCATTCCAGAAACTGGACACTCTCTGTAGTGAATTTGCAACTATATTTTAGCCAGGTGTGGTGTGTACCTCAATCTTTCAGGTGCACATTGCCCTTTGGCAGGGCACAATGCCTCATTTTTAGGATGCCACACGAATGCTAGCTGCCTAACATGCTGATGTGAATCAGAAGCTATATCATCTCCTGGCTTGTTTGTTTTGTTTTAGGGTGCAAAAACCACTAGGGTCATACACGCCTATGTCAAAACTGCAGAACACAAAGACAGTGAAGAGTTAAAAAATGACTGCACATCATTCCCCATAGACGTAAGAGAAGACAGCTAGAAGCAGGGACGTGGAGGATGGTCTATAAAATACACCATAAAGAAACAGAGATCCCGAACTAAAATTTAAATGGCCTTCACCATATTGCTATGACGGATATAAGGTGAAATGCAGTCGACACCCCACACGTCATTTGCTAAAACGGCCGATAACGCAGACAGCAAACCCAAGTGGGGCTGTTAATGGTTAAAAAATGGGCATTCCGTCAGGAAATGGTGCACAGTTAAAACTTGGACACAATGTGTATGAAGTGGTGGGGGAGTGCTACTTAACAAATGATGATGGCTAAAAAGGCAGTGCCCAATATACAACCTAGTTAAAATGACCTCCTCAAGGCGGGAGGGCCGAGAGGAGGTTGTCCAAGCTACTGGGACAGGCTTAACAACTTGGAGCTTATTCCCATTTCCACAGAAAACGATTCATGACACGTGTGAACAAAGTGATGAGGTGGTCAACTGCAAAACAGCGCACTCAAAATCCACAGTGTGCAGTGGTTAGTAAATTGTGAGACTCGAGCCACCATGTCAGCCGGGCATGAATCATATGTTTCATCATCTTGCAAACACAGCTGGTGAGAGAGATGGTGTAGTAGCTAGAAGGAAGTCGTCTGTCCTTTCTGGACTCAGGTATGGGTACGACAGTGGCTTCACACCAGCATCTGGGAAATTTGCCCTCTGTCCAGATGCAGTTGTATGTGTTAAGCAGAAAGTGCTTGCTCGCAAGAGAAAGATGCTGCAACACCTGAATGTGAACAGCATCTGGCCCTGGGAGGGGGGGATGAAGTGAGAGCATGATCTATCTCCCTCACAGTAAAGACTGATTGTAGCACTCACGATTCTGAGAAGAGAAGGATATGACCTGAGCCTCCTCTGCTCATTTCCAATAGAGGGAGACTGGATGATACAGTGAAGAGCTCGAAATTTCTGCAACATGGTGGCCCAAGGTGTTGGAGATAGCAATAGGGTCCATGATGACATTGTCTGCTACCATCAGGCCAGAAATTGGGGAATGGATCTTGGTCCCAGACAGCTGTTGGAGGTTGGCCCACATGGCAGAGGAGGGAGTGGAACTGTTAAAAGAAATAGTGAATGAAATCCAGCTAGCTTTTTTTGCTGTCCCGAATAATGTGATGGCACTGTGCACCCATCTGTTTATAATTAATGCAGCTCGCCATCATAGGATGATGGTTATAAATGCGGAATTGCATCATGGCATGGCTCAGTCCACCAAGGAACCTGGACACAGCATGGTAAAGAGGAAGTGCGGGGAACGGAACATTCTGCAGTGGTAAGGATAACGTTTGTAAGATAGTCCCTCTGGTAATCACAACTGGAGAAATCATGTTTGTCAAAGGTCACCAAGGAGGAGTAAAGCCACCAGTCAGCCTTGTTATGCTGCCATTTGGGTGTGCATGCAGGTGGGGTAGGAGTCAGCAAACAGATAGCATACGGGAAATGGTTGCTTGAGTAGGTGTCAGAAAGAACGAACCACTCAAGACAATGGGCAAGCTGGGCAGTGCAGAAGGATAGGTCCAAATGCAAACAGGTGTGCGAGGAGTCGGAAAGGAATGTGGATGCTCCTGTGTTAAGGCAGAAGAGGTTGAGTTGATTGTGAAGGTCAGCCAAAAAGGCACCTCTCTGACAGGCTCTGAGAGAGCCTCAAAGGGGATGGTGTGCATTAAGGTCATTGAGCACCAGAACTGGGTGAGGTAGCTGCCCAATAAGCTGGAGGAAGTCTGCCTGGGTGACATCAAATGACGAAGGGATGAAAATGGTGCAAACAGAAAACGTCAGGTGAGAAAGGACAAGGCGAACTGCAACAGCTTGAAGACGGGTAGTCAGGGAGATGGGTTGACTATGAATGTCATCCTGTATGAGCAGCATGACTCCCCCATGAGATGGAATGCCAACCTCAGGGGGAAAGTCAAAACAGACTGGGAAGAAATACAAAAGCTCAAAGCGGTCAAGAGGATGCAATTTTGTTACCTGAATGCAGAGTACATGGGAACACTGCAATTCTAAAAGCAGCTGTAAGTCCTCTTTGGGTGCGAATGTTCCATTGGAGGAGAGTCATGATGAGGAAAAAATGAAGGAGTGTCACCTCAGTGGCTGCTGTGTGCCAGCCTGCGAAGACTCATTACTACAGGTTACAGAGGCAGGAGGATCCTGCTCCATGAGGTCCACAGAAGCATCGGCTTTCTTGTGTTGTCGGTCTGCAGAGTCCAACATAGAAAAACGGTTGGTGGTGTCCACTGGTGACATGAAGGCCGGCCAGGCGAAGGTATCATGTGGCGACACCATTGAAGAGGATCTTCAAGTTGGCTAAGAAGAAGATCATTTGCCTTTGTTGGACTCCTTTGAGCCTTTCTGGTTATGAGAGAAAGACTCAGATGTTCGTTGGCTGGAGGGACAGAAGAAGTCTTCAGGGGAGTACTCCTCCTGTCCTTCCCAGCCTACTGGTTATGTAGCTGGTGACTCTGCCCCTTGAGGTGAAAGTTTGATGGCTTGTTGCACAGCTGAACGAGGGGACAGTGATGCTACTTTGACACTGGGCAATTTCTTCACAACCTCGGAGCTGAACCTGAGGTCGCATGTCTGCGTGGCCATGTCCTTCATGGAGCGAGACGTAGCAAGAACAGTACTGTAAGTGCCAGACAGTAGAATGCAGGGTTTGCAACTAGCCAGTAACTCGCAAGTGACCGGGTGAGGGACTTTTTCTTTTACCCGGATTTCCCGAACAGCCCGCTCATCAAGATACATGGGACAATCGCGAGAGGAGGCGGCATGGTCGCCATTGCAGTTGATACAGCAGGGAGGAGGAGGCGGACAATCGCCCTCATGCAAATCCTCACCACAGGTTACACATTTTGCCGGGTATCGCGAAGACATTCGATTGCGGTTGAAACAATGACACTGGTAGCAGTGTATCGCGGTCAGAATGTACGGTCGACAACTCCATAGCCTGCTTTGATCTTTGATGGAAGCATCACACTATCGAAGGTGAGAAAAAGAGTGCGTGTGGGCACTACAAAGAAATCTACCTTTTTCATCACCCGATGGCCGGCAATGACACCCTGACCAGAGAGGTATGTTTGGATTTTGGCCTAGGTCAGACCATTGAGCAGCTTAGTGTAAATAACACCATGGGAGGAATTCAGAGTTACATGGGCCTCGATACGAACAGGATAGCCATGGAGAAGCATAGTGGCAAGCAGGTGTTGTGCTTGAGAATCAGAAGTAGTCTCCAACAGCAAAGTGCCATTCCATAAACGAGAGCAGGATTTCACAGTGCCGAACTGCATCAACACCTTTCTGAATAATGAACGGATTTACCGTTGCAAAAGGACTGACGATCTTCAGTACGCGAAACCACGGTGCAGCTGGAAGGGTCTTTGAATCTTTAGCGTCATTCCGTTAACATTTCGTAGATGTTGATTGTGAAGACGAGTGGCTCATTGCAAGATAATCCCCCACGATTGCCAGCGTCTCCAGTGGTACACTCCTTCCAACTGGGGGCCCCCTTCACAAGTGGGTGCATCCACCTTAGGTGATTGTTTACACACACCTCAGGTCACACCTACTGAACACCTGACAGAGGGACCAATCAGCAACTTGGGAAAGTAGCAGCTCAGGCAGTCATCCCTCCCTGGACCTGGCCTGAACCAGGGGGTACATGCAAACCCTACCTGTCAACCAGGGGGCTGGTAATTATGCATTACCCAGTCACCTGTTATGAGTCAGATGCGTGGCCTGGCTCAGGAGTGCACAGGGAGGAAGAAGGAATAGAGGAACCTCAAACACCAAAGTGGAGGAAGGGTAGGAGAAGGTAAACAAAGAAAGGAAAAGAGAATGATAAACAGTGGTGAGACCATTCTTACGTCAGCGATGGACAACGCAAAACATTCCCAATAACACCCCAGACACATTCCCCAAGGAAGGGGAAAAAATAGCAAGAGGACAGACATGCAGCATGGAAGTGAAAAGATGCTGCAAAGGCTGGGGCCCTGTGGTAGCCAATCATGAACTCACCAAAGAGTGGTGAGCCCAATAGAGGGAGGGGTTCTCCAGGCTGCTGAGGTTATTCAGCCAGTGAAGTCAAGTACATGGACCACCATTAGGCATCATCAGAGTGCCCAATGGTTCTCTCTGACTATTAGGAGATTCAGGAGATTGCAAGGCTACTATCAATGCCCAACTGCAGTTGAAACTTGTCCTATATCCCATATCCTACCCTCCAGCCAGATGACCAGCTCAGCAAACTTACTGGAGGGGAATACTACCCCAAGGTCAAACTTGCCAATGTTTATGTCCAGTTACACTTAGATCAGGAATCCCAGAACACTGCTGCCATTAAAACACCTTTTGGATTATATACAGGCACCTCCCATTTGGAATTGCCTAAGTGCCCATAGTTTTCCAAAGGCTTCTGGAACAGCTGAAGCAGAATATTCTGGCATGTGTGAATTACTTGGATGACATAACTGTTATGAGAGCCAATCGCATTGTTACAGGACCCTCCTGCCAGGAGCATTTGCAAAACCTCTGCACCTTTTTTATAGTCCTGTGGGATGCAGACCTGCACTGTTGTTTGGAGAAGTGCAGCCTTCTCAGCCAGAAGTGGAGAATTTGGGGCACTGGCTCACCACAGAGGGAACCAGGTCCACTAATCAGAATGTTACTGCATTTTTTTTTTACCTCATGCATCCCAAATTGCACATAAAATGTGTGCCTCACAACTGGACCCCTGCATGCTCCCGAGGTTTTACCCAATTGAAAACCATGCTGAAATCTACCCCTTGCCTCATGGTGTTCTCTCCCAGTCGCCCTCTGGTTGTGGCAGCTGACGCGTCTGCCTATGGCACTGGGGCAGTCTTGGTGCACAGAAATGGTGATGGCTCTGAACAGCCTACAGAGACACTGATTCCTGCTCAGCAAAAGTATTCCCAGATCAAAATGGAGGCATTTGGCATTAAAATATTTCACTTCTACCTTGGAACAAAGTTCTCTCCAATTACCGATAACAAGCCATTGGTGGGATTATTCAGGCCACACTCCAGCCTCACTGAGAAGAGTCCAATGCATGGTGGTGGTTTTTGCTTTGCACCTTGTTGCTGCATAGGCTGCTTTGGGCTTGCACTAGTCTGTGTCTTCTCCACCATCATTCAGTAGTGTTTAGTTTAGTATCATATTCTATTGTGCAAGCAGTTCTTCTGCCCTGTGTCTTGACCACTTTCTGGGTGCACGCGCGCACGCACGCACGCACGCACGCACACACGCACGCACGCACGCACAAAATATCTGGCTACTCACAGGTGTATGTAAATTAATGCAGATGAATAGGAAAAAGAATCCTGTAATGTTTGAATACTCCATTAGTAGTGTAGCGCCTGACCCAGTCACATCGATTAAATATTTGGGCGTAACATTGCAGAGCGATATGAAGTGGGACAAGCATGTTATGGCAGTTGTGGGGAAGGCGGATAGTCGTCTTCGGTTCATTGGTAGAGTTTTGGGAAGATGTGGTTCATCTGTGAAGGAGACCGCTTATAAAACACTAATATGACCTATTCTTGAGTACTGCTTGAGAGTTTGGGATCCCTCTCAGGTCGGATTGAGGGAGGACATAGAAGCAATTCAGAGGCGGGCTGCTAGATTTGTTACTGGTAGGTTTGATCATCACGCGAGTGTTACGGAAATGCTTCAGGAACTCGGGTGGGAGTCTCTAGAGGAAAGGAGGTGTTCTTTTTGTGAATCGCTACTGAGGAAATTTAGAGAACCAGCATTTAGGGCTGACTGCAGTACAATTTTACTGCCGCCAACTTACATTTCGCGGAAAGACCACAAAGATAAGATAAGAGAGATTAGGGCTCGTACAGAGGCATACACGCAGTCCTTTTTCCCTCGTTCTGTTCGGGAGGGAACAGGGAGGGAAGATGCTAGTTGTGGTATGAGGTACCCTCTGCCACACACTGTATGGTGGATTGTGGAGTATGTATGTAGATGTAGCAGCTAATCCGTTTCCTTTCTGGAACATTTTTGTGAATCTGTAGCCTGTTCTGAGCATTTTTTTCAGACATGGCCTAACTGGAATTTGTCCTACAGTCAATCGTAAACTTATCACAATAACTACCTGCAACTCATGGGTTCTATGTGGTGCACTTGGACCAGTGTGAAGAACACAAGAACAGCCAACAAAAACAACCACTGCAATTCAAGCTGTTGCTGACACCCTTTCCGCCATTTGATCGGAAAGTTGAGTCCTGGAACAACTACCTCCAGTGATTTGAACAGAATTAACTCACACATTGGATATCAAGTGATGGGGAACAAGCATTATTTTGATTAGTATATGCAGGCTCCATTGTATTTCCACTTTTTCAGAAATTTTCGTCTATTTGTGTACCAGTGACTCCATCCGGTTCTCACATTACAGAAATGCTTGTGATGCATTTTGGTTCACAAGATCACGTCACTGCTGTTAGACAAAGATTTTTTTTTAATTTCTCAAGAGTCCAATTAATTCTATAAAGAAAGGATTAGTCAGTCACAGGTTCCTGAACTGCAAATGTGAATTTCACTGTGAAAATGATCAATGTAAGAAATCTCATTCAGATTCACTCATCTGTGACACGCTTATCGTGCACTCCTATGACAAATTAAAAAAGGACCTGCTTCGTCTAGCAAACCAATCTTCACTACATTGTTTGCAATAGAATTGGACATATGAACAAACACACTTATCTGCTAAAGGAATACAGCGTATCAATGCTGACATATTCATTACATCTCAACAGCCGGCACGGCCAAGAAAAACAGCAGGGAGAAATCCAAAAATCACTGGGCACGCACGCTACTCATCTGAAACATTCAGAAGCAAGTACAGAAATACTAAATTACAATCTTGTTCTCACTGTGGCATAAACCACAAAAAGGACGATTGTTCCAGTCACAACGCACATTGTAATTACTGTGAAAAGACCAGACATATTGCTGATGGGTGCAAAATGAAGCACAACTGATAATAACAGCAGACACTCGAGTGTATGGCAAATGTTAACAGCATAACAAACAAGTGCAAATATAAAGACTTTCATGGACAAAACACCAGGAGAATGTCATTTTTGCTGACAATAACAAATTGCTACCTGTAACAAATTGCTACCTGTAACTATTTGCTTTATCAAAGTTGCAACCAATTTTCAAACAGACATAGGGTCATCAATTTCAATTGTTAACCTTTAGGCACACCAAAAGTTAGGAAAGCCAAAGTTAACAGACTTTTGAAGTTTGCTGTTCATTTACAGCAAACCTGAGATTGCAGTGAAGGGGCAATTTCCCACAGATATGGCATTTAAAGAATTTACGAAACAAGCTACATTCATAGTTGTAAATTCAAATAAGGAAACAAATTTACTATGCAATTTTGTCATATGACGACATGATGGAGACCGTGGCTACTGTTTGAAGACAAATGTTGATGGTGTTAGGACAGCAACCAGCCACAAATTTACTTTCAGTTCCTTTATTCAAAGGATATCGTTTCCGGTTTCGAATCGCTGTAATTCATCCTCAGACGGTTTACACGCTTTCTTTATGACGTGGTGTGTTTTTTACAGATTAATTGTTCTAAAATATAAATAATACATAATTGTAAACACGCCACACACAGATGGTTACGTTACAGATTTTCATTGCATGTGACTTATGTGAAACGTCGGTTTGGAGTATTTGTTTTCATGACATTCGTCCAACAGATGTGAATACATTACCACTGCATTCTTATTGTTGCACATGTAAATTGTTCTCACTGAACACTTTAGGTTTGTCACTGAGAAGATTTCTACCATGTACCCCATGTTTTGATACATACAAAGAGCTTACAAACATAGGAGTATCAAAGATGCTATGATATATCATTACATTTGACGATGGCATCCTATGTTTTGAAAGGATCATATATTCATTTACACAACTGTAATGCCTTTTACAGAGGTACAGAGACATAATTTTTGAGTTGATATTGTTAAATTAATTATAAAGTTTAAAACTTTATAATATATATAAAATAGTATATTATTTAATTACATTTAGCATCATGAGAATTATAGTAACATATAAATTTGCTACTTGATCTGCAGATAGGCATACTAATATTATTTTCTTTGGCGGTTGGAAAATAATTTTTGGAAATTTTTCAGGACAGGGGTGTTAGCTAACTGTTTGTTCATTAAGGATATAGTCTGGGGTGCTGTTTTTGTGTGTGTGTGTGTGTGTGTGTGTGTGTGTGTGTGTGTGTGTGTGTGTGTATTTCTATTTCTTCTAATATATTCATAGTGGCTCCTTTTTCTGCTAGATGAAAATTTTTAAGTTGTCCTCAATGTTTCCCACTGAATGGTTTTCTTCAGCAATATGGGCTGCAAATGCTGATTTGTTCAAGTTAAAGCATCAATATGTTCTTTGTATCTAATTTCAAAACTTCTGCCTGTCTGTCCAATGTAGAATTTTGGGCATGTATCACATTTGAGTTTGTATATTCCTGACTTACGGTAGGGACTCTTGGAGGTATTTACATCATGATTACTTTTTGTCGTAATTTATTATTTGTGGAAAAGCTGATTGTGATATTTTTCTTTTTAAATAAGTTTGCTATTTGGTATGAAAGTGGGCCTATGTATGGGAGAGTAGCATATTTAGGTTTGGCTTCAGTGGCACACTGATTTGGCTTGAAGTGATTACTGTGAAGTGGATCTGTGGTTTTTGTCTGCATTTTGCTGTGGAGTTTTTCTATTATTGTGGGTTTATACCCATTTTTATGAGCAACTGTTTTAATTATATTGATTTCATTTTGTTGGTCTGTGTCACTACAGAAGATATGTTGATGATACAATCTTGTTTTTTGATGGTACAAGCAATGAAATAGATAAATTAGCAGCAGATCCAAGCAAAATGTGCAAAAATATTAAATTCACAAATGAACATGAAAATAATAAAAGCATTAACTTTCTTGACCTGAAAATTTGCAATAGTAACAATAAACATCAATTTAGTTTTTACAGAAAACCTACCACCACAAATGTCAGTATTGACAACTCATCTTGCCACCCCCGCCAACAAAAAATGGCATATTTCAGAATGATGCTACTCTGAATTAAAAAAGTACCAATGAGTGACACATACTAACAAAATGAAATCAATATAATTAAAACAGTTGCTCATAAAAATTGATATTAACCCACAATAATAGAAAAACTCCACAGCAAAATGCAGACAAAAACCACAGATCCACTTCACAGTAATCATTTCAAGCCAAATCAGTGTGCCACTGAAGCCAAACCTAAATATGCTACTCTCCCATACATAGGCCCACTTTCATACCAAATAGCAAACTTATTTAAAAAGAATAATATCACAATCAGCTTTTCCACAAATAATAAATTACGACAAAAAGTAATCATGATGTAAATACCTCCAAGAGTTCCTACCGTAAGTCAGGAATATACAAACTCAAATGTGATACATGCCCAAAATTCTACATTGGACAGACAGGCAGAAGTTTTGAAATTAGATACAAAGAACATATTGATGCTTTAACTTGAACAAATCAGCATTTGCAGCCCATATTGCTGAAGAAAACCATTCAGTGGGAAACATTGAGGACAACTTAAAAATTTTACATCTAGCAGAAAAAGGAGCCACTATGAATATATTAGAAGAAATAGAAACACACACACACACACACACACACACACACACAGCACCCCAGACTATATCCTTAATGAACAAACAGTTAGCTAACACTCCTGTCCTGAAAAATTTCCAAAAATTATTTTCCAACCGCCAAAGCAAATAATATTAGTATGACTATCTGCAGATCAAGTAGCAAATTTATATGTTACTATAATTCTCATGATGCTAAATGTAATTAAATAATATACTATTTTACATATATTATAAAGTTTTAAACTTTATAATTAATTTAACAATATCAACTCAAAAATTATGTCTCTGTACCTCTGTAAAAGGCATTACAGTTGCGTAAATGAATATATGATCCTTTCCAAACATAGGACATCATCGTCAAATGTTACAATATATCATAGCATCTTTGATACTCATATGTTTGTAAGTTCTTTGTATGTATCAAAACATGGGGTACGTGGTAGAAATCTTCTCAGTGACAAACCTAAAGTGTTCAGTGAGAACAATTTACGTGTGCAACAATAAGAATGCAGTGGGAATGTATTCACATCTGTTGGACGAATGTTATGAAAACAAACACTCCAAACAAACATTTCACGTAAGTCACATGCAATGGAAATCTGTAACGTAACCATCTGTGTGTGGCGTGTTTGTAATTCTGTATTATTTATATTTTAGGACGATTAATCTGTCATAAAGAAAGCGTGTAAACCGTCTGAGGATGAATCACAATTCAAAACTGGTAATGGTACCCTTTGAATAACGGAACTGAAAGTAAATTTGTGGTTGGTTGCTGTTCTAACACCATCAAAATTTACTATGACTGGAGCTCTTCAATACTTTGGACTCCACCATTCATGAGGTAATAAATCAAAATCAAATATCCATTCTGTGATGCCCTCTGCATCAACATACTCACTGTCTGGTACACTTTTGCATAACAAACCAATATTATCATTTCCATATTTAACTTTGGTTTCACATGTGGATTCAAAGTTTAAATGTCCACTTCCATGATCTAAAAGAATTTTTTAAGACCTTTCAAGTATTACGTTCAGAATCTCTTCCCACGCTTTGGTCAATCACCTTATGACATCTAGGAAGTCAGTTCTCTGGGGAATAGTTACAGTCTTCATTATTATTATTATTATTATTATTATTATTATTATTATTATTATTATTATTATTATTATTCACTGACATCAACAAACTCAGAATGTGATGGCAATACTTCTTTCGCACTTTAAGGATGCCCTGGCCCTTTGCCTGACAAAGAGCAGTCACATTTGGTGGTAAAAATAATGCTTTGATCTGTCCATCTGTGAGGTCATCTCTGTCAGGACGCAAAGGTGCATTACCAAGAAACAGCAGAGACTAATGTAGAGGCAATGATTTCTGTTTTTTAAGGTATTTCAAAGCTATAGGTTTTCACAATACGCCTAATAATGTAAGCCTAAGCTTGTGGTTGCCATTTGCATTACTGTAAGTCAATATGGTAACTCCTTTCTCACATTTCTTGTATCTGGGGACTGGAAGTTTGTTGTCTGAAGCAAGTGTTTTAGTAGGGAGCACCTTGTAATTTAAACCATTCTCATCACAACTGTACAGCTGTTCACCAGAAATTGCCCCCCCCCCCCCTCATTAATTAACTTTGAAACATAGTATTCAACCAATGGCACAGCCTTTTTGTCAGCAGATAAACCTTCTGTTTGCCACTGAAATGTTCATGACACAAAAATAACGGCTGGATGGTATGGACACCAGATAGGCATGCGCTAGACACTCAAGAGTCTGCTGTATGCCAATGAATTGTCTTGTGCTCCGAAATGTTTCATACCAACTGCAGAAAAACTCTATGTTTTTAAAGAGTGTGATGCAATGTGTAAGTTGATATTTACAAGTAATTTATGTTATATATGTGAGCAGGAACATTTCTGGTTGGATGTGGCATACCATAAGAAACTTGCGGACTCTCTTCCTGATTGAATTGAAGACATTAACAAGCGTAGAGGCTGTGTTACATGGTATCAGTGTGTTGTCTCCTGAAGAGTGAATAATTTTAGTGGATAGTTAGCAGTAACCATGTTCCTGCCAATATCATAATCATTATGCTACATTTCTAAGCAACTTTTTTCCAAAGTTACTACTATGGTAACAGAAAATTCTTCGTTGAATATAATAACTAGCATACCCGGCAATGCTTTGTAATTGCTAAATAAGTATGGGAACTACATATATATCCTGATCTCTTTCTCCTCCCCTCTCCCTGTCTATCTCAAACCCCTCCCCCCCCATATCCATTTATCCCTCCCCCCCCCCCTGCCTATCCCCTCTTCTTGCCTCTCTCTGACCTTAAGATTTCTTTACTGTTCTTGTAAATTCAAATTTGACAGTAGTATTCTAATCGTAAGCCAATAAGCCATAAATAAAATTTCCTGTTTTCTGTGAAAAATGACGGTGATTATGAAAACAGCATATTGTGATTTATACAAGTTTTGTTTAAAACACACACACACACACACACACACACACACACACACACACACACACACACACACACAAATGCAATGACAAAGAAAATATGTGGGAGAAACAATTTAACTAATGGTTTAAATGCCCTACTACTGAAGTTAAAACTAACTGTGAGAAAGAAAACAAAACCACACATTTATACAGCACAGCAGACTACAGCATTTTCCTTCTCACAATCAGTTTTGACAGGAAACCTATAAACTGTTGTTTAAAAACATACATAGTGTATGTCTGTCTGAGTTTTTATTATATTTTCATGTAAAGCTTTGAAGTAAATTGATCAAGAACTTTTTGAGATTTTTCTAACAATGTTACCAGGTGGGTCTCCTGAGAATCAACATGCGTGCACTGCATTGTGCAGCTGTAATCAGACCAAACAATTAATGCTCATCACACCTTCCATGTGATGTGCAGTGACATCAGAAAGCATCAGCCTGCTTCCCGTTACTAACATAATGATTTGTAAACCAGAATTGTGTGTGCCCATTCTATAGAGCACTCCCAAGTTAGTCTAACCAACTATTTGTTTTATCGATATGTATTAAAATCCAGCAGCAACTCAGCAGCGCTGCATGCTCGTCAGTAGCAGTCAGCACAGGTCAGGCCAGTGCTGTCGCTGCTGGAGTGCTGGTCATTATTCAAGTTGTATTGTCTCTATTAATAGATATTGATAAAATGAATACTGGACTAATCTGGGACCACTCTATCAAATGGGCACACAAAATTCCGCTTTAAAAATCCATTTGTTTGAAAAGGGAAACAAACTGACATTTTTCATCAAAAATGGAGGTTACATCTCTTAGGAATGACTAGAGCTACACAATACAAAAATGAAATAGCAAATATCTGCTGAAACACCAGAGAAAATGTGCCGGACTACTCTTAGGAGACATGCTCTATGTATATAATACAGGCTGGTTACAAGTACTCTGAAAAGCTTGTAAGGATGTTGCAGAGTAGGTTGTGCTGACAAGTCATTGTTAAGAAAAACATCTGATACTTTGCACCATTTCTGAGATAAACAGCATTGAAGTTAGCCAATCAGGCGACTGCATGCACAAATTCAAGTGGCCCACCAGATAAATTAGTGTCATTTGTTCTCATAGCGTAGACAATGGTGCACGACATTGCCCAATCTCTGGCTCAGGTCAAATCCTTACTACTGTCCCACGTCCACTTCATTCACCATTCTCTCGTTCAGAGCTAGGAAACCGAAAGAAGAACATATCTGGCAACACCATCTCTGGAGGGGCTATTGAATTTGCATGCACAACTACCTGATTGGCTAACTTCAATGTTAATTAGAATTTTTTTCTTAATGACTATTTGTCAGCACAGTGTATCATGCAACATCGCTGACCACCCTGTGTAGATTTAAAAAATATAATCTATGTCTGTCTGAACATTTATTAGAGAATCGTGTACAGATTTGAAGTAAATCAGTCAAGAAATTTTTGTATAGCAGTATAGATGAAGGAAGCGAAGGTAATAACTCACTGGCCGATTACACTGTACCAGTGCTCAGAGTGACTGATGGGTTGTGTCAGGTGGAAAGGGGAGATAGTGAATGGGAGGGACAGTTGGGGAAGCTTAGAATGTATTATCTCAGAGTTTTCTTTATTCATTATGCTATTGATTCTTTAAATATTTTACTGTTTCTGTCACTACTGGTGAATAAATACTGTTTCTTATGAATGTAATATATGGACATTGTTAGTAAACAAAAGGGGGGGGGGGGGGGATGGAGGGCCTATAGGTACAGCTATTTAAATTTAATGATACAAAATTTAACTAATGATGAAATTGTCCAAACTTTTAAGTGGAGCATAATCGAATGTTGTTGGTATGTACTACCTATGAAGTGCTGTAGACAAAATAAACTGAGGACGTGACTGGAGAGAGTATTACCACGTCTTTCGCAGGTTGAGGTAATGGCAACATCACTACATTTAAACATACCTCTTGTGAGAATGCCCATTTACCTGCCAGAAAAGAGTTGTGTTGCCAAGTGTATTTTGAAATGTTCACACTCTGCCTTTGGCATGTACCGATGTGTACTGGACCTTGTCAGTTAACGTTATTTCTTTCCATGGCTCTGTTGGCCAATGGTTGTGGTCTTCTACCCATAGCAATCTGTATATCATTTGATATGTGCTGAGCAGAGATACACATGCATGTGGTGTTTTCTGTATTACACAGCAACACAGTGGAAGTGTTCAAAGGATGGCGATGCCATGAGTAGGTGACAAGCTGTTGGATATTCATGACTCGCCCCAGAACGTGGACGTCAGAGGATTTCCACCCTTTAAAACAGGATAGGCTGATGTGATGGCAGAGTATAATGCCGGTACAGGCACAAGTGTTACAGACCACAGCATTCAGCTTATGTTGTTGAACGTAGGTTTCCACAGCTGAACACCTCTTTGCGTTCCCATGTTCACCCAGTGACATCATCATATAAGATTACAGGGCGCACAAAATCATAAAAATTTGGAAACACCTGGATGCATCCTATAAAACACATTTATTGTTACTCCAGGTCAACAGACATATTTGAATATGCTGCCATCCACAATGATACCTACCCAAAACATGCATTGCACCACCGACACAGGCCAGTAGCGGCAGTATTATGCTGTGGTGGACTTTCACTTGGGCTTCCATGGGCTCTTTGGCAGTAATTTAAGGCAATGTGGAAATGTTGACTACATGAAAATTATTGCAGACTTCCTGCATCCCTTCATGCTTGTTGTCTTCCCTAATGGCAGTGGATTTTTCTATCCATGTCACGAAGCTAATATAACCACAGTGATGAGGAACATGACAGTGAACAAGTTGATGTCTCGGCCCCCAGATTTGTCTCATTTGAGCTCTTGGAACATATATGGGATGCTATTGGGCACCAGCTCCTCTCTCACAAACCACCAGCCCACAATTCACAGTTCTTGTATAACCTCTATGTAGACATCTGGTATCATATGCCTCCATAAGACCACAAGGACTTGTCAAATCCATGTTACTCAGCATCACTTCTGTGTTGTGTTGCCTAAGTGGACCAACACACTGTTAAGCAGGTGGCCATACTATTTGGGTTTGTCAGTGTATAGGTGGCCAAGAAACATCAACCTTTTCCTTTGCAGCCCCTGACATGTTTTCCAAATTCTGGTAGAGGTCTCTCTTAATTTACAGTATCCATTTGCTCTCGGTCCGAACTGCAATTTTGATTCTTCTTATATCTTTTGTTTCCAAGATGATTGCTTCTTCTTGTTATTCTGATAGCACCAAAAACTTATCAGGAAATGTCAGGCTGTTGACTTCAATTCATCATGACTTTCTTCTTAGGCAGATTGGGTTTATTTCGTGCCCCACCAGTTCAATTCCATATTCTCACCATCTTATGTAGGAAACGGTTGATTTACATTACCCTTGTCTTAATGTAGAATGGATGAGAGATTTATTCCACAATTTCACCCTGGAGGTTATATTTGTTAAGTTCTCTTTGACGATATTCAGCATCTTGGTTTTGATTACAAATTTGCTTATGGTTCTGTCTGAGGGATCTCTGTTCCTGAATTGAATACATTTCAGAAGTCTTAATTTTCTTGTTGCTCACCGTTCCAGGGTAAATTACTGATTGAAAATAGGAAATGTGTTCAACACAGTAACAGCCTTCTCTAACCGATTTTTGGCAATTGTCTGATTGTTTGCCCTGGTTTCCTCCTGCTTTATTTTAAAAATATGCAGGAGCTGTCTTTGTTGTCCCTTTACTTTTGGAGTGATGTTTTCCATTCTTCTGGAATTTTCCCAGTTTCCCAGACTCTGTCAGTATATTTGATGAAAGTTATCAAGAATCGCTAACTCCTTCACCCAATTCAAGTATTTCTGCTGTTATCAAGTCTTCTGTTCATGTAGTCAACATTTCCAAAATGTCTTAAATTACTGCCAAAGAAGCCCAAGTGAAAGTCCGTCATGGCATAATACAGCCCCTGCTGGCCTGAGTCAGTAGTGCAATGCATGTTTTGGGTAAGTACCAGCCTGGATGGCAGAATATCCAAACATGTCCATTGACCTGGTGTAACAAGAAATGTGATTTATAGGATGCATCCAGATGTTTCCAAATTTTTATGATTTTGTGTGCTCTGTAATCTTATATGATGATGTCACTGGGTGAACATGGGAACACAAAGAGGTCTTCTGCTGTGGAAACCTACATTCAACAACATAAGCTGAATGCTGTGGTCTGTAACACTTGTGCATGTACCAGCATTATACTCTGCCATCACATCAGCCTATCCTGTTTTAAAGGGTGGAAATCCTCTGATGTCCACGTTCTGGGGCGAGTCATGAATATCCAACAGCTTGTTGCCTACTCATGGCATCACCATCCTTTGAACACTTCCCATAGATGTATGTGCATAACCTATCACCTTCACCATTTACCAGATACTTCTTCCCTGTCATCATATGATAACTGCCTGCTTTCCATCTAAGTCCCTTGTGTCAATGGAATTTCAAATTTGTGGTCAGTATTGTTGCCACAATGATTCAACATTTGTCTCTGCCCAGTTTATATACTGTCCTTACCACCTCATGCAGTCTCACAGAAGACAGTGTAGATTAACAGAATAGGTATTCAGTTATCTCTGGAAGAAAAATAAGCAAGAACATGGATCATGGAATTTAGGAATGATTTAGAAAATATGACCCTCATGGAGTTTCACATGCTAGGAAGAAGAAAATCTGGGACTGAAAAATTTGAAAGGGTTTCCAGTTGAAAGAAGACCTAACATAAGTGCATTAACTTCAATATAATAACAACAAAATCAGGCCAGCAAACACATGGAGGAGGACTGGAAACAAAGTAAACTCTAAAAAAGGTAAAGAAAGTAAAATAAGGCTGTGGCACAATCTTAAGTGGTCCATTCACTTTTAATACATAAGAAAGAAACAGATGATGAAACACATCTTACATAATCATTGATTTATGAGAAAGGCACTACTGCATTTCATTTCATTAAGCATGTGAGTGTCAGCGTTGACATATGATATTACTTTAAAAACAAAACAACTTGATTTTGCAGCTTGTGTGCTCTACTTTGTTTGGCAACCCACTCATGATGGAAATATGTTATACCTTATGACAACAAATAGGTCTGAACTATTTGAGGGTGTCCGTAACAAAATTGATATCAGTGACCATAAGTCATCAGTGATGATGAGACAGTTGTAACAACAAGTGCTAATCCACAAAAGGCAGGTAAAACAAGTAGAAAGGCTTAGATGGTTAGAAAATTATAAAGGACAGTCAAACGAAAATGTGATGGATGGAAAAAAGTAGGTGAACAGTTTATTATTTCAAAATTAATTGCCGTAACTGTTAATACATGTATCCCACTTTAAGACAAGACAGTTAGTGCTTTCAAATAAACAGGTTTGTGGTTGCCCACAGAAGCGAGATTGTTCCCAAGCATGAATCTCTTAAACAAAAGCAAATTGACGGCCATGAATGTCTTTCTTCACTGCTCCAAAAATATGGAAAACGCATTGGGAGGGATGGGAAGTGTAAGGAGGATGTGTAAGAACTTTCCAGCATAACTTCTGCAGTATAGTAGAAACAACCTGTAAACTATATGCCCACCTGCATGTTGACAAGGTTGTTTCATTTACACTGCAGAAATTTCACTAGGAATCACTTACACATCTTCTATACAACCCTGATATCTCCCCTTGCAATTTCCATAGTTTTGGAGCCTTGAAGAAAACATTCATGGTCATCGATTTGCTTCAGATGTAATGGTGCATGCCTTGGTACACTCGCACATACAGTTTTACATGAAGGCACTGACCATCTTTTCTTACAGTGGCGATTACTTTTGAAATAAGCAGTTCACTTATTTTTCTTCCATCTGTTTCATTTTCCTTTGACTGTCCCTTGCACATGAAGAGGCAGTCATGTCACACGTCTAAGAGGAACTCAAAACTTTTACCTCTGGGCATGAGCATGTAGAAAAGCTGTGGCTCAAATTAAAAAAAAAAAAAAAGCTGACCATGCACTAAGTAGGCATTTAGTTACCAGAACAGTTCATGATGGGAGGAACCCTCCATGGTACACAATCCCTGTGAACAATCATCTGAAATTGTTGTTTTACAATTGTGAGCCCATACCCATTCCATCATTATTCCTTTAGCTAACACAGTAGTAAGTTGTGATGTCATACATCCAACTGAGCAGCAGTAATATAAACAAACAGCAAGCTACGTGACAAAAAATTGATGTAAAAGAGAGCAGAGTGCCATAGGTAGAGAGACGCTGAATAAAACTAGTTTGGTTGTTATGAGGGTAATGCATGAAGCCTTCTGTGATTACTTTAAGACCTGTAAGATATGTTTGATGTCATTGGCAGTGTTTTCGTATGACCAGGTACAGATGAGTTACCACACACTGGATTTTGCCCTTAAACATCTCTGCAAACTGGAGCCCACAGTTGACAAGGGGATTCTCCATCATCTGAGATAAGTGTGATGTCAATGCCTGCCATTTAAGTGCATGGAAATGAGGCAGTCTGGCCCGAGTGTGCCTGCTGAGCAGGTTACAGGCGAGTGTGATGTGCACAATCTTGCACCAAAGCAGCTAATTTACATGTGTATTTGTATGGAATGAGAAAACGGAATATATTTTATGGCAGCTGTACTTAACCCTCAAGTGGTCATGCCTGTGTGTACAGTGCGCCAATCACAAATAATATTGTTTGGTACCATACTGTTGTTGTTTTGGAATTGTGAGCCCATACCTATTCCTTCATTATTCCTTTAGCTAACACAGTAGTAAGTTGTGATGTCATACATCCAACTGAGCAGCAGTAATATAAACAAACAGCAAGTTACGCGACAAAAAAAAAAAATAATCTATGCAAGAAAATGACCCAGTTACCGAGCTAGCAAGAAAATCCTACAATGAGCCAGTTATCTACAAGATAATAAGTAATCAAATAAGTGGTTGGCTGGGATCTGATGCAAGTGTGCTGTGTAATGCTTGAAGTGGGTCATTACTATGGGGTAACACTTGGATGCAACAACAGAGTGATACAATGAAAGGTTTATTCTCCTACTGTTTAATTAAACAGTTATTTAGGTCATATAATGTTAGTTTATTTTATCATTATTTAATTGAACTAAGATTAAATTGTAATTTTGTTCATACATGTTTACCTTGGTAACAAAGACAGCTGTTCTTTACATGTGTACAAAGTGCACCATGTGCATACCAGTGTTATGAAAAACGGCATGCCTGTCCGATGGTTAAACTGAAAGCAATGGGTAACTAGAGTGGAGTTGTGAAACCGTGTAAAAGTCAGTGAGTTGTGAATGAACATCATAAGAACATTTTCACTACATTTGAAGCATGATACAATTCAGTGATTAATATAAGCAATGGTGATTTATAGAAATCATTCTCACTACTTTTTGCCTGCATGGACTCATCAGGTTAAGATGAGCAGTGAGAGTAGAAATTTGATAGGGCATGTGTCATGTAGGCACACATTTTAGAACTTTATTAGTGTGTATGATTACCTTATTAGTAACACAACCCACAAATGCTATAAAACAAATAGATAGCCCCACATTGTACAAAAAATAAAGCAAACTACAGAATACAATATTCAGAATCAACATTTACTCCAAACAATAAGTAGAGACCCTCACACAAGACACTCACTTATAACACAGGAACTTAAATTATGGATAGCAAATTAAAAGCAGAAATGCTGAATTCCATTTTCAAATCTTCCTTTACTAAGGTATGTGCAGATATACTGACCCAGTTTACTCCTTGCAGCACTGCAAGAGGAGTAACATAGATATTAACATTAACGGCATTGACAAACCATTGAAACTGTAAAAAGCAAATAAGGCTCCAATGCCCGATTTGATTCCTGCGAGATTATATACAGGATTTGCAGCTGAGTTAGTTCCCATTTTAACCACAATATACTATAACGACTTCTAAAATTCAGAACCATGGGTCGGTTAAAAATGTGCACTACATAATTAGAATTAATGATACAGCTTGTCTGTAAATTCATCAGTAAGCAGCAATCTTGGTGGGGGAAGTGGCCTTACCTGGACCTGCCATACAGAAATATCCAAAGTAAGTTGCCTGTTTCCTGTCCAACAGTATAGCGCAGAATGTGGGGATTTAAATTGATTTTGTTCATGTGATTTTGGTTCAGTTTGTATATTTAATGATATAAAGGGAGGCCATGTATTTACATCAGACTTCATATAGATTTTGGTTCAGTTTGTATATTTAATGATATACTAATAAAGGGAGGCCACAATGTCTGGATCATGTATTTACACCAGACTTCATATACTTTTAGTAGTCCATTAGGACAACATAATGTGCAAGTAGTAAGGTGTACAACTTAGAAAATTTCAAGAAAGTTGTGAGAGAACTTTTAAATGTCGAGTATGTACCAGAGCGTTACAACTGTAAGCACAAGACTGGGGGTGATCAAGTGGTTAGCGTTCAAACTCCATGATCTCTAGGTCGCTGGATCAAATCTCTCTTGTTTCCTTTTGTTTTCTAAATGCACATGTTTTTCAACACTGGTTATATTATTTCATACATATGACATTTGGTAGGTAACGTAATGAAAAAACACATTTATCTGCATGAAGCTTTATTGAATGTCCAATGGTATTTTGCTGTTTACTAATTTTAATTATTAAAGCACTTTTTATTATTATTGACAAATAAATGACCAAACACACAAACTTTCCCTGAAAATTTAAGAATGTTGTGATTTGCAAAATCCCTAATACCTCCAGCGGGTTACAATACCCGAAACTGCTTTGGACCTGGATGTTTCAACCTGTAGATGCAGATTTCAATGATGAGGGACATGCTTGGAAAGCTTAAGTTAAATATTGATAAATGAGGGTGTAAAATAACTTCATTCAATAATACAGTGAGTTACAATATGCCAGAATATAAGGGAGCTGTACAAAAAAATAATAGTACGATGCAGCCGGCCAAAGTGGCCGTGCGGTTCTAGACGCTGCAGTCTGGAACCGCGAGACCACTACGGTCGCAGGTTCGAATCCTGCCTCGGGCATGGATGTGTGTGATGTCCTTAGGTTAGTTAGGTTTAACTAGTTCTAAGTTCTAGGGGACTAATGACCTGAGAAGTTGAGTCCCTTAGTGCTCAGAGCCAATCTTATGACGCACTTTCCAGAACAAATAGTGTATGTGTAATTTACATTTTTACTTCAAAAATCGAGGTGACTCCCAATTCTTCAACTTGTCAGTTGAAAGATGCATTCATGCACTATGATAGTCTTCTTCAGGAAATGGACTTTATTTGAAAATGACGACAGGCATATATTTTCAGGAGATCTTTACATGTTTTGTCATTTACTTGTCGATAGTTATAAATGTAATATTTATTGAAATAATAACAATTAGTAAACAGTCAAATAAGACTGCACATTCAATAAATATTCATTCACATACAGGTGTTTTTTCATTATATTACCTTTCAAATGTCACATATACGAAACAGTATTACCAGTGTTGAAAAAAATATGCATTAAAAAAGTGCTGGATAGGACTCAAACCAGTAAACTAGTGATTAAGGAGCTTGAATGCTAATCACTTGACCATCACCACTCGAGCTGACAGCCACAATGTACAGGTACATATTTGATACGTAAAACTTCCTTGAAATTTTCTTGAAGTTGCACATTATGGTGTCTTAGTAGACTACTAAATATGCACAAAGTTTGAAGTACATATATGATCCAAGCATCGGGGCTGCCCCTTGTCAGTTATTCCAAAGTGATGGATAAGCATACTACACTGGAAGAAAATCTCCATAGCATGAAGAAGATACGTTTGCAGAGTAAAGAGCATTCAGTCATCTCTAACATCACTACAGCTTGTATTAAACACTCAACACCAAGAGAACTCTTAGCTTATGTTGCCACTCCAAATCATAGGGCATGCAGTATACAAAAGTCAGCCTTGCCACAATAGGATGCATTAGAAATAAATTAAAAAATAAGCCACATGGCTTACTGCATCAGTATGAAAGAGTGCTAAAATTTTGGGAGGAAACACTTCATTATAGACAGATTTATAAAATTGTCAATTCAACAAATCATGGCAGAATTTTAGATACATCAAAAAATAGTGGTGGACATCACATAAATTACTTACTGCTGTAAAATAAAACATCCATTTTCTTTAGCAGAAAGGTGTTTTACACGTGGCAATGTGTGACATGGGATTTGTCTGGACAATATCTGTAAGATTCTGTTAAAGAGAAATTGGGTAATTGACTAGTGATGCAAATACTTCACACAAGTAAGAAAATTAAGAGACCAAGAAAGTTCTTGTGGAGACTGAACAATTGACTGTAGCAATTGACTTCAACTGGGAAGTGTAACATCTCTTTTATACTTTTTATCTTTGATGTTCTCTGGGAATTTAGTGCCTTTTTCCATTAACATTCTGATTTTTGTGCTTTTTTAACTGTGACTGTAATACAGGTGTGCAATGCTATCCATGGAGTTTACATCAAGCTCGCCATTATGCCCAGCATTCCTGCATTGGTGACCCCAATTACAACAAGAAATGTCAGATGTTACCAGACAACGGGAGGATGACTCCAACGGGCTGCTTCCCCACTTCAACGCTGATACAAGTACTGACCCCCAACAACAACAACAACATCATCATGTGAAATTACCAGCATTCTGGATGTCCAGACAATAACTTTAATTATTACATGCAGAACACATTTTTGATGATGATACCGTGCAGTGCCATTGTGTTGTCGTACACATAAACGAATAGCAAATTATTCTCTCCAAAGAGGTTTTGTGTTCTCACAGCAACAGGGAATTAAAAATATTGTCTCACAAGACACTGCCACTGTATGTAGCTCAGGCTGCAGAGGTTAATGATGGATGACTGTTTAGGCAACACATTACCATATCAACCTCTATGTGAACTTTGCTCTCTAGCAGGTCAAGATTTAATACCAATTAAAAGCTTTCACTACACATGCTGTGTCTTAAAGGACTCCCCAAAAATGTGAGAATCATTTTGGCCATGGACAAAAATGTACCTTTGCAGGTGCTGGCAGAAAGAGCAGAAGCGATGGCAGCATGCATGGATTTCAAACCAAACCATGCTACGGATGGTATTATTTTGGCTGGGGGCCCCAGACTGATCATATCGAAAAATGTGAGTGCAGCAGCCCTGGATCAAGCGTCATGAGCAAGGTACATGCTATCGCAATGGAAAAGTTAGCAGAAACAGTTCACAGTGTGGCCATGCAGGTGACAGCGCAGCATAACTTCGAAGCATATGGAAGCACATCATTACTGTCTGATCTTGGCTTTCAAGAGCACATGACATGGAATTTATTGATAGCCGAGGTCATCAAACCAATTCTGGTGGAAATTACAGAGAGGATTACTGCAGAATGCAAGAGTTGTGGCAGTGGGTGAACACAATGAATGGCACAGCATACTACAAGAATTTCCTGGTACCCTATCACGAGCAAAGGCACAGGCGAAGGCTCAATACAACACGTAACACTTCATTTGTACTATGCCAGGGCAGCCAGTAGTGGCCAAACCACATCATCTCACTCCCAAAAAATTTGTGGTGGCTACGCAAGACATGGGGAGGCAAATGAACAAGGGTGTGAAAAGGCTGTCACATAGTTAATGGGGTAATTGTCTCTACATATGGTCAAGAAAAGAGACAGCACATGGAGGCTGTCCAGAGACGATCAAGTGTTAAATTCCAAAACTATCCCAGATAGATAGTCTATTCCATATATTATGGATGCGAACAACTCAGTGGGAACTGTGCATTTTTTCCAATGTAATCAATTGCACGTGGACATAGCTGCAAATTCCTGTGGCCTCGTCAGACACTGACAAAATGGCAGTCACCATGCCCTTCGGGTTGGAAACTGCTGCTTAAACATGGCAGCAGTTTATTCAACAAGTGTTATGCAGGCCGTAAATTTTATTTTGCCACATGGATAACATACTTATTTTCTCCACCTTAGGACAAACACTAGTCTCATTTACAGCAAGTTTTCTTGTAACTAGACAATGGTGGTCAATTTACACACGTGTGTTTTTGGTCAGAACAAAGTAAAGTTTCTTAGCTCGGAAGTATCAGCAGATGGGCTAACTCCATTGATGGAGCATGTTTTAGCCATACAATAGGTTCCACTCCCTGCAACATTCAACAACTAAAAGTTGTTTCTTAGAATGCTTAATTATTACCATCGACACCTTCCCCAGGCAACGATGCTGATGGAACCACTGACAAAACTACTCAAGGGCAAACACACAGCTGGTGCAAAAAAGGTTCCTTGGAGTGACAAGCTGATGGCGGTGCTCGACAGAGTAAAGGAGTACATTGCGAGGGCAGTACTGCTCCCACACCCTCAGATTAATGGGCCACCAGCCATTATTTTCGACTCCAGCCTGGCAGATGTGGGGACGGCACTTCAGCAACTTGCTAACACCTCTTAGCAGCCTCTCTCTTTTTTTTCCCTCTGTTGCTCTGTGCTCATATCCGCACAAAACATTAGGTGTGCTACTGACAGGAAACTTCTTGCTACACATGCAGCTGTTGGTCACTTCAGAGATTCAACTGAAGGCAGTACTTTTACTATTTACATGGACCATGCACCAACAACATTGCTCTGCAGCAAGGAAACTCAAAAAGGTTCACTGAGACTCCTCAGATGCTGATTTAATTACACAGTTCACCAAGGATGTCTGCCACATTAGCAGTCACAAGAACACTGTAGCCAATTGCTTACCACTGTACTATGTGAGTGTAAAAGCAGTAAACAGGAACCACATAGCCCAAGCACAAACTCATGACCAAGAATTACATGAATAATGAGCGAATGGACTATCTAGTCTGACACTCAAGCACGTAAAAAAGTCAGTACGAGATTTACATTATGGTGTGACATTGTATACAACATGTGTTCATTGCCAGAAATTTCTGCCAAGCAATTTTTGAAGCATTCCATAGCCTTTCACCCCTGGGAGTGACAGCTACAGTGCCGTTGTTGATGAGGAAGGTAGTGTGGCCTAGGGTGAATAAAGACAGCAATGAGTGGATGCAACAGTGTGACAGATGTCAACAATGGAAGGTGGAAAGACCCATCACCTGTCCCAAAGGAAACATCATCACTCCCTCAGCATGATTATCCATGTGGATATGGTAGAGCCACCACTTCACTCAAACAGTTACTGCTATTTAGTTACTTCAGTCGATTGTTTTATGAGATGGCCTGAAGCATTTCCGGTTCCAGAGATCACTGCTGCAACAGTGCCAAAGACAGTAATCACTGGATGGATAGCACATTTCAGAGTGCTCCTAACTATTTCAACAGACAGGGGCAGACAGTTTGAGGCAGCATTATTCTAAGAACTCCATCTCTGCAAGTGCAATCACATCAATACAACTCATCACCCTTCCAGCAACATAATGGTGGAAAAATTCCACCACACTCTGAAGGTGGAACTGATGTGTGTTAAGGATATGTGGACAGATGCCCTTACCACTGGTCCTGCTAGAATTGAGGTTAACACACAAGGAGGACTTGGGGTATGTTCCTGTTCAATTTTGTTGATGAAAAAATGTTGCAACTAACAGTGGAATTGCTACCCAACAAATTGACGGACCTCCCTGGGATACTGATGATTTGAGTCAGGTGCAACCTACTTGAAACTATGGCACTTCTCTGTCTGACACTACCCAAGATGTATGTGGATAAACCCCTTTTTATGTATAAGGGCATTTTCAATTCTTCCCGCATGTAGCTTTGTGACAACTCAGTCCGTCCTCCACTCACACTGATTTATACAGGTCCATTTCCAGTTGTGCAACATGGGCCCCACATCTTCATGATACAGCAGAAATGATTAGGAGAAAGAGATCTCCAATGAATGTCTTAAACCAGCACTCCTGCAAACAGTTGGTTGGTCGGTTTGTGGAATTGAAGGGACTGCACCACTAGGGCCATCGGTCCCTTTTTTAACAAACTAGAAACACCTACAAAGAATAAAAACAAACAATGGAGATGACAAGAGACGACACAGGACCAGAAAGACTCAGAAAGAGACCAGACAAAATGAATTAAAATCACTGTGTGACAGTGGTTGGCCGACCATAGACACTCCTGCAAACAGTCCAGACAAACGTGACTACCAGCACACATCCTCATTGTGCAATCCTTTCACTAGCCTATGCACGGACAACTGCCAATAAAAACAGCAGCAGCCCAAACAACAGATGCCAGCTGCAGCCGACAGAAGTACCAACATCAAGAACTTGTGCAGGGCGAGCGGTGAAACACCAGTTTCCCCGACATTCCCAGGGCTCAAGGTTTAAAAAAGAAAGGTGAGGGCTGGAGGAGGATACAGGAGGCACCTGAACAAATGACTGCAACAAATGACCTCAGCTGGGGTGTGTATATCATTTTATATCAATGATCATAGGCGGACGACAGCATTGCATTCAGAAAATTTCTTCAGGGTCATGGTGGTGGTAGCATCATGGACAATGTTAGTGGAAAAAATAGAATTATTGTGATGAATACAGATCTAATGTAGGGTTTATTTATTAGTCTACATCAATGTTGTTTGTTGTTGTTGCCTTCAGTCCTGAGACTTGTTTGATGCAGCTCTCCATGCTACTCTATCCTGTGCAAGCTTCCTCATCTCCCAGTACTTACTGCAACCTACATCCTTCTGAATCTGCTTAGTGTATTCATCTCTTGGTCTCCCTCTATGATTTTTACCCTCCACGCTGCCCTCCAATGCTAAATTTGTGATCCCTTGATGCCTCAGAACATGTCCTACCAACTGGTCCCTTCTTCTTGTCAAGTTGTGCCACAAACTCCTCTTCTCCACAATTCTATTCATTACCTCCTCGTTAGTTATGTGATCTACCCATCTAATCTTCAGTATTCTTCTATAGCACCACATTTCGAAAGCTTCTATTCTCTTCTTGTCCAAACTATTTATCATCCATGTTTCACTTCCATACATAGCTACACTCCATACAAATACTTTCAGAAACGACTTCCTCACACTTAAATCTATACCCGATGTTAACAAATTTCTCTTCTTCAGAAACGCTTTCCTTGCCATTGCCAGTCTACATTTTATATCCTCTCTACTTCGACCATCATCAGTTATTTTGCTCCCCAAATTACAAAACTCATTTACTACAACAAGCGTCTCATTTCCTAATCTAATACCCTCAGCATCACTCGATTTAATTCGACTACATTCCATTATCCTCACTTTGCTTTTGTTGATGTTCATCTTATATCCTCCTTTCAAGACACTGTCCATTCCGTTCAACTGCTCTTCGAAGTCCTTTGCTATCTCTGACAGAATTACAATGTCATCAGCGAACCTCAACGTTTTTATTTCTTCTCCGTGGATTTTAACACCTACTCTGAATTTTTCATTTGTTTCCTTTACTGCTTGCTCAATATACAGATTGAATAACATTGGGGACAGGCTACAATCCTGTCTCACTCCCTTCCCCAACTGCTCCTTCCCTTTCATGCCCCTCGACTCTTATAACTGCCATTTGGTTTCTGTACAAATTGTAAATACCTTTTCGCTCTCTGTATTTTACCCCTGCCACCTTTAGAATTTGAAAGAGAATATTCCAGTCAACATTGTCAAAAGCTTTCTCTAAGTCTACAAATGCCAGAAATGTAGGTTTGCCTTTCCTTAATCTATTTTCTAAGATAAGTCGTAGGGTCAATATTGCCTCACGTGTTCCAACATTTCTACGGAATCCAAACTGATCTTCCCCGAGGTCCGCTTCTACCAGTTTTTCCATTCGTCTGTAAAGAATTCGCGTTAGTATTTTGCAGCTGTGACTTACTAAACTGATAGTTCAGTAATTTTCACATCTGTCAACACCTGGTTTCTTTCGGATTGGAATTATTATATTCTTCTTGAAGTCTGAGGATATTTCGCCTGTCTCATACATCTTGCTCACCAGATGGTAGAGTTTTGTCAGGACTGGCTCTCCCAAGGCCGTCAGTAGTTCCAATAGAATGTTGTCTACTCCTGGGGCCTTGTTTCGTCTCAGGTCTTTCAGTGCTCTGTCAAACTCTTCACGCAGTATCCTATCTCCCATTTCATCTTCATCTACTTCCTCTTCCATTTCCATAATATTGTCCTCAAGTACATTGCCCTTGTATAGACGCTCTATATACTCCTTCCACCTTTCTGCTTTCCCTTCTTTGCTTAGAACTGGGTTTCCATCTGAGCTCTTTATATTCGTAGAAGTGGCTCTCTTTTCTCCAAAGGTCTCTTTAATTTTCCTGTAGGCAGTATCTATCTTACCCCTAGTGAGGTAAGCCTCTACATCCTTACATTTGTCCTCTAGCCATCCCTGCTTAGCCATTTTACACTTCCTGTCGATCTCATTTTTGAGACGTTTGTATTCCTTTTTGCCTGCTTCATTTACTGCATTTTTATATTTTCTCCTTTCATCAATTAAATTCAATATTTCTTCTGTTACTCAAGGATTTCTACTACCCCTCGTCTTTTTACCTACTTGATCCTCTGCTGCCTTCACTACTTCATCCCTCAGAGCTACCCATTCTTCTTCTACTGTATTTCTTTCCCCCAATCCTGTCAATCGTTCCCTTATCCACTCCCTGAAACTCTGTACAACCTCTGGTTTAGTCAGTTTATCCAGGTCCCATCTCCTTAAATTCCCACCTTTTTGCAGTTTCTTCAGTTTTAATCTACAGTTCATAACCAATAGATTTTGGTCAGAGTCCACATCTGCCCCTGGAAATGTCTTACAATTTAAAACCTGGTTCCTAAATCTGTCTTACCATTATATATGTTACCACCTTCAAAATATTCCCCATTAAATATTACACACTTGTGTCAGGGCTTGAGCCAATTCCCAAAACACTTCTGGAATTCTGATCTTCAGTGTAGTTTTAGCTCTAATCTACACATGTAAAAGACTGCCCTTTAAAGTTTTCTTTATTTTTGGGAAAATTAAAATTTGACATGGAGCAAATAAGTAGGCTAGGGCACCGATTTTGGCAAAAAAATCATGAGCGCGCAGAGAAGTCTGAGAGGGTGTATTATCATGGTGCAAAAAACATGAATCAGGACATTATTCTACAGATTGCCTTGTGCAAATGACAATGAACTTGTAAGCAGTACTCCTCATTGTTCACTTCACCTTGTGGCCAGAACTCAATGGTGCACAATACTGTTAAAATCGAAGAACACTGTGAGCACAGCCTTCACATCTGACTGCAGTTGTCGAGATTCTCTCTCCCACCCCCCCCCTCCTGTCTTGGTTGTCCAGCATGCTTCCACAAACAACTGAGCCTTAGTTCCAATGTCATATGCATCAACTCATGTTTTGTCACCTATTATGACACGTTCCAGTAGTTCTACATCATTGCTGACTTCATCTAGTGACTCCCAAACAACTTGCATTTGCCACTGTTTTTGTTAAAAATTCAACAATTTTGGAACACGTTTACCCAAAGCACCCAAAACAATTTTATGGCATGGGCCAGTTGATATGCCATCATAACCACCGACTTCTCTGACTGTGATTCCGTGATCTTTCATTGTCATTTCTTTCACTTTCTCCAAGATTTCATTGGTTGATGTGTGCTCATCATCTTCAACATCTCCACAATCTTCTTTGATGCTCTTACACTTGTTTTACTCAGAGAAGACTCAACAAAAGCAATATTTAACATTTCTACAACTGTGATGTATTTTATTCCACTCTTGTATAAAAAATTAATAGAAATTTTCTGCTCCATTTTTATAAAAAAATAAACACTCACCAATAGTACTAAGACACCTGTAGCCTTTTTGGCAGCTGACGATAAACTACACACTGGATATGCCTAACATTGTACAGATAGTTTTCAGATGTCTTCCAGCATACTGACAAAGGGGCCATGTCAATTGGACTAACGCAATACATGAAATTACGAATTCCCAGTTACTGTTTTAACACTCCTCGTGTACTCATAGTTAGAATTGCTGCATTTCAATGCAACTCATCAAAGAAAACTCTTATCTTTTAGTTGAATCACAACTTAGGGGCATGCCTTAAAATTTACAGAACAATCACACTAAACTGTGCTCAAAATCCTATTGGAATATATCCATAGTCTTATGAGAAGATTGTAAACAAACATGCATTCAGATGAACAGGCATTCAGTCACACATTTGCAGCAGTTATAGGAATCCTGGTTTAGGTTTTCCCTTCCTATGTTAATACAATTTAATTTATAATATTGCATTTTGGAACAAGGCACTCACCTTCTGTATTCCATAAAATGTTAATGGATGTACCATACCTAAAAACTAATGCTGCTCAGACATATCTGCACACTGCCTCACCGCAGATTTAAAGTGTGCACTGTGGAAGAACCACTAAAAATTTGTGTAACAGCCTGTAGAAGTGTCTTGAGATGTAGGTGGGTAGGCAGAGTGGGGACTTGCTTGAGCACTCACGAATTTACCAACGGACTATATTTTTCAAGTCACTGTATTGTCAACTATAACTAACAGCTTGCATGTGTGATGCTAGGTGACCATCATGAAACTGGCAACTACAGAGTCCCTTTAATTAGAATTTTAATCCTAGTTAACAACTACAGCAAAAAGGGAACAACACTTAAAATGCTACTTTAAGGGACACCTTTCTGCAGAGTCAGTCTCACTGACAGTATATCACTGAGACAAATTGGCACTGAGGCACACAGTGATATGCTCACTTAATACAGATAGTTAACCCAAAAACCATAGTATCTGATAGTCAAAACATTCAACAATTGTGTCACAGGGCTGTGATTAAAGCATGCCCAGAGCCTATGGTGAGTGCGAACTGGCAGTACTCGACAAACCCCTGTCATGAATTCTGAATTCCTCATGCCTCAGGCAGTATTGGTTGAGCTCCTGTAAATGAAGTGCTCACAAATCATCATCATATACAGACAAGCATGTTGAAGAATTCTATACATGTGAAGAACTACACTACACTCTCGTATAAATGCTGTCATTTGCTTGCAATTCATGACTAAATCCACACACTTTCGATACAAATTTTCGATATGAACATATAGTCACAGACAAGGAGGTACATACAGTAATTTGTGACTGCTGATTGAAAGGTAAAACCATGTTAATACTACCTAGGCACTCTTCTTGGCAGAAATCCATTGTTTCCCATGCCAAGTTGTTCTCACTACCCGTAACAGCAATCTGACATTGTCTGCATTTTCTCTGGCGATGGGCAATTTCTGGGGTTCTTTCTTTATTCATTTTATCTCCTTTTGCTTGAAAAACTTTAACACATTCCTCTGAACAAATTTTTTTCACAACTCCATTGACCGTAACCTGATGCTTACATACACGTATCTGCAACATAAAGTAAGATGTACATTTTCAAACAAGACAATATCAAATAATATCAACTCTGCCACATTACTGGGATTGCAGTTACATGGTAATCACATAGCCGTTATCTACATCAGCTGTATCACTGTAATAGTATGCAAATTACTTATAGCAATTACTTTTAGTGAACACTTTGCTTTATACATCCTTACAGCACTAAGAATCATAGTGTTTTTTGTACTAAGTATTCTGCTGCAATTCAATGCTAGTTTTTCAAGTGATAAGTGATGAAATGATGGCAGGATACTGATGATGATGAGGTCCCATATTCTAAGGAGTGCAGGGGACGATGCAGGAGACCCGTACCACCGACAAGGCAAGATCCTAGAGAAGGTGGTTTGCCATTGCCTTTCTCTGACCGTAAAGGGGATGAAGGATGATAATGATGGTGAAGACAACACAACAACACCTAGTCATCTCAAGGCAGGGAAAATCCCTGACCCTGCCAGGAATCGAATATAGGACCCTGTGCACGGGAAGCGAGAACGCTACTTCAAGATCATGAACTACGGACTGGCAGGATACTACTGTGCGATTAAATGGAGTGTATTTTCCTACTGCTCCTTGAAGGAGACACATACCTTCAACAAGACATTGCACCACCCATCTTTCATGAACTATGCCAGAATGTTCTGAAATCATATTATACAATCTTGAGCCTTCTTGAGTGGCTACCCAGGTCACCTGGTGATGGTCCTACTGAAGAAATCTGAGCAATTATCAACTGCATATGTGCATGCAATGGAACCAACTCCAATTAATCGTATTGAGTTGTTTGGGAGGCATGAGTGCTCACACAAGAAGATGGTTCCATCACACTTTCAATGTCTTGGACAGCCCATGCCATGGCATGACTGGTACCAGTGGGGAGGAATGAGGTGCACTACCTAGAACTAGAGAGGTGTTTCATTTCTACTGTTCATGAACATATGCAATAAAGTTGAGGGCCATTTCAGTCTGTGTGTAACTTAACGGACTTTTTTCCTCACAAATAGGAAAGCATGTGTGTGCACTGTTACATTTTCAATAATGCCATCAACGGTGAAGCAAATAATAACAAAAACAAAATACAAATGACATTGATTGAGCAAGAAATACATTATTTTCAACATGAACACAACTTACTCTACAACACTGGTAACATATCTGAGTAGCCTCTTCAGAAACCTGTTGCTCTAACTCTTCTGTGAAGTTTGAATCTTGCTCAGCTAAAACCTGCAAATAATAAACATTGCACATTAACCTGCTATATGTATATATACAGTATATCATTGCATATGATAAAGCAACATTAAATGAATGTGTATCACAACTTAAGCAGCTGAGAATTAGAACTTTTAAAACTGTTACAATTTGTTTTAGTTAGTTAATTGCGTTACTAATACCTGTTTTATAGTTATCTCGTATCCATCAATATACTAGCTATTAATGGATGACATAAAATCACTTTTAGAGACACAGAGAACAAAACACAATAATGGTCAAAATACAATTATGGAAATCAACTCAATAATGGATACGAGGCTGACAGGTATAACAGTGGATATGGATGACAATAATGATAAAGAAGGGATGTGGACAAAAGGGATGGAAGAGGCTAGTGCAGCAAGATAGTTAAAAATGAAAACTGAGGCACAAAGAAAGGAGGGAGAATAATGACTGTGGAACATAGAGATAAAAGGCACAGGGGGCTGTGCATGGCAGCACAGTGGGGGGAGGCATGAGAGCTGGCAGACAGGTGATGTTAAATGGAGAGGTGACATTTAGAGGTGAGCAGAGCAAGTGAGGAAGAAGGCAGATGGGAGGGGGCAGGCAAAAGAGTGTAGTGCATGGGGCACAGACAGATGATGGCACAGAACAGATGGTGGCGAAAGATGAGTAGGAATAGGAGGAAGTTTACAGAATTATGCACCAATGACAACATGGTCATTAGAGACAGCAAATACAGAGACAAAAAATGGATCATCTCTTATTACTTAGGGACTTTTTTGAAAGCAATATAGCAAGGACACAGAAAAATATAATATGAATGCACAGAGGGGATTGGCACAACTTTTCCCAAGTGTGACTGTTTGCAGAGGTTGTTTTGTCATATATTATGGGTTTAATCTAGTGTGTTACACTTGTATAATATCTATGAGACAACAGATACATATGAAATATGGCAGTAGGTCATGTAACATATCTCATCTACAATTCCACGTAAAATGCTTCATATATGGTATATGTTACATGTTAAATGGCAATAGGACCCAAAAACAGCAGTCGCCCAAAATTAGTGAGGAAAACCACATGATTGTCAAATTATAACACCACTTATGTTACCACAATGCACAGATTTAGATATTGTGGAAAAGGCTTGGTATACAAATGGACAATGAACTGAAATGGGGAAATGCTAACGCTCTCTCAAAAATTAGATTTTAAGATTATGATGACAAGATAAATAGCAATTGAGCATATGCTAGAACTGTACAAGGCTGGAGAAGAAAATTATTCATGTTGTGGTGTCATTGATATCTCCCATAGTTAGCCAACCACAGCCTGGCTGAATGCACCTACAATGAAGCTATGGACTGCAGCTGCAGCTGGCCGCTATTTATATCTGGCCTCAGCACTCTATTCTCAGTCTGTGTTTGGTCACAAGTCTTGTACCATGGAAATACTTTTGTGTGTCAACAAGTGTCTGTGGACAAACTACTGTCCGTATATAGTACATGCAGATTGTCTCTGTCTAATTACTGCAGTGTACTTTCCTACAGTGATGCTCTGCTCTGTGATACTGTTACACAAATTGTCTCTGGTGCATGCATCCATGCTGCTATTTTTAAGTTAATTAATACTGATATGGAAGCTATACTCTCCATTATAGATTCACAGAACATTTTAGATGGGACAGAAACTGACTTGCAAGCTTCAACCATTTTGATACTTAGCACTGCACAAAATAATCAGTCCACTCATCAGAGGTCACGTGTCATATGAAGTCTACTTGATGAAACAGAACATCACGCCATCCGTTCACCACTTTCCAGTCAAATGTCAGAAAGACTCGCCCACAGCGCTTCACTATGCATGCCTGTCAACAGGGTGGCTAAGTGTTTTTCTTGTTGCAAGTGGGTATACATTCAGTAAAAAGTGTTCCAAACAGTGTTGTGCCCGATGGCAGTCAAGACTCCTTTTGGCAGCTTTCCTCAGTGTTAATTAATGCTGTATCCACCGAATCTGAGCACAGGACACCATCAGTGGTTTAACCTTCACACAAACAGAAGCATTCAATAGTGGTTCATTGACAGTTAAACTAACAATACGTACATTTATGACTGGCTCAGTATACAGTGAAAATGCAATTAAATATAGGTACTTCTATTACATTATTGAACAGAAATACTTACGAGTTTTTAGGGAGCCCATTGGTGCAGCAGCATATAACGGATATCATTATCCTGCCAGCAACATACTGCAATGTAACCAAAACTGTGTCTTTTTATCTACTGTTTCCCTGGAACAGCCCAAGGTGAATGCTACAGTGTCTCAAGACGTTGTCAACGAATTATGTAGTAAGTACAGTGAATTATTTCAAGGATGACTTGGGAAAGCTCAGGATTTTGAGGCTTAACAATAACGCCCACCCAAAATTTTATTGTGCTAGGCCTGTCCCACAGGCCATTTGCACAATTTGCAATCGAGCCCCACAGGAACTATGAAGGTGGCAGCAAGACACTGGAATAACTCAACCTGTCCGAGTCAGTGGGTTCAAAAATGGTTCAAATGGCTCTGAGGACTATGGGACTTAACTTCTAAGGTCATCAGTCCCCTAGAACGTAGATCTACTTACACCTAACTAACCTAAGGACATCACACACATCCATGCCCGAGGCAGGATTCGAACCCGCGACCGTAGCGGTCGCGCGGTTCCAGACTGTAGCGCCTTTAACCACTTGGCCACCCCGGCTGGCTGAGTAAGTGGGCATCACCCATAGTCATTCTAAAAAAGCCATCAGGTGGATTACGACTATGTGCCGATTTCATATATACAGTTAATCCTCAGGCAGTGGCAGACTCCTTTCCTCAGCCTCGGTATGAAAAATCTATGGACAAACTGGAACTGGGCTGCTTCTATTCAGAAATAGACTTACATGAAGCATATATGCAGGTGCTATTGGACGAACAATCCAAATGGGTGTTTTTCTTCATCAATATGCACCTAGGGCTATTCCGAATTCAATCTAGACCATTTGTCAGTGCCTCAGCTCATGCCATTTTTCAACGATTTTTCGAACAGCTGATAGCACAGGTTCCTTCATGTTCCAACTATCTGGATGTCTAAAGTGCTTTCAGAAGTGAGCCTGAAGTGCAGCAAGGCAAAGTGTTCATTTTCCCACACGGAAATCAAATATTAGGATCATGTCATTAACGCTCCGGGTATTCATCCAGCAGTCACACATGTCAGCAACCCATGATTTGCCAGCACTTTGTAATGTTAAAGAATGGTAGGCGGTAATGGGCAAACTCACATATTATGCTAAATTTATCCCCAACAGTCAGATTGCTCCTACACTGAACTGGCTGCACCAGAAACGTGTTTCATTTGTGTGCTCCAAGGAACATCAGCAAGCTTTTCAGCTGCTGAAGGATTCCCTTCCCAGAAATCGATGTCCAATTCATTTTGACAAAAAAAAAAAAAAAAAAAAAAAAGAGAACAGTTGTACTCACAGCGGATGTGTGTTCCTATGGTATTGTAGCGGTGCACTGAGGCAAGGTAGGTTATGCTGACAGTCCCACTTCCTCTGCCTTAAAAACTTTGGACAAAACCCAGGGCAATTGCAGCCAGTTCGAAAAAATGTTGAGATTGAAATTTAAACGCCACATAATATCGCTGGCGTCCACAGATGATGTTATGTACACAGTTGTCCTAGCAGTGTGTGTTCTCTGACTCTGTGTGTTCCTTGTTCAGTGTGCGATACTTTATGAGTAAAGTTGTTCGTTAAACACATGTCGCTGCCGTAATTTCAAGTCCTAATCCTATCAGGTTATGGGCCCAGGTCACTCGATCGGTAAAAGCGATACTCTTCGTTTACACAAAAACGGAAAATCGTAAGCTGAAGTGCGGGAATAAACTGAGTCCGTTAACGCGACAAATATAGCGCACATGGCTGCTGCACCCGGAGTTAAGAGTGGAAACGTTATCACGCGGTAACTACGACACATGGAGAATTCAAGCCGAAGCAGTACTCATTAAGAACGACACATGGGAGTCTGTATCTGGAGACATGCCACAACCTGCAATGACTGGTGAAGGCACCGGACTCGCCGCTGCACAAGCCGCGTACAAAGCGTGGTTAGCTGCAGACAGGAAGGTGAAGGCAGACCTCATTCTATCCATCGGCCCCACGGAACTGAAGCAAGTGAAGAACTGCAGCATATCACGTCAGGTATGGCTCAAACTTGAATCAATTTACGCATCCAAAGGACCTGCCCGCAAAGCAACGCTACTGAATCGTCTTACTCTTCACAAGATGCAACCTGGTGACGACGTAACACAGCATCTTAATGAATTCTTCGATGCAGTGGACAAATTACAAGCAATGGACGTCGATATAAACGGTGATTTATTGTCGGTAATGTTGCTCTACAGTTTGCCAGATAGTTACGATAATTTTAGGTGTACAATCGAATCTCGTGATAACCTACCCGATGTCGAGACACAAAGTGAAAATCTTGGAAGAAAACAACGCGAGAGTTCAGAAAGACAGTGAAAATGCGAGTGCTGCGATGTCTGTCAAACCGGTCAGGCATAAACATTTCGTAAACAAATCAAAAGGTACATTAAGTGACTGTGCTAAATCGGAACAAAAATCAAAACAGAAGCAAAGGATACGGGGAAAATCATCATTCAGGTGCAGTTTTTGCAACAAGAAAGGCCACAAAGAAGAAGAGTGTTTCTTCAAAAGGAAGCTAATTGCGCAAGCTGCAAATAAAGTTGATGAAGCTCATTGTTGTTTTTCCATTAACGAACATGTTCCGAAGTCTCGTGAACCAAATGTTTTGTGGTGTATAGACAGTGGTTGCACATCACACATGTGTAATGACCCTAAAGTGTTCACAAGCGTAACCAAAGTGCAAGAAACTTTAACGCTTGAAGACAACAGTTCTACGCAAGTGAAAGCTAAAGGTGACGTCCGCATCAAAATCTCAGCCAGTGATACCAACTCCATTACCCTGAAAAACATGTTGTATGTGCCCAAACTCGGAACCAATCTAATCTCAGTCGCAAAGGTTGTGGACAGCAATCACACTGTAACCTGTGAGAAAAATCGTGCAGTTATAAGGGACACTTGCGATAAAGTTAAGGTGATTGCAAACAGAGTTGGTAACATGTTTTACTTGCATGAAAACAGCCCAAAGGCCTGTACAGCTGCCGAGACAAAAATTACGAAAAGTGACACGCAAATCTGGCATGCTCGATTAGGACACTTGAACTCTGGAGATATGATTAGAATGCTCAAGGCTTGAAATTCAGTGATGCAGACTTCACCAAGTGCACTGCATGTCTTGAAGGAAATATCACATCCACCTCCTTCACCAGGCGGGATGAAAACAAAAGTGACCTTCTGGAGTTAGTACATCCAGATGTCTGTGGGCCAATGAGAGAAAAATCTCTAGGTGGTGCAAGATATTTTGTAACCTTCATAGATGACCACAGCAGATGGTGTCAAGTCCACTTTCTTCGACACAAGGGAGAAGTTGTGGAAAGATTTGTTGAATTCAAGAACTTTGCTGAAAATCAGACTGGATATAAAATCAAATCTTTCCAGTCAGATAATGGCAAGGAATACTGCAACGAAAGGATGGACTCCATCTTCCGAGCGGCAGGAATACAGCGACGTCAAACAGTTCCTTATAAACCACAACAGAATGGTGTTGCTGAACGAAAGAACCGATCCTTGGTTCGAAGTGGCTCGCTGCATGATGCTGGAGTCTGGACAACCACCATCACTTTGGGTCGAAGCTATTAACACAGCCAACCACATCCGAAATCGCTGCCTAACCAAAGGACTTTCAGGTGGAACTCCATATGAAAAGTGGATGAAGAAGAAACCAGACTTGTCACACCTTCGTGTATTCAGTGAAAGTGTCATCATCCTGGAAAAATCGCCAAACAAGGGGAAGTTTGACCCGAGAGGCAAGCAAGGAATCTTCGTAGGCTACTCAGACTGTTCAAGTACCTATCGTGTGTGGGTGCCAAAAGACCACGAGATACACACATCACGAGGTACACACATCACGAGGTACACACATCACGAGGTACACACATCACGAGGTACACACATCACGAGGTACACACATCACGAGGTACACACATCACGAGGTACACACATCACGAGGTACACACATCACGAGGTACACACATCACGAGGTACACACATCACGAGGTACACACATCACGAGGTACACACATCACGAGATGTCAGGTTCCTTGATCATAACAGTTTTGAACCCAAGCAAACCTATGTAGACCTCACTGCGGATGAACAACATCATTGCCAAAGAATTATCTGCATGGACCTTTCACCAGGAGACTTGAGTGACAACAGAAGCTGTGAGTCAGAATCATTCTCTGATGAAGAACCATTTTACGGTTTTGAAGAAGAAGAAGTCACCTCACTACCACATGATATCATTTCAGATGATAACCTGTCATGTGACGAGGACAGCAATTCCTCAAGTGTCACACCTGCTCCACAGCTTGCACCAGATGTTTCAAGTCATGACATCAACTTTGCCGCTAATGCAACAGAAATCAGTGTTGAGGATGCATTGAACAGTCCAGATAGTCAAGAATGGTTTAGCGCTACATACGATGAAGTCGCTAGTCAAGAATGAAACCTGGGATATCGTGGACAGACCAGCAAACAGACAAATAATTGACTGCAGAACTGTCTTAAGAAACAAATACCGCAGTGATGTATCCTTGCTACGAAGAAAGTCCAGAATAGTTGCACGAGGATTCAACCAAAGACCCGGAGTTGACTTTGTGGAAACATTCTCTCCAGTTGCAAAAATCGAATCATTCAGACTCCTCATGGCTCTGGCAGTGAAGTTTAACTTGCATGTCTCACAGCTGGATATCACCACTTAATTCTTTAATGGTGAAATTGATACTGAAATCTTCATGGAACAGCTGGACTCATTAGCCAAGTTCTTACAGAAGATGAGAGGTGTAGAGGAAGACAGTCACATAGCCAAAAAGGCAGATGATATGCTCCAGAAGTCAAAATCTGGTAGCAAAGTGTGCAAGCTTACAAAAGCCATCTACGGATTGCGTCAAGCTGGCAGACAGTGGCATGCCAAATTAAACGCCACATTGATGTCAGTTGGATTGCAGCCCACTAGTGTAGATCCTTGTGTATATGTGGGCAGTGTAGGAAATTCTCAAGTCTTCCTGCTCACTTATGTTGACGACATCATAATTGTGTCATCAGACCCGGAAAGAACAAGGGAGATCCAGGACAAGTTATCTGCCAGATTCGACATCAAGGATCTTGGTTCTGTGAAATGCTACCTGGGCACTGGCGTAAATCAGTCTGTTGACAAACTCACGCTGTGTCAAATTGGCTACATCAGAGGAGTTTTACACCGATTTTGAATGGATGACTGCAAGCCCATAAGAACCCAGTTGGCGACCCGGATCAAACTGGATGTTGCAGCTGCAAGTACAGCAGATGGGACTCAGTATCCGTTCAGGGAACTGCTCGGAGCGTTTATGTACATCGCCATTGGCACTCACCCTGATATATGCCATGCAGTCAACAAGCTAAGCCAATACAACAACAGCCATAATCTTGTTCACTGGCAGGCAGCTAAACGAATCCTTAGATACCTCAAGGGAACAATTGACAAGACACTAACCTACGTCAAGGATAAAGAGGGAATATTTGGTTTTGCAGATGCTGACAGGAAGTCTTATACCGGTCACAACTTCATCTTGTGCAAGTCAGAAATCTCATGGTGTTCGCGCAAGCAAAGGACCATTGCTCTCTCATCAAGGCTGAGTATATGAGTATCTCCGAAGCAGCAAAGGAGGTGATTCACCTATCAACCTTCGTGAAGGAGCTGGCTTTAGTGGACCTGTCAAACATTGTACTGTTCAATGACAACCAGTCAGCTGGAAAACTGGCAAATAATCCAGTTTTCCACTCAAAGACAAAACATATTCACATAAAGTACCACTTCATTCACCAGGCCCTGCAAGATTATCCACTGAAACTGCAATATCGGTCAACAGAAGACATGGTAGCAGACATGCTGAAGAAGGCTCTTCCTGCGCTGAAGCATGAGATGTGTGTTGTTGGACTCTGACTGCAAACCTAGAACCACAAACTTAAGCACTCAAGTTCATCGATTTCTACCTGTGTGTAAAAATTGAGTAGGCGTGTTGAGATTCAAATTTTACCACCACATAATATTGTTGGTGTCCACAGACGTTGTTGTGTACACAGTTGTCCTAGCAGTGTGTGTTCTCTGTCTGTGTGTGTTCCTTGTTCAGTGTGTGGTCCTTTATGAATAAAGTTGTTCATTAAACACGTGTCGTTGCCATAATTTTAAGTCCTAATCCTAACAAAAAGAGGTTTACGGAGTTATCAAATTTCATCAGTGCTTGAATGGGTGATACTTTTATCTTATTACAGAGCACAGGCTGCTATCGGCTCTGTTCAGCCTCTCCAAGCCTGTCCCACCATGCAATATGCGAAAGCTGCAATGGTGGGCCCTGCTGTTATCCAATCACCAGTCTAAGCTTCTATACAGGACCTCGGGTCAGCATTGCAACACTGATTTGTCATCTCAGTTACCAGTAGGTACTGATTCTGCATTTGATTCATCCAAACATTCCTGTTTTCACAAAGATTCCCAGGATTTTTGACACACTTCATAGGTTTCCTGTTGACTACTGATGCAGGGGTAAAATACAGGGAGCGAAAGGCTATTTACAATTTGTACAGAAACCAGATGGCTGTTATAAGAGTCGAGGGGCACGAAAGGGAAGCAGTGGTTGGGAAGGGAGTGAGACAGGGTTGTAGCCTATCCCCGATGTTATTCAATCTGTGTATTGAGCAAGCAGTAAAGGAAACAAAAGAAAAATTCAGAGTAGGTATTAAAATCCATGGAGAAGAAATAAAAACTTTGAGGTTTGCCGATGACATTGTAATTTTGTCAGAGACAGTAAAGGATTTGGAAGAGCAGTTGAACGGAATGGACAGTGTCTTGAAAGGAGGATATAAGATGAACATCAACAAAAGTAAAATGATGATAATGGAATGTAGTCGAATTAAGTAGGGTGATGCTGAGGGAATTAGATTAGGTAACGAGACACTTAAAGTAGTAAAGGAGTTTTGCTATTTAGGGAGCAAAATAACTGATGATGGACGAAGTAGAGAGGGTATAAAATGTAGACTGAAGTGTCAGGAAGTTCTTTCTGAAAGTATTTGTATGGAGTGTAGCCATGTGTGGAAGTGAAACATGGACGATAATTAGTTTGGACAAGAAGAGAATAGAAGCTTTCGAAATGTGGTGCTACAGAAGAATGCTGAAGATTAGATGGGTAGATCACGTAACTAATGAGGAGGTATTGAATAGAATAGGGGAGAAGAGGAGTTTGTGGCACAACTTGACAAGAAGAAGGGACCGGTTGGTAGGGCATGTTCTGAGGCATCAAGGGATCACAAATTTAGCATTGGAGAGCAGCATGGAGGGTAAAAATCGTAGAGGGAGACCAAGAGATGAATACACTAAGCAGATTCAGAAGGATGGAGGTTGCAGTAAGTACTGGGAGATGAAGAAGCTTGCACAGGATAAAGTAGTATGGAGAGCTGCATCAAACTAGTCTCAGGACTGAAGACCACAACAACAACAACTGATGCATTGTGCATGAAACTGCATCTGCCCCAGCTTTTCGGGTAATTCTGCAGAATGCCTGCAATGGGTGGCCTCGGAGTCTAAAGGAGATACACCACTTGCTAGTGTGCCATTAATTTGTGTACTGGAAAGCTACTTCTGCATGAATGAGCATTCTTGTCCTCCACATGGAGAACGATGATGCACGAGTTCTGCAGCTTGAGGTGCTGCAACTGCTCCACAAGGGTTACTGCGGAGTGGTGTGTACAAGCAATTAGCTCTGCTAGAATTGTAGACCATTCCACATACCGTCCACATCTACTACACAAGTTAAGTGTTTACTTTCATTAATAAATAGTTGTTTAGAATTGTGACACTGTTTTTTTTATTGTTTTAGGGCTGAACGTCTCTACCCTCTAGACATGACAGACATGTGCTTTTCAAAAAAACTACCTCAGTATTTGCCTTGTGTGATTTAGCCTAGAAAAAATACAGAAATGTTAATTCACATTATTGGGCAGGGATTTGAAATACAAGTCCAGAGCTGTTTACCCTCTGTACCATCTCCTCAGTTTTCAACCTGTGCGGGAATATACACACCATCTCTATAGTGGTACTGGTGAGGTTTAGTAATGTTAAAACATCCCCACAATATTTTTGGGTGTGTTGCTGCTTCCACAAAACTGTAAATGTGAGACATGTGGCCATTTTACCAGACACCCTGAAGAACTCAATTCATTAGTGGTTGGAGTCAAAGTCCACAATAAGGGGTGGGGGGGGGGGGGGAGGGAGAGTGTGTGTGTGTATATATATACACACACACACACACACACACACACACACACACACACACACACACACACACACACTCTGTCACACTCTCACTCTCAAAAAGAATGCAAAGCTTACTATAGATGAAAAAAGAAACAAGAAATATGTTTTGAATCTATCATTCCAAGTTACCTTAATTTGAGTTTCAGCTTTCCTGGCAGCCTGTCTTTGGGGCCGTGTAGATTTCTGCCCAGATTTCTGCTCGGACTGTTTGATGTCCTTCCCAGTATATGATTTTCTTGCTCTGTTACTTTTCTGTAGCTGTCTCACAGGCACATTGGCGAACTTTGTATCTGCAACATGAGTATCAGATGAGACTGACAAAAAAGCAAGGTCAGGTTTTTGATCCTCAGGTGTTTCTTCAAAAGTAGCAACTCTAGGCTTATCAGGAATTATACATGTTGCATCTCGCAAATTTTTGTCTGTTACAGAGTTATCTTTCACACTTCCTTCAAAGCTGTTTGCATCTGGAGGCATTTCATCACTACCAAAGCCACCAGCATCCATATTTTCACAAGCAGGGGTACCATTTTGGAAACTTGATTTTGTCCTATTACTAACATTGCCGTTACCCAGTGTCAATTGTAACCCCCCTTCTGTATCTACACCATTTTCATGACTATCAAAATCACCACATTGTTCCCCTTCCTGATTTGTCTCCACATCAGATCTTTCTGTATGGCACACTGCTGTTGCCTGGCTTTCCTGTCCTAACTCCCTATTCAAAATGGAAACATCCTCAGGTAGTGTCGTATGGTTGCTCTGACCCAAACTGATAGAGGCTGGTATCTGAATCTGTCCTATATCCGTATTGTCCTTCCTGCTGCCATCTTCTGAGTTTTCCTGATCTGCCATTTGCTTACTATCCAGAGTAAGTGGATCTTCAGTTGGAGCAACTGGGTAATCTGAGGAATCATCTTGACTAGATGTAATATCAACTGATGAAATGTCTTTAAATTCTTTTACGTTACATAAGCTATCTGTCCCATGTTTTGCTATAGGGTCTGAAGGAGAACTGGCACGATTTACATCACTATCTTCAACTTCTTTACTGTCTTCTTCAACAGTTTTCGATTTCTTTCTTTCTGGTTCTTGTTTGGAACAATTCTCATCTTTCCGTGAGATCTCCAACTTATCACGTGTGGCAGTCTTGTTGTCATCATTACAGATGGTTCTATCGGATTCACTTCCTGTCTGAACTCCACTAGAGCTACTTGATATAGTTCTCCTCCTCTTTCTTTTCTTAGTTCTTGTAGTTCTTGGAGTCCGGGGTGGCAGTTTCACTTTGTTTTCTTTCATAATATATTCCCCACTACATTCCAGTTTTGAACTAGCATTCTGGGAGGTAAATCTGTTAGAGTCTGCAGGATCAAAAGAAAGGATTTCATTTTTTACAGCAGATACTACAGCCCTTTTATTAGACTTCTCAATACTCAATTCAAATGAACCTGATGGACTATTGCCAATATTTTTTAATGCATCAATAACATTTGTGTTGAGTCTTTCAAGGATAACACTGCAAGGCTTAAGTGACTTCAAAACATTTGCATCTCCACTAGTCTCAACGTTATTAGTACAATATCGAGTAACATGTTCGGAATAATAGTGACTATTTAACACATTCTTCTTATGCCACAATGTGTTACTACTATCATTGTTACCATTAGTAGAAGTGCTGTCTTCACTGTTGGAGTCCCTGGCATTTTCTATAACATTTACAGAATTTAATGTAACTTCCTCATTACTGTCAGAAACTTGACTGAAATTATTTTCACTTCCACGACTCTGAACATTTATTGTATGTTGCTGGGCATCAAAATTTGTAAGTTTTGTTTCACTCTTTTCTCTTTCAATGTCTGAATCATTATCTTTAGCTATTTTTTTGACTTCTTCAGCAACACATGGCTCATTTTTCACATCACTCCCACTTTCAGGATTAGTATTCTCTTTAAATTCCTTGTGACTAAATAATTCACTGCCATTATTGATCACCACACCAGGTATTTTGGTATTACTCACGCCCAGTGGTTCAGAGCTGTTGCTAGTTAGTTCAGTGAAATTACTGTCAGTGCTGAAGAATTCTACAGAGTTTACATTTAAATCCCCTGTACTGCCAGATCCCTGAGTATCTGTCCCATTTACATTACCTGTTTCTGTCTCAGCATTGAAAGCATCCGAAAGTCTCCCTGCAGCTCCTTCAGCATCAACAGTAATAATATTTTCAACAGAGTTTTCCACTGCACCACTACCTTCACTCTCTGAACTAACTTTGTTTACACATTCATTTTCTGCTAACACATTTATACTAGGGTCACCTGGTACTTCACTGGGATCACACTCGGGTGGCACTTTTGCACAATTATTACTACTAGCATTTTCACAATCTGTAGCTGTTGGTGGAACTGGCGATACATTTAAATTATCTTCACTTGCAACCTCACTACATACAGGATCACTTTCACGCAGCACAGGTCCTGAAAGGGTAACATTAGTGTTTCCAGATGATTCTTCTTCATTTAATGTCACCTCTGGTTCAAGGAGGAGTTCTGCCATCTCATATTCATTGTCAGCATTCTCTTCACAGATCTCCGATTGCACTGTTGAGCCTGTGGTCTCATTATTTTTAGCATTCTCATCATCCAACTCAGGAGACACTGCTTCAGCACTGGCCATTGCTTAGATCACTCATCCAGCACTGAAAACATAAGATAACACCATTAAATCTCCAGAGCAACAGTAAACGTGAGTAATATGCTAAAAATGAGTAACACCACTTATAAGGTTTCCATGATTACCTTAAAATCTATCTTCCACATTAAAACACTTTTCTACCTTTCATTAAACTGTCGTGATGTTATACCTTTCAATATACTACTCTTTACCAAAAACTCACGGTATGGGACTTCATGCACTTCCACTGAGTTACATCAGTTCTTTCAATCATAATTATAATAGTCACTAGCAGTACTTATTCTCCAGACATGAATTTGGTGAAACAACTATCTTCTGAAAGATGTTGAGAATAAGTAACAATTTTTGATCAGAGGCAGGAGCACCTGAAACATCACAATTATGGCTCAGTTACAGATCCAAAATGATAATAGTACTTAAATTCTATCAGTCACAAATCAGTGATACTCAATTACACGATGGTACAGTCATCTGTGGTCACATTGCTGCATATGGAATTTTAACATTCAAATGATTTCAAATGTCCACCAGAACCCACATAATGCGCCAAAACTATTATAATTCTCTATAAATATTCTCATTTGCTTCTACAGTACAGACAATTAAAAAAAACCTTAAATTATTTGATAATTATGAGTGTACATTCTTTAAGAATTTAAAATATACTATGTTGTGTGTCCAAAAGAACAGCATATCTATACAATATATGCATCTGATGGCACATCGATCTTTCAATGCGGATGCACAATAATGCAGACCTCCCATGGAAATACAGTAGGGCTATGAGGAACAATGGACAAAGGACACTGCTCTGTAGTGTGCAGCATATGGAGATTTGGGTCAGACAGGAGATGTGCATGGATAGATGGACAGCCCAAGAGGTTAAGGCAACCACCTGTGTAAATCGGGAAATCTAGGTTCGACTTCCGGTCTGGCACAAATTTTCATGTCATCTTTGAATTATTTTTTTCAAACACACACACACACACACACACACACACACACACACACACACACACACACACACACACACACAGAACTGCAAATGGTCACTGTTTCTATATACTTGTATGGCACTGTCGGGTGAGAAGATCCCCCACCCCCCACCCCCTTTTCAATGGGGTGCTGCCTAATTGGAAAGGTCTCCTTTCTTTGTGCACACTGGCACTTTTCCTTTGCTAAGTGAAAGTGAGATGTGTCTTGTGTACATCTGTTGAGTGAAGATGAAAGTGATGGGTGTATTTTGAGTCTGTATTGTTCATAACAGTGACACAGAGGGAGAGGGAGGGGGGGGGGGAGAGAGAGGGGGGAGGGAGGGGGGAAGGGGGGGGGGGGAGAGAGAGAGAGAGAGAGAGAGAGAGAGAGAGAGAGAGAGAGAGAGAGAGAGAGAGAGAGCGTTGCACCCAGTGTTGACATGTGTATTCCTGTTGAAACGCGCTAAGTGAGCCACTAAGCTTAGCGTGCTCATCCAACAGATGGATCACTGTCAACTGTGTCACATGCTGCAACTGTACGGGACACTGCAAAAGATGTCTGGAATTTTACCTAAGACACTGGCACAAAGTCTGCTGATGAAGAAACTCTCCTTCCATTGCTGGCTAAACACTGGTGAGGAAAATTTCCTCCAGCCCCAGGATTTGAACTGGCTATCTCCAAGTCAATAGTGGTATCCCAAGTGAGTCTTGGTGACACATTCTGGGATGGATTTTCCTGATTTTTACACTGACCATTAGGTTTAGTTGATGGGCAAACCATGACGTTAGGGGAGTTGTAGGTTGGCAATGATGTGATAAAAGTTTGGCATTTGACTTTGTTCTTTGTCATTGCAGGGTAATTCAGAGAAAAATAGATGAATTAATTAGAATGTTCTTCTCAAAGCACTGGTGTAAATGAAACTGAATATTCCTGGAATTAGCTAAAGCAATGGTTTCAAGCCATACCTGTTCACATAAAATCTAGCAACAATTCTTCAGAGTGCTTTAGTGCACTCTGCTTCCTATGAATTAAAACTATTTGGAAAGTCTTCCCTCATGATTAAAAACTCTACACAAGCAGCACATGGAGACCCTATACACTATTAGTTATGTCATGAGTTGCTGAAATGAACAGGAATAAGTGTTTAGTCACTTGCCCACAAAATATAGATATATCAAGACTTTTGCAGCTATCTACCTACACTTGGGTGAACTCCAATAAGGTTTTGATCTGAGGCAACAGATAGCTGATCAGCAGTACCAAAGCAAACTAGACAGAAGGTGGCACTATTTTAGTATTTACAACCATTACTCAATCTATGGGTGGTAAGTGAAAGCCTTGTGTGGTCTTACAATGAAGTTGCCTCCAAGGTTGTTGTGGACTTTTCTGCCAAAGTCTGGATGCATAGTTTTACACTGAAGTGATACTGAACAATAAGTGTGAGGAATATGTATAGCAGAGTGTACTCCTGAGGCTCACCAGTACCTCTCATGTCACCTGTCACGAGTTTACAGAAAATTCTTGGGCTATGTCCACTGAACATCATGCTACATTACTGGGCAGCATTATACTGCTTGAGGCATGAACAACATGATTGAGTTCATGAGTCCACAGGGTCCATATTCCTAATAAAAGATACCTGCAAGCTTGCAGATTAGACAATGGAAGTCTGACTGGGAAACTAGAAGCACAGCAAAATGGGTACATAGCATATTCCCAAGCACTAGTAACAGGCTGAATATGTGCGACATTGACCCTAATCAAGGTATGGTGCATGTATTAACAGGTCAAGGCCCATATCCTAAACATCTACATTGAGTAGGATGTAGTAACACACCAATCTGCAAGTGTGGAAAAGAAGGTTCTGCTGATCATGTCATTTTCAGTTGCCCACTTTCCCAGGTAGAGATGGAATGCAGGTAATTACATTGTGATTTAAAACCACTATAAAAGACCAAAATTTATTTATGACAGTTAATTTACCTGCACACTGTATGTCAAAAGAACAACTCGTCAGCTGTCAGTCTTTAAGAACAATTGGATTCTCTGAGTAATGAACTAATGTCAATGGTACAAAGAGCAAAGAAGAAGAAAAACACCAATTACTATTTCCACAGAGAAAACTGATACTTCAATGATCTGTCATTATTGGTCTGATTCAGTACTGCCCATATACACATCCAGTTAGCACCTGAGAGACATACCTTAATTGGCACTGTAATGACTGGATGACAGGATCAGGAAGTACACAAATACTATTGATACAGATGTTTAATTTTTATTCCTATTGGCAATTAGCAGTGAAACATTCAAATGCTGCTGCCTTAATGTAGAGGGGGCAGTCAAGTGGAAATAATAAATAATAAATAATAATAATAATAATCTTTATTATTATTATCATTATCATCACTATCATTATCATTATTACCTGTGGGTGAGGGCACAAACAGCAACATCATCAGTGTTGTTGCATGAATGATATACAGATGAGTATGGTGAAAAACTATTAAAAAGATAAAATCAAGGATAAAATACCAGCACAGACATGGTTAAAAAGATGACAGGTGACTGTGGCCTAATGACTACTTAGAAATAATGGGCAACCGAGCCATTCTATCACACATTAAGATCTCTCAACCAATATTTTGGGAAGAATTCCAGGTATCACACAAAATTATATAACACGAACCACACTTGCCTCATTATCAGTAAAAATAGAGGGTAGGTCCTGTGGGAGACGCAGATAAGCCCTCAGGTCATCGCATCAAACACACTCAAAATATCTCGTATCTACAGTTGTGTCCCATCTGCAATGTACTGGTGGCTCCTCACGGTGTAAGAGAAAGCACTGCGTCAATGGCCAATTACTCACTCTATGAGGTGTAAGAGATACTTTTTCGGCTCCTCGTGGAAGGAAGAAAGTAAGCAATGGTCACACCGATAAGGTTTTATGGAACATTGCTTGTTAGTTCTAACTTTCAGCCACTGAGCCTCCCACCAGCACATGGGCTTCTTGGTCACAAATGAAGTAACAGCCTGCAGGGGGACAGAACAGTGAGCAGGTGTGGGAAGGGACCAAGCCTCCTCGGCAGCTGTATCAGAGTGTTCGTTTCTCCTTATCTCTATGTGCCCTGGAACCCAGTAGAAAGTTATTGTCTTGTCCTTCCTTTGCTAGAGAAGAAGAGCATCCTGCACTTCTTGCACCATCTGATCTGATGGGTACTGTGAGAATTTGAGCAGATGACTTCCTTGCCATGACACCATCTCATCTGCTCCAGTGCCCTCAGGATAGCAAACAATTCTGCATAACAACCTGAAAACTGCTCTGGAGGCCAATCCTGAGGACAGTGTTGGGGAAAACTTCAGAGCAGCTGATAAAATACCTCTGCTTTGACCTATATGTGTAAACAGTAATAAAATCCACTCATGGTGGGAAGAAAGTAAGCCGTAGTCACACTGAGATGGTTTTACAGAACATAGCTTATTATTGCACCCTTTTAACCACTGAGCTCTCCCAAGACCTATGACTTGAGACACCTCAGTTTCAGTTCTTTAAGGTATGGCACCCAAGTTAATTTCTCATCAAAAGTGAGGCCCAGATATTTCACCTTTTTCTTAAAAATGAGAACAATATCCCCAGTTTTAAAATGCATTACGTAAAATGAGCAGCAGTGATTACAATCAACAAATCAAATCCTCCATAAAGAATCTGAAACCTGTGGTGTTAGACCATTCCTCCAATTACTTGATAGTCAAATGCAATTGCAGAGTAGTCATTGCAAGGTTGGAGGATGCACAGAAGACTGAAAACTCATCCACAACCAAGGAACACAGTACAGGATGCCTTACTGTGGATGTAATACCGTTGATTGCTATGGTGAATACTGTAATACTTAGAACACTCGAAAGAAGATACAAATCGAAGAAGACGCAGGTAAGATGTTGCTATGGAGGAAAGCTTGTTGAACTGCTGCTTTGAGCAGGGTCGGAGGTTATCGAGTGTGGAGTGATGCCTCCTGAACTCACACTGGGAATGACTTAGAGCCACCCATTCACAGGCCGACAAGTCGGTCAACATCCCCCCCCCCCCAACTTAGTGGGTCATAGACCCTGTCTGACTGTCTGTGGGCACACTGCGACTGCATGGTGGACCCTACCTACACACGGTTGCATGGCAGTTTTCCACCATGCCAAAATAGAAGGTAAAAAGAGTGTGGGATGGCAGGTAGAGGTCATGGCTAATAAGTAGCAGGTAGCAATGAGCCAGTGGAGCTGATGCACCTGGACCCTCCTGACTGCTATAAACTCATACACCACAAAGGTGAACATGTCGGGGCAGACCCACTCAGCAGGGGCAGTTGGCAGACTTTCTCAGCATGGGTGGATTGGCTGACCAGTTGGCCTGTGATTGGGCAGCTTTTGTAGGGACCTGGCTTCAAGAACCCACATTAGGTGTCGATTGACCACAAGCTTCTCTCTCTTTCCTATGCAGCTTGTCAGACTAATGCTACAATAACTACAGAGTTTAGTCCAATCCTTCACCGGCTTTAAAATCAGGATTAAAATAGATTCTTTCCAGGAGCTGAGGAAATCTTTCCTTTGAGTGGAGATTCCTCTATTTCAACATGCTGTACCATATCAGGTTGTGACCAGGCACAATATCATGAGATACTGACAATGCAGAAGGCAATTCCCACAGAAAGAAAGGCTGGTTGTATTCTCAAATGTTACTGGAATAGAAATCAAAACAACCCTCTCTTGTGTCTCCCAATAATGACAGAATGCTGGACCCTGGCTAGATTTAGCCATACTTGTCTTATACAATTTTGCCACTATCTGTACAATGTCTTTCAACGACATTAGGAGACACTTCTGCTCTTGTACAGCTGCTATTGGGGATCATGAATTCCATGGTGAGATCCTTACTTATTGATGGAGTTCAGGAACTCTTACCATGACCTCTGCTTACTCTCCTGAATTATTCTCCTTGCCTTTGCCCATGTCATTCAAAATGTTGCAAAATTTGCATTTGCAGGGCACTGACTGAATATTTGCATAGCTGTCTGCCTGCCCTGATTGCAGAACAACACTCATCATTCCACCAAGGGACAGGCTGCCTCCTAGGTGTTCCCACTGACTTCAGGATGGATGCACAAGCGGCACATGTTGGATCATGACTGTAATGTGATCCTCCCAGTCCTGGACACTGTCACACTGCTTGAAAATAGCGAACTGCCTGTAACACATCCAGTTAGTCTTTCTGAACAGCCATCTCAGCAGCTTCCTTCTGGGAACTGCTCCATCAAGTAAATGGATGCAGATAGCGTAGTGGTCGTTACCATAAAGGTCATCAACTCCCCACTGAGCAGTGTCTGCAAGGGCAAGTGAGCAGGAAGAGAGATCTACTGCTATAAATGAACCTGAAGCAATGCTTAGATTGACCCACGTTCATCAATACAATGTCTGTAGTTCATGCCATATCCTCAAGTATCAAACCCCTGGAGCAAGCAGTGTTAGAACCAATAGCGCACTATGTGCCTGAAGTCCTCTAAAAGCAGAAGGGGATGGCATAGTTCATCAAGAAGATGTGTAAGGACCTCACTGTCAACAGACTCATGGGGCAGTAGGTACACAGAGCACACTGTGACAGCAACATGGGCCACTATACGAATAGCAACTGCTTGTAGTGTTGTCATTAAGGGCAGAGGTGAGAAGTAGAATGTGTCCGTGACTAACACTGCTACCCCACCTTTCACACTGTAACCATTAATGTCGTCCTTTCTGTAGAGGCGATAGCCTCCAAGTACAGGTGCATCCGTTTAGGAGTCTTTTGGAGGCAGAGGCAAAAAAGTCTATCCCTTACAAAGAGTCTCAATTCCTTCAGATGGGTCCCCTGTATCCATTATTATTATTAGATTGGAGTATGGGAGCCATTTCAGCAATATGGTTTTGATTCATCCCTATCCTTATACCGGGATGGTGAGGCACTTTTAGAGTATGGGGCAGTGGAGGGGCTGCCTGGGTCCAATAACAGGGCATTGAAATCCATGATGTCCTCGGTAGTCAGATGAGCCAGAATGATGTCAGATGGTGCTCAGAACAACTTTTGACCCAAATGTTGTGATCTTTCTCTGCTCCCTTTCATTCAAAGATGATGGGGAAACGGGGTGCTGAGAGGCACTCTGCTTTTGGGGGTGCCTTCTCTACATGTACATCGATATTCCGCAAGCCACCGTATGGTGTGTGCCGGACTGTACCCTGTACCACTAGTTGTCATTTACTTTCCTGTTACACTCGCAAATAGAGCAAGGGAAAAACGACTGTCTATATTACATGCCTTCATATGAGACCTCATTTCTCAAATCTTATCTTTGCGGTCCTTATGGGCAATGTATGATGGCAGCAGTAGAACAGTGTGGCAGTCAGCTTCAGCTTCAAATGCCATTTCTCTAAATCTACTCAATAGTGTTTCTCGAAAAGAACGTTGCCTTCTCTTGAGGAATTCCCATTTGAGTTCCCAAAGCATCTCTGTAACATTTGTTGTTTGAACCTACCGGTAACAAACCTAGCAACCCACCCCTGAATTACTTCAATGCTCACTGTGAGAATGTTACTGATCTCTCCTGTCATAGCTGCCTGGATTGCTACGTCTTTATTTACTTTGCTTCGGCGTGTACAGATGAAAGTACGGGTGCTGGTGCTGGATAATTGTGCACTGGATGTCGTCCGTGTGGAAGCGTTCACCTTGGAAACAGGTTTCTGTGCCATGGGAGCATACGAAGTGGCAATCACAGGGGGTTTGTCGACCTATATTATTTCTTTACTTCTGTATAGGGGATTCGCTTAGTCACTTATTTCCTGAATTTTGTGTTTCTTATCAAACTGTGCAGGTTCATCTCCAGACTGGATGACTCCTAAGAGCAGTTGATGGAGACTGCTGGAGATGGGAAGTTAGTCCCACTCTATGGGCTGTCTTTCCACACTTCTAACAGGTCGCTTCACCTCCATAACTCAGCATGTATGGCCAAATCACTGACATTTGTACCACCGTATGGGGTTAGGTATGCAAGGCCAAACCCTAAGTCAGAGGATCCCGGCCATAATGTGTTCAGGTGGCGTTGGAGAATTGAGGTCACAATGAAGGTGGTGGTCTTATCAGTTTCTCAATTATTCCTTCGTGTCCTTTTCTCCACACCCACTATCCCCTGTGATGCCCATTCTTCTTTAAGTTCAGAGGTGTCTATGTACATAATATAACTGCACATGACCACAACCTTGCTTGAGTTAAAGTTGTGCAACTCATAAATTACGTCTACGTCACCCAATTTCTTCTGACTTCCTAGACAGTCCACCTGCTTTGCCATGTTGGTCTCAACCAATAAGGAACCACTCTGTTATCGGTTAACAGACTTCAAGGTACCAGCAAGTGCTTCGAAGCCTTCATGAATATGGAAGGGCGAAATATTTTAAAAACGTTCCTTCCTTCCTCTTGATCACTACCAACATATTCTGATTTAAGACACCATGAACCACGTCAACAAATACAATTTGATTAACAGAAAGACTAGCCCCCCTCATCGGTTGCCCCTACGACACACAACGTTCGACCATCGCACCGCATGGTGGTTGCTGAAGCATACCCAGAGGTTAAGTTACAATGACGGAGGACTGGTGGCGTTCACCGTCCACAGCTCAGAAACCCTGGGGTCGCCAAGACTGTACCCAGCGAAAGCTGAGGGCAAATGGAATCGAGACAGAGGGAGGAAAATTAAGTAAACTGTTTATTGTTTCAAAAGTAATCGCCATAACTGATAATACAACTATACCACTGTGAGATACGAAGATCAAACGTCCACATAGGAAGATGTCAGCAGTTGCGTATGGAACCATGCACCTGAAGTAAATCGATGGCCACGGATGACTTTCTTCAGGGCTCCCAAAATATGTAAATTGCATGGGGAGGGATCACGACTGTATAGAGGATGTGTAAGGGCTTTCCGGCGAAACTTTTGCACAGCGTAGTCTAAACTACCTTGGCGACATATGGGTGGGCATTATCCTGTAACAGAATCATACCGTCCGTCAACAATCCTGGGCATTTAGACTTCATGGCGTGCTTCAATTTTTGCGAAATGTCCACGTGGGCTCGCCCACATGTTGCCAAGTCGTTTCGAATATCCTGCAGGAGTTACGCTGAGAAGCTCTTACACATCTTCCGTACAGTCCCGATCTCTCCCTATGCGATTTATATGTTTTTGAAGTCTTGAAGGAAGACATTCGTGGCCGTCGATTTGCTTCAGACGAAGGGGTGCACACCTGGGTAAAATCACAGCTCTACAGGCAACCAAAAACATTTTTTCACAAAGACATTGACGGTCTTGTCTCACAATGGGATAAAAGTATTAACAGTTACGGCGATTACGTCTGAAATAATAAACAGTTTACGTCGTTTTTTTCCATTTGCCTCGTTTTCATTTGACTGCCCCTTATAGGATTTCTAAAGCATATCTTATCAGTATGTGGAACTTGTTAGCACTTCCTGTTCCTCATAGAAATTTGTTTATTACACCAACCAGTAAGAAAAATCTGAATGCACCGACTGTTGGTGATTTGTCATCACTGACAACAAGGACAACAGTTCATGCTGACATTCCATTTTCCTCATCTGCATCTTCCTCTTGGTATTAAAGTTGCAGCCTAGCTAAAACGACAGCATTTTTTCAGTTGTGTGGGCCTGCCACACTTTTATTCATGTTCTGTCATCGCCAACTTGTTATGTTCTGTTGACTAAGTCACATGTAATAGTCATGATGCACTCTGCTATGTATTTGCTTATGAATTGACTAATCCTACCAATATATATTTGCTTCACTTTATCTACAGCCTTTCCCATGCTGTCAACTGATGTCCAATGTATATGGTACGAGGGGAACTTACTACTGATCTGTTATTGTCGACCTTGTCCTATATTATCACAACCTGAACATCTCCCGCTCTATATCGATTTGACCTGAACATGGTACGCAGTATCACTGAATCGTGCACCCTCAGTTCATGTATGTACCAGCAAATTCTTATGGGTATGACGAGGTTGGGCAAGACTTTCTAGTATATGTCCATCAGTTGATTTACTAACAGTCGGTATCCAAGTATGCTGTATTGGGTTCAAGAGATTTCCATGTTAAGGAAACATAGCAGCGAGAGAGCTCTCCTCGACACATGCTACACACACGTCTCTAATAAATTGAAGGAGTTAGTTGGGTTGGTTGGACATTTTAAAGCATCTTAAAACTTCGAGATAGTTAGCTCATCATCTGCTACAACAAAGGTCAGATCTGCAGTCAAGCTAGCCTGGGTTTTTTTTATTTTTTTTTTAGGGCGCACAACTTCAACGGTCATTAGCGCCCAGACTACGTTAGGAATGCACCGCGAGGCTCAAGTTTAAAACAGCAATTAAAAGGGAAAACACGATAAAAGATCGACAGGCATATGATAAAAAAACCGCATAATTAAATGTCCTTATGACAGGTTGGTCAATTTGATAAAACGAAGAACGCGAGCAGCTGCTCCTGGGTCATCTGCTAAAATGGCATCGAGAGTACATGGCAGGCCAAGATCAAGACGCAGTGTAGTAAAATCCGGACAGGACGTTAAAATGTGGCGGACCGTCAGCAAGTGCCCACATGGGCAGAACGGCGCCGGCGAAGCCGTCAGCAGATGGCGATGGCTGAACCGGCAGTGTCCAATTCGTAACCGGGCCAAAACTACCTCCTCCCGCGGAGAGGGGCGTGAGGAGGACGTCCAAGCCGCGGGAAGAGGTTTCAAGGCCCGAAGCTTGTTGTCCGTAAGTGCAGCCCAATCGGCATGCCACAGCGATAAAATGCGCCGACAAATGACCCTGCTACAATCTGATGAAAGGACACAACAAAAGGCTGTCCGAGGCTGGAGGACCGCAGCCTTGGCCGCGGCATCTGCAGCTTCGTTCCCAGGGATACCGACATGGCCAGGAACCCACAGAAAACTAACCGGAGAACCGTCGTCCACCAGCTGCTGAAGAGTGTGTTGGATCCAGTGCACGAAAGGGTGAACTGGATACGGATCACTGAGGCTCTGGATGGCGCTCAGGGAATCAGAGCAGATGACATAAGCAGAATGTCGGTGGCGGCAGATGTAAAGAACAGCCTGGTAGAGGGCAAAGAGCTCAGCTGTGAAGACCGAACAATGGCCATGGAGCCGGTATTTGAAACTTTGTGCCCCGACAATAAAAGAACAACCGACCCCGTCATTGGTCTTAGAGTCATCTGTATAAATGAAGGTCATATTAATGAACTTCGAACGAAGTTCGACAAAACGGGAGCGGTATACCGAACCGGGGGTAACCTCCTTTGGGAGCGAGCTGAGGTCAAGGTGAACGCGGACCTGAGCCTGGAGCCAAGGTGGCGTGTGGCTCTCGCCACTCTAAAGGTTGCAGGGAGTGAAAAATCAAGGTGTTGAAGGAGGCGACGAAGGCGAACTCCAGGGGGTAGCAGGGCAGAGCCATACAACCCGTATTGACGATCGAGGGAGTCGTCAAAAAAGGAACGATAAGACGGGTGGTCGGGCATTGACAGTAGCCGACAGGCATACCGACAAAGCAGTATATCGCGCCGGTAGGGCAGTGGCAATTCACCGGCTTCAGCATGAAGACTCTTGACGGGACTAGTATAAAATGCTCCGATCGCAAGACGTAAACCCCGATGTTGTGTGGAGTTGAGGCGGCGTAAGATGGACGGCCGTGCAGAGGAGTATACGAAGCTCGCATAATCCAGCTTTGAGCGGACGATCGACCGATATAGGCGAAGTAGGACGGTTCGATCCGCTCCCCACGACATACCACTGAGAACACGGAGGACATTTAGTGAACGGGTACATCGGGCAGCCAAGTAAGACACATGTGGAGACCAGCTAAGTTTCCTGTCAAATGTAAGACCTAAAAATTTTGTTGTCTCCACGAATGGGAGAGCAACGGGACCGAGTCGCAAGGACGGTGGGAGAAACTCTTTGTAGCGCCAAAAGTTAATACAGACCGTCTTCTCAGCAGAAAACCGGAAGCCATTGGCGACACTCCAGGAGTAAAGATGGTCAAGAGAACGCTGAAGACAGCGCTCCAGGAAACATGTACGCTGCGCGCTGCAATAGATGGTAAAATCGTCCACGAAAAGGGAGCCTGATAAATAAGCTGGGAGGCAATCCATTATTGGATTGATCGCTATGGCGAAGAGAGTGACGCTCAAAACCGAGCCCTGTGGCACCCCATTCTCCTGGCGAAAGGTGTCCGACAGGACAGAACCCACACGTACCCTGAACTGTCGATCCATTAAAAAGGAACGAATAAAAAGAGGGAGGCGACCGCGAAGGCCCCATGTATGCATGGTGCGGAGAATGCCCGCCCTCCAACAGGTGTCGTAAGCCTTCTCCAAATCAAAGAACACAGCCGCGGTCGGGCGCTTCCGCAAGAAGTTATTCATAATGAAGGTTGACAAGGTAACCAGATGGTCAACAGCAGAGCGGCGCCTACGAAATCCACGTTGTACATTGGTAAGTAGGCGCCGAGATTCGAGCAGCCAAACCAAACGAGAGTTAACCATTCGCTCCATCACCTTACAGACACAGCTGGTAAGCGAGATGGGTCGATAACTGGAAGGCAAGTGCTTGTCCTTCCCCAGCTTAGGAATCGGTACAACAATAGACTCGCGCCAGCATGCGGGAACATGTCCCTCAATCCAGATGCGATTATAAGTACGAAGAAGGAAACCTTTACCCGCAGGAGAAAGGTTCTTCAGCATCTGAATATGAATAGAATCAGGCCCTGGAGCGGAGGACCGTGACCGGGCAAGTGCATTTTCGAGTTCCCGCATGGTGAAAGGGGCATTATAACTTTCACGATTCGAGGAGCGGAAGTTAGGTGGCCTAGCCTCCTCTGACTGTTTTCGGTGGAGGAAGGCAGGGTGGTAATGAGCGGAGCTCGAAACCTCTGCGAAAAAGCGGCCGAAGGCATTGGAGACATCCTCAGGGGCCACAAGGACGTCATTCGCGACCGTCAAGCCAGAAACTGGTGAGTGGACCTTAGTGCCAGATAGACGGTGCAGGCTACCCCAGATAACAGAAGAAGGAGTAAAACTGTTGAAGGTGCTTGTGAAAGCAGCCCAGCTGGCTTTCTTGCTTTCTTTAATAATACGACGGCACTGCGCACGTAATCGTTTATAAGTGATACAATGCGCCACTGTAGGGTGGCGTTTAAAGGTGCATAAAGCACGTCGGCGAGCACGTAAAGCGTCTCTACATGCTGCGGTCCACCAGGGGACCGGTACGCGACGTGGAGAAGAAGTGGTGTGAGGGATGGAATATTCAGCAGCAGTGAGAATGACTTCCGTGAGGTGTGCGACCTGACTATCGCAGCTTGTGAAGGTTTGATCCTGAAAGGTCGTCCTGGAAGAGAAGAGCCCCAGTCGGCTTTGGAGATGTTCCAACTTGCTGAGCACGGAGAGGGGGTACGATGCAGGAGATGGATGACACACGGGAAGTGGTCGCTCGAATATGTATCGGAAAGGGCATACCACTCAAACCGGCGTGCATGTTGGGTAGTACATATAGAGAGGTCTAAATGGGAATAGGTGTGAGATGTGTCCGAAAGAAAAGTAGGGGCGCCAGTATTGAGGCAGACAAGATTGAGCTGGTTGAAAAGGTCTGCTAACAGTGAGCCCCTCGGGCAGGATGCTGGAGAGCCCCAAAGGGGATGGTGGGCATTGAAGTCTCCAGTTAACAAAAATGGTGCAGGTAGCTGAGCAATAAGTTGAATCATGTCTGCCCTGGTAACGGCAGACGACGATGGAGTGTAAACGGTACAAATAGAAAATGTAAAAGTGGGGAGAGTAATTCTGACGGCAACTGCCTGCAGGCCGGTGTGCAATGTGATGGGATCGTAGTAAATATCATCCCGGACCAGCAACATAACCCCTCCATGAGCCGGAATACCTACCACAGGGGGTAGGTCAAAACGCACAGAGGTGTAATGTGCCAAGGCAATGTGATCGCATGGGCGGAGCTTCGTTTCCTGGAGGGCTACGACGAGCGGACGGTGCAAGCGGAGCAGCAACTTCAAGTCCTCTCGGTTGGAGCGAATGCTGCGAATATTCCAGTGAATAAGTGCCATCGTGAGAAGAAAAGGAAGATGAAACAAGGGGTCACCTCGAAGGCCGCTGAGGGCCTGGCTTCGAGCGAGTACTGCCGCCGCTATCAGTAGGCGGACAGCCATCGTCCATTGGTTTTATAGGTTCATCGGCCATCTCGTTAAGATGGCCGGGAGGAGGAGCTTCCTCCGCCGGTGGACGGCCAGATGTTCGGCTACCAGCGGTGCGGCCAGGCGAAATGGATGACGGCCTGGGGCGGCAACCGCTGGGTGGCGCAGGAGAAGAAATGCGCCGTGGAGGAGAACTGTGCTTCCTATGAGCCTTCTTGGAAGGTCTTTTAGTGGAAGTATTGGTCGACGGCTGGGAGTGCGAGGTACGTAGGAAGTCTGCACGGGACGGTTCCTTCTTGAAGGCCCGTGCATCTGATTTCTGGGTCTTCGTCTTGGCAGAAGCTGATGAAAGTGCTTGTGTTGGAGGGGTGACGGGAGGAAGAGGAGACGTCGACCGCGCGATCTTAGCACTGGCCGAACGGACGACCGTGGTGCCGAAGGTCAGATCGCATGTCTGCGTCGCCACCTCCCTGGTAGTCCGAGGGGAGGCGAGGACAGTACTGTAATTTCCCGCTGGGAGCAGCGCGGGCTTCCTACTAGCAAATAGCTTGCGAGCAGCCGAGGTGGACACTTTCTCTTTGACCCGAATTTCTTGGATACAGCGTTCTTCCTTGTAGATGGGACAGTCGTGGGAGGACGCTGCATGGTCAACCCGACAGTTCACACAACGAGGAGACGGAGGTGGACAGTCACCCTCATGGGCATCCCTGCCACAAGTGACACATTTAGCCGCATTGGAACAAGACTGGCGAGTGTGATTAAAACGCTGACACTGGTAGCAGCGCGTAGGTGTCGGGACATAGGGGCGAACAGAAATAACCTCGCAGCCCGCTTTGATACGCGACGGCAGCTGAACACTGTCAAAGGTCAAGAAAAGTGTCCGGGTCGGTACAAGGTCATTGTTGACCTTTTTCATGACCCTATGGACAGCCGTCACGCCCTGCTCAGCGAGGAAAGACTGAATCTCCTCGTCAGTCAATCCGTCAAGTGATCGAGTATAGACCACACCACGAGACAAATTCAAAGTGCGGTGAGCCTCCACCCGGACAGGGAACGTGTACAGGAGTGTGGCCCGAAGCAGTTTTTGTGCCTGAAAGGCGCTCTCAGTTTCTAGTAACAAGGTACCATTACGCAACCTGGTACACGACTTGACAGATCCGGCTATGGCAACTACGCCCTTCTGGATTACGAAAGGGTTGACAGAGGAAAAATCCTTTCCGTCCTCAGATCGAGAAACGACGAGGAACTGTGGGGCAGGCGGTAGTACTTTAGTCACTGGTGGCTGGTGAAGTTTCCGTTTTTGGGCAGAAGTCGAGAGAGATGGAGAGAAATCCATTGCGGAGGAATCCCCCATGATTGCCAGCGTCTCCGATGGCGCGCTCCTTCCTTGTGGGGACCCTCTCAGAGGGCACTCCCACCTTGGGTGAATGTTTACACCTCAGGTCACACCTCCCGAGAAACAGACGGAGGGACCAATCGGCATGTTCAGAAGGTATCAGCTCAGGCAATCACCCCTCCCTGGGCCTGGCCTTACTTGTCTACCCAGGGCGGGGAATTACGCGTTACCCCGTCACCGGCTACGCGTGCGAACGCGTGGGTCGGCCTTCAGGCGCGCACAGGGAGGACGGAAGAGGAGGAAAAAGAAGAGAGAGAGGGAGAGAGAGGACAGACTGTCTCAAACGCCGAGGCGGAGACCAGAGAAGGCAAGGAGAAGAAGGCAAGGAGAAGGCAAGGAGAAGAAGAAAAGGGAAAGAGTAAGGAAGACAGTGAGATGGAGAAGAGCAAAGAAAGGAACCAACCAAAGGAAGGAAGAAACGAGAAGTGAAAAAGCTAAATGACCGCAAATAGAGGTCGTGGAACCGTCCGTCTCCGGACGCAGGCGCTAACTACCCCCTTGAGGGGGAGGGACTCCTTTTAGTCGCCTCTTACGACAGGCAGGAATACCTCGGGCCTATTCTAATCCCCGGATCCGCAGGGGGGAAGCTAGCCTGGTCTGAATATTATCAATAAAATCAGTCCAATTGTTGTGTACTGTACTCTGAATGCCACAAGCATCGCACATGTAGGATACTCTCGCAGGTACAGGAATAAGGCGATTTAGAAAGGCTTCATCTCACCTAACTGGGTAAAAGAGTGAACACAGTCGAGTAGTCGACAATAAGAGCTGCAACTTGGCCGGCCGCTGTGGCCGAGCGGTTCTAGGCGCTTCAGTCCGGAACCGCGCTGCTGCTACGGTCGTAGGTTTGAATCCTGCCTCGGGCATGGATGTGTGTGATGTCCTTAGGTTAGCTAGGTTTAAGTAGTTCTAAGTTCTAGGGGATTGATGACCTCAGATGTTAAAAGTCCCATAGTGCTCAGAGCCATTTGAACCTTTTTTTTTTTTTTTTTTTTTTTTTTTTTTTTTGCAATATACCTCTATAGTAATTGTAACAATCTACAGATCGCCTCAAGGTAACTTTCAGCTATTCATGAAAAATCTAGATGCATTATTGAGCTACCTGTCAGACAAAAAGAAGCATTTAGTGGTTTGTGGTGATTTCAATGTAATTTCTTGAAAGATACGAATAGGAAAAATGAGCTAGAATCTTTGTTTGGTTGTTCCAACCTAGTATCTGTTGTAAATTTACCAACTCGTGTGCAGCGGGATAGTAGGTCACTTATCGATAACATTGTCATAGACAGTGCTCAGGCAAAAACAATTAATGTGTACCCAGTTGTTAATGGGCTATCTGATCATGATGCACAGTTAATGGAAATAATACATATAGCACCTTACAGGCTTCAGGCAGGTTCATACAAGGCAGGTAAGCTTATTAATGCGAACAGGGTACAGAGTTTTAAGAGCAGCCTAGAAGACGTAGGATGGGATGAAGTATACACAGAAAATGATGCTGATCCCAAATTCAATTTATTGCACCGTAAATTAGTCTCAGTATCTGAGAGTTGCTTTCCTGAAACGTTATCCAAAAAAGCCATTACAAAGTCAAGTAAGCCATAGATTACTAAGGGAAGTAAGATATCGCGTAGGAGGAAGTGGGAAATATATCAACAGGCCAGAATAAGTCAGGATCCGACGTTACTTGGTTACTACAAAAGATACTGTAATATTTTAAGGAAAGTCATTAAGAAGTCGAGAAGCTTGTGTGTTCTGACAGAAATTAATAATCCGGATAATAAGATTAAAACTATATGGAATATTGTCACACGAGAGACAGGGCAGCCTGACAGTGCACAGCATACCATAGCAATAAAAGTAAATGATGATGATGTGAGTAATAATTCACAAGATGCAAGTTCAAAAATGGTTAAAATGGCTCTGACTACTATGGGACTTAACTTCTGAGGTCATCAGTCCCCTAGAACTTAGAACTAATTAAACCTAACTAACCTAAGGACATCACACACATCCGTGCCCGAGGCAGGATTCGAATCTGCAACCGTAGCGGTCGCGCGGTTCCAGACTGTAGCGCCTAGAACCGCTCGGTCACTCCGGCCTGCACAAGTTGCAAGTATTTTTAACAATCACTTTCTGAATGTAGCAGCAAAAATAGGGTTAAAGGGTTCAGTTGAAGCAAACAAAAAATGTTAAAAATGTCATTCCCAGGACCTTAGGCCTTTAGAAATAGCACCAACATCCCCCACTGAAATTAAGGCAATTATAAATATACTGAAAAACAGGAGCTCATGTCATGTTGATGGAATCTCTAACAGAATTTTGAAGTGTTGTTCTAATTTAATAAGTGGAGTCCTTAGTGATATGTGTAATGCTTCGCTGGCACAGGGAATTTTCCCAGACAGATTGAAGTACGCAATTGTCAAACCTATTAGAAAGGGGACAAGTGTGACTTAAATAATTATAGACCAATCTCACTGCTGACTTCATTTTCTAAAATGTTCGAAAAAGTTATGTATTCAAGAGTATTCTCACATGTAAGTGAAAATAATGTACTCAGCATGTCACAGTTCGGATTCTGGGAGGGTTACTCGACTGAGAATGCTATCTACACATTTACCCATCAAATAGTACAAGCCCTAAATAACAAATTATCGCCAGTTGGTATTTTCTGTAATCTTTCGAAGGCATTTGACTGTGTGGATCACGCCATACTCTTAGAAAAACTCGGGTTTTATGGAATTGAAGGCTATACACACAGCTGGTTTGAATCATACTTAACAGAAGGCAAAAAGTTGTGCTGAATAACACAAGTTGGGAGGGTGGTAAATTCTAGTGAATGGGAAGTTATCACAAAGGGAGTCCCACAGGGTTCAATTTTGGGTCCTCTGCCGTTCCTTATTCATGTGAATGACCTCTCACTTAACGTTCAGTAAGCAGAACTAGTACTTTTTACAGATGACACGAGCGTTATAATAAATCCAATTCCAGAAAAAGCATCTGAAGATATTGTTAAGGATGACTTTCAAAGAATTATTAAGTGTCTAGAATGAAATTTTCACTCTACAGCGGAGTGTGCGCTGATATTAAACTTCCTGGCAGATTAAAACTGTGTGCCGGACCGAGACTCGAACTAGGGACCTTGCCTTTCGCGGGCAAGTGCTCTACCGACTGAGCTACCCAAGCACGACTCACGGCCCGTCCTCACAGCTTTACTTCTCGAGTTCGAGTCTCGGTCCGGCACACAGTTTTAATCTGCCAGGAAGTTTAATTATTAAGTGGTTCTCAGAAAATGTAGTCTCCCCTAATTTTGAAAAAAACTTACTATATCCAGTTCTGTACACCGAATACAGTCATGCCGACAGTTGATGTAGCATATGAACAGGGCTCAGTTAAAAGGGTAGATTTCTCCAAATTTTTGGGTGTTCACATTAATGACAACTTGAACTGGAAGAAGCATATTACTGAGCTTCTCAAACAATTATGTTCTGGTTCTTTCGTTCTTCTTATAATCTCCAGTCTTGGCAATAAACAGACCAGCCTCGTAATGCACTTTGCATATTTCCACTCAATAATGTCTTACGGAATGTTTTCTGGGGTAACTCACCACTTAGACATAAAGTATTGATTGCCCAAAACAGAGCAGAGAGAATAGTTAGTGGTGTTCACCAAAGGACGTCATGGAGGTACCTGTTCAAGGAGTTAGGTATTTTAACTGCACCATCAGAGGACATATATTCGCTAATGAAATTCGTTATAAATAATCCATCTCAATTCGCGAAGAACAGTGATGTTCATACGTACAATACTAGATGAAAAAATGACCTTCCCTATCCGTTGTTAAAGCCAACAGTTGCTCAAAAAAGGGGTACATTGTTCAGCAACAAAAATCTTTGATCATTTGCCCAACAACAAAGTGTCTGGCAGCTATCAGATCAAGTTTTAAATCTAGCTTAAAAATAATTTATTTTGGACAACTCCTTCTATTCCATGGACGAGTTACTGTTTAGAACTGGTAAAAAAAAAAAAACCTCTAAATGTAGTTGCATGTGTAGAACTAAAAATTTCAGTAATAGTAATATTAATATTAACACTATTCATGTGTGTGTAAATATATCTTGTAATCTGACTTGTTCCTCATCATAGCAATAAAATAATCGTGAAAATGATCTACGGAACATAACTAAAATATCTCACTGCGATCAAATCAGCTGATATAGTCCGTTATTTGCTATCCTACGCTCGACCGTCACGCTGAAATATTCAATTCGCCGTGGCACCAAAAGTGCTATTTTCCAACACATCAGCAAGCTATTAATCCAACTGCTCTGAGAGTGAAGATATTGAACATTGTAACTCGACGTGGATCTGCGTTTCATTGGCCGGAGGTAGGTGACTACGTGGTTCGTGAGCTCTGAATGACAGCTAAGATTTATTGGTACGGTCGATACCTGGTGAATCTGTAGGCAAAGAAAAATGAAATACATCGCGATACTCATCTAACCAATATAGCATGGAAATAACCTTGTGACATCTGCAGCTGCAGCTAGAAAGCACAATGTATACATAAGGTGGGGAAAAATATTTTCAAGAGCAGCAATAACACTGATGTTAACAGCTTCCTTACTAGCTCCCATTAGTCACAGGTCCTCTGTGCCCCAGTGAATTTTCCTTACAGTCTAAGAGACTTCCACAAACTATTTTCACGTTTGGCAGTAATTTGTGTATGAGAAAAACGTCATGTTGCACTGTGGTTATAGAGTTCACATTTATATGTATCACTACGTATATCAGCGCCTAAGATTGGAGGAAGGCAAAGGTTTACCACCTCCATGCGGTGTTCAACGGCTTCAGTTACAGGGTTACATTAAGAACAATAGGTTCCTGTGGGTCCTTCATACGATCGAATTTCGTTCTTACAATATTTCTCTTGTTATTGAGAGAGATGAAGTAAAAAAATAAGTATCTGTTACAAGCAAATTGCATGTTAAATGTTTGACAATCGTGATCAATGTGACGGAAAAAAACCGAAACAAAAAAAAAATAAAGTAACGTGAAACATTTACTACAGAAGCTGAAAGAAACACTCCTTGACTTTATACACTACCTGACAAAGAGTGAAGCGTTCAGAAGAGATGGGAGGATATCACCCTAACTTAGTATAGGCATATACCATCAGCGGATTTGTGTAAATAATTAATAATTGCAATGCACTGTGACAAGTGACATAGCTACCAGCGTTGTTCGCGTCTGGTTTTGTTACCAGGCCTGGCAGGGTGTATGAGGGGGACAGGACAGCGTTAGCTGTCGGGTGATCACTGTGAAGGACACAGAGATGCTGCGTACTCGCATGAGGCAGTGTTATCGGTACCTGACAGAAATTGAAAGGGGCCTCATTGCGGGTCTCCATTTGGCCGGCTGTATAGATTTGTGATGCACTCGGACGTGACGTTGACCCGATGTTGCCGTCAGAACCTAAGGACAGACATAATCCAGTGGATCACGTCTGAACACTGCAAGGTAAGATCGTCAAACAGTGCACCGAGCACATCCTAGCCCCTTCACATCTGCGGCTACCACCCGAGAACAAGTAATCGACTCCCTGAAACAGTGTATCATCCCGCACCATTCGTCGGACACTACTAGAGGTCGGACTAGGGAATAACTCGTGCCATGTGTAGGCTACCGTTAACACAAACGGTTGCGTTTGGAATGGTGCCGTAACCGGGAAGTATGGACTGCTGATAAATGTCGTCGCATTCTGTTCAGTGATGAATCGCGATTCTACACTGCCCATGGTGACCATCGTCGGAGAGTATGGCGGCGACCTGGGAGAGGTACCATTCTTCCAGCGTCACAGTGTGGGGAGCTACAGCGGGGCCAACGAGATATACGGGCCCTGCAACGAACTAGTCAGCTTGTCCGCCACAGTTCGCGGAACCTCGGCTCTATGCAGGGTCCACGCGAAATCAATATTTAACAAAAATGTACCCACTTAAGGTCTTAATTTAGTCGTTTGCCATCGAAAACTTGCATGCATTTAAACACGCAGTAAAGAATTATTAAACTTGTCTGAAATAGTTACTCGCTTCCCGCTGCAGACGGCTGCTAGCACTCGGAAGAGCTGCACTGTCACGCGCTGTGATCTACTCGGGGGACAGGTGGTGATGACAGAGAACTCTGACGGCACAACATTGCGTCAAGGACATCCTGCGTCCTCTTGTGTACCTCTCATGCGACAATATATTGGTGACATTTTTCAACAGGTCAATGGTCGCCCACACAGGACACGTGTCTCTACTAACTGTTTGTGTGATGATGTGGTACTTCGGTGGCCACCAAAATCCCCAGATTTATCCCCGACGGAACACGTATTACAACCGTTTTGGGCCAGCTTGCCTCAGGAGAGGATACATCGGCTTTATGACATCCTTCCCTACCGAACCAGTCCATATACATCAGCCCAGTAGGGGCGCAACGTCATACAGCCAAGTCGACTCATACTGCCAAGTTCTTCGTAAATTTGACTAGATTTTGCTATCACTTAAATAACATCACATAGCCTCTCATTTTCCGTGATGTTTCGTTTCGTTACCTCTTCCGCATTTTTGGTCAGGCGGTGTAAACTGATCAAAATGGTTCAAATGGCTCTGAGCACTATGGGACTCAACTGCTGAGGTCGTAAGTCCCCTATAACTTAGAACTACTTAGACCTAACCAACCTAAGGACATCACACACATCCATGCCCGAGGCAGGATTCGAACCTGCGACCGTAGCGGTCGCGCGGTTCCAGACTGTAGCGCCTAGAACCGCTCATCCACTACGGCCTGTTAAACTGATCAGCCAGAGCATTATGACCACATACCTAATAGCCGGTATGTCCACCTTTGGCACGGATAACAGTAGCGACTGACGCCATGTTCAATGACATCCTAGATGTATTCGCACGCGTAGCGAGTGGGGGGCCAGAACATCAATTGGAACTCGCCACTGTGTTTCTCGAACCACTCCATCACATTCCTGGTCTTGTGACATGGTGCATTATCTCGTTGAAAAATGTCACTGCCGTCGGGGAACATGGTCATGAAGGAGTGTGCGTGGTCTGCAAGCAGTGTACGATACTCATTGGCTGTCACGGTGCCTTGCACGAGCTCCACTGTACTCATGGATGGTCACGTGAATGTTCCCCAGGGTATAATGGAGCCGCCGCCAGCTCGTCTCAGTCACGCAGTACAGCAGCTGCTTCCCTTGAAGACGACGGATTCGCGCCCTCCCATAGGCATGATAAAGAAGGTATCGGGATTCATCAGACCATGCAAGGCTCTGCCACTGCAACAACGTCCAGTGCCGATGGTCAACTGCCCATTCCAATCGTAGTTACCGATGTCGTGGTATTAACATTGGCACATGCATGGGTCGTTGGCTGCGGAGTCCCATCTTTTAGGAGTGCTCGGTGCACTTGTGTTCAGACACACTTGTACTCCGACCAGCATTAAAGTCTGATGAATGAGATTTTCACTCTGCAGCGGAGTGTGCGCTGATATGAAACTTCCTGGCAGATTAAAACTGTGTGCTAGACCGAGACTCGAACTCGGACCTTTGCCTTTCGCGGGCAAGTGCTCTACCATCTGAGCTACCCAAGCACGACTCACGCCCCGTCCTCACAGCTTTACTTCGGCCAGTACCTCGTCTCCTACTTTCCAAACTTCACAGAAGCTCTCCTGCGAACCTTGCAGAACTAGCACTCCTGGAAGAAAGGATATTGCGGACACATGGCTTAGCCACAGCCTGGAGGATGTTTCCAGAATGCTAGTTCTGCAAGGTTCGCAGGAGAGCATCTGTGAAGTTTGCAAAGAAGGAGACCAGGTACTGGCGGAAGTAAAGCTGTGAGGACGGGGCGTGAGTGGTGCTTGGGTAGTTCAGATGGTAGAGCACTTGCCCGCGAAAGACAAAGGTCCCGAGTTCGAGTCTCGGTCCGGCACACAGTTTTAATTTGCCAGGAATTTCCATCAAAGTCTGATGTCAGTTCCACCACAGTTTGCCGCCTGTCCTGTTTTATCAGTCTGCTCAGACTATGACGTCCGATATCTGTAATGAGGCGACGTCTGGATGTGATTTCACCTTGGTTCCGCCACGTTTTGAAGGCACTCGCCACAGCACTCCTCGAACACCCGAAAGTCGTTCAGTTTCCTAGATGCTTGTGTCCAATCTCTGGGCCACCACGATCTGTCTTCGGTCAAACACTGATAGATCGCGCCTTCCTCATTCTACACACGGACAGCACGCTCACTGATATTACATGCATCGTGCGTGTGTCTGACTAGCAGTTATTCGGGCCAGGTGACGCTGCTGTCGCGGTTGCGGTTGCGGTTGTTTTGGGGAAGGAGACCAGACAGCTAGGTCATCGGTCTCATCGGATTAGGGAAGGACGGGGAAGGAAGTCGGCCGTGCCCTTTGAAAGGAACCATCCCGGCATTTGCCTGGAGCGATTTAGGGAAATCACGGAAAACCTAAATCAGGATGGCCGGACGCGGGATTGAACCGTCGTCCTCCCGAATGCGAGTCCAGTGTTTAACCACTGCGCCACCTCGCTGTCGCTGTCGCCCGGACGGGTTTATATCGATAGGTCAGTGGTCATAATTCTCTGGCTGATCAGTTCATATAATACAGAGTGGGAAAAAGAATTTGAAAACCAAAACAAATGGAAACCCACACACTTGGAAAACCAAACAATGACATCCTAATTTCTCGTCTAGCGTTCGCAGATGATCTGGAAAGACTAGCAAAATAAAAGACGACAGCAATTCAACGGATCGAAACTGTCAAGGAATCCGCTGAAACAGTTGGGCTCCAAATATCCTTCCAAAAAACTAATTACATCTGCTCAAAAACACCCTAGCCAGAAACTGATCACAAATATGGACAAATCGAGGAAGTTCCATACCGCAGATGTATGTGGTATCCCTGAACCTACGGGGGGAGGGCAAATGGCACAGATAATTCGGATACAAAACCTTAGGTGAGCTTATGGTACAATCTATAAATTCTACAGCAAAAATTGTACGTCCATTGCGCACGAAAATCAGGCACTACTACACAATTATCAAGCCTGAACTCCTGTACGCAAGCGAAACTCTTACACTCCGCAGAAAATGTGATCTGAAATATATCCTAAAAGAACGCAAAATTCTAAGAAAGACACTAGACCCTAAAAGAACAGAGGATGAACACAGACTGCAGTCCTCCAACACAACCGAAAACTCATTTGGCGGCAGACATCACTAGAAGACTCTGAAATGTTATGGGGGTATTCACAGACTCCCAACAACAAGACTACCTCACAAAACTGCGACTTACATAGAACAATTCAAACTTATAACCTAGATCCAAAAGTTCAAAAATCCATCAGACATTTTCAACAGAAAATCAGTTTTATAAAAACTTCGCAAATGGTAGTTACTGTCACAGAATGAAGCGATCGCCAGATCAAGTGCAAAGAGGATTGTAGAAAGAGGCAAATAAAGCACGGAGAAAAAATGAAAGTTGCTTGGAAATTCCGAAGACTGAAACATAATAGCTATGCGTGATCCATAGGGTCCATTCGCACGGTAAGTGGTAAAAATAAATCATTCAAATCAGAAGTGATGAAAGATAATTTACAAAGTTACAGAAACTACCGATCAAAGGAAATAACACTGGTGAAACGAAGATCAAGTTAACGATAATGTGTTGCATAAATGTATTAATTATGTTCTCTCGGGTGGAAGCTGATGATGGATTGCTCATCCACGAATGCCAGCGAACGGAAGTAATGTGTGCACGGCATTAACGAGCAGTTGAAAGAGGCATAAAAGGACCGACACGGTGCTTTAAGGAGGTGAGCAACCAACATCGGCACTCCGCAAGCAGTTGGCGCTCTGCCAAGCATTTGCCTGATGCTCGTCGAATGCCGCCTTCAGCTGGCGCCGAGGCTACAGCCTGAACGGTCAACAATGGCCCATTTACGACGCTAGCAACGAAACAGTTGATGTTACACATGCGCAAGGGTACTTGCTTAGGGTGACCAGACGTCCCGTATTTTACAGGATCGTCCTTTATTTAGCTTTACATTAGATTAGATTCAGGTTTCGTTCCATACACCTAAAAATGATTCACGTGGGTGTGGAACAGGTCAGAAAGTATGACATAAAACATGTGAATATAATACTTACGACCCTGATCATTTGTCAGGAGATTGTCAAAATAGGTGAATACATTACAGTAAACTGGAACTGCTAATATTTACAGGATTAATACACTGTCAGAATGAAACACTGTTATGCACTTTTAATAAATTTATCATACAAAAAATACCTGATCTTGACTGTTGTGACCAAGTGCTGTCAAAACTGAAATCTAACAGGCATTTCTACTTAAGCTGGTCTAAAAGTCCCTGTTAAGATATTCTTCTATAGTGTAGGAGGAATTGCCTATCAAAAGGTCTTTCAAACTCTGTTTAAACCGGGCTTTATTTGGAATCAAGTTTTTAATGGTTGCTGGAAATTTATTGTATGTTCCTGATTACTGGACCCCTTTTTGGCCCAAGGTAAGTGATTTTAGATCTTTGAGTACATTGTTCTTCTTACCAGTATTGATATTGTGTATTGAGGTATTGGCTGGAAATAAAGATATATTACTCGCAACAAATTTCATTAAGGCATAAATGTATTGCGAAGTAGTGGTTAGAATATAAAGTCTCTTAAACAGGTTTCTACATGATATTCTTGAATTTACACCACAAATGATTCTTATTGCACGCTTTTGCACGCTAAAAACTTATGTTCGGTTTGATGAGTTACCCTAGAATAAGATCCCATATGACAGAATGAAAGTAAGCAAAGTATCCAAGTTTTTTTAGTATTTCTCTCTCCTACATCTGACATCATTCTCACTACAAATACACACTTGTTTATTTGCTTCAGCAACTCTGTGGCATGTCTTCGCAACTGAATTTATTATCGAGTTGTAATCCCAGAAATTTAACACTGTCAACCTCTTCGATCTGCATGTCTTCATATGTTATACACGTGCTGGAAGAAAATCTCTTACAGCTTCTAACCTGCATATAGTGGGTATTTTCAAGGTTTCTTGGCAGTGAATTAGCTTTAAACCATTTATTAATGTCAGTGAAAATTTGATTAGTAGCTATTTCTAAATCTGTACTTGACTTTCTACTTAATGCAATGCTCGTATTATCTGCAAAAAAACAAAAACAAAAACAAACTTAGCATCTGGCAATGTAACAGACGAGAGGTCATTAATTTACACAAGAAAATGCAACGGACCAAAGATGGAACCTTGAAGAACACCACAATCATTAATTCCCAGTCAGATGAAGGCTGACTGCTTACTGTACAGGAATTTCGCAACGACACCCTTTGTTTCCCGTAGTGATATAAGACTCATACCATTTCGCAGTACTGCCAGTGACAACATAATATTCTAATTTACTTAAGAGAATGCTGTGGTTAATACAGTCAAAGGCTTTTAACAAGTCACAGAAATTACCAGTAGCCTCTAATGTATTACCTAATGAATTAACTACATTCTCACTGTAAGTGTAAATCTAAGAATTTTTAACATGTCGCAACCCTGTCAGCAACTGTGATAAATTAAAAGGTCAAAAATCCGCCTCAGTTGCGAAATGTTACTGGCCTTTACCTAGGTTTCAGCTAAAGTAATCTAGCCTTCCCCAGAAGCATCAAATAAACTAATACATGCCAGAATAAGGCACGGTCAAACATAAAAAGCTAAAGTACGGTGGTGCCACGTCAAGCTACGTAACTTATTAGATGAGGAACAGCCCTAATTTCATGGAAAGCGGTCGGTTAGGCGCGGATGCTACGTTGGAGCTATGCAGATGGACTGCACTGCTGCGACCATCAGGAAGCTGTTTGAGAAGTTTACTTGTCCGAGAACAATGTGTGTGTCCACAATAGTGAATGTGTTAGCTCCATACGCACTGTATCAAATACGTGCGGAGCTGAAACATGCGACGTGTTTTTGAGCCCAATCACGAAAGTGTAAAATTGATACCAGTGCTTGTTGGATATTTTGTTACGAGTATGGGTATTCAGGTAAATGTGATTGACTTCCTGTATATAACAGTTGAAACGCCTGATGTTATAACAAATCTTATCAAGGAAGGTCTCGATACATACCATCTCAGGGATAAAATTGTTGCCTTTTGTGGTGACAGCTGCGCTATAAAATTTGAAGGTGCAAGAAGAAAGGCACAAAACAACGTTTTTGCAAGATTTAAAACTTTGCTGAAGAGCAAAATTCATGGTGTAGGTCGTGCAGCGTGTCGTAGTGCACAATGCAGTACGAACCAGTGATGATATTCTCCCAGTGGTCATCGAAACAATTAGAAACAAAATTTTTCAGTGCTTCCACATTTACACAATTCGTGTGGAAGAACTAAAAGAATTTTGCGAGTTTTCTGACGTGGAATACAAACAGGTGCTCGGTAGTGTTAAAAGCAGATGGCTCTCCTTGGAACCGGCTGTTAACAGAATTATCGATACTTACGACGCACGAAAATCTTATTTTTTGTCTCAAAAAAAAAAAAAATGTTCTACTGTCTTGAAATCATTCTTCAGTGATTCTCAATCACTGCTTTGACTGTTTTATTAAGAACCAGTTGAAAACGCTTTAATCAACAATAAAAGCTATTGATGCAGCAGATATATCAACAAATGAAGTTTAGGAGGAGTTAGAAATTTTGATAAGGAAAGTTAAATTGAGGAAGGAGGAAAACTTTCAAACTATAAAAACTCAGTACGTTGCAAGACGGTGGCTTGCTGAAAGAGTGATTTCTTGGACATTTCAAGTTTATTTTTTGAGACATTAATTGATTATATTGAGAAGAGGGGGCTTACCCATTTCATTTCATGTACTGAAACCATTTAACTGGGCTGAACACAAACATCCTCTTCTTTTGAAGTCTGTGCACCAAAGTCTTAAAACTTTAGCAGAGTTTGATGAAAATATTCTGAAAGAAATAGGTGAAGATAAGCTTTTTGAGGAAGTGAACCACGTGAAAAATACATGCGAAGTGAAAATTGATGAACTGAAAACTGTGAAGTGCATTTGTGAAAATGGTGTGCTATTTTCAGCTTGCTTGTAGCTGAAGATATCTGCTGCAAAAATATGTAGCTCATTATTTCCTTTGTGGTAGCTTTGCCTGGCACCAATACTGCTGCAGAAGGAGTGTTTTCTGTTACAAATAGTTTATGGACTGATGAAAAGAACAGATTTAGTATGCAGACTGTGAGGCAAATAATTATAGCAAAAACTCATTTCCAGAATTCTTCGTGTGTTGATTTTTATGAAATTCTATCTGCAAATACCAAACTCCTGAATAACATACATTCTTCTGCAAAATATAATTGAGAGAGAAATTAGTAACCTCCGTAAGTAATAATCATTGTCTATCCTAATTGTCTGATTGTGACAACTATAAAACAATAAGATATTTATCGATTAGTAATGCAAGTTATTTCAACTTTTTCAGTTCAAGTACGTCTGTTTAATTTTTGCATCAGCGACTGATTTGGCATGTCTTCGTTATTGGGATTGCCATATATTTAGTTTGTCCCAACCCAAAATCTCTTAATTCCTGCGCTTGTCCCGTTGGTTTCATGTTCTTTCTGCAATTAAATATTTTTGTGTTGTGATCATTTTATACTCAAAAGCCCCATTTTCCACCCACAACTAACGGTACTAAAAATGGGAAGTGTTTTCGAAAGAAGCAAGTGTAAGCACAAGAACCACTAAATACAACACGTTAGTTTTGGAAAGCAAAAAAGAAATAGCTTTGTGTCTTCTCATACTATGTATGTATTAATACGTATGTTTGTGTCTGACTGCATTAATGAGTGACGTCAAGGTTGGTCACATTGTATAAGGTTTAAGGGTTGACCGCCATGTTGATGAAGTCACGGGTCAAAGTAAAGGTTTGGGTTCGCAATCTTCGGTACCCATATGTGTCCCGTATTTTGATTTTGGAAATCTGGTCAGCCTATATTTGCGTCTACCGTGCATTTCCACCCTCTGACAGCTGACAACCTTTATGAAAAGCCTCGCCATGAACGCCGGTGAATCGCCGACATCGTATGTACTATCATTCGACATCACAACTTACACCGCATAAAATACGCTGGAGCACAGGCATTGAAATTACGAAGGACAAAGACAATGCGTGAGCGTTTTTTTTTTTTTTCTGTAGACGTCTTATCTGTCCAAATGCGATCTACTCCATGGTGATAACACAAGGCTTTCTGAATGAGTGGGAACAAATGAGCCAGAACAGAATTCGAATTCAGATCTCATGAACTGTCATATTAACTAATTACACCTTTTGTGCACGCCTACGTTCTTGTTGTTTTCCTATTTTCCAAAGCGAAAGATGGTAGTTTATACCTTCGCAATTAGCACCTTCGGAGAGCCATAGTTTACTCTGTAATAGCGTTGTTAAGCCAGCTGAATGAAATTCACTGAAATGAAATAATGAGAGATGGGTTCAACGAAATGCAGTGGCAGTAAGTTATGTCAGTGAAAGTTCTGAAAATCTTGAACTCCAAAGTTAGACATACATGGTGACTAATGATAATTCTTGCCAGACGGCTTAACGTGAGCCTTGATCAGCCTAGTTAACTTGTCATCGGCAGTCTTTATAAAGAAAATAGTTTCCTGTTCTGGATGTCATCCTGTGTGCCAAGACGTACCTTCTATTTCTCCGATCCCGTTCATGTTCCGTTTTTCAGTTATTCATGGTTGCGTAAAAGTGAACTCCCTGTCTTGTGAGTATCTGTTTCCAATCTTATCAAATAATCTTAAAATTCTGAACTGCGTTTTCTAATTTCACTGTGAATGTGTGCGTACTGTTTGATTTAGGTGAAACGATCACCTACGCATTTTGGTCCGAGGATTTTTTCTTGTACCTATTCTTCAGTATTTTCGATATCTGTTTTCCTCTCTCTCTCTCTCTCTCTCTCTCTCTCTCTCTCTCTCTGTGTGTGTGTGTGTGTGTGTGTGTGTGTGTGTGTGTGTGTGTGTTCATTCAGCACTTCCTAACTAATTTCGCTGATTTCACTGCACAGAATTCATCCTCACAAATACCACTTTCTTTATTTCAGTGATTTCATTGGACCGATACGAATTTTTGTCACAAATTGCATTAGGGCATGTATGGATTTTCTTTTCCCCCACTCCATGCCCTGCGAAACCAAGCGGAGAAACTGGCGAATACCTTGCCCATGTGGAGTCATATTTGGTTCTCGTTCGCGCCGTGTAAGCTAGGGACGTCTGTGGTATGAAGCTCGTAATGGATGTCAGTGAGTCTTTTCTTCGTTTATTACATTTTTCCTTCTGCAATATGAAGGGCAAGATAATTTTAAGGTGTAAATTAGTAACAAGTAAGTGACTTTCATTTCTTGGAGAAAACAAGTGTAGATACATGCCAATCGTGTGACGGCAGAGAACGAGATCACAGAAACATAAGTTACTTTAAAAAACAATACAAATTTAAGAGATGGTATCGAAAAGTTTCCGAAATCTGAAATTTGGACGCTAATGGTTATGAGTACACTGAAATATCTCAATTTGTTACCGATACGTCCTTTTTGAATCAAGTGTGACAAGTGTGAGACGTTTGGTTAGTTCAGAATTGTTAAACCTTCCGTGGCCACTAGTTGACAAATTGCCTGTTGTCTGTCTCGGGTTCTTCGGCCGACGTTTGTTTGACGAGGAGGGTGAAGCTTGACAATACCAGCTACTCGTGCTGGAGAAACGTCGACTAAAGAACCCGAGACAGACGGTTTGGATAAAGTATTTCCAGTGTCGTGTTTCCGTGAGCTTACGATCTTTCAACTGCTGATTCGAAAGAGGTATCGTGTCTCCATAGTGCTTGGTTTTAAACTTAGGGAAACCGCTGCAGAACGCATTAAATGTTGAAGGAAGCTTTTGCTGACGACTAATGTAAGTGTTGGATAAAGGGTGGACACCGACTGACGACAGCGACCGTTCTGGCCGGCCATCAGCTTCTATCACACGAAATAATGTTCACAAAGTGAAAGATGTGGCTCTGAAAGATAGCAGACAGACAACCTAAGACCTACGGTACACATGAACGTATTCAATCAGAAGAACTGAACATAAGAAAGATAGCGGTGAAGTTTGTGACACGTCTGCTTCAAGACGATGTGAAGCAACATCGCGTGGAACCCTTCAGGAAGCAAGAAAAACCTGCTTCAAGGCGATCTACTTTCTTTGAAAGGTACTCACTGGCGACGAGCGTCGTGTTTATGGCTATAACCCTGAAACTTTGTTGCAGATGTCGCAAAGAAAGAGTCCTTTGCCTCTGCAAAAAAAGTGTCCAGAATAACATTAAATCCTTGTTGATCTGTTATGTGCTATTCGTGGGATTGTTCATAAAGGGTTTGTCCCTATTAGACAGACTGTCAATCAATTACGATTTTCTACGACGCTTCAGATGGGGAGGGCTGGGAAGGGAGGGGGGTGGGGGGAGGAGAAAACAGCCACAGAAGTGACATACAGAAGACTGTGTACTATACTACATCATGACGAAGCGAGACGGTATGCGGTCTATACTATTCAGGAGCTGTTGATTCAAATATTAACAGAAGTTCAAAATGGCTCTGAGCACTATGGGACTTAACTTCTGAGGTCATCAGTCCCATAGAACTTAGAGCTATTTAAACCTTAGTAACCTAAGGACATCACACACATCCATGCCCGAGGCAGGATTCGAACCTGCGACCGTAGCGGTCGCGCAGCTCCAGACTGTAGCGCCTAGAACCGCTCGGCCACTCCGGCCGGCTAACAGAAGTTCCCCATGCACCGTACTAACAAGACTTAGCTGCGTATAATGTGTTCCTTTTCCCCAAAGATGAAAAATCATGTAGAAGGGGCAAAGGCTTGTAAAAGGAAGGATGGAAGATTAACAGTCCAACGTCATGTCACAGCGGGTTTATTAGCAACCGAGCACAAACTCTGATTGCGAAAGGATGGGGAAAGAAACAGTGCGTGCCCTTTTCAAAGGAACTGTCCCGGCATTTGCCTGGAGCAATTTAGGAAAATCGCAAAAAATTTAAATCTGGATGGCCGGACGATGGTCTGGACCGTCTTACTCCTGAATGCGAGTCCAGTGTGCTGACTACTGCGCCACATCGCCCGGTGACAAAGATTTGATGCAGTAGAGGAACTCCAAATGGAATCGCAAATGGTACTAAACCCCCCAACAAAAAGGGCAGACTTCCAAAGAGTATTTCAAAGGTGGCACAAACGTTGGTACCGGTGTATTTACTACCAAGAGGTGTACTGTGAAGGTGGTCCTGCATAGAAAGATCTAGGTAACACACAATAATATCGGAAACACATCGCATACGTATTCTGCATAACTTGCCCAAACATTTAGTCTAAAAACACACCGTTCATATTAGCCGTCTATGCGATAGACAATAAATATGAATAAACACGAAGTTTCAGGAAATAAGCAGCATTTCCTCAACTGTTCCTATCAATAATACGTATCGCCACGTTCCTCTGGCATCAGCATCCAACCACAGCCGTGAATTCGAGCAAAAGTTTTTCTCAGCACTGGCAGTTAAATTTTACAAATCCCTTGTAAACGTTATCACTGAGCGTAATTGCCAGAAAGTTTCCCATTCCGCGCAAGACAAATATAGGCCTCTCCCAATGTGACTGTTTTCTATATTCGACAAACGAAGAAAATCGTTCGGAAAAGTCGTCGGCGCTCAGCTAAGAACGGCGAGAGGATATTGCCAACTCTGTTCGTATTTATGCATGGTGCGTCACAACGGAGCCGAATGATGTGGATGGCTGATAGTGTCCTCAGCCTCTGGGCAAGGTGGATTGAGTTCCTCACAGGCGTGCGTCACCGCATTCCACGCAACAACGCACCGGACACCGTGACCGATAACCATGAACCTATGAATTTAGCTGTAGAAACGATCGCGATCGTCTTAGCAATGATCAACCCGACAATTACACTGCCTTCTACAATTTTCGAAAGTTATTCGATGCTGTATCATATCACCGAGTAATAACGAAAACACTACTACTACTGTTCTCAGTCCGTGAATTGAGGATCAGAAATTTTCATTCTTCATTTTTCTGTACCTTCCGCAAATTTCTTCACCTCACAAGGGAACCTCCCCATCGCAACCCACCTCAGATTTTGTTGTAAGTTGGTACAGTGGATAGGCCTTGAAAAACGGAACACAGATCCATCGAGAAAACAGGAAGAAGTTGTGTGGAACTATGAAAAAAATAAGCAAAATATACAAACTGAGTAGTCCATGTGCAACATAGGCAACATCAAAGATAATCTGAGCTCCGTAGCGCCGTGGTCAGCGTGAGCAGCTGCGAGACGAGAGGTCCTTGGTTCAAGTCTTCCGTCGAGTGAAAATTTTACTTTCTTTATTTTCGCGAAGTTATGATCTGTCCGTTCGTTTATTACGTCTCTGTTCACTATAATAAGTTTAGTGTCTGTGTTTTGCGACCGCACCGCAAAACTGTGCGATTAGTAGACGAAAGGAAGTGCCTCTCCAATGGAAACCGAAAACATTCGATCGCAAGGTCATAGGTCAACCGACTCCTCCGCAGGAAAACACGTCTGATATATTCTATACGACACTGGTGACGGCATGTGCGTCACATGACAGGAATATGTTGTCGACCCACCTAACTTGTACACTTGGCGAATGGGTAAAAAGTTTCTTCTACCTTGCCCGATTTAGGTTTTCTTGTGGATGTGATAATCACTCCCAGAAAAGTGATGAAAACATAACGGACGGACAGATTATAATTGTTTGAAAATAAAAAGTTAAACTTTTCACTCGAGGGAAGACTGGAACCAAGGACCACTCGTTTCGCAGCTGCTCACGCTAACCACGGGACCACGGCGCTCCTGAGCTCCGACTATCCTTGATGTTGCCTATTTTGCGCATGGACTACTGAGTTTGTATATTTTGCTTATTTTTTTTCATAGTTCCACACAACTTCTTCCTGTTTTCTCGATTGATCTGTAATCAGTTTTTCAAGGCCTATCCACTGTGCCAACTTACAACTAAATCTGAGGGGGGTGCGATGGGGAGGTTCCCTTGTCAGAATAGGTTGTTAATTTCACATCTTGTTATGTCAGTCTGATTTGTGGTTTTGGTCCGCCTAGTGTATTCCTCACAAGAACTTTAACTTCCATTAATTTCATACTGAAGGAACAATGTAAGCATAGGTGCCCAACATTTCGGTAGCTCCATTTCTTCGTCGTCCTTCACAACAATCTTTTCTATCTTATGTTGTTGAAGACTTTTTAATTAGTAATTATTAACGAAATCTGTAGGACTCTTCTGCAACACCATGCCTCAAAATCCCGTGCTCTTCTCCGTCGCGACACCGCTAATGACGTTCTCGAAAAATATAGGGCAACACTACCAACAAACCTTTTTCCGTACTGTGTGCAGTGCTGCACTTAATCTCTTTACATGATCTACCATCATCTGTTACTCTACAACCCACCTGCTTAAAGCTGGTAAATTGCTTCATATTCTCTCCAACCAGACGTAGGTTTGCAGCTACAGGAACTTCACCACACACAAGAACTCACTTTATATCTTTCTGAAAATTGTTACAGCAGATACACCAAATAGCTGCTTGTAATGAGTAATCTTTGTTTACAATTACGACAGACTGTTTCGGCTTTATCGCCATTTTCAAGTACCTGCGATTACAATTTTGGCGAGAATAGGTATGGTTGTCAATGTCACTCATATTAAAGTAGCTGTCTTGTACTCACGTCTTAGATGGATGTGACGTCCATATTGCATCGTTAGTGGAATGTTTTGTAACTGTCACTGCTTTAATTATATCGTAAATGCTGTTGTCAAGATGTTAAAATTAAATGTTAACTACGACGTGACAGCAGTTTGACAGTTCCACTTTTACGACGCTATATGTGTACAAATCATCTGCACAACTTTGTAAACATATAGCGTCGTAATAGTGGAACTGTCAAACTGCTCTCACGTCGTAACTAACATTTAATTTTAACATCCTGACAACACCATTTACAATCTAATTAAAGTAGTGACAGCTACAAAACAGTCCACTAACGACGCAATATGGACGTCACATCAACCTAGACGTCAGTACAAGACAGCTACTTTAATATGAATGACACTGACATCCATACCTATTCTCACCAAAATTGTTATTGCAGGTACTTGAAAATGGCGATAAATCCGAAACAATCTGCCGTAATTGTAAATAAAGACTATTCATTAGAAGCAACTATTTGGTGTATCTGACAATCATGTCGTTATCAGACATATATTACGCTGCTAGCCCTAAAGAACGAAAAAAAAATTCTGAAATTCCTTGTTCACGCCTCCTATGGTCTTTTGGAGACTGTTTCCTTATTCGACTAACACTATTACATCATCTGCACAGCTAAGCATTTTTATGGTTTCTCCATGTGTAGGTCTTCATCAACATATGAATCTTTACATTTGTTTATTGAATCCTCAATATGTATGTAGAAAAGTAACACGAAAATCCTGCATCCCTGCCGAACACCTTTTCTTCACTCTTGCAAATTTTGCATCACTGTCTTATTTTAACATTTGCTGCCTGATTCCTATAAATCTGCTGGATTATTTTTCTGTCTCAGTGATCCATCTTGAAGTGCATTAAAATCTGCATAATTTTCGAGCAGTCTACATGGCCGAAATCCTTTTCTGAAACAATAAAACCTATAAACAGTTTTTTTAAGTCTGATCATTTTTCACACGATGTTCTTAAGCTAATTATTGCTTCTCTCGTTCCTCTATCTATATGTATCACTAAATTTAAGTCCCCCGCCGAGTTTTTCCGTATGTATGTATAGGTTAATCTCATGAACTACTGTTGGGATTTTTATATGGTTTTCACTAGTAGGTAGACTGATTCATGAGGAAGGCTTGTGTACGTAAATTATTACTGCTACGCCAGACAAGTCGTCCAGAAGTAGATGCTTAGTGCTACCCGTACGAAGCCGGTGCAGGTCATTGAAGTTTCATAAATCCAAATACATCTTCAGCGATATTTATGAGAATACTTTTACAGATATGCGACTGGCTAGAAGAATATTTGGCCAACAGAACTCAATGCGTTGTAATAGACGGCGAATATTCGGAACTGAAGTAACATAAGGCGTGCCTCACGGAAACGTAATAGGACCCCTACCTCTACGTAAACGATTTGTCACATACGGTCAGCAGCACTATCAAATTATACACTTCCTCTAAAGGCAAAATGCTTGTTCCATATGCGACCCCAGCAGAAATGTGACAATTCCTATATCCCAAGATAGCTACACCATTACACAAAATATGCAATGAGTGTCTTCGACAACGTGGATTTGCTGCTACATGGAAGAATGCGGAATCTGTGATAAGGAAAGGTCCTAGTAAAGACCCTGCGCTGCCAAAATCGTATTGCGAATATCTCTCTTGGATGTTGTGGGCAAGACACTTGAAAAATATTATATAGGCTGTCAAAGCATCGCATTTTGCACAGAATGAATGACAATATGGATTCCGCAAAAGAAGATCTACGGAAAACGCAATAAATAAAGTCGCTAAATTTGTCCATTCACAAGTACAGAACTTTGGCATCTCGAGGCCTTCGCTATCCAGAGATGTCCGTCGCTCTTCTCGCGCATGTGGGAGATGTACTGCCCTCGATCGGTGTGTAGTTGCCTGATGGGCTATAGTAGATACGGTTGTCAAGATTGCCCCTTCTGGTGTCACAGTGTCAGAAAATATTTCCGAGGTTTGCCAATAATGGCCAGTACGCGGCCCTGTTTTCTGAAAGGTCAATACGGAGCTCCTATTCGACACTGTGGTAGCTGGGCGCTGTGGCCTATGCCGATGACCTACCACATCTTGGTCTAATACGACAGAATGATCGAAACGGATGAGAAGTTCTGCTCGTCGTAGTTGGCCTTCTACAATGATTAAAAACACAAACTTACAGATACAGTCTGCAAGAACTAATTTTCTCCTCTTAACAGGGAAACTTCTGCGTGACGTAGTGATAAAAGATAAACGATGTCATCCCTAGCAGACAAACACCTGCTCGATATTTGCGGGTCTTCATTAATGATAGGTGGAATTCCATGTCTTGTCTCACATCGAACAAGTGATTGGTTGGCTGATTTTTGGGGAAGGGACCAAATAGCGAGGTCATTGGTCCCATCGGATTGGGGAAGGATGGGGAAGGAATTCGCCGTGCAGCCTTTGGAACACGTGACAAAGCCATAGATTTATTAAACAAATTAGTAAGCACTTGGGGAAAAAAATCGACTCTACCATATAAAGCAACCGAGATGTACCTTATTAGCTTCCTGTCGCCGATCGTGGGATATCACTCCAGCGCCTGGGCCCACAGATTCAGTCTCGTGAAGCCTGTCTAGGAAGTGTGCAAAGGAATGTCTTAAGATGTGTACTTTATCCCCGTATGACTACATCCACTAATGCCCCATTGCGATTATGGACTTTTGGCCCCCTAGATTTGCTAATTTGACAAAATGCACTCATATACACTATCTGATGAAAAGTATACCGACACCTATTAGCAGCCGGCCGGGGTGGCCGAGCGGTTCTAGGCGCTACAGTCTGGAACCGTGCGACTGCTACTGTCGCGGGTTCGAATCCTGCCTCGGGCATGGATGTGTGTGATGTACTTAGGTTAGTTAGGTTTAAGTAGTTCTAAGTTCTAGGGGACTGATGACCTCAGATGTTAAGCCCCAAAGTACTCAGAGCCATTTTTTTAACCTATTAGCAGACATAAATATGGGGTGTGTCCACCCTTCGCCTTCATCACGGCTAGAACTCTGCTGCGGACACTTTTAATGGGGTGTCTGAAAGGCTGCGAAGGAATGACAGCCAAGTCTTCCTCAAGAGCCGAAACCGGAGGCGGTGTTCCATTGGGTTCATGTAGCGACTCTGGACAGGCCAGTCCATTTCATTTCAGCAATGTTGCTGTTGGCAAACCATTGCCTCACAGACGCTGCTTTATGACAGGGTGCACTGCCATGCTGCTACAATAATTGTCTCCGAACTGCTCCTTTATATACACAGAATACAATGCTGTAAAATTTGTCCATATCCTCCCTTACTTAGTGTTTTCTTGACCGAAATAACAGGACAACACAGTAACGGCGAAAAACAGCCCCGTATTGTAACATCAGCGCCTCCGCGCGCACTAAACATGATGGGCAGGCAACGTTCTACAGACATGCACCAAACCCAAACCGTTCCATCGGATTGCCAGAGGGTATAGAGTGATTCACCACCCCAAATCACTAGTTTCCAGGCATCCACTGTTCACTGTTCAATGGCGTCACTCTTAACGACATCTTAAGCGTTGCTTGGCATTGAATACAGAAATCTGTGACATGACGAGCTGCTCGCCCACTGTACCCTATTATTTTTAACTCCCTACCCTAATCCATTGTGCTAGATGGACTCGTGGTAGCATTTGGAACTTACGAATGACTCCTTCCGCTGATTTCACGCGATTTTTTTTACAGTTATCCTCCGTAATGCTTAACGGTCCGTGTCAGTCAGTATATAGGTCTGCCTGGTCTTCGTTTAGCTGCTGCTGTTCCTTTGCGTTCCCACTTTACAATCACATCACCAACTGACGGCTCTGGTAGCTTTAGAAGGATTGAAATGTCACTCATGGATTTTTACTCAGGTGCCATCTAATGACCAGTCCATCTTTGAATTCACTGAGCTCTGCTGACCGACCCAGTTTACTGTTATTGCTTCTCTACTGACAAAACAATACTCCCCACCTTCTTTTGTAATGGCGGGTCAGCCTTCCGTGACATCTAGTGGTCAATTCCGCACTACATTTAGTGTCCGGATACTTTTGATCTAATAAGAGTGTTGGTTGAAAACGCGTAAACACCATGAAGTACACAAAATAACGCCGCTTAATCTTGGCAAAGACAGTGAGATTCATTAGGAACAGAGTTTACGACATTTTTCCAAATATAAAAAAAGTCTAAAGATCTCACGTCTTGGCCCCTACCATATATAACTCCAGCGGATAAATAAGGGAACCTCGGCCGAAGTTTGTGGTGCGTAATGGAGAAGCCTGAAAGAACAGATTCTCAAGGTAAAGACAAGCACAGATTGCCACTGAAGGTAGTCAGTTGGTGATTAGAAACAAACCTAAGGAGACGATCCATGACAACCCACATATAATATCCTGATGAGGCCGTGAAATAAGCAATAAAAGCGACCCACGAGTGTGTGTGTGTGCGCGCAAAATCACTACAGAAAAGATAGAGGTGGTGATAGTGGTGGTGGTTGCGGTATGTATAGGGTGCTTATCAGCTATGTAATTACCGCCATTACTCAACTAACTGGATAGTGTGTTTGTTTGCGAAAAGTATATACCAAAAGCAAAATATAAAATGTAACCTCAGTCACCTTGCTGTAACTCTCCCTCATTCACAGTCACTTTCAGGCAGAAAACCGAAAGACATAAGTCTCAAGTCAGTATGCGATTAAAAACACAGACAATATCTACAAAACAGCTAACATAATGTAACAGATAACTGTGCCTGGCTGATAAATGGCAAAATAAAAGGGGAAGCTATCACCCTGGAAACACATTAGAATGTTCGACCTCAGAAACTACTGCGAAGGTCGGACATCACACAGAATCCTAACACAAGAACCATATTCGATTCGAAAAGATAAAACGTCTTACACCTCAGCCAAATGAAACTCTAGTTTCAGATGGGCATACAGTTGCCAGTGTATTGGCTCGCCCGAGGACCAGCTAGCTACTCAGCGATTTGGTGCTCAGTCCGTAAATCCTGATGATGTCACGTAGAGGGGTAGGAATGACAGTAGGAACTATTGTGAAATAGGCACGGGGATGTATAGGAGTGCCATTTGTCTCCACACTGGTCCAAATCTAATAGTCCAACATGTATCAGGTACGACGCACAACCAGCTCTAATTGTCCTGACAATCGACGTAATGTATATGACTAGTGTAGTGTTATAACAACACAATAACAGAGCAAACAAAATGGCAGCTCCAAAAGCGCTTTGTACAGTAGATGATGTATAATTAATGAAGGTACTGATGCATGTATATTCACAGTAGGTAGGGGGAGAGTTTCTACTCATCGTCCCTGCACCCCCCCCCCACCCTTCCACACTGCCGCGACATCATCAGGATTTACTGACTAAGCCACAAATCGCCTACTTAGCAGACCGGCCCGGGGGCCAGTCAATCCATTGGCAAAAGTACGCAAAATAGTGACACAAATTTTTTACAGAAAAATGGAAAAACTGGTAGAAGCTGACCGCAGGAAAGATCAATTCGGGTTCCGGTGAAATCTTGGAACACGAGAGGCTATACAGACCATACGGCTTAGCTTAGAAGGCAGACTGAAGAAAGGCAAACCTACGTTTACAATATTTGTAGAAAGCTTTTGACAGTGGTGACTGGAATGGAGTCTTCAAATTTCTGAAGGTAGCAGAGGTAAAATACAGGGAACGAAGATTATTTAGAACTTGTGCAGAAACCAGACGGCAGTTATGAGTCGAAGGGCATGAAAAGGAAGCATTAGCTGAGAAGGAAGTGAGACAGGGTTGCAGCCTATTTCCGTTGTTATTCACTCTAGAGGGAAGTGTGGCGGGTACAAATTGCAGAGGAGACCAAAAGATCAATACTGTAAGTAGGTTCATATGATTGTTGGTTGCAGTAGTTATTGGGAGATTAAGAGGCTTGCACAGGATAAGAGTAGCGTGGAGGGCTGCATCAAACCAGTCTTCTGACTGAAGAAGAAGAAGAAGAAGAAGAAGAAGAAGAAGACGAACACCACTACCAACACCAACAAAAGCAACTGCTATGTAATACAGTGGTGTAGTGTGGATGGGATTTAACTCTAGGTTACTAAACCCTCGTAAAATTTACGATTGCAGTAGGTACCAATTTGCGTTTCCCGTCAATTTGGTACTGTCGGTATAGGGTGTAAACCAAGACTTTTGTAGTTATTTTGTAGGCGACATACCACTGGAGGTATTATAATTGTAATTAACTAGTACATGAACCATAAATTATGTCTTCCTTTCAATAAAATATGAAGTAGTAAAATTTAAAATGATTTAGTAACAATGTAACATTTTCCTCCCTTTAATGATCTAGAGTTAGTTAAAGTTAGTGTACGGCAGTGGGTAGCTGGTAGTAGAGGCGCGACTCGTCAGGAATGGTACACCGACAGCCGAAACATATGGCCACCACCCACAACGAGACTGAATGCCGCCTGGTAACGTTGCAGCTACGTGGTGCGGTGAGGAAAGTTATGCAAGTGGACAAGAGGCGAATGGTGAATCGACGCATTCTGCTGCTCGACCCGCTGCAGGTCGCGTCGTCGCTGTCGCTCGTCTCGCTGCCCACACGTCCTAAAATATCTGGACAGGGAAAGGAAGGCGAAGTAAAGGGGCAGTCAACAGTCCCGCTTCCTCGCCGCCATCATCGAGCACCTGGCAACTGAAGTGCTCCAGTTGGCCAGCAACGCTGTCCGTGACAAGAAGACGGAGCAGTGCTACTGCTGCCAGAAGTTCGGTCAAGTGGCCACATATTGCCAAGATGAAGTGGCGAGCACGAAATGCGCGCAAGCGCACTACACACGCGCCTGCGCCAAGACACATGACGCAGCACACACGCGACAAATTACCGCGGCTGCAGCTACATCACGACCTGGAGCCGCGAAAATAAGAAAAGGGAGAAAGGGAAGGAGGAGGAAGAAGAAGAAGAAGCAGCAGAAGAAGAAGAAGTCGCTTCCACAAGGCCGCCAAACAGATGGCTGCTAACGGTACTGACCAGGAAGCGCCGGCAGACGTCTCCCTCCCCCCCCCCCCCCCATTCCATTTCATCGCCGCTGGCAGAAGAGGGGTATTGGGGGGAGGGGCGGGGGGGGGGGAGCGGGCCGTGCTCCTGTGAAGACTTGGCCACCGACTCAGAGTCCACGTGCCGCCGCCGATGACGCAGTGACCAGCTTCAAATCCGCCATAGCGGTGGAGAGGGCTGTCCTGAAGGCACAAGTAGACGAAGCTCACCGCCAGCTGCGGGACAGCTTGCGCGAGAGCAGAGGACAGCCAAAGAAGAGACGCCCACCATCTCCTTCCCTCCTCCCACGGTCAGAGGCGGAGGGTGGACTCCGCCACACAGACGGTTGCCTCCACGGTCGATGCAGAGATCCAGGAAGCCATGGAGGCAATCGCAAAAGAAGAGACGCCTGTACAAGCCCCAGCGGCCACGCAGCAGGCCTCTCCCGAAGCCGTCCGCGCCCGCGACGTCACTACCCGCCTGCATCCCTCTTCCACGCAAGGACAGTGTTGACAGGATCGCCACGTCTCTACGGGACGCAACCCCTCTGCCTCTGCTCAATCCCCAACCTTTCACACATCGCGACACATCGCGACCATCCTAGGCCACCTTTCTTCTATGATCTCTACCCTTTCACCTCTGAGCAGCTGGAAACGCTACTCAAAAATCTATCCCCCTGGAAGCCACCAAGGCAGTCAACGCTGGGATCACCTTCACCCCAGCGCAATGGGAACACAACACATGCGTCGCGGATGAGATCTATCCTGAAGAGGAATAGATTCTCCGCAACGTCAACAGAGAAGATGAAGAAACTACCACCACAGACAAACCTTCCGAGCACTCGCTATGAAGATCGTCTAGGAAGAGGAAGAAGACGAAGAAGAAGATGACTAAGACGAAGAAGAAGATGACTAAGACGATAAGGATCTAGGTTGCCTGCCCACCACCATTCGCCAGCCAAGCTTAATGTCAGTATCCGACTGACAGATCAGCATCAACAGTGTCATATACCCTCGTTTCTTGAGACACAGCAGTGAGGTTTGAAATTTGATTCAGGACATTGCCGCAAAGTCTGATCATCAGGAACTTTACGTCACCACCTCTCCTTCCATTGCCGGCGAAATACTGGCAGTGAAAGTTCATCCACCACCAGGATTCGAACCGCACAGACTTGGGTTACCTACTGCGGCAACTGAGACGGGTGCAGGTAATTGTGTATGGCTATAGACCTACTGAAGGGAGGCCCTACTCGTAACGGCGCAATCGAGTGCGGACAGAAGAGAGAAACTACAGTGTGGAGGGGGTCGGGGTCGTTGATGCGACGTGAACAGGCCCATGACGCTGCTGCCCCTTGCCAAAGAATGGAGTAGGCCCGCTGAATAGTTCAACTGAGGTTACAGTAGCAGCGAGTCAAAGACCTTCCTCAGCTCAGTGTTGTCATACAAGTGCGATTCAACGGATTCTGCACGACAATATCTACTGAGCTCTGAAGGAGCTGTCGCCGATGTTATTGCTTCGTCCACTACTGTCGCTGTTGCTTCATCCGCCGCTGCCGCTGAAGATCACTGCTACCTGCCGCTTGTCGCTGAGTCAGCACGTCCGATCGGTACGGCCGCCTCGCTGCATCTCTCTCGATTTCCTATTGGTCACTGGTTACTTGAGTGACAAGCCTGTAAGTTGGCCTGATACGGCGCAGGCTAAACACATTAGTGCTGTTGCTTTTTAGGTTTCTTGTGGCCTCTCTTGTAGGGCCGGCGCTGATCGTGAGAAGTATGCTCTGTGTCGGCACCGGATTTCACCTTCTCCCTTCTCTCATCATTATCACACAACACCAAAACTACACTATATATGCATCCATTACACTCACTTGCAATTCACAAATACACACATGACAATTCCCAATATACACAAGGAAAGGGGTCAATATAGGCGGAGGAAGAACACCCATTCCGACAGGTGGCTGAACCCAATCCGTGAGATCTCTACCGACAACGCCATGCGACATTTACATCTTTTGCAATTACCTTCGACATCCGAAAAAAAACACAATTGTCATTTCTCTTAATAAACAAAAATCCCAAATGTTGAAGCGATGTCGGATCCACAAAAAATCATGATCCTTTCCGCAACACGTAGCCCAGTCAACGAAGACCAAAAAAGGGCAAATAGGGGAAAAATTCGTGTAGTCGCATTTTTTGTACAGTGGCAGGGGAGAGTGTCATGAACAACACACTAAAAATTCCCCACGTATGGGATGTGAGGTTGGGGTGGGGGAACGTTTGAAGGCCATTTTTTACGTTCTTGTTGAATAACTCAAAAAGCGCGGAATCTAGCGAAAATGTTAACCATTACAAAGTTAAACTACATTACATTTCCTGAAAGAAACGTCCTACCCATTTTTTCTCTAGAACTAATATAGTTACTGCGCTGCAGGGGATGGAAAAGTCGTAAATCATAAGAAAGCGTTTTAATTATATAAAATTAATGTCTATTGCTGGGCAGGATTCGAACCTGCGACCGTAGCGGTCACGCGGATCCAGACTGAAGCGCCTAGAACCGCACGGCCACGCCGGTCGGCAAGCCGCATGGCTCTGAGCACTATGAGACTCAACATCTTAGGTCATAAGTCCCCTAGAACTTAGAACTACTTAAGCCTAACTAACCTAAGGACATCACACACATCCATGCCCGAGGCAGGATTCGAACCTGCGACCGTAGCGGTCACGCGGTTCCAGACTGACGCGCCTAGAACCGCACGGCCACACTGGCCGGCCGGCAAGCCGTACTCAGGGATAAATTGTGTTCTGGGGATGTGACTGGTGGCAGTGGGAGGGAGCAGGTGAGGAGAATGGAAGTGTGGGGAGAAGGCTCGTCACCAGAATGAGGTCACCTACTTACCTCATTTGTGAGTCTGCAAAACGAAGACGAGCAAGTGAGTCCCCACGCTCCGTAAACCACTACATCGCAGGAAACAACTACACGCTGTTTCACAATCATACCGACCTTTCCGCAGCACATCTTATAAATTACTGGTGACGCAGTGCGCAAACACACCTGCAGTGTGTTCATTTTCCACAAAACGCGTTGTGCACAGACTCGTCAGGGAAGTGTTTATCTTCCACAAAATGCGTTAACACGAAATAGAATACAGATATTAGTTATTAATAAAACCACACATACGAAGAGGTAGATCTCCGCACACCACCTTGTACTGGTATTAGGGAAACTGATTGTTAACTCATCTTGTACGACTAATGCTTCTTTCTTCTGGGAAAGGTCAATTCCCGCACCACCAGAAATGTTTGCTCTTCTATATCCTCAACAGCATTTCCTGTCCAGTATTCTTACGTGACTAGACAAAATAACTTCACTGTGTTCATGTTCAAATAGTGAAGTGACTTTCAGTTAAATAAGTGGGTTCTTATTTGACGTAATTAAGAGTTTTTTTTACAAAATATGTTCCCATAAACAATGGCTGAGAAGTGTTTAATGAAGATGTTAACAGATTCTGAGCGTCGTGGTGACTGGAATGACCATTCTTTCACGCAAGTGGTCATTTTAAATACAGAAAGCGTGCCTAGCTTTACGTGCAAGATGATAGCTTCAAAAACTAGCCAACAAAACGTGTTCAAGGATTTTGCAGATAAAGGTTATTTCGTTATAAATCGAACTGCTTCCCCTTGGGCAGGGGTTGGGTCAGACACGGACGGAGAGCAGACTAATGCGCTCCATTAAACGCACAGGTGTCTGAAACGGGGAAGAGGCATAACTGACTCCGTTCTAGCCAAGAGGGTTGCAGAATTCCTTTAAGCAATCGCCATCTGCTTGTCATTAGAGCAGTTTACTACAGTAACTTTTTGACGTGGGGAGCAACACGCAATATGAACAAAGTGTTTACGGATGCGGATAGTAGAGCTGCATCGAATAATCTTAACCGATTTAGCATAGTGTGAACCATTTTTGAATGAGAGGTCTCAATATGGGACTCGACTGAGAGAAACTGTGTTTCTGGTAATAAATAAATTTAAAGAGACGAAACTAGCGGCAGCATTCCGAAGTTTAAAGAGACAGATAAGTAATTAAGTATGTTATTTCATTGTAAAAATACAGCAACCAGCCACTTTTTAATTCGTTTTATTTATGCCAATATGCATTTCGGGTTTGCACCCATCTTCAGCTGGCAAATTACATGGATCTTCAGTTACTACAGTAGTACAATCTCGACAGCAGTTTGGATGCTGCAGCAGGCCTGTGCAAAAGCAACGATTCTAATCATTTTCTTCAATTTCGCGAGTTTAAAGTTACGCACTATCAGTTGTTCATTTTACTTACATTCTCCTCTCCTTGTTTTTTCTTGGCTTTTCTTCTTTCTTGCAACAACACAAACACTTTTTACCACGTATTTTACACAGGCGCACTGCGTTATCCGCCATGTTGTCGACTGACAGTTTTTGTTTACATACAAACGGTTTATCTATGGACAGAGTTACATTTTTCGAAAGTGTTGAGGTTATAAGATAAGCTACTGTTTTCCAAACATTGACTTGGGTGACAGAAGTATTCTAAGTACAATGTATACAATTTTTTTTTTTTTGTAGTATTGAAGATAATAAACTAACATAACACATTTATACAACGCAGTAATTCATACATTTACTATATACCAAAGATAGAATTAAGATTTTTATGTTTTATACTATTACATGCATTTGGTTAGGTTTATATTAGATTATGTTATTTCTTGATTGTGCTTAGTGAGTGGTTTGATAAGTAGAATGTGGAAGTTTTTAAGAAATATTCGGTTTGGTAGCTCTGTTTGGTCGTTAAGTATGTCAGAAGGGGATGCATGTTTATGTGAATAAATTTCGATTTCTTCTAGGAGGTTCATTCTTTTTCCTTTGTTGGCTAGGTGGAGAACTTGTAGGTTATGGGATATGTCTGTTACTTGATGTTCTTCTTCTGCTACATGTTGGGCGAATGTGGATTTATTTAAGTTTTTTAAACGAAGAGCATCCATGTGTTCTCGAAACCGTATGCTGAAGTTTCTCCCTGTTTGGCCTATGTATGTTTTTGGACATGAGTTGCAGTTAAGTTTGTATATTCCTGATTGATTGTACAGTTTGGTATTATTTTTAATGTTATGGATAGCTTTGTCCTTTATTTTGTTATTTGTATAGTAGCTGATTTTGATATCTGTTCCTCGGAACAGCTTTGCTATTTTATATGACAGCTTTCCTACAAATGGCAAGCTTACATACTTTTCTTTTGGCTGTGTTGTGGCATTCTTTAATGTTGTTTTGTTATTGTATTTGTTTGTGTGGGGATTTATCTTAGAGTTTAGTTCATCTATTAATTTTGGATTGTAACCATTATTGCAAGCAATTGCTTTGATGGTGTTTAGTTCTTCTATTTGATCAGCTGGTTCTAGTGGTATTTTGTGCATTCTGTTTAGCATTGCTCTGTATGAAGCCGTCTTATGTTTATCCGGGTGGCAGGATGATTTATTAATTGTGTTATCTGTGTATGTTGGTTTCCTGTATACTTGAAATTTGTGTTTGTTGTTGGAGTTACTTATGCAGAGATCCAGAAAATTTAAAACCTGCTTCTGTCTGGTGTTCTACAGTGAAGATGATGTTCTGATGCATTTTATTCATTTCTTTTGCAAGGTTATCAATTTCTTCTGCTGTGCCATCAAATAGGATTATTATATCATCAACATACCTTTTGTAATAAATTATCTTGTTTACTATCTGGGGGTTTTCTTTAAAAAATTTACATTCTAAGTTATTGATGAAAATATCTGCAAGCAAACTGGCAAGGCAGCTACCCACAGCCAGGCCCTCTTTCTGCTGGTACATTTTGTTATTAAAGAAAAATAGTTGTGTGATAGTACTAGTGTTAATAGATCAATGAATTCATATATTTCTGGTAATGCCAAATTTTTATGTTTAAGTAAATTGTTTTTAATTATTTCTATTGTTTCTTTGACCGGTATGTTTGTGTAGAGGTTTGTGATGTCAAGTGATGCAAACCTAGCAGTAGCAGGAATCTGAATTTCTTTTAGACAATTAATAAGTTCATAACTGTTCTTTACTGAGTATGTCTCTTCAAATTTGAATGTGTTGCTAAGGATCTCATTCAGTTTCTTGCTGATTTTATAAGTTGGGCTGCTCCGAGAATTAACAATTGGACGTATGGGACAGTTAACTTTATGGGTCTTGGGTTGTGCTCGTAGACGTGGTGCATAAGGGTTCATAACAGTGCATTCATGTATATCTTTTGCATTTAAGAGGAAATCACTTTTTTTCCTCGTATTTTTAAGTTTGTTCTGTAACTTAAGAGTGGGATCAGACTGTATTTCTACTATATTATTGTTACTGAAAAATTCAATGGTTTTTCTTACATATTCACTTTCATACATTACAACAATAGCATTGCTTTTATCTGCTTTTACTACTAAAGCTTTATTGTCGCTTAGTTTCTTATTAACACTTTTAAGTATTGTAGTGTCATGGTGCTTTATACTATTATTATTATTTGCTTTCTCTATTTGTTTGGTGATAAAATTGTTAACTTTGTGGCCTATGGCAATCTGATCATTCTGAGTTAGTTTTGCAGTATGACAGGCTATTTTGGTGCCGACTATTAATTCTTTAATATTATTTTCAGTCAGAGGTGGGGTGATATTATGTTGAAGCCCTTTATTCAGCAAACTTACTTCTTTATCACTGAAGATGATGTTTGTTGAATTTACTAGACGTTTGGAGAATTTATGCTTAGTGGAAGGTACATTGTCATTCACCTTTGGAATTTGTGACATAAGCTTTTTCAACTTATTGTTATGCCTACATCTGACTTTATGCTGTTCTTTCATAGCTATTGTACTGACAAAATCGAATGCATGGTTGAATTGTGTGGGAGTAAGTTGTTTACCTAGCTCTAAATGTAATCTATATAACTGGTGGTTTAAAAACTGCTTCTTTCTGTGTTGGTTTCGGATTTCAGATTGGAGCCATATAATTTCACTTCTTTCTTTAGCTATTTTCGCTGCTTTGCTTTGACTGTTGATGTTCACTTTGACATATTTTGGAGTTACATTCGCACTTAAACACTTTTTATTGAACTTGATACTAAGAATTGTTCTTTCTAACTTAATTTTGTACTTTCTGAAGTCATGTAAAGCTCTTAGTACCTGGCTAGGTAGTGTCAATAACAATTTGTCCATTATATTTGGACTGTTGAGCTCCGTGGCCGTGGATAATGATATTTCATTGTAAAAATACAGCAACCAGCCACTTTTTAATGCGTTTTATTTATGCCAATATGCATTTCGGGTTTGCACCCATCTTTAGCTGGCAAATTACATGGATCTTCAGTTACTACAGTAGTACAATCTCGACAACAGTTTGGATGCTGCAGCAGGCCTGTGCAAAAGCAACGATTCTAATCATTTTCTTCAATTTCGCGAGTTTAAAGTTACGCACTATCAGTTGTTCATTTTACTTACATTCTCCTCTCCTTGTTTTTTCTTGGCTTTTCTTCTTTCTTGCAACAACACAAACACTTTTTACCACGTATTTTACACAGGCGCACTGCGTTATCCGCCATGTTGTCGACTGACAGTTTTTGTTTACATACAAACGGTTTATCTATGGACAGAGTTACATTTTTCGAAAGTGTTGAGGTTATAAGATAAGCTACTGTTTTCCAAACATTGACTTGGGTGACAGAAGTATTCTAAGTACAATGTATACAATTTTTTTTTCTTTTTGTAGTATGTACCAGCAGAAAGAGGGCCTGGCTATGGGTAGCTGCCTTGCCAGTTTGCTTGCAGATATTTTCATCAATAACTTAGAATGTAAATTTTTTAAAGAAAACCCCCAGATAGTAAACAAGATAATTTATTACAAAAGGTATGTTGATGATATAATAATCCTATTTGATGGCACAGCAGAAGAAATTGATAACCTTGCAAAAGAAATGAATAAAATGCATCAGAACATCATCTTCACTGTAGAACGCCAGACAGAAGCAGGTTTAAATTTTCTGGATCTCAGCATAAGTGACTCCAACAACAAACACAAATTTCAAGTATACAGGAAACCAACATACACAGATAACACAATTAATAAATCATCCTGCCACCCGGATAAACATAAGACGGCTTCATACAGAGCAATGCTAAACAGAATGCACAAAATACCACTAGAACCAGCTGATCAAATAGAAGAACTAAACACCATCAAAGCAATTGCTTGCAATAATGGTTACAATCCAAAATTAATAGATGAACTAAACTCTAAGATAAATCCCCACACAAACAAATACAATAACAAAACAACATTAAAGAATGCCACAACACAGCCAAAAGAAAAGTATGTAAGCTTGCCATTTGTAGGAAAGCTGTCATATAAAATAGCAAAGCTGTTCCGAGGAACAGATATCAAAATCAGCTACTATACAAATAACAAAATAAAGGACAAAGCTATCCATAACATTAAAAATAATACCAAACTGTACAATCAATCAGGAATATACAAACTTAACTGCAACTCATGTCCAAAAACATACATAGGCCAAACAGGGAGAAACTTCAGCATACGGTTTCGAGAACACATGGATGCTCTTCGTTTAAAAAACTTAAATAAATCCACATTCGCCCAACATGTAGCAGAAGAAGAACATCAAGTAACAGACATATCCCATAACCTACAAGTTCTCCACCTAGCCAACAAAGGAAAAAGAATGAACCTCCTAGAAGAAATCGAAATTTATTCACATAAACATGCATCCCCTTCTGACATACTTAACGACCAAACAGAGCTACCAAACCGAATATTTCTTAAAAACTTCCACACTCTACTTATCAAACCACTCACTAAGCACAATCAAGAAATAACATAATCTAATATAAACCTAACCAAATGCATGTAATAGTATAAAACATAAAAATCTTAATTCTATCTTTGTTATATTGTAAATGTATGAATTACTGCGTTGTATAAATGTGTTATGTTAGTTTATTATCTTCAATACTACAAAAAAAAAATTGTATACATTGTACTTAGAATACTTCTGTCACCCAAGTCAATGTTTGGAAAACAGTAGCTTATCTTATAACCTCAACACTTTCGAAAAATGTAACTCTGTCCATAGATAAACCGTTTGTATGTAAACAAAAACTGTCAGTCGACAACATGGCGGATAACGCAGTGCGCCTGTGTAAAATACGTGGTAAAAAGTGTTTGTGTTGTTGCAAGAAAGAAGAAAAGCCAAGAAAAAACAAGGAGAGGAAAATGTAAGTAAAATGAACAACTGATAGTGATTTAGAGCAGCAGCCAGGAGTGTATTTTGTGAATTGTTAACAGACTGTAGAGTGCCGTGGCCGCGACATATGAATTTTATAGTGAGGTGTTGTCGCATGTTATTAACGGCCACCCTTACATAAGAGCCCCTCAGACTGCACTGTAAGTGTTTAGAGAATATATTGAAGAGAAATAAACTACTTGTCAAATTATAGATCAACGTGACTCAATATTTTAAATTTCACCGCAATACATGCCTGCTTTGTTGTTTTATATTTTATTTCAGCTTAAAAATTGAGCTTACGACAGGTGGAAGCTGGCACCCTAAGGCGAAAAACGTAGCCAAACACAGAGACCAGCCACTTCTCTGGGCCGCTCAATTAAGCTGAGTGTAACAAATAATATACAGGGTGTTTCAAAAATGACCGGTATATTTGAAACGGCAATAAAAACTAAACGAGCAGCGATAGAAATACACCGTTTGTTGCAATATGCTTGGGACAACAGTACATTTTCAGGCAGACAAACTTTCGAAAGTACAGTAGTTGCAATTTTCAACAACAGATGGCGCTGCGGTCTGGGAAACACTATAGTACGATATTTTCCACATATCCACCATGCGTAGCAATAATATGGCGTAGTCTCTGAATGAAATTACCCGAAACCTTTGACAACGTGTCTGGCGGAATGGCTACACATGCAGATGAGATGTACTGCTTCAGCTGCTCAATTGTTTCTCGATTCTGGCGGTACACCTGGTCTTTCAAGTGTCCCCACAGAAAGAAGTCACAGGGGTTCATGTCTGGCGAATAGGGAGGCCAATCCGCGCCGCCTCCTGTATGTTTCGGATAGCCCAAAGCAATCACACGATCATCGAAATATTCATTCAGGAAATTAAAGACGTCGGCCGTGCGATGTGGCCGGGCACCATCTTGCATAAACCACGAGGTGTTCGCAGTGTCGTCTAAGGCAGTTTGTACCGTCACAAATTCACGAAGAATGTCCAGATAGCGTGATGCAGTAATCGTTTCGGATCTGAAAAATGGGCCAATGATTCCTTTGGAAGAAATGGCGGCCCAGACCAATACTTTTTGAGGTTGCAGGGACGATGGGACTGCAACATGGGGCTTTTCGGTTCCCCATATGCGCCAGTTCTGTTTGTTGATGAAGCCGTCCAGGTAAAAATATGCTTCGTCAGTAAACCAAATGCTGCCCACATGCATATCGCCGTCATCAATCCTGTGCACTATATCGTTAGCGAATGTCTCTCGTGCAGCCAATGGTAGCGGCGCTGAGGGGTTGCCGCGTTTGAATTTTGTATGGATAGAGGTGTAAACTCTGGCGCATGTGACGATACGTGGACGTTGGCGTCATTTGGACCGCAGCTGCAACACGGCGAACGGAAACCCGAGGCCGCTGTTGGATCACCTGCTGCACTAGCTGCGCGTTGCCCTCTGTGGTTGCCGTACGCGGTCGCCCTACCTTTCCAGCACGTTCATCCGTCACGTTCCCAGTCCGTTGAAATTTTTCAAACAGATCCTTTATTGTGCCGCTTTTCGGCCCTTTGGTTACATTAAACCTCCGTTGAAAACTTCGTCTTGTTGCAACAACACTGTGTTCTAGGCGGTGGAATTCCAACACCAGAAAAATCCTCTGTTCTAAGGAATAAACCATGTTGTCTACAGCACACTTGCACGTTGTGAACAGCACACGCTTACAGCAGAAAGACTACGTACAGAATGGCGCACCCACAGACTGCGTTGTCTTCTGTATCTTTCACATCACTTGCAGCGCCATCTGTTGTTGAAAATTGTAACTACTGTAATTTCGAAAGTTTGTCTGCCTGAAAATGAAAATGTACTGTTGTCCCAAGCATATTGCAACAAACGGTGTACTTCTATCGCTGCTCGTTTAGTTTTTATTGCCGTTTCAAATATACCGGTCATTTTTGAAACACCCTGTATACATCGTGGTCCATTGATCTTGACCGGGCCAAATATCTCACGAAATAAGCGTCAAATGAAAAACCTACAAAGAACGAAACTTGTCTAGCTTGGAGGGGGAAATCAGATGGCGCTATGGTTGGCCCGCTAGATGGCGCTGCCATAGGTCAAAGGGATATCAACTGCGTTCTTAAAAATAGGAACCCCAATTTTTTATTACATATTCGTGTAGTACGTAAAGAAATATGAATGTTTTAGTTGGATCACTTTTTTCGCTTTGTGACAGATGGCGCCGTAATAGTCACAAACATATGGCTCACAATTTTAGACGAACAGTTGGTAACAGGAAGGTTTTTTAAATTAAAATATAGAACGTTGGTACGTTTGAACATTTTATTTCGGTTGTTCCAATGTGATCATTTCTAAGAACGCATGCCGTTACAGCGTGATTACCTGCAAATACCACATTAATGCAATAAATGCTCAAAATGATGTCCGTGAACCTCAATGCATTTGGCAATACGTGTAACGACATTACTCTCAACAGTGAGTAGTTCGCCTTCCGTAATGTTCGCACATGCATTGACAATGCGGTGACGCATGTTGTCAGGCGTTGTCGATGGATCACGATAGCCAATATCCTTCAACTTTCCCCACAGAAAGAAATCCGGGGACGTCAGATCCGGTGAACGTGCGGGCCATGGTATGGTGCTTCGACGACCAATCCACCTGTCATGAAACATGCTATTCAATACCGCTTCAACCGCACGCGAGCTATGTGCCGGACAGCCATCATGTTCGAAGTACATCGCCGTTCTGTCATGCAGTGAAACATCTTTTAGTAACATCGGTAGAACATTACGTAGGAAATCAGCATACATTGCACCATTTAGATTGCCATATATAAAATGGGGGCAAATTATTCTTCCTCCCATAATGCCGCACCATACATTAACCCGCCAAGGTCGCTGATGATCCACTTGTCGCAGCCATCGTGGATTTTCCGTTGCCCAATAGTGCGTATTATGCCGGTTTACGTTACCGCTGTTGGTTGATGACTCTTCGTCGCTAAATAGAACGCGTGCAAAAAATCTGTCATCGTCCCGTAATTTCTCTGTGCCCGCTGGCAGTACTGTACATGACGTTCAAGGTCGTCGCCATGCAATTCTTGGTGCATAGAAATATGGTACGGGTGCAATCGATGTTGATGTAGCATTCTAAATACCGACGTTTTTGAGATTCCCGATTCTCGCGCAGTTTGTCTGCTAGTGATGTGCGGATTAACCGCGACATCAGCTAAAACACCTACTTGGGCATCATCATTTGTTGCAGGTCGTGGCTTACGTTTCATATGTGGCTGAACACTTCTTGTTTCCTTAAATAACGTACTATCCGGCGAACGGTCCGGATATTTGGATGAGATCGTCCAGGATACCGAGCAGCATACATAGCACACGCCCGTTGGGCATTTTGATCACAATAGCCATACATCAACACGATATCGACCTTTCCCGCAATTGGTAAACGGTCCATTTTAACACGGGTAATGTATCACGAAGCAAATACCGTCCGCACTGGCGGAATTTTACATGATACCACGTACTTATACGTTTGTGACTATCACAGCGCCATCTATCACAAAGCGAAAAAAGTGGTCCAACTAACACATTCATATTTCTTTACGTACTACACGAATATATAATAAAAAGGGGGTTCCTATTTTAAAAAAACGCAGTTGATATCCGTTTGGCCTATAGCAGCGCCATCTAGCGGGCCAACCATAGCGCCATCTGGTTTCCCCCTTCAAGCTAGACGAGTTTCGTTCTTTGTAGTTTTTTCGTTTGATGCTTATTTCGTGAGATATTTGGCCCGGTCACTATCAATGGTGCCGGCCGGTGTGGTCGAGCGGTTATAGGCGCTACAGTCTGGAACCGCGCGACCGCTACTGTCGCAGGTTCGAATCCTGCCTCGGGCATGGATGTGTGTGATGTCCTTAGGTTTGTTAGGTTTAAGTAGTTCTAAGTTCTAGGGGACTGATGACCTCAGCTGTTAAGACCCATAGTGCTCAGAGCCATTTTTTGAACTATCAATGGACCACCATATATATATATATATATATATATATATATATATATATATATATATATATAGGCCATAGCACGCGGGGGCTCGAGCCAAACTATTCAAACTTCAATGTGTAGTGCCGAGTACCGTCGTAGTATTAACGCACAATTCCCAAATGCGTCTTAATACACGGCTGGGACTACAGAGCGTGAGCCGTGTGTCTGCGTTCCGTACACGCAGAACACTACCACACTACTTTGATTAGTTGGTAAGCGGAAATCAGCGACGTTTTTGACGGTTAACCATCTCCTCCATATGGTAAAGGTAGAGATATACGTACTAATCACATAACGTCTCCCCACAGTGCCACCGCTGCCGGTGGATGGATTGGACATGCAGCCACACGCTGTGGCTTGGCGGGCCGCTGCCGCAAATGCGCTTTCAGTCACCACGTCCAACAATACACACACACACACACACACACACACACACACACACACACACACACACACACATTGGTGTTAACTGTTGAGGTCCGCACGTGGCCAGCTACAAGGAGTTCATACCATACAAGAAGGCACGTTGTGCGACCATGAGGAGTTGTCACTCTCCTTCGCTGATGCTGTGCGTGGTACGGGGCGGAAGGACCTTCAACACCCACAATTCACGTAGCCCACACCTCTAGCGACAGCCTCGCAAGCCCATACCTTCAACACAAGAAACTGAATCCACACAGTGTTGAACGCTGGAAACTGTTCACAACAGGACCCAGCAACCTCACAGTAAGGACAGGGAAACGCAGGACGACACGACAAATGCATCCACATAGGGGTAACCCACATCACCGAGGAGAAGCGGGAAAACGACAAACAAACAGGGCAAAACGGCACCACCACACCACCTACAACAGGACAGCCAGACGCAGTCTCACAAATGGGAGTGCGAGACACACACGATACACCCCCTCACAACTGCCTCACAGGTGCCTATATATATGATTAATGCCACTAACGCACAAGCATAGCGCAGCTAAACAAGAGCCGCACGGTATTAGCCGAGCAGTCTTGGCGCTGCAGTCATGGACTGTACGGCTGGTCCCTGAGGAGGTTCGAGTCCTCCCTCGGGCGTGTGTGTGTGTGTGTGTTTTTGTCTTTAGGATAATTTAGGTTAAGTAGTGTGTAAGCTTAGGGACTGATGACCTTAGCAGTTAAGTCCCATAAGATTTCAGACACATTTTTTTGAGCTACACAAGAACCAGAGGCCGCGAAACCCCCTGTCCTACAACGTACAACCTACATATGGAAGCTTAATGGCGACAATATTTCCTCATCTCACGATGGATGCGCTTCTTCTACGAGTTAAAGGCTTCGGTACGCCTCTACTTTCGACCGAACACGATCAGCAAATGGACTGTGACAAAAATATGGGTAACAATCTCCCCCCCTCCGCGTCGAAATGTAACTCCTGTTATGGTATGCTAACAGGATCTATCACAAAATAATTGAATTAGTTGTGTTCACAGAGCCGAAGAGTATCCGTATCGCTCTCGTGAACCAGACAGTGCTCAAACAATTTCACATTTCAGACTACTACATCCTTTGTAACGACCGACAGGGTCCGATGTTGAACAGTAATCATACACAAACACACTGAGCACACGAACATCCGTCTCCATGAACAGGAGAGGCCATGGCTGTGACGGTACTTTCAACGGAGCCAACATCGCACTGGTATCGGTATACTACTCGCCAAGTGGCAGACAGAAATACACGATATCAGATACTACTAAACACTGAAAATTAGCTCATGTATCACTAGAGAGCGAATTTCGATGACAAAACAAGACCACTGTATCTTACCGGCACATTTAATCTGCACCATCGCTTCTCGCTACGATCCTCACCATGCGATAAGATCAAGGTGGTTTGTGTTTCACGTCGCAGCCATCGTCATTTGTCCTGAAAATTCAGCCGTGATTGGCTGCTTCAACGTCACTGAAGAGCCAAAGAAACTGGTACACCTGTGTAATATCGTATAGGGTCCACGAGTACACTGAAATGACGCAACACGACGTGGCGTGGACTCTAATAATGTCTGAAGTAGTACTGGAGGGAATTGTCACCATGAATCCTGCAGGTCTGACCCTAAAACCGTAAGAGTACGAAGTGGTACAGATCTCTTCTGAACAGCACGTTGCAAGGCATCCCAGATATACTCAATAATGTTCATTTCTGGGAAGTTTGGTGGCCATCGGAAGTGTTTAAGCTCAGAAGAGTGTAGTTGGAGCCACTCTGTAGCAATTCTGCACGTGTGGGCTGTCGCAGTGAACTGCTGGAATTGCCCAAGACCGTCGGAATGCACAATGGACATGGACGGGTGCAGGTGATCAGACAGGATGCTTACGTAAGTGTCACGTGTCAGAGTCGTACCTAGACGTACCAGGGGTCCCATATCACTAAAACTGCACACGCCCCACACCATTACAGAGCCTCCAACAGCTTGAACAGTCTCATGCTGACCTGCAGGGTAAATCGAGTCATGAGGTTGTCTCCATACCCGTACACGTCCATCCGCTCGATACAATTAGAAACGAGGCTCGTCCGACCAGGCAACATGTTGCCAATCATCAACAGTCCAATGTCGGTGTTGAGGGGCTCAGGCGAGGCGTAAAGCTTTGTGTCGTGCAGTCATCAAGGGTACACGAGAGGGCCCTCGGCTCCGAAAGCCCATATCGATGACGTTTTGTAGAATGGTTCGCACGCTGACACTTGTTGATGGCCCAGCACTGAAATCTGCAGCAATTTGCGAAAGGGTTACACTTCTGTCACGTTGGACGATTCTCTTCAGTCGTCGTTCATCCCGTTCTTGCATGACCTTTTTCCGGCTGCAGCGATGTCTGAGATTTGATGTTTTACGGGATTCCTGATATTCACGGTGCACTCGTGAAATGATCGTAGGGTGGTGGTGGTGGTGGTTAGTGTTTAATGTCCCGTCGACAACGAGGTCATTAGAGACGGAGCGCAAGCTCGGGTGAGGGAAGGATTGGGAAGGAAATCGGCCGTGCCCTTTCAAAGGAACCATCCCGGCATTTGCCTGAAACGATTTAGGGAAATCACGGAAAACCTAAATCAAGATGGCTGGAGACGGGATTGAACCGTCGTAATCCCGAATGAATGATCGTAGGGAAAATCCTCACTTCATCGCTATCTCGGTGATGCTGTGTCCCATCGCTCGTGTGCCGAAAGTAACATCACGTTGGAACTCGCTTAAATCTTGATAACCTGCCATTGCAGCAGCAGTAACCGATCTAAAAACTGCACCAGACGCTTGGTGTCTTATATAGGCGTTACCGACCGCAGCGCCGTATTCTGCCTGTTATATATCGCTGTATTTGAATACTCATGCCCATACCAGTTTCTTTGGCGCTTCAGTGTCTATAGGTATAGAGAATGGGAGAAATGACTTCTTAAATGCCACTATGCAAACTATGTCGCACAGGGCCTGCAGCGTAGTGTAAGTCAGCAAGTGACAAATTTATAAGAAGTGTACATACTCGCTGCTGTGTGATGTTAATTTTTATTTCTTTCACTTTCACTACAGATCTGTTTCGGCTAAATTGTTATTATCGAGTTACCTGCGATATAATGAGGGTGACATTTTCGCTATATATATTTATGTTATAGTAGAACATGGAACACGGATTGCGACTTACGTATATATTGTCTAGATGGATTGACTCACGCGTAACATTTTGACGGTCATTCTATATTTGCTGCATTAAGGTAGTAATTAATTTGTTATGAGACGAATTTGACAGTTCCGATGCTACGATGTCATATGTTTACGAAGTATAAGCACTGTCATACAGATGATATACTGGGTGTTTCAGAAATGATGGTCAATATTCAGGGCTATGACAGGAATGATCATTCGAAATAAAGAAAGACGAGTAAACATGGGCTCTAAAAACGCATACCTTGAGAGCTTTGAGCACTTGTTCATCTTCGCTACTTTGAAACATAGCTCTTCTAATGAACGAGTGCTCATAACTTTTAAGGTATGCGTTTTAGAGCCCATGTTCTCTTGAGTTTATTGTTTGGAATGATCATTCCTGTCATATCCCTGAATATTGACCATCACTTCTGAAACTCCCTGTATACATTATTTGGTTGCGCGTATAGGTATGGTTGCTGTATGTTCGTAGTAGTCTATGTTTAAAGTGATCGTAAGAGCTATTACTTTATAGGTGTATATTGGGTACGCGTTTTTTATTTGACGTGTATGCTTCTATTCTAAATAAGTTTTCATAAATTATGACATTCTCGTGCGTATTGTGCTGACACTGACATTTTTCTAGAGTATGTATACAAACAACGATATTAAGGTTTGATTCTAGTGTGCGTCATTTTTGGCTCTGTATTGTGCTTTTAATTTATCCGTTGTCTGTTTCGCGCATGCCAATACAATATTTTAAAGTGTTGACGATTACGATCCGCCTGCTAGTTCAATATTTCTTGTGATTGGTTTCGTAGGTGTATATAAATTTTCAAGTTCCTCGAGAATGTTCATAGTAGGACATTTCGGAATTTTATGAAATACCTTCAATGCTTGTTAAATTGTGTCTACCACGTGTTGGCGGTCTTTTATGTGGAGAAAAACTTTTGATTGGTAGTTATTGGTATTTCGAATGTGTCCTTAAAACCGTGTGAGAATGTTTCTTCCGCCTATGTAGAAATTATTAAATCTGCTGCATGTGATTTTGTATATGGCAAGGCTAGCAAAGATTGGTGGTTTTGTGTAATCTGGTCCCTGTTTCAGTTTCAATTTGTTAGTAGCCCGGCGAGTTAGCTGTGTATCTGTACGTCTGAATAATGTGTGAATTTTGTCCGAATACAGGCAGCTGGTATGTATTTTGTTTTCCTTTCTAGATATTGTTTTTTGGTTAGCGTCCCCACCCAACACCGACTCAAAGGAAGGCCTCGGCGCTTGTTCGTGACGTCACGTCAGCTCGGCACGGCGAACGCCAGGTCTGTTGCAGGCAGAAACGCCTGGGCGCGTTTATCAATATAAATCTCTTATTTTTGGAAAAAATGTTTGGTATTATTTTGGATTCTGCAGTTTTATTTAGATGAAAGATTTTCTTACTATCGTAAAGCTACAAATGAAGATCATAGTTCTGTATTACTGAATCCTGTCGAAACAAACGTACATCAATATGAGAAGACGCTTTGCCCCATTGCAAGCTTCGGAAATTTTACATTCGAGTAACTATATTTACTTGATCCATTTTGTTATCGAAACTTACCCCAACCTCCTTACAATGAACTCGTTTCTTTTATTTATTTATTTATTTTCGTTTGACATCGTCACTGGAAATGTGAACTAATTTACATGTGTAAATGTCCAACTGTTGCCAGTCATTAGATTACAGTCGTTTTCAACGAAAGGAATTCTAAACAGGAAACAAAATAGCTTCATACATCGAAAATACTGCTGAGCTTAAACTTTTTAAAACATGCACATTAGAAAAGATAAATATTCCCCTCTTGCAACTGAAAGGAGAATCTTTATAAGATAAAAAAAATTATTTGATAAAACAAGTATCTCTCTTTTGCCTCTTCTTCTGTCCCTCACCCCATCCCCAAACGTGTACAATCGCAAGATATTTCATTAACATTCAGTGCTCCTCACCCCATAGTCAACTAAGACACCTAAAGAAGAGCACCAATATGTTCACAGTTTCTTGTAAAAGCAACCCAGTACAAACGTAACTTCCTCAGATTTATAAATAAGGTAAAGAAGCACGAATTATGTTGCTGCTGGACCATGAAGTTGTTTTTGTATGCCAATCCTTAAAACAGGTGGAAAATTAAGTGCCGGAGTACACTATTTGTTAAGAAGTGTAGTGAATTGCACAATTAATTGATTGCAGAAATCTCTCAGAACAATGTGTGTTGGTCAACTACCGCCAATAGTTTCACATTTTCCTGTGTCAGAGAGGGAGACACCACCATTATGAGTGTGCTTGCAACAGACCTGGCGTTCGCCTTGCCTAGCTGACGTGACGTCACGAACAAGCGCCGAGGCCTTCCTTTGAGTCGGTGTTGCCCCAGCTCGTGGTCTCGCGGTAGCGTTCTCGCTTCCCGAGCACGGGGTCCCGGGTTCGATTCCCGGCGGGGTCAGGAATTATCACCTGCCTCGAGGTGACTGGGTGTTGTGTCGTCTTCATCATCATCCCAATTACGGTTGGAGGAAGGCAATGGCAAACCACCTCCACTAGGACCTTGCCTAGTACGGCACTGCGGCTCTCTCGCATCGTTCCCCTACGCTCTGTTAAGGAGTATGGGACTTCATCATCTTTGGTTAGCTGTATTTCGCCGTGTGCTACTTTGGGCTTGGGTGTCACGTATTTATTGTATAATTTAGTGACGACGTTAGGGTCGACATTGTTTTCATGCGCTATGTATTCGAGTGCGTTTATCTCTTTTTGACTTGTATGTGTTTCTAGTGGAAGATTTTGCAGTCTGATAAGCACAGAGCGAAAATATGCGAGTTTTCGTGATACTGGATGAGAGAAGTTTGCATCTATGATGCAGTCCGTGGAGACAGGCTTCCTATAAATGTCGAATTAATCTCATCTGCGCGACCACTGCAAGAGCTGTAGTATATTCCTCACTTAGTACTGGTACTGAAGCTTTGTAAGCAGCCTATCACAAAACATTTTATGCGTAACTTCGCACTAGCCTACCAATGAAACCACCATACGCAGACAGTGGTGTCGTGACAACTACAAGTAACGATTTTTGAACGGGAACTTGTTTAAGCCTTTTTTTTTTGGACGCAAACCTGCCTGGAGCCACAGGCAGGCTGATTATCGTCTAGTTTGAGACCCGCTGTTTCAGGATTTAGCAAATTTTACTTCATTATTTAATTTTGTGGCCGGATACCCTTCCTGACGCTACAGTAACCTCGGTCTGGAGCTCACGAAATCGAGTAGTCAGTCGATAGCCCTAGCAGTGGTGTTGTATGCCATCTGGGGATGGAGGCAGTGTTCTAACGTGCGTTTCAGAAGTCAGCAGTCGCTGATCATGAATGATCAAACCCGTCATTTTTTCAGCACAGAATCAAAGTACATTCCCATGAGAACCTAGATGGAATTCATGATTCTCCTGAGACAGAATGGCCACAACTCCAAATTACTGTGAGTTAACAGACTCAAACATGTCAAGTTTGCTGTTCCATCGTGGGTCCCCCATCTGTTTTGAACAACTTCTGCAGGCGGTTCTGAAAACCAGTTTTTTAATCTGCTCTGAGCTCTTACGCTGTTATCGTAATGCTACAACATGGACATCTGTCGGTAGCAAAAGCGACGTTTTGTATAGAAGAGACTAAATCCAGTAACCGTAAAAGTTTTCTCAATTAAAGATTAATATTTCCTCCGCCTCTGGCGCACAACAATATCCTTAAGTTTCCTTTTCCACTGTTAATATTATGTACAGCCACTCCACTGCCATGCAGTTATTTTCGCAATACGAATGGCCCCATGGATGGATTATTGTGCCCTTCCTACATTTCTGAAAACATGTCAAACCCGTCTAAAAACAGCTTCAAGTAGAAGATGGCGGTTTCCTTTAAATTTAATGAAATGGTGGCTGAATGAAGTAGTAATTCACTGGCAATTATTGCATCGTTCTTTGCCTCCACTTCAGTACGGAACTATGCCATTTCAGGAATCCCGTTGATGGTTGGGTTGTTTTTGGGGGAGGAGACCAGACAGTGAGGTCATCCGTCTCGTCGGATTAGGGAAGGACGGGGAAGGAAGTAGGCCGTGCCATTTCAAAGGAATCATCCTGGCATTTGCCTGGAGCAATTTAGCGAAATCACGGAAAACCTAAATCAGGATGGCCGAACGCGGGATTGAACCGCCGTCCTCCCAAATGCGAGTCCAGTGTGCTAACCACTTCGCCACCTCCTTCGGTAGGAAACCCGTCTCTACACGCAATTTCGAAAGATAAAATGTGTTTACGAAAGTGTTATTCTGTCAAAAAATGGCTCTGAGCACTATGGGACTTAACTTCTGAGGTCATCAGTCCACTAGAACTTAGAACTACTTAAACCTAACTAACCTAAGGACATCACACACGTCCATGCCCGAGGCAGGATTCGACCTGCGACCGTAACGGTCGCGCGGTTCTAGACTGTAGAGCCTAGAACCGCTCGGCCACCCCGGCCGGCTGTTATTCTGTCGCAACTGCCTTCAAATCTGGAAGGACCGCAGAACATTTGACGTGTCACGTATTAATAAAAATTTATTATACTGTTTTATCTACGTTACACTTACGTTTCTAAGAAATCTGATTTCCCAGTTGCTTGTACGGTGTGATAATACACCTTGTTTTACAAGCAAAACCGCCACTGTATTGACTCTGTACTTGCCGTCAAAGCCGTAGCCAAATTATTTTATGCATGATGATTTGAAAACACCTTGACTGTTTGCCTAAACATTACTGAAGGAAAAAAAAATTGCAACAAGCCACACTTTGAAGGAATGATTTCTTTCATCGTAACTGGTCGTCAGACGGCAGCGAGGATTTATCCTGCAAATTTCACATTTTTGTCTTGAGGAAAGGTTTTTCTTTATATATTACAGCATAGGCCTGCACGACAGATCTCCTCGAGACAAGTATGTGATATCCTCACGAGAAAGACTCGCTTTTTAGTGTTCCGTACCTCAGTCAGTAAAAACGGAACCTTTCTGTCCGTCCGTCCGTCCGTCCGTCCGTCTGATGGTTAAGACCCCTTTCTGTCAGGTACGGGTAGAGGTATGATGTTAAAATTTATGTCTCATACGAAGGTCTATGGTCACTTGGCAGTGTGAAAAATTTACATCAATGCAATCAAAAGACAAGGCAATTTACGTCGCATTTTAAAACCTATAAACTCACCCCTCAAAACATACAAATGAACTGTCTATACAAATTTCGGTCTTGGTGCTGTAGCGGAGAGCAATTTTTTTGGAAATTTGTGATAATGTCTCATGGGACCAAACTGCTGACGTCATCGGTCCCTAAGCTTACACACTACTTAATCTAACTTAAACTAAGGACAACAGACACACCCATGCCCAAGGGAGGACTCGAACCTCCGACGGGGTGAGCCGCGTGGACCGTGACAAGGCGCCCAAGACCGCTCGGCTACCACGCGCGGCAGCGGAGAGCAGTGCGGCTTTAGCAGCCGAGCAGATGGACGTGCTGTGTGTTTCCGCCTGCAGCGCGAGCACGCTGACATTCGCCTTTAGAAAGGACTTTTCTAGGCTACGCCGGCATCGCAGGCATCCACTTTTTGATCGTAAGTAACACGATCTATGTGCAACTTATTAACGATGCTACATGTGACCGATGAAGCAAGAACTATTCTTCTGCCACGCAGACGGAAATATTGGCAACGTCGAGGTTGACAGTGCTGGAGTGGGACTGCGGACTATACGCATATTTGGAACTATCCTTCGAAGTGCCGGCGGCAGATATGGTGGCGCTCCGACCCTACGATACAACACAACACGTGGCAGAGAAGTAGAACCAATTTAAGACGCATCGAGGCCTCACATGAGTATACCAGGTGCACAATGAACTCAGACGACAGGACCACCTCGAGTACCCTCTCGGGCATGGGTGTGTGTGTTGTTCTTAGCGTAAGTTAGTTTAAGTAGTGTGTAAAACTAGGGAGCGATAACCTCAGCAGGTTGGTCCCGTAGAAATTCACACACATTTGAAAATTTGACACTACCACCATACTTCCAAATAGGCGGCTGCCGAGCCATAGTTATTTACGACGATCAGCCTGAAACTACGTTCCGATTGCCTCCAAAGTCGGATCACACAACGTCCACCGCATGACGTGGCACCTCCACCGACGCCGACAATCCTCCCGGTAATTTACGCAGCGGCGCTAACGACGTCTCCATCTGTCCAGACGCAATAGACCGACGCTGAAGTACCGGAACAACTCTTCGCGGACCACCGCCTGGCCTATCAGTCAGCCTGACCAGTGGCAGATCTCCGTAAAACGTCATCGATAATACCAAACACTGCAGCCACCACTGACAGCATGATGGCAAGCGATACAATTATCGTACCAACTTCTGCCTTTGTGCCGGAGAGGCGTGAATCAGAGCCATCGTCCGACACGGAATGCCACGCTCGAAAACAGCGTTCACTGAAACGCCGAAAGCGACGTCGCAGGACCACGTCGGAATACGGCAGCTCCCATTCGCACGAGGAAGAAGTAGTCATCCTGCAGGACGCCGAGGTTGATACCATACTGACTTCATCCCTGCAGAACGGACGGCGGGCGGGCGGAGTCCGCTTGCCAATCCTCTGCGGCGAACAGTGATCAGCAGGAAGGGTCCAGTGCAAACTGCTAGCCGCTCGGCGCCTTCCTATCAACCACCACGACCTTATGGAACATGAACAGACTTCCACACCCACATCGTGGGCCGAGGAAGCCGAGACTGAGCAAGAGGCCATCCAGGGTCCGCTGAGCTCGCGACGACACGACGGAACGGCCGCAGAGGTGCCCACCATGCAACACACTGTGACCGACACCGCCGACAGTTAATCACACGCCCTACGACACGACACGGTCAACGACCCAAACAACAATAGTGAAAGCCATGGATGATCAGTTTCGTCGTCTTTTTATTAGGAAAGAACAGGGAATGACAATGCGTCACAACAGGTGACTCGCACTATCGACACGGCAACGGTGACGGCATTAATGGAGAAAGGCTCGTCTGAGGACGTGGGAGACACAGGATGCAGTCAATATGCCTCTGGGGCCTTCCGTGACATCATGATGCCCGCTGGGTTACAATATTCCGAAAACTCATATCCCCGAACTGCAGTGTATCGCTAATTTATTTGAACTTATCATACCGGTACAGAAGCCAGCGGGAGGGCATTCAATCGACGACTTACAATGTGGAACGCCGACTACAAGATCTTAACCAGGTTTTTGGCAGGCCGTATTAAGAACACTTTGCCAATGATTCTCTCCCCCAGAACAGACATCGCAATAGAGAGATGACAACATACAAATAGCCACCGGCGACTGCAGTGATTTAATAGCGATCGCCTCGGCGTGTCGCCCAAGACCAGCGATCGTCTCCATCCATTTCAATCGTGCCTTCGATGTACCATAACTTCCTCCCATAGGTGATGGACCGTGTGGGATTTCCTCCGAGGCTCACCGACATCCCGCGGCGCCTTCTAGCAGCAGCCAGCTATCAGGTTAAGGCTATCTGGCATCACACTGCGGGACGTCACCTTCCACTACAGGGTGTACGCCGACGATCTGCTTCTGCTGGTTCGTCACACTGACGGAGTCCGCAGCATACTAAACTGGATCGAGCGATATGGACAGGCTGTGGACGGTCTCCTGAACATCATCAAGTAGGCGGCGCTGGTTATCGGACCGTCTGGCGTGAGTTGAGCGCGGGCGTAAACTTCACAGTTCCTCGGTCGCTTTACGGAGCGTTTTGGTGTGGGTCAGTCCGTGCCAGCGAGCCATAAGGCACGGAGACTCACACCAGGGTATATCGCTTCTGGTCGGGCGTGCCGCGACAGGCCTTCACAATGGGAAGTGATGCGTCACACATAGCCTCTCCTTCCTAAGTGGCTCTTTCCGCCTTCCCGTGATGCCAGACGTCAAGCTCGGCATTTGTAGGGCACGCCCGGATGTTGCCTTGCGTCAAAAGGGAGAGCTGCGACCCAACCCGATGCGAAAGCGAAGGGTGCATGGCACAGGGGGAGTTGTGTCAAGGGACCGAAGATCAGTCCCTCGAGGGGGTGGGTTGAGCAGGGCTGCTAGGCTGCGGGGGTGTTTCTCACTCTGTGTGCGACGCCGCTACAGTGGGCGGCTGCTGCTCGTCTCCCTCTCTTTTTCCGCCAGGCACAGACCAGCAGGTGCTCTGAATGCCGGCGACCTTGTTCGTCGGCGTGGGATCTCGGCGCGAGTCGGCAAGGGTGCTTCGCCGCGCCCGTGGGTAACCGGGGCATGTTCTGCCAAACCCAGGAGGTGATGACATCGCCTGGGCCAGGTTATCTGGGTCCAGACCTCCGAACGACTGGGTGACGGGCCCACCACCTGAGTAGGAGTGGGTCCTTGGCCTAGAGGTGGAAGCTCGGGCTAATAAGCGGTGAGGGGGCGAGAGGTGCATCCGCCTCTCCGGAATGCGGGGTGCACCTGCCGCGGAGCGTCGGATGAAATCGTCGATGACGGGGCCACTGAGGGGCACGAGTGCGCTGGCGACGGCGGGTTGAACCAACACCGACTCAGAGGAAGGCCTCAGCGCTTGTTGGTGACGTCACGTCAGCTAGGCACGGCGAACGCCAGGACTGTTACAGGCAGAAACGCCTGGGCGTGCTTATCACTATATCTCTTACTTTTTGGACAAAATGTTTGGTATTGTTTTGGATTCTGCAGTTTTATTTAGATGAAAGATTTTCTTACTATCGTAAAGCTACAAATGAAGATCATAGTTCTGTATTACTGAATCCTGTCGAAACAAACGTACATCAATATGAGAAAATGCTTTGCCCCATTGCAAGCTTCGGAAATTTTACATTCGAGTAACTATATTTACTTGATCCATTTTGTTATCGAAACTTGCCCCAACCCCTTACAATTAACTCGTTTCTTTTATTTATTTATTTTCGTTTGACAGCGTCACTGGAAATGTGAACTAATTTACATGTGTAAATGTCCAACTGTTGCCAGTCATTAGATTACAGTCGTTTTCAACGAAAGGAATTCTAAACAGGAAACAAAATAGCTTCATACATCGAAAATACTGCTGAGCTTAAACTTTTTAAAACATGCTCATTAGAAAAGATAAATATTCCCCTCTTGCAACTGAAAGGAGAAACTTTATAAGATAAAAAAATTTTATTTGATAAAACAAGTATCTCTCTTTTGCCTCCTCTTCTGCCCCCCCCCCCTCCCCACAACGTGTACAATCGCAAGATATTTCATTAACATTCAGTGGTCCTCACCCCATAGTCAACCAAGATACGTAAAGAAGAGCACCAATATGTTCACAGTTTCTTGTAAAAGCAACGCAGTACAAACGGAACTTCCTTAGATTTACAAACAAGGTAAAGAAGCACGAATTCTGTTGCTGCTGGACCATGAAGATGATTTTGTATGTCAGTCCTTAAAACAGGTGGAAATTTAAGTTCAGGATTACACTATTTGTTAAGAAGTGTAATGAACTGCCCAATTAATTGATTGCAGAAATCTCTCAGAACAATGTGTGTTGGTCAACTACCGCCAATAGTTTCACATTTTCCTGTGTCAGAGAGGGAGACACCACGATTGTGAGTATGCCTGCAACAGACCTGGCGTTCGCCGTGCCTAGCTGACGTGACGCCACGAACAAGCGCCGAGGCCTTCCTTTGAGTCGGTCTTGGTTGAACCCAGCAGCTCGATAGTGCCCTTGGCCTTGGTCGGTTGGCGAACTGCGTTTTGTCCCCCCCCCCCCCCCCTCCCATGCCAAAGGAGCCGGTCCGGGGCAAGAGAAGGGTTCCCACCTTTTTATCACTCGTTAATAATGATGGCTTAAATTGCAACGAGTGATTCGAGTGCGCCTAAACGGGCACCTGTGGTGTCTTCTCCGTCTCCACAGGACGAGATGGGGGCAGGCAGAGGATGGAACTGTTACACAGAGACACGCGAAAATTACACTGCTCTTGGAGCAAAATATTAAAAAGGGTAAAAATCAGTCAAGCGGCTTTGTCTGTTATTAAAAACGAGTTGTCTGCATGGGCTATAGCCAATGCAAAACTTGAAGACCGCGTCATAGGAGTTGGAGAAAGAGAACGACAGATTAAGGAGGCAACCTACTAAGACCCGGGCGGGTGTGGCTGCGCAAGCGCCAACCAAGCCACAAACGACAAAAGACACGATGGAAAGAGTTACCAAACGGCCAGACACGGCGGTCTTCCTCAGGACCCTGCCTGGCCAAGATACTTGTGTCAGGAAAATTCAAGAATTGTTGACAACTACAATTGATCCCGTCAAAGACAAAATTAAAATTAAAAAGGTTAAACCTAGCAGGAACTCGGTGACTGTAGAAGTTGCCACCGAGGAGGATAAAGAAAAACTATTAAACAATCAAAAGTTGATTAGGGTGGTCAAGTGCGAACAACCTTGGAAAAGGAACCTCTTACTCATTTTGTATGACGTACCGACAGTAATGACAAATGACGAGGAGTTCAAAAATTCTTTCAGGTTGAGATTTAAAACGGGGCCTCGGGACAGTGATATCGTACACCACGTCGCCGAGCTCACCGCACAATTGCGGAAAAGAATCAGGACAATGGGCAGACTATATGTAGGTTTCCATGCGGTAAACAAGAGGGATTATATCGTGGTACCTCCTTGCCACAACTGTGTTGACCTAGACCACATTCTGAGGCACTGCACCAGGGGGTCGGCATGCTCCATGTGTGGTGAGAGTGGTCACACTCTAAAAGATTGCAGAGCAACAGGAGTTTGCATCCCGTGTAAAAGTCGTGGCAAGAAATCCTGTGGTGCCACTGGACGGAATTGCCCACCTACCGGATGCTTGCACAAAGGTTAATCTCAAGGATTGATTATGGCTGAGCAGGGCGAAGTGAACAGGATGCCAAAGCGAAAATCCCCGAGCAAAAGGAAGAGGGATGCCATGAGGGCCGCCAAAGTTAAAACTGTGGATAAAGGAATTCAAACAGAGTTCCCTATGATGGACATAGGTACTCAAACAGATTTCCCCTTGAAGATCACAGCTCCCTCCTCCCAAAACCGGGGAATGAGGCCGATTAAAGACCAGCAGCGGCAAGAGCATCCTATGGTGGTGGCCCTGCCTATGGCAATCTCCAAAGACGAAAAAAACAAAGTAGAGCGACAGCCACAGCCACTCCAAGAATGCATAGTCACCAGCTCCAGTACACACTCAACCACATCATACACCCCCGTAATCAGGCTCCACCTGTCGTCCCGGTTAGGGTGTATCCCAACATTGAGTACACTATGTAATTGGCAAGGCTGGAGCAGCCGACTATCCTGACCACTGCCTTACGACATGTGGTCTGGGTGGGACATGAGAACGGCAGAAAGGTCACCTTTTCGGTAATGGAGGCTGTAGACAGAATAAAGCTAAAGTCAGTGAATCTTCCCACCGACTTCGGAGCCCTGCGGTACTTACTTAAGAAAGTTTTTGAAAGACGAGGCGAGAAATTTGACCTCAATGACCTCTACACTCAGTGAGTTCTGGCAAATGGTCGTATCGCCTTCGATTGAAGCAAGACCTGGCCTGACGATGGAATGCATACTTACTTCCCATAATGATTAAAATAACCATTGGCCAACTGAACGCACACAACAGCAGGCTGGTGATGCAGGAGCTTCGAAGGGAGGTGGAGGAGAGGAGGCTTGATGTGCTCTGCCTACAGGAGCAGTACTCTCAAGCTGGGAAACTATCTTTCGCAGCCGCTACATGGCAGGTTGTCTGTAGTGGGGATGCCCCCAAAGCGGCAATGGTAATCACAAACAAAGCCCTACGGGTAACGACACTTTCGCAGCATTCAAATAGTCGCTGCAACGTCGTGGAGATACAATCTCCTGCGGGGGTTACAAGTCTCGTTAACATGTATTTCCAGTACGGAGACAACATTGAACAACACTTTGATCACTTCACAAGAGTAGCCACAGTGTTGCGGGGGCGAAAAATGGTTATAACAGCTGACATAAACGCAAAATCCCCCCTATGGTACAGTGGCACAAGAGATGAAAATGATGGAAAAGTGGAAAAGATGATCATGGCTCTACAACTTGTGGCTAAGAAGGCTGGCAATCCTCCCACCGCATAGGTGGGAGGATTGCCAGCCTTGTTAGCCACCACAAGTTGTAGAGCCAGGGCAAGGTACCAACATCGATGTGACATTAGTCACGGCGAATGCTCTAAACATGCTACAAAACTGGAAAGTTGAAGACAATGCCACCACAAGCGATCACAATCTTATGACGTTCACCTTAGGAGATAGAGAGTGCCGCTGGACCATGGGGTGGGAGCTAATATTGAACTACAAAAGAGCAGATTGGCAGCGCCTAGCGAGAGAGTGTGACATTCCCCCGTTGCCAGGTGGTGACGCGCAACAGGACCTTGACGTAGACAAGAGGACTGAGGAACTGGTGAGTGCAGTAACCAGAGCAGTGAAGGCAGCCGTACCAACCAGGAGGACGGCCATGGCGGCCTCTCCGTCACCATGGTCAGCCGGACTAGAGGAATTGCGTCAGTCAGAAGGCTGAGGAGGCACTACCAGCACAGTGTCGTCTGGTGGGAAAAGCAAAGATGGTTGTTGCTATACCGGGAGGCGAAAGAAAAGTTTCAAAACGAACTCCGGGCGGTCAGGATACAAAGTTGGGAAAGTTTTGTGCTGAATCAATTAGTTTTGGACCCATGGGGTGTACCCTATATGCTAGTTAGGGAAAAGATCCGCTCCCCAATGATGATATCAACGATCAGGCATAGGGACGGGATGACGGAATCCTGGCAGGAGACTGCCGAGGTCCTTCTCTGGTCTCTGTTGCCTGATGACGATATGGATGGAGACACTGAAGATCAGCACCGATTACGTAATGGAGATCTCGACAGACGCGTAAACGACAGGGCAGTCTACCCCTTTTCTGAAGAGAGGGAAAGCCCCCGGGCCAGTGGCAGTGTGGCGGACGTGGTGCAGTTCTTAGCACTGGTAGCTCCACTTACCCACCTATTCAATGAATGCCTCAGGCAGGAAAGATTCCCGAAAATCTGCAAAGTCGCTAATGTGGTAATTATTAAGAAAGGCCCTGATAAAAGACCCAGCTGAAGCTAAGTCCTATAGGCCTATTTGCTTATTAGACGTGTTTGGAAAATTCCTAGAGAAATTGCTAGCTGACAGACTGACTGCACACCGAGTGCTGTGCGGGATGAGCATCAGGCAGTTCGGCTTCAGGCCAGGGCGATCGGCGTCTGATGCTATCTCCCTGGCGGCTGTGGACTGCGGCTCAGCCCCGTACAAGTACGTTGTTGGCATTATGGTCGACATCAGTGGCGCCTTTGACAACCTGTGGTGGCCTTCGCTCTTCTTCTGCTTGCGGGAGAAAGTGTGCCAATGGCCGCTATATGGTTGCCTGAGGAGCTATTGTGAGGATCGGGAGGTCTGGCTATTATCCCATAGCGAAGGGATGTCCCCGGGGTTCCGTTTTAGGTCCCCTATTCTGGGACATGCGCATGGACCCACTTCTGGACAACTTGCAACAGAGTGAAGAGGTGCTAGAGGTGATAGCCTACGCCGATGACCACCTCCTGTTGGTTGGCGGTCGGAGCCGCGAAGATATTGAGTCGAAAATAGAGAGGGCCTTGGAAAAATTGCAACTGTGGTGCCGACATACCAAGATGTCAATTTCACCAACGAAATCAACCTACCTTTTGCTAAAAGGATAGCTAGTGAGAAATTCTACAGTGAGAATTGAGAGCTCACCAGTCCTTAGTGAGATATGCTACTTGGGAGTTATCATCGATGAAAGGTGGAACTTCGGAAGGCACATTGAATCCGTGACCCAAAGAGCACTACAAGTAAAATTGCAAATTTACAATAGTATACTAACTTCAATAGTGGTTTACGGCTCGGGAGTCTGGGCACACAGGTTCACGAGGGTGGTGCCCGCCATGACAGTGAGAAGAGTACAGAGGAACATGTTAAGATCTGTGGGGGCTTATAGGACATCTCCAGGAGGGGCCCTATTAGTGATAATGAGGCTCTGTCATCTGGACATCAAAATTATGGAGCAAGCAGCATGGTATTGGGCTAAGAAAGGTGATGATACGAAAATAGAAAATATTTTGGGAGTTCGGGCTAGGGACAAGGGTGAGATAAGGAAAATGGACGAAGAACTATGGTAGGAATCAAGGGAAATGGACGAATCTGGTAGAAGATTTTCCAACTCTTACCAAATGTAAAAGAAAAATTAGGCATGAGGTATTTTGAGCCAACCCGGGGTTTAATTCATTTTCTCACTGGTCATGGGCCCTATCCGACATACTTATGCCGATTTGGGAAGAGGGCTACGCCCGAGTGTGACTGTGGCGGATCGGAGGGTACTCACGACCATGTAGTTTACGAGTGCCCCCTTTTCGATGATGTAGCAGCTACATTACGATAGCAACTACCAAAGAACGACACATACGACTTGCTTGGAGACACTGTGAGACTTTCCAAACCCTGAATAATCTGGCTAACGAGGTATCACGAAAAGTTCTGACAGCATACTTGAGGGGCATTTGTGATCAATAGCAAACTACCGAACGTGTCCTAGTACTCTAATCCTGTACTGCCTGTGCGTGGACAGGTCGACTTCTAAGTTGGAATCCGCCGCGTGCAGGGCTAGGGGGAGTGGGGTACATTAACTTGACAATAATGACATGCACCGGACTTGACGTAGGTTAGTTAGTAGGATTTAGAAATAGATACCGGAACAGGAACCTGCAGCGATTAGTAATCTTGGCCTGTCTAGTGTCAGGGGCACGCTCATCGGGATGAGCTGGATGGACAAGGCATTGCAGTAGGTTTATATATCCCCACTTACACACCTGTGACGTTGCAGGCAGTTAAGATTAGTTGCAAGTAGGTATTAGTATGTATAGCTTAACATAGATCTTAAGTTTGCCCATTAACCTGTACTGTCCATAATGTCTGTAGTTTACAAGTAAAAAATGCGGTTCTCCCCGCAACGCGCCCGCCGAAGGCAAAAGATTTTTACGCCACTCTTCTGCGGGCAGTTCCGCGTAACGTGGTGGAATCCAGGTACCGAACTGTCAATTGGCCAAGAGTTCGGGAAACGATAAACCACCACTTTCTGCCGCCAACCACCATGCGCGGGACGCGGTATCAAGTCACCAACACAACGTATACGACGAGACACCGGCTACACGCTATCGGATTAACGGACTCCCCACTTTAGCCTGACTGTTGCGTTCTGGACACCGATGAAAATCGCTTCACGTGCGTGCCGTCGTCTGGGGTTTGACGACAGACACAGCAGATCGTAGCTTGTTACCTCCGCGTCACACCTGACGTGATTGACCCTTAGACCCCCTTGTGCCCGATGACTTACTTTCCCCTCACAAAATATGCACTTACATGGTTCAAGGGAATGAACATCGACTACGTCTTCGGCGATGGGCAGAAAGTTGAGCTTGATTACTGGTTGTTCCTGCAAAACGCTTACAACGCTCTTGAAGGCACACCGAGGTATCGTACGCTCTTTGCAAATTATTTACGCAGCGTTTTCGCAAACCCTCAGTTTAGTTGAGAAGTACCGGGCTCAGGGCAGCACCACATTGAAGACAGAATGACCTGAACTGTAAGCAGAGAGGAAGAAAATAGAGTGGCTGATTCATGCAAAGCTGCAGTCACTGAAGCGTTAGCAAAACAGCATGAGACTGTTGTAGATATTGTAGGTGGCATTGTTGGAGATAGAAAGCGTCAATGGCAGTGGACAAGAAGACTCCAGTTGCACCATTTTTTGAAGAAAGATTATTCTAGCTGAAGTAACACAAGTAGTATACCAAGTTATTGTAGTTTGTTCTTGGACTGAGGGGAGACGTGCGAACCGTGACATGGCGCCTAAGACCGCACGGCTACCCCGCCAGAAACAACACGTGGTTCGGATTCCATGTGAAACTGTAAATCCTCCTTTCCCCGGTTGGATAACTGGGGTAGGTTAGGGACAAGAAGTCGCCGAAGCGGCACCCTATAGAAGCACTTGTACCTGGCCATTGACCTACACGAAATTATTATTATTATTATTTCTTTTCTTTCTCAGACGTTATGTCTGGTTAAAAATGGAAAGTGACGCGGATCTTGATCAAGCGTGACTTCCTTTTAACTGTACGGTATATGTTACATTGCATTTAGGAACTAGACATGGCCTGCACCTCAACAGGTATGGGAAGGGGAGGTTGGCAAAGCTTATAGGTGACAGCATAGGTGGGGTTGGTGGGATCACTCATGGGAAAATTCCTGCAGTAGTGGGTGTTAGAGCTGCACCTTTTTTAGATTGAAGTCAGCTGATAGGTATTCCTGCTTAAGGGAAGTCTCTTTAACAAAGGAACCACTTTTGACAAAGCTTAGGTATCCGAGTAATGAGGGAATTAGTATATTTCATCAAAATATACAAGGTATTAGAGATAAAGTTAGTGAACTGCTTATAGATGTTGACTCTGAAATTATTGGTATACCTGAACACTTCTTAAATAAGGAGATAATTCAGAGGCTTCCTTTACCAGGATACAGATTGGCTGGCAGCTTTTCGAGGAGCTCTTTGCGGTGTGGGGGAGTAGCCATGTATGTGAAAAACGGCATCCCATTTGAGTCAATTGATGTTTCAAAGTATTGCACTGAAAAGGTGTTTGAATGTTGTGCAGGTGTGGTTAAATTTAATGGAGCTAAACTTCTAACTGTTGTTATTTATAGAACCCCAGACTCCGATTTCACATCATTTTTGCTACAGCTAGAGGTGGTTCTTGGTTCACTTTATAGGAAATACAAAAAGTTAGTTATATGTGGTGACTTCAATATTAATTGTATAAGTGACTGTGCAAGGAAGAGGATGCTGGTAGACCACCTTAATTCATATAATCTTATGCAAACCGTATTCTTTCCAACGAGAGTGCACGGTAACAGTAGAACAACCACAGACAACATTTTTGTTCCTTCCTCATTACTAGAAGGGCATTCTGTTAGCAAAAAGGTGAATGGCCTTTCAGATCATGATGCACAAATTTTAACCCTAAAAGATTTTTATGCTGCAACACGTGTTAAATATGGTCATCAGCTGTTTAGGAAAGCTGATCCAGTTGCTGTAGAGACCTTTGTAAACCTTATCAAGGAACAAGAGTGGCAAGATGTTTATAGCGCTGATACAGTAGACGATAAATATAATGCTTTTCTCAAGACTTTTCTCGTGCTCTTTGAAAGTTGCTTTCCGTTACAACGTTCAAAACAGGGTACTAGCACAAACAGGCAGCCTGGGTGCGGGTCGAGGATATAGAATCAGTGCGTAGTGGGAATGTCCGTGTTACTGATAAGTCGCATATATGTACAGTATTTAATAATCACTTTCTGAATATAGCAGGTGAACTAAATAGAAACCTAGTCCCAACAGGGAATCATATAGCGCTCTTAGAAAAAAGTGTTCCGAGACTTTTACCTGAAATGCTCCTCCATGATACAGACAAGAGGGGGATTGACTTAATAATTAAATCACTAAAGACCAAGAACTCTCATGGATATGACGGGGTATCTAGCAGAATACTGAAGTATTGTTCTATGTATGTTAGCCCAGTACTTAGCCACATCTGTAACTTTTCCTTTACGAGTGGTCGGTTTCCTGACCGATTAAAGTACTCCGTAGTGAAGCCACTTTATAAAAAGGGAGACACTGACAATGTTGACAATTTTAGACCTATTTCTATGCCATCGGTGTTTGCTAAAGTTATCGAGTAGGTTGTACGAAGTGCATTCAAGTTCTAAGGCCTCCGATTTTTTTTCTCCGGACTGGAAATAGATAGAAACATGCACATTGTTTTAAAATGAGGCTGCGTTCATTGTCAATACGTCCCAGAGATGGCAGCACCGTACGGCAGATGGAATTTCACCGCCAGCAGCGAGAATGAGAACTGTTTTAAATACTTAAAATGGCGACGTTTTCCTTACTTGAACAGCATGCAATCATTCATTTTCTGAATTTGCGTGGTGTGAAACCAATTGAAATTCTTCGACAGTTGAAGGAGACGTGGTGATGGAGTTATGGATGTGTCGAAAGTGCGTTCGTGGGTGCGACAGTTTAATGAAGGCAGAACATCGTGTGACAACAAACCGAAACAACCTCGGGCTCGCACAAGCCGGTCTGATGACATGGTCGGGAAAGTGGAGAGAATTGTTTTGGGGGATCGCCGAATGACTGTTTAACAGATCGCCTCCAGAGTTGGCATTTCTGTGGGTTCTGTGCACACAATCCTGCATGACGACCTGAAAATGCGGAAAGTGTCATCCAGGTGGGTGCCACGAATGCTGACAGACGACCACATGGCTGCTCGTGTGGCATGTTGCCAAGCAATGTTGACGCGCAACGACAGCATGAATGGGACATTCTTTTCGTCGGTTGTGACAATGAACGAGACGTGGATGCCATTTTTCAATCCAGAAACAAAGCGCCAGTCAGCTCAATGGAAGCACACAGATTCACCGCCACCAAAAAAATTTCGGGTAACTGCCAGTGCTGAAAAAACGATGGTGTCCATGTTCTGGGACAGCGAGGGCGTAATCCTTACCCATTGCGTTCCAAAGGGCACTACGGTAATAGGTGCATCCTACTAAAATGTTTAGAAGAACAAATTCCTTCCTGCACTGCAACAAAAACGTCCGGGAAGGGCTTCGCGTGTGCTGTTTCACCAAGACAACGCACCCGCACCTCGAGCTAACGTTACGCAACAGTTTCTTCGTGATAACAACTTTGAAGTGATTCCTCATGCTCCCTACTCACCTGACCTGGCTCCTAGTGACTTTTGGCTTTTTCCAACAATGAAAGACACTCTCCGCGGGCGCCCATTCACCAGCCGTGCTACTATTGCCTCAGCGATTTTCCAGTGGTCAAAACAGACTCCTAAAGAAGCCTTCGCCGCTGCCATGGAATCATGGCGTCAGCGTTGTGAAAAATGTGTACGTCTGCAGGGCGATTACGTCGAGAAGTAACGCCAGTTTCATCGATTTCGGGTAAGTAGTTAATTAGAAAAAAATCGGAGGCCTTAGAACTTGAATGCACCGCGTATATACAAGGTTACTGGAGCATTTAAATTCACATAATTTGCTGTCAAATGTTCAGTTTGGTTTTAGAAATGGTTTAACACCTGAAAATGCTATATTCTCTTTTCTCTGTTAGGTTTTAGACGGATTAAGTAAAAGGCTGCGAACGCTAGGTGTTTTCTTTGATTTAACGAAGGCTTTTGACTGTGTTGACCACAAAATATTACTGAAGAAGTTGGACCATTATGGAGTAAGGGGAGTAGCTTACAATTGGTTCGCCTCTTACTTTAAGAACAGAAAGCAGAAGGTGATTCTCCGCAATATTGAGAGTGGTAGTGATGTTTAGTCCCAATGGGGCACTGTTAAGTGGGGCGTTCCCCAAGGGTCGGTTCTGGGGCCACTGCTGTTTCTTATTTCTATAAATGATATGCCTTCTAGTATTTACAGGTGGTTCAAAAATATTTCTGTTTGCTGATGACACCAGCTTGGTAGTGAAGGATCTTGTGTGTAATATTGAAACAGTATCAAATAACGTAGTTCATGAGATAAGTTCGTGGCTTGTGGAAAATAATTTGATGCTAAATCACAATAAGACTCAGCTTTTTACAGTTTCTAACTCACAATCCAACAAGAACCGATATTTTGACAGAATGGGCATATTATAAGCGAGACGGAACAGTTCAAGTTCCTAGGCGTTCAGATAGATAGTAAGCTGTTGTGGAAAGCCCATGTCGAGGATCTTGTTCAGGAACTAAATGCTGCTTTATTTACCATTAGAACAGTATCTGAAATAAGTGACACTTCAACAAGAAAAGTAGTCTACTTCGCATATTTTCATACGCTTATGACGTATGGTATTATTTTTTGGGGTAATTCTTCTGATTCAAAAAGGGTATATTTGGCTCAAAAACGGGCTGTTCGAGCTATATGTGGTATAAGTTCGAGGACCTCTTGTCGACCCCTATTCAATAGTCTGGGAATTCTGACATTGCCCTCACAGTATATATTTTCTTTAATGCCGTTTGTTGTTAGCAACATTAGCCTATTCCCAAGAGCTAGCAGCTTTCACTCAGTTAATACTAGGCAGAAATATAATCTGAATGTGGAATGCACTTCCTTGACTCTTGTGCAGAAAGGAGTGCAGTATTCTGCTGCATCCATTTTCAATAAGCTACCACAAGAACTCAAAAATCTTAGCAGTAGCCCAAACTCTTAAGTCTAAACTGAAGAGTTTCCTCATGGCTCACTTCTTCTATTCTGTCGAGGAGCTCCTGGAAGAGCTAAAAAATTAAGCAAATTCCAGTGTAACATTGTTGATTTTCTTTATTTAAACTTACGACTTGTCACCTGAATATGTTTTTTTTATATATTTCATTTTATCTGTTTCCAATATCGTGTTATAATTTCATGTATTGACTCGTTCCATGACCATGGAGACGTCTCCTTAATTTGGTCCCACGGAACAATAAATAAATGAATAAATAAACTTTCGGGTAATTGAACAAGTATCAATAATTACAGATTTCTGTAACTGTATATATAAGTTTGGATGTAGCTGTATTGCGTTGATGTACTGGTGGATATTGTGTGGTATGACTCCTGTAGTTGATAGTATAATCGGTATAATGTCAACTTTATCCTGATGCCACATGTCCTTGACTTCCTCAGCCAGTTGGATGTATTTTTCAATTTTTTCTCCTGTTTTCTTCTGTATATTTGTTGTATTGGGTATGGATATTTCGATTAGTTGTGTTAATTTCTTCTTTTTATTGGTATGATGTCAGGTTTGTTATGTGGTGTTGTTTTATCTGTTATAATGGTTCTGTTCCAGTATAATTTGTATTCATCATTCTCCAGTACATTTTGTGGTGCATACTTGTATGTGGGAACGTACTGTTATTATTATTATTATTATTATTATTATTATTATTATGGGTGAACATGAAGTTTCCGTTCGAAGGCCGTACAGTCCGGGGACTGGTATGCTAGTCAGGCAAAATCGCCGTGAGCATTGGGGCAATCATTCCACCGAGGCACCAGATTGAAAATACCCGTTTGGTACAACACCGTGTTGTGCTGTGCGGCCAAAGTCCGTAACTGCCTGCTGCACATCATCGTCCGACAGGAATTGGCGTCTCTACAAGGCGTGATAATCGCATTGGCGAAGATCAAGACTATAAGGCGGGTGCCCGAGTGTCTCCCACTTCAGTTGGTGTAACATCTGCATTACATAGCTATATGGGGACATGCGTTATCATGAAGCAGCATCACGACGGTGGTTTTCGACAGACATGCTGCCCTACACACATTCATCATTCTAATATGGATGTTTGTCCTGTCTGGACGCATTTGGTAATAACGTCGCCATAGTTTACGTTTCTGCATTTACAGCACGCACGTCGGGAAAACGCCATAGCCACACTAACCCATTTCGTACATATCGATTGTTATACACCTCAATCGGAGTCGAGCTACGTTGCAAACACGATGCAGCAACGCTGCTGAAACGGAAACTTTTTTTACCGCCCATTATTATTATTATTATTATTATTATATAATCATTATCTATATACATAAGTAAGTTCGTATGGAAACTTCACAGCCCGAGTCTTAACTCCCCTTGTCCTGTATTTTTTTTCTTTCTTTTCCCATGAAGTGAAAGAGTGGGCTGATGAGAGACATTATGCTCTTTTCAGCTTTATGTATGAGTTCTCTGTTCTCGTTCCATTTAGAAAATGTGTCTGGTTGCAGTTTTTCTTCAGTGATATTTATGTATCGCAGTTTCTGGAAAATCTACGATTTCAGCTAGGTTCATCCATCTAGCTTCACCTTGAATGAAATTGTGCCCATAGTGATAACATTATTAACGCACTCTCAGTAATGTTTATTTCGACGAATTCTTTAGCTGATCAGTCAAGCGCTACAAAACGTTAAGGGCCAGCTGTTCCAACGCGGGGTACGGTAAAGTAAGGTTAGCTACTTAAGTACCAGTCAGTACAACGGCATTTGATTCCCTGCTAATTGTAACGGGAATAGCGTTATCAGTCAGTCAGGTTGGCCACGCAGATCGAACTCGCTGATTACTTTTGCGCGCTATTCAGTTGGTTTCGGCGTCGTCTCAAGAAACGACAGTTCTAAACACGAGTGAGAAGCATCATACGTGTCGTAACTATGCTCTTGACGACGTTCTGAGACTAGTTGGACCCCGTGGAGGGCTTCATGACTTTGTAGGGACACACGAGCTGATATCGTCGCACCAAGTGAAAAGTTTAATGACAGACATAATGCGAATCGTGAAAGCTACACGTATGTGGAACAAAACACTATCTTGAAGTCAGTTAAATAACGGATACGACTTGGCGGTGAAAGAAATGACGTCGTACAGTGAGATTTAGTTCCTGTGACAACGTAGAGCAGTAGCTACTTTGAAGTAGTAACAACTTTTACACAATTTTTTGCACTGTTTATGACAATCACGATAAGGTCTTTTCAAAGTTTTTTACAGTCTCTCAGAACAATAACATCTTTAGAAGCTTTGGGGAGGGGCGGGAGAGGGAGGAGGAGTGGGAGACGGGAGTTGAAGTACCTGCAGCACCCCCCCCCCTCCACCCCCGCGCGCATTTATGTCTTGGCTTAATCAAAGACAGTGTGTCATTAATTGTTGTTACAAAAGCAATAGGTAAGAACCAGGAAAGCTACTTCCTAAATATTTTAATTAAACAGCAGGGCTTCATCCATTGAACAGCCACTGAAAAATATCGAAAATGAGAATACTGCGAATACTTCCCTACCTGCTTCTGATAGGTTATAAGGCAGCACAGTAGATTTTCAGTACTACCTTAGGATTAAAATCACAAGCTGTATGCCGTACCCTGTGTTTAAGGGACTAGCTGTAAACGTATTTTCTCATATACACAATTTTATGTCCTTGGGATGTTTGAAATTCATTGACCTACAACCCACAATGAGGGCAGTATCTGACATAAAATGCGTAACATTGCACTGCAGATTAAGCCACAAATTCAGCATAAGATTTTTATGAACTGCGCAGAATATTAATACTATTCCGATTTGAGCTCGTCCGCAGTTCGTGGTCTACTGGCTAGGGGACTGGGTGTTTGTGTTATCATCATCATCATCATCATCATCATCATCAGATTTGAGATCCTTCGGTTTTTTTTCTTATCTGAGTTGCTTCATCACAGAAAATTTTAAAAAGTCTGTACATCCTGCTTTTGATGTATGAAGCAATGCGTGGTTCACACTGTGCATTCATACAACTGATTCGCCTCGATGGGCAATGAATCCAGCACCTTCAGTGCGGTTGCACAGTTACGTTTGACCACCTGTAGGAATCTCAACGTAGCGAGCATGGAGGAAATGGGCGGGGACTGCTGTTAAGTGGGAGTGTGGGTCGGCCGGGAGGCGTGCTGAGATAGTACCAAATTAAGCGTAAGGTCATGGGTTTGAATCCCGGTGCGACACACATTTTCACTCGTCGCCACTGATTCCCGATGCAGATGAGGTCAACAGTTCCTTCCCTTTCTCCCCTCACCCCTCCACCTTCAATTTATATAGCATTAAACGTATATGCTACGGGTGACAGTCGAATTATTATCTAATCATAACTGGTCAGCTGGCCGCGGTGGCCGAGTGGTTCTAGGCGCTTCAGTCCGGAACCGCGCGACTGCTATGGTCGCGGGTTCGAATCCTGCCTCTGGCATGGATGTGTGTGATGTCCTTAGGTTAGTTAGGTTTAAGTAGTTCTAAGTTCTAGGGGACTGATGACCTCAGATGTTAAGTCCCATAGTGCTCAGAGCCATTTGAACCATAACTGGTCACTGTTTGTACATTAAATGAAAAATAACCTGCCTTTCTTCTGCGTTGCTCAGTATTATATTAACGGACAACTTTTCTAAAACTGCTCCGTAACCTAACTAATAACTTATACTACCAAGTCAATTCAAATTACAAGTGAAATATGGAAGTATGCAAGTAACTCAAACGAACACCAGTGACTGAATATAATTAGTACTTCTTAACTTCATTTCAATATGGTGGTGAATTGAGTCTACTGGATGCCTGGGGGAACGCGAGGGCAGCAGATGTAGAATCGACAACGGGTCGTAAATCTCTTCATTCACGAAGAGGCGAAGTCGGCAGCAGGTATACACTAAACGATTGGCGTTCCTTGGGACGGCCACGGCGCTCCGGTGTCAGTCACGGGAGGGACAGGGCCGAACACAAGTTCTGAACTGGCCACGTGGGTCGCAGAGGAAAGAGTGCTGTCTAAAAGGATGAGGATGTGCAAGGGGATAGGAAAATATGAAACACACGGCGAGAGAAATCTGCTGGACACAAAGGGGGTTAGCAGTAATTGATGCGTAATTTTCGTAAGCGAGCACAGGATTGACTCATCGAAATGACTTTTGTAGCGGGGAGGAAAACTCACGGATGCCTACGTTCAGTCGCTATCATCGGCGAAAATGTGCAACCAAATTCATAGTGGGAAAGATTTTTGGCTTTCTGTCCCAACTTAAAGAGTAAAATATGTCCTACAGTTTCGTTCCGAAGAGGGAGAATGCTAGGATTTTCATGAATTTTTCAGAGGATGGAACTCTGAAGGGGTACAGCGACTGGCTAACGATTGAATAGGTAAACCAAGACTTTTCTGGAGAAGCCCATTAAGCCAGCTCAACAATGGAATGTTAATTATGACGATACGAACGTAAGGACAACACAACGCCCAGTCCCTGAGCGGGGATCTCCGATCCGGTCGGGAATGGAAACCGGGCCCTTTCACTTGGTAAACCGCCGTGCTGACCGCGCAGCTACCGAGGCGGACGCACCTTGACTTAAAAGAGGTCCACAGAGGGAACATTCGATCTGTGTCTGCACTTACAGCAGGCAACGGTTTGGCTGATGGTCGTTTTGAGACCCTGTCTCAGGGTCCATCACAGATGCTACAGCCTAATTTTTAACTTTCAGCTGCCACCGCAGCATTCTCTGGACGTGAGTTTGAACGATGGTACGCATCTGCAAAATTTACGCACGACGTAAAGAGGAAGACGAGAAACTATTTGTTTCGAGTTAGGGTCTTGCTTTCCTGAATTAATTCACGCGCTCAGCTACTGAACTCAACATGCGCTTAACCACGGGTACTGGGTTTCATATGTACTTTTCTGAGATTTTCCTTCAATCTCTTAACTAATTCAACACTCATTGGTGGTCTACGTGGATATAGAAATTTTTATGACATTACTTGTATTTCCCTTCCAGTGTCAACCCACTGTGTCAAGGAATTATTGTGTATATTCGGTAAACTAATTAACCACTGTGCACTTAATAAAATTACTAATATTCAAGGTTTGGGGTCATCTCCAAGCGTTTTAGCACTAAACAGGGCTTTATTGTGACCCATAGTTTTATTCGACAGTATGGTGAAACCTTTCCTCATTATAAATGCTTCACGGCTCACTCAAACGTCCACATGTCTTTAACCATGTGTCTACAACCTGCACTTGTACATTGATTAGTATGTTCCCGTATAGGGGAGACACTGTAACTGAAAGACGCTTGCTCGGTGTCTGCGAATAAATACGACATTGCAGTGCCTATGTTGCTCAGAAGTCCGTCGGACATGCATCCAAGCGACTTTCAATTGAAGAGACTCCCGTGTACGGGAATATACATAATGAATGAACGAGTGCAGATTGTACACACATGGTTGACGACATGTGGAAGTTTGGGCCTGGCCATGATGCGTGCAAGGATATCCCAATGGCAAGGCTTCCGCTCGCGATTAGCAGAAAATCCTTCGGCTGATGGTTGTCCATATTCGCGACTGCGAATACATTATTTTCATGTTTTTCATAGTGGCTCTAGTCGCAGCAATGCCTGTCCGAAGGAACACTGCATAGTACTTCTGAAAAATACAGCCTATGCGATATCAGATTTGTTCAATTTCAGATTCTCCATAATATATGTTGTGTGATTATGTTTTTATATTTCAGAAGATTTTATGGGGAGCGGCCTATTAACTGTATAGGTCACCGGATTCAGAACTTGAAAGCATCACAGGGGTATGGTTAAAGCTCAACGGTGGCCTCACAATTGACGCCACCGGTCGGCTTGTCTCCATATTGATGCAATGTGTGACAGCACAAACTCATGAGAATTAAGCAATTTTGAAGATCATTCTTGTGCTCTGGTAGTCTTTTCTATATATCTCGATACTTTATGTACGCACGGGCCAAGGGACGCAAGGCATTGTGGACTCTTAATGGTACTGCTAACTGTCCCCTTGACGATAAAGGTAGTCTCTAGCAGACAGAAGGAAATTTGCATAAGGAATGTATCTGAGAGAAGCAGCCGATTCGTTAGTTGAATACTTATTTCTGAAAGAAAAATTACATTATCCAATCTGTATCATGTTGAAGTCTTGTTACTTTGCACATAATATCATTGATAGAGCTCATAGGCTACTCTACATCTTTACATTGATTCCAACCAAAATTGGAGGACATTCCCCTGGGCAGAAATGAAACTGCTGTAAGTGCGGTAGATAGCAACTAGCCGCAAACAGTCAAAAGGTGGAAAATTTTGGTAGATGAGCGAAAATTCTGCGTGGAAAATTACGGTAGGTAAGATACAATTTTATTGCTTTTCAGCATTAATAAACCCATTATCTCAATATTTCCACTAAATATAATACAGGGTGTTTATAAATTAGTTATATAAAAGTAACCTATAAATGTGTAAAATGGTAAATAACTTACAGAAATGTTTGATACATCACTGCAGAAGTTTTATTCCCGCCTAACACTTACTTCCCGACGTTCCCTCCAGGTGGCGCGATGAGTTATTCCAACAGTCAACATGGAGACGTTTAACGGTTCAGAGCGTAAACCGCCTTCAATATCTGCGGCAAAGTGAACTGGCATAATGTTCGGAAGTGGGATGAGCGGAAACAACGTCATGTAATCGAATATGTACGGGACTCGCTGTAAGCTATAATGGTTCAAATGGCTCTGAGCACTATGGCCACAGAATTTATTTCCCAGAAGATGGCGCGCCACCATATTATTGTTGTGGAGTTGTCGCATCTCTCCGTAAGAATCTGCCACTTGGATTGGACGGGTGAAAATATCCTGGCCACAAAGACCACCTGATTTAACCCCCAGTGTAATTCTGTGTATGAGGTTACATTAAAGACAGTGTGTGTGTTCGTCCACTTCCGGGAAACGTCGACAACGTATAACACAAACTGATGCAATCACACAAGACTTGCTTCATAGAATTTGGCAGGAAATTGATTTCAGATGAGACATTTGTCGTGATACAAAAGGTAGTCATAATTACACACGTAAATAAAACTTTAAGATATACTGTATTCAGTGCTTCGTTAATCATTTACGTAGGTTATTTATCTTTCTCACAACTAAAGGTTATTTTTTGTATAAGTTATTTATAAACACCCCCTCTACTGTTCTGACAGTGTTGGGATGTTTACACAAGACGCAACTAATAAAGGGAATGGGGGAAATAGTTTATGCTAGAGATTTTCTTCGATTCGTGCACTGTAATTTTGTAGCTCCTTCAAGAAGACGCCTAGGCATCTGGTGACGAACTCTCTCTTCAAGGACCTGTTGCTTAATTTCATGATCGACTCTCTTAAAATATTCCTCTTAATATCATGTGCGTGGTCTTTTCAGACGCAACAGACAATTTAACTTCTTGTCATCACTGATGTAACTGTTTAAGGACTATGATCCATGATACTTCTGGAGCTTCCCTTTGCAAGGATCATCAGGTTGTCGGCATACGCCACTACTCCTGCGACCGCTTCGTTAATTTGCAGCTTTCATTATACTGTGTCAAGTACCACATCCCTTAACACTGCGCTAGTAACACACCATTGTTAGGAGCCTTTCGAACTTCGTTTTGGAAGAGTTTCTCCTGAGCATATCAGAGTTGTTTCTCTGCTTTGACAATAATTCTTAGAACAGTTGTATAGCGCTCGTGGGCAGTCCGACTCCTCAGGTGGTCAAAAAGTACTGGCCACCACAAGTGATCGAAAGTCCCAGCGACGTCCACCATTATGGCTACAGCATATTTATGTGGAGTTTTTTAAAGTCTTATCGCCTCATTTACCTCGTCTTCTGTTGACTTCCCATTTCTGAATACTTACCACTGGAAATTCATTTCATGGATAAGTCTTCACTGTTTTCGTCTACGGCATAGCACCTCCGCCGCTTTGCCTAAGGTAAGCAAAGGACAAATTAATCTGTAGTACTTTGGGATTAGAAGATCGTTGTCTTCACGCTTTTTCCAAGATAATCATATTTGCTTTCTTCCATATATCTGGTATTCTTCTCTGCAATAATCAGGCGTTATAGAGATGGCAAAAATATAGACAAATGTGCGTATGAAGGGCATGTAATACTTCAGCGGGGATGCCGCCAGGATCAGGTGATGTATGCCTTTTCAGTTTCAGGTTTCTTTCCTCATCATCTCTTCCGTAAATGGAAACACTGTCCCGCCTCCAACGTATATTCCCTTCTTTAGTTCCGCAGTCCTCTGTGTGCAACAAATATATCCTCTTTAGTGTTGTCTGGAAAGAATATGTCTAGCCGTAATTATGCAGACTGCCGAGAGTTCTGTCATGCTGCCGCCTGATCGTTCTTGAGTCTATGCCTTATCTATCTTTACAGACGATTTTGTACGCCGTACCCCATGGGTCTGTGCCATGAATCAGTTTCAGCCCTCTATTCTTGCCTGTCGCAGACAGTTTTTAAACTGCTGCTTCAGTTATCTGCCCAGTATACGAATTATTTATTCTGCAATGCGGCCTTTCTTCTGTATTCTTATTATGCTTTTGACTTCCGTTCCCTCGTTCCACGGTACTTTTGAACTCCAGCCATTTGTCTTTTGACTGATGTTCCATCTTCCATGGCCTCTTGTATTGCGGTGACGAGTTGTTCAGCTTTCGTGTCCACGCTGTTTTTTTTTTCTTGTTTTGGTTTTAGGGCGCAAAACTGCTATGGTCATTAGCGCCCGGTCCGTGACTTAGAAAACAGTAAAAAACCGAAAATGGAAACCAGCAGCAATGGGAACGAAACTCAAAAAATTGGAGAAACTAAAAGCAGAAGGAAGGCTTAAAAATCCACTACAGAAAGGGGTCGGTTGTCCCCAAAAAAAAGCTTCAAATGACTGACGTCATTTCACTGGCACTAATAAACTCGAGAACGCGATCGGCCGAGCGCGTGTCATCTGCTAAAATGCAAGAAATATCAGGCGACAGCTGTAGACGGGCGCGTAACGGAGTAAAATAGGGGCACTCAATTAAAAGGTGTCTTACCGTCCACAGCTGAGAGCAGTGGGGACAGAGTGGGGGCGGATCACCGCTTAAAAGATGTCGATGGCTAAAAAGACAGTGCCCTATCCGCAGTCTAGTTAAAATTACCTCCTCCCGACGACGCGTTCGGGAGGAAGAGGTCCAAGCACAAGTAAGAGCTTTCACGTCCCACAATTTATTATGGGAAAGTGTCGACCAATGTGCGTGCCATAAAAGAACAACACGACGACATAAAACGCTCCATAGATCGGCGAAGGGAATCGATTGAATAGCTGGCCGAAGAAGAGAGACTGCAGTCTTGGCCGCTATATCGGCCGCCTCATTTCCATAGATACCAACGTGCCCCGAGAGCCAGAGGAACGCCACCGAGACGCCCCCCAGGAGGAGCAAGCGCAGACAGTCCTGAATCCGGTGGACCAGAGGGTGGACAGGGTAAAGAGCTTGGAGACTGAGGAGAGAGCTGAGAGAATCTGAACAGATAACATACTGTATCCGCTGATGGCGGTGGATGTAGTAGACAGCCTGGGGAAAAGCGTAAAGCTCCGCAGTATAAACCGAACACTGGTCGGGAAGCCGAAATTGATTTGGGGTGTCGCCAACAATATAGGCACTCCCTACACCTAACGATGTTTTCGAGCTGTCGGTGTAAATAAATGTGGCGTCCGTCAGTTGTGCACATAGAGCAGCAAATGCCCGACGATAAACAAGTGAAGGGGTACCATCCTTGGGAAACTGACAAAGGTCACGGAGCAGGCAGATCCGGGGACGGAGCCAAGGCGGTGCTGTACCCCAAGTTGTCAAGAAGGTTTTAGGGAAGCGGAAGGAAAGAGAATGGAGCAGTTGACGGAAGCGGACTCCCGGTGGTAGTAGGGAGGAGGGGCGGCCTGCATACCCTACATCAAAGGAGGCGTCGAAAAAAATGTCATGGGCTGGATTAGCAGGCATGGAATGCAGATGGCTAGCATAACGACTCAGAAGGACTGCTCACCGATTGGACAGCGGAGGTTCCGCAGTCTCAGCATACAGGCTTTCCACAGGGCTGGTGTAAAAAGCTCCAGACACTAAACGTAATCCACGGTGGAGGATAGAGTCGAGACGCCGAAGAATAGACGGCCAAGCAGAGGAGTAGACTATGCTTCCATAGTCCAATTTCGAGCGCACTAAGGCACGATAGAGGCGGAGAAGAACCACTCGGTCCGCTCCCCAGGAGGTACCATTCAGGACACGGAGGGTGTTGAGGGATCGCAGACAGCGAGCTAAAAAATAGGAAACGTGGGAGGACCAGCACAGTTTTCTGTCAAACATAAGACCCAAGAATTTAGCGACGTCCGAAAACGGAAGGTTGACAGGTCCTAGATGTAAGGAGGGTGGAAGAAACTCCTGACGTCGCCAAAAATTAACACAAACGGTCTTATTTGAAGAAAAACGGAAGCCGGTTTCGATGCTCCAAGAGTGGAGGCGATCGAGACATCCTTGAAGACATCGTTCAAGAAGGCTGGTCCGTTGAGAGCTGTAGTAGATCGCAAAATCGTCCACAAAGAGGGAGCCCGAGACATCTGGAAGGAGACAATCCATAATCGGATTTATGGCAATGGCAAACTGTACAACACTCAGCACGGAGCCCTGGGGTACCCCGTTTTCTTGGGAGAAAGTACGGGAGAGAGTAGTGTTCACCCGCACTCTAAATGTGCGCTCTGCCATAAATTCGCGAAGAAAAAGGGGCAGCCGACCTCGAAAGCTCCAAGAGAACAGTGTGCGGAGGATGCCTGTCCTCCAACAGGTATCGTATGCTCTCTCCAGATCAAAAAATATTGCTACTGTTTGGCGTTTCCGGAGAAAATTGTTCATGATATAAGTGGAGAGAGCAACAAGATGGTCAACTGAAGAACGATGCTTTCGGAATCCGCATTGGGCAGGTGTTAAAAGACTGCGGACTCCAACCACAAAGCTAAACGGCAATTCACCATACGCTCCAAAACCTTACATACACTATTCGTGAGAGAAATGGGGCGATAGCTAGAGGGGAGATGTTTGTCCTTTCCAGGTTTCGGAACAGGAACGACGATAGCTTCCCGTCATCGTCTGGGAAAAGTACTGTCGGTCCAAATTCGATTATAAAGGCGAAGGAGGTAACGCAGACTATGGGTTGATAAATGCAACAACATTTGGACTTGGACACCATCCGGTCCTGGGGCGGAAGAGCGAGAAGAAGAGAGTGCATGTTGGAGTTCCTGCATGAAGAAAACAGTATTGTAGCTTTCGCGATTTTGAGAGGAGAAAGCAAGAGGTCGCACTTCCGCTGCACGTTTCTTCGGGAGAAACGCTAGCGGGTAATTTGAAGAGCTCGAAATCTCAGCAAAGTGCTGACGCAATGACTTAGAAATTGCGACGGGGTCCACTAATGTATCATGCGCGACAGTGAGCCCAGAGACCGGGGAGAAACTAGGCGCGCCTGAGAACCGTAGAAGCCGACTCCAAACTTCCGAGGAGGGAGTGGAGGTGTTAAATGAGCTAATAAAGAATTTCCAGCTTGCCTTCTTGCTATCGCGGATGACGCGACGGCATCGCGCACGGAACTGCTTATAGCGGATACAGTTGGCCAAAGTAGGATGGTGGCGGAAAACGCGAAGAGCACGTCGCCGCTCACGTATTGCGTCACGGCATGCCTCGTTCCACCAAGGAACGGGGGGGCGCCGGGGCAATCCGGAGGTGCGTGGTATTGAACGTTCCGCAGCTGTAAGAATAACGTCGGTAATATGTGTGACCTCATCGTCGACGCTGGGAAAGCGACGGTCATCAAATGGCGCTAGAGACGAAAAAAGTGTCCAATCGGCTTGGGCAAACTTCCAGCGTCGCGGGCGCATATATTGCAGTTGAGGCTGCAGTCTAAGGATACATGGAAAGTGGTCACTCGAGTGTGTATCATCAAGGGCGAACCATTCGAAGCTCCGAGCTAGCGGAACAGTACCGACCGAAAGGTCCAAATGAGAGAAATTTGTCGTGGAGGCAGACAAAAATGTAGGGATCCCAGTGTTGAGGCAAACTAGATCCGCTTGGTGGAAGACGTCTAGCAATAGTGAGCCACGTGGACAAGGACGTGGAGATCCCCAAAGCGGGTGGTGGGCATTGAAGTCCCCAACCAGCAAATAGGGGGGTGGAAGCTGACCAAGAAGATGAAGGAGATCAGCTCGTGCCATTGGTGTGGACGATGGAATGTATACAGTACGAAGAGAAAAGGTATATCCAGAAAGGGAAAGACGGACAGTGACAGCTTGGAAGAAAGTGTTTAAGTGGATTGGTTGATAATGGAGGGTATCATGGAGAAGAATCATGAGTCCTCCATGGGCTGGAGTGCCTTCAATAGAGGGGAGATCAAATCGGACGGACTGAAAATGGGGGAGAACAAAGCGGTCATGGGGACGCAGCTTTGTTTCCTGAAGACAGAAGATGACCGGCGAGTAGGATCGTAAGAGGATCGACAATTCATCCCGATTGGCTCGAATGCCGCGGATATTCCAGTGGATAATGAACATAGGATGAACAGAAAATGGAGGAATGTGACCAAGGTTGCCATCAACTCAACGACTGCTCAGAGATTGCGACCGACAGCATGGAATGGCATTCAGCCGAAGGCAGAAGATCCTGATCCATAGGTTGTTCAGGAGCAGCTCCTACCACCAGCGATCGGCCGGCTGATCGGCCGCCAGCAGTGCGCTTCGGCGACACACAAGACGGCTGAGGGCGATTTCCGCCAGGTGGTGCTGTAGATGGCACATGCCTTGGCGGAGAAGGAGATGAACTGGGTTTCTTAGTAGCCTTCTTGGAAATATGGTGTTTAGATGAAGGAGGAACCAATGGTTGTGAAGTTGGGGTACGTAAAAAATCTTCACGAGTATGCTCTTTTTTCGAAGTCTTGGTGTCTGACTTTTGGGCTCGAGATTTAGCAGAACCCGATGAAGGGTGAGCCATAGAGTGGGCAGGCGAAATTGGTGAGGTTGAACGGGCGATCTTTGCGCTGGCCGATCTGACGACCGTGGCACTAAAGGTGAGGTCGCAAGTCTGCATGGCCGCCTCCTTTGTTGGCCGAGGAGAAGCAAGGACAGTGCTGTATTTTCCTGTCTGAGGCACGGTGGGTTGTCGACTGGCGAATAATTTTCGAGCAGCAAAGGTCGACACCTTTTCCTTCACTCTGATTTCCTGGATGAGCTTTTCGTCTTTAAAAACGGGGCAATCTCGAGAGGAAGCAGCGTGGTCACCCATACAGTTGATGCAGCGAGGGGATGGAGGTGGACAAGCTCCCTCATGGGCATTCTTGCCACACGTAACACATTTGGCCGGATTGGAACAGGACTGGCTGGTGTGATTGAACCGCTGACACCGATAGCAACGCGTAGGGTTTGGGGCGTAAGGGCGAACGGAAATTATCTCATTGCCTGCTTTGATTTTCGATGGGAGTTGAACTTTGTCAAATGTCAAGAAGACAGTGCGGGTTGGAATGATGTTCGTGTCAACCCTTTTCATAACTCTATGAACAGCCGTTACGCCCTGGTCAGACAGGTAGTGCTGAATTTCTTCGTCAGACAATCCATCGAGGGAGCGTGTTTAAACGACTCCACGAGAGGAATTTAAAGTGCGGTGCGCTTCAACCCGGACAGGGAAGGTGTGGAGCAGTGAAGTACGCAGCAATTTTTGTGCCTGGAGGGCACTGACTGTTTCCAACAACAAGGTGCCATTCTGTAATCTGGAACAAGACTTTACAGGACCTGCAATTGCGTCGACACCTTTCTGAATAATGAAAGGGTTGACCGTGGAGCAGTCGTGACCTTCGTCAGACCGAGAAACAACAAGGAACTGTGGCAACGATGGAAGAACTGTCTGTGGCTGAGACTCAGTGAACTTACGCTTGTGAGCAGACATAGTAGAAGATGAGGAAACCATTGCGAAAGTATCCCCCATGATTACCAGCGTCTCTGATGGCGCGCTCCTTCCTTGTGGGGGCCCTCTCTGAGGGCACTCCCGCCTTAGGTGATTGTTCACACCTCCCGACAAACGGACGGAGGGACCAATCGGCACTTTCGGAAGGTATCAGCTCGGGTAATCACCCCTCCCTGTGCTTGGCCGTTACCAGGGAGTACGTACGTGTCCTACCTGTCTACCTGGGGTGGGGAATTACACGTTACCCCGTCACCGGCTACGCACAAAAATGCGTGGGTCGGCCTTCAGACACGCACAGGGAGGAAGAAAGGGAAAAACAAAGAAAGGGAAAGGAATGAAGAGAGGTATCAAACGCCGCAGCGGAGAAAAGGGGAAAGAGAAAAGGTAAGGAAAAAAGAAGGACAAAGGAAGGATGAAGACATACAAGCAGAGAAGGCGAGGAATGCGTTACATTTACGAGTGTCCGTCTCCGGACGTAGGCACAAACCACACTCCCAGAGGTGGACAAAGGGAAGGAAAGAGCCAGAGGTGAGGGAACGGTTGGGGGGGGGGGGGGGCGAAGACGGGGGATAGGGAAGGATGTGGAAAAGGAAGGTATGCAGCCCGGAAAGGGAGGAGGGCCGCATTAGGTCGGCGTCCCGTGCTCTCTACGCACGTATCCACAAAAGACTTGCTGACCCCCTGGGGGGGAGGGGGGGGTGTCCACGTTGTCCAGGCAGTGGAAAATATTGAGATGGTTCCAGTCGGCTTTCCTTATCTTATATCGTGTTTTAACGTTGTAATGCATCGTCATCTCTGAGCTCTATTCTGCAGGAGTCAACGGTAAAAAATTATAAAGTTATGGTAATTCATTGTGAGGTTTATTTCAGATTTCCAGTTTCTGATCTTTCTGAACGCTAGTTCGATCATTATTGCGATATATATATATATATATATATATATATATATATTTATTTATTTATTTATTTTGGACTACCCACCAACCATCCCTCCAGATGTTGGTTGATTTCCATTTCTGTTTGCCACTTCCATACTTAATTCCATTATGTCTTCCTGCAGTATGATCCCTCTTACCCTGCGCTGAACTAAACCATAACGGCAACTTAGTTCGCGTCCATGGTACAGATTAGTGGCTCTCTTAGGTTATGGGGACTGACGTCTTTAAACTGCTCCAAGCACTCATCTATGGCGTCACTGAAGTGCAAATACATTGACAAAAAAATCAAATTTTCCGTGATTGTCAGACGATCATCACAAGTAACGTGCTCATTACGGCGTTATACTGATTTTATAGCCGAGATGTTCTTATTAAATATAACAATCGCTATCATCTGTTTTTGAGCGTGTTTGATGACATGAGCCGAGTCTGGCATTCCAGGGGTTTTTCCACCTTTCACGTACGGTTCCTGTAATTATAGTATGTCGAACTTAATTTCCTCAACAACTATGCTAACTGAAACTTCCTGGCAGATTAAAACTATGTGCCGGACCGAGACTCGAACTCGGGACCTTTGTCTTTGGCGGGCAAGTGCTCTACCGACTGAGCTACCCAAGCACGACTCACGCCCCGTCCTCACAGCTTTACTTCTGCCAGTACCTCGTCTCCTACCTTGCAAACTTGCCCGCGAAAGGCAAATGTCCCGAGTTCGAGTCTCGGTCCGGCACACAGTTTTAATCTGCCAGGAAGTTTCATATCAGCACACACTCCGCTGTAGAGTGAAAATTTCATTCTAGTAACTATGCTAACTTCATGCATGACGTCCTGACTTCTCATACAATTTAACTGGGCTATTTTTAAACACCATGTGCTCCTCTTTGGTAAGCAAATGTTAAAGTATCAATGCGACCACCGTTGCTTAGGGTCGAATGCTATTCTATCATGCAATGTAACGAACTACTTTTATGGTTCCTCAATTCTGTATACTACATTTCTTCAAATGAAAACCTTTAAGCACTAAGTTCTCCGCAACTTTAGGGTATGTAGGTAGGTTTTTCGATCCCAACTGAACAAATTCTACAGCATCGGGTAGTGGAAACGTTATGTATTTTCCTTTCTGGTGTCTCGTTCTTATTATGTGCCTCAGCACTGTTAGCAGGTTTGAAGGTTCTTCCAAACTGACAAGAGGTAGTGCGTGCTCTCAGATTTGTTATGGGTTTGTGTTTTGTCCTTGGTATTTTCCTCTCCTGCCGCTAAGTAGCTTTTTGTGTTCTTTCAGTGCCCGTTTTAATTTCAGTTAAACTTGTATATCGCTGTCTATCCTGTCTCAATGTTTGTGTTCCGAATTCTTGATTGAGCTGACGCGATTTTAAGGTGCGTCCGCATCTCTTCCGTTGCACTTCATATTTCTCTTTGTGGCTGGCTCTGTTCCTCTGCCAGTACCTGACTGCACTGCGATTGTAATTTGCAATATTTTCCTCGTTACTAGCTGGACTCGACATCTCATTATATTGAATTTGAGCTGAATCGGAGTATTATTGTACCCTTTTTCGATGTGCAATGAATGTTCCCAAGCCTGGTAAATGTTGTACAATTCTGCTCGTTTTTATGGCTCGACTGTGAATGATATTCCTCCGTCTGAGTATCATTTCTTGTATGACCTTTTTTTATTTTTAGTCGAAAATTCCGTGCGCCCTCCGCATCACGCTTTTCCCTGGGCGGAGATTTCTGCCTCCTAGACATTCAGCAAGTTATCGTCTCATCTCTTAGTACTCTGTCATCAGGTATTATCAGTCTCTTGTTCATAATCGACGCATAGGATGTCACTCTAGAAACACTTAATGTATTGGGCTATCATTCCAATTTGCATTACGTAACCTTTCTGTTGCAACCTGTTGTGACCGCGACCGGAACGGTCGCGGGGTGGCCGAGAAAGCGCGGCGGGACCAAACGGAGAGCGGCCCGCGAACAAACAAACGAACGGAAGGGACGGACGCGAAACAACGACGGACGATGGAGAGAGATCTTACGACGACAACACGCAAGAAGCAATGGAGTGACACACAACCAAACGAACCCAAGACGTCCACTAGTAATGAAAACAAAGAACGATAAACACGCTGTCTGTTCTCGAAGCGATGAGTCGAGACTCGCGCAACGATTAGACTCGATAGCTGAGCGAGAGGCAGGCGCTTAAATACTGCATCGGGGGGCGCCGCAATTGGCCGCTGGAACCACGTGTTCCACTGTGGTGCCCTCACACTAAATGCTGGCCAGGATGCGCGCGCCGCCACAGCTTTTCGTCGCGATGATGGACAGACCTCTACGTGTCTTCGACGTCCATGACGTCAGGCGGGGATTCAAATTCCGCGGCGCGCGGTACCAGACTTCCCCTTCGGAAACACGATATACACGTTCGGCTCTGCTCTTTGCATAGTCTACCTGCTTATGCTCGTCTTACCCGCAGTTAGAGCAATTTATTTCTATCCTGGTGCCGTTCTCTGCTCCAACTTTACAATCCTGATGTTTCTACAGCGGGTAGTGGGGTAGCCCTTCCCAGTTATAGCTTCGAAACCGACATATCCCTTCTGCATGTTGAGGAAGGTTTGCCTCATATTAGGTTATATCTCCACGGTACGTGATTAAACACTTCCCTTTCTTTCAGTTCAGTCTTGAATTTTGGAGTGAACTGTGAATCAGAATGATCCCTTTCCATTCCAAGTTTTGCTAATACGTGATATCTTTTAGCTGCTACGCCCCCAAGTTAGAAGAGACGCTGCACATTATAGCGGGAAGTTTCCTCTTTCGCACTACTTCGCAAGTGAAGCTGTGCTACAGTTTAGTATTATTCATTAATTTTGCAGTATTGTCTTCTGAAGCTGTTTCCACGAAACTACAGTCTTCGTCTTACGCATCTGCTTTAAGAATATAGTCTCCTTTGGTGAGTTGGCAATAGATTTTAATTTCTGTTGTTCCACTTTTGCATCCTCATTTGTATAGTATTGTATTGCTCTGTTTCATAATAACTATGTTAATAGTTCTACAGCACTGACCTGTCTACTCATTACGCTGGTATAAGATGCACTCGTTTCCTGTAGCTTGTCATTCAGGCTCTCATTTTCCCATTCAAATTTCTGTAATCTTTCCATTACGACGAATTTCCCAAGAGGCGACTTTTCTTTTCATTTACTCTACCGTAGTCGTCTTCGTAGATCCAGAAAGCACCTTATCAAACTTCGCAATTTCGTAAAAAATTTCGCCCACGCTGGGGATGTTCGTTAGACTTTGCTCCCCCTTTCATATGGTTTGCCACAAAAAAGATGCGAACGACGGCGCTGTGAAGTAACTCGGATCTGCGCAGAGCATGCCAGCAGTCACGCTGCATCACAAGTGGCGGGCGCGATGAAATCGCTGACACCGTCGACCATCAGAGGCCGTCCAGCTTTCGCTGACGCCGCTCTGCGTCGCGTTAGTAGCGCGTGTAAAAGGCCGGTTCCCACTAGAGCGCGGCAGCGCGTCTTGCGGCAACGGCAGCGGCAAGCGTTTTCCGCTTTGACGCGGCGGCTCGCGGAACTGGCGTTCCCATCTGGAAGCGGCAGACGCTAGCGGTAGCCAATGACGGACAGCCACTGAGGTACGGGGCGGGACCCACTGAAACGCCCGGTGCGTTTGATTAAGTGTATCTTACACCTACATGAAGGAAAGACGAAGTTGGGTGAAGACATACCAATTTTTCATTTTCTGTACCAATGTACTCTTTCACATATTTCATTATTCATGTTTCCTCATTTCATCATAAGCAGATTTCATGACTACCGTTCATGATTGTTCACTATCTCCTAACACATTGAAACAATGTACGATAAGAGAGATTATTCAGATAGTTAAGCGAGACAAAAATTTAAAATGTGATACGATAGCAGGTACACCAAAACAGTAAGAAACAAAGGCTATGGGGAAGGGATGAAAGTGGAAGCCACCTGATAGAATTTCCCACAGAGCATAATGTAATCATCGCCAGCACCTTGCTTAAGAATCACGAAAGAATACTATATATTTGGAACAGAGTTTTTCGAAACCATATGTTAAATTATAAGACATTTCCCGGTGCAGACGCAAACCTACAATAATTTATTGGTTACGAGCTGCAGTTTACAACTAAAGAGACAGTAAACCGTAGCAAATTAAGGAAATGGAACTTGAATAAGTCAAGACCCACAGTTTTTTGATAATCTTAAAGTTACCGTAATGCAACGACTGACTGAAACAGAGGGAGGAATCCGCTAGAATACGAATGGATATCTTTGAGAGAAGAAGTGGTGAATGCAGCAAAGTATGTGAACGGGAAAAAGGTACAGTATAAATCGTTAGATAAAACGTGATATATTAAATTTGACAAGAGGAAAAAATATAAAAATGCGGCAAATAAAGTAGGCTATGGGAAATAGAAACGTCTAAACATGACGATGACAGGAAGTCCAAAACTGCAACGCGATTTTGCAGTTGGAAAACAAAGCAAATAAGAGAAGGCTAGAAAGTGGTTGGCTCTGAGCACTATGGGACTTAACATCTGTGGTCATCAGTCCCCTAGAACTTAGAACTACTTAAACCTAGCTAACCTAAGGACATCACACACATCCATGCCCGAGGCAGGATTCGAACCTGCGACCGTAGCGGTCACGCGGTTCCAGACTGAAGCGCCCAGAACCGCACGGCCACACCGGCCGGCGCTAGAAAGTGGAAGAAATATGTAGAGAGGAGAGGGAGGAGGGGTTGTACAAACTAACATAAGCACAATGTTAGATTCCTGTGAGATCTCTGAACACGCAGGGCAATACTGATCCTACCACTTAGCTAAGTAGACACACTGAAGAACTGCGAAACTGTGTTTATAGCATTTGCATGTTTAGAGAAAGGTTTTGACAATCTTAACTAAAACATTCTTTGAAGCTCTGGAGATGTCATCGATAAAATATAGGGCCACAAGATTATCTTCAACTCGTACAGAAACCAAACTGCATTTCTAAGACTTCAATGACTTGAAAGGGAAGCAGTAATTGAGAAGGCAGAAGTAGAGAGGATATAAAATGAAGACTTTCAATAGCAAGAAAAGCGTTCTGAAAAAGAAAATTTGTTCACATCGAATATAAATTCTAATGGTTGAGTACTATTTTACAAAGGTATTTGTGTGGAGTGCGGTATTTGTGTGGAGTGCAGCCTTGTATGTAAGTGAAACGTGGACGATGAACAGTTCTGTCAAGAAGACAATGGACGCTTTCAAAACATGGAGGTATGGAATTAATTAGAGGAGGAATAGGAAATTACGGCACAACTTCAAATCAGTGTTTTCGGTAAAATGTCTACACCTAGTGACACGAGAAAAAAGAGCGAACATGAAAATGTGCTTATGTTCCATGACCTAAGTTTTAGTTCAACCTCCAGCATGTGACCAGGTGAGGGTAAACGCAGATGTCGGCTAAAAAGTCGATTCACTGTAAGTAATCAGTTATTCACATAAAAAAAGATGTCGACTGTTTTATAATCTGCAATTATCACATATCAAAACAAAACTGAATCATTCTAGATTCCACCGAAGATGCCTTAAAGTAAAAGGCGAAACGCGTCTTGAACCAATAAAGTACTCTAGATAAAGAACAAAACGTTTGTTACTTACCATATGACATACCAGCAAATTAGTTTCGGTTTAACATCTCATTCCACATGCTATTAAATGCTGTTTAAAAAAAGTTCATCTAGCCCTTCTGAAAAACTCTAGTTACTTTCATATCTCGGTAGATAAACAGATATTGAATGTTTATCATGCGACGAAATACATGACTTATTACAAGTTATCGCTTGCAAAAAAACACGTTTCGATTTCTTGAACCGTTTACGAAATTTGCGGTTGATACAACCACACGGTTTACGACGAGCAGGGCAAAGTATCTGTCGCGTCGCGAGCTACCCGCGCGCGATCACCGCACAGCCCGTCCGCCAACATATCATTCAATATCTCGAGAACGGCGACAGCTATCGTTCTGCTCTCAGCTTTAGAAACAATCTCGATATGTTGACTAAATTTCGTATGCAATAATGTATTACCTAAAATGAACTGCACGCAAAGTCCACGCAATGCGTTTTTACCTCTGCACACTCATTAAAATTTCTTGTAAAGTTTTACGTAAATGTGATACAGCAAGTAACCACGACGAATAACGAAAAGAAATTCGGTCCTTTATCGAGAGAAGATATCAGGCTGTAACATACCCAAGATTCAAATTTTTCTACCGAATAGTTTCCTTGGAATCGGATGATAAGTATTTCATAGCTGCCGCCGCGTCCGCGCCAACGGTTCGGCGAAAGTTCGTGTGGCCCGGGGTTCCGTACCTGACGTCAGGCACAGCGCGTTCTGTGGTTGGCGGCGCGGACCTGGAGCGCGGCACGCGGCAGCGGAAGCGGTTCGACATGGTCAAACCGCGACGCAGAGCCCGCCGCGCCGTGCCGCAGGCGGCGTTTCCATGGCAACCACGCCGCTACCGCGCGGTTTTGACGCGCGGCAGCCCTAGTGCGAACCGGCCTTAACTGGCTGCTTCCACAGCCGCTTGGCTTCGCCGCGCCGATGCTTTCACTTTTAACTTTACGCGTCCACACTGTGGCCCACATCCAGTAGATCATAGCTAAGCAGGACTCTCCGTAGAAGACCACTTGTTAACTCAATTCCAGCAAGGACTATTGCTTCGCAAAGTTACTTTTAACTACACAATCATCGGATTTTCGAGGAGCCAATGTTTCACTGCAAACGTCACGGTCGCCATCTTGGTGCAAAAATCCAGACTAGAGTATCCCAAGGTAGCTCACTGTGGTACCTTCCGTTTAACCTCTCCTTCATTAACGACATCCCAACAACACACAACACGAGAGTAGACATCTATGTTAACAGTACAGCTGACATATTTATCCTGGCACGGCAGTGGAAATCAAACATTAACTCACGACTGCTGATTGCACTCAGAACTATGGAGCCTTCGCTGAAGATATGGGGTGTTAGAGTAAACGTCGACAACTGCGATGCAGTCGTCTTTCATAGTAAATTCGCAGTACCCGTCGCTTACGCGACTGCACGTATACTGACAATTCTCATCCCTCTCTTCCGTCATTGCCTTTCATTTTTACAGGCTTTCGATGACAGATCACTAGACTGCCTCTTCTTATGCAAACAGCCACTAGAACTATGAACATCTTCATACCACGAACAAATAACGAATATTAAACAGCGTCGACGCCACGACTCTGTCAAACTGGAGAGCGGTGTGCCGACTGAAAAATACTAAATGAAATGTCGCACTGTACCAAGTACTTCCGGGAAGGAACAAGCAAAGTTAATCCAGGCCGAGCCTTGGTCTGCACTCCCAGCCTGTGCGAAGTTTGGCACGCCGTGGCTGGCCCTGGAATAAGGCATGTGAGAGACATCTTCTGTGCTGGATCTGTGAGGATAGTAACTTCAGTGACTGTGTTTATCACAATTTTAATCTCTGAATTGGTAGGATTATAAAGTTTGGGACTATTCAGATTCTGTAGTAGTATTTTTATCATAAGCCAATAAGCCATAAATACAACTGTCCCGTTTGCTGTTAAAACCGATTGCGAGGAAGAAAACAAATCCGCACAATTCACAGTTGAGCACAGCATTTTCTTTCTCGCACTCGGTTTCAACAAAAAACCTGTGCACTGTTTAAAAACTGCACTAATTATGTCCATATGGACGTATCCTGTAAAAAATTCACGTCTCAAGATTTTGGGTAACAACTTTAAAAAACAACTTGTATTTATATAGTGATATACAAGTATAGACTGACACCTCTGATGAGAACTTGGGTATGTCATAGGACCGCTGCAGTCAGCCTACAGTCGAGTCGGTGAAAGATGACCCCTCACAGCTGCAGCAGTCTTTGTGCGCCTAGCTTAAACAGTCACGTAACGGGTTCTGCATACGTCTATGGCAACGGATCAGTGTTGTCGCTGCTACTGCTTTCGCCTGCTGCCGGTAATCCTCCGGTAGTCCTACCAAACAGACATACCCTCCCCCCCCCCCCTCCCACCTTCGATGTATACCGTTGAAAAGCTTCTGCCGGACTATCTCCCAGAAGGGACTATATTAATGGGTGAAAAAGGCCGTATGCACGGTCAACATCGCACACCCGCATCCCGCGAATCCATAAAAGTAAATTAATCCTTACCAGAGGTGACAGTGTAACTTTTTGTGATGGTCAATGTGAAAGTGTGGACGTAGAGAGGCTCCATTTCTTCCTCCAATCGTAGCCAGAAGGTAAGGAGGGAAAAATACTGGCCCTGCAAACGTTTCAAGAATGCCTGCAGACTACAAGCAGATGTGCGGTGCCGCTTCATGCAATCGTGTTCACTAATCCGCAAGCAACATAATTTGACGACAATCTTATAATACAAGGGTTGCCCAGAAAGTAATGCACACCATTTTTTTTTCTCAGCCGAAAACAATGCTACGAATGCGAAACGTTACGTATGTATTATTTGAAGTCTCCTGAGTGAGCACCCCAAGTTTCCGTCACTTCCGAAAGCTAGCGTAGCTAAAAGACAGTTTCAAAATGGCGTCTGTAGGTGATGTACGAGGGTTGCCCAGAAAGTAATGCACCGCATTTTTTTCTTCAACAATTCTTCATTGAACATAATGAGAATTACATACACGAAAGAATGGTGTTTTATCTACACACCATATTTTTCCACGTAGTCTCTACCCCGTCCTATGGCCTTCCTCCAGCTTGAAACAAGGGCGTGTATGTCCTATCGGTACCAATCCTTGTCTTGGTAGCGAAACCAGTGCTTCACTGTGTGAATCACCTCCTCATAATCCTCAAAATGTTTTCCACGAGTGCATCTGTCCTCGCGAATGACATCAGTTCGCTGCAGCATGTCAGGTGTGACAGCCGTGGATGGTCTCCCCGACCGCTGCAACTCGTGGAGCTCTGCAGAACCGCCTTCTGATGATCTCACCCTCCGTACCCAGCAACTAACTGTACTTCAGCCGACAGCAGATGCTCCACAGACTTCGCACAAGCGTTTGAGAATATTCCTCACAGTTTCTTACCCTCTTCAATGACAGCACGTTGCTACAGACGCCATTCTGAAACTGTCCTGCAGCTAAGCTATCTGTTGAAAGAAACTTGGCGCGCTCACTCAGGAGACTTCAATTAATCCATACGTAAAGTTTCGCATTCGTAGCATTGTTTTCAGCTGAGAAAAAAAAACCGGTGCACTACTTTCTGGGCAATCCTCGCAATATTGACACTGTTCTTTAATGTTTAACGACACAGTAATTATTACTACCGATATCCACAAATGTTTGGGGATATCAGCAGCTCTTATTGCTGATATCCCCATCCGCACAGACCAATAATGATGTTTAGAATCTAGCTTAATAGCTTGTTTGACCGTCTCTGGAACGAAATACATTACTGATTCTGCGTATCAGGGATCTTACGGTTTGTTGGTAGGTTTCTCTCGGCGGTGCGTGGCATTAGACGTCTCCGCTCAGATCATGTAATCCGCGTAAATAATGGGCCGCTGATCTGCGTACGCGGTGATGGTATCCGATAGCGACCCAGATGGGTTCCTTATGATTTACATCGGGCAAATTTGGATGCCGAGACATCAACTTGGGTTTACTATAAAGCTCCTCAAGCCACTGCAGTACGGTCCTGGCACCGACATAGGGACAATTACAGTGCTGAAAGATGACATCACCGACAGGGAAGATATCCAGCATGAAGTGATACAGGTCGTTCACAGCTCTCAGCGTGTCTTATTACTACCACAGGTCCCATGCAAGCCCAGGAGCTGCTCCCACTAGCCTGCATCCGTGGCGCACTGCACGTTCCCAGCCGTTGTTCACCTCGATGCCGGCGTTTGTGGAGACAACTATCGACCTAATGTAGCAAAAATGTGATTCACCCGAAGAGCCGACACGTTTCCAATGATCGAATCCCTATGATAAGTGCCCATTGCAATCGTAATTGACGACGTCGTTGGGTTAACATGTGAACACGTAGGGGTGGTCTGCTGCAGAGCTCCATGTTCAACAATGTACGATGATCGATGTGCTCTGAAACACTTGTGCGTGCTTCAGCATTGTGTTATTTCAGCAGAGATGCTATAGACCACCACCTATCCTACTTTACAGAGCAGACAAGCCTCCGACCCACTCTGCATAATAATCTGCTCTTTGTCAATGTCGCTTACCTCAATTGATTTCCCAATTTGCAGCCCATATCTTCGCTAGGGTGATCCCCCGACCGTGTCTGCTCCCCCAGTTTCTTGTTACAGCTTCACGTGCCCGTAACACCACCATGCGGCATCCGACGTCGCGATGGGCAGTGGTCATAATATTTTGACGTATCGGTGTATAACAAGCACTTGTTACCGTGATGTGGCACTAAGATTTTAAATTTTAAACGGCGGTATAGTTACTTAGAATTTGTTCCAATGGACAGAACCCTGTCGTTCGTTAAAAATAAATATTTTTAACTTAATTTGTCTCACAGAACGCGGACCAATAACATAAAGAAACCAATCATGCCAAGATATGATCCACAATGTAAGTTAGTAGTGAATCATCTTTGAGGCAAGGCTGTATATCTTCACATCGTTACAATCTTAGGTTTGTTTATGTTATTGTTTCGTGTTCTGTCAGAAAAATTAAGTTAACAATATATAATTATGACGCACCGCAGGGTTCTGCGCACTGGAACAGACTGTGGCTCTGAGCACTATGGGACGCAACTGCTGAGGTCATTAGTCCCCTAGAACTTAGAACTAGTTAAACCTAACTAACCTAAGGACATCACAAACATCCATGCCCGAGGCAGGATTCGAACCTGCGACCGTAGCGGTCTTGCGGTTCCAGACTGCAGCGCCTTTAACCGCACGGCCACTTCGGCCGGCGAACAGACTGTAACTAACCCTATAACAGTTTAAAATCTATAATCTTAGTGCCATATCACGTTAAAAAGTGCGAGCTATACGTTTTTGAAGCAAAATTAAACCAGAACAACTGGCTGCATCGAGCTAGCAAAAACGTAACTTATATTATTGTTCTACCTGAAGATGAAAGTGTGAACTTTCGAAACGCCTCGTGAGATGAAAAAAAAAAAAAATACTAGAACAGTTAATTGTATTATTTGAAGCTTTATTGTAGTAAAAGTCGTATTTAAACCATACGTGTTTCGCTTTATTTGGAAGTATCTTCAGTGGTCACTGTAACAATTTTTTTATTTTTTTACAAATAGACTCGTTAAGATAAAACCGAATTGTTACAGTGACCATTGAAGATACTTTCGAATAAAGCGAAACGTGTAAGGTCTAAATAAGACTTTTATTACAGTCGCAAAAAACGAAATGTAACCTATTGTATGTATGGAACTGGGGACCTAGAAAAGACGGAGATGCTTCGTCCCCGCCGTAGCCCTGACAGAACCGTTACAATTCGGTTATTCAAGGACAACTCCGTGCCAGATGCCCTGTAGCGTGCATTCCACTGACCCCAAAGCACCACTGTTCACGACTTCAGTGGTGTGAAGTGCTAGCTCACTAGAGGGTAGAGTGGTGGTCTGTTGTGTTTTCTAATGAAAGCTGTGCCAGTGATGGCCATGCATTGGTTAGGAGGCCAGGTAGCGCCTGCAACCAAATCGGTCTGCGTGGCAATAACACGGGACCTACCCCTGGGGTTGTGGTCAGGGGTGCGATTTGGTATGACAGCAGGCGTACTCTCGTGGTTATCTCACGGTTCAAATGGCTCTGAGCACTATGGGACTTAACTTCTGAGGTCATCAGTCTTATCTCACGGACCCTGACTGATTTGTAGAACAGTTTGGCGATTCCACCTGTTGTGCTCCCATCCATGATCAGTATTCCAGGGAGTGCTTTCCAAATGGGAACACTCGCCGCAGCATGCTCTATACAATGTCGGCATGTTTCCTTTTCGTGTTCGGTCACCAGATCTGTCCCCAATCGAGGACATATGGGACATCATCGGACCACAACTCCAGCTTCATCCACAAACAGCATTAACCGCCTCTGTATTGTCCGACGAAGTACAACAGGCATCAACTCCATCTCACAAACTAACATCGGGCACCTGGATGATACAATGCATGCACGTTTTCATGCTTGCAATAAACACTCTGGCGGTTGCACCGGTTATTAATATACCTTCATTTCACACTCGCAGTGGCTTTCCTCACATTTGCGTTAACCTGCGTATTTGCAACGTTAATCACTTAAATGTATTCTCTACGTATACATGATTTATCTGGAATTCACATTAAAGTGTCTGTGTTAATCGAACCATTTTTAAGCTGCTACTCTTCCGATCCACTCCCGAACAGCGTACGGGAACAACCAGCTTCTAAATCTTTTCGTGCGAGCGCTGATTTGTCTTATTTTGTTATGACGATTATTTTTTCCTATGTAGATCAGCGCCAACAAAATATTTTCACACTCAGAGGAGAATGCTGGTGATTGAAATTTCATGAGAAGGTTCTGCTGCAGCAAAAAACGCTTTTGTTTTAATGACTGCCATCCCAATACGTGTATCACATCCGTGGTGCTCTTTCCCTTATTTCGCGATAATACAAAACGAGCTCTCCTCCTTTGAACTTTTTCGATGTCCTCGGTCCATCCTATCTGATGCGGATACCATAACGTACGGTGATACTCCAGAAGATGGTGGACTAGCGTAGTGTAAGCACTCTCTTCAGTAGACCTATTGCATTTTCTAAGTATTTTACCAATAAATCGCAGTCTTTGGTTTGCTTTCCCCACAATATTAACTACGTGATCGTACCCATGTAAGTTATTCGTAACTGTAATCACTAAATATTTAGTTGAGTTTATAGCCTTTAGATTTATGAGATTTAACGTGTAACTGAAATTTAGCGGATACTTTTTAGTACTCATGTGGATGAGTTCACACTTTTAATTATGATGCTTTGTCTAAAGCATTTTGCAGTTCGTTTTGATAATCTGATGACTTAAGAGGATTGCTCAGATTGTCTCCTAAATCGTTTTTGTGGATCAGAAACAACAGTGGGCCCCTAATACTCCCTTGGGGGACGCCAGATATTACATCTGTTTTACTCGAGGACTTTCCGTCAGTTATTGCGAATGACCTTTCTGACGGGAAATCACGAATCCAGTTACACAGCTGGGACGAAAATCTATAGGCGCGCATTTTAATTCCAAGTCGCTTGCGAGGAACTGTGTCAAAGGTCTTACGGAAATCTAAAACTATGAAATCAATTTGACGTTCCCTGTCCACAGCACTTATTACTCCGCGAGAATAAATAGCTAGTTGTGTTTGTTTGACTTTCTAGTCTTTGGGTAAGGATCTTTCTACGAGCTAGCGGTAGTAGATGATCGCTAAGTGCGAAGTATGGAGCGATTGTATCAACATACTCTTAAAGAAATCTGATTGACATACAATCTGGACGGGAGAATTTTCTTTCGTAAGTGTTTTAAGCTGTTGGCAATTGTTCTTGATTTGAATTCTAGAATATTTACTTCGTCGTCTTTTGTGAACGAATTTCGGAAAACCATTTTTAGCAACTCTGTTTTAATGGCACTGTCTTCAATAACATCACCATTGTGATCACGCAGTGAAAGTAGTAATTGCGTCTTGCCACTGGTGTACTTTACTTACGATCAGCATCTCTGAGCTTTCTGTACATTTGGAGGCAGAGTTTCGTTGGGGAAACTATTACAAGTATCTCGCACTGGAGTTTGCACTAAATTTCGAGCTTCTGTGGAACTTCACAATCTTTGGGATTTTGCATTCTTTTAAAATTTGGCATCCTTTTTTCGTTGCTTCTGCAACAGTGTTCTGTTTTGTGGACCATGGGGGATCAGTATCATATGTTATTAATTTATTTGGCGTATGTCTCTCAACTGCTGTCGATACTATTTCTTTGAATTTAAACTACACCTGGCCTACGTTTACGACGACTGGGAAGAGTGGGAACTGTCTCTTAGGACGCTTACGCAGACTGGAAGGAGTGGCGACTGTCTGAGGATGATGTCGAGAGAATTTTTGTCCTTTTTTAAAATAAATGTATTTTTCATTTCATTTTGGTGCGTTTGGATGTTACGGTATTTAGCTACAAGTACCTCGAAGTGAACTGTCTATTTGCACACAGTCAACACGGATTTAGAAAACATCTTTCTTGTGAAACACATTGAGATTTTTACACAAACGAGTGTTGAATGCTATTGACAAGGAATTTCAAGTTGTTTCTGTATTTCTAGATTTCCAAAAGACTTTTGATGCTGTAACACAGGAACGGCTTGTAGTGAAACTACGTGCTTATGTAATATCGTCTCAGTTATGTAACTAGATTCGTGATTTCCTGTCAGAGAGGTCACAGTTCGTAGTAACTGACGGAAAGTCGTCGAGTACAACGATAGTGATTTCTGGCGTTCCCCAAGGTAGTGTTATAGGCCCTTTGATGTTCCTTTTCTATATAAACGATTTGGGAGATAATCTGAGCAGCCGTGTTAGCAGATGATGCTGTAATTTATCGTCTGGCAAAGTCATCAAAAGATCAAAACACATTCGAAACGATTTAGAAAAGAGATCTGAATGGTGCGAAAATTGGCAACTAACCCTCAATAATGGAAAGTGTGAGGTCATCCACGTGATTGCTAAAAGGAATTTCATTTGGATTTTTTTCCATGAGTGTATAAGTGACACCTTCAGCCTTCATTTCACTTCTCAGAGTGGTTCGTGGACACTGAATAACTATTATAATTTCCAACAAGTGCTTACTTGATGTGGGTAAAACGAAACGAAGCAAAAGACACAACCAAGCTTAAGAACTAGACAAACGAGTCGCAACCACATTGTCACACATCGCTGCTAACCAGCCAGGCAGCCATATTGCATTTACGAATCGCATGTTGCCATCTGTCAGATTGTCTGGCATTTCCATGCGACCAGCGACCGATCGCTGCCATTTGCCCACACACGTGCGATCTACGAAATGATCGATTACCCACGCGGCGGATCGCTGCGATCCGTCCGTCGTTCTTGCATGGGGCTTTTTTTTTTTGTCGCAGTCTGCTATCTGCGGCGACAGGTGGGCCACATCAGCCGTGCTGCTATACAGCTCTGATACCAGTCTAGCCGCTGCCGCAGCCGCTGTTACCAAATAAGTTACTGACATCGTCTACTAAAAAAGTGTCGTTATCAGCTGTAGAAGACAAAAAACTAGTGGACGTGGTGTTCAAGTTTCCACGTATTTTTAACGTAGCCAGTTCTGCGTATAAAGACGAAAACGAGAAAGAATGCTTGGAAGAAGGTTGGAGAATATGTTCGGAGATCAAACAAGAATAATACTGTGTTCACTTCATTTGTGTGATTTATTAGCAATATGTACTACAACTGCATTGAACTTTATGCAATTGCAAATAGCTATTCTAATGGGTTCTAGCAACTTGATTATTTTCACAGATCTGATTTATTAGCAATATGTACTTCAATTGCATTGAACTTTATAAAACTGGAAATAGCTATTCTAATGGGTTCTAGCAACCTGATTATTTTCACGGATCACCGCCCCTGCATGGCTGTTTAATCAGTTCATGTACGAATCTCGCACAGAGAAACCTATACTGGAGGAAGCACCATTCGTAGTAAGTGGTATAATATTTTTTGATGGAGGTGTGTCAGTCTGTTCTACGTCGTAAAATGTTTGTTACTGCTCTCCAGGTATGTATCCCTAAGAATATAAGAAGTTAGAATGATTAAAACCACTGTTTTATCAGACACTCTACGAGCTTGGGAGGGATGGTAATTAAAAATTGTTTTCTCGCTGTCTACACCGTAGGAGAGAGTAAGCTATTGTTCACCATTATCTCCACCCTTAACTTTCACTCGTAATCATGAAATTTTAGTTAACTTCATTAGAATTAAACTGTTCATTTCATTTTATATATCCAACATTAAGAATTCTGACGTCAGTACTCAGGAAAATGACGACGACGACGACGACGGATGATACGATGACAAAACCGTTGCAGCAGAGCTTCCTTCGACAGAGAATGAGGGTACGGTTGTTGATTTCCTTCAGGAAACTAATAAAATGCAGAGACGAAATGATAAACCTTTAGATCTTTTGGAATCTAGGCGCGTAGAAAGAGAAAATGTTATTAAGAACTTTACGCAGATGCCTGCTGACAATGTCGATTTATTTTTCAGAAGTATAGCAATGTCCGTCAGAAAACAGAGACCAGACTTAATCGAACAAGTAAAAATGATTTCACTGCAGCTGGTTTTCGTTCTCGAAAATGGTAACGAACGACCACCATATTCAGCATCCCCAACTGTTTTAATACCGAAACACCTTTGTCACCATCAAATGTGGATTTTACAAACACCCACACAACTGAACGTAGCTAATTATTCACAGACTAATAGGGCAACGAACGTCCGATCGGTGTTAATGGTTTTGACCGCTTCACAACAAATCGGATGTTAAAGAAATCACTGTGGTTTACAAACTATTTTTACTTTTGTTACTTTAATGTTGTGGCAAATTTTTCGTCAGTTGTTACAGGAAACAAATATCTATTTGAGGACATAGTCAAACAGGGCAATATTTAACTTGAACTTACGAAACTCTTTGTCGTTATTTAATAAATGACGATTGATAAGTACCCAAAAGTCCGCAGAAGACCAGCTAGTTTTGTGTTATAGCGAAAAGGGAAGGCAGTCTCACAGATATGATAAGCGAGTTTGGGAAGCAATCATTACAACAAAAGCGTTTTTCGTTCCGATGAGATCTTATTACGAAATTTCAATCACTAACTTTCTCGTCTTAATGTGAAAAATACTTCGCTGTCGCCAATCTACATAAGAAGGAACAGTCATCGTAATAAAACTACAGAAATCAGGGCTCGTACAGAAAAATTTAAACGTTCATTTTTGTCACGCGCTGTTAGAAAGTGGAACGGTAAAAAAAATAGTCCAGAGGTGACTCAAAGATTCCTTTGTCAGGTGGGAACTGCAGGGTAGTGATGTAAATGTCACAAAGCAACCTTCCCCAAGCCTTGTTCTAAAGATGGGATGTGTTTCTGGTTGTCCATTATGTTGGAGTAGAATGCCTACATTTTCTTCCTGCAATAAGTGAAACAATAAATCACGATCACTCATTTTGAGAAATGTGCGTCTACCTGAGCGTGGAGCGTTCAGGCACCGAGCTTAGCGCCCTCCACCTCAAATAAGATATTGCAACTTCTATTTCTCCAAATTGTAGTCAGATGGGGCTCTCGTTCCACATTCAACAATATTTTCGTGTGTTATCTGGGTTTATCATGCGGGAGTTTATCAGCTAAAATGAACCTTACTTTGAAGTACTCAGCATGAACTGTGTTGTTTTAGACCGATTATAATGTTCCCCATACCTATACTGAGGCATAATTATTTGCAGATAAAAATTTTGTTGGTCTGAGTATACTTCTGGATGTTCTCCGTCGGGTCATTTTACGTAATTTAACATCAATAAATGAATCCTGTTGCAAAATGGGATCTGCGGAAATTGTCTCATTACATTTTCACATCAATTTTTGCAGACTAAATTTTGATTGACAGGGGATTTTATAAATTAAACTAGTATAACCGTACAACTGTAGTGAAGACGGCTTCATGTCTATAGTACTTCCGATAAATACAGACACGAACAGAAGACAAAGTTAATCCAGAACAAGGAAATCGTAAAGGCGATTATGGAAATCGGCAAATTATTCATTAAGTGCGCATTTTGTGCTATGCTACTAAATGTAATTTCTCACCAATAACATTTTCAAGTATCTACTATTGCCCCAAACTACTGGTGCTGCAGTGTATAATTTGTATCTTACTAGCCAAGTGCGCATAAAAAGGCCACTATTTGCTACCAAACAGTTGTCCCATGATATTAGTAGTTGCCCTAAAAATATTGAAATTACTCATTTAGCGCATAACACACTGTGTCTTATACATATTTAATTCTTTACATAAACTGAAGGTTGGAGGGGGGGGGGGGGCGAGGAGAAGAAAGGAAAGCAAAGGGAAAGGACTACTGATGTCAGCTACATCGGGATTTTCTGCGGAATAAGCGTCGAGGAATGAACCCGGTGTCCCCTGCTTACTAGGCAGCAGCGTTAACCACTGCGCCAGTCGGACACAGTATTTTTCGCAAATATGCGGACTATCTGGGCACGCCTCCCGGTCGATCCAAATTCCCATCTAGTGCCAGACAGACGCAGCTCCCATTCATTTCCTTCATGCTCGCTACTCCGAGATTCTCGCAGGAGGTCGAACGTTAATTGTGCATCCGCAATGAAGGTGGTAGATTCATTGCCCATCGAGGCGGATCAATTATATGAATGCGTGGTGTCTGTTCTTTCGGGCATGTCCGAAAGGACAGACACCAAGCATTCATATAATTTAATTCTTCCGTATAATCTATGTCTTGGTGGCTAAATGGTATAGTGCCTGACTAAACCATCACAAGCCTTCTATTCACACCTTGGACAACCTTACGTTCCTGTTTTTTTTTTTCAATTACCACTTCTTTAATCTCTGGTGGCTATTTTGGTAAAGAGAAAATTTTTTATTTACGTCCTATGAGCTGTGTCTGTAGTAATCTATCCAACTTACAGGCAGCACATGTTTATTTACTGACGGATTGGCTGAATGGTTCAAATGGCTCTGAGCACTATGGAACTTAGCATCTAAGGTCATCAGTCCCCTAGACTTAGAACTACTTAAACCTAACTAACCTAATGACATCACACATACCCATGCCCCAGGCAGGATTCGAACCTGCGACCGTAGCAGCAGCGCGGTTCCGGACTGAAGCACCTAGAACCGCTCGGCCACCGCGGCCGGCTATGTCCACAATGACTCGTCGAAAAAAATATTATGTGGGAACGAAGAAAGTGTATTTAAAGCTTAGAGGCTGCTAACATCTACGACGAATAACCAAGCAGTAAAAACTGAAATGGCTTCAGAACACGAAATAAAACAATCATAACTTTATCTGATCGAGTCTAATTATCTGAAGAATATTAAGAAAGCTATAATAAATTGCTAATATTTCACTATTCCTGGGGTTCGTCTGACGTATACACTATTTCACATCAGACAAATTTATAGCCGTATAGGAATGGTGTTCGCTTTATCCACGTACTAAACAACAAGATGAAGATGCTGTTTTGGTGTCACTTGTCAGACCGACGTCTTTTTATAGCCGATAGCGTATTGTATTTTACGTTGCAACGCTACTAGTTGTACATACTGCTGCAGTCTGAAATAAACGTGGCGGCCCTCTTGAGGATTGGGCAACTCTCGCACTATATAGGTTGTCTAACGGTACCGTGACACCAGAGACGTCTATCGGTCCTTCGGTAGCCCACGGTCGCCGTTACCGCAGCGGGTAGAGGCCGGTAATTGCTCTTGTTTACCTTAACATCTGGGCGCTTGGATTTATCATCAGGTATTCATGTGTAGTCATTATTAACTTCTGAGCTTGAAGTAGAGCAGCACATTGCAGAGAGAGATGTTACTGGCTATGGTGGAAGAGATATTGCCCTGTTACGGGCCATTCAGTTGTACAGCTGAGTGCGAATGGAGTAGAATTTTGGTGGTATGTCGATCATGGAAAGCTTTAAACAGAAATGGAGTTAATCCTGGTTTCCACGAGCAACTAACGCAGCCCAAATCATATTGGCACCGCGAACTCTCGTCTCCCCACGCCGAAGTGAAGACGCTAGTGGCTCTCTTCTGTGTATGGTGTCAGTTAAAAATCATATGGGCGACACGAATGGCATCATGCAGGCAAAGATCACGGCATCATGGACCAATTAATAGGAAACACGTATGTTGGGTCAAATAGTGGACGATACCCAAAAGTTATAAGCAGAATTAGTTCCTTATCCTTAATTCTGCCATTAAAAACCCAGTAATACATAGAGCTGACGCTTAGCCTTTAAACTCCCATTGACATGAGCTACAGCCAAACTCAAACTATTGTGTAATTGGTCTTCGCAAGTTCACTCGCGAGATAGACTTCCATACCTCTAAGAGCGTTCATAGATCATGCTGTCATTGTCAGAATCTGAAGTAACTGCTTTCTCATTAATTACACATCTTTGTTTTTCCTCATTTTACAAATGAACTGAGCTTCTGCGAAACTACAAACTGCCTTCCATACAATACATCAATTATACTTGCTTACCTACAATGCAAATTATTCAGAAATACGTCTTATCTTCATATCAGATGGTATGAAGAAGTTATTTGCATTCAGTGCATTATGTCTTCGAAAGAGGAATGACAAAATTCTTAACTGTAAGAAAGTTTGTAAATGGAATGTTGAGAGGGACTACGATACACTGAGGTGACAACGTCATGGGATATCTCGAAATATAGTGTCGGGCCTCCTTTTGCCCAACGTAATGCAGCACCTCTACGTGGAATGGAGTCTACATGTCATTGGAAGTCCTCTTCTTCCTGAGCCATGCTGCTTCTAAAGCCGTCCAGAATTGCGAAAGTGTTACCAGTGCACAATTTTGTTCACGAACTGACCTCTCGTTTATGTCCCCTGGGTGGCCAAATCATTAGCTCGAAGTGCCCAGAACTTTTTCGAATCAGTCGCGAGTAAGTGTGGCCTGGTGACAAGGCGCATTGTCATCCATTAAACACATTAAACAATGGGAACACGAAGTCTATGAATGGCTGCAAATGGTCTCGAGGAAGCCGAACATAACCATTTCCAGTCAATGATCAGTTCAGTTGGACCAGAGGACCCAGTCCACTCCACGTAAACAGCCCACACCATTATAGACCCGCCACCTGCTTGCACAGTGCCTTGTTGACAACTAGGGTCCGTGGCTCTGTGAGGTCTGCTCCAAATTCGAAGCCCACCATCAGCTCTTACCAACTAAAATGGGGACTCATCTCACTACGCCACGGTTTTTCAGTCGCCTAGGGTCCAACTGGTACGGTCGCAAGTCGTGGAGATGCGCTGCAGGCGATGTCGCGCTGTTAGCAAAGGCACCCTCGTCGGTCGTCTGCTGCCGTAACGCCAAATTTCGCCACACTGTTCTAAAGGATACGCTCGTCGTACATCGCACACTGACTTCTGCAGTTATTTCGCGCAGTGTAGCTTGTCTGTTAGCACTGAGAACTATATACCCAAACGCCGCTGCTCTCGGTCGCTATGTGAAGGCCGTCGGCCACTGCGTTGTCTGTGGTGAGATGTAATGCCGGAAATTTTTCAATTTCGGCACACTCTTGACACTGTGGACCTCGGAATACTGAATTCCCTAATGATTCCCGAAATGGAATGTCCCATGTCTAGCTCCAACTACGATTCCACGTGCATAGTCTGTTAATTCCCGTCGTTTGGCCGTGATCACGCAGGAAAACCTTTCCTCATGAATCACATGAGTACAAATGACAGTTCCGCCAACACGTTGTCCTTTTACACCTTTTGTAGGCGATACTACTGCGATCTGCATACGTGGATATCACTATCCCGTGACTTTTGTCACCTCATTGTATTTCTCTTAAACTACAGTATTATTTTACTGTCATTATTGGTAAGATACTATACAACCTGTACTCTCCACTTTTATGTATTTGTTCCGAGTACAAGAACAACAAGTTACATGTTCACCCAACTCACGAATTACCTCATTTTCATTTTAATAATCCTCTAAAAATGTTCCAAGAAACAGACAGACATAAGCATATATGGAAGTGTAATCTATCCTGTGAGCAACTGCAGAACAGGTCACTACAAACGAGGTATCATGCTTTCTCAGTAAATCATTCTTTCACCTGTCGAAAACAGTTTAATGTTTCTAAATGCAGGCAGCAGGCGTGGTGAAAATTATGACACTTGTGACACCACCGAAATCAGCGTTTACACACCCAAGTTCGGTGACTGCATTCCAATAGGAGCATTGTAGATAGATGTGGCAACACCACTTAATGTTTCAACTTCAGAGAGGCACGCTGGCTTGAACGTTATGACATTACTGGTAGAAGAGAAGCGCTTGTGCCAGTTTATTATCACTGTATTACTCGTGTGAAATTCTGGTCGGCCTTTTTTTCCGGACAGTATCTCGTAAATGTGAAAAAGTAACATTCCTTAGGTGTATATTTTCGAAAGAAATTCGAGAGTCTACCATATGGCCGACTTATGTCGAAGATACTTTCTTAAAAAGTATCTTCACAAATATGCATCTGTTTACAATACACATAAATAGTCTAGTGGATAACGTCGGAATCTCCGTAAGACTGTTCGCAGATGATGGGGTTGTCTGCCAGAACGTAGCAGAAGGCTGTAGCAAGCAGCAGGAAGACCTGCAGACGATCGATGACTGGTGCAGCGGCTGGGCGTTGACCCCGAACGTAAATAAATGTAACGTACTCCGCATATATAGACGAAGAAATCCACCACTATACGATTACAATACTGGCGACAAATCACTGGAAACAGTAGTTACCGTAAAATACCTAGAAGTAACTGTTCAGGGAGAACTGAAGCGGAATGATCACATAAAACTAACCTAGGGAAAGCAGGTTTAAATGGTTCAAATGGCTCTGAGCACTATGGGACTCAACTTCCGAGGTCATTAGTCCCCTAGAACTTAGAACTAGTTAAACCTAAGGACATCACAAACATCCATGCCCGAGGCAGGATTCGAACCTGCGACCGCAGCGGTCTTGCGGTTCCAGACTGCAGCGCCTTTAACCGCACGGCCACTCCGACCGGCGGAAAGCAGGTGCCGAGCTCAGATTCACTGGGAGAATCTTAACGAAATGTATTTGATTCAAGAAGTAAGAGGTGTGTATATATATACCCATAATGAACAGAGCAGTTAAATCAAGGATCGTTTATGCATACTCATAGTTATGATGTAAGTGGACCGACCCCAAGGGAAGAACCGTCACTCCTCGGAACTGGTACTGGCGCCAACTGTAATAACCATCTCTTCAACCTGCTCTTTCAGCAGCTCTTTACAAATCCATGGCGTCTCAACTACCTTCGTCGTCCGGCTGACAACTCTACACCAGTCCTCTACATCTACATCTACATTTATACTCCGCAAGCCACCCAACGGTGTGTGGCGGAGGGCACTTTACGTGCCACTGTCATTACCTCCCTTTCCTGTTCCAGTCGCGTATGGTTCGCGGGAAGAACGACTGCCTGAAAGCCTCCGTGCGCGCTCTAATCTCTCTAATTTTACATTCGTGATCTCCTCGGGAGGTAGAAGTAGGGGGAAGCAATATATTCGATACCTCATCCAGAAACGCACCCTCTCGAAACCTGGCGAGCAAGCTACACCGCGATGCAGAGCGCCTCTCTTGCAGAGTCTGCCACTTGAGTTTATTAAACATCTCCGTAACGCTATCACGGTTACCAAATAACCCTGTGACGAAACGCGCCGCTCTTCTTTGGATCTTCTCTATCTCCTCCGTCAGACCGATCTGGTACGGATCCCACACTGATGAGCAATACTCAAGTATAGGTCGAACGAGTGTTTTGTAAGCCACCTCCTTTGTTGATGGACTACATTTTCTAAGCACTCTCCCAATGAATCTCAACCTGGTACCCGCCTTACCAACAATTAATTTTATATGATCATTCCACTTCAAATCGTTCCGCATGCATACTCCCAGATATTTTACAGAAGTAACTGCTACCAGTGTTTGTTCCGCTATCATATAATCATACAATAAAGGATCCTTCTTTCTATGTATTCGCAATACATTACATTTGTCTATGTTAAGGGTCAGTTGCCACTCCCTGCACCAAGTGCCTATCCGCTGCAGATCTTCCTGCATTTCGCTACAATTTTCTAATGCTGCAACTTCTCTGTATACTACAGCATCATCCGCGAAAAGCCGCATGGAACTTCCGACACTATCTACTAAGTCATTTATATATATTGTGAAAAGCAATGGTCCCATAACACTCCCCTGTGGCACGCCAGAGGTTACTTTAACGTCTGTAGACGTCTCTCCATTGATAACAACATGCTGTGTTCTGTTTGCTAAAAACTCTTCAATCCAGCCACACAGCTGGTCTGATATTCCGTAGGCTCTTACTTTGTTTATCAGGCGACAGTGCGGAACTGTATCGAACGCCTTCCGGAAGTCAAGAAAAATAGCATCTACCTGGGAGCCTGTATCTAATATTTTCTGGGTCTCATGAACAAATAAAGCGAGTTGGGTCTCACACGATCGCTGTTTCCGGAATCCATGTTGATTCCTACATAGTAGATTCTGGGTTTCCAAAAACGACATGATACTCGAGCAAAAAACATGTTCTAAAATTCTACAACAGATCGACGTCAGAGATATAGGTCTATAGTTTTGCGCATCTGCTCGACGACCCTTCTTGAAGACTGGGACTATCTGTGCTCTTTTCCAATCATTTGGAACCCTCCGTTCCTCTAGAGACTTGCGGTACACGGCTGTTAGAAGGGGGGTAAGTTCTTTCGCGTACTCTGTGTAGAATCGAATTGGTATCCCGTCAGGTCCAGTGGACTTTCCTCTATTGAGTGATTCCAGTTGCTTTTCTATTCCTTGGACACTTATTTCGATGTCAGCCATTTTTTCGTTTGTGCGAGGATTTAGAAAAGGAACTGCAGTGCGGTCTTCCTCTGTGAAACAGCTTTGGAAAAAGGTGTTTAGTATTTCAGCGTAACACTTGGAATGGCTTCTTTTGTCAGCGTTTCAACCTCACTGAGCATAAACTACTACTTGTTTTTTGCCACACTTCCTTTACCCGAGCCCATATGTTCTCAATCGGATTTAAATGAGCGTAATAGGGAGGAAGCCAGATTATATTATGCCCTTCATCGGTAGCCAGTTTGTCAACCTGATAGCGTGGATTTTTAGCTTGTAAAACGCCACGAGTTCCATTACCTTTGCCTTATTCATGTCAGGTTCAACTTTATCCGATAGAACATTTCTTTGCATCCAGACCAAAATATCCGCTTTCCTCCACTGCACAACCGAGCGAGGTGGCGCTGTGGTTAGCACACTGGACTCGCATTCGGGAGGACGACGGTTCAATCCCGTCTCGGCCATCCTGATTTAGGTTTTCCGTGATTTCTTTAAATCGCTTCAGACAAAGGCCGGGATGGTTCCTTTGAAAAGGCACGGCCGATTTCCTTCCCCATCCTTCCCTCACCCGAGCTTGCGCTCCGTCTCTAATGACCTCGTTGTCGACGGGACGTTAAACACTAATCTCCCCCCCCCCCACCACCACCCTCTCCACTGCACTGGCGGAGCTGTATCTATCACAACAGAGTGGTATAGCGCATTGTCCATTACTACTGCCGTATTGGGAGTAATACTCCGCAGCAGAACATAAGAAAATCTGGAATGAAGCTACAGGCAGAGCCAGCGTAGAGGACGATTATCCTGTCACCATTGCCAATCTGTGCTTTCTCGTTCCTTGTGCTGTCAGATCTGTCCACCCCTTGAAAACGTGTAACACTCATTAACCGCCGGCCGTGGTGGCCGAGCGGTTCTAGGCGCTTCAGTCTGGAACCGTGCGACCGCTCCGGTCGCAGGTTCGAATCCTGCCTCGAGCATGGATGTGTGTGATGTCTTTAGGTTATTTAGGTTTAAGTATTTCTAAGTTCTAGGGGACTGATGACATCAGATGTTAAGTCCCATAGTGCTCGGAGCCATCTGAACCATTTTTTTAAAAAAAGTACATAAAATCTTAATTGTGTAATTAAAAATTGTATTTCCGAAAGCCGTGGCTCAAATGCAATTACTGTAATTCAGTAGACTCAGAACATACAGTTTAATATCCTGTCAAAGTTTCATGTCAATGGCTACAGTTTTTCCTGAAAAGCAGGAAAGCCAAGTCACTAAATTTAACATTGTCGGGATAGGGCGTTTCAACTCCCCTTAAGCGCAGCAGCTGTTATGTCCACCACTACTGTAACATCTAAAATCGGACCGCCATTATTGCACTTGAGTTAAAAAAAAACTGCGCACTAAGCACACAAATTCGCGACCTTCGCCACGTATCGGAATTTCCCTTCCAACGCTCGATAACTTCGCAGCCGGTGAACGTGTTCTTGGACGACACCTTTCACTGCGAATCTCGTGATCAGACATGCTACACTGTTGTTATCAGCGCAACGCCAACATAAAAACACTCTTTCACAACACCTTCCACTGCATAACATTTCAACGACCAAAATTACACCTGACAAAGAGAACTAACGAACACATAAGTATCTAATGCGCGACGCCACGGGGTACTGCTTATCCTCGGCGTGGCAACAGGGGCGCTTTAGCAACCGAACCGCCGTCAGAGTGGTAGGGAAAGCCGGTTCGCCATTGGCGTTACCTTGGTAACGGCGTCACGTCCCCTCCGATGAGCCAAACGTCAAAAGTCGCAACTAATTTTAAACGCACTAGACGAAGGGCGCGTTTCATCCTCGCGATCTTTAAGTCGTCGCGAGAGAATTACGGATGTCCTCAAAAACTCCAGTGGCAGACACAACAGAGGCGTTGTGCGTCAGAGGATTAATATTGGAATTCCGTCTGTGTATGTTCCGGGTGCTTCTTCCTATATACACTCCTGGAAATTGAAATAAGAACACCGTGAATTCATTGTCCCAGGAAGGGGAAACTTTATTGACACATTCCTGGGGTCAGATACATCACATGATCACACTGACAGAACCACAGGCACATAGACACAGGCAACAGAGCATGCACAATGTCGGCACTAGTACAGTGTATATCCACCTTTCGCAGCAATGCAGGCTGCTATTCTCCCATGGAGACGATCGTAGAGATGCTGGATGTAGTCCTGTGGAACGGCTTGCCATGCCATTTCCACCTGGCGCCTCAGTTCGACCAGCGTTCGTGCTGGACGTGCAGACCGCGTGAGACGACGCTTCATCCAGTCCCAAACATGCTCAATGGGGGACAGATCCGGAGATCTTGCTGGCCAGGGTAGTTGACTTACACCTTCTAGAGCACGTTGGGTGGACGGGATACATGCGGACGTGCATTGTCCTGTTGGAACAGCAAGTTCCCTTGCCGGCCCGCATCTCGTGGTCGTGCGGTAGCGTTCTCGCTTCCCACGCCCGGGTTCCCGGGTTCGATTCCCGGCGGGGTCAGGGATTTTCTCTACCTCGTGATGGCTGGGTGTTGTGTGCTGTCCTTAGGTTAGTTAGGTTTAAGTAGTTCTAAGTTCTAGGGGACTTATGACCACAGCAGTTGAGTCCCATAGTGCTCAGAGCCATTTGAACCATTTTTTTCCCTTGCCGGTCTAGGAATGGTAGAACGATGGGTTCGATGACGGTTTGGATGTACCGTGCACTATTCAGTGTCCCCTCGACGATCACCAGTGGTGTACGGCCAGTGTAGGAGATCGCTCCCCACACCATGATGCCGGGTGTTGGCCCTGTGTGCCTCGGTCGTATGCAGTCCTGATTGTGGCGCTCACCTGCACGGCGCCAAACACGCATACGACCATCATTGGCACCAAGGCAGAAGCGACTCTCATCGCTGAAGACGACACGTCTCCATTCGTCCCTCCATTCACGCCTGTCGCGACACCACTGGAGGCGGACTGCACGATGTTGGGGCGTGAGCGGAAGACGGCCTAACGGTGTGCGGGACCGTAGCCCAGCTTCATGGAGACGGTTGCGAATGGTCCTCCCCGATACCCCAGGAGCAACAGTGTCCCTAATTTGCTGGGAAGTGGCGGTGCGGTCCCCTACGGCACTGCGTAGGATCCTACGGTCTTGGCGTGCATCCGTGCGTCGCTGCGGTCCGGTCCCAGGTCGACGGGCACGTGCACCTTCCGCCGACCACTGGCGACAACATCGATGTACTGTGGAGATCTCACGCCCCACGTGTTGAGCAATTCGGCGGTACGTCCACCCGGCCTCCCGCATGCCCACTATACGCCCTCGCTCAAAGTCCGTCAACTGCACATACGGTTCACGTCCACGCTGTCGCGGCATGCTACCAGTGTTAAAGACTGCGATGGAGCTCCGTATGCCACGGCAAACTGGCTGACACTGACGGCGGCGGTGCACAAATGCTGCGCAGCTAGCGCCATTCGACGGCCAACACCGCGGTTCCTGGTGTGTCCGCTGTGCCGTGCGTGTGATCATTGCTTGTACAGCCCTCTCGCAGTGTCTGGAGCAAGTATGGTGGGTCTGACACACCGGTGTCAATGTGTTCTTTTTTCCATTTCCAGGAGTGTATTTCGCGAAATTAGCACAATGAAAAATCCCAGAAATTAGAGGTGATAAGCGGTAACATTTTTTTTTCGCGGCAGTCGCGGATGCAACTGGGAAAGGGAAAAGAGATAGTGATATCAGAAGTGCCCTCCGTCACACACTGTAACGTGGCTTACGGGATACAGATGCACAGGTATTGGAGCAAATAATTTTTGATCAACCGAACCCAGTGGATGACTGTGACCACTTCAGCCGCTGTTACCTGGAATTATGTTAGAAGAAATTGATTATATTTCCATTGGCCCTTATATATAATCATAACTTATTTAGGCCTTGACCTCTGGCAGACTAATTACAAAGATGGACACTGTGACCAAGAATGCACACAATTATTATAGTGCCTGCCTAGATGTCACACGCTTCATTTGGTTTGGTGCGTGCGCTCACTCGCTAGCTGAATCCTGACCCCCGTCTCCCACGCATATCTATCTGAACACAGCATGCCTGAATTACACACCATTGCTCCGCTCTCGATCCTACGCCTCTTCGTTGCCGTACAGGGCGCAGAGTCACAGAGCCTGTTGTTCACACAACTACATCCATTATTGTCACGTCTCACTGAATAACACTTAGCGGATGCAGAAAACTTCGAAGATGCAACAGTTCTGTCGAACAGACTGCCAGCTCTACACTTGCCCGTCCTCTTGTGAAGTACTGTTGCGTGGTACGTGACGCTTAGCACACAGGAATGGCGGAAGACAACGAAAAAGTTCAGAGGAGGACAGCTCGACCTGCATTAAGCACAAGAGGGTTGAGAGTGCACCGGATATGATAAGGGAGTTGGGATGGCAACCATAAAAACAAGGGCGCTTTTCGCTGCGATGAGATCTTTCCATGAAATCAAAATTACCAACTTTCATCTCCGAAGGCCAGATTTGTTGATTCCACCTCCGTTGAGAGACATGCCCGTCGTAATAAAACAAGAAGAATCAGAGCTCGCACGCAAAGATTTAGGTTTTCATTTTGTCCAAGTGCGATTCGGGAATGGAATGGTAGAGAAATAGTCTGAAAGTGGCCCTGTGAATCCTTTGGCAGACACTTCATCTGCCCTTTTTCAAAGTCGCTTATGTCAGTGGACTGCCGCCTGGAGCGCTGAAAAGTAATTCCTCCGAATTTTTTATTCTGTTTTCAATATCGGTTAATGTAATACATGTGCATATTAATCGGTCGATTTTCTTGTTTCGCAAGGAAGTTGTGCATCCCTCTCCCGCTAGAGGGCTCCGAATTGTAGCGTGTAACGTACCGATGTCGATGCATGTGAAACAATGTGCTATAATTGAGTTTCGAATTCGAATTGTTCCTCCACACATGTCTTTCAACATGCAGTGCCACACCACACACATGCGATGCCACATCTGCTACAACCCGATGCCTTGGGTCCACTGTCATTGATCATCCTCCATAGTTGGCCCCATACGATTTTCATTTGCTTCCAAAACTTCAAGAACACCTTCGAGGACTTCTCTTTGATTGTGATAAAGCGGTGCAAGCAGCTGAGCCTGTAGCTCCGTCAACACAGCCAAATGTTCTACAGTGACGACCTCAACGAACTGGTCCCACGTCAGGGTGATTATGTCGAGAAATAAATACGTTGACATGGCGAATAAAGATGTAGAATGTTAACAATGTTCGTTTTATTTAAAAAGCTTTAAGATCTTTCATATAAAAAATTCAGAGACATTAATTTTCAGCACGCCTTCGTATAATGATTCCATATTCGTCTCTGCTCCGTTTATATATTTTCGTTACCATGTTACATGCACGCAACGCCATCAGGCGCAGTTGGCAGTGGTCACACAAAGTTTTATTCACCTGTGTACGTTCTCTCAATTGGATCGGAAGTCTTCTAAATGTCTTCACAGAAGGATGAAGACGGCAGCACTAACAGTCCATTGGTCACTACATGCACACACACTGATCGACCGTACCGCAGCGACTATAGCAAATTTCCAGCGTAATGCCTTCTACAGTGGACCAAACAGATGCTAGACACATGGGGACAAGTCTGGACTGTTAGGTGGATTTTCAAGAGGTTGATATGGTAGCAAATTAAGTTTTTCACGAGTTAGAGCTGAAGTATACAGTGGTGTGTTGTGCAAGAGGAAATCGTGAATAGGTTGCCTGTGGCGTTTGTTGCGATACACAGCCTTGGGGTTATCCCGCAGCTTGCATAGTAGGCTACCTTCACCACCTTTGGCCATGCACGTGGCCAATAAGCAACCCATCTTTTGAGTCCCAAAACACAGTTGCAAAACCTTTCCAGGCTGACTGTAGCCTTGGTTTTCTTCGGTTCCTGCTCAGTAGCCTCCCTTCACTCAATATTCTGTCTCTTGTTTTCTCGGGTGCAGTAATTGTCCAATGTTTCGTCGCATGTCACGATACGGACCAGAAATGCCTCTCCTCCTGGAAAGCGATTCATTAGTAGACTAATCAACAAGAAGTCTTTCCAATTTTGTTCTGTGCCTCGGTTAGATGACGTGGAACTCGACGTTATTCCGTATCTAAGTTTGTCCAGTAAAACGATATGGCACTTCGCGTGATGCACCCTCTCGATAACGGAAATACGGCAATCGCCTTCCGTAACCTCACACACGGATTGTATATTGTCTTGGCTAACGTTTTCAAATGGTTCAGATGGCTCTGAGCACTATGCGACTTACCTTCTGAGGTCATCAGTCGCCTAGAACTTAGAACTAATTAAACCTAACTAACCTAAGCACATCACACACATCCATGCTCGAGGCAGGATTCGAACCTGCGACCGTAGCGATCGCTCGGTTCCAGACTGTAGCGCCCAGAACCGCACGGCCACTCCGGCCGGCCGCTAACGTTTTGCCGGACGCTGTTTATGGCGACCATTTCGAAACTTTAGGGCCCAATCGGATACTACAGCTTTACTAAGAGTAGCATCACCAAATTATTTTTGGAGTATCTTCAAAACATCACTTGATTTCACACTTCCGTTGGCCAGAAATCAAATAATAACGCGTTGCTTAACAAACGCTGATACTTCCTGTTCACTCCTAGAGACACTGAAATGGCAGATCTGACTGAGTCGGCCGTGTGCATGGTTATCACTTTTCCATTCCTCCGCAGACGAGTCAAATGAACGCGGTTGCGGTTTATGCAGGGCGAACAGCAGAGATAGTAAATACACTCCTGGAAATGGAAAAAAGAACACATTGACACCGGTGTGTCAGACCCACCATACTTGCTCCGGACACTGCGAGAGGGCTGTACATGCAATGATCACACGCACGGCACAGCGGACACACCAGGAACCGCGGTGTTGGCCGTCGAATGGCACTAGCTGCGCAGCATTTGTGCACCGCCGCCGTCAGTGTCAGCCAGTTTGCCGTGGCATACGGAGCTCCATCGCAGTCTTTAACACTGGTAGCATGCCGCGACAGCGTGGACGTGAACCGTATGTGCAGTTGACGGACTTTGAGCGAGGGCATATAGTGGGCATGCGGGAGGCCGGGTGGACGTACCGCCGAATTGCTCAACACGTGGGGCGTGAGGTCTCCACAGTACATCGATGTTGTCGCCAGTGGTCGGCGGAAGGTGTACGTGCCCGTCGACCTGGGACCGGACCGCAGCGACGCACGGATGCACGCCAAGACCGTAGGATCCTACGCAGTGCCGTAGGGGACCGCACCGCCACTTCCCAGCAAATTAGGGACACTGTTGCTCCTGGGGTATCGGCGAGGACCATTCGCAACCGTCTCCATGAAGCTGGGCTACGGTCCCGCACACCGTTAGGCCGTCTTCCGCTCACGCCCCAACATCGTGCAGCCCGCCTCCAGTGGTGTCGCGACAGGCGTGAATGGAGGGACGAATGGAGACGTGTCGTCTTCAGCGATGAGAGTCGCTTCTGCCTTGGTGCCAATGATGGTCGTATGCGTGTTTGGCGCCGTGCAGGTGAGCGCCACAATCAGGACTGCATACGACCGAGGCACACAGGGCCAACACCCAGCATCATGGTGTGGGGAGCGATCTCCTACACTGGCCGTAATCCACTGGTGATCGTCGAGGGGGCACTGAATAGTGCACGGTACATCCAAACCGTCATCGAACCCATCGTTCTACCATTCCTAGACCGGCAAGGGAACTTGCTGTTCCAACAGGACAATGCACGTCCGCATGTATCCCGTGCCACCCAACGTGCTCTAGAAGGTGTAAGTCAACTACCCTGGCCAGCAAGATCTTCGGATCTGTCCCCCATTGAGCATGTTTGGGACTGGATGAAGCGTCGTCTCACGCGATCTGCACGTCCAGCACGAACGCTGGTCCAACTGAGGCGCCAGGTGGAAATGGCATGGCAAGCCGTTCCACAGGACTACATCCAGCATCTCTATGACCGTCTCCATGGGAGAATAGCAGCCTGCATTGCTGCGAAAGGTGGATATACACTGTACTAGTGCCGACATTGTGCATGCTCTGTTGCCTGTGTCTATGTGCCTGTGGTTCTGTCAGTGTGATCATGTGATGTATCTGACCCCAGGAATGTGTCAATAAAGTTTCCCCTTCCTGGGACAATGAATTCACGGTGTTCTTATTTCAATTTCCAGGAGTGTATTTCAGGATTTGACTGAAAAGACTAATTCGAATAAAACCTTGCGTATAACGTGTGTCCAATTCTTATTGGTTACAGAGATAAGTTTTCATTTCGCATATTGGTACCCTCGATATTAGGGTTTACTTATCGACGTCATTTTCCCTTTAAAGTACAAGTTACGAAGATGTTCAAAAAATGGCTCTGAGCACTATGCGACTTAACTTCTGAGGTCATCAGTCGCCTAGAACTTAGAACTAATTAAACCTAACTAATCTAAGGACATCACACACATCCATGCCCGAGGCAGGATTCGAACCTGCGACCGTAGCGGTCGCTCGGTTGTAGACTGTAGCGCCTAGAACCGCTCGGGCACTCCGGCCGGCTACGAAGATGTGCTCGAGTTTACACAATTGAATTTTTCAGCTGATCATGACTTGTTGGCCAGTTCTACCTCCCGTTCAGACATGTCACAGGCGCATCGTCTTTATTACACGACCGTTTTAACCAAACTGTCCTGTAACTGGTACAAAACCCACAAGAGACAGTCAATTTAAATCGGTGTAAGTTATTCACTACCAGATAAAGAAATATGAATTAGTACTAGTGACTGTCAACACATACCTACTTATATTTTGATTTCCCATGTTAAATTGTATGTACAAATGAGAGGCCCCTGTCAAAGCATGTTGAACACCGCTGAGGATGAGGGATGAGGTGTAGACCATAAATCTCAGAGTCCGTTCCCAGTAGTATTCGCAGAACCGCCGATCGCTTCCCCGTCCGACAGGAAACGCGAGGCAGGTAAAAGTCGACCAGGTCTATGTTCGTCGCGTATCAGAAAAGGAAGCCACACTGGCGCCGCGCGTCTGAAGTCATACAATGCAATGTATATTTCCAGGATGTGCCGGACAATAGGGTGTTTTTAGCAAGCCGTGTCCACGAGGTGCGTGCCGCTTAAAGGTCAGAGTCCCAGAAGAACTGCTATTGTAGAGGGAAACGTGGGAAGTCAAACGACGACGAAAAACACGGACTGTTAAGAAAACATCTTAGGAAGTGGAACGGAAACAGAATGGTGGGATTTCTTTGTAGCGCATGAGACGCCGACACCCGCCAGAAACGTAAAGACAGCTCCTATTGGTTCACATACATAATCCAAGAGTGAGAGTAGAGTGCGTAGCTGTGCTTACAGAGATCCGACCATGATGGCAAGCGCGCAAATGCAGGCACAGACAGAGTGAAACGTACTATTCAGCGAACCAAAACTGCGCAACGCTGTAAAACACAGAGCCGGAAGTTTTCCTTGTCGGAAGCGCTCTGCAAACAGTCACTTCTCTTCCAGATTTGGACTTCTGTGCTTCTAGGCTTCACTTCCAGACCTCGTCTTCGAAACTTCTGCCCATCTCGGCTCTCATCAGACTGAGTTGAACTTAGACGCAGGCAGGGACGAGTTGTTGGTACCAAGCCAATAACTGATTTTGCAGCCACTTCAGCTGCCACATGCAGATTCTAAGCATGGTAAGACCCAGCTGGAACAGCGAAGTGAATTACAGGAAAGACGAAGCTTTCGTAACGGTGTTCAGTAACTCCAGTCTGAAATTTGATATTCTCGGCACTCTCTTGCCACTGAAGATCTCGGAATATGGAATTCCCGAACGATTTCAGAAATGGAATGTCCCATACGTCTAGCGTCAACTACCACTCCGCGTTCATAGTGTGTGGCCATAATCACATCAGAAACCTCTTCGCATTAATTACCTGAGTACAAATGACAACTCCGCCAACGCACTACCCTTTTATAATGGCTCTGAGCACTACGGGACTTAACTACTGTGGTCATCAGCCCCCTAGAACTTAGAACTACTTGAACCTAACTAACCTAAGGACATCACACACATCCATGCCCGAGGCAGGATTCGAACCTGCGACCGTAGCGGTCGCGCGGTTCCACGCTGTAGCACCTTGAGCCGCTCGGTCACCCAGGCCGGCTACCCTTTTATATCTTGTGAACTAGGGGATTGATGACCTCAGCAGTTAAGTCCCATAGTGCTCAGAGCCATTTGAACCATTTTTAAACAGATTTATTGGAAGGATGCACAGGAAACGTAGCCCAGCAGCAAAGGAAGTAGCTTACAAAACTCTCGTTCGATTAATACTTAAATACTGCTTGTCAGTATGGGATCCACACCAGGTAAGATTGACGTTTATTTTATTTTTATTTATTCTTCACAAATACAGCCTAAAATCTGAAGAGCTAAAATAGGCCATATTTTCTTGGATAATAATAAATTTATGTATTAACTATTATTTCTGATAATTTTTTAATATTACAACTACTACTACTACAAAACTGCAATAGAACCCTTAATCAGTTACTAAAACTACTATGAGCACTACAGGGTGGTGGTTGTTGGGATGTTTAAGGGGGACTAAACAGCGAAGTCATCAGTCCCCCATTCCAAAAACAGGCGAGACATAAATTCACGAAGCAGGTAAAACCCCAAGGGGAAGGAGACTCCCCCTCCAGGCCCTAAAAGAACACAAATGCGGCAACGAACACTACAGACACGAAGAGTACAGATGAACACCAGACAAAAAGAAACAGAAGAAAAGAAGAAGGCCGGAGACTGGTTGACTGACCTTGACAACAAAAAAAGGGAAAGAGTCAACCATCCGACGACACACCAAAACAGCAACAAATATTGAGAGACGCGAGGACAAAAGACACAGAAAGGGAAAGGTGCAGGACCTCCCTAAATGGAACCATAAAAAGGACTACCACGGATAAAATTTAAAACGTCATCAGCCATGGAGGCATCGTCACATAAAATCAAAGGCAAAGTGCCCGGGAGATTAAAAGACTGCCGGAGGGTGCGCAGTCGGGGACACTCCAACAAAAGGTGGGCGACCGTCAGCCGGGACCCACACCGACACAGGGGGGGATCCTCCTGACGCAAAAGATGACCGTGCGTCAGGTAGGTATGGCCGATGCGCAGCCGACACAGGATGACAGAGTCCCTGCGAGAAGCCCGCAGGGAGGAGCGCCACACATCGGTCGTCTCCTTGACAGCCCGCAGTTTATTCGGGGCTGTCATGCCATGCCACTCAGCAGTCCACATCCCGAGTACCTTACGGCGCAACACCAGCTGCTGATCGCGAGCCGTGAGGCCGATCGCCAAAGCTGGGGCGTCGATCGCCCCTTTGGCCAGCCTGTCAACACGTTCGTTCCCCGGGATGCCAACGTGACCTGGCGTCCAAATAAAGACCACCGAACGACCAGAGCGGGTAATGGCGGAAACAGACTCCTGAATAGAGGACACCAGAGGAGAAGAGGTATAGCAGCGGTCGATGACCTGGAGGCCGCTCAGGGAGTCACTGCAGATGACGATGGACGTACCTGAGCAGGAACGCATATGCTCAAGAGCGCGCAATATGGCCACCAGCTCTGCAGTAAAAATACTGCAGCCAGCCGGCAAGGAGCGCTGTTCAACATGGGCAGCGTGAGGAAAAGCGTAGGCAGTGCGACCATCAACCAGGGAACCATCAGTGAAGACAGTCTCACAGCCCGAAAATGAGGCGAGGAGCGCAAGAAAACGGCGACGGAGGGCCACAGGCGCAACCGAGTCCTTGGGTCCCTGTGCCAAGTCCAGACGGATGGACGGCTGGGGCAAACACCAGGGAGGCGTAGGTGCACGGACCCGGAAGGGAGGCAGAAGACGGAATGACCCCAGTTCCGACAGCAGGGACTGGACGCGGACAGCTATGGAAAGCCCAGACCTAGGTCGCCGTTCAGGCAGATGGAGGACCATGGCAGGGAAAAGCAGGCGACGATTGGGATGGCCCGGCGAGCAACGCACGTGGACAGCATAGTCGGCGAGCAGTCGATGGCGGCGAATCCGCAGCGGGGGAACCCCGGCCTCCACCAGTAGACTATCCACGGGGCTCTTACGAAAAGCGCCAGTTGCAAGCCGAACCCCACAGTGGTGTATGGGGTCTAACAACTTCAACACTGAGGGTGATGCAGACCCACAGGCCAGGCTCCCATAATCAAGCCTGGACTGCACAAGGGCTCTGTATAATCGCAACAGCGTGCAGCGATCCGCACCCCAAGATGTGTGGCTCAGGCAGCGGAGGGCGTTGAGGTGCCGCCAGCACTTTTGCTTCGCTGAGTAATATGAGGAACCCATGTGAGCCGGGCATTAAAGACGAGTCCTAAGAAGCGGCAAGTGTCTACCACTTCAAGCACGTGGCCGTCGAGGTAAAGTGCAGGTTGAGGATGGACCGTCCGACGCCTGCTGAAGTGCATAACTCGAGTCTTGGCTGCAGAGAACTGAAAACCATCAGTCAGAGCCCATGATGCTGCCTTGCGAACGGCTACTTGCAGCCTGCGTTCGGCGACTCCCGTAGTCGTGGAGCCAAATGAGATGCAGAAGTCGTCGGCATACAAAGAAGGAGGCACCGACGACCCCACGGCTGCAGCCAGACCATTAATGGCCACTAGAAATAAGGAGACGCTCAACACCGAGCCCTGCGGGACCCCATTTTCCTGTATATACGATGAACTAGAGGCGGCATCCACTTGCACCCGGAAAGAGCGGCGCAATAAGAAGGTTTGAAGAAAAGCCGGGAGCTGACCACGAAGATCTCACTCGTGCAACGTAGCAAGGATGTGATGCCTCCATGTGGTGTCATACGCCTTCTGCAGATCAAAAAAGACAGCAACGAGATGCTGACGTCGGGCAAAGGCCGTACGGATAGCAGATTCCAGCCGCACCAAATTGTCCGCTGCAGACCGGCCCCGACGGAAGCCACCCTGGGATGGAGCGAGGAGACCGCGCGACTCAAGGACCCAACACAAACGCCGCCCCACCATACGTTCGAGCAATTTGCACAAAACGTTGGTGAGGGTAATGGGACGATAGCTGTCCACCGCCAGTGGGTCCGCACCGGGTTTCAAGATGGGGACAATAACACCCTCTCGCCATTGCGACGGGAACACGCCCTCGCTCAAAATGCGGTTAAAGATGGTGAGGATGTGTCTCTGGCAGTCCCTGGAGAGATGCTTCAGCATCTGTGCGTGGATGCAGTCTGGTCCTGGTGCCGAATCAGGGCAGTCGGCGAGGGCAGCGAGGAATTCCCTCTCGCTGAAAGGAGCATTGTATTTTTCAGAACGACGCGTGTGGAATGATAACGGCGTCTGCTCGGCTCGCTCCTTTAGAGAGCGAAAGGCGGGGAGATAAGTTGCAGTCGCAGAGCTCTGAGCAAAGTGCGCAGCAAGGTGTTCAGCAATGGCGGCAGCGTCCGTGCAGACAGCGCCGTCCAAGGAGATCCCAGGGACACCTATAGGGGTCTGGTATCCATAAATCCGCCGGATCCGGGACCACACGAGCGAGGGGGAGACACGGGAGCCCAAGGATGAGACATACCTCTCCCAGCACTCCTGCTTACGCCGTGCGATAAGGCGACGGGCCAAGGCACGGAGCCTCTTAAAGGCGATGAGGGTCTCTAGAGACGGGTGCCGCCTATGACGCTGGAGAGCCCGCCTACGGTCGCGAATAGCCTCAGCAATCTCCGGCGACCACCAGGGGACAGCCTTCCTCCGAGGGAGTCCAGAAGAGCGGGGGATGGCAGCCTCGGCCGCCGAAATGATTGACGTGGTTAAGACACGGACCACCTCGTCAATGTCACCCTGTGGGGGAGACTCAATGGTTGCAGCGGAAGTAAAAGCCGGCCAGTCTGCCCTGTGGAGAGCCCAGCGGGGCAGGCGCCCAGAAGAATGACACTGGGGCAGTGACAAATAGATGGGAAAATGGTCACTACCACACAGGTCAGGATGCACTCTCCAGTGGAGGGATGGGACAAGTCCGGGGCTGCAAAGAGAGAGATCGATGGCCGAGAACGAGCCGTGGGCCACACTGAAATGCGTGGGAGCACCGGTGTTCAAGAGGCTAAGGTCGAGCTGAGCCAACAAATGCTCCACGGTACGACCGCGGTCATCAGAGACAGTCCCACCCCATAGAGGGTTGTGGGCATTGAAATCGCCCAGCAACAAGAAAGGTGGCAGCAATTGGGTTATCAGTGCAGCCAGGACAGGCAGCGCGACATCACCATCCGGTGGAAGGTAAAGACTGCAGACGGTAATAGCCCGCGGCGTCCACACCCTAACAGCGACAGCCTCTAAAGGTGTTTGTAGAGGGACAGACTCGCTGTGAAGAGAGTTAAGAACATAGATGCAGACGCCATCAGACACCCTTTCATAAGCTGCTCGGTTCCTATAATAACCCCGATAGCCATGGAGGGCGGGGGTTCGCATTGCTGGAAACCAAGTTTCCTGCAGAGCAATGCAAAGGAAAGGATGAAGGCTGATAAGTTGGCGGAGCTCAGATAGATGGTGGAAGAAACCGCTGCAGTTCCACTGGAGGACGGTATTGGCCATGGATGGAAAGGCGTGAAGGGACTGGGGAGGCAGATTACGCCTCCGAGGCCCCTGCTGCTACTGAGTCACCACCTGTACAACAGCCATCCATTGCGTCCGAGGGACTGGCGAGATCCAGGTCCTCAGCGGACACCAGGATCTCCACCTCATCTTCGGACGCAGAGTGAGAAGGTTGCGGTGGGACAGGTGCCACCGCAATGTCAGTATGCTTGGGAGCCTTTTTCTTGGTCTGCTTTGCGCGCTGTGCCTTAGGTTGTTCTGGCTGGGAGTGCCGCACCGGGTCAGTCTCAGGGACTGAAGACGACCGTGACGCCCTACGACCAGCGACCGGTGGTTGGTTCATATACTTGCGGGTGTCTGCTGTGCCGCTGGTCGGAACTTGCGAATGGAGGTCCCCAAGGGACCCCTTCCTTGCGAGGGTAGCCGAAGAAGTCTTACGCTTCTCCGACTGGGAAGGGGAAACTGATGTCCCCGATTGTTGGGGGGGGAGGGTGCTCCTGAAGTAGATGGAGCAGGAGCAACAGGTTGTGAAGTGCCCCCCACAAGCAAGGGGGCTGGTGGATGCTGACCGATCTTAGAGCCGAGTTGGGATGATGGAAGAACCGTCGTTGCAGCAGCGGCGTAGGTTGACGTCATTGCCACAGGATGGAGCCGCTCGTATTTCCGTCTAGCCTCGGGGTAGGTCAGGCGGTCCAGGGTCTTATATTCCATTATCTTCCTTTCTTTCTGGAATATCCTACAGTCCGGCGAGCAGGGGGAATGGTGTTCTCCGCAGTTAACACAGGTAGGAGGCGGGGCACATGGAGTATCAGGATGCGAAGGACGTCCACAATCCCGACACGTGATGCTGGAAGTACAGCGAGATGACATGTGCCCGAACTTCCAGCATTTAAAGCACCGCATCGGAGGAGGGATATATGGCTTCACATCACAACGGTAAACCATCACCTTAACCCTTTCGGGTAAGATATCACCCTCAAAGGCCAAGATGAAGGCACCGGTGGCTACCTGATGATCCCTCGGACCCCGATGGTCGCGCCGGATGAAGTGAACACCTCGTCGTTCGAGGTTGGCGCGTAATTCATCGTCGGACTGCAGAAGACGATCCCTGTGGAATATAATACCCTGGACCATGTTGAGACTCTTATGCGGCGTGATGCTAACTGAAACATCCCCCAACTTGTCACAATTGAGCAACATCCGGGACTGGGCAGAGGATGCCGTTTTGATGAGCACAGAACCAGAGCGCATCTTGGACAAGCCCTCCATCTCCCCAAACGTGTCCTCTAAATGCTCCACAAAAAACTGGGGCTTGGTTGACATAAACGATTCCCCATCAACTCGCGTACACACAAGGAACCGGGGTGAATATTCTCCACTGCCTTCTTTTGCCATAGGTTCCTCCCATGGAGTGGCCAGGGAGGGAAATGATCGTGGTTCGTATTTCCTGCCGTTGAGGTTAGACCTCGATCGCTTAGAGACTGCTGGTGGAGGCCCACCAGCGAGAGATGATGTACCACGCTTCATTGCGGGTCATCCGCCCTGATGCCACCTACTCCGACCAAGGGCCCTCCCCACGGGCGCCACCCAGCCGCAGCAATAGCCACCTGGCAGGATGGCCATTGCCGGGAGTCCTGATGCCCCAGAGAAATGGGCATCTACTCCTTGGTATACGTGGGGAGTTAACGGCGCAGGCATCAGTAGAGCGATCCCTGTGTTGTCAGGGGGCTACAACCAACAGGGTACATGGCGGCCCCACCACAACGGACTGGCTACCGTGCTGGATCTTAGGTGCAATAAAGTCCAAGGTCGTCGTCGCAGTTAAAAGCAACACTGCAGAGTGCAGCGTGGTAATCGTACCCAAGAGATGGAAAACGAGCAGGACACCATTGCAACGACGAAAAAGCCGGCTAAAGGTCTCAATGCACGACGGATACAGTGCACCATGTAAGGCGCCCTTCCCCAATTGGCTCGCTCTTCGGAATAATTTAGAAAGATGGAGGCCAAACCCGAGAGGGGACCATCACAGAAGGCCGAAACATTTGAGACTCCTTTTAGTCGCCTCTTACGACAGGCAGGAATACCGCGGGCCTATTCTAACCCCCGAACCCGCAGGGGGAAGCACTACAGAATGTGTTCTGTGTTTGTTCATTTGTTTTGGTGCATTTAACCCGCCGATGGTTGTTTCCGCTACTGGATCCCCCATCATACTACCGAGGTCAACAGCCATTGTGTGCTGGATTCCTTGGACGTCGGGCAACACATCAGCAGCATTTTCACTACAACAAGCAACTCCACAAATTAAGATTACGTCTTAAGAGTCCACACTCCCATGATCACTTGCACCAATGCAATGTAAATTCTTAAGAAACAATTACATTCGGTGGTCACCGACCTCAGATGTCTTCTCGACATTTGCAGAGTATGTTGTAGCTGGGATACCAGCATGCTGATGTGTTGTTCAATGCCTCGTGATGCCTTCCTTGGCCTTCCTGGATACTGCGGCTGCAGTATCGTTCAAGATGCGCCAGGTCGACTCGCTCTTTAGTGCTGCTTTGGAACCCAACATCCTTAATGCCTGACGGGCATTACCCGGCACATCATCGTAGAACGCGCAGTCCCACAATGTGGGTTCTGGTGTGCCGACACTCCCGCAGGCGCAACTATCATTCATCTGCCTTTTGATTTTGTGTAGATACGCAGCATACGGGCACGGCCAGTCAGGTAATTTGTCAACCCATTCTACGGGTTAAGAAATCTCATTTTTAGTCTCTCCCTTATGTTAGAGAGAAATTCGTATTTTCTCCTGCCTGTGACTGGAGTGTTCCGTTCATTTTAACATAGTTGTAATATGCAATCTTTTATTAACTTTTTCGTATTGACCTCAGTTAAAAGCTTCCTTCGTACTTCCATCCAATTGCCTTTCTTTAGCCAATAAAAGACTCCCCTTTCCGAATTTTCAAGTATACTGTGGTGGGAATATTCATGGAATTACTAACAAAGCATCATTTAGGGTCGTGGAGTAGGAGCACGCGAAACTTAGCAACACTCCTCGTTGAACTCTTCTCTCTAATGAGGCTGGCTTCACTAGCTGCTACCTACCTGTACGAGTCAAAACTCTCGCAATATGTACATCTTACGACTGATGCTGGTATATATTGGTTTCTTTGCTCTGATTGTTTTCAAGGGCAGCCGATATTGCCTGTCTGCAACGGTTATAATTTTATTCATCGCTTTTGCAACTTTTCTGCCGTGACGCATATTTCCAAATACAGACAGACATGAAAAATACAGGCCATGACGTAAATTTCGTGCTGCACACGCCTGCCATTATCACAGGTAGAGCAATTTTCGTAGTGAAAAGTCATGTCTACGCGAACCATTGCATTTCTGACACCTTGCTGAGAAATATTAACTTTTTGCTTCACCTACATTTAGTACGCATACATTCGAGCACTGGAACTACTTTCCCAAGATTGAAAACGAACTTAACTTTTTTAAGATGTAGATTTCAGGTTATTACCCCATTTCCAGCGCTACTGGTTGAAATGTTATTGTGCGTACTGGCAAGAACATTAATTTTATATCTGCGCTAGACTAACAACGCCGCTAACAGTCATACAGAACATCACAGAAGATGACAGCTACAGAAAACAAACTGTAGTACTCTAGGCCCAATGAGCGGAACCTCACTCTGCTTTAAATATTAGACATCAACAGGCACCACGAGAACCATCCTGGACAAACTTAACGTACTCTAAACTCTTTGATACTATCAAACGAAACTAATTACCTACTCCATTTTTCTTAAGTTGTACGCCATTGCAAATGGATTTTCCAGCAATTTCTTTTAATTCCTATGATTGTGTCACTTCGTATATTTCGCACTAGCTGTTAATTTCTTCTATGATTGTCAGTTCTTTGCTTTCTTTATTTTAGTATCCCCGCACACGGACACAGTTGAGTTGGCGCGGGTCTCGCGGCAGAGTAGTGCGGAAAGCCATCACGGAAGGCGCGCGCGGAGTGCAGTACGGGCAGACCCGCTGACCCACGTGTTTATTTGCCGGCGGCGACGGACCGGGCCAGTCATTTCTTACGCTTCCGCATCGCGCCGTGTTCTTGATTACGCGTGCTTGCTTTGTTCATTCGCGCTGGTTGCGCTTGTGCTTTTTCCGTGGCAGTCACTACACGGTGTTCGGGCAATCTGCTCCCCCACGTCGAATTTTGCCTCTTCGTCGTTCAGGTCCTTGGTAGAGCATCACAGTCGGCTACAACAGTGACATTTGTGCCAAGTCTGCTCAGCGGCGTTGCTAGTCCAGTGCAGATATAAAATTAATGTTCTTGCCAGTACGCACAATAACATTTCGGCCAGCAGGGCTGGAAATAGGGTAATAACCTGAAATCTACATCTTAAAAAAAGTTAAGTTCGTACTCATTTCAATCTTGGCAAAGTGGTTCCAGTGCTCGAATATATGCATACTAAATGTAGGTGAAGCAAAAAGTTAATATTTCTCAGCAAGGTGTCAGAAATGCAATGGTTCGCGTAGACATGACTTTTCACTAAGAAAATTGCTTCACTTGTGATAATGGCAGGCGTGTGCAGCACGAAATTTACGTCATGGCCTATGTATTTCATGTCTCTCTGTATTTGGAAATTTGTGTCGTGGTCTACGCGATTGTTTGTGTTCAGAATATTTATCATTTACAGCCTAAGTCTGTCTTTAATTTTACACTCAGTGACTTTGGTTCATGCACAAACAGCATAATTCCATATTTCCCCTTATAATATAAACTAATCCCATTGTGCGTTACATATAGGCTCAAAATATACAAAACAATTAACACCTTACCATGCTGTCTGGATGTCCTGTCTGGTAATAATCACACACTGCGCAGCAATACTCCACAAGGGAACGGACAAGCGTAGTGTAGACAGTCTTTCAAATATTCCGTCAACGAAATGCAATCTTTGTTTCGCCTTCGCCACACCATTTTCTTTGTGATGGTTCTAAATTAAGTTTTTCCCAACTGGAATCGCTGGGGATTTACTTGAATCGACAATCTAAGTTTGTAACCCAAATTAAACGGAAATTTTTACTAATCGTGTTGGAGACTTCACTTTTTATTCTCTGGGTAAATGGACATTTTTCGCTTATGCAGATATTTTGTCTAAAACATTCTGTAAATCATTTTGTTTGGCCGTTTGAATCTGATGGCAAAGTTGAGCGGCTGTCTCTACTCCCTACTTCGCACAGTAACGCCCCAGAGTGTTTCGGAAACAGCCAGTAAATTCCACAGTTTTCCAAGGCGCTGTGTCCAGCTGTACCTCCAAGCGAGACTGAATCGTTGCAGGTTTCCACTTCGGTTCCGGCGACCTTGAGCACGCAGCACTGCTGAGCTTTTTCCAGCCAGTCTGGCGTACTCTGGCACCCAGCGAACTTTCCATTCGTACTTTGACAAGACTCTCAAGCCAACAAAAGGCTGAGACGTTGCTTTAGAACATTTGATAATAACAGTCTAAAAATTAACAAGGAAAACCCTACATCATGAAATGTTTTACTGTCACGCAACAAATGAACCGAAGTCGCTCGCATAACTGACGAACTATCTGCCACAGCGTATTAGTGTACGACAGTCTTTTTTTGGCCGTGAACTGTGAAACTGCATTGTGATAAGGTTCGTAAAAATCGATGAACTTAGCAGCAGCGGAAGAGCAATTTACTATATCCGTGTTCCGCTACTCCGTCGGAAAGCAAAACAGCGGCACTCTGAAACGGCCTCTTTTGATCTGCATTGCACTGAAAGTATCTGCACAACAGTAAAATATCGCCGATTTGCGCTGTATGTCTTGTATGGTAACAACTTCGTTGCATTCACTCGCAGTACTTACTGCTGACAAGTGACGTACGCTTTACTCTCCGCCCTCATGCTACGATTCAGTACTGCTCGGTTTTCTCTAGGTTTTTTTCCGCGTTGTTAGTAGTACATTGACAGTGGTACACAGCAGTGCAGATAGGTTTAAGAACGAAGAGTTGTCGGATGTGCATCCTAGTGTATGCACTGACTGCAATGGAAGAGCCGCACGAAACTGTGCTGAGCTGTTCCTGCAGCGATGAAAACCACATTACAGTACTTTTGTTCTTGCATTTGTCTATACTTTGCGTTGTACGTTCTGATGACTGCGTATTAGAGGCTTTTTCACTGTGTGAAGATATTTTTAGGGAAATAAGGGTAGCTGAGGTAACAAACAAAATAAATCACGATCATATTATTACCCTATAACGCGTCACCGAAAACCACGGGTCCCTTGACTAAATCTACATACATACTCTGCAGAACACTATTAACTGCATGACGGAGAACACTTACAAGGAAACATAATTAACCTGGCCTCATGTTTTAAGGATAACAAAAGCACTCTTGCGTATCAGCCCCAGCAATCGATCCTGCGCGAAAATTTGGGCCATAATTTTCACAGTATGCAGTTTGAACCTTCTGAAACCATACCTTTTAAACTTTCGCGCGTACCGGTTGTTTGTCACTCACTCCGCCCCACGGGCGCAGACGCGTAATGCCCTAGCGCCAACTGCACTGCTTGACAAATACTAAGGAACAATTGCCACCTGCTACGGAGCAACCGACAATTACTATGGAACAACCGACCAATAACAGTAAATGCAGAGGGCGGGGCGTGTTAGCTGCAGTGAATCCGGTCCACGAACGCCCTGTATGCATTAGCCAGTTCGTGCACAACAGTGTATGACGAAGGTAGTTGTGGAACCGTTTAGTGTAACTGTGTGGTACAGCAACACGTCTGCGAGACGTCATTTGAGTGCTTACGATCGTGGATGAACAGTTTGACGGCTCGAAGCCGGTCAAAGTATCACTGCTGTGGCCATAGTAATGGGTGTGTCCACAACAGTCATCTCTAGATCGAATAAGACCGCTGAAGGTGGAAATGCTATGCGAAAGCACGCCGGTGGCCACAGAAGGACGACCACACGGCAAGAGAATCGATACGTAGTCTTAGTGGCGAAAAGGAACAGACATTTCACTCCTAGGGAGATTGCTGCAGACCTCGCAACCGCTACCGGTACACGTGTCTCTGTCAGAACCATTTCGTGGCAATTAAATAATGCTGGTTTGTATACTCTGAAGCCTGTTGAATGCATCCCACTTCAACAACCCCATCATCGAGAAACAGCTTATTGATGCTGGGAGCATGTTGCTTGAGGTCAATAGCAGTGGACCAGAGTGCTGTTCTCCGACGGATACCGCTTGTCTGTGGCAAGTGATTGAAGCCACCAAATAGTGTGTGTGGGGGGAGAGAGAGAGAGAGAGAGAGAGAGAGAGAGAGAGAGAGAGAGAAACACGTTACACACTACAGAATGTCCATGAACGCCATCGGTACAGTCTAAGCGTTAAGGTGTGGGCAGTCGAGGTACCGTAACAGCGCAGCAGTATTGCAGGGAGCTTATTCTGGATCACGTCCGTCTTTTTAGGCGTGCAGTAGCTCCCGAAGTTTTGTTTCTGGACGACAATGCCCACCCACACAGTACCGTTGAGATATCGGACACAGTAGAAAGTGAGGCTACTGCAAGTACAGGATGGCCTGCATATTATCTGGACTTCAGCCCTATAGAGCATGCCCCGGGAAGCTCTTGGCAAACGTGTTTCTCAACCAACACCCCTCCCCGAACCGCAAGAACTGAAAACAACCTTCAGAGAGGAGTGTGACAATATTCCAGAAGCACTCCTCAACTGTGTGGTAACCAACTTGCATAATAGGTGCAAAATTTTCGTTAGTGCCCGACGAGGGTATATTCCTTACCGACCTTTCTGATGTCGACCTTTCTGTTGGCAACCTGACATGCGTTAAAAATGAACGTTATTCTGTCTGTTATCCTGCTTCTGCATGTGGTGAAATTTGTACCATTTTTCGTTATAAATATACCACTTCACCTCTATTACGTTTCATGCCATCCATCACTGCCTGTGAATATTTCTTCCTAACAATGTCTCTGTTCCTTATTAACTTTCAAGCAGTGTATTAACAGTGGAGGAGGGATTGATAGTGTTAAGGGGTCCAAACTACAAGATTATCGGTATCTTAATGCATGGTGTGTAAAGCCTGGAGTAGTCCCCAGATAGGAAGGACAGAAAAGACAAATCCCAGTAAACTCGATTGTATCCGAGAATCAAGAGAGAGAAGCAAGCACATGTGAGAGAAGGGTAAAACTGTGAAGGTGGGAGAGCTGCGCCGTCCAGAAAGCAGCTGGATGCCTCTGGGATACCACCATTCAACTGGAGACACACCCTCTGCATCTGACCGGTGCTTCCACACACTCCACTACCACAAGAAAACTAGTTACGCGGAGAAGATAAAACCTCAAGAAAGAGAATGATGACAAGTCTCGGAAGAATTAAAAAGGTGTGAAGGGCAGGAGCCCGGCCACACCAGTGAGCATTGGCAGCTATTGGCCCCCTGTATCAGAGCAGGCGATGGGGCACCCCTCCAATCCCTCAAACCTGCGCGGTCTAGGGCGCCTTGTCACGATTCGTACGGCTCCCCCGTCGGAGGTTCGAGTCCTCCCTGGTGTGTATGTGTGTGTGTGTGTGTGTGTGTGTTGTCCTTAGCGTAAGTTAATTTAAGTTAGATTAAGTTGTGTGTAAGCTTAGGGACCGCTGACCTCAGCAGTTTGCTCTCATAGAACTTGCCACAAATTTCCATTTCCAGTCCCTCAAGTGACCGACGAGTCAAGTATGCCGACGAGCATACTCTACATCACAGAAAGCAGTAAAAAACCACTTTCATGGGTAAAATGTAAACCCAAAACAGCCACTTCGGCATCGCCCACTAGCACCATACGGTGGTCAAATTAGGCTGTTGGCTACTGTGAGTTGGGCACCACACCAACAGCGGGGTGAGTCATCACGACAGAGGATGTGGCCATGGGGCAGTCAACTGTCCCCAATGTGTGTGTGAATTCCTATGGGACCACACTGCTTAGGTCATCGGTCCCAAGACTTACAGACTACTTAAACTAACTTATGCTAAGAACAACACAAACACCCATGCCCGAGAGGACTCGAACCTCCGACATGAGGGGCCGCGCAGTCCGTGACATGACGCCTCAAACCACGCGGCCACTCCGCGCGGCTGTGCCCAATGCAAAGGCGGCAGAGGACAGTAAATTCCCTGAGAGAAGCACACTGTAAGACTGCCATATGGTCGTGGCCTCCTATACAGTTCACAGTTTATTCAGAGAAACCAAGGCACAACAATATGCATTCCAAGCCTCCAATAATTGACTGCATACAGTCAATCGAAGGTCCAGTTCCACTACCAGCATCTCCAAAATCGGCATCCTGGTAGCAAACTTCGCCAACCGATCAGTACGTTTGTTCACTGGGATCCCAACGTGACCAGGGTCCGTACAAAGGCAGCCGACCTTACAGTGGTGGTCATACAGGAGACTATGGATAGAAACAGCCAATGAGCGTCGAGGACAGCATTGGTCAACAGCCTGAGGACTGCTCAAGGAGTCAATACTGATCAGAGAACGACTCACCATTGCATGAACAAATGTAGCGCTGAGTGCTCGAGCAATGGCTATCAATTCTGCAGTGAATACACTGCGTATGTATAGCAGCGAGCATAGTTCACTAGAACTTGTACGAGTGTAGGCAAAACCCGTACGTCCGTCGACCATAGAGCCATCAGTATATATGACATATGGGTCAAGAAATGCATTAAGGACATCCAGGAACAGTAGGCGAAAAACCATAGGGTCTACCGAGTCTTTTGGTCCAAAGTAGAGGTCATGGCAAATCCGAGGACGAGGTACAGACCATGGGGGCACACGAGATTTCTCCTTGACGAGAGGTGACAGTGTGGACAGATGGAGCTAAGAGCAGAGACTCCGTACGCAAACTGCGATGGTGACCCCACACCTTGGCCTCTGTAATCAAATGTAGATCTCCTTACCAAGAAAAGGGACACGGTAGTTCGTATGCTCAGGAGAGTGGCAACTGTGTGTTGGACAGTTCAGCAGCAGTTGTTTGTGCCTGATATGTAGGGGAGGGTCACCATCCTCCACAAGTAGGCTGGTCACAGGGCTGGTCCGAAAGAAACTTGTCCTAAGTCAGAACCCTCAATGGTGTATCAGGTCACGGGTCCACAAAGCTGAAGGCGATGCTGACAAGGGAACCTCCCCATCGCAGCCCCCTCAGATTTAGTTATAAGTTGGCACAGTGGATAGGCCTTGAAAAACTCAACACAGATCAATCGAGAAAACAGGAAGTAGTTGTGTGGAACTATGAAAAAAATAAGCAAGATATACAAACTGAGTAGTCCATGTGAAAGATAGAAAACATCAAGGATAGTGTGAGCTCAGGAGCGCCGTGGTCCCGTCGTTAGGGTAAGCAGCTGCGGAGCAAGGGGTCCTTGGTTCAAGTCTTCCCTCAACTGACAAATTTAATTTTTTATTTTCAGACAATTATCAAAGTTCAGGCATTCACACGTAATCAACTTCGCTCTCCAAAATTCCAGGACATGTTCATATTTGCTTGGACATATGCAGGATTTGACGGTCTACACACGGAAAAATTTGAAAACGTTAAAAACATATGTTTTGATAGAGCACAGGGAAAACTCTGCGACTGTGAAGCTGTTGCATTCATTTGTTCCAGTTTATGTCACAAACTCTTATGTTTTCATCACTTTTTTGGGAGTGATTATCACATCCACAAGAAAACCTAAATCGGGCAAGGTAGAAGAATCTTTTTACCCATTCGCCAAGTGTACAAGTTAGGTGGGTCGACAACATATTCCTGTCATGTGACGCACATGACGTCACCAGTGTCGTATAGAATATATCAGACGTGTTTTCCTGTGGAGGAATCGGTTGACCTATGACCTTGCGATCAAATGTTTTCGGTTCCCATTGGAGAGGCACGTCCTTTCGTTTACTAATCGCACAGTTTCGCGGTGCGGTCGCAAAACACAGACATTAAACTTATTACAGTGAACAGAGACGTCAATGAACGAACGGACAGACCATAACTTTGCGAAAATAAAGAGAGTAAACTTTTCACTCGAGGGAAGACTTGAACCAAGGACCTCTCGTTCCGCGGCTGCTCACGCTAACCACGGGACCACGGCGCTCCTGAGCTCACACTATCCTTGATGTTCCCTATCTTTCACATGGACTACTCAGTTTGTATATTTTGCTTATTTTTTCATAGTTCCACATAACTTCTTCCTGTTTTCTCGATTGATCTGTGTTCAGTTTTTCAAGGCCTATCCACTGTGCCAACTTCTAACTAAATCTGAGGGGGGTGCGATGGGGAGGTTCCCTTGTGAGCAATGCGCCAGGCTCCCATAATTAAGACGCAATAGGATCAGGGATCTGTAGAGCCAAAGAAAGTGTAGAATGGCCTCCACCCCAGCTGGTGTTACTGAGACCGCGAAGAGTATTATGGTGTGACCAGCACATTCGCTTAAGTTTGCAAAGATGGAGAAGTCACGTCAACTGGGCATCAAAGACCAATCCCACAAAATAGTAGGACTCCACACACGGAGTAAAAGTAGTCAGCATGCAAGGAAGGTGACAGTAGACCCTATAGCTGCGGCCACAACATTGATAGCCACTAAAAAAGGTACACACTCAATACAGAGCCCTGTAGGACTCCTTTCTCTTGTGTATGTGGAGTACAGTGAGAAGCACTGACTTGAACCCGGAAAGTATGGCAGGACAAGAAGTTGCAGCCAAAAATCGGGAGCTGGCCCTGAGATCTCACTCATGGTGGGTAATGACAATGTAGTGACGACATGTGGTCTCACAAGCCCTATTCAAGTCGAAGAAGTCAGCGATAATATGTTGACACTGGGCAAAAGCTGACGGAATAGCAGACTCCAGGCAGACAGAATTGTCAGCAGTAGGACAGCCTTGGCGAAAACCGCCCTGGGACGGAGCAAAAAGACTCCAAGACTCAAGGTACCAACATAGCCATCTGCTCACCATACATTTAAGCAACTTGCGGAGAACATTAGTGAGGCTAACTGGACGATAAGTGTCCATCTCAAGGAGCTTTTTATCTGATTTCAGTACTCGTATAATCACGCTTTCTTGCCACTGGAACGGGAACACACAGTCACTCCACATATAGTTGAAAATGGCAAGGGTGAGATATTGGCAATACAATGGTATGTGTTTAAGCATTTGCCTTGAATGTAGTCTGGCCCTGGAGCTGTGTCAGGGCAAAAGGCGACAGCGCTGACGAATTCATACTCACTGAATGGAGCATTATAGGGTTCCAGGTGACGGTAGTAAATGGTAAAGGAAGTGGCTCTATATGCTGTTCCAGGACATGAAATGCAGGTTGATGATTCGCAGACACATAGCCTCACGAGTAATCAAATGCAAAATGTTCGGCAACAGCGTCTGGATCATTTTGAACATCACCATCCTCGAAGATACCAGGTACACCCAGGCGGTACATCGGAAAGTAAGTTTTTTGTCTCAATAATTCAGCTTTGTTTTTATTTTCAGTGTCAGTCAAGGTACTGATAGGTCGAGGGTGCTGTAACCATACTTTGTACTACTGTGCAAAACAGTCATTACTCAATGACAGCGCCAACACGAATACTGTTGTGTTTACATAGGATTTAAATGCTGGTGGGGAGTAGTTTTAAGTCTTTGAAGCCACAAATAAATTTTCATGTCACCGCAGTATTACACTTCATGACTAAAGCCCAAAATAGTTACATTATACTGAAAGAAAAAGTGCTTTCACAGTACTGACTGTTCTGCAGTAATATGAATCTCAGTGAGTTCACAATCTCAGTTACAATATTATTTAATCTATTTCGTCGCTTCGAACAGTGGTGTGTTACTCTATTACAAAGAAGTGATTACAAGAGTTGCTGAATGCTAGAATAATATTCCTATCGCACTGTGTAAGAACATTTTGCCACTTTACTTTGTTGAAGACTATGTTCACATACATAAACGATTCTACACCAAAACACCTTTTAACTTTCGTAGCTTACGCGTAATCTGGCATCACAGTGTTCCAGTAGGGTGTTACCACACCTAAGTTGACTTACGAGAGTGGCGCTGGAGCAATGCACGTCTAAGTAATTCAAGCCTGTGGAAACCCGACTTTATGCTACTGCAGTGGGGCGGAGTAAGTGACAGACAACTGGTGCGCTCCGAAGTTTAAAAGCTGTAAATTCAAAAAGCAACAAATGCGTTGTGTCAGAGCTATGGCCCAAATTTTCGCGCGCGGTTCAGTGCTAGGATCGATGTGAAGTCAAGTTGGTGTTGTTTCCTTATTAGTATGGAATCACACGTTAACGTTTCTTCCAGCTCCGATAGCGTATGGAGAGTGGGAAGAATGAGTGCTTGAATAGCTCTGTGCGTAGTGTAATAGCTCTAATCTTGTCTTCACGGTCCCTACAGGCGCGGTACATACGAGGATGAAGAATGTCCCTATAATCGTCGCTCGATACTGGTTCCCGCACCTTTGTAAACAGACTTTCGCGAATTAATTTCCATGTACCTCCGAGTTTCTGCCAATTCAGCTTTTTCAACATTTCCGTGATGCTCTACAGTGGGTAAAATCTGATATCATTCGTGCCGACCTCTTTGTAAACGTTCAAAGTCCCCCGATAGCCCAGTGTGTTTTGGGTCCCACACACATGAGCAATAATCTAAAATCGGTTGTACAATTGATTTGTAAGTAATCTCCTTTGTGTAGTGATTGAATTTTCCCAATATTTAACCAATGAACCGAATTCTAGCACCTGCTTTACCTACGACTGACCCTATGTGAGAACTCGGTGTCATATCCCAACAAACTGTTCCGCGCAGGTACCTAGATGAGTGAATCCAACCATGATTTACTAATTTACTAATGGTATAGTTCTAGAATATAGGGTGGTTCAAAAAGAAAGAACAGATTTCAGTTGTGCGTTAGAGACTACGAAAGAGAGAGACACATTACGGATGTCACTGGATAGAGAAAGGTTCAGGGTTTTACGTTCGTTCAGACAACATAACATACACTTAACATGGACACCATGGGTTACTCGAGAAACATCCACACGATACCTAATTTCATTCCACACATGTATCAACAGGTCCCTGTTTACTGAATCGACGGTCTCAACATTTCGATTTCTCAGCTCTTGAAGAATAGCTGTCATAGGTGCGACAAAACTCCATCTTTTATGTACATCCACAGAAAAAAATTGCAAGGTGTGAGGTCTAGAGACCAGGGAGGCCAAAACTAATCAACAATCTTTTTGTTCACCTCTTCGAATCAAACGTTGTGGAATGGTGTTGTTAAGACAACGGCCTCACCTCAAGGTGAACGTGAGGCGGGGCACAGTCATGCATAAAAATTAAATCACTGGAATCTTCGGGAAGCTAAGGAAACAGCCAACTCTACAGTATGTCCAGGTATGACATTCCTGTCACTATCCTCCGCAAAAAAAGAAAGATCCATAAACGTTGTGAACAGAAACGGCGCAAACACATTCAGTTTTGGCGAGTCTCTTTCATGTTCGACGACAACGCCAGGATTTTGTGACCCGCACATTCTTAAATTGTGGCGGTTTACTCTACCCGATAGATGAAACGTCGACTCGTCAGAAAAGGTGAGTAGCTCGGAAAAAGTGTTCTCTGCCATATCCTGGAGAACTGGAATGCAAAATTCGTACCTTCTGTTACGGTCACCGGGACGCAATGGTTACACTGACTGCAACAAGGCTTCGTATGCAGTTATCATTTCAAGACACGCCACACCGTTGTTTGAGGAATTGAAGTTGCTGACCTACCCGTCTTGTGGACTAGCAAGTGGTCCACGTTAGCGCATCTCAGATGCGCTCCACATTTTCATCAGACGTGCGTGGCCGACCAGTGCTCTTCCCTTTACATATACAACGACATTCCCAAGAGTTTTGTATGCCAGTCATAAATATTCTTGTGCACAGGCTGCTCTTGCAGAATCGATAACGGAATGCATTTTGCACTCTAACAATGGATTGACTTCGCGCAAATTCCAACACACAAAATGATTTTTCTTGTGGTGTAATCGCCATGTTACTACAAACAAACAAACAAACAAGAGCGCAACTGCGTCAAAAATTTGAACCTTCCTCTATCCAGTGACATGCGCAATGTGTTTCTATCTTTTAAAGACTGTCTGTAACAAACAACTGAAATGTTTTGCTTCTTTTTGACTCATCCGGTACTGCATTTTTTTGTTTAATGAAGTGTACAATTTCGTATTTCTGAACTATTAAATCATGCTGCCAATCCTCTGACCGCTTTGAAATCTTATCAAGATCTAATTGAATATTTGTACTTTTTTTAGACCGTACTTCATTATAGGCAACTGCATGATACGCAAAAGTCCAAGCTTACTCTTAACGCTGGCTCTCAAACATTAAATATACCACATGAACAGTAACTTCCCTGAGGCACACCTGATGTTACTTCTACATCCGTCGATGACTCTCCATTTACAGTAATCTGTGTCCTCCCTGCCAATAAATCCTCTTTACTCGTACACTCACAGATATACCGCTCTCTCGATAACAGTCGTAGGTGCGGTACTAAGCTAAATGCTTTCCGGAAATCAAGAAATACTGCATACATCTGACTGACCCGAGCCACGTGTTTCAGGATATTACGCGAGAAAATATCCCAGAACAGAATTAGAAATTTCGTGCAGAGCGTCCCGTTAACCTTCCCTGGGCAGGGCGCAGCGCCCAGCTCGCCAGCCGCACCATCGATTCGCACGGGGAGAACTCCGCGCGCTGCTCGCTTCCAGCCGCTGGCCAGCTCATCGTGCACGCAAACCATGGCGCCACACCCAGACCTGCCACGGCTACTATGAAAACGCGACGCCAATTATGGTGGTATTCGCTGTCGTCTTCGGTCTGCGGAATGGTTTGATGCAGCTATTCACGTTAGACTATCTTGCCTCTTCGTCTCTGCATAAGTGAACAGCAGCTTGTATGGGTCACTTCAGCTAAAATTAGTATAAAAATTTCGTCTGATTTGAAATAAGGACTAACTGTATAAAATCATTACCTGGACATTTGTTTTGGTATACTCGGCGAAAAAATTATTTCAGATCAAAACGACATGTACCAACAAAAGAAATTCGTGATGTTAAGAAAAGCGTCGGTTGCTATGGGCCGCAGAACAAAATATAGGTTCTTAAATAAAAAAGGTGGTTCACAAGCAAATCTGTTTATACAACGACGGGTAAAAAATTGCAACACCAAAAACAATTAATGTACAGTAATGAAATTTCGGGAATACATTTGTCTCGGTAACATAATTAAGTGATTAACATTGCATGATAACAGGCTAATGTAAACGCGAGATAAGCCATGCAAATGTGTAATGTTGGCTTGTTAATAACTGCAGTAACCGCCAGAATGTTCAATGCAAGCATTCAAACTTTTAAGTATTGTGTTCTACAGGTGCCGGATGTCAGTTTGTGGGATGGAATTCCATGCCTGCTAAACTTGGTAAGTAAATACAGGGACAGTTTGTGCTATTTGTCGATAAAGCCGATGATGCCCCATATTTGCATTACACACAGACCTAGTGATCTAGCAGACCACGGCAACATGTCGACATTCTGCAGAGCATGTTGAGTTACAACAGTGGTATGTGAGTGAGCGTTATCCTGTTGGAAAACGGCCCCCTGAAATGCTGTTCATCAATAGCAGCACAACAGGTCAGATCACCAAACTGACGTTCAAATTTGCAGTCAGGGTGCGTCGAATAACCAACAGAGTTCTCCTGCTGTCATACGAAATCGCATCCCAGACTGTAACTCCAACTGTAGGTCCAGTGTGTCTAGCACGCAGACAGGGTGGTTGGAGGCCCTCAACTGGCCCCCTCCTAACTAACATGCAGCCATCACTGGCACCGAGGCACAACCAACTTTCATCGGAAAACACAACAGACCTCCACCCTGCCCTCCAGTGAGCTCTCGCTGGACATCGGTGAAGTCGCAAATGGCGGTGGTTTGGGGGCAGTGGAATGTACGCTACAGGGCGTCCTTGAAGTAACTGATTTGTAACAGTTCGTTGTGTCACTGTGGTGCCAACTGCTGCTCGAATTGATGCTGCAGCTGCAGTACAATGCGCCAGAGTCATACGCCGGACATAATGATCTTCCCTCTCGGTAGTGCGTCCACATCCGGCGCCCGGCCTTGTTGCGAGCGTATACTCTTGTGGCCACCGCTGCCAACAGTCAAGTTCAGTGGCTAAATGCCTGCCAAGTCTTTCTACAATATCGCAGAAGGAACATACAGTAACCCGTAATCCTGTCGCACAACCTCGTTCAAACTCAAAGTGTTAAAAAATGGCGTCTTCGTCGCCTTAAAGGCATTCTTGACTAACAACTCAACACGTCCAATCTCAAAGATCACTAATGCTGACGACCGTTACGGCGTGTATTTAAAGCATACCTGAAATGCATCCTCATAGCAGCGCTAACAGCTCCACTCTTACGCGACTGGCGCGAAGTTTGAATAGCGGCCCATACTTCTCGCCGTTTCCCTAAGCACTGCAACCAAATCAATCTGAATCCGCTTACTGTATTCGATCCCTGGTGTCCCTCGGGATGTGTTCTACCAACGGAGGGAGGGAGGGAGGGAGGGAGGGAGGAGGAGGGGGAGCGAGGGTATGTAGTGCAAAGGACCTAAAGGCGGGAGCAGTCTAGCAACATATGGATAACTATGAGGGGGGGCCCCACAATTACAAACGAAGGACGGCTCATTATCGAGTAAGAAACCATAGATCAGCCTGGTAAGGCCGATACGAAGATTGCAAAGAATGTTAGACTCCCACCAGGAGATGCGGAAGGAAGAACGCCACATGCTGGGAATCCCCTTAATCACACGAAGTTTATTAGATAGTGGGGTGGCTCCTTAAGAGTCAGCCCACGACTAAGCAGAAAGGGATTTGACATGAAGCCGCAAATCCACCTCTGGAGGGGTGGGCAGAGAAACTGGCAAACTCATTACCATGGATACCCACGTGGCCAGGAACCTAAACTAGATCAGCCGAACAAACAACATGGTCAAGATCGGCGAGAAGTTTGTGGGTGGCAGAGACCGTGGGGTGTCAGGAAAAACGCTGGACGATAGCCTGAAGGTCACTCATCGAGTCCATACATAACGAAATTGGATGAGGGAGGACCGTTTCATAATGCAGAGGGCCCAGTAAATGACTACCTGTTCCACAGTAAACACCCCATATGTGGCAGGCAAGAGATGGTTTACTGTGCCAACAGAAGGTGTGGAGTGCCTGATCCCATGTGATCAGCAGATGTAGGGCCCTCTGTGTAGAAAACAATAGCATCCTGAACTTCTCATAAGAGACAGCAGAACAAAGAATGGAACACCATTGGAGCGATGAAGGCTTATGGACCCCAGGAGAGAGCCATCGAAATCCGAGATGGAGGATCTGAGAATAGGAGTGAGGGGGTTCAGGAGAGAATGTGGGGAAAAGGACAAAAAGGGAAGATGGACATCATGGCGGAGAGAAGTGAGGCGAAACCCACTAGTAAGCTCATTCGAGTTTGGGCTGCAGGCAGGTGACGTCCTGAAGCTGCGAGAAGAATTGAACAGAACAGCAGGGGTGATCAGGGAAAAAGCGGATAGCAATGGCATAGGAAACTGAGAGCTGGGACTGCCAAACCAAAAGGGGGGAGGGAGATCCCAGTGTCAACCAGAAGACTATCGACAGGGTCCAAGAAGAACCATGTGGAATGGGCAGCTGAGCCATGAACTTGACAACCATAGTTCAGATGGGACAGAACAAGGCCCAATAACAGTCAAATAATCCGCACCCAAAGAGGTGGGACAAGGAGGCAAAGGACATTAAGGACATGACCTCAGAGATAGATAGGGGCCAATCAGTGCGATCGAAAGCCTAGCTGGGCAATCTGGCCATTGGGAGGTGGGAAGGGAAAGAGAGAATCAATGGGAAGTGGGTATTACCACAGAGGTTATTGTGAAGCAACCTGCGTAATGAAGGGAGAAGGGGAGGAAAACTAAGAGAAGGATCAATGGCAGAGAAAATGCCATAAGTGGCACTAAAATGGGTAGGGGAACCATTATTAAAAAGACGCAGGTCGTGATCTGCAAAAAACCTGTCTATGAGGAGACGCCTACGCGACAAAAAAGGACTGCCCCACCAGGGCCGATGAGCATTAAAATCCTCAAGGAGGAGGATGGGAGAGAGGAGGTGCTGAAGGAGGGCAGTTTGGATGTTTGGATGGATAGCGTTAAATGGACCAAACTACAAGGCCCATCAGTCCCTTAAACCTTTGTGTTTCGTCCCAGGAACAGTCGCCAGAGAGGAAGGACACAAAAGAAAACAAATCCCAGTGCATTCGACTGTATCTGAGAATCAAGAAAACCAAGAGAGAGAGGCAAGTAGAATTGAGAGGGGGGTAAAAAGGGCATAAGTGGGAGAGCTGCCCTGCCCAGAAAGTAGCTGGAGACCTCCTGAGACACGTCATGTGACTGGAGACACACCTTCTGCATCTGATCCCTTTACCACAAGTAAACGAGCTACATGGACAAGATAAAACCTCAGGAAAGAGTAAAATGACGACGCGTGTGAGACGAATCAAAAAGATGGGAAGGGCAGGAGCCAGGTCGTACTACCGAGGAAGGGCAGCCATGGGCCCCTTGGGTCAGGGCAAGTGACGGGGACCAATCATTCAAGCGACTGACAAGACTAATGTGCCCTACGTCACAGAGATGAGTAAAACCAATTTCACGGGTTAAACATAAAATCAGATCAGCCGCTTTTAGGGCAGTCCAGACGGATATGCGCCACTGTCAGACGGGAATCACACCAACAGAAGGGTGGGTCCTCACGTCTGAGTGTGGCGTTTATGCCACATCACTGTTCACGTTTATTATATTTTTGTTGCTATGTTTTAATGCATAGTATAGGAAGATTTTGTTACGCAATGCTAGCTTGTATGTAGGATCACAAAGCAGACTAATCCAATGACGTGCCAGATGGTATCACAGCGCGAGAACGGCCGGGCGAGCAAAAGGCGTATCACACTGAACAGAGAGAGACAATGGGGATTCACTTACTACGCTGGGCGCCAAGACGTAAATCTTTTATCTTTTATATTTATCGTTTAAATATCAACATAAAGCTCCAACTGTGCTGTTGACATTACTTGCACTGACAACTTGTAACAATAATTTCAGTATCACTCAATTCACCAGGAAACGATAATTATAAATTTTGATTAGTGTCAGTGCAAATTGATGGAAGTGATGGACCGATCACAAGTGATCACTGAGAGGGCAAGCTCCAAACTTCTAAGATAGCGCACTAGAAGTCTATGATCGGTTTCTGCGGAGGTAATACATGAATCCCTGTATAAAATCAGATGTCATGTAAAGACAAAAAAAAATTGTTGAAAAATTGTGTCGGATAACGTTCTTGTTGGTTGGTTCTTATGTGAATCCTAAGATCGCGTGAAGATTTTTATTGTGTCTTCTGCGATGCTCTAGAATTGATTAACATTTGGCAACTTTTCCATGAATATTTACAGACTGGCTCTCACAACGTCTTTCTCGATTTTTTGCTTCTATAAATAAAAGTGAAATCTAGTGGTATCCCAATACTCTGGAATTTCAGTTTTAATAGCATTGAATACTTTGGCTCTGAGCACTATGGGACTTAACATCTATGGTCATCAGTCCCCTAGAACTTAGAACTACTTAAACCTAACTAACCTAAGGACATCACACAACACCCAGTCATCACGAGGCAGAGAAAATCCCTGACCCCGCTGGGAATCGAACCCGGGAACCCGGGCGCGGGAAGCGAGAACGCCAGCGCACGACCACGAGCTGCGGACACATTGAATACTTTCCCATTTCCCACTTTGCAACGCAATGTTTACTGCATGCAGCAGAGACTGCCGTCAGCTGAGAAGAAATCAACTTGGATGACAATTACATCTTTACATGACGAGAGGTAATCAAGTTATCTCTAGTTAGCTATGGATAGTGAGCGCAGATATTATTTACTGAAATCCATCGGGTTTGTTAAACTTGGGACATTTTTTGTGGGAAGTGTTTTATTCAGGAACCCACTGTGTAGTATTTGAGGGTAACAGTTTCCATCATCTGGGAATTTTACTTCATGTACTCTCATGAATACTTTGCAGGAGAAAGTGGCTGTGGATCAGCCAAGTGTGGCCAGTGTACAACCAAAAAAGGACAGTAATACACTGCAAGAAGCACAAACGGAAAACTGCCACATGGTCATGGTCTCTAGTGGTTAGCAGTATATATGGAGAAACCAGGGCACACCAATCACCATTTCAAGCTCCAACAACAGATGGCACAGAGCTGACCGAAGGTTCGGTTCCTGTACCCCCATTTCCACAGTCGGCTGTCAACCAGGCAGCATGTTCGTTCACTGGGATCCTAACATGACAAGGGATCCATACAAAGACGATCGATCGTCGAGCGTGGTGGCGGTCATATAGGAGGTCATGGATAGTAACAATCAATGGGTGTTGAGGGTAGCACTGGTCAAAAGCCTGAAGCCTACTCAAGCAGTCACCGCCAATTAACAATGACTCACTATTGGATGAACAAATGTGGATGAGGGCTCGAGCAATGGCTACCAATTCTGCATCTGAAAGTAGGGAGCACAGTTTGCTGCATCTTGCGCGTGTGTAGGCAAAACCTGTTTGTCTGTGGACCATAAAGACATTAGTCTATAACACAGAAATGCTTGAAGGGCGTCCCTGAACAGGAGGCGAAAAACCATAGTGTCTACTGAGTCTGTCGGTCAATTGGAGAGATCGGTGTAGATCCGAGGACCAGGTACACACCACAGGGATGCACACTATTGCACGCGAAAGAGTTCAGAGCAGAGACTCTTTATGCGAACTGCAATCTTGACTAAACACCTTGGCCTGTGTTGTGGGAGGTAGATCTCCCTACTAGCAAAAAGGACACAGTAGTTGGGTGCTCAGGACAGCAGCGAATGTGTATTGCATTGCTGAGCAGCAGTTGATGGCGCCAAATCTTCAAGGGAGGGACGCTAGCCTCTGCTAGTAGGCTATCCACAGCGCTGGTCCGAGAGGCACCTGTCGCTAGTCAAACACCACAATGGTGTATCAGTTCTCGCATCCGCAATGCTGAGGGCGATACACCAGGCCCCCATCATCAAGAGGCGACAGGATCAAAGCCTTGTAGAGCTGCAAAAGTGTAGAGTGGTCTGCAGCCCAGCTGGTGTAACTGAGACAACGAAGAGTATTAAGGTATAACCAGCATGGTCGCTTAAGCTGGTGAATATGGGGAAGCCACGTCAACCGGGCATCAAAGATCAATCACAAAAAAAAAAATAATAATAATAATAATAAGAGTGCAGCACATTGAGCATTTGGTCATCGAGAGTCCTTGTTGGGGATGGACAGTACCAAGGCAACAGAAATGTATGACACACGTTTGGTGACGGAAAACTGAAAGACTTGTGTGAGAGCCCAGGACTGAACTTTTCTATGGCACCCTGCAGACGGCAGTCAGCAACACCCACAGCTGAGGAGCAATAGTAGATGCAAAAGGAATCAGTATACAGGGAGACTAACTATAGACCCCACACCTTAACTGAGACCATTCACAGCCACTAGAAAGAGGCACACTCAATACAGAGCCCTGTGGTACTCCATTCTCTTGTATATGGGGAGTTCTATGGGACACAGCCACTTGAACCTGGGGTGTATGGCATGACAAGACGTTCCGGGCAAAAATCGGGAATTGGCACTGAGATCCCCAATCGTGGAGGGTAATAAGGATGTGGTGATGTCATGTGGTGTCATATGGCCTATGCAAGTCAAAGGAGACAGTGATAAGATAATAATGCCAGGGAAAAGTTAACCAAATAGCAGTCTACTGGCAGACCAAATTGCTGACAGTAGAAAGGCCTTGTCAAAAACCTCCCTGGAACTGAGCTGTAGACCGCTAGTCTCAGGGCACCAACACAACCGTCGGTTCACCATAAGTTCAAACAACTTTCAGAGAACATAAGTGAGACTAATTTGGCGATATCTGTCCATATAAAGGGGATATTTACCAGATTTCAGTTCTGGGATGATCACGTTTTCTCGCCACTAAGAGGGAAGCTCACCCTTGCTCCAGATATGGTTGAAAATGGCAAGGATGTGATCCTAGCAGTCCACTGTCAAATCTTGGAGCATTTCGCTGTGGGTGCAGTCTGGCGCTAGAGCAGTGTCAGGGCAAAGGGCTGGGACACTGCGGAATTCACACTCACTGGACAGATAAGGTTCAATGTGACATGTAGCAAATGGTAAAGGAAGTCGCTCTACCTGCTGTTTGAGGACACGAAATGCAGGCTGATTATTCTCAGACGCAGAGATTCAAGCATAATGAAAAGCAAAATGTTTGGCAACAGCGTCTGGATCAGAGTAGACGATACCAGGTACACCCGCAAGGTACTAGTGTCCAGAGAGGCGTCTAATCTTTGCCCAAACCTGCGAAGGAGGGGTATGTGGTCCAACTGTAGGAACATACCATTCCCAGCATTCTCGTTTCTGTTGCTGTTGTACGAGGTGGCGGATTTGTTCAAATGGCTCTGAGCACTATGGGATTTAACATCTGAGGTCACCAGTCCCCTAGACTTGGAACTACTTAAACCTAACTAACCTAAGGACATCACACACGCCCATGCCCGAGGCAGGATTCGAACCTGCGACCGTAGCAGCAGCGCGGTTCCGGACTGAAGCGCCTAGAACCGCTCGGTCACAGCGGCCGGCGCTGATACATTGGTTGCAGTTGTGTTCTGGACAACCGCATCGATAACTTCATATGGTGTGGTGTGAAGGGCGATGGTAGTGGTGAAAGCATCCCAATAAGCTTTGGAGAGACGCAAAGACATTACAAACATTGACTGTGAGCGGGCGTTGATTGAAATCAATGGGGAAAGTTGAAAATTTATGCCAGATCGGGATTCGAATCTGAGCCCTCTGCTTCCTAGGCAGATGCTCTAACTACTTAAACCACCCAGACACTTTCGAAACACGCCTAATACATAAAACGTTTTAGACATAAAATGTTCAGGTTTGACAGTTTTTTTAACTACAGATTTTGCTATGTTTGTATGTGAAATTCTGAATTTGAGTTCGTTTCGCCCATTTTACAGCAGCTTCCACACAATGAAAAGGTCATTTTGCCTATAATACATTTTACCTACAGAAAACCGTATGCACCATTTCCAAGAATTAATGTCTGAACGGTATGTGTGAAGAACCCTATATATAAATATATCATAGGAAAGGGTGTGGGGTGGGGGTGCGAGATCAGCACTATGTGGAGTATGCTCAAGAATTCTATTTAAGCTGCAGTAGATTACAAACAATAAATATATTTTTTCGCTGATTTGCTGAAGCGTTGCTCTGACGGAACACTCAATTCTTATGAGCTGATCCCAGAAGGTGGCTTGAAGAACCTATTTATGTTTGGCTTGCACAATTCCCTGTGACACTTCACGAGGAGCTGCACTCTCATTTTCAGACTGCCAGTTTCATGCGGATATGTAGTAAAAATGCCAGAATTTGTTGCCTGTAACAATGTAATACATATAGAGAAATGAAGGCTCAGGGATTTCTTCTTTCACATACCCGCATCCAAAATACACCTCCTCCTAGTTTTTGTACTTCCAGAACATTCTTTTTTCAGTGACATGAGTGTCATGCACAGAGCTGATCGAGTCTTCGAAGCCGACATTAAGCAATAAACAATCTCTAAGCCTTCTAATTACGCATTAAATTAGTGCAGTGTGTCTATTTAACATTGTGTGTGAAGTTCACTCCAATGTTCCTTCGGATATGCATGCATCTCCGAAGGAATATTGCAACGAACTTTACAGGCACTGTCAAATACAGACACTGCACTAATCTATTTCGTGTTAAAGCCAAGGCTGACGAATGAGTATCTCCCTCAGCGGGAATCACATAAATATGTGAGCACTATGTGAAGCAACACTGGGATATATGGAAGTTTGGCTTCATCCGTGAAGCATGCTCAGATAGCTACAGCGATTACGACGACCGCTCGCGTAAAGCGGGAAATCCGGGTTCGACTCGCGGTATGGCACAGATTTTCATTTGTACTACCAAACCGAATAACTGTGGTGGTACCGTATTAGCAATATGTGAACACATTTCATGCCTTTTAATTATGGTTCAGTATCGCAGACATGGGGTTCCACTGACTGCGGAGATTCCCTAACATTAACCAACAATAAAAATTATAGTGCTAAACCGCTTGCAAGTTTTCTTCAGCGTGAGCTTTATTAATTATGTCTAATCACGACAAAAGTTAAAGGTTCGTGAGCTACTGCCTGTTGCACCTGTTTAGACAGAATTAAACATGTAAAGAATTGGTTTCTGACTTATCTATATGATGCAACACAATGTAAACTTTCTTAGTACCCATCAGTTAAGGAATTCTTTCGTGGCTTTATGAGTACAATAGCCTCCAATGGAAGTTTGCATTCTGTTGATGATAACATTTTATGTACTAAAAACATACTTGAATATAAAAAAATGTGATATACTTAATGTTTGTTTCATTTTGTTTTACTTTTTAATTTCATTATAAATGTTAACATTAGAGACTGTAAAATTTTCAAATCTTCTAAGTCTCACTAGAAATCTTTCGCAGTCTGAAAAATCTTTGTTTCAACCATTGCAAGTGTGCTAACACTTACCGTTCACGTTACTCTAATTACGTGTCTCCAGACACGCAGAACCAAGCAAGTGACCGAAACCACCCCCCCCCCCTTTTTTTGTCCGAATAAGATTTTTAACATATCCCAGTAACTTTAATGTTTCGGAACTTTTCGATTATTTATTATATGGATTCGTTCGGCACAATATTTAGTTGTGTTTTGACGGAAGAAGTAACGATAACGGTACATGAAACTTCAATCTGATTCCTATGCACTAGCTTCAAACTAGCCATACTTTGTACATTCACCTTTTTTTCCCTCCTGCTGGCCTTTCAGGTGAGTAACATCCGGAAGCAGTTTCTATCGTGAATGTCAAAGCTCCCCGACTGTAATTACTTTTGTGTCTTAATTTTTGTGGTAAATCAATCATCACATTGTTGGAGAGGCAAATAAAATTTCGTAACATTCCTAACGAAAATTGTTAGGTATCAGAAATCTGTGAAAAAGATATCGTGTCCGATATTATAGTAACACATGACTACTCAACCATTAGAATGATATAAACTGCATGAACTTACCGGTCATTTAGGATAATGGTTTGTACACCAACAGCGCTTCTCAGTTCTTCGGCGGACGGAATACCCGTATCGTTAGCCACCTGAAAGGACAAGTGCAAATGAGTATTTTCTGGCATTATTAGTTTTTAACGTATCTAGAATTTATAAATTAATTAACCTACGATTAATTAAAAGACTGATATGCTGCGTTCATTAATTTTACTTAAGAAAGGGGATAAACCAGATGTCAATTTTATTAACCATCAGAGGAGTTTTCTGCACATGTTAATAGCACAGAAACATTAGAGACTTTCCACGGATAGCTATAACGCATCACTTGGACCCAAAACTTGTGGGTGTAGAACTGAGGGAGAAACTCCCGTTGAAGTTTAGCATACAACGATATCCATTGGGATTTGCTGTTTTAAGTGGATTCACATTGTAACGTCACGCGCATGTAGGCGAGCAATTTGAATGCCCAGTATTGGTACGAGGTAATATGAAATCATTGTATGGCTGAAGGCATGCGGGCCGAGGGTTCAGGGCGCACAGCGGCCGGTCCGCCTAGTTGACTGGTACGGGCGAATCCAGGTACAGAAAGCCGAGCAGCGTCGCCGGAAATGGGTAAATCCCAAAGCTGTGAATCTGGACGGCTGTTGTTCGCATGGCCTTTGTGTAGGAGACATACCACAAATGGCGGAGTATCCGGAAGGCTGAAAGATGGCTTCTTACAGCTCTTTAAGAATGCAGTCAAGTACATCGGCGATCTCAGAAAAAATGGGGCGCATTCAGTGACACGACTATATTTCAGTATCTTCAAAATTACAGAAATTAATATTTCAAAGTGAATAAACATCTTCACAATAAATCTCTGAATTATTAACTTACATGTTTCAGGCAGTTTCAACAAAAGACACCTCAGATGGTAAAATTGCACGATAGCTATCATCCCTGAAAGCCACTTATCTCTATCGGTTTTATTTATTAACATATTACGTCTTTTATATCTTTTTCTATTATACAAACATCTGTTACATCTTTGTACTTTCCGCAATTACATAGCAAATAAATACAGCATGACTGCACCACACATATTCTCCCTTATGTAGTCATTTAATGAACAGTTTACTATTTGCCAGTAACTTCATTTAAATCTTGACTGCAAGTGCTACAAAAAACTGTGCCAATTTAGAAGCGCTTAATCGCATGCATTAGTGGGAAACGGCCGAAAAGAGAAGCAAACGACGCTTCTGTCACGAGGCATAAAAATTGTTTAAACAATAAACAATATTGAACGAAAATTCGTTATTTAACACTAACGCACTTGCTTAAGAACGCTGTCTTGTTTACCTATGTACAAACTATTACTTACAAATTTGGAATTTTGTGGTAAGGTCAAAAAAATGGTTCAAATGGCTCTGAGCACTACTTAACATCTTAGGTCATCAGTCCCCTAGAACTTAGAACTACTTAAACCTAACTAACCTAAGGACATCACACACATCCATGCCCGAGGCAGGATTCGAACCTGCGACCGTAGCAGTCCCGCGGTTCCGGACTGAAGCGCCTAGAACCACACGGCCACCGCGGCCGGCTGTGGTAAGGTCTTATGGGACCAAACTGCTGAGGTCATCTACACATGTACTCCGCTAGCCACCAATCTGTGTGTGGCAGAGGGCACAATTCGCGTCAAAGTCGTATCCGACCCCCCTCCACCACCTGTTCCACTCGCGGATCGCGCGAGGGAAAAACGACAGTCTGAGCGCCTCAGTTCGAGCTCTAATTTCCCTTATCTTTGAATGGTGATCACTGCGCGATTTGAAAGTTGGTAGTAATAAGACTGCTCTACATCTTCGGCTAAGATCGGATTTCGGAATTTATTGAGCAGCTCTTTCCATTTAGCGCGTCATCGGTCCCTAAGCTTACACACTGCTTAATCTAACTTAAACTAACTTACGGTAAGGACGACACACACACCCATGCCCCAGGGAGGACTCGAACCTCCGACGGGGGAAGCCGCGTGGACCGTGACAAGACGCCTGAGACAGCTCGGCTACCCCGCGCGGCCTATTACTTACATTTACTGTAATCGATCTGAGTGTAACCGAATTTCTTTATTTAAATATTGTTGTAATATATTAGTTTGGTCCGGAAAGTGGTGAGGACTAGTCAAATAATGTCTGTAGAGCTTAAGACCAATGTATTTTTGTTGTGAATGGCCTTCAGCCAATGGAAACACACACTAGCGAAAAATTACGGCAATCAAGAGACGACTAGGAGTTTTCGAATGAAGATCTCACAGGGGCGATTCTAGACACTTTGTTTTGAGTGCTGGAAAAGGCAGACCTGCTTATAGTAACGTGTGCGATTCAGTCGTGTAGGTGATTGATTCTGGGCGGCGAACAGCCACTACAATACTCACGAGAGATCTAAATGTGCCCCAGTGTAGAACTCTTTCAGCCTGTATTGCGGAAATGAGGATAGACAGCGTATGCGTTACTAGTCTTCCTGTCGTGTGTGTTAATCTGTAAATCATCATACTGAACTCCCCACTGTTTTGGTGGTTGGTTGGTTGATTTGGGGGAGGGGAACAAACAGCGTGATCATCGGTCCCATCGGATTAGGGAAGGATGGATAAGGAAGTCGGCCGTGCTCTTTCTAAGGAGCCAGCTCGGCATTTGCCTGAAGCGATTTAGGGAAATAACGAAAAACCTAAATCAGGATGACAGGACGCGGGTTTGAACCACCGTCCTCCCGAATGCGAGTCCAGTATTCTAACCACTGTGCCAGCTCGCTCGGTAACTGTTTACAGCTGGTGACTGTTTCGTGTATTGTGACCACGAAATAGACTTAGTTGTCACATATCTTTGATGACTGTTTAGTTTTGGGATTTTGCTACGACTCTCGTAACGCTCTCGACGTAACTTTACTGCATTTAATAAGAGTATTTTCTGTCTGTATTTTCAAGGAATATCGGGAAATCACTTCCCGTCTATTTGAGATGTCCTTTCTTGAATAAACATTACCCAACATTATTCTCTGTCATCTACATAAATTACAGACTTTAAAACAGAACCTTTGTTATTAAATTATTCATTTAACTTTTACTTTGTATTTCTGTGTATTTTATTAAGTCTTAATTCTAGCCAATGCAGAGGCTATTTTACTGCAGGATCACAGCTATAGGTATATGCAGCGAGTTAGCTGCAGAGCATGAAAGCAGACGTGCGCGGCTCGAGCCTACGACTATATCGAGCTACTTATTTTAAATGGAGCCGTGCATAGCTCAAGTACCTAAAGTACAAGTCACGGCAGGTATAACTCATTTTATTTGTTCGCATGTGATACTGTTTACTGGAGCGATTACATTAACAGTAACCGTCGGTACGGTCGTAATATCTACGTTGTTGTTTAGTATTTTAGTGAAGCCTCGTGCGAGAAGCAAAGTCTGAAAATTTCCATGGTCCCATCCATTCGGTTCCGCAACTCCCCGGTATCCAGGAACGCGCTTGACACTAGACCACCAGGCCTGACACAAAACTGCTTTTCGTGCAACGAAAAAAAAAGACCCATGACCAATGAGGAATTAAACAGCATGTTTTTCGCCTCTCGAGAGAATAGGCTCACGAGTCTTGATAAGAATGAAAACAGAAAGAAATACAGCCGGTTCCTAATGAGTAGCGACGTATCTTTCCAATGCTGCAACAGACGTAAATACACTATGTTGTTGTCGTCATCTTCAGTCCAAAGATTAGTTTGATGTAGCTCTCCACAATAATCTTTCCTGTGCGAGTCTCGTCATCTCTGTGTAACTACTGCCACCTACGTCCATCTGAGCCTGCTTACTGTATTCGAGACTGTCTCCCTTTACAACTTTTACCCCTCCCCCCACCACACACACACACACACACACACACACACACAAACACACACACACACACTATCCTCCACTACCGAGATGACCATCCGGATCTGATGATGGCTTCCTGCAGTCAAGCTTTGCCGTAATTTCTTTCCACTCTCCCCTCTTTCCCAATTCAATTCAGTACCTCCTCCTTACTTATTCCATCCGTCCCTCCCTCCCTCCATCCATCCATCCATCTAATCTTCAGTGTTACAGTGTTCTTCTGCAGCACCACATTTAAGAAGTTAATATTACCACCTTATCTCAAACATTAGTTATCAGTTCTGCTCCAGCAATTAATAAACACTATCATTGCTAGGTCCTTAATTCTGGTACTATATTCCACATTTTTGCATGACGGATAGTATCTCACTGCCTCACTTTCACCGTTCGGTACTGGGCTAAGCGAAGAGACATGTTAATGTTCCGGCTAATGTGAACGCGTCTCCATTTGGCAGTGACGTTGCTTTCCGTTCAGCCAAACTGACGTTTTATCGTCTTGCGACGCACCGGCAGCTTCTGCACTGACGGCAGATTGGCAACGCTGGGCAGCAACTACCCCCACGACAGCGGCCTCGCCATCCCTGTGGAAACCACCTCGCACAAAATTACCAGGCAAACAGCCGGGCAGCCGGCTAGTGACCCAGATGCAGACGCATTCTGCGCCGGGCGTCCGCATGAACATAGCATGTGGTCAGCATTCATGTTATGGTGACAGCTATGCACGCGCGAGTTGCTGCCCATATGCCTTTAGCCCTTACATAAGTTTGATAACGTCATAATTTACACAATACAAAATCGAAGTGCGCACTCACAATTATCGGTATTTCATTAAACCCGACGAGTTTTTCCATTTTTTCTTCCTTGACGTTTGAAGTGACTGTTTGTCTTGCCTTACTCAACTTCCTATGGTTTCGTTCACTCAGTGTGCTCACGAACCGTGTCAGATTTGCTGTTTCAGCAGGTATGGCGAGCCATTGAAAATGCGTCTTTACCTGGGTGGAATGTTCTCCGCAGCTCGTAGGGCCGCAAGCACATTCCTTACATAAGCAACTGAACAGTATCCGGTGTTAAAGGTAGATCGGAAGTTCTTGTATTCCTTGTCTTTATCTAGACACTTAATTTTCATGCAACTTTATTTCTCCGAATGATACTTGTGTAAAAATATAATACGTTTTTAATTTTTTGTGGGGATTATGAGGGCCTGCAGTTGCGTCGTAAGCTAGCTTTTCAACATGCTGATGTCAAAATACCTAGCGCCACGGTTTTAAATACCGGTTTTAATGAAATCTTATGTGCACACTTCAGTGTCTTCGTCACCTACGCTACAGACTAAGATGAACAGAAAACAAAAATGTTGTATCCAAAAGTGACTAGCGTGCAAATATAACAAGCGACCATTAAATACATTGATGAACACAGATTAACTGCACAAAGTTACACGAGGTACCAGATTATGCAAGTTAACAAAAACACAATTTCGTCCATACATACTGTCTTTATGTATCCACTAATACAAAATTTTGGCTTTACGAGTTCATATCCTAATAACAGGAGCTAAACTTAAAGCAAAGTTACTGCGTCTGTATCGCAATTCCCTAGTGACTCCAGTTTTCATGCATTTGTAACCAGATTTTCCTGTCCAGTTAACTCGTGTCTCCACATTCCGATATGAGGTCTCTTCCTGGCCAAGAAGTCCACGCTCACTAAATTGTCAAAACAGCAGCAGCAAGAACAAGACCAACATTGGGGTGAGGGGAGGGGAGGGCACCACACGAAACCATCCAGAAATGTTGCAAGCCGACTCACCGATTTCGTGAGCTCCAAGATAATTCCGAAATTGTTTCCACATTCACGTCTTTCGGCCAATAACCACCAGGAAAAGAATACGAGCATAAGTCCCAGGTGAAGAATACAGGCATTGCCATCGGTCTTATGTTACTCCTATTACTTACTCTCCTCTAGAAAATTTTGCTTCCTAACTTAATTTTTCTCAAGTTTGCTTCTAACTGGAGCTCGTCAACATCTGCCTTCTTGGTAGTCATTATCCCCGCAGCCAGAATAATAGGCTCTTACCACAAACAGCTTTAGACCGATTACAGAAACACCACAACCCAGGCCCCTCAATAACTGGATGCCGTGGTGGCTCTGTCAACCAAAAAGCCAAGACGACGATCTCATAGGACGGCCAGGAATGATACATCGGCGAGTCAAAGCGTTACGACAAATGCCTACCGCGAAATTGAATACCGCTTGGTGCCGTTGCGGGAACGTGACACAGTAAGGTATGTATACACGTGGAGCAGAGACGAATGGGGAATTATTCTAGTGACGATACGGGCTGCAAATTGGGGAAATCCAGTGACATAAGCGACTTTGACATCCCGGAAACGGCGTAACTCGTGTGTTCGTGTCGTCAGCACCTATGAAGAGCGATTTAAGGACGGTTACACCAGGTCGATGGTCAGTCCAGATACGTCATCCAGGCGAACGGCTGCTTAAATATGGGCTGCTCCGCGGACGCAGGCGGTGCGGCCAGTATTATGCTATGGAGGATATTCATCTTGTCTTCCACGGTGCATATGGACTAAGTGGACATTAAAGCCGACCAGCTGTATCGTTCATACAACGACATGGTATTGGTCGTCCATGCCTCGTCACAGAACGCGGAAGTTGGAGCCTTGCCCCCTCTGTAAAGCAGGACGCAGGTTCACCTGTAACAGATCTGCCGACAGTACAGAATGCTAGTGCAGGCACAAGGGTTTTGGAACACACTCTTCAACGCACATTGTTGAACACTGGGCAACGCAGCAGACGACCCCCTGTGTTTTCCAGTGTCGACCCAATGACATTGCCAATTACGACTGAAGTGGGCACGGGATCATCGAGACTGGACCGTGGATCAATGGAACCATGTCACCTGGTAGGTTGAACCACATTTCTTGTTACACCAGGTCGATGGTTCTGTCTGGGTATGATCTCATCCAAGTTAATGGCTGCCATTCTTCGACGACAGGGGCATATTCCAGTAGGATATGCTGTCTGTGTCCCACCCCCAGAATTGTGGTACAGTGGTTCGAGGACGTGACAGTGAACTCACATCTCTTTGGGACAAAAATTCGTTCGATTTTAACCAGATGGAACACTTTTGGGGCGCAATTGGGCGTATCAGAGAGCGTACGAGTTCTAAGCAACCGGTTGCAATGCGCCGAGAGGTGCCAGCTGTTTGTCTGCAAGTATAAGTTGGTGTGTGTTTTCTTGTGGTATATGCCATGGCCAAATTATCTCCTTTTCACCTGGACATCCAGAAAAGGGAACACTCCATTCTCCCATCGAAAATATGATGTTCGGATATAGTGTGGAGATGTGTGACGAATTCATTTCGCATCTGTTGGCGAAAATCAGTTGGTGTGACCTGTCCATGGCCACTCCTGTCTGACCGTAGTAAATACCACAAAAAGAAAATATGTCGACGTCAAGATATGCCTCAAGAGGTTACACGTCTCCAAGTTGAATTTACGGCCAATACGCTTTTATGTGTAAGTGATAAAGGTATGTACACAGCAACTTCTGCAAACTACCTTGTATACTTACCACCATTACGGAAACAGTGACCAACTGCTTGCGTCAGTACAGGCGGACGCCCCCCTTCCCCCCCCCCTTCGCTTTAGACCATACGTTACTGCGAGTAAAATATAGCTAAAAGTACACAAAAGTTTTTGATATTGTTGTGACACTGGTATCCGTCCCCGTCCACAAGTAAACGCGAGTTACAGAGTGGCGTCAATGGCGCGAATCCGCGCGGGTTTAACTTGGTTTACGTAGTATCAAACACTGCAGGACAGACAAAAACTAATTACTAGTTATCAATGCAGGACTAGTGTGGGTTTCTCGTGTTGTTTTAATGATCGATGTCCAGAAAAATCCAATTGTATACAAGTTCTCCCCTCGACAAAGTCCGATTAAACTGGAAATTTATCTGCTATGGTTTTACAATGGGTCACACTTTACATTATAAAAGGCAAACAATGATTTGTTGTACATCCAACATTTAGTAGAACGTAAATTTCGTATCTGGAAGCAGAAGAGAAGAATAAGTTAATCTGAGACTTTTCTGTGGATGGACAGTACGAAAAACTTGCAACATTCTACTAAAATCCTCTTTAGTTGGATATGGAAAACGACAGATGCTGAAAACTTTAATTACATTCATAGATGTTTCTATGTCTAAGTTTGACTAATTCGCACAATTTCTTCCTTTGATATTTTCGCTTTCGTAGTTCTGGGCAAGCGTAGTATCACAAAGCGTGAATGATTACATGCTTTAGATCGACCGTATCTCTACTTTCAACCAACTGTGCGTAGCTCTTAAGAATAGCATTTACTTTAGGAAATTAATGCAATGAAATCAAGGCTAAGTGGAACTGCATTTCAATGAAAGTTTTTCTGAATCTTTCGACGACAAAATTACTAAGTTGTCTCTGTCTCTAAGGTGCTTCCATTTCTATTTTTGTGCAGGGTGTACATAAAGTCCGGGAACACTTTCAATTATTTATTGCACAAGGACTAAGCATTGTACAGATGTCATACATATTGCATTTTGAAGAGAAACTATGAAAGTTTTTTTTTAAGAAACATTCGATATACGAACTATGAATGACCCGGCAGACGTCAATACTGCAATCTAATTCTTGCCGTACCCATCCCAGCATGGCATCGTCGACTGTGGCAGTCGCTTCCCGTGTTCTCTCCCGGAGCTCTGTTACATCACGTGGTAGAGGCGGTACATAAACCAGATCTTTAATATGACCCCACAGAAAAAAAGTCACAAGGAGTGAGATCTGGTGAACGGGGAGGCCATTTCGTGAAACAGCTGTCTCCTTCTGTAGCACGGCGACTAGAGCTATCAGCAAATTACCAAAATACGTTGTGACGGAATACATGAGGAAAAAAAAAACAACACACAACTTCCAAGTTTTCTCTTCAAAATGACATGTATGATATCTGTACAATGTTTGGTTCTTGTGCAATAAATTATTGAAAGTGTTCCCGGACTTCATGTACACACTGTACTTTAACCGAAAGAAAAATACGCGGATTCAGAGTAGCCCCAAACAATGCAGGACAGGTAAATGAATTATTATAGAGTGACGTGTTAAATCGACATGCAGTTCAAAGCAGTTTAAAGGAGCTGATATTTGTATCAGTGTTTCTCGCACAGTTAATCACAGCCCCCCCCCCCCCCCTTTCCCCGTCCCTTGGTACGCTTGTTCTCAGCGGCAAGGGATCCTCAATATGTCTACGCCTTAAATGTCGAACATAACACAGTCGCAGCCAGAGGTGTTTCGCTGCTATCCAGTTAGAACCATCTTACATAACACTGATTCCACTCACTGCTCGAACGAATTCTGCCTCGGGCAAGGATGTGTATGATGTCCTTAGGTTAGTTATGTTTACGTAATTCTAAGTCTAGGGGACTGATGACCTCAGATGTTAAGTCCCATAGTGCCCAGTGCCATTTGAACAATTTTGAACTGCTCGAACGCGTAACAATTTAAATGAGCGCGTACGCGCGCACACAAGAGACTATATATGCAGGAACACTGCACACAATGGTTAATGTAACATAGGCTACACGTTCTTAAGCATATCGAGGTATGTTCTTCCTCGGCAAAGAAAAATGGACCAAACACCTTTTCCTGTGAAACTGCACAAAAACATTAAATTTTGGAGAGTCCCTCTCATGTTTTACAGCTTCATACCGTTGTTCCGTAACCCATATTCTCACTATAGCCTCGTCAGTAACACTAAGCGTGGAATAAAACTGTCATCTTCTATCTTGGCAAGAACGAAATTACAGAACTCCACACGTTGTTATTTGTCACCTTCACGAAGAGCTTGCAGTAGCTGAATTTTGTACAGTTTCATGTGTAAATGTCGACGCAACACATGTCAGCATGTTGAGCTGTCGAGCTGCACTTCAAACGGATTTCTGCGGACTACTACTAAAACTATGGCGGATGCGTTCGACGTCTGTGTCAGACGCACGGGAACGGCCCAGCGATTTGCCTTTACATAAACAAACTGTTTCTCGAAATTGTTCATGCCATCGTCTAACGCTTTGTGCTGTAGGAGGATCCACATTATACCTAGTAAAAAAGTCGCGCTGAATAGTTATTACTGACCCGCACTGCGCAAAACGTCCCGACACCATTTTTACTAGAACTGAAGTGGGCGTACACTGCTGCTACCTAGAGGGAACCATGTAAAACTCTAGAGTGCTCTTTCCAACAGTACAGCGTTCACGCATATCTCTCAAATAACATAACAGTTATAATTTTTTCAAATCGGATGATTCTTTTTGATACACCCTGTATTATAGTTCGTTCAAGATATCAGAGAAAGCTTTCCAATAAATGGTAGCATACAAAAGAGGTAGTCTTTTGGTACATAGCTAAGACCTGTAATTATTCCGTAAATGCACTGTTACGGAATTCGTCTTTTTGCTCAAAAAACGAAAGAAAGAAGTGCTTTTCATGGCCAACGAGAGCTATTGACAAAAACAGTACAGTGACAAGAGGCTGACTAACATTTGGTGTAATACTTCTGATGTTAACAGACGGGAGTCACCTGATACGTTTATTGTCGAACCTGAAATGTATCTCCAGCGGCCTGCGCCGGGAATAAACATGGTGGACGTCGCCGTCGCGGCGGGGGCTGGCCGCCAGTGTGAACGCCGGAATTCAAAACAAAGAGTTTGATATCCAGGCGCTTCCCGGCCCTGCGCGCAGTGTGCACACCTCCGTCATATTGCCCCCACCGGCCTGCATCCGTGGCGCTGTATAATGTTTGGAGCACCCATTCCATTGAGCCACGGTCCAAATTCGATGATCCCGTGCCCACTGTAATCATAACTGACGATGATGTTATATCAGCAAGGGACAAGCAGGGATCACCTGCTGCGGAGCCGTCGTATTCAACTACCTGTGCTGAACGGGGCGCTCCGAAACATTTGCAATTGCAATCTGTAGTCAGATATAGCACAGATTGCCGCCTATCCGGCTTTACAGAGCGGGCACGCCTCCGAAACCTAAATTACGTGATGAACCGTTAACATCGAACACTTTGTCCCCTCTTCGAGATTTCAGTGTCCTTCAACCGCTTTCCATAGATGCTCACAACAGCACCAAGCAAGCGTATACTCTGCCAGCTACGCGTTTCCGAGATGGTCATTCGCAGACGGCGGGCTATAAAAATGTACACTTTGGCATTCTCGCGGTGGGCAGTTGCCACAATGTGTATATGCATATGCTGCAACAGTTTTCGATGTAACTGCACGAAACACACGTTACCTCTTTGTTGGTGTAACACTGTACTGGAAAAAAATGTTATTCTTGCGTTTACTGTAGTTTAGGATTGGTATACGAGGTGGCAGAAGAATGAGTCCTACGTGGAGGCCACCAAGTTCTTAAACGTATTCTATCATAACAGATCAAACAAGTCAATATTTATTAAGCGTGATACACAACAATTATCTCCGTCGCCATAGCAGTGAATTGGGTGTCGTATTTCCGTCAGTTCCACGAGGTTGATATAAATACATTATTTACAGTAGGATTTAAGAAATGATTGAAATGAATTGCTCAATATGCTGAAATTTAATCCATCCCATTTATTATACATGAAGCGCACACCTTAAGAAGTATCTACTATGCCCCCTCCTGACTACATTTTTTTTCCTTTTTGAAATAGTTGATCACAAACATATTATTAATGACGACAGTCTCTGTGTTTTTGCACTAACTACGTTTATTACAATACAATGTCGTTCTATAACCACGCCTGGCGGGGCTACAATGATGATACAAAATAGTATTTGCCTTCCTGTGCTTAGTTTCACGAATGCCCGAGTTTTTGGAATGGGACTGTGTGACAGATGGAGGTTTGGACCGGCACTGGGGGGTGTGCTCGGATAGCCGAAGTGATGGGGCGACCGCCCATGATAAGCAGGGAATCCGGGTCGAGACCTGGTCCGGCACAAATTTTCAATTGTCACAAGTACCTAATGCTAATACACATTCCCACAGACGTCTTATATGAAAGGCGATGAATAGCTAACCCTAATTTGCAGAACATCGGAGTAGAGGGTTGCTAGAGATGAAGAGGCTGGCTCTGTGGCACGAACCCTGCGCAGACGAGCGACGCAGTAGCCCTGGTCGAACGAAGCAGTGTGAGGAAGGGGAGGGGATAAAAGGTACAATCGAATTCCGGGCGGCGGCCAGGCAGTGGGCACGGCTGGCTGCTTCTCGTGTTCCAGTGTGATAAGCCGCCACATTATCAAGCCTTCCCACATACACACTGCCAAGGGTAACGTTTCGGAAGGCATGAACGCTTAACGCCTTTCCTTGCTATCCAGCACCGACTTGGGAATATGTTCGTGTTTGAACGATATGCAACCAGTCACTTTTGAATTGCGCGCGTACACACACACACAGCCACACACACACACACACACACACACCGTATTTAGCTGCAGATGGTTTTACACAATAAATACCAAGCGTAAATACAAGGAATGTGAGCATGCTAGTTATTACATTTTGCTACCAATTTAAATTATTTACAGGGGTAAATAATGGACGCAAAATGGTTCAAATGGCTCTGAGCACTATGCGACTTAACTTCTGAGGTCATCAGTCGCCTAGAACTTAGAACTAATTAAACCTAACTAACCTAAGGACATCACACACATCCATGCCCGAGGCAGGATTCGAACCTGCGACCGTAGCGGTCGCTCGGTTCCAGACTGTAGCGCCTAGAACCGCACGGCCACTCCGGCCGGCTAATGGACGCGTATGTATATTGGAAGCTGTAGGTGTATACAAATGTTGGCAGTAACATGTAATATAGATAAAGAAAAAAGCAAAACAGGGATAATGGAAAGTAGTCGAGTTAAATCAGGTGATGCTGAGGGAATCATATTACGAAACGAGATACTTGAAGTAGTAGATGAGTTTTGGTATTTGGGCAGCAAAATAACTGATGACGGCAGGATATAAAATACAGGCTAGTAATGGCAAGAAAAGCATCTCTGAAGAAGATACATTTGTTAACATCAAATAAAGATTTAAGTGTTAGGAAGTTTTTTCTGAAAGTATTTATCTGGAGTGTAGCCTTGTATGGAAGTGAAACATGGACGATAAACAGTTTAGACAAGAAGAGAATAGAAGCTTTTAAAATGTGGTGCTACAGAAGAATGTTGATTATATGGGTAGATCACGTAACTATTGAGGAGGTACTGAATAGAACTGAGGAGACAAGGAATCTGGGGCAAAACTTAACCAAAAGAAGGGATCAGTTGATATCACATTTTCTGAGACATCAACCGATGCCAATTTAATGTTGGAGTATACAGATTCAGAAGCATGTAGGTTGCAGTAGATATTCGGAGACGAAGAGGATCGTACAGGATAGAGTAGCATAGAGAGCTGCGTCAAAACTGTCTGCGGTCTGAAGACAACAACAACAACAACAACAACAACATGGATCAAAGAGTTACAGCGAAACAAACAAGAGTAAAATATTTATTGCATAAATGAAAGAGTGAATCAGTTAATAGCAAGAGTGAGAGAGCGATTTTTTTCCTTTTCATTTCTTTACTTTGGCTTTGGGTTACAATGACCATACAGCCAACAATGGTTATCAAGTGCCAAAATGAAATATAATCGCAAAAAAGCACAACAGCACAAAATTACGAAGTTAGCATACAACCACACTCTTAAAGTAAAGTAAAAGCGCAATTAGACAAACACCAGACGGCCGGCGGCAGTGATGACAATGACACTGGAACAAAATTACGAACAGCACTATACAGCAACATAATGACAAACATGCATATGCTCTTATAGTAAATGACGAAACACGAAAGGGCAAATACCGTACATCATACAATAAGTACAACAATAGCTGAAGAAAAAAATTACAAATAACGTCGAAGAGAGTGGTTACACATATCGACATAAACCGCCAATTGAAATCACAGTTGCAGTTGGTGATACAAAATAGATATAATGAACAGAGAACATCTATTCGCCAAGTAACTATCCTGTATTCTGACATTTATGGAAAACTTAACATTGTACAGTAGACTGTTCACACAAATGACCGAACATAGGTGAACATAGGGAATGGGTACAGAAATAGAATCCACTGCGCTGTCCTGTATGGCGAGTGGTGACCAGAGACAGATGTACCTTAGGAAAGAGCGGTAGGACCAATCTTGATTCCAGTGTAAAGAGTGGTTGTATGTGAACTTACTATACGACCTTCATCACGTGCACACCACTACTAGTTCCTTAATTCTTATACTACACTGGCTGATAAAAGAAAGTGAAAAACTCAGAGGGAAATAAAACGAAATGTGATATTATTTCAAGGATTGCAAAATTGAGTCAGATTTACAAAGAATCTGGCAGTATGGGCCCCCATGAAAAACGAGTGATCGAATGACAACGACACTTTGTGGAAACATTAGTAAGGACATGAGGAAGGGACATAAGAAATAAACAACTGAGAAGAAAATTTTAAAGTCCCTATGAGAGGGTTCAAATCTGGTGATCTTGGTTGTTACGCAATTTGGAACGATCGGCCAATGATTCGGTCTTCTCGAAAGGTGTTACGGAATAACCGAATGACGTCACGAACAACGTGACGGAGCTTTATCGTGCATCGAAACATTTCAGTCGAAGCACTTCTCCCGTAGAGCAGAAATCACATGGTGGCGAAGCAGCTCACAATAGCGTGTGCCGTTCACGTTGCACGTCCTTGGTCCTAGGGGTCCGAGTTCCTCAAAGAAAACTGGACCAATCCCGAATTGTGCCGTTTAGTCGCACCACAGAGTTACGCGTTCACTATGCAGGGCGAAAACATGAACGTTTCGTTGGTTGGGACGATCCCCACGACAACAACTGCGTGTTCATCGCCCCAGTGAGCGTAGCGTGTGCACCATCACTCCACAAAATGTTCCAAGGGCACATGCCGTCGACTTCAACCCTTGCAAGACACTTAAGTGCGTTGTGTTCTCACATGTCTGCGTCGGGTGGCAATGGTTTGTGAGTAATGTGAAGTTTGTGCGGACCTATTTCACAATTGTTCGCAGCATCTCTCGAACGGTGGACCATGAAATGTTCAGCTCTCGTGGCAGCTCGTGCACTGCTTGAAGACGCACATTGCGTCCAACACTCTCAGCCATGGAACAATAAATTCATCAACAGTTTGAGGCGCAATTGGCCGTCGGCCTCTCCCAGGAGTAAAACTAATCATTGGCCGTCGTCCAAAACTGCGTAACCAATAAGATAACAAGATTTGAACTCTCTCATGTGGAAATTAAAATGTTTTTCTTTCAATGGTTTATTCGTTATCTCTCTTCCACATGACCTTAAAAAAGGTTCCCACACAATTTCATTGCCCTACAATCACCCGTTTTTCATATGCCTTCCCACTCTTATTTTGAGCCACATATTACACCCACGATTCCGGAGGTACGCATAAAACAACATCCGAAATTGTGCTAAACGCATACTCTGAAAATTATTTCGAGCAGTTAGTTCATGAGAGTCCACGCTAATAGTAAACGGTTGTGAAAATACACTTGACCTCTTAGCAACAAATAATCCTGAGTTAATAACGAGCATCGAAACTGATACAGGGATTAGTGATCACAGGGTTGCCGTTGCGAGACTGAAAATTGTAAACCCCAAATCCTCCAATTATAAACGAAAAATATACCTATTCAAAAAAGAAGGCAAAAATTCACTTGACGCCTTCCTGAGAGAGAATCTTCACTTCTTCCAAATTGATACTATAAGTGTAGCCCAGATGTGGCTTGAATTCGGAGAAATAGCATCGGCAGCAATTGAGAGATTTAAGCCAAATAAATTAACAAACGACGGAGCTGATCCTCCTTGGTATACAAAACGGGTCAGAACACTGTTGAAGAAACAAAGAAAGAAAAATGCCAAATTTAAACAGTTGCAAAATCCTCAATATTGGCAATCTTTTACAGATGCTCTAAATTTAGCGCGGACTTCAATGCTAGATGCTTATAATAGTTTCCACAACGAAACTCTGTCTCGAAACCTAGCAGAAAACCCAAAGAGATTCTGGTCGTATGTGAAATATGCTACCGGCGTGCACAGTCAGTGCCTTCTCTGCACGATAGCAATGGAGATACCATCGAAGACAATGCTACAAAGCAGAGTTACTAAACACAGCTTTCCGAAATGCCTTCACAAAAGAAGAAAATTAGAATCAAGAACAGCTGCCAACATGAGTAACGTAAAAGTAAATGTCCTCGGAACAGTGAAGCAACTTAAATCACTTAATAAAAGCAAGTCTTCTGGTCCAGACTATACCAATTAGGTTCCTTTCAGAATATTCTGATGCAATAACCTCATACTTCACAATCAAGTACAACCGTTCGCTCGACGAAAGATCCGTACCCAAAGACTGGAAAGTTGCACAGGTCACACGAATATTCATGAAAGGTAGAAGAAGTAATCCACTAAATTACAGGCTTATATCATTAACGCCGATATGCAGCAGAATTTTGGAACATATACTGTGTTCGAACATTATGAATTACCTCGAAGAAAACGGCCTATTGACACACAGTCAACGTGGATTTAGAGAACATAGTTCTTGTCAAACACAACTAGCTCTCGACACACACGAAGTTTTAAGAGTTATTGACAAGGGATTTCAGATTGATTCCGTATTTCTGGATTTCCGGAAGGCTTTTGACTACCACACAAGCGTCTTGTAGTGAAATTGCGTGCTTATGGAACATCGTCTCAGTTATACGACTGGATACGTGATTTCCTGTCAGAAAGGTCACAGTTCGTAGTAACTGACGGAAAGTCATCGAGTAAAGCAGAAGTGATTTATGGCGTTCCCTAACGTAGTGTTATAGGCCCTCTGCTGTTCCTTATGTATGGAAACGATTTAGGAGGCAATCTGCGCAGTCGTCTTAGGTTGTTTGCAGATGAAGCTGTCGTTTATCGACTAGTAAAGTCTTCAGAAGATGAAAACAAATTGCAAACCGATTTAGAAAAAATATCTGTATGTGCGAAAATTGGCAACTGACCCTAAAAGGAATCCGCTAAACTTCGATTGTACGATAAATCAATCAGATGTAAAGGCCGTAAATTCAGCTAAATACCTAGGAATTACAATTACGAGCAAGTTAAATCGGAATGAACACACAGAAAATGTTGTGGGGAATGCTAATCTAAGACTGTGTTTTATTGGCAACACACTTAGAGAATGTAACAGATCTACTAAGGAGACTGCTATACACTAAGCTTGCCCGTCCTCATTTAGAATACTGCTGCGCGGTGTGGAATCCTTGCCAGATAGGATTGACGGAGTACATCGAAAAAGTTCAAAGAAGCACCTTTTGTATTATCGCGAAATAGGGAAGAGAGTGTTATTGAAATGATACAGGATTTGGGGTGGACATAATTAAAACAAAGGCGTTTTTCGTTGCGGCGGAGTCTTCTCACGAAATTCCAATCACCAACTTTCTCCTCCGAAAGCGGAAATATTTTGTTGACACCGACCTATACAGGGAGAAACGATCACCATGATAAAATAACGGAAATCAGAGATCGTACGGGAAGATATAGGTGTTCGTTCTTTCCGCGCGCTATACAAGATTGGAATAATAGAGAATTTTGAAGGTGGTTCGATGAACCCTCTGCCAGGCACTTAAATGTGATTTGCGGACTATCCATGTAGATGCAGATGTAGAAGTGTGTACAGTTATTTTTGAATCACTCTGTATAAACTCTCAGAATAAACGCCGTTATAAGGTTAAGCTCTTATCTACCCGAAGATTAGTTTCAATATTAAGGTGCTTTCCTAGCACGCTACTTTTAGAGGTGGCAAGTCGTTGTCATCCACTGACCTCTGAACTAAATTACCCAGCCAGCTTTGGGAGCACCTACAGTTCATGGGGATACCGAACTGCAATGCAACTTGGCGTTTTTCACAGTGACAAAAATTGCATGATATGAAGGTAGTGAAAAGGGTCAGGTCAGAATGCTAGACTTGGCCGGGGATCGACTTCGAAACTTTTTCATCAGCACTTTATCACTGAGAAGGCGACAGTACTACGCAATTTAAAAAACTAGAAAAACTCGCCTTTGAAGGTGATACTTCCTAGCGTTGTTCATTATAAAACATTTGTATCATGTCAATATAGTTGTAGCTGAGTGTCTAGTATAAAACTCTTGTTCTCGTAAAATTACTGGTTCGAAACTCGCTAGAAGCAATTTTTTTTTTACTTTTAAATTCCATATTTAGCGACAAACAAATGTTGACTATCAAATATTAAACATTACATTTTATTTTTAATTACTAAACGCATCACAATTCCAATATTCGCAAAATAGAAAATAAAACACTTATTTCTAGTGATTGAACAGTTTTAGTGATATATATAATTTTTCATTTGAACAATAAAGCATTTCACAAGTCAGTACCAAATTTTAATTTATTTTCATACGACTGGCAATGGGAATATATATATATATATATTAAGAAATCATGATGCAGTGTTTGTTATAAAACGTGAAATTCCTAAGTACAAGAAGTTGCTATTAGAGAGATTCGAGCCAGCGACCAACACTCAGAAATTTTCTGATGTTCAAGGACGATTTTTCTTCTTTTTTTTTAATTGCGGCGTACTGTTTTAGGAAATTAACGTCCGTTCAATGACATTCAAATCCTTGAATTATGATAGGTACGGTGAAAATCGAAGAGCCATCGACGACGACGACGACGACGACGATGATGATGATTGGTTTGTGGGGCGCTCAACTGCCCGTACAAATTCCCAATCTTTGCTCAGCCCAAACTCGCCACTGTCATGAATGATGATGAAATGATGAGGACAACACAAACACCCAGTCATCTCAAGGCAGGTAAGAGCCATCGAGTCAACATGTCTAACAAAAACCTTATCAGTAATATTATCATGTTATCAATGACGGTTGAGAGACAAGTACGATATATCCAAGCCCAACTCAATTCAAGTAGCTTCGTGCTAGCTGCAAATGTCAGCTCTCTCAGTGTTATTGTGCTAAGTTGACCAACGTTTGTAGTTAAGGCTGTAGCATCGCCGCGAGCTGTCATGCTGCTGCAACTTCTGGCGTGTATAGCATGTCGAGCAGCTAGCTGTTGCGTAATATTTTGAAAAACAGTACTCAGTCGTCCGCAACCTGTCTACCGCGGAGTTCATGAGTGCATTAAGTGCGTGATTGGTTGTCATTACGGGAACTTGCAGACATGTACTTGTATTCAGTGCACTGGTGATTAGGACGAAGTGCCCGAACAGCGAACGAAACTACAAAACAAGTTTCAACACAAGCGTCATCCTAAGTGCAGGAAATTTAACGCTGTGCACAGGAACTGGGTTGTCCACGCAGCAGTGAAATGGAGAAGTACTTGACACAAAATAGCTCGGAAAGTATAGTTTGAAAACATGGCGTTGGATCGTATGGAAGATAATCTTCAATAAATAACCTCCAACTAGCCTGTGAAATGCACACTTCGAAGAATACCGCGTGGAATGAACTGGTGGAGCAGCAACTGCGCTCCCACCATATACAACATGTGGAAGGAGAGGGGCCAAATAGTTTTGACTAGAGGTCGTCGCTTTGAACACTTGCTACGAGCTTCTGATGTTGCTACATGTTGTTTGCGTCAGTAGAAGACTCAATCCAGAACAATAGTTCCTTATAGCTTGCGAAATTTTTTTTTGGGTTTGTGAGAGAGGCAGAGGGCCGGAGAGTAATACATGAAATGCAACAGCTTATAAAAGGGAAGAAAATACGCTTGTTAGGATATATGGAGAAGATGACAGATGACAGAATGCCCGAAAGAACAATAAATGAAGACTGTATTCCACTAGAAGGAACGGCCGACCGAAAGCAAGATGGCTGAACAATATGTTGGCTGACTTTACCAAGGCCGAGATCCGAGGATGAACGCGAGAAGTAGAGAACGGGTACTTATGGAGGCAGGTTGTTGAGTACGCCAAAGCCCGTGGGTTCAAATGGCTCTAAGCACTATGGGACTTAACATCTGAGGTCATCAGTCCCCTAGACTTGGAACTACTTAAACCTAACTAACCTAAGGACATCATACACATCGATGCCCAGGGCAGGATTCGAACCTGCGACCGTAGCTGCAGCGCGGTTCCGGACTGAAGCGCCTAGAACCGCTCGACCACAGCGGCCGGCGCCCGTAAATTGATACATAAAATAGAGAAGATTAAAAGAACAGCGTCAGGTTTCTTTACATTCATTTTATAACCGCGAAATAGTCAGAGAGGTGCTCAGCCAACTCCAGTGGCAGACGCTGCTACAGACGCGTTCTGTTTCACGGTGTGATTTACTATTACTATTTACGTTCTTAGAGCAGTCAACCAATATATTGCTTCCTACAACGTATATCTCGCGGGAAGATCATGAAGGTAAAATTAGAGACACTTGGCAGAGGTGGGCAAACTCGTTCATCCTTGGGAACTAGTTCACTGCTGATCGTTCTTTTTTGGGAACCGTTCATTTTTACTCGTTCACCGTTCATTTGTGCTTGGTATATGGTTCTTATGAAAAACTGAAAACTAGTAGTGTAGGTGAGTGAAGGATGGAGGGCACCAAGAGGGGGCACTTGCCTCCCCCCTGGAGTATAGAGTTTTTATTCATTACAGAATTCTTACACACTTTTAGAAGTAATTTCTGTGATTCTGCAGAACCTCTCGTTTAGCCAGCTGTAGCCTTGTGTGGCTGACCGCAGGGAAATAATATAGGGTGGCGCACGGAAAACCGGCCCCGAGTACAGACTGCTCGCCAATTACGGACGATGTGTTGCCCGTTACGAGCAGATACAACAAACAGACAAACATGTAATAATTAGGCAATGAAGAAATAACAAGCTAATGCAAACAACAATTGCGAAACAATCCATGACGATGTGTAGAGAGCTGGAGAAGACAACATGAAAATCTCACGCGACGCGCATGGGCTATAGCTTATGTAGTCTTGTAAACCTGTCGGTGGCTGTTTCCCAACTTAATAGACCACAAGTGTCTTGTATAAAATTCTTCGTTTCGTCTTCCACTACATAGCTATGCTACGTTGTAAACAATAATCGTTTACGCTCTATATATACTTCACGTTGTCTCTGAGATCGTAGGCGAAGTAGAGACTTTATGGAAGCATAAAATAAAATGTGGTTTTCTCATACTTGGGTCACACGCTTAGTAAAAATTAGGTTTTTATGTTGCATTATTAAAGTTAATGCAGCAATAATAATAATAATAAAGTTCGCAGTAATAAAATTTTTGGTTTGAAAGCTCCTTCTGAACAAATGTTTTGGAGATAATGAGTAAATACGATTTTATGGCAATCTATGTCTTTTCAAATGGAGAGGCACCGCTTTTCCTACTGAGCCAAAATGACCCACAACCCACTTTCTTTCTTTCTTTCTTTCTTTTTCTTTCTTCAAAGAAACCAAACTAGCAGGTAATGCAAATTGGAAACAACCAAACTTAAAAATAATTAGTGCCTTCCTAAATGTAATGTTTTGTATATGAAAGATACACGAAAATCGTTTTATATGAATTTACTTATACTAAAAATTAAGTAAATTATTGAAAGTTAGCTGCTAAATCAAGTCGATGAAACCAAAAAATATATGAATAACAAAAAAAACTTGTCTTGTTATGTCTTCTGCTGTTCATCGATACAATGAAGTGAGCTGATATGCCCTTTTGTTGCCTGAAAAGACGTACCTATTACATACAACGTAATTTTTATGTAATTTACGTAACTATAAAATACTTTTTGATTACCGGTCGTGGACGCTGAATAGCCAGAACCAAGCGCAAGAACAGTTTCGAACACATGTGAAATAGGCGAGCGCAGTGAACGAAACGAACAACTGGATGCTGAACTAGGAGCAGTCGGCAGTGGAACTGAGACATGTGGTCATGCGAAGAACGACGAGGGCGGCCGAGGGAGACCGAGACTGAGACGAGCACGCGACCGAGGCTGGAACGAGAACTGCCGAAGTGACAGCCGCGACCGAAGTGAACTAGTGAACTACGAACCGATCGTTCCTCGTTCCCGGGAACTATAAGTAGACCGCCGCGACCAAAGTGAACTATGAACCGATCGTTCCTTGGAATTCGTTCCTCGGTCCCTTCGTTCATGTTGGTGAACCGTTCCCTTGCACCCTTTCGTTCGCGAACTAGTGTCATAGGACCGTTGCTATTCACAATATACATATATGACCTGGTGGATGACATCGGAAGTTCACTGAGGCTTTTTGCAGATGATGCTGTGGTGTGTCGAGAGGTTGTAACAATGGAAACTTGTACTGAAATGTAGGAGGATCTGCAGCGAATTGACGCATGGTGCAGGGAATGGCAATTGAATCTCAATGTAGACAATTGTAATGTGCTGCGAATACATAGAAGGATAGATCCCTTATTTAGCTACAAAATAGCAGGTCAGCAACTGGAAGCAGTTAATTCCATAAATTATCTGGGACTACGCATTAGGAGTGATTTAAAATGGAATGATCATATAAAGTTGATCGTCGGTAAAGCAGATGCCAGACTGAGATTCATTGGAAGAATCCTAAGGAAATGCAATCCGAAAACAAAGGAAGTAGGTTACAGTACGCTTGTTCGCCAACTGCTTGAATACTGCTCAGCAGTGTGGGATCCGTACCAGATAGGGTTGATAGAAGAGAGAGAGAAGATCCAACGGAGAGCAGCGCGTTTCGTTACAGGATCATTTAGTAATCGCGAAAGCGTCACGGAGATGATAAAGTCCAGTGGAAGACTCTGCAGGAGAGACGCTCAGTAGCTCGGTACGGGCTTTTGTTAAAGTTTCGAGAACATACCTTCACCGAAGAGTCAAGCAGTATATTGCTCCCTCCTACGTATATCTCGCGAAGAGACCATGAGGATAAAATCAGAGAGATTAGAGCCCACACAGAAGCATACCGACAATCCTTCTTTCCACGAACAATACGAGACTGGAATAGAAGGGAGAACCGATAGAGGTATTCAGGGTACCCTCTGCCACACACCGTCAGGTGGCTTGCGGATTATGGATGTAGATGTAGATGTACCCATCTCTAATTCAAGTTCACACGGAGGCTTACGAGGAATCGTTCTTCCAGCGAAACATTCACATCTAGAACACGAGGATGAGCGACAGTGGTACAGAAAGTACCCTCCGCTACGTACTGTAGGGAATATAGGTGTGTGTGTGTGTGTGTGTGTGTGTGTGTGTGTGTGTGTGTGTGCGTGTGCGTGTGTGTGAAATCTTATGGGACTTAACCGCTAAGGTCATCAGTCCCTAAGCTTACACACTACTTAACCTAAATTAGCCTAAGGACAAATACCCAACCATGCCCGAGGGAGGACTCGAACCTCCGCCGGGACCAGCCGCACAGTCCATGACTGCAGCGCCTAAGACCGCTCGGCTAATCCCGCGCGGCAGGGAATATAGATGTAGATGATAAAATCTTCTGAGACGTCAGGCCGCGTTATTTTCCTCTCTAACGTCTCCACTGCTCGACATTTCGATCGCATTTCTGGGATCTTCAGCGTTCCACCTAGGTCTTTGGATGACAGAACTGAGTGTTCAGCCACACAGTGACACCAATGGAAACTAGAACAAGACACCAGCAGAGGGACCAAACCGTCGCTCAGTGAAGTGTGAGATGAGAATGACGCGGCCTAACGACTCAGAAGATTTTACAATCAATGGCAACAGCCGCGAAAAACTGCAACGTTTAAGGGGATCGGTTCCTCATTTCAAAGTACTCAGTTTATGAACCTTCATCAACTGCAAATTTTAGTCTCAAATGTTTCAGATGCCCAGTATAAAATACACTGCATTTGACGATGCAGTATTCAATAAACGTCGAACCACAGTGGGTGTCAATGGACTGGGACGAAAGGGATGGGAGCGTTCAACGTGTCACATCACTTAGCCAGGAACCGAACGGCGAAGGAAAGATTATAGTACACCATTCGTGATACAAAAAGTTGGAATATACACTGTCTGACAAAATATGTACCATCCGGAAGGTTCAAATGGTTCAAATGTCTCTGAGCACTATGCGACTTAACTTCTAAGGTCATCAGTCGCCTAGAACTTAGAACTAATTAAACCTAACTAACCTAAGGACATCACACACATCCATGCCCGAGGCAGGATTCGAATCTGCGACGTTGCGGTCGCTCGGCTCCAGACTGTAGCGCCCAGAACCGCTCGGCCACTCCGGCCGGCCAGCATCCGGAAGACATGGCATGCTGTCATCCAATACACTTTAGTACTCATACATACTATCCTCTGTGCCAGATAGAATGGCCACGAAAGTGCATTACTGTTGTTCGTTTTTAGTGTTGTTACCAGGCATGGTAGCGTATGTAAGTGGCACGAACAGCTTCACATGTTGAGCGATGACTGACGGACACAGGCAAGCCGCGCACTCGTGTTTTACAGCGTTATCAGCGCTTGACAGCGTTGGAGACCGGTCTCATTGTGGGTCTGCATTTGGCTGGCTGGTCGAATCATGCAATATCCACATTTGCGGGGCATTCGTATGTGATAGTGGCTTGATGTAGAAATGCTTGAGAACGTGGGGGCAGGCATACGCGTCGTCAAGGTGCTGGACCGCAACAGAGAATCGCCGTGTCCTGCAACAAGCACATTGTAATCCATTCACACCTGTGCCTGCCGCCCCAGAACAAGTAATGGACTCACAACAAAATTCTGTGTCATCCTTAACCAATGTTCGGATATTAGCAGCAGCCGTACTAGAAAAATTACCTAGCCCTGCGTAGGCTGCCATTAACACAACACATACGGTTGCGTTTGGAGTAGTGCCGTGACCGGGAAGCATGGTCTGTTGATTAATGTGGTCACATTCTGTTCAGCGATGAATCGTGGTTCTCCACTACCCGGATGACCACCGATGGCGACTATGGAGGCGAACTGGAGAGAAGTTCCATTCTTCCAATGTTTTGGAGAGGCACTGCAGTGTTACTCCTGGTGGCATGGGGGGAAGCCATCGGCTATTATTTCAGGTCACGGCTGGAGAAACTCTTGACGGCACAACGGTACTTCATGGACATCCTGTATCCTAATGTGTAATCCCTCATGCGAAATTATCGTGGTGTCATTTTTTAGCAGGATAATACTCGTTCGCGCATAGCACGTGTCCCTATGGACTATCTACGTGATGCTGATGCTCGGCCGCGGCCATTAAGATCTCCAGAATGTTCCCGATAGAACGCGTGAAAGACCAGCACGGACGTCAGTTCCACCCCTGTGCCAATACATGGGATAGCAAGGACCAATCACAGCAGTTGTGCGCCCGTTTTCCTCGGACGATGATACACCGGCTTCATTCAGCTTTATTACGCCCAACACAAGCGAATCAGTGCATGTATCAAGGCGGCAAAACACGTCAGAAAAACAGCTTATTTCTCTATAAAAAGGTATTGTTAATAAAAATCGTTTATATATTCATGATCTTATTCATGCACTGTGTCGGCTTTTTCTTTGTCCCGGTATTATAAAACCATCCTTTCTTTCACTTTTATATACTTGGAGTCTTTGCATAGGAACACTTGAAGGAAAATTCCCTAGTGGATCCTTCACGACGTGCCACGAAAATAAAGCAAGAAATAAAGATTGAGAAGACAGTAAACTCACTACTATAACATGAGTGAGCTGTGTGAGAATGGGTAAATTTCCGATGCTAGGAGCCGACAAAGTCATACCCCGTCAACGTCAAAACTTTATTCCCGAAAATGACGGTGATGTTCATGCCGTTGATAATATGAGTGAATGCCGTCACCTCAAATGCGCTGTCGATAGCTTTGAGGTATCATTTCGTGACACCCGGTGTGAACCAACTTGAAGTTCTGAAATGTCTAATAACCAGTTTGAATATTTCTTATTTGTTCCAGACATGTGTAACAACTGGGTCAATTAGTTTTTAAACTTCCCTACCTGTTTCCCATTTTAAAGTCTTCTGTCTAAAAGACAGGGGCTCCATAGTAACAGGCACATTCTTTCCCTTCCATGTTCCGATCAAGGTAAAAACTTCAATGGAAATAATATCTACATACAAATCATACGTAATACGGGACGTTTCCAGAATTATAATGCGATTGAAAAGCGCTTTATCTTCTACACGAATGAAGACAGATACTTGGAATACATTTTAACTTACGCACGCCTCTGCGAAGTTTTTATTTTCGAGAGAAACATCCGATGTTACAAGAGTATAACTTTTACACGTATGAAAATACAACCTTGAGGTACATTTTACAATTAAGTTTAAGAACAATGTTTTCATTCACATTTCACTACTGTTCAATGTGGCCGACGCACGACAAACATCGAGACGATAGTCCAACTTGTCCCGTACTTTTTCGAGCTTTTTTGCGGTTCTGTATTCACTACTGTCGCTATGCGCCTTCGCAATTTCTTCAGTTGTTGGAAGGGAAGGCACATCTACAGAGTCTTTCACAACTGTCAACAAAAAAGAAATCTCAAACTGTGAGATAAGGAAACACTGGCGGTCAATGTTGCAATACGAGATGCGTGCGCAATTTACGGCCCATCCATTTCGATGAAAAACACGCCGTAAAGTTTTAACTGAATTGCACCTGCTGAACTCGAGAAAGAAAGACGCTTTTTGTTGCAGTCTCATCGCAGTTTTAACTCAAAGCTCATTGAGTAATGAGCGACCTAGCTGCACCACCCCTACTGCCGAACACACAAACCAGCATCTTACACTACTGGCACAAAGCTGATAAACTTTAACTCTTTGAGACGATATGGTTCCGTTTGAGGCCACCTACGATTTTCATTTCGTGACAAATGCACAGTAACTACATCTGTAGCCATCCTTTATGTATCCATTAGATGCTGCTCTGCAGGGCTGCAGCTTGAACAACTCCATATATTTCCAATCTTTTTGTTCTGGTCAAATTTATACTCTGTGTATTGCGATAGTAATTAAATGTATGTATCTATTTATTTTCATAATTATTGTGGTGGTTTCTTTTCAAACCACTGCGCCTTTCAGGGCAACGTGAATAGCTATGACAGGTTGTTGTACTTCCTGTTTCACACGATGTACTCCCGTAGAATAAAGGAAGAGGAAATTGGGGCATGCTTTTTGGAAGAGATTTCTTTCGATGACGACTGATATTGACAGTAGCAGTGAAAGTGGAGATGACGTCTTAGCTGAAGACAAGTGATCTCGGTTTTCGAACGAAAAAATCAGTACTGTCCTGCATTATTTCAGCGAGTGAGAGCAAAGAACCATTAGCAAAATGTGTAAAACTGTTATCCCAGTTGGAAAACATACAACAGAAGCAAAGCATTTACCAATACGCGGCACTTCAAGGCACGTGTACACTGTAGCACAAAGAAGGAACATCACAGAAGCACATTGAAGTGTGCTCTCTGTCAAGTAAGCCCTGTGTCTAACTAGAGAAAGGAACAGCATTTTACCTTTTCACCAAAAATAGCTACATTTCATGCACAGTGGCTCCATCTGAAACCATTCCGTGCGTGTTCAATTAATGTATGTAACACTTGTTTTTTCACATTGTTCTGTATAAATGTATGTCATATAATCTAGTAAAAACAAGGAAGTTCAAAAACATTAGTTTTTAATATTTTGAGTCTGAAATGGTTAAGTTTCGATGCCTAAGTTAAGAGTTACACCAGTTTTCTACCTCCATCCATACATTATAATGCTGAGGGAATTAGATTAGGAAACGAGACACTGCTATTTTTGCAGGAAAGTAAATGACAATGAACGTTATCTGTCTAGAGTGTAACCTTACACGGAAGTTACACGTGAATATTAGCAGCTCAGACAAGAGCAGAGAAGCAGATTTTGAAATGTGGTGCTACAAAAGAATGTTTAAGATTCCATAAATAGATGGAACAACTTATATGGAGGTACTGAATCGAATTGGAGAAAAAGAGAAATTTATGGCAAAACATGACTAAAAGAAGGCGTCAGTTGGTAGGGCGCCTCCAGAGGCATCAACCAATCGTCAGTTTTGTAAGGGTAGTAAGAGAGGGGGGGGGGGGGGGGGGGGGGAATTGTAGACGAAGACAAAGGCTCGTATACAGTAGGTTGTTTTAAATGGATGTAGGGTGCAGTAGTTACGCAGAGATGAATGGGCATAATAGTCTAGTGTGAAGTACTGATTCGAATCAGGGAAACAAATTTATGGGACAATTTGAATTTAAAAAAAAAAAAAAAGAATTGGCTGGTAGGACATATGCTGATGGATCAGGAAAGCATTAATTTGGTAATGGAGAGAGGAGTGAGTGAGAGTGGTGTGTGTGTGTGTGTGTGTGTGTGTGTGTGTGTGTGTGTGTGTGTGTGTGTGTGTGTGTGTGTTTTGGAGGGGCGTAAAAGTTGTAGAGGGGCACCAAGGTTGGAATACAGTAAGCAGGTTTAAATGATTTTACATTGAAGTAGTGAAGCAGAAATGAAGAGACAAGAGCTCCAAACGTTACCGATACGCCTGTCCCGCTATTCAGAGAGCAACCGACAGCGATATACATTTCACAGAGCCAGACAAACACAGATAACATTCGCAGATACGCCTAGGACATTGTGTCTCAACGGGTCCTGTTGCCGTTGGCGGAAGTTCTGAGTCACTGCCGTACTGCCGTATTTGGCGGCGCGTTAGGAAACCATAATTTCCTGGGTGAATGGAGGCACGTGATTCACGGATTGTTACAAGGTAAACAACGTGGAAGGAAGCACGTAGTGCCTCCAGCATGTCAAGGAAGATGAGATGCGCTACTCGTGTGCCGAGTTAAGCCTGTTTCACACGACTAAATTTCTGGACAAAATCAACTACTCTAAGAGCGTGCGCCTTTCATGCCTGCGTGTAAATCAGCAACCAACCACGACTCGAGTGCGTCTATGACGTCAATGATCGATAGATTGTGTCGAAAGCGGAGTTCTAAATTTCCGAATATGCTGCACACTGCGCATGCGCAGACACAAGGGACTCTGGCTGCGTCGGCTAACATCGGAAGTTACCTTTAGTTGGTAGTCTTTATAAGGGACGTTTGCACTCCATGTTGAAGTCTACGTTAAAGCCTACACAAATCAAGCAGTGATATCCCACATTAAATACATAAGTCATTAAACTCATCCCTTTCAACACTGCTGTACGCCCTGTCACCGAGGAGGGGGGTAAAGGGAGAGACATGATGACACTTCTCCCGTACGTCCATCCCATGCACCACGCTTTCTTCAACCAACCGGCAACTCCAAGTTCGGCTCAAGAATCTGAACCTAGATATGTTGACCCTTTGGCAGAGGAAGATGAAGTGGACGGTGAAATCGAGTAACAGACATGCTCCATTATAAAGCCTCTTCAAATATCAGCATGACAGACAAGAATTACATTTTAGGAAATTTTGGCATTTCGAAACAACAATTTATTTGTAATCCATAGATGAACACGCTGCTGAACTATTAGACTCAGTTGGTATCATTCTAGTAATTAACAACAATAATGCAATTATTTTAGCTCAATTTGTGAGAGAAAAGTACATAATGGGAGCACTAAGTGCAGACTCACACCTACTCTATCACAATGTGTTTATGTTTTATAAGTTAATTGCAATTATGGAGATTAAAAAACAGCGTATTCCCTCTGAGATATTCAACTTCACCAAAACTTTTATAAGAAGTGGTAAAAATCTTGATTTATACTACTTTACCCATCACTATGAGTACATTTCTGAGAGGGAAAGTGGTACTCCAAATTTAGGGACTATAAAAAGGAATTTAACGTACAAACAACTAAACTATCTGTAGTAAACGTAATTATAATATTTCATTTGTATATTTCATCAAATGAATCACGAATTATTGCAAATCATGAATTTACATCAAACGAAAGGCAAAACCTTTCATTCCTCAGAAGTGGGAAAAAATTGAGTTATACCACTTTGGCTCTCAGCGGCTCACAAAGCATGGAGTGTGAGTGAAGGCAGTGTGGAACTGCGACATTCCGTTAAGTTAATTTGCCTCATAGCCTTAGAATTTTGTATGCGATTACTGCATGCCATCTGTGTAATGCAGCATGGCATGTGGAAATTTATTAATGGCTTGAAGTTTTCCACTAAGCAACGAACATGTGCACTGCATTTTATCTCCAATAATTTAGGTTTATGTTGCCGTACTTCACGAATTCTCAATACTTTGTTATTCTGAAAAGGTACTTGATGTTGTAAAGTTTAGGATTAAGTAGAGAAATGTTAGGAAAATTTTGCGAAGGTCTTGTCTTGCTTTTGTGCCAATCAATTCTCCGAACATGATATGATTAATCTTTTTGAACAGAAGGATTCGGCTTTTTATGTGATAATCAGTGAACCTCAAGTAACTCTATTGGCTGTTGCTCCTTTTTACAGCGATGTCAACTAGTTGTGGCAGAACCTCAGCTGTAGCTGTCAACAAGCAAATGGTATAGCACAGCTAGCGTCTTCTACTATTTTCTGGTTACTTTCTGATGTGCTGAGTGGCCTCTCTTGAGCAAAGCCACATTTTTCTTTCGAATTTTACACATCTCACTACAAACTAGAGAATAACATGGAGGGAGAAACAGAAGGGGGTCCGTACCTGTTTCACAATTAACACCACTGAAATTCGATACTGACATATCATGCAACCTATCTGCGGGTCCAACTCTCTTCGGGGCGGGTCCAACTCTCTTCGACGCGTTTCATTCCAAGAGAACTTGCTGCTACGATTGGCGCAAAAATGGCTCCGTTTCTTATAGCCTATTGTTAGATAAGTGTTCTCAGGTTAACGACCAACTTTACTGGATTTCATCGGTATCTCTAACTCCTAGATGCTATCATTGATATGCTTGTGACGCGTGAAAGATTACTTTGTGCGCAGACTCCACATATCGGTGGCCTTTAATTTCTCCATGAAAAGAGAAGTAACACTGTCGACAACCTGACGGTGCGTTTGAACACCCATGGCTTTACTTCACGTTTAAGGAAGTATGTACTTGTACGCCTCCGATCTTAGTACCGACTCACCAAGCGAATTAAGAAGTCATACCCTGAAGTGAAAGAAGTGGTGACAGAAAATATCTTGGGACCGCCTGAGAAACGAACCCCAGACATTTGGTTGGTACGAGCACTACCCCACTGAGGCACTGAATACTGCAAGCATTGTAGTTAGGTATTATGATCTTTAGCTACTGGGATGTACTCTTGATATATAATACGCGCAGCATTTTCACATAGATTTGTTTAGATGGAAACTTTTAGAGCATATTCTTTACTAAGCACGCTACGCCTCAATTTTTTAAAAAAATACTGCTAATAGAGCGTAAACTTATCACATGAAAACTGTATGTGTTTCTCAAAATAATCAGTACGACTGTGGGAGCGAATTATTACATAATTGCGCGATGCAAGACCTCTGATATGCACTTATGTCTACACTGATTGAGTAAATCACTGTGACAGATAAAGTTTACGAGATTTTTGAATAACCAGAGCATGTAATTCCTGCGTATTGATTGCCTTATCTCAAGCGTCATATAACGGCAACAAGGTATTCACTCATCTATGTTACACACAATGACACTGATTACATTATCTCTTGCCTACGTAAAGATGATTAGAAAGGCAACAGATTTCCCATTTACTTGAGTTTTGTAAACTTATTAGACGCCTCTATGCTGAGACGATTTAAAAATACGAAAATAAAACGATTTCAACGTTCAGCAGGTGAATGTTATTGGTTATTAGATAGCAATAAGGTAATAGTACGTTATAAAACAATCACCATCTTTGACATTCTTCTGCACACGCTCCTTAACCTCACTTCCCAAAGACCTATGTTAATCAATGGAATTTGCCATCATCTCGCCGCAGTACTTATATTCCGCGACCTATGGATCGCAGCCTCGATGGCATAATAGTTGGACGTTTATTTTTGTCAATAAAACAATGTTTAGCTGTAGCGAGTACACTAAATAAGCCGCGATGAAATGCTGTTAAAGCCACTAACATTATTAGCGACGAGAAGAAAAAAGGAGTAACAGTGATGATCCAGAAAAGCTGACGTATTGTGCGAGGAAAATGCCAAAGTAGAGTACGTTGATGGTGCGAAAATTACTGCATGGAAGTATCGGTGCTGAGTAGCATCTACACAAATTAAGAAGCAGCAACGTGCGCACATTAAATACCCCATTGGCGACTGGGACAAATGTGTTATTAGACAGCAATTTCTGCCATATTATTCTAAGAGATTTGGTTTTAAAAGATGTCAGATTAAGCGAGTATCACGTGCAAACGCGACGAAGTAGTTTCAGAAATGGCATACTACATTAAATTTCTACAAAAAGTGAAACATCAGAGTTAAAGCAACCAGTGATTTATTCAGACGAAACGTATATTCACACATATTACTCTGTTACTAAACATGGAAATGATAGCTTGTGTGAGAGATTGTCAAACAAACGAGCCGTCCACTGTTGTAAGTGTTGTGCTGTGTAGTCATTGTGATACAGACGTTTCGCAAGCCACATGGCCCCACTTATGAAACTATTGGAGTGCACACTCTTTACTATCTCCCCTGCCTGTTCCTTGGGCGTAAATACGGCTGTGCTGCAATCCTGGCTAGGTCTACGGGTCGCTTTGCCGAATAGTGCATTCTAACCCTTTTTCTTGTCCGTATAGTTATCACCAACCCACACGGACAGATACAACTCGCAAACAGATCATCATCAGGTTAACAATTATATTATCACACACAGAGGATTTAGTAACCGCACTTTTACGCAACAAATATGGAGTTTTCAAAGCAGTTGCCTGGTAAATCGAAGTCCACACTTGATTAACACATACTAAGGTTCCTTACGGATAGCCGCATCGTCACATCACATCAAATCATAGTTTCACAATATTTACGTTATTTAATGTGAAAAGTACAATTAAATAAAAATTGGAGCCCATGTTGAAGACGGCACGCTGTGTAAGGAAACAATGTTTTCATAAGTACTGAAAACGGAACTCCACGATCATGCTGAGAGGGGCTGCACCATAGTGTCCGGCCGCTGTGTGTAATTCTCTTTTTATATGGCGTCAGCATATCGCTCTCTCGGGTCAGCTTGGAGCCGCAACTTCTGATCCAACTAGCTCCTCAACTGGCCTCACGATGTTAGGTGTACCACACCTCGCACCAACGAAAAATCGCTACTAGTATCGCGAATTTAAATTGGATCCTTCGCATGGCAGCCGGAGGTGCTGGGCGCTCAGCTACGGAGGCGGTCCCTTCTGATATGTATGGAATTGGAGAAGTAAAAAGAGGATTTATTCAACCCAAGGATGAAGCTAGTCACAAAAAATTTTCAAATTAACGTTTCTCACCTTGCAAAAATGCAATTTGATGTGTTTCAGAACAAAGAGTGACAATGGATTATCGTTAAAACTAGTTTGAGAATAATAAAAACAGTGTTAGCTTCACGGCGGATCCACAAATACATACTGTTTTTCTCCGCAAACACGGGTCAGAAAAGCTTGCGTGTACAATGATACAACAAAGTTTATTACGCCAACACGTGACGCGCTATCATCGATACCGTGCAGACTTCACACACGGGGGAGCACGCTAGAGGCGAAAGAGAACCGGGAGTGAAATGGCGAGATGGCACCATCTCATCGCGTTTCTAGTAATTGGCGTGAGCCATTCTGCGTTAGCTGAACATTTGGATGTACATTACCATCTGCTCCTCTTCCACAGTTTCAAGTTTTGTTGCATAAGCAGCCAAGCGCTTCGAAGAAAAACAACACTTAAAGAACGCAAGGAAAGTCGAAATAAAATCTGTGAGAACGAAAAGGTGTTTTCAAACACGTAAGCTGCAATAACAACAGCGAAACTAGGGTAAAATCTACAGCAAGGAATTTTATAGTTTCATTTCGCACAATAAAGCCATCCTCACGCGTCCGTGGATGGAACGGGTTTTATCGATTGGTTGGTTAAGGGAAAAAACAGCGAAGTCACCAGTTTCTTGTTCAAAAGATAACCCGTCTGGAATTAGCGACGTCACCCAGGAATCTGATCGAATTGAGATATATCTACATCGATACTCTGAAAATCACTCTTAAGTGCCCGGCAGTGTGTTCATCGAACCACCTTCATAACAATACTCTATTATTCCACTCTCTAAGAGCGAACGCAAAAAACGAACACCTATATCCCTCCTTGCGAGCTCTAATTTCCCTTATTTTATTATGACGATCGTTTCTCCCTGTGTAAGTCGGCATCAACAAATTATCTTCGCATTCGAAGATGGTGACTGAAATTTCGTGAGAAAATACCTCCGCAACACGAAAGGCCTTTGTTTTAGTGATGTCCACCCCAAGTTCTGTATCATCTCAGTGATATTCTCTTCTCTATTTCTCGATAACACAAAACGTGCTGCTATTCTTTGAGCTTTCACGTTGTACTCCCGTTAATCCCAGACCGTTAACCAGAATTCCAAGAGGGGACGGATATAGGTGGTGTAGGCAGTCTCTTTAGTAGATCTGTCACATTTTCTATGTGGTCTGCCGTTAAAACGCAGTCTTTGGTTTGCGTTCCCCATATTTTTTGTGTGTTCTTTCCAATTTAACTTGTTCGTAATGGTAATTCTAGGTATTTAGTTGAATTTGTGGCCTTTAGTTTTGACAGATTTATCTTGTAACCGAAGTTTAACGGATTCCTTTTAGTGTTCATGTGGATGACCGCACACTTTTCAATCTTAAGGGTCAACTGCCAATTTTCGCAACGTACAGATATCCTATCTGGTAAGGATCCCACACCGCACAGCAGTACTCCAAAAGAGTACGGATAAGCTTGGTATACGCAGTTCTCCCTAACAAACTTGTTGCATCTTTTAAGTGTTCTGCCAATAAAACGCAGTCTTTGGTTCGCCTTCCCCCACAACATTTCCTATGTGCTCCTTCCAATATAAGTTGTTCGTAATTGTAATTCCTAGATATTTAATTGAATTTACGGCCTTTAGATTTGACTGATTTGTCCTTTAACAAAAGTTTAACGGATTCCTTTTAGCACTCATGTGGATGACCTCACAGTTTCCATTATTTAGGGTCAAAAGCCAATTTTCGCACCATACAGATGCAGTTTCTAAATCTTCTTTCAATTTGTTTTCATCTTCTGATGACTTTACTAGACTATAACGGTAGCATCATCTGCAAACAACCTAAGATGGCTGCTCAGATTGTCTCCTAATTCTGTTTATATAGATAAGAAACAGCAGAGAGCCTATGACACTACCTTGAGGAACGCCACAAATCATACCTGTTTTAATAGATGACTTTCAGTCAGTTACTACGAACTGTGACCTCTCTGACAGGAAATTACGAATCTAGTCACATAACTGAGACGACATTCCATAAGCATGCAATTTTATTACTAGTTACTTGTGGGGTACAGTGTCTACAGCCTTCTGGAAATCTAGAATACGGAATCAATTTGAAATCCTTTGTCAATAGCACTCAAAACTTCGTGTGAGTGGAGAGCTAGTTGTTTCACAAGAACGATGTTTTCTAAATCCGTGTTAACTGTGAGTCAATAGACCGTTCTCTTCGAGGTAATTCATAAGGTTCGAACACAATATATGTTAAAAAATACTGATGCATATCGAAGTTAATGATACGGAACTGTAATTTAATGGATTACTCCTACCGCCTTCCACGAACTTTCCAGTCTTTAGGGTCGGATCTTGCGTCGAGCGAACGTCTGTGTATGATTGCCAAGTTTGTAGCTATTGCGTCAGCATACTCTGAAAGGAACCTAACTGGTAAACACTCTAGAGCGGAAGACTTGCTCTTATTAAATGATTTAAGTTGCTTCACTACTCTGAGGATATCTACTTCTAAGTTATTCATGTTGACAGCTATTCTTAATTCGAATTCTGGAATATTTACTTCGCCTTCGTTTGTGAAGGCATTTCGGAAGGCTGTGCTTAGTAACTCTGCTTTAGTAGCACTGTCATCAATATTATTTCCACTGCTATCGCGCAGAGAAGGCATTGATTGTGTCTTACCGCTAGCATATTTTACATACTATCAGAAGCTCTTTGGTTTTTCTGCCAGGTTTCGAGACAAAGTTTCACTGTGGAAACTATTATAAACATCTAGCATTGGGCCCGCGCTAAATTTCGAGCTTCTGTAAAAGACCACCAATCACGGGGATTTTGCGCTCGTTTAAATTTGAATGATTTTTTCGTTGTTTCTGCAAATGTGTTCTGACCTGTTCGTGTACCAAGGGGATCAACTCCGTTGTTTGAAAATTCATTTGGTATAAATCTCTCGATTGCTATCGATACTATTTCTCTGAAATCAGGCCACATCCTGTCTACATTTAAATTGCTAACGTAGAAGGAGTGGAGATGGTCTGCCAGGAACGCATCAAGAGAATTTTTGTCTTTTTTTAATGTACATTTTACGCTTATTTTTGGAGGATTTGGGAGTTATAGTATTCAGCCTCACTACGATATCCCTATGTTTACTAATCCCCTGTGTTTACTGATCCCTGTGTCCCTTTTGATGCTCGTTATTAGTTCAGGATTATTTGTTGCTAAGAGAGTAAGAGTGTTTTCACAACCACTTACTATTCGAGTGAGCTCATGAACTAATCGCTCGACATAATTGTCAGAGAATACGTTTAGCACAATTTCGGGTGATGTTTTACGCGTACCACCGTATTTAAACATGTTACGAAACCTGAGCCAGTGCGTGTGGAACAATGTTCTACCTCAATCCTTAATCGAGCAGACGCCATATTACAATGCAGCTTACAAAGCTCAGGTATAGTATTTGGGATGCGGTTTGTATTTGAACTTGAAAACTATAAATATATGCTGTTCACACAACCGACACATCAAAAATATGTATCTCCGTCCATATACCGCAAGCCACCTTACGGCACTTGGCGGAAGGTATTTTGTGTACCACTGTCACATCCACCCTTTCCTATTTCAATCGACAACGGTCCGCAGAAAGAACGATTTCTGGTTAGCCTCTCGTTTGAGCTCGAATCTGTCCAATGTTACCTTCATGGTCTTTTTGCTAGATACACGTAGGGGGAAACAATACATCGGCTAACTCATCTAGAAAAGCACGACGTCGGAATTTTAGCAGTGAATCACACCGTAGAGCACAACGCCTCTCTTGTAGGACCTGCCAATGGAGTTGGATGAGCTTATCTCATTTACTTAAGAATCCCGTGACGAAACTCGCTGATCTTAGGATTTGCTCTTGTTTCGTCTATGAATCCTATCTGATACATACCCCAGACTGAAAATGTGGTCGTTGCACTTAAAATCTCTACGTATGCATAGTCCCACACATTAAATTTATGTGACTGCTCCCAGTGGTTATTCTACTACGATCCAGTAATGAATCTACCCGTCCATTTATGAGCAATACCTTAAAATGGTTCAAATGGCTCTGAGCACTATGGGACTTAACTTCTGAGGTCATCAGTCCCCTAGAACGTAGAACTACTTAAACCTAACTAACCTAAGGACATCACACACATCCATGCCCGAGGCAGGATTCGAAACTGCGACCTTAGCGTCACGCGGTTCCAGACGTAGCGCCTAGAACCACTCGGCCACCAAGGCCGGCAGCAATACCTTACATTTACATCTTTTTGGTAAGACATGTTATATCAAATGTCGGGAAACGGCACGGCGTTGGTTTTCGGCCACTGTCTCTGAACGTGAGGCAATCGGTAGGCGAGTTGCTAGGGGGTGCAGAGTGTACGCTGGCTCGTGCGGTGGCCGGCGGTTAAGTGACGTCTTCGGCGCTCTGGTATGCCGATTTACATCGATTGACGGACACGACTTTCTATTTTCCGTCTACCTGAAGTCAGCATCCTGTCACCCCGTTCTATAACCAGAAAGGGGCTCGGTAATGCGGCTCCGAAACCTCGATGCAAATGGACCTGTTTCGTAGTTGCCAGGTCTACGAAAAAAAACGAAGCTTGTTTGTTGTTGCGTGAACCCCTGGATCTACACTGAGCAACACAAATAGTCACTTTTTCGAAACCCCGTAGTTGTCTCCCAAGGCGACGGGAAAGTTTGAAACTTGACTCAAAGGTTTCTACAACCTTCCTCTGTAATGGTGCGAAAGCGTGGCACATTGCGACAGCATCCTTGAGTTCGTCGACATTTCAAACAACAAGGTGTCGACATTTCAAACAACAAGGTGTCGACACATGCGAAAAAAAAGAGTCAGAGCTCAGAAGTTCATATGAGGTATGAGGTGGGTTAATGATGTCATATTGGCACCAAATTTCAACACAATTCAACCCATCGTCGAAGGTCCTCACACTCCCTGTCGCCAACATTTCACCCCTTCTTTTGACGTCTTCGCGATGTAGATCAGAAGCGCACTGCCCAGCGTTATAATTACGCGGTTTTCTTATGAGTGGCCGAGGATTGGTTCAAATGGCTCTGAGCACTATGGGACTTAACAGCTGAGGTTATCAGTCCCCTAGAACTTAGAACTACTTAAACCTAACTAACCTAAGGACATCACACACATCCATGCCCGAGGCAGGATTCGAACCTGCGACCGTAGCGGTCACGCGGTTCCAAACTGAAGCGCTTAGAACCGCTCGGCCACACCGGCCGGCAGTGGCTGAGGAAACATTTCAGACACACCATTGCTCAGTACTGACACGAAAAGGCCCTAGGGGGTGTATAAGGGCGTAAAAAATAAATAAATAAAACCGTCTCTTGGAGAGTCGATTCCCACACATTTCATGGTCGGAAACGACGGTTCGCAATGTAATGAGCAACGAGATGACGTGCTCGACAACCTTTGACATTGCTGACACCCTTCGGTATAGTCAACCCTTCTCGAAGGACATCCTGGTCTGAAACCCCACTGAACCTGATCGCACCCCTCTGGCGTGTAGCGCGACCACAATTTCTGCTCTGGTTTACAGGGTGGATTCACTCGGGACCATTCAAAACCATTCGACGAAATTTGAACTTTATCGGAAGGAGCAAAGGGTGTTTATGCTTTCTTTTTAATCCCTCCTGTGCCGTGGTATCTGGTTGGTCCGACATTGTCATACGCGTGAATAAATCGGCAAAGGGTCTCTCTACGACCCACCAGTTCGCAACACCCTCGATGCCACCCGCATACCTTTATTAAGCACTTGAAGAATGTACCTTTACATTAACAGCCAGTCACTGATACTAGTCGCCGAAGTGACAGGCAAACATTTAGACACCCCTCAGATTTCGAATGCGTCCACCAGGCGCTAGTTCAGCGACATATAACCACTCAGCTCAGGGGTGTCGAAATGGTTGCCAGTCACACTAGCGCCTAGTAATCAGTTAATGACCGTTTCTGCACAGGTACGTTTTTTTAAGCGATCAACAAATGTGCGTGGGTGGCACCGAGGGTGTTGCCGAACTGGGCAGTCTTAGAGGGACCCTTTGCCGTTTTATTCACACATGTGCCAATGTCGTAGCCCCGACTGAACTGCAGCCCGATGATGTCCTTGAGTAGGACAGAACCGTCCGGAGTTGTCAACAGTGTCGAATGTTGTCAACAACGTTGTCCTGTTACTTATCGCACGGTAAACTATTGTTTTCGACCGCGAAATGTGTGAAAAATCAACGCCCTAAGGGAAGGGATGATTTCATTGACGTCATTTATGCCACCCTGTAAGGCCTTTTCGTGTCGATTAGAAGCGGCAATTTATCTGAAACGTTTTCCTTGGCTACCCATAAGAAGACCGCACGATTTCAACGCTGGGCATGGCGGTTCCGATCTCCATTGCAGCGGTGTCAAAAGGAGGGATGAAATGTGGATAAGAGGGTGCGTGACGATCTTCCCATCGAGTGACACGTCCAAGGTGGCGTTGGGAAAAATTGTGGTGAAATTTGTAGTCATGTGGCATCATTAACCCACCTTACACCTCACATGAACTACTTAAGCTCTGGCGTTTTAGCTGGTTGGTTGATTCGACGTAGGGGCCCAAACAGCGAGGTCATCAGCCCCATCAGATTGAGAAGGATGAGGAAGGAAGTCGGTCGTGCCCTTTCAAAGGAACCATCCCGGCATTTGCCTGAAGCAATATAGGGAAATCACGGAAAACCTAAATCAGGATGGCCGGACGCGGGTTTGAATCGTCGTCCTCCCGAATGCGAGTCCAGTGTGATAACCACTCCACCATCTCGCTCGGTTCTGACGTTTTATTCGCATGTGTCGAACCTTGCTGTCCGAAGCGTCGCCGAGCCCGAAATGAACGTCGCGGGGTGCCAACGCTTTTGCTCCATTACAGGGAAAGCTGTGAGCACCTTTGAATCAAATTTGAAACTTCTGTGTCGTAATGGGAGCAGATACGAGGTTTCCATAAAGTGCCTCTTTAATAGTGTTGCTCAATGTACACAACGCATATACAAGGTCATGTACTCATTCAATTCGAGCTCTGACTCACCCCCCCCCCCCCCGCCCACACACACACACACACACACACACACACACACACACACACACATCTGTGCCACATTCGAATACACTTTCCATAATGGCCTTAAAAATTCTGCAGATTAATGCACTGGGAAGTTCCTTTGTAACCGCTGAACTTAGAAAAAGAGGAGAAGAAATGGGAGCTCATCTTCTGTGCATCCTGGGGCCATTATCTCCATAATGGGAAACGCAAGCACCCCCTTCCCCTTCCTCCGGATGTCAGCTGCGTCTTTGTATCAGCAAATGCGAAGGCAGTTACTGTAATTATAAAGGAAGATGTAACTATTAAAAAAAATCAGAAACGTGTATCAAGCATTCGGCTTCTATTACACTTCCATGCCAAAATATTGAAGGGATACTCATAAAGATAATATATACTCGTATTCACAGTACTCTGATCGCACAGAACCGTATACTGAAAAACCCTCTCAGAGTAAAAACTTAATAATAGCAGACATAAATGTGAGAAGTGCCCTTTGGTTAAGCGAACAAACAGATGGTACGAGGCCAGAAGATTTTAGGCACCATTCAAGAAGCTGACCTGTTAGTGACGAATCGTCCCTGGACAACCTGAGACCACAACAGAGCCGGCGCAGTTTCTAACACAGGCATTACACTAACGGAGGAGCTGTAAATAAATTTTCCGAGTGGACAGTCCATTCTAGATTGACCAGCTGAGATCACAGTATAATTATATTCACAATTAAAGACAGAAATAAAATTGATCAAAACCTAACTACAGCAGAAATATTTAACTTTAAGAAAGCAAATTGGAACTAGCAAAGTGAAACAGTAATGCAATGACAACAGAATATCAGGAAGAGTAAACTTAAGGGCTCAAGCATTACAAAAAAGCCGTGGTTACATGAGCTGACATATTAGACGACGTACAAGGTGACCTAGAAGGGACTACCACAGATCCCTACTACAGCCATCGAAGCAGCCCGACTGGCACATTACAGAGATCTTTAAGTCCAAATACCACCAACTGCTTGTTCAGCACAAACAGGTGCAACGGGAAAGGTACATGAGAAACCAGCTGAAGACGGGTGTGCGGGGGTAAACAGTATAAAAATGTTATCTGAGAAAATAAAAAGAAATCTAGTCTTTTATTCACAATGAAAACCAAAGATGGATCGGAGATCCATGGATGGAAACAGACAGCAGAATACCTGCTTGGCAAGCTCCACCCGGAGACGATCGAGAGGATAACCAAGTCCACAGGCAGTTAGAAGTTGGATATGCGCTAAACAATAAATAAAACACGGTTCACCGAAGAAGAAGTAGCCCTAGCCATAATTAAATTTAAAAAACGGAAACGTTCCAGAACCTGATGACATTCATGTCGGAATTCTCCAACAGACAGAAGTACAAATTATTCCCTTCCTAATCAGACTACAGTATGACTCCCTGACACTGGGTAGCGTGCCTGCTAGATGGAAACTAGCAAAAGCTGTTATAATAAAAAAGAGTCCGAGGACAAAGACCAGGCTAAACCCAATCTGTTTGATTAACACACTTGCAAAGGTTTGGGATAGGTTCTCCTGTTACAGGTTACACTCCCACAAGGACCTTCGCAGACTTACTTAAGGCCAGTTTGGTTTTAGAAAAGGGAAATATATTGAAGATGTATTTAACAAGGCGACTGAAACAGTAGAAACACATAAGAAAAATATGCAGTAGCAATATTGATATAACGGCAGAATAAGGTAATTTATTGTGGCTTGCGTTGTTTGGCAGGATACGTGAACTACACGTCCCGCAGTGTATACACTGCAGCTCCATAAATTACTGTATGGACAGAGGGATGCAAGGATGAAGCTGGCACGCAAAAAGTAATAAAACCAACTAAAAAAGGGTGCCCATAGGGATCCATTTGCGGGCCAATATTTTGGGATTTGGCAACAGCAAACAACAAACTACTGCTGCATGTGGTAAGAACCTATCATGATGGCGTTTTCATATCCATCACAGCCGGCCGAAGTGGCCGAGCGGTTCTAGGCGCTGCAGTCTGGAACCGCGTGACCGCTACGGTCGCAGGTTCGAATCCTGCCTCGGGCATGGATGTGTGTGATGTCCTTAGGTTAGTTAGGTTTAAGTAGAAGTTCTAGGGAACTGATGACCTGAGAAGTCAAGTCCCATAGTGCTCAGAGCCATTTGAACCATACCCCATCACAGGCTACGCAGCAAGTGTCTGAGCGCACACACTTTGGTGCGCGCGGAACAGGCAAATCGTGCGATGTGTAGAGAAGGGTGCGCAACCTCGGACACACAGGGGCCTTTGGCACCAACATGCCAACCAGTGATTTACTGGAGACCCTCGGAATCTACCAAGTAGAAATTACGGTCAGACGTCGTGCAGCCTCCTACGGGTCGCGTACAGGGAAATTGACGAAAGTCCGACAAACCTTAGATCAAAAGCCCAACTCCTGAACCGAATAGTGTGGATGTGGTAGAAAGACTGGAACAACGGTGAAACGGGTCGAAAACTTAACGAAGTACCAGTATTCCCGTGTATTCGAGAACGCCTAGAGCTTGGCCGTTTACACCCCAGTCAGGACATGGTACATTAACGCGACACGGCCCATATCCCGTTTACCTGTACAGTTTTCAGTTTTAACAGGAAAGACACTGACGACTGTAAGTGTGGTCATACGGGAACACCTGACCATATTATTTTGAACTGTGACGCCCGTTATGGAATTAGCGAACTAACAGAGGCTAACCAACCACTATACAGATTTATAAGAAATAACCAATGGTAGATGACAATAGTCAAGGTGCTAACACCATTTTTCGACATTAAAAAGACAAAGCTTATTGCGAACTGCAACCACAAAATCCTCCCGAATTTCACAGCATTACCAATAGAGAGTTTACGTGAATGATGAAGCGCGAACGAGTGCCTGTAGTGTTGTGGAAGATATGAATGCGAGTGTTGCATTACAGAATATGCCTGTGGAACCGAGATCACAGCGCCACACGAGGAAGAAATCGCAGTACCACCCACATCCGCTCCATGCCAGTGCAGCACCCATCACCAGCTCTAAGAGCAAGGGAGACCCGGGAGTAGTGAGTCGGAGGGAAGAGCACAACACGTGAAGTGCCATACAGTGCCGTAAAGAGTCCTAATTTTTTCCGGGGCTGTTTTCAAGCACACAAAAAAGTGTAATAAAATATAAAAAGTGACTACTGCGGCAGAGATAGAACGTTAACGTGTTGCGATACGATTTTAGAGCATATTCACATTTACACGTAAATCCACTATTATTCTTCAGACATATGCTGCATAAATTCTTTACGAGATGTAGTGGTCGTTTTGTTGCACTGTAGTAACAATTCAGTCTTGATTTCAATTCTTTATTAACATTACAAAACCTTACGCGTTTTGGCTGTTTTCGAATAATCTAAAAATAAAATGGTGCATACGTGAGAAATAGAGCAACAACTTCAAATAAAATACATCATGCACAAACAATAATGTACAATGTGAACATAGAAGAAGTGACATCTACCCAACAAATATAGATTGCCCAGAATCTCATCAATGTTACTATCGTAATTTTTTTTATACGACGATAGTATTCTCTCTCTCTCTCTCTCTCTCTCTGCCTATAACCCTCTTCTTGAGAACCTAGTCTGAAATGGTTCTTACTGTTAAAAATCGTCTGGCCAGTATTCATTCGTCTTACTGAACTTTCATTTGATTCCTATAGCCAATACAGAGGTATATAGTCTCAACTACTATTAGTACTGATACATAATAGTTTACGAATATACATTTCCTTTTCAACCATTACATTATTATTATTATTATTATTATTATTATTTCTTTCCTACGTTGAGACAATTTTGTAATCAATTAAAACATGTAAAAACTTCAAAAGTGTTAAAAACACAACTTATTTTATGAAGTGAGATGGTAGGTCTAAAGAAAGTAATAAAATAACTGTGGTGTGAGGCCAGCGTTGATCGCAACTTTTCCATCTTCTACCGGGAGGTTCGTTACGACTCCAGGTGTTGTGCACGCAATGTGGAGGACGGGAGAAAGAACTTACCCGGCAACCGCAAAGGCTCGCCACGCACTCCTCCAGCGCACTGTGCAGTACTACAGTGGCGTGCAAGTAAGAAGGCGGCTACGTGATACGTTCAGTGCTGAGATAGGGGGCTCTGTCTCTCCCTCGCATCACGCTCTAGCCGTTGCCAACACTCCAACACTGGGGTAGGCGCCACATCAGGCCACTGCTCCTGCTTCTGACTCTCCCTAGATGCCGGCCGGAGTGGCCGTGCGGTTCTAGGCGCTACAGTCTGGAGCCGAGCGACCGCTACGGTCGCAGGTTCGAATCCTGCCTCGGGCATGGATGTGTGTGATGTCCTTAGGTTAGTTAGGTTTAATTAGTTCTAAGTTCTAGACGACTGATGACCTCAGAAGTTAAGTCGCATAGTGCTCAGAGCCATTTGAACCATTTTTTTCTCCCTAGATAAACTTATAGGCTAAGGAAACTATCACTGTCGCTTTTTAACGTAGTACTTGTCTGGTCTGCTTCATGCAGCACATAATTAACAGTACAGAGACTAAGCATTTTCACAATACAAAAACTAACAAGAAGATCGAAGCTGTATTCTGTTTACTCTCGTCCATGGTCCAGCAGTATTTTAGTAATGACAACATTTTCTGCCTGAACTGTTATTAAATGTATTCATTCACGATCGTTCTACGTGCAAAAATGTATATACAAACGATTGTATTAGAATGTATTACTAGTGCTGTTACTTTCGTAGAATATATGATTTGTAATAAATATCATTCTCCTTGCTGCTCCTTACAAATACGACAGTTTTAAAGAAAATTTTAAGCTATAGTTACTTAACGTAACGTAGATTTTTCTGACCTTTTGTAGTATCATCCAGCACTTTGGTGAAACTTTAGTTGTGTCAAATGACACATCTAGTGGTCGTACAGTGGCAATAATATGCGCAGATGACATGAATCCGACAGTATGTATTACAGTGAGTAATATGTTCATGATACGTTGAGTGGATTCATGCAGAGGCAACTAGTTTGACATAATGATCTCGTTTTAGTGCAGTGCCACGTTCTTTTATAAAAATGACGAAGACTGCTGTCTCATAATTAGTATGGAATACGTAAACATCGTTGTCACGAGGGCAGTTCCCTCTTCAAACGAACGATTACGCATTGACACATTTCATTGTGTGGTAGGAAGAATTAGTTTTGAAAAACAATAATGTTTAAAGAAAATTGACATCAGAATGTATTTTTAATGTTGGACTGGTCTTAAAGCAGTTTAGGTTTTTAGGCCTTTCACTTGAGATCGGCGTAATGCGCCGAAATCGCAATTGTGGTTACAACCATTAAATAGCAGTCCAGTTGGAGAACGTCCCTTCACCGCTATATGTTCTACGTGCTCCCTTTGTTGGGTGGAGCGTCACGTGGTGCACAGCACATTACAACTCCGCATCGTCCCACCATTCACTCGTCTTCTTACGTGACCATCACTATTGTAGGTGTGTTTCCACCAAAGACCCGACAGTGGGACACATGATGGCATCCTTAAACGAACGGTTAAGGCATTCTGGGACTGATAACCATACAGCTTAGTCCCTTTACTCTACAACCGAGCAACCTAAGGCATTCTGCCATTTCATTAGAAACTGCGAGATATGGTGGTGGTCTTGTGAGCTGAATGGTGTACATTTGCGTCATAGTAAGGAGCACCTAAGCCTTGCATTGCCGATTTTGGTCGTATGTCTTCTGTTCCGGGCAGACGAAATGCGCTATCCAATCGGACGTAAAGGCGCGTGCCACACACTCCTCCGATCTTGTCGTGGTAAAACTTCTGGGCATCTCGTGCGCGTAGCCGAAGTTATGAGAACAAGTAGCGACGAGATCCATATGCAGGAGTGTAAATCGTGCTTCGGTAATCAAGCCCCCGAGCACCGCCGATAAACGGCGCGTAATTTTGCACTTCTGATACGGGACGCATTTCTGCGTCAATGGGCGGCAGTCTTTCTGCACAGCACGCCATACAAAGCGCTGTGCTCTCGTTGGCCCAGCAGCGTGGATGACTTAGTTCATGCAAGCACTCAAATATGCAGCGGCGCTGTGATGCGGGTACGTACGGTGGCTTCCGGCCTGTGGCTTCGACACAGAACACCGCTATGTCGGCGCCTGATAGTGGCACATAACACGCGTCGATATTGAAGGGCCGACATGCCAAATGTCGGTCGTGAAATGGGCCATGAAATTGAGATGGTTCTGTGGAACTGGTAGATGGCTGATACGGGCTGCGTAAATGCGAACGTCAATGATGTCGACTATAAACATGAAATATTTTACGGCTGTATAGGCAGCCAGGAGCTCTGTAGAGTGGTAACTAAGAGCATTGCTTTACAGTCAGCTTTTCTGAGAAAACCTCAACGTTTCCCAATACCGTCGACATGCTGCTACAAAACAGGAGCACAAAACGGACTCTGGCAGCTGAAAAGACCGTCAAGGGGGCACCAGGACAGTGCAACGCGGCAGGCTTTGAACTTCTACCACAGGTCGTTATTCCACAGAAGAGGTGTGGAACCACACACTGTGTGGCCAGGATCGCGAGGAGCTGTAAAGCGTCGATACAGAACCACGTGCAGCGCAAGATCCACGTGCTTTCCGGCAACCCTGCTGTGCCTGACTGAACCACAGTCGAACTTTAATTCTGCCAACGGACCAAGATGCTGTGGTCGAGAGAAGACAGAATGGCCTGATGTAGTCCACTGTGGATCGCGCTAACGGATACAAAATTGGAAGTGCACATTCGTATCACAGCACTGAATTAGCTGCGATGTCTTTAATACTGTAGTGGTTCGATCCAAGTCGCAACTAAACTTCACGTCAAGGATAAGGTCACAGAACAGAAAATACAGGCCTATAATTGGTTAGGTGACGTCGGTGGCGATAAAGCAGCGCTCTGAAACTCTCCGCAAGAGTAAGTTCAAATTTAATGTCACTCAGCCGTAGAGGTGTATACGTTCCGCTTTTAACCTACACATGCGTGCCTGTTAGCCAGGCAGCAAGCTGCCGCACGTTATCAGCAGATCGGGCAGGCTGCTTTACTCCAATCCGAACCAAGCAATGCCCAACCCAAGAAGGATAATGGAAACTTGCCTTCCCGCTGCGCTACGCTACGTGTCACTGTATTCTGTACACTTTCATTGCAGTGTTATGAGTAGGGCTCGGAAGCTGATGAAAATACTCGAGTATCACAAGACGAGGCTCAATGAAATATATATTCATTTTGGGTCACTATAGGCCAGAAATGGTGTTCTTTTTTTCTTGTTCTTTTCTTCCTATTCGGTGTATTTCGCGCTTATTTCTTTCTTTCGATAGGAAAGGTTTTCTCAGCAACTTTACCTTCTTGCGACTAGTATTCGCTATTCGCAATTCCAACAATCATCAGGTCACGTGCAGTACATGTTTTTTGTAGTAATGAGTACCATCTCCGAAAGAACTTGAAGATGTCTATTACATTGCAACGTGAACTCAGGTAACGTTGGAAGCGTAGTTTCTGGGATCTTAGTGTGTTCCAGTCAAATATGACCACAGTTGAACCAACTTTAATTTTCCGGGATGTGTACTGTGGATTTGCTAAATTCAGTCTAAGTGGCCAAGATGGTTCATTCTAAATTCCCCAAATGCATTTTAGCAAACACAAGAGTTCGTTTTCCGTATTACGTTAATGTAAAAGGTACACGTCTGAAATAAGAAGCTTTTCTTCGCACTACGTTTCATGCCATCAGGATATGGCTTTTAATAACCACTGAGTTATACTTTTTCTTCTATTACTCAATGTTTGCCCTAAATTTAGAGAGTCTATATACTGCTAAATGGCCGTAAGTCCTTAGCACACACTTGTCAGCCATTAAGTCTTTGTTCTCTTTCAAAGTATTTATGGAGTGCGGAAGCTGCTTCTCAAATTTCGAAATACGTCGGAACATACTCGAGGTTCCTGGATGAGTGTTTCGTAACTTTTTACCCAATTTTCGTTGCGAGACACCTATCGACTTATTTGAAGCTACCTCAAACACGTGATAACTTCTCCCCAGCTTGTGCTCTATTTCGTGACTGGTGTATATTCCCCAGTTCTTAATTCCTCCTCGATCTCTCTTAAGTTTGATCTGTTCATTTCGCTGCTCCCATCGTTATGATAAATGAATCCCTACGCTACATATACCTGACTAGGCACGTTGGATTGGACCTGTTGTCAGGTGCAGCAAGCTGAAAGGGTCCCGTGAAGCTTGCCACGATAGCGGAAACCAAAGTTGGCCTGCTTTAACCACTGTGCTCCAGTACACATGTACTCTTTTTGTCTGTTGCGGCAGGCTGAGCTGCTTTAATGGTTACGGCGGAGATAGGGGGCAGGTAGGCAAGGAGGAGAATTTGTACACCTCTGCCCAGTCGTAGGTTGCTATGGGACAACTCTTTGCTGGGTGGGAACATACATTTATACGTCTGAGTCCGTGTCAACTAGAAACTGGAGCTTGACGGGTTTATCTGCCACAACTAGGCGCCGGGGTCGTTGGTGAAGCTACACTCCTGGAAATGGAAAAAAGAACACATTGACACCGGTGTGTCAGACCCACCATACTTGCTCCGGACACTGCGAGAGGGCTGTACAAGCAATGATCACACGCACGGCACAGCGGACACACCAGGAACCGCGGTGTTGGCCGTCGAATGGCGCTAGCTGCGCACCATTTGTGCACCGCCGCCGTCAGTGTCAGCCAGTTTGCCGTGGCATACGGAGCTCCATCGCAGTCTTTAACACTGGTAGCATGCCGCGACAGCGTGGACGTGAACCGTATGTGCAGTTGACGGACTTTGAGCGAGGGCGTATAGTGGGCATGCGGGAGGCCGGGTGGACGTACCGCCGAATTGCTCAACACGTGGGGCGTGAGGTCTCCACAGTACATCGATGTTGTCGCCAGTGGTCGGCGGAAGGTGCACGTGCCCGTCGACCTGGGACCGGACCGCAGCGACGGACGGATGCACGCCAAGACCGTAGGATCCTACGCAGTGCCGTAGGGGACCGCACCGCCACTTCCCAGCAAATTAGGGACACTGTTGCTCCTGGGGTATCGGCGAGGACCATTCGCAACCGTCTCCATGAAGCTGGGCTACGGTCCCGCACACCGTTAGGCCGTCTTCCGCTCACGCCCCAACATCGTGCAGCCCGCCTCCAGTGGTGTCGCGACAGGCGTGAATGGAGGGACGAATGGAGACGTGTCGTCTTCAGCGATGAGAGTCGCTTCTGCCTTGGTGCCAATGATGGTCGTATGCGTGTTTGGCGCCGTGCAGGTGAGCGCCACAATCAGGACTGCATACGACCGAGGCACACAGGGCCAACACCCGGCATCATGGTGTGGGGAGCGATCTCCAACACTGGCCGTACACTACTGGTGATCGTCGAGGGGACACTGAATAGTGCACGGTACATCCAAACCGTCATCGAACCCATCGTTCTACCATTCCTAGACCGGCAAGGGAACTTGCTGTTCCAACAGGACAAAGCACGTCCGCATGTATCCCGTCCACCCAACGTGCTCTAGAAGGTGTAAGTCAACTACCCTGGCCAGCAAGATCTCCGGATCTGTCCCCCATTGAGCATGTTTGGGACTGGATGAAGCGTCGTCTCACGCGGTCTGCACGTCCAGCACGAACGCTGGTCCAACTGAGGCGCCAGGTGGAAATGGCATGGCAAGCCGTTCCACAGGACTACATCCAGCATCTCTACGATCGTCTCCATGGGAGAATAGCAGCCTGCATTGCTGCGAAAGGTGGATATACACTGTACTAGTGCCGACATTGTGCATGCTCTGTTGCCTGTGTCTATGTGCCTGTGGTTCTGTCAGTGTGATCATGTGATGTATCTGACCCCAGGAATGTGTCAATAAAGTTTCCCCTTCCTGGGACAATGAATTCACGGTGTTCTTATTTCAATTTCCAGGAGTGTATATTCCTGGCAGGCTCGTCTTTCGACCGCGGGAGTTGCCAGTCGCGTTTCCCAACTACAGCACGGTGATCTACGTCTCTGAGCTCTATCTCACAAGCGCCAATGCTAGAAACATTCTACCAGCTGCGGCATGGGCGAGGCTCGTTCACTGCTGTATTCACGCAAAGCAGTGTGTACCCTCTTACGTGAGCTGTGGGTTGGTTTCTCCAAGGTTATCTATTCTACTCGTACAAACAAAACGTTGTAGCCAAAAATCTAGAAAAGTTTCGGACAAATTTACTTCAAATTTTCACACGACACTAATTAATATTCCAACGGCCATTTTTTTCGATCAACACTGTACATGTCTCCCGTTAAAAAGAAAATGCTGGGCTGAGCCAGTATGTGGTTACGTTTTTTTGTTTTTCTCGAAATTAGTCGTAACTACGAGAGCTAGGCATTTAAACCATTAGACAATCGTTTCTCCCACATACATTCTTCTTCCTTATACATAATTTTAAACAAAAATTGTATACACAACTATGTGCTGTTTTGTTTTCTTCCTCGAAGTCGATTTTAGCAGAAAACAGAGAAGATGGATTTATGGCTTTTCGGCTTATGATTAGAGTACTACTACGGAATCTGGATCGTCCGGAACTTTGTAGTCCTTCGCATTCGCAGATTAAAACTATGCGAAATTCTGTCACTGAAGCAACTATCCTCACAGACCAAGTAGATGGAGAGGTCACCCTCAAACCCGTATACCAATGATCGCTATCGATGAACCGTTTCATAATAAGTGAATCGAATTTCCAATTAAGGTTTCGTTTGCAATAACAATAAACAAAGTCCAAGGTCAGAGAGAAGGGGAGGAGTAGATGGACAGAGAGAAGTTGAAGGTGAGGAGGAGATGAACGGAGAAAGAGAATAGTCCGTAAATCCAACTGTTATGTCTAGGAAAGTTGTGTACTCGGTACGCTAGACAAACATTCAAAAAAGTCGTATTAATGAGTTTTGTTACAAAAAGAAAAGATCCAATACTTAACTCTGTAAATTACACAGGTGAGTCGCAAGCAAAGGGCGACATACGAAATAATGAATCTTCTTCAGTATAGACAATCCTGTGCTACATACAGTGTACAAGCGAAGCGATCTAGCGTTGACACTGCTATCCAAGTCACTAGTCTTGCAGCTGCTACTGAACTGGGGCCGCACCAGTCGTTCAAGGCGCTTATGTCCTCTTCACATTTAAGGGCCGCTGCTGCCGCGTTGTCGTCCTGGAGGGAGATCCGGTTAGCGTGCCATTGGTTGATCTCACAGCCTTTTCTTCTCTGTCGTTCCCGACTGGCATGCCGGCGCTTGACTTTACGCCGTAACACCAACTCCCACACATATTTAGCATAGCGAAGCATTGCCAGGTTCGCTAGATCTCTATAAAGCCGTCGCCACACGAGCCGTGGCATTCAACGTGCACAGCGCCGGATTATCTCCACCGTGATGTTGGACGCTCAGAAACGGCCTAGCCTGTGCATCCCGTCGTGTGCCTCAACGTGGTACGCGCGATCGCAGTGCGGTCCGGTGGCAGGTGTCGGCTGTATGTTGATTGCAAAACACATTAATTTGTATAGGAAATGGACGGATGGAAAATTCCTGCGTCAGCCTTATTAAAATGCACATATCCTCCCTTGTCCATATGCTAATCATGTTGTTCTCCCTGTATACCAATAAACTGTCGGATCCCTGATACGTAGAATCAGGGCTGTATTTCGTTCCAAAGACGGACGAAGAAGCTATTAAGCAGGTGGTCATAATGTTTTGGCTCATCAGTGTATAAGACTCTGAAGCTGCAACCACTGAAATTCTGTCTGCGGTTTCTGTAGGTTTGTTGAACTTCATCTGTCGTTGACAGATGGCGGTGCGTTTCTAGGAAGAGCAAGAATTCGTCGGCCACTTCTGAAGCGCCCAATGGACGCAGGTGGTGCAGATATTGAGATGGGGCTCTGTCTCCCAGCTGCTCTTTTTATGGAAGCTACAGCAACCGTTGCATGTGTGCTGATGATAGCCGAAGGAATTTGTCCAGTCCGTGTAGAAGTCCTTGCACCAGTAAATGCAAACGCGGATTGCAGCAGACTGTGGGCATTTCGAACACTCGATAACATAAGTAGAATTTTAAGGAAGCGTTTATGACAACGTTCTTTTACGATTTTCTTTCTGCTTTGTTCCTCCAATTTTCCAAAGTAGTGTTTATCGCGACATTAAACTCATCACGCGAGGTAATTAGCTAAAAATCTTTACACCTCAATGCCCTGTTTTCCAAGCCCATTCAATATCGGGCGTGAACCTTTCTTCAAGTCTCAGGAAGTAAGAGCAGACTTGTTATCGTAGAGATGCCACGTGCTTTCTCCCCAGTTCTGATGGTCCAGCTACATGTAGCCAAGTGTGCTTCATACCAGTTTTAAATTAAACTCCCCACCCCAACTCCCCCCAAAATTCCGCTTTTTTGTATACATTCTCTGGAGTGTACTATCAGCCTGACGCTACAGTTCCGTGCAACACAACGCGAACTTCCCCATAATCGGCCTCATGTTCAAAATGGATAAATCGTTATGTTCTAAACATTGTCATCGCTCGGAAATTATTAATCATATTTTGATGCGTAAAATGCCACTAAATTCGTCTCTTTTAGAAGTACGGTATTAGGGACAGAAATCGCTATCGTTCCAAATGAAAAAGAGATGCTGATGCCGATATCTCCGTAATCGGTATAGTTGTGGAAATAGTCTTACATATTTTAGCGAGGGTTTTCTTGCAATTCATTGCAGTGAAGACAGAATACTAGCATCTCAAACGTATCAGGAAATGCCTGAGGTGTATCGCTAAGCCTAATTACCCCCTATTCCGTTGCATCCTGCGTTACGTTAGCGATGTGACTGAATCATAGGGCTGGATAGTCGGCCGTACGTTGCACACCACGCGATAAACTTCCACACAAATAATACGGCGCTGCGCACTGATCGGCCTTATCGCTGCAGACACGTTGTGCTGACTCACGCGGTCCTTACGGCGACTGGTCTCTCATCTCGCTGGATGTCGCTGATTAAGACGCAACCGGGTTCGCTGCACTCACGAAATTTCATCGTAGTAGTGCTCCGGCGATATCTTCATCTATACTCCGCAAGCCACCGTGGCACGGCGTATGATCTCTAATTTCTCGGATTTTATCGTCGTTATCATTTCGCGAGACGTATGTGGAATGAAGTAATACACCGACGGAAAAAAAACCCGCAACACAAAAACGGTGTTGTGCGACATAAACGAAACTTGGTACGCGAGTCTCTACATCTGTAAAATGATGTCTATTCAAATTTCGCGCCAGTCGCGTAAGAGTGGCGGTAACAACGCCACTTTGAGGATGCAAATCGGGTTTGGTTTAAATATACACTGTAACGGTCGTGAGCGTTAGTTATCTTTGAGATTAAAAGTGGCGAGTCAAGAATGCCATTAAGGCGACAAAGACGCTATTATCAACACATCAATGAGTGAACGAGGTAGCGTAATAGGGCTATGAGAAGCTGAATTTTCCTTCTGTGATATTGCAGAAAGACTTGGCAACAAATTAGCCTCTGTACATGATTGCCCGGCAGCGATGGTCACGAGAATGCACAGTCACAAGAAGACCGGGCTCCGGACGTCGACGCGGCACTACCGAGAGGAACCACCACCTTGTTCGGAATGGGGCTCTGGCACATCATACTGCATCTGCAGCAGCAATTTGAGCAGCTGTTGGTTACCACAGACACACAACCAGTTGTTACAAAAAAAGTTACTTCAAGAGCAGGTCTGAGCCAGACGCCCTGTGGCGTGCATTCCACTGACCCCAAACCTCCACCATTTGCGATTTCACTGGTGTCAAGCGAGGGATCAATGGAGGACGGTGTGGAGGTCTGATGTGTTTTACGATGAAAGTTGGTTGTGCCTCGGTGTCAGTGATGACTATGTGTTGGTTAGGAGGCGGCCGGTTGAGGACCTGCAACCAACCTGTCTGCGTGCTAGACACACTGGACCTACACCTGTAGCTATGGTATGGCGTGTGATTTGGTATGATAGCAGGAGCACTCTTGTGGTTATCCCACGCACCCTGACAGCAAATTTGTAAGTCAATCTGGTGATTCGACCTGTTGTGTTGCCAGCATTCCAGGGGATTTTCTCCAACAGCATAACGATCGCCCACATACCACATTTTGTAACCCAATATACCCTACAGAGTGTTGACATGCTGCTCGATTATCAGATCTGTCTCCAGTCGAGCACATAATGGTACATCACTGGACAACTTCACAGACATCCACAAACAACATTACCTGTCACCAATCGAGCACATAATGGGACATCATCGGACAACTTCATCGTCATCCACAAACAGCATTAACTATCCCTGTACTGCAAGACCGGGTGCAACGGACATGGAACTCCATCCCACAAACTGACATCCGGCAACTATACAACACAATGCATGCAAGTTTCCATTCAACATTCTGCCGGTTACACCGGATATTAATGTAACAGCGTTTCGCATTTTCAATGGCTTATCTCGCGCTTGCCTTAAGCTGTGATCTTGCTAACTTAATCACTTAAATATGTTCCCTAGACAAACGCATTCCCGAAATTTCATAGCCGGCCGAAGTGGCCGTGCGGTTAAAGGCGCTGCAGTCTGGAACCGCGAGACCGCTACGGTCGCAGGTTCGAATCCTGCCTCGGGCATGGATGTTTGTGATGTCCTTAGGTTAGTTAGGTTTAACTAGTTCTAAGTTCTAGGGGACTAATGACCTCAGCAGTTGAGTCCCATAGTGCTCAGAGCCATTTGAACCGAAATTTCATTACTCTGCATTTATTATGTTTTTTGGTACTGGGTTTTTTCCCGTCGTGTATGCTGCGAGGCTCTTATGGAACGTACTTTTCTCGGAATGTGAACAGTAAACCTTTCAGTGATACACATACACATTTCTTATAGTGTCTGTCGCTGGAGTTTGAGCATTTCTGCGACACTCTCGGACCAATTAAACAATTCCGTAACGAAACACTCTGTTCTTTGTTGGATTTTCTCTATTTTTCTATTAGTCCAACCTGGTATGGGTGCCAAACCGATTAGCAATATTCCAGATAGTTCTAAATTTATTCGCTGATTCTGATTTCTTTGCCATTAGCTGTATTACGTAGGGAGATACTAAGCATCGGAACACATGAAAATTTGTGCCGGATCGGAATTTCCCACTTATTCCGAGCGGTCGCCTTATGCATCTCGGCTATCCGTGCAAACTCCCAGGACCGAGCCAAACCTCCATTCGCCACACTGAATACATCCCGTAATGCTCGCTTACTTGGGTTCCCGCCACACGAAGAAGGAGCAGCAACGTGTTCAACAATATTGTTATTGTCGTTTTACCCGTCCATTTTACAATGTCTGTTCCTTCACACATGCATACACGTCTGACGGAACACACATTATAAAATGAACTCTTGATAAGTTGAACGAGTGTTTTGGAAGTAACTTCTTCCTTGAATCAATTAAATTTGAATCTTAGCCTGCCATTTGTTTTTTCTAAAATTTCTTTTGCACGTGGTCAAATACATTACATTTATTTACTTATTTGAATGCGTGATGTCTTTTCCTTCGGACATGTCCGAAAGAACGGACACCACGCGGAATCCGCAGCTGTAAAACATTATATGTAAACTGAAGATGGATGGGGGAGAAAGGAAAGGAAACGGATTACTGTTGTCAGCTGTATCGGGACATTACGCGAAATCAGCGGGGACGAGTGAAAATGTGTACGCGACCGGGATTCGAACCCGGCGTGTCCTGCTTACTATGCAGGTGCGGTAATCACTGCGCCATCCGGGACGCAATATCATCACAACTACTGCATGGACTATCTCGACACGCCTCACACTGCCACCAATCCGCAGTCGCTGTCCATTTCCTCCATGCTCCCTATTCCGATATTCCCGCAGGATGTCGAACGTACTTGTGTGTCCGCATTGAAGAAGGTGGATCCATTGCCCATCTAGGCGAATCAGTTATGTGAATATGTGATGTCTGTTCTTTCGTACATGCGGATGCACAAGACCGTCCGACCTGCTGTGGGAATCTCTGAGTGTCTAGCATGGAGGACATGGGCAGGGACTGCGAATAGGTGGCGCTCGGTGGGAATGTGGATCGGCCGTGAGGCGTGCCGAGATCGTCCATAGCGTTGCGATAACACTGTGTCCCGGATGGCGCAGAGGTTAACGCACCTACAGGAGGTCCCTGGTTCGAATGCCGATCCGGTACACATTTTCGCTCGTCACCGCTCATTACGCGTAATGTTCCGATGCAGCTGACATCAGTAATTCCTTTCCTTTCTCCTCTCTCCACTTTCAATTACTATTTATTTACGTTCAGGGCCAACTGCCAGTCCCTGCACCATTCATCGATCCTCTGCAGGTCTTCCTGCTATCTGCTACAGTCTCCTTCCGTGAAACGGCATCATCTGCCAACCGACTTTTGGAGCTTCCGACACTTTCCACTAGATATCCTTGGGATAATCCTGACAGTATGTTAACTTCTGTCGTTTTTGTTCCGTTAACAGCAACGTGTTGGTTTCTGTCTGCAAGGAAGTCCCGAATCCAGTCAGAAATCTGGTCAGTTACGCGGTATTATCGTATTTTGTTCACTAAACGACAGAGCTGAACTGTATCAAAAGCCTTCCTGAAAAAAAGAACGACATCAGCCTGTGGGGCGATGCGCTAGTGATCTCGTGGACAAGAACAGTCCAATCCAACATGTCGAAACCTCCGCTGGATTTTTTATATGGGAAGAACACACAGACAGAAACAGAATGTCAAAAAGTTTGGTTGTGAAGGCGCACTGCAAGTATTTAGAAGAAAACGAAAATTGCCAATTTCGTAGCTCGCCAAGCGGCTGCAGAAATGTACACGCCTGCCGGAGTTGTAGCGGACAGCGCATCCGCAACACGGCAGGCTCATATCCTTGGTTGACGGCACATCGGTAAACAGTTAACAAGGCACTACGCAATGTTAATTTGTAAAGTGAATTTCAGTTTCCGTTGATAATTTCTCTGGCAACTGTTCACATTTACCACTTGCTCGAATTTGAAGCCATTTAATATCCACAATAATTAGCAGTTGTCTTTGTGGTATCGCTATGGAGACAGAACTGAATTATTTTTCTTTGTGTTTTCTTCATATATATGCTTGCTTATCATCTGTCTTTGTCCACGTTCCAGGGTTTCACAGTGGTGTGGAATCTGATCAACGTTTTCAACCTTGCAAAGATGAAATGTGAAGAACGTGGTATGAAATCGAAATCACCTATTTCTCCTGTAGACGTACATATATGTTACTTATTTATTAATTTCTTGGACACTCATTCGAATGATGTCGATATTTTGATGGAATTGTGGAAATACTAGTATTAGGAGAAACAGAAATAGCTCTGACGATTCCGTGAATTGTGGTTCAAATGATGATTGTTGTGCTACATAAATTGTAGAACAGAATTACAGTACATCCTTATCTCAAAGCAAACATGAACTGCAATAGCTTTAAGTGACAAAGAAAAATTTTAGTTGGAAAGAAGGATGGAATTATCGCTTAGAGTTATGCAATCTGAAAAGTCGCTTTCGTTTCATAAAATGTGAATAAAAAATTTGGAAATTTTTGGTAAGTTTCTATGGGGCCAAATAGCTAAGGTCATCGGTCCCTAGGTTTACACACTACTTAATCTAACTTTAACTTACGCTAAGGACCCACACACACACACACACACACACACACACACACACACACACACACACACACACACACGAGGGAGGACTCGAACCACCGACGGGGATAGCCGCGCGAACCGTGGCAAGGCGCCCCAGACTGCACGGCTACCCCGGGCGGCTGTGAACAAGAATTGTACAAATGGAAGAAAGTACGAAATATGCACCAAAATTAAACTCGCTAAAGTGTGAAGGAAAAACTATCCGACAGATTTAGGGCTGCTCGTGAGAATCAATGCACCGTTACCGAGGGACATCTACGATACTCCTCTCTCTCAACTGCAAGTGGGCTGAACATTACTGATTTCCAAGCTTTGTCGACCTAGTTAAACACATTCGTGAAACTATACGAGAAATGAAGTCGCAAAAGTTACGAAGTTAACTTCAGGCAAACATGTACAGGAGATGTCGTTAATAGGTAACACTGTACACGAATCCGTAGCTGATGTGAAAACGATGTTTCTTGTTATCCCTTAAAAGTTTTGTATAAAGCCAGTCAGTCACTTTACGAGCAAACCGCACTTTATCATTTCGAGAAAAAAAAAACAAAAAAAAAACAGAGTCGCTTATGCAGTCGATGAATGCTATGATTCACTCGTACACAACAATACTACTGATAAGTATGAGTGGGTTACTGTTTCCGCAACTTTATATCTGCCTTCAGGAATCTCAATCCAAATTCGTACTGAAAATTCAGTAAGAACTGATTACTTACAAAAATCTTGTAATAGGTGTATCAAAATCTGGAAACATGCGAAAGAGTAATTTTCAGCATTACGTACAAAACGTCTTCATACCAGTTGCAGAAAATAGTTCAGTTTAGTAAAATGTAAAAAGTTTTTCACAAAATTCTCCAACAATATAATTTTCGACAGCTATTCGTCACTTCATATTTATCAGCGGAACATTACTGTTAAAGTTCAGTCATTTGTACATCGTCAGTTTGCACCACCACATCATACGAATTTTATCAAGTACACCCGGTGCGCAGCACAATAGGCACAACAACAGCCACGACCATTCCTTGCTCCATCCCAATTCCGTTTAAATAAAAATAGCAATTACTGTGAAGTGCCTGATGTAAGGGAAATGTTTGTTTTCGTCATCCAAGAGACACTTCGCATTTTTTGGCGACCATAGGGAATAAACAAGGAACTGTTTCATTGTTCGGTTAAATTCAAATTATTCAAAATTAATCTTAAGACTTGTGCTATAGATTTGTTGTAAAATATTTCATACCGTAGTTACTGACCATATATCGGCCCCGGGCAGTTCCATGATTGTACAATTTGCCGTCATGTGTTATAGCCTAACAACATAAAATTACAAAAAAGTCAGTGTTCGTTTGTGTTGTGTCACAACACAATGTATGGGTGCCATAGACTTGAGGTCGGATCTTGCGATTTAGTGGTCAACGAGGAACTGGAAACCAGAAGGTCGCAGAATAACATGTCGATCGTACCGTCGAATATGGTGCTCTGCGAAATACGGTAGGGCGTAGGGTATAGTACAGTAACTTTATGCAGAAAAAATGCCTGAATAGGAAAAAATTGGGGAGAGAATGAAACCTTTTGCAATCGTCTCAATTTGATGTCCTAGTTAACACACTAAAAGACCCCAAAGCTTCGAACTGTGGAATAGGGGTTATGACGTTAACACTATGGCCACCATAACAATTTCTAGAGTAATTTTTAAACGGCTATAAACTCCCACAAAATTAACATAAAAAGGTCGTTTTTGCACCAAATTACATGGTAATAGTTGAAAAATGTTTGTATAGTAATATCTTTCATATATCTAATATTTATTGAGTTATATTAACAAAAAAAATCATTTTTCAACCTATTTTTATAAGTTTCTCTATGAGTAACTTGGTAGTTATGCAACACTGTGACAATGTTTTCTCATTAGTTATGTAACACGTTCTTAGAGCTGTAAAACAATACCAATACGTTTTCCTATAATTAATAATAAGGAAGTTATCTGAGTTTGTTTACTGTAAGGTGTGATTACTCTCTAGCCAGACTCGCGTACTGTAATAGAGTTCTCCAACATTTTCTCAAGCAGATAGTTTTAGATCTTATGAGTTTCCGATATATATGAATATTCTCCAAGGATAGTAAAACATATGTTTAGTTCGCCAGAGGAGTGTTACTCAAACTACTGTCCGCGTCTCACCACGAATGGAGACTTCCTTGTTTTAATTGGAAGATGATACAGAGACTACCACTTCGGATTTTCCTCTTCGTTGTGTTTATTTACTAGATTAACAGAACATTTGTACAGACCTTTAAAATGCCCACACTATTTTATTATTGTGAATTTTATTTTAAGATTTCTGAGTTGATAAACCACGAATAAAATACAAATTTGTGTGTGTTGGTACGTTTCTATGTATACCTTAATTGCAGGTCGATACAATAACCACAATTAATACGTTCCTTTTATATTTTTCAGGTTTATGAGGAACTGATCAACTATTTCGAATTGTGGAGATGAAAGCGGTGTGCCTTATTTGCAACAAGACCTTGGCGTCACAAAAGGAAACAGTAACTGTTACTCGTGGTATCGATAATATAGTCAAAAGCAGTCGTCAGAGTAAAGATAGATTACACGAAAAACTGGAAAGTATTGCAGCAGTCTGGGTACATGTGAGCTGTCGTAGGAACTACACGTGTCCCAATCAACACTCTCCCTCAAAAATTTCAACGCTCAGGTCAAGTGCCTTTACCTTTGAACTTCAAAGAGCATCGCCTCTTCTGTGGAGAGGAATGTGATATAAGCTTTGATAAAAATTTGCCTCTGGACCGGCGAAATGTCTACGGAGTGCAATCCATAAAGAGCAAACTGTCTATTTTGAGAGCCGCTAAATCTCGTAATGGTGAGTGAGGTCGAAATGTGACAATTCGAGTGGAAAGTGTTATTGATTCAGTGTTGCTGAAGCCAGATACCACAACAGCTGCTACAGTGAGTTTTTCAAAATACCCACATCTCGGAAGAAAGGACGGTAAGAGGATAAAGAGATGGCTGAAACTCTTCAGAATTTTTTTCTTGGTTAGAGGATTGCGATGAATAGAATTTTGCAAATATCAGAAATAAAAGTGTTGAGTATTTCTGGGATGACTTCCGTGCCGTTCAGCAACGTTGTATCTGCTGGTGGGTATGTATCAGTCAGTTACATCATCGATCGTACGTTTGTTTCTGACAACGCAGACTGTAATGTACGTGCAATCGACGGATTTCACGATGGCTGCTGCTGTTTACACTATTCATGCTATTACGTCCTGTGCCAGACCCAGATCTTCACTTTCATCCATACAATTAGGATTGGCCGTATTCGTATTCAGACATTTTGGGTCTCACCATCTTGTAGATATGCTTCATAACATGAGTATTTCTGTATCTTGCAAAAAAAACTTGTCGGTACGAAGTGTCACATTTACTACAAGATTCACGGAATGTTCATCAAAATTCTTTGAAGCAGTTTGTTTCTGACAACGCAGACTGTAATGTACGTGCAATCGACGGATTTGGAACATTCCACGCTAAGGGTGGGATAATGTGTATTACTCCAATAGAAGCTGTCAGCAAGGGCAAATATATCTATCGATTAAAAAATGAACCTTCAACATCAGTTCTACGTTTAGTACGCAAATTTAATTTCCATGTTTATAAACCTAATGAAAACAAAGGCAACATCAACTAGATGACTGTGAAGGACATCGAAAGTGTTCGTAGCATGTGCAAGCCACAATCCATTAAGAATGGCTTCCTTACTGATTTTCTGTGGTGTGTGGTTCCTGATTAGGAGTTCCCAAAAATCCGAATTGGAGTGGGTACATTCATATCTTAAGCAGTCACATGAGTCAGTACGATATGTCTGCTGCCGGCCGAAGTGGCCGTGCGGTTAAAGGCGCTGCAGTCTGGAACCGCAAGACCGCTACGGTCGCAGGTTCGAATCCTGCCTCGGGCATGGATGTTTGTGATGTCCTTAGGTTAGTTAGGTTTAAGCAGTTCTAAGTTCTAGGGGACTAATGACCTCAGCAGTTGAGTCCCATAGTGCTCAGAGCCATTTGAACCATTTTTTGATATGTCTGCTATATTAACACTTCCCTTCCTCAATCTGCAGCAAACTAGTATGAATGCCATCTATAATGTACTATTATGTACAGTAGAAGAGTGTAAACGTCTGCATCAAAGCAACTGCATTGTCACATTTGATCAACCTTTGTTTTCAAAGACCACACAAATGGTGAACAAAAGAGAAGAAACAGGCGAATTGTCAACAGTCATAGTAAAACTTGGCGGATTCCAGAAACTTATGTCATACATGGGTACAATTGGATTCATCGTGGGTTGAAGTGGACTTTGAGAGGTTTCGTCCACTACGTATGCCCCCAACAGCACTGACAAAATGCTAACTGGGTATTCATTTGCTCACTCAGCGTGGCCTTGGAGTTCATTTCATGCAGAAACTACATCTACAAACCTCCAAGTATTACAACAGCCACATTAGACAACGTTCAATTTATTGAAGATTTTCCCAACGTACCCACAAAAGTGACGATAGTGAAGAAACTACACCAGGAGGCTGTTCGTACGTGCGGAACGCATTGGAGACTGGGCATTGCATCTAGAAATGGTGAAAATACGATTCCTTTTTTCCATGCAGGTGGCCACCTTGCCTATGCAAAGTGTCCACATTTATACCGAGAACAGATGTCAACACTCGAAGAAAGGCTGACACCAAAACAGTCCCAAAATTTTGTCACCGCAGGACATTTTGCGATTAGACGCAGCGACAAAATGTGGGCTGGTAATTGGAGTGACATGACAATAGAACAAGTATTAATGAGATCGTTCAAATCATCTGGTGGTCTGACGCCAAAATGTTGGATGGCGAATAGCACAGTGAATCGATGGGTGCAGGGGATGTATGCACATTCAGAGCTCATTAAGCACTGAGGAATTTTGTGGTATGGAAGCAACCTCCTCTGGCCGTGCTGGTCAGCTTAGGAAATCACACCAAGTACGTGATAATATCGATTGTTCAAAAGTGGTGGCGTGGTTTGCCTCTAATTCTCCGCTCAAAAATCATTCTGAGCGCATATATTCATCAAGTGATATTACAGCAAGTGATGCTATTGTGACGATGCAGTTAATGTCGGAAAATCAGCAGCGGGATGAACTGTAGCGAAAACTTTCATGAATGTTCATTTACATCGAAATGACAAGGGAGCGAACATTAGCACATATGACTAGCATTGCCATTATCAACGATGACGTGGCTACACCTATAAGCATCATGCAGTTATTCTCCAGAGTAAGTTGTGTTAAGGACCTCCAAAAATGTTTAAACCATGACCTAATAACTCAATCCTTATTTTTGATCATTATTACATGAGAAAAACACCGGCATCCGTATTGTTTGATATAATAGGTATTTGTATCTAAAGCAAGAAGCATCTCTCTCCTAGTCAAGATTGTGCCTATGTTGCAGAGGGTGAATATTTATTGAGAAGAGTTGTTTGGTCACAATGCCTGAATTACAATTAATTATATGGACTGTGCCCTACCTATGTAAGGAAAAATTTTAGAAATAACTGCGATGTCTTTCATGGTTAATCCATCCCCAGCACAAAAAGTGAAGAGCATAGACGAGTTCAGGCAAAATGTCAATCACTTGGCATCCATTTCAAAGAAAATATGATGTGCACGGCGGGCCAAGTATCTCAACAATTCTGGAAATAACGAACGATTTATTGCTGGTCTAAGAAACAAGCTGATGCTGATACATTGATCGTTGGAACAACACTGGAGATGTTGATTTACTCGTCCTTTTAATTACACTTGCTCCAAGTAATGTGCCCTTTTAAAAGTCATCTGTGGGAGAATGCCCTTCACGGACTTACCATATTACCTCTGTCCAAGACGCACTTTGGGACTTATGTCAAGGGATTCTATTTCTGCATGCTGTATCCGGATGTGACATCATCGTTGTTTGGTCAAAGGAAGAAAAAAGCACCCCGACTTCTCCAAACACAATCTAATCTACGACAAATTACTTCAGTATTCAATAATCCCAATGCAAATGCTCAAGAAGTAACAGAAGCAGGCGAGCGGTTTCTATTGGCAGTGTATGGTGCTCCTAAAGGAACGACGTCTTTAAATACTGTTAGATATCAGCGTTTCCTAGAACCAGTGGCAACACATCTTATCACCTCTTCAAATACATCTTGCTCGACTCCCCCCTCCCCAGCATTAGCGTCAGCAAGAAAGCATTCAAAACGTGTTTATTTTCAGGTGTAGCAATTGAGGAGCAGAGACTTGCTACCCATTTCATGGGGATTGGTCTCCAAAAATGTGTCTATGCAACGAATTTTAACTCGAGAACCTCCGGCTCCCGACTTCATCACAAAGTTAATATCTTGCAAGAGTGAACAAAATTGTAGTTGGTGTAGTGCTAGTTTATAGTGTTCTGTTTTGTATGGATATTGCAGAGGCAACGGGTGTAGGAACGCCAGTATTCCCTATTTCGACGATAATGAGGATGATGAACCTTCTGTGCAGGAGTCTCAGTTATATCTTAGTAAAGAAGATGATTCAAATGTTTAAGATGTGATTCATATTTTCAATACCAAATTTGTGCGGAAGTACAGCTGTTCCTAATGTAACATGCACAATCGTTTGTGCACTCCATATTGACGTTCAGTGTGCTCTTTGTTCACCTTTTTGCATGATGAATTAATTATTGCCGGTTACAATGCACTATTAAGTGACTCAATGATAAAATAATATTGTCAGTAATGGTTACTTTTTGTCAAAGTAATTTACGTACCGACTTTAACCCTGCAGAAGAGCTGGTAAGAATATATATATATATATATATATATATATATATATATATATATATATATATATATAAAAGAACGCATCCCTATAATTCACATAATTTTTAATACAAATCAACGCTTTACATTGTAAAAATAAACACTGATATGTGTGCAATGTTTGGAAAAACAGACGTTTCAATATCCTTTGAGGACAACACATGCACCTGCAAGTCTTGAGCAGGGTTTTGAAAAACGTCTCCTTAAAATCCTAACGTGTAGCCTGACTGCCGGCCGTTGTGGCCGAGCGGTTCTAGGCGCTTCAGTCTGGAACCGCGCGACCGCTACGGTCGCAGGTTCGAATCCTGCCTCGGGCATGGATGTGTATGATGTCCTTAGGTTAGTTAGGTTTAAGTAGTTCTAAGTTATAGGGGACTGGTAACCTCAGATATGAAGTCCCATAATGCTCAGAGCCATTTGAACCAATTTGTAGCCTGACTAGTGAGTAATAACACCTTACAGTAAATAAATTGAGTCAACATCCATATTATTAATGATAGGGAAAAACATACTGGTATTGTCTTACAGCTCTAAGAATGTGTTACATAAGTAACGAAAAAAACAATGTCACTATATTGCATGGCTACGCAGTTATTGATAGAGAAACTTCAAAAATAGGTTGAAAAATGATTTTTCTCATTTTTGTTAATATAACTTAGAAGAAATATTAGATATATGCAAGATATCGCCACACAAAATTTTTTCCAACTATTCCTCTGTAATTTGGTGCAAAGGCGATCTTTTTATGTTAATTCCGTGGGAATTTAAGCCGTTTAAAAATTACAGGTTCATTGACAATGCATATACATACCGAAAACACAAGCTGTTTTGATGCGTGATCAGGATCAGTTCAAAAATGGTTCAAATGGCTCTGAGCACTATGGGACTTAACAGCTGTGGTCATCAGTCCCCTAGAACTTAGAACTACTTAAACCTAACTAACCTAAGGACATCACACACATCCATGCCCGAGGCAGGATTCGAACCTGCGACCGTAGCAGTCGCACGGTTCCGGACAGCGCGCCTAGAACCGCGAGACCACCGCGGCCGGCTCAGGGTCAGTAACAGGTTTGTTTCGTCACTGTTAAAGTTACCAACAGCTATACCTCCTGTAGAATTAGGAAGCTTTCGACATTACGCGTTCCTCCTCCTTTCGTACCACTGATATCACACGACCAATCGGATACTACAAAGTCTTGGAGGTTGGCTCCTTGACCTACCACACTTTGATGACAACTGCATCAATACAGTATAGGTTGATGGGTTTTATATAGAGGGGAAAAACACCATTTACAGACAATCATTTATTCAGTGATGACGAATTACATCACTTCGCTTAATTTGACTTAATACAGTTAGGATGTACACAAACCAGGTCAAATCTGGCCTGTATCCACGTCTGTCACTGATGTTGTTGTATCGTACATGTTGCATAGTAATACCAAACACACTTCGAAATGTTTCCATTGAATGAGCAGTGTTCTGATGGGAAAGCTTTGTACAAGTTCCTGAAACATTTCCATAAACTCCATACACATAAGGGCGCCACTCAATACACGTGTTTACAACGTGCTGGATGGTGTAGCTAGCGTACACAAGTTTCTAAATGTAAATTCAAGAATGTGAGTGGACCGTGTGTTATCTGTGATACTGTGTCTTGTCACTTTTCCTGGCAAGTCATCACTACATATTGTTTTCTCATTCAATAATACTGCAGACATTTGAGGAACACGACCGTTCAACATCACATCTATTTGCATTGAATTCCTGCGTAACTGATGCCGCTTATAACTGATAACACTACTTTCTTCTCTCTACATCCCAGAATTTAGAAAATAACCACTCTGTTGAACTTCCGATCAAAGAACATGCCTTACTAATAGCCTACACATTTCAAGTCACTGGCATTCAGATTGTGAATTTGGAGAACAACAACACATTCGTCGCTGCACAGTGCGAAACTAGTACATCGACAGTCGGTGCAGGCCTTAGCAATAGTGGAAACTCACTATGGAAAGAATTCTGCGTGCTGGTACTGTTTACCTGGTTCGATCGCTCTCAATTTTTGTTCAAACGTATCGGGTATCTGTAACAGGCTAGGCGGCGATCTGTGGCAGATATGACGTATTCCCGTAGTCAGTTACAACTGGATACCAGGTAATAGAGTTTGGATCATGGAAACATCTAGTCGCATGCATCAAGTTTCTTGTTATACCAGGTCGATAGTCATGTCCGGTGCAAACAGCTGCAAGAAACTTGAGCCGCGCCTCGGACACCGACCTGTAGAGGCATTATTACGCTATGGCGGACGCTCAACTGGTTTTTCGTGGGACCTGTGGTAACAATTAAAACCACCATGTCAGCTATGGACTACGAGAACATTATTGCGGACCTCTCTGCATCCCTTCATGCCTGATGTCTTCTTTTATGGCAATGGTATACTCCAACAGGATAACTGTCTATGTAACACGGGCAGAATTGGGCTACAATTGTTTGAGGAACATTATAGTGAACTCACGTTGACGTCTTGTCCACCAAATTCGTCTCATTTGAACTCGATGTAATACGTCTGGGACGCTATCTCACGCCAGCTGTCCGCCCACAGACCACTGGCGCGTAATTTACGAGGACTGCGTAACTCATGCGTAGACATATAGTGCAACACACCTCATGAAACCTATCAAGGACTTGCCACGTTGAATCGCTTTTGATAGCGCTCCAAAGGGGGACCGACATCCTATTAAGTAGGTGGTGATAAAGTTTTGGCTCATCAGTGTGGTACTCCAGGATCTTTACGCAATGAATAGGAAAAAAACATGGGAGAGAATGAAACCTTTTGCAGTAGTCTCAGTTTGATGACGTAGATAATATTTTAAAAGGCCCCGAAGGTCTGGGCTGTGGAACCGTGGTTATTACGTCATCAATATGGCAGCCGTACTGAATGTCTCACACAGTGAATATAGTGACTGCGTATCTGTACCACCCGTAGACAAAGCCAAACCGAATTCAGTCTTCATTTTCGACGATACTGCCTGCTTTGGCAGACAGAGCTACTGACGTGTTCACTATTTCTGCTTTTGAGGATATAAAGCTGTTGATGTGTTCTGTATTTCTCAAATATACACGCGAGTCTCTAATCAGTGCACGATAATGTAAATCTCATCATAGTGAGCTATGTTGCTTCTTTATTGACAAAACAAGGTGTTTGACTGATGGATGGTATATATGGATGAATTTCTGCATGTATATTAACATGCATCAGAGCTTCAACTCTCTCACTTACTCACTAAAACACAATGGGCAAGGTAAATAAGTTTCTGCGCTATCACCCCACTGCTCCTGGTGGCGGTTTCAGGACCATACACTTCCTTTCGAAACAAACGAAGCTGGTAAAAATCAGCTTTGAAGGTCGCAAAGTTAAGAGCTATACGTTTGGCTACAACACCTACAAATGTAGCAACGAAAGAACCTGTTGATACAAAACTCGAAGTTAACATGTGCGAACTGATGGAGCAAATCAGTTCAGTGAATGAACGATTATTAAAACTGCAAGCTGAAATTGTTGTTGTTGTGGTCTTCAGTCCTGAGACTGGTTTGATGCAGCTCTCCATGCTACTCTATCCTGTGCAAGCTTTTTCATCTCAGTACAGTGAATATGCAAATAACGAACTCTGAACTGATAACTGTACAGAAATCCATTTTCTCTTAGATCAGTAGGCAGCAGCGGAATAACCAAAGAGAAAACGCACTCATCTATGCTACTATATAAAGACAACTTCTTGTTCATCAACACACATACTCCGCAAGCCACCGCATAGTGCATGGTAACCTGTGTCACTAGTCATTACCTTCTCTGTTCCACCCGCAAAACTATTTTGGCAGGTATGGCAAAACTTATTTGCAAGTGGCGCCCCCTTGAAAATAGGGCAACGTGTTCCAGCACTGTCTATGGTTAAGATAATGCGCGGAAAACTTAAATTAGGTACTGAGGCACGCTACCACACAGTGACGAAGAAGGGAAAGAAGCAGTGTGCTTCCTGCCCCCAAAGAAGAGTACCACTAGAGGTGGAACCATAACGTTGTTAATTCTTGTGATAGCTGGACTACGAGGGTAATACCAAAAGAAAGGTCTCCTATCTTTTTATAAGTACATAGAACTGTTTATTTCTATAATGGTTTACATTAGTTTACAGCTTGAACATTTTGCTATTTTTCGACATAATCACCATTTCCGTCGATGCATTTTTGTAGACACTGTGGCAGTTTTTGTATGCTCATGTCTTACCAGCTCGCCGCCATGCTGTTCAGAAAGTTATGAAACTCTTCTTCACCTCGTCATCGGAGCTGAATCGCTTTCCGGTCAAATGTTCTTTTAACTGAGGGAACAGGTGATCGTGACTGGGCGCAAAGTCAGGACTATAGGGTGTGTGTGTGTGATTACGTTCCACTGAAACTGTTGCAGGAGAGCAACGGTTTGCCGAGAGATGTGTGGGCGAGCGTTGTCATGGAAAATGTGTACGCCCTTGCTCAACATTCCTCTTCTCCGGTTCTGAATTGCCCGTTTGAGTTTTATTCAGAGTCTCACAGTACCTGTCAGCGTTAATTATGGTCCCAGTGGGCATAAAGTCGACCAACAATACCCCTTTCCCATCCCAAAAAACGGTTGTCATGACTTTACCGGTATGCTGTGTTTGTTTGAATTTCCGCGGCGTTGTCGAAGAAGGATGACGCCACTGGCGTGATTGTTGCTTGGTCTCATTTGTAAAGTGGTATGCCTAGGTTTCGTCACCCGTGACATTTGAGTCCACAAAGTTGTCCTGTTCGGCTGCAAGGCGGTGAAGAAATGCGCAGGAAGCATCAACTCGTTGCCGCATGTGGTCCTCAGTCAGCATGCGTGGCACCCATCTTGCGCACACCTTCCGGTAGTTCAATGTTTCCGCTAAAATTCTGTGAGCGGTGCTTCCGGAAACCTCAGAAACCAACGTGCAAAGATCATCCAGGGTGATCAGCCGATCTTCACGCATGCTTTGCTCAACCTTCAACAAATGGTTCAAATGCCTCTGAGCACTATGGGACTTAACATCTGAGGTCATCAGTCCCCTAGAACTCAGAACTACTTAAACCTAACTAACCTAAGGACATCACACACATCCATGTCCGAGGCAGGATTCGAACCTGCGGCCGTAGCATTTGGTACGGTAGTTTAAAAAAGGTAGCATGGTGTATTATTTCGATGTATTCGGGGACTTACGACCCCCGATCGAATTTCAGAAGTTAAGTTGGGAAGAATCGCGTGTTTTACATTTACGACCACCGCCAAGATTTCGGCAGCTATTCCGCGGCCACTTAACGCTAGCTCTTCTGCTCACAGCGCGCACACCAAGCTCTAACCGTGTAACAGGATCTTCTGCCTCAACACGATGCGACCGTCCAAGCGGAGAAATTGTAACGCATTCATATGATCTCAACGCCTCGAATTCTCTCTCATGCCCCCCAGGCAGCGCCAACAAAATTTTCATATAAATGTACTTTTATCAGTTCTACATCGAGTGTCATTATGTACACAATTACTTTGATAGCCTACGCTTCCGTATTGAAAGGCTCTTCCCCTTTACACAATAAGATGGGAATCAGATATAAAGCTGATAGAGCGCGCCTGCGGGCATTTACTTTCCGAAAGAATCACCATGTCTTAATACGGTTTCGGTAACTACTTGGATTGTTAGTCATAATGAAAACACAACATGTCCGTTTTAGTTATAGCAACGACTGTCGAAATCTATGAGCGTTTCGTACGTACATAATTTTTTTCTTACCGACAATTCGCCTCCACGACATTCGGTAATAATAGTGAAATTCTCCCCGTTAACCACCATCACGATGCATATACTCTTCCAATACATTGTTTCCTGTACACAGAGATTAATTTTCTTAAGATTAATGGATCTCTTGAGGCAAATTCAGCATCTGAACGCAGCGGACTCTGTCCTCTTTCAAGAAATCAGGTATGAACTAAACGGTGTTGAAATTGATTATAAGCGGTACGTAGGGATTATCTCTAGTCTAGAAACATACGCATCCTGTTCAAAATTAGAAGTTACAGTACTGATAAACTCTGGATGGTATGCCGAAGAGAAAAAAGGCCGCAAGCCTGACGAACTCAAGGGTGTTAGTGTCTGTTTCATTAAGGCATTTAACGGGTTTCTTTGAGGATGTGCGACGCCCTCTCGTTCACGTTAAACAAGAGCTCTAACTCGTGAATAGTGATAGCAATGTTCGCGCTTACATCCTCGGAACCACGTCAGAGTAAAATAAATGAGCATTTGAGAAGACTGTCAGGAAAATGCAACATATTTACGTATCGGATGAAGAACGTATGAGACACTTGCGGATACTCGATTCAGGTGTTGCACTTCTGGGTTATCAATCATGGAAGGTTTCCGAACAGTGCGTTTTTTCACGTCCCGGCAGACCTGGACGCTTAAAACAACTTCAAAAGTTGAACTTTTATCAGACATCACTCTTCCTCTAATGGAGCACATCTGCAATTGTACACACCGTATCACTTAATTTTCGTCTAACATCACAAAAAAAAGCTTCGTTAGAGACCATTTGATCCCGACAGTAGTTCATTTCGCTTTACACCAGAATGATCGTGCACTCAACCGTCAGCGTCATCAAAATAAGCCAATACGTGTCTCGACTTACCGGCACGCGCGCAAATATCCACTAAAAAAAAAAAAAAAAAAAACTATATTCTCTCTCTCTCTCTCTCTCTCTCTCTCTCTCTCTCTCTCTCTCTCTCTGTGTGTGTGTGTGTGTGTGTGTGTGTGTGTGTGTGTGTGTGTGTGTGTGTGTGTGTGACACACACACACTAAATAAATTAAAGATATCAAACCACACAAACAACACAAAGAAAAGACGAAAGATACACACACAGCGACAGCTGGAAACATTACACACAGTCTGCACCCACATGTCGATCGCTAAATGTAAAGTGCAAGTAATGTGGTGTAGTAAATGTGGGTGAAAAAATGCCGAAAATCGGCCAGCTGGAGCATAGGGACCCGAACTACACATATGGACTAACGGCACTGGAAATCTGAACACCAAACGATAATTTAACTTCACGAAATTTATGCTACAAAGGCTGTTTCTAATCTGAAAAGGAAGAGGAAAACATGACAATGTAGCATAGTAACATATTGCGACCACATAATACATTTATTATAAAGAGACATGTATTAGAGGCCACTGGAGATGCTTCATAAATAAAAGAAGCGAAATGTGTAACGCAAAAAACAAACTGCCTTTCATTTAGCTGCATATACGGAACATACCTCCACGAATTCAGAAGCAACTAAAGAAAGACGGGAATGGGGAAAAAATGAGGAAAAAACGTCAATCGCTTGATGCAATAATGTTGTAGAAAAAAAAGGTAAATATAAAACATTTAAACATGTCTATATACTAGTGCAGAGCAATTCTTAAGCCTGAATAAAATGTGGAGGGAAGCCATTGCAAAATAAGCGGCAGAGCCTCCTTTGATGGCCGGGAAACCCAAGGCAAAAATATATGTGGTCGGAAACACCACTTTGTCGTCACGGGTCGCGGAGCCCACGACACTGCGTATTTGACACGAGTGTCGACACAGGTGAGCACAGTTTGCGAGGAAATAGCAAGTGAAGCTGTTAGTCTGCCCAGCAAACGACACTCTGCCTCTGCTATTGGCGAAATATACGAACCAACTCGGCAATCAGATGCACAGCAGGAAGTCTGCAGGATTGCTGAGTGGTTTTCCCCAGGTGAGTGATCGCTGCAGGACCGTGCTTGGCCTGAGGGTGTCTGCATGGCGATAACTCCAAGCCAGCAAATTACTTCGTAGCCGCCGCAGAAGTAAAATCTATACTAATAAAGTTACGGAATAAGCAATGACATCGCATGAAAGAGAGAAACGAGGCCAGGAAATCACTTCTAAACAGCAAGATGTTGAGGTTGCAAGATATGAATGTACCTCATTCCTTGAAGAATTCCTACTTTCTAAACGCCTTAAAGAAGTGTCAAATGACAGCGCTTGAAAAGCACTATCGCAAATCAGCTTCAAAATTTCTGTTTAAGTATGTTGATTCACAGGGTTATAAAACGCATGAATATTCTTAATTACTGGACAGTACACGGGCTGTGTAGTGGCCATTTATTCATTCTGCCAAAAATCCTGCCTACAATTTAGTTCAGTTATAGGAAGTTACCAGAACAGTAATATTATACACTCCTGGAAATGGAAAAAAGAACACATTGACACCGGTGTGTCAGACCCACCATACTTGCTCCGGACACTGCGAGAGGGCTGTACAAGCAATGATCACACGCACGGCACAGCGGACACACCAGGAACCGCGGTGTTGGCCGTCGAATGGCGCTAGCTGCGCACCATTTGTGCACCGCCGCCGTCAGTGTCAGCCAGTTTGCCGTGGCATACGGAGCTCCATCGCAGTCTTTAACACTGGTAGCATGCCGCGACAGCGTGGACGTGAACCGTATGTGCAGTTGACGGACTTTGAGCGAGGGCGTATAGTGGGCATGCGGGAGGCCGGGTGGACGTACCGCCGAATTGCTCAACACGTGGGGCGTGAGGTCTCCACAGTACATCGATGTTGTCGCCAGTGGTCGGCGGAAGGTGCACGTGCCCGTCGACCTGGGACCGGACCGCAGCGACGGACGGATGCACGCCAAGACCGTAGGATCCTACGCAGTGCCGTAGGGGACCGCACCGCCACTTCCCAGCAAATTAGGGGCACTGTTGCTCCTGGGGTATCGGCGAGGACCATTCGCAACCGTCTCCATGAAGCTGGGCTACGGTCCCGCACACCGTTAGGCCGTCTTCCGCTCACGCCCCAACATCGTGCAGCCCGCCTCCAGTGGTGTCGCGACAGGCGTGAATGGAGGGACGAATGGAGACGTGTCGTCTTCAGCGATGAGAGTCGCTTCTGCCTTGGTGCCAATGATGGTCGTATGCGTGTTTGGCGCCGTGCAGGTGAGCGCCACAATCAGGACTGCATACGACCGAGGCACACAGGGCCAACACCCGGCATCATGGTGTGGGGAGCGATCTCCAACACTGGCCGTACACTACTGGTGATCGTCGAGGGGACACTGAATAGTGCACGGTACATCCAAACCGTCATCGAACCCATCGTTCTACCATTCCTAGACCGGCAAGGGAACTTGCTGTTCCAACAGGACAAAGCACGTCCGCATGTATCCCGTCCACCCAACGTGCTCTAGAAGGTGTAAGTCAACTACCCTGGCCAGCAAGATCTCCGGATCTGTCCCCCATTGAGCATGTTTGGGACTGGATGAAGCGTCGTCTCACGCGGTCTGCACGTCCAGCACGAACGCTGGTCCAACTGAGGCGCCAGGTGGAAATGGCATGGCAAGCCGTTCCACAGGACTACATCCAGCATCTCTACGATCGTCTCCATGGGAGAATAGCAGCCTGCATTGCTGCGAAAGGTGGATATACACTGTACTAGTGCCGACATTGTGCATGCTCTGTTGCCTGTGTCTATGTGCCTGTGGTTCTGTCAGTGTGATCATGTGATGTATCTGACCCCAGGAATGTGTCAATAAAGTTTCCCCTTCCTGGGACAATGAATTCACGGTGTTCTTATTTCAATTTCCAGGAGTGTATTTGTAATATTGTATTGTAATATTGTATTTGTAAAATTTAGAGAGTGAGATATTACGTCGCAGTTGGATACTTCATTTGGAATGGTAGAGGTTTGGTAGGTAATACATATATAGTTGACAGGATGGGTAAATTTCATTGGGGGAGGGGGGGGGGGGAATATGGTGTTTATAATTAACCTGAGAAAAAACATGGAGTTTATGGAGATATAAGGTAGGTGGGACATGGTGGAAGAGTTGCGGCAAAAAGCCGGGGTCTTCAAGGCTGGACGATACTTTACGCTGTTATAATTCACTTTTTCTGGAGACACAGAGGATTAGCGAAGGTATTCCAGGCGTTTGAGGATATACGGAAAATTTAGGACTATAAGATAGGGTTGGGGAGCGTAAATGGATATGGAAAGCGGTAAAACTTGGCAAGAGAGGCGGCCTTCAGTTAATTACAGCCCGTGCGATAAATAAGGAAGACGTGACACTGCGTCGTTCCAGAGCATTGCTTTGATTTGTCATTATTTAACAAGTTCTGAAATGAGCTTATATTGTTAAGGACACACCTAATGCTATTGGAGCATAATATTCACATATTCGAACAATGCAGTTAACTCCGCATATTTCACAAACTACACACTGTTCTGCAGGGAAGCTATCGTATCAGAGCGACCTTGAAGGTTAAATATCCCGCGCGTGCGCATGCCTCAAATCGCGCCGCTGCTGCCAGAATGCGCCACTGCCGTTTGCAAGGACGAGGTCGGCAAATCTTCCTGCCGCTAAGCACGGAACCGTTATTGACTTTTTAATTGCGTGCCGCACTTACCAACGTCTGATGCTGTAAAGTCAACGGCTGTACTCTAATTTTATACCCAGCGAGTGGTCATGTGCTGTCAGAGTGCGGTGCGTCGTACTACGTAGTGGCAAGCCCTGACACCCTCCCCGTGTTTTTTCTCAGACCATTCACTCAATAGTGTTGACAGAGTTAGTAGGTCACGTGACGGAATGGCGACGCTAAAAGTGTACTTTCCTGATGCACTGCCTCTGTCTCACTCGCAAAAAAATCTCTCTTTTCTTCTTCTGTTCCCGTTTCCGGCTGTTAAACTGCCTGTTACGGTTCCCATCACGTTTTCCTCTGGTTTGTATTTATTGCTACTGGTAACAAGTCTATGATGAAACGTCATTTTTAATGGTGGTTATTTTTGCGGTTTTTAGTGTGCTAAATAACAATGTCACAAAAAAGCCGTACCACCAACAATTTTTTTGCTACTAACACTCAATATTTTAGCGCTAAGCATTTTATATACTGTTTCAGTATTATGAAAATGGAGTTGATGTGCAGAGGTTGTACAAGAGTATTAATGATTCTGAACAAAAAACTTCATATGGGCACATTCGCAATAGCGACTGGTTTCCGAGATAGAACACGTTTAATATCACTTCCGTAGGTTTTTCTTTAATAACTCGAAAACCGCACACTCCAACGAAAAAGTGTCTCAGTACACAACGTAAATTTGCAACAAAAAAGGTCCTATTTATTTTTTGTCTAGGACTAACAGTTTGCGCGAAGAGATCGCGAGAATATTGGAAACCTCGCGCGACGCGCGTGCGCTGTAGCTAAAGTACTTTTGTAGGGCAGTTTGAGGTAGTTTTCCGACTTGATAGACCACATTTGATACATCAAAATGTTCGTTTCAGTTTCCTCTATACTACTGTGGTACGTCGTAAAAATGACAATCAATAATACAGAAAATAAATAGAAATGTACATTAAAACTGTTCTATCTCGGAAACCATTCGGAATAGGGCATATGTCCACATCAAGTTTTTTGTTCAGAATCACTAATTCTATCACGTGTCAAAACAGGTACCTTTCCTCCTGACTCACCCTGTATATTGTAAATACTATAACAAGCTCGTTGGCTCCTGTTCTTTAGTTACAGTTTCTCGTTTCGCAACCACGAAACCACACATTTCTCCCTTTTAGTGTGTGTTTAGTACAATGACTAGTCGTAGTTATGAAACCTGTCTTGTCTGTTTTTTATGCATTTTGGGATTATGATTGAACACACATGACAAGAACATAAAAGGAAGTTATTTCTCATACTTGGAAATAAACTTGATGATTACGTTCAAACTTGGATCAAAAACGACTGATTGAGATGGAGAATTGCGCATCATTCAAGAAGGTTGTTACTAGTTCTTAGGTAACAAAAAGGAATCACATTATAGTTCTGGTGTAGTCAACATGCTGAGAAGAGTTCAAGAAGTTAACTTGACTGATGGATCTCGATATTCACTTTTTGAATGGTATTCTTGTTTTTTTTCCCCCTCTGAAAATGAGGAACAAGGTGTATGCTTTCATCCACGTGTAAAAGTTATGGTAAGCCGGTATCAGGGCCACTGGAAGATCAAAACAACGCCGAAATCCATAAGAAAAAGCGATTTTATATCCTTTTACGAGGACAGAGAAATAAATTATAAACAAATAGACATATTACGAAGGAATAATGAGATTTTTTCGTATTTAAACACCAATAACAGTTTAGTATAGAAAAAAACTAAAGGATATCGCAATGCGACGAACGGAAATGACACTTTTCTTCAAAGACAATAATTATGCTGAAGTCACCGCGATTCATGACGGTCCCCGGTAACTGAAAACGGCAGAACCTGGTTCTTAATATGGTGTGAAAGCACCAGAGACAGTAATGCATGATCTGCAACGTTCTCCCGTGGTGCCTACAAAATTGGTAAGGAGTTGTTCTGGTAGGGCGTCCCATTCCTCTACCAGAGCGGTTGACAACTGCTAGATGGTCGATGGTGCATGTGGACGTGCCATAGTACGTTTCCCCATCACAACCCACACGTGCACGCTGAGATCTAAGTCGGAGGAACAGTCAGGCCAGTCCATTCGGTGAATATTGCCTCGTTCCAAGAGATCTTTCACCTGTGCTGTTCGATGTGGTGACGCATATCGTCCATAAAAATGAATCTGATTTTATTCGTTTAGAAATGGTTTGAGAAAAATTGCGAATTTGAAAACAATGGGTTTGTTCACGAAGAAGTTTTCTACCACCAAACAAGATTTTCTTTATATTCTATATTTAACAAGAAGCGTTTCGGGATATGATTCACATTTTGAAGTGCGTTTTTACTGTGTATTATTGCATTATTTTTTTGGTAATGTTTTTGATGTGTGAGGTTCTGTATTGTCCTGTTGACAATTAAGTTTTCCTATGGTCCATTTCTGCGAAGTCTCACACTATAACATTATCTCTGATGAATACATCTAAAAACATATATGTAACGGCTTGTTTACGTAACTTTGTTATTCTCGAAGTATTCTGCGCTCAGAAAATTGTGTGTGATGTTTAACATGCGTTAGACTCTGCACGAATGGATCATAAGAAGAGAGAACGATGTAGAACCTCACACATCAGAAGCATTACGGAAAAAACAACAACAAAAAAACACTATGTAGAGACGAAAACAAACGAAAATGTGAATCATAATTTCCCGATACGAATGAAGTAAAATATAAATAAAAGAAAATCATGACTGGCAACAGAAACGTTATTCATACACAAACCCATAAAAATGAAGTCAGGTCCAAATGTACCTCTGAAAAGACGCTTATGGGTAAGGTGTACAGAGTCACAATAACGGTGACCGGTGGTTGTACAGTGTTCAAAAATTTGTAGGCCAGTACGCCCATGCGACATGATGTCTGCCCACACTATAACACCTGCACCACCAAAACGATAATGTTCGACAATTTTTCTGGGTGCATCACGAGTTCCCTCTTCCTCGTCATATGAGGCTGTGTCCAGAATCATTACTCTCACAATCCGCTCTTATCCGGAAGAGCACGCGACCCCACTCCACGCTGGCCCTGTCCCGATGTTCTTGGAACCATCGCCAACGGTGTCGCCCTCGTGCGAATATCAATGGAAAACAACGTAATGGTCGTCGGGCAAAGAAACTACCCCATGCAGTCGCCGTGACACTGGCGTGCCTTGCAGTCCAATTAAATATGGTTGCAATTGCACCCGCAGTTTGACGTGTGTCCCTTTTCACTTGTTGCACGATGTAGCGGTCACCTGCTGCTTAGCTGGCCGTGGACGACAACCTCGTGTCGTTCGGGCAGCAGTGCCTGTGGCTCGGAACGCTTCCCAAGTACGCGAAACGATGGTGAGAGCGATTCCAAACTCCTAGGCTACAGTCGTCACACTTCGTCCTTCTTACAGCTTCCCGATGAGTCTTCCCTGTGTATGGAAAATGGAAATGAAGACCCATGCTTCTTGACAGTGTAGGGGAACGATGCGGGATACCCGCAGCGCCGTACTAGGCAAGGTCCTAATGGACGTGGTTTGCCTTTGCCTTCCTCCAACAGTAATGGGGATGAATGATGATGACGACAACACCACCCAGTAATCTTGGGGCAGGTGAAAATTCCTGACCCCGCCGGGAATCGTACCCGGGACCCCGAGCTCGGGAAGTGAGAACGCTACCACGAGACGACGAGCTGCGGACTCCCTGTGTATAGTCATCCGAATTTGTCTCCGCGCCATGTTAAATGGAGAACATCACAGTGCATCGTAACCGCTCCTGGACTGACGCACGCTGCCGTTTCCTGTTCCTTAAATTGCTTCGTGTTGCGGGACCAGCCCCATTTGGCGCTATAATAGCCCTGACCTCACGCCATGTGGCGTCCAATTTTGTGTGCGCGCGCCTGGGAGACCTCTGTCAACATGCCCTCGCACATTCGTGCACTTCCACCGAGTGGTTAATATGTTAAGTCAATCTCTCTCTCTCTCGTCGTTAAGTTTTGAAGAGCTATGCAGTTTACAACGAAGAAACATTGTGACAAAACTGTACATGATAGAAAAGAACTACGATCAGATATGGATTTAATGTCCAGAAGCCCGTAGCTAGAGCATTTACCTAACAAACAGCAATAACAAAATATTTCTTTGGTTTTCCCAACCTTTGAGACACTGTGTTTTAGTATATTTTTGATACCAGTATTTGTTGTTATGTCCTTTTTCAAACTTTGACACATGGCAAAAGTACCATTCCAAAATATTTACACAAATGGTAACATTAAAGACTGCTTAAAGAAAGTTGTCACCAGACGCAATGTTTAAAAAGAAAATGGGGGATAAGTAATACAAGGAACCTAAATAAAAAAATCAAACTATCTTCTATACGCAACTACAAGTAGTTAAATACAGTACACACCAACTCGTCGAAATACAGCAAAACATGCCATGAGGGGGCTCGCAATGTTAACCTATCTGCGCTCTGTTTGGTGGAACTGAAGGCTACAGGTAACTACGGAACTACATAAAGTTAATAACTTTTAAATTGCAAATATAAGATTAAAACAGTCACAGTATAAACTGATTTTGAGATACTCGTTCTCAAAGTGAAAATCAGTTAAAAGGTTTAATGACTACGGATATACATTATGTGATCAAAAGTATCCGGACACCTGGTTGAAAATGACTTACAAGTTCGTGGCGCCGTCCATCGGTAATACTGGATTTCAACATGGTGCTGGCCCACCCTTAGCCTTCATGACAGCTTCCACTCTCGCAGGCATACGTTCAATCACGTACTGGAAGGTTTCTTTGGGAATGGCAGCCCATTCTTCACGGAGTGCTGCACTGTGGAGATGTATCGATGTCGGTCGGTGGGCCCTGGCACGAAGTCGGCGTTCCAAAATATTCCAAAGGTGTTCTATAGCATTCAGGTCAGGACTCTGTGGAGGCCAATCCATTACAGGGATGTTATCGTCGAGCAATCACTCCGCCACAGGCCGTGCATTATGAACAGGTGCTCGATCGTGTTGAAAGATGCAGGCGCCATCCCCGAATTGCTATTCAACAGTGGGAAGCAAGAAAGGTCTTAACGCACCAATGTAGGCCTCTGCTGTGATAGCCGGCCAGAGTGGCCGAGCGGTTCTAGGCGCTACAGTCTGGAACCGCGCGACCGCTACGGTCGCAGGTTCGAATCCTGCCTCGGGCATGGATGTGTGTGATGTCCTTAGGTTAGTTAGGTTTAAGTAGATCTAAGTTCTAGGGGACTGATTACCTCAGATGTTAAGTCCCATAGTGCTCAGAGCCATTTGAACCATTTTTTTCTGCTGTGATAGTGACACGCTAAACAACAAAGGATGCAAGCCCTCTCCATGAAAAACACGACCACACCATACCACCACCGCCTCCGAATTTTACTCTTGGTACTACACACGCTGGCAGATGACGTTCATCGAGCATTCGTCATACCCACACGCTGACATCGAAACGTCACACTGTGAACCGTGATTTTACGATCCTTACACCAAGAGAGGCGTCGTTTGGCATTTACCGGCGTGATGTGTGGCTTATGAGCAGCAGCTCGACCATGAAATCCAAGTTTTCTCATCTCCCGCCTAACTGTCATAGTACTTGCAGTGGACCCCGATGCAGTTTGGAATTCCTGTGTGATGGTCTGGATAGATGTCTGCCTATTACACATTACGACACTCTTCAACTGTCGGCGGTGTCTCCCAGTCAACAGATGAGGTTGGCCTATACGCTTTTAAGCTGTACGTGTCCCTTCACGCTTCTACCTAATTATCCCATCGGAAACGGTGGACCTAGGGAAGTTTAGGAGTGTGAAAATATCGCGTACAAACGTATGACACAAGTGAAACCCAATCACCTGACAACGTTCGAAGTCCGCGAGTTCCGCAGAGCGCCCCTTTCTGCTCTCTCACGATGTCTATGACTACTGAGGTCGCTGATATGGAGTACCCTGCAGTAGGTGGCAGCACAATGCGCCTAATATGAAAAACTTATGTTTTGGGGGGGTATCCGGTTACTTCTGATCACGTAGTATAGGTACGCTAGACGTATCTAGTAGCGGATTTAACGACTCGCTTCTACGGACGTCATCCGCAATTGACAACGAATGGCTGGAAGTGTACGCCAAACAGCCACTATGAAAGAACTGTTAAAGCAATATATTATCAGAAATGCACTAGCCACCAGAAAAAGGAAGCTGAAGAAAGGCAAAACGCAACACACACAGGGAACATACATGGAAAAGATCAAAAAATACTTCGAAAAAGGTATTTCTTGTTGCGGTTAAAAAGTGAAGCCACAAAGTGCAACACAAATTTGACAGTGTATCTAAGGGCCGAATCTTACGAATAGCTATTCTGGCCTTATTTCAGCTAAAAACTCGCTTGGATAGGGAAAAGATGTGCCACGTAGTATGTTATACAAGAAATGCTAAATACAAAGTTTCTCCCGCATTCCTGAAAAAGCACACTTACAGCACGTATGCAACAATAGTTTCTCTTAGTAGGTGTAAATGGAGCAAATGACGCAAACAAGAGAGAATACAGACATCTAAAGATGCGATAGACAAAGTGCAAAATGTCAATGCAAGAATTGTCAAGGGGGAAATGCAAAGCTGTAGAATTGTACAACATAAGATGTCGCGCATATAAAAAGTAAAACCTTTGATGATACGAGAAGCGGCAGTGTGCACACATCAAAAACTCACGACCGCTGGCCAGTACTAATCAAAGAAGGGAAGGGTGGAAGATGGAACGAATATATTGAAGTGCTACATGAAGCAAAACAGCTTGAAATCAATGCTATGGACGAGGAGGAAGGAGTGGATGAATATTAGAGTTGGGATGCAATACTGCGAGAAGAATTTGACAGAAGTGAGGGACGTTAAGCGGGAATAACATGCTTGGCATAGATGAGATTCCCTGAGAATTATTGTGATCCTTAAGAGAACCAACAACGAAAAAAGTTGTCCATGAGGCATCAAACCTCTCCGGACACCCCTATGTAATGCGGATGCCAGCATGTAGAGGGGAAAAAAAAAAAAAGCAGCAACAGCGGAATGGGTCGGTCAGGAGGACTCAGTGACTTTCAACGTGAACTAGTCATTAGATGTCATCTGAGTAATAAATCCATCAGACATTTAAACATTACAACTCTTCTAAAACTACCTAAGTGGATTGTTGGTGATATGATTTTGAAGTCGAAATGCGAAAGAAACCCACACCTAAACCAAGACCAGCCAGATCTCACGTACTGATGGAGGTGAACTGTTGAGCATAGTGGAGATGATTGTAAGAAATAACACGAACTTGGGGGAAGGAATCATTTGGAAGTTCCAAAATGCTACCAACAATCCAGCTATCGCAATGACTGTGCATAACGCGTTAAAAAGAATGGGATACAATGATCGAACAGCTTCTTTCAGGCCACACATTTCTGTAGTGAACGCTACGCAACAGGTGACGTGCCATAAAGAGCACGCCACTGGACAGTGGATGACTGCAAACGAGTGATTTAGCGTGATGAACGGCGTTATGCCCTGTGGCAATGCTGTGGAAGAGTTTTGGTTTGGTCAATGCATGGAGAACATTACCACCCGTCATCTGTAGACCCGGGCGTGGTGTTACTGTATGGGGGTACTTCTCATAGTGTGTAATCTCCTTAATGCGCTTAGAAAACATTCAATGTGGAAGGATATGAACACATTTTAAAGCATTATTTACTGCGTACAGCAGAGGAAGAGTCGAGAGACAATGACCACATCAGCATAGCAATGCACCTTACCATAAAGCAGCATCCGTAAGAAAATGTTCTGTGGACAATAACATTCCTGAACTAGACTGACCTGCCCAGAGTTCAGTGAACTGAACCCAACGGAACATCTTTGGAATAAGTTAGAAATAACGCACTTTGAACAGATGACACTTCTCGGAATTACATAGGTCCTTAAGAGAACCAACCACGAAGAAAGTGATGCAGCAGATACATAGGGCACACGGAACACGTGAAACACCCTTATACTTCCAGAAGAACGGAATTATTCAAATGCCAAAGAAGGCAGGTCCTGACAAGTGTGTTACCGAACCGTCAATTTAATAAGTCATGTTTGTAAAATACTAATACGAATTATCGCCAGAAGAATGGAAAAAGTGGTAGAATAGGTCCTGGGTGAAATCAGTTTGGCTTCCAGTGAAATGGAAGACCATACGAGGCAATACTGACTCTACAGCTTATCTTAGAAGAGGGACTGGAGAAGGGCAAGCTTACATTTCTAGCAGTTTGCCAATGTTGCCCGGAATACACTCTTCCAAATTCCGCAGTAATCATGGAAGTCGGACATGGCATGGAGGCAATAACAGAAATTAAAGTACACGGAGAAAAAATAATAGCTTTTGAGGTTTGCCAATGACACTATAATTCTATCAGAGATTTCGAACATCAATTGGACTGAATAGCGTCTGGAGAACGGGTTAACAGATAAACATGACGGTAAGTCCAGTAATGTTGAGCGATTTAGGTTAGGAAATGAGACGCTGAAAGCAGTAATAAGTTCTCGCTACTTGGGCAACAAAATAACTCACGACGGCAGAGGTGAAGAGGGTATAAAATGTAAACTGCGAATGGCAAGGTCTTTTCTGAAAGCACTTGTTTGTAGTGTAGCCGTATATGGGATTTAAACGTTGACGACAGAGGCAAGAGATATGAAGCTTTTGAAACATGCAACTATCGACGAATACCGAAATTAGATGGTCAGACGAGTAACAAAGTAAGGCTGTCATTCACCTCAAGATGGGTTTGAGCACCATATTGCTCTACTAGGTATGAGGTGGAATTCCGTTGCCTTCCTCTAACCTCTGAATTAATACCCATTCAGTTACAGGGGGTACTTACAGTTTAACGTGGACTCGCTACTACTGTGCCGCTCGGCCTTTTCCACACTAACAAATCTTACCCGAGAGTAAAGAAGTTAAAATCCATAAATAAAATTCCTACTACTGACAGAAGGTAGAACCCTAGACTTCAGCAAGGAGCCCCAAATGAAGATTTCATGAATTGTAGACAAAAGTGCTTTATTGCACCACGGCAATAAAAGAAGAGGCAGGTGACTTGGACAGTATTTATTTACCTTACCTGATATGATTAATGCCTTCAACGCCCATTTTTACATCGGACCGGTTTTTTCACATATACAGAACCTTTTTTCAACATAATTACCTAAGAAATATCCATTTTAATAAGGTAAATAGTACTAAAACAATTTTGGATAAACAGTACTGACTAAGAAAAAATTAACACTGGCAGTACTACTACTGTTGCTGTTGCTATTATTAATAATGATTATTATAAAAATAACTATTATCCAAGAAACATTAATAAGTAAAACCTATACAGTTAAATTAATGAGAGACGTCAGAAGCATTTCATATCTACATCAGAGTTCAACAAGGCGATGGACTCTCCATGGTCCTGAAAAAAAGTGTGACGACATAGGAAAAGGAAATAACGGAAATTGAACTGGGGATTAAAAACGAGCAGAGACCATCTCTGGAAAAATGGACATACGGACACTCAATGGGAAGCGTCTGGATTTCACAGACGATCTTGCCATTCTAACCAACAATAGAGAAGAAGCTAAACTTGCACTGGAGAAGCTTCACGAAATCTTACAGAAAACTGGATTAAAAATTCCCTACGAGAAAACTCAGTACATGGAAAGCAAGCCTGCAGATAATCCCTCCATTATAGGTCGGTAAGGGAAAGTGGTTCAAGTAATGCATTTCAAATATCTAGGAGAGATAATGCAACCCTCAGGGCTGAACACAATAGCCAATCAAGAAAGAAATTCCCAATTTCAAAACGCATGTAAGCTCACTTGTATTCACCACAGTAAAAAATCTATTTCTGTCAACTAATACAATACAGCACCATAGTTCTCCCAGAAGCACTCTCCGCTCCAGCAACTGCAGTGTTTCTAGGTCATATGAAAATAGAGTGTGAAAAGCGGGAAAGGAAAATTCTAATAACATTCGGACCAATTCTTCGTGAAGAAATTTGAATAAAGAGGCCATCAAGAGAGATCTACAAACAGATGGAAACAATAACGGACACCTTTAGAAAGAGAAATGACATTTTGTGGACATATGAAGAGGATGAACAAGAACAAGCTCACAAGGCAAATCTTTTAGGTAGCAACCACTAGCCAGAACAAGACAAAATTGATCACTGAAACACAGGAAGAACGGATTACTGAAACACAAGAATACATTAAAGAACTGGGAATCACAAAAGAGCGCCAACATAAACAATCCAGAATAGTTCACAAATATCTTCAAGAAACACACACTTACACAAAAACACAACAAAAAAGAATAGAAAGTAACTGGTCAGAAGAGCGCAAGAGAGAACACAACGAGGGTATGAAGAGAATTTGTGAAGAAAGAAGAAAGAAGACGAAAAATCATGACTACCTAAGTTCAATCGCTCTCCTACAAGGCAATAGTCGTTAATGATAATAATAACAGCAATAATAACAGTGACAAATACAAAAAGAATTTACACATGTAAAAAGAAGATATTTCGTAATCTGGTGAGTTCTGGGGGAGGAAAATTTAAGGAGACTACACCAGATGGGAAATGAAGATCAGGTTGGAAAGCAGAATGTAAAGGGTAACAAGTGCGTACAGGGACAGGGGTACTTGTTATTGTTGCTTCAGTAGTTGTCATTAACCGCCTTTTGAAACTGTAGATGTTATTCAGTTTTCTTCTTCTTTCGTTTCACCCTCTTTGGGGTACGCTGGATCAAGCATTTCTTTGTGCGTTGTTCTTTTCTTAGGGCCCAGTATTTCTTCATTCTTTCTGATCTTCTTCTCCTCTCTTCTTCCGAGATGAAGGATTTGGACTTTTGTGTGGATTTGTCTTGGAACCTTATGTTTTCATCTTTAGTAATTAATTTAGCAGTTCGATCAATAAGTGAATTTTCTGAAATATTTAATTCCACTAGGTCTTTCTCAGTTTCTTTAAACCAGTTGGGCTTCGTTTTTCGGTTACGGAAGAAGTCAAAGATTTGTTTAGTTAATCTGTTGGAATTCATTCTGAGAAGATGACCATAAAAATTTATTCTCCTTTTTCGCATAGAATCTGAAAGTTTTTCAATTTACTTGTAGAGAGTTTCATTTTTAATGTATATAATCTTATTGTCTTGAAATTTTGGCCCAATGATTTTTTGCTTCTGGCTTAATCACTGTCTTGTAATGTGTAATTTTGGACCCCAATGAAAGGGATTTTTTGTTGTATGTATTTTTTGTTAGTTGGGAGGCCAATTCAAGTTTATTTTTTCTGGATTCCATTGCTTTGCTTTCCCCAGCATTCCAAGTAATCCATTCTCCGAGATATTTGAATTCTTTTACTATTTCAATCTTCTGTTCTTGAACTTTGAGGTATTTACATGAGTGCTTGATGTTTGTCAATATCTTAGTTTTTTCAGAGGAGATGTGAAGACCAATTTTAGCTGTTTGTTTCTTTAGTTCAAGGATTTGCTCCCGTGCTTCTTCCATTGTTTCAGCAAACAGGGCCATATCATCTGCAAAAGCAATGCAATTTACTTTAAGGTTCTTCTTTTTGCAACCCAGTCTTATACCACTCTTAATATTTGTGTTCCATTCTCTGACTACTTTCTCAAGAGCACAATTGAACAGCAACGGTGAGAGCCCATCGCCCTGTCGCACTCCCGTTTTTATTTCAAAGGGTTCCGATAGTTCGCCCATAAATTTAACTTTCGAAAATGTATTTGTAAGGGTCGCTTTTATAATATTAGTTGTTTTCTTATCCAAACCCATTTCTTCCAGGACTGATAACAGAGATTCTCTATCAATCGAATCATATGCTTTTTTGAAATCAATGAAGGAGATTACGTATGTCTTTGCCCTTGATTTTTGGTAAGAAATGATGTTTTTGAGGTTTAGTATTTGTTCCGAACATGATCTACCCTCTCTAAAACCTCCCTGGTATTCCCCAATTTTCGGATCCAATTGCGGCTCTGCCCTGTTCAAAAGGACTTTAGAAAGAATCTTGTACGTTATATCCAGCAGTGATATTCCTCTGTAATTGTTGGGGTCTGTCTTCAAACCTTTCTTGTGGATAGGATGGATGAGAGCTGTTCTCCATTCTGCGGGGATCTCTTCTTCTTTCCAGATTTGATCGAAAACACACTTTAGGGATGTAACTGCCTTTTTTGTCAGCCTTTTTCCATAGTTCGGCCACTATTTGATTTTCTCCGGACGCCTTGTTGTTTTTAAGTTCTGAGATGACCTTCTGTAGTTCTTCAGTCGTCGGTGGTTCTGAATCCGGCTTCTCACGGTTGTTTGGAATGGATTCAAATTTTTCAAGGATGGGTTCACAATTCAAGAGTTTCTCAAAGTAGCCTGCTAGTATTTTGCAGTTTTCCGTGTTGTTGTGAGCGATGGTCCCATTTACATCTCGAAATTGGAGGGTGGGTGCTTTGTACCTTGATAACCTTTGTTTGAAAATTCTGTAAAAGCTCCTTGTGTTGTTTTTAGCAAATTCTTCATCAATTTGGAGGAGAGTTTTGTTTTCATGTGTCTTCTTAATCCTTTTTATATTTTTATCTACCAGTTTTCTAACTGTAATGAAATTCAGTCTACTTTCTTCTGTTTTCTGTGATTGCCAATTTTGCCATGCCTGTTTTGTCGTTTCAATGAGGGCATCACATTCCAGCGACCACCAGGCATGTTTTTTACTTTTTTTGTTAGGTGCTATCCGTTCAGCTGTAGTAATGAGGTTTTCCTTGATATCCCCTCAGCTTTGTGTCTGAATGGCTTCTGTTGCTTTTGTGAATTCATCTGATTTTAGTATCTTTTCTGTGCTATACTTCCGACCCTTAATTTGTTTCATGCTGCGTTTCCTGTTTGGGATGACTTTGAACTTAATTTTAGAAAGGTGATGGTCTGAATCCAAGTTTGCACCCCTGAGTACCCTAACGTTCATGATTTCTTTGCTAGAAATCTTCTTAATTGCCACATGATCAAGTTGAAATTCCCCAAGGCTAGGATTTGGGGATACCCATGGTTTTTGTCTTCGTGGTAGTTTTTTGAAAGCTGTGGATTTAAGAATTAAATTGTGTGCTTGGCAAAGTTCTATTAGTCTCACACCATTTCTGTTTGTTCTCTTGTGTGCAGGATAGTTTCCAACTATTTTCTTATATCTTTTTTCTTTACCAATCTGTGCATTAAAATCTCCAAGAAGAATGATGTTTTTATCTGGAATTTTCTGAATAATGTCATCTAGATGATTCCAAAAGGCCTCCACTTTTTCTTTGTTTTTCCTGTTATCCTCGTTCATGGGGGCATGTGCATTGATAATTGTGTAGATTTTGTTTGTGCTTGTGAATGTAAGACTTGAGATTCTTTCTGATTGGGAATCAAAGCCAACTATTGAGTTCAAGATTTGTTTGTTGATTATAAAGGCTGTACCAAGATGTGGTACATTTTTCATTACTCTCGGTCCCACTTTCCCTTTGTATATCCTAAAACCTTCGGAATCGAAGGTATCTGTATCCATGTATCGTGTTTCTTGAATGGCTGTTATGAGTATGTTGTGGTTCTTTAACGTATCTGTTAGATGTTTTAGTTTTCCGGTTTTCAACAATGAGTTTGCATTGAAAGTTGCTAGGTACGTTGATTGCCTACATTGAAATTTGGATGAGATTCCAAGACACTCCGACTTGTCTTTGTGCAATGTTGCAGAGTCCCCAGAATCCGAATGTCTGCTGACGTACTGGCGTACGGTGGATCGTCCACCTGGGGTAAAATAGTTTACGTCACACACTTCCATGATTGATGAAAGTTATTTTGGGTGTGGCCCAAAGGCCACAAAATGTACAACCAAGATTGTGAGTCCTGGAGGTAGTTCTTCCGCTCTCTCCGCCGTTGGGAATCTGAACTTCCTCTTCCGCCTTTGAGACCGTTGACCAGGTTTCACCTAGTAACCCTAGGCAGGGGCCCTTACAGGATGCTACCATCCGGAGCCAGATGGACCCAGGTTCTCTAATATAATGAGGGAGATTATTTGAGACTATCGTTCCTGTTACTGAAGAAGACGTCGAGAAAATGGGTAAGCGATGGAATGGGACAGAAAGGATTCTGCTCTGATGGGAACGGGTGTGTCTGCCATGTTGTTCAGACAAGAGCGTTAAGGCTAAGGAGAGATATGAGGGACAGTGTGTTTATAAGATAACAAAGGAGACAGAATGTGTGGAAATCCCTCCGTTTGTCTGCACGCAGCCAGGGTAGCTGTGCATAGAATGGTCAGCCAGAATATCATGACCACCGACCTACTATCGATGTAAACCCGTCTAGGCGATAGCAGCGTGACCTGGCGAGGAATAAGGGGAGGTGACAACACTTCGATGGACTGTTCTTCCTTATCCACCGTACACCCCGGATCTCGCACCTTCCGATTTTCATCTGTTTGACTCAATGATGGATGCAATCCGCGGGAAACAGTACGTCGATGATACAGCAAAACGTTTGACTCGGATGTCGACCAGCAGAGTGGTACCATGTGGGCATACAGATCCTCCCAGCGAGGTGGCAGAAGACGTTCGCACTGGAAGGAGATAATGTTGAAAGACAAGGTTTGGTAGCAAAAGGGTGGGTAATAATATGGTGTATTGGAATCCTGAGCAAAAGCAACCTGCTTTCAGAAAAAAAATATGTTGCATTACTTATCTCGTTTGATCAAGATCACAGATATTCGAACACAAGTGTTCATACCCAGTTCAAGGCGTTGTGAGTTTTCCAGAGAAATGATAACACCGTCATCAATAATTGGAAGAGTTTGTACAAGTACCTTTTTCAGGTCAAGAGGGAAGAGCTTTTTGTATTATTTTAGGGCATGGAGAGATGCTGATGCCTTCTTGTACATTGCAGTTACGTACTCAGTCCAATTTAGATTTTCATCTATTATTAATCCTAGGCTCTGAGGGAGAGAAGTTGATATTTGTCCCATTTAGCTTTATAGACGGTAGGAATTCCCGAATTTCGGCCTAATGAGTTTGGAATAACCAACCAGTGCCGCTTGGGTTTTGGATGGGTTTAGCATTAACCCTATGTTCTGTGCCCATTCTGATAGTGCACGCAGGTCAGTACTGAAATTCTCGAAAGTTGTCTTCAGGTTTATTGGTTTTGCTGATGCTGGAGGCCATCAGCATATATGTGGTATACGCAGTAGGAGAAAACTGATGACAAAACATGGAGAGAGTATAGGACCTAATACCGAACGCTGGGGGACGGCTGATACTACCTGCCTCCAATATGACATTATGGTGCTGTACACAACGCATTGCTGGCGAGACGTCAGGAATAAGCGAAAACATTGCACTGCACTTGGCTAGAAATTTAGGCTGTTAAGTTTGGAAAGTAAAATGTCCCAGTCAAGGGTGTCAAAGGCGTTGCTGATGTCTATGAAACATATGATAGTCGCCTCTTGTCCATCCGTGGCAAGCTTCAGGTCATGTGTTACCTTTATTAAGAGAGATGTGCTGCGATGTTTACGGAAACCTGATTGATATTTATTTAGTAAGTGGTTGCAGGTTGCAGTTAAGCAGTTTGTTCGCTGATCGTGGACTGTATCTTCTAAAGCTTTGGACAGTGCAGGACGAATTCAAGTAGAACGGTAACCAGAGGCTGCAACAGCAACGTTCTTTTCAGGTAGAGGTTTAACTAGTCCCTGTTTCCAGGCCTCAGGGAAAATTTTTAAGGTTCAGGGTAAGAGGAAGACATCTGTATTCTCAGGTCAGTAATAAGCACCATTTGTTGGACTGTGGTGCCACTGTGTCCAGTAGATGCTGATCTGATACACACGATGAGTTTTTTTGATGGTACTGCTAGTAACCTATAGATTTAAGTTTCCGTGGCGGCAGTCGTTTACCCCTATGAAGTAATCAATGAGTCTCCGTTTCGCTTGTGGTTCAGTTGTCGTTGTAGATAATATGAAGTACCGATTTTGTGCTTCGGCTGGGAAAATTGGATCAGGTCTAGCTTCTAAGCAACACCAGTGGATGTAGGTTGCATTAGTCTTACGTAGTGAAGACACTTGCACGTAACAAACTAACGTGGAGAACTGCATCAAACTAGCCTTTGGACCGAAGAAGACGCGGTGTATGAACGCGTGCGCACATCGTTTTTAAACTAAATAATAGCTAATAGTTTTCAGAAGGAATGGTCCATTTTTATAGCCTAATGTCTACGTAATCACACATCGCCAAGGAATGTCGGTCCTACAGCTCTAATGGTTAACGACCGGAGTATAAAATGACTAGCGCTGTGCACGCGCTTTTTTTTTTTTAAAAAAAAACATGGTTGTTGAAAAATCCTATCTCAACACGATACAGTAGTCTTTTCATACAATATCAGGAGATTTCTCATGAGTTATTCGACATTTCGAAAAAACGCCGCGATTTAATTAACGGACGGCTCAAAAATGGATTTGCAATATTTCACTGAAGGTCCTTAGAAATATTAACTTCCTGTCATATAGTGCACATTTCCACGAATATTTACTGTGTGTGAAACAGTGTGTACAGACATGCTGTTTGCAGTGTAAGAAATATTACCTACCAAAGACGCAGATAACTGTACTCTCAAAGTTCTCGGCTGTGTATTTGATTCAGTGAGCTTCTCGACAACAGATTTCTCGAGCCTGCTCATCACTAGATCAAAGCGCAGAATTAACAGATAACATTATATGAGACTCCTTGCACGCGCAAAACTTCGACACTTGTTTTAATCATCATCTTTTGGAACTGTTATCCTTACATCCTTTCGAAGTACGCCCCTATAACGTGTTTCCGTGATCTCAACACCACCTTTCGCGGATGATGGAGAAGGACAAATGTATCAGTTTGAGACCAGAAACAGCCGAGTCCACCGTAATAAGCGAAAATTAGAAAATTCCAAATTTATCGTTGGCCTACTGACGTCTCCGCTGCAGGGTGAAAGTTTCATTCCGCAGACAACCATTAGGTTGTTGTCTCTCCTCGGTAACCTTTCTTCTAGGACTGATAGTCCAATAATGTACGCCAGAGAAGTTGTACAGTTTGAGAACTGCGAGAAAGAGGTACTAACAAAACAAGCTGTGAGGACACGCCATGAATCGCGCCTGCATGATCAGTTGAAGAGAGCATTGCTCATGAAAGGCAAGGTTCCGAGTTTGGGGCTGAGCAGGTACATAGTTTAAATCTGTCAAGATTCTCATATTTCAATAACAATTTGGCTAGGTGGTCAGTGGGTAGGCAAGTGTTGCATTACGAAGTATTGCGCTTTGATCTCTAGTTGGTCGCTGGATTTTTTCCCGTGACTTTAACTTCTTTCATATCTGGAAACGATATGTTAACGCGAAAATGCCAAGTAGCTCCGCGGTTCGCAGTCCGCGTTACACTGTAGGTCCCACTATAACGAAAACAGCGTAGAAAAACGTTGATACCGTGTTCCTCGACTTCCGGAAAACATTCGGATAGAGTTCCGTTTTGCCGTCTGTTGAACAAAATACGAGCTTACCGCGTATCGGTCCAAGTTTTTTAAGGGAACCAAATCTACAGATGTAAAGATAATTTCTGGAGTACCGGTACACAACGAGAATGTTACAGAGCCATTACTGTTTACAATATACACTATCAGCCACAAAGTTCAGCACCCAGTAGGGGAACAGGAAACGAAACACCGCGGGTTGAGAGGTTACGTGATCATGTTGCAATGATCGCAAAATCGAGTAAAACAGATAAAGACTGACAGTATGAGCCCACATATCAGTATGAAGTTATACCAACACCCCCCCCCCCCCCCTCCTCAAGTCTGGATGCATGCACTGATTCGATTGAGAAAGGTGTCATAAAGCCCTTGTATCATATTCTAACGCAAACCGGCCCACAACTGTTCTAAATGATCATCCTGGATATTCGTACTGGGGTGAAATTAACTTCCGAGCACATGTTCTATTGGGGACAAATATGATCATGTTAGCCACAGGATTACCTCAACATCATGCAGACAGTTCACAGGGACACGTGTCGTGTGAAGACAAGCATCGTCCTGTCGAAAAACGGTGCCACGATGCTGTCGCATTAGAGGTTATGGGACCTCTCCATCTGGTAGCCGCCATACTCGCGGACTATAGTCATGTGGGGTACTACAGAACTGCGATTCCACGATGAACGCGATGCGACGCCATTTTTGCAGTAGTCCATGCTATCCGGCCACGGCATCACTCCATACACGGCCGTTTGTGTTACAGTGTTAACGTCGAGTACGCTGACCAACCCTGTACAGCGAGGCTGTTGGAGGGATGCTGTCTGCCGCTTCCTAATGTGTGTGTTTGTAATCTCAGGCTGTCAACGCTACTAACTGAAACTACTTCTGATTTTTTTCTTTTTACCGTGTGTTTACGTGGTTTTAACACGTTAATTTTTTGAACAGGTGAATTTGATTCACGACGCTCCGCTTATTGCAGGTAACAACATTTTATTTAGAGAAGGTTGAGTTCTCCTCCTTCCCTAGTGACGTGTGAGTATTTTCAAACTGACTGTCATATAGCTTACATTATTAGAACTGGTAACCAGTTTTCGAAAAAAAATGTCGACTGTATGCTTTGTATCTTGTTCAAATGTACGCCTGAGGATGTGATTTGATGTCACGAAATCGGCCGTGTTCCTATAAATGAAAGAACATGGACAGCTGGAAGCGGTTTACTTGTCAGATATGGATTGCTTCAGCCGCGGTTGCCCACAACATAAAACTACTTGTGGCATTCTAAAGTATTTAGCAGTCAGTAGCGACCCGCCCCTGCTTGGCAGGGTTGCATTATATATCTACGGCCAGACGACTTTTCTGGCGTAGCGCTAGTAGATCAAACACAAAATTTCCCTCGTGAAGTAGTCTATCCATTAGCCAAAACGTATCAAAATTCTTGCTGTGGTTTCAGAGATTAGCCTTCACATATAGACTGAAAAAGGCGGCAGGGGTCTTAAACTGAGAAATGTGAACGGAAGATACACAGTGATACCATCCTTAGTCCGCGGAGATGTGACGTCGCGCGAAGTCTCAGACGCGGTCAGAATTCACGCACTCCCAGCGATGAGTTGCGCACGAGTCAAATTACGCGACATGAAATGTATTCGCAGTTGCGAATAAGAACAACCGTCAGCTGTATAAGGGAATGACGACAATGGCATTTTTTTCCGGACCAGGACTTGAATCCGAATTTCACGCTTTACAAGAGTGGTCGCCTTAATCGCTTTGGGTATCTGTGGCCAGCTCACGATCAGACCGATACTTCCATACCAATCTCATTACGGCTGCAGTGCCTCTTCCTTCGTACATGCATGTACGTCCGAAGAAATATTGCATCGTCAACACAGGCACTGCAATGTAGTAAATTACGCGACGTTTGGACCACCCATCCAAAAGGAAACCTCTGTAAGTGGACACGGGTCATTACCAGATACTGCTACATTTTTGAAACAGTCTTCATAAGAGTCAGCAACCCCAATATGACTCGCGAGACAGGGTTAAAATACTCATTACTCAAATACCAATGAACCAATGATAAAAGCCTCGTAGACATTAATAGTATTCAGAAAGATTGCGGACTATAAACTTTTGGCGCCTGTGTAACTGGTTCCTGGGAAATTTTACAGAAATCTGTAAAAGGAAAAACGCATTTTATTTTACAAAACATACTTTTTAAAAAACACGCGTTTTAGATGAATCTTGTTGCACGCGGGCTTTTAATACCTTAAGAACTAGGAAATCAAATACAACGTGTACCCGTCCGTCATCCATCAATCACAGTACAGCGTTAACAGCGCGAGTCTGACAGCAGACGTGATTACCAACTATTAACGAATATTCCGAAACGGGTAGATGGCTCAACAGTACCGAATACATACGGTTTACTTATACAGGGTGTTACAAAAAGGTACGGCCAAACTTTCAGGAAACATTCCTCACATACAAAGAAAGAAAATATGTTATGTGGACATGTGTCCAGAAACGCTTACTTTCCATGTTAGAGCTCATTTTATTACTTCTCTTCAAATCACATTAATCATGGAATGGAAACACACAGCAACAGAAGGTACCAGCGTGACTTCAAACACTTTGTTACAGGAAATGTTCAAAATGTCCTCCGTTAGCGAGGATACATGCATCCACCCTCCGTCGCATGGAATCCCTGATGCAGCCCTGGAGAATGGTGTATTGTATCACAGCCGTCCACAATACGAGCACGAAGAGTCTCTACATTTGGTACCGGGGTTGCGTAGACAAGAGCTTTCAAATGCCCCCATAAATGAAAATCAAGAGGGTTGAGATCAGGAGAGCGTGGAGGCCATGGAATTGGTCCGCCTCTACCAATCCATCGGTCACCGAATCTGTTGTTGAGAAGCGTACGAACACTTCGACTGAAATGTGCAGGAGCTCCATCGTGCATGAACCACATGTTGTGTCGTACTTGTAAAGGCACATGTTCTAGCAGCATAGGTAGAGTATCCCGTATGAAATCATGATAACGTGCTCCACTGAGCGTAGGTGGACGAAACTAAAATGAGCTCTAACATGGAAATTAAGCGTTTCCGGACACATGTCCACATAACATCTTTTCTTTATTTGTGTGTGAGGAATGTTTCCTGAAAGTTTGGCCGCACCTTTTTGTAACACCCTGTATAAGCTCATTCTGCGAACGTCTCGTTGAGCGACCATAGTATTTGGTAAGAACGAAAATTTGGAGCATCAGTGCCGTTTCTTTTATGTCAGACACCATACATGGTATTTTCGGGTGGGAGTAAGAACACGTTTGTGGTAAACTGCTCGCCCGCTGCATCACAGATGATCGAACTGGGTGAAATTTTTCACAGCATCGGAATACAGCACCAGTGTTGAGAAGAGCCATGCACCCATACTCCAAATACGAGAGCTATTCGGAAAATACTATCCGATCGGTCGCGAAATGGAAATTACTCTGAAAATCTGAAGAAATTCTGAACAGATATGGTGTGTAGTGTCTCTTGTATGCCCGCCGATTGCGACACGTCGCTCTTTTCAATTCTGATCACACAGTGAGCACATAAAGATGCCCAGAAAATTGCGTCTCCCGAAAAGTGTGATGGCCTGGTGAGAGATATCTCCTGACGTGCAGCCCACACAACCTGTCATACGTTTCGTTCTTCATGACAATTCTCGGCCGCACTCTGCAGCGGCAATGAAGATGCTCCTGCAGCGTTTTTGATCACCCACAACACATCCCGTAATTGGTTCATCCTGTTTCATCTCTACTCACATGAACCCCAGGCTATGAAGACATTTTGGCACAAACAACGAACTGTAGACGTGCGTAGAGTTGGCGGAAAGCACAGGCGACTGCCTTCAATGACAAGGATATTGGAAAATTGGTACAACGCTACGACGAAGGCCTAAGTAGGAGCGGCGACTGTGTCGAGGAGTAGTTACAATTTGTAGATAACTACTGCAAATAAAACATTTTTGATTTTCACAGTGGTTTCCATTTCGCTACCGATCGGAACTTGCTTTCCGAATAGCCCTCGTCGTTCTGTAATAATGCGAGACAACGTGTTACTTGTGTGTTGCGGGAGTTTCCGACATTATAACGCACATACTCTATAATATTAAACGAATCCGGATACGGAGTGTGTCCAACCTTCTCCTCTATAACGGCTTGAGCCCTGCTAGGACACTTTCAGTGAGGTGTCTCGAGTGTCTGGAGCACTGGCAGCTCACTCTTCCTCAAGAACCGAAACCAAAGAAGGTACTCGTGCTGGAGGCTGGGATCTGAAGCGAAGTCAATGTCTTCCAGGTAATCGCCAAACCCAAACGGTTCCTCGGATTGCAGCAAAATACTGCTTAATTCATTGATCCAAAACATTCGTTTCCAGCCATCCACTGTCCAGTGGCGTCGCTCTTTACGCGTGAAGCGTCGCTGAGCATTGGCAACAGAAATTTGTGGCTTATGAGGAGCTGCTCAGCCACTGCACACTATTCTTGTTAATGTCCTACGCACAAACACTGTGGCAGCTCGACTGCTTGTGACTGTTGATTTCATGTAACTGTTTTACAATTACCATCCGCAATGCTCGACGATACCCGACTGCCAGTGCAGGAGATCTGCCTGGTCTTTGTTTATCAGTGGTTGTTCCTTCGCGTTGCACTTCAAAATCACGTCACCAACAATCCATTTGGGTAATTTTGGAAAGGTTGAAATGTCTCTGATGGATTTGTTACTCAGGTGACATCCAGTGACTAGTCCGCGTTCGAAGTCACTCAGTTCCCCTGCCCGACCCATTCAGCTGTTACTGCTTTTCTAGTTAGAGCACAAACTCATTCCTTTTGTACTGGCAGGTCCGCTTCTCGTGACATCTAGAAGTCACTTCTGCATGACATGAGGGAGGCGGAGGGGGATAGTTTTGACGAGTTAGTATACTCCTTAACTATATCCCTAGTTAAACTGCAGCTGATAATTACGCAGTTGCTTTCATTAAAATCACCATTTCTACTGCGAGTGAATCGTAGCGTATACTAGCAAGAAAAATTCCCCATCGCACCCCCCTCAAATTTAGTGGTAAGATGGCCCAGTGGATATCCCGTCAAAATCTGAACACAGATCAAGCTTGAAAACAGGAAGAAGGTGTATTGGACTGTAAGAAATAGAAGTAAACTCTAAAAAGTGAACGGTCCCAGCTCAAGATGTGCGACATTGAACAGCCACGGAGGTCCATGTTCAAATCTCCCTCGTGCCCCATATTTTTTTCACAAAATTATGAACTGTCCGTCCGGTCATTGGCGTGTATGTTCGCTGTATTTATATTTGTCTGTGTGTCGTGGTGTAACATCCGTTTGCAACAGCGAGGTGTAAGGAATGGAGCTCCAGACGTACGTACCTCCTGTTTGTTCTACACAAGTACCACATGTTACGACACTTGCGTTTCGTTTTCCGAGTTTTGACTCTTGAATTGGTCTGTTGTAACATAGTTCACACCTGTTTATTTTTTGTTTTCATTTCTTTGAGAGGTCGCGGCATGTCGCCTGCTCTCACTGTTCATCACATTTGCTTCCGACGGTAATATATTCTTACCACATGACTCATATTCTATAACCAGTGTATAGTATGATAATTGCCAATACTGCAGAAAGAGAACAGACACGTCAGTGACCAGAAGGAAAGATCATAATTTTGTGGGGAAAAAAGAGGCACGAGGGAGATTTGAACACTAATCTCCCGCTTTGCAGTCTAACACCGCGGCCACAAACCATTTGGAAGACGAATGGTCAAACCACCACACAGTACTTTGAACAACGAACTCATTTTTCTAGATTCTTATCGTTATTTCTACATTTCCATACATACGAATACGCACTTCGCAAGATACCGTGTGCGAAAGTCGGAGGGTTCCACGTACCACTAATAGTCATTTCCCTTCCTGTTCTACTCGTAAAATGGGCGAGGGAAAAACTACTTCTAAAAGTCTCCGTACGAGCCCTATTTTTTCACTTCTTCGTTTCGTGGTTCTTAGGCGAAATGTTCGTTGGCGGAAGCAGAATCGTTCTGCAGTTGGCCTCAAAATTTTCCAAATATCCATTATACTGCCTCGCGAAAAAAGCGTCTTGTTCCCTCCAGGGATTCCCATTTGATTTCACGAAGCATCCCCGTAATACCTGCGTGCCGGTCGAACATCCCAGTAACGAATCTAGCAGCACGCCTTTGAATTGCCTCGATATCTTCTTTTAATCCGACTTGGTGGGACCTCGAGCAGAACTCAAAAATGGGTCCCACTAGCGTTCTATATGCCTTCCGCTTTACAGATGAGCTATAGCGTCCCAAAATTCTCCCAATAAAACGAAGACGAGCAGTCCCCTTCCCTACTACCAACCTGACGTGCTAATTCCATTTCACACCACTTTGCGACGTTACGCCTAGACATTCAATCGATGTGACTGTATCAAGCAGCACCACATTAACTCTTTACTCGAATGTTACGAGATTGTTTTTCCTACTCATCCACATTAACTTACCTGTTTCTACACTTAGAGAAAGCTGCAATTCATCACTCCAATTAAAAGTTTTGTCCATGCAAACTTGTGTCCTCTAACAGTCACTCAATGACTACACCTTCCCGTACCCCACAACGCCATCAGCAAACAGTCGTAAATTACGCTCTGCGTATCCCTCAGATAATTGGCTCTGAGCACTATGGGACTCAACTGCTATGGTCATCAGTCCCCTAGAACTTAGAACTACTTAAACGTAACTAACCTAAGGACATCACACACATCCATGCCCGAGGCAGGATTCGAACCTGCGACCGTAGCAGTCGCACGGTTCCGAACTGCGCGCCTAGAACCGCGAGACCATCGCGGCCGGCTCTCAGATAATTAACGGACATAGAGAATAAGAGCGGTACTATCACACTTCTCTGGGGTGCTCCTGCCGATCCTCTTGTCTCTGATGAACAACTGTCGGCGAGGACAACAAACTGTGGTATTACTTAAAACGTCTTCCAGCCACACACACATCTGGGAACCTAATCCGTATGCTCGGACCTTCGTCAACAATCGGCAATGGGGCAGCGTGTCAAATGCTTTTCGGAATTCTCGCAATAGTGAATCTGCCTGTCTATGGTTCGCAGGATATCATCTTAGAAAAGAGCAAACTGAGTGTAGCACGAGCGATGCTTTCTAAAACCGTGCCGATTCGTAGACATCAGCTGCTCGTTCTCAAACAAATTTATTATACTCAAACTCAGTACGTGTTCAAGAATTCTGCAGCTAACTGATATTGGTCTGCAATTTTCCGAGTCCGTTCTTTTACCCTTCTTATATACGGGAATCATCTACGCTTTTTTTTCTAGTCTGTTTGGGATTTTGCGCAGGATGAGAGATTCACGATAAGCACTCTCTGTAAAACCGAACTGGGATTTCACCCGGACCTGGTGAAATATAAGTTTTCACCGATCACTTGCTTCTCTAAGCCAGGGATGCCTATTTTTGTGTCCATGCGGGAGACGGGGCGACAGTCAAACGACGGCATGTTTGTACGATCATCCTGCGTGAATGATTTCTTAACGCGAAATTTAAAATCAAATGGTTCAAATGGCTCTGAGCACAATGGGACTTAACATATGAGGTCATCAGTCCCCTAAAACCTAGAACTACTTAAACATAACTAACCTAAGGACATCACACACATCCATGCCCGAGGCAGGATTCGAACCTGCGACCGTAGAGGTCGCGCGGTTCCAGACTGTAGCGCCTAGAACCGCTCGGCCACTCCGGCCGGCGCGAAATTTAAAACTTCAGCTTTCTTCTTGCTGTCTTCTATTACCACGCCTCTAAGTGACATGTTTAATTTTAAATGAGCGAAAATACAATAACTAAAACGCTTTACTTTTTTTCACGAATCGAGATAATACTTCACAGGTCGCAAACAAGGCGTTCAATTGAGCAGTTATATGTGTTATGTTAGTTACTGAACCGACCACTACCAAATCTAGCAGCACATTTCTGAATTGTTTCGTTTTCTTGCTTTAATCAGACCTGGTGGCAATCCAAAATACTCGAGAAATACTCACGACTAGGTGGCAACAACGTTCTATACCTACTCTCCTTTGCAACTCCGCTTCATTCTCTCATAACACTCCCAACAAACAGTAGTCGATCTTTCGCCTTCTCTACGACTGATCTTATGTTCTCGTTAAGCTAAGTGACTGTGTCAAGCAGCATACCATTTTTACACTCCTGGAAATTGAAATAAGAACACCGTGAATTCATTGTCCCAGGAAGGGGAAACTTTATTGACACATTCCTGGGGTCAGATACATCACATGATCACACTGACAGAACCACAGGCACATAGACACAGGCAACAGAGCATGCACAATGTCGGCACTAGTACAGTGTATATCCACCTTTCGCAGCAATGCAGGCTGCTATTCTCCCATGGAGACGATCGTAGAGATGCTGGATGTAGTCCTGTGGAACGGCTTGCCATGCCATTTCCACCTGGCGCCTCAGTTGGACCAGCGTTCGTGCTGGACGTGCAGACCGCGTGAGACGACGCTTCATCCAGTCCCAAACATGCTCAATGGGGGACAGATCCGGAGATCTTGCTGGCCAGGGTAGTTGACTTACACCTTCTAGAGCACGTTGGGTGGACGGGATACATGCGGACGTGCTTTGTCCTGTTGGAACAGCAAGTTCCCTTGCCGGTCTAGGAATGGTAGAACGATGGGTTCGATGACGGTTTGGATGTACCGTGCACTATTCAGTGTCCCCTCGACGATCACCAGTAGTGTACGGCCAGTGTTGGAGATCGCTCCCCACACCATGATGCCGGGTGTTGGCCCTGTGTGCCTCGGTCGTATGCAGTCCTGATTGTGGCGCTCACCTGCACGGCGCCAAACACGCATACGACCATCATTGGCACCAAGGCAGAAGCGACTCTCATCGCTGAAGATGACACGTCTCCATTCGTCCCTCCATTCACGCCTGTCGCGACACCACTGGAGGCGGGCTGCACGATGTTGGGGCGTGAGCGGAAGACGGCCTAACGGTGTGCGGGACCGTAGCCCAGCTTCATGGAGACGGTTGCGAATGGTCCTCGCCGATACCCCAGGAGCAACAGTGTCCCTAATTTGCTGGGAAGTGGCGGTGCGGTCCCCTACGGCACTGCGTAGGATCCTACGGTCTTGGCGTGCATCCGTGCGTCGCTGCGGTCCGGTCCCAGGTCGACGGGCACGTGCACCTTCAGCCGACCACTGGCGACAACATCGATGTACTGTGGAGACCTCACGCCCCACGTGTTGAGCAATTCGGCGGTGCGTCCACCCGGCCTCCCGCATGCCCACTATACGCCCTCGCTCAAAGTCCGTCAACCGCACATACGGTTCACGTCCACGCTGTCGCGGCATGCTACCAGTGTTAAAGACTGCGATGGAGCTCCGTATGCCACGGCAAACTGGCTGACACTGACGGCGGCAGTGCACAAATGCTGCGCAGCTAGCGCCATTCGACGGCCAACACCGCGGTTCCTGGTGTGTCCGCTGTGCTGTGCGTGTGATCATTGCTTGTACAGCCCTCTCGCAGTGTCCGGAGCAAGTATGGTGGGTCTGACACACCGGTGTCAATGTGTTCTTTTTTCCATTTCCAGGAGTGTATTATACTGGCAACCCTCTACTCGACTTCGTACGGGTAGCAAAATGTATTTATGGCCGGGGGAACTGTCTAGTGCAGCGATAATTCTGATTACGGGACGCTGTGTAGATTTCTGTTAAATTCAGAAAACAATGTTGGTCAACTGAATTTTATTACTTACACAGAACGTAAAGCATTCTGCACCGCCCACCAGGAAAGTTCTCAGGAGGCATGAATGTTATCAGTCCCATACTTAATTGGCGTTTGGAGTGACACGTCGTGAGAATTATGGGAGCACATCAAGATGAAATTAATCCGTTTACTTCCAACGTTAATATTCTATGCTACCCCACATACATCCAGAATGAATAAATATATCGAGACGAGTTTTTTGCCAAGTTATAGCGGAAAAAATGGCGAATTTCCTGACGTGCGCATGTTAATTTTATCTTTTATAGGCGCTGAATTACGTCACCGACTTTGTTTTTTAATGGAACTATACGCTTTATTCTGCGGCATTTGAAAGAAGCTTCCACGAGAACTTCAGGGAAATAACACGTATGGGACTTGATCCAATAACATCAAAATAACACCGCTGCGAACCACTGTACCACTGCCTGGAGAACAGATTCCACAAATGACACCAAATGTAAGCAAACACCTAACTTCGATAGAATTTGTGTGTTTACTATCACGGCTGTCATACCACGGGCTCAAAACGTTGCCAGGAGCATTACTACATGCTGTAAAGGGATTCTGGAGGAACATCACTGCACGCTGAATTTCATCTGGAGTTAACGGGAGCACGGGCCCGTTTTGTAAGGCATGGCATGCCTTCAGGAGTTGTGTTTCCTAACAGACCTTTTGTTTTAATTTTCGCCACAGATAAAAGCACAGAAGTGTTAAGTTTCGTGAGTACGCTGGGTATTTTGCGTTTTCTGAACGACCGTTCCAATGCTCTCCGTCAAATGTCTTACAAGGGTCTGTCATTACACGTGCAGAATGTGGGCATCCATCATGTTGGTATCACACTAATTGCTCTCTGTCCAACGGGATGTCTTAGGAACTCGAGACACTTGAGTGTATTTCGATTCCCATCAACAAACCATGGAGCAATGGCGCGTCTTTAAAAATACGCACCAAACGTTGATAGACCAAGAGCGTTGTTTTTATCCATTTCTTTGAGTCAGCGTAGATTTTCACACATCTCGCATCACTTCGTACTTTTCATACATAGTATTCGGAGAACTGTAACCAATTTTGTGTTGGAAGTCGTTGCCATGAAGCTGTAAATGCAGCGAAATGTGAAGAGGATGAAATGCGATGGACTGTAGCGTTCGCAGAACATTCGTTGCGTTGATCCCTTTCGTACTTCCGAGACGCCTCTTACCGACATTTGCACTGTGTGTGACTGCTGCTAAAATGTTCTAATAGTTTTGCCATAAACGATATTCAGTTTTTCGACTGTCGCATATACTGTGAATGTCTCAACAGCTTTACGAACAAGCTATCTGATTGCTACAAAAGCAGAACGTAGACTGATGGGCTCAAGTGCACAGGTAAACACAAGAAACGTACTTGAGTTACTTGTACGTGTCTATTTATATTTGGTATAATAAGGCAGATGTTTGCAGAACTTTCTCCTGACGGTGAGATAGTGGTTTGCGGTGCTATTATCTTTATACTATTTCATCTAGTCCCACAGATGTTACAGCGTTGACATTATATTAGAAGCTTCCTTCAAATGGTACAAGGAAAAGTATATAGTTCCATTACAAATGGCTATGTGTCATTAAAATTACTTGCGAACGTCAGGAAATTCGCTACAACTTAGCGAAAACCGCCCTCGATATATTTATTCCTTCTGGATATATGTGGGGTGGCCTATCTTAGCTGCCTCACCCTGTATATTTTAGTCATTTTTGCGACTCTTTGTTGCAACTCTTTGTCGTGCACTTTTATGCCAGACTTTGTTGCCCTATCATGCAAAGAATCGTGTTCGCACCTATATTTGTTTCAAGGACGGCAGGAAACTGGAAGCTGAGCCCTGTGCTCTGCTGCTCAAAAACTTTCTTTTGCGAACGATTCAAAGCTATATCCCATGCTGAAGTAGTTTTCCCGGAAACTTTTACTTTTGGCATAAAAAATTCAAAACCTCAGATTTTAGATTCGCATTTTTTTCGCTATGCAACTGTTCTACAACGACTGCAACCAACTGGACGTCACTTAGGTGAATTGCGTGTCCCTAACAAATTAGCCATCTGGGGAAAGGGGACCTATACTGTAATGTGGAACTCGAAACATTTATTCTCTGGCGAATCTTCACATCACTGTGAGGTGAATGCTACGTGAAAAGGTAGTGTGGAAAAAAAGGTATGGCCGGATTCCATCCTGCAACATTTCTCATTCCAGGCACACACTTTAATGGTAGACCACCAGGACCAGTAGAGAGTTTGATCAAGCTTTGCTGCCCTCTTGAGTCACTGTGCACTCTAGAAGTGTGGCGGCATAGAGGTCGGGCAGGTAAGGGTATCATGTAGAGACACCGTCGAAGAGGATCTCCAAGTCGGTGAAGGAGAAGATCATTTCCCTCTGTTTATACTCTTGGAGCCTTCCCGGTTGGCAGAGGAAGACTAAGACGTTTGCTGGCTGGAGGGACATAGGAAGTCTTCGAGGGAGTATACCTTCTATTGCAATGGCACCATTTCATAGTGGCGGAGGAATTTCTATTCATCATAATACAGACAATTTCTACAACACATTTATAAATTATATTCCGAAGCCTTCCTCTTGAATTAGTGTATCTATTAGTCAATATAGAGTGAATCCTCCGAAACTTGCACAGCAAATCTTGCAGAAGTGGAAAGTGCTATTGTTGTGGTTTCCACAGAATAGACTAATTGGTAGTCAGGGGCTTGCATTGTTAGCCAATAAATAGATTGTACTAATACTTAGAAAGTGTATTGTTCCTGCAAACATACGCCTTTTAAGTGGAACAATGCCTAATGATATTAACAAAGTAAAAGTAGGGTAAATTAGAATGTCAGTGGTGTTTGTTGCAGGATTCTAATGTGACTCGTTCACGAGGTATCGCATTTTGAAAAGTTTCCACGTCGACACTTGTGCCATTCAACGTACGTGGTTGCTAGGTAAATGTCATGTTTGCTTACAGTTTGGCTGTGTGTTCCTTGAGTGCATCGCGACTTGCTAGTCAGTGTGTGCCACTCCAAGCAGTAGGTGGTGAGTGGACGACAGCGTTTACCAGTACAGAAAAAGCAGACATGCTCATGGTGTATGGAGTGTGTAGGAGAAATGTAGTTCTTGAAATTTTAAACATTTGATTGGCTGTGATCCAGCAACCGTACGCTATTTAATTATAGGACGTATATACAGCCACTTCGGTTGCACAAAATTTCGTCAATTGACCACGGTTCGATTGCACTAGGGCAATCTAATCGTGGTGAATTGACAAAATTTTGTGCAATCGAAGTGGCTGTATATACGTCCTGGAATGTAGATCGTTCTTGTACGGTGGATGCGGCAAGATATCCCAACAGACGTCAACCATCTCGGGAATTACTTATCAACTTCCTCTACCAGTTACGTGAAAGTGGTGGTGTAACACCTAGACAACGTAACTGAAGGAAGCAAGTGACTGCTGTTGCAGTTGATCCGCACGTTAGCTCCCGCGCAATCGCACTAGCAAGTGGCATTAATGAGGCAAGTGTACTACACATTCTCCATCGACATAGGTTTCATCCCTATCACATGTCCCTCCATCAAGAGCTGCGAAGAAACGATTACGATAATCGTGTTAACTTCTGTACATTGCCATTAAGGCAGGATACTCCAGGTGGATCATGTATCTTGTTTAGTGATGGAGCCAGATTTACCAATGATGGCCAGGCAAACCGCCGAAACATGCACTATTCGTCTGTTGACAGTCCCCGTTGGCTTCGTCAGGTGAAACTTTAGCAGCGTCCGTGGAGTGTAAACGTGTGGTGAGGGATGTTGAACCATCACCTGATAGGCCCGTGTTTCATAGATGGAACAATGAACGCGCTCAAGCATTGCAGCCTACTAACAGATCACCTTCCACGGATGCTAGATGAGGTCCCTCTGCAGACTAAGAGGAATCGTATGCTACCAACATGATATCTGTCAAGCCCATAGGGCACGTCTTCACGAACTGTTTCCAAATCGTTGGATTGGAGCCCTTTCCCCGGGTTTGATGCCTTTAGACTTACCTTTGGGGAAAGCTGAAGGACGCTGCCTAAAAGGACTTACCAACTACACCCGATGATATGCTCCAACGTATTAGTGCAGTCTGCTCGGACATCTCCGCTGAAATGCTAGCCAGACTGCAGCAGTCGTTCCATACAGACAAGCGTCCATTGCCGCTGCCGTAGTCGTTTTTAACACAATTTGTAATGGTCAGTTGTCTCGTTATTGGTCAGAATCCAAATATATGGTGCACGCACTTGTGTTGTTCTTTAGTGTGTGGTACTACAGGTATCATACAAGTGTCTGAATGGGAACTTTTCAAAATACGCTATCTCGTAAAAGACTCTCACTAGAATCCTGCAACAAACACCACTGACAGTCTAATTTACTCTACTTTTAGTCTGTTAATGTCAAGAGGCGTTGTTCCATTTAAAAAAGTATTTTTTGCATAAAACATACAGTTGAAAAGTATTATTACAATCTGTTTATTGGCTAACAATACGAGCCCTGAGTATCAATCCATTCTATGATAACCGCCCATCAATAGCACTTTCCATCACCGAAATATTTGCGCAGCAAGTTTCAGGTGATTTACATATATATCTGGAGGTTTGTACATGAAAATAATGCATCTCCTACTGATTGGAACTATTATTTACAGTACAGTTAAAGCAAGGCACCACTCATCGTACTAAAAAGCAGTTCTGTTTAAGTAATCCCGAATCCTTGTACAGTCACTCACACCCAGACATCAAATTCATAAAAAAAGAAAAAAACATGAATCGATAACACTATGTACCTTTACTGCCGATAGCATACTGTTTACACATTTGGGAGATAAAATGCTGATCCGTTACACTGAACGCGGAAAGGAGCTTCTGATAAAATACATGCCATACTTTTTTCCTCTGTGAAAATTGGGCTACAGGCTGGCCATTTTGAATTTTTAAAAGTAAGTATAAAATAAACCATTGTTCATACCTGTGATTCATAGTATTGTACATGTAATGTCCATCACATCCTTTGTCATACTAACTGAAAGGCCAGAAGTATGCACGTGCATACGTCACATAACCTGTATACGAGTAGATATGGAAGACACACAGGACCCCTATTAGAGTCAGAGCTTGATACTGATTTGGAAGAATTGCAATCAAATAAGGTTCATTGGACACATAACATTGCTTCAGATTATCTAAATTCTTTGGGGAAGCGGCAACCAAACAACTCTATAAGGTGGTGTGTACAATCTTTGAGACTGGAGAAGAATCATCAGACTTCCGGAAAAATATCATCCATACAATCACGAAGTACAGGTAAGTGTGAGACCCATCGCACAGTCAGACTAATAGCTGATGCATCCACATGGCTGACAAGAATAATATACAGAAGAACGGAAAAGAAAACTGACGATCTTTTAGAAGACGATCAGTTTGGTTTTAGGAATGGTAAAGGCACCAGGCCGGCAATTCTGACGTTGCGTTTGATAATGGCAAGACTTAAAAAAATTAAGATACGCTCGTTGGCTACAACAAGCGTTCGACACTGTGAAATGGTGCAACACGTTCGAAATTCTGAGAAAAATAGGAGTTAGCAATTGGAAAAGACGGATAATATACAGAGAGTGTCTCCTAAAAGTCGTGAGGTGCATTTTCTCTGGTGCTTCTGCAGATATTTACGATTTCGTTTTTGCATTGTGTAACTGGAGACCGTCCAAGCAAATAGCGTTCATCAGGTATTTCATGCGACGCTCAGCGTCGACGGGAAGAGTCAGTTTGTTTCCCGTTACAAACAAAATTAATTTTAAAGAGGAATTTTACGTGCCCATTTGATAGAGAGATCCCAGATTACTCTAGTCCGATATTTGTTTTATCGATAAGTATTAGCACGGACAGTAAAACAATAAAAATGGAAGATCTTGAACGAAGAGCTCGAATTAAAAAGGTTGTAAGACAGGGATGTAGTCTTTCGCCCATACTGTTCAAACTATACACTGAAGAAGCAATGAAAGAAATAAAAAAGGTCAGGAGCAGTATTAAACCAAATTCAAGGTGAAAGGATATCAAAAGACATCAGTGACAAGATTCGCGATGACACTGCTATCTTCAGCATCTCCTGAATGGAATGAACAGTCTAGTGAGCACACACCATGCACTGAGAGTAGACCAAAGAAAGACGAATGTAATGAGTAGCAGAAGTGAGATTAACGATAAAATTATCAAAATTGGAGCCTACTAAGTTGGTAAAGTTAAGCAATTCTGACACCTTGGAAGCATACGACCACCCGACGGAAGAAGCAGGACCATATAGCAGAGAAGCACATGCAAGCATGGCATTCCTGACCAATAGAAGTCAAACGTAAGACTCAATCTGAAGAAGAAATTTCTTATAATGTTCGATTGGAGCACAGCATGTATGGCAGTAAACCACTGACTGCAAAAAAACTAGAAAAGAACTGAAGTGATTTAGATTTGTTGCTATAGAAGGATGTTGAAAATTAGGTGGACTGAAAACATGTTGTTGTTGTCTTCAGTCCTGAGACTGGTTTGATGCAGCTCTCCATGCTACTCTATCCTGTGCAAGCTTCTTCACCTCCCAGTACTTACTGCAACCTACATCCTTCTGAATCTGTTTAGTGTATTCATCTCTTTGTCTCCCTCTACGATTTTTACCCTCCACGCTGCCCTCCAATGCTAAATTTGTGATCCCTTGATGCCTCAGAACATGTCCTACCAACCGGGCCCTTCTTCTTGTCAAGTTGTGCCACAAACTCCTCTTCTCCCCAATTCTATTCAATACCTCCTCATTAGTTATGTGATCTACCCATCTAATTTTCAGCATTCTTCTGTAGCACCACATTTCGAAAGCTTCTATTCTCTTCTTGTCCAAACTATTTATCGTCCATGTTTCACTTCCATACATGGCTACACGCCATACAAATACTTTCAGAAACGACTTCCTGACAAATCTATACTCGATGCTAACAAATTTCTCTTCTTCAGAAACGCTTTCCTTGCCATTGCCAGTCTACATTTTATATCCTCTCTACTTCGAGCATCATCAGTTATTTTGCTCCCCAAATAGCAAAACTCATTTACTACTTTAAACGTCTCATTTCCTAATCTAATTCCCTCAGCATCACCCGACTTAATTCGACTACATCCCAGTATCCTCGTTTTGCTTTTGTTGATGTTCATCTTATATCCTCCTTTCAAGACACTGTACATTCCATTCAACTGCTCTTCCATGTCCTTTGCTGTCTCTGACAGAATTACAATGTCATCGGCGAACCTCAACGTTTTTATTTCTTCTCCGTGGATTTTAACACCTACTCTGGATTTTTCTTTTGTTTCCTTTACTGCTTGCTCAATATACAGATTGAATAACATCGGGGACAGGCTACAACCCTGTCTCACTCCCTTCCCAACCGCTGCTTCCCTTTCATGCCCCTCGACTCGTATGATTGTCATCTGCTTTCTGTACAAATTGTAAATAGCCTTTCGCTCCCTGTATTTTACCCCTGCCACCTTTAGAATTTGAAAGAGAGTATTCCAGTCAACATTGTCAAAAGCTTTCTCTAAGTCTACAAATGCTAGAAATGTAGGTTTGCCTTTTCTTAATCTATTTTCTAAGATAAGTCGTAAGGTCAGTATTGCCTCACGTGTTCCAACATTTCTGCGGAATGCAACCTGATCTTTGCCGAGGTCGGCTTCTACCAGTTTTTCCATTCGTCTGTAAAGAATTTGCGTTAGTATTTTGCAGCCGTGACTTATTAAACTGATAGTTCGGTAATTTTCACATCTGTCAACGCCTGCTTTCTTTGGGATTGGAATTATTATATTCGTCTTGAAGTCTGAGGGTATTTCACCTGTCTCTTACATCTTGCTCACCAGATGGTCGAGTTTTGTCAGGACTGGCTCTCCCAAGGCCGTCAGTAGTTCCAATGGAATGTTGTCTACTCCGGGGGCCTTGTTTCGTCTCAGGTCTTTCAGTGCTCTGTCAAACTCTTCACGCAGTACCCTATCTCCCATTTCATCTTCATCTACTTCCTCTTCCATTTCCATAATATTGTCCTCGAGTACATCGCCCTTGTATAGACCCTCTATATACTCCTTCCACCTTTCTGCTTTCCCTTCTTTGCTTAGAACTGGGTTTCCATCTGAGCTCTTTATATTCATAGAAGTGGCTCTCTTTTCTCCAAAGATCTCTCTAATTTTCCTGTAGGCAGTATCTATCTTACTGCTAGTGAGGTAAGCCTCTACATCCTATCATTTGTCCTCTAGCCATCCCTGCTTAGCCATTTTGCACTTCCTGTCGATCTCATTTTTGAGACGTTTGTATTCCCTTTTGCCTGCTTCATTTACTGCATTTTTATATTTTCTCCTTTCATCAATTAAATTCAGTATTTCTTCTGTTACCCAAGGATTTCTACTAGCCCTCGTCTTTTTACCTACTTGATCCTCTGCTGCCTTCACTACTTCATCCCTCAGAGCTACCCATTCTTCTTCTACTGTATTTCTTTCCCCCATTTCTGTCAATTTTTCCCTTATGATCTCCCTGAAACTCTGTGCAACCTCTGGTTTAGTCAGTTTATCCAGGTCCCATCTCCTAAATTCCCACCTTTTTGCAGTTTCTTCAGTTTTAATCTACAGTCATTAACCGATAGATTGTGGTCAGAGTCCACATCTGCCCCTGGAAATGTCTTACAATTTAAAACCTGGTTCCTAAATCTCTGTCTTACCATTATATAATCTATCTGACATCTTCTAGTATCTCCAGGATTCTTCTTTTATGATTCTTGAACCAAGTGTTAGCTATGATTAAGTTATGCTCCGAGCAAAATTCTACCAGACTGCTTCCTCTTTCATTTCTCCCCCCCCCCCCCCAATCCATATCCACCCACTATGTTTCCTTGTCTCCCTTTTCCTACTCTCGAATTCCAGTCGCCCATGACTATTAAATTTTCGTCTCCCTTCACTACCTGAATAATTTCTTTTATCTCATCATACATATCATCAATTTCTTCATCATCTGCAGAGCTAGTTGGCATATAAACTTGTACTACTCTAGTAGGCGTGGGTTTCGTGTCTATCTTGGCCACAATAATGCGTTCACTATGCTGTTTGTAGTAGCTTACCCGCATTCCTATTTTCCTATTCATTATTAAACCTACTCCTGCATTACCCCTATTTGATTTTGTGTTTATAACCCTGTAGTCACCTGACCAAAAGTCTTGTTCCTCCTGCCACCGACCGTCACTAATTCCCACTATATCTGACTTTAACCTATCCATTTCCCTTTTTAAGTTTTCTAACCTACCTGCCCGATTAAGGGATCTGACATTCCACGCTCCGATCCGTAGAACGCCAGTTTTCTTTCTCCTGATAACGACGTCCTCCTGAGTAGTCCACGCCCGGAGATCCGAATGGGGGACTATTTTACCTCCGGAATATTTTACCCAAGAGGACGCCATCATCATTTAATCATACAGTAAAGCTGCATGCCCTCGGGAAAAATTACGGCTGTAGTTTCCCCTTGCTTTCAGCCGTTCGCAGAACCAGCACAGCAAGGCCGTTTTGGTTAGTGTTGCAAGGCCAAATCAGTCAATCATCCAGACTGTTGCCCCTGCAACTACTGAAAAGGCTGCTGCCCCTCTTCAGGAACCACACGTTTGTCTGGCCTTTCAACAGATACCCCTGCACCTACGGTACGGCCATCTGTATCGCTGAGGCACGCAAGCCTCCCCACCAACGGCAAGGTCCATGGTTCATGGGGGTAGGACTGAAAACATAAGGAATGAAATTTTCTGCAGAACCGACGACAAAGGAACATATGGGAAACACTGACATGAGACAGGATGTTAAGTCATGTGTTAACAAATGAAGTAACAACTTCCACGGCAGAAGAGGCAGTCGTAGAGGGTAAGAACTGTGGGGGAAGACAGAGGCTGTAATACATCCAACAAATAATGGATGAAGAGTTTGGAACAAGGGAGTAATTTGTGGCGGGCCACATGAAAACAGCCAGGTAACTGATGACAACAAAAGAAGGCTGCAGATATAGCTTATCTCACGCTTAATGCTACATGTGGGCATTCTCTGTTACTTAGAAGCATAAAAACAATTTACTTTATAATTGTATCATTATCATTACTGCAATGTGAAAAATACGAGCCATATAAAAAGGCATATTGAGTAAGATATTCTTTTCAACAGAGATGGCCAAGAAAACAGCACACTAGCAGTACAGTGCTCCTTCATGCACGCATCTCTCTCTCGCGTAGCTGCACGCTTCCCTCATCGCCAAGCTGTCGAAGTGGGCAGATGGGAAACAGTGAATGTGCCACATTTACCTCGTAAAGCTGTCGCACTATATATGACTCGCTTTCATATTTTATCACAAGCAAAACAAATTTTCAGTATTATTTATTTTTGGCGCACTGAAGACAATTTTTATCTGGAATAATCTGTCAACATACGCAGACAATTTCACAGATTTTCGCATTCTGGTTATCACATAATCGTGGCTGACTAAGTTCCATAATCGAAAAAAGCCTTTCACATACATATGTTGGTTGAAATATTTAATAACGCTTGCAACCTCGTTGTGGAGACATAACTCTTCCAAAGGAAAACAACACAGATCTAATAGACAGGTCTGACGTAAATGAATGTCTCTTTAATGGGAATTATAATGTAGATCAATCAGTCCCATCTGCACATACACAGGGGCATTTACAACTGAAAGTCTCCGAAAGCGCTAGAAAACATATGTAAAATTGGCAATATCCTCAAAGCGTTTAGAAAACTATCCTCATAACGCTTTCAAGGCCACAATGAATTCTTTTATACTCGTGTTTTCTGTAACACCAGGGAGCTAGGGAAATGGACGGTGTATTTACTCGGCATTTGTTCTTTCCACAATGCGATTTTTTTTTTAAAATGTGTTCCCATCAAATCAGAAGTAAGTTGTTTCTTACCTTACAATATCTTACACTGAGCAGTCAAGTCCACTTAACATGTGACATCTGCAATTCATTCCCTATGTTTTGATTTTCATTCCTGCTCTTCGTTTCCAACAGCTGGTTTTTAATCGAAAAATCGTTCCAAGTATGTTCCTTCACTTAACCAACACACTTTACAGTAATAATAACATTCCCATTATCTTCATTCAATTCCATCGAAAATTTACCAATTTCATCACGAGTTTCATGCTTGCAAATTTACCGCAAAGTCCTTCTTGATGTAATGGACAATGAACTCCTTCTGTCGACTGCTGTAATATTTTGCTCTTTTATTATCAACTAAATCTTTAAATTTTTTCTGCATTGTATTGTAACGTCATTCCGTAGCAAATTTGCGGAACCTGTACATTGTGCGACTGCATAATAGATACTGGGAATTATCAATCTTCTGTCATTCCCATTCATTTTTAAAGACTTGTGACAATAGATCGCTAGACTGCCTCTTTTTTGTGCAAACAGCCACTGGGCTTTGAACTTCCTTTATACCACTAACAAATAGCGACGGGTAGACGGCGCTGAAACCACGATTCTGTCGAAATGAAGAGAGTTGTGCCGACTGGAAAATACTAAATGAAATGGAGCGCTGTACCTGGTACATCCGAGAACGACCAAGCAAAGGCTAGACAGGCCGAGCCTCGGGCCGCATGCGTGCAGCTCACAAATAGCAAACATAATTTTTTAAGCTGACAATGCATAAAATGATTTTTCCTATTAGAACAGAGAACAAGCAGAATTTAAACGTTAGAACCAGTGCAATATACGTACGTAAGGGGGCTTATTGTAGGCTTAAGTTGACAATCGGTGACGTTTTTCTTTCTGCAGTAGGAAGTTTTTGTTGATCGTACATCTGCTCGTATTCATCCGAAGGTTAATGGATAGTCAAGGCCATTTTTGTTCCTAGTGTTATACAGTCCCTTCCGTCACTTGGTTGGAATGAAAAGTCTATTGCGTTGAATGTATCTAGGAAGATTGCTAAGTTAACCGTATAATTTTCCCTGAGAGCCGTAAGGCATGGCAAAGAGCAATTAACGGTGCAGCTAGTGGGGCAAGCAACTGCACCGCCAACTGGTGGGGCATTGTGATTTGGAGCCTATTCGGTGCCGGCAACCAGCGGCGACACTAGCAGCTTATGGTGGAACCCGTTCACTGCCCTACCAACTATGAGGGAGCATTGTGGTAAACGTAGGGACTTGTGGTGCCTCTACTCGCCCTATGGTGAAGCACGCACATACGATACGTGCTCCAGCTGCATAATATGTTTGTTTACTACAACGCAGTGTACGTTTTACTTTTTGCACCTCATTACGGTAGCGTTCACGTTTTTTCAGTTAATATGGAAATACCAAATAGTATCATGCACGAAACTTTCAGACATATTAAAACTATATGCCTTACGGTCTTCACAGAAGTAGAGGTGTTGGTTTCAAGATAGAGTCCGCCACATAGTTTTAATCTGCTAGGAAGTATCAATCAGTGCACACTCGGCTGCAGAGTGAAAAATTCATTCTGACAATACTATGCTGTTTTGCATGTGAACATGTATTATTTCTTGCTTTATAAAAAGTGGTACACGTATTAAAATATTTATTTATTTGTCTGTTTTCATACAGTTTATTTACTATCAATTATTGTTGTTACTAATCAGTAATAAAATATTTATCGAAATCATAAGTAACTACAGAAAACTTGAGACAAAATAAAAACTATGACACGAATTGCTTCAGCAAGGTCCTATTTTTCTTATGTTGGAACACACTTGTTTAATTGTGTTGAATTACATTGCACTTTCTTTCATTTAGTAAAGCCACGCGTAAAACTATTTTGAAATTCGAAGATGAAGGAAAAAATTACTGTCGCCTGCACTTACTGTATATCGTTGCATTTTCCTAACGTCTAGGTTTTTTTTTCCTTTTTAATAGAACTGAAAGGAGAAAAGGTTCTCCACAGGGTGCTATGATCTCAACAAACTATTCCCATATCAGAGGTGAGCAATTGTTCGTAAGTTTCGCTACCAGTTGATCAGTGAATGAATCGCCATGGCGCCACTAGTTGCCTCCGGCTAATAACAGCCGTAAGTACCTTCGTATGGCGATTTGTGTATTAGGTACTATTATTTTGAGGAAGTGACAAGAACACGTTTCCAAGAACATCTTCCGTCTAAAATAAGCACATATTCTCTTTTCTGTTAGATGATTCAATCTTGCGATTGGTTCAAATGGGGACTTCAAATAAAAACAATCAAAATTTATGTTTTAAACCTCCCGACGGGTCTCACATATGATAACGTTCAACTATACGCAGAAAAGCACTTTCCAGGTCTTGCCATAATTTACATTCTTAAGGATTTCTGGTGCTAAGCGGAACAGCAGTCTTGTTAGAAACTAGGTGTAACATCTGTGCTAGTTCAAGTATTTACGATGTTACTTTTACTTCACTGATACAAGTACAAACAGGGAAATGATGCTCTCACCCCGATAGTGATTTTATAAAATGATTTCGTACACATCGGAGGTTAACCAACGGCTAGTGAACTGTTTCCAAGTCAACACGACACGAGTAGGCTCTGACGGCTATTTATCACGCTCGGGTCGTTGCTTGGAAACACAGAATTTCGCATGTTTGTTTTCGTGTTATATAAACCATATTTACTCTAGCAAATATGTGTTCATATCAACAGCATCTTCAACATTACAACTCAGTCGTGCATGTTTACTAAGGCGCTGATGTGCTGGTGCTGAAACGGAGCAGGTTTTGTATTTGAGACATGTTCGCGGAGCTTTTCTGGTTTCTTGGAATGTCCCCGCTGCGTGCGAGGACACAGAAGCCTTTAATAAAGACCATAATGGCAAAGGGGAGCTATACTTACAGTATTTAGTATCTGTCACGGTCGACTCACAGATGCATATGCTTGACATGGAAATCATGCTGTGTGTACATTAACGGAAATACTCGTTTGATGTCCAAACACTCCTGTTTTAAAATAAAAAAACGTCAGACCATGTTAAATCTGTCATTATCAACTCCTAATACCCATTAAACTGTGCACTACATGTCTGTGTGTCGGTAACGGTAAAATGATTTTTGTGGTTGCTTCTAGCAATCATACCCACCACACACTAATCTCTCCCCTCACCTTTCCATTAAATAAGATTAAGAATTGGAAAAAATACGATCAATCACGTCAGTATGTCTTTACGGTTTCCTCACACTCTATTTATTAAAACAGATTATGCATTAATATATGTCGACTGAAGTGACGAAAATGTGTACCAAAGCCGAGATTCGAACCCGGGTCTGCTGCTCTCCAGGCAGATGCGCTAACCACTACGCCACCCTGGTACAGTGACTTTTGTAGAGCTGCACGGACTACCATAGCACGCCTCCCTCCTCAATCCAAATTCTCATTCACGTCTCAGCCCATATGGTATTTCCCCTATACTCCCACAGCATTGCAGAGGCTATCCAGCTGCACTGGAATAGCACCTCAGCATCTATCAAAACTGGGGATCCTGTCAAACTCAGGCAGGCATCGGTGCTTTAATCCAATGGAACTACATGGTTCCACAGACCTTCCAAGTTTTAAACATCTATGATGTATCTATGTGCATGCCCAGCCCGCACTGGTACTTCATAGTAGTTCGTGAGCTATCTTTCATTATTAGAAGCAGTAAACCGTCTTCTTTTTGAAGCTGTTCTGTTCGTCGGCATCATTTACTTTGCTTTTTAATCTTTAAACAGCAACTGCAAGGAAGCTCTTATGGTCGTAATAGGATAGGAGTGAGATAAAAGAATATGTTTATCGTGATCTATTGCTACGAAGATCAACTGATGAATTAAATACCGAATAATAGAACGCATTGCGGTTCCAATTTGCAGCCAACGCAGGCCGCTTAATCTTTCACAACCGTATACACGGAAAGGGTACAAACGCTAAAATGACAAAGGACTGCTACATTTTGTTAGTACGTTACATGTCACAAAGCCACCTGGAGTTACCGAACATGTATCTTAAGTAGATTTTAAAGCTTTGAGAATTACACATGTCGGTAATGGTACAAAATTACTGGTAATTGCGAACAGATGATCGAATCTTGCTCCTAGCAGCCACGCACGTCCGCCAAGCATACATCTAAGCACAAGGTTTAAAGTGAAATTACGCAATCAAACGAGTAGCCAGGTTACATCACTAGCTATTCTACACTGTCTCAGAGCCCTTTTAAAAAAGGGGTTTTTAGTACAGAATCAACAGCGTAATTCGTAGCTGACCTAACTGAAGTTTGTCAGTGTTGGGGGACAAACAATACAAGAACATTATATCGACAGCACTTTGAGTAGTTAGGACTGGAACTCACAACATGTTGTTGTACCGCCGTCGAGGGATGGATTTTATAGAAGTCGTCTATTACGACAAAGCCGATATGCATATAGTACTAGTTGTTTGGTTTCAGAGTGTCAATGACAGAACAGGCTACACATGTTTTTGCAATGTAGTCAACAATATGCTGAAACATTACAAATCTCCAAACAACTTCGTTCTTCTGTTAGGCAATATGCAGCTGATGTAGCACTACTACCACGCTAAAGGATTTTTATGTTAGTTGTAAACAATTTTGCTTTTGAAGTTCTCTAGCGGGGAAAATCTGTGCCATTTTAGAAGTTACACATAGCCTGCATGGTTTTAACAACAATGAATTCTACGATTTATGATCAATTAACTTACAGTTCAATGAAATTTAAATGTCCTATGAAATACTGCAAACCTTTTCTATCGGTCTTTAATCTCTGTCCACTTCAACGTCATTTATATGATGAACGATTTTTCAATGCAATTGTTTCTGTAAACGAAGTGTGGTAAATAGCATAGCCGATGTCGCGTATTAAGATATTGATTCGTATCGGAACAAAAAATGACTGCGTTAAAGCCTGTTCTTCACCCTTGTTGTCACACATGACTAAAGGCCACTCCAGTAACACATTTACACAATCAAACTCGGGATAAAAAGCCAATTGATTGGTATATACATCTCCACATTTTCCAACAGGGGACATTTGCCACAAATGTTATGCCTGTTGTTTACAAGAAGGATGTGACCACACAACATAACATTTGCTGAGATTTCACATAATATACAACTCCTCACAGCTTAGTAAATGAGTGCTGTAGCGCGTCATACATCGAACACAGTTCTCCAGTCTGTTGTTCACTTCTGTGTTTTACCCCTATATTTCAAAATGCTCAATCGATCTCTCCTGGAAACATTGAAAAACAGACAACAATTCTGACACAGGAGAATCACTATGCACTGTGTGGTAATATACATATATCAGATACAAGCGATTGCTTAAGACACCCACCCCTATACTTACTAAAAATTGGATTAAGTCATTCCATATACAAGGAGAATTATAAAATTAGCTCGCTCTTACCTCACTCCTATCCTGTTACGACCAAACAAGAGGGGCAAGTTCTTCCATCACCTTTCCATACTCCGCTAAGCTTTCTTCACAAAACAACAACCGTTCCAAACGCCAGCAAAACGTGTTACTTCTCTCATTCCCGGCACAACACATTCACAAACTGCACAGTATTAGCCCGGTTTTGACATTCTTCTCATAGAAACAAACACAAATTTCACATATCGCAACTACTTTCAAATTTCTGTGTACACTACTCTAACACAGGATATGGCGGTTTCACTTGTACCAGCTCTACCAACATAAACTGGGAAATGTATAAGAGAAGTCTGAGGCATCACTAGTGGTCAACTGATTAGAATTTCCGGGCAGAACAATCACATTACAACGAAAAATCAAGAATATCTAGAATGTTTTTAAAATGAAGCTTATTTTTTATGTTAATCCCTAAAATTATTTTTTTCATATATGTGCCTGTTATAGTTTAGTTTAATAAGAAGGAGATAAAAAACTTAATAATTAGTCTAGAACTATGTGTGAGTTTGATATTTATCATCATTCAGTGTATCCGAAAAATTTAGTTCTGCAATGTTGTCATCATGTCCCACAGTGTTCTATCAACGAAGATTTACTTTTAACTCGCCGCCATATTGCTTACTACGTCAGCAGATGGCAGCACAAGACAGCTGCGCCGCGTCTGCGCCAGCTGCACGCGGGCGTCAGTGACCCTCTCGCTCAATTGTTCCCGATAGATGGCGTCCAAAGATGCAGCGGCGTCATTCACGAAACCTATAGTCAGCAACCAGAAGGTTGTTTAGAACATCTCATTGCTATTAGCGCTGTTGCGTTTCCCTGACCTGAGAGCTGGATTACCTAGTCTACGTAGTGCATACTATGGCATACCGAAAACTACATACTGTGATGTCACTTAGTGTTTTTACATTTATGTAAATCATTGTCAAGGACGCAGTCGCGTTAATTGTGAGAATGAGCAAAACCTTGCACCAACTGAGATCGAACGCCTGATCATCTTGATTTATGACCTTGCGCTCGCTCCCAAAGCCTCCACGTGTAAAGTAAAGTCATCCACATCATTCCTTTCAAATTTAAAAAGTTTAGTTATTGTGTCACTCTCCAATTACTTTTTCCAATACGCTATTAAACAAGAATCGCGAGAGGCCATCCTGTTTCAATTTCAGATAAAGGAAGATTATCCAGAACCGTGCTTCCCAGACTTTGCAAGACCAGTACGACAGAACGGAATCAGATGTCAGTCAATACTGCCAATAAAGTTCAGACTGCAAAAAAGGATGAACACATCTCTTAAAATAACTAAAGATAACGTAATATACTCAACATTTAAACCAATAGATCTCACGTGCTTATTTATGAAGTCTGGAAATAATGATTAAAAGAAACGGTTGCTACTGGTTTTTTTTTTTTTTTTATTCGATTTTGTGTCCGCCAGTACACATTGTATGTCATGTTCCAAATTCATTCGATTTCTAGCTTCTGTATTCATTTTTACTATAGTCGAAAATCCACGTTTACATGTGTAAGTAGTAGCGAACTGGAGTGGTAATCTAACAAATTTTTCCGAAGATGATGGATACTTTCCATCGACTTTCCGTCAAAATAAAATAAATTCTTTTCTTTTATCCACTGTGGTCTGAGAACACCGCGGCTGTTTCCGTAAATATTACTGACAAAAAAATTGCAACCAGCCATGCTTTCAAGTTTTTTCCTCAAAGATATAAAATGTGAATTCTCTTTTACGAAAAAATATTTTTACAAGGCGAAATCATAAAGTTTCAATTACCACCCTGAAAAATTAACTTACGTAACGAATTATTTGTTTATTTGTGGGTACAGGTTGCAGACCTGATACAAATTGAACCCCCCACCCCCCTCGCCCACCATGGACCCCGCTAAAGGTGGCAAAATTAACCGTTGGGATCCACTGACAGAACGGAGAGGCGCTCCTCTGAAACAGGGTTTCACTGTTGTTGCGCGAGAAGTAAGTGCTCCGCGAAATACTGTTAATAACACGGCATGTTTTTACGACATTTTGACGATATTAATTAGTTTTTAATTTTATTATGAGTTCTATGTTAATAGTTATGATTTAAAACTGAGGTAATCAGTGAATTAAACAAGTTTTCTCAGTTTTTAAAATTTTATTAATCTTTAAAATAAACAAGATGTTCCATGAAAGTGCCATGATTTGCAGTGTTCCGTCAGGGGAAGAGTTTGAGAACCACTGCTATAGTGGCGTCCTACGGCATTGTGGCGTGACGATTTCAATGCGTAACCAGGACTGCAGACATTATATACCTGCAAACAAAAACAAAAATTAATCACACAACTAAATTTTTTGGAGGCGATAGTTAAAACACTGTGATAACCCTTTGTAGTGTGTTGCCTTCTTCGAGTCCAAGAAACTGTGATGTGGTTTGAGACTCAGTATGTGAAAATGTTCCTTCATTTATACCCTTGTCGATTTTTTAAATCCGGAAAACAGTTGCTATAGATTTTGTTAGTGGTAGCTGTTATGACTCAATAGAGAACAAAAGAAATGATCTGAATATTGTGTCTCAAACTGAAAGCTTTCTGTCCATAAGTATTACCACTTTTGACGTATGATATTGGGACAAGGACTTTAATTACGAAACAATTAAAAACTGAAGATTGCTCACCAAACAATGGAAGGAAGCATGATGGCAATTACAAGGGGACACAAGAAAAAAAATTATACTGAACAGGCTGGAATGGAGAGCTGTAATAAAAATTAAGTGAAGATCGGCAGAACATTCAAGCACCCAGTCTCCTCAGTCAGCCTATAATACAGTATATGCGATTTTTATAATTAGTTTTTGGAAAAAACAATGAAGCAATCAACGTCAACCTTTTTGCACATTATTTATCGATTCTTGGACAATATTTTCTGATTTCTTAAAGAAATTCATTCATCATTAAGTCCCCCCATCCGAGGAGTTAAAGTTGCTCTGTCCAAAATGAAGTGTGTCCATGATGGAGGTCCTGCAGTCTGCAAATCTTGTCTGAAATCAAAATAAAAACAATTTTCTTAATCAGTGTGATACTGCGCACGGTGTAATAGCACTGTTTTACGAGGCAAGCGACTTTCAATCAAAATGTCACCTTTGTACGGGAATATACATAATGAATGTACGAGTGAAGGGTGTACACACATGGTTGATGACATGTGGAAGTTTGGTCTGGCCGTTAGTAATGCTCGGATAGCGCAATGTCAAGACGACCACTCGGGATAAGCGGGAAATCCGGGTTCGAGTCCCAGTCTGACACAAATTTTCATTGTCTTCATTCCATTACACAACTGATGGTTGTCCATATTCGCAAATGTGAATCCATTTCATGTAAGATGTAGTTTTGTCGACCGTTTTTGGTCACATTTTTTGCAATAACTAATGAATAAATTAAAATAAATAATAGCAAATCTCCTTGCGGACATGCACAAGGAGTACCCTACTGGCCATTAAAATTGCTACACCACGAAGCCGACCTGCTGCAGACGCTAAATTTAACTGACAGGAAGAAGATGCTGTGATATGCAAATGATTAGAATTTCACAGAGCATTCACACAAGGTTGGCGCCGGTGGCGACACCTACAACGTGCTGACATGAGGAAAGTTTCCAACCGATTTCTCATACATAAACAGCAGTTGACCGGCGTTGCCTGGTGAGACGTTGTTGTGATGCCTCGTGTAAGGAGGAGAAATGCGTACCATCGCGTTTCCGACATTGATAAAGGTCGGATTGTAGCCTATCGCGATTGCGGTTTATCGTATTGCGTCATTGCTGCTCGCGTTGGTCGAGATCCAATGGCTGTAAGCAGAATATGGAATCGGTGGGTTCAGGAGGGTAATACGCAACGCCGTGCTGGATCCCAACGGCCTCGTATCACTAGCAGTTGAGATCTACATCTACATCTACATCTACATGACTACTCTGCAATTCACATTTAAGTGCTTGGCAGAGGGTTCATCGAACCACAATCATACTATCTCTCTACCATTCCACTCCCGAACAGCGCGCGGGAAAAACGAAGACCTAAACCTTTCTGTTCGAGCTCTGATTTCTCTTATTTCATTTTGATGATAATTCCTACCTATGTAGGTTGGGCTCAACAAAATATTTTCGCATTCGGAAGAGAATGTTGGTGACTGAAATTTCGTAAATAGATCTCGCCGCGACGGAAAACGTCTCTGCTGTAATGACTACCATCCCAATTCGCGTATCATCTGCCACACTCTCTCCCCTATTACGTGATAATACAAAACGAGCTGCCTTTTTTGCACCCTTTCGATGTCCTCCGTCAATCCCACCTGGTAAGGATCCCACACCGCGCAGCAATATTCTAACAGAGGACGAACGAGTGTAGTGTAAGCTGTCTCTTTAGTGGACTTGTTGCATCTTCTAAGTGTCCTGCCAATGAAACGCAACCTTTGGCTCGCCTTCCCCACAATGTTATCTATGTGGTCTTTCCAACTGAAGTTGTTCGTAATTTTTACACCCAGGTACTTCGTTAAATTGTCAACCTTGAGAATTGTACTATTTATCGAGTAATCGAATTCCAACGGATTTCTTTTGGAACTCATGTGGATCATCTCACACTTTTCGTTATTTAGCGTCAACTGCCACCTGCCACACCATACAGCAATCTTTTCTAAACCGCTCTGCAACTGATACTGGTCGTCGGATGACCTTACTAGACGGTAAATTACAGCATCATCTGCGAACAACCTAAGAGAACTGTTCAGATTGTCACCCAGGTCATTTACACTCCTGGAAATGGAAAAAAGAACACATTGACACCGGTGTGTCAGACCCACCATACTTGCTCCGGACACTGCGAGAGGGCTGTACAAGCAATGATCACACGCACGGCACAGCGGACACACCAGGAACCGCGGTGTTGGCCGTCGAATGGCGCTAGCTGCGCAGCATTTGTGCACCGCCGCCGTCAGTGTCAGCCAGTTTGCCGTGGCATACGGAGCTCCATCGCAGTCTTTAACACTGGTAGCATGCCGCGACAGCGTGGACGTGAACCGTATGTGCAGTTGACGGACTTTGAGCGAGGACGTATAGTGGGCATGCGGGAGGCCGGGTGGACGTACCGCCGAATTGCTCAACACGTGGGGCGTGAGGTCTCCACAGTACATCGATGTTGTCGCCAGTGGTCGGCGGAAGGTGCACGTGCCCGTCGACCTGGGACCGGACCGCAGCGACGCACGGATGCACGCCAAGACCGTAGGATCCTACGCAGTGCCGTAGGGGACCGCACCGCCACTTCCCAGCAAATTAGGGACACTGTTGCTCCTGGGGTATCGGCGAGGACCATTCGCAACCGTCTCCATGAAGCTGGGCTACGGTCCCGCACACCGTTAGGCCGTCTTCCGCTCACGCCCCAACATCGTGCAGCCCGCCTCCAGTGGTGTCGCGACAAGCGTGAATGGAGGGACGAATGGAGACGTGTCGTCTTCAGCGATGAGAGTCGCTTCTGCCTTGGTGCCAATGATGGTCGTATGCGTGTTTGGCGCCGTGCAGGTGAGCGCCACAATCAGGGCTGCATACGACCGAGGCACACAGGGCCAACACCCGGCATCATGGTGTGGGGAGCGATCTCCTACACTGGCCGTACACCACTGGTGATCGTCGAGGGGACACTGAATAGTGCACGGTACATCCAAACCGTCATCGAACCCATCGTTCTACCATTCCTAGACCGGCAAGGGAACTTGCTGTTCCAACAGGACTATGCACGTCCGCATGTATCCCGTGCCACCCAACGTGCTCTAGAAGGTGTAAGTCAACTACCCTGGCCAGCAAGATCTCCGGATCGGTCCCCCATTGAGCATGTTAGGGACTGGATGAAGCGTCGTCTCACGCGGTCTGCACGTCCAGCACGAACGCTGGTCCAACTGAGGCGCCAGGTGGAAATGGCATGGCAAGCCGTTCCACAGGACTACATCCAGCATCTCTACGATCGTCTCCATGGGAGAATAGCAGCCTGCATTGCTGCGAAAGGTGGATATACACTGTACTAGTGCCGACATTGTGCATGCTCTGTTGCCAGTGTCTATGTGCCTGTGGTTCTGTCAGTGTGATCATATGATGTATCTGACCCCAGGAATGTGTCAATAAAGTTTCCCCTTCCTGGGACAATCAATTCACGGTGTTCTTATTTCAATTTCCAGGAGTGTATATAGATCAGGAACAGCAAAGGTCCCAGGACGCTTCCCTGGGGAACACCTGATATCACTTCAGTTTTACTCGATGATTTGCCGTCTATTACTACGAACTGCGACCTTCCTGACAGGAAATCACGAATCCAGTCGCACAACTGAGACGATACCCCATAGGCCCGCAGTTTGATTAGAAGTCGCTTGTGAGGAACGGTGTCAAAAGCTTTCCGGAAATCTACAAATACGGAATCACCTTGAGATCCCCTGTCGATAGCGGCCATTACTTCGTGCAAATAAAGAGCTAGCTGCGTTGCACAAGAACGATGTTTTCTGAAACCATGCTGATTACGTATCAATAGATCGTTCCCTTCGAGGTGATTCATAATGTTTGAATACAGTATATGCTCCAAAACCCTGCTGCAAACCGACGTCAATGATATAGGTCTGTAGTTCGATGGATTACTCCTATTACCTTTCTTAAACACTGGTGCGACCTGCGCAATTTTCCTATCTGTAGGTACAGATCTATCGGTGAGCGAGCGGTTGTATATGATTGCTAAGTAGGCAGCTATTGTATCAGCGTAATCTGAAAGGAACCTAATCGGTATACAATCTGGACCAAAAGACTTTCCCGTATCAAGCGATTTGAGTTGCTTCGCAACCCCTACGGTATCTACTTCTAAGAAACTCATGGTGGCAGCTGTTTGTGTTTCAAATTCTGGAATATTCCATTCGTCTTCCCTGGTGAAGGAATTTCGGAAAACTGCGTTCAATAACTCCGCTTTAGCGGCACAGTCGTCGGTAACAGTACCATCGGCACTGCGCAGCGAAGGTATTGACTGCGTCTTGCCGCTTGTGTACTTTACATACGACCAGAATTTCTTCGGATTTTCTACCAAATTTCGAGACAATGTTTCGTTGTGGAACCTATTAAAGGCATCTCGCATTGAAGTCCGTGCCAAATTTCGCGCGTCTGTAAATTTTCGGGATTTCGCGTTCTTCTGAACTTCGCATGCTTTCTCCGTTGCCTCTGCAACAGCGTTCGGACCTGTTTTGTGCACCACGGGGGATCAGTTCTATCTCTTACCAGTTTATGAGGTATGAATCTCTCAATTGCTGTTGCTACTATATCTTTGAATTTGTGCCACATCTCGTATACATTTGCATAGTCAGTTCGGAAGGAATGGAGACTGTCTCTTAGGAAGGCTTCTAGTGACACTTTATCCGCTTTTTTAAATAAAATTATTTTGCGTTTGTTTCCGGTGGATTTGGAAGAAACGGTATTGAGCCTAGCTACAACGACCTTGTGATCACTAATCCCTGTATCAGTCATGATGCTCTCTATCAGCTCTGGATTGTTTGTGGCTAAGAGGTCAAGTGTGTTTTCGCAACCATTTACAATTCGCGTGGGTTCGTGGACTAACTGCTCGAAATAATTTTCGGAGAAAGCATTTAGGACAATCTCGGAAGATGTTTTCTGCCTACCACCGGTTTTGAACAAGTATTTTTGCCAACATATCGAGGGAAGGTTGAAGTCCCCACCAAGTATAACCGTATGAGTGGGGTATTTATTTGTTACGAGACTCAAATTTTCTCTGAACTGTTCAGCAACTATATGATCGGAGTCTGGGGGTCGGTAGAAGGAGCCAATTATTAACTTAGTTCGGCTGTTAAGTATAACCTCCACTCATACCAATTCGCACGGAGTATCTACTTCGACTTCACTACAAGATAAACCACTACTGACAGACACAAACACTCCACCACCAATTCTGCCTAATCTATCTTTCCTGAACACCGTCTGAGACTTCGTAAAAATTTCTGCAGAACTTATTTCAGGCTTTAGCCAGCTTTCTGTACCTATAACGATTTCAGCTTCTGTGTTTTCTATTAGCGCTTGAAGCTCAGGGACTTTCCCAGCACAACTACAACAGTTTACAACTACAATTCCGACTGTTCCTTGATCCAAGCACGTCCTGTATTTGCCATGCACCCTTTGAGATTGCAGCCCACCCCGTACTTTGCCGAGGCCTTCTAACCTAAAAAACCGCCCAGTCCACGCCACACAGCCTCCGCTACCCGTGTGGCCGCCAGCTGAGTGTAGTGAACTCCTGACCTATTCAGCGGAACCCGAAACCCCACCACCCTATGGCGCAAGTCAAGGAATCTGCAGCCAACACGGCCGCAAAACCGTCTGAGCCTCTGATTCAGACCCTCCACCCGACTCTGCACCAAAGGTCCGCAGTCGGTTCTGTCAACGATGCTGCAGATGGTGAGCTCTGCCTTCATATCGTAAGCAAGACCGACAGCCTTCACCAAATCAGATAGCCGCTGGAATCCAGAGAGAATTTCCTCAGATCCAAAGTGACACACGTCATTAGTGCCGACATGTGCCACCACCTGCAGCTGGCCGCACCGTGTGCTCTTCATGGCATCCGGAAGGACCCTTTCCACATCACGAATGACTCCACCCGGAATGCACACGGAGTGTACACTGGATTTCTTCCCCTCCTTAGCCGCCATATCCCTAAGGGGCCCCATTACGCGCCTAACATTGGAGCTCCCAACTACCAATAAGCCGACCCTCTCTGATTGCCCGGACCTTGAAGGCTGAGAATCATCCTCTGAAACAGGGCAGGCAGCTGCATCTGGCTCAGCCAGAGACAGTGCCTGAAACCTGTTTGTCAGACGCACCGGGGAGGCTTTCTGATCAGCCTCCGGGGACGTATTTCGCTGCCTGCCACGCCTTGGAACGACCTCCCAATCAACCACAGGCGAGGGCTCAGCCACACTGCGGGCAGCAACCGGGGCAACCACAGCGGCAGACCGATCTGGGGACAGACGGGAAGAGGTTGACATCCCCGTGATACCCAAGTCCGGCTCCCCACAGTGGTGCCCAATGGCAACAGCCTCAAGCTGCGCGACCGAAGTCAGTGCCGCTTGCAGCTGTGAGCGAAGGGATGCCAACTCAACCCTCATCCGAAAACAGCAATCACAGTCCCTGTCCATTCTAATCGATGTTGAACAACAGTTGCTGAAAACATAACGACTGCGCTACAATCTGCCTGAATTTACGAATATAGTAACTAAACCTCGAAATTACACCTCCTATACGAAACTCACACGCAATTTAAATAAGAATCTACTATTCAGGTACTAGGGCGCGATGCTACAACTCTCAAATACTATAATACGCCCGAAATTTATGAATTAAACAATGCAAGTACCCAAAAACACGCAAAGAAATTAAGAATTAAACTATGTAACAAATAAGTAAGCTAGGGGTATACGACTTGCTGCTGAAGCTGCTAATCCAACGGCGGCAGGGAGATGAGAGGCATCTTATCCGCATGGCTATAACGGATCGTGCAGCCACGTCTCGATCCCTGAGTCAACAGATGGGGACGTTTGCAAGACAACAACCATCTGCACGAACAGTTCGACGACGTTTGCAGCAGCATGGACTATCAGCTCGGAGACAATGGCTGCGGTTACCCTTGACGCTGCATCACAGACAGGAGCGCCTGCGATGGTGTACTCAACGACGAACCTGGGTGCACGAATGGCAAAATGTCATTTTTTCTGATGAATCCAGTTTCTGTTTACAGCATCATGATGGTCGCGTCCGTGTTTGGCGACATAGCGGTGAACGCACATTGGAAGCGTGTATTCGTCATCGCCATACTGGCGTATCACCCGGCGTGATGGTATGGGGTGCCATTGGTTACACGTCTCGGTCACCTCTTGTTCGCATTTACGGTACTTTGAACAGTGGACACATTTCAGATGTGTTACGACCCGTGGTTCTACCCTTCATTCGATCCCTGCGAAACCCTACATTTCAGCAGGATAATGCACAACCGCACGTTGCAGGTCCTGTGCGGGCCTTTCTGGATACAGAAAATGTTCGACTGGTGCCCTGGCCAGCACATTCTCCAGATCTCTCATCAATTGAAAACGTCTGGTCAATGGTGGCCGAGCAACTGGCTCGTCACAATACGCCAGTCACTACTCTTGATGAACTGTGGAATCGTGTTGAGGGTGCATGGGCAGCTGTACCTGTACACGCCGTCCAAGCTCTGTTTGACTCAATGCCCAGGCGTATCAAGGCCGTTATTACGGCCATAGGTGGTTGTTCTGGATACTGATTTCTCAGGATCTATGCACCCAAATTGCGTGAAAACGTAGTCAAAATGGCTCTGAGCACTATGCGACTCAACTGCTGAGGTCATCAGTCGCCTAGAACTTAGAACTAATTAAACCTAACTAACCTAAGGACAGCACACAACACCCAGCCATCACGAGGCAGAGAAAATCCCTGACCCCGCCGGGAATCGAACCCGGGAACCCGGGCGTGGGAAGCGAGAACGCTACCGCACGACCACGAGATGCGGACGAAAACGTAATCACATGTCAGTTCTAGTATAATATATTTGTCCAATGAATACCACTTTATCATCTGCATTTCTTCTTGGTGTAGCAATTTTAATGGCCAGTAGTGTAATTCAGCCAAATTTCAGAATGCTATTTTTATTAGTGTGCCCGCAATCCATACCGTTTATTAGAGATACAGTGTATTTCAAGCTGACGGAGTGGATTGTGGGCAAAAAGGAAATCGGCCGTGCCCTTTCAAAGGAACCATCCCGGCATTTGCCTAAAGCGAATTCGGGAAATCAGGAAAAATCTGAATCACGGTGGCCAGACGCGGGTTTCCGAATGCGAGTCCAGTGTGCTATTCAGCTTCGAAGTATACAAAAATAGAAAATTTAGATTCAGTTATTGTTTATTATATATATAACTGGTTTTCAATTGTTTGTTACATATCAGTAAGTCTTAAAAAACTGAAACACATCTACACTCCTGGCCGTTAAAACTGCTACACCACGAAGATGACGTGCTACAGACGCGAAATTTAACCGGCAGGAAGAAGATGCTGTGATATGCAAATGATTAGCTTTTCAGAGCATTCACACCAGGTTGGCGCCGGTGGCGACACCTACAACGTGCTGACATAGGGAAGTTTCCAACAGATTTCTCATACACAAGCAGTAGTTGACCGGTGTTGCCTGGTGAGACGTTGTTGTGATGCCTCGTGTAAGGAGGAGAAATGCGTACCATCGCGTTTCCGACATTGATAAAGGTCGGATTGTAGCCTATCGCGATTGCGGTTTATCGTATCGCGACATTGCTGCTCGCGTTGATCGAGATCCAATGACTGTAAGCAGAATATGGAATCGGTGGGTTCAGGAGGGTAATAAGGAACGCCGTGCTGGATCCCAACGGCCTCGTATCACTAGCAGTCGAGGTGACAGGCATCTTATCCGCATGGCTGTAACGGATCGTGCAGCCACGTCTCGATCCCTGAGTCAATAGATAGGACGTTTGCAAGACAACAACCATCTGCACGAACAGTTCGACGACGTTTGCAGCAGCATGGACTATCAGCTCGGAGACCATGGCTGCGGTTACCCTTGACGCTGCATCACAGACAGGAGCGCCTGCGATGGTCTACTCAACGACGAACCTGGGTGCACGAATGGCAAAACGTCATTTTTTTCGGATGAATCCAGGTTCTGTTTACAGCATCATGATGGTCGCATCCGTGTTTGGCGACATCGCGGTGAACGCACATTGGAAGCATGTATTCGTCATGGCCATACTGGCGTATCACCCGGCGTGATGCTATTGGTTACACGTCTCGGTCACCTCTTGTTCGCATTGACGGTACTTTGAACAGTGGACGTTACATTTCAGATGTGTTACGACCCGTGGTTCTACCCTTCATTCGATCCCTGCGAAACCCTACATTTCAGCAGGATAATGCACGACCGCACGCTGCAGGTCCTTTACGGGCTTTTCTGGATACAGAAAATGTACGACTGCTGCCCTGGCCAGCATATTCTCTAGATCTCTCACCAATTCAAAACGTCTGGTCAATGGTGGCCGAGCAACTGGCTCGTCACAATACGCCAGTCACTACTCTTGATGAACTGTGGTATCGTGTTGAGGGTGCATGGGCAGCTGTACCTGTACACGCCATCCAAGCTCTGTTTGACTCAATGTCCAGGAGTATCAAGGCCGTTATTATGGCCATAGGTGGTTGTTCTGTGTACTGATTTCTCAGGATCTATGCACCGAAATTGCGTGTAAATGTAATCACATGTCAGTTCTAGTATAATATATTTGTCCAATGAATACCCGTTTATCATCTGCATTTCTTCTTGGTGTAGCAATTTTAATGGGCAGTAGTGTACTTCAGGATATGCCAGTTTTCAGACACATTCAATTGTTACTATTAAAAACAGTCTTGACCACAATTTATTTAATAAGGTGACCGGTTTCGACCACTACTGTGGTCATCTTCAGACCATTGAGTAGGAACCTCTTTGATGGAGAATCAGTAGTGATTCTCCAACAAAGAGGTTCCTACTCAATGGTCTGAAGATGACCACAGTAGTGGTCGAAACCGGTCACCTTATTAAATAAATTGTGGTCAAGACTGTTTTTAATAGTAATTATTTATAAGACATTGATCACTGCTGTTCCCACAATGCATTCAAAAGTAATTCATTTATTGCCAAGTCAGGTATTGGGAGATTACAAGAAGTTTAGAGGGTTACGCACTAAAATTATAGTAGTGATTCTCCAACAAAGAGGTTCCTACTCAATGGTCTGAAGATGACCACAGTAGTGGTCGAAACCGGTCACCTTATTAAATAAATTGTGGTCAAGACTGTTTTCAATAGTAATTATTTATAAGACATTGATCACTGCTGTTCCCACAATGCATTCAAAAGTAATACATTCAATTGTGATAATTTTCATACTTTTATTTCACTTTAATTAAATAAACTGTTGGAAAAAATTAGTACACCCCTTTAGAGGTTTCTAACTCACTCCAGATTTATTGTTGCAATAGTGCATATGGAGTACATGAAATTATTACATTTACAGATCAGTAGCCAAAGCAGTTCTGAGATACCAGGTATCTACTGATGCTGATACACCCATGTGGTGTCACCTCCGCGGGCGGCAATGCAGGCGCTGACTCTGGCATCCAGGCAATCGTAAGGATGGAGAAGACTCAAATGGGTCTGAGAACTATGGGACTTAACTTCTGAGGTCATCAGTTCCCTAGAACTTAGAACTACTTAAACCTAACTAACTTAAGGACATCACACACATCCATGCCTGAGGCAAGATTCGAACCTGCGACCGTAGCGGCCGCGCGGTTCCAGACTGTAGCGCCTAGAACCGCTCGGCCACCCCGACCGGCTGACGAATACTGCCCTGGGATACGTTATGCCAGGCCTGCTCGACCTGTTCACGTAGTTCTGTAAGAGTTGTTGGTTGGCGAGTCACACGAGACGCTTCGCGTCACATAATATCCCACACGTGATCGACTGGAGGAAAATCCGAAGATCGTGCTGGCCAGGAAAGTTGCTGCACGTCTTGCAGAGCAAGTCGAGTCTCATGGGCAGTGTCTGGACGAGCGTTATCCTGTTGGAATAACACATCACCCTCCTGTTGCAAGAACGGCAAAAGGACAGATCTAACAACATTGTGGATGTAACGAGTGCTGGTTAGCGTACCCTCCAGAAACATCAAATGTGAACGAGTGTTGTGATTATTTCACTCCAGACCATAAGGCCTGGGGTGGAACCAGTGTGTCTTGGATGAACGCACTCTGCGTGACAGCGCTCACCCAGTCTACATCGTATGTGCGAACGACCATCACTTGCGTGCAGGCAGAATCTGCTTTCATCACAGGAGACCATGACGCTCCATTCCATCTTCCAAGTGATCCTCTGACGGTACGAGCCGAGCTGTGCACTTCGATGCTGTGGTGTGAGTGGAGGGTGGGCTAGAGGTGTAGTCCCACTGCTAACAACCAGTCCCCAACAGTTCGTGTTGACACGTCTGAGCTCACAAGCCTTGTTATCTGTGTTGTGGTAGCTGTACGATCTGCCACTGCTGCCCTTACAATACGAGGACTAGGGCGGGCATCTGTGCTGCGTGGACGTCCAGAATCTCGTCTGCGGGTATGTTAATGTTAACGTGACCACTGATACCAGCATCGTTGCACTACTGACACAGCACGTCCAGCCTGAGTGTCAATTCTCCGAAAGGGCCATCCCACTCGGAAGGCCACAATTGTAACCATTTCAAATTTGCTCAGTTGGCTGTAGGAAGCACAGGTGCGTCTCCGTGTCATGGTTGCCTGCTTGCTTCACACTTATGCACCACAACTGAGACTTCTGACTAAATAGAGATGGGGCCCCTCCACGCCCGCACCAACGTGGTGACCAGACCAAAAGTTCTACTGTCACCTCCGTCAACATGTTAGTTATATAATAGGTGGATCACAGGATGCTGGGCTGTGATGTTATCCGTGCGTCTGGGTAAGACTAAGCATTAACGCGCTCCATCAGGTGATAGACAGTGGACGATACGTGAATGAGGGTAGCAATTTGAAGAGCAGAGGGAAAAAAGTGCCAAGGCTTGTGCCGAGGGAAAACCTCTGCGACAGTGGGATGGGTAGTAAGAGCAGTAGTGGCTTACTAGCTGCGATAGTTCATGCAAGGTTGGGTTTGTTAGTATGGGTATCATGCATCATTACCGTGGCAAGCGATGGCGATGTATCCGAGTTTGCTGCAGCCGCTGCATTCCTGGAACAATCAAGATCGTTATATAGTAGTGGGAGATCGGCCATAGATCATCTTACTGTGTGGGGGGTGTGTGGAGCTTGTCTGCATGTAGTGTACGGTACGGCTTCCCTGCGTGACTGTGAGAATTCCCTATTAAACAGTAGACACGGATGGCGTCCTGGTAGCTATACCACTGCGCTATCTGTTGGCGGACGACGCTGAAACCGCTATCAGTACATCTGCTATCCCACAGGTGGCATATGCCATCATCTGATCAAAATGGACGTCGTCTTTCCAGGTGTACTAATTTTTTTCCGGCAATGCAAATAAATTTCTAGTTGGAAAACGTCATTTCATTGTAATTTTATAGTTTGCCAGTGTTCATAGAATAGAGGGAAAGAATATATTGAAACTCTCTATGAAGTGGACCAAAGACTTTCCGATCTGCAGATTGAGAAGGAAGAATCAGTAAATGAAGATGAAAAAAGAGATTTTATCCTAGGTTCAGAGGTAAATAAGGCATTGGGAGAACTTAAAAACAACAAAGCGTGTGGTGCAGGTGACATTCCGGCAGAAATATTAAAAAATTTAAAAGAAACAGGCGAAAATGAGCTGACCTCTCTTTGGAACTACATCTATGACAAAGGGGACTGGTCAGAAGACTTTCTCGTAAGTATAATAGTCACAGTCTGAAAGATTAATAATCCCAAAAAGTATGAAGACTACAGGAAAATCAGCCTAATATCGCAGGCAGCAAAAGCAGTTCTTCGAATTCTGAATAGGAGGCTATATGGAACGCTGGAAGCAACACTTAGTGAAGAATAATATGGTTTCATGAGGGAAAGGGAACACGAGATGCCACTGGACTTCTAAGAACCATCGGCGAAAGATACATAGAAAAGGGCAAAGAAGTGTATGCTGTCTTGATAGACCCCGAAAAGGCCTTTGATAGAGTGCAGTGGGATAAGCTGTTAGACATCTTGAAAAAGATGGGAGAAAAGTGGAAGGAGAGAAGATTGATTGCAAATCTGTACCTGAATCAGAAAGCTTGGGTACGAATAGGTACTGGGATCTTCGAAGGCAGGAAGAGTGGGAGAGGTGTTAGATAGGGATGTTGCCTCTCGCCGATCCTATTTAACGTCTATCTGGAGGAAGTACTGGAAAGCTGTTTGGATGGGGCAAGGGGCGTCAGGATAGGTGGGCGGAAAACTGAATGAATAAGATTTGCAGATGACATGGAGATCCTCGCACAAAATCAAGAGATGCTGCAAAATGACCTGAATTAAGCCTGTGCAGCATATAGTATGAATATTAATGAAAAGAAAACCAAAAGCATGGTCATAGGCCTAAAGAAAATAAAAAGTGAAAATTAAGATGGGGTCAGAAATCACAGAACAGGTAAGAGCATTCAAGTATTTGGGAAGTTGGATTAAAGAAGGCATGGATTGCCAACATGATATAGACGTGAGAATGGCTCTGGCGAAAGAGATATTTCAAAAGCAGAAAAGACTCCTAAGTAGTTGTTTAAACAAGGAATTAAGGAAGCGACTGGATAAGTGCTTAATATGGAGCGTGGCCTTGTATGGGGCAGAAACGTGCACTTTAAGAAAGCAGGATGAGAAGAGAATTGAAGCTTGTGAAATGTGGATATGGCGTAGAATGGAGAAGATCAGATGGACTGATAAAGTCAGGAATGAAGACGTACTGAAGATAGTTAGAGAAGATCGGAAGATGCTGCTGACGGCGAATAACAGGAAACTAAACTGGATAGGTCACAATCTAAGAAGAGATTGCCTTCTAGTAGAGGCAATTGAAGGTTTCGTTACGGGAAAGAGAGGGAAGGGCAGAAGAATGTTCCAGATGCTGGATGATGTCAGCAGGTCACAAGGAGGGTACCCAAGAATGAAGAGGAACGCAGAAGACAGAGAAGCATGGAGGGCTATGCAGTCAAAACCTGCCACAAGGCAGACAACCCAATTTAAAAACGTGTTCATTTCGTATTTTATAAAATACCTATGTATTTTATAGATTTCTAGAAAAAGTATTAAATAAAAATTAAATGAAACAGCTTCCAAAAAGTTGTAAGCAATGTCTTGATTGGCACTTTGCCGGTATCATATACACTGCCTGAGTAAAAAGTGAAGTACCTAGAAGAGATGGTAACTTGGTACACGTACACACCATCGGCAGGTATGGAAATGATAAAGAGTTGCAATTCTCTGAGGCAGGTAGAATGGTTACCAGAGTTCACTGATGATGTGTTGTTACCAGGCGTGGTAGCGTACATCAGAGTCGTGAACATCGTCAGGTATTGAATGATCACTTCGAAAGACACGGAGATGCCGCGTAATCTTGTGAGACAGTGTTATCAGCGTCTGACGGAGTGTGAAAGGGACCTCCTTGTTGGTCTTCATTTGGCTGGCTGTCGAATCGTCCACTATCCGGATTTGTGGTGCTGTCAGATGTGACAGTGGCCCGATGTTGACTGCACGGGAAGGTGAGTGTAGGCACACTCGTTGTCAAGGTTCCGATGAGTCACTTCTGACCACCACGAGGGAAGATGGCTGTATTGTGCAGCTTCACATCTGTGCCTACCATCCGAGTACAAGTAATGGTCTTCCTGCAGCAGTCTATGTCATCCTGCACCACTGGTCGGAGACTAGCTGTAGCCAGACTGAGGAATTACTGTGGAATGCGCTCCTGTTAACACCACAACACAAATGGCTGCTTTTGGAGTGATACTGCGGTCGGGGAACATGTACTGCGTATGGATGACGTTGCGTTGTATTCAGCAGTGAATTGCGGTTCTGCGCTATCCCCAGTGACCATCGTCAGCTTGTATGGCGGCGATCTGGGAAGAGATCCCATTCTTCCAATGTTTTGAAGAGGCACAGCGGTATTCCTGGCGTCACGGTACGATGAGCTGTCGGGTCACGGCTGGTACTGACAGAGGGAAATCTGACGGCACAACGGTACGTCACAGACATTCTGCGTCCTTATATGTGCCCTCCCATGCGACTGTATCGTGGTGCCATTTTTCAAAAGGACAATGTTAGTCCACACATGGCACGTGGCATTATGGACTGCCTGCGTGATGCTGAGGTACTTCCGTGGCCATCAAGATCGCCAGATCTGGCCCCGTCAGAACATGTGTGGGGTCAGCGCAGACGTCAACTTCGTCCCAGCTCCAGTAACCAAGATAACAAGTTCCATTTACAACAGTTATGGACCAGCTTGATACAACGGCTTTATGACACCCTTTCCGACCGAATCAGTGCGTGCGTTCACGCCAGAGGGGCTTCGATTTCATACTGGTAATGGGCCATACTGCCAAGTATTTTGTAATCCCTGAAATAACACCACATACCCTCTCAACCCGAAAAGTTTCATTTTATTTCCTGCTCCCCTTCTGGCCTGCGAGCCGAGTTTTCTTTACAGGGTTGTTACAGGTATCACAAGAACGCTACTGCGTTGTCTAATGTGAATACAATAGCAGGATCAAATAAACGTAAATGCAAGGCGTTGGAGTTTTTATTCTGTGCAGGTGGGGAAAGCATTCCACAGTGGCAGCGTGAGCCTTTGGTCTTACAGGAGAGTTCAGATCGGCACTAGCTTTCAGATGGTTCAAATGGCTCTAAGCACTATGGGACTTAACATCTGAGGTCATCAGTCACCTATAACTTAAGACTACTTAAACCTAACTAACATAACGACATCACTCACATCCATGCTCGAGGCAGGATTCGAACCTGCGACCGTAGTAGTGGCGTGGTTCCGGATTGAAGCGCCTAGAAGCGTTTTTCTTCTTTTTTTTTTGCGTCATCATCCCTCTGTTCTTTGTTTTAAGTTCCACGATTTCTTTTCGCCATGTTAGTCTTTAAGTCTCCGATTTTATCGCCTGTTTTATTATTTATTCTCTTCATCTTTCTAACAAAGTCTGTAGGCTGAAGAGCGGCATACTAAGCTGCTGCCAGCCGGCCCCCTTCGGGGGGAATTGAAATTCAATAGAGGGAAAAAAAAAAAAAAAAAGAACACGAAATAGAGTTATCAGTCACAGTTAAAGTCCAAACCAATAAACTATTTGAATAAACATAAGTCATGTGGCTGTTGTTCACACTCTAACAGACAATATCGGTAAATAAAAAATGAAATGTCGTGTGGCTAGGGCCTCCCGTCGGGTAGACCGTTCGCCTGGTGCAGGTCTTTCGATTTGACGCCACTTCGGCGACCTGCGCGTCGATGGGGATGAAATGATGATGATTAGGACAACACAACACCCAGTCCCTGAGCGGAGAAAATCTCCGACCCAGCTGGGAATCGAACCCGGGCCCTTTGGATTGACAGTCTGTCACGCTGACCACTTTTTTTTTGTTTTTGTTTTAACCTGTATTTTCCGGTTTGCGCGAGCACGCGCCTTAACAGTTCTTTTATTTTTCTACCACTTTTTGTTTCTTTTTTATTTTTTATTTATTTATTATTTTTTTTTTAACAGCGCCCTAGACAGCTTTTTTTTCTAGAACCTTTTTTTTCATTCGGTGTAACAGTAACAAACATAAACTACTTCTAGCATTTTTTTAAATATATAAGACGATGACTTTATAAAATAAAATTTTTCTGGGAAACGTAAATAAGTGGACTTTTTTTTACATAATAGTGAATAAAATAAAATAAAATATCCTGCTTCTGTCAGTACAAAACAATAACGTTCTACGTTCCTCTTTTAGGCGCGTACCTCCCTAATCCCGTCATACATCGCGTTGGTGTCGGGTACGTCTTCACGTGTGTTTGTGGATCCTCTCCACTGTCCTGGTCCTTTCTTCTTCTGATACTTATAGACAATAATTACATTCTCCTACCCGGGACACCCCAACTGGGTAGGGGATCAAGCAAGGCACTCCCTAAAAAATTTGCGTAATATGTTCGATATCTCGGATGTCTCATAAGCTGTGAGTGATGTTCCTGTAGTAAGGCCCAAAAGTCAAGCACATTCTTACTGCCGTCTCGGAAAAGATAACGCACAGTCAAACCTCGAATCCAAGTCACTGCGTTTGTCTTCGTTCGGGGATAATATGTCCTATCTGGGAGAAGTAGTGTGCGTGGTTCTATTGTTTGCGGCCCCACCCGAAGGAGGAAGGCGATCATTTTTTTGACCAAACACCATACGTCCGCCGAAGGACCGCATATCAGACGATGCTCCTCAGTGTCTATAACATTGCACTGTGGACACAGTGGCTCGTCCGCCATATGAATTGTATGCAACCTGGAACGAATCACGTATTTCCCATTTACCACCTGATACCACAGTGCGCGAGTTACCGTATCAAGGTGTGGATGATGCACTGTACGCCATACCACTGACCACGTAACTGTTGGTTGGCGGCGCTCTACGGCATTATTCGGCCGTCGTCGCGTCAAGATGTGATATATATCACGTGCCGTCGCCGTCCTGGTAGTCGGTAGTTCCATATGTACATAACTGTGTTCCACAAAGAAGGTTCGCATATGGGCAAGCGATGGTGAGATGTGAGCCACCGCTACCGGAGCCGAACGAGAAGGTGGAGCGAGTTCGTCTATCAAGCTGCCCGTCAGACTTGTCTGGTGTCGTGTCCACATCTTTATCATTGGGGTTACATAAATAGCCACTGCTCGGTCGCGTACGTGGACTAGTCCAAGACCTCCACGACTACGAGGAAGGGTGAGGGTTTCGTATCCTACCTTAAAAAGCAGACCTGTGCTCACAAAATATCCTAGTGCCGCCAGGATTCGGCGGGCCAACACCACCGGCATAGGAAGAACTTGTGCCAGGTGGGGGATGCGAGAGGCTAGATAAGTGTTGGCAAAGGTGACCCATTGTATCATATTCAGTGCCCTTAACCTGTGACTTCGGACACTCGCACGAATTGTTTGCAGAAGATGTCTGTAACTCAGTGCCGCCGTGCGTCGAACGTCTGTAGTGAAGATAATTCCTAGGCATTTCATCTTGTTGATCGGCTGTAATGGTGCTACACTTCCTGTCGGGAGTCCTCTCCCGATGTTCATCGCTCCCGACTTTGCCATGTTCAGGCGACTTCCCGTAGCCATACAATACAAATTAATCCAATGCAAGGCCACTCTTGCCTCGTCGCCTGACCGTGCTAAAAACACTAGGTCATCTGCGTATGTTCGGCATATAAACTTGTTGTGCCTTATCGTCATTCCTTGGAGTCGATTCCGGAGCCCGCAAAGCAGCGGCTCGACAGCGATGGCATACAATATCGTTGACAGCGGGCACCCTTGTCTGACCGATCGTGAGATGGTGATGGGCCCCACCAAGCGTCCATTGATGAGCACTTTGGATGCGGCTCCGTGGAGTAGTCTCATGACGACGGTGACAAAACTTTCCGGAAACTTCACTTTCGTCATCACGTCCGTGAGATAAGCATGACTCAGCCTGTCAAATGCGCGATCGAAGTCTATCGATACCAATACACCCCGGAGACGACATGTTGAAGCCAGTGCGATAACATCGCTGTAGTCGCTGAGTGCCGTTTGTATATTGCTAGCTCCTCCTAGCTGGGTTTGGTCGAGTGAAATCACTTGGCGTATCACGCGCTTAAAGCGTGCTGCAAGTACCCTGGCGTAGATCTTGTAGTCGCAATTAAGAAGGGTCAGTGGCCGGTAGGCCTGTATCCCTGTGCCGCCAGATGGTTTGTGGATGGGGATGATCATTCCTTCCACGAAGGAGGGTGGAAGAGTCACGTTGGGAGACATCAATTCGCAGTACATGGCAGTCCATCGTGGAATCATGAGATCTTTAAATGTACGATAGAACTCTAACGGAAACCCGTCGGGCCCCGGCGATTTGTGCGACGCTCCCTTATCAATCGCTTCCATTACGTCGTCAACTGTGATTTCACCTGTTAACTCCAGGTTGGCCGACTCGTCGAGACACGCGGAGAGCGTTCGTCGGACCTCATGAAAGGCTGCCTGATCGTGTTCCGCTTCTTGATAGTGATGACCGTAGTGTTCCACGAAAGCGTTGGCAATGTCTTTTTGCGTTGTTATGCGGCGACCATCTGGCAGTACGACCGTCTGTATTAAGGTTCTGCGGCTACGTTGTTTTTTTCTGATAACGTGATACATCGACGGGGATTCTCCACGGACTCGTTCAAAGGCCCTTGCACGGATTGCGACACCCTCCAGTCGGCGGCGCGTTATGGAAATTATTTGGGCCTGTGCTCGTTTTATACCGGCGCGACGCTCCTGTGAAGGTGCTTGTACAGAAAGTTCGCGGAGCATCGTGAAATAAAATTCCGTCGTGTATCGCCTCCACATCATCTGCTCTCTTCCGTATGCATTTAACGCTCGGCGCAATGCAGGCTTAACGCATTCCAGCCACCACTGCAACGTCGTCGGATATGTCGGGAGGCGTCGTTCACACACGTGCCAAGTGTCTTCGACTAAGCGTCTGCACTCAGGTTCCCTAAGGTGTGCTGTATTCAGTTTCCAAACACTGCGACTCCTCCACACTTGTTGACGACTCAGGGAGACCGTGCATATATATGCTATGTGATCTGTAAAGGCGACAGGCCACAATTCCGCATCGAGGATCGCAGGTTCGAGACGACGTGTTACGTAAATGCGATCGAGACGACTTGCAGAGTGACTCGTGACGTAGGTGTATCCACGTCTGTCGCCATGTATCTTCTCCCATGTATCAATGAGATTCATGTCCTGTATGAGTTGCCGCAGCTCCGGGCACGAAGTATAACGTGGGTGTTGATCTTTTGGTGCGAGCACGCAGTTGAAGTCGCCTCCAAATAAGACATGTTCATACCGACCTAAGAATAGTGTTGCAATCTCCTCTGCGTAAAATCGGGATCGGTCGCGCCGTCTGTCTGACCCCGACGGTGCGTAAATGTTAACTACCCGTACTCCCAGCACTGTGAGCGCCAGTCCTCGCGCTGACGGCAGGTACACCACGTCCTCGGCTACTATGCCGCTACGTAGAAGTATCGCTGTTCCGCTGCCGCCGTCGGTAGTAGGTGTAATGTACGTATCGTACTCATAGAGGTCGGGGAAGCTCTCAACAAATACTTCCTGCAGCAGAACGATGTCGACGTCTGAAGCATGCAACATGTCTCGTAATAACTGCAATTTGACAGGCGTTCTGATCGTATTAATATTAATAGAGGCTGTTCGATATGCCTGCCGCTGTTCCTCAGTGCGTAAAGCGCACATGAAGGCTTATGTTAATTTGTGTGCTGCTGCCCGGTGACATGCTGTCCGTGCGTCAGTCTGCATCTTCTGCGCGGTTAACATCCGGTGGACGCAGCACTCGCCATGGCGGATGCGTCGTCGGTGTGGGGGTTAGTATCGGATTCGTCGGCCCAGTTCCTGTGCTGGAGGTCCAGCTCCCGTCGTGTCTCTCCGGCCGGGCTGACCGAAGGCTGTGGCGTTGCTGCGGTGGGTGGAGGGACTCCTTCCGTCGTCTTTCCGTCCGGTGTGTCTGTATTTAACCCCTGTGTAGCATGATTCGCGTCGTACTGCTGTGTGGGAGGTAGAACCTCCCGTTGCGCATCCGGATGCACTGTATCGACGTTACACCCAAGTTCGTCTGCCGTGGACTGCAGTAAGCAGGTATCCGACGGCGCTAGCCGTCGTTTCTTGTGGCGCTTCGGCGATCGTTGTTTGCGCGTGTGCACCTCCGTATCCGAGTGCGGAAGTGACACCCGGTGCTCAGGAACGAAAGCAGCTGTCGGCACAACAGCAGGATCAATTTCCATTTCTCCTACCGATCCTTTCCGCTCGGTTAAGTGCGTCGTCGGCGCCGGAGCGGCAGAGGTGTGCGTCGTTTCGTCACAGGAGGCGGTCTCTGGCGCAGTCGGTTGCCGTAATCTGTCAGGATTCTGTAGCTGGTCATTCTTCGGGATGGGATCCGTTCGAAACGCGTCCGCATACGTTAGTGGCAGCGGCGTCAACGTGGACGGAGGTACGGGTTCGCCGTTTGGAACTTGCACTATCCTCCGCTGCATACATTCGGAACGGACGTGGCCCTCTTTCCCGCAACCTGAGCATGTTTTGGGTTGTCCATCGTATATGACTATAGCTCTGCATCCGCCGATGAACAAGTACGAGGGTACATGTTGTGTCAGTTCTATTCTGATTTGACGCACCCCATTGAGAACGGGGTAAGTCGTGAAGTTGGACCATTCTTCCCATATGGGCGTAAGGCGTCAACGACCAAGTCAGACGGAACCTCGAAGGGAAGTTCGAAAATACGTATGTTTCGTAAGCCCAGTCCTGCATGATCAATAGTTACTTCTCCAACATGTCCATCAGAGTGACGAAATTTGAGTCCATGTTTAGTATCTCGGATGATTCTGTCACATACTGCATCGTTAATCAGCTTGACGTAAACGACACTGCTCACTATGGAGAGGTGGATTCCAATAAGTTCGTTGTAGTCAAGTTTAACTTCGTCTCGTAGGAACCTTTCTATTTCGTAGGCTTTCGGTCTCGCATATTCATTCGAAAAACTAATCTTGAGAGTCGACTTTCGGTATGCATGTGCCATTCTATATCGAGTCGTCTAAACGCACGAGTACGCCGAAGAGGTAAACAACTGCGCGAGCGCGAACTTCTCCGGCAGGGACGTAAACAGACGTCCGTGCCGTAGCACCGCCGAAGGCAGACCGTGCGCTCGGCCACTCACTTTCACGTTAACTGTAGCGACTAGCGAGGATGAGGCTTGCCGACACGAAGCGAGGCCACCTAGGCGCGGGAAACGGTAGTTCCCAACAATCACCTGAGGAGCCTGGCTTCGACGGGCAGTTTCAAAAAATTAAAGCCGGAATTAATTAAATGAGTAATAATAATGATTCCGTGTGGCTCAACGGTCTGCAGCAAGTTTGTCAATTGGACGCCGCTTTGGAGAGTCCGAACTCGTGCCAATAAACCTGCCGGGGACGGGAGACCTACAGTTTTAACGTAGAATACGAACCCAATGTCGTTCTTGGCGAATCTTCCAGTCATTGAGAGATGAAGGCCAGGTTAAAGGCGGACTGAAATATTCCGTTTTCCAACTGTTACCCGATCCCACGACCATTTGGTTTCCCATACGCACTTTTCCACTGAGCTGCCAGGTCCGACAATTAAGTGGATAACTTCTGTTTGCGCCTTTTGTTCATATTTGTTTCTAAATTTTTACATTTACATATTTTATTCGATACTGTAATCTTACTTTATTTCCCTTAATTTGATATGAAGGAGAAAACTCCACACTCTCCTGTTTTTTTTGTGATGAATGCTTGCCATTCTACCAGTTGAAAGCTGCCTTACAAGAGCAAGGTGAAAAGAAAGTTTGTCACATATTCCTCTGTTATTACAGATTTACATGGTGAAACTGTTTACTATTGAAACGTCCAAAAGAAAATAAAAAAGATGGTGCCACTATTTCCGTGACATACCACCTTTAGCATATCTTTCTCTCCTGGTCGAACTGTCTACAGCTCTCATTACAGCTGTGTACTCTGCGATGTACGCAGGGCAGGGTATAAGTGAAGCTATACCATCTCTTTCTTTTGTCTAAACTTATACACTGAAGATCCAAAGAAACAGGTACACCCGCCTAATAGCATGAACGGCCCCTGCGAACACGTAGAAGTACCGCAACACGACGCAGCATGAACTCGACTAATGTCTGAAGGAGTGCTCGGGGGAACTGACACCGTGAATCCTGCAGCGCTGTCCATAAATCCGTGAGAGTAGGAGACTGTGGAGATCTCTTCTGAACAGCACGTTGCAAGGAATCCCAGATATGCTCAATAATGTTCTTGTCTGGGAAGTTTGGAGGCCAGCGGAAGTGTTTAAGCTCAGAAGAGTGTTCCTGGGGCCACCCTGTAGCAATTCCGGACGTGTGGGGTTTTGCGTTGTCCTGCCGGAATTGCCCAAGTCCGTCGGAATGCACAATGGACATGAATGGATGCAAGTGATCAGACAGGATGTTCACGTTCGTGTCATCTGTCAGAGTCATATCTAGACGTATCAGGGGTCCCATACCGCTCAACTACACACTCCCCACACCATTACAGAGCCTCCACCAGCCTGACCAGTCCCCTGCTGACACGCAGGGTCCATGGATTCATGAGGTTGTCTCCACACCCGTACACGTCCATCCGCTCGATGCAATTTGAAACGAGACTCGAACGACCAGGCAACGTGTTTCCAATTATCAACAGTCCAGCCGGCCGGAGTGGCCGGGCGGTTCTAGGCGCTACAGTCTGGAGCCGCGCGACCGCTACGGTCGCAGGTTCGAATCCGTCTCGGGCATGGATGTGTGTGATGTCCTTAGGTTAGTTAGGTTTAAGTAGGTCTAAGTTCTAGGGGACTGATGACCTTAGCAGTTAAGTCCCATAGTGCTCAGAGCCAGCCATCAACAGTCCAATGCCGATGTTGACGGGCTCAGGTGTGGCGTAAACCTTTGTGTCGTGCAGTCATTAACGGTACACGAGTGGGTCTTCGGCTCCGAAAGCCCATATTGATGATGTTTCGTTGAATGGTTCGTACGCTTACACTTGTTGATGGCCATGCATTGAAATCTGCAGCAATTCGCGGAACGGTTGCCCTTATTACACATTGAACGATTATCTTCAGTCGTCGTTGGTCCCATCCTTGCAGGATCTTTTTTCCGGCAGCAGCGATATCGGAGATTTGATGTTTTACCGGATTCCTGATATTCACGGTACACTCGTGAAATGTTCGTACGGAAAAATCCCCACGCTACCTCGGAGATGCTGTATCCTATCGCTCGTGCGCCGACTGTAACACCACGTTCAAACTCACTTAAATCTCGATAACTTGCCATTGTAGCAGCAGTAATCGATCTAACAACTGAGCCAGACACTTGTGTCTTATATAGGCGTTGCCTACCGTAGCGCCGTATTCTGCCTGTTTACACATCTCTGTGTTTGAATACGCATGCCTACGCCAGTTTCTTTGGCGCTTTAGTGTAGGTGATGAACAGTTGACAGAACTGTAACAGGCATATTATCTTGCCATTATACTGCAGATACGCACCCTTTTGTACGGATGATGAAGTGCGCTTGTATGCAGTTGGAAATCTTTTTGCAGCAAGGAGCACACGGAGGTCATGCAGACAATGCAGCACATGAAAGCAAGAGATAAGAACCAATTTCGTATGTAGCTACTGTCAAGTACCACCATGTATTCAGCCATGCTTTGAAAAATTTCTTAAAAATGTTAAGCTGTTAATAAATAAATTTGTTTGACACAATAATGGAACTAACTTGCTTGCTTTTACAGATCCTGATCCCATACAAAAAGAATTGAAAGTGTGACGTATATGTCCACCTGGACTCGAGGAGGGACAAATTTCGGGAACCATTTATTCCTCCTTAAGTCCAGCGGGACAAATATATCCCACTTAAAATAATTATAAAACTATAAACTACAATCGAAATTTAGAAACATGGCTTGGCTCAGTATCAATTCCAAAAGCAGGAAAACCAATTTTTACAGTAATTTTGGCATTTTAATCATTTAGGTCTCGAAAGGGTTAATCGCGAAAATCGTAATAATTTACGAAGTAAGGATAGAACGATAGCTTAGTCGGCGAGATGAAGCCCCCAGTGTGACTACTTTGTGCCGCCTTTCTTGACAGACAGAGGACAGTTTAGATGGCGGCAACGAGCACTTGGCATCCTTATCTGGAAGTAGAAGGGACTGGGGACAAAAGCGTAAAATATAAGCACGGACGTAAGTCATTATCGCGGTCAGAGCTGATTGGTTTACACAATATTCTGTGGTTTCATTGAGATACTTATTTTATTAATAGTTTTATCAGTTAAGTAACTGGTTATATCAGCCATTCTGTTTGAGAGGATGATCTCCTCCACCGATTTATTCCATTGTGGCTGATTCCGAAGGTCATTTAATGAGCATCGAGCCAATAAATGTAACTTTGTTTTCAGACGATTCTGAGATATATCGCAGTGGTGGCCTTGCAGAGGACGTAATATCCGTATTTAAATTATTCCAGTGGAAGTTCCCACAATCTCACCCCCACAAACAGATTTCATTATAATGGCGCTGGGTACTTTGTATCGTTGCTATCTTTTTTTAAAATTTTTTCTTAGGTAAATTAAAGCTTTTCAGAAAGATCCCAACGTGCGAAATGTTGCCTGTAGTTGCGAAAAGATAAATTTTTATCATGCCTCCTTTGTTTGGAGCGATCAAAATATTATTATAGCAACTTATGATTATGAAAGTTAACAAATCTGTCAAGAAGGCTAGGAGAGTGTTTCTGCTAAAGCAGATAAGCAATTGACATGTGGAAGAATCGGGTCTACTGCCGGATGTTTGTGTCGCTCTGGCACAATATTTCGGCCACGTAACTCGTTGCCTTCTTCAGGTGCTACCTGAGACTGCCGTATTTGAGGATCTTGTCCAGTATTTATGCCCAGAGGGCGCTGGGTGCTGGACAAGATCTTCAAACACGGCAGTCTCAGGTAGCACCTGAAGAAGGCAACGAGTTACGTGGCCGAAATATTGTGCCAGAGCGACACAAACATCCGGAAGTAGACCCGATTATTCCACATGTCAAGATCTCGCCGGGAAAGCCTGTAGAGTTACAGATAAGCCATTTTTAGCATATCAAAAAAAAAAAAAAAAAAAAAAAAATGGCTCGGAGCACTATGGGACTTAACTTCTGAGGTCAGCAGTCCCCTAGAACTTAGAACTACTTAAACCCAACTAACCTGAGAACAACACACACATCCATGCCCGAGGCAGGATTCGAACCTGCGACCGTGGCGGTCGCGCGGTTCCAGACTGCAGCGCCTAGAGCCGCTCGGCCACTCCGACCGGCTTTAGCACATCAATTAGACAGTGAATTGACGTCACTTAGTTCCAGTAAGATAGAAGTAGAGGAATTATAGGCAAAGTTTAAGCAGATTTTAAATCGTGGTCTGGACAGTTATGTGCCTAGTAAGTGGATAAAGGATGGAAAAGACCCACCATGGTTCAATAATAAAATTCGAAAGATGCTGAGGGAGCAGAGGCTGCTGCACTCTCGGTTCAAAAAGATCGCACGGATGACGACAAGCGAAGGTTAGTAGAGATTCGTTCGTCTGTGAAAAGATCTATGCGCGATGCATACAACAACTACCACCGTTACACCTTAGTAAAAGATCTGGCAGAGAACCCGAGAAAACTCTGGTCCTACGTACAATTGCTAAGCGGTTCTAAGGCTTCCATTCTGACCCTTGTTGACCAGTCTGGTGTGGCAGTTGAAGATAGCTAAACGAAAGACGAAGTTCTAATTTCACGTTCAAGAAATCGTTCACACCGGTGAATCGTGCAAATATAGCATAATTTGACCATCGGTCAGACTCCTGTACGGACGACCAAGTAATAAGCATCCCTGGCGTAGAGAAGCAACTGAAAGATTTGAAAGCAAATAAATCACCAGGTCCGGATGCAAACCCAATTCGGTTTTATTAAAAGTCCTCTACGGCACTGGCCCCTTACCTGGCCTGCATTTATCGTGAGTCTCTGGCCCAGCACGAGGTCCCAAGTGACTTGAAAAAAGCGCACGTGACTCCAGTATATAAGAATGGTACAAGGACAGAAACTCAAAATTACAAACCAATATCCCTAACTTCGGTTTGCTCCAGTATCTTTGAACATGTTCTCAGTTTGAATATATTAGACTTTCTTGAGACTGAGAAGCGTATTTCCACGACTCAGTATGGTTTTAGAAAGCATCGCTCGTGCGAAACTCAGCTTGCCCTTTTCTTACTTGATATACTGCGAACTATGGATGGACAGCAGGCTTCTAGATTTCCGGAAAGCATTTGACACGGTGTCCCACAAGCCGGCTGTTAACGAGCGTACAAACATATGGCATAAGTTCACAGATATGTGAATGGCTCGAAGACTTATAAAGTAACAAAATACAGTATGATGTCCTTGACAGCGAGTGTTCATCAGAGATTAGGGTATCGTCAGGAGTGCCCCGGGGAAGTGTGAGAGGACCGCTGTTGTTCTCTGTATATATAAATGCTTTGGTGGGCAGCAATCTGCGGTTGTTTGCTGATGATGCTGTGATGTACAGTAAGGTGTCGAAGTTGAGAGACTGTAGGAAGATACAAGACGACTTAGACAAAAATTCTAGTTGGTGTGATAAATGGCTGCTAGATCTAAATGCGGAAAAATGTAAGTTAATGCTGACGAATAGGAAGAACAAACCTGTTATGTTCGGATACAGTATCACTAGTGTCCTGTTGGCACAGTCAAGTCTTTTAAATATCTAGGCGTAACATTGCAAAGCGATATGAAATGGAACGAGCATGGGAGAACTGTGGTATGGAAGGTAAATGGTCGACTTCGGTTTATTGGGAGAATCTGAAAAAAAAAGTGTTTCACCTATAAAGAAGACCGCATGCAGGACGCTAGTACGACCTATTCTCGAGTACTGCTCGAGTGTTTGGGATCTGTGCCAGGTCAGGTTGAAGGAAGACGTCGAAACAACACAGAGGCGGGCTGCTAGATTTGTTATTGGTAGTTTCAAACAGCACGTAATTGTTACGGATATGCTTCGGGAACTCATATGGGAATCCCTGGAGGGAAGGCCATGTTCTTTTCGAGAAATACTATTGAGAAACGGCATTTGAATCTGGCTGCAGAACGATTCTACTGCCGCCAACATACTTTGCATGTAAGGCCCACGAAGATAAGACACAAGAAATTAGGACTCATATGGAGGCATATAGACAGTTGTTTTTCCCTCACCGTATCAGCGAACGGAACAGGACAGGAAATGACTAGTAGTGATAAGGGTACCCTCCGCCAAGCACCGTAAAGTGGCTTGCAGGTATCGACGTAGATGTAGGCCTTTATACCTTTTTTACCCTCCAACCATGTTTACAGTAGCATTTTTCCCGCTTTTATGTTGCGCCATAGCTTTTCAGTAATCTTATTGAGGCATTTTATTATTTATAATATAAATAACTTGCGAATATAATTCTATTTGTATATTGTTCCGAATCAATAACAAATGTTTATCTTTCAATTAACGTCTCCTTGCAGTGACTACGCGAGTACGAAACCTATCTCTTTCAGTAAACGTGGGACTGAAAGTACACCTGCAACAATGGAAAATAACTGTGTGTCTGGCAAATCCTGTTTCTCGCACCCTACCGCGATAAACTGCCTGCAACAATGCAAACGACAATGTGTGTATTTCAGCCTATCTTTTTAAGTTGTTTGTTGTTACTGTTTCAGTTGGTTACTAAACGAGTGTCCGATTAAAATTACTTGACAGTTGACGTCGGTCAATTGCCGCTACAGTGTTGCCACGTCTGCTGCTGGCTACTGTTGACTTAGCAGCGAGTAACAGACGCGCGTGCTTGCAGCGCAATTGGGGCGTTAGCAACCGTTTCAGTACACACGCGGCAGTATCGAAGCGATAATCGCGCTGCAATACTACAGAGTGGCGCACATAAAACTGGTCCGAACCGGACTGCGAACGCGCGGGAGTAGCATTACTGGCGTGTCAGTTTCTTTGCCACCTTCCAATAGCAGTAGCGTGTGAGTAGTTCATACGGAAAGTAGCCGTTATAAACCGTCTACTTCATTGTCATGCCTTACTCCATTGAAGAACGTGTGTTCATTGTTAAGGAATATGTGCGGTCTGAATCCATTAAAGTTGGTCGTAACACTTTTCATGAAAAGTTTCCTGAAAGTAATATTACTGCAAAATCAACGATTCAGGATCTAGTGAGAAAGTGGCGTTCGAAGGGCAGTGTTGTTAATTCAAAGAGAAATAAGGCACCGAGTGTACGTACACCTGAAGTTGTGGCAAACGTGACGGCACACATTCAAAGAAGTCCCTACAAGTCAACACGACGATTATCACAGCAATGTGGAATATCTCGCAGGTCATGTCAATGCATCCTTCATGGCTTAAAAATGAAACCTTACCGCGTGAGTGTTGTGCAGCAAATAAAAGAAGCTGACAAGGGTAAGCGTACACATAACTGTAATTGGTTGCTGGAAAATATCGCTGGGGGACATCTTGACCAGTTCCTCCTCGAAGGTTCAAATGGCTCTGAGCCTTAACTTCTGAGGTTATCAGTCGCCTAGAACTTAGAACTAATTAAACCTAACTAACCTAAGGACATCACACACATTCATGCACGAGGCAGGATTCGAACCTGCGACCGTAGCGGTCGCTCGGCTCCAGACTGTAGCGCCTAGAACCGCACGGCCACTTCGGCCGGCTTTTCGAAGGATCAAGTTTGGTTTCGTCTGTCGGATTACGTTAATTCACAAAGCGCAAGACACTGGGCTACAGAGAATCCCCCTAGCATACTGCAAAAGCCGTTACACGATTTAAAAATTGTTGTATGGTGTGCTGTGTCTGGCAACAGAATTATCAGGCCATTGTTCTTCAACGAAACTGTCAACACACATGTTTACTTGCAACTCTACAATGAATTTTCAGCTCTGTTAACTCCAAACGAAAAATGTTGTGCATATCTCCAGTAAGATGGGGCAACTTCTCATAATTAGGATTTTTCCTTAGCTCGTATACATACTGAATTTACAGAAGAGAGTACCATTAGTAAGGGCTTGAGGCCAGCCCGCCCTCCCGACTTGTCACCATGTGACTTTTACCTCTGGAGATTTCTAAAGGCTAGAGTCTACCGCAACAATCCCAGATCACTTGACACATTAAAAAACAACATATGTGAAGAAATTTCGAACATTCCTCAAAGAGTACTGATAAGTGTTTTCCTTAACGTGCTTCGACGTGCGCAACTTTGCTTGGATGTTCGCGGAGAACTTTATGAACACAGACTTTAAAATCCTTTCTAAAATATGCTTATTAAACTAATAAAAGTAAATCTGTTACTTAAACTGTTAATTACATAGTAATAAATGAAACTGTACAATAAAAATGTAAGAAAGCGATGATGTACATTAATTTTCTTTATTCATATTCCTTTCAGTGCAGGGGCCGGCTTCATGTCCGCCACTCTGTAGTTTGGAATCCAGTTAGTGTACACGTAGGCAGGAGAATGCAGGCAGTATTTGCTTATTTCGTTTACGAATACACTAAAAAACGCAACAGGAGGTTTGGACTCAGTCACTGGTTAGTTCACGGCTGCTGAAAGTGGCGTTCGTGACACTGTTTATGCATTTAAGAGATGATGAAAGTAAGTTCTTTATTTTCGAATGAACAATCGTTTGATGAATTAACAGTAAAACAACGGATGCAGCGTGAACTGTTCCACTTTTCCAGGTATCTGAGCAGGGTCTGCACCCTAATTAATCTGCATTATCAATGCAGAATCGGCCACACAACACTCCGTAGAATAGTAAGGGAAGTTTGTGAATCTGTGTGGGAAGTCTTCTTCACAGAAGAAGAATGCCAGAGGATTTGATAAGCTAGTGATGTGGACAATGAAATCTGATCAATACAAGGAGGAAGTTCACTTAACATTAGAAAAAACTTCTTCACTGATTATTTTACAGACGATGTTGGCAAATACGGCAAATGAAAGAAGGAGATAGCGAGGGGGATTTATTGGTGTATATGATAAACCCCATCCCTCGAAAATTTCCTTCCTTCGTAATCTACTCTGCGCTACCACAGATGACATGTCAAAAAATGGTTCAAATGGCTCTGAGCACTGTGAGACTTAACATCTGAGGTCATCAGTCCCCTAGAACTTAGAACTAATTAAACCTAACTAACCTAAGGACATCACACACATCCATGCCCGAGGCAGGATTCGAAACTGCGACCGTAGCAGTCGCGCGGTTCCGGATAGAAGCGCCTAGAACTGCTCGGCCACCGCGGCCGGCTCGATGACATGTCAACTGATCTCATTTGTACTAAGACTGCAGCACACGCGAGGTGCCTAGTTAGCTCCACCGCCCTGAGTGGAATGCATAAGTTCTGAATAATGTTCAGCAACCTGCAGTCTTCTATAATTTTTTTCCCTGAAAACAGTATGTAGGTGATGAATCTGTTATCTTGAGGCAGCGAGGAATTGGTATTGCGTAAATAATTAAATTTTGAATTGATTTTTTCTGAACGAAACGGCACTCGCATTTTTATTAGCATAATACGAGAAACTCCACAGTTACAGTCAACTTTACAGATCACAAATAATTTCCATTCTTCACATTTTCACAGAGAATAAACAAAATAACGAGTTGCGTGTTTGCATAATTACTATCAAACTAGTTCTTAATTATGTGTCCAAAAACTAGAGATGGCTACTTAAATTCTGAACCAATACCGACCGCGGCACACAACATGTCTGTCTGTAACTGCTGATCGAGCTCTTACATATACAAACCAGACATTGCTAATTAAATTTTAGCTGATATCGATAGCGGTGGACATCTGTCCTACTTACTTGCCGATCGAGCTCTCGCCTGACAGCCGAACCACCTTGCCTGCTATCCAAGTTGGGCACGACTCGGAGATCTCCGTAATGCTTCTTCTTCTTTTCGTTCAGCAATTGTTTATTATTCTGCTGATAATTAAAGCTTTTGAAATAATGGTACGATAGCCTGCTATTGAGAGTTGGTTTACATGAAATGCAACCAAATTCACTTTTTATTTTTTCTAATAATAATAACGGAAGTTTACTATTTTTTCGCACTACTTCCGAACACAGCAGCCAATCGTGGATGGCCAACTTTCGCGGTCTTTCGGGCGATACTCGTACGATCTGTCACCAGTACCTCGTACCACATTACGTCTTCTCACTGCTGTCTTCCCAACTGCTCGAAAAAGAGCTTCTTCTAGGTGAATATGATCGCTGTAAAGCCAGAAATATTACACGAAGTACACTGAAGAGCCAGAGAAACTGCTACAACTGCATAATATCGTGTAGGGCCCCAGCGAGCATGCAGAAGTGCCGCAATACGACGTGGCATGGACTCGACTAATGTCTGAAGTACTGCTCGAGGGAATTGACACCATGAATCCTGCAGCGCTGTCCATAAATCCGTAAGAGTACCAGGGAATGGAGATCTCTTCTGAGCAGCACGTTGCAAGGCATCCCAGATATGGTCAATAATGTTCATGTCTGTGTTGTTTGTTGGCCAGCGGAAGTGTTTAAACTCAGAAGAGTGTTTAAAACTCAGAAGAGTGTTCTTGGAGCCACTCTGTAGCAATTCTGGACGTGTGGGGTGTCTCATTGTCCTGCTGGGATTGCCAAGTCCGTCGGAATGCACAATGGACATGAATGGATGCAGATGATCAGACAGGATGCCTACGTACGTGTCATCTGTCAGAGTCGTATCTAGACATATCAGAAGTCCCATATGACTCCAACTGCACACGCCCCATGCCATTACAGAGCCTCCACCAGCTTGAACAGTCCCCTGCTGACTTGCAGGGTCCATGGATTCATGAGGTTATCTCCATACCCGTACACATCCATCCGCTCGGTACAACATGAAACGAGGCTTGTCCGACCGGGCAATATGTTTCCTGTCATAAACAGACCACTGTCGGTGTTGACGGGCTCAGGCGTGGTTCAAAATGGCTCTGAGCAATATGAGACTTAACATATGAGGTCATCAGTCCCCTATAACTTAGAACTACTAAAACCTAACTAACCTAAATACATCACACACATCCATGCCCGAGGCAGGATTCGAGCCTGCGACCGTAGCAGCCGCATGGTTCCAGACTGAAGCGCCTAGAACCGCACAGCCACCGCAGCAGGCTTGAATACGCATGCCTATACCAGTTTCTTTGGCGCTTCAGTGAATATCTCCATTGAAATGTGTGCATTTATGTATTTTCTGGTTGCAATGCGATAAAGTATTGAATACAATGAACCGGCGGAGGTATCAGAATTTATTTTCAACTGTTATTGTTAACTGAAGATGAAATGGCTCTCGCCAGGTAGCAAAGAATTTGCTGCTTAGCACTGTTTCAAGTTTTAAATAACCACATTCGAGTAAAACCGCCAGCACTAGAAGATCATCTCTCTCCTGCTTCGGTTTCGCAGCAAAAACCTCAAAAAACATTACACACTCTTGAAATCACGCGGTTCTGTTCTTAATCCTATCATGATAGTCCTAGTTGGTGTGTCCCATATTTCAGGTTTTTTTCACCTCCTTAATTTACAAATAAACATCCAAACCGGCTGTATCCGACGGCAGCTGTTGCTGGGCTTGCGAACGCGTGTGCATGGCCGCTTCACCTCAAACGACAGCTTCTTCGCTGATATCGCTGTAATGGGGAGTGGCTGGCGAGGACAAAATTCTCTCTCTGCGTTCTCGCAGCTAGTTCGCATCATCGCCGCCGTAGTGTACGCGGCTCCATTGTTTTACATGCATTGCTGAAGCGCGCGAGAAAATGACGCAGCGAGTTCGCGATAATAATCGCTCATACGCATCTAGCTTTATAGGTGACACAAGAACACGGCGGGTTACTTTACAAATACTGTTAATGTGTAACGCGGAGCAATGTCGGAAGTGGCCGGCGAGGGGTATGTCGGAAATGCAAGATGCTCTGTCGAAAGCTGATTCTAAGTGACTAATGACTGAACTGCGGCGTCTCGTTTTGTAGCCCTGAATTTAAAATCATGCCCGAAGCTAACAACAACCTCGTGGTGGACAGTGTACCCGAGAAAATGCGGTCAAAAGTCTGTGGCAGAACTAAAATCACAATCGCTTTGTTCACAGCGGTTACAGCTAGCCTCTACGAACAAATCCAAGACAGAAAAAATTCAATTTCACCGTTAAAAGCAAACTGTAACTTCTCGCTCTCATTTGTTATCTGAAACTATTCGCACACTGACCAACGGCCTTGCCGCAGTGGTAACACCGGTTCCCGTCAGATCACCAAAGTTCAGCTCTCGGGCTGGGCTAGCACTTGGATGGCTGACCATCCGCTCTACCGAGCGCTGTTGGCAATCGGGGTGCACTCAGCCCTTGTGAGGCAAACTGAGGAGCTACTTGATTGCGAAGTAGCGGCTCCGGTCTCGTAAACTGACACACGGCCGGGAGAGCGGTGTGCTGACCACCTGCCCCTCTGTCTCCGCGTCCGGTGACGGCTGTGGGTTGGGGATGACACGGCGGCCGGTCGGTACCGTTGGGCCTTCATGGCTTGTTCGGGAGGAGTTTACTCTCACTCTGACTACTCGAGCTGTCGCGTTACCAACCGATGAGCACTTGGTTGCACTTTATAGGCGACGCAGGGAGATTCCAAGCGGAAAAAAAAAGTTACAGGAAGAAAAATAAGAGCACATAAGAAAGTGAATACAATGATGAAAATGACCCTGCAAAGAACTAGAAATAAACAAAATACTTTTAAACTAATTAACTGAATAAAAACAATTATCAAACTATTTTGATTAGATTTAGAAATAAAAAAACTACATTTGAAGCGATTCGAACGTCCAAGCTTCTGCATGCCAGGGTTATACGCTAACCATTGCATTACGCCACAATACTGGATTAAGTAGTTACGTTTTATGACTGTGACGCCCAGTTGTAGCTATGAATTTGAGCCTTCAAAGATTCGGTTACACGCAATGTCGTGGGAAGATTATCTAATGTAAGCCCATCTCTGTTATTTTGATAACTGTATATGTGACGCTGAATCGTGTGTTGTGCGGAAGTATTCGGTATTGTTTGGTTAGTGCTGTGTATGACACGTGTGTATTTCATTAGGATCGTTGTGGACGTATGCGCACGCATATGCGTGTGTGTGTGTGTGTGTGTGTGTTGTTTTTGTTGTGGTTATCATTTGTGATGAAATACGAAATAAAAGTGCCAGACCCATGATTCAGGACCCAAACACATTAAGAAAGAATGCTGGACAAGTAACTGGAAGTGTACTGACCGATTGTTAAAGCGAACGGTTCGGGCGTGACGCTGAGCGCTCTGAGTGGAGGCAAGTAGCTGCAACGCTTGAAGCGTCATTACCAGGTAATTTTAATCGGAGACTATAGATTTTACAGTGCCGAAGGTGTACAGCGCCCGATTTTTTGTTCTGTCTCACGAATTCAAACAAGATTCCATAGAAACTGATGGAACAGTTATCCAATATACTATTTGCGACTTACGAATTTTGTTCGATAAAAAACACCAGCGACATCACATCAGGCAACACATTTATTTCCAACTTTAAGCATTAAAAGAACACACTCTTCAAACAAAGAAAAAATCACGCGCAACATCTATTACGGAATGAATCTGAACAGTGTGCTTTAAAAAGCCAAAATATGAAGGAATTCAAAGTAGATTTATATGCAGCTCTTACAAAAGCAGGAATTCTACTCAGTAGGATGAACATCCAGTCTTCAAAGGATTTCTTTAAAAAAAACACAAAGATGACCATGCTTGATGAGTGTGTTTTAAGAAAAAGGTATATTAAGCATGTTTACCACGAAGTCATACAAAGAATCAAGGAGAAAGTGTCTGACTGCGATGTGAGAATAATTCTGGATGAAACCATAGCCTCAATGCAACGATAAGTTGTGGACATTTTAGTTTCTGCAGGAGGCAAAGTTAAGTCCATTTTCTTAAAAAACGTATGAGTCGCAGAAAGCTAGTGCCAGTACAGTAATGCAATCAACCACGGACTTCTGTCAAAACCTGTGGCCCAGTGGTACCGCGTTTGAAAAAATTCTGCTGGTGATTACGGACAAAGCTCCATACGTGTTAACCAATTGAAGCATGTGACATGGTTAGTCCATGCCCTTCGCAGGGTTTGTGAATCCATAAGGAACTAATGCGACATCGCAGATCAATTAATCTCTGCCCTGAAGAAGAGTCTACTGAGTGCTCCGAGTCATGTTGTTACCTACAGTAAAATCATTGGCCTGTCCATTCCAAGTTTCCTAGTCATTGCTGGCTGGCGATCTTGGATTAAACGTACTGTTCTGTTGTGTGAGAATTTTTACAAGATTAAATAGTTTGTCTTTTCTTTGGATCCAGCCGGCGCAGGCGCAATTTCCAACGCACAACAGCGTCTACTATCGGAGAAAATTTATTATTTGTAAACAGAACTATTTTATATCCATAGTTACAAGTACCTGACTGCAGCTATTAAACGATTAGAAGAACAAGGTCTTGAAAAGGAAAAACTATGAGACATTTTTGTTTCCGTCGGGGTGCAGTTAGATAGCTTTGCCAAACACAAACTTGAGTCTAGTATTCCGAAGAAAACCGATATTGAGGGGTGTGTTACATTTGCAGAGGTGCCATTCGGAGTAAATGCACAGTTTGCCCCACTGGCTTCTGTGGGCATCGAAAGAAAAATGGTTCAAATGGCTCTGAGCACTATGGTACTTAACATCTGAGGTCATCAGTCCCCTAGAACTTAGAACTACTTAAACCTAACTAACCTAAGGACATCACACACATCCATGCCCGAGGCAGGATTCGAACCTGCGACCGTAGCAGCAGCGCGGTTCCGGACTGAAGCGCCTAGAACCGCTCGGTCACCGCGGTCGGCCCATCGAAAGAAGCCTTAGCTTCTACACAGATATTCTACACTGTCCAGTCCCGTTAATGTGACCAGCTCTTCAAAGACTGAATAGCCACCTATTGCAGCGCGGATCGCTAACGGCCGTGCAGATAGTCAATGAGGCTCTGGAAGATACCGACAGGAATGTGGAGCCATGCCGACTCAACTGCCGTGGACAGCTGCGCTCGGTTTCTCGGATGAGCATCCATTGTGCGAACAGCCCGATAGAATGGTTCAAATGGCTCTGAGCACTATGGGACTTAATATCTATGGTCATCAGTCCCCTAGAACTCAGAACTACTTAAACCTAACTAACCTAAGGACAGCACACAACACCCAGTCATCACGAGGCAGAGAAAACCCCTGACCCCGCCGGGAATCGAACCCGGAAACGCGGGCGCGGGAAGCGAGAACGCTACCGCACGACCACGAGCTGCGGACAACCCGATAGAGCTGGTCCCATATATTCTCGATTGGGTTTGAATCCGAGGAGTTTGGTGGCCAGGAAAGTACGGTAAACTGATCCTGGTACTTTCCGAACCACGTCTGTTCACTGCGAGCTGTGTGACACCTTTCATTGTCCCGAGCGATGTGACACCTTTTATTCTCCTGCAGGTAAATGCCATCGTGCCTACGAAAAGCAAACTGTGTGTAGAGGTGGACATTGTCCTTAAGGATAGATGCATACGTGTGTTGATCCACCGTGCCTTCGAGAATGACAGGATGACCCAGGGAATGCAACGAAAACTTTCGCCCGACCGTAGCTCTCCATCCTCCTGCCTGAACCCTTCTAACGGTCGTTTCGTGGTGTTTGCTTGGAGCATAACACGCGATTCATCTGAAAAGGCCACCTGTCTCCACTCAGTGAACGTCCAGTTACTTACGGTTTTGGCGTGCAAATTCTAGCTTTCCTCGCCGGTGAACAGCAGTCAGCGTGGGTGCGTGAACCAAGCGCCTCCTGCGGAGGCCCATAAGCATCAGAGATAGTTGAACGGTCGTTGGCAAGGCACTGTTGGTAGACTCTTGGTTCATCTGGACGGTCAGTTGCTCTACAGGTGCACATCTACGCGTCCGTGCTCATCTCTGCATCGGTCGTTCAATCCTGTCATCTATGGCACGTGGTGCACCACAGCTGCTTGGCGCCAGTTTTGGATAGCGCCATTTTGGCAAGCGCGGTATACTTTATTTAACCACGGTGACACGCGAACAGTTTACAAACTTAGCCGTTTCGGAAATGCTTCCACCCTTGGCCCGAAAGCCAATGATTATGTCCTTTTGGACGTCAGATAAATCGCCCATTTCCGTGTTGTGACCAACTACTGTACTGCTTCCCGCGAGCTCCCGACACACTTTACACACCCTTCACTGCTAGTGCTGCCACCGACCATCTGTGAGTGGTTACTGCACGTTGGCGTCGAATATAGGCGGTGGTCTCATTAATGTGACTGAACTGTGTATCTCCTGATGGATTTTTGTCCCTTATTTTACCACATTTTCCTTTCCTTTTTTCATTTGAAATTTGCATGAAAAAACCGTAACCCTGGTCATCAATCAGTCTTCAGACTGGTCTGATGAGGCCCACTGTGACTTCATCTTGCATATAACACCGTTGATAGTTTTTCATATATGTGCCAGTCTCTCTTTTTCCCCTACTGTTTTCGCCATGTACGGCTCACTCGCGTATCATTGAAGTTATTCCACGATGGCTCAACCCATGTCCTGCCAATCACCCTGTCCTGCTTTTGGCCAGTGTTTTCCATACACTCATCTCGCCTATTCTGCGGTATACCACCGCTTTTCTTATCTTAGCAGTTCCCTTAATTTTCAGCACCCGTCTGTAACACATCTCACACGCTTCGATTCCCTTCTTTTCCTGTTCTCCAACAATCCGTGATTCACTTCCACGCAATGCTCTACTCTAGACGTAAAATGTAAAAAATTTCTTCCTCAAATTAAGGCCTATATTTGATACTAGCACACACTGTAAGGCACTCTTTATTTTCAAAACACATTTTATTTCCACATTTTCCCGATTTAAATTTTATCTCGCATCCGCAGATAGCAGCATTCAATGCTTCAGGCAGTACCGCAGAAAGCAAAGCAAGGCTGCATTCACATTGAAGGCACCGACAACGGCCGTCAGACGTCGCCACCAGAGGTCGCCCAGTAACATCGGTCGACAGCTTAGTCACAGTGAGTCCCATCTCCTTCGACAGTTTTTGGCGGGGTGAAGGAGGTTAGGTTAAGTTCGAATATATTCTATAAAAGAAGCAGGACTGGTTTTAACCTCCAAGGGTGGGTGGATACCACAACGCCTTCGTGCTTGGAGACGAGTACGACAGTTTGGCTTTGCTATTAGACTGAAATCGAATGCATGTAAATGAGCTATATCTGTTTCGAAACGAACGTGGCGAGTACTGTAAACTCTGTCCTCAGTTGTTGGAATTACCAGACAAGTTTTACGAATATACCAGATGAAGGGAGAAGCGATCTGTTACATACTCGAGATGATTCGCAGCGATCTTGAAAAGCAAGATTACAGACCCTGTTTTGGTGAATTTATTTGAAGTTGGGCTGACATACATCAATTAACCTTCAATGACTGTCATTCAGCACACGTGTGAAAGACAAACATAAGGTTTAGAATAAGATACCCTGGACACCCAAAGCACTGAAAAGTGGAAAAACATACACCTTATTTGCAAACAACTTCATGTAACAGACTCACCATCATACTTGCAAGAAAACGCCAGTAAGCAGTAAAAATAATTTGTGGATGGTAATGCCACAACGCAAAACGACCCGCTGCAGTAGCTTTAAGCATAAGATACACCATACTTCTTACTTGAACAAATTTTTTTGGAGCATTATTTACGCCTTTTGTAAGATTTCCGATACAGATTTTGCCGATTTGTGGTTTGCAATAAACCTGCGAATCAGTCCGCAGGTTCCGAACTACAGGCCCGATTATAATTTTCATCCTCAGGTTACCACAAATTCCTTCCTTGACTAAACTTACAGTTTCTCAAACCCAATGTTTCGTGTTGTGTCGACCAGTAAGACCGGCGAAAATAAACTGATTTGAATCTCACCTATTGTCGTCCGAAGTATGTACATTCGGGCGATGAGATCGGCTACCTTGTGACCGCCCCACGTTAAGGCGTACAGATTTGAAAAGATCGGACGTCTTTGGCCGTTGTCGGTAGTCGGCGGAAGCTACCGAGATGCTGCCATTCTGACCGCAGCCTAAGATATCAATTCCCACGCTGGCTGCGGCAACAGCTGGACCATCTGGCGTTGCCAGTAGACGGAGGGGTGAGGCGCTACTGCTAGCTGTGAGAACGAAGCAAGTGATTTTGTTTAAGAAATAAAAGCTACTTTTTCCACTACAGATATTAGAAGCACTTTCTTACAACAACAACGCGACGCTGTCGATTAAATGAACAATGTTTAAGATAACGGAGTTGTACGAACAGCTACGATGTTTTATGATTGTAATGATCTAGACTACTCGCCAGTCGCCAAAAGGACGCCTTCCAAACTAGTTCAGTCGTAAGACCATGTACTGAAGAAAACGCTAGATTTGAGTTAATAAGTGATATATTGTTTCATTATTATCAGAGTACGGTGTTTCCGTAAATAAATACATCATAAGGGCTTCCACGAACATATTTCAACAAATATAGCTTCCATCGTCATCACTTAGAATTACAGGCTATAAAATTGCTCTTTCCAGAGAATCCGATGGCACTGATACTGCTTCTGCGAGGGAAATCCAGTACGAGAGCTTTGCGACAAAGCAGGTAGGACGAAATCCTGTGCGACGACTCACTAGGATAATACAAGGCCGGCTTGTCTTAATACCTACAAATCTCGGATGGAAAAGCAACAGAGCAGTCTTACTGCACGTATCTTATGCCATCTTCTACCAACTCACTAACTAAATTTAGACGCTTCAAGAAGTTTTAGCAAAGTGGGGGTAATCTTACAACTTCTTTCAGTGAGAAATGTCTTCTTGAGCCTGCTTATTATACCCTCCTTGCTTCGTGAATCATGCATGATTTTACTTTATTTCGTCTACTAAATGGTCCCCAAGTTTGATAAGTTTACCACTAATATCATTTCTGCTACTCCTCATAACTTTCGTCTTTCTTTCGCGTACTCTTACGGCATATTCTGCGATCGTTAGAACGTTCGTTCCATTCAGCAGGTCCTGTAATTTTTCGTCACAGTTCACAGTATAGCAATGTTAGCAGCAAATCACATAATTGATTCCGTCCACACTGAATTTTAATACCACTCCTAAACCTTTCTTTTACTTCCGTAACTGATTCTTCGATGTGCATGATGAACGGTAGGCGCGAAAGACTGCAGGCTTGCCTTACGCCCATATTAAGGCAAGCACTTTACTCTTGGTCTTCCATTCTTATTGTTTTCTTTTGCTTCTTGTACTTATTGTAGTTTACCCGTTTTTCCCTAATGCTACCATGCAAAAATATCTTATTCTAGATGTTCAATAAACATTCTTCATCTGAACTCTAGATCAACGTGTTCTTACTGTGGGTGTAGTCCAGCGACGACGTTACATCGCCAAACTGTAACAGTAACAACTAAATTTTGTACCGTATGTATTCGATACTGTCGACACACATACCTGCTGCTAATTATTCGCTATCAGTTGCTTTTACTGAGTACCATTACTTGCAAGAGTTCTTTTTATATTTGTCGTGGACACTCCTCTTCCGACTGCGGACGACCGTGGACACGAATCACACTTTGGTTTATTTCCTGTCCCTTTTCTACCAAAAATGTCCGTAATTTCAGCTTCTTGATGACTCCATTACGCAATGAGAAAAATGAATTAAATTACTGTTATCATCAACTCACATGAATAGTGTAACTAATCATTGCGAACTAGAACTAATCTTTCCTTTATGGTCAGAACATAAATTAATCTTGCAGTCTAACTAACTGATGTCGGGAGTTCCAGTGCAGGTCACTTTACGCCATCTACTGCTTGTGCACGGTTTGAATTCGCCGAAACGCATATGGGAGTAAGGCCCACATTACACTGTAAAAGATCTTTGTCAGATATATTTCATAAAAGATGTTTTATAAAATCTTTGACTGCGTCTGGGGTACTTTTATCACATCTGCTATAAAAGAAAGAGCGTGGTCCTAGCTTCTTTAAAAGATTTGTCAAAGAACTTTGACACTCAGATATTGCCGACTTTGCCCGAGACAGACACAAAGTGAATGCGGGAAATAAAACACAACGAGTGACAAAGTAAGTATTCGTTAGCGTGTGTCACCACAGACTAGGTCCGCTGAGAATAAGAAATTGGAGGAACTCGTAGAACTACGGAGTCGACACGCACGCCGAGCAGGGAAGAAGACAGGCGAGTAAAAGAAATGTTTCCATCACCTCAATTCCATTGCGGATAACGAGTGGGAGGAATACGAAAACTACTCTCTCGGTCCTAGCCGGGCACGTATCTTCGTGCGACAAAGAAAAACATGCGAGTAACGAAACTCGTGGCATATTCATTACTCCGCAACGAATGCTTACTATATCTAGCAGCTGCATTACACTGTCTTCTCTGCGACGTAGTTGCCGTTAACTGACTGCAAGAGTTGCAACTAACAACAACCTCATTCCTCATACTGCCACTCTAATTATACCGATCTGACAAACGGATCACCATTAAACCGTGTCACATGCAGCCGGCCAGTGTGGCCGAGCGGTTCTAGGCGCTTCAGTCTGGAACCGCGCGACCGCTGCGGTCGCAGGTTCGAATCCTGCCTCGGGCATGGATGTGTGTGATGTCCTTAGGTTAGTTAGGTTTACGTAGTTCTAAGTTCTAGGGGACTGATGACCTCAGATGTTAAGTCTCATAGTGCTCAGAGCCTCTTTCAACTCTTAACATGCGAACTGCCTACTTCTGCGCCGAGCGCCATCTCACGAACTTACGTAACAACCGCAGTTTATACATACCGATACCTTTCCTTTTTTTTGCCACAGACTGGAAGGCAATAAAGGTTGTCAGTTATTGTATACATATTATCAACAGTCACAATCGCGTTTCTTCTGCTCAGTTACAACAGTTTCGACTTAGATCATCTCAGACCAGCAGCCGCATCTGCACCTGTTTCTACAACTATACTCCATAAGTCACTTTATGGTCTGTTGCGGAGAGTACTTTGAGTATCATCTCCATGCCACCCCCTCTCTCCCACAATTTCCTCTTCCATCCGTGAATGGTGCGCGGGAAGAACAAACATAGATGAGCCGACGTATGAGGTCGAATTTATCTGATTCTTTCATCATTGTCATTTGGCGAGAAGTTATATGATACCTGGCTCTTCCTGGAACGTACGCTCACGGAATTTTAACAATAAACCTCTCCGTGACGCACAGTATACAAACTTAAGATGGCAGACATGCAAGTAGTAACTGAAAAAGGTGCAACTTCAGACACACCTTGTCCTTCGAAGATAAAGCACATTGATTTCCTACTACTTAAAATGGGGATGTGAATGAGGTGGGAAGTAGAATGCGGGGGAAGAACTATTAACAACAGGAAGTATGCCCTGTGACCCGAAAAATCATTGATATGCCAAGCAAACGGTGTCAAGAGAAGTTTATACGACCACAGCACGTACGATATTTAATCAAGGTCGATTGAAAAAAAAAAGTGTAGATCGACTATAACTGTTTGGCGCTATTCTTTGTATATTTGGTGACGAAGAAGATACGAACCACATAAACAACGTTAGGACGTCCCGAAAAGAAAGCCTCAATTTAGAGAATGCTAAAAATGGCTCTGAGCACTATGTGACTTAACTTCTGAGGTCATCAGTCGCCTAGAACTTAGAACTACTTAAACCTAACTAACTTAAGGACATCACACACATCCATGCCCGAGGCAGGATTGGAACCTGCGACCGTAGCGGTCGCTCGGCTCCAGACTGTAGCGCCTAGAACCGTACGGCCACTACGGCCGGCTTAGAGAATGCTAAAACAGTTTTGTGCTACTGGGGAACAAAGGACCCCAATGCGTTATTACTCTACAGACGGCAACGGAATCAAAGATTATTACCTTCCGTATAAAGTTCTGATTGAAGTAGCAGTGTCCGTGTAATCAGCTAGTGGAATTTAGATCCTATGAATAACTGAAGCTGTGTTTTTCTGCCGTGGACATCACCACAATATTTTTTACCACGAAAGAGCCTGAGGAGAGCTGCAGCACGAGAGCACACAAAAATACGGCAACGACGATCATGAATATCAGACTGGAGAACAATCGTAATATAGAAAAGTTTCGCCTGTGGCAGTGACTTCATCTACCCCAAACACGACAGAAGACAAAATGGATGTAAACATGTACTGCTCACATACAGCGAATTTTACGACTGATTTATGAAATTATACTACTTATTTTACAAACAAATTAAATTTATTTTTATGTGCAAGTGCAAAAATGTTGTTGTAAATATGTGCAAACCATTGTTCGTAGATAACGCTCAATACTACTGGTAATATACATTTAAAAACTAGGGACGTCCATTTGATCGTGGAACCAAAGGCCAATAAGACAGAAAAAAAGGATGAGTCGCTTTCCACCTTTTCGAACTCGAGCGCTTGGGGCGTGCATCGATCGCTTCCGCACGCAGTCTAATGAGGTGCGGGAGAGACAGCTGACAGTCTCGCAGCCTTGTCAAGGTCGCGCACACTGAATAGCGGGCACGTCGTTTAGGGAACACGCAACGACAGATACGTAGTCGTTCGCTGTTGCCAGCACGCGATCGCGTTTCAGTAAACTGAGCGCGACGCAGAAAAACTGAATTACTTATCGTTGAAGAAGGCAAAGAACAACTTTAATAACATCAGCGGTGAGGACGTGTCACCGTACTGCTCTGGTGTAGAAGCCAGTCAGTGTTTGGACGCTGTGACATCAGGAAGTACGCCGCGGCAGAGCGCTTATTTACTCCGGAGTGTTGTTTACGCTCGAGCGAAGTGTCAACTGAACTGTAAGTAACATGTCTTTGTCGAGGGGAGAACTTTGAAATTTAGTTCTGAAAGGGACACCGACAAGGCTATCTCCTCATGCTATTCTGAAATGGCTACTTAATGATAACTTGCTTGATGAGGAAATGATAGGTATTCAAGTTGACAACGCTGTAAATCTATGTACTATATAAAGACAAGTCGTTGTTTCACGTTGTTACGAAAAATCTAGATCAGTGTTTGACCAGTTTGCTTCATATTTTTACATGACACCTTTGTAAAACAGTCGGTCGGACATAGAAAGAAGCCTAACTTCAACTGTGCAATAGGAAGAAATGTTCTGACGCGGAAAAATATAGATGATGTCGAAACTGGTCCAATAGAAAGAAGCGCCAAACGTAATTAAACAACACGCAAAGGTTTCCAGGGCCAAGTAAGGAAAGAAAAATGGAAAATAATACAAATCAGGAATTGGGAATTAAATCTAACCCTGGAGGGTAGCAAAGTCCTGCTCAAGGGGTCGTGGGCGTAAATAGTGGCTTCAGTTTAATATCTTTAAATGGTACAACCAGAATCTGCATCATGCCCATCATCTGCTATGGTAAAAATATCACACGGAACAAAAACAATTCGTAAAAGGGCATTTAAAAGATGCTCACGTTGAAATGATACAAAATGGCTGCAACACATACATAGCTCACGTAGAGACTTCGCACCACGGTTACTAGAATACTTTTCAGTATACGTGCTTCGAATCAAACAGCAGATCGCTAGGACTGACAGCAGAGAAAGAAGGAACGAAGTACAGACATTTCTGCCGAACGGATCTAGGACACTTGTACTCACCTCAAATTGTAACTGATGCAGTGTGTGTTAGCGTTGTATCGACGATTATTTTCGTAGTACTGTCGCTTGATTGGGACTCCCATTAAATCGTCGTTGCTTGTCGCCTGGCTCATTTCTCATATTTCTTTCGTGTTGCTAATTGTGACTTTCGTAAATAAATTATCGTTGTTTTGATAGCGCTTCATAAAAGTGTTGCCGGCCGATGTGACCGAGAGGTTCTAGGCGCTTCAGTCCGGAACCGCGCGACTGCTGCGGTCGCAGGTTCGAATCCTGCCTCGGGCATGGGTGTATGTGATGTCCTTAGTTTAGTTAGGTTTAAGTAATTCTAGGTTCTAGGGGACTGATGACTTTAGATGTTAAGTCCCATAGTGCTCGGAGCCATTTGAACCATAAAAGTGTTGAAAAATTACTTCTAAAAACGTAGTACAATAATTTGTAATAAAATATACCAAATATTCTCGCAATTAAATAAAAATAAATGTTGTCTTCTTTTGAAATTGGCTGAAAGTAAATGAAACAAGCCGCCCAGTGCATGTCTGAATACCAAGGGTTCCGTAATACAATATCATACGCCTAAGAAAAGTGAAATTTATTTTTAATTAAATGTACTTTATTCCTTGTTTATTCACTAATTCAGAATTGCATAGAATGTAGATTCTTTTATAATAAATACACCATGTTAACGATTAATAAATGCAAAACCTGAAAACTATTTTCAGGAACAGATCGATAACTAATTGAACAAGATGCAGCTAGTAACTCTGAGAAATTCGAAAAATGTTCGGATGTGTTTGAAATCTTATGGGACTTAACTGCTAAGGTCATCAGTCCCTAAGCTTACACACTACTTAACCTAAATTATCCTAAGAACAAACACACACACACCCATGCCCGAGGCAGGACTCGAACCTCCGCCGGGGTCAGCCGCACAGTCCATGACAGCTCAGCGAGAAATTCGAATGAAGATCTACTACTTTACTAAATGACGATACAGTCGTACGTAGCTTAACGAGCATAATTCGCTTTTGAGTCTTACGTGCAATTCGAAACATTCGTTATGCGAAACATATTTTTCTTTAGGAATTCACGTAAAAATAGGAAAATGCATCTCATTCCCGAAAAAAATACTAAAAAATATATAAAGCAGTAATATAATGCATAATAATTAACATACTTTTCTACAGGAAAGTTGTCTAAAAGCGTTTGTTTTTGCCTACACTTCAAAATGAGCGCTAAACACAGGTGTCAGGTTGAATGAAACACGTTTCTACAAATTTGCCAATGGACAACTTTAGAGAATTCGTGTTGGTTAGCGACGACAAATCTAAAATGAAGTTCATAAACAGGTATTGCAAGGGCATAATTTAACACGAGTCTTTGAAGTTAGGAGAGCTTGCAACAACGGCACAAAGAGCTTCCAATATCGTCGAGGAGGCCACAATAGATACCGAAGACAACACCTGCAACGTGAGGCATGTCGCTAACAGGGTAACCGAATACTGCATTATTATTTGTCGGGTATTCTAATGTACACGGCGAAAGGTCACAGAACAGCAAGTGACGTATTGCCCAACTAGAGCAGCTGAAGGGGTCTATCTGAATCAGAAGGGATTTTTGAAGCGCTTACCGAAAACTAAAGAAAAGGCAAACTCGTTAAGCGATTCAGTTTTTTACAAAATTGCGTTTGTATTGTTCGTTAGCCGAATGACTTTATAGAAGGTGATCGTTAAGCGAGGTGTCTACTTTCTTAATCGTAATAATATTACTGATGTAGACATTACGCTGTTTATTTTTCCGCGTTTTCTGTTATCTCGTAATGTCTTTCCCGCAGACCAAAAACCATGCCATAAAGAGTGAAGTCAACATCAGTAACATCATGATTCAGCGATTATATGCAGATGCATAGCGTTTTATCGGCATAACTGCAGTTTGATCATTAATGACTAACCTCTGCCGGCCGTTGTGCCCGAGCAGTTCTAGGAGCTTCAGTCCGGAACCGCGCTGCTGCTGCTTGCTCGAATCCTGCCTCGGGTATGGCTGTGTGTGATGTCCTTAGGTTAGTTAGGTTTAAGTAATTCTAAGTCTATGGGACTGATGACCTCAGATGTTAAGTCCCATAGTGCTTAGAGCCATCTGAACTAATGTCTCTCGCCGGTAGTATTTAAAATGATAATTGGCAATTATCACAATTTTACTTTAAAAGGTAAACAGGGCGATACAAGCGATATGTCATGAGTGCCACTTAGCCAGATAAAATAACAAAGTGTTGTAGGTCCTACACTCCATTAAAAATACAGCAATTTCAGTGAGAAGGCGGTGTCTGTTTGTTTATTAATAATTTGTCAAATCATGGTTCTGTTTTTGAGACGCAAATGGCCAAATCATTTTCTAACTGAAGCCCTTTTCTTTCCTTGGTTTTTATGTTCACTATTGAACAGAGCGCTAATTCATGTAATAGGATGTGGCGAATAGTAATAACAATTTCAAAACTTCCTTTGCCAGCTGAGGATATTCTTTGCTCTTCATCCAGAAGACGCCAGTCTATTTTAAGCATGCTTTCAGCAGAAAAATCTAAGTATTTCATCTTCGTGCTCAGATCAGCCAGTTGTACTGACATAACCAAAAAAGGATTTGGCTCAAATGGCTCTGAGCACTATGGGACTTAACATCTGAGGTCATCAGTCCCCTAGAACTTAGAACTACTTAAACCTAACTAACCTAAGGACATCACACACATCCATGCCCGAGGCAGGATTCGAACCCGCGACCGTAGCGGTCGCGTGGTGCCAGATTGAAGCGTATAGAACCGCTTGGCCACAACGGCCGGCCCAAAAAAGGTTTTGTATCCATCTATGCCCGTTGTCAGCTTCAGTATTCAGATTTGGAAAGTAACTTAATAGTTTTTCTGCGGGGAATGTGAGAACGTACGACCATCGCCTGACCATTCCAACTTCTTCGGTAATCTTGTGAACGCAAGGGAAAGACCCAATCATCATCTTTTGGAAAGACGTTGACCACAAAAGAAGTTTCGCGAAGAATCCTTTGATTTTATTCTTGTCCGTTACAATTTTTTCTTCTCTTGGAGGCTCCTATTGAAAATATTTAGGTGGTTAAAAAGATTTGCTAGAAATACTAATTTTAATAGCCAAACAGAGCCTCCAAAATAATCTGGATAACCAGATTTAGAAGCTAGTAAGATCAACAATAATTCAGCTTTTAGTACCAGAACTCGTGTGAATATAGTCAGTTTGGAAAGGCACCTAACCTCTGTGTGATAAGGTGAGTCTGAGGGAGCGAATCTATGTCTTGACAAATAATACAAAGCAAAGTTCGCAACCCATCACCTTTCGAAGAGCTAACAACTACGATCACCTCAAAGCACATCATTTAAATCGGAAGGTAAAACCGTGTCTGCCAGATATTGTCGATAAAGAAAGCAATGTTTCCATGAAACATTGGGCATTAATTGATTTTTAATTTCGCAAAGAGCCCACTTTTATTCTCAATCATAGCTTTAGCACCATCGCTTTACTGGTGATAAATTTTGTGCGATAAATCTCGTAGTTGCGAGTACTTTTTAAAACATGTAGTGCAAACACTGGCCAGCAGTGTTCGCAGTTAGTGCTTTCGAAAATAAAGTGTCTTCCATACTACTTTCATCTGCTTCAAAGCGCACAAATATCATAAATTGCGCACAATCTGAAACATAAGCAGTTTCATCGTACTTATTTAATTTTTTCGAATAATTGTTTTCGAATGTCACCTGCCATACCGTTTATTCTGCTTCACGTAGTATCTGGAAACGGCATGCTTTTCAGCTTGTTTACGTCTTGCTTACATAACACGATTTCAACCACATCCAAAGCCGATTGCAAAATAAAATTCTCGGCATCTGTATGCACACCTTTAGTGACTCGATATGAGACTCGGCAGCTAACTAAGTAATAACGCTTTCTCGTTGACACTAGATACCTAAAATCAGAGAAAAGATATTGTTCAATGAGAGAAACAAATACAGTAACATATTTTTAATGAGCAAATGACACTACTGGTTTATTACCTGAGACATAGTAGTTTGCTGCTGGTTAATGGTTTTCCCATTTCCTTTCTAAGAAGCGTCCTTGAAATGTTTAGTTGGGAGGCAGGCGTAAGCTCAGAGGCGTCTTTAGGGCTATGCAGCTACCTAGGGCGATGGATTTTAAGGGGCGGCAGGCTTCAAGTATTGGATTTATGCTGTTACTGCTTTTTGTAAAACATTTCATTCGCGGCTCCTGTGAAGAGGATGCGAACTTAACACAAAATGAAGTGGATATGAATAATATTGGCTACAATCAGATCAAATTTCGTGAACGGTCCGGTCAGGCAACAGAAAAAGGGTCTTGTGTAATTATGTTACGCCATGACAATGTGACCGTTATTTGCTTTATTCAGCCGGCCGCGGTGGCCGAGCGGTTCTAGGCGCTTCAGTCCGGAACCGCGTGACTGCTACGGTCGCAGATTCGAATCCTGTCTTGGGCATGGATGTGTGTGATATCCGTAGGTTAGTTAGGTTTAAGTAGTTTTAAGTTCTAGGGGGCTGATGACCTCTGATGTTAAGTCCCATAGTGCTCAGAGCCATTTGAACCATTTTATTTTATTCAGTGTCGTTCCTTCTCATGTGGTATAAGTTAGGAACGCAAATTTCGTTGCTCGCAATTAAGGTTTGTGATGGGAGACGCCGCTAATACTGTCATAGAAGTAGCCAGTGTTGACACTAAACAATGCCCGCCCATTCATACTTCAAATTAAAAAAAAAGTCATTCTAACAGCCGGTCGCTTGGGTGGCATTTCAGTTCAATTTAAAACTGTAAGGAGTACAGTTTTTTAGTGCGTAGTTTGGAATTTATATTTTAGTGCTAATTAAAATGAGTGACAGTCGGAGAAGAGTAAGTGGTTCCCGGCACCGGATACTCGCTAAAGAAAGGATATAAACAAAGACGAAATTGTGAGAAAGAGTGCAAAAATTGATGTGCTATTTAAAAATCAAACCTAGCCAGCTAGTTCAAACTCCAGCTCTTATTTATGAACATCAGTGTGTATTAATGTAGTGAACAGTATCGAAAATAGTGCAGTGTGTGATTTATCTGAGTAAGTTGTTTCCGATATTGGAAACAATGTTGGCGCGGAAGCAGTTATTTTAGTTGACCCAAATGATGCATACAAGACGAATGATGATAGTGACTCAGTGCCGGCCACTGTGGCCGAGCGGTTCTAGGCGCTTTAGTCCGGAACCGCATTGCTGCCACCGTCGCAGGTTCGAATCCTGCCTCGGGCATGGATGTGTGTGAGGTCCTTAAGTTAGTTACGTTTAAGTAGTTCTACGTCTAGGTGACTGATTATCTCAGATGTCAAGTCCCATAGTGCTTAGAACCATTTGAACCTTTTAAAGTGATCCAGTTTCTGACGATCCTGCGAACTGGATAATAAATGATTTCCTTCGCGATCATATCGGTAAAAAAGGTCATGTGGCACAGAATATGTATTGCGATTTCGGTAACTTCTGCAGACAACATGCAAACTTTCTGAGGAACTTAATTAAATAATTGTTTTTTCAAAACGACGAGGCGTGACGAAATCAAGACTATCTTTTGTATACTCTCAAAGTAAGGACAATGTATTTGTGACCAATATTTATTGCTTACATCTACATCTACGTGATTACTCTGCTATACACAATAAATAGCCTGTCAGACAGTTCAATGAACCACCTTCAAGCTGTCTGTCTACCGTTCCACTCTCGAATGGCGCGCGGGAAGAAACGAGCACTTAAATTTTTCTGCGCGAGCCCTGATTTCTCTTATTTTATCGTGCTGATCATTTCTCCCTATGTAGGTGGGTGCCAACAGAATGTTTTCACAATCGGAGGAGAAAACGGGTGATTGAAATTTCACGAGGAGATCCCGTAGAAACGAAAAATCCTTTTACTGATAGTGCCGCATACATGATACTTGAACTGGAGTGGCTATCTCCCCTGTTTAGCGGTAATACAAAACCAGCTGCCATTCTTTGAACTTTTTATGTCATCCGTCAGTCCCACCTGATGCGGATCCCACACCGCACAGCAATACTCCAGGAAAGCGCGGACAAGCGTGGTGTAAGCAGTCTCTTTAGGAGACCTGTTGCACCTTGTAAGTGTTCTGCAGTGAATCGCAGTCTTTGGTTTGCTCTATCCACAACATTATCTATGTGATAGTTTCAATTTTGGTCATTTGTAATTGAAATCTATAAGTATTTAGTTGAATTTACAGCCTTCAGATTTGTGTGACATACTGCGTAATCGAAATTAGCGGATTTCTTTTAGCACTTAAGTGAATAATTTCGCTCTTTTTCTTTATTAAGGGTAAACTACCACTTTTCGCACCATACAGATCTGTTATCTAAATCGCCGGCCGAAGTGGCCGTGCGGTTAAAGGCGCTGCAGTCTGGAACCGCAAGACCGCTACGGTCGCAGGTTCGAATCCTGCCTCGGGCATGGATGTTTGTGATCTCCTTAGGTTAGTTAGGTTTAACTAGTTCTAAGTTCTAGGGGACTAATGACCTCAGCAGTTGAGTCCCATAGTGCTCAGAGCCATTTGAACCATTTGTTATCTAAATCATTTTGCAATTCGGTTTGGTCATCTGGTGACTTTGCAAGGCGGTAAATGACAGCGTCATCTGCAAACAATCTAAGCGGGCTGGCTACTCACTGTCTCCTATGTCGTTAATGCAGATCAGGAACAATAGAGGCCCTGTAACACTTGCTTGGGGAACGCCGGATATTACTTCTGTTTTATTCGATGACTTTCCGTATATTACTACGAACTGTGACCTTTCTGACAGGAAATCACGAATCCGGTCGCACAACTGAGGCGATATTCCATTGGCATGCAGTTTGGTTAGTATACCCTTGCGAGGAACGGTGTCAAACCTTCTGTAAATCCAAAAATAAATTGATTTGACATGCCCTGGCAATAGCACTAATTACTTCCGGCGTATAAAGAGCTAGTTGTTTCACAAGAACGATATTTTCTGAATGCATGCTGACTGTGTGTCAATAAATAGTTTTCTTCAAGGTAATTCATAATGTTTGAACACAGTATATATATTCCAAAACCCTACTGCAAATCGACGTTAGTGATATGGGCCTGTAAATCGGCGGATTACTCCTATTTCTCATTTTGGGTATTGATGTGACTTGAGTAATGTTCCGGTCTTTAGGTACGGATCTTTCTATGAGCGAGCTGTTATATAAATTACTAAATATGGAGATATTGTATCATCAAACTCTGAAAGGAACCTGACTGGTATACAATCTGGACCGGAGGCCTCGCCTTGCCTTTTTTTTTTTTTTTTTTTTTTTTTCTCCATCGCCGTTGTCCAAATGGTTCAAATGGCTCTGAGCACTATTGGACTTAATATCTGAGGTCATCAGTCCCCTAGAACTTAGAACTACTTAAACCTAACTAACCTAAGGACATCACACACATCCATGCCCGAGGTAGGATTCGAACCTGCGACCGTAGCGGTCGCGCGGTTTCAGACGGAAGCGCCTAGAACCGCTCGGTCACAACGGCAGGCTATCTCCGTTGTGATCGCGCAGTGAAGGTGTAGATTGCGTCTTGCCACTGGTGTGGTTTATGTATGACCAGAATCTCTTTGGGTTTTCTGCCTGATTCCGGGACAGAGTTTCGTTGTGGAAATTATTAAAACCATCTCGCATTGAAGCACGCGCTATATTTCGATCTTCCTGAAAACCTCGCCAATCTTGGGGATTTTGCGTTCTTTTAAATTTGGCGTGCTTTTTTAGTTGCTTCTGCAACAGCGATCTGACCCGTTTTGTGTACCTTGGGGGATCAGTATCATTACTTATTAATTTATGTGGTATATATCTCTCAATTGCCGTCTTTGAAATCATGCCACATCTTTTGCACGCTTACATGATCAGATCGGAAGGAGTGGAAACACTCTTAAAAAGGCGTTATCAGGATTTTTATCAGCTGTTTTAAATAGATGTCATTTACGTTTATTTTTGATGGTTGTGGGTATTACGGTATTCAGCCTAGCAGCAACTGCCTTGTGGTCGCTAATCCCTGTATCCGTCATGATATTCCGTATTTGTCCGGATTATTTGCTGATAAGAGGTCAAGTATGCTTTTGCAACCATTTACGCTTAGGATGGGCTCATTAATTAATTGTTCAAAATTGTTTAACTTAACATCATAATTCGCAAAGCCGAAAAGAGGCATTTAATGACTGGTAAAACGGTCAGCTCCGAACAACTGGCCACGAAAATTCAGTTGAACATAGGAAATGTGTTTCAACTTTAAAAGCTAGAGGACAAATGACGGGGAGAATAGATAAGAGCCCTGCGGTCTAGGGCGCCTTGCCACGGTTCGCGCGGCTCCTCCTGTTGGAGGTTCGAGTCCTGCCTCGGGCATGGGTGTGCTAAGGCCACTGTAGCCCGATTATGGCCTTGACACACATTGATAGCACCCCGTTGATCGTATCACCACCAAGGGTGACACTGACCTAGAAGGACGTTGTTTTTAACGTCTTTCTATGCTGTAATATGTCGTCGAATTTTATGCTTGGCATTAGCACGTAAGCCAAAATTGAAATAACCATTTAAAAAACTAGCAGTCAAAAGCAGAAACTGACGTTATGAAAGGATCCAGGGGTTCCGAAATAATTCTCACGTAGTTCAGAGATGTCACCATGTCTTCTATTGCTACCACATGTCCACTATAGCATAATTCCGTCCCCAGCGTCCTGCGTCCGTGACATACTGAATGTACCACGTAGCAGTTCGCCTGTATGACAGTATATCCGGACGCGATCATCGGCCTAATGTAAGAGAGAAAAGCGGTTTATCTGACAAAGCGGAAAGTTTCCGTTGACCTACGGTTCAATTTCCATTATCTCGTGCACACTAAAATCATAATTGACCACGTTGTTCGGTCAACGTGGGGGACATACTGCTCGCCTGCAGTATACCCCTGTATTCAACAGTGTATGCTGAAAGATGTGTACTGAAACGCTTGTGCCTGCACCAGCATTATACACGTGTCAGATGCGGCACAGATCGCCGCGTATCCTGCTTTATAGATCAGGCAAGTCTCCGACCGCCAAGTTCTTAGACGTGGCGCGGACGTGGAACAACTTTCCGACTGCTCTTGGTTTCACAGTCCTACAACAGCTTTCATAGATGCTTATAACAGTACCACGTAAACAGCCGACCAGCATCGCTGTTCCCGAGATGTTCGTTCCCAGGCACCGGGTCATAACAATCTGCTACTTTTGAAAGTCTCTTCTGTCGGTGGAAAAACACACACACACACACACACACACACACACACACACACACACACACACAGACACAGAGAGAGAGAGAGAGAGAGAGAGAGAGAGAGAGAGAGAGAGAGCGCAAGCAGGCGCTGCCTAGCGATTACACGACACTGTGTTTGTTATATTCTTTTCCCATGAGAGCAGCGTGTCTGTGTGCGGATTACATTTTATGTCTTCCGTTGTTCTCTTGCTGACGAATATATTTGAGGGATAACGCATCGTGTATTTGCTTTATTTAATAGTGTTGCTGTTAATGTACTGTGTATTCAAGCCAGTAAGACTGTATCAGCACCTTTGTTTTCTCTTCTTTCCCTTTTCAATATTAAATGTTGCGGAAGGAGATACGTTGCGCTAAGTGACATGTGGTAGGAAGCATGCGAACTACTTCTACCACGTTTACCACCAGGTCGAGAGGTTACACAGCAAGAATCGTATGTGTCATGGAAAATCCGAACAAAATATGTAAGAATACGAAAAATAATGCAAATTTCATGCCAGTTAACATTTGTCTTACAGGCGATAGTCTGTTGTCTGTCATAATGGTGAATATTGTAAATTTTGAAGTTTACTTTTCGTTAGCCATGAATTTTCCTTATCTTATAAATGATACTGAAAGATAATGTGGATCTCGTAAAATGTAATGATTTGTACGTAGCTGAGCACACAGTCTTTAATTATATGCTTTCTCTTGTAATGGACGGTATTCCTATTCCATTTAGGAAATTTCATTAACTATTTACGCTGATTAGCGCTTTTGTGCGTGACATGTAACAGTGAAAAAATTTGTTTTTATCTGCTGCCCAATAAAAATGTAACAAGTACCATTCCGATAAGTTGAATCCGTAGTTAATTAAACGTGACAACTAATTATCCCCTATTTTGATATGTTTTAAATGAGAAAAATTTTTAAAAAATAATATGCGTAGCGATCAACCGCTATTGAGGACTTTTACAGAATATTCATATGATGGGTAAAACCGAAGTTTCAAAGCAATAGTTTTAATTAAATGAGTGGGTATTTATTATTTCCTTCTTTAACGAAAATTCTGACAATAATTACTGAAAGTAGTTACTCTTGTCGATTTAATTATTTCTTGGTGCGAAAATTGGCAATTGACCCTAAATAATGAAAAGTGTGAGGTCATCCACATGAGTGCTAAAAGGGATCCGTTAAACTTCGGTTACACGATAAATCAGTCAAATTTAAAGGCCGTAAATTCAACGAAATACCTACGAACTACAGTTACAAACAAATTAAATTGGAGGGAATAGATAGAAAATGTTGGGGCGTTTTATCGTCAGGACACTTAGAAAATGTAAGAGATCTACTAAAGAGACTGCTTACACTACGTTTGTCCGTCCTCTTTTAGAATGCTGCTGCGCGGTGTGGGATCCTTACCAGATAGTTTTGACGGAGTACCTAGAGGCAGTTCAAAGAAGAGCAGCACGTTTTATATCATGGTGAAATAGGGGGGAGAGTTTCACTGAAATGATACAGGACTTGGTGAGTATCATTAAAACAAAGGCGTTTTCCGTTGCGGTAGAATCTTCTCACGAAAATTTAGTCACCAACTTTCCTCTCCGAATGCGAAAATATTTTGTTGGCCCGACCTACATCGGAAGAAACTTTCATTATAATAAAATATGAGAAATCAGAGCTCGCACCGAAAGCTACAGGTGTTTAGTCTATACCGGGCGCTGTACGAGGTGTGAATAATAGAGAATTATTGTGAAGGTGGTTCGATGAACCCTCTGCCAGGCACTTGAATGTGATTTGCAGAGTATCCATGTAGATGTAGAACACCTGCAACCAAACGTCTTTAAAAATGATTTGTGCTGCAAGTACGGAGTTCTGTCATAATAAACAATTTCTTTGAAACTTCCTGGTAGGTTAAAACTGTGTGCCGCACCAGGACTCGAATCCGGGACACCTGCCTTTTGCAAGCAATTGCTTTGCTAACTGAGCTACCCAAACACGATTCACTACCCGCTCTCACAGCTGTACTTTCCGCCAGTACCCTAACTCCTACCTTCCAAACATCACAGAAATACAGAGATATTACAAATGATTGAAGCGATTTCATAAATTCACTGTAGCTTCATTCATTGACGTATGGTCACGAGACACTACAGATACGTAGAAAAACTCATAAAGTTTTGTTCGGCTGAAGCCGCACTTCAGGTTTCTGCCGCGAGAGCGCTCGAGAGCACAGTGAGACAAAATGGCGACAGGAGCCGAGAAAGCGTATGTCGTGCTTGAAATGCACTCACATCAGTCAGTCATAACAGTGCAACGACATTTCAGGACGAAGTTCAACAGTGATCCACTAACTGCTAACTCCATTCGGCGATTGTATGCGCAGTTTAAAGCTTCTGGATGCCTCTGTAAGGGGAAATCAACGGGTCGGCCTGCAGTGAGCGAAGAAACGGTTGAACACGTGTATCTGGACATGCTGGAAAATTGGCTCATGCCACAACTGGAGACCGACAGCGCCGACTTCATCTTTCAACAGGATGGTGCTCCACCGCACTTCCATCATGATGTTCGGCATTTCTTAAACAGGAGATTGGAAAACAGATGGATCGGTCGTGGTGGAGATCATGATCAGCAATTCACGTCATGGCCTCCACGCTCTCCCGACTTAACCCCATGCGATTTCTTTCTGTGGGGTTATGTGAAAGATTCTGTGTTTAAACCTCCTCTATCAAGAAACGTGCCAGAACTGCGAGCTCGCATCAACGATGGTTTCGAACTCATTGATGGGGACATGCTGCGCCGAGTGTGGGAGGAACTTGATTATCGTCTTGATGTCTGCCGAACCACTAAAGGGTTTTGCCTAAAAAAACTTTTTGAGTTTTTGTATGTGTGTGCAAAGCATTGTGAAAATATCTCAAATAATAAAGTTATTGTAGAGCTGTGAAATCGCTTCAATCATTTGTAATAACCCTGTACTCCTGGAAGAAAGGAGATTTCGGAGACTTGGCCACAGCCTGGGGATGTTTCTAGAATGAAGTTTACACTCTGCAGGCAAAGGATCTGGTTCGAGTCCCGACCACCTCAGCGCACACTCCGCTGAAGAGTAAAAAAATCGGTCTGGAAACTTCCTTTAATAATCATTACACGCCCGGGAGGGGTCCGCGGATCGCGCGGCGCGTTTGCCGGCTGTTGCCACTGCGTCTGCCGGTTGTCAATATGCATAGTTCGCGGACACCAATACTGTGTCCGTGGCCCGTGCACTATGCGACTTAGTGTATAGGTGTTTCCTTGTTGTTAGATGTCAGTATTGCATCCGCGCCGAGTCCGGGGCTTTCACCGCCCATATGTTGCTGGGCCCGGTCCTCAGGCAGAAAGACCACGCGCGTATCTTCTATACTGAGCGACTGAATGTTCGGGTGTTTTGAGTTCTCTGTCGAGTTTCCTTTCGGTAAGGCATACACGCAGCATCTACGGGTGTTTCTTCTGATGAACCATGCAAAAACAGAATCGTATCTATCGGCTTGAATTCATACGAAAATGTACCAGTGTCTATGTTCTCAATTATACTACCATAAGGAAGGAGAGGCACACAGCAATCAATCGCAATCCTATTAGTTTGTATTATTCTTGCAAATCTAGATTTCGCCTATAACTTGCCACTTCCAGTGCCTTTTCGCTAGAATTCAGCAGACTCACGGCAGTTCATGTCACCACATGTTCTTCCAGGTGTGTAGGCAGGAGGACACTGAGGTGGTTTCAGCCAAAAATCTATATTTCCGAGAATAATAAAAAGTAATCGGATTGCGACTGACTGCTGTGTGCCTCTCCTTCCTTACACTCGAAGATCTCTGTGCACAGCAGTTCCTGGTGGAATCAAAGTTGATTCGACGACATGCAGCTTAGTGAAGAAATTTCAAGAGACTGGATCTGTGTTACGCAAACGAAGGCCTAGAGAACCTAGTGCTTTAACCTAAAATAGATTACACAAAATAGGGGAGGCTTTGGGAAGAACCCGATAAAATCTCTGCGCCGTTTGGCGCTTCAGGGTGGTGTGCCAAGAGCTGCTTCAACACAGCTGTGCACAAGCTGAAATTGAAACTATACAAAATAACGGTTGTGCATCAACTGAGGAACTCAGATACTGTTGCCTGACGTCGTTATTGCAAATGGCTGCTACAGTCTGTGCACGATGGCGAAGTTGATCGTGAGATGCTTTTTCTCTGATGAAGCATGGCTGCATACTCAAGTACGTAAATTCTCAGAGGCGCTATAGTCTGGAACCGCGCGACCGCTACGGCCGCAGGTTCGAATCCTGCCTCGGGCATGGATGTGTGTGATGTTCTTAGGTTAGTTAGGTTTAAGTAGTTCTAAGTCCTAGGGGGCTGATGACCTCCGATGTTAAGTCCCATAGTGCTCAGAGCCGTTTGAACCATTTTTACATTCTCAGAATAGTCGACGTTGGAGCTCCGAAAATCCTCATGAATTACATCAACAACCTGTGCGTGATGTGAAAACAGGAGTGAAGTGTGCAATTTGTGCAAGACGAATCACCGGACCAATCTCTGTGCACGAAACGATACATTCTGACAGGTATTTGAACAATATACTGCATTTTTTTTTCTTCGAGAACTAACAACTAACGAAAAGATGTACGGTTATTTCATGCAGGACAGTGCATGACCACACATCGCCAATGCTTCTATGACAGCAATACGAAGTGTTCTTGATGATAGGGTAGTTGACTGGGCTTCTCGCTCTCCAGATCTATATCTGTGTGATTTTTATCTTTGGGAATGTTAAGACAAGGTGTATGCAACCAATTCCCATACCCTCGAAGAGTTGGAGGACAGGTTTCGTCTAGTCATTTCCCAGACTTCGGCAGCCGAAATTCGAGTGTTTGCTAATGTGGTCAGGAGATGTTAAGCTGCTCTTACCACAGAGGGACATCATTTGATCACCTTCTGTTAATAAAGATAAGCTTAACTTAATCAGACGACAACGTTGTTTATGCTTAACTCGGGGGAAGCGCGAGTGCAGCAACTACCGGCTGATTACAGCGTCAGAGAGCCGGGCGCGCCGCCGCCGCGTGAAACACGGCTGCCTCCCGGGCGTCTTTCGTGAGGCAACCTGTAGCATAAGTGTCATTATAACACGAGATTCTGACACGAGGTTGTGCCTTTCCTTTTTCGTATGAAAAGATTAAGTGAAGTGTTGAGTCGAAGTTATAGTTCCTTAAAAAAAAACAGTGAGGAAGTTTACAAAAAATGGCTCTAAGCACTATGGGACTTAACATCTGAGGCCATCAGTCCCCTAGACTTAGAACTACTTAAACCTGACTAACCCAAGGACATCTCACACATCCATGCCCGAGGCAGGAATCGAACCTGTGACCATAGCAGCAGCGCGGTTCCGGATTGAAGCGCCTAGAACCGCTCGGTCACAACGGCCGGCTGGAATTTTACACCTTGACAATTTTGTGTTGCCAGCAGTGCCTGTAAATTGCGCAAGGTTAGCAAGTAGAGTCCTGGTTTGATGCAGCTATGCAGTTTCATTGATGGGCCAGAAGTTAACCAAACTTCTTTGAAAATAGCACTCACGGCCAAACTATAGTAGTTCAGCACTGTTATTAATAAAAAAAATAAAAGTATATAGAAAAAGTTGTCCGGCTCATTCTGACAAGTTTCTAATTACTGTTTGGAATTTATGAGCATTGGTCCCGACAAAAACTGGCGACAGCAGACACAGTTAACATTGGTTTCTGTCCATGTACCCAGCAACAAATAATTTTTTGAACCCCTTTTTTGGATCAAGTACGAAAGTCTGCCATGGTTCTTTATTTCTTTATTGACAATTATAACAGTTATTTTGCTTCTGCTTGGTTGACAATTAAAACAGTTATTGGCTTCTGTATACGTGCAGCCGAGTTTATCGTATTTACAGCTGGAAAATCAAACGGGTAAGCAATAGTCACTGTTGTAACTAGCACCGCGAGATGTCAGCGTGCTGTCAGTATGCTGTCCAGACAATATAAAGAGCCAGTGACATTACAGACGACATAACCCACGCAGTGAAGAAAAGTAAAACTAAAATTTCTTTGTGTGTGGATTCCAACACTGGGCCAAAGTATGTTATCTTCTGTTGATTGCCTGGAGGATTGAATTTTGCTAGTAATAATCAGAGGTTTTGACTTGTACTGTAGGTAACTGTGCGTGTTTCATTTGCTTAACACATTTCAATACGGATAACTATTGTGACAGTAAAGGTAACTAGTGTGAACTAAAAGCCTTAATAATAACCGGCCGAAAGACTGAAGGAAATTTGTGTTCACTCTGTGCTAGTTCTGAGTAACGTTAAAGTTTTACTTTGATTTTGAACGAACTGAAGTGAAAGGGGCTTAACTGAAGAAATCACGAACAAATATATAATTTGGAAGTTATTATTTTCACTATTTATATAAACGAGAATGTGTACTGTAGAGAAGGTTAACGATCTTTCGAAGTGAGTTACAAAAAAGACTGAGAAACAACGTAAAGAACAGGAACTGTTAACTGAACAGGAATATTTAGCTGACAAGGAACGTTAAAGAAACGAACGTTTGGTAGATTAAGAAAGGAGACAACAGGAGTTATTGTCAGATCGGGTAGAGGAAAGAGATGATGAAGAGGCTTTTAATGCAGCACTTAGCAACAACTAAATGACTTCCATAATGTAATGGAAAAACAGCTTAAAGATCAGTTTCGAGCAGTACAAGTTGGTTTAGAGAATATTAATGAGATCGTCAGTGAACAGACGTTCGGCACAGAAAAACTTGAGAGATTTGTGACGAAGTTAAAAATAAAAACCAACAGTTGTCTGAAGGATTGCTAGCAGTTGATGTGAAGTGTGCACAAGCTATTTCTGATGTCCAGGGATGAGTAGTGCAGAAAATTCGCGACTGTCATTTAAATGTTGACAGTGTCAGTGTTCAGAATTTTGAAATTCTGGAGAAATTAAAAACTCATAACAAGCAAGACACCTGCAGTAATGATAAACAGACACCATATAGGCCTATGAGGAAAATAAAATACCAGTACAAGAAGAATTCAACAGAATAGATATTTATGTTTGCCATAGTCAAATAGAGGGACATAGGAATAATGATTTCAATAAATCATAATTAAATAGACCATAATAATTATTTTGTGAATGTCAGAAGTGCCAGACAGTGTCGGAAGGACTTTCCCTTTAAAATAAGAAATGTTACAGAAATTTCCAAAATTCCAGAGGCAAAATTCACCCAGTAATATTTTTGAAAGGCTTCGTAGAAGCTCTGCCTTGCCGCAGTGGATACACCGGTTCCCGCGAGATCACCTAAGTTAAGAGCTGTCGGGCGTGGCCGGCGCTTATGGATGGTGGCCATCCTGGCCGCCATGCGCTGTTGCCATTTTTCGGGGTGCATTCAGCCTCGTGATGCCAATTGAGGAGCTACTCGACCGAATAGTAGCGGCTTCGGTCAAGAATACCATCATATCGACCGGGAGAGCGGTATGCTGACCCCACGTCCCTCCTATCCGCATCCTCCTCTGACGATGACATGGCGGTCGGATGGTCCCGGTAGGCCACTCGTGGCCTGAAGACGGAGTGCTTTTTTTTTCCGTAAAAGCTCTGCAAAGTTCGTGGGACAAGTACAAAAAATACGACTTACAGTAAACCATTTACAAAATTCTGCGCTTCAGTAAGACTACTGAGCTTGAATAGTTTCCACTGGCTTAAACATTTCGAACAATGTTTGAACTCCAAGTTTTGGTCCCGAGGGGCAGAGAAAGTTGTGAGACTAAAATTACTATGACCAAAACTATAATCTAACAGTTGAACCAGTGTCAGAGACTTTATTGAAAAGTACGTCGATCAGTCCAAACTGTTGGACGATCCCGTAACTGAGGATCGCCTGGTGGAACTTTTAATACACTGTTTGCCTTCAGCATATAGACAGAACTTACGGTAGTGTACTGAAAAGTAATACCTCTGAATTTTTTAGGAAAAAGCTATTAACACTTTAATAAAACAAATATTATTGATATTCTACATCTTTAGTCTTCATGTCCACGTATTTGCAGCCCTCTGCCGCTAGCGTGTAACATGGCGATGTGTAACGTAACTGTGTTGCAATCGAGTTTTGAATTCGAAGAGTTCGTCCACGCATGGAGCAGCCTCTCCTTCAGCATGAGAATGCCGGACCGCACACGAGCGCCGCGACAGCTGCTACAGTCCCACGCCTTGGGTTCACTTTTCTCGATCATCCTCCATACAAACCCGACTTGGCCCCATCCAATTTTCATTGGTTCCCAAAACGTCAAGAACACCTTCGAGGCCTTCTACATCTACATACATACTCCGCAATCCACCATACGGTGCGTGGCGGAGGGTACCTCGTACCACAACTAGCATCTTCTCTCCCTGTTCCACTCCCAAACAGAACGAGCGAAAAATGACTGCCTATATGCCTCTGTACGAGCCCTAATCTCTCTTATCTTATCTTTGTGGTCTTTCCGCGAAATGTAAGTTGGCGGCAAAAAAAATTGTACTGCAGTCAGCCTCAAATGCTGGTTCTCTAAATTTCCTCAGTAGCGATTCACGAAAAGAACGCCTCCTTTCCTCCAGAGACTCCCACCCGAGTTCCTGAAGCATTTCCGTAACAACACTCGCGTGATGATCAAACCTAGCAGTAACAAATCTAGCAGCCCGCCTCTGAGTTGCTTCTATGTCCTCCTTCAATCCGACCTGATAGGGATCCCAAACAATCGAGCAGTACCCAAGAATAGGTCGTATTAGTGTTTTATAAGCGGTCTCCTTTACAGATGAAGCACATCTTCCCAAAATTCTACCAATTAACCGAAGACGACTATCCGCCTTCCCCACAACTGCCATTACATGCTTGTCCCACTTCATATAGCTCTGCAGTGTTACGTCCAAATATTTAACCGACGTGACTGTGTAAAGCGCTACACTATTAATGGAGTATTCAAACATTACAGGATTCTTTTTCCTATTCATCTGCATTAATTTACATTTATCTATATTTGGAGTTAGCTGCCATTCTTTACACCAATCAAAAATCCTGTCCAAGTCATCTTGTATCCTCCTACAGTCACTTCGATAGTGATGAAGTGATGCAAGAAGAGGTAAGGTTGTGACTCCGTCAACGAAGTCAGATCTTCAACAGTGACGGTATGAGAAAACTAGTCTCTCGTTGGAAAAAATGTGTTCTTCGCCAGGGTGACTGTGTTGTGGAATAAATATGTAGACACGAAGAATAAAGATGTAGAATGGCAGTAACGTTTGTTTTATTTAAAAATCTTTACGTTTTCACATAACTAATTCGGAGGCATCATTTTTCAGCACGCCCTCATAATTTGAACTATGGTCAGGATGCCAGAACCTTATTTGATATGTAGATCAACTTGATCACTTGAATATCCAACATTAAAGGACACATGGTAAATAGGAATGAGCACCTCAGCCGCCCAGTGTAAGGCATGCGATGGGCAAGCAAGAATGACATTAATTATGGACACGTTGTATCGAAAGAAAACCGCCGCGCCGGCCGAAGTGGCCGTGCGGTTAAAGGCGCTGAAGTCTGGAACCGCAAGACCGCTGCGGTCGCAGGTTCGAATCCTGCCTCGGGCATGGATGTTTGTGATGTCCTTAGGTTGGTTAGGTTTAACTAGTTCTAAGTTCTAGGGGACTAATGACCTCAGCAGTTCAGTCCCATAGTGCTCAGAGCCATTTGAAAACCGCCGCAGACATTCCGGTAATCACAGCGAGTTATTCTTATGGGGCAGCCGCAACTGTGTAAGACCATTTTGTGAACTCAATGAACCGCACAACAGTTGCTTAATCCGCGATCTTTTACTGTGCACTAGACCAGTTTCGGAACACTTAAAGTTTAATCATCTGTTGTGAACTGTAATACTGAAAATATTGTGCTACACGACAGTGGGAGGAGATCTGTAAGTCTGTAATGTCAGATAAGGAACTATGCGGCCAAAATGTGTGAACTGAATAAAAATAAATTAAAAGAGAGAACAAGGCGTTACTTACAAATAAAATCAGTTAACCATCTGGGGTTATCCTCACCCCAATGCTGTCATGGAACCAAAGGTTCTGCGTCATAAGGATAAAAGGGACCTAAAACAATCGGACATCACGACCGGACACAGTCACCAGATCCTGGAACATGTAAAATGCAATAAAAGTGGGGGTGGGAGCAAGGGCAGAGGCAGAAGTTACATACTGCATGGAATTGCATGAAGTCCATAAAAACCGCACCTGCGTGCTGTAGATACATTGACCAGACATACACGAATTTTTATACGAGATTTAAAAGAACAAAAGACCCGGCCTATTTCAGGTCATCTCTGACAATGCATTTGACTGACAATTAGTATCAGCTGCTGAGGGTTAGCGATAACTTAACTACCTTACACAGTGTAAAGAAATGTCGGATACTCAGTGTGCTGGAAGAAATTGAAACCTTAAGAAGTCTTCATTTCCGTCCTGTCGATACAATTAATGAACTCACTGACCTGTTTTAGCTAATTACATAATTCAGATGGGCTAAGGCGTCCATATTACGTAATATTTGTCCCAATTATTCTTTTTATCATTTTTCTTTAATGTACAGGACCTCTTCGCTCGTAATGTTGCGATGGCTTTGTCTCCTGTGTGCTGTTACTTCCCGTTTCTCCAGTTCAACAGTTCACGAATCACGTATGTTTCATACCACGCCTGCGTTATGGGTTGTGTGCAGCTTCAGCACTCAACAGCTTGTGTTTACTATTACATATAGTAGCTTTCGCTTTTTTGTTTCCTGTCGTGCAGCACGGGGAAACAGTCTTCATGGACTTCATGTAAGTAATTCCACGCAATATGAAATTTCCCTCTTCCTTCCTTGGTTCCCGGGTTCGATTCCCGGCGGGGCGAGGGATTTTCTCTGCCTCGTGATGACTGGGTGTTGTGTGATGTCCTTAGGTTGGTTAGGTTTAAGTAGTTCTAAGTTCAAGGGGACTGATGACCATAGATGTTAAGTCCCATAGTGCTCAGAGCCAACCTCTTCCTTTATTACATTTTACATGTTTCAAGATCTGATGACTTTTGGTGTCCGGTCGCGATGTCCGTTTTTTCCGATTTTTCTAGGTACCTTTTGTCCTTTTTAACACGGAACCTTCGGTTCCAAGACAGCATTGGGGTGAGGATGACCTCATATGGTTAAGTGATTTTGTTTGTAAGTAACGTCCTGTTCTCTCTTTTTAATTTATTTTAATTCATTTTACAGATTTTAGCCACGTAGTCTCTTATCTGACATTTCAGACCTGAGTACACCCTCCTTTGTCATGCAACACAATATTTTCAGTATTACAGTTTACAACAGATGATGGAACTGTAAGTGTTCCGAAACCAGCCTTGTGTGCAATAAAAGAGTGTAGATTAAGCAACGGTTGTGCGGTTTCTTCATTTTACATAGTCTCGTAACCGTGATAACTTGGAATGTTAATGCAGTTGTCTAGATCACAAAGGACAGTTTCATTTTAAAGAAGTTTCACAATAGAAAAAAGAAAAGAGTAGAGAAGTCAACTATACAATACCTAACATTCAGGTTTCAGGTAGGTGATTTTTGATAATATTCCTGAATTGTATTCAGTGCTGAACAAAACAGGTATCATTAATCGAAGCAGCAACAATTTAGTATAGCGATTAGGGAGATTTAGGACACAATTAGACAATGATCCAGGAATGCTGACTAGTATATGTCCGCGTTTGTTAAATTTATGGATTGAGAGGAAATGTAGGATATCCTATTAACGGAAGAGGAAAAGGAGAGAAAATTAGTATTGGGAATGCGGAAATCTAATGTTGATGGGAAAGAAGTGATCATTCAGGTTGTAGCTGGCGTAGTTAATAAAGAATTATGGGAAGAAATTCTAGAAATAAGGACTTGCATTCAATCCTGTAAAGAGTGGTCGGTAATAAATGTAATGGGATAGACAAACAGGTGGTGATAGATTTCAACGTGCAAGGATTAAACTTCAAAGAAGGCCTATACTATAAGGTAATATGCGAGGGCGCGCTGTAAAGTAATGCTTCCGAATTACTTGTGTGAAAACTCTTAGGGTTTTGAAGTAAAACAGTTTCCTTTTGTGCTCATCTGGGCCTGCTATTTCGTATATGTCACATAAGGCCATGATATATTTTGCTATGATATAATGGAGCACAGCAGCGTCGAAGTATGATAGCAAAATGTATAAAACAAACTTTATTAATATTCTGCATCTTCATTCTTCTTGTTTACATATTTGTTCCTCAGCATAATCATCCTGGCGACGAATAAATTTCTCCCAACGAGATACCAGTTTGTTGATACTGTCACTGTAGAACGTTTGACCTTGTTGACGGAACCACAAGCTCAGCTTGAACCGCTTCATCATATCAAAGTGAAGCACTCCAAGGTTTTATTTAAGTTTTAGTAACAGATGAAGATCGGATGGGGACAAGTCTGGGTTTGTATGGAGGGTGATAGATCACAGTGAACCCAAGGCGTCGGATGTTGCAGATGTCGCAGCGCTCATATAGGTTGGCGTTATCATGCTGCAGGAGAGAGTGCTTCATGTGTGGACGAACGCTCCGAAATCTAACCTCGATTACAGCTCGCTGTTTTTAACGCGCCGACATTGTTACATTACACACTGCCATGTTACACGCTAAATTTGGAGCCCTCTAGCGGCAGAGCGCTGCAGCTATGTTGACGTGAATAAAGGTGCAGAATCTTAATAACGTTTGTTTGATTTGAGAAGTATTAGAGTTTTCACATACAAATTTCGGAGGTATACTTTTCAGCACGCCCTCATACTTTTAGGAGGTTTGTGACATACAAGCTGATATTTTATTTGGGGACCAAATGGTCAGTCACAATGGTACAGAGCAACTAATCGTATTTAATGTACATCGTGTATCAAGCTCAACTCCCAATACTGACTGCGTATGCAAGGTATGTATACAAGATATAGAAGCATTAGGAAAGTTTAACAATGAAAGTAACTACAGAAAAAACCCGGTCAAAGTCAGATAAATTCAGGGGCTTAGTTGATCTGTTTGCAATCGTCAGTGTTGACGACACCACAGAAAGAACAATTATGTGAGATAATGAACAGTTATTTGGTTGCTTTTTTTTTCTTTTTTGGAAAAGTGCAGTTTAAAAATAAAACCTAATGCAAAATTTTACCGCCGACCTTCCCTTATACCAATAAATATCGAATGCAAAGTGAGGAAAGAGAGAGATAGGATGATCATGTGTAACATCATTGAACACTTATTACTGTGGACGATTTAAAGAAATTCACCAGGAAGGAATCAGCAAAAGATCAGCAGACAAAATGAAATGGTAGGCGAAAGGACTAATGATCCAGAAAACGATCTGACACCTAGTTTCAACATTAATACGAAAAATACACTAAAAATAATAGGAGCGTACAGGAACCAGAAGGAGGCATGCTAATTGATATCCTCCACGAAATAGGTTGCAGTGCAAATTTAATATGTGAACATTTTTACAGAAAAACGCAGAAACAAGCAAGATCCTGCATTTAGAGTGACTGACTTGTGTACCAAAGATGTAACTGCCACAGGTAATAAAAGATCAGAAAGGTAGTTTACCTGCCAATACAAATATGTATCCTAACAATTAGGCAGCCATTTCTAGTCGTACCGTATCTAAAATCCACAGTGATTCTAGGTTGTTTTTGGATGGTACGATTCTGTAAACGCATCAGTTTTGCGGAAATTTTTGTAGATTTCAAAGGGAGCGAGGGTGAGTTCGCCATTCCTTACATTCAGATTGGATACATATCTGGCCATTAACTTGAGGAGAGGCGGTGTGACATAGTAAAAGTATTTCGGGTAAACAACACACTGAAGTGCTGCATCTAATGGGAGGAATAAAATGTGGAAGGATGAGTTGTGTGTTGTGTTAACAGGCCACAACAAACGAGTATTACATTATGCAGAAACTGGGCGATTAACTGTGTAGATTTTCAGGGATACCGTTTTCAGTTTATCACTTAAAAAGTGAGTCAAATGTATGTTAAGTGAGATGTCCAAGGAGACAAAAAGTTATTATTACGTGTAGTAATACTAAGTAACATCCAATTATGGTGGGACTAGTAGTGGTTTTGGCATGTGCTACATTGTAGCTGATGAAAATTCAGTTTCTTTTCGGCTATTTATTAAGTAAAAATCTCTTATCATCCACCATTTTATATATAGGCCTATATATTTGTAAACTCGATTTTAATTTTTACCCCAGTTCTTTCTTCACTTTACTGGACACACTGTTGGAACAAGATCATTCTAATCCGCCAAACTTGACATATTTTGTGAGAGACTGTTGTTCTGAAGCACTTCCACTATATACTTGAGTACGGTGTCTGAGATCTCGATCTGAAGATTTAGCATATCAATAAGTTTAGTGAACGTACCCCCATGGCTACAGAAAAGAACTGGCTGCTTGCGCCAGTAGTAACACTAAGAAAATTAACTCCTTGGCACTCAGGGATAAAACGTTACTGACTATTGCTCCACATTTCGTTCTAGCCAAGAAAACTTTCCAGTAATTTCGGAGTCATCGAAAGCCTTTCCAACTAATTTATTGGTACAATCCATCGAGCTAAAGCTCTGATGGTATTTTATGGCGTGAACTGCATACGCTGCCTCAGTTGCTGCATCTACAGGTCACTTTCACTGTAGGTTTGAGGGAAGAACTGTGGTTCTTCTCGATGTGTCTTGTGCTTCTTGATTTTTTTCTTATTTTGGTATTAACATGATTCATAATATATTATTGCCCACCTTGTGATGTAGAGAAGAAACATCTGTAAGTAAATAAACTTAAAATGAGACTAGTAGTAAGAGATTCATAAGGTACCGGTCACGCATGGATGCAAATCTGCAAACTGTGCACGCACTATGTAAAATCAAGGCTTCAGCTTCATAACTAAGTCAGCGATTGGTGCTTGTGAGGCACTGCAATCCCCGCGTATACATTTGCATGACAGATGTGCTGTTTACAGAGTTAGTGGCGGAATGACTTGTAATTTTCACACGTCAGACACTGCTGCTATGCGTTTACCTGTTTCCTTGTAAGAGGTATTCCCCGTTACTAACTATAATTTTATATAGGGCTGATGCAGGCATAGTATAATTTCTGAAGCATGATCGGATGTGAACACTGGACGCTATACATCTCTGGAAAGCTATACTGTGCTCATATCACACAAAGTTTTAAGGAAGTAGTTTTCTCGTTTTACGGTTTGATAACATAGTTTATCGTAGAGAAACCGGGAAGAAGGATGTGTGTCACGCGCTTCAAATATATTTCTTACATTGGAATATTAACAGCACTACATTCCATACGACTGATAGGTCGGAAACGCAAGCGATCTAACATAATAGCCTGTTTTAAGTTCGGAACGTTGTAGCCTTAGGAGTGCATGTGTTTGTTCTCTCTTGCCAATACCTTCCAGGTACTGATCCTAGACTCTGGAATAATGCTTTAAAATTGATAGCTTGGTTGATTTACGTAAAAATGCTTCGAACTCAATCCGTCTGGAACTCCATCGCGCATAAAAATCACCCGTTTCTTGTTCTTCTACACTTTCAAATCTGTTACTATACATCGATAAGGAGTGCTAACCTTCTCGACACGGGCGCATCTCGAGAAATCTTGTGCACTTGGATGGGCGAGGACTCTGCAAGCTCCATTCATTCACGAGACACAGAATGTAGCGGTCTACTTCTGGTCGGTTGCAGATTAAATCGGTAACAGTGCTGCAGGGCGGGTTGGTCAGTGGTCATTGTGAGGAGCGTCTTTCACTCTCTAATTTTACCCTAAGACTGCGAGAATGCTCGGTGACTCCCATCAGCATAGAGATAGATCATACATTAAGCACTATGCTCGAAGTGTTAGAAATATGTAGTGCACTGTCTGATATACTTCGATGATGGATGTGTTCGAGAATTAACAATGTATGGACATACTGCAGTCATCTATCCACATTCGCAATGATACTTGCAAAGTGGGGAGGGGGTGACTGAAATTGGGAAACATGCTGTCACATCATTGGTCGGTGTTGAAATTAATGTAAAATTGGTAAAATTGTTCACACAATCAGCTGTAATAATTATTATTTCAGTACATTGTGGGTGTCATTTCTATCTCATCCGTCCACTGGTACGCTATAATGACTGACTGACATCGCTTGTTTGAGTCGAAGAAAGAGTTTTGGTTGAGGGACACCACTTTCTGGGGACGGATAGCACCGAAACAGTGATCACGTACATGACTGCAATATGAAGAATCAGTTGAAATGGAACGTGGAGCCATCAGCTATTCCGTCACTGTGACAGATGAGTTTAAATGTAGAGGTCATCAATCACTTTCGGACAACAGTTTGGAAACTCCCTACAATGCCGCCGAACTCTTCCAGTTTCCTTAGGTTGTAACTGTCTTTTATCTAAAATCATCCAGTGTGTGTGGCGTGTTATGGAAGCCAAAGTAACAAGATGATTTACACCATGCGAAGTCTAGTTTTCTGCGAGAGGCAATGGATCAGAATGTGTTAATGTTAGTTTAGAACCTGACACAGACTTTGAAATCGTGGCGGAAAAACAGAATGTGTAGTAGTGTACAAAGCATGTTACAGCAGAAAAAAAAACAATGTTTCAAACGACGACGCAGGGTCACAGGGAGTGTCTCTTGCAACTTACAGTATGGTCTGCGGGATGCGGTCATCCTCCTACAGTACAGGTGATGAAACTTTAAACTGGCCTGTGTAGTGGATCAATACCTGTGTATTTAATAGGATCGTCACATGTGCTCGATGCAGGCATGCATGCGGTATTTGTTTCCGATATATAGGTGGAGAGAGATGCGGTAATAATCTTCAAGAGTTCTCTATCAGATGAAGTTAGTGGAGCTTTTATAGTTCGTAATTTTTCTCTGGTGGATGGAATAGAATAACGATGATAGAATGTTGGGGTGATAGACGCGAATGGGGCCTGAGGGACATGGATCTATAGTACCTGTTTGTAGTTTGGAGAATCACCACAATGCAGTCGCCTCCTTCAACACCTTAATTTTTCACTCCCTGCAACCTTTCGAGTGGGCGAGAGCCACACGCCACCTTGGCTCCAGGCTCAGGTTCGCGTCCACCTTGACCTCTGCTCGCTCCCAAAGGAGGTTACCCCCGGTTCAGTCTACCACTCCCGTTTTGTCGAACTTCGTTCGAAGTTCATTAATATGACCTTCATTTATACAGATGGCTCTAAGACCAATGACGGGGTCGGGTGTTCTTTTATTGTCGGGGCACAAAGTTTCAAATACCGGCTCCATGGCCATTGTTCGGTCTTCACAGCTGAGCTCTTTGCCCTCTACCAGGCTGTTCTTTACATCTGCCGCCACCGACATTCTGCTTATGTCATCTGCTCTGATTCCCTGAGCGCCATCCAGAGCCTCAGTGATCCGTACTCGGTTCACCCTTTCGTGCACCGGATCCAACGCTCTCTTCAGCAGCTGGTGGACGTCGGTTCTCCGGTTAGCTTCATGTGGGTTCCTGGCCATGTCGGTATCCCTGGGAACGAAGCTGCAGATGCCGCGGCCAAGGCTGCGGTCCTCCAGCCTACAGCTTCTTGTTGTGTCCCTTCGTCAGATTGTAGCAGGGTCATTTGTCGGCGCATTTTATCGCTGTGGCATGCCGATTGGGCTGCACTTACAGACAACAAGCTTCGGGCCTTGAAACCTCTTCCCGTGGCTTGGACGTCCTCCTTACGCCCTTCTCGGCGGGAGGAGGTAGTTTTGGCCCGGTTACGAATTGGACACTGCCGGTTCAGCCATCGCCATCTGCTGACGGCTGCGCCGGCGCCGTTCTGCCCATATGGGCTGACGGTCCGCCACATTTTAACGTCCTGTCCGGATTTTAACACACTGCGTCTTGATCTTGGCCTGCCATGTACTCTAGAAGCCATTTTAGCGGGTGACCCACGAGCAGCTGCTCGCGTTCTTCATTTTATCAATTTGACAGCCCTCTCTAAGGACATTTGATTATGCTGTTTTTTTAATCCTATGCCTGTCAGTTTGTCTTTTATCGTGTTTTCCGTTTCGTTGCTGTTTTAAACTTGTGACTCACGGTGCATTCCTAACGTAGTCTGGGCGCTAATGACCGTTGAAGTTGTGCGCCCTAAAACCACAAAAAAAAAAAAAAAAACACAATGCAGTAGCGAAATCCACGTCCTTCCCCCAGTTCCCGTACTGTCTTTTATACTACCTCGTGTTCCAGAAGCAGGCTCGTTTCTGCTGAATGGTCAAAACACAGTTCTGTCGCAGTAACTCAGCTTCACCTGTGTCTACACCGGTTGCAGAAGGTGGTAGATATACACTCCTGGAAATGGAAAAAAGAACACATTGACACCGGTGTGTCAGACCCACCATACTTGCTCCGGACACTGCGAGAGGGCTGTACAAGCAATGATCACACGCACGGCACAGCGGACACACCAGGAACCGCGGTGTTGGCCGTCGAATGGCGCTAGCTGCGCAGCATTTGTGCACCACCGCCGTCAGTGTCAGCCAGTTTGCCGTGGCATACGGAGCTCCATCGCAGTCTTTAACACTGGTAGCATGCCGCGACAGCGTGGACGTGAACCGTATGTGCAGTTGACGGACTTTGAGCGAGGGCGTATAGTGGGCATGCGGGAGGCCGGGTGGACGTACCGCCGAATTGGTCAACACGTGGGGCGTGAGGTCTCCACAGTACATCGATGTTGTCGCCAGTGGTCGGCGGAAGGTGCACGTGCCCGTCGACCTGGGACCGGACCGCAGCGACGCATGGATGCACGCCAAGACCGTAGGATCCTACGCAGTGCCGTAGGGGACCGCACCGCCACTTCCCAGCAAATTAGGGACACTGTTGCTCCTGGGGTATCGGCGAGGACCATTCGCAACCGTCTCCATGAGGCTGGGCTACGGTCCCGCACACCGTTAGGCCGTCTACCGCTCACACTCCAACATCGTGCAGCCCGCCTCCAGTGGTGTCGCGACAGGCGTGAATGGAGGGACGAATGGAGACGTGTCGTCTTCAGCGATGAGAGTCGCTTCTGCCTTGGTACCAATGATGGTCGTATGCGTGTTTGGCGCCGTGCAGGTGAGCGCCACAATCAGGACTGCATACGACCGAGGCACACAGGTCCAACACCCGGCATCATGGTGTGGGGAGCGATCTCCTACACTGGCCGTACACCACTGGTGATCGTCGAGGGGACAGTGAATAGTGCATGGTACATCCAAACCGTCATCGAACCCATCGTTCTACCATTCCTAGACCGGCAAGGGAACTTGCTGTTCCAACAGGACAATGCACGTCCGCATGTATCCCGTGCCACCCAACGTGCTCTAGTAGGTGTAAGTCAACTACCCTGGCCAGCAAGATCTCCGGAACTGTCCCCCATTGAGCATGTTTGGGACTGGATGAAGCGTCGTCTCACGCGGTCTGCACGTCCAGCACGAACGCTGGTCCAACTGAGGCGCCAGGTGGAAATGGCATGGCAAGCCGTTCCACAGGACTACATCCAGCATCTCTACGATCGTCTCCATGGGAGAATAGCAGCCTGCATTGCTGCGAAAGGTGGATATACACTGTACTAGTGCCGACATTGTGCATGCTCTGTTGCCTGTGTCTATGTGCCTGTGGTTCTGTCAGTGTGATCATGTGATGTATCTGACCCCAGGAATGTGTCAATAAAGTTTCCCCTTCCTGGGACAATGAATTCACGGTGTTCTTATTTCAATTTCCAGGAGTGTAGTTGTCCTCCGACACCTACTCAGTTCAGACTTAATGTGCGCATAGCTGCAGGGATGGTAGCGCAGAGTCTGAGGGGGGCAGTTGCAGGATGCATAGGGGCTACCTAAAACAAGGCGGAAATATTACTGTAGCAGATAGGTTCGAGAAAGGTGACTCATTTCGAGATATGAGAGTGCCAGAATTATGATTCACTTGTGGCTGTAATCATTAAAAGTATTCTCCACAGGATCCAATGCAGGTATGTGGTTGAATGGAAAGACTAGGATTCCAAATCATAGACATCATTTCTAGCAGATAGCGTAGCACTAGAGATCAGAAAAGCTAGTGTACATTTATTAAATTACCTCAATCAGCACACCATCTACTACTGTTCGTGATCCTTCTCAATCATTCATCTCCTATAAGTTAGTGAATATATTGCAGAACCTCTGACACGGTATCGAGACAGAATACGTTACAAATACTGGGCAAATATCCAGTGGCGGCGGCGTGAGGGGGTTGCAAATAGCAGTTTCATACTACGCTCCTTAGCCGAATCACTTTCAAAATTCGGTAATTTTATTAAGAGTCCGCACTGTTGGCGACGTGTAACCGTACTACTGGTGTGATAATATACACTCCGACGATCACCCTCTCGGTATTTGTCTGGAAAAACCACTTGAACCGTAGGTAATGGCATACGTGAATTTATAAAACTGATGCAACTTTTAACATCGATACTTGTGTGCACATGTGGAACCAAGACTGTTTGTGACAGTAACATACAGTAGTTGTTGGGGGTCGAGTTTTTAGCATCTAGAGGTTTGTAAGAAGATTAAACCTCTCTTTCTAAGACTTGGTGGTAACACTAGCAAGAAAAACTTATGAGCCATGTCCATCCATCTTTCATTTTCGGTCAGTATCATTTCATATCGCCAGCGATTAGTTATTGACTAAGTATTGTACTTAGTAGTAGGGGGTGCTTGATAGGTTCACCTTATAAAGTATGTGTTCATGTTCCGACATGTGCAAAAGAAATGACTATGTTCATTCATAAGGAAGGTATGGATTTGATGTAGAGTACCGTGAAAGCAAAGAGAAGAGTATGTTAAGTCATAAGAATGGTACTGATATTTCTATTTCCAGAGTCACAACAGGGTGTGTTTCCGTTACTTCACTCACTGTCGAATGTCGTTCAACTGAGACCACGATCGTAACATTTAGTTGTAAGTACAGGGATAAAATATATATGTGACCGATTTCTTAGTATGATGATTCTACCTGTGCATGCTTGGCATGCGGTACTAGTGACCTGTTCAGGAAAGATTCACGTTTCCTGTTAATGGTAGGAGCTGTCCGAATAGAGGCCTGCTGGACTGTAGGAATGTAGATGACTTCACCGTGTTGTCCTCTAGACGACCGAATAGCGAACTAATACTTAGTATGGGTTGGATAGCTTTCATGATCGTTGGGAAATTTGAGAAGATTGAACATAGAGGTGTGTTTGCGCTGGACCATTATTCCCTCCCATGTAAATTGTTCGATTGACTGCTTCTGCGCATTTTGTGCTTTTATTTACTTGAGAGAAGATGAATTGTGGTGTGTGCATCTAGCATGTGGAAGACACGTTTGCCAGTTCTCTAGGTATGAGAAACATTTTAGTTGACCTTGTAAATTATGGGGATGATTTGGGATCTGTTACATCACCGTCATCAGTATTCGCGACTGGAAATACCAGTTTTCTCTATTTTTTCAGAGTTTCTGAGTAAATGTCTACGCAGACATGACAAGTTTCTAGTTAGTGGTTTACAGCACTCCCCACCTAGCTCAAGTTTCGAGGTTCTAGAGAAATAATTTACAGTCTATATCTTCGGAATTGTGTTGTGCGAGCAATCGGTAGGATACTGCTGTTTACTTAATATCTAGAAGTACTGTGAAAATGGTATAATATTCTGGCAAACCTTGTGTTCTTGTAATCCCAGAGTCTGGAGATGGGTGCAAGCAAGCAAGCAGGTCCAGACCAGAAACAGTGAGGGAGAACGAGCCCGAATTTGTAGAACAGTTCTGAGAGTGACTTCGGTCCGCTGAGGGCACTCTGGTCACCTGTCGGAGTTGGATGACTGCCGATGTCACAGGGAAATATATAGTACTTTCTGGAGTGTATATGGTGCTCTCTGTCTTCGCAGTATATGTACGAATGATGTAAAAGACTGATTTTGTATGGCACAAGATATGAATGTATGTTTACTACATCAACGCGGTACACGGTGATATATTGCAGGGTTGGAGATCTGTTACGCACTCTAATATTCAAGCTCCTGCCCTCAGTGGGAGAGCAGTGTAATTGAGTAAGGGTCTTTCCGCATTTGACGATCTGTAGGCCACTTTGCAGGGTTTAATTGTCAGTGCAATATGGTGATCTGTACAAAATACAATCATAGTGCAGTATTCATTCACAAGACATTCTTTGTGCCGGGACATAGGAGCATCTACAAACTGATTCGAACAAGATGGAGGCAAGGTATGTACGGAAAGTTCTGAGAAAGCAAGTGTTAAAAGACAAGTCGAAGCAGACCATCCATCTCTGGCGGGGATGCCGTCACTCATCCTACACTGTGGCATTAGGACACGTCCACACCTGTAGCTGTAAGATACCGAAAATTCCAGCCTTTTTTCTGTTATGTAAGACTGTGCTTCGAATTTTGTCTGCGTAATTCTTCTGATTCCCTCCCTCCGTATGTGCTTAGAGAATACTCTCTTTCGAAACAACAAGAATGCTTTTCTGATTAATGGTGTTTTTGCTAGTGTGCACAAGCTTTTAGCGGTGACAACGTTTAACGTTTCTGAGGTGTGTATTGATAGCAGGACGAACATTTCACATGATGCGTCAGTTGCGCTGGGTGCGCGCGCACGTCTAGCTGGAGGTCACATGTCCCATTACGTTCGCTATGAACACTGCGCCCTGGGCTATTCTGTGATGTCAGTATCTGCATGTATCATTTCAGCAATGGTAAACACATGTGCTGCCCAGAGCCGTCATGCATATGGGACCAGCGTGAGCATGCCTTTTTGAGTTCTGTTATGTCATTATAACACTCAGAGTTCTAACTGTACACCCAAAAATAGACCCAACTTTCACCTACTCGCTGTAGGCAGCAGCGGCGTGAGAGCGGTGGCAGTGGCTGTTAGCGGCGCCGACGCGCGTGCGCCCTTGGAGTGTCTTGCACTCTACAAATAGGTCTTTGCTCCTGTCTGGTCGCGCCAGCAACAGTGCCTAGGTGATGACGTATTTAGAGAGGAATTTCTCAGATGTCAAGTATTAAAGGGATGCTGCTGCCTCATGATTGAGGGACCTGAACAGGCACCTGTGCGAGGCTTCGCAGCTGCCGGTGCATCCCGACTTCTGGGAGTGTGTGCGGTAGCTTCTTGTGCAGTCCAGTGGACAGGGGGCGATAGTCGGTGCCTGCACATGTTGTTTGCATGTCTGTTGCATTATTTTGCTAGCAGGTCTGCAGGCTGTGCTATGTGTTATTTGGAGAGTTAAGAGTTGATTTCGAGTCTGTACAGTGTACTGCATTATTTAGGAGTTTGCATGTCTGTGTGCTGTGTACTGAAATTATTTGGGTAATTTAGTTGTTTGCGTGTCTGCAGTGTGTTACTTCAGTAATTTGAGTAGTTTACAGATCTGTAGGGTGTGTGGCATGACCTCAAGCATATCAGAGCGTGTGTTTTGTATCAGTGTGATAAATATACTATCTAAAATTCATCCCTAAGTAAATTGTTCTAAAATAAATAAAGTACACTCCTTCCCAGCGCAGGCTGAGTCATTTTCCGCTCCAGACAGCCATCTTGGGTTACGTCACAGGACGAATGACAGTGCCCTTTGGTGGCAGTACTGTGTACTAGGTCAGTTGGACTCCGGACCTTGGAGTGAACACACTTGATGGCGGTACTGCCGCTAATTGTTTAAATAAATAGTGCACGCAAAATAAAGACTTATGTTCAACACAGGTCAAGTCCTTTTCCAGCCAATTCCTAGGACGAGGTGGCGGTCGGATGGCTTAGGTTAGTAGAGGTAGCCCAATTGACCTATTTTCCTGCCATTTTCTTAGGTTAGTGGAGGTATGTTGCATTGTCCTCTGGAATTTGAACTTCCCGCCATTTTATGGTGGTTGGGGGAGGGAGAGGGTGAGGTCAGTTGTGCTACCTCCACTAACCTATCTTCCTGCCAAAATCCGCCATCGTGGATGATGTCACAGCTGCCATCTTGGATGACGTCAGCGCCGCCATCTTGGGTAACGGTAGTTGGGGTGACACGAAGGTTGCCCTACTACTGAGACTAACATATTTTTCTTTCCCTTTTCAATATTGCATATTGGGGAAGGAGGTATGTTGCTTTGAGTGACAGCTGGTAGAGAGCAGTCAAACTACATGTACCATTTTTCCACCAGATGGAGTTGCTAAATAGTAATAAGGATCGAGCAAGTCACTGAAAATACCAGTAGAACATAGAAAATAAGAATCATAAGATAGCCAGCCGGTGTGACGGAGTGGTTCTAGGCACTTCAGTTTGGAACCGCTACAGTCGGAGGTTCGAATCCTGCCTCGGGCTAGGGTGTGTATGATGTCCTTAGGTTAGTTAGGTTTAAGTAGTTCTAAGTTCTAGGGACTGATGACCTCAGATGTTAAGTCCCATAGTGCTCAGAGCCATTTGAACCAATCATAAGAAAAATAATACCAATTTCATACCTGTTAACATTTTGTCTACAAGGGGACAGCTTCCATTGTCCACTAGTCTGTTCACCGAGCGAGGTGGCGCAGTGGTTAGCACACTGGACTCGCATTCGGGAGGACGACGGTTCAATCCCACGTCCGGCCATCCTGATTTAGGTTTTCCGTGATTTCCCTAAATCGCTCCAGGCAAATGCCGGGATGGTTCCTTTGAAAGGGCACGGCCGACTTCCTTCCCCGTTCTTCCCTAAACCGATGAGACCGATAACCTAGCAGTTCGGTCTCTTCCCCCAAAACAAGCCAACAACAACTAGTCTGTTCACTGAACTGCTGGTTTGTTTTCCCATCTCTTATGGCAATTCCCAATTTGTATCTTGCTGTTGCGTCATTGTAAAGTGTGATATGCCAAGACACAATACCCCTTTTACAATGGAACGGCTTGCAGTACCGAAAAAAGTTAGTTGACCAATGATGGTGGGTAATCGTGTCATTAGTTAACTCCGAACTGGAGTATTAACTCAGACATAGAAGCAATAGTGATTTTGTTTTCGTATACGTTTTTACCGGCATTTGAAAACTTCTAGAAAAGCTTTTTGAATGACATAAACCTGACATCACCTCACCGCTGTGACTTAGAATATAATTCCTTTTTTATTTTTTACTATTGCATTGTTTCAGCTGTGTAGTCTTAAATCACGGGTATAGAGATATAACGGTTGTTGGTTTTGGCGTTGAAAAGTGCTAAAGCTGGGAGACAAGATGTCCAGAAGCTGCAATTACGATGTAAACTTGCCACGCTCCATCGTTAGATGCAACAAGACGATTGTCCTCTACTGACGTAAAACGTTTCTTCTTGGTCCCTAACCAAACGAGGGGACTTCAATCGAAAAGTTGTTCATTATTAAGGTAGGCCAAGTAACTTTTGTCGAATGCTGCAATACACTTCAAATATTGTACTGTATATCGTCATTACATAATTTGTCACCAAGCAAAATTTTACGCAAAGGAGTGATGAGGAGGATATTACTTTATAGCGCTATATTCTCAGTAGTAAACCGATTAAAAAAAACCGCTATTATTCAATAATTTATTCTCCTCTGACGTCACACTAATACGCGAGCTTTACTTCGGTATTAATCCAGATTTAAACACTACTTCAACAAACGATAATTATTGCAACCGAAACATAATTTTTAAACGACAGAAGTCAAAGATAAAATATTGATATACTACTAATTTTGAAAATACGTGCCTGTACGTAAACATAACGCTAAGTTAAATTCGCATAATCACACTAAGCTAGACGCAAAGAATGTATAGGATTTGCGACAATAACTGAAGTAGCGATTGCTAGCATCGGACGACCATTTACAAGCACTTATACTTACTCGCGATACAACCACATCCCAAAATTTAATACCCAACTAACGCTATGACAAAAAAAAGACAAAAATAAGTTAACGAAAATCAAGCGGTCTAACTTGCTACTCCGGCATCGCCGAAGTAGTTCAAGACTCAGAATCGGGGATATTGTATTAATCATAAACGATACTTCTATAAAATTATGTAGCACAGACCCACATTAGTATTCCGATATCAATGGGAGAAATTTGGCGTCGTGTGCATTATCCCACGTCACTTTTTCTGCTTTACCTCCTCTTAAATATTTCGAGTTTTTTTTTTTTCAGCTTCTCAGTATGAAATTAGACTAGCAATTGTAGTTTTAACACTGTAATTCATACTGGAACACTGGTAGGCGACATTGCTAACGCACTGTTTGATAGCCAAGGAATTAAGACAAAGTTTTGTTTACATTATATGACACAGAAGCACACAGCATACAAGTTTTGTGTGCATGTATGTGGTTATGTTTTTGTGGTGTATATCTGTAAACTTAGAAAATGAGTAACTGTTTGTCTGGACGATTCCACGGTAATACGTAATTCGTTTTATGAGAGATTTCCTATTTCTCACCAGTTAATGTCAGTGACTGTAATTTTGGCGAAAGAACAAATAATTAGACGACATGCCTAACCAAATATGCAAATTAAAAAATGTTAGCCCCCAGGGAGAATCGAACTCCCGACCCCTGGTTTACAAGACCAGTGCTCTAACCGCTGAGCTATGGAGGCTTCGATGGAACAAGCGTGTTCGCTTTGGTATTTACCTACTGCCTTGATTCTCTTCGTCATTTCTACACTACCTTATTTCGATTAGTTTATTAATAATTATCTTTCAATAAACATTCGCAAATTGTTTTACTACCGGCGGCTCTGTCATTTCGGAATTCACGAAGAATTAATTACCTATTGGCAACCTGTTTTCGCTTCAGAAATCATATTTGGTGCAGAAAATGTAGCGCACACCGATGAGGGGTTAGTTTAATAGTAAACTTTTACTAAATGTAATACTTCTGCAGATATCGTGTGCAAAGTATACATCTGTGAAGAAATGAACGGTAAAAAGAACATTTTTCAGTTTTCATCATTTTCTAAAATTTTTGGAACTGTTGTAGGAGGATTATTGTCACAGTACGGTACTTTACTTAGCATTTACAGAAGCTAATAGTCTAACCGTCGAGCATCCTACGTACATAATACGTAAATAAATTACCTTTCACAGCAGGCTTAGTTTGTAGCCTTCTGGTATCTAATACCTGTATGTGATGAAGCTATGCGCTGCGCTTCTCACATGGCTTTGACGAGGTGGCTTTTTAAAAATTAATTTGGGTGTCATTTGAAGATAGTTTCTCATGTTAACTCTAAGCACTTTCCACCAATGTTGTTTTAAATAAGTAACCAATTTTTGAAGTTTCCTACAAAAAAAAGGTTATTGTACATTCTATAACGATCACACCACTGCTGCAGGGATACAATTACCAACCGAGCATGCACTAACGCAAGGATTTACTCTAAAGGTATGACTGCCCAAGATCGAATACGCCCACGCATTAACGACGAGAGCTGATGAGACGGGCGGCCTGGATGTGGCTTCTACTGTTTCCCACACCCAGCTAGGTAAAAGCGGGGAAGAACGTTCTCCCACTTTCATGAGATTTACTCTAGACGCAGGCAAATAGTGTACACAGATTCCGTCCCACTGAGGAGGTGATGGGGGGAGGAGTGGAAGAGTTGCAGGTGATTCACACAGTGGCGCAGAAATTGCTTCGTTACTCACTTCGGAACAGCACAGTACAACAGGAACTACGTAATGGCAACTAAATTGCTGTAGGACCCACACATTATTATTATTATTATTATTATTATTATTATTATTCGTTACAGTGGTCAGACACGAACCATTGGTAGCTTGAAGTGAGAAGTCCAGCAATTAAGTGATTTGCAAACAGTAAGGATAGTGCACAAATCCTAACTTGGTCAGTGTTAAATGGGGTGTGGAATAGGAGTGAAGCAAGTCTCGCTTGGCAGAGCAGTGGTGCAGATGAAGTATGTTTAGTGGCAAATGTCTACCCTCAATGTGGATAATTATGTCTCTTTAACGAGTTCTAGGTAGCATTCCTGATGCACTGAGAATTGCTTCGCCCATTCTAAAAAAAAAAAAAGTTAGTAGAAATAAGCAGTACCAATTGTCCCATTGACTCGTGGTTCGTGGTTTAATAAAATACTTGCAAATGCTACATATCATTAATCTTTCGTGAATTTATGAATGGAAATGTTCAAAGAAAACTGTTTTTCATTCTAAAGTTTAGTTAGACGATGATGGTGTGTGTGTGTGTGTGTGTGTGTGTGTGTGTGTGTGTGTGTGTGTGCAGTAGGGAAGGGGCGGAGGTGGAGGGGAGAGGTTTACTAGCTAATACCGGTTACACTCCGGGATAATGGTCTTAGAATGATTGAATGATTGAGAACCGCTGATCTACGCAACTAAAGAACAATCTGTTTATTTTCACGCTATACCCTTTCCGCTTCCTTTCATTTTTGAAGCATCCTTAGTGGTTTGTTGCGCGTGTATAATAGATGTCTTATAATTATGTTTTCAGGTTTACTATCTATATTACGGTGTTTCTCATTACTCTCGAACTGTTAGGTGAGAAACAGCTTTTTAGAATGTAAGTTTGGTATGGTTTTTTATCGTTTGTTTCCGCTTACGATTTTGATATCTTATTATCACTAGGGACAGGATTTTCATGCAGTAATAATTCCTTAAATATGTAGGCATTTAGTCACCAAAAAATTTAAAATTTGGCCGTAAACTGTTCGCATAAAATAATATAGAAACTGAACTGACATCGTTTCAGCACAAAAAAGGATATAACGTAAATACCTCTGAAAGATTCACAAAGAGACGTTCACAAAACATGCAAGAAGACTAGTCATTTATCTTAATTTACTGAAAGCTATTGTACTCACAATTAGTTTTCCACTTTCCTTCTGTTACAATTTACAATTACTACAAGTATTCGAAAGTAAGCCGCCTCCTGTTGTCTGCAAAAGGTGCTTACAGCTGGAGAACCTTCTCTTTACTTTACAGGAACTTAATCATGCTCGTATAACAGCGGACTACTTGCTCCGCTGTTACCAACGTGCCACTCTGAAGGCCAGTGCGTTTACTGGTTAAAATTTCATCAGGTTTTTTCATAAATTTGTTCGTATTCCTGATTCTTTGGAAGTATGCACTGAACTTTTTCCTTCAATATTTACACTGGACTCGCATTCTGGAGGACTACGGTTCAATCCCGCGTCCCGATTTAGGTTTTCCGTGATTTCCCTAAATCGCTCCAGGCAAATGCCGGGATGTTTCCTTTGGAAGGGCACGGCCGTCTTCCTTCCCTAATCCGATGAGACCGATGACCTCGCTGTTTGGTCTCATCCCTCAAACAACCGAACCGAACCTTCAATATTTCACCAAATCTCATAGGGACAGAATCAAATTTAGAGACTGTGGTTTTGAATACAATGAAACACAGAGTAGAACTGCTTGTCTCCATAACTATTGCCGCCGGGAGACGAGAAAAATGAGCGATACATACGCAAGATTACCTACTGTCTCTGGGGTGTTCAGAATATTTTGGACAGTTTCAGTAGAGACTGCACTTTCAGGATCAAATGTAGAAACGACGCTCGTAACAGTTTCTACATGTTCGGTGTAGTAAATCACGGCAGACAATCATGTGCCCCAACGCGTTATGATGGTTTTTGGTGACACGAGAATGGCACGTGCTGCTTCCCTGAAGGCTTGTTTTCCATAAGGTGCTTTAATAAACACCTTCACAGCAGACGTAAACTTGTCAACAAGATGAAAATTTGCACGAATAACTTCAGCAACGCGTTGTAACCCATGGGCAAGACAAGTTAGATGTGTCATATTGCCGTATTTACCCAATTATAAGACGAGGTTTTTTCCGAAATTCGTCATTCGAAAAATACTGGGTCGTCTTATATTCGCAGATTAAACTATTTCTGCTGAGGTAAACGTTTTCGCTGTGTTCAATTGGTTAATATAGGCGTTCTCTAACATTTACAGCGAAGCTTTGGCTGTTGAGGTACAAATTTATTTTGAAGAATTCTGAAGGGTACGACTTCGTAAACATTGCTCCCGTTCGGATAGGCTGGAGATTTCCCGAAACGCAGACACGCTCGATACAGAATCGATGAAGTGCCAATGTGTGTACTGAAACAATAGATAAGAATTATACAAGGCCCCTTAACAAATATAATAAATAAATCCTTCACAAAATGGCTCTGAGCACTATGGGACTTAACATCTAAGGTCATCAGTCCCCTAGAACTTAGAACTACTTAAACCTAACTAACCCAAGGACGTCACACACATCCATGCCCGAGGCAGGATTCGAACCTGCGACCGTAGCGGTCTCGCGGTTCCAGACTGTAGTGCCTTTAACGACTTGGCCCCCCAGCCGGCAATCCTTCACATCAGGGACATTTCCAGAGCAGTTAAAACAGGCAAGCGTTGTACCTCTGCTTATGAAAGGTAAGGCAGAAGACATAGAAAATTACCGGCTCATTTCTGTGCTGTCACCATTCTCAGAAATAATAGAAGCAATTAAGAAAGGCAGATGGGTCAATCCCTAAGTAGTGGTCCAGTGATGGTTGCTTGACCATTTTTAAATATTTTAATTTTTTTATATGTGATTGTCCTGTATTTGAGGAGTTCAAAACAGTTTTTTAAAATAATTTATCTTGCACCTTTACTGGATGGCGGATATTTTTATTTGTAGGTGCGCGACGATTATTCAGTCTGGAGACAATAGCGAAAATTTGAATATCTCTGCACTGGGTTAAGTTAAAACATGGAAATTGGCATGATTGGTTTTAGAAAAGTGTCGTCATCAACATTGTCTATTACACAAAATAGCCTAAATTCAAAAATAACTAGTCAAAATGACCTTCAAAATTTGGTATCCAAATTTTCAAAAAATCCACTTCTTAGGCCCAAAAATAACAAGCAAGGAGTGATTTATGAGAGTATCTTTTTCCTATAGTTAGATAGCATATACTACTAGCCTCATATAGAGCAAGAACATTTACAAATGTTTGCTTAATTTTTTATGAATTTTTGGAGTTTGAAAATTTTCATTTTTTTTGTAAAGTTTGGGGTTAGTTATCACACATGGAGCTGAATATAAAAATATGGTTTTTGCATAGTTTGTACACCTATACGATAGCAACATACTGTAAAAATTTCAACATTGATATAGGCCTGTGAACAAAGATATGAATTTTTGAAAATGAAGAAATAATTCACATTACTCTACAACTGACCTTATGGCTGTTGCCTATTTAAATGGTTTATTGTTTCATTGTAATAATATTTGTGACATATATTTATTTAACACTATCACCCAATATTCATTTACTTTATTTATTTTTAATAATGCAACATTAAACAACATGAACTTTTGCTTTTGTTCTATGGTAATAAAAATGCCCATTTACATTTAGGTTTATTGTCAGTACAAAAGTACATTATTGCTGGGTGTGGCATTGTTGTAGCCAGCCTGTTCTGAAACTTCTGTTAGAGTTGATATATATACTTAGTGTGTCAAATGTGTTATGTGCTTTGTTCTGTGTGTAATTTGTAATTAATTTTGTGAGATTAACTGGAATGCAATAACATGGATGAACAGTGCTCTGTTGGTCATGTAGCAAGTGAAGTGTGTCACACAACAGTATATGGTTCAGTTTCAAAAAACTTGAAAAAGTCAATGACTTTGATGAAGTTAGACAAACTTTGTTTAAATTTAGATTAAGTTCTTCTGTAACATCAGTGTGTGAGTATCATGAGAAGAAATATATTGCAAAGTACAACCACATATTTGGAAGAAAGTGCTGTGATCCACATAAAGTTCATAAAAAGCCTATTACTAAAGGTTTGAGGGAAATAAAACTTGAACATTTGTCCTTGTTATGTGAGAGTGAAACAGCTTCCCAAGTGAAACGTAATGTGATTCCTGGAAATTCCCTCTGCCAAAATTGTTACTCAGAAATATTTGTTGTGAATCCAGAACCAGAATCATGTAACCTTGTTAATGACATTTATATTTCTAATGAGGAAGCTGTTAGCATATTGGATTTTGCTTGCTCTAAGTTAGGCATATCTCCTGCTTCGAAAATAATAAAATTAAGTAGTAGAAAAAGAAAAGCAGCTATTGAAAATAAGGTACAACAAATTTCAGACAAAATTAGAAAAGACTTGGAATCATACTTTAATAATACAGATATCAACATTTTTTCTAAAGAAGAAAAAACCCACCACCAGCATCATCTGGCATTGAATATCGAAGCTTAATAGAGAAATTAAATGTTCAGTGACATCTAAAGAGGAAAAAGTTGAAATTTTAAGTTTGCTCCCTGACTCATGGCCAAGAAAAAAATAGTTCATGAATTAAATGTTTCTCATCAGTTGGTTAAACTAACCCAAAAATTAGTGAAAGAGCAAGGCATTCTTCCAGTTTTAGGAAAGAAGAAAGGGGTAGGTATAAGTGAAGAAACAATTAAAAACACCCAGCAGTTTTATGAAGATGATAAAAACAGTAGAATGTGCCCAGGTTGCAAAGATACCAAAAAGAGTTGTTATAAATGGAGTTAAAGTAACAAAGCACAAATGACTAGTGCTGTCAAATTTAAATGGACTTTATGCAGCTTTCAAAAATACTTATCCCGAATGCAAAATTTGAAGGTCAAAATTTTGTGACCTCCGTCCTAAGTGGTGCATTTTGGCTGGATCCTCAGGGACACACTCCGTATATGTCTGTTTATATCATCAAAATGTCAAACTGATGATTGTGGGTGCAAAACTGCGATCTTTACTACGAAGAGTTACTAGATTTAATGGTCTGTGACACTTACAGTTATGGCTGCATGATGAGTTTGTGTAATAAATGTCCTGGTAAGGAAACCATTATTGAATTGTTTCAGGAATATGATGAGGAAATGCCAGACAGTATTACCTTCAAACAGTGAGTCACAACTGACAGGGCAGAAATGATAACAGTGGTTAAATCTCAGGAAGAGTACTTGGAATCTTTAATTGATAACTTACAAAAACAAGTCAACAATATGTTTCTAAAATTCAAAGTAAATTCATGAAACTGAATACATAGTGATAGCTGATTTTGCAGAAAATTTTACATATTTGATTCAGGCAACAGTGCATCAATTTATTCTCTACTTTAAAAATGAGAAAGATGCAGTTTGCAGTTCTTCAATTTGCATTCTAAGTGATTACTTGGAGCACAACACTTTGGCTGTACATGTGTTTCAAAAGAATGTTATAAATTACATAAAACAAAATTTTCCCAAGGTTGAGAAGCTGTTGTACTTTCCAAATGGAAGTGGTAGTCAGTATAAGAACAAAAAGTATTTTTCAAATCTGAGCAACCACAAAGTAGGCTTTGGGTTGGAGGCTGAATGGCACTTTTTCGCATCTTTCCATGGTAAAAATGCATGTGATGGAGTAGGAGGTACAACAAAATGTGAAATAAGCAAAGCCAGCCTACAAAGACCAACCACAGACCAAATTCTCACAGTACAGGACATGTATGTCTTTTGCAAGGATAATATTAAATTCATTATGGATTTTCTGATCAAGAAAGAAGAAGTGATTTTGCATATGAAAACAACACTTCAAACCAGATTTGAAAACTGTATAGCAATAAAAGTAACAAGGCATTTCCACAAATTCCTTGACATTGCAGAAAACTTAGTTTGCTATGTAACAATAGAAACTGAAATTTATGAGAAACATTGTGTCAGTAAAATTACATATGTCTTTAACATTGAATGGCATGGTGGCATGTGTGTATGATGGACAGTGGTGGCTTCCAGAGGTTTAAAGAATAAGTTTGAAAAACAATGATGTTTATGTGCAATTTTACCACCTTGCTGGTCCAAGAACATGATTCAAGAAATCTACTAGTGACATAGTTTGGATACCAATGAAAAATGTTTTAAGGAAACTTTCAGTGCTTGAACTTACCACAGCAACTGGGAGGTCTTATTCTATATCACAGAAACTGTATGAAGAAATAAATGTTCTTAACATTCACAACCAGGTTTAGGAACAGTCGCATATCGAAGAATGTTTATTGAAAATATTTATTTCAAGTATGTCAAAATAAGACAACGTGTTACAAAAAGGAACAGCCAAACTTTCAGGAAACATTCCTCACACACAAAGAAAGAAAATACGTTATGTGGGCATGTGTCCGGAAACGCTTACTTTCCATGTTAGAGCTCATTTTATTACTTCTCTTCAAATCACATCATGGAATGGAAACACACAGCAACAGAACGTACCAGCGTGACTTCAAACACTTTGTTACAGGAAGTGTTCAAAATGCCCTCCGTTAGTGAGGATACATGCATCCACCCCCCCCCCCCCCCCCCCCCCCCCGTCGCATGGAATCCCTGATGCGCTGGTGCAGCCCTGGAGAATAGCGTATTGCATCACAGCCGTCCACAATACGAGCACGAAGAGTCTCTACATTTGGTACCGGGGTTGTGTAGACAAGAGCTTTCAAATGCCCCCATAAATGAAAGTCAAGAGGGTTGAGGTCAGGAGAGCGTGGAGGCCATGGAATTGGTCCGCCTCTACCAATCCATCGATCACCGAATCTGTTGTTGAGAAGCGTACGAACACTTCGACTGAAATGTACAGGAGCTCCATTGTGCATGAACCACATGTCGTACTTGTAAAGCCACATGTTCTAGCAGCACAGGTAGAGTATCCTGTATGAAATCATGGCGGTGAATTGAGGAAGTACAGTACATACTGACGAAACTAAAATGAGCTCTAACATGGAAATTAAGCGTTTCCGGACACATGTCCACATAACATCTTTTCTTTATTTGTGTGTGAGGAATGTTTCCTGAAAGTTTGGCCGTACCTTTTTGTAACACCCTGTGTAAATGTTAATTTAAGTGATGTTTCCACTTTTTGTATAGAATTCAATACCTTACTTCAATAATAACTGGTTATATCCCGTCAATGTCACACATGAATAGCCAACAGCCATAAGATCAGTTGTAGAGTAATGTGAATTATCTCCTCACTTTCAAAATGACTTTGATACAGTCAACCACAAGATTCTATTAAATAAATTAGAAGCTTTAGGAATAAGAGAGATAGCTAATGACTGGTTTAGATCATACCTAGCAGACAGGGTACAAAGAGTAGAGATAACACACATTTCAAATAGATCTAAACATTTACCATCCACAAGATAACATATTACTAGTAATACTGTTCCTGATCTACATAAACGTCTTTCCCAGTAGTGTTACTCGTGGTGAAAAAATTCTCTTAGCTGATGACAGCAATATTATAGTCACTGAGAAAGCAAATGAAACTCTCAAGGAAGTTTGATTGCTCAATAAGCAATAAAGTGACAGTGAACATAAAGAAAACTATGCCATGAATTTCAGTTTGAAGAGGAAAAATGACAATGTTAAATTAAACATAGATGGCACCTCCATAGACTGTGTAACAAACGCAAAATTTCTAGAAATGAGTATTGATTCTCAGTTGAAGTGGTGTGACCACACAAAGGTACCTGCAAACAGAATGTCATCATCATGTTATGCTCTTCGATTCCGATCATAACATTCAGTGTCCTTTAGTTACATGCTGTTCATATGTACACTCACTTCTTAGCTATGGCATTCTTTTTGGGGGAAATGCAGAAAATATGAACACAATTGTATAACTCCAGAAAAAATCCATAAGAGTAATATCCAAAAACACTATTCGAGCAAATTTTAAAGATCTGTTCAAAACACTGGGAATTTTAACTTCTCTGTATCAATACATTTACCAGCCACTAGTACACATCAAAAATAACATTGATAATTACTGCACAAACAGTTCTGCCCACGGCCATGCAACAACAGCTAGAGTCAACTTAAATTTACCAAAAAATAATAAACATAAAACTCAGAACAGTATTTTCTACCAAGGAATAAAACTGTACAATAAATTACCAAAAGAGATTACAGAAATTGCAAAAATTCACTTATATAAAAAGGCAGCTAAAAAGTACCTGTTATGCAATACATTTTATACATTGAAGGATTACTTAGCTAAAACAGAGTAGGGGTTTGATAAAAAATGTTTTACAAGTAAATAATAATAATAATAATGATTACAAAATATCCAACATTCCACATAACACCTTCACTTTGTTTCTTTGCTTCTTTTTTTTCTTTTCTAGAAATACTTACCCCCAAGCTATGCATAGCACAATGCTAACACCTCTTCCTCTTTCTGAGCTCAACATCTGTCATTATGGAGGGATACTGACTCAGTTTTACAGGATAGCAAATTGGAAGTTGCAATACAGAAAATGGTCCAGAGTTAACCAATTTTTGAGTGTGTGCGTGTGTGTGTGTGTGTGTGTGTGTGTGTGTGTGTGTGTGTGTGTGAAACAATGTGTGTATAGTGTGTGCTGTGACTGATAGTGTGATATGAGTGAATAGTGTGGCATTCCATTGTTTAATAAGTTATTTGAAAAAAAAAAGTATTTTATACCAGAAATAAAATCTAATGATGGTCACTAACTAGAAGTCTGTAAATATATGTGTATACGAATTAGCTTATTTTAAGTTGATCTAAATTTGTAAATACTTTGACATATCCTATACCCTTGTAAAAAGAGATCTACGGATAAATAAAGCTGCTGCTGCTACAGAATAGAAACCATGAATTAGGCACTACAACAATCTAATGATCTACTTAAAAAATTGAGAATTCAGTTAAACTCTGTAGTAAATAGCATGAAAAAGTATCAACTCACAAAGTTTTTTTTTTTCTTCTTATACGTTTTCACCCAGAGTTCTCACATGTGTACGGATACTGTATACATACATTTATACTGCTTTCTATCTAAAGATAACATTCAAAGGCGAAAATCTTGTCCCTTAAAAACCATTACATGATTCTGAACCCAAGTCATTAATTTATTTGGTTATGAGAAACAAATGATTTACGAAGTGCGTTGCAAATGAAAATTCGAAAACTGTTTCTGTATTAGAATATTGGGGAAAACGTTACCAGATTTTAATCGGCGACAGAACGAAATGGTGGTCTTCAGGTTAAACGAGAAAGAAAATTAACCCAGAATTTAAGAAACTAAACAAATCACGTTAAACTGACTGCAATTGTTGTCGCGAAAATAAATTACAGAAGGACCCAAGTGGAGTAGTACCAACAAAGTGCACTAGATCGCGGGGCGAGAGAAAGTTCGATAATTGGACTGAGTCGTGATTGCGATCTTCTATTTATGTGTTTGCTGCTGTTGTTATCTATGACCTGCACCATAGAAGTTGCAGCAGTTCGTGTTTCGCTGTTGCTTAAGCACAGCACTGCCGAAGTCTTGGAGGGGGAACAATGGCACAAACTTAGCTGAAAACTGAGTGAAAGGAGGAGAGAGGTGAGCGGGCAGCAAATTTCGTCTTGCTGCCAACACTGGGAATCTGTACTGTGTACTTGCATTTTTATGTATATCTACCATGTTTAACCTGCAGTTTGCCTGAATCCATTTGTGCTAGGAATCGAATTGACTTCTAAATTGGACAGATACTCCAAATAGCATTCATTTCTGCAGGAGACGCTAAAAATCTAGACTAGGACCAGTGGCGTACGTCCGTGTTTCGTGCATCAATGTTGTCGACGCTCACCATGAGGCATCACACAAACGAAAAGAGGGGGAGGGCGGGGGTCAGCTGCGGTTTCTAAAACGCCAATGAGAGAGCGAGGGGCATATGATATGTTTTTGTAGCAAAATACTGTACATTGTAACATTCTCACATGGGTATAGAAGCGAAATCCGTTACGCGTTTTATAAAAACGGCAACACATACGGAAGAAACGACCAAATATTTGTGACAACGAAGGTCTAAGTTTCACAGCCGCCCTGTTAGGATGACGACAATGATTAAGAATAGTGGTACCACAGACGACAGGCTAAACAAAAGAGGCAGTGAAGACAAATATTCATGTAACCAATTACTTTTTGTTTGTTTATTTTTTGCTTGTATTATCTAAACATAGACAACCAATAATGGCGTAAATTTAAAATAGGTGTAATGGTAACGTTTTAGTGGGATACCTGACGTCAGTAAAAGTTTGTAATTTTTGACTAGTTGGAATATGTTGGAAAATAAATTTTCTCTGGAAGCCTCTTAAAAGAAAAGGAGCTTTCTTACACTTCGGTAAATACGCTAGAACTTTGAGAGCCGTACCAGCTTTGATGACGAATAAAAAAATGAGGCAACTGTGGAGCTGTTTGTGATTTGAAACTGCTCTATAGCAAGTAGATACGGAATAGACAGCACATTTTCGTCAAGAGACCAAATTACAATATTATAAAATAAACTGTCCCTCAGTGTTTCGTCGATTGACACTCATTAAATTATTTTGAATCGAATCCATCATTTTCTTAATTGTTTAATCGTTGCACTACTGTGCTTAATTTTTACATACAGTGAATTTGTCTGACACTACATTCTTCATGCTTCTCACTGAAATGTCGCATAACAGGATTAGTTAATATCCACAGTGTAACTGTCGAGAAAAAAGCTTTGCACAAATAAAAAAAATGCGAAAAATTACTTACTGTTAAAACATTCGCCTAAAAAAACATTTGGACAGGAGCACTTTTCGTGGATTTACGTTTTACGTTCTCTGTGTGGTTATTGGTCTCCACAAGCTGAACGACTTGAAAACTTTTTCACTAAACTGCTTTTTCACACACGCGGCAATAAAGTATTTTGCCATCTGTAGTATAATCTCCTCATCGAACTCACACTTATACTGTTGCAATCTGCACTGATTACTTTTTTTTCACTTTTGACATCGCACTTCGTTGTGTAGAATATAAAACACATCACCATGCCGCTAACAAGTATTCTCCGTTCACGAGAAATATGAAAGACATACCATGGAGTCAACGGAAGATAGGAAGACTTCGAAAATGAGCCATTCGTCACTTTAGTATTGTATTTAAATGTGATGAATACTATGAAACGAAACATTTAAAACATTGTATACAAATTAAATAATAATGTTAAAACTGTTGCTCGGTTTTACGTTGCACGCAGCTCTGTCACAGTTCCGACTAATCCCTTAAAAACCGTGGAGACGCAACGCCGCAGGGAGACCGGGGAAGTCCCGCAACCAAGGACACGTACCACGTGACCAAGTGCGAACTTTTAACTCCGAGCAGCGAATCGGGAAGAAAGGAAAATCATTAATACATAAACATCAGCTTTCACAACAACCGAATAAGTGAACATACAATTTAGAATGTCTATATTTTTTAAAGCATTAGTATTTTAATGAAAAACGCGCAAAATATGCAGTGCAATTAACAATTTTGTAAAACACTATGCTTACCCACAAAACAGGCAAAATATGTATTTATAAACACTATGAAATCATGCCCACAACGTAAGAAAAGAAGTCATTCTAACATGTTATCCAAAGAGCATACTTCCCAAATAACAGAAAAAATATGCATGCACATGAAAATCTGGTCCATATTATCACATATGTGTCGTTCTGGAATTATGTCTTGTCCACGTACGCCAGAATTTCAGTTTTTCTGGCGTCTGACAGCACATTTCACTTAAACACTTCACTTTCACTGTGTGTGTGTGTGTGTGTGTGTGTGTGTGTGTGTGTGTGTGTGTGTTTAAACTTTTAGTGGTTGTAGGGCCAGGTAAATGATATTCGCATTTTAACGGCTACCAGATTTCCCGATACGCCACAGCTCTTGACACAGTATTGTACCTGATCAAACAATCACGCAACATCTGAATTGCGCGGCGCCAATGAGAGGGTTACGCTAGAAGAAATGAACAAACCTTGACAACCTATAACTCTGCTTCAGATTCCACAATTTCATAAAACACATGAGGAAATAGCACTAAATCCTACCTCCGTAAAATATGTTGTATTTGCAAAAATTTTCAGCGAGTCCTCATAACTGTGACTGGTATATATAGATGTGCAAACATTCATGCTGATTCTTTAGCGAAGCTAACAGTCTAAGGCGAAAAATATTCGAAAAATATTGCTTGACTCTGAGCACAGTGCAATATTTTATTTGGTTATGAGCTTCTGTATTGATTTACCAAGCGAGTTAAAAGTGAATACTTCGGGCCCTGTTGACATTTTAGAAAAACGCTTAAAAACGTTAAGAGATTTTAATCAGGTTGAAAACAAGGCGATGACATTCAGACGAAAGAAGAAAAAAGCGAATCAAGTATTAAATCCCTAAGAAATGAAATAAATCGTATTAAATTCCCTGTAATTGCTTTCGCGAGAGTAAGTTGCCGCGGGAGGACCCGTCGTGATGATAGTATCAACAGACGTTACTAGATCGCGTGACGAGCGAAAACTCGAGAGATGTATTGACTGGTGGTTGCGATTTGTTATGTATTTACTAATCAGTGTTGTTATAAGCGACCTGCTCTCAACAAGATATTGCCATCCGTGTTTCACAGTTATTTGTGTTATTAAAATCCACAGTATATATTAAACCACTAAGACACGTCATAGACATAGTACCAACAAAAGTCGCTAGTTCGTGGGGCGATCGAGCTGAACCAGTGCCACCTAGGAACAAAGCCGCTACACTGCGTGTGTGACGTCAGCGTAAGAGTCATACCACTACGCTACGAATCGAGAGATACTTGTAGCTCCAAGTGTATATTGGACTTCACGTTTATCAAATAATTCATTTATCTAAAATAAAAAGAAATTCTAATACTTTAAATAATGTTTCCTTATTTTTTTACGATAAACTTTTTTTCGTAAAATCACCTTTGAACTTAAGTAATTTGAAGTTAAGTGAAATCAAGAATTATCTGTATAAATATCTGTTTACGAAAATCAAGAAAATGTTTGGGAATTCAATAAACAATGAATTAGTATTTATGTTTACACAGTTACCATATTTATTATCTAAAAGCACAAGAAAATAAACAGAGCCAAATTTTCAGTCCATTTTTCTCTTTCTCTTGAGGGTTGTAACATTATTTGTATTTACAATGTCATTGACCCTCTTTGTATAATTATTCAAAAGAATATTGACAGCAGCACCAAGTATATTGTCAATGATTTCATGTACAGAGTGATTTGCAGTGCAAGCAAACCCAACAAATATGTCATCAGGCAAGTTGCTGTGACATACACAAAATGATACGTTTCTTTGACACTTCATCTGACGAAATTTACCAAACCTGCTTTCCAGGTCATCAGTTTGAACCTTGCCTGTTAGAAAGTATTGCCTCTTTTTCTCATTGAACCAATACCTAGCCAGATTCACCAATGCAAGAGTGGCATGTCTAAGGGCTAAATGTGTTTGCCTGAGAATTTTCCTTTACTAACAAATTTTCAAACTGTGTTGTGGTACTAACAGTTACTGGAAACTTCATGTTCCCTATTTGACCAAGCTATAAATCATTGACATGGACAGTGAGAGTGAGATTTGCGTTAATTGTAACATAACACAGAACTTTCAAAAATGGCACTTCATTAATTAAAAGAAAATACACACTATTCAAGTTTTTGACACAGGTCCACTCATTCAAATCACTACTATTAATTTTATCACAATTCCTTCAACGAAGAGAATGATATTGCCTTCTTATGGTCTTCTTTTCAGCGCAGATCTGACGAAAGCATTTTCCAAACGCTGTCTTCGATCTTCAGGGTGTTCTCGTGATGCTTACGGTGTAAATAAATATTCAGGACATCCTGGCAATAGTGCTGGTATTGCACCTATAAAAAAATATTAATTCTCAGTACCTTACCATAGAAACCAAAAGCGTAAGAGAGTCATCCAGTAATTATATAAACTAACTCGAAGTCCGTAAACAACCAACAACCAACTTACCTTTCCTTAGACGTGGACGGTCAAGAGGCGCTGTAATTAATATTCAATTCTTAGCATCATATGCTGTTGTAGTTATTTATATATCGTGTGCATGGAAATGCATCTCACAAACCTGTTAAAAATAATGAATTACGTTACGTTAGTATGAGAAAAGTTTGGCCTACGTATATAGGTTATGTTTATAAATTACAATTAACACTCAGATTTAACAGAATCATTTCATAGGTTTATTTAATAAAGCTGCTACTTACTACAGAGTGATCTGAAGGGGAAAATTATCACTGTGAACTGCTCTTATCCATTCTCTCCTTGCATCTTCATCACGAGGGGAATGGAATGTACTGACTCTTTCCTGAGCAGTATAATTGCCTCTACAAGCAGGCATTCAGCATCTAAGTGGCATATTTATACGTTGAAGCAGTATGAACACTATTACACTAACATTTCAATTCACAATCATATAACGGCTACACAGGCGAAACAACCAAGACAGCACATGTGCCTTTGTGTTTATGACCCGTAGTGCTTACGTCACGAGCGACTCCAAAGACAGTGTGGCGGCCTTGTTTCTAGGTGGCACTAGCAGAGCCATAGATTTCTCGAGCTGTGATGAAAACTCCGGAAGCAGTTAAGTCGTGGTGACAAAGCGTCTACCGACAGCAGCATGTGTAGTCGTAGTAGTAGTAGTAATAGTAGTAGTATCTGTAGATCATCTGGGTACTATACATGTTTCGGTATTACAACTTAAGAACAGCAGAAAGAACGTAATTCTTATGGACAGTCAGTTACATACTTACCGATTAGTTTGACAAGGATAGGTAGTCGGACGCTGGGCTATAGTAGGAACCATCCCAGTACTCGCCTGAAGTATATGAGGGAAACCAAGGAAAACCTAAATCAGGATGGCCAGATTACTACCACCTTTTAACACGATGAGGAGATTTCTGTGCGCTCAGTGATTCGCAGAGCTGTGCTGTAGGGAGCTATGCCCCTGGTAAGTTTCACCCATTCCAGATTGGTCCAGCAGGTAAAAGAAAAGACTAAGAGAAGTCACCCTAAGGGGCTCCCTCCTTGGTAGTATGTGGGCGGCAATCACATGGGCTAAGTTTGACATCGCTTCCACTTACTATGTTGGACTACTTCTGTTTCCTTTCCTATTGGCCTCTCTTGACCAACTCTTTCTTTTTCAACGCCGACAGTATTAGGTTGTGAGGCCGGAGGGTGTGTTTCATTTTGTAGTCTTCTCTTCAGGGATGTGGTTCCATAATGGAGGAAATGTCACTGGAATCTACAATGACGGAGAACAGTAGATTCGTTAATAGTGCACATCGGCGCCAGTCTAGGTACGCCTGATATAGTGAGGAGACACGCATTTCAAAACGTAGCGATATTGGCGTAAGCGGTCTCAAAATTGTGTGAGGAAGGCTGTCCGAAACCACCTCGCAAGTACAAGAGAAATCCTTAGCATGACTGGAAAATTTATAACCAAGGCCCCCAGTCCTAGGCAGCCCTCCAGTGGACTTGAGGTGTTCAGACTCTCCAGGGTAGTCATAAGGAGGATAGCGACTTGGAATGACCGCAGCTTATTTCAAAGTAGAAAAAAACACACACAATCCCATAACAGAGATGGAAAAACTCAAAACTAACATTCTTGGAATCAATGAGATGCGCTGGCCTAATTTGAGAAAATGTAACGTTATTCGTTATCAAGTATATGCAGGCAACAACGAGTCACACTATTCCATTGGAGTGGAGTTCAAAGCACACCCGGCTGTCAATGCAACAGTCAAGAAATTCGCACGTCTGTCCTATAGGGTAATTTTCTTGCAATTCAATGTGAAACCCATTCTGCTGAATGTTATCCATGTGTATCCCCTAATCTGTGATGCATCAGATGAATATATAGAAACTTTTTACACCTAGGCTAAAACACTCTCTTTCACCAAACAAGAGATTACCATGCTGATGGATTATTTCAGTGCCAAGGTATGTTGGCTCGATGATACAGTAACTAATTTTGGTTTAGAGGTTGGCAATGATCGAGGTAATCGGCTAGTCCAACTAGGCTAGGAGGAAGTGTTCCTTATAACACTCATTTTCAGTTGCCTCCACATCGTCTGTACACATTGATATCAGAAATTCTGTAAGAAGTGTGAAGACATATCCTGGGCCCGATATTAACTTTGACCACAACCTTTTGCTAGCCGCAACGAGTATGAAAATGGAAAAAAGGCCATAAAGTGCAACGAATCAATCGAACGTCATTGTGTACGAAACTACGATAGATTACACCCAGCCAAATATAGATATAAATGATGTTGAAGACATCTACAACAATTTTAATTCTATAGTGAATGAAGTGAGCCAAGAAAAACAAACGGATACAGATAGCAAGAAACGCAGGCATTGAATGTCAGATGAAATTTCAGGACTGTTCGATCGCTGAAGATCCCACAAATGATCCAGTAATATACAGAGAATTGCAGAAAGGAATACCGAAGGAAATACGTAAAGCTAAAGAACATCTGTCAAAGCCATGCAGCGACGTTGAAGAACTGAACGCGAAGGACGACTTATTCAACTTGTAAAAGGACAAGACAAGCAGCAGGAATTTCCAACGGCAGAGGTTCTGGGTTTCTCACAATAAAAGGTAGCACCATCCTGCTTAGTACTGAAGAGAAACTGGGCAGTTGGAAGCAATACATAGAAAATCACCTCAGGGACAGAAGAAGTAGTGATCATAGTGCCTGAGAGAGCGATGACGTCTATATCTCAAGAGCAGAAACATGACATGTCATACCAGAGAGTGGGAAGGCTCCAAATTCTGACTGAAGCTGCTCACGGGCGAACGATCTGTCTTCTTGCTGGTTGATTTGTTTAACAGTATCCGTCAAAGTGGGATCATACCACGTGACTGGCTCAAATCAACATTTGTAACACTTCTCAAAAAGCCCAATGCAAAATGTTGTAATGACAACAGAATTATCAATTTAATGTCATGCCCTCAAGTTATTCCTCAGAATACTGAATACACTAAACAGATTCAGAAGGATGTAGGTTGCAGTAGGTACTGGGAGATAAAGACGCTTGCACAGGATAGAGTAGCATGGAGAGCTGCATCAAACCAGACTCTGGACTGAAGACCACAACTACTGCATGCGAGACTGTACCATAAATGTGAGGAGAGGACTGGAGACTCGGTTTGCGATCAGGAACTGTTTCGGGAGGCGTTAGTGTCTTAAGGTATTGACTCAGTGACGTCGTGATGTTTGTCAATGCTTGTGCGTGTTACATCGATTATGAAAAAGCTTTTTACATTGGGCAGCATGAAAAATTGATGTATATCTTAGGTGAACTGGGGCTATGTAGTTGTCAGTGGTTCATTTGAAACCTGTACTAGAAAGAAAGTGCTAGTCAGATGTCATCAAAAGTAGTTTAGATTATGAAAGGAGTTCAGCGGGGCTGCACTCTCTCCCACCCCCACCCCCTTTCCCATTTCTTTTTAACGCATCTATTTTGAAAAGAGTTCTCGAGCTGGTTTTGATGGAATGTATCAAGTAGTGCTGGTTACCAACGACGATTCATGCTACTGGACGCCAATGTTCATGGTAGATGAAAAAGACAAAAAATGTATGCCCCCAGAGAGACTCGAACTCCCGACCCTTGGTTTTCAAGACCAATGCTCTGCCAACTGAGCTATAGACGCGTCTGCGAAAAATCAACATTCTTAAGCTGTGTAATACCGCAGAACAACGAGCTGCTTTGGATGAGCGCGACGTCACAACTGCCTACACAAGCGCTGTGTAAATTTGTAGCAACATTAGACATGCTGATGACACTGTCTTACTTGCAAGCAGGCTGGAAGGTCTGCAACTACTACTAAACACTGTTGCTGAGGAGAGCAGTACTATGATGTTACGGTTAAAAGTCAAGAAGATAAAATTGGTGTCAGCAGAAATGGAAATGAAATTCGGGGCACTCATACACTTCGTAATGAAATCAACGACAATTGGGACTTCTCTCATGAAATTTGGTGAAGAACTGAAGAAGCCGGAAGTTCTTTCCAGAAAAGTTCTCTCTTCTCATTTCTCACTTCGCACTCGATAACTTCGGCATTGCGTGTTCATTATCGTACTCTATGGAGTTGTCATCAACACGTACCTCAACATTAGGTAAGAATCTGGAGGCATTTGAAATTTAAACATATCAAAGTATGTGAAGATATCATGGCCAGAATTGTCATACAATGCGCAACAACAAATACAACATTTTGCACTTAATACTTCAAAGACAGATCGATGGGAGTCGTAGTCCAGTAGTTCGACTCAGCACAGAATCACTGTTCAGAAAAGCCACGGACCAACGGCGATTCATGCTGCTGCACGCCAATGTTCATGGAGGATGAAAAAAGACGAAAAATGTATGCCCCCAGAGAAATTCGAACTCCCGACTCTTGGTTTACAAGACTAATGCTCTGCCAACTGAGCTATAGAGGCGTCTGCGAAAAATCAACATTCTTAAGCTGTGTAATACCGCAGAACAACGAACTGCTTTGGGTGAGCGTAACATCACAACTGCCTACACAAGCGCTGTCTAAATTTGTCACATCAGACATACTGATGACACTGTCTTACTTGCAAGCAGGCTGGAAGATCTGCAACTACTACTAAACACTGTTACTGAGGAGAGCACTACTATGATGATACGTTTAAAAGTCTAGGAGATAAAATGGTTATCAGCAGAAATGAAGATGAAATTCAGGGCACTCTTACACTTCGTAATGATGATATAAATATTTGGGGTGTGAAATCGACGACGTTTGGAACGTCTCTCAAGAAATTTGGTGTAGAACTGAAGAAGCCGGAAGTTCTTTTTAGGAAAGTTCTCAGTAACTGCGACATCAGTATTACGCTTCGCACTCAATTACTTCGGCATTGCGTGTTCATTATCCTACTCTATGGGGTTGTCATCGACAACATTAGGTAAGAATCTGGAGGCATTTGAAATGTAAGCGTATCAAGGTATGTGAAGGATACGATTGCCAGATAGTCACGAATGGTCATATAATGCGCAACCACAAATACAACATTCTGCACTCAATACTTCGAAGATTGGTGAGAGACGTAGCCCAGTACTTCGACTCGGCACAAAATCGCTGTTCAGAAAAGCCACGGACCAACGGCGATTCATGCTACTGCACGCCAATGTTCATGGCGGATGAAAAAAGACGTAAAATGTGTGCCCCCAGAGAGACTCGAACTCCTGACATTTGCTTTACAAGAACAATGCTCTGCCAACTGAGCTATGGAGGCTTCTGTGGGAAATCTGCATTCTTATGCTGTGTAATACCGCAGACGAACGAACAGCTTTGGGTAAGCGCGACGTCACAACTGCCTACACAGGCGCTATCTACATTTGTAACAGAAGTTGCGGGACAATAATTGCGAGTTGCGATGTGAGTAGGATTATTTTCCAAGTAAATTTCCTTTTACTTTCACGCAAGATGAACTGTGTGAAGAATGTGGGCTGAATGTCTTAAATCACGGAGTATTTGAGTCTGTCAAAACGTAAGCTTAAAGCGAAAATGGGGTACAGTTGTGAGGTGCTTTCATGAACATTCGAACTGAACTGGTACAATAATGACAGAACTGTGCTATGAGACAATAATTTCCTCCCTATATTCGGAGTTAAATACCAAATGGTTTATATCTGACATGGCAGAAGGTCTTTTCAATGTTTGGCTCTCATTGCAGTCATACACCACAAATAATAAACTTCATCATAGTAGTAGTAGTAGTAGTAGTAGTAGTAGTAGTAGAAGCAGCAGCAGCAGCTTTATTCAACCTATATCTCTTTTTACAAGGATATAGGACATGTAAAAGTATTTACAAGTTTAGACCAATTTAAAATAAGCCAATTCGTATGCACTCCCCCAGGGGATCCACAACTCTTTTGTGGATACGTGTGTAGCGAGCACGGGACCCCGAGCTAATGTGGCCTTCCTTCTTTTCCGGGCTGCATACCCCCCCTTTCCGTATCCTTCCCCATCCCCCATCTTCGCCCCCCCCCCCCCTCTGGCTCTTTCCTTCCCTTTCTCCCCCTCTGGGAGTATGGTTTGTGCCTACGTCCGGAGACGGACGCTTGTAAATGTACCGCACTCTTCGCCTTCCTTCCTTGTATGTCTTCATCTTTCTTCGTCCTTCTCTTTTCCTTACCTCTTCTCTTTACCTCTTCTCTTTACCCTTTTCTCCGCTGCGGCGTTTGAGACCTCTCTTCTTTCCTTTCCCTGTCTCTTTCTTCCTCCCTGTGCGTGTCTGAAGGCCGACCCACGCACTTCCATGCATAGCCGGTGACGGGGTAACGCGTAATTCCCCGCCCCAGGTAGACAGGTAGGACACGTACGTACCCCCTGGTAACGGCCAGGCCCAGGGAGGGGTGATTACCCGAGCTGATACCTTCCGAAAGTGCCGATTGGTCCCTCCGTCCGTTTGTCGGGAGGTGTGACCTGAGGTGTGAACAATCACCTAAGGCGGGTGTGCCCTCGGTGAGGGCCCCCACAAGGAAGGAGCGCGCCATCGGAGACGCCGATAATCATGGGGGATTCTTCCGCAATGGTTTCCTCACCTTCCACTATGTCTGCTCACAAACGTAAGTTCACTGAGTCTCAGCCACAGACGGTTCTTCCATCGTTGCCACAGTTCCTTGTTGTTTCTCGGTCTGACGAAGGTCACGACTTTTCCACGGTCAACCCTTTCATCATTCAGAAAGGTGTCGACGCAATTGCGGGTCCTGTAAAGTCTTGTTCCAGATTACGGAATGGCACCCTGTTGTTGGAAACACACAGTGCCCTCCAGGCTCAAAAATTGCTGCGTACTTCTCTGCTCCACACCTTTCCTGTCCGGGTGGAACCGCACCGTACCTTAAATTCCTCGCGTGGAGTCGTTTATACACGCTCCCTCGATGGATTGTCTGACGAAGAAATTCAGCACTACCTGTCTGACCAGGGCGTCACAGCTGTTCATCGGGTTATGAAAAGGGTTGACTCGAACATCATTCCAACCCGCACTGTCTTCTTGACATTTGACAAAGTTCAACTCCCATCAAAAATCAAAGCAGGCTATGAGATAATTTCCGTTCGCCCTTATGTCCCAAACCCCACGCGTTGCTATCGATGTCAGCGGTTCAATCACACCAGCCAGTCCTGTTCCAATCCGGCCAAATGTGTTACGTGTGGCAAGGATGCCCATGAGGGTGCTTGTCCACCTCCATCCCCTCGCTGCATCAACTGTATGGGTGACCACGCTGCTTCCTTTCGAGATTGCCCCGTTTTTAAGGACGAAAAACTCATCCAGGAAATAAGAGTGAAGGAAAAGGTGTCGACCTTTGCTGCTCGAAAGTTACTCGCCAGTCGACAGCCCACTGTGCCTCAGAAAGGAAAATACAGCGCTGTCCTTGCTTCTCCTCGGCCAACAAAGGAGGCGGCCACGCAGACTTGCGACCTCACCTTCAGTACCATGGTCGTCAGATCGGCCAGCGCAAAGATCGCCCGTTCAACCTCACCACTTTCGCCTGCCCACTCAATGGCTCACCCTTCGTCGGGTTCTGCTAAATCTCGAGCCCAAAAGTCAGACGCCAAGCCTTCGAAAAAAGAGGATTCTCGTGAAGAGTTTTTACGTACCGCAACTTCACAACCATCGGTTCCTCCTTCATCTAAACATCATACTTCCAAGAAGGCTACGAAGAAACACAGTTCCTCTCCCTCTCCGCCAAGGCGTGTCCCATCTACAGCACCACCTGGCGGAAATCGCCCTCAGCCGTCTTCTGTGTCGCCGAGGCGCACTGCTGGTGGCCGGTCAACTGGCCGATCGTTGGTGGCTGGAGCTGCTCCTGACCAACCTATGGATCAGGATCTTCTGCCTTCGACTGAATGCCATTCCATGCTGTCGGTCGCAAGCTCTGAGCAGTCGTTGAGTTGACAGCACCCTTGGTCACGTTCCTCCATTTTCTGTTCACCCTATGTCCATTATCCACTGGAATATCCGCGGAATTCGAGCCAATCGGGATGAATTGTCGATCCTCTTACGATCCTACTCGCCGGTCATCTTCTGTCTTCAGGAAACAAAGCTGCGTCCCCATGACCGCTTTGTTCTCCCTCATTTTCAGTCCGTCCGATATGACCTCCCCTCTGTTGAAGGCACTCCAGCCCATGGAGGACTCATGATTCTGCTCCACGATACTCTCCATTATCACCAAATCCCCTTAAACAGTTCCTTCCAAGCTGTCGCCGTCCGTCTTTCCCTTTCTGGATATACGTTCTCTCTTTGTATGGTATACATTCCATCGTCCACACCAATGGCACGAGCTGATCTCCTTCATCTTCTTGGTCAGCTTCCACCCCCCTATTTGCTGGTTGGGGACTTCAATGCCCACCACCCGCTTTGGGGATCTCCACATCCTTGTCCACGTGGCTCACTATTGCTAGACGTCTTCCACCAAGCGGATCTAGTCTGCCTCAACACTGGGGTCCCCACATTTTTGTCTGCCTCCACGACAAATTTATCTCATTTGGACCTTGCGGTCGGTACTGTTCCGCTAGCTCGGCGCTTCGAATGGTTCGCCCTTGATGATACACACTCGAGTGACCACTTTCCATGTGTTCTTAGACTGCAGCCTCAACTGCCATATATGCGCTCGCGACGCTGGAAGTATGCCCAAGCCGATTGGACACTTTTTTCGTCTCTAGTGACATTCGATGACCGTCGCTTTCCCAGCGTCGACGATGAGGTCACAAATATTACCGACGTTATTCTCACAGCTGCGGAACGTTCAATACCACGCACCTCCGAATTGCCCCGGCGCCCCCCAGTTCCTTGGTGGAACGAGGCATGCCGTGACGCAATACGTGAGCGGCGACGTGCTCTTCGCATTTTCCGTCACCATCCAACTTTGGCAAACTGTATCCGATATAAGCAGCTCCGTGCGCGATGCCGTCGCGTCATCCGCGATAGCAAGAAGGCAAGCTGGAAATTCTTTATTAGCTCATTTAACACCTTCACTCCCTCCTCGGAAGTTTGGAGTCGGCTTCGACGGTTCTCAGGCGCGCCTAGTTTCTCCCCGGTCTCTGGGCTCACTGTCGCGCATGATACCTTAGTGGACCCCGTCGCAATTTCTAACTCATTGGGTCAGCACTTTGCTGAGATTTCGAGCTCTTCAAATTACCCGCCAGCGTTTCTCCCGAAGAAACGTGCAGCGGAAGTGCGACATCTTGCTTTCTCCTCTTAAAATCGCGAAAGCTACAATACTGTTTTCTCCATGCGGGAACTCCAACATGCCCTCTCTTCTTCTCGCTCCTCCGCCCCAGGACCGGATGGTATCCATGTCCAAATGTTGTTGCATTTATCAACCCATAGCCTGCGTTACCTCCTTCGCCTTTACAATCGAATTTGGACCGACAGTACCTTTCCCAGGCGATGGCGGGAAGCTATTGTCGTTCCCGTTCCGAAACCTGGAAAGGACAAACATCTCCCGTCTAGGTATCGCCCCATTTCTCTCACGAGTAGTGTCTGTAAGGTTTTGGAGCGTATGGTGAATTACCGTTTAGCTTGGTGGCTGGAATCCCGCAGTCTTTTAACACCAGCCCAATGCGGATTCCGAAAGCATCGTTCTGCCGTTGACCATCTTGTTGCTCTCTCCACTTATATCATGAACAATTTTCTCCGGAAACGCCAAACGGTAGCAATATTTTTTGATCTGGAGAGAGCATACGATACCTGTTGGAGGACAGGCATCCTCCGCACACTGTTCTCTTGGGGCTTTCGAGGCCGGCTGCCCCTTTTTCTTCGCGAATTGATGGCGGAGCGCACATTTAGGGTGCGGGTGAACACTACTCTCTCCCGTACCTTCTCCCAAGAAAACGGGGTACCCCAGGGCTCCGTGCTGAGTGTTGTACTGTTTGCCATCGCCATTAATCCAATTATGGATTGTCTCCTTCCTGATGTCTCGGGCTCCCTCTTTGTGGACGATTTTGCGATCTACTACAGCTCTCAACGGACCAGCCTGCTTGAAAGACGTCTTCAAGGATGTCTCGATCGCCTCCACTCGTGGAGCATCGAAACCGGCTTCCGTTTCTCACCCAGTAAGACCGTTTGTGTTAATTTTTGGCGACGTAAGGAGTTTCTTCCGCCCTCCTTACATCTAGGTCCTGTCAACTTTCCGTTTTCCGACGTCGCTAAATTCTTGGGTCTTATGTTTGACAGAAAACTGTGCTGGTCCTCCCACGTTTCCTATCTTTCGGCTCGCTGTCTGCGTTCCCTTAACACCCTCCGTGTCCTGAATGGTACCTCCTGGGGAGCTGACCGTGTGGTCCTTCTCCGCCTCTATCGCGCCTTAGTGCGCTCGAAATTGGATTATGGAAGCATCGTCTACTCCTCTGCTCGGCCGTCTATTCTTCGGCGTCTCGACTCTATCCACCACCGTGGATTACGTTTAGTGTCTGGAGCTTTTTACACCAGCCCTGTGGAAAGCCTTTATGCTGAGACTGCTGAACCTCCGCTGTCCAATCGGCGGGCAGTCCTTCTGAGTCGTTATGCTAGCCATCTGTCTTCCATGCCTGCTAATCCAGCCCATGACATTTTTTTCGACGCCTCCTTTGATGTAGGGTATGCAGGCCGCCCCTCCTCCCTACTACCACCGGGAGTCCGCTTCCGTCAACTGCTCCATTCTCTTTCCTTCCGCTTCCCTAAAACCTTCTTGACAACTTGGGGTACAGCACCGCCTTGGCTCCGTCCCCGGATCTGCCTGCTCCGTGATCTTTGTCAGTTTCCCAAGGATGGTACCCCTACACTTGTCTACCGTCGGGCATTTGCTGCTCTATGTGCACAAATGACGGAAGCCACATTTATTTACACCGACGGCTCGAAAACATCGTTAGGTGTAGGGAGTGCCTATATTGTTGGCGACACCCCAAATCACTTTCGGCTTCCCGACCAGTGTTCGGTTTATACTGCGGAGCTTTACGCTGTTCTCCAGGCTGTCCACTACATCCGCCGCCATCAGCGGATACAGTACGTAATCTGCTCAGATTCTCTCAGCTCTCTCCTAAGTCTCCAAGCTCTTTACCCTGTGCACCCTCTGGTCCACCGGATTCAGGACTGTCTGCGCTTGCTCCACCTGGGGGGCGTCTCAGTGGCGTTCCTCTGGCTCCCGGGACACCCTGGTATCTGTGGGAATGAGGCGGCCGATATAGCGGCCAAGGCTGCAGTCTCTCTTCCTCGGCCAGCTATTCAGTCTCTTCCGTTTACCGATCTACGGAGCGGTTTATGTCGCCAAGTTGCTCATTTATAGCATGCGCATTGGTCGACACTTACCCATAATAAATTGTGGGAAGTGAAAGCCCTTCCTTGCGCTTGGACCTCTTCCTCCCGAACGCGTCGTCGGGAGGCGGTAATTTTAGCTAGACTCCGGATAGGGCACTGTCTTTTTAGCCATCGACATCTTTTAAGCGGTGATCCTCCCCCACTCTGTCCCCACTGCTCTCAGCTGTGGACGGTCAGACACCTTTTAATTGAATGCCCCTATTTTAATCCGTTACGCTCCCGTCTACAGCTATCGCCTGATCTATCGTTGATTTTAGCAGATGACACGCGCTCAGCTGACCGCGTTCTACAGTTTATTAGTGACAGTGAAATGACGTCAGTCATTTGAAGCTTTTTTTGGGGACAACCAACCCCTTTCTATAGTGGATTTTTAAGCATTCCTTCTGCCTTTAGTTTCTCAAATTTTATGACTTTGTTCCCCTTGCTGCTGATTTTAAATTTCGTTTTTTTTCCTGTTTCCTACGTCACGGGCTGGGCGCTAATGACCATAGAAGTTTTGCGCCCTAAATCCACAAACAAAAAAAAAAAAAAAATATTCGTATGCACATACATTTACAGACTTCTAGTTGAGACAATCATTAGATTTACTCCTAGTAGGCTATACTTTTTTTTATAAATAACTTATTCAGTAATGTAGTGCCACACGGTTCACTCATATCTCACTATCAGTCACTGCACACACTATACACACATTGTTTCATAACACTTCACTCATTACAAACGCAAAAACACACACACATTGGTTATCTCTGGGCCATTTTCTGTGCATCAACTTCCCATTTGCTATCGTGAAAAACTAAGTTGGCATCCCTTTACAATGAGTGAGATGTTGAGCTCAGAAAGAGGAAGAGGTGTTAGTATTGTGCTATGCATAGCTTGGGGGTAAGATTTTCTAGAAAAGAAAAAAAGAAGGAAAAAAATAGTGTCAAGATGTTATGTGGAATGTTGGGTGTTTTATAATCACTATCATGATTTATTTGTATAACTTGCTTTTATCAAACACCTACACTCTTTTATCTAAGTATTCCTTCAATGTATAAAATGTATTGCATAATAGGTACTTTTTAGCTTCCTTTTTATATAAATGTATTTTTGCAATTTCTTTAATCTCTTTTGGTAATTTATTGTGCTGTTTTATTCCTTGGTAGAAAATGCTGTTTTGACTTTAATGTTTATTATTTATTGGTAAATGTAAATTGAGTCTAGCTGTTGTTCCATGGTCATGGGCAGAACTATTTGTGCAGTAATTACCAATGTTATTTTTGATGTGTACAATTGACTGGAAAAGGTATTCACATCGAACAGTTAAAATTCCCAGTGTTTTGAACAGATCTTTACAGTGAGCTCGACTAGTATTTTTAGTTATTATTCTTACGGATCTTTTCTGGAGTTACACAATTGTGTTTATATTTTGTGCATTTCCCCCAAAAAGAATGCCATAGCTAAGAATTGAATGTACATATGAACAGTATGTAACTAAAAGACACTGAATGTTACACACTGATAATAGGATTCTAAGCGCATAACATCTGATGACATTCTGTTTGCAAGTACCTTTGTGTGTTCACACAACTTCAGCTGAGACACAATATTCGTTTCTAGAAATTTTGCGTTTCTTACAGTCTATAGAGGTGCCATCTACATTTAATTTAACATTGTCATTTTTCCTCTTCAAACTGAAATGCTTGGCTTAGTTTTCTTTATGGACAATGTCTTTTTATAGCTTATTGACGAATCATAAACTTCCTTGAGTTTCATTTCCTTTCTCAGCAAGGAGTTCTCTTGTTATCTCAGTGACTATAATATTGCTGTCGTCAGCGAAGAGAATTTTTTCACCATGAGTAACACTACTGGGAAAGTCATTCATGTATATCAGGAATAGTATTGGTCCTAATATGGTGCCTTGTGGAACCCCTATATTAATGTATTTTGGTTCTGATAAGTGTTTTAGTAAGTGTTTAGAATTATTTGAAGTATGTGTTACCTCTACTCTATGTACCCTATCTGCTAGGTATGATCTAAACCCGTCATTAGCTACCTGTCTTATTCTTAATGCTTCTAATTTATTTAATACAATCTTGTGGTCGACTGTATCAAAGACATTAGGAAGATCCAAAAATATGCCTGTGACACACTCATCTTCGGCAAGAGCATGAAGTACAACTTTCGTTAATTCTATTATGGCTGACTCATTATTTTTGCCATTTCAGAAACCAAACTGTGATTTGCTTAGATTGTATTTATTCAGATAACTCATAATTTGTCTTTTCTTTGAGAATGGTGACAGCAGGGAAATGGGCTGGTAATTTTCTATGTCTTCTGCATTACCTTTCTTACGCAAAGGTACAACTATTGCCTGATTTAACTGCTCTGGAAATGTCCCTGAAGTTAGAGGATTCATTTATTGTATTTGGTAAAGGGCCTTGTATAATCTCTATGCAGTGTTTCAGTACACACACTGATACTTCATCTTCTTTTAGTTTTTGAACAGTTTTATTGAATTTATTCTTTGTGGTTGGAAGTAACATCATTGTATTTAGAGCAACATTATTTACAGATGGTACATTTGTTTTGGGGAATCTTTGCTGTAACTTCTCTGCAATACTTGAAAAATGCTCGTTTTTATAGTTTGAAAAGTGTTGTGGCTCATTTATTACCTTGTCCACCACCCTTAGCAGTATGTTATTCTGCATTTGTTTGCCACTCCGTTTCCTTTTTATAACATCCCAGACTACTTTGCTTTTATTCTCTGCATAATATATTATTTTTTCATTAAATCACTTTTTGCAGCAATCAGCACCTTCCTATAGTTCTTTTTGATCTATGATAGAAATTTAAGGATTCTGGATCATTGTGACCCTTTGTCATGGAACTGAATTACTTAAGTGTTTGGGAGGAATTCTTAATACCTGCTGTTATCCATCTGTTGTTGTGAGATGTTGATAAAGGCATGCATGCTTTTGGAAATGCCTTTACAAGGTTCAGTTTAAATAATGTGGAGAATTTAGAGAATTTCATTTTCACGTTGGTTTCCTTGAACACTTGATGCCAGTTTTGTTTTGCTAGCTATATTGAAAAATATTTTATTGCGATTTCTGATAGATGTCGTTTGTAGGCTTGTAGTTTAGGGAACGATTCGATGCCTTATTTTGCTCTTGTTATTTGACAGAGATGGTCTGATAGGCCAAAATCGTTTACAGCTACATGACAATTTGCCCTGTACATATTTGTGGCCATATGCTCAATTACTGATGCAGTCATTGCGGTAACCCTTGTTGCACTATTGACCAAAAGGGACATGCCAAAACTTTGAAGGATATTTATGTGAGTGCTGCTGGATTCATTTATGATATTAGTATTGATGTTAATGTCCCCACACAGAATTATGTTGACCTTTGTACTTGAGACATTATCTAGAACTTCTGTTAATTTATTGAAAAGCGTATCCACACTACTACTGGGAGATCTATACACACACAGAAAGATTGATTTCTTGGCTAATTAAATCGTTGACATTTCAAAGTGTTTGTCTTCACTTACTGTGCTGAGGTCATGTCCTAACTGAACTGTGTTCCTTTTCTAGTATAAATGCATGATTCCATACCCCTTGAAGCATTTCTGCAGTAAGAGTTTGCCCTTTCATACATAATACTACATGTTGGATTTCTGTGTGTCTACACCATTACTCAGTAACACAAACTACCGTGCAGTTCAAAGATTGGAGCTCAACTTGTAATAGTTGTATTTTATTTTTTATTGATTGCATGTTTTAATGGAGGATTGTTGTTTGGACTCTGCTATTCGCGCCAACCGTCATCTAGTGGCAGCTTTCAAACTGGGCTGGTCAGATTGTCCAGTATAGTCTGCTCCCTGTCGGGAGACCTTTGGTTCGTTTGAACAATTGCCAGCGGGCTCGTGCGCATGCGCAGAGCTGAATTCGCGAATGAGCAGTACCTTCCTCCCACATCTGGCTACTTGAAGCCTGGCTGTTTGCCGTATGAGCAGTAGCAGCAAGTAGCCAGATGCTACCCGGAAAATTTTTTCCGGCGCGCCCAAGCTGCCAGATTCGTGCATGCGCAGAGCAAGCTGACTTATAGTTAAGGAGGGGGGGGTCCTTCTCCACGTGACCCGTGTATATTTTTCGTGATATTGCTGGTCTCTTCGTTTATGGCTCTCATGTCAAATGAAAACAAAACAGATTTCTGTGGCCGGGAACCATCAAGTGAATTAATATACATTCTCATAATCATGAAAGACCAAAATAAGTTAGTAGTTTCAATTTTCTGATTTTATATTATTTCCACGTTATTAGCAATCAACCATTAATGTCTTAATGAAGCTATTTCTGTCTATTTTGTTGAAAAATTTGCTTCTATTAATTTTTTTCCGCTGAGGCAGTTAGTTTATTTGAAACGAAGTGTTTCGTTCCTCACTATTGGTTACTTTCGACTTCGTTCTATTTCAAGTGCAAATTTTCATTTTCTGTGACGAATGACATACTATAATAAAGAACCAAACATGAGAATACAGTACTGGACCTCCAAGAAAATTGGTATCACGAAAACCACATGTTGTTGTGGTCTTCAGTCCTGAGACTGGTCATAGAAAAGCTTAATATCAGGTACTTCAGAGTGCATCTGAACATATAAATGTGCAATTAGAGCGGAATGAAGCATTTTAGTATGGTTTATGAAACTCCGGTGCTGCTGGAGTAGTCTCTGATGTTCTGTTCCTTTTATGTCACTGTGAGATCTCTTAATGCTATATATGTACGAACATACGTAAACATTGACTTGAAGCTGACCAAGTAGGCAAATTTGGTCACTAGTTTTGAACTAAATACTTTGTTTCGAATATATTGACAGCTGGAGCAGAATTCTACAAATCTGTCTTCTGTGAAACGGTGTTTTTCGATCACAAGGCACTTGTCTAGTACTTCCTCTAGGCCTGAAGTTATTTCTTAATTTGTGTTTTCATCTTAAATTTATAGATTGCCATTCTATGCTAAATTGTAGACTGGCAGCATACCGTGTTTTATCGTTTTAACTCCCCACATGGGTTTATATTTATTCCTAGAATAGAGTATAAACTGTCAGTTGTACAGTTTCTTTGTTAATTTTTACGCATTTTGAAATAGTAATGAAATTTATGGTCCTTTATTCTGGTGTAAACTACACAAGAAACTTTCATTTATTTATTTATTTTGCAAGAAATTTGTATTCCATCCTACTAGCTTTTTGCAGTGCTCTGTAGATGTAAACCTGATTGGTAATGCTACACATAATGTTACACAATAATATTGCAGAGTACGAATTAAAAAGACTGTCAAAGTCACCCCATAGCAAAATGTTATGGTACTTTGAGCTGTGGAGTCTAATTTTGAAATGATTGTATGCCAAGAACTGCTTCCTTATTAGCGTCCTTTATCTGGGTGAGATAAGTTCCACACAGAAAAGCGTATGAGTAGAGCAAGCACCAAGCACGGGCTGCTTACGTCATCGTAGCTGCGCATGCGCAGTACGGCCTGTTGTCTGGCGCTGTCTGGTAACTGCTCAAGCGAACCTCTTGCAACCTATGCGCAGAAGTGGATCTCCCAGGTCCTTTGTGCGCGCCTCAAACGAACTTGTAGCAACCTACGTGCAGAAGTGGATCTCCCAGGTCCTTTGTGCGCGCAGGTAAGATTAGCGGTTGTAACGGCCGAGCAGGTAGCTTCGAGATCCCGTAGCGGACGGGCGTGTAGGTCTCCCAGCTAAGCCAAGAGCCGCAGCTGGCGCGCTGCCTGTGCAAGTTGTAAAGTTTATTCTAATAAACATTTATACCAGACAACTTGTTCCGTCCAGTTCGTGTGAGTGGAAACAAAAGGACAGTGAGTCCTCTCGCACTATACACTCACACTCCAATATGCCACCACGGGAGGAAGAGCCCGCGCTTACATTTTTTGGTCCTCCGGGCCGGATACAGTGATCACGCGGAATTTACGTTCGCGCGGATTTATTTTCCGGTGTTTGTGAACTTTTAAAAAACCACGTGTGACCTGCGCACTTAATCAGTTTCGTTGGTGACCGCTATCGAGTGTCGCAAGGCCTGTTCGGGACTACGACAATAACAGCCTTAACAACGGTGGTCGGAAACATATTTGTGAACGTTTAATGAGTCTCTAATTCAAACGCGAGAAGCACAGAAACGCGTCGGTGCCAGCATCATCGGTGACGTCACGTCCTTGCTCCCGCCGAAACTTCGCGCCGTCGGAGACGGCAATATCCTGCCACGCCAGCTGTCCGTGCCCGTGACACCTCTGCTGTTCCAGTCCGTACTGCCTCGTATTGCCGCTGCAACCTGGTAAGCACAACTGTTGGCTTCCTGCTATCATCTTCCCGGTCCTAAAATGGAGCCCTCAGAGAAAACAAAATTAGTTACGCAGAGATGTTTAGCAAAGGGCGCTCTCGCGCGTTTAGCGAGCTTTGTGCAGTCTGCAGACAGTGCCAGCATCGAAATGTTGGAATCAAAATTAAGTCATTGACTCGGATTCAGACTGATTTTCAGTCGTCTCAGACACGGCTGGCAACTGAAGACGAATCGGCAGATCATAGTAAGGATAGGGCAGAATTCGAGGATTCGTGGGACTTCGTTGAATCCACTATCAAGGGTTCAGTGAAGAGGTTCACCCAGCTTTCGCAGCCTTTGGGCTCGAATCCGTCAGGCAGTTCAGTTCTTTGAAACTACCCGCTATTAACTTGCCAAATTTTGAAGGTAACTACCTTAAGTGGTCATCATACAAGGATACATTTTTGAATCTCATTATGAATAACAATTCAATTGACGATGTTCAAAAACTTAATTACCTTAATTCGTCTTTGTGAGGTGAAGCTAAAGACCTATTGAAACACATAACTGCCACGGCAGGAAACCTATCGATAGCCTGGTGACTTACTACACAGAGGTATAATAACCCAAAAATATTGCAACCACACATGCTAAGGCTTTGTTGGCCTTACCTACAGTCGGCCATGGCGCAGCGAGCGATAATAGGCAACTAATCAATCACGTATGTGGCCTTAGAAGCTCTCAAATCTCATGTTCCACTTCATGAAGTTATTCTTTCAGAAGAGATTCTGTCTACTATGCGACCCACGGATCGTCATGAGTGGGAGGTAAAGATGTATGGGTCAACATTCACCACATTAAATCAACTAATAGATTTTTTGGAAACAAAATGTCAGAACATTGAGTTGATCAGGTTCAGGGATAACACCTCGAGGGATTGGCAAGGAAATGCCAATAATTCAAATCAAACGAGACATGTGAGGATACCTCATCTCGTTAATGCTGATACTGAGGAGTGATGTAATTTTTGAAGTGAACCTCATACTATCACTAAATGCAAAGGGTTTCAATCACTAAATGTTGATGAACGGCTGGCATGTGTGACAAACAAATTAGCTTTGTTTTTGTGCATACGCTCTGGTCATTTCTCGACTAAATGCAAGATTTCTCCTTCTAAGACCTGTAAAGGAAGGCACAATATACTGCTCCACAAGTCTGCTGAACCAAGGAATAGGCAGAATAGTGAACCAGGAGGCCATTCCTTGGCCCATCAAGCTACGAACGGGAACACAAACATCCATTTTAATGTTTTGTTGGCAACAGCTGTTGGCAACATTAAGGACAACATGGGTAGACAGCAGGTTTGCAGAGTTCTGTTATATAGTGCGAATCAGCTATCTTTTATATCTAAGGGCATGGCAGAGAAATTAAAACTGAATCGAAGTAAACATTCGGACCTGTGAAAGGCATAAACAATGCCTTTGCAGCATCAGTGTCTTACATCTGTAATGTTGAACTGTCGTCTAGGCTCAACGCCTTTCATGTCAGAACCACTTGCGCTATCGTAGGCCATGTCACCAGTGACCTACCAGCGAGCAAGATAGACACAAGGTCCTGGAGTGTCCCTTGTAATCTTCCGCTCGCTGATCGAGAAGTCAACAAGCCTGCCACAGTAGATTTAATTCTTGGTGCTGAGGTTTTCTTTGATGTTGTTTGTAAGGAAAGGCTGGTGAAACCAAATCATCCTTCACTGGTCGAAACAAGATTTGGCTGGATTATGTCTGGTAGGATGCCTTCAGCTGCATGCAACATGCCTCATTCTACAGTGACCTCGTGCTTTGTTAGAGGTGACAATTTATATGCCAAACTGCAAAGGTTTTGGGAGTTAGAGGAACTGTCTACTAAAACGATGAGTAAGCAGGATAAAATATGTGAGACTTTCAGCGCCACACGGCACAAGATGAAGAAGGGAGATTTGTGGCTCGACCTCCAGTGAAACCTGACTGTAAATCCTTAGATGAATCACGACGACAAGCCTTTCGGAGACTGACGCATCTTGAGAGGAGATTTAAAAGGCAAGCGAATCTGCAGAAGGCATATGCTGCATTCATGCATGAATATGTCGAACTGGGACACATGGAGACCTCTAATTCTCAAGGTATTATTGGTCCAAAGTGTTGCCTTCCACATCATACTACTAAGTTGAGGGAAGTATTTGATAGCTCTGCTGGCATTTCTAATGGAGTATCTCTCAACTATATCTTGATGGTTAGTCCCACTGTCCAGCCAGATTTATTTTCCATTATTATAAAATTTCGCTCCTTTAAAGTGGCTCTGTCAGCTGACATAGCAAAAATGTATCGCAAAGTGTGTCTCCATCCTGATGATAGGAACATCCAGAGAATTCTATGGCGGAAATCACCATCTGAATCGTTGCAAGGGTATAGACTGTGTACATTCACTTGTGGAGCCGCTCCTGCTGCCTCTCTTGCTACCAGATGTCTTCAACAGTTGGCTTTCGAAAATCAAAAGAGGTTTCCAATGGCATCACAAGCCTTGATGTCTAGCTTTTATCTGGACGACTTCTTAAGTGGCTCAGCTACGGAAGCTGAAGCTCAGGAACTTCAAACCCAGCTGACTCAACTACTTTCCTCTTGGGGGGGGGGGGGGGGGTTTCCACTGAGGAAATGGTGTTCAAATCGTATCAAGGTCGTGGAAAAAATCCTGTGCAGGACAGAGAAACATCTTTGCGTTGTCATCTTACCGGTGAACAAGCCGTAAAAACGTGAGTGATATTATGGCAGCCTGCCTCTGACACATTCTGTCTACAACAGCATCAATCTACGACCCGCTGGGGCTTCTAGGTCCAGCAGTCATAAGATGTAAATTGTTCTTGCAGCGCTTGTGGCAACTAAGCCTTGATTGAGATGAAATTCTTCCATCCGACCTCACTGATGAATGGAATCTTGTTTGTGTGCAACTGCCTTCCCTAAATAGTATAGTCTGCAGCTCGTGGTCGTGCGGTAGCGTTCTCGCTACCCGCGCCCGGGTTCCCGGGTTCGATTCCCGGCGGGGTCAGGGATTTTCTCTGCCTCGTGATGACTGGGTGTTGTGTGATGTCCTTAGGTTAGTTAGGTTTAAGTAGTTCTAAGTTCTAGGGGACTGATGACCATAGATGTTAAGCCCCATAGTGCTCAGAGCTATTAGAACCATTAGAACCTAAATGGTATTTTGATTAACAGGAAGATCATTTCTTGCCCCCCAGTATATTAAATTCATGGTTTTTGTGATTCTTCACAGTTGGCATATGGTGCATGTGTATGTGTCAGATGTGTTCTTCCCAACAACAGTGTGTTGGTCTCATTGGCTGCAGCCAAATCTCGGGTTGCTCCTGTAAAACAACGGTCTCTTCCATGACTAGAATTATGTGGTGCTCTGCTTCTTCCTCAACTCATTCACGAGGTAGCCAATGCCTTAGACATAATAGATAGTGGCGACATCCATTTGTGGATGGACTCCACAATAGTTCTCTGTTGGCTGCAGCGTAGTACTTGCCACTGGAAAATCTTTGTTGCCAACAGAGTCTCTGAAATCTAGGAACTGAGTTCAGTTACCAACTGGAGACATGTCAAATCAGAGGATAATCCTGTTGACCACTTACCAAGTGGTATTAATCCAGTTGCCTTGAGTTCACTTGTTCAGTGGTGGTCTGGCCTGTCATGGCTATCCACTTGCGACCTCGACTGCAACACCTGCAATCCACTTAGTGTAGAAGATGTGCCCAACAGAAGGTGTGCACAAGTATCCTTGGCGTCAGTCATTAAACTTTATGCTGAACTGCTGTGTAAATACTCGTCATTCAAAAAAACTTAAGAGTTTTGGTCTATGCACTGAGGTTTGCTAATAACACAAGGCTTCAGCACTCAGACAGGATATCTGGGCCACTCACTCCACATGAATGCCACAACACTATCAAAAGGGCATTTGGCGCAGCTCAACGTAGTGAATATGGTAATGAGATCGCTTTGTTGAAGGCCAGTTCCCCTATACCACATAATAGCAAATTAAGAGATTTGCACCCATTTGTTGATGCCGAAGGTATTTTACAAGTGGGAGGGAGATTAATGAATGCTGGTGTACCATATAATGAGCGCCACCCTATTATTGTACTGCCTAATCATCATTTGACAAAAATTCTCATAATAGATGAACATGAAAACCTGTTGCACACTGGGTCACAACTTTTATTGGCTATGTTATGTATGAGGTCTTTTTATCCGAAATGGGCGTAACACAGTCAAAGGAGTTATCAGGAAATGTTTAAAATGCTTTAGGCTTAAGTCCAAGACAGCAGTTCAACTCATGGCTACGTGCAGCTAGAGTAAACCAGTCTCATCCATTCCAGCACTGTGGAGTAGAGTATGCAGGCCCTATTGCTGTAAAGCACGGTGGAAGACGGAGTAAAGTTACCACCAAGGCTTATTATATTGCTTTATTCATTTGCATGGCAACCAAGGCCATCGACTTAGAATTAGTTAGTGACTTGGTAGCAAGTTTATTTTTGGCTGCCCTCAGGAGATTCATTGCAAAAAGGGGGAAACCTTCTCACATGTACAGTGACAATGGCACCACATTTGTAGGTGCAGACAATGAGCTTAAACTTTTTTCTCTAATGATGCTACTGTTGAAGGTGTGGTGAATTTTTCGACCTCAGAGGGAATAAGTTGGAGGTTCACTCCACCTTGTGCCCCTCACTTTGGTGGACTCTGGGAGGCAGGAATCAAATGCATGAAGTCGCATCTCAAACACATCATCAAAAATGCCATACTGACGTTTGAAGAACTGACAACTGTGTTAATCCAGATAGAAGCATGCTTGAGTTCGAGGCCATTGTCTTATCTCTGATGACCTAGATTCTCCTGCTGCTCTCACTCGTGATCATTTCCTAATTGGACAGCCCCTTTGTGCTCATCCTAAACCTTCTGTCCTTGAGATCCCTGCTAACAGGTTGCGCAGATGGCAACTTGTACAGCAGTTGCATCAGTTCTTTTGGAAGAGGCGGTCCACAGAATACATACATGATCTGCAGCAATGCAGAAAATGGACATCGGAAGCAGCATGGCAACCCCAGATTGGCGATCATGTGCTGGTCAAGGAGGATAACTTGCCTCCTTTGGTGTGGAGGCTGGGTGTCATTTCCCAGTCCTGATAAGTGTGTGTGTGTGTGTGTGTGTGTGTGTGTGTGTGTGGGGGGGGGGGGGGGGGGGGTGATGGAAAAAACTGCTAATGGGCAGATTAAGATGCCTATAGCAAAATTGTGTCCCCTGCCTAAGCAGTGTATCAATTAAGTGCTCCCTCAGATCTGTGTAGTGTTATATGATACAGGGCCACTGGCAAATTTCCATTTACTGGAACAACCTCATAATTCATAATATCAGCTTGGGAAGCTGTGGATGTTTCTTGTGGACTAACTGCTGTTAGTACTGATTTTCATGTTTTTATGTAGTATGATATTAATACTTTGTTTTGTGTCCTACATGTTAGTACCCATAGTGTTTCACATGCAATGTGACAGTCGTGTTTTGGGGATGTGGGCATCCCAGATATTAGTGTATTAATGTTTTATGTGCATTGATATTGTGCCTAGTCATATTTCTATTGTTTTCCTTGTTTTGGTTTTGATGTTTGTTAAAATTATGGTTATTTGTAAAATGAGAACTCTTTTTAGAGTGGGAGTATGTTTGGACTCTGCTACTTACTCCAACTGTCATCTAGTGGCAGCTTTCAGACTCAGCAGGTCAGATTGTCCGTATAGTCTACTGCCTGTCTGGAGACCTCGCAACCTACGCGCATAAGTGGATCTCCTAGGTCCTTATTGCACGCAGTTAAGATTAGCGGTTGTAACAACCGAGCAGGTAGCTTCGAGACCCCGTAGCGGATGGGCGTGTATGTTTCCCAGCTAAGCCAGGAGCCGCAGTTAGCGTGCTGCCTGTGCAAGTTGTTAAGTCTGTGAAATGCCCCATTTTACTCTTTCCAATGGTTTGTTTTTCTTTGTGACACCTGGTGTGTGTGATATTTGGAGTCTTAAAATCTCTCTAGTGAGTGATTGTTTCAGTATTTTTTAAACTGCTGGTGATACTCTTTAGGCAGGGGAACTTGTTGTCTGGATTTATCCTAAAAAAAACTTATTTTCCTACCCATAACAGGTATTTGACCATGCGTGGCCCAAGATCCACCCCCTATACTTCCATGAATCAGCTGTACCAATCTTCCCTTCCCAGTCCTGTTTAGGTGTAGGCCATGCCTAGTGAAACCCAATCTGTTGATAGTCCCAACGGGTGCCGGAGAAACATGAGCAAAGTTGGTTGCCCTCAAAGCCATTGCTAACCCTACACTGATTTGCCTCACAGCACCATCAAGGTGTGGTCGATCTTCACGCCAGAACAGCTCAACAAAGTGTACATTTGTGCCATGAGTCAGGGAAACTATCTTGTCCAGGTCACCGTCTATTTCATATGCTCCTTCCCTGTCCAAACTGTTTCCTATCTCACCCACTACCACCACATGGAGCTCTTTTGTAAAGTCCTTACATAATGACCCTAGGTCCTCTATCACACGACTTAGCCATGCATTTAGCTTGAAGATACTGGGGCCTGGTACACTGCCCCTAAACTTTGCTGTAATTGAGGGCCTACACCTCGTCCATGGCTACTACCTAGCAGCAGCACTTTCTTCTTCCTAACACTTAGTACATTCCTAGGTTTCTTGTCCTCAATTGAAGTGTGCTGCATATTTCCTGCTCCTCATTCTACCTGAGGCTCTTCTCTACGTAACTCTGACAGTGGTAGATACCTGTTTTTGGTGTTGATGATAAAACTGTCAGATCGCGTTCTCTTTCTTCCTATCCTCCTAGCAGCTGCCAGCTCCCAACCACCCTCCTCCCTACTGTCTCCCTTGATCCTTATGAGTTCCTCAGTAACTGACATCGTGCTTGGAGAGAAAATTTAAATAAGGTAAAATAAAAAGACATACAAGTTGAGGTTTGTATAAAAAATGAGTTTGAATATGTGAGAGAGAGCGTTTTTTGTTTAGAATCGTGACAAAAAAAAATTTCTGGATGGACTTTATGCCACTGACCAGATACAAAATTTTTCAAAATATCTTGAAAAGGTTATTCTAGAACCCCCAGATGGGCTCATTTTTACAGATTGCATGGTGTCATAAAGACAAATATGTTCTGGAAAATTTACAAAAAATTTGAAGTCAAAAGGTTGAAAGAGTGGGTAAGGGCATTCATACTTTGATGAAATCCTTGAGGGATAAGTTACATGACAAATTTAGTGTTCTTCACAGATGTATTGTTGCAAACTAATTTGACTTTTTAAGACTGAGGCATAAGTTATCTCTGAAGCTGTCTGAAGATTCCACCTGCAAGGCAAATAGTAGTAAATGGAATGTGAAGTCAGAGAAGTGAACTGAACTGTATATTTTTGCAGTGCAGAAGCGTCACTGTAGCTGTAACCTTCGAGTGATTAAAAGTAGTGTTTGCTTACAAACTTTCAGTTTCACCTGTAGTGATGCAGATTTTGCTTGGAACATCTTGTTTGTCAGTCCCATGAAAACCAGTGGTGCATCTGATCCAAAAGTCTTCTCACTTAAAGAAGAAAAGCTTACAGAGGGAGAAAATTAAAGCACATTGTGTGTTCTGTAGTATGTCAAAACACAAAACAAATTTCCAAACAGAAAAAAATGCTCGCTGTTGAAAATTTAACAATTGCAGATTCATTTCAAACTAATCAAGAACTGCAAGCATTGCAAAAATTTATTTCTCCTGTGAATTTTGTAGTGAAGAATACAGAAGCAAAAACATTGAACCTCAATGGTATATTTTTTTCTACAAAAAAGAAACCTTCACAGAAAGAAGGGTGCGAAGAAACTGTCAGACCCTGATGTGAAGAAGACTGCACTATAGTTGGTTTTGCCAAAGCAGCGACATCAGTTGTAAAAATTATATTTGTTACTGAATTTTTGAACTGTATGTTTATTTATTCTTAGAGTTAACTTTGATTTAGGCTACGAAACCACCAGTGAAATATTAGTATAAATACATGTGAAACCATGAGTTGTTTTTTACATTACTGAGTTTTTAATATCAGCTAAAATGTTTCTCATTCTTCTAGAATTTCGCCTTTTGCAGTGTATTTTGCCATAATTTACTTACTTTTATCCTTAATTTCAAGTTACGTAGTACTCTTGTTTCACATCGACACACGTCACAGAAACTGCTAACTTGAGATGAAAAAATTAAATTGAAAATTTAGTAGTTGAAATAGGCTTCTGAAGTAAATGGCTGTTTATGTACTGGTGCAAAACAGTCTACATAGGCTATATTAATTATTAGTCAATGGCTTAGATTACATGGGTTTAGATGATAGTTCCAGCTTTGCTGCTAAAGGTCCAATGCAGATGACATATTTGCAGCAGGTGTGTTTGACTAAACATATCTAAAACAGCTGTAAACATAACAACGCAGAGCTCTCTTCATTTAACGCATGAAATCTCCAGCGATGGTAGATAACACCACTTCTTTATGCTATTAAATCATACGTTTATTTTATGTGTGTCTTTCAGTTGTTTAAACACTGTGAGTCGTACTGTACCAGTTTAAATTTTGCTGTTGCTTTCTAAATTGTCCAAGATTCCTATTTTAGTTCAAAATAATCTGTGTTTACTAATAAAAATTGTTGTAGCTAATACCTTCCCAAGCAGTTGCCAGTTTAATGTTTGGAATATTGCATTTAGTTCATCATGTTACGTAATAACTGAATGAAGTTCAGACATCGACATTGGGCAATACAGGAAGTGTGTACATGATTGGAAACAATGTGTGTTTCACAAGCACAAAAATCGCGGGTAAGCAACTATGTTAAGCTCAGCCTTAAAATGTGTGAGCAAGAGTTGATCACTTAGTGTACTATACCATGGCTAATATACTGAACTGGCATTCGGGAGGATGGCGGTTCAAATTCACGTCCGGGCATTCAGATTTAGGTTTTCTGTGGTGTCCCTAAACTACTCCAGGCAAATTACAGGATGGTTCCTTTGAAAGGGATCGACCGGTTTCCTTCCCCATCACTGCAACAGTCCAAGCTTATGCACAGTCTATGATCATCTTGATCTAATTTTCTTTCCTTTCTTTAGTGTAGTATACTTCCTGAAACTTGCTGAAGACATGATGCATAAACTGACTTCGCTCCTGAGTAGATTCAAACGAGCAAAATGACAATCAATTAAATAATTGTAATAGACTCGGGAAACAACTCTGTTACATCGTACACTTACTGTGTCAATTAACATTATACAGAGAACGAACCTATCCAGATAGCTGTGCTTGTTGAAGCTCCGCTTCGTGGATGGGAAGTGTACTGGCCCTGAATGGAATAGGCTGGCGGATTAACGATGTGGGCTGGTGTGCTGGCCAGCCTGGATGTGGTTTTTAAGCGTATTTCCACATCCCACTAGATGAATACTGGGCTGGTATCGAAGTCCCAACTCAGTTTCACAATTCACAAACATGTAGAAAGCTTTCACTCAAGAGGTTAAAAAATTAGTCAGCCAGTTACCAAACAAAGGTTTGTTAGCTCTTGACCTAAGTTTCGATATTTTTAAAAATATCTTCTTCAGAAGGTTTAGGCCCTAAAAATGTATGTAACTGGTTACAAAAATTATTTTTAAAGACATAAGAAAATATTAATAATAGAAAAATATTTGTGAGGTGAACATACTCACATGTTACAGCACATGGTGTACATTAGATTAGCTGACGCCGAGCGGCTCTTGTCATACGTAAAACTGACATAAAAAAGTAGTCACATGTCATGGCTTTAGATAGCAGCCACATAACATTTAGCGTACTTTAGAATAAGTGCTCATTGCCAGAGGCTCTTGTCAACATAAAATTATAACAGGAGCGACAGGATAATTTTTTCATACGTTAAGTATACATCACGTCAGAGGTGAAGGCCAACTGTTCGAATATACAGGCTCAAGCGACCACGAATAATTGGGCTGCCGAGGGTGCTAAATGCATGTGCGTAAGAACTGCGCCTTGCATGTGTTAAATAACAGCATTTTACATTAAAGTAAGAATGAAATTTCCTCTAAAAGGCTACCAAAAATGTAATAGATTTGCTGGTATGCATAACGTATAAAATTACCCATACATTTGCTGACATAGTGATGTTGTTGTTGTGGTCTTCAGTCCTGAGACTGGTTTGATGCAGCTCTCCATGCTACTCTATCCTGTGCAAGCTTCTTCATCTCCCAGTACCTACTGCAACCTACATCTTTCTGAATCTGCTTAGTGTATTGATCTCTTGGTCTCCCTCTACGATTTTTACCCTCCACGCTGCCCTCCAATGCTAAATTTGTGATCCCTTGATGCCTCAAAACATGTCCTACCAACCGATCCCTTCTTCTAGTCAAGTTGTGCCACAAACTTCTCTTCTCCCCAATCCTATTCAATACCACCTCATTAGTTACGTGATCTACCCACCTTATCTTCAGCATTCTTCTGTAGCACCACATTTCGAAAGCTTCTATTCTCTTCTTGTCCAAACTGGTTATCGTCCATGTTTCACTTCCATACATGGCTACACTCCATACAAATACTTTCAGAAACGACTTCCTGACACTTAGATCTATACTCGATGTTAACAAATTTCTCTTCTTCAGAAACGATTTCCGTGCCATTGCCAGTCTACATTTTATATCGTCTCTACTTCGACCATCATCAGTTATTTTACTCCCTAAATAGCAAAACTCCTTTACTACTTTAAGTGTCTCATTTCCTAATCTAATCCCCTCAGCATCACCCGACTTAATTCGACTACATTCCATTATCATCATTTTACTTTTGTTGATGTTCATCTTATATCCTCCTTTCAAGACACTGTCCATTCCGTTCAACTGCTCTTCCAAATCCTTTACTGTCTCTGACAAAATTACAATGTCATCGGCAAACCTCAAAGTTTTTATTTCTTCTCCATGGATTTTAATACCTACTCTGAATTTTTCTTTTGTTTCCTTTACTGCTTGCTCAATATACAGATTGAATAACATCGGGGAGAGGCTACAACCCTGTCTCACTCCCTTCCCAACCACTGCTTCCCTTTCATGCCCCTCGACTCTTATAACTGCCATCTGGTTTCTGTACAAATTGTAAATAGCTTTTCGCTCCCTGTATTTTACCCCTGCCACCTTCAGAATTTGAAAGAGAGTATTCCAGTTAACGTTGTCAAAAGCTTTCTCTAAGTCTACAAATGCTAGAAACGTAGTTTTGCCTTTCCTTAATCTTTCTTCTAAGATAAGTCGTAAGGTTAGTATTGCCTCACGTGTTCCAACATTTCTACGGAATCCAAACTGATCTTCCCCGAGGTCCGCTTCTACCAGTTTTTCCATTCGTCTATAAAGAATTCGCGTTAGTGTTTTGCAGCTGTGACTTATTAAACTGATAGTTCGGTAATTTTCACATCTGTCAACACCTGCTTTCTTTGGTATTGGAATTATTATATTCTTCTTGAAGTCTGTGGGTATTTCGCCTGTCTCATACATCTTGCTCCAGATGGTAGAGTTTTGTCATGACTGGCTCTCCCAAGGCCATCAGTAGTTCTAATGGAATGTTGTCTACTCCCGGGGCCTTGTTTCGACTCAGGTCTTTCAGTGCTCTGTCAAACTCTTCATGCAGTATCTTATCTCCCATTTCATCTTCATCTACATCCTCTTCCATTTCCATAATATTGTCATCAAGTACATCGCCCTTATATAAACCCTCTATATACTCCTTCCACCTTTCTGCCTTCCCTTCTTTGCTTAGAACTGGGTTGCCATCTGAGCTCTTGATATTCATACAAGTGGTTCTCTTCTCTCCAAAGGTCTCTTTAATTTTCCTGTAGGCAGTATCTATCTTACCCCTAGTGAGACAAGCCTCTACATCCTTACATTTATCCTCTAGCCATCCCTGCTTAGCCATTTTGCACTTTCTGTCGATCTCATTTTTGAGACGTTTGTATTCCCTTTTGCCTGCTTCATTTACTACATTTTTATATTTTCTCCTTTCATCAATTAAATTCAATATTTCTTCTGTTACCCAAGGATTTCTATTAGCCCTCGTCTTTCTACCTACTTGATCCTCTGCTGCCTTCACTACTTCATCCCTCAGAGCTACCCATTCTTCTTCTACTGTATTTCTTTCCCCCATTCCTGTCAATTGTTCCCTTATGCTCTCCCTGAAACTCTGTACAACCTCTGGTTCTTTCAGTTTATCCAGGTCCCATCTCCTTAAATTCCCACCTTTTTGCAGTTTCTTCAGTTTCAATCTGCAGTTCATAACCAATAGATTGTGGTCAGAATCCACATCTGCCCCTGGAAATGTCTTACAATTTAAAACCTGGTTCCTAAATCTCTGTCTTACCATTATATAATCTATCTGATACCTATTAGTATCTCCAGGATTCTTCCAGGTATACAACCTTCATTTATGATTCTTGAACCAAGTGTTAGCTATGATTAAGTTATGCTCTGTGCAAAATTCTACAAGGCGGCTTCCTCTTTCATTTCTTCCCCCCAATCCATATTCACCTACTATGTTTCCTTCTCTCCCTTTTCCTACTGACGAATTCCAGTCACCCATGACTATTAAATTTTCGTCTCCCTTCACTACCTGAATAATTTCTTTTATCTCGTCATACATTTCATCAATTTCATCATCATCTGCAGTAGTAGTTGGCATATAAACTTGTACTACTGTAGTAGGCATGGGCTATGTGTCTATCTTGGCCACAATAATGCGTTCACAATGCTGTTTGTAGTAGCTAACCCGCACTCCTATTTTTTTATTCATTATTAAACCTACTCCTGCATTACCCCTATTTGATTTTGTATTTATAACCCTGTAATCACCTGACCAAAAGTCTTGTTCCTCCTGCCACCGAACTTCACTAATTCCCACTATATCTAACTTTAACCTATCCATTTCCATTTTTAAATTTTCTAACCGACCTGCCCGATTAAGGGATCTGACATTCCACGCTCCGATCCGTAGAATGCCAGTTTTCTTTCTCCTGATAACGACGTCCTCTTGAGTAGTCCCCGCCCGGAGATCCGAATGGGGGACTATTTTACCTCCGGAATATTTTACCCAAGAGGACGCCATCATTTAATCATACAGTAAAGCTGCATGTCCTCGGGAAAAATTACGGCTGTAGTTTCCCCTTGCTTTCAGCCGTTCGCAGTACCAGCACAGCAAGGCCGTTTTGGTTAGTGTTGCAAGGCCAAATCAGTCAATCATCCAGACTGTTGCCCCTGCAACTACTGAAAAGGCTGCTGCCCCTCTTCAGGAACCACACGTTTGTCTGGCCTTTCAACAGAGACCCCTCCGTTGTGGTTGCACCTACGGTACGGCCATCTGTATCGCTGAGGCACGCAAGCCTCCCCACCAACGGCAAGGTCCATGGTTCATGGGGGAAGGACATAGTGATACTGCAGATAAATTCAGCGTACAGAAGCTAGAATTCTATGTACAAAGAACCGCTCTTACAAATGTATGGGGAAAGAAGAGCAAATATAAGCTAAAACGACGTTACTAAAAAGAAAAAAAACTTCCGCTTAACACTATGGAAGCTTCAACGATAAGGAAAATTGGAGATGGTTAAACACGGGTTATGTGACAGTGAGCAGCAGTTTAAATCCATGAAGAGCTTACTCGCGAGTTGTAACTGATCGTTCAAAATGTTACTGTCTCACTTAGCAAGATGTTTATAAATTTAAAGTTCTTCTAGTCCAATAAAAGCCTTTTATTTCCTTACGTACAACTGCGGTTCCTTCTACTCCCTCCCCCTGAAATAAGTGAACGTGCAGCAAATGAAAAATTATGCACATTTCCCCGTTTCGTACCAAACAGGCTCTCCTTATATTTGGCTGTAATAGCTTTAACGGTCTGCCCTATGTAATAGCTAGGGAAATCTTTGCTGATGATCTCATAGACGCCTGAATTTGTGGAATGATATTTTTCAGTTTTCAATGTATGTACTAAATTTTTCTTCAAACTGTTGTTAGCAGAGAAGGTGACTTTACCACCGTAATTTCTCGTCAGAAGACGGCCAGTCCTGTAGGACACAATACCTAAAACTAGTATCGAAATGATCTCACTATTTCCCTGCTCGTTGCTCTTCGGTTTGTTGTCACCTAGTGTTGAACAGTTTTTATTTGCCCTTTTGTTTCTAGGTATCTGGTCGACTACGTCTTGTTTATAACCTTTATTGCTAGCAATAGTCTTAATAAAATTAATTTCGTTCTGAAAATCGTATGGGGAAAGTGGTATTGTTAAAGCACGATTTATTGCTGAATGGAAAAACGTATCTTTATGAGCCTGTGGGGGGGAAGAATCTGAAGGAATATTATTATCAGAGTATGTTGTCCCTCGATGAATATCAAAAGTGGCACTGCTGTCCTGTGTGCGTTATTTTAGATCGAGGAAATGTAGGTCACAGTTCTCATTTTGAATTTCTTTCGTCAGTTTAATTTTCTCGTGGAAGCCGTTGAAGGTGTTAAATAATAAATCTAGTTCTTGGCCAGTTCCATCAAATGAAAAACTTCAGTTGTCTACATAACGCTCATAAAATCGCATTTTACTCATTAATTCTGACTTGGCTTCTTTAAAACAATCTTCAAGGGAGTTAATGAAAATGTCAGTTAGGATGCCAACTAAGGGACTACCCATCGCAAGGCCAAAGGACTGAGCATACAGTTTACCGTTAAAAGTAAAATAATTGTGTTTGAGCACTACCTTTAACAACATCAGTTCTGTAATTTGCATCTGAGTTAACTTTTTATGCAGTGATAGATTCTTTTCAAAGACTTCGCGTGTCACGTCAATCGGAATATTCGTGTAAAGACTTGTAATATCAAAGGACAACAATCTAGTATTAAGTGTGCATTTGAATTTTTTATTTTACTTATCAGTTCTTGCTCATTTTTAACGGAAAAATTACTGTGAAAAGTAAAAGATTTCTCGAGTTTGCCGTATAAATGTCTAGCTAACTTGTGGTGCACACTCCCTATGCTATTTACGATCGGGTGCATCGGATACTGATTCTCGTGAAGCTTGAGTTGGTTTCTTAAAATGGGACGCTTTGAATTCGTGCCACTAACCATTTTTTTCTGAAATTTCCCGGACAACTTTGCTGTATTATTTAAACAGTTCCGAATTTGTTTCTGCAGGGTAACGGTGGGATCTGTACTAATTTCGGTGATACAATTTTCCTCAAAAATTTGTACCGTTTTGTCTACATACTCATTTTATAGGCAACGACAACTGTATGACCTTTATCAGTCTTATTTATTACAGGTTCATAATTTTCAATTTACAATTAATGTTATGAATCACTTTTGATTCTTTAGTGCAAATGCTACTCATAGTTGCCTGCGATTTCTTTTTCTAGGATGATGTTACATACATGAGCTGTCCTAACTTGTTGGGTCTTATGTACTGTAGCACTGTCTAGACCAATTATGTTCAACCATCAAATTATCTATTACTACAGAGTCACTAAGCCGATTGTCTACATTGTACTTTAAACCTTTTTTTTAAATATAAAATTAGGCCTTCTTCCTCCGGAACCTTAATTTGAGTTTTACTTAATGCTCTTTCAAAAAATTGATGCTATGTTATTTACTGTAACGTTATCATTATTTATCGGTGTCTTGTTCTTAATTTTTGTCAATTTCTTTTCGTGTCTAATTTCAATTTCACATTTAAGATTATACAATGGATCGTTGATATCTTTCCATGTAACAACAATTTGAAATGTATTTTTTTAAGCTTTAGTTTAAACCAGGTATAAATCTTAAGCTTCTACATTCAGCCTACCTTTCTTCTTGTACAGCTCTACTGTTCAGTCAGCTAAAACTTGTTGCACTAATTTCTTCTACATTGAAGGTGTTTTTTCACACTGCTTAATGTTAGTGAAAGCTTTCACATAGTCTGGCATCAAGTTAAACTTTTTACATTGCTTATTAAAATCTATATCCATACTTGTTTTCAAGATTTTAAAATTAAATGTCCATATCTTTGGTGAGAGTCTTTGATACCTGGGCAAGCACATATTTCAAAATCTTAAACATGGCTGCAAATCAGTAACTGTATAAATCTGAAGAGGTTGAAGAAACCAGTCAACCAGTTGAAAAACAAAGGTTTATTAGCCCTTAACCTAGGTTTCGATATTTCTAAAAATATCTTCCCCAGAAGGAGTGGGCCCTAGGAAAATATATAACCAGTTACAAAATTTATTTTTATTGGACTTTTTATTTGGTAGGATGTACACTTAAATTATGCAAATATTTTATTCTGTGACTCCTGTTACAATTTTATATAATTCTATGTTGACAAGATATTCTGCCAGTGGGCATTTATTCTGAAGTACGCTAAATATAATAGGGGTGCTATCTAAAGCCATGGCATGTGGTAATTCTTGTTTTTATGTCAGTTTTATATGTGACAAGAGCTGCTCGGCTTCAGATAATGTAATGTACCACCATGTGATGTAACAAGACCCACTCCTTCTGAAGAAGATATTTATAGAAATATCAAAACTTAGGTAAGGGCTAATAAACCCTTGTTTTGCAACAGGTTGGCTGATTTTTTTCAACCTCATAAGATTCATACAGTTGCTGACCCGCAGCCACGTTTAAGATTTTGAACTTTCACTCACTTTCACATTAATAATACTACATAAAGTTGGCGTGCACGTATTCCTTCCCGGGGCGTAACGGGCTGGCGACAGGAAGGACGTCTTTGACGAAATTGTACACAACAATGTGACGTTTTCATAAAAAAGCACTACGTTACAAAATGATTCTTTTTAACCCATATTTCTTATCTTCACAGATTAATTCATCGTGATCTATTAGGAGAGGACGTACAGGCTGGTTCTTGCCAGAGAGCGGCACACAGCAGCGGTAAGCTTTTTCTGTGGTGACGCGGGGGTCACAGAATTGGAGTTTCTACCTGGAACTACACCACCTGGCCTACAGGCTTGCGCGCACACTTGTGACGTCACATACTGATGACCGCTGTGTAGCAGCGTTCCTCTTCTACATAGCCTTGTAAAGAAAGTATGGGTATTTATATCATTGCATAAAGTAACTGAGCAAAACTGCCCTATATTATATGAGCATGTAAAATTGTTTTGACGATTTACCTTAAATGCCCATTTCTAGGATTGAAGACAACTTGTAATTTTTAGTTCTGTCTTTTGTCTAAAGAACTAAGTTTTCTTGCAGTAAAAAAGTTGTAATATGCAACAACAAGCAGACTTTTTCGGTTTTAAATAAAGCAGATGGAGCTCCTACAGAGTATAATAATTTGTTTCCCTGGTTATTTTCGTAAATTTTCCTCTCCACTTCAAAATTTACTGAACTCTCACGAAACTCAAATCATTCGATGGAATGGAGCACCTCTTGACATAATGTTTAATAAATCAAAAATATGAAAAATGTTTTATTTCCCTGTTTCTCCAGAACTGTAGGGACCTTAAACACGAAAAGATTGTTTCGCCTATATCCTCGACTGAAGTTCGTGTCACAGAGTGCTATTAATTTAATCATAGTACACTTACCTCGAAATTCTGCTTTCCATACTGCTTAATCTGTAGAACACTGCATTCATTAAAGCAAATTTCTAAGGTAATTTATTTAAATTCGAAATTATTTCCGAACAGCCATACTGGTGAAACTGAGCAAAATGATTCTTTAGCTCTTTCAAATAAAAGTGCTGGAAGCTCATTCTGGTAGGAATGAAAAGGAATACTAAACATTTTCCAGCCACAGAGTGAACAGAAATTTATTCTTAAAAATAGAAAAGTTGTATGCAATATGAATCAGTAAACAATTATAAAAATTCTGACAGATACATAACACACATGTAGCAATACAGTACAAGATACTCAGATGTTTCTCTCGCTGTAGAAGCAAAGCTATTTCCTTTCATCAGAACATAATTAAAATGAAGACAAAATATTTTATTTCTTGATTACTAGAAACACACATCTGGTTGAAAATTACTCGACATACATCAAACACAGTTTAACTCACCCAAAATATACACTGGTACTGGAAGTGGGAATGTCAGATTCAGATATGAGCACACAATGTATATACTGACAGGCAAGTTATATGGAAAACTTGACACACATTTCATTGTAAGGCTCACTGCTAGTTGAAGGAAGTTGTGCACAAAATACGAGTCACACTTCATTGAAATAAAACTGTGCTTCCTCTGACTTTGTCAAACACCTTAATGAAACATATTTGGACTTTTTCACCAAACATAAGCGTGATACATAAGAAAGATAGACTTCTCATATAACAATAGGTAACTGATTTGTACATCATCTGAAAGTCATAGAAATTGAACAAAGAATCCAAAAGGAATAATAGCATCACATTATCATAGATATAACATAAAGAAAGGTGAGGTGATTATATAGCTTACATAGAAAGTGGAAAAAAATTGCAGGCCACTGTCATTATTGAGTACTTCAATTAAGATATTTTGCACCTGACAGTTTAAAGACCCCCCATTTAATTTTTTAAAAACTTCACCAGACAATTAGAGTACTAATAATACTTAGTAAAAGTAACCAGGAAGTCTCTGTAAGTGCATATTCAATATTAATTTCTTGTAGGACAGTGCTGACTCTGCTGAAAGTAGTGATTCATTGCTCAACTGCATGAATTTGGTTTCTTCCCCACAGTAGTATTCCCAACTAAGAAATGAGGACAGAGTCCAACAGTGATCAATAATTCATTTCTAAATCTGTTTTCCATGAAACACATGTGAACTCTATAGTAAATGGCTTGTTCGGTGACTCATTCTCACCATCCAGAGAGAATTGCTTATATCAACAATGGGAAGAAGTTTGCCAAGGACACACAGCAAATGAGAAATTTATCACAAAAAATGCTATGAATCCAGTTTACCTTTAAAATAGCCCAGAAATAATTAAAGTGGAAGCAGAGAAAACATTTGTAGCATACTTTCATTAAAAAGCCTAAGATGTTACTGACATATACAAGGCACTTAGTTACTCACAACAACCTAAAAGGATACTGTACTAGCTGTCCCATATTTTATCAGAATATTTGGACTCAGATTTGTAGCTTCTAGTTTACACTAACGCTCATCTTAAGTAGTTTGTCATTGTGCCAATGAATAGATGAATGCTAATGTGAAAGGTTACATCAATGATTGACAAAAACTTAGTAGACACAAATAGCAACTGGATATCAGATATCACAAAAGCAGGTGTTTTGGCTTTTTGTTCTTCACAACTACTACTTTCTTCTGTCATTATTTTTGTTATTTGTGTACTTTACAGGAATAGCATACAGTGGCTCCATCTTTCTGTTAATGTATGTCTTGACTTGTTTGGCAGATTAAGATTTACTAAACATGATGTATCAATGAGTGAATAAGTATAATAACAAAAAGCACAAAGAAAATTATGTATAAGACACAGAAACACAAGAAAAGCACTTAGAAACCATCATCCCAACCTCTCAATCCATTATAATCATAGCAAGCTTTCAAGCAGCTGTAGCTGTCTGTGATCTCTGACAACAGAGCACTGGTTCTGGAGCATTATGCAAAAGAACTCTCTCTTTTTTTAGTGTTTTCAGCTTTCCCTTCCCCACCTTTTGACTAGATATACTCTGTTAATTTTTTATTGCATTAGTTTCCCAACAATGAATTTGTTGCAATGCATATAATCATTTTGAAAATGTTTTCAGTTATATGGCTGCCACATAAACCAAACTGCTCCACATTTGAAGACAAATCATGTAGTATCTCACTGATAGCCTGTAGCCTTTGGTTTTGCTTGCACAGGAATTGTTTTTCTTTTTCAGGACTAAGAAGCTTAGAAATAGTGATATAACTGTATATGACAGCATTAACAGCAAATGGGCATGGATAGAGTAAACCTCCTTGATGGCTCTGAGCACTATTGGACTTAACTTCTAAGGTAATCAGGCCCCAATCCTCCTTGATCTAAGTTTCTTATAAGCTGAAAGACCTCCCCATAATGCATGACTGTTTGAAAAACCAAACTCTCCTTGCAAACAGCACACTTCAATTTTCTTGTGACTGTGTATGCATAGTAGCCTGCTAATTCCAGTAATGTCAGAGACCATTACACAGAGAGAAGCAAAATTGTGTGAAAATGGTGTATGTTCTGCATAGTATTCCATCCATGGTTCTAAACCATCAAAATGATTTACTTTGATTGGTCCATCTATTCCAGATTTTAAAGAAATCCTTAAAATTATAGAAAATTAGTTTTTTCTCCACTTCAAAAATATGCCTGATTTATACATGGTATTGTGCTGCTCCGAGCCTGTACTTTCCAAACCTGTCCTCACGAAGGTCAGTTTGAAATTTTCCAGGCAAAACGTATTTTAAAGAAAATTCATCCACACAGTAATTTGTGATCTCAATAATAGAATGCGTAGACACCTTCAGAGCAAATAATGTTTCTTTTGTAGAGATTCATATACATTTTGCCAACTCTTCCCACTTATCTAACCAAGCTAAAAAAAATATTTAAGATCATGTACCGTTCATTTGTATCTGAATTAGCCAAAGGTTCCTGCATTTGATCCCTCTTCAATACGCCTTTGTGAGGAGTCTTAACATTCAAAATTTTCTTGATGAACTGTGCTGTACCTCTGTTCAAATTATTACATGGACCCAATGTCTTTAATGCTTCCACAATGCAATCATTGAAAATTTGGACTGCTAATTTCACATTTTGCTTTTCTAGGGAAGATGGATAGAGTGCTTTCAGTGACAACCCATAACCATATTTCAATAATTTGTCAAATTCAAAACTGTACAGATTCCATACATCTGAGAATGAAGCTTCCAAAAGTGAATCTAAATTTCCATCAAATGGAGGAAATTTGAAAGTATACCAATCAGTTTTCTGGTTAAACCAATTATTTTTGACACACTTCAAGAAGTGCACAGAATCAATTACAAAAAAGAGGGGCCTTGGGCAGGGTGTGGATGCAGAATACTCAGCTTGGGCTTGTTTGAGAAATATGTCATAGCCTTCCTGTTTACACAATTATTATCACATACAACTGCAATCACTTTCAAGCCAAGAACTACCTTCAAAAGTTTGTGCAATGTTTCAGCAGTTATAGCCTGAATGGGCAAAATGTGTACAACATATCTGAATGGAGATATAATACTACTTATCATAAATGTGTGTACACTAGTAGCTAACTCTAGAGAATCAAAAGCACTCCAACAACATAACCACGTTTATAATCATGATACTGCTTAATATGGATCTCATCAACCATTAAAGTCACAAACATATCCTGGGACTGCAAAAGAGGAACTTTACTCTCAATGTAAAATAAGAAATTGCTGTGAAGTTTTTCTTATTCAAGACCAACATTAAGTGCAGAACAAAGTCTCCTTATTGTGCTTTAATGGGGCATTACCAGGTTTCCAGATTCCCTCATGAACCAATAGACAGCTGGATAAATAATTTGTAAAAGAGGGAAAAAACCATGAAGTCTTCTGGTTTGTACCTTAGTCTGTGCCTGCTACTCACAAGTTGCAGTTGAGATTTCACAAACTGAAAAAAAGCCTCTACCATGAGATCTATTATCTCTAATAGATGCTCTTATCTTCATAATCTGGAGATGCACTCTTTTTAACAGATATCAGTATACTTTCAATATCATGAAAATGATTTATTTTTCTAGGAAACTCATATCTGTTCTGGAAGTTATTCATGGATACTCTTTTATAAAAAACTGAAACTGCCAACTGTTCGTTAATAACTAAAGAGTAACATTAATTTTTGTTAACATTGAGACAACTGGATCTGTACCTAATTTCACTGTCTGTCTTGCTGATGACAGTCCTGAATGAAGAAAAGTTGATTTTATGCACCCCCGCCCCCCTGCCCTGTTAAATGAGATATATTTCAAATTTTGTTATCACTTTTGTATTGATCAGCAGGATTCACATTCTCGCTCACTGCTTTCTGAAGTTGTGCTGCTTCCAGACGCATCCAATTCTCATCAGGTGATAACCGGAAAGCCAGTTGCAATGACAGGTATGAAGGACAACCAGGAAATATTGATGGAATACATCCATCTTTCATCCTCAGTCATTCAATATATACAGTTAAAATCCATCCTGCCTTCTCATCAAAGCAGCTTGCTGTCCATACAATACTTCCGGTTGGAAACATTTGTGTCACATTTGTAACAGCACAGCACTAATTAATACAACTATTCTGTGTGACAATAGTTGCATTAATGAGAGACGTTTCACAGCCAGATTGATATTAACCTCGCACCAACAGTTCAGAATTAGGAAAGAAATGATACTGGTACATCATACATAACTGCTTTTAAAAACAATTGATAAATGTGGTGCAATGGAAACAAATAACACATTATAAATTTTTCATCATTTACTTACCCTCGAATGATGCGTAGGCACAAGTTCCTGTCTGAAAACAGCTACAATCCAGCAATTTCTCAACATCACACGTTTGGGAAACCGAAACATGTGCACTTTCTTGCCTTTTTTGGGTTTATTATTTACCTGGAAGAAGGGAATGCATCACTTGTATCCCATGCTTTGAAAATGTAGGTGAATACTGTATGAAATACGTATCATTTTCAGTAGTAGTAGTAGTAGTAGTAGTAGTAGTAGTAGCTGCTGCTTTATTGGTCTGTAGAAATCTTTTTACAAGGATATATGACATGTCAAAGTATTTACAAGTTTAGACCAATTTAAAATAAGCTAATTTTTATGCACATACCTTTACAGACTTCTAGTTGAGACAATCATTAGATTTACTCCTAGTATGCAATATTTTTTTTTACAAATAACTTATTAAGTAATGTAATGCCACACTGCACACTGTTCACTCATATCTCACTATCAGTCACTGCACGCACTATACACACATTGTTTCATAACTCTTCACTTACTACACACACACACACACACACACACACACACACACACACACACACACATTGTTTATCTCTGGGCCATTTTCTGTACTGCAACTTCCCATTTGCTATCCTGAAAAACTAAGTTGACGTCCCTCTACAATGAGTGAGATGTTGAGCTCAGAAAGAGGAAGAGGTGTTAGTATTGTGCTATGCATAGCTTGGGGGTAAGATTTTCTAGAAAAGAAAAAAAGAAGGAAAAAACATAGTGTGAAGATGTTATAAGGAGTGTTGGGTGTTTTATAATCACTATTATGATTTATTTGTGTAACTTGCTTCTATCAAACACCTACTCTGTTTTAGCTGAGTATTCCTTCAATGTATAAAATGTATTGCATAACAGGTACTTCTCAGCTTCCTTTTTATATAAGTGTATTTTTGCAATTTCTTTAATCTCTTTTGGTAATTTATTGAACAGTTTTATTCTTTGGTAGAAAATGCTGTTTTGAGTTTTATATTTACTATTTCTTGGTAAATTTAAGTTGAGTCTAGTTGTGGTTCCATGGTCGTGGGCAGGGCTGTCCGTGCAGTAATTACCAATTTTATTTTTGATATGTACAATAGACTTGCAAATGTATTCACATGGAGGAGGTAAAAGCCCCAGTGTTTTAAACAGATATTTGCAGTCAGCTCAACTACTACTTTTGGTTATTATTCTTATGGCTCTTTTCTGGAGATTTAAAATTGTGTTCATATTTTGTGCATTTGTTGCCCAACAAAGAATGCCACAGCTAAGAATGGAGTGTTCATATGAATAGTATGTAACTAAAAGACACTGCATGTTACACACTGACACCTTATCCCCTCCCCTCAGGGGGATCAGCATTTAGTTGCCATCAGTCCTCAATACTGTAAACTCTGAGTGTGCTTCAACGACCACCGTATGGCACGACGGTACAGAGCCTGGGTATCTTGGCTTAACTGCCTGGGTCACGAGGATGGTATAAACCTCTATAAAAAAAACCTCAGTCTCAAGGTGTGCTGCGCGCTGAGGAGATGCATGGCTGTTGCGGTAGAACAGTTGCTAGCGGGCGATCTCTGGGGAACCTGCCAACCCCCCCCCCCTCCCAGTTGTATTAGGCTTACCCAGGCTAGCGGGGCTCTGTCTGGGTGGACATTCCTTCCCCTAGCTGCTCGTGGGACCACCATGAAACGAAATACGAATAGTGCACAAGCAAGAGTCTCTAAGAAAGGAAAGTTCAATGCTTTACAGTATGACCCCCCAATCATTTCCTTCCCTGTCCACACCAGGGGAGGAACGGCAGTCTAAATTACCTGGTGCGACGTATTCTCCTCGATTTCTGGTTTGCAGTCGAACAGATGAGGACTCATTTCTGACCACAAAGCCTCAATTTTTTGTGGAAAATTTAGAGGACAAGTTTGGAGAAGTTGAGGGCCTGTCTAAAATGAGGTCTGGAGCAGTCTTCATACAGACAGCATCCCTAGCACAGTCACGGGCATTGCTTGCTTGTGACAAGCTCGGTGATGTTGCAGTCTCCATTACGCCTCATAAGAGCCTCAATATGGTTCAGGGACTTATTTTTCATCATGACCTGTTGTTGCAGTCTGACGACGAGTTCCGTTCAAATCTGGAACGCCGCGGTGTCCACTTTATACGAGGTGTCTTCAGAGGTCCTAACGACAGTAGGGTCGCCACCAGCGCCATCATCTTGGGATTCGAGGGAGACACCCTGCCCAAGAAGGTCAAGGTGGTGATATATCAATGTGATGTTAAGCCTTACGTCCCTCCTCCCATGCGCTGCTTTAAGTGCTGGAGGTTTCGGCATATGTCATAGAGATGTGACGCCAACCCTACCTGTCAGGATTGTGGACGTGCCTCCCACCCCAGCGTCCCGTGTTCACTGCCCCCCGGTTTGTGTCAACTATGGACAGAAACGTTCACCTTGCTCATCAGACTGCATGGTTTATCAAAAAGAACGGAAGATTATGGAGTATAAGAGGTTGCACAGGTCACTTACACGGAGGCTAAATGCAAGTATGACTGACTTCACCCTGTGTGCATTTCATCGACGTTTGCTGCAGCAGCTTCGATGTCGCCATCCCTGGCGGCGAGCCCCCAAGCTCAGCTGCTTTTTGTGGGCCCTCCAGCCCGGCCATCTATTCCTGCCTCCCAGGTACTTGGGGGAACACCCTCTTCCATTGCTCCCCTGTTATCAACATTGGGAGTAACAACCCCTCCTTCTTTGGGGACTTGAGCCCCCACCTCTGAGCCGGAGAAGTGCCCGCCTCCTCCGGCTCCCTTCGCGCGGAAGGGATCGCTTGGTGCCCTCCCTTCCACAGTTACTGCCCCTCCAGATGTCAGCCAGTGGCTGAAGAAGCCACCACCTGATGGCCGTAGGGCTTCCAGGTCTTCCTCGGTCCCTGGGCCTGGGTTGGAAAAGCCCACCCAGCCTGATAAACCAAAGAACAAATGGAATCCTACCAAAAAGAAGAAAAAGCAAAAGGAGAAGGACATAGAGACAGAAAAGGAGTCTACCACTGCACCTGAAGATGATGATGAGTATCTAGCGTCCCCTCAGGAGCTAGATGTTGCTCGACCCGTAGCTCCTATGGAAGTTGATCAGGCTACTTCGCAATCGGTGGCGGCAAGCGCTTCTAAGGCGTAACCTACCTCCCCCCCCCCCCCCCCCCCAAGGTTCTGTCATGTCTTCACAGTTGGAATACATTATCCTTGAATGGAATTGCTGTGGTTTTTTCCACCACCTTGTTGAGTTGAAACAGCTTTTTTGCCACTTCCCTGCCACTTGTCTGGCCCTACAGGAAACCTGGTTTCCTGTTCGGCAGACCCCCTCCCTATGTTGCTACCGGGGTTACCATAAGAGCCGTGTAGAATATGACAGGATGTCTGGCGGTGTCTGTGTTTATGTTCTTGCCACTGTTCCTAGTGCCCCAGTGCCACTTCACACGGTTCTTGAGGTTGTGGCTGTTAGAATCCGGGCAGGAATGGAGCTTTCCATCTGTTCCCTCTACGTTCCTCCAAATGAGGTTGTCCCTCTTGCCGACCTAGCTGCCTTGTTTGCCCAGCCCCCCACCCCCCCTCCCGCCATTCTTCCTTTTGTGGGACTAATGCCCACTACCCTTTATGGGGTGGGGCCCAGATCTTGGGCCAGGGTAGGAACGTTGAGGCTCTCTTGGCACAGCAGGACGTTTGCCTCCTTAACACTGGTGCTCCCACATATTTTAGCTTGACTCATGGCACATACGCAGCCATTGACCTCTCTCTTAGTAGCCCAGGTCTTCTTCCATACCTCAGTTGGAGGGTACACGATGACGTCTGTGGTAGCGACCACTTTCCTATCCTGGTTACTCTTCTTCAATCCCAACCCCCTGACCAGCTGCCACTATGGTTTCTTCATGGCGCTGATTGGGCAACCTACACCTCAGCTACTATGGCCATTGCTCCGCTTCCTGGTGACTGATTTGGCGGAGGACGAGGTCACTATGGCCATTGTTTCTGCTGCCGAGGCAACTGTCCCCCGCTCTTAAAGTACCTTAAGGCGTAAGTCAGTCCCCTGGTGGACACCAGAGATTGCAGAAGCTATCCGGGACCGCTGGCGAGCCCTGCAACGACACCGGCGTCATCCTTCCCTAGAGAATCTGGTTGCTTTTAAACGGCTGTGGGCCCGGGCTCGGCAGTTAATACTGCAGAGCAAACAGGACTGCTGGGAACGACATCTTGCCACCATAGGTTCTCGCACCTCCCCACCTCAGGTGTGGTCGCGGGTTTGGCGCATTTTTGGCTTTCGCTCTCATGTGTCTGTCCCTTGCCTTTCTTTTTGGGGTACACTTTGTACTTCCCCAGTCACCCTCACCGGGCAGAGTACTTCCCTCGTATTTCTGCGACAGTAGGCTTTGTACTGAATTCCGCGCCATTAAAGAGCAGGCTGAGCATATGCAGCTGCCATTTCACATGCACCGTTGGGAACGATACAACGCCCCGTTCAGTGAATGGGAGTTCCAAAGTGCCCTTACACCTTGCCCCGATCCATCTCCACATCCAGACCGAATTCACAACCAGTTTCTTCGCCATGTCTCGGCGCACTGTCAGGGTGAATTATTCGCCCTGTTTAACCGCATCTGGATGGAGGGCGGTTTCCCAGCTCGTTGGCAGGATAGCATTACAATCCCAGTGCTGAAATCTGGTGCAGATCCGCTGGTGGTTGATAGCTATTGCCCTATCAGCCTTACCAAAGTTATGTGCAAACTCCTGGAATGGATGGTGAGTCGGCGGCTCATGGGGATCCTTGAAGCTTGGAGACTCCTAGCCCAGCAACACGGGGGCTTCCGTCAGGGCCGCTCAGCGATCGACAGTTTAGTCTCGCTAGAGTCGGCTATTCGTACAGCTTTTACTCGGCGAGTACATCTAGTTGCTGTTTTCTTTGATCTTCAGAAGGCATATGATACTACCTGGCGCCCCCCCAGGGGGTCCACAACTCTTTTGTGGACACGTGCGTAGCGAGCACGGGACCCCGAGCTAATGTGGCCCTCCTTCCTTTCCGGGCTGCATACCTTCCCTTCCCTTTCCGCATCCCTCCCCGTACCCCATCTTCGCCCCCCCCATACCTCTGGCTCTTTCCTTCCTTTTCTCCCCCTCTGGGAGTATGGTTTGTGCCTACGTCCGGAGACGGACGTTCGAAACTGTTCCAAATTCCTTTCTTTTTAGACTTGCAAGTCCTCGTCCTTCCTCTGTCCTTCTCTTTTCCTTCCCTCTTCTCCTTGCCCTTTTCTCCGCTGCGGCGTTTGAGACCCCCTCTTCTTTCCTTTCCCTTTCTCTTTTTTCCTCCCTGTGCGTGTCTGAAGGCCGACCCACGCACTTCCATGTGTAGCCGGTGACGGGGTAACGCGTAATTCCCCGCCCCAAGTAGACAGGTAGGACACGTATGTACCCCCTGGTAACGGCCAGGCCCAGGGAGGGGTGATTACCCGAGCTGATACCTTCCGAAAGTGCCGATTGGTCCCTCCGTCCGTTTGTCGGGAGGTGTGACCTGAGGTGTGAACAATCACCTAAGGCGGGTGTGCCCTCAGTGAGGGCCCCCACAAGGGAGGAGCGCGCCATCGGAGACGCCGGTAATCATGGGGGATTCTTCCGCAATGGTTTCCTCACCTTCCACTATGTCTGCTCACAAACGTAAGTTCACTGAGTCTCAGCCACAGACGGTTCTTCCATCGTTGCCACAGTTCCTTGTTGTTTCTCGGTCTAACGAAGGTCACGACTTTTCCACGGTCAACCCTTTCATTATTCAGAAAGGTGTCGACGCAATTGCGGGTCCTGTAAAGTCTTGTTCCAGATTACGGAATGGCACCCTGTTGTTGGAAACACACAGTGCCCTCCAGGCTCAAAAATTGCTGCGTACTTCTCTGCTCCACACCTTCCCTGTCCGGGTGGAACCGCACCGTACCTTAAATTCCTCGCGTGGAGTCGTTTATACACGCTCCCTCGATGGATTGTCTGACGAAGAAATTCAGCACTACCTGTCTGACCAGGGCGTCACAGCTGTTCATCGGGTTATGAAAAGGGTTGACTCGAACATCATTCCAACCCGCACTGTCTTCTTGACATTTGACAAAGTTCAACTCCCATCAAAAATCAAAGCAGGCTATGAGATAATTTCCGTTCGCCCTTATGTCCCAAACCCTACGCGTTGCTATCGATGTCAGCGGTTGAATCACACCAGCCAGTCCTGTTCCAATCTGGCCAAATGTGTTACGTGTGGCAAGGATGCCCATGAGGGTGCTTGTCCACCTCCATCCCCTCGCTGCATCAACTGTATGGGTGACCACGCTGCTTCCTCTCGAGATTGCCCCGTTTTTAAGGACGAAAAACTCATCCAGGAAATAAGAGTGAAGGAAAAGGTGTCGACCTTTGCTGCTCGAAAGTTACTCGCCAGTCGACAGCCCACTGTGCCTCAGAAAGGAAAATACAGCACTGTCCTTGCTTCTCCTCGGCCAACAAAGGAGGCGGCCATGCAGACTTGCGACCTCACCTTTAGTACCACGGTCGTCAGATCGGCCAGCGCAAAGATCGCCCGTTCAACCTCACCACTTTCGCCTGCCCACTCAATGGCTCACCCTTCGTCGGGTTCTGCTAAATCTCGAGCCCAAAAGTCAGACACCAAGTCTTCGAAAAAAGAGGATTCTCGTGAAGAGTTTTTACGTACCGCAACTTCACAACCATCGGTTCCTCCATCATCTAAACATCATACTTCCAAGAAGGCTACGAAGAAACACAGTTCCTCTCCCTCTCCGCCAAGGCGTGTCCCATCTACAGCACCACCTGGCGGAAATCGCCCTCAGCCGGCTTCTGTGTCGCCGAGGCGCACTGCTGGTGGCCGGTCAACTGGCCGATCGTTGGTGGCTGGAGCTGCTCCTGACCAACCTATGGATCAGGATCTTCTGCCTTCGACTGAATGCCATTCCATGCTGTCGGTCGCAAGCTCTGAGCAGTCGTTAAGTTGACAGCACCCTTGGTCACGTTCCTCCATTTTCTGTTCACCCTATGTCCATTATCCACTGGAATATCCGCGGCATTCGAGCCAATCGGGATGAATTGTCGATCCTCTTACGATCCTACTCACCGGTCATCTTCTGTCTTCAGGAAACAAAGCTGCGTCCCCATGACTGCTTTGTTCTCCCTCATTTTCAGTCCATCCGATATGACCTCCCCTATGTTGAAGGCACTCCAGCCCATGGAGGACTCATGATTCTGCTCCACGATACTCTCCATTATCACCAAATCCCCTTAAACAGTTCCTTCCAAGCTGTCGCCGTCCGTCTTTCCCTTTCTGGATACACGTTCTCTCTTTGTACGATATACATTCCATCGTCCACACCAATGGCACGATCTGATCTCCTTCATCTTCTTGGTCAGCTTCCACCCCCCTATTTGCTGGTTGGGGACTTCAATGCCCACCACCCGCTTTGGGGATCTCCACATCCTTGTCCACGTGGCTCACTATTGCTAGACGTCTTCCACCAAGCGGATCTAGTCTGCCTCAACACTGGGGTCCCCACATTTTTGTCTGCCTCCACGACAAATTTATCTCATTTGGACCTTGCGGTCGGTACTGTTCCGCTAGCTCGGCGCTTCGAATGGTTCGCCCTTGATGATACACACTCGAGTGACCACTTTCCATGTGTTCTTAGACTGCAGCCTCAACTGCCATATATGCGCTCGCGACGCTGGAAGTATGCCCAAGCCGATTGGACACTTTTTTCGTCTCTAGTGACATTCGATGACCGTCGCTTTCCCAGCGTCGACGATGAGGTCACAAATATTACCGACGTTATTCTCACAGCTGCGGAACGTTCAATACCACGCACCTCCGAATTGCCCCGGCGCCCCCCAGTTCCTTGGTGGAACGAGGCATGCCGTGACGCAATACGTGAGCGGCGACGTGCTCTTCGCATTTTCCGTCACCATCCAACTTTGGCAAACTGTATCCGATATAAGCAGCTCCGTGCGCGATGCCGTCGCGTCATCCGCGATAGCAAGAAGGCAAGCTGGAAATTCTTTATTAGCTCATTTAACACCTTCACTCCCTCCTCGGAAGTTTGGAGTCGGCTTCCACGGTTCTCAGGCGCGCCTAGTTTCTCCCCGGTCTCTGGGCTCACTGTCGCGTATGATACCTTAGTGGACCCCCAGGACCGGATGGTATCCATGTCCAAATGTTGTTGCATTTATCAACCCATAGCCTGCGTTACCTCCTTCGCCTTTACAATCGAATTTGGACCGACAGTACCTTTCCCAGGCGATGGCGGGAAGCTATTGTCGTTCCCGTTCCGAAACCTGGAAAGGACAAACATCTCCCCTCTAGGTATCGCCCCATTTCTCTCACGAGTAGTGTCTGTAAGGTTTTGGAGCGTATGGTGAATTACCGTTTAGCTTGGTGGCTGGAATCCCGCAGTCTTTTAACACCAGCCCAATGCGGATTCCGAAAGCATCGTTCTGCCGTTGACCATCTTGTTGCTCTCTCCACTTATATCATGAACAATTTTCTCCGGAAACGCCAAACGGTAGCAATATTTTTTGATCTGCAGAGAGCATACGATACCTGTTGCTGGACAGGCATCCTCCGCACACTGTTCTCTTGGGGCTTTCGAGGCCGGCTGCCCCTTTTTCTTCGCGAATTTATGGCAGAGCGCACATTTAGGGTGCGGGTGAACACTACTCTCTCCCGTACCTTCTCCCAAGAAAACGGGGTACCCCAGGGCTCCGTGCTGAGTGTTGTACTGTTTGCCATCGCCATTAATCCAATTATGGATTGTCTCCTTCCTGATGTCTCGGGCTCCCTCTGTGTGGACGATTTTGCGATCTACTACAGCTCTCAACGGACCAGCCTGCTTGAAAGACGTCTTCAAGGATGTCTCGATCGCCTCCACTCGTGGAGCATCGAAACCGGCTTCCGTTTCTCACCCAGTAAGACCGTTTGTGTTAATTTTTGGCGACGTAAGGAGATTCTTCCGCCCTCCTTACATCTAGGTCCTGTCAACCTTCCGTTTTCCGACGTCGCTAAATTCTTGGGTCTTATGTTTGACAGAAAACTGTGCTGGTCCTCCCACGTTTCCTATCTTTCGGCTCGCTGTCTGCGTTCCCTTAACACCCTCCGTGTCCTGAATGGTACCTCCTGGGGAGCGGACCGAGTGGTCCTTCTCCGCCTCTATCGCGCCTTAGTGCGCTCGAAATTGGATTATGGAAGCATAGTCTACTCCTCTGCTCGGCCGTCTATTCTTCGGCGTCTCGACTCTATCCACCACAATGGATTACGTTTAGTGTCTGGAGCTTTTTACACCAGCCCTGTGGAAAGCCTTTATGCTGAGACTGCTGAACCTCCGCTGTCCAATCGGCGGGCAGTCCTTCTGAGTCGTTATGCCAGCCATCTGTCTTCCATGCCTGCTAATCCAGCCCATGACCTTTTTTTCGACACCTCCTTTGATGTCGGGTATGCAGGCCACTCCTCCTCCCTACTACCCCCGGGAGTCCGCTTCCGTCAACTGCTCCATTCTCTCTCCTTCCGCTTTCCTAAAACCTTCTTGACAACTTGGGGTACAGCACCGCCTTGGCTCCGTCCCCGGATCGACTTGCTCAGAGACCTATGTCAATTTCCCAAGGATGGTACCCCTACACTTGTTTACCGTCGGGCATTTGCTGCTCTATGTGCACAAATGACGGAAGCCACATTTATTTACACCGACGGCTCGAAAACATCGTTAGGTGTAGGGAGTGCCTATATTGTTGGCGACACCCCAAATCACTTTCGGCTTCCCGACCAGTGTTCGGTTTATACTGCGGAGCTTTACGCTGTTCTCCAGGCTGTCCACTACATCCGCCGCCATCAGCGGATACAGTACGTAATCTGCTCAGATTCTCTCAGCTCTCTCCTAAGTCTCCAAGCTCTTTACCCTGTGCACCCTCTGGTCCACCGGATTCAGGACTGTCTGCGCTTGCTCCACCTGGGGGGCGTCTCAGTGGCGTTCCTCTGGCTCCCGGGACACGCTGGTATCTGTGGGAATGAGGCGGCCGATATAGCGGCCAAGGCTGCAGTCTCTCTTCGTCGGCCAGCTATTCAGTCTCTTCCGTTTACCGATCTACGGAGCGGTTTATGTCGCCAAGTTGCTCATTTATGGCATGCGCATTGGTCAACACTTCCCCATAATAAATTGCGGGAAGTGAAAGCCCTTCCTTGCGCTTGGACCTCTTCCTCCCAAACGCGTCGTCGGGAGGAGGTAATTTTAGCTAGACTCCGGATAGGGCACTGTCTTTTTAGTCATCGACATCTTTTAAGCGGTGATCCTCCCCCACTCTGTCCCCACTGCTCTCAGCTGTGGACGGTCAGACACCTTTTAATTGAATGCCCCTATTTTAATCCGTTACGCTCCCGTCTACAGCTATCGCCTGATCTATCGTCGATTTTAGCAGATGACACGCGCTCAGCTGACCGCGTTCTACAGTTTATTGACAGTGAAATGACGTCAGTCATTTGAAGCTTTTTTTGGGGACAACCAACCACTTTCTATAGTGGATTTTTAAGCATTCCTTCTGCCTTTAGTTTCTCAAATTTTATAACTTTGTTCCCATTGCTGCTGATTTTAAATTTCGTTTTTTTCCTGTTTTCTACGTCACGGGCTGGGCGCTAATGACCATAGAAGTTTTGCGCCCCAAAACCACAAAAAAAAACTACCTGGCGCAATCATATCCTTGCTACACTTCACGAATGGGGCTTACGGGATCCACTTCAGATTTATCTACGGAATTTTCTCTCCAATCGCTCCTTTCAGGTTAGAGTTGGCACATATTTTAGCTCTGCTCATATTCAGGAGAATGGTGTCCTGCAAGGCTTGGTTCTCAGTGTTCCCCTCTTTCTGGTGGCAATTAATGGTCTTGCGGCTGCGGTGGGTCCATCGGTCTGTTCCTCTCTATATGCCGATGACTTTTGTCTTTATTACAGTTCCCTAAGCGTCATAGTCGCTGGACGGCGGCTTCAGGGAGCTATCCGTAAGGCATATTTTTGGGTATCAAACCATGGTTTTCAGTTCTCAGCCTTTAAGACCTGAGTGATGCATTTCTATCATCGTCGAATGGTCTACCCCCATCCGGAGCTCTACCTTGCCAATGAACTCCTTGGTATTGAGGAGACACATTGCTTCCTTGGCATGCTGTTTAATGCTCAGCTCACTTGGACACCTCATCTTCGTGAGCTTAAACAATGGTGCTGGCGGCACCTCAACATCCTTTGCTGCCTCAGCCACACCGTTTTGGGGGCTGCACGAACAACCCTCCTACAGCTCTATAAGGCCTCAGTCCAGTCCCGTCTCGACTACAGCACTGTGGTGTAAGACTCAGCAGCACCTTCAACGTTGCAGATCCTTGACCCGATTCTCCATTGTGGCGTCAGACTGGCGACAGGTGCCTTCGGCACTAGTCCGGTGAGTAGCCTTCTTGTAGAAGGTGGAATCCCTCCCCGACGATTCCGCCAACAACAGTTGCTTGCGTCGTACATCGCCCGCGTCCATGTCTCGCTCGACGGACCAAACTGCAGGCTCCTTTTTCCATCTTCTGCACTCCCCTCCCCCACGACGGCGGCCTAGGTCGGGTCTCCCGATCACGGTCCGCGTTCGTTCCCTTCCCTCGTCACTCGAGTCCTTTCCCCTTCTTCCATCCTTCTGGCCCTCTTCTTCTACCCCTCCTTGGTCCCCTCCCTCGCTTGCGCTTTGCTTGGATTTGTCCTGCGACTCAAAGTCCTCTGTTCCACCTGCAAGTCTTCGTCAACAATTCCTGGCTCTTCTTGCCTCGTTTCGCGGTGCAGATACAGTCTACACCGATGGTTCTGTGGTCGATGGACACACTGGGTTTGCTTTCATCCATGGCGACTACGTTGAGCAGCATTCCCTCCCTTGTGGGAACAGTGTTTTGACTCCGGAGCTGGTTGCTCTTTATCGTGCAATCGCTCACCTTTCATCCTGGCCTGGGGAGTCATTTGTCATATGCAGTGACTCCGAGTGGATTGCAAGCACTCGAGCAGTGTTTCTCTTGGGACCCTTTGGTGCGCGGTATTAAAGATGCTGTTTCTGCTCTCGCCGTGTGTGGTCGTTCAGCGACGTTTGTGTGGACCCTGGCCACATCAGCATTCCAGGAAACGAACGTGTCGATCGGTTGGCCAAGCAGGCCACCACTTCGCCACCCCTGGAGCTTGGTCTCATGGAAAGAGACCCCCGGTCAGCCCTACATCGCAAGGTCCGCAGTGTCTGGAGCTCTGAATGGTCTGTCTTGAACACGCCAAATAAGCTCTGCATGGTCAAGTCGTCCACAGCCGTATGGAACTCATCCTTGAGGGGCACGCATAGGACTCAGTTGTTCTCTGCTGTCTCCGAATTGGACATACACGGTTGACCCACAGCTATCTCCTTCATTGTGAGAACCCGTCCAAGTGTCGCTGTGATGCAGGGCTGACAGTGGTATATCTTCTGATGGACTGCCCCCTTTTAGCCCCCTTGCGGCAGTCCTTTAATTTACCAGCTGCACTTCCTTTAATTCTCGGTGACGATGCCTCTATAGCTGACTCAGTTTAACGTTTTATCCGTGCAGCTGGGTTTTATCACTCGCTCTATTGAGTGCGCTCTCACATTATTTCTCACGCTACACCCACTCTATCGACTTTTATTTGTGACGTGGATACCAAAATATTGTCTTTTATGGTAACAGGTTGTGTTGGTACCTCTATCAACGCTTTCCAGCTGGAGGTTCTTCGTTTGTAGTTGAGTGGTAGACCTTTTACCTGATCCATCAACCACTGTCGTCTGTTTTACTCTAGCCAACAATTTGCTCTGCTCCTTTTAAGTGTCCTCTATTTTGTGTTACTGTGGTGTTCACTGTAGCTATGTACCCCTTCCCTTGGTGATCCCTCCCTCTGGGTGCAGATGTTATGCTTTTACTGTATAGGCCTTTTACAAGTATGTCTGTTTTTAGATGGGGACTGATGACCTCGATGTTTAGCCCCCATCAAACCCCAAAACCAACCAACCAACCAACCGTATCCCCTTTCCTTAGCAGTATGTTATTCTGTGTTTATTTGCCCCTCCCCATTTCCTTTTTTATAACATCCCAGACTACTTCGCTTTTATTCCTTGAATTATATATTATTTTGTCATTAAATGACTTTTTTGCAGCAATTAGCACCTTTTTATAGGTCTTTTCGTACCTATGATACAGATTTAAGAATTCTTGATCATTGTGACCCTTTGTCATGGAACTGAATTACTTAAGTGTTTGGGAGGACTTCGTAATACCTGCTGTTATCCATCTGTTTTTGTGAGATGTTGATACAGGCATGCATGCTTCTGGAAATGCCTTTCCAAAGTTCAATTTAAATAATGTGGAGAATTTAGAGAATTTCATATTCACGTTGGTTTCCTTATACACTTCACCTTAGCTTTGTTTTGCTAGTTCTTTGGACAAATCTTTTATTGTGGTCATTTGTAGGCTCACGGTTTAGGGAATGATTCGATTCCTGATTTTACTGTTGTTACTTGAAAGAGATGATTTTATAGTCCAAGATCATTTACAGCTACATCACACTTTTGCTTGTCCATATTTGTGGCCACATGGTCAGTTACTGGTGCAGTCATTGTGGTAACCCTTATTGCACTATTGACCAAAAGGGACATGCCAAAACTTTGAAGGATATTTATGATGGTGGTGCTGGATTCATTTATGATAATCTAGAACTTCTATTAATTTACTGAAAAGAGTGTCCACACCATCACTGGGAGATCTATACACACACAAAATGATTAATTTCTTGGTGATATCAACCCCTGTTAATTCAATAACTGGTATTTCAAAGTGTTTGTCTTCACTTACTGTACGGAGATCATGTCTTGATTTGAACTGTGTTCGTTTTCTGATAAGTGTGTGATCGTCCACACCTTGAAACAGTTCTGCAGTAAGACTCCTTTCATACAATGAGAATACTAGATGTTGGATTTCTGTCTCTCTTCACCAGTGCTCAGTAACACAAACTACTGTGCAGTTCAAAGATTGGAGCTCTACTTCTAATAGTTGTATTTTATTTTTTATTGATTGCATGTTTTGATGGGGATTGTTAAGTTTGTGAAATGCACCGTGTTACTCTTTCCAGTGGTTTGTTTTTCTTTGTGACATCTGGTATGTGAGATATTTGGAGTCTTAAAATCAGTCATGTGAGTGACTGTTTCAGTATTTTTTAAACTGTTGGAGATATTCTTTAGGCAGGGGAGCTTGTTGTCTGGATTTATCCTAAAAAAAGATTTAATTCTCCTACCCATGATAACAGGTATTTGACCATGTGTGGCTTGAGATCCACCCCCTATACTTTCATGAATCAGCTGTACCAATCTTCCCTTCCCAGTCCTGTTTAGGTGTAGGCCATGCCTAGTGAAACCCAATCTGTTGATAGTCCCAACGGGCGCCGGAGAAACATGAGCAAAGTTGGTTGCCCTCAAAGCCATCGCTAACCCCACATTGATTTGCCTCACTGCACCACCGAGGTGTGATCGCTCATGATGCTGGAACAGCTCAACAAAGTGTACATTTGTGTCATGAGTCAGGGAAGCTATCTTGTCCAGGTCATCATCTCTTTCATATGCTCCATCCCCTTCCAAACTGTTTCCTGCTCCACCCACTATCACTACATATAGCTCTTTTGTAAAGACCTTACATAAAGACCCTAGATCCTCTATCACGTGACTTAGCCGTGCATTTAGCGTGAAGCTACTGGTGGCCTGGTATACTGCCTCTGAAGTAACTGACGGCCTACACCTCGCCAATAGCTACTACTTATCAGCAGCACTTCTTCCCAACACTTTGTACATTCCTAGACTTCTTGGCCTCGGTTGAAGTGTGCTGCACATTCCGTGCTCCTCGATCACGTGGCACACACTTTTAACTCAACATACACGCCAACAGGACTGCTAACTAAAGATAAGGCTAGGCGCAAATTGAGACGCGTATAGCGCGTGTGCCGCGACGCAGCGCAGCGCGTGTTTTTGTAACATCACAGATTCAAATAGGACCGCGCAAATTGCGACGCGACGCGACTGAGACGCGACACGCGCCTGCGCCAGGTCGCGCGGCGTTGTGGTTGAGGCACAGTTTCTCGCGCCGCGCGTCGCGCTTGCCACGCTAGCATCGTGGGAAATTTAAGGAGGGGAGCGGAAAAGTAGCCCGGCCATATGCTCACATCGGAACGGCGCATATCAGCAGTGGTAGTATTGCCAATGCGATAAATTTTGCCTTACTGTGGTACTGAAGTTTATTGCCTTTGGGTAGTGTTTCGTTTTTCGCCATTTAAACGCTCCAGCTTTCTTCGTTAGCACGTTACACTTTTCTGTTATTTATATCTGCATAGTTTTGTTTTGTTTTTCTTCTGTTAAGAAAAATGTATACTTCAGTAACTGACGAGCCATTGGCCGCTGGAATTGCACCATATGCCTCCGTGATGTTTTCAGATCGCAAGAAGGGACAGAGGGTAGTGAATAAGGAAGCAAGGAATATTATAAAATCATGTGATTAAGAATCAAGGCAGGAAAGCAAGGTTATATTCTCGCTGCCTAGTAAGCTAGCGTATCTGTGCGATCTGTTACAAAAATTTAGAAAGGGATAATCTCTACAGGTGTGATCCCTTTGTTCTTGTGGTAAAAAGCGTCCAAGATCTGAAGTATAGAAGTTTCACTGTGATTACTCTGATATGTATGTAATAATGTAATACCACACACTGTACTACATGCACGTGAACAACATATTTCCACTGCAAGCACTAGAAACAGTCGAAAAGCAGTCACAAATAACAATGTTTTAATTGGTTCGCCGTGATGAGAAAAAGTATTTCAATTGTTGCATGGACATTATCAGCATTAATAAACTAATTATACAACAACAGGCTACACAAATGAAGAAAATGGTCGGTATTATTACGAAAGTAGGAATATCCTAAAAGAGTGTTATGATTAGATATATTTAATTTGTTGAAATGTGCTGCTGACATAGGCAGATCTACTGTCATGACAATGTTTTTCGAACTCCATCTCACAAGGCACACATGGCTAACTAGTGCATTCCTGTCGCGCGCATTATCCTTCGCTGCTGACAATACACTCACCATTGTGTTGTGCGACAGATCAATTGTTTATTTTTCTCAATAACAACTATTTTATTCGCGATTACGCATTGTCAATTTGGCAAGCCCTAAGTGAGTAAACAGAATCTGGCATGTGCCTCTCATTCCGCCTGAAGGAACGCTCGTAATTATTTTAATACTGCTCAGATCAAGAGAAGGAATAAAATCCTTTGGTAAGTTTCCATTCCCGTCGCTCAGTGTTAAAAATACGATGGGTTACGGGGATGGGTTGTTGCTCGGTTGTACAACTATGCTTGCAGTATTTATGCCAATTTAATTTATTTGAGCTGTGTGCATTGATTGCTTCTGTCATTGAATTTACTGAAGTATAAGATTAAATTCTAAACGTTAAGCATTGCTAAGTCTATAACTAGGTCTTGGATTATGTTAGCAGTCATCAATGCATTGATCGAAGAGGTAAAGTCAGGACAGGGCTGGCGTCTCGCTGGTAATGGTGTGCATTACCTCTGTTTTTCTGTGTTTTGCCATTTTGGGTGCTAGGTGGGGTGGGTGGGTGGAGTTTAAGTAGTAGGTTGTCCATGTCTTCGTTTATGTCCTCAATTGTTCTTTGTGTTTTGTGCTGTTTCCAGGTGAAGGTATGTGTGTTTATATTTTGGTTGATTCTCCTAACAGCATTTAGCACGTCATTTTCCAATACCTAAATGCAGGTTACTGGTAGTGCATTACCTTTCATGTGGTAGGCATTTATTTATAACTGAAAATGTCTCACAGTTGATTCTGAGTATTTGTTATATTAAGATCACGTATTTTAACCACTATGAGATTGTTAGTTGTAGAAACATTCAATGAAGTAGTATCACAATACTCAACTCCAGCTCTAAAATGCCATTAAGATTACCATAGCCAAGATAGACATAAAGGCAACATGCACGCACGACAGTGGTTCAAGTTAGCATGCCTGAAAACAACATACATACTGAATAGTTTGAAAGAATGTATCGTAAGATCAAAGAAATTATTCTGACAGTTAAGAGAGCCAACAATTTAAAATGTGATGAGAGACTTGAATTCACTAGCAGGGAAAGGAAGAGAAAATAATGGGAGAACATGGGCTCAGCGGAAAGAATGAAAGGGAAGACACCTGTTAGAATTTTGCACAGAGCATAATTTAATCATCGCCAACACTTCACCTTTCACGATTATTAAGCGTATACATATTTGGAGCAGAGTTGTCGAAACCAGATTTTAAGTTTTAAGACGTTTCCATGTGCAGATGCAGACGGAGGATAATTTACTGGTTATGAAGTGCAGTTTACAATTAAAGAGATAGCAAAAAGTAGCCATTTCAAAAGATGGTATGTGAACAAGTTAAGACATAGAGTTTTTCGATAACGCTGAAGGAACCACTATGCAACGAGTATCTGCAACAGAGGAAGGAAGCATCGAAAAGACGAATGGGTAGCTCTGAGAGAAGTAGTAGTGAAGGCACCAGATGTAATTGGAAGAACAGTCCAGCAGAAATCCTTAGATAACACACGATATATTGAATTTAATTGACAATAGGGCAAATGTAAAAACGCAGCAAATCAAGTGGACCATAGGGAATACAGATTTCTAAAAAATAACATTGACAAAAAACTTCAAAATCACAAATAAAGAATGCGTATTAGGAAAATTCAGGCTGTTTCAACAGACAGAGGTTTCAAAAGATAGACGCCGAAATCAAATTAAAAAACTTTGGATCAAGGAGAAGCGACTGTACAAATACCACGAGCTCAGATATCAAGCCAGATCTACCCAAAAAAGAGAAGGCTGGAAAGTGGAAGGAATATGTAGAGGTAATGACGGGAGGGGCTATAAAACTAACACGAGTGCAATGTGAAATTCCTGAGAAATGTCTGATCACCCTGGGAAATACAGGCTTACTACTTACCTTAGTAGATATATTGAAGAAAGGCAAACCTGTGTTAATAGCACTTGCAGATTTGAGTAAGCTTTTGACAATCTAGGATGAAATACTCTTAGAAACTCTGGAGGTATCAGGGGTAAAACCCAGGGACATAAATTATCTAAAACTTGCACAGAAACTAGCCTACAGTAGTAAGACTTCAAGTACTCGAAAGGGAAGCAATAGTTGATAAGGCAGAAGTACAGCGGATATAAAGGGCAGACTGGCAATAGCGAGAAAAGCGTTTCTGAAAAAAAAAAGAATTTGTTGACGTCGATTACAACTTTAAAAGTTGGGAAGTATGTTACGAAGGTACCTGTGTGGAGTGTAGCCTTGTATGTAGGCCGGCCGGAGTGGCTGAGCTACAGTCTGGAACCGCGCGACCGCTACGGGCGCAGGCTCGAATCCTGCCTCGGACATAGATGTGTGTGATGTCCTTAGGATAGTTAGGTTTAAGTAGTTCTAAGTTCTAGGGGACTGATGACCTCAGAAGTTAAGTCACATAGTGCTCAGAGCCATTTGAACCTTGTATGTACGTGAAACATTGACGATAAACAGTTATGTCAAGAAGACAATGGATGCTTTCGAAACGTGGTGATAAAGGATAATGTTGAAAATTAGATATGTAGATCGTATAACTAATCAAAAAGTACTGAATCAAACTGAGGAGAAAAAGGAAATGACAGCACAAAGTGTCTAAAAGAAGGTATTGTTTGCAGGACATATTCTGAGGCATCAAGGAATCGTCAGTTTCGCAGTGGAGACAAATCTGTAGAGACCAAGGCTTAAAAACGGTAAGCAAATTAGGATGGCTGTAGAAATGAAGAGGCTTGCGAGGGATATATTAGTGTGGAGCGCCGTATCGACACAGTCTTCAGGCTGAAGAACATAACAAGCAAATAGTGAGACGAAATGTATTTCTTGTTCATGCAACTCAGCACCATCTAACTCCATCATTGATTAAGAAGGTCAGGTGCGTATTTATGGCCAGAATATATGTTTAATATAGCCTCTAGTACATATTACTTTGAGGTGTTTGTTTGTGTCCACCTCTATTACTGCAAACAGCCTTACATTAGGAAAAAGTTACAAATTGAAGGCAATTTTCTTATGACGACTGTCAGCAAATCAGGTTGAGTTACTGTTTCGGCCACTGTGCCAATTGTGACATTTTCCGTAAGACATGTATTTTTTCATGAACCGTGTAGAAGTCATCGATGGGAAATACACATATAAAAAAAAAGTTTTGCATCACTCCAGTTCCCACGTTGACAGTGGATATTGTATCACAGACACAGTCCTTTTGACTGTTCAGAGATGTCACTAAACCCGCCAAAAAAGTAAACAACCATGCATGAGCAGCGCCTATTATACGGAGCGGGTCCGATGGTCGATCAGTTAGTCATTCCACCAGGAAGGAAGTACACGGCTCGTGTTGTCTGTAGTTCAACCATGCCTAGACGGTCAATACCGCAGTTGTGCCAGGAAGGGCTCTCAACAAGAGAAGTGTTGAGGCGACGTTGTTCTGACATGAAGGAGATACAAACAGACAGGAACTGTCGATGACCTGCCTCGTTCAGGCCGCACAAGGGCTACTATTGCAGTGGACGACTGTTTTACGGATTGTGGCTCGGAGGAACGCTGACAGCAACGCCACCATGTTGAATAATGCTTTTCGTGCAGCCACAGGATGTCGTGTTAAGACTCAAACTGTGCGCAATAGGCTGCATGATGCGCAACTTCACTCCCGACGTCCATGGTGAGGTCCATCTTTGCAACGACGACACCATGCAGTGCGGTAAAGATAGGCCCAACAGCATGCCGAATGGACCGCTCAGGATTGACATTACGTTCTCTTCACCAATGAGTGTCGCATATGCCTTCAAGCAGACAATCCTCGAAGACGTGTTTGGAGGCAACCCGGTCAGGTTGAACGCCTTAGACACACTGTCCATCGAGTGCCGCAAGGAGGTGGTTCTCTGCTGTTTTGGGGTGAATTATGTGGGGCCGACGTACACCGTTGGTGATCATGGAAGGCGCCGTAACGGTTGTACGATACGTGAACACCATCCTCCGATCGATAGTGCAACCATATCGGCAGCATATTGGCCGGGCATTCGTCTTCATGGACGACAGTTCGCGTCCCCCATCGTGCACATCTTGTGAATGACTTCCTTCAGGATAAAGACATGGCTCAACTAGACTAGCCAGCATGTTCTCCAGACATGAGCCCTATCGAACATGCCTGGGATGGATTGAAAAGGGCTATTAATGAACGACGTGACCCAGCAACAACTCTGAGGGATCTACACCGAATCGCCGTTGAGGAGTGGGACAATCTGGACCAACAGTGCCTTGATGAACATGTGGATAGTATGCTACGACGAATACAGGCATTCATCAATGCAAGAAGACATGCTACTGGGTATTAGAGGTACCGGTGTGCACAGCAATCTGGACCACCACCTCTGACGGTCTCGCTGTATGGTGGTACAACATGAAATGAGTGGTTTTCAGGAGGAATAAAAGAGCGGAAATGATGTTTATGTTGATCTCTATTCCAATTTTCTGTACAGGTTCCGGAACTCTCGGAGCCGAGGTGATGCAAAACTTTTGTTGGTGTGGGTATATGGTAGTGCAGTTCTGCATTCGCTGCCAATGTTCACCGCTGACTTCAAATATCATATGACCATTCTCAGGCCTATTAAAGGATGCACAGCGTCGTATGAAATTGTTTTTAATTACAGTTTGTAGTGGGGGAGCAGGTTAATCAAAAAATAAATACGACATTTTAGCAACGAAATATCGAATCTACGATTGGATCATAGCAGCTGAAGTGGTAACTGTGAAGCTAATTACTGTAACTGGTCCTTCATAACTACTGGCAAGACTGCCATAGGAAGAATAGTCCTCTTGTATGATACAGTGTCCTCCATAGCTTATGGATATTGAAGGCGATGCACAGAACATTATATTTGGTGCTTTATTTCAAGGTTTTTGGCACAAAGATGCGATTAGGGATGTGCAATCTTTCGGTAAAAGGAACTGACTTATCAGAGGCTATATATCTTGCCTGTAAATACCATTTTAGCGATGCTGGAAAGAATAATTGGGAAGCTAGTGTTATTACATGCAATTATGAAGCATTCTAAACGTTTCAAATAAACAAAATGTCTAAACACAAAACGAAATAATTAACAACAAGTTTGTTTGCGTAGCCTTCATTCCCAGCAAGCACAGGAATATTATTTTTGTAAATAACAAACGCCTTTTTCTTGCTTTAGTGTATTTTATTTGTTCTAGACGCGTTCGCCTTTCACTTTAAGGCATCTGTAGTTGAATCTAGAATTATTCAGTTTTGTTTTGATATACGATATATGTAGATTATAAAGCAATTTACAACTTATTTTTTACGTAAATAAGTGATTACTTACGGTTAATAGAATTTTAGGCTGCCTTCTGTGTTTCATCTCATCTGATCACATGCTGGAGGTCACACTATAACTTCTATAACTAGACATAAGCACACGTTCACGTTTTACGACTTTTTTCTTCAAAATTTTCACATTCTTTGCGTGAGGAGAAAGCATTTGGGTGGTATTATTATGATAATAATCATCTGTTGGACTTATTCTACTAAGTATAATATAAACTCTTACATCAGCCCCTCCACAAATCATTTAAAACAAAACTCAAATGGTGCTCTGTGCACCGATCCTTTGGTCCTCATAGAACACCACACGACACACTTTGCGATGGCATTGGCATCCTCTTCCTATCCTACTACCTTTCTCTGGCAGAAACGTATAGTTCATCAGACTCCCATTTGTTTCATCCTTCATCTCTCTGAGCCTATGATGAACCCTTCACTGAATGGGAATCCTTGCAGCCTCTTAACTCGTCACGAGACGCGGACCCAGGCCCGGATTCCATCCACATCCAGATGATCCTACTCTTGCACATTCCCCAGAGGCAACATCTCCTCAGAGTCTTTAACTGCATTTGGCTCATGGGTGCTTTTCCGTCACAATGGTGAGAGAGTATAGTCATCCCTGTCCTTAAGCCCAGTAAGAACCCAACATCTCTCAACAGCAACCGCCCAATTAGCCTGACTTTGTCAACTGCTCGAAAGGATGATCAACTTCAGATTATTTTTGGTACTCGAATCTCTGGGCCGTTTGACCCCATATCAGTGAGGCTTCCAGGCAGGACGATCTCCAACTGACCATTTATTCAGGTTGGAATCAGCTATCAGACAGGCTTTTACTCACCGCTGGCACCTTGTCGCGGCCTTCTTTGACCTACATAAGGTGTACGACATGGCTTGGTGGAATCACATTTCAGTTACTCTCCATGACTGGGGTTTTCATGGTTCCCTTCCGATTTTTATCCATGGCTCGAGATGGCACTTCACTCAGCGCCCTTCATATTCAGAAGAACGGTATCCCATAGGATTCTGTGCTAAGTGTCACACTCCTCCTCATTGCCATCAATGGGCTTGTGACCTCTGTTGGCCCTCTGGTTACCCCGGCGTTGTATCTCGACGATTTTTGAATCTGGTGCAGCTCTCACTCTGTAGCACCTGCTGATCGCAGGCTCCAATGCTTCATCCGACGGGCCTCTGCGTGGGCCATCTCCCATGGCTTCAACTTTTTTCCCTCGAAAACGCGGGTTATGTATTTTTGTCGTTAACGCACAGTACACACTGATCCAGAACTTTATTTAGGCGAGCATCTCCTCGATGTTGTAGCAAAGGCCCGTTTCTTGGGCCCTACTTTTGGTAACAAGGTGACATGGCTGCCTTACATTCGCCATGTAAAGACTACATGTATGTGGAAGACTAATGCTCTCTGCCTCCTGGCCCACACATATTGGGGTGCACACCATTCCACTCTTCCCCATCTTTACCATGCTGTGATCTTGTCCAGACTAGATTATGGTAGTCAGGTATATGGCTCAGCAGCTCCTTCCACTTTGATACTGCCTGACCCTGTTCACCATAATGGGGTGCGTCTGGCTATTGGTGCCTTTTGCACTAGTCCCATTATTGATAGTCTCCTCACACAAGCGGTGATTCCCCCTCTACACATACGACGGAGCCAATTCTTGGTTTCTTTTGCAATCGCCATTCGCCAATTCCGTGGACATCCCGTGTACTCTGTGCTTTTTCCAATGAGGAATGTCTCCCTCCTGACACCCACCCACGGGTGGGATTGCCGGTTGGCCTGTGTCTCACTTTCCTCTTTCATGATGTCCGTTTCCACTCGCTTAAATGCACCCCGTGTCCTTCCTCCCGTACCCCATCCCTCCCCCCCCCGTCTGGGCCTAGACCATGGATTAGACCGATCTAGTCCAAGCAGAGTTCCAGGGTGCCACCATCTTCCACGCTGATGGCTCTTAAGACAGTCGAAAAAGGTGGGATACGCTTTCACGTCTCCTACTGGTTTAGAACACCATTTATTGGCGAGATTATGTAGTGTGCTCACAGCAGAGCTTCTAGCCGTTCACAGAGCCCTCCTTTTTATTTCTCAGGCCTCCCTCCACAGTGTCTTAATTTGTTCAGACTCAGTGAGCAGCCTCCAAGCTATCGAATGATGGTACTCTCGTCACTCTTTGGTCTCTGCTATCCATGACCTTTTTGCCCTTTGGCGTGCCCCCTGTTCAGTTGTCTTTCTCTGGGTCCCAATCATATGGGCATCCCACGGAATGAACTGGCTGACCGTTTGGCTAAGGAAGCAGATGCTTACCGCTATTTCGTTTCATGATTCCAGCTGTGGATATGCGGATCTATGTCAAATCTCTCTCTGCCCAAAAATGGAATGCATCTGGTTCACTACTCCTCACAGTAATAAACTCCTCACAATCAAGGAGTCAACTGTAGTTTGTCATTCTTCCTTCGCTCCTCTCGGAAGTTCACTGTTATATGCCATCTACACATTGGTCATATCAGGCTCACCCATTGTTTCCACCACAATGTTTCTCGAGCAAGACTGACGGTATTCCACATATTGGTGGAATGTCCCCTTCTTTCAGCCCTTCGTGCTAGGTATTGTCTTCCCGATTCCTTAAATTTAATATTATCAGACGATTCACGGATGGTTGAACTGGTCCTCAGTTGCCTCCGTGAAAGTGATTTTTATTTCCGGGTATAAGGTTCTACTTTAGTCTTGGAGCAGGGGAAAGATGGTTGTGGATGGGACCTCTTCTCCAGTTTTCTCGGTCTGTGACCCCATGACCGTCTTGGTCTGTGACCCCATGACCGCCCCTTTCTTCCAGTTATTACATTTGGTCTCACCTTTTATGCCTTTAACTGTGTGTGTTTAATGATTATTGTTGTATAATTTGACTCCCCTAACTGGATCTGTCCACTTTTAGCGGACTAACTTCGGAATCGCCGTTTGGTACCTACTTTAGGTGTCCCATTTCCTAATCTAATTCCTTCAGCATCATCCAGTTTAATTCGACTACATTCCATTATCCTCGTTTTGCTTTTGTTGGTGTTCATCTCATATCCTCCTCCATTCCGTTCAACTGCTCTTCCAAGTCCTTTGCTGTCTCTGACAGAATTACAATGTCATCGTCGAACCTCAAAGTTTGTATTTCTTCTCCCTGGATTTCAATAGCTACGCCAAATTTTTCTTTTGTTTCCTTTACTGCTTGCTCAATATACAGATTGAATAACATCGGGGGGAGGCTACAAACCTGTCTCACTCCCTTCCCAACCACTGCTTCCCTTTCATGCCCCTCGACTCTTATAACTGCCATCTGGTTTCTGTACAAATTGTAAATAGCCTTTCGCTCCCTGTATTTTACCCCTGCCCCCTTCAGAATTAGAAAAAGAGTGCTGCAGTCAACATTTTTCTCTGAGTCTACAAATGTTAGAAACGTAGGTTTACTGTTTCTTAATCTATATTCTAAGGTGAGTCGTAGGATCAGTATTGCTTCACGTGTTCAAACATTTCTACAGAATTCAAACTGATCTCCCCCGAGGTCAGCTTCCGTTCGTCTGTAAAGAATTCGTGTTAGTATTTTGCAGCCATGACTTATTACACTGATAGTTCGGTAATTTTCACACCTGTCGACACCTGCTTTCTTTGGGATTGGAATTATTAGATTCTTATTGAAGTCTGAGGGTATTACGCCTGTCTCATACGTTTTGCTCACCAGATGGTAGAGTTTTGTCATGGTTGGCTCTCCCAAATCTAGCAGTAGCTCTAAGGACATGAAAAATTTTAAAAAAGTAGTTTTCATATGGTTCAAATGGCTCTAAGCACTATGGGACTCAACATATGAGGTCATCAGTCCCCTAGACTTAGAACTACTTAAACCTAATCAACCTAAGGACATCACACACATCGATGCCCGAGGCAGTATTCGAACCTGCGACCGTAGCAGCAGCAGCGCGGTTCTGGACTAAAGCGCCTAGAACCGCTCGGTCACAGCGGTCGGCTATCGAGTTTTCAGAAACATGTTCGTTCTCTAGCGCACATTTGTCTGAGGAGTTTCTTATATAAAACATACATGTTCGACGAAATGTGAGTTATTTGGTCTTAAGTGTGCCAAAGTGCAGTGCGACGCCTCTTCACACAGCATTTTTGTATCGCTCGCCACTGTGTTGCGCTCTGTGGAATTAAAACGTGTATACTTTGTAATGGAAGCCATCAAAGTTATAGTCAGCAGCGTGGAAATTAAAATTCCCTGTGGTACCTCCCCTGCTTCCAGTCTGCCGGTTTGACATCCTACCGCCCTAAAAAAAAACCTAACAGTTAATACTAGGTTGGATTATTTGTGACCTGGAGAACAAGGACTCTTCAGAAGATTTGCACTATTTATTGCCTGTTAGCTAATAACTTTATCTATTGTGTGACATTAAATTAAAAATACAGGAAACATAAAACCACTAAAGACAAGAGACAAGCATGACAGTACACATCTCTTCAATCCTTAGGTTCCAGCTTTTTTTTTTCTCCCTAATCCTGTTACAGCTTTACACGGCGTGCTTTCTTTTCTGCAAAAGAAACTATTACTTCATCAACTTTGAAAAAGCTGTTAATACAAATAGTACGAAAGACTGGCGTAGTTTCTTGACTTGATTACATCTGTTTTGTCACTGTGTGCTAGATAAAATGAAATAGGCATTTCTAATATTGCAGCAATTGTAACACACGCGGATGACACACGGTCATTAAAAAAAAAAAAGTTCAAATGTGTGCGAAATCTTAGGGGACTTAGCTGCTACGGTCATCAGTCCCTAAGCTTACACACTATTTAACCTAAATTATCCTAAGGACACACACACACACACACACACACACACACACACACACACACACACACCCTAAGGACATCACACACATCGATGCCCGAGGCAGTATTCGAACCTGCGTCCGTAGCAGCAGCAGCAGCGCGGTTCTGGACTAAAGCGCCTAGAACCGCTCGGTCACACCGGTCGGCTATCGAGTTTTCAGAAACATGTTCATTCTCTAGGAGGGAGGACCTGAACCTCGGCCGGGACCAGCCGCACAGTCCATGACTGAAGCGCCTCAAACCCCTCGGCTAATGCCGCGCGGCTGGTCATGTTTATGTACCTCATTTACATAATTGTGAAGAGCAGCGGCACCTGTCTCTTAAACTGACATACTTCCAGGAGAACGATGTGCTGACCACCTGCCCCTCTGTATCCGCATCCAGTGACACCTGTGACCTGAGGATGACACTGCGGTCGGTCGGTACGTAAATAACACCACAGAATATAATTAATGAAGAACCAATATCAAATGTCTATTTGGCCTACTACAAGCAAAAAGTTTTATGTTAGGAAATAGTTACACATTTCATTCATACGCTCCAGTTTCTCATGCATGAGATCGAAAAGTACTAGTAGTAGTAGTAGTAGTAGTAGTAGTAGTAGTAAGACATTTATACAAATGTTTGGAATCGTGATATTCTTCCATATAATTCTTCTCCTTCCTCATTCTAACAAACAACCTTGGCATCGACTAATTCTGTTTCTACTCCTGCTACTGTCAAGACTTGTCCTCCGGTTAACTTCACTAGCCTTTCCAGAATCACCAGTTCAGTTGTCCCGCGTTTATTCTCTGTTTAGTTGTTATTACGTGTTCGTACAGCGCGTTTTCCGCGCTACTCCGCGAATAGTACTGAAGCGGCTACTAACCGTGGACTGCACGAGTGACCTTGAGTGGTGTAGCGACCTATAAAAAAATTTCTGCCAAAACATCGTTTTCTTGGATACACCGAGAAGATTAATATCTAATCTTTCTTACCTGTTATTACTGTTACTCGTTTATTTCCACTCTGGTAGTCTGAATCTATAGATTTCGCTAATAATTATAACAACGCTAATCATTCGTACATCCATTCAACCACATAAACAAGCAGCGATTGGCATTCAGCCGTTCGGGTTTAATAGGCTCAGCTCCGTCCAGTTCTGTCGCGGAGAAGCTTTTTATTTCTAGATGCGACCAGGATTCCTCTGGTAGAGACATCACGTAGACTATGCACTCATCAATCAACTTATGATCCGTGCAGAAGTCAACTTAGAATGTGTTCAAAAATGCTCAAAAACCAACAGGGATACGTTTCAAAATAATATGAATAATCGATAGACCAACGTGCGCTGGGTGCTAGGCGCTTTGTGAAACAAGGTCTTTTTTTCTTCAAGAATATGAATTTGGCACCCCACCTGAAATTGCCGCCCGGAGCAGATACCCCAATTTGCCCCCCCCCCTCCTCCCGGCCCTATTTCCTAGGTCCGAACCTGCAATTAGCGCAAAGAACATGAAAATTGTGAAGATAATTCGTAACGTGAAAATGAGCTTATGTTTCGTTAGTAAAGTTATGGTGCGACCTCTGGCAGTAAAAAAAACGCTATTAACTGAAAGTAATCACGTAAGAAAATAAGGTGTGAAATGTTTTCTAATCTACAAATATCGCATATCAAAACAAAACTGTATAATTCTAGATTCCACTGAAGATGCCTTAAAGTTAAAGGTGAAAAAAGAGTGGAACATATAAAATACATTGTAGAAAGAAAGAGGTGTTTGTTATTTACAAAACGAAATAAACAGTACTTGTAGATACTTAGCAATTTCATCTTATGACATATCAGCAAATTCGTTTCGTTTTAAGTTCTGTAGGCGAATATAGAGTATTACTGTAAATACTAACGTGTTCATTGTCACTGTACATTTCATATCACATGCTATTAAATGCTATTTTACAGCTATCCAGTGAAAAAAAAAACCAAAAACAAAAACTTTAGTTACTTCCACATCTCGATTGCGTATTCATCGTGCGTCAAAATACGTGACTATTTACGAGCTGTCATTTTCAATAAACCGTTTCGATAACTTGAACGGTTTGCGAAATTTGGGGCTGTTACAACCATATGATTTACAACGAACAGGGCGGAGTATTGGTCGCATCGCGCTCGACCCGCATGCGGCCCCCGCGCTGCCTGTCCGCCATCTCATTCAGTATCTGGAGAACAGTGATAGCTATCGTTCTTTTTTCGCCGAATTGTTTCCTGGAAACCGTATGATAAGTAATCAATAACTGCCGCCCCGTCAGTGCCAGCGCTTCCGAGGAAATTCGTATGGCCGGATGCTCTGTACCTGACGGCACGTTCAGCACGTTGTGTGTTTGGCGGTGCGGACCTGCAGCACAGCACGCGGCAGCGCTCGCGCTTCGACACGACAAACTGCGACGCAGATTTCCGTGGAAATCTTGCCGCTCCAGCGCAGTTATGAAGCGAGGCTGCCCTAGTGTGAACAGGGTGCGTATTTAACGTCTTTGACGAAACTGAATATAACAATGCGACGTTTTCAGGAATACGCTCTGGCCTACAAAATTATTACGTTAATCCATATTTCCGATCTACACACGATAATTCGTCGTGTTTTCTCGGGACACTGTAACTGTTTTGACAGATGTGTATTTAAAATCTCTGAGGAAAACGAACTATTAAAACTAGCCATGCTAAATGCATTAATAACCACGCTGAACCTAAGCGGATGCGGGACAAAGGCAAATGGAAAAGGAAATTATACAACAAACGAATTTGGGGCGAATATGGACATAGTTCTACTAGCAGTATGTTAGTATTCTATAAGATCTATAGAATGTAACACCAAACGTGTGAAACGTAATTAAAAGTGTTCATTAAATCACTTGTGTATGAAATTTACGGTAACCCCATTTGCCCGACGTTTAGGTTAGAAGTAAGAAATTAGTGACGAGCTGAGCGAACCACCTGTCATACGTGTAAAAACGTACACGTTGACTGCTTAGACGTCCGTAATCAGAAGACAGCCAAAACTGTCGAATCAAAACACCTGTCAGCCGTTACAAATTTCCAATTTTTATTTTATTTGAGCAACCATTTTTGGCGCTATATCACGCCATTATCAGACTTTCTGACCGGCCTGTAGGAAGGATACCACGAATCTATGAAAATCGCGCCCAGTGAGATTCACGCCCAACCAGAAATGTGTGAGATTCGCGCCCAATACCTGTTCCCTTTGTGTCGGGCTTACCCACGCCCGGGCCGTCCTGATCACCCTAAACTACCTGCTCCTGGACCTGCCCCCCCCCCCCCCCCCCCCCCCCCATCCTTAGTGCCGTTCTGGCTGTCGAAGAGTTCACATTGCGCGATACGTGTATTTTTGACACAGTAGTTCAGATATGGAATTTTCAATCACTAATCACGGTAAGCCAAGTGGCCACTACGAAGGTCATTCTTACATAGTGAAGAGAACTAAAGAAGATGGAACAGTAACGTGGCGCTGTCAAGACAGAGAGCAAACCACTGCCGAGGAATGCTGAAAACGAAGGATTCGACAGTGCTTTTTTCATTCGAGTATCAATGTGGACCTCCGGATGTCGCTCGGTTGGAAGTAAGGAAGACTATGAACCACACAAAGAGGAGGGCAAGAAAGTGACTAAGAGACGTCTATTTTAAAAGTATATTCAGAGGAGCTGGGTTGCCTGCATAATCGAGGCTCTGATTTTGCCACTGAAATGCCAGAGCAGCAAACAACGAAGAGAGCTTTGTACTACCAGCAGGCAAAATTACAGGTAAATGAGAGAGATCCACCGACAAGAGAAGAAATTGACCTAAAGACAGACTTTTTTATGGATGGTACGTTCATGTGCTGCAGCAAACAGTTTTCGCAAATATACACCATTCACGCCGACTTTGGGAGTAAAAATGACACACATCTATACAGTTGCCTTTGCACTACTGCCAAAACAAAAGAAAAGAGACGTACGTCCGTCTTTTCTGAAATTTGATGGAAAAAATTTCAGAATGGAAACCTGCAAACGTGACCGTAGACTTCGAATCAGCTGCGATTTCAGCAATTAAAGTTGTATTTCCGACAGCTGAAGTGCATGGATGTTATCTCCATATGAAAAAGTGTGTCTGGAGAAAAGTTCAAGAGCTAGGACTTACTCGTGAATACAAAGAAAACGAAGAAGTGAGACAACATGTTAGCATGTGTGCTGCGCTGGCGTTTCTACGGACTGAAGATGTATGTGATGGTTGGTTGGAGATACATTCACATGCACCGGATATCCCCAAACTTTCTGAATTTTTTGACTACTTCGTAGATAGATAGTTGAAAAATGAAGAAACCCCTATTAACCTTTGGAGTTGCTACAAACGGCGCCACGGAACAACCAACGCTGTAGGTGGTTTCGCACCACAAAATTAATAACATGCTTGCTAAACCAAATCCGAAAATTAATGACGTGATTAGGTGCTTGAAAAGAGAAGCAGGAAATTCAGCGTGCGCCTTAATGAGGGCAGAACTGAGTATGGAAGGTAAACGGAAAAAACAGTCTACATGAAACGTGATGAAAAGTTGAGAAAAGTAGTAAAAACAATACGAAGAGGATGGTGAGATCAATGATTGCTTGAAAGCCATAGCCTACCTACAGCAACTTGACTGAATTTATCAGAAGATGTATATAGATAAAATAGTGTTCAAATGTAAATAGCAACTTATATAAAAAATTTAAAAAAATTGACGATGCTTATAATCTGATTTTAAACACGCCTAAATGACTTTTGCTCTTTAGCCAGTCCAAAGCCTGGATAAAGTGTGATGGAAATCAGATTATTTTTAAAATCCGTATATGTGTTTTACAATACACCAAAACAAAAGCGAACCCTTTTCAGAGTCAACCCTTTACAATTGTACTTCTCATTCAAGAGTCACCACCCCAATTCCTCGCTAGTTTTTATAAATTAAGAGTTAAAATTAAGTGACATTACTAATCGCCAAGTAGAGTCACTTGATATTTCTGAGTATTCAAGAAGTGTAGTTGTTATAATGAAAATGATATTGATAATGACTGCTGAATAGTACTGCAAGTGAAGCAAAAGAATGTAATCTCTTGTATTTACTGCAGTTTGAAGTGGTGTGTGGTAGAAACTTAATTCTCTCTCTCTCTCTCTCTCTCTCTCTCTCTCTCTCTAACTGCTGAAAACTCCAGCTCGGAAACCTCCAGGTAGCGTCCCTCAACTCTTTTGTCTGCCGGGCAAGGGGATTAGCGGACCTGTCCTCGACCCTTTCTGGGCGCGAATCTCGCTGGGCGCGTTTTTCAGTACACCGGATATCACCTCTGGTCCATTCAAAATAGTGACCTGTATTCAGTGACTGATACCTGTAGATTTTTGACACAGCGATTCCTTCGATCATCACTTGCCGACTGACGTGCTGGCAGCATTCAGTGACTGGTATCCGTAGATTTTTGACATAGCGATTCCTTTGATTATCACATGCCGGCTGACGTGTTGGCCCCTATTTCGACTGGACCAGATGTGTGATTCTTCCTACACGTCGGTCAGATAGCGTAATGTGGCGCCGAAACAGACTGCTCGAATGGAATATCAACTGAAAATTTAGACGGCTGAAAGGTGTTTAGATTCGACGTTTTATATCAAACAGGTGTAGTCCCGCAACCATCTGTATAAAGATGTAGTTACAGAGAGAAGACAAAGAACAGGAATACAGCTCTCACCTATAATAATTACAAGAAGTCTGATACTGAATTTCAAGTAAATACGGCAGCTGCTTGTTCAGGGACTCAGAATTTATGCCTCATGCGTAAACCTAACAAAAATAATTGTTCCGGCTGGACTGAGGGCCAATAGCGATTACACAAGATTACATTTCATATATCTCAAAGGCATTTAAAAATCAGTCAGTATAGTTGAAAAAATTCAGACGAAGTGTTGTGTTCAGGTACACACTTTCTAATCACACGAATCGTGTGTTAATAGCGAAGCTATAATATTTACATCAGTTTATTCATTAACATCACTTCCTCTGTCTCGTGGAGGCAGAGAACATATGAACTCAGAACAGAATACACAATACATTTATCAGATTCTAGACGTTTATTGTTGGCCGGCCGGTGTGGCCGAGCGGTTCTAGGCGCTTCAGTCTGGAACCGCGCGACCGCTACGGTCGCAGGTTCGAATCCTGCCTCGGGCATGGATGTGTGTCATGTCCTTAGGTTAGTTAGGTTTAAGTTGTTCTAAGTTCTAGGGGACCTCAGATGTTAAGCCCCACAGTCCTCAGAGCCATTTGAACCATTTTTTGAACGTTTATTGTTTTTTAAGATACTTCGCGTTTTTGCAATTATTTTACCGGCACTTCAGTTATAAATGTAAGCTGTTTTGATGTCACGCTCATCCGAAGCAATTGATAGTTACAAAGTATTGCATGGTCTTCATCGTAAAACGTTTGACACATTTTGCTGTCGGCAAACGCTTGTGACGCACTCAAATACAGCACTAGTTGGTTGTGTGTTTTTACTCGTTATAGAGTTGCCAATTATTGTTGTGATTTCTTAGGTCGCTTTGTTTGCATTGTGGTTTGTAAGTTGTTTGATATTTTTGTTTGTTTGATATGTACCGTATTGGCCCGTTAATAAGCCGCCACCGCATATAAGCAGGAAACATAACTTTCGAGGGAGAAATTAAAAAAAAAATTGCAAAAAAATAAGCCGCATACCTATCGGGAGGACAAAAATTAACAGAAATTTACTCGCACTTACATGTAAGACATAAGCATGTACCGTAAACTTTTGTTTGAACATATGATACAACACATTGGCACCTAACATACCAGTAATATATTTTGTGTTGTTCACGATTAATACCAAATCTTATCTTATTCACTGTCACGCTCACTACCATCATTTTCTTCATTCTCTTCCCACAGTATGTCATCCTCGCTGTCGTCCAACGCATTCGATATGCAGCATTTCTTGAGCCCCTTATGATGGACACTGCTGGTATGGAGGACCATGAAGCAAGAATCCACTAGTACAGTCTGATGACTGGTGGCTTCTTAATCTTACCAGATGGTGTAACGCCCTGGTCGTCTTCCAGGAGCCAATCTGGGTCCATTTTTTCGGAGGTTGTCGTTTGAGCCGCTTGTTTATAGGCACATATAGCACCTGCAGTTTTGAAAGTCATTCCTCCGGGCATTGCGACAAGGTCTGTCTTTGTGCAACAAGTATATCTTCTGTTTCAGCAGTTACGTGTCCCTTCAAAGATTCAAAACTAGTATGGCTGTCTTAGCAAGCAGTGCTTCAGGTCTGCGATTCCAAACAGTAGACAGACAGTCAACAACCAGTTGCGATGTCATCCAACCCTTTCCTTGTGCAGCGAATCACTAAGCCCTTAGGAACGTTTCCTTTGCACATTAGAGGATAACTTTCACCATCGGCTTTGACAGCTAACATCATAGTTATTCTATTTTTTCCATTGCCGGGTCCTCTTAATGAGATACGTTTTGTCCCTTTCGTGTCTACTGTCGTGTTACTCTGCGTGCCAGAAAAATACTGGCGTTTCCACAGCATTGCCAATCTGTTAGAAAGAGATGAGTGACACTTTCGCAGATGGATTATGTACCGCTGGAAGTTAACCAGTTTCTCCTCGAAATCTGCTGGCATTCACTGTGCTAGTGTAGTACGTCGTCGGAGAGCAAGGCCATTTCTCAGCATTAACCAATGACACTAACAATTACTCTCACGGAATTCTCCTTGTGGTACGTTTAAGACTAGTGCGTTTTTCAAGTCCTTCAGTTGGATTATTTATCATGAGATAGATATCAGATCTTCTCTCTTATTTTGCACACAGGAAATAACCTTAGCTTCAAGTTCCAAATATTTGTTACATTTTGGTCCCCTCAATGATTTTTTGTCGTTGAAAATGTTGGAATTTGTGTGGACAGAATCGCAAATATTAAGGTCTTTTTTTTGGGGGGGGGGGGGATGTCTGTAATGGCGAGATTGAATAAGTTATTAATTCGTCTGGTTATGTTCAACATTTGTTACTGTTTTAGTGGATAACACATTCGGTGAGCTGTTACTTACATTCATTTGGTCATTTATTACATTCTGGTTCCTTGCGAGGGCTCTTTATATGTGAAAATTCACCTATAATATTAGGAGATTTTTGTTACAATTGTTGATATTAATAATATTCATACTCTCTTCCATGTTAGATGATTCATGCTCAAGTTTTATTACCTATGTTCAACTAACGTAAAATGGCTATTTTCATACTTCCAGTATGTTGTGTGTTTTTGTTATGTAATTTTGAAATATCTGCCCGTCAACACCGGATACAATGCTTTGCCTTCTTAACATTCTAATTTTTTGTTTTGTTTGTTTGAGTGTATAAATGTGACGGAGGTGTGTTTCTTATTCTGTATGCTGGATGTAATCCTTCTCTGTGTGTCTGTGTGTCTGTGTGTCTATATCGGTTGGGGAGTTCTGTGGTGCTTCTGGACTCTGATGGCATGGAGGTACTCTATCTACCAATTTAATCTTAAGCTTTCTTTTGTAGCATTACATTTCCAGGACTTCCATTCTCCTCCTGTCTGTAATCTTTATCGTCCCTCTCACTTTCTTCTTACATGGACCCCCTTGCCGTGTTAGGGTCCAGAATAGACCCGCTGCCCTTCCTTACCGGTCGTAAGAGGCGACTAATACGAATATTTTTATTTAGTTACGTTTTTCCGTTGGTATTTGGACTAGATTTTAGACTTCCGAAGATTTTCGCTCTTTTCGTTTTTTTTTAAGCCGTTTGCCTCAACTGTTTTGGCTTTTTAAATTTTACAGAAATGCGGGCCGTTTGGGGAAGGACTCTTTACTGTAGTGCATTATCTCTTAACTGTGCGCTGTTATCCCTTGCACCTACCTATCAAGTGGATCTACCTCTGCACCTGAAATCGAGCGCGGTAGCCAGTCCATTGTGACGCGGTTGTCATGTACCGTCTCGGTGGTAGCCCCCTGACAACGCAGCGATCGCACTGCAGATGCCTGAGCTGTAATGTCCTTGTGTCAGCGAAGGATTAGGTACGTATCAACTTCGGGATACCGGAACTCCGGGCAACGGCTACTGTGCCTGGTAGCCTAGCCCTTGGCGGCGTACTGGTGTCCATGGGGAGCGTCTCCGATCGGGTTGAGTGGCATCGAGGCGAATGGTGCGCACTGAAACGGATCAAACTTAACGGTGACCGTGCCGCCACGTGGAGTGGCCATGTGGTCTAAGGCGTCATGTCACGGATTGTGCGGCCCCTCCTGCCGGAGGTTCGAATCCTCCCTCGGGCATGGGCGTGTGTGTTGTTCTTCGCATAAGTTAGTTTAAGTAGTGTGTAAGTATAGGGACTGATTACCTCAGCAGTTTGGTCCCTTAGGAATTCACACACATTTGATCATTTGGCCGCGCCAACGTGGCCGTCTCAACAGTCACGGACAGTGGTTTTAATGCAGAGGTTTACAATCCTATGGCATTTCCGTCTTTGACCATGTCTCTAGACGAGAGCCAGGTAATGAGAAATGGAAGCGGACAGTTTGCCGAGTTCTTGGTTTGTTCCCGAACTGAAGATGGGTCTTTCGCTACAACAAAGCCACTGTTTCTCGTTGAAAATATTGAAAATCGTTTTGGGGAAGTTGCAGCTATACAGGGTGAAGCGAAATTCGAGCATTCGAGCTTTGCAGCGCGATTCCTCACATACCAGCGCTAAAAAAAAAAGTCTCTCACAAAACATCGTGCGGCGAGTACATCTGGCAGAAAAAGGACGTTAAAGAGTGAAAATCTGGTAACACTGTCCCCACATGTATTATAAGTACCTCTCTCTGCACATACTAGTCGTGCTATGCGGTTGGTGCAGTGGATAAAGTTTTGGGTTAGCATGCAGGCTGTCGAGGGATCGATCCTGGGTTATGGCGTATTCTTTTAATTTGCTAATTTCGTTGTGATATTCCATATTGTAATATACACAATCTCTTAGGTTACGTGTATGCTTAATTTACAACATTTTGTAACGTCGAACATAACAAATACATGGTTAGACAAATAAGAATACAGTTGAAACAAATGACCTGTCATAGGACAGAATAACTACAAAAACAATATCAATTTAGAGATTCTAAAGACGACAGCGAAGTACAATAACACACTATCTACTTGTCATTTATACTGCATGTAATATGAGCGCTCAGCTGTCGCACATTAGCAACCAGTGACAATAATAATGTCCATATCAATGAGTGCATGACCTTCAGAACAGAATGCGTTGTCTTCAGAACAACAGATGCTCAAAGCGACCTCCCTGCACGTCCAAACATTGCGCATCCCGCCGGATCATACAGCTCTGGACCTTTCGCAGCAAAGCTGCAAAGTAACAAGAGCAGCACGAACACACGCTACGATTCTTCTACATTCGTCGCCGGAGTAGAGTACAAATGCTCCTTCAGGTATCCCCACAGGAAGAGGTCCAGAGGGTTCACGTCAGGTGAACGCGGTGTCCATACAACTGGAACTCCATGTCCGAGCCATTTCCCTGGAAATGTTCTATCCAAATACTGTCGCACGTTAATTCCAGAGTGTGGAGGTGCACGATCACGATGGAACCGTATCCTCTGCCGAACATGTAATGGAATATCTTCCAGCTCATCAGGCAGATAGTTTGAGAGGAATGCATGATATCTTCGTGCAGTCAACCGGTCAGGCAACATGTAGGGGCGCTAACACCTGTCACCCAATATTCCGGCCCAGACGTTAATAGTAAAGCGAACTTGATATCCACAGTCGCGGGTGACGTGAGAGTTAACGTCTCACCACTGATGGGCATTGTGCGTATTGAAGGCACCTTCGCAAGTGAATGCTGCATCATCCGACCATATTAACGTGTTCACGAAGTATCGTTGGCTTCCTGTTGTTGTTGGAACCATTGTATTCTGTCACGGACACGTTACTCCGCTCGCGAGTCCCTGTCTGGTGCACAGCTCTTACAGTATAAACACGCAGTCAGTCCTCCGCACTGTTCCACCTAATGCGCATTACCCCTCTGACAGACATTGCTGTGCCTGATTCATCCGGACACCGCTAACTGTGATATGTTCGGTTTCGAATTACACTGTTTCCCTAATGGCAACAGACGTGATATTTCCACAGTCCCGTCGATAGAATAATAATAATGATGATGATGATGATGCATTGAGATACTTACTAAACAGCATGCAGTTACCTGACTCAGTGTTGAAAGGCATAATTAGAGGGACGTGGTGACAACACATACAAACAGTAACCGAGTTTGGACATCATTCGCAAAGCACGTTGCTAGTCCTACTGGTAACGTAAGGCCCTAACGAAACGTAATGGACCTGAACGAGGTAAGAATAATAATAGTTGGTACTAATCTATGGGACAATTGGAGGAGGGTACAATGAAAACAGGTTTCGCATCTGGTAGATGAAGTGGTGCCAATAAATTCACGCCCACGACGCGGAAAGGGCTTCTTTCAAAGCTGATCAATCTTCCATTTCTATGATTGTAGTAAGTGCAAATGTTTTCTAGAGGACCCGCTGCAATCGCTGTTGACGATTAAGATGCCAGATACCGTACCACCTGGACTGCATTTACCAAATAAAAAACATATGCCTCAACCCAGGATCGGACGAACTACCTCCTGCATGCTAACCCAAAACTCTGTCCACTACACCAACTGTACAGCGGTTCCAAATCGTGCAGGCAGAGGTAGTTACCCTACATATGGTTACAGTGTTTCCAGATTGACACTCTTTAACGTCCCTTTTCTGCTGGATGCACCCGCTAGACGAAATTTTGCGACAGGCATTTTTTTATCGCTGGCATTTGAGGAGTCGCACTGGGAAGTCAGAGTTCGCGAATTTCACTTCACCCTGTAGAAAAGACGAGGAATGGATCTTCGCTGATCAAAACGTCGCAGAGCAACCATTGATGAACACCTCAAGCATTTGTAAAAATAAGAGATATACTAGTCACCATTTCTCCTCGTAACAAGCTCAATAGGATTCAAGGTGTTATCTTCTGTCGCGACCTAACACTACTAACTGATGAAGAGCTGCATATTAATCTGACGCGACGTGGAGTCCATTTCGTTCACCGCACCCAGAAGGGACGCAAATATAATATAGTGGACACTGGAGCTTTTATCCTGACCTTCGACGGCAACAGTTTGCTTGAGAAAGTTAAGGTTATAGTTTACAGTGTGATGTTAGGCCTTATTTTCGTCCTCCGATGAGATGTTTCAGGTGCCAGAAGTTTGGACACATGTCCTCCCGCTGTTCTAATCAGGCGATGTGTCGGGCATGTGGACAGGCATCACAGCGCTTGTGAGCAACATCCTCAATGTATCAACTGTCTGGAACTGCACCCTCCTCACTCACTGCAATGCTCAGTGTTTAAGAGGGAGAAGAAAATTCAAGAGTGTAAAACACTTGACCAGATGTCTTATCAAGATGCACAGAGAAAGTTTTTCAAGACTACATCCAGCAATTATGGTCTCAAATTTTGCTACTGTTGTCAAAGTCCACACCTCACTCTATGACAAGGTCTCGCATGGCACCTCCTGGCCCTGGTCGTATTCCAGGACGTGCCCCTCAGTTAGGGGAGAGAATGTCAGCTCCCACGCCCCATGTCCCTGTAGCACAAGTGGTTCCCACACGGTCGGTGCTGCCAGATATGCCTAGTCATACTCTAGCATTGCCAGGGACGAGGATACCTGGCAAGGTCACCCTCTCTCAAGACCAGGACCAGCAGCCACAGACTGCTGGTTGAAGAAAAGTACGGTCCTCTTCCCTCTTCGCTCCCAAAAGATAAAATGGTAAAATGTACACAGAAATCAAAGTCTCACAACGATAAGAAGGATAATCAGAAAGATAAACTACTTTCTGAGGCTTCGTGTGTTCTACTTTCCACCCCTGCAAAGGTCGAGTCTATGCACCTTGACCATGTATCACACATTCAGGCGAATTGCGACCTGGTAGCGAAGTAATGACACCCATCTTTTCCTTTCGCCACTTTCTCAGACCTGATTCCGACGCTCTTTCAATGGAACTGTGGGGAGTATTATCATCATCTGACCGAACTCCGTCATTTACGGGCTAATTATTCTGGAATTGTCATACCACTTCAGGAAACACAGTGTACAGCAATACGTCTCCCTGCTCTGAAAAACTACAAACCCTCGTTTACCAGTCGCGTTAATATCGAGAGAGCGTCCGGTGGGGCTTGTACCCTCATACGCTCTGATGTTTTCAGTGAGCATGTGTCCCTTACCACTGAACTAGAGGCCGTGGCCGTTAGTATCTACCTGTCAGTTCGGATGATAATATATAATTTTCATCTACCCCCAGACGGACCTTTCCATTATCACGAGCTGTTAGTGGAATAGCTAGCTTCCCCTTTCTTCTTACTGGGGGACTGTAATGCCCATAAACCTCTGTGAGGCAGCGACACTATTTCTCGCAGAGGCCGGGTACTAGAACACTTTCTTTCAGAATTGTGCGTCTACCTACTCAAAGCTAGATCTGCAACACTTTTTACTGTGGCTCATGGATCATTCTCCACTATTGATCTCACAGTTTGCAGCCAGAGTATCTTACTGCTGATACAGTGGCGCGTCCACGGCGATGTTTGTGACAGCAACCATTTTCCTATCTTTCTCTCCGTCTCGACTCACAGACATCTGGAACATGTTCTACGCTGGTCGCTTCGGAATGCTGCTGACTGGCTGGCCTTCTCCTCTACAGCCACTTTTGTAGCTAGTCGTCTACGGATATCGACAATGTGGTACAATATACTATTAATACTATTATTCAAGCTGCAGTGGCAACGATCTCCTACTCCTGTGACTCATACCGCCGGTGCCATAGTGGTCTGAAGATACGAGGGTTGACTGAAAAGTAATGCCTCCACCTTCGTAACTCTTCAACAGTTGACAGCATTGGTATGCGGTAGGTACTGGATTGTTCCGTAGCCTCTTCTGTACAGCTCCAGTTACCAGAAGCCTTAGCATTGGACGATTGTGTTGTTACAGTGTTAGGTATGGAACCCTGCGCAGACGGTCGGTCAGTGCGATTTCAGCAACGTGCAGTCATTGAATTCTTGACAGCAGAAGGTGTCACGCCAAAGGAGATTCATCAGAGAATGAAGGCAGTTTATGGTGTTGAGGCGGGAGCATCTTGCATGACAAACAGAGTTGGACGTCCTGTGGCAGCAACCACCGAGTTTCACAAACAAAATGTTGACAGATTGGTTCAAATGGCTCTGAGGGCTATGGGACTTAACATCTGTGGTCATCAGTCCCCTAGAACTCAGAACTACTTGAACCTAACTAACCTAAGGACATCACACACATCCATGCCCGAGGCAGGATTCGAACCTGCGACCGTAGCAGTCGCGCGGCTCCGGACTACGAGAATGAAGGTCACGCCTTTCTCCATTCAATTGTGACAGGAGACGAAACGTCAGTCTATGGAATATCGACACAAAGACTCGCCCCAGAAAAAGAAATTAAAGACGCCCTCAGCTGGAAAAATCATGGCCATAGTGTTCTGGGACGCAGATGGTGTTATCCATGTTGATTTCCTTGATCGTGGAACAACAATAAATTCAGAGCGTTACATCACAACGCTGCGAACTCTGAAACGACGTCTAACAAGAGACCGAAAGGAAAAGGGAAATGTTTTGCTGCAGCACGACAATGACAAACAACACACTTCAGGTGCCACCACAGCAGAACTTCAGAGACTGAATCTCACCGCCGTACAGCATCCTCCATACAGTCCAGAGTCCAGATTTAGCACCGTCTGACTTCCATCTGTTCCCGATAGTGAAAGACGATCTGCGGGGATATCATTATGCTTCTGATGAAGACGTTGAGAGAACTGTGAGACTGTGGTTGCGGAAGCAGAGTGTCGACTTCTTCCGTGACGGCTCCAGAAGAATTGTTCATCGTTGGCAGAAATGTATGCAATTGGCTGGAGATTATGTGGAAAAGTGAATATTGGTAATTAAAGATCACAAATCAAAATGGCTCTTAGCACTATGGGACTTCACTGCTGAGGTCATCAGTCCCCTAGAACTTAGAACTACTTAGACCTAACCAACCTAAGGACATCACACACATCCATTAAAGATCACATTCTAAGGATTAGTCCTGTGTTTGATTTATTAAAATATTCCCATCCAAACCCAATTAACGAACGTGGAGGCATTACTTTTCATTCAACCCTCGTATCTGCACACCTATCAGGGAATCCGCAAGACACTTCAACGGCACAAGCACCACCCTACAATGGATAATTTAATAGCATTCAAGAGACTCCGGACGAAAGCGCGGTTTTTAATAAAGGAAAGGAAGCGGGAGTGTTGGGAGCAATATGTATCGTCTATGCGATCCCACTCCTATCGTCCCAAGTATGGACTAGACACTTCAACGGCACAAGCACCATCCTACAATGGATAATTTAATAGCATTCAAGAGACTCCGGCCCCCCAGGGGGTCCACAACTCTTTTGTGGATACGTGCGTGGCGAGCACGGGGCCCCGAGCCATTGCAGCCTTATTTCTCTCCCGCGCTGCATTTCCTTTCCCTTCCCCTCCTTTCCCCTCCATACCCCTTTCCTCTCGCCCTCTCCTCTCCCTCTATTGGTGTCCTTGCTTATGTTGGCCCCCGCTATCCTCCTGGTTCTGTTGGTTTTACACTCCGGCTTTGTTGCGTAATCATCTCCTCCTTTTGGCATTCCTTGGTCCCCCTCTGGGGTTTGACCTCCATTCCAAAATTTCTCTTCCGTAGTGTGAGCCATTTGGGGAAGAGCACCTTACCTAGTGTCTCCGACGTGCGCCCTCCTAGTACATTCCACCTTTTCTTTTACGTCGTTGTCTGATGCTAGGGTGCATAGCCAGCACGGTAGCCAGCCCGTGTGGTGGGGTCGCTATGTACCCTTTTGGTTGAGCCCCCTGAACACACAGGGCTCACACTTCTGATACCTGAGCTGTGACCTCCTCATGCATGCCTTGGAGTGGTTGCTCGTCATCCTGGAGCATCGGACCTCCCGGCAATGGCCGCCGTGCCAGACGGCCCTTGCTGTGGCTGGGTGGCGCCCGTGAGGAGAGCCCCTGATCGGAGTGGGTGGTATCAGGGCGGACGCTATGCAGATGAAACGCATACGGGTCCAAAACTCTGGCCGCTCTTCTGCGGCCGTCTCTCTGCGTGGTACTGATTCCTCAAGTGCTGCTTCTCTTGCCCCTTCTGCCTTCCCTTCCATGGCTACCCCCTGGGAGGAGGGTCAGGCCCGTCGTCTAGGGGCAAAACCTTTCCCCCGTTATCTAGTTTGCACCAGGACTGATGGAGATACTTTCACCAGTGTCAAACCTTTATTCTTTGTGGAACACATTGAAGACAAGTTCGGCGAAGTGGACTCCCTGAGCAAGATGCAGTCGGGTTCATTGCTGATAAAAACTGCTTCGGCTGCCCAATCTGCGGCCCTTCGTGCCTGTACCCATCTTGGCACAATTCCCGTGTCCCCCCTGCGGGTCCGGGGATTAGAATAGGCCCGCGGTATTCCTGCCTGTCGTAAGAGGCGACTAAAAGGAGTCCATCCCCCTCACGGGGGTAGTTAGTGCCTGCGTCCGGAGACGGACGGTTCCACGACCTATCATCGTGGTCTTTTTGGTTTTTCACTTCTCGTTTCTTCCTTCCTTTTGTTGGTTCCTTTCTTTGCTCTTCTCCACCTCACTGTCTTCCTTACTCTTTCCCTTGACTTCTCCTTGCCCTCTCATCGCCTTTTTCTCCTTGCCTTCTCATTGCCTTTTTCTCCTTGCCTTCTCATTGCCTTCTTCTCCTTGCCTTCTCATTGCCTTCTTCTCCTTGCCTTTTCATTGCCTTCTTCTCATTGCTTTCTCATTGCCTTCTTCTCCTTGCCTTCTCTGGTCTCCGCCTCGGTGTTTGAGACAGTCTGTCCTCTTTCTCCCTCTCTCTCTTCTTTTTCCTCTTCTTCCTTCCTCCCTGTGCGTGCCTGAAGGCCGACCCACGCGTTCGCACGCGTAGCCGGTGACGGGGTAACGCGTAAGTCCCCGCCCTGGGTAGACATGTAAGGCACGCGCGTACCCCCTGGTAAAGGCCAGGCCCGGGGAGGGGTGATTGCCTGAGCTGATACCTTCTGACCATGCCGATTGGTCCCTCCGTCTGTTTTTCGGGAGGTGTGACCTGAGGTGTAAACATTCACCTAAGGCGGGAGTGCCCTCTGAGAGGGTCCCCACAAGGAAGGAGCGCGCCATCGGAGACGCTGGCAATCATGGGGGATTCCTCCGCAATGGATTCTACTCCATCTCTTTCGACTTCGACCCACAAACGGAAACGTGACCAGCCAACAGTGACAAAAGTACTACCGCCTGCCCCACAGTTCCTCGTCGTTTCTCGATCTGAGGACGGAAAGGATTTTTCCTCTGTCAACCCTTTCGTTATTCAGAAGGGTGTAGATGCCATAGCCGGATCTGTCAAATCTTGTACCAGGTTGCGTAACGGCACCTTATTACTAGAAACTGAGAGTGCCTTTCAGGCACAAAAACTGCTTCGGGCCACCCTCCTTTACACGTTCCCTGTCCGGGTGGAGGCCCACCGAACTTTGAATTCGTCTCGAGGTGTAGTCTATACTAGCTCCCTCGACGGATTGACTAACGAGGAGCTTCAATCATTCCTCGCTGAGCAGGGCGTGACGGCTGTCCATAGGGTCATGAAAAAGGTCAACAATGACCTTGTACCGACCCGGACAATTTTCTTGACCTTCGATAGTGTTAAGCTGCCATCGCGCATCAAGGCGGGCTACGAGGTTATTTCTGTTCGCCCCTATGTCCCGACACCTACGCGCTGCTACCAGTGTCAGCGTTTCAATCACACTCGACAGTCTTGTTCCAATGCGGCTAAATGTGTCACTTGTGGCAGGGATGCCCATGAGGGTGACTGTCCACCTCCGTCTCCTCGTTGTGTGAACTGTCAGGGTGACCATGCCGCATCCTCCCGCGACTGTCCTGTCTATAAGGAAGAACGCTGTATCCAAGAAATTCGGGTCAAAGAGAAAGTGTCCACCTCGGCTGCTCGCAAGCTATTGGCTAGCAGGAAGCCCACGTTGCTCCCAGCGGGGAAATACAGCACTGTCCTCGCCTCTCCTCGGACTACCCGGGAGGTAGCAACCCAGACATGCGATCTGACATTCAGCACCACGGTAGTCCGTTCGGCCAGTGCTAAGATCGCGCGGTCGACGTCTCCTCTTCCTCCCATCACCCCACAGACACGAGCACCTTCCTCAGCTTCTGCTAAGACGACGACCCAGAAGTCAGATGCACGGGCCTTCAAGAAGGAACCATCCCGTGCAGACTTCCTCCGTACCTCGACCTCCCAGCCTTCGACCGGTACTTCCACTACACGTCCTTCCAAAAAGGCGCATAGGAAGCACAGTTCTCCTTCTCCGCCACGGCGCATTTCTCCTCCTGCGCCACCCAGCGGTTGCCGCCCCAGGCCGTCATCTGTTTCGCCTGGCCGCACCGCTGGTAGCCGTACATCTGGCCGTTCACTGGCGGAGGAAGCTCCCCCTCCCGGCCATCCTCCCGAGATGGCCGATGACCCGATGGACGATGACTGTCCGCCTACTGATAGCGGCGGCAGTGCTCGCTCGAAGCCAGGCCCTAAGCGGCCTTCGAGGTGACCACTTCTCTCATCTTCCTTTTCTTACGATGGCACTCATTCACTGGAATATTCGCAGCATTCGCTCCAACCGAGAGGACTTGAAGTTGCTGCTCCGCTTGCACCGTCCGCTCGTCGTAGCCCTCCAGGAAACGAAGCTACGCCCATGCGATCAAATTGCCTTGGCACACTACACCTCTGTGCGTTTTGACCTACCCCCTGTGGTAGGTATCCCAGCTCATGGAGGGGTTATGTTGCTGGTCCGGGATGATATTTACTACGATCCCATCACGTTGCACACCGGCCTGCAGGCAGTTGCCGTCAGAATTACTCTCCCCACTTTTACATTTTCCTTTTGTACCGTTTACACTCCATCGTCATCTGCCGTTACCAGGGCAGACATGATGCAACTTATTGCTCAGCTACCTGCACCATTTTTGTTAACTGGAGACTTCAATGCCCACCATCCCCTTTGGGGCTCTCCAGCATCCTGCCCGAGGGGCTCCTTGTTAGCAGACCTTTTCAACCAGCTCGATCTTGTCTGCCTCAATACTGGCGCCCCTACTTTTCTTTCGGACACATCTCACACCTATTCCCATTTAGACCTCTCTATATGTACTCCCCAACTTGCACGCCGGTTTGAGTGGTATGCACTTTCTGATACATATTCGAGCGACCACTTCCCGTGTGTTATCCATCTCCTGCAGCATACCCCCTCTCCGTGCATCTCTAATTGGACCATCTCCAAGGCAGACTGGGGGCTCTTCTCTTCCAGGGCGACCTTTCAGGATCAAATCTTTACAAGCTGCGATCGTCAGGTCGCACACCTCACGGAAGTCATTCTCGCTGCTGCTGAATATTCCATCCCTCACCCTCCTTCTTCTCCACGTCGCGTACCGGTCCCCTGGTGGACCGCAGCATGTAGAGACGCTTTACGTGCTCGTCGACGTGCTTTACGCACATTTAAACGCCACCCTACAGTGGCGAATTGTATCACTTATAAACGATTACGTGCTCAGTGTCGTCGTATTATCAAAGAAAGGAAGAAAGCCAGCTGGGCTGCTTTCACAAGCACCTTCAACAGTTTTACTCCTTCTTCTGTTGTCTGGGGTAGCCTGCGCCGGCTATCTGGCACTAAGGTCCACTCACCAGTTTCTGGCTTGAAGGTCGCGAATGACGTCCTTGTGGCCCCTGAGGCTGTCTCCAATGCCTTCGGCCGCTTTTTCGCAGAGGTTTCGAGCTCCGCTCATTACCACCCTGCCTTCCTCCCCCGCAAACAGGCAGAGGAGGCTAGGCCACCTAACTTCCGCTCCTCGAATTGTGAAAGCTATAATGCCCCATTCACCATGCGGGAACTCGAAAACGCACTTGGCCGATCACGGTCCTCTGCTCCAGGGCCAGATTCTATTCATATTCAGATGTTGAAGAACCTTTCTCCTGCGGGTAAAGGTTTCCTTCTTCGTACTTATAATCGCATCTGGATTGAGGGACATGTTCCCGCATGCTGGCGCGAGTCTATTGTTGTCCCGATTCCTAAGCCGGGGAAGGACAAGCACTTGCCTTCCAGTTATCGACCTATCTCGCTTACCAGCTGTGTCTGTAAAGTGATGGAGCGAATGGTTAACTCTCGATTGGTTTGGCTGCTCGAGTCTCGACGCCTACTTACCAATGTACAATGTGGATTTCGTAGGCGCCGCTCTGCTGTTGACCATCTGGTTACCTTGTCGACCTTCATTATGAATAACTTCTTGCGGAAGCGCCCGACCGCGGCTGTGTTCTTTGATTTGGAGAAGGCTTACGACACCTGTTGGAAGGCGGGCATTCTCCGCACCATGCATACATGGGGCCTTCGCGGTCGCCTCCCTCTTTTTATTCGTTCCTTTTTAATGGATCGACAGTTTAGGGTACGTGTGGGTTCTGTCCTGTCCGACACCTTTCGCCAGGAGAATGGGGTGCCACAGGGCTCAGTTTTGAGCGTCGCTCTCTTCGCCATCGCGATCAATCCAATAATGGATTGCCTCCCAGCTGATGTATCAGGCTCCCTTTTCGTGGACGATTTTACCATCTATTGCAGCGCGCAGTGTCCACGTGTCCTGGAGCGCTGTCTTCAGCGTTCTCTTGACCGTCTTTACTCCTGGAGTGTCGCCAATGGCTTCCGTTTTTCTGCCGAGAAGACGGTCTGTATTAACTTCTGGCACTACAAAGAGTTTCTCCCTCCGTCCTTACGACTCGGTCCCGTTGCTCTCCCAATCGTGGAGACAACGAAATTTTTAGGCCTTACATTTGACAGGAAACTTAGCTGGTCTCCGCATGTGTCATATTTGGCCGCCCGTTGAGCCCGTTCTTTAAATGTCCTCCGTGTTCTCAGTGGTCTGTCGTGGGGAGCGGATCGAACCGTCCTACTTCGTCTATATCGGTCGATCGTCCGCCCCAAGCTGGATTATGGGAGCTTCGTATACTCCTCTGCACGGCCATCCATCTTACGCCGCCTCAACTCCATACAACATCGGGGTTTACGACTTGCGATCGGAGCATTTTATACCAGTCCCGTAGAGAGTCTTCATGCTGACACTGGCGAATTGCCACTCACCTACCGGCGCGATATACTGCTTTGTCGGTATGCCTGTCGGCTACTGGCAATGCCCGACCACCCGTATTATCGTTCCTTTTTTGATGACTCTCTCGACAGTCAATACGGGTTGTATGTCTCTGCCCTGCTACCCCCTGGAGTTCGCTTTCGTCGCCTCCTTCAACACCTTAATTTTTCACTCCCTGCAACCTTTCGAGTGGGCGAGAGCCGCACGCCACCTTGGCTCCAGGCTCAGGTCCGCGTTCACCTTGACCTCAGCTCGCTCCCAAAAGAGGTCACCCCCGGTTCGGTCTACCACTCCCGTTTTTTGGAACTTCGTTCGAAGTTCATCGACATGACTTTCATTTATACAGATGGCTCTAAGACCAATGACGGGGTCGGGTGTTCCTTTATTGTCGAGGCACAAAGTTTCAAATACCGGCTCCATGGCCATTGTTCGGTCTTCACAGCTGAGCTCTTTGCCCTCTACCAGGCTGTTCTTTACATCTGCCGCCACCGACATTCTGCTTATGTCATCTGCTCAGATTCCCTGAGCGCCATCCAGAGCCTCAGTGATCCGTACCCGGTTCACCCTTTCGTGCACCGGATCCAACGCTCTCTTCAGCAGCTGGTGGACGTCGGTTCTCCAGTTAGCTTTATGTGGGTTCCTGGCCATGTCGGTATCCCTGGGAACGAAGCTGCAGATGCCGCGGCCAAGGCTGCGGTCCTCCAGCCTCGGACAGCTTCTTATTGCGTCCCTTCGTCCGATATTAGCAGGGTGATTTGTCGGCGCATCTTATCTCTGTGGCATGCCGATTGGGCTGCACTTACCGACAACAAGCTTCGGGCCTTAAAACCTCTTCCCGTGGCTTGGACGTCCTCCTCACGCCCTTCTCGGCGGGAGGAGGTCGTATTAGCCCGGTTAAGAATTGGACACTGCCGGTTCAGCCATCGCCATCTGCTGACGGCTGCGCCGGCGCCGTTCTGCCCATGTGGGCACTTGCTGACGGTTAGACACATTTTAATGTCCTGTCCAGATCTTAACACACTGCGCCTCGATCTTAACCTGCCAAATACTTTCGATGCCATTTTAGCGGATGACCCACGAGCAGCTGCTCGTGTTCTTCGTTTTATCAATTTGACAAACCTCGCTAAGGACATTTGATGATGCTGTTTTTTAATCCTATGCCTGTCAGTCTGTCTTTTATCGTGTTTTCCCTTTTAGTTGTTGTCAACTTGTGCCTCGCGGTGCATTCTTAGAGTAGTCAGGGCGCTAATGACCATTGAAGTTGTGCGCCCTAAAACCACACAAAAAAAAAAAAAAAATTCCCGTGTCCATTACCCCTCACCAGTCTCTAAATATGGTACAAGGTGTGATTTTTCACAGAGACCTCATCCTTCAAACTGATGAGGAACTTCGGGACAATCTCGGACGGCGGGGTGTTCACTTTGTTCGGCGTGTTCAGAAGGGTCCTAAAGATAATCGTATTGATACTGGTGCCTTTATCCTGGCCTTTGAAGGGGATACCCTTCCTGAGAAAGTTAAGATTATGGTCTATCGCTGTGATGTGAAGCCGTACATCCCACCTCCTATGCGGTGTTTTGAGTGCTTGCGTTTTGGCCACATGTCTTCTCGCTGTTCCCAGGACCCTCTCTGTGGTGACTGTGGCCGTCCACTCCATGAGGGGAGTCCCTGTGTTCCCCCTCCTGTATGTGTAAATTGTCATGGTAGTCATTCTCCACGTTCAGCAGATTGCCCAGTCTATAAGAAAGAAAAAAAGATACAGGAGTATAAGTCCCTTGATCGTTTAAGCTACACAGAGGCCCGTAAGAAATATGCACGATTGCACCCTGTGTCCATGACATCTAGTTACGCCTTGGTTACATCTTCATCCCTTCCTCCCCCTTCCGTACCCCCATCCCGGACCCCTCTCCTTCCCCCCTCCCCTGCGGCTCCCACACCTTCTCTGGGCGCTGCTCCCCTCCCCAGCCGGAGAAGGGTCCCACTCCTTCGGCGTCTGCCGGTCAAGGGCGCCTCTCCCGGGATGCCCCTTCCAGGCACCTTCCAGGTCAAAGGTCTGCTGCAGCGCGGCGACCGCGAGAGCCGCGGTCTATCGGCCCCCAGGTCGCCCGGTCTCTTTCTGTGCCTGATCTTGCAGCAGCTGGCTCCATTATGCCACACAGCCCTCCTCGATCTCAGCCTGAAAAGAAGAAGAAACATAAGTCCCGGGACAAAGAGCCTCTGGTGTCACCGGAGGTCCCTTCCCCGACTTCACAACCGGATTCTGACCTGTCGTTTATGGATGTCGCCCCCTCCTTGTCGGTGACGGGTGGGGACCCGGCGGTATGACTGGATTTAGCGTGTTCAGCCCTCATTTAAACCATCGTTCTGTGGTTCTCCAATGGAATTGTAATGGCTACTATCGTCACCTTCCGGAATTGAAATCCCTTCTTTCGTCCTACTCAGCAGCTTGTGTGGTTCTCCAGGAATCTCATTTTACTGATGCTCACTCACCGACCCTCCGTGGGTTCCGTGTTTTCTGTCGAAATCGGGTCGGACCCTTGCGGGCTTCTGGTGGCGTTTGTACGTTGGTCCGTACAGACATTGCTAGCACGTGGATTCCTCTTCAAACTACATTGGAAGCGGTTGCTGTTAGGGTCCACTTAGACTCTGCAGTCACAGTTTGCAATCTTTATCTCCCTCCTGACAGGACTCTTACACCTGCTGCCTTAACTACCCTTCTTCAGCAACTTCCTCCCCCCTTCCTCCTCCTTGGGGATTTTAATGCTCATCATCCTTTGTGGGGCAGTGCCTTTCCATCTAGACGAGGTCTTCTTATAGACCAATTTATTGCAGACCACGACCTGTGCCTTCTTAATGATGGCTCACCTACTCATTTCAGTGCTGGTCATGGTACCTTTTCTGCCATTGATCTTTCTCTTTCTTCTCCTTCTCTCCTCCCTTCATTACGCTGGTCGCCACACGACGACCTTTGTGATAGTGACCATTTCCCGTTGATTATCACGCTCCCTTCCCGCTCCCCGATGGACAGGTTACCTCGTTGGTCTTTCCAACGCGCCGATTGGCCTCTATACACTGCATAGGTCGAGTTTTCTCCCTCTTTGTCGGGTTGTATTGATGACGTCCTACGTGACGTGTCTGACGCGATTGTTCGCGCTGCTAACCTTGCTGTCCCGCGCTCATCTGGACAATTTCGTCGTCGGCAAGTCCCGTGGTGGAGTACGGCCATTGCCATTGCCATCCGTGATCGCCGTCGAGCTTTGCAACACTTTAAGAGGCACCCATCTGTAGCCAGCCTTTCTACCTTTAAGCGCCTTCGCGCTAAAGCCCGTTATTTAATCAAACAGAGCAAGCGGATATGTTGGGAACGATTCGTTTCTTCCCTTGGTTCCACTGTCCCTCTGTCACGGGTATGGGCTACACTTCGCTGTCTCCAAGGTTGCCATCGGCAGTCCACCCTCCCAGGCCTTCACCTCCCAGATGGCATTTGTACGGACCCATTAGTTCTCGCAGAACATCTTGCGACCCATTTTGCAGTGGCATCAGCGTCGGCCTCCTATCCAGCTGCTTTCCTTCATCAAAAACAGCAGGCTGAAGCTGTCACCTTATGTTTCACCACTTGTGAGTCAGAATCTTACAACGAACCTTTCACTGAATGGGAATTTCTTTCTGCTCTATCTTCTTCTCATGATACGGCCCCTGGCCCAGATTCCATTCATAACCAGCTGCTTCAACATCTCAGTGCTCCACAACGGCACCATCTTCTTCGGGTGTTTAACCGTATCTGGCTCCAGGGTGACTTCCCATCTCAGTGGAAGGATAGCATTATGTTTCCTGTCCTTAAGCCTGGTCAGAAACCCCTATCTGTTGACAGCTATCGGCCAATTAGTTTGACCAATGTTGGTTGTAAGTTACTTGAACGGCTGGTAGCCCGTCGGCTCACTTGGGTCCTCGAATCTCGGGATCTATTGTCCCCTTACCAGTGTGGCTTTCGAGAGGGACGATCTCCAATCGATCATTTACTTCGCTTGGAATCCGCAGTTCGGCAGTCTTTTTCCCAGCGCCGCCATTTGGTTGCAGTGTTTTTTGACCTTCGCAAGGCCTATGACACGGCCTGGTGCCATCACATCTTACTAACCCTTCATCAGTGGGGTCTTCGGGGCCCACTCCCGATTTTTATCCGCCAGTTCCTGATCCATCGGTCATTCAGAGTTCGAGTTGGTACTGCTTTTAGTTCTCCACGGACCCAGGAGACGGGCATCCCACAGGGTTCTGTCTTGAGTGTCCTTCTTTTCCTCATTGCTATCGATGGACTTGTGGCCTCTGTCGGTCCCTTGGTCGCCCCTGCCCTGTATGTGGATGATTTCTGCATTTGGGTTAGTTCCTCCTCGATGCCATCTGCAGAACGGCAGCTCCAGGTGGCTATACGGCGTGCCTCTGCATGGACCCTCTCACACGGGTTTCAATTCTCTCCTTTAAAATCGCGGGTGGTCCACTTCTGTCGCCGTACTACGGTCCACCCTGATCCAGAGCTCTATCTCGCTGCACAAAGATTGCCTGTGGTTCCACAGTTTCGTTTCCTAGGTCTTCTTTTCGACAACAAGCTCACTTGGCTGCCCCATATCAGACTCTTGAAGGTAGGATGTTTCCGTAAACTCAATGTCCTTCGCTTCCTTGCCCATTCCTCTTGGGGTGCGGACCGTTCCCTCCTCCTCCGTCTTTATCGTGCTCTAGTTCTGTCACGTTTGGACTATTGTTGTCAAGTTTATGGTTCAGCTGCTCCTTCCACGCTGCACGTGCTGGATCCAGTCCACCATCGTGGTATCCGTTTGGCCACCGGTGCCTTCCCTACTAGCCCTGTTGATAGTCTCCTGGTTGAAGATGGGATCCCCCCCCCCCCTTCTGTTCACCGGTCCCAGCTTCTGGTGTCTTATGCCCTTACTATCCGTTCTTCTCCCGCTCATCCTTCCTATTCTATCCTATTCCCAGACCATGGACGTCGCCCGCCCGACTCCCGCCCTCGGGCGGGTTTACCGGTTGGGCTGCGCCTTGCGTCTCTTAACCGTGATTTTCGGCTTCCTTCTTTGTCCTGTCTTCCTCGCTCCCTCCCCTCCACTCCTCCTTGGTTAGTTCCTCGGCCTCGAATTCGGATGGATCTCCGCCGCGGTCCGAAAGATTCCATCCCCCCGGTGGTGTTCCGTTCCTTTTTCCGCCAAATTTTATGGGAGTTTCGGGATGCTGTTGTTTTTTACACTGATGGCTCTAAATCTGCTGATCATGTTGGGTATGCCTTCACGTCCTTTGTTGGAACGGAAAATCATCTGCTGCCACCCTCATGTGGGGTGTTTACTGCGGAATTGATGGCAATTTCCCGGGCCCTTACCTTTATTAAACAATCCCAACACAACCGCGTTTTGTTATGTACGGACTCGATGAGTGGCCTTCTTGCTACTGACCGGTGTTTTTCGCGCCATCCCTTGGTCTCTGCCATCCATGACCATCTCGCTGATCTTCACCGTGCTGCTTGTTCCATTGACTTCCTATGGGTCCCGGGCCATGTGGGTATCCCGGGTAATGAGCTCGCTGATCGTTTGGCTGGGGGAGCAGTTACTTACCCCCCATTTTCTGTAACCCCTCCTGCAGCGGATTTACGGCTTCACATCAAATCCCACTTTGCACAGTCATGGGCCAATTCTTGGGAGGCTACTCCACTGTCTAATAAACTTCGTGCAATTAAGGTGAATCCAGGCCTATGGCGTTCTTCCTTTCGCCTCTCCCGCAAGGACTCGACCACACTGTGTCGTCTCCGCATTGGCCATACCAGGCTGACCCATGGTTTCCTTTTGCGTGATGAGCCACCCCCGCTATGTGGTTGTGGAGCCTTCCAGTCAGTGGCCCACATTTTGGTTGAATGCCCCCTTCTTTTGGCTCTGCGTGCTAAGTACAGACTCCCCCACACTTTACCTTTGATGTTGGCTGACGATTCCCGGATGGTCTCTCTGGTTCTAGGTTTCCTCCGGGAGAGTGGTTTTTATTCTCAGTTTTAAAGTTTTTAATGTCCCTCTGGTGTTGGGGCAGGGCGGTGAGTGTTTGGGTGTCTCCCACTGTAGGCAGTGTTCAGAGATTCCCGATTCACCTCCCTGACCGGAATCCTCTTTTCTTTCCCTTTTACTCTGTTTTTACCCCTTCTTTTTAAGGCTTGGTTAGTTTTTCTATTCCCATACGTACTTTCTGCATTATAGCAGTTGTACCTTTTAAGTCACAGGTGGTCTTGCCTATGCTGCTTCAGCATAGTGTTGGGTTCGTTCTCTTGCCAACTTCCCTCATTTGTTTTTACTAATGACAACGTGACTGCCCTTTTACGTTTCCCCTTTTTCCGTTTTATTGTTCTGACTTTTCTGAGATGTCGCGTTAGCGGAATGGAGTCTATTTGAAACAAGGGACTGATGACCTTGCTGTTTGGTCCCTTTAACCTCAAACAACCAACCAACCAACCAAGAGACTCCGGACGAAAGCGCGGTTTTTAATAAAGGAAAGGAAGCGGGAGTGTTGGGAGCAATATGTATCGTCTATGCGATCCCACTCCTATCGTCCCAAGTATGGACTAAACTCCGCCTCATTCGTTGCCATCCGCCATCCACGGCGGTTCCTGGCATCCTTGTAAATGGTATCATCCGAACTGGTCCCGCGATACTTGCCGACTACTTTGCGACTCACTTCGCTGAAGTGCCCGCTTGTAGTAATTACCGTCCTTTCCTGACCCGGAAACTTCTTACTGAGCGCCGCCCAGTATCCTTCCATACACACGGCTCCCTATCAAAGAACGCCCCTCCACAGCAGTTAAACAGTGTGTCGAGATATGGCCTCTGAACCCGACAAAATCCACAACCAAATGCTGAAACATCTTCGTGACGACAGCATGAAACATATCCTCAGACTTTTTACTCGTATTTGGCGGGAAGTTGAATTTCCCTTTCAACTGCGGGAAGAAATTATAATTCCTGTCCTGAAACTGGGAAAGACCTCACGTATTTAACTAACTACTGGGCAATCTCTCTGATGAATGAGCTGAGTAAGCTATTCGAACGAATGGTCAGCCACTACCTTTGCTGGCGCCTTGAAGCTGGAGGGCATATATCACGATTCCAAAGCGGCTTTCGAGCTTTCCAGTTCACTACAGTTCACCTGGTTCGCCTGGAATCTGCAGCGCTCGATGCTTTCGCGCATCGCCAACATCTGATTGCTGTTATCTTTGACTTGCAGATGGCATACGATACCACTTGGCAACATCTCGTGCTGTCTACACTGCATGGCTTCCGGGGAAGTTTACCCATTGTTATCCAGAATTTCCTATCTCTCCAACTTTTTTTGAGTCCAGATAGGTTCGACCCTCAGCAACCATTATGTGCAGGAAACTGGAGTGCCTCAGGGATCGGTTCTGAGGATAACGCTGTTCGCCATCGCCATCAAAGGCATCGTAAATTCAGTGGCCTCCAAAGTCTCTCCATCGCTGTATGAGGACGATCTTTGTCTGTACTATGCCTCTACGTCACCGCACACTGCTGGGCACCAACTTCAGGGGGCTGTGTGGAGTGTACATCACCGGGCTTTGAATCACTGCTATCAATTTTCTCCTGCAAAATTACGAGTTGTGTATTTTTGCCGGCTCCGGACTGTGCACCTGCGCTCAGAAGTTTATCTTCGTGACCAATTACTTGAAGTCGTTGAAAGTTTCCAATTCTTAGGTATCTTATTTGACAACGGGCTAACTTGGCTGCCACATGTCCGCCGGCTCAAGGCAACTTGCATGAAGAAGCTAAATGCTCTGTTTTCTTAGTAACTCCTTGTAGGGCGCGAACTGCATAGTTGATTTTACCTCGCTTGGACTATGGATGTGTTGCCTATGGGTCGGCAGCACAGTCCGTACTGAGCTTGCTGGTCCCTGTCCACTACACTGGCGTGCGGCTGGCAATGGGCGCCTTCCGTACGAGCCCTGTCGACAGCCTCTTGACGGAAGCCGGTGTCTCACTGCTGCGAGTTAGATGACAGCAGCTTCTGGCTAATTACGCGGTCATAATCTGTCAGAAGCCTACTCATCCATGTCACTCAATTCTGTTCCACAACCGTTAAGAATAATTGCGCACGACCCCAAACTCATCTGGGATCCGACTCGATACTCTACTGAAGGACCTCCAACAGGCTCCTTTAGTCTGTGTTCCTGGGGCTCCCTCTCGACACCCTCCCTCCCCCCCCCCCGCCCCCCTCCCTCTTTTGTGGCCCCAAGAAGGATGTTGGTACTACCCTTTTACGACATCTGTTTCGTTCGATCTTCCACGATTATTCTAATTCAGTGTGCATCCACACGGACGGATCGAAAGTCAACGACAGGGTTGGTTACACTTTTGCACATGCAAGGGGACGCGAGCAGCACTCTCTGCCGAGTGGCTGCAGTGTATACGCTGCAGTGTTGGTTGCCATATATCTGGCTTTGCGATACGTCAAACCTCTTGCCACGACGAACTTTCTGATCTGTAGCGACTCCATGAGTTGCTTAAAAGCATATTCTAGTGCTATCCGAGAAATATTTTGGTCCCAAACTGCCTGGAAATACTGGTTGATCACCACAGCTCTGGAAAGACAGTGACCTTCATAGTCATTTCAGGAAATGAACTTGACGACCGTCTAGCTAAAGACGCAACTACTGGAGATCAACCTGATGTTGCAATACTGGACCCAGACTTACGATTACTACTTCGACCCAATGGTTTGAGGCTCTTGGAATCGGAACGCCAAACAAGTTACGAGCGATTAAGAGGTCCACTAAGGTGTGTCATACATCTTTGCAGGCCTCTCGGAAAGATGCGATTGTGTTGTGCCGAGTATGCATTGGCCACAAGAAACACCCCCAAGAGTTCCTTCAGTGTCAGGAGGCTGCGGTAGACCACTGACGATAGTGCATGTTCTTGTTCAGTGCGCCCTGTTGGCCGATCTGCGACACGCTGTCCGCTCGCCTACGTCACTACCTCAGATGTTTACGGATGACGAGACAGCCATTGCCGAAGAGTTGAGTTTCCTGAGGAAAAGCGGATTTTACACTAAACTAAAATACTCACCCACTTTCAGTGTCGGGGTAGTTTTGGGGGGTGGAGTGGGTGAAAAGCGTCCCCCTGCGGCGGGTACCCCTCACGCCACCGCAGGTTACTTTCTTCCCCTCACCTTGTCGTGCACGATGCTGCCTGGGTTATCTCGAATTTCTTTTACGTATTGTGTTACAAATACTGTCACGCCCTTTTTGAGCTCTTTGAGTTGCTTATGTAGTTGGAGCAGCCAAGTCCCCACTTTTTTCGCTTTTTTTACCGTCTTTTTGTGCTTCTCTCATGAAGTGGAGTTTTGTGCTTCTGTAATGAAGTGGAGGGATTGATGACATACTAGTTCAGTCCCGTCACACACACTATCATCAACAATCATCCTACTACATGGGTTAAATTTCGCTACATTTTCTGATTTGATTGGGCTGCTGCGAGGCAGGGGTGCCAACGTCAGCACGGAGGAAGTGCACGAAATTGTTTTCGAGCGCGACTTGGCGCGCTGTGTTACAGTAGTAAACAGATCAGAATAATCCACCACCCCCCCTCCCCCACCTCTCCCGGCTTTTTTGCCATGTACATAAGTGATTATTTACTAGTTTGGCACTGTTCCTAGAAACTAGTGCTACAATGAAGTTAATATTACTCCTCCGAGAAGGAGCATGTGAGGTGATACTCTTAATATTTTATTCGTGATTCTGTTTTGACCAAGAGTAGTGTTTTGGTTCCCAGTTGCTAGGATTTCCGAGATTCGCTTCTGGCTTATGTGTGCAACGAGCTTGGCTTGCGATTCGGTAAGGATAACAGGGCCACACCAAGGGGATGTCAATATAGGCCCACACCAATGACACAGACGCAGGGGGAGGGGGTGTGTGTAAAAGATCGGAAAGGAAAAAAAAAGAAAGAAGTTTGATTAAGAATTAGTTGGGGCGCAACATGATTTTTAGTTGTCATGTTTGTATCTTCTGTCTACGAGAAGAAGCCCTCGATCTGAGACTGTAAACGCACGCTGTTTTCATAGTGTCATTTCTAAAATTTCATTTGGTGCAAATAGCATGATAAAGAAACAATTACTAACTTACAGATGTTTCACTAACACTTTATTTGTAAAACAGTGCACCCCGTTCATATAGCTGCTGCCTACTCAGCACGGTCATCTTAATTAGTACAGTTGTTGCTCCTACTTCACCACGATCTTGGAAGTGCAATGAGCGGGTGCTGAAGCAAATATGCTATCTGAGCAAAGGCTTTCTATTTTTGTCAATTCCTGCCGGCTGGAGTAAGAAGGTACTGTGGAGGAAACACGTAAATGATGGAGGAGATATGTAGTGTACTTTCCCCTCCATTGGCCGGCCGCGGTGGTCTAGCGGTTCTAGGCGCTCAGTCCGGAACCGCGCGACTGCTGCGGTCGCAGGTTCGAATCCTGCCTCGGGTATGGATGTGTGTGATGTCCTTAGGTTAGTTAGGTTTAAGTAGTTCTAAGTTCTAGGGGATTGATGACCACAGCTGTTAAGTCCCATAGTGCTCAGAGTCATTTGAACCATTTTTCCCCTCCATCCAGTACATTTGTTGTTTCCAAGGTTCAGATGGCATTAATCTAATTTATCTAAAATGTTTCTTCGTGTAAGCAAATATATGATGAGTTTTTGGTCATCAGCTGCATCGCTGAAACATCTAATGTCGTAACACCATTGGAAGTAGGCTTCACTTTTTTATTAGATATTTTGTTCTTATTCTAGCGCAAATGAAACGTTAAAGCTAATAACTGTGCTAAACGTTTAACTGTGTAGTTGTCAAACCTCATACGGCAGTTGGTTTGCTGTGACTACCACTCTTGTCCATAAGGAATTTTTCGTCGGTTGAATGTGGCTATCCGATTGAAACACAAATAGGTGAGGAGTGCTATTACAGATTAAATCCACCGATAATTAGTGTTTTTTTTTCATTATCAGTGCGACGTACCGGTGATGTGCTAAGATTGTGGCTGCGTCGTTGTCGTTGTCGTCGTCGTCGTCGTCGTCGTCGTCGTCGTCGTCAGGAAAGCTATGAACACGCGTAGACTGCCTGCAATGTTGCCAGATTTCCAATGACGTCATTGAGGACAGCACCTGTCGAGTTATGCATTGTTAACAGATTGTTCCCCCCACTCCACTGATGTTACAACAGGCATGGACCAATCGCCCTAAGTACCAAATCTAAGACGGCCACTTGTCCTACAGATTTGCCTAACTCTGTGATGTCAGGATCCAAGATTGCTGACTTGGGCATATGACGCCAGCCTGCATGGTTACCAGGTGACTTGTTGTAAGAGACCGGTAGTCCTTAGTGTAAAATGGTAGGAAGTTCAAAACTCCACTTTTTCCAAATTTAAATAAATTTCCCCCTCCCCAGTTGCCAGCCAAGTTGTGCTATTTAAACAATTGCACCATCCGTGGGATATTTTTTATATATTTAAAGAAATATGGGACACATTGGGGAGCCCTGTGTGTTCTGAGTCATGCAGCTACCATATTTGCAATGAGTCCCCTCACTGCTACAGGCTGCAGGTAGTGACTGAGGCAGATGGGGCAGAGCGAGCAGCACAAACACAAGTTCCTGCATCTACATGAAGATCTCACTGATAAGGGTGTATTAGTAGACAGCTTTCACAAATGAGTCAGTCATTCCATCAAGCATAATCATTTTGCTCCAGCTCACTGCAATGGGCTGAAATCCCCACTCCTCAAAGAGCTTGGAATGTGGATGGTGAGGAATTCAAAAAATCCTAAATGTCTGGTAGAAGCTAAAGCCGTCATTAGTGCAGCGTCGCAAATTGACTGTTGCTGATCTTGTTCCTTCCACTCCAGCCGCCAGCCCTACTTCTGCTTCGGATTATAATGAACAGTCAGTTCTGATAATCGTGTCAATGAATTTCCGCCTTTACGTCCGTGATAGGTTCAGAATCCTATTGGCCGCAGAATGGAACTTATAACGGCGACAAATAAGCGATGTCGCACTCAGGATGGTGTTCGTGAGGATTTGGCTGTGCCTTCTGAGCCAACCTACTCCGCATCGATTGTTTCCCCTACTCCTCTTGATGCTTAGATACCTCCCGTCCGTGGTACGGTGAGCGGCGAATAAGTTATCTCCAGCAGCATCCCTCCTGCTCGCGAAGTGGCTCCTTCTGAGCTGCCTGAGTGTGGAGAGGGAGCGGAGTCTCTCCCTCCCCCAACCCCCCTTGGTATTTGTGTCGCCCGTTACAGTCTGAGACGATGCAATGTCCTCCCGTTCCTTCGTCTTCAGCCGCCGACGGTTTCCTGCATTTGTCGACTACAGAAACACGCGAGGAGAATAAAATTAGCGATCAAGTATCACCTGTTGTATTGGTAGTTCCCCAGAATGCTTCCGCCTTAGTGACTGAAACTGCATTACATGACCCTAGTTCTGGGGGGGAGGGAGGAAGCTGTGTCTATGACCCCTCCGACACCTCCGCCTGCAGAAGCCGCCATCCCACGTAGCCGACCGAAATAGCGTATACAACCTGACCGTGCCCTGGCACGTAACAAATCTAAGAAAAATGGTTGCGATGACGGGGATTCTGGCCCCTCGATGTCTGCTTCCTCTGTGGGTTCCGCAGTGGGCCTTGACTCTCAGCTGTCTACATAATATTGCTCGGAGGTTCCGTACATCCCTGACCAGCTGTGATCAATGACCCAAGCCTACACGTTCCTTTCCTTAACGTTAATCGTGTGGAATCAGAACTGCGATCGGATTCGCTGCATCAGCTCATTTATGATTCATGTGCGGACAGTCTTCTTATAGGTGGTGTTATTTAGTAATTTCTCTTTACCTGGTTTTCGTATGATCTTTAATGTAACATCCGAATAGTCTACGTGGACCGCCTTATTCTTTCACGAAGGCATTCCTATTGTTGAGGTGGAAATGGTGGATTCTGGTAGGGGGAATAGGTTGTAAACTTTTTAATCTTACCTTGGTTCTTTTATTTGCCCCTTCTGGCACTGGTCGCTCAGTGGATCGTTCGCTTTTTTTATAAACAGGATATTGTTTATCTGTTGCGTAAGAGTCCTCCGGGTATTCTGTTGGGTGGTGATTTTTAACTGTATGTAGCGCCCTGTAGATCAATCTCCTAATTTTAATTTCTCTGGTGTATTACATGAATCGGTCCACTCTTTACGCCTAAAAGACGTCTGGATATGTAAATACCCGACGTTAGTTAAATTTACCCACTTTACTGCGACTATAGTCGCAGGTTAGATAGGTTTTTCTTATCAGGCTGCCTGAGCGATAGTATTCTTAATGTTGAAGTCATCCCAGTTTCCTTTACGGATCACTGTGCAGTGGCCACAACTCTCAATCTTGAACCCCAACCAGTCAAATTGTTTCGCCTTCCGTCGATGTTAAACGTCGCTCACCTACTGACACCTCTCTCGATGACGTCATGCGAGTCGTGTGAGAGAGTACTCTACGGTCCACTGGGAAATATTCTTCCACCCTTGACTGGTGGACACAGCTAGCAAAACCGAGGCTCACGCAAACTTTGATACTTTTCTGTGCTTCCAAAGCGCGAGACTTCCGGAGAACTTATGAATATTACTATTTCATCCTGCGTGAACTTTATGCTGCTTCGAATGACGCCCCTCTGCGAATTGCGGATTTTAGGCGTGTAAAAGCAAAATTGTTGACCTTGAAGAGAATACAAATGGAAGGTTTGAAACTCCGATCGAAACAGTGTTCATTGGTGACGGAAGAATTCACTTCCCTATATCATTTGTTTCGGCATCAGGCCCCACGCCGACGCGTTTGTATTCATTCTCTCACGACAAATGATGGACGTATCGTAACGGCGCAAGCTAATATAGTGCATATCTTACACCAGTACTATGTAGACATGTAAGACATCGATGAGTCCAATGAAACCTTTTACGACCCACTTGTCAGCATCTTGGATACGACAGTTACACCTGAACAATGTGCAACGCCATTAGCTGCCTTTCAGCATGAGGAAGTTTAAACACTTCTCAAAAGTCCCCGGATCTAGGTGTACTACCCAAGGAATTTTACGTGCGCTTTTGGCCGCTGCTGGGTGCTACCTTTACCTTCCTTTTGAATGAAGTGTTACAGGGTAGAGTAGTGCCGACCTCGTTCAAAGTGGGAAAAATTGCTTTAATCCCGAAACGCACTGGACCAGCGACCCTGATAGCTTTCGCCCACTTACTCTGTTAAACTTTGATTATAATTCTGTGGCGAGGGCAGTTAACAGTAGGATGTCGGCTCTAATGGACACGGTTGTTACAAAAGAAACATCAAAGTTGCGTAAATGGTCGTACCATTCTTACCTCTATAGTCGCGTGTCGTGACGTGGTTTCGGTTGCTGCTGTAACGTCCGTTCCTTGTGCCCTTGCTTTTCTATACTTCGATAAGGCATTTGATCGTGTTAATCACGACTTCCTGCTACGGGTTCAGGAGGCAGTTGGTTTCACTGTTGACACATGGCGAGTTCTCTCAAATCTGTTTACAGGGATTTCGGCTTCGTTGGTAGTTATGGCCGACTGTCGCCCCCAACAAATACCCGTAGGGGAGTGCCTCATGGAAGCCCGCTGTCAATGACTTTGTCTTGTCTCTGGAGCCGCTACTTCGGATGCTAGAATCCCAGCTGACAGGGACTATAGGTGTTCGTGCATACGCGGATAACGTGGTGCTTCTACTTCGCAATCACGCTGAGATATCTCGACTGAAGGCTGTAATCGATGATTTTTGTCGGAGTTCAGGTGCAAAACTTAATGACGGTAAATGCAAGCTTCTTCCCTTGCGAGGTTTTGATGACGCGGTTGTTCCATATGCTACTGCGGTGCGTCTGCATATGTCTCTCGGTATTATCATTGATCGTTGTCCACTCAAAATGGCGACGCTCAACTGGAAGTCCGTTACGGAAAACATTCAGGGAGCTGTATTAGAGCATGAAAGGCGTTTTCTTACTCTGCTCCACAAAGTCCGAATACTTGATACATATGTCTTATGCAAAGATTATTACGTGGCCCTAGTTTATCCGCTTCCCTCGTTGATGCGAAGAAACTATAACAATTGTCACGTCGCGTCTTACGGAGGAGACATATATTTCGCCTACGGTATGAGGTGATCACGGAGCCTCGTTCCGTTGAGAGGTTGGGCCTGATTGATATACGAAGGAAGACGCACATGCTACATGTGCGACGTACTATTTTGACGCTGAATCAAGAAATTCACACATTCACGCCTCATTTATTCCTCTGTGTCCGTCCTGCTAGACTTGAACCCCCTGTTGATGTTGGTCGCATAAATTACAAGTTAACACATTCGTGACTTGTCCGCAGCTCGTGGTCGTGTGGTAGCGTTCTCGCTTCCCGCGCCCGGGTTCCCGGATTCGATTCCCGGCGGGGTCAGGAATTTTCTCTGCCTCGTGATGACTGGGTGTTGTGTGACGTCTTTAGGTTAGTTAGGTTTATGTAGTTCTAAGTTCTAGGGGACTGATGACCGTAGATGTTAAGTTCCATAGTGCTCAGAGCCATTTGAAGATCACATGAACTTCATGCAGTACGTGATCACTGCCTATTGGACATGCTTGCGAATGCCTTGATATCGAGACCTCTTCGCCAATATGTTGAATCTTGTCTGATTTGCTTCGGCTTGTACGTTCCTGGTTTCCCTGTTAGTTTTGTTTTGAGTATTGACTCAGCATCGCTCCAGTCATATTGTACAATTTGCATAGATGAAGTATAGATACACATGAACATCTACAATCCTTGCAATCAAATTGGAATTTTCCTTAGTTTGCTATTTCGCATGTAATCTGGTTTCGTTTTCCTTGTATTTTGATTATATTACAAACTATAAAAATACATAAATAACACAAAATAAAAAATTACTAAAAGAACTATATAAAAATAATTGCTGATACATATCACGTGAGCTTGGTGGTGGTTTGTCGGCTACGTTCTCGATATTGTTATTATTATTCTGTTATATTTTTCCTCCCATTTGCAGCTTATATTACATGATGATTTGACTATGGTCTACCGAAGTGTCATGATAGTACCAAGTCATTCTGGTAATTAAAAAAAATGGTTAGGCGACCGCTAGGGATAAGCAGAAAATCCGGGTTCGTGTTCCGGTCCGGCACAAATTTTCATTGTCGTCATTCCGTTCTACAGCTGATGGTAGTCCTTATTCGCAATTGTGAATTCTTTTGGTGTGTATCGTAACGGGTGTGGCGCCGCAGTGCCTGCATGTCCAGAGGAACTTTACGTCGTAATCAGAATAACACAGGCACTGCAATACCGTATCCAAAAAGAACGACGTGTTACGCGAGTGTAGCGGTCTGTAAGCTAGTTTTGCGCAGCATTACGGGATGATGAACTATCAACTTTGCTAGGTGCAAGACACGAGTGCCTCCTGTGGAATGAGAATTTTTTAGCTGGGGGAGTCAGACAGGTGGGAGAGAGGTAATTCTCGTTGACATAGGTCACCGCGGTTCTTCAGGCTCTAGTGGGAACGCCACGGCCAGATTCCAGCCGCAGCCTCCCAGCCTAGCGAGGGTGTCGTGGGGTTTCCTACCGTGGGATTTCCTACGAGCAGTAGCGCCCTAAACCTGTCAGAGGCCTGGGCCGGCAAAACAAACTGAGGCTCCCCTTGCTGCCCCCTCCCACCCTCCACCGCACAAGAGTTCTCAGAGAGTTGCAAACGCAAACGGAAGTCCCACATTGCTTATCATCTTCATTTTATGTCGTGATGATTTACAAGGTATAACGTTATTTTACGTAACAATGAAAGTGACTGCTCTCGTAATCTCGTTGCTATTATTTAATAGCTATGTTGCCCATTATACGACAGAAATCATTACATGATTTCTGTTGTTCGAATCTATTATTTACGTTTTGCAACTAAGTCGGCATAGAGTGAGCGGGGTGTAGAAAAATGAATCCCTATTTCCCAAACCAAGAGGAAGGTCACTACCTACATAAAACTTCGTTCGGTGCGTGGTGGAGGGTACTTTATTTACGGATTTCAACAAAAGCCACAGTGTTGCTCCGATCTTGATGAAATTTTATACGTTTGATCTTCAAAACAAGGGGAATCTCACCGTCTACGCGAAATTTCATACGGTGTATGGCGGAGGGTGGGAGTTGGCTCATGTATGTATGTTTTCGTGGTGAAGACATTTATACAAGCCAACGTATGCTCGATGGCGGAGGGTTGGTCTACCTTTAAATAAATTCAACATCGTTTCGTCAATCAGCATGAAAGTTGGCAGATATACGTATTTTTTCATAGACGGGAAAAGAGGAGATGGCATGACGGGGGCGGAGGAGGAGATGTACGGCGAGAGGAGAAGGTGATGGGGGCAGGAAGGGGGGAGGAGGTGCATCCAGAGAAGTGAGAGAAGCAGATTAAAAGAGAGAGGGAGCAGCAGGTATACAGAGAAAGGGGGAAGGTGGTGAATGACTAATGGAACACTGTAAGGAATACATAAATTAGGGGTGTTATTGTGAATTTGACGTACTATTAGAAAAGGCGGAGGAGGGGGTGGACAGAGACGGGAAGATGGATGGAGAAGGAGAGGAGGATGGAGAGGAGGAGTAAGTGTTGTGAGAAGGGGGGGGGGCAGATGGAGGAGATGGAAAGAGAGACGGATGGGCGGAAGGAGGCGGTGAATAGAGAGATGAGATGAGACTAAATGGACAAGAAAGATGAGGGAAGAGGGGATGAACTGACATAAAACTGGGATGAATAAATATCCGGGCAACGCCGGGTTTACTGTTAGTAATTAGATAAAGATTTACGCGACAGTGGGAGTGTTCATCTGAAAGAAATTACGGAATGTTTTCCTATGGTTAGATGCAGCGTATAAAGTGTCGATAGCAAGATTGTTGTTCTTAATGTCTACAGATGATAAAATTCGTTGCTTAATACAGATGACTCCACCAAAGTTCATCTAGTTGGAATTTCATCTTTATAAAATGAACTACATAATAATCAGCTGAAAAATGCTCCTGTTGGAGCACAATAAAGGCAAATATGATGGTGTTTAAAAGACTCTGACAGAAAAGTGGGCAACCAGCTGTGTAACAAATTTATCAAGTAAAATTTGTTTCGTTGAGTTAAAAATTCAATAAATAGCAGATTTTTATTAGAACTTTAGAAATACCGTTAAAAGCGTACTTTTATGAATGGGATCCGTCAAATACAAGTAATTAGTTTTGTATGACATATGTGACGAAACTCCAGAATCGGCAAGTTAACTTTGCGAAATTATCGATGCTGGTAAAATGTGTGCTGTATTTACACATACCGTTTTGAAACAACAATATTTTTAAGGCCAACAGCAAATCCCAGAATTTTTCACAAAGAACATCACGGTAAATTTTTTATCATCCAACTTTTCGAATCTCTAGACCCCCTCCGTGGTGACGCTCGTGTTTCCGACTACAAATAAATATCGTAACCGTGAACTTTCCGACTGACATGAAAATAAGAACATCCCTTCACATTTTATCCAGGCTTAGGACTGGCTATGCACGTAGTACACAGGCATGTTTAAATTTTTTCATTTTATTTATTTTTATTTATTTTTTGTTGTTGTTACAGTAGCAAATTGATAACCTTTTTCTTATCAATCGTAATTTCTTGTTCAATTTTTTGTACACAGTCTAGAGATTTTAAACACATTTTTAAATCTCCAGAGTCTTCATATGTTTTTATAATGTCTTTTAATCTTTTGTCAAGATCTATATAACTTTTCTTTCTTTTTTGAAGAGGTAGGCAAATGGAATCTCTTTTAATTTCAGAAATTACATTCACTGCTTCCTCCTTCAGCTTTTGAATCAGGAAGTACACATTTGGATGTTTCTGATTTATTTAGGAGTTCAGTTTTCTATGCGAACCTTCGACAGCATTCGTCATTCTGTGTCCGTTGGTTAAAAACATTCCACATTTCAATAGGTATATTAGGATTTTCCATCCACTGATCAACCATATAGTCTGCAAATGCTGTGATCTTCTCTCCACTGGACATTTGTTCCATTATTAAAATCCACGCCTCATCGACAGTGTTAAGTGAAAGACGTGCCACAGCACCACACATGCGACAAAACAATCGGACTTCCTCCCTATCCCTGTAGTCTTCCGTTAATCCCAGTTCCTGTATCTTCTTCCACAGACACTGGTTAAAGTGAAAATTACAACCGGAAAGTTGTTTCAGGGAACACTGAATTCATTGCTTTAATAGTAGCCGTTTCAAAATCTAGCACTGCAGTTTTGGTGACCACCCAGGCGTCTTAGATTTCAATCCAGAAAAAAGTCTTTCATATTAATTTTGACTTTTGTCTGGTAGCAAAGCAAATAAAACAAGAAATATCTTAGTTGCCCCTTCTGTATTTCCGATGTCGACATGGATTTCGTACAATTGTTTGAACTGTTTCGAACAGCTGTCGCCGGCCGGAGTGGCCGAGCGATTCTAGGCGCTACAGTCTGGAGCCGCACGACCGCTACGGTCGCAGGCTCGAATCCTGCCTCGGGCATGGATGTTTGTGATGTCCTTAGGTTAGTTAGGTTTAAGTAGTTCTAAGTTCTAGGGGACTGATGACCACAGATGTTAAGTCCCATAGTGCTCAGAGCCATTTGAACCATTTGAACAGCTGTCAAATGTCCCATCCATAAGCACAGTTCCATTGGCACAAAGGATTTTCTCTGCTTCTTTACAGTCAAATACTAGAAGTCTCTTGCCTGGAACAGAGCTATCATCAATCTTCAGAAAACTGTTACCTTCCGTTAATGTCAAAAGGTCTTCGCTAAGGTGAATTTCCGAACTAGAGCCAGGGTTCTGGGTTGTCCCAATAGCTTCTCTTCACGCCTTACACAATTGAGTCTTGGTGCTGTCATAATTCGGAATATATGCCACGAATTCTAATCCTTTATCTTTCAAATCTTGAAATTCCTGCTTAAAAATTTGGGCTACAGGCACTGTCTTTTCTTCACGAACTCTTTTTCTGCAATTATGTAATCTTTTGTTTATCTTCCCATCTGTTTTGTCAGGTGGACAAGAATGTTGCTGTTTAGCAACGATTTCACCGTTTGAAATTTTTAAACGGCCTTTGCGCCTACTCCGTTCATAATTGACGCACATCCAGTTCGTATATTCTTCATTTTTCCTATAAATACGGTAGCGTTGACCATCCTTTATAAGACACGGCCTCCCTTTCGTTGTTGTTATCACTTCCATCTTATACACTGGGTAGAACAGAAGTCTTATAAGAAAACGCATGGAACGAAAGCTATCGACGACGACACTGTCTGAGAAACGGTGACAACACCTGCACTGAGGGTGAGCGACTGGGGTAGACAAGCAGTGGGGGAGGCTAAAATCGCAAACACCTCGTTAGGGAACCAGTTGCTCTGGACAGCTTCGCTACCTGCGGCACCCTTGTAGGAAGCCCTACGATAGGAAACCCCACGTAGTCCTAGCTAGGGGCGCCACCGGTCCCAGTACACACAGAAAGGTGGCGGCAGGCCAGGTGCTGTGCTAGACCGCGGTGGTATTCAGCGGACGTTGGCACCCCTTACAGGCGCACACTCACTTTGCCAACGAAGGCCAACGAGACACCGATACTGGATTCGGTCGAACGTTGGTAGCCGACGCATTGGCGTTCGGCTTCTCATCCACACCAAGCAACGGGCTTGTGGCTAAAGGATTCGGCCATGTGGAATCGCAGTTGGCTCTAATAACTTGCCGACGTCGCTCCCGTTTCTTTATTATTACCAATTAGCGTTTTAATTACTATTTCGCTGGCCCATATTTTGAGGGAGGAAGAGAGTTTAGAAGTCGTTACACGTGCAGCATAAATTTTTTCAAAGAAACTTGTAACGTTCCATGGCAGCACACACACTATTAATAAACTGAAATGACATTTAATTGTACTATGTACGCCGCTATGAAGCAATTCGTATGTACTGTAATTGTTTAACAAAAATATTATTTAATTTTATATAAAGGACGTTGGCTATTATTGTAATATTTTCTGTAATAATATTCTCGATGTATTTATTATTGTAATATTTATATACTCATAATGTAATTACGAAATATGTTAATATCTGCGATGAAAAATGTAAAATATAGCCACAGAGGAAAATAATGTTGTAAGATTACAAAGAGATATTAATAATCAGCAATAGTATAAATAGCACTACATAATGTGCATTCTTTGTCGTCTTCCTCGAGAGCTGAGAGAAAGAGAGGAACCTGTGACGTAGCATTATATGAATGAGTAGACTTCTTTTGTCTGTATCTATCTTTAGCCGCCATTAGAGGAGAAATTATAAAGGTGTGTAATTTTAATTATTGTTATGGTCTAAATACATTACAATTTATCAAAATTGTGTATTACTAATGTAAATTAGCTTGCCCATGTCATCTATAATATTTCTTTAAAGAATTTTCAGCATTTTTAGCGATTATCGTTGGTGTTGCTGGGCTGTGCCGCGACCGAACGATTTGCAGCGGCGGCACATTTAAAAAATTGTTCCGCTATAGAATTAACCAAACCCGTAAATCGGGAGCAGGTAAAATTAGCAGTGAATTACGAAATATTTTTTTTACAGCTATCCTGAGGCTGACTGAATTTATTACTGGTTTTACATTTGTGCATTCATAGGCGGATAATTAACGTTGAAGTTGTTAATCTGTTGGTCCTTTCAATTTCTAAAGCAAATAACTTAAACGTATAGTGAAGTGTGTTTTGTCAATGATAATTAAACGTTCAGGTCAGCTTAACAATATTAACCATTATATGCTAACAGAGACAATCTTGTATTCCATAGCTAACGCCGGGAAAGAATTCAGTAAATATTTAAAAACCCACTGCATCTAGAAAATATGTGCCAAGGCCGAAATACGTAAAAAATTTAATTTAAATAATTTTCAAAGTCATAAATGTTATTAATCAGTTAGTTTGAATTTATCAGCATGAGAGGGTTGCTAAAGTTCACGTAATTTTAAATGTGCTTAAATACGTCTAAATGAATTTTTATTACCACACGTAAAAAAAAGTGTTCTACAACAAAGTTCGTACTGAAAGAGTAAATAACAAAATATTCAAAGCCGTTTCTTCCCCATTTTCATCCATTCATTTACATAATAAATAAATAAATAAATAAATAATTATATATATACATATTTCATCAAAAGCTGATCATCAGAAAAAGAAGCCGGCCGTGGTGGTCTCGCGGTTAAGGCGTTCAGTCCGGAACCGCGCGACTGCTACGGTCGCAGGTTCGAATCCTGCCTCGGGCATGGATGTGTGTGATGTCCTTAGGTTAGTTAGGTTTAAGTAGTTCTAAGTTCTAGGGGACTGATGACCACAGATGTTAAGTCCCATAGTGCTCAGAGCCATCAGAAAAAGAAAAGAAAGAAACGATGCTGGTGGACGACTTCTCTTTTAAAAAGTTCGGAGAAGGGTGGGTGACAAAATTCTCTCACTTTAAAGCTGAATTGGAATATGGGCTATTTCATAATTTTTGGCTAATGGAAACTACAGATTTTGAATTGTATTGAGCCTAAAATTTCCAAATACGACTACTCTTTTAGGAGAGCTGTACATGCAGAAAAAAATTTAATAGTTACTCCCAATTTTGTTTGTTTCTCTTTACCCTTCACGGTGAAAAGTTATCAATAAATATTTCATTTTCTTTCTCACGTCATGCATATCACTTTATAATATCTGAGTTATTTTCCTCCAAGCGTCAAATCTTTTAAATTTATTTTTATAATCGCAGTTCGTAGGGGACCCATAAAAATTCCGGTTCACGATAAAACTCTATCAGCGTTAATGTTCTCTCCATATCCTACTCCATACTCCAGTATTTTTAAAACCCATAAATACACACCCATAGCGAGAGCAAGCATTGCCTATAAAGGTACCTTCACACTGAAAACCAACTCCAACGAACTCGGTTGGCAACTGTTTTCAGATCGAAGTTGTCTGAAGTCGCGAGTCTGAAGTCGCGAGTCTGAAGTCGCGAGTCTGAAGTCGCGAGTCTGAAGTCGCGAGTCTGAAGTCGCGAGTCTGAAGTCGCGAGTCTGAAGTCGCGAGTCTGAAGTCGCGAGTCTGAAGTCGCGAGTCTGAAGTACTAGTTGAGGGAAGTTTTGTCTTGAGTTTTTAGTTTGTCAGTGAGCAAAAACACGGCAGAGTTCCGTGACTTCCACATGCGCATTTGCCATGACTGTTGTGTTTCTTTATCCGTCTGCTGTGTTTCTTTCGATTACGACAATTCATGAATCGTAAACAGAGCCATTCAGTTTTTGTTAGAAATAGAAATGAAGAAACCTCTGTAGTATCCTTCTGATTCTGCATATAAAGACAGATATAAAAGGAAATATTTGTTGAAAGAAGTTTCGGATAAAATTGGTGTACCGCTTGTGGAGTGTGAAAGGAAATTGCCAAATATGAAAACACAGTACAATCATGAGCATTGTAAAATGGTCAACACTAGAAGTGGGCCTGGGACATCTGAGATCTACGTTCTGAAATGGATATTTTACGAGCATATGAAGTATTTGGAAGGCGTGAACAAGTCAGGGAGAAAAATATTTACAATCGTAAGTAAAATGTCATTCACTAGCGTAACTGAAGCTGTAAGGCTTTTCGTCGGAAATTTTGTAATTGGAGCTGTATTTTCACCGGAAATTTATTTCCCTTGTCACATCATTTTGTCAAAATCTGATACAAAGTTGTTTGCAAATTAATGACTTATATTGTTGATAACTATAGCTATAAGTGTTTTGTTCGGAAGTTTTTAATTAGCCTACATTTGTCTTTTCACTCGATATTTATTTATTCATATTCCTCTTGCCGTTTCACTTTACCAACATCCGATATTAAGGTAGTTTGCAAATTCATCCCTTACATTCTTTGCGGTTCTTCCTGCATTACCTCCCTTTCACTGAAGATATTTATTTTGCAGAGACATCCTCCAACTGCCATCTGAAAACCTGCCTGTTTCTGGTTCTTCCACATCAAAACTGCCAGGTGGTGAGTGAACTATGGCACTTCCTTTATTTCTTCTAAGAAAACTGTGCAAAGACACAGTTGCAGACGTCACTAAAGTTGCTTTTTCAGGACTTAAGTGCATGTTGTTCTAAGACACCGAAAAACTGCGTACAATATTCCAAAAACTTTCTCCACAATTCTTTTAGCGCGAGGTATTCGGTAATTAAACATACTTTCGTGGCTGCTTTTCTCGTGCCATCCTGCGTATGGTTTCATCATGTACTCTGAAAGAGCAAAAGCATCATCTCCCACCATGACAAATGATAACAAATGATGACCGACCGATTAGCATACTGCCTGCTGTTTCCAAAGCACTTGAATATATTTTTCATGATCAAATCACTGAACATCTGCATGAATTCAGCCTATATGACAGATTTCAATCCGGTTTCCGTAAACATCACAGCACAAACACTGCTCTGATGACATGAAATATGCCATCGACAACCGAAAGGCAACAATATTGACGCTACTGGACTTCAGCAAAGCTTTTGACACTTTAACTTTGACATATTGCTCAGAAAACGCAACTGCTTATTTTCTCAGATAGTGCAATGAGATGGTTTGAAAGCTACTTAAAAGACACAGCAGTGTGTTGGCTGCGTAAATGAAAAATCTTCCTGGAAACATGTTTCCTCGGGAGCGCCACAAGGATCAGTCTTAGGACCACTTTTGTTTTCTTTATATGTCAACGATATTTCGTCGGTTCTGTCCTCCTGTAAATATCATTTCTATGCCGAGACCTCCAGCTCTACCTAAGCGTCAGACCTGAAGATATAAACACTGCAATCGCTCAGATGAATGGTGATCCGTCTTCAGTAGTGACATGGGCGAAAAACCTGGGGCTTAAACTAAATGCAAAAAAGACACAATTAATCTTAATAGCCTTTCAGAAATTAATAAGTTCAGATTTCCGCGAACGGCTGCCTCCTATTCTGCTTGACGTTACGCCAATACAATATCAGAAAACAGTTAAGAACTTGGGTGTAACTTTGGATGAGCATCTCAACTGGGCGGAGAATACAGTTGCGTGTGCCGGAAGACGTCTGCTTGTCTCTATGCTCTCAAAAAGTTTCGGAACATATTTCCACAGGACTTGAAACGCCAGCTAGTGCAAGCACTCGTTCTACCGAACCTCCACTATTGTGATGTAATTCAACAAGGCACGAGTTGTGAAAACAAAAGACGGCTTGAACTAACCATGAATGCCTGTGTGCGCTACACCTGCAACATTCGCCGATATGATCATGTTAGTGCTTCATACTCCCAGCTAGGGTGGCTGCGACCGGACAAATAGCGTGACTACCACACTCTATGTCTACTTCACCGACTCCTCGTCGCGCGAGTACCCCAGTACCTTGCTTCAGAGATTAAATACCTGTTATGCCATCATAATCGGAACACGAGGTCACTCTTTGGTATCCTAACTGTGCCCATTCACAAAACAAAAACTTTTGCTAACTCCTCCTCAGTTGCCGCTGTCCGCCTCTGGAACGGACTGCCCCTTACCTTGCGCAAAATTCAATCCCCTGCTGCTTTTAAGAAGTTGAAGCATTTCCTACTATCATCCTCATAACGTTCTCCACAAAATTAATGTACAAGACCAATCCTCTCCTCTGTCAAATAGCAAAGCTAGCGTCTCCTATCTTGTTCGTGAGATGCCTTCCTCTTCATCTATCTCTATTAGCCACGCAATCTTCTTTTCCTTTATATTTCCTTAATTATGTTTCATCATGTCTCTATTGTTCTCCTCCCTTCACCATTAGTCTCCCTCATACTCCCTGCTGCTAGCACTCCTATCTAAAGTCTGTCTCTTCAGTAATGTCTAATTATAACAGTACTTATGATCTACTAATATAAACTCTATATGTATGTATTTTTCTAGGTGTGCCTTTGTGATTGTTTGTTTTCACTTTTTGTACTAGATGTAGTTTAACATGCCCACTAAAACATATGAATGTAAAATTTTTAGAATGCCTGGTTATATGTAAGAGAGGGCCTGATGGCCCTAATCTTGCCAGGTTAAATAAATAAATAAATAAATAAATAAATAAATCTTCAGTCAGAATCCATATCCATTGCTTTTCTGTACCAAAAAATAAAAACGCCGAACTTGTGTTTCCAAGAATTTGAAACTGTTGAAAGCATTTTGCAACAGTTGCAAGTTTGCCAAACTTAAAACAGTTGTATGTTTTTCTTTGTTGGAATTGGTTTTCGGTGTGAACGTACCTTGAGGGAAATAGCGACTGTTGCGATTAAGTTTTCCAGGACATTCACAAGTCGCACTTTGTATGTCTTGTTGTGTAGTTTCGCTCTTTAACAGCCAACTGTTGTAGTTTAAAACTGTGAACTCCAGAGTTCCTGATGATCTTGTTAAAGAGCGAAACCGATCAATAAAACATCGTCAGTGCGACTTGTGGCTGTCCTGAAAAACTTACATACCCATTCTAGAGACACAACAAATCGCTACGGAACCAACGACCATTCGACCTAGCGTCCACAGTAGGAGAGGGGTCATAAGACCAACCAACCGCCAACGCTTTGATGTTACCGACAGCAGACCGAACTGCAACCATGAGCGGCTGCTTCGTTGATTCAGATTTGCCGTCCGGAAACACTAAGCAAATCTATGCCAACGTAGCTGTTGGCTGTCTCTGGCTCTGGCCTGGTGTGTACACGCCTGAAGATGCCTGGACATGCTGCTCAGGCACTGGTGAGAAGTATTTTCACTTCTCATATCCGAGGTGAACAGTACGGTTAGTAGATCAACTGAAGACGGCGATTGAGCATTTGCTGACAGTGCACACCTTTTTGGTGAATAATGGACTTCAGAATTATATTCCTGTAACTGTGAAAGGTTTACGTCGTCGTAATCGATTGGTGGGGAGAGGGTCTTCTGTTTGCTAGCAAGGTACGTATTTGGCGAGCCTACACGCTTTCACAGGATTTCTGAATCATTTCTTGAAATGGTGTAGTTCACAGCCCACATTATTTTCTTTGTTCGGTAGATTCTGACACCAAGAGGGAGTGCAGATTCAGTTCTCTATTTTGAGTCGTAATCAGCGAATCATTGAATTTAAGTCGAAATCAATAAATATCGTGCCAAAATCAGTGAAAATTGTGCCTAAATCAATCAACTGTGTTGTTAAATCAGCAAATTTTGTCAAACCTGCTTCCCTACCGTTGAACTTGTACATCAAACAGCCAACTGTAGTTATTTTCTCGGTTTTAAACTCTGCAAACGACACGTGGCAGCAACCACATTACAAAACATTTACTTCATGTATTAGGTTGTACACAGGACATCTGACGTTTTCACAGGATTTTTAAATAATTTCTGAGGAATGTTACTCAGACTGAAAAGTAATAGCTGCCTTGGTCTGCTGGAGACGCATCTACAAGCGCAGTATACACATCGGACGTTGCCACAGGATTTCTAAAACATTTGTGACAAATGCAAAACTTACAGCGTCACTGAGGTGAACAAATAGAAGTTCAAATGACTCTGAGTACTATGGGACTTAACATCTGAGGTCATCAGTCCCCTAGAACTTAGAACTACTTAAACCTAACTAACCTAAGGACATCACACACATCCATGCCCGAGGCAGGATTCGAACCTGCGACAGTAACAGTCGCGCGGTTCCAGACTGAAGCGCCTAGAACCGCATGGCCACCGTGGCCGGTAACAAATATAAGAACACTGGTCCAAGGGCTTTGTGAATACGACTAAAGCATTGCGAACAAAGTGGAATAGTTTTTACAGAAATCCGAAAATGTACAGTCGGTCAACCATGCTGAGAGAACATCAGAAATCACGTTAGTAGCAGTATAGTTATGCCGATTTTCGTTGAGTTTATCAATAGCTTGTTGAACGAGGCATCAGAGGCGGAATTGTTCATTTTTCTTACAGACACGCAGTTTCTAACAACCGATTCATGTCTGATTACGAGGAAAATATTAGATGAATCTTATATAGTTTATCTTAATGTGAGTAACTTATATAGCTAGGTTGTGATGTAACATCTTTCCTATCTAATTTTGAATATCTTACTTAAGATAGCACCAAAAATTTTGATGTTGAGAATGTGCCAGAGGATTCTAACGTAGGGTGCATACTGGAAGCAGATCTTGAATACCCTAAAAATATTAACAACTGACATTGAGATTTACCCTTATGCCCAGAAAAAAAATGGCACCACCATTAGACAACAAAGAACCAAAGAAACTGTTTTCGACCTTGAATGGTACGAAAAATTATGCATTGCAGAAATCAGAAACAATGTTTAAGAAAGAAACTGGTATTAAAGAAGATTCATCGAATCTTGTCGTTTAGGTAAGCTCCCTGGATGAGGCCATATATTAAAATTAACGCACAAAACTGAGTCATGCAGTGAGTTTTAGAAAAATTTCTTCAAACTCGCGAACAATGTCGTATTCGACAAGATCATGAAAATATGCAAAAGAAGCGAGACATTACACTTGGAACATCATCGGAGGACAGATTTCGGGCGGTTGCATTAATTGCAAAACCTAATTTCCAAAGGGACATTTTTTCAACGAAAATCTTGGGCCAAGGCTACATTACACAATTACAACTTCTTGTCCACTTGCTAAAACTGTAATAGTGACTGCTAGTTTCTTTCATAGTTAGATTGGCCATTTCATTAATACATTCTTGTTTTGTGTCGTGCTCTTTCTCTCATTCTAAATTGGGCCATCCCAAGTATTTTTCCTTCTACAAGACGTTCCTGCCAACTACCTTGCCGCAGTGGTAATACCGGTACCCGTCAGATCACCGAAGTTAAGCGCTGTCGGGCTGGGCTAGCACTTGGATAGGTGACCATCCGGTCTGCCGAGCGTTGTTGGCAAGCGGGGTACACTCAGCCCTTGTGAGACAAATTGAGGAACTACGTGACTGAGAAGAAGAGGCTCCGGTCTCGTAAACTGACATACGGCCGGGAGAGCGATGTGCTGACCACATGCCCCTTCATATCCGCATGCAGTGACGCCTGTGGTCTGAGGATGACACGGCGGCCGGTAGGTTCCGTTGGGCCTTCATGGCCTGTTCTGGAGGGATTTAGCTTTTTATAAGACGTTTCTGATGTGTGACACTGTTTTCTTGATTTTCATGACCTTATGGAGAACTTCCCTTTCTTGTATGTCACCAGCGACAGGACTTACAGCACTGTAGGGATATGCCAACAATCTCAGCCAACATCTCGCAAGGCGAGCTCAGTGACTTTGAACGCGGAATAGTCAACGGGTCTCACCTGACTAACAAATCCATCAGAAATATTTTATCCATTCTAAAGTTGCTGAAGTCGACTGTGTGAAGTGTAAACGTGAAGGAACAGCCAAGACGAGGCAGACCTCATGTACTGATGCACAGGGACCACCCTGAGCTCCAAGGTACAGTGGTCGAGTAGATCCTCAAAAGCCACATCTTACTTTAGTCATTGCTAAGGGACGCTCGAGATGGAGTAAAGAGCGCCACAACTGGACAGTGGATGACCGAAAACAAGTGATTTGGGGCGATGATTCACGCTATACACTGTAGTAGTCCGATGGAAGGGTTTGGTGAATTACTGGAAGATGTCAGCTGTCATCATGTATTGTGATAACAGTGGAATAGAGAGAAGGTGGTGCTAGGGTGTGGGGATGTTGTTCGTGGTCCCCTTATTTCGCTTAAAATATGCGAAATGAGGAAGATATGAACTTATTTAACAGCATTGTGTTCTGTGTACATAGAGGAATAGCTCAGAGGTAATGACTGACTGAGTCAGCATGAAAATACATCCGATCATAGAGCAGAAGCGGTAAGGGAATGGTTTGTGGGCAATAACATTTCAGAAATGGAGTAGCCTGTCCAGAGTCCCAACGTGAACCCAATGGAACACCTTCGAGTTGAGTTAGAACGACGATGTCCCACCAGACCCCAGAATCCGATATCAGCACATTCTCTGGTTTCGACTCTTGTGATAGAATGAACTGCCAATCCCGCACAGTCATTCAGATACCCCACTGAAAGTATCCCCAGCACGGTCTAACCGTCTTAAAGGCGAGGGGTGGGCGCATTCCGTATTAACGTTCACTAATAGGTGTCTGGATACTTTTCATCATATAGTGCAATGGTAAGGTCTCATTCCTACCTCCTCTTAAATCGCCCAATCAACCTCGAATCAATTAGCAACGAAGTGATTTGAATTATCTAGTCAGCTAAAGGCAGACTGAGAGTTCAGGTTTCCAGCTAAGCGTTATTCACTTAGACATATTATTGCTAGGCGTAAAAGAAGTGATGTGATTCTAGGAGTGACTAGGGATCGAACACGAGACGTTTGGATTGGTAGTCCTGCACTTTACCACCGAGACAGTGTCTCCTCCGTTTTCTTTACTGCTTACGCAATATACAGATACCATGGGGCATTAGCTGCCACCCGTCTCACGTCTTAGAGAAATTACTCTCCCCTTTTCACGTGCTTTGACTAAGAATTATAGTGTGATCTCTGCACAAGTTTTATACAACTTTTCGCTGCCCGTATTTTATCCTAGATAACTGTATCAATCATATATGAAGAAAAACTGTAGTTTTACGTAATAACTAGTGCGCTGTGGGCAAAACTGGTTAGTGACGGCATAGAGAACGTGCAGTAGTCCGCTTCTGAACTTTTATCTGCCACAGACTGGTGCTTTTCGATAGTGAGCGCCTCGTATCATTGCATTCTATCACCGACAGTTTCGCAAAGTACACGTATTTAGTGTTTCTGCCGATGGGGATATGGTGTACTGACGAGTGGTTATTTCAAGCGACTGGGCAGGAGTACCTGCGAAATCTCCGTATATACTGTATATATAGGAAGATAGCAGCGAGCAGCGCAGCAAGGATGGGCAGGACGAGTGTCGTGCGTGCGTGCAGGGACTGGCTGGCTGCGGTGCGTGCTTCCGCCCGTGCTGGTTTGCCAGATACAGGCACCTGAGAACACTTCACATTGATCGATAACACACAGTGACGGAACGCAACTGCGCCGTCAGCTTAACACCCCGTCGCTCAGACCATTACTGAACGGTTAAAGTGAGCTGCTGAGATATGCTTGATGCGAAAACAGGAATACAGTATCAGAATTAAGGAACTAGAAATGGTAAATGAATTTATTGATAATGAAAGCAAAAATCTTGACATGTAGAGCGTACTGTAGCCCCAATGCAGAGCAGGCTGTTCCTTCAGGACGACAAGAGAGCCATTCGCCGAATGCGTGTGCGTTGGCAGTAACAACATGAGCGTATATAGGTATTAGTTTGTTTTTCTCGCTGTTGGCCATACAAGTCAAATTTACTATTATTAAAATGCATGAACTGTTAAGGCTCATAGTTATCCATCCCTTGTGTTCACAAAGGAATTATTTTCTCATGTACATTCATTAACTGCTAAGTCTCTCTGACACAACACCAGCTGAATATATCTCAATACTGAAATCTTACGAATTGCGGAATCTCAGAACTTTTCATCATATGTATTCCCAATGTGAATATACGCTGGTGTCCAAAATTAAAGCAACAATCGGAAATGTTGCAAGGTTGCGTTTATTTTGCCACAAAACGGTATAAACATGATGGTTAAGTAGAAATAACGTAAAGAAACAGAATGTAAGCAACTGCAGCATGCATAACAGTAGACAAAAACGTTCTTTGGTTTTCTCCAGCTTGACGGATTTGTACACACATTCTGACAAGTGGTTAATATGCTCAGTATGTGTTGTGACAATCTCTGATAGCAATACAGGCTTGACAACCACGGGGTATACTGTGAATGATTTCATCAATCTCATGTTGAGGCAGTAACGCTCATTCTTCCTGCAGAACTGTTCGCAAGTCTGGTTTTGGTGAATGATGACGTGATGGAACCCATCTCCCTAATACATCCCAGACATGCTCTATGGGATTCAAATTGGGAGAGCGAGCAGGCCACGCCATGCATGCAGCATCTTCCGTTTTCAATAAAACATCAACCACCCATGCTCTAAGAGGTCGATCAATATCTTCCATCAGTACGAAGTCTGGGCCCACAGCACCCTGCGACAACCGCACAAGCCGGCCGGAGTGGCCGAGCGGTTCTAGGCGCTACAGTCTGGAGCCGCGCGACCGCTACGGTCGCAGGTTCGAATCCTGCCTCGGGCATGGATGTGTGTGATGTCCTTAGGTTAGTTAGGTTTAAGTAGTTCTAAGTTCTAGGGGACTGATGACCTCAGAAGTTAAGTCCCATAGTGCTCAGAGCCATTTGAACCATTTGAACAACCGCACATGAGGTCGGAAGATACCGTCACAATACCTGACATCACATGAACCTTACTGATTCACCTGCACAGTTTCACGAAGATGTTTGAGCTGTCAACATGATTCCTACCCACACCATTAGGAATCCTCCTCGATATCGGTGTCTTGCCACAATGTCTGGGTCCCGAAATCGTGTTCCTTCAGATGTGAAACCACCGAGAATCACTCCTCAGACCAAATGGGGACTCATCTGTGAAAAGAACGTTGGCCCACTGTTCGACCGTCCAGGTGGCATGTTGACGACTCCACTCCAGACGTTCCCTTCTGTGAAGACGCGTCAGAGGTACACATATAGCAGGTCTTCGACAATTAAGGCCACCCTGCCGAAGCCCTCTGTACACCATTTGCCTCGACACAACACGACTAGTGGATGCCGCGGTCAGATGCCAGTTGCGTTGCAGTACTGAGGCGATACCATCGTGCCCTTACGGCCAAAGAACGGCCCTCTCTTTCTGATGTTACACATGGCCGATCCTTACCTGGTCTTCAGGATACAGCTTCGGTCTTTATAAAATGTCGCCACCTCCGAGACACAACAGAACTATTCACATTAAACCATCGGGCCACTCAGTTTGCGACCGTCCTTTTTCCATTGTTCCCATAGCTTTCCACTGCAGAGTGTCTGGTGGGCATCTTCTCTGTGCCATACTGCACCGTCTGTGACTGTATACACAGGATATCGGATGTGGGACTTCCCAGCAAACACTACCTGTTTGATAGGTGCCCTGACGTCATCGTTGGCTTGGTTATCCGCTGACTGGAATGCCATCTTCAGTGCAGAACAGGATCTTACTGACGTCTCTTGACAATTCGTATGATTACATCGTGAATTAGACACAGAACTGAGAAATAGCGGTTTGTTTCTTTAATTTAGAACACCAATGTATAAAAAGTATGACATAATTTTTCAATGAAAAACATACAGAAACTTGTAAATATTACTTTATCATCACATACTTGTTTATACAATTCTCTTTGTTAAATGCAAAATATATACACTTTTGTACATTGTAAACTGAAAATATATTGTTAAACATCTTTGTCCCTATTCTTCCTTTCTATGTCGCTCCCCTCTCTCTGACACCCATCAGCGCAATGTTAGCCGTGAGGTATCACATCACGACACAGCCACCATCTTCCATGGAAGTAGACCTGTGGAGAGCTCACTGCTCCCCCCAACCCCAATACTACCCCCCCCCCCCACCTCCTTTTAGATGGAGGTCTCTGATATTACTGAAGATTGTGCCGGCTGCGTCCGCTTCTTCTTCACCCAGTGCGGAAGGTGGGGGGGGGGGGGGATGGGAAGAGAGCAATGCCGTGGCACCCTAGACATGAGGTGCCAATGGCACCACCCCGATGTCGAAGTAGTTTGAGTTGCCGCGAGCTTCGCTCCTACAGAATGGATGCTGCGGGAAATCTGAGTTGCAGAAGACTCTAGCCAGACCAGCAGATGGCGACAACAGCATTCCGGCCAGGCCACTAGGTAGTGTTCATGGCGACGGTAGAGGTAGTTGACGTACCACACCTCTTCTTGCATCTTCCGTGTCACGTGCCAAAAATGTCCACGTATATCCTACCGTGAGGGGGCTATTTAGGCCAGCTTGTCAGCTTAGCAACCCAGTTGCATCGCAGCGAGCAACCGACAAGATGATTTCAGCAATGTCTCGCTATGGACTCCGCCACCATCTTCCACGACAGCACACCGCCTCATCTGTCTGCAATCTAAGTGTAACTGGCGACACGCTAGCTGGGATTTGGCATAATTTCTACTTTTATTACTGCACCGACAAGATCCAAGACTTCACTTCGTGCTACTATCCTTGCAGAACTCGCATATTTCCCATACTGTTTGATGTCGATACTTACCTTGTGAACTTCGGCTATAATATATATTGAAAGTGCTTGCTTCCATGACTTAAGCTAGAATCCAGACTATATTTTCAAACCCGAGAATGAAGGAACTTGTTTTTTGTTGAACTTAAACGTTATTCAGACTTCACGAATTTGTTCGCCTTTAAAGAGTGTTGTGTTCTCATTTATCAACTGATTATTTTTTCGTGTTAAGTAACTTATTTTTTTGATTCAGAACTCTAATTTTGTTTGACATTGGAGAAATAGTGTTTAGTTTTCACTTGTGGAAGAACTTTGTTTAATTTCGGACTTGAAGGAACTTTACTTCAATGAATGATTTTGGTTATAAAGGAATGGGAAACTGAGTGTTGAAGATCGGTTCAACGTCGTCCAAGTAAATTCCTAATGCAGGGTAACCTAAGGAAAAAGGACGTTTTCAGATTGTCTGAATGTCTAGGAAGACTGTGAATACGTCTTTCACGTTGTAACTGATAGAAGATTTTAGTCTCTCATTTTGTTTGTTAGGCCTGGTTGTGGATGCCAAAAAGTTCGTGGGTTCAAAGACAGAGACCAAAAATAATTTGTTGCACACGTAGTGTTTAAGTAACATCCTTTTGCTTAACTTGGGCAACAAGAAGTCCAGAATACAGTCCGTTGCAGGTGCTTGAGATAGGCCGATCGTCATACACAATAACAACAGAGGCTAACTGAGAATGCTTAGAGTACACAGGCAGAACACAACTAACAGAGGGACTAACGTAGAGCGGTGCAGCGTCCTTTAAGTCTGCTCTGTGGTGGCGCTGGCCGCGTGGGCAGAGAAGGTTGTGTCACGGAGCCGGCCGTGGATTGGCGGCGCACTCACTTTGGTTACTGCCAACTTCTACACGTGGACTGGACAGTATGGTATGGACAGCGTACGATGCCACAGATTTTATATAAATAAGTTTCTTTCTTAAAAATCAACTTTCTACAGTTCATTTGAAGACCTTTCGTTTCCCGTAGGTCATCCTGTATTTTGCTTCAGTGAAGAGTCTGTAGATCTTCTGGACCAAGGAATGGAGACCATCCGTCGTAGACGTCATTCGTTCAGCGACTTGTACTTGTTTTTGGTCTGTTACTTGAGCTGCATAATGGTGCTGGTCACGCCGCACAGCGATGGAAGGAAATTGAGCTCCTTCACATGTCTTCGCGGCAGAGAGAAACAGTATCGACTATTGACGCTCATAACGACTCGTCCACTACGCCTTAACGCCTAGAGCTTTTGCTGTTAGCAGCGCTGCATGCCTTTTGTGATGTTGCGTTGTTGTTGCCTTCGTCTCTACCAGGCTGCCAGAGAACGCAACACGTCGTCTTTACTATCTGGTTACGTCAATACATGATCGGCTCGAGGATTATTTAACTAATAGAACCCGATACGCTGTGATATGCGGTAAATGTTCCACAGCAACGAGGGTAATGTCGGGTGTGCCGTAAGGAAGCGTAATATAACCTCTAATGTTCGCAATATATACAGGATGTAACGGGTATTAGCGTAGATATTTTTGTACGTGTTTCCTTAATACGTAAAAACATTCGTGTGTTGCTCGAACAGTCCACGGGTGTACTGCCGGTCCACAGTGCCCAACGGGAACAATATTTCGGCGATCAGACATGTCGCCATCGTCAGGTGCGCTGACGAACTGAGCCTCTAGGGTCAGCAAAGAAAACGAACGAGCGACCAGGGCGGACGAGGCAGTTACACCGACGCCACCACAGACGCCGACACCAGCCTCTCAGCGACCGCCGACGCGCGGCCGCGGGCGCGGACCGCGGAGAGAACGCCTCGCGGGGGGAAGGGGATTTAGGACGGCCGCCCGCCCTCAGGAGCTCAGTTCGTCAGCGCACCTGACGATGGCGACATGTCTGTTCGCCGAAATATTGTGCCCGTTGGACACTATGAACCGACAGTACACCCGTGGACTGTTCGAGCAAGAAATACGCCGGAAGAAGTTGAAGAATCACAACATTAGTGTGTTGTTTTTCTCTGTGTCAGTCTTCCCGCAAACACATCACATTATTTACTACCAATGCCTTCTGCACGGTCCTAGCTGCACCACTAAGTGGACTACGCCTGCAGTACAGACCAACCATTTTGCGTCCGCGCGCCCACTCATCAGCCCCTGACGTGCTGGCCAGGGGAAAATAGGTATTAATGACTCGCTATTGCCACTTATTCTTGGAGGTACTTACCAACCTAAAACATACTGCTCGTAGCAACTATAATTGATAATCTGAAAATGAAGTAAATGCTGGTGTACTGTTGTCCAGTACACTGTCGTTAGTGACTAAGAAAACTATCTGCACTTACATCCGTTACACCCTATATAATAGTGTTGTCGGCTATGATCTGCAGCACTGTCAGATTGTTCACTGGCATGCACTTGTGTACAGGAATGTATCGTCGTTGGACGATCGTATGAAACTGAAGAAAAACTTAGACTTTTTCCTGGTCTTTGTCCCGTATCTTCACGTGTTCGAAAGGTTATCTTTTGGATCTGGCAGTGGCAGTGGTCGTGGTAGAGAGTGGCAGGATGTTCCACCTGTCACAAACCCTTTCCACTCCAGGACTGAATTTTTGTACCTCATATCTATGCGTGCAGCGTCACCCCTTGTGAAAGTGTGCGAAAGTTTTGTAAATGCCTGCCTGTCGTGTAACTGAGGCGGGACGTGGCTCCCATTTTCATTTCATTTATTACATGTTTAAAAAACTGCTGCCTATTTTAAAAAACAGGTTGCATATTTTACAATTTTACATGATGCAGTACACTGTTCCATATTCATCACAAAATTTGTTTTGAGCTATAAAACAAGAGTAAAAATAATCAGTTAATACTGGTATAAAATGAACATAATTTGAGGAAAAGAAAACAGAAACAATTTGTTTATTTAGGAAGAAGCTAATAGATGATAGCACAGCTTTTTAATAGGTGTCCCACTTCCTGGCTGTTCCAAGTGGGGCATCGGAACAAGTTGGAGCTAGTCCCAGATGGAGCAATAATTTGCTTAGATGTAAGTATAAATTGTATTGAATTACGTTATTTACAATTTTGTAAAAAAATGTTCAAATATTTGTGAAATCTTATGGGATTTAATTGCTAAGGTTATCAGTCCCTAAGCTTACACACTACTTAACCTAAATTATGCTAAGGACACACACACACACACACACACACATATACATATATGCCCGAGGGAGGACTCGAACCTCCGCCGGGACCAGCCGCACAGTCCATGACTGCAGCGCCCTAGACCGCACGACTAATCCCGCGCGGCTACAAATGGCTCTGAGCACCATGCGACTTAACTTCTGAGGTCATCAGTCGCCTAGAACTTAGAACTAATCAAACCTAACTAACCTAAGGACATCACACACATCCATGCCCGAGGCAGGATTCGAACCTGCGACCGTAGCGGTCACGCGGTTCCAGACTGAAGCGCCTTTAACCGCACGGCCACACCGGCCGGCTGCGCTGCTACAATTTTGCATTATAAATAATAAACTGGTATACATTTTCACATTAATTTCACTATTATAGTCCAGTTTCTAGTAATGCATTATGGAAAATGATCTATTATTGGAAATTTACAGCTTACACGGCATTTGACAGTAGTATGACATTCTTGAATAATTACTGGCATTGGTAACGGTAACACCGACCACTTTTTAAACGGCAATCGGTGCTAACGTTAAACCTCTGCGACGAATTTTTTAGAAAGTTGTGACCATGAGATACCCTAATGGGAACAGAGCAATCAGACTGGAATTCGCTTCCGAAACACTCCAGCAGAATATAACCAACAGTAAACAGATGAGTCAGGAACAAACGTTATCCCAGCACTAAAGCAAGATTTAATATTACGTATTAATATCGGTCGCCAGCCTACTTAGGCATTCTTGTGTCAAGCAATATAATAAAGCAGAAGGCAGTGCTAAGGCTAAACCAACCTTCATTGACACACACATTAAACTCTTTCTTTATATTTGTTCACACTGCAATACAGTAACCTAACCTTGCAGATAACTGTACTACTAACTTGGAAGTCAGAAAAACAAACGGCCAGTGGGATAGCAAACAGTAACATATGCCTCTCAGCAACACGTACCTTAAATGAAGTAGACGCAGCAGTTTATAGAACCAGTCACCAAGACACATGACACTAATAGCAATACTAAACAGAGTAGAGCATGAAATGATACTGACTTAAATCAGGCGGTATGTTAATGATCTCTCTGTAACATCATTTCTTAGTATAGGGGTCTCTATGCCTGTGAATTAACCGACTTGCAATAGAATAGCTAACACAGTAAATATTCCTTTCTTAAGCTCAGTTTGAAGCAATTAATCGGAATGCGAAACTAACTACAGTGGCTCTGAAGGAGCCTTTGCTTTGCTTCATTAACTAACGAGCCCTCACAGGAGGGGCCCTTAAACTTTCATAGTTTGATGAACCATGCTCAATAACAAAACTACACAAGTATCCATGAGAAATGGTAAGTATTCTCATCAATAATTATTAATTAAGTAAAGCACAACAAACTATAACTCTTTAAATAACAAATTTGCTTTGATAATCAGTCTTCTAATGTTCTCAAAATATAGTTGGCTGTGGAAATGCCAAAACAACATTAAATTCAAGTTCAAACACTTTCTCTTGAAATGAAAGCTGATATAGCAGGCCGGTGTGACCGAGCGGTTTTAGGCGCTTCAGTCTGGAACCGCGCGACCGTTACGGTCGCAGGTTCGAATCTTGCCTCGGGCATGGATGTGTGTGATGTCCTTAGGTTAGTTAGGTTTAAGTAGTTCTACGTCTAAGGGACTGATGACCTCAGATGTTAAGTCCCATAGTGCTCAGTGCCATTTGAACCATTTTGAAAGCTGATAAAACTTTGTAATTCTAATCAAAGTGCATAAATGCAACATTTAATAATCTTTTTCACTCCAAATCAATATTATTGTTCTTTTAACTATAGACTTTACTATTTTCAGGCAGCTTTTCAGGTAAGGCAAATTATTTCACAAAAAGACTGCAGATTGATTTAAAAATGGACTGGAAGTGGAGTATTTCTCAAAATATAAAACTGAACTTTAAACACATTAGAGAACAATCACAACTATTTTTACAGCTGTCAAATAATTCTTTCCTTAATAAATTAGGACACTCGTAATTAAATTCACTAGGATAGGATTCCTGTCCGGGTTTGTGATTTGGGATAATTATGGGTGTAAGATAGAGCTTTAGCAATACCACGATTATGATTACAATCAATCAAATTTGAAAAATACCTGGTCCACTTACAGAGTACCAAATATAAAAAATTTAGTGGAATGCTGGTGGCACTGGTGGCGTAATTTGCAGTGGCTGTTAACATGGCGGCGATGTAATCATGGTAGTACTGTTGGCCTCGCCCTGCTACAGATCTTCTTGGAGTCGCAATTATATTTTTACAGGGCCTAAAATATGCCATGATAGTTGTATCAGCAAATGCAGCATCCAAGGCCCATAAATATTGCTCTTAAGCTCCTCTGGCCTCAAAACCCCAAGAGCATGTGCCACAATGATCCAGTACTACTAGAGAGATGTGAACCACAGCACTGCTCAGCCGACTCCTTTCCGTCACAAAGGAGGAGTTGCAACCTGCGCGCCAACCACACCTTTTTCACTCCGCCAGGCTACTTCCGTAGCGGCTGGGTTTCCCCCACATCTTTTACATTCAACAATACATTGGCAAACTATGGACGAAGTCATTCACAGTACATTATATAACAATCGTTCCAGTAGTTATTTAAATCCACAAGCACAGTTTAAAGAACATCGTTCAAAAAGTTCTCATAAATGAAATATGTAGGCATAGTCAAAGAATTTCCATGACAGATACAACACTCTACATAAGCAACGCTACAAATTGACATAGAAATATCAATACAGATACAAAATAGGTCTTAAATAGGTGTTACACAGTGTCATGGCTTTTCCTGTGGGAGGGAGCCTCGGAAGTTCGTAGAGTCTCGCCTCGCCAGCAAGTTTTAGCTCGGTGTATTTCTGTAATGTAAGCCGTTACGAAATTAGACTTACCAATTATTTAAGCTTTACGTATCTATAGTCAATCCTTACACATCTTTTATCGTTGGATAATGCTGTATACATACTTTATTTTTCCATTGTTCTATTATCTGCTTTTACATTGTTCTACGCATCCACGTTGTATTTTTTCTGAGTTTGTTGAGGCACCGAAGTCAGTGGTTGCGCTGTTGGCGGAATCGCTCCATCTGTTATGTTGTCTTGTAAGGGGATTCCCTATTCTCTGTCTCATGTATGGCCGTTCCTGTCTATATGCTGTGTGGAGCGCTTGTGAAATATTGTCTGTTATGGTGTTTAGTTCTAGCCAGGCATCCGGCTGTCTTATCCTTTGTCGTATGTCATTGTCGTGCTGTTGTGGTCGAATGTCGCAATGTAACGTGACGTGTTCCGCTGTGCCGATTTGTCCACATGTGCATATACCTGTATTGCTTAATCCAACACAACAGAGATGATGTGGGTACGGTCCGTGCCCAGCATGAAAGTGGACCATACCAGGTGTCGGATCTACATATTTCATGCGCATTCGTTCTCGGATGTTCGGGAAGAATGTGTGGATTCTGCATCCTTTGTCGTATTCGTCTGCCCGGTGTTATTTCGCCATTAAATTGTTTCTTGTCAGTTATATGTTGGACTGTAATTTCCTGTACATTTCGTGTCGTCCCTTTTTCATCCTGTATGCTGCAGCTCTGAAACGTACTGTAGTGTCTGTTGGGTACACATCCAGGACGACGCATAATGGCTCCATAGATGCCGTCCCAAACGATTCTGACATTCTTAAAAGGATGCTTCTCTGTCCGCGTCGTACTATGGTTTTGTATGTATGGTATCGATAGCAACGATGCCACGGCATAAATACATGTTCTAAAGTTGGCACTACGACAAACACCGAAGACACCGCACTCTATGAGCTCCGTTCCTGATTCTGCCCACTTGATCAAGAGCAAACGGCCGGGACACTTAGCTTCAGCTTGAGACTGTGCTCATCTGTACAAGTTATGTATGCCTCTGTATATATATTCAGGCTCCAGTAAACCACTTTTACTTAAGTGCAGTACCGACGTATTTTTCCTGCTCCTACCCACACGCCGCCTTCCTCTACGTTAGGTAAAGACGATGGGCCCATGTGTGTCGGAAGTTCCATGCGGCTTTTCGCGGATGATGCTGTAGTATACAGAGAAGTTGCAGCATTAGAAAATTGTAGCGAAATGCAGGAAGATCTGCAGCGGATAGGCACTTGGTGCAGGGAGTGGCAACTGACCCTTAACATAGACAAATGTAATGTATTGCGAATACATAGAAAGAAGGATCCTTTATTGTGTGATTATATGATAGCGGAACAAACACTGGTAGCAGTTACTTCTGTAAAATATCTGGGAGTATGCGTGCAGAACGATTTGAAGTGGAATGATCATATAAAATTAATTGTTGGTAAGGCGGGTACCAGGTTGAGATTCATTGGGAGAGTCCTTAGAAAATGTAGTCCATCAACAAAGGAGGTGGCTTACAAAACACTCGTTCGACCTATACTTGAGTATTGCTCATCAGTGTGGGATCCGTACCAGATCGGGTTGACGGAGGAGATGGAGAAGATCGAAAGAAGAGCGGCGCGTTTCGTCACAGGGTTATTTGGTAACCGTGATAGCGTTACGGAGATGTTTAGCAAACTCAAGTGGCAGACCCTGCAAGAGAGGCGCTCTGCATCGCGGTGTAGCTTGCTCGCCAGGTTTCGAGAGGGTGCGTTTCTGGATGAGGTATCGAATATATTGCTTCCCCCTACTTCTACCTCCCGAGGAGATCATGAATGTAAAATTAGAGAGATAAGAGCGCGCACGGAGGCTTTCAGACAGTCGTTCTTCCCGCGAACCATACGCGACTGGAACAGGAAAGGGAGGTAATGACAATGGCACGTAAAGTGCCCTCCGCCACACACCGTTGGGTGGCTTGCGGAGTATAAATGTAGATGTAGATGTGTTGGCTGCAAAGCTCAGAATGGACTCACACAAGGTGATATGGTAGATTCGTATCATTTGTAGTGGTAATCCAAACTGTGCTGTGTTGAGTTTGGCAAGTTCATGCATCAGTTTCGTCACTTTGTCAGTCGCGAGTTTTGCGTGGTTTTAGAATGAAAGTTTTCCGTCAACATATACTCCGAGGTATCTTGTCGTAAGATTTTGTGTGGTGATATTGTCAAGTCTGGTTGTTAGGTTTCTTTGTAATGGTCCCTTTAGCAGCTGGTAGACAGTTTTGTTGGCTGTTATTTGAAATTTGTTGTTGTTACACCAGTTATTTACATTTTCCAGTATATGCGTTGCCTTTAGTTCAAGATTTGCTCTTGATCTGGTCGATGTAATTACCATTACCTCGTCTGCAAACGAAATTACTCCTGTCATCCTGTTTTCCTCATCAAGTGTGTTTAAAAGAGGTTCTATAGCGATGTCCCAGAATATGGGGCCGCATATGGACCCCTGTGGACGGCCTTTCGTAATTCTTTAGAGGACCCTCTGATGGCGTGTACGCCGTTATACATCTCTATTGTTGCACTAATCTAGGAGACGGTAATATAGCGATGTGGGTATCTACATTTCCCTTAATCTTGCAAATAATGCAGGCCACCAGAGGTTATCAAAGGCACCAACTCTTATCAGTTAGCATCGCAGCTTCATATTAGTCTTCTGTCGTTTGTATTTTTGCAGTGCATTGTTAATGGCGTCATGTATAGATTTCTGTGGTATAAACTCGAATTGGTGAGTGTAAGACCGAAGTGCTGTCTTTGCGACTGGAGTTAGTCGCACAGCAGTCTTTCCTGAACTTTAGTCAACGCGTTTATCAAGTAAATTGGTCTGTATTTTCTTCGGATCCGTCGTGTCTCTGTCCTCAGTCTTCTTGATGATTGTGTAAATTGAAAGTGGAGAGGGGAAGAAAGAAAAGGAAAGAGGAGGGAGCACTGCGGTCAGCTGCACTGGGACATTACGCGGAATCAGTGGCGACCAGTGAAAATACGTACTGGACCAGGATTCGAACCCGGGATCTCCTGCTTACGGGGCAGGTGTGTTAACCAATGTGCCATATGGGACACAGTGTTATCGCAACTGCACAGGCCATCTCGAATCGTCTCACGGCCGATCCACACTAGAGAGCCTGTATACAGAGAGAGTGGCCATAGGTGAAGTTGCCCGTGATTGGTTGATTAGCTTTGGCAGAAAAATGGCGCCAAACGTCTCTCGCGCTTCCTATGTTCGCCGTGATTTTGAGTTGAAGTTCAGAGGACTTTTGGAAACGATTAAAAGGTATTTGAATTATTGAGAGACTTGTTATGCATTGTGCATGCATGTTCGATTTAGTTGTATATCGTTGTTCGTCAGGATAGAAGTCAGGAGCGGAGGGCGTTGTAAAATGAAAATTAATTGAGTGGAATGGACCCAGTTTATTCTTGTAATTATGGTACAGTGGTGCCTACGTAGGGCCGAGCAGCCCCAAGAGGGGTTGCCGTCTGCTCATCAGAGAGGCAGAGACTAGAGGAGCGACTACTCGGGGCCGAGGTCAGAAGCTAAGAGAGCGCGTAGCTGTTCCCAAGCCGCCCTCGCCGCTCCCGGCCGCGTCCCCACGTGATCACACGATTAGTCTCTGATTGGAGGATTGATTCCGCCAACGCGCCTTGCTAGTAGCGTGCCCCCGTCAGCGCAACCAACCCGTGGGACTTGAGTCTGACCGAGGAGCACGTGGCAGGAATGTGCCGACCATGGTCTTCCGGCCAGCACCTTCCACCACAGTATGCCCAAGCCAGCTACGGCCGAACATTATGCATTGAAAATTTATTTAAATAAAATTTTGTCGGCAATGATCCCTCTTGGGGGTCTCCTCCCTGCACATCCTTTCCCCTTTCGAAGAAGGCTCTCTGGATGAAAATGAATGAGCTTATTCTAATCGATTATTCCATTTAAAAAATATATGATCATTATGAAGGGTCCCATAACATAGTGATATCAATATGTGCAAATGTTACAAAGTGGCCTGAAGGGCCTGAAGGAAGGCTCTTGAATAACAAACTTGTGAAGTTGGTGCGACGGCAGTGGGGCGGCGCCATGCTGTGAATGTGTGTCGGCGGTATCAGTGGTGGTGGGTACCCAGGCGATGATGAGGGGCACCGGAGCGCAGCACACTGAAACACTCCACCCTCGTGGGGGTGAGAGAATGCTCCCAGGCCTAACAGTCACAAGGGGGTTTTTCCCCGTAATATTACTTTGAGTTCTTAAATCTAGGATTACAATGGTAATCGCCCAAGTGGGTGAATGAGAACATTACAAAATGACAAAAATTTAAAGAGAAAACAAAATGACTTACATGAGGGTTAAAACTCGACAGTTAAATTGTGATTCCATAGACTTTACATAGAAATACAAATCCATTACAAAATTAGTTCATTGACCTGACACCTAGACTACAACTTAATTCTAAGGGGGGGTCATGCCTGATCGCATGCACCAAAGTTGGCAGGTAGTTTCAGGTGTGATATTCACCTTCAGGTTGTGGGGGTGGTACTACTTCTCGGAAGGAAGTGAAACATTTGCAAAACCCTGTTTTACAGAGTATCCAGGATACTATAATCAGAATCATTACAATGATGATTACCGAACCAGCGCTGGGTAATACAATGGTGGTTAATCGCTTGGTTTGGTGCCAATCAGCAATATGTGAGGCCACTCGGTCAAGAGCAACTTGGTTGTGTTCCTGGGAAAGGAGATGATTGATCGATTGGAGTAGATCTGAATCATTGGTATTCGGTAAATTCTTCAGCTTCTCATGGTGATGGATTTTAAAAGAGAGTTCAGGAAGGTATAAGGTAAATGTGGGAATGGTGACATGAAAGGTGGAGTGCAATTGAGCTGATATGCTCATAGAAGCAGCGTATACGTCACATCTTGAACTATTGTACACTAGGCCACTGTTATTCAGTGTTATCCGGTACGATTCAGTCTCTGACATTGAACGGTGACACACCAGGGTGGCGGTGACAGTCTGTGGAACAGCGAACAGAAAACTGTTGCCAACAGGCTGAATTATTGGTTGACGAAATGAGACTAGAACACGAGGACATGGAGGTGTAGTAGTTCCAGCTAAAAACAGTGACATCTCGCACTCAGTAGTGTTAGTGTGTAAAATTAGCGTGGAACATAAGTAATGTGTTGTATGGAAGCAACGGGATAGTTCAGCGCGAGTGAGAGTGGCGTGAGCTTGTCGATCCCGACTAACTATTAAAAATTCTTGAGTCTGCCAAACAACATGGTGATGAAGGGTAGCCCAAGAGACCGGAAAATTGTATATTTGATTGCACTCGTATTCGCAATTTGCGCACGTGATTGGCAACCTCATTCGCATCCGAATACCGTCAGAGTTACGGGTAAGTCGGACCTCCAACGCAGCATAGTAAAAGGGGAGGTTGCTTTCCCGCACGGCATAAAGCATTTGTTCAGGGGCCAAAATTTGCGACGACACATTGTGTAGCATGTGCAAGAAGGGCTCTGAGGGTAACAGATGTGGACTGAGCTTTCCTTGCAGTCCGAGTTGAATGGCCGAGTGTAACATGTGCACGTGTAACTGTGCTGTGTGTATATTAAATAAAAGAATCTGCGTGGTCTTCATAATGTCCAATGTGATAGATAGATTACGTAATCCCGAGCGAAGATGAGTCCACTCTTGGTTAAAGGATTGTTCAAGTGCACCATAGTGTCGTGTTAATCTGTCGGCTACAACTTGTATTTGTCTAGTTGTGGCTAACAGGTTATTCTCAAGATGTGTCAGGCGCACCTGTTGATGTACCAACACTTCGTGATTAACTTGTGTTTCCGAAAGCGCTTGCTGTGTGTCCAAATCCCAGCGCTTTGCGTCTGTTTCGTCAGGAGTCCCAAAGACAGATTTTAATAATGTACCTCCAACGGGCAACCAGGCTCGTTTGAAACGAGGCAGTGGTACAGCATCCCTAATACTGTTCAACTGACTTCGAAGGGTTGAAATAATTCTAGTCACTTCCCACAAAGATCGGAGAAACTCATGTTCCTTCGTCTGCGTCAAGAAGGTTTCATATTTTGACAATTGCTGAGCTGTATCATATAAAGCACGGTCTTCCTCTTCTAATAATGTTAGGTTGACACCAGCTAACACAATAGCATAATGTGGAGTATGCACCAGATTGTGACGACGTCCAAAAAGCACGCCAGATGTGGAAGGGTAGACGTGAAATGGAGGCGCCTTAACGGCGACGACGACAACCATTGAGATTAACATGCTGCCCATTGCGGATGATAAATTGACAGCCATTTGAACGGAGGTTGCTTTCAGCTTCCAATGTTGATAACGGTCGACTGCGAGAGAAAGTATTAGTGCCCCTAGAAGTAAAAATTTCCTGGCTTACTTGATGAGTAATTCAGAGATGACGGAGGGGGTACAACGTTGTAGCAATAATTACCTGGCAAGTAGCGACGATGGACCCGTTCAGTCACGCTTACTGATGAAGAAGGCCACGAAGTAGAATCACGGCAGGCAACCAACAGTTTGGCAGCCGTGGGAGTAGCAAGGCGGCAAGACAATGGTGTAATTCGACACCGAGTATCCGCTGATCAATCACGCGTCAGCAAAAAAGACTCTGAACGCGGAGGCAGTACTACGCAGCGCAGACTAAGCGTAACTCGCTGGAAAAATTTTTCTACCTGCTATGGGACGAAGGCCAAGTGTCATCAATTAATTTGAGATTTTGTACGAAGAAAGTTTTTTTTTTTTTTAAATGAATAAAATGAGAAGGAATCCTGTGATCGCGGTGTAAACCTGCACAGCCTAGGCACCTCCCACGCATTGGCCACTACGCAGGGGCACCCCCCCGCTAAGGTTCGACACGGCGAGACAGGTGAAGTACTTCATAAATTTCAGAAATAATATTGAGTGGTTTTTCAGCTGTAGAAAACCCGAATGAGGGTAGGACAACTCAAGTTAACTCAATAATCAAAGGATCTGTACTTACAGAAGTGGTCAATAGAGAGATTAACTGTACTGAAGTCGGAAATGAATGTTAGCGAGAGCGAGTCTGTTGCTCGTGAATACAGAGGCTGGGTGTGAAGCAGTGGAGGCGGCGCAGCGCAGCTTTATCAGCGCTGAGCCGGCAGAGTGCTGAGCTCAGATAACAGCGTCAGAGAGCGCTGTACGTACTTCCCTTTCCTCTTCCGAAGAGCGAAGGGCATAAACCATAAAAGCCTTGTTCATGTACTTAGTATATGACAATAGAGGTCTGGTAACATCAACAAGTTACACCAAGGTAGTGTGGATATGAACAGTGTGTGTGTGTTTTGTTAGTTGTTATTGGGCGTATGAAGTGTTGTGTAAATGTGTGACTAACGGTAGCTGATGGCGGATACGAATTGAAGGCCAATAGGTGCTATCAGAGATACTTCCAGTCGAGAAACAATGAAACTTAAAAGGGAATACCGAATATAACACAAAAATAGCGTATAACCATAAAGTGTACTAACATTAATCATAACTATAAATTGATAACAATAAAACATGACAATGAAGTAATAATAATTGACAAGAAATAAAATAAAGGGAATATTTCCCGAACATAAACTTCCGAATCGGATACGAAATCCGTCAGGGGAAGTTGTTTTTTGTTTTAGTCGGTTGACGAAGTGCATAAGGGACTACGTCAGTAAAATCCGACAGTGTGTGTATATAACAACATTGTTCTTAAAAGTGCAGTTTGCACTGTCAGATGGTGAAAAGCAACTAATCCGTTCAGCAACGGAAAAGGCTGCCATCTGGGGAACGGTATCTGAATCTTTGGCAGAATCCGATGATTTTGCAATGGAATTGCCATCTAGAAGAAGGTGGCGTTGTATAAAATGTAATAAAAGAGCGTCTGGGGCTCAGTTCATTTGTGGTTGAGTGCCAAAGGCGTAGTGTGAGCGCAAATTGTCTCACGGTAATTGATGTATGAATTGTTTTGTGGTCAACCGAGGAGCCTAGGATTCGGTGACGTGTAAGTACAAGTTCGCGGTGCGTATGAGCTACCTGCGAGTGACTCGACTATTAAGTTCAGCAGTGCATTAGTGCAATCTGCAGACTTGGATTGATGATTATATAATTTGCAGGGCAATGGGGCAACCTGCGGACAGTGCTAAGGCAACCTGTCTAATAATTGAGGGGTAGGCAGTGCATTGGAGCTATCTGCGATACCGTGGTTCAGCGGGCCTAAGGGCGTCCGTCTGACTTAATAAGAATTAGTGTAGGCACATGGGTTTCCTGCGATACATGTAATAAAAGTATCAGCGGCGTTATTAGCGATCTGCTGTACTAGGGAAATGTCGACTGTTCAAGCAATAAAAATAGCTCTGAAGCTAGAATAGCATACATGCATAAATAGCGTCACTTTTTGTGCGCGCAGTACATAACACTACATAAAATGAAAATCATGAACTATAAATCACTAGCGCTAGCATAATGACATAATTAAACACAATGACATATATTGACAGGAAAATAAAAACACAATGATGTATAATAATAATGCTGTAAGTAGTCGGAACGCTCAACGTTAACATGTAACACTGGCCACCTGGGGCTGGCTGCTAGACTGCGTGTGTGTTAGTTTTAAAACTGACGATAACAAATTGAACTGAAAGGACAACTAGGCACAGTTCCCGTAGCGCTTACATCACCGGCTAATTAGAGGCAAAGTACGTATCTCACAATGGATCATCGGCCGATATTGTGGGGCAAGACTGCAACAAGGGAGAGCAATATCTCGGTGTAAATGGTGGTAAGATTAAAAGACCGGTACTGTCGGAAGAGGGTATCTAACATGTTGTAGGGGCCTCCTCATCGACAGAACAAGGAAAACAGGATAGAACAATGACCACGGCGGTAGAGTAAAATAAATGGGGAGGGCAAAAATAACTGCGTAGCAACCAAGGAACAATCGTCCACCGATATACGGCAGCCCGGACGATTGGTCGTTTGTGCCTCGTCAGTAGCGTGAAAAACCCGTGGCATTGCATTGGTTTGCCCATATCTGGCCTTATCCAAGGCAGTTCGATGTGTAAGATGGTTAGGGCTGTAGTTTGTAGCTTACACAATGAATCAAAGCAGTAGTGAAATTTCACTTATAGGATTGGCAGACTAAGGTATGCAGAATAATGCAAATCGTTAAGAACTTCGTGTGATTTATCCAGCTAATGTGAAACAAAACGAGGAAAAGAAATTAAACAATGAATCACATCTATTTAATATTTATGTTAAGATTTATTGGGATGTTTGAATGAATTTTGTTTGCCGTGTCTTCCGGCTGCATGAAAGAAACCAGCTTGGAGCTGTTAGCGAGCGCGCAGCGCACGCGTAGGTGCGGAGTAGGCACCGGCACGTCAGCGGTTATGTGAGACGGCGTGTAGCCGCGAGAGACCGACAAATATCACGCGCTTAGCGTATACCAGAAATAACGATGAATTAGAAATTGCTAATTAGCTAGAATAAGAGTTTTTTTTAAAAAGGCTGTTAGTTATATAAACTGACGGTAAATGCATTGTAGTCTGTCATACACGGAGGATAGGGCAGTAATTTGCGGTTTGTTTTTGTAACTACTAGGACGCGCCGCGTGTTGAGACGCTGGAGGCGGCAGCGCACGTGGTGATAAGATACGTCATCGCGCGGAGCGCTGTTACTGGCTGAGAAGGAATGATGGCCGCTGGCCAGTTCTTGGTGAGGAGGAGGGACAGCGCTGAAGAGGAGGGGAGGCGACAGCTGATGTGTTGCCCAGCCAACAGCTGGTCCCGTAAACAAAGCGTACGAGGCGTATGCATTTCAAGTCCTGGCTTTATCTGTTCTGATTACTTACGATTAGCTGCAGCAAATACAGAACTACGACATATGGTACAATACACTAGACGTCAACGTAACAAGTATTAAGAAAAGCTCGGAGTAAAAATACTCCACATATACTGGTTTGCCAAATAGATGGCAATAGAGGACATTGAAGAACATCATTCGGAGTTAGCAGCCGCGGTTCTGCCAACACCAAGTGTAATGGTTGCATTTGAGGCAAGTCAGTTGCGTGACGTCTAATGCGTGGCATTGCTTGCAAAACGTAAAACATAATCATACATATAAAAATGAGCAAAAATACATGACAGGACTGGAAGTTGACAATTGATAATGGCTGGGAACTCCGTGGTAGTCAGGCACGTCTTGCTTCCAAGTCCCTGGAGAAAATGACTTAAACTAATCTGCAATAAAACATAACATAAAACTCTAACTAGGCGTGATTAATCACGCGACCTCAACCCATAAGGGTGTCGATTCCGCAAAGGGTATCTACAGCACTGTGGAGGTAATCTCCTCCGTTTTTTCTTTCGTCTTTGTTCTACTTGAGGTGGAGGTGACACAGGCGGATCGGGGGCTGCGACCTGTTGTGGTGACACAGCCCTACCGTGGTAAGGTTGCAGGCGGTCAAAGTGCACTATCACCGTACGATCGGTTAATTGCAGTTCTGCATTGACTGGTGAGGTCAACCGTACAATCCGATACGGGCCTTCAAAGCGGGGAGAGAACTTTTTAGTTCGTCCCTTTTTGATTGCCGGGTTTCGTAGTAACACTAAATCACCTGTCTGATAAGTCGGTAAAACAGCATTTTTGTTCTGCCTGTGCAACTGTTTATTAGTAGCTTTGATATTATTCCTCTTTACCTTATACCAGATCGCTTTTAGCCGGCGGGCTAAACCTTTTACTTCCTTTATTTCTACACCTTGAGGTAGTTTGTCTATTTCGAACGGCGAATTCATCGGCCGTCCAAACACAGCTTCGTAAGGGGTATACCCTGTGGATTCATGTATTCGGGTGTTGTATGCAGAAGAAATATACGGTACATATCTGTCCCAATCAGCGTGCGTTTTTGCAACATAATAGGATAACATTTTACAAATTGTACGGTGTACGCGTTCAACGCGACCGTTGGCTTTAGGATGGAAGGGAGTTGTACGCCATTTTTTGATTCTTAATAATTTACAAACTTGTACAAATAAAGCAGACATGAAATTGGTTCCTTGATCCGTTAAAATGGCATCAGGACTTCCAAAAGGTAGTATCACACGATTTACAAATTCTCTCGCCACAGTTTCAGCTGTCATGTCGGGGAGGGGAACCAAAATTAGATAACGTGAAAAGTGATCAATAACAGACAAAATGTATTTGTTACCTTGTTGCGACTGTGGAAAAGGACCTTGGAAATCTAAAGCAAGAATTTCGAAGGGTGAAGATGCCTGAGGAAGTGTTTGCAGCGGCACTCGCGGATGCCTATTTTGTGCTCGTTGTGCACACGGCAGGCAAGATCTTACATACCTGTCCACATCACGTTGTCGGTATTGCCACCAATAACGTGTCGCAATTCGAGCGTTCGTAGCGCGTTTTCCGCTGTGACATGCTTGGATGGTATCATGGCATTGCCGTATTATACGTTGCTGCAAGCATTCCGGTATTACCAAACGATTCCCATGTGGAGTTCTTCGATACAAAATGTCGTCTGTTACTTCAAATTCTGGGAAGGTGGTGTATCTTTGACATTGAACGTCCACCTGCTGTGCTTCTTTTAACTCTTCAATTGATACCTCATCTGATTCAATGACACGCACTTTTCTACTTAACGCATCAGCATTTTGATGCAACCGACCAGGCTTGTGCCGAACTTCAAAATCATATTCTGACAGTTTCATGGCCCAGCGCATAAGTTTGCTGCTAGGGTCTTTAAGATTCAATAACCACTGCAGAGCAGAGTGATCGGTAAGAACTGTAAACTTGCGACCATAGAGGTAACATCTAAAATAATTAATTCCAAAAAGAAGGGCAAGCAATTCCTTTTCTGTAGTACTGTAATTAGTTTCTGCTTTATTCAGTTGACGAGAGGCATACCCAACGGGTTTTTCCTCACCATCTTGCACTTGGCTTAGGACACATCCTACAGCAAAATCAGATGCGTCACAACATAAAATAAAAGGTTCAGCGAAGTCTGGGTAAACAAGTAGAGGTGAACTAGTTAAAATAGTTTTCACTGTTTGAAAGGCGGTCGAACATTCATTCGTCCAAACAAAAGGAGTATCCTTTTTCAACAATTTAGTAAGTGGTTTGGTAATAGTAGCATAATCTTTAACAAAACGGCGGTAATAATTTGCAAGGCCAAGGAAGGATTGTAATTCCTTTAAATTTGTTGGAATAGAAAAAGTGTCTACTGCTTCAGTTAATCGTGGATCTGGTTTGACTCCGCTGGAACTGATGACATGACCTAAATACAGCACTTGTGATTGAGCAAAAGAACATTTTTCTAATTTTAAGCTTAAATTAGCATTTTGCAAGCGCAACAGTACACTGCGTAGATGTTCAGCATGTTCAGCAATGGATTTTGAAAATATGATTATATCATCAAGATACACAAGGCACATAGTAGATTTCAACCCACGTAATAGCAGATCTGCAAATCGCTGAAAGGTTGCTGGTGCGTTGCGAAGCCCGAAAGGCATCCTTAAGAATTCATATAAGCCGCCAGGAACTACAAAAGCTGTCTTAGCTCGATCTTCAGGAGCAATTGGAATTTGATGATACCCACTGCGCATGTCTAATGTTGTGAAGTACCGGCAATTGCCCAGACGATCGAGTGTTTCATCGATCCGGGGTAATGGATAATGATCTGGAGTAGTAACTTTGTTTACTGCTCGCATGTCTACACAGAGGCGATAGGATTTTTCTCCGTCTGTAGACTTCTTTGGAACGACTACAATTGGGCTAGACCACGCACTAGAAGAGGGTTGTATTATTCCTGCTTCTAGTTGCTGTTGTATAGTTTCCTCTACCACTGACTGAAGATGATAGGGAACTCGGTACCCTTTTTGAGCTATTGGCCTAGCATTTCCGGTTGGAATCTCATGTTGGATTAGATCTGTTGCTGGTAAATATTTCCTGTCTTCAAACAACCATGAATACTCATTCAATACTTCATTTATTAGCTTTTGTTCATGCAATGGGAGGTGACTAAGCTTAGCTTTAAACTTATCTGTCAGATGTGACGTGATTGTCAAAAGGTGTTGAGAGGCGGCAGCAGTCTCTTTCTTTTTCAGAGAAGGGGTTCTCATTGGCAACTCATCTTCTATGATAACCTGTAAGCTGGCTAATACTGTACCACGCGGTATTAAAGCTTGCTTGTGACTAAAATTGTCTAAACACACGGGTACGCAATTTTCTTTCTGTACTTGCTGTGCTTTGCACAGGCTACGTTTTACGTGGACCTGCATCTGGTCAAGAGTTTCATTCTGGCAGAGTGGATCTACCAAGAAATGAACCTCTTCGGATTCACGTATCCCGACAGGCACCCAAAGGATCTTTCCTGTGCCTTCTGGTATCTCCACGGGATTATCGGCTTTTAGCATAGTTACGGGAGACTCCGAAACTTGGCAAACGGATCCTTTTTTCCCAGCTCCGCTCGCCCGCAACGTGCAGTCACGTCCAAAACGGTGCACGTTGTCGCCGAATTGGACGGTATTTAACCTATAGTCAATAACCCCCTGGAAATGACGCAGAAAGTCACTTCCTAGGATGATGTCGTAATCCGTGCGCCTGTTTCGTACAACCTCCATCGTAAAAGCATATTCTGTGGAGTCCAACATGAACTCAACGCAACAGCTGCCATCAGGTTTCACTATGCCGGGACCAATACCACTGATATGGTACCGCGGCGGTTGCAATGTTCTTTTATCTCTCTTCGATAAAAATGCCAAGCTGATCTGTGCGCCTGTGTCAATTAGCACGCGTATTGGTTTGCGGCCTCTAACACCATCGACAACCACGCTTGCCACCTGCGTGATTCCCTTATCAACTAGGGGGGGGTCACTATTTTTAACGGGGGCCGGGAGGGGTGGCACTTCCTGCCCCGCGGCCGTTTCCCGAATTCTGTGGTTGGTTTGCATTTCGCCTGGAATTTGCAGGCGGTTGTGGCCTACTATTTGGACAATGCACGATTTGGTGGCCCATGTTCCTACACTGATGACAATATGGCACGCGACATTGCTCTGCCACATGTCCTTGTCTATTACAGCGCCCACACTTAGTATCGTTCGAAAAGACACGTCGGGGCTCACTTTGCCGCGCAGAGACGGCCACAAATCGGCTCGCCTCCTCTCTCAAGAGTGCTATCGCACGGCTTCGTGTAAGGTGCGGGGGGAAGCTACCTTGATTTCGCCCCCTATTTGAGGGTTTATGCCACGAATAAACACGTCTATCGCACGACATTCTGATTCTTCCAACAGAACTTCGTTACGAGCAGAACTGGCACTTAGTGCGTACGTGTGGCATGCGACGCTTCGAATCCTGTCCGCGAATGCTTCTAAATCTTCACCCGTTTTTTGCTTAAGGGTGGAAAGCAAGTCGCGATAGTAACTAGTACCACGTTTGTCTGTATACCTTTCAATCAACCCTGTTGCAAGGGACTGGAAGGTAGGGGCATTTTTCAAGCTCTCGACCGACTGCACGTAGTTCCGCGCTTCGCCGGTGAGTTTCATTCTCATCACGTTTAAGAGAAATTCATCTGGCCAACCGCAAAGCTTTCCGATGTCCTGGATATTCTGGACAAGCGTTTGAATATCCTCGTGCGGCTTTCCAGCGAACGCCGGAATAAACGCTACTGCTGGGAAGCTCTGCACCAGAGTAGAGGTGGCTACTGCCACAGGTGATCCAGCACTAGTGAGTGGTGGAATCACCTGCTTCGGCTGTTCTTCCACTAGCACTGGCTTAGCAACATTAGATTGCGGAGAAGCCATTTTAAGATCATCTATCTGTTGCTTAAGCTCCGCGTTAGTCAGAATTAATTGATTTAACTGGGACTGCAGCGCCAAGAGAGGATCTTCATCCGCTCCGGCTGCTCCTGCCTCCGATTGCTGCCTGGTGATCGGCATGTTACAATAGTGTGGGCATCTACACCACCGTAGCGTCGCTAGCGACTTACATTATTTGGTGGCGTGCAGACGACGGACGGCGGCGGTGTCGACGAGCGGCGGCAGGCGCGTTGATCACGCGTGGGCGCAGCAGGCGGCGGGCGACAGCATGGACAGCTGCGACGGCGGGGCGGCGCGAGGGCCGCACCCCGGACCCAGGCGCAGGCGGTGACCCGTGGCGGCGGCGGCGGCGGCGGCGGCGAGCGTGACTGCATCGCGGACCCTCCTCGGCTCGCGTCCGGCGGCGAACTGCGTCACGCTTGTGGCGCGCTAGTGCGCGGCCACGCACATTCTGCAACGCAGGCGACCGGCTGGCACGTGCATGGCGCGCTGCAGCCTCGCCACGTTCGGTCTAGTTTCCCTTAATTGCTCAAACTCGGACCCCTCATAGTACTCATACTCAACTGATGAGTTGATTTTACAACCGTAAGGTGGGTCGCATCCCACTTCTGACACCATTTGTTCGTCAGGATAGAAGTCAGGAGCGGAGGGCGTTGTAAAATGAAAATTAATTGAGTGGAATGGACCCAGTTTATTCTTGTAATGATGGTACAGTGGTGCCTACGTAGGGCCGAGCAGCCCCAAGAGGGGTTGCCGTCTGCTCATCAGAGAGGCAGAGGCTAGAGGAGCGACTACTCGGGGCCGAGGTCAGAAGCTAAGAGAGCGCGGAGCTGTTCCCAAGCCGCCCTCGCCGCTCCCGGCCGCGTCCCCATGTGATCACACGATTAGTCTCTGATTGGAGGATTGATTCCGCCAACGCGCCTTGCTAGTAGCGTGCCCCCGTCAGCGCAACCAACCCGTGGGACTTGAGTCTGACCGAGGAGCACGTGGCAGGAATGTGCCGACCATGGTCTTCCGGCCAGCACCTTCCACCACAGTATGCCCAAGCCGGCTACGACCGAACATTATGCATTGAAAATTTATTTAAATAAAATTTTGTCGGCAATGATCCCTCTTGGGGGTCTCCTCCCTGCACATCGTTTTTAGTACGTAATTAGCGTTTGCGATCTTAAATAGGAGTTGAAATAATGAAGCGTTTTGTGATGAAATCGGTTGGCCTACATGCTTGAAGTAAACACGTTAGTAATTGTACAGTATTGTTGACATCTGTAATTCTTTCTGCAGACGTTCGTAAACGATGCCAGGTTGTGTTGCATTTGGTTGTTCCAATAGAGGCGAAGGTGGATTTCGCATGTTAGAATTTCCACGCAATGAAGAAAGACGAAAGCAGTGGGCAGTCGCAGTCAACAGGGCTGACATAAATCAAACAGGAGCCTTGTGGAAACCAACCAAGTACTCTCATCTATGCGAAGTAAGTCGTTTTTGCTTTTTACTACATATAAAACAACTTGCAATATACATAGTTAAATTTGAAAACAGTCCTGTAAATTGGCTGTGTGAAAATTATTATAACATATTATTCTTATAAACAAAGGCATTTAACGAATGATTTCGCCATATCGTCTTGTGCTTTTGATTCGGTGAGTGTGTACTCCACTACTGGCCATTCAAAAGTCCCGCCCGCAGTTTGGCAGAAAAATGGCCGCCGTATCGTCCAGTTGGCCACTCTCTCCCTATACAGGCTCTCTTATCCACACTCCCAACGAGCGCGACCTATCCTCAGCCTCTGTCCATTTCCTCCATATTCGCTCTTCCGATATTCCCACAGGAGGTCGGACGTGTTAGTGCATTTGCACTGAAGAAGATTGATTCATTGGCCAGTAGGCCTATGAAATTATATGAATGAGTGGCGTCCGTTCTGTCGGACATGTCCGAGAGAACATGATGCGACAGATGGAAAAAATAATTCACCTCTTTGTTCTTTCAAAAGTCATGGCCACAACTGTTAAAGCATTTATCCCACTGTGAGACAAGATGGTTAATGCCCGCCCGCATGTTGGCAAGGTTGTTTCGACTAGACTTTAGAAGTCTCACTGGGAAACCATTACACATCCTCCATACAGTCGCGATTCCTCACGAAGCGATTTCCATATTTTTTGAGTCCCGAAGAAAGTCATTCGTGGCCGTAGATTTGCTTCGGACGAAGAGGTGGACGTCTGGATATAATCATGGTTCCGTAGGCAACCGCCAACATTTTTCGATAAAAGCACTGACCGTCTTTTCTCACAGTAGGATAAATTTATTAACACTTTTGGCGGTTACTTTTGAAATAATGAACGTTTTACTTTTTACGACCTGACTCGTTTTCAATTGAGTGACACTAATACACCGGGTGATCAAAAAGTCGGTATAAATTTGAAAACTTAATAAACCACGGAGTAATGAAGATAGAGGGGTACAAATTGACACACACGCTTGGAATGACACGGGGTTTTATAAGAACAAAAAAAAAAAAAAACCACATCATATTGCTAGACGCGTGAAAGATCTTTTGCGCGCGTCGTTTGGTGATGATCGTGTGCTCAGCCGCCACTTTCGTCATGCTTGGCCTCCCAGGTCCCCAGACCTCAAGCCGTGCGATTATTGGCTTCGGGGTTACCTGAAGTCACAAGTGTATCGTGATCGAGCGACATCTCTAGGGATGCTGAAAGACAACATCCGACGCCAATGCCTCACCATAACTCCGGACGTGCTTTACAGTGCTGTTCACATCATTCCTCTCGACTACAGCTATTGTTGAGGAATGATGGTGGACATATTGAGCATTTCCTGTAAAGAACATAATCTTTGCTTTTTCTTACTTTTTATGCTAATTATTTCTATTCTGATCAGATGAAGCGCCATCTGTCGGACATTTTTTGAACGTTTATATTTTTTTGGTTCTAATAAAACCCCATGTCATTCCAAGCATGTGTGTCAATTTGTACCTCTCTATCTACATTATTCCGTGATTTAATCAGTTTTTAAATTTATACTGACTTTTTGATCACCCGGTATATTGTGCCTATTCTCGGCAATAAAGCAGCACCTTTACGGTGGTGAAAACTGACGTTCTTCAAGCATTTGTAGTCGAGCGGTCAGAGGTACCTTGTCACGGTTCGCGCGGCTCCCCCCGTCGGAGGTTCGAGTTCACCCTCGGGCATGGGTGTGTGTACTGTTCTTAGTGTAAGTTACTTTAAATTATATTAAGTGGTGTGTAGGCTTAGGGACCGATAACCTCAGCAGTTTGTCACGTAAGACCTTACCGCAAATTTCCAAGCATTTGTATATCATCTAATCATTCGCCGATCTAAAAGAACAGTTAATTGTGCACGAAATTTGGACAACTATGGAAAAACCTAAATCAGGTTGGCTAGGCAGAGATATGAAATCCGTCACCCTCGGATACGAATCTACTGCCTTAACCACGGAGTCACGCACTTCGTACTTCACTCAACAGGAATGAAAAACACGCGTGACTGCTAGTCCTAAAACAGCCATTTGGCTTTCCATCGAGGAGGACTTTCCGAGGTGCCAGCGAGTTCCTTTCATTCTAATTCTTTTCTTTTAATCAGCATAGAGTGCAGTTGGCGCCGGAGACGCATAAAGCGCTGTTTTTACCTACGAAACGCTTCCTCAAGAGAGCAGTCGGAGCAGCGGCTTTTACCAAGATTTCCCCAGGTCCCCATTCCTGCAGAGCGCGCGCCTCAGGATGGGCGTTGCGTGGCATGTACAATTGCGTCTGTGCTTGCCACAGACGGAAGAATCTGTTATTTTCCTCGAGCAGCTTGTAGGACGCAAGGAGCAACCTAGTATAGTCCTGGTATCGCAAAACTAATGAGCCCAACTCTCACATCTCCCTTCCATCTACCAGTCTACTCATTTTTGCATTCTCTTGTGTTTTCGTGTGAACATCGGCTCAGAGCAATCTAATCACTTCGAAGTAATTTACAGGAATTCAATAACATGCGAGTGGACAACTGGAATTAATGTGATGTTTCAATTATGAAAATTATGATTTCGAAATTTCTATGATCGCGGAGAAAGACATGGTAGGATATCAATGTAACGTCGTACATGTACACTCAGTGTGTGTTAGTGTTGTTTGCATTTAGTATCGTCAGCAGGCGTAGTAGGGTGTATAAGGGACGCGAACAGTGTCAGATGTTCAGTGATAAATGTGAATGATATGGAGGTCCTGTGTACTCATGTGAGAAAGCGTTATCAGGGAGGAGTTTGAAATCGGCCTCATTGTGATCCTCCATATGGCCGACTGCTCGAATCATGCAGTATCCAGATTTGTGGGGCATTAGGATGTGACTGGTACATTGCTGGACTGTGTGGGAATATGAGGACAAGCTTACTAGAGATGGGCAAACTCGTTCATCTTTGGGAATTAGATTGCTCTTTTTTGGTAACCGTTCATTTTTACTCGTTCTTCGTTCATTTGTGCTCGGTATATGGTTCTTATGAAAAACTGAAAATTACTAGCATAGGGACTGAAGATGGAAGACGGCAAGAGCACTTGCCTACCCGTTCCCGTTGGTCTCGGTCTGGGTCTCGTTCGGGCGGACTCGTCCTCCTTCGCGTGACCACTCGTCGCAGTTCCACTGCCGACTGCTCATAGTTCATTATCGAGTTGTTGTTCGTTTCGTTTGCTGCGCGCGCCCATTCTAGATCTGTTTCAAACCTTTTTTGAACTCTGAACTTCAGGTTCTTTTCGTATTCTATTCAGCGTCCATGACCGGTAATTAAAATGTATTTTATAATTACGTAAATTACATAAAAATTACATGGTAATACATACATGTTTTCAGGTAACAATACGGCGTATCAGCTTACTTCAATATTTCGATAAACAGCAGAAAAATTCTTTAAAAGGGCAAGATTATTTTGTTATTAGACATGCAAAGGAAGTCGGCACGGCACACACGAGTGGCTATTTTTCGTCTTTTTTTTAGCCGTGGTAAAAGAGCATATTCATTGTTATGGAAGGCAGACTGACTGACAACGTAATGAAGCCCGCGCTCCATAATCGAGTGTCTGGTGTCACATTTTGTAAAGAGAATATGGTAACTACTACAATATTATTTCAGTGGTACAGGATGGCGCACGAAAAATCGGCCCGAGTCCTAGACTGCTCACTGTCACCCACCAATCGTTATCTATTGTTTCGAAGCTGTTGTTTGCATTAACTTATTTGTTATTTCTTTACTGCCTAATTGTTACATGTTTATCTGTTCTGCTCGTAGCGGTCAACAAATCGTACGTGATTGGCGAGCAGTCTGTACTCGAGGCAGGTTTTCCGTGCGCCACATTACATTATTTCACAACGATCAGCCACATAACGCTACAGTTGGCTAAACGAGAGGTTTTTCAGAATTCTGTTATGAATAAAAACGCTGTACTCTAGGGGCCTGAACCTTACAATGTTTGCCGGCCTAAGTGGCCGAACGGTTCTAGGCGCTACAGTCTGGAACCGCGCGACCGCTACAGTCGCAGGTTCGAATCCTGCCTCGGGCATGGATGTGTGTGATATCCTTAGGTTGGTTAGGTTTAAGTAGTTCTAAGTTCTAGGGGACTGATGACCTCAGCAGCTACGTCCCATAGTGCTCAGAGCCATTTGAACCTTACAATGTTTCTGGACTACCTCGGATGACCACCGATGGCGACTATGGTAACGACCTGGGGAGAAGATCGATTCTTCCACTGCTTTGGAGAGACACAGCTGTTGTTCACGGTTTGCGAAGCCATTGGGTACGATTTCAGGTCACGGCTGATAGTGACTGAGAGACCTTTGATGGTACGTTGGTTCGTCAATCAAATCCTGTGTTCTCCCACACAACAGTACCGTAGTGCCATTATTCAAGAAGACAATGCTCGTCCACACATGGTACACATCTCTATGAACTGTTTGTGTGATGCGGAGATACTCCTGTGACCAGCAAGATGCCCAGATCTGTCTCCAGTACAGCACGTATAGGACCAGCTCGGATCTCAACTTCGACCCACTGCCCGCGAGAGGTGACAGTACGTCTCCGACCTGTCACATCTCATTTTTAATATGCTAATTCAATTAATCACAATTAGTCACGTTTTGACCGATCGATTTAATTTTAATACTAATTATAGTATTGACATCAGTGATTGTAAGGTTCAGGCCATCTTTTCCTATTTTTGAACCTTTCCTATTCTTATATTTTGTTTGCAAGCTGAGATCTGGAAAGCCAACAGTTAGCCAAACCGTGGATGACGGGACAAGATCCACGCTGTGAGACTCCCTAGGGACACAGGCGGACTTGTGAAATCCTGCTGCTGGGGAAGGGGTAACAGTTCTGGCATTCCGACTAATTTAACTGTCAGCTCTTACTGTTGTGTTCCGCAACCTGCTGGCAGCCGTCGAAGACTTTTTCCATGAACTGTAGGAATGCAATGCACAGTGAAAAAGTCAACGAAAAATATTAAAACGATGACCTGTGGAGACTTGGCCATAGCAAATAAACGGCCACTTCTACGTCTAGAGCCAGGTAGTAGATTTCCCCACCATGTTATAGTTCTGGGTGGAGATTTTAATTTGCCGGATATAGACTGGGAGACTCAAACGTTCATAACGGGTGGCAGGGACAAAGAATCCAGTGAAATTTTTTTATGTGCTTTATCTGAAAACTACCTTGAGCAGTTAAACAGAGAACCGACTCGTGGCGATAACATATTAGACCTTCTGGTGACAAACAGACCCGAACTATTTGAAACAGTTAACGCAGAACAGGGAATCAGCGATCATAAAGCGGTTACTGCATCGATGATTTCAGACGTAAATAGAAGTATTAAAAAACGTAGGAAGATTTTTCTGTCTAGCAAAAGTGACAAAAAGCAGATTACAGAGTACCTGATGGCTCAACACAAAGGTTTTGTCTCAAGTACAGATAGTGTTGAGGATCAGTGGACAAAGTTCAAAACCATCGTACAATATGCGTTAGATGAGTATGTGCCAAGCAAGATCGTAAGAGATGGAAGAGAGCCACCGTGGTACAACAACCGAGTTAGAAAACTGCTGCGGAAGCAAAGGGAACTTCCCAGCAAACATAAACATAACCAAAGCCTTGCAGACAAACAAAAATTACGCGAAGCGAAACGTAGTGTGAGGAGGGCTATGCGAGAGGTGTTCAATGAATTCGAAAGTAAAGTTCTATGTACTGACTTGGCAGAAAATCCTAAGAAATTTTGGTCTTATGTCAAAGCGGTAGGTGGATCAAAACAAAATGTCCAGACACTCTGTGACCAAAATGGTACTGAAACAGAGGATGACAGACTAAAGGCCGAAATACTAAATATCTTTTTCCAAAGCTGTTTCACAGAGGAAGACTGCACTGTAGTTCCTTCTCTAGATTGTCGTACAGATGACAAAATGGTAGATATCGAAATAGGCGACAGAGGGATAGAGAAACAATTAAAATCGCTCAAAAGAGGAAAGGCCGCTGGACCTGATGGGATACCAGTTCGATTTTACACAGAGTACGAGAAGGAACTTGCCCCCCTTCTTGCAGCAGTGTACCGTAGGTCTCTACAAAAGCGTAGCATTCCAAAAGATTGGAAAAGGTCACAGGTCATCCCCGTTTTCAAGAAGGGATGTCGAACAGATGTGCAGTAGTATAGACTTATATCTCTAACGTCGATCGGTTGTTGAATTTGGAACACGTATTATGTTCGAGTATAATGACTTTTCTGGAGACTAGAAATCTACTCTGTAGGAATCAGCATGGGTTTCGAAAAAGATGGTCGTGTGAAACCCAGCTCGCGCTATTCGTCCACGAGACTCAGAGGGCCATAGACACGGGTTCACAGGTAGATGCCGTGTTTCTTGACTTCCGCAAGCCGTTCGATAGTTCCCCACAGTCGTTTAATGAACAAAGTAAGAGTATATGGACTATCAGACCAATTGTGTGATTGGATTGAAGAGTTTCTAGATAACAGAACGCAGCATGTCATTCTCAATGGAGAGAAGTCTTCCGAAGTAAGAGTGATATCAGGTGTGCCGCAGGGGAGTGTCGTAGGACCGTTGTTATTCACAATATACATAAATGACCTGGTGGATGACATCGGAAGTTCACTGAGGCTTTTTGCAGATGATGCTGTGGTGTATCGAGAGGTTGTAACAATGGAAAATTGTACTGAAACGCAGGAGGATCCGCAACGAATTGACGCATGGTGCTGGGAATGGCAATTGAATCTCAATGTAGACAAGTGTAATGTGCTACAAAATAGCAGGTCAACAACTGGAAGCAGTTAATTCCATAAATTATCTGGGAGTACGCATTAGGAGTGATTTAAAATGGAATGATCATATAAAGTTGATCGTCGGTAAAGCAGATGCCAGACTGAGATTCATTGGAAGAATCCTAAGGAAATGCAATCCGAAAACAAAGGAAGTAGGTTACAGTACGCTTGTTCGCCCACTGCTTGAATACTGCTCTGCAGTGTGGGATCCGTACCAGATAGGGTTGATAGAAGAGATAGAGAAGATCCAACGGAGAGCAGCGCGCTTCGTTACAGGATCATTTAGTAATCGCGAAAGCGTTACGGAGATGATAGATAAAGTCCAGTGGAAGACTCTGCAGGAGAGACGCTCAGTAGCTCAGTACGGGCTTTTGTTAAAGTTTCGAGAACATACCTTCACCGAAGAGGCAAGCAGTATATTGCTCCCTCCTACGTATATCTCGCGAAGAGACCATGAGGATAAAATCAGAGAGATTAGAGCCCACACAGAAGCATACCGACAATCCTTCTTTCCACGAACAATACGAGACTGGAATAGAAGGGGGAACCGATAGAGGTACTCAGGGTACCCTCCGGCACACACCGTCAGGTGGCTTGCGGAGTATGGATGTAGATGTAGATGTACGTCAAAGTGCTGTGCAGTTGGCATTGTGCAGTGTCCAGTGCCTTTTCAGAAGGCAGGTTGGGTGAGGGAACCACTTGAACAGATTATCTCCCAGCAGGATGCAAAGAAAGCTAAGCTATTCAGCTTTTTTCCTGTGCTTTTTGGTTGAATTGTGAAAGCATGTTGCGTCTCCCTGACGCTGAGCACTGGTGAAATGAGGGACGCTTCCACCAACGTGCAAGAAGGAAGCTAATTGGCCACTCTTAAAAATATTGTCGAGAGTGTAAGATCCTGTGCCGTCTTCCGCGCTTTGGTGGGCTAAAAAGGTTGTTGCAGGTTCAAGGCCCAGAACATTATCGAAACAGCAAGGGTGGAAATCCGCCAGATCGGAGAACGATTTTCACACAGTTCTTTGGTGGGGTACGCGGAAGGACGCAATGCAGCGGCAAGCAGAGCTCCAACTTTGAAAGGCGACCTGAGCATTTTCTGACGACTTCCAGTGACATACACCTGCGGCACTGGCAGTCTACGTTTTGACACAATAATTTTGTTGAGAATATCAAGCAGCATCGACTGGTTAGGAAGGAGTGAAGTTAGGGGTTTTCTGATGTTTGGTTGAATTCAGGAAGGCTCGTCCAACACCGAGCGAGCACGAGTAGTTGCACGTTATTTTCACGTCATTTTGCTACGATCTTACAACCACTGCGTGTCAACCACAAGTGTTCAATTGGCTCTGAGCACTATGGGACTTAACTACTGAGGTCATGAGTCCCCTAGAACTTAGAACTACTTAAACCTAACTAACCTAAGGACATCACACCCATCCATGCCCGAGGCAGGATTCGAACCTGCGACCGTAGCGGTCACGCGGTTCCAAACTGACGCGCTTAGAACCGCACGGCCACACCGGCCGGCCAACCACAAGTGTGTTTCATAGAACTGGTATCCTAGGATGTTGATTACATTTGATCCCCAGCTTCTTTTCTCAAAACTTTGCCAAGTTAATTAATACAAGTGTATCTCAATAACTTGTTCTTATTACATGTTTCTTTTATTATGTGCTGAACTAAATCTTACGTTAATGTCATTGATTGACCTATGCACACTGATTATGAGTGGAATAAATTCTGGATTAACTTGAGCCAAGATTTTAATTTACTAGTTAGTCAATCCCTTTTCCATGCAGTATACTTCTATTGATTTTGCGAAGGGCAACACCTATTACGGCCGCCATCCCGTCGATATCGTTAAATCTGTTGCGTGACAGTTATTAATTTAGTAGCTAAGTTAATTGGGGAGCGATTTGCCTGCCAGTATGTACACTGAAGCGCCAAAGAAATTGGTATAGACATGCGTATTCAAATACAGAGATATGTAAACAGGCAGAACACGGCGCTGCGGTCGGCAACGCCTATATTAGGCGCAGTTGTTAGTTCGGGTACTGCTGCTAAAATGGCAGGTTATCAAGATTTCAGTGAGTTTGAACGTGGTCTTATAGTCGGCGCACGAACGATGGGACACAGCATGACCGAGGTAGCGATGAAGTGGGGATTTTTCCGTACGAACGTTTCACGAGTGTAGCGTGAATATCAGGAGTCCGGTAAAGCATGAAATCTCCGACATCGCTGGGGCCGGTAAAAGATCCTGCAAGAACAGGACAAACGACGAGTGAACAGAATCGTTCAGCGTGACAGAAGGGGACTCACTTTGTGAGTGACTGTTACAAAATATTTTCATGCAAGTGTCAGTCCAGCTTCGAAAGTGACATCGCCTCTTACTAAGTTTTCTCTTCTTCCACAGGATAACCACAGCATTTATGAAAAGACTATGCAACATCAGTATGATCTTATTATGAATTTGTTTTTGTAATGCCATTTAGCCTGAAGATGAGGTATTCCCTCGACATATGTCGCAAAATAAATAAGTAATACAATAGTTAACAAAGTTTGTGACTGGTGGCGGTAATTTAAAAAACCTTTACATATACCTAGAATGCCTTGCAACGTGCTGTCGAGCAGAAATCTCCACCCCCTCGTACTCTTACGGATTTATGGACAGCCCTTGCAGGATTCATGGTGTCACTTTCCTCCAACACTACTTCAGACATTAGTCGAGTCCAGGGCACTTTTGGGTGCTCGCAGGGGCCCTGTGCGATATTCTGCAAGTGTACCAGTTTCTTTTGGTCTTCAGTTTATGTGTATGCATATATAGGATGGTAGGGGTATAAGTACAGATTTGTGATCATTGGTACCTTAACATATACCCACTTCAGTGTGTTTTGTTTCCTCTAGTTCTAGCAGTCTTTCTCCAAACACGTCACATAATTTACTACCTGATGTTTTCCGTATGATCTGCACCACTAATGGTAAATGGATTACAACTGTCAGTATAGAATAACCGTTTCGCGTTCACTCGTGCGCACTTCATAACATTACCAGCTGCACAGGGAAAGTAAATGTTAAACTTGCTACGTGTCCTTGGAAGTACTAATTAAAAATATACTATTAGTAATAGCTATACTTATTAGTATGCAAATGAAGAAAAATACTGATGTAATGTTCTTCAGCACACTGTCCGCAATCACCAGTAAAATATCTGCACTTATTTCCCTAACTCCCTGTATATACAGGGTTGTTAAAAAAAAGTCTAATACTTTGAGAGGTGTTAGTACTCATCGAAACAAGAAAAATACATCTGTTAAACATGGCTCCGGAAATGCATACTTTCTGCGACAAAGACGTGTTTACAGGAGGTGATCAATGTGGCGTCCATTCGCGACTATACACCCCTCTGCCGTCCGGCGTAAGGAATGACGCAGCCTTTGAAGTATACTCGGTTGTTGTTGTACCTGCTGAGACGTGACCCTGTAGTGTCTGAACATCGTTGATTGGCGTGGCGTAGACAAATTTCTTCAAGTGCCCCCATAACCAAAAGTCTAGGGGACTGAGGTCTTAGGAACGAGCAGGCCAAAGTGTGGGGGGCCCCCCGACCAGTCAAACGGTCCTGAAATGTCTGCGTCAGACGTTTGCGCACATTGTGATAAAAGTGTGCTGGTGCATCATTGTGTATGAACCACATTTGTATTCGTTGCTGCAGTGGCACAGATTCCAGCAAGGTAGGCAGTACATTAATGAAGTAGTCCAGATAATGCGCCCCAGTTAACCTTTGTGGTAGTGCGTATGGCCCTCTTAATCTATCGCCTATTAGCCTACCCATATGTTGATTGAGAATCGGTATTGATGCCCTCTTTTCTGAATTGGTTGGGGATTTACATCTGCCCACACATGCTGATTATGGAAATTCAGAACACCATCTCTTGTGAACCCTGTCCCATCGGTAAATAAAATCTTGGATGTGAATAGTGGCTCTGTGGCACCCTTTTGCAACAGCCATTGACAGAACCGCCGTCTGCCATGATGATCCTCTAGCCTTAAGGGCTGAACGCTCTTTAGATGATATGGGTACATCAGTTGTTCATGGAGTACCCCAGGCAAGAGAGTGAGACAAGCTTTGTGCTGCTTCTAGTCGTCGCTCACTGGTCCCAGGGGTTTCTTCCACCGAACGTAGCACGCGCTCCTCTATGTCAATCGTGGCCTTCCACTGTCAGTCTTCCGAGTTGCCACGGCACCTGTGTCCTTCAGACGCAGGGAAAGTCTGCCGAACAGCTTATCAGAGACCACGCAGCGCTGTGATAATTTTTCATCTTAGAGGGCATAAGCTCGCACGCTACGTCCGTTTGCTAAACCATAACAGAATATCATATCACTTGTCGAGTAGCATGCTACCATTGGTAACAAGTGGTGGAAGAAAGAAAAATGTAAATGCATTACACCAAGTGTACGTACAGACAGCGCAGTAACATTAAACACGTAAGTGAATCCGCATTTGGAAGAAGGTAAAACACATACGCACCTAGGATTGGCAGTACTGTCGCCGGCCGGTGTGGCCGTGCGGTTCTAGGCGCTACAGTCTAGAGCCGAGCGACCGCTACGGTCGCAGGTTCGAATCCTGCCTCGGGCATGGATGTGTGTGATGTCTTTAGGTTAGTTAGGTTTAATTAGTTCTAAGTTCTAGGCGACTGGTGACCTCAGAAGTTAAGTCGCATAGTGCTCAGAGCCATTTGAACCATTTTTTGGCAGTACTGTATAATAAGGCACACAAACACGACGAAACCTAACGTAACCTACAACAAAACTCTAACCACACAACTGGCTGCAGACCACCTAGTGGTAGGTAGAGCACTGTGAGTAAGACATCGTAATACCCTGCCAACACATTTGACAGATTGTCAATGCAACGAATGCGCAACCAAGCGTCGCGCAACCCCTCCTATAAACGTGTTTGTCTTGGAAAGTATACGCTTCCGGACCCATGTTTATTGGACTCGTTTTTCTTGTTTCGATGAGTTGTACCACTTCTCAAAGTATTAGACACTTTTTTTTAACACCCTGTGTACAACCAGGTCTCTCTCCTATGGGTCTTCAGCGAATTTTCTCTGGTGTTTCGGCGGATACTTGCAGTTTCGTTTTTCCAACGTGCAGTTGGAGTCGACCCACACAAATCCTGCTCCTTACATCTTGCATACAATGCCCAGCATCTTACATGCCCATTTGAGAAAGCGGTCGCAAATTAATCTAGTGCGTTATTTGTTTGATCAGTTAATAGGAAAAGTAAAACACGAAGAATAATCGGTTTTCCAGCAGCGACAGGGCAGCGCTTCTGCATGGCGGTAATAACGTGGGCCCGGCCGGCACTATCGCTGCTGGCTACTGTCCCTGTTAATACACGTCGATGAAAGGAATGTCGCAATAGACTAATTTGTGACCACTCTGTGGAATGGGTACATAAAATTTCAGTTTAAAAATGTTGTTCCTAACGAGAAACAAACCGAAGCTATTCATCGACGCTGGACATCGTGTGAAAGACGAGAAAGTGGTATTTATTTGTGCTGACTCCAAGCTACACGCTGCAGAAAAGGAATTGCAGATATCTACAGAAATTCCAGAGAAAATGCACCTACTGACTCTTAGGAGCCACACAAAAAAATGTGAAAAATGCAGTTGGCCAGGGGTCCACCTACGTCAGGGGCTCATACAATGAGCAGGAGTGCGTAATCAATAAAGGTCAACGAACGTCACCTTCAGCACAAAGTTAGAGTTAAATGGCAAATGTAATTTTTTTTAACGGAAATGAATACTGGAGTTAGTTTCTCATGGCTGACTTGACTTCACTTTTCTATCTAAATCTCATACGTTCTGAAATATTAGACTTCAAAGGATGGCAATGGCGCGGTAGCTTCTGCTGTAATGTGCAGGGCAAGGGTTGTCTGCACTGTCCTGCAGCCTGCTGTAGAACGGACAACTACCAGTACGCACGTTCTACCTGCACCATTCAGTCTACTACTGTGTTCTGATCGGGCGTGCTGTACTGCAGTCTGTGTCAAACAGGAAAATACACTGTGACGCATTTCAGATGGACGCAGCCCGGAATCCTCCCGAAACCAGGTAGGTAAGCAGATAACAGGCCGAATCCTCCCAAACTGGCACATTGTATGTTGTATTATAGACAATTATATAATTATCTCTGCCATGTTCCTTATCTCCTTCCCCTGCCCCTCCCGTGTTTTAAACAAAAAATATTGATTCACTTATGCACGCTTTGCGCGTGACCTTGAGCGGGACTTAGTCGCTGGCACTGTGTCGGCTGGACTTCTCAATAAGATAAAAGATAAAGCTTTTAAACATACTCACTATACATGCGAAAAAATTTTACTCCTCCTACTGTAACTTAATATGGTTTCCTTTGCCTACATAACGTTTAGAACTGCTACCTGCTTCAAACCGGATTCGGTCCCATCGTTTTTCAGACCCTTTCGGGCTTGGGAAGATTCGGTACTGTTTTTCTGACCGCGGGAGGATTCTGGGCTGCGCCCTTTCAGATACGGTTCTAACCGTGCTTTTCCTGTTTTGGTGTGGCGTGTGACATTTGTGGTCGCCTCGTCGATATGCTGGTGTTCAGTAACGAAGGAAAACTAGATATGATGTTAATTTATTGTATGTGCCACAGAAATGCAACCAGAGCTGTAGCGGTGTACATTCATCGTGCAAGACGGCAGGTCTTCTGGCCTCTTCATACTTATTAAGAGCGTCTAACTAGCCTATCTTGCATCTCTAAAATCTGGATTTGCATACATGGAAATTGTTATTTAGCTACAGTATTACACTCTCGTGCAAAGTACGTAATCGGATTCTGTGTATCGGCACGTACATGACTGAGAGTAGGATGCATGCTTATCAGAAGTCTGTTCTTCTTTTCACGCTGGAGACGAGGTGCAGCAACAGAACGCCTTGGCCAGGCCAATTGCTCACAACAGCAGCCAGCAGCCAACGGTCATGGGTTGGCGGAGGGAGGGAGGGAGGGGGGGGGGGGGGAGGCGGAGCATCGGGTCACTGGAAACTGCGGACTGAGTTCCGACCCGCACATGATTGGCAGCTCTCTCTTTTGATGTCAAATCTCAGGGGTCAGAGCGACGAACGCTCGCTATTTTTGCAATGGCTGGGAGCAGATTTCTCGCGGAAGCCTCATGTTTTGGACAGGAACGCGCCAGCTCGGCGCTGCAGCTGTGCTACTCTTTGCGATATTATGACGACGATTTGGGATATCCTCGGGATAGCCGATAGAACAGCGCCTCATGTAACACCCCAACTATTATATTCCGTTGGCGCCCGGCGCCAGAAAGCTTCCTGTACGAAGTCCTGGCAGAGGCTATGATAGGCTGCTCGACTGTTACGTCAGTACACGTTCGCAGTCACCACTGGATTTGGCGGGAAGGAATGGTACTGGCGCCCAGGTAGATGGAGTATGGTAGTTGGAGTCTGTACGAATTTGTTGTAAGGCCGTAATTGGCGAAAGCTTTGTTTATCGGCACCGATTGGCCGAGTTCTGGCACAATCTGAGCGGTGGCTCTCTGGGAGCGAGGCGGAAGAGAATTCAGGGAGAGTTGGTTCCTGGCCGCCGTAAGGGTCTGTCGCGTACTTGACCACCTTGCTACAGAGTAGTTTCATTCGCAAGTTCAGTTGTCCAGCCACCCAGACAAACACTTAGGTGTTTCCTTTTTCGCGCTCGTGCTTCGACCAGTCTCCTAGCTGGAGCCAATCTCCATGTAACGCAGCCGACCACGAATAGCAGCCGTCATCAGCCCACCGCTTTGCGTCATACTGTCGGTAATATACGCAGCTCCGGCCAGTAGGGTTTCGGTTGATTTTCCAGCCGCCGAAATTTCTCAGCGACAGAACTACTTTGCCTACTTAGATGATACCGCCGTACTGCATCCGATTACCCACTTGTTTATCGATATTATACATTTCAGCTGTTCTCTTTGCTCCGACTCCTCGTAGTAGAGAAGCACACTACATTCCATTGCAGTATCGTTTGTACTAGGTTCTTGCGAACACCTGTATCAAATGAGGACGATTTACATGTTTGGTTTACTTTAATATACATTATTGTTCCTTGTACAAATTTATTATCAGTTTTGTGTTTCTTTTATCTGTTAAACAGTCACACTCACCAAAATCCTTTCCCATAATCATTTTTGGAGGCGAACTTTGATCAATTAATTTAATGAATAAATTACGAGAGAGGCTAGCCACCCCACGTAGGATTTCTATCAGGGTCATTATAAGATGACATTATTTACGTTGTGCAGATTCAGTATAAATCGACTTGGGTGTGATTTGCAAAACATCGTGATTCTGCCACCTATCAATCAAGGATCCCGCGGTAGCAAACACGAGACTAGTTTCCAAACGCTATCCTGATGTACGACGTCATTCACAGCATACCTTTCGCAACACATCCACGAGTCTCATGGAAACAGGCAGCTGGGCACAAAAAATGGTTCAAATGGCTCTGACAACAATGGGACTTAACATCTGAAGTCATCAGTCACTTAGAACTACTTAAACCTAACTAACCTAAGGACATCACACACATCCATGCCCGAGGTAGGATTCGAACCTGCGACCGTAGCAGTCGCGCGGTTCCAGACTGAAGCGCCTAGAACCGCTCGGCCACACCGGCCGGCCAGCTGGGCACCCAGAAAGCATCAACATACAAGCACAGCGACTAACATTGGCAGTGAAACTGCTGTTCTGGCTGCTGTAGCGCACAATCCTGATGCGAGTGTACGACAGACTGCCCTAGCAGTGTGTGGAGAATTTTACATAGGCATACGTTTCATCCGTATCATACCTCCCTCCATCAAGAATTCCCCCCAGGGGATCCACAACTCTTTTGTGGATACGTGTGTAGCGAGCACGGGACCCCGAGCTAATGTGGCCTTCCTTCTTTTCCGGGCTGCATACCCCCCCTTTCCGTATCCTTCCCCATCCCCCATCTTCGCCCCCCCCCCCCCCTCACCTCTGGCTCTTTCCTTCCCTTTCTCCCCCTCTGGGAGTATGGTTTGTGCCTACGTCCGGAGACGGACGCTTGTAAATGTACCGCACTCTTCGCCTTCCTTGCTTGTTTGTCTTCATCTTTCTTCGTCCTTCTCTTTTCCTTACCTCTTCTCTTTACCTCTTCTCTTTACCCTTCTCTCCGCTGCGGCGTTTGAGACCTCTCTTCTTTCCTTTCCCTGTCTCTTTCTTCCTCCCTGTGCGTGTCTGAAGGCCGACCCCCGCACTTCCATGCGTAGCCGGTGACGGGGTAACGCGTAATTCCCCGCCCCGGGTAGACAGGTAGGACACGTACGTACCCCCTGGTAACGGCCAGGCCCAGGGAGGGGTGATTACCCGAGCTGATACCTTCCGAAAGTGCCGATTGGTCCCTCTGTCCGTTTGTCGGGAGGTGTGACCTGAGGTGTGAACAATCACCTAAGGCGGGTGTGCCCTCGGTGAGGACCCCCACAAGGAAGGAGCGCGCCATCGGAGACGCCGGTAATCATGGGGGATTCTTCCGCAATGGTTTCCTCACCTTCCAGTATGTCTGCTCACAAACGTAAGTTCACTGAGTCTCAGCCACAGACGGTTCTTCCATCGTTGCCACAGTTCCTTGTTGTTTCTCGGTCTAACGAAGGTCACGACTTTTCCACGGTCAACCCTTTCATCATTCAGAAAGGTGTCGACGCAATTGCGGGTCCTGTAAAGTCTTGTTCCAGATTACGGAATGGCACCCTGTTGTTGGAAACACACAGTGCCCTCCAGGCTAAAAAATTGCTGCGTACTTCTCTGCTCCACACCTTCCCTGTCCGGGTGGAACCGCACCGTACCTTAAATTCCTTGCGTGGAGTCGTTTATACACGCTCCCTCGATGGATTGTCTGACGAAGAAATTCAGCACTACCTGTCTGACCAGGGCGTCACAGCTGTTCATCGGGTTATGAAAAGGGTTGACTCGAACATCATTCCAACCCGCACTGTCTTCTTGACATTTGACAAAGTTCAACTCCCATCAAAAATCAAAGCAGGCTATGAGATAATTTCCGTTCGCCCTTATGTCCCAAACCCCACGCGTTGCTATCGATGTCAGCGGTTCAATCACACCAGCCAGTCCTGTTCCAATCCGGCCAAATGTGTTACGTGTGGCAAGGATGCCCATGAGGGTGCTTGTCCACCTCCATCCCCTCGCTGCATCAACTGTATGGGTGACCACGCTGCTTCCTCTCGAGATTGCCCCGTTTTTAAGGACGAAAAACTCATCCAGGAAATAAGAGTGAAGGAAAAGGTGTCGACCTTTGCTGCTCGAAAGTTACTCGCCAGTCGACAGCCCACTGTGCCTCAGAAAGGAAAATACAGCGCTGTCCTTGCTTCTCCTCGGCCAACAAAGGAGGCGGCCACGCAGACTTGCGACCTCACCTTTAGTACCACGGTCGTCAGATCGGCCAGCGCAAAGATCGCCCGTTCAACCTCACCACTTTCGCCTGCCCACTCAATGGCTCACCCTTCGTCGGGTTCTGCTAAATCTCGAGCCCAAAAGTCAGACGCCAAGTCTAAGAAAAAAGAGCATTCTCGTGAAGAGTTTTTACGTACCGCAACTTCACAACCATCGGTTCCTCCTTCATCTAAACATCATACTTCCAAGAAGGCTACGAAGAAACACAGTTCCTCTCCTTCTCCGCCAAGGCGTGTCCCATCTACAGCACCACCTGGCGGAAATCGCCCTCGGCCGTCTTCTGTGTCGCCGAGGCGCACTGCTGGTGGCCGGTCAACTGGCCGATCGTTGGTGGCTGGAGCTGCTCCTGACCAACCTATGGATCAGGATCTTCTGCCTTCGACTGAATGCCATTCCATGCTGTCGGTTGCAAGCTCTGAGCAGTCGTTGGGTTGACAGCACCCTTGGTCACGTTCCTCCACTTTCTGTTCACCCTATGTCCATTATCCACTGGAATATCCGCGGCATTCGAGCCAATCGGGATGAATTGTCGATCCTCTTACGATCCTACTCGCCAGTCATCTTCTGTCTTCAGGAAACAAAGCTGCGTCCCCATGACCGCTTTGTTCTCCGTCATTTTCAGTCCGTCCGATATGACCTCCCCTCTGTTGAAGGCACTCCAGCCCATGGAGGACTCATGATTCTGCTCCACGATACTCTCCATTATCACCAAATCCCCTTAAACAGTTCCTTCCAAGCTGTCGCCGTCCGTCTTTCCCTTTCTGGATATACGTTCTCTCTTTGTACGGTATACATTCCATCGTCCACACCAATGGCACGAGCTGATCTCCTTCATCTTCTTGGTCAGCTTCCACCCCCCTATATGCTGGTTGGGGACTTCAATGCCCACCACCCGCTTTGGGGATCTCCACATCCTTGTCCACGTGGCTCACTATTGCTAGACGTCTTCCACCAAGCGGATCTAGTCTGCCTCAACACTGGGGTCCCCACATTTTTGTCTGCCTCCACGACAAATTTATCTCATTTGGACCTTGCGGTCGGTACTGTTCCGCTAGCTCGGCGCTTCGAATGGTTCGCCCTTGATGATACACACTCGAGTGACCACTTTCCATGTGTTCTTCGACTGCAGCCTCAACTGCCATATATGCGCTCGCGACGCTGGAAGTTTGCCCAAGCCGATTGGACACTTTTTTCGTCTCTAGTGACATTCGATGACCGTCGCTTTCCCAGCGTCGACGATGAGGTCACACATATTACCGACGTTATTCTCACAGCTGCGGAACGTTCAATACCACGCACCTCCGAATTTCCCCGGCGCCCCCCATTTCCTTGGTGGAACGAGGCATGCCGTGACGCAATACGTGAGCGGCGACGTGCTCTTCGCATTTTCCGTCACCATCCAACTTTGGCAAACTGTATCCGATATAAGCAGCTCCGTGCGCGATGCCGTCGCGTCATCCGCAATAGCAAGAAGGCTAGCTGGAAATTCTTTATTAGCTCATTTAACACCTTCACTCCCTCCTCGGAAGTTTGGAGTCGGCTTCGACGGTTCTCAGGCGCGCCTAGTTTCTCCCCGGTCTCTGGGCTCACTGTCGCGCATGATACCTTAGTGGACCCCGTCGCAATTTCTAACTCATTGGGTCAGCACTTTGCTGAGATTTCGAGCTCTTCAAATTACCCGCCAGCGTTTCTCCCGAAGAAACGTGCAGCGGAAGTGCGACATCTTGCTTTCTCCTCTCAAAATCGCGAAAGCTACAATACTGTTTTCTCCATGTGGGAACTCCAACATGCCCTCTCTTCTTCTCGCTCCTCCGCCCCAGGACCGGATGGTATCCATGTCCAAATGTTGCTGCATTTATCAACCCATAGCCTGCGTTACCTCCTTCGCCTTTACAATCGAATTTGGACCGACAGTACTTTTCCCAGACAATGGCGGGAAGCTATTGTCGTTCCCGTTCCGAAACCTGGAAAGGACAAACATCTCCCCTCTAGCTATCGCCCCATTTCTCTCACGAGTAGTGTCTGTAAGGTTTTGGAGCGTATGGTGAATTACCGTTTAGCTTGGTGGCTGGAATCCCGCAGTCTTTTAACACCAGCCCAATGCGGATTCCGAAAGCATCGTTCTGCCGTTGACCATCTTGTTGCTCTCTCCACTTATATCATGAACAATTTTCTCCGGAAACGCCAAACGGTAGCAATATTTTTTGATCTGGAGAGAGCATACGATACCTGTTGGAGGACAGGCATCCTCCGCACACTGTTCTCTTGGGGCTTTCGAGGCCGGCTGCCCCTTTTTCTTCGCGAATTTATGGCAGAGCGCACATTTAGGGTGCGGGTGAACACTACTCTCTCCCGTACTTTCTCCCAAGAAAACGGGGTACCCCAGGGCTCCGTGCTGAGTGTTGTACTGTTTGCCATCGCCATTAATCCAATTATGGATTGTCTCCTTCCTGATGTCTCGGGCTCCCTCTTTGTGGACGATTTTGCGATCTACTACAGCTCTCAACGGACCAGCCTGCTTGAAAGACGTCTTCAATGATGTCTCGATCGCCTCCACTCGTGGAGCATCGAAACCGGCTTCCGTTTCTCACCCAGTAAGACCGTTTGTGTTAATTTTTGGCGACGTAAGGAGTTTCTTCCGCCCTCCTTACATCTAGGACCTGTCAACCTTCCGTTTTCCGACGTCGCTAAATTCTTGGGTCTTATGTTTGACAGAAAACTGTGCTGGTCCTCCCACGTTTCCTATCTTTCGGCTCGCTGTCTGCGTTCCCTTAACACCCTCCGTGTCCTGAATGGTACCTCCTGGGGAGCGGACCGAGTGGTCCTTCTCCGCCTCTATCGCGCCTTAGTGCGCTCGAAATTGGATTATGGAAGCATCGTCTACTCCTCTGCTCGGCCGTCTATTCTTCGGCGTCTCGACTCTATCCACCACCGTGGATTACGTTTAGTGTCTGGAGCTTTTTACACCAGTCCTGTGGAAAGCCTTTATGCTGAGACTGCTGAACCTCCGCTGTCCAATCGGCGGGCAGTCCTTCTGAGTCGTTATGCTAGCCATCTGTCTTCCATGCCTGCTAATCCAGCCCATGACCTTTTTTTCGACGCCTCCTTTGATGTCGGGTATGCAGGCCGCTCCTCCTCCCTACTACCCCCGGGAGTCCGCTTCCGTCAACTGCTCCATTCTCTCTCCTTCCGCTTTCCTAAAACCTTCTTGACAACTTGGGGTACAGCACCGCCTTGGCTCCGTCCCCGGATCGACTTGCTCAGAGACCTATGTCAATTTCCCAAGGATGGTACCCCTACACTTGTCTACCGTCGGGCATTTGCTGCTCTATGTGCACAAATGACGGACGCCACATTTATTTACACCGACGGCTCGAAAACATCGTTAGGTGTAGGGAGTGCCTATATTGTTGGCGACACCCCAAATCACTTTCGGCTTCCCGACCAGTGTTCGGTTTATACTGCGGAGCTTTACGCTGTTCTCCAGGCTGTCCACTACATCCGTCGCCATCAGCGGATACAGTACGTAATCTGCTCAGATTCTCTCAGCTCTCTCCTAAGTCTCCAAGCTCTTTACCCTGTGCACCCTCTGGTCCACCGGATTCAGGACTGTCTGCGCTTGCTCCACCTGGGGCGCGTCTCAGTGGCGTTCCTCTGGCTCCCGGGACACGCTGGTATCTGTGGGAATGAGGCGGCCGATATAGCGGCCAAGGCTGCAGTCTCTCTTCCTCGGCCAGCTATTCAGTCTCTTCCGTTTACCGATCTACGGAGCGGTTTATGTCGCCAAGTTGCTCATTTATAGCATGCGCATTGGTCAACACTTCCCCATAATAAATTGCGGGAAGTGAAAGCCCTTCCTTGCGCTTGGACCTCTTCCTCCCGAACGCGTCGTCGGGAGGAGGTAATTTTAGCTAGACTCCGGATAGGGCACTGTCTTTTTAGCCATCGACATCTTTTAAGCGGTGATCCTCCCCCACTCTGTCCCCACTGCTCTCAGCTGTGGACGGTCAGACACCTTTTAATTGAATGCCCCTATTTTAATCCGTTACGCTCCCGTCTACAGCTATCGCCTGATCTATCGTTGATTTTAGCAGATGACACGCGCTCAGCTGACCGCTTTCTACAGTTTATTAGTGACAGTGAAATGACGTCAGTCATTTGATTTTTTTTTTTTTTTGGGGACAACCAACCCCTTTCTATAGTGGATTTTTAAGCATTCCTTCTGCCTTTAGTTTCTCAAATTTTATGACTTTGTTCCCCCTGCTGCTGATTTTAAATTTCGTTTTTTTCCTGTTTCCTACGTCACGGGCTGGGCGCTAATGACCATAGAAGTTTTGCGCCCTAAAACCACAAAAAAAAAAAAATCCATCAAGAATTGTACGGGAATGGCTTTGCTCCTGCATTGAATTCTGTCGTTTTGCACTTCAGCGGTTGGAAGGTCATCCTGACTTCCCACTTGATACGTTTTTTATGGATGAAACTTCGTTCACAAATCATGATCATGTGTATCTGCGGAACAAACACTAGTGGTCCGTGCAAAATTCCCACAGGGTTCGCACGGTTGCTCATCAGTGACAGTGGGGTGTCAATGTTTAGTGCGGCATCATTGGTACCCGTATTGTAGGTCCCTATATTTATCAGGGTACAAACATGGGGTATATACTTGTTTATAAAACGGGTATGCCTCTTCAAATTCAAAGCGCACAAATGCACATGTGTGCCAGTAATACTTTTCATTATGGTCTATCTGATTGGTTTTAAGCAGTAGACAATCTGTTAGTGTATTTGTGTTCTGCCATATTTTGCTACAGATCTGATGATGGTCGTTATAGACCGAAATCGGTAGTCTTATGACAAAAAAAAAAAAATTGTGACAATAGACGTGAAGTAAAGGAAATTTATTATTATCGTACCTAAACCAGACGGCAGTATGCTTCATTTATGCAAGACGCTCTACCCTTCTCATGGAGGACGTGGGACTGGAAATGCCAGTCCGGTCCCCGGCGTCACGCTGTTAGACTTCTTTCTCTGGGGCGCAGTGAAAGAGTGTGCCACGAACCCCTAAGGCAATTTCTGTAGAAACACTACAATCTGTGCAATGCTCTCTTGTTCACCGTCTCCACAACTGTACTGACAGAAACGGTGGGCACTTCTAACATCGGTTGTAGTGACGCAGGTTCCTCGGACGTGACGTTACCGGTTATATGTGAGTGCGTTTTCTGTGCTAGATGTCATGCACAAACGTGAAAGTTCTGTGTGCTGTACGCCACTAATAGTTTGCAGGACACTAGAACAACGTCTTATCACTAAATTGTACCTCCAGTTTTCGTACCTGTAGAAAAAAACGTATATGTGCCATTTAGAAAAACCTAAGTTTGTGTTGAAAGTGGTGTTCGTTGGCCCTTATGGATTATGCGTTCCTGCCCATTGTGTGAGTTCGTGACATAGTTGCATCTATGGCATTTTTCACATTTAGTTCCTTTTCGGAAATACGTGAGGTGGCAGAGTTAGGTGGGACACCCTGGTATAAATGATATTTCGGGGGGAATAATAAATATTTTGGGAGGTACTACTATAGAGTAAACAGATTAAAGCATTGCAAATAACAAGCGTCCAGTTTTATTGGTTATAGAGATAAAGCTGGTCACAGAGGTAAGTTTCCATTTCGCTTGATCATAGTCCAGTTGTTATGGATCTATTTAACGATGGTCATTTTTGTTTATAATCTCAGGTCGTGAAGATGGGCTTGAGTTTAATTACGTTAACTGTTGTTATTCTAATTGAGGTTTCTTTTTATTGGCCAATTGTACTGTATTATTTAAGCATGCCAAATGTATTTAGAAATGATGAGTATGTCGCTATGGTTTTTGTGTACGGGTCTGTTTCTTGTAGAGGTTATGGTAGACGATTTCGTAACTGCAGAGTACCAAATTGAAAAGTGTTCAGGCAGAGCTGTCATTTGTACTCAGGTGATTCATGTGAATAGTTTTCCAACGTGATTATGGCAGCAAGACGGGAATTAAGAGACTCTGAACGCAGGCCGGCCGCGGTGGTCTCGCGGTTAAGGCGCTCAGTCCGGAACCGCGCGACTGCTACGGTCGCAGGTTCGAATCCTGCCTCGGGCATGGATGTGTGTGATTTCCTTAGGTTAGTTAGGTTTAAGTAGTTCTAAGTTCTAGGGGACTGATGACCACAGAAGTTTGAATTTTTGAACTCTGAACGCGGAATCATAGTTGAGCTAGATGCACGAATATTCCATTTCGGAAATCGTCAGGGAATTCGATATTCCGAAATCCACAGTGTCAAGGGTGTGCCGAAAATAACAAATTTCAGACATTATCTCTCACCTCGGGCACCGCAGTGACCGACGGCCTTCACTTAACGACCGAGGGCAGCGGCGTTTGCGTCGAGTTGTCAGTGTTAACACATAAGCAACACTGCGTGAAATAACTACCGAAGTTAATGTGGGACGTACGACGAACGTTTCCGGTAGGACACTGCGGCGAAATTTATCGTTAATGGGCTATAGCAGCAGACGACAGACGAGAGAGCCTTTGCTAACAGCACGACATCGCCTGTGGGGTCTCTCCTGGGTTCGTGACCATATAGGTTGGACTCCAGACGACTGGAAGACTGTATGGCCTGATCAGATGAGTCCCGACTTCAGTTGGTAAGAGCTGATGGTATGGTTCGAATGTGGCACAGACTCCAGGAAGCTATAGACTTGAGTTGTCAGCAAAGCACTGTGCAAGCTGGTGGTAGCTCGATATTGGTGTGGGCTGCCTTCACAGGAATGGCCTGGGTCCTCTGGTGGAATTGAACGGATCATGGACCGGAAATGGTTATGTTCAGCTACTTGGAGATCATTTGCAACCATTCATGGACTTCATCTTCCCAAACGACGATGGAATTTTATGGGTGACAATGCGCCACAATTGTTCGCGATTGGTTTGAAAAGCAAATGATTTGGCCACCCAGATCGCCCAACAGGAATCCCATCGAACAGTTACGGGACTCAATAGACACGTCAATTCGTGTGCAAAATCCTGCACCGGCGACACTTTCGCAATTGTAGACGGCTATAGACACAGCATGACCCAGTATCTCTGGAAGGGGCATCCATGGGCTTGATGAGTCCATGACATTTAGGGTTGGTCCATTACACAAGGGAAAAGAAGGCCCGATACGATATTAGAAGGTATCCTTCTGTCACCTTAGTGTATTTCATCTGAATTTGCAAACGATCAGAGTGAATCTCTCTCTTTCCAAGCATTTATCCCGACTGGTGGGGTCTGCTGTTACGGTTAATCAGATTTGGCGTGTTAATGTTAAGTGGTGGCCAGATGCCCTTCCTGTTTCCACCCCTGCACACTCCAGCATAACAGTAGATCGTTCTGGACCTAAATGTTCGTCCTTACATTCTGCCGTCGCAGCTGTGGATATGAAAATATATCCGTCTTTGGAATTATTTATCGATGTGAATAGCTATTTTTAATTATGAAAGGAAATAAATCTCTAAAACTTCGGACGTTCAGCTTGGGTCAGTTTTGAAAGTAATTACTGCAAATAAGGGAAAAAAGTAGCAGGAAAAATAAGTCAAGAGTCAGGAAGAAACATTAATATTACCATTGTTCTTGTGTTCAGTACTATATATTTCGAAACAAATTTGCGTTTCTATGGAAACTAATTTTGAAGTCCTTTATTTGTGGTCGACCTAAACTTGAACCTTGAATATTTGACCAATCTAAGCTTTAGAGTTCGACACCTTTGCTGTGAGGGCACGACAACGTGAAGAGTATAATCTTGTGCAAAGCAAACGTAGGCCGAGTAAACAAGATAAGGGCTCGCGTAAGGATGCGACTGACTGCGGAGTCTAACGGTGCAGTCGCAGATCATTCCGACTCTTAACCGCGGCCTCCTCAACTGACATACACTACCGGGAAAAAAAAAAAAAATTAGGACCCCCAAGGATAAGGTCATTTTATAGGCAAGTGGTGTGACAGGTAGTTCGTAATTTTAGGAGTATATGGTGGAAAATTCAGGCCAAATGAAACACACATGTCACAGTAAAGGTTGTCCGAACAATCGCATCAGTACACAGTGTTCCCTCCTTGGCGGAAACGTACGTGCGTGTGTTCTTGCGTGCAAACCATTATGAAGGTAGCGAATGGCTTCCTGTGATAGGTTGTCTCAAGTTTTGTATTATTGAGAAATAGGGAAGTGTGTGTCACGGACATGATACAGCATTTGTGGTGGAAATCGTTAAAACAAAAGCGTTTCTCCTTGCGGTGGAATCTTATTGCGACATTTCAATCACAAACTTTCTCCTCCGAATGTGAAAATATTTTCTTGGCGCCGGCTTACATAGGGAGAAACGATCATCATCATAATAAAATAAGGAAGATCAACGTTCGCACGGAAAGGTGTAGGAGTTCTATTTTTCTGCGCGCTGTTCGACAGTGGAATGATAGAGAACTAGTGTGAGGGTGGTTCACCGAACCACCTGCCAGGCACTTAAGTGTGATTTGCAACTTTTGCTGCAATTCGGCAATTTTTCTTACAGGCTCTGGTGAACGAGTAAGTGGCCGCTACATCATGTCCCATGCGTGTTCAGCTGGCGGGAGAGATCTCGGTCTTGCTGGCGAGGGCAGCTGTACATCACGAAGTCCACGTTGCGTCGCGGCAGCCGCATATGGTCGTGCAATGCCCTACTGTAAAAGCACACCACCTTCCTGTCGAAGAAATGGCAGTAGCACGAGGATAAAAACTTCTGCAATTTAACGGGCTCTGGTTACTTGACATTGCAGAGACACCAGATGTGACCTCGAGTTTTAAATGATGGTTCCCCCACGCCATCAAGCCTGGGGTGTGACCTGTGTGTCGTGGGCGAATGTACTCCGGAGTAGTCAGCTCACCAGGTCTACACCGTGCGAGTACGACCGTCACTCGCATGCAGCAGTACCTACACTTATCAATGAAGACAGCTGGCCAAGATTTGAATCTCCAATCGACTCTTTCACGACATCGACGAGCACGGGCTCCCGGGTTCGATTCCCGGCGGGGTCGGGGATTTTCTCCTGTCTCGAGATGACTAGGTGTTTGTGTTGTCTTCATTATTTCATCATCATTCATGAAAGTAGCGAGATTGGGCTGAGCAAAGGTTGGGAATTAGTATGGGCGCTGTTAACCGCGCAGTTGAGCGCCCCGCAATCCAATCATCATCATCATCATCATCTTTCACAACATCTAAGTAGGTGTGCTCGTTGGTGTCGTCGTGTCAATGGTAACCCGGCCAGAGGCACAAGTGATCTTAGTCCTTCTGCAAGCAGACTGTTCCCAGTGGTCCTTGGTGACATCAGGTGCAACATGTACCCGGATTTCTTCTCTGGACGATGTTCGCGTGGGAAACGCTGCTCACAGTGCGTCAGTATTGACGTGTGTCTAGAACCTGGTTAATGGGCGTGGGAACGTTCCACAGACCACTGCTGAAAGCAGTGACACACCATAGATGTCCATCCAGCGTCCTGCGGGCGCTCTATGCGGCCCCGTTCAAATAGCTGAAGTTGTTCAACAGGAGTACGTACTCGTCGGCGTGGCGTGGCGTGGTTGTACCCTAGAATGAATGCTGTAAACACTGTTCTCCTCTAAATTCAGCACAGGTACTTTCTACAAAAAGGGAAACAAAGGGCGCGCAGACTGGCCTCCTGAATGCCATCTTGTCGCCGATGACCACGACAAATGATCACTTAACACTAAAACCCCTCAGTAGGAACATATTATTCCCTGGTAGCAATGCCGGCCGCGGTGGTCTAGCGGTTCTAGGCGCTCAGTCTGGAACCGCGGGACTGCTACGGTCGCAGGTTCGAATCCTGCCTCGGGCATGGATGTGTGTGATGTCCTTAGGTTAGTTAGGTTTAAGTAGTTCTAAGTTCTAGGGGACTGATGACCTCAGATGTTAAGTCCCATAGTGCTCAGAGCCTGGTAGCAATGATCACAATCCCTGTGGGTACTGCATATTTTCCCGGCAGTGTACATAAGTATGGAGAGGATACCAAATGGACACACATTACATGTAACGATTAATTCAAATTAGTTCACGCTAGCACCTCCTAGAATATTTACTTTTCCTTCTGAACCACCCTGTACAGTGACGTATTTATTTATTGCTGACTAGTATTGGGTTCAAATGCCCATCATCAGTATCATCTGCATCACAGGAAAGAAAATATCTTTCAAAATACACTGAAGAGTCAAAGAAACTGGCACATCTGCCTAATAACGTGTAGGGCCCCGTGAGCACTCAGAAGTGCCGCAGTATGACGTGGCATGGACTCCACTAATGTCTGAAGTAGTGCTGGAGGGAATTGACACCATAAATCCTGCACGGCTGTCCATAAATCCGTAAGAGTACGAGGGGGATGATAGCTCTTCTGACCAGCACGTTGCAAGGCATCCCAGATATGCTCAATAATGTTCATGTCTGGGGAGTTTGGTGGCCAGCGGAAGTGTTTAAACTCCGAAGAGTGTTCCTGGAGCCACTCTGTAGCAATTCTGGACGTGTGGTGTGTCGTATTGTCCTGCGGAAATTGCCCACGTCCGTCGTAATGCACAATGGACGTGAATGGATGCAGATTATCAGCGGGATGCTTACGTACGTGTCATCTGTCAGAGTCGTATCCAGACGTATCAGGGGTCCCGATCACTCCAACTGCACACGCCCCACACCATTACAGAGCCTCCACCAGCTTGAACAGTCCCCTGCTGACATGCAGGGCCCATGGATTCATGAGGTTGTCTCTATACCCGTACACGTCCATCCGCTCGATACATTTTGAAACTAAACCCGTCCAACCAGGCAACATGTTTCCAGTCATCAACAGTCCAATGTCCGGGTTGACGGGCCCAAACGAGGCGTAAAGCTTTGTGCCGTGCAGTCATCAAGAGTACACAAGTGGGCCTTCGGCTTGGAAAGCCTATATCGATGATGTTCTGTTCAATGGTTCTCACGCTGACACTTGTTCATGGCCCAGCATTGAAAGCTGCAACAATTTGCGGAAGGGTTGCACTTCAGGCACGTTGAACGATTGCCTTCAGTCGTCGTTGGTTACGAAGTTGCAGGATCTTTTTCAGCCGCAGCGATGTTGGTGATTTGATTTTTTACCGGATTCCTGATATTCACGGCACATTGGTGAAATGGTCGTACAGGAAAATCGCCACTTCATCGCTACATCGGAGATATGTCTCATCGCTCGTGCGCCAACTATAACACGACGTTCAAACTCTCACCGTATTCTGCGTATCTACATACACTACTGGCCATTAAAATTGCTACACCAAGAAGAAATGCAGATGATAAACGGGTCTTCATTGGACAAACATATTATACTAGAACTGACATGTGATTACATTTTCACGCAATTTCGGTGCATAGATCCCGAGAAATCAGTACCCAGAACTACCACCTCTGGCCGTAATACCGGCCTTGATACGCCTGGGCATTGGGTCAAACAGAGCTTGGATGGCGTGTACAGGTACAGCTGCCCATGCAGCTTCAACACGATACCACAGTTCATCAAGAGTAGTGACTGGCGTATTGTGACGAGCCAGTTGCTCGGCCACCATTGACCAGACGTTTGCAATTGGTGAGAGACCTGGAGAATGTGCTGGCCAGGGCAGCAATCGAACATTTTCTGTATCCAGAAAGGCCCGTACAGGACCTGCAACATGCGGTCGTGCATTATCCTGCTGAAATGTAGCGTTTCGCAGGGATCGAATGAAGGGTAGAGCCACGGGTCGTAACACATCTGAAATGTAACGTCCACTGTTCAAAGTGCCGTCAATGCGAACAAGAGGTGACCGAGACGTGTAACCAATGGCACCCCATACCATCACGCTGGGTGATACGCCAGTATGGCGATGACGAATACACGCTTCCAATGTGCGTTCACCGCGATGTCGCCAAACACGGATGCGACCATCATGATGCTGTAAATAGAACGAGGATTCATCCGAAAAAAATGACATTTTGCCATTCGTGCACCCACGTTCGTCGTTGAGTACACCATCGCAGGCGTCTGTAATGGAGCGTAAAGGGTAACCGCAGCCATGGTCTCCGAGCTGATAGTCCATACTGCTGCAAACGTCGTCGAACTGTTGGTGCAGATGGTTGTTGTCTTGCAAACGTCCCCATCTGTTGACTCAGTGATCGAGACGTGGCTGCACGATCCGTTACAGCCATGCGGGTGAGATGTCTGTCATCACGACTGCTTGTGATACAAGGCCCTTGGGATCCAGCACGGCGTTCCGTATTACCCTCCTGAACCCACCGATTCCATATTCTACTAACAGTCATTGGATCTCGACCAACGCGAGCAGCAATGTCGCGATACGATAAACCGCAATCGCGATAGGCTACAATCCGACCTTTATCAAAGTCGGAAACGTGATGGTGCGCACTGCTATTAATGTATGAGAAATCGGTTGGAAACGTTCCTCATGTCAGCACGTTGTAGGTGTCGCCACCAGCGCCAACCTTGTGTGAATGCTCTGAAAAGGTAATAATTTGCATATCACAGCATTATCTTCCTGTCGGTTAACTTTAAGAGTCTGTACCATGTCATCTTCGTGGTGTAGCAATTTTAATGGCCAGTAGTGTATCTCTGTATCTGAATATGCATGCCCATACCAGTTTCATTGGTGCTTGAGTGTGTATTTCTCTTGTGTACAGTGTTTTGTGTGAGATAATGTGACTTGTTTGTTATATAATTTGTCTTACACCCAATGGTTCCTTCGCACATGCCAAATATGTTTGCCGATAACGTTCATATATTTATGTAATTATGCGACAATTTTAATCAGCGTAAGATATTGGCTATTGTGTAACTGTGAATGGCGTGGTGCTTTACAACAAAAGGTAATAGATAGATCTTTCCAACATTTTCTTGGTAAAAGAACCAGAAACTTAGATTTAATTCTTATTTATTCAGGTTTTTGTCACAGTGGCGTACGATTTCGTGGTGGTGACTGGTTTCGAACGTTAGCGTTTATTCTCAAACCACTGCCCGCATTTCAGGTGGTCGCTAGAGCATAATTAGACTGACACATTCACAAGACATCTTCATAAATCAAATCTCCTTTATGAACGTGGCGCGACCATATTATTGAAGTTGTGTATACAAGAGACTAGCTACGGTACATGCTAGTCTCTCGAATGTACCACTTCAGTATTATAGTCACACAACATTTAAAATGCAGATTTGTTTAATGAAGATGTCTTGTAAATGTATCAAAAATATTATGCTCTAATAAACAGTTGAAATGTAGGCAATGGTTTTAGAATGAACGTTAACGTCCGAAATTAGTCGCCACCAAGAAATTGCATGCACCTGTGACAGAAACGGCAATAAATAAAATAATGAATGAATTGTTTACGTCATAACTTACAGAGGGTGATTCTTTCTATCGTGCACAAACTCCAGGGTTTGATCGATGGGAGGATACGGAATAAAAAAGGTCTAATGAACTTATGTCCGGAAATGCATGGTTTCCATGCTAGAGACCATTTATTCAATCATACTTTGCTACAGAGACTGCGGTCTAATAAGCACTGTACCACGCAGCCACAGTTACAGTACATGCTGAAAATGGTATCCATGTGCCTCGACGCTTTCGTGTACGCTCCGTGGCACGTTCTGTCTCTTACGTTCACATCGGCCAGGCTGCATCCGAACAGTTTCAAAGGCAGATTGAATACGCTACTCCAGAGTCTCCACATCTGGAATGAGTTCTACATACACGATACTTTTGAGATGGCCCCATAACCATAAATCGCACTGGTTGAGATCCGGTGAACGAACAGGCCATGCAACAGGACCCCTCGTCCGATCCATCGACCAGGGGAGGCACGAGTGAGATCCTTCCGGATGTTAACGGAGAAGTGGGCTGGAGCACCAGCATGTAGCAGCCACATAACCCTTCGGATCATCAATGGCACTTCTTCCAGCAGGGGAGGCAAAGTCACCCGCAAGAAATGCCGATAGTTCCGGCCTGTTAGGCGACGTGGAAGGATGACTGGTAGGCCCACACATTCCGGCTGCACCGATGCTCATGATTCACTGTCACCATACCCTGGTGGTTCTTCATACCACCCCACAGATGACTATCATGAAACTTGAAGATACCACTCCGCGATAGGTGGCCTCGTCTGTGAATAGGATGGATGACTCAAATCCCGGAACCGTGGTTGCCTGGTGAAGAAACCAGTGACAAAACTGCTCCCATTGTGGAAAGTGTGTCGCTCCTAAGCCCTGCACACTCTGTACGTGATAAGGGTAAGAACAATTGTCATGGAGAATGTTCCGCACGGTCATCTGGCTTACCCTGTATTGGCGGGCCAACTACGTGGTACTGACACGGCGATCGCTTTCAACAGTGTTAATCAGATTTTCCTCCAAGTCTGGTGTCCGAACATTTCGGGTACGTCCTTCATGATTTCCTGCTTTCTGAAACGACCCTGTCTCAAACAAACGGCGGAACACTATTGTAAACATTGAATGCTATGGTTGTTGTCGTCGGGGATCGGTCTCCTGATACATCCCTGGTGCCTGCCGCCCGTTGCCATTTGCCTTTCCGTAAGGAAACACCACGTCGGCAAACTCTCGATTTAAATGCTGAACCATTGTGCAAAACGCTGCATCACATCCACTACAAGGTGAGTCAGCAAGAGAAGTGAATCGGAGACATTACCAATTACTGTCACAGAAGAGGGCGCTAGGGCGTGACATATGAGGAACAGTAGCACCCTCGAGGAGAAAACCATGCATACTGCAACTGTGGCTGCATGGCACAGCGCATATTAGACCGCAGTCTCTGTAACAAAGTATGATTGAATAAATGGTCTCTAGTTTGGAGACCATACATTTCTGGACATAAGTTCATTAGACCTTTTTTGTTCCGTTTCCCTTCATCAATCAATCCCTAGAGCTTGTACACGGTGAAAAAAATCACCCTGTATACTTTCATTTCTGAAAAATTGTATTATTTGCGTTAGCCAAATATCTGAAGAAAACAATGTATTTGAGTAGTTGAGTAGTAAAAGTCTACAGGAGTGTTAGTGAAATTTTCGATTTTTTTTTGGTAGGCAAATCTTTCGTCAAAGATAAAACCAGGATATTTCGTGATATATTTGAAATTTTCTGTTGCTTCTAGAATATTTAGCAGAGTGCCTTTCTTTGTGGCGCGTATGATGCAGGCACTATATTATGTCATTTGTCTTTTTTCTTTTAGGCGTGCGTTAAATGAAGAAGTATTAGTGCCAGCGGGATTCAGATGTTCTCTGAAACTGGATTTGAAATTGCTTCCTTTCTGTCCTACGTACGTTTTCTCACAGCTATTACATTGTAGTTACACGCCTGAACGGATAAATTTACAGGATTTTTCTAGGGAGTGACAAATTCGTGTCCGCGTTGTGCTGTGAGTTCTGAGGTTTACTTTCAGGTTGGTTTTTTTGAAGTGGCCGGCAGTCTTTCCGCAGAAGTAACTCGGGATCCGGTGGTAACATTGACCAAAATCTAAAAATTTTACATAATGTCGAAAAAAGTAGACTGTTGGACACTTTAGAATTAAAGGTTTACGTCGCGAAAGGTAAGAACCGTATAAACTCCTCTGTGAACAAAGTTAGATTGCGACTAAAGCATATTTTAATATTTAAGAATATTTGCTTAGCTGAGTTAGTCGCTGCTTCCTGCATACATGCTCCAGCTTATAAAGGCCCGCCTTGTGAACGGGTGCCGCACTGTGCTCTCCGGGCCGCGCTCCCTAACTTCTACTATTCTAACATGAACACCTCGCAGCCAGAAGAAGACTACCAGCGAGCAGCAACAAGGAACTGCCGTGGTCATCCATTCTGTGTCATCTCTCCTAAGCCTATGTGCAGTGGAGCAAACGCCTAGCAGCCTCAAGTGCAGCGCCATCGAGGCACCGAAAAATGTACCATCAAGGTTGCTACTCTGCCTCAATTTGTTGTAAATATATTTTACTGTTTTAATGACCTGCATTTACTTTCGTATTTGATGAATAGCTGATTGAAATATTATTGAAAGAACTGTCATATTTTATGGTTCTTACAAGGGAATCTCCCCATCGCACCCCCCTCAGATTCAGTTATAAGTTGGCACAATGGATAGGCCTTGAAAAACTGAACACAGATCAATTGAGAAAACAGGAAGAAGTTGTGTGGAACTGTGAAAAAATAAGCAAAATATACAAACTGATTAGTTCATGGATAGATAGGCAACATCAAGGACACAAAGACCGCAGGAGCGCCGTGGTCTCGTGGTAACGTGAGCAGCTGCGGAACGAAAGGTCATTGGTTCTAATCTTCTATCGAGTGAAAACTTTAATTTTTTATTTTCAGTTCATGTGACAAACTCTTACGTTTTCATCACTTTTTTGGGAGTGATTATCACATCCACAAGAAAACCTAAATCGGGCTAGGTAGAAGAATCTTTTTACCCATTCGCCAAGTGTACAAGTTAGGTGGGTCGACAACATATTCCTGTCATGTGACGCACATGCCGTCACCAGTGTCGTATAGAATATATCAGATGTGTTTTCCTGTGGAGGAATCGGTTAACCTATGACCTTGCGATAAAATGTTTTCGGTTCCGATTGAAGAGGCACGTCCTTTCGTCTACTAATCGCACGGTTTTGCGATGCGGTCGCAAAACACAGACACTAAACTTATTACAGTGAACAGAGACGTCAATGAACGAGCGGACAGATAATAACTATGCAAAAATAAAGAAAGTAAAATTTTCACTCGTAGGAAAACTTGAACCAAGGACCTCTCCTTCTGTAGCTGCTAACGCTACCACGGGACCAAGGCACTTCTGAGCCCACGTTGTCCATGATGTTGCCTATGTAGCCCATGGACTACTCAGTTTGTATATTTTGCTTATTTTTTCACAGTTCCACACAACTTCTTCCTGTTTTCTCAATTGATCTGTGTTCAGTTTATCAAGGCATATCCACTGTGCCAAGTTATAACTAAATCTGAGAGGGTGCGATGGGGAGGTTCCCTTGTTAGGAGAGAAGATTGTCTTATAGAGGACGCGCGCATCTAGCGCAAAGAGTAGGGAAGGAAAAAGTACACTTGTTTGTATGTACACTATGTGATGAAAAGTATCCGGACATCCCTAAAAACATAAGTTTTTCATATTAGGTGCATTGTGCTGCCACCTACTGCCAGGTACTCCATACCAGCTACCTTAGTAGTCATTAGTATTCGTGAGAGAGCAGAATGGGGCGCTCCGCGGAACTCACGGCCTTTTAATGAGGTCAGGTGATTGGGTGTCACTTGTGTCATACGTCTATACGAGATTTCCACACTCCTAAACATCCATAGGTCCACTGTTTCCGATGTGATGGTTAAGTGGTAACGTGAATGGACACGTACAGCACAAAAGCGTATAGCCCGACCTCGCCTGTTGACTGACAGAGACCGCCGACAGTTGAAGAGGGTCGTAATGTGTAATAGGCAGACATCTATCCAGACCATCACACAGGAATTCCAAACTGCATCAGGATCCACTGCAAGTACTATGACAGTTAAGCGGGAGCCGAGAAAACTAGGATTTCGTGGTCGAGCGGCTGCTCATACGCCACACATCACGCCGGTAAATGCCAAACGACGCCTCGCTTGGTGTAAGGAGCGTAAACATTGGACGATTGAACAGTGGAAAAATGTTTCGTGGAGTGACGAATCACGGTACACAATGTAGCAATCCGCTGGCAGGGTGTGGATATGGCGAATGCCCGGCGAATGTCATCTTACAGCGTGTGTAGTGCCAACAGTAAAATTCGGAGGCGGCTGGTGTGACCGAGCGGTTCTAGGCGCTTCAGTCTGCAACCGCGCTGCCGCTACTGTCGCAGGTTCGAATCCTGCCTCGGGCATGGATGTGTGTGATGTCCTTAGGTTAGTTCTAAGTTCTAAGGGACTGATGACCTCAGCAGTTAAGTCCCATAGTGCTCAGAGCCGTTTGAACCATTTGAAAATTCGGAGGTGGTGGTATTATGGTGTGGTCGTGTTTTTCGTGGAGGGGGCTTGCAACCTTTGTTGTTTAGCGTGGCAATATCACAGCACAGGCCTACATTAATGTTTTAGACACCTTCTTGCTTCCCACTGTTGAAGATCAATTCGGGGATGGCGACTGCATCTTTCAACACGATCGAGCATCTGTTCATAATGCACGGCCTGTGGCGGAGTGGTTACACGACAATAACATCCCTGTATTGGACTGGGCTGCACAGAGTCCTGACCTGAATCCTATAGAACACCTTTGGGGTGTTTTGGAATGCCGACTTCGTGCCAGGCCTCACCGACCGACCTCGATACCTCTCCTTAGTGCAGCACTCCATGAATAATGGGCTGCCATCCCCCAAGGAACCTTCCTGCACCCGGTTGAACGCATGCCTGCGAGAGTGGAAGCTATCATCAACGCTAAGGGTGGGCCAACACCATATTGAATTCCAACATTACCGGTGGAGGGTGTCACGAACTTGTAAGTCATTTTCAGCCTGGTATTTGGATACTTTTGATCACATAGTGTATGCAGGGTGATCAAAAAGTCAATATAAATTTCAAAACTTAATAAACCACGGAATAATGTAGATAGAGAGGTAAAAATTGACACACATGCTTGGAATGACATGAGGTTTTATTAGACAAAAAAAAGTTCACAATATGTCCGACAGATGGCGCGTGAACGATCTCTTGCGCGCGTCGTTTGGTGGTGATCGTGTGCTCAGCCGCCACTTTGGTCATGCTTGGCCTCCCAGGTCCCCAGACCTCAGTCCGTGCGATTATTGGCTTTGGGGTTACCTGAAGTCGCAAGTGTATCGTGATCGACCGACATCTCTAGGGATGCTGAAAGGAAACATCCGACGCCAATGCCTCACCATAAATAACTCCGGACATGTTATACCGTACTGTTCACAACATTATTCCGTGACTACCGCAATTGTTGAGGAATGAAGGTGGACATATTGAGCATTTCCTGTAAAGAACATCATCTTTGCTTTGTCTTACTTTGTTATGCTAATTATTGCTATTCCGATCAGATGAAGCGCCATCTGCCGGATATTTTTTTGAACGTTTGTGTTTTTTCGTTCTAATAAAACCCCATCTCATTCCAAGCATGTGTATCTATTTGTACCTATCTACATTATTCCGCGATTTATTAATTTATACTGACTTTTTGATTACCCGGTATAATTCCCTGATTTCTGGTTTTACGTTTAGTTGACAATGCACGACACTTGCTCATCAAATGCCGGCCGTAGGTATCAACCATGTGCATTGAAATAGCACTTTACTAATCATTCTAATTAACTAAGGAAACACTGTTTTTAGCGTTGTTTCACAATATATTATTAATGTTATTGCTCACTCTAGGTTTCGGGTGATAAGCCCATTTTCAAGTGCGTTACAAAGCTCACAAGTAGTTATAGTGAAAATAACTGCACCTGTTTCACGTCATGTCTTAATTTAAGTTTTTCTGTTCTCAATTGCAGCATCTGATGATGGCCTGTGAAGGCCGAAACCGGTTATGATTGTATCATAAAAAAGTGAGGGAGTCAAAAATAAAAAAAATATGCCTTATAAGAAGTCAGTCGCCGTCTCTGCAAATGGCATGTCGTTTTTTCAACATCTTTTTGATTTTACTTTCTCACCAAAGTTTATGGGTTACAAATTTTGCTCTTGGTGGCTGCAACCAAACTTGGCGATGCTCTTTTTTGACACAAATTTTCGGTAGACGATTGTCTCGAATGCTTTTATTGGGTGCGGTAGGTGCTCTGAATGTTTCCCGTGATTATTCTTTGGCGATGTTTTCTGAATTTTACTGATCGACGATCAATAACTTCACGAGTATAGTCATTAGCTGTACCATCAGACGATAGGTCGGATATGTTATCGGTGAAATTTGTTTCAATAGAACGCTCCGTTAAAACTGAAGGTGCAAATGCAGATTTGGGAATTGCTTGAGATTTGAAAGGAAAAATTACTGTTTGTTTGGAAACACTGTTTATTTGAAGCCAGGAGTGAGATTAGCTAGTATCATTGCCCTGAGCCAGATACTTCAGAACAGGCCCACCCGGGCCTTACCAGAAACTTCTAAGTTTTTCTTGTTAAGTTACTGACTACTCCCATACTATTAATAATTTTGCAAGTTTAATTACACAGTTTTAGAGACAAGTAAACGGCGTATCCAGGCATATGTAATACTTAGAAGATTACATACAAATTACTCCAGATATCTGAAAGTCATACACAGCACTCAAAAGTAGCAGCACAACGAGGGAAACGAATCAGCTGAAATACGTTTCTATATCCGTAGAGTGCTTACCAGCAGTGAGTGCTGCCAGCTGCTATGTTTCGCTCAGCACTTTCAGAATTACGAGCAGTGCGGCTTCTTTAAATATGGCCCTTATTTGATTCACGTACCTTATATGAGCTGATCAATTTCGAGACGTTACAGATCACAGCAACTATATTTAATAAATGATGCAAAAAACATACTATATCCCAGGAAACAGATGGTTATCCAATCAATATTTTTTGCAGATCGATTAGTTTGATACTTAAAGGTGAGCTTGAGTTCATGACAGATTATGCATTTTTGTGTTATTACAATAATTATGGCTAATTAAGATGTTTAACGGAATCGCGGGAAGATACCTCTTAGAAATGTGTGAGACTTCGGTAATGGATAAAATGCTTTGTATTGTACATTCTCAAGAATCGAAGGTGTAAGTGCGCCCTCTCCCCGCGGTCACGCGATTCTTATGTATGTATGTATGTATGTATGCATGCATGTATTAGGACTGACTGACTAAATGACTCATAAATACATATTTTGGTTTTCTTATCAATATTTCTGATCTTTAAGATAAGCGACAGGGCACAATAAGTTTTATTTACATTTTAATTCTAATTTTAATTTCAGTTTTTTACATTATTTGTCATATTGAAGAGATTTACCAGGTATTTAAGCTTGTTTACTCGTTCAAAAAGTTCACTACGGACTTACAAGTTATAATTATGTTTGGGAGTGCAGGTAGATACAAAATATGTTGTTTTATTGAGGTTTAACTGCAGTTCCTCTGACATCTTAGATTGTCTTCTTTTGGAGAACTATAATTACTATTTTATTGTTTCCGAAAAGAACTATAACATCAACGTAAGCTGTTATTGGATTTTTGTGTTTTATGCCATGATTTATATTATGATGTTTCGGCTGAGTTTTTCTACATCCAATTCTACAGCTATATTCCGTAAGCCACCTCACGGTGTGTGGAGGGGGGTACTTCCGGTACCAGCATTTTTTCCGCTATCCCTGTTCCATGTACTAGTGGTGTGGTGGGAGAACGACTGTCGATGAACATCCGTATGAGCTCTAATTATCTGATTTTTCTCGTCGTTTCACGAGACGTGAAACTTTTTTCATGTATGAATTAAATTCCCTTAAGATTTTTCCAACTGTCTCAGCCTGGCATCCGTGATTTCTAAAATATATGGACGGTTACTCTTAGGTGTTTTACGGCTGCCAATGTTGCCACTGATTTGTCATAAATAGTGTAACCGAACAGTAAGTCATTACTTACGTTCAAGGTGAACTGCCAGTCTCTGCACCAATAGTATAGCCTCTGCAGATCTTCCCACAATTTTCAACAGTCTTCTGTCCATGCAAATGTCTTACAAACAACAGTATCTTCGGCGAAAAGCCTCACGGAGGCAACAAAATCATCCAGCAGTTATTAGTTCTACATATTTGGAGAGAGATGATAGGCCTCAAATGTTTACTGAATTTTGAGTGTCTACTCCAGTTCCTGAAAAGTTCTTTATTTTACTCCAAGACCGGTATCGCCTTTTATGTTGACGTCATTTTCTAGTAGGATCTATAACTGATAATGCAAATAAGTGATACAATGAGTATTTAAGTACTTTACATAAAAGTAATGAAGGAGCAAAGTTTCGCCTGAACAGTATACGCACAGAAAATAAAAGCTTACATTGTGCTGTTGTGAGGCAATGTAGGTTACGAAAGTAAAGATCGGGTAGATTTAAAACATAAACTATAATAATAATGTAGAAAAATAAAAATGGATTTTCAATGACTATCAAAAACTGTACATTTTTATACATTAAGTATGTTGGCATAGTGCAGCATTAAAATAAGTGTATTTTGAAAAGTTCGAAATTTCCCATTTCGTACTTTACTATTCAAAGTTAATGGTAGTTGCTTAGATTTAATGAAATCCTAGGATAGATGCAGTGGACGGTGTGTCCAGGTCAAGTGTAAAGTTGCAGCCCCCAGTGTTATAACTTTTATCCGCTCACGTTTGAGTATGCAGAGACCGCTAACGTGTCATGTACGCAAGTGAACTAATTACAAGATTGGAACACGTTTGCTAATATCTGTTCACAGGAACGAAATTTAAGAATGTCTTTAAAGGCTGCCGTTAATAACGTAGTGGTATGTATTAAAGAAACTGGTGTTTCTTAGCGTGCGCTGATTGTTGAGCGTCGTTTCTCTGGATTTTTTTAGGTGAGTATAAATTTCTTTTTTATCTGAACAGGCGTGATACTGCCGCGAAACCGTCCTGTCAGCATAAATGTCACTACTCCAGCCGCTGGTGGGTGCTCGACTCTGATGCCGGGGAGTTGGACCCCGGAAGAAGAAAATTTCCACATTTGGGTCGATCTACGGCGCAGCAGATAGTCTGAACGCCACACAGAGACAGGCACGGAGAAAAGCTCAAGACCAAAACGACTAGCACTCGGAGCAAAGAGCACAGCGCGATGCGAAAGCCAGGTCCGTGTTAGTCGATCTCAGCATAATAATTGGATGGCTCGGCTTATCGCCGCCGGCAAGTAAACACCTGGGTCAGCACTTCTGCCCACGGGATGCTCTGCGCGCGCCCTGTTAGCTTTCCGCTATGTTCCACCGAGAGACCCACGCCATCTCATCTGCGACCATACGTATGTCCACTAACATTGATTGTATATATAAAGGGGTTGGAAAAAAATATGGGAACACTGCTAGAAATGCATGCTTGAACAAAAGCACGGGTGCTAACCAAGCCTGCAGGTTGTGCTGTTGTTTTTGACCACGAACGACACCTGTGCAATGCCCGCAATACATTGCAAGTGCCTGTCGTGGGAAAAACAGTATTCTGCGTCGTTGTGAGTGCATCACGTCAGAACTAACTGAATTCGACGTAGATAAATTGTTGATCCTCATATGGTGGGTGCGTACGTAACCAAGGTAGCCGAGCGTTTGGTGATTCAAGAAGCACCATATTGAAGATTTATACCACATGTAGGAAAAGCGAAAAACCATAGTCCCTAACTTGAGTGTTGACTTCAAATGGCTCTGAGCACTATGGGACTTAACATCTGAGGTCATCAGTCCCCTAGAACTTAGAACTACTTAAACCTAACTAACCTAAGGACATCACACACATCCATGCCCGAGGCAGGATTCGAACCTGCGACCGTAGTGGTCGCGCAGTTCCAGACTGAAGCGCCTAGAACCGCTCGGCCACACCGGCCGGCGTGTGTTGAGTGATCGTGACAACGGCCATTGAAAAGGATTATGGCGAAAAATAAGAGGACAACAGCTGTAAAAGTCACTGCAGAACTGAATGTCGCAGTCGCAAAAAAGAGACAGAGGGAGCTCCATAAACAAGGAATTGTAGGCTGAGCTGGAATTCCAAAACTACTCATCAGCGGTGCAAATGTACTTAACAGGAAGACGTGGTGTTGTGTTGAAACCAAAAGACCTGGACTGTGGAGCAATGTAATATCGCCGTTTGGTCGGAAGAGTCTCATTGCACACTGTTTCCAACTTATGGCAGAGTTCACGTCCCAAGACTGAAACATGACAGGGATTCTGTGATGATTTGGGTCGCCATATCGTGGTATTCCATGAGTCCCATGGCCACTGTGCAAGGTCGCACTACTACCAAGGATTATATGACCATTTTGGCTGTTCAGGTCCATTCCATGGTACAGAGTGTCAGTGTTCGTCCCCGAGTGGCGATGCTGTGTTCCAAGACGACAGGACCCCTTCTCACACAGCCCACATCGTCCACGACAGGTTTGATGAAGATGAGGATGAACTGTCTCATCGCCCCCCTGGCCACCACAGTCACCAGAGCTCAATGTTATTGAGCCTTTGTGGTCTTCTTTGTAGAGAAGGGGTGCTTGATCGGAGTCCATCTCTATCATCGTCGCCTTAATTTGCCTCTAATTTGGAGCGAAGATGATATACGACTCCCCTAAAAGCTATACAAGGCCTGTATTTTCCATTCCGAAGCGAGTGGAAGTTATTTTGAGCGCACTCAAAAACACATTATATTACCTAATACAACGTATTAGGAAATGTAATGTGTGTGTGGTACTTCTATATTTTTGTCCATCCTCTGTGTGCCCATAAAGTATGCCTTCTTCATTGTATTAAGAATTACAAGGTTATTTTCGATACTGTGCATCGTGTGTGAGGTGGGCTTTGGAAGTGGATCTACTTCCTATGATTTTCTTTTTTAATTTTGTGTGTATCCTTGTATCCTGTTTTCAAATTTCTTACATTTGTTCAGTGTTGCTAGCCTTAGTCAGAGTAGTAGTGTTTGCTTATGCCACCGTTTTGGTATAAGCCTTGCGTTGTGTTAATGTAGTGTATTAAAAGACGTTGCAGTGAAGGTTGGAATTTATACGCGACGTGTACATTACGTTTTTTTTTTTTTTGAAATGCTGAGATTATATGGGCCCTGGTCATAGAAGGAAGTTCCTTTTCTCCTTCATGAGTATGCAGTGCAATTTAACGAAGTCTGTTTACTGCAAATCGAAAGAAGGCCTTTTTATATTGAGCAGAATGACTTCATGTGAGGTACTTAAATATTCATTGTGTCATATGTTGACAATGGCATTTTCATATTCCAGAAGAAAATGGCTTCAATAAGAAAGCTAAATCCGCTCGTGGAGTAAATTAAAATTTTTTTAGCAACTGACACAGATATTCATTAATTAATTTCCAAGATGCTACACCAGGCGGGTGTAAAATGAATGTGCGCAACGGAAAATAATAAACGCGAAAATGATGATTTTGCCCTGTCTGATTACCCCCTGAAGCAGATCTTAGGATCTCTTAATTCCATAAATTACAATCTAAACATAAATGAATGACGAAGGCAACTAATACTACTACATGATAACCATTGTTTCTTATTAAACGTTTATTACAGATTAAACAAAACACCCTTTCTGACAAATGTTTGTATTTCCTAAGTAAAACTATTAATCAATTGCCCAACTCTGCCCCCTTTTTGGCCACGCGATCTAACAAAAATAACGCGAAATGACATACGTTATCTACGTACTAAACACTAGAAGACACTAGTTTCAAAGATGTTCTACAGTGGTGTGGAACCTCGGTGGAAATAAACTAACGTGATCACAGCTGTTTAGTTTTATAGCCCTAATAAGCGGAAGTAATTTACAACATCACCGTATGTACTGCGTCTTGTGCGTCGGCGTGCTGGTTCTCGTACACGTCTGCGTCGATGGAAGAACTCCAGCCACAAAATAAAACTCTTTCAAACACTAGGACGGCAGAAGGCGGTCCTCTGACTAATACACTCTAATACTGTCTTCTCCTCTCTGTGTTCTACAGACGAGAAACGCGAACTCCAAGCCACAGGGACGGAGTTCTAATAACGTCTCAACGTAAGTATAGACAGAAGAAGTGCTCTCAATCACGGAACGCTGCGTACTCGACGACGACTTCCAACCCGGAGAAGTCCAGAATCGTATAAGTTCGCAACAGTACAGTGCCTAACTGTTCTAACTATAAACTCTTCTGAGGGCAAAGACAAGAAGTCCGTCTGTCTCAACAAAGCTGATATCGAGCGACCGTCACAAACGGGCGCTCACAACGGAAGACCTCGTCTCTTCAGCGCTGTCTTCCCAGCAAGGCTCGGCTCCCCACCATCGTAATTCCGAAAACCAATCATATTCCCGAAACCACGGAATATTCTCCCACTCTACAGATTCCTCTGAACGCGGACCAACCATATTTTAGTCCTTTGTCGTCGAGCGCGGAAAGTTTGCGAAGAAAAACCTATACTCGTACAATGGTACGCTTCTGAGTAAAACTCCTTGGAAATAACCCAGCCTGCGTGGTTTCCGAGGTGCCGCTTCTTCGTTCCTCTCACCTGCGTCCAAGATTTTCAGCGTTCAGAAGTATTATCCGGTTATCCTCCCGGCCCATACTACAACAGCGGCCGGACGTCACCCTATTGTGCTCCAGAGCTCAGGTGCCACGACATCTGTCTAGCTACTTCCTGTGTTTAAGCAGGACCAACACCTGTGTGGGCCTTCCACCCAGAGCTTGAGTTCTGCCTGCCGTTTCATGTCCACTGGCGTTCCAACCTCTACTAGAATAGGCAATCATTCATTACGCCGTTTTTATAATAAAGGGGGACATGAGACAAGCCTCCACGAAGGGTGAGTCCTGACAACTAAGCCTTACACATCCGGGCGTCCCCTGGGCGTCTAGGTATACCTAGACGGCTGATTCTCACACACCAGAAGCAAACAAACATGCGAGTAAATAAACGGTCCTTATCAGAGCCAACTTTAACCATCATATCTATAAATATTGAAGGCATATCATCAGCCAAAGAACATCTGTTATCCAACCTATGCCGTGACAAAAAATGCGACGTCCTGTGTATACAAGAGACGCAGAGAGATGAGCGACAGAGACGACCAAAAATACCGGGCATGAAACTATCTGCAGAAACACCGCATTCTCAGTATGGAAGCGCTATATTTGTAAGACCAGGGCTTCAGATAATCAGTGCTCACTGCACCGTAGAAAATAACATCGAAGTCATCTCAGTGGAGCTGAGTAACTGCGTGGTTACCTCTGTGTATAAGCCCCCTTCGGCTGTATTTTCCTTCATACCACCCAGGAACTTCCATAACAGCAAGACGTCTGTAGTAATCGGTGACTTTAACAGCCATAGTCATTTGTGGGGATACTCTGAAGATGAGGAAAATGGGGAGGCAGTCCTCTCCTGGGCTGAATCCTGCCAGTTGTCTCTTATACATGACAGCAAGCTACCCCCTTCCTTCAACAGTGGCAGGTGGCAACGTGGATATAACCCTGACCTCCTCATTGTGAGTGAAGACATCACACAGCTTTGCTCCAAATCAGTGTGCTTGTCCATACCAAAGACGCAACACAGGCCACTACTGTGTCAAGTTCTTCCAGTAATAAGGCCACAGGAGGTGAATTTCAAACGGAGATACAATTTCAAGAATGCTGATGGGAAAAAATTTGCTAAGATGCTGGACAAGGAGATTAAGTCTGTGCGACCTATTCCTGAAGAGTATGACAGCTTTGTTCAAACTGTCAAACATTGCTCCCGGGCATCAATTCCAAGAGGGTGTAGGACAATGTACCTGCAGGGTGTGGCACCTGAAACAGCTGCCCTGCTGGACGGATACTATCGACTATATGAAGAAAACCCTTATAGCGAGGAGACTTATCTGGCTGCGCAAAATACTCTCTCCTCAATCTCTGAGGCGAAGAGAGAACAGTGGATTAAACTGATGACAGAATATGAGATAAGTAGAAGTAGTCAAAAGGCCTGGAGATTGTTACGACACCTTAACAATGATCCCTCCCAACCCAGTACGCATACAAATGTCAAGCCAGACCAGATCGCACACCAGCTTTTGAAAAATGGTAAACCTGACCATGCCAGTAAAATCGGGAGACGAACCCTGGAAAGGGAGCCCGAACAAGAGGGAAACATTCTGTCTCGACAATTCAGTTTGAATGAGCTCGACTCAGCTCTAAATAAGTTCAAAATGGTTCAAATGGCTCTGAGCACTATGGGACTTAACATCATTGGTCATCAGTCCCCTAGAACTTAGAACTACTTAAACCTAACTAACCTAAGGACAGCACACAACACCCAGCCATCACGAGGCAGAGAAAATCCCTGACCCCGCCGGGAATCGAACCCGGGAATCTAAATAAGTGCAAAGTCGGAAAAGCAGCAGGGGTAGATGACATAAGAAGTGAACAGATCAAGAACTTTGGTCCAGGCGCAAAGTGCGGGCTACCCGAGCTAATGAAAAATTGTGTCAAGAGCGGCAAGATACCAAAATCTTGGCGGAAAGCAAAAATTATAGCTATACATAAACCAGGGAAAGACCGGGATGACCCCAAAAGCTATAGGCCAATCTCCCTCCAATGCCATCTGTATAAGGTATTGGAAAGGTTGATCCTCCAAAGAATTACAGATATGAAAGAACCATAAGTGATCCCTCAACAGGCAGGATTCAGACAAGGGAAGAGCTGCACAGCACAGGTGTTGAATTTGACACAGCATATAGAGGACGGCTTCCAAAGGCGGCAGATAGCAGGAGCGGTGTTTATAGATCTTTCTGCCGCCTACGACACTGTCAACAACAGACTCTTGTTGCTGAAGCTATACAACCTCACAAAGGACTACAAACTAACCTGTCTAGTTAGAAGTCTTCTGCAGAAAAAAAGGTTCAAATGGCTCTGAGCACTATGGGACTCAACTGCTGAGGTCATTAGTCCCCTAGAACTTAGAACTAGTTAAACCTAACTAACCTAAGGACATCACAAACATCCATGCCCGAGGCAGGATTCGAACCTGCGACCGTAGCGGTCTTGCGGTTCCAGACTGCAGCGCCTTTAACCGCACGGCCACTTCGGCCGGCTCTTCTGCAGAACCGAAGATATTTTGTGGAATATCAAGGACAAAGAAGCAGATGAAGGCAGCAGAAAAATGGGTTGCCACAGGGCAGTGTACTGGCACCCACCCTCTTCAATATATACACTAACGATCAGCCGTTACCAGAAGGGACACAAAGCTTCATATGTGCAGATGACCGAGCAATCACAGCACAAGATCACAGCTTTGAGAGGGTGGAGCGGAAGCTAACTGATGCTCTGAAAGAATTAACTGCCTATTACAGGGACAATCAATTGAAACCAAATCCTTGTAAGACCCAGACCTGTGCTTTCCACCTCCGAAACAGACAGGCTAGTAGAACCTTGCAGATAGATTGGGAAGGAACCTCTTTAGAACACTGCAAGACTCCAAAATACCTCGGAGTCACTCTGGACCGTGCTCTTACATATAAGGAACACTGCTTAAAAATAAAGTAAAAAGTGGCTGCCAGGAACAATGTGGTTAGGAAGCTGACTGGAACAACATGGGGAGCACAGCCAGACACAGTGCGCACATCCGCATTAGCCCTCTGCTACTCTGCAGCTGAGTACGCTTGCCCAATATGGTGCAGATCTACACATACAAAGAAAGTTGATGTTGCTCTGAATGAGACATGTCGTATCACTACGGGTTGTCTAGGAGCCACACCTGTCGAAAAACTGTACTGCTTATCCGGCATAGCCCCCCCCCCCCCCCCCCGGACATCCGAAGAGATACAGCAGCACGGAGTGAAATGAACAAGGCATTAACATCCGAAGCCCACCCACTACATGGCCACCAACCGGCACAGCAAAGACTTGTGTCTAGAAAGAGCTTCCTTCACAGTACAGAACCACTCGCTGACACTCCACATCAACACCGGGAGAAGAGATGGCAGGTCAGATGCCAGCATCTGGAGGAGTGGCTGATCCCGCAAGAAGTTCTTCCCCCAGGCCACACAGAGAAATGGTCCACATGGAAATCACTCAACCGCCTGCGTTCTTCTGTCACAAGATCCAAGAGTAATCTGGAGAGGTGGGGCTTCCAGGTGGACTCTCTCCAGTGTGACTGCGGAGCTGCCGTGCAGACATCAACACATCTACTACAATGCACATTACCTTCAACTGTGTGCACCATGGAGGACCTCGTAAACGCTACACAAAGTGCACTGGACGTTGCAAATTTTTGGGCATCCACTGTATAGATTATAATCACCTTATGTTTGACAACACAATCTGTGTCTAATCATTTATTTAATTCTTGACTAGTTTAATTTATAAACCATTATGTATGTATGTATGTACGAGGGTTATTCCAAAAGTAAGGTCCGATCGGTCGCGAAATGGAAACGACTATGAAAATCCGATAAAGCTTTGCACAGATGTGTTGGGTAGTGTCTCTAGTATAACCCCAGTTAGCATCACGTCGCTCTTCTCATTTCTGAGCTCGCAGTGAGTGCCTAAAGATGTCTAGAAAATAGTGTCTGCCGCCAAGTACGAGGGCCTGGTGAGAAATTTCGCCTGAAGCTATGCAGCCAACATTACATAAATGTCGTGCTGTTTCGTCTTCACGACAATTCTCAGCCGCATTCTGCAGGGGCAATGAAGATGCTCCTGCATCGTTTTCAAATGGAAATGTGAGATTACCCACAATACAGTCCGCAATTGTCTCCCCCTGAGTTTCATCTCTGGTCACATGAACCGCTGTCTTTGAAGACAACATTTTGACACAGACAACGAGGTGTAGGCCAGCGTGGAGAATTGGCGGAAAGCACTGGCGGCTGCCTTCTATGATGAGGCTATTGAAAAGTTGGTACAACGCTATGACAAAAGTCTAAGTCAGAACGGCGACTACGTAGAGAAGTAGCTGAAAGGTGTAGCTAATTGTTACAAGTAAAACATTTCTGATGTTCACTGTGGTTTCAATTTGGCAATCAATCGGACCTTACTTTTGGAATAACCCTCGTAGTAATGAAGCTAATATTTTTTTTAGTTTGCTTCAGACACGATAAATAAATAAATAAATAAATAAATAAATAAATAAATAATAAAGACACTCCGTCACCTTTCATGCAATAAGCGTTAACAAATATTTACAAGACATACGTGAAAATGTCAGTATCCTTTATATAGTCATATATACAATGTACAACCTATCAAATATACCTAATGTGGTTGTAGATCACAGCAAAGTATGTGGATGAGTGCTTGTAAGGTGCGAAATTATAGCCACCTTACAAATTATTCACTACATCATCAATGTATGTTGTAAACTGTAACCACCATATAACACTTCCTTGGGGTATTCCCGAAATTAACTTTACATATGTCGATTTTGTTCCGTTGAAAACGAGGTACTGAATTCTGTGTGCAGAGGAGTCCTGAATCCTATCAAAAAATATTTTCCGATACTCGTTAAGCTCGTATTTTGTTCACTGAACGATAGTGCGGAACTTTGTGCTTTCCGAAACTCAAGGAACATACTGGCAACCTGGGCACCTTTGTCTACGACGCTCTGGATGTCATGACGCACTCAAGAGCAAAATGAGTTTCGGAAGATCTCTGTTTGCGGAATCCATATTAATTAATGTAGAAGATCTTTTTGTTCTCCAAACACGACATAATGCGAGAACACATGTCTTGTTTCATAACTGTACAGCAGATTAGAGTCGGCGAAACAAAGTTTAGGGTGTTTGAAGGCGTCTCTGCGGCGTAAGTGCAACGTAGTTAGACTACGATAAGCGCTGAAAGGCATTAGTGTGTCATTCACGTCTTTCCGATGTGTGCACGTTAAACACGGAAACGTGAACTATGGCGACATTATTGCCATATGCGTCCAAACGGTATCAACGTCCTTTTGTTCCTTTCTTGGCTGCCGAAGGACAAACACCAGTAGACATACGAGGGTAATCCCAAAAGTAAGGTCTCCTATATTTTTATAAGTACAGAACTCTGTTTGTGTGGCAGTTGGTCACACTGTTATGAAGAGTGCTTCACGCGCTGTGTGTAAACGTGCGCACGGCGCACTGAGGCGCTCAGTCTTGGCTTGGCAGCCGTTGAGAATGGAGCTCCCGTTGGATGTTACGGCCAAGTGCGAATTGCGCGCAGTTATTCGGTTTTGGACGCAAAGGGCACTGCGCCGATTGCAATCCATCGCCAATTGACGGAAGTGTATGGTGAGTCGTGCATGGATGTCAAAAATGTTCCTAAGTGGTGTAGAGAGTTTGCAGCTGGCCAGACCGAAATTCACGACGAACAAAGGAGCGGGAGACCGTCAATTTCTGAGGAGACAGTGTTGAAGGTTGAGCAAAGCATGCGTGAAGATCGGCGGATCACCCTGGATGATCTCTGCACGTTGGTCTCTGAGGTTTCCCGAAGCACCGCTCACAGAATTTTAACGGAAACAGTGAACCATCGGAAGGCGTGCGTAAGATGGGTGCCACACATGCGGTGGACCACATGCGGCAACGAACTGGCGTTTCCCGCGCATTTCTTCACCGCCTTGCAGCCGAACTTTCTGGACTCAGTTGTCACGGGTGACGAAACCTGGGTATACCACTTTACACCTGAGACCAAGCAAGAAACACGCCAGTGGCGGCCTCCTCCTTCGCCAAAGCCGCGGAATTCAAACAAACACAGTCTGCCGGTAAAGTCATGACAACCGTTTTTTTTGGGATCGGAAAGGGGTATTGATGGTCGACTTTATGCCCACTGGGACCACAATTAACGCTGACAGGCACTGTGAGACTCTGAAAAAACTCCAACGGGCAATTCAGACCCGGAGAAGAGGAATGTTGAGTAAGAGCGCACACATTCTCCATGACAAAGGTCACACACACATTGCTCGGCAAACCGTTGCTCTCCTGCAACAGTTTCAGTGGAACATAATCACCCACCCACCTTATAGTCCTGACTTGGCGCCCAGTGACTATCACCTGTCCCCTAAGTTAAAAGAACATTTGGCCGGAAAGCGATTCAGCTCCGACGACGAGGTGAAAGAAGAGGTTCATAACTTTCCGAACGGCATGGCGGCGAGTTGGTATGACATGGGCATACAAAAACTGCCACAGCGTCTACAAAAATGCATCGACAGAAATGGTGATTGTCGAAAAATAACAAAAATGTTCAAGCTGTAAACTGATGTAAACCATTGTAGAAATAAACAGGGCTATGTACTTATTAAAAATAGGGGACCTTACATTTGGGATTACCCTCATACATCGGAGAATAAAGAATATGTATGGGTCAGCATGTCTGTCGCAAATCGCCGTTGTGGTATGATGCTCAAAGTTCCGTGCTGGTCGCGATTCAACACAAGACGCCGGTCGATCTGGGAGGCCATCCACGTCCATTACAGACGATGCCATCTCAAGCGGGATACTGTCGAGCACACGTCCTGTAGTCCTGACCTCTTCCCATCCGACTATCACGCCCTCAGTCCCTTAAAAAAGGCCTTGAAATGACGCTGATTCCTGTTTGTCGAGGATGTGCAGCAGGCAGTGACAGATCTCTTCACGCAGCAGGACACGGTATTCTACCAAATGGGTATCTTGAGCCGATTTTGCCTAATTGGCACACCAGTTCTAGACTGTACGGCCTTCAAACGGAAACCTTTTGATGGCTCCTTATATAATGTAATGTATTTGTTCTTGGACGCTCCTTGTAAACAGAAATAACTTGCACTTTTACCCAATCGGTAGGTCACTTTAATTGCTCCAACGACCTACTGCTACAATGGGAACAAGTTCTTGGGGATAATTTTCGTAGAGCCTCAGAGGTATCTGATGAGCAATTTTAGTCAAGTTTCTGTTCCATTATCGCTTACCTCAATAACAGCCTTTTCGGCGTTCGTGAGATGATTAAAAAGAGGAAACATATTACGATCTACCGCGGTGAAACAATTTCGGAAGATTAAATTAAGTATTTCGTCTATCTCTGTGTCACCTTCCGTTTCGGTGTCATTAGGGCCACTGAGCAACTGAACAGAAGATTTCTATCGGTTTAATCACTTTACGGAAGACCAAATCATCTCAGGGTTTTTAGTCAGATGGTTTGGCAAAATTTTACTTTATAATGTATTGAACGCTTTTCGTGCTGCTCTCAGTACTCCTTACACTCATTTTCCATTACTACGGCGAAGAGAACACGTGATAGATAACTGAGTAGTAGAACCACCTGCATGGAGATATATAATTTTGATCTTGAAAGTGGTATTTTCTCTTTATATATTCATTGGATTTTTTTGTGCGTTACTGGTATTTAACGTCTTGTGGGCGACGAAATCAGTGGTGATGGGTCACAACCCTGCATTGGGAAAGGATGAGAAAAGAATTCGGCCGTGTCCAACATTTACATAAGCGATTTAGGAAGCCATGGAATCCCTAAATCTGACTGGCCGCAGGAGGTTTGAAGTGCCGTCCTCCCGAATAAACATAGAGTATGTATGTATGTACTGCGCCAGTTCGTTGGATATTTCTATAGGATTCCAAATTCTCTCATAGCCTGCCAAAAATAGCTTCCGTAAAACTGCCAGAAACTTTTTTGTAAATCAACGAACTGTGCATGTATTTCTTAATCGCATTAATTTTTATTCTCGAAAGACGTTTAGGAAATGTATGCCTGTCTTTGACACTTATGTCAACCGCGTGAGCGTCTGTCTGTTGCTGGTTTTGGAAGTCGTCTTGGAAGTTTGGGTGTGGTCTGCGCTACTTCCACTTTCGTCAGAATGGTTTCTGGTATGCTGCCGGTTATGTGTCTTACACATTCTCAGTGGGAAACAGATCTGAAGATTCGTTAATCACATAATTTTCGTCCCTTACCCCGTGAAGCGTTAATTCAAGATAACCGCCTCAAAAAAAAAAAAAAAAGAATGTTGTCATGTTCCATTACCTTTGCTTTACTTTTGTTGACAGTCATCTAATAATAATTTTTCAAGACATTATTCAATTCATTCAACTAATTATCCTCAGTTGACGCGGACAGAATAACAATATCATCATCAAATATATTTCTTTTCCTTGAACTTTAATTCGCTTTCCAAATTTCTCCTTGGTTTCCTTTACTGTTTGATCATTGTACTGACTGATAGCATGGACGAGAACCCACATATCTTGTCTCACGCCCTTCTCAACTACTGACTCTGTTTCACGCCTTTCGACTCTTGTAACTGCAGACTGGTTTCTGTACGAACTTTGATTAACCTTTCGCTCTCCTCCCACGATTCCAAGAGTTTCATGGTATAATAAGACACAGACATTAAAGAGCTTCACGACAGTTATAGCACGTCTGAAATTTAATTAATTGGAAGTTCAGCTAACACCTCTGTCGGCTCAACTTACGTGCCACGCCTCCATGCATTTGCAGAGAGGAAGAAGATCAAAGCTATATATTCCTACAATGGCCTTGGAACACGTATTACATAAATTTCCTTGCAAGTAATCTTCGGGCTCCTGGTAATCAGTTCCTAAGCAGCCTTCAAATTTTGTTGGCACCCAACGGTGTAGCAACATATAAAATACTGTAAGAGTTCGTCAACAGTGCCAACATCTCGATATAACTCCCTGCGCTGCTAATCTAATGTTCTTGGTAATTAGAATGCCGGGGAAAGGCCAAAGCACAATTAACTGACTATATTCCCACGTGCTACTCAGCAGGATATAGAACGCTCATCCTGTAAATACAGGGTGTTACAAAAAGGTACAGTCAAACTTTCAGGAAACATTCTTCACACACAAATAAAGAAAAGATGTTATGTGGACATGTGTCCGGAAACGCTTAATTTCCATGTTAGAGCTCATTTTAGTTTCGTCAGTATGTTCTTCCACATACGCTCAATGGAGCACGTTATCATGATTTCATACGCGATACTCTACCTGTGCTGCTAGAACATGTGCCTTTACAAGTACGACACAACATGTGGTTCCTGCACATTTCAGTCGAAGTGTTCGTACGCTTCTCAACAACAGATTCGGTGACCGATGGATTGGTAGAGGCGGACCAATTCCATGGCCTCCACACTCACCTGACCTCAACCCTCTTGACTTTCGTTTATGGGGGCATTTGAAAGCTCTTGTCTACGCAACTCCGGTACCAAATGTAGAGACTCTTCGTGCTCGTATTGTGGACGTCTGTGATACAATACACCATTCTCCAGGCCTGCATCAGCGCATCAGGGATTCCATGCGACGGAGGGTGGATGCATGTATCCTCGCTAACGGAGGACATTTTGCACATTTCCTGTAACAAAGTGTTTGAAGTCACGCTGGTACGTTCTGTTGCTGTGTGTTTCCATTCCATGATTAATGTGATTTGAAGAGAAGTAATAAAATGAGCTCTAACATGGAAAGTAAGCGTTTCCGGACACATGTCCACATAACATATTTTCTTTCTTTGTGTGTGAGGAATGTTTCCTGAAAGTTTGACCGTACCTTTTTGTAACACCCTGTATTTACAGGATGAGCGTTCTATATCCTGCTGAGTAGCACGTGGGAATATAGTCAGTTAATTGTGCTTTGGCCTTTCCCCGGCATTCTAATTACCAAGAACATTAGATTAGCAGCGCAGGGAGTTATATCGAGATGTTGGCACTGTTGACGAACTCTTACAGTATTTTATATGTTGCTACACCGTTGGGTGCCAACAAAATTTGAAGGCTGCTTAGGAACTGATTACCAGGAGCCCGAAGATTACTTGCAAGGAAATTTATGTATGTTGCTAATTTAGTTAGATGATCATTAACATGATTGAATTGGGAATTTCACAGTATCATTTCTTATTCTGTTACCAGTAGGGTTTTTGTAGCACACTACCTCTGTGTATCCTGCAAAACAGTTTCGTTTTGGTTATTCACTTCAGTACACTGCGGATATGAATTTGTTTTATGTCGGAATCTGTCCTTCGTTACGCCTAAATAACTTCGTACCAGGGCACAACTTAAGCTAATGTATACTCTGAACTATCGGAACAAACTGTATTGTAATATTTTCAGTGCTGCTTTGTGAAATGGCTGTATGCTAGTGTTCCGGAAAAAAAAACTTTGCTCCCTGTGTTTTATCCCTGCTGCGCTCAGAATTTCAAAGAGCCTATTTCAGTCAATATCGTCAAAAGATTTATCTAAAACTAGAAATGCTATAAATATAGCTTTTCCTTCTTTTTTCAGTCTATCTGCTGACATAATTCGTTGGGTTGCGTCGCGTGTTTCTACATTCCTCCAGGCCACAAAGTGATCTTCCCTGAGGTCGATTTCTGCTATTCTTCTACATAAAATTTGTCATTGTTTTTCATCCATTACTTGTTAGGCTGATAGTACGGTAATATTCACAGCTGTCAGTGATTTCTTCGGAAATGAGATGCTGCGCTCAGCTACTGTGGCCGTCACGCCAGATGCAGCGCGGAAGCGCAAATGCCATCTGGTAGCGAGGCGGAGAAGCGAGCGGCGGCGCCGACCGGGCTATGGCCGGCCCGTCTGCGGCTGCTATGCACATCGACCGCTGCCTTTGCGACCGCCGCCATCCAGTATACAGTATAGCGCCAGCCCGACACGCAATAACCACGTTAGGCCATACTCCCCTCCTCCAACACGCGACCCCCCCTCCCCCCCCCCCAGGTCGTTGGCCCCACCACAAAACAGCTGTGAACAGGGTACACACCAGGGCACTGCATAGACAGATCCGCTCTTTCCACCGTAACACACCGTTGATCGCTCGAACAAAAATCTATGCTAGTTGTTGAAAGAAAGTGCGGGTCACAGCCGCCTACAAAAAGGGCGGACTAGTGATTCACACACTACTGTACAGTACCGACGACACCTATCTGATCTTAAGAGTTCAAATGTAATCACGCTCGGATACAGGGTTTATTACTGTCTCCTGACCCCCAAATATAATTTGTTGTCACCGTCACTTTTTAATCAGCTACAGTTATGTACTTGTCAATAATAATAACAACGCTTTGTATACGCATTTTGTGAAGGCGATTGCCATACTGACATGATATGATACCTAAATAACGTGTGAACTTTTATATTGTCATTGTGGTTATTAAGTAAAACCGGTAGTAATAGGCGACTTTGAGACAACTGCGTGTCATGCATTAAAGGAAAGCTATGTATGCAATTCAGTTATTAAAAATGTCAACAAAACATTTTCACCTACAACAAATTTGAACAACTCGTTCAAATCATTAGGGCATAATATAAGTACCACATGTTCAATTTATTGTAATACATGTGGAATTTTTATATTAGGAAAAACTTTTTCGCTGTGGTAACTGTTGCAATTCCGCTGTTTAATTTCTGTTAGTTATATCTAAATGCAGTTCAGAAAGTGTATCAACACAGCATAAAGAAAAAGTTGTGCAAGCAGAACTAAAGTTAATATATGTTGTTTAAAAAACTATAGTCTTGTAAATACAAAATGTACACTGGTATAGACTGTTCTTTTTTGTCATCATTATTAATTCCTTAATTAATTTAAATAATTTGAAGGCTATACTGATGTTGATTACGCAATCCATCAGTGTTATAAAACGTTGTAATTCGTTGTATTTCAGCACAATAAAAACTTTTTAGTAAAAGAAAAAAAGCTTCAGTTGATGTGCTCGATGGCTCAGAGTCAACAGTAATGTGCCAGACTGCGTTTCCAAAGCTCTTGGGTTCGATCCCTGGTCCGTCCTGGGATTTTTATACGTCACTTGTCGCTTACTTCACCCCGGAAACGTTCGTAATTTAGGTCGGAGTCCATGTTACACTGTAGGTCCCCCTATAACCGTCTGGGTAATTTAGGTCGGAGGAAGAGAACTTAATCCAGTGACAATCAAGTACTATCACACCAATTGCTCACAATTTTTGGAACAATGTCCAGACGAAGATTTTACGCACAAATATTAGAGCTATTTGGTTCGATCCAACTCTTTCACACAAATACAAAATCAGGCTGACCGCCTCAGCTGTATGTGAAGTGTCTAGCGTGTAAGCGAAAATAGCACGCACGTATTTGTGCCAGAAAACAGTTACCTATTGGAATTGAATGAGGAGAGAAAGCTCTGTATCATCACGGGAACCTCCATAATTATAATAAAGTCCATAAAGTTCTGCAGCCGTACTGGAAATTTTCTGCCGGCCGAGGTGGCCGAGCGGTTCTAGGCGCTACAGTCTGGAACCGCGCGACCGCTACGGTCGCAGGTTCGAATCCTGCATCGGGCACGGCTGTGTGTCATGTCGTTAGGTTAGTTAGGGTTAAGTAGTTGTAAGTTCTAGGGGACTGATGACCACAGCAGTTAAGTCCCATAGTGCTCAGAGCCATTTGAACCATTCTTTTGGAAATTTTCTGCTGAAGTTCAACACAATGGTCTTGGACGATTTGACGTCTTTTCTCAATAGACTCAAGGGCACTGATGTACTGGAAATCATAGACTTCTTGTCATTGCATCAATGAAATTTCCAGTCTCATTTAGGAGCCAGATATGAGCTGTTAGTGACTAATTTATCTGCGTGTGATTTTCGAGACAAGTCAAGAACTGGAAATAACGATGTTCACATTGGAGCCATCAACAGTCACCCGATGGAACAAGACAATTAGGGAGATTATATACAGTTACAGTGAAAATAATTGAAGTGCGGAATAGTTTAGATTGCATATATGGGGCGATTTTGCTAAATGGGGACAAACTGCAGCGAACGATTCCTGAGAGTATAAGCAGCCAAAAAAAAAAAAAAAAAAAAAAAAAAAAAATCGTGTAAAAATACAGCTGGAAATGCGTTCCAATGGAGGTTCAGCCAGTTAAAGGTGAAGACAAAAGCTCTTTGCGGTGTAGGTTTCAATGACTAGAAGCGCACATTAGCATACACCAGGCAAGTGGGAATGTTCTCTCTGTACTAGTGTTTTAGCTCCACATTCAAGAAGGCAGTGAGGTCGAACACCGTCGTGCAGTAGCCACTTTACCCTTCGCCACATCTCTCTCCCCAGCTGCGTTTGCAAGGTGATGGAACGTATGATTCATGTCCGGCTGGTATGGTGTCTCGTGTCTCGCAATTTACTAACGAATGCGCAGTGTGGATTTCGAGCGCGGCGTTCTGCAGTTGACCATTTCGTTATTTTGTCCACCCATGTCATGAATGGTTTTCTGCCGATATCCCAGACACTGACCATATTTTTCTATTTAGAGAAGGCCTACAACACCACCTGGAGAACTGGTATCCTCCATACTCTTTACACGCGGGGCTTCCGTGGCCGCCTGCCCTGTTTCCTTCAGGAATTTTTTAAGAGGCCGAGTGTTCAACTTGCGTGTGAGTTTGCCTTGTCGGACACCTTTATCCAGGAAATTTGCTTCCTAGGGACAGTAGTCCAGCCTCGATCTATCGTCTTCAGTTTCACGACCTTCGCATGGAATTTCGCGATATTAGCTTTGTGTACACTGATGGCTCTCGGACTGACCGTGGGTTCGGTTGTGCGTTCGTCATCGGCTTTCGGCACACTGCTCAGTATTTACAGTCGAGCTCTTCGCCCTGTATCAGGCCACGGAGTACATCCGGCGACACCGACTTTTCAATTGTGTCCTCTGCTCAGACTTACTCAGCGCCCTTCAAAGTCTATGTGCTCTGTACACCGCCCATCCCTTGGTGCAGCGGGTCCAGGAAAACTGTCACTTGCTCTCTCTTGGTGTCTTGATGTTTCTGTAGGTTCCTGGCCATGTCGGTCTGCCAGCAAACGAGGCTGCTGACGCTGCTGCCAAAGCTGCAGTCCTCGTACCTCAGCCCGCTAGTTCCTATATTCCCTCTGATGATCTCTGTGTTGCTGTCTGTCTGGAGGTGTTGTCCCTTTGGCATCGCCAATGGTCCTCGCTTCACGGGATTAAGCTGCGGCTCATTAAGCCTCTCCCAGTGGCTTGGACGACCTCCTCTGGGCCCTCCCGCCGGGAGGGGATCATTTTAACTCGACTGCGTATTGGGTTTAGGCATCGTAATTCGATAGGTGGCGCTACCCCACCACTTTGTACACATTGGGCTCAAGTTTTAACTGTCTGCCACTTCCGGACAGATTGCCCATTTTTTAACCGTTTCCGTTCCTGTTCGGGTTTGCCGTCTGAGTTATCGGCTGTTTTAGCAAGCAACGCGCGGGCTGTCGATCGCGTTTTACGTTTTCTCCACCAAAGCAATATGGCGAAGGCCATTTAATTTTTTGTTTTTGGACGTCCGTTTCTGTATGGTGCCTTTTCTAGCCCTTTCTCCACGTGCCTCTTTTTAGCTGTCTTCTCTTATGTCTATTGAGACTGACGTATAGTCGTTTTTAACTCCTTTCTGTCTTCATGTTCTTTAGTTCTAACTTGGTCAGCTGTTTTTGCGCCCTAAAGCTAAACAAACCAAAACTTTACCACTCGCACCACAAAAGACAGGTCTTCCATCAATGGAGGCAAGGTTACCCGCAGGAAGTGCAGATACGCTTGTCTTGTGAGGCGTTGTGAAAGGATGACTAGCCTCACGAGGTGATCGGAAATGATGCCCGCCCACATGTTGGGGTGGAATCAATGTTAATGGTTCGCTGCCACCATAGCATTGGGATTCTCTGTAGCTCCCCGGTGAGTGTTGTGAAGGATGACGGTACCACCCCTCATAAAGGTAGCCTCATCTGTTAGTAGGATAGATGACAGAAATCCCAGCCCTGTGGTGGCCTGTGCTATGAACCAGCACAAAACCGGTGCCACAGAGGTGTCCGTAGGTAAAAAAGCTAACACGCGTTGTAAATGATACGGACAGTGGCAGTTGTCGTGGAGAATGTTGCACACAGCTTACACCATACTGGCGGGCCACTTGCCTGGTACTGAAAGAAATACGGAATGAGTCGAATGGAAATAACTTTATTGAAAGTCAATAATTACACGGAAGTCACCGCGATTCATGACGGTTCCCTGGACATTACAAGAGGCGGACATGTTAGTAATAGGATATGCAGTCGCCGTGGATGGCAGTGCATGCTCCCATGCTGGCCACAAGGTTGATAAGGAGTTCTTGCGATAGGGCGTTCCATTCCTCCACCAGGGCGGTTGATAACTGCTAGACGACATGCTGCGATACGTCTTGCCACCGCATCCCACACGTACTACATGGGATTTAAGTCGCGGAAACGGACAGGCTAATCCTTTCGCCGAGTGTCCTCTTGTTCCAACAGCTCCTCCACTCGCGCTGTTCCATGCGGTCACGCATTGTCATCAAGTCAGGGCCGAAAGCATCCCTGCAGAGACGCACATGTGGAACGAATACAGTGTCTCAATAACGATGACCGGTCAAGGTACGTAATGTATTGTCCATTATGTATTTTATCTTCTTACAAAATATCAGTTGCATCAGTTGATCGCGTAACCTCTGCGCTTTTATGTAACGAAAGCAATTACTTTCGATGCAAGTTAAGTATGCATATAGTAGAATGTTCTTTACCTTGATTAAAGGCAAGAGTTTCCTGTTGATAGCGATTAAGTGCGAAAGTTGCTAATAAATAACAGAAACATGTTTCATACAAGCTACGAATTAAATATTAACAGTTTTAGTTTTGCTGTAAATACTAATTTTAAGTAAAAGCCAGGAGGATAACTATGTAGAACAAAAATGTTCCGTAGGTTACACGGCTCTTTATAAATCCTCCTTCAGTTTCTAGACGGTTCACCGATGCTGGTTTTTGTAGGGGCATCTAGTGAGACACTGATCGGATACGCAAACAAATCGATCGAAATAAGGTAATGCCCGATTGGTATGCAACACACAGTACGGGTAATACGGTTACGATCACAACTGACCAAAGCTACCAGGAAAACTAGGGTAGTATACGCTTATTTACGATAGTCTACGGTAGTTTTACAACTTTACAATTACCACATGGCACACTGTATGTGTAACAACATCGGCAGTGACTGGTAATGCGCAGGTCACCACTGGGTGCTTATCTTGGGTAAATGAAGCTGCCGTGAGAACATTAATTAAAAACAATGTCTTCGATAAAACTGGGCAATACATTTTCTTCAGTTAATTTTTCTAATAATTTCGTGCGGCCCAACGGCCTAGTGTAAGTGTCTCAATTGGATGCCACTTCGGCGACTTGTGGGCCTCTAACCTATCCCGGTAATCGTACTGGGGAAACAGTACCAACATTTTAACGAGCTATTCGAAACACGTGTCATTCCAGGCGAATATTCACATAATTGACAGGTAATGGCTATGTTAAAAGTAAACTGAAAAAATTCCGTGCTTCGATTCAGCAACCACTCGGTTTCCAGGCACACGGTTCACCATTGTTTGCCCTTTTTTCGGTCTGTTTTTCGTCGTCTTTTCATCAGTGGTTCTGTGTGTAAACCGCATGACGTCTTTCAAATTCAGTTGATAAGAACTTCACTCAGTTTTTGTTGTTGTAGAGGTTCGTCATTTCCCTGACCGAACACGCTGAGCTACCTTGCCGTCTGTCAAATAAACCACCCGCCCCGACATTGACGTTGCTGAAGCACGTACTACGTATTATTTGCCCTCATATATCGCCTGGGTCATGAAGTCTTGCTTAATAGGGAAAACCAACGCTAATGGAGCAAGGTAATCTGTGCACATCAAACCAATGTTGATAAATATAAGAGTCAAACCTATCCTGCGTCCGTCGGCCGCGCGTGATCGTGAACAAGTGTTTCACGTCCGCCAGCCAAGCATGCAGTGAAGTGAAGTGTCTCGAGCCATCTCACCTCCGGACAAGCGCGCACCTATCTCCACCAGGGGCGGATTAATGAAGTTTTGTGGGTAGGGGGTTGCCTAGAAGAGAAAGAATACCCAGAGGCCCTCCCCTTGAAAGTTAAGGGAAAAGAACCCTTCAAAAACTACTGTTTTAAGCTGTTTTGATACCTTAAAATATCAAACGATTGCAAAAATGTGTTTTATTTTATACAAAAAGTTCTAAAGTTCTTGAAATGTGTAGCATTCACAACCTTTTTGTAAGTAGCTTCTTTTATATACGAGAGTTGCCCAGAACGTAATGCACTGCATCTTTTTTTCTCGGCCGAAAAGCATGCCACGAATGCAGAACGTTGTGTATGTATTATTTGAAGTCTCCTGAGTGAGCGCGCCAAGTTTCCGTCACTTCCGACAGATAGCGTAGCTACAGGACAGTTTCAAAATGGCGTGTGCAGGTGATGCACATTACAAGCAACGTGCCATTATTGAATTTCTCACTGCAGAGAAAGGAACTGTAGGGAACATTAGAAAACGCTTTTGCAAAGTCTATGGAGCATCTGCTGTCGACAGAAGTACAGTTAGTCGCTGGGCACGGAGGGTGCGGTCATCAGAAGGCGGTTCGGCGGAGCTCCACGGTTTGCGGCTGTCGGGGAGACCATCCACGGCTGTCACTCCTGACACATTGCAGCGAGCTGATGTCATTCGCGAGGACAGGCGCATTACTACTCGGAAGTTGGCACTGCATCTGTCAATCAGCAAAGGAAGTGTGGATGATTTTTATCAGCACTCTTGGCTATTCAAAAGAGTATGCAAGATGGGTCCCACAGTGTCTAACGGTGGCTCACAAATCGCACGAAAAAAAAAAAAAGAAGTCTTGATTTGTTGCAGCGTTTTGAAGCTGAGGGCGAGGCCTTCTTGTCCTGGATTGTGACAGGTGATGACACCTGGTTTCACCATTTTGAGCCCGAAGCAAAACGACAGTCGATGGAATTACGCCATTCCCACTCCACACAGAAGAAAAAAGTCAAAGCAACTGCTTCTGCTGGTAAGGTCATGATCACCATGTTCTGCAATTGTGAAGGTGTGGTTCTCATTGATGTGATGCCAAGAGGCGGTACTATTTATTCAGAAGCGTATGTCAACACATTAACAAAACTCAAGACGCGCTTCCGGCGACTTCGGCGCCACAGTAACACAGGAAATGTTTTGCTGCAACACGATAACGTTCGGCCCCACACAAGTCTGAGGACTGTTGAACGCGTCGCAAAACAGGGTTGGACCGCGTTACCCCATCCACCCTACGGCCCTGACCTAACCCCCTCGGACTTCCACTTGTTTAGGCCATTGAAGGATGTCATTCGTGGAGAACATTTTGAGGACGATGAGGAGGTGATTCACACAGTGAAGCACTGGCTCCGCCACCAGGACAAGGATTGATACCGACAGGTCGTACACGCTCTTGTTTCGCGCTGGAGGAAGCCCATATGGCTCTGAGCACTATGGGACTTAACTTCTGAGGTCATCAGTCCCCTAGAACTTAGAACTACTTAAACCTAACTAACCTAAAGACATCACACACATCCATGCCCGAGGCAGGATTCGAACCTGCGACCGTAGCAGTCGCGCGGTTCCGGACTGAGCGCCTAGAACCGCGAGACCACCGCGGCCGGCGAGGAAGCCCATAGAACTGGATGGAGATTACGTGGAAAAATAGGGCGTGTAGATAAAATACCAGTCTTTCGTATGTAATTCTCATTGTGTTCAATAAAGAATTTTTGAAGGAAAAAAATGCGGTGCATTACTTCCTGGGCAATCTTCGTTATTGTTCACGCACAACAAACTGTTTGGTTATGCTCCTGAATTCTGGGCAAGCAGTCTGACAATAGCAGCAATGACAACAGTTAGAGTAAAGCAGACAGTGCCCTAAGGCAAACGCGAAGCGCCAACTGTTGTGGCGTATCGGGAAGTCCTGCTAATATTTGGCGCCCCAAATTCGAACAGGATGAGGAGCGCAAGTCACTGGTACAGTTAGTACATTCTCTCTGGCACACAAAGTAAGGTGGCTTGGGGAATACTGAATTAACCACTAAATCCACTGACATAGACTCTAAATTCGCGTGCTTAGCTTTGGCGCAGATTACAAAAATTAGCATTTGATTTTAATTTAGTTTCAACTCTCGGGTGGCGTGGGGGGGGGGGGGGGGGTCGAACGCTCCCTCAGCCCCCCCCCCTCCCTCATAATCAGCCCCTGATCTCGGTTACTTTTGTTTTTAAAACAAAAGAAAGCGACTTTGAAAAAGCAATTAAACCTTTCAAGATGACGTGGTGGGATAACGGCTCTCTCTTTCTAATTTTCGTGTTTAGAAAACACGGTTTTTAACATGAATTCAGGGCTGTTGATTGACTCAATTTTTGACGGTCTGTGGTGTTATTTAGACGCGGATATCTAGCTGGATCTGTCGGGTGATCAACGGTTTTGCATGGCGCCAGCCGTCGCCGGCTTCCCTCTGGGCAGCATTCCAGTGGGCCACGTACAAAGAGCTAGTCTGGATTTTAAAACCTTTTTTCGGCATATACCTGCCTGCTCTCTACTTTTCACACCTGCGCCAGTGTTCACACCATTGTTGGGCGTAACCACAGCACCTCATATTAAACTTGTCTTCTTAACTGCGTGACCCGTTCCATTTCAAGGTGCACAATGAATACCTTTTCTACCCCCCACGCGGAGCTATTAAAGAAATTCATAACACGAGTGTGCAGGAATGCGAGACACTCGAATAGCGCCATCATTCTGAATCAAGGAAAATAAGAGCAGAGCCACAACTGGAAATGTAACCATCTTATGGCAAGCTCAAACCTGATTACGTAGAGAACATAATGTCGGTGAGCTCCTCGACAGTCTACTCTGAGGGGCCGATTCTCTAATCCAGTTGACCACTCTGACGACGACCTTGACCGGTTAGAAGTAAGAGACCGCTGCGGTTGGCGCAAGAGACTTGGCACAGATGACTCCCTTCCTGAGCGAGGTGGCGCAGTGGTTAACGCATTGGACTTACGTTTCGGAGGACGACGATTCAAATCCCAGGCCGGCCGTCCCAAATTAAGTTTATTGTGATCTCACTAAGTTACTTTACACAAATGTCGGGATAGTTCCTCTGAAAAGGCAGACTTACTTCCATCTCCTTCCCTAATGCGAGCTTGTGCTTCGTCTATAATGACCTCGTTGTCGATGTTAAATACTATCGATTCTTCCTTTTACGGCATGCCTCCATTAAGGCGGCGTCGCCATAAGATATTCGGCGAGCACCGAGCGAGTGCTCGCCGAACGTCTAGTAGTCGGCGGGCTGACACAGCTGCTTGCCAAACAGCTGCTAGGTGCTGCCACGTCGGCCAAACGGATATTCCAGAGCATCAGTTATAGCGGATACGGTAATTTTTTATAGCAGTTACTTTTAACAGTTACTTATAACTGTCTGTTACTTTTACTACCCAATTCCCCAGATGTGGGAAAATCAGACTTCAAATAACTTTTCTCTTATGTATTTCATACGGTCGGGACTTCAACTTTTGTCGCTTTATTTCTGTATAGTGTTCAAGTCCGGTTTCTTACTGCAGCCAATTGGCAGTGCCGCTTCGCACGCCAGCCTAGTTGTGTGAATTCACACCCCAATTTTCAGACTTCATTTCTAATTAACATTGTTCGGTTTTTTGTTTTATTTGCGTCCTGTAGTTACATCTTTGAAATATGCGTTGAGATATCTTTGTTTTATTTGGTTTGGTAATCGTGCAAGTTGATTCTGGAGCGCAGTATCAGGCTAACAGCTACCCCACTCAGGTTAAAGCAGCTACACGTGGGGCGGCATGTAGAACACGGTAAGAGCAATAACAGTCCAGTTCCAGAATGAGATTTTCACTTTTCAGCGGAGTGTGCGCTGATATGAAACTTTCTGCCAGATTAAAACTGTGTGCCGGACCGAGACTCGAACTCGGGACCTTTGCCTTTCGCGGACAAAGTGCTCTGGCAACTGAACCACCCAAGCACGACTCACGACCCGTCCTCACAGCTTGAATTCTGCCAGTACCTCGTCTCCTACCTTCCGAACTTCACAGAAGCTCTTCTGGCAGTTATTTGAAAACGCTATGGAACCCCATGACGGCCGCAGTTATTTCAGTAGAAGTACGATAATACTTGTTTCACCCGAATATCTGTCCTCTCCCGAAATATAGTTGTTTGCTACGGCCTACTGGAGTCTGGGACACAGTTACTAATTCCAGGTTATCTGTAATGCTAGCCCGTAATTCACAAAGAACAAGAACTGTGAGCGAATAAAATAACTGCCACAGAAAGCTACTTACTCTCATCTACTATCGGTTGCTGCCATAGTCGGACGAATTTCGTATTTCGTGTGGTAACTCTATGTACCGGGTGGTTAAAATTAAAAGTGCAGATACTCACGGAAGTCCAGTGTGGGCTGTGATTATCGTATGTCAGGGAAATCATGTATAGATGCTAATGAGTTAATGCGGAACCGATTTACACCGTTTTAAACTGGGAAACAAGTTAGTTCCACTTATGGCCAACAGATGCAGTTCTGGCGCTCTACACTGTTTTTATGACTGTATGACATCCACGCTAATGACATGCCATAACATAAGTGAACAGCGGCTATCGAGAAGACGAACCTTGCGCTGTTAGTGAAACTGTTTTATGTAAATTGTAGCAATTACAGTGGTGCATTGAGAGAATATCATCGACTGATTGGTCTGAGGAGAGACCCGATGTCACTGAATGATTTGAAGAAGCTGATAATGGAATTCGAAAAACAATGATGAGCTTGGTGTAGCACTGGGAAGAGGAAGGAATTCTATCCCGGTGGAAGTTATTGACGAAGTTGCAGCAACTGACCGTGCAGCACATGGCCCTGGTAGTGCTAGTGCTAGTGCTTGTGAGTGTCACGAGAGTTGTCCATCCCATTGGCAGTTTTTTCAGTCTATTTTACACTGGTGCCTGTTTAAGATCCAGAAGGTGCAGCAACGGAAACCTCGTCATCCGCAGCAACGATTTGAATGTGCACTTCGGTCTCTGACATGAATCAAAGCTGCTGACAGGTGGACAGGCAATATTCTATGGTGTGACGAGATACATTTTACACTACAGGGTGCAGTGAATGTACAGAACCGCCGCATTTGGGTATTTGTAAACTGTGTGTAGTGCGCGAAGAGCCACTGCACTCGCCACATGTGACTCTGTGGTGTGGATTCACAAGCACCTTCATTCCCGGTCCGTTCTTCTCTCAAGAGAATGTACCCAGAGGGCCTGTCAGGTTTGCAGTGACGTCTGCACGTTATCGAGACCACCTTGTACATCATGTGATTCTTGATTTAGAAGAGCGCAGCAGTGTGGAAATCACAATTTTCATACAAGATGGGGCAACAATTCAGGTTGCTCGCCCAGTGAAAGATCTGCGTAACACAACCTTCCACGAACGTGTAATCTCCAGAGGCTTTAAAAAAAAAAATGGTTCAAATGGCTCTGAGCACTATGGGATTAAACTTCTTAGGTCATCAGTCCCCTAGAACTTAGAACTACTTAAACCTAACTAACCTAAGCACATCACACGCATCCATGCCCGAGGCAGGATTTGAACCTCCGACCGTAGCGGTCGCGCGGTTCCAGACTGTAGCGCCTAGAACCGCTTGGCCACTCCGGCCGGCGAGGCTTTCCAGATGCATATCCTGCAAGATCACCTGATATGAATCCATGTGTCCCTTGGCCCTATGATTATATAAAAGAACGCATTTATGAGGCATACTTTCGGTCATACCTGATCTGAAGACCACTCTATAGGAACACATTGCTCAGATTCCATCGGAACTGCTGCGAGTAACTGTTGATCATGTCTTTATACGGATGGAGCATCTCGTCGATATCTCTGGTGCTTATACTGAACAAATTGTGTAAGCGGCGGTTAATAATAAAATCAACATTTTGGCTTCCTCGTTCGTCTGACCTGTACTGTTCATGTCTCGTTTCTGATCCATTACATATGGAAACATTTCTCTGCGTGTTTCTTGCTTTCACAGTCTCAGGTTTGCACCTGTTTGCCGAAACTGGAACTATTTTTTCAGCGTAAATCGGTTTCGTATTGATGCATTAAAATATGTACCAAGTTTCACTGTCATGCGATAGCTGCAGCTCACACTGGACCTCTATGAACAGCTGCACTTAACTTATAACCACCCAGTAGTTAGATAGCACGAAAGCGTAGTACACATTTCGATAAACAGATGGCGCACAGTCCCACAGTTATTTCTATGACCTATAGAATACCTTCTGGATGGTACGTCCATTTATCCGTGATCAGATCTCAATGTCGCGAAAGCGTAGTACTCACTTCGGTAACAGATGGACCCACGCACTACAGACAGTTATTTTAGTGACTGCTAGTAACAATGAGCAATTATTACAGTAACTGCTACTTCTCAATAACCGGTTATTTCCGTCAGTTATGTTATTTCTTTGCCAACGGCCTCGCCGCAGTGGTAACACCGGTGACCGTCAGATTACCGAAGTTAAACGCTGTCGGGCTGGGGTAGCACTTGGATGGGTGACCATCCGGGCTGCCGAGCACTGTTGGCAAGCGGGGTGTACTCAGCCCTTATGCGGCAAACTGAGTTACTCGATTGAGAAGTAGCGGCTCCGGTCTTGTAAGCTGTTATATGGCCGGGAGAGAGGTGTGCTGACCACGTACCCCTCCATATACACACCCTGTGGCGCCTGTGGTTGAGGGTGACACAGCGGCCGGTCGGTACCGTTGGGCCTTCCTAGGCCTATTCGGACGGAGTTAAGTTTTAGTTTTTTATGTTTTTTCTTTGCGACCTCTAGCTGCCATTTCCCGTATCGTGTCGGTCTTCCGTTTTACATCAGCTTGAATCAGTATTCTTCTAGATGTGCTCGTGAACGCTGTCACACATCGACTCCTCTTGCAAGTGTTCATGTTTCAGCATTTTTCGTGAACCTAATTTTTCTTTATTATATTCACTCTAGTGAGAACGTAATTAATACATTTATGCAAGAAATTGTGACACTAAATTTGTCTTCATTTGTCTTTCATTTTGATGCTATCATTCATCACCTCTGGCTTCAATGATTCATTCTTACCAGTTATCTGTTTATACACTGAAGCGCCAAAGAAACTGGTTTAACAATGCGTATTCAAATACAGAGATATGTAAAGAGGCAGAATACGGCGCTGGGGTCGGCAACGCCTATACAGGGTGTTACAAAAAGGTACGGCCAAACTTTCAGGAAATATTCCTCGCACACAAATAAAGAAAAGATGCTATGTGGACATGTGTCCGGAAACGCTTAATTTCCATGTTAGAGCTCATTTTAGTTTCGTCAGTATGTTCTTACACATACGCTCAATGGAGCACGTTATCATGATTTCATACGGGATACTCTACCTGTGCTGCTAGAACATGTGCCTTTACAAGTACGACACAACATGTGGTTCATGCACGATGGAGTTCCTGCACATTTCAGTCGAAGTGTTCGTACGGTTCTCAACAACAGATTCGGTGACCGATGGATTGGTGGAGGCGGACCATTTCCATGGCCTCCACGCTCTCCTGACCTCAACCCTCTTGACTTTCATTTATGGGGGCATTTGAAAGCTCTTGTCTACGCAACCCCGGTACCAAATGTAGAGACTCTTCGTGCTCGTATTGTGGACGGCTGTGATACAATACGCCGTTCTCCAGGGCTGCATCAGCGCATCAAGAATTCCATGCGACGGAGGGTGGATGCATGTATCCCCACTAACGGAGGACATTTTGAACATTTCCTATAACAAAGTGTTTGAAGTCACGCTGGTACGTTCTGTTTCTGTGTGTTTCCATTCGATGATTAATGTGATTTGAAGAGAAGTAATAAATGAGCTCTAACATGGAAAGTAAGCGTTTCCGGACACATGTACACATAACATATTTTCTTTCTTTGTGTGTGAGGAATGTTTCCTGAAAGTTTGGCCGTACCTTTTTGTAACACCTTGTATAAGACAAGTGTCTGGCGCAGTTGTCAGATCGGTTTCTGCTGCTACAATGGCAGGTTGTCAATATTTAAGTGAGTTTGAAGGTGGTGTTACAGTTGGCGCACGAGCGATGGGACACAGCATCTCCGAGGTGGTGATGAAGTGGGGATTTTGCTGCACGACTTTTTCACGAGTGTTCTGGGAATATCAGGAATCCGGTAAAACATCAAATCTCTGACACCGCTGCGACCGGGAAAAAATCCTGCAAGGACGGGACCAGCGACGACTGAAGAGAATCGTACAACGTAACAGAAGTACAACCCCTCCGCAAATTGATGCAGATTTCAGTGCTGGGCCATCAACAAGTGTCGGCCAGCGAACCATTAAACGAAACTTCATCGATGCTTTCGGAGCCGAAGGCACATTCGTGTACCCTTAATGACTGCATGACAGCCGGCCGGGGTGGCCGAGCGGTTCTAGGCGCTACAGTCTGAAACCCCGAGACCGTGGCGGTCGCAGGTTCGAATCCTGCCTCGGGCATGGATGTGTGTGATGTCCTTAGGTTGGTTAGGTTTATGTAGTTCTAAGTTCTAGGGACTGATGACCTCAGTAGTTAAGTCCCATAGTGCTCAGAGCCATTTGAACCATTTGACTGCATGACACAAAGCTTTACGCCTCGCCTGGGCCCGTCAACACCGACATTGGGCTGTTGATGACTGGTAACATGTTGCCTGGTCGGACTAGTCTCATTTCAAATAGTATCGAGCGGATGGACGTGTACCAGTATGGAGATAGGCTCATGAATCCATGGACCCAGCATGTCAGCAGGTTTTTTTTTAAGATGGTGAAGGCTCTAATGGTGTGGGGCGTGTGCAGTTGGAGAGATGTGGGACACATGATACGTCTAGATACAGCTCTGACTGGTGACACGTACGGAAGCATCCTGTTTGATCACCTGCATCCATTCAGGTCCATTGTGCTTTCCGACAGGACAATGTGACACCCCACACGTGCAGAATTGCAACAGAGTGGCTCCAGGAACACTCTTATGAGGTTGAACACTACCGCCGGCCACCAAACTTCCCAGACATGAACACTGTTGAGCATATCTGGGATGCCTTGCAACCTGCTGTTCAGTAGTGATCTGCCGCCCATCTGGCCGAGCGGTTCTAGGCGCTTCAGTCCGGAACCGCACTGCTGCTACGGTAACAGGTTCGAATCCTGTCTCGGTCATGGGTGTCTGTGATGTCCTTAGGTTAGTTATTTTTAAGTAGTTCTAAGTCTAGAGGACTGATGACCTGCCGCCGTTGGATAAGCAGCTGCCAGCAGCAAGTCGTGTACTCTTAGCTCACTTATTTGTTACATAGTTTAATTCTTAATTTCTTTGCGTGTTTTTGGTACTTGCATTGTTTAATTCATAAATTTCGGGCGTATTATAGTATTTGAGAGTTGTAACATCGCGTTTTAGTACCTGAACAGTGTAAAATCGCGTAGTCTCCTTCCTCCGCCGAGCAGTGTGTCAGCAGTGAGCAAGTAGCAGCATTACTGCATTTACTAGGCAATCTTGTATTTTAATAACCGGTTAAATTTTGTGTTGAATTGTTTGTGCTCTCTGTAGATTAGTTCAGACGTTCTTTGCACAACAGTTTTTAGCATGGATAGGGACTGCAACTGCTGTGTTCGGATGCAGACTGAGTTGGCATCCCTTCACTCCCAGCTTCAGGCAGTGTTGGGTTCGGTCACACAGCTTGAGGCTGTTGCCAGTGGGCATCACTGTGGGGGTCCGGATGGGGGTTTGTCGAGGACGGCCAGCTCGTCCCACGCATCCCCCAATCGGACTACGACTGTGGCTGCCTGGGATACTGCCCACATTGAGGCTGATCCCTCACCTGTGGTAGAGTGGGAGGTCGTCTCGAGGTGTGGCAGGTGACGAAAGACATTCCAAAGGGCTGAACGGAAGGCCTCTCCAGTTTGTCTGACGAACCGGTTTCAGTCTCTGTCTCGGGCTGATACTGATCTTCGGCCGGACATGGCTGCTTGTCCTGTTCCAGAGGTTGCCCCTCAGTCTGCAAGATCCAGGGGGTCGCAGAGGGTGGGCTTACTGGTAGTTGGGAGCTCCAACGCCAGGCGCATAATGGGGCCCCTTAGGGAGAGGGGAAGAAAACCAATGTGCACTCCGTGTGCATACCGGGGGGAGTCATTCCAGATGTGGAAAGGGTCCTTCCGGATGCCATGAAGGGTACAGGGTGCACCCATCTGCAGGTGGTCGCTCATGTCGGCACCAATGATGTGTGTCGCTATGGATCAGAGGAAATCCTCTCTGGCTTCCGGCGGCTATTTGATTTGGTGAAGACTGCCAGTCTCGCTAGCGGGATGAAAGCAGAGCTCACCATGTGCAGCATTGTCGACAGGACTGACTGCGGACCTTTGGTACAGAGCCGAGTGGAGGGTCTGAATCAGAGGCTGAGACGGTTCTGCGACCGTGTGGGCTGCAGATTCCTCGACTTGCGCCATAGGGTGGTGGGGTTTCGGGTTCCGCTGTATAGGTCAGGAGTCCACTACAAGCAGAAAGCGGCTACACGGGTAGCAGGGGTTGTGTGGCATGGTCTGGGCGGTTTTTTTAGGTTAGATGGCCTCGGGCAAGTACAGAAAGGGCAACAGCCTCAAAGGGTACGGGGCAAAGTCAGGACATGCGGGGACCAAGCAGCAATCGGTATTGTAATTGTAAACTGTCGAAGCTGCATTGGTAAAGTACCGGAACTTCAAGCGCTGATAGAAAGCACCGAAGCTGAAATCGTTATAGGTACAGAAAGCTGGCTGAAGCCAGAGATAAATTCTGCCGAAATTTTTACGAAGGCACAGACGGTGTTTAGAAAGGATAGATTGCATGCGACCGGTGGTGGCGTGTTTGTCGCTGTTAGTAGTAGTTTATCCTGTAGTGAAGTAGAAGTGGATAGTTCCTGTGAATTATTATGGGTGGAGGTTACACTCAACAACCGAGCTAGGTTAATAATTGGCTCCTTTTACCGACCTCCCGACTCAGCAGCATTAGTGGCAGAGCAACTGAGAGAAAATTTGGAATACATTTCACATAAATTTTCTCAGCATGTTATAGTCTTAGGTGGAGATTTCAATTTACCAGATATAGACTGGGACACTCAGATGTTTAGGACGGGTGGTAGGGTCAGAGTATCGAGTGACATTATACTGAGTGCACTCTTCGAAAATTACCTCCAGCAATTAAACAGAGAACCGACTCGTGGAGATAACATCTTGGACCTACTGATAACAAACAGACCCGAACTTTTCGACTCTGTAAGCGCAGAACAGGGAATCAGTGATCATAAGCATCCCTGAATATGGAAGTTAATAGGAATATAAAAGAAGGGAGGAAGGTTTATCTGTTTAACAAGAGTAATAGAAGGCAGATTTGAGACTACCTAACAAATCAAAACGAAAATTTCTGTTACGACACTGACAATGTTGAGCGTTTATGGAAAAAGTTCAAGGCAATCGTAAAATGCGTTTTAGACAGGTACGTGCCGAGTAAAACTGTGAGGGACGGGAAAAAGCCACCGTGGTTCAACAACAAAGTTAGGAAACTACTGCGAAAGCAAAGAGAGCTTCACTCCAAATTTAAACGCAACCAAAACCTCTCAGACAAACAGAAGCTAAACGATGTCAAAGTTAGCGTAAGGAGGGCTATGTGTGAAGCGTTCAGTGAATTCGAAAGTAAAATTCTATGTACTGACTTGACAGAAAATCCTAGGAAGTTCTGGTCTTACGTTAAATCAGTAAGTGGCTCGAAACAGCATATCCAGACACTCCGGGATGATGATGGCATTGAAACAGAGGATGACACGCGTAAAGCTGAAATACTAAACACCTTTTTCCAAAGCTGTTTCACAGAGGAAGACCGCACTGCAGTTCCTTCTCTAAATCCTCACACAAACGAAAAAATGGCTGACATCGAAATAAGTGTCCAAGGAATAGAAAAGCAACTGGAATCACTCAACAGAGGAAAGTCCACTGGACCTGACGGGATACCAATTCGTTTCTACACAGAGTACGCGAAAGAACTTGCCCCCCTTCTATCAACCGTGTACCACAAGTCTATAGAGGAACGGAAGGTTCCAAATGATTGGAAAAGAGCACAGGTAGTCCCAGTCTTCAAGAAGGGTCGTCGAGCAGATGCGCAAAACTATAGACCTGTATCTCTGACGTCGATCTGTTGTAGAATTTTAGAACATGTTTTTTGCTCGAGTATCATGTCGTTTTTGGAAACCCAGAATCTACTCTGTAGGAATCAACACGGATTCCGGAAACAGCGATCGTGTGAGACCCAACTCGCTTTATTTGTTCATGAGACCCAGAAAATATTAGATACAGGCTCCCAGGTAGATGCCATTTTCCTTGACTTCCGGAAGGCGTTCGATACAATTCCGCACTGTCGCCTGATAAACAAAGTAAGAGCCTACGGAATATCAGACCAGCTGTGTGGCTGGATTGAAGAGTTTTTAGCAAACAGAACACAGCATGTTGTTCTCAATGGAGAGACGTCTACAGACTTTGAAGTAACCTCTGGCGTGCCACAGGGGAATATTATGGGACCATTGCTTTTCACAATATGTATAAATGACCTAGTAGATAGAGTCGGAAGTTCCATGCGGCTTTTCGCGGATGATGCTGTAGTATACAGAGAAGTTGCAGCATTAGAAAATTGTAGCGAAATGCAGGAAGATCTGCAGCGGATAGGCACTTGGTGCAGGGAGTGGCAACTGACCCTTAACATAGACAAATGTAATGTATTGCGAGTACATAGAAAGAAGGATCCTTTATTGTATGATTATATGATAGCGGAACAAACACTGGTAGCAGTTACTTCTGTAAAATATCTGGGAGTATGCGTGCGGAACGATTTGAAGTGGAATCACCGTATAAAATTAATTGTTGGTAAGGCAGGTACCAGGTTGAGATTAATTGAGAGAGTCCTTAGAAAATGTAGTCCATCAACAAAGGAGGTGGCTTACAAAACACTCGTTCGACCTATACTTGAGTATTGCTCATCAGTGTGGGATCCGTACCAGATCGGTCTGACGGAGGAGATAGAGAAGATCCAAAGAAGAGCGGCGCGTTTCGTCACAGGGTTATTTGGTAACCGTGATAGCGTTACGGAGATGTTTAATAAACTCAAGTGGCAGACTCTGCAAGAGAGGCGCTCTGCATCGCGGTGTAGCTTGCTCGCCAGGTTTCGAGAGAGTGCGTTTCTGGATGAGGTATCGAATATATTGCTTCCCGCTACTTATACCTCCCGAGGAGATCACGAATGTAAAATTAGAGAGATTAGAGCGCGCACGGAGGCTTTCAGACAGTCGTTCTTCCCGCGAACCATACACGACTGGAACAGAAAAGGGAGGTAATGACAGTGGCACGTAAAGTGCCCTCCGCCACACACCGTTGGGTGGCTTGCGGAGTATAAATGTAGATGTAGATATGTTAAGTCCCATACTATTCAGAGCCATTTGAACCATTTTTTCAGAAGAGATCTCCACCCCCTCGTGCTTTCACGGATTTCTGGACAGATTTGCAGGATTCATGGTATCAGTACCTGCCAGCACTACTTCAGTCATTAGACGAGTCGATGCCACGTCGTGTTGCGGTACTTCCTCGTGCTCGCGGGGCCCTACACGGTATTAGGCAGGGGTATCAGTTTCTTCGGCTCCTCAGTGTGTGTATATATTCTACAAACTATTGGTCAGTGCGTAAGGGAGGATGTTTCCTATTCTATCACCTCAGACATGGATCCAGGAAAAAAATGTTTTCTAGATCTCTCCGTGCGATTAATTTAAACAATTTCCCAAAACACTAAAAAAGGTTTTGTTGTTCTGAATTAAAAAAGAACAACATTTCCATGATGACTGTACTGTTGGTTATTACTGATAAAGTAGATAAAATATATAGAAAGCATATGCTTTTACTCAAGTCTGCACTCACATATCACTAGTTTCATTACAAATAGTGATGGTAAGTGAGGCACGACGTACCTTTGTTTGTCGTACAGCAGTTAAGTGACGCCGTCGTTGTGAGTCTCCAACTGTCTCCGAAGCTATAAGAGTCGTGTGAAATTCACAAAGAATCCCTCGGGTTCAAGGTCGCAAATTCAATCTTTAATAAGGCTAATTTCAAAGTTTTGTGGTAACAATTACGACAGGAAAAGGATTAACCGGTAATGACTGACAACGTGTATCAGGAGGGCAACAGAAAATGGATGTCCGGAAGGTGCAGAGATCAAACTTGAATGTTATGTATGTATTACACCTCATAAAATAGACTTCGTCAACATTTAAGAAATGTTCAAAGCAGACCATTAACTTACACGATGAACACCTAATGAAAAATGGCGCGCCACAGTGATCGCAAGATCGAAGGCAAACTCCTTGGGAGTTCCAAAACGCACAGAACGTTCAGCTAGGTATACACTCTTAAAGAGTGAATATAGAATCATATTGGTGTAACGGTGTGATGAGGACTGATGGAATGTGATGGCATGCAACCAAATGCGAAAGCTGTCATGGAGCTTATCGTGAAACTGGCTATCCTGTAAGGCAGCTATGGTGCAGATAGTACGATAATGTTTTATAGGCACGGAAAAAACAAACATCCGAACACTGAATTTGTCCAGTGGTTGCAGGTGGTACGAACTGCAATGTCATACACTTTTCAGTTTGCTCTAAACGAGTACGATTTTTGTCCACAGACCAGAAATAAATCAAAAGCAAGTTATTTTGGCCAGCTTGTGGACAAAAGCAGTGCTCATAGCATAGTTGCAGTTCCCTTACACCCGTTTTCCCACCCTTGCTTGTTATTCCGTACTGCCGTTGCAAGTTCACGCACACGAGAAAGAATCGTAGGGAGCAGTTTTCCGAAATTGCTTCACCAGGGAAGACGAATGGAATATTCCAGAATTTGAAACACGAACAGCTGCTAGCATGAGTTTCTTAGAAGTAGATACCTTACAGGTTGCGAAGCAACTCAAATCGCTTGATACGGGCAAGTCTTCAGGTCCATATTGTATACCGATTAGATTCCTTTCAGATTACGCTGAGACAATAGCTCCATACTTAGCAATCATATACAACCGCTCGCTCACCGATAGATCTGTAAATACAGATTGGAAAATTGCGCAGGTCGGACCAGTGTTTAAGAAGGGTAGTAGGAGTAATCCATCGAACTACAGACCTATATCATTGACGTCGGTTTGCAGTAGGGTTTTGGAGCATATACTGTATTCAAACATTATGAATCACCTCGAAGGGAACGATCTATTGATACGTAATCAGCATGGTTTCAGAAAACATCGTTCTTGTGCAACTCAGCTAGCTCTTTGTTCGCACGAAGTAATGCCCGCTATCGACAGGGGATCTCAAGTTGATTCCGTATTTCTAGATTTCCGGAAAGCTTTTGACACCGTTCCTCACAAGCGACTTCTAATTAAGCTGCGGGCCTATGGGGTATCGTCTCAGTTGTGCGACTGGATTCGTGATTTCCTTTCACGAAGGTCGCAGTTCGTAGTAATAGACGGCAGATCATCGAGTAAAACTGAAGTGATGTCAGGTGTTCCCCAGGGAAGCGTCCTGGGACGTCTGCTGTTCCTGATCTATATAAATGACCTGGGTGACAATTTGAGCAGTTCTCTTAGGTTGTTCGCAGATGATGCTGTAATTTACCGTCTAGTAAGGTCATCCGAAGACCAGTATCAGTTGCAAAGCGATTTAGAAAAGATTGCTGTATGGTGTGGCAGGTGGCAGTTGACGCTAAATAACGAAAAGTGTGAGGTGATCCACATGAGTTCCAAAAGAAATCCGTTGGAATTCGCTTACTCGATAAATAGTACAATTCTCAAGGCTGTCACTTCAACAAGTACCTGGGTGTTAAAATTACGAACAACTTCAGTTGGAAAGACCACATAGATAATATTGTGGGGAAGGCGAGCCAAAGGTTGCGTTTCATTGGCAGGACACTTAGAAGATGCAACAAGTCCACTAAAGAGACAGCTTACACTACACTCGTTCGTCCTCTGTTAGAATATTGCTGCGCGGTGTGGGATCCTTACCAGGTGGGATTGACGAAGGACATCGAAAGGGGGCAAAAAAGGGCAGCTCGTTTTGTATTATCACGTAATAGGGGAGAGTGTGGCAGATATGATACGCGAGTTGGGATGGAAGTCATTAAAGCAAAGACGTTTTTCGTCGTGGTGAGATCTATTTACGAAATTTCAGTCACCAACATTCTCTTCCGAATGCGAAAATATTTTGTTGAGCCCAACCTACATAGGTAGGAATGATCATCAAAATAAAATAAGAGAAATCAGAGCTCGAACAGAAAGGTTCAGGTGTTCGTTTTTACCGCGGGCTGTTCGGGAGTGGAATGGTAGAGAGATAGTATGATTGTGGTTCGATGAACCCTCTGCCAGGCACTTAAATGTGAATTGCGGAGTAATCATGTAGATGTAGATGTAGATGAGCAGAGCACCTCCAACTTCTCGCAGCACATTAAATAACTCCCCAGTCAATTTAACACCCAGCTCAACAGTCGGCATAATTATATACATATGCGGCCCGCCAGGGTAGCCGAGAGCGCTAACGCGCTGCTTCCTGCACTCGGGTAGGCGCTCCGGCCCCGGATCGAATCCACCGGGCGGATTAACGACAAGGGCCGATGTGCCGGCCCGCCTGGATGTGGTTTTTAGGCGGTTTTCCACATCCCGCTAGGTGAATACCGGGCTGGTCCCCATGTTCCGCCTCAATTACACGGCTCGCAGACATCTGAACACTTTCGCACTATTCCATGGATTACACTCGGCGCAGACAGTTGGGGTACACTAATTCCGTCCCGGTGGGTACGGGGTGGCGGCAGGAAGGGCATCCGGCCACCCCTTAACCATTAACACGCCAACTCAGATTAACGATGGCTGACCCTGCATAACTGCGAGACAAAGCTCAAGCAATAGAATTATATACGAATGATTTAAGGCATTGGTTTTAGATGATGTTGATTACGACTCTCTTGGTGCCCCGAATTTCCAAGGTTCCTTTCACACGCATTTCCTCTTCAAATCCGCCGGCCGAAGTGGCTGTGCGGTTAAAGGCGCTGCAGTCTGGAACCGCAAGACCGCTACGGTCGCAGGTTCGAATCCTGCCTCGGGCATGGATGTTTGTGATGTCCTTAGGTTAGTTAGGTTTAACTAGTTCCAAGTTCTAGGGGACTAATGACCTCAGCAGTTGAGTCCCATAATGCTCAGAGCCATTTGAATTTGAACCTCTTCAAATCCCGATTTGTCGGATTTGAAAACAAATTTATTACTGAACGATGGGATAAGTTTGTTTATCTCATCTACAAATTTCCGTCCGATGCCGCAGTTTTTTGTGCATCGTCAAGTTGACGCTTTGTTTGAATTTCCATTATCTCACTTCTTCTAATTCATTAGCTCTTTCTGAATTTAAGCAACCATCTACTGCTTCCTTGAAATAACTGTGACCTATATCGCGCGGAATTTGATGTGCATAACGTAGTAGGTCACTATCGTGCACATCCTGTAAATTTTATCGAACATCCTTGAAACGCGCAAACACTAGTTCTTACGACAAGCCCGCCGTGTCTTCCTTTGAATGTCCTAGTTTTTGGTCGTATTGCTGCGGACTTATTCGAAATCTGTTGATAACGGTTTTTTACTAAGTTGCGGATGATCTTCCACGTACTGAATTATGTTTAGTACCTATTCCTTGGACAACGATTGTTCTTTAACACTTAACTGGAGATGGGATTTGTGGCTCCCTGTCCGACAAAGATGATGAACTACGTGGCTCTACATTGTTTCAGCACCACTTTCACTTGTCGTGCACGTTTCGTCAACATTGTACCCCTCATGCACATTATCCGCACAGTCGACCGTATACGATACCACACATTCCACTCATCTTGCAGAAGCGCTAACATTTCATCTGCCACTTCTCTCTCACGCTGAGAAATTCTTTGCGTTCCTTTCTGACGAAATGTAAACTTCAGCATCTGTTGTTGTAGATCTAATACAATGTTTTATTTGTTTATCGTTGCCATTGCTTGATTTGTATGGACACCACTAGCACTGTAGTATTGTTGTGAGTTACTCGTCGACTAAGCAGTTCAACTACGGTTCGTAGCCTCATGCTGTGCCCACCACTGGATACCTCCAGGCCCGCCCCCTGTTGCCGTTAGCAGCCAATATTGTGGTTGCATGGTAGACAATATGTGAGGCGTCGAATACCGTAAACATCATTGGCCTTCAGGGGCCCCACACTCAGGGGAAGGGGTTCAGTCTAAAATGCGACGGGTTGTGAATGTTCTAATGTCTCTCTGTCTTTTAAGACCTGAGATGGCTCCGAGGTTTGTTGGGTTCGAGTTACTTTTGGATCTCGAACTCTCTTAAAATTATGCGCTAAATTGGACTTACGTCTGCGAGGTATATCGCAAAATGAATAGTATCAATAACATTTTTCTTAAGGCTTTTCCGACATCATAGTTTTAAATACGGTTCTCGGGCTTACCGTCGGATTTTTAAAATTGTATTTCCACAGTATTTCCCCGTAAAAACAAGCACGCCTTGTCTTCCTTTTAAAATTTGAGAAACCTCGTGCACGAGTAAACATTGGATTCGCACTCTCACGGAAAAATCTATAAACACCAGAGTTGCCAACTTCCGGGTAAGGGTTGTTAGGGGTCCCTACTTCACCCTCTTGGGGGGGTATTCCGTTTTATTTTAGTTTCTGAAGTTGTTGTTGTTTTTGTTGTTGTTGTTTTCAGTCCTGAGACTGGTTTGATGCAGCTCTCCATGCTACTCTATCCTGTGCAAGCTTCTTCATCTCCCAGTACCTACTGCAGCCTACATCCTTCTGAATCTGCTTAGTGTATTCATCTCTTCGTCTCCCTCTACGATTTTTACCCTCCACGCTGCCCTCCAATACTAAATTGGTGATCCCTCGATGTCTCAGAACATGTTCTACCAACCGATCCCTTCTTCTAGTCAAGTTGTGCCACAAATTCCTCTTCTCCCCGATTCTATTCAATACCTCCTCATTAGTTACGTGATCTACCCATCTAATCTTCAGCATTCTTCTGTAGCACCACATTTCGAAAGCTTCTATTCTCTTCTTGTCTAAACTATTTATCGTCCACGTTTCACTTCCACACATGGCTACACTCCATACAAATACTTTCAGAAACGACTTCCTGACACTTAAATTAATACTCGATGTTAACAAATTACTCTTCTTCAGAAAGGCTTTCCTTGCCATAGCCAGTCTACATTTTATATTCTCTCTACATCGACCATCATCAGTTGTTTTACTCCCCAAATAGCAAAACTCCTTTACTACTTTAAGAGTCTCATTTCCTAATCCAATTCCCTCAGAATCACCCGACTTAATTCGACTAATTCCATTATCCTCGTTTTGCTTTTGTTTATGTCCATCTTATATCCTCCTTTCAAGACATTCCGTTCAACTGCTCTTCCAAGTCCTTTGCTGTCTCTGACAGAATTACAATGTCATCGGCGAACCTCAAAGTTTCTATTTCTTCTCCATGGATTTTAACACCTACTCCGAACTTTTCTTTTGTTTCCTTTATTGCTTGCTCAGTATACAGATTGAATAACATCGGGGATAGGCTACAACCCTGTCTCACTCCCTTCCCAACCACTGCTTCCCTTTCATGCCCCTCGACTCTTATAACTGCCATCTGGTTTCTGTACAAATTGTAAATAGCCTTTCGCTCCCTGTATTTTACCCCTGCCACCTTCAGAATTTGAAACAGAGTATTCCAGTCAACATTGTCTACAAATGCTAGAAACGTAGGTTTGCCTTTCCTTAATCTAGCTTCTAAGATAAGCCGTAGGGTCAGTATTGCCTCACGTGTTCCAACATTTCTACGGAATCCAAACTGATTTTCCCCGAGGTCAGCTTCTATCAGTTTTTCCATTCGTCTGTAAAGAATTCGCGTTAGTATTTTGCAGCTGTGACTTATTAAACTGATAGTTCGGTAGTTTTCACATCTGTCAACACCTGCTTTCTTTGGGATTGGAATTATTATATTCTTCTTGAAGTCTGAGGTTATTTCGCCTGTCTCATACATCTTGCTCACCAGATGGTAGAGTTTTGTCAGGACTGGCTCTCCCAAGGCTGTCAGTAGTTCTAATGGAATGTTGTCTACTCCGAGGGCCTTGTTTCGACTTACGTCTTTCAGTGCTCTATCAAATTCTTCACGCAGTATCGTATCTCCCATTTCATCTTCATCTACATCCTCTTCCATTTCCATAATATTGTCCTCAAGTACATCGCCCTTGTATAGACCCTCTATATACTCCTTCCACCTTTCTGCTTTCCCTTCTTTGCTTAGAACTGGGTTTCCATCAAAGCTCTTGATATTCATGCAAGTGGTTCTCCTTTCTCCAAAGGTCTCTCTAATTTTCCTGTAGGCAGTATCTATCTTACTGCTAGTGAGATAAGCCTCTACATCCTTAAATTTATCCTCTAGCCATCCCTGCTTAGCCATTTTACACTTCCTATCGATCTCATTTTTGAGACGTTTGTACTCCTTTTTGCCTGCTTCATTTACTGCACTTTTATATTTTCTCTTTTCATCAATTAAATTCAATATTTCTTCTGTTACCCAAGGGTTTCTACTAGCCCTCGTCTTTTTACCTACTTGATCCTCTGCTGCTTTCACTATTTCATTTCTCAAAGATATCCATTCTTCTTCTACTGTATTTCTTTCCCCTATTCCTGTCAATTGTTCCCTTATGCTCTCCCTGAAACTCTGTACAACCTCTAGTTCTTTCAGTTTATCCAGGTCCCACCTCCTTAAATTCCCACCTTTTCGCAGTTTCTTCAGTTTTAATCTACAGTTCATAACCAACAGATTGTGGTCAGAGTCCACATCTGCTCCTGGAAATGTCTTACAATTTAAAACCTGGTTCCTAAATCTCTGTCTTACCATTATATAATCTATCTGATATCTTTTAGTGTCTCCAGGGTTCTTCCATGTATAGAACCTTCTTCCATGATTCTTAAACCAAGTGTTAGCTATGATTAAGTTATGCTCTGCGCAAAATTCTACCAGCGGCTTCCTCTTTCATTTCTTAGCCCCAATACATATTCACCTACTATGTTTCCTTCTCTCCCTTTTCCTACTCTTGAATTCCAGTCACCCATGACTATTAAATTTTCGTCTCCCTTCACTACCTGAATAATTTATTTTATCTCATCATACATTTCATCAATTCCTTCGTCATCTGCAGAGCTAGTTGGTATATAAACTTGTACTACTGTAGTAGGCGTGGACTTCGTGTGTATCTTGGCCACAACAATGCGTTCACTGTGCTGTTTGTAGTAGCTTACCCGTACTCCTATTTTTTTATTCATTATTAAACCTACTCCTGCATTACCCCTATTTGATTTTGTATTTATAACCCTGTATTCACCTGACCAAAAGTCTTGTTCATCCTGCCACCGAACTTCACTAAGTCCCACTATATCTAACTTTAACCTATCCATTTCCCTTTTTAAATTTTCTAACCTACCTGCCCGATTAAGGGATCTGACATTCCACGCCCCGATCCGTAGAACGCCAGTTTTCTTTCTCCTGATAACAACGTCCTCTTGAGTAGTCCCCGCCCGGAGATCCGAATGGGGTACTATTTTACCTCCGAAATATTTTACCCAAGAGGACGCCATCATCATTTATCCATACAGTAAAGCTGCATGCCCTCGGGAAAAATTACGGCTGTAGTTTCCCCTTGCTTTCAGCCGTTCGCAGTACCAAAACATCAAGGCCATTTTGGTTAGTGTTACAAGGCCAGATCAGTCAGTCATCCAGACTGTTGCCCCTGCAACTACTGAAAAGGCTGCTGCCCCTCTTCAGGAACCACACGTTTGTCTGGCCTCTCAACAGATACCCCTCCCTTGTGGTTGCACCTACGGTACGGCCATCTGTATCGTTGAGGCACGCAAGCCTTCCCACCAACGGCAAGGTCCATGGTTCAGGGGGGGCGGGGGGTTCTGATGTAACCTGTGTTTTTTCTCAGGGTTCAAGCTATCTCCATACCACATTTCGTGAAAACGTAGAAGAGTTACTTTCGCATTTATGATATTAGCCAGGATTCTGCAAACATTTTCTAATATTCCAGGCGATTCTGTCAGCAAATTTCCCACTAAGGTTGTGCCACTATACCTACATCAACAATGACAAATTTCAACAGAATTGTCAAAGTCACAATAAAGTAAACTAAACAAATGGGGGTGGGGGTGGGCTCTAGGTAAATCAATGCATTTGAATCTTTGAATCTAAAACTAATTTGGTGAACCTAATCCGAGAAACTCTGACAGACAATTTCAAAATACATATTTAGGGATGAGATACGAGAGGACTTCAAAAAGTAAGTTACACATGTCGTTCCCCGCTAAGGGCATCAGAAGAGAGTACATGTTCTGAGTCTTATGCAGACACAGTTCTACAGCGAAACGGATAACACGTGTATCGCGGTGTGGGAATGAAGTGGCGCGACAACTGGAAACGTAGTCCAATGTTGATAGTACGTAGGACGGTACGGCCCCTTTGGCCAAAACGTCTAAAGTGCATTCAGATTCGCGTGAAATTCTGCCGGTAAATGGACCAAATACAGAATCGCGTCCAGCCGTAGTGAATTGGTGCCAACAATTTGACCCAGGCAGCACAGATATTGGTGATACTGATCAAGAAGGCCGGCTGCGGTGGTCTAGCGGTTCTAGGCGCGCAGTCCGGAACCGCGCGACTGCTACGGTCGCAGGTTCGAATCCTGCCTCGGGCATGGATGTGTGTGATGTCCTTAGGTTAGTTAGGTTTAAGTAGTTCTAAGTTCTAGGGGACTGATGACCTCAGATGTTAAGTCCCATAGTGCTCAGAGCCATTTGAACCATTTTTGATCAAGAAGGAAGGCCACCGACATCGACCACAGACGATTATGTCCAGGCGATCGAGGATCTGATTCGAAACAACGTTGATTTTCCGACTATGAGGGTGTTCACTCAGCTGTTTTCGAATGGCTCTCTGACCAAGGACTGGATTTCAGTTTTCGAGTAACTGAACGATTGTTAGAATGCTCCGACTGTTGTTTACGGAGACAAGGAGACTACTCAGCTGTTTTCGAATGGCTCTCTGACCAAGGACTGGATTTCCGTTTTCGAGTAACTGAACGATTGTTAGAATGCTCCGACTGTTGTTTACGGAGACTACGTTGAATAATAATGCCACATACCTGCGTCACTTTGAAAAGTTATTTTACCTACCATAATAATGTGTAACTGACTTTTTGAAATCCCCTCGCATCTCACTCTTTCAGAATAAATACGTGTGTCAGACAGGGCGATGGTTTATCTCCACTTCTTTTCAACGCTGTCATGGAGAAGATTGTATGAATTAGGAATGAAAAACTGAAAGAATCGTAAATATCGCCACTGTCGTTAAGGAGAAAGAACAAAGGGCATTCAATAAACTGCCTAGCATTTGCTGGTGATTTTCCCATACTTTCTGAAATCCTGACAGATTCAGCAGTGCATGTACGTCTTCCGGAAGACACATCCAAGATGACAGGCTTAAGAATCTCTGGAGAGGTAACATTGAGAGGCACCCACATGCCTTGCTCATACTGTGGCATCAAGCAGTCAGGCCTGCAAGATGAGTGGTCTGCCAAGCGCGCGGATTTATTCTTATTTCTCGAGTAACATCAGTGACTGATTGTGAGCTCTAGTACCCACAATTAAGCTACAAATTATTCTCCTGTTTGAATATTACGCAACGGAAACGGATAACGCACAACTGACTATTAGGAATTTACACAACTCTGATTGTTCACTACGCTCTGGCAATACCATATTTTCTTTCTTAACCAACGGATTTGATCAACACATGGCCATCGCACTGAATATGAATGGCGCACACATTACAAATTCTGGATGTCATGACTACACACTATTCGAAGAACAAGGCCACCAATCTTTTTTTTTCACTGTCATTTTTATTCCGATAAATTCTATTATGATTCAAAGATAACCTAACACACCATTACGTTTTATACAAAATTACACATGAGAAACTCCGCCCAGTGGGCATGGATTTTCTTTGGTGATTCTCTATCTTACGGTCTCGTAATTATCTAACGCTACAGTGAACTTTCTGGATTTTTTTTTTTTTTTTTTGGTCATCAGTCTACTGACTGGTTTGATGCGGCCTGCCACGAATTCCTTTCCTGTGCTAACCTCTTCATCTCAGAGTAGCACTTGCAACCTACGTCCTCAATTATTTGCTTGACGTATTCCAATCTCTGTCTTCCTCTACAGTTTTTGCCCTCTACAGCTCCCTCTAGTACCATGGAAGTCATTCCCTCATGTCTTAGCAGATGTCCTATCATCCTATCCCTTCTCCTTATCAGTGTTTTCCACATATTCCTTTCTCTCCGATTCTGCGTAGAATCTCCTCATTCCTTACCTTATCAGTCCACCTAATTTTCAACATTCGTCTATAGCACCACATCTCAAATGCTTCGATTCTCTTCTGTTCCGGTTTCCCCACAGTCCATATTTCACTACCATACATTGCTGTACTCCAGACGTACATCCTCAGAAATTTCTTCCTCAAATTAAATGGTTCAAATGGCTCTGAGCACTATGGGACTCAACTGCTGAGGTCATTAGTCCCCTAGAACTTAGAACTAGTTAAACCTAACTAACCTAAGGACATCACAAACAGCCATGCCCGAGGCAGGATTCGAACCTGCGACCGTAGCGGTCTTGCGGTTCCAGACTGCAGCGCCTTTAACCGCACGGCCACTTCGGCCGGCTCCTCAAATTAAGGCCGGTATTTGATATTAGTAGACTTCTCTTGGCCAGAAATGCCTTTTTTGCCATAGCGAGTCTGCTTTTGATGTCCTCCTTGCTCCGTCCATCATTGGTTATTTTACTGCCTAGGTAGCAGAATTCCTTATCTTCATTGACTTCGTGACCATCAATCCTGATGTTAAGTTTCTCGCTGTTCTCATTTCTACTACTTCTCATTACCTTCGCCTTTCTCCGATTTACTCTCAAACCATACTGTGTACTCATTAGACTGTTCATTCCGTTCAGCAGATCATTTAATTCTTCTTCACTTTCAGTCAGGATAGCAATGTCATCAGCGAATCGTATCATTGATATTCTTTCACCTTGTATTTTAATTCCACTCCTGAACCTTTCTTTTATTTCCATCATTGCTTCCTCGATGTACAGATTGAAGAGTAGGGGCGAAAGGCTACAGCCTTCTCTTACACCCTTCTTAATACGAGCACTTCGTTCTTGATCGTCCACTCTTATTATTCCCTCTTGGTTGTACATATTGTATATGACCCGTCTCTCCCTATAGCTTACCCCTACTTTTTTCAGAATCTCGAACAGCTTGCACCATTTTATATTGTCGAACGCTTTTTCCAGGTCGACAAATCCTATGAAAGTGTCTTGATTTTTCTTTAGCCTTGCTTCCATTATTAGCCGTAACGTCAGAATTGCCTCTCTCGTCCCTTTACTTTTCCTAAAGCCAAACTGATCGTCACCTAGCGCATTCTCAATTTTCTTTTCCATTCTTCTGTATATTATTCTTGTAAGCAGCTTCGATGCATGAGCTGTTAAGCTGATTGTGCGATAATTCTCGCACTTGTCAGCTCTTGCCGTCTTCGGAATTGTGTGGATGATGCTTTTCCGAAAGTCAGATGGTATATCGCCAGACTCATATATTCTACACACTAACGTGAATAGTCGTTTTGTTGCCACTTCCCCCAATGATTTTAGAAATTCTGATGGAATGTTATCTATCCCTTCTGCCTTATTTGACTGTAAGTCCTCCAAAGCTCTTTTAAATTCCGGTTCTAATACTGGATCCCCTATCTCTTCTAAATCGACTCCTGTTTCTTCTTCTATCACATCAGACAAATCTTCACCCTCATAGAGGCTTTCAGTGTATTCTATCCACCTATCTGCTCTCTCCTCTGCATTTAACAGTGGAATTCCCGTTGCACTCTTAATGTTGCTACCGTTGCTTTTAATGTCACCAAAGGTTGTTTTCAATTTCCTGTACGCTCAGTCTGTCCTTCCGACAATCATATCTTTTTCGATGTCTTCACATTTTTCCTGCAGCCATTTCGTCTTAGCTTCCCTGCACCTCCTATTTATTTCATTCCTCAGCGACTTGTATTTCTGTATTCCTGATTTTCCCGGAACGTGTTTGTACTTCCTCCTTTCATCAATCAACTGAAGTATTTCTTCTGTTACCCATGGTTTCTTCGCAGCTACCTTCTTTGTACCTATGTTTTCCTTCCCAACTTCTGTGATGGCCCTTTTTAGAGATGTCCATTCCTCTTCAACTGTACTGCCTACTGCGCTATTCCTTATTGCTGTATCTATAGTGTTAGAGAACTTCAAACGTATCTCGTCATTCCTTAGTACTTCCGTATCCCACTTCTTTGCGTATTGATTCTGCCTGACTAATGTCTTGAACTTCAGCCTACTCTTCATCACCACTATATTATGATCTGAGTCTATATCTGCTCCTGGGTACGCCTTACAATCCAGTATCTGATTTCGGAATCTCTGTCTGACTATGATGTAATCTAATTGAAATCTTCCCGTATCTCCCGGCCTTTTCCAAGTATACCTCCTCCTCTTGTGATTCTTGAACAGGGTATTCGCTGTTACTAGCTGAAACTTGTTACAGAACTCAATTAGTCTTTCTCCTCTTTCATTCCTTGTCCCAAGCCCATATTCTCCTGTAACCTTTTCTTCTACTCCTTCCCCTACAACTGCATTCCAGTCGCCCATGACAATTAGATTTTCGTCCCCCTTTACATACTGCATTACCCTTTCAATATCCTCATACACTTTCTCTATCTGTTCATCTTCAGCTTGCGACGTCGACATGTATACCTGAACTATCGTTGTCGGTGTTGGTCTCCTGTCGATTCTGATTAGAACAACCCGGTCACTGAATTGTTCACAGTAACACACCCTCTGCCCTACCTTCCTATTCATAACGAATCCTACACCTGTTATACCATTTTCTGCTGCTGCTGATATTACCTGATACTCATCTGACCAGTAATCCTTGTCTTCCTTCCACTTCACTTCACTGACCCCTACTATATCTAGATTGAGCCTTTGCATTTCCCTTTTCAGATTTTCTAGTTTCCCTACCACGTTCAAGCTTCTGACATTCCACGCCCCGACTCGTAGAACGTTATCCTTTCGTTGATTATTCAATCTTTTTCTCATGGTAACCTCCCCGTTGGCAGTCCCCTCCCGGAGATCCGAATGGGGGACTATTCCGGAATCTTTTGCCAATGGAGAGATCATCATGACACTTCTTCAAATACAGGTCACATGTCCTGTGGATACACGTTACGTGTCTTTAATGCAGTGGTTTCCATTGCCTTCTGCATCCTCATGTCGTTGATCATTGCTGATTCTTCCGCCTTTAGGGGCAATTTCCCACCCCTAGGACAAGAGAATGCCCTGGACCTCTATCCGCTCCTCCGCCCTCTTTGACAAGGCCGACTTCTTATGCCGGAAGTCTTCGGCCGCCAATGCTGATTATTTATCAAAATTGAGGCAGTGGCGGGGATCGAACCCGGGACCGAAGACGTTTTGATTATGAATCAAAGCGCTACCCCTAGACCACGGGTTCTTTCTGGATAGGATGGTGAATATTTTGCTATATCTCACACTTCGACTCTCACACCCATCATCACGAAAATTTACTCCAGACCGAGCGGTACAAAAAGGAACATGCGTAGCCCACTGCCTCTGAACCTATCTTGCTACTCTCCAATGCAAACCACACATACTTAAATTACATGAAATACATCACACTGGCAACATAGAATACATCACAAAGAATAGCCACAACGTTAGAATCACTTCACTTTCAGCTTTCCCACTTCAATTAGTATTCATCCCAGTTTCACACGACACTGCCCCACTTCGTAACTTTCCTTTCCTACTACGAACTCTGGAGGGTATATGCACGTCTTCCTGCGCAATGCAAGCCAAGTGGCGTTGCTGGATAGACGGCTGACTCACCTTGCTTCTCTCTGAGAGTATTAGAGTTTGAATCTAGCGTCACACGGAAACATAACACGCAAAGTAATATTAAGATCATATTCGTCACACACGCGAGTCCTCAACTGATACCTTGGATGAGTACTTCTCTTTATCCTTTGTCTCATACACGGATTGAGACTCACACAGTACTCACCACTTGGAAGTGCTCGTCTCTAATTTCAAGTCCTGCACACGCCATTCCTTAAATATTTCCAACTTATAGTACACACGCCAGTAATTCAGCTTAACTTTAGCACTCGGAAGTATTTCAACTTAGTACTAGCACTCGGAAGTATTTCAACTTACTGCCACACGTGGTTTCATTGTGACCGTTGGTCACTTCCGAAGATTACTACGATCCCCTTAATATTACCTGCCTGTCATTTAATTCTCTCCCCCAAAAGTTCATGAAATAGAGAAATAATTATTCCAAACTACTCTTAAGTATTTCACATGCATATCATTCTCTCCACTCTTCTGTCTTTACGGAGCACACCTAAGACAGGTCTTACCAACACAAGATCCAGCGCCAGAGTGCTGAAACATGGCCGTTCGTCAGGTCATCTCGCTCCTCCGCCGAGGTGGGGGAGCACCATGCTACCGTATTGGTCAGCCACATTTCAGGCGCTCAAAGCTCAGGTAAATTTCATCTCTTTGGTTCCACCAAAGGTGACCAAAGGTCCATCTCAAAGATGATCATATATTGCACATTCACTATCTACAGTTAGCAGACGACCATACATTCATTCATTTCACAGATCTCATCAAATTGGATGTAGAGATTTATTTTGTGGGAGTGCACATGTGATCAATTAAATAAATAAATTTTCCTTCTTTCCTACACTGGTATCCGGTTTCGGTGTATAAAGTGAAATTGAGTTATTATTACAAAAAATATGTTGTTCTGACAAGAATAACGAAGAATGTTGTACCTATTTTCAGTGTCGGGCGGTACTGTACCCTTTCAACATTAACAATGTTACATATTAAGATTGCAACAAAATATTTAATAACAGATACTGGGCAAATGGGGAAGGTAAGGGAAATCAAATATCTGTTGGAGACTATTCAAGACAGCTCTTCAGAAAGTTCTGCTTAAGTGGAAAGGATACGCAAGATGGAAAACAAGTATGATATACACTGAAGCGCCTAAGAAACTAGTATAGGCATGCGTATTCAAATACAGAGATACGTAAACAGGCACAATACGGCGATGCAGTCGGCAACTCCTATACAAGACAAGTGTCTGCCGCAGTTGTGAGATCGGTTACTGCTGCTACAATGATAGGTAATCAAGATTTAAGCGAGTTTGAACATGGTGTTATAGTCGGAGCACAAGCGATGGGACACAGCATCTCCAAGGTGGCGATGAAGTGGGGATTTTCCCATACGAGCATTTCACGAGTGTACCGTGAACATCAAGAAGCTGATAAAACATCAAATCGCCGACATGGCTACAGTTGGAAATAGGTCCTGCAGGAACGGTACCAAAGACGACTGAAGAGAATCGTCCAACCTGACAGAAGTGCAAACCTTCTGCAAATTGCTGCAGATTTCAGTGGTGGGCCATTAACAAGTATCGGTGTGCGAACCATTCAACCAAACATCATCGATATGGGCTTTCGGAGCTGAAGACCCATTCGTGTACCCTTGATGACTGCACGACACAAAGCTTTACGCCTTGTCTGGGCCCGGCAACACCGACATTGGACTGTTGATGAGTGGAAACATATTGCCTGGTCGGACGAGTCTCTTTCCAAATCACATCGAGCTGATGGACGTATAGGGGTATGGAGATACACTATGTGATCAAAAGTATCCGGACACCTAGTTAAAATGACTTAAAAGTTCGTGGCGCCCTCCGTCGGTAATGCTGGAATTCAGTATGGTATCGGCCTTGATGACAGCTTTTACTCTCGCAGGCATACGTTCAACCAGGTGCTGGAAGGTTCCTTGGGGAATGACAGCCCATTTATCACGGAGTGCTGGACTGAGAAGAGGTATCGACATCGGTTGGTGAGGCCTGACATGAAGTCGGCATTCTAAAACATCCCAATGGTGTTCTGTAGGATTCAGGTCAGGACTCTGTACAGGCTAGTCCGTTACAGGGATGTTATTGTCGTGTAACCACTCCGCCACAGGCCGTGCATTATGAACAGGTGCTTGATCGTGTTGAAAGATGCAATCGCCATCCCCGAATTGCCCTTCAACAGTGGGAAGCAAGAAGATGTCTAAAACATTAATGTAGGCCTGTGCTATGATATTGCCACGATAAATAACAAGGGTTGCAACCCACCTCCATGAAAAACACGACCACACCATAACACCAGCGCCTCCGAATTTTACTGTTGGCACTACACATGCTGGCAGATGTTCACCGGGAATTCGCCATACCCACACACTGCCATCGGATCGCTACATTGTGTACCGCGATTCATCACTCTACGCAAAATTTTTCAACTGTTCAATGGTCGAATGTTTACGCTCCTTACACTAAGCGAGGCATCGTTTGGCATTTACCGGCGAGATGTGTGGGTTATGAGCAGCCGCTCGACCATGAAATCTAAGTTTTCTCACCTCCCGCCTAACTGTCATAGTACTTGCAGTGGATCCTGATGCAGTTTGGAATTCCTGTGTGATGGTCTTGATAGATGTCTGACTATTACGGTTCTAGGATATTCAGTCCGGAACCGCGCCGCTGCTAAGGTCGCAGGTTCGAATCCAGCCTCGGGCATGGATGTGTGTGCTGTCCTTAGGTTAGTTAGGTTTACGTAGTTCTAAGTCTAGGGGAGTGATTACCTTAGGTGTTAAGTCCCATAGTGCTCAGAGCCATTTGTCTGCGTATTACACATTACGACCCTCTTCAAGTGTCGGCGGTCTCTGTCAGTCAGCAGACGAGTCGGCCTGTACACTTTTGTGCGGTACGTGTTCCTTAACGTTTCCACTTGACTATCACAACGAAACAGTAGACCTAGGGATGTTTAGGAGTGTGGAAATCTCGCGTATAGACGTATGACACAAGTGACACCAAATCACCTGACCACGTTCGAAGTTCGTGAGTTCCGTGGAGCGCCACGTCTCACGATGTCTAATGACTACTGAGATCGCTGATATGGAATACCAGGCAATAGGTGGCAGCACAATGCAACTAATATGAAAAACGTATGTTTTGGGGGTGTCCGGATATTTTTGATCCACGGACCCTACATGTCAGCAGGGGACTGTTAAAGCTACTGGAGGCTCTGTAATGGTGTGGGGCGTGTGCAGTTGGAGTGATACGGGACCCCTGATACGTCGAGGTACGACTCTGACAGGTGATACGTACACTCTTTGACATAAAACTTGACCGGCGGCCGGCCGCTTCAGAGGCTAAGTCCGCGCCGATCGCGACATGGGACAATAAAACTGGCCAACTCGCTAATTCTCTAAGTCCGGTCATCTGCACAATCTGGCAACACTGCAGACTGCGGCACTTCCTGGAGGAAAACTTGTCCCATGATGGAGAAACTATAGGCTGATTGCACCTGTGGTCTAGCGGTAGCGTGCGTTGTTTTTGTTCATAATGTCAGTGGATCGAGAGCAGCTGGCATAAAATATTTTTATAGCCTCTTCTGCCTGAATACTGAACACGTGAATGTAATAGTAGCGCAGATTCAATCTATTTCGCTTTCTGACACACCGATATCAAAATTTTGTCCAGTAACCATTTTGCGGCAGATTTCCTGCAGACTGTCCTCCTCTGGACGCCGTAATCGGCAAAGCTCCGGGATCCATTTGCTGGCTACTGGCAGCGGCCGTGGCGACAGCAGCGGCGCTGCACTCCCCCGTTCTTTATCGAAAGCGCCTGCTACCGCTCATCGCTTTTGATGATTTAAAACGCTTTATTATTAAATGTTGCTCCACAGAAAATTTCTACGATTTCCATTCACGCTCAAAAGCAACGGAGACAGACGCCCTGATTAGTAGGTGGGTATTATATTACATTAATCGGCAAGAGCTGAGTATGGCCCGAAATTAATTTTATAGACTGGGACGAAATTAAACCACCTCACTACATTCGATGAATTTATAAATGCTTCATACCTCGTTTCTTTTCCTTTCAAACTCAATTATTTGTGCAACTTTTGGTCAATGTTTGGATGTTTTCTTCAAGCCAGAGTGAGCGTCTGTGGTGTAAAGTGTATTACAGTTCTTGTTTCATTTCTTATGGTAAGTCTATGCGATAAACTGTGTGAATACCTTGCAATGCATGCTCTGTAGCAGTGCAGGAACACTGCACATTTGGAGTTCCATGTATGGGTTCATGAAGTATTTATTGTTGATCGGAAGTGATAGTTAAGGTCATCAGATTTAAACCAGAAAAATTTGTCGTTTTGAAGGTTTCAGAGAACGGAAAGGAATTGCTAACGCCGGTGTTAGAAAACGTCTACAGTTAAATGCTATTGCAAAAATTTAGAAGAAGGGAACTATATTAATGAACATGTGCACTTCATAAACAACCTTCTGACATGTTATACCTATATGACGAACAAAGCTCAAATTTATATCGTTGAAAGTCGGTTTGAATCTTTTCAGGACCTATTTTACAGTGAAGCACCTTGGAATTTGCAAAGCAGAAGTCCATGATATTAACTTAATTTACTAAGTCGAAATCGGACGAAGGTTCATGTTTAAAGGCATTGATCAGATTTCGCATAAGAAATTTTTACTAGCAGTTTGCAACTCCATTAATTAAAATGGAAAGTAAAAGGTTGTAGTCAGCGGCTTCTACCGTGATTCGAACTGCTATGTCTTATAGTACAAGCACTGCAAAGCACAAGGGAACCTCTGAACTAACGACACGCTGGCGGCCAGAGGCGGACTATAGTCACTGCGATGTTGCCTGAGCCTCAAAACGCAACCTTAAACACACAGAGGAGGTGGAGATTACTGTTTTAACGTCCCGTCGACAACGATGTCATTAGAGACGGAGCACAAGCTCGGATTAGGGAAGGATGGGGAAGGAAATCGGCCGTGCCCTTCCTAAGGAACCATCCCGGCATTTGCCTGAAGCGATTTAGGGAAATCATTGAAAACCTAAATCAGGATGGCACCGTCGTCCTCCCGAATGCACACACAAACAGGTGTTACTTATGTGAAGAACGCCGTTCTTGGAGTCCAGAAATTAAATATACTTTCTAATTGTGTCATCTTGCAGTGGATTATATCGTACGAGTCTTCGATGTGGGAAACGAATGTCAAGTGAATTTAGCGAGGTAACGCCGACCTACACCCGGAAGTAAATGCACTATCAGAGTGTTGACAAATACTTGCTACGATGCTGCCATTTCTCGGCTCTCTGACGAGGCAGCTCTTCAGCGAAATGCTTGCCGTGATTCTCCGATACGGTTCTTCAGAGTGGAGACGCGCGCGCACGTTTGGTTTTTATGCGGCGTTCTCCCCTGATGGTTTCTGACGTCGCCTTGTGGGCTATGGATACATATGAGACACTCAATTATCATTAATCCAGAATGATACAAGTTTCAGCTTCCGGCGTGGAAGAAGGCTGTTGACGCCGACATTATATCATTTCAACGTAGGGAAAGCAAAACGGATCATTCAATGTTTCTCATTCAACATAAAGCATGTGAGATAAATTTCCGTAACGTTCATAATCATCTAAAAATACAAACGAAGTAAAAATACACCGGAAGCTTATTCGAAGTGAATATAATGTAAGATACCAAACGCTTTGCACCTCGATGTCGAATTTGTCCACTTGCAATCTTTTGCAGCATACACATAGAATGTCATGATTACCACGAGAATGAAGAAATATGTTGGTAAGGATGGAAGCAAGAAAGGACGCAGTCAACAAATATTCTATTCCTCATGGCATACATTTCATTTGACACGTAAGAAGAGGTAAAGCGGGAATTTACTTTCGTTAACACGAAAGACATGCCGCACATATTGATAACGAGGAAGTCTGCGTCTTCATACGTTTCCTTAGCAAATACCAACTTTAAATTGCATAACGCAAACATTTCTAACAGACACGAATTCCTACCCAGCATCTATTGTCCCTGTTAACGAACGACGAGAGATGTTAAATATTGCTTCTTCACAAGTAACTTACTTGAAATGCCGTGAGGTAAAGCTGTGTGTTGGACACGGATTCGAACCCGGAACCTAATCGGATTGCTATCGAAGCACAGTCAAATGTGACATATCGGAATTTTGCGGCAGTAGCTAGATGTTTTAACTGAAATGACGAGACGAAACATTAATTTTTTCCTTCCCAGGACTCCAACCCGGCACCTATCGCTGTTATATTCTAGAGAAAACGAACTTTAAATATGGGTTTGTTGCACCAGCAGTGACATGTGAGCATGTTTGAACTGAAATAATATGACGAAGAGTTCAGCGCTCACTGGGAATAGAGCCCCACACATATCGTTGTTGACTACACACAAAGATAAGTCAGCTACCGAATTGTTCTCCACCAGCTGCTCAGAATAGCATCTTGAACGTACAGTCATCTCGCAAATAGTTCTGTGTCTCACTGGGAGTTAAAAACGTCAGATATCGTTAGTGTTGACAGCGAATGAAAATACATTAAAAATCAAAATTATTATCTCATGATAGAGCTTGATAATACATAATTAAATCTTTAGTGCCGGGCCAGGATTCGATCCCATTCACGCGTAATATGTGAAGGTGTTGAGGAATCTGCAGTTTTGGACAAACAACAAATTGTAGCCGAGCTGTATTGCCACGAAGGGATCAAATTCCGCGTTAAGGGCGGTCTGAGTTGCATTCCCAGTTCAGAACAAATTTTATCGACATACAGAAGCTCAAATAAAAGATGGAATAAGTGTCCTATGACCATACATAGCGTTTGTGTCGTCACTTGAAATAAATAACTAGTATAAGAAAGGTTACTGGTGATAGAGTTTCTACATGTCGCCACTCCAGACTTTATTGTGGTTCAACCTACCGTCTACTTGGTAAAGAAGGAATATCATCTTTAATGTGAATTTTCAGACCACGCAGCCATTATATCTCCTTCACTTGGTGTAGCCAGGAGAGAATGGAATCTGTCTCTCCCTATCTAAAATCATTGACAGAAGTGGGAATCGAACCCAGACCATAGGTATAACAACCTACCATCCGTCCAACAGATCACGAAATCCCCTTCTCTGCGAGTCATTTTTCTATCGTAACGCAGTTGCGCCACACTGGATGAGAATTCTGACACACAGGCTCCCTGTAGTAATTTGCAGCATGTTCAGTAAATTCATTTACCTGGTTGACCGAATCACCATGAACTAGCTGCCTCGGCTACCCAGTGCATACATTCGACTATTTTGTAATCACAGAAACAAAATCACGTAACTGCCACCTACACACAACTGCCAACAGTGTAGGATGCAGAAGTTTAAATAGGAAGTGTTCCTTTCCACTTGAGCTATTCTATTGCGCTATCTGTTACTAGAAAACGTCGCTCAGTCCAAAAGAAAAGCTGTAACTGTTTGTCTCTCAGAAGTCAAGACCTGGCCATATGCATAATCTCACAGTGCTGTGGAATCCAAAAGTTCTGGAGGAATAGTTGCCGAGCTCTGGAGCTGTTGTAGCTACGTGTCAGCTTGTAGCATAGATAAGATGTCGCGAGTTCGAATACATTCAGTGCCACATTTAATAAAACGCAATTCTGCTCTCTGCTGAAGTTATCAATCTAATGGAACTTTGAACTTAATTCCCTTCACTTCTCAACCCAAAGTAGTCGCATGTGGAAAAAGGACTAACTACTGTGACATTTTGTTCTGTTCAGGTTTAATAGACAGCAGGCAGCAGATGCATCTCGAAGATGTGTAGGGAGAGCGCATCGTGCCATAATATGTCAGAAAAGTATTTTCTACATTAGCTGTCGTGTGGTAGTGATATTTTATTCTTCTTCAAACTTTGACAGCTTTAACTCAGAACAAGTTTTCTACATGCATGTAATCAATAAACTGCATGTGCATTGTCAGACTGTCATAGGTAACATCAGAGAATTCGCATATATCGTTGATGATTAATTTCTCTCTCATGTTTACTATTGTTTTAACAACACTAAAGGAAACCTTACGAAAATTGTGCACTGTATTATAAGAAATGAAATAAAACTAACCATGATAACCTTACGACGAAAGTATCTGTACACAAGCATGCCTCTATCGACACGAATTAGTAAAATACTACTCACTTAGATTTTGATTGGGTCTATGTTTAATTGGTATGCTGTGTCATACTCAAGAGGTATGCAAATGTGGCATTTCATAAATATAGTTACGTATTCCTAGAAACCCAAAATTCGCTTGTCAGCAGCTTAAAGAGGCGTTACCTGTTGTGTAGCATTGTAAGTTTTTCAACATTGCACTATGAGCTGAAAGCGTTTTCTTGCGATTTCCTTATTGATGTTTGATCTGACTGCTTGTAGCTCTTTCACAGAAGGGATAAAAACGTTACAGTCAGTGAGACTGGAACTGCGAACCGTAACAGACGCTGTTTCACAGGTCAGCACGTTACCACAGAGCTGGCGAGGAGGTATGGGTCTCAGTTTCCTATTTCGAGGGCAATAGTAACTAGAACTCGTAAACCGCTATTTAAAGGTCGAGATTAGTTGCGATTTCCACCTGCAACGACTTTCCTGGGCTGAAAACCGTAAATTTTCAATCTTTTGTTACCCTTCAAGCGATAATAACTCAGATTATTCAATGGAAATGACAGGTAAAATCAAGTGAACTTTGAGGCTTAATTCCGTGCACACCAGGAAGTAACTCGTCGATCAGAGAGTTGCCAAACATACGTTGCCTTGTTGCCAAATCTCAGTTACAGTACCAGCAGGAAGAAGCCGAACCGATGTGATCCTACAGCGGTCTGGGAAGTGACCATAGCTGGTGTCTCCAAGTCGCGGCTGCTACGGCCTGGAATACGTAATGCGTCTGATTCGCTTTCTGTAACTAGGTTTAGGGACTGGAGCGTAGTTACTAATAATACTCAGAACTGACTGCAAACTGAGCATCATAAATCAGTAACTCTCATTGTTGTTTTTATATTTCTTTCGTAAGTGTACTCAAAACTAAGAAAGTCATTCACAGGCGTTTTCGTGCCTCGCCGATAGTCGAGCACAACAAACAAATAATAAAAAAAAAAGAATGTGTGTGTGTGTGTGTGTGTTTGTGTGTGCGTGTGTGTGTGTGTGTGTGTGGGAGAGAGAGAGAGAGAGAGAGAGGGAGGGAGGGAAATAAAAAGCAATGAGAGAGAGTGTAAAAAATTGTTGTAAAGAAATTGAATCATGGTATTTAAAGAAATTTTTCATTAAAATGACACGTTCCACATCATTACGAAATGTATTCATGATCTATTGAACAAGAGGTAATCTAATGTAATCTAATCTAATCTAATCTAATCACATCATATTGATGATTAGCCATGAAGAGTCATGAATTACCGAAAGTTTTGCCAATACCAGTAACCAAATCTAAACTTGAAAATAAAAGACGACAATTTTTGTAATAAACCGTGACTCCTATCAAGACCCTTTCGTCCCTGTTATCTAACCACGAAAGATGTCTGATATACCTCCATTCTGAAGTAACAAAGTGTGCATGCATTTAAAGATGAAGTGCATGATGTGAAGTTCTGTGACGGAGATACGAACCCAACACGTAATCCGATTGTTAACTAAGAAAAATCAAATGTTACGTATCGGTTTTTCTTACGAGCCGCTAGGTGTCTGAATCTAAAATAAGGATACAAACTTTTGTGCCTAAGCGACAATCGAACTGCACACCTATCGTGCATCCACGAATATAGCGTAAGTATCAGTTGCTTACTCATGAACAGTAAGATGTGTGCGTGTTTGACCAGAAATAACGACACCTGTTGCGATTGTTGGCAACACATGAACAGACATTGAAATTGCGCGTTAATTTTCACTAGCAGGTCGGTGTGCACTTGATAAAGCTAGCAATGAAATTATGAATATTTTTGTACTGGATCAGGTTTCAGACCCACATACTTACCTTTGGAGGAGACCTAGAGAAGATTGCAGTCTTGGGAAAAGGAACGAAATGACTGAACTATACTGTTCCGAGAGATTCAGATCCTCGAAAGAGGAGATACGAATTCGAATCACAGTCCAGCACCAAATTTTTAAACGTCTCTAGTCCAATCAAGTACAAGTAAAATAAGAGCCCTGTCCCTTTAAATGGCTATCGGTTCATTAAATAAAATAAAATTTGCTAATGTAAGTAAGCTTACTGGCGACTGTATTTCTGTTTACCATGATTTCCGCTGTGTCATTTCCCAACGTAAACCGGCTCTGCCCAGTCGGTAATGAAGGAACGTGATGTTTAATGCGGATTCTGGATTATAACGTCTTTCTCTTGAGGTTACCAGAGGTAAAATAAATATGTTTGTGCCTCTTAAAAGTAAATGCCTGAACCCACGCATTGCACCTGTGATAGCTCGTTCCACCAGACCATTGTGGTCACATTACCCAGCCCCAGGAGTGTGCTGTAACGGATGATGTGCTTAGCTTACAAAATTAGTCACGGTGGAAAAAATGCGAGTCTATTAAATGGTCAAGTAGAAGCAAGCCTCTGACGCAGAGATTATGCTATTCTCATGTCAGCAGGATGTAAAGACTCTTCTAGGCATCATAGGCAGGATGTGAAGCCATTTTGATTTTTCACAAATTCAGCAAATTTCTTAGTTCGCGAAAATCCACTGTGAAGTGTGAAGTTGCCGGATAATTCGATTATTACTGTTATTATTAATATCGTTTTAATTATACCGCTGCTGGAACTCAAGTGCTTGAACATCATTTAATGCCTTTTGGTCACTATAGAAGTAGTTTCCCATGAACAGTTTCTTTCCCTGTCTACGGAATCCTTTTCATGTTAATATCAAACACCAGCAATTAATCGTAGATTACATTAAAACTAAAGTAATTGACGAAGACGTTACGTGGTAACAAAATTGCACTGCCTTTCTTCATTTACTTTCGCCTAGAAATGGCTATCGAGTACTGACAAACCAAAAGGCAAGTGATCTTACTGCCTTCCGATATACGTTGCTGTTAGTTCTTCCACATGATGTGGTCGACATGACCTGTTTCAAGTAGTGTATGACAGACAGTGTTTTAGAAAATCTATTGTTTCCCTTTGCAATAAAGAGAAGTATTTTCATTCTAAGCTGTCCAAGTACAAAATTTTCGCAATATTAGTTCAAATTTAATATTCGCTTCTATAATGTAGGAAAGTATTTCGCAGTCGCAAACTCGCATCCGAAACGTTGACCTTACACTTAGTCGCAGACCATAAAGTCTAGCTCAGAGTGACACCAGTTTAAATAACATAATGTAGCGAAGACTGTTTGCCAGTGCTCTTTCTCACCGGAAAATACGCAATTCACTCATTTGGCTCCATAACTACACTGTAACAGTAATTTCTGTGTGAAATTTGTCAGTAAGCTTTCGCCTTCCAACCGGCAAAATACCGAAGAGTACGGCCGGTAAACAATTCACAAACCACGATTTAGTGCCGATAAGACGATTTCTTTAAACATTGTCGAAGCTGAGGGAATTTAGTTTCTGCTTAAATTGTCTTAAGCAGCAACGTTCACAGATATCTCAAATAGGAAAAAGCTGAATATCCAGGTACGAAAGTTGTAAAACAAACTTCCCACAGTTTGTGTCAGGTTGATCTTTTCGTCTGATAACACTGCTTAAGTATTCTGTCTAAGAGGTATCACGAGTAGTATCCCTGTAGCTGTGGGAATCATTGGTTGAAAACGAGTTTAACACCAATGGGTACAGGGCTGCTAAATTTTCAAAATTATTATCAACCTAAGTCTTAGTCCATCCACAAACTGAGGCGTATTTATAATATTGAAGCTAGACTGTGTATCCTTGTCTTTCTTGAGTGGTCATTGGAAGGCGTTTACACAGACGTATACAATACTATGAATACTTCGAACGGTATGGTTAACGTTGCTCTCTTAAAAAATACATATTGTTTTAAATTCTTCTGGGTCTTAAGCGTACAATATGTGTTGTAGATACAGTCTCAGACCAAAAAATTGACCGCCGAGTCGTTCACGTAAGGTGGACAATACAGTCACGCTCCTCTCAGAATTCTATGTCTGGCAATATGCTCGATCTGGCAACATGTAGACTGCGGCACTTCCCAGAGGAAGTCTTGACTCCAGTCTTAGTACATTACTCTTGACTACGACCGTAGTCGTGAGGTAAAACGCGAGACCAGCTAATATGATATTGTAGATTCGCTTGTATTACACTCATAGCTTCAGCACCGAGAGGAAAGGGGCGATAAAAATATTGTCGATATGTGCTTTCGGTCGCCAGACGTCATATTAGCTGGTCTCGCGTTTTACCTCAAGACTACGGTCGTGTTCCAGCAGCGGTATGAATAAAATGATATTAATAATAACAGTAATAATCGAATTATCCGGCAACTTCACACTTCACAGTGGATTTTCTAGAACTACGAAATTTGCTGAATTTGTGAAAAATCAAAATGGCTTCACATCCAGCCTATGATGCCTAGAAGAGTCTTTACATCCTGCTGACATGAGAATAGCATAATCTCTGCGTCAGAAGCTTGCTTCTACTTGACCATTTAATAGACTCGCTTTTTTTCCACCGTGACTAATTTTGTAAGCTAAGCACATCATCCGTTACAGCACACTCCTGGGGCTGGGTAATGTGACCACAATGGTCTGGTGGAACGGGCTATCACAGGTGCAATACGTGGGTTCAGGCATTTACTTTTAAGAGGCACAAACATATTTATTTTACCTCTGGTAACCTCAAGAGAAAGACGTTATAATCCAGAATCCGCCTTAAACATCACGTTCCTTCATTACCGACTGGGCAGAGCCGGTTTACGTTGGGAAATGACACAGCGGAAATCATGGTAAACAGAAATACAGTCGCCAGTAAGCTTACTTACATTAGCAAATTTTATTTTATTTGATGAACCGATAGCCATTTAAAGGGACAGGGCTCTTATTTTACTTGTACTTGATTGGACTAGAGACGTTTAAAAATTTGGTGCTGGACTGTGATTCGAATTCGTATCTCCTCTTTCGAGGATCTGAATCTCTCGGAACAGTATAGTTCAGTCATTTCGTTCCTTTTCCCAAGACTGCAATCTTCTCTAGGTCTCCAAAGGTAAGTATGTGGGTCTGAAACCTGATCCAGTACAAAAATATTCATAATTTCATTTCTAGCTTTATCAAGTGCAAACCGACCTGCTAGTGAAAATTAACGCGCAATTTCAATGTCTGTTCATGTGTTGCCAACAATCGCAACAGGTGTCGTTATTTCTGGTCAAACACGCACACATCTTACTGTTCATGAGTAAGCAGCTGATACTTATGCTATATTCGTGGATGCACGGTAGGTGTGCAGTTCGATTGTCGCTTAGGCACAAAAGTTTGTATCCTTATTTTAGATTCAGACACCTAGCGGCTCGTAAGAAAAACCGATACGTAACATTTGATTTTTCTTAGTTAACAATCGGATTATGTGTTGGGTTCGTATCTCCGTCACAGAACTTCACATCATGCACTTCATCTTTAAATGCATGCACACTTTGTTACTTCAGAATGGAGGTATATCAGACATCTTTCGTGGTTAGATAACAGGGACGAAAGGGTCTTGATAGGAGTCACGGTTTATTACAAAAATTGTCGTCTTTTATTTTCAAGTTTAGATTTGGTTACTGGTATTGGCAAAACTTTCGGTAATTCATGACTCTTCATAGCTAATCATCAATATGATGTGATTAGATTAGATTAGATTAGATTACATTAGATTACCTCTTGTTCAATAGATCATGAATACGACATTTCGTAATGATGTGGAACGTGTCATTTTAATGAAAAATTTCTTTAAATACCATGATTCAATTTCTTTACAACAATTTTTTACACTCTCTCTCATTGCTTTTTATTTCCCTCCCTCCCTCTCTCTCTCTCTCTCTCTCTCCCACACACACACACACACACACGCACACACAAACACACACACACACACACATTCTTTTTTTTTATTATTTGTTTGTTGTGCTCGACTATCGGCGAGGCACGAAAACGCCTGTGAATGACTTTCTTAGTTTTGAGTACACTTACGAAAGAAATATAAAAACAACAATGAGAGTTACTGATTTATGATGCTCAGTTTGCAGTCAGTTCTGAGTATTATTAGTAACTACGCTCCAGGCCCTAAACCTAGTTACAGAAAGCGAATCAGACGCATTACGTATTCCAGGCCGTAGCAGCCGCGACTTGGAGACACCAGCTATGGTCACTTCCCAGACCGCTGTAGGATCACATCGGTTCGGCTTCTTCCTGCTGGTACTGTAACTGAGATTTGGCAACAAGGCAACGTATGTTTGGCAACTCTCTGATCGACGAGTTACTTCCTGGTGTGCACGGAATTAAGCCTCAAAGTTCACTTGATTTTACCTGTCATTTCCATTGAATAATCTGAGTTATTATCGCTTGAAGGGTAACAAAAGATTGAAAATTTACGGTTTTCAGCGCAGGAAAGACGTTGAAGGTGGAAATCGCATCTGATCTCGACCTTTAAATAGCGGTTTACGAGTTCTAGTTACTATTGCCCTCGAAATAGGAAACTGAGACCCATACCTCCTCGCCAGCTCTGTGGTAACGTGCTGACCTGTGAAACAGCGTCTGTTACGGTTCGCAGTTCCAGTCTCACTGACTGTAACGTTTTTATCCCTTCTGTGAAAGAGCTACAAGCAGTCAGATCAAACATCAATAAGGAAATCGCAAGAAAACGCTTTCAGCTCATAGTGCAATGTTGAAAAACTTACAATGCTGCACAACAGGTAACGCCTCATTCCGCTGCTGACAAGCGAATTTTGGGTATCTAAGAATACGTAACTATATTTATGAAATGCCACATTTGCATACCTCTTGAGTATGACACAGCATACCAATTAAACACAGACCCAATCAAAATCTAAGTGAGTAGTATTTTACTAATTCGTGTCGATAGAGGCATGCTTGTGTACAGATACTTTCGTCGTAAGGTTATCATGGATAGTTTTATTTCATTTCTTATAATACAGTGCACAATTTTCGTAAGGTTTCCTTTAGTGTTGTTAAAACAATAGTAAACATGAGAGAGAAATTAATCATCAACGATATATGCGAATTCTCTGATGTTACCTATGACAGTCTGACAATGCACATGCAGTTTATTGATTACATGCATGTAGAAAACTTGTTCTGAGTTAAAGCTGTCAAAGTTTGAAGAAGAATAAAATATCACTACCACACGACAGCTAATGTAGAAAATACTTTTCTGACATATTATGGCACGATGCGCTCTCCCTACACATCTTCGAGATGCATCTGCTGCCTGCTGTCTATTAAACCTGAACAGAACAAAATGTCACAGTAGTTAGTCCTTTTTCCACATGCGACTACTTTGGGTTGAGAAGTGAAGGGAATTAAGTTCAAAGTTCCATTAGATTGATAACTTCAGCAGAGAGCAGAATTGCGTTTTATTAAATGTGGCACTGAATGTATTCGAACTCGCGACATCTTATCTATGCTACAAGCTGACACGTAGCTACAACAGCTCCAGAGCTCGGCAACTATTCCTCCAGAACTTTTGGATTCCACAGCACTGTGAGATTATGCATATGGCCAGGTCTTGACTTCTGAGAGACAAACAGTTACAGCTTTTCTTTTGGACTGAGCGACGTTTTCTAGTAACAGATTGCGCAATAGAATAGCTCAAGTGGAAAGGAACACTTCCTATTTAAACTTCTGCATCCTACACTGTTGGCAGTTGTGTGTAGGTGGCAGTTACGTGATTTTATTTCTGTGATTACAAAATAGTCGAATGTATGCACTGGGTAGCCGAGGCAGCTAGTTCATGGTGATTCAGTCAACCAGGTAAATGAATTTACTGAACATGCTGCAAATTACTACAGGGAGCCTGTGTGTCAGAATTCTCATCCAGTGTGGCGCAACTGCGTTACGATAGAAAAATGACTCGCAGAGAAGGGGATTTCGTGATCTGTTGGACGGATGGTAGGTTGTTATACCTATGGTCTGGGTTCGATTCCCACTTCTGTCAATGATTTTAGATAGGGAGAGACAGATTCCATTCTCTCCTGGCTACACCAAGTGAAGGAGATATAATGGCTGCGTGGTCTGAAAATTCACATTAAAGATGATATTCCTTCTTTACCAAGTAGACGGTAGGTTGAACCACAATAAAGTCTGGAGTGGCGACATGTAGAAACTCTATCACCAGTAACCTTTCTTATACTAGTTATTTATTTCAAGTGACGACACAAACGCTATGTATGGTCATAGGACACTTATTCCATCTTTTATTTGAGCTTCTGTATGTCGATAAAATTTGTTCTGAACTGGGAATGCAACTCAGACCGCCCTTAACGCGGAATTTGATCCCTTCGTGGCAATACAGCTCGGCTACAATTTGTTGTTTGTCCAAAACTGCAGATTCCTCAACACCTTCACATATTACGTGTGAATGGGATCGAATCCTGGCCGGCACTAAAGATTTAATTATGTATTATCAAGCTCTATCATGAGAACACCTATCTGCTGGTGGATAATAATTTTGATTTTTAATGTATTTTCATTCGCTGTCAACACTAACGATATCTGACGTTTTTAACTCCCAGTGAGACACAGAACTATTTGCGAGATGACTGTACGTTCAAGATGCTATTCTGAGCAGCTGGTGGAGAACAATTCGGTAGCTGACTTATCTTTGTGTGTAGTCAACAACGATATGTGTGGGGCTCTATTCCCAGTGAGCGCTGAACTCTTCGTCATATTATTTCAATTCAAACATGCTCACATGTCACTGCTGGTGCAACAAACCTATATTTAACGTTCGTTTTCTCTAGAATATAACAGCGATAGGTGCCGGGTTGGAGTCCTGGGAAGGAAAAAATTAATGTTTCGTCTCGTCATTTCAGTTAAAACATCTAGCTACTGCCGCAAAATTCCGATATGTCACATTTGACTGTGCTTCGATAGCAATCCGATTAGGTTCCGGGTTCGAATCCGTGTCCAACACACAGCTTTACCTCACGGCATTTCAAGTAAGTTACTTGTGAAGAAGCAATATTTAACATCTCTCGTCGTTCGTTAACAGGGACAATAGATGCTGGGTAGGAATTCGCGTCTGTTAAAAATGTTTGCGTTATGCAATTTAAAGTTGATATTTGCTAACTGATACTGTCTAAAATCGAGGTATATCACTCTCTGTATGCCTAATCAGGAATGACTGTTAGTGTCCGTCAGTCACGAAATCTTTGCTTAGTCTGCATGAGCTGGGTTTGAATCCAAATGCAGAACAAGACGGTTCGTCGTGTCATTTAATGTTAATACATATTCTCAACTTGCTGCTTGTGAATAACTTAAATTTTTAATGTCATTTTGTGTTAAATAGTTCAAATGGTTCAAATGGCTCTGAGCACTATGGGACTTAACTTCTAAGGTCATCAGTCCCCTAGAACTTAGAACCACTTAAACCTAACTAACCTAAGGACATCACACAACACCCAGCCATCACGAGGCAGAGAAAATCCCTGACCCCGCCGGGAATCGAACCCGGGAACCCGGGCGCGGGTAGCGAGAACGCTACCGCACGACCACGAGCTGCGGGCACATCAATAATAACCTCGTGTATTGCTTCAGTGACTGTTACCGTCTTGTTTGACTCCGAGATGATGTAAACAACACAAATTCGGGTCCCTGACAGATAATTCTAGTCTCTTCAGGGACTTAGGCTTGTTTGGTTGTTGTTGTAGATTGGCATTCGCGAAGAATACTACTGTCGCAAATCCTGAGAGGTTTTCGAAACACATACGATACGGAGGGCTAAGAATAGTCTCTCAGTTTTGACCTTTAGAATAGTAGTTGCCGCGCGGTGTGGCCGCGCGGTCGAGTGCGACGTGTCACAGATTTCACGGCCGCTTCTGCCGGAGGTTCGGGTCCTCCCCCGGGCATGAATGTGTGTGTTGTCCTTCGAATAAGTTAAAGTTAGTGTAAGTAGTTTCTACGTCTAGGGACTGTTGACCCTAGCAGTTTGGTCCTTTAGTCATTAGAACTTAAAAAAGAGCACTAGCGGAAGGAATTGATAAGATCAAGCTTCTGCAGAACAACTGGAACTAATGAAAAAAAAAAGCAGCTATGGTTACACAATTTGAGCACTTTACTGCAGCAGTACCTTGTTCGCACAGTAGTAAATACTGCCCTTACCATAATCGTAGCTGACGTATACAGCTCCCAACGTGAAACATGAAGAGTACGACCACCTTTCGCATGAAGCGACCATTTTGAACTGAAATACGTTTCCTAACTCAAAACCACTCCTTCTGTGATAATTATTGACAATATTTGATCGAGATGACAAGAAAATATTAAATGGATGTAGCAGATACAATGTAGCCCCACAACCGCAAATCATTCTCATACTAACACAGTTGCCAACAAAGGTGTACGACGTTGTGAGTCCTTGACTACGTTAGTGGCAAGAAGATTCCGTTTCCTTAGCAGGAATTCTTCACGAACGGATGCGGATGCATTGCAGTCCGAATGACAGGTATGGCGGTATGCCTACACGTCTAAAAAGAGCAGAAAACCTAATTGTTAACCCTTTGAGTAATATTCCCACGTCTGTGACTCGTATCATGGTTAAAGCCCATGTATTACCACTGTTCGTGCTTACCTACATCATCAAATAACAGCAGAAACGGAGAGAAATACTTTCGGAGTATACGCCTTGATATTTGAATTCATTTTTGGATGTAGCAGATTTTATTTTTCAATAAAGCTATTGTTTCTATTTCCAGACAACATTTCATATCCTTCTTACTTCTGCGCAGCAGTTATTTTGCTGCCCACATGGGAAACCACGCCTACGACTACCACCGTCTCATTTCCTGACCTAATACATTCTGCATAGCCTTACGTAATTTTACTGCTGCTCATTACCCTTTTATTAAAGGCTATACATCAAGGAAAGAGAAATAACATCTACATGCAATGTTTACCGTGATGCAATCAAAAAATTGTGCTTATAAAAGTGCTCAGAACCGCTGAACGAGCCTTTCAATTTGCAGCACACTCCAGACCGAGTGAAACAAAATAATATTAAGAGGAGCAAGTTGACCATAGCGAGCGTCCGGAGGGTTTGATGTAGTGCCGTGAAGTTGGACCAGTTTCAATCGAATTTAGTTCCTGATAGACCAAAATGTGATCTTGATACAAAAGCATCAGTGTACTCATATGGGAGCTCCTTCCGACGTGTAATTGATAGAATACCTGGTCACGTTAGGTAACGTTTCGCTTGCGACCATCACTGATTTTAATTTCAGCCCATTCCTTGATGACGCACATTTTTTCATTGTTTCCGGCCTCAGATAATTCCTAAAGCGTTATATCGTGTGTTAGTCACACCGTAAGTTAGAGACCCATAAAGCTCTGGCTTGCTTTAGAGCATCAAATTGAGCAGCGATTCGAAAATACAAAAGACCACTTCTGAAGAAGGGCCTGCTGGCAGCAGCACTGTGGGCAGTATCAATGCCCATGTTTTACGTCACAAGATACAGAAGTGATTTATATACATTTCGAAAAATTCATTTACTGAATGCTTTCGAGTCTGGTAGCGTATGGGAAGGGTGTTTTTGTCATGATGAAAAGTCGCGTAACGCAGATTTCACTAGTTTCGTTGGATTTGAGAATGGGAGTCAGTTTCTGGGTAGTCGAGTGATGTGATCATGGTCAAGACCGACTGCTATTTTCACACCACGGTGGCTGCAGCAGCGTTCCTGTTTCGTCAACACAAACACCACGTGTCTGGGCCCACTGCTCATGACGTCACATGCTGCGAGTGGCAGTGTCAAGAGGGCGCAGTGTTTTTTCAACATGTTACTCAAGTAATAAGTCAAATAGATTACATGGATATTATAAGTGGGACAGAAACCTTAATTTATCTTTCATTGCTTATTTGTGGGCTGACTTAAATGAACAACAGCATCGTTTAATATTTTGCCTAATGATTGTCAAGAATCACTGTTAAGAAAGAAACGACAAAGCATTTTAACGAAGTTTATATTTTTGTGTGTCAGATAACTGAAAAAAGATATTCTTTTATTTTGTCAGTCGTTGTTTCTCCACTGAATTGTAAATGGTTCTCTCTATAAAACGTATGGTAACGTCACAAGGGCGACAGTCACAATGCAGTCGCAGTGGAATCGAGAGAGTAGGGTGCGCGTGGTTGCACTGATTGAGCATGGCAACTACTCGGCATCAGAAGCTGGAGAAAAGTGTGGAGTACCGGCAAGAACAGCTAGACGCTGGTGGAAAGACTACCAGGAAAGGGGCTATATAGGGCGGAAAAGAGGAAGTGGCCGGCGCCGTGTGTCTACTGCAGCAGATGATCATCGTGTTTTGGAGAATATACGTGCTAATCCATTCCTCAGTTGCCGTGGCCTGAAAGAGCTATCTCAGTTTCCCGGCAGCGGAAAGACTGTTGCGAGGAGACTGAAAGACGCCGGATTATGTTGTCGGAGAGCTGCTGTAAAGCAGTCATTGACCGACTATCAGAGGATTGACCGCATGGCTTTTGCCGCACAACATATCGACTTTGACTGGAGCAGAGTCATCTTTTCGGATGAAAAAATATTTTCTTCCTGTAGCGACGCCCCTGTTCAGGTGAGACACGAAATTTTCTCTATAAAGTTATTAGTTTATGCTGTTAGTGACATTACATTTGTAGTAAGCACAAAATAATAAATATAAACAGTTTCCTATATCATGATTTTAGTAGTTCATCCCTCATCTGATAAGTAATTGTAACCCCTGAATTTGTGAATATTTGCATTAACACGCAAATGTTTTTTGCGTTAGGTATACCGCCCACGAGGACAACGCTTCCAGCCAATGTATATTAACGAAAGACAAAGAAGTGGACGGTTCTCTGTAGCTGTATGGGGCTATATTTCGGCTCATGGGGCAGGTCCTCTCTGGAGAATAGAAGGAATTCTCAACGGAGAGGCCTACATTAACATACTGAATGCCATTATGAAGCCGAGTGCTGAAATGCTGTACCCAGACGGTGAAATATATCTTCTGCAGGTGTGAACAGTGGACGTGTGGAACAATTAAGAGTATTTCCGGTTTCTCCTACGATTTATTCATTACTTTGATAGGCTCTACTTCTTATCGAAGCGACTAATCTACTTTGTCCGACGTATAATTTTGATATCTCCACCTTGCTTTGATATTGATGGCCGTGAAATATAGCTTTCCCGGGCATCATCTTAGTCTCTTTCTTAGTGCCTCGTTCGATAATTGTATGTGTAAGGAAAACTGATATATATAAATTTTCCTACTTACCTTTTCTCTTCTTAGGCTTCTCTCCACAGTTACTTCTTACACGACTCTGCGATTCGTTTCTATCTCCGTCTACCTTGTTTTGGTCATTTTCCACAACATTCAGTATCCTGTTACCTGTAGGCGGATTATACTTTATTTTTTCAGATTCAGTCTTTCACTTCCAAAGAAAAGAGTACTCCACATCGTCCATTTTGCACTGTGTTTCTATGTTTCTATCACTTGTATGTTTACTTGAAAGAATATTATTCGTAAACATAAATGGTTTGCTAGCACTTTTATTCGCTTTACTTTTGTTAAGCATCTATTTCTCTCTCATTCTGGTCCTGGCGTGGCTGAGTGCTATACTTTTAATGCCATCAGTTTTTATTGCTGTGTTCCTATGTTTATTACTTTTTCTCATTGCCATTACCATTGCCATTCCAGTGTTATTATCTTCTCGATTTTCGGGTAATACCTGCAAAATGTTGTTCATCTTGTTTCTAAATCTGAATGATTAGGAAATTGTTAACAAATGTGATGCAGCGTATCTTTTCACAATTGAATTTAACTTTTAATGTTAACTGTTCCGTTGTTTGTATTGCTTCTGTAATATATATACACGGTGTTAAGGAAAGTGGTTTTCCATACTTTGCGAGTCGGTAGTATGGACTAAAACAAGACAAACTGCATATCGTAAGAGCTACACGCACTTCTTCTGTACAAGAAAAGTGTTTTAAGTAGAAAGACAGATGTTTTTCACAGTGGTAAAGGTGAGGACATGCTCATTGCTCTTAAGATAATCATTTCAGACTCATTGCTCTTGTTTACTGAATATGTTTGTCTTATTTCTGTCCATCCTATCAGCTCTCGAAATATGGATTTCTTGTTTTTAATACCCTATATTCGAAGCAGATATGTAGACAAAGGACGTCCTCGCTTACTCATTTCCAGACGTCATATTCCCATTTTATTCCATTTGTATTGATTATTGAGCTAATCAACTCAATCCAGGCCAGTTTTTTATAATAGTAAAATTATACCTTCCATTTCGAACCATTCCTAAGTCAATGAAGGCATTATTTCTTTATCGGTTCATTTCTTCTCTTTTAACTAGCAGCACATACGAACCTGTAACTGATTTGGTTGTTCTTACTTTGTTCCCGAATTGGCCTGCCCCAATAAACCGATCTATATTTCCTTTTATTAAAATAGTACGATATTCGTACGTTTCTTGGAGGCATGCTGTACTTTTCACTGTTGACTGCCTTGACTGATTTTTCTCTTAAAGTTAAGCATGAGATAAAATATACTTTACAGTACTTTACTAACATTACAGTCATGATCTATAACATTTCCCCCAAGGTATACACTCTTTTTCTCCAGGTCACTTCTCGTAACTTAGAATATAACTGCGCAGTAAAGTCCACATGTAAAATTAAAATGTGTTCAACGTCTTCGTAAGTGCATTTCCTCACCTCCTGGCATGGGTGAATGATAACACATCTGTCAAACAGGAGAGACGAGGCCTGTATCACCAAATCCCAGGTCGTTCGCGCTGGTTTCTGCCAGCCACTTTGACTTTGGAAGTGCGTGGTGACGGGGCTAGGAATCGGAGAGTGAACGTACTGGTGACGTAGTTTGAGGTTCCTTGTGTCTCAACCTAAAGCCGCTCACCCTAGTGTGCTTTCTGTCAGGAAATATCGTCCCCGAAAAGTGGACAGGATGGTTTTCTCATCCTTTGAAATTGTGTGATAGCCGGATCAGCACGTTTCCAGGATAGTACACAGTTGTTCATGGGTTCGAGATTTGTTTCTTGTATATCTTTTTCATTATTCATCCTTTACATTCAGTTTTGATATCAGCTGGCAACTGCCCGCATTGCCTTGATTAAAAATTATATGACAAAGAAACAAACTGTTTTCATGTTTAATATTCCGTAGGTGCATGCAAATATATGAATTGGGTTACGATTTGCAGATTTCTTGATCTTAGTCATAACAGCAACGTTGCATACACGAATTGTTCTTGAGCAATGAGCATTACATAAAGATACGTACTCGTAGTGATATTTAGTTCTCACTAATATGAAGGGAAGATTATTTTATTAACATTCCTGAAATCAGCCATTTACCTCAACTGCAGGCGTTTACTCCGAGCGCGGGGCCGCGTTGGCACGAGGTGTGAACAGGTGACGTCAGCGGCCACGGCCGTCTTCCGTAAATGCAACACATTGAGCGAACGAGCACGTGTAAAGTCCGTAGAGAATATCTCACTATAAAACAGATTTTTTTCTTCTATATATCTTTGACAGTGGATGTACAGAAGAAAGAATTCTATAGTGAAGGCAATCAATCGTTTTGAATAAGCGAAGCAGATTAGCTTTACAACCATGCAACGAGTCTAACAGTTCAACAGACTGCTGCACTGTATTGAACAACCTACACTCGACCTCATCATTACCAAAGCATAGGAGTGGTCTCGCGGTTCTAGGCGCTTCAGTCTGGAACCGCGCGACTGCTACGGTCGCAGGTTCGAATCCTGCCTCGGGCATGGATGTGTGTGGTGTCCTTAGGTTCGTTAGGTTTAAGTAGTTCTAAGTTGTAGGGGACTGATGACCTCAGATATTAAGTCCCATAGTGCTCAGAGCCATTTGAACCATATTCCGAAAGAAGGCCTACCTGTGTGTTATAACTGGCGCCTTAAACTGTATTACCATTCGCTCTGTATCCTGATCTCCGTCCCAGCACCCTCCCCTTGTCAGCATAGGTTTTTGTCAACAGCTATCAGCAAAGTATTTTGGACTGTGGAATCCTCCGAATGATTTATAGAGCTGTAGCTTAGACTACACAGCCATTGCAGTTGTCGAATTTTTTCACAGTATGGAAATTAAGTATTCATAGTATTAGAAGTACTGAATTTCGAAATTAATGGATGATCATTTCTTTACAGGATCATAGCCCGATTCATAATAGCCTAGCAGTCCAGAACTGGTTCCAAGATCAGCAGAGAATAAAACTTCTTCCTTTCGTGCCAAAATCACCAGACCTCAACCCCATTGAAAATATGTGGGCGGAGGTTACGAGGTCGTTGCCACCTGGGTCAAGGAATTCGGAAACTCTGTGGGCAAATATAGAGAATACATGGTGGGAGATCAACGATCATCTCAACCTCTCGAGGAATTTAGCCTTATCACTTCCCAGACGCCTTCGAGCAATTATAGAAAACGAGGGAGGATGGGTAGGGTACTGAAAGAAAAATAAAGGTCAAACCAGTTGCGTGGTCCTAAAGTGTTCCGGAAACCTACTAAAGCTAAATGGTCCCTGTGTATTCTCATTAAATGTGTCACTGCGTGATTCTTCCACATAGCAACTACTAATTAAATTCTTTACTCAAGGAAATAAATAAACAAATGTATGCACAACGGATAAATGTTTGATTTTGTAGTATTAACCCCAAATTTGGTACACTGTTAATCACCTGACGGTGTTTAAAGAAAAAGCGTAAGTAACCGGAATCGTAACTGGACCTGCATAACAACTCCTCCTCCGTTCTACAATCTATTTCGTTTCATTCTGTCTTACTTTCATCTCTCAAAACATAATAACGGTATTACCAGTAACATACAGGATTAAATTCCCTAACAGATGATCTTGTAACAGCTCATATAAAGATATTTCTACTTCCTATGGTTTCTTACGAAGATAACCATTGTCTCACCTACGGGAAGGAACGAAGGATAGCCCACAATGCTTGATTCATAATGTCACAGCCACACACTATCACTCTTATTACCATTGGACAAAGCAATGATCGTATCTCAACGCGGACTAGTAACCGGTTACTTCTTCAATCACTGTCTCATCCCAAAAACACCTCTCACTTATCGATGTGCCTCGATGTTAACTAAGTCTCGCGTGGTTGGAAAGTTCGCGCGGTCGCGATTCTGAAATTTACGTTCCGCTCATATTCGTGCGCGGCACGTTATTCCAACTGAAAAAAAACCTCCACAAGTTACTTAGACTGATTTCCTAATAATATCTCGAGACCATTAAATAATATACCATCCAAAACCTCCCTTCCAAAAGATACATAAATACACACACAGAACTTTTCACAATACTTACAGTTCATGTATAGATTGCATAGCATGGCTACACGAATTACTGTTATGCTGGTTCCCCTTTATTTAATTCAGGAAACCGGTCTCACTGATTCCCACGTATCTTTCAAATCCTGTTGTTCTAAAAATCAGCTTCACACGTAAATTTCTACTGACTCATTTCACAAAACGTGACTTCTTATTCTTTCATATTAAATTAGCAACCTTTCCTTCATCCATGAATTTCAGAAACCCGTCAAAATACAAATTGAAACACATGCAAGCTACAAATGGCTTCTTTGAAAATTAATTTTTTCAGATCAAAATTAAGAACATTACTTTCTACCATGAATTTCTCGTAGCAGCTTGATTAGTTGAAGCCACGAGTTAATATGTTCCTGCACTTCCAGATCAGATTTTGATACAAACTAACCAAAATCATGAATTGAAATTGACCATTACTAAAAAATTATGGTAAATCAACACATTCCTACTCATAAACTAATGGTTCCGAGCACTCACAAATGGTTCAAATGGCTCTGAGCACTATGGGACGTAACTTCTCAGGTCACCAGTCCCCTAGAACCTAGAACTACTTACACCTAACTAACCTAAGGACATCACACACATCCATGCCCGAGGCAGGATTCGAACCTGCGACCGTAGCGGTCACGCGGTTCCAGACTGAAGCGCCTAGAACCGCACGGCCTCGCCGGCCGTCCTCTCAACCCAGTCGACGTATATTTAGGATACGATAAGTGGGAAAAGTGGGTTTTCATACATTATACCAAAATAATAAACTCATTCAGTTACTCTGATCAATTTCCTTAACACAGCAGGTTGATTCAATAAAAATTAACAGCTCAGATCGAGCGTCTGATAACACATACCTGATACCTGACGTAGCAAGGTATTCTAGCAATTACATGTGGATAGTAATTCCTGTGTGAATATGCTGATATTTTTGTAGTGACAGCGCCTTTGGGTATCGGGAAGTAAATTCGGAGGAATATGGCCAAATTAAGGGCGCTGCGTTGACAGTGCCCACGCTCAGTATGAAGAGCCTGCTGCTCTTCCTGTTATTTTGTTTCTTTCGTTCTGAGGTGTACCACGAAGTAAAGTTCTCATCCGCTAAGCGATTTTCGCTTCTATTCGAAAAGCTTCTTGAGTAACCCCGCAGTGAACATTACACAGAGATGATACTTATACTTTTTGAAATATGGACATATTTCTAAGGATAACGAACTGTAGTCGAAACTAAACCAGATGATGCTGAAGGAATTAGGGTATGACATGCGACAGTGAGAGTGGTAACCATTGTTTGCTATGTGGGAAGCAAGACACCTGAGGCCTTCAGTTGTAACTTGTATGTCAAATGCAATAACAAGAAATCCTTTTTGATGGGGTAAGGATGCTAAAATGATATATGTCTGAGGTTCAGGAAACATTGAAAGTATATGACAGGCTTCCTGCTATTATGTAATGTCGCTTGCTTTCAGTAAACATATAGATAACCCATAGCAGGGCTTTCCCGTCATCCGAATCACATCAATGGGAATAGCCATCAGAGGGTTATTACTAAATTGTAGGCACATGGCCAAAAATTTGGAGAGCAGAATCTCTCGCGACAGATTGGATGTCTGGATCCTATCATGAAATATTCAGGCTACGAAAACACGTTCTTCTTGCTGTCAGCGTGGTCCTGACTGCAACGTTGTAGGCATCACTTGGCAATCCTGTAGGCATAACAATGATTTGCAGCTGTGGGACAGATTTATTCTGCTAAATTCGCCTGACGTTTTCTTGTCTTCTCTATGAAATATTCTGAATATTTTGTGAATACAAGCTCATTTCATGCAGAAGCTACCCCTTGTCTCATCTTTCATTTTGCGAGTTTATCAGTTATATACTGCAGCCGCGATTGTGGCAATGAGAGTGTTTATGCTGGAATTCCTTGGCAGCGTAGTTGTAGTGACTTTATAAAATGGTAGTTGCCTCCGAAAGCTGTTCCAGGTTTGCTGCAAACGATGTATCAATTCCTTTCAGTAAATTTTAAATCAGGTGATACCTGTCACATGTAAGTGTGTCCTAACAAGTTCGCAGAGGTTGCCATGATCGTAGACCTAACTGATCTTAAGTCACATCAAAATTACTGACAAAATTACTGAACAGATTCGAAGCATCTGTAAGAGTCACGAATTTGTACTTTTTTTAATCAACTTGGTCTGAAACAAGAGGGAAAAAACTACAGGGACAATGACTAAGTTTGTCAGTATACATTATCTGTGGTAGATCTGGAGGTGAAAACGTACGAAAAAGTACAGCTGCGCTTTTGCGAACTGCTTTTTTATTTTCGCATCAATAGTGTTGTGAACCCACCATCTGGTATCGATGCATTACATTAGCATCCATTATATATAATCATTTTGATAGTACACCGGATATTATAGATGAGTAGGACACAAGACGGGACGTATATAATGTCCGTTTGACGTCAAGAGTGTGTAACATTTTACTTTTTTTGAATAGGACAATGTTGCTCTCCAATCATTTTAGATTAGTTACAATAAGCTTAAGCTGCAAGAGAATTCGCTTGTATTTTTCAATATGTGATCTGTTATCGGTTTGAAGGTCTTCCATTACATCGGCAACTTGGTGCAGCTCCTCCGAGGGCTCTCTGGAGTAGGGTGCAGATAGCAATGTGAAAGCCGCGAGCTTCATACTGTTAGTGCGATTGGGACTTGGTATACTCTTGACGACGTTTAGCACCTGTGCGGTCAGTAACCCAATTTCAAAATTCATGTTGAGTAATCCTGCTCCATTCAAATAATATTGTCTTTTTATATTGATAAATAATCTGGATAGTCGTCACGTTCATGTGCCATCTACATCGCAAATTTAATGTTACGATCCTAACAAGTAACCTGCAATACGTTTTGTATTTCATAATCGGAACTATCTGCATTAACCCTCATCAGAGCAGTGTCAGGGAACAGACTGCAGCACTGCCTTGGTAGCTACTTGGAGACCTGCTTGAGTCGTGTTCTAAGGTTCACATTATATTACACTAGCGAGAAGTATCGACTTTTCCTTTTTTTCTGCAAACATCCAGAACTAAATTCAGTAACAAAATGCTAAGAAGATTTTGCATTGTGCCAACTCAATGATCAACCTATTTTTATAGATTTTTATTTTCACAGCCATTCTCGTTCTGCATTGCAATAAACTTCATTCATCATTTGCTTGTTCTTGTTACGATTATTATTGTCATTCACTCACTCGCAAGAGTTTTCACATCCCTATTTGCTATCGATGCACATGAAGAGTGGCTATGAAAGAAGGGAATACTGAATGTTACGTTATGCAGAATACCCTCATTTACTTCTACTTCTCGTGATCAACGCTACAGGAGAAAAGAGATACATAAAGTTGACAATGGAGGACAGATATGCTGGCACAACTCTGCAACTATTCCTGTTGTTTTAACACAGCGTTACCAGATAAACAGGTGCTGCGGAATCGAAAATGTAGTACGGACTTTGCCACAGTAGCAGAGAGCTGCTAATTTCGGACCATGACCGTGGATTACCCTTCGGTCAGCTGCTGGTTAGAGTGTTGCAACTGTAAATGGATGACTTTGTTTGATAGTCTTGTGCTGATGTTGTCTGAATAAATTATGCCATTGGATAAAAAACGGTTTAGTTTTGAGACCTAACCCTCGAGGGGAGAAGGCACAGTGGTCTGCTTCATGAATTCCAAGCAAAAAACACAAACAATACAGGAAGGGTTCAAACAACTACTTTCATGCAGAGACACGCATTTGGAACCTGTTCATCTTTAAGGGCCAAACAAGAGCGTAACATTACGGAAACAATAATCAAGCTACTTAGTATATAATAGAGCATACAGATTTCAAGGAGGAAACGTATGAAGACGCATACTTTCTCGTTATCCATATGTCTGGTATATCTTTCGCGTTAACGAAAGTAATATCCCGTTTTACCTCTTCTTACGTGTCAAATGAAATGAATGCCATGAGGAATCGAATATTTGTTGACTGAGTCTCTTCTTGCTTCCATCCCTACCAACATATTTCTTCATTGTCGTGGTAATCATGACATTCTATACGTTGCTGCAAAACATTGCACGTGGATACATTCGACATCGAGGAGCAAAGCGTTTAATATCTTACATTATATTCCGTTCAAATACGCTTCCGATGTATTTTTACTTCGATTGAATTTTCAGGTGATTACGAACGTTACGGAAAATTATCTCACATGCTTTACGCTGAATGAGGAACACTGAACCATCCGTTTTGCTTTCCCAACGTTGAAATGATATGTCAGCGTCAACAGCCTTCTTCTACGCCGGAGGGTGAAACGTGTATCATTCTGGATTAATGATGATTGAAAGCCTCAAATGTATACATAGCCCACAAGGCGACGTCAGAAACTGTCAGGGGAGAACGCCGCAGGAAAACCGAACGTGCACGCGCGTCTCCCCTCTGAAGAACCGTATCGGAGAATCACGGCAAGCATTTCGCTGAAGAGCTGCCTCGTAAGAGAGGCGAGAATTGGCACCGTCGTAGCAAGTATTTGTCAACACTGTGATAGAGCATTTACTTCCGGGTGAAGCCCGGCATTACTTCGCTAAATTCACTTTACATTCGTTTTCCACATCGAAGACTCATACGATATAATTCACTGTAAGATGAGACACCTATAAAGTGTATTTAATTTCTGGACTCCAAGAACGGCGTTCTTCACATACATAACACCTGTTTGTGGGTTTAAGGTTGCGTTTTGAGGCTCAGGCAATATCGCAATGACTATCGTGGGCTTGTTGCCGGCAGTGTGTCGTTAGCTCAGTGGGGAAAAAAAAAAAAAAAAAAAATGGTTCCCTTGTGTGCTGCGATGCTTGGGCTATATGAGATTGCAGTTCCAATCTCGATGAAAGCTGCTGAGTACAACTTTTCAATTTTAATTAATGGAGTTGCAAACTGCTAGTAAAAATTCCTTATACGAAATCTGAACAATGCCTTTACACATCAATCTTCGTGCAATTTCAACTTAGTAAATTATGTTAATATCATGGATGTCTGCTTTCCGAATGCCAAGATGCTTCACTGTAAAATGGTTCCTGAAAAGATTCAAATTGACTGTCAACGATACGAGTTTGAGCTTTGTTCGTCATATATCACTGGACAAAATTGTGATATCGGTGTGTCAGAAAGCGAAATAGATTGAATCTGCGCTACTATTACATTCACGTGTTCAGTATTCAGGCAGAAGAGGCTATAAAAATATTTTATGCCAGCTGCTCTCGATCCACTGACATTATGAACAGAAACAACGCACGCTACCACTAGACCACAGGTGCAATCAGCCTATAGTTTCTCCATCATGGGACAAGTTTTCCTCCAGGAAGTGCCGCAGTCTACAGTGTTGCCAGATTGTGCAGCTTACCGGACTTAGAGAAATAGCGAGGTGGCCAGTTTTATTGTCCCATGTCGCGATCGGCGCGGACTTAGCCTCTGAAGCGGCCGGCCGCCGGTCAAGTTTTATGTCAAAGAGTGTACGTAAGCATCCTGTCTGATCACCTGCATCCATTCATGTCCATTGTGCATTCCGACGGACTTGGGAAATTCCAGCAGGACAATGCGACACCACACAAATTCCAGAATTGCTACAGAGTGACTCCAGGAACACTCTTCTGAGTTCAAACACGTCCGCTGACCACCAAACTCTCCAGGCATGAACATTATTGAGCATATATCTGGGATGCCTTGCAATGTGCTGTTCAGAGGAAATCTCCACCCCCTCATAGTCTTAGGGATTTATGGGCGGCCCTTGCAGGATTCCTGGTGTCATTTCTCTTCAGTACTTCATACATTCTACATCTACATGGATACTCTGCAAATCACATTTAAGTGCCTGGCAGAGAGTTCATCGAGTCACCTTCACAATTCTCTATTATTCCAATCTCGCATAGCATGCGGAAAGAATGAACACCCATATCTTTCCGTACGAGCTCCGATTTCCCTTATTTTATGGTGGTGATCGTTCCGCCCTATGTAGATCGGTGTCAACAAAATATTTTCGCATTCGGAGGAGAAAGTTGATGATTGGAATTTCGTGAGAAGATTCCGTCGCAACGAAAAACGTCTTTCTTTTAATGATTTCCAGCCCAAATCCTGTATCATTTCTGTGACACTCTCTCCCACATTTCGCGATAATACAAAACGTGCTGCCTTTCTTTGAACTTTACCGATGTACTCCGTCAGTCCTAACTGGCAATGACCCCACATCGCGCAGCAGTATTCTAAAAGAGGACGGACAAGCGTAGTGTAGACAGTCTCCTTAGTAGGTCTGTTGCATTTTGTAAGTGTCCTACCAATAAATGGCAGCCTTTGGTTAGCCTTCCCCACAACATTTTCTATGTGTTCTTTCCAATTTAAGTTATTCGTAATTGTAATTCCTAGGTATTTAGTTGAATTTACGGCTTTTAGATTAGACTGATTTATCGTGTAACCGAAGATTAACGAGTTCCTTTTAGTACTCATGTGGATGACATCACACTTTTCGTTATTTAGGGTCAACTGTCACTTTTCGCACCATTCAGATATTTTTTCTAGATCGTTTTACAGTTTGTTTTGATCTTCTGATGACTTCATTAGTCGATAAACGACAGTGTCATCTGCAAACAACCAAAGACGGCTGCTCAGATTGTCTCCCCAATCGTTTATATAGATGAGGAACAGCAAAGGGCCTGTAACACTACCTTGGGGAATGCCTGAAATCACTTCTGTTTTACAAGATGTCTTTCCGTCAATTACTACAAACTGTGACCTCTCTGACAGGAAATCGCAAATCCAGTCACATAACTGTGACTACATTCCATAAGCACGCAATTTTACTACGAGCCGCTTGTGTGGTACAGTGTCAAAAGCCTTCGGGAAATCCAGGAATACGGAATCGATATGAAATCCCTTGTCAATAGCACTCAGCACTTCATTTAAATAAAGAGCTAGTTGTCTTTCACAGGAACGATGTTTTCTAAACGACATTAGTCGAATCCATGCCACGTGCGTGCTCGCGGGGCCCCTAGACGATACTAGGCAGGTGTAGCAGTTTCTTTGGCTGTTCAATGTATAAATAGGAATATCTACAACAAAACGTGCTTATCTTAAAAAACTTAAAATAAAGCAGTGCAACAGAGTAGTGAAACCAGAATGGCTGTATGCTAGCTTATGTCTAGTATTAAGCTGCAGGCTTGATATATTATAAACGTTGGAAAGAAAAATTATAAGGAAAATATTAGGTCCCTAGAAAAATTCATCATTTTGGAAATAAAGTAGTTACGATGAAATTTATCACAACATAGAAAAAAATTCAGAAAGAATAAGGAAGAGGAGATAACTGGTTTTTTTTTTGGACATATTTAGAGAATGGATGACAGTAGACTCACCAAGCAGGTCTTCAAATAACTTAGGGAAAGGATATTAACAACCACCTAGATTCAAGAGGCTAGGAAAGACTTGGAGAGGAATAAAATAAGAGAAGAAGTAACGGAAAGACAGACTTTTAGGGAAAAAGTTTTAAAACTGGGAATATTCCAAGGAAGGAGGGAAAAGGCAACTGCTACGAAGTGGTCTGAAAACAGAGAAAAGGAGCATAGCGGAACAATGAAGGAAGCTCAGAAGAAAAGAGAAGAATAACAAAGGAATAAGAACTGAAATTAGAAAATGGTCCCTAGGAGGCTTTAACGCATGAAGCAGAAAGTTTGGTTTAAAAAAGTAGATTATGAACATAAATTTACTGTCAGCGTATTAATACCGAAAGTTTATCTGCTTTAATTGATTCTATTGACTAGACTCTTGTTGTCGGTTGCTTCTTCCTTAAAATACCACCACACGCTGTCATCACCAAACAGCTGATTGATAAAAGAGTCCCGGATCGTTTTCCATTCCGTAGAGCGACTCAGTGTACGCCAGTGTGCGAAAATCTGATTGAAGGCGATCTCTATCTGGCGAGCACCTTATCTATTCGATATTTGGAGAGCACTCGCTTTGTGCTCACCGAATTCCACATGTCTGCCAGCGCAGAAAGTCAGAGAAGCGTCGAAAACCTGTCAGTAATACGCTGAAACAAATACACTGAAGAGCCAAAGAAACTGGCACATCTGCCGAAAATCGTGTATGGCCCTCGCGAGCACGGAGAAGTGCCGTAATACGACGTGGTATGGACTCGACTAATGTCTGAAGTAGTGCTGGAGGTAACAGACCCCATGAATCCTGCAGGGCTGTCCATAAATCGGTAAGAATTAGAGGGGGTGAATATTCTTCTGAGCAGCACGTTGCAAGCCATCGCAGATATGTTCCACAATGTTCATGTCTGGGGAGTTTGGTGGCCAGCGGAACTGTTTAAACACAGAAAAGTGTTCATGGAGCCACTCTGTAGCAGTTATGGACGTTTGGGGTGTCGCATTGGCCTGCTGGAATTTTCCAAATACGTCGGAATGCACAACGGACACGAATGGATGCAGGTGATCAGACAGGATGCTTATGTACGTGTCACCCTTCAGAGTCGTATCTAGACGTATCAGGGGCCCCATATCACTCCAGCTGCACACACCCCACGCCATCACAGAGCCTTCACCAGCTTGAACAGTCATCTGCTGACATGCAGGGCCGAAGGGTACATGAGCTTATCTCCATACCCGTACACCTCCATCCACTCGATACTATTTGAAACGAGACTCTTCCGACCAGGTAACATGTTTCCAGTCATCCACAGTCCGACAGTCCAATATCTGTGTTGACGGGACCAGACAAGGCGTAAAGCTTTGTGTCGTGCAGTCATCAAGGGCTCCGAATTCCCATATCGATGATGTTTTGTTGAATGGTTCGCACGCTGACACTTGTTGATGACCCAGCATCGAAATCTGCACCAATTTGCAGAAGGGTTGCACTTCTGTCACGTTGAACGATTCTGTTCAGTCGTCGTTGGTCCCATTCACGTAGGATCTTTTTCCAACAGCACTGATGTCGGAGATTTGACATTATACCCGATTTCTGATATTCACGGTACACTCGTGAAATGGTCGTACGGAAAAATTCCCGCTACATCTCTTCCTCGGAGATGCTGTGTCCCATCGCTCGTGCGACATCTATAACACCACGTCCATACCCACTCAAATCTTGATAACCTGCCATTGTAGCAGCCGTAACCGATCTGACAACTTCGACAGACACTTGTTGTCTTTTATAGGCGTCGCCGACTACATCACCGTATTCTGACTGTTACATATATCTTTATTTGAATACTCTTGCATATACCAGTTTTTTTGGCGCTTCAGTGTGTGTTACGATGAGAGAAAGCAGAGAGTGAAATACAACGCTGGCACATAGCCTGCTGCTCTCGAACAGCACCAAGGGGCCACCGAGCTCAACATTCCCTTCTGACGGGCGGATCACAATCAATAGTGTCGTATGCGCAGTCCATGGGACACTATAGGGAGATTTGGACTTTAATTCAAGACATTGGTGCAAAAACTGGTGAGAAGGAACATTACGCTACAACCTCTCCTCCCCTTTATGGATAAATACTGGAGGAAAAAAAATTTCCAGTGCTATATTTGAACTATCTTCGAGGTGAGCAGCACCGCACAGGCGTGCGTTAGCGGTCCCGAACATGTAGACGCGTAGCCTTTCTATAAGCGCCTTTTCGAGATCCGCCGTGACGATTGCGGAGTCTTTGCGAGTGGCTAATCCCCAGATATTACAGTTCTTCCTGCTTTATTAACTCCTGCACGCTGAACGATCAATTCTTTTTTGTGCTGCATCCACGCGATATCGAAATCTCGTCCGAAAGTCTCCGAGCGTATCGATCTGCGATGTAGCGAATGTCTTAGGTCAGTGTCAAATTACTTTTGGGAGCATGAAGGTCAACCAATAAGAATGTCAATTACACTGAAAAATTTGAAGTTACTATGGTTTAGCACTTGATGCATTTACACGTCTTGGATGCTTAGATTGTATCCACAGTTGAGTAATTCATTTTGTATGAGAAGGAAATTCTCTGAAGAGCTCCAATTTTTCTTTGTTCGCTAAAAGATTTCAGAAACAGATATTTCCATTATCAATGCTATATGATGCATCAGACCGATTTCATACTATGTATAAGAGCCACCGCTATCAATTCACGATAAAATCATGATTCGAACCGAGGTCCGTTTTCAGCCAAGATGGCACTGTAATGCAGCCATTTGTGTCTGCGAATTACGTTCTAGGAAAAATTGTATCTGTTCGATGGATATTCTTCGTCTACAAGTATTCCAAGAAAAACTGTATATGTTCGGTGGATCGCCTTCGTCTAAAAAAGATTTGAGAGCTGTATTCAGCAATGGTCAAGCATCAGCATCTGTACTTTCCTCCTTATTTTATATGTAGGCATTTGTGGGTTTTCGTCCTCTCCGTAACTAAATGGTCAGCGTGTCAAACTGCTACGCGGAGGAACCAGGTTCAATTCCCGGTGCTACCAGAGATTTTTCCTGGTGGTAGGACTGGAACGAGGTGCACTCAGCTTCGTAATGCCTACGGGGGAGCTATTTGAGAAGTAGCGGCTTCAAGGTGTGGGAGACCGACGACGGCCGGCAGAATCGAGCGATGACCCCATGATTAGTATAGATAACTACTATCCAGCGCATGTTCAGCTTAATTTGACCTTCAAGGTCGTCATGAAGGTCATACATGTATCCGTCATGTGCACACGTGACGTCTTTAATGACACAGGATGTACAATACCATCAATGAAATTACACACATAACATCATCAATGACCTTAGGTGTATGATAGCATCAAGACGGCAATGGGCGGGAAATTTAAGCTTTAAATATGGCGGTAGCGGGCGGGACATTCAAATATTAAAGATGAACTTGGATGGGAAATTTAAATACACAGAAGTGCAAAAGAAACTGGTATAGGCATGCGTATTCAAATACAGAGATATGTAAACAGGCAGAATACTGCGCTGCGGTCGGCAACGCGTATATAACACAAGTGTCTGGCGCAGTTGTTTGATCGGTTGCAACTGCTAAAATGGCAGTTATCAAGATTTAAGTGAGTTTGAACGTGGTGTTACAATCGACGCACGAGCGATGTGACACAGCATCTCCGAGGTAGCGATGAAGTGGGGATTTTTCCGTACGACCATTTCACGAGTGCACTGTGAATATCAGGAATCTGGTAAAACGTCAAATCTCCGACATCGCTGCGGCAGGAAAAAGATCCTGCAGGAACGGGACCAACGACGACTGATGAGAATCGTTCAACGGACGGAAGTGCAATTCTTCCGCAAACTGATGCAGATTTCAATGCTGTGCCATCAACAAGTGCCAGCGCTATGGTATTTCGGAGCCGAAGGCCCACTGGTATTCCCTTCATAAATGCAGGATACAAAGCTTAACGCTCGCCTGGGCCTGTAAACACCGACATTAGGCTGTTGATGACTGGAAACATATTGCCTGGTCGGACGAGTCTCGTTTCAAATTGTATCGAGCGGATGGGTATGGAGATAAGCTCATCATTCCATGGACCCTGCATGTCAGCAGGGGAGTGTTTAAGCTGGTGGAAGCTCTGTAATGGTGTGGAGCGTGTGCAGTTGGAGTGATATGGGCCTCCTGATACGTCTAGATACGACTCTGACAGTTGACACGTACGTAAGCATTCTGTCTGATCACCTGCATCCATTCATGTCCATTGAGCATTCCGACGGATTTGGGCAATTCCAGCAGGACAATGCGACACCCCACACGTCCAGAACTGCTGAAGGGTGGCTCCAGGAACACTTGTCTGAGTTTCAAAAATTCAAATGTGTGTGAAATCTTATGGGACTTAACTGCTAAGGTCATCAGTCCCTAAGCTTACACACTATTTAACCTAAATTATCCTAAGGACAAACACACACACCCATACCCGAGGGAGGACTCGAACCTCCGCCGGGACCAGCCGCACAGTCAATGACTGCAGCGCCCGAGACCGCTCGGCTAATCCCGCGCGGCCGTCTGAGTTTAAACACTTCCGCTGGGCACCAAACTCCTCAAACATGAACATTGTGGAGCATATCTGGGATGCCTTGCAACGTGCTTTTCAGAAGAGATCTCCACCCCCTCGTACTTTTACGGGCCGGCCGGAGTGGCCGTACGGTTCTAGGCGCTACAGTCTGGATCCGAGCGACCGCTACGGTCGCAGGTTCGAATCCTTCCTCGGGCATGGATGTGTGTGATGTCCTTAGGTTAGTTAGGTTTAATCAGTTCTAAGTTCTAGGCGACTGATGACCTCAGAAGTTAAGTCGCATAGTGCTCAGAGCCATTTGAACTTTTACGGATTTATGCACAGCGCTGCAGGATTCATGGTGGCATTTCCCTCCAACACTACTTCAGACATTAGTCGGGTCCATAACGCGGCTCTTCTGCATGCTGTCGGGTCCCTACACGATTTTAGGCAGATTTACCAGTTTCTTTGGCTCTTCAGTGTAATAATGATGGCTAAATAGTTTTACGGCCAATGACATTGCAGTATTTTCTTGCGCTACATTTAATGGCACTACATTAGTTTACTTAGGTAAGAAAATTACGTAAGCCTCTTAAACTTTACTGTGTGAATTTGTGCTATTCAGCACACACTGTTCTCAGCCATACACAATGGTGGAAATCTGTAGATAGGCATGGTCCTTACGAAAGTAACAGTACAATGTCTGAAGCATACATGTATCAAATTTATCATGAAAGTAATAGATTCGTATAAGTCATACACAGTGAAGAGAGAATTACACAGTTACTGTCGTAACACAAGTAACAATGTAAGTCGTTTGCATTTCCTGGATGGAATTTGGTATAAATGCACTTACTATCTTGTTGTGTTATTGTATTGTTAGTACTTTGTCCAACCTCCGTTCTTCCTAATTACCTCAAAAATTCTCTTCCGCTTTGTTTTTGTAAGGGTTTAAAAGTTCTAACAGTGAAACTGTCGGCCACTGTTCTCTTATAGCTCTTTTCAACCCGCATACTTCCTAAAATTGCATTCCATTGCGACAAACACGCCTTGCATGTACTCCCCAAAGGTCTGCAATGGTGTTCAAATCCGGTCTACGTACAGGCCAGGACAAGACGCCTATATCTCCACCTTCAAACTACTTTCTGGTTGTAGCAGAAATGTGCACAGATGCATTATCTTGTTGAGACATTAGAATTTCGTCCCCTAAGCCTCATAAATTCTGATCAATTCTGTCTGTAGCACCTCAGGTTACATGTTAGAGTTCATTCTAATGTTAGACAAGCAATGGGTGATTCACCTTTAGCGCAGTAGTCTGCCCAAACCGTAACACTTCCACCATCAAAATTCCTGCTCATTCTTACCTGCTGCTCAGATCCTGCCAAAATCCATCTGGCCCATCTAAATTAAACGTCTTCTCATCACTGAAGATCGTTTTGTGCCATTCTGAAGTCCATGGCATATGTTTTTCAGTGCCTGAAGACTTTTCTCGAATGCAAGATGTTTCTCATACGAGAAAATTTGTCGTACAGGTCTGGCAGTAACTGGCAACTGTAAATCACCAACAAATAGAGAAGAATAACGGTTTGTGCTCCTTACTTTTCGCAAAAGTAATTGGATGCCTCACACAATTTTTAAACTGTGCCTGTATTTCCCTTTCTGTCCGTAGCGTGCAACCAGTTTAACGAAATTATCGGCCACTTTGCTTGAACGGTCCGATTTCGTGGCGATTTGACGAGTAGATGATCCCGGTTCCTTGTAGGCACAGATTTTTGCTCTTTCATCATATGATATGTTTTTCCGCGTGACATTGTCACAGTCGTGGTTTACGTACGCAACACGCGCTGTCACTAATGGTGTCTGTTTCCTATCCGCAGTAAAGGCACGTACGTACATGGAAATCTTTCACAATGTTCTCATACGCAACAGTCCATTCTGCAACTGAGTCTTTCACTTCAGTATTTTCGCCAGCCAGCTACATGAACTTCAGGTGATAACTGATGCTTCTCGAAGTTCCTCTTCAGTAACTATTTTTCCATTAATATGTCATCTACTTTGGAAACTTGCAAGAAAACGAATCGCTCCACCACATCATTCGGGTTATTCCACCGAACAAAGTCGACTTATGCTGGCGATTCATTACAGATTGTCTTCCAATTGCGAGCAGCAAATGCATTTTCGTCCTCTCTCAATAATGTTAAACTAATTTTATTTAATGTAGCCTTAAAGACATGCATGTATTTGTAGCCTCTGTTCGAATTAACTTGTCTATAGGGGACATATCTCTGCTTATGAGCAGTGGTAGCCCTAAGAATTTTATCATAATTTTGAATATCTCGTCTTGTGTACTTCTTTTTAGTGGTTTAATTTTAAACGGTAGATTATATAATCCTCTAGTTCCCGGGTATCTTAAGTTATGACTTATTAAATTAATTCCATCAAAATCTACCTGTGAGTCACCTATCATCCACACGTTTGCTATAGGTTAAAATCTGATAACAGATATGAGTTTTGTCTGTTGTGTCAACAGAAAATAATGCTGCTAGCTTACCCCTGTCTCTGCTGTAATTACTTCCCGTGATTCACCATCATCATTATCGTCGTCATCATCATCTCCCACGTCGGTATTCATCACCGTCATTGTCTTCTCCTCCTCCTCCTCCTCCTCCATCTACTGCTTTCACAAACATGGTGCTTTATTTGGCTTCTTCTTGGTCTGTCTTTTCCTTTCCGAATTGCTGCTCCAATCTCCTTTGCGGACGAGGAACAAGTTTAAATACGGAGCAAACTTGAGCTTGTCCTTTTGCAGCAACGCCAGTTTCCTGCGAATATTTCGTCGAGATTTAACACTGGACATTTAAGACTAATCTTGCATGCTATGCAATTAAGAACATGTTGATAAAAGGAAAACCAACTGAGCCTCCTGAAGGCAAAGCTCTCAATCTAAACTACATCTCACATCGTTATCCGTTAGGCGTTAGTCGTTAGGCCATAGCCGTTAGGCGTTGTGTGTTAGGTATTATGCGTTGTTTGTTAGTACACCCCTCAACTCGGTTATAAATCTAGACGTCCAGGCTTCATGTCCCGGTGAGAGAATTTTTCCTATGAAATTGACCCGATGACTTAAGCAACATCGTGGGTAATTTAAAAAATTAAGCAATGATCAGTGCGGCAAAAATCTCAATTTTTTTATCAGCAATAACAAATAGCAAACAATGTTAATTACAGATATATTTATCGATATCAATATGATAACGTCGTTATTTAAATGAACGTCTTTGCTTATAACCATAAAATTATATGTATTTTCTTCCCATGTTCGTTCACACATTTCGAGGAGCGCATTAGAAGTCACATCTGGATTAACATGATCGCTGAAAACAAGTCTAAAATTACGTTTGTCTTGTTTGAAAAGAGTAATTACATTAGCATTGTTTCTAATTAATTGTATCGGGATTTTGCTGTATGTAAGACATATATAAAAGCTGTTGCTACCATAATGAGGACCCATCGAAAACAAAGTCTTCATACTGTATGTTCTTGCCTGTCAACAGCTATATCGTCAAGAATAAAAATCGAAAACGGTAGCACGTTGTCGGGCGATATTACATCTTCTTTCATCGGAAATATGTAATATCCATCATCATTCAAGTTTTCAAGCACTTGTCCCAGAAATGTGTAGTTATATATTTATATTCAATATCGCTTCAACAGTATATGCTCTTAAATCTGAGACCATTTACGTGAAGGAGAAGCTTAATAACCACATTCGTTTTTCCACACTTGGAAGAACCAGATATAATGCATTTAATTGTATCTGGAAATAGATGACCATGTTGCCTATTTTGTGACTGCGACCCACTTTTGTCAGTAATAGGATTGATTTATATAAGAGCACCACATGGATTCTAGTAAATCACTCGTGAGGTGGAATTCGAGTGATAATGATGCAGGAGGAGGAGGAGGAGGAAGCAAAGTGGCTCTCTATTTAATCGTGTTGTTAACAACTTGTCTGTGGAACTTAATGTACTCATACTGTGGGCAAGGAACAATGTCGATAAAATGGTTAAACACAGGTGATGTTGGAGTCAATCCATTACAAGCAGCATGCAAGGACCATGGTATCGCTTAGGCAACGTGTCCAGACAGTCTGTCAGACAGACATCGAGCAGACCAGAGTCTGGCTAAAAAAGCATGGTGTAGAGTGAAGCCGAAAGATGCTAATCTCGGCGAAAAATTAGGTGCTTTACCAGTGACTGATGCAATGAAAGCTAAAGTTAAAATGTGTATGACAAAGAAGAATAATAATACGAAGAAGAATGTAATAACAGAATAAATATAATAGTTTGAAATAGTTTAAAGTGTACAAAGCCAGGGGGTCATCTCATAGCAGCCATGAAACTCGCTCATAAAATTGCTTCACACGTTGCTCGAAAAGAAAAATCGCTTGACAGAGAGCGTATAATACCCATCCCCAAAGCAAGTCGAATATTACCCCTCATTACAATATCTGCTGCATTAACTGCACTTGGGGGATTAGCAGGAGGTACGGAAGGGGTCGTGAAGGCTGTAAATGTGGCAAAAGTTGCTCTGAAACAACTATTTGAGACGCAAAGACATAGTCATACAACGGAACAATAGCACTTCGTGAAGGGAGGAGTTTATTTAGTACTATATAGGAAAAACAGGTTTATTTTATACAGGTTTATAAAAAAAATTCTCCTTACCCAGTCTTCCAGTTAGAGCACTCACTAATAATGACTTAGCATATTATACTAAACAACTGGAAATATATTTTCGAGCTGTGTTTGTGGAAGACACATTTCCCAAAACATCTAAAAGGCGTTAAAGTGCGATTGTTAATCTCCAGACTGAAAGTGAAACTAGATCACATTTGGTATCTTAGAAGAAAGAGGGTAATGTTGTGTATTACTTTGACAGCTTTGGCATCTTAACGTCTCTTGTGGATATAGTACGATATTCCAAAAATTATAAAATAAAGTACAAATACAATTTACGTTTCTGTCACCTAGAAGTCAGAGGTGTGGTCACATTTGTTTAATGCTTCTGAATTCCAGATAAATGAGCAAATTTTTTAGCATATACTGATGGTATCGCATTGGAAGTCATCGAACATGGAGTAACATTTAGCCTATCGGACAAAGACCAGATTGTAAGTGCTGCCTTTAACACCACGTTTAATTTATCTCATCATGCATGCGAAATTGCCTTACTTAACTTATTTACTCACAATTCCAAACCGAATATTACATCTAGAAACAATAGCTTCTACTTTTATAAGTAAACAGGCGATGTGGAAAATCTGGAGACAGTCACTTCAAAACGTGTAACTTATGAGCTCTGTGATATTATTTCCAAATTGTTGAGAGACTAGTCATACAGCATCAAGAATGAGCACAAAGATGATGCAGATAAAAAGAAAATCAACGTAAAATTTAAGATTAGTTACAATAAAGCATTCAATCGATGCGAGATGAAAAGTAATGTAAATGTTGATTTCGAATGCATAATAAAATAGGCTCAGTTTCAGGTTTTGAGAGAAATTTAATTGAAAAAGAAACTCTAAAGACAGCAGAACATCTAGTAGATATTCAGAAAGTTTACGTTCCATGTGTTGATTATAACATTTCTGGAGTTCATTCCATAATGCTGCTCCTACATAAAAATTACATCAGCTGTGGCCTGTAGTACCAGCTGGATATAAGATTTTGGAAGAACCAGATTCACCAATTTACATGCCAGTGGTGGTGAGGTACCTTTCAGAATGAAGTGTATGAATTAAAGGTCACGATGGAAATTTTGTGGATTTTGACGGTGAAGAAATAACTGTTCGACTACACACAAAGTAACGTAGTGGGATCGTATTCAGATATAAGGTTACGTTTGAAGAGGAAAAAACGAACACAAAGAAGATGGAGGAGGAGGAGGAGGAGGAGGGGGGGGGGGTGGGGGAGGATAAGGAGAACGAAGAAGAAGAAGAATACTAATAAGATGAAAGATGTACTGACTCCTCACAATCGACAAATTGCTTTATCGCTAGGGTGCACACTGCTATAAATACTGTCACTCACTGTGATGTCTCATTTGACGTTGAGGTGGGTGAAGGAGAAGTGATGGTGATGAATCACTCATTGGATATGAGAGACAAAATTCTCGTTGATTCTATTACTTCCTTCGAATGTCGTAAGGGACAATCAAAAAGTTTGCGTTTGAGGGAGTTACTGCGGCGTATACGCAACCCAGCCCGACTCCAATGTGGGTATGGAAGCACCGACATACAGGCAAAGGATTAGGGTGGCATTCGTGTCTTTCCGATGTGTGCGTGGGAATACGGAAACGTGAACTATGGCGACGAACCAAATGGGACCAAACGGGACCAGCGTGCTTTTATTGTTTTCTTGGCTGCTGAAGGGCAAACTTTTGTGTCATCTCGTTACCACTGTTGAGTCTTGTAACGTGGGAAGCAAGGAGAGGATGTTGTTTGGTGGCCGGTATCCTCTTTCTACAACAGAACTGTATACATATATTAACAGGGTTCTTTATTTATCAGAACAGAAGGCCTCCTTATCTTTAAACTAGTCCATGTTTTGTGGTACAAGCTCTTCCATAATAGTCCACGTTAGCGTCACTGCTAGTGAAATACAAGTCTCGCTATGTACACTACTCTTTCGTAGCTGGTGATGTGAACTGACAGACGCCAACTAGAATAGTGACTGAGCTAGTAATTGAGCTGACTGCGACTCTGTCTGTAACTGGGCCCTCTGGTCCGTGGTGGCGATCTAAATACTGGCGGCCGAGAAGGCGTTGGCGGCGCGTTGCTTGCGAGTCTGTCTTTAGCCTTTCTGCTGACAGGCGCTTTTGATCCAGCGCCTATTATCGGTCTTCTTGCAACTTCTATGTCGACTGGTGTGCTGGCGACAGCTTGCGCTGCTGTGGAATGGTGCACCAAATTCAGAGCTGGTCGTGATTCGACACAGGGCACCAGTTGATCTGAGGTCAACTTTATCCATTATGGACCATTGCAAGTGGGAGACATTTGAAGGGACGTAGATTCCTGTCGGATGAGGATGTGCAGCAGGCAGTTATGGACTTATGCAGCAGGACATGTGTTCTACCAAATGGGTATCTTCAACCTGTGTGTCGTTGGGATGATTGGCTGTACGCTAACGACGGTTTTGCCAGAATAGCACACCGATTCAGGTTTGCACAGCCTTCAAACGGAAAATATTTGATCTCCCATTATATAATCCAACTGGGTAACCAGTTTTCACTCACAAAGATTCCATATCGATGGTGATAAAAAATTAAAACACTTAACTACTTCCATGCGAAAGTCGTTCATGTATTGAAGGAACACTTCTCGATGAAAATGGAGTGCTGATAGCTACTGACATCGTTTCAATTAAAAGCTACACATTTCACTTTTTTCGGACATTCAGTATCATTTAAATAACCAAATTATTGATCATATGTGAAATCCAGCAACTGCAACGATAATGAAATGATATAAATCATTTTACAACAAATGATGGAGTTAGCATTGAAGAATGCTTGTTGGGGAACGAGAACTGAACTAAAAGAATTAGTTGGTGCAGATGGACGTTTTGGTTCATGTGTCGTGTTCACGATGGCACTCGAGTTTGCAGAGGACCACAGGACGATTATTTTAAACAATCTACATCTACGTGATTACTCTGCTATTCACAATAAAGTGCCTGGTGGAGGGTTCAATGAACCATTTCCAAGCTATTTCCCTACCGTTCCACTCTCGAACAGCACCCGGGAAAAACGAGCACTTAAATTTTTCTTTGGTAGCCCTGATTTCTCTTATTTTATCGTGATGATCATTTCTCCCTATGTAGGTGGGTGCCAACAGAATGTTTTCGCAATCGGAGGAGAAAACTGGTGATTGAAATTTCATGAGAAGATTCCGTCGCAACGAAAAACGACTTTGTATTAATGATTGCCACTCCAATTCACGTATCATGTCTGTGACACTATCTCCCCTATTTCGCGATAATACAAAACGAGCTGCCCTTCTTTGTACTTTTTTCATGTCACCCGCCAGTCCCACCTGATGGGGATACCACACCGCAAAGCAATACTCCAGAATAGGGCGGACAAGCGTGGTGTAAGCAGTCTCTTCAGTAAACCTGTTGCACCTTCTAAGTGTTCTGCCAGTGAATCGCAGTCTTTGGTTTGCTCTACCCACAAAATTATCTATGTGATCGTTCCAATTTAGGTTATTCGTAATTGTAATCCCTAAGTATTTAGTTGAATTTACAGCCTTCAGATTTGTGTGACTTATCGCGTAATCGAAATTTAGTTGATTTCTTTTAGTACTCATGTGAATAACTTCACACTTTTCTTTATTCAGGGTCAATTGTCACTTTTCGCACCATACAGATATCTTATCTAAATCGTTTTGCAAGTCGTTTTGATCATCTGATGACTTTACAAGACGGTAAATGACAGCATCATCTGCAAATAATCTAATTCGGCTACTCAGATTGTCTCCTGTGTTGTTATCATAGATTAGGAACAATAGAGGGCCTATAACACTTCCTTGGCAAACCCCGGATATTACTTCTGTTTTACTCGATGACTTTCCGTCTATTACTACGAACTGTGACCTTTCTAACAGGAAATCACGAATCCAGTCGCACAACTGAGGCGATACTCCGTAGGCACGCTGTATGGTTAGAAGACGCTTGTGAGGAACGGTGTCGAAAGCCTTCTGGAAACCTAAAAATATGGAATCAATATGACATCCCCTGTCGATAGCACTTATTACTTCATGAGTATAAAGAGCTAGTTGTGTTTCACAAGAACGATATTTTCTGAATGCGTGCTGACTATGTCTCATTAAATAGTTTTCTTCGAGGTACTTCATGATGTTTGAATAGAGTATATGTTCCAAAACCCTACTGCAAATCGACGTTAGTGATATAGGCCTGTAATTCAGTGGATTACTCCTACTTCCCTTTTTTTGGTATTGGTGTGACTTAAGCAATTTTCCAGTCTTTAGGTACGGATCTTTCTATGAAAGCGAGTGATTGTATATAATTGGTAAATATGGAGCAATTTTATCAGCATACTCTGATAGGAACCTGATTGGTATACCATCTGGACCGGAGGCCTTGCCTTTATTAAGTGATTTCAGCTGCGTCGTTACTACGAGGATATCTACTTCTATGTTTCTCATCGTGGCAGTTGTTCTTGATTGGAATTTAGGAATATTTGCTCCGTCTTCTTTGGTGAAGGAGTTTGGGAAAACCGTGTTTAACAACTCTGCTTTAGTGGCACTGTCATCAGTGACTTCACGTTGTTATCGCGCAGTGAAGGTATTGATTGCGTCTTGCCACTGGTGTGCTTTATGTATGACCAGAATCTCTTTGGGTTTTCTGCCAGATTTCGAGACAGAATTTCGTTGTGGAAATTATTAAAAGCATCTCACATTGAAGTCCGCACTATATTTCGAACTTCTGTAAAACTTTGCCAATGTTGGGGATTTTGCGTTCTTTTAAATTTGGCATGCTTTTTTCGTTGCTTCTGCAACAACGATCTGACCCGTTTTGTGTACCAAGGGGGATCAGTACCATCACTTATTAATTTATGCGATATACATCTCTCAATTGCTGTCGATACTATCTCTTTGAAAACATTCCACAACTTTTCTACACTTACATGATCAGATCGAAAGGAATGAAGACTGTCTCTTAAAAAGGCGTTAAGAGATTTTTATCAGCTTTTTTAAATACATATACTCTGCGTTTCTTTTTGATGGTTGTAGGTGTTACGGTATTCAAAAATGGTTCAAATGGCTCTGAGCACTATGGGACTCAACTGCTGAGGTCGTTAGTCCCCTAGAACTTAGAACTAGTTAAACCTAACTAACCTAAGGACATCACAAACATCCATGCCCGAGGCAGGATTCGAACCTGCGACCGTAGCGGTCTTGCGGTTCCAGACTGCAGCGTACGGTATTCAGCCTAGCAGCAACTGCCTTGTGGTCGCTAATCCCTGTATTCTTCACAATACTCACTATTTGTGCAGGATTATTTGTTGCTAAAAGGTCTAGTATGCTTTCGCAACCATTTACGCTTTGAGTGGGCTCATGAACTAATTGTTCAAAATAATTTTGTGAGAATGCATTGAGTACAATTGCGGATGACGTTTTATGCCTGCCACCGGCTTTAAACGTATAATTTTTCCAGCATATCGAGGGTAGATTAAAGTCACCACCGACTATAAATGTATGAGCGGGGTACTTATTTGAAATGAGACTCAAGTTTTCTTTGAACTGTTCAGCAATTATATCTTCTGAGTCGGGGGTCGGTAAAACAATCCAATTAATAGTTTAGTCCGATTGTCAGGTATAACCTCTACCCATAATATTTCACACGAACTATCTACTTCAATTTCGCTACAAGCCGAACTACCTCTGACAGCAATAAATACTCCACCACCAACTTTATTTAATCTATCCTTTCTGAACACTGTTAGATCGTTTGAAAAAATTTCGGCTGAACTTTTTTCCCGCTTTAGCCAGCTCTGTGTACCTACAACTATTTGAGCTTCAGTGCTTTCTATTAGGGCTTGGAGCTCTGGTTCTTTGCCAACACAGCTACGACAATTTACAACTACAATACCAATCGTTTCTACAACTACCTTACTGCGTTTTACCTGCCCACTTTTAGACGGACGTCCCTTCTGTGGTTCCCTGAGGTCCTCTAACCTACAAAACCGCCCAGTCCCTTCCACACAGCCCCCACTATCTGTGTAGCCGCCTCCTGTGTGTAGTGGACTCCTGACCTATTATGCGGAACCCGGAAACCCACCACCCGATGACGCAAGTCAAGGAATGTGCAGCCTACACGATCACAGAACCGCCTGAGCCTCTGATTCAGACCCTCCACTCGGCTCTGCACCAAAGGACCACAGTCGGTTCTATCGACGATGCTGCAGATGGTGAGCTCCGCCTTAATCTCGGAAGCAAGACTGGCAATCTTTACCATTTCCGCTAGCCGCCTGAAACTAGACAGAATCTGCTCTGATCCAAAGCGACACACGTCATTGGTACCAACATGAGCCACCACCTGCAATTGGCTGCACTCTGCACTCTTCATGGCATCCGGAAGCACCCTTCCCACATCCAGAATGACTCCCCCTGGAATGCACACGGAGTGAACACTGGCTTCCTTCCCCTCCTTTGGCAGCCGTGTTCCTAAGGGGTCCTATTACGCGCCTAACGTTGGAACTTCCAACTACCAGCAAACCCACCCTCTGTGAATGCCCATACCTTGCGGGCTGAGAAGCTTCCTCTGGACCAGGTTGGACGACTGCATCCGGCTCAGAGACATCGTCAGCCACAGATAACGCCCGAAACCTGTTCGTCAAACGAACCGGGGAGCCCCTGCGATCGGCCACTTGGAAAGTATTTCGCTGCCTGCCAGACTTTGGAATGATCTCCCACTCGACCACGGGTGAGGGGTCAACCTCAGTGCAGGCAGTACCTGGAGCGGCCACAGCAGTGGACCTATCGGAGGACACGTGCGACGTGCTTGATGTCCCTCGCATCCCCGCATTCGATCCCCCACAGTGACGCCCCTTAACAGCAGCCTCAAGCTGTGTGACGGAAGCCAAAGCAGCCTGAAGCTATGAGTGAAGGGTCGCCAACTCAGCTCGCATCTGTACACAACAATCACAGTTCCTATCCATTACTGCAGTCGCTCCTGTTTGAAGCTCTTAAAAATATGTAACAAGCGAACGGTGTACTCGCCTTATTAGTAGCAGGAACTAGCGGTGCTGCTCTCACTGACGGTATAATCGACACTCAATCTTCATGGAATTGTACTGATTCACAACAGACAAGACACTAATTGAATAATTTCAGCTATTATAGAGACCAAATCGAAAATGGTGCTTGGAAGCATGTGTTGGGAAATGCTACAAGTAAGTGTGTCTGACAAAGAGCAAATATCATTGTGCAAGAGCTTTAAAAATGATCAAATCCTAGCATCCCTTCATTGGGATTTAATTGAATATGTTGCACAAGAAATTAGTAATGGATGAAAGAGACGTCACAGTGTTGAAAGTACACATGACTTTGTCTAGATATCCTGAAGAGAACTACGCAGTCGATTTTAGCACAAAAAATACTGCGCAAACATTTGTAATGAACTTAAATTTTCGGTCACTGTATTCCGGAGATAGAGGACTAAGGAGAAATCCACTCATGAGTGGTACATATTCCCAGAACTGTCCCATATATTTCATGATTTGTTCGCACCGAGATGAAGGAACACTGAAAACGTCTGTCATTGATTTTAGGAGTGAAATGCAGACAAAAATACGGTTCCCAAAAGATACGATAACATACTGCCTGGATATTCACGACTCAGTTGCAGAAACGACACCTCTGACTAACATGGTAACAAGGCGTACCCATATATCAGAGATTTAACGATGTAAATTTGAAAAGAATCTCGCAGTTTCTCAGCCGGAAGTGACCTCATGATGATGTATTTAAGAACCATTTGAAATCCACAACAGGTCAGTAGTCTGCCTGATATTTTACTAAAAATAAAGGCGGAAAAGAAATCTCTCTCATGCTTAGGATTTTTTTCTAGCGTTAGATTGCTCACCGATATGTTTGTTTTCTTTTTTTCCAGAACCATGTGCGACATGGTGTTTGATTAAGGATTCCGCACCACAGACAATCGAATTGTTTCGATGGGACTTGCATTTCGGATGTTGGATAGTACTCGAAGTAAAGCGCTTCTGGTGGTTGAATTTTACAGAGTACAACGCTCTACTACAAGTTAGAATACACTGAGGTGTCAAAAGTCATAGGATACTTCTAATATCGTGTCAGACCTTCTTTTGCCCTGCACGGTGCAGCAACTCGACGTGGCATGGATTCAACAAGTCGTTGGAAGTCTCCTACATAAATATTCTGGCATGTAAATAATTGTGAATGTTTTGCCGGTGCAGGATTTTGTTCAACAACTGACCTCTCGATTATGGCCCATAATTGTTCACTGGGTGGCCAAATCATTTGGTCGAATTTTGCATGGTGCTCTTCAAACCAATCGCGAACAATTGTGACCTGGTGACGTGGTCATCCATAAAAATTCCATCGTCGTTGTTTGAGAACGTCCATGAATGGCTGCAAATCATTTCCAGGCAGCGAGACATAACCATTTCCAATCAACGATCGGTTCAGTTGGGGCAGAGGACCCAGTTTATTCCATGCAAACACAGCCCACACTATTATGGAGCCATCACCAGCTTGCACAATGCCTTGTTCACAACTTGGGTCCGTGGCGTCGTGGGATCTGCGCCACGCTCAAACACTTGACCATCATCTCTTACCAAGTCCGCCTGCTTGGCCGATGGCGCAGTCCGGCTTTCGCAGCCGTGCAGTGCGGACGTGCTGTTGTCTCCGCATGCCGAGCGCGCGCGCTCGCTCTTGTTCACATTTCAGCAGCCGTCACTTATGTGTAGTAGAACCATGGCCAACCGTTTTAGAAAATCAACACTACGATTCAACTTCTGCAACGACTATACACGACCAAAGGCCTTGGAAGTGGAACGCTTCCTACGCGACGTTGCTAAGATCCCAGCTTCCGACATCTTGGGCATCCATTTGTCCATATTAAACAGTGCGGTGTACGTCAGAGTCGTCAGTGATGCGGTGTGCGAAAGAATACTTCGTGACACCAAACACGGACTACGCTCTTGCCACGCCGACGGAAATATCGGTGCAGTCACTGTCGACCACACAGGCCTGGGAATGCGCACCATACGAGTTTTCGAACTCCCGGCGGAAGACGTTATCCCGGCTTTCCGCCCCTATGGCACTGTACATGGCCATACTGCCGAACGCTGGGCGCAATTCCAAACGTACCCCGTTCTTAACGGTGTACGACGGATCACCATCGATCTCCATCGCCACGTGCCATCTTACGTGCAAATTAGCGGGTGCCGCGCGGTCAATATATACGACGGCCAACCCAAGACCTGTTCCGGGTGCGGCAAAGAAGGCCACCTGAGTGTCTTCAGCGACGAATTACCCAATTGCCAGAAGCTACCGTGGCGCCTCCGACTCCGACGACGGTTTTATCGATCACCTACGCATTGGCACTCTCTTCTCCTCCCACCGGCCGCCGCCCGTCAGACCATGTACCGGTGACTCATCCTGTTGCTACGGATACCACCGGGATCGACGCGTCGCGCTCACAACCTGAGCCTACTCCGGTGCCTCTACCAACAGCGACGACTTCCGATCCCCACCCGACCGATGATATGGACGCCCCTTCACTTATCGTTCTCGCGAGGGCCTTCCTCCCAGAGCGCCTTCCGTCTGCCGACACAGAGGGCCGAACACGCAAACAACGTTCGCCTAAAAGGAGCAAGAGGAGGCACCGTACGGTCTCGGAACGAGACGGATCACCTTCCCCGGAGGCAGCAGAGGCCGTCCGGCCCGACGAGGCCTCGGAGAACCTACACGACGACACGAGTGACGACAACATGACGACGGCTGTGGCAGTACCGGTGCCTACTCCGCTGGCTCGCCCAGGTGCATCTAAACCAGTGGACTCCACCGTTGCGACTTCCGCCTAGCCGTCCTCCGCTCCTACGAACAAAGTGGACCGGCAGAACATCACAACGACAGCGCGTTCAATGGCGTGCAGTGACTAAGTCGACGAAGGCCTGGACCACACGCTGGGGACAGAATTACGCCGTCTGGTGGCGTACGGCATGACTCGCCGTTTCCTCGCCCCTCTTCACCCTCCGCTGATAGTTCCATTCCACGGCGGGGTACGGCTCCAACCCTACCGAGTAGCGACGATCAACACTAACACCATTACCTCACCCGTGAAACTTCAACTGCTGCGAGAGATGATATGGGCATCGGACGTCGAGATCGCACTGCTACAGGAAGTACACTCTGCCAGACTTTCAGGATATATAACACTTATCCTTCTCCTGGTGACCACCTGGGACGCGGCGTAGCCATCTACGCCTAAGAAGTCATTCCAGACGCTGATACCACATACCTTCCATCCGCCAGAGGCATGGCCGTCACCGTCATGGGGACGCGGATTGTCAACATTTACGCTCCGTCAGGCTTCACCCGTAGACGCGACAGGGCACACTTCAATTCAGAAGAAATCGCCCCTTTGTTTCTTGGACGCTGTGACCTTTACTTGCGTGGGGGTGATTTTAATTGTGTCCTGCACCCTAACGATCAAATGCCCCGCCACACCTGTCAAGAACTGCGTCGTGTCGTCCGTGATCTGTTGCTCCGCGACACTTGGGAAGTTCGGCACGGCGACGCGCCTGGACATACATACCAGACGAGTCACACCGCGAGCCACCTTGATAGGATTTACGTCTCTCGGGAATTCACACCTGCAGTCCAATGTGCAGAACTTTCCTTGGCCTTTTCGGACCACTGTGCCTACATCTGCAATATTCTCCTCCCCCAGCAAGTGGTCTAGCACAGTCGTGCACTGTGGAAGCTAAACACTTCCCATCTTCATGATCTTGGTTCAAATGGCTCTGAGCACTATGGGACTCAACTGCTGAGGTCATTAGTCCCCTAGAACTTAGAACTAGTTAAACCTAACTAACCTAAGGACATCACACACATCCATGCCCGAGGCAGGATTCGAACCTGCGACCGTAGCGGTCTCGCGGTTCCAGACTGCAGCGCCAGAACCGCGCGGCCACTTCGGCCGGCTCTTCATGATCTCAAATGTCTTCAACGTGCTACCGAGACATGGGTTTACATCTGAACGTCGCTTACCTAAGTACTGCTCGACCTTGACTTGGTGGCTGGAATGTGCCAAACCTGCCATTCGACGTAAATTGATTCAGTATGGCAAGGAAGTAGCTGCGTGGCGCCGGCACACTACCGACTATTTCTACACCGTTCTCCGCGATATGGACGCCCAGCCGCCCACCCCTGACACCCAGAGGGAATGCAGCAGGATTAAGGCACACGCCGTAGACTGCAGGGGGGGGGGGGGGGGCGATGGTGCAGACCCGACGTCAATATTCGGCGGAACAAGAACACACTTCATACCTTGTGTACGCGATTCTACCGCCACCTATATGTGTGCATATAGCTGTCCCATGACTTCTGTCACCTCAGAGCAACTTCTGCAATATGTCTGACGCAAAATCACCACCAGCACAACATGACCTCAGATGGCGTAGGCATAACTTTGGAGGTGGCGCTGAATCGCCTACGCTCATTAAATGCACCTGAGCCACGAGTCTTCGTGAAGAGCTTGAGAAAGTGAAGTGGATTAACGGCTCGTCACTAGAATATGACGTACATAACACTGAGGATAAGGGGTGCCCCTCACTTCCTGCGCTGTGATTAAAAATGTGTGTCGACTAATGGGGCCTAGAGATGGAAATGTTCAACGTGAGATTGTTGGGACATTGGTACCGTGATTGTCACTACGTGATTTCTCATAAGAACCTGTAAAAGAAATGCAATCTGTTTTTATGTTAAATTTCATATTTTGCAGTCAATGAACCCTGGTGTTGAACAAAGAAAGGCAATGTTTCTTATAATAAAAATTATGTATAGTATTTTTCTTTTTTCTTTTTCCTCTCTCATTCAGTAATGATTACACCAAAGGCAAAAAAATCGCAACACAAAGGAGTTAAGCGATGTAAACGGAAGTTGGTAGGCGTATTTTTACATCTGAAGGATGCTGTCTATTCAAATTTTGTGACAGTTGCATAAGAGGGGCGCTCGTAACGCCACTATCAGGATGCAAATCAGGCTTGCTTTAAATACACACTCTAACGGTCGTTAGCGTTAGTCGCCTTTGAAATTGGATGTGGTGAGTTGATGTTAGTCGAGAATGCTTTTAAGGTGACAAAGACGCCATTATCAACACCTCATAGAATTTGAACGAAGTCGTGCAATAGGACTACAAGAAGCTGGATGCTCCTTTAGTCCATACTACCACTTCGAAAGTTGATTACGCTACAATCTTAGCACCACCTGTACAATTTTCCATTGTCAGATGTATAGGAACGACTTTCGCTTATAATATTCGAGTCTGTCGTTTTCGGACTACGGTCCCTAACCTCAAATTCATAAATTTACATTTCTCCATCACCTCTCAAAATTTGTATCATCATCACGGAATTGTATTGTGGGAATTGAAAACTTGTTCCAAACTGAGAAACAGAACTGGATTTCCTTCTTTTCACGAGCAGCCGCCTTAGTTACTGGACTGTCTACCGCACTTCCCGCCCTGCCTCAAACCTTCATTAACACCGAGGTTCAATATACACTGACAGAAGAAAAAATCACAACATCAAGTAGGAATTGTGTGACAAATGGATGTTGGTAGGGGTATTTCTACACCTGAAAGATGCTGTCTATTCAAATTTTGTGGCAGTTGCATAAGAGGGGCGCTCGTAACGCCACTATCAGGATGCAAATCAGGCTTGCTTTAAATACACACTCTAACGGTCGTGAGCGTTAGTCGCCTTTGAAATTGGACGTGGTGAGTTGATGTTGGTCGAGAATGCTTTTAAGGTGACAATGACACCATTATCAACACCTCACAGAGTTTGAACGAAGTCGTGCAATAGGACTACAAGAAGCTGGATGTTACTTCTACGATATTTCAGGACTTGGCAGGAATGTAGTCAGTGTACATGACTGCAGACAGGGGTGGTCGCGAGAATGTACGATCGCAAGACGGTCGCGGTCACGGGGCACTACCGAAAGGGAAGACCATCTTGTTCGGCGTAAGGCTCTGGCGCATCGTACTGCATCTGCAGCAACAATTTGAGCAGCAGTTGGCTTCACAGTGACACAATGAACTGTTACAAATCGGTTACTTCAAGGAAAGCTCCAAACGAATCACCCTGTAGAATGCATTCCGCTGACCAAACCACCACCATTTACGACTCCGGTGGTGTCAAGAGATAGATGATTGGAGTGCAGGATGGAGGCCCGTTATCTTTTCTGAGGAAAGCTGGTTGAAGCCTCAGTGCCAGTGTTGGCCTCGTGTTGGTTAGAAGAACATCAGTTGAGGGTCTGCAGCCAACGCGTCTGCGTGCTGGACACACTGCTCCTGCACCTGGAGTTTCGGCCTGGGGTGCGATTTCATAGGACAGGAGCACTGTCGTGGTTATGCCACGCACCCTGACCGTAAATTTGTGCCTCGATCTGGCTAAACGACCTGTTGTGCTTCCATTCGTGAACAGCATTCCAGGGGGTGTTTTCCAACATGACAACGCTCGTCTACATAACGCTGTTCTAACACGCCATGCTCTATAGGTTGTCGGCATGTTGCCTTGTCCTGCTCGATCACCAGATCTGTCTCCAATCGAGCATATGTGAGACATCATCGGACAACTCCAGTGTCATCCACGACCAGCATTAACCATCCCTGGATTGACCGACCAAGTACCACAGGCATGGAACTCCATTCCACAAACTGACATCTGGCACCTGTACAATACAGTGCATGTACGTTTGCATGTTTCCATTCAATATTCTGTCGGTTACACCGTTATTAATTTACAAGCATTTCACATTTGCAATTTCGCGCTTACATGAAGGCCTGATGTTGATATGTTAGTCACTTAAATACGTTAACTAGACAAATGTATTCCCGATATTTCATTACTATACATTAATTCTTTTTGATGTTGCAGTTTTTTCTGTCAGTGTATAAGGAAACATTTTATTATTGATGCATCATTCCAACGAGATCTCGCTGGAAAACTGGAACAGCTGAAGAACTTGACTGCACAACGCGTACGTTTACCCGAGGAGAGCTGAATTGGTTTATTTTAAACAATATTCAGGTTATAAATATTTATTACCCCTAATCTATATGCACTCCAAATATTCACGGGTCGCCGCTCTAAAGAACAAAACTTGTACTGAGGTTGTAAAAAAAAAAAAAAAAAAAAATTCAGAAAAAGTGATAGGATTCCGAAACATTTACAAACAGACTTAGGCAAGGAATTATAAAATACTCGTATCAAAATGCTGGTGGAAGAAACAAAATAAATCAGTACTCATCGTTTTCCAATTTGAAAGCTTCAGTCGTGGAGCGATTCAGTAGATTTCTTAAAGGAAAGATATTTAAACATTTCACAGAGAGTTTCTTACAAATTGATTGATATCGTGCAAGATCTACTCAATCAGTATAATCAGACAAGATGTAGAACAGTTAATATGAAACCTGATGGCATGAAAGAAACAGCATTTCGTCTACTGTGTATAATAACATCGAGATGATAGACCCAATAAAAGGTAAATTCAAAGTCGATGACTTTGTTAGAAATAGTAAAAATAAGTGGTTTTTCGGGAAACGCTGCATTGCAGACCGGTCTACTGAGATATTCAAAATTCGAGCAGTTCAGGAGATGAAGCCATGAATGTATCTACTAGATTATTACATGCGCAGAACTACAAAATGAAAATACTCAATCACTTACAGAGTTGTAGATGTCATACGCAGAAAAGAAAAAGTCGGAAAGAAGATACCATTTCTGATCCAGCAGCCATTGTGAACTGAGGCACAAAGGAATTACAGACCTAGGCTGCGAGGGGATACTGCTTTCTATCAATGTTGCCTCGCAGCCAAGGTCTGTAATTCCTTTGTGTCTAAAAAGAAACAAAGCTTTCGTAAAATTGCTGAGCTTTAATAAAACATATTATTCCTGGATCACTTTGTAACAGAATGTACGTATAAGGAGTGAGACAAACATGTTTACACTGGGTACGTATCTTCAAAAAAATGGTTCAAATGGCTCTGAGCACTATGGGACTTAACTTCTAAGGTCATCAGTCCCCTAGAACTTAGAACTACTTAAACCTAACTAACCTAAGGACATCACAAACATCCATGCCCGAGGCAGGATTCGAACCTGCGACCGTAGCGGTCGCGCGGTTCCAGACTGTAGCGTCTTTAACCGCTTGGCTACGTATCTTCCAACGCTAGCACGTGTGCCCAATTGCGTGGTGCTTATGGAACATGTTATTAATGTCCGGATGGTTCTGAGCACAGTGCAGAATATGTCGAAGTAAATTATACATTGTGCACAGCATAGCAGCTGACGAAAGAGAGTGTTACTGAAAGACGTAGTCTGAGTGAATCGGATGTCACCGGCACGTGTCAAGGGCGTGGCCGTCGGGCCGGCTCGCAGTGCGTCCCTCTGAGGCAAAGCAGCAGCCACGTCGTAATGTTCAGCGGGCGTGGGTGGTGCGCTGTCCATCTTTGCACGCACGTCACATTTCAAGGCGAGGAGCTTGCTGTGCGCGGTTGTCTTGTCGATATCAGGTCAGGCTGCTCACACTTCTATGCACAAGCTGTGTTCCTGTGCACAAATGCGCAATTGCATAATCAGCATGGCTGAGAGCATTGTGTGCTGAATAGCTCCAATTTAAACAGTTAAGTTGAAGAACCTTACGTAACTTTATCACCCAAAGAATCTACTGTAGTTCACTTAAACATAATGAAAAAATATACTGCACTGTCATTGGCTGTAACAAAATTTAGCCGCCTTTACAATTTAAATGTCCAGCCCAAGGCCATCTTTAGTATTTAAATTTCCTACCCATAACCACCTTGATGACATCATACATTCAGGGTCATTGATGATGTCATGTGTGCTTGTGGTGGACACCTGTAAGAACTTCATGATCACATGATAATATTGAAGGTGAAAGTGCACTGGATAGTAGTTATCTATACTACTCCCATGTCACTCCATACCGCATCCGAATGACGCCACAGGTAGAGGATGACATGGCCACCAGTTGGTACAGTACACAGAGCTGTTTATTAGCGCGCTTCCTACAGATACAGATAAAACGTGTGAAGTGGAACGTAAAGTCTAATGAAACACAAATTTTCCCTCATTTTTGTAAAGGTGTAATAGGCATGTTTCCCAAGCGATGGATTTAAGCCTCCCCAGCACTATTCATCATCTGCTCCAGTGATATTCTTAACTCTTCTACCGTCACTTCAGAGAGATGGAGAAGCATGTTGCAAATTCTCTTGATCTTCACACTATAACGACAGGTCAAGTCATGCACATTGATAATGCTGTATCTACTGTGCCTCATTAATAAGTTCATTCTGTCCAGTTTCTGTCCATAGTTGCTTAAAATGTTTGTAGGTTTTTGGTTGCAAATATTGCTCAAGTATATTAATTGAATCGTCCCATGAATTCTAATGGGATTCCTGATCAAAACCCGTGCCTCACTTATAGTTGTTTTGTGTTATTTTCTATGATAAGAAATGTTTGGTGGAAACCTGATATTTTAAGAACGATGATGTTGTTTGTTATAAAATAACATTTGTCGCTGCCAGTCATAATTTTCCTTTATTTATTTTATGGTCGACACGTTTCGGGAAATAATTCCCGTTTACAAGTATGATTTTTGTATATTGTGACATTTATAGGTGCGATCTTTCAGATGTGGAAACTTACTGTAATATAAACACGTGAAATTTTGTAACCAATATTGTATGTTTCTTTACAGACAATGGCGAATTTGGAAATGACTTTTACTTATGGCATAGAAGGATAACAAGAAATCACTAAATAAGCTTTTTTCAAATTTGTCATTGTCTATAGAGAAGGACAGAGCATTAATTACAAAATTTCACGGGTTTATATATAGAGGCACCAGAATAATGCAGCCTAAAATGTCGTAATATGCGAAAAACATATTTCATAATGGGAAATATTTCCCCAAATGCAGAAAATAAGTAAAGGTAACTCGTGACTGGCAGTAACAAACGTTGTAAAATAACAAACAGAACCACTGCATTATTTTAAATAATGGTATCCAACATTACCGATTTAATAGACTTATCCTCTCTGACCACATCATCTTTTTGCTTTTTGAAATTTGTCGATCCGTTTTTCATTACTTTTCCTCCTTATTTTGGACAAGTGCTTCTGTTACTGTCACCATTATTACATTTTTGTGGTCAATGTCCACATGTTGATTAAACGTTCATTCTCTTGTAATATACTCCTCTTCTGAAGAAAGTCTTCCTAAAAAAGTGTTCCCCATTTTTGTTTCCACGGTTGCTAGATATGAATTCACGCCTTGTTCTGTAGGTACCTATCGTTGTTTGCCCTAGAACATGATCATAATATACGACATGTCCTCTAAACACATTATGATCTGTTACTGCTGATGATAGCCGGCCGCGGTGGACGAGCGGTTCTAGGCGCTTCAGTCTGGAGCCGTGCGACTGCTACGGTTGCGGGTTCGAATCCTGCCTCGGGGATGGATGTGCGTGATATTCTTAGGTTAGTTAGGTTTACGTAGTTCTAAGTTCTAGTGGACTGATGACCTCAGATGTTAAGTCCCATAGTGCTCAGAGCCATTTTTGGTAATATATTCATCAATATTTTTCGTACATAAATGCATTAATTGTTTTAACATATTTTTCGTTGCTCCGCGGGATTAGCCGAGCGGTCTGAGGCGCTGCAGTTATGGACTGAGCGGCTGGTCCCGGAAGAGGTTCGAGTCCTCCCTCGGGCGTGGGTGGGTGTGTTTATCCTAAGGATAATTTAGGTTAAGTAATGTGTAAGATTAGGGACTGATGACCTTAGCAGTTAAGTCCCATAAGATTTCACACACATTTGAACATTTTTGAACATATGTTTCGCAAGAGCTCTACAGGCCTGTCAATTTGGAGGACTGCGTAAATCCCAACCTGCCGGCCGGAGTGGCCGTGCGGTTCTAGGCGCTACAGTCTGGAACCGAACGAGCGCTACGGACGCAGGTTCGAATCCTGCCTCGGGCATGGATGTGTGTGATGTCCTTAGGTTAGTTAGGTTTAATTAGTTCTATGTTCTAGGCGACTGATGACCTCAGAAGTTAAGTAGCATAGTGCTCAGAGCCATTTGAACCATTTTGAAACCCCAACTGTTCTCGGATATCGGTGTAGTTATTGTTAAAAAAGGTGACGTAAAGTTGTAAGGCAATGAGATTGTCCAAACCGCAGCTGCTGGAATTGATCTCGTTGTGCGGGGTTGGATGGGGTAAACTGATTCAACGTGATGGAGCTTATGTAAAGCACAGGCATGAATAACATTTTCCTGTGGCTCAATGGCCAGGTGCAAGTCTTACGACTGGACGCCACTTTGGCGACTTGTGTCACCCCACCTTACCCCATTTTTCCAACCCAGGAAAGGGGACCTACAGTTTAACGCGGAATCCGAACCACGTGACATTCCCAGCAACTATTCACACCATTGAAAGGTGAAGGGCAGATTAAAGACGGACTTAGAATTTTTGTGGTTGGACCGGGATTCGATCCCTTGACCTCTCGGTCTCCAGGCACCCGCGTTACCACTTTAGTTTTTTAAATTTCCATAATTTGGTCTGGGCGACCGTCACTTGCACCCATTCAGATTCATCGTTCAATACTTCACCCCGTTTTTTTTACTGCAGAGGCAGCCAGCCCTCTGACCGAACACGCTGGGCTACTGTGCTGGCTCCACTAGAGCACCAGCCACGACAGAGGTGTTAGTGAAGAGAGGCATTGGCAGTCTGTCAAAACGACGTCGATGCTCTCATAGCGTTACCGAAAGGGATATTTTGTTTGTGTGTCCGGCTCGTATGCAGCATCTCTGTGGAGTAGACTGAGACGTATATTCGAAGATGCTTGTGGGGTGTGACTGTTGGGATCCAATGTGAGTGGTGCCGGCCTTGTTGTTTGGTGAGATGAAAACACCATAACAGAGTACTGCTGCTACGTCTTTCTATGGCAACAACTGTAAGAAAGATCCTGCAGAGCATCTAGTGGGAATATAATTTAGAAAGGCAACGTGTCGACACCCTGTAGAGCTTGGTGAGTTAGAACAGCGTTATGTAGACGAGCGTTGTCATGTTGGAAAACACCCCCTGGAATGCTGTTCACGAATGGAAGCACAACAGGTCGAACAGCCGGATTGAGGCACAAATTTGCGGTCAGGTTGCGTGGGATAACCACGACAGTGCTCCTGTCGTATGAAATCGCACCCCAAACCGAAACTCCACGTGTAGGTGCAGTGTGTCTAGCACGCAGACGCGTTGGCTGCAGGGCCTCAACTGATGTTCTTCTAACCAAAACGCGGCCAACACTGGCACTGAGGCTTCAACCAGCTTTCCTCAGAAAACATTAACGGGCCTCCACATTGCCCTCCAATCACCTCTCGCTTGACACCACATAAGTCGTAAATGGTGGTCGTTTGGCGTCAGCGGAATGCATTCTACAGGGTGGTTCGTTTGGAACTGTCCTTGAAGTAACCGATTTGTAACAGTTCGTTATGTCACTGTGGTGCCAACTGCTGCTCAGATTGTTGCTGCAGATGCAGTACGATGCGCCAGAGCCTTACGCCGAACAAGAAGGTCTTCCCTTTCGGTAGTGCCCCGTGGCCGTGACCGTCTTGCGATCGTACATTCTCGCGACCACCGCTGACTTCAGTCACGTACAGTGACTACATTCCTGCCTCGTCCTCCTAAAATATCGTAGAAGGAACATCCAGCTTCTTATAGTCCTATTGCACGACTTCATGCAAACTCTATGAGGTGTTGATAATGGCGTCTTTGTTACCTTAAAAACATTCTCGACTAACATCAACTCACCACGTCCAATTTCAAAGGCGACTAACGCTCACGACCGTTAGAGTGTGTATTTAAAGCAAGCCTGATTTGCATCCTGATAGTGGCGTTACGAGCGCCCCTCTTATGCAACTGCCACAAAATTTGAATAGACAGCATCCTTCAGGTGTAGAAATACGCCTATCAACTTCCATTTGTCACACAATTCCTACTTGATGTTGTGATTTTTTCTTCTGTCAGTGTATATTGAACCTCGGTGTTAATGAAGGTTTGAGGCAGGGCAGGAAGTGCGGTAGACAGTCCAGTAACTAAGGCGGCTGCTAGTAAAAAGAAGGAAATCTCGTTCTGATTCTCAGTTTGGAACAAGTTTTCAATTCTCACAATACAATTTCGTGATGATGATACAAATTTTGAGAGGTGTTGGAGAAATGTAAATTTATGAATTTGAGGTTAGGGACCGTAGTCCGAAAACGACATACTCGAATATTATAAGCGAAAGTCGTTCCTGTACATCTGACAATGGAATATTTTACAGGTGGTACTAAGATTGTAGCGTAAGCAACTTTGGAAGTGGTAATATGGACCAAAACACGAAAAAAAAGTCGAATAAATGTGGGATCTAAATTGCATATCATAAGAGCTATGAGCAATTGTTCATCTTCGATACTGTGAAACCAATCTCTTCTACTACAAGCTCGTTCGCTTCCATAATTTTTGGAGGAGGTAGCAGCTATCGAAAAAAAAAAAAATCCATTGAATATAGGCTCTTAAATACATACCTTAAATGCTATGGGCACTTCTCCACTAGAAGAGACGAGTTTCACAGTAGTGAAGATGAACAAGTACTGCCGGTCATTGTGGCTGAGCGGTTCTAGGCGCTTCAGTCCGGAACCGCGCTGCTGTTACGGTCGCAGGTTCGAATCCTGCCTCGGGCATGGTTTAAGTAGTTCTAAGTTATAGGGGACTGATGACCTGAGATGTTAAGTCCCATATTGCTCAGAGGCATTTGAACCATTTTGAACAAGTACTCATAGCTCTTAAGGTACGCACTTTTTCGGGTTTTGGTCCAGACTTTCATCTCGGAAAGTTGCCTACCCTGTAACAACAGTAAAAGTATATGTATTCCTCTGTCAGAGAGATTTCTGCTTGTAACTGGTGTCATAATTTGGGAATTCCCTGTGATTAATTTCTGCACCGCAATGATCCCTGACAGAACCATCCCGAACATGTACCACAATAATAAAGAGCAGATACACAAGTAAATCTCCTATAAATCACGATCTTGTAAGCGCTGATTATCGGTTGACAAAGTTGCCTAGAAGTGGTACAATTCTCTACACGACGCCTCCGTCTTTCAATATCAACATTCGTGCGGTAGCGTTCTCGCTTTCCGCGCCCGGGTTCCCGGGTTCGATTCCCGGCGGGGTCAGGGATTCTCTCTGCCTCGTGATGACTGGGTGTTGTGTGATATCCTTAGGTTGGTTAGGTTTAAGTAGTTCTAAGTTCTAGGGGACTGATGACCATAGATGTTAAGTCCCGTAGTGCTCAGAGCCATTTGAACCAATATCAACATTAAGGCTATCTAACTCACTATATCTTAAATGACAGTGATTGTGAACCACTAGACTGTAACACTGTGCTACATGTATTAACGAGCAACTGCTGCTGCGGGCCGAAAGGAGGTGCCATACAGGATTTAAATCATCTTGGAAAATTCCTAATGTGCCTGAGCTGCGAGGATGCTCATTACGAACAGATGACCATCGTGCGTAAACCCCGTGGCCGGTGCTGCAAATCTGCAGTTCTGGGACCAGCGCGTCAATGAGTAGACTCGAATGTTGGACGGCGCCTTGATCAACGCTGCGGAGTGAGCACTTCGATCTTAAAAATAAAAAAAATGGTTCAAATGGCTCTGAGCACTATGGGACTTAACATCTGTGGTCATCAGTCCCCTAGAACTTAGAACTACTTAAACCTAACTAACCTAAGGACATCACACACATCCATTCCCGAGGCAGGATTCGAACCCATCCACAATACAAGCACGAGGAGTCTCTACATTTGGTACCGGGGTTGCGTAGACAAGAGCTTTCAAATGCCCCCATAAATGAAAGTCAAGAGGGTTGAGGTCAGGAGAGCGTGGAGGCCATGGAATTGGTCCACCTCTACCAATCCGGCCATGCGGTTCTAGGCGCTTCAGTCCGGAACCGCGCGACTGCTACGGTCGCAGGTTCGAATCCTGCCTCGGGCATGGATGTGTGTGATGTCCTTAGGTTAGTTAGGTTTAAGTAGTTCTAAGTTCCAGGGGACTGATGACCTCAGATGTTAAGTCCCATAGTATTCAGAGCCAACTGAAATCTACCAATCCATCGGTCACCGAATCTGTTGTTGAGAAGCGTGCGAACAATTCGACTGAAATGTGCAGGAGCTCCATCGCGCATGAACCACATGTTGTATCGTACTTGTAAAGGCACAGGTTCTAGCAGCACAGGTAGAGTATCCCGTATGAAATCATGATAACGTGCTCCATTGAGCGTAGGTGGAAGAACATGGGGCCCCATCAAGACATCACCAACAATGCCTGCCCAAACGTTCACAGAAAATCTGTGCTGATGACGTGATTGCACAATTGCGTGCGGATTCTCGTCAGCCCACACATGTTGATTGTGAAAATTTACAATTTGATCACGTTGGAATGAAGCCTCATCCGTAAAGAGAACATTTGCACTGAAATGAGGATTGACACATTGTTGGATGAACCATTCGCAGAAGTGTACCCGTGGAGGCCAATCAGCTGCTGATAGTGCCTGCACACGCTGTACGTGGTACGGAAACAACAGGTTCTCCCGTAGCACTCTCATACAGTGACGTGGTCAACGTTACCTTGTACAGCAGCAACTTCTCTGACGCTGCACGAAGAAGTGCCTCGTCCATTGCAGGTGTCGTCGTCGTTCTAGGTCTTCCCCAGTCGCGAGACATAGGGTGGAATGTTCCGTGCTCCCTAAGACGCCGATCAATTGCTTCGAACGTCTTCCTGTCGGGACACCTTCGTTCTGGAAATCTGTCTCGATACAAACGTACTGCGCCACGGCTATTGCCCCGTGCTAATCCATACATCAAATGGGCATCTGCCAACTCCGCATTTGTAAACATTGCACTGACTGTAAAACCACGTTCATGATGAACACTAACCTGTTGATGCTACGTACTGATGTGCTTGATGCTAGTACTGTAGAGCAATGAGTCGCATGTCAACACAAGCACCGAAGTCAACATTACCTTCCTTCAATTGGGCCAACTGGCGGTGAATCGAGGAAGTACAGTACATGCTGACGAAACTAAAATGAGCTCTAACATGGAAAGTAAGCGTTTCCGGGCACACATCCACATAACATCTTTTCTTTATTTGTGTGTATAAAATATATGGTTCAAATGGCTCTGAGCACTATGGGACTTAACAGCTATGGTCATCAGTCCCCTAGAACTTAGAACTACTTAATTCTAACTAACCTAAGGACAGTGCACAACACCCAGTTAGCACGAGGCAGAGAAAATCCCTGACCCCGCCGCGAATCGAACCCGGGAACCCGGGCGCGGGAAGCGATAACGCTACCGCACGACCACGAGCTGCGGACAGAAACATGTGTAATAGTTAGAATTGTAGAAAATAAGTTCCATTAATGAAGTTAGGGACATTTTTGAATGGTTTAGTAAAAAAAGACGAAATTTTATTTGGCATTACAACTTTGTTTTTAAATGTAACATAGAATTACTCAGATTATTATACTGAACGTGAACGTGTCGTGATATTGTTATTCTCATACCAGAGAACATGTAAGTGTCCAACAATTGGAACTAAGTATCGTACTTAGAGGATATTGTGTTAAATGTAAGTGTCAAATGGTTCAAATGGCTCTGAGCACTATGGGCCTTAACTGCTGTTGTCATAAGTCCCCTAGAACTTAGAACTACTTAAACCTAACTAACCTAGGGACATCACACACATCCATGCCCGAGGCAGGATTCGAACCTGCGACCGTAGCGGTCGTGCGGTTCCAGACTGTAGCGCCTTTAACCGCTCGCCCACTTCGGCCGGCAAATGTAAGTGTCGTGACCTGTTTTTTTTCTCATTTTGTTCCACCTAACAGATATGTAAATATGTAGGTAAAAATTTTTAAGTACCTTGCTTGACGCAGTTTACTTTTTTCATTCGCATTTTGTTTCAATGAGGATAGGCCTAAAACAAAAGAAGAAACTCACCAAACTGGCAAACTTTGTGATATGGTTTTCTGAATAAAAATGGTTCTAAGCGCTATGGGACTTAAAATCTGAGGTCATCAGACCGTAGGCTTAGAACTACTTAAACCTAACTAACCTAAGGATATTACACACATCCATGCCCGAGGCAGGCAGGATTCGAACCTGCGACCGTAGAAGCAGCGCGGTTCCGGATTGAAGCGTCTAGAACCGCTCGGCCACCGCGGCCGGCTCTGAATAAAAGAAAACTCAGAAAAGTGGACAAAGTTCTATCTGTGTGTCATAAAGGAACACCACGCCTGCCCATCTTTGTGACAGATGAATTATTCATGCCCAAGGTTTCATCTCACAATGTTGTTGTGAACTGGTTAGTATGCCCTCCACCATACTGGAGGGGATATGTAAATGTAGAAAAAAATTCTACCTTTTGAGAATTAGAAACCCTCGAGCAACATTCGAGGAAGTATCGCACAAGCGCTCCGTTCATGGTCTCCTCCATACCAGAATGTGCGCAATACTTTCTCAGAAGTCACTGTCAGTAAATTGATAGGGGTCGTTCTCTACAACCGACCTAGTGTGCTTAACGTGACTGAGTCAAGCAGCATACCCTTAATACTATGTTTCAACGTTACAGGAATGTCTCCCCCTTCCATTCACATCAACTTACATCTGCTCACATTTCCAAAAATTCCATCCACGTTATGCTTAACAACGAGATTATCCTGTGCACAGATCGCTTCCCTCCCTATCTGACACAACGATTATGTAATTCTCCGCGGGACGCCAGAAATCTGATGAACACGCGCCGTCGAGGATAATGTACTGAGTTCCATCAGTTAAAATACATTGTTTGAGAAAGTATTCCAGCGTTTGCAACAAGATTTTGGTCTGTAATACACTGCCTGGAAAAAACGTGAAGCACTCAGAGGGCGTGGTCAAGCGTCACCATAATCTCACCTCCCCCCCCCCCCCCCCGCGCGCGCGCGTTCACACACACACACACACACACACACACACACACACACACACACACACACCAACCATCAGTGGGTATGTGAATCGTCAGAGATTTAATTCCCTGTGATATGTAGAACAGCTACCAGAGTGCATTAGAGTTGTTTTTGTTCAGAACTATTACCCGGCCTGGTGGGTATATAAGGGGCTTGAATAATGCCAGATATTGAGTGACCACTGTTGAACACACGGAAGTGGAGGCTTTGTCAAGAGCATGCCTATGTTAATCATCAGGGAAGGAGTCACTGTGGATGTAGGATTAAGCCACAGAGCATTAATTTCAGGTTCAAAGAGAGCACTAGTGGAAGCACCAATCCTTGCACGTCCCGATCTTTCTAAGGAGTTCTGAATAATCATGGGCAGTGCGAGGATGGGATTAGGTGTAGTTTTGTTCCAAGAGTTAATGAGAAAGGACGGCTTGTGCATTCGGTAGTAGGCTACTGTCAAAGTGTGAGAAAAACCACTCGATTACAGAGCTTGAAGCATTGCCGTCGTGTGGGGAATCGAGAAGTTATGCTACTTTTTATGTGGAAGGAAACCTCGACTCCATATGGATTGCTAGGCACTACAGTATTTGTTAATTTTCTAGCTATCTTGTGGTCATTTACTTGGTTCGGTACTGTACCTACAAGAGTTCTCAGGGTCCCAGATGTACCGAGTCAGTGAACATTCTTGCCGATGGTCTACTGCTCTGACCGATCGGTTTTGCAGAGACTGCTGAAGAGTAGCTGGAGGATAATCGCTCCAGCCTCTTTTATATGAAGAATGTCGCATTCGAGAATTGTGCGACCATGTAGCTCTGCAGTATCGCAAGCGAATAGGATTGGAAGCCAGCACTACAGAGTTGAAGAACAAAGTGCGGGACAGGGAAGAAATAGCAATCCAGCAATTTCATCTACTGCAGAAGGAAGTTTTATTTCGGCGCCAGAATCTCAAAGATTCGACCTGGCTGCTTTGCATACCTGCTTCCCTCATTAGTGTTATGCCCACTTTGGACTGTCAAAGTATTTCTCGAAGTTATGTGCCAACAACAAGGAGCTAGAAGATGCGGGTGGTTCCATTGGTATGCCAACTGTGTCAGAAGACTAAACCATCCACGACATCGCATCAGATTCCACTGTTTCCGATTGTCCCAGAGGGATAACGTCAACCTGGGGCCACGGATTTCCTAGGGCCACTACCGAGGACGAGAAGTGGATTTTGCTACATGTTGGCCCCGGTACAGCTGATATCGAAATTTGTGACGTTCGTGCCATTACGCGTACCGACTGAGGAAAGTATTTGTATGCCGCTCCAGTAGTTACTGATACAACACGTGGGAAGAGAGGAGAGGTTGATCTCTGACTGTGGTCCGCAGTTTCACTCCAATACATAGAAAGCAACACTGAGGAGGCAAAAGATTAGCCCAATCATTATTTCCTCCTTCCACTCCAGTAAGGACCCAGTCAACAGAATTATCGTTGTATGTGAACTGGGCTGTCTTTGTTGGCTGCATTGTGGAAAAATCATGTATCATGGAATATCTTTTTACCCGATTTCCAGGACGTTATGAATAATCTTCCACATACAATCTCTACTCTTCCACTGATAACGGTACTTACGAATCAGATGGCAGAACACAGGATCATGAACTGGTGGAATTTCCACTCAGCCCACATCATGCCATAAAGAAGTAATCTCCTTGACCTCACAGAGAACATCCGAGGCTGCAAGGAAAAGAAACGAACGAGCTGATAGAATTGGAAATTTTAGGGATTACCACGTCGGTCAGAAGGTGCTTATCAAATCGCATATGCGCTTCCACTAACTAAACAGCTTGAGTAATAAGTTTTTACCACTGTACTATGGGTCCCTGTGCATTAGACGCTTTGTACATACTAACGTTATTGAAGCAGAATCTCTGAAATCACACGAGTCCTGTGGTACACATTATTTAAGCAATGTTAAACCTTTTATGGAATAGATGTACTAGACTTAAGCGACAAGTATTTTTAGGGTTTTGGTTACATGTGGTTAGCCTACTAGGAATTAATTAGTTGAGGAAGAGCTTTCTGTTGTATTTGTGAGTAATTAATTGAACCCAAAGTTTGGTATACGTATGTGGAAAGGCGAACGTTCTCCAGATTGAATGAGGTGACTTTTTGTCTCAAGCACTTTTAGGTGATTTGCGAGGCTGCTGTTCACATAGGTTAGTTAACTAAATGTTCCACTGAGGTTGAGCCTCTGAAGACTTTAACGGATTGTGGTGGTAATGTACTCACTGTGACGGTGCTGACACAGGAAAGAAGGAGACATGATGGACTGTTTAAGGTGCACTAAGTGCAGTCCTAATTTGTGAGTTAATATGTGGCGTAGGTGTTGTCATTCTTGGTGTGGTGAATAGGAGGGAACTTGGATTAGTGTTCAGGTAGAAAATATAGCGTTCATGGTAACTGTAGTATGGCGTAAGCTTCATTGGTGCTATTACTTTGGGTACTCTACCTTGTCACATGATGTCTGGAAGTTGTTACGACTTTTAGAGATATGTGAGGATGTGAGTGAGCCGCGCGGGATTAGCCGAGCGGTCTGAGGCGCTGCAGGCGGAGGTTCGAGTCCTCCCTCGGGCATGGGTGTGTGTATTTGTCCTTAGGATAATTTAGGTTAAGTAGTGTGTAAGCTAAGGGACTGATGGCCTTAGCAGTTAAGTCCCATAAGATTTCACACACATTTTTTGAGGATGTCAGTGATGTTTACATGACCGCGCTAAAGAGCGTTTGTGTTTGTACATGGAGTTGTGTTTATTTTTGCCCCATGCCTAGGGATGTGTAGACCACATTTTGCTGATTTTGTTGTATTTTGTGTTGTAGTCTCACGGAGCCAGTGAGAGGATGATGACGAACAAAGGAACCTGCCATATTTTACTGAAGTCAGAGTTGTGAACGAGGGAGAAATTTCATGTCCTTTCTGAGGCGTTCAACTGCTGGCAAAGGTGCGTAGGTGTATGGTATGGCAGTACTCGTGTAACGCTATAATTTTCTGTTTATTAATAGTAGATGCAAGAGATCCACCGTGCAAGGAAGAATAGAAGGGGAAAAATATGAGATGTGAGAAAGATTCCATATTTTTGGCAGTGGTAGCAGATTTTTCCATAGAATATGTAAAATAGATATAAAGTGGACATAACAAATAAAGAATCACACCAAAGGTACATTGGGAAAAGAAGAAACACCAGTAAGATAAGAGGTTATGATGCACATTATCTCTGTTAAAAATGAAAAAATGGATATTTTCTAGCCTGTCGTTTAATTTTAAGTTTGGGCCAGATTTGAAATTTCAGCAGGGTGACGACGATTTGATATTAAGATAAAGGGTGAACATTATTTTGTTTGAGATTTGCGTGTGTTGTTACAGATGGAACTGGGAGCTAGAGGAGCCAGTGCATGCTGAACCGACGAGATAAGGGGATGTCATTGACGTCAAAAGATGAAATTTAATTTTGTTTTTTCAGCACGGATGGGAGCACGAGGTCGGTATTATGGTGTGTGATTAATCAGGGAATTCTTCTGTTTTACTAATTTTGTTGATTTCTTTTAGTATTGGGCATGACTGAATATAGGTGCATGAGTGGATGGTATTGTAACATAATGAGTTAGGATAACAAATGAACTCTTAACTAATAATCGTAGCTAACCTTGCTGTGTTGCCTCCATACAGGAGCAAGAAGGGCTAAGTGCCTTGCTTTATGCATGTTACTTTTATGACACTATATTACTCGAATGTAGAGTCCCCTATGGACGACTGCGTTCTGTCACTTTAAATTTTGAACCTGTAGGAATGAATGATAAGCATCTGAGACTCTATCAAGAAATTATATAGTGCTCTTTGTATATCAACATAGTTTCTCTCTCAGCGTTTTTCTGGAAGTGGATTTTCAATTATTTTGTGTATATCTGAGATGTAATTAATTGTGGAGTTAGTGTTCATAGTCAGTTGTAAGGTCTGTACAGATGACAAATTTGAGCAGCCAATGCTGAGGCCGTTGGCAACTGGACACTGGGCACATGACATCCGGTATACGAGGTCGCTCGGGTGCAGTCATAGGTGACGCACTCGGTGCGGTTCCTATTGGCCAGCTGAGAGGGTGGTTTGAATGGGCGAAGTGGAGGCTGTCACAGTCCCCTGGGCCTGGCGTGACCACATTAGAGATGGGCTGTCCACTCCTGAACTGATTCAGGGAGCCAGATCTTCCTAAAGATTGCATGCTTCGGAGAAAATGAATGGTAGCTCACCTGATTTCGAGGTGTGTCTATGGTGGCTGTAATGAGCGGGATGAAAATTCTGCGCTAGACTGTTGCAGCGACGCTTCACGCCACATTCTTAAGAAGATGTTTCCCAAGCTACGAAAAATGTGGTGTAGCCCATGTGCACATGTGGATTTACATACCTTATTAGCACACAAAGATTTTCTCATCCATGAAAGCAGAAAATAAAGAAAGCTCCGTTTTTTCTCAATTTATTGCCTGTCAGGCAGTACCCATTCAGCCACCACAATAGTAATAGTAATAGTAATTATGGCTGCATGAAAGCAAGCATAACACAACACCCAGTCTCTGAGTGAAAAAAAAGGCCACTCAACCAGGAAGGTGCCGAGCCAAACGAGCCATAGGTGCTTCAGTACAATACATGAAAGTGGAAAACACTTCCAGAATCATGTTTCTGCTGTTGATTTCAAAAGAATGTGTCAAATTTAAGAAGCTCAATAAATGTTTACATGCTTTTGAGTGAGCTGATACTTCTTATCCTTTGACTTAGCATCACACTCAGAATGTGTGACCAGTGAGCATAAAAGCTGCAGTTGGAGCATATCGCAAAGCTACCCAGGCATCACTCCCCTACCAACAGCTCAGCACTCCCCACCACTTTCACCGATCGGACCGTAACCTGTCTCTCTAGCTCACTGCTCCACACCATTCTCAGGGATGGGATTACAAGGTAGCTAACTAGTTCATTGCTCCACCACCACTCTTACTGATCAGACTGCAAGGCAGCTCACTGCTCTCCCCACACTCACGGATGAGATCGCACGGAGCAGACCACCCAGTGACTTGAGGCCTCACTCTGTCCTCTGCTCTTTTGGCACAGTGATACAGTTTGCAACTCGCTTTCTTGACTGCGTAGCTCTCCAACCGAGTTCAGCTCTTAATTATTTGTATTCATATTTGGCTTGTTCTAGTTGTTGTCTTCTTGTGTTGTTGCTCTTCTGTTTTCTTTTCGTGTGTGTGTTCTTGTGAGGTGTACTATTATGTCTCCTTCCATGTCTGTTGCATTTATAGCTGCTGTTGTCGGTGTGCTGGTAGCCTTTACGCATATTTCAATTACTTTGGGTGGATATGATACTAAATATAACGGTACGTATAACACACAATTATTGTAACATACGTGATAGTCGATGCATAAAGGTTGTCCCATGAGAGATGGTCAATATTCAGAGATATGACAGGAACAATCATTTGAAGGAAAAAACTAAATATGGACATATGTCCTGTTCCAAATGGTTACTGACATGGAACATATGTAAAGTTATTTTTGTACGTTTTTCTTAATTAACACGAAATCCGAGGTCCCTAGTTATAAAACTACATTAAATTTCCTTTAAAAAGGCCCAATTCATTTTTTCTCGAGAACTTACAGGTTCCGTGAAGAGAGCAAGAGAATACGGAAAATCTTGCACAAGGTACATGCGTTGAGGTGTATGTACGCCAGTTTTCGGTAGTTCCTCAACTTGATAGACCACATGTCCTATATCAAATTATTTGTCTGGACTTTGTATACACTACTATGGTACGTTGTAAACAACGACAGTATACTGAACAATAAAGAAAATAAATCACCATGTACATTAAATACGTTCTTTCTCAGAAACCATTCACAATAGCGTCCAAGTGAAGTTTTCTGCTTCACGTGATCTTTCCTGCCATATCCCTGAATATTGACCATTCATCCCGGGGCAACCCATATATTATGTTTAATTTTTTATTTATTCATTTAATCTGAACAGATTAATGCCTTCACGAGTCTCCTTACATCAGATCAGATTTTTATATGTAATTACAAAACTTATTAAAAATCACAGTTACGTAAAAAATCATAATATATTGAACATAATCTCTCTTCTTCTTCTCCTCTTAGCATATATTAGGCATTTGCCTGTTACGCCCTCTTGGTTGAAATTGTTAATTTTCTTCGGTCTTCCTAAAAATCTTCTGCCCATTGGGTGTTAAATATCACTAATTTTGGTAATCTGTCGCCTTCTATTCTCATGACATAATCCTTGCAATAGTTTCTGTATTCTTTAATCTGCTCATTTAAGCTTTTCACTTTGTTCTTTTCTGATGTCTGCATTCACTCTCCCGTCGGAAAGAGAGTACCCAGCTAGTTTTCTTAGCAATCGGATCTCTAGTGTTTGTATTCTGATGGGAACGACTGTTCCTGCTGTGTTTCCTGGGCAAGAGCTTCAACGTCCTGGGTGCAGTAATTATTATGAGCAGTGGTAGGTCAACAATAAGCTTGATCATTTGGACTGCGACGTTGGCCTGTACAGTAAATGCTGAGCTGAAAGATTTTTCGACAGCATTGTCAGTTCAAGAATGAATTTTTCGCTACTACAATCATTTACCTCCGTGAAATAATTCACACTTGAATTTCACAATGAAGGGCAGAATGTTAGTGTTCCTAGCATTATTTGTATGCCTCTAAGTCGGATCGAATTTTGAAAGGTCAATTTTGAAAAAGGCTATCCCGTCTTCTTTCGGAGATCTGTAGAGGACGCAAATCAGGCAAATTTTCTTAAGGGATCTGATATTTACGAACATATATTTTTGTTTTGCTTGTCTTCATTACTATTGGGTGTTAGTAGCACCGTCGGTAATAATTGAAAGCGTTTTTATGCCACTATTCCATCTGCTCATCAGTTACTTCTGTGGTGTGTTAGGACAGTGGAGTCTATATTTAGGAAACTGGAGAGCATGCTTCCTTGAGCCGGGTGTCCACGTTCGTTAGAAAAAAAGACATGAATGACGATATTCTGAAATATATAGCGGAGTTCCTCGAAATGAGTTGAAAGGGATGGCCAACTATATTATACAGTAACAACACAGACATGCTAGTAGAACTAGTGTCTGCATGAGTAGACAAGTTTGTAGCTCCTTAAGCATAAGCTTCAGAGTTCATTTGCACTGCTTTTTTCCAACCTTTATCTGCGCCATTATCCTCCGATCTCTTGTTTACGCTCTATGTAGCCCTAATTCGGATATCACATTATTCAAAATTTTTATCTTTCAGCAGTGAAATCCTAGCATATTATCAGGCTTGTCTTCCCGAGTATCTTAATCACTACGACTATTTGAGACGTTTGCGTGTATAATACGAACTTCACGATTGTGGGTCTAGGTTTCGGGAGATCACGACGGTCTACTATATAATTTCTGATTATAAAACGTGCTACATGTATCTCGCTTTAAGCTTATTCAATTTAAAATGGTGGTGTTAATAGTAAATATTTTAATTTAACTAGTGTACTTTTCAGTGCTGCACCACAATATGTCATCCACAATGCCTTCGCCTAGAAGAATTACGAGCGGTGTTCGGTACAAGTTCACAAAAATGGAAGGAAAATAAAATGCCGCTAGTGTCAGCAGATAATTGCTGTGGCTTCTGGCTCATCACCAAACCCGAGCAGCCATCTAAAATCGGAGCGTCCTACAGTACCTCAGGAACGATGTGGGTCAGGAAGCCGATCAAGATCGCCATCAATCGATGCAGAAATTCGAGAAATGATTTCTCGTGAACCGTCCTCACTGACGTCTGTTTCTGCCTCGAGTGAAGGCGTCCTCTCAGGCTGTTTCCAGCCCGCCAGTGTCGTCAGGTTCTGGACCAAGTCCTGATTTATTTCCTTTTGTGATGCTTTTGCCCCCAACTGCTTTTCATTTACAACAACCAATAAGTAATTGTTTTAACATTACGAATCCACTAACATTAAATAAAAGTATAGCATTAGATGTACAAATTTTCTGAAGAGACATAATTTAAGATTATATATATATTCTTAGTTAATTACAATTTGAGCAAAGCATATATATATATATATATATATATATATATATCTTAAATTCTGTCTCTTCAGAAAAGCTGTACATGTAATGCTATACTTTTCTTGCTTTGCTCAGATTGTAATTAACCAAGTCGAAAAACGTTGTCAATCTGTCTGATACCCACTCTGCATCGTGAGTTATTTGATGAAATTAAAAATGATTTGACCAGCACAGAGTCAGTCTATCTTTCATCTGACCGGCTGCTGTGGCCGAGTGTTCTAGACACTTCAGTCCGGAGCCGCGCTGCTGTTACGGTCGCAGGTTCGAATCCTGCCTCGGGCTTGGATGTGTGTGATGTCCTTAAGTTAGTTAGGTTTAAGTAGTTCTAAGTCTAGGGGACTGATGACCTCAGATGTTAAGTCCCATAGTGCTTAGAACCATTTGAACCATTTTTATCTTTCATCTGATGCGTGGACAAGTGTAAATAACGTTAGATTCTATGCATTCACTGCACATTTCATAGATGAGCAGAGTGAACTAAGTCATATCTTTTAGAGTGCTCACAATTCGAAGACAGACATAGTGTAGAAAACATCTCAAACTGGGTAAAGTCTGTTATCCCAAATACAATATAAATTCTAAAATCACTTCCATAGTAACAGAAAGTAAGTCAAATATGACATTAACTGCCATGCTTCTGAAACTTCCACATATCCCACGCTTTGAATGTTCTTTAGGCCTCACTGCGCAAAATGCAATTCAGAAGTCCATACAGAAAACGAGCAGTTGAACGGAATGGACAGTGTCTTGAAAGGAGGATATAAGATGAACATCAACAAAAGCAAAACGAGGATAATGGAATGTAGTCAAATTAAATCGGGTGATGCTGAGGGGATTAGATTAGGTAATGAGACACTTAAAGTAGTAAAGGAGTTTTGCTATTTAGGGAGTAAAATAACTGATGATCGTCGATGTAGAGAGGATATAAAATGTAGACTAGCAATGGCAAGGAAATCGTTTCTGAAGAAGAGAAATTTGTTAACATCGAGTATAGATTTAATTGTCAGGAAGTCGTTTCTGAAAGTATTTGTATGGAGTGTAGCCATGTATGGAAGTGAAACATGGACGATAACCAGTTTGGACAAGAAGAGAATAGAAGCTTTCGAAATGTGGTGCTACAGAAGAATGCTGAAGATAAGGTGGGTAGATCACGTAACTAATGAGGAGGTATTGAATAGGATTGGGGAGAAGAGAAGTTTGTGGCACAACTTGACTAGAAGAAGGGATCGGTTGGTAGGACATGTTTTGAGGCATCAAGGGATCACAAATTTAGCATTGGAGGGCAGCGTGGAGGGTAAAAATCGTAGAGGGAGACCAAGAGATCAATACACTAAGCAGATTCAGAAGGATGTAGGTTGCAGTAGGTACTGGGAGATGAAGAAGCTTGCACAGGATAGAGTAGCATGGAGAGCTGCATCAAACGAGTCTCAGGACTGAAGACCACAACAACAACAACATACATAAAACAGTTGATGATGTCAAGTGAGTTGTTAGCTTTCTTAAGGAGAGACCCTTTGCTTTAAACAAAGTTGCTGAAAGGCAAGACTTTTTTTAAAGACCGACTGAAACTGAAACATGATGTCCCAACCAGATGGAACTCTACTTACGAAATTTTCCAAGGATTTACTTTAAATAAAGATCCCATAATTTCTTGCCTTGCTGTTTTAGGTGGAAAATCGATCACCTGTAACTTAAAAGGTACAGCCTGGAAGATAATCCAACACACTTAAGAGGTTTTGACAGTTTTTGTTGAGGTAACCAAAGAAGTGTCCTCAGAAAAGCAGTCTCACTTTTAAAAACTAAAATCTTGCCAAGATTAATGGAATGGTAACTAAAATCTTTTAAAGACAAAAATAAAGAATGTCCTCAAGAAACGGAGTCATTGGTTGATAACTTGCTTGAAGGGTTATCATAGTGGTTTGGGGTTATATCCAGCAATGAACTGATTAGTCAAGCAACGTTCTGGACCCCCGATTCAAACGCAAGGGTTTTCAGACGACAAAACGTTTCCGCACTTCTACATGAAGGCTGTTGCAGAAATGAAAGCGTTGGTTGTTCAAAACAGAGCTCATTTCTAAGCCAGTTGATTAGACTACTTCGATCTGGGAGTAGTTCAGTGAAACTATTAGTAAGCTTCAATAAAGTCACGACCCAGAAAGTGCTCCAATTGAAGAACTGAACAGATGTTTAGTGGAGGGATATTTGCCTAAAAACAGAAACGCCTTAAACTGCTGGGAGACAAGGAAATTGCCCTGGCCAGCGCTGTATCAATTGGTTCTACTGTAAAAGTATTATGTTTCACTGCAGCATCAGTGGCCTGTGAACGAATACTTTCAAAAGCAGGACAGATGTGCACTAAGAAGAGAAAGAGACTCGCATCAACTGAAATGGGTCAAATTTAATTTATAAATGACAATATTGATTAATTTTTCTATTACGGGAACACATATGGTAATACCGACTGTAAATGATGACTGCAGAAACACTTCAACTACAGTTGTAATAATTTATATATTTTTTCTATAAAAATATCAAAATGTAACAAGAATCAATCATCATTCTTAAAATTTTTCTGCTTGATGTAAAAATTTAGGATTTTGTTGTAATAATTATAATTTTCACAGCAGATGACATTGAAAAATTTTGTATCTGAAAATTACTAGGGGTATCACCCAAAGTTAGTACCCCTCTTTATATGTTCTTTCCGAATAGGACCAAACTAGATAAAAATACAGGTTTAGAAGCCTGAATTAAAAAGGCAGTGTACCTTCTTTTTACTTATTTTTGTGAGTGAATGGTGAGTCCTGAGTCATGAAAAAGAGCTAGTCCATTCCAATAAATGACCAAATCTGATCCGATCTCTGAAAATAATAGTTTTACCCATCTCTAGGCCACACCAGGGGTGGTAACACAAGCCGCTGCTTACCAGACTACACTGATCTAGGCTGTCACATGTGCTGAGCTGTCTAATGACAGACGACTCAGCTTCACCTGTTCCAGGAAGCAGCCTGGCTTTACAACTGAGTGGCTGTCCTCTCAGTCAACAACTCTTACGGCCTGAGCAGGCGCAGGACACCGAAACTAACATTTGCACCTGCATGCGTTGCATACACAGTGCACTGGAAAACCCATGGTGTACGCCGCAAATGAACCTAGTGCTTGGACCTGTTATTGTTCTTTGTGCTGGAATCACCAACCCTTCCTCAGCTGATATCCTTCGGTTTGAGTACAGCACCTTCATATCCCCTATGGACGCAACACCATATTAAGTGATTGCTGTTGCAGATGCCACAGTAATTTGCTTTAAGAGCAGTAACTCGTGACTTCCTGTCGTCGCAAGATCTAGCAACAACCAGAATTTGGCATTGATGTATGTGATTTCACTTGGTACAGCCAACACGTAAGTCGCTCCGTGGTGGGGTAACCATAATATGCACTTTGTGTTTAAAGCTGGGCGCTGTGAAATGGAATCCATTCACTTCCCCCCTAATGAGGCCGGTGGTACTGCTTCGTCCCTGGACAGCACTGACCAACAGCCAGCTGTCACTATGCCAGCTGGATGGAGCTCGAATACAGGATGATGGACGCTACAACACAGACATACAGAGGCTGTGGATGCAGTCGTCTTTGACAGTAGTTACCTCGCCCTTTTTGGTGACTCAACTGTCCAAACTCTGCACCTTTCCATGTGTCAATGTCGTGTGACGATATATGATGCCATACTGCATGTGTTATGTTATGACCAGACTACAGTCGTCCAGCCATTACTGTGGGTTCTTTGGTTGATCTGGGAGAAGGCTCATTAGAACAACAACAGATGAAATATTAGTTCACTGTATTACATGAATGATAAAAATTTTTGCTAAACTTAATACGATACTTTGTCACATGTGTGACTGATAATTTACAACTGTCATTGACTATTAAAACATCACTTGATGCACTAATTAACAAACTGTTCTTGTGAAGCAAAATTTTCATCGTTTACCAAAGTACATTTCCATCTGAGACTTGAATAACACTTCAGTCCTACTCGATGATATTGATTTCTTCAGGTGAGGTCATTAACTTGGCAGAGCGGTTCCATGCTTGGCTCTGTCTTGACCTCCATGCCAGAGTACTGCTGTTGTGAGAGAGAGGGCATGTCTTCCTCAGCCTCTCCAATTTGTCGTTGTGGATTGCAGCAAGACATCGCTAATATGTATGGTATCGAAGTACGATGCTGGCTTTGGTGTGGTGCTGCGATCTTTGGACGATCCCACATTCCTCCCCCCCCCCCCCCCTCTTACCAAAGCTTCACATCGGCGCCGTGTGAGGCATATGCACGTGACGAGGGTGGGGTGGGGGTGGGGGAGGGATGAGGACTGAATGCAGGTGCGGACGAGCAGGCGGGAAGAAGGGTGACTGCGACTAATGACGCCTCGCCTCTCGCACCCCGGTGTCCACCCAGCAGGCGACCAGGAACACTGGCCGAAACACTAGTTGCAGGGTGCACGCCCACATCCAGAGAAACAGACACTGTGGTTGGCTCGACGGTAAGAGGATTTTCTGGAGCGGTTGATTACCTTTTGGGGGCAGCTCGGCCACGGACATCAGTTTGGGCAGCTGGGCGGGTGCCAGCGCTGGTTACGTCATCGGCGGTGGCTATGGCGGAGGCGGGGTGTCGATTTCCATGGGCACCACACTGGAACGTATCGCTCGCGACCAGCGGACAGACGGCTACGACTGTGGCCAAACATTCTGTGGCAGAACCATTGAGATACTCATACGCGCAGTTCAGCTGGTTTAGATGGCGCTGCAGAAGCCCAGCGGAACTGTTGACGACGTAAGATGAGCGTCTGATTGCTTTGGTAAAAGACTTTGTAAGAGACTTCATCCTGCACCTGAACCTTTTACCGGCCTTGCGGAATGAATTGCTACCGCGGCGACTGTAGAAGATGCAACAAGGTACGGTGCTTTCAGCCGTTTGACAGTTCTGCTAGTGACTTCCCGTCACGTCGCGAGGAGTGATAGGACACAAAAATTTTCACTGCTCGTTCCCCTGTGTGGGAGGAACGGAGTTGCTCCGGGTGACTTTTGAACGTTCGAATGAACTGTACAGCCTCAGCATTTGACTGTGGATGAAAAGGTGTAGTGGTCACATGGCGTATGTCATTGGTCGCACAAAACTGTTGGCGGCTCTATATTGACCTAAATGTGAGGACGCTGCTGTGCTAAGAGAAAGGGCATGTTATCTTCAGCCTCTCTCATTTGTCATTGTGGATTGCAGAAAGACGTCGCTGATGTCTATGGTACTGATGTTCATTGTCAACTTTGGAGTGGCACCGTGATCTTTGGACAGTGCAACATATTAAGGGAATCTGCATTCATCCTTCTTATGTATTTTTTGTTAATGAAGAATTCATTTATTTATGTGTAACGTTATTTTCTTGTTGTGTGAATCGTGTAAAATTTTGTGTGTAATGATGTGTTTTTATTGATGTTAATGAATCTTTCACGTTCTTGGATGCTCAGTTTGTTGCCAGAAATTTTGTCTTATGCGATTGATCTGGTTCCTTAACGTAATTTTTTTTATATGATGACACGGAATTTTGCTAACATTAATGTTCACACTTTTTGACGAACTTCTCGTCATGACATTCGGCGTATGTGACTTGCCTTTTGGTAGCTTGCGTTGTTTCCCTTAAAATAGTTCATTAAACATTTCCAATCATCTGAGAGGTGTTCATTTACCTCATTAAGTGACCACTTGGGTTACCATGTTAAGTATACTTTGCAGTTATTTGTATCGTTGTTGTCTCATTCAGTTCCACATATATTTTGTAATCTTGATGCGTACATGTAAATTGTCATGGCTTAAAGCTATGAGAGTTTCCATTGAATTTCTTTTATGAGGTATCATTATATGCCGATCTGTGTAATATTTTGTATAAAGATTTTGATGTGAAGTTAGGTTAGTCATATATTGTGAAATGTATGTGTTTGTTTATTTGTGTATAAATTTTTGGAAGAATTGAGTGCTGGAGGAGACGAACCATCACTTAGCATGCATGAGTGTGTGTGTAAACCTTTCTTCAATGCTGTGAGAATGTGTTGTCTTACTCAAATGGAATGTTTGTGCCCAACAATGCGGGATTGTTGTTGAATCAGATCCTGTGATAATGTATGATTCTGGTTGTGTAGGACATGTTTTTGATTGGTTGTAAAGTGAAATTTGCCTCAATTATTGAATGTTAGAAGATGGTGTCTTGACCCATACGCCTAAAACATAACAGCAATAACAAAAACTGAGCCAAACAGATACAGAACCATTTTACGTTTCCCTTCGTTCTTTTCTAGTAACGAATTGTAGGAGTGTGGAGGTTGAAAAAGTCACTTGAGTTTGCTGTATTAAGACCAGTCTAAGTACAACAAAACCTTGTCACAGATTTGTAACTGTCTCGGAAGGTGATGACACGTGTCAGGCTGTAGCCAGACTTGTGGTTCATTCTAATTATACTCGTTTAATGAATCAGTAACGAGATAGGTAGATCTTCTTCACGAGAATGTAATGCATATAATGTGGGGCTTAATTCTCAAGGGCCATGTGTGATGATTACTGAGATTACAAATTCCTAATTTTATGCACCTTGCTGCACTGAATCTCTGTGTAGTTTGATGGCAGGAAAGCAGAGCACTGGAAGGGGATGCCGTTAGGATAGGGTTGGAGGTAAGGCAGGTTTTTTAGAAACCGGTCGCCTGCAAACCATTGTATAGACAAGAGTCATAGGTCGGTCCGCCATGGTCCTTCAGTTTGGTTTCTGTGTTTGAGGCGATAAAAGTTTTATAAACTAGCGGTGCCTGGACTGGCGTGTTGCGCCATGCGCCCACCACACTTCCGCTAGGCTGCAATATTTTGTACAGAGTGTCCTCAAACTGCTATTTGGCCACCCGCATAGTGGGCGGCAGTGTTCGGTCGGAAAGAGGAAAAAGCGTGCGACTCTAGGCGCTTTGGCAAGATGAGATCACATCGTTGTATTGAACTGTATGGAACTGGGGACCTAGAAACGAGTCCACAGCTCGTGGTCGTGCGGTAGCGTTGTCGCTTCCCACGCCCGGGTTCCCGGGTTCGATTCCCGGCGGGGTCAGGGATTTTCTCTGCCTCGTGATGACTGGGTGTTGTGTGATGTCCTTAGGTTAGTTAGGTTTAAGTAGTTCTAAGTTCTAGGGGACTGATGACCATAGATGTTAAGTCCCATAGTGCTCAGAGCCAACCTAGAAACGACAGAGGGGCTTCGTCCCCGCCGTAGCCTGAGTGGTACACAACGCCACAACAGGCTTCAGCAGTCCACTTACCCCACCGCCGCCCCAGACCGGACCCAAGGTTATCGTGCGGTTCGGCCCCCTGTGGACCCCCCCCCCCCCCCCCCCCCCCAGAAACGCCTCACACTAGACCAGTGTAACCCCAATGTTTGCGTGGTAAAGTAATTATGGTGTACGCGTACGTGGAGAAAGTGTTTGTGCAGCAATCGCCGACATAGTGCAAATGAGGCGGAGTATGGGGAACCAGCCCGCATTCGCCGAAGCAGATGGAAAACCGCCTGAAAAACCATCCACAGACTGGCCGGCACACCGGACCTCGACACTAATCCGCCGGGAGGATTCGTGCCGGGGACCGGCACGCCTTCACGCCCGGAAAGTAGTGCATTAGACCGCACCGCTAAGCGGGCGGGCAGGATCACATCATAATATGAGAAGAGCCAAACTTCACTATAGCTTGCCGATGACTCGCTGGGGTTGCTATTAAAGACACAATCCGCGTGGAATATAGCTTGGAAAGTGAGGCTATTGGAACGATAGCTTACCATTTGTCGGCGCTCACAGCTTCCCAAAAAAAAAAAAAAAAAATCAGATGTTTTCTATAATCAGTGCACCATTATTAAGACAATATTTCCTATTGGCAGAGCTAGAGACGTTCTTTTAGATGGGCTTACCAGTAGTTTTTGAAGGAATTGCGAGGGCAGAAAAGGACAGTGCAAGTTGAGGAACACTGAGACAGGAGTCATCACGAGTGACAGCCAGGAATAAGCCTTCTGTGGAGACATTTGAGGAGACCAGAGGGCAGAAGCTGAAATGTCACACACTTGACAGACCATCACCCACTGCACTCCCTCTCACCGCAGCTTCGTTTAACATGTGCAAGACCACGCAGCAATGTGGAAAGCAAGTAACACTCGCGAGGGAATCAGCGCGCTTTGACCTAATGATATTATCCGCCACATCTGTTGTTTACCTCTTGGTCATGACTTCTTTGTAGCCATCTGCCTCCAACACTCCTCTCATATTTCATAATTTCATGCAAGAACCACAGCTACGGTTCATATTTCAGGGCAGTCCTTTCTTTCCGTTTCCTTGCACTTACAACACTACCATACATTTGAATCACAGTGGAGTGGTTTGCATATCGAGAGGGGATTGTATTGTATGGAACTGGGGACCTAGAAACGACGGAGGCGCGTCGTCCCCGCCGTAGCCCACAGTGGTTCACAACCCCACAACAGGCTACAGCAGTCCACTCACCCCACCGCCGCCCCACACCGAACCCAAGGTTACTGTGCGGTTCGGCCCCCAGTGTACCCCCCGGGAACGTCTCACACCAGACGAGTGTAACCCCAATGTTTGTGTGGGTAGAGTAATCATGGTGTACGCGTACGTGGGGACAATGCTTGCGCAGCAATCGCCGACATAGTATAACTGAGGCGGAATAAGGGGAACCAGCCCGCATTCGCCGAGCCAGATGGAAAACCGCCTGAAAAACCATGCACAGACTGGCCGGCACACCGGACTTCGACATTAATCCGCGGGACGGATTCGTGCCGGGGATCGTCGAGGCTCATTTAGTGAAGTATAGCCATGGCCCCAATGGCATCTTGCAGTATATATCTAAGGCAATGTACCTACTCTTCGTCAGATCGCGAGTACACCAACGAAGATCGTATATCACGTACATTCGAAGATAATCTAATATTGACAAGTTCTTGTACGCTTTCGTGTTCTGTATATGAGCATTAGTTTTGTAATGCACCAGGTAAATACAATCATTTGCCAAATCAATTATAAAACAAGTCGCAACCAGATTCGTCGATTATCCTGTTGCTATACTGACCGAAAGATCAGGCTTACCTGCAGTATTCATCGTGACTTACTTAGCTCCATAATCAAGAAAAGGTCTTTCTCACAAATATGTCCATTGAACGTTATCAAGACACATTAAATGCATTAACAATTGCGAATAAAATGTATTCACCATTGCGAAGGAGGACAACAATCATCTGTAGAATGGAAAGACGAAAATGAAAATCTGTGCCGGACCGTGAATCGAACCCGGCCACGCCGTGCACGATTAGCCAAATGGTAAGGCGACCGCTCGAATTGAGTGGGAAATCCGGGTTTGAGTCCCGGTCCGGCACAGATTTTCATTGTCGTCATTCCATTATACAGCTGATGGTTGTCCTTATTAGCAACTGCGAATCCATTTAATGTATTTCATAACGGCTGTAGTCGCCGCAGTGTCCAAAGGAACTTAGCATCGTATTCAGAGTAACACATGCATTGCAATACCGTATTCGCATCATTATAGAGACGTGGGAACTCTTCCAGAGGAAAGCAGTATAGACTTCCTGGGCTGTTTTAGCGTAAAACGACTTACCATTAAAACGGGAATCACCTTGCAGGTCAATCACTTAACATCTGCGCATGCACACGGGCGCTTGCAACTGAAATGGCAAACGATCTCGAGAGCAGTGTGAAACGGATGTAAGATTACCGGTGTCCTCAAAACGATTAGGGAATGAGTCTTGTAATTCTTTCAAGGCCACAATGAGTTCTTCAGACCTCGCATTTTCTTTAATGGCAAAGCGCTTAAGGAAATAGACTGTGGATGACAGAATCTGTTCCTTCCGTAACGAGATTTTTTAAAATAAAAGCATCGCCACCAAATCCGAAAGAAGTTGTTTTACACCTTGCAGTGTCTTACTGTGGGCAGTGTGCAGTCAAGTTCACTGAAAGTACGAAGTCTGCACTCCATTTCGGATGTTCTAATTTTCGTTCCGTCACTCCTTGTTCCTTCGTAAATTGAACAATAGCGGGTTTTAAATCACAAAATCGTCGTTCCAAGCATTCTCCTCGACCTAACCAACGTACTTTGCAGTTATGTAAGAAGTCTCCATACTCTTCGTTCGCCGGCCGCGGTGGCCGAACGGTTCTAGGCGCTTCAGTCTGGAACGGCGCGACTGCTACGGTCGCAGGTTCGAATCCTGCCTTGGACATGGATGTGTGTGATGTCCTTAGGTTAGTTAGGTTTAAGTTGTTCTAAGTTCTAGGGGACTGATGACCTCCGATGTTAAGTCCCATAGTGCTCAGAGCCATTTGAACCATTTTTGAACTCTTCGTTCAGTTCTTTCGAAAACTGTCCCAACTGACAGTAGAATAATGCGTTCGGCTTTAGAAATTTTACTATTTATATCACCAAATTCTTCACGTGCTGCATGCCTACAAATTTAGCACAAAGAGCTTCTTGATGTACAGGACATTGAATCCCGCCCTTCGATCATTGTGATTTGTTGTTCTTTCATAGTCAACGAATAATTTTGGCAAAGAGCCACTGGGCCTGTGAACGTTCTTCATACACGAACAAATAGCCAGGGTTAAACAGCGCTGAAACCACGATTCTGCCGAAACTGAATAGGGTTGTATCGACCGAAGAATGCCACACTACTATACTAAATGAAATTACGCGCTGTACCGAGTTCTCCCGGGAAGGAACGGGAAAGCCGGAACAGGCCGAGCCTTGGGCTGCACGTGGCCAGTATACCCAGCCTGCGTGAAGTTTTAGATGCCCTGGCCAGCCCTGGTTTAGATCATTCTAATTGAAGAATAGAGGATGGTTATAATTAAACTTCAGCTACTTGAGTGAGTGTACAGGGGAAAACTATTTATGGCATTGGTACCCAACTCTATAACAGGAGAATTAAAAAAAAAATTAGGAAAATACTGGGGAAGCCTAGTTTGGATTCCGAAAGTGTAAAGGAAAGAGAGATGCAGTAGGTTGCCTGGGGATGATTGGAGAAAGTATGACAGATATGAACAGGAAGAGGTAAATTTTTTTTTCTGTCGTCTAGAAGGCTTTTAATAGAGTCAACTGGAGTATACTGCTGAGAATTTTAAAAGGTGTGGGTATAGACAGAAAAATTTAATGAGACAAATGTATACAAAGCAAAAAGTGACAGGAATGGCTCTGAGCACTATGCGACTTAACTTCTGAGGTCATCAGTCGCCTAGAACTTTGACCTAATTAAGCCTAACTAACCTAAGGACATAACAAACATCCATGCCCGAGGCAGGATTCGAACCTGCGACCGTAGCGGTCGCTCGGCTCCAGACTGTAGCGCCTAGAACCGTACGGCCACTCCGGCCGGCAAGTGACAGGAGGAGGCAGATGGGAAATGGAAGGAATGTAAGGCAAGGATGTTATTGTCACCGAAGCTATTCAACATATATGGAGAAAAACTAATAGTTAATGGCACAGAGGATATAACAGGCATTGTAATTGGAGCACAAAGGATAAAACCTATAAAATACGCAGATGATTAAACAGTGCTGATGGAATCAGAAGAGGAACTAGAAAAGATGTTGGAAGAGTATTTCAAAAATTTTCAAATGTGTGTGAATTCCTAAGGGACCAAAGTACTTGGGTCATCGGTCCCTAGACTTACACACTACTTAAACTAACGTATGTTGAGAACAACACACACACCCATACCCGAGGGAGGAGTTCAAGAAGGCGCAAAGAATATGGAATGAAGACAAATTTAGGAAAGACAAAAGTGCCGAGAATAAGCAAGAATGAAGCTCCAGTTGACATATTCCTAGACAGATAAGTGATAGAACAAGTAAAATCCTTTCTGTACCTTTGGAAGTTTAAAGACATGGAAATGATGCTGTAAGTTTAAAACATAGAAGGGAAGCTGCACAGAAGAAATAAGGAGGAGGATATTTACAGTAAATAGAGAATTTGAAAAGATCAAGTAGTTACTAATATCTAGAAGAATTCCAGTGGAGCTGAGGAAGAGTTTCTAAATGTTATGTGTGGAGTGTAGTGTTATACAACACCATGCACAGTTAACAAGAAAGAAGAAAGACGTTTAGAAGATTCTGAAATCTGGGTTTAGAGAAGAATGTTTAAGCTGAAATGGACTGATGGACTTATGAATGACGAAATAATGAACAAAATACAGGAAATAAGAAGATTACTGGAAGTGATCAGAAAGAATAACAAATATTGGCTCGAATGGCTCTGAGCACTATGCGACTTAAATTCTGAGGTCATCAGTCGCCTAGAACTTAGAACTAATTAAATCTAACCAACCTAAGGACATCACACACATCCATGCCCGAGGCAGGGCTCGATCCTGCGACCGTAGCGGTCGCTCGGTTCCAGACTGTAGCGCATAGAACCGGACGACCACTCCGGCCGGCGAATATTGGCTGGGACATATACTGTGTAGGTATTGTCTGTAATAAAGAATTATAGACGGAAGAGTGGGAATAATGAGGTAAAGAGGTAGGAAGAGAGCTGGAGTGATGGATGACATTCGAAGAGGATGAACATACAAACAGATGAAGGAAGATGGCTAGAGCAGCACACGATGAAGAGCCTCTAGTTGAAGTCTGTCAGAAGGCAAATACACCAAAGAAAAAGAAGACCCAACTTTACAAGAATGACTTTCAGACTATCTGCCGCAGGATTTGCGTTGTTAGTAGTGCTAGTGTCATGTAATGCTGTTAGGCACCAGAACTGGTACGGCAACATAAGACTGAAACACAGCATTAGTAGGCATAACAGATGCAGTCAGTCAACTTGTGTCTAAACATGGTGAACAGGAGATTACGCGTAAAGCTGTTTTATCAAAACAACAGCAGCAGTGCTGCTGCACTTCGCGAGTATCGATGCATGAAAGGAAATACGGAGGGGCTGTAACACCGGAAATGCAGGATTCATGGCACCTGCTACCGATATATAATTTTTTTTGCAGAATTGTATGTAAATATTTGCACTTTAAATGCTTTCTTTTAATAAGTAAGGACATTGCTTCACTGTATGTGTAAATTTAGGTAGAAGTCTGTTGACATTTCATTGTATTCACCTGTGAAACTTATAAGCTCTGGGGAAAAGCCAAAAGATGTTCAGATGAGTGTGAAATCTTATGGGACTTAACTGCTCAGGTCATCAGTCCCTAACCTTACACACTACTTAACCTAAATTATCCTAAGGACAAATACACACACCCATGCCCGAGGGAGGACTCGAACCTCCGCCGGGACCAGCCGCACAGTCCACGACTGCAGCGCCTAAGACCGCTCGGGTAAGCCCGCGCGGCAAAAGCCAAAAGAATTGTTATTTGCATCGACTAGCAACGATAATAGCAGTGCTTATGCATTGTAAAATCTTTGGGTAGATAGTTGTTGCGCGGAGCGCGCGGGAGAGAGAGAGAGAGAGAGAGAGAGAGAGAGAGAGAGAGAGACGGGTTCTAGCTCTTGTAGTGTGCGGAAGTGTGCTGTTAATGCTCTCGCAGTAGTGTACCATTTCAGCGGCATCATGTACACGCGTCAGCCAGATGCCTAGTAGCAGGAGTAGGGACAGTGGACGGGCGGAAGAGGCTGTATTAATTACAACTGCCCGTTCCTGTAATTAGCCGTGGCTCCACAAGGTGCTACCGTCTTTAACAGCAGCAGCAGTTCCAGAAACACAGATTCGTCGTCAGCTCCGAGTTTCGTCGTATGCACAGCACTGAAGTAAGACTGTTCATTCGTAGAAAGTATTAACGGCTAACCCAGCAGCACAACTGAATGTGATTTGATTGATAAAATTTATTTAAATAATAATCAGTTAAACTCAGGGCGATTGTGTCCTCATTGTCCTTAGACAGTGTTACCAAGCAGTGTCCTTGTTTCTTTCCCTTATATGCTAACCGCGTGTCATAAGAAACAAATTGTATAGTTACAGCCAGTTTATTAATGAATAATTTCATTTTTAAGAATTTTAGCCTCAGTCTACTTTCAATTAACTGTTGTAAACAGAGGCTTCGGTATATGAGTAAAGCAAAGCAACTTAATTTTTCAAATTTGAGAATTAATCACTGGAAAAAATCCAAATCTAAAGAAATGCACAAATTAAGAGTACAGAAGTTTTATTTATTTTACATACAGATTGGAGCACATGGCTGTTTGGTTTCGTATGTATTCTGTTATTGATTTCTGTTCAAGTCAGTAAAAAAAGGCTCAGTTGTTGAGACAATAATTTGAAATCCAACTTGCAAAATAAGTAACTGCAATGTAAAAGTGCTTGTTTTTTTTCTTAATTTCTTTGATGAAGTTACGTTGAGGTCACTGAAAGTCATTGTTCACATAATGAAGTTCAGTACTAGCATACAGTTTGATTGCATATTTTCAAATCGTTACTCGATTGTTTTTTTTTTTTCAAAATTTAATGACAAACATAACGTAAGAGTGACTTCTCAGTTTTCTTTATCATTGCATACTCAAAATTAATGTCAAAAAAAACGTGACAACCTTCAGTTGCCACGTCAGTGTTTAATAATCCATGTTTTTCTTTCCCATCATCTTGTACAGGATTTTGGATGTAAATTACCCTAGTGGGCCGGCGACCGTTAATTATTTCCTTTTCGTTGATTAGTGTAACTTTTGGATTCATGATCAGTGGTACCCCTTTTCTGTCCAGTGTTGTTCGTGAGTGAATGCACAAAATAACTTTCATTTTTCCAAATTACAACCCTGTTCCGTTTAATAACTTTTTATTTTTAGTAGACTTTTCCATAAGAAGGGTCTGCTGTACACTTTCCTCCTACTTATTATTTCTTCAGAAGAGATCCAATTAGTAAATATCCATTAGGCATACATGTGATCCACAGTCATATTTTATATCGCAAGCAGGAGGTTACACGTGCAGACGCAGATGACAGGGAAATATCAGTTTGGTATTGTTCTGGGCACGAATTTGTATTGTACAGTTTTGTAGCGAATAATAACTTTTTGCTACAAACAAAGTCGCTCATGTACAATAACAGTTAGTGGCAGAAATAAGCCGCACATTTAAATTTCACAGTAATCAGCAAACTGGGCAACGTGAATAAAATAGTCGAAACGAGTAATTTGATTGTACCAAACGCGGAACAATGGGTCGAACAAAGGGCGACCCAGGAAGCGGGACTCATTGTTCAGAGTTCGGCGGCTAGCATCACAGACGCTGTTGCTGAAAATCGAACAACGGCAGAAATGGAATTTCAGGCACTTTCAAATGCTACGGAATACGGAATAAAAAGTAAAACAGAACCTATTGACGACGGATAAGAGGAATCTATTAAGACAGAACCGGTGTTGCAACCTGTGATTTCGGGAAATAAAAAAGATTTGTTCAGTTTGTTAATCAGTAAAATTGATACCCAGTCGGCAGCAATGAATGCTAAAATGGGTGCCCAATCAGCAAAAATAGATGAGCAGAATAAAGCAATTAAAACTGTTAACAGTAATATTGGAATTGTTAACACAAAGGTAGATAAAATTGGAGCAGAAGTAGTAGCACTGAGTACCGAAATCGGTAATCTGAAGCGTGATGTGGAGGAAGCCCAAACAAAGATAGGAGGCATAAATAGTCGTTTCGAAACTGAAGTAGGAAGTATAGAACAGAAACTGGTAGACTGTTGGTCCCACAACAGAGAGCAAGGTAGCTGAAAAAGTGAAAGTAGCTCGAGAAGAGGATGTAGGGAAAATAACGAGAAAAATCAAATGGCTCTGAGCACTATGGGACTTAACTTCTGAGGTCATCAGTCCCCTAGAACTTAGAACTACTTAAAACTAACTAACCTAAGGACATCACAACCATCCATGACCGAGGCAGGATTCGAACCTGCGACCGTAGCGGTCGCGCGGTTCCAGACTGTAGCGCCTATAACCGCTCGGCCACCCCGGCCGGCGGAAAATAACGACTTTACAGATTTTAGTATCCGGCATAGGTGCTAAAGTAAATAGGCAATCGGTTGTATGTAATGAAAAAAAGCAGGAGGTGGAAACATTATCAGTTACCACTTGCCAAGAAGTTACAAGTAGTTAGAGAAACGATTAGGAGAAAATCAGCACTGTGTGTCATACCACGCACATAGCGCTGGAATATTAGCGAAGGAGGAGCGTTTCGATGTAAACACGTACTGCTCTATGAAAGAGTTTTGTGAAAACTGGATCCGCAAATTGGAATATTTGCGGGACCGGAAAACTGAATTGGAGATTGTCTGGGAGCTGTGGAAAAAGCTTCCAGATGACTCCAAGAGATACATTGGCAGTAGTTCGAGAACGATTGCTGCGTTTTTAGAGAAAGTAGAAGACGAAGACAATTGCCGGAATAACCACAAAATTGTTAAAAGCCATGGTAGTGGTAACAATGACCACCATAGTCTCAACCAGGACAATAGCAATAACCATGGCAATAATGGTAGCAACCACCACGGTAATAGCAATCCACAGCACTATAACAATAATGGTTATAGTAACAATAACAACTGTGGAAATGATAGAGGCCAGTATCAAGTAAAAATGGTATGTGGTCCTTGGTGGCATGATAGTAGACAGGAGCGGAACGATGCAGCACGGCCGCGCGGGATTAGCCGAGCAGTCTTATAGGCGCTGCAGTCATGGACTGTGCGGTTGGTCCCGGCGGATGTTCGAGTCCTCCCTCAGGCATGGGTGTGTGTGTTTGTCCTAAGGATAATTTAGGTTACGTAGTGTGTAAGCTTAGGGACTGATGACCTTAGCAGTTAAGTCCCATAAGGTTTCACACACATTTGAACATTTTTTGATATAGCACGGCAGCCTGGTAGCAACAGGTCTGTCGAAATTAGTCAGTGAAACAACTAGCCGCGCCAGTTAGGGGCCCACCGGGCGTGGGGAGACCATGGAAGCCCAAACGAACACCTAGACAGTACCACCATGATAAATCCGAAAGGATAATACAGCGATGGGAGATTGTGCAAGAGAGGTAAGAGAGCGACACACCTAGAAAAATGATAACTGAGCTGGAAACGGTAGTCGACGCATCTGTCACTGCTCATAAAAGTAATAATGGTATTAGTGTACCGGTAGGGGAGAAGGAAGCGGCCTCTGTTAAAGCAACAACGGTTACGCAAGTTTCAGTAGACTATGAGTCGCCAGCGGAAGTAATAGAGCCGATCTCAAATAAAGTTTCCGTTATTGAGCAGGGAAATGCAGAACGTGAAGAGGTGTGGTTAGGTCGGTTCAGTGATATGTACGACGAACAGAAAAGTTATAGAGGATTGCGTGGGAGGTGTGCAAATGGGGAGAGAGGACAGAAATTGACGCTACTCAGCCTGCGAGAAATTAGTGTTTTTGAAACGGAAAACTCTGTACCTGAACAGCAGGCTTGTCCAAATGAAGTTTTTGAAGTAGCCAACCCAAGCGACGCTAGTCCTATTGAAAACCGAGGCGGATGTTACAAGGAGGGGCAAGATGAATTTGGCGATAATGACCAGGTACAACTAATTGAAAGCCACGTAGATTACAATATCTACGAGGTCAAACCTGATATACAGTCAGACGAGCATGATGAGGGTTGTGTGAGCTCAGAAGATGAGATAGAAAAGAAAACAGAGCACATTTCTACAAAAATCTCGGAAGATGACAGCCATCTTTCCAAAGAATACCCATCTGATGTGACACTTGGCGAACTGTTGGTTAAATAAAGTTCATTAATCGATGAAATTGATAGTAAGATTACGGTGTTGAGACTAAAACAAGTTCAGCTACTGCAGGACAGACAAATAGAGATCAAGAACGTTCAAACAAAAAGAATTAGAAAACAGCTGGATAAACCGCTGAACAAAAACGAGACCTATATGACGTAATAATGAGAAATAAGAACGTCTCTTCAAACAAACTGGGGCTTGTTACTGGGTATCAGTGCAAGTTAAATGTAATACCCCATGAACTATTCTTTGTAAGACCATATGCAGTATCGCTATCCAAGAAGGAGGCTGTCGACCAAGAGATAGGTCGCATGTTAGAATGGAATGTTATAGAGAGGAGTAGCAGCCCTTATAACAATCCCTTAATAATAGTAGGAAAGAGAGATGGTAGTGTCAGGATTGTGATACACGCACACATGTTGAATGAGGTTGTTCAACGTGAGGCGGATAGACCAGAAAGTATGGAAGAGATACTGCAAAGATTTCACGATGTACAGTTTACGACTAGCCTGGAACTCGCACCAGGTACTGGCAAATAGGCTTAGAAGAAGAGAGTAGGAAATAAACAACGTTTTTATATGCAGGCAGGTGTTACCAGTACAAGGTAGTGCCATTTGGCCTAAATATATCTGTTCCTGTCTTTTTTCAGGGCCCTAGATAAGGTGTTAGGCGCTGCCCTGTGCTCAAAACTGACAGTTCAGTAAGTTCCTACACACCCGAGCTTTATTATCGTTTTCCCGGCCGCTAAAGCACCAATTGCGGCGGGTCGGAGTTTAATTTCTCGTGTCTATTCATCATTGTCACTGTGTATGCTGCAAATTAAAATTTACCTACCTCAGAACGGCATCTGCGCAATGTCCCTTCACTCGGCAACGTAAATACTTAGAAGATGATGTAAAAGCAGTGTTGATAAAAAACACCACCTAATATCTACAATTACTGAGGCCACACATCTCTAGTTATGAAAGAAAGTTCTGTAGAAACACTGTCATCCAATTTTATCGGGCACTAAGAAAATGGATTGGCTTCTGGAATATAGTGTCCGAAATTCCACACAATAATGTTTATTTTGTCCTTGATAACCAAAGAAAAGGTACTATTTAGTCCACATTTAAACTATTGGCTATTTCTTTCCAGTTCACGATTCATACACACATTTCGCACGCGCAGCAGCCAGAAATCTGTCCAAACTCGACCCATAATAAACAACGTTTTCACAGTCATTAATTTCACCACTAATATGAGTTATTACATTCGGTCCTTTTTGTGGATTTCTAAAAAAGACATTGCTCGCCAAAAATGCTCAGTAGTTGAATACTATAACATCCTATGCGGATTCTATGAAGGCCAATATTTCACTTCGAATATCTGTCCAACAGATTTAGTCAAAACCTCTGAAATTTCGCGCAGCAGTCCTCAACAGCAACTGCTATCGACTTAGCTCACGAATAACTCAAACACTAAGTAATTCTTCATCTTACACATTATTTTTACTGGCACTAGTAACATGGCTGTCCACGTTCAAAGCTAGCGAGCGACTTCCTTCTTCCAGCCTCACTCCCAGTATAACAATCAGGTAACGAGTGGGAACCGTCTGGCTGACCGTACTGACTGCCAATCAGAATACTCACTCGTGATCATCCTCGCGCCAAAACTAGTCGGCACCAATCCTTATACACAGATGCATTTGCGTCAATCTGAAATACAAATATTATAGTAATGTTTAATAAACGAAAACAAAAGACAATAATTCTGGAAATATTCTTTCTTTCTCGCTGCTCTGTTACAATAGCAATCACACCTAGACATACGTCATCAGCAAAGTGGGTAAATCCCCTAGGATTATTTTCCGACGACAGGCTTGTGTAACTTGCACATTACTGAAGACGGTATACAGGGTGTTACAAAAAGGTACAGCCGAACTTTCAGGAAACATTCCTCACACACAAAGAAAGAAAATATGTTACGTGGATATGTGTCGGGAAACGCTTACTTTCCATGTTAGAGCTCATTTTATTACTTCTATTCAAATAACATTAATCATGGAATGGAAACACACAGCAACAGAACGTACCAGCGTGACTTCAAACACTTTGTTACAGGAAATGTGCAAAATGTCCTCCGTTAGCGAGGATACATGCATCCACCCTCCGTCGCATGGAATCCATGATGCGCTGATGCAGCCCTGGAGAATGGCGTATTGTATCACAGCCGTCCACAATACGAGCACGAAGAGTCTCTACATTTGGTACCGGGGTTGCGTAGACAAGAGCTTTCAAATGCCCCCATAAATGAAAGTCAAGAGGGCTGAGGTCAGGAGAGCGTGGAGGCCATGGAAATGGTCCGCCTCTAACAATCCATCGGTCACCGAATCTGTTGTAGAGAAGCGTACGAACACTTCGACTGAAATGTGCAGGAGCTCCATCGTGCATGAACCACATGTTATGTCGTACTTGTAAAGGCACATGTTCTAGCAGCACAGGTAGAGTATCCCGTATGAAATCATGATAACGTGCTCCATTGAGCGTAGGTGGAAGAACATCGGGCCCAATCAAGACATCACCAACAATGCCTGCCCAAACGTTCACAGAAAACCTGTGTTGATGACGTGATTGCACAATTGCGTGCGGATTCTCGTCAGCCCACACATGTTGATTGTGAAAATTTACAATTTGATCACGTTGGAATGAAGCCTCATCAGTAAAGAGAACATTTGCACTGAAATGAGGATTGACACATTGTTGGATGAACCATTCGCAGAAGTGTACCCGTGGAGGTCAATCAGCTGCTGATAGTCCCTGCACACGCTGTACATGGAACGGAAACAACTGGTTCTCCCGTAGCACTCTCATACAGTGACGTGGTCAACGTTACCTTGTACAGCAGCAACTTCTCTGACGCTGACATTTGGGTTATCGTCAACTGCACGAAGAATTGCGTCGTCCATTGCAGGTGTCGTCGTCGCTCTAGGTCTTCCCCAGTCGCGAGTCATAGGGTGGAATGTTCCGTGCTCCCTAAGACGCCGATCAATTGCTTCGAACGTCTTCCTGTCGGGACACCTTCGTTCTGGAAATCTGTCTCGATACAAACGTACTGCGCCACGGCTATTGCCCCGTGCTAATCCATACATCAAATGGGCATCTGCCAACTCTGCATTTGTAAACAGTGCACTGACTGCAAAACCACGTTCGTGATGAACACTAACCTGTTGATGCTACGTACTGATGTGCTTGACGCTAGTGCTGTAGAGCAATGAGTCGCATGTCAACACAAGCACCGAAGTCAACATTACCTTCCTTGTATTGGGCCAACTGGCGGTGAATCCAGGAAGTACAGTACATACTGACGAAACTAAGTGAGCTCTAACATGGAAATTAAGCGTTTCCGGACACATGTCCACATAACATCTTTTCTTTATTTGTGTGTGAGGAATGTTTCCTGAAAGTTTGGCCATACCTTTTTGTAACACTCTGTATAATGCAATTTTGAAATTGGACGAATGTCCCATATACACACTCCAATTTACTCACACGCTCACATAACTCATAATAAAATAAATGTTGATTTTAATAGTTCTTTGTGAAGCTATTCTAGATTTCATACTACGAAAATTGTCAGGTATTTGGAATTTTTTAAATTAAATTTCCATTAAATAAGTCTGTACCCTGATACTTCAGGTGAGTATTTCAGTTGACAACCAAAAACAAGTCATAAATGTTCCCAGGTGAATTTCCTTTCTTAAGTGTAATTTTTCTAACTTTAAAGTAAATTTTTGTATCTCCGAAAATGTGCCCGCTAGAAAGCTGAGATTTTCACACACCTTTCTATTAATAACAAAGTGTAGTATACAAATTTTTAAAGCGATTGCACAAAAACTAGTATCCTTTATTTAGATTCTTATAGGTGGTGAATGTACGCATTCAGTAAGAGACATTGAATAGCTTTCCCAGGGCAGGCGGTGACAGATGCACGTGTGTCTCCTGGGTAGGCCGGTAGATGTCAGCCCCCGAAGTTACATACGGCAAGCTAACCTAAAACAAACGTTCTCTTTGAACAACTTGCGACACTAGACACCCCCTACGTACCAAAATCTTCTTTTAATTACATTTTATGATTCTTACTGCGTCCAAGAGTTGAATCTTTAACTACCACAACACAGATATTCAAACATTTTTTCCTTAATTAACCAAATATCTGAACTACATGACACTATTATATACAAATACATCAAATATCAAAAGCTAGGATTGAATAGCATACAGAATTATTATACAAAATTAATTTACAAAAAATTTCCATCTTTTTCCAAAATCACCTTTTTCTCTCAAAATTATATTCTTCTATATTTTCTCAAAACTGAATTAGCAAAATATTTACATTGAACTTTTCTTTCAAACTTGAAATCAAACATTTAATGATTTTACAAATTAGTTAATTTTTTTTTTGAAATTACGATTTACGCACTGTTGAGTGTGTCCACGAAATTTCACTACACTATGGTTTCGACAATGTGGAGGGTGTTCAAATATATAATACTCGCTATGAATGGCGTTTATAAACTTTTAACACTTTTTTTACAAATCTTTGTCGTTCAGATAACTTTAGTTCAGCACTTACATACGGGTAACATTATGTTCTCGTCACTGGGGTACATAATCCAGCTCTCAGTCACAAATTGGTGTTCTCTCTCAGTCTTGTATTGGGTTCTGTACAGTTTTTATCGTACTTGCAAAATACAGTACGTCTAAGTGTCCATGCTTAATATCTACATCCTAACCTAACACACATATATACTTTTGTCAGCAATTGCCGCTCTCAATTCAAAAGCAAAGAACTCCAGGAAAAGTTTTTCCAAAACTTTACTGTTCTTTTGAATTTACTTCTCTCATTTACTAAAAGCTTTTTGCTCAGACAAATTCATTTTCTGATAAAATACATCATCTTATATATAGTAATTGAATTTAATACTAATCCTCTCAGTAAAAAGTGAATTAACTGTTTCCCTAAAAAAAAATCAACAGTACCCAAAATTGGCACCACCACTGAATTCTTTTTCCAAAATCTGTTTTCATCATTAAGCAAGTTGGTGTTACAAATATTGCTGATTCAAAAATCCACAAATATTTTTCTCTAGGAATTCTAACCTTTAGTAATTTTTTTACAGATACTAATTAAGCACCATAACTTTATATAAAATGAACTATTACACCTCAAGAACAACCCAACGTAATTAAATATACTGAATTATTTCTGCCGCCACCTGCGGCTCTGAAAAACATCATTATACGTTACATAAAGAATAGAAAATTACTGAATATACTGAACACCATTCAGGCCACCTTCTGCAGTTCTGCAACACCTCCTACATACATGATATAAAAGGAGAAATCAATTTTATAAAATTACTGAAAAGTAGTCATGCCCACTTCAGTAGTTCCGAAGGAACATCTTACCCACATATGATACATAGAGAATACCAAACTAAGGAATAGTCCTTATAAAATTACTGAAAATTATTCTCGCCAGCTTCTGTGGCTTTAGCAAAGTCCTCGCATTAGACACATATTTTATAAGGAATACATTATTATTGGCAAACAATACCAAAACTCAATGTAGAAAATTTGAACATAACTCATACTACCTCTGTGGCTGTGCATTTTTCGTATACAATATTCTAGAAAAATACAAAAAGTCCTTATTGTAAAGTACTGAAACCACTAGCCAATTACTTTGGCTCTTCATTACACATTACTGAACCTAACTGCAACAAACTTCTGTGGCTCTCAAAACACCTCTAACACCAGTCAGTTACTGTGGTATGTATGTAGTACATACAAAGAAGGTCCTTATAGATAAACATTAAGCACAACTCATGCGAACTTGTATGGCTCTCAAACCCATATGGCACATTACATTCAAGAGAACATAGATTACTGACAATATTAAATACACTTAAGTCCACCTCTCTGTGGCTTTCAAGTCATCTCATTTACAATTATGTTAGGTTTGATCAGTATCTTAGTTCATTATTAGAACAAATGTGTCAATGTAAGTTTGTGCTGTTTGGTTGAAAAACCGCTCTGCTGATCACCTACTCCACAGATAGGAAGGAGGAGCATTGTTGCCTCAGTCATCTCATCACTCAACAAATCTGTAACGAGCTGTTATCGTTATGAGTCCATACAAGGGCCTGCACAAGAATGAGAAGAGCATCTAAGAACGCTGTCAATGGTTTAACCAGGAAACAGCGCTGGGAAACGGTTCTGCTTCTTCGTCACGCCAGGAAAAAAGGGGAAGCATTGTTGCCACAGTGTTCACATCACTCAACAGGTCCGTAACCTGTGGTAGTGTTGAGTGCCAATGCAAGGAATTGCAGTGGGTGGTTAGAAAAGTGATCCTTCCCCACTCCCAAAGAGGGGAGCGGAGTGGAAGCAAGGACGGATAGATTAAAGAGACACGTGGGCGACCAGTTTACGAAAACGAAAATTGAAAGAATAAATCGATCAGCTGGGCACTCTGCGCGCGCTAACCACAATCTGCAAGACACACGGCTCTGGAGGAATAAGACAGGACGGAGAATTGGGTAGTAATCCAGTGTAGTTGCTACGGTTTTAGACTTCTTTCTGAATGTATCTCGTTAAATCAATAATGTTTTTTAATCCAAATAATTTATGTGACTTCACATACTCCAGTCTATAGGCACTTCCATGCGGTTTCTCTATAACTTTAAAGGGTCCTACATACTCGACTCTGAATTTCTTATCCGGCCGGGGTGGCCGAGCGGTTCTAGGCGCTACAGTCTGGAACCGCGCGACCGCTACGTTCGCAGGTTCGAATCCTGCCTCGGGCATGGATGTGTGTGATGTCCTTAGGTTGGTTAGGTTTAAGTAGTTCTAAGTTCTAGGGGACTGATTACCTCAGAAGTTAAGTCCCATAGTGCTCAGAGCCATTTTTTGTAAATTTCTTAGCTTCAGCCGTAAGTTTCTTAGATATTTCCTTAGTCTTTACTAGCACTAGATCACTAATCTGAAAGCTCGTTGGACTAGCTCTCGCATCATGTCTCCTTTTTCTTTCCAACGCCTTTTTTTCTAATATTAGCACGAGCTACCTTCTTCTTTTCTTCCATAGCCAATTCTGTAATTTTAGGGAATTCTACTAAATCAAATAGGATGTTGTTAGGTCTAATCCTTCCCATTAATTCTACTGGAGCAAAACCTGTTTCTTCGTGTTTTAAATTATTAAGTACTTCCTCAAAGTACCTCAAGTAATTAGCCCATGCTAAGTGCTTCTTATGACAGTATGTCATACAGAGTTAAGTTCTTTCATGATTCTTTCACACAGGTTCCCCTGTGGAAAATAGGCCGAAATTTTGATGTGCTCTACGTTTTTCTTACTTAAACATTCTTCAAAACGCTTTGATATAAACTGTGGACCATTATCTGATAAAATAGCTTTTGGCACACCAATGTTGAGAAAATAGTTTTTCTCTAATTTACTTACAATTGTCTTAGAGTTAGCCTTCTTAAGCGGATAAAATTTCACATATTTAGTAAATCCATCTACCAGTACGAACACATACTCACAACCTCCTCCTGAAACGGGTAGTGGGCCGAAAATATCTATTGCTATAAAACCTAGTTTGTTTTGGGGTTCCACGGAGTACATCTGTCCCTGTATAATTCTGTTACCAGCTCGTACCTTTTGACACCTGTCACAGTATTCCAGCCTCTTCTGCACTCTGCGCCACATGTTGTCAAATATTACAACTTCATTTAGCTTGGCAATGCATTTACGTGCTCCATACTGCCCATATTTATTATGTACAAAATCAGTTAACAGGTCCACATGTTGTTCAGGGAAACAAATACGCCAATCCTCATTGGTGTTCTTTCTCGCCATAAAAAGAATATCTTTGTGAACTTGGAAAATTTTGCTAGCTTTGGAAAATTGGGGTGAGCTGTTCTACTTTTCACCACTTTAAGATTACCATCCTGATTTTGTTCTCGTCTAAGGTTCTTACAGATGCGTTTAATCGGTCCCTCTTCCTGTAGTTGAAAGACTGCGGTCAATATCTCATCACAATCCCTGTTCGTTACAGGATACACCCTTTGCTCTTTGTTCTTTACACTTCTCGATAGCGCATCTGCCACTACGTTTTCAGCACCCTTTTTATATTCTGCATCTCATAGTTAGTGTTGCACATGCATAGACCACCTCCTGAGTCTACCATATTTGAGCTGACAAGTATTTAAATAAATTAGAGAACTGTGATCCGTAAAAATCAATACATAATGACCTGAAAGGTATTGCTCAAACTTTTGCAAACCGAAAATAACCGCTAAATCTTCCAGTTCAGAGATGCTATAATTTTTCTCCGCTTGTTGTAACGATCGACTTGCAAATGCGATGGCTTTGTGGACCTGTACTTCTCCAACATCTCCATCAGGAACAATTCTACCCCCAAAATGTAACCACAGGCACCTGATCCTAAACAAAAAGGTTTTGAAAAGTCAGGATGATTCAAAATCTTACTTTCACTAGTGCTTTCTTAAGTTTTTGAAATCTGTTTGACGTTCCAGGGTCCACTTATAGGGAAGATTTTTCTTCAGAAATTCCCTTAAACAAGGATAATTAAATAATTGCCCTGTCACAAATTTGCGATAAAATCCAAACAAACCGAACATTCCTTTTAGTTCCTTATGTGTGGTCGGTGATACATAGCCCCTAATAGCATTTATTTTACTTGGATCGGGCATAATTCCTTCCCCGCTTACTATATGTCCCAGGAATTTAATCTCTTTTTTGGCAAATTCTGCCTTACCAAATTTCAGTTTCGACCCTCCCGTGTTAACAGCATTTAACACATTGTCTAACAACAAACAGTGCTCTTCCCAAGCGGGAGTCGAAATCAATACATCGTCCACGTAAACGGTAATTCGCCTCAATAACTGATTACCTAAAACCTGAGACATTGCCCTTACAAATGCACAAACACTGATATTCAACTCAAAACCACAACCTTATACTGGTAACACCGTCCTTCTAACAGGACGCTGTATACTTTCTGGATTCCGTGGCCAGAGGTAGATTCCAGTATCCACACGTAACATACACAGAAGTAAAAAAATTGGACCCTTTAAACTTCTGTAATAGTTCTTCAATGTTTTCTGGCCTGTCACTCTCTGGTAAAACAATCTTATTCAACGCCCTAGCGTCTAAAACCAGCCTAATTGAGCCGTCCTTCTTAGATACTACAACCAATGGGTTATTGTATATACCAACAGTGTTTTCAATTATCCCCCAATCGGGCATTTTCTGTATTGACTCTCGAACGGCTACCTTATGCACTTCTGGAACCGCAAATGGTTTTTTGAAAAAGTGTGCATCTCCTTTCAGGTTAATTAGCATTCGTAATTTCGAACTAATCCAGGCTGATCTGAAAATACCTCACAATGTTTATTCATAATTTGTCTTAAATCGTCCTTTTGTATATCACTTAATTCAGTAAGTTCCTCAAGTTTTTTTTATCAATGCTGACATTTTCTAGTTCAGAAGAATCCACTTCCTTCCTTTCACCATATTCATTATAGCCTTCGATCAATGTAGCCGCCCTGCTGTATCGTATTGGAATGTCACTTTGTTCTTTGTTTACACTCTGTCTTTTTCCAATGAATGGAATAACTACGGGTTATCCATTTATTCTTATAATTACATCACTGGACCCAAAATTCACCCATTCTTCATATTTATGCAAGAAGTCGGCACCTACCAACATTTCCACACTGAGTCCATATATAACTAGAAAATTCTGTTTTATGTCTACCCGACTTACAGTTATGGGTAATAGGACTTCTTGTTTAACCACTTTCTTAGTTTTTTTAGTAGCTACAATAATGTTTAGATCACTCGCTGACATTACAACTATTTGTTTATTCTTTGGGAGAGCATTTACAAAATTCTGTGGTACAGCACACACTTCCGAACAGGTATCAATTAGACAAGGAACTTTTTCTTCAAACATCATTACTTTAATAATTGGTTGTCCAACATACTCGCTCTTGATTACTGTCTCAGGCTCCTCTAACAAATCCTGCACCACTTCTCATCTGTCGAATCCTACCTCCCTTGTGGAAATCATACTTACATTTACTGGGTCCTCCTTTAGCTTATTATTAGTAGTGGCAGCTTCCACAAGTCTGTCCACTATTGACAACTTAAAATACTCCTCCAACTTATCACCATAATTTTCCTCTGATTCTGTAACGCCTTCCAAGGTATTGTCAGAAATTTCTACACCACTTTCTTCTTCCCCTTCTTCCGATTCTCCATTCTCACTTTCAGAAATTACTTGAATTAATTTACTCAAAACTTCCTCGACCCTCACTCCCGCATTAATTCCACAATTCATTCGTAGCCTCTCATCTGTTTCGCAGTGCTGATTCACCCCCATTTCCTGATCTGAAACTTTACTTAAATTTACTTGTTCCTTAACATTATGGTCCTTATGTTCTCTATCATATAATGCTACGTTATTTACTGGATATACCTTTAGTTTCTCCGTGTCACTCTCCTCTGCTCTATTAGTGGCTAATTATTATTACCAATACACTCCTGGAAATTGAAATAAGAACACCGTGAATTCATTGTCCCAGGAAGGGGAAACTTTATTGACACATTCCTGGGGTCAGATACATCACATGATCACACTGACAGAACCACAGGCACATAGACACAGGCAACAGAGCATGCACAATGTCGGCACTAGTACAGTGTATATCCACCTTTCGCAGCAATGCAGGCTGCTATTCTCCCATGGAGACGATCGTAGAGATGCTGGATGTAGTCCTGTGGAACGGCTTGCCATGCCATTTCCACCTGGCGCCTCAGTTGGACCAGCGTTCGTGCTGGACGTGCAGACCGCGTGAGACGACGCTTCATCCAGTCCCAAACATGCTCAATGGGGGACAGATCCGGAGATCTTGCTGGCCAGGGTAGTTGACTTACACCTTCTAGAGCACGTTGGGTGGCACGGGATACATGCGGACGTGCATTGTCCTGTTGGAACAGCAAGTTCCCTTGCCGGTCTAGGAATGGTAGAACGATGGGTTCGATGACGGTTTGGATGTACCGTGCACTATTCAGTGTCCCCTCGACGATCACCAGTGGTGTACGACCAGTGTAGGAGATCGCTCCCCACACCATGATGCCGGGTGTTGGCCCTGTGTGCCTCGGTCGTATGCAGTCCTGATTGTGGCGCTCACCTGCACGGCGCCAAACACGCATACGACCATCATTGGCACCAAGGCAGAAGCGACTCTCATCGCTGAAGACGACACGTCTCCATTCGTCCCTCCATTCACGCCTGTCGCGACACCACTGGAGGCGGGCTGCACGATGTTGGGGCGTGAGCGGAAGACGGCCTAACGGTGTGCGGGACCGTAGCCCAGCTTCATGGAGACGGTTGCGAATGGTCCTCGCCGATACCCCAGGAGCAACAGTGTCCCTAATTTGCTGGGAAGTGGCGGTGCGGTCCCCTACGGCACTGCGTAGGATCCTACGGTCTTGGCGTGCATCCGTGCGTCGCTGCGGTCCGGTCCCAGGTCGACGGGCACGTGCACCTTCCGCCGACCACTGGCGACAACATCGATGTACTGTGGAGACCTCACGCCCCACGTGTTGAGCAATTCGGCGGTACGTCCACCCGGCCTCCCGCATGCCCACTATACGCCCTCGCTCAAAGTCCGTCAACTGCACATACGGTTCACGTCCACGCTGTCGCGGCATGCTACCAGTATTAAAGACTGCGATGGAGCTCCGTATGCCACGGCAAACTGGCTGACACTGACGGCGGCGGTGCACAAATGCTGCGCAGCTAGCGCCATTCGACGGCCAACACCGCGGTTCCTGGTGTGTCCGCTGTGCCGTGCGTGTGATCATTGCTTGTACAGCCCTCTCGCAGTGTCCGGAGCAAGTATGGTGGGTCTGACACACCGGTGTCAATGTGTTCTTTTTTCCATTTCCAGGAGTGTATGTTATTTTGTAGGCGCCTTCCTTACAAAGGGTGTCGCTAGCGGGTTTAACCCATAACGTTTTCGTCTGCGAGCGCCAGCTTCATGGCAGACCGCTAATGGTTTTCCTATCGGGTGTTGTTGTTATGTCTAAGATGCCTGTCATCGGGCGGGCACCGCCTCTCTGTTACGTCATCAGCCGACAGTTGACGGCAGTCTTAATACTAAACCCGTTCCTTGAACTTATTCCCACCATTACCTCCTTGTCCTCTAAATCTACCTCTGTCTCCATTACCTCTTTGGACGCTGATTCTGTTTACATTAACTTCATCTCTATTATCATTCTTTCTGACAGGAGGCCTATATACTCTCCTGGCATTTTCTTCTTCCTTTAAAATACTTTCTACCCTTTCCAGATAGTGAATAAATCTATCAAGATCATCTCTAGGAGCTGAAATTATTTTGTTTCTCCAGTACAATGGCAGCTTATTTTCTGTCCCCATAATTATTTCCTCAGTTGCTACTCTTGCATTTAAATATGACAAAGTACTTGACCATTTCTGTATAAATCTTTTAATGCCCTTTCTCTTTGGATCATACTTTTCCCCTGACCAAAATTTATTTAAAATCTCCATTTGTTTTCTTTTCCCCCGATATTCATCGAAAAAAGCTTGTTTGAACTCCACTAATCGGCCGTATTTATCTGAGGTCAAGTTTCCCAAATTTCTGGCCTCTACCATAAAATTTGAAGTAATGAATCCTATCTTTTGTTTATCACTCCAAGATTTAGGCGAAACGTCCTCAAAATCACACCAAAATTCCTTTGGATGAACATTTGTGCTAGGATCAAATCTCAAAAATTGGCGATGTGTTACATAAGCAATTTCAGATGATTCTATTACACCATTAGTTACCACACGGCCACTATGGTTGTTAAAATTTTGCTCTACTCGGGTTAGTCTACCCTGATGCTCACACAATTGCTAATTCACACTAGTACTGAATTGTTGGATAGTAGTTTCTATGTTAGTAATTTTACTATCCACTTGCATACCCAACTTAGCACACACATCTTTTCCATGTTTAACTTGACTTTCTAATGCAACATGGCCATCCTTACAATGTTTTTCTATATTCTGAACCTGTAAATGAACTTGATTTAGTTCTGAATTTACTTGCTTATCCAATTGTTTGCTATCCTCAACAACTTTCTTAATCTGAACAGTCAATTCATCTTTTACTGTTACAACAGCCTGGTGACATTCTCGTTTCATCTGATTAAGTTCGCATTTCACATTATTACTGAACGAGATCATATAATTTTTCCAAGTATCCCTCAAATTCGAAATTCTATCGTCCATCCTAGCTTCCATTTCTATTGACAAGTTAGCAAACCCCTGATCAATTTCAGTATGTAACTCATTTATTCCAGAGCTTAAGGAAGTTTTTATGTCACTACCCATTTTATTAATTTTGATCTCAACATCAGAACGTAATGAAGATTTTATATCTGAACCCATCTCCTTCATATGTTTGAGAATATTCGCAAACATATCTGAAACACTATCTTTTCGTTCACAAGCCACTGACATTGGTTCCTGTTTTATTTTTTTTACAGTTACGGGTATATTTTCAACTTTGTCTCCCATCATGTTTTGTTCACTATCATCAGTCTCACAATTAACGTACACTGAATCTAGCAAACTATTACTAACATTTGCTTGTGACACATCAAAACTGAAATTACCAATCATGGAATCATTTTCATCTTTTACATTCCCCAAATCTACCCCCAGTCTCTCCTTTACTATCGCCTGATTATTTTCAGCCATTTTGCAAAGTTTCTTGGCACACACATACAAAACTCTAAGTAGAACACTACTTACCTTTTTCTTCATGTTGTTGATGCGGCGAGATGGTACCGCGTGTCCATACACCAGGCTCTGCACACGTCGGTCCAGAATACGGGTCACCGCTTCCGCTACGGCTACCAACTACTCCCACTCATCTGGTTTGTTCACTGCAGTAGCACGGCGCCTGTCGATTGTCAGTTGTCGGCACGTCGTCTGCTACAGACCACCGGCTGTTGTTCTCGCTGCGAAGTACACTTCACTAGTAAATTTGCACTCGAATTCTTTCCTGCTGCGCTCCAAGTACAATTTATTAGTACACGTGTCTATTGTCCTACAATAGATTTTTTTCCTCTCGCGTGCGAACACTTTAGGTGTCCATTTAAACACTGCTACTCTTTATAAAGTTTCTACATACCCGAATTTTACTATTGTTTTCCCGGCCGGTAAAGCACCAATTGCGGCGGGGCGGGGTTCAATTTCTCGTGTTCTCGTGTCTATTCATCGTTTCACTGTGCAGGTTGCAAATTAAAATTCACCTACCTCAGAACGACATCTACTCAATGTCCCTTCACTCGGCAACCTAGATACTTAGAAGATGATGTAGAAGCAGCGTTAATAAAAAACACCACCTAATATCTAAAATTACTGAGGCCGCGTAACTCTAGTTATGAAAGAAAGTTCTGCAGAAATACTGTCATCCAATTTTATCGGGCAGTAAGAAAATGGATTGGCTTCTGGAAAATAAGTCCGAAATTCCCATACAATAATGTTTATTTTGTCCTTGAGAACCAAAGAAAAGGTAATATTTAGCCGGCTGGAGTGGCCGAGCGGTTCTAGGCGCTACAGTCAGGAACCATGCGACCGCTACGGTCGCAGGTTCGAATCCTGCCTCGGGAATGGATGTATGTGAAGTACTTAGATTAGTTAGGTTTAAGTAGTTCTAAGTTCCAGGGGACTGATGACCTCAGGAGTTAAGTTCCATAGTGCTCAGAGCCATTTGAAATTTGTACTATTTACTCCACATTTAAACTGTTTGCTATTTCCTTCCAGTTCACGATTCATACACACATTTCACACGCACAGCAGCCAGAAATCTGTCCAAACCCGACCCAAATGAAACAAAGTTTTCAGAGTCATTAATTTCATCACTAATATGAATTATTACATTCGGTCCTTCTTGTGGATTTCTAAAAATGACATCGCTCGCCAAAAATGCTCAGTAGTTGAACACTTTAACATCTCATGCGGATTCTATGAAGGCCAATGTTTCACACGCGAATATCTGTCCAACAGATTTAGTCAAAACCTCTGAAATTTCGCCAATCAGTCCTCAACAGCAACTGCTATCGACTTAGCTCACCAATAGCTCAAACACTAAGTAATTCTTCATCTTACACATTATTTTTACTGGCACTAGTAACATGACTGTCCGCGTTCAAAGCTAGCGAGCGACTTCCTTCTTCCAGCCTCACTCCCAGTATAACTATCAGGCAACGAGTGGGAATCGTCTGGCTGACCGTACTGACTGCCAATCAGAATACTCACTCGTGATCATACTCACACCAAAACTAGTCTGCACCTATCCTTATGCAGAGACACATTTGCGTCAGACTGACATACAAATATTATAATAATGTTTGATAAACGAGAACGAAAAGTCAGTAGTTCTGGAAATATTCTTTAGATGCAGATTTTACTCCAGCTGACTTTCTGGTTGCTCTGTTACAATAGCAGTCACACCTAGACGTACGTCATCAGCAAAGTGGGTAAATCCTTAGGATCATTTTCCCACGACAGGCTTGTGTAACTATTGCACATTACTGAAGACGGTATATAATGCAATATTGAAATATGACAAATGTCCCACGTACACACTCTAATTTGCTCACATAATAAAATAAATACTGATTTTAATAGTTCTTTCTGAAGCTATTCTAGATTTCATACTACGAAAATTGTAAGGTACTTGAAATTTATAAATTAAATTTCAATTAAATAATTCTATACACTGATAGTTCAGGTGAGTATTTCAATTGACGACCATAAACAAGACATAAATGTTCCCAGGTGGATTTCCTTTCTTAATTGTAATTTTCCTATCTTTGAAGTAAATTTTTCTATCTCCGAAAATACGCCCGCTAGAAAGCTGAGATTTTCACACCACCTTTCTATTAATAACAAGGTGCAGTATACGAAGTTTTAAAGCGATTACACAAAAATTACTATGCTTTATTCAGATTCTTATAGGTGGTGAATGTATGCGTTCAGTAAGACACATTGACAGCTTTCCCACGGCAGGCAGTGACAGATGCACGTGTGTCTCCCGGGTAGGCCGCTAGATGTCAGCCCCCGAAGTTACATACAGCGAGATATCCTTGAACGAACGTTCGCTCGGAACAACTTGGACGCTATGGGAACGGCAGCTCAACATTCCATGGTCCACCGATGTTTCGGGCAATAGCAAAGCAGTCTCTAGTGCTGTTACAGGCCATCGAGAATGCAAATGCTCATCACATTGAGCAATGTTTTAAAATGTCTTTCTTTTAACGATTTATTCGTTATTCTTGTCCTTATGTCGTTACAAATGTTTCCACAAAGTTTCATTGTGCTACGATCTCTCTTTTCATAGCAGTCCTCTCATATAGCAAAAGTTTAATTATAACACCCTGTATTTCAGTATCTGTTGTCGCTTTTAACTGATTTCCCGTCACCAATCAGATTTAAAAAGTCCCTTTGCCTACTTGTATAAGTTTTATCTTAGAATCCAAAGATAATTTTATCTTTTCATCGGCGTGAATTTTTATCTCACCTTTAATTATGTATTCTCTTATAATTTCATTACTATTTCCAGTAGAGCTTCTTCAAAGTTTCTCTTCGCAAGCTTTTCAGACAAAAACAGAACAACAATATCTTATGGTCGCAGGTTCGATTCCTGCCTTGGGCTTGGATGTGTGTGATGTCCTTGGGTTAGTTAGGTTTAAGTAGTTCTACGTTCTAGGGGACTGATGACCTCAGATGTTAAGTCCCATAGTGCTCAGAGCCATTTGAACCATTTGAGCCAACAATATCTTCTGATTAATTCTAACAACTTCACGAAAGTTTTATTGGCACGAAATGTATACAGCGTCGTGTAACGTAATAACTGTATATGACAAGATCAGTTTACAACTCTTGATCTTCCTAAATCTCAAGACCGACTGGAAGTTGTTTCAAAACTTTGTATCTTTCTTCCTTTTTACATCGTTAACAAAAATAGGCGTAGCAAGAACTTGACGGTCTTGGCATCTTATTCATTCCTCTCGCTACCGACTTGATGTCGAGTATACGATATTGCAGTACCTGTGTTATTTTGATTACGATGCAAAGTTCCTTTAGACATGCATGGATGTCCAAAGGAACAGGCATTGTGGTGACTAAAGCCATTATGAAATACATTAAATGTATTCGCCATTGCGAATAAGAACAATCATCAGCTGTAGAAGGAAAGGACGACATTGAAAATTTGTGCCGGACTTGGGCTCGAACCCGGATTTCCTGCTTAATTAGAGCGGTCGCCTTACCACGACTCACGGCCAGACCCTGCACGGAAAGCCAAAAGATAAGGCGACCGCTCGCGATAACCGGGAAATCTGGGTTCGAGTCTCTGTCTGGCACAAATTTTCGATGTCGTCATTCCATCCTACAGTTGATGGTTACCCTTATTCGCAATTGCGAATACATTAAATGATGTCGAGTATGTCCGGTGGAAAGTGCTTTCGGATGTGAAAACTGGGGTCGCTGCCAATTCCTCGCTGCGGCGCTCTTGGAACAAAATAAAGAAACACCTTTCGTGGTAACAGGAAGCGGTACAAATTACATAAAATTATAAACCATAATTACATTAATGTATGAATTCTAATTATCATGTATCGTTGAGGCTGGAAAGACCAGTAATGATACCACTGAATATTTCGTCAGTTCTCCTCCCTCCCCCTTCCAAGCGCAAAGACGTATGGATAATGGACATTAATGATAATTAAATCTTGGGTGCTATTATAGTTTTGCAGTATGTATTTCCCTCTATACTATCGTAATTCTGGGTAATCCTAAGTAATACAGAATCCACACAGTTATCTTTTTGGAGTGGTATGGACTTGATTCTATTATCTTCTTTTTCTGTTCCTGGACACCTGTATTTGCTACATATTTTATACTATGTGCGAAAAGTTGGTACAGTCAACTCACATTCATTCATATTATGTCGTATACTTGATAACAAATACTCTTGTTCTTTATGGATAGTCTATTTCGTGTTATATGGGTAATTCAGAAAATTCATGTTTAATTACGTCCCATGTGTATGAGAAACACCTTTATTGTTTAAGAAATACATTGATCTTTATCTGTCTTATTAATTATTGAAACACTTATAACTTTCCCAAACATATTACGACTTTTTTCCATTTATACTAATTATTACGTACATTATAACATCATTTTTTACTGGGAAACGTCTTTAGCTACTTGTTTAAACTTTACCAGTCACAGTATTTATGGTAATAAGTTTCTGCTTATATCCTTTCCTGACATGTTATATCTAATCTTAACAGAAAATTCAGTAATACAATATACAGGGTGATTCAAAAAGAATACCACAACTTTAAAAATGTGTATTTAATGAAAGAAACATAATATAACCTTCTGTTATACATCATTACAAAGAGTATTTAAAAAGGTTTTTTTTCACTCAAAAACAAGTTCAGAGATGTTCAATATGGCCCCCTCCAGACACTCGAGCAATATCAACCCGATACTCCAACTCGTTCCACACTCTCTGTAGCATATCAGGCGTAACAGTTTGGATAGCTGCTGTTATTTCCCGTTTCAAATCATCAATGGTGGCTGGGAGAGGTGGCCGAAACACCATATCCTTAACATACCCCCATAAGAAAAAATCGCAGGGGGTAAGATCAGGGCTTCTTGGAGGCAAGTGATGAAGTGCTCTGTCACGGGCGGCCTGGCGGCCGATCCGTCGCCTCGGGTGGTTGACGTTCAGGTTTCATAGCTAACCTTTTTCGTGGGACTCTCCATACAGTTGATTGTGGAATTCGCAGCTCTCTGCTAGCTCTGCGAGTCGATTTTCCTGGGCTGCGAACAAATGCTTGCTGGATGCGTGCTACATTTTCATCACTCGTTCTCGGCCGTCCAGAACTTTTCTCTTTGCACAAACACCCATTCTCTGTAAACTGTTTATACCAACGTTTAATACACCACCTATCAGGAGGTTTAACACCATACTTCGTTCGAAATGCACGCTGAACAACTGTCGTCGATTCACTTCTGCCGTACTCAATAACACAAAAAGCTTTCTGTTGAGCGGTCGCCATCTTAGCATCAACTGACGCTGACGCCTAGTCAACAGCGCCTCAAGCGAACAAATGTATAACTAAATGAAACTTTATAGCTCCCTTAATTCGCCGACAGATGGTGCTTAGCTCTGCCTTTTGTCGTTGCAGAGTTTTAAATTCCTAAAGTTGTGGTATTCTTTTTGAATCACCCTGTATATCCTATAAAGTAGAAACAGCTACCGTAGAAATACGCTTTCTTAAACCTAAGTGAGCCATTTTTCAGTTCGGAAAGAGTCCTTAAAGTGAAATTATAATTACAGAACATTTCCGTTTCGTTTTATTTTCCATTTCCATCAAAATTACGTCAGCTCTCACTGTTAAAATCCGGGAGACAACATACTGGCATATTACACTCTATACTTTTCTCCATGGTAACCAGTATATACTATGACCCTCTTTTCAAGTTAATGTATGTAAATAGTTGTTTTCTATATTTATTAAATATTTTCCTTTAAAAATACCTTTTGACTCTTGTGACTGTGCATTTCGTAGCTAATGGCAGCTCTACGCCCGGCTTATAACATAATTAGCAACACAGATTTCATTACTTTGATAAAATCAGTCGTGTGTGCGTAGGTTGGTCATGTCTATCTCCACACGCTGATAAAAATATTTTAGTACTAAGAGTTACGCAGCCACCACGACTCCATTTAAATTCGTTTTACATAATGACTTCTAGCTGTCAAACATTTATCATCCCGCTTCTACACCTCCAAGTATTGTTATTGACTACAGGCTTCTTTTAATAGACACAGACTAAAACAGCTACTACTTGCAAGGATGGACTTATTTACTAACTTACATTAAAAATAAAGCATGTATAGTACTTGTATTAATTATTTTTCATATTGCGAGAAAGCTATTACAGCCTCAGCACGACAACTCCCGGTCTCTGCCAGCTGTGATAAATCCCTCACATTACTGAGTTATGGAGAGACTCCTCTGCCTGTCCTTAAATATTTCCATCTCCGGTCACGCCTGTGCCACTGCTAACAAGCCCTGTAACGTATCTTACATAGTCTTATCATGGTAGTGTTTTCTTAAGTAGTTAGGAGTATTTACCGATTTATCATCATCTGTCCGCCTAATATTTTTAACTACTAACCTTATTTGTAACGTCTCGAAGAATCAATTAAAAATTTTCGTGTATGCCACTACGATACATTTACGGTATCACAGAAGGCGTGCACTATTTCTCACAGCAATAAGCATTTTTTTTATGTTTGTTATTTCGCAGTCTTTGAAAGTCCCTTTTTTCTGACACGATACACTCAGAACCACTCTGACAGTTTATAGCTTTTTGTAATCGAAACCTCTCATTACTTTTTGTACTTGTCCGATTAAATTACTATTCTCTCTCGTGTACCTTGTTCTAACTGGTGTTTTTTAGTCCACTCCAACTTATACTGTACCCTTTTACGAATTTCATTCTGAATTTTTTCTTTCCGTATACAGGTAAAAAATATCCGGAACAAAATTTGAAGCACAGCTCTGCCATAAGTCATCTTTTCTAACGTTTTTAAATTTATTGTTTTGTTGTCCTTTCTCAAGAACAACTTTCTACAATTCTGGATATGTTCGATATTGTAGAGACCTTTATATTCCTCTGTAACCGGATCTTTCCGTGCTACTGCCTTATGGTGTTTAACCACCACAATTTTACCAGTTGTTTGATTTCTTGGATGAAGATTTTCTTTTCTTTATGGACTTAACACGTCAATTGCTGCGCTTAAACCATTAGCATATCTCCAACATCAATATTAGGTCTTCTCGCTACATTATTATGTGCTCTTGCTCATTTCTGTTCACTCTGCAAAAACTGCCTTTGTTTTGATGGTGCCCACCACAAGTCCTGTATCATGTCAGTGACGCTCTCTCCCCTATTTCGTGGTAACACAAAACGAGCTGCTCTTCTTTGAACTTTCTCGATGTACTCCCGTTAATCTTATCTGTTAAGGGTCCCAGACCACGCAGTAGTACTCCAAAAGAGGACGGATAAAGGTAGTATAGGCAATCTCTTTAGTACATCCGTTACATTTTCCATGTGGCCTGCCATTAAAATGCAGTTTTTGATTTGCTTTCCCCACGTTATTTTTTATGTGCTCTTTGCAATTTAAGTTGTTCGTATTGGTAATTCTACGTACTTAGTTGAATTTATGGCCTTTAGATTTGACAGTTTTATCTTGTAACTGAAGTTTAACCGATTCATTTTAGTGTTCATGTGAATGACTGTGATGTCACCGCAAGACACCACACTTGCTAGGTGGTAGCCTTTAAATCGGCCGCGGTCCGTTAGTATACGTCGGACCCGCGTGTCGCCACTATCAGTGATTGCAGACCGAGCGTCGCCACACGGCAGGTCTAGAGAGACTTCCTAGCACTCGCCCCAGTTGTACAACCGACTTTGCTAGCGATGGTTCACTGACAAAACACGCTCTCATTTGCTGAGAAGATACGACGTTGAGCTACGTCATTTGCTACGAGCTAGCAAGGCGCCATTACCAGTTACTATTGATACTGAATCATGTACAGTCAAGAGCGATACTCATCATTAATGGATTAAAGTTAAGTATTCCACCACCTACGTCCGTTTTTCTAAATTCTAATTTCCTTGTCCTGTTCCAGATCTCACGCCAGCCTGCGTGAGCTAAAACGCGTGCCTTTCAGCTTCCTCTAATAACCCGGTGTTGGCTCTCCTGCCAATCCACAACATTGGCGACGAGACAACACGGCGTTCGTAACTATACTGCCCTGATTTACTTGTGTAATGGCTTCGCCAACTTCTCCAGATGTACTATCCAAATTTTATCGCTTACAGAATCAGCAGACGCAGGCCTTACTGGATGCCCTTGGACAGCTCGTCCAGGGTCAACGTGCGATGCAAACCGATGCGGCAGCCGCCGCTACACCGCTAACGCAGCCACAAAACGCAGTTGCACCACCTTTTCGTCCTTTTGATGCTGCACTGGAAAGCTGGCCGGAGTGGTCACGCCAATTTGGATTCCATCTCGCCGCCTACAGAATTCAAGGTAACGAGCGGCAGCCTTTTTTGTTATCTTCCGTCGGGGTGCCCACGTACCGTGTGATAGTCAAATTATTCCCTGTCGCGACGTAGCAACTCTGTCCTACGACGAAATTTTGTCTGCATTGGATGCGTATTTCAAAGAATCAGTCAATGTAGTGGCCAAACGGTATACCTTCTTTCGTACAAAACTTACTGCAGGTCAGACTAATAGGGAGTGGGTTGCAACCTTGCAAGGCCTTACTAGGGATTGTGCTTTTGAGTGTCAATGGGCCAGCCGGAGTAGCCGTGCGGTTCTAGGCGCTGCAGTCTGGAACCGAGCGACCGCTACGGTCGCAGGTTCGAATCCTGCCTCGGGCATGGATGTGTGTGATGTTCTTAGGTCAGTTAGGTTTAATTAGTTCTAAGTTCTAGGCGACTGATGACCTCAGAAGTTGAGTCGCATAGTGCTCAGAGCCATTTGTCAATGTGGACTCCCTTATTCAGATACTGTGGTATGTGATGCAATTGCACAGAACGTTTCTGATGTTCGTATAAGGGAACAGATTTTGAAACTAGTCAATCCCTCCCTTCAAAAAGTGATGGACGTATTGGATCGGCAGGACACACTTGACTTTGCTCAGGCATCATTTGAAACTTCGCCACTCATGTGTCAGGTTAACCGGCCCGTCGGGTGAGCTGCACGGAACAGTAAACAGTCCTCGCGCCCGCCCGCGCCGCTGCCGCCAGGCTCTCAGCCACGTGTACCGCGTCGGCAAGCAAATGCAGTGCTAAAATCATGCCCGCGGTGTGCTACTAGACATTCGCGTGAGAATTGCCCGTCACGCCAAGCTATTTGCTTTTACTGTAATAAAAAAGGACATGTTCAAAGTGTTTGCCAGGAAAAGTTCAGATCGGAAACTCAAAATCATTCCAGGCCCATTGCTTCGCGCCGGAATCGGAATCGAACCAAGTATACTCAGGCTCGCGAAACTTCGCCCATGGAAATTCATATAGTCAATTCCACTCCGCCCAGTGCCACTCTCTCTCACAGTGACTGTGTTCGTCCCACAAATAGTGTGCGTCGACATCGCAGGAACTCCCGTCAAATCGCAAGTGATTTTGTACTAGTGTCAGTTCACGTTGCACGAGACAGTCGCTCTTGTTGTCAGCAGGGCAATAAACTTTTTGTGGACTTGGAGATTAAGGGCAAAGTGATACCATTCCAGCTCGATACCGGGGCTGCAGTTTCACTGATCAATCAAGACACTTACAAACTGCTGGGCACACCTCCGTTGCGTGCCACAACTGTTAACTACCTATTCAGGTCACAAGATCCCTGTGTTAGGACAGTGCAGCCTTCTTGCAACATACAAAGGACAAACACAACTTGTCTCATTTTACGTCCTTCGTTCTTCTTCTGCAGTGAACTTGTTTGGTTTCGATTTATTTCAGTTGTTTAACTTGTCTATAGTAAATCAGGTCCTATCTGTAAACCAGACTGCGCCTTCAGACAGTGTTTCTCGTCTATGTGAAGAATTTGCAGACATTTTTGCACCGGGCCTTGGTTGCGCTAAGAACTATAAAGCACATTTGGAACTGGAAGTAAACACGCAACAGAAATTTTTCAGAGCGCGCAATGTTCCCCACTCATTGCGTGATGAGGTCGCAAACACATTACACGATTTGGAATCACAAGGTGTAATTGAACGTGTGCAGGCTTCTCTCTGGGCATCACCCTTAGTAATTTTGCCAAAACCTTCGGGAAAATTGAGACTTTGTGTGGACTTCAAGGCAACAGTGAATCCACAACTAGTGACCACAACTTTTCCTTTACCCCGCCCGGAAGATCATTTTGACAAACTGTGCCCGCGTAAATATTTTTCGAAGTTGGACCTAGCAGATGTGTACTTGCAAATATCGGTGGACGAAGAATCCCGGCGCGGTTTTGTGGTTAACACGCATCTTGGTTTGTATCGATTCAAACGACTGCCATTCGGGTGTGCATCCACCCCTGCACTATTTCAGCAATATCTACAAACTGTCTGTGCGTCGGTCCCTACTACAGCAAACTATCTGGACGATATTGTGGTCTCCGGAAAGACGGAAGAAGAACATTTAGCCAATCTCAGAACATTATTTCAGGTCTTGCGACAAAATGGTCTTCGCTTGCGGACGGACAAATGTGTGTTTTTTGCTCGTGACTTACCCTACCTGGGACATGTAATCAATGCCCAAGGTATACATCCCAGTCCCGAGCACCTCCGTGCCATACAAGACTTGCCTTCGCCGCAGAATTTGAAGCAGCTACAGAGTGTGCTGGGAAAAATTAAATATTATCATCGCTATGTTCCACAGGCCTCTTCCATTTCAGCTCCGCTTCACCGCTTACTCCATAAAGGTGTTCCGTTCGTCTGGCCGACGGAATGCGAACGCGCCTTTCGCCAGTTGAAATCGGCGTTGCTTTCCCATACTTGCCCTACGCCATTCGATCCCCGGAAGCCCCTCTTGTTGATGGTGGATGCATCGGATTTCGGGATCGGTGCTGTGCTTGCGCACAAAGATGGATCGCACGATCGCCCTATTGCCTTTGCGTCCAAGTTGCTCTCGTCTGCGCAAAGAAATTATTCACAGATCGAGAAAGAAGCATTGGCTCTCGTATTTGGTGTTACAAAGTTTCATGATTTCTTGCATGGTCGTCACTATACCATAATCACAGACCACAAACTTTCGACATCGCTTTTTCATCCGAACAAGCCTGTACCTCCACGTACAGCGCAGAAATTCATTCGCTGGTCTATTTTCCTCTCGCAGTACCGCTACGATATCTTTTATCGGTCCACTATTAAGCACGGAAACGCCGATGCGTTGTCCCGTTTGCTTGTTGCTGAGGATAGAGCATTCGATTCCTCCGAACTTGCTTGCATGTTCATTGATTCGGAAACCGATGACGTGGTCGAATCGCTTCCGATTGATTTTCGTCGTGTAGCTACAGCCACAGCTGCCGACCCTGTCCTTGCTACCGTTCTGCGTTTTGTTGCTACGCAGTGGCCCTTGGCAAAGTCACGGATCGGGGATCCGTTGGTTCGCCGATTTTTTGCTCACAAGGAGAGACTTTTTGTACGACGTGGTGTTTTGCTGTTGCGTTCTGATAATGATCAGTCCAGGGTCGTGGTCCCACGTTCGTTACAGTCCTCTGTCTTACAGCTTCTCCACCACGGGCATTGGGGTATAGTGAGAACGAAACAACTTGCTCGTCAGCACTGTACTTGGTTCGGAATCGATGCCGCGATTACGAATATGTGCTCTTCTTGCATGGTGTGTGCCGAACAACAATCAGCACCACCGCGGAAATTCTTTGCATGGCCAAAAGCCACTTCCCCTTGGCAACGCTTACACATCGATTTTGCTGGTCCATTCTGGAATGCTCGATGGTTGGTTGTGGTAGATTCATTTAGTAATTTTCCATTTGTTGTCCGGATGTCTTCCACGACGTCATTTGCCACCATCCAAGCGTTATCCGCTATCTTTTGCATTGAAGGTCTTCCACAGACTATTGTTTCCGACAATGGCCCACAATTCATGTCCGCAGAATTTCAGTCATTCTGCAAGGCCAATGGTATTCAACATCTGACGTCCGCGCCGTTTTCGCCACAGTCAAAGGATGCCGCTGAACGATTGGTCAGGACTTTCAAGTCACAGATGTTGAAGTTGAAAGAGTCGCATTCTCGGGAGGACGCGTTATTGCTCTTTTTGTCCTCGTATCGCTCTCAGCCCCGAGATGGTCGCTCGCCAGCTGAGTTGCTCCACGGTCGCCCTCATCGAATCTTGATGTCTTTGCTTCATCCGCCGCATCAAGTTCCTGTGCAGCGGCAGACACTTGCTTTTGCCCCAGGCGACGTTGTCTACTACCGCCTCTATCGAGGTTCACGGCGTTGGCTCGAAGGGCGCCTTCTTCGCTGCCTCGGCCGCGCTATGTATCTGGTTTTGGGGGCCTCTGGTGAGGTGCGTCGGCATCTCAATCAGCTGCGCCTCTGTCGCCGCACGGGATCTGCCGCTCCCCGTCTGCTTTCATCGACGGTGCCGTCCGGTCAGCGCCCTGGGGACCCATCTACTGGCTCGCCTCGGCCCCAGGTGTTACCGACGCTGCCTTCCATTTTGCCCCATGGCGACGCGCCGCCGCCGCCGCCGCTGCCGCCGCCGCCGCCGCCGCTGCCGCCGCCGCCGCCTGTTCTCCCGCCGGCGACGCCCGCAGTGGACGCGTCGCTGCAACCGCCGGACGCCTCCCTGGGTCACGAGCCGCCGATCACATCCCGTGACCAGTTGTCCTCCGACATGGAACTCTTGCCCGCTCCGGACCATATGTCGTCTTCGCCCCTCGGGTGCCCCGGCCAGATGGAGGTCGACCCTTCGGCCCCTCCTGTCTCTCTGCGGGCACATACACCGCATGTTGGCGTGCACCCTGGAGCAGGTTTTCAGGCGTTTCCTAGCTCCCCGCGGTCCGAATGGCAGGGTGCGGGTGGCACAGTCTCGCCTGTTGTTAGGCTCTCCACCTCGTCGCATACGTCAACATGGGGTCCTCCCCACGGCGGGCGGAAGCCTTATGCCACAACCGTCCGCCGATTTGCGGGGGAGGAATGTGGTGTCACCGCAAGACACCACACTTGCTAGGTGGTAGCCTGTAAATCGGCCGCGGTCCGTTAGTATACGTCGGACCCGCGTGTCGCCACTATCAGTGATTGCAGACCGAGCGCCGCCACACGGCAGGTCTAGAGAGACTTCCTAGCACTCGCCCCAGTTATACAACCGACTTTGCTAGCGATGGTTCACTGACAAAATACGCTCTCATTTGCCGAGACGATAGTTAGCATAGCCTTCAGCTACGTCATTTGCTACGACCTAGCAAGGCACCATGTTCAGCTACTATTGATATTGTGAATAATGTACAGTCAAGAGCAACGCTCATCATTAATGGATTAAAGTTAAGTATTCCACCAGCTACGTCCGTTTTTCTAAATTCTAATTTCCTTGTCCTGTTCCAGACCTCACGCCAGCCTGCGTGAGCTAAAACGCGTGCCTTTTGGCTTCCTCTAATAACCTGGTGTTGGCTGTCCTATCAACCCACAACAATGACCTCACGCTTTTCATTATTAAGGGTCAACTGCCAATTTTCGCAACGTACAGATATCTTTTCTAAATCGTTTTACAATCTTTTTTTGTATTCTGATGACTGTACTAGACGATAAACGGTAGCATCACCTGGAAACAAGCTAAGACAGCTGCTCAGATTATCTCCTAAATCGTTTATATAGATAAGGAACAGCAGAGGGCCTATCAGACTACCTTAGGAAACGACAGAAATCACTTCTGTTTTACTCGATCACTTTCCCTCAGTTACTACAAACTGTGACCACTCTGACAGGAAATCACGAATCCAGTCACATAACTGAGACGATATCCCACGAGCACGCAATTTCACTACAACCCGCTTGTGTGGTACAGTGTCAGCGTGGTACAGTGTACTTTGTTCAACCACGTCATGAGTAACAATTACCTTTCTTTTACACAGGGGCGGCTCTTTTTATTTGTTAATTGAGGCTCTCATGTTATATGATTGCCAAAGACTAATGATGGTGCTAAACTGTACACCCATGTACTACCATCTTACTAATTTGCTTGCTAGCGTGTTTTTTCTGTGAAAAGGGTATTGAGTAAGGCTTCACAAAGAAAGTTTCGTCTGTTTAACTTTTCATTGAGACTCATAATCCTGGATTGTCCCCGGCTGACCTGACAATATTTTTTTATGTCGCGTAAGTAGGTCTAATAACTTCTCCTTTTCTTGGCTATCAAAGAACTGACTACGTCGCACCTTCTGTATTATTTTCCGGTCAGTTTCTTTATTCTCACTTTCCATATCATCTTTCTCACAGGTATTGAGAAAATCACCATCTTGCTTTTGTTTCCCCATTCATCATACTTCTAACGAACGGAATTTCAATTACATGGCATGGATTTGACAGAATTAACTTCTTACGGGCAAAATACAACACCGTTCAGTACTTTCCTAACCAGTCCAGTCAGAGTAGTACTGATATATTTAGGTAAGGTACTACTAACAAATTTTGATCACACTTCAGTGGTTGAATAAGGTAATAATACCCCTTCCATTATCAGATTTCCCCATGTACCTGTTTTAAACTCCCTGTATACGGGGTGTTGCAAAAAGGTACGGCCAAACTTTCAGGAAACATTTCTCACACACAAATAAAGAAAAGATGTTATGTGGACATGTGTCCGGAAACGCTTAATTTCCATGTTAGAGCTCATTTTAGTTTCGTCCACCTACGCTCAATGGAGCACGTTATCATGATTTCATACGGGATACTCTACCTGTGCTGCTAGAACATGTGCCTTTACAAGTACGACACAACATGTGGTTCATGCACGATGGAGCTCCTGCACATTTCAGTCGAAGTGTTCTTACGCTTTTCAACAACAGATTCGGTGACCGATGGATTGGTAGAGGCGGACCAATTCCATGGCCTCCACGCTCTCCTGACCTCAACCCTCTTGATTTTCATTTATGGGGGCATTTGAAAGCTCTTGTCTTAGCAACCCCGGTACCAAATGTAGAGACTCTTCGTGTTCGTATTGTGGACGGCTGTGATACAATACGCCATTCTCCAGGGCTGCATCAGCGCATCAGGGATTCCATGCGACGGAGGGTGGATGCATGTATCCTCGCTAACGGAGGACATTTTGCACATTTCCTGTAACAAAGTGTTTGAAGTCACGCTGGTACGTTCTGTTGCTGTGTGTTTCCATTCCATGAATAATGTGATTTGAAGAGAAGTAATAAAATGAGCTCTAACATGGAAAGTAAGCGTTTCTGGACACATGTCCACATAACATATTTTCTTTCTTTGTGTGTGAGGAATGTTTCCTGACAGTTTGGCCGTACCTTTTTGTAACACCCTGTATAGTATGTTGGATATGCCCCTCTAGTCTTCAGTTTTTCATATAGTTCCTTAGTTTCAATACTAATATCGCTGCCCGAGTCTAGAATCATGTTCACACAGTATCTCTCCACTTTTTCTTCTATTATTGATTTCGTAGTTTCATTTTCTGGGCAAACTTCTCCTTCACGTTATAATTACTCTCTTAATTGTGGTTCGCAGCTCAAGGTCTGGATCCCTAACCTCTTGGGCCTATAGCTCATAATTATTGGTCCTGCAGAATGACTCCTCCCATAGGATCTTCTTCGTTTTCGCGTGTTCAGTTATTGCAATTACGAGTTTGCTGCCGTTTGTTGGACGAGCTGTGAGCACGCTGACATTGGTCGTTATAATTAGTTTGGTTTCTCGTTCCTCGATTACTAAATTTGGTTCTTTTAGTTTCAGATACTTACTACTTACTATTTCTGCCTCTCTTTTTGGATTTCTCTCGTTATATGAGAACCCATTCCTATTCCTCCCTGCCCATTCTTTTTCTTCTTTTCATGAAGAGCGTCTAACTGTCCTAAGTAGTGTAACAGTTCGTTACTTTTGGCACAGCCCTTTGCGAGAATCTTGGACTGTGAGGACATAGGCAGGCGATTAGATAATACACGAGTCAACAGTTCATCTGCCTATTTATATAGGAATTTCGCCGTATCTAAATGCCACGTGAAATAGCGTTTATATCCTCCACATTTACTCCCATATGGTTTAGGATCTGAAAGTTCCAAAGCAAGTTTTTCCTGGCGACCTGTATTCCAATATTCCTGTTTGATTAATCTGCTAAATTCTTTCTAGTCAGTAAAATCCTGCGTATTCAAGACCCCCACCTCTTGTGCACCACTCTCCAATTTACCCGTGGCAAATTCTATCTTTTTAAGGTCACTAGGTGAGGAAGTTGATTTCTCCCCGCCCTTCTCTTCCCCCTATATCAAATGATTTTAAGAAAAGACCAGATGCACTCCATTTCTTGATTTAAATGACAAGATCACTTTAGACCACGCCGTCCCTCTCTGAGATCTCCGCCGAGCGGTTCTAGGCGCTTCAGTCCGGAACCGCGCGACTGCTACAGTCGCAGGTTCGAATCCTGTCTCAGACATGGATGTGTGTCATGTCCTTAGGTTAGTTAGTTTTAAGTAGTTCTAAATTCTAGGGGACTGATGACCTCAGATGTTTATTTATAGTGCTCAGAGCCATTTAAACAATCTCAGATTTCCATTCTTTCAAGAAGTCTTTGATTGAACCGGAGGATTGTTTCTTCGCTTCTATCATTTCATTTTCTTAGAAACTCTCATTAGAGCTATCCATGCTACAAAGTTGATTGTTACTGTGATTGCCTTCTGGTCCATCTAGCGAGGTAGCGCAGTGGTTAGAGCACTGTTCCCTCGAATGGGAATCTCCGATTTCCTTTCCCATCCTTGAAACAATCCGAACTTGTTCTCCGTCTCTAATATCCTCGATGTCGACGTAACGTTAAATTTGAATCTTACTTCTTATTTCTTTTGTCACTTTCGTGGCCGAACTCTACAGTAGACGTATCTGTGATCCCTACTATTTCTTTTCTAGCAAGATAACCTTTCAGTTGCATGTATCCTTCTCCTTAACTCTGAGAAAGACAGAGTCTCTTAACCCAAGTTCTTATACTTTCTAGATCAGTTCTATCTTTTCACGTTGTAGTTTTATATTACCCGATTGCCCTTGTAAATAATTTAGTGTATCTCCTATCTTTCCCACATTCTCCTCTTGTAGCTGAGTACAACCAACCTCAAAAGTATCCAGTGCCGTACTTATTTCATCGCAAAATTTTTATACCGTATTATCCACACATTTTTCTTATTCAATTCTTCCTTTTCTGGTCTGGATTCTCTAATTTGATGGTCCAATCTTGCAACCGAGCGAGGTGGCGCAGTGCTTAGCACACTGGACTCGCATTCGGGAGGACGATGGTTCAATCCCGTCTCCAGCCATCCTGATTTAGGTTTTCCGTGATGTCCCTAAATCGTCTCAGGCAAATGCCGGGATGGTTCCTTTGAAAGGGCACGGCCGATTTCCTTCCCAATCGTTCCCTAACCCGAGCCTGCGCTCCGTCTCTAATGACCTCGTTGTCGACGGGACGGTAAACACTAACCACCACCGCCACCACCTCTAATCTTACGCCTTTGCCATCTATTTTTGCCGAAAGTTCTCCTTTGAACTATTCTATTTGTGTTTTAATAACGTCCTTTCCTAATCGCGATTCATTAATATGAACATTTAGTTGTTCGCTTACAATCGATAGGTTATGATTCACCTCTTTAAAACTACGGTACTATTATTTCTCTCTCTTAAACCACGAGCCGTATTGGCACTCATTTCTTTTAAACTACATTCCATGTTTGCATTACTTTCTAAGCTATCATTCACCTGTTTTAAACTACTGTCCCTACGGTCATTACCTGAAGCTAAACTATCATTGATCCCTTTTATACTTGCACTCAATGGCGCCAGACTAGCGGCCAATAATTTCTTCATGTCGTTCATCATACGTACAGACTCAGTCACAGACCCTCTAGTTTCCATGATATAATTATAACTATTATACGAGGGCTACTCGGAAAGTAAGGAAAGATAGGTTTGCTAAATGGAAACCACAGTGAAAATCAAAACTGTTTTATTTGCAACGGTTAGCTACACCTTCCAGCTAGTTCTCTACACAGTCGCCGCTCAGACTTAGACATTGTACGTTGTACCAACTTTTCAATTCCCTCGTTATAGAAGACAGCCGTCAGTGCTTTACGACAATTTTCTACTCTGGGGTGCAGCTCGTTGTCTGTGTCAAAATATTGTCTTCATAGCCAGCGGTTCATTTGAGCAGATATGAACCTCAGGGGTAGCCAATTACGGGCTGTATTGTGGGTGATCAAACACTTCCCATCGAAACGTTACAGGAGCATCTTCATTGCCCCTGGAGAGTGTGGCCGAGAAATGGTGTGTAGAACAAACTGTATGACAGTTATGTTATGTGGACTGCATAGCTTCAGGCGAAATCTTTCGCCAGGCCCTCATACTTGGCGGGAGACGCTAATTTCTGGCCATCTTTACGTTCTCACTGTGAGCTCAGAACTGAAAAGAGCGACATTATGCGATCGACGGACGTACTAGACACAGTGTCTAGCGCATCTGTGCAAAGATTCATCAGATTTTCACTGTATTGTCCATTTCACGGCCGATCGTTCCTTACTTTCCGAATAACCCTCGTAAATATGGATTCTATCTTTCCTTTAAAACAAGTACTTGCAAATACTGAATTAAAGAATATCACTTTTGATAACCTTTTTCCGGTCACTAACTATTCTTCTTATTACTATTTGTCAAATATATATAATTCTTGTCGACACTAGTCACTTTCACATTCGCGAAGTTTTTATTTTAAAACAAAAGTTTCACCAATCGATCTAACTCACCTGGACTGTTATAAACCAAAGTGTGGTCTCCATCTGCAGACAATATGCAGGCTAGCAGGAAAGTGCTGGCTATTTGAGACGGCTGCCATTCTTCGTGCCACTACTGCCCCTTGAATTCTGTACCGCGAACTGCTACTGCGCCGACTCGGAGTGGTGATCGCAGCTGGAGGGCCCGGAATACTCCCCCAGCCGCTTTTAAATCTCCACTTGCACAAATAAATTCCCAATGGCCCCCAACGACCACTTCTTCTGTACTTGAGCGTTCATATGAATCTTGTTCTTCAGCTTCTCACTTACCTCTTGATTCCTCCGGTCGTCTTCTTTTTTCCGGGAGAAATTATCTTTTTCAAAGTGCTTTTATCCTGGTACTTTATGCCCTCACTGCTGGTCCTTTCTTACGGTCACTACATTGTTTTGTGGTAAGACGTTCTTAAACGGCATAATTTCGTTACGCAGCCTTTAGTACCCATCTAAGGCGACGTACGAGTATCTACTCTTCGTCAGATCGCTAGTTACACCTCCGAAGATCACATGTTACATATATCCAATGATAATCTAATACTGACGGGTTCTTGTACGCTTTCGCGTTGTGAACATGGGCAATAGTTCCTTAATGTACGAAGAAAAACTGTTGTTTGACGAAACTAATCCTGAAATAAGTCGTAATGGGTCTCGTTGATTATCCCGTTGGTATACCGACCCAGAGATCACGTTTAACCGCAGTATTCGTTACGATCCGTCAGCTCGGCTAGTTACAGTATCTCTGGTCGCTATAAACACTCAATTAGCATAGCGTTAATTTCTGTGTAAACATTGACTCTCTGATTTGGAATACGATTCACTTATAGGAGAGATATGGGCCTATAGCATGATGAAATTTTAAAATTTTCACCAAGGATCAAAATACTTCCGTGCACTTTAATGATATAGTCCATGATACGTTATATCCTACGTTCAAATTAAATGCAAATTGTGTTTAAATTTCAGCACTCGCTCCATTGAACTGTTTAGATAGTTGTAACTAATGAATATTTCCGTGTCAGTCGCAGCTTTTAACTGATTTTCTATCACCAATTAGATTTAAAAACCTCATTTTCCCACTTGAGTAAGTGCTTTTAGAATCTAAATATAACATTTATCTTTTCATCAGCGTCAATTTCAATCATGCCTTTAATTATGTATTCTCGTAAAATGTCGTTACTATTTTAAGTAGATATTCTTCAAAGTTTCCCTTCACAAACATTTGAAAATAAATCGGAACACCAGTATATTCAGATTAGTTCCAACAACTTCACAAAAGTTTTATTGATATGCAGTGCATACAGCGTCGCGTAACGTAATAACTTTAAACAACATCAGTTTACAATTCTTGATCTTTCAAGATCTCAAGATCAACTGAAAGTTTTTTCAGTACAAATTATGTCTTTCTTTCTTTTTACATTGTTGACAAAAATAGGCATAGCATGAACTTGACACTCTTGGCATCTTCTTCATCCCTCTGGCCGCCTACTTGATGTCTAGTATGTCCGGGGGCGTTAACTGCTCTCGGATGTGAAGACTGCCGTCATTGCCAATTTCTTGCTGCGCCGCTCATGGAACAAAAGGAAAAAAAAAACTTTTTGTTGTAACATGCAAACAGTAGAAATTACATAAAATTGTGAGCCACAATTACATTAATGTATGAATTCAACTTACCATATGTCGATGCCGCTTTACAGACCAGTAATGATACGACTGAATGTTTAGTGTCACTACAGCCTGCAACGTCACACTGATAAGTGTTTTCATACGGTCAAGTTGTTTGTAAATTTGACTCGACTTAGTAATCACTGCAATAACGGTGCACATGCTCTCGATCGGTATAGTTTGATTTCGTTTTCTTCTCCCCTTCTGATGACTAGCTTTTTTTAGAGGACAGTATACATGTGCACGACCACAATTCTGTCAGAACAGGTCCATACACCGCAATGTCTGCTCAGTCGCCATCATTCTTGTCGCTCATATATTTTACTCTCATGTGTCAGCGGTGTGACAGACATGACATGAGTGGGGTCATCAATGTGAATGTTAAAAACTTCCAGTGAAGACGGAAGAAGCACGTTTCCGGAGAACTGTTGGATGGCAGACACTGGATCACGTCATAATTGAAGACAGGTGAGCGACAACAAGAAGTGTGAAGTGAAAACTTTGATGCTTAAAGCAAGTCGCCGTTATAAATGGAGAATTTTACAGGAGTTCCTTATCCAGCAGTGAACATAATACAGGGCTGAGAAACGACATTCAAAAGGAGGACGAAGTAGAGGAAACTACGCCAGCCTTAATTTATCATCCGCCAGCTCTCAGGGAATCGCTGTGTTCATTCAGAGTAATATCGTAACTAACAGAAAGACGTCGAAGTGCTTCTTGCTTTCATTGGGGTAGTTTGGCTTGGTTGTTACACATCGATTCAGCTCGCCGTGAGTTCCCTGCTCGTTCACTCGAATTAGAAGTTGCAGCGTTCGCTTTGTCGAGGTAACGGCTCGCAAGTCACGCGTCGGCTGTTGAGAGAGAAACTTTTTGCGCCGTAGCTACCAGTTTTCCTTAGTAAGCCACAACTAAGATACTCAGTTCAGATACGAATGCCGCGGGCAGTCCTCTCTGTGGAACAGTACTTCACGTCCTCTTCCGCTTGGCGTGAATAAAGCTCAATGTTGGTGACACACTGATGTGTGTCTATTTATATTGCGTAATAACGCTGTCACTGGGTTGGGAAATTAGTTGCGTGTTTAGTCATCTACAGACTATTTTACGACGATATTAGATGTGCCAGGTTAATTAAACAATTAAATATAATGACAACTAGGAAACATGAAGATCTAGTTAATTCCAAACCTAATATCATACTAACTTATGTGTCCATGTTTCGGTAACAGCGACCATTTATGATATAAATTAATACAATTATCTCTGTCACTCACTTTTAGTTTCTTCCATACCGCGTTGCGAGAACTTACACCGTCACCTTCAGGTGGATCAGTGGATTGCACGAGAATTCTTTTTCTAGATGTAGCCAGTTGTTTGTCTTAAACTTTGTTTCCGTACAAATAAGTTACTGTTTGCCATTTGTTATCATAAGAGCTCAGATCTCAACGGAAGCTGGTAATGCTCTTTGACTTACAAGGTGTAGCACTGCTATACTGCACTGAACGAACTTGTGAAAGAAGACTGGCTTAAAAGTAAATCTACTGCACAAAATAGACGATAACAGCTGGGGAGCAAATGCAGATAGGCTACAGAATGATGAAATTTCACTCGTTTAGTGAGCTGCTGGATACTGTGCCCCAACGCTGGAATGAATATCCACTCAAGAATCCCCTTCTTATTCAAGTCCCAACGACGAAAGTCGCTAGGTTTGATGTTCCACGTGTGACTGCGGCGCGAAGGAACAGACAATATCGACTAATTGAGGAGAACTGCTCACACCATGCTTTCAAATGTGGTCAAAAGACTTGGTCGAAGTGAAACTAAATTTTGCGATATGGTTGTCAATATTAAACACTGTAAATTCACTGAGTATGTCGAGAGCCTGCCCTTCTTTTAGTTGCTTTTTTCTGGGGGTTCATGAGGAAGTGTGACCCAGGTTTTAGCACACCAGTCAAATGTTTTCGATCAGCTATCAAAACTATGGGTTTGTAGTTAAAACAGGGATTTCGTTTTAAATATTCTTTCATATCCCAGTTCTGATAATAAAACAATGATAAACATGTTGTGTATTTGACTGGTTGTTCGCATAAAGGGGGGGGGGGTCTGAGTAGTAGCCAGAACAACAGTTACGTTCACTTACCTGACACGATTCGATTCAAATTGGGCCTCATTCCTTCAGCTTTGTGTAGCAACCAGTTCTCATTAGTTTAAGTACATTGTGTGCATCTCGCAGTGTGTTTTCATACTTGATCACGTTCGTACCATATCACCTCATTGGTGTAGTCCAAACTAAGTGACGTATACATTGCAGTGGTCCAAGTAAATTGTTCGCAATGCAAGTGTTTCGCGATCTAGAAGACCCAAGTAACATCATTTTGGGAAGATCAGTTCATGTGGGTACAGAGTAAACGTCAGAGAACTCGTACTGTGCCTGCAATTTGCGAGAAAGTGAACAGTATGAGAGCTGCTCCAATCTTTATCTCAACAGTGCAACGCCGTCTTCGTGAACAAAGTTTAAAGGGGCACATAGCGGCCAAAAAAACCTTTACTACGCTAACATGTGATATTCACTGAATTTCGTTGTGGCGAAAGTTTCTTCGAGTAGCGGTGCCCTACAGGAAGAAGGGTGGGGGATGGGGGGAAGCCAAGGAACATTTGCCATATCAATCAACATCACAAGTAAAACATAAGCTATATGTAATTATAAATGTGAACAGACGACTGTTGCTAACAGTGCTATTAGTTCTTAATAAATAGCATTATTAACAGCATCTGGCTGCTGTTTTAACTTTATTGTAAGTATTAACGTGTGTTTTTACACTGCCACGGTTTAATCATGTCAATTTCTGACAAAATATCGAAATCTCCAATGTGTAAATGTCTGTTGTTTTGTATTGTTATTATGTGATACATCAGTCATCATTGATTTCTTCCCTATTATCAGGGAATGCCATCAACAACATCCTAAAAACCCTGACCGGGTAGGGCGTGAGTTTGGGGAAGCGTCAGAAGGCCACACTTAAATATGTTTGCCTTGAATATCTCTTTAACTGTGACCTCCAGCGAAAACAAATCCCCAATAAAATTAAACTACATTAAATTTCCTATTAAAAAGGTCCTATCAATTTTTTCTCTAGGGCTAATAGATACAGCATCGAGACCTAGGGAATATTGAAAATCTCCTGCAAACTCTGTAACTTAGGTGGTATTTGTAGGACAGTAGTTTCCGACTTGATAGGCCACAAGTGTCCTGTATAGAACTGTTCGTCTCGACTTCCTTTACACCACTGTGGTATATTGAAAATAATTATCGCTTGCACCGTGTATTGTTGTAACAAAGTAATGTAACCGTAAATGATTCATTTCGGTACACAAATAATAATGCTCATGAACTGTAGATCTGTTGGAATATACAAATGGAAATATTTCAGGAGCAGAGCAAATGTAAAATGACGTTCGCAGATTCCAGTGAGACTGACAGTAAAATGTTCAGCTCTCACATTACAGATCATCCTCACAATCAGGACAAATAAAAAGTTCAATGTCTTCAGAAAGTAAATCCACACATTCATAATGATCATATCCCCGGATGCTATACGTAGCCGCATATTATACAACCCGTTTCTTTCGACAGACTTTACAGTACTATAATAGCTAGGTACGTGTTGGTTTTGCAGACTGCATACCGGTTTAGGTAGAGAAATTTTGTTTTTGTCCTTGGCACACCCGTTGGTTTTTTGGCCGCGCGGAGTGACCGCGCGGTTTAGGGGGCTATGTGACGCATTGCGCGGCCTCTCCCGCCGGAGGTTGAGTCCTCCCTTAGGCATGGGTGTGTGTGTAATATTCTTAGCATAAGTTCGTTTAAGTAATGTGTAAGTCTAGGGACCGATGACCACAGCAGTTTGGTCCCTAGGAATACACATTGGTTTTTTGCTTTGAACCACTAACGTCTTTTTGGGTTCCTTTTTCTGTATACAAGGACTTAGAAATAATTTTTCCGGTGTATTAACAACCTCGCGTCGTGGTGCTCTTTTCGTGACACCATTTTGGAATAGACAAGACATCTCAAAAACTTTTAATGGATGTACTAGATACTGTGGATATTTCTCCGTCCTTATTCTTTGGAAGTGTTTACTGAACGTTACTAATCGAAGGGTTCTCTGACATTAGATCAATAACTCCATGCCGGCCGATGTGGCCGAGCGGTTCTAGGCACTTCAGTCCGGAATCGCGCTGCTGCTACGGTCGCAGGTTCGAATCCTTCTAAGTTCTAGGGGACTGATGACCACAGCAGTTAAGTGCTCAGAGCCGCCGGCCGCGGTGATCTAGCGGTTCTAGGCGCTCAGTCGGGAACCGCGCGACCGCTACGGTCGCAGGTTCGAATCCTGCCTCGGGCATGGATGTGTGTGATGTCCTTAGGTTAGTTAGGTTTAAGTAGTTCTAAGTTCTAGGGGACTGATGACCACAGCAGTTAAGTGCTCAGAGCCGCCGGCCGCGGTGATCTAGCGGTTCTAGGCGCTCAGTCCGGAACCGCGCGACCGCTACGGTCGCAGGTTCGAATCCTGCCTCGGGCATGGATGTGTGTGATGTCCTTAGGTTAGTTAGGTTTAAGTAGTTCTAAGTTCTAGGGGACTTATGACCACAGATGTTGAGTCCCATAGTGCTCAGAGCCATTTTGCTCAGAGCCATTTGAACCGTACACCACGTCATCATCAGCAAACAACCACAGATTACTGCCCACCCCGTCGGCCAAATCATTTACGTATGTAGAGAACAACAGCGGTCCTGTCACACTTCACTGGGGCACTCCTGACGATATCCTTGTCTCTGGTGAACACTCGCCGCCGAGGACAACATGCCGGTTTCTGTTATTTAAGAAGCCTTCGAGCCACTCACATATCTGTGAACTTATTCCATATACTCTTACCTTCGTTAACATCCTGCAGTGGGGTACCATGTCATATGCATTCCGGAAATCTAGAAATATCGACTCTGACTGTTGCCCTTCATAGTTCTCAGTATATTATGGGAGAAAAGGGCAAGCTGTATTTCGCACGAGCGATGGTTTTTAAAACCAAGCTGATTCGTGGATATAAGCTTCTCTGTCTTGAGGGAGTTTATTATATTCGAACTGAGGTTATTTTCAAGGATTCTGCAACAAACAGAAGTTAGGGATATTGGTCTGTAATTTTGCAGGTCCGTTCTTTTACCCTTATGTACTGGAGTCAATGGTGCCATTTTCCAATCGCTTGGGACTCTGCGCTGGGCGAGAGATTCACGATAAATGCAAGCTAGTTAAGTAGCCAATGCCATAGATTACTCTTCGTAAAAGCGAACTGGGATTCCATGCGGACCCGGTGATTACCTTACTTTAAAATCTTTCAGTTGTTTCTCTACCCCAGGGATGGTTATTACTGTGTCGTCCATATGGGAGTCTGTCCGATGGTCAAATGACGGTATGTTTGTACGATTCTCCTGTGTCAACGATTTGTTGAACGTGAAATTTAAAACTTTGGCTTTCGTTTTGCTGTGGGGATGAAATCTGGAGCTTCCGTGGCCATCTGTCGTCTTCCGTCCGAGCCGCGTCCCCAACCCAAGTCCCGCGTCGGGCCATCCTGATTTAGGTTTTCCGTGATTTCCCTAGATCACTTCAGGCAAATGCCGGGATGGTTCCTTTGAAAGGGCACGGCCGATTTCCTTCCCCATCCTTCCCTAATCCGAGCTTGTGCTCCGTCTCTAATGACCTCGTTGTCGACGGGACGTTAAACACTAATTTCCTCCTCCTCCCAACCCATGTGTAGTTGCTTCCTTCTGATGATCAGGACGATAACGTTTTTAGCGCCTGGCTTGCTTCTCATGATTCCTGCTAATTGGCATCTCGATACAGTTCATGTAGCTCATGGTTGTGTCTGAGCCTCCAGTCACTCGTTTTTGAGTCCAACATCGTACCAAACATCAACCGCAACACTTATTTCGCAAATACGAGGAGTTTATGAAAGTCCTGCTTTCGGACACTCCATGTCTCACAGCCACATACGAGAGTTGTACAGAAAGTAATGCATGACATTTTTTTCTCAGCCGAAAACATTGCTACGAATGCGAAACGTTACGTATGTATTACACTACTGGCCATTAAAATTGCTGCAGCAAGAAGAAATGCAGATGATAAACGGGTATTCATTGGACAAATGAATTATACTAGAACTGACATGTGATTACATTTTCACGCAATTTGGGTGTATAGATCCTGAGAAATCAGTACCCAGAACAACCACCTATGGCCATAATAACGGCCTCGATACGCCTGGGCATTGAGTCAAACAGAGCTTGGATGACGTGTACAGGTACAGCTGCTCATGTAGCTTCAACACGATACCACAGTTCATCAAGAGTAGTGACTGGCGTATTGTGACGAGCCAGTTGCTCAGCCACCATTGAACAGACGTTTTCAATTGGTGAGAGATCTGGAGAATGTGCTGGCCAGGGCAGCACTCGAAGATTTTCTGTATCCAGAAAGGCCCGTACAGGGCCTGCAACATGCGGTCGTGCATTATCCTGCTGAAATGTAGGGTTTCGCAGGGATCGAATGAAGGGTAGAGCCACGGGTCGTAACACATCTGAAATGTAACGTCCACTGTTCAAAGTGCCGTCAATGCGAACAAGAGGTGACCGAGAAGTGTAACCAATGGCACCCCATACCATCACGCAGGGTGGTACGCCAGTATGGCGATGACGAATACACGCTTCCAATGTGCGTTCACCGCGATGTCGCCAAACACGGATGCTACCATCATGATGCTGTAAACAGAACCTGGATTCATCCGAAAAAATGACGTTTTGCCATTCGTGCACCCAGGATCTTCGTTGAGTACACCATCGCAGGCGCTCCTGTCTGTGATGCAGCGTCAAGGGCAACCGCAGCCATGGTCTCAGAGCTGATAGTCCATGCTGGTGCAAACACCCAGGAACTGTTTGTGCAAATGGTTATTGTCTTGCGAACGTCCCCATCTGTTGACTCAGGGATCGAGACGTGGCTGCACGATCCGTTACAGCCATGCGGATAAGATGCTGTCATCTCGACTGCTAGTGATAAGACGCCGTTGGGATCCAGTACGGCGTTCCGTATTACCCTCCTGAACCCACCGATTCCATATTCTGCTAACAGTCATTGTATCTCGACCAACGCGAACAGCAATGTCACGATATGATAAACCGCAATCGCGATAGGGTACAACCCGACCTTTATCAAAGTCGGAAACGTGATGGTACGCATTTCTCCTCCTTACACGAGGCATCACAACAACGTTTCACCAGGCAACGCCGGTCAACTGCTGTTTGTGTATGAGAAATCGGTTGGAAACTTTCCTCGTGTCAGCACGTTGTAGGTGTCGCCACCGGCGCCAACGTTGTGTGAATACTCTGAAAAGCTAATCATTTGCATATCACAGCATCTTCTTCCTGTCGGTTAAATTCCGCATCTGTAACACGTAATCTTTGTGGTGTAGCAATTTGAATGGCCAGTAGTGTATTTGAAGCGTTGGAGCGAGCTTGCCAAGTTTCCGTCATTTTCGACAGATAGCGTAGCTGTAGGGCAGTTTCAAAATGCCGTCTGCAGGTGATATATGTCACAAGCAACGTGCCGTCATTGAATTTCTCACTGTAGAAAAAGAAACTGTGGGGAACATTCACAAACGCTTGTGAAAAGTCTAAGGAGCATCAGCTGTCGACAGAAGTACAGGGTGAGGTTATCAGAAGGCGTTTCGGCTGAGTTCTACGATTTGCAGCGGTTGGGGATACCATCCACGGCTGTCACATCTGATATGTCGCAGCGAGCTGCTGATGTCATTCGTGAGGACAGATGCATTACAACTCGGCAGTTGGCGCTGCATCTGTCAATCAGCAAAGGAAGCTCACTCAGTGAAGCACTGGCTCCGCCACCAGGACAAGGATTGGCACCGACAGGGCATACACGCCCTTGTTTCACGCTGGAGGTAGGCTATAGAACGGGATGCAGATTACAAGGAAAAATAGGGTGTGTAGGTAAAACACCATTCATTCGTACGTGTAATTCTCATTATGTTCAATAAAGAATTGTTGAAGAAAAAGATGCGGTGCATTACTTTCTGGGGAACCCTCGGAGTACCACTGGTTGGATCAGAGGTTTATATAAGCTTATTTATTTTACGGACGTAAAGTAAAATTTCAACTCCACTCTTAGTATTAACCTACGCGTTAGAAGTGTTCAAGGTGGCTGTTCTCACACAAGCCACAATTAATTGCAGCAGAGTAGAGTATCTAAGGTACCTAAGTCTCAGAAAAGAAAACTTACTACTCTTATTATTACAACAAATGAATTACACAAGGTCCATCTGGGCCGTATTGAATATCTCCTACTTTTCCTCGTTTAGTTGTTCAGTACTTCCACAACACCAATAGTAGCGCAGATTTAGTTGCAGCTGTAATAACGAGTAAACGAACTTTCCAAGGATGTATAATAAATAGTTGGTTACATACAAATTATTCCAAATATTTGAGTCATACTTCTAATAGCTGATCAAACGTAGCACTCAAAAGCAATAACACGAAATGGAAGGAAACGAATGGCAGCTGATACGCGTTACTAATGCTGTTGAGTGCTTATTAGCAGAATATTCAATAAGTGCTGCCACATTCCATAAGTTCAGTGTTACGAGCAATGGGCCTTATTTAAGACTAGTCCTTTTTTGATACACCTACCTTATAACATTTGTGATAGAGTAAGTTAAGTTTTCTCAATAGACTTTGTTCTGAATACTTTATTCGTAAGCGACGACATAATGAGGGCTGCGCCTGTGACTGTTGGTAAATACAAATAAAACATTTTGCAACTATGCGTTTCGATAGTTCACATCTAACATATTTACAACACTGGTTCACCATTAATGAACGGATGTCACTGAGACGATTGTATCGCCATTTATTACATTCCCAGCGATTCATTCACTTCGTTATATCGAAGTTGGTATTGTTATATGCACTGATCACCCAGAACGTTATGGCCGGCCGAAGTGGCCGTGCGGTTAAAGGCGCTGCAGTCTGGAACCGCAAGACCGCTACGGTCGCAGGTTCGAATCCTGCCTTGGGCATGGATGTTTGTGATGTCCTTAGGTTAGTTAGGTTTAACTAGTTCTAAGTTCTAGGGGACTAATGACCTCAGCAGTTGAGTCCCATAGTGCTCAGAGCCATTTGAACCAGAACGTTATGACCAACGACCTATTATCGATATAAATCCATACAGACGATAGCAGAGATACCTGGCGAGGAATGAACGCTAGTCAGACATACGCAAGGTGCATGTACTATCACTGAGTGTGTTGTCCGTGTGTAGAATGGGGAAGGCGTACTATGTATCTGAGATTGACCAAGGGCATACTGTGATGGCCTGGAGGCTCGGCACGACCATTTCGGAAACTGCACAATTTGTCTGGTATTGGAGTAGTGCTGTGGTGTGTGTTTTCAACACTTGGCGAAATCAAGGTGAAACCACGTCCAGACGTTGAGGGGTTGGGCGGCCACCCCTCATTACAGATGCCGGACATCGTAGCTAGGCAGACTGGTAAAAAAGGACAGGCGGCAAACTGTGACGGAATTGACACCAGACTTTAATACTGAGCAGCGCACAAGTGCGTCTGAATGCACAGTGAACCGAACACTCCTAAAGATTGGTCTCCGGAGTCGACGACCCATGAATGTGCCATTGTTAACACCACGACATCGGCAACTACGACTGATATGGGCACGTGACCATCAGTACTGGACATTGATTCAGTGGTAGAGCGTTGCATGGTCTGACGAATCCCGATACCTTCTTCATCATGCCGATGTGAGGGTACGAACCCGTCGTCTTCCAGGGGAACAGCTCCTTGACACCGCTACTGCGGGATGGAGACAAGCTGGCGGCGGCTCCATTCTGGCCTGGGGAACATTCAAGTGCCGGCCTGAGTGGCCGAGCGGTTCTAGGCGCTACAGTCTGGAACCGCGCGACCACTACGGTCACAGGTTCGAATCCTGCCTCGGGCGTGGATGTGTGTGATGTCCTTAGGTTAATTAGGTTTAAGTAGTTCTAAGTTGTAGGGGACTGATGACCAAAAAGCTAAGTCCCATAGTGCTCAGAGCCATTTGAACATACAAGTGGGCACCCACGGGTGCAGTGGAGCTCACGGAAGGCACCATGACGGCCAAGGAGTTGCAGACCACGTACACCCCTTCATGACCATCATGTTCCTCGATGGCATTGGCATTTTCAACAAGATAATGTGCCAGGCTTGTGATGGAGTGGTTCGAGGAGCACAGTGGCGAGTTCCAGTTCATATGCTGACCACCCAGCTCGCCAGATCTGTACCCGACCGAACGCATCTGGGATGTGATTGTATGTGCTCATCGCCCCCTGCCCGGAATTGACTGGTATTGTGATTTGTGTATGCATATTTGGTGTCAGATCCCTCCAGCGAACTCTCAGGGCCTCACTGCTTCCATGCAATGACTCGTCGCCGCTGTTATCCGTGCCAAATGTGGACATACGGGCTATTAGGTAGGTAGTCATAATGTTCTAGCTGATCAAAGTAGTACCACCCAGTATAACTAGGTGTAATTATTGAACAATCTAAGTGTGGAAATCTGGACCCTTAATTGGAATATTTATCTGTTTACAGGAATCTAATTTCTCAAATCGCCAAGGTCCTGGAAGTTGACAAGGAGGAAGAAAGTTAAAGCCTTCATGTGTCCGGCTGTTGACTGCAGAATGAATATCCTCGCTCTAAGGAAGGCGAGATGCTCTTAAGCAAAGACTATGCCCAGCACTTCAGCACAGATCAATGCTCCGTGAACTCTAATTTTCCCCTGGAGAAGAAATTAATCCACACTGCGGTGAAGCCAGTTACACTGGGCTAGATTTAATTCAGAAAAGCTTAGTGCTCGCTGCTTTTTTGTAATTTCCTCCCTGGCGTCTCCTGAGACGCGAGATAATGGATCTCTAGAACCTAAGGTCCGTTCTACGCGTAGCTGTGCTAGAATTCAGCTTCCTTCTCATCAGATTCAAGTACAGCACTCTCCCGAATCGATACAATTTTTAGGGCTCGTTGGACATTGAAATACGTATAATATTACCAAATCAAAGTGCATTAATACGAGGACGTGCTGAAAAGTAATACCTCCTGATTTTTATGTGAAAAGCCGGCCGCGGTGGTCTCGCGGTTCTAGGCGCGCAGTCCGGAACCGTGCGACTGCTACGGTCGCAGGTTCGAATCCTGCCTCGGGCATGGATGTGTGTGATGTCCTTAGGTTAGTTAGGTTTAAGTAGTTCTAAGTTCTAGGGGACTGATAACCACAGCAGTTGAGTCCCATAGTGCTCAGAGCCATTTGAATCATTTTTTTTTATGTGAAAACCTTTTTATGCAAAACAAACTATCAAGATTCAAATGCTAGTACATCCTTTCTATCACTGTAAAATAAATACTATAGTTGAAAAAGAAACTTTGTAATGCTTCCATTAACTACTTGGTAGTGGTACGGATTGCAAGTAAGCGTTTACATAACCTTAGCACCTGTACATTGCCGGCCTGTGTGGCCGAGCGGTTCTAGGCGCTACAGTCTGGAACCGCGCTACCGCTACGGTCGCAGGTTCGAATCCTGCCTCGCGCATGGATGTCTGTGATGTCCTTAGGTTAGTTAGGTTTAAGTAGTTCTAAGTTTTAGGGGACTGATGGCCTCAGATGTTAAGTCCCATAGTGCTCAGAGCCATTTCAACCATTTTGAACCTGTACATACGTTAGGTTATCTTTCATGAATTATTATGTCAAAAAACCATCTTATTTCCACTCGCCCTTCATCAGAGAATAAATCAACGATTTGACGCCCAAGTATGTCAGTAGAAAACAATATTTTAATATCAAACTACTTGTGTACACTGAAGCACCAAAGAAACTGGTGTAGGCATGCGTATTCAAATACATAGATACGTAAATAGGCAGAGACAAAAAGTGTCTGGCGCGTTTGTTGGATCTGGTTGTTGAGTTTTAAGTGAGTTTGAATGTAGTGTAACAGTTGACGCACGAGCGGTGGGACATAGCCTCTCCGAGGTAGCGATGAAGTGGGCATTTTTCCATACGACCATTTCACGAGTGTATCGTGAAAACCAGGAATCCGGTAAAACATCAAATCTCCGACATCGCTACGGCCGGAAAAAGATAGTGCAACCCTTCCGCAAATTGCTGCAGTTTTCAATGCTGGGCCATCAACAAGTGTCAGCTTGTGAACTATTCAGCTAAACATCATCGATATAGGTTTTCGAAGACGAAGGCCCACTCGTGTACCCCTGGTGACTGCACGACATAAAGCTTTACGCCTCGCCTGGGCCCGTCAACACCGATACTGGGCTATTAATAACTGGAAACATCTTGCTTGGTCGGACGAGTTCGTTCCAAATTGTATCGAGCGAACGGACGTGTACGAATGTGGAGATAAGCTCATCAATCCATGGATCCTGCATGTCAGCAGGAGAGTGATTAAGCTGGTGGAAGCTCTGTAATGGTGTGGGGCGTGTGCAGTTGAAGTGCTATGGGCCCCCTGATACGTCTAGATACGACTCTGACAGATGACACGAACGTAAGCATCCTGTCTGATCACCGGCATTCGTTCATGTCCATTGTGCATTCTGTTGACTTTGGCAATCCAGCAGGACAGTGTGACACCCCACACGTTCAGAACTGCTACAGAGTGGCTCCAGGAAAACTCTTCTGAGTTTAAACGCTTCCGCTCGTCACCAAACACCCCAGACATGGACATTAATGAGCATATCTGGAATGCCTTGCAACGTGCTATTCAGAATAAATTCCCACCCCCCGCCCCCTCGTACTCTTACGGGTTTATCGACAGCCCTGCAGGATTCATGGTCAGATCCCTCCAACACTACTTCAGACATTAGTCGAGTCCATGCCACGTCGTGATGCGGCACTTTTGCGTGCTTGCGGGGGCCCTACACGATATTATGTAGGTGTACCAGTTTCTTTGGCTCTTCAGTGTCACATTAAACATATCCGCCGCTACTGGAGGTGAGTTGAGTATAAGTCGGAGTGATGTTATTTACCAAATAAAGAAATGGTCAAAATAATCACTAACCGTTTGACCAAGTATGGCGTTCTGGTCCTCATTTGAAACTACCAACTTCCAATTAATTATAAAATTCATTCGATCACGGCATAATAGCCTAGATTATTTCAGTAATCTTGACGTTTCTGTCCATGAACGTTTACGTTTTACTACGATCTGAATTACCACGCCGCGCGGGATTAGCCGAGCGGTCAGAGGCGCTGCAGTCGTGGACTGTGCTGCTGGTTCCGGCGGAGGTCCGAGTCCTCCCTCTGGCATGGGTGTGTGTGTTTGTCCTTAGGATAATTTAGGTTAAGTAGTGTGTAAGCATAGGGACTGATGACCGTAGATTTCACACACATTTGAACTTTATTTTAAATTACCACTTGTTTTCAAAACGTAGTTTTGAGGATTTTTACAAATGTTACTCAATAACTGTTTAGTCCGTTTCCTCTCTTCTGCTGGAGTTCTGTTTTTATTCACCCCACTTCTCTCCCCTCCTAGTTTCAACGAAGTAATTGCAGTTACAATTCCGACTACTCACTGACGTACAATGTATACGTTTGTTTGTACATACATTTTACTGAAACTTCTTATGACGAGTTGTTATGCAACATATTATGTATAGTCGCACTCGTCGTCTAGCGATACAGAGGGGGGTTGCAAACTGAACGGGCACGGGATCGAACTCCGGACACACCAAGGATTTTTCCAGTGTGCATTTAACCTAGCCTTAATCTCTCAATGATGTGAAGGTTCGCCAGAAACGACATGTGGTTCAGATTCTACGTTAACTGTAGGTCGCTTTTCGCCAGTTGGATAACTATGGTATGTTAGAGGCACACAAATCGCCGTAGTGGCGTTCAGGTGAAAGATTTGCACCAGACCTTTGAGCCACATGCAAATGTTAAGAGCAACTGATTACGGACCATTTGAGAGCTGCCTAGCGGTCGAATCAGTTCTGACAGTATATATACACACTTTATTCAACTTGTAATATTCTCTGTAGCCCGTGTTTCATTTAAGTTGTAATTCAGTTACGTCAAGCAGTTCATTCATGACAGTCGGCCAAAGTTGGAGTAACAAACTGTCATGGTCATCCTTACATATTATTACATAGAGTAATGAACAAATACTCAACTAAAATGTTGTATTTATTGGAAAACGGACCAGTCAAATTAATTCAGAATGTAGGGAACTCGTAAAAACTAAACGTGAATTATTGGCTGCCAGGTACTACTTAGGGGTCTAGGCGCGCAGTCCGGAACCGCGCGGCTGCTACGGTCGCAGGTTCGAATCCTGCCTCGGCCATGGATGTGTGTGATGTCCTTAGGTTAGTTAGGTTTAAGTAGTTCTAAGTTCTAGGGGACTGATGACCACAGATGTTAAGTCCCATAGTGCTCAGAGCCATTTGAACCATTTTTTTTGTAGTCTGATTAAAATTACTTTATAGTTGGTAGTTCACGTGTTGGACGTGTCTTCCACCAATCACAGCGCTCAGCGTCACGCCGGAACTGTTTGCCACAGCAAGTGATCAGTTCACTTCCAGTTCCTTTTTTTTTTTTTTTTTTTTTTTTGTGTTTGGATCCCGAATCCTAGGTCCGGCACTTATATTTCGGATATCATCACACTTGATAAACACACCCAAAACAACACACACAAAACGATGGCAACGAAATAACGCACATTTTGTACACAGCACTAGCCAAAGACTACTGGATTCCTTCGCACAAGACGCGATTCGGCTTCATCGTATATTCAATCAGTATCATAACAGACACAGAAGGTAAACTTCATGCGATATGATACGAAACCAAATTTCTTGAAGGCAGCGTAGTGGTACAGTAACAGCTTGAAATGCAGAAGGTCGTGGGTTCGAATCTTGTAACGTGATAATTTTTTTATTTTTAAAGCTTTAGCAAAATGACAGTGATTACTATTATTTTCAATTAATTGATTTCAAAGCAGTTTTTTATTTTTAATCTTCTGTCGCATCGTTTTCATCATCATATTGGCTTTATTTTCTCTTATTTTTTTCCTATCGTTCCTTTTTCTTTTGGAATCTGCTTGTGTCGCCTATAGCCTGTATATGAGATTCAACTGGGACTGCTCATCGATCGGTATCGCGTCAGTTCGCCTAGTAAGAGCGAGAAGTTACAGTTCACTTTTTGCGCTGAAACTGAATTTTCTCTGTCTTGAGTTTGCTTGTATAGATAAGCTTTAATCGCCGTGAACAAAGCGAGCGTGATTAATAGAACTGCCGCAGGTCGCTGACCGCCGTTTCCTCCGATACATTGCCCATCAAGAGTTTGTGGCTAGGTTAGGACACGTGTGTAAATTCAGGGCTAGAGAACGCGTTGTCTGCCGCAGTTCTGTCATTGGTCATTTAAAATCAGCTGTGGACAGAGCATCTCGCGTTCCCACCAAACTTGATGTCAGCAGCTATCAGCATCGCTCCGCATTACATGAACACCATTTCAGCACTTGTGAAGTATTTCGCCATGCTTACGTGTTGCCTTTAACCGAGCGGTAGTCGATGTGGCAACACTGAATCGCCAACCGACAGACGTCAGCTATCCAGCAATTTTAAATGGACTATAGTTTGTAGGTGATTGAGTGAGGGCAAAACCCTATCCAATGTCTGTCTGCCAACTGTAATATTTAGCTTATGTAACTCAGGAGCTTGTTACATTCCTTAATTCATTGAAATAAGTCTTCATTAATTACAGACAACCATATTGTAATTACATGAAAACGCAACGAAGTTCACTCTTACATTTACTTATTGCTGCCCAGAATGCTGTGTGCACAGTGGTTTATATTCCAATTAAAATTTCTTTGAGATTGACAGATGGCAGTCGTGGGGAGCAGCATTGTCGGCTCGTACACATGTTATGTGCTCATGCGATTGATAGCTGTGTGGTCACCAAAAGGTAGTGCTGAGGGCAGCAGTGGGGACGACACTGCTTCTGTGGGTACGGCTGTGCAAGAAAGACAGGCTGCGGCGCATACGTTGTGAGGGTAGGCCTGAGTTCGCTCACTCGCTGAGTTCAGCAGAGGAGCTGCGTCTCTAAACCCCTTAACTTGTAAATGCGTATTTACGAAAAACCAGAATTGCATCTTTTACTGGAAGTCGCTATTATAGTGTCTTACTGACTGCTTGTACTACAACAAAAATGGTTCAAATGGCTCTGAGCGCTATGGGACTTAACATCTGAGGTTCTCAGTCCCCTAGAACTTAGAACTACTTAAACTTAATCAACCCAAGGACATCACACACATCCATGCTCGAGGCAGGCTTCGAACTTGCGACCGTAGTGGTTGCGCGGTTCCAGACTGAAGCGCCTAGAACTGCTTGGTCACCACGGCCGGCGTACTACGACAACCGGATATCTATGGACTACTGCTAATTTGTTATGGTTATACTAGGTACAATAAAACTAAAAGCATGCCAAAATGATCATTGGTTGCCGGCCGGTGTGGCCGTGCGGTTCTAGGCGCTTCAGTCTGGAGCCGCGTCACCGCTACGGTCGCAGGTTCGAATCCTGCCTCGGGCATCGATGCGTGTGATGTCCTTAGGTTAGTTAGGTTTAAGTAGTTCTAAGTTCTAGGGGACTGATGACCACAGATGTTAAGTCCCATAGTGCTCAGAGCCATTTGATCATTAGTTGAATGAGACAATACATCTTGCATAAAATGAGGATTGTTAAGCAGAAGGACTGAATGCTGTAAACAAGCCGTTATACCATTTATGTCGAGCATAGATCTTAAAATTACAGCGTACAGCAAAGTTGTGTATTTCGTCGTAGTGATAAGAAAAAAAAATCAAATGTTTGAGAAACTTATGCTACGAACACACACACACACACACACACACACACACACACACACACACACATGCCCGAGGGAGGACTCGAACCTCCTGCGGGAAGGGGCCGCGCATTCCGTGACACGGCGCCTCTAACCGCGCGGCCACTCCGCACGGCCGTTATAGTGGTCGTAATGAGTAAGACTCCATAGTAGCTGATTCCAGTAGAAGTTGCAATTCTCGTTTGTACGTAAATACTCAGTTTCGAGTTAACAGGATTAGAAACGTAGTTCGTCGGCTGGGCTGAGCGAGCGAGAGAACCGCGGCCTGTCAAAACCGTAATCACAGGTTGTAGATTAATAACGGCAGCGAGACGAGCATTCAGTCATACGCAAGGGGTGAGCACAACTGAATTTTTCGTAAAACACTATACCAATAACGGATACACGCCAGTTATATTTGAACCACTTTCACTATCGTCTGCGTCTGCAGCTCGTGGTCTAGTAGTGGCCGGGACGGTAGCTCAGCGTGTTTGGTCAGAGGGCTGCTCGCCCTCTGTAATAAAAAACTGAGTAAAGGACGCAACGATCAGCTTGAACGGATGTCTTGTGACGTCCGCCCAGACCAAACGCAACGAACAATACCGAACAAAATAAGGGGGAAAAAAGTGGCTCGCGGTGCTACCTCTGGATCACGGGGTCCCGGGTTCGATTCCCGGCCGGCTTGAGGATTTTCTCTTACCGGAGACTGGGTGTTCGCGTTGTTATCATCATCATTATTCGTGATAGTGGCTAGTCTGGGCTGCGTAAAAGACTGGACTGTGAAAAAATTGGGACTTTGTACGGGCGATGAAGACCGCGCAGTTGAGTGCCCACAGACCAAACATCTTGATCAACTATCGTATGTCTAGTTACTAGAACTGCTGGCACAGTTCATTGAAATATTTTGTTTTATGGTATTTTCCACTACGCATTCATTTCCCATGATTTCATTATTATTTCTTTCGTGTGTCTTACTACATTATTCCAATCTGACGACGAAGTCTGGTTTATAGCGTCTTTTGTCAATCTTTCCATTTATGCCAGTGTAGTTTAGTTGTTATTCCTTTGTCATATAACCCTTCACTTGAGCCCATATGAGTGAGTGGAATAGAAATGGCACTGATGTCATGATAGTCAGAGGACCTACGGCCATATTTCTTTTGCCAGTTCATGTATAACATATAGAAGTAAATTCGGTTTGTTCTCAGTCACGTGATCGAGTAATTCAGCCTTTCTATGGTCGTCTGGTATAGGATTTTTTTTTTATTTTTGTAGCAAATCGGTAATTTCTTGTTTCCTGGAACTTATTGTTTGCTCAAGTTTGTGTTGGCTCTTTAATATCAACAGGAGATACAGAACGATTCACAGATTCCAGTTCCGTATGCCTTTAGCTGAGAAATCTCCAGTGCATTTTAATACACCGACCAACATTTAAAACCAAGGAATAATGGTTTATATAAATACTCAGCTTTTTACTTTCATGGGTGTAGAAATAAAACGACAAAATTTTATTACTTTATTGAAAGTATAAATAATAATTAAATTCAGAGATTTTTATTTTATGACCGCATTACTACGAGAACGTAGTTTTATTACAGAAATTAACAGTAAGGTAACAAAATTGTTTTGACCAAGCGAAACTACTTTCGTCCAGCCACAACTATGACTTCATTGACTGCTCTGGGAGAAGGCTCATAAAATATTTGTTCACTTTATTACATAAATGAATAAAAGATTTGCTTACCTTCGACACAGGTCTTTGTCACAGGAAATTGCAACTGTTATTGATTATTGCAGCATCAAAATGGTTCAAATGGTTCTGAGCACTATGGGACTTAACTACTGAGGTCATCAGTCCCCTAGAACTTAGAACTACTTAAACCTAACTAACCTAAAGACATCACATACATCCATGCCCGAGGCAGGATTCGAACCTGCGACCGTAGCGGTCACGCGGTTCCAAACTGACGCGCTTAGAACCGCACGGCCATACCGGCCGGCCTATTGCAGCATCACTTGGTGCACAAATCAACAAACTGTTCTGTTGCGGTACAATGTTCCACGCTTAATTGGAAAAGTCCTTCAGAAACTTTAGCTGTCACGTTGGTCCTACGCTATGGCATTGGTTCCTTCAGATGGGGTCACGAACTGGGCTGAGCTCTGGCATGCTCAACACTATATTGACCTCAACGTGAGGGTGCTGATGTTGCGGAGAGAGGCGTGATGTTTCGGAGCGCCTCCCATACGTTGTTGCGGATTGCAGGGAGCCCTCGCTAATGTCTGTGGTATCGACTTGCGATGCAACTCAGCTGTTTCAGCGATGGTTGCAAGTACCATCGATGTTCTAAAGAACTGGAAGCAGTGAACCGTCTAGAAACTAAGTGAGTACGTATATGAAGCCCCACATAACCATCGGAACATTTTTCTTCTACGTAGTTATCCTCTTGCCTGTTAATAAAAAATAACAGTATATATAGCAAAATTGAAACTGTCAATGTTTCCTTCAGGCTTTAATAGAAAATTATTGATTTGTAACGTGAAACACAGGGATGTAGGGATAATAAAAAAACAATACAGGTTTATTATACAGCGCTAGAAAATAGTTTCCTCAGAAAAGGGTAAAAAAAAGAACGCAAAACAAAAACACATCAAACATCTCTTCCGTACTTCGTCGAGAATATATGGAACAAGATTCTGTTACTCTCAAACAATTTCCTCACTTATCAACAATAATAGGAAATGTTCTATTGAGGACAAAATAACAGTAATTACAGGGTGACAACGATTAAACTATATGAAATATAAATTAGTTCCAAACTATGGCGTGCACACACTTTATTCAACATGTAAACGTCACTACAGATATTTGGATTTAGGCTATCACATGTTCGATATGACTGCCATAATTGGCGATGATGTTGCGGAGACGAATAGCGAAATTCTGTATGACCTGCTGAAGTCTCGGAACGTCGATGCTGTCGATGACCTCCTGGATGACTGTTTTCAGCTCAGCAATGGTTTCGAGGTTATTGCTATAAACCTTGTCTTTAATACAGCCCCACAAAAAGGAGTCGCATGTGTTCATATACGGAGAATATGACGACCAATCGAGGCCCATGCCAGTGGCCTCTGGGTACCTCAGCACCAGAATGCGGTCCCCAAACTGCTTCTCCAGGACATCAAACACTCTCCTGCTTTGATGGGGTCGAGCTCCATCTTGTGGAAATCAGGGTCACATTGGATAATGGGGATGAAATCATCTTCCTAAACCTTCACGTAGCGTTCGGTAGTCACGGCGCCATAAATGAATATCGCACCGATTATTCGGTGACTGGACATTGTACTCCACACAGTCACCCTTTATGGGTGAAGAGACTTCTCGATCGCGAAATGCGGATTCTCAGTCCTCCAGACGCGCCAAGTTTGCTTATTGACAAAGCCTCCCAAATGAAAGTGGGCTTCGTCACTACACCAAACCATATTCACATCAAGGTGCTGTTCTTCAGTTCTGCGGACAATAGTATTGGCGAAACAAAACCACTGTTCCATGGCCCTGGGGCTTAATGGCTGATTGGTTTGAGTTTTGTATGGGAAGAGTTGCAGGTTTTCAACAACAATTTGTCTCAATGTCTCCTGGATAATTCCCACCTGTTGTGCAGCTCGTCTGATAGATTCCCTGGGGCTGGTTTGAAATACAGCGCGTGTCTTCTCGATGTTTTCAGGCGTTTTCACCCTTTTTGCACGACCAAAATTGCCAACACTGTCCTCACGAACACTGCCCGTTCTCTCAAACTTGCGAATGAAATTCTTGATTGTTAGTAGACTTGGAGCGGTTGTTTTCAGCTTGAACCCGATTGCAAACGCAGTTGGGCTGTTATTGCTCGCATAGTATGCCTCCACAAGCGCTCTACGCTCAGGCACGCTGTAACGTGACATTTTCACGTGCAAATGGCCGACAACAAGGCGCGTGAGCATATGGATACTAATTCCCATCACGCCTCGTGGCCAGCCGTGCAGTTTGAGCGTCCTAAAGCAAATCGTTCAGAAGTTATGACGATTTTATTTCATATACTAGTAGTTCAATAATTGTCGCCCTGTTTATAGCTTTTTTGTGTTCATGCATGTAAACTGTACTTGCATCAAAAGTAATTGCTTTGGTTACATAAAAGGGCAGAAGTTACTCGATCAACTAATTTTTGTTACTTATAAATTGCTATTTATATTTTGAAAAAATACCAAATACACAGTGGACTACCATGGACTACTACATAACGATGTGCGGTTCTAATTATATGCGAAACAGACAGACAGACAAACAAATAAAAAACAAAGAAACTTCGTCGACTTCTAGTTTGTCGTCACACATTCATTTACGTTTCTTTCCCTACCAGTGCTACCAAAACTACCTGGATTCCTACCATTTGCTAGGTAACTTATCTACTGCAACAAAACTACCGTCCGCAGCTCGTGGTCGTGCGGTAGCGTTCTCGCTTCTCGCGCCCGGGTTCCCGGGTTCGATTCCCGGCGGCGTCAGGGATTTCTCTACCTCGTGATGACTGGGTGTTGTGTGCTGTCCTTAGGTTAGTTAGTTAGGTTTAAGTAGTTCTAAGTTCTAGGGGACTGATGACCATAGATGTTAAGTCCCATAGTGCTCAGAGCCATTTGAACCATTTGAACCAAAACTACCGAAGTGTAGTTTTGGTAGAGCGCAACTCTACTTGGCAGTTATACTATGATGTGCAGTGGTCTTAGATAATTGCTTAGGCGGCTCAGATGGCTCCAAGCTTCATGGATGATTTCTTCAAATCCAAGTTTTCTTAACTGCAAAACATAATAATAACAACTATGACCCCTAAGGGCAACTTATGCACAGAGACTACAGGAAATGAAGTTTTTAACAATATAGTTTATTTATGGTCGTGTGATAAAGATCGTGAATTGGACGCTTTTCTTTTCTATACTTCTGTATACAAACTAAAACGTTTACCAAAGTCTAATTTCAGCAGCAGGTATAATTTTGCCTTATTCCATAAAAATATTTATACAGGGTGATAGGCAGCCCCTACCGTTGTAAAAGAAAAGAAAAAAAGTACAAAAGTGACATTCAGTAGCACCTCCTACCCCACACTCATCCATCACCAGTAAGGATTTCTACTATGTTGTTCGTGGCATTCCCTCCTACTGCTGTACAAACTTTCAGACTACACGAACTATTCCCGATATTCGACTGTTTCTGCTCTCTACTGATTGGGCTGTTGCGCAACCAGTATAGTCGGCTCATTCGTTGACGTTGCTAATTTAAATTCCGTGGGGGTAACGAGAGAAAAACGACTTTTGTAAACGCTACGCTAATACTGATTACGTTGACAATTAGATTGGTCCTACAAGCGCAGTAGTTTCGTAGTCACAAGACCTGACGAATACAACGATGTAAATTTTTTATTTTATGACGTTAAAGTTCACAAAATTTTCAATAACATTTACCCAAAGGTCAGTCTTAAAATTTTTAAGTGCTCGACTAAGCCGGTGGTGTAACAAGGCCAGTCAACGAAGAATGAAAAAGGTCGGATGTGGGAAATAATTCGTGCAGTCGCAAATTTTTGTACAGTGACTGGAGGGAGTGCCATGAGCAACAATCTGGAAATCCCCACTGATGGGGACTGAGTGTGGCAGTGGGGGTGCGTTTTTCTTGAATAACTCGAAAACTACGATGTCTAGCGAACATGTATCCCAAAACGAAATGTAACTACATTAACATTAAATTCCCTACAAATAGGCCCCCTTCATTTTTTCTGCAGAACTAATAGTTCGCTTGTAGCGAGGGCATGGTTTTTGAAGGCCAGGTATAACATTGCGGGCTGCATAAAACGACATCAGTAGGGGCAGCTGAATCACCATGTGTAGTGGCGCAACGCGAAAATTGCTGTGTGTATGGCGGTCACTTCCCTCCCCTCCCGCCCTTCTTGCTTGTCCCTCCTGGACCCCTCCAAGCCCTTGTAAGCACGTCCACGTCACCTGGCAAGGCTTATGTCCAAAGAACACGCAACACAGCGAACACGTGGAGCCCGAGAAACAGCCGCGAGTGACTGACGCCCCTACCGCTCGACTCACTGAAACATCAGTCGCAAAATAACTTTAATCGGAACGTCGCTGGCTGGCGTGGTGGGAGTCGCCTATTCAGATCCGTTCATCATCAAATATTTATAATTAAGAATTTATCATTTCTAGGAGGCTCTAGAAATTTATGTTCGTAATGTTTACATATATCGTAATATTCGATGTTTGTACACTACTGACCATTAAAATTGCTACACCACGAAGATGACGTGCTACAGACGCGAAATTTAACCGACAGGAAGAAGATGCCGTGATATGCAAATGATTAGCTTTTCAGAGCATTCACACAACGTTGGCGCCGGTGGCGACACCTACAACGTGCTGACACGAGGAAAGTTTCCAACCGATTTCTCATACACAAACAGCAGTTGACTGGCGTTGCTTGGTGAAACGTTGTTGTGATGCCTCGTGTAAGGGGGAGCAATGCGTACCATCACGTTTCCGACTTTGATGAAGGTCGGATTGTAGCCTATCGCGATTGCGGTTTATCGTATTGCGACATTGCTGCTCGCGTTGGTCGAGACCCAATGACTGTTAGCAGAATATGGAATCGGTGGGTTCCGGAGGGTAATACGGAACGCCGTGCTGGATCCCAACGGCCTCGTATCACTAGCAGTCGAGATGACAGGCATCTTATCCGCATGGGTGTAACGGATCGTGCAGCCCCGTCTCGATCCCTGAGTCAACAGATGGGGACGTTTGTAAGACAACAACCATCTGCACGAACAGTTCGACGACGTTTGCAGCAGCATGGACTATCAGCTCGGAGACCATGGCTGCGGTTACCCTTGACCCTTGGCAGCACATCAATTGGAACTCTCCATTGGGTTCCTTGAACCTTACCGTGACAGTCCTGGCCTTGTGACATGGCGCATTATCTTGCTGAACATGCCACAGCCATCGCGGAACGTGATCGTCATGAAGGGGCGTGCATGGTCTGCAACCAGTGAACAATACTCCTTGATCGTTACGCTGCATTTCACGAACTGCACTGGACCCAAGGATGACAACGTGAATATTCCCAGTGCATAATAGAGTCGCTGCCAGCTTGTCTCTGCCCCGCAATACATGTGTGAAGGAGCTGCTCCTATGGAAGACAATGGATTCGCGCCGACCCATCGGCTTGATGGAGAAGGTGTCTGGATTCATCAGACCATGCAAAGCTCTGCCACTGCGCCAACTTCCACTGCCGATGGTCACGTGCTCATTTCAGTCGTAGTTGCCGATGTCATAGTGTTAACATTGGCACATGCATGGGTCGTCGGCTGCAAAGGCCTATCGTTACGAGTGTTCGGTGCACTGTGTGTTCACACACACTTGTACTCTGCCAAGCATTAAATTCTGATGTCAATTCCGCCTGTCCTGATTTACCAGTCTGCCCAGCCAACGATGTCCGACTTATGTAATGAAGTGTGGCCGCCCAATCCCACCACGTCTGGACGTAGTGTGAGCTTGGTTTCGCCTCGTATTGAAGACACTCACCACAGCACTCCTCGAACATCTGACAAGTCGTGCAGTTTCCGAAACGCTCGTGCCGAGTCTCCGTGTCCTCAGAATCTACCCTTGGTCAAACTCAAATAGATCGCACGCCTTCCCCATTTTACACACGGACAACACGCTCACTGATATTAACTACATACACCCACAGTGCGTGTATGTAACTAGCAGTCTTTCCTCATTAGGTGACGCTGCTACCGCCAGGACGGGTTTACATCGACAGTAGGTCGGTGGTCATAATGTTCTAGTTGATCAAGGTAGTTTGCAGCAGTGTGAATGTGTTTACTCCTGGTGGTGTAAGCATACCCCCGTAACAAATAATTTCAACAGCGAGAATGATTCCCAGGCAACACATGTTAGCCTGGAAATACCTCCTTTGCAGTAGCAAGATGGACACGAGTCACCGCTGGCCGCTGTGGCCGAGCGGTTCTAGGCGCTTCAGTCCAGAACCGCGTTGCCGCTACGGTCGCAGGTTCGAATCCTACCTCGGGCATGGATGTGTGTGATGCCCTTAGGTTAGTTAGGTTTAAGTAGTTCTGAGCCTAGGGGGCTGATGACCTCAGATGTTAAGTCCCATAGTGCTTAGAGCCATTTGAACCATTTGGACACGAGTCACCATCATAACATCTACACTAAGGTGGCGCATCGTCTACAATTATAATAACTTTGCTTGTCCAATTAGTATGTTCTCATTGGAAATGGGACTGACAGTGGTTCCCGGCACCAGTGATGCCTATTACGTATTTATTGTTAAAACTCGTACTGGCAACATCTTACGGTAGGGTTGTGGTAAGAGTAATTGATAGTTAATTAATTTATTGTGTTACACGAATTTACTAGTTCCAGTTGATTCATCTTTACGTTAAACGTATATTTTCGACAATCTCCTTCACAGTTTATTTTCGTATACTATTCATTCAGGTAATCTGACAACCGTGCTGAGAAAATGTGAAAAAGCTGGGTGTGAAAAAGTTATCTTCGGCATAATATACTTAGTTCCTCGTGCTGCCTGTAGAAGTCGTTAGCGTATAGCGCCTTACCTACATTCCACTTGCTAAATGACTTAGCGTTGTTAATCGTTACCGGTGCTTACAACCCCACTTCCAGTTATTTTCACTTCACAAGCATTTTTTGTTCTGACGTGTCAGACTTTATCAACGCAAACTGCTAATTTATGTACATAATAGAAAGTTTGATTATTTACCCCTATGTGAAACACTGCAATTGGCAACCCAAAGGGTAAATCTTTGCCTTCAGTAATTATGTAAATTAGTGTATTAAAGTTTCTTTGAGATCGATATGTTCTGAGAATATCTTTTTAAGTTATTTAGTTTTTATGTTACACTCTCTCAGCGCTGGAGTATTGTTGAGAGAGGAGTGGAGTGGTTCGAGTTGCCGTGTCCAAAATTGAAAGGCCGGATTCGGCGTTATATTTAACAAGAGTAGGACTACCTATTGAAAAAAGACATAGTCCACTGGATATTTTCAGTTCTTTATTTATACTCAATTAAAGTTAGTTTTTGCGAACTCAACCTTAAAAGTGCTTAAACTAAAAAAATCAGAAAACAGCCTTATAAACTGGCAGTTATGATAGAAATTAAGTGTTTAGTCCTCTTTATTCCTGTCTTGTTTTTAATATAATCTTGTGTCAATATACATTGATTAAAAATTCTTCATCAGACAATGTAAACCCTTATCTAGTCTTCTGAATCGGAAAAGTAAAAAATATTCAATAATTTTGTCATTTGAATTAGGCTTACAATGCAATAACAATACTCTGTGGTTAAGTATCAATATTTCTCCTTTGAGCCCACTTTTTCAAGAATGTTATGTTTCTTGGAAATAATTTTGTGAAACTCTTGATAGTATAATTTTAAATTGTACAAAAACAGCATCATCTTATGTGCTTGTGTCAGTTTGCAATTTAATGCGTTCCTTTGGCGTTCATAAAAGGAAACACCATTTCAACGTTGACATTATGGCCTGGAGTTACAAAGTAATATTCTGCCAGTTTCGGTCATTCCGAATAAAATTCGTCATTCTTCCATATACGTATTCTTCGCGCTTGCGTCATTAGGTTGGAAAAGTCGAACAGACCGCCTTTTATATATTTGGCCGAACACGACCGTAGAAGTGCGGACATGTCTAGCTAAAGCCGGACACCTAGCAACCCTAGGCGTGATAGAGAGAGAGAGAGAGAGAGAGAGAGAGAGAGAGAGAGAGAGAATATATGTAAAAGTGGTTCAAATAGTGAAGAGAATGTAACCTCGAGCTCCGATAAGTGAATAATTTTCTGATTTTCTTACACAAGGATTATTGTTTCGTATGTATTATCCGCTCAAGTAGCGTGTAACAGCCGCACAGGAGAATGCAAGCTGAATGAAACTAACTGCTGGAACGTAAACTGTCGAAAAGAAGTGAAACTATTAGCCCGTGTGAACAACGGAACGAACGGGCGCTGCTATTTTGCTTGCATCTCTGTTTCTAGTATACTTCTATTAGTCTTCCTTAATAATACTGTGACAGAAGGGGGAGACGTCAAAAATATATATAACTGCAATAAACAACGCAAGCAAATGAAGTTGTATTGCAAGCGAAAAAGCTGAAAGAATAACGAGGACTACGAAGCAATAACGAACCCGTCAAACGAACACAGCTGGCGGCTCTTTGTGAGTAATAAGCATTCGCCGGCAGTGGGACTGCAGCCCGCTTCTGCAGCCGCTCTCCCGCGCAGACAAAGCTGAGGGATAATTACGGCCACGGCCGTACTCAGCATGCAAAGACGTCTTCCCCTCATCGCTAGCTGATGTCGCTCATTACGCGCCAAAACCATAAATTCACGCGTGTGTGTACTTCTGCGGTTTTTATTTATTTACAGAAGCACATGCGATGCTACTTTACGGTACACTACTCTTACTGTTTTAAGTCTTGAACGAACCATTCGGAAGAGACACTTCGCCTCTGAACAAACTGCATCTGTGTTCAAACGAAATGGGTAAATTGGTGTGTATCTCTTGGGGGGCGGAATGGGGTGGGGGTTGGGGGTATGGATATGCTGCATATAACATGAAAACTTGAACTACTAATCATCGTACAGAAAATCCACAACAGACCAAAACTGCTAATATTCAGAATTCATCCCTCTGTATCTTCCACATATGCATAACTTTGATCTCCTAAGCTGATGTTGCCCAGATATACGCTCCGCCAAATTTGTCACTCCCCCTCGAATGCCACGCACTGCGCATTATTTTCCTCCATTCTTTATCATGTCAACATAATCCCGTCCCTCCTGGCTCACGCTGAATACTCACGCAAACAGGAAATTCTTCTCCAACAATCCCATTGTCCATTGTTTCCCGTGTAATTTCTAACACTGCTATGCTACTGCCTCTACATCGATACATCCCACCAACTCTACACCTACATCCACCCCATATCATCTACCAACAAAACTTCAGACAAACCCCTCTATATCCTGTAAAATTCAACTCTTTCTTTCCTGTCCCACCCCACATCAGAGGACCCCACCCCCTCACCACGTTTCTCTACTCCTTTTCTCTTCACGCCATGTCCTAACTGGAACCCGTTTTCCTTCGTCCATTTGTGTCTCCCACCATCCACACCCATGACACTCACCTACTCTCGTCTCCACAGTTACAGCTCGCTGGACCAGTTTGTTTATACCCATCCCCAATGACCGTACATACCCTCTATCCATTCCAATGTAGGTCCTTTAACTTACTTAACTTTTAAACGATAATTGCAATAAATATTTAGGGATTCCAATCATAAACACCTTAAATTGGAACAATTGCGCTGAAAATGACGTGAGTAAAGCGAACGAAAGACTGCATTTTATCGCTGAAGAACTTTAAAGGTGCAAAGAGACCGCCTGTACTAAGCATGTCCACTCTATTCAGGAGCAGACCTACTGCTACGGTGTGAGATCCTTACCAGATACGCTATCTGACCAGAAGTATCCAGAAACGTATTAGTGCTCATTAATGTGAGATGTATCCACCCTTCGCCTTTGTGACGGCTTCAGATGTCCTGAGGACACTCTTAAGGAGGTGTCTGAATGTCGGTCGAGTAATGGAAGCCCATTCTTCCTCAAGAGCCGAAACTGGAGGAAGTAGTAGTGTTGGACGCTAGAGTATTGTGCGAAGTCAACGTTCTAACTCACCTCAAAGGTTTTTCTTTGGGTCGGGTTGGGATTAAGGGCAGGTCAGTCCATATCAGGAATGATACTGCCCATAAATCATTCCATCACGGATGCTGCTTTGTGACAGGATGCACTGTCATGATGATACAATCAATCATATCTGAACTATTTCTCTATTGTAGGCAGTAAGCAGTGCTGTAAAATGTGTTCATATCTCTCAGCATTTCGCGTTTTCTTAGGCTCACTGAGGGGGACCACACACTAACCACAAAAAACATCCTCGTACCAAAACACCATCTCCTCTATGCTGAACTGTTGGCGCTGCACTTGATGACAGGTAATGTTCTCCAGACATTTGCCAAACCCAAACGCTACCATAGGATTGCCACAGGGTATAGCATGATTCATCACTCTAAATCATTCGTTTCTAGTCATCCACAGTCCAGTGGTGTCGCTCTTTACACCACCTCAAGTGTTGTTTAGTACTGATTACAGAAACGTGTGGCTTATAACGAGCTGTTCGATCATTGTACCCCATTCTTTTGAGCTCCATATGTACAGTCAGTGGGGTAGCTTGACTGCTGGTAAGACCTTTGAAATCACGAGCGATTCCTTTTGCTGATTTCATCCAATTTTTGACAACCACCCTTCGCAACACTCGACGGTTCAAATGAAATGGTTCAAATGGCTCTGAGCACATAACATCTGAGGTCATCAGTCCCCTAGAACTTAGAACTACTTAAGCCTAACTAACCTAACGACATCACGCACATCCATGCCTGGGGCAGGATTCGAACCTGCGACCGTAGCAGACGCGAGGTTCCGGACTGAAGCGCCTAGAACCGCTCAGCCACCGGCACTCGGCGGTTCCTATCTGTCAGTACATGAAGTCTGCTTGGTGTTGCTTTGTCTGTGGTTCTTCCTTTGCGTTTCCACTTCACAATCATATCACTAACAGTCGACTTGGGAGTCTTTAGAAAGGTTGAAATGTCCCTGATGGATTTCTTACTGACTTGACATCCAATGACCAGCCCGCGTTCGGAGTCACTACTCTGCAGACCGACCCATTCTGCTGTTAAAGGCCGGCCACAGTGGCCGAGCGGTTCTAGGCGCTTCAGTCTGGAACCGTGCGACCGCTGCGGTCGCAGGTTCGAATCCTGCCTCGGGCATGGATGTGTGTGATGTCCGTAGGTTAGTTAGGTTTAAGTAGTTCTAAGTTCTAGGGGACTGATGACCTCAGACGTTAAGTCCCTTAGTGCTCAGAGCCATTTGAACCATTTTTTGCTGTTAGAGCTTCGCTGCTACCCACCGGTGTGAAACTCGTATAGAGACTTCAGATAACACGACGTTGGTTCACTATCAGGCCAGTTGGAGCGCTACAAGTTTATCAGTTCATCATATCGCTTTCTAATGGGTGATTTAAAAAAAATGTTCAAATGTGTGTGAAAACTTATGGGACTTAACTGCTAAGGTCATCAGTCCCTATGCTTATACACCACTTAACCTAAATTATCCTAAGGGAAAAAACACACACCCATACTCGAGGGAGGACTCGAACCTCCGCTGGGACCAGCCGCACAGTCCATGAGTGCAGCACCTGAGACCGCTCGGCTAATCGCGTGGCGCTGATTTTTAGTCTTTCTTGTTTTCGTTTTGGTTTCGTAGCAGGAGCTAGTTTCATCACATTGTGCTTCTGATTATTACTTCTCGTGCATATTAAACTCTTTGATTTGCTTTGTGAATATTTTGCTCGTATTCTGATTTGAGTTCTGCTCGCATCCGTAATACTGGGTGGAGTAAATGATTCTATATTTGTTTTTGTTTCATGTAAAACATGAAGCTGGTTTCGTCACACAGCCTTCTGTGGAATTTTGTGTATTTGTTGTGAGAGGCACCCACATGCCTTGCTCATACTGTGGCATCAAGCAGTCAGGCCTGCAAGATGAGTGGTCTGCCCAGTGAGTGGATTCATTCCTATTTATCGAGTAACATGAACTCTCGTACTCACAATTTAGTTACAAATTATCCTCCTGCATGAATAATGCGCAATGGAAACACGCATCTGACTATCAGTAATTTACAGAACTCTGACTGTACACTACGCACTGGCAATACCACATTTTCTTTTTGTCTTTTATTTAACGGCTTTTGTCAACACGTGGCCACCGCACTGAACATGAATGGCGCACACATTGTAAATTTGGCACATTATGACGACATACAATGCGAAGGAAAAGTCCACCAATCTTTTTCTTTTCACTATCTTATTTATTCCGATAAATTCTCTAACCTAAACTCACAAATTCTATAACCTACAACAATAACACATGAGAAATTCCGCCCAGTGGGCATGGCTTTACACCAGTGAATCTCTATATTATGGTCTCGTAATTATTTTAACGCTACAGTTCACTTTCTGGATAGGATGGTGGATCTTTTATTATACCTCACACTTCGACTCTCACAATCATCATCACTAAACTTTCCTCCAGACCGAGCGGTACCGAAGGAACAAGCATAACCCACTAATCTTTTGAAACTACCTCGCTACTCTCCCATGCAAACCACACATACCCAAATTACATGACATACACCACACTACGACATGGAATACAAAACACAAAATAGTCACAACACTATCACTTTCAGCTTTCCTACTTCAGTTAGTATTTATCCGAGTTTTACACGACACTGCCCCACTTTGTAATTCTACTTTCCTACTATGAACTCTGGAGATATTTGCACGTCTTCCTGTGCAATGCAAGCCAAGTGGCGTTGCTGGATAGACGGCCGACTCACCTTGCTTCTCTCTCAGACTTTGAATCAAGCGTCACACGGAATCATATCACGCAAAGTAATATTAAGAACATATCCATCACACACGCGAGTCCTCAATTGATACCATGGACGAGTACTTCTCTTTATCCTTTGTCTCATACACAGATTGGGACTCACACAGTACTCACCACGTGGAAGTACTCGTCTCTAATTTCAAGTCCTGCACAAGCCATTTCTTAAATATTTCAACTTATGGTACACACGCTATTTCTTAAATATTTCAACTTATTGTACACACGCTAGTAATTCAGCTTAACTTCAGCACACGGAAGTATTTCAACTTATTGCTACACGTGGTTTCATTGTGACCGTTGGTCACTTCCGAAGATTACTACAATCCCATTAATATTACCTGCCTGACACTTAATTCTCCCCACAAAAGTTCCTGAAATAGAGAAATTATTATTTCAAACTACTCTTAAATATTCCACATGCATACCATGTCTCCACTCTTTTGTCATTACGGAGCACAACTAAAACAGGTCTTAACAGCACAAGATCCAGCGGCAGAGTACTGAAACATGGCCGTTCTTGAGGTTCTCTCCCACCTCTGTCGAAGTGGGGGAGCACCTTTCTACCGCATTGGTCAGCCACATTTCAGGCGCTCAAAGCTCAGGCGAATTTCATCTCTTTGGTCCCACAAAAGGTGGCCAAAGGATCGACTCAAAGATGATCATATATTCACATTCACTATCTGCGGTTAGCAGACGACCATACATTCATTCATTTCACAGATCTCACCAAACTGGATGTAGGGATTTACTTTGCGGGAGTGCACATGTGATCAATTAAATAAATAAATTGTCATTCTTTCCCACACTGGTATCCGGCTTCGCTGCATTAATTGAAATTGAGTTATTTTACAAAAAAAATGTGTTGTTCTGACAAAAATAATGAAGTATGTTGTACCTATTTTCAATGTCGGGCGGTACTGTACCCTTTCACCACCGGCTACCCATGGAGAAAAAAATGGCACGGTACTATCCTTGCAATGCGAGGGTAGTTCCAAACATTTTTTTAAGAAAACTGTATTAGAACAAACGTAGCAAGTCATCAAAATAACCAAGAGGAGACCTTAGCCCCTGGTGACCTCAAATTGACGACCAAATGTTGTTACTTTACCAAATTATTGACACAGTTGTTGCATCATTGTACTCTCCACAATCCGGAGTAGCGTACACATACAAATTTACATCAATCCAAATGACAAATAAAACATTACATCATCCAAAAAATAAAAAATAATGGTGAGATAAAAATTTGCTTAGTTACTGGGAGCTTCGTTATTTTTAGGAGTAATCCAAACTTCAATAATTCTAAAACAAATAAAAAAATACTAATTGTACTCATGAAATTTTAAATAGCTCACCATCCAAACACAGAACAAGTAATCTGACATTCATAAATTGTGTTGTAATAATCTTTACACGGCAATGTCTAAATACAAAACAAAATCAACAAAAGAAAAAAAAATTCGTACACTAGTTACACGTAGAAGTCAGGCTCCATATCAATACACGCAATAAATAGTTAGCAATAAGTGCTTGAATCCACCAGTAGCTCTCGTATCTTACTCTACTGCTCATTTCTCTATTGTTACACATTTAGACGACAAGAACTTGCATTTCGAATAGCCTTCATTACACTTTAATGTGAAATATCACCACTGTGCTAATGAAAATAAGTGGCTTCAGTCAACACACCAACAAGATCATTACTGTCCACGACATCAAAATGCATCAATTAATTCCGACATTTGTTGTGCAATGGAAACTCTTGTCCCCTGTGACAACCTTACTGACCAATGCAACAAGAGCCGCTACGTTAGTATTACGCCACTGGCTAATAATTAAAGCATCATTGTACCAAATATTCTCATAAACATGCTACGTGAACTTGATAACTCAGAACAAACAAAAAACAAACACTAACTATTCTAAACACAAATGTTAATGAAATACAATTACACTTGCTGTCCCTTCGGGAATGAAACATATAAAAAAAAACATTTACACAATTACAAATACATTATTCCCTATCTTGCGAGTCACACGGAAACATTTCATTCTGTGATTTTCTTGGGGTCAAAAAGTTGCTGATAGTTTTCCTAGAAACACTGTCTCGGTGTCAAAGCTCTCCCATGGTTTCCCGGACGAAAGTCTTTAAGTCACTCAAATCGGCATTTTGAACATGCACTGAACAGTAAACTGTATCTCACATTAAACACGAATGCCATAGTCACTCTCAGCGTACCATCCACACAAATCTGGTTGTCCAGAAATGGCCCTACAGCTACTATTACCCACGGTTCTGTCCTTTCAGTTCATGGTGTAATTAAAAGTCGTAAGTGCCAACAAACAGCACTTATTCCCGCACCAATTAAAGAAATGTCTCCTACTACAGACGCAAATGTCAATGTCCCACTCTAGTTTCTTGCGTTCATACAATAATTAGTCACCAAACGACAACTGTCCTCTTCAAGAATACCAAGCGTCCCACATGCAATTTACAAAGCACACTTAACAAGTCACTGCCAAAAGTTTATGGATCCCACCGTCCAGTGGTCAAGACAAAACAAAACAATCGTCCTGTCTGCTAAAGACAAAATCTTTTCCACCACTCACAACGTGGAAACACCAGTCCTTTAGCTTCCACCTTATGGAAAGTCGCAGTCATCTTGTTTCACGACTCCACAGTCCAGTACTAGTTAATAGCTGCTGGTAAAAAATGCCCGCCGGACTCTGCGCCGCGTCGTTCATTCTGCCGTGGCGCCGCCGCGCGACCCGTTAAGCAGAAGAAACCACCTGCTGTTGCCTCCGCAGGATACTTTCCCCAGTTGTAAGGGTGGCGGAACTTATGAATGGCCAGTGGTACGTGCGTGTCGCCCCAGGCCGTTGACCTGCTGTAGTGGGCGCGTGGAGTGTACCCCGACCGGCAGTGGAGTGGGGAGTGCCGCGGCTCTGTCGCCCGTCGCCATGGCGACGTCAGCTCGGCCCGCTAGCGGTATGGGCGTTACGACACCCAATCAGTCAGACCCTTCCGTGCATCTCGCAACATTACAGACAAAAGGATATATTTAAATACTCATTGATTACATGTATGATCTATTAGATACATTGGTAATAAAAGAATCTTTGTTCTAAAAAAAACATAAAATCATACCCCCTAGTTTTCTACACATACAACATCAACATTTATCCCTTTTCTATATACAGCCCACACTTGTGCTATTCATTGTACCTGTCGTCCCTCATACAAAACATGAAAGTTTAAAAAAAAAAAAAAAAAAAGGAGTAATAAGCAATCTATACTGCTCATAATTACAATATCAAACAGTAGGCTACTCTAACATCCTATCACAGTGAAAATATTAGAAACTGTTGATTCTAAAACTAAAATATACAATGAACTTTTGTGCTTGTGACAGACTGAAATTAATACCCACATGTTGTTAAATAGTAAACTACTTTAACATCCTAACACAACAAACATTTTAGAAACTGATGACTCTAAATCTACAACATACAATGCACCTTTGTTCTTGTGACAGACTGAAATTAGTATCTCTTTATATATTTTACATTTTATTATATATAACAACATTTCAAGGACATGTAGGAACCATCCACTTGATGTCAGATCCTGACCTGCCATCGAGGTTCATCCAAATCAAACAATACACAATAATGTTTTAGTTACAGATCAGTAGCATCCCCTTCACAGGAGTGTGCGCATTGATCACACTACTGTACGACTCTCACTCACCAGACATCACATTTTCCTTCTCATTCAGTCCATTAATACACTAACAGAATAGGTCTAGAAGTCAGCTAACCTTAACACCACCAGACTCACGACAACATACCATACCTTTGCTCCCTTATACTCGTAACACCACCACACTCACGACAACATACCATACCTTTCCTCCCTTATACTCAACCACATAACACATGAAGCTGTTTTGGAGATAGCATTCCAGTCTCTGAATTCGTCCTTTCACTTTGGCACCTCTCTCCATCGGCTTACCTCTGCATTCACTTTACTGATTATTCATCCTGCTAAATATCACTTTAGAATTGCGGCATTTCATCTAAGAACAAAAAATACACAAATTATTCATCCTGCAAAATAACTGTACACATTCTTGGTACCGTTTTGATTAGTTATACTGGTACCAGGCTTCAACAACAACAACAACAACAAAAATTATTTTTTTCACATAGCACCTGTTATGGTAACAATTAGATTTACACTTATATTACATCTTACGTCAGTATTCCACAACGTTCACCATCTGGATCTCATACTCCCTTTATGTCCTTTCACGTTGTGCAGTTGTCCTCATCTCTTCATTCGTATTTCGGCTCTCCGTCCGTCCGTTACTCCATCATTTCCTGGTCTTCATTCGCCATTCGCATCTATCTCGATTGCAGCATACACCGGCCTCTCTGTAACATACATCTAAGACATCTCCACATTATTCAATTCTACTCACCTTTATTTACCACTGTTTCATCACGTCGAATCTCTCTTTATTAATCACACTGCTCCACGTCGCTTCTCTCCTTATATATCACCTTTATCCACTACTATTTATCACGTCGCTTCTCTATCTACCATCTTTATCCACTCATTAATCATCACGTCGTTTCTGCTTGATCCTTATTCATATGACAAAAAAAATACGTACATACACCACTCTGTCGACTCCTGTTCATGACTCATTCGACCAGTCTATTCCGTCATACTTCCTGACATCCCGCCTGAAAATTCTTATGTTCGATTTGACCCTGCACAACGTTACACACCGCAAATAAATACACTATCTACAATAACTTGCCTACTTTCGATCTATCCTTAACTTTTCCATAATTTGATGTTAGAAATGTGATGAAGCCCACGAGATTGTTTTCCCTTGATCATCTCAATTGTGACAATGAATGTCCTGTCGTGGACGCAATGACTGCCTATCCTCTCTTCGCCCATCATTTTGATTTTCCCTTCTTCTTCCATCTCTGTCCCATCTTCTATTTTCCCGGTTTGACGGTCGATATTCCCATGAATTCTGCCCCCTAATTCCTCGCCATCTTCCATTCCCGTCATTCCTCTGATTCCATGCTCTCCTGCCATTCTGATAGTTTCTGCCGTTCCTATCCTCGACTCTGTCTGACCTATGAGTCGTGTCTCCGTTCACGATGTTCCTCTCATTACCCAGTTCCTGTAACAAGTGCTGAAATGACGCAGAATCGTCTAAGCCTCAGCCTGCTATCGCTATATCTCTGCGCAATCTCACTGGCAACTTCGTTTTGCAGATCCTAATGAGCTCCCCAGGTTGGTATGGCACATCCAAATACCTATTTCGTCTCAGCATTTCCTGATAGCACGCCACTGGATCTCTTATACTACCTTAGTTACAATTTGGCATCATCAATATGCTTTGCTTAACCTGGTCCTGCTTACTTTTCGGCCAGAAGTCATTTAAAAACTTGTCACAAAATATCTTGTAGCTACTACAGTCTTTAATAACTTCCTGCATTTTTGCTCTAGCCTCGTCCCTCAAATGGTTACACACAAACTTCATTTTGAGGAGCGGTCCCCACGATGCAGGTAATGAATCTTGAAACTGAGACAGCCACAGACATGGATGTTGGTAGTTATCAGGATCCGGAAAACAAGTGAACTTTTGTACCGACACGAAGTGCCTCCTACATTCTTCTTCCGCATTTATGTTTTCCGACCTTGGGCTATACCCAGTTGGGTTTGCCACCTGTTTTATCCGACACAACCGTTCTTCTAACTATCTGAGTTCGTCTTCCACTTTCTGCCTATTTTCTTTTTTTGAATTTATTTCTCTCTCCCTCTGCAATCTACCTGGTGGTGTGTCACCTCCGCTACTGCATGCTAATTGCAACTGTGCTAGTTTTTCCCTATGTTTCCTATTTATTTCTAATTGCGCCTCTTTAAACTGTAATAGTGATTGCATCTCTTCCAGCTCGGCATAAACCTCTCGCTGCGTACTGTCAGAGCCTGTCTCGCCTCTTATACTGACCTTTTCTACATCTGCACTAATTGTATTCATTCTGACCACTACCTCCGCAACTTCACCCCTGTATTTATTTAGCGCCACTTCCTACCGGGTGACTTGAGCTTCCACACTGTCTAATGCCCCTTGTTTATCTGCAAGTAAGTCCTCCACTATCTCTTTGATTCGCTCATCCGGCAACATGTCCCTACGTTCTGTAATATCGCTCTCTATTGCACTTATTCGTCCCTCCAAATTATAGGCTTTTTCTTTCACGGCGTCACATACTTGCTTCAACACACCCAGATTCTTCTCCCCCTCGTCTAACCGATTATTAACTGTGGACAGACGCTCATCGATAACTGAGAGTAGCTTCCGCATTGCCTCTTTATTTCCCTTATCCATTGCCTCCAATCTTTCCTTATTATCTTTATCCATCGCTTCCAATCTTTCCCTATTATCCCTATCCATCGCTTCCAATCTTTCCTTATTCTCCCTATCTCTCTCCTTATTATCTCTATCCATCCTCTGTAAAAATGCAGTAGCACATTGTCATTTGCTACTCTCGGTGCGCTCACCTCATTCGCCTGAGAAACCGTAGCTTCGCCAAGGGTAGCTTCACTTTCACTGCATACCTGACCTAGTCCCGGCTCACCCGTGTCGTCGGGAAAAGCCCCCGTTTGTGGACAAAGCCCGCCGCATAAAGGATCACCTAGCAGCAGTCCACTGAACAATTCAGCCCCTTCCGAGTGTTTGTCGTTCCCGCTCGTTAGCCCATGGTCGACAACTACTTCCTGCTGCACTGCTACGTTCACCCCAGAATCGCTATTCTCGATGGTGACTACACTTTTCGACTGCGACCTAGTTACTACGGACATAACGCAAAAAAAATTATGCAACGATCTTCCAGCCTTGGACGATATAGCAATTAATTACATAAAAAAAGATGCTCACCAATCCAGAAAAAAATTGCAAACAAAATAAATTTTACTTCTTAGTGCTATCACAATACATTCCATAAAAAAAAAATCTTATCAGCAAACCCTAACAGTAAATAATCCTGGCAAAATATCCTGGCAAAAAAGAATATCCTGGCAGGGTCGAAATTATGAGAGGCACCCACATGCCTTGCTCATACTGTGGCATCAAGCAGTCAGGCCTGCGAGATGAGTGGTCTGCCAAGCGAGTGGATTCATTCTTATTTATCGAGTAACATGAACTCTCGTACTCACAATTTAGTTACAAATTATCCTCCTGCATGAATAATGCGCAATGGAAACACGCATCTGACTATCAGTAATTTACAGAACTCTGACTGTACACTACGCACTGGCAGTACCACATTTTCTTTTTGTCTTTTATTTAACGGCTTTTGTCAACACGTGGCCACCGCACTGAACATGAATGGCGCACACATTATAAATTTGGCACATTATGACGACATACAATGCGAAGGAAAAGTCCACTTTTCTTTTCACTATCTTATTTATTCCGATAAATTCTCTAACCTAAACACACAAATTCTATAACCTACAACAATAACACATGAGAAATTCCGCCCAGTGGGCATGGCTTTACACCAGTGAATCTCTATATTATGGTCTCGTAATTATTTTAACGCTACAGTTCACTTTCTGGATAGGATGGTGGATCTTTTATTATACCTCACACTTCGACTCTCACAATCATCATCACGAAACTTTCCTCCAGACCGAGCGGTACCAAAGGAACAAGCATAACCCACTAATCTTTTGAAACTACCTCGCTACTCTCCCATGCAAACCACACATACCCAAATTACATGACATACACCACACTACGACATGGAATACAAAACACAAAATAGTCACAACACTATCACTTTCAGCTTTCCTACTTCAATTAGTATTTATCCCAGTTTCACACGACACTGCCCCACTTTGTAATTCTACTTTCCTACTATGAACTCTGGAGATATTTGCACGTCTTCCTGTGCAATGCAAGCCAAGTGGCGTTGCTGGATAGACGGCCGACTCACCTTGCTTCTCTCTCAGAGTTTGAATCAAGCGTCACACGGAATCATATCACGCAAAGTAATATTAAGAACATATCCATCACACACGCGAGTCCTCAATTGATACCATGGACGAGTACTTCTCTTTATCCTTTGTCTCATACACAGATTGAGACTCACACAGTACTCACCACGTGGAAGTACTCGTCTCTAATTTCAAGTCCTGCACAAGCCATTTCTTAAATATTTCAACTTATGGTACACACGCTATTTCTTAAATATTTCAACTTATTGTACACACGCTAGTAATTCAGCTTAACTTCCGCACACGGAAGTATTTCAACTTATTGCTACACGTGGTTTCATTGTGACCGTTGGTCACTTCCGAAGATTACTACAATCCCATTAATATTACCTGCCTGACACTTAATTCTCCCCACAAAAGTTCCTGAAATAGAGAAATTATTATTTCAAACTACTCTTAAATATTCCACATGCATACCATGTCTCCACTCTTTTGTCATTACAGAGCACAACTAAAACAGGTCTTAACAGCACAAGATCCAGCGGCAGAGTGCTGAAACATGGCCGTTCTTGAGGTTCTCTCCCATCTCTGTCGAAGTGGGGGAGCACCTTTCTACCGCATTGGTCAGCCACATTTCAGGCGCTCAAAGCTCAGGCAAATTTCATCTCTTTGGTCCCACCAAAGGTGGCCAAAGGATCGACACAAAGATGATCATATATTCACATTCACTATCTGCGGTTAGCAGACAACCATACATTCATTCATTTCACAGATCTCACCAAACTGGATGTAGGGATTTACTTTGTGGGAGTGCACATGTGGTCAATTAAATAAATAAATTGTCATTCTTTCCCACACTGGTATCCGGCTTCGCTGCATTAATTGAAATTGAGTTATTTTACAAAAAAAATGTGTTGTTCTGACAAAAATAATGAAGTATGTTGTTCCTATTTTCAATGTCGGGCGGTACTGTACCCTTTCAGTTGCTGCTTACGAATCACTGTGCAAACTGCACGTTAAGTATACTGTTTTTATTCTACTTTATATTTGTTTGCATCCATTCACCATACTTTCTTGCAGTTAATGGCGAACTCCCTGTTAGCAGGTTTTGACAGTTTTGGTATTGAGCTTTGGTTGGTTGATTTGGGGGGGGGGGGGGTGGAGGAGACCAAACTGCTATGTCATAGGTCTCATCGGATTAGGGAAGGATGGGGAAGGAAGTCAGCCGTGCCCTTTCAAAGGAACCATCCCGGCATTTGCCTGAAGCGATTTAGGAAAATCACAGAAAACCTAAATCAGGATGGCAGGATGCGGGATCGAACCGTCGTCCTCCCGAATGCGAGTGCAGTGTGCTAACCACTGCGCCACCTCGCTCGGTATATTGAATTTAATTACTTTTTATCACGGAACGAGTATGTAATCCTGCTTTGAATAGTGTGGCATGCATTTCACAGTGGATTGCAGAATATGGATGTAGTAGATGAGTATACTTTGTAGTCTTGGCGACTAGAGCATTCTTCTTTGCAAATGCTAAAAATGCGACAGTAATTACGCAAATGTTTTCACGCGTTATTAACAGGTACTACGAGCAGTACATTTCAGCAGAAGTCAGGAAAATTTCAGTGGCTTGCATTAAATGTGAGAGTACAAAAAACGGATGTGAACAAAAATAACGTCGAATAGGAGCGATATACTTACAATGCGTTAAAATCGAGCAGTTCACACACGTACTCTCAAGCAGCAACAGACAGACATGAGTCCACAGAAGACCTTGCGAGGAAACCAGCTTCTGTTTCATATGGAACAGAAAACAAATATAGAATAGTTTATCCCACCGAATATTACGATTGACAGGAAAAAATAAGCAGAATGAGAGCAACATATATACAATGCAATTCAAAGAGTGCGATACACACAAGTAGGTCGTAAATCTGGAACATAATTTTTACTTGATAACAACCACGCGGTTGAAATTTCAATATTCAGTTTTACAAATCACTACACTTTCCAGCCAGATACCGGACCCATCTGCAGAATGTAAATGAAAAATGTTATCATTTAGTACTCGTATTTTGCAAAGCAAGAATGCAAATTATCACGCTATATTTTCCCGAATTCGAAATTCATTGCCAGTCCACTAGGAGCGCTACTATCGGTCTTGTAATATGCAAAGAGGCATACATAACCAACAGTAAGAGGTTGTCTCTGCGTTACAGCGCTATGGATGGCAGCAACAAGCAACACTGGCCACCATATTTTGTAACGTCAGGCAAACCGAACATGTCAGCTGAACAGATGCAACAGATCTGGAAAATCATATGTTTTCGTGATAGAAATATGAATTAAAAGTATTTTGTTGATCATAAAACAAGTCCAGTGTATGTGCAGTGTACGACTGTATTAATCGTAATAATTATATTGCTGGAATGTCGAACTTTAGCTAGGTACAAGCATATTTTCTCATGTAATATTCCTGAAACGTAACTGTCGTACTTGCCAAGTTTCTAAATCGTATTGCTGGATCTATATGGTCATTTGGAACGACAGGCAGCTGACTTTATTGAAGTACACCCCCCCCCCCCCCCTTCTGCATTTAGTGTGTCTTGGTGTATCGACAATGTATCTGTTTTTGTAGATTAAAATTACGTTTTAAACAATAACTACAACAGGAATATGGGCTATGCATGTATATAAACTATAAGCTGTTCTTCATTTTTTGTGTAGAACTCCTTCGAAAAACAACGAGCTAATACAATACTGGATAAATAAAATAAGGCGGAACCAAGTAGCGGCCTTCTCAGTATAGTTACGTACGCTCTTCTCATCTTAGAGCAATGCAATGTTAGATGAGACATGAGAGTCCTGTCTTCCATTAGAGCTGCTGGAATCCATACAAAAAACATGACGCTAGAACAAGAAACTCTAGTCCACATATCTGAAATTTTCCTCGACTATAACGATAAGTAAGCTTACGAATTGCGTATTAAAATGTTTATTTACAACTACTACAGTCTGCTTCCTCTATAAATACCAACGACTTATATAAATATATTTCTTTGGTATATATGGAAGACAGAACTTCCTAGTGTCAAACACGATAAACGTCAACCAAGTCAAAGATGTAATTACTGTAAGTGTCGTACCGAAATTCGTCAGCATCTCTTGGGTAAGCTATATCGTTAATTACATAAATGCACATGTTTATGTTAAAGTTACCAGAATAACGCAACAGCTCGCATATCTCAAACGTTACACTTGAGATTGCCATAGTACACGAAAAGTGCACATCATTTTGGAAATTATTTCTCGACAGAAAACTCACGATTAGTAGTAGTATGACAAACAAAAACACATGATTCCGTGCTAGCAGACGATTATATCACTTAACAAGACGATACAAAAGATGGAGACCAAGTTTTCAGTTCGCTTGGCCACTCTATGTTGTTTATGTAGGTCGTCGATAACATGGGCCTTGCCCTTCTGATATTTTGGTGCTACTGAGAACGCAGTACTCCCCACGTTCTTTTAAACTAGCGAATCCTCCGCTCGTGCCAACTAGCGATCGCTTCCGTATTACAGAGGGGTGACCGGGTGCTTTTGATCACATAGTGTAGGGTTGACGAAGGACATCGCAAAGCCGGCGGCTGTGGCCGAGCGGTTCTAGGCGCTTCAGTGTGGAACCGCGCTGCTGCTGCGGTCGCAGGTTCGAATCCTGCCTCGGGCATGGATGTGTGTGATGTCCTTAGGTTAGTTACGTTTAAGTAATTCTAAGTCTACGGGACTGATGACCTCAGATGTTAAGTCCCATAGTGCTTAGAGCCATTTGAACCATTTCTGAACTCACCACGAACAGTCTCAAAGGTAATCGACGCTCACCACCGTAACAGCGCGTAGTTAAAGCAAACCTAATTTGCGTTCTCATAGTGGGGCTACAAACACAACTCTTGTGCGACTGGCGCGTAATATGAATATACATCTTTCAGAAGTAGAAACATGCTTACCAATTTACGTCCATGCCACACAATCTCTTCTTGGTGTTAAGATTTTTTTCGTCAGCGTTGTTTAAACCCATTTAAGTGGAATAAACGTTACCGAAACGAAGAAGTATTTCAAACCCATTTTGGCTGAAGACCAGTCCAGTCGACAAGTCACTCCACAACCATATGGGTCGAGAGGAATGAAAAACAGTTAGGATAAAAACACACGAGGAACGCTGATTTCTGCAGTTAATAAGATGAACAGGCACGTATGTATTTCTTTGACAGCGATCAATTTCTGTCGTCCATTAGAGATACCGCCGTCGAAAAGGCTCATAAGAGGCGATGTGAAGGAGGCTAAATCTATGCCTGACAAACCTCATGGTCGGAATTGGCTGAACTTACATGTGTCTGAAAAGCTATGAGATGTCTTATTCCTAAGATTTGGTGTTATACGCGTGACTGTCGACATTTAATAAAAAAAAGCACTCCGTCTTCAGGCCACGAGTGGCCCATCGGGACCATCCGACCTCCGTGTCATCCTCAGTGGAGGAGGCGGGTAGGAGGGGCGTGTGGTCAGCACACCGCTCTCCTAGTCGTTATGATGGTTGTCATTGACCGAAGCCGCTACTATTCGATCGAGTAGCTCCACAGTTGGCATCACGAGGCTGAGTGCACTCCGAGAAACGGCAACAGCGCATGGCGGCTCGGATGGTCACCCATCCAAGTACTGGCCACGCCCGACAGCGCCTAACTTCGGTGATATGACGGGAACCGGTGTATCCACTGCGGCAAGGCCGTTGCCTATTTAATAAAAGCGATCACACTAATAATTAATTCACTGGTACTGAATTCTAACATGCTGCCTAGGGAGTACAGCAAGTTTTGTTACGTTTTTTGTTACAAATTTTTAACTCATTTTACCTGTATTCTGTTCAGTGAAATGGGGATGCTATCTAGCTATGTTTTCTCAAAGTGTTATTAAATTACAACTACCTTTCTTATGGTAATATGTTAGTGTTAGTAGAAAAAAAAAAACCGCACCACGATGGAACTGTCTGGACGGAAACCATTAGCTGTGATGTAATCTTACAGACAAACAAATGATTATAATTTCAGAAAAATTGTATGTTTTGTTCGGGAGAATCAGCTATACAATTTGAGCATGCTAATAACGCGTTGGCCCACCTCTGGCCCTGATGCATGCAGTTATTCGGCTTGGGTTTCAAAAAATGGTTCAAATGGCTCTGAGCACTATGGGACTTAACTACTGTGGTCATCAGTCCCCTAGAACTTACAACTACTTAAACCTAACTAACCTAAGGACATCACACACATCCATGCCCGAGGCAGGATTCGAACCTGCGACCGTAGCAGTCGCGCGGTTCCGGACTGAGCGCCTAGAACCGCTAGACCACCGCGGCCGGCGGCTTGGGTTTGATTGGCAGAGTTGCTGGAAGTCCTCCTGAGGGATATCGTGCCAAATTCTGTCCAATTGGCGCGTTAGATCGTCAAAATCCCGAGATGACTGGGGGCCCCTGCCCATAATGTTCCAAACGTCCTGTCTTGGGGAGAGATTTGGCCACTTTGCTGGCCAATATAGGGTTTGGCAAGCACGAAGACAAGCAGTAGAAACTCTCGCCGTGAGCGAACGGGCATTATTTTGCTGAAATGTAAGCCCAGGATGGCTTGACATGAAGAGCAGCAAAACGGAGCGTAGAATATCGACGACGTACCGTTGTGGTGTGAGGGTGCCGCGAATAGCAACCAAGAGGGTCCGGCTATGAAATGCAATGGCAGCCCAGACCATCAGTCGTGGTTGTGGGGCTGTATGGCGGGCGACAGTCAGGTTGGTATCCCATTGCTGTCCGTGGTGTCTTCAGGCACGTCTTCGTTGGTCATCGGGGCTTCTTTCGAAGCGGGATTCATCTTTAAAGACAATTCTTCTCAAGTTAATGAGATGCCAGGCCGAAGACGTGTCTGGAGACGTACTGGACATTGGTGCAATACCAGTCCAACTGTCGTCTGGCATATGGCCCGACAACCGGGAGTGATTGTCTGGGCTGCCACTTCACCTCAGAGCAAGGCTCCTTTGGTTATTATCAGCGGCACCGTCACAGCACAGCGGCACGTGGACGATATTCTATGCCCCGTTTTGTTGCCCTCTCATGGCAATCCATCGCTGGAGAGTGAGAAGAGGAGTTTAGCGTTTAACGCCCCGTCGACAACGAGGTCATTAGAGATGGAGCATAAACTCGGATTTCGGAAGGATGGAGAAGGAAAGCCGCCGTTCCCTTTCGAAGGAACCATCTCGGTATTTTCCTTAGGCGATTTAGGGAAAAAATCAGGATGATCGGACGGGGGTTTGAATCATCGTCCTCCGGAAGGCGAGTCCAGTGTGCTAACCACTGAGCTACCCTGTTCGCTGCCAACCTGGGCTTATATTTCAGCAAGGCAATGCCCACCCACACATGGTGAGAGTTTTTACTGCCTGTCTTCATGCATGCCAAACCCTACCTTAGCCATCAATTTCATCAGATCTCTCCCCAAATGAAAAGTTTACAGCATTATGAGCATGCCCTTCAAGCAGCTCAGGATGTTGACGATCTAACACGCCAGTTGGACAGAATTTGGCACGATATCCCCCAGGAGGACAAAAAACAACTCTGTCAACCAATGCCAACCCGAATAACTGCTTGCATAAGAGCCAGAAGTTGAGAGGTGGCATGAGCCCCCTCTCATATTTCTATCTTACGATTTTCCTCTCTAATTGCATGCAGTGAAAAGTTGCTATTCCTTCACATGTGGGCTTCCCACGCAGTGTCTCTCGTCACCCGGGTGGTCCAGTGACAGGCGGGGTCTGCTGATCTTGAAGGGGTAGGCCGACGGGTGTGAGGGACTCGAGTGAATGCTTTCCAGACGCCGACATTGTAGAATAGCGGCGGAGACATGCTCGGAGGGGCCTGAAGTAGCGGCTGGGCTAGAGGTTCCGTTACTTCGTAGAAACTTAGCGAAAACACTTTCTGGCAGGCTACCAGCGAGGCGTGGGAATGAATTGTGTACCCAGGCAGTTTTGGCGGGCAAATTCCCGCGCTTTCTGCAAAATCGTAACTGTGATTGGCTTGCTCAGGGCATAACTCCGTGACGTAGCAAAATCGGCGCAGAAATTGGCGCCAAGAATCTCCATTGGTGGAATGGTAGTGCTCCAGCAATAGAGTGGAATTTTCCACCGGTTTTCGAGTTGCTGATTGGAACGGTTAACCACAGCCACTGTCGTAGGGGCGGGAATGTTCTGTGTTCGGTTTTGACTGTATCGGAGTTACTGTGTGACTTCGCTTGTGAAAATCAATCACTGTACCGTCAGTGATTGTGTGGTGAGCCTTCTTCGTCTCCCTCAGAGGCGCATTTGTATTGATAGGAAGTCTTTAGTCTGGAACAACCAGACCAGGACAATTTGTTTCGGGCCATACTCGCGACATTATCATCACCACGACGGGACGTCGAAGCAACCACCCATCGCTTCCAGTACGCCAGATCGTGTCCTTGCAGCTAAGAAGACAGCTTGGTAATGTACGTCCGCAGCACCGGCAAAGCAGGCATTTTTGCTAGTCGATAATCAGAGCTCAGCAGAATGCGCCTGTTCGTCTTTTCTAACTTTGTTCTATCTTGGGTGTTCATTGTCTGAGTTCTCACTAATGTAGCAGCAATTAATATTGGGTTAGCTGTGTGTCTCTCTTAAGATTTGAGCTGCAAGGAATTGGCTCCACATATCACTTCGTCATAAACGTCACAATCTAGTTTAGGGACAACTTCACCTTCACAGCGTTTATTTGAGTATCCAATTTGAGCCAATTTGATGTATTGTAAATGTTTCATGTGTTTTTGTTTATTATTTTGTGTTTAGTCTTAATAAATCGTATTGTTATTTTGGACAGAACTTTCATTCTGTTAATCGGTAGAGCAACCCTATCATTTCTCACTATGTTAATGAAACCTTCCTTTATTTAACTTATTTATCAAATTAAATTATTGCAGGTGCCAAACTCTTTTTCTACTCCACTTGCAGGGTTTGTTACAGTCAGTTTGCAAATCTTTTTAATCCATGTGCAGCAGCAAAAGTCGGGGTTAGAATAGGGGGGCTTAGAGCATCATTTACATATGTAGATTCTAGAAGAATTTAGTGTTAAATACACTGCTAGCCCCGGCACCTCCCATAAAATGGCGACCCTTAGCCTCGGATCTTTCCTGTGAATCGCTAATAAGCAAGCAGTAATATTAGTAGGGACACTCAGAATTTTTTTGCTTAATTTTTTATTGATTAATACCCAAGTTTTTTTTCCTGGTGGTTCCGCGTTTAGTTTAAGTAGCGGCGCATGATTACAGTTTTTGTTTTCAGTGTATATATTTTTTTGTTCATTGTTTTTTTGTGTTCCTTTGATGGTGTGTCCGTATCACATCACACTTTGTCGGGTTTGTGTGCGGTTTCTGTACCACAACAAATCGTGCATATAATTACAGCGTTGGAGCGGCGTTGTTGAAATTTTATGTCTATGTGTAAAAATATATGGAGTAGATTAATTTTATTGTGCAATTGTAGATAAATTTGTTTTTCATGAATGATAACGGGAAGTAAGGCACGACTATTATCGAGCGAAGCTAAAACATAAGAGGATAGCATAATGGATAAGGGGCAGTTTACTGACGGGAATAGGTTCGGAGATGAGATGGGCACATTTTCAGCAGGACAGGACGCCAGGGTCATTGACGAGGAAGGTGATTTGGACGCGATCTTAGAGCTGCGTTGCGGCCGTGATTATGACAGTGAAGTAGAGGATGAAACAGAGACAGGCACACAGGTCGAGTCGGTAGCAGAAGTTTATAATCAAACGAACGAGAGCAGACATGGGCTAGCTCGGCCACATGAGAGCTCTAGCGCCCAGGTGTCCAGAGTTACATCTCCCACGTTTGAAGAGGATCAAAAAGATGACGTAAACCCAATACTGAGCTTCCTACGATCAATGAAAGAAGAAGCTGACGAACAACGCAAGAAGGAGAAGGAAGAAGATGAGAAACAACGTAAGAAGGAGAGGGAACAAGATGAGAAACAACGTAAGAGGGAGAAGGAAGAAGGGGAGAAACAACGTAAGAGGGAGAAGGAAGAAGAGGAGAAACAACGTAAGAAGGAGAAGGAAGAAGTTGACGAACAGCGTAAGAAGGAGAAGGAAGAAGTTGAGAAACAACGTAAGAGGGAGAAGGAAGAAGAGGTGAAACAACGTAAGAAGGAGAAGGAAGAAGCTGACTAACAGCGTAAGAAGGACACTGAGGCAATAATTTCGCATGTAGGGGAAATTCGTGGGGAATTACTAACAATAAAGAAAGAATGTGGAGAAGTAAAACAAATGTCAATGGCTGCAAAAAAAAAACGGCAGCAATAGGGGCAATGAAAGTCGCGGAAGCAACTTCTAAACTCGCAGGGCGCTTGCGACGTACAACACAATCCCACTCAAAATCCCTAGCATTCTTAAAAACTCAAGGTAATATCGCGGTTGCGAACACCACGAAACGAATGGAAGAAGTAGAGAGTCGGATAGCAAAACTAGAGCAAAACGGGCACACGAGCACTGCGCGTTCGGATACCAATGATGGAGTACACAGAATTGTTTCTCCGAGGAAAAGCCCGCCGTGCTCTAGCCCAATGACCGAGTGCGGAACTAACAATGCACACGCAGGAACAGCGAGTAATAGCTCCAATAATTATAGCCCACTTAGGAGAGTGAATTCGGAGTGCCACTTCCACTGTGATACAGAGGTAGCACATCACAGTTATCAGCAAGATAGATCAGGACACTCAGCAGACGTGCAAGTATCGGAAACGAGTGACAACACCAGTGCGAGGATCAGACAGGATTTTGATCACAATCACTTCCTGTCGATACTAAAATTCCAGAAGTTCAAAGAAAATGGAGGGTCGATGCATCCGAAGAGCTGGGTGATGCAGTTTTCAAATTCATTACCGGCATCATGGCCAACCCAGGCAAAATTAGAATTCATGTATGGACACATCGAAGGCCAAGCCGCGGAAAAGAAGCGGGGTGTGGCAGTGACGTGTCGGACTTATCAGGAATCTGTTGGCGCATTCCTGCGGACCTACTGGTCAAAGGAAACGCAAGACAGGATGAAAGAGGAAATAATATTTTGTCCTGAACTGGAAGTGTCCGAGCATAGGAGCGCAACCAAATTTCTTGATGATTTACTCAAGAAGAATCAATTTTTAGATAGTCCATATAGCAACGGAGAAATCATTAAATTTTGCTTTTCCAAATTGCCAGTTAGGTACCAACAGACACTTGTCGGGAATTGTGGATCTGACATAGAAGCATTCAAGAGTCTATTGCGCGAACTCGAAGTAGTCTTTGATAAACAAGACGCAAAGGACAGGAAGAAGGGGCAAAGTAACAAATACCACGGGCCAGGGAGGGAGGACGACAACAGATCGCATAATCGCACTGGTCAGTTAGGAAACCAGGGTTACGGAAGTCAAGGTTACGCTATTCAAGGTTATGGAAACCAAAGACACGGAATCCAGAACGTCAGGGAGCAGGGTCAATCTAGACAAGGAATCTGGGATAGGAGGAATAACGAACGGCAAAGCGACCGTAATTGGAGAGAGCGAAACCAAGGGCAGCAGTGGAGCCAGGACATTGAAACTAGACCCGCAAATCCTAATGCACGTCAGAGGAGGGGGAGCTTAACAAGGGATTGACGCCAGACTAGTGCGAACACAGGCCGCCGATATTTCGCACGTAATCTCGGACCTGGCCAACTACGGATGATAAATTACGAAGATTTATCAGAAATCCTGCTCGAAGAACATAAAACAACTCCTCGACAGGATCGGCAGCCTCTTATCACAGTAGCAATAGCTAGTATGAATGCGATAATAGATAGTGGAAGCTACATAACAGCAATATCTGAGGCAGCATACAAGAGGTGCTCTCAGGAGATGGACTGGCCTGTCCTATCGGTTAAGAAAACCAAAATAAACGGGGCATTAGCGGGTAAATGTACGGAGGTCACCGAACAAACAAGACTGGAATTCTCCTGCCAAGGACACAAAATAGAGTCTAACTTCTGGATCGTGCCAAATCTGGCGATCGACATGATAATAGGAACGGACTTCCTAAATGAACATGAAGCGATAGTTGATCTAGGACGAGGTGCAGTGGTTTTGAGGAAAGGGAATCCCGTCCACATTAAGTTCGACGACCAGCTGATCCCAGCTCAACTACCGTCTAACTGTGTACGGATAAACTATGCGTGTCTGAAAGACAGAAAGGAAGAACAGGGCGACGTTGCGGGTAGGGGAGAGGACACGGATGAGAATGAAGTCGGAATAATGGGAGAAATAAAGGAGAAAATAGGAGAAAAAGTGGATGCAATAAAGAATATAAGGTGCGACCACTGCAAAGAACTTCATAAATTACTAGTAGAACATGCGGAGGTCTTCATTCCCAAGACAGGATCAATAAAGAACTTCCAATATGAATTCCGTGTACGTCCGCACAATCAGTTTCGTGTTCCACCCTACCCAATCCCCTTGGCATATCGACAGAATGTAGCAGCTGAAATTACGCGAATGCTGAGTGAAGGAATAATAGAACCTACGGCTTCAGCTTATAATAACCCGTTAAGAGTAGCCGAGAAGGCAGATGGTAGTATTCGTTTCGTCTTGGACTCGCGACAGATTAATACCATAATAGAACCCGAAACAGACAGACCGAAACGATTAGAGGAACTCTTACAAAACTTCTATGGAATACCAATCTTCTCATCAGTTGATCTAAAATCGAGTTTCTGGCAGATCGAGCTCCATCCAAATTGCAGACAGTACACAGCATTTTTAGCATTTGGAAGATGTTACCGGTTTCGTCGTCTATCATCTGGTTTGAACATTTCGTCTACCGTATTCATTCGGGGGCTGGACGGCATACTAAGCGATAATTTGAAACGTCATGTCACCTGCTATGTGGACGATTTGCTGATCGCGGAGAAATCTTGGGGAGAGCACAATGCGGTCCTCGGTGAACTCCTTGCGACATTCAAGGATACGGAGTGACTATCAATATCGAAAAATCGAATTTTGGGACGTCCTCTGTCAAATTTCTAGGACATATCATCACGGGTGAGGGCATTGCGCCAAATCCCGAAAAGATCGAAGCGATTGAAAAGTTTCCCATTCCTACGACAAAGAAGCAGTTAAGGGGGGTTCTTGAGGATCATAAAATTTTACAACTGCTTTATGCATGTCAAAACTTAGAGCAGTCCTAGGTTGCATCAACTTACAGGAAAGAAGATTCCTTGGGAATGGGATGAGGCGGCCGAATCCGAATGGAAAGCATTAAAATTCGCATTATTACAAGCACCCATCCTCTCACACCCTAATTTAGCAGAAGAGCTTTGCATAGTAACGGACAGTTCATACTCAGGTCTGGGTGTCATGGTGTTCCAAGACCATGTACATGAAGGAAACAAGGTGTGGAAGACAATTGCGTTTGGTAGCAGAGTACTAGCCAAGAGTGAGAGGAATTACTCAGTAACCGAGTTAGAGGCGCTGGCTATTGTATGGGCGTTTGAAAAATTCAGATACCTTCTGTTTGGTCACAAGACGAGGGTCTACACAGACCACAAGGCACTCGAGTTCATGATGACTGCAAAGCTTAATCAGAGGCGGCTCATTAGGTGGGCATCATATCTGCAGCAGTACAACTTTTCGATAGGATATATCCTCGGCAGTCAGAACATTATTGCAGACGCCTTATCACGGTCACCGATCAGATTTGAGCACAACATGCAAGAAGATCTGGAGGAAAATCACTACTGCCTTTTCTATATGCAGAAAGTGGCCTTTGAAAATTTTATTACCTGTAGTATGCAGGACATCAAGAAGGAGCAAGACAAGGACCCTGCCCTAGTGTTATTGAAACAGAAATGGATAGACAGAAGACACGCCACCATCAGGCAGTTCTACCTCTTGCGGAAAGGCATAATTTTCCACCGAAATTATGCCAATGACACTGAATGGGGGTATGCATCCCTGAACACCTAATAAACAAGGTTATATGGCATACTCACCTCAGCTATGGACACTTCGGACCACGCAAGTGCAATCTCAAGCTAAGGACCATGTGTTACTTACGAAACATGGAGCGTCGAATTCGGAGGGTACTGTTGGTGTGTAAAGACTGCCAAAAGACTAAGCCCACCACTGTGAGCATGCAGGCACCATTGTACCCAATCGTACCGACCAAATTAAGACAATTAGCGGCAATAGATTTGATGGGGCCTTTGCCAAGAACAAGAAGAGGATACACTTACGTATTAGTGTTTGTTGAACTAACGTCCAAATACGTTACCTTCACGCCACTGAAGAGGGCGACAGGACGAACTGTATCACGAGCCCTAATCTGGGATTTTCTACCACAGGTTGGTCATGTGAGTAGAATTATTTCTGATAACGGGCCACAGTTTAAGTCAAAAACATGGAGGGAGACGTTGCGTGGATGTAAAATTGATCCCATTTTTATATCTTCACACCATCCGAGCTCGAATGCTGCAGAACGGGTTATTAAGGAACTCAGAAACTTGTGCCGGTTGTACTGTAACAAACAGCACACGACATGGGACGTTTTCCTTAAAGACTTCCAGGAGGTGATCAATGAGGCACCCCATGGGATAGCAAAATTGGCACCCATTACAGTACTGAAAAACCGGATTCCTAAGGACTTGATAGCCGAGGTCGTAAACTTCCCACCAAGGGCGTGATCGCAGCACCAAGCCATAGTGGATTTGGCTCTCAAGAGGATACGAGCTGCAGCAAAGGTCAGGAAGAGACGTGCCGACAGGGGAGCTCGTCTACGACACTTCCAAATTGGACAAAGGGTGCTCGTGAAGTCTTTCCGGCTTTCGAACAAACAAAAAACGAAATGCCAAAAATTCTATTCTGTTTACAACGGCCCGTACCATATAAGGAGAGCAGCTCGCCACAATGCTTATGAATTGGAGACGCTGAAAGGAAAGAAGTCCATAGAACTCCACCACATCTCTCACATAAAGGAGTTTGTGGAATAGTAGTAGTGTAAGTGGTGTACATAGTAGAATGGGCAAATACATGAACCTTTCTTCGGGGAACAATAATCACTGCATTAATAGATTAAGATTGCTAAAGTATTAACACACTGCATTGTCTCGCATAAGAATTTACTGCTGCTATCCTTTTTTGTTTCTGTTCACGACTTCCAATGTCGATGGAGTAGGAGACACTACCTTTCCATGAGCAATGTTTTAGTCCTTTCCTGTCTGGTGTCCATGTTGAGGGATAATGATGAGTGAGGAGATGTCGCACAAACGGGCGCATACAAGAACGTGCTCTTAGAAGCGTTCTGAGAAGTCGTGATACGCTCCATAGCGGCCGCAACCAGTTCGTGAGACGTTCATACCAATGCTTGCAGGCACGCGTCAGTGCACTGCAAGATTGCGGTATATTGCGTGATTTCGAGGATGAACATGGGCAGTATAGTTTTTACAGTGATGCGCCAGCATCGTTGTCTTGCAAGTCGGGGTGAACCTGTGAGCGTTCGAGTCCAATGGTGCCCTAGACGGTAGAAATGCGGGCTTAAAGCCTACCATGCCAATGTGCTGCTTGGGGTTTTAGCGTGCTGCTTGTGACTGTCACAGGTGAATAACCAAGGAATTATACTTGGAGATTCGTGACATACTGTGTAGCTGGTGTGTGGTGGGTGACGGAATCCTCAACAGGAACCAGTCCTGGCTTGGTCATATTACATTGCCTCTGGAAAGGTGTGCTCTGATCGCGAAAACCGCATAACATAGAAAAAAGAAGTTGCAACTACAAATTTATTGTCTTGTATAGCCATGGCTAACCCAGTCTCTGGAGTTTCAGTGAGGCGTAGTGAGAACTCGGAGGCCATGTCGTACGGCGCGCACATCACTGTCATCAATAGTGGCGAGCAGCGAGATATCTCAGCGTAACAGGAACTATGTAAGAGTGTTGTATAGGGTAAAAAAAAATAGAGAGAATACCATATACTAGGATAAATTAAACTTTAGGATTTAACAATAACTAGATCCTTAATATTGTGGTGGTTTTCTACCACAAGTGTTTGGCGCGCGCCTGTTGGGATGCTATTTTTCAGGTCACCAAACCACAGACCCGAGATGGAGGGACGACGGGCGAGCGAAAGTAGAATAGTCGCATGTTCTTTATAGCACAGTAAAACTTCGACCTGCATAACAACATAATTTAGTCAAAAGACATAGAATGTTGGTCGTTGGCAAATGGTGGTTAATTCTTGAGCATGTCTACTGTCGATCTATATAATTAATAGTAATATTAGTGCGGGCCCGCACATTTAGTTGTTCATCCAATACCTAGCATCAGTTGTCACACACAATATACAATAGTGAGATCGGTCTCTACACAAATATCAAGATAAATTATTTCCATGTCTAGATTAGATACACCAAGAATTTGTTATAATGATAGCCATAGATTAATAACTATAAAAGTAAAATAAGAGTGTCTGAAATGACAGACGATCAATGTGTCGATTATGTAAATTTATTATAACATAGAAGGTCATGGGAAAAAGTTAGGCATAAGATTTTTGTCAGAATTGTGCAGATGACGGGTATCGTGGCAATGCAGAGGCCAGCCGGAACAAAAACAAGAGGTCTTCGGGTACCTGGAAGAAGGGGAGCATCAGCGCGCCACCTAACGAGAAGGGCGTGGGAGCGTCCGGTCCTGCAAGCTGACAGTCACCGGGCCGTATACCTGAGGGATTAGGTGGGATCCTCGCCGGGCCACAAGCGAAAGTGAGGCTGGCCGTTGACACTCACATGCGACCCACACGTGACAGCCAGCCAGCTCTCCGGACGCAGCAGCCGTTTGGAGGGATTCCCTGCGGCAGACCACGTTGTCATGAGTACACGAAGAAGATCACATGTGGTGTCAGAACCTGCACCTCATGTGCCTCAGGACAGAAAGGGACACTATATACTCACCTGTTTGGGTTTTTACAACTCACTAGCATTGGCCGATCTGCATACACAAAGCAGTATCATGCCACAATCTCTGACAAATGAATTGTCTCGTTTCTAACTTCTTCTCTCTATTAGAGAGCAGTTGTAGCAATTGTCGCTCCTAGTTCGATCCTGTCTGGATGACCTAACACACTTGTGGAGTCACTCCACGTGCCATCATCCCTCGTCGAACTTCAATATTTGGAAACGTAAAGTACTGTTTAGGGAGAGAAGAAATCTGGACTAGTGATGCATCCCAACTAGTAGACCTTGGAGACATTTAATCGACATGAGGAGAGCCTACCACTATGCCTTCCTACCGTACTGCTGTTATCATGTGCGTGGGTCTTGCTGCAATCTCAACAGAGTACTGCAGATGCTCCAGCACACCCTATTTCTGTTGCAACAACGTAGCAACAACACCTGACATTTAGCCCTATGTGATGTCAGTACTGTGGCCCCATCCCAAAAGCCCCCCTCCGATGCTCAAGACATGGAACCACGTGCATCAATGCATATGACTCAACATACCAACCCCCTCAGAGAAACTAACAAATTTGTGAAGTGCTTCGAATATTTCTAACAATGTGATTTAGTGCCTCATTCTCAGCACAGTCGTGAACATTGTGCAATGTGCACGTACAACTTGACGCCCCATGAACCATGTTTTTTTTTCTTAAATTTCTTTCTCTAGTGTTGTTTTTGTAATGTATGTTATACCTTGTATGTGTTTGTGTTTTACACTGTAATTCTTATGTAAGTGATAGAGTAGGGCGCACAAATTACAAATTACTGTATTGTTCTCCAGACCATGTTGTTTTTTTGTATTTTTGTATTTATTGTTGTGTGTATGCAAACAGTGTGCCTGAAGTCCCCATAAACTGAAGCAGATGCCACCCCTGTCATTGTGAATGGACCATCAGTTCAGGGAACATTTTGTAAAGGTTATTCTTGCTGCAGGGAGACAGAATGAATCGGAGGTTGTAATTAGATTCTGAAAGCTCATAAAGGGATTGTTAACTTAAATAGTATCATGTGTGAGTGAGTTCAGGTTAGTTTAATGATTCAAATTGTTGTAACATCTTGGGCATTTAATTGCGGAGCACTCCAACTCTGATTGTAAAGAATAAACTGCTCCATATTTGGCTCACATGCCCAAGCCACATTTAGAGTGTGAATGTCTGTGTGAATCGCTGTTTGGAAGGGGCTCCCTGGGTATGGATGTGTGATGTGAGTGTTAGAGTTCCATATTAAGAAGGTGAAGTTGGCTACATCAAAAAGTAAACCTCCCTCTATTAGCTGCATTTTTCAGTTGCAGTGATTTTTTTTATAGAGTGCGGCATGTGGAGTCAGTTTGCAAGATTGTTCTTGGGCGATTGACTCACTACCTTGCTCCTAAGTGAGCCAACCGCTCACCAGTTACAATCTAAAATGGCGTAGGGGCTATGAGAGGTGGCATGAGCCCTCTCTCATATTTCTATCTTACAATTTTCCTCTCTAATTGCATGTGGTGAAAAGTTGCTATTCCTTCACACGCGGGCTACCCATGCAGCGTCTCTCGTCACCCGGGTGGTCCGGTGACAGGTGGGCTCAGCTGATCTTGAAAGGGTAAGCCGACAGGTGTGAGGGAGTCGAGTGAATGCTTTCCAGACGCCGACATTGTAGAATAGCGGCAGAGACACGCTCGGAGGGGCCTGAAGTAGCGGCTGGGCTAGAGGTTCCGTTACTTCGCAGAAACTTAGCGAAAACACTTTCTGGCGGGCTACCAGCGAGGCGTGGGAATGACTTGTGTACCCAGGCAGTTTTGGCGGGCAAATTCCCGCGCTTTCTGCAAAATTGTAACTGTGATTGGCTTGCTCAGGGCATAGCTCCGTGACGTAGCAAAATCGGCACAGAAATTGGCGCCAAGAATCTCCATTGGTGGAATGGTAGTGCTCCGGCAATAGAGTGGAATTTTCCGCCGGTTTTCGAGTTGCTGATTGGAACGGTTAACCACAGCCACTGTCGTGGGGGCGGGAATGTTCTGTGTTCGGTTTTGCATGGGTGCTCTTGTGAGGTAGTCGGCTCTCGCCTTTCAGTCGGAGTAGGTTACAACACTGAGCTCTCGCTGCTCTGGACAGCCTGCCTTTCGTTGGCTGTCTAATATACTTTTATTTGATTGTAACTGTTTAACGAAGTTGCTGAAGTTTCGACTTCAACGTAACTTTCCGAGTACAGTTGGCAATTGAGCGTTCTGCGTACAAGCTGCGTATGTTGTCTGTCTTGGGCAGTTTTGGCTAAAGTTGACTTTATCGGAGTTACTGTGTGACTTCGCTTGTGAAAATCAATCACTGTACCGTCAGTGATTGTGTGGCGAGCCTTCTTCATCTCCCTCAGAGGCGCATTTGTATTGATAGGAAGTCTTTAGTCTGGAACAACCAGACCAGGACAATTTGTTTCGGGCTATACTCGCGACATTATCATCACCACGACGGGACGTCGAAGCAACCACCCATCGCTTCCAGTATGCCAGATCGTGTCCTTGCAGCTAAGAAGACAGCTCGGTAATGTACGTCCGCAGCACCGGCAAAGCAGGCATTTTTGCTAGTCGATAATCAGAGCTCAGCAGAATGCGCCTGTTCGTCTTTTCTAACTTTGTTCTATCTTGGGTGTTCCTTGTCTGAGTTCTCACTAATGTAGCAGCAATTAATGTTGAGTTAGCTGTGTGTCTCTCTTAAGATTTGAGTTGCAAGGAATTGGCTCCACATACCACTTCGTCATAAACGTCACAATCTAGTTTAGGGACAACTTCACCTTCACAGCGTTTATTTGAGTATCCAATTTGAGCCAATTTGTTGTATTGTAAATGTTTCATGTGTTTTTGTTTATTATTTTGTGTTTAGTCTTAATAAATCATATTGTTATTTTGGACAGAACTTTCATTCTGTTAATCGGTAGAGCAACCCTATCATTTCTCACTACGTTAATGAAACCTTCTTTTATTTAACTTATTTATCAAATTAAATTATTGCAGGTGCCAAACTCTTTTTCTACTCCACTTGCAGGGTTTGTTACAGTCAGTTTGCATATCTTTTTAATCCATGTGCAGCAGCAAAAGTCGGAGTTAGAATAGGGAGGGCTTAAGGCATCATTTACATATGTAGATTCTAGAAGAATTTAGTGTTAAATACACTGCTAGCCCCGGCACCTCGCAAAGTGGAATACGCATTATTGACTTGCTCAATTTGTGAAGCATTTTCTCTTGAACAAATTGTCCCATTGTTCTGAAATTTTAGTCACGTTTGGTCTGTACAGGTTCATCACATCTACCGATCCCGTCGCAATGTGGTTAAGTCCTTTGTGGTGCACCTTTTTTTTGGGTTATCGTGCATATTATAACTAAATTAAAAATACGGTCTAATCCAAATCTATTTTAATATAATTACGTTGTCTATGGTCAGTTGTATATGTTTATGACATTATAAAGACTCTCTGCTTTTTGTTTTCTAGTTTGTGTGTTTATGAAGTCTTATGGGACTTAACTGCTAAGGTCATCAGTCCCTAAGCTTACACACTACTTAACCTAAATTATCCTAAGGACAAAAACACACAACCATACCCGAGGGAGGACTCGAATCTCCGCCGGGACCAGCCGCACAGTCTATGACTGCAGCGCCTCTGACCGCTCGGTCAATCTCGCGCGGCCTTTTGTTTTCTAGTACTGTTCTGCAAAAGTTCTATGTTTATTTAACCCTGTCTCTCACACGTGAGGGGCGTTTAAAGGTATGTCTGTTAGTACACCCCTCAGGCTGTACCAGCTCCTAGCCAGGTGACATTGTCTCAGTCTCTGCGTGTTGTACTGTTGCGCTGCATTGTCAGACGATCAGATGAGGTTATGCATATCGGCTGAGAGCCAGGAATCCCCATCCACACTTTCTTTCCTCGCAGCGCTCCGTTTCATTGACAGTTCGTCCTAAGCTACCTCATTGTGTTGCCATGATCTCCATTTCCTTATGTTTCGTGGACACATTATCTGATAGAAAATAAATGGCTCCGAGCACTATGGGACATAACATCTGAGTTCATAAGTCCCCTAGAACTTAGAACTACTTGAACCTAACTAACCTAAGGACACCACACACATCCATGCCCGAAGCAGGATTCGAACCTCCGACCGTAGCGGTCGCGCGGTTCCATATTGAAGCGCATAGAACCGCTCGGCCACATCGGCTGGCTATTTGACAGAAGTCAAGGACTTAGTTGGGTGATCGTAGCAAAGTTGCAATGTCACGTTCTTGACATAGTCAGTCCTTCAAGGGCGAGAGTCAGTAAGGATTCCAATCAGTGACCCAAAACCAGAACAAGTAGTGCATAGTGGCTGACGCAGGAAGTGCGGCGCTCTACTGTAAACAACATTGTAAGAAGAGCTGGCTGGCTGACCTTGGTAGTGGTGTCACAAACAGCGAAGGGTGAATTTTGCTCTGTCCATCTTAAGATAATCATGGTAATCAACGCCGCCCATTTTTAGTAATGCTATTGAATTTTCTTTCAAACAGGAAGTTAACAATACAAGTTCGAGTTAAGTTGTGTAATATACTAACTACACAGGCCAAAAAGTCAACAACCTCGCAGGAGACACCGTACTAATGTCGTCTAATATCGCCTGCAGCCTTGATAATGACCTCAGTTTGTCGAGGAAGAGAGTCCACAAGTTTCTTCAGGTACACAATATCAAGCTGAAGCCACTCACTGGTGATTACCATCTGTAATGATAGAACTGTCGGCGGGACATCAGACTCTAATTTTCCTTCTTTCCTTCGTTGATTAGATGCAGCAGAGCTATCAGATTTCAGGGATGCTGACTGCTACGTTTCATGCGCACTTCCAAATAGTCCTACACATTGGGTATGGGGGTCAGAATATGGTGATTTAGCATACCAATAGCGATGTGATAAAATGTCCGAGGGTTGGTCAAACAAGAAGACAGCTATTGTCATGTTGGAAGACAGAAGTATCCACAACACACTGATCATGAAAATCTAGTTGAAAGGGCAACGCGTGGTCATAGAGAATGTTGAAGTAATCATCGTCGTGAGCGTTTTGTTTTTGAACTTGAATTATGAATTTAAGAGAATGTTTGTAAGGTAGAACTTAATGTGACTTGAACTAGATGTTATCTAAAGACACTGAGTTTATTTCTTGATAAAGACTAAACACTAGTTTTAATATGAATGTACTGACTGAGAATTGTGCCCTGAAATTGATATATTTTAAGTTAGCCCTGTGATTATGCATACCTGTCTCGCATCTCGTGAACTCATACAACAAAGAACTTCCTCCATACAATGAAATAATATATATTTGTGTTGCTGCTTGTGGTATGTGCAGCGTTAACTGCTGAAAACGTACGTAATTACGACCTTGGGGTACCATGGAAAGCGATATGCGGATAATCATTGTTTTAGATTTGAAGAAGCCACTAAAAAGTATTGTAAATCTCTATATTGTGAACAAAATTGTCAAAATCAGTGGGGATTGAAATTACAGATGCTAATTGTGTACACACGGCCAGTAGCTGAAGGCACACAGTGTTTGACCACATGGCACTAAGATACACCAAGTTATACGTCAGCTGTGGTTACAAAATGCACCGAGAAAACACATAGAGGGCAAGTACAGGATGTTATAAAAAATACAAGAAATGAGGATGTCCACATGGATCTAAACACGTGTTGAATTACCAGCCGGCGCTAAGCAAAATACGATTCATATACATAACTGCCACCAATTGCAATTTTAGCACCCTGGACTCGGATTCGGGAGGACGACGGTTCAAATCCGCTTTCTGCCATCCAGATTAAGATTTTCTATAATTTAATAAATCGCTCCACTGAATCGTTCCGAGCTTGTGTTCGATCTCTAATGACCTCGTTGTCGACAGGACGTTAAAACCAAATCTTCGTTCCTCCCTTTTTTAATTGCAATTCCGCAATCATAATACGGCCGAATATTGGCTTTCGTTGTAATTGATAACTAACACAAAGAGTGACAGTGGTGAAGGAAGATAGTGGGCCTACGAAACAAACGTATTTCGGCAGTACAGGCCCACGTGCTTGCTGTGAAGCATTTAGAACAGTGGTCCTCAAACAACTTTTCTGAAGAGCCAATAGCGACATTGAGGGCCGGCATCTAGGACCGTACATCTACCGATGTTGTTATTAATTGGTAGCCTACAGAACTTAGTATATTTTGAGCTCCCCAGTAGAGTAGCTGTAGCGAGGGTGCGATAAGCTGGCCGTCGGCCCCCAAGTGCTGATCGTTAAAAGTCGGCACCATTAGAAATATTTCATGTTGACTATTCCGTGTTTCAGACTGCTGCCACCCTCAGTGACCCCAAAGTTCTGACGCTGTAATTACCTGACGAAATGCTGTGTTGTCTGTTTGAGCGGTCGTTAATTGATTAATAACTGTAGTTGTACTTATATTTAAATGCGTTATGAGGCACAATCACAAATGTTTACTAAAAGTTTTGAATCTGATTTTTGTTCTTGTCATTGCGTTGTATTACAACAGCCTTAATTAATTGCTACAAATACGTACCACATTTGAAGATGACCGTATGCATAGTTCAAAATGGTTCAAATGGCTCTGAGCACTATGGGACTTAACTACTGTGGTCATCAGTCCCCTAGAACTTAGAACTACTTAAACCCAACTAACCTAAGGACATCACACACATCCATGCCCGAGGCAGGATTCGAACCTGCGACCGTAGCAGTCGCGCGGTTCCGGACTGCGCGCCTAGAACCGCTAGACCACCGCGGCCTGCGTATGCGTAGTACACATTCACGAATCCATGTTACTTCCTTGTCGACATTTATACCATAGAAGCTGGTCGGTGTGAGTCACTTGATTTGTAGGTAAGGGGAGACAAACAATAAAAATTTTCTCTACTTGCCTCCTCTATCGCTCCAGAGGCGGCGCTATTTACCCCTTTGTCCCTGAGGTAACAGTCTTACTTTAACTCACTTTGTAATGCTATTGTAAATATAATACTGCCATTAATCTGTATATTTTAAATCTTTTTTTGTTCCGTAATAATTTTGAAAAATTATGCTATAACGAGAGTAAGCTTTGTTTAGTGTAGTTTATCTGTTTAAAATAACCTCTTTGACGTAGGTGGAATATATGTATTAAACATGTTTTGTAAATAATTATGTAATATTTCAAGTACATCTGTAATTAATTATGTCAATTTTGTACGTATATGCTGTCATGCAATTGTAGATGGTTCATACTTAGGGTTTTTGTAAGCGAAAGTGTAAATTGAAAAGGTGTAGTGATCATAGGTAGAACGGAACTCCGTTCTGTAGTGAAATGGAAAAGGTGGTGTGGCGCGCGAGTGAGAATTGGCGCGAGAGTAACACACAGTCGGTAGCTGCCCTGCAACTAGTGAACACGCATTACGTTGGTCAAGCACGAGAGGCCCCGAATTTATCCGAAAGGCTGAGTTTTTGGCCTCGGACGTGTTCTACATGATTGGCGCAGTACGGCAATAAATTAATAGCTCAGAAATTTGCAATTTTATCGTCGCCACCAAGAGGAAGACAGAGCTATATACATCAAGACCCGTACCTGCGCAATGTTACTACGCAGCACCGCCTCACGCCACCTTCGACATCAGTAACAGGCAAAGTACTTTATTTAGAAGTGTATCACAGTATGAACCATCCATCTTCAATCAGTGGAATAAAAGTGTTAAATGTACCGTTGTGTTTATCTGTGATTTTCCTGTGTCGTCTACCTCAGTAGGGTCCTTACCTAAACGAATTTATTCCGAGTATCCTGATGTTTATTGAAGCTTGAATAATAGTAAATTACTGGCAAGAGTACTGTTTTGGTAGTAAATTCTGAAAGTCGTTATTAAATACTAAAGTTTGCACGTATCAGTTTAAGGGCCACCGCTTTGCGTGACCATGAGGATAAGTTTTCAATAGTATTTTTGAAAGTAAAGTAACATAATTGTTTAACTGCAACAATCTTAACAGTAATTGTTCGTGTTGCTTCTCCATGTCAAAGAAAGCGAGACAAATATTGGTGTTAGTAAAACGTTAACAAATAACAGTCCTAAAGAAATGAAATTTAGTCGTGTTATATAATAGTGTTGGTCATATGAATGATAGCTGTAAGTTTAATATTTTTTTGTATCCTTAATGAAACATATGTGTGTCTTCTTTAAATAATTACTGAAGTATAGTGATAAATTCCCCAAGTAGCAGAAAGTGGGATTAATAGTACTTACTGCCAAGTGACCGTAGTAAGTGAAAGTAGTTATTTATTCAGTGTCGGAAATTGACTTCATCTTTTTGTGTAGTCACTGTGCCAGATTTAGGCTGGCGGCCGTTTTATTAAGCGAAACAGTTTATTGTTATAATTGGCTTTGTCTGATAAAAGGTTTCCAAAACTAATTATTCTCACTGCTTTTCCCCCAAACTGTATGATTCGGAGAAAAATAGTTCGATACTTTACCATTGGGTTGAACACGGTTAAAATATCTCTTCGAGAGTCGATGGTTTGGAGTGTTAGTGCTGCGTGATTTTGTGGTGGTGTTCCTGCCGCTACTTACTGCACAGTTCTGACACTCCGAATCGCGAATCTTCCGTCTTTACAGTGGTAGAACTTAAACGTTCTGGTACCGTATTGACGAGAACGCGAAAGTACCTTTAAAACTTCACGGCCGAATTCACCAGCATCAATTAAAATTAAACAAGTCTTAATATATTACTGTCACTGCAAGTATTTTTGTCTGTTAATGAATAGGAAAACTGCACTCTTACGAAGCTTACCGTTTTGCATATGCCTGTCAGTCGCTAGATGCTTGTTCTTATAAAATACGACTGAGAACCGCGGGCCACACGAATACTTGATTCGGGCCCCATGCGGGCCGCTGGCCGCAGTTTGACGACCACTGGTCTAGAAAGACTTGAGTGACTGTGAGTTCGTATAGCAAAATTTGCAACATTTGCGCCGGCCGGAGTGGCCGAGTGGTTCTAGGCGCTTTAGTCTGGAACCGCGCGACCGCATAAGGAAATGGAGATCATGGCAACACAATGAGGTAGCTTAGGACGAACTGTCAACGAAACGGAGCGCTGCGAGGAAAGAAAGTGTGGATGGGGATTCCTGGCTCTCAGCCGATATACATAACCTCATCTGATCGTCTGACAGTGCAGCGCAACAGTACAACACGCAGAGACTGAGACAATGTCACCTGGCTTGGAGTTGGTACAGCCTGAGGGGTGTACTAACAGACATACCTTTAAACGCCCCTCACGTGTGAGAGACAGGGTTAAATGAACATAGAAATTTTGTAGAACAGTACTAGAAAACAAAAGGCCGCGCGGGATTAGCCGAGCGGTCAGAGGCGCTGCAGTCATAGACTGTGCGGCTGGTCCCGGCGGAGGTTCGAGTCCTCCCTCGGGTATGGTTGTGTGTTTTTGTCCTTAGGATAATTTAGGTTAAGTAGTGTGTAAGCTTAGGGACTGATGACCTTAGCAGTTAAGTCCCATAAGATTTCACGCACATTTGAACATTTTGAAAGAGAATGCTGTGCTGTGTTGCGAAAATGTGTCGTTCCGCTAACTTTCGACAGGAAAATATTTAAAGCATTGGACAAATGGTTTCCCTATTATATTCTTCCTCTCTATACACGGTTTTAAACAAAAATTGTATACACAACAATGTGCTCTTTTGTTTTCTTCTTCTTCGCAGGCAGTTTTAACAAGAAATAGGAAAGTAGTATTTACTGTTATTGTCTAATGATTAGAATACAGGAAACAGAATCTGAATCGTCCGAAACATTTTAATCATACCCATTCGCAGATTATAAACATGCGAAATACTATCCTTACAAACCAGGGAGCTGGAGAGGTCTCTCTCATACCCCGTGTACCAGTTATACCAAACGATTTTCCTAATCATTTTAAGCGACGTCAACTCCTAATCAAGGTTTCGTTGACAATAACAATAAACAAGGCTGAGGGTCAGTGGGAAGGTGGAAAGGAGATGTGCGGAGAAGGGAAGGTGGGTGAGGAAATGGACAGAGAGAAATGGGTCTAGGAGATGGACAGAGAGGAGGGGGACAGAAGGAGATTAAGACGTATATCCAGTTCCCATACATATTTAGCAATTGCAAAGCATTGCCAGGTTCGCTAGTTATCGTACATAGCGCCACCTTTCACTGCTTAATGCTCTTGGTAACCTGACTGAAATGTTCCAAATCATGGTATAAAAAACACCATAGAATCACCTCCGTCCTGAACTAAGTCCTCCATACATACCGGGTTAAATGCCTCATAGGATCGTCGGTGCAGTCAACGCCTAGCATTATCTGAAAATAGAGACCATCGTGACTTGTTGGACGACGGTATACAAAAACACAGACCATCGCGACTCGTTGGACGACAGTACACAACGCCAGTCAGCTACCACCCACATTCTGTGTTGCTTGGCAGACTGAAGAGCCGGTCGTTGTGGCCGAGCGGTTCTAGGCGCTACGGTCTGGAGCCGCGCGACTGCTACGGTCGCAGGTTCGAATCCTGCCTCGGGCATGGATGTGTGTGATGTCCTTAGGTTAGTTAGGTTTAAATAGTTCTAAGTTCCAGGGGACTGATGACCTGAGAAGTTAAGCCCCATAGTGCTCAGAGCCATTTGAACCATACTGAAGACTGGCAGCTCATGTGTCACTGTGAACATTGGCATTTTGCGAGGTACTTGACTCGAAATGTCCATTGCATACAGTTCCTTTCGCAATATTCGATCGTAAACTTGTCGAGATGGGTCTGCATACACTAACAGCAGCAAATGTTTTCGAGTTTAAAACCGGCTGTCAGAGACAAGGTGTGACACGTGTCTCCGATCCCTATGGCTTAGGAAGGTTTTACGACCACTGTTCTTCTGCCATGTTACATGACTGAGAATGATGCAATTTTCCTTATAGACAGGGTGAATTGTCTACGGTGATACACGAACAAACTGGGCAACTTCATTCGCAACATAGCCTCGAGTATGTGCAAACACGATAGCTCATTTCAGCCGTAGTGGTACGTCTCTGCATCCACCACATCTGCGTTTATTCGATACAACCAGCAGGCACATACTCACCACCTTATAGCCATAACTTACGTCAGTGGTGGAGTATCACATGTCCGCCTGGTAACAGTTCATTATCTACAGGGCTCAAAAGCGCACAGTGTGTATTTTTATGGTTGTGACTGATATTTTATCCAGTAAGCTTATAAAAGTAAATTGTAACACGTCTTTGTTTCCAGCAACAGTATCGTGAAACACGGGCGAGCAACCGGCGGCTCGCAGGGCGGATGCGGCCCGCGAATTGTTTCAGTCCCGCTTGCGGAAGAAACTCATGGAAGAGAGCGAGGGGGTCGCATTGTACTCCTCCTGCGACGCATTTTTGATATTTCTGTCGACGCTTAGCTCGCCATTGGTCTACAACTCATGACGCAGACCAGTGAAATTTCGGCTTACCTTGCGCACGCTCAATGCCCTTGGATTTTGACGACAAAGAGAAAATAACTTCCCAGTCGGCGCGTGAAGTTACCGGCTAAGTGCTCATGTGCGTGCGAAGAGTGGGAGAATCAGCTCACAGCTTTGAAGGGGTTGCTGGGAGAAGTATTTTCGCCTCTGGATCAATGCTGAAAACACACACACGTTATTTACTGCTTTCAGCCTACGTCTGTGATACACACCAATAGATCACGAATGTTTGTAGTAGGCGACAATCCAGGGAAATTACAGACTACTCGCGAATTGCACCGATTTGAATAACGGCAGCAGGGGCCATAACTTGGTGAAAAAATTAGCTATCGCTTGTCAGTTCACTCGTAAAGTTTTGTGCTAGTTGTTTATTGATTTTGTGAAAGTTTTTTGGTACCTCATTACTGAGTTCATTCCAGAAAGTCTGGCATTAAGATGAGAAAACTAGATTTCGAATGTCGTCAATTCAAGGAGAAACGGACGGAGGATTATTTGTTTACCGTGTACAAAGGTAAACCTGTTTGCTTGTTGTGTAGTGAACACTATCTGTTGTGAAGAGAGATAATATGAACAGGTATTTTTGTACTAAGCATTTCTCAACAAGGCTTTGCAGGACAATATTACAGAAAGGCGAAGTTAAAATACCAATTTCCAATTTTGACGCGGAACAGCAAATGTTTGCCAAAACGAGGACACAGTGTAACTACTAGTTTTAAGCTTGCTTCATAATAAGTAGAGAAATTTGCAAATCGTTAAAGCGAAAGATAATTCGTGAAAGAGTACCTCTGGGCTAATGCAGATGTGTTATGTCCCGATAAAGAAAGAAAGAGAATGCAAACAAATAAGTTTATCGACATGAACAGTTGTTCGACAAACTGCTATGATGGCCGATGACACAAAAAGTTTGTGTAACGTACTACCACATTCGAAATATTTGTGATCGCTTTGGACGACAGCGCTGGCTCATCAGATACAGCTCAGTTAGACATTTTTGTTGGTGGTGGAGATGTGGAGTGCAATATAACGGAGAAATTATTAACATTACAGCCATTGAAAGGAACCACTACTGGTGAACGTATTCTTGATGAAATAAAAAGACTCATCGAAACTTTGAATATGCAGTCGAGTCAACTCGCTGTAGTTGGTTCTGATGGAGCACCTGGGACGGTCTGTTCGCGAAAAAGTTTTATTAGCATATTTAAAAAATGTGCTGAAACAAATATTGAGAATCCCAATTTAACAATTCTTCGCTATACAGCATTATTCACCAACAAAGTTTGTGTGCGACCAGCGAGCCTAAGTAAGTATGTGAATAAGGCTTGTGGGTCACCAGAGGTTGCCCATGCCTGGTCTACCATAAAAAGTTCCATAACACGAGATCGAATATTTACAGAACTGGAAACTATCTTTAAAAACGTCAAATTCTTAGTTAAAGACATCAATCCAAAACACAGAGAAATAAAGAACTCGTTCGATGTTCAAATCGTTATCAAAGCCACTCATTACGGAGTTTGCACCGAGTGAAGTGGCGCACCTGGACTCAAATTTGGGAGGAAGGTGGTTCATATCTGGGTCTAGCTATCAAGATTTAGGTTTTCAGTGATTTCCCTAAATCACTCGGCCAAATGCCGATTGGTTTCTTTGAAAGAGCACGCCGATTTCCTTCCCCATCCTTGAAACAATTCGAGTATGTGCTCCATCTGTAATGACCTCGTTGTTAATAAAACCTTAGACCCTAATCTTCCTTACTTCCTTTATGGAATGAGCGTCTCGAGTCTCCATTACGATTCTTGTTGAGAAGAATGACTTCACTGCCATTGGCGATATACTCCTAGCACTGTGAGACTAATGACTATTTGCTGGTGCCATGTAATCTCCGTCCAACATCTCAGGTACAGTGGATATAAGCAACTTACACTCCCAGGGCGATTATCATTATATGTCAAAATCTTGTATCGAGAATCCTCAAGTTCTGAGGATTTCTAACTGCAGCTTTCCCTTACAGTCGCAGGTCTTGGACTATGATAACGGTACAGGGAAGCAATAGTGTGTGGAAATATATTGAACCACACACTTCAGGCGGGAAATCTCTAGATTACTTAGGATTTTTCGAAAATATCCGTTTTATTTCATTGCACTCTGTGGAGAAACTTGATGTAAGCAAATTTTAGATTGTCGGAAAAGTGGACGAAAATGATGCTTGTTATACAAGAATGTCATGTATTAGTGCACAGAAAGCTTAGCTTTTTATGTCATAATTTAGAACATACCATTTATCATACTATAACAGATAGAACTTAGAAGCAACGTGACCTATTGGTAAGATTTTTTTTCAGTATGAAGCTACTGTCTTAGATACATCTGCTACAACTATTAACAACAGGTTATGTCAACTGCAAACATTAGGTGGTAGTAGATGTGAATTGCCAGAATGGCCCAAAATTTTGGGGCCGTCAGCAATTTTGATCCACTACTGCTGAAAACCTTTTGGTTCTAAAAGTGGGGCCATTCAACTCAATCTATTAAATAAAATTTAACTGAATTTCATGAAATAAATAGTCAGAAAATGTATAAATTTTAACTGATGTTAAAATGATTGAAAAAATTAAAAATCTCACACATGAGACATTAAAATTTCTAATTTTTAACTTTTTCAGAAACTAATAATTTTTTATTTCGCTTTTATGAAAACTAATAATTTTTTATTGTCATTTTTAAATGTCTGATAACTTATTCATTTTTAAAAATCTTATAAATTATAACAAATAAAAATATGACTAAAAGATGGGAATATTAATTTAGAAAAAATATTTTTGGTGAAAAAATAATAAGCCAAGAGGGAAAGAAGTTAAGTGTCATATCTGCAAATCTTATTTTAAATCACTTTTAATTATAGAATGTTTGAAAAGTAGAGAACTTAATGATGTACTGAAAGTTTTAAATAATTTTATGGTGAAGATACACATGAATTTGAATTCTATAGTTATAATAAAAATTGTTAGAAATATAGGAATAAACTGAAAAATCACTCTCTTCCTTTTTTTATAACTTCAAAAAAGTTTGTGAACTATTATGTAAATACATATATTGATGAAAAATGTTATTTTATTTTGATGAAATATTTACCTTAAGTATAACAACATTATATTTTTTCTGTATTGTTTTTAAAATATTCTCCTTTAATAGCTGAAAGACTACAAATATTTTTAAAAATTCTCTATTAAAATTGTATACTGACACTGTAAGTTAAATTCTTTTTCCATAAAAATTGTATAAGCAAAATTATCATTAAGAATTTTATCATTAAAAGTAGCACATAATTTCATAGTTGTTTTTTGATTTGCCATAATATTTTTGAGTCATATTTGCAACATGAATGTGATGATTTCTAAGGAAATTATGTGGATATATATCAATATCTCCCTTTAATTGTGTTACTCACTTAATATCAGGAAATGAAATTTATGATTTGAAAAAAATTATGATGGGTCCTTAATGCACATTTCTTGAGGAAAAATTTCATTTCTTCCATTTTGTAGATAAATATTCTATAATTTAACATTATCAAATAATGAAGAATTAAACAACTGATTATTTTACTTTTTCTGTAAAAAAAACAACAAAAATAAAATGAGGCATGTGAAATTATACTGAATTACAATTATTTCTTATATCTATTTAAAAATTTTTTTTATTGCTCAATCTTTAGATTTACATAGCCTGTAATTCAAAGAAAGATACTGGTATATCTGGATTTTTTAATCTGTCTTGTTCAAGTTCATAACTGGGATCATGTTTAACAATAGACATTCTAATTTTCATATTTTCGATAGCAATTTCTCCTTGATTTGGTGTTGTATCTTTATTTTTACTCCAGCATCATTTTTATCAAACCATCTAGGAACAGCATCTCTAGCACTAGAACTTAAGTGTAAATAACAGTTAAATTTCTTTCCCACGTAATGTCTTTATAGTCTTTAAGAAAACTGCCAAACATTTCTAATGGATGAAGTACTTCATTTTCTTTGGTTTCTATTTTACCATTATTAAGTATATGTCTTTCCATATAAATTGTGTCAGAAAAGATAAATCAGATTTAATGAAATTGATGAGGAAATAAAAGGATGTTCTATTCTTGATAAAATATTTCCTTTTTTTATAGTTACAGATCAAGCAATTCTGTAACATAATTATCAATTAACTTTTTATTAATTTCCAACATGGGTAAACTCGTCCATCAGTTTGAACAGTTTTAAAATTCATATACAATTGAGCATGATTTGGAAGAACCCAATCATCTCCCATACTAATATTAATTTCTATATTTCTATTAGGTATATTTAAATTATCTTTACTTTTTCATTAACAAGAAAGGAATAAACCTGATAGCACTCTACTTCGTTCATTTACAAAGATAAAAATTTTATAAAAATTTAATAAAAATTTAACAAACATTTATAAAAATTTAATTAAACGTCTTATTAAAAAATTTATAAGCTCCAACCATGCCAATGGCCTTGCCGCAGTGGTAACACTAGTTCCCATCATATCACCAAAGTTAAATGCTGTCCGGCTGGGCTAGCACTTGCCTGGGTGACCATCTGGTCTGCCAAGCACTGTTGGCAAGGGGGGATGCACTCAGCCCTTGTGAGGTAAACTGAGGAGCTACTTGATTGAGATGTAGCAGCTCCACTCTTGGAAACTGATATATGGCTGAGAGAGTGGTGTGCTCACTGCATGCCCCTCTATATCCACATCCAGTGAGGCTTATGGCCTGAGGATGGCACGGCTGCCAGTCGGTACTGTTAGGCCTTCATGGCCTGTTCGGGGGGAGTTTAGTTTAGAATCCCCTACCATTATCATCGATGCCTATTCCCTATTTTTGTTTTCGATACATTATTCCTATAACTGTGTTGCTGCTAATTTTTCACAAAATAAAGCATCTACTGCATACATTCTTTCTTTTCCCATTAATTGCATTTCTTTATCTGCTTCATATCTTTTTTCTAAATCTTTATCAACTCTATATGCAATATCACATTTCTAACAAATTTCATCTAATGGATTTGTTCCTTTATCACATCTAGCTTATATTTCCTCTAATTATGTTCCTGGGCCACAACAATTATAAACAGGAACATGCATTTCAGAAATCAGTTTGTTAATTAAAATATTAACTAATACTTATCCGTACTGTTCTGATTTCCAAAATGTGTGATATAAATTATTCACAAATCTAATTAAATCAGGTATTCCACTTGGATCATTAATAATAAAACCACTAAATATATTTGTAAACATTTTTGTTATTCCAACATTGTCATTATAATAATATTTATTCCAGTTAGTTATTCTCTATGAATGATTGTTAATCTATCAATTAAATCTCCAACATCATTCATCTAAATATATACAATTTGTTTTTCCATTTATTTCATAATTAATAATTCACCAATAATTTCATCTTCACTTGAATCTAAATTTACTGATAATTAAAATAAATAAACATAAATAGTTTTTTCAAATATTTATATTCATTACCTGTACTTGATTTTATTTTATTTGGGTTATTACCATAACATAATGCACATAAATTATATAATATAGCTGCATAATTCGATAAATGAACTGGACAAAACATTTTATTCATGTCATCTGTAGTAATTTATTTATTAGTTGATAGATTCTTTAATCTGCCTGTTTCTCTATATGTTTTATCACCAACTATTAATTTACAACCATTAAATTTTACTGGTAATTTGCCAACAAATTTAAATGTACTGGCAGGTCTTAATCCGAAAACTGAACCTTCACTATTATTGATACACTATGTGATCCAAAGTATCCAGACACCTTTCTGAAATTGACTTACATGTTCATGGCACCCTCCATCGCTAATGCTGGAATTCAATATGGTGTTGGCCCACCCTTACCCTTGATGGCAGCTTCCACTCTCACAGGCCGACGTTCAATCAGGTGTTGAAGGTTTCTTGGGGAATGACAGTCCATTTTTTATGGAGTGCTGCACTGAGGACAGGTATCAATGACCGCCAGTGAGGCCTGGCAAGAAGTCGGCGATACAAAGCACCCCAAAGGTGTTCTATAGGATTCAGGTCACGACTCTGTGCAGTTCAGTCCATTACAGGGATTTTATTGTCGTGAACAACTCCGCCATAGGCCGTGCATTATGAACTGGTCCGCAATCGTGTTGAAAGATGCAGTCGCCATCCCCGAATTGCCCTTCAACAGTGGGAAGCAAGCAGGTGTCTAAAACATTAATGTAGGCCTGTTCTTTGATATTGCCACACTAAACAACAATGGTTGCATGCCCCCTCCATGAAAAACACGACCACACCATAACACAACCACCTCCAAATTTTACTGTTGGCACTACACTCATTAGCAGAAGACGTTCATCGGGCATTCGCCATACCCACACCCTGCCATCGGATCGCTACATTGTATACCGTGATTTGTCACTCCATGCAACGTTTTGCACTGCTCAATCGTCCAATGTTTACGCTCCTTACACCAAGCAAGGCGCCGTTTGACATTTACCTGCGTGATGTGTGGCTAATGAGCAGCTGCTCGACCATGAAATCCAATTTTCCTCACCTCCTCCCTAACTGTCATAATATTTGTAGTGGATCCTGATGCAGTTTGGAATTCCTGTGTGATGGTCTGGATAGGTGTCTGCCTATTACACATTACAATGCTCTTCAACTGTCGGCGGTCTCTGTCAGTCAACAGACGAGGCCGGCTGGTACGCTTTTGTGCTATACGTGTCCCTTCATGTTTCCACTTCACTATCACATTGGGATGTTTAGGAGTTTGGAAATCTTGCGTACAGACATATGGCACAAGTGACACCCAATCACCTGATCACGTTTGAAGTCTGTGAGTTCAGCAGAGCACCCCATTCTGTTTTCTCACGATGTCTAATGACTACTGAGGTCGCTAATATGGGGTACCTGAGAGTAGGTGGCAGCACAGTGCACCTAATATGAAAGACATATGCTTTTGGCGATGTCCAGATACTTTTGATCATATAGTTTATTTTCTGGCATGGTTTCACTTACATCTATTTTTTAATATGTGACACTTATTCTTTATCTTCAAACTTTTTCCTATCTTTAGTCTCTTCTTCGTATTATTCAATGAATCTTGTATTTCTTTTTCATCTAAATTATAATCTCTATCATATTGTTTGACTGTTGGTATGTCATTAAATTTTTGTAGGTAATGGCATTGATGATAATAAGGAACAATTTGTTATGCAATTTCTTTATAATCTTTAATTGTGGTTAATAATTCATCTCCTATATATCTCCGACTGTATCAGTAACAGGTATATTTTCATATTTGATTCTAGTGTGTTTTTCATTTAAAATTTTTCTTTTCATTGTACCTTTATTTTTATATTCCGCTTTGCGTTTTTAACTGCTACTGAGTCATGTTTTGCAAACATTTATTGAGGATAAAAACATATTAATATTATTTTTAACACTAATGTATAACATTAGTTTTAATATTTTACATTTATGTTAATAATTTAAGTTTTTGTTTTTTTTTGAATCTTTAATTTTGTAGCTCTATTTTCCTTCATTAATTGTGTTTATCATATCTGTTGTAATAAATCCAAATTTACCATTATTCCAACTAATAGTACACATTTCTTTAAAAGCATCAAAAATTAAATCGCCACCAACAATTTCACTTTATATAAAATTTAAATTTGTATCATTTTGTCTTAAAATATTTATGAAATTGATATCACCTGCTTCTAATTGTTGTGGTATCTTCGAATATATTTGTTTTTTTATTACCCCACTCTATTCCTTTATATCTTCCTCTTAAACATATTGTTTAACAATACCTTGATTTTCAAGAACAAAATCATCAAATAAAGCAAATTAATTAGCCTCACATTAATCTATCGCTTCAATTTCTTCATTAATTTCAATAAAAGTAGCAATTTTTTTACGATTTTCAGTTTACTACACATTTTTATAAATTCCGAGTAACTAAGTTGATCCAAACCTTCACAATAAATAAATAAATCATTTATTTGATCCTATTTTGACCATCCTGGTGCATAAATATAATTATCAATCGTTAATGTTTCTTTATATGTCCACTTATTCGAATTTCTGCAAATTGAATAGTGTGATAAAAGTTTGTCATGTTTAACTTTTCTATTTTGAATTCACATCTTTGCTTCACAATCTATTTTTCAACTCTTTTATTCTAATAAAAATTTATTATTTATAAATGAATCATCTAATTCAATTAAGCGATTTTTCGTGAATTCATAGGCAAAAGATTTATTTTACCTATAGAAGACAATATTAAAGAGTGGCTATGATTGGTTTTTATACAACCTCATTAACTCCTAATATTACATCACTAAATTAAAAGTTATATTTAATGGAGAAACAATAAATATTCCTGTTCCCATAGTGAGATTTTCAATTTGCAGTGGAGATTGCACTGACATGAAACTTCCTGGCAGATTAAAACTATGTGCCAGACTGAGACTCGAACTTGGGACGTTAATATTCTTGTTCATAAACAGTATTTTAAAAACTAAGAAACCTAATATGCATATCAAGAGACATAAATTTTGAATAAAGGTGTTATTGAAGGTGATTTTAACTTACATATTCATATAAAATACAGTATTGGAGGACTTTAGACCTTAATAATCAAACTATTCTGGCTAAAGAAAAAATTTATTGCAAGTAATTTGTCACAAATGATACATTTCGACATAATTAATATTAATTTTAATTTAGATGGACGAAAATTCGTAAAATATAACGATAATTCTCATTGAGAAACAAATCTTATTACTTCTTTTAACCCAGAACTATTTTCTGGCACTTATATAATTTATAACCCTTATTTTCTGTCATAACTGTAACTGATAACAATAGTAATTAGATTGATTTCAGTTTTGCTACTTTTACAGTTACAAATGAAGTAATAAATTCTTTAAGTAAGACAATTTTCAACGTTTTTAAAATAAATTTGGTGTTTAAGTTTAAAAAAATTGATTTTATTTAATATTTATAAACTTTTTGTCTATATATATGAGTTATTTCTCAATAGGTAAAGCTTTGCTGGCAAATGGTACAACTGGACTTAAAGCACTTAAAATAAAATGCAGAGTTAAATAGTATTGACAATTTTTTAAATCATGCACAAAAGAAAAACGAGGTAAAAACTGGAGGAAATTTACATATTTTATTAGGTGTGACAGTTGTGAAAAAATTATTGAGGTTCTTAAAAAAAAGAAAAAAAGGTTCTGGATTAACAAAATATGAAAGTTCATAACTACCATTATTATTTGCTATATTACCATATGTAGATACTGTGGCACAATAACTAGTGGAGTAGTTGGTGTAGCAAAAATAATAATATATAAAATCAAAAAGACATAGAAATAGAAGAGCAAAGAGATATAATTTAGCAATTGAGAAAAGCGTAAAAAATATATCAAAAAATAATAAACTTCGATTTAAAACCACTTGCCAAAGATTGAAAATTGCATATTTTAGAGACATTTTTATACTTAATGAACTACCTGATGAACAACATTTTTCAAATTGGGAAAAAAAGATTTGGACTATATTTCTGAAGGAATAAAAAGGTAGATGAATTTATTTGTGGTCATATATGTTTATTTATGTTTAAACTATTATCAGATATTTTTAAAGCTCAAGACATCTGAAATTTAATCAATGCACATATATATATGGAAATAACATAAAAATTATATGTAGAATTAGAAAAATCTTACAACAAAAAATTAACAGATAACTTTAGGAGAATTTGATTAAAAATTAATACTAAAACTGATGAATATGACTTGAAGAAAATAAAAAATGATACAGATTGAAATTAGCAAATATTAGGTAATTGTGTAATAGAAACAAAAATTAATCCAATAATGAATAAATATGGATTAGGAGAAATAGAATAAAATATAATATAAAAATTTATAAAAATGAACTGGAAAAAAATTACCTACATAGGTTTGGAATGAATTATGTAGAGTTTTTCATCATACTAAGACTTATATTTCTTTTAAAAATATATTGTTAATACAAATGGGCGATACAATAAGTGGTTATGTTGCTCTTACCAAACAATATGAAGAAAAGTAATTAAAAATATTTTAAGAAATTTTTATAAATGGAGTACAATTTATGATAGTTCTAAAGAAGATTATCATAAAACAAAAATGATTTCAATTTAAGACTTAATGAAACTTCCTGGCAGATTAAAACTGTGTGCTCGACCGAGACTCGAACTCGGGACCTTTGCTTTCGCGGGCAAGTGCTCTACCAACTGAGCTACCGAAGCACGACTCACGCCCGGTACTCACAGCTTTACTTCTGCCAGACTTAATTATGCTTTGGATTAATGTAATTGACTAAAAATAAAGTACATGATAAACAAATGATTGAATTTACATTTACGATAGGAAATGAATAAAGGATTCATAAATTGACGAGTATAATTTTAGTCATAAAAAGTTGTTGGCATTGATAAGAATTTGGATGTATGTTTTTCTTTCAATGTTAATCATTTTGAAATTTCGCTAAGTGTTTTTGGTAATCTATGCGAAATAACTACTGTTAGCCACTAAATAAAATTTGTATGTAAACCAATTTTGTTTGTAATACTAGATGATACCGTCAAAACTGTTCCAGTAGCTGTATAATTAATGTTACTTTGTCAAATTTAATTGTATATAATCGTGTTTATTGCATAACAAATTCAGAAATGGCATCTTAAAATGTTAAAAATATTATTGAACTAGAATTATATATATATATATATATATATATATATATATATAATCAATTTTTATTTATTTTGCAAAACAAGCATAATTAACATCTTGGGTTGTCAGGTGTTCTACCAGATACCAGCATCGTACTTGCACGATGAATGGGCGCGGACCACAGAGGAAGCGCCTGCAGCCGTTGGTGGAGGGGGAAGTCCATAGGCATAAATACTGGACCAGGTCCACTCGAGGAGCAGTCTCAGGTCGCACCTGATGAAGGTCACGAGGTACGTGACCGAAATATCGTGCAAGTACGACGCTGATATCTGGCAGAACACCCGACAACCCAAGATGTCATTAGATTGCTGGGAAAGCCTGAAGAGGTACAAGTATAATTAATGTAATAATGGATATAAGGAAAGTGAAAAATATGAAAATAATGTATTTCACTATATAGAATACATAAAGTAATATATTTCCTTTATTTAATCAATTGTGTGTAACGAACTAATTTTAAGCAGTTATTAATTTTTCCTTATAAATAAATATGCAAATAACAACTGTTTTAAAAATATAATTGATGTACAACAAAATTTTTTGTAATCTTAGTGACAATGAATATATTAGTACTAAATATAGTAAAATAATTGTTTAGTTCTAAATAATAATTATGAAATAATTTGACAAAAGATATAATAAACTAATTGATGCATATGAGTTTTTTACTTTTATAAAGAGGCAGTTACTAAACTACAAAGGTATACTAAATAATAAGGTTTACAATTTCGAAATCAAAAGTATATTCAATTCTGTTATGTTTTTCAATTTTCTTGAAAATATTTCACTGTATATGAACTTAATGATTATTGTGAATTTGAAAATTCAGTTATAAATTTAATAAAAAATTTACTTATATTTATAATTAAATGCTTAATATAAAGGAAAAAAACGTAAAGAAGAAATTGGGACTTATTACCTTATTCTTAAATTGAAAGTGATGTAATCCCTCAAGAAATTATCCAAACAATTTAATTTTCCCTTTTCTTTAAAGGATATTTAGAAAGCGAAAACATTAATGATTTTCAAACATTAAGACTAAAATTAATATATCTATACATGATTATTTTTTCAATGAAAAATAAAAATGATATTCATTGAAAAATAACAAATTCTAATAAAGAGTAACATAGTTATTCACTATATTTTTAAAAGAAAGTAATTCACATTACTGTTGGTTAACAAACTTTTCTAAACTTGTTTCATGTCATATCATTAAAAATAGGCACTGCAGATTTATTCGTGATTTATGTTTATTACACATTAATAATAGAGACATTATTTGACTACCAAAATAACTGTCTAATTAATAAACTACGAAATATAGAACTAAGAAAAATTAAAATAGAAAATAAAAAAATTGTTAACCTATCCAAAAAATTTCATTTGATATATATATATATATATATATATATATATATATAATTGAGAATTATAAAAATCCAATTGTTTGTAGAGTACCCAATTCTGGAAACTTATTCTGAAATGGAATAATGGTATGGTTGAGTTGTGAAGAGGAAACAATACGTAATAAATCAAAACATGATCTTTGTGTAGAAAAATTTATACAAAAAATAATAAAAAAGTTTGTCATCACCATCATTTGACTGGGAATTATATAAGACCATTATGCAATACAGATTACTTACAATTAAAACATCCTAATTCTTTACCAAATATGTTACATAATTTATAATGCCATGTCCATCTTTTTGTGAAAGAACTTGGTTGTGTTGGAAATGAAATGCATTGAATACCAAATAATGAAGATAGATGTAGCACTTTTGCTAAACAAAACCAGAAAATGCTACATTTAGATTTGTGGCTTCAAGCCTTGATAAATTTTCTTTACATTTAATAAAGAAGGAAATGAAAAATGTTAGTTCAAAATGGTTCAAATGGCTCTCAGCACTATGGGACTTAACATCTGTGGTCATCAGTCCCCTAGAACTTAGAACTACTTAAACCTAACTAACCTAAGGACATCACACACATCCATGCCCGAGGCAGGATTCGAACCTGCAACCATAGCAGTTGCACAGTTCCGGACTGAGCGCCTAGAACCGCTAGACCACCGTGGCTGGCTGAAAAATGTTAGTAAATTTCTTCAGATGAAATAATGAATTTAGTTACTAAAATGGACATTTGTCCCTGTGATTATATGAGTAATTGCCAGAAAGTTGAAGAAACACAATTTAGAGTTAAAAAAGTAATTTTACAATAAACTGAATAAATGTAAAATAAATGATGTAGGTTCAAAACATACAAAATTCGTTTTGAAAAAGTTAACTTAAAATACAGGATGATTCAAAAAGAATACCACAACTTAAGGAATTTAAAACTCTGCAACAACAAAAGGCATAGCTAAGCACTATCTGTCGGCGAATTAAGGGAGCTATAAAGTTTCATTTAGTTGTACATTTGTTCGCTTGAGGCGCTGTTGACTAGGCGTCAGCGTCAGTTGATGCTAAGATGGCGACCGCTCAACAGAAAGCTTTTTGTGTTATTGAGTACGGCAGAACTGCTACCAAACCACAGCATCCATCAACCCAGGGATCTTTATGTACTCCTCCCAGCATATCCCTCTGGGCAAAACTTATTAACAGATTGTAAATACATCATTTCATCTGCTATGTTGAATCGTTAGAAATTTTTAAAATTTAAATATTATGATAGATAGTAAAAATATAGGAATTACAATGACATGAGCAAAGATGTCAAAGAAAAAAAAGACTGAAAGGAAGAAAAATACTGAGGAAAGAAAAGAATCTTTATATGATGATTAAAATGATATGGCAATGATTCGAAACGAAATAAAAAACAGTTATATTTAAAACCAAATTAAGACCAAAGTCATTTCGATTGAGATTGTTAAAAAAAATAGCAAGCCACTGGAATGTAACCCAGGACCTGCAGTTTACGATCTAGAGCTTTGGACACTTTTTGAAGTGAAACTTCTTTGGGTATGTGTAATATTTCAAGGTCGTTACGTTTTGTGTCACGCGTGTTACACGTGAGGTGGGTCACATAACTAATAAACAGAAAAATGGCGATTGTGCGTGAACTGTACAAGACATTTATATGCTGTCACGGACTGTTATATAAATTTAGTTACAATGTGGTACCTTAGGGAACACAACAGATATCCTGTGTCAATGTAAATGAATTAATTTGGAGAAAATTTTGCCGCCTGTGCACTATTTTACAATATGGTGGCTAAAGCATAACAATTACATGAAAATGATGTAAGACTTTAATTTAGATCCCAAAAAATATACATAAAACACCAGGATAGCACATGCATATCTTATATGGTTCACCTGCAATCTCTAGATTAGTGTTTTGTATTTGCTCTACACAGCGACTTCAAACGACGAAAATGATGATTGTGGGTATCCTTATAATAAAAACAAGTGTTATCATGGTATTTTATGTACAGTACAACGTTTTTGGGTACTCATCAACACAGTTATCGCTCTAATAGAACATTCCAGACAGTGAGTGAGTTTTATTTTCACATGTAAAAGAAAGTAAATCGACAAATCAATTGTTGAAAGGTTTTTTGTGATTTTTTTTAAATTACTGACGCTTGTTCTCATACCTTCAAATTCTTTGTTCTGTTGTCGAGAAGTTCGCTGATACTTGTCCCTGTTAGCGACTGGCATTATCTGCTTTCTTTGCAACGATGTTGTTCAATGAACGTAATTGTCGGGCAGTTTCCCCGTAGTGCACTGTCGGCATGAAATGAATGAGAGCGGGTGGCTGGGACCCAACCCTAGACCACTGTATAGGTGGTTTTGGAAAGTCGATTTCACCCATTTGATCATTAACTGTGAAAGTTTATTCGCTCTTACACAGGCAGTCGGACCTGACTTTTGTACAAAGTGAATGTAAGTTATAATACTGATCTGCAACGCCATCCAGTTATATAATACAACTCCGTTTTATTTTGTAATTTATTTTTCCTTCTATGCAGAGTGAGATAGTGAACATGAGCAGCAGACCTAGAGATATAGGCCGACACTATGCAGCTGGAATTGCAAAACACAACGAAAACCTGTTGTATCAGAAACTCAAAAGTTATCTCATTTTTTTAAATTTTCATAAAGAATTATGATGTAGAATGTAAAGAAATTAAGGAATTGAAGCAGAAATCATAGTAGTTGCACCTCGCTGTACAGATAATGGCAGTAGATTTATTTAGATTGTTTTATAAATGCGTATGTATATACGTATGTGTTCTTTCGAGAACAGTTACTAAGTCTTCATATATAGTTAAATGGCTACCCAGCCATTGACCTTTGTCTGTGTGAATGCGCACAGGTTGCCCTAACTCTTACGGGAATCGTCACCTTAGTGTGTGCAAGTAATGAGTGGATGGGCAAATATCTATTACGTACATTACGTATGTAGATTGTGGACAGTTGGGAATGTGGGTCTCACAGGAAGCGTGCAAGGGATAAGTCCCTGCAGTCGCGCTATTTGTCTGTGTCCTCGGTGGTTCAAATGGATTGAGTGTCTACCATGTAAGCAGCAGATCCCGGGTTCGGGTCTCGGTGAGGATACACATTTTCAGCTGTCCCCATCGAGGTATATCATCTACACCTGTCGGCAGCTGTGGGTTTCAGTTAATTATCATTTATTCTAGAGAAGCTACACGGTCATCAATGGTATCTGTTCTTTCGAGAACAGTTACTGTCTTCATATATAGTTAAATGGCTACCTGGCCATTGACCTTCGTCTGTGCGAATGCGCAAAGGTTGCCCTAACTCTTATGGGAATCGTTGCCTTAGTGTGCGCGAGTAATGAGTGGATGGGCAAATATCTATTACGTACATTACGTATGTAGATTGCTGACAGTTGGGAATGTGGATCTCACGGGAAGCGTGCAAGGGATAAGTCCCTGTAGTCCCGCTATTCATCTGTGTCCTCGGTGACTCAGATGGGTAGAGCGTCTGCCATGTAAGCAGGAGATTCCGGGTTCGGGTCCCGGTCGGGGCACACATTTTCAGGTGTCCCCATCGAGGTATATGAACTACACCTGTCGGCAGCTGAGGGTTTCAATTAATTATCATTTATCGGCAGTCTTGTTGTTTTTCAGTGAGCATATATTATCTTTAATACAGACATATTATCAAAATAAATGTGTGTACACATGTATGTATGTACCACAATGAAAAATCCTCCTATTGTAGCACAAGGAAAAAAAAACACGAATATGCCCTGGGAAGAGTTATGGATGTAAAAGGAGGGAACAACCTTTTGACTTATCTGGCAACTTCAAATAGATTTAAATCAAAACATAATAAAGTAATCGTGCTTTTATACTTTTTAGTACTAGTACCCATGTCGTGTAATATAATGCATCGTGTCAAGCATAGTAAGAGGATAAATAATGTCATGTTTTATAACATGACACATGTTATCATATCATCCAGCATGGCATTTGTCATGTCGTGCAATATGGCACAACGTATCATTGAAGTTTAGGATGCATCCATCCCCCCTCTGGGAAACTTCCTATTACTGATGCGCCCCCACCCTCGGATACGTCCAATCTTAGATGATCCCACTCTCTAGAAGCACATAAATTTGTGTGTATTTGTTCTTACTCCCCTCATCATACGTTTAACAAGGGGTGGGTCTAAGAGAGCTCATTGAGGTGAGGAAGTAGAGTTAACTCGTTATAAAGCGCGAATATGCCAAGCTGTTTTCATTTACATGTCTCTGAAGCTGCCAGATAAGTCGAAAAGCGAGTTCCCTTATTTTAAATCCCTAAATACGCCCAGGACACATTCGCCTGCGACGCGCGTAAAAAAGACTCACAAAAATTTATTAATTTTTTTTTTTGGCACGTAATATCTGAATGAAGGTGAGTTTCCAATTTTATCATAGTAATGCATTTTTTTGTTTATTTGTGTCACTTAAAACCGTTCCTCGTATTCAATTCACGGAAGAACGGATTTTACGGGCTACATTTAGCTCGATTTTAAGCCGCCGTATCTCGACAACGCATAAAGATTATTGGATAAAAGGAATTTCGTTTTGACTTTATCCATTTATGTACCTTCGTGCTAAGTTCTTCGAATTCGTACAGGTTTAAAGTATAGACGTAGCTGGCCTTAAAAACCTCTCAGGAAAACGTGTTTTTTGCTCGTGAACTACAAACAAAACAAGATTTTCGCAAACGGTTAAAGCTTACCTTAGAGCAAGGTGGACAAAATTTGAACCATGTCTCGCTCCAGTCCGGAGTTGTTTCAGGGTTACTGTTTTTGCACTTAAAATCCGACTGTGCACATTCAGCCCAATTAATCTTTCGAGAAAGCGAATAAATCGATTCGCACAATATGCCTGAGCGCCAGTTCCGGTTCGTCGTTCAAACCTTGCTAAATATATTGTAACATAGCCACAGTAAGACAGATGTCGGAATGGCTATACAAATGTCCGCTGGGGTAAGAACTAGATACCTGTCAAATGGGAGAGTGTGAAGGTGAAAAAGAAGTGTAGCTCACCACGCGTGAATTCCCAGATGTTATTCGCCCGTTATTTGAGAATGAGAATACTTAGTGACTTGCACCAAACCTTACATATAAATTCAAATTTTTACGAAACTTTTCTCGCTTATAACCCACGCAAAATGATGAAAGAAAAAATGTTTATCGCTTACTACAATTTCGCTGTTAAAGCAGTAGAACTGCCTCGTCAGGCAAGACGTATTAATTCATTGCTTCTTTACTATTAAATTTATTAACGACAAATTTTTCATACAGTATTCACATATACCACTGAATGTACCTGCAAAATTATACCGTTGTACAACACATGCTTCAGGGGATATGGCGTCATAAACACTGAGGCGCGTGAAAAACGGCCGTATGGAGTTGGTAGGCGTGTTTCTACATCTGCAAGATGATGCCTACTCGAATTTCGTGCCATTCGCGTAAGAGTGGCGTTAGTAGCGCCACTACGAGGATGCAATGAGGTTTGCTTTAAGTACACGCTGTAACGGTCGTGAGCGTTAGTTACCTTTGAGACTGGAAATGGTGAGTTGATGTTAGTTAAGTATGCCTTTGAGGCGACAAACACGCCATTATCAACATCTCACTGAGTTTGAACGAGGTCTTGTAATACAGCTACGACAAGCTGGTAGTTCCTTCTGCGATTCTGCAGAAAGACTTAGCAGGAAAAGTAACCAGTGTTCACGATCGCTTGCAGCGATGATCAAGAAAATGTACTGTCGCGGGCATAGCGGACTACGGACGGCCACGTGTCACTACCAACATGTTCGGCGTATGGTTCTGGTGCATCGTACTTCATCTGCAGCAGTAATTTAAGGAGCAGTTGGTACCACAGTGACACAAAGAACTGTTAAAAATCGGTTACTTCAAAGACAGCTCCGAGCCATACGCCCTGTAGTGACCACCGCCGTTTGCGACTTCAGTGGTGTCAAGCGAGGCCTCATTGGAGGGCAGGGTGGGGGACTGTTGCGTTGTATGATGAAACTTGGTTCTGCTTCAGCGCTGATGGCCGTGTGTTGGTTAGAAGGAGGACATTTGAGGGCCTCCTGTCAACCTGTCTGCTTCCGAGACACACTGGTCCTACACCTGGAGCTATGGTCTGGGCTGCAAATTCGTATGACAGCAGGAGCACTCTCGTAGTTATTCCATGTACTCGTACTGCAAAATTGTACGTCAGTCTGGTGATTCGGCATGTTGTGTTGCCATCCATTAACGGTACTTACGGAGGTGGTTTCCAACAGACGCTTGGCCACATACCGCTTCTGTAGCCCCCCCCCCTCCCCCTTCCCTGTTCTACAGAGTGTCGACATAATGCGTTGGCCTACTCGATCACCAGATCTGTCTCCAATCGAGCACATATGAGACGTCATCGGACGAGAACTTCAGCGTTATCCACAGACACCATTAACTCTTCCTGTATTGACCAAACAAGTGCAACAGGCGTGGAACTACATCCCACAAATTGATATCTGGCACTTCTACAACGCAATGCATACACGTTTGTATGCTTGCATTCGACGTTATGGCTGTCACACCGCTTACTAATGTACCAGCATTGCAGTTTCGCTTATCTCGTGCCTACGCTAAGCTGTGATCTTGCCGTGTTAATCACTTAAATATGTTATCTAGATAAATGTATTCCCGAAATTTCATTACTCTACATTAATTATATTTTGGTGTTGTGATTTTTTTCACGTTAATGCATATGTACGAATATGTGTGACATATGTTAAATATATGTGAAATATATTTGATATGTGCGTACTTTGACAAAGTCTCGGGAGGAAGGCTCCCCTGAACCCCTGGATCGATTTGAACGAAACTAGGTACACATATTACTTACAATCTGGAAAGAAATACTAAGGGTTTAAGAACCACCAGCCTGCTATTATGGTGGTGGTGACAACCTTGTGATTTCGAGAGAAAGTGGGGAAGACGAGGTGGACAGCGAGGGGGAAGGACAAGATGGATACAGATACGTGGGAGGAGGAGAAGGAAGGAAGAAGGAAAATTGAATTTAACGCCCCGTCGACATCGAGGTTATTAGAGACGGAGCACAAGGATGTGGAAGGAAATTCTTGTGTCAAGGATGGGGAAGGAAATCGACCGTGCCCTTTTCAAATGAACCATCCCAGCATTTGCCTGGAGTGATTTTGGGAAGTCACGAGAAAGGCAAATCTGGATGGCTGGTCACGGGTTTGTATCGTCGTCCTCCCAAATGCGAGTCCAGTGTGCTAACTACTGCGCTACCTCGCTCCATCGAAGAGGAGATGGACAAAGAGATGGGGACGAGGAAATGGGCAAAGAAAGGAAAGAAGATTTTGAGGTGAACAGAGACAGGGGGAGGAGAAGATAGACTTAGGGGGGGTGAGGAGATGAACTTAGAGAGGGGGAGAGGAGACGGATTTAGAGGTGGCAAGGAGGTGATAGGCAGAGACAGGGGAAGAGCAGATGGTAAGAGAGAATGGGGAGAAGCAGATGGACAGGAGAACGGCAGGAGGAGATGGGTAGAGTGTGGGGAGAGGAGGAACTAAAGAACTAAAGAAGATTGGAATAAATACATGCCCGGGAAGTGCTTGGTACTCAGCTAGTTTCATATAAATCTCGGTTTGTGGAGTCGTCGTTTTGAGAACAACTTCTGCTAACGGTAAATTCTAATTGATGTTCATGATAGTTGTGTAAACCTTCCAGTTTAGAGTGAGCCATCTGGTTTATTTTCTAGTTTATAAGTTGTAAAGAGGGCGGCATAAATTTAGTGAGTTGTCTTAAACAGTTGCAGATGGTTTCTCATTTCATGTTTTATAAAATCTTCGTGGAGTTATTCATACCTCTCTTTTAAAAGCTCTATTGGCTTTTATTTTTCTTTCTGGGATGTTATTCCCGTTTTTATGACTTTTGTTTGAATTTCATTTTTCCCATGCCTTCTATTCCTCTCGTATGGTCTTGTCGCATTGACCATTCCATGATATCTGCGTTTTTCGCTTTAGTAGGTGGTGCATTTTTTATTGCTGATTTGATGATGCTATTTTTAAGATCTTCCCATGTTTGAAATACATGGTTTTGTAGCTCTGGTTTTAATTTTCTCGGTCCGGAACCACGCTGCTGCTACAGTCACAGGTTCGAATCCTGTCTCGGGCATGGATGTGTGTGATGTCCTTAGGTTAGTTAGGTTTAAGTAGTTCTAGGTCTAGGGGACTGATGACCTCAGATGTTAAGTCCCATAGTGTTTAGAGCCATTTGAACCATTTTTAATTTTCTCAACTCCTCCTTATTTGTGTCACATGTCGGTATTTTTATTAGTCTCATATGCTTTCTACTTGCTTCATGTTTAGTCTTAAATTTAGGTACAGATATACAGGTTGATTTTTTCCACCGTGTACAAACCCCACTGACCGATTGATAAGAGAATACGGAACAAAATGCTGCAATTAACTTATGTCTGGAAATGCACGGTTTCTATGCTAGAGACCTTTATTCAGTCATACTTTGTTACAGAGACCGTGGTGTAATACACGCTGTACCATATGGTTTCCTCCTAGAGGGTGGTGCTGTTCCTCATACGTCATGCCCTGGCGCCCTCTCTTGCCACAGTAATTGATAATGTTGTGTCCGATTCACTTCTCTTGCTGACTCAGCTTGTAGTGGATGTTGTACAGCGTTGTAGACAATGATTCCGTATTCGAATCGTAGCTTGCCAATATTGTGTTTACTTACAGATTGGCAAATGGCAACGGGCGGAGGGCAGCAAGATTGTATCAGGAGACCTATCACCGCCGACAACAACCATAGCAATCAGTGTTTCGCAGTTTGTTTGAGACAGGGTCGTTTCAGAAAGCAGGAAATCATGAAGGACGCACCCTAAATGTTCGGACACTGTGGAAGGCGATCGCCGTGTCAGTACCATGAAGCTGGCCCGCCAGTACAGAGTAGACCAGAGACCGTATGGAACATTCTCCACGACAGCTTTAACTACCATTATCACTTATAGCGTGTGCAGGGCTTAGTAGCGGGAGACTTTCCACATCGGGAGCAGTTTTGTCACCGGTTTCCTCACCAGGCAACCACTATTCCGGGATTTGTGTCATCCATCCTATTCACAGATGACGTCACCTTTATGCGGAGTGGAATTTTCAGCTTTCATAACAGTCATCTGTGGTATGGTGACAGCGAATCATCAGCATTGGTGCAGCCGGAATGTGTGGGCCGGTATAATTGGCGGCCGTATTTTGGGACCAGTCTTCCTTCCATGTCGCCTAACAGGCGGGAACTTTCAGAGTTTCTTGCCGGCTACTTTGCCTCCCTTGCTGATTCGAAGGGTTAACTGGCTGCTACATGATGATGCTCCAACTCACTTCGCCGCTAACATCCGGACGCATCTCAGTCAGGTCTTCCCTGGTCGATGGATTGGACGAGGGGCCAGTTGCATGGCCTATTCGTTCACTGGATCTCAACTCGTGCGATTTCTGGTTATGGGGCCATCTCAAAAATATTGTGTATACAGAGCCCACTAAAGATGTGGAGACTCTGGAGCAAGGTATTCATTCTGTCTTTGACACTTTCCGCATGCAGCCTGGCCGATGTGAACGTGTGAGACAGAACGAGCTACGACGCGTACACACATGCGTTGAGGTACATGGAAACCATTTTCAACGCATACTGTAGCTGTGGCTGCATGATACAGCGCGTATTAGACCGCAATCCTTGTAACACTGTGTGATTGAATAAATGGTCTCTAGCATGGAAACCATGTATTTCCGGACATAAATTCATTAGACCTTTTCTGTTCTGTATCATCCTTAGAGTTTGCACACGGTGGAAATAATGACCCTGTATAGTGGGCTGATTCGATACTTGAGACTTTATAATCATTTCTTTTGATGGCTTTGTGCATATTGTTGTGTAGTCGAGGTGTTTTCCTATATATCGGGTTCGGTGAAACCGATGTCGTTACCTCCTCCGCTTTTCTCTAGAAGGCAGCGGATTTTATTACTGTGTAATAATTAGCACATAATTCTACCAGCCTCTCTTCATTTCTTTTGGTATGCATGTGTGCGAAGTGTATACCTACTATCTTCCTACATTTTTTTCTTTTTTCTAGTTCGTGCCTTAAAGTCGTCCATAAATTTAATAGTAATATTCTATGGTATTTTACTCGGATAATTATTTGTTTTCTACCAGTATTCGTTTACCTTATGTCTGGTTTTCTTCTGGGTATTATTTGCTGGAGCATGAACGCTTGAAGTGTTATACACTATATTTACGGTTCTAAATGTTAGAGAACATATCCTTTCATGAATTAAGTCGAAGTTCACTGTTCAATCAGTCACTTATTGGAAATGATAAAACTACTGCCGAAAATTGGTGCGTCCTTAGAGATTCCGCTGTTGGATATTCTCTTATTGATTCTGTATCCATTTGATTCAAAATGTTCACAGTCCAGTTAAATGATTTCCTGCACAGCTGTAAACATGATGTTCTTGATTTCTAAGAAATGTTCTTGTTTTTTAAGAAATCAATTATTGTTTGTAACTTCCCAAGTTGAATGAGTGACTGGACGTTTAAAATCGATGTTTTTTTTTGCTTGTGTGATCTTCTGGGTGCTACGATGCACTCAGAACATTATGGCGGGGTCCTCCAGAATCCTAATGGCCAATGACACCTTACATCTACATCTGCATCGATAGTCCGCCATCTACCTTACGCCGCGCGGCGGAGTGTACCCCGTACTACTACTTGTCATTTCCTTTCCTGTTCTACTCGCAAACAGGAGGGAAAAAGGATTACCTATATGCTTCCGTATGAGCCATAATTTCTCATATCTTATCTTCGTGGTCCTTCTGCATTCAGTTTCAAATGCCGGTTCTCTAAATTTTCTCAATAGTGTTCCTCGAGAAGAACGTCGTCGTCCATCCAGGGATTCCCATATAGTTTCCTGAAACATCTCTGTAACACTAGCGTGTTGTTCGAGCCTACCAGTAACAAATCTAGCAGCCCGCTTCTGGCCTGCTTCGATGTCTTCCTTTAATCTGACCTGGTACGTATCCCAAACACTCGAGCAGTACTCAAGAATAGGTCGCACTGGCATCCTATATACGGTCTCATTTACCTTACTCTTGGGCACGGTGGGGAATTTCCCCCCATGAGTATTTTGATTACATAAAGCCTTCTTAACCATACCGATTATTATTGGTGATTAGCCTGTGAAGACTGCGACCACGTCCTACTTCTGAAGATCAGATGTACAGGCAAAGGCCGCACCGCAAATGGTGAAGCGACGCCTACCAGGGGGCCGTTCAATATGAAACAGGTGCCCCTGGAATAGACAGAGTTGCCTCTTCCGCCAGTTTAGCCGTACAAGAGTCCATTTCCTCCGATATTGCTGCCGATTTTCGTGTTACGTTTTTATTACAGATATGGTCGAGGTGTTTCAGAGATATCGCTTCATTTTAGAACACTGGGGTACCAGAAATGGTTCCATTTTTCAGTTGATTGTTTTCGTATAAAAATCACGATTAATTAAAATTGCAACACCATGAAGACTGCGTACAAAAAAGTCAAGTTTGCACGAATGTACTGTGGGCATGGATATCTAAATGATAAACATATCAGCGCTCACATATTAAGTAGGTAGGAGTAAAGCTATCTACGACGGATATTTTGTTTTCAGGGTTCGATTGGTAGCGAAATTAAAACCACAGTGAAATCTAGACGAAACTTCGCACATATGTGCTGTGCAGTGTCCCTAACATGTCCGTCAATCGTGTCATGTTGCACTTTCCAGTTATGGGCGCACAGTGAGCGTGTAAGGATGCATATAAAAATAACGTTTCCCCACTAAGGGTGAAGTGCGAACTATCATTCGATTTCTTCGTGCTGAGGCATTCCGCCTGATTTCTATGCAGCCCACATAACGCAACTGTCGTGAGTGACAGCAAAGCGCTGCGCAGGATGTACAGATGTTCATGATGCAAGCGGTCAGGGAATGAAGCGAGTCAACCGATGATCTTGTTCCGCGAGTGAATCAGGCGCTTCGAGAAGAGCGTCCACGAAGGGCAGTTTAGAACAAAAGAAGAGGAATGTTGTCATCAAGCATTGTCCTTCTTCATGACAATGTCTGGACGCACAGTGCAGATGCGACAAAAACATTCCTGAAACTTCCTGGCAGATTAAAACTGTGTGCCCGACCGAGACTCGAACTCGGGACCTTTGCCTTTCGCGGGCAAGTGCTCTACCATCTGAGCTACCGAAGCACGACTCACGCCCGGTACTCACAGCTTTACTTCTGCCAGTACCTCGTCTCCTACCTTCCAAACTTTACAGAAGCTCTCCTGCGAACCTTGCAGAAGTAGCACTCCTGAAAGAAAGGATATTGCGGAGACATGGCTTAGCCACAGCCTGGGGGATGTTTCCAGAATGAGATTTTCACTCTGCAGCGGAGTGTGCGCTGATATGAAACTTCCTGGCAGATTAAAACTGGCAGAAGTACAGCTGTGAGTACGGGGCGTGAGTCGTGCTTCGGTAGCTCAGATGGTAGAGCACTTGCCCGCGAAAGGCAAAGGTCCCGAGTTCGAGTCTCGGTCGGGCACACAGTTTTAATCTGCCAGGAAGTTTCATATCAGCGCACACTCCGCTGCAGAGTGAAAATCTCATTCAAGAACATTCCTACAGCATTTTCGATGGGAAGTGTTTGATCATCCACCATACAACATGGACTTGGATCTCTCTGGTTTTTATCTCTTTGCTTACATAAAATTCTGGCTTTGAGGACAGCATTTTCACACAGACAACGGTCTGAAAACCAGCGTAGAGGACTGGTGGAAAGTACAGGTGGCTGGCTGCCTTCGACGACAAGGGCTTTGGAAAGTTGGTACCAGCCTATGACAAATATCTATGTCGCAGCGGCGGCTTTGTGGAAAAGTAAGAGGGGGTTCGATAAATAATTCAACATACTCTCCGTTGAATGCGACGGCGCTACGCCATCTTACTGGGAAGGCCTGTATTTGCGCATGGTACATGTCTACTGGTCGACTTCTGGTGAGCCAATGTCTTGCTGCATCAATAACCTCTCCATCATCCACGTACTGCTTCCCACAGAGTACATCATTCATTGGGCCAGACAGATGGACGTCGGAAGGTGCAAGATCCGATGAGGAAGAACAGTCCAGTGAAGTTTTGTGCGCTCCTCTCGGGTGCGCAAACTTGTGTGAGGCCTTGCGTTGTCATGGAGAACCATTTTTATGATGACGAACACGATGAAGTCGTTTCTTCAATTTCCTGAGGGTAGCACAACCCGGTAGTCAAGGAAGGCAGGATTCCAGACTCAGCTATAAATCAAGATATCACACGTTATTAATGAAAGAATAAACAACTGTGTAATTAATAATGCTTTCAGTGCGTTACAATTTACCAAATGAGCATAAAATACAGACACAGCAAATAATGTTTTAAAAACAAGCCAATGTGATCCCAATTAGAATTTTAAGGCAAGTAACCACAGTCACGGCTGAAGACCTTTAACGCCAAGAACGGCAATTATAAAGAAAAAATGACAAACATACGGTAAAAAGGGTTAATTTAGAAAGACATGCAACTGATCTCCAAACGGGTGATACAAAATGATGATAAACTTTGTAGCACAACCATTTAAACCTGCTGTAACCCCAAGAATGGCAATTATATAAAAATTTAGAAAAACATACATAAAACAGCGAATACAACAGCAAAGGTTCATTTAAAAGGACAAGAAACTGATCACCAAACAGGTGAGAAAAAATGATGGTAAACTTGGTAGCACAATCATTTAAACCTGCTGTAACGCTAAGAATGGCAATTATATAAAAAATTTAGAAACATACATTAAAACAGCAAATAGAATAATAAAACACAAGGGCATGTCACAAACGGTGCACCAGGAACCGACCTCTGAGTAGGTCCGGCAAAAAAACACTTTCGCGAGCGATGAGATAGGCAGCCAAGAGTTGCAGTCACGTCACAAGATGGAAACTCAAACTAGTGACAGTCTAACGAATGACTACTGATAATCTTGCTGAGGCTACCTGACGCCCAAGAAACCAAATGTAAAGATGTAAAAATACGCCAAAGCCGGAACCGACGGTCTGCACTCCGCCCGCAGAATATTGTGCTTAGAGCGCCCGGAACGAGAAAGAAATCACTACCACCAGAGTAGAAGAACCGCCAACCAACCTACAATGAAGAAATCTGTCAAAACTACACGCCTCACTGGACAGCAGCGGCAAGGCGAGGAAACGTACACTAATCCTCAGGGCAGGTAACTGGGGCATTAGCGGCTACGAGGCGAGACAGGAAAAATACTGCTGGTTGAACTTAATCAATAGTAACAAACTGAACGCAATAAATAGTAATTAGAAGTCCGGGAAAGCTAATCAGATCCGCTTTCCCCACGCACTGCACTCGCTGTTCTTCGCCTCGGCAACACTACGATCAGCAACACGAACCCAAGTCACAGGAGACTCACAAGATCTCACAATGGTGGAGGTTTCTCTACTTGAATCCAAATGCATTCAACTTAAAGCTTGCAGGGTCCGGTTTCCGACGGGGTGGTGCACCCTCGTGACCACAGCCCTTCGATCAGGCAGTCCATGCATGCCGCCAGTGTGTTCTCGCACTGCGCGGTCCTGCTTCCTCCTGAGTCCCCAACCGAACTCCACACTGACACGACCCGGAAGAACAACGAGGCCGCGCCAAAGATAGGGCCACAGTTACTACATATCGATAACCGCCGCTACTGCCACTAGCGGACAGGCAACGTTTGCGAAACCAAGTGGCGCCGGTCAACACGAGAAGAAGACAAACAACCGCAAGCATGTAAGCTAAACGATACGGTCTGGCCTCCAACAGAGGGCGGAAACCTAGAAGCAGCACCAACGCGAACGGCAGCACGGCTCAAAAGTACCGCCTTCAGTGGTTCAAATGGTTCAAATGGCTCTGAGCACTATGGGACTTAACATCTATGGTCATCAGTCCCCTAGAAGTTAGAACTACTTAAACCTAACTAACCTAAGGACAGCACACAACACCCAGCCATCACGAGGCAGAGAAAATCCCTGACCCCGCCGGGAATCGAACCCGGGAACCCGGGCGTGGGAAGCGAGAACGCTACCGCACGACCACGAGATGCGGGCCGCCGTCAGTGTCCAGGGAGACTGTCGCCATGACTTTACAGGCTTAGGGTGTGGTTTTGAACTTTTTCTTTGGAGGAGAGGTGGTGTGGCGCCACTCCAAGGACTGTCGTTTTATTTTCCGTTCGAAGTGATGGACCCATGTTTCATCGCCTGTGACGATGTTTGACAAAAATTGTTGTGATCAACCTCATAACACTTAGTAATTCGGCACAGATGGTTCTTCGATGATCTTTACGAACTTCTGTTAGTCAGCGAGGAATCTAGCGGGCACACACCTTTGAGTACCGGAACTGGTGGCCAAGTGTGTCAGCATTACCAACAGAGACGTCGAGTAGAGCAGCGAGGTGTTCGATTGTGATCCGTCGAGCACTTAGAATGAAAGTATCTGCACGTCCCAACACTGTAGGAGTCACAGCTGTGTGCGGCCGGCCGTCACGCCAGAGATCAGACAGGTTTGCGCGACCTTCTAGCAAATATGATAAGACGCCTAGCCCAACAGCTCACCGTGGTTTTGCTACCTGACGGGCATTCTTAGACATTTCACAAGCCCTATGAATGTCTGCGATGCTCTGGTTTTCCGCCAAAAGAAACTCAGTGACAGCTCTCTGCTTGGAACGCACTTCAGATACATTTTGAAGTCTACGGGTAGCGCCGCCACATATCGGAATTTCATGACACTACTGCGACCGAAGCGGGGCTATTCCAAGATGTCCCATTACAAATTCTCTATTTTTTCAACAGAAACTGGCCGAAAAAAGTGAGTTGCGTTACTGATTGAACTTCCCTCGTAGCTGTAAGATGTAGCGAATTGATGCAAATAAAACATTTTTGATTTTCACCGTTGTTTCCATTTCGCTACCGATCTCTACATCTACCTCTACATCTAACTCCATACTCCGCAGGCCATCTGACAGTGTGTGGCGGAGGGTACCTTGAGTACCTCTATCGATTCTCCCTTCTATTTCAGTCTCGTATTGTTTGTGTAAAGAAACATTGTCGGTATGCCCCTGTGTGGGCTCTATTCTATCTGATTTTATCTTCATGGTCTCTTCGCTAGATACACGCAGGAGGGAGCAATATACTGCTTGACTCCTCGGTGAAGGTGTGTTCTCGAAACTTCAACAAAAGCCAGTACCGAGCTACTGTGCGTCTCTCTTGCAGAGTCTTCCACTGGAGTTTATCTATCATGTCCGTAACGCTTTCGCGATTACTAAATGATCCTGTAACAAAGCGCGCTGCTCTTCTATCAACCCTATCTGGTACGGATCCCACACCGGTCAGCAGTATTCAAGCAGTGGGTGAACAAGTGTACTCTAACCTACTTCCTTTGTTTTCGGACTGCATTTCCATAAGATTCTTCCAATGAATCTCAGTCTGGATATGCTTTACCGAGGATTAATTTTATATGGGCATTACATTTTAATCACTCCTAATGCCTACTCCCAGATAATTTATGGAATTAACTGCTTCCAGTTGCCGACCTGCTATATTGTAGCTAAATGATAAAGGATCTTTCTTTCTATATATTCACAGCACATTACACTTGTCTACATTGAGATTCAATTGCCATTCCCTGCACCATGCGTCAATTCGTTGCAGATTCTCCTGCATTTCAGTACAATTTTCCATTGCTACAACCTCTCGATATACTACAGCATCATCCGCTAAAAGCCTCAGTGAACTTCCGATGTTATCCACAAGGTCATTTATGTATATTGTGAATAGCAACGGTCCTACGATACTCCCCTGCAGCACACCTGAAATCACTCCTACTTCGAGGGACTTCTCTCCATTGAGAATGATATGCTGCGGCCTGTTATCTAGGAACTCTTGAATCCAATCACACAGTTCGTCTGATAGTCCATATGCTCTAACTTTGTTCATTAAACGACTGTCGGGAACTGTGTCAAACGCCTTGAGGAAGTCACGAAACACGGCATCTACCTGGGAACCCTTGTCTATGGCCGTCTGAGTCTCGTACGAATAGCGCGAGCTGGGTTTCACACGCGTCTTTTTCGAAATCCATGCTGATCCCTACAGAGTATATTTCTAGTCTCCAGGAAAGTCATTACACTCGAACATAATACGTGTTCCAAAATTCTACAACTGATCGACGTTAGAGATGTAGGTCTATAGTTCTGCACATCTGTTCGACGTCCCTTCTTGAAAATGGGGATGACCTGTGCCGTTTTCCAATCTTTTGGAACGCTACGCTCTTCTAGAGACCTACGGTACATCGCTGCAAGAAGAGGGGCAAATTTATTCGCGTACTCTGTGTAAAATCGAACTGGTATCCCATCACGTCCAGCGGCCTTTCCTCTTTTGAGCGATTTTAATTGTTTTTCTTTTCCTCTGTCATCTATTTCGATGTCTACCATTTTGTCATGTGTGCGACAATCTAGAGAAGGAACTACAGTGCAGCCTCCTTCTGTGAAACAGCTTTGGAGAAAGACGTTTAGTATTTTGGCCTTTAGTCTGTCATCCTCTGTTTCAGTACCATTTTGGTCACAGAGTGTCTGGATATTTTGTTTTGATCCACCTACCGCTTTGACATAAGACCAAAATTTCTTAGGATCGACCTAAAAAAAAAAGCTCTCAAAAATCTTTACAATCCGTGGTGTCACCGCCAGACACCACTCTTGCTAGGTGGTAGCCTTTAAATCGGCCGCGGTCCGTTAGTATACGTCGGACCCGCGTGTCGCCACTATCAGTGATTGCAGACCGAGCGCCGCCACACTGCAGGTCTAGAGAGACTTCCTAGCACTCGCCCCAGTTGTACAACCGACTTTGCTAGCGATGGTTCACTGACAAAATACGTTGTCATTTGCCGAGACGATAGTTAGCATAGCCTTCAGCTACGTCTTTTGCTACGACCTAGCAAGGCACCATGTTCAGCTACTATTGATATTGTGAATAATGTACAGTCAAGAGCAACGCTCATCATTAATGGATTAAAGTTAAGTATTCCACCAGCTACGTCCGTTTTTCTAAATTCTAATTTCCTTGTCCTGTTCCAGACCTCACGCCAGCCTGCGTGAGCTAAAACGCGTGCCTTTCGGCTTCCTCTAATAACACGGTGTTGGCTCTCCTGCCAACCCACAACACAATCAAAGATTGTGCAGCGTGTTTCTTAATCAGGAATTGCATTTCAACGTTGGTTGTTCATGAGATGATCGTATTATCTCTCGTGTAAGAAGGAGAAACGACTGCTTGCTTGTGTCGGAATTCAACAGCTACACGACCACGGCCTGCGCATCCGCAGTGGTGCATCCAAGAACACTGCAGACGAGAGAAGTACGACGTCGTCTTATCCAATGAGTCCCGATCCTGCTTGCAGTATCACGATGGACATATCCGTGTGTGGAGGCTCCGACAGAAACGAACGTTGCCAGATTGCGTTCGTCATAGTTACACAGATCAGCCGGAACATTATGACCACCGACCTACTATCGATATAAACCCTTCCAGACGACAACAGCGTCACATGGCGAGGAACGACTGCTAGTCAGACACATGAAAGTTGCATGTAGTGTTAGTGGGCGTGCTGTCCGTGTGTAGAATGGGGAAGGCGCGCGATTGAGTTTGACCGAGGGCAGATTGTGATGATCCAGAGGCTCGGCACGAGTATTTCAGAAACTGCACTTGTTGGGTGTCTGAGGAGTACTGTGGTGAGTGTCTTCAATACGTGACGAAACCAAGGTGAAACCACGTCCAGACGTCATGGGTTTGGGCTGCCACCCCTTATTAATGATGTCGGACGTCGTAGGCTGTGCAGACTGGACAAACAGGACAGACCGCGAACTGTAGCGGAACTAACATCAGACTTTAATGCTGGGCAGAGTACAAGTGTGTCTGAACACACAGTGGTTCTAGGCGGTTGAGGAATACAAACAAGTTTAAAAAATATGTCTTCCAAATTTCAGGGAGCGAATCATCACAGACATAAACATATGTGCTTCCTCCTGCCGCCCGAACATGTGCATACTAGCAGCTTACCACTCAATGATCCATGGAACTCTAAAAATCCCACTGAGTGGTCAGAGCCTCCAGAATTAAATAAAAATCATAACACAAATAGCTGTAGCTAATAGGTATAAACCCACAATATCAGACAATTCAGTTAAAACAGTTAAAAAAAATGAACAAAATAACTACTAAGAATGAAGGAAGTACACTAACAACATGCATCCCCTTCCTCGGTAACATCTCTCAAAGTATTGCCCATACCTTCAAGCGACACGAAATAAGAATTGCATTCCAAACAAACAATAAAATAGGCCAAAGAATTCCTCGTAACACCCCTAACACTCCTAACAATTGGCCTCCTCAGCTGGCGACCAATGGCCATGGCCTATGTTAACACCACAACATCGGCAACTACGGCTGAAATGGGCTCGTGACCATCGGGATTGGACGTTGGCGCAGTGGCAGAGCGTTGCATGGTCTGATGACTTCCGACACCTTGTTCATCATGCCGATGGGAGAGCGCGAATCCGTCGTCTTCCAGGGGAACCCAATGGGAATCCAATGGGTCCACTGGAGCTCGTTCAAGGCACCATGAGGGTCAAGAAGTATCGTACGCAGATCACGTACACCCGTTCATAAAGGTCATGTTTCCCTCCGTCTGTGGCTTCTTTCAACAAGAAAATGCGCCATGTTAAGAATGGTTCGAGCAACACAGTGGCGAGTTCCCATTGATGTGCTGGTCCCCCAACGTGACGTCGTCGCCCTCCTCCTCGGAACTGACTGGAATTAGGTGACTTGTGCGTGCAGACGTGGTGCCAACTCCCTCTAGAGACCTACCAAGGCTTCATTGCTCCCATGCCACGACGCGTCGCCGCTGTTATCCGTGCTAAATGTGGGCATATCGGCTATTAGATAGGTGGTCATAATGTTCTACATCTACATCTATATGGCTACTCTGCAATTCACGCTTAAGTGCCTGGCAGAGAGTTCATCGAACCATTTTCATACTACTTCTCTACCATTCCACTCTCGAATGGCGCGTGGGAAAAAGGAACACCTAAATCTTTCCGTTCGAGCTCTGATTTCTCTTATTTTATTATGATGATCATTTCTCCCTACATAAGTGGGTGTCAACAAAATATTTTCGCATTCGGAAGAGAAAGTTGGTGATTGAAATTTCGTAAATAGATTTCGCCGCAAAGAAAACCGCCTTTGTTTCAGTGACTACCACCCCAACTCTCGTATCATATGAGTGACACTCTCACCCTTATTGCGCGATAACACGAAACAAGCTGCCCTTCTTTGCACTTTTTCGATGTCCTCCGTCAATCCTACCTGGAAGGATCCCACACCGCGCAGCAGTATTCCAGCAGAGGACGGACAAGTGTAATGTAGGCTGTCTCTTTAGTGGGTTTGTCGCATCTTCTAAGTGTTCTGCCAACAAAGCGCAGTCTTTTTTTCGCCTTCCCCACAATATTATCTATGTGGTCTTTCCAGTTTAAGTTGCTCATAATTGCAATTCCCAGGTATTTAGTAGAATTGACAGCCCTTAGATTTATGTGATTTATCGTATACCCACAACGTATCGGATTTCTTTTAGTACCCATGTGGATGACCTCGCAATTTTCTTTGTTTAATGCCAATTGCCACTTTTCGCACCATACAGAAATTCTCTCTAGATCATTTTGTAATTGGAATTGACCGTCTGATGGCTTTACTCAACGGTAAATTACAGAGTCATCTGCAAACAATGTAAGGGGGCTGCTCAGATTATCACCTAGCTCATTTATGTAAATCAGGAACAGCAGAGGGCCTATGACACTACCTTGCGGAACGTCAGATATAACTTCTGTTCTACTCTGGATGATTTACCGTCTATCACTACGAACTGTGACCTCTGAGAGGAAATCACGAATCCAGTCACACAACTGAAACGATACTGCATATGCACTCAATTTGATTAATAGTCGCTTGTGAGGAACGGTATCAAAAGCCTTCTGGAAATCTGGGAATATGGAATCGATCTGAGATCCCTTGTCGACAGCACTCATTAGTTCGTGGGAATAAAGAGCTAGGTCTGTTGCACAAGAACGATATTTTCTAAATCCGTGTTGGATATGTATCAATAAGTAATTTTCTTCAAGGTGATTCATAATGTTCGAGTACACTGCAGGGATTCCCAAAGTGGTCGATATCGACCCCTTGGGGTCGATATCAGTTTCCTAGGGGTCGACATAAACGAAAACTGATTTTGGGGGTCGACGAGCTCTAAAAATCGATCCCTATTAAATTAACACAAGTTCTTATTTAAAACTTTCAAGCTAGGTAGGTACTGTATTGCTTATGTTGTGTTACGTATACTAAGAATAATTAATATTTTTGTAGGAAATAGCATTGTTGTAGTAATGTAAAGTCTCAAGTTCGTACAAGATGAAAAACTCGGCAAGTCTGTGTGGACAAGTTTGTGCAAGATAATGAGTTCGAGCGTACGTCTTTCAGGCGCGTTTTGACTTGCTCTCTATTTGACGCTCACGCGATTTAACACGAACGAATTCATGATCAAGTCCAAATATGTTCCTGATACTTTACTATTTAACGAGCTTGCACTTAGGTTGAAAGTTCATTTGCGTTTTGTAATTCGTTGGAGCTTGAACGATAATAACTTAAGCAGAAGTTCAACCAAGGCTATCAGAAGTTCTGGTTGCAACGAAACACTGAAACACAGTATCCTACATTGTGGAACATTCCTGAAAAATACCTTATCGCTTTTCCATCATTATACCTAGTTGAAAAAAGCTTCAGTGTGGTAACAAACATTTTGACGAAACGAAGACACCGTTTGAAAATCAACGAACGTGGAGATTTAAGGCTGCAACTCACCACTATTGAACCGGATGTAGCTAGATTGGTAGATAGTCACCAGGTTCATCCATCACACTGAATGTTTTATTTTCTCTTTGCGAATTAATACTTTTTTTAATATAATTTCCTACCTACTTAAGATTCTTTAAGTACTTAATTTTTAATACTTTACTCACTTAACCAAGTGCAAAGTTTTCCAATTGGTACCTTAGTACCTAGGTATTTTGTGTCAATAAGAAAAAACTAAAGATAAGCCCCCTTATTCATAATAGTCTGCTAACTTAAAGCATTGCTAATTCTCACTCTGTCTTCTTCTATTGACCTAAGTCAGAATGAAAAATAACACTCTGTAGCAGCTGTTTTAAGTTAGCGGACCATTATGAATAAGGGGTTTGATCTTAAAAGTAGGTAATTTGGCCATGGGGGTCTGAGGTAACAGTTCATTTTGGAAAAGGGGTCACTTGTCCAAAATAGTTTGGGGATCCCTGGAGTACAGCATATGCTCCAAAATCCTGCTGCAAACTGAGGTCATTGTGTAGCGTCTCAAGTTGTACCGAGCGAACGTTTGTTTTAGGATAGCTTGCTGCATGTAACTTCGGGGGCTGACATCTAGCGGCCTAACCGAGAGACACACGAGCATCTGTCACTGCCTGCCATGGGAAAGCAATTCAAGGTCTCCTACTGGACGCGTACATTCACCACATATAAGAACCTAAATAAATAATATGAAATATTATTCAATCATTTTCAAAATCGGCACACTACCTTTTGTTATTCAGAAGAAGATTGCATAAAAATTTCAACATTGTAACTATCATAATAAAAAAATTTACCAAAAAGTAAAAAACCGACACTTAGGGAACTAAATTCAGTTAGGAAATATGATAGTTTATCTTTTGGTATAATTGGAAAACATAAACCGAACTCTTAGTGTGCAGAATTATTTAACTGAGATTTTCATATTAAAAGTTTAATTATTTTTCATTTTTGTAAAGTAAAAATCAGACAAAATTATTATTTGTGTCTAAGATCGGAGCGTGGAATGTCAGATCCCTTAATCGGGCAGGTAGGTTAGAAAATTTAAAAAGGGAAATGGATAGGTTGAAGTTAGATATAGTGGGAATTAGTGAAGTTCGGTGGCAGGAGGAACAAGACTTCTGGTCAGGTGAATACAGGGTTATAAACACAAAATCAAATAGGGGGAATGCAGGAGTAGGTTTAATAATGAATAGGAAAATAGGAATGCGGGTAAGCTACTACAAACAGCATAGTGAACGCATTATTGTGGCCAAGATAGATACGAAGCCCACACCTACTACAGTAGTACAAGTTTATATGCCAACTAGCTCTGCAGATGACGAAGAAATTGAAGAAATGTATGATGAAATAAAAGAAATTATTCAGATTGTGAAGGGAGACGAAAATTTAATAGTCATGGGTGACTGGAATTCGAGTGTAGGAAAAGGGAGAGAAGGAAACATAGTAGGTGAATATGGATTGGGGGACAGAAATGAAAGAGGAAGCCGCCTGGTAGAATTTTGCACAGAGCACAACATAATCATAACTAACACTTGGTTTAAGAATCATGAAAGAAGGTTGTATACATGGAAGAACCCTGGAGATACTAAAAGGTATCAGATAGATTATATAATGGTAAGACAGAGATTTAGGAACCAGGTTTTAAATTGTAAGACATTTCCAGGAGCAGATGTGGACTCTGACCACAATCTATTGGTTATGACCTGTAGATTAAAACTGAAGAAACTGCAAAAAGGTGGGAATTTAAGGAGATGGGACCTGGATAAACTAAAAGAACCAGAGGTTGTACAGAGATTCAGGGAGAGCATAAGGGAGCAATTGACAGGAATGGGGGAAATAAATACAGTAGAAGAAGAATGGGTAGCTTTGAGGGATGAAGTAGTGAAGGCAGCAGAGGATCAAGTAGGTAAAAAGACGAGGGCTAGTAGAAATCCTTGGGTAACAGAAGAAATATTGAATTTAATTGATGAAAGGAGAAAATATAAAAATGCAGTAAGTGAAACAGGCAAAAAGGAATACAAACGTCTCAAAAATGAGATCGACAGGAAGTGCAAAATGGCTAAGCAGGGATGGCTAGAGGACAAATGTAAGGATGTAGAGGCCTATCTCACTAGGGGTAAGATAGATACCGCCTACAGGAAAATTAAAGAGACCTTTGGAGATAAGAGAACGACTTGTATGAATATCAAGAGCTCAGATGGAAACCCAGTGCTAAGCAAAGAAGGGAAAGCAGAAAGGTGGAAGGAGTATATAGAGAGTCTATACAAGGGCGATGTACTTGAGGACAATATTATGGAAATGGAAGAGGATATAGATGAAGATGAAATGGGAGATACGATACTGCGTGAAGAGTTTGACAGAGCACTGAAAGACCTGAGTCGAAACAAGGCCCCCGGAGTAGACAATATTCCATTGGAACTACTGACGGCCGTGGGAGAGCCAGTCCTGACAAAACTCTACCATCTGGTGAGCAAGATGTATGAAACAGGCGAAATACCCTCAGACTTCAAGAAGAATATAATAATTCCAATCCCAAAGAAAGCAGGTGTTGACAGATGTGAAAATTACCGAACTATCAGCTTAATAAGTCACAGCTGCAAAATACTAACACGAATTCTTTACAGACGAATGGAAAAACTAGTAGAAGCCAACCTCGGGGAAGATCAGTTTGGATTCCGTAGAAACACTGGAACACGTGAGGCAATACTGACCTTACGACTTATCTTAGAGGAAAGATTAAGGAAAGGCAAACCTACGTTTCTAGCATTTGTAGACTTAGAGAAAGCTTTTGACAATGTTGACTGGAATACTCTCTTTCAAATTCTAAAGGTGGCAGGGGTAAAATACAGGGAGCGAAAGGCTATTTACAATTTGTACAGAAACCAGATGGCAGTTATAAGAGTCGAGGGACATGAAAGGGAAGCAGTGGTTGGGAAGGGAGTAAGACAGGGTTGTAGCCTCTCCCCGATGTTGTTCAATCTGTATATTGAGCAAGCAGTAAAGGAAACAAAAGAAAAATTCGGAGTAGGTATTAAAATTCATGGAGAAGAAATAAAAACTTTGAGGTTCGCCGATGACATTGTAATTCTGTCAGAGACAGCAAAGGACTTGGAAGAGCAGTTGAATGGAATGGACAATGTCTTGAAAGGAGGATATAAGATGAACATCAACAAAAGCAAAACAAGGATAATGGAATGTAGCCTAATTAAGTCGGGTGATGCTGAGGGAATTAGATTAGGAAATGAGGCACTTAAAGTAGTAAAGGAGTTTTGCTATTTGGGGAGCAAAATAACTGATGATGGTCGAAGTAGAGAGGATATAAAATGTAGACTGGCAATGGCAAGGAAAGCGTTTCTGAAGAAGAGAAATTTGTTAACATCCAGTATTGATTTAAGTGTCAGGAAGTCATTTCTGAAAGTATTCGTATGGAGTGTAGCCATGTATGGAAGTGAAACATGGACGATAAATAGTTTAGACAAGAAGAGAATAGAAGCTTTCGAAATGTGGTGCTACAGAAGAATGCTGAAGATTAGATGGGTAGATCATGTAACTAATGAGGAAGTATTGAATAGGATTGGGGAGAAGAGAAGTTTGTGGCACAATTTGACCAGAAGAAGGGATCGGTTGGTAGGGCATGTTCTGAGGCATCAAGGGATCACCAATTTAGTATTGGAGGGCAGCATGGAGGGTAAAAATCGTAGAGGGAGACCACGAGATGAATACACTAAGCAGATTCAGAAGGATGTAGGTTGCAGTAGGTACTGGGAGATGAAGAAGCTTGCACAGGATAGAGTAGCATGGAGAGCTGCATCAAACCAGTCTCAGGACTGAAGACCACAACAACAACAACAATATTGTTGTGGGAGTAAATGTGAGTAAATGAGAGTGCGTATGTGGGACATCTGTTTAACTTCAGTATTGCATTATATACTATCTTAAGTAACCTGCAAGAGTTACACAAGCCTGTCGTGGGACAATGATCCTAGGGAATTTACCCACTTTGCTGATGACGTATGTCTGGGTGTGATTGCTATTGTAACAGAGCAGCTAGAAAGTCAGCTGGAGTAAAATCGGTATCTAAAGAACATTTTCAGAATTATTGTCTTTTCGTTTTCGTTTATTAAACGATAATATTTGCATGTCAGATTGACGCAAATGCGTCTGTGTATAAGGATTGGTGCAGGCCAGTTTTGGTGCGAGTATGATCATGAGCGAGCATTCTGATTGGCTGCGAATATGATCAGCCAAACAGAATTGAGATAGTTCCCGCTCGTTACCTGATTAGTTATACTGGGAGTGAGGCTCTTAAGAGGAGGGTCGTTCGCTAGCTTTGAACGCGGACGGTCATGTTACTAGTGCCAGTCAAAATAATGTGTAAGATTAAGAATTTCTTAGTGTTTGAGATATTGGTGAGCTAAGTCGATAGCAGTTGCTGTTGAGGACTGCTTGGCGAAATTTCAGAGATTTTGACTAAATCTGTTGGACAGATATCCGCGTGTGAAATATTAGCCTTCGTAGTATCCGCGTGGCGTGTTTCAGAATTCAACCGCTGAGCATTTTTGGCGAGCAATTTCTTTCTTAGAAATCCACAAGAAGGACCGAATGTAATAACTCAGTTTAGTGGTGAAATTAATGACTGTGAAAATGTTGTTTAATTCGGGTCGGGTTTGGACAGATTTCTGGCTGCTGTGTGTGTGAAATGTATGTGTTGCGAACTGGAATAAATAACCAATAGTTTAAATATGGACTGAATAGTACCTTTTTTGGCTATCAAGGACAAAATGAGCATTTTTGTGTGGAAATTTCGGACATTATTTTCCAGAAGCCAATCCATTTTCTTACTGTCCGATAAAACTGAATGACAATTTTTCTACAGAAGTTTCTTTCATAACTAGAGTTGCCTCAGTAATTGTATATATTAGATGGTGTTCCTTATCAACGCTGCTTTTACATCATCTTGTAAGTATCTACGTTGCCGAGTGAAGGGACATCGAGCAGATGCCGTTCTGAGGTAGGTGAATTTTAATTTGCAGCTTGCACAGTGACAACGATTTCCTTTTTTGAATATTGGTGTGACCTGTGCTACATTCCAGTCCTTAGGAACAGACCTTTCGTCAAGTGAGCGATTGTATATGATTGCTGGCTGATCAGTGTATAAGGACACAGTCCCTGGCGTGGTAATATGGAGTGGTACTGAGTACTCAACACGATCGCCTCTGATGCCAGTAACCGGTTATCTTTCATAACTAGAGTTGCCTCAGTAATTGTATATATTAGATGGTGTTCCTTATCAACGTTGCTTTTACATCATCTTGTATCTACGTTGCCGAGTGAAGGGACATCGAGCAGATGCCGTTCTGAGGTAGGTGAATTTTAATTTGCAGCTTGCACAGTGACAACGATTTCCTTTTTGGAATATTGGTGTGACCTGTGCTACTTTCCAGTCCTTAGGAACAGACCTTTCGTCAAGTGAGCGATTGTATATGATTGCTGGCTGATCAGTGTATAAGGACACAGTCCCTGGCGTGGTAATATGGAGTGGTACTGAGTACTCAACACGATCGCCTCTGATGCCAGTAACCGGTTATCTTTCATAACTAGAGTTGCCTCAGTAATTGTATATATTAGATGGTGTTCCTTATCAACGTTGCTTTTACATCATCTTGTATCTACGTTGCCGAGTGAAGGGACATCGAGCAGATGCCGTTCTGAGGTAGGTGAATTTTAATTTGCAGCTTGCACAGTGACAACGATTTCCTTTTTGGAATATTGGTGTGACCTGTGCTACTTTCCAGTCCTTAGGAACAGACCTTTCGTCAAGTGAGCGATTGTATATGATTGCTGGCTGATCAGTGTATAAGGACACAGTCCCTGGCGTGGTAATATGGAGTGGTACTGAGTACTCAACACGATCGCCTCTGATGCCAGTAACCGGTTATCTTTCATAACTAGAGTTGCCTCAGTAATTGTATATATTAGATGGTGTTCCTTATCAACGTTGCTTTTACATCATCTTGTATCTACGTTGCCGAGTGAAGGGACATCGAGCAGATGCCGTTCTGAGGTAGGTGAATTTTAATTTGCAGCTTGCACAGTGACAACGATTTCCTTTTTTGAATATTGGTGTGACCTGTGCTACTTTCCAGTCCTTAGGAACAGACCTTTCGTCAAGTGAGCGATTGTATATGATTGCTGGCTGATCAGTGTATAAGGACACAGTCCCTGGCGTGGTAATATGGAGTGGTACTGAGTACTCAACACGATCGCCTCTGATGCCAGTAACCGGTTATCTGGACAGCGTCCGTTACACTTCTGACGTGTTAAGACTGGCGGATGTGCTCTGCCTTCTAGATCTCCAACGTTATTTTTAAACAAGGTGACGCAAGACTGCATATTGTCCGTTCTGTTCTGACCTACCTCGACACAGATGGTTTTCGATTGTTGCTCAACCCAGCTCTTATTCAACATCTGTCCTCCACTGAAAACATCTGCTCTCCGGTTATCGACATACTGGCGGGCCACCACTTGCCAGCCGTTACGGTTGATGAACTGAAACATAGAGATGTAGCAGCATGAAGTGAGGTACCATCTGTCACAGAAGCCCAGCCCTGTTCATTGCCCAGCCGGTCTATGGAATGTAGCTGCCAGCGGTTCAAGAAGTTTCATCAACAAGTAATAAGTGAAGAATCTAGGAATATGCTACGACCTCCAACGTGTCGCTCCCTCAGAGACCGCGAAGACAAAGATTAGGTCACTTACAGAAGCATTCTCGTTCTTTCTGCGCCCCAAACATGAACGGAAAGAGAGGAACCCAAAACATGGCACAATGGGAAAAAAATTGTGCCATGCACTTCTACATCTACCTCTATACTCAGCAAACCATCTTACTGTGTGTGGAGGAGGGTAATTCTGGTACTACGAGGTGCATTCAAGTTCTAAGACCTCCGATTTTTTTCTCCGGACTGGAAAGCGATAGAAACATGCGCATTGTTTTAAAATGAGGCCGCGTTCATTGTCAATACGTCCCAGAAATGGCAGCACCGTACGGCAGATGGAATTTTACCGCCAGCGGCGAAAATGAGAACTGTTTTAAATACTTAAAATGGCGACGTTTTCCTTACTTGAACAGCGTGCAATCATTCGTTTTCTGAATTTGCGTGGTGTGAAACCAATTGAAATTCATCGACAGTTGAAGGAGACATGTGGTCGACAGTTTAATGAAGGCAGAACATCGTGTGACCGAAACAACCTCGGGCTCGCACAAGCTGATCTGACGACATGATCGAGAAAGTGGAGAGAATTGTTTTGGGGGATCGCCGAATGACTGTTGAACAGATCGCCTCCAGAGTTGGCATTTCTGTGGGTTCTGTGCACACAATCCTGCATGACGCCTTGAAAATGCGAAAAGTGTCATCCAGGTGAGTGCCACGAATGCTGACGGACGACCACATGGCTGCCCGTGTGGCATGTTACCAAGCAATGTTGACGCGCAACGACAGCATGAATGGGACTTTCTTTTCGTTGGTTGTGACAATGGATGAGACGTGGATGCCATTTTTCAATCCAGAAACAAAGCGCCAGTCAGCTCAATGGAAGCACACAGATTTACCGCCACCAAAAAAATTTCGGGTAACCGCCAGTGCTGAAAAAATGATGGTGTCCATGTTCTGGGACAGCGAGGGCGTAATCCTTACCCATTGCGTTCCAAAGGGCACTACGGTAACAGGTGCATCCTACGAAAATGTTTTGAAGAACAAATTCCTTCCTGCACTGCAACAAAAACGTCGGGGAAGGGCTGCGCGTGTGCTGTTTCACCAAGACAACGCACCCGCACATCGAGCTAACGTTACGCAACAGTTTCTTCGTGATAACAACTTTGAAGTGATTCCTCATGCTCCCTACTCACCTGACCTGGCTTCTAGTGACTTTTGGCTTTTTCCAACGATGAATGGCGCTCTCCGTGGCCGCACATTCACCAGCCGTGCTGCTATTGCCTCAGCGATTTTCCAGTGGTCAAAACAGACTCCTAAAGAAGCCTTCGCCGCTGCCATGGAATCATGGCGTCAGCGTTGTGAAAAATGTGTACGTCTGCAGGGCGATTACGTCGAGAAGTAACGCCAGTTTCATCGATTCTACATCTACATCTACATTGATACTCCGCAAGCCACCCAACGGTGTGTGGCGGAGGGCACTTTACGTGCCACTGTCATTACCTCCCTTTCCTGTTCCAGTCGCGTATGGTTCGCGGGAAGAACGACTGTCTGAAAGCCTCCGTGCGCGCTCTAATCTCTCTAATTTTACATTCGTGATCTCCTCGGGAGGTATAAGTAGGGGGAAGCAATATATTCGATACCTCATCCAGAAACGCACCCTCTCGAAACCTGGCGAGCAAGCTACACCGCGATGCAGAGCGCCTCTTTTGCAGTCTGCCACTTGAGTTTATTAAACATCTCAGTAACGCTATCACGGTTACCAAATAACCCGGTGACGAAACGCGCCGCTCTTCTTTGGATCTTCTCTATCTCCTCCGTCAACCCGACCTGGTACGGATCCCACACTGATGAGCAATACTCAAGTATAGGTCGAACGAGTGTTTTGTAAGCCACCTCCTTTGTTGATGGACTACATTTTCTAAGCACTCTCCCAATGAATCTCAACCTGGCACCCGCCTTACCAACAATTAATTTTATATGATCATTCCACTTCAAATCGTTCCGTACGCATACTCCCAGATATTTTACAGAAGTAACTGCTACCAGTGTTTGTTCCGCTATCATATAATCATACAATAAAGGATCCTTCTTTCTATGTATTCGCAATACATTACATTTGTCTATGTTAAGGGTCAGTTGCCACTCCCTGCACCAAGTGCCTATCCGCTGCAGATCTTCTTGTATTTCGCTACAATTTTCTAATGCAGCAACTTCTCTGTACACTACAGCATCATCCGCGAAAAGCCGCATGGAACTTCCGACACTATCTACTAAGTCATTTATATATATTGTGAAAAGCAATGGTCCCATAACACTCCCCTGTGGCACGCCAGAGGTTACTTTAACGTCTGTAGACGTCTCTCCATTGATAACAACATGCTGTGTTCTGTTTGCTAAAAACTCTTCAATCCAGCCACACAGCTGGTCTGATATTCCGTAGGCTCTTACTTTGTTTATCAGGCGACAGTGCGGAACTGTATCGAACGCCTTCCGGAAGTCAAGAAAAATAGCATCTACCTGGGAGCCTGTATCTAATATCTTCTGGGTCTCATGAACAAATAAGGCGAGTTGGGTCTCACACGATCGCTGTTTCCGGAATCCATGTTGATTCCTACATAGTAGATTCTGGGTTTCCAGAAATGACATGATACGCGAGCAAAAAACATGTTCTAAAATTCTACAAGAGACCGACGTAAGAGATATAGGTCTATAGTTTTGCGCATCTGCTCGACGACCCTTCTTGAAGACTGGGACTATCTGTGCTCTTTTCCAATCATTTGGAACCCTCCGTTCCTCTAGAGACTTGCGGTACACGGCTGTTAGAAGGGGGGCAAGTTCTTTCGCGTACTCTGTGTAGAATCGAATTGGTATCCCGTCAGGTCCAGTGGACTTTCCTCTATTGAGTGATTCCAGTTGCTTTTCTATTCCTTGGACACTTATTTCGATGTCAGCCAGTTTTTCGTTTGTGCGAGGATTTAGAGAAGGAACTGCAGTGCGGTCTTCCTCTGTGAAACAGCTTTGGAAAAAGGTGTTTAGTATTTCAGCTTTACGCGTGTCATCCTCTGTTTCAATGCCATCATCATCCCGTAGTGTCTGGATATGCTGTTTCGAGCCACTTACTGATTTAACGTAAGACCAGAACTTCCTAGGATTTTCTGTCAAGTCGGTACATAGAATTTTACTTTCGAATTCAATGAACGCTTCACGCATAGCCCTCCTTACGCTAACTTTGACATCGTTTAGCTTCTGTTTGTCTGAGAGGTTTTGGCTGCGTTTAAACTTGGAGTGGAGCTCTCTTTGCTTTCGCAGTAGTTTCCTAACTTTGTTGTTGTACCACGGTGGGTTTTTCCCGTCCCTCACAGTTTTACTCGGCACGTACCTGTGTAAAACGCATTTTACGATTGCCTTGAACTTTTTCCATAAACACTCAACATTGTCAGTGTCGGAACAGAAATTTTCGTTTTGATCTGTTAGGTAGTCTGAAATCTGCCTGCTATTACTCTTGCTAAACAGATAAACCTTCCTCCCTTTTTTTATATTCCTATTAACTTCCATATTCAGGGATGCTGCAACGGCCTTATGATCACTGATTCCCTGTTCTGTACATACAGAGTCGAAAAGTTCGGGTCTGTTTGTTATCAGTAGGTCCAAGATGTTATCTCCACGAGTCGGTTCTCTGTTTAATTGCTCGAGGTAATTTTCGGATAGTGCACTCAGTATAATGTCACTCGATGCTCTGTCCCTACCACCCGTCCTAAACATCTGAGTGTCCCAGCCTATATCTGGTAAATTGAAATCTCCACCTAAGACTATAACATGCTGAGAAAATTTATGTGAAATGTATTCCAAATTTTCTCTCAGTTGTTCTGCCACTAATGCTGCTGAGTCGGGAGGTCGGTAAAAGGAGCCAATTATTAACCTAGTTCGGTTGTTTAGTGTAACCTCCACCCATAATAATTCACAGGAACTATCCACTTCTACTTCACTACAGGATAAACTACTACTAACAGCGACGAACACTCCACCACCGGTTGCATGCAATCTATCCTTTCTAAACACCGTCTGTACCTTTGTAAAAATTCCGGCAGAATTTATCTCTGGCTTAAGCCAGCTTTCTGTACCTATAACGATTTCAGCTTCGGTGCTTTCTATCAGCGCTTGAAGTTCCGGTACTTTACCAACGCAGCTTCGACAGTTGACAATTACAATACCGATTGCTGCTTGGTCCCCGCATGTCCTGACTTTGCCCAGCACCCGTTGAGGCTGTTGCCCTTTCTGTACTTGCCCAAGGCCATCTAACCTAAAAAACCGCCCAGCCCACGCCACACAACCCCTGCTACCCGTGTAGCCGCTTGTTGCGTGTAGTGGACTCCTGACCTATCCAGCGGAACCCGAAACCCCACCACCCTATGGCGCAAGTCGAGGAATCTGCAGCCCACACGGTCGCAGAACCGTCTCAGCCTCTGATTCAGACCCTCCACTCGGCTCTGTACCAAAGGTCCGCAGTCAGTCCTGTCGACGATGCTGCAGATGGTGAGCTCTGCTTTCATCCCGCTAGCGAGACTGGCAGTCTTCACCAAATCAGATAGCCGCCGGAAGCCAGAGAGGATTTCCTCCGATCCATAGCGACACACATCATTGGTGCCGACATGAGCGACCACCTGCAGATGGGTGCACCCTGTACCCTTCATGGCATCCGAAAGGACCCTTTCCACATCTGGAATGACTCCCCCCGGTATGCACACGGAGTGCACATTGGTTTTCTTCCCCTCTCTTGCTGCCATTTCCCTAAGGGGCCCCATTACGCGCCTGACGTTGGAGCTCCCAACTACCAGTAAGCCCACCCTCTGCGACTGCCCGGATCTTGCAGACTGAGGGGCAACCTCTGGAACAGGACAAGCAGCCATGTCAGGCCGAAGATCAGTATCAGCCTGAGACAGAGCCTGAAACCGGTTCGTCAGACAAACTGGAGAGGCTTTCCGTTCAGCCCTCCAGAATGTCTTTCGCCCCCTGCCACACCTTGATACGACCTCCCACTCTACCACAGGTGAGGGATCAGCCTCAATGCGGGCAGTATCCCGGGCAAACACAGTCGTAGTCCGATCAGGGGATGCGTGGGACGAGCTGGCCGTCCCCGACAAACCCCCATCCGGACCCCCACAGTGATGCCCATTGGCAACAGCCTCAAGCTGTGTGACCGAAGCCAACACTGCCTGAAGCTGGGAGCGAAGGGATGCCAACTCAGCCTGCATCCGAACACAGCAGTTGCAGTCCCTATCCATGCTAAAAACTGTTTTGCAAAGAACGTCTGAACTAATTTACAGAGAGCGCAAACAAATCGACAAAATTTAAACGGTTATTAAAATACAAGATTGCCTAGTAAATGCAGTAATGCTGCTACTTGCGCACTGCTGACACTGCTCGGCGGCGGAAGGAGACTAAGCGAAATTACACTATTCAGGTACTAAAACACGATGCTACACTCTCAAATACTATAATACGCCCGAAATTTATGAATTAAACAATGCAAGAACCAAAAACACGCAAAGAAATTAAGAATTAAACTATGTAACAAATGAGTGAGCTAGGAGTATACGACTTGCTGCTGCAGCTGCTTATCCAACGGCGGCAGGGTGAGTAGTTAATTAGAAAAAAATCGGAGGCCTTAGAACTTGAATGCACCTCGTACTATCTGAATCACTTTCCCTGTACCACCTACGAATGGCGTGTGGACAGACTGCTTGCTGGTGAACGTCCATATTAGCTCTAATTTCTCCGATTTTCTCGTTGATAGATATCCTCGGAGTAAGGAAGCAGCTTAAATCACTTAATAAAGGCAAGGCCTCCGGTCCAGATTGTATCCAATCATGTTTCTCTCAGAGTATGCTGGTAAAATAGCCCCTTATTTAGCAATTATATACAAACACTCGCTCACAGAAAGATTTGTACCTAAAGAGTGGAAAATTGCTCAAGTCACGCCAATACCCAAAAAGGGAAGTAGGAGTAATCCGCTGAATCACAGGCCTATATCATTAACGTCGATTTGCAGTAGGGTTTTGGAACATATACTGTATTCGAAAATTATGAAGTATCTCGAAGACAACGATTTATTGATACATAGTCAGCACGGTTTCAGAAAATATCGTTCTTGTGAAGCACAGCCGGCTGTGGTGGCCGAGCGGTTCTAGGCGCTGTAGTCCGGAACCGCGCGACTGCTACGGTCGCAGGTTCGAATCCTGCCTCGGGCATGGATGTGTGTGATGTCCTTAGGTTAGTTAGGTTTAAGTAATTCTAAGCTCTAGGGGGCTGATGACCTCAGATGTTAAGTCCCATAGTGCTCAGAGCCATTTGAACCATTTTTTTTGAAACACAACTAGCTCTTTATACTCATGAAGTAATAAGTGCTATCGACAGGGGATGTAAAATTGATGGCATATTTTTAGATTTCCGGAAGGCTTTCGACACTGTTCCTCACACGCGTCTTCTAACTAAACTGTGTGCCTACGGAGTATCACCTCAGTTGTGCGACTGGATTCATGATTTTCTGTCAGAAAGGTCACGGTTCGTAGTAATAGACGGAAAGTCATCGAGTAAAACAGAAGTAATATCCGGCGTTCCCCAAGGAAGTGTTATAGGCCCTCCATTGTAGGGACCGATGACCGTTACAGTCTGGTCCCTTTAATCCCACAAACCAACCAACCAACCCTCCATTGTTCCTGATCTATATTAGCGACATAGGAGACAATCCGAGTAGCCGTCTTAGATTGTCTGCACATGATGCTGTCATTTACCGTCTTGTAAAGTCATCAGATGATCAAAACGACTTGCAAAATGATTTAGATAAGATATGTGTATGGTGCGAAAAGTGACAATTGACCCTGAATAAGGAAAAGTGTGAAGTTATTCACTATTACTATTCACTAGTACTAAAAGAAATCAGCTAAATTTCGATTACGCGATAAGTTACACAGATCTGAAGGCTGTAAATTCAACTAAATACTTAGGGATTACAATTACAAATAACCTAGATTGGAACGATCACATAGATAATATTGTGGGTAGAGCAAACCAAAGACTGCGATTCATTGGCAGAACACTTAGAAGGTGCAACAGGTCTACTACAGAGACTGCTTACACCACGCTTGTCTGCCCTATTCTGGAGTATTGCTGTGCGGTGTGGGATCCGCATCAGGTGGGACTGACGGATGACATAGAAAAAGTACAAAGAAGGGCAGCTCGTTTTGTATTCTCGCGAAATAGGGGAGATAGTGTCACAGACATGATACGTGAATTGGGGTGGCAATAATTAAAACAAAGGCGTTTCTCGTTGCGACGGGGTCTTCTCATGAAATTTCAATAACCAGTTTCCTCCTCCGATTGCGAAACCATTCTGTTGGCACCCACCTACATATGGAGAAATGATCATCACGATAAAATAAGAGAAATCAGGCCTAGCACAGAAAAATTTAAGTGCTCGTTTTTCGCGCGTGCCGTTCGAGAGTGGAACGGTAGAGAGACAGCTTGAAGGTGGTTCATTGAAACATCTGCCAGTCACTTTATTGTGAATAGCAGAGTAATCACGTAGATGTAGATGTAGATGTTGTGGTCATTTCGCGAGACGTATATGAGGGGATGGAATATATTGCCCGACTCTTCCGGGGATGTACTGTTTCTCGGGATTACAATGGTGAACTTTTCCGTGGCACACAACGCCTGTCTTGCAACGTCTGCTACTGCAGTTTGTTGAACATCCCCATCATGCTGTCGCGTCGACTGAACTTTCCCGTGACGAAACGCGCCGCTCTTTGTTGGACCTTATGTATCTCTTCTATTAACTCAACGTGTTAACAGTCTCATTATGATGAGCAATCCTCAAGAATCATTCGAACAACTGTTTTGTAAGCCACTTCTTTCCGTGAATGATTTAGATTTCCTTAATATCCTTCTAAAGAATCACAGCCTGGCGTCTGATTTTCCTGCAATTCAATTTATTCGGTCATTCCGCTTTATATGGCTGTGGACTGTTAGACATAGGTATTTTGCGGTTGAATATTTCGTTCTTAAGGGACGGCATTACGAAGGGCTGCGTATGTTGATCAATACAAGTAAAACAGTTTCTGCGTCAGTCACTTGTTTATTTTGCCACTACGCGTTTCGATGGTCCACACCATTATTCTCAGGTGGAGAACTGTTTAGACCAAGGGAACTTTAGGCTATTTTGCGTCTTTTGCTAATGATGAAAATTATTTATTTGGAAAAGGCACTTTAGAGGTTCAGCGTACGTAGTATTTCGAGGCTGCTTTCTACAATGTCAAATGCAAGTCATGTATCTTTTATAAGGGAGGTTATTGCAGATTTGTGTGGTGTTTTGTATCGGAAGGCGTTGATGAGTTCTTTGAATATGGTGTGGCCTGTTTCACCTATGTACAGAGCCAGGCATTTACTATATATTATTTTCTATATTCCAGAGGATAAAAATTTATCTTGACTGATTTTTAAGTTGTGAGGAAGTCTTCGGCATACTTTATCGTTTGTTTGGAATGCAGTTTTTCTTCTGTGTCGCTTGAAGACATTGACACTGTATCGTCCGTGAAAAGTCCCGTAGAGCTTTAGATGCTACCCACAAAATCATTTATATACAGGGTGGTCAGAAACAGTCCGAAAAGCTTGTAAGCGTGTTGCGGGGTAGGCTGTGCTCAGAAATAATTGTTAAGAAAAAATTCGATGGCTTGCGCTGTTTCCGAGTTAATTAGCGTTGAAGTTAGCCAATCAGGCCGTTGAGCCCACAAATACGTACGGGCTGCCAGATACAGTGTCAGTTTCTCGCATAGCGTAGAGCGCCCGAGACGGCTCAGCTTTTGGCTCGGGTTCGATCCTTACTACCGCCCCATGTCCGTTTATGGTCTCACTCCTTTGTTGGGTTTTAGAGAACCAAACGAAACACACGTTTGGCGACGCCGACTCTGGCTGAGCGCTTGAAATTGCGTGCGCAACTGCTAACTTCAATGATAATTAATACGGGAATGGTGCAACGTATCAAACTTTTTTCTTAACAATAATTTCTCAGCACAATCTACCATGCACCACCCTTACAAGCTTTTCAGACTGTTTCCGACAACCCTGGATATTGTAAACAGTAACTTTCCCATTACAATTCCTTACGGTACTCATGATATTGCCTTTACATCTGCCAATTTTGTTCGGTTAAGAGTGACATTTTGAGTTCTATCCGCAAAAAATCCCTGAATCCAATCGCAGATCTAGTCAGTTACTCAATAATCTCGTACTGTGTTAGCTAAACTACAGTGCGGGACTGTATCAAATCCCTCCGCACTGGTTTGCTGAGTGTCGACGTAGAGGTCGACGTACTGAACAGCGACCTTAAGCAAGTCAATTGGACGCCGGTAATGGAGTGTATCGGTTTAGTGCCCTGAGGAAATGCCAGCGCCGAACTAATTTCCGACAAGACCGCTGACTGATCCATAGCGGCAACGCGTTTGCAGGGAGCGCCGATGCAGGTTTAGGATTGAAGGTCGAGTCTCTCGGCTTACTGCTGGTGAACGACTGTCGTGATTTGGCGTAGTGGGTTATTCGTAACATTAGCGTTTCAGAATTTTGAATCCATAAGTCTATGATAATGAGCTCATGTACCTTGGTTGCACTCTCTGCTATCAAACAATGGAGACTGCTTATCCACCAACCGCCATTACCAGCACAAATGTCACCATTTCACTGCTCTTCCGCCATGTCGAGACTCCGCACCGATTGGGCTTGCTTTTTACTCGCTCTGAATGGCTATGGCACTGTGTCACGAAAACCAACCTCGGCTTTTAAAATACGAGGGTTGGAAGTTTAATAGTGGCAACTATTTATTTACAGCTCGTACAAAATAGATACGTGTTTCAAAGTTTTACTGACCTTTAAAGACCGGCCGGAGTGGCCGAGCGGTTCTAGGCACTATAGTCTGGAACCGCGCGACCGCTACGGTCGCAGGTTCGAATCCTGCCTCGGGCATGGTTGTGTGTGATGTCCTTAGGTTAGTTAGGTTTAAGTAATTCCAAGCTCTAGGGGACTGATGACCTCAGAAGTTAGGTCCCATAGTGCTCAGAGCAATTTGAACCATTTTTTTGACCTTCAAAGTAGTCACCAGCATTGTGTACTATAAGCCGTTGCCATGCGATGTGGAAGCGGTCTATTGCCCGACGAATTTGTAGCAGTTCTGAAGCGAATGCCGTGAAGTGTTTCCTTCAGTTTAGAAATCGAGTTGAACTTACGAAGGCTTAAGTCAGGGGAATGCAGTAGGTGGTATAGCAATTAGCAATCTCATCAGTCAAACAAACCAGTAACAGCTTACACTGTACGTGCTTGAGTATTGTCCTGCAAAATGATGGTCAGGTCCTGCAGAATGTGTCATCACTTCTGTCTCTAAGCTGGTTGTAGGTTGCGTTCCAAAAATGAACTGCATAGAGACAGAAGTGATGACACTTTCTGCAGGACGTGACCATCATTTTGCAGGACAATACTCAAGCACGTACAGTGCAAGCTGTATTGCTTTGTTTGACTGATGGGGCTGGTAAGTGTGAGAGGTGGCATGAGCCCCCTCTCATATTTCTATCTTACGATTTTCCTCTCTAGTTGCATGCAGTGAAAAGTCGCTATTCCTTCTGAAACGTCCCCTTTGAACAATTATACATGACTGTGCTTAACCTGACACACAATACTTTGTTAGCGCAACGCAATCTGACTTTCAAAATTCCCTACAAAAGAATGGCCCTGACTAACATTAAACTATACCTTTCACAAATCACTTACCTCACAAAAATCTTCGCTGCTCAAGCTACTGCAATACAGCGAGCGCCACTACTGCCAGCTAAATAAAAGATTCAAACTACTGAAGGCACTAACTACTGATAGGGATAGTTAGCAAATGAAAGATATTAATAGAGAACAAACAATGTATTTACCTTGATATCATCATATATAAATATATCAGTTCATGAAAAATTACAAAACTCCGCCATCTCTCTCCCCACATCCACCACTGCTGGCGGCTCACCTCCAACTGCCCAACGCTACGCGCTGTTCACATCCAGCTGCCGCTGCCCAACACTACAATGGCAGACAACAATGCAAACTAGCCACAGACTGCACACAGCACAGCCAGTGATTTTCATATTGAGCGCTACGTAACGTTGCCAATAAGAAAACATAAACAGCCTACTTACATAGAGAAAACATAAACAGCCTGAGAAAACATAAACAGCCTACTTACATAGCCCCCATGCTCCCCACAAAAAATTTTTACAAATGGTGTTGGGCACTGGCCAATACAGATTTGACAAAAATTTTTCTTTTCATAATTACAATAACAAAGAAATCAAATGCACACACTTATTGATACAATCTTGGTCAAAAGCTAAAATTGTCTCACAGTCCATAAAGACAGTCCTAATCGTACATAACAGGAGAATAGCAGTGTTTTTCTCAAAGTCTGAGCAGTAAAAGAAAATGCACACAGAAGTAGTGGATTTCCATGCAGTCTTGAAGAAGTAGTGTTGTCCTTCCAATGGAAAGACAGTGCTGACTCTCGACATGCATGCAGGTAATGGGCCACAACAGAGCAAACCCACAGCAGAGTCAGTCGTAGTTTGGAAGAATATTGGTAGGTAGGTCATCACAGAGCAGACCCACTGTAGTCCTGGTAGAGATTGTGGTATTGGTGGGCCACCAGAGGTGCAGACCCACTGCAGTCCTTGTAGAAATGGCCAGCAGCCATCTGTTGCGATTGTGCAGGTGCACATTCACCATCGAAGAGTCTTGCGGAGAATATAGCAAGTTCATAAACCACCACTTGTGCACTCACAAAGTTTCTGGAATTGTCCTTAGATCCAGCAATGCTGTTATCCAGTCCCTTGCTGAGTTATTAACACACGTGCAAACACTCACAGTCCCAACTTCGCACATATTATCCATATACTATGACCAACAGAAACGTGTGCAGTGAAATGTAACTAACAAGTTAATAATATCATGAACTGGTGACAATTACAATTTTATAACATAAGAATACAATAACAAAGGTACAAAATACATCATTAAAAACATAATAATACAGATAACATTTGTAGTAATAGGGGCTTTACAAAAGAATAGAAATAAACATATACATCAGTGGAATTATGACATGAGTACATACATAGAAGATCAGAATAACTTGCGAAACATCAACTTCACACATGAGCATTTAAACAGAATGAATAATGTCTAATATCTTTACAAAGTAAATAACATATTATTAATGCCAATTATATTTGAGGATAACAGTATTCCACATCATAGTGAATGTAGCTTAATATTAAAAGAAGAAAAAATTCTATGAAACTACACAGAGACAGGAAGAAAACAAATACTCAAGGGTACACAAACTCATAGTGGGATAACACCAATAGGAAAGGACAGGGTTCGTTTTCAGTGTAACATTTGGTACTGCAGTCCAACCCAAAACTTCATATATCTTTCCTCTTATTTCATCCTTTGTTTCCACAAAAAAAAATTCTAACTAAGCATGCTTTCTGTGTTTATATGTTCACACGTTTCTTACCTCATTTTTATTTTCCATTATCTTACCTCATCATTTATTTCCAAGAAAATCCTACCTAAACCTGTTTTCTCAATGCATTTCTTCCAATTCATCGCAACTCATTCTCTTAGAGGCTACCCCCTCTTAAGCTAACTTAAATCTACTGAGCTCAGATGCTAAACTAAGGGACGAGGCAATGCAGCAGCACAAAATAAGTAACACAAACAGCAATGACCAAAAAATTGGAAAATTGCAAAGCAAGCTACAGTAAATCTAAATTAACAGATAAAATGCAAAATTACAACTAATATGAGCCAATGAGCAGCAACAAAAAAAAATCAGTTGTAAAACTGGCTTAACAGAGTAATGTAATGTGAAATTTAGTAGCACTTTGCCTGGCAAACAGCAACAGCAAATGCAATAACTTATATCTAAACATGACATAGCGCAAGCAGAAAAAATATTACACTAAACAACAATGCAGATAAGGGAAATGTATATTCACATCTTAATGTCTATGTAATTAAAGTGGTGCACCACAAGAAGTTATTCTACCAAAAAGTTACCAATTACTTGAAAAGAAAATTATGAATGCAGTTACTAGTTCCTTCTTATTGTTCTTTCCTTTCCAAGTGCTCCTTTTTTAAAGAATGTGGATCATAAAATAATTATTTAATAGATCTGTTGACAGAAAGTGTTCACATTAGCAAATGCATTTTATTTTATAAAAGCAATGCTGCAACACAGCTGGAAACCAGATATCAAGTGAAATAAGCAATTACGCAAACCAAAGCATAAAAACATCATTCAATAGTCATGTGGCATTTCGTAAGTCAGTAGCTCTCAACTGTCATAGAAAGACACTTGTCATAATCAGGTGTGCAGATGTACGAATATTTCCCATCAATTCATAAGCATTTCAGCAATTAGCACAAAGTGCGAGTAATCATATGTTTTCAAGTAACGAGGGTGTCGCATTAGCGATGAAAGGCACACCCTAATGGCTTGTTCTCCAGGTGTTTTCCTGTGCTCTGAAAGGCACGCGCTAATGGCTTTTTCTCCAGGCGTCTGACACAGCTGGGTGCCCACGACGCATTATGTGTAGGTGGTCCGTTAACTTTCTTACGGAAATATTTACGACAGCAGTTTCCGCTACAGAGACAGTCGCATATAAAAATATTTCACAGGTCAAGAATTTGCGTTACAAATCTGTAGAAACAAAATGCTATTGATATAACAGTGTCCAAAAAAAATTTTCGTCTGCATTGTAATACATTCACGAATATACACACACATTTCATAACTCTTAAAGTACGTTTCTTGGTTTCCAACATCCTTTTCATAAATCAGAGTCCCTAAACACTACTCATTATTCCTTACCTCATTATACATATACATATTCGTCGACACTTCTTCAATATTTCATCATGAGAAATACGTAGCATAATAAACATTCCTCAACAACATAATACACATCGTCGTCGTAATAATAACATCATAACACCTCAGTCAAATCTCAAAATCGTCGTAACTTCCTCCAATAATTTCTAAGCCTAAAAAAATTCTCTGCTCATGTCAAAAGTGTCAGCTGCCTCAAACGTACTTTAAAAATCATGATCTCATACCAAATACATCATTCAAAGCTCTCATAGTATCACAATGATTCCGAAAAAATATGAACAGTTTACAAAGTACAGACAAAATACAGTTTCATAAGTGTGAAGTTATCCAACGGTGTAATTGCGTAAACATCTGTCACTGATGTAGTAAAAAACATGTTTATCTCTCAGTTAAATGATCAGATAGCTGTGTAATTTGTGTGTTAGAGAAATATGGTACCGATGTGTAAAGTTGTATAAGCAAATACCATATTAGCTAGGGCTCCTTGTGCTTGCCAAACACATGGTACACAAAGTAAGCGTGTACCCCCCTGAGGATAAATGTAATTATGCCCTCAGGTGTTACAAATTACAGCAATGGAATGAAATGTATCACGGAAAACTTTCTTTGTAATTCAAAAATCTTTAAAAATAAATGTTTTAAGTACAACATTAATCACTCAAATGCGTGTCCTGTAGCGCTAAATGTGCGTCTTGCTGTAAGATAATTCTGTGGAAGTGTCGTACTTATCGTCCTCCGAAAGCTAAGTTCTGCAGAAGTCAATGTACTTACCTCATGATAAACAAAAGTGAAATGCTTTATGTATAGATATCTTAGTTATTACGCTTATTGTTGTGATGAAGAAAGTACTGTACTGTCACGTAATGTTGTGCCACGAAAAAGGCTGTCTCATTGTTGCTATACCACAAAAGTTACTACTAAAACATGTTTTTCTTTCCAGAAGAATTCAGAAAACTGTGCAGATATAAAACAGAAACACCGCAAAATCAACATTGTAAATTGTCACTCATTAGTAGCGTCGTGATAAAATCGTGTAGCTGTCACATAAACTAACCTCTGTGTCATCTGGTATCTCTCAGAAAGCACTTTAAATTCAGAATGTATTTTCAAATAAACCAAAATGTTGCATTAAAATCTCATTAGCAGTACTTGTAAATGTTATTTTTCTCGGAGCCAGCCGGCGCACGCGGCTGCCTGCGGTGCGAGTCATTGTCTGTTCCTTTGTTGGCGCGCGTCGTTATTGGGATTTGGAGACCTAACTTCTACAAATTCGCCTTGCCGAGAGGGCCCTGCCCTGTTTAAATCCCGCCAGTTCTGATGCAATTCAGGTCTGTCGTTTTGTCGGTAGTTTACATAGTTTCTTGTTTGTCGGTCATGTGATGGAGAATTTCTCCCTGAATCGAAACTGCGCGCTGGACCGTTGCGTCTAAAGTTATTCTGTCTCCCCTGATAATATTTATTTTGGTTCCCATATTGTCTGTTTCTCTGATTGTCTCTGTGATAGTCATTACCACGGAGAGGTGATCTTTCCCTGTAGTTATTACTACTCTGCCAACGGTTGTCATACGGGTGGTGTCTATTTTGGTCACGATTTGTGTTGTGAGAATAGCCTTGTCGTGTCCAGTTATTACTTCTTTCATCGCGGATTTGCGACGGATGTGACCTGTAATTGTTGTGTTCCTGGTTTCGCGTTCCGCGATTGTCAGTGTCAATTTCTAATTCTTGTAACAGTCCCTGAAAAGCTTCAATGTCGTCTTTGCAACGTCCTGCTAAAATAATATGTCGTAAATGTTCAGGCAATTTGAGTAAGCAAATGCGGATGAGTTCTGAGGGGCTGTATGGGTTTGAAAGATACTGATTCTTATGCAACATGTCTTCAAAATATTTGACAAGACTGGAAAATTCAGATTGTTCAAAGTGTTTCATCATCATGATGCTATGTTTTACACGGTCTTGTGTAGCTTGAGACCAATATGCTGAGAGGAAGGCATGGTAAAACTCTCCTTCACTGTGGCAATCGTGAATTACCGATCGCATTCTTACAGCTGGTTCATTCTCTAAGTAGCCACACATAAATTCTAATCTGTGTTCCAACGACCAGTTGGGAGGAAAACAATGAGAGAATTGATGGAGCCATGCTTGTGGATGAATGTCGTTGGCAGAATTCTTAAACGTTTTGAATTTACGTGTAGTAATGAACAGCTTATAGTCAAAATCATCGTGTCGGCGAGTAGCATCTCGGTCATAGTTACGTCGTGTCGGCGGTTCCATCTCAAAATTCGGTGTACCTTGCCAATTTCTTTCATAATTACCGAAATGCCCTGTGTTATTATTTTGTGGCTTTTGCGTATTTCTAAGTTCCTCTTCCCGTGTTGGAGCGCGAGTGTCTTCTGAAATACGTAATTCTTGTATTACCTGTGTCAGCTGATCTTGTACTTCCCGGATTTCTCTTTGGTGTTGCGTATCAATTTGATTCAGATTTTGTTTGAATTTCCTAATTTGTTCATACTCTTCTGTGTCAGTGAAGGCTACAGGTGTTGTGTCATTCAGATCATCATCTACCTTTGTAGATAAGTTAGTGAACTGATCTGAAAGTTCGGCTACTTTATCCGATAGTGTACTTATTTCCTCAGTGTGTTTTTCTGAACCAAGTTTCAGAGTGTCCATTTGTGTTGAAATCGTATCTACTGTGTCTTTTAAGTTTTCTTGACTTTTTGCAAGTTGCGTAACCGAATCGGTAGATGCAACTGCGTCAATTTTGGCTTGCAAGGTGTTGTGATTTTCATGAACAATAGTTTGCAGTTCTTTTATGGCTGCTTCGTGATTCTGTAATGCATTTTCATGCCGCGAAAAAATAGGTTGAAAATGCTCACAAATTTGAGTTTTTACGTCATTACAGACTTTTTGACATTTCGATTCAATGTTATGTAACTCAGCAGTTAAATCCTCACGTGTTTGTTCGAGAGTTTGTTCCAATGAGTCTAACTTTTTGAGATTTTGTTCCACTGTGTCTAACTGTTGCTGTGTTTGTCTCTGGTGTTGTTCCATTGTGTCTAACTTTTGAAGCTTTTGCTGTGTCTGTCCCATTTGTTGTATTAATTGTAATAACAATGCATTGGTGTCTGAAACATGTTCCTCAGTGCTTTTCGGCAGTGAATTTACACCGGAAACATTCACATTTTGACAAGCAGAAAACGTGTCTTGACTTATTCGAGAAAACGGTGAGGATCCAAAACCTGAATCTGCAGTATTTGCAATATTGTGTTCTGTCATTCCCGATTCCTGAGGCGAGCTGTTGCCGACCAATCGATCGATAACGCTTCCCTGTTCACTACCTGTTTCACTGCCTACGCCATTGTTTGACGCCCGCTCCATTTCCCTATGCACAGTTACCAAATTACTACTTTGAACATTAGTAAATTCATTACTCGGCGGCGCTGATAAGCTACGCTCGTCGTCACTATTATTTCTCAATTTAGTTTGGAGCCTAGTGTTACGTTTTTCACACGCCATTATTGTCACAATATTTCACACGATAACACAGAAAAGCACAATTTGAAGAGCAAAATAAAATAACATAGCAATGTCTACTTAATTGCCAGCGCAGCTGCGAAATACTTGGTGCAAATCTACATGCATGCCAGAAATGTTTTACAGTACAACAATGAAAGACTGCAACTACAAAGGAGATTCTCTCTACAATTACGCGCTGGCAATAAACAAAAGCTACACTAAATACACAAACTACAAGAAAAATCAGAAGATTCCAGTGAGGTATCCTAGGCTAAGGGTCGACATATGAAACGTCCCCTTTTAACAATTATACATGACTGTGCTTAACCTGACACACAATACTTTGTTAGCGCAACGCAATCTGACTTTCAAAATTCCCTACAAAAGAATGGCCCTGACTAACATTAAACTATACCTTTCACAAATCACTTACCTCACAAAAATCTTCGCTGCTCAAGCTACTGCAATACAGCGAGCGCCACTACTGCCAGCTAAATAAAAGATTCAAACTACTGAAGGCACTAACTACTGATAGGGATAGTTAGCAAATGAAAGATATTAATAGAGAACAAACAATGTATTTACCTTGATATCATCATATATAAATATATCAGTTCATGAAAAATTACAAAACTCCGCCATCTCTCTCCCCACATCCACCACTGCTGGCGGCTCACCTCCAACTGCCCAACGCTACGCGCTGTTCACATCCAGCTGCCGCTGCCCAACACTACAATGGCAGACAACAATGCAAACTAGCCACAGACTGCACACAGCACAGCCAGTGATTTTCATATTGAGCGCTACGTAACGTTGCCAATAAGAAAACATAAACAGCCTACTTACATAGAGAAAACATAAACAGCCTGAGAAAACATAAACAGCCTACTTACACTTCACACACGGACTTCCCACGTAGCATCTCTCGTCACCCGGGTGGTCCGGTGACAGGCGGGCACTGCTGATCTGGAAAGGGTTAAGCCGACGGGTGTGAGGAAGTCGAGTGAATGCTATGCAGACGCCGACATTGTCAAAAGACACGCCCGGAGGTGTCTGAAGTAGCGGCTGGGCTAGAGGTTCCGTTACTTCGCAGAATCTTAGCGAAAACACTTTCTGGCGGGCTACCAGCGAGGTGTGGGAATGACTTGTGTACCCAGGCAGTTGTGGCGGGAAAATTCCCGCGCTTTCAGCAAAATAGTAACTGTGATTGGCTTGCTCAGGGCATAGCTCCGTGACGTAGCAAAATCAGCGCAGAAATTGGCGCCAAGAATCTCCATTGGTGGAATGGTAGTGCTCCGGAAATGGAGTGGAATTTTCCGCCGGTTTTCGAGTTGCTGATTGGAACGTTTAACCACGGCCACTGTCGTGGGGGCGGGAAGGTTGTGTGTTCGGCCTGTACGGGTGCTCTAGGTAGTCGGCTCTCGCCTTTCGGTCGAGGACGTCGAAGCAACCAGCCATCGCCTCCGGTACGCCAGATCGTGTTCTGGCAGTTAAGAAGACAGTTTGGTAATGTATGTCCGCAGCACCGGCAGATAGGGATTTTCCTAGGTGATAATCAGAGCTCAGCAGAGTGCGCCTGTTCGTCTTTTTCTAACTTTGTTCTGTCTTGAGAAGCAGCAATTAATGTTGGGTTAGCTGTGTGTCTCTCTTAAGATCTGAGTGGCAAGGAATTGGCTCCACATACCACTTCGTCATAAACCTCACAATCTAGTTTAGGGACAACTTCACCTTCACAGCGTTTGTTTGAGTATCCAATTTGAGCCAGTTTGATGTATTATAAATGTTTCATGTGTTTTTGTTTATTATTTTGTGTTTAGCCTTAATAAATCATATTGTTATTTTGGACAGAAGTTTCATTCTGTTAATCGGTAGAGCAACCCATCATTTCTCACTACGTTAATGAAACCTTCCTTTATTTAACTTATTTATCAAATTAAATTATTGCAGGTGCCAAACTCTTTTCTACTCCGCTTGCAGGGTTGATTACAGTCAGGTCGCGTATATTTTTTAATCCTTGTGCAACAGCAAAAGTCGGAGTTAGAATAGGGGGGGGCTTAGAGCATCATTTACATATGTAGATTCTAGAATTTAGTGTTAAATAAACTGCTAGCCCCGGCACCTCGCAAGTGCTATACCACCTACTGCACTCCCCTGACTTAAGCCCTCTTAAGTTCAACTCAATTTCTAAACTGAAGGAAACACTTCACGGCATTCGCTTCAGAACTGCTACAAATTCGTCGGGCAATAGACCGCGCCGCTCGAACTGTCACTGCTAAGAGTATCCTACGACTTCCAGATCGTTGGCAACGGGTTATACACAATGCTGGTGACTACTTTGAAGGTCAGTAAAACTTTGAAACACGTATCTATTTTGTACGAGCTGTAACTATCACCTGTGCGAATAGCTACACAAGCATTACACAGAGTGGTCCATAAGCGTGGAACCACCCTTGTAAAACAAAAGTAAATCGATAAACAGGGGAGGAGGGAGAAATTTTGAGGCTGCTTTTAGTAAAATAGCAACCCTCGGGCAAGGTGGCTAGGCGCAAGATCTACAAATATAAACGCAGCTTCAAAGTATCTACCTGATTTTCCCTCGTTTACATCTATATAGTTCGTGGGCGCTGGCTTAACTTGTCAAAAGAGGTCGGGAGGCTCTTATTTTTTTGTGAAAATCGCAGGAGATCGCAACATCAACTGCGAAAGCTAGGCTGTCGATTGTGAGAGCCATGCTTCTGCGGCCTAATCTGATCCCATTTTTGGCACCTTTAATATTTCCTTGCGCCACAAGTGGATCCCTTTCTCCAGCGCTCAGTTGAAAAATAAAGGCGAGAGCCTGTCACCTTAAAAATACCGGTCCTGACCTTGATGCTGATTGAAATCTCTCCTCTGAATTTCTTTTTCGAGGTGGTGGCAACATCATGTACAAGGCGTAAACGACAACTGTTTATAACGCACCTTAGTGCTGTAGGCAAAGTCGAGATGAACATTCTGAAATAGGACACCTGCGTTCTATCAAGCCGGTAAATAACCTCAGATTGGCCTACAAAAACCACCTAATCTACAGCGCATGCGCGCTATACCAGATTTTCAGGATCCTCTTTTACGTCCACCGGCTTAGTCGGCTATTTCGTTAACATTATTAATTTAAACACTCCCGTGTGGGTAACGAAAGAAAAGAAAAACGTTTGTAAACGAAGGAAGTCAGGGAGACGAGGATTTAACATCCTGTTGACATCGAGGTCATTACAGTCGGAATGTTTCAAAGGTGGGGAGGGAAATTATCCCTGCTCTGTTATAGGAACCATTCTGGCATTTGCCTCGCGCCATTTAGGGAAATCTCGGGAAACCTAAATCTGGATGGTCGGACAAGGATTTGGACCGTCGTCTTCCCGAGTGCGAGTCCAGTGGGCTAACCACTGCGTCACCTCACTCAGGGCTTGTAAACTTTACGCATAGACTAAGTACATTTACAATTCTATCTAACTTAACACATAGTTTCGTAGTAAGAAGGCCAAACAAACAAAACGACTTAATTGTTAGTTTTATGTTGTTAAAATTCGCAGGCCGGAGTGACCGAGCGGTTGTAGGCGCTACAGTCTGGAACCGCGCGACCACTACGGTCGCAGGTTCGAATCCTGCCTCGGGCATGGATGTGTGTGATGTCCTTAGGTTCGTTAGGTTTAAGTAGTTCTAAGTTCTAGGGGACTGATGACCCATAGTGCTCAGAGCCATTTTTTGTTAAAATTCACATTATTTTGAAGTACAATTTACATATATGTCAATTTTACATACTTTTGTGAGTGCAAGTGGATTTTAATATTCAAAAGGACGATTTGCGCCAAAATCTCGCGCGGCATGCATGCGTTGTAGCTTAGGTGGCTTTTGTAGGCAAATTTGATGCTGTTTCCCGGCTTGATGGACCACAAGTGTGCCTTTCAAATTATTGGTCTCGACTTCATTTACACCACTGTGTTATAATGTAAACAGTTACCGTTTACCGTTACCGTTTACACCTCATATGATTGTTACTTAGGAACTGTCAGGATGTGTTGTCTGCTGCGAATAATCGTTTTTGGCATGGTCCGTATTCGCCAGACCATGTGCTGGAACATTCGAAGCCATATTTAAAAATATGGTCACGTTACTTTATTTGCTAATAAATAGTTAAAAGAAGATTGTTTTAGCATTGCCAAAGAGTTGGCGGTCGGACTCTTGTAGTTCAAAATGGCGCTAAGTACTATGGGACTTAACTTCTGAGGTCATCAGTCCCGTAGAATTTAGAACTACTTAAACTTAACTAACCTAAGGACATCACACACATCCATGCTCGAGGCAGGATTCGAACCTGCGACCGTAGCAGCAGCGCGGTTCCGGACTGGAACTCCTAGAACCGCTCGGCCAAAGCAGCCGCCTGAATGCCGTGGGTCTGGAGAAAATGATTCGGAAATTCGAAACGAGGTGTTCTTTTGGTGTGCAACCTGGTAGAGGGAGGAAACGATTTGATTCGACGTCAGTGAAAGCAGTGGCCACAGCAGTGCAGGAGGAGACGAGTGGTGGTGTGCAAACGTGTAGTGTATAGAGAATTGCCCGAACATTGGATATACCCGTGAACACGGTGCGTGAAATCCTACGAAACATCCTTCTTTGGTATCCATTTAAATTACCCACGTGCACGAGTTGCTTCCTGTTGACCTGACAGCATGAGAGACCTTTGCTTTAGAATTTCTTGCTCGCATGGGAGTGGACAGTGATTGGCCGTGGAAGATTTTGTGGACAGACGAAGTCCACTTCCATCTGACAGGATACGTCAATATACAGAGCCGTCGAATATGGGCAACGGAAAACCCACACGTAAATCAACCAGTACCACTTCATCCTAAGAAGGTCCCTGTGTGGTGCGGGTTTACGGCATCATTTATCATAGGGCCATATACACTACTGGCCATTAAAATTGCTACACCACGAAGATGGCGTGCTACAGACGCGAAATTTAACCGACGGGAAGAAGATGCTGTGATATGCAAATGATTAGCTTTTCAGAGCATTCATACAAGGTTGGCGCCGGTGGCGACACCTACAACGTGCTGACATGAGGAAAGTTCCCAACCGATTTCTTATACACAAACAGCAGTTGACCGGCGTTTCCTGGCGAATCGTTGTTGTGATGCCTCGTGCAAGGAGGAGAAATGCGTACCATCACGTTTCCGACTTTGATAAAGGTCGGATTGTAGCCTATCGCGATTGCGGTTTATCGTATAGCGACATTGCTGCTCGCGTTGGTCGAGATCCAATGACTGTTAGCAGAATATGGAATCGGTGGGTTGAGGAGGGTAATACGGAACGCCGTGCTGGATCCCAACGGCCTCGTATCACTAGCAGTCGAGATGACAGGCATCTTATCCGCATGGCTGTAACGCATCGTGCAGCCACGTCTTGATTCCTGAGTCAACAGATGGGGACGTTTGCAAGACAACAACCATCAGCACGAACAGTTCGACGACGTTTGCAGCAGCATGGACTATCAGCTCGGAGACCATGGCTGCGGTTACCCTTGACGCTGCATTACAGACAGGAGCGCTTGCGATGGGGTTCTCAACGACGAACCTGGGTGCACGAATGGCAAAACGCCATTTTTTTGGATGAATCCAGGTTCTGTTTACAGAATCATGATGGTCGTATCCGTGTTTGGCGACATCGCGGTAAACGCACATTGGAAGCGTGTATTCATCATCGCCATACTGGCGTATCACCCGGCGTGATGGTATGGGGTGCCATTGGTTACACGTCTCGGTCACCTCTTGTTCGCATTGACGGCACTTTGAACAGTGGACGTTACATTTCAGATGTGTTACGACCCGTGGCTCTACCCTTCATTCGGTCCCTGCGAAACCCTACATTTCAGCAGGATAATGCACGACCGCATGTTGCAGGTCCTGTACGGGCCTTTCTGGATACAGAAAATGTTCGACTGCTGCCCTGGCCAGCACATTCTCCAGATCTCTCACCAATTGAAAACGTCTGGTCAATGGTGGCCGAGCAACTGGCTCGTCACAATACGCCAGTCACTACTCTTGATGAACTGTGGTATCGTGTTGAAGCTGCATGGGCAGCTGTACCTGTACACGCCATCCATGCTCTGTTTGACTCAACGCCCAGGCGTATCAAGGCCGTTATTACGGCCAGAGGTGGTTGTTCTGGGTACTAGTATAATATATTTGTCCAGTGAATACCCGTTTATCATCTGCATTTCTTCTTGGTATAGCAATTTTAATGGCTAGTAGTGTATTTTCGAAGAGAGAGGCGCTTCCGGTCCTGTTACCTGTGCCGTCACCGGTAAGCGCTATGGGCGTCTTTTGCGCAACCACGTCATTCCAGCTCTCAAACAGGGTGGATGTGTGGATGGGATCATTTTTATGCAAGATGGCGCACCTCCACACATTGTAAATCCAGTTAAGCAGCTGCTGAAGCACCATTTCGGAAATGCCAGAATCATCAGCCGCCATTTCTCTTCAGCCTGGCCGCCCCTATCACCTAATCACTTATGGCTGTGGGGCTATATGAGAGACGTTGTGTTGTGTTCCGATTGCAAACTTAGCTGCATTGAAGGCACGCATTGCGCAACACATTCTGAACGTGACCCCGAAAATACTTCGATCAGTTGTGGTACATACTGTTTCTCGATTTCAACTTGTTGCAGAAAACGGTGGACAGCATATTGAACATGTTTTGCACCAATCACATGGAAATTAATAACCCGATTTGACTGATGCTTTTTATGCGGTTTTTGTCCTCAGGACAATTAAAAACCGATTTTTCCGATCTGATGTGATATGACGTTGCCGTGGTGGATGGGCTTAACGTAACTAACAGTATCACACCTGTACACCCATGCACACTGAGTAGTACAGTTGTTTAGCGTCAAACGTACACCTCACGCCTTGTTGTATGATTCATTTGTCATTTGTAGTCGACCGCTATTAAATTATGATGCTTACACCACCATCTATTGATACATTTTGTAACTATTTATTTTTTTACTGGCATACGTTTCTCTCTTCTCCGACAATATTCCGTTGCAGTTCGACGTCATTATGACCAGTTGTGTTATTTCTATAGCTGTTTGAAAGTTTAACTTTAATTATAATCACCCTGTATACCGTGCATGTTAAAGTGGCGCTATCAAAAACTGGCGCCGAGGCAATTTTTTGCACCACGGGGCGTAAATGACGGGGTGAACGACGGCTGGGTTGCGGAGATGTGTTCAGGAGAACACACGTGCAATGTTGAGCTACCGACAGCCCACTCGAACCAAGGGGCTACTACCAGTGCCTCCTCAATGAACGTTCAGCGAACCTTGCTGCGTATGGATCTCCGCAGCAGGCGCTCGGTTCATTCAGCCATGCAAACTGCTTGTTCACAGGCGACGAAGGCTGGAATTTGCATTCCTGTACGGCTACTGAATATCCACTGAGTGGCGGCAGGTGTCCTTTTCAGATGAATCATGTTTTGTGCTCCATCGGACAGATGGCCGTTGGCGTTTACGGCCTGAAACATCTGATAGCAAACGCCCTACAACAACCGGCGAAAGGGTCCAGGCCAGATGAAGGAGTGTTATGGTCTGGGGGATGTTTTTGTGGCGTTCCCTGGGTGATACCCGTGGAGACCATGTCCACCCGTACAAGCAGATTGGTTTTTCCTCGACACGATGTCATCTACCAGCAGGCATCATCATATCTAACAGCAGGCGTATCCATCCTGCGGTCATTATACTGCTGTTGGAGTGTAACATTTGTAACTGAACACTTAGTGTGTAAGACACATTACAAGTAAAATTCAAGACATATAATATAGAAACTGAAGGTTAATTAATAACTCCAAGAAATAACATACTTTACACTCACACACCACTGCGCTTTCCACAATGTACATAATAGTTATAGTGTCTTTGTAAATAGTGTTTAGAAATAGCCGTCCGCTGGGGCCGAGCGGTTCGAGGTGCTTCAGTCCGGAACCGCGCTGCTGCTACGCTCGCAGGTTCGAATCCTGCCTAGTGCGTGGATGTGTGTGATGTCATTAGGTTAGTTAAGTTTAAGTAGTTCTAGGTCTAGGGGACTGATGACCTCAGATGTTAAGTCCCATAGTGCTTAGAGCCATTTCAACCATTTTATATAGAAATATTAATCCGTAAATTAAACTGTAGTTAGTGAAACGGGACTACAAGGCTATAAGTAGTTCCGAGGCTTTCAGGCCAGGCTGACTCAGATAGAGTAACATTTCTCTCTCCCTCTTTTACTATCCAAGTCTTTCCTATCATCGAAAATGGTTCAAATGGCTCTGAGCACTAGACCACCGCGGCCGGCTTCCTATCATCTATTATCATATCTTCTTGAAATTTCGATATTTTTGTGTTTTTCTCTTTCAATTTCTAATGTATTTTGAATTTATTATTACTTCCATTGTAATTGCTGAAAACGATAACTGATGTTTGTAATGTTGAATATGTTTTGTATCTATATGGAAATCTGGAAAACGAACGACCTGTTATAAAATGTAAGGCTAAAAGTCTCTAAATGAGCGATAAATTAAATCAAATCAAAAATCAAGTGTGTGTGAAATCTTATGGGACTTAACTGTTAAGGTCATCAATCCTTAAACTTACACACTACTTAACCTAAATTATCCTAAGGACAAACACACACACCCATGCCTGAGGGAGGACTCGACCCTCCGCGGGGATCAGCCGCACAGTCCATGACTGCAGCGCTTGAGACCGCTCGGCTAATCCCGCGCGGCATTAAATCAAATCAAATCATCTACCAGCAGGGCGGTGCGATGTGTCAGACGCCTCGCAATGTACGTGCGTGGTTCGATGAGTACCAGGGTGAATTTACCGTACTCCCCTTGTCACCAAACTCCATGGATTAAAACCCAATCGAGAATATGTGGGACTATCTCGATCGGGCTGTTCACTCCACGGATACTCCACTGACAAACAGAGCGCAGCTGGCTATGGCGTGGCTCCAAACCCCTGTCGGTACCTTCCAGAACTTCTGTCACTCTTCCTGCACGTCGACGCTACAAAACGTGGTTTACTCAGGTTTTTGACAGAAGGTCACATTAATGTGGCTGGACTGTATAGCTCATAAGGTGGTTGAGTAGTTCGGATAATGGCTTTTAAAATGATCACTGATGTTAATTCTAATCGCAGCGTGTATATTTTATTATATTTCTTCGTAATGTTACTTCTTTATGTGCACAGACAGTATTTTCTACGATAGACAGAAGGAATCACAAGGTAATCTCGGTGTATACTTGTGAGGTAACGGGCGAATTGTGGAGCCCTGAAAATATTCTAAGTTGGCGTGGCCGCTCGGGTCGCTCGGCCAGCCGGGGCCCGGCAGCAAACACGTGGTGGCGAACGTTAGTCGGACGAAAGGGGTATCCCCAGAGCATGGTCCAGCCGCGTGGCTAGGAATTCCATTGTGACGCTGTGTCGATTAAGGAGACACGCCGGGAGTGCCAAAGGTGGCGGACTTTGTGAAACCTTAATGGCAGACATTTCACAGTTCGTATAGAAATTAACAGTAGCTAGATGAATCATGATACCTCAAAAGGAAACATGTACATTACTATTATTTGCACGACAATTCTGATGGAGTAATCAGATTTTCAGTATCTTTATTAGTTTAAAGTATAGTATCTGGCAGTAAATTATACAAGTAACACCCAGCAAATAATTTCCAAATTATAAACGATTCATCCGATTTTGTCGATTGCTGTGTCTTTAGAAAGCTATTAGTGTAAACCTAAATTGATATGAATTACAGGCATGTAACTTAAATAGTGCTTGAGTTATTGGAGGTCAAAGTGGCCGATTAGTATCGATCGAGTCAGTCCATAAGTACTCCATAGTTACACGAAAAAAAACGGTAGTATCATGCTTATAAATATATTTATTCATCTATATCTTTGTTTACATATATGCTATTCATGAAGCAACTGGTTAAATATTTACTGTGTTTTAGAAAGCAGAGAGACATCAGGCTACTGGCCTACCTTTTGTTGTATTCCTTTGATACATGTTTATTTAATTTGTTTATGTATCTAATAATGTGTGTCAGTGCGTGTTTATGGTCCAGCCGTAGGAATACTTATTTGATTTCACGTATTTAAATGTAAATCCAGTATTTCGTATGTGCTTAAATATGTTTGTGAGTGTACGTTCGCTTGGGGACACGGAGGGAGCGCTCTAGCGAAATTACGGCGCTCGTTAATCGTGAGACTGTATAGAAGTGGGTGAGGAGGATCGTTTCGAGAGAGGACACGAGCGCAGTGTTGGCAGTGTGGCAGTGCTGGACACGAGAAGTGCTGGACGCGACGGCGCGACGGACGCACGGTCGCGAAAGGGACTTGGAGAGTGTGGCGCGGTTTACGCGTGGTCGCGGCAGATAGAAATATTTCGTAGTGCTTACTCGTGCACTTCTGAGACTTCCGTGGCTTCTACAGTGAAGACGTAGTGTGCGCTTAGAAGTGAATATCTCGCGAGCTTTGTTGTTGTTCATAATTAATTACGTGCAGTAGGAATCTATTGTTTCCCTGTTCATCAACATATATTTTATTTAATTGCTGGTCCATCAACACCAATAAGTGTTTTGCAGGAATATACCGCATTCTCAAAAGTACTTCTACTATCGTACTCATCATTTAAAGTCGTTAAGATAGTACCTGCAGATTTCATTTAATTGCAATCTTTCATTTATAAATTAATATGTTACTTTCATAATTCGCAATTGTCGAGTGATAGAAACCTTCGACCATTCGATTCATATGTGTATTCTTATCGTATACTGTAGACTCAGCGCCGGCCAGGGTGGCCGAGCGGTTCTAGGCGCTACAGTCTGGAACCCCGCTACCGCTACGGTCGCAGGTTCGAGTCCTGCCTCGGGCATGGATGTGTGTGATGTCCTTAGGTTAGTTAGGTTTAGGTAGTTCTAAGTTCTAGGGGACTGATGACCTCAGAAGTTAAGTCCCATAGTGCTCAGAGCCATTTTTTTGTAGACTCAGCAGAATTTGGCGTGTAATGCGGCAACTACGTATCCCAGTCCCTAGACAACGAAACCAACCAAAACTTTTAATGCTGCAACACTGAGTCGGCGGGTGCAAAGTATTGTGAAGCCTGTATACTACTTGTTCACCTGTCCTCTACGAGGAGATTAACGGCATCCTGAACTACCAACGAAAGCTTCTCTACCTGTATTCAGAAGGGCATTGAATGTGGGATACAATGGTATACGATGGCGTACTGACAAGTAATGCCTCCGAATTTTTTATGTGAAAACTCTTAAAGCTTTTTCAATAAAAAATAATATTAACATTATACATCTTTATTCTTCATATCTGTATAATTAGAGCTCTCTGCCACTAGAGGCTCCGAATTGTAGCGTGTAACATGGCGGTGCGTTACGTAACTTATCACTGCGTGAGAAACGTGCTGTAACCGAGTTTAGAATTCGAAGAAGTCGTCCACATATGGAGCACTCTCTCCTTCAGCATGACAAAGCCAGACCTCACACGCGTGCAGCGACGTATTCAACAATCCAACGTCTCGGGTTCAGTGCCATCGATCATCCTCCATGCGGTCCCGATTTGGCCATATCGGATCCTCAACTTTTTTTCAAAATTTAAAGAACACGCTCAAGGACATCACTTTGATAGTGACGAAGTAGTGCAAGCGGAGGTGGGGTTGGGTGGCTCCGTCAACTAAGTCAAACATTTTACAGTGACGGCATGAGCAAACTGATCGCTCGTTGAGAGAAATGTGTTCTTCGCCAGGGTGACTGTGTTGAGAAATAAATACGTAGACATGAAGAATAAAGACGTAGAATATTAATAACGTTTGTTTTATTTAAAGCTTTAAGACTTTTTACATAAATTCGGAGGTATTATATTTCAGCACACACTCGTAAAATTCACGTTATTTGGTGTCAGATATTTTGCGAGCCGAACACCAGTTCCTGTGACAAGTGGAACCTAGAGAGAGAGATACAGTTACGTGTAGCTTCTACATCTACATCTACATCTACATTGATACTCCGCAAGCCACCCAACGGTGTGTGGCGGAGGGCACTTTACGTGCCACTGTCATTACCTCCCTTTCCTGTTCCAGTCGCGTATGGTTCGCGGGAAGAACGACTGTCTGAAAGCCTCCGTGCGCGCTCTAATCTCTCTAATTTTACATTCGTGATCTCCTCGGGAAGTATAAGTAGGGGGAAGCAATATATTCGATACCTCATCCAGAAACGCACCCTCTCGAAACCTGGCGAGCAAGCTACACCGCGATGCAGAGCGCCTCTCTTGCAGAGTCTGCCACTTGAGTTTATTAAACATCTCCGTAACGCTATCACGGTTACCAAATAACCCGGTGACGAAACGCGCCGCTCTTCTTTGGATCTTCTCTATCTCCTCCGTCAACCCGACCTGGTACGGATCCCACACTGATGAGCAATACTCAAGTATAGGTCGAACGAGTGTTTTGTAAGCCACCTCCTTTGTTGATGGACTACATTTTCTAAGCACTCTCCCAATGAATCTCAACCTGGTACCCGCCTTACCAACAATTAGTTTTATATGATCATTCCATTTCAAATCGTTCCGTACGCATACTCCCAGATATTTTACAGAAGTAACTGCTACCAGTGTTTGTTCCGCTATCATATAATCATACAATAAAGGATCCTTCTTTCTATGTATTCGCAATACATTACATTTGTCTATGTTAAGGGTCAGTTGCCACTCCCTGCACCAAGTGCCTATCCGCTGCAGGTCTTCCTGTATTTCGCTACAATTTTCTAATGCAGCAACTTCTCTGTATACTACAGCATCATCCGCGAAAAGCCGCATGGAACTTCCGACACTATCTACTAAGTCATTTATATATATTGTGAAAAGCAACGGTCCCATAACACTCCCCTGTGGCACGCCAGAGGTTACTTTAACGTCTGTAGACGTCTCTCCATTGATAACAACATGCTGTGTTCTGTTTGCTAAAAACTCTTCAATCCAGCCACACAGCTGGTCTGATATTCCGTAGGCTCTTACTTTGTTTATCAGGCGACAGTGCGGAACTGTATCGAACGCCTTCCGGAAGTCAAGAAAAATAGCATCTACCTGGGAGCCTGTATCTAATATCTTCTGGGTCTCATGAACAAATAAGGCGAGTTGGGTCTCACACGATCGCTGTTTCCGGAATCCATGTTGATTCCTACATAGTAGATTCTGGGTTTCCAGAAATGACATGATACGCGAGCAAAAAACATGTTCTAAAATTCTACAAGAGATCGACGTAAGAGATATAGGTCTATAGTTTTGCGCATCTGCTCGACGACCCTTCTTGAAGACTGGGACTATCTGTGCTCTTTTCCAATCATTTGGAACCCTCCGTTCCTCTAGAGACTTGCGGTACACGGCTGTTAGAAGGGGGGCAAGTTCTTTCGCGTACTCTGTGTAGAATCGAATTGGTATCCCGTCAGGTCCAGTGGACTTTCCTCTATTGAGTGATTCCAGTTGCTTTTCTATTCCTTGGACACTTATTTCGATGTCAGCCATTTTTTCGTTTGTGCGAGGATTTAGAGAAGGAACTGCAGTGCAGTCTTCCTCTGTGAAACAGCTTTGGAAAAAGGTGTTTAGTATTTCAGCTTTACGCGAGTCATCCTCTGTTTCAATGCCATCATCATCCCGTAGTGTCTGGATATGCTGTTTCGAGCCACTTACTGATTTAACGTAAGACCAGAACTTCCTAGGATTTTCTGTCAAGTCGGTACATAGAATTTTACTTTCGAATTCAATGAACGCTTCACGCATAGCCCTCCTTACGCTAACTTTGACATCGTTTAGCTTCTGTTTGTCTGAGAGGTTTTGGCTGCGTTTAAACTTGGAGTGGAGCTCTCTTTGCTTTCACAGTAGTTTCCTAACTTTGTTGTTGTACCACGGTGGGTTTTTCCCGTCCCTCACAGTTTTACTCGGCACGTACCTGTCTAAAACGCATTTTACGATTGCCTTGAACTTTTTCCATAAACACTCAACATTGTCAGTGTCGGAACAGAAATTTTCGTTTTGATCTGTTAGGTAGTCTGAAATCTGCCTTCTATTACTCTTGCTAAACAGATAAACCTTCCTCCCTTTTTTTATATTCCTATTAACTTCCATATTCAGGGATGCTGCAACGGCCTTATGATCACTGATTCCCTGCTCTGTACATACAGATTCGAAAAGTTCGGGTCTGTTTGTTATCAGTAGGTCCAATATGTTATCTCCACGAGTCGGTTCTCTGTTTAATTGCTCGAGGTAATTTTCGGATAGTGCACTCAGTATAATGTCACTCGATGCTCTGTCCCTACCACCCGTCCTAAACATCTGAGTGTCCCAGTCTATATCTGGTAAATTGAAATCTCCACCTAAGACTATAACATGCTGAGAAAATTTATGTGAAATGTATTCCAAATTTTCTCTCAGTTGTTCTGCCACTAATGCTGCTGAATCGGGAGGTCGGTAAAAGGAGCCAATTATTAACCTAGTTCGGTTGTTTAGTGTAACCTCCACCCATAAAATTCACAGGAACTACCCACTTCTACTTCTCTACAGGATAAACTACTACTAACAGCGATGAACACTCCACCACCGGTTGCATGCAATCTATCCTTTCTAAACACCGTCTGTACCTTTGTAAAAATTTCGGCAGAATTTATCTCTGGCTTAAGCCAGCTTTCTGTACCTATAACGATTTCAGCTTCGGTGCTTTCTATCAGCGCATGAAGTTCCGGTACTTTACCAACGCAGCTTCGACAGTTGACAATTAGAATACCGATTGCTGCTTGTTCCCCGCATGTCCTGACTTTGCCCCGCACCCGTTGAGGCTGTTGCCCTTTCTGTACTTGCCCAAGGCCATCTAACCTAAAAAAGAGTTGTAGTTGATCCTGATTACACTCGTGAATCAAGCAGTCAGTAAGTATATTGGTTAACCAAGGTTAACTACTGGAATGTAGATGAACAGGAATAGTCATACCACACCAACACTAAAAAGAGTCCAACATATGACTTGATAATTGACATATATTGTGTACCAGAGGTCCACTGTATACTTACAGTTAAACTGGAAGAAAAGAGTGCTTAAGAATGGGTCAACACGTTTCACTGATTAAGAAAAACCGTTGGTTAATCGTAGCAGGTGTCTGTATTTCTTCCATGTTATTACTTTGTTGCAGGTCGCAATGACTATGCAGGATATTTGGCGGGGCCACAGGTACGAAGAGCCGTGTGGACAGCCGCCGTAAAGTCATAGAAACAGTGAGAAGGAAATAGTTAATTTATTCATTGCGTACAGTACAGAAGTCAAAAAGTTGTGTTGATGCAATCAGGACCAAGGACAGAGGCTGTCTCTGGACGGTAGTGTGTGCAGCCACCGGAGATTTCAGTTAGTTAGTTACGTGTTTCATTGATGAATGTCACGGTAACCGTTATGTTGTGGAACGTGTCAGGTGCATAACAAATGCACATATGAATCAAGGTTTTCTTTAAGCTTAAAATTTTTATTACCTACCCCATTTCCTTAAATGGCACAGAATGCATATACAGGGTATCCCAAAATAATGTATACCCTCTTTGAAACTACCCCCTTGTGTGCCAAAGAAAGGTTGAGTAGAGGATAGTGTAAATCTTTCTTTCTTGTGGTATTATAATCATGAATGTCACTGTTGTTTTTAAACTGATCGATGTTGTTGAGAACGAATTTCATTTAATGAAAGGGGTTAGAAATAAAATTTTAGTGGTGTTAGCTGACTCATGGCCCGACTTAAGGTGGTAAATGGTCAAACTAGTGTCCGTCCATCGCAATACACCGTCGACAACGGCATACGATTGAGCGACATGCCAACTTTATTGTTTCCAACGGAATAGCATCACAGGCTTGCTCAATTTGCTCTCTAAGATCATCCAGTGTGTGTGGTCTCGCAGCGTAAATTGTGTTCTTGAGAGTACCCCACAGAAAGAGGTCTATAGGAGTTAAATCTGGAGATCGAGTTGGATACTCTACACTCCCTCTTCGTCCTATCCACCTGGCAGGGAATGTATGATTGAGAAATGCCCTCACATCCAAGTGAAAGTGAGTGGGGCCCCATCCTGTTGAAAGTAATAATCTTAATTTCCAAACAAAACGCTAAGACCAGGAGTGATCATTTCCAACATTTCCGAGTTCGCGTCGCCCGTGACAGTGTTGTCAAAGAAGCACGGCCGGATTAACCCTCTAGAAGAAAGACCACACCAGACTGTTACTCCTGGTAGATTAATATGCATTTACTCGGTTACGTATGGATTCTCCCTGGCCCAGTACACGCAATTATGGCGGTTAACTGTTCCATCAAGTTTAAACTTCGCTTCATCTGACCAGAGAATCCGATCTTGGAAACGTTGCTCTTCTTCACATCTGTTAGCGAACCACTCACAAAATTCGCTTCGCCTATCAGAATCATTCTCGTTAAGAGCACGGAAAAGTTTTGGAATGTAAGGCTTAAAGTTCTGAGAGCGAAAAATTCTATGAACACTGCTTCTGCAGATCCCAATCTCACGAGAGCATTGCCTCACAGATTTCTTCAGGGATCGTGTGTATGTCTGAATTACTCCACCAACACTCTCATTGCCTGTTGAACTTCTCTTTCGTCCGCCATGGCCCTTCTTCATATCGTGCACCGTTCCTTCTAATTCAAACTTACCTCTTATTCTTGTAATTGTAACTCTTGTCAGTGGTGGTGTTCCAAATTCAAGTCTCCAACGTCGGCGTTCCGCACTCACATTCTCTGTTTTCCAGTAATACTTTAGCACCCATTTCCGTTGTTCAAACGATAACGCCATGTTTGCTGACAATCCTGAAACAAAAGAAAGCATTGTCATGTTTTTCACCACGTTCTAAATTATTACCCATAAAAATTGTATTTCTGTCTCCTTTAATTAAATAGATATTCTGTTTCAAAGAGTGTACGCATTATTTTGGGACACCCTGTATTATACCTATAGGTTTATTTATTCCTATTCAAGGATTAATCTACGGTATAGAAGGATCTGTCGAAGAGATATGCTTTCAGTTTATTTTTAAAACTATTACTGCTGTCTGTCAAACATTTTATTTCATTTGGTGATTTATCGAAAAGTTTTACAGCAGCATGTTTACCCCTTTCTGTGCCAAAGAAAGGTTGAGTAGAGGATAGTGTATATTTTTCTTTCTTCTGGTATTATAATCATGTATGTCACTGTTGTTTTTAAACTGATCCATGTTGTTGAGACCAATTTCATTACTGAGTAAATGTACTGTGAGGCTGTTGTAAGAATTCCTAACCTTTTAAACAGATGCCTAGAAGATGTGCGACGATGAGCCCCACACACTATTCTAACTACTTTCTTTTGAGCAGTGAATACTTTTTGCCTAAGTGTTGAGTTGCCCAAAAATATTATTCTGTATGACATCAGAGAGTAAAAATATGCTAACTATGTTAGCTTGCTAATTTCTGTATCCTCAAAATTAACAATTATTCTGATTGCAAAAGTTGCTGAACCTAGCCGCTTTAGGAAATCCCGAATATGTATTTTCCAATTAAGATTCTCATCTATATCTACAACCAAAAACTTTGTATGTTCTACCCTGGCTACTGACTTCTGTTGATGTGTTATATTTATTGAAGGAACTGTAGCCGGCCACAGTGGCCGAGCGGTTCTAGGCGCTACAGTCGCAGGTTCGACTCCTGCCTCGGGCATGAATGTGTGTGATGTCCTTAGGTTAGTCAGGTTTAAGTAGATTTAAGTTCTAGGGGACTGATGACCTCAGAAGTTAAGTCCCATAGTGCTCAGAGCCATTTGTACCATTTTTGAAGAAACGGTACCCCTTGCAGTAGAAATTGGATTTACTGTGTTTTTTCAAAGTTCAGAGCAAGCCCATTCGCAGAAATCCAGCAATAACTTTTCCAAAGACATTATTTGTATCACTTTCTATTGGAGTTCCTTTCACTGGCTTAATAATGATGCTTGTATCATCAGCAAACAATGTCAGTTTAGCATCTTGTTTCAGGTACGAAGGCAGGTCATTCACATATATCAAGAACAGAAGGAGAACCATTATCGAACCCTGTGGAACTACTAATGTAATTTCATCCCAGATACATGAAGTAGGAAACTTCCTTGAATCACTTAAACCATATAAAGAAACCTTTTGCTTCATGTTCTCTAGACATGACTTAAACCACTCATATGCTATTCCATTTATACCATAGAATTGTAATTTCTGTAACATAATGTCATGGCTCACACAATCAAACGCTTTGTGACATTTTACTATTTAAAGACTCTATTATGTTGGCACTGAAATTGTATATTGCTGTCTCAGTGGAACAGCATTTTTGAATGGTTCAAGTGGCTCTGAGCACTATGGGACTTAACATCAGAGGTCATCAGTCCCCTAGAATTCAGAACTAATGAAACCTAACTAACCTATGGACGTCACACACATCCATGCCCGAGGCAGGATTCGAACCTGCGACCGTAGCGATCGCGCGGTTCCAGACTGAAGCGCCTAGAACCGCTCGGCCACACCGGCCGGCAGCATTTTTGAAACCAAAATTGTGGTTTACTAAGTATCCCATTACTGCTGAGATGGCTAACCGCTCTTGAGAACATTACTTTCACCACAATTTTTGAAAATCCTGTAAGCAGGGATACTGGCCAGTAATTATTGAGATCTGTGGTGTCCCTTTTTTTTGTAGAGAGACTTGATAGTGGCATATTTTAACCTGTCTGGGAAAATACCTTAAGTTAGTGATGCATTACCTATGTGACTCAGAACATCAGCTGTAACTGCTCCACATTGTTTTAATAGCCTTGAGCAGCCGCTGGTGAAGTGTTAGTGCAGCAGCAGTGCAGTAGCGAGTCGCATATTTAGCTTTCATATTTGTTTTTTAGTTTGATTCTTAATTTCTTTCCGAGTGTTTGTGCGCTTGCACATTTAATTACATAAAATCCTTGCGTATCCTCGTATTTGAGAGGAGTAATATTGCTTATTGATAGCTGTAGAGTGTAAATTCGCGTAGTCGTTAGTCAGTTGTTTGTTTTGGACAGCCAGTGCGCTTTTGACACAGCTCAGTGAGCCTTGAGCAACCGCTGGTGAAGTATCAGTGCAGCAGCAGTGCAGTAGCGAGTCGCATATTTAGCTTTCATATTTGTTTTGTAGTTTGATTCTTAATTTATTTCCGAGTGTTTGTGCGCTTGCATATTTAATCACATAAAATCCTTGCGTATTCTCGTTTTTGAGAGGAATAATATTGCTTATTGATAGCTGTAGAGTATAAATTCGCGGAGTCGTTAGATATGAGCAGTAGGATGAATAGGGTGTGTGCGTGCTGTGTGCGGCGCAGGAGGAACTGACCGCGGTTCGCGAGCAGCTGAGCGTGCTGTTGGCCACGGTCAGCCGCCTTCAGGCTGCTGCCTCGAGGTGCAGCGACGGCGGAGGGTCTGGCGCATCGCTTGAGACACCGCAGGTGTCGCTTGCTGCGTCCACTGACTCGGCTGCCGAGGCACCTTCTAGTGTACCCGGCGCGTTGGGGCCGCCCTCACCTCAGGGTGAGTGGCGGATTGCAACGCGTTCGCGTCGCTCGAGGCGAAGGGTCAATGTGGTGGCTGGCCGGCTGGCCTCGCCCGTTCATCCTGTCAGTGGGCAGGTGGCCGCTCCTTCAGCAGGGCTCGAGCAGGCACACGGGGGCAAAGGCTTGCTGGTTATTGGGAGCTATTTGCAGCATCGTTCCCATAGTGGATCAGGGTCCTTTGGTTTGGAGCCGAGTGGAGGGTCTCAACCAGAGGCTTCGTCGACTCTGTGACGGTCTTGGCTGCAGATTTCTAGACTTGCGCTATTGGGTGGGGAATTGTAGGACGCCCCTAGATAGGTTAGAGGTGCACTACACAAAGGAAGTGGCTACTCAGGTAGCAGAGTACTTGTGGCGTGCACGTGGTTTTTTTTTAGGCTAGGCAGTAGTGCGAGGTGTCCTGATGAACACTCACCAGTCGACGTGCAGGCAGGGAAATCAGGAAGCGTTCAGTGTAAAGACACTTCAGCTATCAAGATATTAGCAGTAAATTTTCAGAGTGTTCAGAATAAAGTTCCTGAATTTACTGCCCTCCAGGAAGCGTGTGGCGCGCAAATTATTCTCGGGACTGAGACCTGGCTGAACTCTGAGATAGGAAGTTCTGAAATATTTAGTGAGGATTGGAACGTGTATCGAAAAGACGGATTAGACACCGTAGGAGGTGGTGTCTTCATTGCAGTTGACAAAAATATTGTGTCTACTGAGGTCGAAGTAGAGTGTGATTGTGAAGTTTTCTGGACACGTTTAACAGGGCTAGGGGAAATAAAGTTAATTGTGGAGTGTTATTACCGGCCACCAGGTTCCACCGTGACGGTTCTAGAATCATTCAAAGGGAGTCTACATTCTGTATCGCAGAAGTACCCGGATCATGCTATATTAGTTGGAGGCGACTTCAACCTACCTAGTATAGACCGGGATGTCTATGGATTCATTACAGGTGGTACAGACAAGCCGTCATGTGAATTACTTTTGAACACATTATCCGAAAACTGTCTTGAGCAGCTAAATCGACAGCCAACGCGTAATGGAAATATTTTAGATCTGGTAGCCTCGAACAGACCAGACCTTATCGACGGTGTCAGTGTTGAGACAGGGATTAGTGATCATGATGTTGTCATTACGACTATGGTTACGAAAGTTAAAAAGTCGGTCAAGAAGGCTAGGAGAGTGTTCGTACTAGAAAGAGCAGATAAGCAGTTGTTAGCATCCCACTTAGTAAATGAATCGACATCATTTACATCCGGTACGATGGACGTAGAACAATTATGGGCAAATTTTAAACACGTTGTAAATCACGCTTTGGACAAGTATGTGCCGAAGAAGTGGGTTACGGACGGAAAAGACCCGCCGTGGTTTAACAGCGCAATTCGGAGAATGCTCAGGAAACAAAGGTAGTTGCACTCGCGGTACAAGAAAGATCGGAAGAATGAGGACAGGCAAAAGTTAGTAGAGATTCGTGCTGCTGTAAAAAGAGCGATGCGCGAAGCATTCAACCACTACCACCGTCATACCTTAGCAAAAGATCTTGCTGAAAACCCAAGGAAATTCTGGTCTTACGTAAAATCGGTAAGTGGGTCGAAGGCTTCCATCCAGTCGCTCACTGATCAGTCTGGCCTGGCAACGGAAGACAGCAAAACGAAAGCTGAAATTTTAAATTTAGCATTTGAGAAATCTTTCACGCAGGAGGATCATACAAACATTCTGCCGTTTGAGTCTCGTACAGATTCCCGTATGGAGGACATAGTGATAGACATCCCTGGGGTTGTGAAGCAGCTGAATGGGTTGAAAATAAATAAATCACCAGATCCTGATGGGATTCCAATTCGGTTTTACAGAGAGTACTCTACTGCATTGGCTCCTTATTTATCGCGAATCTCTTGCCCAACGTAAAGTCCCGAGCGACTGGAAAAAAGCACAGGTGACGTCTGTATAAATGAAGGGTAGAAAGACGGATCCTCAAAATTACAGACCAATATCCTTAACATCGGTTTGTTGCAGGATTCTCGAACATGTTCTCAGTTCGAATATAATGAATTTCCTTGAGACAGAGAAGTTGCTGTCCATGCATCAGCACGGCTTTAGAAAGCATCGCTCCTGCGAAACGCAACTCGCCCTTTTTTCACATGATATCTCGCGAACCATGGATGAAGAGTATCAGACGGATGCCATATTCCTCGACTTCCGGTAAGCGTTTGACTCGGTGCCCCACGGCAGACTCCTAACTAAGGTACGAGCATATGGGATTGGTTCCCAAGTTGTGAGTGGCTCGAAGACTTCTTAAGTAATAGAACCCAGTACGTTGTCCTCGATGGTGAGTGTTCATCGGAGGTGAGGGTATCATCTGGAGTGCCCCAGGAAAGTGTGGTAGGTCCGCTGTTGTTTTCTATCTACATAAATGATCTTTTGGATAGGGTGGATAGCAATGTGCGGCTGTTTGCTGATGATGCTGTGGTGTACGGGGAGATGTCGTCGTTGAGTGACTGTAGGAGGATACAAGATGACTTGGATAGGATTTTTGATTGGTGTAAAGAATGGCAGCTAGCTCTAAATATAGATAAATGTAAGTTAATGCAGATGAATAGGAAAAAGAATCCTGTAATGTTTGAATACTCCATTAGTAGTGTAGCGCTTGACACAGTCACGTCGATTAAATATTTGGACGTAACACTGCAGAGCTATATGAAGTGGGACAAGCATGTAATGGCAGTTGTGGGGAAGGCGGATAGTCGTCTTCGGTTCATTGGTAGAATTTTGGGAAGATGTGGTTCATCTGTAAAGGAGACCGCTTATAAAACATTAATACGACCTATTCTTGAGTACTGCTCGAGTGTTTGGGATCCCTATCAGGTCGGATTGAAGGAGGACATAGAAGCAATTCAGAGACGGGCTGCTAGATTTGTTACTGGTAGGTTTGATCATCACGCGAGTGTTACGGAAATGCTTCAGGAGCTCGGGTGGGAGTCTCTAGAGGAAAGGAGTCGTTCTTTTCGTGAATCGCTACTGAGGAAATTTAGAGAACCAGCATTTGAGGCTGACTGCAGTACAGTTTTACTGCCGCCAACTTAACATTTCGCGGAAAGACCACAAAGATAAGATAAGAGAGATTAGGTCTCGTACAGAGGCATATAGGCAGTCATTTTTCCCTCGTTCTGTTTGGGAGTACAACAGGGAGAGAAGATGCTAGTTGTAGTACGAGGTACCCTCCGCCACGCACCGTATGGTGGATTGTGGAGTATGTATGTAGATGTAGACGAATATCAGAACATTTATTTTTCAAAGATTTAATGATTTTCCGTATTTCACAAGAGGTTGTTAGAGAAAATTAATGTGACTAGGTTTTCTCAAAACTGACTCTTCCATGTACTGTTTGGGTTTTTCTTTTGAACTATTCTCACCAATTTTTTCACCTACACCTAAGAAATGGCTGTTAAATATACTAGCTACTTGTGCGCTGTTGGTTGAGATGGTATCATTCTCTTTAGTAATACCACCTACCCCAGTAGTTACTTTTCCTTTCTCTCTTCTAACAACATTCCATACTGATTTAAGTTTACTGTCCGAATTGTTAATTTCATCTCTAATATACATATTTTTTATTTTCTGACAACTTTTCTCAATATGTTGCAATAATTTTTATAGTGTAAAATCACCTCTGGGTCTGTACTAATTCTTGCTGCCTCATACAAATCTGTTTTTCTTTCTGAAGACACTTTAATACCTGTAATGATACAAGGTTTCTTTGAAAACTCTTGGTGTTACATTTAATAATTTTTTTGGGGCAACAGTGTTCAAAAATGGATATAAATTTATCAAGAAATATGTTGCATTTATCACTGACAGTTGGCGCATAATATACATCTTCCCAGTTAACATTTCTTCAGCTTTATCTGAAGTGCTCTATAGATACCAGGTTGACCAGCATTATACACTCCTGGAAATGGAAAAAAGAACACATTGACACCGGTGTGTCAGACCCACCATACTTGCTCCGGACACTGCGAGAGGGCTGTACAAGTAATGATCACACGCACGGCACAGCGGACACACTAGGAACCGCGGTGTTGGCCGTCGAATGGCGCTAGCTGCGCAGCATTTGTGCACCGCCGCCGTCAGTGTCAGCCAGTTTGCCGTGGCATACGGAGCTCCATCGCAGTCTTTAACACTGGTAGCATGCCGCGACAGCGTGGACGTGAACCGTATGTGCAGTTGACGGACTTTGAGCGAGGGCGTATAGTGGGCATGCGGGAGGCCGGGTGGACGTACCGCCGAATTGCTCAACACGTGGGGCGTGAGGTCTCCACAGTACATCGATGTTGTCGCCAGTGGTCGGCGGAAGGTGCACGTGCCCGTCGACCTGGGACCGGACCGCAGCGACGCACGGATGCACGCCAAGACCGTAGGATCCTACGCAGTGCCGTAGCGGACCGCACCGCCACTTCCCAGCAAATTAGGGACACTGTTGCTCCTGGGGTATCGGCGAGGACCATTCGCAACCGTCTCCATGAAGCTGGGCTACGGTCCCGCACACCGTTAGGCCGTCTTCCGCTCACGCCCCAACATCGTGCAGCCCGCCTCCAGTGGTGTCGCGACAGGCGTGAATGGAGGGACGAGTGGAGACGTATCGTCTTGAGCGATGAGAGTCGCTTCTGCCTTGGTGCCAATGATGGTCGTATGCGTGTTTGGCACCGTGCAGGTGAGCGCCACAATCAGGACTGCATACGACCGAGGCACACAGGGCCAACACCCGGCATCATGGTGTGGGGAGCGATCTCCTACACTGACCGTACACCACTGGTGATCGTCGAGGGGACACTGAATAGTGCACGGTACATCCAAACCGTCATCGAACCCATCGTTCTACCATTCCTAGACTGGCAAGGGAACTTGCTGTTCCAACAGGACAATGCGCGTCCGCATGTATCCCGTGCCACCCAACGTGCTCTAGAAGGTGTAAGTCAACTACCCTGGCCAGGAAGATCTCCGGATCTGTCCCCCATTGAGCATGTTTGGGACTGGATGAAGCGTCGTCTCACGCGGTCTGCACGTCCAGCACGAACGCTGGTCCAACTGAGGCGCCAGGTGGAAATGGCATGGCAAGCCGTTCCACAGGACTACATCCAGCATCTCTACGATCGTCTCCATGGGAGAATAGCAGCCTGCATTGCTGCGAAAGGTGGATATACACTGTACTAGTGCCGACATTGTGCATGCTCTGTTGCCTGTGTCTATGTGCCTGTGGTTCTGTCAGTGTGATCATGTGATGTATCTGACCCCAGGAATGTGTCAATAAAGTTTCCCCTTCCTGGGACAATGAATTCACGGTGTTCTTATTTCAATTTCCAGGAGTGTACTTCTACTTAATGGTTTCTGAACTGTACACCCCGCTAAGATTTGTAAGTTAATAATTTGTATATCATAGTCTGATAATCCATTTATCACAGGGAAAGAATGTGTTAGTTTTACATCCTCTTGCTCTACAAATACATTATCTATTAGTGTGCTACTGTCTTGAGGGGAAATTGTGTAGGGAAATTGATCACTGATTCTAAGTTATATGTCATTAATAACACTTCTAGGTCACTCTTCGTATCAGAATTGCTTAGAAAGTTTGCACAGAAATCACCAAATATTTATAACTTCTTCTTTATGTCTGAAGACAGCATAAGAGGGAGTCAGACTTTTTTTTATGAATAGCCCTGAATCTCCTAATGGCGACCTGTACACTGTTGGTAATATCAACACTACATTATGTAGCTGTAGTTCACATGCAGAAACTTCAAAGTGCTGATCGACACAAAATTTGCTTACTTCTACAGTTTTGTACAGCACTTATACCCATGTTTTGTGTAAACGGCAACTCCTCCTTTATCCATGCTAGATCTGCAAGTGTAAGATGCTAAAGTATACCCATTTATACTGACACTTTCCGTCCCCACAGTTACATGGTGGTCAGACAGATAAAGTATATCGATCTCGTTCTTATTTTTGAGACCATCTAACAGCTCATCTACTTCATTTTTTATTCCTCTCATATTCTGATGAAGTTAATTGTTACCACCCTCAGCTTTATCCCTATTTAATGTACATAAAGCTTCTTACCTTCTATTGTTCTTGATTTTTGTCTGTCTGGACTTTGGCTTTAATCTAAAAAACCTGTCTGCCTGGTCCCATCAACTACAGAGATCATCCCTTGTGTTTCTGTGGCCCCCACTACAGTATCTGACAATAGAGAAACTAACTTATCTTTCCCCTTCCTATTTAGGTGCAGGCCACGTTAGTGTATCCCCACCTACCAATAGCATCAATTGGAACAACACTTATGTGAGATTTTACCAGTATCTGGAGCATTCTGTTCAGCTCAGTGTTAACATGTCTTACAGCAGTGTTTACCCAGGGCCGATCATGGCCCTGAAAGACCTCCACAAACCTCACATTTGTCTGCCCAGTTTCTGCTCCTGCAGTTCACTCCTAACACTATATCTTGGATTCATAGCCAGGCTCTTTCCTGCTCCCCCAACTATAATTACCTGATCTTCCTTCTCAAAGTCCCTGTATAGCTGACCTAAGTTTTCTGTCATCAGGCTTAGGCTAGCTCTTGGTTTCACAAAACGTGTGGCCTGGTACCCTTCACCTAATTTCTCCTGAAGCTGCTGGCCTACATCCTTACCATGACTGCTACCTTCAAGCAGAATTCTTCTTTTCCTACTCTGACTTGATCCCGACCTGTCTTTTTCCTTTAAGCTAATATTCAACGTCAACCTACATTCAACTACATCTTGATGAGGCCTTTCCTCCACTACTTCAGATAGCAAGCCAAACTGATTTGCTAACGGAATTTCTAAAGTTTTTTCCACAGTCTCCCTTTTTCGCCCTTTGCTTGACACCTTTTCCCAGCACCCTATCTCTTTTTCCTCCCTGAGCGTACATAATTCCAAATTCGCGTTTTCTAATTCAGCCTTAAGGGCACAAATTTTTACCCCCTGTTCAACGATTATTCTGTCCTTTCTACACAATCTACATTGCCATGGAAGAGACTCATTATCTACCCCGTTTCCTCGCTGCTACATTCGCCCCAATGAAACCATAACCTACAGTCTTCACAGAACACCCCCTCCTTCAGATTTCTACGCCAATCACAGCATTTGTCACACACGCTTTGGTATAAAAATTTACACAAATGCAGAGAATAACTTGGCACAAGAGCACTGAAGTTCCGTAGCTTGTACTAATACGTAACGAAACACTAATGTGAACAAACTTTTAAACTTACTTTCGAAAGTTTCAATTAACTACCTAAATTCTGTATGACAGACACGAATTAATTTAACTTTGAACCGCTAAGACTAGTCAAAAAATAAAGATCTACAGTCGCCCGAAATTTACACCTTAAATGTAAACAAAACTAACGACTTTACGAAATACTTTCTTTTCGATCTAAATATACTCAAAAAAGTGAAACCTTCAATAGATAGCCTAGCGAAGAAGTAAATGCACTAGTCTAAATTGTAATATTAACTCAATTAGCTCTTATTTCAGTGTTAATCACTTAACTTAGCGAGAGCTTCGTGGACGTGCGTCTGCCAGAGGTATTAGAGGTGAAGTCAGCGCTCAGAGACGCCAAGCAGGGAGTCGGTAGCGGTGACTAATTTACATTGTCAGAACCTTGGCGACTCTAGTGTCGCACTAGGTATGAGGCAACACACAACGACGGCAAGCTGGTCAAACCGTATGGTGCAGATGTGTGATTCAGTGCAGGAATCACTCCAGCATGGAGGCGGGCTATGAACCACAGCGTAGGATGCAGCGACAATGGCAAGCCTGCAGCAGCAGAGTGTGTGCACTCAGGGCAGCTCACCGGCAAGTCAGTCCCAGATGCGAACAGTGGCCCCTTGGACAGCCACCCTAACGTCAGTAGATATCGGTCGGCAAATAGCCCCAGCCGGGAGGCACCAGTTCAGCGTCTGGCAGCATCAGTGCCAAGCAAAGCCTGTGGTACCACATCTAATGGAAGTAATGTCTTGTAGCAGTGTGCTGGGTGACATACGTGGCTGTTGCCGAGTACCTTGCTGGAGCTGGCTCCAGACGGTGACAGATATTGTATAGCTGGATTGGGCAGTTATGACTGGTATGGCCTATTATGACATGACAGGATATAATTCTTCCTCATATAGGCCAAGGAAGCGGCACGGCGCCAGTCTCGGACGTGTAGTAATCCAGGCCACCACTGCGTCACCGCTCGCCTCCGTACTTCGCTGTATCGACGATGTTGCACCCCCGGCGGCAGCAGCAGCGAAACTGGACAGCCAGCCGCGGTGGCCGTGCGGTTCTAGGCGCTTCAGTCCGGAACCGCGGGACTGCTACGGTCGCAGGTTCGAATCCTGCCTCGGGCATGGATGTGTGTGATGTCCTTAGGTAAGTTAGGTTTAAGTAGTTCTAAGTTCTAGGGGACTGATGACCACAGATGTTAAGTCCCATAGTGCTCAGAGCCATTTGAACCATTTTTTTTGAAGCTGGACATGTGGTAAAGAGCCCTGTTATAGTGCCATGGCGGTGCCTTCTGTCACGTCTGTTCGGCTATTGTATAACTTCTTGCATCAGATTGTGGTGATAGCTTTCTATCTCCTTGGCCATGAGTTACAGACACCAAGTTAAAAGTCAAGGTGGTCTGCAGTTGTGGAACTACTCTTCAAAAAGAAAAGCAGGTGATAAACACAAATTTGAAGTCAAGTAGTATGAGATGTGAGAGGGCAAAACATGTGATGCTATGTTACCAACATAACGGCTTTTTTAGAAGCTGCCATCTTGAATGCTACTCGTAATTTTCAAAAAGAATGGGGATCATATGACTTACCAAACAGATGGAGAATTACACGAGAAAAACAATGAAGCATTTCATTTGATCATAGCCTCATTCATTCTGTCGTTACACCACATTTTGCACAGAAGAAAGCAAATGCTGGAGGTAACACATGAAGGTTGCAGCATGTGCCCGACATGTTGTCCAGCTTGTTGCTATCCACTTCACTCATTCCTCGATGACTAACCAACACACGTACCAGAATCTACATCTACATCTACATACTCTACAAGCCACTGTACAGTGTGTGGCGGATAAACGACTGTCTATATGACTCCATATGAGCGCTAATTTTTCGTATCTTATCTTCGTGGTCCTTACGCGAAAGGTATGTTGGCAGTAATAGAATTGTTCTGCAGTCAGTTTCTAATGTCAGTTCTATAAATTTTCTCAGCAGTGTTCCTCTAAAGGAACGTCACCTTCCCTCCAGAGATTTCCATTTCATTTCCCGTAGCAGCTCCGTAATTATAGTGTTGCTTCGACCCACCACTGACAAATTCAATTTCTTCGATGTGTTCCTATAATCCGAACAGGTGCGGATCCAAAAAATTCGAGCAATACTCAATAACAGGTCGCACTAATGTTGTATATGCGGTCTCCTTTACAGATGAACTGCGCTTTCCCAATATTCTCCCAATAAACCGAAGTCAGCCATTCCCCTTCCATACTATGATCTTCACATTCTCCTTCCATTTCATATCGCATTGTGGCGTTACGCCCAGCCATTTAAACGACATGGCTGTGTCAAGCAGGACATTACTAATGCTCTATCTGAACGTTACAGTTTTTTTTCTTACTCATCTACATTAACTTGCAGTTTTCAACATTTTAAGCTAGCTGCCACGCATCACACCAACTTCAAATTTTGTCTAAATCATCTTATTTCCTCCACAGTCACTCAACTTCGACACCCTCCCGTACATCACATCAAATAATAGCGGTCCCATCACACTTCCCTGGAACACTTCTGACGACACCTTTGCTCAGATGAACATTCGCCGTCGAGGACAACATACTGTGTTCTATTACTTAAGAAGTCTTCGAGTCACTCACATATGTGGGAACCTATCCCATATGTTCGTACCTTCGTTAACAGTCTGCAGTGGAACACCGTGACAAATGCTCTTCGGAAATCTGGAAATATGGAATCTGCCTATTGCCCTTCACTCACAGCTCGCAGTATATCATGTGAGAAAAGGGCAAGCTGAGTTTCGAACGAGCGATGCTTTCTAAAACCGTACTGATTCGTGGACATAAGCTTCTCTTCTCAACGACATTTATTGTATGCGAACTGAGGCTATGTTCAAATATTCTTCAGAAAAGCGATATTAAGGATATTGGTCTGTAATTTTGCGAGTCCGTTGTTTTATCCTGGCTGTATACAGGAGTCACCTGCACTTTATTCCACTCACTTGGACTTTCCACTGGGTGAGGGATTCGTGATAAATGCAAGCTAATTAAGGGGCCAGTGCCGTAGAGTACTCTTTGTAAAGCCGATCTGGGATTTCATCCGGACTTGGCGGTTTATCTCTTTCCAAATTCTTCAGTTGTTTCTCTACGCCAGGGATGCTTACGGGTGTCTGTTCAGTGGTCAAACGATGTTATGTTCGTACGATTCTGCTTCGTGAATGATTTCTTAAACACGAATTTAAACACTTCGGCTCTCGTTTTGCTGTCTTCAACTGCCATATAGTACTGGCCAACGAATGACTGGATGGAATCCTTAGACACACTTAGCGATATTACATAGGACCAGAATACGAGCACAAGCATCAACAATACGCTCCTTGAGGTGTGCAAAGTTGCTGACCTTCACTGCATACGAAATTGGCTTGACATGTTCCTACAGATACAAATCTAAAGGAACCTCTATGACCTATCATCTCCGGAGAATCTGGATATCCAGGTTCGCCTGGACAGTTAGTCTGTAAAAAGATGGGGCACCATCGTGATAAAACAAAATTGCACATGTCCCGCTTCAGACAACAGTGACGACAGAACATCTTCGTCTAATAACGACAGGTAACAGGCTGCTGTTAGTGTACCCTGAATGATGAAGAAAGGCGTAAAAATACGAGAACCCCACATCATACCAAACAATCGCCTACGATGCGCCAAATACTTTCGATGGATCCATCCAGTTAGGATTAATATCTGACCAGTACGATTCTCTTTGTTTACCTCTCTGTTCACACAGAAATAAGCCTCACCTGTAAGTTTTACGTCACAGGCGAAACGACGGTTTTCGTCCGGCTTGTGTGTCACCCGTTCTGCAAACGGAATCCGACGATCTGGATCGTCCTCGGTGAGAAGTAACATTTTCACATTGTAAGTTTGCAATTTATGTGTGGCGAAAACTCTCATTATGATGTACGGCTGTCCCCAGTTTCCTGTGAAATGTGGCGAGTGATACAGAACAATGCCAGAACAGCAGCTGGAGTTGCTTCATCTGTAGCCATTTTCAATCGTCCAGTTTTCGGTTTCCCTGCGACAGAATCAGTGACACGAAATTTCGCGAGAAGTCTCACCAGCTCATTGTGGGGAACAGCAGTTGGTGTTCTGTCTGTGTGACACGGTTTGAAAACCTCTGCTATAATACGGGTGCTCCCGTCTCCTGGTATCAGGACGTTCAGCTTGTGTTAACATCACCTTTCACGTCATTTGTAAGAAAGAAACATTAGTCATAACTCGAGAATGATGTAAAGCTGTGCTCAAATGAAAAGCACCATTGTTTTTCCCGCGTAATCCTCTGTATGTTTGATATGTCAAATGACCCCCTATCCATTAGAAAATTACGAGTTGCATCAACGACTACGGCGTCCAAAATGGCCGGCAGGTTGATAACATACCCTCACATTGTCTCCCCTCTCCCATTACATATTACTTGACATTAACCCTCCGCTACATGCGTGATCATTTTAACGATTTTAAAACCATTATACGCACACGGACTGAGAGTCCACATTGCATTTATTACCAGTTTGACGAATAATTTTAATAGTTTTGTTAGGAAATATAATATGCTTGAACATAGATAACATAAATAAAGCACTGAAATCGTGAACGTCATGTATTTGGGCATCAGTACTGAAAAAACAAATTTGAGTTGTAATTTATCCTTAAACCTAAAATAGCATTTGCTATAATCACTGAAATTACCGTTCATTCTGTTTTTCCGCTGTTTTTGTGAATGAATATTAAGCAACAGATTTTTCAGAAAAAATTTCACAATTTTTTTTTCAGAAAAATAGTACTTTATGGCACACTGTTTGTTTCAGTCAAATCATTCACCATGGTTGCTACTGTCACTGCACTCACTGCACAGGTATGCTGCGACATGTTCCAGGCGCACAAATTTTCCGCACAGCTTGCAACAAAATCTTGGTCTGTTTTTCTTCCTATCACAGAAGTTGCACCTTCCTCGAATAGTTGCTTATGGAGCTCTTGGAGTGACTTCTGGTTTCGGTAATCCCAAAATTTCAGTGATACGGTTGCTGATGCTTCTTGGAGTATTTGGTTGATTTACCTTTATTGACAAATAATCATACAACAATTCTTTGGCAATTACTTTCAGACAGTCTTTTCTGGGAACGGTTGAGTTTGAATGGTTCTTGTAAATTACGTATCCATTGACTCTAGCAATATTCAGAAGAGAGGAAAAAATTATAAATGGTCATCTTGTGGTAATTCTCGTCACAGAATACGTACATTTAATTTCATCAACCTTATCCGCATCGGATTTAGTATCATTATAAAATGTTATAATTTATGGCTTGGAATTTTACGAATCAGTGTTAATACTGTCATCATCATGTAAAGTAGATAGCGTCAGAAGAGCCTTGTCTTTCTTAGGCTTATATGAAACAAGTGTCAGATTCTTCCTAAATGCAAAAACCTATATCACAAGTAGGACAACTAAATTTTCTAAGTAAAGAAATAAGTATACAACTTTTAGAAACGTTATTAGTTATATTTTTCAATATTATCAGAAAAAACTGCCTTACTTGCAACACACTTTAGAAGAACTGACGACAGAAGATACAAGAATGCACGCATGCGGGCTGACAATCCGCACCTCATCAGTTTGCTGCTTCGGACAATGATGACTGTCTTCAACTGTTGCCAGTGATTCGTTAAGGAAGGAGGGGGAAGGTGGAAAAAGCCTATAACGGAAGTCTTGATTTATTAGTTCATTGTTGACCGGAAGATAAAATCGCCTACTCACAGAGCACGGTGCGTGTAATTCAGGGTTAAATGTCTGTTTATCCACCTGATTTTGTTTCAGTGTGGTCCCACACTGTATGTTAGATGCTTTCACTGCTCCTCCCAGCGCGTCAGTTCTAAGTACAAGGCTCTGTCCAACATGGCGCCTAACACACAGAACCATACCATGGTGATACTGCACCCCTGACGGAACTGCTTCAGCTGCTTCCCTCCGACTCCCCTCAACCCCCTCCTAGAAAAATATTTCCTACGCAGATTTACGGAATTTTGTAATTTATAAAGTAAATTAAATAAAAAGGACGGATTACTGAATAACATTACTTGCTATCCACTCGTAGTTGAGAAATATCTCACACAACGAATTAAATGTGTCAGCTTACTAAAGAACTGAAAAACTGTATAAACTTTCTAAAGAAACGGAAAACCTGTGTCTTACTGATTACGGCAGCTACTGTACATTGATTTTAGTGTGATGTATAATAAAGACAGGTTTTTTTCTGTTCATATATTATTAATAGTGCATAAAATATTAATTGTAGTTAAAAGAAAAACGTCTGTAATTAATTTTTGAGAACTCATTCCTTTCCACGAATGATGTTTCCATTATAATTTTGCTTTCCATTTCCTTGCTTTGAGTGAAACAAATCCATTAATAATGTCTCTGAAGTCAAATTTAGCACCTGTGTATTCTGTTGACAAAATGTCTGAATCTGACAATCTCGATCTTAAGCAGTATTTTATCTTATTTAATTTGTTGAAACTGCGTTGACAAGGTCACTGGAATTGTCATAAATTTTCTGAAAGCTATTTCGATGGTTCAATAACCAGCTCGTTACCCATACTTTGGGAAAAAAAACTTCAAAGTATCCTACTGGAAAGCTGTGTCAGCAGTGATGAATACAGCGGCTTTCCTCCGAGGAGGGTGGGGAGAGGGTATTGATCCAGTCGGGGAAGGAGGGGAGGGAGTGTTGCAGGCTTCGGATTTTAGTGATACCATACTGAAAAAATAGCAACGGTACTTATGTTTAAAAATTACCCTTAATCACTGATATGTAATTAAATTTTATGCAAGCACAAAGTAGAGATACCCTAAATTAATTATCTCAGAGAACAAAATTATGAGAATAAATAAAATAATATTATTATTGCATGCAGTAACTTAATTTACAGCAAACTAATGCCGCGTGCCTTTTTTAAAGCATGTCTGTTGATGACATCATCAATGAAAGTTTCTGTGGATTGCTCATCCCCTTGTGTTGACACTTTCACTCAAATGAAGTGTATTGAGACCCATCCTATTTCTTACGTTTGTCAACATCCTGTTCATTGTGCTGAATGATCTTTCTACCCTGAAAGTGGAAACGAGAATGCACAGCATAAATTCAGCGAGTGTCCTTAGTGCTTCATAGCCGATGACGGCCCTTAAGACAAAGGAAGCAGCAGCAGAAGACAAGCCTCCTGAGATTTTTACATGTACATCTACATGATTATTCCACAATTCAAAATTAAATGTGTGGCAGAGGGTTCATCAAACAACCTTCAGGCTATTTCTCTACCATTCCCTCCGCGTGAGCTCTGATTTCTCTTATTTTATTATAATCATCATTTCTACCTATGTAGGTGGGCGCCAACAAAATATTTTCACAATCGGAGGAGAAAATTGGTGAGTGAAATATCACGAGATCGTCCTGCTGCAAAGAAAAACACTTTTCTTTTAATGATTGCCACCACTATTCACGTACCGTGCCCGTGGCACGCTCTCCCCTCTTTCGCGACAACAGAAAGTGAGATGTCCTTCTTTGAACTTTTTCGATGTCCTCTATCAGTCTTATCTGCTGTGGATCCCACACTGCATAGTAATACTCTAATAGAGAACGGACAAGTGTAGTGTAGGCAGCCTCTTTTAGTAGACGTGCTGCATCTTCTAAGTATTCTGCTAGTGAAATGCAGTCTTTGGTTTGCCTTCTCCATATCATTATGTATGTGACCGTTCCCATTTAAATTATTTGTAATTGTAATCCCTAAATATTTAGGATACTCTAGTAATACTCTAGTAGAGAACGGACAAGTGTAGTGTAGGCAGCCTCTTTTAGTTGACGTGCTGCATCTTCTAAGTATTTTGTCAGTGAAATGCAGTCTTTGGTTTGCCATCCCCATATCATTATGTATGTGACCGTTCTCATTTAAATTATTTGTAACTGTAATCCCCAAATATTTAGTTGAATTAACAACCTTTAGATTTGTGTGATTTGTCGTGTTATCCGAAATTTAAAGGATTTCTTTTAGTACTCATGTGGATGACTTTACACTATTCATTATTTGGAGTCAATTGCCACTTTTGGCATCATACAGATATCTTATCTAAATCGTTTTGCAATTCGTTTTGGTCATCTGATGACTTTACAAGACGGTAAATGACAGTGTCGTCTGCAAACAGTCTAATAGGGCTGCTCAGAGGGCATTTAAGAGTTCCCTGGGGAACGCCAGATAATACTTCAGTTTTTTTCGATGACTTTTCACAGTTACTACGTCCGCCCCGATAGGTGAGTGGTCAGCGTGATGGATTGCCGTCCTACGCGCCTGGGTTCGATTCCCGGCTGGGTCGGGGTTTTCTCCGCTCAGGGACTAGGTGTTGTGCTGTCTTCATCATCATTTCATCCCCATCCGGCGCGCAGGTCGCCCAATGTGGCGTCGAATGTAATAAGACCTGCACCAAGGCGGCCGGATCTGCCCTGTAAGGAGCCTCCCGGCCGATGACGCCAAACGCTCATTTCCATTTTGCATCAGTTACTACGAAATGTGACCTTTCTGGCAGGAACTCACGAATACAGTCGCACAAGTCAGATGGTACTCCATAGGGACGCCATTTGCGCGATTTTAAATTCGGCATGCTATAACAGCTTCACCATTTTTAAGTCTTAACTTCATGCATTATTCTTTTGCAAATGTTATCACTAAGTTACTGAATTATTCCAAAGCTTTAAAAAAATTAACTTAGTTCCTGTCTTTGACAATTTAGATTTACATTGAACGGTTCCCAAGGGGTTTTATAGTTGTTGTATAAGCTTATAACGTATGTTATATCGAGATAACAGTATACCTGTAATGTCTATATTGCATTGTGTACAGATCAATGGCTCCTTCACTTCATGTTGCAAGTGTTTTATTTTGCTAATCCCTCCCTACATTTTACAATTGTTGAGATATTTTTTATTCTTAATAAGTAGTGAGTTCATCTGTTTACTTGCTGTGCGTCATATAGTAGTTTATACCTGCTCCTATCTTAATTCTGCTATTGGTTACCACATATTTTTCGTCAAAGAATGTGATGTGTTACCATGTATTTGCTCAACATTAGAGGCATGTATATGATTGTAAGAACATTGTTTCGGAATCTCTACATGTCCAGTAATGTATTATGTAGTGAATATTGAATAAATATTGTAACAAACTGTTCTTACTTTAGGAGTATGACATTGATTTTTACACATTTTATAATTTGGTGTTTTGGTTACCTCATAGGGCCACATAAGCCATCTTGTTTTGAGACTTCTTTTATCCTCTTTTTATAGCTATTTTCCACTTTATTTCTCTTCACATTGAACCGCTCTCATGAATTTTTAATGTATTTTATGTTATGATACTGTCATACGTTGTAAGTCATGAAGTACTTGATGTTCCCAATACTGGTTGATATATTTTATAATACAAGTGACATTTAGCTGCCACCCTTTCACGCATGGTATATTGGTTGTTACTAAAAATAAAAAACATCTGTCATTTATCTTTCTGTGCAAATACTCAGGTCTGGCTTCCGTGTGTCTAGAAATAACTTCCAGACGCTGATGACTTACGATGTAAGGTAGTCATTGTACCTGACAGGCCAGCAATTAATGGCATATTCTGTTTCAACTGTTTGTGGAATTTTGTATGTACCTCATATATATTTTGCTAATATGATGTTCAAAATAATGTAGTTTGTCCGGTGATATGCCATGTACTGTATACAATATTTTGTTTTCGTCTGTATACCCTTAATGTGTCTTTTCGTCGCTAACTGTTTCTATACATGACATCAGTTAAGTTTGGCACGCCAATAATGTACGTAACGTGCCTACGATATGTGATATCGAGAGGAATCTTTGTAGGAATACGTATCTTTGACAATAAATTACCAGCTGCTGTCAGTCACCATGTTGTTGAACGTAGAGCAAAGTTCAGAATACGTTCTCAAAAGGTGTCACTGTAGTGTGAGCCCTTGCGTAAAATGACGGAATATGACTGCTTTTTACTTGTAATTAAGAGTGATTTGAAAATGACGTGAAATACACGTGTTACAAATGTAAGTAAGAAATACAGGGTGGTCCAAAAGTTCGGAAACACCCTCATAAAATTCAAATGGAGTAGCAAACAAGGAAACAGAGTCCCTACACACGAGAAACGGGAAGAGGAAAACTTATAGGCAATGCCACCAACATGGTGGCCATCTTGAAAGCCGCCATCTTGGATTCAACTCCAAAATTTCAAAAGGGAATGTGGTCATGTGACATATCAAACAGATGGAGAATTTCACCAGAAAAACAATGCCGTTGTTATTTTAATCATAGCTTTATTCATTCTCGGGTTATAGCCAGTTACATGCGGCAGCGGTATGACACTCAGCAGCATGTGTGTTATGTACCGAAGAGACATTACGCCGATGTTACACAGTCCCTAGAGACCACCAACAGTCATAGGAATGGCTCGGTTTGTTGTTCATTATGTTGGATTCTTAATGCTATCCTCCGAACCCAGTCCTGATGAACTTTGACCAACACATTTGGCTGAATTTGACCACACGCATCAACAATGCGCTGCTTTAGATGATGCAAATCCCGTATTTTCACAGAATAAATCAGTGCTTTGACATGACCCCGAAGATAAAAATCCAAAGGAGTCAAATCTGGTGAAGGTGGTGGCCACTCCACAGCACCCCTACGACCAATCGACTTTTGAGGGAACTGCACATCCAGGTATGCTCGCACATTGTGCCTATAATGTGGTGGGGCTCCATCATCCTGCAAGAATTCCGGAAATGTCCCGTCCTCCGTTAACAACGAGGGAAACCCTTCTTCATCCAATAACCTCAGATAACCGTTGGCTGTTAACGTACCATCAATAAAAATGGTCCAACGACTTTGGTACCCCACACACCACACCAGAGCATCACTGTTTGTTGTCGACCGTTTTGGAAGCATCAATTCAGTGCGGATTTGTGTCGGACCAGTAACTGTGATTCTGCTTGTTCACTTCACCATTGATAAAGAAATTGGCTTCATCACTGCACAGCAACTCCTGAATTTTGTACGGGTGCCATTTGTGCTGCGATAAAATTCGCAGTATGGAGGTACAGCTAACCCCACATTCTTGTGACAGGTGCCAAGTACTCCGTTGTGGACTCTTGCTAAATGATGCCAACACGCTCACTGTTGTTGCTTCATTGGTGGCGGATTTTGGTCTTCCAGCCTTAGGTTTATCTGCGACAGAACCTGTTGCTCGGAATTTGGCCAACAGCTTGGCAACTGCGCTGTGAGTGATGGGCTGTGTGGTTGAGTGACGACTGTTTAAATCCTCAGCAATGACCAGTGTGCTTCTTACTCCTGATATCAAGATGATTTCAATGCGTTCTCCATGTGTTAAGGACATTTTGTAACCTGTAAATAAGGAAACAATGATTAAAACGTTAGCATGAGTAAATGATACCTAACAGTTAAACACATGTAACATATCGGGCATGGGATTCTCACTCTGCACCGTTTCAGACTCCATTTTATGACTTCTCAGTACGTAACACTCACGCTTCCGAGAGTCCCACTGCTGCCGCAAGTAATTGGCTATAACCTGAGAATGAATAAAGCTATGTTTAAAATAACAACGGCATTGTATTTCTGGTGAAATTCTATATCTGTTTGATATGTCTCATGACAACATTCGCATTTGAAATTTTGGAGTTGAATCCAAGATGGTGGCTTTCAAGAAGGCCGCCATGTTGGTGGCATTGCCTATAAAGTTTCCCCCTTCCCGTTCCTCGTGTGTAGGGACTCTGTTTTTTTGTTTGCTGCTCCATTTGGATTTTATCAGGGTGTTTCCGGACTTTTGGACCACCCTGTATATAAAGTAATGTTGTACCTTAATGGCCGGCCGTGTGGCCGAGCGGTTCTAGGCGCTACAGTCTGGAACCGCGCTACCGCTACGGTCGTAGGTTCGAATCCTGCCTCGGGCATGGATGTGTGTGATGTCCTTAGGTTAGTTAGGTTTAAGTAGTTCTAAGTTCTAGGGGACTGATGACCTCAAAGGTAAAGTCCCATAGTGCTCAGAGCCATTTGAACCATTTTTTTTCATAGTTTGTTTCTTGTACTGACTGAATACCACACGTTTAATTTCTCTTGAATCCACTTGTAGCTTTTTTAATTTTATTTAGTGTTTAATTTTCCACACTATGTTCATCGGAATCGCAAAGGAAGTCGATGGGTGTTAAGTGTTCCAGTGTTCCAGAAACAAGTACGGGGAGTTGCGAAATTCTGAGCGATTATTTTTGCAGACCTTTAGTTAAGTTTGAGGCGGCATTTTGTGTGTCGTCCAAAATTGCCAAACCTACAACGAAACTGTAACACACAATTTCTAAAAAGATTCCTACTGCCAAACTTACTTAATCCACACCGTCCTTGTGTAAATGTTCACTTGCCATCACAATGGAAATATAGCATAGAAATATAGTATGAACTGAGCGACAGGTACTCACCCAGCGGAGCCAATAGTTTCGGGTATTTTTAAAAGAGGATGTTCTAAAGCACAATGAATTTTATGCAATACATTTCCTCGTTTAGAAGAATCCATCAAAAACTTCATAAATATACTTAACAGTATGTAATGTGTCTTTTATTATAGGGTGTTAATTCGTACGTTCGTACGTTGGTGAGAGCAGTTGTAAAAACATGTGCTATGTTTTGCAATAAGCCCCATTCCGATAGCGGCCAAAGTAGAACCAACTGTACCTAAACTCCCATTTTTTCTGGTGCTGAATCTCGTGTTCAACGCTTTGTTTAAGATGACGACTTAAGGATGGATCAGAAGTAGTAGTACATATTTCGCTCGAAGACTGAAGAAGACTAACTGAAGATTCTAGAAGAAATTCATCACGTTCACTAGCACGTCTTTTAACAGACTCATACTCATCTATGACTTCTGCATTACGCTGAATACTGTTGGGAAAGTAAGAAAAAAATGGTTTTTTTAACCATATTCGGCATTAACGCTTCTTTTTATACGAACAATTGACGAAGACCGCACGCACCATGCATGATCACATCAATCTTCCATAGTAAGCTGTTGACTGACTAACACTTAAAATACTACAGCAACTGATGCTGATTATTGTCATGGTGTGTAACATACGGCCGCCTTCGTATTCAGATGGATCCTTTTTGCTCGTATCAATTTCATTTCGACTTGGTAAGTAAGAGACATGTTGGATCGTGGCATTTATTCCGCAAACATTTATACACCATGTGTTGCCACTTTGATTTGTATTATCAAGAACATGAACTGTCACTGCAGTCTGAGTAGGCCAGGTCAGAAAATAAACTAGTAGTGTTGGAAACTAGCCGCCTAATATAAATACAGCAGCTGCTGACAGAATCATTAATAAATGCCTTAACGAATTTGAAAACGTTGCTTGTTCCCTGTCAAAAAAAGTTGAAACCGACGAATGAAGGGAATATGCAGAGTTATCACAACTTGTTCATTGTTGATTGCAGATTTCGTAAAAAGTTGCTGCCGGAACAGTTGAAATTTGTCATACCAATACAAGCATTAGTCCAGACGATAACTTAAATTCACTCATTATTTTGACTTTCAATTTTATATACAAATATACATGAATTCTCCACCGAGAGGAGTTTTTAACTGAATCTCCGTGGCGCTCCTCCCCCCCCACCCCACCCCATCCCTCCTCCCTAGCCCACCGCCGGAATTCATCACTGTGTTGCTCATTAGGTTTTTTTACTGGAATTTGAAAGATCTCTTTCATTAACTAGGTCAGCAGTGTCGATATTCCTGCTATATTTGGCATCAAAATCCGATGCAGATTTTGCAAAATAAGATTCAAAGCTATCATTTAAGGCGCTGCTAACAAAAATTAAAAGTACAATGAGATGTGCGTTATATGTGGATGTTTCCCCATTTTGCTTATTATTCGATTAATCGGGTAACAGCGTATTCGTCTCATTTAGTGATGGGAACGACCGAATGAAAATAATGAGTCTGTCGGTTTTTGGAAAACAATCGTCTCATTCGGTTATAGTTTTGCATATCGGCTGAACTTTTCATTCATTCTTTTGAGCGAAACCAGTCTCTGGGAGCAACCGAATGAAAACAGTCTGTTCAGCCCTCTGTGACTTTACTTGTCAGGTGGGCTATTCATTCATTCTTTTGAGTTAATCAGTTTGTGTGAGCAACCGAATGAAATCAGTGGGCGCAGTCCGGTGCATTCAGTTCTGAACGGAAACATTCGATCGTTTTCCCATTGTCAAATCATTGTTATTGTCTGCACTCTGTTATCGCCTGACGCCACTGTTATTGCCGTTCCGATATTTGCCTTTCATTCAGTGCCAATAAGTAGCGTTTAATACAATTTCCCATTCGTGTTTATGGCTTCAAATGGCTCTGAGCACTATGGGACTTAACTTCTGAGGTCATCAGTCTCGTGTTTATAAATAGGCGTTTTGTAATAGTGAACTTCGTTTCTGAATCAAAATGTCGAAACTCTCAGTGGCGTGGAAATGGAAGAAATCATGTGAGTGGGTAAAAAGTTATTCTCAGGACAAATTCGATGCGATATACAGAATTCGCCAGGACCATGTATTAACTGAAGAAATTCAGAGAAAGTAACGAATGATGACAAATATTTTCTCGCAAAAAATTACTTCTGGGAAGGAGAGAGAGAGAGAGAGAGAGAGAGAGAGAGAGAGAGAGAGAGAGAGAGAGGCAGAGCTTCAATAAATCTAAATAAAATTAATTGTTCATTTATTTAAACATAGTTTCATAATGTAGCTCCAGATATTAATTAAACCAACAAAAAACCGTACGTAGTGCCAGAAGTAGGGAAGGAGGTAAGAAGCCGAAACTACATCGCGGCTACTACCGGTGCTAAAGTTAGAAGAAGACGATGCATCACGGAGCTGCGTGGACCTGCAAGTTATCTGCAAGCTACTGCGCTCACATACCAGTGTCCCCCTCCCCTTCAGGCTACTGCAGTAGGCGATACCCGTCACCATCCTCACTGCCACACTTGCTGCTGCTGTTGCTGCCTACATTACGTCGCAGTGCGTTACATCACGTTTTTCTGGTACACTGCGCTGACATTGCTCGTCGAGGCCAAGCAGTTAAGTCAAGAATATATAAAGAATATATAAAGTAGCTTCCAATAGGCTATTAAAAATGGAATCTAATGACAAAGATGATGTGAAAGTTAAGACGGAATCAGTCTCTGACGACGAATCCTCAGAATTCGATATTGAAATTAACTAGGATGGTTCTGTCAAAGTAATAAATCCAAAAATCTGAAGGTGATTTGTCCAAAGTAGAATGGGAGGTAAATTTCAATGTTACTGCGAAGGTAGAACCAGTTGCTAATGATGAAGTAATCGAAGTTGAAGTCAAACAAGAAGAAGTATAATTAATAGATTTATCAGACAATGAAACTAAGTTCAATATTTCTGAAGTTCAGCAAGTCAAGGAATTCTAGAAACTCCTTTGAAAACGATGGAAATGGCAAGTGGCAAGGTAGAGGCACCAAACTGGATGCAATTACAATTTTCTAAACTTGAGTCGCATCATAAAGAACTGAATAGTAAGATAGAATCTAATAGCAGAAACTTGAAGGTTAGTAGTAAAGAACCAAAGGATGAAATGACCTCAAAACTGAATAGCTTAAATTATAACGTTTATTGTAACCAACATCATCTGCAAAACAAAGTAGGGCAACAGCTAAATAAATTGCATAGCATTTTCAGAACTCCCGGCGGAGTTTCGAGTCCTCCCTCGGGCATGGGTTTGTGCGTTTGTCCTTAGGATAATTTAGGTTAAGTAGTGTGTAAGCTTAGGGGCTGATGACCTTAGCAGTTAAGTCCCATAACATTTCACACACATTTGAACACATTTTCAGAACTGAAATTAGTGAAGTACGTCAAGATTTTAAAGACGCAGATGATCGTATGGAAGGGAGGTTGTCAGAAAGAATAGGCAACAAATCCAAACTTCGCTCTAATCTATTTGATGAAGTGCATAATAAAGTAAATTCTTTCCAAAAGGATGTTAAGAAAGTGAAATCTGACTGTGTGAAAATATGTGAGGATGTTGATAAAAAAATTGGACAGAGTACAAGCAATAGAACTACGAGCAGAAGAAATAAATACTAGTATTACTAACATAGAAAATAGAGTAACCTCTGTTAGCTCTTGCAGTACTAAAGTACATCATGTTGCTTCAGTTGACGCCGATTTCATCGGATGTCATCAATTTTTACATTTTGATCCAGACAAACAAATTCACCCATTAGAGTTCTGGAATGATTTTGAGGGTACTTTGCCAAATGCATGGTTAGAATGTGGGAAAAGTTCTTTCATAAGAAGTCATTTGCCAGAAGATGCTTTGTGGTGGTCAGCTGGCGTGATGGTTAGATGCAAATCTCTTTCTGAATTTAAAACTGCATTTCTTAATGAATACTGGCCACACAAAAAAGAAACCGATATTTTGAGAGAGTTTTGCAGTGGTAAAAAGTTTACTCCAGGTCGTAAATAAGTTAAAGTGTTTTCTGGAAGGTGGACTTCACGGCTGTCACATCTGACAGTAAGGGTTAAACTGGAAATGATTATCCTGGGATTAGAAGGTAAGCTGCCTTGGTATTGGCAGAAATAAAGCACTTTCACATATAGACATTACGTATCCACCATTCACTGAGTATCTGGAGGAGTAGAAAGAGTAGCTGTTGTTGAGGAGGAGGTGCAGAATAATAATAATAGGTCCTCTAACTGTCTTACAAACAACCGAAATAATGACAATGAAAACGTGAATTTTAGAACTATGGAGGTTCATAATACATGAACTAATTATCGTCGTCAAGGCTGTGGTAGAGGAAGGGGCGGTAGACAGGCACTGCGCTTTCGCAGTAATTATTATGACGAAGGCGGAAATGAAATTAATGTGTCACTGAGACAAGGCGGAGAGCCGAATGCAACCCGATCTGATTCTGAATCGAAAGACGCAAGAGAACGCGTGTGGGAAGTTCCGCCTAAGAGGAAACTGGCGCTCTTCAGGCGGAAACAGAAACACAGCCAGTAGCAAAAACACAGACCACAGTCAGGCAGCACACGAAAACTGATAACAGGGATGATGAAATAGAAACAAACAGTACCAGTTATGTGCTAAACCACTCACATTACCTAGCTGACAGCATTTTGGACACATTAGAAAAATGAGTCAGGAAGGAGAAAGAAAACTATAGAGACAATAGGGAAGAACAAATTAACGGGTTTGCCTCAGATAAGGACGAAGATGAAATAGAGGCTTACATCTTCGACAATAATGGCAATCTGAAGACTTAAGTTTCGGTAGAGGAAGTAGAGTCAGTTTTGCAAGTTTTTTGAGATGAGGAGTTGTTGGACGAACGATGTAGCAACAACACTGAGGTAAGGGAACGTATTAATTGTAATGACTTGCCAAAATCTGTAAAAGCAGACCACAGTATTATAGATAGCAATGTTGCGCAGGGACGCAGTTGCTCAGAAATAGAGAGTAGTCTCGTTGATGTGCAGCAAATGAAATTAGAGGAAGGCATCAAGGGCTTGAATTTAAAATTGATAGACACGTTGGAAAGGGCAGCTGCAGATGTAGAAGTTGATGTAAATGTACTTGCACCTGAAAAAAATACTTTAACTCGAAACAGACTGGAAAGGATTATTTAGAAGACTTTTATGAGGAACGTTTTCAGACTAGCATGACTCACCCTATTATAAGAAACTGACATCTCAGGAGTAACAGTTCGTTGTCTTCTTGACAGTGGAGACGAAGCAAGTGTTTTGTCCCAAGCATTCTTTGGTTCTGTACCTAATAAGAACGAGCTAACTGTCATAAAAGTAAATGATTTAAGAATAATAGGTGCTACTGGAAAAGTTTATAGACAAGTATAGTACGAAGCTTTGATACCTATTGGTACAGATAGCAACGTAGTAACATATCATCCTCTTTTAATCATGCTCGGTTTAGGTGTTGAAATCTTAATTGGTGCAAATCTTTTAACGAGATATCAAGGGAAGATTGGCTTTAATCGGAGCCACTTAGTGTTAACTTTACCTGATTTTCGAGTAATTACAGAGCCTTTTTGGAAGCTATGTGGGCAGCAATAATGAAGCGTGGGAGCTGCCTATTACAGTAGTGAGGAATAAGGGATACTTTCAGGAAGATACTGAATTTGGGAATAATGTGCAAGATGCTCATAAGGAAAAGAACTATATCCTGGAAGACATAGGGGCTACGGTACAGTCAACAATTCAAATTTGTGATAAACAGAGGGTAGAAAGGTGTTAGGTATGATAAAGGTATTAACCACTCATCGCAATGTGATCTCAAATACGCTTGGTGAAATTGAAGGTTATGAATTCTGTTTGAATTTAAAGCCTGGGCAGGTATTTTTCAAGAAACATTATCACATACATGTTGCGAGAAAGGAAGCTGTTAAGAAAGAAATTCAACGTACGTTGGCATGGGGTGTCTTTGAGCAAACAATTAGTGAATATCATAACCCTCTTGTTATTGTGCCTAAGCGTGACAGAAGCGTTAGATTAGTATTCGACGCACGCTGGCTAAATGAAATTGTAATAAGAGACAGCAACAGTCCTCAAAATATGGACGAACTGATGCAAAAGTTCCGAGGAATTACGTATCTTACATCATTAGACACAACATGTGGATATTGAAATTTGCCCCTGGGTAAAGAATCATGTAAAGATACAGCTTTTTTGTATGAAGGAGTGTGCTATCAATATAAAGTAGTCCCATTTGGATTAAATATTTCTGTGTGTACCTTTATAAGAGTGATACCTCATGTATTGGGGCAGGAATAGTTAGATCAGCTGACGATATACTGTTGGCAGCTCCCACATGGGAAAAACGTATCAGTCCACGAGACAGGGTACTAGAAGCTATAGGAAAAGGAGGTATCAAATGAAAGTTAGAGAAGACTGTCTTCTTGGGCCATGAAATTAGCGGGGAAAGTATATTAGTTGATCTTTCCAAATTATCAGTCACTGAAAAGTTTGAAGCACCCAGAAATAAAAAGCAGCTCAGGGCAATGTGCAGTTTATTCGGATTCTACCGCCGTTTTGTTAAAGTCACTTGTTTAGTGCACATTGCCTACTCCACTTTTTGAAGAATAGTACCCCATCGGTTTGTACTGAGAAGTGCTAGTTCGCTTCTGAAGAACAAAAAACTATTTGGTGAGCGGTCCTCTGTCACACCATCTAGATTTTTCACACCTCTTTTGCATGTCAGTTAATGCAAGTGGTTATGGGACTGCAGTAGTGGTGTTTCAGATGGAAACAGAAGGTGACCAAGACGTACATAAACCAATCGCGTTTGCGACTCGTTCACTGAAACCTGCTGAACGAAATTATAGAATTTCGGTATTAGAAGCATTGGCTATCGTGTTTGGTATGCAAAACTTTGAGCATTATTCGTTAGGTCGCAAGATGATAATACGAGTATATAGTGGTCGCACGGCAGTTACGTTTTTAAAACTTGCAAATTGAGACATCCAAGACTAACCAGGTGGGCCATGTATCTTCAGCAGTCCGATCTTGAGATTAAATACATACAGGGGAATAACAACTGGTACGAGGCGGGCTATCAAGAAGTGCTGAGTTAATCGGGGAATCAGAAATTCCGTTAGCAGATAAGAATGAGGTTTCCATGTTGGCCATACGTGAGCTCTAGGAGGAAAGTGCCTTGACGAAAGTATGTAATAACTACAGAAGTAAACATAATGCTGATAATCTACATCTACATCCATACTCCGCAAGCCACCTGATGGTGTGTGGCGAAGGGTACTTTGAGTACCTCTATCAGTTCTCCCTTCTATTCCAGTCTCGTATTGTTCGTGGAACGAAAGATTGTCAGTATGCCTGTGTGTGGGCTCTGTACTATCTGATTTTATCCTCACGGTCTCTTCGAAAGGTATACGTAGGAGGGAGCAATATACTGCTTGACTCATCGGTGAAGGTATGTTCTCGAAACTTTAACAAAAGCCAGTACCGAGCTACTGTGCGTCTCTCTTGCAGAGTCTTCCACTGAAGTTTCTCTCTCATCTCCGTAACAATTTCACGATTACTAAATGATCCTGTAACGAAGCCCGCTGCTCTCCATTGGATCTTCTCTATCTCTTCTATCAACTCTATCTGGTACGGATCACACACCAGTGAGCAGTATTCAAGCAGTGGGCGAACAAGTGTACTGTAACCTACTTTCTTTGTTTTCGGACTGCATATCCTTAGGATTCTTCGAATGAAACTCAGTCTGGCATCTGCTTTACCGACGATCAACTTTATATGGTAATTCCTTTTTAAATCACTTCTAATGCCTACTCCCAGATAATTTAAGGAATTAACTGCTTCCAGTTGCTGACCTGCTATATTGTAACTAAATGATAAAGGATCTTTCTTTCTGTGTATTCACAGCACATTACACTTGTCTACATTAAGATTCAGTTGCCATTCCCTGCACCATGCGTCAATTTGTTGCAGATACTCCTGCATTTCAGTACGATTTTCCATTGTTACAACCTCTCGATATACTACAGCATCATCCGGTAAAAGCCTCAGTGAACTTCCGATGTTATCCACAACGTCATTTATGTATATTGTGAATAGCAACGGTCCTACGACACTCCCTTGCGGCACACCTGAAATCACTCTTACTTCGGAAGACTTCTCTCCATAGAGAATGACGTGCTACGTTCTGATATCTAGGAACTCTTCAATCCGATAACGCAATTGGTCTGATAGTCCATATGCTCTTACTTTGTTAATTAAACGACTGTGGGGAACTGTATCAAACGTCTTGAGGAAGTCAAGAAACACGGCATCTACCTGTGAACCCGTGTCTATGGCCCCTCTGAGTCTCGTGGACGAATAGCGCGAGCTGGGTTTCACACTATCCTCTTTTTCGGAACTCATGCTGATTCCTGCAGAGTAGATCTCTAGTCTCCAGGAAAGTCATTATACTCGAACACAATACATGCTCCAAAACTCTACAACTGATCGACGTTAGAGATACAGGTGTGTAGTTCTGCACATCTGTTCGACGTCCCTTCTTGAAAACGGGGATGACCTGTGCCCTTTTCCAATCCTTTGGAACGCTACGCTCTTCTAGAGACCTACGGTACACTGCTGCAAGAAGGGGTGCAAGTTCCTTCGCGTACTCTGTGTAAAATCAAACTGGTATCCCATCAGGTCCAGCGGCCTTTCCTCTTTTGAGCGATGTTTATGTTTATGTTTGCTTTGAAGTTCCCTTTGCTTCTGCAGCAGTTTTCTAGCTCGGTTGTTGTACCACGGTGGCTCTTTTTCATCTCTTACGATCCTACTTGGCACATACTCATCTAATGCATATTGTACGATGGTTTTGAACTTTCTCCACTGATCCTCAACACTATCTGCACTTGTGACAAAACTTTTGTGTTGAGCCGTGAAGTACTCTGAGATCTGCTTTTTGTCGCTTTTGCTAAACAGAAAAATCTTCCTCCCTTTTTCAATATTTCTATTTAAGGATGAAATCATCGATGCAGTAACCGCTTTATGATCACTGATTCCCTGTTCTGCGTTAACTGTTTCAAATATTTCGGGTCTGTTTGTTACCAGAAGGTCTAATATGTTATCGCCACGAGTCGGTTCTCTGTTTAACTCCTCAAGGTAGTTTGCAGACAATGCACTTAAAAAAATTTCACTGGATTCTTTGTCCCTGCCACCCGTTATGAACGTTTGAGTCTCCCAGTCAATATCCGGCAAATTAAAATCTCCAGCCAGAACTATAACATGGTCGGCAAATCTACTCGAAATATTTTCCAAATTTTCCTTCAGATGCTCTGCCACAACAGCTGCTTGAGGTTAGTCAAAAGCCATTTAGGGGTCCCAAATTATGCAAAAGTAGGTCTGTACCATAGCCTCCATAAAATTTTATTCCGAAGAAGGAAGTTAGATTCAGCAGAATTGAAGATATGTTTTTCATTATGACATGTGGATCTGCTGATAGATTACGTGCATCTACGATATGGCCATTGTGGGGCCAAGAAATTATTGCTAAATTAAGTGAGAAGGTGATTTTCGACAACATGCATTGTGGAGTGACAAGGGGTCTAGCTTCCTGTGTCATGTGTCAGAAGGTATGTGCAGTAAATAGTATTATGCACTGAGATGTGCACAACGTAGAAAAAAGTGAACTCCTAGAATTATGTGCAGCCGACCTCTTTGACCCCTTCCAACATCAAAAGGAGGATGTAGCGATGTTTTTTGCGGTGACTGACGGTTTTAGCAAGTATGTCAAATTACATCCAGTACAGAGAGCTGATGCCAAAACGCTGGCAGACGAGCTACAAAAGGACTATTTTGTAAAGATTGGCGAGACTAAGAGTCTCTTATCGGATAATGGTGGCAGTTGGTATCTGGAAAATTTAAAGCGTGTCTAGAAAAGGCCGGAATTCACCGTATAAGGAATTCGGCGTATTTTCCTGAGCGAAATATGAGTGAGAGGGTCATGTGTGAGATAAACAGTTTGTATAAAACTTAATGTGTAAGAAAGCATTCAACTTGGGCCGATCATATCAAAAACTTTGGAGAAGTCGTCAATAAACTTAAACATCATGCAACAGGCTTTGCTCCCTGTAAACTAATGTTTAATCAAGTACTCCAGTATATCCTTTCAAAGATGGCTGATTTTCCAGTCCTATCTCAGAGCTCTAGAGATGATAAGAAGGCACAGGGTAGAGCAAACGTCCATATAAGAGCCTTGGACACAAAAAGGAGGCATGACATAAAATCTTCCCTCACTAGTGTTAACACTGGTGAACTAGTGTTATTCAAAACTAAAGAGAAATGTAAGAAAATTTCAGCAGAAACAAAGAAGTCCATGCACGTTTATGAAAGACCATTCAAGATAAGAGGTAAGCCACATGCAAAAGCATACTATTTGACATACCCAAAAAGTAAGAGGGAATTAGGTCTATGAAACACTGTAGATCTGAAGCCTTTCAAAACCGACAGTAATCATATTCTGAAAAGAGCCTACAACTCTTTTGCAGATACATAGTTTGGTGTACAGTGTAGTCCCAGCTTGATGGAACTTTATTTCCCTTTCTGGTTTTATTTTCTTCTTCTGTTCTATCTATAGCATGTAAGAAATATATGTCTTCACGTAGTACATATGCTATTAGTTTGTAATATTTTCCTAGTAAGTAAGAATGATTCCCAAAAAAGACTTTATCCAAATGACGACTTATAAGAGAATTTGAGAGGTAGTTTGCAGTAGTAAATTCTAAATGCTGAAATAACAATGGGCACTTGTGAGCACCAATGATAGAAAAATAATGGCTGAAGTAAACAAATAATAAATGAGATCCATAAAAAGGATTAGTAAGGTACAGATACTTAGTGTTAAGAGAAGTAACAGAGGCTGGAAATTTCTAAATTATGGAAGTATACATTCTGTATAGATTAATAATTCTCATGTTGGGAGTAAGGTTGTTTGTAGGTAGTAGAGGCTAATAATATGGCGCTCTAGAGGCAAGCCAAAGCATTTTGATATTACTTAAAGGAGGTATGTGCAAGTGGTGTCAGAATCACACCAAAGATATCTGTAAATAGTGAGGTCAGTAGGCTCACAAAGATAAAATGGAGGAGGAAGCGTCGAAATATATGGATAAATGAAAATAGGGAAGAGCAGGAGTAATGAAGTCAGTAGGCTAATATACACGGTAAAATGATGAAGAATTGGTGAGTAATTCCTGCACATCCCATAAAAAGGTCGAGAAATGCATAATCTTGGGTAAGGCAGATGGTCATTTAATTGATAAATATTGACAATTTCAGATAAAAAAACTGATAAACGAATGTGTTAAGGAATGCAAGTTCTACACTTTTGGCAGGTTATAATAAAAATACACTACTGGAAATTGAAATAAGAACACTGTGAATTCATTGTCCCAGGAAGGGGAAACTTTATTGACACATTCCTGGGGTCAGATACATCACATGATCACACTGACAGAACCACAGGCACATAGACACAGGCAACAGAGCATGCACAATGTCGGCACTAGTACAGTGTATATCCACCTTTCGCAGCAATGCAGGCTGCTATTCTCCCATGGAGACGATCGTAGAGATGCTGGATGTAGTCCTGTGGAACGGCTTGCCATGCCATTTCCACCTGGCGCCTCAGTTGGACCAGCGTTCGTGCTGGACGTGCAGACCGCGTGAGACGACGCTTCATCCAGTCCCAAACATGCTCAATGGGGGACAGATCCGGAGATCTTGCTGGCCAGGGTAGTTGACTTACACCTTCTAGAGCACGTTGGGTGGCACGGGATACATGCGGACGTGCATTGTCCTGTTGGAACAGCACGTTCCCTTGCCGGTCCAGGAATGGTAGAACGATGGGTTCGATGACGGTTTGGATGTACCGTGCACTATTCAGTGTCCCCTCGACGATCACCAGCGGTGTACGGCCAGTGTAGGAGATCGCTCCCCACACCATGATGCCGGGTGTTGGCCCTGTGTGCCTCGGTCGTATGCAGTCCTGATTGTGGCGCTCACCTGCACGGCGCCAAACACGCATACGACCATCATTGGCACCAAGGCAGAAGCGACTCTCATCGCTGAAGACGACACGTCTCCATTCGTCCCTCCATTCACGCCTGTCGCGACACCACTGGAGGCGGGCTGCACGATGTTGGGGCGTGAGCGGAAGACGGCCTAACGGTGTGCGGGACCGTAGCCCAGCTTCATGGAGACGGTTGCGAATGGTCCTCGCCGATACCCCAGGAGCAACAGTGTCACTAATTTGCTGGGAAGTGGCGGTGCGGTCCCCTACGGCGCTGCGTAGGATCCTACGGTCTTGGCGTGCATCCGTGCGTCGCTGCGCTCCGGTCCCAGGTCGACGGGCACGTGCACCTTCCGCCGACCACTGGCGACAACATCGATGTACTGTGGAGACCTCACGCCCCACGTGTTGAGCAATTCGGCGGTACGTCCACCTGGCCTCCCGCATGCCCACTATACGCCCTCGCTCAAAGTCCGTCAACTGCACATACGGTTCACGTCCACGCTGTCGCGGCATGCTACCAGTGTTAAAGACTGCGATGGAGCTCCGTATGCCACGGCAAACTGGCTGACACTGACGGCGGCGGTGCACAAATGCTGCGCAGCTAGCGCCATTCGACGGCCAACACCGCGGTTCCTGGTGTGTCCGCTGTGCCGTGCGTGTGATCATTGCTTGTACAGCCCTCTCGCAGTGTCCGGAGCAAGTATGGTGGGTCTGACACACCGGTGTCAATGTGTTCTTTTTTCCATTTCCAGGAGTGTAGCTTTCTAATTATGTCTACAACAAACCAAAGTAGCCGCTGTCGAACAAATGACTCCATTAGCATAGTGATTGGTACGATAATTGATCCATATGAAGACAGAACTTACAGAAATTACTCGATATTCTACAGAAATCGACATCTCAGGTAATGAAATAAATTGCAAATTAGCCCCCAAGATGTGGCTATTTAAAAACCTGTGTTCACTTTTAGAGCATAATAGCTATGGTTTATAAAAAAAAAAGGATTTTGCAAAGTTCGTGATTCAATCTTAATAATGATGTAACTAGTGGCAGTGACCTAGAGCAATGTCACGATTTTGTGAAGTGCCGATTGCCAATAATCATTTTGAGAATGTTAATAACAGTTTTCAAAATAATAAATTAAAAAAATATTCTTTGTCATAATTCTCAGTTGTTTATTTACATTATAGAAAGAAAATAGAATATAGAATGTGTTTTGTCCTCCCTTAGAAGGAAGCTTAGGCTATGTTATCTATTTCTCAGGGACATGGAGGCCTCATGAAAGGCAACCTTCAAGCTTATGGAGTAAGAAGGGACGACACCTACCACAGTGACTCCCCCCCCCCCCCAATTTCCGTTTTTGTAGTAGCGTATCATGAAGAACGCCATACTTTGTGATTTCCCACTCTACCTTAATCTGTTAGGGAAAGTGGTTCGTAAGGACACACACAACAGTGCCTATGGTTATGATTAATTGAGTAAGTACTAAAAAGTGAGGTGCTTTTGTGTGTTCCTCTTTCAGGTTAAGATTTAAAATTCTAAATCATAAAATTAACTTTGTAATAATCGAAAATTTACTTTCATGGCTTTATGTTATTTTAAGAACATCATTTCTAAAAATCCAGTATATTATGTCTCTCTCTCTCTCTCTCTCTCTCTCTCTCTCTCTCTCTCTCTGTCTCCCTCTCCCTCCCCCTATCTCTTGTGGGTGTAATATTAAGAAAACGCTATCTAAAATCAGTTTGATTTGAAAGAGGTCAGCTACAGAAACATTACTTGTTTCTAATATTTAACCTTGGTCAAAAATAATGGCGAATCGAGCTCTGTATCATTGTGAGAGATACAGAGGTGAGCAAGTGTGCCAGGACTTACCCAGTTCACTACTTCTAGCACCATGTCATGTAACACACCTGTGTGTACCATACAAAGTAATGCGTCATAACCTAAAAGTGAACTTAAAAATTAAAATAACTTTTCGTAACTTTGTAAGTTTAAGCTTGAGTATGTCTATGGTAACAGTGTGAAATCTCAGAATAATCTGATAAATAAGTTATGATAAATATATTATTTTAAGAAAAAAGGAGCATTAATAATGAAGCTAGAAAGCTAAAAATTGTTCAGAATGTGCAAATGTATGTCACAATCAAAAGTTACACATCTCAACATAATCAGGGCAGTATTTTGGTCAAATCGGCGCTTTTGCGAAAAATTGAAGATGCTATATACACTCCTGGAAATGGAAAAAAGAACACATTGACACCGGTGTGTCAGACCCACCATACTTACTCCGGACACTGCGAGAGGGCTGTACAAACAATGATCACACGCACAGCACAGTGGACACACCAGGAACCGCTGTGTTGGCCGTCGAATGGCGCTAGCTGCGCAGCATTTGTGCACCGCCGCCGTCAGTGTCAGCCAGTTTGCCGTGGCATACGAAGCTCCATCGCAGTCTTTAACACTGGTAGCATGCCGCGACAGCGTGGACGTGAACCGTATGTGCAGTTGACGGACTTTGAGCGAGGGTGTATAGTGGGCATGCGGGAGGCCGGGTGGACATACCGCCGAATTGCTCAACACGTCGGGCGTGAGGTCTCCACAGTACATCGATGTTGTCGCCAGTGGTCGGCGGAAGGTGCACGTGCCCGTCGACCTGGGACCGGAGCGCAGCGACACACGGATGCACGCCAAGACCGTAGGATCCTACGCAGTGCCGTAGGGGACCGCACCGCCACTTCCCAGCAAATTAGGGACACTGTTGCTCCTGGGGTATCGGCGAGGACCATTCGCAACCGTCTCCATGAAGCTGGGCTACGGTCCCGCACACCGTTAGGCCGTCTTCCGCTCACGCCCCAACATCGTGCAGCCCGCCTCCAGTGGTGTCGCGACAGGCGTGAATGGAGGGACGAATGGAGACGTGTCGTCTTCAGCGATGAGAGTCGCTTCTGCCTTGGTGCCAATGATGGTCGTATGCGTGTTTGGCGCCGTGCAGGTGAGCGCCACAATCAGGACTGCATACGACTGAGGCACACAGGGCCAACACCCGGCATCATGGTGTGGGGAGCGATCTCCTACAATGGCCGTACACCACTGGTGATCGTCGAGGGGACACTGAATAGTGCATGGTACATCCAAACCGTCATCGAACCCATCGTTCTACCATTCCTAGACCGGCAAGGGAACTTGCTGTTCCAACAGGACAATGCACGTCCGCATGTATCCCGTGCCACCCAACGTGCTCTAGAAGGTGTAAGTCAGCTACCCTGGCCAGCAAGATCTCCGGATCTGTCCCCCATTGAGCATGTTTGGGACTGGATGAAGCGTCGTCTCACGCGGTCTGCACGTCCAGCACGAACGCTGGTCCAACTGAGGCGCCAGGTGGAAATGGCATGGCAAGCCGTTCCACAGGACTACATCCAGCATCTCTACGATCGTCTCCATGGGAGAATAGCAGCCTGCATTGCTGCGAAAGGTGGATATACACTGTACTAGTGCCGACATTGTGCATGCTTTGTTGCCTGTGTCTATGTGCCTGTGGTTCTGTCAGTGTGATCATGTGATGTATCTGACCCCAGGAATGTGTCAATAAAGTTTCCCCTTCCTGGGACAATGAATTCACGGTGTTCTTATTTCAATTTCCAGGAGTGTATTAGACTCGGAAAGATAAAAATTCGTATGTAGCCCCAGTTCGTTATGAAAAAAGTATGTGACACCAATAAGGAACCTCTATTTGTTTTCGAGTTACTTACTAAAAACCAAATTTGGAATGAAAATACCCCTATTCATAATAGATTAGGTATCATTTGCATTTCTTACAGAAAGTTCTAATTACACCACTTGATGAAATTGATGAAATAGACACAGCTGTACAAAGTTTCAAGACTTTATTATAAATAACAATCATTATAAGGAATTTTAAAGACAGTTCACTGTTCATGATCCAATATTGGTTCCATTCTAAAAATTCTAGCTGCCAAAGTTTTAAAGCATTTAAGCTAAAACTTTTTCTGTAACTAAAGCAGACTTAACTCTAAATATAAAATTATGAAGATTGTAAATTTTTAAATGACAGAGGTATTAATTAATATGTATTGAGAAAGGGACCATTTAGATGCTGCTATCTGTGCCTAGAGTAGTTGATGCCAAATGTTCTGTTTGGTGGTCTGCTCCACCCATGTACAAATACAGCTAGTGAAGCAGTGAAAAGAGACACATTGTACTGAGATATCAACCTGTCCACATCAGTCAAATGTCTGTATATGCTGTGCCTTGGGTGATATCACAGAAGGATTGCTACCAAGAGCGTTTTTGGTAGAAGTAGGAACTGAAATTTTGTGAGGACTGTACACCATCCTGGATCGCTTTGATTTCATGGAAGGAAGTGTCTGTGTGCAGCCGATAATACTGAAAAAAGTGTTTTGGTAATTGATGAGATTATTTTCCAATATAAAGGCGAGCAATTAACTTTGATGATTAGAAGAATGGCTGATAGACAATTTTTCTTGGAACTTCATGTAGCGGTCACCTCTGAGCTGTTAGTAGTGCTGTTTCCGATAAGGATGTTATTTTTATTATCAGGAATATATTGTATTTTGTGCATATAAGCTTTTACTGTACATGTTAGTCAGTTACAATTCAAAAAATTTATTTATAGTGATAGTTTCTGATCCTGCTAACTAAATAGCAAGTAGGAACATTGTATATCAGAGGGTACAGCAGTTTGTTTATGCTGATTCTGTTTCAATGAGAATATCTTTAAAAAATCCAAACAGAAAACCAAGATTTTAGCTTTACTGTATGCCACATTTAAAAATTTATCCATGATGCGAAAAGAAATGTTCATTTTAGTAAAAAATAAAGAAAACAAAAACTCTAAAATTTGTTCAAGTTAAATAACATGAACTGATTTATTTTTACTTTGTTCCTTAACTTGATAAATAAAATATAATCCAGTAATTTTGCCTAATTTATCATCATCGTCTGAAAACTTTTATTTTATAGATCTGGAAGAGTAACTTTATATTTATCATCTAAGAGTAATTAAACTTTTTCACCATATTTAGTTACCAAAAATAAAGATTTTGAAATATTGTAAGATTAATTTCTTTTCAACTCAGGTAGTTTTCTTAACTTTTCTGCACAACCATTACTATAAGTGTTAAGTTACCTTACAAGATTTAAACACTATCAGTCTTGTTCATTTGGTTCAACTTTTATTTGTATAGAAAAAATTTAGATTTTCAAATTTTTTAATTTTCAATTTGAAAGTACTATTTTTTTAAATTGCTATATTTCCAAATTTTTCACTTTCTTTCCTATATCTTCCTGGAAGTATTCCAAAAGTAAACTTCTATAACTTTTTCTAGTTTTTATTAATTGATGTAAATCAAAGTACTTCAGTGTTGTGAATCATAAGTTAAATTCGTCTCACCATACATAATTATATATCCAATGGTATCATTTTGTATTTTTTATTTAAAACTACACATAATTTCATTGTTGGTTTTTGTGTAGTTAAACTATTTATTCTTCTAGACATATTTGTCACATAGATAGGATAATTTTGAATAAAATTGAATGGATTTACATTAAATCGGTATTTACAGTGTTATTCTCTTAAAACCTATAATAGGATCTTAAACTTTTAAAAAGTTAATCGTTGGATCAAGATTCTATAATTCTTGAGAAAAAACTTGATTTCATATTGATATTTCACAATTTAACATTACTGAGTAAAGAAGAATCATTGACTGATAGTTTTTACAATCAGTTTTAAAAACAACAAAAATAAAATACGGCATATCAAATTCAGCAGAATTATAATAATGAGTAAGATCTAATTCAAAAATACCTTTTCCTTTTAATCTTGCAAATTCAGTTGTTTGTAGTTCAAAGAAAGAAACTCGAATTTTTGGAGTTTTGAGTGTTTCTTTTTCTAGTTCAAACAAGTATTGTGGTATCATATTTAACAAGAGGAACACGAGTTTTCATACTTTTTTCAAAAAATTTAACACTTTTGGAAATGTACTGTTTCCATTATTGGTAGTCCATCGAAGAACAGAATCTTTTTAATCTTCTCTTGAAATTGAAGTGAAAATTACTGTTAACTCTCCTTACCAAATTATTTCTTTAAAATCCACCAAATTATGGATAAAGTACTTTATTTTGTTTTTTTTGTAGTTGTCCTTACATAGTTATTTCATTTCATAGAGATGAAGTTAATCAAATAAGAGTTGATGAAGAAATCAATGGATGTTCTATTCTAGATAAAATGTTATTTCCTTTTTCAACTGTAATATCAAACAATTTTATCACATAATTATCAATTACTTTAATATTAGATTTACCATCATATGGTGAAAAATTCATTTCATCTACATCAATAACATGAAATGTGATCTAAAGATGTGAACAATTAGGTTGAATCCATCCATTACTAATATTAATATTAATTTCTGTTTCTATGTTAGGAAGATTTAAATTATTTTCTCTGTTCTCATTTACAAGAAGTGAATATAATTGAGACCTCTTGATTTTGTTAAGGATTTATTAAGGAAAAAATTAAATTTATTACTTAATTTTTTAAATTACTTTTACACATGCACCATTAAAGTCACTCACATTATCATTGCCACCAGTCATAGTAATCATAAAATTTTGAATACTGTCAAACCATGAAATATTTGTAAAACAATTTGGTTCATAAATAATAGGTCCTCCAAATTCAGTATTTGGTGTAAATGAAGAAATAATATCGGTTTCTCTCTGATAATGATCACTATGTTTAAAAAACATTCTGTCAGCTAGTTTAAAATTTTTATTTATTAATTCAAATGAAACAATTTTAGGAGCATTATCAGCAATTCATCATTCATTAGCTTAAATGATTCGATTATTAAATCCTAAAATTTGACCAGTACAATCTAATTTGTCCATAAATAATGTAGTATCACTGTCAATAACAAGTCAATCAGAATTTTTTCTTTTATTTGTGTATTAGGTATTTTTGATTGAATAAATATTTCCAAATTATTCAAACTGTACTGAGCAACAGAAATTTCCATCAGTTCTTTGCTAGTGTATAATTTATTACTTTTTCATTAATAAAAACCAACTAGTGAAACTTGCCTATGAGTTTGTTTTAATGCAACTATTAATCTTTTTAAGAATAGATGAATAGATGAATGAGTAGTCATTTATATTAATTAAAATTATATAAATAAATGACATATTGGGAACCAAAAATAATTCCTGAAAAAATAAACTCAGTTAACTTCTACCAAATTCTATTTGATGTCCAATAATAGAAACAAGCGATTTATGATTGACAATTATGTGTTAGTTCCAGGTTCATTAAATTGGAAGAAATTAATCATATGTATGTTTATTCTAAAAGTGTAAATCAACCAAAATACCAAGGATTTGTAAAAAGATATGAAAAAATTGAAGATAAAACTATGATTTCATTTTTAAGAATGAAGATGTAGTTAGAGAATATTGTACTAGAGGTGGACATAAAGGAATTGATCGTTTTTATTTAGCCCAATTGTAATCAGAAATACCATTTTCAGACAAGCTGATACATACTTAATTCGTATGTATCATAGGTATTTTGGTGATGATTTGAAATTTTTTGATTTTAAAGAATTGTGTAGTAAATGTCAGAATAAAGATAAATTTGGTTTATAACAATGGATAAGAAGAGAAAAATTAATAACTATAAATATAGAGAGAAGATTAAGAAATTTTGTAACATTAAACTTTAAACACAAAAACGTTTAGCATAAAAATGTTGAACATAAAAGATGAATGTAAAATAAAAAATGAATATTGTGTTTTTATCCTTAGTAAATGTTTTCATAATATGACCCAAAAATTGTTAGGAAAGCTAAATGAAACAGAAAGATAAAAGAAGAATTAAAACAAGAGTTGAAAAATGGAAAAAACGAGCAAGACAGGGTATGAAAAATTTAAAAAAGGAGACCAACCACTTATCGATGTAATTCTGCAAGTTAAACAAGAAATTAGAGGTTTATGTGATGTCTTGAAAACTACTGAAGAAAACAGATTTTGAAAAATGGTTCCTTATAATCAACATTGTTCAGAAGAGTTTAATGATATTCCAACAATTATACAATATGATAGTGATAAAAGAGATTATATGTCAAGTGAATCAGTAATCAATAAGTTGTTAGAGAATTAGGAAAAAAAATTGAAAAAGGAAAGAACCAAAGAATGTTAAAAAATAAAAATAAGTTCAACAATGTTAAAATTTATCTGTCATAGTGAGGATACTGTTTTTGGATGAAGACCTATTGGTACTTGAATATTCAGCTGAAATTTTCGCTGTTAAAACGAAAATTAGTGAAAAAAAGTGTGAAGGTACTGATGGATTTATGGTTCTTTTAACTGAAAGACAAATTACTTTTGATGATTCAAGTAAAGAATTTCATTCTTTTGATTAACAAAATTAAACTAGACTTTCATTCGACTTAATCACTGTATATTCTGATATTAATCCAAATAAAATTAAGTCAAGTCACTGAAATAAATCTAATAATTTCATGAAAAGTGTTGAAGAATATTTAACTAGTTTTTCAGAAACAAATCTTAATGATCCATTTCAATTCATTGGTGAAGATTCAGTAAAAAAATATTCAGAAAAAACCAGATTAATATATTGTGATGAATGATGTTTGTCAATTAGCTGACAGACTGACAGTTATCTATGGTGAGGAATTAGCTGGAAATAAAAGTTATAATAATCGAAAAGTTTGAATAACTCTTAACGTTCACAGATATTTTCTGACTCTGTCTTCAGCCATCCAAATGGTATACCTTTCTCATTTTGGAAATCAGTAAAACATGCTCATCACTAATTGATAGATTAACAGTTATTCATAAAGCAGAAATCACTAAGAAAAATTGTTTCAGTGAAGAAATAGGAGTAACAAAAATGGTGACAAATAAATACAGTGACTTCGTTATCAGTGATCGAGAAACTATAGCATAGTTTATCAGAATTTTGAGTAATACACCATTTAGATTTTGGAAAAGTGTAAAATATGCCAAAAGAATAGTAAATAGGACTTTAAATAATTTACCAATGGCTGAGACGCAACTCTCTGCTTATAATTACTGTAAACCTTTCACTAAAGAAAATGAATGATTAGCACAAGGAGATAAAGGAATAAACCCACTCAATGAAGAATGAAAATACATGATAAGTCTTATAGAGATAGTAAAAAATCTGAAAAAAGGCTGGAAGCTGATAAAATACTTCAGTTTGGTGCAAAAGAAAGAAAGCATGCTTCAGATATTTCAGTTGGTGTAAAATTAGCTGTAACTGCAGTTAGTGGAATAATGTATCGAAAGCGAAAATTAGATAAGGGAATATGTGTTGATGAAAATGGATGGGGATTATAAAAAGTTCTTCATTATATTTTTAATCCATATAAACGAATATGTTTAGAACTGATTATACAAAACTTCAAAATGGTGTAATAAAACCAAACTCAGTACAAGTTAAGGTCAATAATATACAATTATTTAATATTGGACCATTTGTAAGTGATTCAAAAAAAGGAAAAAAAGATAAAAATGGTCGAAACTTCTTTATTACATTTGGTATTCGTCTTGTGAAAAAATTGTTGAACATTTAATGAATGAAAAGAAACAAAACTTGAAGTTTAATTTTTACCATTATTATTAACTACATTACCATTTCTAACAAGTTTTGCTTCACTCACTCGTGGATATGCACCAATTGAAAATACAGTCTTAAACAAAAAAACTGATAAAGAATTACAGGAACAAAAAAGATGTAATTTAGCAATGGGTAGGAATTAAGTTCATGTAGAAAAAAATTTTAAAGAAATAATCAAAAAATTTAAGAACCCTTTAACTAATTTTGGTTCAGAAGAAATAGTTAAACAATTAAAAATTAGAAATATTTTTGGTGTTATTAAGATTGATGAATTACCCAATAAGCTAAAAAATGTAGAATGTGGAGTAGTAAATTTAAATACATATGATCATGTGGGTACTAATTGCATTTGTTATTATCAGAATAAAAATATAAATTTTTTTTGATTCATTTGGAGGAAATATACCAAGACAACTATAAATTATTTAGGAAAAAATGATTTATAACATTGAAAGGATACAAAATTTTAACGAATTTGTTTGTGGTCATTTGTTTTTATTTGTTTTAAAACTATCACTTATGAATGAAAAGGTTAATGATGTTTTAAAGTTTATAAATGGACATTTAAGAAATAAGTTATATGCTAAACTCAACAACCAATGCGAAAAAACAAAAGATTTTCAATAATTAGAATCTAAATTTATTATTGAATTAATTCCAAATTTTAAAGTTTCATTAAAAACATCAGGGAGTTTCAGTTAAAAGTCAAAAGTATTCATCAACAAGACATTCAAAAATTCAGGAAGAATTAGCATCAGAATAAAAAAAATATAACCAACATTATAGTCATTGGAAACAAAATTTAAAGGTATTCAATCAACAGCAGATTAAAAAATAAATTGGGAAGTGAACAATTTCAAAAAGAATTAAATATAATATTTGAAGATTCAAGAGGTTATATTATATATGAAAAATTTGACTTGCAAGGAAATCGTAAATCGGTTGAACTAGTTTTTTGTTGAATATAATAACACAAAACATTCAACAATTTAAATAAAGCCAAAGGATGTAAACAAGGAATATGGAAAAAAATTATTGAAATATGTTTATGTAACAAATTTGTTAAATATCAGTGCTAAATATAAAATTGGTGATATATTAGCAATAAATAAATGTTCGAAAAACGATATACAGAAAACTAGTGAACTGAAATTTTTGAAAATGAGGATGTTGTTAATACTAATCCAGTCACATATAAATCGAAAGAATGAAGAATCAAAATGAAAAAAAACTATTATGAACAAGAACTATTGAAAACGAATTTTCCAGATGTTTGTCCTGTAGAAAAAGTTTCAAATAAGAGAGGTAATAAAGTATGTGTTAAATGGTAGGGTTCTGATAAGTCACAGAATAGTTGGGTAAATAAAAGTAATGTAATTTTTTAAAATATTAATAAAAAATTCTATGTTTAAATGGAGTTAGTTATCCTAAATACAAACGTATTTGGTACTGAATGTAATATTCATTCTGATTACCGTTTTTTTAAAGAAGATTATTTCGATATTTAAATAAAGGTTAAGAAAAGTGATTTTATGTTGGAGTTATTTGAAACTTTTAAATTTGAATTAATAGACTCAACTGGTTTTAGTGAGTTTTGGTTATTGGATGTATATAATAATCGTTTGTATGTTATTTAAAATTTAATTATAAATAAGTGCTTGAAGTGTTGTTTTTCAGGAAAAATTATTCCAGATATTGAAATATTTTTGCCAATAGATAGTTCTTAAAGTTTATTTCATCTGTTGTTATAAATTTACTTAATTTGGTACATAATTACTTCTTAAAAACTCTTCACAGTGTCGACATCTATTCCTGATAATATTTATTTGTATTTTCAAAATTTTAAAATTGTGTTTGTATAATATCATAATCATAATTAAAATTACTATCATGTAATCTTAAAACAACAAAAGTAGGTCTTAAATTTTCATGCGGTAACTGAGGAACAACAAGTTTCAATAAACCAGTTATTTGTGCATTTCTTTTATCTAAATTTCTATGGTTCTGTCATATATTTCATCAGATTTTTATATAATTATCACTGATTCTATGTATATAATTTAAGTGATTTTTTGATTTTCATAGGAATCTATTATTTCCTTTCTTACTTGATATTCACCATGGCCACGAATATGTGGTGAGAGTTCTTCAAAAAGCCAATCGTGAATATTGTCTGCAAATGGTGTTTGTGAATTCATAACTAAAGTACATAAACCAGGTTCATTATTAAATTTTTATCAGAATGAATGTTTCAGATAGCAGTAAAATGCTGCTATTGTAATTTTCAAATATTTTACAATATCTTTCGTTAATAAGTTGTTTTCCATTAACTTGAGGTATTAGCAACCTGATTACCATAAGCCAAGGATTATATTTTTCATCAGTAGTTATTAAAGGTTGTTTGTTGTTTATACATAAGCTTGTTATGTTTTAGATCTAAAAACGGCTCAATTTATATGTAATACAACTTATTAAATTTTATTTTTTTAAATTCTGATAATTTATTTCTTTATAAATGAAACGTGGAAATAAAGTGATTTGTCCACTTTGCAAACAAGAAAAAGTTATTCATAAAGAAATAAAAATTACAAACCAGAATACTCTTCAAAAATAGTTTATATTGTTTGTCTAAAAAAGAAACAAAAAGAATATAGAGAGAATAAGTATCGAACATATAAAAGAACTGGAAGAAAAAAGAATTACTTGTCAAAATTTTGAATAAGTAATTAAAAATACTTGTAAATATATTCATAGCTGTAACTATAATGAAAAATTTAAAGAAAGGTATTACCAAAAAGTTGAATGATCTTCCTGGCAGATTAAAAATGTAAACCAGACCAGGACTCAAACTTGAACCTCTGGCATTTTGCGGGAGAGCGCTCTACCAACTGAGCTACCCAATCACGTCAGAAGTAACACTTCTGGAAGAAAGGATATTGCAGAGACATGGGTTAGCCACAGCCTGGTGTTGTTTCCAAAATGCAATGTTCACTTTGCAGCGGAATGTATGCTGATATGACACTTTCTTGCAGATTAAAACTGTGTGCGAGACTGAGACTGAAACTCGGGACGTTTGTCTTTTGCAGGCAAGTGCACTGCCAATGTAGCTACCCAAGGATGACACATGACATATTATCAAAGTTTCAGTTCTGCCAGTACTTTGTCTCCTATCTTCCAATTTCACAGAAGCTCATTTGCACACCTTGCAGAACTAGCACTCCTGGAAGAAAGGATGTATTGTGGGAAATTTGTTTGTAAAGTATATCTGAAAAGACATCATAAATTACTGTTTCATGACAAAATATTAAAAACCGAGAAATTTTTTATTTTATTATTTGTTTTCAGTTAATTTTGTATGCAACTGTTTAATTCACACAAGAAAATATTGTTGTAATCCATTATTGTAATTGAGTCTAATTTATAATGACTGTATAGTGATGTTAGAATTCCTATCTTGTAATATAATATGTTTATCATCATCAGAATTTGAAACACTTTTATTACAATGAAGTGCATAGCATTCATGTTTAAATTATCTAACCGAAATCATTTTTTATATTGTTTCATTTTATTATCCAAACAGTTTTTATGTTCATCAAACCTAATTTCACATTTTGCAAGAGATTTTTAACTCATTTTGATTTTTTGTCTTCAATTATTTTTCCACAAGTTTCATTTGTCATTTGTTGTAAATCTTTCGATTACTCATGGAATTCCATAAATATTATATTTTGAATGATCACTTATGTCAAATTCGTTTATGATCGATTTCATAGCTGTATAAATATTTTCGTTCCTTATATCACAAATAAACGAATGTGTGTCTATTTAACATAAATCAGTATTTTCACTATATTTGGGTTTCAGAACATTATACAGAAAATCACACATTTTTGATTTTGAGATATGTAGAGTTCTCATTGGAATATAAATTGGTTTATTGGTTTTTACCAATGTTTTTTGTATTAACTGCAACCTGGGTTTTCTGGCAATACAGTAATATGCTCCTAATGTTGTTTGGAAATGTATTTCATTTATTTTCCTGGATCTGTTATTATTTTAATATTCTATTTGTAATATTTTCCATCGTTTTTCCATTTTCATTAACTTATATAAGTCCACCCAGTTAGCCATGTGGTCTAACACACATGCTTTCCAGGCAGGAGGGCGTGCCGGTTTCCAGTACGAATCCGCTTGGCGGATTCGGTGTGCCAGACAGTCTGTGGAAGGTTCTTCATCTGGTTTTCCATAGTAATACTGTAATACTTTGTCCACGATTGCTGTGCAAACACTTTCTCTATGTATGCATACACCATAATTACCCTACCATGCAAACACTGGTGTTACACTAGTGTCATGTGAGGTGTTCCCGGGGGGGGGAGTGGGGGTCACTGTGGGTGAAACAGCAGAGTGACCCCGGGTTTGGTGTGGGGCGGTGGTCGGGTGAGTGGACTACTGTAGCCCGTTGTGGAGATGTGAACCACTATGGGGGGTGGGGTGGAGAAGATACTTTGTCATTTCTAGGTCCCCAGTTCCACACAATACAATTCAATTTATAGACATCATATTCGAATTTCTTAGCTGCATTTTTCTCATTTCTATATTGTGATCAATGTATTTTTCAAGGAACTTGTTTTTTCAAATGATAAGATACTATGAAATTTCATCAATTGTAATCCAAGTTTCAATCACTGTTTACGATTTCTGTAATATAAAACATTTTTTCTTTATTATTTACTTTAATTTAATTCCTTCTTCAGGTGCTAATAGCAAATCCTTATGCAAGTCATGTATTCTAAATCAGCTTCTAAAATATAACTTTATATAATATCATCTGGTATTTTAAGAATTTTTTCAGAATTGAAACATTTTAGTTATAACCATCTGAAGTCTCCAAATGTTGAGACATTCTCCAAATATATATATTATTTGTGTATAAATATGCAACATAATTTGATTGTTTTTATGGCTCAAAATTTTTCATACATTTATTATTTTATTTTGCATATCTTTTAATACTTTCAGAAAATCCACCTCAGATTAATTTTTCAAGAAATAGAACCATATCATAATCGTCTAATAAATGTATATCTACTTTTGTCAGATTCAATGTAGAATCCTAAGATAAACGAGAAGCTGTAAAATACCAAGATGGATCGAATTAATAAGATTTAATATTTGTATCTCTAAAATTTTCGAAATTATATGCTACAATTAAAATGTGAAATTTATAAAAAAAATTGTATATTCACCTAAATTTTTAATATGATATTTTTCCAAAGTTATTTTCAGTGAATATAATCTTTATCAGAAATGTTTCCTTCATTAAGTCTAAAATAGATAATTTTGTCACTTGTAATTTTTCTTCAAAAGCTGTATATTAATTGGTATAAACTTCTTTTTCAATTATTAAATAAAATCGTTCACCTTTAAAACACCTTGGTGTTATTCTGAGTTGTTCTTTCATAAGAGTAGAAGCTAATTTTTCAGTACTTGATGCGATAAATTTAATTGTATCCGAAAATTTTAATGGTACTCCATCTTCTACCATTGTACTGTGTAAAACGTATTTCTGGTTAATATATGGAATGCTGTTAATATTTTCTTGGTCTATTGCTAATTTTTTAATGAACAAATGAACATTATAATTTGTTAAATTATGTATACAAACTGGAATAATATTAGGATTTTGTTAATGAAGATTATAATCTTTGCAAGAACTTCCTCGATATTTTCCTGTTAGATTAAAATGGTCTCTTACTTTTTATTCACATACAGAAAATCCTTTTTCACAGATAAATTTAATTGTTTTTTATTTTATATTTATTTGTCATTACCATTAGAACATTTTTATTGTATATTCCTTTATTTTATCTACATTCTTGCTGCGAAATTTCAAAGAATTTTTTCGCTGCATATTTATCAGTAAATCTAACACGACTTTTATAGTCACTGTTAGCATAATAACTAAATGATGTTGGTAAATGTTTGTGATATTTATTAATAGAAGCTTTTTCTGGATTTGGTTTTCAAGAGTTAACATCTTTTAAAAGACACACGAAATCTGCATATATTGAAAAGTACTCATAATGATATATTATAATATTCAAATTTAATTCTCTCACAGTGCACATGGATATCTATCTTTACTTCTTTATGTTCCATACCATTGTTTTGATGAGTGTTTAATTTTTCTTGACATTAAAAATATCTTAAACATCTATCACAAGGATAAATTTGATGTCCATTTGGTTTGATAATGGGGCTAATGAATCTAGATAGATATTTTATTTGACAATAATGAGAATTAATTTCTTGTTGAATAAGAAGAAGATTAACCTGTTTTTCTTGTTTGCTTTCTGTTTTCAGGTTTTGGAATTTATGTCAACTGAACAGGAAAATTGATATTTGAGTTTTCGAATATTGAATTTAATTCTAATCCAAAATATTTATGTTTACTAACTCTTTCTTTATGACAATCTTTTTGATATAAAGCTGATTTTACTGGCTGAAGAAAGCATTTTTGGTTTGTATTTTGTAAATTAAATATCGGTTTTTTCTTTAATTTATTTTGGTAAATGAATATAAGGAGAACCAAAGTTTGGATTGTGTCTATTAACACTTAATTCTAAAGTATTTAGCTAAAATTAAAAGCAATTAGATTTTTTTGTTTGCAGTTCTTCCATTTCAATTAATAGTTTATTTCTTGATTTTTGATAATAATGTTAGAAATTAGTTGTTATTAATGAGGCTTCATTATTTGTTTTAAAATTAAATTTATTTATTTTTTCTTGTATTTTAAAATTACATAATAATTTCACTTTAGCTTGAATCGCTCTTCCTTGTGTTAAAATGTTCTTTAATTTAGTGATTACTTCTTCTTTAATTTGATTACAAAATTTCTTGTCATTCAACAGTATTATCAACATTATTAATTTTGTAAGTTTTTATTCTAGATTTAAAGCAGAAGCTTTTCAATTCATTCAGTTACATGATTTAAAAAATCAGCATCTAGAAAATTGTAACCTGAATAACTTTTCAGATATTTTTTTGTTTAATTTCTTGATATTATCTACTAAAAGCTCTTGAAAATAATTTTCATTACCAGTGTTTTTAATATTACCGTCATATTTATTGACAAGATTGATTATTTGGTGTTTATAAACTTTACAACAATTTTAAAATTTCTTGTTTTATAGATTTTGTGAATATTATTTAATGATTTTTTGTTCAAATCATTATCCTTATCATTAGTATTGTTGTGAGATATTTCGATAAGGAAGATTAATTGTTGTTGATTATGTTTGGAATACTTTTTTAAAGTCTTTGTTTTGCAGGTTTCATGAAATTCCCTTAGACATTTTTATTCAATTTGTTATCATTATTATTAATATTGTCAACAGGATTTTGAATAAGAGTGGTTAATTTTTCTTTATTAAGTTCAGAATAATTTTTTAATTTTTTTGTTTTAAAAGTTGGTTGAAATTCTTTTATATTATTTTACCTTAGTTCTCTCTTCTTCATTTCTGTCATATTAAAATAATCAATAAATTCCTTTAGATTTTCTCTAGTTACTTTTAAATAACCTTTTGGTTTACAAAAATTCCAAATCAGCACAACATAATGCACATTTTCCTTTGCAATGATTTTCTAAGTTTTGAAATAGTACAGATTTTTGAGTACATTTTGTTTTGTTTTTATTTATATAGAAAAACTTTAACTTTTGGAGAAATTAAAAAGTTAACAATTGAAATGTACTCTTAGTTTTTTAATGAAAATATCGATCCATGATATAGATAGACAAGGTGTGACAGAGATTATTTATAAAGACAAAAAGTAATTAAATTTTCTTAAATAAATAAAAATTTTTTTGTGGTTGTAGATAAACACAGTCTCAGAGAACCTATTTATAAAGAAAAAATTAATCATATTCTTTATTTTTTAAATACAAAGGTTATATCATCTGCTGTTATAGATAACCATGATGTCAAATAACTTACTTATAAAGAAAAAACTATTATTTTATTTATTATTCATTTAACTAAATGAAAGTTATGTTTGTCATCATAATTAAATTTTTGACTGTGGAATACAGTAAAACTAAGATCTTGGTTTTAAATCTGGAAATTAAAAAATTAGTATTCTGTTTTCACCACAATCAACATAAAGATACTACTGTACACGGAGAGTAATGTGGGCTTGCAGGCTGGAAACTGTGGTCAGTATGTTCTCCATCGCTTTCTGGCTGATCGCAAATGCAGTTATCAGGCTCTTGTAAGTGATGAAGATTGTTTATATATTTACCGACCACTATACCACCATGTCGCTACACTACATATAGGGATTTTTGGCTCTTTTATCCAAAATGTGGGGACGTGGGGATGAATTTCCAATCCCTCTGTTAAACGAAGGGCATTTTGGTCAAAGAAAGAAAAATCGTAAAACAAGAAATTAAAAAAGAAAAGTTGCTGGATTGTATAAATCTTAAACATTGTAATGTCTGTCAACACTGCATAGAGGAATTTGGGCAAGAAGGGTCTGCCTAATGGACAAAACGAGGTACAGAAGGAAATTATTTTAACCGCTGTGTGGAGAGGGTGCGTGATAGGTGAAATACTGATGTGTTTCTTGCTTAGAACTCCTTGTGCCGATGAGCAGCTGTCTGCTGAGGCACAAATGTCACACGTAAGTAACATGGATACGGGAATGCACATTAAAATACAGTAATTTGAAATGCGTTACTGATTTGTAGCAAAGGATGTAAATTAAACTAAAGTAGTTGCAATACATTGCAATGATTAGAAGGAAAATTGTTACTGTTGAGGAAACCCTGACACTATCAACAATGATGAATAGAAGACAATTAACTCGAAGTGCTCCGAATGGGGCGACATGCGACAACCGAAAATAGGGGCCCATCACGCAAATTTCTATCGTGTACATTGTAATCTCCATACCATTGTTACTTCCTCAGTTACATTCTTAATTCCCACGGGAGCCCACAGTTACACTCTTAACTTCCCTGGGGGCAATTGTGTGTCTGTCTATCTTGTGTGTTTTCATGTTAAAAATAAAAGATAAAAAGCTGTCGCTGATCAGTTCAGTTCCTATAGCGTTAACATAAGCTTGTGAAGTTTCTTTTTGTGGGGTGTACGTCTTTTTATTATGACTTCAGTACCGAAAAATAAAAGAGTTAAAAAATAATGGCAGTCAAAGCTGAAAACAGATATTTAGGGAAGTGTGGGAAGAGGAAGAATAGTTGAAATGGTGGTTAACTGCATATCCCAGGGACAGTTATCGTGTACGTTGCGGGATGTGTGATTTTGGTTTGTGCGCTGGAAGACGGAAACTTTTGAAGCACGCAAATAGTGATTCGTACGACAGTCGAATGTCACAATTTATTAAACCGTTACTGTTTTTATCGTGGGTGTGTCAACATACTACAAGCACTGCAAGTCTTTAGCTCGAAGAGGACACCAAAGCTGCTGAAATAAGATTTGTGACAGCATTTGCTAAGCACTCACTATCCTAGTCAACAATAGATCATGCAGGTGAGCTGATAAAAGACAATTTCGTCGATTCTAAAATTTCCTGAAACATTCACAGCAGGTAGCTTCCCAAATAATATAATAAAAACAGTGACCGTTCAGTGTACAAAATTTTTAATAATGGGAAAATGTTACTTCCCAAGATGTGATTAGTTTTCATTTCTGGTTTTCGTCAGTCTAGAATTTTTTGCGTCCCTGGGGACTTTTAAGGCGAACGTAAGAACTTTTTACATGATGTATAGGGGACATAGCCAACAATCAGTTAGCAGCACTGTTCGCTAGTAGTCATTTCTTTATGATGGTACTTGGATGGAAAAACACTTTGACGATAGAGTAAGTACACTATTTCAGGCTGAAGGAAACTCCTCTTGTCTCAGGCAAATCATAGGAAAGCGTGGAGAAGATGGAATCACGTACATCTTCCAGTTGATTCTTAAATCGTCTTTCTGGTTTTTTTTCTGCCAGTGTTTGGGCCTCCTCTGTGTGCCTGTACACTTGATTGTGGCCTATCTCTCCATGGCCTTGGTACGACCCTGCTAACATGAGGTCAGCTGTGATGTACAATAAGTACACGATGGAGACGTTATGCGGTGAATACGTCAAAAAAATGGACAAAGTGAGAATAAGAGATCCTGCTGGTTCCTATTCAAATATTCGATCCCAACAAGAAAAAACCATACTATAACTGCTGGTATTTTCTGTTGCCACCATAAATGAACCTTTGTAAGAAAATGTAGGTCCTTTTTAGCTGTGGTTTTTGGTGGAATTCTGAAGATTTGTTAGGTTTTCATTACTTGACAGTCGCTAACTACCAACTATCTCCCAGTAGAGACATCATGGGCTTGCAGCTTCCTTCTTCGTGCAAAGTAACCTATTTCAAATGGTTCAAATGGCTCTGAGCACTATGGGACTTAACTTCTGAGGTCACCAGTCCCCTAGAACTGAGAACTACTTAAACCTAACTAACCTAAGGACATCACACACATCCATGCCCGAGGCAGGATTCGAACCTTTGACCGTAGTGGTCGTGCGGTTCCAAACTGTAGCGCCTAGAACCAGTTGGCCACTCCGGCCGGCAAAGTAACCTATTTAACGATCGCAATCGTGTAGTCACAAAATAGCTGGTACCAACTGAGAGGATCTTGGGAAACATAGTAAATTCTTATGCACAGTTTTGAACACATAATTTAATTTTCAAATTTCATAATGGATCTTTCTTTACTATTTGACAGAAAAATGCCATGTTTAAGATTAAAAAAACAATAAAACAATAGTTTATGCCGCTAATACCTGTTTCTTATGATGAGTTTTCTGCTTGGTAGACCACAGCCATCAGGTTGTCAGCTATCGACGGCCTAATAAGCTGAAAACCGATTCGTAATAAACAAATATTGAAGTAACAACTATACATTCTTTGTTTCGCATCCTGCTATAATGTAGTTCCTAAAATGTACTGCACTTTACTTCAATTAAATGTTCTTGTTCGACATACACTCCTGGAAATGGAAAAAAGAACACATTGACACCGGTGTGTCAGACCCACCATACTTACTCCGGACACTGCGAGAGGGCTGTACAAGCAATGATCACACGCACGGCACAGCGGACACACCAGGAACCGCTGTGTTGGCCGTCGAATGGCGCTAGCTGCGCAGCATTTGTGCACCGCCGCCGTCAGTGTCAGCCAGTTTGCCGTGGCATACGAAGCTCCATCGCAGTCTTTAACACTGGTAGCATGCCGCGACAGCGTGGACGTGAACCGTATGTGCAGTTGACGGACTTTGAGCGAGGGCGTATAGTGGGTATGCGGGAGGCCGGGTGGACATACCGCCGAATTGCTCAACACGTGGGGCGTGAGGTCTCCACAGTACATCGATGTTGTCGCCAGTGGTCGGCGGAAGGTGCACGTGCCCGTCGACCTGGGACCGGACCGCAGCGAAGCACGGATGCACGCCAAGACCGTAGGATCCTACGCAGTGCCGTAGGGGACCGCACCGCCACTTCCCAGCAAATTAGGGACACTGTTGCTCCTGGGGTATCGGCGAGGACCATTCGCAACCGTCTCCATGAAGCTGGGCTACGGTCCCGCACACCGTTAGGCCGTCTTCCGCTCACGCCCCAACATCGTGCAGCCCGCCTCCAGTGGTGTCGCGACAGGCGTGAATGGAGGGACGAATGGAGACGTGTCGTCTTCAGCGATGAGAGTCGCTTCTGCCTTGGTGCCAATGATGGTCGTATGCGTGTTTGGCGCCGTGCAGGTGAGCGCCACAATCAGGACTGCATACGACCGAGGCACACAGGGCCAACACCCGGCATCATGGTGTGGGGAGCGATCTCCTACACTGGCCGTACACCACTGGTGATCGTCGAGGGGACACTGAATAGTGCACGGTACATCCAAACCGTCATCGAACCCATCGTTCTACCATTCCTAGACCGGCAAGGGAACTTGCTGTTCCAACAGGACAATGCACGTCCGCATGTATCCCGCGCCACCCAACGTGCTCTAGAAGATGTAAGTCAACTACCCTGGCCAGCAAGATCTCCGGATCTGTCCCCCATTGAGCATGTTTGGGACTGGATGAAGCGTCGTCTCACGCGGTCTGCACTTCCAGCACGAACGCTGGTCCAACTGAGGCGCCAGGTGGAAATGGCATGGCAAGCTGTTCCACAGGACTACATCCAGCATCTCTACGATCGTCTCCATGGGAGAATAGCAGCCTGCATTGCTGCGAAAGGTGGATATACACTGTACTAGTGCCGACATAGTGCATGCTCTGTTGCCTGTGTCTATGTGCCTGTGGTTCTGTCAGTGTGATCATGTGATGTATCTGACCCCAGGAATGTGTCAATAAAGTTTCCCCTTCCTGGGACAATGAATTCACGGTGTTCTTATTTCAATTTTCAGGAGTGTATATAGTTAAATTAATGTCTACATTTGTAGATCGCTGTATGTGTCACACCACCCCCACTGCACTATGTGCCAAGTTATATTGGAGGCTGGGTCGCTAGTAAGAAGTGGCTTAATACACAATAGTTGGTGGACGGCAGTTCCATCACATAAAGTGACTCTGGTCGATATGGCAAACAGCGGAATAGCGCTAACTGCCTGTTGGCCATTGCAGTTGGCGGTACATCCATATTTATGGCTGCGCCTGCTCCTGTGCAGTGAGCTTTGCTGACGCTTACATCGCAGCGCCACGAACAGCAAAGAGCCATACATGCAAAGAACAGCGGACAGCACGTAACCTAAATGCGATATTTCCGTCCGACCCGCAGAAGTTAACCTCTTCCCTACCGGTGGCCACAGGTTTAGCAATCATTCTTTCAGTCCATTTCTCTTTTTTAGATTGTTCGCATGATTAGCACATGCCCATCCTAAATTTAGCAGTTATTATTATTATTATTATTATTATTATTATGCAGGTTGTTCGTTTTAACATGCGACAATTAAATATCTCGAAAACGGCGCATAATAAGAAACAAATGTTGTAGGTGAAAAGTTAATGTTAATAAGCAGACATCTGTCCGTGCTACAGCTGGTCACCTCCTAACCACCCCTCCTGCATGGACGGAGTCAACTTCGCATTTTCAAATGGGAACCCCAGATATCTGTTGCATATCCGGATTGTGCGCAAAAATGCGCGCAGTTTAGGCTGATCATTGTATCCCATTCGTGGTAGATGGCGCTGTAATCGACAAATATCAGGTGTGCCTGTTTTTGCAATTAAGAACTGACGAATGTGTTTCTACATTTGACTTACGATCGAAATGTAAACCTTTGTGTTCTAAAGGTTGACATTTAAGTACGAAATTGCCTTTAACGTTGCATATGCCATTGTACAGTTCAAATAATGTGGCTAGTCATTGACACTGCTGGAAAATAAGGTACTTTTATTGCAAAATATTTTTATGTTCCCTACAGGCATGATTGTGATGAGTCCCAAACCATCGGAATGCTTGATTACGGTGGCCGTCCTCGAACGCAGCCATTGGGTAACTTATTTCGACGTGTGTATCCATCTAACTTCCGTAAATCTCGCGTTGGTCGGTACGCGACTACCTGCGGGATAGAAACCATAACCACTGTAATGACGTAAAGTTTTCGTGAAGTGATAGGGGCAGGCGCACATGCCATGGATACTCAGATATCAAGCATCTCAATGGTGAGAGGCAAGAGGACTGACCTTTATCAAGCATCCAGATGGGAACAGACAACTATCCACATAGATGTTCCTGGATCGCATAAAACATAGTTACCAGACATTGAAACAGCTAACCATATTGTACTGTAGAATCAAATTCGGAACACTAAAGTAAATTTGTAACATAAATAGGCCTCTGAACCGTTATAACAGATAGATTTACATTTATATCACAAATCAAATGTAGAATCAAATTTGTCGGTTTTTAATTGCAAGAACAAACACACTTGATATTTTCGTATTACAGCGCCATCGAAAACAATGGTTTGAGTAAGTATTCTGTGACGTAATATTCGAGTATGCAATAAAAATTGGGGACGTTCTCATATGAAAATACAAAGTTGGCTCCGACCACACAGGAGGTGTGGTTACGTGGTAGTCCGTCATAGCACAGACAGATATCCCCTTTACTAATATTAACTTTTCAGCTAGAACATTTTTTTTCTTACGATGCGTAGTTTTCGAGACATTTAGTGGTCTCAATTTGAAAAAAGCATCCTGCATGACTGAGTTTGAACAAGCAATCCGCAAGATGCCTAGGGAGAGTGGAGACAAACTTCGTGCCGTATTATTTCAATATCCAAACCACTGCTATCTAACTCGATTAGCGCTGAACGCAACGGACTTCACGCACTCATCAACGACCCTCTCATCGTGGTTCTGCCAACTGACAAGGGTGATGAATCCATCACTCCGAATAAAGCTGACCACGACACTAAAACTCAGTTGATTCTCGAGAGGAATCCTACCAAAAACTGCCACGTGCGCGCCCGTCAGTCATCATTGGAAGAGGCGTTATTAAGAATCTCCTCCCTCAGGCTGCGCGACCTCCTACGCTTTATGGGCTACCAGAGATCCAGAAAACGGGTTCTCCTCTTCGCCCCATTATGAACGCTATTGGGTCACCAACTTACAAACTGGCAAAACATCTGGCCAGCCTCCTTACACCGCATGTTGGTCGCTGTCTGCATCACATCAAGAACGCCGACGATTTTATGAATTGAATGAAAGCCAAATTGGGCAAGGTGACATAATGGTCAGTTTTGATGTATTCTCCCCATTTACGTGTGTTTCTGTCAAAGACTGCACAGATCTCCTCTCCCAGTTATTTGATAGTACAATCGTGAGATTGTTTGAGCACCGGCCGGGATGGCCGAGCGGTTATAGGCGCTACAGTCTGGAACCGCGTGACCGCTACGGTCGCAGGTTCGAATCCTGCCTCGGGCATGGATGTGTGTGATGTCCTTAGGTTAGTTAGGTTTAAGTAGTTCTAAGTTCTAGGGGACTGATGACCTTAGAAGTTAAGTCCCATAGTGCTCAGAGCCATTTGAACCATTGATTATTTAAGCACGCATTGACATCATCGTATTGTTCCTATATGGCGGCCAGTATTTCGACCAGTGGCGAGGCATGGCGATGGGAAGTCCGTTATTTCCATCCGTACCCAACTTTTTTATGTAGAAATTTCAAGACATTGATTTGGACTTGGCTCCACATAAGCGAGGTTGCTTTTATTGATACATCAACGACACTTGTATCATCTGGCCCCATTGACGTGAAAAAGAGAATTCTTAGAACGCCTGAATGGCCTTCGCGATCATATTAGGTTTTCGATGGAGGTAGAGGTAGGTTGTGCATTGCCATTCCTTGACTTCCTCATTCGCTGGAAAACTGATGGTCATCTCAGGCACAATGTGCACACGAAACTTACACACCCGGATCGGTATCTACACGCTCTTAGCATCCACCATTCGGCACAAAAACGTGGCTTTCTGAATACCCTAGTCCACTGTTCTGAAGTCGTATCAGACGCTTAAAATCTTCCACTAGAACTGAGCCACCTTCGAAAAGTCTCTCGCGGAAACGTCAACAATCACCGCCAGGCATCAGAGGCCATTTCTGATGAGACACGCAGGATAAACACCACCGACGAAGAGAACAAGAAACATGCATTTTTGCCTTCCTGTAGCACAGTGTCGAGAAAGATTAGCCAGCTGCTGAAGAGACTTACATCTCACCAGTGTTGAGGCCCCCAGCAAAAATATGACAGCTCGTGAAGCCGTGAAGGACGATCTAGGGCTTAGAACGCCAGGTGTGTACAAATTGTACAAATTACTATCACAGTGTGGCTGCTAGTACATTGGCCAAAGACTACGCATTGTGGATCAACACCGGACGATCACGAGAGGTGCTTATGCCTACGCTGTCCTGAAAAATTAGCCATGGCTGAACATTCTTTAGAAGATCGACACCGAATTCCATTCGACGAAACGTCTGTCATAATGAGGAGAAAGAGATTTTGGGATAGCGTCATCAAGAAGCGGTAGAAATAAAAATATCTGAAATCATCATCAATCAGGACGGCGGTTTACAGCTCAGCACAGCCTGGGACACCGCCAACATTACCACATTTGGAGATGAGGAGAGCACCAGTGACGTCACAGCCAACAGCGCGGCTATAAAACAGAGGCCACGGCGACACGGCAGTCATTTGCCACTTTACATTGGGCGAGGAGAACTCGGTCGAAAGCTTGTGGGATTTTAACCACCTGACGCAGCTAGAAACCCGATAAAATTTTATTAACCCTGTATATCGCCTGATGCCGTTCCCGCCGTCGCCTCCTCATTTAACCTAAAATGAGCCGTAGTACGTCTACATCTACGTACACTATAATGAGCCAAAATATGTGGACATATCACGGCATAGGGAAAGTATATAATCGGAGTAGAGGCGAATGGCGAATCATTCTAGCTACGATATGGGCCGCAGATGGAGAAATGCACATGCGTAAGCGACTCGGACAAACGGGAGATTGTTACAGGCTGGTGCTCCGAAATGGGCATCTTGCGAATGGCGAAGCTGGTCGATTGTTCGTGTGATGCTGTCCTGAGCGTCTGTACCGGTTGAAGAACGGTGAAACTATGAGTAGGTTGCAAGGTGTTAAACGCCCATGCCTCATCACATAATGTGGAGGTTGGAGAGTAGCCTGCTTTGTAAACAAGGGTAGGATACGATCTGTAATAGACTGGACGACAGAGTAGAATATTGGTGCAGCCACAAGTGTTACTGAGCGCACCATTCGGTGCACATTGTTGAACATGGGGATCAACAGCAGATGACCCCCTAGATATTTCCATGTTGACGCACGGATATCGTCAGTTACGAGTGCACTGGACACGGAATTATTGAGACTGGAAAGTGAATCATTGGAAATATGTCACCTGGTGGGATGAACCAAGCTACTTGTTGCATCAGGTCGAAGGTTGTTTCCAAATGAGCGAACGGCTGCTCGAAACATGGACCTTGTTGTGGACGCACGCCGGTGGGGGCATAGTATGCTATGGGTGATATTCACCTATAGACCCGTGGTGGTAATCGAATGCACCATGACAGCTTCGTCTGTCCCTCCACGCCTCCTCTCCTTTTTTAATCACAGCTTCTTGTTTTTTCCTCTTCACTATAGACTTGTCCACAGTATTTACGGTATTTGTCCATTTATTTTTGTTTCTTCGTCATGGTCTATTTTCAGTTAGCCTTCCAAAAAATACTTTTTTCATGCATTCTTTCCTCTCACATTTTTAACATATTCTCATATCGCTTTAGCTTTGTTGTTTCGATCTCCTCTTGAAGTTGTTAGATTTCCGTTATTTTTTTTATCTCATTCGTGATTCTATCCTTCCTTGTCTTGACTTAGATGCCTCATAAGAATATCATCTCTTCTGCATGGATTACTCTCTCTTCCCCTTTTTTTGTAGTCTGTGTGCCACTTGCGTATGCTGGAATGGTTTAATAATACGTGTTTTTTTTTAGTCTTCTGACTGGTGTCATGTGGCCCACCTCGAATTTCTCTCCTTTGCCAACCTTTTCATCTCAGAGTGGCACTTGCACCCTACGTCCTAAATTATTTGCTGGATGTACTCCAGTCTCTGTCTTCCTCTGCAGTTTTTAATCTCTATGGCTCCCTGTAGTACCATGGACGTTTTTCCCTGATCTCTTATCATCTGTGTCCTATCATCCTGTCCCTTCTTCTTGTCAGTGTTTTCCTCATATTCATTTTCCTCGCCTGTTGTGCGAAGAACCTCTTCATTTCTTACACTATCAGTCCACCTAATTTTCAACATTCCTCTGTAGCACTGCATCTCAAATCTACGATTCTGCCGGCCGGAGTGGCCGAGGGGTTCTAGGCGCTACAGTCGGGAACCGCGCGACCGCTACGGTCACAGGTTCGAATCCTGCCTCGGGAATGGATGTGTGTGATGTCCTTAGGTTAGTTAGGTTTAAGTAGTTCGAAGTTCTACGGGACTGATGACCTCAGAAGTTAAGTCCCATAGTGCTCAGAGCCATTTGAACCATTTTTGCTACGATTCTCTTCCGTTCCGGTTTTGTCACAGTCTATATTTCACTACCATACAGTGCTGTGCTCCAAACGTACATTCTAAGATATTTCTTCCTCAAATTAAGGCCTATGTTTGATACTAATACACTTCTCTTGGCCAGGTATGCCCTTTTTGTCAGTTTCCTTTTTATGTTCTCCTTGCTCTGTCTTTCATGGGCTATTGGGCTGCCTAGATAGCAGAATTCGTTGACTTCGTCTACTTCGTTATCCGCGATTCTGGTGTTCAGTCTCTCGCTGTCCTCACTTCTGCTATTTCTCAGCACTTTAGTCTTTCTTCGATTTGCTCTTATTCCATACTCTGCACTCATTAGACTGCCCATTCCATGCAACAAATCCTGTAATTCTTTTTCCCTTTCATAGAGGATAGCAATGTCCCCAGCGAACGTTATCACTGATATCCTTTCACCTTGAATTTTAATGCCACTGAGCCGTCTGGGGTGGCCGAGCGGTTCTAGGCGCTACAGTCTGGAACCGCGCGGCCGCTACGGTCACAGGTTCGAATCCTGCCTGGGGCATGGATGTGTGTGATGTCCTTAGGTTAGTTAGGTTGAAGTAGTTCTAAGTTCTCTAAACATTCTGCGTGGTGTCTGTTTGTTCTATATCGTGTCTCCCTACCACTTTCGCGCAACGACGCTCTGAGCGTGTTTTTTAGGGAATGGACTAGTTTGAACCTGGGACCTGTTGCTGGTAAGGAGACGCCACACCACACATGACATGTAGAATTCAGAAGAGTTCAGAGAGACTAGCGATGATATAACCAAATACTTAACGATTTCAGCGTCAGCTCCACTGCACTCCCTGTAAAAGAATCTTAATACTAACTAAATTTAGTGGAAGGGGTTAGGGCTTCCCTATTTTTAGTTAGCTGGTAAAATAACGTCGAAAAAGCAGTTAAGTTTACCATTGGAAATTTTATTCTACTCACAAAACATCGTTTATAAATTGTGCTATTGATAAAAGGAAATGTTTTAATACAGGATGGTAAAAACCAACTGCATTCAACAAAAATGTGAACGAATATTCCCTGAATGGGTTTCCAAGTTCTACTATGGATCGAAGGATGACCTATGCCATATCACATCTATAATCTAGGTTTACATTAAGTTTCACAAAAGAAAAAACTATCAAAATGGTCTACAGTGACCCTCAATTATCTTTAATTACTTATCTAACTTGTCGTAAATTACAGTGGCTGATGTGGCTTCTCAATAACTATATAACAGAAAAATCATCGCGTTTCAGATTTTTACTTCAAGTGGCAAATGTGAACACCATCAGCTTTAATTGACGATCGACACTACTATTACGCAAAAAGGGGTTGTAACAGATGAGACTTCTGCAGTTCTGAGTGAAGCCTTATGCGCTCAAAAATGCGGCATCGCGTGCGTTCATTACCTTGTCGGTGTTCGTCAGGGGGCGGTGGACAGCACAGCTCCGTCCAGCTCGCCCTCTCGGAAGCAACTCTCTAGCAACTCTCTCCTAACTTCTCTTTACTATAATTTACCGAAGTTGGTTTAAAAAAAGGTATCTGGCTGTGTTTTCATCTGACCAATCAGGGTCTCAATGTTAACCTTAAGCTCCGCCTACAAAAATTCTGTCTATCCAATGAGAAACGTTATACTTTTCGTGGTGGGGCAATGTTTTTAAAGTTTGCAACGTAACAGAGAAGCGAAATAGTCTCATGCTGAAACTTGCGGGTGGTGTAGCCCTTTTTTGTGTTATCTTAAGATCTATACTGTTCTCCTGGAGGGCTCTAGCTTTTAACATGGGCTGGGGGGTGGTCTTGACGTAACAGAGACGCGAAAAAGTCTCACGCTAAAACTTGCGGGTGGTGTAGCCCTTTCTTGTGTTATCGTAAGATCTATACTGTTCTTCTGGAGGGCTCTAGCTTTTAACATGGGCTGGGGGGTGGTCTTGATGTAACAGAGATGTGAAAAAGTCTCACGCTAAAACTTGTGGGTGGTGTAGTCGTAGCAGTTAGCTGGCGACGTGGGTGTCCATCCCTCCCTTATCGTAGGGCCTTCCAGCTTAACACGGTTCTGCTCTCGGCTTCTGTTCTCATTTCTCCCCTCGGAACTGCGTCTGTCTCACGGTGGGAAGGTATGACATGCATTTAGGCATTCTTGTGTTAGTCTGTGGCATTCCATTTGCTCACTCGTTACTCGTATTACTTTGGTTAATTTAATGTCACGATTTATTCGGAGCTATGTGACATGCTACTGGATTTGCTTATCATGTCAGGGTTTTCATGGAAGGTGTTGGATTTGCCTGGCACCTTACATATCACCACCCTTCGAAATTAATTTTTGCACTGAATTTAGGAAATGATTGAATCGTTGTCTAAGTCAGTCAAAAATTGTTCTGTTGTCTAAGTTTTGTTGCCTACTGTTCAGCCACGTTATTCTGGTTCTTTGCTGGTTTGTATTACTAATTTATATTTTTATATTCTTCCACATTATTCTTAAAAATGACAAGAGAGGAATATTTTTATGCTATTATTAATTTTTAATTATTTTCTTTCTTTATTTAAGTGTGAAGTTTGTTTTTTAAGAAGTTTGTTATCGAAAGAGAGGAGTCTTTCACATCGATTTTCTTAGAAATATTGTTTTTATAAATGTAGTAATTAAGGAAAATCTATTCCTAACACCTTTTCTAAATATCATGTACAAGTAAAATGTTTTTGTTTCTAGACACTTATTTCAACATTGTTACACTAACAAATAAGAATTACTTCCAAGAATTGCTTTGACAAAGAAATATACATACACAAGTATTGAGATATTATCGTAACAAATAGTACAAATGTTAAAAAAAGGGAAAACATCCAACAAGATAATTTTTTATTCTTTGTTTTTATAAGGAGAAAATAAGTAAAATATAGTTATTCTTTTATTTTTATGAGGAGAAAATAAGTGGCATATAGTTTTAGAGTTTATTATGCCTTACTTTTGTTCTTTATATACTGTCCATTTCAGAACTAATGACTTATTTTTATCGATAGTCTATCTTTTACTTAAGTCCAAAGTCAATGACTGTTATTTTGTAGTTTATTAGCTGTCTGGTGTGCTTAACTTATTTAGTTTTTCACACGCTTCTTTTGCACAATTCCTACATCACATAATTTGATTTCACACATTCACACAATCCTATGAATAATTAAGAATGAGGTTGGCAAATGTTTTTTGCACGAAGGTGATGGACTTGAGCGAGATGGATGTGGGCAAGTATTTGATGTACAGCTTCGTTCGTCGTTCCTTGTTGGCTTTGCAAGTGTGTATTGCTGTTGTGGAGGTCCCATAATGGAATGGAGCTGTGAGTGCAGAATCTCGTGGTTTACTGGCTTTGTATGCATGAAAGTCATTGTTATGTGTCGCTGAAAGCGGTCGATTTTCGTTGTAATACTTCGCAGATGACTAGTTTACAATAGGATAGGGATTTGGGAAGGTATGTCGTCTATTCTTCACCAATCTTCTTTCTTGGTCTCAATCTTGCGAATCTTCAACTTCTGTTCTTCCTGCTTTTTCTCTGCTTCTTACTTGCTTCTTGGTTCTTCTCTGGGCAGGATATGGAAATATTTATTGATAACTAGTCGCTTTGAAGTTTTCCTCTTAGTAACTGTTTGATAAATTGTTTGGGCGTGTCATTTTTACTTTGTGGACGTTTTCTTCAGTTTCGTACATCAACGCGCTGTTTAATAGCAGTAGTGTGACTTTTACACATATTTTTTGCCAGTGGTGGCTTCCCCAAGCGGTCTTTTCGTCGGGCCGTTTTTTTGGCTCGCTCCGGTGAGTGGGGCACTCAGAGACCCTTCCGGCGTTCGGCGTCCCGTCACGTCACTGCAGGGTTCCGCTACTACGCGGGTCCGTGTTCGTTCCAGCAGGGTTCCGCCTAGCGGTCAAATTTATTGCCCACTTCAGTTACAATGGCCTTCTGTTGCTCTCGCTGTCCTTTCCCTTCTTTCGATGCTCCTGCCTTGTAGGAATCGTGTCTTGCTAATTACGTCCTTTTCTTTCTTGATACTTCTCGCATTGCAACTTGTGGGTTGTTGCATCTCGTCCTTGCTGGAGTTTTTACAATGGTTCTTACTAAAAGTATTACTTATAATCATCTAACATATGTCTACATCTACATCTACATCTACATCCATACTCCGCAAGCCACCTGACGGTGTGTGGCGGAGGGTACCTTCAGTACCTCTATCGGTTCTCCCTTCTATTCCAGTCTCATATTGTTCGTGGAAAGAAGGATTGTCGGTATGCCTCTGTGTGGGCTCTAATCTCTCTGATTTTATCCTCATGGTCTCTTCGCAAGATATACGTAGGAGGGAGCAATATACTGCTTGACTTCTCGGTGAAGGTATGTTCTCGAAACTTTAACAAAAGCCCGTACCGAGCTACTGAGCGTCTCTTCTGCAGAGTCTTCCACTGGAGTTTATCTATCATTTCCGTAACGCTTTTGCGATTACTAAATGATCTTGTAACGAAGTGCGCTGCTCTCCGTTGGATCTTCTCTATATGTTCTATCAACCCTATCTGGTACGGATCCCACACTGCTGAGCAGTATTCAAGCAGTGGGCGAACAAGTGTACTCTAACCTACTTCCTTTGTTTTTGGATCGCATTTCCTTAGGATTCTTCCAATGAATCTCAGTCTGGCATCTGCTTTACCGATGATCAACATTATATGATCATTCCATTTTAAATCACTCCTAATGCGTACTCCCAGATAATTTATGGTATTAACTGCTTCCAGTTGCTGACCTGCTATTTAGTAGCTAAATGATAAAGGATCTATCTTTCTATGTATTCGCAGCACATTACACTTGTCTACATTGAGATTCAATTTCCATTCCATGCATCATGCATCAATTCACTGCAGATCCTCCTGCATTTCAGTACAATTTTCCATTGTTACAACCTCTTGATACACCACCGCATCATCTGCAAAAAGCCTCAGTGAACTTCCAATGTCATCCACCAGGTCATTTATGTATATTGTGAATAGCAACGGTCCTATGACACTCCCCCGTGGCACACCTGAAATCACTCTTACTTCGGAAGGCTTCTGTCCATTGAGAATGACATGCTGCGTCCTGTTATCTAGGTATCTAGGAATTCCTCAATCCAATCACACAATTTGTCTGATAGTCCATATGCTCTTACTTTGTTCATTAAACGACTGTGGGGAACTGTATCGAACGTCTTGCGGAAGTCAAGAAACACGGCATCTACCTGTGAACCCGTGTCTATGGCTGTCTGAGTTTCGTGGACGAATAGCGCGAGCTGGGTTTCACATGACCGTCTTTTTCGAAACCCATGCTGATTCCTACAGAGTAGATTTCTAGTCTCCAGAAGAGTCATTATACTCGAACACAATATGTGTTCCAAAATTCTACAACTGATCGACGTTAGAGATCTAGGTCTATAGTTCTGCACATCTGTTCGACGTCCCTTCTTGAAAAGGGGGATGACCTGTGCCCTTTTCCAATCCTTTGGAACGCTACGCTCTTCTAGAGACCTACGGTACACCGCTGCAAGAAGGGGGCAAGTTCCTTCGCGTACTCTGTGTAAAATCGAACTGGTATCCCGTCAGGTCCAGAGGCCTTTCCTCTTTTGAGCGATTTTAATTGTTTCTCTATCCCTCTGTCGTCTATTTCGATATCTATCATTTTGTCATCTGTGTGACAATCTAGAGAAGGAACTACAGTGCAGTCTTCCTCTGTGAAACAACTTTGGAGAAAGACATTTCGTATTTCGGCCTTTAGTCTGTCATCCTCTGTTTCAGTACCATTTTGGTCACAGAGTGTCTGGACATTTTGTTTTGATCCACCTACCGCTTTGACATAAGACCAAAATTTCTTAGTCCCTTCATTGTTTTACGCCTTCTTAAAAAGCTTTACAAATTTCGGCGCCCTTTCCATGTTACAATTCTAAGATATTTTGAGTCTTAACTTATACAAGAAACCTCAAATTCGTTTTTTATTTTGTGTAGTGTCGTGGTGTATAGCATTTTAGAATTTCATGCTGTTAGACTATCTACGCTTTATCCCTTCACCTTAATCTATGGTACTATTGATGTTATTATTGAAACTACACTCCTGGAAATTGAAATAAGAACACCGTGAATTCATTGTCCCAGGAAGGGGAAACTTTATTGACACATTCCTGGGGTCAGATACATCACATGATCACACTGACAGAACCACAGGCACATAGACACAGGCAACAGAGCATGCACAATGTCGGCACTAGTACAGTGCATATCCACCTTTCGCAGCAATGCAGGCTGCTATTCTCCCATGGAGACGATCGTAGAGATGCTGGATGTAGTCCTGTGGAACGGCTTGCCATGCCATTTCCACCTGGCGCCTCAGTTGGACCAGCGTTCGTGCTGGACGTGCAGACCGCGTGAGACGACGCTTCATCCAGTCCCAAACATGCTCAATGGGGGACAGATCCGGAGATCTTGCTGGCCAGGGTAGTTGACTTACATCTTCTAGAGCACGTTGGGTGGCGCGGGATACATGCGGACGTGCATTGTCCTGTTGGAACAGCAAGTTCCCTTGCCGGTCTAGGAATGGTAGAACGATGGGTTCGATGACGGTTTGGATGTACCGTGCACTATTCAGTGTCCCCTCGACGATCACCAGTGGTGTACGGCCAGTGTAGGAGATCGCTCCCCACACCATGATGCCGGGTGTTGGCCCTGTGTGCCTCGGTCGTATGCAGTCCTGATTGTGGCGCTCACCTGCACGGCGCCAAACACGCATACGACCATCATTGGCACCAAGGCAGAAGCGACTCTCATCGCTGAAGACGACACGTCTCCATTCGTCCCTCCATTCACGCCTGTCGCGACACCACTGGAGGCGGGCTGCACGATGTTGGGGCGTGAGCGGAAGACGGCCTAACGGTGTGCGGGACCGTAGCCCAGCTTCATGGAGACGGTTGCGAATGGTCCTCGCCGATACCCCAGGAGCAACAGTGTCCCTAATTTGCTGGGAAGTGGCGGTGCGGTCCCCTACGGCACTGCGTAGGATCCTACAGTCTTGGCGTGCATCCGTGCGTCGCTGCGGTCCGGTCCCAGGTCGACGGGCACGTGCACCTTCCGCCGACCACTGGCGACAACATCGATGTACTGTGGAGACCTCACGCCCCACGTGTTGAGCAATTCGGCGGTACGTCCACCCGGCCTCCCGCATGCCCACTATACGCCCTCGCTCAAAGTCCGTCAACTGCACATACGGTTCACGTCCACGCTGTCGCGGCATGCTACCAGTGTTAAAGACTGCGATGGAGCTCCGTATGCCACGGCAAACTGGCTGACACTGACGGCGGCGGTGCACAAATGATGCGCAGCTAGCGCCATTCGACGGCCAACACCGCGGTTCCTGGTGTGTCCGCTGTGCCGTGCGTGTGATCATTGCTTGTACAGCCCTCTCGCAGTGTCCGGAGCAAGTATGGTGGGTCTGACACACCGGTGTCAATGTGTTCTTTTTCCATTTCCAGGAGTGTACTTTCTTTTTCCCACCTTTCTCTCTCTTCTTTCTTCTTTCTCCTGACGATCTTATCTGCCACATAATCTTGAAATATTGTGCTGATTATTTACCAGTAATAAAATTAATCTTCAAACTTGTACTGAAGGTGTTTAATACTGCCAGTTTTACGTAAAAATACCTCTGCTGTATCTCGTAAAATACCCTCTAATTCTCTTTTACTGTGTTCCGAAATACCTTGAACTTCTTGCAATTTCGTCGATTTCTTTATGGACTTCTAACATGAGTTGAGGCGATTTCCCCTTTTGTGCATACCATTCTAATTCTTCATCCTCTTTATCTCGCGTCATTCTTAATTGTTTGTTTATAACTGGTATTTCTTCTAATTTTAGCTTTTGCTCAAAGAGAAGTGTGACATTCTCGAATGTTACGCTACCTTTCCCCATATCTATTATCACTCGTCTCTCATTTAAAAAATCTGCACCTATAATCAAATGTACAGTTAGTTTAGGTATAATCACAAAGTTGGCTTCGATCTTTTGACCTTGGCACGAAAGAGTTAACCTTGTTTGTCTCGTAACTTCCGCAGCATTGTTTCTAATAGGGCCTCTTACTTTAATTTTACGTGTTTTCAGAACTGGCAATTCCTCATTGGCATTACACTGCATGAATAAATTTTCTGAGATCGCAGTCAGTTCACTTCTGCTATCAATTACAATATTGACTGGGATATGCTTTACCGTGGCCTTCACAATTGGTTGAATTTGAAAGGGTTGGTCCTGTTCTTCTTCTTCTTGCATCAACGAATCCTCCACTGAATCATACATGAGTCTTTTTAGGAGTTTCCCTTGTGAATTCGAACTTTCTGTAGGATAAGCTTCGACTGCTACTTCTCTCTCTTTTATTTCCTCTTCTCTATTTCTTCCTTCATTTACGCTTTCTTCAACATCCTCTACTTTTTCCTCATCCTCGTCTATCTTCTCCTTCTTCGTCGTACTTCCACATAATCGCATCTAAATGCTCTAATTATCGCTTCATAACTTCCTTCATTATATACGTTGGGTTGTGTGCCCACTCGTAACTTATTTTCAACTTCTGTCGACTGCGCATTATCCTCATTGAATTCGCTTTCCCTGGTTTCCATCTTAAATAGCTCTGCAGTACTCATTACTTCGTCCTTTCCTCCTACATTCGTTGTGCATGCCTCTGGTAATTCATCTTCCTCGTCAGTATTCTCTCAATTAATTTCGTCCCAACACGACATTGTTATTTTCTTGTCTTCGTTTTCCTCTGGTCCCTGCGGATTTGTTTCTTCCTTCTTCTCCTCTCGTGATAAGATTTTTACTTCTCTGTTCAAGGTGCTGCAATTGTCCTAGGTCGGTGCGTCATTCTCTTTGGCATGGGCGCTTAGCTGTCAATTCGAACGTTTATCAGGGTTTGGTGGTCTTACCTCCATCTCTTCTATCTGTATTCTCTTTTCTTGTTCAGCTTGTTGATAGTGGTTTCTTTGTTGATAATTTGTCGGTCTATTGGTTCTCCAGTACCCGTTCCGGTTGGCGTAATTCCCTCTGTAATAGTTGTTGCCGTTCCTGGGTGAATTATAGTTATTGCCATATTCTCTTCTAAATCCATAACCGGTTCTTTGTTGAAATCTATTGTCGTTTCTTGGTGCGAAGTTATCACATGGTTCGTAATTATCGCTTCTTCGTACTGTGTCTTGTGGATTCCACTGCTTTTTGCTTTCGTTTTCACGTGCGCTTCGTCTTTTCCTTGCGTCATCTTCCGAAAATATGAACTCTAGTTCCCTTAGAATACCTTTAAATGCTTCGACGTCATTGCCTCGGCGACCTACTGATGATTGCTGGTATTTCAATGGAAGCTTCATCGCGCATAATTTAATCAACTCTCCGTCACTGTCTGGTACATGTAAGCATTGATTTTTCTTTGCCATTAATTCGAAAAATTTCACGAGACTCTTCTCTCCTGAATTTTCAAAATATGGGTTCTGTAATAATTCGTACTTCACTCTGTTCTGTGCTTCGCTGGACCAATATCGTGAGAGAAACTTCTCTCTGAAATCTTCGTACGATCGGCATGTCGCTGCAACATTTTGCATCGTTTCTGCGACTGTTCCTGACATGTGTGCACATATAAAGTCTAATTTGTGTGCTAGCGTCCAGTGTTCTGGTAATCCTACTCGGAATTGATCAATGAAAGTTCGTGGATGTAATGAGTTTCCTTCTTGAAAGCGTTAAAATTTTCTGACTGTGAGGAAATGATCGTTGTCGTATTTTGTCATAGTTCCATATGAAATTCGCGATTCTTCGCCACTTTTGTTTTTGATCATTTCTCCCGTCGTTCTTTCCGGTTGTGGTAAATCCATTGGATATTGTCCACTGTAGCTTTCGCCTACACTTGGAGTGGTACGCAATAATTTTCTTCCATCGATTGTGAACGTGTAGCTGAATGCATTGCACTGTACTCTTCGCGACCTGGCTTTCCATTGTCACATATGTTACTTTCCGCCTGTGATTGGAATCGCAAATGTGTAGTATCTTCGTTAATTGCTTGTTTTTCCGGTGCTGTTACAGATACGGATGTGGTTGCATACTCTGTGCTTGTTCGATCCTGTTCACTACGCTCTTTAATGGTTTGCAACAACTCTGTTCGTAATTTCTGAAATTGTCGCTTCGTTTGCTCTTCTATTTTAACTATGCGGTTATCATATCTTTTCAGCGCTGCTTTTGTGATACGTTTATGTAACACACTGTTTTCAACAATTTCACGCGCTGTACCTGCTGCTTGTCTAGTAATTTCGTTTAACTGTTTCTTTAGTTTCTTGACTTCTCCCTGGGTGTTTTTACTTAATGTTTTGATCTCGTCCTGAATGTCATTACGCAATGTTTGTACGTCCGCTTGTACCTTGTCAATGTTTGTTCTCAATTGATTGTGACCTGTTATTAAGTTTCCTATCGTTTCTCGAGATTCTTTTGCCTCGTCTTCAGTATGACTTAGGTGTAACTGAATTTTCTTGTTTTGTTCTTTAATCTCACGCATTTGTCTCGTGATTTCTGCATTTTGGTTCGTCGTTTCTGCATTCTGAATTTTAATTTGGTTCGCAATTTCTTTATTTTGTCTTGTCATGGTTTCCGTCATTAATTGTAATAATTCTGCCAGATTGGTTGGTCCTATTGCGTTTTCTTCCGACGTCCTACGCTCTGTGTTTTCGCCCAAGAGTTGGTTCGCAACCGATTGCATTGAACTGTGCTGTGACATGTTTCTGCTCGCATTCCTTGTACTCTGTGGTGAGGGAGCTCTGATTACTTGTACTAGGGGTTCTGCGTATTCAAGACGCAAGTTAGAATCCTCATCGACTGTCTCACTACTTTCCTGATCCTCTGTTGTATGCTGACTTACGTTTTCTATGCCTTGACGTACATTATCCTCGTTATGGTGCGTTATATGTCCTATTTCTCGCGATACTGCATCGTCTGTTGTACTGTCCTCTATTCTCTGTACATTTTCATGCTGGGTCTCTACCTTAATTCGGTCAAGGTCTCGATCTGCCATTGCTAATCTTTCCGAATCCCTTATTTTCTGTTTTAAAAGCAATTCACACGCCCTACTTCGAGTCAACATGCGCTCATACGATCTCACGCGTTTCATAAACTTTTTGTTCACACGACTTGACACTACCAAGACTGACAATCCATTCACTTACTTGTTGGGTCAGAACCAACTTGTCAACGATGTATCCGCCACCTGTGCGCTTGCATTGAGGAGAAAACTTAATTCTAACAATATTAAAATTCACAACTTAACTATGCTATTGTCTCTGCCACTTTCTTACTATCTATCGCTGCAGCTGCTGTTTTCGCGTATTTAAAACTTTAGGAAAAAATTTTTTTTACTACGAAAATTTTTCAACAAGATATTTTTCTGACCTAGTTAGGCATGTGGTCGACCTTCAATCATGGTATTTTACCATCCTGGCAGGGTCGCCATTTTCTAAACATTCTGTGTGGTGTCTGTTTGTTCTATATCGTGTCTCCCTACCACTTTTGCGCAACGACGCTCTGAGCGTGTTTTTTAGGGAATTGGCTAGTTTGAAGCTGGGACCTGTTGCTGGTAAGGAGATGCCACACCACACATGACATGTAGAATTCAGAAGAGTTCAGAGAGACTAGCGATGATATAACCAAATACTTAATGATTTAAGCGTCAGCTCCACTGCACTCCCTGTAAAAGAATCTTAATACTAACTAAATTTAGTGGAAGGGGTTCAAGGCTTTCCTATTTTTAGTTAGCTTGTAAAATAACGTCGAAAAAGCAGTTAAGTTTACCATTGGAAATTTTAATCTACTAACAAAACATCGTTTATAAATTGCACTATTGATAAAAGGAAATGTTTTAATACAGGATGGTAAAAACCAACTGCGTTCAACAAAAATGTGAACGAATATTCCCTGAATGGGTTTCCAAGTTCTACAATAGATCGAAGGATGACCTATGCCATATCACATCTATAATCTAGGTTTACATTAAGTTTCACAAAAGAGAAAACTATCAAAATGGTCTACAGCGACCCTCAATTATCTTTAATTACTTATCTAACTTGTAAATTACAGTGGCTGATGTGGCTTCTCAATAACTATATAACAGAAAAATCATTACGTTTCAGATTTTTACTTCAAGTGGCAAATGTGAACACCATCAGCTTTAATTGACGATCGACACTAGTATTACGCAAAAAGGGGTTGTAACAGATGAGACTTCTGCAGTTCTGAGTGAAGCCTTATGCGCTCAAAAATGCGGCATCGTGTGCGTTCATTGCCTTGTCGGTGTTCGTCAGGGGGCGGCGGGCAGCACAACTCCGTCCAGCTCGCCCTCTCGGAAGCAACTCTCTAGCAACTCTCTCCTAACTTCTCCTCACTATAATTTACTGAAGTTGGTTTAAAAAAAAACTATCTGGCTGTGTTTTCATCTGACCAATCAGGGTCTCAATGTTATCCTTAAGCTCCGCCTACAAAAATTCGGTCTATCCAATGAGAAACGTTATACTTTTCGTGGTGGGGCAATGTTTTTAAAGTTTGCAACGTAACAGAGATGCGAAATAGTCTCACGCTAAAACTTGCGGGTGGTGTAGCCCTTTTTTGTGTTATCGTAAGATCTGTACTGTTTTTCTGGAGGGCTCTAGCTTTTAACATGGGCTGGAGGGTGGTCTTGACGTAACAGAGACGCGAAAAAGTCTCACGCTAAAACTTGCGGGTGGTGTAGTCGTAGCGGTCAGCTGGCGACGTGGGTGTCCGTCCCTCCCTTATCGTAGGGCCTTCCAGCTTAACACGGTTCTGCTCTCAGCTTCTGTTCTCGTTTCTCCCCTCGGAACTGCGTCTGTCTCACAGTGGGAAGGTATGACATGTATTTAGGCATTCTTGTGTTTATCTGTGGTACTCCATTTGCTCACTCGTTACTCGTATTACTTTGGTTAATTTAATGTCGCGATTTATTCAGAGCTATGTGACATACTACTGGATTTGCTTATCATGTCAGGGTTTTCATGGAAGGTGTTGGATTTGCCTGACACCTTACAGTTCTAGGGGACTGATGACCTCAGAAGTTGAGTCCCATAGTGCTCTGAGCCATTTGAACCAATTTTAATCCCACTGAACCTTACTTTTATTTCTGCCATAGCTTCTTCTGTATCTAGATTGAACAATTCGGCGAAAGGCTATGTACCTACCGTACATCCTCTTTAATCTGAGCACTTCGTTTTTGATCTTCGAATTTTATTATTCCTTCGTGGATCTTGTACATATTGTATATTACCCGTCTTTCCAATGGCTTAGCCCTATTTTTCTCAGGATTTCGAACATTATGCCCCATTTCACAATGTCGAACACTTTTTCCACGCCGACAAATCCTATGGATTGCGTCTTGAGTTTTATTCAGTCTTGCTCCCTTTATCAACCGCAACGTCAGAGCGCCTTTTTGGTGCCTTTACCTTTCCTAAAGCCAAAGTGATCGTTGTGTAACAGTTCTTCTATTTTCTTTTCATCCTTATGTATATTATCCCTGTCAACAATTTGGATACATGAGATGTTAAGGTAATTGTACGACAATTGTCGCACTTGTCGGCTCTTGCGATCTCCGGAATTGTGTGGATGATGCTTTTCCGAAAGTCTGATGGTGTATCACCAGTCTCATATATTCGAAACTCCAACTTCAATTGTCGTTTTGCTGCCACTTCCCCCAGTGGTTCTAGCAATTCCGATGGAATGTTGCCTCTCCCTTCTGCCATGTTTGATATTCCAAAGCTCTTTAGATTCTGATTCTAATACTGGATTCCCTGTCTCTTCCTTATCGACTCCTGTTTCTTCTTCTACCACGTCATCAGACAAGTTCTCCACCTCATAGAGGCTTTCAGTGTACTCTTTCCACCTGTCCACTGTCCCCTCTGCAGTTAACGGTGGAATTCTTATTGCACCCTTAATGTTACCGCTTTCGCTTTTAATTTCACCGAAGATTGTTTTAACTTTTCTATATGTTGAATCATACCTTTCTCACGTTCCTTTGGGACGTATTGTCAATAGAATACCCCTTAAGTTCTGGTAGAAGCTGTTGGCATATTGTATTCTTTTCTCAATTTCGTTGGTGTTCATCCAAATGACGCCATACGACTGAGAATGACACAGTGGCCGATTCGTATTGTGTGCACCTCTGCACCTGATCGCGGAGTTTTTTTTAGTTTTTTCCTTTTTGATATTGTGCAGCATTTAAACATTGAGACGGGTATAACGATTAATCAAGGAAAACCCCCATTACTTCAACCATTAAAAGTCATTTCTTTGCCACTTAACCAGGAACAGATCCAAAAAGCTAGCAGGCATGAGTGCCTTTCAAAACAATTTACTTTGCAGTTAACGACCAAGCCATTTTACTTAAAACCGGCTTTGATAAAACATCTGATAACAAATCAAAATTTTCCAAGTAATGAAATTAAAAACTTTACTTTACCGTTAATAGCCAAGCCATTTTACTTAAAACACACTTTGATAAAGCATTTAATAACAAAATTAAAACTTTCCAAGTAATGAAACAAAAACACCAATTGCATGCAATTTTGCTACCGAACATGTAAGGAGCCATTTCTTTTAAATTTTGCCACAACAAGATATTAAATTACAAGGGCTCGCTAATAGGGAGGCAGAACTAGCATTATCAAAGCATGCCAAGTAGATTAAAACAATCAAAGTAAAGGTACAGTCATTCACCTTTTACAATAACTAACAATTTTAAAGCCACGTAATTTAAAAAAAAAACACCAATGAAAGGCAAACTTAACCTTTTTAAACAATCAGAATAAAATACAACCCTTTAACATTTTACAATAACTAACAACTTTAATATCATGTCCTGCCACCAAAATGTCCTGGGATAGAAATAATTAACCGACCGGGTGTAAAGGCGGCCACAACTGTCTCCCGGAGGATGCTCAGGCTAGAAGCGGACTAACAGACCCACAACGCCTCACATTCAGTAATCACATCGACCTCACGCGAGGCTAGCGGAGGAGGAGGAATCAAATCAGGAACCATAAACCCTGCCCAAAAAATGCACTTCCTCCCAGGCAGTACTACTAGGATGTCATAAGATCACTGTCTATAATTACACCGGCGACAGGGACAGGAAATCCGAACGCAGGAGGCCACAAAGCAGAAAAAATGTAATCTAAAACAATAATACCTGCTCAAAAATACACTTCCTACCGTGCAGTACTAATAAGAAGCCGAAAAGATCACTATCTATAAATACACCGGCGACAGGGACAGGAAACCCGAACGCAGGAGGCCACAAGGCAGAAAAGACGTTGGTTGCACAAACCAAAATTCTTCAATTAACATCTAAACCTTTAACCAACTCAACTTGCAGTTTATCAGAGAAACAGCAGGTGAACTCCGATGCAAAGGTTGCTCACACCCGACCGTGTCCACGTCGCCAGCGTACCCAACTGGGCACAGTCACGCAGCCACGCGCTCTGTCACCGGAGCCCTCGTCTTCTCTGCACCCACGGCGGCGAAATACCATTCCTCAGGTTAGGCGAGTTACCAGTCCATCATTCCCGCCTCCAGACGGAAAATTTAAAGACATCCGTTGCCGCTCCCACCAAGTAGTGACTCGGAACCACAGCCGTGGCCCCCGTGCGTTCCCGGCAAGAGCTTACAGCCTTGTCCCGTCAACTCGTCCCACACGTCTCGCACCGCCAGAATAGACCACGCGGCTTCTCGGAACAACAGCCAACTCTCGACTGCCACGCCACGCCGCGGTCTCATCGTACGGCATTTTCTAATTCCCGATTTTAAAAACCGACAAACCAACTTGTCACCGCTAGGCAACTAACCGGCCATCCACCCAAAGATCTTATTCCCTTACACAAGGCTAACAGGAAGCAGTGACTCGAATATCGATAAGACGAGACACGCCGCCATAGGGGAATCTCAACAGAATCGTACGCACCATAACTATAAAAATGAAAGAATCAATTAACGATGGTATGGAAGGACTCAGAACAATCTTAACAACGCGATATATGTTGAGAACCGACACACGGCTCGCCGGCCGGAGTGGCCCAGCGGTTAAAGGCGCTACAGCCTGGAACCGCACGACCACTACGGTCGCAGGTTCGAATCCAGCCTCGTGCATGGATGTGTGTGACGTCCTTAGGTTAGATAGGTTTAAGTAGTTCTAAGTTCTAGGGTACTGATGACCACAGCAGTTAAGTCCCATAGTGCTCAGAGCCACTTGAACCATATGAACACACGGCTCAACCATATATCCTTTAGTGTTGACGCATATTGAATCGATCCTGAGCTGTTTATACAAATTTTGTTGATAAGGAGGCAGAAGATTTCTCAGATGCAGTTGATCCAAGGGAAAACAGTAATTCGTGATCATCGGCCCGTCGTAAAATTCGGTTCGTGGATATCCACTATCCATTTTAGAAAGAATTCTAGTTTTATTTGAGAGTGGAATGACAGTATATGTATGACAGTCTGCGTGAGATTCATTTTTGTTCGGGCTTGCGTTTTTAACTGGCAGGTCGCAAGAGATTTTAGCCTTCGGGCAGGCAGCGGCGGCGAGGACGGCTGTGAAACGGCCTTTGTGAGGAGAGCTAATTTGAAGTGCCCTGCGGGCGGACGGACAGCGGATGCAGAGATACGGCAGGGATCTCGGAAAAAAGGAGGCACGTGCTGAGGTCTGAGGCGGAAGTTTCCATTTGCCAACATAGGCATCAAGATCGGGAGACAATCATAGCCGACATCTAAATAAGCCAGTAAACCCCCGATTCTTTACAGAGTCCCATCTACAAAAGAGCTTCAACTGTCTTATTGCTTTACAAATTAGTTAATGTGTTAGATATTTTAGTTAAGCATGTAAGTGAGAAAAAGTTTAGAATGGGTTTGAAATTATGCTTAAGTTTGCTGGAAGTCAGTCTCGTTATGAAACACTGAGAGAGGTGGCAGGAGCCCCCTCTCATATTTCTATCTTCCTCTGAGTAATTCGATTTTAATCTCTAATTGCATGCGGTGAAAAGTTGCTATTCCTTCACACGCGGACTTCCCACGCAGTGTCTCTCGTCACCCGGGTGGTCCGGTGACAGGCGGGCACTGCTTATCTTGAGAGGGTTAAGCCGACGGGTGTGAGGGAGTCGAGCGAATGCTTTCCAGACGCCGACATTGTCATAATAGCGGCGGAGACACGCCCGTATGGGCCTGAAGGAGCCGCTCGGCTAGAGATTCCGTTACTTCGCAGAAACTTTGCGAAAACACTTTCTGGCGGGCTACCGGCGAGGCGTGGGAATGACTTGTGTTCCCAAGCAGTCTTGGCGGGAAAATTCCCGCGTTTTCTGCAAAATCGTAACTGTGACTGGCTTTCTCAGGGCATAGCTCCGTGACGTAGCAAAATCGGTGCAGAAATTGGCGTCAAGAATCTCCATTGGTGGAATGGTAGTGCTTCGGCAATAGAGTGGAGTTTTCCGCCTGTTTTCGAGTTGCTGATTGGAACGTTTTACCATGGCCACTGTCGTGGGGGCGGGAAATGCTCTGTGTTAAATTTGTATGGGTGCTCTTGTGGTAGTCGTCTCCGGTCGGAGTAGGTTTTGGCTGTCTAATATACTTTTATTTGATTGTAACTGTTTAACGAAGTTGCTGAAGTTTCGTCTTCAACGTAACTTTCCGAGTACAGTTGGCAATTGAGCGTTCAGCGTACAAGCGGCGTAATGTTGTCTGTCTTGGGAAGTTTTGGCTAAAATTGACTGTATCGGAATTACCGTGTGACTTCGCTTGTTAAAATCAATCACAGTACCATCAGTGATTGTGTGGCTAGCCTTCTTCGTCCCCCTCAGAGGCGCATTTGTATTGATAGGAAGTCTTTAGTCTGGAACAACCAGACCAGGACAATTTGTTTCGGGCCATACTCGCGACATTATCATCACCACGACGGGACGTCGAAGCAACCAGCCATCGCTCCTGGTACACCAGATCGTGTCCTTGCAGTTAAGAAGACAGCTTGGTAACGTATGTCCGCAGCACCGGCAGATTAGGGAATTTGCACTGTGATAATTAGAGCTCAGCAGAGCGCGCCTGTTCGTCTTTTTCTAACTTTGTTCTGTCTTGGGTGTTCATTGTCTGCGTTGTCACTTCTGTAGCAGCAATTATTGTTGGGTTGGTCGTGTGTTTCTCTTAAGATTTGAGTTGCAAGGGATTGGCTCCATATACAGCTTCGTCATAAATGTCACAATCTAGTTTATGGACAACTTCACCTTCACAGCATTTATTTGAGTATCCAGTTTGATGTATTGTAAATGTTTCATGTGTTTTGTTTATGATTTTGACTTTAGTCATAATAAATCAAATTGTTATTTTGGACAGAACTTTCATTCTGTTAACCGGTAGAGCAATCCTTTCATTTCTCACTACATTACTGAAACTTTCCTTTATTTAATTAATGTCTATCAAATTAAATTATTGCAGGTGCCAAACTCTTTTCTACTCCACTTGCAGGGTCGATTACAGTCAGTTCGCGTTTCTTCTTAATCCATGTGCAACAGCAAAAGTAGGAGTTAGAAAAGTGGGGGCTTAGAGCATCATTTCCATATGAAGATTCGAGAAGAATTTAGTGTTAAATACACTGTTAGCCCCGGCACCTCGCAACTGGATGGATATAATATGTGCAATTTGCGCTCCATTTTAAGCAAAAACAAATTTTTCACGTATCTCAGTGTTTATGACGTCATATCTTCTGAACAATGTGACGTGCAGTGATATAATTTTAAAAGATACTCTCTGCAAAAGGTATTGAGGATAGCGTTAGTAGCAAAGAAATAATAAGTTAAATCGTCATGTCCGCTGCTGAAGTTTTACTGCATGAACAGCGAAAATGCAATAAGCGAAAAACTTGTTTCTTTTCTTAATTTTACTGGGGTGATAGCAAAAGAAAAAAAATCGTAAAAATTTGCTGTAACTCGATACGGACTCTCGTTCCCAAACGCTGGATGAATAAAGTCCGGGTATTTTCACTCTGTCAGATACGCTACCTCAAAACAAACAGACAATTTCTAACAGTAATACTTGTCTTACTGCGTTAAACTTCTAACATACGGTTATACGTCTTAATGAGTAGATTGTGGCCACATTTAAAATTATCAAATTCGTTCAGCAGTTGCGCGAAATATCGAAAATCAAATTCTTGTTGCTCCCTGAAGCCGTTAGATAGGGAACCTGCAACTAGGTCCAGTTCCCGGGTTTGGAGATAGTCGCTTAGTAATACAAATAGTGTTGGGCCAACCAGTTCATTAGCAAGGTATATACGCGCAAGTGATGGTTCATGTGGCTGAGATCAAGATTTGAGCCCAATATCTCTATAAGGAATAGTCCACGCGATGTACAATGGATTTTGACACGGAAGGGTGGACTGTGTGTCGCAACTGTACAGATAACCAAACTCTAGCTTCAACCACAGGGCTTGGTGGTTTTTAGGCCAGAGGGTCTCGATAAAGTATAGAACGAGCTACAGTGTCGAAGGGTGTAGGACGAAAACACGACGAGGGTAGACTTAGCAACAATCTGTATTAGAGTTGTAAATTGTCGTAGCTGTGCTGGGAAAGAACTAGAGCTCTAAGCGCAAATAGAAAGCACTGAAAGTCAAATCGTAATTGGTGTTGAAAGCTGGCTAACGCCGCAGATTAGCTCAGCCTAAATTTTTGCACATGAGTTAACGGTGTTCAGAAAGGATAGGTCAAATGCCGTTGGTGTTAGAGTGTTTGTTATTGTTGGAAGTAGATTACCTGCTAGTGAAACTGAAGTAGATAGAGCCTGTAAGTTATGAATTAGTATGTGTAGAGCTTATACTTGAAGGCATATTAATAACTGGTTACTTTTACAGGCGCCCCGAGTCACATGATTCATTTGCTGAACAGTAAAATGGCAACTTGAGTCTCATTTCAAATAAGTGCCCCACTCATATAATTATAGTTTGGGCTACTTTAATCTACGCTATGTTGGCGAAAATACATGTTTAAAGTCGGAGGTAGACATAAAAAAATTGTCCGAAATCTGCTAAATCCTTTCTCCGCATATTGTTTCGAACAATTAGTCCAGGAGCCCATTAGAGATGTGAACGGTTGCTATAACATATTTGACTTCTTAGCAAAAAATAGCCCTGATCAAATAGGGAGCATCATGACGGGTACGGGGATCAGTGGTGACAAGATCGTTGTAGCGAGAGTGAACACTGTAACATCGCAAATCCACTAAAAATAAACGCAAAATATATCCATGTAAGGAGGCAGATAAAAATTCGTTTGACGCCTTCTTAAGAGACAGTCTCCACGTCTTCCGAACGAAATATGTAAGCCCAGACCACATGTGGCTTAAATTCAAAGAAATAGTACTGGCGGCAATTGAGAGATTTATACTAAGTAAATTAATAAAATATATTGTTGATCACTCACCGTACACAAAACCGGTCAGGTCAATGTTACAGAAACAATGGAAAAAGTATGCCAAATTCAAAAGAATGCTAATCTCTAAAATTGGCGTTGTTTTACTGAAGCTCGAAACTTAGCACGGACTTCAGTGCGAGGTGCTTTTAATAATTTCCACAACAAAACTCTGTCTAGAAATCTGGCAGCAAATCCAAAGAGATTCTGGATATATATAAGGTACACCGGCGTCAAGATACAATTAATACCTTCATACACGCTACCAATGATAATATTACCCATGACATTGCCACTGAAGTGGAGTTATTAAACATAGTTTTCCGAAATCCTTTCACCAAAGGAGGCGAAGTAAATAGTCCATAATTCAAGTAAAGAACTGCAGGAAAGATGAATAACTTCGAGGTAGATATTATCGATGAAACGAAGCAGCTTAAACCATTTAATAACCGCAAGTCTTCCGGTCAAGATTATACAGGGTGGTCCACTGATCGTGACCGGGCGAAATATCTCACGAAATAAGCGTCAAACGAAAAAACTACAAAAAACGAAACTTGTCTAGCTTGAAGGGGGAAACCCGATGGCGCTATGGCTGGCCCGCTAGATGGCGCTGCCATAGGTCAAACGGATATCAAATGCGTTTTTTAAAATAGAAACCCCCAGTTTTTGTTACATTGTAAGTAGGCTGTTTAGGTTTTCTTATTGGTAACGCCACGTAGCGCTCTCTATGAAAATCACTGGCTGTGCTGTGTGCAGTCTGTGGCTAGTTTGCGTTGTTGTCTGCCACTGTAGTGCTGGGCAGCGGCAGCTGGATGTGAACAGCGCGTAGCGTTGCGCAGTTGGGTGTGAGCCGCAAGCAGTGGTGGATGTGGGGAGAGAGATGGCGGAGTTTTGAAATTTGTAAGACTGGTTGTCATACGTGTGGTGTCTGTTTTGGTCACGATTTACGTTGTAAGAATAGCCTTGTCGTGTCCAGTTATTATTTCTTTCATCACGGAATTGCGACGGATGTGACCTGTAATTGTTGTGTCCCTGTTTTCGCGTTCCGCGATTGTCAGTGTCAATTTCTAATTCTTGTAAGAGTCCCTGAAAAGCTTCAACGTCGTCTTTGCAACGTCCTGCCAAAATAATATTGCTTAAATGTTCAGGCAATTTTATTAAGCAAATGCGGATGAGTTCTGAAGGGCTGTACGGGTTTGAAAGATGTTTTCAAAATATTTGACAAGACTGGAAAATTCAGATTGTTCAAAGTGTTTCATCATCATGATGCTATGTTTTACTCGGTCTTGCATAGCTTGAGACCAATATGCTGAGAGGAAGGCATGGTAAAATTCTCCTTCACTGTGACGATCGTGAATGTCCGATCGCATTCTTACAGCTTGTTCATTCTCTAAGTAGCCACGCATAAATTCTAATCTGTGCTCTAATGACCAGTTGGGAGGAAAACAATGAGAGAATTGATGGAGCAATGCTTGTGGATGAATATCGTTGCCAGAATTCTAAAATGTTTTGAATTTACGTGTAGTAATGAATATGTCGGCGAGTCGCATGTCGGTCATTGTTACGTAGTTTCGGCGGTTCCATCTCAAAATTCGGTGTACCTTGCCAATTTCTTTCATAATTTCCGAAGTGCCCTGAGTTATTATTTTGTGGCTGTTCCGTATTTCTATGTCCCTCTTCCCGTATTGGAGCGCGAGTGGCCTCTGAAATACGTAATTCTTGTATAACCTGAGTCAGCTGATCTTGTACTTCCCGGATTTCTCTTTGGTGTTGCGTATTAATTTGATTCTGATTTTGTTGGAATTTCCTAATTTGTTCGCACTCTTCTGTGTCATTAAAGACTACCGGTTTTGTGTCATTCAGATTATCATCTACCTTCGTAGATAAATTATTTAGCTGATCCGAAAGTTCAACTACTTTCTCTGATAATGAACTAATTTCCTCCATGTGTCTTTCTACTGTGTCCTTTAAGTTTTCCTGAGTTTTTGCAAGTTGCGTAACCGAATCGGTAGATGCAACTGAGTCAATTTTAGCTTGCAAGGTCTCATGATTTTCATGAACAATAGTTTGCAGTTCTTTTATGGCTGCTTCGTGATTCTGTAATGCATTTTCATGACGCGAAAAAATAGGTTGGAAATGCTCACAAATTTGTGTTTTTACGTCATTACAGACTTTTTGACATTTCGATTCTATTTTATGTAACTCAGTAGTTAAATCTTCACGTGTTTGTTCAAGGGTGGTGTGAAGATTTTGTTCCATTGCTTCTAACTGTTGCTGTGTTTGTCTCTGGTGTCGTTCCATTGTGTCTAACTTTTGAAGATTTTGTTCCATTGTGTCTAACTTTTGAAGATTTTGCTCCATTGTGTCTAACTTTTGAAGCTTTTGCTGTGTTTGTCTCTGATTTTGTTCCATTGTGTCTAACTTTTGAAGCTTTTGTCCCATTTGTTGCATTAATTGTAATAACAACGCACTGGTGTCTGAAACATGTTCCTCAGTGCTTTTCGGCAGTGAATTTGCACCGGCAACAATCACATTTTGACAAGCGGAAAATGTGTCTTGACTCATTTGAGAAAACGGTGAGAACCCAAAACCTGAGTCTACAGTATTTGCAATATTGTGTTCTGTCATTCCCGATTCCTGAGGCGAGCTGTTGCCGACCGATCGATTGATAATGCTTCCCTGTTCACTACCTGTTTCACTGTCTACACCATTATTTGACGCCCGCTCCATTTCCCTATGCACAGTTACCAAATTACTACTTTGAATATTAGTTAATTCATTACATGGTGGCGCTAACACACTGCTTTCATCTTCACTGTCATTTCTCAGTTTACTTTGGAGCCTAGTAATACGTCTTTTACACGCCATAATTGTCACAATATTTCACACGATAACACAGAAAAGCACAATTTGAAGAGCAAAATAAGATAACATAGCAATGGAAATAATGTCTACTTAATGGCAAGCGCAGCTGCGCAGCTAAAATTTTCTCAAAGTCCATAAAGACAGTCCTGATCGTTCATCACAGTAAAATAGCAATGTTTTTCTCAAAGTCTGAGCAGTAAAAGAAAATGCACACGGAAGTAGTGGATTTCCATGCAATCTTGAAGAAGTAGTGTTGTCCTTCCAACGGAAAGACAGTGCTGACTCTTGACATGCAGACAGGTAATGGGCCACAACAGAGCAAACCCACAGCAGAGTCATTCGACGTTCTGAAGAATATTGGTAGGTAGGTCATCACAGAGCAGACCCACTGTAGTCCTGGTAGAGATTGTGGTATTGGTGGTCCACCAGAGGTGCAGACCCACTGTAGTCCTTGTAGAAATAATGGTATTGGTGGGTCATCAAAGATGCAGACCCACCAATACCATCTGCATCTTTGATGACCCACCAATACCATTATTTCTACCAGGACTACAGTGGGTCTGCTCTGTGATGACCTACCTACCAATATTCTTCAAAACGTCGAATGACTCTGCTGTGGGTTTGCTCTGTTGTGGCCCATTACCTGTCTGCATGTCAAGAGTCAGCACTGTCTTTCCGTTGGAAGGACAACACTACTTCTTCAAGATTGCATGGAAATCCACTACTTCCGTGTGCATTTTCTTTTACTGCTCAGACTTTGAGAAAAACATTGCTATTTTACTGTGATGAACGATCAGGACTGTCTTTATGGACTTTGAGAAAATTTTAGCTTTTGACCAACATTGTATTAATAAGTGTGTGCATTTGATATCTTTCTTACTATAATTATGAAAAACTTTTTCAAATCTGTATTGGCCAGTGCCCAAAACAATTTGTAAAATTTTTTGTGGGGAGCATGGGGGCTATGTAAGTAGGCTGTTTAGGTTTTCTTATTGGTAACGCCACGTAGCGCTCTGTATGAAAATCACTGGCTGTGCTGTGTGCAGTCTGTGGCTAGTTTGCATTGTTGTCTGCCATTGTAGTGTTGGGCAGCGGCAGCTGGATGTCAACAGCGCGTAGCGTTGCGCAGTTGGGGGTGAGCCGCAAGCAGTGGTGGATGTGGGGAGAGAGATGCCGGAGTTTTGAAATTTGTAAGACTGGTTGTCATGAACTGCTATATATATTATGACTTTTGAACACTAGTAAGGTAAATACATTGTTTGTTCTCTATTAAAATCTTTCATTTGCTAACTGCGCCTATCAGTAGTTAGTGCCTTCCGTAGTTTGAATCTTTTATTTAGCTGGCAGTAGTGGCGCTCGCTGTATTGCAGTAGTTCGAGTAACGAAGATTTTTGTGAGGTAAGTGATTTGTGAAAGGTATAGGTTAATGTTAGTCAGGGCCATTCTTTTGTAAGGATTTTTGAAAGTCAGATTGCGTTGCGCTAAAAGTATTGTGTGTCAGTTTAAGCACAGTCACGTATATAATTTTTCTTAGGGGACGTTTCATAACATATTCGCGTAGTACGTAAAAAAATATGAATGTTTTAGTTGGACCACTTTTTTCGCTTTGTGATAGATGGCGCCGTAATAGTCACAAACATATGGCTCACAATTTTAGACGAACAGTTGGTAACAGATAGGTTTCTTTAAATTAAAATACACAACGTAGGTATGTTTGAACATTTTATTTCGGTTGTTCCAACGTGATACATGTACCTTTTTAAACTTATCATTCCTGAGAACGCATGCCGTTACAGCGTGATTACTTGTAAATACCACATTAATGCAATAAACGCTCAAAATGATGTCCGTCAACCTCAATGCATTGGCAATACGTGTAACGACATTCCTCTCAACAGCGAGTAGTTCGCCTTCCGTAATGTTCGCACATGCACTGACAATACGCTGACGCATGTTGTCAGGCGTTGTCGTTGGATCACGATAGCAAATATCCTTCAACTTTCCCCACAGAAAGAAATCCGGGGACGTCAGATCCGGTGAACGTGCGGGCCACGGTATGGTGCTTCGACGACAAATCCACCTTTCATGGAATATGCGCCGGCCGGTGTGGCCGAGCGGTTCTAGGCGCTTCAGTCTGGAACCGCGTGACCGCTACGGTCGTAGGTTCGGATCCTGCCTCGAGCATGGGTGTGTGTGATGTCCTTAGGTTAGTTAGGTTTAAGTAGTTCTAAGTTCTAGGGGACTGATGACCTCAGATGTTAAGTCCCATAGTGCTCAGAGCCATTTGAACGATTTTTTTGGAATATGCTATTCAATTACCGCTTCAACCGCACGCGAGCTATGTGCCGGTCATCCATCATATTGGAAGTACATCGCCATTCTGTCATGTAGTGAAACATCTCGTAGTAAAATCGGTAGAACATTACGTAGGAAATCAGCATACATTGCACCATTTAGATTGCTATCGATAAAATGGGGGTCAATTATCCTTCCTCCCATATTGCCGCACCATACATTAACCCGCCAAGGTTGCTAATGTTCCACTTGTCGCAGCCATCGTGTATTTTCCGTTGCCCAATACTGCATATTATGCCGGTTTACGTTAACCGCTGTTGGTGAACGACGCTTCGTCGCTAAATAGAACGCGTGCAAAAAATCTGTCATCGTCTCGTAATTTCTCTTGTGCCCAGTGGCAGAACTGTACACGACGTTCAAAGTATTCGCCATGCAATTCCTGGTGCACAGAAATATGGTACGGGTGCAATCGATGTTGATGTAGCAGCTAAAACACCTACTTGGGCATCATCATTTGTTGCAGGTCGTGGTTGACGTTTCACATGCTGCTGAACACTTCCTGTTTCCTTAAATAACGTAACTATCCGGCGAACGGTCCGGACACTTGGATGATGTCGTCCAGGATACCGAGCAGCATACATAGCACACGCCCGTTAGGCATTTTGATCACAATAGCCATACATCAACACGATATCGAACTTTTCCGCAGTTGGTAAACGGTCCATTTTAACACGGGTAATGTATCACGAAGCAAATACCGTCCGCACTGGTGGAATGTTACGTGATACCACGTATTTATACGTTTGTAACTATTACAGCGCCATCTATCACAAAGCGAAAAAAGTGGTCCAACTAAAACATTAATATTTCTTTACGTACTACACTAATACGTAATAAAAATGGGGGTTCCTAGTTAAAAAACGCAGTTGATATCCGTTTGACCTATGGGAGCGCCATCTAGCGAGCCAACCATAGCGCCATCTCGTATCCCGCTTCAAGCTAGACGAGTTTCGTTCTTTGTAGTGTTTTCGTTTGATGCTTATTTCGTGAGATATTTGACCCGGTCACTGTCAATGGACCACCCTGTATACCAGTTAAGTTTTTCTTAGAGTGTACTGACATATTAGCTCCATTCTTAACAATAACATACAACCGCTCACTCAACGGAAGATCGGTACCCAAAGACTGGAACGTTTCACAGGTCACACCAGTTCTCAATAAAGGAAACAGGAGTAATTCGATGAATTACGGACATATGGTACTTACATTGATTTGCAGTAGAATGAATGCTATCTGCAGGGAATATGAAACTGATTCCAGACTTCTAGATTTCCAAAAGACTTTTTACACCGTTCCTCACAGGAGACTTGTAACCATATTGCGTGCCAACGGAGTATCGTCTCAATTATACAACTGAGTTCGTGATTTCCTGTCAAATAGGTCACTGTTTGTAGCACCTGATGGTAAGTCTTGGAGTAAAACAGAAGTGCTATCTGAGATTCCCCAAAGAAGTATTATAGGGCGTCTGCTGTTCCTAATCTATATAAAAGATTTAAGAGATAATTGTGCAGCCTTTCTGGTTGTTTGCAGATGATGCAGTCGTTCATCGTCTTGTAAAGTCATCAGACGATCGAGACCAATTGCATAACGACTTAGACACGATGTCTATATGGTGCGACTAATGGAAATTGACTCTAAAAACAGGGATGTGTTAAATCATTCACATGAGTATTAAAAGGAACCTGTTACATTTCGGTTACACGATAACTCACAGTAATCTGAAGGCTGCCAGTTCAACTAAATATCTAGGTATTATAATTACTAACGACTTAAGTTGGAACGATCACATACATTATGCTGCGACGAAAGCGACCCAAAGACTGCGTTTTATTGGCAGAACTCTTAGAAGATGCAAAAGATCTACTAAAGAGACTGCCTACATTATGCTTGTCCGTCCTCTGCAACAGTTGTGCTTAGCGCTAAGGGATTCTTACAAAATAGGATTGACGGAGAATATCGAAAAAATGCAAAGATGGGCAGTTTGTTTTGTATAATCGCGAAACAGGGGAGCGAGTGTCATGTATAAGATAAGCGAGTTGGGGTGGCAATTATTAAAGAAAAGACGCTTCTCGTTGCCGAGAGATCTTTTCACGAAATTTCAACCATCCACTTTTTCATCTGAATGTGAAAATATTTTATCGACGCTAACCTACACAGGAAGAAATGATCATCATAACAAAGTAAGAAATCAGAGCTCGCACGCAAGGATTTCAGCGTTCATTTTTCCCACACGCTGTAGGAGAGTTGAACGGTAGAGAAATAGTCAGAAGGTGGATCGACGAACTCTCTGCCAGGCATTTTACTGTGAATTGCAGAGCAATCATGTAAATGGAGACGTAGAAGGGTATCTGTGCAGAGGTCACACTACATAACGATTTCGGTAGCCGCAGGGACAAAAATCTGCATGATTGCCTGTTCTGAACTGTAACAATAACCATTATGTACTTATTATGGCCAGTCGGAGTGGCCGTGCGGTTCTGGGAGCTACGGTCTGGAGCCGTGAGACCGCTACGGTCGAAGGTTCGAGTCCTGCCTCGGGCATGGATGGGTGTGATGTCCTTAGGTTAGTTAGGTTTAAGTAGTTCTAAGTTCTAGGCGACTTATGACCTCAGATGTTAAGTCCCATAGTGCTCAGAGCCATCTGAACCATTTTTGAACTTATTATGTTGGTTCGGCACCACGGCTGAAACAAGGGAAAACTGTTATGGCTCTGAGCACTATGGGACTTAACATCTGTGGTCATCAGTCCCGTAGAACTTAGAACTACTTAAACCTAACTAACTTAAGGACATCACACACATCCATGCCCGAGGCAGGATTCGAACCTGCGACCGTAGCAGTCGCGCGGTTCCGGACTGAGCGCCTAGAACCACTAGACCACCGCTGCCGGCAACTATTATGACTATATCCTCCAACGTAAAATATACCCGAAGTGAATTAGTCTTCCAAACCGTATTTCCGATTTGGGAGTGCTCAGGATGATGATGTCGTCACAGTCATCAGAAAAACAGATATGGTGCTCTATTGGTCATAGCGTGGAATGCTAGATCTCTTAATCATGTAGATACTTTAGAGAACTTAAAGGATAAATATACGGATTGAAATTAACAAACGTAAATGTGGTCCATAGTAGGCTGTAATGCTATGTTTATTTAATCGTACGATTAGGTAATTTCGACTAAGCGTCATTGTCAGGCACACTCGTAACAGCTGTATTTCATGTCATTTTCAAATAACTCTTAATTACAAGTAAAAAGTAGCCATATTCCGTCATTCCATGACAGGATCCACAATACCGTGACAACTTTCAAAATCGTATTCTGAACTTTGCTCTCTGTACAACAAGTTACCATGTTGTTGTACATGGAGCAAAGCATCTGGAGACTGTGGATACCCACAAGTACAAAATTTTGACGATTGAAATTAGATAAAGAGAGAATTACTGGAGTGGGATGGCAGAAAGAACAGAATTTCAGTTTGGCTGAGTCCAGTGTAATCTATATAGAACAAAATAAGAAAAAAGCAGAAGCAGGTTGCCTACATCTGGGGCAGGTATGCACTCAGGAGCAAACCTATTGTTCTCCTTTGATTGATAGGTACTTTACCTATTGTTCTCCTTTGATTGGCAGGCACTTAACCTATTGTTCTATTAAATGGTTTTCCATGTTAACCCCATTTCCTTTTGATTGACAGGCACTTATCCTATTGTCCTCCCCCCCCCCCCCCCCCAACCCTTCCCCCCTCACAGCTACAGGTACACATTCAGGTCTGAGTTATTGGAATAGCTACTCTCACTCTTATCACTTTGATTGACTACTTAATTAAATTGATCATTTAACTACCTCTCACCCACTGGTAAACACCCCCCTCCACACCACCTAGAAAATGGTGGTAAGTTCCAGTTCCATTAGGACAATGAAACACACCATGGCTACCTCCCCTACCCTAAGAAAATGGCGGGAAAAAAGTGCACTTTGGCTACCTTCACTAACCTAAGTCATCCAATTGCCACCACTTCCTAGGTATTGGTGGGAAAAGGACTCTGCCTGTGCTGGATGTAGGTCTTCATTTTCAGTATTTATTTAAGCAATTAGAAGCAGTACCACCATCAAGTGTGTTCATTTCAAGGTCCAGAGTCCAACTGACCCAGTACACAGTACTGCCACCAGAGGGCACTATCATCCCTTCCGTAACATAACCCAAGAGGGCAGTCTGGAGCTGGTGGTGGAGAGGAAGAATCTCATAACAGGAAATTCAAGGGTATATTGTTTATTTGGAAAAAATTCAGTTTGTGGGGTTGGATTTCTCTTGCTCATCATTCTCTGCTGTTAGGAAACATGTAGGTCTTGTAAGAAGCAATTACATGGGGCAAACATGTTGCATAACCTAATGTTCAGCACTGTACTCTGTGTGTCTTAACCTAATGTTTGTGCCTTTGTTGGCACTTAACCTATTATTCTGTGAAGTGGTTTTCCCTGTCACCCCCATTTCCTCAAACTATTGTACCGCCTTTGATACCAAATTAAGTAATTAGTTCAATTTTCTGATTCACTTTTCGAATTTAACATGCTTTTGAACGCCATTTCTGGTACATCGTTCTTTGTCACTCACTATTATACTGCATTTTATGTTATAATTATGCAAATTATCCTGTTGTTCTGCACTTAACCTGCTGTTCTGCTCCATGTCACCCGCTCACAGACACCCTCCTCTTAACTATTGTACCTCTAACATCACGTTGATATAAAAAAATTTTGCAAATTAATTAGATCGGTATTCTTCACATGTATGGGGTAGTTTTTCTTAATTTGCGGGATCCTATTGGTTGGCGAAATCGATGGAATATAGTTTGAACAAAAGATCGCTAGTAAAAAACACATCCGGCCACCCAACGCCCGACGCCGACGACGGAGTCCGGGTGCATCGGCAGGCCCCACTAAGTGGCGACGCGGCCATCAGCTGCCCAACGACTCATAGGTGTCCGTTCAGGACCCGCAAGCATGAGGCGGCGGCATCCCTTTCATACTTGACATCCAAGAAATTCCTGTCAAAATACATGTTTACCTAGACACCGTTATGGTGAGATGACGCATAGCTGAGGTGCGGTTTGAGGGCCGAGAGATGTTGCAATGCTTCCCAGAATAGCACAGGGTACATTGTTCCTAGCAATCCCAACAGCACGGCCAGTCCGTCACTGAATTTACCCATCTAATTGCTGCTGCTGCTGGTGTGGGAGCACCACTGTCTGCCCTTTTTTTCTGCAGATGAGAGTTTGAGTGGCAAAAACTATTTTCTACACATCGCCATGTTGCACTGGCAGTTAAACTCCGGAAAAGTTGTCTACAATCATCAATTACATACAAGACTCACAAGAATATTGGGAGCCAGGAAGATATTTCCCACTGTTACTACAATTAAAAATTAAAATTGCTGCTACAGTCTGACACCAATCGATGTTCAGGTAATGATTCACATCTGTGGTCCTGGTACGAATCTCAGTATCTATAGCGCACATAATTTCCCACGTAAAAATGTCTCTTATACCCTCGCAGTTATCGATACAGAAAACCGAGCAAATGCTCTCCAAATGTTGAGGTGACTGGATACAATCGATTACAGTGCTATATTACACCTTCTGATCAGTGCATTTGGGCTAGATGTTGGCAGATGTTCTACATTTACAAGCAATTCTAGAACACAGAATGGGAGGTCATGTCATCAATGCATGGTTGGAACTGACATAAAATCGATAGCATTGTGAAAATGAGGGGTAGGATAGGTATAAATTGACTGAATATACACAAAAATGTGGGAAAATTGAGAAAGTACTTGCGTATCTTCTGGTTGGCACAGAGAAATTTGTACATGGGGACAAGTTTGCGGCACCAAGAGGGATCCGAGAAAACATCGATATGGAGGTGAAGGGAGTCAGGAAAGAAGCCAATTTTTTTTTCCAGCGATGCAACATTATACTGTATGTCTATTGAGGTACGAGTGATACATGTGAGCTGACTACTGTATTTGACGCTTTTCGGGAACACAGAGAACTATCTGACTCTAAACGTACATGCATCTGCGTCAAAGGATGACAAAGAGTGGATGGGGTGATCGATTGAGACGGAGCTGTAATGAGGTACGATTTAATGGTAGGCTGATGGATTCTAGAGATGGAGAAATTGCTGTAGGTCAATTTTTCCACTGTTCTGTCAGGATACATCAGTCTTGTGGCATAGCTTGTGTTCTACTCGTATACAGCCACGTGTTCTGTATGTGGTTTAAAGCACTGTCCACTTGCGACCGTTAACGGTAAACCTGTCGATCATCAGAGGACTTCCATGTTATGTGTGATGAAATTACACATTCCTCTAAACGAACTATGATTTTTGGAATGTACTTCATCCCCCTGTCGCATCTTGGGTGTAAAATCTAGACTTCAGCTCATAACTAAGTTAGCGATAGGTGCTTGTGAGGCACTGCAATCCCCATGTACACATTTATGACAGATGTGAGATTTACAGAATTACTGGCGGAATGACTTGTAATTTTCACATGTCGGACGCTGCTGCTATGCATTTTTCTGTTTCCTTGTAAGAGGTATTCCCTGTTACTAACCATAATCGTTTCACACAAAGCCAATGTTTTAAGGAAGTAGTTTTTTCGTTGTACGGTTCGATAACATAGTTTATCGTAGAGAAACTGGGAAGAAGGATGTTTGTCATCCGCTTGAAATATATTTCTTATTTTGGAATATTAACAGCGCTACATTCCATATGACTGATACGTCGGAAACGCAAGCGATCTAACATTATAGCCCGTATTAAGTGCGGAACATTGTAGCCTTAGAAGTGCGTGTGTTTATGTTCTCTCTTATCAGTACCTTCCAGGTACTGATTCTAGACTCTGGAATAATACTTTAAAATTGATAGCCTGGTTGATTTGCTTAAAAATGCTTCGATCTCCATCCGCCTGGATCTCCATCACCCATAAAAATCACCTGTTTCTTGTTCTTCTTAACCGTCTGCTGTTACATCACTACTCTTTGAAATCTGTTACTAAACATCGATAAGGGGTGCTAACCTCCTCGACATGGGTGCATTTGGAGAAATATCTTGTACTTGTATGGCTGAGGACTTGGCTAGTTGCATTCATTCACGAGACATGGAATGTACCTGTCTATTTATGGTCGATCGCAGATTAAATCGGTAACGGTGTTGAAGGGCGGGTTGGTCAATGACAGTGCGAGGGGGGTCTTTCAGTATCTAATTTTACCCTAAGACTGTGAGAATGCTCTGTGACTCCCATCAGCATAGAGATATATCGTAAATTAAGCACTATGTTCGAAGTGTTAGAAATATAGAGAGAGCTGTCTGATATACTTTGATGGTGGATGTGTTTGAGAATTAACAATGTATGGACATACTGCACAGTCATCTATCCACATTCACAATGATACTCGCAAAGTGGGGAGGGTGTGGTTTAGCTATGATACTGAAATTGGGAAACATGCTGTCACATCATTGGTCGGTGTAGAAACTACTGTAAAATTGGTAAAATTGTTCACACAATCAACTGTAATGCTTATTATTTCAGTACATAGGGGGTGTCTTTTCCATCCCATCTGTCCACTGGTGCGATGTTGGTTACCACATAATGACTGACTTACATCGCTTGTTTCAGTTGGATTCAAATGGTTCAAATGGCTCTGAGCACTATGGGACTCAACATCTTAGGTCATAAGTACCCTAGAGCTTAGAACTACTTAAACCTAACTAACCTAAGGACATCAAACACACCCATGCCCGAGGCAGGATTCGAACCTGCGATCGTAGCAGTCCCGTGGTTCCGTACTGCAGCACCAGAACCGCTAGACCACCGCGGTCGGCTTTCAGTTGGAGAGAGAGTTTCGGTAGAGGGACAACACCTTCTGGGGACGCATAGCACCGAAACAGTGATCACGTACATGACTGCAATATGAGGAATCAGTAGAAACCGAACATGGAGCCATGAGCTATTCCGTCACTGTGACAGTGATCACGTACATGACTGCAATATGAGGAATCAGTAGAAACGGAACATGGAGCCGTCAGCTATTCGGTCACTGTGACAGATGAGTTTGAATGTAGACGTCGTCAATCACTTTCGGACAGCAGTTTGGAAACTCTCCACAATGCCGCCAAACTCTTCCAGTTTCCTTATGTTGTAACTGTCTTTTATTTAAAATCATCCAGTGTGTGTGGTATGTTATGGTAGGCGCAGTCACATGATTTACGCAGTGCGATGTCTAGTTTTCTGCGAGAGGCAATGGATCAGAACACGTTAATGTCAGTTTAGAACCTGACACAGACCTAGAAGCCGTGGTGGAAAAACAAAATGTATGGCAGTGTACAAAGCGTGTTACACCAGAAAAAAACAATGTTTCAAACAACGACACAGGATCACAGGGAGTGTCTCTTGCGACTTACAGTATAGTCTGTGGGATACGGTCATCCTCCTACAGAATAGGTGATGAAACTTTTAACTGGTCTGTGGAGTGGATCAATACCTGAATATTTAAAAGGATCATCACATGTGCTCAAATCTGGCATGCTTGGAGTATTTGTTTTCTAAGTATGGGAGGAGAGAGATGCGGTAAAAGTCTTATCGAGTTCTCTATTGGATGATGTTAGTGGAGCTTTTATAGTTCGTAATTTTTCTCTGGCGGATGGAGCAGAATAATGATGATAAAATGTTGGGGTGATAGATGTGAATGGGCCCTGTGGGATATGGGTCTATAGTATCTTCTTGTAGTTTGGAGAAGCACCACAACGCAGTAGCAAAATCGACGTCCTTCACCCAGTTCCCATACTGTCTTTTATACTACCTCATGTTGCAGGAGTAGGCGTCATTTCCGTCGAATGGTGAAAACACAATTCTGTCCCAGAAACTCAGCTTCGCCTGTTTCTACATGAGTTGCAGAAGGTGGTAGATATAGCTTTCTCCGACTTCTACTCAATTCTGTCTTACATTAGAACAATCACATGTGCAAAGCTACAGGGATGGTAGTGCAGAGTCTGAAGGGCATTTGCAAGATGCATAGGGGCTACCTAAAACCATGTTGGAATTTTACTGTAGCAGATAGGTTCGAGAGAGATGGCTCCTTTCGAGATATGAGAGTGCCAGAATTATGATTCACTGGTGGCTGTAATCATTAATGGACTTGTCCATAGGCTCCAACGCAGATATGTGTTTGAATGGAAAGACTTGATTCAAAATCAAAGACATCATTGCTACTGAAAGTGTAGCACTGGAGATCTGAAAAGCTAGTGTACATTTATTATGACATCAATCATCACACCATCTACTACTATTTGTGATCCTTCTCAATCAATCATCGCCTATAACTAGGATAATTCTGTCTACGGGTTCTTGGTGCGCAGCGCTGGTGACCTGTGAGGGGATGGTTCACGTTTCCCGTTAACAGTAGGAGCTATCCGAATGGAAAGGTCTGTTTTGAGTGTAGGAATGTAACTCATTTAACCGCACAGTCCTCTAGACGGCCAAATGGCGGACTAATACTTGGTATGTGTTGGATAGCTTTTGTGATAGCATGGAAATCCGAGAAGATTCAACATGGACATGTGTTTGCACTCGACCATTATTCCCTCCCATGCAAATTGTTTGGCTGACTGCTTCTTAACATTCTGCATCTTTATTTAGTTGAGAGAACATAGATTGTGGTGTGTGCATCTAGCAGGTGAAAGACAGGTGGAATACATGTTTGCTGGTTCTCTAGACATGAGAAACACCTTAGATGACTTTGTAAACTATAGGAATGATTCGGAATCTGTTACATCACTGACATCGGTATTTGCGAGTAGAAATATCAGTTTCCTCTATTTTTTTCGAGTTCTCACGTAAAGGTCTTCGCAGACAGGATAAGTTTCTAGTTACTCTATGGTTTACAGCATGCTCCACCTAGCTAAAGTTTAGGATTTCTAGAAAAATAATTTCCCATCTATATCTTCTGAATTATGTCGTGCAAGCGATGCTGCTATTAAAGCGATATTGCTGTGTGCTTGATATTGAGAAGTTCTGCGAAAATGGTATGATATTCTAGTAAACCATGCAAAATTACACATGTTCTTGTAATCCCAGAGTCTGGATATGAGTGTAGAAAAGCAAGCAAGCAGCGAAGTCAGGTCCGGATCAGAAACAGTAACGAGTTTGTGCTGAGGGGGGAAACGAGCTCGTCTTTGCACAACAGTTCTGAGACTGACTTTGACCCACTGAGGGTGCACTGGTCATGCTTTAGAATGGATGACCACCCGACCTCATGGGAAATATCTAGTGTCGTGAGTATACCTACTGTGCAGGTGCTTATGCTGTCTGTCTTCACGGTATATGTATGAATGATGTAAAAGGGGTGATTTTGGATGGGGCAGGATATGAATTGTATGTTTACTAGATCGACGCGGTACACAGTGATATGTTGCTGGGTTGGAGATCGGTTTCACACTCTAATATTCAAGCTCCTGTCCTCAATGGGAGAGCAGTGTACTTGAGTAAGAGTCTTTCTGTGTTTGACGATCTGTAGGGCACTTTGCAAGGTTTAATTGTCAGTGCAATATGGAGATCTGTGTAAAATGGTTTTTTGCCCCTGAAAGTCTCGTCTGCAGAAAAAAAAGAAATGGTGGGTGGTGCTTCCACACTGGTTGCATCTGTAGTTCGATGGGTAAATTCGATAAGAGCCACTCATAATCATTCATTCACAAGACATCCTTTGTGCTGGGATATAGGAGTTTCTACATAGCGGTGAGAACGTTATCGGCACCCCTAAGTGTACCCTAAATTTTCCTTGTTGTTCTATCGATAGTGATGTTGATACATTACACCAACCTGCGTTGCTGATGTCTTTCCAAGCATTATGTCCCCAGGTGCGGTATTCATTATCACACATAGTGCCAAATGCCTGTCCTTCATAACACTTGTTTGAGAGAATCTTGGCAGGATGCAGCACTTTCCAGAAGTGCTGATTCGAAGACTTTGCCAGATAATTTCCTAGGAATGAGGAGAATCGAGACATATAGCCAGTGTGAGTGTAGGCATACCATAATTTTTTCAGGCGCTGTACAGATATAAAAGATAACTGCACTGTTTGCCTGAAATTCATATATGTTCCAGTGCAAAGTTACTGTGACTTATGTCGTGGCATGATCAGACAAAATGTGTGTGTGCCTTATCGTGAGGCATGTATAGATTCAGCACATTGATAACTGTGAGGGTATGTGAGAGATTTTTACATGGAAAATTATGTGTTCTCTAGATATTGAGATCCGTTACAGAACCACAGCTGTCAAGCCGAGACGTTACCTGGATGTCGATTGGTGTCAGACTGTAGCAGCAATCGTAATATTTAATTGTAGTTACACTGGTAAATATGTTCCTGGCTCCAAATATACTTGTGAGTCTTGTATGTATTTGATGATCTGTAGACAACTTTCGCAGCAGGTTTTAACTGCCAGTGCAATATGGCAATGTGTAGAAAATAGTTTATTGCCACTGAAACTCTCGTCTGCAGAAAAAAAGGGCAGACAGTGGTGCTCCCACACTGGCAGGAGCAGCAGTTTGAGGGGTAAATTCAGTGAAGGATGGGCTGTTCCATTGGGATTGCTGGGAACAATGCACCCTGTGCTATTCTGGGAAGCATTGCAACATCTTTCAGCGCTTGACCCACACCACAGCTATGCATCATCTCGCAAGCAATGGTGTCTAGGTAAACTCGTATTTGGACGGGAATTTCTTGGGTGTCAAGTAAGAAAGGGATGCCGCTGTCTCATGGTTGTGGTCTCGAACTGATGCCTGTGCGTTGCTGGGCAGCTGATGGCCGTGTCGCCACTTTGCAGGGCACGCCAGTGCACCTGGACCCCATCATCGGCGTCGGGCGATGGGTGGCCGGATGTGCTTTTTATTAGCGACCTTTTGTTTAAACTATATTCCATCAATTTCGCCAACCAATAGGATCCTGCAAATTAAGAGAAACTACCACATACATGTGAAGAATACCGATTTGCAAAAAATTTTTATATCAACATGGTGTTAGAGGCACAATAATTAAGGGGAGGGTGTGTGTGAGCGGGTGACATGGAGCAGAACAGCAGGTTAAGTGCAGAACAACAGGTTAATTTGCATAATTTTAATGTAAAATGCAGTACAATAGTGGGTGACAAAGAAGAATGTGCCAGAAATGGCGTTCAAAAGCATGTTAAATTCGAAAAGTATATCAGAAAATTGGAGTAGGACATAACTAATTACTTAATTTGGTATCAAAGGCAGTACAATAGTTTAAGGAAATGGGGGTGACAAGGAAAACCACTTAACAGGATAACAGGTTAAGTGCCAACAAAGGCACAAACATTAGGTTAAGACACACAGAGTACAGTGCTGAACATTGGGTTATGCAACATGTTTGCCCCATGTAATTGCTTCTTACAAGACCTACATGTTTCCAAACAGCAGAGAATGATGAGCAAGAGAAATCCAACCCCACAAACTGAATTTTTTCTAAATAAACAATATACCCTTAAATTTCCTGTTATGAGATTCTTCCTCTCCACCACCACCTCCAGGGTTATGTTACGGAAGGGATGATAGTGCCCTCTGGTGGCAGGACTGTGTACTAGGTCAGTTGGTCTCTGGACCTTGAGATGAACACACTTGATGGTGGTACTGCTTCTAATTGCTTAAATAAATACTGAAAATGAAGACCTACATCCAGCACAGGCAGAGTCCTTTTCCCACCAATACCTAGGAAGTGGTGGCGCTTGGATGTCTTAGGTTAGTGGAGGTAGCCAAAGTGCCCTTTTTTCCCACCATTTTCTTAGGGTAGTGGAGGTAGCCATGGTGTGTTTCATTGTCCTGATGGAACTGGAACTTACCACCATTTTCTGGGTGGTGTGTGTGTGGGGGGGGTGTTTACCAGTGGGTGAGAGGTAGTTAAATGATCAATTTAATTAAGTAGCCAATCAAAGTGATAAGAGTGAGAGGAGCTATTCCAATAACTCAGACCTGAATGTGTATCTGTAGCAGCGAGTGGGGGAATGGTTGGGGGGGAGGGGGGGCAGGGTGTGGGGGGGACAATAGAATAAGTGCTTGTCAATCTGGAGGAAATGGGGATGACGGAAAACCACTTAACGGAACATTAGGTTAAGTACCTGACAATCAAAGAATAACAGTAGGTTAAGTACCTGTCAATCAAAGGAGAACAATAGGTTTGCCCCTGAGTGCATACCTGCCCCTGATGTAGGCAACCCACACTAACGAAATGCACTCATGTTTTTGTTGCCCCCCTACTGAGGGATGGAGGTTTCCTGAGTGGTTGGGGGATGGGTGGGGTTGAGGGGAGGTTTCTCAGGACAGATCATCCGTAGGGGGTCATAATCCACTTAGCAGAACAGTAGGATAATGACCTTTCAATCGTAAGAGCACAATAGATTTTCTCCTGAATGAATGCACCAACACGAAGGTTGCCCATTACTAGTGTGATCCCATGTTGACCAATCGACGTCGTCGATTACGACTGCAGTATGCAAGGGGTAAACAAGGGCGGACCGTGAATCAGTGGAGAGGCGTCGCCTTGTACGAATGAATAACGTTTTTTGTTCCATCAGGTCAATGCTCTAGTCTGCATATGCCATCATTTAGGCGAATGGCTACTCGAAACATGCACCATGCCACAAACGCAGGCAGCTGGGTGCAGTGTTGTGCTATGAGAGACATTCAACTGGCCTTCCATGTGCTCAGTGGTAGTAATCTATACTGTGACAGCTGTGTACTATGCAAGCATTATTGCTGACCATCTGCATCCCTTGATGCTTGGTGTCATCCCTGATGGCGATAACATCTTCCAACAGGATGACGATTTGTGTCAAAAGGCCAGAATCGTGCTGCGTTGGTTGATGAGCGTGATTTTGAACTTATGTTGTATCCTCACAACCAAATTCGTGTGATATAAATCTGCTGGAATACATCTGAAATGATATCATGCGCACAGCTTGGCGCCCTTAAACTATCGGCCGTTAATATATGGGAACTCCGTGACCTTTGCGAAGACATCTGGTGCCACCTACCACTAGAAACCTACCATGGGCTTGTTGAAGGTATGCTACATAGAATAGCTGCTGTTCAACATTCCAGAAGTGTACCGACATCTATCAAGCAAATGATCATAATGTTTTGGTATATCATTGTCTTTCTGTGTGACAAAGATTTTGAGATGAGGCAGTTGCAGGTCGAATAAATTCTGATGTTTCGTCTGGCCTTGCCCGAAATGTAGAAGTCACAGTAATATTTTATCTTTGTATCTGGTATAGTGAATTGACACAGCTGTAGTTTGTTTGGAGAGGTGAGAACAAATCGGAACACGACGTCCGTGTCCTTTATATGCATATGTGTATCAAAATCTCTCTACACATGACTAAGCCTCTGCACTCGCATTTTCTGTCAGCTGTAGTGCTTAATATCCGTCGTAAATCGTGCCAAAACGTCTAGGTATTTCAAATAGCCCACCAACGTGATGCTTGATTTTCGACACACTGCTAACTGGAGGGGTTGTATAATCTTAGAAGTGTGATCGAACACGCACCTAAAGTTCTCGATGGCAGCATAAGCATCATACAGGGTGACAATTATTGAACTATGTGAAATAAACTGGTCATAACTTCCGAAAGATTTGAGTTAGGACCTTCAAACTGCACGGTTGGATGCGGGGCGTGATGGGAATTTGTATGCGCTGTGTGGTTTGGGTTAGCAATGAAGCTCACTTTCATTTGGGTGGGTTCGTCAATAAGCAAAATTGGCGCAGTTGGGGGACTGAGAATTCGCATTTCGCGATAGAGAGGTCAGCGGGTGACTGTGTGGTGTCCTGTGTACAGTCACGAAATAACCGGTGCGATATTGCTTGATGGCACAGTGACTACCGAACGGTACGTGAAGGTTTCGGAAGATGATTTCATCTCCATTATACAAAATGACCCTGATTTGGACAAGACGTGGTTCATGCAAGACGGAAATCGACTCCATCGAAACAGGAGAGGCCGAAGGAGCCCTCTGGGGGCCGTATTATGACTCTGGGGAGCTCTGCTGCCTCTGGAACACTGTGTCCCGGTTTCGATTCCCGGCTGGGTTGGGGATTTTCTCTGCCCGGGGACTAGGTATTTGTGTAGTCCTCATGATTTCACCATTATCATCATCAGTCGTGACAGTGACTACATTGGATTGTGAAAAAATTGGAGTGTGTAAAAACTGGGTCTTTGTACAGGCGCTGATGACCGCGCAATTGAGTGGCCAACAAACAAACATCATCATAATCATCTGGGGTACCCAGAGGCCACTGGCATGGGCCTCGATTGGACACCGTATTCTCCGGAACTGAACACATGCGACTCCTTTTTGTGGGGCTATATTAAAGACAGGGTGTACAGCAATAACCCCAAAACCATTGCTGAGCTGAAAGCAGCCATTCAGGAGGTCATCGACAACACCGATCTTCTGACGCTTCAGCAGGTCATCCAGAATTTCGCTATTCGTCTGCGTGATATCGTCGCCAATTATGGCAGGCATGTCATAACCTAAATCCGAATATCTGTAGTGACATTTACATGTTGAATAAAGTGTGTGCACGCCGTAGTTTGTAACTAATATACGTTTTTCTCATATAGTTCAATAATTTTCACTCTGTAAAGAAACCAGGCATTCTGCAGTGGAGATAAAAAAATGTCTAGCCGAAAGAAGGGAATGGTTGCCAGTGGTGGTCTGTACATCGCTGCAACGCAACCCCCACAAAAAGGAGAGATACTATAGAGGATGTGGGAATTTCAGAAGATGGCTTTCCATTGCTGACCTTTTAATATACAGCGGTTCGACAAAAATATGGAAACACCAAAAACGCACCACATTAGTTTGCCTAAACCGGTGTAACAAAATCGTTGGCGTCCAAAGCAGCTTCCAGTTTCTCAGAATGCATAAATACATCTCCTGTATGGGTTTCAAGAGAATATTGTAGCCGCGCGGGATTAGCCGAGCGGTCTTGGCGCTGCAGTCGTGGACTGTGCGGCTGGTCCCGGCGGAGTCCTCCCTCGGGCATGGGTGTGTGTGTTTGTCATTAGGATAATTTAGGTTAAAGTAGTGTGTAAGCTTAGGGACTGATGACCTTAGCAGTTAAGTCCTTTAAGATTTCACACACATTTGTACATTTTTGAACAGAATATTGTACCTTTCTTCCTGCAAAACGGTGGCAAGTGCAGTTAACGATAATGGAGGTAGACAGCCATCATGCATTCTTCTCTCCAAAGTAAGACACAAAGGATCAATAATATTGCGTCCTTGTGACTGTGGTGGCCAAGGGAGACGCGACAATTCACCGTCGCACTTACAAAACCAGTCCTGGACGGTGAGAACTGTGAGGACAAAGGCTCATTCAACTTGGAACACAGCAGCAACTAACATTGTACCATGGGATAAAGCCGATCAGCCAAAATGGTCACAGAATCCTTGGCAGTAATGCGACATTGCAAAGAAATCTCGAGGCTCATAGAATCTCACGATATGGCTGCCCAAATGATCAATGAACCCCCGCCATGTTTCAGTCTTGGGACGTAAACTCGGCCAGAAGTTGGAAACAATGTGCAACAAGATTCATCCGACCAAATTACTTTCTTTTGCTCCATAGTCCAGGTTTAATGGCTTCGGCACCATGTTAGTGGTTTTGGAATTCCAGCTCGCGCTGCAATACTTCTGGACCATCATTCGTGTTGTTTTGGTTTTGACAAGGTTCACGAGTGTGACATTCAGTTCTGCGGTGACGTTTGCAGGTGTTGTCCTCTTATTTTTCGTCACAATCCTCTTTAATGACTCTCTGTTACCATTATTCGAGACACACTTTCCGCTTTCCCTATATCTGGCATACATCTTCGATATGGTGCCTCCTGAAACACCAAACAGTTCGGCTACCTTGGTTACTGAAGCACCCACCATATCAACACCAACAATTTTTCCACGTTAGAATTCACTAAGCTCCGACATATCTCACTCACGACCGACTACACAGAACACTGTTCTGACCACGACTGACATATTAAGGAAATTGCACAGGTGCCGTTCGTGGTGAAATACAAGAGCACAACTTGCAGGGTTGGCTAGCATCTGCATTTATGATCAAGCATGCGTTTCTCACGCTCTTTCAATGTTTTTTTCCAGTCCCTGTATGGGTTATACCGGGGTAGAGAGAGAGAGAGAGAGACAGAGATAGTGTATAGGTTGTGGAGCTAACCACCAGGACCCATTCATTTGAAGCATGTAGCCGGATAATAAAAGCCTCAGTAGGACCTCAAAGCACCATTGTTTGACCTGAGAGGAAAATTGCACACCCAGCCTATGCTTTAGCCCGCTACAAGGATAGAGATAATATTCAGAATAAAGGCACTTTTAGAAGACAGAGCTAACAAATGTACACATCCTCCGGATAGTACCCCTAGAAAAGAGAAACAACACTAGAAAACGTGAAGAACGTATGATTTTAAGTTTGATGTCAGATTTGGCCAAGGTTTTACTGAGAGTGATGGATGCAGAGCATATAGCAAGCTCAACAGCATCATGGGAGAAGAGCAGTACGTTTTCAGAAATGGGGTACGCACTAGACAAGCACGATGCTTACTACGAGTCCTAGGAATGAGGCACATTAAAAAGAATAGGAAGATTCGTGTTCTTTTTATTGATTGGGAAACGGTCTTGGTAGGATAATGGTGGTTAGATTCACGGTTTTTCTGAGAGACTACAGCATCGATTGATGAGAATTAAAACTGATCACGGAGTTACGTCTTACGGAAAAATTCAGAGGCAGGGTTAGTGGAGAACTAACGAAGGTAATAGGAATCGGAGTAACAAGAGAATTCAGGTAGGGATGTTGCTTCTTATCTGTTCTGTTTAGCATCTGTTTAAAAGAGATCATGGCAGAGGGCATGGAAGGAATGAGAGAAGTGTATCTAGGAGACGAAAGGGCAGAGCGTATACGTTTTGCTGGCGACGTTGTGGTGTTCATGGTACCCAAAAAACTTCTTAAAGAAATGAGAATTCAGAATGAAAATAAATAAGAAAGAACCGAAAGTTGATTCTGGTAGGAAAAGGAGACAAGGCCAAATTCGTGATAGATGGACAGTAACTAGAACAGGTGGCAAGATTGGAGTACTTGGTAAATATTAGGAGAATGTCAGGAGCGGCACAGACATATTAGAAAGCATTGTGACAGTTGAAAGAGAACTTAATAAAAAGAGGAAAATATTGGCAAAATGCTACAAATGAAGCATAGGTTCGTATGAGGCAGAGAGCTGGAAAAAGAAGGCTGGAGGCACTGGAAATGTGATTATGAGGAAGACTAGTGTGTGTGAGTGAGGAAGGCAGGGCATGGAATGAGGAGGTGTTGAGAAAAGTTTGGAAAAACGTAAATCTCTTATATACCATAAGGTAAACGATGACAAAATTGGCTAGGTTACATTTTGAGAAGGCAGTGCTTACTCCAGCAGGAGATTCAAGGGATGGTAAAGAGCAATAGAAGGAGAGGGCGAGAAAGAAAAAGATAGCAGCTGATGGACAGTGGGAGGCAAAAGAGCGATAACTGTGGTGAATTGAATAAAAAGGCGCAAGACAGGGAGAGGTGGACATGCCACAAGGCAAAATAACTACTCATGATGGTCGCTCATAGGGTTTGCAGGTATCAGAGAAAATTTAACTCATAATAATGAAGGAATTCTTTCGGAGAGGACCTGTCTTGGTGTGTGTGTGTGTGTGTGTGTGTGTGTGTGTGTGTGTGTGTGTGTGTATGTGTGTGTGTGACAAAAAGGAGTATTGGGCAACAGTTACAAATGACACTATTAAATAATTAATTTAGCGAGAAGAAGTATCTGAATTTTCCAATCAGATGTATGGGCACACGCGTGCGAAACTTTGCACGACTCTAGGAGAGAGACCCTCCTACTAACTGACACTTCGGTACTAGCCTTCAGATGAGACACTTTTCTGTCACACCTCATAGGAGGCATATCAACGTCTGCTGAGAAGTACAGGAAATATTAGCTAGCGTGCGTAAGCGACTGCCAGCCAGAGCCACTGCCGCCAGCTCTAGAGGTCTGGTATCACCAAGACCATCACCACCCCAAAAGCCCCTTCTGGAAAGGCCAGAAGTCACAGAACGCCAACTCTCCACCCTGCCTTATCTGGTAAAACGTACACTTATCGTCCTCAGTCCTTATGTAGCATATATGTCAAATCCAAATTATATTTTTTCTTTCTCAGGAAAGAAACTAAACTCTCTGTGCCTGATAGTAGCATATACTTTAATCGCATCACTTGTTTTCATTTCTGTATTTTTCCAGGAACTGGCAGAATCCGTTTAAAGAAAGCTGTTTATCCAGTATCAGCATATCTTCGAGAAATAAAAAGAAATTTATATTTTTTAAGTAATTTTGGAATCGGATGTGTTTACAACACGCTGTAATAAACTAATATATTCTACACTATCGAATAAGTGATTGTGTATCTCATGGCAAAAATACAGCTACATTTTTTTTTTCGATGTAGCACTGGGACAACCTTCGGCAACGACCTATAGATGTACATTTCAGTGGCACTGTTTTCGAAATTTTTAGGTATTTAACATTGATTTTCTGTGTTTAATATTGAGTTTTTTGAGCATTTCCGCCGGCCGCTGTGGCCGAGCGGTTCTAAGCCCTTCAGTCCGGAACCGCGCTGCTGCTACGGTCGCAGGTTTGAATCCTGCCTCGGGCATGGGTGTGTTTGATGTCCTCAGGTTAGTTAGGTTTAAGTAGTTCTATGTCTAGGGGACTGATGACGTCAGATGTTAGCCGCGCCGGATTAGCCGAGCGGTCTTACGCGCTGCAGTCATGGACTGTTAGGCTGGTCCCGGCGGAGGTTCGAGTCCTCTCTCGGGCATGGGTGTGTGTGTTTGTCCTTAGGATAATTTAGGCTAAGTAGTGTGTAAGCTTAGGGACTGATGACCTTAGCAGTTAAGTCCCATAAGATTTCACACACATTTTTGCACCTCAGATTTTAAGTCCCGTATTGCTTGGAGTCATTTGAACCATTTGTCCTAAAACTGTGGTAAACCAAACATAAAAAGTACTGTTGTAATCTTATTGTGCCCCATAACAATTCATTGGCCACCGTCATAAACTTTTCATTCATAAAACCTAAGCTAAGAACTGAGGAGGTTAAGCATTCCGTCGTAGTCCATGTGCCGATGTTTCAATCGTCTCAGAGTAACAATAACTACCAATTTGTCACTGTTCTCTTATGTTAATAGCAGCGATTGAATAATATCAATCATATTGTAATTGTTTTTCATAAACGATAACTGAAAGTACCTGACTGTGGTCCAAACGGAACATGTAGTACAGATAAAGCTACTGTAATATAACAGAAGTACATTCCTGCAGCTGGTGTCCCTAATTAGTTTATTTCCTAAATTAATTCCACATGCTGCACTCAAGTGCAGTTATCTTATACTAATAATTGGCTTTAAAATGCGAGATCTTAACTTAACTGAAAACCCATCACTGAAACAGTTTCTGTTCGTTACTAGCTGAGAAATCTGGCGTTGCCCGGGTGATTATCTATTGTTGTGCCCGAGACTTCGTAATGTGGAATTTATTTTTGACTTACAAAGCTTCTTTCTCTTCAACACTTGAAGTAGCATGATTGGGGACATGAGCGAAGAGCTTGTTTACTTCACTTGCTTGTAGATAGCCCCGTAGAGTTGGCCATGCGAAAAACAACTGACACTACGGTCCACGCCCGCAAAACTCAGCTTCTGGCCTTGTGCTTTGTTTACAGTCATGGCATAACGTAAGCTCACTGGGAACTGTACACGTCTGAAGTGAGCTGGTAAATTATTTGCAATAAGTGGGATTCGGGATATAAAAACTCGCTCGCGTGTGCGACTTCCTGTCAAAATTTCAGGTTCTATAATTTGACGTGGGAGAAAAGTAACTTTAAGCCACTCACTGAAGGGTTCTGAGAAGCGATATAAAGCATGACACTCTCGATCAGAGTTACGTCGCACTTCACCTTCAGAAGGAGTTTCCAAAGAGCGAGTTAAGGCCTGATATTCTCGAGCCGCAGTAAATCTCACCTCACGATTTTCATGGGATACTTGAGACGGCATAGTCTTCAGACTTTTAGGCGTTCTGGTGTATTCAGAAAGACTCGACCTTTTTCTAAGCACTTTTATTCGTAAGCAAAACAAAATAAGAATGTAATGAATAGGTGCGCAAATCACAAAGCAAGCATAATAAATTCGTTTGCCCCAGCAAAAAATATAAATAAAACCTATCGAAGGAAGGAACGCTATAATGTTAACTTTTTAATTCATTAAGTGGAATCAGTAAATCCGTATATCCTAGCCAAGTAAATTCACTGTTAGTTTGTGTGTGCTAAATTAAGATTGTGGCACTTAATTGTGCTACTGACGAAGACTTCCGAAAATGCATCCGTCACTGAGTTAAACGTCGTCTGTTGGATCTTTGGTGTACTACAAAACTAACAGCGCTATTTATTAGTTCTTTGGTGTTCTACGCCGTGATGATTAAAGTACGAGTACTAAGATGAGCAGACGATTTTAGATAAAGTTTTAAATTGCGATAACTTGTTCTCAGTGTTTTGATTTTGATGAAATAGATTCTATATGTTACCTCAAGCTATGCTCAAGTTACCTGTGAAACCTCCATGAAAATTTGTCTATTAATTTTGGGGAGAAGTGTGTTCAAAGTGACTGACACGACGGTTTTAGATAAAAATTTAAATCACGAGTCTTTTTCCCCTGATCCGGTTTTCATTAAATAAAACCTACAAGCTGACTCAAGGTACTCTGAATTTACCTGTGAAAAACCCATGACAATTCGTCTATTAGAATTGGAGATTAGCGTGTTTAAACAGACACATACGACGGTTTTAGATAAAATTTTAATTATGATTTTTTTGTGATTCAGTTTTGATAAAATAAAGCCAGCAGGTTGCCCCAACTTACGTTCAAGTTACCTGTGGAAACCCCATGAAAATTCGTCTAGTAGTTTTAGAGAGTGGTGTGTTCAAACACACAAACCAGCAGTTTCACAGTTTTATCATTAGCGTACAGTATGAGTCAAAACATTATGATCATCTGCTTAATAGCTTATTTGTCCATCTTTGGAAAGAAATACATCACTGATACTGCAGATCAGGGATCCGACAGTTCGTTGGTAGATTTGTGGAGGTAAGTGGCAGTAGATGTACTTCGCATAAATAACGGGCCGCTGATTTGCGTACACGGTAATGGCGCTTGATAGCGACCCACATGGGTTCCATAGGATTTACATCAGGCGAATTTGGTCGCTGAGACATCAAAGTGAGTTCACTATATGTTCCTCAAACCACTGTCGCACGTTTCTGGCTCCGAGACACGAGCAATTCAAATGGTTCTGAGCATTATGGGACTTAAAATCTGAGGTCGTCAGTGCCCTAGAACTTAGAACTACTTAAACCTAACTAACCTAAGGAGATCACACACATCCATACTTGAGGCAGGATTCGAACCTGCGACCGTAGCGGTCGCTCGGTTCGAGACTGAAGCGCCTAGAACCGCTCGGTCACAGCGGCCGGCCCACGAACAATTGTACTGCTGAAAGATGACATCGTTGTGGGGAAGACATAAAGCAAAAAGGGATGCAGATGATTCGCAGCTATTAGCGTGTCTTCGATTACCACGACAGATCCCATGTAAACACAGGAGCATGTCTCCCATAACATAACATTGATCCCACCAGCCTGAGTCCATGTACGTTTCGAGCCGCTGTTCACCTCGATGACGAAGTTTGTGGTCACGACCGTCGATCTAATGTAGCAAAATTGTGATTCACCCAAAGAGCCGAACGTTTCCATCGATCGACAGTCGAATCCCGATGGACCCGTGTCCACTGTAATCATAACTGACGATGTCGTTTGGTCAACATGTGAACACGTAGGGATGGTCTGCTGTGGAGCTCTATATTCAACAATGTACGATAAACGATGTGCTCCGAAACACTTGTGCGTGCACTGGCATTGTGCTCTTTCGGAAGAGATGCCACAATTCACGATCTATCCTACTTTACAGAGCAGACAAACCACTGAAACTCACGTTCTATGAAGAGTCGTAGACGTCCAACCATTTTGCATCTAGTGGTAGTTTCATTATCCTTCTACCTCTTTTCATAGATACTCACGACAGTAACTCGTGGACATTCGACCAGCTTCCCTATTTCCGAGATACTCATTCACTGGTTCTCCGTAATAATAATAATCCGCCCTTTGTCAAAGCCACTTATCTCAATGGATTTCCCCGTTTGCAGCGCGTATCTTCGCTAGGGTGGTGCCCCGTCCGTGTCTGCTCCGCTTACTTTTGTTCGGTTCTAGGCGCTTCAGTCCGGAACCGCCGACTGCTAAGTTCGCAGGTTCGAATCCTGTCTCTAGCATGGGTGTGTGTGATGTCCTTAGGTTAGTTAGGTTTCAATAGTTCTAAGTTCTACGGAACTGATGACCTCAGATGTTAAGTCCCATAGTGCCCACAGCCATTTGAACCATTTTTACTTTTGTTACTGCGTCACGTGCCCACAACGCCACCAGGCGCCATCCAACGTCGCGGTGGACAGTAGTCATAATATTTTGCCATTAATTGCTCTGTCAGGTGTTGAACAGTCACCTATCTTCATGAATCCCTTAAGAAATCTCGCAGCAGTGCGGTCATAATAGGATGATTTTGAACTAAACGCCAATTAGAACTGATTGAGCCCAGAAATATATTTTGATTATTGACAAAAACTTTGCAGTCCAGTCGGAATCATGGCTTTTAACACTAACCCGTTTTCCTCGCATGAAAGGTTTATAGGTCTTATATTGTGACAGTTCTATCGAACTCACCAGCTGTCCTTACAGAAGACTTACGTGACGATTTTACGGACTCGTGCAATACAGGATACGGAACCCGGAAGCTAACTCTGTTGCAGATATATGAGCCCAGTATTATACAGTTGTCGCGAGGACTCCTTGTCGCGCTCTCTCGAGTCAGGAGCAAAATATGAAAGTCTAGTGATTTATAACACCCCGAGCTGGACGGGTGCGTGCTGTAGGTGTCGCCAAAACACGGCTCGCGGGGCAGATGCGTCTGCAGCCGTTGCGTGTGTTGATTTATCGCCCAGCACGCCGCAGAGCTAGCAAAGACGCACGGCGGCTGCGTCCAAAGATTACATTCATTTTTCATCCGCACTTGCGGGATCCGGGCCTCTCAGCTGTCTGGGTACAACTTTTCTTATTTTGCACGACTTCAACGTCCTTGGGGACAGATTTGGGACACTCTTCTACGCTTCTACACCCATAAAAGCAATTCTCTCATTCAGAATCGAAGTTCTTTTTCTTTCTTTATGATAACAGGCGGCGAGTGTCCCTCAGAGTGCCCCAGGAAAGTGCGATAGGACCGCTCTTAATCTCTGTTCACATAAATGATCTGACGGTCAGGTTGGGCAGTAATCTGTGGGTGTTTGCTGATAACCTTGCGGTCTATGGCAAAGTGTCGTCATTGAGTGACTAGGAGCAAAATTAATAGCTTTAAATGTAGAAAAATGGAAGCTAATGCCGATGAGCAGGAAAAACAGTCCCGTAACGTTCGAATACAGCATTAATGGTATGCTGCTTGACACAGTCACGTTAATTAAATATCTAGGCATAATGTTGCAAAGCGATATGAAATGGAACGAGCATGTAAAGATGGTACTACAAACGCCGTTCGAACAGGTGTTGAAGGCCCAACGGTACCAACCGGCCGCTGTGTCAAATGGCTCTGAGCACTATGGGACTTAACATCTATGGTCATCAGTCCCCTAGAACTTAGAACTACATAAACCTAACTAACCTAAAGACGTCACACAACACCCAGTCATCACGAGGCATAGAAAATCCCTGACCCCGCCGGGAATCGAATCCGGGATCGCCGTGTCATCCTCGGCTCTTAGGCGTCACCGGATGCAGATATTGAGTACAAGTGGTCAGCACACCGCTCTCCCAGCAGTTGTCAGTTTTCGTGACCGGTGCCGCTACTACTCAGTCAAGTAACTCCTCAATTGGCCTCACAAAGACTGAGTGCGCCCAGTTGGCCAACAGCACTCTGCAGACCCGGACGGTTACCCAACCAAGTGCTAGCCAAGCCCGACAGCGCTTATTTTCGGTGATTTGACTGGAACCGGTATTAGCACTGTGGCAAGGCCGTTGGCTAAGCATTGTAGTAGGGAAGGCAAACTGTCAGTCAGCTTATTGAGAGGATTTCAGGAAAGTGTAGCTCATCTATGTAGGAGATAGTGTATCGAACACCAGAGAGACCCATTCTTGTATAGTGCTCTAATATTATGGATCCCTATCCGGTCGGATTAAAGGAAGAACTTAAATTGGAAAGACCACATAGATAATATTGTGGGGAAGGCGAAACAAAGACTGCGCTTTGTTGGCAGAACACTTAGAAGATGCGACAAACCCACTAAAGAGACAGCCTACATTACACTTGTCCGTCCTCTGCTGGAATATTGCTGCGCGGTGTGGGATCCTTACCAGGTAGGATTGACGGAGGACATCGAAAAAGTGCAAAGAAGGGCAGCTCGTTCGTGTTATCGCGCCATAGGGGTCAGGGTGTCACTGATATGATACGCGAGTTGGGGTGGCAGTCATTGAAACAAAGGCGGTTTTCTTTGCGGCGAGATCTATTTATGAAATTTCAATCACCAACTTTCTCTCCCGAATGCGTAAATATTTTGTTGACACCCACCTTCGTAGAGAGGAATGATCATCATAATAAAATAAGAGAAATCAGAGCTCGAACTGAAAGATTTAGGTGTTCCTTTTTCCCACGCGCCATTCGAGAGTGGAATGGTAGAGAAGTAGTATCAAAATGGTTCTATGAACCCTCTGCCAGACACTTGAGTGTGAATTGCAGAGTAGCCATGTAGATGTAGATGCAGATGAAGTATTTCAGAGGCGGGCTGCAAGATTTATTACCACTAGGTTCTATCACCACACGAGTATTACGGAGATGCTTCATGAATTCAAATGGGAATCCATGGAGGGAAAACGACATTCTTTTTTCCGAAACTCTACTGAGAAAATTCAAAGACTCGGCATTTGAACTTGACTGTAGGAACTTTGCACTTCCGCCAACGTAGATTTCGCGTAAGGACGATTAAGATAAGAGAAATTAGGCTCGTATGGAGGCAAATTGATGGTCGTCTTTCACTCGCTCTGTTTGCGAGTGAAACGGGAAGCAAGTGATTAATAGAGGGGAAAGGTACCGTCCGCCTTCCACCACACGGTGGCTTGCATAGTATGTGTTTAGATAGGTGTAGTAGTAGACATCTGGTATGTAGCACTCCATATAACTGTTCTCGAACACAATACATTATTTTACAAAATTAGTGTGCAATTTAATATACAGAAACTAATATATTGAACGTAAGTGTTACACTACGCACACATTGGACAAACGATATCAAACTAATAGACTTCTCCTGTACAGGATGTACCTAAAGTCTCGCAAAAATTTCGAAAAGTCGTACCTTGGAAGCTATTAGACATAAGGAATCGTGGTTTGCTGTAAAACTTTTAGCAGTTCTAAAAGTTTTTCTGTTGTGCCAGAATTTCAGTGTGTGCCCCACTTGTCACTCGTGGAACATCAAGGCTACATCAAGGTTTTGCCCATGTATGGGCCAGTATTGCAGCATCAACAGTTCTGATTGCTTTATTAACGCGTACACAAAGGGCAGCAATGTTACTGACTGAAGTTGCGTACCCTCGATCCTTGAGGTAGCCCCACAAAGAGAAATGTTATGGCATGACATCGGGAGAGCACGGGTCTATACGATGGGACTATCACTATCCGTTCAACTATCAGGAAATGTGTCATCCTGCACATCCCGCATGTTCAAGCTCCAGTGTAAAGGTGCACCATCGTGCTGAATGGTAATGAACGGCTTCGGTCTTCGATCCGTGGAACTGTTCGAGCATGTCTAGGTAAACATTCCCCTTAATGGTTTTCTCAGTGAACAAATATGGGCCTGTCACACTATCGTGTATTTTATAAAACACCAAACATTTATCATGGTTATAATGACGTGTGTTGTGGTGGTTTTGAGAGCACCAAATTCTAATGTTGTGCGGACTCATTTGTCCAGAAGTGTGGAAAGTTGCTTCATTTGAAAACAAACGCCTTTTCAGGTGTCAATTTCTGCATCTGTAGATGTCAGTACGGAACTCACGAATGCATACCGCAGAAGACGATCGTTTGGCTGAAATGCTTGGACCATTTGCATTTTATACGCAAAACGGCGTAACTGTTTGTGTAACATTTATGGACACTTGATCTTGCTTCCTCCCATGCGCGTGACTGACTTCTGGGAGCTACAGATTGTCAAGGGTGTGTAAGACACAGGGGAACGTTCATTTTGAAGGTCTTTGACACTGCCTGTCTCTCCAACGTTGTCGAAAAACCTCATTATGGTTGTTATTGCCGGTGGTGCCCTCCCATAATGGTGTCGATAATTCCGCAGTACTGTTTTATTCTCGGGAAGTGACAAGTGTTATCGACTTGTGACGTCAAATAGATTTTATATTTCTAGTTTTCCAGAAGGCTTTTGACACCGTTCCTTACAAGCTACTAAATTGTGTGCCTATGGAGTATCGTCTCAGTTGTGTAACTAGAGTCGTGATTTCCTGTCAGAATGTTCGCAGTTCGTGGTAATTGATGGAAAGTTATCGAGTAAAACAGAAGTAATATCTGGCGCTCCTTAAGGAAGTGTTATAGGCCCTCTGTTGTTCCTGCTTAATATAAACTATTTATGAGACAATCTGAGCGGCCCTCTTAGATTGTTTGCAGATGGTACTGTCATTTACCGACATGTAAAGTCATCAGATGATCAAAACGAATTGCAAAATGATTTGGACAAGATATCTGTGTGGTGCAAGAAATGGCAATTGAGTCTAAATCATGAAAAGTGTGAAGTCATCCACATGAGCACTAAAAAGAATCCGCTCAACTTCAGTTACACGGTAAATCACACAAATCTAAAGGCTGTAAACTCAACTAAATACTTCAGGTTTACAGTCACGAATAACTTAAATTGGAACGATCACATGGATAATGTTGCCTCGAAAGCAAACGAAGCACTGCCATTTATTGGCAGAACACTTAGAAAATGCAGCAGGTCTACTAAAGAGAATGCTTACACTACATTTGTCCGCCTCCTTCTGGAGTACTGCTGCACAGTGTGGGATCCGCATCAGGTAGGACTGATGGAGGACATTGAAAAGTTCAAAGAAGGACAGCTCGTTTTGTATCATCGCGAAATAAGGGAGACAGAGCCACGGATACGATATACGAATTTGCGGGGCAGATATTAAAATAAAGGCGGTTTTCGCTGTGGCAGGACCTTCTCATGAAATTTACATCACTTTCTCCTTGGAGTGGGAAAATATTTTGTTGGCGCTCACCTAGATAAGGGGAAATAATAATCATAATAAAATAAGGAAAATCAGTGCTTGTGTGCTGTTCGAGAGTGGAACGGTAGATAAGTTCTAACACATGTCTGACTGGTTCTGATCTATCTTCCTACCACAGTTGGGCAAGGACGCTCTGTGAGTGTTTTAGGAATTTGGTGTTGAACCTACGGCATGCAAGGTAAGAAGACACCATCTCACACATGCAGAGTTCAGAAGAGTGCAGCAGTACGGACAGTGATGTAATCAGACAATGATATCAATGTTGATTACACTACACTCCCTGTAAAGGAAACGTTATCGCTAACCGAAATATATACGGTTTCAGAGGTAACTATAATTTAGCGAAAAATGAAAAGCTTAGATTTTCGGTATTAAGGTTTATTTTTACTCTAAGTATGACTTCAGGACATAGAGAAGTTAGCAAAATTACGTACAGGACGGTAAAAGTTTGATATTTGGTGTTCACAATTGTGAAGCCAAATTCCCATCTATCATAAGGTTTTTTAATGGTAAGATGGTTGATGACCATGTCTGAGGGTCGATAAGTATACAAAAAAATTACATACAATTGGGCCCAGAGATATTAATTACACTAAAATGCATAGTGAAAACACCCAAAATTGAATGGAGGTCGGTAAAGTGCAATCAGAATGAAGTACACAACTAAAACAATTCATAACTCTAGAGTGGCTGATCAGTCCTTTTCGTCAGACCGGACACCTCGCGTTTGTGCTTCAATTAGGCCCGACAATCGTGAATATGTTTAACTACAGGTCATGGTTGAATGTACAAAAAAATAGGAGGGATATCAATTGTGAGTGTGCATGCTGTGGGCGCACGTGTGTTCTGTGAACCCGAGAATCTATTCTAAATCTCTCTTGACTGTTAAACACCAGTCGGATACCTTTCCTACATATTCAGTGAAGCTGAGACTACTAGTTATTCCCTTGCTAAGTTAATTGGCACAGTACATGCTATTTGAATGGAATAGCACATACGTTGTTGCCCTCAAATCACTCTCTCGCCTTAACTGTCAATATTCGGTGTGATTCTTTGTACTAGGAGACTATGCAGTTAAACTCTTTATGAGTTAAGGTGATCCTGTGAACAAGTGTTCACATAATGACTGTCGCAATGGTCTCAACGTGGCCTTGCTCAAACACACGACGATTTTTGCAAGAGAAGATCCAATTACTCTGTCCGCAATTTGCCTATATCAAACCTGGCGGGCACGTGTTTTCTTTCTGGCAAATCAGAGCGTTGTAACTATACCCACTAGTGTTTTTGCAGCCTATTACAGGCGAAGTTTCTTTCGTAGGATAGAGTTTAACTTTTGCTATGTAATACTGAGATAAACAGCTTCTTCTGAAATGCGAGTTTTCAATGCAGGCGGCTACAACGAGTCAATTACGTTTTGACTTGGGTTTCTCCAGACGTTTTACTTTCGCACACTTTATCTGGCATCTCCCGCCATGTTCCTGTAGAAAGGCTTTCCGAACTGTCGTCGTTAAAAGCCGGAACAAGGGACGGCTTTTGAAGATGTCTTACACAGTGGTGGCAGGCGTTGACCTGTGGCGAAAGGTGTCGGCCTACATGGGAAGGACATTGCTGTCGTAAAATTCTCTTTCCCTCAGAACTGTGTATCTTACCTCTGGTCAGGGAAATTACTTGCATGGAATTATTAGTGTGAGGGTTAGTGGTTTATATTCACTAAATGCTGGCTAATTTCTTACATCAGCATTTTAATAACATTCGTTTAGTTTCACGTAACTATGTTGTGTGACATATTGAGTTAACCAGATTTGTTTCAGGAATTCAATGTAATGTGTGTTATTTGTTTGACACCTTACATAGCACCACCTTTCTGCGAAAATTTTTGTACTGAAGTTAGGCAATGGTTGAGGTGTTGTCTAAGCTAGTCAAAAATTGTACTTTTTCTTAGACATTGAATACTGGTCAGCCACTGTGGCTAGTACTTATTCTATCTGATTCTGTTGGTTTGTATACTTTAATTATTAACATGGTTCACTTTGTTATTGATTTAATTGTTTCCCTTATGTGAAAACTGTAAATTTTTATATTACTATCAATTTCTTGTTTTTATTTATTGAAATGAGTTGTGTGTATGTTAGATTTTATATTGAAGATGAGGAGCCTCTCACATCACTCTTTTAATACTATTTTCTCAACCACTTATTATTTAAATTAACTTAAAAATTTATATATTTTACATGTAATCCAAAATTGCAATGTTTACATTCTGCTGTTTGTTTTAGCATAACTGATGGTTCTAACAACTAATGTAAGCATAAAAATAATTCTTTATCAAATCCTAATCTTGTCATAATTTTGAACTTTTGCAAATTCAAAAATGTTATAATCAGTATTATAGTCACAAACAATATTCATACACACATATTACTATAAAAAATTATTTCTCTAACAGACAATGTGGTTTTTAAGAAATGTTGCATTGATAATTATGCATGAATAAAATTTAAAAATATTACACTCATAGACAGTAAATTAACTTAAAGAATGTGATCCTTAAGGCACAATATATATGAACAAGTTTCCTTTTCAAAATCTTATTCTGATTACATTATAAGTGCATAACGTATTTCTTTACAAAAAGATTTCTCCTGCATTGTTCATGAAACGAAGATTATGAAAAGACTCTTACACAGTTCTTTTTCAGACACATATATTGTACAGAGAGATGTAAATTGTATCAAATCCATATGAATACATCGTAGTCCTATGTTAATTGTTGTTCTTTTTTGCAGCGTTTTCACCGTCTAACACTGATCTTTATCTAATTTCGACCACTATTTTTACTCAATGCCTACGAATGTTCTTGTACGAGGCTGGTGACGATTGTCTTTGCATGAAGCTGAAGGACGTGTGGGAGATGCTTGTCAGCATACCTTTGGGTGAGCAGCAACGTTCTTCGTCGAATTTTGCAACAGGATGTTGTCATAGTGTGGTGGGGACCTCATGATAATGTTAACCTTTTAGTGTGGAGTCTCGCAGTGTTGGCTTTAAAATGTTTGCTTTTCTACTCAAGACATTGCTGAAGGTATATATATTGTTGTAGCACTTCTCAGAAAACTTGTTTACGATAGGATGGGTATTTGGAAAGATGTATCTTGAAGTATTTTCGCCCATTTTCTCTCTTCAACATCAGTCTTGGGACTCTTCATCTTCTGTTCTTCCAAGCTTCTTCCTTTCTTCAGACTTGATTCTTGTCTCTTCTCTGGGCAGGATGTGAGAATTTATGACTACTAGTTGCTTTGAAGTTTTTTAAAATATTTGTTAGTGTTTCAGTCGGTGATTAGGACGTGTAGTTCAGCACTGATTGACAGATTTTCCTTCAGCTCTGTAGTTGAATATAATATCGCAGTCAGGTGGCAACACTGTGTTTTGACAGATTGTGTCTCAGCCAGGCTGTGGTTTCGGCGAGGCGGTTTGTTTTTATACTCCGCGCACTAGTTGTTGTTTCGTTTCTAGTGGCCCGTCATTCCCTGCAGTCTTCCGGACTTGAGTATCAGTCGAAAGTGAACTTTCGCAAGACCTGGACTCAACGTCGATCTTCTGCTGCTCAACCACCCTCCTTGTACTTTCTTCATAATGGCAAGGTTGCTCCCGCAATTAGGTACAAGGGTAGCCTTGGTTACAAATCGTTATCCTTCTCGTGCCCTTGCCGGCGCCCCCGCATGGTAGAAAATCGTTGATCTCGTCCGTTCACGTCCCATATATATTTTCGTTTGTCGCCCACCACATTGTCGTGGACAGTTGGCGATTGTCTCTCGCAGGACTTCGAGTACAAAAATCTTTTCGTATAATGTACTTTATGCCTAATGCCTAATTTAATTTACGCCTCTTAAGAAATTCTTTACATGGTTCGGCATCCTATCTCTGTGTTACAATTGTAGTTTCTCTATTAGGTTCCAATTTGCTCCTGATATTTTAAGCTAATGAGACTCCTTATGTTTGTTATGTGTGGTATCGTGGTGAAGTATGTTAGTATGTCATGTTACTAGATCCGTTTCACATTTGCAAACTCTACATATCATGTTAGTTGTGTAAGTAGGCTGTTTATGTTTTCTTATTGGCAACGTTACGTAGCGATCTGTATGAAAATCACTGGCTGTGCTGTGTGCAGTCTGTGGCTAGTTTGCATTGTTGTCTGCCATTGTAGTGTTGAGCAGCTGGATGTTAACAGTGCGTAGCGTTGCGCAGTTGGAGGTGAGCCGCCAGCAGTGGTGGATGTGGGGAGAGAAATGGCGGAGTTTTGAAATTTGTAAGACTAGGTGTCATGAACTGCTGTATATATTATGACTATTATGGTAAATACATCATTTGTTCTCTATCAAAATCTTTCATTTGCTAACTATGCCTATCAGTAGTTAGTGCCTTCAGTAGTTAGAATCTTTTATTTAGCTGGCAGTAGTGGCGCTCGGTATATTGCAGTAGTCCGAGTAACGAAGATTTTTGTGCGGTAAGTGATTTGTGAAAGGTATAGGTTAATGTTAGTCAGGGCCATTCTTTTGTAGGGATTATTGAAAGTCAGATTGCGTTGCGCTAAAAAGTATTGTGTGTCAGTTTAAGCACAGTCATGTATAATTGTTCAAAGGGGACGTTTCATATGTCGACCCTTAGCCGAGGATACCTCACTGGAATCTTCTGATTTTTTTCTTGTAGTTTGTGTAATTAGTGTAGCCTTTGTTTATTGCTAGCGCGTAATCATAGAGAGAATTTCCTTTGTAATTGTAGTTTTTCATTGTTGTACAGTAAAACAGTTGTGACATGCATGTAGATTTGCACCAAGTATTTCGCAGCTGCGCTTGCAATTAAGTAGACATTATTTGCATTGCTATGTTATCTTATTTGGCTCTTCAAATTGTGCTTTTCTGTGTTATCGTGTGAAATATTGTGACAATTATGGCGTGTGAAAAACCTAATACTAGGCTCCAAAGTAAACTGAGAAATGACAGTGAAGACGAAAGCAGTGTGTTAGCTCCACCGTGTAATGAATTAACTAATGTTCAACATAGTAATTTGGTAATTGTGCATAAGGAAATGGAGCGGGCGGCAAACAGTGGCGTAGGCAGTGAAACAATTAGCGAACAGAGAAGCATTATCGATCGATCGCTCGGCAACAGCTCGCCTCAGGAATCCGAAATGACAGGACACAATTTTGAAAATACTGTACATTCAGGTTTTGCGTCCTCACCGTTTTCTCAAATAAGTCAAGACACATTTTCTGCTTGTCAAAATGTGAATGTTGCCGGTGCAAATGCACTGCCGAAAAGCGTAGAGGAACAGATTCTAGACACTAATGCATTGTTATTACAGCTAATGCAACAAATGGAACAAAATCAGAGACAAACACAGCAAAAGCTTCAAAAGTTAGACACAATGGAACAACACCAGAGACAAACACAGCAACAGTTAGACACAATGGAACAAAATCTTCAAAAGTTAGACACAATGGAACAACACCAGAGACAAACACAGCAAAAGCTTCAAAAGTTAGACACCACACTTGAACAAACACGTGAAGATTTAACTACTGAGTTACATAACATTGAATCGAAATGTCAAAAAGTCTGTAATTAAGTAAAAACACAAATTTGTGAGCATTTTCAACCAATTTTTTCGCGGCATGAAAATGCATTACAGAATCACGAAGCAGCCATAAAAGAACTACAAACCATTGTTCATGAAAATCACGACACCTTGCAAGCTAAAATTGACTCAGTTGCATCTACCGATTCGGTTACGCAACTTGCAAAAACTCAGGAAAACTTAAAGGACACAGTAGATACTCTGAAACTTGGTTCAGAAAAACACACTGAGGAAATAAGTACACTATCGGAGAAAGTAGCTGAACTTTCGGATCAGTTCACTAACTTATCTACAAAGGTAGATGATGATCTGAATGACACAAGACCTGTAGCCATCACTGACACAGAAGAGTATGAACAAATTAAGAAATTCAAACAAAATCAGAATCAAATTAATATGCAACACAAAAGTGAAATCCGGGAAGTACAAGATCAGTTGGCACAAGTAATACAAAAATTACATATTTCAGAGGACACTCGCGCTCCAACACGGGAAGAGGGACTTAGAAATACGGAACAACCATAAAATAATAACACAGGACACTTCGGAAATTATGAAAGAAATTGGCAGGGCACACCGAATTTTGATATGGAACCGCCGAAACGACGTAACAATAACCGACATGTGACTCGCCGACATGATGATTTTGACTATAAGCTGTTCATTACTACACGTAAATTCAAAACATTTAAGAATTCTGGCAACGACATTCATCCACAAGCATTGCTCCATCAATTCTCTCATTGTTTTCCTCCTAACTGGTCGTTAGAACACAGATTAGAATTTTGTGTGGCTACTTAGAGAATGAACCAGCTGTAAGAATGCGATCGGTCATTCACGATTGTCACAGTGAAGGAGAATTTTATCATGCCTTCCTCTCAGCATATTGGTATCAAGCTACACAAGACCGAGTAAAACATAGCATCATGATGATGAAACACTTTGAACAATCAGAATTTTCCAGTCTTGTCAAATATTTTGAAGACATGTTGCATAAGAATCAATATCTTTCAAACCCATACAGCACTTCAGAACTCATCCGCATTTGCTTAATGAAATTGCCTGAACATTTAAGAAATATTATTTTAGCAGGACGTTGCAAAGACGACATTGAAGCATTTCAGGGACTCTTACGAGAATTAGAAATTGACACAGACAGTCGCGGGATGCCAAAACTGGAAAACAATCACTACAGGTCACATCCGTCACAATTCTGTGACTACAGAAACAATAACTGGACACAAGTCTATTCTTACAACGCATATCGTGAACAAAACAGACACCACCCATATGACAACCACTGGCAGAGTAATAGTTACAGAGAAAGATCACATTTCCGTAGTAATGAATATGACAGAGACAATCGTAGAAACAGACAATATGGCAACCAGAACTATTATTATCACGGGAGACAGAATAACTTTAGACGCAACGGTCCAGCGGGCAGTTACTTTTCAGGGAGAAATTCTCCACCACGTGACCGACAAGAAAGAAACTATGGAATCTACCGACATGACGACAGACGATATGATCGTAACGACAGACCTGAATTGCATCAGAACTGGCGGTATTTAAACAGGGCAGGGCCCTCTCGACAAGGTGAATTTGTAGAAGTTAGGTCTCCTAATCCCAATAACGACGCACGCCAACAAAGAGTTAGCAGACAATGACTCGCACCGCAGGCAGCCACGTGCGCCGGCTGGCTCAGAGAAAAATAACATAGACGCTAACCTTGAGAAAAAATTCCAGTATTCTTTACTGACATATACCACATGATAATTGCGTTAAAGTCGAAACTCTGCGTACTAGGAAGAGTAAAGGTTTACACTACATTTCACATGTAAAACCGTTTATTGAGAGATTATCTGTTTTTTTTTTTAATTTAGTCTTTGCCATATAACTTTTCACGTTACATTACTAGCATGCTTGTCAGACTTAGAATCTGTTAACATGCAACAATGTTTGAAGTTAAATATCCAGTCAAGAACCAAGAGAACTTATTGAAACAGAAATTACGAATGCATTGTTATAGTGAACAGACGTCACAGTGTTATTGTGTGTGTACATTCTTGCTTGTTAGTTGCGCGATTACGTAATGACTATAAGGCTTACATACTTAGAACATATACTGGTTCTGCTAATGAGATTTTAATGCAACATTTTGGTTTACTTGGAAATACATTCTGGATTTAAAGTACTTTCTGTGAGATACCAGACGACACAGTGGTTAGTTTATGTGACAACTACACGGCTTTATCACGACGCTACTAATGAGTGACAGTTTACAATGTTGCTTTTGCGGGGTTTCTGTTTTATATCTGCACAGTTTTTCTGCATTATTCTGGAAAGTAAAACATGTTTTAGTAGTAACTTTTGTGGTATAGCAACAATGAGACAGCCTTTTTCGTGGCACAACAATACGTTACTGTACAGTACTTTCTTCATCACGCCAATAAGCATAATACCTACGATATCTATACGCAAAGCATTTCACTTTTGTTTATCATGAGGTAAGTACATTGACTTCTGCAGAACTTAGCTTTCAGAGGACGATAACTATGACACTTCCACAGAGATTATGTTGCAACAAGACGCACGGTTTAGCGCTACAGTACACGTATTTGAGTGATTAATTTTATACTTAAAACATTTATTTTTAAAGATTTTTGAATTACAAAGAAAGTTTTCCATGATACATTTCATTCCATTGCTGTAATCTGTAACACCTGAGGGTATAATTACATTAATCGTCAGGGGGGTACACGCTTACTTTGTGTACCATGTGTGTGGCAAGCACAAGGAGCCCTAGCTAATATGGTATTTGCTTATACAACTTTACACATCGGTACCATATTTCTCCAACACAGAATTACAAAAAATGGTTCAAATGGCTCTGAGCACTATGGGACTTAACATCTATGGTCATCAGTCCCCTAGAACTTAGAACTACTTAAACCTAACTAACCTAAGGACAGCACACAACACCCAGCCATCACGAGGCAGAGAAAATCCCTGACCCCGCCAGGAATCGAACCCGGGAACCCGGGCGTGGGAAGCGAGAATGCTACCGCACGACCACGAGATGCGGGCACAGAATTACACAGCTACCTGATTATTTAACAGAGAAACAAACATTTTTTTACTACATTAGTGACACATGTTTACGCAATTACACAGTTGGGTAACTTCACACTTATGAAATTGTATTTTGTCTGTACTTTGTGAACTGTTCATATTTTTTCAGAACCATTGTGATACTATGAGAGCTTTGAATGATGTTTTTGGTATGGGATCATGATGTTTAAAGTACGATTGTGGTTGATGAAACTTTTGACAAGAGCAGAGAATTTTTTTTAGGTTTTGAAATTATTGGAGGAAGCTACGACGATTTTGAGAGTTGACTGAGGTGTTATGATGTTATTATTACGATGACTATGTGTATTATGCTGTTGCGGTATGTTTATGATCAATAAGCTGATGCTATATGAGTTATTTGAGTATGCTACATATCTGTTATGATGAAATATTGAAGAAGTGTCGACGAATAAGGTAAGGAATAATGAGTAGTGGTTAAGGAGTCTGGTTTGTGAAAAAGGTTGTTGGAAACCAAGAATCGTACTTTAAGAGTTATGAAATGTATGTAAATGCATGAATGTATTACAATGCCGACGAAAACTTTTTGGACTCTGTTATATCAATAGGATTTTGTTTCTACAGATTTGTAACGCAAATTCTTGACCTGTGAAATATTTTTATATGAGACTGTCACTGTAGCGGAAGCTGCTGTCGTAAATATTTCCGTAAGAAAGTTAAGTGACCACCTGCACGTAATGCGTCGTGGGCAGCTGCGCGACAGTCCCCTGGAAAAAAGCCATTAGTGTGTGCCTTTCAGAGACACAGTTGGAAAAAGAAAAAAAGAGGCCATTATCCTCGCTATTGACATTTCTTTGTAGAAAGCATCGCAAATACGACACACTCAAACTTGAAAACATATGATTATACTGTGGAGCTTTTAATTTATGATATTTACTAAAGTGCCTAATGAAATGATGAGAAACATTTTACATCTATTGTCTTTCTAGTTCTTAGTTTGCTCATTTTGTTTAATATCAAGTTTCTAGCTGCAGCAACATTGGTTAAAATAAAATTTAATAGATGTGCTAATATAAATATTTTATGCCTACAGATCCAGTAAATAATTTTATGATCTATTCAAAAAAACGAAGGAGCGTAAAAAGACATTTCCCTTCACAGGAATTGCATATGGAATTTTCTTTTCAACTACTTGGTAATTTTTTTGGTAGAATAACTTCTTGTGGTGCACCACTTTAATTACATAGACATTAAGATGTGAATATGCATTTCCCTTGTCTGCATTGTTGTCTTTAGTGTAATATTTTTTCTGCTTGATCTATGTCATGTTCAGATATAAGTTATTGCATTTGCTGCTGCTGTTTGCCAGGCATAATGCTACTAAATTTCACTTTGTATTACTCTGTTAAGCTAGTTTTACTACTGATTTATTTTTCTTGTTGCTGCACATTGGCTCATATTAGTTGTAATGTTGCATTGCTTGGTAATTTAGATTTACTGTAGCTTACTTTGCAATTTTCCATTTTTTTGTCATTGCTGTTTGTGTTAATTGTTTTGTGCTGCTGCATTGCCTCATCCCTTAGTTTAGCATCTGAGCTCAGTAGATTTCAGTTAGCTTAAGAGGGGGTAGCCTATAAGAGAATGAGTTGCGATGAATTTGAAGAAATACACTGACAGGCTATTCGAGAAAAGTGCAGAAAGCAGGTATAGATAGGACTTTTGGAAATAATGAAGAACGAAGGGAGATCTCCGAGAAGTAAAGAAAGTTTTGTTTGCAAAATACTGCAGTAAAACAAACCCTGTCCTTTCCTTGTGTTATCCCACTATGTGTTTGTGTACCCTTGTGTATTTATGTTCTTCCTGTCTTTATACATTTATCTGATAAGACTTATGTTGTAGAATTTTTCTAATACTCAGCTACATGAACTATGATGAGGAATACTGTTATCTTCAAATATAATTTGCATTAATAATATGTTATTTACTTTGTAAAGATGTTAGACATTATTAATTCTGTTCTGTTTTAATGCTCACGTGTGAAGTTGATGTTTCAATAATTATTATGATCTTTTATGTATTTACTTATCTCATAATTCCTGTAACACTGATGTATATGTTTATTTCTATTCTTTTGTAAAGCCCCTATTACTACAAATGTTATCTGTATTATTATGTTTTTAATGATGTATTTTGTACTGTTGTTATTGTATTCTTATGTTATAAAATTGTAATTGATACCAGTTCATCATATTATTAACTTGTAAGTTACCTTCACTGCACACGTTTCTGTTGGTCATAGTATATGGACAATATGTGAGAAGTAGGGACTGTTAGTGTTTGCACGTGTGTTAATAATTCAGCACGATACTGGAAACAGCATTGCTGGTTCTAAGGACAATTCCAAAAACTTTGTGAGTGCACAAGTGGTGGTTATGGACTTGCTATATTATCCGCAAGACTCTTCAATGGTGCACAGTCACAACAGATGGCTGCTGGCCATCTCTACAAGGACTACAGTGGGTCTGCATCATTGATGACCCATCAATACCATTATTTCTACAAGGACTACAGTGGGTCTACACCTTTGCTGACTCTCCAGTACCATTATTTCTACAAGGACTGCAGTGAGTCTGCACCTCTGGTGGCCCACCAATACCATAATCTCTACCAGGACTACAGTGGGTCTGCTCTGTGATGACCTACCTACCAATACTCTTCAAAATTTCGACTGACTCTGCTGTGGGTTTGCTCTGTTGTGGACCAATACCTGTCTGCATGTCAAGAGTCAGCACTGTCTTTCCGTTGGAAGGACAACACTACTTCTTCAAGATTGCATGGAAATCCACCACTTCCGTGTGCATTTTCTTTTACTGCTCAGACTTTGAGAAAAAAAACACTGCAATTTTACTGTGATGGATGATCAGGACTGTCTTTATGGACAGTGAGAAAATTTTAGCTTTTGACCAACATTGTATCAATAAGTGTGTGCATTTGATTTCTTTGTTATTGTAATTGTGAAAAAAATTTTAACAAATATGTATTGGCCAGTGCCCAAAAAAATTTGTAAAATTTTTTGTGGGAAGCATGGGGGCTATGTAAGTAGGCTGTTTATGTTTTCTTATTGGCAACGTTATGTAGCGCTCTGTATGAAAATCACTGGCTGTGCTGTGTGCACTCTGTGGCTAGTTTGCATTGTTGTCTGCCATTGTAGTGTTGGGCAGCTGGATGTTAACAGTGCGTAGCGTTGCGCAGTTGGAGGTGAGCCGCCAGCAGTGGTGGATGTGGGGAGAGAAATGGCGGAGTTTTGAAATTTGTAAGACTAGATGTCATGAACTGCTGTATATATTATGACTATTATGGTAAATTCATCATTTGTTCTCTATCAAAATCTTTCATTTGCTAGCTATGCCTATCAGTAGTTAGTGCCTTCAGTAGTTAGAATCTTTTATTTAGCTGGCAGTAGTGGCGCTCGCTATATTGCAGTAGTCCGAGTAACGAAGATTTTTGTGAGGTAAGTGATTTGTGAAAGGTATAGTTTAATGTTAGTCAGGGCCATTCTTTTGTAGGGATTATTGAAAGTCAGATTGCGTTGCGCTAAAAAGTATTGTGTGTCAGTTTAAGCCCAGTCCCGTATATAAGTTTTCTAAGGGGACGTTTCAGTTGCTACACGTAAGAACTTTAAGTTTCTTCTCAGTTCTCTGTCTCGTCTTTTCCTCAGACTCCTGGTCACGTCCTGTCTGAAACATAACTGATGGCTTCTTTGATATTATTTACTGATTCCTATCAGTGATTATTCATCATACCTTTTAATATGGCTTAAATGATGAAGACCTAAACTTTTACTTGTCTCTTTCTAAGTCTGGTTCGTTTTGTCAAAAATGGCTCTGAGCACTGTGGGATTTAACATCTGAGGTCATCAGTCCCCTAGAACTAAGAACTACTTAAACCTAACTAACCTTAGGACATCAGACACATCCATGCCCAAGGCAGGATTCGAACCTGCGACCGTAGCAGTTGCTCGGTTCCGGACTGAAGTGCCTAGAACCAGTCGGTCACAGGAGCCGGCTCGTTTTGTCCGTTCTATTTTCTTTGACTGGGGAACATCGTTCTTTAGGTCTGGAAGGCTCTTGATCATGCACCTATGTTTGACACTGTACAGCCCTTGCTCAAAGAAAAGTGTAGTGCTCTCAAAAGTGACGCTACCTTTTGCCCTGTCGATTCAAATTCAGATTAGTGTGAATTCCTAAGTGACCAAACTGCTGAGGTCATCGATCACTAGACTTACACACTACTTAAACTAAGTTAAACTAACTTATGCTAAGAACTATGCCCACACCCATGCCCGAGGGAGGACTCGAACCTCCGGCGGGAGGGGCCGCGCAATCCGTGACATGGCGCCTCAAACCGCGCGGCCACTCCGTGCGGCGGCCTGTCGATCATAGCTCGTCTTTCATTCAGAAAATCCTCACCTGTTATCATGTCCACCGTTAATTTCGGTATGATAACGAAATTGGCTTTGATCTTTTGACCCTGGCACGAGAGAGTTAACCTTACTTGTTTACTGACATCTGCAAAATGATTTTTGATGGGACCCTTCACTTTAATCTTCTTCATTTTCAAGATTGGTAATTTGTCATTAGCATTGCATTGGTTAAATAAGTCCTTCGAAATTGCAGTTAGCTCATTTCCGCTGTCTATGATTTCATTAATTGGGATTTTCGCTACCATGGCCTTCACAACTGCCTGAATCTCGACCGATTTGCTCTGTTCTATCTCATCTCCTTGCATTAAAGCATTCTCTAATGAACCATATGTGGGTCGTTTCAGGATTTTTACCTGTAATTCGAACCTTCTGTCGCATATTCCTCGATCACTATCTCTCTCTCTTCTATAACTTCTACTTCACATTTAACTACGTCTTCCCTCAACTCAACTACATCTGACTCTTCTTCTTAAGTGGAATCTCCCAAATGCCGGCCGGAGTGGTCGTGCGGTTCTAGGCGCTACAGTCTGGAGCCGAGCGACCGCTACGGTCGCAGGTTCGAATCCTGCCTCGGGCATGGATGCGTGTGATGTCCTTAGGCTAGTTAGGTTTAAGTAGTTCTAAGTCTAGGGGACTGATGACCTCAGATGTTAAGTCCCATAGTGCTTAGAGCCATTTGAACCATTTTTTGTATACATTGGAACCTGTGCCCAATTGTAATTTATTTTCAACTTCCGTCGACTGCGCATTATCCTCCTTGAGTTAGTTTTCCCTGGCCTCTGGCTCAAATAACCCTGCAATTCTAATTGCCTCGTCCCTATTCTCTTCTGTCATTGTGCCTGCCGGTGGTAGTTCGTTTTACTCATCGGTATCCTCCCAGTTAATTTCTCCCCAGCATGAAGTTGCGTTTCTGCCTCTGTTTGGTCCCTGTGATCCTATTTCCTCATTTATTACCAGTCGTGAAAAATTATTTATTTCTCTCGGCAATATGTTATCCTCTTGGAATTAGATCTCCCTAGTGTCAGTATTAAATAACTCTGCAATGCTAATTACTTTACCTCTTATCTTGACTTCCGTTATGCCTACTTCATTTTGTTCCGGTAGTTCTTTTTTTGTGAAATCTTCCCAACTAATTCCTGTCCAACCTGATGTTGGCAATATCTCGACTTCTTTCAGTCCCTGTGGTTCTGTTGCTTCATCTTTCACCTATTGTGTGAAAGTGTTTACTTCTTTCGTTACGTTGCTGCTGGTTGTTTGGGTAGGTGTGCTGTTCTCCTTGTCCTGGTCGCTCTCTCGTCAATTCCAACGTTTATTGGGGTTTGGTGACTTTATCTCCATGTCTTCTTTCGGTCCTTCCTGCCTTTGCTTGACTTGGTGACACGGGTTTCGTTGCTGGTAATTTGTCGGCCTGTTTGTCCTCCAATACCCATTGCGATTACCGTTATTCCCCCTGTAGAAATTATTGCCATTCCTGGGTGGATAACCATTGCCATTTCTTGTTCCGTATCCGTAACCATTTCTCTTTTGTTATCGATTGTCATTTCTCGGCGCGAAGTTATCACGCGATTCGTAATAGCTGATATTCCTTCGTGCAGTCTCCGACGCATTTCACGGTCTTTCATTCACGTTTTCACACAGGTTTCGCTTTTTTCTTGCCTCATCTTCCGAGAATATGAATTTTAATTCTCTCAAAATTCCTTTGAAGGCCTCCACGTTATTGCCTCCACTCCCTACCTGTGACTGTTAGTATTTTAGTGGCAACTTTATGGTACACAATTTAATCAATTCTCCATCAGTATATGACATAATCAAACATTAGTTTTTCTTTGCCATTGCTTCGAAAAATTTTACAAGACTCTTCTCTCCGGAATTTTCGAAGTATGGATTTTGTAGTAGTTCATACTTGACCATTTTTGCGCTTCACTCTACCAGTGGCGTGCGCGAAACTTATCTCTTAAATCTTCATATGATCGACATGTAGCTGCTACGTTTTGTATCGTTCCTGCTACTGTTCCAGACATATGGGCACATATAAAGCGTAGTTTGTGCGCTAAAGTCCAATGTTTTGATAATCCTACTCTGATTTGATCAATGAACGTTCGTGGATGCAGTGAGTGTCCTTCACGGAAATGCTGAAACTTCCTTACAGTGAGGAAATGATCGTTGTCGTACCTTGTCATAGTTCTGTACGAAATTCTAGAGTCTTCGCCGCTTCTGTTTCCGATCATTTCACGTGCCAGTCCTTCAGGTTGTCGTAAATCCACTGGCTATTGTCCACTGTAACTTTCGCCTAGTCTTGCATGATATCGTTGTAATGGAACGCAATGACTCTCTTCCGTCGGCTCTGCGTGAGTGTCGGTATGTTTTACGTAATAACCTTCGTGCCCTTGTATTTCCCTGTCACGTATTGGCTCGATGTCTTGCCTGGCTAATCTTGCCGCTTCATCATGTGATCCGAATTGTTCCGAAAAGAATGCTTGTGGTACCCGATGTCTTCGTGGTGTTATCTGCTCTTCACGAGTTTCGAAACGTGCCAGTGGCATCGCAAGTGGTCGGATATCGCATAATTTCTTCTCCGCCTGTGATTGGAACTGTATTTGCGTGAAATCTTTTTTCTTTCCTTGTGAAACTTCTTTCCTTTCTTGGGGCGTTATTGACGCGGAAGTTGTTACGAATTCAGATATTGTATGATCTTGATCACTTCGCCCTTGTATAGTTCGCAACAGTTCTTCTCTGAGTTTTTCGAATTGATTATTCGTTTTTTCTTCTATTCTCACGATGCCAGTATCGTACCTCTTGAGAATCGCTTTTGTGATACGTTTTTGCAACACACTATCTTCAACTATTTGTCATGCTGTGCCCGCTGCTTGGCGTCGAATTGCACTAACCTGTTTGGTTATCTTTGCAATTTCACCGTGAGTATCATCACGTAATGTTCTAATTTAGGTCTGTGTGTCGTCACGAAATGTTTGCACGTCCACTTGGACCTTCTCGATATCTGTTCTTAACTGCGTGTGACCTATTATTAAATTTTCGATCACATCTCGGGATTCTTTTGCCTCTTACTCAATGTGACGTAATTGTTCTTTTACCTCTATGCTTATTTTTTTAAATTTCACGCAGTGGTTTCATTGTTTCTGCATCCTGCTCACATATCTGTTGTTGCAGTTGTTTCGCTATTTACGCACTCTGCTCACTCTGTTCACGTATCTGTTGTTTTATCTCTCTGTTGTGCATCGTTATGGTGCACGTTAATTGCTGGAGAATTTCCGACAAGTTAAAGGGTCCTACTGCCTCTTCTTCCAACGCGCTTAGTTCTGCATTTACATTCTCGTATCTGTCCGCAACTGTGTGCAGTGAACCACGCGGTGATACATTTCGACTTGTATTGCCTGTGTTGGTTATGAGGGAGGTCTTATTACATGTACTATGGGTTCTAAATGTTCAAGACGTTTCCCATCTTTTTGCACCTCTGCAATATATTGGTCGCCGCTTACGGCGCCTTGTTGCTCGGTATTTACGTCCTGCTGCACCTCTTGATCTATTTCATTCAGCATCTTGTCATCTGTTGTTCTGTCCTGAGATTCCCGTACGTTATCTTGCTGGGTGTCAATCTCAATTCGGTCAAGGTTTCGATCAGCCACTGCTTATCTCTCTGATTCCCGTCTTTGCAATTTTAACTGACGCGCCCTGCTTCGCTTAATCATGCAAACACATGACCTTACTCGCTTCATAAACTTACTACCTTCACCTTGACACAATAACAAGACTGAACGACCATCACTTACCAGTTGGGACAGAGCCAACATATCAATGCTGTGCCAGCTACCTGTGTGCTTGCAAGAAAAACTTAAAGCTAACAATAGCGCTACAACTATACTATGGGGATACTGTGAACGTCTCTCAGTGCATTTCGCCTCTCAGTCTCCTTACTGACTTAGCAGTAGCTACTAATATTTACCACTGATGTATGCAACACAAAAATTTATTACGAAAATTTTTTAAGAGGACTTTCTTTCCTTTGTCCTAGTAATTACATATGGTTGACCACATTACCATAGTATTTTACCGTCACGGTAGGGTCGCCAATATCTAACATATGTGTGACTGGTTCTGATCTATCTTCCTACCGCAGTTGCGCAAGGATGCTCTGTGAGTGTTTTAGGAATTTGGTGTTGAACCTACGGCGTGCAAGGTAGGAAGACACTATCTTACACATGCAGAGTTCAGAAGAGTGCAGCAGTATGGGCAGTGAAGTAATCAGACAATGATCTCAATGTTGATTCCACTACACTCCCTGTAAAGAAAACGTTCTTGCTAACAAAAATTAGTCTACAGATTCAGGCGTAACTATAATTTAGAAAAAATGAAAATCTTAGATTTTCGTTTTTAAGGTTTACTTTTACTCTAAGTATGACTTCATGACATAGCAATGTTAGCAAAATTACGTAGAGGATGGTAAAATATTGATACTGGGTGTTCACAACTGTGAAGCCAAATTGCTAACTATTATAAGGTGTTTTAATGGTAAGATTGTTGATTACCATGTCTGGGTGTAGATTTGTATTTTTATACAAACTAATTAAATACAGTTGGGGCCAGAGATATTAATTACGCTAAAACGCACAACAAAAATACCCAAAATTGAATGGGGGCCAGTAAAGAGCAGTCAAAATGAAGCACACAATTAAAACAATTCATAACTCTATAGTGGCTGATCAGTCCTTTTCGTCAGGTCGGACATCTCACGTTTCTTCTACAATTAGGCCCGACTTTCGTGAATATGTTTATCTACAGGTCATGGTTGAATGTAGAAAGAAAAAAAAAATAGGAGAGACCGAGACGACCGCAGTTCTTGAATGTCAATGGAGTGTCATATGGTGGCATAGCGCGGGTGCACCTGTGTTTACCTTGCTTAGACGGTGGCAGTGGTAGCTGTCGGCGCGAACTGTGAACCTGAGAATCAATTCTAAATCTCTCTCGACTGTTAAACACCAGTCGGATACATTTCCTACGTCTTTGGTGAAGCCGAGACTACATGTTATTCCCTAGCTAAGTTAATTGGCATGGTACACGCTATTTGTCTGGAACAGCACGTATGTCGTTGCCCTCAAATCACTCGCAAGCTTTAACTGTCAGTGCTCGGTGCGATTCTCTGTACTAGGAGACTACGCAGTTCAACTCCTTACGAGTTAAGACGGGCCTGTGAACAAGTGTTCACATAATGATTCTTGCAATCATCTCAGTGTGGCACGAGTCACCTTGTTCAAACCCTCGACTATTTCTGCAAGAGGAGAGCCAATTACTCTGTCCGCAATTTGCCTGTATCAAAGCTGGTGGTCACGCGCTTTTTTCTGGCAAAATCAGAGAATTCGCACTTTGTTATAACTACACCCACTAGAGTTTTTTTAGCCTACTACAGGCGTCGTTTCTTTCGTAGGACATAGTTTAACTTTTGCTATGTAATACTGAGGTAAACAGCTTCTTCTTTCACCCGAGTTTTTAACGCAGGTGGCTACAATGAGTCACCTATGTTTTGAGTTGGGGCTCTCTGGACAGTTTATTTGGCACCTCCCACCATGTTCTCGTAAAAATGCTTTCCGAAGGGTCATTGTTAAAAGCAGGTACAAGGGGCGGCTTTTGCTGACATCCTAAACAGTGGCGGCAGGTGTCCCATTGTGTCCGCTAGATGCGCTGTGGCGGAAGGTGTCGGCCTACATGGAAAGGGCATTCCCGTCGTAAAATTATCTTTCCCTCAGAACTGTGTCTCTTAGCTCGGGTCGGGGAAATTACTTGCATGCAATTACTAGTGTGAGTGTTAGTGGTTTATATTCACGACATACTGGCTTATTTATTACATCAGCATTTTAATAACATTCGCTCAGTTTCATGTAACTATGTCATGTGACGTATTGAGTTACCCGGAATTGTTTGGGGAATTCAATGCGCGGTGTATTATTTGTTTAACATCTTACAAAGTAGGTTAAAGGCCATTCGAGGAACCCTCTGTCAGATACTTAATTGTGAATTGCACAGAAATAATATAGATGTCACAAATTTGGATAAGGAATATCAGATTTACATCTAAATCTACATCTATATGGATACTCCGCAAATCACATTTAAGTGCCTGGCAGAGGGTTCATCGAACCACCTTCACAGTTCTCTATTTTTCCAATCTCGTATAGTACGCGGAAAGAATGAACACCTGTATCTTTCCGTACGAGCTCTGATTTCACTTATTTTATCTTGGTGATCGTTCCTCCCTATGTCGGTCGGTCTCAACAAACTATTTTCGCATTCGCAGAAGAAAGTTGGTGATTGGAATTTCGTGAGAAGATTCCGTCGCAACGAAAAACGCCTTTCTTTTAATGATGTCCAGCCCAAATCCTGTATCATTTCTGTGACACTCTCTCCCATATTTCGGGATAATACAAAACGTGCTGCCTTTTTGAACTTTTTCGATGTACTCCGTCAGTCCTATCTGGTAAGGATCCCACACCGCGCAGCAGTATTCTAAAAGAGGACGGACGAGGGTAGTGTAGGCAGTCTCCTTAGTAGGTTTGTTACATTTTCTAAGTGTCCTCCCAGTAAAACGCAGTCTTTGGTTAGCCTTCCCCACAACATATTCTATGTGTTCCAATTTAAGTTGTTCGTTATTGCAATACCTAGGTATTTAGTTGAATTTACGGCTTTTAGATTAAACTGATTTATCGTGTAACCGAAGTTTAAAGGGTTCCTTTAAGGACTAATGCGGATGACCTCACAATTTTCGTTATTTAGGGTCAACTGCCACTTTCCGCACCATTCAGATATCTTTTCTAAATCGCTTTGCAGTTTGTTTTGGTCTTCTGATGACTTTATTAGTCGATAAACGACAGCGTCATCTGCAAACAACCGAAGACAGCTGCTCAGATTGTCTCCCAAATCGTTTATGTAGACAAGGAACAGCAAAGGGCCTATAACACTACCTTTGGGAACGCCAGAAATCACTTCTGTTTTACTCGATGACTTTCCTTCAATTACTACGAACTGTGACCTCTCTAACAGGAAATCACAAATCCAGTCACATGACTGAGACGATATTCCATAAGCACGGAATTTCACTACGAGCCGATTGTGTGGTACAGTGTCAAAGGCCTTCCGGAAATCCAGAAATACGGAATCGATCTGAAATCCCTTGTCAATAGCACTCAACACTTCATGTGAGTAAAGAGATAGTTGTGTTCCACAGGAACGATGCTTTCTAAACCCTTGTTGACTGTGTGTCAATAGACCGCTTTCTTCGAGGTAATTCATTATGTTTGAACATAATTTATGTTCTAAAATCCTGCTGCACATCGACGTTAACGGTATGGACCTGTAATTTAGTGAATTATTCCTACTACCTTTCTTGAATATTGGCGTGACCCGTGCAACTTTCCAGTCTTTGGGTGCGGATCTTTCGTCGAGCGAACGGTTGTATATGATTGTTAAGTATGCAGCATTAGCATACTCCGATAGGAACCTAATTGGTATACAGTCTGGACCAGAAGACGTGCTTTTATTAAGTGATTTAAGTTGCTTCACTACTCCGAGGATATTTACTTCTACGTTACTCATGTTGGCAGCTGTTCTCGATTCGAATTCTGGAATATTTACTTCGTCTTCTTTCGTGAAGGCATTTCGGAAGGCTGTGTTTAGTAACTCCGCTTTGGCAGCACTATCTTCGATAGTATCTCCATTGCTATCGCGCAGGGAAGGCATTGATTGTTTCTTGTCGCTAACATACTTCACATACGACCAGACTCTCTTTGGATTTTCTGCCAGGTTTCGAGACAAAGTTTCGTTGTAGAAACTGTTATAGGCATCTCGCATTGAAGTCCGTGCTAAATTTCGAGCTTCTGTAAAAGATCGTCAATCTTGGTGGGGATTTTGCGCCTGTTTAAATTTGGCATGTTTGTTCGGTTGTTTCTGCAACAGTGTTCTAACCCGTTTTGCGTACCAAGGAGGATCAGCTCCGTCGTTTGTTAATTTATTTGGTATAAATCTCTCAATTGCTGCCGATACTATTTCTTTGAATTTAAGCCACATCTGGTCTACACTTATATTATTAAACTGGAATGAGTGGAGATTGTCTCTTAGGAAGGCGTCAAGTGAATTTTATCTGCTTTTTTTTAACACATTGTGTCCTGCTGATCTGTCGCCGTTTTAATGTACTCCATGTCAAATTTGCAACAAAGGACAAATCAGAAGAAAAAGCTTTGAGAGCCGATAAACATTTTACAATGAACCAAATTCCCTATACCTAATAGTTTCCAAGTTAGGATTTTTTGAAATGACAGATGGACTGTTCCATGCCAGTGAGACATGTCGATAAAAATATAATCTTTATGCGAGATTATTTTCAGTGTTTTCGGTACAGAAACAAGCTGTTCGTACAAGTATAACACAAAAATGGTTCAGTGTACAGTTGATGAAACAGGGTTATCCAGATGAGAGGATACTCTTCAAAAGGTATGTGGGGCATAACTAGTTATTTACAGAAATAAGTAACGTGAAAATAATAAAAAATACGGATCCCTGTATATAGTGAAGCTCCAGTAGAAGAAAAGTCTGCATCTGCATGGAAGAGAATCATAAGCAAGCCACCACATTTGAATACCTGGGTGACCGATTTATAGAGGACGCTAGATCAAGCCAGCAGACCAAATGCAAAATAGCTCAACCTGAAACAGCATGCAACAAGAAGGAGTTCCTAGCATCGCAAAATATTAGTTTAAGCACTAGGGAACAGAATGGAAAAACCTTTTGTTTGGCGTGTTGCCCTACACTCATGCTCATAAATTTAGGATAATGCTGATACATGGTGAAACAACGCTCTCGTGGGCGGTTTGCGCGTTTAAATCAGCATGGGGTATGACCATACGTTGCATTTGACCTGCGGTCGTCGCACGGTGGCGCTGGCAGCAGTCCACATACGCAGAGGTGTGTTGGTGCATGTCAGAGTGCGGTGCAGCGAGTAAGCGTGCAGACGTTTTCAGATTTGCTAATGGTGACTGTGTGTTGAAAGTGGCTCAAAGAACACATATTGATGACGTTATGAGGGGTACAATACTAGGGCGACTGGAGGCTGGTCAAACACAGTAGGTCGTAGCACGGGCCCTCCGTGTGCCACAAAGTGTGATATCAAGATTATGGCAACGATTCCAGCAGATAGGAAACGTGTCCAGGCGCTACAGCACGGGACGTCCACAGTGTACAACACCACAAGAAGACCGATATCTCACCATCAGTGCGTGCAGACGGCCACGCAGTACTGCAGGTAGCCTTGCTCGGGACATTACCACAGCCACTGGAACAGTTGTCTGCAGACATACAGTCTGACTGACATGGTTTATTCGCCCGGAGACCTGCAAGGTGCATTCCACTGATCCCTGGTCACAGAAGAGCCCGTAAAGCCTTGTGCCAAGATCACACAGTACGTAGTCATTGAAATAGTGGTCCCAGGTTATGTTCACGGACGAGTCAAGGTATAGTCTGAACAGTGATTCTCGCCGGGTTTTCATCTGGCGTGAACCAGGATCCAAATACCAACCCCTTAATGTCCTTGAAAGGGGCATGTATGGAGGTCGTGGTTTGATGGTGTGGGGTGGGATTATGATTGGTGCACGTACACCCCTGCATGTCTTTGACAGAGGAACTGTAACAGGTCAGGTGTATCGGGACGTCATTTTGAACGGACGCCTTTTCAGGGGTGCAGTGGGTCCCAACTTCCTCCTGATGGATCATAACGGACGGCCCCACCGAGCTGCCATCGTGGAGGAGTACATTGAAACAGAAGATATCAGGCGAATGGAGTGGCCTGCCTGTTATCCAGACCTAAACCCCATCGAGCACGTCTGGGATGCTCTCGGTCGACGTATCGCTGCACGTCTTTGCTCGACCACCTGATCCACAGTATGCCAACCCGTTGTGCGGCTTGTGTACGTGAGAATGGTGATCATATCCCATATTGACGTCGGGGTACATGCGCAGGAAACAGTGGTGTTTTGTAGCACATGTGTTTCGGGACGGTGTTCTCAACGTATCACCAATACCGTGAACTTACAGATCTGTGTCGTGTGTGTTCCCTATGTGTCTATGCTATTAGCGCCACTTTTGTGTAGTGCCACGTTGTGTGACACCACATTATGCAATTATCCTTAATTTATGAGCATGAGTGTATATGGCTCGAAGACTTCAACAATAAAGGTATCAGAACGGAAAAAACGACGGGATTTTGAGGCATGGAGTTGAAAAAGAGCCTTAAAGATTTCATGAGCAGAAAGAAGAACAGGATAGGAGAAAAAAGATCGTTGAGAGGGACTCTCAAGGACTGGAGACACCGATGGGTTGTGCACCTATATTGCCCTGTCACTCGATGAACCCTCTCCCAGACACTTAAATGTGATTTGCAGAGTATCCAGGTAGCTGTACGTACAGATGTAGAAGTTCATGGAAGAAACATTTCTAGGAAAAATTCACAAGGAATACTAAGAATTCATTCATAAGGAAGACCAAGACTTCATTTCATCTGTCATATAAAACAAGATCTGAAATTGGCAACACTCTCTGAGGTGAAAAGACTTGTGGAAGATAAGAAAAAAAGGAGAATGAGAATTGCTGCCGACCTGTCCACGAAATGAGAACAAAAGAGGAACAAGTTGATGAAAAAGGCAAATGAAGAATGGTGTGAGTACATGATGGTTACCGGACAGTGCTATTGGTTCTACGCCCTAATCAAATTCATAATTGACTTATCAGTAAACTAGGCAAAATGAAGTCTAAGAATTGATAGCGACAACTGACTTACGGCCCACACCGTATTTGTCTGGTACACAGAGCGCCAGAATAAACATAACATCATAACTTAACAGTTTCACATCCGGTTGTTTACATTCGAAAGATTCTGAAATGCTAGAACAAAATCTATTTCAGCTGAGAGTGAGGTTATGTTGTTTGTTGTTGTCTGAGAAACAGTGAACTGAACGTTAGCTACAGAACAGTGTGTATCTATTTCCAAATATGGCCATACTTCCAGTGACGTTCGGGATTTGTTCGTACAACGTTTTTCAAATGTCGAGCCTCCCTTTCGACAAGCCATTCGGGAATTAAATTTAAGATTTGAAGAGACTGGTTTGGTAGCAGAGCTTCCTCGTTCACTTGGGCAAAAGTCCGTTACTACAGGAGGACCTTAATGCTGTCGCTCAATGTTTTGTGGTGAGGCCGATTAATTCAAAGAAAAGCATCCGACGAGTATGGAATAGCGAGAACAAGCCTACGAAGGCTTCAGAAAAAGCTGAAATTGAGGGAGTGTGGGGCTACTTTACTTCGAGACCTCAATAAAGTCGATCCGGAGAGTTGTATGGAGCTGTACACAACCCGACAAGAAGCCGGTTCCAAGTTTTACAAAGCATTCTTCGTAGGGACGAAGCAACATTTCAGGTGAATGATAGAGCCAATTGATATGACTCTGTATACTACGATTCTACGAATCCCCATGTGCCGTTGGAGACAGAGTTAAACTCTCCTGACGTGAGTGTATGGGTAGGGATTTTCAGGGATGGGCTAAACGGGCCTCATTTTTTTAACGGTCATTTTTGTAAATTACCTTGAGTATGCTCCAAGAGTTACCGTTAGTAAATAGTCTACTTTTTGAACATATGCAGCCGGTTAAGGGAAAGATGAAGCACACCCGCAATATGTAGTTATTATGAGAGACTTTCTACATGAAAACTTTGATGATCGGATTGGCAGACGGGACACTGTTGAACTGCCTCCGCGATCTCCAGTCTTTCAATCTGGGGTATACTAAAAAAATGAGGTTTATCCCGCTAAGATTTGTGATGTTGAGTATTTGAAGGAACAAATCCTATCAGAGGTTGGAAATCTTAGGTCCAGGAATATTTGCGACAAAATTTGTACGAGTTAATCAGTGCCGAAAAGATGCAACGTTTTCTGATAACAGCGTGGAAACTACTTTGAGCATCTTTCGTAGGTTCATTCATTCGATTCTATATGTATTTCTGCGTTGATAATAAATTTATAGTTTTTATTTGTTTAGTGTTATTGCATCAAACGCCTTTTTGACAACTCACTTGTGGCCCACACTGAGCAAAACTGTGAGGAACGATGTCAATGAAGTGATTGAAACGTACAACCCACTTAATGAACACACTGAAACAAACTAATCTGTTTGCACAGTGACAAATTTCGGTTCGTAGGTTCACTGGCACACTCAGCAAATAGACTTCATCACATTCCAACAGAATCTGCAAGTAAAGACTATTGCAACTCGTGATGGCAGCATGCAGCCAAACCTCTTATCGTGCTACTAAATATTGGTAAAAATTTATTGAAGTAGAAAAATTATTTTATAGATTTCGTATTGATGAAGGAAGGCTGAATGCTCAACTGTATGTGGCGAGAACAGTAGATACTGTTGTCATAATTTTTATGACCAAGATACCTAATGGCATAATCCAGCAAGATAGAGCAAGATCCCACTGTGCAGTTCACACCACAATCGCCTTGAGGACTGTATGAAACCTTGACTGGTATGGCTGGTTCCCTGATATGTCGCACATAGAGCATGTCTGGGGTGTGGCGGGATGACGTATACTTTCATACAAAATGTCGAACTGGTACTTAATTTTGTAATACATTCCATTCCTGGCAGTGTATAATAGGGAATCTGTGGGTCCATCTCCATGCAAAGACTTCGTCTGTTCTACCCAATCTACTTTCAGCGGTAACACACGAATAGCGCCACCTCACTCGCTAAGAAATAAGAAAGGCACAGGTGACGGTACTTAGGAAAGGTGGGTGGTTGTCATCAGAAAGCAACGTGGATGCCTATAGCTGATGACTGCAGGACATGGAGAAGTCTGGCAACGTAATTTATCCAGCAGCAGAGAACGTGGATTAAGTCAAAATGTCAAACGAGAAAACTGCTGTAGAATAGAGAGTACTCAAACGACAGGGAAGATAATGACTATGTAGGAACGTCAGAAAGTACGTTACTTATATCGTCCCACGCTAACACCATTGCGCAACAAGACTGGTGCATTGTCATAAGAGTGTACATGTTGTGGGTCTCCTGCACAGATTGCTGTGCTGTGGTACGGATAACAGTTGCATCACGGAGTGCGAGTGAAATGGTACGGCAGCTGGAAACGTACTCCTAAGGTAAAGTATGTGGGACAGTACGATTGTTGTGGGCAAAACTTTGAAAGCGCACACAGACTCTGGAAGTGGATGGACAAAATATAATGTCGCGTCCAGTCATACTGAAATTGGGTGCATACCGACAGCCCGCGAAAAGGTTTACTGTTTGCCTAACTGAGCAAGAGCAGGGTCAGCATTATGTCAGCAAAGAAGTCGACTGTGCGCGAGTGCTATATCTGCTGCTTGGAATGTTTGCACCGAAATGTCGGTAGCGCTGTTATCCTTGGTCATTCTGTCCGAGTGTTGTACTGTGTGTGCCAGTTCCTACTTCTCGTATCTACCTAGTAAGTTAGCAACGGAGTGTAACGTTCCTGGGGAGCATATGAAGAGTGAAAGATGCCATTAAGTCGATCGCTGTTGGGAGAAATAAATTTCAGAAAGGTAGAGAAACAACGTGGAGTAGCGTGGAGGTGTACAGTAGAAACATCTAACTCACGTATTTACTTCAATGATACTTCGACCCATTTCTGGTTGTTGATGAATTCAATCATAACCACGAAACTATTCATAATTTAAACAGACAAATAAGTTCCAACAGTGTAAAACGGAAGACTATTACTAAATTGTATGAGAGACCTTTGAACTTAATTCGTAAAGACGTTACCTCCAATGGACTCGATATTTCCAGCCAGGAATTTATTTACATTAAATTATGTGTTTATAGGGCTAGAAGGTATATTTTGCCCCCATTACAGAAAACGTTAAATGAAGTTTATAGCGTGTTGCAGGAAATGTCTTTAAAAAAATATGCTTTTCATCAACGACTCTAATGTCGTGTGATTTTCAACTGAAATTAATTTACAGCTGCTTTTTGAAAGTTCATATGTTCTTCTAATTGACAAAGAACTTCATACACTCAGAATGTGGGTTTACATACAGAAGTTGGGCTTAAAAAACAACCAGTGCTTGTGAGGCAATTCACAGGGCTTTAGGCCTTTCATTTTCAGAGGGTGCAAAGAAAATGACTTAGTAGTGTGACGAAATTAAACCGTAATATGCTGTGCTACCTAGTTCTGTCACGAACTGAGCCATAGGTGAAGAAAACTGTTCACAGACATCTACTTTGCGTAATTTTGATTGCGAATTTCAGATCAAAAGGAAATAAAGTAAGAGTACTGAGAAAAGTTCTTCACAAAAGAGAAAGAAATTACATTTGAAACTACACGAAATCTTTGAGTCTTTACAGGGGGAGAGCGCTTGGCACGCAGCTTATCATTTGTAGACGACGAATTGTAACCTCAGCAGCGGCTCGGTGATGGTGGTGGTTTAATTAACATAACTCCATCAACCATTAAATTACAATGGATTTATTATTTTGCTCGGGAAATCTTTCTCCAGGCAGACGGTAATATGATCATCCGTATCATTCCTTCGATCACAGGCCGATTAGACGTAGTTGTTGCTGCATAAATCATGGTTCGTACGTGAACCATTGCAATGTTCTTTACACACACTTTTCTGCTTCTGACGTCGTATATTCAGTTTTAAAACAGTACACAACACACTTTTACTCGCTGATCGCGAAGTTACAGTCCTTCCGCTTTTAGCAATCAAGATCGGGAATTCACAGTTATGGCGAAAACAGTACCACACGTCATAAACAGTTTAAAAGTCTCCACGGCGACAGTTAATGTTTTAGGGCAACTGTGTTACGTGCAAACCAGTTCGGTTTTAACCACGACAATCAGAGCCCATTTGCATAAGCATTGTGACTGCTGTTTCTAGTACCCAATGAAACTCACAGTGCCCACAGTGTAACGTTTTGTAACATATCGTTCATGTTGAAATGTAGTTTATGCCGTGATAAAAAAAATAAGAAATTGACCAAAAATTTTCAAGTGCTTCTGTGTAGCACAATTGCACAACACACGCGCACATGCCATGATGCTGCACACCCACTGAATGTCGCTATTTGGATGCCAACTATCGATATCACTCTCACATCACAGTTAATACAATAGTGCTCCATATTACATTTTGTTTCACACAACACATTTCACAAAACCACCACAAAGAAGACCAAACTTACGTTGACACTTTTGCATACTCAGTTAAAAGACATTCATCAAATAATATTAATAATGGAAAAAGCAACAATATTTCATACTGTAGAACAAAACAAGTGTTCTTAATCAGCAAAGATATGTGCACAGAGTAAATCAAACTGAAGAAGAGAAAGAAGAAAAAGAAAAAAAAAAATATCTCTCATAATTAACAATATTTTCACAAGGGCACGTCCACATTGGTTGACGGTATAGTTCAAACTCATACAACCAGCTACATTAAAATGAGTGAAACAGTCAGTTCCACAGACAAGTGTACGCCGTTATCTGTATGAAATAAAAGACACTATTATAAATGTATGTTCAGATGAAAATACATACTATTAGTAATTGCACAATTAGCTAATAGTTAACCCAGTCACTGCTATTATCGATTATGGCTTGGCATGTTTTTGGCAAGCTTTACACGAGATTTTTCTGCATATTCTCTCAGTAGCGATATCCATATCGTCCTGATTTTGTATGACAGCTGCTTCAAAATCTGTATTGGCTCTCCTTTAAGCCTCATCTTAATATACGACCAAACAGTTCCGATCGGATTTGCATCCGGAGACATTGCACGCCAATCCATCGTGTTCATCTCACTGTCTTGTTTCCACGCTGTTTCTGGTCATTATCCTCTTGAAGTAATCAGTTTGCCTCGTTCAAACCAAATAGCTTTTTAACGGACCTCAGAAGGCATTTTGAGAAATACTGCAAATTTTTTCAGCATTTAAATTGGCTGTAAATAAGTGCAAATTGCTAAAACATTCAACTCTCACGCTGTTTATCTGTGCACTATGCAAAAGAACATTGATTACAGATTTGAGACTACTACCAGAGATGTCGCTGCGGACATTACATTTAAAATTATGGCGTACACTTTCCTTTGGAACTGACTGTACTCATAGGTCTCATTTGTCTAACAATAAACTTGAAAAACATGTGCAGTATATATAGGAACTTATTTTAAGATGCAGAGATGGAAGTACAACATGTCTCAATTTTTTAAAAAGCGTTCGCTTTATTATTGCCCTAAAGAGCCAAAGAAACTGGTACACCTGCTTTAGGTCCCCCGCGAGTGCGCTGAAGTGCCGCAACACGACGTGGCATGGACTCGCCTAACGTCCGAAGTACTGCTGGAGGGAACTTACACCATGAATCCTGCAGGGCTGTCCATAAATCCGTAAGAGTACGACATGGTGGAGACCACTTCTGAACAGCATGTCACAAGACATCCCACATACGCTCAATAATGTTCATGTCTTTCATGTCTGGAGAGATTGGTGGCCAGCGAAAGTTTAAACTCAGTAAAGTGTTCCTGGAGCCACTCTGTAGCAATTCTGGACGTTGGGGTGCCTCATTGTCCTGCTGGAATTCCCAAAATCCGTCGGAATGGACAACGGACATGAATGGATGCAGGTGATCAGACAGGATGCTTACGTACGTGTCACCTGTCAGAACCGTATCTAGAGGTGTCAGAGGTCCCATATCACTCCAACTGCACTCGCCCTACACCATTACAGCGCCTCCACCGGCTTGAAGAGTCCCCTGCTGACATGCAGGATCCATGGATTCATGATGTTGTCTCCATACCCGTACACCTCCATCCACTCGATACGATTTGAAACGAGACTCGTCCGACCAGGCAACATGTTTCCAGTTATCGACAGTCCAATGCTGGTTTGACGGGCCCAGGCGAGTCCTAAAGCTTTGTGTCGTGCAGTCATCAGGGGTAAGCGATCGTGCCTTCGACTTCGGAAACCCATATCAATGATGTTTCGTTGAATGGATCCCACGCTGACACTTGTTGATGGTCCAGCATTGAAATCTGGAACAATTTGCGGAAGGGTTGCACTTTTATCACGTTGAACGATTCTCTTCAGTCGTCGCTGGTCCCGTTGTTGCAAGATCTTTTTCCGGACGCAGAGATGTCGGAGATTTGACGTTTTACCGGATTCCCGATGTTCACGGTACACTCGTGAAATGGTCGTACGAGAAAATCCCCACTTCATCGCTGCCTCGGAGATACTGTGTACCATCGCTAGCGCGCCGACCATAACATCACGTTCAACCTCACTTAAATCTGGATAACCTGCGATTGTAGCAGCAGTAAACGACGTAACAACTGCACCAGACCCTTGTTGTCTTACATGGGCGTTGCCGACCGCAGCACCGCCTTCTGCCTGTTTATATATCTCTATATTTGACTTCGCATGCTTATACCAGTTTCTTTGGCGCTTCAGTGTATAAGAAATGAAAATATTTTGAGCATTATATTAGACTTTTTTAGCCATAACTGTGACTGGTCTAGCTTAGCAGTCATAGAGAGTCTTAATTCTGAAAATGGGAAGGAAAATGCTGTAGGGCCATCTTAAGTTGTGTTTTCTTCTTTAGGCACTGAACTGACATCCACACTCAGTTGAACTCTTTCGAAAAGTGGCAGCTCGCGCAGTTAACTAGTTCAAGAGCAGGTAAAATTTAGAATTCGCTGGTAGTGTGTCACTGAGTTGCCCAACACCGCTCAGACGTGGGAGATGCCGAAGTGCAATAAAGTGCAGATCTTGCACCGTGGGACTTCCAGCGGTGATGGTGTTGAGGCAGCGAGATTTTTAAATCACTTTAAACTGTGCAATAAACGCCAGTAGTAAGGAGATGGGGGACAGGTGCAATTTCGATGCCAAATTGATATGCAGATTAGTTAAATTGATCAATTAATCACCCCTGCCCCCGACCAGCCCCACCCCCGACCATGCCCACCCCCACCCCCGACCACACTCAACCCCCACACCCAGATGACCTCACAAGTTTTTCCCAGCCTAAATGTGGGCCCAAGCCCACTCCCTCCTCTCCACCCTCACCCTCCCCAACCTATCGTATTGACGGGAATTTCGAATTTTGGTGGGAATTTCTTTGTCCCAGGGCTGTGCTGATGTCTCCCCCCCCCACCCCCCTCCTCCACTTGGGAGCTGGTGGGAAATTAAAATTGACAGTACCCTTTCTCGAACTCGAACCCTGGTCCTCCTGGATGGAAAGCCGAAGTGGGCAACCTAACACAATTATACCACCAGAGGCACTTGGAATTGATGGGAAATTAAAAATCGCTGTGCTCTTTCTGGGACTCATACCCTGATTCTACTGGAAGGAAAGTCTAAGATGCAGGAGAGGAAGGTTAGGTTAGTGTACTTTATTTATTTTGGTCGGGAAACAGAAGCAAAGATCGGTCACAATTACGTAATTAATCATAAACATCAGGCCTAATTACAGAACTGTATGCATAGCGCTAAACAAAAATGGTCTAAAATTGCAATACAACTCAAAAACTGACGATACCATACAACTGGTGTTATCCTGCTGGGAATAAATTTCGCAATACCACTCGAAACTAGTGACACACACGCTCAAACTTCACCTACAAGCTGGTGGGAAAAAGTCAAGGGTGTAAGATACTACCTTTATTCTTTTTGGCCGGAAATACGTTCAACTGATGAGATGCTGGTGATGGACAGAGAGGAATTCAAAAAGTTTATTACCTGCAATAATACAGCTGAGAACAGTATCGTTGTTTGACGTCAGAGTTCACTACAGACGACTGCTCAAAAACAACCCAGCTGCCCAGGTAACCATAGCCAATACACGATACCACAACTGATGGAGAAAACGTGTCACAGTTCTAATCACACTTAAAAATTGTCGTGAAAAAACCAGCACTTGTAATGAACGGGTCATAATGCAACAAATGTACTTGGGAAAATCGTCGTCCCAAACGAAGGTGCGTTTTCCTCGAGAAGCGTCCATAAACTGCCGAAAATCGAGACCCTCTCCCCTCCCTCCCCTCACTTCCTCCATCCATCTATGGTGGGGCGGGGGGGGGGGGGGGGGGACAGGCTTTTTGAAATGGCCAGCTGCTCCACCAACTGCCTCATAGTTTTTCTGCAGCCAGCAGCCATCCCCTTATGGTCGCTGGCCACACTCGGCCTTCCACCATCTGGCTGCCTTGAGACGACACTCCGATGCCAACACAATAGCATGTATAGTCAACTAAACAATAGGAAATAAAAGGACGGCTGGCTCAAGTGCAAATTGTTCATCTAAAATATAGCAACAGATCCCCTGCACTTTGCGTCTATGGTCAAAGCGCAACTGTGTGTCTGGCGACCACCCCCAGAAGACACGGCCCCCTCACACCCAGTAGACGGACGTTCTGCGATGGAGAACAATTATATTTAACGTCAACAAAACTCTATCTTGCAATCTGTTAAACATATTCCTCGGAAAGACTAGACTCCTCTGGAACAACAACGAAATTCTAGAGAATGCTCCAGATGGCGTTTTTAAAAACCGGCTGCTTGCAAAACAGGAAGCCTTCCGCCTAAAGCGTCGGTAGCCTCACACTGCAATGTCTTCAGTACAGTGTGCTCTGGGGAGCACGCTGCTTGGTGGTCAGCGTTGTCGACGCCGACAAAAGGTACACATACAATAGAGCGCGACACCGTCATCGCTCAGAACAAAACTATGATAAATGAAGACTTTCCTGACCGTGGATTGTTTGTCTAAAGAGACAGCCGCGACCTCTTAGGAAACTCGGCAGCACGCTGTTCCGAGCACTGTGCTGTAACATATGTATTTAACACCATCGCGACTCCTGTAATAAAGCAACTATTAAAAAAGGAAAACAGAATTGCAACGATAATAAATGCCCTCTTTCCACGAAAATAGGAACAGTCCATCTTCTTTTAGTTTTATGAGCAAAATCGGTAAATTTTTTACGTTCAACTGCAGGATACAATTAGCATCTCGTTATTTTGTAACATCCAGCAAAGTGCACTGTCGTCGTTCACAGATGATCATGTGTGTATTACAAACATTTCAGACATGTGAAATAACGTTAGAGAACACAATCTTTCGCGCCATTAGTTCATATGTCGAAAAAAAACACAGTCGTTTTACGTTCGACAACAACAAACTATAATTCAAGAGGACGTAGCTGTTTTGTACACTATGGCAGGTCTCGTTTTACCATTGCGATGCTGTATCATACAGGCATTTACGAAACAAATCGTGAGTGTCTTGTAGCAGATCCTCCTATAAGATTCTGCTACACGTGCCTTTCATTACATCTAAACCCATTACCATCTGCATGCTTACGTTTGACATTTTTGGTGCATAAGTCACCTCTACTGACATTTCTGTAAAGTTACTGTCATACAGCATCAGATTCTTGCGTTCTAGTTTTGTAAGAAATTTGATCATCACAACCTGTTTCACGCAATCTACTCAAGTGTCGGAAGAAAAACCACTATCATTTCTGAAGTGATGTCATCATCGCATGGACAGAAGTGACATAAAATCGATAAAATTACGAAAAATGACGGAAAATGCGTGTAAATTGAGAGAAAATACGCCAAAATGCATTGAAATTGAGAGAGTACTTTCATGTCTTCTGATTGGTGCAGAACAATTCTTGTAAATAGGAACGAGTATATGACTGCAAGATAAATACAAGAAAACGTTGAGATGGAAGCACCGGGACCTGGGGAAACAGTCTTTTATTTTTTCTTTGAGGCAACATTCTACTGGATGTCTATTGAAAAATGTTCAAATGTGTGTGAAATCTTATGGGACTTAACTGCTAAGGTCATCAGTCCCTAAGCTTACACACTAGTTAATCTAAATTATACTAAGGACAAACACACACACACCCATGACCGAGGGAGGACTCGAACCTCCGCCGGGATGTCTATTGAGGTAATAGTGATACACACAAGTTGACTGCTGTCTTTCACGCTTTCCTGGGAAACAGAGAATCATCTGCCTCTAAAGTTACTTGCATCTGCGTTAAAGGATGACAGAGAGTGGATGGAGTGATCGTTTGAGATGGCGTTGTAACATGGTAGGATTTAATGGTAGACTGATGTTGCATTCTAGAGAGAGAGGGACATGTTGCTGCAGGTCATTTGACCATTTTTCCGTTGCTCTGTCGGGATGCTACTTTCATACAACTGCGTGTTCCGTGTGTGACTTAGAGAACTGTCTACTTGCGATCGTTAACAGAAAACCTCTCAGTCATCAGAGGACTTCCATCCTGTTTCGACACATTCCTCTAGACTAACGAAGATTTATGCGACGTACTCCATTCCTCTGCCACATCTTGGGCATAAAATCGAGCCTTCGGTTTCATAACTATGGAGATTCTACTCGAACAGTCCACGGGTATAAAAATGGTTCAAATGGCTCTGAGCACTATGCGACTTAACTTCTGAGGTCATCAGTCGCCTAGAACTTAGAACTAATTAAACCTAACTAACCTAAGGACATCACACACATCCATGGCCGAGGCAGGATTCGAACCTGCGACCGTAGTCCACGGGTATACTGCCGGTCCATAGTGTCCAACGGGCACAATATTTCGGCGAACAGACATGTCGCCATCGTCAGGTGCGCTGACGAACTGAGCTCCTGAGGGCAGGCGGCCGTCCTAAATCCCCTCCCCACGCGGGCCGCTCTCTTCGCCGTCCGCCCCCGTGCGCCGGCGGTCCCGAAGACGTGGGCGGCATTGAATGTAATTAAGAAGACTCTCAGCAAGAAGTACGAACTGGCGGCTAGGGAGGACGTAGCAAGCACATCGACGCTACGACAGATTCCCACGCCCACGTCTTCGCGACCGCCGGCGCGCGGGCGCGGACGGCTAAGAGAGCGGCCCGCGGGGGGGAGGGGATTTAAATCGGCCGCCCGCCCTCAGGAGCTCAGTTCGTCAGCGCACCTGACGATGGCGACATGTCTGATCGTCGAAATATTGTGCCCGTTGGATACTATGGACCGGCAGTATACCCGTGGACTGTTCGAGCAACAAATACGCCGGGAGAAACTGAAGAATCAAATGTAGATTCTAAGTTAGCGACGGGTGTTTGTGAGGTACTACAATCCCTGTGTATACATGTGCTTGACAGATGTCCTGTCAACGGAGTTAGTGGCGGCATGACGTCTAATTTCACGTGTTAAACACCGCTGCTAAGCGTTTGTCTCTTTCTTTGTAAGAGCCATTGTCCGTTACTAACGATCAACTTAAATAAGACTGATGCGATCATAGTATTCCTGAACCATAGCGGATGTGAACAGTGGGGGCTATTCACCTCTGGAAAGCTACACTCCTGGAAATTGAAATAAGAACACCGTGAATTCATTGTCCCAGGAAGGGGAAACTTTATTGACACATTCCTGGGGTCAGATACATCACATGATCACACTGACAGAACCACAAGCACATAGACACAGGCAACAGAGCATGCACAATGTCGGCACTAGTACAGTGTATATCCACCTTTCGCAACAATGCAGGCTGCTATTCTCCCATGGAGACGATCGTAGAGATGCTGGATGTAGTCCTGTGGAACGGCTTGCCATGCCATTTCCACCTGGCGCCTCAGTTGGACCAGCGTTCGTGCTGGACGTGCAGACCGCGTGAGACGACGCTTCATCCAGTCCCAAACATGCTCAATGGGGGACAGATCCGGTGATCTTGCTGGCCAGGGTAGTTGACTTACACCTTCTAGAGCACGTTGGGTGGCACGGGATACATGCGGACGTGCATTGTCCTGTTGGAACAGCAAGTTCCCTTGCCGGTCTAGGAGTGGTAGAACGATGGGTTCGATGACGGTTTGGATGTACCGTGCACTATTCAGTGTCCCCTCGACGATCACCAGTGGTGTACGGCCAGTGTAGGAGATCGCTCCCCACACCATGATGCCGGGTGTTGGCCCTGTGTGCCTCGGTCGTATGCAGTCCTGATTGTGGCGCTCACCTGCACGGCGCCAAACACGCATACGACCATCATTGGCACCAAGGCAGAAGCGACTCTCATCGCTGAAGACGACACGTCTCCATTCGTCCCTCCATTCACGCCTGTCGCGACACCACTGGAGGCGGGCTGCACGATGTTGGGGCGTGAGCGGAAGACGGCCTAACGGTGTGCGGGACCGTAGCCCAGCTTCATGGAGACGGTTGCGAATGGTCCTCGCCGATACCCCAGGAGCCACAGTGTCCCTAATTTGCTGGGAAGTGGCGGTGCGGTCCCCTACGGCACTGCGTAGGATCCTACGGTCTTGGCGTGCATCCGTGCGTCGCTGCGGTCCGGTCCCAGGTCGACGGGCACGTGCACCTTCCGCCGACCACTGGCGACAACATCGATGTACTGTGGAGACCTCACGCCCCACGTGTTGAGCAATTCGGCGGTACGTCCACCCGGCCTCCCGCATGCCCACTATACGCCCTCGCTCAAAGTCCGTCAACTGCACATACGGTTCACGTCCACGCTGTCGCGGCATGCTACCAGTGTTAAAGACTGCGATGGAGCTCCGTATGCCACGGCAAACTGGCTGACACTGACGGCGGCGGTGCACAAATGCTGCGCAGCTAGCGCCATTCGACGGCCAACACCGCGGTTCCTGGTGTGTCCGCTGTGCCGTGCGTGTGATCATTGCTTGTACAGCCCTCTCGCAGTGTCCGGAGCAAGTATGGTGGGTCTGACACACCGGTGTCAATGTGTTCTTTTTTCCATTTCCAGGAGTGTATATTGTACATATATCACAAGAAATAGATGTTTTAAGGAAGTAGTTTTTCATTTTACAGTTTGTCACCATAGTTTGTCGTAGAGAAACCCGCAAGTAGAATGTATGAAATGCGCCGGAAATATAATTCTTACATTGAGAGAGTAGCAGTGTAGCATTCCATATGACTAATAGGTTGGAGACCACAACGATCTAACATTATAATGGGTTTTAAATGCAGAACCTTGTAGGCTTAGGAGTGCATGTGTTTATGTTCTGTCTTGCAAATACCTTCTTGGTAATGACTCCAGACACTAGAACAATACTTTATAATTGGTAGCACAGTTGATTTACGTAAAATGCAGCAAAACCCGTCTGTCTGAAGCTCCATCGTGTATAAAAACCATCCGATTCTTGTTCTTAACCATCTGTTCTATCGTCACAACAGTTTCATATCTACTATACACCGATAAGAGGTGCTAACCTCCTCGACATTCGCGCATCTGGAGAAATCTTGTGTTCTTGGATGGGTGCAGGACAGCAGCTAAAGCCTCAGTTCGCAGCGTTCCTCCACAAAACGTGTAATGTGACGGCCTACTTCTGGTCAGCTGCAGATTAAATTGGCGCCATTGCTACAGGGAACGTTGGTCAAAGACAATGCGAGATCTTTCAGTTTCTAACTTTATCCTAAGAATGCCCTGTGACTCCCATCCACATAGAGTAAGATCGTAAATTTCGCACTATGATCGCATTGTTAGAGACATATAGGTCGTTGTCTGGTATACTTTGGTGTATATGTTCGAGAATTAACAATCAATGAACATACTGTACAGTCATCGATTTACATTCATAATGGTACTCAAAGAGTAGTGGAGGGGCTGCTTAGCGATGATGCAGAAATTGGGAAGCATGGTGCTGCGTCATAAGTCAGTGTTGAAATTACTGTAAAATTGATAAAATTTTTCGCACCATCAACTGTGATGCTTACTACTGCTGTACTTTGATGGTGTCGTTTTCATCCCAACCATCCACTGATATGCTGTTGATTACCACATAATGATTGACTGACAATCCTTGTTTGAGATGGAGAAAGAGTCTTGGTGGAGGGGGAAACACCTTCCGGGGATGACCAACTCCAAAACAGTTATCACGTACATGGCAGCAATACAAGGAATCAATCAAACGGAACACAGCGCCATTAGATATCCTGTCACTGTGAATGATGAGCTAAATGTAGAGGTCATCAATCACCTTCTTACAGCAGTTTTGGAACGCTCCACAATGCCTCAAAACTCTTCCAGTTTTCTTATGTTGTGACTGTCTTTTATTTCAATCACTCAGTGTGTGTGTGTGTGTGTGTGTGTGTGTGTGTGTGTGTGTGTGTGTTGTGGGAGCAGCAGTAACAACATGACCTACACTGTGCGATGTCTAGTTTTCTGTGAGACCAGACACAGACCTCAAAGTTGTGGCGGAAAAAAACCAAATGTATGGCAAGTGTACAAAGCGTCTTGCAGCAGAAAAAGCGGTGTATCAAAAAACAAAACAGGGACCCTCTCTTGCGACTGATAATCTGTAGGAGTTGGTCCTCGTACAGAATAGTTGATGAAATTTTGCACTGGTCTGTGCAAGCGACGTCGATCAATGGCCGCCTGCTCCAATGGATCAATACCTATATATATAATAGGATCACCACATATGCTAGATGGTGGCATGCAGATGCTATTTTTTCTCGATAAAACAGAAGAGAGAGATGCGGTAAAAATGTATTGGATAAAATTAGCTGAGCTTTTACAGTTCGTAATTTTTCTCTGTTGAATAGTAGAGAATAACGATGATAGAATGATTGGGTGATAGACGTGAATAGACCCTGAGGTACAGAGATCTGCTTTCTACTACAGTACCTGTATAACGTTGAGTCTTCCTAATTTTTCCCATAATAAACACCACCATAACTGTTCATACTGTCTTTTATACTATCTCGTGTTGCAGGAGCAGGATTCGTTTGGCGCTGAGTGGTCAAAGCACAATCCTATAGCATTAACTCAGCTCACTCTGTTTCTACACGGGATGCAGAATGAGTCATATAGCATTAACTCAGCTCACTCTGTTTCTACACGGGATGCAGAATGAGTCATATAGCATTAACTCAGCTCACTCTGTTTCTACTCGGGTTGCACAATGTGGTAGATACAGCTCTCTCTGACTTCTGCTCAGTTCCGGCTTAAATTGGGACTGTCACATGCGATAAACTGCAGGGATGGCGGGGCAGAGCCTGAGGAGCAGTTACAAGATGCATAGGGACTATCTAAAACCAAGTTTGAATTTTACTGTAACGGATAGGTTCGAAAAAGTTGACTCCTTTCGAGATATCAGAGTGCCACAAGAATGATTCGCTAGTGGCTGTAAACATTAAAAGACCTCTCCATAGGATCCAACACGGGTATGTGGTTGAATGGAAAGACTTGATTCCAAATCGCAGACAGCATTTCTACTGGCAAGCGTAACACTAGAGTTGTAAAAAGTCAGTGTACATTTCTTACGACCTCAATCAGCACACCATCTACTGCATGTGATCATTCTCAATCAACCATCACTTACACTATGTGATCAAAAGTATCCGGACACCTGGCAGAAAATGACTTACAAGTTCGTGGCGCCTTCCATCGGCAATGCTGGCATTCAATATGGTGTCGGCCCATCCTTAGCCTTGATGACAGCTTCTACTCTCGCAGACATACGTTCAATCAGGTGCTGGAAGGTTTCTTGGGAAATGGCAGCCCATTCTTCACGGAGTGCTGCACTGAGGAGAGGTACCGATGTCGGTCTGTGAGGCCTGACACGAAGTCGGCGTTCCAAAACATCCCAAAGGTGTTCAGTAGGATTCAGGTCAGGACTCTGTGCAGGCCAGTCCGCTGTTATTGTCGTGTAACCACTCCGCCACAGGCCGTGCATTATGAACAGGTGCTCTATCGTGTTGAAAGATGCAGTCGTCATCCCCAACTTGCTCTTCAACAGTGCGAAACAAGAAGGCGCTTGAAATGTCAGTGTAGGCTTGTGCTGTGATAGTACGACGCAAAACAACAAGGGGTGCAAGCCCCCTCCATGAAAAACACGACCACACCATAACACCACCGCCTCCAAATTTTACTGTTGGCACTACACACGCTGGCAAATGACGTTCACCGGGCATTCGCCATACCAACACCCTGCCATCGGATCGCTACATTGTGTACAGTGATTCGTCACTCCACATAACGTTTTTCCACTGTTCAATCGTCCAATGTTTACGCTCTTTACACCAAGGGAGACATCGTTTGGCATTTACTGGCCTGATGTGTGGCTTATGGGCTGCCGCTCGACCATGAAATCCAAATGTTGTCACCTTCCACCTAAGTGTCATTGTACTTGCAGTGGATCCTGATGCAGTTTGGAATTCCTGTGCGATGGTCTGGATAGATGTCTGCTTATTACACGTTACGACCCTTTCCAACTGTTAGCGGTCTCTGTCAGTCAACAGACGAGGTCGGCCTGTACGCTTTTGAGCTGTACGTGTCCCTTCACGTTTCCACTTCACTATCACATCGGAAACAGTGGACCTAGGGATATTTAGGAGTGTGGAAATCTCGCGTATAGACGAATGAGACAAGTGACACCCATTCACCTGATCAGGTTCGCAGTCCATGAGTTCCGCGGAGTACCCCATTCGACTCTCTCACGATGTCTAACGACAACTGAGGTAGCTGATATGGAGTACCTGGCAATGGGTGGGAGCACAATGTACCTAATATGAAAAATGTATGTTTTTGGCGGTGTCCGGATACTTTTGATCACATAGTGTATAACCCAGTGGATATATCGCAGAACCTCTGACGTGGTAATGAGCCAGAATGGATTACAAATAATGGAGAAATATCTAGCGACGGTATGAGGTAGTTGCAAATACTGGCTTCATACCTCTTTCCTTAGCCAAATCACTTTCTAAATTCTGTGATTTTTACACGAGCTTACACCGTCGGCGACGTGTAACAGCACTGTCGTTCTGTTAATACGCACTCCAGCGATCACCGTCTGCATTCAATGTCGAGGTATTTGTGTGGAAAAACCACTTCATTTGGAGGTAATGCCATACCTCGATTTATATGGCTTGTGTACCTTTTAACATGGATATTGTTAGCGATACTTGTGAGCGCCTGTAGAACCAAGACCGCATGTGACAGTAACACGGCCGTTGCGATCGTGTTTTTAACATTTGGCGGCTTGTAAGACGATTACACCTCTCTTTCTAAGACACAGTGGTACCACGCGCAAGGAAAAAACTTATGAGACATGTCCACCCATCGCTAATTTTCGCTCAGTATTCTTTCGTATCACAGGCATTCAGCTATTGGTGAAGTATTATACTTAGTAGTAGTAGGGGATGCGTGACAGATTCGCCTTGAGCAGCAGGCTTATACAGTATGTGGGTGTTCCGACAGGTGCAAAGAAAATGACTGTGTCCTGTTGTAAGGGAAGGTACGGATTTGACGTGGAAAACTTCGATAGCCGTAAGGGGAATGAAGTATCTTTACACTGCTTATGAAGGAACAATACAGGAGCCCTCTCGTGTGATTAATAGTTTGCTGGATATGGTGTTCTTCCTGTATAGACGACAAAATATTTTGATGATCTGCGCAAAGGACTTCGAGCACTGGCCTTCAGCTCCAATGGAGCGATACGATATATGTAAATGCTCAGTGACAACACTCAGACGGTAATTGTTTTTCGATATACCGGGAGAGAGAGACGTGGTTCAGTCTTCTAGGAGGTACTATTACAGGGAGTGCTATAACTGGTTAAAGTTTGGAAGCAGATACTTCCAGGCGCTTCAGTCCGGAACCGCGGTACTGCTGCGGTCGCAGGTTCGAATTCTGCCTCGGGCATGGATGTTTGTGATGTCCTTAGGTTAGTTAGGTTTAAGTAGTTCTAAGTCTAGGGGACTGATGACCTCAGATGTTAAGTCCCGTATTGCTTAAAGTCGTTTGAACCATTTGTCCTAAAACTGTGGTAAACCACACATTAAAAAAACTACTGCTGCAATCTTATTGTGTCCCATAACAATTCATTGGCCACCGTCATAAACTTTTCATTCATAAAACCTAAGCTCAAAACTGAGGGGGTTAAGCATAGTCCCATAGTGCTTAGAGTCATTTGAACCATTTTGAGCAGATATTTCTCTCAAAACTACACCGATTTTGCCCATAAAACTATTAGGTATCGGCTATATCTATTCTCCTGGACTCATGACTCCTTTTTTTATTACTATCGCCACGATAGCATGTTTGGAAAATAGATGTTATTTCATACCTCATAACCTGGTGATATATACATTGTTAATAACATCGAATAACGAGTTACCTAAAATCTCACTTCTCCTTATCTTCAGAGCAGTAATATGATCAGTATAAATAAATGTTGTAAACAGATTATTAGTTTCATGGTGCGTGGCTACAATACCCTAGGAATTATCATATGCTCGTTGGTGTATTATACTCCTACAGCTTTTGTTGCAAGTGTGTTATTACCTCTTGAATGAAATTACGTTTAAGACATTTTGACTTATTCCACGCCGGCCGCGGTGGTCTAGTGGTTCTAGGCGCGCAGTCCGGAACCGCGGGGCTGCTACGGTCGCAGGTTCGAATCCTGCCTCGGGCATGGATGTGTGTGATGTCCTTAGGTTAGTTAGGTTTAATTAGTTCTAAGTTCTAGGGGACTTATGACCACAGCAGTTGAGTCCCATAGTGCTCAGAGCCATTTGAACCATTTTTGAACTTATTCCACATCTACGAGGACCTTTTCACTTAGGAACTGTGGAAAGAACATAGCTTATCTGTGATTTTAAAACTCTGACGTCTGCAAAACACAAGGTATTTCTTTTTGATATTCTATGTTCGCACACGTATGTGTCATTTTGAGTGTGTTTTATTTTTTTCCATAACACGTGGCTGCTTTCCTATTTTAGGTCTGAAAACTACAACATGTATTTTCTTGATTGCTCACCTGACACTACTCTAACGGGGAAAAATCGAAACACCAAGACGGCGTAGTGAGACATAAACGAAAGTTGGTAAGCGAGTTTCTACATCTGAAATATGATGTCTATTCAAATTTCATGCCAGTCGCATAAGAGTGGCTGCTAGTGGCGTCACTATGAGGTTGAAATCAGATTTGCTTTAAATACACTCTGTAACGGTCATGAGAGTTAATTACCTTTAAGAGCGTACTTGGTGAGTTGATGTTAGTCAAGGCTACCTTTATGGTAACAAAGATGGCATAGTCAGCACCTCACTGAAATTTGTACGAGGTCTTGTAATAGGGCTCTGAGAAACAGGCGGTTCCCTCTGCGATATTACAGGAGGACTGAGCTGGAATGTGTTCACTGTACATGATTGCTGGCAGCGTTGATAACGATACTGTCTGGTCGCAAGAAGACCGGGCTCGAGACGGCCCCGTGGCAATACCGAGAGGGAAGACCACCGAGCTCTGCGTTTGGCTATGGCGCAACGTACTGTATCTGCAGCATCAATTTGAGTAGCAGTATGCATCACAGTGACGCAGCGAACTGTTACAAATCGGTTACTTCAAGGACAGCTCCGAGAGAGACGCCCAGTAGCGTGCATTCCACCGACCCGAAACCACCGCCGCTTTTGACTTCAGTAGTGTCAAGCGAGAGCTCATTGGATGGCGGAGTGGCGATCTGTTGTGTTTTTTGACGAAACCTGGTTCAGTCTCAGTGCCGGTGATGGGCGTGTATTATTTAGAGGGAGGCCACTTGAGGGTCTGAAACCAACTTGTCTGCATGCCGGACAACACTGGACCTACACCTGGCGTTGTGGTCTGGGTTGCGATTTTGTATGAGTCTTGTGGTTATCCCACGCACGCTCACTACAAATTTGTACGCCAGTGTGGTGATTCGATCTGCTGTGCTGGTATTCATGAACAGCGTTGCAGGGAATATTTTCCAACAAGATAACGCTCGCCCACATACCGCTGTTGTAACCCGACATGCTCTACAGAGTGTCGAGATGCTGCATTGGCCTGTTAGGTCGGTAGATCTGTCTCCAGTCAAGCACATATGGGACATCATCGGAAGACAACTCAAAACAGAATTAACCTTCTGTGTACTGAGTGACCAAGTGCACATGCATGGAGCTCCAACCCACAAACAGAGCCGGCCGGGGTGGCCGAGCGGTTCTAGGCGCTACAATCTGGAACCGCGTGACCGCTACGGTCGCAGGTTCGAATCCTGCCTCGGGCATGGATGTGTGTGATGTCCTTAGGTTAGTTAGGTTTAAGTAGTTCTAAGTTCTAGGGGACTGATGACCACAGAAGTTAAAGCCGGCCGAAGTGGCCGTGCGGTTAAAGGCGCTGCAGTCTGGAACCGCAAGACCGCTACGGTCGCAGGTTCGAATCCTGCCTCGGGCATGGCTGTTTGTGATGTCCTTAGGTTAGTTAGGTTTAACTAGTTCTAAGTTATAGGGGACTAATGACCTCAGCAGTTGAGTCCCATAGTGCTCAGAGCCATTTGAACATTTCAGAAGTTGTCCTATAGTGCTCAGAGCCATTTAAACTATTTGAACCCACAAACAGACATCCGGCACCTGTACAGTTCAATGCATGCACGTTGGCATTCTTGCATTGTGGTGATTATACCGGTTGTTAGTGTTCCAGCATTTCACATTTGCTATGACTTAGCTTGTGCTTACATTAACCTATGTTCTTGCAATGTTAAACAGTTAAATATGTTACCTATACAAATGTATTCCCGAAATTTCATTACTCTACAGTAACTATTTTTTTGGTGTTGCGATTTTTTCCGTCAGTGTATATTAATTGTGAAGGTAGAATTGTGCAGGATGACTTGTTTTTATTTGCTTGTATAGCTTGACAGCATGTTATCTGAAAAAGTAGCCGGAAGAATTTATCTACAGATTTATTACTCTGAACAATTTCCTGAGAGTAACAGCAACGTATGTTCTGTAATTACTTTTCGTTCATGTCGCTCAACTTCACTGTGTTTCCTTTACTTCTTGTAATTACATATGCTGTTTTCCCAGCTATTTTTTACTCCACTCTCACTTGATGTCACGTGACTGCACATACAGAAACGACATTCTGGAGTAAAAGAGGGACACCGCTAATATCTACCCCAATCTGAGCCTCTACCTCATTACTATCGATCGCTCAGTCGACGGAAAGTCATACTCCAACCTTCATTTCCTTTTGTACGTCGAGGAACTTGAAAGATGTGCTTTAATCTGTACTTTCAGGTTTGCTACAGTCTTGTCTTTTTAACTCTCGAAATAATCTTTGCAAAACTTTTAGCAAAGAAATTCTGTTATCAACACTGATAGGTGATGCAGACTCATTGATTTCCCTCTTTGTGGAACTGTTGTGGTAGCATGTTTTCATCTTAGGTGAGTTCCACACACTGCGAGGCAGTGTAGCGCGCGGTCAGGTAGGGCCATGAGGTGAAGAGAACGTGAACTCGCATTTTGCTATCAAGGCGGGGCAGTTGGAGCAGTTCGGAAGTGGCGGCGGCTGTTTTGGAGATTTTTGGTGAAACCGTTTCAGTTACTTGCTGTGGTTCTTGATAGTCAATGTTTAAGGCATTTCAGTGATGTGATATTCGTATTCGCACAATTTCGCGTGCTGAATTGGTGAAGAATTGCGAACGTGATCTGATATTTACGCGCGAGGTGATACAGAGTCTCAGACATAATTTGTTTTTCGTAGGTTGGGAGCTGGTTACGGGATCATGTCGTAGTCACTCAGTCTAGTCGATTACGCACTGAGTTTTGATATTATCTCCCGCACTTTATGTTATTCAGTTCTGGAAGACGTGTACAGATAACTTGTATTTCTGTGTTTACTAGAAATTGGATTAATGATAACACGTATTGTGATACCCACATGGTTTATGTTCTACTTTCGTCAATCTGCAGTTAATACAGAGTATCAATTCAGTATTTTTGTCATGCATTTCTGCTCTCCCAAGTATTTACTTAATTTTCCTCCACAATTCTGATTCATGTTTTGTGTGACAGCATACTGCATTCTCCCAGCGTTATCTAAGGCTTTACGCTGATGTGACAAAAGTCGTGGGATACTTCCTAATATCGTGTCGGATCCCCTTTTGTCCGGCGTAGTGCAGCAACTCAACGTGGCATAGACCCAACGAGTCTTTGGAAGTCCCTTGCAGAAATATTGAGCCATGCTGCCTCTATACCAGTCCATAATTGCGGAAGGGTTTTGTGCACCAACTAACCTCTCGATTATGTCCAATAAGTGTTAGATGAGATTCATGTCGGGCGATCTGGGTGGCCAAATCATTAGCTCGAACTATCCAGAGTGTTCTTCAAACCAATCGCGAACAATTGTCGCCTGGTGACATGGCACATTGTTGTTTGGGAACATGAAGTCCATGAATGGCTGCAGATGGTCTCCAAGTAGCCGAACATTACTATTTCCAGTCAATGTTCGGTTCAGTTGTACCACAAGACCCAGTTCATTCCATTTAAACACAGCCCGCGCCATTATGGAGCGACCACCAGCATACACAGTGCCTTGTGTCACTTGGTCCACGACTTCGTAGGGTCTGCGCCACACCCGAATCCTACCATCAGCTCTGACCAACTGAAATCGAGACTTATCTGACCAGGGCAGCGTTTTTCAGTCGTCGAGGATCCAACCAATATGGTCGGAAGCCCAAGATATGTGCTGCAGTCGATTTCGTGCTGTTAGCAAAAGCACTCGGATCAGTCGTCTGCTGCCATTGCACATTAACGCCAAATTTGGCTACACTGTGCTAACGGATACGTTCGTCACGATTCCCACATTGATTTCTGAAGTTATTTCACACAGCGTTGCCTGTCTGTTAACACTGACAATTCTACACAAATTCCTCTGCTCTCGGTCGTTGAGTGAAGTCCATCGGCCACTGAGTTGTCCATGGTGAGAGGTAATGCCTGAAATTTGGCATTCTCGGCAAGCTCTTGACACTGTGGCTCTCGGAATATTGAACTCCCTAACGATTTTCGAAATGGAAGATTCCTTGCGTCTAGCTCCAACTAACATTCTCTGTTCAAAGTCTGTTAATTCCCCTCGTGCAGCAATAATCACGTCGGAAACCTTTACACATGAATCATCTGAGTACAAATGACAGCTTCACCCATGCACTGATCTTTTATACCTTGTGTACATGACACTGCCGCCATCTGTATATGTAAATATCGCTATCCCATGACTTTTGTCACTTCAGTGCAGAATACATAATTCACAATCAGTTTACCAGTTACTTAACATCAAATGACCTTCTGGATGAATATCAGTCTACAACAAGCTATAGACAAACCAGAAGCTACTATGAAGTACTTTTTGGATTTCAGCAAAGCTTTCGAACTGTCGACTTCGGTATTCTACTTGATAAACTCAAAAGTACAAATTTTGCTTAGAGTGCTGTACAATGGTTCTACTTATATCTTACATACCGCGAACTATGCGTAATGGTCGGAACAAAGAGGTCAAAGTGGAAGAATGAAGTATCAGGGTCCTACAAGGATCAGTATTGGGCCCATTACTTTTCCCAAAATTTGTTAATGATCTGTCGACTAATATATCCCATTACAAATGACCACCTTCAGTTATTCCTAAGTGCAAGTCCAGCTCAGCACACAGCCATCCAGGACATAAATACTCTCTTACTTGCTTTTGAGAATGGGCACAGAACATAGGCTTGAAACTTAATCCTTCTAAAACACAAGAAAACTTAGTCGCTCACAAAAAACGTATTACTCCGAAGTTCAGAGAATCACGGAAATGACCTTTCCTTCTTCTGAAAAGAATTTGGAGACAGTTCTGAACGCACAGTTTCAGTCTGTAAGAAGAGGCCAACATCACTTCATTCACTACAGAAATATAAAAAACTTTTTCCACCAGAGCTTAAAAAGAAACTAGTAGGGTTACTAATACTCACCATCCTTGATTATGGCGATCCTGTTATCCAAGAACTTACCTATCGGAGCTCTCGTGAGCTGGAACTGACGATGAATGCTTGTGTGCAATACATTTTTGACTTACAAAATTTCGACCATATCACTCCTGCCCACGAACAATTATTACGGCTACGAACCGATAAGCGTAGAGATTACCATATTCTTTGCTTGCTGTATCGTTTTCTCAGTCATTGCACTCTTTCCTATTTATCCTCAACCCCTACACTACAGCACGGCAGAAATACTCTTTCTCAACAAGGCATTATACAACACTACCAGATTCTCCAAATCATTTTCTGTATCACGAACGCGACTTTCGAAAAAATTTCCAAAAAATATTAGAGAAATTAAAATGCATTCAAACTTCAAAAGACAACTAATGGGCAACCTTGTATCACAAAAGCTCTCCCTTCCACTGCTCACTCTCGTCAATATTCCCTCTTCCATCACTTTTTCCTCCACTTGTCTACACATTTTTTTTGTTAAAATTCTCTTCTTTCCAAATAGCCACTGTCACTTTCATTTCAATCCTCTCGTCTTTCATTATCCCTTCCAATTTTTTCTGATCCCAAACAAGACTTCAAAAGTGCTAAAATAATCATTATCATTCTTAATGTCTCCAGTTATTATTATTATTATTAGTGTTATTATTACTATTACTATTATTACTACTACCAATTATTATTTTTATTAATAATTCAAATTGTTATTGGGTTTGTTATATAATAAAAAATCAATATCCTTCTTAGTTTTTCCATTATTTTATCATTAGTATTAGTTTCATTATTATTGTTATTGCCAATTATTATTTTATTAGTAATGCAAATTACTGTTATTCTAATTGTTACGTAATATTTTTTATATGCATTGTTCCTGGTCAGGTGTAAGAGACGGCCTTAAGGCCCTAATCTGACCCAAGCAATAAACGTTGAGTGTACCTGTTATTATCATTCTCCTTTGTATAATGAATGATTATCCACGGCACCAGGAATGAAACAGGTGAGTCATAGACGGCTCTTCCACGTTTTTAGTAATAAATATCCTGTTCTGACTATTTTTGAGATTGTGATATTTAAGTTTAAGGGCTGTTACTGAAATGCGGATTCCTGTCGCATGTTTTTGCAATGGTATATTTATATAGTAACAAAATAACTTCCAGAAACTGGGTAGCGATGCATGCAGCTTTTACTGTAGTACATACAGATTTTGTCCGTGAACTGCATCATTACTGAATTTCATTTGTGAGACATTTTCAGTGACAGACCATTTCCATATTAAAGCATAGAGATTACATTCACGGGGAATCATTCCATTGCACTGTGATTGGCTATGAACTGAACACTTCCACAATTTGTAATTTTGATAGGATTTTAAAAGTGATTTCCTTACTGTTTGATGTTCACTCATATAAGCTACAAACTGACCGCATCCACAATTTGTAAATTTGATAGGATTTCACGAGAGATTTCCAGTAGTGCGGTTTATTGTGTGTACTGTTGTGACTGCGTCTTTTCTTAATTTCTAAGTTACATTGCATTACAAAATTGATTACTGGGTCGTGGACATTCATATAATAATAAATCAGAGCTTAATCTAACTGCTCATGTTAAACACAATAGGTCGCTTGCAAACTGTTTTCTTTTATGTGAAAATAATACCATGCCGCAGCTTGTCTTAATAACTGCAGCTGTTCCGAAGTATTGCTGGGAATATGTTTTGTAAGGGAGCCTTTTCCTTTTTATTTGATTTTAGGTGGTATCCACCAATTCACCATTACATTTTGTTTGTACACCTACACATGACGCAGTTTTAAAATTTATATGTAACATATACATATGTACATGACTGCATATCAAGATTAAGTATTCAGATCAGATGAAATTAAATGTCAATATCTGAGAGTTTTAGGTAGATTCCTGTGATGTGATAGATAGTTGTATCATTCGTATTTTAAAGGACATCAATGAATGTAAGATAATTGTACTTTCATGTTAACTGAATCTTCCGGTAGAACAACATTATAATAAAGGAAAAGCGCTAATTTGCGTGTGTTCCACAGTATTAATTTATTGTGTTAGCCGGTTTTCGGCTTACAAGGCCATCATGAAATGATGATGGCCTTGTAAGTCGAAAACCGGTTAACACAATAAATTAATGCTGTAGAACAGTTTTATTTGCTGTGTTCGATAATTATTGCACGCTAATATCACGTGATTTACTTAGCTTTCTTCTTCACTGTCATGAGTGCACTTCGGGGAGTCTGTAACTTTAATTTTATAGCTGTGACTAGGATAAAATCTGGTTCCAAATGGCATTCGTAGTGTGGAACTCTGGTGTCGTTTACTCATTCTGACTTCGTCACACCACAGTTTCTCCGAAGTTGCTGGCGAATAAGAGCATGCAGTTTTCATTTGTTTGTGTGGGTTACTGTTTGCCGCCTATTCCATTCTTCCAATGTTTGTTGATTAAGTCAATGCATGGGAACCTAATTCATTAGAATTTATCTTGAGTAATACTTTCTTTAGAATTTCTGTCAGCTACTTCGTTTTCATTTATGTCTGAAACGTTCTTTGATACACATGAAGTTTACGTCAATGTCATGTAAAGTAGCTAGGGGCCTGGCAGATGAAATAGAGTCGTAAAGAGCAGCGATTGTAGAGCTAGTGGCAAGGTTATAGCTCTCGCTGGCAGCTGCTTCACAGCTTCATGGCCCCATTCAACACCAGTCTCCACTCTGGCCGATTATGTGCGTTACGACTTGCTATACTAAAACCGCCAGCCTTCAGCATTTCAGTAGTTTATGGGAAAGTGCAATCACAGAATCTGCAACACACTGGGCATTCCACATCTTTATGGCCAAAATTATACAAGTGTTACAGGATCATACAGAAAGGACTTTGAGATAAGGAGGTAATAGACGTAAATAATTACTTAGTTTTTTAAAGAATAGATAACTTACATCCCACATCGGCAACACAACCTCATAGCAACTGCTCAAATTTACGTAAGGATTAACAGTTCGGCAGGAACACCTGGAGTCGCGGAACAGAGTAGTGTGGATCAAGCGATTGGTTTTAACAACTGATTAGCCTGTCACTTGTTTTTCAGTCGTTTTTTCAGACGAATGAAAAACCAAATAAAACTAGTCTGCGGTCATGTCACTTTCTAGGATTTAGTGGTTTAACTTAATGGGAGACAACCAACTGACACAAGTGTATGTCAGTTATATGAACGTTTTCACTCAGTCTCTAGCTGTGAGTGGTTTCATTACATCCTTTTTGACCCTTTTCCGTGGGAGGCGACGGTCGTTGGGGTGGGGCAGTGTTGCCAGTTAAAAACAAGCTATAAGGCCAGAAAACAATTAGTACACTCTTTTATAGTTTTACATTTTACTGAAGATTTGTTACTGGACCAGTGCGTATGGAGTACATGAAATGATTACATTTACAGATCGACAGCAAAAGCGGTTCTGAGGTAGTAGGTATCGACCCATGCTGAAACACTCTAAAGGCGGTAATGTAGGCGCTCAATTTGGCATCCAGTCGACCGTATAGATGGCGAATACTGTCTTGGGACACGTTGTGCCCAGCCTGCTCGACCTGTTCACTTAGTTTATAACACCTATTCTGTACGTCAGCACCTAAATATGACACTAACACACAATAAGTGTAACCCTCAGTGAGGAATTTTGTATTTGACTGTGTGTTTACCTAATGGATAGAGGGTATTGAACATGAATTTCGTTACTACGGCAATTAGTAGAAAGCAGAAAGACTTTGAAGATAAAGAACGTAGTAAACGCATACAAATGAAATAACAAACGGTCGCCAGCCTAATTAGGTAAAATCATTTGGAACATTAATCTCAAAGAATTTGAATATAATTTAGCAAAAGGGGGTTTCATTCTTCCTCTCTTTGTGAAGTGCAATGAACACACACAAATACCAGGCGAACTGGCCAGTGGCAAGCAGTAGTCATCATTTGCATAAATTGGTAATCACAGAAAGGTAATTAGCGCTTTACTCCTATTGATAAGAATCACCACCTCAACCATTAACCAATTCAGCACCAAAAAGTTATCAGAGACCTCATGAGACTAAATGAAGTATGACAAGAGTCCTTGTTTGACTAACACACACACCACAAATGCAGATAAGTAACACTGTACAAACATTTCTTTACCCTCTCTCATTTATGGAAATACTTCAGATTTCTTTAGCAAAACTATCTTTAGCTTAACTTTCTCATAATAGAAAAGAATGTAGTAGGTGGCCATAAACTGTCAGTTACTCTACTGGCCAATTCTGTAACTATTTCAGAGACAAATTACCTTACACTATTGTGGATTTCTAATCCCACTTAAATCTTTTTATGTTTTAATGCTTTAGAACAAGTTATTCAAATATTAAGCTCAATCAGTCACAGAAAATAGTACATGATACTAATCAACGCAATTTACTTTTCATAATAGTCCAATATACGTGCCTTTCTCACTACCTGTGAAGCAGGTAGTTTTGATAACAACATTTAAACAATTTAGCACTGAACTGTAGCACCTTTAGTGCAACAACAAACCATTATATTTTCAGAAACAGCATGCTCGATTTTCTGTACGTTAAGGACAGGACCCTGCATTGGTTTGTGATTAGGACAGTTTTTATGGTGCAAACACAGTTTTATGCCATCATTTCCTTCCTTATAATACAACTTCCCTAAGTATGAACCAGTTTTCTACATACAACTTCTCTTTTATAAACAGGCATATTTTATAAAGTTTCAGTATTTAAACACACTGTTAAGTCTTTTTATTTAAATATCCATCACAAACTTCCACTTCCTTCTGGCAATTCAAAGACATTAATCAGTAAAGACCAAACATTTCATAGTTATATACATAAAATTACACAGTATAAATTATTTATAATCGATCTTGGTGTTACAAGTTGTGTAACAGTAGTTGGTTGACGAGCTGCAAGAGTAAGTTCTCGTCATATCGTATCCCACACGTGGTCGATTGGAGACAAGTCTGGAGATCGTACCGCACAGGGAAGTTGCTGCACGTCTTGCAGAGCACGTTGAGTATCGCAGACAGTGTGTGGACGGGCATTGCTCCATTGGAACACACATCACCTTCCTGTTACAAGTACGGCAAAAGAATGGGTCAAACAACATCCTGCATATATCGGGCCCCAGGTAGCGTCCCCTTCAAAAACACCAAAGGTGAACGTTGGTTGTAGCTTATAGTGCACCAGACCATAAGGCCTGGAATGGGGTCTGTGTGTCTCTACGAGACACCGTTCACCAGGTCCATGTCGTACACGCAAACGACGATTACTTGAGTACAAGCAGAATCTACTTTCATCGCTGTAGACCATGGCTCGCCATTCCATCTTCCATGTGATCCTCTGGCGACACCATTCGAGCAGTGCACGTTGATGCTGTGGCATGAGTGGAAGAGGGGCTACAGGTGTGCGTGCCCCTAGTCCACTGCTAATAACCAGTTTGCAACAGTTCGTATTGACACGTCTGGGCTCGTAAGCCCTCTTATCCTGCTGTGGTAGCTATTCGAGTTGCCACTGCTGCCCTTACAATACGACGCTCCTCGCGGCCTTCTGTGGTGCGTGTACATCCAGAGCCTCGTCTACAGGAGTGAGATTGTTCACGTGACCACTGATACCAGCATTACTGCACAACTAACGCAGCACGTCCAACTTGTGTGGCAATTCTCCGAAAGGGCCATCCCAACATTCGGAAGGCAACAATTTGACCCCTTTCAGATTGGCTCAGTTGGCTGTAGGGAGCACCCGTGCGTCTGCTTGGCATGGTTGCGTGCTTGCTTCACATGTTTGCACCACACTGAGCCTTCTGGCTGTGAGCATTCCCTATTGAAGGATAGACACAGATGGCTCTCTGGTAGCTGTGTCACTATGCTATCTATTGGCAGACGACGTTGAAATTATTATCAGTACATGTACTATCCCCCATGTAGCATATCTTTTCATCTGATCAAACTCGACGTCGTCTATCCAGGCTTACAAACTTTTTTTCCGGCAGTGTGTTTCCCCTACGAACATACTCCAATTCCGCTACACTCCTCTACAGTACCAAATATAATTTATAATATAGCCTACAGAAATCAGTAATGATTTATAGGCTACATAAAGAACTTAAACAGTAAAGAAGTGCATTCCGTACGTTTATAACTAGGTCGTTTGACAATAAACGCGACAGATTGTCAATCCTAAGGGCCGGGGCTCGATTCCCGGCTGGGTCGGAGGTTTTCTCAGCTCAGGGACTGCGTGTTGTGTTGTCGTACTCATCATCATTTCACCCCCATCGACGCGCAAGTCGCCGAAGTGGCGGCAAATCGAAAGACATGCACTCAGCGAACGGTCTACCCGACGGGAGGCCCTAGTCACACGACCAACAACGACAGCGATGGACTTGAAGATTGTGGATCATTCACAAAGTTGCTGTTAATATAATAATTGCTGTTTGATGCGACAGGTAATTTCTTCTTTATATGGAATCTGAGCTTGCGAAGGTATAAGGAATTCATTCGCAAGGGGTTTAGTTAGCTTTATGTGTGAAATGTTTCAATGTTTCTTAAAACGGCATTCAAGTATATGAACCTGTACGTATAGCAATATTTTTGTCACCTTGTGGTAGATGAATTCAGTTCTAGGACATCCTAGGATAACAAGGAGAGACTTTTATCTTGCTTAACACATTGTTGTTGTTGTTGTTGTTGTTGTTGTCTACAGTCCAAGGACTTATCTGATGCACCTCTCCGTGCTATTCTATCCTGTATGAGCCTCTTCATCTCCGAATAACTACTGCAACCTATATCCTTCTGAATCTGCGTACTGTAGTCATCTCTTAGTCTTCCTCTACGATTTTTACCCCCCCACCCCCTCCCCCACACTTACCTCGAATACTAAATTGGTGATCCCTTGATGTTTCAGAATGTGTGCTATCAACTAATTCCTTCTTTTGGGCAATTTGTGCCACAGATTTATTGTCTCTGCAAATCTATTCAGTATCTCCTCATTAGTTCCGTTCCATCTAATCTTCAACATTATTCTTTAGCACCACATTTTGAAAGCTTCTATTCTCTTTTTCTCTAAACTGTTTATCGTCCATTTTTCACTTCCATACACGGCTACACTCCAGTTTAATACGCCAGGGTCGCATGAATTTGAAGTGTCTAACTTTTCGGCCTTGCTTAGGAAAGAAGGTCTGATAAAACTGACTGCCAGAATTCTCATAAATTTTCTACATTTTGGTTATAGTGATATTCTGTATATATTTTCACCAACACAGTATTCTATTATCTTTAGCTGTCATCACGAATTATATTTCACGAAATGTAACCTTGTTGTTGTTGTTGTGGTCTTCAGTCCTGAGACTGGTCTGATGCAGCTCTCCATGTTACTCTATCCTGTGCAAGCTTCTTCATCTCCCAGTACCTACTGCAGCCTACGTCCTTCTGAATCTGCTTAGTGTATTCATCTCTTGGTCTCCCTCTACGATTTTTACCCTCCACGTTGCCCTCCAGTACGAAATTGGTGATCCCTTGATGCCTCAGAACATATCCTACCAACTGATCCCTTCTTCTGGTCAAGTTGTGCCACAAGCTCCTCATCTCCCCAATTCTATTCAATACCTCCTCATTAGTTATGTGATCTACCCATCTAATCTTCAGCATTCTTCTGTAGCACCACATTTCGAAAGCTTCTATTCTCTTATTGTCCAAACTATTTATCGTCCATGTTTCACTTCCATACATGGCTACACTCCATACAAATACTTTCAGAAACGACTTCCTGACGCTTAAATCAATACTCGATGTTAACAAATTTCTCTTCTTCAGAAACGCTTTCCTTGCCATTGCCAGTCTACAATTAATATCCTCTCTACTTCGACATCATCAGTTATTTTGCTCCCCAAATAGCAAAATTCCTTTACTACTTTAGGTGTCTCATTTCCTAATCCAATTCCCTCAGCATCACCCGACTTAATTCGACTACATTCCATTATCCTCGTTTTGCTTTTGTTGATGCTCATCTTATACCCTCCTTTCAAGACACTGTCCATTACGTTCAACTGCTGTTGCAAGTCTTTTGCTGTCTCTTACAGAATTACAATGCCATCGGCGAACCTCAAAGTTTTTATTTTTTCTCCATGGATTTTAATGCCTACTCCGAACTTTTCTTTTGTTTCCTTTACTATTTGCTCAATATACAGATTGAATAGCATCGGGGAGAGGCTACAACCCTGTCTCACTCCCTTCCCAACCACTGCTTCCCTTTCATGTCCCTGGACTCCTATAACTGCCATCTGCTGTCTGTGCAAATTATAAATAGCCTTTCGCTCCCTATATTTTACCCCTGCCACCTTCAGAATTTGAAAGAGAGTATTCCAGTCAACATTGTCAAAAGCTTTCTTTAAGTCTACAAATGTTAGAAATGTAGGTTTGCCTCTCCTTAATCTTTCTTCTAAGATAAGTCGTAGGGTCAGTATTGCCTCACGTGTTCCAACATTAAGTGAAATTATTATTTTTTTAAAAATTTTAAGATTGTAATAAAGTGTAAGGTTGACAACTGAGCAATTCGAAAACGATTTTAATTTTCTCATTTGTTTACTAATCCTGTCATAATAATTCATCATCAGATGTTTCCAGCACCTGTTCGTCTTTGTCAGGAAGCTGATACACACATTTTAGAAACTTAAGGACATGTTCCTCTGTAAGTGGATATTGTGGGGTGGCGGGCTGGTTTTCTTATTAATAATAATAATCATTAGTCATAGGGGGAAATTGGAATTGTTGTAAATATTGTTCGCCGTCTTTTACGAGACCCTGGCAACTATTTCTGTGGTCAGCCAGAAAGCGATGTAGAACATACTGATCAAAGTTCTTAGTCTGCAAGTCCACATTCTTGTCCAGCCCACTGAATGAAATGTTTCTATTCTCTATTTGCTCAGCGGGATCAGGACTACGATTATAAATGAAGATTTTGAGTTCTAATTGAGTTGGTAGAGTTTCACATGCACAACATTGTAATATTCATTATGTTCATACTGACTGTAAACCTCTCTATCCTAAACAGCACTATGAGAGTTCAGAGGTGACCTCTACGGTAAGTTCCTACTAAATTTTCTTTCGCCCTGTCTACTGATAATCAAAATAAATGTTCGCCACGAAAGTGGAAAATAATTGTCACCGCTTGCCACGCGGATTTGTTAACATTACGGGCGGCACACTAACAGTTACTTTTGCGAAATCTAAGTCATCCAGGATGGTGTACAGTCCTCACGCTGTAACGTAGCAAGTTATTACGAGATGACATTCGTTGCAGTAAGGCACACAGCCGTTTGATACTGTGGCTGCAGGATGGCTATGTTGTTTTTCGTCGCTTTACTCAAAGTGCAACCGACGCTGCCTGCCGTGAGAACTGCGTAGCGTAACAGTCAGTCAATACGGAGATTCATACCCTCTACGAATCTAAATAATCCATTAATTATTATCCGATTTTTTAAAATTTGTTGTACAACCTTTTGTTATTAATGGAATGATGCTGTGAAAATTTCAGATTTTTATTTATCATAGTGCTGGAGATAAAGAAAATTACCTAAAAGTCGTAAAACCAATGCTTGTTTTTTAAAACCAAGTTAGGAACAAATACAGATTGACTTGCATTATCATCTGAAACCATTACAAACTTACCACTGCATAAAAATCAATTAATTAGAATTTTCTTTTTTCAGCACTTCAGTCTCAGTGCATTACTAATACAAAAATCGGTCAAAATTATTATTTGATTATATTTTGTGAGTGCGTCAGAATGACTGAGAGAGTGTATGTGGGACATACGTTAAAACTTAATATGTCGTTTTTCATAAAACCTTGTACAAATAGACCGTGGGAAAGTTATGGCTTTTGTATAAAAGCAGCCAGAACGGAAGTTAGAGACGGAATACGTTTATTTATCAATTTGGAGAATAATTCGTACTTCGCTTATTTTGATTAAACAGTATACTAGAAATTGAAGTTTTAATGGCACTAATTACTATCAGATTATGGATGGCTCTTGCAAGTTTTGCCGCGAGAATGATCTGGAAGAACATTCTGATTGGTCGTTTAGATCAACAGCCAATAAGAATTAAGCTGTTCCCGTGCGACTAGAGTAGAGTGGGCAGTGAATAGAATATTTCGAGATAGTCGCTTGCTAACCGACCTACGGATAACACCATATTACATAGCCTCGTAAAAATACTCTGAAAAATGAAGCAATAGTGAGTTAATTGTGGTTCGAATACCTCGGGACTGAAGCTACTGGAGTTACGAACATTTTAATGAAAGTTTGGTGTTTGTATATTAAATTTGAGAGTTATGAGCGTGTGAACTTTCTGGTCGTAGTAACAATTCCGCGTGGCATGTTTCGTGCTCTGTACGGAATATATGGCGAGCACTACTTGCTGAGAAGACACTGAAACGACCGACCGTTAAACCCGCGAATAGTTGTCGGTGTGTATCTGGTAGAACGTGAAAATTAGTCGGGTCGGACTTGCAGAAATTCTGGCTGCTTTTCGAGTGAAACCATGTTGTACAGACAGTGAACTTTGAGTGATAGAGCATTACAAGATTAAATACGGACATGATAGCCATTTCTTGTGTTTCCATATGAATAAAAAGCAGATTCAATCTAATTTTAAATGCTTTCTGCAAATATATTGCAACCTCCGAACGCCCGTTTTTTAAAATGAAGTTTCAGGAACTGACTTTCAACCCGGGCTACGCGACCTCTGTGTGGTAGGTATTAGGCAGTGTTTTCATCAATGCTGCTTTACACTGCCTAGGACGTATCTGGTACTACAGAGTGAAGGGAGGTCGGAAAGAAGCATATAAAGGTAGGTGTACTTTCGATAAGTGATAGAGAGAATGCAGACGATCGACCCCGCTCCGCCGCTGCGAGTTCACTTTCTATTATTACTGAAAATAAGCGTTTTGTAACAGCCAGTCTCTGGCATCATCCGAGGTAGCGCGCACTCCGGCGTTTGACTGACGCGGATCTTACGGTGGCTGGGTGCGAAGTGAAGCATAGTTTTTTTTGTGGTAGTTTACTAATACACAGCGTCACCGGTTCAGATCCGCTCCAACTGTCTCGGTGGACAAGTGAGAGGAGATTCAAAGCAACGGCTGAATAACAGCCGAGCATAGCACGCTGAAGGTGTGGCGTTGGAACTTTAAGTTCCGTGCCACCCTCCGACGGTGGAAGTACAAAGCCTAGTGTTGCCTTTCGGGCTGTATTTATGTATGTGGCGCAGCGGAGACCCAAAGACACATCTGCTGTCATCCGCAGTATGCCCACTGTAGCAGTCTCTAAACGGCCGCTTTCTCGGAAACACAATATTTAATAATAATGTTATGAATCAATTTAGGACCTTCGTAATTTTTGTATGAATGTAGGTAAGTTGGTTAAAATCACAGAAAAAGTTGATGCACTAAAACTTTGCCTTCAAGAAATTTTAGAACGGAACTGACAGTAGAACATGACCTTTGAACTACAACTTTAAGAGACTTTGTATTGATTGTCGTTAACATCAGGGTCCTAAAACTTGTTATTGCTTTATTACTTAATAGGTTTCATCACGTGCTGTAACAAAAACTTCCTAGCATTAATATAATAGATACTTAATACTACAATTAAGGACATTTTTGTTCCAAATTTAGTTTTCATTAAATTACTCGAAAACTATTAGAAGTAGCTTAATCGGGTCAGGAAGTTATTATTTTTATGTTGAACTGAAGTGTCATACAAATTTTCACATTTCTAAGTCTAACATTTAACGTCTTCAATTTTTCTTAAATACGTGGATTCCGACAAAAATATTGCTTTAATCACGTTGAAATTTGCACCAGTCAATTTTGACATACATCTACACATTATAACCAATTTCTGGCTTCCTAGCTTTATTATTTAGCGCCACTTATTTTTTCTGAAAACGATGTATTTAGGTAAAAATATGTTGTAATCAATCAGAGACTTTACAGTTTAAACATTATTACACTAAAGCATATGTTGACGAAGTTTGAAAAAGCAACTTCAACTTTTAATTTCATTCTTAATTATGGTGCAATACTAGTGTGCTACGCACAGACGCGTTACGGAGACGTGGCGCTACTTGCAGTGAAATGGGGTAAGTCCCGGCACACTCGCACGCCTCTGTATCTCTCAAACGGTACAGCGCTTATTTCGCCACAGTATGTAGTACAATGTTGCTTGTTTTCCATATCTATCCTTTCTCTTTACAAGTCACTTAGTGTTTCTGGATGCATCCTATTACGTTTTTTTAGTTTTAATGTCTGTCATCGTGGAGAAAGCCCGTTATTCATGTGCATTCCCATGCTGCAAGACTAGTATTATTTTTGCTAGTTTGGCAGTATTCGAGAACACATAGTGTGCAGCAAAATTTTTTTATTTCACCTACTGCTCTCCAGAGTTCGACGCTATTCTTTGATTGTAACGCCCCTTTTTCTATATCAGGAAGGTACAGCTTTAGTTTGTTGGACTCTTTGATAGCTTCGTGTTTATAGACTTTCCTTTCATATTTCTCGACAAGTTCCTTTCGCTGAGTCGGGACTACATGTACATGACTACTCTGTGATTTACAATTAAGTGCCTGGCAGAGGGCAATTTTTGGATTCTCAAATGTCATGTTCTTATGTAAATTGATGTTTATTGGAAATCTCTTGCATCAGTCACACACTTTTAGTAAAATTTGACATAAACTAGCCCGCATTACTCTTTGTCCGTCTCACTAACGTCTTTCAGCGCCCTTACAGTTTCCTTCTCACATTAACATCTGCAGTACCGAGCAACACTTTGGGGTCATATACATTTAAATTCTCTAACTTCTCATTCTTGCTGGGGAAGAAAGGACTGATGATGGTAGCTGCAAGAATTCTGATAAATCTTTTACCCTCTGGATACAGATGATGTACAGAGACTTTCCGTTACTGGAACATCGCATTGAACTGATTAATTAGTGGGAGTACATGGTTAAAATGTAAATAATCCTTAATATAGGTATTTTGATGTTCAGGAAAGATTATATTCCTTACAGGATTCTTATCCTCAAATGATACTTCCCTAAACAGCTCAACAAGAACGTTCAATTGTTGCAGTACATGAATATAGTTCTTAAGTGTTACTCATCTTGTTTTACTGGTGCTTAATATTTTTAACTGAGAGGAGTGCACGACCTTCTGAAATTCTTCTAATGTACTATGGCGCTTTGGAGAGCGAGAAAAATAGCTGTAAATATTCTGTATCAGAGCTACGACATAGCTAGAAATTTTTTGTAAAACAGTTACGACAACTAGGTGAGCTGAATGACAAAAACAACCTTCAAAATTATCTACGAGATTTCGCTTAAGAGATGGGTCTCGAATGATTCATTCTTACTTGGTATAACGTGGGCATTATGTGCGCAAAATACAATAACATTATCAACAGATAACTCAAACTTCTCTATACAATTCTTGAAGAAGTTTTACGGACCCCTAGAGTTACCTCCATCTCCAGCTGTGGGAATTAAATCAGTAAGTTATTTTGACTTCGGAACTGTCTCCATATCTCACTGACGTACACAGAAGTCTGACATTGCTGATACAGGGTGGCACACGAAATGTGTTACCATTTTGTTTTTGAATATAAACTTTATTGTCAATACAATCCGAAAGGAACACATACTACAATGAAGAGCCGTCCATGGAGATTTGTTCTAAATCAGCACATTCTCAATATGTCCACCATTTTGTTTCCTAACTTTCTTCAAACGAACACTGAAGTTAGTGATTACCGTAAGGCACATGTCTTCCGTAATTTCACTGCAAGCTTGAAGAATAAGTCTTCTGAGCTCCATTAAATCACGTGGACGTTTCGGGAAAATTTTTTCCTTCAGGTACCCCCAAAGAAAAAAGTCACATGATTGAGGTCTGGACTATTGGGGGGCCAATTTTGGTCGTCATTAAGCGAGCTGGAAACCTGAGTGAAATGATCCGCATGTCGAAATGCTCGTGTAAGAACTCCAACACAGTGTTTGCAGTATGTGGCCTTGCTCCATCTTGCATGAACCACTGCGTGTTGAAGGGCAAAGCAGTAGCAAGAAGCTGTGGAATGAAGCTATTGCGAAGCATGCTCAAATAACGCTCGCTGTTCACAGTTTCTTCAGAGAAAAAGGGTTCAATAAGTCCGTGACTGGAAATTGCTTCCCACGCTGTAATCCTCGGAGCATAATGTTGTCGTTCATGAAGCACTTGTGGGTTTTCAGTGGCCCAAAAGCGTACATTTTGTTTGTGAACCACTCTGTCTAAATGACAATGCGCCTCGTCTGAAAACCAAACGTTGTTGAGAGTTTCTTCCCTATCCTCCGCCCACTGAACAAACAGTAGTCTCTGCTGCTTGTGTTCTTCAGTGAGCATCTGTGCACAGGTCATCTTGTATGGGTACATGTGGAGGTCACTTTTAAGAATGCGTTGAACGGAGCGTCTGGATATTCCCAGTTGCGCTGCTGCCTTTCTACACGATTTCCCGGGACTTCTCTGTACAGCAAGTCGTACCGCTTCAATATTCTCCGGCGAACAAACAGGCTTAGGCCGAGGTCGCCTCGCTTCCAATACTGTTCCTTCCTGTACAAATTTATCGTACAACCTGTGGATGGTCTTCTTGCAAGGGACCCATCGTGTGTTAAACTGTTGTAGAAAACGCCTCTGAGTCACAAGGCTTTTCGTTTCATGAAAAAGTAACACAATTGCCGATCGTTGCTGTGTCGTCAGTCTTCCATTGTCAGCCATTGCTGCTTACTAGTCTCCTAGCCGCAGTATGGTGAATTACACGTCATTTCGTAACTCATTTGTTTTTCCAAGCTCTGCTGGTACTGCTGTAGAGATCCCAGCGGGATATCTAATGTGCGTCGTAAATTGTGAAAGAAACAATTGGTAACACATTTCGTGCGGCACCCTGTATCTGAACTCTCATCTATAAAGACGTTATTCCTTAGATCAGTACTTAACCCGTTCTTAATGTTTGCGGAGAGAGCATTCTCAACAATGGTTGCGCGTAACAATTGTTGAATCCAGGCTGATATCAGTCACCGTAGCATCCTTTTGCTCTTTCTCTAGTTTCCACCAGGGTTGGCAACACTGGCGCTGCTGTCGCACGTAGCCTCCGCCTGCTGCTGCCAATGCCAGGGTTGCAGCCGCCACGAGGTGGTAGCGCGGTGGCCGGGGTGAGCGCTGGGCTGCTCTTTGCTGGGACTTGGCTGGGGTGACGCTGCTTCCACCCGCCGTCTGCCACCCCGGCCCTGGAACCAGCACGCTGGCGTAGGCGGCGCAGCCTCAGAAGCTAAACTGAAGAGCGAGCGGGCGAGTCCCCACCCTGCTAACCCAGCTACGTCACAAGGCGCTTCTACATGCTGTTTCACAACGTAGTACCGGCCCCGCCGCGGCGCGCGCTTTAAATCTGTGGCGATGACGTGTACAGATACATCCCGGCTGCGTTTATTTTTAGACAAATGCATTAAGACCATAAAGAATACAAAAACCGATAGCTTCTTCCGAAACACAACATTATAGAGTAAATAAGAATAGAAGTCAGGAGAACCGAATGTCTGTTCATTTGAATGTACTGTATGTTCCTCTATTGCTATTCGTAAAACGAACCCCATATAATGCAATCAATCTGTAGAATCTGAGGCTAGTTCTTACTTTGTGTTTCTACTAAAAGGTAGAAGTTTCTTTGAAGGACTGCATTGAAACTTAACAATTTTTGCAACACGATAACTGTTTAAAAAGTAGGCATAGATTTATAATTTTGCGTGTTGTGTTAGTCCGATTTGCACTACTTTTTTGTCACTGTCTTCGTAAACATGTCTCAAACGTATATGTACAATGTTATGCATATTGGTTATTTACTTTGTTGTCAGCTGTCAAAAAGGTTACACATGTTTTGGTAGCATCAACGATTATTTGTTTTGTATAAAAATAGATTAGAGAATCTGTTTTAAATTTTGTTATAGGAATGGGATGAAGTGTATGAAATTTTTAGAAATGTTAAATATTGCTTTTGGTGAACCTGTTATAAGTGAATCAATATCATACAAGTGGTATAAACATTTCAAAGCAGGCCTTAAAGGAAAAAGGTTTTACACGCATGGATGAGATTAAAAATGCACAGTTCAGAGACCTATAAACTACCCCGAAGAAACAGTTCCTAAAGAATTTCGGGAATTGGAAAAAGCACTGGCACAAGTATATAGTATGTGATATGGAATATTTTGAAGAGGATAATATTGCTGTAGATTAGCTAATAACGTTCTTACCAAAAAATAATAATTAGTACGTGAACGCACCTCATATGTCAAGCGTTTTTGCTTAGAAGTCCAGAATCGATGTACATGTTTCGAAGAAAATTTCAGCAGTGTTGAGAATAGCTACTGCGCACAAATTTCAAGCAATATGTCTCAGAATCAGGTGAATAGTGACCGGGATAGAGATTTAGTGTTCCATAAGCATCAAAGGTTTTACGTGATTTTGAAACTGTCTATAACGATCGGTTTCCTCCCAAGATTATTAGTTTTCCTTCGTGGCGATTCCACTAAACCATGCGGCTTATTTTCGCGTTCATTCCTTATGCTTCCTATTGGACGAGGCTGACGTTTGCATAAATTGCAGATCTTTGATTGGGACTGGTAATATTAGCCAACAGCTCTTTTTGGGTCGCCTATTTAATACACGATGTAATAACATTAGAGATGATCGAACGCTCGTTACTCCGCAAATACCTCCTCCTCGTATTCTGCACATTTTCTTGCAATGTTAGACGATTATCCATCACTTCCGGAAATCGATGTATATCAGTAAGTATACAAAGTTAACTGACTGACACTGGCAACTAAGGTCATACGAACAGAAACGACGTATATCACTGCAAGCCGATCTACACCGCTGGACAGGTAACGGGCAACAGATTTTGGGTGCCCCTGTAGGCCGGTGGCAGCGTTCGTCAGGGAAAGGCCACTTCCCCCACCAAAAGCGCTGCTCGCTCTTGAGTTTACAGACAGACTATAGAATAGAGGTGGGCCAAACGGTTATTCGGGAGTAACCGTTATCACAGTTCCAGTTATTCTTTGATAACCGTTATCGTTAACGGTTATTAATAACTGCCAAGTTATTTTTCGCTAGCGAATACCGATAACTCCGACAGTTAAATAACGACATAGTTGGAATCCATCAGTTTAGTTATCAGTATAACTGCGAGTAGTGTGAAATAGCAGGAATGTCGTATGAATCGTGTAATAACCTCAGCTTATTAACTCCGAGTACATTTTAGTTGATGTTAGAACGATTATTAGTGTTTCAGATTATATGTTTGTAGGTTATCGGTCGCTATTAGAAATATTATCTTCGCAGCTGCGACAGAAAGTACGCGGAACTTCGCCAAAGCACTGTTTAAGTAAAATGTTAACAACGTGCGTTTTTAAGTATGAAGTAATATGTAAACTGAGTACTGTAGGTTAAATTCGAAGCTTAATTTCTTGTGCTGCTCACATAATAGAATAAAGTGTACAGCCTTGTAATACAACAAAAAATATACGTAATGTGACAGATTCGTTTACTCCTGTGCTGTAAAAGCTAGTCCTATTGGAGAAAGTGTGAGTACGCTAATCCAAGTTTTATGTCAGATTTGCAAACTGCTCGATTTCTCCAGCGACAGCATGTTTATAACATATGAAGACATGCAGATCGAAAAGGTTGACAGTGTTACATTTCTGGGACTACAACTCGATAAGAAATTCAGTTGGGAAGGGCATACCACATTTTTTCATTCTATTATTTCATAAGGGAACATATTCTGTGGTAACTCATCAAACGTAGCAAAAGTTTTTCGCATGTAAAAGCGTGTAATAAAAATCGTTTGTGGTATCAATTCAAAGAACATCATGTAGGAACCTGTTCAAGGAACTTTGTATTCTAACCACTGCTTCCTAGTATATTTATTCCTTAATGAAATTTGTTACAAGTATTTCCAACCGATAGCTTAATACATAATATCAGTACTAGAAATGGGAACAGCAATCTACATAAAGACCTAAAATTACTTACATTGGTCCAAAAGGGGTCCAATATTCAGGAACATGCATTTTCAATAAGCTGTCAGCAACCATTAAAAACTTGGTTTCAGATAAGGCACGGTTTACAGTGTGTTTGAATGACTATTTGATACATAAGTGTCTGATTCCACCCATCATCAATATGCCGGAAATGTCTATTTTAAGTGTGTCTATGACGTCACTACATACACATGGCAACAAACACGAAGATACATATAAATAATGCAATAACATTTCCCACTAAAAATACAATCAAACCAATGGGACAACTGCGGGAAGTTGGGGGTTTTAGGGTGAGGACAAGCTAGTAAAAAAAACACACCATGATCCCAAAACACAAAATGAAGAACAAAAAGAAAAAAAATACAGCATTCTGCTACACCAACAAAAATCTGCAGGAATCGGACACTTCCCTTGAACAATATAGGTCAACTATAGGTGACCATACCAAAACACCAATACCCACAACTAAAAGTACGAAAATTGGAATCAGACATTTCCCTTGACCTACATAGGTCAACCTCAGATGACGATACTAAAACATCAACACACACAATTATGAGAATGGGAATCGGTCATTATCCGGTGACCTATGTAGGTCCACCACAGCTACTGTTGCCAAAAAACCAACACCTACAACTGCGAAAAATAAAACCGCAATCCCAAAAGTCCACAAATCAATCATCCCTACATAAATTAAATCACATTCAGTACTTCATAAATACACAAAACATCACAGCTAGAAAAAAAAAAAATTAATTACCACCAGCAAATTCCGGCACTGCAACCTAGATCGACAGCCAGCCCCCCCCCCCCCCCCCCCACACACACACACAAAAACCAACTCATAAACACCGTGCCGCAATGACATTCACACACCACAACACCTTTACGTCGAAGCAGACGGGTGGAATCAGACGCTTCCAGTGACCCCTCCTTCTACTCTGTAGATGAATATCGTAACAGAGACTGATAGACCAGCTTAGGTAAAAATTCTGCTATATTTCAGTTTTGACAGCACTTGGCTGCAACAGTCAAGATCGGGTATTCTGTGTACGATAAATTTATTAAAAGTACGTAACTGTGTTTTATTCTGTCAGTGTACCAATTCTGTAAATATTAGCAGTTACTGTGATATATTCACGTATTTTGACAATCTCCTGACAAATGATGAGGATAATAATTATTATATTCCACTGTCTTATGTTATACTTTCTGACATGTTATTTGTCATTCGTGATGGCCAGCGGCTATTTCCGTAGCAGTACGAAAATATTTGTTCGCTCCAGTTACTATCCTCTCTGGAAATATCACCTGGAACTACGACCTTTAACTGGAGTCACCGAGTCAGGAACGTCTAGGCACACAGTTATTCCGTTACCAGCTTCCAGGTTATCTGTGGTGGTAGCCCGATAACTACCAGAGAACTAGAACTACGAGCCAATAACGATAACTGCCAGAGGAGAATACCGGCTCTGACAGTTATTTCCATAGTCGCTCGAATTCCTTAGTAACTTTCCTTGTACTATCCGTCCAAGCTAAATTAACACGTAAGGCGGTGGCTTAAGGGAACGACCGTACTTGTTAATGCCTGTACTGCAGCTCCTATCAGCCACGGCTCGAACATTAACTTTATTTAATTGTTTATGCTAAAAGTAACGAAGGCCCAAGAAATAGTACACAGTTATTATCAACAGATGGCGCGCAGTCTCACAGTTATTCCCATGGTCTATAGAACGCCTCCAAATGTGCAGTACGATCTTCGGTCAACAGATAGCGCGAGGCACTGTTGACACTAAACAGTTATTGAAATAACTGCCAGAATCAGAGGAACGGTTATCGCAGTAACCGTTACTTCTCAGTAACCGGTTATTTCTATCAGTTACGTTATTTTTTGCCACCTCTACTATAGAAGAAGGTTTTTAATTAACTGGTATCATCACACCTTTTCAGTGAAACGAAATGCTAACAGTCGCTAAAACTTGTCAATGTTCCTTTCTTCTTCTTGTACTCTTAAGAGCACTTTGATGCTGGCTGAGCTTTGTACTCCCAACGAAGCTTTATCAGTTACATCTTAATTACGCTTGGGACAATTTAATGCACAGCAATCTATTAGTCAGTTTTAAATGGCGAAAGGAAGAATTAATCTTTCAGTACATAATTAAATTAATATGTATATTGCTTATTTTAACTTTGACGTACCCAATGAGATGTCTTTGCGTACATCTGATCTGGAAGTGGGGCTACCCCTCTGGTATCGATCGCGGTTACCGCTTAAACAACCGGTTTTCGGATATATCGTTTTTTTCCACCCCTGTTTAACCTGACCGTTCCTAGGACTAACGGTCTGTTTTTAGACTAGAATATGGAATATTCATTGTATGCCAAATTCATGTGTTATGGCCATGTTCCATCAACGTACACCGTTGATGGAACTGTGGTCAAGGTTCAAAACCATTTGACCCAGTTGATTGCACGCTTTTTGGTAATACGATTTTAACTGCTGCTTCATCAGTGAGCTCCACATCAAGCATTCGGTTCACAGGGAGGCTGACCAGTGTATAATGCATTATTCACGTTTACCCACTTTTACTTGAAATAAATGACGTACTAAGTAAATAGGTAATGTCAATAAGTACATAAAAATAATATAAAATAAATATACTGCGTGAAATAACACAGTATGTTCATTATCTACAGTTCACTAGCATAAAACTATTGGTCATTTGTCACACACTCCTACAGGTTTGGAGCAGAGTAAAATCCTTAAGACATCGCCAGCTTGCAATGTTCAAATTTATTGAGTTTTGTGTGGGCATCTCAGATAGTTCGATTAAGTAAGTTAGGCGAAGATTTCTCTAGGACTTACGGTTTGTTTTTAGACTAGAATATGGCATATTCATTGTATGTAAAATTCTTGTGTTATGGCCATGATGAATCTTTTTCCATACGATACAACACCATTTCCTCAGAGTTCGCTTGCTAAAAAAATCTTTGTTGACAGCCGTGGGAAGGTCTCTGTGAGTTGAACGACCCAGTTTCTTCCACATTCCTCTCACGACGGTGCATTTCTTCCGAGCACTACATCCTACTGTGTTAGGAATTGAACGCACGTAGGCAAACAAGTTTCTGTGACGAGTCATGTTCCATCTTGTGAAATCAGTCACGAACTGTAAATCCCACCGTAAAGGCAGCTTTTCACTGTGTATGGTTTTTTTAGGTAGAACCACCGTTCTCACTGCTGTGAACAGCCGTCTATAATGAATCGTAATCGGTTTCCAAAGGTGTGCCCCCCCATGCTCTGCTCATTCAAGACCTCGTACAGTCTGAAATAACCATTTTAGAGCATCTACATCTACATGATCACTCCTCAATTCACCCTTAAGTGATTGTCAGAGGGTTTGTAAAATAACTTTCACACTCTTTCACCAACGTTCCACTTTCTACTAGCACATGGAAAAAATGTACACCTTTTTCCTTCGAGCTCTGATTCCTGATATTTTATCAAGATGTTCGTTTCTCCCTATTATTGGTGGGATTGAACAAAATATTTTCTCATTCGAAGGAGAAAGTTGCCTACATATAATGTGCGTGATATTCTGTCCCATATTACCCAGTAACACAAAATTAGCTGGCCTTGTTTGAAATTTTTCGATGTCTTCCATTAGTTGTATTTGAGAAGTATCCCATACCAGCAGTACCCCAGAACAGGACGACAAGCGTAGTGTAGGTAGTCTCTTTAGTAGATTTTTTGTATCTTCTAAGTGTTCACCCAATAAAACACAGTCTCTGGTTCACCTTCCCCATAACATTATCTATATGGTTTTAAGCAGTGCATAATTTTAATCCCTAGGCATTTAATTTAATCGAAAACCTTTAGGAGTGTGTTGCTGATTTTGTAACATATATTTAACATATTTTTAGTACTCATATGGAGGACCTTAGATTTTTTTGTTAGTCGGGGTTAATTACCACTTTTTTCATTATGTACACATCTCATCCACATAATTTTGTAATTAGTTTTGACCTTCTGATGACGCTGAATGACAGCATCATTTGCCATCAGATTAGCAGTATAGCAGAGCCAGTTATGGCTCAAAGGGCCCATTGTCTTCCTTATGTAAACAATGACGTCACTTGGCATTGCTCCTTATGCAAAGAAACCGAGCACACGTTTATGCAAGTATAATTTATGGACTCTAAACAAACTGTCAACTTGTGCTCTTTTAAGTTGCTGCTTTCCCCCTCCCCCCTCCACTCCCGCTTCTCCAGTGGCCGTTGGATGTTTATATCGCAATAATTTACATGCCTTTCAAGTTGTCACCTTTCACCTGCTTCCCATTCCCCCACTCGTTTCCTCCTACTGATTGATGAAAAAAGGTGGCAAATTCAAATGGGTGTTATCCTATTGGCTGAATTATTATAGCTGCTAGGATTTACGACTCAAAAATGATGTCATACGCTTTGAAATTATAGAGGATGTGGGAAATTCAAAGGGGCTTAATACTATCGCCTGAATTATTATAATTTAATATCATGGCTTCCCAGTGGCATTTTCTACAAGAACTCCAACGTATGGCCACTTTCCATTTCTACTTGCAGTTTTTGGGCAATTTGTTACAATTGTTGAATGATTTTCTCGCAGTATTCCAAATACCCGCTTTCCGATATCGTCATACAAAGGCAGATGTAGAAAATCATAAATACGAGACTTTCAATGTTTAACAGTTACCACAGTGCATTAGCTTAACAAATACACTCTTGCATTGTACAGATTACACTGATATCCCGTGTTTAAAAAATTAGCACAGTCAATTATTCAAACATGTACATTCTTGCTATGAACCAAGTCTATTTGTGTAGGAATGTTTCACTGTAAAGATCTCGTCTCTGCATTATCAGTGCGTTAAAAACAATGGCCTACACGCGATGATGTCACCATCAGGGTGCCTTAGAGGAATCTGACTCTATACGATTATAGTAGACAGCAGGAAATAAAAAATCCAAGTAGGAAAATTAAAAAAAAACATGCACAAAACTTAACTAAATTACATTAATATCCTACACTTGTACTCATATCATTACTGGAATGGGTATAGGAGAGCCATGGACTTTATTTAAAGCAAGGAAAAAATTATGAAGGTATCTTCCATGGGAATGCCTGCCATATAGCCATCACTTCTCGCAGGGTCAGACTGCCATTGGCACTGCAACTGTTGCTGCTGCACAGAACATTCCATTGTGTGTTGTGTTCACTAAAGCCATTGCTTTATGCCTGAGGATGAGATACTCTGGCCAACTGCTGCCAGCAGCGACCACGCCTGAAAGAAGAGAATTAAAGTCCCCGCCACCATGCATGGTGACAGTTCAAATGGTTCAAATGGCTCTAAGCGCTATGGGACTTGACATCTGAGGTCATCAGTCCCTTAGACTTCGAACTACTTAAACCTAACTAACCTAAGGACATCACACACATCCATGTCCGAGGCAGGATTCGAACCTGCGACCGTAGCAGCAGCACGGTTCCGGACTGAAGCACCTAGAACCGCTCGGCCACAGCGGCCGGCAGACCGTTTCTGCTTTGTTGGGCAGACTGCTACTTGTGTATACACCAAGCACTCAGCAGAGGAGAAGACATGCACAGAGACCCACTTCCACTGACATGGTATGCATTGTATTGTATTGTATGTTAACCTGGGGCCTAGAAACGACGGAGAGGCTCCGTCCCTGCCGCAGCGGCAACCCCACGACGACTGCCGCAGTCCACTTCGCCCCTCCGCCGCCCCATACCGAACCACTCTTTCGGGGTTATTGTACGGGTGCGGTTCGGCCCCCGGTCGACCCCCCCCCCCCCCCCCTCCAGGGTACGTCTCTCACACCAGACGAGAGTAACCGCTTTGTTTGCGTGGTAGAGTAGTCGTGGTGTACGTGTACGTGGAGAACTTATTTGCGCAGCAATCGACGACATAGTGTAGCTCAGGCGGAATAAGGGGAACCAGTCCACACTCGCCGAGGCAGATGGAAAACCGCCTAAAAATCATCCACAGACTGACCGGCTCACCGGACCTCGACACAGTCCGCCGGGCGGATTCGTGCCGGGGACCAGGCGCTCCTTCCCAATCCGGAAAGCCGTGCGTTAGACTGCTCGGCTAACAGGGCGGGCTACTTGGTATGTAGACAGTTTTAAACTCAAGAGTTTTATAACTATAATATTTCTTGAAATAACATATTATTAACATTCCATCACCCTGACATGTTTTTCCACAGCAAGATCTGCGCAGTGTTTATGTCGGCTGTGCTACATGTGCTCTAAAACTCATCATTCTCTGTTGGCAGACCGATCAAATGCCGTGCCAGGTACACCATGGCATGCCATGTACGACACTGTTATCTCCTGTATACATGAAGAAGATGTCTACACGTTGTTTAAGCATGGTAGGGTCTACTGCACTTGACACACAAGCATCACACACAGTAAGGGTTTCTGGTTGTTGATAAAACAAGAAAATACAGTGATAGTCGATACAGTTGAAATTCCCAGGAGTTCTAAAAGGCAGTGTGCGTATATGCACTTGTGTCAGTATATAGTTAGTGATCGGAGATACAGACTGTCCCTCCTAACACTTGTAATGTTGTAACTTTAATTTTGGTATGCTGATATCGGAGCTCATCGACAATGAAAGTGGGTTAAAATCCGTGATCTGTCTGGGGACGTTAACCGTGGATTACTGGGCAACTGTTTCATCAGATATTTAGTCTAGGTTTACCAAGCAGACTAACATTAATGATAATCTTTTAATAGTCATACAAAACCGGTAATATATATATATATAAAAAGAGAATTTAAATAAAAAGAAAGAAATCAGTTTATATTTGGAAATTTATTTTAAGATTGTTCATTGAAATCTCAGCATATTATACGTGAGTTATAACTCAGCTGGTGCCTTATTTACGATTGAAAAATGTGAGATTGTAATCTTACGGAACACATAAAATATGGAGCCAAGATTGGGAGACTGCATACGACACTGCATTCATAAAATAACTCACGAAGAACATTGAAACGTAAGCAAGAAGAAATTAACCACAACCAACAGATTCAGTTTTTACCCAAAGAAATTACGTTCATACCACAATCCTGTCCGTCATGTAATTACCACACACTGGTATACTAAATTCATATTAACTCTTTGTGAAGTCTTCGCAAAATGAATAGCTGAGGGCTACTTTGATGATTACACCACATGCTCCAGGTGGTCAACTTGGTTTACACAAAGCGTACAACTCCACAATAATTTTGATAATTAAAATACATTAGATCGAAAAGCAATTGACAAAAGCAAAACCTTGAACTGGTTACTAACGTCTTACTATTAACCTGATGGGTCAAACAGTTATATAAGCACGTGGTAGTGGTCTCGCAAAGTACACTCCACGTGGGTTGAACATAAAGAAAAGCATAAAGAAAAGTTGCTATATTGTAAAATATTGTCAAGACGAGACGTTATAATCACACAAGCATTCACATTTAAGACTGATGAACTTAGTTAGAGTTACTGATCAACACGTGGTTCCACTTTACTCGCAAAGTAATGACAAAGCAACTACCCCAAAATAATCTGAACTTCACACGAGAATTACACTACGCTGCAATTTAAGATAACCTTAGATATTTTAGAGCTAAACCCGATATAAAGATGATTAAATTTTCAGTTAGGCTGAACTTAACAAATCCATTGTCCTATGGACTTAGCAGACACGCGCTTAGCCGGAGATCTTACCACTTCAGACGCTCGCCACCGCCAGACTGCAACTGCCTACTGCCGAGCGTGTTTCCTGAGGGTGGCTCACAAAGACCAACGGAAGTGACCAGAGGGGCAGCTTCCTATACCAACATGACAACGGACGGACAGAACCATACTAAGGATAGAAACCTCTTTGCTTTTAGGAAGCGTAGCTACCTGTTCCGACGTTGGTCCTACTGTTCTCTAGCAGACAGGCTTGTCTGCTACCCTCAAGCATGCAACTACAAATACATTTGCTCATTCATACTCTCACACAGAAGGGAAGGGGGATGACAGTATCTTATCATATACAGTATATAAAAGAAAGCGGATGTAGGTTCCGTATGAGACTGTGTGACATGAATTACATATAAGAATTACATATAAACTGTGCTTTAAAGTGTAGTAGTGTGACAGATCGTTCTTGTTTATGTGTAAAAGTAACACGTTCCACTGCTCAGTGTCCTCCCAGATAGTCAGAAACGCCACAGTACATTTAGAAGAGGAATTTATTCCATAAATGGCAACAGATTTAAGAAATTAAACATGAAAGGAATCCAACAGAGACCTTTCACACTCATCAGGTAAATTTTCTCGGGTGTTTCGATAGAATTTGCAGTTTGGTCAGAATACACGGTTTTACGAGAAGCTGATGGCGCTAAATATTAGACTTAAAAAGATGAAAATTCGTATGAAGCGTTAGTTTGATATAAAAACCTTAACTATGTGAACCCATTGAGTTACCTCTAATAATTTTCGATCAATTTACTGAAATCTAAATTTCGAACAAAAACGTCCGTATTTGTAGTAGATAAAGTATCAGTTATAATAATGATGGTTCTGACTACAGCACTTGCTCACAGTTGTATTTATGATAGACAGTTCTGACTACAGCACTTGATTGCTTCTATTAAATAATGAAGATATAACAAGTTTCAAGACTCTGATGTAAACAAGAACCAATACAAGGTCTCTTGTAGTTCAGAGTTCATGTTCTACTGTCGGTTCCGTTCTAAAAATTCTCACCGGCAACGTTTAAATGTAGGCGAGCTAAATGTGTGTGTGAAATCTTATGGGACGTAGCTGCTAAGGTCATCAGTCACTAAGCTTACACACTACTTAACCTAAATTATCCTAAGGACAAACACACACACCCATACCCGAGGGAGGACTCGAACCTCCTCAGGGACCAGCCGCACAGTCTATGACTGCAGCGCCCTAGACCGCTTGGCTAAAGCTTTTTCTGTGATTAAAGCCAACTTAAGTCCATTCATATAAAAATTACGAAGACTGTAAATTGATACAAAACAGTGTTATAAAATCGTATGTGTCCGAGAAAGCGGCTATTTAGATGCTGCTACCGCGGGACAGAGCGGATGACGGCAGGTGTTCCCTTCGGCTGTCCGCTGCGCCCATATGTAAATACGGCCTGAGAGGCAGTGAGAACAGGCACCATACCTGACCCAGAGCCACTCAGCATCATGGGAGGCCCCATCCCATGGTCGAACACCGGGCGCTACCTAGGCGTCACTCTGTACCGGCGCTTGACGTGGAAGGCGCACATCAGGGAAGTAAGGGGTAGAGCGCTTGGCAGATTGCACGTGTTATATCCCTTACTCAACCCCGCGACGACCCTGCCCCCACACTGTGGCATTACTCTGTACCTGACACTAATCAGGCCAGTGTTAGAGTACGATGCTGTGGTGTGAGGCAACGCGGCCGACTCGTCCATCGCAAAGCTGCAGACGGTCCAGAACAAGGCGCTTAGGTTAGCGCTTCACCTGCAACGTGACTTCAGGACCGGAGAACTCCACAGAGTAGCGGGAGTACCACTGCTTAAACACCGATTCCGGCAAGCGGCGCATCATTTTTATGCGGCCGCGTGGATGTCGGAGAACGACCTCGTCCGCAACTTGGGCAACCAAGAGCACTGGTGGGCGACCACAAGGTGGCCAGACCTGTTGGTGTAAAGGACTGCAACACGAGCAAGAAGACCCACTAGCAGCAAGGCAACCGAGAGGAAGATTCAAACGAGACGACAACACTTAACACCCCCAAAAAGAAATAGGAAAGGCATGATCCTCCCATCCTACAACTCACCGGAGCATGAAGCTCCGTGAATTTGCGAAGCGAAGCAGTGGGAACACTTCACTTCGCACCCAGCTATCGTACGGTCCGCGTCTGTCAAACGCCGGCTTACATGCTGCCTCGGATGACGTCACAGCCAGGCTGCAAGCCTGCAACTAAACGCGTGTTCGGTAAAAGTAGAAAATGAACTCGCGAAGACTGTAAACCATCCTGGATCGTTTAGATTTCTGAAAACATTTCACTTCGCACCCAGCTATCAATCGGTCCGCGTCAGTCAAGCGCCGGCTTACGCGCTGCCTCGGATGACGTCACAGCCAGTCTGTTGCTAAATGTATGATTTCGGGATAAACAGGAAGTGAACTCGGGAGGACTGTACACCGTCTTGGATCGCTTAAATTTCGTGGAAGTCATTGTTTGTGTGCCATCCGTAATGTTAACAAAACCCCGTGGCAAGTGGTGACAGTTATTTTCCACTTTTGTGGAGAGCAAGTGACTTTAGGAGTCAGGGCGAAAGACAATTTAATGGGAACTAACTGTAGAGGTCGCCTCTGAACTGCTCATAGTGTTGTTTGTGATAGGGACATAATTATTATTACCAGGAATATTACTATGTTTGTGTGTGTGCACTTTTAACAAATACATTAATCAGTTAGAACTCAAAACTTATATTTATAATTATAGTTCTTGATCCCGCCGAGTAAACAGAGGGTAGAAACATTTCTTTCAGTGTGAACAAAAGAAGAATGTGGACTTGAAGACTGGAAACTGTTGTCAGTACGTTCTCCTTCGCCTTTTGGCTGACCACAAAAATAGTTTTTAGACTCTCGTAACAAATGACGCCGCTGCCCCACATAGTGGCCTCCTTAAATCTATTCGATACATTGCCTCATTTTCTTAAGACTTGTGGAATAACTGTATTTGTGGAAATAGTTGCAGTTTATGGTGCTTTTTGCCTTAAGACCAATGGAATAACAAGATGTACAGCGTCCACTGCACCATATATTTTCTGGCTCAGTAAGGTAGTAATAGTCCTCCCAGTCCGTTATTTAAACAACTGGCGTGATAAACTATGTTCACAAAGACTTAAGGTTTAATGCAATATCTGTTAATGGTGAGAATGCAGGGAAAGTCGGATTAATAATTCTCCAGTACGTGGTGGAGGGCACTCAGTACCGAAAAACTCCAGAAGCACTCTAGCTGCCAAACCATCGAAAAGGACGGTAGGGGGACACCGTGTAAGGAGAATCGAATTGAGAAACTGGAACATTTGTTACTGGCAATAACATGGCGACAAACAGTGCCTTGCAGTAATACTCTAACTTAAGTTCTTATACAGTACACAAATGACTAGAGAAAGGACTGGATGGGATCTGATCTCATTACTTAGATGCTATGCGGAGGTTAATTGAAGAGATCTTAAGGAAATACGGTTCAGCGACGAATGAAGTGGTTAACAAAACACTTGTTCGACCAATTTTCAAGTACTGGTCGTCAGTACCGGACAGATCATATTAATAGAAAACGTAGATAAGACCTAACAAAGAGTGATGCATTTTGTCAGGGGATTGTCACTCAGCTCAGGATCCTAAATGAACTCTAGTGGTAGACGCTACAAGAGAGATATTGTGTATCAAGGAGATGCTTACAGTTGAGAAATAAATACTGGCATACGTCTTGTGAAATGATCACAATGATGATTTGGAGGGATGGGTGTTATAACAATCGAAGGGTAAGTGAAGCTTCTAATAGTATCTATTGTAAGAAGCATACGGATCGCAAGTGTATGAATAAAGCTGCGGATGGAAATAGATCATGTCCTACTCTCTAAGGAATCATCAAACTTATCTGATAGGGATTCCATATCATACTGAAATACTCTAAAAGGGTGGTGTAGGCGATTTCTCTTCAGTTTTATTTTCTGCTGCATGTTCAAAGTGTTTCGCATTCTTTGGCTCAGATAAAATCTATGTTACACAACTGTTTTTTAAAAATATGGATTGCAGGTCAGGTCCAAGACTACAAAGCAATATCAGATGCATTTTACACAATGATAATGAGATCACTGACTTGGTTAATATCTCTGGAGGAGTCTAACAAGGATTCATTCCATCGCTCATATTATTCAGTTTGTAATCAAAGAGTATTTTTCAGGAAGCGCATGGAGATATAGAAAAAGGTATGAAGGTTAACGAAGCCTTCATCAACAACATTCGCTGTGCTGATAATATATTGACTGCTGTTAATTTAGATGATGAGCAACTCCTCAACACAGTAGGAGATTACAGCAGTAATACTAACACCTAAAAGATGAACTTTATGATTGCCATACAACAGCCTGACTCCCTTATAAATACAAATCTACGATTCAGTGCCCTTTCCTGTGAAGAGTAGATAAATTTAAATACCTTGGAACATGGCAATGTGAAGCCTGGAGAACAGAAATGGATATAGTATGTCCCCTAGCAAACAACTATAAAGCCTTCATAAGATTTCAGAAAATTCTCGTAAGTACAGACCTAGACTTAAACCTGAGAGTTTGAAGATGCTACATCTGGTGCATACATCCCTGTGGTTCTGAAGGTTGATCACTAAATATGACGAAAGCAAGGAAGATCGATGTCTTTGAAATGTGGATTTACAACAAAGTGCCTAGAACACCATGGACAGCGAGAGCGACTAACACTGAATTGTTGTGAAGAATATGCAAACAGCGAGAATTGTTAACAACGTTTAAAACAAGAAAAACGGCATAACAGGGACATACATTACTGAACACTTAGTATATGCTTCTACAGTTAGTAAGAGAACGAAAAACGGAGGGAAGAAAAAGGAAAGGGTGAAGATGAATACGTTGTTGTTGTTGTTGTTGTTGTTGTTGTGGTCTTCAGTCCTGAGACTGGTTTGATACAGCCCTCCATGCTACTCTTTCCTGTGCAAGCTTCTTCATCTCCCAGTACCTACTGAAGCCTACATCCTTCTGAATCTGCTTAGTGTATTCATCTCTTGGTCTCCCTCTACGATTTTTACCCTCCACACTACCCTCCAGTACTAAATTGGCGATCCCTTGATGCCTCAGAACATGTCCTACCAACCGATCCCTTCTTCTGGTCAAGTTGTGCCACAGACTCCTCTTCTACCCAATTCTATTCAAAACCTCCTCATTAGTTATGTCATCTGCACATCTAATCTTCAGCGTTCTTCTGTAGCACCACATTTCGAAAGCTTCTATTCTCTTCTTGTCTAAACTATTTATCGTCCATCTTTCACTCTCATACATGGCTACACTCCATACAAATACTTTCAGAAACGACTTCTTGACACTTAAATCTATAATCGATGTAAACAAATTTCTCTTCTTCAGAAACGCTTTCCTTGCCATTGCCAGTCTACATTTTATATCCTCTCTACTTCGACCATCATCAGTTATTTTGCTCCTCAAATAGCAAAATTCCTTTACTACTTTAGGTGTCTCATTTCCTAATCTAATTCCCTCAGCATCACCCGACTTAATTCGACTACATTCCATTATCCTTGTTTTGCTTTTGTTGATGTTCATCTTATACCCTCCTTTCAAGACACTGTCCATTCCGTTCAACTGCTCTTCCAAGTCCTTTGCTGTCTCTGACAGAATTACAATGTCATCAGCGAACCTCAAAATTTTTATTTCTTCTCCATGGATTTTAATACCCACTCAGAATTTTTCTTTTGTTTCCTTTACTGCTTGCTCAATATACAGATTGAATAGCATCGGGGAGAGGCTACAACCCTGTCTCACTCCCTTCCCAACCACTGCTTCCCTTTCATGTCCCGGGACTCTTATAACTGCCATCTGCTTTCTATAAATAGCCTTTCGCTCCCTTTATTTTACCCCTGCCCCCTTCATAATTTGAAAGAGAGTATTCCAGTCAACATTGTCAAAAGCTTTCTCTAAGTTTAGAAATGCTGGAAACATAGGTTTGCCTTTCCTTAATCTTTCTTCTAAGATAAGTCGCAGGGTCAGTATTGCCTCACGTGTTCCAACATTTCTACAGAATCCAAACTGATCTTCCCTGAGGTCGGCTTTTACCAGTTTTTCCATTTGTCTGTAAAGAATTCGCGTTAGTATTTTGCAGCTGTGACTTATTAAACTGATAGTTCGGTAATTTTCACATCTGTCAACACCTGCTTTCTTTGGGATTGGAATTATTATATTCTTCTTGAAGTCTGAGGGAAATTCACCTGTCTCATACATCTTGCTCACCAGATAGTAGAGTTTTGTCAGGATTGGCTCTCCCAAGGCTGTGAGTAGTTCTAATGCAATGTTGTCTACTCCTGGGGCCTTGTTTCAACTTAGGTCTTTCAGTGCCCTGTCAAACTCTTCACGCAGTATCATATCTCCCATTTCATCTTCATCTACATCCTCTTCCATTTCCATAATATTGTCCTCAAGAACATCGCCCCTGTATAGATCCTCTATATACTCCTTCCACCTTTCTGCTTTCTCTTCTTTGCTTAGAACTGGGTTTCCATCTGAGCTCTTGATATTCATGCAAGTGGTTCTCTTTTCTCCGAAGGACTCTTTAATTTTCCTGTAGGCAGTATCTATCTTACCCCTAGTGAGATAAGCCTCTACATCCTTACATTTGTCCTCTAGCCATCCCTGCTTAGCCATTTTGTACTTCCTGTCGATCTCATTTTGAGAGGTGGCAGAAGCCCCCTCTCATATTTCTATCTTACTCTGAGTAATTCGATTTTACTCTCTAATTGCACACGGTGAAAAGTTGCTATTCCTTCACACGCGGACTTCCCACGTAGCGCCTCTTGTCACCCGGGTGGTCCGGTGACAGGCGGGTGCTGCTGATCTTCAAAAGGTTAAGCCGATGGGTGTGAGGGAGTCAAGTGAATGCTTTCCAGACGCCGACATTGTCATAATAGCGGTGGAGACACGCCCGCAGGGGCCTGAAGGAGCGGCTGGTCTAGAGATTCCGTTACTTCGCAGAAACTTAGCGAAAACACTTTCTGGCGGGCTACCAGCGAGGCGCGGGAATGACTTGTGTCCCCAGGCAGTCTTGGCGGGCAAATTCCTGCGTTTTCTGCAAAATCGTAACTGTGATTGGCTTGCTCAAGGCATAGCTCCGTGACATATCAAAATCGGCGCAGAAATTGGCGCCAAGAATCTCCATTGGTGGAATGGAAGTGCTTCGGCAATAGAGTGGAATTTTCCGCCGGTTTTCGAGTTGCTGATTGGAACGTTTAACCATGGCCACTGTCGTGGGGGCGGAAATGTTCTGTGTTCGGTTTGTGCGGGTGCAATGGTGGGAGTCGGTTCTCGCCTTTCGGTCGGAGTAGGTTACAAGACTGAGCTCTCGCGGCTCTGGACACCCTGCCTTCCGTTGGCTGTCTAATATAGTTTTATTTGATTGTAACTGTTTAACGAAGTTGCTGAAGTTTCGACTTCAACGTAACTTTCCAAGTACAGTTGGCAATTGAGCGTTCTGCGTACAAGCGGTCTATGTTGTCTGTCTTGGGCAGTTTTGGCTAAAGTTGACTGTATCGGAGTTACTGTGCGACTTCGCTTGTTAAAATCAATCACTGTACCGTCAGTGATTGTGTGGCGAGCCTTCTTCGTCTCCCTTAGAGGCACATTTGTATTGATAGGAAGTCTTTAGTCTGGAACAAACAGACCAGGACAATTTGTTTCGTGCTATACTCGCGACATTATCATCACCACGACGGGACGTCGAAGCAACCAGCCATCGCTTCCGGTACGCCAGATCGTGTCCTTGCAGTTAAGAAGACAGCTTGGTAATGTATGTCCGCAGCACCAGCAGACTAGGGAATTTGCACTGTGATAATCAGAGCTCAGAAGAGGGCGCCCTTTAGTCTTTTCTAACTTTGGTCTGTCTTGGTGTTCATTGTCTGAGTTATCACTAATGTAGCAGCAATTAATGTTGAGTTGGCTCGGTGTTTCTCTTAAGATTTGAGTTGCAAGGAATTGGCTCCACATACCACTTCGTCATAAATGTCACAATCTAGTTTATGGACAACTTCACCTTCACAGCATTTATTTGAGTATCCAATTTGATGTATTGTAAATGTTTCATGTGTTTTGTTTATTATTTTGAGTTTAGTTATAATAAATCAAATTATAGTTTTGGAGAGAACTTTCATTCTGTTAATCGGTAGAGCAACACTTTCATCTCTCACCACGTTACTGAAATTTTCCTTTATTTAATTAATGTCTATCAAATTAAATTATTGCAGGTGCCAAACTCTTTTCTACTCCACTTGTAGGGTCGATTACAGTCAGTTCACGTTTCTTCTTAATCCTAGTGCAACATCAAAAGTAGGAGTTAGAAAAGGGGGGCTTAGAGCATCATTTCCATATGAAGATTCGAGAAGAATTTAGTGTTAAATACACTGCTAGCCCCGGCACCTCGCAATTTTTGAGACGTTTGTATTCATTTTTGCCTGCTTCATTTACTGCATTTTTGTATTTTCTCCTTTCATCAATTAAATTTAGTATCTCTTCTGTTACCCAAGGATTTCTACTATAACTCGTCTTTTTACCTACTTGATCCTCTGCTGCCTTCACTATTTCATTCCTCAAAGCTATCCATTCTTTTTCTACTGTATTTCTTTCCCCCATTCCTGTCAATTGTTCCCTTATGCTCTCCCTGAAACTCTGTACAACCTCTGGTTCTTTCAGTTTATCCAGGTCCCATCTCCTTAAATACCCATCTTTTTGCAGTTTCTTCAGTTATAATCTACAGTTCATAACCAATAGATTGTGGTCAGAGTCCACATCCGCCCCTGTAAATGTCTTACAGTTTAAAATCTGGTTCCTAAATCTCTGTCTTACCAATATATAATCTATCTGAAACCTTCTAGTATCTCCAGGGTTCTTCCATGTATACAACCTTCTTTCATGATTCTTGAACCAAGTGTTAGCTATGATTAAGTTATGCTCTGTGCAAAATTCTACCAGGCGGCTTCCTCTTGCATTTCTAAGCCCCAATCCATATTCACCTACTACGTTTCCTTCTCTTTCTTTTCCTGCTGTCGAATTCCAGTCACCCATGACTATTAAATTTCCGTCCCCCTTCACTACCTGAATAATTTCTTTTATCTCATCATACATTTCATCAATTTCTTAATCATCTGCAGAGCTAGTTGGCATATAAACTTGTACTACTGTAGTAGGCGTGGGCTTCATGTTAATCTTGGCCACAATAATGCGTTCACTATGCTGTTTGTAGTAGCTCACACGCACTCCTATTTTTTTATTCATTATTAAACCTACTCCTGCATTACCCCTATTTGATTTTGTATTTATAGCTCTGTATTCACCTGACCAAAAGTCTTGTTCCTCCTGCCACCACCGAACTTCACTAATTCCCACTATAGCCAACTTTAACCTATCCATTTCCCTTTTTAAATTTTCTAACCTACCTGCCCGATTAAGGGATCTGACATTCCACGCTCCGATCCATAGAACGCCAGTTTTCTTTCTCCTGATAACGACGTCCTCCTGAGTAGTCCCCGCCCGCAGATCCGAATGGGGGATTATTTTACCTCCAGAATATTTTACCCAAGAGGACGCCATCATCATTTATCCATACAGTAAAGCTGCATGCCCTCGGGAAAAATTACGGCTGTAGTTTCCCCTTGCTTTCAGCCGTTCGCAGTACCAGCACAGCAAGGCCGTTTTGGTTCATGTCACAAGGCCAGGTCAGTCAATCGTCCAGACTGTTGCCCCTGCAACTACTGAAAAGGTTGCTGCCCCTCTTCAGGAACCACACGTTTGTCTGGCCTCTCAACAGATACCCCTCCGTTGTGGTTGCACCTACGGCATGGCTATCTATATCGTTGAGGCACACAAGCCTCCCCACCAACGGCAAGGTCCATGGTTCATGGGGGGGGGGGGGAGATGATTATCTTGGTTTGATAACATAAAGCAGTGGACAACACTACCAAATACAGAACAGGTATTAAATACTGTAGTTCATAAAATGAAGACGCGTCATGTGGTCGCTAACATCCATTAACGGATAAGCAGAAGAAGAAGAAGAAATGTATCATAAATCTTTACACCAAGTGAGTGGAGCTCCATACCCTGGAAAGTTGCTAGGGACTGTATGTCATGGTGATGGAATGTTAATAATAACATATCATCCCTGGCGTTATAAAACTAGAGTATTGTTAAAACAGGTATCTGCCGTCTGCAGCCGGCCGAGTGGCCGGGCGGTTCTAGGCGCTGCAGTCTGGAACTGCGAGACCGCTACGTTCGCAGGTTCGAATCCTGCCTCGGGCATGGATGTGTGTGATGTCCTTAGGTTAGTTAGGTTTCAGTCGTTGTATGTTCTAGGGGACTGATGACCTCAGAAGTTGAATCCCATAGTGCTCAGAGCTATTTGAACCATTTTGCTGTCTGCGTATCAGCTGTCCTCCAAGTGACAGAAGACAAGCACAAGTATTATCTGTTCTCTGGTGTTGCAGGAGGGGAATGTAATTTGCTTTTTCAGATGCTCATCAGCGAGGGCCCCAGCGTGCGTTCTGCTTTACAAGAGCTGTAGTAAGAGCACAACACTGCAGAAGTGTTCAGATACTTATGATCATGTAGTGTAAGCAGAACGCAGTTTGCACTGAATGCTGCTAGGAGAGAAGCAAAATGCTGACCAAATAATTTTTGTAATTAGAGATGGTTTTATTATATGTCATCCTGGAAAAATCAGCCTTCGCTTAGATGCTGCCTTGTATGTTGCGATGGCTAGAAGAAAGCGCTATCTGTCCCCTGTGCAGTGTGTGTGGGGAGCGGATAATGTGATTATGCATGTGTGAGCCGACAGCTGTTGTCATAGCCTCCGTACGGAGCATTGCAGGAGCCTTTCCATCTTTTGCCAGTCGTGCGGAGGCTGTGGGGGTCCGAAGCACACTAAATTAGCGGTAGTGGTGCTTCAGTACAGCATGCGAAATTCTCAATCTGTCTGACACATGGGCAGTGGTGCCCCTCACTTGTGTGGTATATGTTTGGTTAAATAAACGTTCCTGCCCCATTGTATCCTATCATGTGGTAATCGTTAAACGTTACAAGTCTTGTAATTATGTGTCTCTTTGGTTGACGATCTCAAAAGCAATTGAAAGTTGGTATTTGCAGACTGGGAGAAAAATTGTAAAATTATAAGAAACAGTCCCAGAATTGTAACAAATTGGCTGAGAACTGTAAACAGAAATGGAAGGTGGTCGTGTGTTGGAATGCTTTCAGAATATGACATTGAGCAACCACGACATCATTAAATGATTGAAATCAGCCAATGGGATAACGCCCCAACATTTTTGCACACATCAAGTGTAATGTCGAAGTTTCTAAAGTAATTTCTTGCGCCATAAATTACAGTAATTATATTAATTCAGCCAACAAGATAATTTTCCAACATTCTTCACACATCCACCGTAATGTTAAAGTGTATGACACAGTTATTGGGTCATAAATCATTGGGTAACTTTCCGCCTTTTATACATCATCCAATTGGACCAGTGGTGTGACAGAGTCAAGGGGGAAGGTGGCAACTAGAATATGATCATAACTTATCGTCAGATAAGCCTGGCAGCCATTGTGAGAGAGGGAGGGAAGGGGAGGTGGGGAGAGGGAGATGGCTACATGAAAGGAGTCATATGGACAAACATCTGGGACTTAAATAATAACTGATAAGTGCAGTGGTGCAGAGTTTGTTTACATTATGCTCATAAATTACACTTGTGTAAACATAACTTAAGACCATATTCGTATGGTTTGTTTAAACAAGCGGTGTGGCAAAGTGACATCGTTATTTCCAGAAGGAGAACAATGAGCCCTCTGAGTCAGCTTGCTCACTGTTCTATTACTTCCACTCCCTGCTAAACATATATTATCAAAAAGTGGTCCCATATTCAGGAAATGAGAGCAGGCGAACAGGTCACTACTCTTGACAAGGTGCTAGTGAAAGCAGGTTGCTGTTGCCTTCCTCCGACCTGTTATGAACTGTGGAGGACTGTGATGAGTGAGTGTACAGCGCAGTGCTGGTTTAGTGTTGTTGTGGATAAAGGGAAGGAAGAGGGTAAATCCCGGTGCTGGAACACTGCCTATTCCTCTCGAATAGCAGCAAGGGGGCCGCCCCCATCCCCATCCGACACATGGATCACAATCGACAGCGTCACAGGCCCTCACTTAATGAGATTCTGCAGAGAGGGCTCGAATTTAATCCATGATATTGGCACAAAGACTAGTGAACAAAAACTTTATGCCATTACCACCACTCCTTCCCTTGCCATTCAAATACTGGCAGCGAAAATTTTCCACCTCCAGGTTTTTTTTTTCTTTTTGCATTTTATTGGTTATTGTTCGTTGTGTATGGTCGTAGTGGACGTTACATGATATCCGTTGAAGTTCGTTGTTAATCCGTTTACTCAGTTTTTTTTATTACAGAGACCACCCAGTTCTCTGACCGAACACGCTGAGCTACCATGCTGGCAGGATTCGAACCAGCTTATATCCGTGTGTTGCACGGCTGCACAGGCATGTGTCAGTAACCTCGGCGATGGAGGGGGTTGCTAAATAACGTGGCTCTGCACATTTGTGTATATTTTCTTGATCAGGTAAAAATGATGGTTCTGTATATTAAAAAGTTCGTGTAACACTATTGCTTTGACAGTTTATAAATTAGTTTTGTCTAAGATATCAAGTACTAATTACTTTTTAACCATTATAAACACAACTATTACCAATTCTACTTCTTTGCTGCTGAGACTGTATTCCGAAATTTTGTAAGACAAATTGTCCCATTTGTCTGGCAGTTGACAATATGCCTAGTGTGAACCAACCGCCATTGACGTTCAGTGTGAGTTCAGTCTACCTCACTCCAGTTAGCAAGTCGGAGGAAAGCCATGGCATATTACCTCTAATATTACTAAGTTTATACACTCCTGGAAATTGAAATAAGAACACCGTGACTTCATTGTCCCAGGAAGGGGAAACTTTATTGACACATTCCTGGGGTCAGATACATCACATGATCACACTGACAGAACCACAGGCACATAGACACAGGCAACAGAGCATGCACAATGTCGGCACTAGTACAGTGTATATCCACCTTTCGCAGCAATGCAGGCTGCTATTCTCCCATGGAGACGATCGTAGAGATGCTGGATGTAGTCCTGTGGAACGGCTTGCCATGCCATTTCCACCTGGCGCCTCAGTTGGACCAGCGTTCGTGCTGGACGTGCAGACCGCGTGAGACGACGCTTCATCCAGTCCCAAACATGCTCAATGGGGGACAGATCCGGAGATCTTGCTGGCCAGGGTAGTTGACTTACACCTTCTAGAGCACGTTGGGTGGCACGGGATACATGCGGACGTGCATTGTCGTGTTGGAACAGCAAGTTCCCTTGCCGGTCTAGGAATGGTAGAACGATGGGTTCGATGACGGTTTGGATGTACCGTGCACTATTCAGTGTCCCCTCGACGATCACCAGTGGTGTACGGCCAGTGTAGGAGATCGCTCCCCACACCATGATGCCGGGTGTTGGCCCTGTGTACCTCGGTCGTATGCAGTCCTGATTGTGGCGCTCACCCGCACGGCGCCAAACACGCATACGACCATCATTGGCACCAAGGCAGAAGCGACTCTCATCGCTGAAGACGACACGTCTCCATTCGTCCCTCCATTCACGCCTGTCGCGACTCCACTGGAGGCGGGCTGCACGATGTTGGGGCGTGAGCGGAAGACGGCCTAACGGTGTGCGGGACCGTAGCCCAGCTTCATGGAGACGGTTGCGAATGGTCCTCGCCGATACCCCAGGAGCAACAGTGTCCCTAATTTGCTGGGAAGTGGCGGTGCGGTCCCCTACGGCACTGCGTAGGATCCTACGGTCTTGGCGTGCATCCGTGCGTCGCTGCGGTCCGGTCCCAGGTCGACGGGCACGTGCACCTTCCGCCGACCACTGGCGACAACATCGATGTACTGTGGAGACCTCACGCCCCACGTGTTGAGCAATTCGGCGGTACGTCCACCCGGCCTCCCGCATGCCCACTATACGCCCTCGCTCAAAGTCCGTCAACTGCACATACGGTTCACGTCCACGCTGTCGCGGCATGCTACCAGTGTTAAAGACTGCGATGGAGCTCCGTATGCCACGGCAAACTGGCTGACACTGGCGGCGGCGGTGCACAAATGCTGCGCAGCTAGCGCCATTCGACGGCCAACACCGCGGTTCCTGGTGTGTCCGCTGTGCCGTGCGTGTGATCATTGCTTGTACAGCCCTCTCGCAGTGTCCGGAGCAAGTGTGGTGGGTCTGACACACCGGTGTCAATGTGTTCTTTTTTCCATTTCCAGGAGTGTATAAGCAGTGAAGTTTCTAAACCAACCTTCGTGTTGATGACAGCTGCACTTATGAAAGGCAAATAATGCAGACCGTTTAACGTCCGGTGGGCAAAAACGAACATATACCACCGTGTTCCATATGTTCTGCACCTATGAGCAAACTACTGAATGAACTGAAGTAATTTGTAACTAAACAGCTCAGAAAAAGTTTTGCGCCACCTTCACGACATTGATAACTTGTGTGTGTGTGTGCGTGTGTGTGTGTGTGTTTGTGAGTGTGTCTGTGTCTGTGTTTGTGCTTCTTTTTAATCGGGAAATTCATCTTCAGTACTCTTTGGACCACGGAAATCACGCTATGTCCAGACACTTGCCTAATGGAGGTAAACGTAAGCCTGTGTTCTCAACGCAGTTCAATAATAGCGCTGTGTGTCTGAATGGTTAAAGAGACGATGCGGCTTGTGTACACTGCTCAGTCGATCAAGATGCAGTAAGGGTCATTGGAAGCTTAACTCGTGAATACAATGTCACTTCATGGCAGCAAGGAATGTCAGCACAGGAAGTTGTCCATAAGCCTAAGTGAACGAACTCGAATATTTAACTGCTATTGTCAAACACAAAACATTACAAATCTGTCGAGTAATGGCCCTCAGCTGACGACCGATACCTACAAATTATACACTGAAGCGCCAAAGAAACTGGTATAGGCATGCATATTCAGAAACAGAGAGATGTAAACAGGAAGAATACGGGGCTGCGGTCGGCAACGCCTATGTAAGACAAGTGTCTGGCGCAGTTAGATTGGTCACTGCTGCTACAACGGTTGGTTATCAAGATTTAAGTGAGTTTGAATGTGGTGTTATAGTCGGCGCACGAGTGATGGGACACAGCAAATGGTGTAAATGGCTGTAAGCACTGTGGGACTTAACATCTGAGGTCATCAGTCCCCTAGAACTTAGAACTACTTAAACCTAACTAACGTAAGGACATCACACACATCAATGCCCGAGGCAGGATTCGAACCAGCGACCGTAGTAGCAGCGCAGTTCCGGACTGAAGCGCCTAGAACCACTCGGCCACAGCGGCCGGCGGGACACAGCATCTCCCAGGTAGCGATGAAGTGGGGATTTTCCCGTACGACCATTTCATGAGTGTGCCGTGAATATCAGGAATCCGGTAAAACATCAAATCTCCAACTTCTCTGCGGCCAGAAAAAGATCTTGAAGATTGGGACCAACGACGACTGAAGAGAATCGTTCATCGTGACAGAAGTACAACCCTTCCGCGAACTGCTGCCGATTTTAGTGCTGGGCCATCAACACACGAAGAAAAGATAACAACGAACAAGCACACAAGGCATTCGGTAACGGCTACAGCGCAATTGTTTGCTGAGATTGGGAGTGTCGTAAATGTAGTAGTTCAGGACCGACCTCTACTGTTATCTTACGAAATCGTACATGAAAACTCCCCCTAATTAAGACTGTCGCGTAAGAGTTTCCGCACATACCCTATGAGCAGTAAAGAACTGCGCAGCTGATATTTGCACTCGCGCGTTCATTTGTGTGTGCGAGTGTGTGTGAAAGACTTTCGGTGTTGCTGCTATGTTTCATTTCTCACGTAGTCATCAGAAAAAGATAGCTAAAGCAACCACTCTCTCTCTTTTTCTGTCTCTGTCATTCTGTCTCTCTCTCTCTCTTTCGCGATATCGTATACAAACGCTTCTTAAGATGTTCTCCAGGAATGTACATACATCAAAAAAAGTTTTGCGTCACTTCGGTTCCGAGAGTTCCGTAACCTGTACAGAAAATTGGAATAGAGACCAACATAAACATCATTCCCGCCCCTTTTATTGCTCATAAAAACACACACATTACATGTTGTACCACCATCCAGCGAGACTTTCAGAGGTCGTGGACCAGATTGCTGTACACACCGGTGCCTCTAATACCCAGTAGCACGTTCTCTTGCATTGATACATACCTATATTCGCCGTGGCATACTATCCACAAGTTCATCAAGGCACCGTTGGTCCAGATTGGCCCACTCCTCAACGGCGATTCGGCGTAGGTCCCTGAGAGTGGTTAGTGGGTCATGTCGTCCATAAACAGCCCTTTTAAATCTATCCCAGGCATGTGCGATAGGGTTCATGTCTGGAGAACATGCTGGCCACTGTGGTCGAGCGATGTCGTTATCCTGAAGGAAGTCATTCACAAGACGTGCACGACGGGGGCGCGAATTGTAGTCCATGAAGACGAATGCTTCGCCACTATGCTGCCAATACGGTTGCTCTCTCAGTCGGAGGATGGCATTCACGTATTGTACAGCCGTTACGGCGCCTGCCATGACCACCAGCGGCGTACGTCGGCCCCACATAATGCCACCCCAAAACAGCAGGGATCTCCACCTTTCTGCACTCGCTGGACAGTGTGTCTAAGGCGTTCAGCATGGGTTTCGAAACACACGATCGTGTGAAACCCAGCTTGCGCTATTCGTCCACGAGACTCAGAGGGTCATACACACGGGTTCCCTGGTAGATGCCGTGTTTCTTGACTTCCGCAAGGCGTTTGATACAGTTCTCCACAGTCATTTAATGAACAAAGTAAGAGCATACGGTCTATCAGACTAATTGTGTGATTTGATTGAAGAGTTCCTAGCTAACAGAACGCTGCATGTCATTCTCAATGGACAGAAGTCTTCCGAAGTAAGAGTGATTTCAGGTGTACCGCAGGGGAGTGTCGTAGGACCGTTACTATTCACAATATATATAAATGACCTTGTGGATAACATCAGAAGTTCACTGAGGCTTTTTGCGGATGATGCTGTGGTATATCAAGAGATTGTAACAATGGAAAATTGCACTGAAATGCAGGAGGATCTGTAACGAATTTACGCATGGTGCAGGGAATGGCAATTGAATCTCAATGTAGACGAGTGTAATGTGCTGCGAATACATAGAAAGAAAGATCCTTTATCATTTAGCCACAATATAGCAGGTCAGCAACTGGAAGCATTTAATTCCATAAATTATCTGGGCGCAGGCATTAGGAGTGATCTAAAATGGAATGACTATATAAAATTAATCGTCGGTAAAGCAGATGCCTGATTGAGATTCATTGGAAGAATCCTAAGAAAACGCAGTCCGAAAACAAAGGAAGTAGGTAACAGTACACTTGTTCGCCCACTGCTTGAATATTGCTCACCGGTGTGGGATCCGTGCCAGATAGGGTTGATAGAAGAGATAGAGAAGATCCAACGGAGAGCAGCGCGCTTCGTTACAGAATCATTTAGTAATCGCGAAATGGTTACGGAGATGACAGATAGACTCCAGTGAAAGACTTTGCAAGAGAGACGCTCAGTAGTTCGGTACGGGCTTTTGTTGAAGTTTCGAGAACATACCTTTACCGAGGAGTCAAGCAGTATATTGTTCCCTCATACGTATATCTCGGGAATGGACCATGAGGATAAAATCAGAGAGATTAGAGCCCACACCGAGGCATACCGACAATCTTTCTTTCCACGAACAATACGAGACTGGAGTAGAAGGGAGAACCGATAGAGGTACTCCAGGTACCCTCCGCCACACACCGTCAGGTGGCTGGTGGATTATAGATGTAGATGTAGAGACCGGGTTGTCTCCAAACACGTCTCTGGCGATTGTCTGGTTGAAGGCAAATGCGACACTCATCGGTGAAGAGAACGTGATACCAATCCTGAGCGGTCCGTTCGGCATGTTGTTGGGCCCATCTGTATCGCGCTGCATGGTGTCGTGGTTGCAAAGGTGGACCTCGCCATGGACGTCAGGAGTGAAGTTGAACATCATGCAGCCTATTGCGTATAGTATGAGTCGTAACACGGCGTCCTGTGGGTGCACGTAAAGCATTATTCAACATGGTGGCGTTGCTGTCAGAGTTCTTCTGAGCCATAATCCGTAGGTAACGGTCATCCTCTGCAGTAGTAGCCCATGGGCGGCCTGAGCGAGGCAGCCCTTCCTGGCACAAAGTAACAATGTGGACGCGATCAAACCGCAGTATCCGCAGTATTGACCGTCTAGGCATGGTTGAACTACAGATAACACGAGCCTTGTACCTCCTTCCTGGTGGAATGACTGGAACTGATCAGCTGTCGGACCCTGTCCACCTAATACGTGCTACTCATGCATGGTTGTCTACATCTTTGGGCAGGTTTAGTGACATCTATGAACAGTCAAAGGGACTGTGTCTGTAATAGAATATCCACAGTCAACGTCTATCTTCAGGAGTTCTGCGAACTCGGGTGATGCTAAACTTTTTTGATGTGTGTATGACACTCTCACTGAGCTGAAGAAGAGCTCTGTGTGTAGCCGGGGACTCAGCCGAAAGCCCTCTTGGAGTTCACAAATGGCGTGCCCTCTGGTCTTGGATGTGGTGTTTTCGTAGTGTATTTCAGAAGTCAGGAGGAGGTGATCCTCATTCAGCAAACAAATTATCTCTTGCAGCACAGGAAATTAAGAGCACCAGGAAGAGCGTTCCTGTACACAGGCCCGGATTTCGAGTTGTGCCATTTCGGTTTTCTAGGCGAGCTTTTTTTTCTTTTTTTTGCGGAACCTGTGTGAAAACGTTTGCTGACACTCAATTCCGCCGATCTCATCGTGTAGAAACATTGGGTGTCGCTGGTCGGTCGGCGGCTACGTCCAGGTAGTCTGACTAGCGTCGAGGAGTCGCTGCAGCTGTCAGCAGCTTTGTATATACTGATGACCGCCAAGCACTGATAGAAAGCACCGAAGCTGAAATCGGTATAGGTACAGAAAGCTGGCTGAAGCCAGAGATAAATTCTGCCGAAATTTTTACAAAGGTACAGACGGTGTTTAGAAAGGATAGATTGTATGCAACCGGTGGTGGAGTGTTCGTCGCTGTTAGTAGTAGTTTATCCTGTAGTGAAGTAGGAGTGGATAGTTCCTGTGAATTATTATGGGTGGAGGTTACACTCAACAACCGAGCTAGGTTAATAATTGGCTCCTTTTACCGACCTCCCGACTCAGCAGCGTTAGTGGCAGAACAACTGAGAGAAAATTTGGAATACATTTCACATAAATTTTCTCAGCATGTTATAGTCTTAGGTGGAGATTTCAATTTACCAGATATAGACTGGGACACTCAGATGTTTAGGACGGGTGGTAGGGACAGAGCATCGAGTGACATTATACTGAGTGCACTATCCGAAAATTACCTCGAGCAATTAAACAGAGAACCGACTCATGGAGATAACATCTTGGACCTACTGATAACAAACAGACCCGAACTTTTCGACTCTGTATGTGCAGAACAGGGAATCAGTGATCATAAGGCCGTTGCAGCATCCCTGAATATGGAATTAATAGGAATATAAAAAAAGGGAGGAAGGTTTATCTGTTTAGAAAGAGTAATAGAAGGCAGATTTGAGACTACCTAACAGATCAAAACGAAAATTTCTGTTCCGATACTGACAATGCTGAATGTTTATGGAAAAAGTTCAAGGCAATCGTGAAATGCGTTTTAGACAGATACGTGCCGAGTAAAACTGTGAGGGACGGGAAAAACCCATCGTGGTACAACAACAAAGTTAGGAAACTACTGCGAAAGCAAAGAGAGCTTCACTACAAGTTTAAACGCAGCCAAAAACTCTCAGACAAACAGAAGCTAAACGATGTCAAAGTTAGCGTAAGGAGGGCTATGCGTGAGGCGTTCAGTGAATTCGAAAGTAAAATTCTATGTACCGACTTGACAGAAAATCCTAGGAAGTTCTGGTCTTACGTTAAATCAGTAAGTGGCTCGAAACAGCATATCCAGACACTCCGGGATGATGATGGCATTGAAACAGAGGATGACACGCGTAAAGCTGAAATACTAAACACCTTTTTCCAAAGCTGTTTCACAGAGGAAGACCGCACTGCAGTTCCTTCTCTAAATCCTCGCACAAACGAAAAAATGGCTGACATCGAAATAAGTGTCCAAGGAATAGAAAATCAACTGGAATCACTCAACAGAGGAAAGTCCACTGGACCTGACGGGATACCAATTCGATTCTACACAGAGTACGTGAAAGAACTTGTCCCCCTTCTAACAGCCGTGTACCGCAAGTCTCTAGAGGAACGGAAGGTTCCAAACGGTTGGAAACGAGCACAGGTAGTCCCAGTCTTCAAGAAGTGTCGTCGAGCAGATGCGCAAAACTATAGACCTATATCTCTGACGTCGATCAGTTGTAGAATTTTAGAACATGTTTTTTGCTCGAGTATCATGTCGTTTTTGGAAACCCAGAATCTACTCTGTAGGAATCAACATGGATTCCGGAAACAGCGATCGTGTGAGACCCAACTCGCTTTATTTGTTCATGAGACCCAGAAAATATTAGATACAGGCTCCCAGGTAGATGCTATTTTTCCTGACTTCCGGAAGGCGTTCGATACCGTTCCACACTGTCGCCTGCTAAACAAAGTAAGAGCCTACGGAATATCAGACCAGCTGTGTGGCTGGATTGAAGAGTTTTTAGCAAACCGAACACAGCATGTTGTTCTCAATGGAGAGACGTCTACAGACGTTAAAGTAACTTCTGGCGTGCCACAGGGGAGTGTTATGGGACCATTGCTTTTCACAATATATATAAATGACCTAGTAGATAGTGTCGGAAGTTCCATGCGGCTTTTCGCGGATGATGCTGTAGTATACAGAGAAGTTGCAGCATTAGAAAATTGTAGCGAAATGCAGGAAGATCTGCAGCGGTTAGGCACTTGGTGCAGGGAGTGGCAACTGACCCTTAACATAGACAAATGTAATGTATTGCGAATACATAGAAAGAAGGATCCTTTATTGTATGATTATATGATAGCGGAACAAACACTGGTAGCAGTTACTTCTGTAAAATATCTGGGAGTATGCGTGCGGAACAATTTGAAGTGGAATGATCATATAAAATTAATTGTTGGTAAGGCGGGTACCAGGTTGAGATTCATTGGGAGAGTCCTTAGAAAATGTAGTCTATCAACAAAGGTGGTGGCTTACAAAACACTCGTTCGACCTATACTTGAGTATTGCTCATCAGTGTGGGATCCGTACCTGGTCAGGTTGACGGAGGAGATAGAGAAGATCCAAAGAAGAGCGGCGCGTTTCTTCACAGGGTTATTTGGTAAGCGTCATAGTGTTACGGAGGTGTTTAGCAAACTCAAGTGGCAGACTCTGCAAGAGAGGCGCTCTGCATCGCCGTGTAGCTTGCTGTCCAGGTTTCGAGAGGGTGCGTTTCTGGATGAGGTATCGAATATATTGCTTCCCCCTACTTATACCTCCCGAGGAGATCACGAATGTAAAATTAGAGAGATTAGAGCGCGCACGGAGGCTTTCATACAGTCGTTCTTCCCGCGAACCATACGCGACTGGAACAGGAAAGGGAGGTAATGACAGTGGCACGTAAAGTGCCCTCCGCCACACACCGTTGGGTGGCTTGCGGAGTATAAATGTAGATGTAGATGTAAAGCAGAGGATGGGCCCTTCTTAGGTAGGAAGCCGATGAGATGCCTGTGAGTTTCTGCGAATTTCTGTGGGACAGGGCAGTGGCACCCAGGCGTCCAGACTCTGCTACAAAACATATTTGTGAAGGAATGAGGCTTTTAGCGAGTTTATGGCAGTTCTTTGGAAAGTTCGAAATGGACGCCAAAGAAGAGATAACGATCTTTTTATGGACTGTGACTCCATCCAAGTCATGCTTGAGCAAAGACATGGCGTAAACACATGGGAAAGATGCCGTGAAGCTGAATTTTTTTCCTTTTCTCCCAAATAATTTTTAAAGTCTCTGGTTGGTCAAATCTGTATATGCAGAGCAGCGGGCGGTCTCCCAGCTACGAATGGCGCGCTCCATCTCGTGATTAGCTTGTGCTAAAGTGGGTATAGTCTAAGCATGCAAATCTGCTATGCTACCGAGCTGCGGAGGAAAGCTTGTAAGTAGGCTGTTTAGGTTTTTATATTCGCTATTGTAGTGTTGGGCAGTTGGCTGTTAACAGCGCGTAGCGTTGCGCAGTTGGAGGTGAGCCGCCATCAGTGGTGGATGTGGGGAGTGAGATGGCGGAGTTTTGAGAGCGGATGATCTGGACAGAGAGAGTAAACTTGCAAGAATGGATGTCATGAACTATATATATATATATATAATGACTTTTGAACACTATTAAGGTAAATACATTGTTTGTTCTCTATCAAAATCTTTCGTTTGCTAACTATGCCTATCAGTAGTTAGTGCCTTCAGTAGTTAGAATCTTTTATTTAGCTGGCAGTATTGGCGCTCGCTGTATTACAGCAGTTCGAGTAATGAAGATTTTTGTGAGGTAAGAATTTATGAAAGGTATAGGTTATTGTTAGTCAGTGCCATTCTTTTGTAGGGATTACTGAAAGTCAGATTGCGTTGCGCTAAAAATATTGTGTGCCACTTTAGTGACTGTCTGAGTACGTTCAGTTTTGCTCAGCTGTTTGGAAATCAAATAACGTAGGGATTTATCAGCACAGTCACACATAAATTTTTCTAAGGGGACGTTACATATGTCGACCCTTAGCCGAGGATACCTCACTGGGACCTTCTGATTTTTTCTTGTAGTTTGTGTAATTAGTGTAGCTATTGTGTATTGCTAGCACGTAATTGTAGAGAGAATCTTCTTTGTAGTTTTTCATTGTTGTACAGTAAAACAGTTGTGGCATGCATGTAGATTTGCACCAAGTATTTTGCAGCTGCGCTTGCAATTAACTAGATATTATTTTCAGTGCTATGTTAATGTGTTTTCTTATTTTACTCTTCCAATTGGGCTTTTATGTGTTATCGTGTGAAACATTGTGACAATTATGGCGTGTGAAAAACGTAATACTAGGCTCCAAAGTAAACTGAGAAATGACGGTGAAGACGATAGCAGTGTATCAGCACCACCGTGTAATGAATTAACTAATGTTCAACGTAGTAACTTGGTAACTGTGTATAGGGAAATAGAGCAGGCGGCAAATAATGGTGTAGACAGTGAAACAATTAGTGAACAGGGAAGCATTATCGATCGATCGGTCGGCAACAGTTCGCCTCAGGAATCCGAAATGACAGGACACAATCTTGCAAATACTGTAGATTCAGGTTTTGCGTCCTCACCGTTTTCTCAAATACGTCAAGACACATTTTCTGTTCATCAAAATGTGAACATTGCCGGTGCAAATGCACTGCCGAAAAGCATAGAGGAACAGATTCCAGACACTAATACATTATTATTGCAATTAATGCAACAAATGAAACAAAATCAGAGACAAACACAGCAACAGCTAGACACAATGCAACAAAATCTTCAAAAGCTAGACACAATGGAACAACACCAGAGACAAACACAGCAACAGTTAGACGCAATGGAACAAAATCAAAAACAGTCACAGCAACAGCTTCAAAAGTTAGACACCACGCTTGAATAAACACGTGAAGGTTTAACTGCTGAGTTACTTAAAATCGAATCGAAATGTAAAAAAGTCTGTAATGACGTAAAAGCACAAATTTGTGAGCATTTCCAACCTATTTTTTCGCGTCATGAAAATGCATTACAGAATCACGAAGCAGCCATAAAGGAACTGCAAACTATTGTTCATGAAAATCACGAAACCTTGCAAGCTAAAATTGACTCAGTTGCACCTACCGATTCGGTTACGCAACTTGCAAAAACTCAGGAAAACTTAAAGGACACAGTAGATACGATCTCAACACAAATGGACACTCTGAAACTTGGTTCAGAATAACACACTGAGGAAATAAGTTCTCTATCGGAGAAAGTAGCCGAAGTTTCGGATCAGTCCACCAACTTATCCACAAAGGTAGATGATGGTATGAATGACACAAGACCCGTAGCCTTCACGGACACAGAAGAGTATGAACAAATTAGAAAATTCAAACAAAATCAAAATCAAATCAATACACAATACAAAAGAGAAATCCATGAAGTACAAGATTAGTTGACACACGTAATACAAGAACTACATATTTCAGAGGAGACTTGCGCTCCAACACGGGAAGAGGGACTTAGAAATACGGAAAAGTCACAAAATAATAACACAGGGCATTTCGGAAATTATGAAAGAAATTGGCAAGGCGCACTGAATTTTGAGATTGAACCGCCGAAACGAAGTAACAATGACCGATATGCAGCTTGCCGACATGATGATTTTGACTATAAGTTGTTCATCACTACACGTAAATTCAAAACATTTAAGAATTCTGGCAACGACATTCATCCACAAGCATGGCTTCATCAATTCTCTCATTGTTTTCCTCCCAACTGGTCATTGGAGCACAGGTTAGAATTTATGTGTGGCTACTTAGAGAATGAACCAGCTGTAAGAATGCGATCGGTGATTCACGATTGCCACAGTGAAGGAGAATTGTATCATGCCTTCCTCTCAGCATATTGGCCTCAAGCTACTCAAGACCGAGTAAAACATAGCATCATAATGATGAAACATTTCGAACAATCGGAATTTTCTAGTCTTGTCAAATATTTCGAAGACATGTTCCATAAGAATCAGTATCTTTCAAACCCATGCAGCCTCTCAGAACTCATCCGCATTTGCTTAATCAAATTACCTGAACATTTACGACATATTATTTTGGCAGGACGTTGCAAAGACGACATTTAAGCTTTTCAGGGACTGTTACAAGAACTGGAAATTGACACTGACATTCGCGGAACTCGAAAACAGGAGCACAACAATTACAGGTCACATCCGTCACAATTCCGCGATGACAGAAATAATAACTGGACACGACAAGGCTATTCTTACAATGTAAGTCGTGACCAAAACAAACACCACCCGTATGGCAACCGTTGGCAGAGTAATAATAATTACAGGGAAAGATCACCTCTCCGCGATAATGGCTATCACACAGACAATGAGAGAAACAGACAATATGGGAACCTAAATAATTATTATCAAGGGAGACAGAATAACTTCAGACGCAACGGTCCACCGCGCAGTTACGTTTCCGGGAGAAATTCTCCACCACATGACCGACAAACAAGAAACCATGTAAACTACCGACAAAACGACAGACCTGAATTCCATCAGAACTGGCGGGATTCAAACAGGGCAGGGCCCTCTCGACAAGGTGAATTTGTAGAAGTTAGATCTCCAAATCCCAATAACGACGCGCGCCAACAAAGAGACAATAGGCAATAACACACCGCTGGCAGCCTCAAAACGTAGTTATGAAGCTGACGACGTAGCTGCGGTGGCTAGTAATTATGTAAAAATGGAAGTCGTTAGGGACATCTTACTCCAGGAACACGATGTAAAACATAGCAACATTGCATATCTTGTAATTCACATTACAATAAATGACGTAAAATTTACGGCAGTACTTGACTCTGGCAGTCCCATTTCAGTAATTAGTGAAACAGCCTTTAGCAAATGCAACAAATCGGACGATTGCCCCACACTTCCGTTACGTAAGATTAAATTACAAGGTGCAATCGTTGGGAAAAGTGTAGATGTACGCCAACAAACCAACTTAGAGTTCTTTTGTCAAAGCCACAATTTCTCTATGAACATCCTTATCGTTCCATTATTGTCAACAGAAATTATATTGGGAGTAGACTTTTTGAATGAATACAAAGCAATCTTAAACTTTCACGATGCTGAAATAAGTTTAGAGAATGAGGATAAGTCAATAGCTTTGAAATTTGAAGATTGGCTCTCAAACCATGACGAGGAAATTAATCGGCTTTACCTCCTGTCAGGCAACAGTTCAAATTTTCGACGGAACTTGACACTAACAATCACTCTGCAAGTACTGACAGAGATGATATCGACGGCGTATTTGATACTAATGAGTTAATTCAGAATAAAATCCAAACAATTGAGAATTGTAATGACACTGATAGGCAGGACCTTTTTGAGATTTTACAAGCACATTCCACAGGTTTTACTCACAAAACAGGAACAATCAAGGGATTTCAATACCAATTTCGTGTTCGTGAGCGTACTAAATTTTGTGTTAGACCCTACGTAATTCCGGCACATTATAGGGACCGTGTTAGAACAGAAATACAATCTATTCTTGACGAGGGCATTATTGAGCCTGCAGTGAGCTTATACAGCAATACATTACATGTTGTTGAGAATAAAAAAGGATCGATCAGGCTTGTCTTAGATTCGAGACAAATCAATACTATCATCATTCCTGAAACAAACCGAGCGAGGTGGCGCAGTGGTTAGCACACTGGACTCGCATTCGGAAGGACGACGGTTCAATCCCGCGTCCGGCCATCCTGATTTAGGTTTTCCGTGATTTCCCTAAATCGCTCCAGGCAAATGCCGGGATGGTTCCTTTGAAAGGGCACGGCCGACTTCCTTCCTCATCCTTCCCTAACCCTATGAGACCGATAACCTCGCTGTTTGGTCTCTTCCCCCAAACAACCAACCAACCTGAAACAAACAGGCCGCAAACGTTGGAAGTTGTTGTTGTTGTGGTCTTCAGTCCTGAGACTGGATTAATGCAGCTCTCCATGCTACTCTATCCTGTGCAATTTTCTTCATCTTCCAGTACCTACTGCAACCTACATCCTTCTGAATCTGCTTAGCGTATTCATCTCTTGGTCTCCCTCTACGATTTTTACCCTCCACGCTGCCCTCCAATACTAAATTGGTGATCCCTTGATGCCTCAGAATATGCCCTACCAAACTATCCCTTCTTCTAGTCAAGTTGTGCCACAAATTTCTGTTCTCTCCAATTGTATTCAATACCTCCTCGTTAGTTATGTGCTCTACCCATGTAATCTTCAGCATTCTTCTGTAGCACCACATTTCGAAAGCTTCTATTCTCTTCTTGTCCAAACTATTTATCGTCCATGTTTCACTTCCATACATAGCTACACTCCATACAAAACTTTCAGAAACGACTTCTTGACACTTAAATCTATACTCGATGTTAACAAATTTCTCTTCTTCAGAAACGCTTTCCTTGCATTGCCAGTCTACATTTTATATGCTCTCTACTTCGACCATCATCAGTTATTTTGCTCCCCAAATAGCAAAACTCCTTTACCACTTTAAGTGTCTCATTTCCTAATCTAATTCCCTCATCATCACCCGACTTAATTCGACTACATTCCATTATCCTCGTTTTGCTTTTGTTGATGATCATCTTATATCCTCCTTTTAAGACACTGTCCATTCCGTTCAACTGCTCTTCCAAGTCCTTTGCTGTCTCTGACAGAATTACAATGTCATCGGCGAACCTCAAAGTTTTTATTTCTTCTCCATGGATTTTAATACCTAAACCGAATTTTTCTTTTGTTTCCTTCACTGCTTGCTCAATATACAGATTGAATAACATCGGGGAGAGGGTACAACCCTGTCTCACTCCCTTCCCGGCCACTGCTTCCCTTTCATGTCCCTCGATTCTTGTAACTGCCATCTGCTTTCTATACAAATTGTAAATAGCTTTTCGCTCCCTGTATTTTAGCCCTGCCCCGTTCAGAATTTGAAAGAGAGTATTCCAGTCAACATTGTCAAAAGCTTTCTCTAAGTCTACAAATGCTAGAAAGGTAGGTTTGCCTTTCCTTAATCTATTTTCTAAGACAAATCGTAGGGTCAGTATTGCCTCACGTGTTCCGATATTTCTACGGAATCCAAACTGATCTTCCCCGAGGTCGGCTTCTACCAGTTTTTCCATTCGTCTGTAAAGAATTCGTGTTAGTATTTTGCAGCTGTGACTGATAGTCCGGTAATTTTCACATCTGTAAACACCTGCTTTCTTTGGGATTGCAATTATTATATTCTTCTTGAAGTCTGAGGGTATTTCGCCTGTCTCATACATCTTGCTCACCAGATGGTAGAGTTTTGTCAGGACTGGCTCTCCCAAGGCTGTGAGTAGTTCTAATGGAATGTTGTCTACTCCTGGGGCCTTGTTACGACTTAGGTCTTTCAGTGCTCTTTCAAACTCTTCACGCAGTATCATATCTCCCATTTCATTTTCATCTACATCCTCTTCCATTTCCATAATATTGTCCTCAAGTACATCGTCCTTGTATAGACCCTCTATATGCTCCTTCCACCTTTCTGCTTTCGCTTCTTTGCTTAGAACTGGGTTTCCATCTGAGCTCTTGATATTCATACAAGGGGTTCTCTTTTCTCCAAAGGTCTCTTTAATTTTCCTGTAGGCAGTATCTATCTTACCCCTAGTGAGATAAGTCACTACATCCCTACATTTGTCCTCTAGCCATCCCAGCTTAGCCATTTTGCACTTCCTGTCGATCTCATTTTTGAGACGTTTGTATTCCTTTTTGCCTGCTTCATTAACTGCATTTTTATATTTTCTCCTTTCATCAATGAAATTCAATATTTTTTCGGTTACCCAAGGATTTCTACTAGTATTCGTCTTTTTACCTACTTGATCCTCTGCTGCCTTCACTACTTCATCCCTCAGAGCTACCAATTCTTCTTCTACTGTATTTCTTTCCCCCATTCTTGTCAATTGTTCCCTTATGCTCTCCCTGAAACTCTGTACAACCTCTGGTTCTTTCAGTTTATCCAGGTCCCATCTCCTTAAATTACCACCTTTTTGTAGATTCTTCAGTTTTAATCTACAGTTTATAAGCAATAGATTGTGGTCAGAGTCCACATCTGCACCTGGAAATGTCTTACAATTTAAAACCTGGTTCCTAAATCTCTGTCTTACCATTATGTAATCTATCTCAAACCTTTTAGTATCTCCAGGTTTCTTCCATGTGTACAACCTTCTTTTATGATTCTTGAACCAAGTGTTAGCTATGATTAAGTTGTGATCTGTGCAAAATTCTACCAGGCGGCTTCCTCTTTCATTTCTTACCACCAGTCCATATTCACCTACTACGTTTCCTTCTTTCCCTTTTCCTTCTGACGAATTCCAGTCACCCATGACTATTAAATTTTCGTCTCCCTTCACAATCTGAATAATTTCTTTTATTTCATCGTACATTTCTTCAATTTCTTCGTCATCTGCAGAGCTAGTTGGCATATAAACTTGTACTACTGTGGTAGGCGTCGGCTTCGTATCTATCTTGGCCACAATAAGGAGTTCACTATGCTGTTTGTAGTAGCTTATCCGCATTCCTATTTTCCTATTCATTATTAAACCTACTCCTGCATTACCCCTATTTGATTTTGCGTTTATAACCCTGTATTCACCTGACCAAAAGTCTTGTTCCTCCTGCCACCGAACTTCGCTAATTCCCACTATATCTAACTTTAACATTTCCCTTTTTAAATTTTCTAACCTACCTGCCCGATTAAGGGATCTGAAATTCCACGCTCCGATCCGTAGAACGCCAGTTTTCTTTCTCCTGATAACGACAGCCTCTTGAGTAGTCCCCGCCCGGAGATCCGAATGAGGGACTATTTTACCTCCGGAATATTTTACCCAAGAGGACGCCATCATCATTTATCCATACAGTAAAGTTGCATGCCCTCGGGAAAAATTACGGCTGTAGTTTCCCCTTGTTTTCAGCCGTTCGCAGTAGCGGCACAGCAAGGCCGAACTTCTTCAAAATTTCAGTGGCGTGAAAGTGTTGTCTTCCATTGATCTCAGGTCCAGCTTTTATCAGATCGAACTTCATCCAGAATGTAGAAAATACACAGCTTTCCTTTGTTTCGGCGTTTGTTATCAGTTCTGGAAACTTCCTTTTGGTTTGAACATTTCTTCGGCAGCATTCATTCGCGGGCTAAATTCCATATTACCTGAGTTCTTAAAACGTCACATCACCTTATATGTGGACGATATTCTAATAGCAGAAGCTTCATGGGAACAACATAATCGCATCCTCAACAGTTTGTTACGTATTTTTGCAGAATCTGGAATTACAGTTAACTTGGAAAAGTCTGAATTCGGTAGGTCAAAGGTGAGGTTTTTAGGACATATTATTTCTTCTGAAGGCATTCAGCTGGATCCTGAAAAGTTAGAAGCAATCAGAGCCATTCCAGTTCCATCCACAAAAAAACAAGTCCGCAGTTTTCTACGTCTCGCAAATTTTTACTGTCGTTTACTGAATATGCAAATACTAGTTACACCAAAACTTTGTTCTCTCACTGCAAAAAATACTATTTGGAACTGGGACGAACAGACACAGTTGGAATTCAACTCTTTGAAAGAAGTGCTACTTGACGCGCCAATACTAGCTCATCCAGATCTGTCACAAGAATTCTGGCTTAGCACGGATTCTTCCAAAGTTGGTTTAGTGCCCATTTATTTCAAGAAGCCATAGAAAATGACACTACTGTTCAGAAAACCATTGCTTTTGCTAACCGAGTGCTAGCAAAATCTGGAAAAAGTAATTCCGTTACTGAATTAGAAGCTTTAGCTATCGTTTGGGCTTTTAGCAAATTCCGTTTCTTTCATTCTGGTAAGGACGTAAAAGTATACAGTGATCATCGTGCATTACAATTTATTATGCCTTCCAAATTAAATCATGACAGGTTGAAACGTTGGGCATTGTTTCTGCAAGAATTCCACTTCACAGTAGTCTACATTCCCGGCAAGGAGAACATTGTTGCGGACGCGCTGTCACGCGCACCGGCTGGGCTTGAGAAAAGTAACACAGAAGGCAACCTCGAGAAAAATTCATTACCACATCTTTAAAGGACATTGCTCATGAACGAGATAAAGATGCGATTTGGAAAGATATCAAAAGCAAATGGCATGAAAAGACACACACACAGATTCGGCATTATTATCTGGTTAGAAACAACATATTCTTCAAACGCTGCTCTGTTGATGACAAGCTATGGGTACTTTGCATTCCTGACGATTTTTTTAATAAGCTCATTTGGTACATTCATTTCAGCTATGTACATTTTGGTCCACGAAAATGTTATTTTAACAATATGGAAAAGAGAATTTGAAGAGACTTGTCTATTTGTAAACTTTGTCAAAAAGCTAAACCGTCCGCTATCTCACATCGTGCTCCGTTGTTTCCTACCATTCCTTCTAAATTAAAAGAATTTGCTGCTGTTGATCTCTTGGGACCCCTTGTCAGAACATCTAATGGATTTTCCTACGTTCTAGTCGCTGTTGAACTTACTTCAAAATTTGTTTCTTTCACACCGTTACGTAAAGCCACTGGACGGTCTGTATCCAACGCTTTTGTTAAATATTTCTTACGTGAAGTTGGACACGTTAGTAAAGTCATTTCAGATAACGGACCGCAATTCAGGTCTGCTGTTTGGTCACGCATGCTTCGGAATCACAAAATCAAACCTGTTTTTATTTCATTGAACTCATCACATTGTAACCCGTCTGAACGGATTATGAAAGAAATCAATAAGCTTTGCAGACTTTATTGTCACAGAAAGCATCAGCATTGGGACAGATATTTACACTTATTTCAAAAGGTGCTGAATGAAATGTCTCATGACTCCACTGCTTTACCACCTATTCTTCTACTGAAGAATGAAGAAACACCGAACAGAATCAGAGAGCTTGTACCTTTTCCGAATACACGTAAACTTCGACACAAAGACATAATTGATTTGGCTATTAAAAATATAAATTCTGCTGCAGACAAAAGGAGAAAACTACACGGTAAAGCAAATGCAAAGAAACTGTATATTGGTCAGAAAGTTCTTGTTAAAGCTCATTCATTGTCACATAAGAAGAAACACTTGAGTCACAAATTCTTTCTGGTTTACAATGGACCTTACAGAATCCGACGTATACCACATGATAATTGCGTTGAAGTTGAAACTCTGCGTATTAGGAAGAGTAAAGGTTTACACCATATTTCACATGTAAAACCGTTTATTGAAAGATAATCTGCTTTTTAACTTAGTCTTTGCTATAAACTTTTTCACTTCACGTTACTTGTATGCTTCGTCAGATTTAGAAACTGTTAACATGCAACTATGTTTTAAAGTTAACTATCCAGTCTAGAACCTAGGGAACATATTTAGACAGTAATTACGAATGCATTGTTATAGTGAACAGACGGCGCAGTGTTGTTATTTGTACATTCTTGCTTGTTGGTTGCACGATTACGTAACGAATATACGGCTTACATACTTAGAACATATACTGCTAATGAGATTTTAATGCAAGATTCTGGTTTACTTGAAAAGACATTCTTTATGCGAAGTACTTTTTGTGAGATTAAAGATGACTTAGCATTTGGTTTCTTTGACAGCTACACGATTATATCACGACGCTGCTAATGTGTGACACAATTTACATTGTTGCTTTTGCGGTGTATCTGTTTTATATCTGCACAGTTTTTCTGAATTCTTCTGGAAAGTAAAACATATTTTAGTAGTAACTTTTGTGGTATAGCTACAATGAGACAGCCTTTTTCGTAGCACAACAATACGTTACAGTATAGTACTTTTTGATCACGGTAATGCACGTAATAACTACGATATCTATACGCATAGCATTTCGCTTTTGTTTATTACGAGGTAAGTACATTGACTTCCACAGAACTTTGCTTACGGACGACGATAATTACGACACTTGGCACATTTTTTACCCTTAAGTAATGACAGAGATTATCTTACAACAAGACGCAGAGTTTAGCACTGCAGTACACATATTTGAGTGATTAATTTTGTACTTAAAACATTTATTTTTAAAGATTTTTGAATTACAAAGATACTAAAGTTTTCCGTGATACATTTCATTCCATTTCTGTAATCTGTAACACCTGAGGGTATAATTACATTAATCGTCAAGGGGGTACACGCTTACTTTGTGTACCATGTGTTTGGCAAGCACAAGGAGCCCTAGCTAATATGATATTTGCTTATACAACTTTACACATCGGTACCACATTTCTCTAACACAAAATTACACAGCTATCTGATTATTTAACAGAGAAACAAACATTCTTTTTACTACATCAGTGGGGTCAGGGATTTTCTCTGCCTCGTGATGACTGAGTGTTGTGTGATGTCCTTAGGTTAGTTTAGTAGTTCTAATTTCTAGGGGACTGATGACTATAGATGTTAAGTCCCATAGTGCTCAGAGCCATTTTTGAACTACATTAGTGACACATGTTTACACAATTACATAGTTGGATAACTTCACACTTATGAAATTGTATTTTGTCTGTACTTTGTGAACTTTTCATTTTTTTTTGGAACCATTGTGATACAATGAGAGCTTTGAATGTCGTATTTGGTAAGGGATCATGATTTTTGAAGTACATTTGAGGTAGATGACATTATTGAAGGTCTTGGAATTATTGAAAGAAGCTATGACGATTTTGAGATGTGACTGATCTGTGATAATGTTATTATTACGATGGCGATGTGTATTATGCTGTTGAGGTATGTTTATGATCAATAAAATGATGCTACCGTATAAGAGGAACATGATTACGTGTTTATATGTATATGAATAATGAATAGAAGTTAGAGACTCTGGTTCGTGAAAAAGGATGTTGGAAACGAAGAATCGTACTTTAAGAGTTATGAATTGTTTGTCCATGTGTGAACGTATCGCAACAAAGCTATTCCTGGGATTTCATTTCTACACGTCTCTACTGTAACTTTTCGACCTGTGAAATTTTTTTATATGAGACTGTCACTGCTGTCGTAAATATTTCGGTAAGAAAGTTAAGTGACCTTCATGTAATGCGTTGTGGGCGCCCACCTGTGCCACCTGCCTGGAGAAAAAGCCATTAGGTGGAGAAAAAAGAGGCTATTAACCTCACTATTGACACTCCTTTGTAGAAAGCATCGCAAATACGACACGCTCAAACTTGAAAACATATGATTACACTGAGAAGCTCTTAATTTATGATATTTTCTAAAAAGCCTAATGAAATGATGAGAAACATTTTACATCTATTGTCTTTCTAGTTGAGGGATTGCTCATTTTGTTTAATATCTAGTTTCTAGCTGCACTGCAGGATTAGTTAAAATAAAATTTAATAGATATACTAATATAGTTAGTTTATGCCTACGGATCCAGTAAATAATAATTTTATGATCTATTTCCAAGAAAACGAGGCAACATAAATAGACATTTCCCTTCACAGGAACTGCATAAATAATTTTTTTACAATTTGGTAACTTGTCTGCTAGAGTAAGTTCTCGTGATGCATCAATCTAGTGTTAAGATGTGACATAGGTATTAAACATGGCCATTTTTACTGTAATATTTTTCTGCTTGAGCTTTGTCATGTTTAGATATAAGTTATTGCACTTCCTGCTGCTGCTTGCCAGGCATAGTGCTATTAAATTTCGCTTTGTATTACTCTGTTAAGCCAGTTTTACTACTGATTTATTTTTCTTATTTGCTGCACATTGCCTTATATTAGTTGTAATATTGCAAATGCTTTGCTAATTTATATTTATTACTGCTTGCTTTGTCAATTTGCATTTTTTGTCATTGCTGTTTGTGTTAATTGTTTTGTGCTGCTGCATTGTCTCGTCCTTTAGTTTAGCATCTGAGCTCAGTAGATTTAAGTTAGTTTAAGAGGGGGTAGGCTGTATAAGAGAATGAGTTGTGATGAATTGAAAGAAATGCATTGACAAGGTATAAAAAAAGGGTGAAATAAGAGGAAAGATCTATGGAATGAAGTTTCGGGTTGGACTGCAGTACCAAATGTTACACTGAAAACGAACCCTGTCCATTCCTTTTGTGTTATTCCGCTATGTGTTTGTGTACCCTTGTGTATTTGTGTTCTTCCTGTCTTTATGTGGTTAGCTGATAAGAGTTATGTTGTAGAATTTTTTTGATTACATGTTATTCACTTTGTAAAGATGTTTAGACATTATTTATTTTGTTTTGTTTTAATGCTCACGTGTGAAGTTGATGTTTTGAAAGTTATTCAGGCCTTTTATGTATTTATTTATGTCATAATTCCTGTAACACTGATGTATATGTTTATTCCTATTCTTTTGTAAAGCCCGTATTACTACAAATGTTATCTGAATTGTTATGTTCTTTAATGATGTATTTTTTACCTTTTTAATAGTATTCTCATGTCGTAAATTTATAATTGTATAGACACCAGCTCTTCAAATTAAGTTTCATTTCACTGTACACGTTTCTGTTGGTCGTAGTATATGCACGATAGATGAGAAGTTGGGACTGTTAGTGTTTGCACGTGTGTTGATAATTTAGCAAGGGACTGGTTAACAGCATTGCTGGTTCTAAGGATAATTCCAAAAAATTTGTGAGTGCACAAGCGGTGGTTTATGGACTTGCTGTATAGTACAAGACTCTTCGATGGTGATTGTGCACCTGCACAGTTGCAACAGATGGCTGCTGGCCGTCTCTACAAGGACTGAAGTGGGTCTGCTCTGTGATGACCTACCTACTAATATTCTTAAAAACTTCGACTGACTCTGCTGTGGGTTTGCTCTGTTGTGGTCCATTACCTGTCTGATGTCAAGAGTCTGCACGGTCTTTCCGTTGGAAGGACAACACTACTTCTTCAAGCCTGCATGGAAATCCACTACTTCCGTGTGCATTTGTCTTTTACTGCTCAGACTTTGTGCATGAAATAGTAATTAAAACTGTGATGAATGATCAGGACTCTCTTTATGAACTATGAGAACAATTTTTGCTTTTGACCAGCAGTGTATCAATAAGTGTGTGCATTTGATATCTTTGTTATTGTAATTACGAAAATTTTTTTCAAATCTGTATTGGCCACTGCCTAAAACAATTTGTAAAATTTTTTGTGGGGAGCATGTAAGTAGGCTGTTTAGGATTTTATATTGGTAACGCCAAGTAGCGCTCTGTATGAAAATCACTGGCTGTGCTGTGTGCAGTCTGTGGCTGGTTGGCATTGTTGTAATATTCGCTATTGGAGTGTTGGGCAGTTGGCTGTTAACAGCGCGTAGCGTTGCGCAGTTGGAGGTTAGAATCTTTTATTTAGCTGGCAGTATTGGCGCTCGCTGTATTGCAGTAGTTCGAGTAACGAAGATTTTTGTGAGGTATGAATTCATGAAAGGTATAGGTTATTGTTAGTCAGGACCATTCTTTTGTAGCGATTACTGAAAGTCAGATTGCGTAGCGCTAAAAATATTGTGTGTCACTTTAGTGAATGTCTGAGTACGTTCAGTTTTGCTCAGCTGTTTGGAAATCAAATAACGTAGGGGTTTATCAGCACAGTCATTCATAAATTTTTCTAAGGGGACGTTTAAAGATGGAGAGAAAGATGTTCAAATGTGTGTGAAATCTTATGGGACTTAACTGCTAAGGCCATCAGTCCCTAAACTTACACACTACTTAACCTAAATTATCCTAAGGACAAACACACACGCACACCCATGCCCGAGGGAGGACTCGAAACTCCGCCGGGACCAGCCGCACAGCGTAGAGAAAGAGAGGAGGACTCTTGCACTTGTGCTTCGCTAGTAAAGAAGCGCAAATATTTACCAAAATGGTGAGAACCTCACCTGCAGAACGGTAAAGTATTCACTGCTACAGCGTAGGTCTCCAATACATGCTCCTCAGTACCCTGTTCTTTGAAACCATATTTTTCTTTATGGAATGGTAGAAAATAGATGCTTGATAGTTGCATAATTTTTGGGCCATACCACGGATTCACATGTATGAAGTCAAATAAAGCGATTAGTTCTGGTTAGTGTGCTGTGTTGATACACAGCTGATCACTTTTCTAAGCATAGACTGCATATTATTGGAAGTGTTTGTCAAATAAAAATGCTTCTATGGCTTTTCTTTAGCCATATTTTGTCATGTGATGTTATGAAGGAATAAATCAATTGTTATTTAGACCACATCTCCTTCCGCGGGCCGGAGTGGCCGAGCGGTTCTAGGTGCTACAGTCTGGAACCGCGCGACCGCTACGGCCGCAGGTTCGAATCCTGCTTCGGGCATGGATGTGTGTGATGTCCTTAGGTTAGTTAGGTTTAAATAGTTCTAATTTCTGTGGGACTGATGACCTCAGAAGTTAAGTCCCATAGTGCTCAGAGCCACTTGAACCACAACTCCTTCCAGTGTTCTGGCTCACATTATCATTGCCATTTTATTAAAGTCTTGATTGCATTTGAAAGAGCGGAAAGTTTGCAATGTATTTACGGTTGGAAATGCGAACAACCATCAGCTCTGTAACGTATTGACGACTATGAAAAGTTGAGGCGGAACGGTACTCGCACCCGGATTTCCCGCTTCATGTGAGTGGTCGCCTTAACCCTTGGCTACCCGTGCACTACTCAAAGCGACACCCAAACTTCCATGAGTCGTGGTTCTTGCGTCACAACCTGTACTCGTACAAACAATTTAACTGAATGTCGCTGCCTGGTATCGGTGGACAAATACGATATTGCAGTGCATGTTTTGTTAAGAAGAACGACGCAATGTTCCTTTGGACATGAATGCATGTCCGAAGGAGCAGACACTGTAGCGACTACAGCCATTACGAAATACATGAAATGTACTCGCAGTTGCCAATACGAACAACCATAAACTATATAAGGGGATGATGACACTTCAAATTTGTGCCAGGCCAGGACTTGAAGCCGGATTTCCCGATACCAGACAGCGATATTCAATTACAATGTCCTCTCTTGTACGTCAATTACATAATGTGCCTACGATTACAGGATGTGACGCAGAAACGACGACGTACCGAAGTTTGGGTGTGGTCGTGAGTCGTGCACAGATAGTCAAGCGATTAAGGCGACCACTCACGTAAAGCAGGAAATTCAGGTTCAAGTCCCGGTCCGACACAAATTCTCATTGTGGTCATTCCTTTATACACCTGATGGTTGTTCGCAACTGCGAATGCATTTCATGTGTTTTATAATGGCTGTAACCTCTGCAATGCCTGTTCCTTCGGACAAGCATGCATGTCAGAAAGAGTCGTTGTTCTTAACAACACGGACACTGAAATATCGTACGTAATTAGACTGTCTTACTTGTGTAGCAGAACAGAGAATTAATCCGCGTCTGGCAATAAAGGCTTCCGGTTAAATCTGCGGAGTAATACGTCGCGTCATTTGTCTGGCAGGCACACGGCATTGACAGTGCGTGCATTCAGTCGCCCGCGGCGTGTAATTTCGTGCGACTTCCACGGAAGCCCCGAGCTACGGATGAAAGGAACGCTTGAGGAGGACACGATTAAAGTTGCTGGGAAAGGATCTGGAGTGTTTGGAGGCGAAAGGAACGTGGGACGTGTTGATAGAGGCGCGACAGTAGGCCAGAGTACAACAGAGATACAACAGGGTGCTGGGACTCGATTTTACGGGAAATGGACGACAGAAAGGAGGCGTTCTAGTTAAGAGGGGACTTCAAAAAGTAAGTTACACATTACTATAGCAGGCCAGGTAACTTTTATTGAACGCTGCACTACACTTCAAAGTGCCACACATACAGGGGGATTGGGTATCTAATGCAAGGCATTCTATTTCTCGGCTAATTTCGGTTGAAAAAAATGCAGAATTGGTTGTGGGACATCGTGGAATGTTCGCGCTTCAGCCTCTACACTATCATGAAGTTCAGATAGGTAATGATGCTGTACGTAGCATTCACACAAAATGGTTCAAATGGCTTTGAGACAATCTTGTGTGAATTCTCTGAAAAGCTAACCATTTGCAAATCACAGCATCTTCTTCCTGTCGGTTAAATGTCGCGTCTGTAGCACGTCATCTTCGTGGTGTAGCAATTTTAATGACCAGTAGTGTAGGTCTATAGTTGTGTGGATCTGTCTTGCGGTCTTTCTTAAAAATGGGAATGGCCTGCGCTTTTTCCCAGTCCTTGGGGTATCTTTCATTGGTCAAGCGATCTACGATAAATTACTGCTAGAATGGAAAAAAGTTCTTTCGCATAATCTTTATAGAATCTTATAGGTATCTCGTCTGGTCCTGAAGCCTTTCCAGTACTAAGCGAGTGTAGCTGCTTTTCAATTCCGCGATCGGTTATCTCAATATCTGCCATTTCGATGTTCTTACGACGATCGAAAAGAGTGACAGTGTTACCATCTTCCGCTGTGAAATAACTTCAGAAGACCGAATTCAGTATTTCGGCCTTCTCTCTTATCTTCCGTTTCGTTGCCTGTGTGGTCGCTGAGAGAATGAATAGATGATTTTCATTTATTGATTTTACATACGACCAAAATCTCTTAAGGTTTTTACTCTGGTCGGTTGACAACGTCTTACTTTCAAAATCACTGAACGCTTCTCTCATTGCTCTCCTTACGCTCATTTTCACTTCGTTGAGGTTTTGTTTGTCAGCTAGACTTTTACTTCTCTTGAATCTGAGCTGAAGTGCTCTTTGTTTACATAGCGCTTTTCTAACACGGCTATTAAACGATGGTGGATCTTTCCCATCCATTAAAACCTTCCTTGGAACATACTTGTCTGGGGCGTATTCAACGATGCCTTTGAACTTTCTCCATTTATTCTTCACATCTTCGTCCTCATCACCGAATATTTGATGCTGACTGCTGAGATATTCTAAAATTTGTATCCTGTTCTTGGTAGGTCACGTCGTCATAGACTTTTGTGACGTCACTTCCTGTTGTTTCACGCTGAGGAGCCATTACCTCGTGTGAAACACAACGTAAATTCTGCGATATTTCTGTAGTACGCAATGGTTGAAGCAATAAGAAACACGAATTTTCTATTCACCACAAGGAGAACTTGCGAGACGCCATACTGTATTCGTCGTTTTTGGTTGAAGCCCATATTTGGTGGATTTTGTGTTATAAATTACACTCTTCGAATATATGATGTTTATGAGCACCAGCACATTGAGGATCTGTCGAAACTACGTCGTTATGGTTATGATTTGTTGTTGTAAGAGCCGGCCGCGGTGGTCTCGAGGTTCTAGGCGCGCAGTCCGGGACCGCGCGACTGCTACGGTCGCAGATTCGAATCCTGCCTCGGGCATGGATGTGTGTGATGTCCTTAGGTTGGTTAGGTTTAAGTAGTTTTAAGTTCTAGGGGACTGATGACCACAGCTGTGCTCAGAGCCATTTTGTTGTAAGAACATTGCGGAAAACCTCATATTGGTGATTAAAGAATTTCTGTATTTAAGTAATTTCAGGTTACAACTCGCGCGTTATGAAATTATGCAACTTTAAAGCGATGGCACATTGAAGCTTCATCAAAATCGCGTCGTTCTTGGTAGGATTTATTATAATTAAATGTCAGTTAGTAAAATATAGGCGATTAAAGCTTTCAGAAGGTTGTAACATAAAATACAAGGGCGGCTGTTGCAGAAGTTTTGGATAGTGTAGCTGTTACAGGTGGTGAGTTATGAAACAATGTGTAGTGGGTTCACATTGTGCTGTATCCAGTTTTTTTACTCACTTACATTCTTTCCTAAAGATTGTGGGACTTCTTTCTTAAATTAATACAAATATTTTCTGTAATATTAGATGGTATGTAAATATAAGTGCGCTCCCTCTCAAGACTGATTTAGTCCGATTTTGTGTAGTTTTATAAGCTGGTGTCCTTAGTGACTGCATATAGAAGTTTCGTTTTTATTTAACTGGATCGTGAATACTGAAGTTTTTGTTTACGTTTACTACAGACAGAACAGCTTGACTAGCAAACGGATAAGAGAAGCAATGTGAGATTTAATGCATTTAACACAGGTATTTTACACGGGTCCAAGATTACGAAAGTAAACAGACTGTGTGGTTTACGAGCCATATACAGCCAACAGCTGCCGGAGGGGAGAGCAACAGCCGCAAATCACTTTAACTAGCACGTCCCATGTGATGCGGGCGATGTGCCTCGTAATATTGGATATCCCGTCCGCGTCCACGTCGTTAGCTGCCTCGTCTCATGCGAGGACGGCTTTATGTAGCATTGTAGCGTCCACGTCTATTGGAAACTTGGTGGGCTGCATATGAGAAACAGGCGGAGTGGTATGCCGTTTTTGTAAAGGTAGCAGTTCGGGGTGCTGGAATTCGTTTCTGCCTGCAAAGCTGTAAACCTAATTTATTTTTCAGCAACAAATGTGAGCTGTTTATGCCTACACTTACTACAAGACGTGTTACTGCCAGCACTATATCAAACGTGGTAAGGTCTGGCCAACTCTTGTAGTGTTAAACTAAAAGCGCTAATTACGTTTTATTAATAAACATAAATATATCTAATCACAAGTTTTATTCGTGTGTCCTCACTCCTGTCGACTTGATCATACTAAATGAATACTAACATAATCGTCGTTTTTTCAGGCAGCTTGCTCTCGTTTGTTGCCGGCTGTTGCGTACAGATGCGAACCTAGATATACACTCCTGGAAATGGAAAAAAGAACACATTGACACCGGTGTGTCAGACCCACCATACTTGCTCCGGACACTGCGAGAGGGCTGTACAAGCAATGATCACACGCACGGCACAGCGGACACACCAGGAACCGCGGTGTTGGCCGTCGAATGGCGCTAGCTGCGCAGCATTTGTGCACCGCCGCCGTCAGTGTCAGCCAGTTTGCCGTGGCATACGGAGCTCCATCGCAGTCTTTAACACTGGTAGCATGCCGCGACAGCGTGGACGTGAACCGTATGTGCAGTTGACGGACTTTGAGCGAGGGCGTATAGTGGGCATGCGGGAGGCCGGGTGGACGTACCGCCGAATTGCTCAACACGTGGGGCGTGAGGTCTCCACAGTACATCGATGTTGTCGCCAGTGGTCGGCGGAAGGTGCACGTGCCCGTCGACCTGGGACCGGACCGCAGCGACGCACGGATGCACGCCAAGACCGTAGGATCCTACGCAGTGCCGTAGGGGACCGCACCGCCACTTCCCAGCAAATTAGGGACACTGTTGCTCCTGGGGTATCGGCGAGGACCATTCGCAACCGTCTCCATGAAGCTGGGCTACGGTCCCGCACACCGTTAGGCCGTCTTCCGCTCACGCCCCAACATCGTGCAGCCCGCCTCCAGTGGTGTCGCGACAGGCGTGAATGGAGGGACGAATGGAGACGTGTCGTCTTCAGCGATGAGAGTCGCTTCTGCCTTGGTGCCAATGATGGTCGTATGCGTGTTTGGCGCCGTGCAGGTGTGCGCCACAATCAGGACTGCATACGACCGAGGCACACAGGGCCAACACCCGGCATCATGGCGTGGGGAGCGATCTCCTACACTGGCCGTTCACCACTGGTGATCGTCGAGGGGACACTGAATAGTGCACGGTACATCCAAACCGTCATCGAACCCATCGTTCTACCATTCCTAGACCGGCAAGGGAACTTGCTGTTCCAACAGGAAAATGCACGTCCGCATGTATCCCGTGCCACCCAACGTGCTCTAGAAGGTGTATGTCAACTACCCTGGCCAGCAAGATCTCCGGATCTGTCCCCCATTGAGCATGTTTGGGACTGGATGAAGCGTCGTCTCACGCGGTCTGCACGTCCAGCACGAACGCTGGTCCAACTGAGGCGCCAGGTGGAAATGGCATGGCAAGCCGTTCCACAGGACTACATCCAGCATCTCTACGATTGTCTCCATGGGAGAATAGCAGCCTGCATTGCTGCGAAAGGTGGATATACACTGTACTAGTGCCGACATTGTGCATGCTCTGTTGCCTGTGTCTATGTGCCAGTGGTTCTGTCAGTGTGATCATGTGATGTATCTGACCCCAGGAATGTGTCAATAAAGTTTCCCCTTCCTGGGACAATGAATTCACGGTGTTCTTATTTCAGTTTCCGGGAGTGTAATTACTCAGGCAGCAGACTTTTCGACAAGAGCAATGATATTTTGTAGATGGTAAACTCATCTTTCTGTTCTTGTTCCTCTTTTTCTTTTTCTTTTTGTTTTTCTTCTTCTTCTTTTCCTTCTTGCCTTTACCCGTTTCTCTATGGGGTCGGCATTGTTATACGAGAGCGGTTTGATTAGGCTGCCAAAACAGCAAGAAACAATGTTTGTTCCGTAAATAACTCACCTTACTTCATGACATAATCTCCTTTGAGGGATACACGCTTGGTACACCTATCCTCCATCTGTTTCATCCCATCGGAAAAAGTAAGTACTATCAAACTCTGCAAAATAGTCATTGAATGCAATACCTAGCAAGCCAAAGTTTCAACTAGTGACATGGAGGAAGTCACTTGGGGCTAAAATTGATGATGTGTGTGAAATCTTATGGGACTTAACTGCTAAGGTCATCAGTCCGTAAGCTTACACACTACGTAACCTAAATTATCCTAAGGACAAACACACACACCCGTGCCCGAAGGAGGACTCGAACCTCCGCCGGGACCAAAGATTGGTGAATATGGTGGATGAGGAACCAATTAAAAGCCCCGTTCATGCACTTTGGCCATTTTTATCCCTGACGTGTGTGATGGTACATTACCATTATGAAGGAGCACGTTTTTACGTGCCGACCTTGCTCAGTTTTCAGCCATTGAAGGTTTAAAACGATCCACCATTGAAGCACAATAGGGTTCAGTTACGGTTTTGCCTTTTTTCAAGTAAATTATGAGGATTATTCCTTGTAAATCCCAAGAAAACAGTCGCCATCACCTTAACAACTGACAAAGTGTTCTTGCCTTCTTCGGTGTATTTCACCAGCCTTTTTCCATTGTTTTGATTGCCGTTTTGTCTCTTCTGGGCGTGACGTTAGCCCTTGCCATGATGTATACCATGCTTACCAAGAACATTCCACATAAACGTACTTCAAGTTTCAGTTTCGAAAAGTCCACCCGTCATATTCAGCCTGGGTCCTTGGAGATTCACAACTGTGTTGTAGGCAAGATTCGGATCAGTACAGAACAGATGCATATGGCTTACCTTGATCCAGACGCCTATATATTTTTTGTCATGTAGACAGGGTAATTTCGCGTCATGGTAACCAAGTTTCTTTCACCCACCGCGATGGAACTACTAGTATGGTTCTTCTTGCTAACGCGGAAGTCGAATATACTAATGTCAGGAATTTTAATTTTCCACCTGGAGTTGATGAAATTTTCCTTAAAGAAGTATTGCTCACATATGAAGAAATACATAGTATACGACGAGGACACTGATCCCCCGAACATCGACTGCAGTGCTGTAATGATATTCGTTCGACGGAAATATGTGTAGAATAGAGTAACGCCTCTCACTTACAGGTGCGTTGATACTGTGTTCATATTACTTGTACAGGACAAACAGGACCCTGCTTTCTGCTTTCTCTGTAGTGAAAGTGGCCATATCCGATCAAATTGCCGGCATCGTGTGGCTGTCTTAAAATCAGCTTATGAACAACGTCGTAACTTGACGTCAGCAAATCTTGTACCACAACAGATGGACGCCATGTCTTCCCATGTTGCTAAGGAGCAACTGGAGCCATTGGCTGACAATTCTCAAGATTTTCCACCGCTATATTTGCATCATGACATTGCATATGTCATGATGTAATTTAACGCAAGGATCGACGGACTAAGGATGGTGACGACTCAGATGAATCACCCCCTTCCACATACCCCTGGAACGATTCAGCCGGAGGTCGCTTCTCCCTGCACCGAGTCTCGATTTACTGATAGAATTGGAGATGCTGTACAGGTTAAAGATGGGGATGTTGTAGAGTTCGATAGCATATCGACGGACTTGCCGATCATACCTGAGGCCGACCCCTCCCTCCGTCTCCTTGAGGAAACAAATGGTTCAAATGCCTCTGAGCACTATGCGACTTAACTTCTGAGGTCATCAGTCGCCTAGAACTTGGAACTAATTAAACCTAACTAACCTAAGGACATCACACACAGCCATGCCCGAGGCAGGATTCGAACCTGCGACCGTAGCGGTCGCTCGGTTCCAGACTGCAGCGCCTAGAACCGCACGGCCACTCCGGTCGGCTTGAGGAAACAAGTTCTAATTATAATTTAACGGGCAACACTGAAGTGCAGGAAAAACTGGCTAATAGCTCAAATGTTTTATTGTCTGCTTCCTATTTATCCAGTCAACCAGATTCACAACGCCCACATCCAGGTGGGGTGCGGCACGGAAATTTCCTCCTCCGCGCCAGATCCGGGTATTACACATGATTCCCCCACGTTACCGCATGCAAAGGGTATGTTGCCGTGAAGGCACAGTAAACAACGTTATGTCCGCCCCAGGTAGCTGAGTGGTCAGCGCAACAGAATGTCAATCCTAAGGGCCCGGGGTCGATTCCCGGCTGGGTGGGAGATTTTCTCCGCTCAGGGACTGGGTGTTGTGTTGTCCTAATCATAATCATCTCATCCTCATCGTCGCACAAGTCGCCGAAGTGGCGTCAAATCGAAAGACTTGCACTCGGCGAACGGTCTACCCGACGGGAGGCTCTAGTCACACGACATTACATTTAACAACGTTATCAGCTGGACCGTATGGTGACACGCAAAATGAATAAGCTCAAAGAATCTGGAAAATCTGGAGGTAGTGGCACAAGGACATTACCCTTTGATTCGTCCGTGGACTCCGCCACGGATTACGATGCGCAACATAGACGTCACCTCTTGTTCGTGACTTCTGATTGGTTTCTGTAGATAACGGATGCACCCATATATTTTTCTTACTATGATTGTAAACAGTATCAGTTCTGAATTCCGTTTTGGAGCCTTGTGCCAATTTATATTTGACTGAAGGGCCGATGTCGTGCTTCTGCAAGAAGTGTTATTTGATCCGTTTTTTCTTCCTAGGTTTCCTATGTTTTTTAGTGTGGCATCTGAACTTTATACTGGAACTGCGTAGGGAGAGTTTACCGATAACTAATATCGAAATACTTGAAAACGGTCCGGGCATAAGCTATACATTTTTTTTGTAAATCCACAAAGAATTTTGCTAGGCAGTGATTTTAATTGTGTGTTGCGTCCTGTGGACCAGACCGACAGTTTCAATTTCAACCGAGAACTTAATGGTTTAGTGAACATATTGCAATTCTTCTCTGGACTGTTTAGCCACTCCCATAATAAATGTTGAATTCTTAGGTAACTTTCACCGAGATGACAATTGTGACTTTATTGCTCATTCAACCTCGGCTATATCACCTGGATTTGGTGGCTTCCTACAGAATTCAATAGTGCATTTTTGGCCACTAATAAGTGACACAATAACGTTGCTGATAAATGAAATTTTGCAGTGGGGGGAAGGGTTGATTCCCGCCCATTTCAAGGTAGTCGAGATCGTCTTAATCCTGAAAACTTCTGGATGTTCTGACATTAATAAACGCTGCCCGTTAACACTCCTTAATTTCGATTACAAAATTATTGCGAGGGCAATAAATAGCCGCCTGCTGGTCTTACTTGCGAGAATCCTTATATTTCAACAGAGTTGTGTTCCTGGGCACACGATCCTGACTCCTTTCCCAGAATGTTGAGATGTCGTGTCGGTAGCTGCCACCACTTCTCTTCCTGGGGCCTTACTGTTTCTTGATTTTTATAAGGAATTTAACCAAGTAAGTCACAGTTTCTTGTTGCGAGCATTGAAAGCTGTCGGGCTTTGCGATGAAGCGTATCGAGTGTTACTCAGTATTTTTACTGGTATCCAAGCGTCTGTGGCCGTGAATGTCCAACTCACTCCCCAAATCGTCATCAGTCGGGATGTCTCGCAAGGGAGCCCCCCCTCCATGTCACTGTTCGTCTTTTTTCTGTAGCCTTTACTTCGCCATATCGTTGCTACGTGGCAGGATGATATTAGAAGAGCAGTATTCGATGCGGCCATATACGGACGATGTCATGGCCTTAATTCCTAATTCAGGTGAAATTCCCTTGCCGAAGAGAACCTAGGATGCTTTTTGTCATCTCTCTGGAGACCAGATTAAGGAACGGAAATGTAATACGTTGGATTTACGGGGCTTTAAAAACGCTGTGGTCCCTTGGGCCATGGTGGTTCATCGCCAGAAATTGTTGGGTGTCATCATTGCTCGTTGCCCGATGAAGATGGCTGCACTTAATTGGAGGTCGGTTATGGATAAAATACATGGAGCGGTTCTCGAGCATGACCGTCACTCCCTTATATTACTTCAGAAAGTCTGAATCTTAGATACCTATGCTTTGTGTAAAGCGTATTATGTAGCACAAATTTTTCCGCTTCCTGCGATGATAACCTGCAAACTAAAGCAATTATCTGAACGTTTCGTATGGAAACATCATATTTTTCGAGTACACTAAGAAGTAATGGTGAGGCCTCACTCCCTTGGAGGTTAGGGTCTTCCTGACATACAGATAAAGGCTTCGATATCATTTATCCGGCGCACTATACTAACATTATTCAAGCCACTCATTCAATCACGTGTCGACTATTTACCTGTCTCCGGCCGGCCAGTTTAGCTCCTCCTGTCGATGTTAGCCGGATGAACTCCAGATCGAAACATATACGGGAATTTTATATCGCTGTCAGTTATTTGGGGGCTGATATCCTCTCAAAGACACATCTTACTACCAGACGATTGTTTCGTCGCTGGGGAGGTCTCGCTTACTCCCCCCTGTTGAACATGCGTCTTTGTGACGTTTTGGAGGATGGTGTGGTTCCATATTAGCCTTCCTGTTCTACCAATGAACGTGGCACTATCTGGTATAAGGTCGTTCACTGCCTGATACAACCAATGAACGTCTTCTCTGTATTGGTTTAAGTGAGACGGACCAGCACAGCCTTTGGCTCCAAACTGATACATTAAAACCTAGGCTCTTGTGGTCGAGAGGACTGGATCTGTATTAGACTGGCAACTGTCTTTCCTCAATCGATCGATCAAAACTTTCTTTTTGGCTGACATCCTTCTACTTACAGACTCCTCCTCTTTCCTGCGGATTAAAACCAACACGATTAGGCCATTACCGTCGCCGGCCGTTGTGGACGAGCGGTTCTAGGCGCTTCAGTCTGAAACAACGTGACCGCTACGGTCGTAGGTTCGAATCCGGCCTCGGACATGGATGTGTGTGATGTCCTTCGGTTAGTTAAGTTTAAGTGGTTCTAAGTTCTAGGGGACTGATAACCTTAGATGTTAAGTCCCATAGTGCTCAGAGCCATTTGAACCATTTGGACCATTATGGTCAATATATATTTGGAGGCAAGAACGATCTCGACCCGCGTACCTTTCAGCAACATATGGTTGAAATTTCTGATGCTGTGAAATGAGGAGGAGCGATCTGTTTTACTTGGTAAAAAATTTTCTATTGCCATACCGCATAAATACATATTTATTTTCGGCAACCGGTTTTGACACGTTTTGCGGTCAGCTTCCGGTCTTCAAAAATATTTGTTACAAATCGTGTTCATTGTGGGTTGGAAACTCATGCCAAGTTGTCTTATTAGTTGGTAAAATGTAACACCAGGGGACTGGATAACTTAGATTTATGGCTCTGTAATGTTCCAGGAATCCTTCCCACCCTCCCGTCCTGCTTTTATAACAATACTTGTTCGAGTTCACTGTTGTGGAGCTTTTACTTCTTTATGTCTTGTATTTCATAAAAAAATTGTAGGAACCACTAAAAAGGTTTCCTTTGTTGGGCACTAAAAACCTAGTTCCTTGAAAGAAGAGATTTATTTTTTGTTTAAAGATAAAAAATAATAAAGCGCTAAGGGCAAAAAAGTGGTAAAGTGCATACTGTAAAAACAAAGGAAGAAAATTCGTCAGTGTCGTGAGCTATAGAATGGAAGGTGGCAGGTTTGTGTCCACCTCTGCATAATTTTTTTTTCGCCTTTGGATTCTAATGATTCTGGAATATATATGTGTATATAAGAGGGTAGATAGTGGCGTCTGAACTGTCTCTTTAGTTACTTCTGTACATTTATTGAATTACAGTATCATACTGAAAGTTGGTACAGTTTCGTTACTACTTGTATCAAATACAGTGCTGACATTTTAGCTTCGTACCTTTTGTACATAGGTAACTTAATCTATCTAGTTTTTCCAGTTTTTTACACGAACGTTGGTTTTTACTTAATACTTCATAAAGTAAAGGAGGTAACTTCATGAAAAATTGTACCACATGTTTTTGTGATAAAATGAATCTACTTTCAAAGGCAGAACTCTCTAACTTTAATATTACGCGTTTTTAAGATTTCGAAAAAAGTGGAGTGATTCAAAATGCAAAAGAGGAGGCTTAATAAAAATCTCTTCACAGTGTTTTTGTAAACAACTGTACCTAATTTCAGAAGTACAAATTTTTAAGTTTAATGTTACACGCTTTTAAAATTTCGTAAAAACTGGAATTTTGAAGAAACTAATTACCGGATCACGCTGAAATTTGAAACCCTTGACATTGGCTTAGTTTCAGGTAATATCTCCAGATTTTGTAACAATCTTCAAGTATTTAATTTTACATACGATCACTGTGCAATCCTTTTGTTCATTCTGTTCATGGCATACATTAGGCGCTGGCATCTTGATCTTGGTTGAGAGACAGAGAAGCTTAATATCTCGTTCACCATATCAGACGTACTCATAAGTTTTTGCTTCCCAACATTACCCCTATTTTCTCGTGACAACGCTTTTAGAACAAAATCAGATGATGGACGCAAGTACTACAAACTCATATTCCTGCTGAAATATGATGCTAGCAAATTTTTTTCTTATTTATCAGTGGACATACAAAAACACTTATACGGAGTGGTCAAATGGTTCAAATGGCTCTGAGCACTATGGGACTTAACATCTGTGGTCATCAGTCCCCTAGAACTTAGAACTACTTAAACCTAACTAACCTAAGGACATCACACGCATCCATGCCCGAGGCAGGATTTGAATCTGCGACCGTAGCAGTCCCGCGGTTCCGGACTGCAGCGCCTAGAACCGCACGGCCACACCGGCCGACCGGGAGTGGTCAGAAACAGTGTATATTGCAGGGTAGGTTGTACTGAGTGGTAATTATTAGGAAAAAAATCGATACATTGCATTATTTCCTAATTAGTTACCATTGAAGTTAGCCAATTAGGCCAGTGTGCACAAAAATTTAAGCAGCCACCAGAGACAATATCGTCAAATTTTCCTAAAACAAAACGAGAAAGCGATACAAAAATTGGACATGGGATGGTAGTAAGGACCAAACTTGAGCCAAAGGCTGAGCAGTCTAACGCGGTATCATCTACGTTATGAGAACAATTGACACTAATCATATCTATTGGGCTGCTTGAATTTGCTCACACAATGGTGTGATTGGTTAGTTTCAGTGCTAATTAACTCAAAAATAGCAAACATATCGAATTTTTTTCTTAACAATTATTTCTTAGAACAACCTACCCTGCAACACCCTTGCAAGCTTTTCGGACTGTTTCTGGCCACCCTGTAAACTGATAAGCCAAAAAATTATAACCACTGCCCATCGCAACGCTGGATGCTGCCGGGGATCTTTCTGTATCTTTCGACCGCTCTACCGATCGGGTCGGTAGACGAGCACACCTATAGGCCTTGTTTTCGAAGGAGAACCCATACGTTATTCTGTAAGCATTTCGGAAGCGATGTCGCCTGGTCCTATAGGATCGAGGTGCTGTTGTCAGTTCTCCTCACGCCAACCAATCAAAAGCAAACTGCCGCAGATCCGCTCACGTGCACTGCAGCGCCCACAGCATGCGATTCTTTGCGGTACCGGAAAGTGTGTTTAGAGTATATAGCACTGCTTAAATTTCGCTGACCGCATGTTTACTAGCATGCGGAATAACGATAGGGTATTTGACTGTGTTCTGGAAATTGTATTATGTCATTCGCATAGACATCTTGTTTTGGTTTTTACGTTTCGGAAAATGAGTAAGGAATGGTGCGCAGTACCACATTGTACAAATACATTTATAAAAACACCCGAAAAATTGTTTAAGAGAGTGTCAAAGGATAAAAAGATACATACAATGACGTTTTAACTCGCTCCTAGAGATCCAAATGATAAAGTAGTCTACTTCCTTCCCTATACGATACATGAACGATTTGTGTCTTAAAAACAAAATGTTAAAAACGCGTTTTCGACGGCATGTGGCGAGAGCAGCTATTGAAGTGTGTCGTAGTTTATAACATGGATTGATGAATCAAAACTTTTCATATACTATGGTAAAAAAAAGCACTTCGTCTTCAGGCCATGAGTGACCTACCGGGACCATCTGACCGCCGTGTCATCCTCATGGAGGATGCGGATAGGAGGGGCGTGGGGCCAGCACACCGCTCTCCCTGTCGTTATGATGGTATTCTTAACCGAAGCCCCTCTGTTGGGAAAAATGGCAACACCGCATCTCGGCCTGGATGGTCTCCCATCTAAGTGCCGACCACGCCCGACATCGCTTAACTTCGGTGATCTTACGGGAAACAGTGTAACCACTGCGGCAAGGCCGTTGCCTTTATATACTATAGTAGAGTATAAAAATATTATGGCAGGAATCTTTCATCTGTGCCTGCTGTTGTCAAGGATTATATTGCAAGAGTATAAAGATGTTTGCTGCTAATTTCATTTGCAGTAATTTAAGTTGTGCTCTTAGATTGCTGTATAACCATACACTCGGAAATCACTGTTTGTTCGGAACAAAAATGGTGAATTAATTGTGACAAGAAAAAATATAAATGTCACTGTTTTTTGTTTCGCGCCCAGGAAGTCCATCTTTTATTTTTTAACATGCGGAAGTCACGAAATCTATGACACTCATAACTGAGAAAGCGTCCTCTTATATGTAAATAGCAACGCATATTGCAGAAAAAATACTTAACTTCCACAAAGTCTCAGAATGTGTTACAAACATGAAGAGGAAAAAAAAAATACACAGCAAGATGTGAAACTACGACCTTCAGCACTACAGTCTCTTGCCTTAAACATTTCTTTTTTTGTGCTGATCGCATTTTGTTCCTTACATTTGTTTGAGGCAGATCCATGACACCCGTTCAAGTTCGTTGTTGATCCATTCATTCAGTTTTTTTGTTACAGAGGGCAGGTAGCCCTCTGACGAAAGACGCTGAGCTACCATGTCAACACCACTTGGCCACGACAACTACTACTGCTGATTTAAATGAAAAGGGATGCAGGCTGACTTCGTTGCCGAACAATGCTGGCGTAAGCTCTAACTGGATGAAATTTTGAAAGGGTTCCACTATCAGGCTTCAAAAAATCGCTTTCCATTGTTACTTAAAAGTTGTAAACGCGTTTCGATAGTTAATAACTAAACAATTAGTGCGAAAAAGCGCGCAAAGTCACTAGTAATTGCAGCTAACACTCATGTAATATACATAAGCAGCACCGACATCTTGAAATTTAATGACTTTTAAACTCTTTATTACGTAAAAATGACAGTTATTTTGCATGAGTATTGACGGAAAATGTTTTTTTTTTGTACTGTAATCATTCACAGTAACAAGAACATGAACCATATTTCTAACAAAGGAGAGCAGTCTATTATGAACTCACTTTCCACTTGGATGTGTCCTGTTGATTCTTCAGTTAAACCTAATCACTAAATCAGAAACTAAAACCACTCAATATTTTAAAATAACAAATTCTAGCTGTAAACAAATCACACCAAACTGAAAGAGTAGCCGTACCGAACCCTAACCACCACTCGGTACAGTTATTGGAAAATCAGTGGGCAGACCGATCGATAACAGGTCTCAGAAGCTTACAGAATAGCAGCTTTGACTAACGAATCGAAAATGATGTCACTACCGAGGCTAACCTACTGCACCAATCGGTATGAACGATACAGAATAGGGCCCCTGGTAGCGTTGTGGGCACATGAATGACATGGTAACAAAAGTATATAAGCGGAGCAGACATGGACGGCGTTCATCCTAGCGAAGTTATGGGCTCAAAATGGGATAATCTGTTGAGGTAAGTGACTTTGACAAAGGGCGTATACGGAAAGAGGGAGGACTGTGAAAATGCCACTAGGCGCAGAATGGTTGGAGGTCCACGACTCTTCACAGACCGTGGGGTTCAGAGGCTTGTCCGCTCTGTTAAGTAGGCTAGATGGTGATTTGTGGCATGTATACCGAGAGAGCACAATGCCGGCGTACACAGAAGTGTTTCGGAACATACCGTTCATCGCACATTGTTGACATGGTGCTCCACTGCAGACCACCACTACGTATACACATGCTAACCCAACGACATCGTCAAGTTTTAGTGGGCACGGGACCATCGGAATTCGACCATCGATCAATGGAAATGTGTCAGCTCTTCGGTTGAATCACATTTTTGTTACAACTAGGTCGATGGTCGTCTCTACAAACGCCATCATTCAGGTGAACGGGTGCTCGAAACGTGCAGCGCGCCACGGATTCATGCTGGTGGGAGCAGTATTATGTTATTGGAGACATTCTTCTCAGCTTGCATGAGACCTGTGGTAGTAATCGAAGACACACTGACAGCTGCGAACCACCTGCAACCCTTCATGCTTCATATTTTCCCCGACGGCGATGCTATCTTTCAGCAGTATAATTGTCCTTGTCTCGGAACCAGAACCGTACTACATTGGTTTGAAGAGCATTTTAGTGAACTCACGTTGATGTCTCGGCCACCAAATTCGTCTGATGTAAATCCTATAGAACCCACCTAGGCCGCTATCATGCGCCATCACCGCGTACGCAAATCACCGGCTCGCTATTTATGCGAATTCATGACCCGAGCCTAGAACTCTAATGCTACATACCTCCACAAACCTACAGACAAACTGTCGAAACCCTGATGCACAGAATCAGTGATGTATTTCGTTCTAAAGACAGACAAATAAGTTATTCAGCAGATGGTCATAATAAATGATGACTAACAACCTCAGCTGCCGACAGGTGTTGTTGATATAACTGGATGTGGACAGCTGAAAATGTGTGCCCCGACCGGGACTCGAACCCGGGATCTCCTGCTTACATAGCAGACGCTCTATCCTTTTTTTTTGTTTTTTACCTAAAAACCACTTCCAGGGTAGCACACCAGTCCTCGTCGTTAATCCGCCAGGCGGATTCGATCCAGGGCCGGCGCGTCTGCCCCTGTCCAGTATGCAACCCATTAGCGCTCTTTTTTTATTTTTATTTTTTTTTCAACAGTAGTGGAAGGCGTTGTTATTTATTTATTTGCATGTGTTTTTGTAAGATTCACTAATATCATGAAATTATGTGAACACATCGGTGAAAGAGAAAAGAAATATAAATTCTGGTTAAAGAAAGAGAAAGGAAAAAGGAAAAGCAAAAAGAAATAAAATCCGCGCAATCTGCGACGCGCTTTCCCATCCACGGAGGTCAGAAGTAGAATAGATCGTAGGCGGTTGAAACTCAGACACCACTGGGGGAGGAGGGGTGGGTGCCCTCTGAGTCAGGCACCCCCCAACTCAGTGGAGGTCTAACAAAGACCGCTCTAAGATAGTTAGCAAATAATGTTCGGTAACGTGGCGTGTTTTCGAGCGCTGCATGGGCTGTTCGTAAATAGGTCCAGAAGACGAGGCGGGATTTAGGTCCCTCATGAAAGAGATAAGCGACCGCCCACCCTTTGACCCACGTAATAGCATGACATTCGGCGGCGGGAAAATGTCGGTTCTCCGGGTATAGAAACATTCGAGGTTCGATTGTGTCTGGTGGCACCCGGAGGTAGCAGGCAATGATTTGTTGCACGAAGCGCCATACATCTTGCGATGAGGCTCATGTCAGACGGTGTTCATCAGTGTCCAGTTGCTGGCAAAGGAGACAAAGAGGGGATTCTGACAAGCCAATGTTGTGCAGGCGCTGCTTCGTGGCAAATTTCCTGTTGACTATGTGATACCACAGTGCCCGGACGTTCGTAGGGAGGAAGGGCTGGTGGACGGTAGTTCACACTATGGGCCACTGGATGGAGGGATGTTTGGTCTCCATCACATTACGGAGAACACAGCGCAGCAACAGGCTGTAAAAATCCTTAGTCCTAGGTGGGCGTGTATCTGGGAGACTGGTATGTATGTAACTGTTGTCGACGAAAAAGGTCGAAATATGGGACAAATGAGGCACGATATGGCCGACAGACACTGGTGGTGAGGTGGAAGCAGGTAGGAGGACCTCAAGCAAGCTGCGTGTTAGAGATGTACCCTGGCCCATCCACTGTTTTCTCATGGTACTCATGTACAAGGCTGCAGCTCGCATACGAACATTGACGAGCCCGACGCCACCATACCGTGAGGGCAGGGTAAGTGTCTCATAACGGACTTTAAACATTGAACCAGCCGTGAGATAATAGCCAAAAGCCGCCTGAAGGTTGCGCCCAATCGCAGTTGGCAGAGGAAGATTTTTTTTCTTTTTTTTTTTTAAATCTTTATTAATCAAAACCAATGTAATACAATCTAACCCACCACCTAAAATCATCAGTGGGTCGAAATTAGACACAATATTACATTAGCAGCATTTACTAAATATTCTATATTCTACTGTTATATTAGCCACAGGAAGTTAGTTCTATCTATCTATATGGTCTATGGGTATCTTTATAATTTACGGTTAGTCAATCATGCTATCAACTCTAACCTACTCTACTACTAACAAGTACATCCTGCAGCGTTACAGATGTGCCAGTATTTAATATAAACCTACTATTTCATGGCCATGCCCACCAAGCTAATCCCAGTGGGCGTGCCCCTGGCACTGGGCTGGCCATACCGCAATCGCTGCAGGTTTAAAGAAAAAGAATTTCCTACGATCTACTTCTACAAAAATAATAATAGTTTTTTATCAGTCATAGTTGGTGTGCTATAGTCTCAAGTCGGTGTGGTCGCACTCTCCCCCTGGTCCTGGATGCGTCGGATCCCGATCGTCATTGACGGTCGGCCAGTACACACCCTGGCGGTATGGGATGGTGCGTGATGTCACATTTTGGTTTTATATTTACTCGATCTCCCTTCTATATTCCCTTAGGACCTTGGCGGATACCTCGCTAGCCAGTTTATTGATGATGGTGAAAGTGGTAGGGTCTCGAATAAGTTGAAAGGTGTCTGTGTTAGGCAATGAGTTCCGTAAATTAGCTGCAACGTCGTCGAAAAGCGGGCACTCGTAGACTACATGATCCGGTGTGCCGATTTCGGCACCACATTCACACGATGGTGTCGCTCTTTTCCCAAACCGGCATAGATATGCCGGGTACGGGCCATGCCCAGTGAGGAAGTGCAGCAGTCCCTTACTTGGCTGGAAATGTTTCAGCCTTAATCTTTCCTGAACGTTTGGTAATAATCGGTGAGTCCTTCTTCCTGTTTCATCCCCATCCCAGATTTCCTGCCAAAGTTCTATTCCCCTTCTTTTAATTGTTATTTTGTCCCCCACTCTGACCCCCATAATATCTCTGGTGTTTTCAATTTTCCCCTTCTTTACCCAATACCATGCAGCCTGCTCCCTGATTTTTACATCAAGGGGGCACAGGCCCATGAGTATCAGTAATGCTCCCTCTGGTGATGTCCTATATGCCCCCTCTGATCGTAGTATCATGTTTCGCTGCACTCTCCTCATGGCCATAGCAGGAACGACCCTCGTGAGCCTGTGGGCCCAGACCCCGGACCCATAGCCCACAATGGAGACAAGAATGGTGTTATGATAGAGCTTGATGAGGTTCGGCGGGAGATGAAATCGTCTATGACCTACGGTAATGAGATTGTTTAACACTTCTATCGACCTATGTGTTACTACCTCAATGTGTCTGGCAAAGCTCCATTTTTCGTCTAGCGTTACTCCTAGATACCTAGCCTCTCGACGACGTATAACTGGTCTGCCATCCATCCTAACTGTAGGGTTTCTGACCAATTGGCCCTTTAGGAGTAGGTAGGTGGATTTGTTTGGTGCTACTTTTTGCTTGGTTCTATGGCACCACTGTGAAAGTAATGTCATAGTCCTCTCGATTTTTGGTTCTAATTCCTCTCGGCTCCGACCGCCAACCAACAGGAGGAGGTCATCAGCGTAAGCTATCAGCTCTAGCACATCTGCACAGCTCTCCAGGGTCTCAAGGAGAGACTCCATACTGATATCCCAAAAGAGTGGCCCCAGGACAGAGCCCTGAGGACACCCCTTTGTTATCTTCTTGCCCACTCTTCCGCTAGGGGATGATTGCCAGACCTCCCTATCCATGCAATAGCTCCTAAGACACCCATATAGCGGCCCTGGACACTCCTTCTCTCGCAAGCGAGAGAAGAGCGAAGGCCACCACAGGTTGTCAAAGGCGCCACTGATGTCCACCATGATGCCAACTATGTACTTGTGTGTGGACGAACCGCAGACCTCAGCCGCCATGGCGATTGCGTCAGACACAGAACGTCCCGGCCTAAAGCCTAACTGCCTGCTACTCATTCCACAAAGCACTCTGTGTGCCATCACCCTGTCAGCCAGCAGCCTCTCCAGCAATTTTCCTAGCAGATCTAACTGACATATGGGTCTGTAGGACTTGACCTCTTTAGGATCTTTATCCAATCCCTTTTTTATTATCACTACATTTGCTTGTTTCCAGATGGTGGGAAACTTCCTGAGGCTTAGGGCCTCGTTGTAGATTCCAGCTAGAGGTGCTACTAGTTGAGGAGCGAGGTATTGCACCACCGCCGCTATGATGCCGTCTGGTCCTGGGGCATTCCCTCTTTTAAGTGCCTTAATGTGCACCGCCACCTCGTTCTCCGAGAAGGGGTACACCACGGTATTGTTTCGGTACTCTTCTTGCTGAGCTTGCCTAATTAGGCCTTGTTCTTCTGTATCCTCATTTTCCGTGTCATCCGGAAGCAGGGACCGGAGAAGGACTTCAGCAGTTTCCTGCCATGTCCCTGTCATCCGATTCCCATCCCGGACGGTTGATAGTACCATGGGAGACCTGATTTTTTCCCTAACTATTTTATATGGGATGCCCCAGGGATCTGTAGCCAACTGGCTCTGGACATACTTCTCCCAGCTTACCAGTCTGACCCTTTTGAGCTCTCTCTGGAACTCCTCCTTAGCACTCCTATAGATTTCTAGCCACCTCTGTTTTTCTTCCCAGACGACACTTCGCTCGTAGTACCTCCTCGCCCTCCTGACCGACTGACGCATCTGCCCTAGTTCAGCAGACCATGGTGACGGGGAGGCCGCGTCAGCCCTTCTCCTAGTTGGTACTGCAGCCTTAACCGCTTTTGTGATGGCACTAACCAGATCTTCAGCATGCCTGTCGACGTCTTCATCACCCTCTGGCCATGTTGGGGGAACAAACTCTCCTGCAAGGCGCTCCCAATCAGTTTTGTTGTAGTTTAGTTGAAACTCCCACCCTATGTCCCAGTGGCATTCCTTGTCGGTGTAATTAAATTATGGTCACTTGTTGTTACTTGGTCTCTTACCATCCAGTTGTTCAAGTGACCAGCAAAATTTGGTGAAATTAGTGTTACATAAATATTAGTTCCTTCTCCTCCTCCGCCTGTGTAGGTGGGGGTTCCCGGCTCTATTTGCAACCAAGTACTGTAGTGACATCACTGTTTCCTCCATCTTCTCCCCTCTGCCATCCCGGGTGCCACTGTGCCACAGGGGGGACTTCTCATTGACATCTGCCACCACTACTATCTTTCGGCCTCTTAGTGCTGTTGTGACTCGTATTAGTTGATCTAAATATGTCTCAATGTCATCACCATACTGGTAATACATATTAACTAAATGAATGACTCCAACTGGAGTCTGGAGTTCGGTTACAATACAGTGTTCATTTGAGAGATGAGCGAGCACAGTGACTCTTATAGCTTTATTTATGATTATAGTGGTGGCTTTAGGATCATCTCCAAAGGATGCTATTTGCCAATTAACGCTAGCGAAAGCTATGTTACCTGCAAGAGAGTATGCTTCCTGTAGACAGAGTACGTCGAGACTAATCTCCTCCACCACCCTTCGGAGCTCCTGCATGACTAATCGGCTGTTATGAGCATTTAGTTGTCCTAGCTGCATTTTAATGGTCATGGAAAATATGTGTGAACATATTGTTCTGGAAAGGCCATCCTCCAGTCATACGAAATCCCACCATTGGCTAAGACAGCCTGATTGTACATCTCGTCTAGATCAAATTTTTCGTTTCTTCTTTGAAAAAACTTTTTGACAAGGTCACGCAGGGCGCCAAAGTCAGTGGGGAGACTCATGGTCATTAACTGTATTCTATCGACAGCCTCCATGGCCGAGAAGGTGACTCTACGTCCATACTGGTGTCCTACCCGCACTATGTGCCTTAATGCTGTGGTCAGGACAGCCGGCTCCTCCAGACGGGAAAATTGTAAGGCGTGTTCCAGATTTGGGTAGATCCTGATGGGATCCACCTCTAGACGTTTAACTAACGATTGGTCAGAAGTAGGTGCGGTTATCGTGCTACTGATTGTGTTTACTTGAAGTGGTTCTTCTGATGTGGAGCTGTTTCTTGTGGCTTTTATTTGGCCCGCTATTGCAGGACGCCTCACTTCGGGTGCCCGATCTTCTGGCGGTCTCGACTTCCGGGGGGAGGGGAGAGCGGCATCTTCCCGTCCACACAGGTCCGTCTGGTTTTTCAGTTTTACTGCCTTCAACGAAGGTTAAGAATTGTTTGAATTTAGCAGCCCTAGCCGCGTCTCTGCGCCTCTTCCCCGGAGACTTCCTTTTTGGCATCCTGCGCACAGCTGCGGCTTCAGCCATAATCAATTCTTGATATCAGTCTTTGCTCCAACATCCTATAGGTTGGGCAATTCCTTCCTGAGGCGTTACAGGTCTTTTTGCCTCTCTTTACACATGGAATGCAGATTCCAGATTTGGTGCAATTTTTCCGTATGTGATCTTCCGCTCCGCATCTGGAGCAAGCCGGCTTCCGGTCACAGTACTTGTGGATGTGATCCAAGTCGCCACAGTTGTGGCAGCGAGGCACCACCAAGTAGTCCCGAACGTTGATGGCATGCAATCCAACGTATATCCTACCCATAGATGTAGCTTTTTCCACATAGATCCTGTAACTTCTGCTACGTGGTGTACTGTTTGTCTGTCTCTTGGTCCTGTCTTAAATTTCAGTTTAAAGTCATTTCTAAATTGTTCATCAGTCATATTGTCAAAATTTTGGTTCTTTATCGTGTCGCACAATTCATTGTTGTCCATCGTAACCGTTACATCGTACATGATTACGAGTGGATTCCTCTTCTTTGGGGGTTCACACCTGACCGCCTTGCACAGATTTTGATTATTTAAAATTTGTTTTTATCCTCCTCAGTTGCTACATCTACAATAACAAAAATTTTTGTTGCTTTAACTTTATTTACCTTGATTTTATCCTTGACTGGATTTACCATGGTGGTAAAAATTTCCTGGACCTTTTGGGTGTCTTGGCCGGGCAGGGGCCTTAAAAAGACCGCCGTGTCCGGCTTCTGTGTCACTTTCGCTATCGTTTCCCTGGTTGTTTGGGTTTTGGGGGCAGCCTGAGCCACTACACCTGCCCATGTCTTGGTCGGTTGTCCCCTAAGGGTAAAGTTTTCCCGCTGTAATTCCACAACTCGCCCCTCGAGCCTAGCATGAGCAATCGCCCAGGTGGCAAGTTCATTTTTTATTGCCAAAATTGCAGTTTGACTAATCTTACCGTTTTTACGTTGGACTCCAACAGTTGCGTAATCCTGTTGTGTCTCTCCATTACGCTATCATCTATATCCTCCATTCGCCCCGATGGGTCGGGAGCAGAAAGCATCGAAGCTCGCGCAGAAGAACACGAATCGCTTGTCTCTGGTTCGGCCATGTTTAGACAAACGAAAAAAGGGGGTTGGGAGCCTGTCTCTAACCCCGGACCGGGTCCTCTGGCATGGGGGTGGGGGGGGGGGGACTAAAATGCAGCTCACCCACCAACCTCGTCCCTAGGTCAAGGGCCTCCCTGAGCCGCCGAGTTCAGCACACCGTTGCCAGTGTACTGGTCCCCTTCAGTGGCCTCGTCACCGACGATTTCTCCCAAGGTTCATCGGCAAGTGCACCCCGCACTCCGGAGAAGCGGATGCACTTCTCGTCCTTCGCCGCCCACTAGCCCGAGCTCCCACCTATAGGCCAAGGACCCGCTCCTACTCAGGTGGCGGGCCGGTCACCCAGTCGTTCGACGGTGTGGACCCAGCTAACCTGGCCCAGGCGATGTCACCACCCCCTGGGTTTGGCAGAACACGCCCCGGTTACCCACGGGCGCGGCGAAGCACACTTGTCGACTCGCGCCGAGGTCCCACGCCAACAAACGAGGTCGCCGGCATGCAGAGCACCAGCTGGTCTTGTGCCCTGCGAATTGAGGGAGGGACAGATGGTTAGTCCCTCAGACACAGCTCCCCCTGTGCCACGCACCCTTCGCTTTCGCCTTGGGTTAGGGGCGTTCAACGGCCTACCTTGACGGGAGTTTAACGTCCTTCCTTGACACAACGACAACCCTCACCATTCCACAGCCCGGAGGTGTTATGAGAATGATGATGTGATAAAAATGATGGTATGGCCTGGGTCTTATGTTGTGGTGTTTGACATCATTGAGACGGTGCGGCACTCAAACCCGAGTTACGTTCCCCGGAGGGCCTCCACACGTACTGGGGGATCATGGCCGACCATGTCTCACCCACCGCTTTTGATAATTCACGGTGGGCCAGTGCGGTTCAGTGAGGATTGCACCCAGTTAAGGGCTAGCCTTTTAATGTCATGCATGGACGGCCCTTCCCGTGTTAGCTTCACCCCATCTAAGGGGTTACTGAGCGCTGGGGCCACGTGAAGGCCACGGGATAGGACATTACGGTCCCCGCCCCACTCAGGTTCCTGTGAGCCACAGAGCACTTCAGACATTCTGAAGATTTCCAGGAATCAGAGGGTCTCCTGGCGGTTTTAACCCAGTTTCGGAAGGCAACACACCTTCTGTGGTGTCACCGCCAGACACCACACTTGCTAGGTGGTAGCCTTTAAATCGGCCGCGGTCCGTTAGTATACGTCGGACCCGCGTGTCGCCACTATCAGTGATTGCAGACCGAGCGCCGCCACACGGCAGGTCTAGAGAGACTTCCTAGCACTCGCCCCAGTTGTACAGCCGACTTTGCTAGCGATGGTTCACTGACAAAATACGCTCTCATTTGCCGAGACGATAGTTAGCATACCCTTCAGCTACGTCATTTGCTACGACCTAGCAAGGCGCCATTACCAGTTACTATTGATGCTGAAAACATGTACCCTCAAGAGCGATGTTCACCAATTATGGATTAAAGTTAAGTATTCCAGCAGCCACGTACGTTTTTTGTTAGTCTCATTTCTTTGACCTGTTCCACACCTCACGCCAGCCTGCGTGAGCTAAAACGCGTGCCTTTCGGCTTCCTCTCATAGTGGGTTGGCTGTCTTGCCAATCCACAACACCTTCCCCTGGTGGCGCCACGCAGACCGCTTTCCCGTGCGCTATCGCAATTAAGTCGCGGCATTCCCCTGTGAACTTGCGCGATGTGAACCAATTTTGATGCCACATAAAGATTAAGAAACTCAACCCGTAGAAGTGTGTCCTGGCGGCGCAAGAGGTTCTGGCGGACGTCGTTGCGGATGACGTGTAACAGGCGACGGAAATTCGTTGCCGCTGTGCGTGTGACCGTGGGGGTAAAGGTAATGCCCAGGTACCGGAAAGTCCGCACAAGCGGCAGGGGTGCCACTTCACCCTCCTGGAGGCCTCGTCCAATGTGCATTTGGCGACATTCATGGCACTGCCAGCGGCAGCCCCATAACGGGTAATCAATTCGAGGGCTTCCCGAATCTCAGAGCCGGAGCGAATGAGGAGGAGGAGGTCATCAGCATATGCCCGACAGCGAAAAGTGTGTTGGCGTAGGGTGAGGCCAGAGAGCTTGGTCGTCAAGCCACCAATAAGGGGCTCAAGGGCAATGGCATACAGGAGGGTAGAGAGGGGGCACCCCTGTCGCATCGAACGGCAGATAGGTACCGGCCCTGCTAAACGTCCATTGACTTGGATACGTGAACTGGCACTGTCGTAAAACGCCGGATGACGTCGAGAAACGGAGGGGGGATGCCCATTCGGGCTGCCACCGAAAACAGGAAACGATGACGCACTTTATCGAAGGCGCTGTCGAAGTCTATAGCGACGACCGCTGCCCGGAGTCTGCAGGCCGCCGCTATCGCAATTAAGTCGCGGCATTCCCCTGTGGCAGTCTGTATGTTAACCTGTCCGCCAGGCGTCGTTGGCTCTGGCGAGAGGATATGAGGGAGTGTTGTTCGGAGCCGCATTGGCAGTAAGCGCGCGAAAATCTTGTAATCGGCATTGAGTAGGGTGAGCGGTCTGTAACTCGTGACCATCGAACCACGGGCTGGTTTGTGGACTGGTATGATGATGCCCTCAGCAAAGGCGGGTGGGATTGCTTGGCCAAATGTCGTCAGTTCTTGATACATAGTCGTTCACCGTGGTGCCATGAGGTCCCGAAAGGTACGGTAAAACTCAATCGGTAAGCCGTCAATGCCGGGCGATCTGTTGACTGCACCCTTGGCGATTGCGTTGTTGACTTCATCTAGCGTGACCGCCACTGTCAAAGCATTCGCCTCCGTGTGGGGGAGGGTGCGCGTGACGTAATGCAAAATAGAGTCGTCTGCTGCAGTTTCAGCGTCTTCTTCACTATAAGTACGACGGTAGTGCTCGACGAATGCGTGGACGATGTCATTCTGAGTGGTCACCTGCGTTCCATGAAGCGTGGTCAGAGTGCTGATGATCTGCCGACGACGCCTTCGTTTGTCGGACACTATATGATGCATGGATGGAATTTCTAAATCCGCGTGATCGTGGCGCCGCGTCCGTATCACGACCTCTTGCAGTTTCCGGCGTGCCAGCGCAATTATCTTCGCCTTAGTTCTTTGCCGTTCCAACTGGTTGTCCGGGGTTGGCGGTTGAGCGTCCAGATCTCGGAGAATCGCGTAATAGATGTCAACAGTGGTGCGATGCCAGTCGGCCATGTCCTTCCTGTATCTCATCAGTGTCCTCCGGATCGCCGGCTTGGCGCAGCCCAACCACCATTTCAATGTCGAGTGGTAGCGGGGAAGGCGTCGTTCGCAGGCTGTCCACGTTTCAGTGACTTGTTGGCGACACGCCAGGTCATGCAAGTGTGAGGTATTGAGTTTCCATGGCGCACGGCTGCGCCATACTGATTGCGGTGGAAGGAGGACCGTACAGATGTAAGCGCAATGGTCGGAAAAGGCCAGCGGCCAGCATTCGGCGCCCCGTATCGGAGATCTAAGAGTTTGTGAGACATATATCCTGTCTAGTCGGCTTGCGGAATGACTTGTAAGAAAGGTATGGCCAGAAAGGTCGCCGTGTTGAACTTCCCAGGTATCGTGAAGCAGGAGGTCTCGCACCACTATACGTAGCTCCTGGCATGTAGTATAGTGTGGAATCTGATCTTTAGGATGCAGAACGCAGTTATAATCACCTCCTAGTAGGCAATGGTCATAACGCCCTAAAAACAGGGGAGCGATTTCCTCGGAATAAAACTGGGCTCTTTAATGCCGTCGGTCGGTGCCTGAGGGAGCGTAGACATTAATGATGCGTGTCCCCATGGCAGTGAGTGCCATGCCCCGAGCTGATGGAAGGAAGGCGACATCGGTCACAGAAATCCCGTGGCGGACGTAGATGGCCATCCGGCAGCCCACAGGATCACTCGCGGAGGCGTGGGCGGTATAGCCATTGATATCTGGGAGACTAGCCAAGTGAACTTCCTGCAGAAGGGCGAAATCAATATCCGAAGCCCAGAACATCTCCTTCATAAGGCGGATTTTCACCCTGGAACGGGTGTTATTGGTATTGATGGTTGCTATCCGGTAGGCCTGGTGCCGGATTGCTGGAGGCTGGTCCACTCCGCCGTCCGCGCAAGGGTGTGGGCGTCGCAGCGGAACGTTATCCCGCTGGCCCGCAGGGGAGTCTGGGGAGAGTATGGTTAGTGGTGCGGCCGTGACGGCGCAGGGTCCCGTAACGGGTCCTGCTCCTTGACCTCCTCCTCGTGCCACGCCGTGGAAGCGGAAACTGGTGTATCTTCCATTTTGTCCGCAGAAGATGTTGTAATTGTGCGTGGTGTAGTGTCGCCTGTGATACGTTCATGATTTAGTTCAGCGTCAGCACGGGGCGCAGGCACACCGATAGATGTCTCCGCGCTCATGACGTCTTCGTCAGCAGTAGCGGGTTCTGAGGCCTCGTGCTGGTCGACGGTTGCGTCCTCCTCGACTTGTAACGTCTCCTCTTGGCCGGAAACGGTGCGACGTCTTCGCTTGCGACGTTTCGGAGAACGATGTTTCCTTGTGCGACCCTCCGTGTCCGACGACGGAAGGGAGTCGCGTCGTTCTGGCAGAAAGGCCGCTGTAGGAACGATGAGCGAGTCGATCTCCATCGTGTTTCCGAGGTCGGGGTCAGCGTCTGGTTGCGCCGGCATCTTCGGAGCGGCGTCGATGGCCGGCCGAGGCGGCGGGCCGTCCGAGGCGCTCTCCGTCGGAGTCTGGTCGGGCTCGTTGGTGGCGTCGTTTGTGGTGGCCGGGCGACGTTGCAAAGCGGTAGGAGAAGCTAGAGCAGCGGCATAGGTCACCGGTAGCACTGTAGGTTGCGACGTGGGTGGTTCTTCGGCAGCTGGAAGTTGCGTAATACGCCGTTGTAGTCATTCGGATCTAAGGTGGCCTTCTTTGCCGCACCCGGAACAGGTCCGAGGCTGGCCGTCGTATATAATTATTGCACGGCATCCGCCGATCTGTAAGTAGGACGGGACGTGGCTTCGGAGATCAATGGTGACCTGTCGGACCCCGTTTAGGACAGGATACGTCCGAAACTGTGTCTACTTCTCCGCAGTGTGGCCATGGACTGTGCCGTATGGGCGTAGTGCCGCGACGACTTCCTCAGAAGGAAGTTCGAATGGCAATTCGAAAATGCGTATCGTTCGCATACCTAAGCCTGCGTGGTCGACGGTTACCTCCCCCACATTGCCATCAGCGTGACAGAAGCGGAGCCCCTGTTTGGTCTCACGTAGTATGCGTTCGCACGCCGCGTCGTTAATGATTTTCACATAGACCGTGCTGCTCACGATGGACAAATGTATGCCGATAATATCGGTCGCCGGGATCTTCACTTCCTCTCGCAGAAAACGCTCCACCTCAAGTGCTTTGGGTCGGGCATAATCGTTGCAGAAAGTAAATCGGAGTGTTGATTTACGGTAACAGTTCGCCATGGATCGTACAAGGTAAGCCGGCACTTGAGCAACGGCCGTCAGAATGTAAACAAGGCGAGCTCGCGCTCCGCACGAAGTCAACACGTACGCGTCCGCTATGTTGCCCTGCCGAAGGCAGACTGTTCCATCTGAGCCACCGAGGACACAGATGAATAGCGTGACTGCAGGGACTTATCCCTTGCACGCTTCCCGTGAGACTCTCATTCCCAACTGTCCACAATTCTACATATGTATTGTACCTTATAGACATTTTCCCGCCCAGCAACACGTGTGGGCAGCTGAGGTTGTTAGTTAGTCATCATTTATTCCAGGGTAAAGCTGCACGGTCATCAACAGTAACTTTTCTTTCGAAAACAAGTTACTGTCTTCATATATAGATGGTCATAATGTTTTGGCTCATTAGTGTATACACTACTGGCTATTAAAATTGCTACATCAAGAAGAAATGCAGATGATAAACGGGGATTCATTGGACAAATATATTATACTAGAACTGACATGTGATTACGTTTTCACGCAATATGGGTGCATAGAAATGGTTCAATTGGCTCTGAGCACTATGCAACTTAACTTCTGAGATCATCAGTCGCCTAGAACTTAGAACTAATTAAACCTTACTAACCTAAGGACATCACACACATCCATGCACGAGGCAGGATTCGAACCTGCGACCGTAGCGATCGCTCGGTTCCAGACTGTAGCGCCCAGAACCGCACGGCCACTCCGGCCGGCTGGGTGCATAGATCCTGAGAAATCAGTACCCAGAACAACCACCTCTGACCGTAATAACGCCCTTGATACGCCTGGGCATTGAGTCAAACAGAGCATGGATGGCGTGTACAGGTACAGCTGCCCATGCAGCTTCAACACGATACCGCGGTTCATCAAGAGTAGTGACTGGCGTATTGTGACGAGCCAGTTGCTCGGCCACCATTGACCAGGTGTTTTCAATTGGTGAGAGATCTGGAGAATGTGCTGGCCAGGGCAGCAGTCGAACATTTTCTGTATCCAGAAAGGCCCGTACAGAACCTGCAACATGCGGTCGTGCATTATCCTGCTGAAATGTAGAGTTTCGCAGGGATCGAATGAAGGGTAGAGACACGGGTCGTAACACACCTGAAATGTAACGTCCACTGTGCAAAGTGCCGTCAATGCGAACAAGAGGTGACCGAGACGTGTAACCAATGGCACCCCATACCATCAGGCGGGGTGATACGCCAGTATGGCGATGACGAATACAAGCTTCCAATGTGCGTTCACCGCGATGTCGCCAAACACGGATGCGATCATCATGATGCTGTAAACAGAACCTGGATTCATCCGAAAAAATGACCTTTTGCCATTCATGCACCCAAGTTCGTTGTTGAGTACACCATCGCAGGCGCTCCTCTCTGTGATGCAACGTCAAGGGTAGCCGCAGCCATGGTCTCCGAGTTGATAGTCCATGCTGCTGCAAACGTGGTCGAACTGTTCGTGCAGATGGTTGTTGTCTAGCAAACGTCCCCATCTGTTGACTCAGAGATCGAGACGTGGCTGCACGATCCGTTACAGCCACGCGGATAAGATGCCTGTCATCTCGACAGCTAGTGATACGAGGCCGTTGGGATCCAGCACGGCGTTCCGTATTACCCTCCTGAACCCGCCGATTCCATATTCTGCTAACAGTCATTGGATCTCGACCAACACGAGCAGCAATGTCGCGATACGATAAACCGCAATCGCGACAGGCTACAATCCGACCTTTATCAAAGTCGGAAACGTGATGGTACGCATTTCTCCTCCTTACACGAGGCATCACAGCAACGTTTCACCAGGCAATGCTGGTCAACTGCTGTTTGTGCATGAGAAATCGGTTTGAAACTTTCCTCATGTCAGCACGTTGTAGGTGTCGCCACCGGCGCAACCTTGTGTGAATGCTCTGAAAAGCTAATCATTTGCATATCACAGCATCTTCTCCCTGACGGTTAAATTTCGCGCTGTAGCACGTCATCTTCGTGGTGTAGCAATTTTAATGGCCAGTAGTGTACGTACATGAAAACACAGATCAACATATTATTACATTGATATACATAAATATGGATTAGATTTCTTTTTTAATTTAGTTGTCCTTAATATTGTGATAATACTGTCTTTGAAAAATGTTTTTGTGATTCATTTAAGACATGTGAAACAGAGAAACAATACACACTGCACACACACAACTTTGGCAGTCAGTTATCAGTTAAATACATCGTAGTCACTGTTTTGAGTGTAATATCATCACTCACCAAGTCACTGCAACATTACAAACAGCTGGTTCGACTAGCGCAGGGCGGACTCAATCTGACAGGTCGGCTGTGGGCCAGCATCAACTGGACTGTGACGGGCGAGCTGAGATGGCCGAGCGCTAAACACAGGTAGTGGCTATCAAGCTATGAGGCCCAGTGATTATCGTGGTTTTCCCAGGCAGAAAGAGGTGTGTGTTTCAGTGCGTAGTTTTTCATTGAGCGAAGACGGAGGTCTGTATTTTGAAATATCGTCACTAATATAATTTCAATGAAAAATACGTAAAATGCCTTTCAAGCATCACAGAAAAAAAGCAGTAACAGATCTTATAACTGTTGCAATAAATTTAAGAACTGAACTCATTATGAAAGTCACACTCACGGTACACCAGATGAAGGTGTATAATGCTAGCAACAAAATGAACTCATTTCTTTTTCAGTTAAACCAATATATAAAGTGTTATAAACAATTAAGGCGATTGAATATAAATGGTGCCAGAACCACGAAATTCTCCTCAAATACATGAATATATTATCAGCGTGAGTATGTCTTTGAATAATCTACTAATTTTCGATGTTTATTTATTTATATGTGTGAGACACAGAAATATGTAAGTTGGAAGTTGTGACTAAGCGCTAGATGTAGCGAAGCATATGTATAAGATTTATCTGAAACTCGTGAAACAGTCATAAATGTTCAATTAAAAGGTCACGAAACTGACTGCACAGAATTACTAAATATTATATCAAATGTACCGGGTAATCAAAACATCAGTATCAATTTGAAAACTGAATAAATCACGGAATAATGTAGATAGAGAGGTACAAATTGATGCACACGCTTGGAATGACATGGGGTTTTATCAGAACCAGAAAAATACAAAAGTTCAAAAAATATCCTACAGATGGCGCTTTATCTGATCAGAATAGCAATAATTAACATGACAAAGTAAGACAAAGCAAAGATGATGTTCTTTACAGAAAACGCTGAGTATGTCCACCATCATTCCTCAACAATAGCTGTAGTCGAGGAATAATGTTGTGAACAGCACTGTAAAGCATATCCGGAGTTATGGTGAGTCATTGGCGTCGGATGTTGTCTTTCAGCATCCCTAGCAATGTCGGTCGATCACGATACACTTGCGACTTGAGGTAACCCCAAAGCCAATAATCGTACGGACTGAGGTCTGGGGACCTGGGAGGCCAAGCATGACGAAAGTGGCGGCTGAGAACACGATCATCACCAAACGACGCGCGCTAGAGAGCTTTCACGCGTCTATCAATATAGGGTGGAGCGCCATCCTGCATAAACATCATATTTTCCAGCAGGTGTTTATCAGCCAGGGTGGGGATGACGCGATTCTGTAACATATCGCCGTACCTCTCACCCGTCACGGTAGCAGTTACAAACCATGAATCACGCATTTCCTCGAAGAAAAAATGCCCGATAACGGTAGATGTGGTAACTCCAACCCATACCGTGACTTTCTCGTCGTGCAGTGGAGTTTCCACGACAGTTATAGGGTTTTTGGTAGCCCAAATTCTGCAGTTGTGGGCGTTGACAGACCCTCGGAGCGTGAAATGAGCTTCGCCTGTCCACAACACGTTACTCAACCAATCGTCACCTTCCGCCATCTTTTGAAACGCCGACACCGCAAACGCCCTCCGCTTCACTAAATCGCCAGGTAACAGTTCATGATGCCGATGGATTTTGTACGGATAGCATCGGAGGGAACGCCTAAGTGCCAACCAAACAGTAGTGTATGGAATGCCGGTGTGACTGCACGAGCGCTGACTTTCCCGTGCGTAAACGAACCCGCTACAGTCTCCATTTCATCCTGAACAGTCGCAGCAGCATTACGCCTTGTGATCGGTCGGTCACTACGGGGTCTATCGTCTAAACAACCCGTGGCTTCGAACTTCGACGTCATTCTCGCCACAGCTGCATTTGTCAACGGACCTTTACCCGTTCAAATCCCCTTCCTATGGCGATAGGATCGTAACGCTGAACTAGCACATTCCCCATTCTGATAATACAGCTTCACTAAAAGCGTCTTTTCAGGTAACGTCAACATGCTGCGACTGCTGGCGTATCTGATTCTCTCTCTCATTACAGCTCCTTTTATACACGATTGTCATGCGCAATCACTGACTTTTGCTGTCCAGCACCATCTGTCGGACATTTTGTGAACTTTGTTTTTTTTGTTCTAATAAAACCCCATGTCATTCCAAGCATATGTGTCAATTTTTACCTCTCTATCTACATTATTCCGTGGTTTATTAAGTTTTCAAATTTATACTGACTTTTTGATGACCCGGTATTTGTATGAAAGGACTGTATAAATTCTGGAGGGCAGTCGGGATAATAATATCGACATTGATTCAAGTAGTGGTCACATGAGCGAGCTTTTAGATGAGCGTGCACAACAGTGCACAAGATCCTTGAGTTTATCGTCGTGGAGCTGGAGTCTTCTGTCGTTCTCGGCGGCGTGTGTTCCGTGAATACTTCACACTGTGATGGAGGGACTTAGAATAATTCTGGTAGCGTGTGGATATCTGGGGTCTGGTTTCTCACTCTGTAGTCGATTTAATACGTGACACGATCTCGCATGCACGAACAACACTTTCATTTGTTTAGTCTTGCAGCTGTAAACTTGTAAAGTTTTGCTTTCTTTAACAGTGTTGGACATGGATAGAATTAGTGGTGATAATATCGATGAGACACTTAAAGTAGTAAAGGAGTTTTGCTATTTGGGGAGCAAAATAACTGATGATGGTCGAAGTAGAGGGGATATAAAATGTAGACTGGCAATGGCAAGGAAAGCGTTTCTGAAGAAGAGAAATTTGTTAACATCGAGTATTGATTTAAGTGTCAGGAAGTCGTTTCTGAAAGTATTTGTATGGAGTGTAGCCATGTATGGAAGTGAAACGTGGACAATAAATAGTTTGGACAAGAAGAGAATAGAAGCTTTCGAAATGTGGTGCTACAGAAGAATGTTGAAGACTAGGCCGGTAGATCACGTAACTAATGAGGAAGTATTGAATAGGATTGGGGAGAAGAGAAGTTTGTGGCACAACTTGGCTAGAAGAAGGGATCGGTTGGTAGGACATATCCTGAGGCATCAAGGGATCACAAATTTAGCATTGGAGGGCAGCGTGGAGGGTAAAAATCGTAGAGGGAGACCAAGAGATGAATACACTAAGCAGATTCAGTAGGATGTAGGTTGCAGTAGGTACTGGGAGATGAAGGAGCTTGCACAGGGTAAATTAGCATGGAGAGCTGCATCAAACCAGTCTCAGGACTGAAGACCACAACAACAACAACAACATCGATGGGGATGCGATCTAGAATCGCTGGGAAGGTTTGTGTCAGGCTAAAGAACGTTGAGAGATCATTATGATTTGCACCTGTTTACTGCGCTTATGTACGTACTGAAGTAGCGCTTGCTATTTGCTGCAAATGCTCCTGCTTCATGTAGTGGTTATGAATCCTCATGCTGTTTAAAACGATGAACAGACATTCACTGAGTTGATTTGTGTGTACCACCATCCGCATATATGATGCAATTTTAAAATAAGTGTTTTATTCAAGATACAAAAACAATCTTGTTCAGGTCATATTTTTGTCCTTCGGGATTTTATCAGCAATTCTAGTCATAATTCAAATAGTTAATTACGATAACTTATCTTACTGCGATGTCCAGTATTCTGTTAAAACGTTTGGGCTTTAGAATGTCAGTGTACGGACAGCCCCTGCTGACAATAGCGAGCCTTGCTAAGAGTTATAGCCTGCACATTGCCCGTTCTCGTTGGCACGTTCTATAGCGTCGTGAAAATTATCTCGGAAGTGACACATGACCGAAGAGGGGAGAAAGAGTCCCAGAGTAACATCGTAAACGAATTACCTTTTCTGGAGTAGGACTGTACTTGGTTGTCCCAGTAGACGTTCCAAACATTGGTGGTGAACAGTCAGCTTGGGGGCCCACGTGTTTCTTGTATAGTGTACCAATCGCTGCGCATTTTAGTGCACTGGCTAGGCTTGATAGCACGTGTTAGGAACAACAGCAACAGCAGACGACAACATGGCATGTGGCCAGCACAGCAGTCCACGTGTGCAGCATCACCGCGCAGCAGCGGTGGCGTTTTCTAAGCAGACCGAGCAGCAGAGACAGCGTTTTCAAAGCGGCGTCACACGTGGCAAACGGCAGCCCACGTCGCTGGCGATATCGCATCGGCATCTGACCAAATGCGGAGCAGCAGAGGCGGTGTACGTCGGCGGGAAACACAAATTAAGTACAGTGAGCGGCTGGGTTTTAAACGTGTTTTCTGATCATCTGCCATGGTCGATGAAACTGATAATTTCCAAAGTGACTGGATGTCATAGTGCGCAGGGAATGATTCTCGTAGCCCTAGTATGGCAAAGATAGAAATAGGTCAGGTAGCAGTATGTCAACTGTGTGTGTGTGTATTTTTTTTTTTTTTTACGCTCTTAATAAGAAGTTATAAAAGGTGGAATCTGAGATGGACGAAAACTGTAATGAAGTCGAAGCCTCATGGCAAGGTTGGTTCAATGGGTTGAAAAATTGACCAGCTAGAGGTTAAATTCTTTTAAATTACAAATAAAATTGAAAATAATACTAAACTGATCCATGGAGCTAGTTTCAGAGTTGATGAAGTCGGAAAGGAATTGGTAGCCAAGGTGGAAGCTGTAGAGGGTCATATTGTGGGACGAATTGAGGCACAAGAACAAAAATGTAAAGACTGTGGATTACAAACAAATGCAGAGCTTAAAGCTGTGAATGTAGGCGTTTCTGAATGTTGTAAAAGTGTAAAGAATAATGATAAACAGTTAGATGAGGAAGGGAGCGAGAGAGAAAAGTAGATAAATGCACTGAAAGAATTAATAAGTAATCCAGCAGTTGGACAAGGACATTTAATGATGAGGTATCCTATGAGGCAAAGGTTATGTGCAAAACCATTCAGTGGAGAGGGGACGTTCCAAGCAGTGGACTTATTGGCTGTAATGTGAAGGTAATTTTGGTGATGGCACGAGGGAGATTGGTAAAATTAAATTTGTAAAGACGAAATTAGGTAGGAGCTCAGAATGGGGTAATCGGCACACAGAGCACTTTGTTGGCTTCAGGGCTAAACAAGTGACATTACAAAATGAACTTTTGAATGGGCCACAGTGTAAGAGTGGTAAAGAGTGTATGAGGGAATTTTGTGCAAGAGAATACTTTAGATAGGCCATTAGGGTTGTTTACAAAAATCTCTACATGAAAGAGACGACGTTCAGAATCATTGCAATGGGAAGTCATTCACAACCCAACTGATTCTGTGAAGGAATTTCTGAATTTCATAGAAAATATTGATAGGTCTCTGTGTTATAGAGCAATATTTCTTGCTCTGATAGAAGTGGACAATGCATGGCCATGGAACATTCTGTGGATAGAGGAAGCCCATTTACATCTCCAAGGACATGTTAATACACAATATTGCAGAATATGGGCAACGGGAAATCCACTCGCACCTCAACCAATATCGCTTCATTCCGCAAAGGTAAATGTGTGGTGCGTGTTGATGCTTTCGTTTATTGCAGGACCATGTTCTTTCGAGGAGATGGGTCCTGCGGACCGTGTTACATGCTGGTAAACGCTATGAGAGACTTTTGCGCACCAACTACATTCCAATTATTCAACAGCGTGGATAGGTAGTTAGGTTCATTTTTATGCAGGATGGCATTTCTCTGTACATTGCATAGCCAGTGAAGCACCTGCTGTAGAGACATTTTGGAAATGCTAGAATTATTAGCTGTCAGTTCCGTGCAGTCTGGCGGTCCAGATCACCTGGTCTTAATCCGTGTGGATTCTGCCTGTGGAGTCATCTGAAAGATGCTGTTTTCAGTGTTTCGATTACAAACGTAGCTGAACTGAAGGCACGCATTGCACATCGCATTCGGAACGTGACCCCAAAGACACTTCTATATGTTGTAGAACATGCTGTTTCTTGATTTCAATTATTGGCAGAAAACGCTGAACAGCATATAAAACATGTCTTGCTCTAGTCACACGGTAGTTAAAAACCGATGTCATTGTTGTTTTTTTATGCGATTTTTGGCTTCAGGACAATTAAAAATCGATGTTATTCTTGCTTTTTATTTGTTTTTGGCTTCAAGACAGTTCAAAGCCGATTGTTTCCGTCCGATGTGGTACGACCTTGCCATGGTGGATGGGCTTACCTAACTAACAATGCCTCATTTATTTACTACCAACCGTGTGCGGTCATGCAAATTGCACTATGCGGTTGGTTTAATGTGCAACTCAAACCATAGACATCGTATTGCAGTTTATCTGTCATTTGTGGACGAATCAATGTCCAGTATGACGCTTGCAGCGCCATAACTGGGAAATCGTTCGTTAATTTGTTTTGTTTTCAAAACGTTTCCTCCATCTTCGATTATATTCCGTTCAAATTTGACGTGATTCTGAGCAGAAATTCTTTTTTTACAGCAGTTTGAAACCGGAACATTAATTATAATCACCCTGTATGTAGGATGGTTGGCTGGAAAAGAGGGCTTGATTGTCCTAATCTTACCATGTTAAATGAATCAATAAGTAAGTAAATACATGTATAAATGAATAAAAATATCTTCATGCTCGATCTGTTGTCGCGTAACGTGGAAGGAGTGGCACGGTCAGTTGGGACTGCACTATCGTCAGAGAAGAGAATGTAATGCTGCACCAGCAGGTCCTCAACAGAAGCCAGAGTGGTGGCGTGTGGGGGTGGGGAGGGGAGGGGAGGTGTCAGATAGCTGCCGGCGCTGTGGCACCCACACGAACGTGCTGTGGCCGGCCGCCCGCTGACGCCCACGCAGTCCCGGCAGTGCTCTACGCGATACGACAGCTGACGCTGCTACCGCTGCCCAGTTACTCAGTTGACGGCTAAGCTAGCGAGCGCTGCTAGAGCCTCAGAGCACTCACAGCTAATGAGCCTCCTGGCAGTTTCCTCCAGGCTACAAACAACACTAAATTTATTCTGTATAATCTTTTCAATCAGCATCCGCTTCGCTCGTGTGTGAATACGAGCATGTTATCTTTATGAAAGACAAATACACAGACCTACCGTTAAAATTTCCGTCTGCAGAAGACTTAAGGGGATTATTATTGTTTGATGCCACGATCGCCGAACTGAAAACAGCCGCACCAATTGATAACCTTGGAGTATGCGTACCGTGCGATTTAAAATGGGCCAACCACAGAAACCTAGTTGTCGGAAAACCATACACCATAATCAGAGTCATCACTAGAGCCCATACAAAGTACAGGGAGGTGAAAAAAGTCATGGGATACCTCCTAATATCGTAACCAATCTCCTTTTTCCAGATGTATGGCAGCAATCGGCGTGGCATGGACTCAATAAGTCATTGGAAGTCCCCTGCAGAAATACTGAGCCAAGCTGCCTCTATACTCGCCCATAACTGCAAAAGGGTTTGCCGGAACAGGATTTTGTGCAAGAACTGAGCTCTCGATTATGTCGCACAAAAACTCCATGGGACTCATGCTGGGTGATCTGTGTGGTCAAATGATTAACTCCAATTCTCCAGAATGTTTTTCAAACCAGGCGCGAACAACCGTGGCCCGGTGACAATTACATCGTTTTTTGCGAACAAGAATACCAAGAGTGGCTGGAAATGGTTCAAAAATGATTCAAATGGCTCTGAGCACTATGGGACCTAACATCTGAGGTCATCAGTCCCCTAGAACTTAGAACTACTTAAACCTAACTAACCTAAGGACAACACACACATCCATGCCCGAGGCAGGATTCGAACCTGCGACTGCGGCGGTCGCGTGGTTCCAGACTGTAGCGCCTAGAGCCGCTCGGCAAACACCGACCGGCCTGCAAATGGTCTCCAAGTAGCCGAACATGACAATCTGCAGTCAATAATCGTTTCAATTGGACCAGAGGACCCATTCGATTCCATGTAAACGCAGACCACACCACATAGCTTGCACAGTGTCTTGTTGACAATTTGGGTCCATGGCTTCATGGTGTTTGAGCCACACTCGAATCCTGCCATCAGCTCTTACCAACTGAAATCGGGACTCATCCGACTGGGCCATGGTTCCCAGTTGTGTAGGGTCCGACCGATATGGTCACGAGCTAACGAGCTAAGGAGAGGCACTGCAGGCGATGTCGTGCTGTTAGCATAGGCACTCGCGTCCGTCCTCTGTTGCCATAGCCCATTAATGGCAAATTTCACAACACTGTCCTAACGGATACGTTCGTCGTATGTTCCGCATTGATTTCTGCGGTTATTTCACGCAGTGTTGCTTGTTTGTAAACACTGACAACTCTACTTAAACGCTGCTGCTCTCTGTTATAAAGTGAAGGCCGTCGGCCACTGCGTTGTCTGTTGTGAAAGGTAATGCCTTAAAATTGGTATTCGCGGCACGCTCTTGACACTGTGGATCTCGGAATATTGAATTCTCTAACGATTTCAGAAATGGAATGTTCCCTGTGTCTAGCTCCAACTACCAGTCTGCGTTCAAAATCTATTAATTCCCGTGGTGCGGTCATAATCACGTCGGAAACCTTTCACGTGAATCACCTAAGTACAAAAGACAGCTCAGCCAATGCACTGCCCTTTTATCCCTTGTGCACGCGATACTACCGTCATCTCGGTATGCACATATCGCTATTCCACGACTTTTGTTAGTGTATAGTACACACGCAAAGGAGGTTACCTGCAAAATCTTCGTTCGATCGATACTTGAGTAGTGTCCATTCGTCTACAATCGATGCCAGATAGGCAATACGGAAGATACAAAGAAAAATGGCGTGTTTCGACACGAGTTCGCTTAGTAAACACAAAAGTAACGTGAAGAGGTTAATCCAACTCCAGCGGTAGATTCTGTAAGACAGACGTCGTGCACCACGTTGCGATTTACTGTAAAAATTCCGAGAGTGTCGGTGACAAGAAGGAGTCAATCAATATATTGCTCCACTGATGAGCAAAAACATCACGACCACCTGCTTAATAGCATGTTGTTCACCTTTGGAAGTCAATACAACAGCGATTCTGCGTGCCACGGATTCGACAGGTCCTTGGTAGGTTTTGGGAGGTATTTGGCAGCAGATGTCTGCGCACAAATCATATAGCTTCCGTAAATTACACGCCGATGTTGGAATCCGATAAGGCGATTTTGGTCATCGAGACTTCAACGATCTTTATTATCCTCCTCCAACCACTACAGCACAACTCTGGCGCTGCGATACGGACAGTTATCCTACTGGAAGATGCCATTGCTGTTAGAGAAGATATCAAGGATGAAAGGATGTAGGTGGTCCGAAATAATGTTCACGTAGTCATCAGCTGTTATGGTGCCGTAGATTACGACCACAGTTCCCATGGAAGGCCAGGCGAATGCATCTGTGGCATGGTGCATGTTCCGAGCACTCGTTCGCCTCAGTAACGGTGTAGCCGGCCACGACTATTGACCTTGTGTAACATGAAACATGAGTCATCTGACCAGACTTCATATTTCCATTGGTCCCCGGTCCAGTCTCGATGGCCACATGCCAGCTGCAATAGTAATCGATGATATTATTGGGTCAAATTGGGAACAAGTAGGAGTCGTCTACTGCAGTATCTTCAACAACGTGCTCGCAACAGTGTGCTCCGAAACACGCGTGCCTGCACCAGGATTGTACTGTGGTGTCTGATCTTCCACAGATTGCCGACTATATTTCTTTACAGAATGGGGGGGGGGGGGTTGTCCTAACTCCATGTCGTAATCGACGGCACCATAAAAGCTATTGACTACGTGAACATTATTTCGGACCACCTACATCTTTTCGTGCGTGATTTGGGGGAGGATAATAGTGAACGTTGAGTTCTGTGATGAGGTATGGACGTCCAACACTTTGTCGTTTATTCAAGAGGTATTGATATATACTCAAGACCATTTCACGCGAACAGCCAACCACTTTCGCCGTTTCCGAGATGTTCGTTACTATGGTATAAATCGAATAGCATGTTAGTGGTTTAAGTCGTACCTATAGAATAGGAAACAAAAAGGTTCTTTACATGGGTTTAGTGATTTAAATAAGTTTGTCGCTTCATCTAACTGGGGTGAAATTACATTAGGTGTTCCACAAGGTTCAATCATGGGTCCCCTTGTGTTCTTGATATACGTGAACAACCTCCCTTCTTATCTGAAACAAGAAGCTGAACTGACACTGTTTGCATCATTATTAATCCAGTAAAAGAAACTACAATTGAAAACGATACAAATAAGGTCTTTGGAAAAGTCATTAGTTGGTTTTGGGCAAATGGCCTTGCACTAAACTTTGAAAAAACACAGTACATCCAATTTTATGCTGAAAAAAAGTACAGTTCCTTCAGTAAATATAACACATCTACAGAAGTCAGTAGACAGGATAGAACATACTAAGTTTTTGGGTGTACATATAGATGAGAATCTTAATTGGAAAATTCATATTTTGGAACTTCTAAAACGATTAGGTTCAGCAACTTTTGCAATTAGAATAATTGCCAATTTTGAAGATATAGAAATTAGTAAGCTAACATACTTTGCATACTTTCACTCTATGATGTCATACGGAGTAATATTTTGGGGTAACTCAACACTTAGACAAAAAGTATTCACTGCTCAAAAGAAAGTAGTTAGAATAATGTGTGGGGTTCATAGTCGCACATCTTGTAGGCATCTTTTTAAAAGATTGGGAATTCTTCCAACAGCCTCACAGTACATTGACTCACTAATGAAATTTGTTCTCAACAACATGGACCAATTTAAAATCAACAGTGAAATTCATGATTGTAGTACCAGAAAAAAGAAAGACACTATCCTTTACTCAACCCATGTTTGGCACAGAGAGGGGTAAAATTTTTTGACAAATTACCAGATGAAATAAAATGTCCGAGAGACAGCAGTAATAGCTTAAAAAATAAATTGAAATCATATCTCCTTGAGAACTCCTTCTATACCACAGATAAACTCTTGAATAAGAATAAATACATCTATAAATACAGTATATGCATGTTGTGCCATTTAAGGGAATGGGGTAAATAAGAGAAATATTAATCATTAACACTGTACTGAATATATATATATATATATATATATATATATATATATATATATAATCTTGTTTCATATGTGCATTTCTTGTGCAGTTGACACGTTCCACATCATTGATCAATGGAACACTCTACCAACTAACTAACTAACTACAGAGCCCTATCAATCTGTCCTTTGTCAGAATCTCTTGTATCAGTAGATTTCTCCATTTTCAGCCCGTATCGTCATTAGAATGATTCCCTATTTATCTCTCCCCAACTTATTTACTAGTGTCTTTCAGTAATCAATGCCCTATTTTTTATTATAGGTTTTTCAAACTTGATATTTCTCTGCAATTGAGGGAAACTTCGTACATTTCTGCCAAGTGACAGACTCGTAGTGAACCATAAAAATGGTATCTGCATACGACACTCAGAATTCATAAACGTTTGTGTGTAGTGTATGATAATGACACGGTTGATGGAAGTACTGTTGGCCAATGAGTATAGAGAGTAAGCGTCAGGAAGTGCACAAGTTGAGCTTCATGATGAGTCATGTTCGGGTCATCTGTCACAGCAAGTGTTCCCAACATGGTGATTCGTGTAGGAGCCACTATTCGTGCAGAAGGCGCATCGCAACTCGTTGGCTGATTCTGCCGCTATCGGTGAGCACTGCAAATACGTGTGAAATGACTGGAACTCTTTGAAATTCAAAGATTTGGTCACGATAGATTCTAAGAATGCTCTCGACAGACCACAAGTTCCAAGATAAAGCCATTTTCCTGAACTTTTGGAGTAGTTCGAGGCCAGTGGTGATGTCTTTCTGTCACGGGTTGTTAGAGCTGATTAAACACAGGTGCATCACTTGGAGTCAGAAAAAAAATGCAGTCACTGGAGTGGCACCACTCGCAAACAACAAATAAGAAAAATTCAAGGCAGCTCCCTCTGCTGACAGTTTTTTTTGGATAGTGACGGTGTCATTCTCGTGGATGTGTTACCAAAATGGTTACTCATTGACTCAGATGCATATGTGAAGACTCTGAACAAACTCAAGAACCTTTTGCGACGTGTCTGGTGTGAGAAGAATCCGAAATAAACCTTTCTCCAACACCATAATGCAAGCTAACAAATTAAGTCTCAGAATCTGGAAACTCATCGCTAAACTGGGTTGGACATCATTCACTTATCCACCCTATAAACCACACCAGGTCCCCTAGGACTTTCATTTGTTTGGGACACTTAAATATTCTCTACGTGGGACACGCTTTGAAGATTATGGGAGTGTAGTCATGCGGTGCAAGCATGGGTACGAGCACTGGACAAGAAATTTTACTAAAATGCACACTCTAACACAACGCACAATGCTGGCCGAACGTTATAGAGAGTCTAGAAAAATAGTATTTAAAGAAATATTGACGGATATTATCAGCAAATTATAACTCTTAAGAATAAATATTGTTCAAAAATGGTCCAAATGGCTCTAAGCACTATGGGACTTAACATCTGAGGTTATCAGTCCCCTAGACTTAGAACTACTTAAACGTAACTAACGTAAGGACATCACACACATCCATGACCGAGGCAGGATTCGAACCTGCGACAGTAGCAGGCACGCGGTTCCGAACTGAAGCGCCTAGAACAGCTCGGCCACAGCGGTCGGCAGTAAATACTGTCCGAGAAAAAAAGTAACGGGGCATTGTTTATTGAACGACGCTCGTACTGTCCGCCGGCCGGAGTGGCCGAGCGGTTCTAGGCGCTTCAGTCTAGAACCGTGCGACCGCTACGGTCGCAGGTTCGAATCCTGCCTCGGGCATGGATGTGTCTGATGTCCTTAGGTTAGTTAGGTTTAAGTAGTTCTAAGTTCTAGGGGACTGATGACCTCAGATGTTGAGTCCCATAGCGCTCAGAGCCATTTGAATCATTTTTCGTACTGTCCCGGTAAACATCAGCGAGCAGCTCTTGCGGTGGAGAAGTGGCCTTTCCCGAAAGACCGCTACAACTGCCGTACAGGGCGACTAATAATTAATCAGTTTCTTGTCTTGCAGTGCAGCTTGCGGATATTTACGTACATTCTGTTTCTTCCGTTAGTTATTCATTGTGCAGTTGCTTTAATGTGACCATCTTTCCAAAAACCATCTTTCGCAGTGCGGACCGCTGCGAAACGTGCAGGAAGAGTGTCAGTGAGGTTCTGGAAGGTACCGACAGGTATGTGGAGCCACGCCGACTACAGTTACGTGGCCAGATGGGCTACGTTTCTCAATTGAGGATCTATGGCGCAAACAGCCCATTCGGGTCGTCCCACAGATTTTCGATTTGGTTTAAATCCCAGTAGTCTGGTCGTCAGGGGAGTACAGCAAACTCATCCTGGTGTTCTCCGAACCACTCACGTACAAAACGAGCTGCGTGACACGTTACATTGTTCCGCTGATAGATGCCATTGTGCCGAGCAAAGACAAACTGCTTGTAGGGGTGGACATGGTCCCCAAGTATAGATGCATACGTGTGTTGACCCATTGTGCCTTGCAGAATGACTACATCGCCCACGGAATGGCACTGAAACATTTCGCAGACCACAACTCTCCCTCGGTATTTATTTTAAGACGTTACACGCCGTACTCGTCATCTGTCCGATGGAGCATAAAACGTGATTCATCTGAAAAGGCCACCTGTCGCCACTCATGGACGTCCAGTTGTGGTAGTGGCGTGCAAATTCCAGCCTTCGTCGCCGATGAACAGCAGGCAGCCTGCGTGCAGGAACCAGGCTTCTATTGCGGAGGCAGATGCGGAGCAACGTTCGCTAAACGATCTTTGAGGAGACATTGTTGGTAGCCTCGTGATTCATCTGGGCGGTCAGTTGCTCATCAGTTGCACGTTTATTCGCCTGTACACATCACCGCAGCTATCGTTTACCCAGTCATCTATGGCCGTGGTGGGCCACAGTTGCCTCGGCGCCAGTTTTGGATAGCGCCATTTTGCCATGCACGGTATACTGTAACCACAGTGGCACGTGAACATCTTACCAAATTCGACCTTTCGGAAATGCTTCCATCCCTGAACCGGTAGCCAATGATCATGCCGTTTTGTTGGACGTCGGGTAAATCGCTCCGTTTCCGCAGTGTTCTCTGACCCCCCCCCGACACGCTTTATATACCCTCCATTGCTAGTGCAGCTACCTACCGTCCGTGAGTGGTTATGGCAAGTTGACGTCGAACAAAGGCAGTGGTTACATTAAAGTGACTAGGTCGTGTATAAGTTACTAATTTCTGTTTTCCGTATAGTGTTAACGCATTTAGTATAAACTAATATTCCTGGACCATGTCTGCGCATTGCATCATTACTGATTCAAATGGCGCGTTGCGGAAGTGTCGTTCTAACCAGCGTCGTTGTGAAGCAGCCTGTGGGTGCTCCTTATGACGTAGTGGGATGGGACTCGCCTGTCAGTATTCACTTGACCTATAGATTTTTCCTAAAGCCGGAATTTCTAGCATCAGGAATTTTGCGACACGTAGCCGGCTTATGCGTCGTCCCCTCGACAGTGACATAATAGTGAAGGTGTTACCGTACAGATCGCAATGTGTAGTGCGCCAGCGCTTCATGTCAGGAGTGACAGGTCAACTGGTCCTGGACTAGGCTTATACGATGTACACAACGTTATAGGAAAGCAATGCTGCAAGGCAGGTAAAGTTCATGTGGAAAACGGCTGCGAAGTGTGCTAAAAAGCTACAAGCGCGTTTCAGTGCTAGCGAAAACGAACTGTTAAATTTCTGCTGCGTAAAAAAACATATTGATAACTGTTTTTCTGCGCTTCGCGTTCGTCTGGAGAAAACCAAGGAGATTCTTTTTCTTATCTCCTAAGCGACTACGCTGTCCATCAATAGTGTACGATATGTTATCACTTCTGTTAAACTAACAACACTTTGCGTGAACACTCTACTCAGACGGTATGTGCAGTGTGAATACTTGATGCGCTTGGTGTTTCATTTTCTGGGAAAACACAGATGCGCAACGTATTTACGTTTCACGTCCCTGCAGAAGCCAAATGCTCTGTCCCCACCTAGCGCGTCGCAAAATTCCTCGTGCAAGGAAAACCCGAATTTATCAAGTGACGTGCCCGCAACGCCACCAGGCAAAATTCAGGTTTGCGGTGGGAAATGAACATAATGTTTTGCCTCGTCAGTGCATATCCTGCGAGAAACTATGAAGATGAAGTCAGAGAGATTCTTGCTCATACGGAGGCCTACTAGGAGTTGCTCTTGACGTGCACCGTGTTCGACGGGGGAGAGGTGAAGTGACACTGGTACACGATGTACCCTTCTCCACACACCACAAGAGCCCAGTGGAGTATAAGTGAGGTGCCTAGTAGCAAAGACGGCCTTGCATACCTTAAGAGCTCTGGCCACTCACTCAATAAAGGAGACGCTTTTCACAGTAGCGAAAATGGATAAGTGCTCATAGCTCCTCAGGTATGCATTTTAGAGCTCATGTTTGCTGGAATTTTTCCCTTGTTTTGGTCCATACTACCACCTCTGAAAGTTGCCTACCTTATAATCTTAGCAACAACAATATCAGTACATGTATTTCACTGTCAGAGGTATCAGAACGGTTTTCGCTTATAACTTTCGAATCGTTCGTTTCCGGTACTAGGACCCTTGCCTCAAATAGATACATTTATCCTTCTCCATCATCCTAGGAAGTTTTTACTATCATAACGGAATCATCCTGTATACACATACATACACAGGTGTCGGCGCCTCTAACTTTGACTCTCTGTAGCGTCATTGGGTGACGTTTCCGGGTATGGGTTCGTATGTAAAACTTGATCAACTAAGTCCCGTCTACAATCTCTAGAAGTGTGTAGCGTGAATTGTGAATCACCCTGCGAATCTCACAGGCTTCCTAATACACGATAGCACAGCAATAGCATTAATCAACGTGACTGACGACATCAAACGTACCGCAGACGGACGTGAAGGGACCAATTTAATTTTATTTCAGCAGGCTTTTGTTACTATCACCTTCGACATATTACTTATAAAACAAAACAACCGAATTTCTCAGACAGTGCCATACTGTGGTTTGACAGTTGCCGTAAAAACTGATCTCAGTATGTCATCTACAGATGGCAGAAGTTGTCATGGAAACATGTGCTCTCTGGACTTTGACATGTAAGGAGTACTGCTGTCTTTGACGTCATAACGTATCGATATTCTACTCCTCACTTATCGCTGGCTTCTCGAACTTTCGGAGCGAGCGCGCCTTTTCTATGAGGGAGTATTGTCTTGCCGTATAATGACAACAATGTTCCCAGCCCCAGTGCTAGTGGTCACGCGCTGTCTTGGCGTCTGGAGATGAGTCGGTGTTGAGTAAGTAATGTGCAGAATTTGGTGAAAGTGGAATTAATAGTTGAATGTGTTACATTGGTTCGGAGAAGAAAAGTGTTTTAGTAATTCATTTATTACACAGGAAGGCGCGGAGGATTAGTTAAGAGATTTATGATTGATACAGTGTCGTGTTTGAGTATCAGTAATTGTCATGGAGAAACAGATTGTAAGTAGAAAGTAGCCGATCGATGTAGCCGAGCTGTTCTAGGCGCTTCAGTTCGGAACCGCGCTGCTGCTACGGTCGCAGGTTTGAATCCTGCCTCGGGCATGGATGTGTGTGATGTCTTTAGGTTAGTTAGGTTTATGTAGTTCTAAGTCTAGGGGACTGATGACTTCAGATGTTAAGTCCCATAGTGCTTAGAGCCATTTGAACCATTTTTGAAGTAGAACGTAAAGGAAAAGACTTCCTTGATCAGTCATTATCCGTTTAGTTAATGTGTAAGCACAATGTAACAACGGTTGCTTCGGTGTGAATGCGAAACAAACATAATTGTGAAAGGAGACTAGGCCGCGCGGAGTGGCCGTGCGGTTTGAAGCGCCGTGTCACTGACTGCGTGGCCCCTCCTGCCGGAGGTTCGAGTCCTCCCTTGGACATGGGTGTGTGTGTTGTTCTTAGCGTAAGTTAGTTTAAGTTAGGTTAAGTACTGTGTAAGTCTAGGGACGGATGACCTCAGCAGTTTGGTCCCTTAAGAACTCTCACACACACACACACACACACATATTGAACATTTTTTTAAAGGAGACTAGATGAACGTGGGCATTGTTACGGAAGTGTGTTCGTGCTAAAAGGACAATAAACTAAAGTATTTGGACATATACTGTTATCATTTTAAAGTGAAATTTTTCATTCTTTGGTGAAGTAACTAACGTTAATTATAAGAGACACGTATTTGTGTTAGGAACATAGTCAGGTTATTTTCGTAACGAAGTGTGTTCTCTATGTACGGTAAGTCTCCGATACTTGAGTCTGATAGTCCGACAGCAGCAAAAAATAAACAAGAAAAGACAATAACGGGAAACACTAAGGAATTAAAAACGTTAGCGTAATATACGTCACCTAGTTTTCAAAAAATGGTTCAAATGTCTGTAAGCACTATAGAACTTAACATCTGAGTTCATCAGTACCCTAGACTTAGAACTACTTAAGCCTAACTAACCTAAGACATCAAACACATCCATGCCGGAGGCAGGATTCGAACCTACGACCGTAGCAGCAGCGCGGTTCTGGACTGAAGCGCCTAGAACCGCTCGGCCACAGCGGCCGGCATGCGCTGACCACTGCGTCATCCGGACACAGAGGTCACCACACCCGTACGGATTACCCTAGCACGCCTCCCGTCAGACTCAAATTCTCAACTTACACTACACACTAGTGACGTATTACCCCTGTTCATTAGCCTCATTACTCGCCGTAATTATGTATGTGGTGTTCAGACGTGCCCAAAAGAACAGATGCCACGTGTGTTAATTACGGGGATGACGGCAAATGATACTTGTAGAGCATATGCACACCAAGCTCAAATTTGTACGGGATTCGGCGATATGCCACGAGTAATGAGGCTAATGAGCAGGGTACTACATCAGTAGTGCGTGGTGTAAATTGGATATTTGGGTCTGGCTTGCTCAGGTAGTTTATGCGGTTCCGGTGACCGAGACCCTCGTTGGAATCTTGGTCCGCTACAAATTTTCAACTTGCCCCACTGATATAAATCAATGCCCATTGGCAGCCAATGTCTCTAATTCCTTTTTATCTTCATTATGGTATCTGGAGGATCAAAATGCCCTCTCTTCTTTCGGACATGTCGGTAAGCACATAGGTGTTTAGTTATTTGTGCCGTTGCTTTTTTTGTATTTTAATTTTATTTCATTTATGATACAAGCACCTAAATGTTAACGACATCCAGTTGTGTTCAAGCGCCAGCCCTAAAATAATTGCTTGCACCGTATCATTTTACCTATGGGTACCAAACCTGAGCCTTAAACTAAATATTAAGAAGCCTAAGGTGATACTAATATCACAAAGAAAGTTGATAAGCCATATTTCCTTTCCGAAAAAAGAGAAATTTGTTAATATAGATTATAAATTGAAGTGTTTCTAAGTGTTTTCTGGAGGTATTTGTATTTAGTGTAGCCTTGAACGGAAGTAAAACGTGGACGATAAACAGTTCAGATAAGAAGAGAATAGAAGCGTCTGAAATCTGGTGCTACAGAAGAACACCAAAGGTTATACAGATAGATTGAATAACTAATGAAGATGTAATTAATGTAACGGGTGGAAAAAGTAATTTGTGACAGAAATAGACTAAAGAAATGAATCGGTTGGTACATATTAAGGAATAAGAGATCATTAATTTAGCAATGGAAGAAAGTGTGTGTGGGTGTGGGGAGAGTGGGGGGCGGGGTGGGGAAGGGGGGATTGGGGATAAGAGCTGTAGAAGGACACCAAGGTTGGAGCACAGTAAGTGGGTTCAGATGGATGTCGGCTGAAGCAATTACGCAGAGATAAAGAGGTTGTTACAGATTATGTTAACTTGGAGACCTGCAACAAACCAGTATCCGGACTGAAGACCTGAACAACACGTCACTACAATATACAACAAGGAATTAGTATTACTTTTAGCACTGAAAAATGATTGCTGTTGTTTTTCTGTTTCTGAAAATACGACATAAATGGAAAAAGATTGCATCAGCTGCCGAGTGCCGATCACGTACTCCTTTTCTTCCATACTAACGTCTAAAAGCATCTCAAGCAGAAGACGAAGCTACCATATTTAAGAACTACGACTTACTGATACGGACTAAATGAAGTATTTCGCCTTGGTTCACCACACGCACAAACTGGAAAGCATCAATACTAAAGTTTGACCTCTCCTGGTACGTTCTTGTTATGGCCTACGCGCTTCATAGTAATCTCTGAAGAACATTCAGTACCCCCCCCCCCCCCCTTTTTTTTTCTTGAACAGCCCATTCTCCTATGTGTGAGTTGCCTCTGTTCTGTGGTCTTACGTAACCAAATTGCATATTTCATACGTTTCAGTGCACTCATCAAAGTGACATGGTCTGCCACAGAACCAATGTTCTACACAACTGTGCGAATACAAATTGAATCCACACAATGTACGTCAGAGATTAATAGCTAAACAAGAATACGTATAGGCTACACTCCTGTGGCCCCACAGCCATACTTAACGAATGGCCCCCATATCAAGAGAAATAATTACTAATTGCCATCGCCTAGTACTCTTAGCAGTGAAACAATATTTAATTTTATTGGTACCAATATCTATGTAATGCAGCGATGCATGAAACTTATAACAGACATTGAGATAAAAATAACGCAAAAATAATCCTGTTAGAGTACTACAAAAGGACATGTACGAGTGTGAAATGCTGTCTTGTTATCTTGCTCTCTTGTTATCTTGTGCTCTTGCTCTCTTGTTCTCTTGCCATTAGGTCTTGGATGAAATTAGCTCTTTGTCGCTCAGATGTATTAATAAATGTGACCCTGATTTACGTGTGTGTAGACTGAACGTTCATTAAAAACATAAAAAGGAAATTGCGTAGTACGAATGCGTTATTTGAAGATCCTCCTTCATTCTAGATAGAAGAACAAAGTGGATTTCATTCATTTAAAGTGAGAAACTTGAATTCAGAGGTCTATAGTTTTGTTCCCGGTTATTCAAAAAACCATTTTGTGTGGAATTACTGTTTGCGTGTTACATTAATTAGAACTTGCAGTCATTTGTTTTTATCGAAATCCGATAATTTTTCTGAGTGCTTCATTTTTTTTTCAAAACCAGTAAAATACCAAACGAATTTCTTCCAAGCTAACTGTGAACCGAACCTATTTTAAAGTTTCAAAAGTAAATAAGAATTAACAGTATTATTATCATTCTTCATTTTTACGAAAGTATTTCAGATTAAACTAAAGAATGTCAGCCTCCAGTTTGTTTATGACGTTACCGCCAAGATAAAGTTTTCAGAATAATTTCACATAACAGTTCTTGCGCTTGAATACCAGATGTAGAGTAAGACGCAAATTTCACGTAATTACAGGCGATATTATTATACTCTGCAAGCCTCTTCTACTCTGCATAGCTATTACAAGCTACAGCCATAGTAATCTTCTCGTTGTTCTCAAGCATAGATCTACAATCACAATTTTTGCCTCCCCCATCTCCTCCCGTTAGCAAACTGAGGATTCCTTGATGCTTCAGGATGCGTCCTATTTATTTATTTAATCGTATGGTGATTTTATACAATATACAGTTGACATAAGGCAAATGATTTTGTACAAGATACATATGATATTAGACAAGATTAAACCATAAAGTCCGTGTTTTTCAACCAGTTAATTAACCGATACCTTCTTTTAGTCACGTCGTTCCATAATTTTTTTTTTCTTTCCAATTCTATTCTGTATATCTTCATCGGTTATTCGATCTAACAATCTAATATTCGGAGTTCTTCTGTAGTACCACATTTTAAAAGAATATTTTCTTCTACTCTTGTTGGAACTGTTTAACGTTCACTTTTCGTACAAGGCTACACTCCAGACAAATACGTCCAGAGAAGACTTCTTAGTACTTAAATATACATTCGACGTTGACAGTTTCTCTTTATCTTCTTACTGCCAGTATACAGTTTATATCCTCTCTGCTTTTGGTTTATTTTTGTTGATATTCATCTTATGGCCTTTTTGCATGAGCCTACGAACTCAATAATGGAAAAGCAATCACATCACAAAAAACAAAAACAAAAAACATTCTCCAATCCCACTTCTAGGTAATATTTTATATCAGACTGCCAATGTCTTCAAACGAAAAGGTGTAAACATATCCTTTACCACAGACAACAAGATTGGACAGAAGTTACCTCACAACAAATGGTTCAAATGGCTCTGAGCACTATGGGACTTAACTTCTGAGGTCATCAGTCCCCTAGAACTTAGAACTACTTAAACCTAACTAACCTAAGGACATCACACACATCCATGCCCGAGGCCGGATTCGAACCTGCCACCGTAGCGGTCGCGCGGTTCCAGACTGTAGCTCCTAGAACCGCTCGGCAACTCCGGCCGCCTTACCTCACAACAGCAACACACGAAATTCATGTCATCACACAGGTGTGTACAAAATTGAATGTTTGGACTGTGACTGCTTCTACATAGACCAGACAGATAAGTTATTTGAGATTAGCTTCAAAGCATACATGGCAGCACTAAAAAACAAAAAATACCACACATCGGCAATAGCCACCCACCTGCATGTAACAAAACACCATGTTAGCAACACAAGTATCAACATCCTACACATCCAACGTAAAGGCAAAAAAATTAGACATCCTTGAAGCACTCCTAATGTACAAACACCAAACAAAGCAACCTGTATCCATCTTATATGACACAAATGACAATATTTACAACAGTATTATTCCTGTTTTCAGCGACTGCTAACGTTATTAAATTTTCAGCGTACATACACACACAAACACACACACACATACACACACACACGTACACGCCTGCCTTAATATTTACCATAAATATTTAGTTACGTTACCATGACATTCTCCAGATGTGCGGTGGATTGACCTCATTTACAAATATACCATCACACTTACAGCTTGTAACCCTGTCAGCTTGAAACTATATGTACATCAACTAATGGCACAAACTGTACATCTAGCTGCATATTATAGAGCATTAGCCAATGTATTACCCCAACCTTTAGTTAGTTGTTGCATGTAAGACATGTAACATAAGAACCCACTGCTCTGGAAAGTTTGCTTTCATCCAGTCACTCCTTCCACTCTCTCTCTCCCTCTCTCTTTCTCTCTCTCTTCCTTTCCCTCTTCCTCCCACCTTTCATCCCTATCTCTGACTCCCAGCAAAAATTGTTATTTATGTATAATTTTATCAATGTAGCCAACGTAATTATTGTACTTAAAGTTTGTAACATGTAACCTGATTATCTAAACGTGTATGAAATTTAAGCTATATGAACTTCACGAAATCGAATTTATATACCATCTGAAATATTTATTCCAACGCATGGATTCAACTCCTTAAAACAAAGATCTCCAAAATCCTTTAAAACTTATTCCTTAATAACGTTGTTATGATGTATATTCCTTGTACTGTGTGATAATGTTTCTCTTTTGCTATATGATCCTTGCACCTAATAGTTTCCAGACGCCATCTTTGTTTACAAAATATGACAGTATATATGTGATGTGTTGCGACAGTGCAAGGAACCTGTGACCATTAGAAGTATTCTAGTTTACTATTTTATTTTTACCGTTAGATATACGTTTAGTTTTTTGAAAAAAAAAAAACCAAAATCATGTTCTGAAAGAGTGTTTTGTTTCTCCGTTAGACAGCCTCAGACGTTCCATCAATAATCGTAACAAAACACACACATATGTCATACTAACGAACGTAAATCCACGTGATGATGGAGGTTTAAACCTTTGAAACGAGTCGTGGAGATAAATAAATAGTGACAGCCAACAGTAAAGTTGTTGTTTCATTCGAAATCTATTCAACTACTGTTCCAAATCCTTTGCCATATACAGTATCATTGGCAAATACCGAGGTTCTTATTTCCTCTTGAAGAACTTTAGTTGTACCTACAAATTTTTCCTTAGTTTTCTTCTTTGCTATCTCACTGTATAGACTGAATAACGTTGGATATAGTCTAAAGTCCTGTCTCATTCCCTTCTCAGCCTGATTGTTGATTTTAACACACCATTCGACGAGGGTCGTATACGCACTTAGTCCTTTCACCGAGGGACCATAAGCGATCCTTCATCTGAGCTAGCTCCCAAAGGGCAAGGCACAACTGAACCTCTCGCTTCATGGGCGTCGTTAAGAAATGGTCCCTCGAGAGATCCCATTTGGCTCCCCCCTCCCCTCCTTTCCCCGGAATGGTGTAAGAATGGCTGCGTTACTGCGGCAGACACGGGAAGCCACTTTGGCGTGAGGCGTGCGGCAGGTTATGGCGAGCCGCGTGGCCGCACATCGATCTCGGCCTCGTTGCCGTTCGGGAAATGAAACTACCGCCGTGCCCACGCCCACTCCGCCGCTTCTGCGACACGCTTCCTGCCCCACAGCTGTTGACGCAGGCTTCGCTGCCCATTGTTTCACGTGCACCAGTAGTTTACAACCTGTCTTAGCACACCAGTAAATCCCCAATTCTTTAAGGACTCCATCTCCCGTATATAAAACAGCTTGAAACATCTGATTACCTTACGTATAAGTTAATGCGTGAAATATTTCATTTTAAGCATCTAAGCGAGCAAAAGATTATGAAGAGTTTGAAATTATGCTTAAAGTTTGTTGGAAGTCAGTAAATACTACCATTACACTACTGGCCATTAAAATTGCTGCACCACGAAGATGACGTGCTACAGACGCGAAATTTAATAGACAGGAAGAAGATGCAGTCATATGCAAATGATTAGCTTTACAGAGCATTCACACAAGGTTGGCGCCGCTGGCGACACCTACAACGTGATGACATGAGGAAAGTTTCAAACCGATTTCTCATACACAAACAGCAGTTGACCGGCATTGCCTGGTGAAACGTTGTTATGATGCCTCGTGTAAAGAGGAGAAATGCGTACCATCACGTTTCCGACTTTGATAAACGTCGGATTGTAGCCTGTCGCGATTGCGGTTTATCGTATCTCGACAATGCTGCTCGCGTTGGTCGAGATCCAATGACTTTTAGCAGAATATGGAATCGGTGGGTTCAGGAGGGTAATACGGAACGCCGTGCTGGATCCCAACGGCCTCGTATCACTAGGAGTCGAGATGACAGGCATCTCATCCGAATGCCTGTAACGGATCGTGCAGCCACGTCTCGATCTCTGAGTCAACAGATGGGGACGTTTGCAAGACAACAACCATCTGCATGAAGAGTTCGACGACGTTTGCAGCAGCATGGACTACCTTCAAGCTGCACCACAGAGAGGAGCGCCTGCGATGGTGTACTCAACGACGAACCTGGGTGCACTCATGGCAAAACGTGATTTTTTCGGATGAATCCAGGTTCTGTTTACAGCATCATGATGGTCGCATCCGTGTTTGGCGACATCGCGGTGAACGCACATTGGAAGCGTGTATTCGTCATCGCCATACTGGCGTACCACCCTGCGTGATGGTATGGGGTGCCATTGGTTACACTTCTCGGTCACCTCTTGTTCGCATTGACGGCACTTTGAACAGTGGACGATACATTTCAGATGTGTTACGACCCGTGGCTCTACCCTTCATTCTTTCCCTGTGAAACCCTACATTTCAGCAGGATAATGCACAACGGCATGTTGCAGGTCCTAAACAGGCTTTTGTGGATACAGAAAATTTTCAACTGCTGCCTTGGCCAGCACATTCCCTAGATCTCTCACCAATTGAAAACATCTGGTCAGTGGTGGCCGAGCAACTGGCTCGTCGCAATACGCCAGTCACTACTCTTGATGAACTGTGGTATGGTGTTGAAGCTGCATGGGCAGCTGTACCTGTACACGCCAACTAAGCTCTGTTTGACTCAATGCCCAGGCGTGTAAAGGCCGTTATTACGGCCAGAGGTGGTTGTTCTGGGTACTGAATTCTCAGGATCTATGCACCCAAATTGCGTGAAAATGTAACCACATGTCAGATCTAGTACAATATATTTGTCTAGTGAATACCCGTTTATCATCTGCATTTCTTCTTAGTGTAGCAATTTTAATGGCCAACAGTGTATGAAACACTCCATGGACATAGACCGGGTAATTTGCTGTATATCTCAAGAAAAACACAAATTTTTCTCACATATAAATGTTTATGACGTCGTATCTTCTGAAGTATGTGTCGCGCAACGATAAAGGTTTGCAGGTACATTAAGTAATGTACGAGTATGTATGACGTGATAACCCTTTGTTCGGTGTGGGGCGGCGGAGAGGTGAAGTGGACTGCGGTAGCCGTCGTGGGGTTGTGGACCACTGCGGCTGCGGCGGGGACGGAGCCTCTCCGTCGTTTATAGGCCCCCGGTTAACATACAATACAATACAATGTATGACGTGAGTTTAATATGTAACGCAACGCTTTTTTTTTCTCGGCCAATTTCGATTGAAGAAATGCGGAATTTGTTATGAGACATCGTTGAATATTCTCAATTCAGCACCTATAGTTTCATGAAGCTCCAACAGGTGGCGACGCTATGCGTAGCCTTCAAAATGGAGATGCGTTACAAGCAGAGAGCTGTCACTGAGGTTCTTTGGAGGAAGACCAGAGTGTCACAGATATTCATAGGCGCTGCAGAATATATACGGAGACTTGGTAGTGAACAGAAGCACGGGGAGTCGTTGGGCGAGGTGCCTGTCATCATCGCAAACAAGATCACGCAAACCTATCCGATTTCGTGCGTGCTGGCTGGTCGCAAGCAGCTGTGTTTTCTACAATGTTGGAATGTGCGGACATTTTCATTCTAGGTGATCGACGGATCACAGCAAAACACCTCGCTGCACAACTGGACGTCTGTGTTGGTAGTGCTGACACACTTGTCCCCCAGTTTGGGTTCTCAAAGGTGTGTGTGTGTCTGCTGAGGTCCTCACTGTGCAAATGAAGACCATTAAGAGCAACGAAGGACTATCTGTGTGGAATTGCTCCCGCGTTACGAGGCTTATCGTGACAATTTTTTACCGAACATCGTCACAGGCAATGAAAAATGGGTTCATCAGTTCGAACTGGTAAAAAAGCGGCAATCTATGGAGTGGCGCCACACCACCGCTACTCCGAAGAAAAAGTTCGAAGCCACACCATCAGCCAGTAAAACCATTGCGACGGTCTTCTAGAACCCTTTGATGTCCTCCTTTATGGGGCAACAATCAACTCTGAACTGTATTGTGCTGTCTTCAGGAAGCAAACGACATTCTCTTTCTCCATGACAACGCAAGGCCTCACACAAATCTGCGTACCCGAGAGGAGCTCACAAAACTTTTTGGACTGTTCTTCCTCATGCACCCTACAGCCCGGATCTCGCACCTTCCGACTTCCATCTGTTTGGACCAATGCAGAATGCACTCCACGTGAAGCAATACGTGGATGATGGGTAGGTTATTGATGCAACAAGACACTGGCTCCGACGTCGACCAGTAGAGTGGTACCATGAGGACATGCGTAAGGTAGTCGTACTGAACAGAGATTATGTTGGAAAATAAGCCCGCCCGGTTGGCCGTGCGGTCTAAAGCACGGCTTTCCGGGCGGGAAGTAGCGCCTGGTCCCCGGCACGAATCCGCCCGGCGGATTTGTGGCGAGGTCCGGTGAACCGGCCAGCCGTGGATGGTTTTTAGGCGGTTTTCCATCTGCTTCGGCGAATGCGGGCTGGTTCCCCTTATTCCGCCTCAGTTACACTATGTCGGCGATTGCTGCGCAGACAAGTTCTCCACGTACGCGTACACCACCATTACTCTACCACGCAAACATAGGGGTTCCACTCGTCTGGTGTGAGACGTTCCCACGGGGTACACCGGGGCCGAACCGCACATTAACGCTGGGTTCAGTGTGGGGCGGCGGAGGGGTGAAGTGGACTGCGATAGTAGTCGTCGGGTTGTGGTTCAAATGGCTCTGAGCACTATGGGACTTAACAAAATGGTTCAAATGGCTCTGAGCACTATGGGACTTAACATCTGAGGTCATCAGTCCCCTAGAACTTAGAACTACTTAAACCTAACTAACCTAAGGACATCACACACATCCAAGCCCGAGGCAGGATTCGAACCTGCGACCGTAGCAGTCGCGCGGTTCCGGACTGAGCGCCTAGAACCGCGAGACCACCGCGGCCGGCGGGACTTAACATCGTAGGTCATCAGTCCCTTAGAACCTAGAACTACTTAAACCTAACTAACCTAAGGACATCACACACATCCATGCCCGAGGCAGGATTCGAACCTGCGATCGTAGCAGTCCCGCGGTTCCGGACTGCAGCGCCTAGAACCGCACGGCCACCACGGCCGGTGTGGGGTTGTGGACCACAGCGGCTGCGGCGGGGACGGAGCCCCTCCGTCGTTTCTAGTTCCCCGGTTAACATACAATACATACAGTACAATGTTGGAAAATACGGTTTGTAGCCGAAAGAGTGGAAAATAATATAGTGTATAGGGATCCTGAATAAACCCAACAGGCTTTCAGAAAAAAAAGTGTTGCACTACTTGTTGAACGAACCTCGTACATGGTCTTTGGATGTGTGTTGCGAACAGAGTTAGCGGTAAAGAGTAAGTAATTACAACGTCAAGCCTGATGCTGAAATTTTTGTGCATGAGCATCAAAAATGTTGTAATCTACGAACATTTTTCCTTTCATCATTTTGACGAGGATTTCAGGAAAAAGAAAGTTTCGTAAAGGTTTGAAATTATTTTTAAGGTTTGCTGGGAGTCACTAAGTGCTCTTATTCTCAAATACTGGATGGATGTACTAGGGAGTGCTGAAAAAAAGTAATGCCTCCGACTTTTTTATTCTTCATGTCTACATATTTTCAGCCCTCTGCCGCTAGAAGGCTCCGAATTGCAGTGTGTAACATGGCGCATGTAACGTAACTGTGTCGGTGCTTGAGAAACAGTGTGCTGTAATCGAGTTTCGAATTCGAACAGTTCGTCCACACATGGAGCACCCTCTCCTTCAGAATGACGATGTCAGACCGCAGCGATTCGACGCCTTGGGTTCACTCTTATTCATCGTCCCTTCATACAGTCCCGGCATGGCCTCATTCGGTTTTCATCTATTTCCGTAACTTAAAGAACCTCTCTGAGGACTTCAATTTGATACTGATGAAGCGGTGCAAGAAGACGTGAGGTTGTGGCTTCGTCAGCATACTACAGTGACATCAACAAACCGGTCTCTCGTTGGGAGAAATGTGTGCGTCGCCAGGGGACTGTGACGAGAAATAAATATGTAGACATGAAGAATGAAGATATAGAATGTTAATAACGTTGTTTTATTTGTAAAGCTTTAAGTGTTTCCACATAAAAAATTGGGAGGCAGTACTTTTCAGTGCGTCCTCGTAATGTTTGCACAACGTCAGTTACGCTGCTTCAAAACAAATACACAGTTTCCGACTGTAATACTTGTCTTATTGTGTTAAATAATTAACGTAAGATTCTACCTCTTAATGCGTAGATGCTGACGCTATTTTAAATTTAAAATTCGGTCAAGAGTTACGTGAAGCACTGAAAATCAAACTTTTGTTGCCCCTGGAACTCGTTAGATAGCCAACTTGCAACTGTTTCTGGGTTCCGGCATACAAGCTTTATATACACTGACGGAAAGAAAAATCACACCACCAAAAAATAATGAATGTAGAGAAATAAATATGTATGTCTGGGTAACATATTTCAGTGATAAAAATGTAAATGTCCTGTGACTACGGCCTCCCGTCGGGTAGACCGTTCGCCAGGTGCAAGTCTTTCGATTTGACGCCACTTTGGCGACTTGCGCGTCGATGGAGATGAAATGATGATGATGAGGACATCCAGTCCCTGAGCGGAGAAAATCTACGACCCAGCCGGGAACTGAACCCGGGCCCTTAGGATTGCTTGTGGAGTGTCCGGCCGGCCTGTGTGACCTAGCGGTTATAGGCGCTTCAGCCTGGAACCGCGCGACCGCTACGTTCGCAGGTTCGAATCCTGCCTCGGGCATGGATGCGTGTGATGTGCTTAGGTTAGTTAGGTTTAAGTAGTCCTAAGTTCTAGGGGACTGATGACCTCAGATGTTAAGTCCCATAGTGCTCAGAGCCATCTGAACCATTTTTTGTGGAGGGTCCTTGAATTCTCAACACATTCTCGCTTTTTTAAGGCAGTAAAAACGGCTGCTGTCAGCTAGAAGATTCACACGCCACCGCCTCTGCATTCTTGATGCTGTTATGTCTATGCTTTTGCTTTGTCTTTGCAGGAGTCCACAGATATCTGTACAGCATCCCATTATCCACTAGACTCTTCGCAAGGTGTCCATTCTCAATCAAGGCTTAGACATCTGCCATCCTTCCCCTGCATGGCTGCAGAACGCCCCATATCCGCATCTCTCCCGGCTGCTGAATGGGGACCGGCTTTTTCCTCGTCCTAGGTTGCTGGCGCTGAAAGTTGGCGAAAGCGGCCACTAGCAGAGGTATTACAGTACCTTGAATCATGAATTGGGATTGTTGTTAGAAAGAAAAGTATCCACACAGAAAGTGCCACGACCTCTGGACCGCCATCGATTTTTAGTGGCCGTTGTTGCAGCTTCCTTTAACACGGTAGCAGAGACAGGTGCGCCAAATGTAGGGTGCCCAGAAACAACAGTGGACGCAGCAACTGGAACTGCGTTATCTTCTCACACAAATACCAGTTATGCGTGGAGCATGACAGTGGACGTATCCACTTAAGGGGGCACCAAGAGGAACAAATATTGACATATTGCAATCAGAAGCTAAACGATGTTAGCGTAAGGAGGGCTATGCGTGAAGAGTTCAGTGAATTCGGTGGTGAAATTCTATGTACCGACTTGATAGAAAATTCTAGGAAGTTCTGGTCTTACGTTAAATCAGTAAGTGGCTCGAAACAGCATATCCAGACACTCTGGGATGATGATGGCATTGAAATAGAGGATGACACGCGTAAAGCTGAAATACTAAACACCTTTTTCCAAAGCTGTTTCACAGAGGAAGACCGCACTGCAGTTCCTTCTCTAAATCCTCGCACAAACGAAAAAATGGCTGACATCGAAATAAGTGTCCAAGGAACAGAAAAGCAACTGATATCATTCAACAGAGGAAAGTCCACTGGACCTGACGGGATACCAATTCGCTTCTACACAGAGTACGCGAAAGAACTTGCCCCCCTTCTAACAACCGTGTACCGCAAGTCTCTGGAGGAACGGAAGGTTCCAAATGACTGGAAATGAGCACAGGTAGTCCCAGTCTTCAAGAAGGGTCGTCGAGCAGATGCGCAAAACTATAGACCTACAGTAGAGCGTCGATTATCTGAAGTAATTTGTGGACATGGGTGTTCGGAAAACTGGTTTGTTTGGATATTCGAACTGTACATGTTTATTTGCCAAAAAGAAGTACTGTACATTAAATTTATTCATAAAAACAGGCATCTCTTTTAGTATTACAAAGTAACATACAAAGGCAACTTCAGTAGGAATATATATTATGTGGCACAGTGTATTAAACAAAAATATAAACATATTACATACGCATTTTGTATGAACAATACACACAGTATACAAAATTAAAATTGGATAAAGTGGTTGCAGATTCACCTTCTTCTAACCTTTTAATAATCTCTTACTTGTCGCTCATAGAAAGGACAACACGTTTACGTTTAAGCATTTTGTATCGTCAAGTTCACTTCTTCACGCAGCAGCACACAAGTGGTCGTAACAGAGAACAGAAGGTGACTGTTTGCACCGTGAGAAGCTCTTCTTGGGGCGCGAAATCCTTCAAACTGCGCGGAGCGGCACGTCTCAACTCTAAGCTTGCGCAGCTGTTGCTGTGAACAGCTTTGATACTGCCGCTACTTCTACTGCCAGTGCCAAGCCGACAGAAGTGTGCTGATTGTTGAAACACAGCGACTGGCGGCTTGGCCGGTCAGCAGCGCCTTGTGAAGGCCCCATTAGAAGCAATGTTCCGCCATCGGTGGCCTAGTGCGCGAATACTGTGGGAAACTTGGTTTGGGAGTGAGGGGGATGATGGACTGTAGGGTGGGAGAGTAACAGGTGCGAGCGAGTACACAGTTCGGTTAAGAGGTCGTTCGGTTGACCGACGTTCGGATAATCGACGCTCTACTGTATATCTCTGACATCGATCTGTTGTAGAATTTTAGAACATGTTTTTTGCTCACGTATCATGTCATTTCTGGAAACCCAGAATTTACTGTGTGGGAATCAACATGGATTCCGGAAACAGCGATCGTGTGAGACCCAACTCGCTTTATTTGTTCCTGAGACCCAGAAAATATTAGATACAGGCTCCCAGGTAGATGCCATTTTCCTTGACTTCCGGAAGGCGTTCGATACAATTCCGCACTGTCGCCTGATAAACAAAGTAAGAGCCTACGGAATATCAGACCAGCTGTGTGGCTGGATTGAAGAGTTTTTAGCAAACAGAACGCAGCATGTTGTTCTCAATGGAGAGACGTCTACAGACGTTAAAGTAACCTCTGGCGTGCCACAGGGGAGTGTTATGGGACCATTGCTTTTCACAAAGCCGACTCGCCGCCGCACAGCTTCCAGGTGACTCGACGTACCGACATAGCACCGGCCGCCGTATCACCACTCCACAAATGACTGTGAAGAACGGTGAGGTGATTCATCCCACCTCCCTCCTCCTTCCCCCTTAATAACTGAATCGTGTCCACGCCCAGTAAAATAGGCCATGAGATTTCTAATTTTTTGTGTGTGTCCAAAAGGTACTGAAATAAATGTAGTCCTTTCATGTTTTATTCATCTAAACAATTTATTCCATTCGCTTCTCAACCTCTTACTCTCATAACCTTTTACTTTTTGATTTCCTCAATTGCTGATTTCACTTACTTATTGGTTCCCAACGTGGAGCGATGTCACTGGTAATTTGCATGCTACGTGATATCACAGAGTATTTTGAAGGATTCACTACATTTTTGGCTCCAAACGTGTGGCAATATAATTAGTAATCTGCGTGTCATTTTATGCAACAGACCAAATAATTCTTAACGCACTGTGGTAACTGACGTTTTATCCGATCTCTCATGGTGCTATGGACTATTTATCTGCCCACTAGTTATGCAGGGCAGTTAGCGTCCCGAATGTTATTGAGTATGGTCATCCTGAAACCATCGATTCCATATTCACACGACAGTCTTGGTATCCTGACCAATGCGAGTACCAGTATTGCAGAATCATCAACAACAGTCTCGACAGACCACTATACTGCTGATATAGAATTGTGATACGATGTGGTTCTAGTTTCTCCTTCTTACAGAGGCATAAACAAACAATATACGAGTACAGTTTCCGAATGACAAACCGACCACATAATCCTTCCTTCTATACAGAATGTTGTGGCTATTTCTCCCTATGTTGTGCAGATACACTAAAATGCTGATTGTCTTCATATTCAGGCATGTAGTACATTACACACCAATTCGACGTTTGAGGCATGCCGCCTTCATGACGCTGAAGTTTTAATTTCCAGCAGTGTAAAGGTGTGCGCAATGGGACGTTTATGCCAAGTGAAACAATTCTGTCAATAAAGCGACCGACAGGTTTCATATTATGCTACTTACGCCATCCTGATGGAGAAAGGCTCAGACACAGATCACCGCTCATCCTACATTACAGAGCGGACGTCTTCGTCCATAAAGTCCTGCGATGAGGCGTAAACGTCCGATATCGTGGTGCCTACTCGTGGTTCCGCCGTCTTTCACTCACTTTCCACATAAATCAGTAATTTTGGAAACAAAATCACACCTCTTTCTTTCGAAAGTCAGATTTTCTTATTATCTATTTCTCTGAGCCAAGTTCTATCACCCTGCATAGAAAGTACGGTAGTCCACTGTTTTCTTGCAGCACAACAGAGTCCGATAAATGAAGTCATCAGCTATACAGGAGAATGACGACAATGAAAATTTTTGTCGGACCGTGACTCGATCACGGATCCATGCAGGACCGAAGGAACATTGCATCATTGATCTTAACAATACAGGCACTGCAATATCGTAGAGTGCGATAAATCTGGTTAATTTGAGAAAGTTCGTAAGTCCAGGACTACCGCTGTTTCTGTGCTCAATGTAGGTACCACCGTTCACAATGCATTGTTCTCTTCGTTTGTTATAAATAGTTGATTTGTTTGGGTTACGAATATGGGCAGTATATTACTTTTGTTCTTTGCGTTATTGAGTCATCGACGAATTATGAAGGGCGAAAACAGGTGGAAACGGCATAAAGGTATTAGAAATGCAGATTTTTATAGAGGTGAAACCAGGCATTAAAGTGACTTATCAGTATTACGCAAAATATTTTAAAGAATGCTTTGATCTAAAGTGAAAAGAGAAAAAAATATAAAGACAATAGTAGTAAAATTGTTTCAGCACGACAAACTGGTCCCAGATGCAGCTGTAAGAAAGAATGTTTTCGTGATATAGACGAGGTACAAGAGAAACGAATTTTAGATAAATTTAACCGTTTGTGAAGCGAGACCTCTATCTGCAAGGGCTAACAGAATGTCAGTCTGTGCAGAGGAAACGTCTTAACAAAGAAAACAGTTTGGTAAAACGTAACTTTAGCTTCACACACCTTACTATCATCAATGAATCACGAAAGGAAGTGTATCAGAAGGCTTTTATTAATCTACTAGCTTCTATTAGTCTAACTAACCTAAGGACGTCACACACATCCATGCTCGAGACAGGATTCGAACCTGCGACCGTAGCGGTCGCGCGGTTCCAGACTGAAGCGCCTAGAACCGCTCGGCCACAACGGCCGGCCGTATAAGGGAATTATTGCATTCCGGTATATCTGGAGGAGACCATCATGAGAAAAATGTTACCGCAAATGCAAACTCTGCTGACATATTAATGTATATCCACAGTCATATTAAATCATTTCCTACAAGAAACAGCTTCATTACTTCGGGAATGAGTCTCGTTACTTGGACAGAAGACCGTCTGTGAAAATCATGTTTGATCGTTTCAAAGTTAAACACCCACACATTAAAGTGAATTATCAGTACTAAGAAAAATATTTTTAAGGACGCCTTAATCTAAAATTTGGACGGCCACAGGTGGATACCTGTTGTACCTATGAGGTGCTTGAGATGAAGTTAAAATCACCATTCCTCAATAATGTGGCCAAAAATGTAACCGAGGAGGAACTGGCACCACATAAGAGAAGAGCAAAAATGTTCTATAATGCCCTGCGAAAATCAACACAGCTGTGTTAAGGGGTGTAAAGAACGGGATGATGTCTCAGTGCCCACCTTTGAGTACAAGCAAAATATAAGTCTGACAGTTATTTCAGTATAACAGTTATTTTACTTTTGTCAGTTGACACTTAATGTATTTGAAGTTCACAACATGAAAACTGAAACTGGCCACTTCTACATCTATACTACATGCCAAAGGAAAAAAGGGACAATTGAAGCAGCACCTTTCATAGCTCACCACATCAGTAACAATCTGTCCCAGGACACTATGGAATTCCATCTTTGTTGATGCTTGCAAAGGGATGGAGGGGGGGGGGGGAGAAGGGGGGCACAACAGGAACTACATGATCGTGCGAAATCTCTTAGTACTTCGAGAACCAAACGTTTTAAGACTATTGAGCAACTTTTCCCCATAAGGGGACATTGTTTCCTACATACTACCGTGATTTAAGGGTAGTAAATAGATAAATATGAAAACATGAGAGAATTTACCATCCAGAACAGGTGTGCGAACTACTAATACAATTTACCATCCAGAACAGGTGTGCGACTACTAATACAATGAAGTTCCTCATTTAAATACTACGTTACCCTGGCAGATGTAAACTCCACGGAAAGTATTAATCTTCCACGATGGCAGAAGATACAATTCCAGATATCAAGTTTCAAGCATTTCAAACAGTTCAGTAGGTAACTCAGTGTAGTTACTGCATCAAAATTCACCTATGGTTTGGTGCAACACGCATTCAACCTGAGAGCCATAGGACATAGAATTAGTAATTGAGTACGCCTCCCACCCAGAAAAGCCTATGAGAACATGTTTAGAAAATGTACACTAATTTTTCCATGTAAGGAAAATTGCGTCGTTTCACAGCTCATTAAACCGTTAATTTTGGTGGGATCGTTATTATCAATAATCCTGAAAAAAAATTGTTAAGAACAGAAAAAAGGGTATGATACCTAGTCATGAAATTATGTTAGTGTAAATTTAAGTAATGTGCTACGGATTTACCATATTTTGTTAACATACATATATTGCATATTTCAGATTTTGTGTTTGCTGTTGTATTAAAAATTATAATACCATACACTTTGAACACATACAATACAATGTTAATTTTAGAGGCAACGTAACTCTTCCAACTTTAATAATATATAGCTATTTTGAAACTACTAATTATGGGTTAAAGACTATTCTTTGTTACCGTACACAGAAAACCATTTAATTTTCCTATTCTCTGACCTGCAGTCAGATTTTCGTCTGTTGAACACTTTCCCTTTCTAGACTTACCCAGTTTCTAAAACTACTGATTCATATACACCAACGACGGTATCACGTGAATAACCGAGATTCTCGTCCCTGGTGCGGGGCCGTACCAATCTGCCCTTTATCAAAGTCGCTTGTGGCAGTGGATTTCCCTTTCTGCTCTCCGTATAGGCGCTAGAACGAATCCACACTCGTCCGTTTTCCGCGTACACTGATGAGCCAATACGTTATGACCACTTGCCGAATAGTTTGTTTGTCCGTCTTTAGAACGAAACATATAACTGATGATGCGGATTATGGATTCGACAGTTTGGTGGTACGTTTGTGGACGTACGTGGCATTAGATGTCTACGCACAGGTCGTGTGATTCGCAGAAATATCCGGCCGCTGATTTGCGTACGCGGTGATGGCACCCAATAGCGACCCAGATGGATTCCATAGAATTTACATCAGGTGAATTTGGTCGCCGAGACATCAACATCAATTCACTATAACGCTCCTCAAATCACAGTACCACAGTTCTGGCTCCGAGACACACACAGTTATACAGCTGAAAGATGACTTCGCCATCGGGGATGTGGGTGGTTCGCTGCTGTCAGCTTGCGTTTGAGTACCACCACAGGTCCCATGTAAGCGCAGGAGAATGTCTCCCACAGCGTATCAGTGGAGCGCTGCACGTTTCGAGCCGTTGTGGAGACGACCATGGACCTAGTGTAGCAGAAACATGATTCGCCCGAGGAGCAGACACGTTTCTATTGATCGGTGGTCGAATCCCGATGGTCCCGTACCCACTGCAATCGTAACTGACGATGTAGTTGGGTCAACATGTGAACAAGAAGGATGGTCTGCTGCGGAGCTCCATATTCAACAACTTACGACGAACGATGAGTGCTGAAACACTTGAGCAGCATTGTGCTTTTCCGGCAGATATGCCACGGATAACCATCTGCCTACTTTACAGTGCAGAAAAGCCTTCGAACCCCACGTTCTGTGAAGAGTCGTGGAAGTACAACCATTTAGCGGCTTGTGGTAATTTTAGTGTTTTTCTACCTCTTTCCGTACATTCTCACGACAGTAGCTCGTGAACATTTGACCAGCTTCGTTGTTATCGAGATACTCGTTCACAGGCTCTGCGTAATAATAATCCGCCCTTGGTCAAACTAGCTTATCTTAATGGACTTCACCATTTGCAGCCCATATCTTTGCTACGGTGATCCTCCGTCCGTGTCTACTCCTCTTACATACTTTTGTCATCGTGTCACATGCTAGCAACGCCTCCAATGTTGCGGTGTACAGTGGTCATAATGTTTTTACTTGTTAGTGGATTCTCCCATAAGAGGTAAGAAATATGGATCCAGGATGTCCGTGACGTACCGGTGTGTCGTCAGACTTCCCTCAGTCATCAGTGTACGTACTTTCCTTACTGCGTCGCGTGGCCGCATAGGCAACATGCGGCATTCTTTCTCGTGGTAGGATGCGGCCATAATGTTTTGGTTCATCCGTGCGTGTGTGTATATGTTGGTGATAAAATGGAAATGGAAGTGCCGTGTGGCTAAGGCCTCCCGTCGGGTAGACCGTTCACCTGGTACAAGTCTTTCGAGTTGACGCCACTTCGGCGACTTGCGTGTCGATGGGGATGAAATGATGATGATGATGATGATAAGGACAACACAACACTCAGTCCCTGAGAGGAAAAAATCGCCGACCCAGCCGGGAATCGAGGCCATTAGGTATGACATTCCGTCATGCTGACCACTCAGCTACCAGGGGCGGACTATGTTGGTGATAATAGGATAACATCGCTGTGATCAACAACTGAATGTAGAAATTTTCGCAGAAATCCTTTTTTTCATATCAAAAAGGAAGAGAGTTCTATAAATAGGGCTATGGGATCCCAGTTAAAGCTCTGTGGTCCTCATCTTGAGAAGGACAATATTTTACGCTTGCTATCCTAGTTTTCAGTGGGTATCTAGAAAGTAGTTTAGTGGAATTGGACTCATTACATAACACAGAGCACTGTCACAGTACAGCCAAGTTAAAAAGAAAAAATGTAGAACCTAGTGGACTGCAGTCATTGGGGAAACACCTTTGAAGAGAGTTCAGCACAAAGAGGAAAGGCGGGAGCTTTTGACTAGTAAAGCAGGGGACATATGGCACTAGTTTCTGGGTAAATTTGTTACTTGATTAGACAAATGAAAAAGTTTAAATTTTTATTTAGCTTTATGAGGTGTCCTGCACTCAATCATTTTACGTTAGACTGTAAGCTGGTGTATCTGATAGCGGCAGTCTGCAATCTGTTGTCAAAATGTTGTTACATTAATTTCATTCACGTGAATATTTTCTGAATTACATTTAAGGTTCAAATCAAATGGCTCTGAGCACTATGGGACTTAACATCTGAGGTCATCAGTTCCCTAGAACTTAGAACTACTTAAAACTAACTAACCTAAGGACATCACACACATTCATGCCCGAGGCAGGATTCGAACCTGCCACCGTAGCGGTCGCGCGGTTCCAGACTGAAGCGCCTAGAACTACTCGACCACAACGGCCGGCTACGTTTAAGGTGATACACGAAAACCGGCGAGTTTCTCAATAACTGAGCATTGCTTCAAATACGGCTACAGTTCTTACTTTCCATTTCATTAATATTTTTATGATTCAAAAGACACCACTGCTACACTTTGCTTATTTCTTTCCACGTTTTGCCGACCTCCTGTACCTGTAAAATCTGACGTCCACCCGACGAGAGGTTGATCGCTAATCAGGGCGACGACCGTGAAATCAGAATTTCGCGTAAATATTCGCTCTCTAACCACTTCACTGGCACCGGAACGACGATCAATACTGGGGGGAATTTGGTGCTTGCAGCTTATTACGCCTGAGGAGGCTGAGCGCATGGAATCGAAAAAAGTTTAAAGTTCTTTCAGTGTCGTAATGATGCCTGTAACAAATTCGAAATCCAAGAGACTTATTGTGTAGATGACGCATGGTAACACTTAACGGAAGAGCACTTATCAGTCCGCAGTAACACGCAGAGAAAATATTCTATTTTGATAGTTAAACACTGCTAGAAAAATTGCTGCGATTACCTATAAAATTGCTAACAATGAATTGAGAACTGATTCACCCGTCGACTAAAGAAAACTTGTTAAAATATGTAAATAACGCTGTAGATTATAATACAATGTGATTTCCTCGTTGAAATACATTCCAAAATTCCAAATCTGTTTCTTCTTCTTTCCCTACAGGGGTTGTACAGTGGTAAATGCAAAAGATGCGTATTCGGGAAGAGCAGGGTTCACATCCCTGTCTAGAAAGGTTTACCTACCAATTTGATTGAAATGACTACCGGGGCGGTTTTATTCCGAATTCTTGTCCGTTATGGTTTTTGCTTCCTCTGTAATCATCTCGTAGTCGTCGACAAGTGAAACTCTATGAGATTCTTACATTCCATTATCTTCCAAGTGTGCCGTATATCAAAACTTAGGGATGAGAACGTATGTTGGTGGATTAGTGGACAGAAGAAGAAAATTGCCAGTAGCTGAAAACACCAAAAGATTTATTGACTGATAGTACACGTAATCATTCTAGAGCTCTGTGCCCTATAAAAATGTATGCAGCTACTTGGAAAGAAACACTGTGCGGCTAGGAACCACCTACCTCCCAAAGGGGTGAGGATTGGTGGTGAAAGAGAAGCGTAACGCACCGCGCGCAAATACCCAGACTATTTTTATAATGAGAGCAATTCGCAACTTGCACCATACTTTACACATAATTTCAAACTCTTACGAAATGCTTTAACGCTTTCTTGCTGACACTCTAAACCAAATGATTAAAGGGAAGATTTTCATCGCTTATCACATTTTCGCTGTTCATGCAGTAAAACTAGAGCATCAGGGGTGACGTTTTGATTTATTACTTATTTACTACTAACTCTCTTCGCAACAAATTTTGCAGACAGTATCCACATGTACCACTGAATTTATCTGCAAAATTAAATCGTTGTAGGACACGTAGGCAAGGCGTCATTAAGTGAGATGCATGAGAAACTATCTTTCATTAAAATGGAACACCAATTATCTAGGCCATATCCAACAAGAGTTTGATAATGAGAGCACATAGCGACTTCTAACGAACTTTAAACATAATTCGAAATCTTTTATAAGCTTTTCCTCGCTTACATGCTTAACGTCAAATATTTAACATTTTAAGTGATTTCTAAAATTATCAGAAATTTGAAGCTGTTTTATACAGAGGAGTTTAATGGTTGCGTAATATCTGGAATAAAACTCTGCGCGGTTAAGGAACACCTACATCCAGTGGAGGTTGGGATAAAGAGGGGATGACACTCAAGCATAACTCAGGAACACCTCTACGAATTTAAAAAGGTTTTTGTTAGGTAAATGACTTATTGTTTGTATAAAAATTCTGTGTGATTAAGATTCCCCACTATCATTAGGGGTGGGTGAGTGGACGAAAAGGTTCACGTAAAAATGTTCGAAAATGATCTTCTAGTATTTATTTCCTGTGTTTGGTTGACTCGAAACACTTTTAAAAATATGAAATGCAATTTGTCTCTTATTCGTGAGAGAGTGCGTTGCAGCGAGCCAATAATTTTGTCAGCGTGTTTCGGGACCTAAGATCAAGTAATACTGCCATATACCAGAGATAAACTTAAAATCCTCTCTGCAGTCGCATTGTAAATCAGCAGAGAATAAGACATGTGTGCGTGTAATGTATTTCATGCACACATGTGTTCGACATCTCCCCCTAAGCCTCTGCATCGATTTCGGGCGAAGTTGGTAGATATATCTACACTGATATGGAGGACAAAGGTAGCCTTCGCATAATGTGTCACTGTCAAGTAACATAACTCGATGAAACTTGAAAGGACTGCTACAGTATTGTACAGAAGGTAGTTGAAAGAGATACAAAACGAGACGAACATAGATGTCACTATTATTCAAAGACAATAATTACACTGAAGTCACGGCGATTCAGGTGGTCCCCTGGACATATGAAATAAATGGAACGTGTTTCTTAATGAAGTGCATGATTACCATGAACGGCAATGCAAGCTCTGCAACGTCAATCCATGCCGACCACAAGGTTGGTATGGAGTTCTTGTGGTAGGATGTCTCATTCCTTCACCAGCAGACGGCCGGGGTGGCCGAGCGGTTCTAGGCGCTACAGTCTGGGGCCGCGTGACCGCTACGGTCGCAGGTTCGAATCCTGCCTCGGGCATGGATGTGTGTGATGTCCTTAGGTTAATTAGATTTAAGTAGTTCTAAGCTCTAGGGGACTGATAACCTCAGAAGTTTAGTTCCATAGTGCTCATAGCCTTCACCAGCAGGGTTGACAAATGCTGGATGGTCGTGGGCGCATGTGGACGTGCTGCAAAGCATGTCCCCAACGCAACCCAGGAAATTCGTCGAATACTATCATTTAGGTGGTCAAGGTGTTATGATGTGGGGAAGTATAATATAGCATGGACGTAATGACCTCCAGGTCGTTGAACACAGTGCACTCGGTGGTCAACGTCAGTGTTATACTGCACTGCTCCCCGATTTGCGTCTTGTCAGGGGTGAATTTTGCCGTAACTTCATTTTTTATGGATGACACTTCGTGACCGCATCGAACGACGCAGGTGGTGAAGTTCTTGGAACGAAAGAATATTTGGCGAATGGATTGATCTGTCCGTTTTCCTAACTCAAAACCCTTGAGGAGACGCATTGCATTACATGCACGAACGACTATCTAGCAGTTGTTATCTGCGCTGGTAGAGGAATGGAACTCCCTACCACAAAACTCCTTACAAACCTTGTGGTCAGCGTGGAAGCACGTTGCAGAACATGCATTGTTGTCCCTGGTGATCACACATCGTATTAAGAACCATGTCCCTCGCTTTTTAATGTCCAGGGGACCATCATAAATCACGGCCACGTCAATGTTATTATCGTCTTTGAATAAAAGTATCAATTCTGTTCGTCTCATTGCGTATTTCTTTCAGTTAATTTCTGTGCTATACTAAAGCAGTTCTTTCTATGTATGACCCAAATTTCATCTACCTACGTTACTTGGTAGTGACACATCATGCAATAGTTACTTTCGTCCTTAAGCTTTGCATACCAGTGAGTATTACTAAAGACATCGTCGCGCTGGACGATGGAGTTAACGTTGACGTGCGCGCAGACAGGATATCCAAATTCACGAGACACAGCGCCGTCGGAACATGGGACGAACTGATTAACGTGATTTTGTGCTCTCAGAGCTCTCTAGCAGAAGTTGTCTTTATTTGGCTGTCAAACTATACACCTGGTTGACGAAAATGGACGCACGTAAAATCTGTACCTTAGCTATATTAAAACGCACAATTCCTCCCCTGTGCATACGATAGTCAGGAAGTTCTGTCTGTGGTACACATAAATAAAAACTTTAATAACCACTGTAATCAGAAAAAAAGAAAGATACATGTTCAGTCTGTAAGGACATTAGCGTATAAAAATTCAAAAAATCAAACAAACTCATTCCTTAAAGAAAACACACTTATATTTACATTACAACAAATATCACAGAAATTATTTCTACTAATTTAATAAGTAAGTCCTATAACGTTTTAGAAAGCGCGAAGGTGAAGAAATATTGGTTACAGCGGAATGCCAACCCTTTAGGCTCTATCCTCTATTCTGTGACGTGGCGCCTTGACTAACAAGGAACATTGCGAAGCGTAAATAAATGATCTTGATGAAACTTAGTGAATATGTATAGGGATCAAACTAATGCAATATGGTATTTCTTCGTTTTTGGCCAGTTTCACTTTTAAGCAGTAAAACATACGCGGAAAAGGAATTTGGCATATTAGGTTTAGAGGGAATATCTTCGAAACCAAAATGTATAAAAAAATGTGTCTTACATAAAAGTTCAAATGTAATTAACGTTTTTGAATACTGTGTAATCAACTTTGGTCATAATATGAAATTCTGGAAAATACCCCATCATCATCAGTTAAGTCTGAAAAATGCAAATTTTTGTTACAACATAAATTAAAGAAGCTTCCACATCACAACCTTCCATGTATAGGAAAATAAGTGGTACACACTGTGCCATTTTAATGTTTTCAACATACTTAATTAAAATATCTAAACATTCATTACTATTCTAATTATTTCGTTTACTTATTTTTGTTTTATGTTTTAAATTGTTGTTTTAAATTTTAATTTACTGGTTTTTTGTTTTCTTTTGTTTACTACTTCACATATGTGTAGTTTATTCGCGGAAAATAATAAATAACTCATTATTATAATACAAAATCATTACAGTAATGATTATCTGTAAAGAAATGCCTAAAACGTAACTTTTCTTACGCCATCCACATAAAATGAATGGAATTTCTACTAGTAATACAGATGATGGACAACACAACATAAAACAAAACTAAGCAGGATTCTCAAACTATGGTGGGCGATCATCTAGATATTTGGATTTGTACCAGACATATTTCAGTACACTGCAAAACCTTGGCGAACAGAATTGATTGTATACTAGTGACTGTAGCTTGCTTATATTGTTTGTAAAGTGGAGACTGACATCATAATTATTTAACAGAACCAGATTTGAAAGTCTTCTCACAAAGTTCTTCCAACATCAAGTGCCGAATATATCCAGTGGCTTTACCTGTCCTGTCTAGCATTTTGGGACCATCAGGTGAATGAGCTCTTTGTCCTCGAAATGGTTGGTTCACATTGACCACCCCAAGAATCTAACAATAATACAGATTTTTCTCCCATACCGGGAAAGAAAATTTGTGTCAAATATGTTCTGATGTCGTCGGATACCAGATTTTGACGCCATCAGAAGCACATTTGGGATTTCAAGCAGAAGTTCTTGAATTCTTGGTCCAAACTTTCCATTAATTTCTTTTAAAACTCTGAAAAGGGCACTTGTCATCGAGAAAAACCCATTTGAGCGTCATACTTGAGGATAAGGAACTTTTTAACATGGTCATCTCAAAAGGCTCGACAGCACAGGAACAGACATTTGATGCATAGAACTTTCAGGGTTGGAAGAAATTTGTAAGACGATTTTCAGTTCTAGTTCTGTTGAGTCATTATGATGTCAGTCTCCACTTGAGAAACATTACATATACGGATATATGCCTAGTATAAATCAAGAAATTTATAGGATCTCCCTCCACAGGCCAAGAATTCTGTTGAATTTTGCTTTGTATTGTGTTGTCCATCATGTGTTATTATGTGATCAAATTTTGTTCATTTTATGTGCATGGTCTTAAGAAATTTTATGTTTTAAGCATCTCTTACGGATAATCATAACTGCAATGATTTTGTGTCATAATAATTAGTAACTTACTATTTTAAATTAACAAAATACATGTATGTGTGAAATGGTAAACCAAAAGGACAAAAAAAAACATGAATTTAAAGTGTAAAATAACAATTTAAAACATAAAACAAAAACAAATGAAGCAAATAATTAGAATAGTAATGGACATTTATAAATTTTGTTTAGATATGTTGAGGAAAGGAGTTGGAAGAACAGTTAAATGGAACGGACAGTGTCTTGAAAAGAGGGTGTAAGATGGACATTAACAAAATCAAGACCAGGATAGTGGAATGTAGTCGAATTAAACCAGGTGACGCTGAGGGAATCAGATCAGAAAATGAGACACCTAAATCAGTAGAGAAGTTTTGCCATTTGGGCAGCAAAATAACTGATGATGGCCAAAGTAGAGAGGATATAAAATTTAGACCGTAAATGGCAAGAAAAGCGTTTGTGAAGAAGACAAATTTGTTAACATTGGATACAGATTTAAGTGTTAGGAAGACTTCTCTTAAGGTATTTGTCTGGAGTGTATCCACGTATGGAATTGAGATGTGGACAATAAACAGCTTAGACAAGAGGTTTGAAATATGGAGCTACAGAAAAATGCTGAAGATTAGATGAGTAATTAATGAGGAGGTACTGAATAGTATAAGGTCTTGAGGACAGAGCAACAACTGTGTAAGGTGTAAATATTTCTGGTTTAATGTTGTAATCTTATCACAGAAATGCACGCATTTACTCAGTTTACAATGTGACAATGCTACGACAGTTGTCAAACGAACGCATCTCGTCCTCAGAAAGTGAAATAATCCTAAACACAAGAATGATAAATTTTAACTGGAAGTTTCTTTATAAAATTATTCTTACGACTACGTCATGATGTTGGCCAGTACTATGATAAATCATCCGATTCCGGTTCAAAGTTCGGTACTGTTTAGTATGACAATCAAGTTAACAGAGGACGGTTAGTTTTGTGACAAGTTAAGCAATAGATTACCCTAGGTCTCTTGAGTTTACAGTGGACGCAAGCTGGTGAACCAACAAGTTTACGCCTCTGTTCGCGGTATTTATCTTAGCTGCGATGAGCTGTCATCTGCATGGTTGCCCTCGTCCTCTGAAATTCGTATAAAACTAATTAAGCCTTTGCTGATTTTTCCAGCAGAAACTCTCCCTATGTTTCTCGTTATGCGAGAAAATACGTACTCATCCCCAGTGTAACGTAACAAGTTATTAGGAGATAACATTCGTTGCAGTACAGCATGCAGTCATATAGCCCGGTGGCTGCAGTATTGTGTAGTGATGGGGAGCTCATGAATGAGTCGTTCAAATGAACGCTTCACTCCTGTGAAGTGTGAACTAACCATTCAATTTCAATGAACTGGTACTTCAAACTCTTCACAGATAGCACACTCCACACTTTTTTCTAGTTCACTCACTCTCTTCCCCTCTCCCTCACCCACGTCACTCCTCCTCCCATCACTTCACTCCTCCCTGTCCTGCCTGTCGACGAATCACGCGGTGTTAGTGGGGAACGATAGGTTTAGGACGGGTGGAGGAGGTGAGGGGTGAGGAGAAGGCAGCGTCAGTTGCTACCTGCAGTGCTGACATCATTACCCGTGACTATTTGTGCAGTTAAACTTCGCGTCTACGGGTAGCCTACCGTTGGCAGCGCTTGAAGACAAATGAATATTAAAGATAGAAACGAAGTGGCTATCTGTGTGAGCACGCACAGCAAACATGAAAATAAAAGGTTTGTTAATAACACTGAAAGAGGGATTTTACCTGAAATCGTACCAGTGACTACAGGTGACAGTTCACGTTTTGAATCTAGTGGGTTATTACTGTCAACAAAAATAAAATCTACAGGAAAACTTCTGAATAATTACTTAACGTAGGTATATAGACTTTGTGACAGTGTTAAACATACTCATTCTGTTTTGGATTAAATTTTAAAAGGAACATAAAATTGGACTGCATTTCGTTGGTAGCCCTATTTTTCAGTTCATGAATACAACAAATAATGTTTCATTTGGCAGATAAAGACTTTTTTGGGCGCTTCATGAGAAAATGTCGAGCAAGATTAAATGTAGTACCTTCTTTATATGTGCAGCCTTCTCTGTTGATCTTTCCTTTGTCCCCCTTTTTTTTCTTTATTGTCATTTTGAAACCTGTATACAGGCAGGCCTGCAGCAGCATACTACACCGCTCTTTGGCCGCAGAGAAACACAAAAGATAGAAATGAAGACAATTAGAGAAAAAAGATGGTGGACATATAAACGGAGCCAAACACTTTTTAAAATACAAGGTGCCGTTCACGGGCGTAAAGTCCTAGATAAAATTGTTCAGACACTTGGACACAGACAGAAACGCCCTTTGTCCCCTTCGACCATGCTGTATTTAAGATAACGCAGTCGCTGTAAGAGCGTAAAACGTTGCGTGCACGTTACTCCATAGTTCCGCCATCTGTTGGTAAAATTGTGAAGTATTACGAAGCTTTATTGTACGAGCGAGGCGAAGCGAGCGTAGCAGCGGCTGAGCGGCGAACTGAGCAACTTCGCTAGGCTTCCGTACTTCACGAATGAACTACTTCATTTGAACGCTTCACGGCAAAGAGTGAAATGAATGAAGTAGTTCACGGGAATGAACGAGTTCGACCCACCTCTAGTATTGTGTCTTCGCTATGACTCACAACACAGCTGACACTACTACCCGTGAGAACGGTCTCTAGTAACGTAAATTCATACCCCCTGCGAATCTCAATAAACTATAGTAATTATCATACGATTTTGCTCAAACTTGGTATACCATCTTTTGTTATTAAGTAAAGGATTCCGTAAAATTTTCAAACTTTTGTCTCTTATAGTTCCGTAGATTGAGAAAATTACTTAAATCTCCAAAAAACCGACACTTATGTTTCAAAACTCAGTTAGGAACAACAGCAATTGGTCTTTTATTATCATCTAAAGTCATAAACAGATTTTTCAGTGTATAAAATTACTTAATTGGAATTTTTCTTTTCAAAGCTTTAATTACTCTGCATTTCGTAGTCTAAAAATCATTCAAAATTATTATCTGCTTCTTATTTTATTGTGTGAATACATGGGAGTGAATGAGAGAGTGTCTGTGGGGCATACGAAAAAAACTTAATACTATTTTATGTAAAAACTTATGAAAATGAACCGTGGGAAAATAGTGTTGTAACCACGAAGCTGATGACGTATGTCGATGTGTGCTTGCTTTTGTAAGAGAGCAGCCAGAATAGTAGTCAGAAGTGGAATAAGTTTCTAAATTAATTTAAAGATTATTTTACATTTCGGTCTATTTTATTAAATATTATGTTAGAAATTGGCATTGGAATGACGTAAATGATTTTCTGATTAGTGATTGGCTCAGGCAAGTTTTGCCGCGAGACTTATGTAGAAGGATCATTCTGATTGCTCATTAAAACCATTAGCCAATCAGAATTAAGCTGTTCCCGCGTGCAGAAAGTTAGATAGGCATAGAGTGGGGTGGCTTCAAGAGAGTCGCTAGCCTGCTTTCGTATGTGTAACATCATGCTAAATGTCGCCGAGAAAATAACTTGTAAAATGAAGAACTGTTGAGTTCGTTGCTGTTAGGAAGTGTTATGACTCAGGCAGTTTAAGTTACGAACATTTTGAGGACAATTTGATTAATCAATTGATGTATTATGAGTGTGTGATATTTCGGTCTTAGTGAAATTCTTCGTGATATATTCCCTATACTTTATGGAAGACTTGGGCGAGCACTTCTACCTTTGAAGACCACTGAGACGACCAATGCTTCAACTCGTTATGGTAGTGGGTCAGTATCTGTCAGATCGAAAATTAATCGGGTTAGACTGGTCGATATTCTGGCTGCTGTTTTTTCGAGTGAGACCATTTTGTACAGATTGTGAGATGGGAATAGTAGAGCATTTAAAGTAATAAATCGGACTTGATAGCAAATTTATGTGCTTTCTTAAGAATAAAAACCATTTTACTGAAATTTCAGAAGGCTTACTGCAGGTAAACTGCATTTACCCACCACCCGAAATTTATTAAAATGAACTGATTCGCAACTTGAGTTACGCGGACTCTGTGTGGTAGGTCATGATTTCGTCAACGCTGCCTTACACGGCCTAGTGAGTATCTACTACTGCAGAGTGAAGGGACGTGCGTAAGGAAGCCGTACTGAGGCAGGTGGACAATGAATGAGAGAGAGAGTGTACGGTCGAGTAATGACGACAAAACCCCTCCCTGCGGCACTTGTCTTGGAATATGGCGATATGCACGCCCATGGCTGGAGCAGCATGCATATTAAAATACCCTGTCAGTCGTCGCAAGAACAATTAACTAACTGGCTAGTTTGTTTCTCCACAGTTGGAGCCCAACGACGCTACAGCTAATATCTAGCTCAATGTCATCCGCAGTGAATGCACGGTTCACACAAATTTCTCCTCTGCATCGTACAGAGCGTTATGCGCCCTGTTCTGCACTTGACGCCAGTTCAGAGAAGTGTCCTCGAAGATCTCGCTCTTGTGTTTCTCGTAGCCAAACTGTCTCCCCACCTGGGTTCTTTCGTTCTCCACGTCATGATTTTTTTTTCGACCAATAGAAACGTTCCTCTTATTTTTGTGGAAACTCTCTCTGCCAAAGGTCCCTACCATTAAACTGTGTCGAAATCTCGGCACTTTACTCCTTCCGACTTCGTTTCCGCCAATCGGACGTTTTGTGCCCGCTCCAGACGCCTAAAAGTTACTTGCGTACATCACATGTGTATCACTTGCTGTTCACATGATGAACTGCGTCACTGGTTTTGTTCGTATCCATTTGAAATTCCGAAACGCAGTTTTCTAAAGGTTCTTTCAGTAATACTTCTGGTGGCCCATTACTTGCTCTCCAGTACACGTCACCTGTCCAGTCGCGGGCTACCGCCACGGAACGTACCCTAAGAGGTTTTTGGGCTGCCTCCCATGATGTGGCCTCTGCTTCTGCCCGCGCCTGCTTCCACACGAAACATTTCCTCTCGCTGTTTGTTTCACCTTCTGCTCATTGACATGTATTATATAGGATCAGTGTGTTATACCGTCAATCGTGTGTCATCCCTTTTGGATTACATACTTATATGCAAATCTGATCATTACTGCCGAAGTAAGTTAGGTGTCATATTCACCTTTCCGTTACTATGTATAAAACTCTTATGTATGGTGCGAAATTGACCTCTATTTATTCTGCCACCTTACAACAGAATTGACGAGAAAAGAAATTTGTGGCACAATCTGACTAGAAGAAGGGTTCGGTTGATAGGACACATTCTGAGACATCAAGGGCTAACGGATTTCGTATTGGAGGGCCATGTGAGGGGTAAAATCCGTAGAGGGAGACCAAGTGGTGAATACAATATGCAAATTCAGAAGGATGTACATTGCAGTAGTTATTTGGAGATGAAGAGGCCTGCACAGGATAGAGTAGCATGGAGAGCTGCATCAAACGAGTCTTCAGACTGAAGACCACAACAACAACATGTTGAGAATTCTCTGACAGTACACTGTGTATAGATTATTTTCCAAGAAGTGGTGTTATAAAAACCAGTTATTTTTTTACACATGAGTAGATGTAGCGTAAAATCTTCCTTATGTTATAACACAAGTTATCATTTTTCAAAATTGATTAATGGTGGTGTGGTATTTTCCAAAATTTCAGCCGCATGGGGTAGCCACACGGTCTGAGGTGCTTTGTCACGGTACGTGCGGCTGCGCCCGTCGGAGGTTCGAGTCCTCCCTCTGGCATGGGTGTGTGTGTGAGTGTTGTCCATAGCATAGTTAAAGTTAGATTAAGTAGTGTGTAGGCTTAGGGACCGATGACCTAAGTAGTTTGGTCCCATAAGACCTTACCATGAAAATTTCGAATTATTGCAAAAGATGATTACACTATATTCAACATTGTTAATTACGTTTCAACTTTTATACCGGACGACATTTTTTTATATATATCATGGCTTTGAAGATGTTCCCTCTAAACCTAATATGCCAAATTATATTTTATGCTTTAAAACTTAAAGCGGGTAGAAACGAAAGAAACCATATTGCATTATTCTGACACCGCCACATACCAGCCAAGTTTCATCAAGGTAATTTATTTACGACTGGAAATGTTCCCTTGTAAGCTACGCTGAAACTGTTCATTGAGCGACCTTGTATTTTATGTTACGGTTTTGTAAAGTCTTTAATCACCGAACTGTTGTTAACTGACATCTAATTATAATAAATCCTAACGAGAACGACACGTTTTTCATAAACCTACCACGTATCGTTGCATTAAACTGGCTTACTTTCATAGCATTCGGGTTTCAGTATCCCGTCATTTTTTAAAACAGATCAGTCTCGTAACATTCAATGTGCTGGTGTTTAAAAACAGCATATATTCGTAGGGTGTAAGGTATAACATAAAACCCACCGAATATCGCCTTCTAGTGAACACCACAAAGTATAGCGATTCGTTTTGGGCTTGTGACGCAGGGAGCGTTATTACTTCCTGTAGGTTCTACTTTGTGTGGCACATTGCCTATATATCTCAGAACTTATTTTGTGTTTCACCTGACGAAATGGCTCCTCAGCGTGAAATAGCACCGGGTCCCGCAGCAAATATTGGCCTCGCAACGAATTTGTGACGTCACACTAGCTGCCTTGTCCAAAATACCTGTACATCGCAAACGCTGAGCTGCATGTGGGGCCAGGTGGGAAATAAATACGTGAATGACAAGGTACCCAAGGATTTCCTTAACTTCGTCTAATTTTATTGAGAGCGTGAGTGCATTTAAACGCGCAGCTACGAAGTACTAAACTGATGTGAATTAATAACACGTACCCCATTGGAGATGGTCGCTGCAACTCGTATAAGACCTGTAGTCTCACGTGCTATGGCAACAAAGTCTGTAGGCTGAAGAGCGGCATACTAAGCTGCTGCCAGCCCGCCCCCTTCGGGGGGAATCGAAATTCAATAAAGAAAAAAAAAAGTGCTATGGCGTACGCAACGGGGTCCGTATATCTCGTTGGCCCCGAATAGCAGTGACGTCACAAAACTCGTACAGCGCCACGTTAACGTTAGTCAACTCGTTCCACGTGACGACGATTTAACGGACTGACCCGAAACCCAGAACCCAGTGCGAGATGCAAGTTGCCTGTCTAACGACTTACAGGGGCAAAAAAAAAAAAAAAAAAATTGATTTTAACATTTAGCGTAATTATTGAACGAATTTCAAAATTTTAAATGCTGTTATAATCAACTCATTAAGAGCAACAATCTTATGTTAAAAGTTTAACACAATATGTCAAGTATTATAGTTAGAAACAGTGTGTCTGGAGGCAGCATAACTGCCGGTGCGGAAATATCCGGACTTATTCATCGATTATTTGAGAATGAGAGCACCTAGCGACATCCAACAAAATTTGTGTATAATTTCAGACTTTTAATTTTGAAACTTTTTCTCGCTGATACCACCAAAAAACGATGAAAGGTAAAAAGTTCATCGCTTACTACATTTTCGCTGTTCATGCAGTAAAATTTCACCATCAGACATGACGTTACTTAACTACCAACTCAATTTGTAACACAGTTTGCAAGTAGTATGCGCATATGGTACTGACTGTACGTGCAAAATTATGTTATTGTACGGCACATAGTTCAGGAGATTTGACGTCGTAGACATTTAGATGCGTGGAAACTAGCTTCTGCTCGAAAAGGCGCGCATTAAGGCTTCAACATCAGGCATGACGTTTTGATTTATTACCTCTATAATAATTCCTCCATTCGCAACATACTTTACGTACACTATTTACATATATTACTGAATATACTTGCAAAATTATATCAATGTACGGCACATAGTTCAGGAGATGTGATGCTATAAATATTGAGATGCTTAAAGAACTTGCTTTTGCTAAAATGGAGTGCAAATTACCTACAATACAGTCATCCAGTGTTTCATAATGAGAGCACTTCGCGAGTTCCAACAAAATTGAAGCATAATATCAAACGTTTTGTAAACTTATCTCACTTACATGATCAACTTAAAATATTTAGCACATTACCTTGAAGGGAGTCGTCTTAAATTTAAGCTCTCTAAATATGTGGTACAGCGCGCGATCCAGCTGCTTGTACTGCAGCTAACGAAACAAGAATATCCTATCGACAGATATGGCCCCTGTATGCAAAGGGCAACACCAACTCAGCAAAGCAAAACTTGATGGTATATTAGGTTATTTTTATTCTGGTAAAGTAGGAAAGCTAGTAAAGCCGAAGGACAAGCTGGGGGTCTTGTAATGTTAGTCAAGTCTGCTTTTAACAAAAATTTTATTTACTCTAAAGTTGAACAACGTGAGTCAAAAATTATTTGTCTTTCACAGAACCTCAGTTGTACTTTAAAATGAAACAGTATTTAATCAGCAGCAATTTGCCTTTATCGGAGTCTCATTTTGTCTTAAACGAAGCGAATATTAAACAAAAATTAGCAGTGAAATAAAATCTGTTGGCTCTCGAATTATGTTGACAAAATAGGTGAGACTAATACTGTGGGAGAAACAGTGTGGAAGCAAGGCGGCATGGAGGCTACAGCACCAAGATATCCTTATCCGTACAGCTGACTGGTATAAGATGAAAGAACCCAGATTCAAACTGGAGTCAGCACCTTACGTCGCACATGTAGAACATACCAGAACCGAGCTGCTTAGATTACGGATCGTGCTACGGCGGATTTTAAAAACTCACCTCCGCTGCAAGTCTCAGAGTGCTACAAACAGCCAGAGCCGGCCGTCAGCTCCTGTGTCCGTCGATCACCAACCGCGTACCTCAAAACTCCGTCCCCTACTCTCCAAATTCCAACCTCTCCACAAATACAGGTAGAGGGGCTGACTCTATACTGTTGCCAACATGACGGACGAAAAAGTCACAAAAGTTACAAAAATTAATGGAAAGACGGCATACTTACACCTCTGTATACACAATGAACATTTTACATTCACGAAGTTGTTACTGGACTGAAATCGTGTTATTATCGATTGGCCGGTTCGTCAGAGCACTGCGCTAGATGAACCGACGCAATCTCATAGGTTGAACCAATTTTTTACTGAGAAAACAGAGATGTCGTTCCTACAGCAGCTTGCTGATGCCCGTGAGTCAGGTCGTAAGAAGTGAGTCCAGAGAATTTAGATTATCGCCCCCACCTTTTTTTCTAGGGGATGGCGACTTCGAAGCATATTTTATGTGTTACGCAACCTTCATTTTCGACAGTCCGACTATCGACCTGTATTAAAAATTAAGAATTTTCAGGATGCTGATGTTCCTCTGTTTCAAATTTTTATCCTTCATATAACGTCGAAAAAGACAAACAAGAACGTAGACCTATTATCAGAAACTCATTGAATGTGACATAAAAAACTAATATATGAAAATACTGAGCAAACTAATGGCAGAGCATTACTTCAGGTGTCTATCTGCACGAATATGATAACAATAAGCCGGCCGGAGTGGCCGAGCGGTTAAAGGCGCTACAGTCTGGAACCGCACGACCGCTACGGTCGCAGGTTCGAATCCTGCCTCGGGCATGGATGTGTGTGATGTCCTTAGGTTAGTTAGGTTTAAGTAGTTCTAAGTTCTAGGGGACTTATCACCACAGCAGTTGAGTCCCATAGTGCTCAGAGCCATGATAACAATAACAACTGTTGTTCTTCCATTCGTACCAAACATGGCATTTTGAATGAAAAGATGGTGAAACTAAATTGCGATTGCTACCGCGGAGATGGCGGATTAACTTTTACATCTTAAAAATATACTCAATGAAACCACTCATGAATTGAAGACTTAAAACAACAGTTGTCACAAAGCATTAACACATATAATTAAAACAGAAGAGCATGATCCATTAAACCTAAAATCTTAATTTCTTCTCGCGCAAACAACAAATTTTAAGATATCCTCTCAAAGAGAGACAGAATACACTACAAAACACAGTGTACCGTGGGAACCATATCATCCAAAGCGTACAGGTGTGCTAGAAGGAACATCCTGCAGTTGCCTTCTACGAACACACTGTCTCGAATTTGAGTGGAACTACTTGCGAAAAAAGAAGCTAAAAGTGAGTGAAAAATTTGGTACCTCGATAGCGTATGGATATAAGACTACAGTTGCAGTATGACAGAAAGGTTGATACTTTCTTTGGTCACGGATGTGCACTTGTCAGAATACTGGCGATAATACAACTGAAGTTACAAACAACAAGAACGTAAGCAAATGCGAAACAATTTACTTTGCTTCATGCTAACAGGTTTATATACTAAGAACAGACTGCCTGCTGCGTGTTTTGTCACCAAACGCATCTCAGACAAAGATCTATTTAATTTTTAAATGTCCGTCTTCAGAGAGACCAGGGAGTGCCGATTTCTAATAGTACGGCTATTACTGACGGTCATAAGATCAATGTAAATATGACGAGACGTCTTGGCAATGGGCGGATTTTTAAGCCACAAATTTTTCACCCAGATGACCGGAACCAACCATTATTTCTTGCGTTTGATCAATGCCACTTCTTAAAACATATAGGAAACATATACTACGGAATAAGTGGATCCCACATGAAAAATTTGTATGAACTGCAGACAAATCAAGCCGTAAAACCAATCCGCTTTTTGACTTGAAAAATGTAACCCCTTACAACACAGAAAGAAATGAACGTGAAACGAGCAAGGTCTATGTTCACTACACCAATAATAACAGCTCTGGAATATTTCCAAACACTTTCTGGACGTCCAAAAGCCCATTTGTCCAAAGACTGTACGGAGAACATATATTTCATTAGAATGTTTCAGAAATGGTTCTATATCCATTATGTTAGCAGTTATAACAGCACTAGGTTTTGTCCTGATAAGATAATTTTTTTAAACACAGATGATGACTGACTTTAGTGACTGGAAAATGAGTTCTTTATGTATCTTGAGGACATGGAAAAATCATGTCATGAGCAAGGAGTGGTTTTCCTCAGCAACGAGACTGATAAGGCCATTCGGTTGACGATGTGTTCTATAGTTCTATGTGTTCGAAAATTATTGTCTTTCGCTTTCATTACATGCTAACAAGAGTCCTTAACAGCGTGCTATAGAAATGTTCTTTAGCACTTTCAGGAGAACTCAGACGACAATGATACGCTGGATTCAAGAGCTATAGAGCTATAGTACTTGCCCTCAACAGAAACTTGAAGATAGGAATTCCTTTGTAACAGCGCAGTCAGCTTCGTCGGAAGTCATACCTAAGCGTTCAGAAACAGTGACAAAAATTCTGTACAAGCTTAATGGAGCCCAATCGTTCAAAAAATTTCCTAACTGGTAGTTGTTTGATGATAGTTTCATAAATAATAACAGCAGTGTCATTGCAAAATAAATCTAGCACCGGTACCTTTATTCTATTACAGCTCTGGAGATGGTATCTATTAAACGTGCGCCACTTGCTTTTTTCCCCGAGTTCGCCGTGAAGGCAATTAGAAAAGAAGTTAATTGTGAATCTTGGCATAGTCTATTTCAAAAAGAAAAGTGTTGTTCACCGTTAATGGACATAATTTTTAAGCTGAGAAATTTGGCCAGGTAATCTGCAGAGCTCTTATATAAATTGTGTTAAAAGCGTCAAAGAAGAAGTATGTGAACGTTTTGAAAGGGTGAAATATTTAAATAACAAGCAGATCAAGAGGAAATAAATCCGAATGCAATTGATGTGGTAAAAGAATGTACTGCCGCTCGATCAGGCTGCTGTACGCTTGCACCGCTCTGGTGGAGAATATGAGCACTTCTTGAGTTCGCGCTTTTTTTCTGAATGATGAGATTGAGAATATACCATGGGACGACGTTCTGCCAAAAGATGTACACTGATGAGCCAAAACCTTATGACTACCTACTTAATAGCTTGTTTCTCCGACTCTGGAATGAAATAATCACTGATTCTATGTATCAGGGATCCGACAGTTTGTTGGTAGGTTTGTGGAGGTATGTGGCATTAGACGTCTAAGTACAGGTCATATGATTCGGGTAAATAACGGACCACTGATTTGCGTACGAGGTGATGGCGCCAGGTAGCGACCGAAATGGGTCACATAGGATTTATATCAAGAGAATTTGGTCACCGAGACATCAACACGAGTTCACAATAATGCTCCTCAAACGACTGTAGCATGGGTGTGGCTGCGAGACACAGACAATTATACTGCTGAAAGATAACATCGCCATCGGAGAAGACATCAAGCACGAAGGGATGCAGGTGGTTTGCAACTGTCAGCCTGTCTTTGATTACTACCAAGGGTCCCATGAAGGCGCAGGAGGATGTCTTCCATAATACTGCTCCCACCAGCCTGCACCCGTGGCGCGCTGCATTTTTCGAGCCACCGTTCGCCTCGATGACGGCGTTTGTGGAGACGACCATCGACCTAGTGTAGCAAAAACGTGAATCACACGAAGAGCCGCCACGTTTCCATTGATCGATGGTCGAATCCCGATTGTCTCGTGCCCACTGCAATCATAAATGATGATGTCGTTGTGTCAACATGTGAATAAGACAGTGGCGGATACAGAAAAGCCGGCCGCGGTGGTCTAGCGGTTCTAGGCGCTCAGTCCGGAACCGCGCGACTGCTACGGTCGCAGGTTCGAATCCTGTCTCGGGCATGGATGTGTGTGATGTCCTTAGGTTAGTTAGGTTTAAGTAGTTCTAAGTTCTAGGGGACTGATGACCACAGATGTTGTCAGAAAATGAAGAAATAAAAGAAGGGAGAAACTGAGTGGGTTCCATTTTTCAACAGTACGTTGATAATACTGAGTGACTTAAAATTTTTGTTTCATGTCGTAGTTGCGGCACCTTTGCGTTGGTGCGTCATACGACAGGCCTCGTAGTTAGGATTTTCTGAAAAGTGGTCGGTTACATGACGTGCCTCGGCGCTCAAGTGTTACTAATTGTCGCATTTTCGCCCAGTTTCATCTCTTCAAAAATGGTTGAGATGGCTCTGAGCACTATGGGACTTAACTGCTGTGGTCATCAATCCCCTAGAACTTAGAACTACTTAAACCTAACTAACCTAAGGACATTACACACATCCATGCCCGAGGCAGGATTCGAACCTGCGACCGTAGTGGTCGCGCGATCCCAGGCTGTAGCGCCTAGAACCGCTCGGCGACTCCGGCCGGCCCAGTTTCATCTCTTGCTTATCGGCATTTACATACAGACAACAGACTTTTCTGCCAGAGTAACCGTCTATTCTGAAGAACAGCTTTTTTCAGCTCTTCGAGTTTTTCGGAGATAGCGAGCAGGTGAGTCGATTGGTGATTCCGCGCTCTGGTGATCCATCACCCGCGGCGCGGTTCGCGTAGGCGTCGGAACACAATGCGGGCCACCAGAAGGGAAAGAGCAGCGGCGCCGGGCTGCGAGTGGACGCCGGCGGTAAACAGCTCTGGGAATCAATAGGGGGCCTCCTAAACCAGCCAGCGCGCTGTTTATTCCCGCCCGCGCAATCCCTGTAAAGCCCCTCGATGGCGCCCCCCGCAGCTCCGCGCCAGACAGCCGCGTTTTGTCTCAGCTGCTGCTGCCGCCGTGCACTACGAGAGCTAATGTGCACTGCTCACCATTAAAACTCAACACCAGGAATGGTAGCAAATAATGAAACTTTACTTGTTGTGCGTATACAGTATGGTAAAATGAACACACGATTAAATCTGTAGGTGATGTCAGGGTCTACAAAGTGCGAAATTTAATATACATAGCTGACACCTGTGGCAGCTACAGTTTGTTAGCCTGCTGTGGTAGTCGACTCGAGTTGAGTCGGACTGAGCTTTGATGGCAGGTATGGGTACTTCATTCCATGCTGCTTCGACTCAGTGTCACACTTCATCTACTGCAGTGGTTGCCGAGTGGTGGGGTGTCACTCTATCGGCAACTGCAACCCGTGGTCAAGTGTCTACACTGGCCGAGAAATCTGAAGAACGTGCTGGGCAAGGCAACAGTCGAACAACCTATGTATCAAAGTAACCACCCAGGGGAACATAAGCTACGAGCGGTCTTGCGTTATCTTGTTGAAAGATAACGTCGCAGAGAGCGGGCAGTCACACATCTAAACATGTCACAAATACACTCCTGGAAATTGAAATAAGAACACCGTGAATTCATTGTCCCAGGAAGGGGAAACTTTATTGACACATTCCTGGGGTCAGATACATCACATGATCACACTGACAGAACCACAGGCACATAGACACAGGCAACAGAGCATGCACAATGTCGGCACTAGTACAGTGTATATCCACCTTTCGCAGCAATGCAGGCTGCTATTCTCCCATGGAGACGATCGTAGAGATGCTGGATGTAGTCCTGTGGAACGGCTTGCCATGCCATTTCCACCTGGCGCCTCAGTTGGACCAGCGTTCGTGCTGGACGTGCAGACCGCGTGAGACGACGCTTCATCCAGTCCCAAACATGCTCAATGGGGGACAGATCCGGAGATCTTGCTGGCCAGGGTAGTTGACTTACACCTTCTAGAGCACGTTGGGTGGCACTGGATACATGCGGACGTGCATTGTCCTGTTGGAACAGCAAGTCCCCTTGCTGGTCTAGGAATGGTAGAACGATGGGTTCGATGACGGTTTGGATGTACCGTGCACTATTCAGTGTCCCCTCGACGATCACCAGTGGTGTACGGTCAGTGTAGGAGATCGCTCCCCACACCATGATGCCGGGTGTTGGCCCTGTGTGCCTCGGTCGTATGCAGTCCTGATTGTGGCGCTCACCTGCACGGCGCCAAACACGCATACGACCATCATTGGCACCAAGGCAGAAGCGACTCTCATCGCTGAAGACGACACGTCTCCATTCGTTCCTCCATTCACGCCTGTCGCGACACCACTGGAGGCGGGCTGCACGATGTTGGGGCGTGAGCGGAAGACGGCCTAACGGTGTGCGGGACCGTAGCCCAGCTTCATGGAGACGGTTGCGAATGGTCCTCGCCGATACCCCAGGAGCAACAGTGTCCCTAATTTGCTGGGAAGTGGCGGTGCGGTCCCCTACGGCACTGCGTAGGATCCTACGGTCTTGGCGTGCATCCGTGCGTCGCTGCGGTCCGGTCCCAGGTCGACGGGCACGTGCACCTTCCGCCGACCACTGGCGACAACATCGATGTACTGTGGAGACCTCACGCCCCACGTGTTGAGCAATTCGGCGGTACGTCCACCCGGCCTCCCGCATGCCCACTATACGCCCTCGCTCAAAGTCCGCCAACTGCACATACGGTTCACGTCCACGCTGTCGCGGCATGCTACCAGTGTTAAAGACTGCGATGGAGCTCCGTATGCCACGGCAAACTGGCTGACACTGACAGCGGCGGTGCACAAATGCTGCGCAGCTAGCGCCATTCGACGGCCAACACCGCGGTTCCTGGTGTGTCCGCTGTGCCGTGCGTGTGATCATTGCTTGTACAGCCCTCTCGCAGTGTCCGGAGCAAGTATGATGGGTCTGACACACCGGTGTCAATGTGTTCTTTTTTCCATTTCCAGGAGTGTATATTGACTGCTGTCCAAATTACAGTCCGTGTGAATAAGACATGAACGTGTTGTGTACCCGATGGTATCTCATATCATCGCAGTGGATGCTACCCTTGTATGACCTCCGCAGCTCGCGGTCTAGTGGCTAGCGTTGCTGCCTCTGGATCATGAGGTCCCGGGTTCGATTCCTGACCGGGTTGGGGATTTTCTCTGTTTGGGGACTGGGTGTTTGTGCTGTCCTCAACATTTCATCATCATTATCCGTGGCAGTGGCTTGATTGGACTGTGTAAAAATTGGACTGAGAAAAAAAATGGGAACTTTGTACGGGCGCTGATGACCACGCAGTTGAGCGCTCCACAAACAAAACATCATCATCATCACCATTGTATGACAATGATGAACACAATCTGCCAACTTTCGTTCACTTCGGCTCCTCTATACGCTGATACGTCTATCACAATTCTCTACATAGAACTACGACCCACGTAAAAAACGACGTGTTTCAATGTCTGTGTGCAGTGCTGTCGTTGAGGGCACCATTGTTTCCAAGCGTCACTCTCCTGCCGCTTTAGGGAAACCCGCAAAAATGGTCGCTATGATAACCGTTAATGGTGCTAAAGACGTCGTCATGATGTTTGTGTGGATACTTGTCTTGTTAAGCATATTTCCTGACTCAAGATACGTAATGTCGCTGTGCAGAACTGCACGGCCAAACAAAGAACATGACTGTCCCACTATCCCCTCGGACGCTACTCTTTATATAATCGCGCGTGGTACATCAGGATGTGCGTGGCGTTGAGTATGATCCTTTTGACTCCCTCGATTCCGTGTCTGCATGACGCCCCGTTGGATCCTGACCAGTATCAGCAGAAATATCACAAGAGGATAAACCACAGCATCAATAGGCCACTGCAGCTGTCGGATTACGAAACATGTTGGTAGACGATTCTCCATCTTACACGAGGCATAACACGAACTCTTCCATATAAAAAAATAAAAGGAATTTCTGACTGCGAAATAATGTGAAATATCGTTTCTTTGCAGAGAATGTATGGCTCTGAGCACTATGGGACTTAACTGCTGTGGTCATCAGTCCCCTAGAACTTAGAACTAGTTAAACCTCACTAACCTAAGGACATCACAAACATTCATGCCCGAGGCAGGATTCGAGCCTGCGACCGTAGCGGTCTTGCGGTTCCAGACTGCAGCGCCTTTAACCGCACGGCCACTTCGGCCGGCGCAGAGAATGTAGATGGCGTTAATCCTACCTGCTTTGTGCGGTCACGCTGAAATCCCAGTTTTATGCGAATTTCGCGTTTGTTCGCGTCGTCCTAATGGTGATGCAAATTTGATGGCCAACAATGTATTTCGGGTTTTGATGGGAAACAGTAACGGAACAGTCATTTCATTGACTCACATAGCAGTTCAGTGTGCTTACAGCTACTTTCTTTCCGACCGCTGGACACTGGTGGTAAAAGGAACTGTACATCACACTTACACTCTGCATTTACCGCAGTTTCCGTAAAGTTGGCATAGCTCATACGTGTTGGATTTCAGTCTGTAGTTCACCGTGGAATTGTAATCGAACCCGTCGTTTCCATGTTTGTCCAATTCGTTTAAGTTTTGATGCACACGAATCGCATGTAATCGAACTTTTTAATGTTTTCATAATAGGAAAAGAATTTCCTTTTAACAATGAAAATAGTAATTGCTGGATAGTACATTAACTATGTTTACTTTTAAATGTATAAATTTGGTACAGAATAAGATTTTTACTTTCTGGAAAGCCAGTGTTCCGACAACTACACACAACGTAAAAAAAGTCCGTTGCATCGTACTTTTATACAGCAGAACAACACTCGACCCGCCCGACCATTTGCATAGCCACAAAACATCGTCTAACATGACACCCGATATCTTCCCATAAAAACTGCACCTGTTGTCTCACAGTTGAGCATTGGCATTTATTCCGCACTTTCAAACTGTTGCTATTCTGCTGACTCACATAGCAGTTCAGTGTGCTTACAGCTACTTTCTTTCCGACCGCTGGACACTGGTGGTAAAAGGAACTGTACATCACACACACACTGTGCATTTACCGCAGTTTCCGTAAAGTTGGCATAGCTCATACGTGTTGGATTTCAGTCTGTAGTTCACCGTGGAATTGTAATCGAACCCGTAGTTTCCATGTTTGTCCAATTCGTTTAAGTTTTGATGCACACGAATCGCATGTAATCGAACTTTTTAATGTTTTCATAATAGGAAAAGAATTTCTGCTGACTCTAAAGATGTTTAATTAATTTGTTGAGCATGGATAAACGAACGGAATATATTTTTGGCACTTGATTTTTTCGTAGACCTCTCTCCAGAGCATGGTGAGGATATCGGGGATCGATCTGCGATAAATTGGACACCCAACAAAGGATATTTCACTGAATGATCACTTCACGTCCTACCTGGTAGTTCTATCCTCACCACAGCAGCTAATTGATTGTGGACTGGTATATTCTTACTGTACGACAGTCTCTCTGTAAAATATACTAATTCTATGGAGTGGCCGAGGGGTTCTAGGCGCTTCAGTCTGGAACCGCGCGACCGCAAGGGTAGCAGGTTCGAATCCTGTCTCGGGCATGGATGTGTGTGATGTCCTTAGGTTAGTTAGGTTTAAGTAGTTCTAAGTTCTAGGGGACTGATGACCACAGATGTTGTCAGAAAATGAAGAAATAAAAGAAGGGAGAAACTGAGTGGGTTCCATTTTTCAACAGTACGTTGATAATACTGAGTGACTTAAAATTTTTGTTTCATGTCGTAGTTGCGGCACCTTTGCGTTGGTGCGTCATACGACAGGCCTCGTAGTTAGGATTTTCTGAAAAGTGGTCGGTTACATGACGTGCCTCGGCGCTCAAGTGTTACTAATTGTCGCATTTTCGCCCAGTTTCATCTCTTCAAAAATGGTTGAGATGGCTCTGAGCACTATGGGACTTAACTGCTGTGGTCATCAATCCCCTAGAACTTAGAACTACTTAAACCTAACTAACCTAAGGACATTACACACATCCATGCCCGAGGCAGGATTCGAACCTGCGACCGTAGTGGTCGCGCGATCCCAGGCTGTAGCGCCTAGAACCGCTCGGCGACTCCGGCCGGCCCAGTTTCATCTCTTGCTTATCGGCATTTACATACAGACAACAGACTTTTCTGCCAGAGTAACCGTCTATTCTGAAGAACAGCTTTTTTCAGCTCTTCGAGTTTTTCGGAGATAGCGAGCAGGTGAGTCGATTGGTGATTCCGCGCTCTGGTGATCCATCACCCGCGGCGCGGTTCGCGTAGGCGTCGGAACACAATGCGGGCCACCAGAAGGGAAAGAGCAGCGGCGCCGGGCTGCGAGTGGACGCCGGCGGTAAACAGCTCTGGGAATCAATAGGGGGCCTCCTAAACCAGCCAGCGCGCTGTTTATTCCCGCCCGCGCAATCCCTGTAAAGCCCCTCGATGGCGCCCCCCGCAGCTCCGCGCCAGACAGCCGCGTTTTGTCTCAGCTGCTGCTGCCGCCGTGCACTACGAGAGCTAATGTGCACTGCTCACCATTAAAACTCAACACCAGGAATGGTAGCAAATAATGAAACTTTACTTGTTGTGCGTATACAGTATGGTAAAATGAACACACGATTAAATCTGTAGGTGATGTCAGGGTCTACAAAGTGCGAAATTTAATATACATAGCTGACACCTGTGGCAGCTACAGTTTGTTAGCCTGCTGTGGTAGTCGACTCGAGTTGAGTCGGACTGAGCTTTGATGGCAGGTATGGGTACTTCATTCCATGCTGCTTCGACTCAGTGTCACACTTCATCTACTGCAGTGGTTGCCGAGTGGTGGGGTGTCACTCTATCGGCAACTGCAACCCGTGGTCAAGTGTCTACACTGGTCGAGAAATCTGAAGAACGTGCTGGGCAAGGCAACAGTCGAACAACCTATGTATCAAAGTAACCACCCAGGGGAACATAAGCTACGAGCGGTCTTGCGTTATCTTGTTGAAAGATAACGTCGCAGAGAGCGGGCAGTCACACATCTAAACATGTCACAAATACACTCCTGGAAATTGAAATAAGAACACCGTGAATTCATTGTCCCAGGAAGGGGAAACTTTATTGACACATTCCTGGGGTCAGATACATCACATGATCACACTGACAGAACCACAGGCACATAGACACAGGCAACAGAGCATGCACAATGTCGGCACTAGTACAGTGTATATCCACCTTTCGCAGCAATGCAGGCTGCTATTCTCCCATGGAGACGATCGTAGAGATGCTGGATGTAGTCCTGTGGAACGGCTTGCCATGCCATTTCCACCTGGCGCCTCAGTTGGACCAGCGTTCGTGCTGGACGTGCAGACCGCGTGAGACGACGCTTCATCCAGTCCCAAACATGCTCAATGGGGGACAGATCCGGAGATCTTGCTGGCCAGGGTAGTTGACTTACACCTTCTAGAGCACGTTGGGTGGCACTGGATACATGCGGACGTGCATTGTCCTGTTGGAACAGCAAGTCCCCTTGCTGGTCTAGGAATGGTAGAACGATGGGTTCGATGACGGTTTGGATGTACCGTGCACTATTCAGTGTCCCCTCGACGATCACCAGTGGTGTACGGTCAGTGTAGGAGATCGCTCCCCACACCATGATGCCGGGTGTTGGCCCTGTGTGCCTCGGTCGTATGCAGTCCTGATTGTGGCGCTCACCTGCACGGCGCCAAACACGCATACGACCATCATTGGCACCAAGGCAGAAGCGACTCTCATCGCTGAAGACGACACGTCTCCATTCGTTCCTCCATTCACGCCTGTCGCGACACCACTGGAGGCGGGCTGCACGATGTTGGGGCGTGAGCGGAAGACGGCCTAACGGTGTGCGGGACCGTAGCCCAGCTTCATGGAGACGGTTGCGAATGGTCCTCGCCGATACCCCAGGAGCAACAGTGTCCCTAATTTGCTGGGAAGTGGCGGTGCGGTCCCCTACGGCACTGCGTAGGATCCTACGGTCTTGGCGTGCATCCGTGCGTCGCTGCGGTCCGGTCCCAGGTCGACGGGCACGTGCACCTTCCGCCGACCACTGGCGACAACATCGATGTACTGTGGAGACCTCACGCCCCACGTGTTGAGCAATTCGGCGGTACGTCCACCCGGCCTCCCGCATGCCCACTATACGCCCTCGCTCAAAGTCCGCCAACTGCACATACGGTTCACGTCCACGCTGTCGCGGCATGCTACCAGTGTTAAAGACTGCGATGGAGCTCCGTATGCCACGGCAAACTGGCTGACACTGACAGCGGCGGTGCACAAATGCTGCGCAGCTAGCGCCATTCGACGGCCAACACCGCGGTTCCTGGTGTGTCCGCTGTGCCGTGCGTGTGATCATTGCTTGTACAGCCCTCTCGCAGTGTCCGGAGCAAGTATGATGGGTCTGACACACCGGTGTCAATGTGTTCTTTTTTCCATTTCCAGGAGTGTATATTGACTGCTGTCCAAATTACAGTCCGTGTGAATAAGACATGAACGTGTTGTGTACCCGATGGTATCTCATATCATCGCAGTGGATGCTACCCTTGTATGACCTCCGCAGCTCGCGGTCTAGTGGCTAGCGTTGCTGCCTCTGGATCATGAGGTCCCGGGTTCGATTCCTGACCGGGTTGGGGATTTTCTCTGTTTGGGGACTGGGTGTTTGTGCTGTCCTCAACATTTCATCATCATTATCCGTGGCAGTGGCTTGATTGGACTGTGTAAAAATTGGACTGAGAAAAAAAATGGGAACTTTGTACGGGCGCTGATGACCACGCAGTTGAGCGCCCCACAAACAAAACATCATCATCATCACCATTGTATGACAATGATGAACACAATCTGCCAACTTTCGTTCACTTCGGCTCCTCTATACGCTGATACGTCTATCACAATTCTCTACATAGAACTACGACCCACGTAAAAAACGACGTGTTTCAATGTCTGTGTGCAGTGCTGTCGTTGAGGGCACCATTGTTTCCAAGCGTCACTCTCCTGCCGCTTTAGGGAAACCCGCAAAAATGGTCGCTATGATAACCGTTAATGGTGCTAAAGACGTCGTCATGATGTTTGTGTGGATACTTGTCTTGTTAAGCATATTTCCTGACTCAAGATACGTAATGTCGCTGTGCAGAACTGCACGGCCAAACAAAGAACATGACTGTCCCACTATCCCCTCGGACGCTACTCTTTATATAATCGCGCGTGGTACATCAGGATGTGCGTGGCGTTGAGTATGATCCTTTTGACTCCCTCGATTCCGTGTCTGCATGACGCCCCGTTGGATCCTGACCAGTATCAGCAGAAATATCACAAGAGGATAAACCACAGCATCAATAGGCCACTGCAGCTGTCGGATTACGAAACATGTTGGTAGACGACTCTCCATCTTACACGAGGCATAACACGAACTCTTCCATATAAAAAAATAAAAGGAATTTCTGACTGCGAAATAATGTGAAATATCGTTTCTTTGCAGAGAATGTATGGTTCTGAGCACTATGGGACTTAACTGCTGTGGTCATCAGTCCCCTAGAACTTAGAACTAGTTAAACCTCACTAACCTAAGGACATCACAAACATTCATGCCCGAGGCAGGATTCGAGCCTGCGACCGTAGCGGTCTTGCGGTTCCAGACTGCAGCGCCTTTAACCGCACGGCCACTTCGGCCGGCGCAGAGAATGTAGATGGCGTTAATCCTACCTGCTTTGTGCGGTCACGCTGAAATCCCAGTTTTATGCGAATTTCGCGTTTGTTCGCGTCGTCCTAATGGTGATGCAAATTTGATGGCCAACAATGTATTTCGGGTTTTGATGGGAAACAGTAACGGAACAGTCATTTCATTGACTCACATAGCAGTTCAGTGTGCTTACAGCTACTTTCTTTCCGACCGCTGGACACTGGTGGTAAAAGGAACTGTACATCACACTTACACTCTGCATTTACCGCAGTTTCCGTAAAGTTGGCATAGCTCATACGTGTTGGATTTCAGTCTGTAGTTCACCGTGGAATTGTAATCGAACCCGTCGTTTCCATGTTTGTCCAATTCGTTTAAGTTTTGATGCACACGAATCGCATGTAATCGAACTTTTTAATGTTTTCATAATAGGAAAAGAATTTCCTTTTAACAATGAAAATAGTAATTGCTGGATAGTACATTAACTATGTTTACTTTTAAATGTATAAATTTGGTACAGAATAAGATTTTTACTTTCTGGAAAGCCAGTGTTCCGACAACTACACACAACGTAAAAAAAGTCCGTTGCATCGTACTTTTATACAGCAGAACAACACTCGACCCGCCCGACCATTTGCATAGCCACAAAACATCGTCTAACATGACACCCGATATCTTCCCATAAAAACTGCACCTGTTGTCTCACAGTTGAGCATTGGCATTTATTCCGCACTTTCAAACTGTTGCTATTCTGCTGACTCACATAGCAGTTCAGTGTGCTTACAGCTACTTTCTTTCCGACCGCTGGACACTGGTGGTAAAAGGAACTGTACATCACACACACACTGTGCATTTACCGCAGTTTCCGTAAAGTTGGCATAGCTCATACGTGTTGGATTTCAGTCTGTAGTTCACCGTGGAATTGTAATCGAACCCGTCGTTTCCATGTTTGTCCAATTCGTTTAAGTTTTGATGCACACGAATCGCATGTAATCGAACTTTTTAATGTTTTCATAATAGGAAAAGAATTTCTGCTGACTCTAAAGATGTTTAATTAATTTGTTGAGCATGGATAAACGAACGGAATATATTTTTGGCACTTGATTTTTTCGTAGACCTCTCTCCAGAGCATGGTGAGGATATCGGGGATCGATCTGCGATAAATTGGACACCCAACAAAGGATATTTCACTGAATGATCACTTCACGTCCTACCTGGTAGTTCTATCCTCACCACAGCAGCTAATTGATTGTGGACTGGTATATTCTTACTGTACGACAGTCTCTCTGTAAAATATACTAATTCTATGGAGTGGCCGAGGGGTTCTAGGCGCTTCAGTCTGGAACCGCGCGACCGCAAGGGTAGCAGGTTCGAATCCTGTCTCGGGCATGGATGTGTGTGATGTCCTTAGGTTAGTTAGGTTTAAGTAGTTCTAAGTTCTAGGGGACTGATGACCTCAAATCCCATAGTGCTCAGAGCCATTTGAACCAATTCTATGGAGATTTTCCGTCGACAGCTCTGAAGGAGCTATTTAATTTTAGTACGTCAGAATCAATTGTACTGTGACTGAAATGCAGTTATTTCGTTGTTAATTTTGATGAACATGCTATTTCGAATCAAGATGCAAGATGTGAGTTCACTGAATGGCTCAGTGGCTACCACCTTTACAATTAGTTAATATTAATGAAAATTAAATGACTGGCGAAGTAGTGAAATTAAACTCAAGACCAATATCAGTAATTAAATTATCAATGTGACCAGCACATTTCACAGTCATGGAAATATATTTAAAGCTGTCTTTTACAGCAAAATTAACATTACTAGAAATTATGAGAATCTTTCATAGTTGTGATACTTGAAAATTAATATGATCTTTTGTCCATTTATCTATATACAAAATTTCATAAAAAACAATGACAGGGAAATGGAATAAGATTTATGATCTTAGGAGAATGAAATTAATAAATACTTTTAAATAAAAGAATCTATTCCATAATGGAATATGAAGTTTAGACCGTAATATTCAATTCAGTCCAACCTATTTAGATTTAATAAAAGTTCTTGTCTTGTTTGTAGTAGCGGTTGTGGTGCAGTAGTTGAAGGCTGAAGAATGATAGCTGACTAGGTTCTTCACTTCTCCTTTTAGATTGAATTAATTTAGTATGAACACGTTGCTGCGGGAGCCATTTCCTTGAGGTAGGAGTGGTTCAAAATTTCATGGTACATTAATGTTGGATGATCTTGCTTTGCAAAACCCACAATTTCTGGAGATCGCTTTACAACACAAATGCCACTTCTACACCAAATTTCACTCAAATGTACACAGTTCTAGCAATCACAGAAATATGACACTGTTACATCCGCAAAAAAGGCTAACCTGTCTGCGACTGTCACCTTTTTTTTTCTTTCTGCACCACTTGGCACTAAGATCACCCACACAAAACAGATTGAACCAATAGCGGTTGCCCTCCTGTCTCATTAACTTACTCAAAATCTTAAGACATTTTGAATAACCTTTGAATTTGATAGTCGTTATAACTACAACAAACATTCTTCATTTTGTTCTTAGTATCTTTAACTGATAATTATTCATTACTTTCCCTTTAATAAGTGGCCAAAAAAATTTAGCACTGTTTGTAAAATCGATATCTCAAGTATTGATTTTTATGGATACAGTTTAAGAGCAAAAAATTAATAAATTGTTAGTGGATTTTAAGCTGTTGTATTACAAAATGACCTTGAGTATCAGATTACACTTACAACGTAAGTTACATTTGAGCTTGAGTGGAGGTATCATATTACACCTAAGGCAGTTGGGTGAGTTATATTCTAAGTCACCCCCACACCTCTCCCTCCTCCAGGCCTGCCCACATATTTCTTTGTGGTACATTCGAGGTCGATCCCCATCCACTCCTTCCCAGGCCTGCCCATGCCCCTGAGGCACTGACCGTATGAGACACAAATGACCCTATGAATCAGGTTATGCATCCTGAACATGCACAGTTGTTTCTCCCCTCGCCGTCTTCTCTCCCTCCCCTCCTGGACTATAAGATTCAAGTTCCCCCATCCATTTCTTATCCTTTATAACTAGAGTAAATGAGTGGGATGCATAATTTGAAGTACGTACGTTATAGTGAAAGGATCATCATGAAGCACCAGCAGACGCCAGCCACCACCACTGGCCAGAATAAAAAGACATGTAAGTACAACTAACCGATTTTCTCATAATTAAGTGGTAGTTACAATTTTATCAATTTCCCAAACACCCACATCTCTATCCCAAGATATGTAAATGTAATGTTAACCAGTTACCACAGAACATTATTTAACGAATCACGTCAATATACCAACTTAACAGTGCTGTAGTGCATTATTTAACAACAAATATGATCTTTGTGAGACACTGAATGTTTGAAAATTACGCCGAATTTCTACATTAACTCATTAAGGTCCACATAGGTTTGTTCCAAGTTACTGCAGTGGTCAGATATTGTGTACTACCTTCCTTACATCCAGTATGCACATCATACCTGTCTTGCAGGTCCTCTAATCTCCTGTCAATACCACCATTAACTGTTGTCTATACATAACGGTATTTTTTCTGCTAGCTATTGTGTTTTTGCATCTACCCATAAAAAAATTTACGTCTCATCAACAATGCATCTTTTTGTTTTACACTCTTAGTGTTTTACGAGAAAACATCTCTCTGCATTATGAAACAGTAATTTTAACGCATGCAGAAAATTACCATATTTTATGAACTATATTTTTGATGTAATTGTAAACTTCATGTACAGATAATCATCAAAATCCACCAGTCAGAAGTTTTAGTCTCCCCCTCTCTGTGGACTGGGTGTTTTTAAAGTGCAATTACTATTTTATTCTACCGACCATATTACGTTCAAACTTAGAATTTTATTGATTTCTGCGGACCAAAGAGGCATGTAAATACAGTATACATAACAATTATCACAGTGAAATATATTGAAAAATAACACACCGCTACATATACACATCAAAATTATGAGGAGCTCGCTCCTGCATTACTCGTGTGTGACATCACTATGAAGTTGCCTTGAGGGGAGTATGACGCTATAGGATAATAATAAACCTGTAAAACAAAGAGGGAAAATATTCCAAGGGCAGGTATATACACTAATTGCTAAATTTACACTTTTAACAACTGTGCACCACCTAGAGTGCGTGGATCCTGGCTATGACCAAATCAACCAGAGAAATCAGCATTGTGTCCACCCATCTCCCTAGGAATGGTAGAGTAATAGGCTTTAGGGACACACAGTGTGCATATAATCATGTCTGACATGACCAAAAAAACCGACATGGAGGCTGGCAGGGAAGACACTGCTACAAGCTCAAATACTGAATATCAGGGTGCATGCCTATGCATCAACATGTGGGCAGATGTGCAGATAATCGATGAGGAAAATGTTGCTAAGTTTAAGCGCCAATTACCTCATAAAGAGCGACTCCATAAAATTTTTTAACTGAGAGTATATTATCAGAAATGAAATGGTATTAACACCATACATACTACCAAAGATATCCTGTAGAGTAAGCACATTTATTATCATATAGACTGCACTAAAAATATTATGGTAGACTGAAGATGAAAGTGCTTAATATCATCACTGTGCACCTCTCCAGATAGGATGCTCAGGACCAATTGCTAACTCTGCACGCCTTCTGCCTATACCCCCAGCTACAGGCTGGAGAATGAGAGACATGGCTGCCAGTATCCGTGGGCTGCACAGTGCCACATGTCATGGTATCCAGCAACTGTCAAAAATATCCTAGGCAGACAGTGGAAATGGAGAGACTGAGAAGGAGACTATCTCTCTTCGCACTAGGCACCAACAACAAGGAGTGGTGCAGCATACGGTAGACAGCAGGCTGCAGGAAGTAGCTGAGAGCTGTGTCAGTCACAAGACAAAACACACTCCGGACTCCCTAACCTCATAAACAGCAACCCCACAGAACACTGTCTGTATTAACTGCTCTCACCGTATTTTGTATTGCCTCCACCAGCCATTCTATGTCCATCTCCTTGGTAAGGTTGCCCTTGTGAAACTTCCCTTCTTCAGAGATGAGTAGAAGTGGCACAATGCGAGCAGCGCACTTGATATGGTGTCTTCCGTGGACAGATCTATGACCAGCTACAGTTTGCTTTGTGACTTCATCTGAAGCATGTAATATTTGTCTGTAAGAACAACGGCGGTGCTACAGCGCAAAGCTGCAGAGCACAGTCACTGTTCATAAACAAAACCTTCGGCTTGACATGTGCAATAAGGATGAGGACACATCATAATGTGTTAAAAAAACAAGGGCATGTGCAAGAACTGCAGTGCAACAAATTAACTATTGCTATGAATAACAACACATGACGGTACTAATATTAATGTGTACTGTCATGTTTGTTAAAAAAAAACAACGGCTTTACCAATAACAGCACTCCTATTCACAAGTTTGACCAGTCTTCTCATAAACATAGAAAAGAACGAGACTGACTTCTTACCACAGTGCGATATTGAAATAACTTACATCAATATCCCGCATTAAACAATAAGAAAATCGTGATATTTTAACAAATGGACCTATGTCCCAAATTTCTGCACTGCATTGCATTATTTAACAACAAATATGCGCTTTCAGAGTACTAGTTCTGCAGTCCACCTGCATTATCAGTGTGTGACATCTTTATAAGGGTGTCCACGGAAAAACATTGTACATGTCCCTGATAACTGTGTAATTCGCGCCGTCCTGCATGGAACGTTGCACACACAATCTGTGATAGTAGCTGGCAGGAGAGGGAATGACGTGCTGTGAAGCTGTCTGTGGGATACCAACCGCCTACGAAAATCTCCGGTCACAACAGGTAACGTTCAGAACTCGTGGAGATCCTGCCCTGTGACCGCTGAAAAATATTCAGTAGCAGGAGGAATAGCAGAAACGATCACATTTCGTAACACCTGTGATCACAAGTGTCTGATGAATAGGACAGCCTTGCACCACCACTTATATGTGACCCCCACTCTCCCCTTACGTCACCGGCGATATCATTTGGGACGTCATCGAGCGAAATAAGAGTGCCGTGTACGATCTTCACGAGTTGCGGGCAGCGGTTGAGCGGTCGATGATTCCACATCACTTGCGATGTCTCGTCGCGTCCAAGCCACGTAACGGAAAAGACGCTACACGCTGACAGGCAGAATTCTTTGCATCATATGCCCTTGAGTGCATGTTCCTTATTGTATTACAAAAAGTGGTTCAAATGGCTCTGAGCACTATGGGACTCAACTTCTGAGGTCATTAGTCCCCTAGAACTTAGAACTACTTAAACCTAACTAACCTAAGGACATCACACACATCCATGCCCGAGGCAGGATTCGAACCTGCGACCGTAGCGGTCTCGCGGTTCCAGACTGCAGCACCTAGAACCGCACGGCCACTTCGGCCGGCTATTGTATTACAGTGACGACCAAAAAGATTAAGACCACTGCCCTCTGCTAGACTGAAGGCCGTCTGGTGTCAATGCAGGTGTGTGACACTGTAAGATAAGTATGCAGGGTGAACCAGAACGATACCGGCCAACTTCCAGAAGTTGTCAGCGATATGTTATGAGTATTTTAGAATAAGGGACCCAGAGTCTCTGGCAGCTTGTTACAGAGTCATTGAAATCCGTTTCTTTTTTGCTCCTGTGGGCTTTGTATCTATACTGCATGTACGCATTCGCTCATGGAACGTTCTTTTGGAATCGGTAATGACGTTTCCCTAAGGTTTGCTTTCAGTACTGCTCGGTCCTGTCTAGGGTCTGATTTTACTGCAGTGTTTGTTGTGCATTAACAATGATAAACATCAGTTGTATGGATGGATTTACTGATGAAAAGTTGGCTGAAATGCAGTTCGAGTATGGATTCACTGAATGCAGTGGAAGAGCAGCACAACGACGCTATGCTGAGCTGCTCCCTCACCGACGGCAATAACATCACAGCACTTTGGCATCTTCACATGGGCACCTACGAGAAACTGGATCCTTCTGTGTTAGAATAGAAGATACAGGCTGTGTAAGGTATGGTAGAACACTCGATTTGGAAGATAATGTGTTATACGTGATCGAGGACTGTCTTGCTTCTGGTAGTCGGAACGTTGCTCGCGGTCTGAACACAAGCCAAGCAACTGTTTTGAGAGTCTTACATGAACAACGATACAGCCCTGTCATCCACAGAAGGTGCAATCATTGCATCTGGCGCACTTCCCATTTTGAGTAGCGTTTGCAAATTATTACGTACGGCAATGGACAGAAAAACTCAGTTTTCGTACTTTCGTGTTGTTTACGGACAAGGCCATGTTTATAAGACAGGTCACGTTCCATAGTAAGAATATCCACGACTAAAGTCCACACGCACTAGTGTGGTGATCCAGCCAACAGACATTTGCTGTGTGTGGGTGTTTGTCGGAGGGGGGGGGGGCAGGAACTGGTATGGACCTTACCTACTTCCTGGTACAATAAACGGAGTCGTGTAGAAAACTTTCCTGCTTCATGTCTTCTCATTGTTCGTAGAAGATGAGCCGCTGAGAATTCACCAACTTGTGTTGTTTCAACATGACGGGATGCCGGCACACTTTGTTGTCTATGTTAGGAACCACAATGAAGTACAGTTTGGGTGACAACGGATCGGTTGCGGTGGTCCTGTTCCACGCCCAACTCAATCGCCAGACATGACACTACGTCTTCTCGGGGCATGTGAAGAGCCTAGTTTACGAGACTCCGGTCGAAATTACCACAGACCTGGTTTCGAGGATAATCGCAGCCCGGGAAATAGTACGCCTGACTTCTGGAATTCTTGATCGTGTAAGACATTCGATGGTGCGTTGCTGGACACTCTGCCGTGATCAGGGCGGTTGACATTTTGAACAATACCTGCAAGAAGATAGTCTGCATTTGTTATGTGCTATAATGTACACTGATCGAATACGTGGAACACACTGTGACAAAAGTGTATACGTTTCATCTGAGGGTTGTTGCTTTACTCTGTGTTACGTGTTGTGTGTTGTGGGTTTTGTTTATTACATGTTTGATTCTTCTTCGCTTCTGTAAAGGTGTTTTCAAGGAAACAAGGCCGATTGCTGTAACAAAACGAATAAATCATAATTATATTATTACTCTGCAACGAGCTGCTGGAGACTGTGGGTCCCTTATAGCAAAATACTCAGAAGTTATCCCTGAACAACTTGGGTGGAGTTTGTCGGTGTTATTCCGGTTCACTCTGTATCAGCGGAGCAGAGACAGTGGCTCGGGAGCTTGCCCACTCTATAAAGCAAGACAGGCGGTGATATGTGGTACATCTGACGACAGAGTACTATGTTGGCGAAGTCACAGGTGCTCTGAAACACACTGTTCGGCATAAATTGTTGATCCAACGATAACGTCAACTACGATTGCAGTGGACACTGGATCATCGAGATTGGATTGTGGATCATTTGAGACGTGTTGCTTGGCCAGTTGAATTACGTTTCTTGTTATACCAGGTCGATGGTCGTGTTTGGACAGTCTGTCACCCAGGTGAACGAAACCTGCACAACGCCACTGATGCAGGAGGTGGGAGCAGTGTTATGCTATTGGGAACATTCAACTGGGCTTCCATGGGAATCGTGCTAGTAATCGTGGGCAAAATGACAGCTGTGAACTACGTGAACACAATTGGGGCCTACCTAATCTCTTCATGCTTCATGTCTTCCCCAAAGGCAGCGGAATCCTCCAGCAGGAGAACTATCCGTGTCACAACATTAAAATCATCCTACAGTTGTTTGAGGAGCATGACAGTGATCTCAAGTTGACATGTTGTTCACGAAATTCACCTAACCTGAACCCGACGGAACACATCTGGGACGTTATCTGGTGCCAATTACGCGCCCACAAACCAATGAGTCGTCATTGATGAGACATGCATAACTTGTGCGTAGACATCTAGTGCCAAATACCTCCAGAAACTTGCTGACTTGTCACGTTTTATTTCATCAGTATTAAAGACTTACTAGTCGGAGTATTTGCGTCCTATATGTCTACAGTCGGAACCTGGCGCCACGGCGAGCAACCGTGACAAGGTGTTTCATGTAAATGATGCATTAGCTGGACCTTGCTGGAACGTTGGACAGGGGACAGAGCTTGACCACGGGATTTCGCGAAGTGGCATTTTCCCGCCGCCAATTGCGCGCTCCTAATGGCTTTCCAATGCTTTGCGCCCTCCAGCCTCATAGAGCAGTTTCTGCCCTGAATACTAAAAGCTTAAAGCTTCCGCAAAATTTAGGTCGATTGAAGCTTTTTGTTTCTCTCCTGCCATCACTACTCAGAGCTAATACCAAACTATTATAGCCACAACGACAGATTGCGTGTGTGTGTGTGTGTGTGTGTGTGTGTGTGTGTGTGTGTGTGTGAGCGCGTACGCGATCGTGTTCGCGTGTAAAAAAGTAACAAAAACAATAGGAGCGCGTATTTATTCCTAGGAAAGTCAATTTCTATTTAGCTATATTTTTTATTTTATTTTGATGTTTATTACATTTGTGTTCTAATGATTTCAAGACAATATTGTCTTGTATGGGGTATCTGTTGCGTGTGATCGGTGACTCGAATGATGTAAGTACTGTAACAGTTCTTCCATGAAGAGAAGCACCTATAATGCGTCTGCAGCACAGTTGGCTAATTGGTGTCAAATAACCCATACTCTTCACGTAGAAATACGAAAAATTGAAAGAGAGTTATTTTGTTTACGGCATCACAGTTATGAAGCACACCCGACAGGTACATTTGCATGAGAAAATATTGTCTTAAGATCGATAGCATATATATGTGATAAATATCAAAATACATTAAAAAGTTCAGCTGCAAGAAAATCTACTTCCATTGAAATAAATATATAACAGCTGATAGTTCTATGCAATTTCATAACGTGGAAGACGCTGTGAAAAAGAAGTAGTTCATATTATCTTACGTGAGACAGTTGCAGACTTGAGATCCAGAATAGAAACGACCAGAATTCATTTGAAAGCAGTGTTTGATTCAACACACAATAAGTTAGTGAGTAACAGTCAAACTAATCATAGGTCCACGGAGTGATTGCCTTTCTTAGGTATGAGAACCTACAAACGCATCGCGAGAGAATCGTACGATTCAACAGCTCAAGTTATTTTTTATTTTAACAAACGATCTCGGCCCGTCTTGAGACCATCTTTGGGTTATCTACGTAAAAAGATGTCGTTACAATAAATGTAAGCGTATGCACTTTAACACAGATGTATTGAAATAAGTAATCATCTGAGCGTCAAATGTAACTGTTCTGTCTAATGCGCTACCATGGCGGGTAGTGCTGTTATAGGAATTCTGACAAAATTTTGTAGTTTTTTCCTGTTGGTAGTAGTACAGTTATTACAACAAAAATATTTTTTATAAAAATACATTCCTATTTTTAAAGCGTATTTATTTATTTGGTGTTTCGATTACGCGCTACGTCAGTCACAGTGGGAGCCTGACCTTGTTATGACGTAATGAGTCTGTAGCTATCTGTCATACGCTATGGATCTTAAGGCAAATTGTATGTTTTTAGTATATCCTTAACGAAAAAAGAAATGAAATAAGTCATAATATTATTAAGATCGCTGTCTTTCCTGGAACAGTTCTCCAAAAAATTTAATATCTGAAAATGATTTTCATCTGTTGCAAGAGCTCAAGAATCCGCACTTGTCGACGTGAATAAAGAAGAACAATATCGTGGGTATAGGTTCAGATAAAATATGGTACGACAGAAATGCGATTTCCCCAAAGTCGGGTTTCTGTGAAATCCAAATCCTTTCAAACCGCCTCTAACTTTTCTTCTAAAAGTTTTGGTTTGACTTCATCAACTGAAGTGCCACTCGTTTGATCGGTCGCCACAGGGAATTTTTCGTGAAGGAGCGCGGGGTTTGGAGACGTGAATACTTCATACACTATCTCATCGAAGGTGCCCGGACACGTATAGGTGGACATTCATATGAGATATGTCCTCCCTTCGCATTTATGACGGCTTGAACTCTGCTGGAGACAGTTTTCCATGAGGTGTCTGAATGTCTGTGGAGGAATGGCAGTCCATACTTCTTCAAGAGCCAGTAACAGAGGAGGTGGGGATGTTGGACGCTGAGATCCGAAGTGAAGTCGACGTTCTAACATCCCAAAGGTGTTCTGCTGGGTTCAGGCCAGGACCCTGGGCAGACTGATCGATTTCAGGATGTTATTGTCTACAGTTCATTGCCTCACAGATGCTGCCTTATAACAGGTTGCATTGGCATGCTGTTACAAAAATCTCCGTCTCCGAACTGTTCCTCTACTGAATGCAGTACACAGTGCTATAAAATGTTTTCATATGCTTCAATATTTAGCGTTTTCTTAAAGGTGGTGAGGGGACCAAACTCTATCTAGGAATAACACCCCCGAACCAAAACATCGCCTGCTCTGTATTTCCCTATGCGCACTACACATAATGGCAAGTGACATTCTCCAGGCATTCGCAAAACCGAAATCCTTCCAACGGATTGTCAGAGAGTATAGAGTGATTCATCACTCCAAACCACTCGTTTCCAGTTATTCACTTGAAAGACACCGACCGAGCGCAACACACCACTAGCCTGTCACAATGATCCGCGTCAGCTGGACCGACCAAAAGGCAGATCGCTCCCCACTGACTTAAATACTCCAACAAAACTCTCATGCAATGTAATAACGATATGAAATGGATGGCCTTAGTATGTGAATCCTGGGTGTTGGTTGTTTTAAAAAGTCTTAGGAAACTGGTAAATAAGGGATCGTATAGCTGCTGAAATGAAATATTGGTACAAATTGACCCCAGTTTATTACAATATTCTCTTTGTGTATCTACATGAATGTGAATCAAAGACAAAACGTTATTGTGATCGATAAGACGTAGAAAGAGAGAAAACGAAGATTCAGAAGCATTTAACAATGTAAATCAGATGTTTGATTGACTTGGCAAACTGCGCAAGAGGTAGATGAAATGAGAGTGTCTGCCTTCTCACAAGTCATTCATGTGCGAAAACATGAGCGCGATGAATACACAGTAACTGCACGGACGTTGCCAGAATGGCGTACGATAACCGGAGGTAAATAACATAAATAGCCTGGTCGTGGGCGACTCGTAATAAATTAAACTACACGTAGAAATCACGGAACCTAATCCTGCCTACACAGTACTCCTACTAACGACTGACGACTCTCATTTCCCGGTTGCTAATGCTGCAAGTTTTCTCCTTAATTCATACACTGGAATACAGGGTGCGCAGTTGGTGAGGTCGGCTCCCCATAGCTGCACAGCAGCCGTTGTTGCATGTTGTAAAAGCTGAGGCCCAATTCTCTGTTGTCGTTAACCGAAGTCTTCACATCCGCAGCCAAAAGCTAAGTGTTATCTCCCAAAGCTGAAGGCTAAATGTTTTTAGATAAGACTCTTCTCTCCCGTAGGAGAAGCCTAAGTGTTTACGGTGTTCTCTCTCTGCTCTCCAAAAAAATCAGCTCAGCCAGTAAAACGGCTGCAATGTACTTTTCTCAATGATATTATATTCTACAAACTTCCCGACACCTCTCCTATTAAAAGTGTTACGTTGTAACCAATTATATCTCTTTCCGCATTAACAACAGATTAAGTGCCAAATCCCCACTCCCTGCGATTTTTGCTCCTTAGGCCAGTTTGAAGTAACCCATGCCCGAAATTGTCAGATGCTTGCCTGCTACCTCTGCTGGGGCCCGGCGTGGAATTGTGTCATGTCTCCCCCATAGGAACGGTGGCGCTCCTTGGCCAGAAAAGCTTCTCGCCACTTGGCAGTCTACCCTTGTTAACTTTTACCGAAGGAATGGATACGTAACGTCCATTTGCGAATTGCACCCTGCTCGAGCAGAGCATTGGTAGGTGTGCTGTGAGAGGTGAAGCCACCTCACCATACCGCATAGAAGTTTATAGGCACATAGCGCTCACACGTTTAACTCATATGCCGGCCGGGATGGCCGAGCGGTTCTAGGCGATACAGTCTGGAACCGCGCGACCGCTACGGTCGCAGGTTCGAACCCTGCCTCGCGCATGGATGTGTGTGATGCCCTTAGGTTAGTTAGGTTTAAGTAGTTCTAAGTTCTAGTGGACTGATGACCTTAGAAGTTAAGTCCCATAGTGCTCAGAGCCATTTGAACCATTTAACTCATACAGTTGTGAATACAATCACTTATTTATTAGATAATTTATCTAGGCCATTTTTCTGTGGTCGGGCAAATGTTAGTATAAAGCTTGAAGAAACGCTAAACCTCGTGACTCTTGTTTTGATAGTGACTGCGCTAGTAAGAGGATATCTCAATACGCCCCTGACAAAACAGAACGCTTTATAGAATATACAACGTAAGGGCGCAGCGCTTGCAATATCTTGATGACCAGTTAGAACACCGTACTTTCATAACCACATGTTGGTGACAGTCAGAAAAAGAACCCTCAACCATCTTTTAAAATGTGTTATTTTATGTAACTCAGCATTATACCTAGAGAGATGATCCTGTAAGACCCCATTCCTTTGTGTAAGGTCTTTTATTTCTTTTTACATAATTTCTAATTGTTGGCAGAACCGCACATTGTCGCATACAGCATTGTTTGTTTTCATTGTTATTGTTTTCTCTACTAGTTCAAAATGGTTCAAATGGCTCTGAGCACTATGGGACTTAACTGCTGTGGCCATCAGTCCCCTAGAACTTAGAACTACTTAAACCTAACTAACCCAAGGACGTCACACACATCCATGCCCGAGGCAGGATTCGAACCTGTGACCGTAGCGGACGCTCGGTTCCAGACTGTAGCACCTAGAACCGCTCAGCCACTTCAGCCAGCCTTCTCTACTAGTAGTTACTTCATTGGGGGTTGGGGGTTGTTTTGGGGAAGGAGACCAGACAGCGAGGTCATCGGTCCCATCGGATTAGGGAAGGACGGGGAAGGAAGTCGGCCGTGCCCTTTGAAAGGAACCATCCCGGCATTGGCCTGGAGCGATTTAGGGAAATCACGGAAAACCTAAATCAGGATGGCCGGACGCGGGATTGAACCGTCGTCATCCCGAATGCGAGTCCAGTGTTTAACCACTGCGCCACCTCGCTCGGTGGTAGTTACTTCATTAATTGGTAAAATATTTACCTGTAAAATCCCTTCAGCTTGGTTTTTGTGCCCAGATTTTCTTTAATTATTGGACTCATTTTTTTCCGCCGGCTATTGTAGAGCGAATAATAGAGAATTATTGTGAAGATGGTTCGATGAAACCTCTGCCAGGCACTTAAGTGTGATTTGCAGAGTATCTATATAGATGCAAACATAGATGTACCCTCTACATCACTCTGGAGGATCGGTAACACAGAGCTAGAAGAGCATCAGGATTCGACTGGCGTTTCAGAGGAAGATTCAGCAGTCCACTATTCAAATCACTTTCCTAATCCTAATGAGCAAAACGTGTTGAGCACGCCGACCGCAGTGGCCGAGCGGATCTAGGCGCTACAGTCTGGAACCACGCGACAACTACAGTCGCAGGTTCGAATCCTACCTCGGGCATGGATGTGTGTGATGTCCTTAGGTTAGTTAGGTTTAAGTAGTTCTAAGTTCTAGGGGACTGATGATCTTACGAGTTAGGTCCCCGAGTGCTCAGAGCCACTTGAACAATTTTTTTGTTGAGCACATGCAGGTTCGAATCCTGCCTCGGGCATGTTTGTGTGTAATGCCCTTGGGTTAGTTAGGTTTAAGTAGTTCTAAGTCTAGGGGACTAATGACCTCAGATGTTAAGTCCCATAGTGCTTGTTGTTGTTGTTGTTGTTGTTGATGATGTGGTCTTCAGTCCTGACACTGGTTTGATGCAGCTCTCCATGCTACTTTATCCTGTGTTAGCTTCTTCATCTCCCAGTACCTACTGCAGCCTACATCCTTCTGAATCTGCTTAGTGTATTCATCTCTTGGACTCCCTCTACGATTTTTACCCTCCACGCTGCCCTCCAGTGCTAAATTGGTGATCTCTTGATGCCTCAGAACATGTCCTACCAACCGATCCCTTCTTCTAGTCAATTTGTGCCACAAACTCCTCTTCTCCCCAATTCTATTCAATACCTCCTCATTAGTTATGTGATCTACCCATCTAATCTTCAGCATTCATCTGTAGCACCACATTTCGAAAGCTTCTATTCTCTTCTTGTCTAAACTATTTATCATCCATGTTTCACTTCCATACATGGCTACACTCCATACAAATACTTTCAGAAACGACTTCCTGACATTTAAATCTATACTCGATGTTAACAAATTTCTCTTCTTCAGAAACGATTTCATTGCCATTGCCAGTCTACATTTTATATCCTCCCTACTTCGACTATCATCAGTTATTTTGCTCCCCAAATAGCAAAACTCCTTTACTACTTTAAGTGTCTCATTTCCTAATCTAATTCCCTCAGCATCACCCGACATAATTCGACTACATTCCACTATCCTCGTTTTGCTTTTGTTGATGTTCATCTTATACCCTCCTTTCAAGACACTGTCCATTACATTCAAGTGCTCTTCCAAGTCCTTTGCTGTCTCTGACCGAATTACAATGTCATCGGCGAACCTCAGAGTTTTTATTTCTTCTCCATGGATTTTTATACCTACTCCGAACTTTTCTATTGTTTCCTTTACTGCTTGCTCAATATACAGATTGAATAGCATCGGGGAGAGTCTACAACCCTGTCTCACTCCCTTCCAAACCACTGCTTCCCTTTCATAACCCTCGACTCTTATAACTGCCATCTGGTTTCTGTACAAATTGTAAACAGCCTATCGCTCCCTGTATTTTACCCCTGCCACCTTCAGAATTTGAAAGAGAGTATTCCAGTCAACATTGTCAAAAGCTTTCTCTAAATCTACAAATGCTTTTGCCGTTGGTGGGGAGGCTTGTGTGCCTACAAATGCTAGAAACGTAGGTTTGCCTTTCCTTAATGTAGCTTCTAAGATAAGTCGTAGGGTCAGTACTGCCTAGTGGGTTCCAATATTGCTACGGAATCCAGACTAATCTTCCCCGAGTTCAGCTTCTACCAGTTTTTCCATTCGTCTGTAAAGAATTCGTGTTAGTATTTTGCAGCTGTGACTTATTAAACTGATAGTTCGGTAATTTCCACATCTGTCAATACCTGCTTTCTGTGGGATTGGAATTATTATATTCTTCTTGAGTCTGAGGGAATTTCGCCTGTCTCATACATCTTGCTCACCAGATGGTAGAGTTTTGTCAGGACTGGCTCTCCCAAGGCTGTCAGTAGTTCTAAAGGAATGCTGTCTACTCCCGGGGCCTTGTTTCGACTTAGGTCTTTCAGTGCTCTGTCAAACGCTTCACGCAGTATCACATCTCCCATTTCATCTTCATCTACCTCCTCTTCCATTTCCATAATATTGTCGTCAAGAACATCGGCCCTGTATAGACCCTCTGTATACTCCTTCCACCTTTCAGCTTCCCTTCTTTGCTTAGAACTGGGTTTCCATCTGAGCTCTTGATATTCGTGCAAGTGGTTCTCTTTTCTACAAAGGTCTCTCCAATTTTCCTGTTTCTATCTTACCCCTCGTGAGATAAGCCTCTACATCCTTACATTTGTCCCCTAGCCATCTCTGCTTAGCCATTTTGCACTTCATGTCGATCTCATGTTTGAGATGTTTGTATTCCTTTTTACCTGCTTCACTTACTGCGTTTTTGGATTTTCTCCTTTTATCAATTAAATTCAGTATATCTTCATTTACCCAAGGATTTCTACTAGCCCTCATCTTTTTACCTACTTGATCCTCTGCTGCCTTCACTATTTCATTCCTCAAAGCTACCCATTCTTCTTCTACTGTATTTCATTCCCCCATTTCCTATCAATTATTCCCTTATGCTCTGCCTGAAATTCTGTACAACCTCTGGTTCTTTCAGTTTATCCAGGTCCCATCTCCTTAAATTCCCACCTTTTTGCAGTTTCTTCAGTTTTAATCTACAGTTCATATCCAGCAGATTGTGGTCAGAGTCCACATATGCCCCTGGAAATGTCTTACAATTTAAAATCTGGTTCTTAAATCTCTGTCTTATCATTATATAATCTATCTGAAACCTTCTAGTATGTCCAGGGTTCTTCCATGTATACAACCTTCGTTCATGATTCTTGAACCAAGTGTTAGCTATGATTAAGTTATGCTCTGTGCAAAATTCTACCAGGCGGCTTTCTCTTTCATTTCTTAGCCCCAATCCATATTCACCTACTACGTTTCCTTCTCTCCCTTTCCCTACTGTCGAATTCTAGTCACCCATGACTATTAAATTTTCGTCTCCCTTCACTACCTGAATAATTTCTTTTATCTCATCATACATTTCATCAATTTCTTCATCATCTGCAGAGCTAGTTGGCATATAAACTTGTACTACTGTAGTAGGCGTGGGCGTCGTGTCTATCTTGGCTTAGAGCCATTTGAACCATTTTCTTGAGCACATAAAAACATTAGCAACTGAAAACAATCAGGCGCGTTTGCAAGCATTTATCCTTGTTTGTTTCGTCTCATTGTTCTTGGGAAACATATGAAGCTTAACTCCTAATCATTTCGTTGTCTGAGTGGTTTGTAGAATTCTCGACTACATAGCGAAAACCATTATTTTTCGCCGAAAACAATTCAGAACATACTGTCAAAACTTCTCAGAACATTGACAGCTGTAGTGTAATCCTTTACGTAATCGTCAATGACCGAGAGCAACTCACACTTACATAAACAACCCTGTATTCCCTCAAAGCACAACATCACAATAGGTTATGGCAATGGTGGGCTTCTGAGCGGTGACAAGAGTCGGCTGTGACGGCAGCATCGCAGGTTGCTACTACGCACGTGACATCTGCAAAATCGTTCTCTTCACGAATCGGTCCACAGCCACTCACTCGAATGAACCATCTCTTTTTCATGACTAACGTCTCGCCCTTCAGTTACCAAAAGAAATGAAAGTAAGAAGCCTTACTTTCTTAATTCGAGGTCACCTTACCTGTATATCTGAAAGAACATGGAAATACAATAATTTTCCGTTACATTCCTTGTACTTTTACAGATTCCCGAAAAGTTCTATATTTCATCAGTAAGAATGAAAAATATCACAACAAATTTCTAAGCGTTTTTATCACTTTGGAAATTGAAAAATAAAACGTATTGTTCATACTTTTTCATCATTTTACTAAAAATATAATACAAGACTGCAATGCAATTCAAAGAAATTTTCTGTTTCCTTGAATGATTTATAACGGTCGCTTATAATCAATATGACGGTGTATGTGTCTAAGAAGATGCAACTAATCAATCTTGTGATTCATAAACAAAATTTGACCAATTTTCTCGAAGTTGAGTTGGTTTATTTTCTTCGTATAAATTTGTCGTCCATTTGAAAAGAATGCTATCTGAAGAAAATCTCAAATTGAAACCATATTTCTCGATTTCTAGAAGGCTTTTGACACAGTTCTCCTGACGCGACTTCTAATCAAATTGCGTGCCTATGGAGTAATGTCCCAGTTGTGCGATGGAATTCGTAATTTTCTGTCAGAAAGGTCACTGAGCTTAATAACTGGCGGAAAGTCACCGAGTGAAAGAGAAGTGATATCTGGCGTTCCTCAAGGAAGCCTCATAGGCTCTCTGCTGTTCCTAATCTATATAAAGGATTTATGAGACAATTTGAGCAGCCCTCTTAAATTGTTTGCAGATGATGCTGTCATTTGTTGCCTAGTATGTCATCAGAGCACCAAAACCACCTGCAATACGATTTAGACCAGATGTATGCATGGTATGAAAAGTGGAAATTGACCATAATAATAAAAAGAGCGAGATCATTCACTTGAGAACTAAAATGAATCAGTTAAATTTCGGTTAGCCTACACGATAAATCACATTAACCTAAGGGCTGACAATTCCAGTTCCCGGGTTCGATTCCCGGCGGGGTCAGGGATTTTCTCTGCCTCGTGATGGCTGGGTGTTGTGTGATGACCTTAGGTTAGTTAGTTTTAAGTAGTTCTAAGTTTTAGGGGACTGATGACCATTGATGTTAAGTCCCATAGTGCTCAGAGCCATTTTTTTTAACCAATTCCACTAAATACCTAGAGATTTCAATTACTAACAACTTAAACTGTAAAGATCAGTCAGATAAGGAACCAAAGACTGTGTTTTATTGGCAGAACACTTAGAAGATGCAACGGCCTACTCTAAGCTTTTCCGTCCTCTTCTGGATTATTGCTGCGCGGTATGGAATCCGTACGGAATATGAGTGAAGGAGGACATCGAAAAAGGTTAAAGGAGGGCAGCTCGTTTTGCATCATCGTAAAAAATACGAGGGAGAGCGTCACCCATATAGCACGCGAGTTGAGGTGGCGTTAACCGTTGTGGTGGGTTCTTTTCACGAAATTTCAATCACCACTATCTTCCTCCGTATGCGAAAACATATTCTTGACGCCGATCTACTTCGGCAGAAATGATCGTCATAATAAAATAGGAAAAAAAATGGAAATGGGCGTATGGCGTCGTTGGCCTGGAGGCTCCATTCGGGGAAGTTCGGCTGCCAAGTGCAAGTCTTATTGCGCGCCGGTGATGAGGATGAAATGATGATGAGGACAACACAACATCCAGTCCTCGAGGGGAGAAAATCTCCAAACCGACCGGGAATCGAACCCTGTCCCTCTTGCATGGGATGCAAGCACGTTATCACCCAGCTAAGCAAGGGGACAATAAAATAGGAGAAATCAGATCTCGCACGGAAAGATTTAAGTGTTCATTTTTCCCACGCGCTCTTCCAGAGTTGGATTGTGGAGAAGTAGTCTGAAGGTGGTTCGATGAAACCTCTGCAGAGTTGTCATCTCTATGTAGACGTAAACGTAGAAACATTCACATGGCGCAAGAGTAGCTGAGATGCATAGTCTTTACAGAATGAAATGGTGAAATGTTGGGTACAGCAGTTATGTGGTGTCTCATAAGTTGAATGAAACACTACTGCTGCCTCACGTTAATATTTGTCTAGTTCATTATCGCTACTACCATGGAGTTGACTGGTAATATAATTGGTCTCCTCCCAAAATGTAGAATTTCCACATGTTATAAAGGTAACTGGTTGGTGATTGATCATGTTTTCTAATTTTATTGCACTTAAATAAGTGTTTTTAGGGTGAATAGACTCTTTTTTGAAAGACACAACTTCTCTTTCGACCTCATCAACAGTTTTATGCGTCGACTTAGGTATTGCGTGTTGCACAACAAGATTTAAAGAATGCGCAAAGTATGAGAAATGTGGAAGTTCGAAAGCACAGCAGCTGATTTCATGTTTGAAGCATTGTTCGTTGGTACGACCGGTCATTTTAAACTTGATGTATACTTGGAGATAACAGCCATTGTAAAATTTTTTGTAGTATGTAGCTTTGTCCAGATTGGAAACGCTCTAGAATATTCAACTTGAAGCCTTCTCTTCCACAAAATGTTCTGTGTAAGCATAGGTATTATTTAGAATTGTCCACTCATTGTTGGCTTTGCAGTGGTCAAATCATTTTTTAATTTTATCAAATAACAGGAAGAGAGTTTGAAAATGTTTCCGTATTTGTAAATTATAATTTGAACAGTGCTTATTTATGATTTTTTAAAAGTTATTTATCTAATACTATAATTTCAATTACTGGGATAGGATCTATAATCTTGTCAGAACTGCTTATAGGTTATTGTAAATGCAAATTGATTGCATGAAGGCATCATAAAATATTCAAATTTACTTTGACTTCCTGAAAGAAGGACTTTACCTTAAGTGGAAGAAGACATTGTTGAGGATAATCTGCGAGAGACAATCACTCTAATTTCTGCAGAAGAATTATCAGCGTATTGCGTTCTATACCGGCTTCATCACCCATACCATTTCAGCGGTACTGTTGAGTGCTTAGATTTTACAAGTCTCTTCAGGTTTGATGAGGATCTAGAAAAGTGGGAAGTTATCTGCTGATGGTAGTGGCATTTTAGTTTTTCATCCAATTTGGGGAAATGATTCCTCATATCACCTGACGCTCTTCTAGGCGCAGGCAATGTGGTTAACCTATGTCTTACAGCATTTAAAACTACATTTTATGGAAACGTTAAAATTCTCACTATTATGGGGCACTTCATAAATAATAAAAGATTTAAAATGAGAACAAATGAACATGCAATGTATTCTGTAATCTATAGATTCAGATATATGTATGAAAATTTTAAGAAATTAGTTTACATATCGTTGTAGCTGTAGTGGTCTGGCGGATAGAGTGCTATACTGCAGCCTTGGAGATCCTGCTATCGATCTCGAGCAGGAATGGCGATTTTTCGGTGTTCCAATTTTTCCAGGGTGACCCCAGATGCATTCAGTCTGCTAACAGATGAGTACAAGGGGTCCTTCTCACTGCTGCTGACAGACGCGTCACAGTGAACGAATTGTCACGCTACGTTGGGATGGGAAGGAATTGTTTGCAGAATACTGAAAGTGTTGGTGTTAAAAAAGTTTGTGCCAGGTGGGTTCCCAGGATGTTGATGAAAGACGGTATGCAGCGAACTTTTGGAACAGTACGAGAATGGTGGAGATGAATTTCTTGGAAGAATTATGACAGGTGATGAAACATGGCTCTATCATTTTTCACCAGAGACGAAGAGGCAGTCAATGGAGTGGCATCATGCAAATTCACCCAAGAAAAAAAATTCAAAGCCACACCTTAATCCGATGTACGCATGAAATTTCATCCGCAAGTGTGCTAAACACATTTTCTGAAAATTATTTCGAGCAATTAGTTTATGAGTCCACTCGAATAGTAAAAGGTGGTGAAAATACGTTTCACCTCTTAGCAACAAATAATCCTGAGCTAGTAACGAGTATCAAAACGGATACAGGGATTAGTGAACACAGAATTGTCGTAGCGAGACTGGATATTGTCACCCCAAATTCCTACAAAAATAAACGAAAAATATACCTATTCAAAAATTGAGAGAATCTCCACTCCATGCAAATCAACAATGTAAGCGTAGACCAGACGTGGCTTGAATTCAAAGGAATAATATCGAGAGCAATTGAGATATTTATACCAAATAAATCAATAAACGACGGAGCTGATTCCCCTTGATACACAAAACGGGTCAGAACACTTGCAGAAACAAGGAAGAAAGCGTGCCAAATTTAAACGAACGCTAAATCTCCAAGATTGGCCATCTTTTACAGAAGCTCGAAATTAGCGCGGACTTCAATACGAGATTCTTATAATAGTTTCCACAACGAAACTCAGTCTCGAAAGTTGGCAGATAAACCAAAGAGATTCTGGTCACGTGTAAAGTATGCTAGTGGCAAGACACTATCAATGCCTTTTCTGTGCGATAGCAATGGGAATACTATCGACAACAGTGCTGTCAAAACAGACTTACTAAACACAGCCTTCCGAAATTCCTTCGCGAAAGAAGACGGAGTAAATATTCCAGAATACGAATCAAGAATCAGAGCCAACATGAGTAACTAAGAAGCAGATATCCTCGAGGAAGTGAAGCAGCTTAAATCACTTAACAAAAGCAAGTCTTCCAGGCCAGTCTGCATACAAGTTAGGTTCTGTTCAGAGTATGCTGATGCAATAGTTTCATACTTAATTATCATATACAACCGTCTGCTCGACGAAATAAGCGTACCCAAAGACTGGAAAGTGGCATATGTCACACCAATATTCAAGAAAAGTAGTAAGAGTAATCCACTAAATTAAAGGCCCATATCATTAACGTCGACTTGCAGCAGTATTTTGGAACATATATTGTGTTCGAACATTGTGAATTTCCTATAAGAGAACGGTGTATTGAAACACAGATTTAGGAAACATCGTTCTTGTGAAATGCAATTAACTCTTTACACTCACGAAGTGTTGAGTGCTGCTGAAAAGAGATTTCAGATTGATTCCGTATTTCTAGATTTCCATTAGGGTTTTGACGCTGAACCACCCAAGGGGCTTGTAATGAAATTGCTTGCTTATGAAATATCGTGACAGTTATGTGACTGGATTCGTGATTTCCTGTTATAGAGGTCATAAATCGTAGTAATTAACGGAAAGTCATAGAGTAAAACAGAAGTGATTTCTGACGTTCCCCAGGGTAGTGTTATAGGCCCTCTTCTGTTACTTATATACGTAAATATTCTAGGAAGCAATCTGAGCAGCCATCTTAGGTTTTTTGCAGATGATGCTGTCATTTATCGTCTAGTAAAATCATCAGAAGATCAAAACAAATTGCAAAATGATTTAGAAAAGGTATCGGTATGGTGCGAAAATTGCCAATTGACTCTAAATAACGAAAAGTGTGAGATCATACACACGAGCGCTATAAGGAATCCGTTAATCTTCGGTTACACGATAAATCATTCACTAAATACATAGTACTTGCAATTACGAACAACTTAATTCGGAAATAACAGAAAGATAATGTTGTGGGGAAGGCAACTCAGAGACTGCGGTTTTATTGGCAGAACACTTAGCAAATGTAACAGTCCACTAAAGAGACTGCCTACACTACGCATGTCTATCCTCTTTTGGAGTACTGCTGTGTGATCTGGGATTCTTACCAGATAGATTAGCCGAGCGGTCTAAGGCGCTGCAGTCATGGACTGTGCGGTTGGTCCTGGCGGAGGTTCGAGTCCTCCCTCGGGCACGGGTGTGTGTGTTTGTCCTTAAGATAATTTAGGTTAAGTAGTGTGTAGGCTTAGGGACTGATGACCTTACCAGTTAAATCCCATAAGATTTCACACACATTTGAACTTTTTTCCCTTACCAGATAGGATTATGATGTACATCGAGGAAGTTCAAAGAAGAGTAGCACGTTTTTTAGTATCACGAAATAGGCGAGAGAATGTCACTGATATGATACAGGATTTAGGGTGGACATCGTTGTGGCGGAATCTTCTCACGAAATTTCAGTCAACAACTTTCTCCTCTGAATGTAAAATATTTTGTTGACGTACATAAGGAGAAACGACAATCACAATAAAACACGGGAAATCAGTGTTCGCACAGAAGGATATAGGTGTTTGTCTTTTCCACGTGCTGCTCGTGACTGGAATAATAGAGACCTGTTGTGAAGATGATTCGATGAACCCTCTTCCAAGCACTTGAGTGTGATGACGATGTAGATGTAGAATCAGGAGTAAGGTAGGAGCACACTGAACGAGGTGATTCCTGTGTCGCCTTGCGATCCAGTTGGCAATGGTAAGCAGAAGCCTGGAGCTATCTCATGATCTGCTCCATGCGAAGTCAGGAGAGATAAGAGGGCAGAGAGCTAGCCCACCAGGTCTCATGAGCCATTTCCTTACAGTTTGCTCAAACTCAAGTGTGGTGCCAAGAGCTCCCATTGTTCATAGGACTGTCTGTTGCAGTGAAATGTAAAATGAGGTGCTGGCTGGCAAAAGCTGCTCACGACAGTAAAGTGTGTGAACCCATACATACAAATCAGCATTCGCGTATTTTTCTCCAGTTACGGAGGCTTGTCCCACAATCATCGTTCCTCTTACTGATGTCACCGGAGAGTAACTTAATGTCGGTTGAACTACCACTCCTCTCTCTGAGTCACCAGTCACTCACTTTGTAGAAGGATCTAGCTCTTTGTATCAATTCAGCTGCAGATCGCCCATCCCTGCTGCGCATAAACCTCATAGTCTATACCATGCATTCTAATAACCATGGACAGAACTATTAATGAGTCACAGCTGCCACCCAGCATGGCTGCAGTATAAGATTCCAAAGAAAGGAAACGTTGCAGACTTGTCAATAGCGCTATGGCGTTATGTGTGTACAACAGGTTGCAAAATGGAGCTCTGAGGTTGTCTGTTAAAGTGACCAATACGGACACCAATGGTATTGGTTTCTTTATAATTATTAAAGTTCAACAACAACAAAGAGAAAAGTGTTATGAAAAACTGTGTAGTTTTGTCATTAGTATAAAGGAATTTAAACTCTGTGTTCTTGCAGAAAACAATAAAGAATTAAAGGTTCTTCTTTCTTGCAAGGACACAGTTTTGTTTTGCATCCGAAAAATGTTGCATTACATTTGCGGCATCTTCATTGTTCTTTTTTTTTTCTTTTTTTTTGGTTCTGAAAGATATATGTACAAAATCCTATGCAGATGAGAGATATATTAGGATCAGCGTTTTTGTGTTGTTTATATTAAATATCTCAGTTGAACTTAAGCTTTTGTTACATTATATGTGCCCTGTGGCTGTCAATAAAAATTAGCCACAAGCCTATATCAATACAGTATGTCATCTGTAACACAGAGTTCTTTTCCGCTTAGAATATGACCTGATGACTATTTATTTAGATAAAAAGCTAGTGTATTCACCATTTGACGCTTACTAATGATACAGTAAATATGTTGTGAGCTGTACATGGTACTAATACCCAGTTCACACATGTTATAAAAATATATGTACACATGTATGTGTGTTCCACATCTCCTATTAAACCATTGGACCAATTTGAACCAAACGTGGTATACATATTACTTACTATCTGGAAAAAATCGCTGTGGGTCTAAGAACCACCGACCTATGCAAAGGGTTGCAGTGGGAGTGAAAATGAAGTGTAGCCCATGACGTGTCTATACCCAGACTTTATCCATCCATCATTTGAGAATGAGACCACTTACGTACTTGAAACAAGCTTTACACGTAATTCTAAACTTTTAAGAACATTTTTTTCGCTAGCAACTCCCACAAAATGATCGCAGGAAAAAAGTTTATCGCATACTACATTTTCGCTGTTCAAGCAGTAAAACTACCGCATTGGGCTTGACGTTTAAATTTGTTACTTCTTTGATAGGAATTCCATTCACAACGTATTTCGCAGATAGTATATACATATGCCGCTGAATGTACCTACAAAATTATATCACAGTAGAACACACGGTTCATGAGATATGACTCATAAACGTTGGGTTGTGTGAAAACGGAAATGCAAGGCGATATTCGCCAGAGATACAGGTGAACTATTTGCACGAATCTGTGTAACGTACTTTTCTATATGTGACATGTGCATAGATGGGCAAAGCCACGAGTAAATAGCGAACATAAAACCCATGGATTTCTTTCAGGCTAACTTGATGCACATACTACTTACTGTGTTGGAAAGAAATACTGAGTAGTTACGAACCACCAAACTCCTGCTGACGTGAGAGTGATAACGTGGAGAAATAAGGGGGAGGAGGAGACGGGCAGACGCAGAGGCGGAAGGAGCCAATGGACACTAAGAGTGAAGAGGAGGAGATGGATAGACAGATGAGGAGGGAACAATGGACAGAAAAAAAAGAGAAGAAGATGGACAAACAAAGTGGGAGCAGGAGATGGGCAAAGAGAGTCAGCAGTGGGAAGAGTGGATAGGGACAGAGAAGGGGATGGAATAAATGGAATTAGAGGGGATGAGGCAGAGATAAGAGGGGGAGGAAGAGATGGACTTAGAGAGGGAAGGACAACATGGACACAGGGGAATGGCGCAGATGAAGAAAGGGGAGAGGAGCAGATAGACAGAGAAAGGAAAGAGGAGGAGATGGACAGGAACTAGGAGAGGAAGAGATGGATGGAGAGAGGGAGGAAGAGGAGATGGACAGAGAGTGGGGGAGGAGGAAATGGATAGGGAAAGGGAAGAGAGGAGATGGACAGAGTGAGAGGAGAGAAGGAGATAGAGAGAGAATGGGAAAGAGGAGGAGATGGACAGAGAGAGGAGGAGAGGGAGAGGAGGAGAGGGGCAGAAAGTGGGGGGCAAGTAGGAGAGAAATAAAAAGAAGTGGAGGAGGAGATGGACTTGCGGTGAAGAGTAGATAGAGGGGAGGATGAGAGGCAGTAAGAGATGGGCACTGGGGGATGAGCAATGAACAGTGGGGGATGAGCAGATAGGCAGATGGGGGGAGCAAATGAACAGAGAGGCTGAAAGAAAGAGATGGACGGGGAGAGAGGGAAGGAGGAGATAGCCTAATGGCAGATTGGAATAAATACGTACCTGGGCAGTGCCGTGTACCCTGATAGTACCATTAATGAGCACCTACAGCTCAGAAGAGATTGACTGTAGCAGTGATAAGCGTTAAATGAGGCATAAGCTTAAACGGTTTATTAGATTAGATTAGATTAGTACTTGTTCCATAGATCATGAATACGACGCTTCGTAATGATGTGGAACGTGTCAGGTTAATAAAAGGTGTCTATACAAGATATTACATTACACAAAATATTACATGACACTCAATATATTTTTTTTATGCAAGGCGAAAGACTCTTTAATTCTTCAGTGTTATATTTCTCGTTACTATTAAAAAAAGCGATGAGTGGTGACTACTCTCTTTTAGGATGCTAAATCTTATCCTGTTAAAAAGTTAATAAGGTCCAACGTGGAACGTATTATGTGCTTAATGTTTACAAATCAGTAACAATGTTATTTTAATAGTTACCTTAAACACCACCTGTGAATATTGATTACCCTGAGCTAAGATCAACTTTTCTAGACGCTTGTACAACGCTCTTGACATATTCACAAGCGATGTCTTAAAGTTAGAGACAGGTTCCCAGCATATGGTCTAGCACAACTTTCCATAACTAGCGTTAGTGGGGAAATTTCGCTTGGCTGCATGCGGAGGAAGTTGAAGAGATCGGCGGTCTTTCTAGAAGAGCCTGCCTCGTCGCGCCGAGCAGCGCTAAACAGCTAATAATTCCCTTAGCGCCATATTGGATTTCTGAGCGCCTCACTGCTTCCTCCCTTGTAAAGCATTTACCGTCCGCATCTGAGATTGGGTGACGTAAATTCTATCAAACCGCCGGTACTTTAGAGTTTACGTGCAATTTTCTGACCCGGGTAGCAGCTGTTTCGGCCTCGAGTTCAGAGTGCCTCCTTCGTCGATCTACAAGTCGAGTCATAAACTTTCCGAACTATTTTGTTTTCGAACTTGTAAGCAAAATCAAGGTAAATGTGTTTTAGACAAATATGAAAATTTTTGAAATGGTAGCTCTGATACAATCAACTAAGGTTGGCATGTGAAAATTCTATTTATTTTTCCCAGGGATCGGATCAGAACTATTCACTGAGCAATGAACTATCAGACTCATTGGTTTACTATTCACTGAAGTTAATCTTGCCTGGTTTACAGTAAGCCTGGATATTTTAAATGCAATATATGCTTTATATTTGTCATAAATTTTTTTCGGATTTTTCATTACTTCATCTTTATTTTTTAAACGAAAAAATAAATTTGTATTTCAGGTCTTTTAATCTGAATTTGTCACTGATTTGGTCCTCTTTAAAAGGAAAAGTGTAAAGGGCGAAAAATTTTACGTTATAATCTTCCAGCTGCAGTTTTGGCCTTTACTTTCGTACATGCACTGAAGCGCCAAAGAAACTGGTATAAGCATGGGTATTTAAATACAGAGATATGTAAGCAGGCAGAGTACGACGCTATATAAGAAAACAACTGTCTGACGCAGTTTTTAGATCGATTACTGCTGCCACAACGTCAGGTTATCAAACTTTAAGTGAGTCTGAACGTGGAATTATAGTTGCCACACGAGCGATGGGACACAGAATCTCCGAGACAGCGACGTAGTGGAGATTTTACTGTACGACCATTTCATGGGTGTACAGTGAATATCAGGAATCGGGTAAAACATCAAATCTCCGACAACGCTGCGGCCGGAAAAAGATACTGCAAGAACGGGACCAAAGACGGCTGAAGGAATCATTCAACGTGGAAGAAGTACAACCCTTCCGCAAATTACTGCAGATTTCAGTGCTGGGTCATCAACAAGTGTCAGCGAAACATCATCGATATAGGCTTTCGTAGCCGAAGGCCTACTCGTGTACCCCTGATGACTGCACGACACAAAGTTTTACGACTCGCCTGGGCCCGTCGGCACCGACAATTCACTGTTCATGACTGGAAACATGTTGCCTAGTCTGACGAGTCTCGTTTCAAATCGTATCGAGTGGATGGACGTGTACGGGTATGGAGACAGCCTCATGACTCCATGGACCCTGTATGTCAACAGGGGACTGTTCAAGCTGGTGGAGTCTCTGTAATGGTGTGGGGCGTGTGCAGTAAGAGTGATATGGAATCTGTGATACGTCCAGATACAGCTCTGACAAGTGATACGTACTAAGCATTCTGTCTGATCACCCGCATCCATTCATGTCCATTGTGCATTCCGACAGACTTGGGCAATTCCACCAGGACAATGCGACACCCCACACGTCCAGAATTGCTACAGAATGGCTCCAAAACACTCTTCTGTGTTTAAACGCTTCCACTGGCCATAAAACTTCCCAGACACGAACATTATTGAGCGTATCTTGGATGCCTTAAAATTTGCTGTTGAGAAGAGATCTCCACTCCCTCGTGCTCTTATAGATTTATGGAGAGCCCTGCAGGATTCACGGTGTTAATTTCCTCCAGCACTACGTCAGACATTAGTCGAGTCCAGGCCATGACGTGTTGCGGCACTTCTGCGTTCTCGCGGGGGCCCTACACGATATTAGGCAGGTGTACCAGTTTCTTTGGTTCTTCAGTGTATATTTCTAGATATTGAACAGTTTATACTTTTTAGAGTGACTGATCGCCAAACTTGTAATCCAGCAGTAATTACTTTTTCCGGCTATTTATGCGTAGTTAGTTACACCAGTTTACGTTGAGGGTCAACTGCCAGTCCCTTCACTGGGCATCGATTCTCTACATGCGTTTCTCTTTCCACTATAATTTTTTAAAGAGTAAATGCACAAATAAAAACTTTTGCTGGATTGAGGATCTTATTGAACAACGAAAGAGACTTGAATTTGGTGGTTTAAAATGTGAACGTATTGGTGTTGTGAAACTCTTGGAGGCAGTAGCGCAGAAAATTTCGAAATTGCTTGTTAAAAAGGAATTTTCCAAAGTATTGTCTATTACCAGCGAGAGCAAAAACAAAGCAAAACCACTTGCTCTAAAATGGTGTTGGTCCACTTCTGGAATACAATACAGAAGTGATTCTGCGTGACTTGGTTTCAACAAGTGCTTCATACGTTGCCCGAGGTTTATGGCACAATGTACCTATGTGCTGAGCAGGCAGTTAATTCCCCTAGTTTACTGGCCTGTGTTTTGCTGGCGCGGAGCTTGCACCCGATGGCGGCCCAGACGTTCAAATGGTTCAAATGGCTCTGAGCACTATGCGACTTAACTTCTGAGGTCATCAGTCGCCTAGAACTTAGAACTAATTAAACCTAACTAACCTAAGGACATCACACACATCCATTCCGGAGGCAGGATTCGAACCTGCGACCGTAGCGGTCGCTCGGCTCCAGACTGTAGCGCCTAGAACCGCACGACCACTCCGGCCGGCGGCCCAGACGTGTTTCGTCGGATTCAGAACAGGCGAATTTGATGGCCACAACATCAATGTGAAAAATTTATTTTAGTTAAGAGAGTTAACTGGGTCTTCACTATGTTGTAACTGTGATATTGCTCTTCCTGTACACTCACACATCCCCACAAGTTAACGCAGTAAATCAATGTTAAAATTCACTGCTCGATTCATGCCTGTAAGCTGAATCGTGTACATTGCTTTGGAGGATACATAGAAAAGAATCACTTTCTTTTGGTTCCATTTCTTTGAGGACTCTGTAGGTGTACTGCGCATTGCATTGTGGCCACAACTTTGAGCATGGCGTCATCTCTGAATTTGTAAACGTACTGGCTTTTGTTCCGTTCTTCATAGGTCTGAAGTCAGCATTTCGAATTACGTTGAATGCTTGTTGGTAGCGTTGCAAGAACGTGACGCAGTGAGGAAAGTACGTAATTGGAGAAGAGACGAATGGGGGATTCTAGTGACGATATGGGCCACAAATGAGAAAATCCATTGACATAAATAACTTTGATCAAGGACATACTGTTATGGCGAAAGCCCGCTACAGTGCATGTGGGAAACGGCGAAACTGGTATGCTGTTCGCCTGCTTCTGTCTTTAGCATCAATGGAAAGTATGTGAAATGACGAGTAGGCGACAAGTGTTTTGCATGTCCCCGCCCCGTCACGGAACATCGTGGTCAGAGGCTCTGGAAAGCAGGATAGGTTGCGATTTATATTGGATCTCAAGACAGAATACTGTGCTGGTTCAGGCAAAAGTGTATAGAAGCACACAATTCAGTTCACATTGTTGAACATGGACACCTGTACTCCCATAGTGGCTTAACGACATCGTCAATTACGATCGCATTGGGCACTGGATCGTTGAGATTGGGCTGGATGAATCATGTTTCTTATTACACCACGTCCACAGCCATGCCAAGATACTACATCAAACAGGTCATGGCTGTGGTATAGCAGTCTGAGTTCGAGCCCTATGACCTCATCGATGATATAAGGTACTGTTTCCAAATTTATCCCACCCCTCTGACATAGGCCAGCTACCCTATGTATCAAATGACGGGAGATTCAAAATTGGTTGGAAATTAAAAAATGTAGGGCATTAAAAATAGTATCATTTCCCTACATACAAAATAGCGTAATCCAAGATGGTGGACCTAGACTGGTTCTCCTAAGTGTAAGTTGGTTGCAAGCCCAATATGAGGAGTTGTCCTACTGGTTAATATCCATGGTAGTGCAAAGAATAATATCCAGTTTGGAGGATCCGGGAATACAAGTATAGATTCTATGAATCAGTATTCAACATGGCTGGCCTAGGAATATGAACACAAGCTCTATGATGTCAGAACCCAAGATGGAGTTCCAAGATGGCCAACCAAAGAATACAAACATAGGCTCTATGAAGTCACTATTTGAGATCTCTCACTTGGGAGTATGAGCACAGGCTGTATGGTGTCACAATGCAAGATGGTTATCCAAGGTGGCGGCTTTAGGAACATAAGCAAAGGCTCCATGTTGTCAGATTTCCTGGATTTTACTCAAGCCTATGATGTCACAACCCAAAATGGCTGACGTGTAGATACAAGCACGGCCTCTATACTCTCATAATCCATGATGATGGTTCAAGATGGTGACCCTGGGAAAGTAAACACAGACTGTATGTTTGTCAGATTTTCTGGGCTACCCCAGCCTCATGATGCCACAGTCCAAGGTGGCTGACCTAGAGATAAGAGCTCAGGCTGCACGGCAAAATCACTTATCATGCTTTAAAATGGCAGGTAATTAAAAAAATCATTGGTTTCCCCCACTCCAGACATTACAGTGTACTACCCCAAGTTTAAGTCAATTTCTGCTATGTTTAAACGGGCTTCCCAATCCCCAACGCCAAAGTTAAAAACAGTTATAACCGAAGTCAGAAACCAGATAGTTGACTTCTCCCATCTTTAAAAGTGTAAAGGACACTGGTGCAACATGTATGGTTGTCAGCATCATGTATAGCGGGAATAGGATAGCAACAATTGTGTCTTTATTATGTACACTAACACCACACCAAGGAGAGTCCCTTTCTATGGTCTTTGAAGGCGTTGATCACCAGTAACGTCCAGTTCACAACTGCTGCCGCGCTGGTCACAAAGAGCGCTAGTAGCTGGACAGGACTAGGTTGGGGTAAACAGCCAAGCTGTCGGTAATGTCTCACACCACACTGCACCACCATCAGCCGCCCACTCTGCTGCCTTTGATGAACCAGGGACGCTGTCCGAAGCAAATAACGTGGGTGACTCAAATGGTTCAAATGGCTCTGAGCACTATGGGACTTAACTTCTGTGGTCATCAGTCCCCTAGAACTTAGAACGACTTAAACCTAACTAACCTAAGGACATCACACACATCCATGCCCGAGGCAGGATTCGAACCTGCGACCGTAGCAGTCCCGCGGTTCCGGACTGCGCGCCTAGAACCACTAGACCACCGCGGCCGGCGTGGGTGACTATTCAGTTTCAATCCAACTTGATACATATATTGGTGGTGATTACGGTAATATAGTATCTACCTTGCTTTTCCCTCCACCATTATCAACAGCTCGGGGTGGGAACCGTTTCGTAAAACTCAGCGCTCTGTACATAGTGGTGCATCACTGTGCTTGTTATGAAAAGTAATAGGATACGTTAAATCTACCTGTAAAACGTTTTGCATTTAACAATATGCTGGCACATCTTTGAATTTACCCAGTCTGAGGATTTTCTTATCATACAGCCACTGAAGCCCTCCAATAGGCAGAGAGCACGGCTTGTCTGTAAGAGTTGTTTCCATGCAAGTATGTGATTTAACTTAAATCACGAGACGTAGTGAACTGCTCATTCATCTGCGTGATGTTTGCCTTAGCGCGCCTATGGACACGTTGGCAAAGTACCCATGAATCTCGGATACAAAAAACAACAGAATATCAATATCGGTTGAGAGTTCAATGTTAACACGCGCCTTTTTCAGCATGGCATTCCATGAAAGCCCTGGTACAGTTCAGTAGTAGTCAGGATCCGAAGAGTATATTTCCAGAATAGTTTGCAAATTTGGTCAGGTAAGTTTACATCTCTGTCCATATAAAGATTTACATATTACCCTAAATTAGAGATGTTGAACTTCTGCCGTATACTCACTACAAGCTCATACTCTGCATCCGATATGACACTGCTTGAAAGTTTGCTGGAAAGAGAGGTGATGTTTAGTTTCTATCAGGAATCCAGCTATTCATTTCTTCTTCGTTACATACTGTAACTTAGCATTATCAGGAAATGCGCCTCGAGTGATATGTAAATCTTCCTGACTCGTGATTTCAGGAAGTTTCTGTCGTGGTACTTGCATGAATCTCACTGGGTTCAGGAAGTGCAACGTAATTTTTTGCTTCTTCTTCTTCTTCCGTGTCCGGATGCACCAATTATATCTTCCCTTCCCAGTAATTAGCAACGTAGATTGCTTTGTCATTGACTTTCAAAACATCATCTTTAGTGCATGTCATAGACATGTCTGGGCAGATCAGTAGGTGGTCCAAGTCCTGTATTGCTCCGCATTCACACCTATCGCTATCACTGTAACCCCATTTAAATAGGTTTGATTTGCACCCAGTTACTCCAGTGCGCAGCCGGTTTAATGACCTCCAAGTTGTAAAAGGTAGTTGAAATCCTGCAGATCCCTCCTCAAGTAGTTCCATTGTGGATTGTGGCACCATTTCTTCCCAGAGAGATAGCCGCCTTGCGACGGGCTTGGTGGCGAGCTCTTCAGTAGTTTCAATGAAACTCCTGCGGGATTTCAGCCGGACACGTTGTTTTCGGTGCATATACATCGGGTGTTGAGGATCATTCTTTTGTTTTGATCTTTCGATCTCGGCGGCTACTTGTCTGCGGATAGTGGGTGGTGCTATGCCTATGATGGGGAAAATGATGTCTGTGGGAGTTGGTTTGAGGCATCCTGTGGCAATACGTACAGTTTCGTTTACGGCGACGTCAACTTGCTTAGCGTGGGCAGAGTTCCTCCAAACTGGCGCCGCATATTCCGCAGCTGAGATACTCAGCACCAGACCTGTGGTGCGCAAAACATGTGGTTGAGCTCCCCACGATGAACCTGTTAGCTTCCGCAGTATGTTGTTCCTGGCACAGACCTTTTTTTTAGTGTTGTGACAGTGCTGCTTAAAAGTAAGTGCTCTGTCCAATGTTACTCCCAGGTATTTTGGGCTGTTTGTATGTTTCAGCTCTTCCCCTTGCCACATGACTCGGAGTTTCCGTTTGGCTTGTTTGCTCCTAAGATGGAAGGCGGATACTTGTGATTTACTGGGGTTTGGTTTGAGATTATTGCCGTCGTAATAGGTAGCAAGTTCTGTTAAGGCTCCTGCGAGATTCTCCTCCACTTGTTCAAAGGTTTTATCCTGTGTGGCCACTGCTGCATCATCAGCATATATGAACATTCGTGTCTGGTGGCTGATGGGAAGATCATTGGTATAGATGTTAAATAATATTGGAGCCAAAACACTGCCCTGTGCAAGTCCATTTTTCTGTGTCCTCCATCGGCTGTTTTTAGATTGTAAGGTTACATAGTAGCGTCTGTTCTGTAGCATACATTGCACGAACATAGAAAGGATGTAGTCCTTAGTGACATTATACACTTTCTGGGTAAGCAACTTATGGTTAACTGTGTCATATGCAGCACTGAGATCCAGGAATGCGACCCCAGTTACTTCTCCTCTCTGATAGCCGTCTTCGATGTACTGTGTGAGATTCAGGATTTGGCCACAGCATGATTTTCCTGGTCGGAATCCAGCTTGTTCGTTAATGAGGACTTTGTCCACATAATCAGCTATGCGTTTGAGGATCATTCGCTCCAGCACTTTAAATAAATGACAAAGCAGTGAGACAGGCCGGAAATTTTTAGCTTCAGCTGGGTCTTTCCCTGGTTTTAGTAACGCAATAACCCGGGCTTTCCTCCACAGTTTAGGAATTTGCATTGTTGTAATACAGTTTTACATTACCTCTAGGATCCATGCTTGTACTCCCGGTCCAAAATGTTTAATTTGCTCAGATCTCAGATCGTCGAGGCCAGCGGCCTTATTGTTTTTCAAATCTTTGATGGCATCTTGTAGCTCCTGAATGGAGAACGGGTGAGCTAGGAAGCTAATCTCCTCGTTCAATTTTCTTTTAATTTTGCCATTCCTGATCTTCCTTTTAGTTTTTCCGTTCATGAGTAGTTGGTGAGCTATCTGATCAGGTGTAACTTCACTGTAATTTGGTTGTGGTTCTGTTGGGTCGTTGTTGAGACTTTTGACCAGTTTCCATGCCTTCCTACTGCTGTGCTTCATGTCCGTCTCTTGTAGGAGGTTGCACCACTTTTCCTTTCTCGCTTCGGAGATACCAGACATCAGTGCTTCACCTGCCTGGATCGTTTCCCCTGAGAAGGGGTCCTTATTGTACAGTTCTTCATACTTTTTCAGAGCTTCCTTGCTGCTACCATTGAGTCCAGCGATATACTGGGTGCGGCACCCTCTAGGTATGCGCCGACGAGAGATTTTCTTGACAAGGTCTATAAAAGTTTCATACACTCCTGGAAATTGAAATAAGAACACCGTGAATTCATTGTCCCAGGAAGGGGAAACTTTATTGACACATTCCTGGGGTCAGATACATCACATGATCACACTGACAGAACCACAGGCACATAGACACAGGCAGCAGAGCATGCACAATGTCGGCACTAGTACAGTGTATATCCACCTTTCGCAGCAATGCAGGCTGCTATTCTCCCATGGAGACGATCGTAGAGATGTTGGATGTAGTCCTGTGGAACGGCTTGCCATGCCATTTCCACCTGGCGCCTCAGATGGACCAGCGTTCGTGCTGGACGTGCAGACCGCGTGAGACGACGCTTCATCCAGTCCCAAATATGCTCAATGGGGGACAGATCCGGAGATCTTGCTGGCCAGGGTAGTTGACTTACACCTTCTAGAGCACGTTGGGTGGCACGGGATACATGCGGACGTGCATTGTCCTGCTGGAACAGCAAGTTTCCTTGCCGGTCTAGGAATGGTAGAACGATGGGTTCGATGACGGTTTGGATGTACCGTGCACTATTCAGTGTCCCCTCGACGATCACCAGTGGTGTACGGCCAGTGTAGGAGATCGCTCCCCACACCATGATGCCGGGTGTTGGCCCTGTGTGCCTCGGTCGTATGCAGTCCTGATTGTGGCACTCACCTGCACGGCGCCAAACACGCATACGACCATCATTGGCACCAAGGCAGAAGCGACTCTCATCGCTGAAGACGACACGTCTCCATTCGTCCCTCCATTCACGCCTGTCGCGACACCACTGGAGGCGGGCTGCACGATGTTGGGGCGTGAGCGGAAGACGGCCTAACGGTGTGTGGGACCGTAGCCCAGCTTCATGCAGACGGTTGCGAATGGTCCTCGCCGATACCCCAGGAGCAACAGTGTCCCTAATTTGCTGGGAAGTGGCGGTGCGGTCCCCTACGGCACTGCGTAGGATCCTACGGTCTTGGCGTGCATCCGTGCGTCGCTGCGGTCCGGTCCCAGGTCGACGGGCACGTGCTCCTTCCGCCGACCACTGGCGACAACATCGATGTACTGTGGAGACCTCACGCCCCACGTGTTGAGCAATTCGGCGGTACGTCCACCCGGCCTCCCGCATGCCCACTATACGCCCTCGCTCAAAGTCCGTCAACTGCACATACGGTTCACGTCCACGCTGTCGCGGCATGCTACCAGTGTTAAAGACTGCGATGGAGCTCCGTATGCCACGGCAAACTGGCTGACACTGACGGCGGCGGTGCACAAATGCTGCGCAGCTAGCGCCATTTGACGGCCAACACCGCGGTTCCTGGTGTGTCCGCTGTGCCGTGCGTGTGATCATTGCTTGTACAGCCCTCTCGCAGTGTCCGGAGCAAGTATGATGGGTCTGACACACCGGTGTCAATGTGTTCTTTTTTCCATTTCCAGGAGTGTATGTTTGTATCTCTGGATTAATTTCCAGGATCTCCTTATCAAGGTCCTCTGTGAAAAGTTCCCAATGAGCTTTTTTGAAATTGAAGCGTCTCTTGAAGGGCATTACATCTGATTTGATTACTGCAGTAATGCAGCAAGTTATTGCTCTGTGTTGCGATCTTGGAATTGGGTCCTCGATTTGCTTTACAGTTTGCAGGGATACCTTTTCGGAGACAAAGATGTTATCTGGATTATATCCTCGTTTCCATCTTCCGCTGTTAAATGATGCAGGCAACTTTTTTGCTGATTCGTTTTAAAAACGTAATGTACTCGTATTTCTCTGTATTGTCGGGCAGGACGCTAACTCAGTCAGACTGTGTCAGCCAAGGGCTCAATTAGGAAGATTACATTAAATCCACTTAAATTGTAGATGAGGACTGATATGAGCCATATTGGTTAGATGGAAATGGTCTCTTTGCCTCGTTCCCGCTTTTGGATCCAGGGGTTGCCCAAAAATTTAACAATCAACTGAATTCTTGTACAGTAATTCATCTTCCCGTCGTATCATCAACTTTCCTTTGCAAGGTCATCGTACTCAGAGAGGAACCATTCCGCAGGATCATCCCCCACCTGCAAATCGAAATGGTTAAGACTATGAAAAATGTATGTACAATTTGATATATTGGCACAGAACATAAATGGCGTTCTGTGAGAATCGTATGTGAGGCAATGGGGTCAACCGTACAGCCCGCCACAAGAGCGAAAAGATATTTGAAGTCGGGGTGAACGGCAAAGGGTACTCTATCCTTGTAGAGAGAATTCGCAAGCTTTAAGAACTGGTTCTCTTTAATTGGCATTTCCAGGTCCTGGGAAGACAAGTCCAGCAAATTCTGTGTTAATCGTTTGTTCATAATAAACGAGTTCAGATTTGTAAGTCAAAAATATTGTGAAATTACAATGAAATGAATACACCTAGCTGCATACAGGCATTGATATAAGTCAAGGGGGCAGCTGAAAACGTGTGTCCCGACCGGGACTCGAACCTGGGATCTCTTGCTTACATGGCAGATACTCTATCCATCTGAGCCACCGAAGAGAGGACAGTGCGACTGCAGGGATTTATCTCTGCCACGCCTTCCGTGAAACCCACATTCCCAACTTATTGTACCGTACTATATTCATAGTGCCCCTGCCCATTATACTCGCGGCTTGCTGCCGATTCCCGTAAGAGTTCGGGCACTGTTTGTACATCCGCACAGAAGAAGATGGTCAAATGGTTCCAATGGCTCTGAGCACTATGGGACTTAACATCTATGGTCATCAGTCCCCTAGAACTTAGAACGACTTAAACCTAACTAACCTAAGGACATCACACAACACCCAGTCATCACGAGGCAGAGAAAATCCCTGACCCCGCCGGGAATCGAACCCGGGAACCCGGGCGCGGGAAGCGAGAACGCTACCGCACGACCACGATCTGCGGACTCATTTTTTGACATATGGGAAAAAAGGAGGTACGATTTGGGTTTGATCCTGCAGTAGTGTTGTTTGTCACTCTGAGAGATTGTAAACAAATCTGCATGTGTCGCACTCCAGTCAAAGAGTTTGGAAATGTAAAGGGGTCCAACGACTTTGTTTGTACAACACCATTGTCTGACTTGCATTCGTTCGGAACGCTTTGATTTGGTTTGATTTGAGCAGGGAGAGGGAGACAACTTGAGTCCCAGCCCACAATTTCCCACAGCGAAACAAATTTTATTGTGCGTTTCACTCCCTGTGATTCTAGTAAGGTCAACCTGTACTTTTAAAGGTTAGGAGGAGGCCCTTTACTAGTTCTTTATTATACACAATTTCTTCAGAATTTGATGACCCGAATATTCTGTGTCTTTTGAGTTCCAATGCTTTGCAGTGGAAGATTAGGTGTGCTGTGGTTTCTGCCCATCGTGCATAGAAATTTCTTAAAGTTCCCATTGTATGTCATTATTAGTGCCATGTCCGCCTCGATAGCTGAATGGTCAACATGACAGACTGGCGTCCTAAGAGGCTCTGGTTCGACTCCCGGTCGGGGATTTTCTCGTCTCAGGGACTGGGTGTTGTGTTGTCTACATCATCATTTCATCCCTATGCGGCGCGCAGGTCGCCAAATGTGGCGTCGCATGTAATAAGACCTGCACCAAGGCGGCCGGACCTGCCCCGTAAGGGGCCTCCCAGCCAATGACGCCAAACGCTCATATTATTTCATTACTACCATTAGTTTATTCTTTGTACTGCTCCAGTCCACCATTACATAACTTCTCTTAGAGCATGACGTTGGTATCATTAGGTTGCTATTCTGTTGTTTTCCGATCATAGTCCAATATTCTATGTGCTGCCATCCGATTCAGTTTCGTAGTTTTGATTTGACCATCGCCTAAGCGATGCTTAGGGCAGGTTCCGCTCCAGTAAACGGAATTGTCGCGCCTGTCCAGGCCGGCCTATCAGCTTGTTCATTGCCACTGATTCCTGAGTGACCAGGAATCCACTGCAGGTTTACCCTATTGCTTTCCCATAGTCTCATAAGCGCTTTTTAGTTTTCTGAAACGATCTCGTTGCAAGGACTGATAGAGATTTCAGACCTGCTTGACTGTCTCAATATATGTAGATGCTACGACTTTTGTAGCGCGTACACAAATTCTCCTCCGCGCATACCGTGATAGCGGATATTTCCGCCTGGAATACCGTGGCCAGCTTCCCTAAAGAGATGGCTCTTTCTAGTCTATGCTATATATTGTCAACGCCAGCACCAGGACCTTCGTCTGTTTTTGACCTGTCAGTAAACAATACTGTCTCTCCTGCACATCGTCGCGTTGGTTTTTCCACTACTACCTACTTCCAACTGTTCCATTGAAAGGTTTATTGAAGCAGTTGGAAGTTACTGTATTGCCAGTCGGCATTTCCGCATCCATTCCTATATTTACAAAATCCAGTTTCTGATGTGGGATTCTGGATATCTTAAAGGTATCCAGTTATTTGAAATTTTTAGCCTGTGTGCTCCTGCTGCTACCTTCATTGTAACACAAAGGTGTAATGGGGACATGCCCAACAGGGTCTCTACTCCACACAGGTGTGCTGCTAATTCCGATGTTAGGGCTAAGCAGGCCCATCTCTGCATCTTGCCAGCTCATTAGCAGCCACGTTATGTTCTACTTTGTTCTACCACACTGTAGGCCCATGAATTATTGTAGGTCTTATGACAGTGGTGTATACCCAGCACTTACTCTTGAGGTTTAGACCCTAGTTTTTTACATAAACTCTTCTAATGCACGTAAGATTACCTTTCGCCTTGGAACATATATTACTTACGTAAGGAGTCCATGATAGTTCCTCATCCAAGGTTACCTCTAGGTACTTCACTACCCCATCTTCAGGTAGTGTTTCGTCCAGTTCGTGTGCTGGATATGCTTCCTCATGAATGTTATTAGAACAGTTTCTTGGGTCTGACCCTTAGACTCTATTTCCTGCACCAGTCTTGTAAAATGTTTACTGTGCATTGTGCCAGTGTTCTAACTATAATAGCAGATTTGCCAAGTATTACTATGACTATGTCATCTGTGTACCCTTGGTAAAAGTAGCATTTAGTATTTAGCTCCTGAATGAGTTCATTCGCCACCAGGTTCTACAGTACTGGGGACAAAACCCCTCCTCGCAGACATCCTCACGGTGGCTGCTTCTTTTCTTCTGCTCAGCATAGTCATAATCGACCTACGTATGGGGCTTTCAATGCTATGCCCTTCAGCAGCTCTAATCATGGATTCGAAAGTCGTATTGCTAAAAGCCTCCATGCTATCAGAGAAAATGCTGAGAGCAGTTTCCTAAAAATGTGGCGTCTTTTCCACCTCCTCAAAAGTTGGTGAAGTGCTGCTTCACATGATTTGGCTTGCTGACATGCGTGTTGGTTTTCATATACAGGAATCTCAGTTAACGTTCTCTCTGTCTGTCGTTTTCACCATCCATTTCCACCTCCCAATCTCTGTTTATCTTCTCTTTCCACTTCTCTCAGTCCATCACCTCCTGCTCCCTCTCTCTCCATCTCCTCCTCTTCTCCTTCTCTTGAGAGTTGGCAGTACTCTCTTAGGATTTAAAGGTTGGCTACAGCGCGCAGGCACAAGCTCTGGAGTCTAATATATTGTTGTCGCCCTTCGCAGCGCACGGATTTTTGCGGCAGTTTGGAAGCCAGTGTAGGAGCCCGCCTGCTGTGGTACGCACGTCTGTTGGGCGAAGGGTCGTCGCCGAGCTGCCGTACTGCCGTGTCCGCCAGCAGCGACACAGGATTTGGTATTGAGTTGATATTTTTTATAATCTTCAGCGCGCTTATTAATTTAATGAAAAGGGTTTGTGTATGTGCGTAACAGTAGACGGTAATTCTGATAATTATAGGAGTTGAATTCTTAAGGGAAAAATTTTTTAGGCGATTGGATTAAGTATTGATTTTTGTCATTGGTTTCTTTTGTAATTGTCAGGGAATTGTTTCACTATGTATTTAATTGAGAAGTATTTCATTTTGTCTCAAGAGTTTGATTAATTTGTAATATAACTTTAATGCCACTGGAGGCAGATTTACATACGAAGCGATTGTTCAAAGAGATTTTAGCGTTTTGTTAATTGAATGAGAAAGAATCGCTTTCGGAATATAGTTTTTGAAAAAAGGAATTACTTGTTTGGGTTATCATTTATCGAGTTTAGATTTAGCCAAACCCTTTCTCTTCAATTATATGTAGTTGTAGTAAGCAGCAGCAGCCGCAGCAACAGCGGGAGACGCCATACAGAAAATACATTGCACTCAGCATGAATAATAGGTTTTTTTATGTTTTTGTTAAATAATGGAATGCAGAAGATCAAGCAGTGGCAGCAGAAAGACCAAGTAAGTTATTTGTTGCGCACAGGACCAATTAAAAAAAATAAAGTTTAGGCGATCTGTGTAATAGTAAAGTTAACAAGAGTACAAGCACGAGAGTTTCAGTAGAAAACACGAGATAAGAAGAAAGGGCTCGTGACATTCACTCTGCCCATTCTCCCCTATCTCTGTCCATTTCCTTCACCCCTCTCTCTGCTCATCTCTTTCTGCCCCTCTCTCTGCCAATCTGCTACATCCCCTCTCTCTGTCCATCTACCCATCTCCACTCGCTCTGCCGGCCGCGGTGGCCGTGCGGTTCTAGGCGCTTCAGTCCGGAGCCGCGGGATTGCTGCGGTCGCAGGTTCGAATCCTGCCTCGGGCATGTCCTTAGGTTAGTTAGTTCTAGGGGACTGATGACCTAAGATGTTGTCCCATAGAGCCATTTGAACCATTTGAACCACTCGCTCTGTCGATCTGCTCGTCCTTCCTCTGTACATCTACTTCTTAGCCATCTGTCCATCTCCTCCCATCCCTTCTATCTCCTCTTCACCCCTCTATCTCCTCGTCCCACCACTCTATGTCTATCACCTCCTCCCCCTCTCCCAGTCCATCCCCACCTCCCCATCTCTATGTTTCTCTCTCTGTCCTTTTTCTCCTGTTCACCTTCTCCTACGCACTCTCTTAATCAAATCCATCTCCTCCTCCCTCATCTCCCTGTCCATCTCCTCCTTTCTTCATCTGCCCATCTTCTCCTGCCCCGTCTCTCTGTTCCTCTCATCATCTTCCCTTCCTCTGCTAAACCGCTTCAGTCAGATAGCGGGATGGTTTCTTTGAAAGGGAATGGTCGAGTTCCGTACCCATCCTTCCCTAATCTGATAGGACTGCTGACCTCGCAGTTTGATCTCCTCCCCCAACCAACCAATCAAACAACCATTTCTCTGTCAATTTCTTCCTCCCACTACCTGTGTCAATCTCTTCATTGTCTCAAAATTATCAGACTCACTCAAATATGAGGTTGCTGATTGGTTCTTACTCCATAATATTTCTTTCCAGATAGTAAATAATATGTGTACCAAGTCTGATCGAAATAAATCCAGAGGTTTAGGAGAAAACTTTTATCTACTATTTTGCATGCATACCTACATGTCACATATATTTAATATATTTCTCACATATTTGTACAAATATTTCACCTGTATCTCTAGCAACTATGCGAAGTACAATGTTATAATCTTACAGGTACACTCAGCGGCATATGCGAATACTGTCTGCGAAATATGTTCCGAATAAAGCTAGTAGCACAGAAGTAATAAATTTAAACGTCATGCATGATGCAGCAGTTTTTCACGTATCTCTATGTTTATGGTGTCATATCTCCTGAACTGTGTGTTACACACTGATATAGTTTTGCAGATACATTGAGTGGTATATGTGATTACTGTCTGTAGAATGTGTCATGAATAGAGTTTCTAGTAAAAAAATAATAACTTAAAACGTCGTTTCTGATGTGGCATGAACAACGAAAATGCAGTAACCGATAAACGTTTTTCATTTTATCATTTTGTGGAGGTTATCAGCGAGAAAAAGTTTCGTAATTGTTTTTTAAATTGTGTGTAAAGTTTTTTGCAAGTCCCAATACTGGATGAATGAAGTCTGGGTGTTCGTGCGTTGTGAGCTACACCGATTTTTCAGGACCACCCCCTCCTCTTTGACAATTAGGTACTTCTTAACCCAACAAAAATTCTTTCCAGACGGTAAGTGATATGTCTACCAAATTTGGTTGAAATCGGTCCAGTAATTTAGGAAGAGACATGGAACATACACATGTACGTACACCCATTTTTATGAAGTGTGTGGATTTTCCATCAGCTTGGGCTTTGTGGTAAAATGTGCCAAAGTGCATGTTCGAATTCCTGAGGCGGCAGTAGTGATGCCTTTGCAATCTGTGTTCTACCTTTAGTTCATCTGTGTCATCAATTTAACAAAATTTCTTAGTCATAACTATGTAATAGTATCGAATTTTTCTTTTTCTTTCTAGGCGATGGATGGTCGTATTAACATGACGTCCAGTAATAAGGTTCGATGAGTGCTCAATCACACTCGTTTTCAGAGATAGCAGAAAGAATTTCCACAGACTCCATTTTCCAGTCGTACGATAATCGAAATATAAACTTGGCTTTACGTCACCCCTCAAAATCTCTGAAACTTAATGAAACCCATTAAACGACGTTTTAATTAATCTGGCTTCTGAGGCAACAAGAAATTAATTATCCTCTTGTGCAGTCGGCGTAGATGACAGAGACGTTAATCTCTAATTTGAAAAATGTGCGCTTGGCGCAGATGACAGAGATTTGATCTCCAAGTTGATAAAAAAGAAAAAAAAATCAAAACTTTAGATAAAAGCGTTTTCTGGCCTGTGGTTGTTTCAGGATTTTAATGAAAGGGAGGTGATTAATTTTGACAGAAGCTGTAATTGTTCTTAATTCTGCTGGAAAAGATGTAACCAATGACAGTGTGTTTCCTATTTTCTCAAGGCAAACCGTCAAATGACTTTTTTGGGTTTACCCAGGGACTACAGTAGATTATTCACAACTGATTAGTGCAACAAAACACGGGAGGCCCGACTCATATCTACATCTACATGAAATCTACATGACTACTCTGCAATTCACATTTAAGTGTTTGGCAGAGGCTTCATTGGACCACAATCATACTATTTCTTTACCATTCCACTTCCGAATAGCGCGCGGGAAAAACGAACACCTAAACCTTTCTGTTCGAGCTCTGATTTCTCTTATTTTATTTTGATGATCATTCCTACCTATGTAGGTTGGGCTCAACAAAATATTTTCGCATTCGGAAGAGAATGTTGGTGACTGAAATTTCGTAAATAGATCTCGCCACAACGAAAAACGTCTTTGCTGTAACGACTTCCATCCCAATTCGCGTATCATATCTGCCACACTCTCTCCCCTATTACGTGATAATACAAAACGAGCTGCCCTTTTTTGCACCCTTTCGATGTCCTCCGTCAGTCCCACCTGGTAAGGATCCCACACCGCGCAGCAATATTCTAACAGAGGACGAACGAGTGTAGTGTAAGCTGTCTCTTTAGTGGACTTGTTGCATCTTCTAAGTGTCCTGCCAATGAAACGCAACCTTTGGCTCGCCTTCCCCACAATATTATCTATGTGGTCTTTCCAACTGAAGTTGTTCGTAATTTTAACACCCAGGTACTTAGTTGAATTGACAGCCTTGAGAATTGTACTATTTATCGAGTAAACAAATTCCAACGGATTTCTTTTGGAACTCATGTGGATCACCTCACACTTTTCGTTATTTAGCGTCAACTGCCACCTGCCACACCATACAGCAATCTTTTCTAAATCGCTTTGCAACTGATACTGGTCTTCGGATGACCTTACTAGACGGTAAATTACAGCATCATCTGCGAACAACCTAAGAGAACTGCTCAGATTGTCACCCAGGTCATTTATATAGATCAGGAACAGCAGAGGTGCCAGGACGCTTCCCTGGGGAACACCTGATATCACTTCAGTTTTACTCGATGATTTGCCGTATATTACTGCGAACTGCGACCTTCCTGACAGGAAATCACGAATCCAGTCGCACAACTGAGACGATACCCCACAGGCCCGCAGCTTGATTAGAAGTCGCTTGTGAGGAACGGTGTCAAAAGCTTTCCGGAAATCTAGAAATACGGAATCAACTTGAGATCCCCTGTCGATAGCGGCCATTACTTCGTGCGAATAAAGAGCCATGCCTGCGTTGGACAAGAACGATGTTTTCTGAAACCATGCTGGTTACGTATCAATAGATCGTTCCCTTCGAGGTGATTCACAATGTTTGAATACAGTATATGCTCCAAAACCCTACTGCAAACCGAAGTCAATGATATAGGTCTGTAGTTAGATGGATTACTCCTACTACCCTTCTTAAACACTGGTGCGACCTGCGCAATTTTCCAATCTGTAGGTACAGATCTATCGGTAAGCGAGCGGTTGTATATGATTGCTAAGTAGGGAGCTATTGTATCAGCGTAATCTGAAAGGAACCTAATCGGTATACAATCTGGACCTGAAGACTTGCCCGTATCAAGCGATTTGAGTTGCTTCGCAACCCCTAAGGTATCTACTTCTAAGAAACTCATGCCAGCAGCTGTTCGTGTTTCAAATTCTGGAATATTCCATTCGTCTTCCCTGGTGAAGGAATTTCGGAAAACTGCGTTCAATAACTCCGCTTTAGCGGCACAGTCGTCGGTAACGGTACCATCGGCACTGCGCAGCGAAGGTATTGACTGCGTCTTGCCGCTTGGGTACTTTACATACGACCAGAATTTCTTCGGATTTTCTACCAAATTTCGAGACAATGTTTCGTTGTGGAACCTATTAAAGGCATCTCGCAATGAAGTCCGTGCCAAATTTCGCGCGTCTGTAAAGTTTAGCCAATCTTCGGGATTTCGCGTACTTCTGAACTTCGCATGCTTTTTCCGTTGCCTCTGCAACAGTGTTCGGTCGTGCTTTGTGTACCACGGGGGATCAGTTCCATCTCTTACCAATTTATGAGGTATGAATCTCTCAATTGCTGTTGCTACTATATCTTTGAATTTGAGCCACATCTCGTCTACATTTTCATAGCCAGTTCGGAAGGAATGGAGATTGTCTCTTAGGAAGGCTTCTAGTGACACTTTATCCGCTTTTTTAAATAAAATTATTTTGCGTTTGTTTCTGGTGGATTTGGAGGAAACGGTATTGGCCTAGCTACAACGACCTTGAGATCACTAATCCCTGTATCAGTCATGATGCTCTCTGTCAGCTCTGGATTGTTTGTGGCTAAGAGGTCAAGTGTGTTTTCGCAACCATTTACAATTCGCGTGGGTTCGTGGACTAACTGCTTGAAATAATTTTCGGAGAAAGCATTTAAGACAATCTCGGAAGATGTTTTATGCCTACCATCGGTTTTGAACAAGTATTTTTGCCAACATATCGAGGGAAGGTTGAAGTCCCCACCAACTATAACCGTATGAGTGGGGTATTTATTTGTTACGAGACTCAAATTTTCTCTGAACTGTTCAGCAACTATATCATCGGAGTCTGGGGGTCAGTAGAAGGAGCTAAATATTAACTTAGTTCGGCTGTTAAGTATAACCTCCACCCATACCAATTCGCACGGAGTATCTACTTCGACTTCACTACAAGATAAACCACTACTGACAGACAGAAACACTCCACCACCAATTCTGCCTAATCTATGTTTCCTGAACACTGTCTGAGACTTCGTAAAAATTTCTGCAGAACTTATTTCAGGCTTTAGCCAGCTTTCTGCACCTATAACGATTTCAGCTTCTGTGCTTTCTATTAGCGCTTGAAGCTCAGGGACTTTCCCAGCACAACTACAACAATTTACAACATATATCAGTGAAGACGTTTTAAATGTAGTTAAGGAATTCAGACTTACAAATTTTTGTTACGTTATTAAATAAGTTAGACGCATTTGCTGCCTGCATGAAATACCTTAAAGTGTATCACATGTGGATAAGTGTCATTTAATATGATCCATTTCTGAAAGCTTTTACTGATTATCTATCTACCTAAAGTTTGTTACTTCCTAAAGTTCTGCGGAACTGTCTCTGACAAATCTTCGTGAGCATGAAATGTGTCTCTCAATATAGTTCATAATTGCGGTGTTGTTTCTTCTTCATTCTTAAGACTGGACTGCAAACCAAACAACTACCGTAATTATGTAATATATTTAGAGACACATTTCATGTTCACGGCGATTTGTCAGAGCCCGGGCATCGTCAGTTATTTTTCTGCTCAAATATCGACAAATAACGAAGCTCATCTACTACTTTTACTGCCTCACATAATAATCCGATTTATTCTCCTTAGACTTTAATTACCGTTCTAAATTTCTTGTTGGTTACATCGACTAACATCGGGGAAAGTCTACAACGCTGTCTCACTCCCTCCTCATCAACTGCTTCTTTCATGACCTTCGACAGTTATAACCGGAGCCTGGTTTCTGTACAAGTTGTAGATTAACTTTCACTGCCTGTATTATATCCCTCAAATCTACAGAATTTCAAAGAGTGCAATTCTGTCAACATGTTCACAAACGTTCCCTAAATTTTCAAATGCTATTAATGTACATATATCTCCCATTAGCCTACACTATGTGATCAAAAGAATCCGGAAACCCCCAAAAACATACGTTTTTCATATCAAGTGCATTGTACTGCCACTTACTGCTAGGTACTCCATATTAGCGACCTCAGTAGTCATTAGATATCTTGAGAGAGCAGAATGGCGCACTCCGCGGAACTCATGGACTTCGAACGTGGTCAGGTGATTGGGTGTCACTTGTGTCATACGTCTGTACGCGAGATTTCTACACTCCTAAACATCCCTAGGTCCACTGTTTTCGAGGTAATAGTGAATTGTAAACGTGGAGGGACACGTACAGCACAAAAGCGTACAGCTGACCTAATCTGTTGACTGACAGAGATAGCCGACAGTTGAATAAGGTCGTTATGTGTAATAGGCAGACATCTATCCAGACTATCATACAGGAATTCCAAATTGCATCAGTATCTACTGCAAGTGCTATGACAATTAGGTGGGAGGTGAGACAACTTAGATTTCATGGTCGAGCGGCTACTTATAAGCTACACATCACATGTGGCTTGGTGTAAGGAGCGTAAACAATGGACGATTGAACAGTGGAAAAACGTTGTATGGAGTGACGAGTCACGTTACACAATGTGGCGATCCGATGGTAGAGTGTGGGTATGGCGAATGCTCGGTGAACGTCATCTACCAGCGTGTGTAGTGCCAACAGTAAAATACGGAAGCTGTGGTATTACAGTGTGGTCGTGTTTTTCATGGAGGGGAATTGCACCCCTTGTTATTTTGCGTGGCACTATCACAGCTCAGGCCTACACTGCTGTTCTAGGCACCTTCTTGCTTCCAACTGTTGAAGTGCAATTAGGGAATCGCGATTGCATCTTTCAACACGATCGAGCACCTGTTCATAATGCACGGCCTGTGGCGGAGAGGTTACACGACAATAACGCCTGTGTAATGGACTGGCCTGCACAGAGTACTGACCTGAATCCTACAGAACACATTTGGGATGTTTTAGAACGTCGACTTCGTGTCAGACCACACCGACCGACAGCGATACCTCTCCTCAGTGCAGCACTCCATGAAGAATGGGCTACCATTCCACAAGAGACCTTCCAGCACCTGTTCATAATGCACGGCCTGTGGCGGAGAGGTTACACGACAATAACGCCTACGAGAGTGGAAGCTGTTGTCAAGGGTAAGGGTGGGCCAACACCATATTGAATTCCTTCATTACCGATGGAGGGCGCCACGATCTTGTAAGTCATTTTCAACCAGGTGTCAGGATACTTTTGATCACGTAGTGTATCTTCAAAGATAAGTCCTGGGGCCAATACTGCATAGCAAATTCCTATGTTTCTCCAAAAGAAATACTTAGAACTGTGGAAAAAGGAATTCTAATTTTTCCTAATTTTTTCATTTACATATACTGTGAGTCCTGGGGCACAATCCCAGTCTACTTCGGCCCCTCGCTTATGGGCCCCCACTACAAAGGGCGAGCACAACAAAAATTTAAAATACACATTTTTCGTTTAAAACTGTTGTGTGGATTCCTTTATAATCGTTAAAGACATAGTGTGATTAATGAAATGTATTCGCAGTTGCGAATGTAGACAACCGTTAGCTTTATAATGGAATGACGACAATGAAAATTTATGCCGTTTCAGGACTCGAACTCGGATTTCCCGCTTATCGCGAGCATTCACCTTACCATTTTTTCCACTTCTTCTTGTTTTTCTTTTTTGTGATGGACCTATCTTTTCATCTAATGAAGTTAGAAATCCAAAAATAAAAGAATCAAAAATAAAATCTACCCCTACTTGGCACCGCCACTTTAAATTTACCGTAAAGAAATGAACTATCCCTCTTCAGGTGTTGCCCCTAACATTCCCCAAACTTCTCCAAAGGGATAGGTTCCACGGGTCCGTCACTTTATTTATTCATTTGTTTTTGTAATTACATGATTATAATAAGTAGATGTGTACAAACGAAATTGCTATAAAACAAAATGTTACAATAAAAATGTGATTCAAAGTATAAAATAAAATAGCTTTGTATATTTCCACTGTCACACTAGCGTTTTTATGTCCATCAATCACGTCTATAGTATCTACAGTAAACTCTTGCTGCATTGCTAATACCTCAACGAATGCAGCGTTCCTTCAATCAGCTAATCGCTTTCCTTTGTCACCGTTTGTAATTCGGATCGTACGTTATACTGAGCCTGGAATTACCCAACTAGCGGAGGGGTTTACGAAAACAATGCATAAATAATTTTCAAAGAGCGTATAGTGACTTGGTGTGCGTGCAAGAACGGTGTGAGCGTTTTGCAGGTACCACCAGTAATCAGTGTGAACTGTAAATGTTTACGAAAGTGTTTTGATTTAGTAAATCCTGCAGAGCGGCGACCATTGTTCGAATTCTTTTATAAATTGAGCGATAATGCCAAGCAGAACGTCTATCTTCGCGGACTGATCCACAACATAAAGGTGAAGCAACGTCGTCCAAGAAGCTCATCGAAGGCACCAAAATCTAAAACTCTGCCATATTATTTGACAACAACAGTGATGTCAGATCATGTGCGTAAAAAGTTTTTTATGGACGCATTTCAAGGTAGTGATTGCCGTCTTTATAAAATATGGGGTAGTACAGAACCATCCGCATGTACTAATAAAAGATGCCATAAGCCGCCAACAAATAAAATCGATGTGACAAAAGTGAAAGAACCCATGGAAACGTTTCCCTCTTATAAAACTCATTATACCCTCTCTGATGCGCCAAATCGGAGATATTTGCAGTCTGATCTGAATATCAGAAAGCTGTACAACCTTTACGCGGAGAACCTGTCAAAGAGAAGATGTATTATCACGTGTTTTCTATTAATTTCAATTTACATTTTAAACACCCGTCCGAAGATACATATCAGTTATGCGATTCCCTGCAGAACATCCTTACTTTTGAGAATGATGACGCAAAAAAGGACGAGGCAATGATTACAAAAGAACTTCATCTTCGGCGAGCACAAAAATCAACAGATTCTTTGAATGCAGACAAGTTGCTTGCAGGAGAAGAAGTTAACGTTTTTACTTTTGATCTGGAAAACGCTTTACCTTTCCCAAGACTTCCTACATCTGTTGCCTATTACAAATTAAATATGTATGTATATAACCTAAGAGTGGACAGTTTTAATGACTCCAAAGGTTACATGTACATGTGGGACGAGACAGATGGATATCGAGGATCAAAGGAAATTGGTGCATGTCTTGTTAAACATCTTAAACAACGTGCTTCATCTCATCGCCATATTGTCATGTATTCATGTTTTTACACAGGTCAAAACAGGATTATCAACCTAAGCCTATCGTTGAAAACCTTTTAAAGATCCAGGGCCATTGACCACAAATGTATGGTGTCGGGACACAGTTATCCCCTAAATGATGCAGATTTTGGCGTTATCGAATCCAAAGCAAAAAGGAAAGAATTTATATTTGGTCCAAGAGACTGGATTGATCTGGTAACAATTGCCAAACGCAAAAATCCATTTCTGGCAACAGAGATGAAGCGAGAAGAGTTTCTTTCAACCAAAAATGTGGAAGCTTCAAAAACCAATGATGAAGGGGTTAAAGTAAACTGATTGAAAATGAAATGGATAGGATATTGCAAAGACCAAGAAAATTCTATTTTCTACAAAGAAACATTGCTGGAAGATATTGCATTTTTGAGATTAACATTACATCAAATTCAAAAGGAAGTCGTCCTCATTTTATCAATGTTGTTCAAGATCCCCTGTATTCAGATCGTCGACCTGTTAAAGAGCTGAAAAAAAAAGCATATGTTGAAACTTTTGCAGTAATTCCGCCACATTACCACTCATTTTATAGCTGGATACCTTCAATAAACCAAAGCACACGTGCATCATCCTCAAAAACAAAACGAATCAAGAATCCTGCAGAGTATGGTGGCGATAATGATGAATATATAGATTAAATTCATCAAGAAGTGCAGAGGGCAGTGACCATAAGACACAGTTTTTTTCTTAAATTATAGTTATGTTGCAATTATTTAAGTTACGTTCTTCTGTATCCTCACAATAGGTGAGCTGTATTAGGTTTCGATAAAAAAAGTCTTATCATTGTGTGAATCACCTGAATTTTAGCCCGCCCGGATAGCCTTACGGTCTAACGCGATGCTTCCCGAGCGGGAAGGCGTGCCGGTCCCCAGTACGAATCCTCCCGGCGGATTAGTGTCGAGGTTCAGTGTGCCGGCCAGCCTGTGGATGGTTTTTCAGGCGGTTTTCTATCTACCTTAGCGAGTGTGCGCTGGTTCCCCTTATTCCGCCTCAGTTACAGTATGTCGGTGATTGCTGCGCAAACACTGTCTCCAAGTACACTTACACCATAATTACTCTGCCACACAAGCACTTGGAGTTACTCTCGCTTGGTATGAGACGTTACCAGAGAGGGTCTACTGGGGGCCGAACCGCACAGTAACACTGGGTTTGCTGTGGGGCAGCGGTGGGGTCTGCTGTGGGCTGTTGTGGACCACTGTGGGCTACGGCAGGATGAAGCCTCTCCGTTGTTTCTAGGTCCCCGGTTTCAATACACAATACAGTACACATGTATTTTTCTGCGTTACATTTTGAAAACATCTAATTATCTTCAGTTTCATTGTGGACTGACTTATACTGGTTGGCATCTGAATCCTCCGTCTACGGGGTGATTAAAATTAAAGTTAAGGGGAAATAACACCATTTATCAGAATGACGTCAGATTGCAACGGAATATTATCAGAGAAGGGGGAAAACGTATGGCAGAAGAAAAAGAAATATTTACAAAAGGTAGAAATACATGGCTCTGTAAGCATCATAATTTAATAGTGGTCGACCACAAATGACAAATGTATCATACAACAATACCTAAGGCGTACATTTGACGTTAGCGAACTGTACTACTCAGTGTCCATGGGTATACAGGAGTGATACTGTTAGTTACGTAAGCCCATCTACCACAGCAAGGTCAAATCACATCCTATGGGAAAAATCGGTTTTTAATTTTCCTGAGGCCAAAAACCGCATAAAAATCAGAAATCACGTAAGAATTTAATTGTCCTAGGCCAAAAACCGGGGAAAAAACATCAATCAAAATCAAATTAGATTATTAATTTTCGTGTGACTGGCGCAAAACATGTTCAAAATGCTATCCACCGTTTTCTGCAACAAGTTGAAACCGAGAAACAACATGTTTCGCAGTTGATGGAAGAGTTTCCGGGGTCACGTTCAGAATGTGTTGCGCAATGCGTGCCTTCAATGCAGCAAAGTTCGTAATCGGAACACTGAACACATCTTTCAGATAGCCCCACAGCCAGAAGTCGCACGGGTGAAGATCAGGTGATCGGGACGGCCAGACTGCAGGGAAATGGCTACTGATAATTCTAGCATTTCCGAAATGGCGCTTCAACAGCTGCTTAACTGGAGTTGCAGTGTGTGGAGGCGCGCCATCTTGCATAAAAATGGTCCCATCCACACATCCACGCTGTTGGAGAGGTGGAATGAGGTGGTTGTGCAAAAGACACTCGTAGCGCTTACCAGTGACGGTGTAGGTAACAGGACTGGAGGCACCTATCTCCTAGAAAAAGTATGGTCCTATGATAAATGATGCCGTAAACCCACACTACAAATTGACCTTTTCAGGATGGAGTGGTACTGGTTGATATGCGTGTGGATTTTCCGTTACCCATATTCGGCAATTCCGTGTATTGACATATCCTGTCAGATGGAAGTGGGCTTCGTATGTCCACAAACTCTTCCACGCCCAATCATTGTCCACTTCCATGCGAGCAAGAAATTCTAAAGCAAAGGTCTCTCTTGCTGGCAGGTCAACAGGAAGCAACTCGTGCACATGGGTACTTTTGAACGAATAGCAAAGAAGGCTGTTTCGTAGGATTTTACGCACCGTGTTCACGGGTATGTCTGATGTTCGGGCAATTCTCCGTGCACTACACGTTTACCCACCACCACTCGTCTCCTCCTGCATTGCTGTGACCTTTGCTTCTACTCCTACCAGGCTGCACACCAAAAGAACCCGTTTTTTCGAATTTCCGAATCATTTTCTCCAGACCCACGGCAGTCATCGGACCAACGCCTTTTTTCAAACCCTTCAGTGTACGGAACTTCTGCAGAGCGTCGTGTGCACAGTCATTCTTGTAATACAGCTTTACAAGCAGAGCGCAATCCTGCATTGAGACAGTCATGGCGAACGTCGCAGACGCGAAAGGAGGAAAAGCTGTGTACCCGGCGTGTTTATACCAACTTCAGTGGGTCGTGCGCATGACAGGTGTTTTCATTTACGTATTCTGACACATACAGCGCCATCTATTGATCAATTTTCACACTATTTTTTTCTTCTGACATACGTTTTCCCCCTTCTCCGATAATATTCCGTTGGAATTTGACGTCATTCTGGCCACTGGTGTTATTTCTACAGCATTTTGAAAGTGTAACGTTAATTATTATCACCCTGTATTTTCCCGTACAGTGGAAACATTTTAATTGAAAATTAAATGTGTTGTTAAGAAGAACGATGCAGTGTCCGAATCGTGGTCATTCCATTATGCAGTTGATGGTTATCCGCATTTGCAACTTAGAATACGTTTGATTTATTGCATAATGGCTGTAGTCGCCGTAGTGAATCGTTCTTCTTAACAACACAGGCACTGCAATATCGTATTTAACCACCAAAACCGGGCAAGTAACTTTCGTTGAAAATGTTTTCCCTCTTCCTCTGGACATGCATGCATGCCTCAAGGAACATTGCATAGGCACTGCAATATCGTATATTTTCAAAAACTGTTCAAATGTGTGTGAAATCTTACGGGACTTAACTGCTAAGGTCATCAGTCCCTACGCTTACACCCTACTTAACCTAAATTATCCTAAGGGCAAACACACACACCAATGCCCGAGGGAGGACTCAGACCTCCACCGGGATCAGCCGTCGTATATTTTGTATGGGCACATTTGGCAGATATTTTTTTCAAAGGACAACTGATATGAATTAATTCACCATTTCGTTCTTATACCTTATGCTCCCTCATGCCAAATTTGACCGGTGATACCTGGTAAGACGCATGCAATTCGGTTGGCAGAACTTTTGTTTTAAGGCTGATTATTTCGGGAATACTGAGTTTCAATTAAATATCGGTAATTTTTTTTGTTGATACGTTCCTTAGCCTTGATAATTTCTCAAACATAATACCACGGTATGGCAATTTTACATATTTAACTGTTCAGGTGCAGTCAGTTGTGAGTGTAATTTGATGTTTTCTATCTATTCTATTAATGACTGGAGAATTATATCTATTGTCTGTTGCAATACAGTTTATTCTTTCTACTTCGTGTTGGAGGTCTGTACGTTGAATTGGAAGTTTGTGAGCTCTATGTAGCGTTGATCGATGTGCAGCTTTTTTTGTGAGAGGCAGCATGTGTATGGAAGTATGCTATAGTTTTGTCTGTACAAGTAGGTTTTCTGTAAATTCTGAGAGAATTTTTGGTTCTGTTGTGATATTTTCATGTCGATGAAAGGAGTTTTGTGTTTTCTCAATGCTCAAGGCTGAAATGCATGTTTTGTGCAGGCTAATAAATTTATTAAAACGGTTTGTTACTTCATTGTTTTTATCCCCAGATATTGTAAAAATACACAGCAGTATACCAGTAGATGAAACAGTTGATATAATAAGAAAGAACATATTGAAAAGCAAGACAGTGGCCATACCAGAAATAATACGGCTTGTAGATGTACTTAAATTAGCACTTTAACATATTATTTCTCTTTGAGCAACAAAATTTACAAGCAGGATATAGGGTTAGCAATGCTAAGCCCTCCCAGTGGGCCAATAGTAGAAATATTCATCAACAAAATAGAGAATACAATATTGACACTAAAATATAGCATCACAAGCAAAGTTAAATTCTATAGGAGGTATGTAACATATCTTTTTAATAAATTCAGTAGACTGTATAAAAATATCCAATTCTCCCTTGAGCATGACGAAAATAACACTACATTTTATTAGCATGAAAATATCAAAACAGAACCAAAAGGTTTCTTTCAGTATTTACAGAAAACCTAATAGTACAGACACCACAATATCAAATTCTGTACACATTCTGCCTCCCACAAAAAAACTGCACATATATAAATGCTAAACAGAGCCCAAAAATTTCCGCTTCAGCATACAGAACTCCTGTAAGAAACAGAAATCATAAGCTGTACTGCAGTAGGCAATGGACATGATCCTTCACTCATTGATACAATGTCACAAGAGATAAAAAATAAACCGAACAATTAGCATCAAATTACCATCACAACTGACCGCATCCGAACAGTTAAATATGTAAAATTGCCATACCTTGGTATAATGCCTGACAAATTAGTAAGTCTATTAAAAAACACAGATGTAAAAACCAGATACAGCACTAAAAACAACCAAAGTATGAAGCTTATTCACCATATGAAACCGCTAGATACAGCTTTTGATGTATCTGGCATTTACAAAATTAACTTTAGCCAATGCAACAAACATTATATAGGCCAAACAGAAAAAAATTCAGAACGCAATTCAGAAATATCTAGAACGCTACAGACTCGATAAATGTAACAACTCAGCAGTAGCAACACTTTTACAGACACAGTACAACATTTGAAAATCGAAGACAACGCTTACTTTTTTCGCAAAATCTGAAGAAGTAAGGCAATGGATGCTATGGATGAAATGGAAATTTTCATTCATAATAGCGACAAATCGTATTCTCAATGACATAAACGAATTCAAAAATTCAAAATTCTTAAGTAGTCTTGAGCCAGTTCTAATGCAATAGATTTAAGATATGTCAATGTGAAACAAACAACTACCATACTGTCAACCAGTGGCGTAGCGTGGTTGAAAAGGTTGGGAAGACTTTGCAGTGATTATAGGGAGACGAAATGGTACAATAAACAATAATTTAAACAAATGAAACAAAATGCATGAAATAAAACAACAACAACAACCACTACTACTACTACTACCACTAGCACCGCCACTAATAATAATAATAATAATAATAATAATAATAATAAGTTGTTCAAGGAACGATGACAAATTTGTAGAACTCCAGCAGGAAGGGAAGAAGCACTTATATTTTCTTGTACACAAGTGTAATGTACCTGTCTTTTCTTTCCACGAATAAGTCTATAGCTCGGTCTACAAAGATCTGATCACTGGATAGCTCTCCAAGTAGTGTCTTTTCTATTGCTAACGCGCTCAAACAGGACAGCTGAATGTTGGACATCGAATTCCTTAAATAATTCTTCACTCGTTTAAGAGTACTCATGCTTCGTTCACTGCTTGCTGTAGTTGCGGGTAGGGTCAAAACCAAACGAAGGAACTTCGTTATTTCTTCATATACGGAGTCTAAATCATTGTTGACAATGTAGTTTAAGAGGATTCTTGGAGATAGTGTTTTTTATCATCAGCGTATATGTTACACATTTCATTTTCAAGTTGTTCTTGTTTGAAAAAAGGGTACTGTTCTAATAATTGAAGCAGTTTCAACTTTGGGAATTCTTTTGATAGTTCGGGAAACACTTTTCGTTCAAAAGTTCAACAAACTGAATTTGGGGAAAGTCTTGAAACCTTCTTTCCATCTGAACAATTTGCAAATCCAGTATCTCGTAAGTTAATGTCCCGTCTTTTGACTGTCACAGAATGATAAGTTGCCATTCAAACACAAGCTGCATTTAATGCATTCATCAACGAATGTTTCCGTTCTTAATTGCCGTAAGTTTCTCAAAACAATTGTTGTTTCGTCGTGGCAAGCAGTTATACTGGCAGATTTTGACTGAAGAACATTAAAGAGACGATAAGCATAAACAAAGCACCCTCGGTATAAGCAAAGCAAGTTGACAAACGTAGGATCATCCATCCGTCGTTTCATTCCCACAGCTCAAAGATTCTGGGTCTCACTGGGAGTCTGTATCACCAAATATATAATTAAAAACACTATGTATCCTTGAGAAATAACTAGATGTTGTTGAAACTGCCCTGGAACGAAAGTTCCAGCGAGTGTTGCTCGCATGTGGCAGTTTAAATCCTTTCTCAGTTAGCAATACAGTTCGTTTTGATGATTTGCTGAAAACCGAATGGAATGCAGTAAGATCACTTACAAACATGCGTACTAATCGTATAATTTTGGAGGTATGTAACAGTACCAAATTCAGTTGGTGTGCGTAACAATGAATAAACAGCGCATACGGACAGAACTGCTTCACCAATTGTTGTAGTCCTCTTTCTCTGCCCGCCTTTACTGAAGCGCCATCATATGTTTGACTAACCACTTTTCCTTCCACATTCCATTCTTTCAATACTGCATGAATAATGTTTGAAAAACCTTCGGCAGTTTTATCTCCAGAAACATCGTAAAATACAACGAATCTTTCCTCAATTTTGTTTGCAATACAGTACCTAAATATTATACTCATTTGATTCTTGCATGACACGTCTAATATTTCATCAGCCTGAATCGAAATGATACTGCAGTTCTGAATTTCAGATTTTATTTTCTCATTAATTGCCAGAGTTATCATTTCTATTACATCATTCTGTATAACTGGAGAAGTTCCTTTAAAGGTTGAAGATGATGACAGATGTTGTCGGCTTAACTGCTCTCCTTGAGCTAGTAAATCTAACAATTCCAGATGTTACCTTTGTTGCTGGAGGATTCGTCTTCTCGATGGCGGCAAAAGGCTAGTTCTCGTTTTCAAAGAAATACAATTGCATCCTGCTGGATGCAACTTGTTTGTTGTATTTTATTGCTGTCAGACGAGCGGCTTCATAAAGGGCGTGCTCAATTCTACTCTGCCCAATAACTGGCTCTGAGCACTATGGGACTTAACATCTTAGGTCATCAGTCCCCTAGAACGTAGAACCACTTAAACCTAACTAACCTAAGCACATCGCATACATCCATGCCCGAGGCAGGATTCGAACCTGCGACCACAGCAGTCACGCGGTTCCGGACTGAAGCGCCTAGAACCGCACGGCCACCGCGGCCGGCTGCCCAATAACTGAAATGATTCTTTGTTCTGCAGGTGACGTTTTGATATCTGATACATTTGTGCTTTCCTGTCAAAGTTCTTTATTGTACAAATGCCCTCATTGCATCATTCCTTTTCACCACCAAACAGAAGATGTATATAACAATATAATATGTTAGTGACTGCATTCGCAGTCAGCCAAGCATACTTGTCGTACCAGGCTGGCTGAAAAGTGCGCTTTTGTTTGGCTTCACTTAAAAATACACTGAGTATAGGAGTAGGTCGTTTGTCCATCAATTCTCACTTTTTTCCGTACGTTAATGTAGAAAAAGGCGTTTTTAATAAAAATTGTATAAGATGTTCAGTTACTGGCTCCCTCAGGTTGGCGACACAACGAAAATATGCACTAAAATCACACAAGAATGACTATGAACACAAACCGCGTGACTGTTGACTTCCTTTATAGAAGCGGCAGAGACTAGTCTCTGATATCTGCTAGCAAGTGCAGCGCACCGGCCTTCGTGGAAGGGGAAGTGGAGGGGAGCCGTGAATGCCACTAACGCTCAGGCGCACACAGCCAGGTAAGGGAAGGGAAGGGAGGCAGAGACTGGGAGCAATCGAGTCTCAAGCAGGCAGATACACCTATACTCAGAGTGCTGCGGCGCGGCCTACAAAGGTGGTATCTTCGCACATTTAGTGCTCTCAGTAGAAAGTCGTTTATATTTTTGTTATGAATTACTATTGCATCTTTTTTAAGCACAAATACAGGGGAGACTAAGTCTCAAAGTCTCCCCTCACGCTACGCCACTGCTGTCAACATCGCGACTATCGTTGTAAATACTATAATCGATAATCGATACTCATCTACGCTACAAGATCGCTATACATGAGGTGACAAAAGTCATGGGATGCCTCCAACTATCTTTCGGACCTTGTAGTGCAGGTGTAGTGCAGCACCCCGACGTGGCATGGACTCAAGAAGTCGCTGAACGTCCCCTGCAGAAACATTGGGCCAGGCGGCCACTATAGTCGTCCATAATTTCGAAAGCGTTGCCAATGCAGCATTTTGTGCATAATTTGACCTCTCGATTATGTTCGATACGATTCATGTCGGGTGATCTGGGTGGCCAAATCATTCGCTCGAATTGTCAGGAATGTTCTTCAGTCCAATCGAGAACAATCTGGCCCGGTGTCACGCCACATATTCATCCATAAAAATTCCATCGTTTGCGAACACGAAGTCCAAGAATAGTTACAGACGTCTCCATGTAATCGAAAATAACCATTTTCAGCCATCGATCGGTTCAGTTGCACTAGAGGACTGAGCCCATCCTATGTAAACACAGTCCACGCCATTGAGGAGCACACCACCGGTTTGCACAGTGTCTTGTTAGCAGCTTGGGTCTTTGGCTTCTTGGGGTCTGTGCCACACTCGAACCCTGCTATCTTCTCTTATCAGCTGAAATCGGGACTCATCTGACCAGGCCACAGTTTTTCAGTCACCTACGGTACAAGCAATACGGTCACGAGTCCAGGAGAGGCGCTGCAAGCGATGTCTTGCTGTTAGCAAAGGTACTCTCCTCGGTCGTCTGCTACCATAGCCCATTAACACCATATTTCGCCGCACTGTTCTAAGGATACGATCGTCGTATGTCACACACTGATTTCTGGGGTTATTTCACGCAGTGCTGCTTGTCTATTAGTGCTGACAACTCTACGCAAACGCCACTGCTCTCGATCGATAAGTGAAGGCCGTCGGACCCTCCGTTGTCCGTGGTGAGAGATAACGCCCGAAATTTGGTATTCCCGGCACACTTTTGACACTGTGGATCTCTGAATATTGAATTTCTTAACGATTTCCGAAATGGAATGAGCCATGCGTCTAGCTCCGGCTACCATTCGTCGTTCAGAGTGTTAATTCCCGTCGTGCATCCGGAATCACGTCGGAAACCCTTTCACTTGAATCACCTGAGTACAAATGACAGCCCCGCCAATGGACTGCTCTTTTATACTTTGTGTGTGCGATACTACCGCCATCTGTATATGCACGTATCGCTATATCACGACTTTGTCACCTCAGCGTATTGTATTAAGTGTACAGTGTTTACACATACGTAGAAAAAATATTGTGCTGTGAATCGCGTTAAGAAACTATGACGAAATAAACAGCGCAAAGTGGAATGTTACACAAGAGCTCTGTTAGTGTACCAAGACGAAAAAGAAACTTTGGGACATCAAAATCGTAAGTGACCAAGTTTCATACAGAAAAATATATCGCACGATTTTCGTTACATAATAACCTATGCAAAACTATCTGCATCCCACACAGGCTGTGGGGTCAGTCATAAATAACGAATGTGCCACAACTCCACACATAGCAGACAATAGCAGTGGGCATCCATACATCAGTTTCTGGCCAGACACTGTCTCCCCCCCCCCCCCCCATCCCTCGCCCCCTGCAAATACACCAACAGCTCCTTCAGCAGCGAACAGTAAACAAAAAATTCTATTTTAATCTAGTTTAAGGCCCTGAAGAGGGCCAGAACAAACTAGAAACGCCTTGCATTGCGTTAAACTAAACATAAAATAAATAAAAGTTACTGGTAGCAGAAAACAGAAATAGTTATAATACATGCCCGAATACGTTTTACGAAACGCTGAACTAACTGACTAAATAATTAACTAGGGAAAAACGCACAACACGCAGTAGTGTATATTTGCCCGCCAATTATTTGTAGATATGCGTTCTCCTAAGACGTGAGATCTCTCTGTTCAGTAACAGAATGGGCCTTGTCCATCGTTTATTGAACGTGGCGGACCGTGAATTTGAGTTTCACTTAACGGGTATTTTGAAAACGATACAAGTAAGTAAATACAGAAGAGTATACTGAATATTTGCTTGTTAAGTCAAAAGTTGTGTTCAGTAGAATAAGAGATATAAGGGTAATTATTCCAGCATATCGCTTTTAATGATCTGTGTTTAAAATTTTTGCTACTAAAGGAAATTGTAGGCTATTAAGGAATGGGATTACAGACAGTGTTTAAATTGTGTTTCCATATTCAGAAACTGTGTCATGATTAATTTGATACTACATTGAGAAACTGGATAATGACGTGAACAACACTGTAACACATTCCAACAACAGTGTGGGAAGGAACAAGAATTTCAAAACTGCAATGGTAAGATGCTATTTATGTTCACAAGGAGACGAGGATTTACGACCAACAGCTTATGAGAACATGTCGTTGGTGCTGTCTTATGATGCTGATTTTGTTGTCATTGAGAAAGCTTGCTACAGAAATAATATTTATGTGCTTCGACGCTGATAATGAGGCAAAGTCAAATTTCATCAGAGCTGTAATTTTCTAACAAGAAAATGATTTTTATGGTAAGGTATTCTTATTATATACGACAAACAAAAAATGTTTTTCTCGAAAGTCAGAATATGAACTACCTTTTATTCAAACATTCATATGTTATGGGATAGAAGAGGCAGAATTCTTTGTGCCTGAACAGTAGCCTAGGTTATGATCATGAAGTGACCATGCAAACTTTTCTGACAGTTATTTAATGGGCTTGGAAGGTCAGAATATCCTATATGTAGTACTGTAGAACATAATATAATGAAAATACGAAAAGACGTAAGACTTTATGTGTTTCAGTTGGCTAAGAGCAAAGAGGAACGTTCTGTAGTTGATGATGGAAGCCCTCAGTTTCTACATGGTATCCAGTCTGAAACATACAAACAATTCTCCCACCTATCTCAAATACCAGCAATTTACAGTTTTTGATTATTTAATCGTCATATGATACGAAATGCATCTTAAATACGACTATGTGTAGCCACTGTGTGCATAGTATTTTGTCACTAGCAAGTGACGACTTATTTTCTGTAAGCCATGTGATGATACTATGCATTGTCTGTTCATTACAAAATTTATAGCTTGCTATACATCTTTTGCAGCCACATTTGTGCCATCTCCAAATATAGGTCCTGAATTAATCATGTCTGTTCAAGAGGTAGGTCATTTACAGATATCACGTTGTAACATTTATGTGCAATGTTCAAGTGTAATGTAAATGTGTAACATTTATGAGTATAACCTTCAAAGCTTTCCTAAGTCATTCATCACGTAACCTGTTGGATTTGGGGCAGGATGGTAGCGAGACATAAAAATTGATTTTATCTTTCTGCATTTCAAACCTTGCATCCAGTGCAACGATGGAAACTGATGTCTGGTATCTGATACAGCCATGTACACATGACTGACTTCACGTAATAAATGCTTAACGAATGTTACAGATACTGATTCAGCAGAAACTTTCCATAGTGTAGAAAGCAAAACAAATTTGGAAGAAAGCTCTTACCACTTATTTTTCGATCTTACTGGAATGACAGAGGACAACATGTGCAGTACTGCAGAGGAATTCCACCTTATGTCGGACATTGTTCTATAGTTTTGTTTTCCCCATGCGTGTTTCATCAGTTTATGCACTCTTCAATGGGTTTTTCCATTTTCTTTATGAAAAGTTGTTGTTAAATGTTAACCTCTTGTGTAGGTTATATGACCGTTTGGATCAAAAGTATTTACATTTGCAAAAGGAATAAATATTAAGTGTCAAATGTTTTACATTAGTTTGCATATAACAAAAGTTTAAGACATATGTCACTGAAATTTCAATGAGATGAACACCCTTTGGTGCTTACCTGTAAGCAGCTAAAGGTGTTCATTTCATTGTAATTTCATTCTAACGAGCTGCATGGTCACCAGTGGTATCTGTTCTTTCGGACATGCCCGAAAGAACAGATACCATCTTAGTATATATATGTCACTGAGTTTAGACATTGCATGTTGTTTATGTACGATATGTTTAAAGATATTGTACTAAGTTTGGAATTAATGTGGATATATACACTCCTGGAAATTGAAATAAGAACACCGTGAATTCATTGTCCCAGGAAGGGGAAACTTTACTGACACATTCCTGGGGTCAGATACATCACATGATCACACTGACAGAACCACAGGCACATAGACACAGGCAACAGAGCATGCACAATGTCGGCACTAGTACAGTGTATATCCACCTTTCGCAGCAATGCAGGCTGCTATTCTCCTATGGAGACGATCGTAGAGATGCTCGATGTAGTCCTGTGGAACGGCTTGCCATGCCATTTCCACCTGGCGCCTCAGTTGGACCAGCGTTCGTGCTGGACGTGCAGACCGCGTGAGACGACGCTTCATCCAGTCCCAAACATGCTCAATGGGGGACAGATCCGGAGATCTTGCTGGCCAGGGTAGTTGACATACACCTTCTAGAGCACGTTGGGTGGCACGGGATACATGCGGACGTGCATTTTCCTGTTGGAACAGCAAGTTCCCTTGCCGGTCTAGGAATGGTAGAACGATGGGTTCGATGACGGTTTGGATGTACCATGCACTATTCAGTGTCCCCTCGACGATCACCAGTGGTGTACGGCCAGTGTAGGAGATCGCTCCCCACACCATGATGCCGGGTGTTGGCCCTGTGTGCCTCGGTCGTATGCAGTCCTGATTGTGGCGCTCACCTGCACGGCGCCAAACACGCATACGACCATCATTGGCACCAAGGCAGAAGCGACTCTCATCACTGAAGACGACACGTCTCCATTCGTCCCTCCATTCACGCCTGTCGCGACACCACTGGAGGCGGGATGCACGATGTTGGGGCATGAGCGGATGACGGCCTAACGGTGTGCGGGATCGTAGCCCAGCTTCATGGAGACGGTTGCGAATGGTCCTCGCCGATACCCCAGGAGCAACAGTGTCCCTAATTTGCTGGGAAGTGGCGGTGCGGTCCCCTACGGCACTGCGTAGGATCCTACGGTCTTGGCGTGCATCCATGCGTCGCTGCGGTCCGGTCCCAGATCGACGGGCACGTGCACCTTCCGCTGACCACTGGCGACAACATCGATGTACTGTGGAGACCTCACGCCCCACGTGTTGAGCAATTCGGCGGTACGTCCACCCGGCCTCCCGCATGCCCACTATACGCCCTCGCTCAAAGTCCGTCAACTGCACATACGGTTCACGTCCACGCTGTCGCGGCATGCTACCAGTGTTAAAGACTGCGATGGAGCTCCGTATGCCACGGTAAACTGGCTGACACTGACGGCGGCGGTGCACAAATGCTGCGCAGCTAGCGCCATTCGACGGCCAACACCGCGGTTCCTGGTGTGTCCGCTGTGCCGTGCGTGTGATCATTGCTTGTACAGCCCTCTCGCAGTGTCCGGAGCAAGTATGGTGGGTCTGACACACCGGTGTCAATGTGTTCTTTTTTCCATTTCCAGGAGTGTAGATTTGTTTATGTACATCACATGATGCTATTAGATATGTATGAGTAATGAGACTGAATTTTTATCGCTCACTTTTTTCTTCAAACAACAATATTATCCGCTTTGGCAGCTATACAGCAGTGGCGTCATTGTTCCGACTCTTAATGGCAACACCAAGAAGCTTCAATTGGTAGGGCCTTTAACATGTTGCTCACATTCTTTTGAATGCTCTCCAGAATCCAAAAATCACGTCCTTTCATGACATTTTTCAATTCTGGGAAAATAAATTAAGCGCAAGGACTCAGATCTGGTAAATAGGGGGCTGCAAAATGGGAATGCTATTTGAGATAAAAATTTCCGTGATAGAAGATGTCATGTGACATGAGGCGTTCTCTTGATGCAGCATCCGCTTGTCTGGAATGCCTGGTCTCACTCGACTCACCCTTTTCCTGAGCCTTTCAAGGACGTCTTTGTAAAACACTTGGTTGACAGTTTGTCCTTATGCACGATACCCCTATTGTCAAAAAAGCATATCAGTATTATTTTGATCTTTGACTTGCTCATGCGAGCTTTATTTGGTCGAGGAGATGTCTTAAAGTGCCACTCCTCACCTTGTTGCTTTGACTCAGGAGGGTGCTCAAAAATCCGTGATTCATCGCCTGTGATTACACGAGTAAACCATTCGTTGTCAAGAAGATCAACTCACTTGTTTTTCGGTTGTCCTTCTGGTCAGTTGTGAGGTTTTTTAGTGCCATTTTGGTAACATAACTTTCACAAGTACAAGACTTCGATCGAAATTTGATGTACTGTGAAAGTGTTTACGTTTAACAGGTCTGATCTCACAAGAGCATGCATGCGTTCGACGTTTTCGTCGGTTTTTGAAGCTGAAGCTTTCTATGAGTGAGATTCATCTTCAGCATGTTGTCGACGTGCCAAAAATGATTTGTACCAGGAGAAAACTTGTGCTCTTGTTGAGGAATGTTCCCCATAAAGCTTTTTCAGCTTTTCAGGTCAAACTAGCCAATTTCCCAAGTTTAACACAAAGCATGATGGCATAACGTTGCTCTGAATTCCGCTGTTCCAGTTTCGTAACACACAACAAAAACACAACTTCACTGTGGACGCTCTCAAAAATCACGTGATGGCTGCGCAGAGCTGAAACTGGGACTGAGCATCTGGAAGGAATGAAAACAACTGTTTACACAGATAGAACAACACAACGTTGCCAGATCGCCCGCAGTATTGTCAGTCTCATTACTTTCCTCACACAGTTCGTACTCTGGTAACTTTTAATCTACCATGTTTCGTTTGCAGGTAACAAGCCCATGTGGGCTTGTTACCTGCAAACAACGAAACGCAGTTTGTTTTTCTCTCTGTTGTACATTTCCAAATGGGAATCGTTATGTACAGTGTTTTTTTAGCGTGTTTCATGTGGTTTTTGATTCTGCATCTTTTTCCCCTTGCTTGTGCGGTGTTAATATGCTTGTTTCTTTTGATATTGTGGTTGCACACGTATTTTGTGCACAAGGATTACAAGGGCTGCGATGTCCAAAATATGATCATTTAACAGTAATGTTATAGGTAAATGCATAATGTAATCCTTAGACTGTAACTTCAGTGAAATATTCTAGGCTGCAGCGTTCAAATTCTAAGTTCTAAATGTAATGTGGAATGTGGGCTAGAGACTGTGAATGAAGGCTTAGTAGCTGTAACTTATTGATACAAAACCTTATAATGATCATTATTCTCTTGCTACAAGGTATTAACTTAATACACGGAAACTGGTAGAGCTATTCAGAAAGTAATGTCTGATCGGTCGCGAAAGGGAAACCACAGTGAAAATTCGATGAAGCTTTGCATACATGTGCTGGACAGTGTCTCCAGTAATCCATCGATCGCGTCAGATCACTCTTTTCAGTTTCGAGCGTAAAGATGTCTAGAAAATAGTGTCTAACGCCAAGTGTGAGTGCCTGTGAGAGTTTTCGCCTGATTTCTTGCAGCCCACACAGTGTAGCTGTCGTGCATTTCATTCTTCCTGACAATTCAAAAATGGTTCAAATGGCTCTGAGCGCTATGGGACTTAACATCTGAGGTCATCAGTCCCCTAGAACTTAGAACTACTTAAACCTAACTAACCTAAGGACATCACACACATCCATGCCCGAGGCAGGATTGGAACCTGCGACCGTTGCGGTCGCGCGGTTCCAGACTGAAGCGCCTAGAACCGCTCGGCCACATCGGCCAGCTACTGACAATTCTCGGCAGCACACGGCACGGAAGTGAGGACGCCCCTGCAGCGTTTTCGATGTGAACTGTTTGATTACCCATCATACAGACTCTGATTTTTATGTCTGCTCACATGAACCGCTGGCTATAAAGACTACATATTGGCACAGACAATAACCTGCAGATCAGTGTAGAGAACTGGAGGAAAGCATAGGTGACTGCCTTCTATGACGAGGGTACTGGAAAGCTAGTACAACGCTACGACAAATGTCTCAGTCGGAGCGGCGACCGGCGACTTCGTAGAGAAGTAGCTGGAGGGTGTAACTAACTGTTGCAAATAAAACCATTTTTTTTATTTTCACTGTGATTTCCATTTAGAGAACCATCACCCCTTACTTTCTAAATAGCCCTCATAGTGTCTGCCTACTTATTGTGTGAAACAATATTATGCTAAACTGAAAACGATAATTTGCCATCTGTTCCCTGACTTTAATAACTAGCGATTTGAGCACGAGAAGGAACTATCTGTAAAACATGCCGTACAACAACTTTTTCTTCAACAACCATGGCTTTTTAACGATAATTATTGCATGCAAAGATCACATACAGTTCCTGATGCTACATCGAAATAATACGGAAATAAATAAATCATTGTGCTCCATAGCACACTAAGGATTGGACCATTACGGCCCTAAAACTAAATCCTTACATGTGAAATGGAAAATCTGCTCTGCTCTACAATAATACCAGCAGTAAATCACGTAACCGCATATGGACCTGAAAGTGAATCACGCTGCTTGTGCAGTTCGCAGCTATGCAGTCTTACTAAATAGCTCATGCCAAAGTGCAGTGCATCCATCAAGGTCTATGAAACTAATCACGAGAATGTGCAGTGCATGTAAGAATGGTCATGCTAGGTGAGGTTTTACTGTCAAGAGGAAACATGGAAATTAGGGATAAAATTAATCAAAACCTACTTAAAATTTGTTTTAACGAAGCGAACATGTGACTTACAAAGTTGATGCATGAATGCAAGTACATACCCTTGAGCAATATTGTCATTAACAATGACTTCAGCACAAGTTTGAAAGCCTAAAGGCATTTCGTTACGTTGATTACATACTTGTAAACATAGCACATTGAATAAAATGCATTTTAATTCTGATTTAAGGTCTTCCTGAACACATGCGTGCCAGTAGTGAAATTGTTAAAGAGACAAAGAATTACTAATAAAAAGTTTAGACTCCACGTAACAATTCACACTATAAATAATTTGCCTAGGGCATAATTATGCGAATATTAGCCATATCAGTAAATGTAAACGTTTACTCAGCAGGTACTTACAAGGAAAAGCAGCATCCAAAATGGAGTAGTCACCTCACACTATAATTGCCAACAGAATATTTAACGAGCTTGGCCGTCAAGAAGAAGAAACGTCATCAACACATAACATTAACTCTGGTTGCTAAAGAGATATACTCCACCCGCGTGTTGAGGTTCAAAACTCCTTGTGGCAAATTTTGCAAAAAACTGCAGCCTCCTCTCATCACATACGCATTTTACAAAATGAAGTAGTAGAGCAGAAACAGAAATCTGCTTTAACCGAGACGTTTCTACCATGTGTCAGAAAGGAGAGGTTACTGTCTACATTTACATACAGTATTTGCTCCGCAAGCCACCGTGATGTGTGTAGTGGACGGTACTTCATACCATTATTACTTCTTCTAGAAGTTTCATAACGTGTATTAAATCCTTCCTGTAGGTAGACAAAGTGCTATGAGGATGTGAGCCGCAGTCTAATGCCGTAACACTTGTCCACAGATGAACATAACATAATTTGGTAAACAGCAAGTAGTCTGGAAATCTCTTCAGCACTTCTTACCTTCTCAGCTGGAAAGGTATGCAAAGAATTGAAAAAGACTTCTGTTGAGTGCCGTTGGACTTCGCACTCATTAATATTTTTGCTGACGGCAGCTTTCAAAATAAAGTTCATGGTCAAATTAAATTTGAATTCAAGAGTTAATACACAAGTGCGTGTACAATTCAGTCTTTTGCATAGCTTTTATTAAGTGACTTGGTAAGGAATTAATCGTAGATATTTTAGTTATTATTGTGATTACTGAGACTAATTTCCAAAGTAATAACGAATGAATGATTGCCCTTGTTCCGTGATGAACCACATGGTATCCAGGGCATATGTGAAGAAATGAACAAAGAAAAATTTTAGACACATTAGCAAATCCTGAACATACTTAAATCAACGGAAATGCTGCTAGTAACGCAGGGTATCGTCTGGGCCAAAGATTTATATATCTTACGTAAACAAACACGACCTGTCACTTTCAAGATCACCCCCACCCTGCCCCTCTCCGAATATCCTACTTGCACACATTTTTTCGTAAAATGTGATACACTTGTGTTTATTCAACTGTAACTTATGACCTTAATGTAAAAAAACTCTGCACCAGTACTCTTACTGGTTATTCATTGGGTGATATTGGGTATGACAGGCTGAAATACTATGATTTATGACCCCAAAAAGACGTTACAATAAACATAGGAAATTCAAACGGACATTATCCTGTGGGTGAATTACTATAATTTAATGCTGTCATAGCTGAACAGCGGGATTTTCTGCAATCATTTCAACACACGACCACCTCACATATCTGTTTATAGTTCTTGAGCAACATTTTACTTGTTACAATTTTGGAGGTTTTCTCCCAGTATCGTAAATATCTACTTTCATATCGTAGCAATTCAGCCTACCATGTCATTTATACATCACGCAATTGGTGTGAATGAGTGGGTAAGTTGGAGGGGAAGGTGGAAAATTGAAAGCGATCAGACAGGTAAACATTCGGGACTAAATTAAATAACCGAGGAGAGCACTGGTATACAGTTTGTTTACATTATGGTCATAAATTGTACTTGCATAATCATAACAATGATGTCATTCTTTACATTAAACAGTGCAAATGGGATACTCGGAGAGGGGGAGGGTGGTCGCTGACCTGGAAAATGATAGGTCGTGTTTGTTTACACAAGAGTCATAAATCTGTGCGCTAGAAGTACATACCCTGCCCTCCCGTCCCCCTAGAACTGTGATGTAGCCAGTACACCTACTGTATGGATGAATGAGCGAAAAACTGATATTGCACATTTGTATGCACCACAGTCTACCTCTTTCAACGACTGACTTTAAGTTTTAACATGAGTATAGGCACATTTAAAAACCTGCAAATACTGCAACCGTATTACTGCTGTCAGCTGCAGGTGGATGTCACCACGTCACCATAATTTTGGCAGCTTGTTGCTTGAGAATGACCATCCGAATGTAACTTCAATGCAAACAGCGAACATCAATAAGCAACATGACGTCTCAGGCTTGTTTAGCAAAACGCAGTAATGGCAAGACGAATCATCAGTCAAAAACAGAATCAAAACCAAAATGCTTTGTCCACCGTCCAATGGGGCCCAGAAGCAGTGACAGGGGACACAGGCATGTGACTGGATCTTCCACACTGCCTCCAAAGTATAGGCTGTCAGGCATGACTTCACTCAACTAGTCAAAGACTGTAATACATTAAGCAATCGATAATCTGAAACCGATTTTGGTTGGAACAGACTTGGCAATAAGGGCTCGGGTAAGATCGAATAGCTTGAAAGTTGACATTTTAATGAACGACTTTCAGCTATACTCGTAATATTTAAAGGTAAGTGTTTGGTCCTGGAGCTAAGTGAAGCACCTTCACAAATTATGCGGAACCTGAATGCTTATCACCCTTTTAGGAGTGCAGTTTGTGTCTACTTTTATAATTTTCTCGAGGAAAAAAGTATCTGAAAGTGCAGTTTCCCTTTGCTGACTGTTTCAACTCTGAAAGTACATGCTAAAAACGATAATGTAAAGTTTGGAGCACGTGCAGTCAGATAGTCTGATGGTGACGACTAGTTGGTAGAAATTGGTAACCTTACTTCGCATTTTTGTGTGATTGTTATCATAAAAAAGTAATAAAATAAAGTAAGTGTCATTCAACTATTCTGCTTTGAATAAGTCACATCCGGGACGGGGGAGGGGGGGGGGGGGGGGGAGGGGTGATAACATGCATGCCTGTACTGTGAATGCATGAATAATTGTGAAGAAACGGAGACGTCAGGTTTGAGTGTCCGAACAGGATTTATCTGACAGAGAGCTCTAAAGATTCTATATCAGTGGACCGTAAAAAAATATAGTGTGGTGCTGCTGGCTGGGAGACCCACTATGGCAAGTTCAGCACCCTAATTGGGAAGCTTTTTATGTCTTTCGCGCAGAGAGGTCCTTTCCTCCATGAAGGGTAAAAGCTGTGTGTTTGAATGTATGCGTTAAATGTAGGTGATTGTAATGAGTGTGTATAGTGTGGTGTCATGCTTGTGTTGGATGATGATGAGAAAAGGAGGGGAAGATTGAAACCTGGTGCCGACTCATAATTTATATCTCTCGAATGGCGTTACAGGGTCCCCATTGACGGTATCACACGCCCTCACTTCATGAGACTTTGTGGAGAGGTTTACAGATTCATGAAGGAGATTGGTGCAAAGTCTGGAGATCAAAAAATTTAGGCCACCATCCCTCCTCCCCTTCGAAGTAAAGGCAAAGGAAAAGTCGCCAACAGCGCGTGGCCACCAATCCAAGTACTGGCCAGGCCCGACGTTGGTTAAATTCAGTGATCTGCCGAGAAGCGGTGTATTCAACGAGGCAAAGCCGTTAGAAAAACATAGACAGTGGATGACAGAATTTCGAATTCGACTCATTGAACGACTGAATTATCCACACCAAAAGTTACAAGTACAGCGCACCACTGATGAGCCAAAATATTATGACCACCGTAATGGCGTGCTGGTTCACATTTAGAACGCAGCACAGCACAATGATTCGGCAAGCTCTTGGTGGGTTTCCATAGGTGTATGGAAACAAGCATCGATGCACAGGTTACGCAATTCCTATACATTACGTGCCAGCAGTTTGTGGGCGCGGAGATGGCACACTATAACGTGTAGGCCTTGATATCAAAGTGATTCTGGGCGTGTGGCAGAGACAGTTATCGTAATAGAATATGCCATCGCCATTGCGGAATACATCAGGCATGAATGTATGCATGTAGGCACGCAGTCCACAGCTGCCGTGGTGCATTCGGTTGCAACCACAGCTAGCCCAGGTGAATGGGTGAAGGTTCCCACAGCTTGCGTCCGTGGTGCGGCTTATATTTCGAGCAACTGATCACCTGAATGGCTGCGTGTCCGTACACGATCACTGATCTGGTGTAATAAGAAACATGATTCATCTGACCAGTGACGCTCTTCCATCCATACAGTGTCCAGTTTCGATTATGCCGCACACACTGCAACTGTAAATGACGATGTCGTTTGGTTAACACTGGGACCACAGGAGTTGTCAGTTGCAGAGTCCCACTTTCAACAATGTGCGGTGTACGGTGCGCTCCGAAACACATGTACTAATGGTTGAAATGGCTCTAAGCACTATGAGACTTAACATCTGAGGTCATCAGTCCCCTAGACTTAGGACTACGTGAACCTAACTAACCTAAGGACATCACACATATCCATGCCCGAGGCAGGATTCGAACCTGCTACCGTAGCAGCCGCGTGGTTCCGGACTGAAGCGCCTAGATGAAAGACATGTACTCTGACGCGAGATCTGCCACAGATTGTCGCTCATGCTGCTTTACAGAGCCTACAGCTGTGATGAGGAGAGGACGGCGAACAGCTTGTCGGCTACTCATACACTACAGGCCATTAAAATTGCTACACCAAGAAGAAATGCAGATGATAAACGAGTATTCATTGGACAAATATATTATACTAGAACTGACATGTGATTACATTTTCACGCAATTTGGGTGCATAGAACCTGAGAAATCAGTACCCAGAACAATCACCTCTGACCGTAATAATGGCCTTGATACGCCTGGGCATTGAGTCAAACAGAGCTTAGTTGGCGTGTACAGGTACAGCTGCCCATGCATCTTCAACACGATACCACAGTTCATCAAGAGTAGTGACTGGCGTATTGTGACGAGCCAGTTGCTCGGCCACCATTGACCAGACGTTTTCAATTGCTGAGAGACCTGGAGAATGTGCTGGCCAGGGCAGCAGTCGAACATTTTTTGTATCCAGAGAGGCCCGTATAGGACCTGCAACATGCGGTCGTCATTATCCTGCTGAAATGTAGGATTTCGCAGGAAGCCAATGAAGGGTAGAGCCACGGGTCGTAACACATCTGAAATGTAACGTCCACTGTTCAAAGTGCCGTCAATGCGAACAAGAGGTGACCGAGATGTGTAACCAATGACACCCCATACCATCACGCCGGGTGATACGCCAGGATGGCGATGACAAATACACGCTTCCAATGTGCGTTCGCCGCGATGTCGCCAAACACGGATGCGACCATCGTGATGCTGAAAACAGAACCTGGATTTATCCTAAAATACGACGTTTTGCCATTCGTGCTCCCAGGTTCGTCGTTGAGTACACCATCGCAGGCGCTCCTGTCTGTTATGCAGCGTCAAGGGTAACCGGAGCCACGGTCTCCGAGCTGATAGTCCATGCTGCTGCAAACGTCGTCGAAGTGTTCGTTCAGATGGTTGTTGTCTTGCAAACGTCCCCATCTGTTGACTCAGGGGTCGGGACCTGGCTGCACGATCCGTTACAGCCATGCGGATAAGATGCCTGTCATCTCGACTGCTAGTGATACGTGGCCGTTCGGATCAAGCACGGCGTTCTGTATTACCCTCCTGAACCCACCGATTCCATATTCTGCTAACAGTCTTTGGATCTCGACCAACGCGAGCAGCAATGTCGCGATACTATAAACAGCAATCGCGATAGGCTACAATCCGACCTTTATCAAAGTCGGAAAGGTTATGGTACGCATTTCTCCTCCTTACACGAGGCATCACAACAACGTTTCACTAGGCAACGCCGGTCAACTGCTGTTTGCGTATGAGAAATCGGTTGGAAAGTTTCCTCATGTCAGCACGTTGTAGGTGTCGCCACCGGCGCCAGCCCTTTGTGAATGCTCTGAAAAGCTAATCATTTGCGTTTCACAGCATCTTCTTCCTGTAGGTTACATTTCGCGTCTGTGGCACGTCATCTTCGTGGTGTAGCAATTTTAATGGCCAGTAGTGTAGTTTCACCGTAGTTCAACCACCTTCCGTAGACGCTCACGACAGTAGGAGGCAAACAACCGATCAGCGTCGCCGTTCCCGAGATGCTCGCTCGCAGATTCCGTGTTATAACAATTCGCCTTTCGTCAAAGTTGCTGACGTTTGTGAATTTCTCCATCTACGTCCCATATCCCCATTCCTCTCTGCTTCGCTTATACGCATACCGCGTCACGTGTCCACCATGAGAGCAAGCGGCATTCAGTCGCGCGTGAACAGCGGTCATAATGTTTTAGTTCATCGGTGCATCTCTCTGAGTGAGAAAAAGGCGGAATAATAAGTTTTTCAGGATTGCTTTTGGAGCAGCAGTCAATAATTATGTCGCAAGAATGCTTTTAATACTGTGTCGACTTCCATCGTGCTTGCCGGTATTTGCTGAGCCCGTGACCTCAGCAGCAGAGACCTGAGTGGAGCTCCCACGTGTTATCTGCTGCCCTCACTGCTGTTTGCAACTTCCTGACGCTGACGAGCAAATAAATGCCTCTTTCATACGCTGGCCTCTCTGTCACGCACCATTCGCAGGATCACGACTTTTGTCGACGTTTGTGATTTTGTTTTCTCTTTTGCGCCGTTTTATTTGCGCCCCATCGCACACAAAGCGCTTTGTTTGAGTATGGCAGGCTTTTCGCTTTTTGTTTGGATGCGGCACCTGTTGCTGAAAGTCCTGAAAAGTGACGAACTGCTGTGACCAGTTTTAATTTGTAGCCGATAGCGAACTGTACACCACACGTTGCTTCGATACACATTTGCATTTTAATTCAGAGAAAAGTTCTTTTTTACACTCTGTTGCGGTACAAAATGTACTCACTCCAGTATTTGCTTTATGGAACCGTTTTATTGGCCACTACAATGTGACATAAAGTGTCTTTACCGTTACAACATGAAAATATGGGAATTTAAATTCACATTTCACTGAACGGCACTTTTGCGCCATGTATCTTACTGCTTGGTTATCAAAATTCTCAGTAGGGGCGTTGGACACGCATGTGGGATGAGCGGGTATGAAATCCCCACACTGTCATCCGATTCCGACTTTCCGTTGTTTTCCTGCTTTCGTTACGGTGAATACCGGGATGGTTTCTTCCCTTTGTTTGTCCTATCCGAGATTACACTCTGTTACCGACGACCTTCCATTGCCGACGAATCGTGAAATCCTTTCTTTCAGCACTACCAGTTATTAAGAACTGAATCACGACTTGGATCAGTCCACTTACGCCAGAAATTTAACGATTTTCACATCGAAATAAGTGCATGTACAGTGTGACCTAAGCCTTCCAGTCAAAATTACACAAATGGTAGAGGGTCCTACACTAAGAGCCTTAAAATAAGATTATTAACGGTTGGAATAAGGAATTAGCGCTTGGAAACGAATATACTGTATACGAGGGTAATCCCAAAAGTAATGCCTCCTATTTTTTTGTAAGTGCGTAGACCTGTTTGTTTCTACAATGGTTTAGATCAGCTTACAGCTTGAACATTTAGCTATTTTTCGACATAATCACCATTTCTGTTGATGCATTTTTGTAGACGCTGTTGCAGTTTTTGTATGCCCATGTCACTCCAGCTCGCCGCCATGCTGTTCGGAAAGTTATGAACCTCTTCTTTCACCTCGTCGTCGGAGCTGAATCGCTTTGCGGCCAAATGCTCTTTTAACCCAGGGAACAGGTGATAGTCACTGGGCGCCAAGTCAGGACTATAGGGTGGGTGGATGATTGTGTTCCACTGAAACTGTTGCAGGAGAGCAATGGTTTGCCGGGCGATGTGTGGGCGAGCGTTGTCATGGAGAATGTGTACTCCCGTGCTGAACATTCCTCTTCTCCGGTTCTGAATTGCTCGTTTGAGTTTATTCAGAGTCTCACAGTACCTGTCAGCGTTAATTTTGGTCCCAGCGATTCAGCTCCGACGATGAGGTGAAAGAAGAGGTTCATAACTTTCTGAACAGCATGGCGGTGAGCTGGTATGACATGGGCATACAAAAACTGCCACAGCGTCTACAAAAATGCATCGACAGAAATGGTGATTATGTCGAAAAATAGCTAAATGTTCAAGCTGTAAACTGATGTAAGCCATTGTAGAAATAGACAGGTCCATGTACTTATAAAAAAATAGCAGCCCTTACTTTTGGGATTACCCTCGTAGTTATAATAATGCAGTCTTCCCTTAGTTATTGGTAAAAGCAAAAACAAGGAAAATGCTATGATCGGGTGGTAGTCGTGCAAGAGGCATATTCACCCGACTGATGTAGATCTTTCAAATGGACTACACTTCGGGGACTTGCCTCCTACTAATATACCCCAGTAACCCTACCGGGTAAAGGGACCATAGAGTTTAATGTGGAATCTCAGTCACGTAGCGTTCTTAAGACATCTTCATTTTTTTTCTTAAAGGGCCTCCTTGCCCTGGTCAGTACCTGGCCTGGCTTCAGTGGCTTTAATATTCGTGTCCGGAACTGTAAAACTGAAAGGTTAAATGCTTCAATATTGAACTTCAATAAAAAATTAATATCTTAACAAAAGATCTAAATTTCTTCTTCTTCTAGACCAGAGATCTCCTTGTACACCTAAAACCTTTCTAAAAACTGAAATTTTCGTACGAAATTAATCAAAACAAATGTGCACTTCTGGACAACAGTTAGCCCACCAAACCCATCGACATCTTTGTTGAACAGTTTCATATTTAACGTTGAAAAACGGACAGCATTTTCTACCACTAATGTTGTAAAAACCGAAATTCCCTTCTATCACTCTCCATCCAACTCACTATGTTTCTTCTAAAATATACCCTTGAATCTAATTTAGTGTAGTATACGCCTTCTAGTTTTGAGGTGCCATATATTTCTGCTATAGAACACCATCTTTGACGCTCATTTACCTTTTGATTATCTTCGATCTGTTTTCGTTTAATATGAGTCAGTCAGAGCATATGGTGTGTCTTGATAGCTTGTGTTGTTCCCCTGACGTGAATAACTGTGAGCACCACTGTGAGTGAGTATGAAAACATCAACTACAACGTGAACGTTATTCGTTGAAGAAAGAACAGGTGTTATTTCCATATAAGTTGCATACTAAAACAAGTATGTGGCGCAACTATCATTGTCACACCTTTGAAACTGATTATTTCTGTTAATTCGAGGCAACTCATCTTAGATCGACGTAGCATGTGTTTTCCTAAAATCACTCATGCCGTCTCTCGAAGAATCCTTAATTTTGAAATTAGGAATGGCGCTTTTCCAATAATGTAAACCATAGGTAACTTATAGGCGGTCGGTGCTCTGCAGTCCTAAAGCAACGACTGCGCACAGACCAGAGCAGCGCCGCGTAACGGCATCGAGAAGGCGGTGACCTGTGCGCCAATGGAAAGAGTGGGCAGCGCCACACATGCAGGCAGACTGAGTTCAGCAGCAGCTCTCAACGCTGACTTAACCAACCGCCCATCGGTGGTCACCCCTCCATCTCAACACCCTCCATCTCCTTTCCCAATGCAACTTCCACCATCTATCCCTCCCGGATGATGAGCTTCGCCCTCACATCTACCCTTCCTACCAACTCTAACCCCATCTTCCTGCCTCCTCCTCAGGGCTCCCTCTCCTCCCCCACCCACCTCCTGAGCGGCTTCCCCCTCCTACTCCCCCTCCATCTCTTGTGCCTCCTTTCAGTGTCTCTGCACTCCATCCTGCCCTGTCTTCCCTCTTCATCTCCCGCCCCACATGTCTCCTACCTCTTCGTGTACCCACTGATGCCCCTCCTCTCATCATCCTGCCGCTTCCCCTGCTGCCCCTTGCTCTCCCCTCCTTTTCCATCCTCCCTGCCCTTTCCCTCGGCAGGTCCCACCTGGCAGTCTTATTCTTCGTCATGTGTGCTCCAAGTGGGTTTTAAGTGTATTGTTCTGGAGTGTTTTTACTGCTGTGGCCGACTTTTAATCTGTGCATGTCAATTCAGTGTCTTCTCTGAGCTTTGAAGAATCGCCAACTGTGTTTTTTTTAACTTTCTGGTGACTTTTTTTAAACTGTCCTCCATGAAAGCCTCCTTGTTAGTCTATTTTTTACCTCCATTTTCTCCCATTATTTTGTTTTAAGTTCCCCTTTATCGCCTTCTGTATGTAACATTTTATTCTTATTTCAAGTTGTCATATCACTCGGCTGAAGAGCGGCGGATTGTGCCGCTGACAGCCCTCCCCTGCCCATATGGGGCAGAGGAATGAAATCACAATAAAGAAAAATAAAGAAAAAAAGAAAGGTGGTCGGCCCCAGTCGGGTCCCAAGCTTTGAGAGCATCACTCATGAGAAATAGGAAGGCAATAATTAGCCTGCGTTCTGCGAGTAGTAGTAGAGTGTAAATTTAATTGCACATAGGAGGCTCAGCAAGCCAGTTCTTAACGAGAAGTTATGTTTCTTTTCTTTCTGGAAATAGATTGTCTATTTAATTAGAAAGTTTAATGTACACAGCATTTAGGATTCCTGCCGCCAGTCATTGCAACACCTCTCGTTCCCTGTTTGTGTCAGAGCTGACTCCCACAGTAGCTGAGACAACAGTTGCTGTACACTGTAAACATTGTATTAATATTTGTTTTTTATGAAGTAAACACTAGTCAGGTGTTACCTAATTGTGGCCTAATAACCAGAAAACTGGTTCGTAACAAATAAATATTAGGGAAGCAAAGCTAAGTTTGTTTCCTTATTAACCTTGAATATTTAGTTGTTGCTTATTACACAGCTTACGCTCCACATAAAAAGTCAAGCTCGTATCAAGTGTTGAAAGTGACGACTGTTAGTTTTAATGTATTCGTTTGAATGACGCATAAAATTTGTCCACACCACTAAAACTTCCCTGTTATTTCTTGCACAATGAAGTTAGCAACTGAAACCTTACCAAACAGTTCTATTTCGGTTACTTCAGGTATTTAGTACACGTATGTAGAGGTATTTAGTACACGAATGTAGATGTAGATGTAGAAGGACTTAAGAAAACAATAATTCTCTATCACTCAATGGCGTGGTGTGAGTCTATCAATTTAGGGGAAAAGTGCTAAAGACACAGAAGGAAACAAAATACACTGACGGTAAAAAAATATTGCTACACAAAAACATAATTAATGTAGAGAAATGAAATTTCGGGAATTCATTTGTCTAGATAACATATTTAAGTGATTAGTACTGCAAAATCACAGGTTAATGTGAAATGTAAATGCAAATCTGAAATGATGGTACGTTAAGAACCGGTGTAACCGCCAGAATGTTGACTGCAAACATGCAAACGTACATGCACTGTGTTGAACAGGTGACAGATGTCACGTTGTCGAATGGAGTTCCATGAATGTTGTACTTAATTGGTCAATACAGGGATGATTAATGCTGGTTGTGGATGACGCTGGAGTTGTAGTTCGATGAAGTCCCATATGTACTCGATTAGAGACAGATCCGATGTTAGAGCAGGTTATGGCAACATGTCGATAGTCTGTAGAACATGTTGGGTTAGAACAGCGGTATGTGAGCGAGCATTATCCTGTCAGAAAACACCCCCTGAAATGCTATTGACGAGTGCCAGGACAACAACGGAAGCCGCAAATGGCTGTGGTTTTCGGTCAGTGGAATCCACGTTGCATGGCGTTTGGATCGAAGCTGTCCTTGAAGTAACCGATTTGCAACAGTTCGGTGTGTCGCTGTGGTGCCAGTTGCTGACAAAATTGCTGCTGCAGATGCAGTACGATGCACCAGAGCCATACGCCAAACATGATGGTTTCCCTCTCGATAGTGTCACGAGGCCCCGTCTTCTTGCCACCGTACATTCTCGTGACCACCGTTGCCAGCAGTCATGTACAGTGGCTGTATTCCTGCCAAGTCTTTCTGCAGTACCGCAGAAGGGTTGCTGGGTTGGGTTGTTTTGGGGAAGGAGACCAGATACCGAGGTCATCGGTCTCATCGGTTTAGGGAAGGACGGGGAAGGAAGTCAGTCGTGCCCTTTGAAAGGACCCATCCCAGCATTTGCCTGGAGCGATTTAGGGAAATCACGGAAAACCTAAATCAGGATCAGCACAGCTGTACCAAGAGTCATCAATGTCAGCCGGACGGCTAACGATCCCTCATTTGAACATATATTCTTCTTAATATTTTCTGACTTCCGTATGTAAATCAGTACTTTTAATTTTTATCTGTACGGCGCATTTCTGAAGATGGCCTACGACTAGAGGCCGAAACCGGTCGTATGTTAAATAAATGGCTGTGCGATCGAGGCTCTTTTTTACTAATTTCACTTAGCTGACAAATCACTGTTTCCCAATAACGTTAAGTAATATTATGAAACCTGATTGTCATCCTCTTAGTGACGCTACTAGCGCCACTCTTATGCGACTGGCGTGAAATATGAATAGATATCATCTTTCAGTTGTAGCAACACTCCTAACAAGTTTCGTTTATGTCGCACAACTCCTTCTTGGTGTTTCGATATTTTTTCAAGTCAGTGTACAGTGGAGTAAAATCAGGTGGATCTGAATCGGCAAAGAAAATCCTCTAACAATACAATTCAAGTATTCACTGAACGGTGCTCGTCAGTTTGCGGAAAGGGATTTTAAGAGTCCCAATATTTGTCCCCCATCAATACATCTTCTCCAGCCTTTGTATGAAGATAAGTTTGAAATAAAGTTTTAGAAGTGAAAAAATCTTCAGAAGGCAAAGAACTAAATCCTTCCTCTTTATCTTGGATCCTATAACAATATTTCCCTTTTGGCAAACAAGAGCTACCGTGGCTGTAAGAAGAGGGAGTAGAGGAAGAAGAGGATATGGTCAAAGAAGGAGGCGTGGAAGACTGAAAAATGCACAACACAATAGTGCGGCATTTAGAGAGTGGCCCCTGGAAGGGCATTCTTCAAGAGATACCACAAAAGGAAATGATTCTGTAGACACTGACTGTGAGGGGATTACACGAAGTAACTATGAATAATCTCTCGAATGTGTTGGACTCACATGAATACTTTTCCGTTCTGGTATTTTAATTTTATTTTCTACTAATCTGTTGTTTTTCAGCTTGTTATATTAATTTTGCTTTATTTACTCACATGTCCTTTTTTATAATGAATATAATGAATGTGTATATTATGAGCGTTGTACCAAAAAATTCTTCAGAATATAGCACCGTAAATACAATGTTACACCTGTACCTGTTTCAATCTAAAAAGTTATAGTACATAAGGAGCATAGGTATTTTCAATATATTACAAAAATAATGTAGAGACACTACAATCTCTAGCTACAATCTCCAATAATACCTGAAATCATACACTGGCTAACTGACCATTAGGGAAAAATATCTCAAGTATCTATAGTAACTCACATGGTTTATGAATAGCCATTTAACTTTGACATTCATTTACTCAGTTTGTTTCGGCAAGCACTTGTACCACTTGCTCTGTCAGCCCCTCAACTGGAAACCACAACGTCGACTTGCGTGTCACAAGCTCCCTCTGTATACCTACCAGGAAAATAGAACCTTCAGTTTATCCAGGAATCCGATCCAACTCGTGTTCCTGGTGAAATCTTCACATCATTGAAAGTTGAAGGCTAGGAAGAGGGCAAACTGAAATATTTCGTGGGCGGACCCTAATTTCGACGGCCTTTCATTGAAACCGAACGAAATCCAAGTTATACTTTTTGTTGCTTCATGAGACGTGTTCTAGCCTCAGGCGTGTTATGTATTTCCTTACAAGCTGTGTGGTTCTTTAGTGGATACAGGAGCGAGGAACAAATGCCACTCATAACAGAGAGTTCAGATATTAATTTAGCCTACATCTGAAATCAAATAGTAAAAATAATACATAACTTTGTTGCTGAATTTGCAGCGTCACTTGATAACAGTAGATTTGAATGTAGAAATAAGTACAGATCTACATCTACATATACTCCGCTAGCCACCAAGCGGTGTGTGGCAGAGAGCATAATTCGCGCCGAAGTCATATTTCCCCCCCTCTGTTCCACTCGCTAATCGCGCGAGGGAAAAACGACTGTCTGAATGCCTCAGTACGAGCTCTAATTTCCTTTATCTTTGAATGGTGATCATTGCACGATTTGAAAGTTGGTGGTAATAATATATGCTCTACATCCTCGGTGAAGGTCGAATTTCGGAATTTAGTGAGCAGCCTCTTCCGTTTAGCGCACCGTCTATCTACAAATGTGTCCCACTTCAAACTTTCTATGAGATTCGTAGCTCTCTCGCGATGGATAAATGTACCAGTCACGAATCTTGCCGCTCTTCTTTGGACCTTCTCAATTTCTTGAATCAGACCAAAGTGGTAAGGGTCCCATACAGACGATCAATACTTCAAGACTGGACGAACTAACGTATTGTAAGCAATTTCCCTTGTTGAAGGACTGCATCGCTTCAGGATTCTACCAATAAACCGCAATCTAGAACTCGCCTTACCCGTTACTTGTGTAACTGTGAATTATTATGGGTGGAAGTTACACTCAACAACCGAGCTAGGTTAATAATTGGCTCCTTTTACCGACCTCCCGACTCAGCAGCATTAGTGGCAGAACAACTGAGAGAAAATTTGGAACACATTTCACATAAATTTTCTCAGCATGTTATAGTCTTAGGTGGAGATTTCAATTTACCAGATATAGACTGGGACACTCAGATGTTTAGGACGTGTGGTAGGGACAGAGCATCGAGTGGCATTATACTGAGTGCACTATCCGAAAATTACCTCGAGCAATTAAACAGAGAACCGACTCGTGGAGATAACATCTTGGACCTACTGATACCAAACAGACCCGAACTTTTCGACTCTGTATGTGCAGAACAGGGAATCAGTGATCATAAGGCCGTTGCAGCATCTCTGAATATGGAAGTTAATAGGAATATAAAAAAAGGGAGGAAAGTTTATCTGTTTAGCAAGAGTAATAGAAGGCAGATTTCAGACTACCTAACAGATCAAAACGAAAATTTCTGTTACGACACTGACAATGTTGAGTGTTTATGGAAAAAGTTCAAGGCAATCGTGAAATGCGTTTTAGACAGGCACGTGCCGAGTAAAACTGTGAGGGACGGGAAAAACCCACCGTGGTACAACAACAAAGTTAGGAAACTACTGCGAAAGCAAAGAGAGCTTCACTCCAAGTTTAAACGCAGCCAAAACCTCTCAGACAAACAGAAGCTAAACGATGTCAAAGTTAGCGTAAGGAGGGCTATGCGTGAAGCGTTCAGTGAATTCGAAAGTAAAATTCTATGTACCGACTTGACAGAAAATCCTAGGAAGTTCTGGTCTTACGTTAAATCAGTAAGTGGCTCGAAACAGCATATCCAGACACTCCGGGATGATGATGGCATTGAAACAGAGGATCACACGCGTAAAGCTGAAATACTAAACACCGTTTTCCAAAGCTGTTTCACAGAGGAAGACCGCACTGCAGTTCCTTCTCTAAATCCTCGCACAAACGAAAAAATGGCTGACATCGAAATAAGTGTCCAAGGAATAGAAAAGCAACTGGAATCACTCAACAAAGGAAAGTCCACTGGACCTGACGGGATACCAATTCGATTCTACACAGAGTACGCGAAAGAACTTGCCCCTCTTCTAAAAGCCGTGTACCGCAAGTCTCTAGAGGAACGGAAGGTTCCAAATGATTGGAAAAGAGCACAGGTAGTCCCAGTCTTCAAGAAGGGTCGTCGAGCAGATGCGCTAAACTATAGACCTATATCTCTGACGTCGATGTGTTGTAGAATTTTAGAACATGTTTTTTGCTCGAGTATCATGTCGTTTTTGGAAACACAGAATCTACTCTGTAGAAATCAACATGGATTCCGGAAACAGCGATCGTGTGAGACCCAACTCGCTTTATTTGTTCATGAGACCCAGAAAATATTAGATACAGGCTCCCTGGTAGATGCTATTTTTCTTGACTTCCGGAAGGCGTTCGATACAGTTCCGCACTGACGCCTGATAAACAAAGTAAGAGCCTACGGAATATCAGACCAGCTGTGTGGCTGGATTGAAGAGTTTTTAGCAAACAGAACACAGCATGTTGTTCTCAATGGAGAGACGTCTACAGACGTTAAAGTAACTTCTGGCGTGCCACAGGGGAGTGTTATGGGACCATTGCTTTTCACAATATATATAAATGACCTAGTAGATAGTGTCGGAAGTTCCATGCGGCTTTTCGCGGATGATGCTGTAGTATACAGAGAAGTTGCAGCATTATAAAACTGTAGCGAAATGCCGGAAGATCTGCAGCGGATAGGCACTTGGTGCAGGGAGTGGCAACTGACCCTTAAAATAGACAAATGTAATGTATTGCGAATACATAGAAAGAAGGATCCTTTATTGTATGATTATATGATAGCGGAACAAACACTGGTAGCAGTTACTTCTGTAAAATATCTGGGAGTATGCGTGCGGAACGATTTGAAGTGGAATGATCATATAAAATTAATTGTTGGTAAGGCGGGTACCAGGTTGAGATTCATTGGGAGAATCCTTAGAAAATGTAGTCCATCAACAAAGGAGGTGGCTTACAAAACACTCGTTCGACCTATACTTGAGTATTGCTCATCAGTGTGGGATCCGTACCAGATCGGGTTGACGGAGGAGATAGAGAAGATCCAAAGAAGAGCGGCGCGTTTCGTCACAGGGTTATTTGGTAACCGTGATAGCGTTACGGAGGTGTTTAACAAACTCAAGTGGCAGACTTGACGGACGTTACCGCTTCCAAAGACTGAGCATTTATTTTGTACTCGTACATGAATGGGGATTTTCGCCTTGTTATACGCAGTGGGTTACACTTACTAATATTGAGAGATAACTGCCAGTCATTACACCATGCATTTATTTTCTGAAAATCCTCATTGATTTGTTCACAACTTTCGTGTGATACTACTTTCCTGTAGACTACAGCATCATCGGCAAACAGTCTGGTGCCGCTGTCAATACCATCAACCAGATCCTTTATGTAAATCGTAAAAAGCAGCGGACCTTTTATGGTGCCCTGGGGCACACCTGAAGTTACGCTTGTTTCTGTTGAAGTCACCCCGTTCAGGACGACATACTACTCCCTGTCTGTTAGAAAACTTTCCATCCAACCGCATATGTCATCAGATAGACCGTAAGAACACAGTTTTTGGATCAAGCGATAGTGCAGAACTGAATCGAACACCTTTCGAAAGTCGAGAAATATAACATCAAGTCTGGCGTGAGGTCAGTCGCCTGACGGCGCGTTTCGGCACGGGCCTGCCCGTTGCCGGCGCGCCGTAAGGCACGGAAGCTCACACTGGGGCGCATCGCTTCCAGTCGGGCGTGCCGCGGCAGTCCTCACTCGGGGAAGTGATGCGTCTCTCATAGCCTCTCCTTCCCAAGTGGCTCTTTCCGCCTTCCCGTGGTGCCAGATGTTAAGCTCGGCATTCTGCCTTGCGACAAAAGGGAGAGCTGCGACCCAACCCGATGCGAAAGCGAAGGGTGCGTGGCACAGGGGGAGCTGTGTCGAGGGACCGAACATCATTCCCTTCTGTTTGCAGGGCACAGACCAGCACGTGCTCTGCATGCTGGCGATCTCGTTTGTCGGCGTGGGATCGCGGCACGAGTCGGCAAGGGCGCTTCGCCGCGCCCCTGGGTAACCGGGGCGTGTTCTGCCAAACCCAGGAGGTGGTGACATCGCCTGGGCCAGGTTAGATGGGTCCAGACCGCCGAACGACTGGGGGACCGGCCCGCCACCTGAGTAGGAGTGGGTCCTTGGCCGAGAGGTGGAAACTCGGGCAAGTAGGCGGCGAAGGACGAGAGGTGCATCCACCTCTCCGGAGTGCGGGGTGCAGTTGCCGAGGAGCGTCGCGTGAAATCGTCGATGACGGGGTTACCGAGGGGGACCAGTGCACTGGCGACGGTGCGTTGTACCCGGCAGCGCGGAAGTGCCCTTGACCTAGGGGCGAGGTCGGTGGGCGAGCTGCAGAAGTCGTCGTCCCCCCCCCCCCCCCCCCCCATGCCAGAGGAGCCGGTCCGGGGCAAGAGACGGGCTCCCACCTTTTTTCATCACTCGTTGTAATCATGGCTACAAATGAAACGAGTAATTCGTGTGCGCCTCAACGGGATTCCGCAGCGCCTGATCCCTCTCCCCAGGACGAGCAGGGACAGGCAGAGAATGAGTCAGTAATGCAGAGATGTTCCAGAATCTCGTCGCTCATGGAGCAACAAATAAAGAATGGCAAGATAAGCCAAGCTGGACTTGCCATCATAAAAAATGAGCTGGCAGCATGGGCTATTGCCCACGCTAAACTTGAAGGCGGGGTGGAAGAACTTGAATAAGAGAATGACAGATTAAGGAGGCAACCGGCAAAGACGTGGGCGGCCGTGGCCGCGCAAGCGTCCACTAAGCGCCCACAAAACACGACCAGAGACACTATTGACAAATTGACAAAAAGAACAGACACAGCAGTCTTCCTTAGGACACTGCCTGGGTAGGATACAAGCGTTAAGAAAATACAAGAACTATTCACAAAAAATATAGACCCCGTAAAAGACAAAATCAGAATTAAAAAGGTAAAACCGAGCAGAAATTCCGTTATAGTCGAAGTTGCTTCCGAGGAAGACAAGGACAAACTGTTGAATAACCAGAAACTGAACTCGGTGGTTAAATGTGAACCACCGAGGAAAAGAAATCCTCTCGTCATACTATATGACGTTCCCACGATCATGACAAACGAAGAACTCCTAGAAACAATTAGACAACAACACTTTGATGAAATAAATTAAGAAGAATTTAAGAGCTGCTTTAAGTTAAAATTTAAGACTGGGCCACGGGGTCGTGTGTTGTTCATCACGTCGCCGAAGTGCCAGCGCCAATATGGAAGAACATAACAACAATGGGCAGATTATATGTTGGTTTTTATGCCATCAATACAAGAGATTATGTCGTGGTACCTCGTTGCCACAACTGTGGTGACTTGGATCATATCTTAAGGCTGTGCACCAGGGAGCCGGTGTGCCCTAAGTGTGGGGAAAACGGTCACAGCCGCAAAGACTGCAAGGCAGCGGCAGTTTGCATACCATGCAAGAATCGAGGGAAAAAGTCTTGCGGAGCCACAGGCAGGAATTGCCCGACATACAGAATGTTGGAGCAGAGATTAATCTCCAGAACTGATTATGGTTGAGCCCGGCATACCGAACAGGATGCCAAAGCGAAAGTCCCCGAGCAAAAGGAGGAGGGATGCCATGAGGGCAAATAGATTCAAGGATTTTTTGAGGTCGCTTTCCGGCGCCACTAAAATTGAAACAAAAGACAAAGCCATACAAACTGAATTTCCAACAATGGACATAGGCATACAAACCAATCTCCCCCTCATGGCTGAAACTCTCTCCTCTGGAAGCCGGGGAACAAAGCCGAAACTACACCAACAACGGCAAGGGCATCCTGTGGCTGTGGCTACTTCTAAAGACAATCATACAAACAAACAGCCTATTCAAGAAAACATAGTGACAAGCTCAAGTATGAGCCCCACTATACAAAGCACACCAATAGTTAGACTGCCACCGGTCGATCCGGTTAGGGTGTACCCCAACTTGGAGTACACCATGCAACTATCTAGACTGGAGCAGCCGGCTACCCTGACCACTGCCTTACGACATGTGGTCCGTGTAGGACATGAAGACGGCAGGAAGATAACCTTCTCGGTTATGGAAGCTGTTGACAGAATCCAGCTAAAATCAGTGAATCTCCCCACCGACTTCGGAGCCTTGCGAGACCTGCTCAAGAAAGTGTTCGAAAGACGAGGAGAGAAATTTGATCTTGACGACATTTACCAACAATCAGTAATAGCACATGGACGAATTGCTTTCGACTGGAGTAAGACCTGGCCACATGACCGAATACATACGTACTTCCCCTAATGACAAAAATAACTATTGGACAGATTAACACTCATAACAGCAGACTCGTAATACAGGAGCTCCGAAGGGAGGTGGAGGAGAGGAGACTAGATGTACTCTGTCTACTGGAGCCATACTCCCTGGCTGGGGAAATAGCTTTTGCTGCTGCGAGCTGGCACATAGTCAACAGAGCGGATGACCCGAAGGCGGCGATTATAATCACAAATAGACTCTTGAGAGTCACCACACTCTCACAGTTCACAACTAGCCACTGTAACGTCGTGGAGCTTCAATCCCCTATGGGAATCATAACCCTCATAAACATGTATTTTCAGTATGGGGACAACATAGAACATTCCATAGACCACCTAGCGAGAGTTACCACGGCGTTGCGGGGAAGAAAAGTTGTAATAACAGCCGACATTAATGCTAAATCCCCCCTGTGGTACAGTGGCACAAGAGATGCTAATGATGAAAAAGTCGAAGAACTTATTATGGCATCACAACTTGTGGTGGCCAACAGGCCTGGCAATCCTCCTACCTACGCTGCAGGAGGAGGACAGGGCATTAATATTGATGTCACCCTTGTAACTCCCAACACAGCTAACAATATTCGAAACTGGAAAGTCACAGAGAATGCCACCACAAGCGACCACAATTTGATAACTTTCACCTTAGGAGAAAGAGAGTGCCGCTGGGCCACGGGGTGGGAAGTACAACTAAATTACAGAAGAGCCGACTGGGAACGCCTAGCGAGGGAGTGTGACATTCCTCCATCACCGGAAGGTGACATGCATCTGGACATGGACGTAGACCAGAGAGCGGAGGAACTGGTGAATGCAGTGACAAGAGCGGTGAGGGCAGCTGTACGTACTAGGAGGAGGGCCATGGCGGCCTCTCCGTCACCATGGTCTGCTGAACTAGGAGAACTGCGTCAATCTGTCAGAAGGCTGAGGAGGCACTACCAGCGCAGTGTCGTCTGGCAGGAACGACAAGGGTGGCAGTTGCTATATAGGGAGGAAAAGCGGAAGTTCCAAAAGGAACTGCGTGAAGTCAGGATGAGAAGCTGGGAAAACTTTGTGCTCAACCAGCTAGTCATGGACCCATGGGGGCTTCCATATAAGTTGGTGAGAGAAAAAATCCGCTCTCCTCTGGAGCTATCAACAATCAGGTACGGGGACAGGATGACGGAGTCCTGGCAGGAGACTGCGGGGGTCCTCCTCCGGTCCCTGTTGCCTGACGACAATGCGGATGGGGAGACAGAGCGGCAGAAGCAATTCAGAGATGAAGACCAAGAAGTATACATTAATGAGACGGCTGTCTACCCCTTCTCAGAGGAGGAGGTAGCAACCCATATAAGATCACTGCAAAGAGGAAAAGCACCTGGGCCAGACGGCATTGTGGCGTAGGTGGTGCAGTTTCTGGCGCCTCAGCTGACTGCGCCACTAACACATCTATATAATGAATGCCTTAGACAGAGAAAATTCCCAAAGAGATGGAAAAACGCAAATGTAGTTATTATAAAGAAAGGACCAGACAAGGACCCCGCAGAAGTGAAATCTTACAGGCCCATTTGCTTGCTGGATGTATTTGGCAAAATACTGGAGAAATTGCTGGCTGACAGATTGACAGCACACCGAGTGTTGTGCGGGATGAGTGACAGACAGTTCGGGTTCAGGCCGGGGCGGTCGGCATCTGATGCAATCGCCCTGGCGGCCGAGGTCTGTGGCTCGACCCCGCACAAATACGTGGTTGACATCAGTGGCGCCTTCGAAAACCTGTGGTGGCCTTCGCTCTTCTCCTGCTTGCGGGAGAAAGAGTGTCCAGGGCCGCTATACGGTTGGCTGAGGAGCTATTGCAAGGATCGGGAGGTCTGGCTATCATCCTCTAGCGAAAGAGTTGGAAAGATAATTACCAAAGGATGTCCCCAAGGTTCCGTCTTAGGACCCCTCTACTAGGACATCCACATGGAGCCTTTATTAGATGCAACAAAGGATGAGGTGCTAGAGGTGATAGCCTACGCGGATGACCTCCTCCTGTTGGTTGGCGGCCGTAGCCGCGAAGACATTGAATCGAAAATAGAGACAGCATTAGACAAACTCCAACAGTGGTGCCACACGACTAAAATGACGCTATCGCCCAGCAAATCCACTTACCTGTTGCTAAAAGGACATCTTATTAGAAATCCGACTGTCAGAATAGACGGTTCACCAGTTCTCCGACGACGTGAGACACGCTGCCTAGAAGTTATCATTGATGAGAGGTGGAGTTTCGGAAAACACATTGATACCGTCACCCAGAGAGCCCTTCAGATATTAAATAACCTCATTTCAATAGGCCATAAAAGATTCCATCTTCCTCCACACCTAATTAGACTCTATCATAATAGTATCCTAACCTCAGTTGTGGGCCACGGATCGGGAGTCTGGGCGCACAGGCTCACGAGGGTTGTGCCCGCCATGGCAGTGAGAAGGGTCCAGAGAAGCATGGTATTAAGAGCTGTGGGTGCCTATAGAACATCTCCCCTATTAGTCATAATGGGGCTCTGCCCTCTGGACATAAAGATAAGAGAACAGGCGGCTTGGTATTGGGCCAAAAAGGGAAATTATGATAAGATTGTAGATACCATGGGTATTAGGGTGGGGGATAAAAGAGAAATAAGGAAAAGAGGGGAGGAGCTCTGGCAGGAGACTTGGGAGGTAGAAGAGGCTGGACGAAGAACCTTCCAGTTTCTACCTGATGTGAGGGAACGCCTGGGATTGAAGTACTTTGAGCCTACACGAGGTCTGATCCACTTTCTCACTGGCCATGGACCCTACCCGACATACTTATGTCGATTTGGGAAGAGGGCAACACCAGCGTGTGACTGTGGCGATCCGGAGGGTACACCCGAGCATGTAGTTTACGAATGTCCCCTCTTCAATGATATCGCAAACACACTTCGAGACAGACTACCCAACTATGACACATATCAACTACTCAGACGAGAGGAAACTTTTCAGACCCAAAACACCTTGGCAAACGAGGTATCTCGAAAAGTTCTAACTGAATATTTAGGAGAGATACACTAAATAATAATTACAATAACCACTGATTGCGTCCAAGAGCCCTGTTCCCATGCCGCCTGTGCGTGGACTGGCCGACTTCATCTAAGTTGGAATCCGCCACGTGCAGGATTAGGAGGAGTAGGGATCAACCACCGATTGTGACACACACCAGATATTACGTAGGATAAGTTAGTTTGTAGGACTTAGTTATAGGAAATTAAGATAGGAACTGCAGCGAATTTAACATCGAGGCCTGCCCAGTGCCAGGGGCAAGCTCTTCGGGATTAGCTCGAAGAGCAAGGTATTTTAAAGTAGGTTTATATCTTTCACTGGCACACATGTGACGCTGCAGAATATATATAAATTAAATTAGTTATAGGAATTAGGTATAAACAGTAGATGTAGATATTAGATGCCCATTGTTTGTTAATAACTGTAGCTCACTTATTAAAACTGAAATTAGCTGCAAAATTTAATATAAATGTATAACCGTTAGGACCCACTAATGAATTAAGGAAGTGGGTTAACTTGTATAATTATAATGGCTATTAGTAATAAAGAATTTAAAAAAAGTATATACATAACATCAACCTGGGAGCTGGTATCTAGAGCCTGTTGTATATCACGCACAAAGAGGGCCCCCCAGCTGTGTCTCGCATGACCGCTGTTTCCTAAAACCGTGCTGGTTTCTGCAGATGAGCTTCTCAGAGTCTAGAAAGTTCATTATGTCTGAACACAAAATATGTTCCATGATTCTACAACAAATCGATGTCAGTGAAATTGGCCGGTAATTCTGTGCGTCCGATTTTCTACCCTTTTATTGATTGCTATGACCTGGGCCTTCTTCCAGTCCCGTGGAACTTTCCGCTGTTCCAACGATCTCTGATAGATGATGGATAAGAATGGTGCTATATTTGTAGCATAGTCAACATATGATCTTACGGGGATACCGTCTGGGCCAGATGCCTTCCTGGCGTCTAAGGATCTAACTGTTTTACAATCCCGGACACACTAAACACTATGTCAACCATCTTTGCGTTTGTTCGATAATTGAAAAGGGGAATGGTGCTGCAGTCCTCTACCGTGAACGAGTTTTCGAAAGCTTGGTTCAGAATTTCGGCCTTCTGTTTATCATCATCAGTTACATCACCCGCACTGTCAGCAAGAGAAGGTATTGAATTATTTTTTACGTACGACCAAAATTTTTTGGGGTTATTTTTAGAATATGCAGATAAAATATTGCTTTCAAATTCGTTGAAAGAGTCTCTCGTTGTCCTTCTGACAGCTGCTTTCATTTCGCATAATTTCTGTTTGTCAGCGGGGCAATGACTACGTCTAAAACGACTGTGCAAAATTCTCTGCTTTGTCAGCAACTTCCTAATGTGTCTGTTGTACCAAGGTGGATCATTTCCCTCCCCTATAGTTTTGCTAGGCACATTCTTTTCTAGTAGACTTATAAATCTGTCACTTTTCAGTAGAATGTCTATTCAGAAGATGTCGAACCCTGGCCACTATGAAAGTCTGTAAATGTTATTCACCCGGTAAACACACAAAATGGGCTCAGTGCGCGAATGTTAGAACTTAAGTACATCCGCCGCTGATGCTCCTGAGAGAGAATGCTTGCATCTCATTGGCAGCGGTGTAATCGTTCGTGTCAGACCCCTCGCGCCGCGGTGGCGGCTGCAGGGAACGCGGCGTGCGTATTTGAAAGTGCGGCCGCCCGAATAGCGGCCGATACCATACCCACCCAGGCCAAGTTGGAAGTTGCTGGGCGAGGCCTGTGCCGTGGATAGTGATGAGGCTGGCTAGTTGGCTCGGGGCAGAGCAGACCAACCGGCGTTCCGACATTGCGTCTTGCGGGTGCCAGAGAAACCAAACACAGGAAGCATCTGACAGCACAGGTAGGAACATGGAGGATGCTGCAGAGATTGCCGGAGACTAGCCGACGGTGACAGCGTAGGTGGCCATGGGAGAGGCTACCTGTGGCGTCGCGGGTGTGCAGACGGAGACTTCCGTCGGTGAGAACTCCGTGGGTGGAGGCAGCTCGGTAAGCTCCGTAGGAGGCTGCGATGCGGTGGACGGATGTGGCTGTGTCACGGATGCTGGTGTCGCGCGATGAAGAAGTCTGAAACAGTTTCATCTACGGCAGGCAGGGTCACTCAATTCACGGAGCCGTAGCTGATTTTGGTGGCGCTATGCGTGCCTGCGCTGCCGCGCTGGCTTGTTGTCCACTCGGTATTGAACTCGGACGTTCGGGTGAAACTTCGGGGTGAAGTCTGAAACTGGAGCAGAGCGGTGAGGACGGAGCAAATGCGGAAAGGTCCGAGGGCGTCTCCCACTCAAAGGTTCTGCCGGCGAACTGCCAGGAGCAGGCAAAGTGCAATATGAACTCAGAAACATCAGTAAGGCATCTTCACTTGAATGTGAAGGTCGAACATTTGATATATGCGACTTGAACGTTCCAACGAAAGGCGTAGTCGTTAGACTGTGGCGAGAATGGTGCTGTCCTGAGCCGGTCTCTTATGACCGAGCGGTTCTAGGCGCTACAGTCTGGAACAGCGCGACCGCTACGGTCGTAGCTTCGAATCCTGCCTCGGGCACGGATGTGTCTGATGTCCTTAGGTTAGTTAGGTTTAAGTAGTTCTAAGTTCTAGGGAACTGATGACCTCAGAAATTAAGTCCCATAGTGCTCAGAGCCATTTGAACCATTTTGGTGTTCTGACATGATGAATTCCATTGTGTTCGCAAAACTGTGAAAATTCCTTGGAAGAAAGAGGAGGTCCATTGTCGGAAACAATTGTTCGTGGCAAGTCATTTGCTGTAGGCATCGAGGATGATAGACAACGTGTTTGCCAAAAGAGGCCAGCAGAGTCTATATGGAGGCGTTTCCGTGGGGTATCAGAATGTGGTCAGGAGAAAAATTCCTGGCTTTGAGCGGCCTGATTGACCGTGCAAGCACGACATTGTGCCGTCATGCGTTCTATTTGCTTATCTAAACCAAACCGTTCCACAAATGAAAATCTGTTTACTCTAAGGCAGATCTTTGAGAAATACTGGGAATTTAACAAAAATGGCAGCATCCACAGAAGTAGCCTGTACAATACACTAAGAGAATTTAGGATACACAGTAACATGATTAGGATGATACAACTGTGCTTAGATATCTCACAGGCAGTAGTGAAATTCAGAGGATCTATATCCCCCAATTTCCCAATCAAAACAGGCTTACGACAAGGAGATGCTCTTTCATGTGTTCTCTTTAACTTTGCATGAGAGAAAGTGGTTCGAGAGAGTAATTTTCAGTTATACGATGTCTCCGATTCGAATACAGTGAAGTAAAACGCCTGGAACACGCAGTTGATATGCTCTTACGCAGTGAAACAGAAGAAGAGATGAAGAACATGTACAGATTCCTCAGGCACAGTTCCAGCGAAATGGGACTTTTGATAAATCAAGAAAAACCAGAATATATGAAAATAGGTAGAGGGATAAACTCAAATCCACAATTTTAAACTGACCACCATTCTAGATTCAGAAAAGTTCCTGAGTTTAAATATCTTGGATCGCGCTTCAGCAGTAAAAATATCGTAACAAGGGATACAAATGAGAGAATAATCTCAGGATCAAGATGTCTGTACGCTCTAAGCAGCCCACTCAAAAGTAAAGCTTTGTCACTCATCACTAACGTGAAAATATGTAACACCATCATCTGCCCAGCAGTACTGTGTGGTTCGGAAAGCTTGAGACTTACCATGAAAGAAAGAGAAAAACTGAATGATTTCGAAAGCAAAGTGGTGACGACAATCTGGGCACCTGTGTTTTAGGGTTCGAAAGAACACTGAAATTTATCAGTTAATGAAGCAACTCACTGTTGTTCAGAAATTAGGAAGTAGGAGACTGCAATGGGCAGGGCCTGTAGCTAGAATGAAAACTAACAGGATTCGTAAGAAGGCATTTGAGGGCACTCTCCAAGCAACAAGACCATTGGGCCGACCTCGCACAAGGTGGAAATATGACACTGAGAAGGACGTCGCAGCATTAGGAATCCCCACAGGGTGGAGAGAGACAGCGACAGACAGAAGACAGGTAAAACGAAACAATGTGTCGGCGTTTGCGTGTGGCACTGTCGGGCGATACAGAATTTCATCCTGGTAATTTGACAATAATAGCCACTAACGATGAAGCTTTTGCTCCGTGCGGTCTGAAACTTGTTAGATGGATGAAACTGTGTAGTCAAAGGCTCCTGTTCCGTGACCAGGACAAAGGTAATTTGACAATAATAGCCACTAACGATGAAGCTTTTGCTCCGTGCGGTCTGAAACTTGTTAGATGGATGAAACTGTGTAGTCAAAGGCTCCTGTTCCGTGACCAGGACAAATTTTCTTCCATGGAACTAATGATAAAATTAATCTGAGCAGTGTTCACAGTGTTCGGAAGGAAGTGCAATGGGGCGTTCTGTTTTGCCAATTTTGTGGGATAAAACCGCCCCGATGCCATGAAACGAGGCATCGGCGGCAAAAACAAGTGTTTTGAGCGGGTCGTAGTGCATAAGGCAAGGTCATGTCCGAAATAGCAGACACGATGCATTCATATAATTGATTCGCCTAGATGGGCAACGAATCCACCTCCTTCAGTACGGATGCACAAATACGTCCGACCTCCCCGCGGGGATCTCGGATTAGCGAGCATGGAGGAAATGGACAGGCTGCAGATACATGGCAGTGGGTGGGAGTGTGGGTCGACCGAAGGCGTACCGAGGTAGTCCGCGCAGTAGCTACAAACGCTGTGTCTGCGTGGCGCAGTAGGTTAACGCATCTGCCCCCGTTCGAATCTAAGTCCGGCATACATTTTTCACTCGTCGCCGCTATTTCCGAGGAAAGCCCCTATGCAACTGACATCACTAGTCCCTTCCCTTCCCTTTCTTCCCCTTTCCACCATCAATTTACATATATTTGCTGAAATAGGTTTCAAGGCATAACGGGTTCCAGTCTCTGAATTTCTGTAGCCACGTCGTCGCGTAATGCATACAGCAAATGGCCTGCGCGGCAAAATTTGGTTTGCGCATTAGCTTCCAGCGTAATATGAGGGTGATAATCTTCTGCACAGCCTACAGTACCGTCGAAAAAATGTTGGTACTTGTCATAGTGTCGTCGAATTGCGACATGGGAATCTTTTGCGTCAATGGTACGCACATTGTCCTGTATGTCTAATCAGAAGGAATCAAACGCATCCATGCCGAAAATATTTGGGCTCCTGGGCAGACTACAGTGAAAGGGAATTTCTGAGTCCTGTTACTGTATTTTGCAAGTAAGTGGCCTGTTCCAAGCAGTCGCCGTTATAGACTGTGAGATGCAGACTTGATGTTTGCAAATTTGGCTGATCAATTTTTTCATATGTATCTAGGTTAAGCAACGTGACAGACCTCTGGTAATTAGTTGAAAAGGCACTCACTGGTTACAAATTTGCAATGTAATCCACAGTCTGCGGCGTATTCTCTGAATACAATTCTCCACTCCGTGTTGTGAAAAACTGTTCTCCGTTTCTTCGTTTCCACCTGGGCGCTAGAGCGCTTTCGTGAATATCCAGACTGGGAGAGCCTTGGTGAAGCGAGTGGTATTCGCTTTAAACGCGTGTGTATGCGTTTTCTACCTCTTCGCTTGCCTAACTTTTGGACAGAAGGAGGCGCAGAATCTGAACATGAAATAACATCGATTTCCATCCGTTCCTGCTTTGCTTTATTCCCGCATGAAACAGGGGTGCACTTTCTGCTCTTTTGAAGGCAGACCAGTTTTGTATGCCTCGTGGGTTGACAAAATTTGCATTCAGCTTGTCTGAAGAAGCAATTTTTCCAATCATGAATGACATAGCATTTCATTAATGACTTCACCTTGTGCGGAGTTCGGGCAGTGTACTTAGGATTGCGTCGGCGCGGCAAACGTTGCGTGCAGCTGGTCCGGCCGTGTTTACGCGGTCCTGATTAGCAAGTGCTGGGGCCAGGGCTGTGGTTGGGGCACGGGTTGTTCGTCTCAAGTGAAGCGATAACAGGTAGACAGAAATCTTGTTCTGCTAAATCTTGAACATCGGGTGCATCCATAACTTGAAGCACTTCACTGAGGCTAGGGTAGGGTAGCGATGATGTAGAATTTCGGACCTCAGTCGCTGATCTGATAGATTCTGAATAACAGAGCGCGAAGCATTTCATCCTGATAAGTTACGCCTGAGACACAAAGAATTTACAGTCTCTAGTCGTGCCCTGCAAATTCCGTGACCAATTCTTCATAGGACTGATCACTACGACATTGCGTTTATACTCTGCAGCAGCAACGTGTCTTTGTCTCTCAAAAAATTCGTCTAAATTGCCATTATGACCTCGTAGGACCTGGTTTAGGGGTTCACCGAGGAGAAACAATTTCACTAGGAGGCGGTAGGTGTAAACGCCTACATATGAAAAGAAAGATGCACGACGTGATTCACCTGTGATTTTGTAGGCGTCGAAATGTTGATGAAGCTGTGTTACATATTCTTTCCATGTTGAAAGGATCAACAACTTGAACGGATGTCATGTGACGTCCGAAAAAAAAAAGCGTCCGATCGATCAAGGTCAACCTTCAATAACTCGATAGTCCTCTTTTCTTCCCATTAGTCCTGTTCTGAATCGTACTGAAAAGCCACTTTCGAAGGTTTCCTTGGTCAGATCATCTTCAGGGTTCTGCATGCACATTGCCTCTTTTAGTGTCCTTGTATCAGTGTCCTTTCTGATGTCATACAGTCTCTTTTTCTTAGGCTATTCACAAATCTGCGTCTCTTGCACCTTTCTTTTGTTCATTATTTTTTCTGTGTCACTTTGTGTAGCCGTTTCCAGGATGATTACATTATTGCTTTGCTTGATCTTCTTTATACGACTTTCCTCTTTGGTGAGTTTTAGTGATTTAGTTAGTTTTTGTTGCACTAAATTTGCCTCTTCATTTGCTCATGACTTTATGAACACAATACTTTGTTGCATTCTTTTGCGCTGCTGCAATTTTAGCTGCAAGAGTTGTTTTGGTTGCATCTCTACCAGATGGCATAGTTAGCACCGCACTTGCATATGCTTTCAATGGTTTCTGTGAATTTTCTCTATAACTGTCATTTTATTTTTCTATTAGTTCCAACGTGCCAATTAACAACGCCTGCTCTATCGCCCATTGCTATAGTTTGCCTTTAATTTCAGTTTCAATTCGCTTGCTCTTGCCAGTGTTCTCTTTTGGCTAGAAATTTGTTTTTCAATAAATTCCATCAAGTCTTCATAGTGCTGTTGTACGAGAGTTGCCCAAAAAGTAATGCATCGCATTTTTTCTTCAACAATTCGGTATTGAACACAATGATGATTACACACACGAAGAATGGTGTTTTATATATACACCCTATTTTTCCACGTAATCTCCATCCAGTTCTATGGCCTTCCTCCACCGCGAAACAAGGGCGTGTATGCCCGTCAGTACTAATCGTTGTCCTGGTGGCGGCGCGAGTGCTACACTGTGTGAATTACCTCCTCGTCGTCCTCAAATTGCCTTCCACAAATGGCATAATTTAATGGGCCAAACGAGTGCTCGCTGCAACATGTCAGGTGTGACAGCCGTGGCTGGTCTCCCCGGCCGCTGCAAATCGTGGAGCTCCGCCGAACCGCCTTCTGAGGACCTCACCATCCGTGACCTGCGACTAACTGCACTTCTGTCGACAGCACATGCGCCATAGGCTCTGCACGAGCGTTTGTGAATATTCCCCACAGTTTCTTTCTCTGAACTAAAAAACCCAACGACAGCACGTTGCTTGTGACGTACATCACCTACAGACGCCATTTTGAAACTGTCGTGCAGCTACGCTGTATGTTGGAAGTGGCAGAAACTTGGCGCGCTCAATTAGAAGATTTCAAATAATACATACGTAACGTTTCGCTTCGTAGCATTGTTCTCGGCTGAGAAAAAAAGTGCGGTGTATTACTTTCTGGACAACCCTCGTATATTCACTGCTTATCGAATTGTTGCTGATTTCCCTTCGGCATTATCATTTGAATTACTCATGTCAGTAACTGCCGTTCCTTTCCGAGTAGCCATTCTGACTGTATTTGTTTGCTCATTTGATGTCGCACACGCTACAGTTTACGCCCTCTCCACCTTATGCTGCGCCGCTGGCTTACCGCACGTCGCTTTCCGCTGAGTCGCCTGAAGTAGCGCCAAACCGCGTACTACGTGAGCAGTCTGATGCGAATGCGACGTGGGGTGGGATCGCGTGAATAGGCGAGCGATCCAACGCGAAGCGGTTACTTTGTCTTGCGTGCGCAACCCACCAGTGGCTGATGTCAGTACATGAGAAAAATGAGTTTTCCGATTTTCTTGCTGTAAAAAGTACTGCATGTTAAAGAAGCAAAGCTACATCAGTCCCTAAAGTTAGTTTTTCAGTAGAGATTCTTCTTCTCCTTTAAAGAATTTAAAACCACGTATCTCGTTTTTTCGCGTTTTATTCGCTGTACAATACTTCTCATTCGACTCTGAGAAAACTAAAGGCACATAGGATTGATGTTTTTCGTATCTTATAGTTTCACACCACAGCTTGCGAAGTGTCTATTTCTGTGATATTTGTTATAGTTTTGTGAAATCTAATTTCTAAGTAGGCTATTGCATAAAATTTCAAGGATTCCGTATCAAACAGAGCGAAGACATCGAAATTGTTTTTAAAGCTGAAACGAAAGCCATACCTCACTATAATATGGAGGAAACAAAAGTTGGCCGGCCGCAGTGGCCGAGCGGTTCTAGGCACTACGATCGCAGGTTCGAATCCTGCCTTGGACTTGGATGTGTGTGTTGCCCTTAGGTTAGTTGGGTTTAGGTAGTTCTAAGTCTAGGGGACTGATGACCTCATAAGTTAAGTCCCATAGTGCTTAGACCCATTTGAACCATTTTGAAACAAAAGTTGTATGTAATTTGAACGCGCTGGCGCCGAGGGCCCTACCTGGACAGCTCAGTCAAAAAAAAAAAAAAGTTCAAATGTGTGTGAAATCTTATGGGACTTAACTGCTAAGGTCATCAGTCCCTAAGCTTACACACTACTTAACCTAAATTATCCTAAGGACAAACACACACATCCATGCCCGAGGGCGGACTCGACCCTCCGCCGGGACCAGCCGCACAGTCCATGACTGCAGCGCCTCAGACCGCACGGCTAATCCCGCGCGGCACAGCTCAGTCGTAACAGTTGGTGAAAGTAGATGCGTAATTCCACCGTCAGTATGTTCACCCAGTTAGTACATCACATTCATAAAGGACATACAAAAGACTTTATAATTGACAACTCGTACCTTACATATCAAATACTGAAGAAACGAAGTTGTTCATTATGAAACCCATAGTCATGTAGAATTTCATCGTTTGTATGAAGAACTGAAATGCTAACCTTTTCTATCCAAGTAATATGTTCGAATGTTGCCTACAAAGCTTGATTATATCGTGGACGCTATAAAACCTGTTTTGCTGTTGAATTCAACCAGTACAATTCCGCAAACACGCTTTTTGTATCAGAATTTCGAAAACGACTATTTCCAAAATCGTTGTAGAATTTAGTAAAGCTATCTCGACAACGCTGTTAAGAAAGCACATGCCCAAACCAATAGAAGACGACTCACAAAAAAAGTATTTTCGGGACAGACGGCAATTCCGTGAATGTCATGGAAGTACTCAAGAGTAACACATTAGTATTAAGAACGTTAGTAAATCTGGTTCCACGTATTATTACTTCGAATTCTTTTCTATACGGTTATTAGGTGTCACTAACGCAAATTATAGGTTGTTTTGGCGAATAAAGGCTCCTATGGCAAAGATAACGAAACATATTTTTTTGATGACTGCTCCTTCCGACATGCAACAGATAGGGGAAGGTTAAAAATCCCTAAATAAGAATTCTTCAGAAGATCCATGATCAAGTATCCATATGTTTTCCTAGTGGATACAACATTTCCTCTAAAGCAATATTTAATAAGGCCTTTTCCTGAAAGGTCAATGACTGTAGATGACTCTCAATAAAGAAACAACAACCGATTATCTTGGGGAAGAATGGTGATAAAACGTTCTTTTGGGTCTACAGATTGATTCCGTGATGATGTTAGGAACTTTCAAGGATGATGGAGAAGGGTAAATTTATCAATTTCAGGTAACGGACCTTTGAAAACGAGCGAGTCGAAAGTTTTAAGCGAAAATCATTCTGATACCCATGACAGTGGATCTCTTCGACTGCAAGTTCTTTGTTTCTCATATTTTGGGAGGAAGTAGTATGGACCAAAACAAGAAAAAACTTGTCCGGTAAACATGGGCTATAAAACACATACACTAAGAGATAAACTCACTTGTTTGGAACAAGAGATGTGTTTCACATTAGCAAAGATCAGCAAGTGCTCATAGCTCTAAAAGTAAGCATTTTAGAACCCATGTTTAATGGATACTGTTTTTTGTTCTGGTCCATATTTATCCTCCCAAAGTATGGGAAGCAGGGAGCTTGCAGTGGAAGAGGTCCACTGCCAGAATTGAGCAATTTTCGCTAATAACTTTCGACTCGGTCATTTCCAACCCAAGGTCTCTTACCTAAAACTGGTACGTTTACCTTACTCCATTACCCCTGAAAGTTTGTAACATCATCAGGTATCACCCCGTATAGCTTATAAGATTACAATTTTACATGGACCTATCGACATCAGTGTAGAAAATTCAGTACACATTCTGAAAGCCATAACATTGTTACACAACACGATCTGCGATCTCGAATCAGTAAACGATACTGAGGTTGCATTTTCCCGGAATGTACACCGCAATTACTATAAACAGCTCGTCAATTTACAAGAGAGATATAACACTTCATCACGAGCAGCCGTGCAAGGTGAAGGAAAACTTTGAATTGAATCTTTAACAAAATTCTATACATATAATGTATAGAAATGTGTTATATGTACTTACTTGTAGTATTAATTATTTTGGCAACTACTTCGCATTCACGGTACGACATTAAACGGTTATTATGTTTTATTTTTTCTCTTGTCTTCACTTGACTGATAAATGGTTCAAAAATGGTTCCAATGGCTCTGAGCACTGTGGGACTTAACATCTGTGGTCATCAGTCCCCTAGAACTTAGAACTACTTAAACCTAACTAACTTAAGGACATCACACACATTCATGCCCGAGGCAGGATTCGAACCTGCGGCCGTAGCGGTCACGCGGTTCCAGACTGAAGCGCCTAGAACTGACTGATAAATGCTTCCAGCTATGAGGTCGGTGACAATGCAGAATTGCACTTAATGAATTATGGAATTTTGGTTACAATTTACTTTACTGACACGTTTCGATACACCATTACCAGAATATAGCTGTGTTAAATAAACGGAAGAATTATAATATGAAATGCCACAGAGCAATTACTAGGGACGTTCAATAAATAATACAACATATTTTTTTCTGAAAGAGGATTTGTTTTATTCAGGGTTCCAATACACTATATTATTGCCCACTCTTTTGACTACAAAACCCTGTTATTCAGCATAATCTCTGTTCAGTGCGATGGTCTTACGACACGTTACTGAAATCGCCTATATGCCTGCATGATACCACTGTACTGGTCGACGTCGGAGCCAACGACTTGCTGCATCAATAAGCTCCCCACTATCCATATACTGCTTCCCGCATAGGCCATCCTTTATTGGGCCAAGCCGGTGGAAGTCGGAAAGGCCGGCCGGCGTGGCCGAGCGGTTCTAGGCGCTTCAGTCTGGAACCGCGCGACCACTACTGTCGCAGGTTCGAATCCTGCTTCGGGCATAGATGTGTGTGATGTCCTGAGGTTAGTTAGGTTTAAGTATTTCTAAGTTTTAGGGGACTGATGACCTAAGATGTTAAGTCCCATAGTGCTCGGAGCCATTTTTTTTAAGTCGGAATGTGCGAGATCCGGGCTTTACGGTTTAATGAGAAAGAACAGTGCAATGAAGTTTTGTGAGCTACTCTTGGGCTCACAGACTTGTGTGAGGCCTTGCGTTGTCATGGAGAAGGAGAGGTTCGTTTGCATTTTTGTGGCGACGAACACTATGAACTCGTTTTTTCAATGCTTTGAAGGTAGCACAATATACCTCAGAGATGGTCGTTGCACCATGAGGGAGGAAATCAAATAGAATAACCCATTCTGAGTCTCAGAAGACCGTCGCCATTGCTTTAGCGACTGAGGATGCTGTTTTGAACATTATCTTTGGAGGATAGCTGGTGTGGCACCACTCCATGGATTTCCGGTTTGTATCCGGTTCGAAGTGATTCATCCGTGAGCCATATTTCATCGCCTGTTACGAGATTCGTCAAAAATTGTCACAATCAGCCTAGTAACGCACAAGAATCTCCGTACAGATGGTCCTTCGTTGGTCGCCGAGGAACCCAGTGGGCGCACACCTCCGAGAACCCTCATTGGTGAACCAGTGTGTCAACACTACCCAAAGGGACGTCCAGTTGATCAACGAGGTGTTTGATTGTGTTCCGTCGAGCGCCTCGAATGAGAGTGTCCGCACGTTCTAACATTGCAGGAGCCACAGTGTCTGTTGCGATGATGACAGACACTTCACCCAACAACTCACCGTGCTTTTGTTCACTGCCAGGTCTCTGTTGACATTATGCAGGCGCCTATAAATATCTGCAATGCTCTGGTTTTCCACCAAAAGAAACTCAATGACAGCTATCTGTCTGGAATGCACTGCCCCGCGGTTTGGCCGCGCGGTTAGAGGCGCCATGTCACTAATCGTGCTGCCCCTCTCGCCGGAGGTTCAAGTCCTCCCTCGGGCATGGGTGTCAGTGTTGTCCTTAACGTTAAGTTAGTTTAAGTAGTGTGTCAGTCTAGGGACCGATGACCTCAGCAGATTGGTCCCTTAGGAATTGACACACCTGTGAACATTCGGAATGCATCACCGTTACAGACGGCAGTTTGAGGGTTACATATGTCATAGACACCTATCGGAACTTCGTGAAACATAATCTCTAATTTTTACGAAACTTGTTCGCACTGACACCCCCCTGAAATGATTAAAGGAAAAAAGTTTATGACTTACCGCATTTTCACTGTTCATGAAGTAACAAAAAAAAAAAGTGTGTGAAATCTTATGGGACCTAACTGCTAAGGTCATCAGTCTCTAAGCTTACACACTACTTAACGTAAATGATCCTAAGGACATACACACACACACACCCATGACCGAGTGAGGACTCGAACCTCCACCAGGACTAGCCGCACAGTCCATGACTGCAGAGCCTGAGTCGGTCGGTCATGAAGTAACTGAGCCGCATCGGAGATATCGTTTTAATAACTTATTTAGTAATAACTCTATTACCAACACATTTCTTATAGAGTATACACATACGCTGTTTAATGTAGCTGCAAAATTATGTCATTGGAGAGACATCATTAACAATGAGCTGAGTGAAAGCGAAACTGGAGAAAAAATGGCTCTGAACACTATGGGACTTAACATATGAGGTCATCAGTCCCCTAGAACTTAGAACTACTTAAACCTAACTAACCTAAGGACATGACACACATCCATTTCCGAGGCAGGATTCGAACCTGCGACCGTAGCCGTCGCGCGGTTCCAGACTGAAGCGCCTGAAACCGCTCGGTCACACAGGACGGCAAACTGTAGTGAGAAATTCGCTCGAGATACGGGTGAAGTATGTGTTCAAATATGTGCGAAATACCCTAATTATGTTTGAAATACACTGAAGCTCCAAATAAACTGGTATAGGCATCCGCATTCAAATACACAGATATGTAAACAGGCAGTATACGGCGCTGCGGTCGGCAACGCCTATACTGTATAACAAGTGTCTGGTGCAGTTGTTATATCGGTTACTGCTGCTACAATGGTAGGTTATCAAGATTTAAGCGAGTTTGAACGTAGTGTTATAGTCGGAGCACAAGCGATGGGACACAACATCTCCGAGGTAGCGATGAAATGGGGATCTTCCCGTACAACCTTTTCACGAGTGCACCGTGAATATCAGAAATCCGGTAAAACATTAAATCTCCGACGTCGTTGCAGCCGGAAAAATATCCTAAAAGAACGGGACCAACGACAACTGAAGAGAATCGTTCACCGTGACAGAAGTGCAACCCTTCCTAAATTGCTGCAGATTTCAATGCTAGGCCATCAACAAGTGTCAGCGTGCGAACCATTCAACGAAACATCATCGATATGGGCTTTCGGAGCCGAAGGCCCACTCGTGTACACTTGATGACTGCACGACACAAAGCTTCACGCCTCGCTTGGGCCGTCAACACCGACAATGGACTGTTGATGACTGGAAACATGTTGACTGGTCAGGCGAGCCTCGTTCCAAATTGCATTGAGCGGGTGGACGAGTGCGGGTACGGAGACAACCTCGTGAATGCATGGACCCTGCATGTCAGCAGGGGACTGTTAAGCTGGTGGAGGCCTGTAATAGTGTGCGGCGTGTGCAATTGGAGCGATATGGCACCCCTGATAGGTCTAGTGACGACTCTGACAGGTAACACGTACGTAAGCACCCTGTTTGGTCACCTGCATCCATTCATGCCCTTGTGCATTCCGACGCACTTGGGCAATTCCAGCAGGACAATGCGACACCCCACATGTTCAGAATTGCTACAGAGTGGCTACAGGAACTCTCTGAGTTTAAACACTTCCTTTGGCCACCAAACGCCCCAGGCAAGAACGTTATTGAGCATATCTGGGATGCCTTGCAACGTGCTGTTCAGAACAGATCTCCACCCACTCGTACTCTTACGGATTTATGGACAGCCCTGCAGGATTCATGGTGTCAGTTCCCTCCAGCACTACTTCAGACATTAGTTGAGTCCATGATACGTCGTGTTGCGGCAGTTCAGCGTGGTTGAGGGGGCCCTACACGATATTAAGCGGGTGTACCAGTTCTTTTGGCTCTTCAGTGTATGCGTGACATATACGTACGCTTGTAAAGCTACGGATAAATAGCTGCTTCTGAGCCAAAGGATCGATGTCAGCCAACTTGGTACACATGTTATTTACTGTCTGGAAATAAATACTATGGGGGTTGGAACCACCAACCTACTGGGGTGGGGGTCATGGGCAGAGAAGGATAGGGGAGAGGGAGATGGAAAGACAGAGAAGGGAAAGGAGGAGATGGACACAGATAGGGGGAGGAGTAGATGGACAGAGATGAGGAGCTGGAGACTGGAGGGAGACTGGGGGAGAAGGAAGTGGACAGATATAACGAAGAGGAAGAGAAGGACAGTGAAAGAGACGAGGAGGAGATGGATGTAGAGAATGATGAGGAGAAGATTGGCCGATGGAGGGGTGGAGGAAGAGATGGACAGATAGAGAGTAGTGGAGGTGAGGGACAAAGAGAGGTGTGGGGAGTAGGTTCAAATGGTTCAAATGGTTCATATGGCTCTGAGCACTATGGGACTTAACTTCTGAGGTCATCAGTCCCCTAGAACTTAGAACTACTTAAACCTAAATAACCTAAGGACATCACACACACCCATGCCCGAGGCAGGATTCGAACCTGCGACCGTAGCGGTCGCGCGATTCCAGACTGTAGTGCCTAGAACCGCTCGGTCACTCCGGCCGGCTGGGGAGTAGGAAAGTGACAAGTGGAGGAGGAGGAGAACAGGGAGAGGGAAAGGAGGAGAAGGACAGAGAGAGGGGGAATAAGACTGAAAAGGAGAAAGTGAAAAGGCGGAGATGGACAGAGTGAAGGAGATGAGACTGACAGAGAGAGTGGGGGAAAGAGTTCTGCAGATGTGAAGAGGTGATGGATAGAGTAAGGAGAGATAGAGAGAGAGAGAGAGAGAGAGAAGGAAGATACAAGACTGGGATAAATATATACTCAGACAACACAGGATGTTCACCTAGTGCAAAAATATTTTGTCCGCTCCCACCTACATGAGGAGATACGACTGTCGTAATAAAATATGATAAATGTTCGTTTATCCCACGCGCTGTTCGAGAGAGAAGGGGCAAAAAGTGAGAGTGGTTCTATGAACCAACTGTCAAGCACCTAAATATCAATTGCAGAGTAGTTATGTAGATGTAGATGTATCAGCAAATAATGTGAGCCGTTTCGGTAGTATCGAGGGACCCATGAAGCTTACTGTTCTTACTATCCGACTACAGCAAACAATGAAGTTCGCAATCCCTCTGTTAAATACTGATATGGAGATTTGGACTTGATAGTGAACGAAGTTGTATGATCTTGAGATCAGAAACAACAGCCATCTTCTTCCTGGCAATAAACTGGGGATGGGCAATACTTGCTCCGGCAAAGTTCGAACCAGTTAGTTCCCGGGCGGGAATCTTCATAATTAAGCGAGCACAGCACGGAAATAAGTTACCAATTTCATGAATTCTGAATATGTGTGTGAACTACACTTACACTTCTAACCCTGAAAATTTCCTTTCTCAGGTAAGGCTCTTATCGGCAGAGCTTTCCTGGAAAGAATTACGACTCACCCTCAAAGCTTTAGTTCAGCCAGTACCTCTCTCCAATTTTCCGTAACTAGTTCTCCTGGAAGAAAGCATAGCCACAGCCCATAGAACTTTTTCCAGAATGAATCTTTTCCTCTGCAGCGGAGGGTGCGCTGCTTTGAAACTTCCCGTCAGATGAAAACCGTATGCTGGGCCATTACTTGGGCCTGGAACTTTCTTTCGATCTCTAGCGTGCCACGAAGTTTCAAAGCCGCTCCAGAGTCATTCTGGAGAAAATCTCCAAGGGTAAGGATGAGCCATTTCTGCGCGATACTCTTTTTTATACATTCTACATTATTCATCCATCAACAATTACAATGTTTAGCCTTTAAGAGTTACACTGTTTTGCCATCAACAATTAAAAAATAAACATTTATTTTTGGCAATATATTTACCAGTTCAGTTCAGTACCTCGTCATTTGTAATCCGATGCACCTATCTAATTTCAGCGTCCTTCTGTAGAGCCACAATTCAGAAGCACGTGTTTTCTTCTTATCTGAACTGTTTATCGCTCACATATAACTTCTGTTAACTTCTGCTAGTAGAAATCCTTGGGTAACAGAAGAAATATTGAATTTAATTGATGAAAGGAGAAAATACAAAAATGCAGTAAATGAAGCAGGCAAAAAGGAATACAAACGTCTCAAAAATGAGATCGACAGGAAGTGCAAAATGGCTAAGCAGGGATGGCTAGAGGACAAATGTAAGGATGTAGAGGCTTATCGCAATAAGGGGAAGATAGATACTGTCTACAGGAAAATTAAAGAGACATTTGGAGAAAAGAGAAACCACTTGTATGAATATCAAGAGCTCAGATGGAAACCCAGTTCTAAGGAAAGAAGGGAAAGCAGAAAGGTGGAAGGAGTATATAGAGGGTCTATACAGGAGCGATGTACTTGAGGACAATATTATGGAAATGGAAGAGGATGTAGATGAAGATGAAATGGGAGATACGATACTGCGTGAAGAGTTTGACAGAGCACTGAAGTACCTAAGTCGAAACAAGGCCCCGAGAGTAGACAACATTCCATTAGAACTACTGACGGCCTTGGGAGAGCCAGTCCTGACAAAACTCTACCATCTGGTGAGCAAGATGTATGAGACAGGCGAAATACCCTCAGACTTCTAGAAGAATATAATAATTCCAATCCCAAAGAAAGCAGGTGTTGACATATGTGAAAATTACCGAACTATCAGTTTAATAAGTCATAGCTGCAAAATACTAACACGAATTCTTTACAGACGAATGGAAAAACTGGTAGAAGCCTACCTCGGGGAAGATCAGTTTGGATTCCGTAGAAATATTGGAACACGTGAGGCAATACTGACCCTACGACTTATCTTAGAAGCTAGATTAAGGAAAGGCAAACCTACGCTTCTAGCATTTGTAGACTTAGAGAAAGCTTTTGGCAATGGTGACTGGAATACTCTCTTTCAAATTCTGAAGTTGGCGAGGGTAAAATACAGGGAGCGAAAGTCTATTTACAATTTGTACAGAAACCAGATGGCAGTTATAAGAGTCGAGGGGTATGAAAGGGAAACAGTGGTTGGGAAGGGAGTGAGACAGGGTTGTAACCTATCCCCGATGTTATTCAATCTGTATATTGAGCAAGCAGTGAAGGAAACAAAAGAAAAATTCGGAGTAGGTATTAAAATCCATGGTGAAGAAATAAAAACTTTGAGGTTTGCCGATGACATTGTAATTCTGTCAGAGACAGCAAAGGACTTGCAAGAGCAGTTGAAAGGAATGGACAGTGTCATGAAAGGAGGATATAAGATGAACATCAACAAAAGCAAAACGAGGATAATGGAATGTAGTCGAATTAAGTCGGGTGATGCTGAGGGAATTAGATTAGGAAATGAGACACTTAAGTAGTAAAGGAGTTTTGCTATGTGGGGAGCAAAATAACTGATGATAGTCGAAGTAGAGAGGATATCTAATGTAGACTGGCAATGGTAAGGAAACCGTTCCTGAAGAAGAGAAATTTGTTAACATCGTGTATTGATTTAAGTGTCAGGAAATTGTTTCCGAAAGTATTTGTATGGAGTGGTGCCATGTATGGAAGTGAAACATGGACGATAAATAGTTTGGACAAGAAGAGAATAGAAGCTTTCGAAATGTGGTGCTACAGAAGAATGTTGAAGATAAGGTGGGTAGATCACATCACTAATGAGGAGGTATTGAATAGGATTGGGGAGAAGATAAGTTTGTGGCACAACTTGACTAGAAGAAGGGATCGGTTGGTAGGACATGTCCTGAGGCATCAAGGGATCACAAATTTAGCATTGGAGGGCAGTGTGGAGGGTAAAAATCGTAGAGGGAGACCAAGAGATTAATACACTAAGCAGATTCAGAAGGATGTAGGTTGCAGTAGGTACTGGGAGATGAAGAAGCTTGCAGAGGATAGAGTAGCATGGAGAGCTGCATCAAACCAGTCTCAGGCCTGAAGACCACAACAACATAACTTCTGTAGAAGGCTATATACCATACAAATACACTGCCTGACAAAGAAAGTGAAACACCCAGAAGGGTAGGAGAAAACGAAATGAAATTTCACAGGTTGAGACGGGATGTGATGTTATTTCACTGATTACAAAATGGAGTGAAATTTACAAGTAGCTTGGTAATATGAGCCCAGTTATCAGCATGACGTTGCAACCTATCAGTCCACATAATGCATGGACTGATGCGGTTTGGTGGCTTCTCATAAAGCCGTTGAATCCTCTCCTGAAGCAAGCTGGCCCACTGTTGCTGTAATTGGTCCCTGATATATCCCGAATATGACACTGGGATAAAGCTAACAGCAGAGCTGGTCTCACACATGAACCAACAGGGACAGATCTGGACCGCCACGGCAGTAGCTCAGCAGCATGCAGATAGTTCACGGAGACAAATGCCTTGTATGGACAATCATTGACCTATTGAAAATTGGCTCCGTGATACCGCCCCATCAGCGGTAAAACATGAGGATTCAGGATGTTCGTTACGTACCTTTGTGCCGTCATTTTTCCCTCAGTCACTACCAGCCGTCACCTGAAGCTATACGCGATGGCTTCCCACATGATGACGCCAGGAGTAACATGGCTGTCTCCTCAAAGCACTGGAAGAATCGGACCTCTTTCCAGTTCGCCATCATATTCGCCGACGATAGTCATCGGGGGTAGTGCATAATCGCGATTCATCGCTAAACACAATACGGCGTCAATCAGTCCATGCTTCCTGGTCACGACGCCATTCCAAACGCACCCATTTGCATTGTGGTGTTAACGGCAGCCTACGCACGAGACGGTAATTCCCTTGTCTGGGTGCAAGCTACCCACGAATGCTACGGGACGATACAGAATGTTGCAGGGAATCCACTACTTATCCTCTGATGGAAGGGACAGATGTGTAGGTGTTACGATGTGGCTGGTCCACAACACGACGATCCTCCCTTGCGGTCTTCAGATGTGGATGAGAGGAACGTTGACGACGACTTTGCCTGCCGTCACGGTCCCACGCAGTCGAACATCAGGCCACTGTCAGATCCGACTGCCCCACAAATTTGGATATTGGACGGTTCGATCAGCCGACAAAATGGAGTCCCACAGTGAGGTCACCTTCAAACTCTGTCAGGCGTCGATAATATTGTCTCATACGAGTGCGCGGCCTCTCCGCCTGCTTCACAGTGTTCTTTCAACATCTGTCCGCCCCGATAGCTGAGTGGGAAGCCGGCACGGTAGCTCAGCGTGTTCAGTCAGAGAGCTGGTTGGTCTCCGTAATAAAAAAAACTGAGTTGACGGATAACAAACTTGAACGCCCGCAACGACCAAACACAACGACCAACGACCAACAACGAACAAAATGAAAAAAAAGGGGAAAAAGTGGTCAGCATGACGGATTGCCGTCCTACGGGCTCGGGTTCGATTCCCGGCTGTGTCGGGGATTTTCTCCACTCAGGGACTGGGTGTTGTGTTGTCTTCATCATCATATCATCCCCAACCGGCCCGCAGGTCGCCCAGTGTGGCGTCGAACGTAATAAGACCTGCACCAAAGTGGCCGGACCTGCCCCGCAAGGGGCCTCCCGGTCAACGACGCCAAACGCTCATTTCCATTTCCTTTCTTTTCAACATATGACGTTCTCGCCCAGTGTATACTCTGCCAGGAGTGGTAACAACACTAAGCACGAACAACATTAATGCACTGTGGAGACCGTTTTACCCGTCACAGAGAACTCCAGTTCAAATCATTTACATATCCACTGATGGTGTGTATGTGTGTGAAGTTACAACGACATCCGGCCATGCCTTCTGCGTGTTTCACTTTTTCTGTCAGGCAATGTAAAAATTACTTACCAATAAAAAAATATTTTCCCACTTGTAGCACAAGAGAAAAAGCTTCGTAATATCTGAATATAGAAGTAATAATTAATTTTTCTGTACAACGAGTTTCCAAAAACATCTACAACTCTTTGAGATACAAACAATTATATTAATGCCAATATGTTTTTTGCAAATTGGTTTCATTCAATAAATATTTTAATTAATCAGTGAAATAGTGATTATATCTTCTCTATAGGTCTGCGATCAGATTTTAAAATTGCTAAGTGAAACAAATATTTTCTGAAATGTAAGAACTGCCTTATCATTCTATAGACCAATAGTGCTTGTTCCAGGATTGCTAGTTTCACAAATTATACAGCAGAGCGTCTGTGAGGATAGTAAATTAGGCGAGAATTATTTGGCAGCAGTGAATCTGCGAGGACGAGTCTTGCATCTGCCTAGAAAGCTCAGCATACAAGAGAATTAGCCTTGAATGCCTAGATTCCAGAATGGAGTTCCGATCTGGCAGCCAGTTTTTATCAGCCAGGAAGTCACGTTCATCATTGTGGTGACATCCGGAGAGTAAGATCCCGTAGTAAAAGTACCATCCCATGACAGAAGCACAAACTGAGGACGGCTGCAGCGAGACGCAGCCACGAATGACAAGTCGACGAAGACACGCCCTCTAGAGGTTCCGTACGCCGCCGCTGCTGGAAGTCTACTTTCGTCAGAGCGCAGAGCTGCTCGCCCCACTCTGATAGCAGACTCATCATAGTTCAGATCCAGGAGCGAGCTAGTATTATTACTCAGATCTGTGTGCCGAAGGTCACAGTTAAATGCAATGTGATGTTTGACTGTCATTCAGTACTATTCAAGTAATAAACAGTTATTATTGCCGGCCAGTGTGGCCGAGCAGTTCTAGGCGCTTCAGTCTGGAACCGCGCGACCGCTACGGTCGCAGGTTCGCATCCTGCCTCGGGCATGTATGTGTGTTACGTCCTTAGCTTAGTAAGGTTTAAGTAGTTCTAAGTTCTAGCGGACTGATGACCTCAGATATTAAGTCCCATAGTACTCAGATCCATTTGAACCATTTGAACAGTTATTATTGCGCTCAGCGACATTACTAAATACACAGGGTTGTCAGAAACAGTCTTAAAGGCTTCTAATAATGTTGTAGGGATAGAGCTTGCTGACAAATAATTGTTAAAAAATTGCTACGTTGTACCGTTTACGAGTTTATTAACACTTAAGTTAGCCAATCAGGCCGTCACACTCAAATTCAAGCGGCCCGTCAGACTGTATCGCCAAACGTGTTCTTCGTCTCGTTTCCTAGAACCGAAATACAGAGCGATATAAAAATTGGACATAGGACGGTAGTAAGTATAGAACCCGAGCCAAACACTGAGCAATCTCGCGCGCTATCATCTACGCCACGAGAACAACTGACAATAACTGCATCTGGCCGGCCGCTTGACGTAGCGCGCGCAACTGACTGATTGGCTAACTTCAATGTTAATTAACTCGGAAACGGCGCCAAGTACTGAATTTTTTTCTTAACAGTTATTTCTCAGCACAACCTACCGTGCAACATCTTTACAAGCTTTTCAGACTGTTGCTGAGCGTCTTGTACAATGCCGTCAATTATGTGAATACGGATTTCATCCAAGTTAATTATTCGTAGGTTAAAGAGCTTTGCTAAACGGAACTAATATTTTTTGTACGTGTTGTAGCAATCGCTCGACTTCCTCCAGAAGTAAAACTATCGAACTGTCATCTAGGTTGCTACGACATATGAAAAAAAATTTACCATGCCTGTGATGTTGTTATGTCTTTTACTGTGAAGTTTACTTGCTTGATCTGGCACCGCAGAGTTTAGTGTTTGCTCACCTATATTTTTAGAAATTATGTGTTACTAGTACACCTAGAGACTTCGTTGACTCAGTCCTGAATATTTCCTGTTATTCTGCGTATTACGTATCTACGAGAATTAGTAAATATTATATTATACATTAGAAATGTGATGAGCGGAATACGTGTAACTACAAGATGTGACCGTTGTCTAACCTTGGTGTTATACATTTTCAGTACACACTAATAGGGCTGTAAATGTGCAGGGGTGAGAGTAAAATAATCAAGCGCGAAATTCCAGTCACGAAAGCCCGTTGCAAAATTGTGTTATCTTCTACTCAGTTCTCGTTGCGGCGCTTTTAATTTGAAATTAGGGTGCAGCGTCTGTTCAATTCAGTATAGGGTTCAAGTTAATTTGAAAATGAAACCCATAATCAAAATGGTTCAAATGGCTCTGAGCACTATGGGACTCAACTGCTGTGGTCATCAATCCCCTAGACTTAGAACTACTTAAACCTAACTAACCTAAGGACATCACACACATCCATGCTCGAGGCAGGATTCGAACCTGCGACCGTAGCAGTCGCACGGTTCCGGACTGCGCGCCTAGAACCGCGAAAACCCATAATCAAACTGCGTCGAAGACCAGTATATAATCAATGCTGAGTAATGTATAGAGCAAAACTGCGACCTTCCAACGGTGTACTGTGTCATGTTGAAAACACCCTTTTTTATAATGTCGCCTTTTCTTGCAGAAATTTGCATCCAGAAATAAGATAATATACAAGGAAATGTAAAAAAAAAGTTTTCTAATATGTATTTTGTAACTGTGCTGTATTACATAATGTCGAGGTGCAGTACATGCGTGTTTTCGGGGGTTGCAGCGGTGGACCACAACCTTTGAGCCCGCAGTCCAGAGACGTTACAGCCTACCGTAGCTGGCCGCTGAGTGCGAAGCCGACTGCCTCCAACAACAATATTAAATTGTTAAAAGGAATGGTGGCGTTGTTCATTTCTCAAAATTAACGCTTCCCATCATGTGGTATAGGTAGGCAGTATCGCTTCAACCGGTACGAGAAGTCGGTTCAAGTCTTGAAGGGATAGTCTTGGGTAGGCTAGTTGTCGGGAGCGAGCTATTGTGTGGGGAAGTCGTAATTGGGAGAGACTGCCGACAATACATGCTGCTTCGAGTATCCTGCCAACATAAATTTGGGAGGATTTGGTTTACTAGTTTTATGGATGACCAGCTAGGATTCGCCTTACGATTTATGTGATACAGGGAGATCTTTGCTTGTGAGATTGCGAGTCTGACGGGCCTGCGTAATTATTTATTGGCATTGAGGTATATTAAGAGGCTATAAGAAACAAGAGTTATTGATTGTGGTTATGCGTTTTGGGTTCTGAAAGCATACTCAGAGGGAACTGAATTGTGGTTTTCTGTTGTTGAGTGGCGCACTCTTAGAGGATAAATTTGTGGATGTTTATTGGTCGTGTATTGTTAGGTTTTGGGCTTTGAGTGAAGAAATGACTCATGAGCGTTTTATTTAAGGTGAAAGATCCTAGCATTTCAAAGTGAAAGGTTATCTTGTTTCTATAGCGATGATTTACCTGTGAGTTAGTGAAGATCTCCCCTGACATAGTTAAAGAAAGGGGACGACTTTCGAAGGAGCCATCATAAAAGGCATGTATTTAGTAAAGCTATTACGTTTGATTAACAGTGCCGAGTGACCATTTCAAATAGGGATTTTTAGTGGGGCGCGTGTTGCCAACATCTGAAGAGGTTTTAATTTGATATAATTATTTAATTGCATGGACTAAAGTGGAGGCGGCACCTATGCTACTTGTTTGTCCTTCATCTTAATGTTTACTGTACGTCAGTGGGGACTTATACTTTTTCTGGGTCTCGTACCCTTAAGACGAACTGGCTGAACTGAATTTTGAAATAAAAGAGAGAAAATAAAGGCAAGGTATTGAAAAGAAAATTTGCCTTACAATTTAAAAATACGTCACCCTTCGCCTACCTGTTTTACGGAAACAAGCTTATAAGTGTTGAGCAACAGCATGTTGAAAATGTCTGTCAAGTGCTACAAAGAGATTGAATATGCTACAGATAGACATAATTGCAATAAAGCTGACACAAAGATTTATAATTTTATTACGAGTATCGAAATTGGAATAGAAAGATATTTTTTATTAAAAGATATATACTTCCAAATTAATACTGCAAACTGACTACATACGGCAAAAACAGAAAAGATAAATGAAATCAGATTATTAGCTTAAAAGAAAAATAAAATAAAGCCGCTACAGGTGGTAAATTATCTCGCTGACTTGGCTTGTCGCTTAATCTCTGATACTGTGATAAATTTACAGCACAAAAGAGCGTAATTTTCGCTGGACTGAATTTCCATTAATAAAAGGATTACGTAAGTAATTTTTTGCTACCGAAATTGATGTGATATTGACGAGTTAAAGGTTTTATTTTTGATATCTATTCCTACATTAATTTTGAATGGGATTAGTGTGAATATATTTTCTGTAATACATTGGTACAAGTCTGCGATATATACTTCGTGCAGTGCGATAGGCTTTAAAAGCATTTAAGTTTTTTACCACAGTGAAATGAACTCCAGTATTGTTAAACAGATAACTTAGCTTTACCACATTACCCTAACCATACAGCTAATTGTTATTACTTTTGAGTACTGTTATCTATTCTATTGAAATTCACGAGTACGTATGCGCATTCCATTAAGAAGTAGGGAATCTTGTGATAAATCTTAGATGCTGTAAACCCAAACTGTAGTTACACGTGTAATATCTCTTTCGTAATCTAGAACCAGTATTCAGGTGCTATAGCAAACAAGGACTAGTCAAACTGAAGAGTAACGTTAACAAGGTGCATCAGACGTCTACCTTAGAGTGACAGGCCAACTGAACGCCATTGTTTATCCAACGTTACTTAAATTAAATTACAAATCGGACTTGATTATCAAAGTGACATGGTGCAACGGGCTCCACGTTTGGTTGCGATGCAGGAACCTCACGGGTACTGCACACTGCCGATTGATTCCTAATGATAAGTGCTTAGCAAAGTGCAGAATTTAATACTCGTCTCAATGAAGAAAATGGAAGAAAAACGAAAACAATATCAAGTTTTTCCTATATTGTTATTCCGTTTTCCGAGGAGCTGACGAGCTCTTCCGCCAAACGTTTCGCGTTGTTGATAAAGTTTTAATTATCTATTAAGTAAAGTATATTTTAAAGTATACATTACTGAACATTTCTAATGATTAAAAAATTGGATGATTTTGCACAGCAGCTAAGATGTAATTATTGATGATGATATTGATGCTGATATGATATAATGGAGACGCTGATGTTTCATGAATGCTACCATGTTTATAAGGGAGGTAGAATGATGTGCACTGAAATGGAACCCCAGTGGAACCACAGGAATCAACTAACAGACACTAAGGGAATGCAAGGAATAAGAACGAGGCAGAAGAATGTGTTGAGGAGGACTGTTGTAGACTGGGGTTGGATGAAAGCGTGTATCTCAGGAAGGATTTCGTTGTTGGGAGTTGGGAGTTGGTCGAACTGCCGACCGAAGGAAAGTCAAGAAAGGAGCTACTGACATAAATTGAGGGCTAAATATAGTGTTCTGAATATACAAAATTGCAATACGGAGAAATATTCCTACACGGTTAGTAATCCATTGTGTGAAGAATCTAGAGAAGCTATCACTGCCGGCTTGCCAATTGTAATAATTATCATGTACGGGGTACAAGAAAATTGAATCGTGTGACATTACTGAGTACTAGAATTTGCCCTAACAGCATTTTTCGTTACCAAATCCTGCTCGAAAGCCCTAAACCGACTGTAAACGCTCTTAGAATATTACGTTCCACCTATTTTAATAGCTCGTTACCAAATCCTGCTCGAAAGCCCTAAACCGACTGTAAACGCTCTTAGAATATTACGTTCCGCCTATTTTAATAGCTATCAATGACACTCATCTGTAAATTACGTGTGCAGCCACTGGAACCATCAGAGGGTGACTGTACTAGACTCACTGCGTTGTAGCTGTACGCACACTACTAGTAAGCCTGGTGTTGTGTGTGGTAATTGAGTGCACGTAATAACGGCAGACATGAGTAGGCGGAAGCCAGTTAATCCTGTGAACGTTGTTAACCAGCTGCAACAAAAACTATGTAGAATTTATGTACTGGGTAATGAAGACGTAATTGGAGTGGCGGATTGGTAATTTTCACGCATATTACACATCATAAATACGACGGGAACTTAACAAATGTTCATAGTAACACATAGTGTCCGTAAGTCTCACGGCGGACAAGAAACAGTGCTAATAAGTATTATCAAAATATGACCGAAGGAGCAAAAATTATTTCATAAAAACAGCGCATGCATACCAGGGTTCCACCAGCTCTGAGGCACCATATGTAGCAACTGAAAGGAGTACAACTCAACAGGCAAAGCCAGTGACCAACAGATTAATAAAAATTTCCTTGAAATGTACAAATAAGTTCTACACAGTAATTAATGCAACATATGCCCATCAACCAAGAAAATAAAATATACGCAGAAAAAATACATTATTGGCCATTAAAATTGTTACACCACGAAGATGAAGTGCTACAGACGTGAAATTTAACCGACAGGAAGAAGATGCTGTGATATGCAAATGATTAACTTTTCAGAGCATTCACACAAGGTTGGCGCCGGTGGCGACACCTACAACGTGCTGACATGAGGAAAGTTTCCAACCGATTTCTCATACACAAACAGCAGTTGACCGGCGTTGCCTGGTGAAACGTTGTTGTGATGCCTCGTGTAAGGAGGAGAAATGCGTACCATCACGTTTCCGACTTTGATAAAGGTCGGATTGTAGCCTATCGCAATTGCGGTTTCTCGTATCGCGACATGGCTGCTCGCGTTGAACGAGATCCAATGACTCTTAGCAGAATATGGAATCGGTGGGTTGAGGAGGGTAGTACGGAACGCCGTGCTGGGTCCCAACGGCCTCATATCACTAGCAGTCGAGATGACAGGCATCTTATCCGCATGGCTGTAACGGATCGTGCAGCCACGTCTCGATCCGTGAGTCAACAGATGGGGACATTTGCAAGAGCCGGCCGCGGTGGTCTCGCGGTTCTCTCCGGAACCGCGCGACTGCTACGGTCGCAGGTTCGAATCCTGCCTCGGGCATGGATGTGTCTGATGTCCTTAGGTTAGTTAGGTTTAAGTAGTTCTAAGTTCTAGGGGACTGATGACCACAGCTGTTAAGTCCCATAGTGCTCAGAGCCATTTGAACCATTTGCAAGACAACAACCATCTGCACGAACAGTTCGACGACGTTTGCAGCAGCATGGACTACCAGCTCGGAGATCAAGGCTGCGGTTACCCTTGACGCTGCATCACAGACAGGAGCGCCTGCGATGGTGTACTCAACGACGAACCTTGGTGCACGAATCACAAAACGTCATTTTTTCGGATGAATCCAGGTTATGTGTACAGCATCATGATGCTCGCAACCGTGTTTGGCGACATCGCGGTGAACGCATTTTGGAAGCGTGTGTTCGTCATCGCCATACTGGCGTATCACCCGGCGTGATGCTATGGGGTGCCATTGGTTACACGTCTCGGTCACCTATTGTTCGCACTGACGGGACTTTCAACATTACGACCCGTGGCTCTACCCTTCATTCGATCCCTGCGAAACCCTACATTTCAGCAGGATAATTCACGACCGCATGTTGCTGGTCCTGTACGGGCCTTTCTCGATACAGAAAATGTTCGATTGCTGCCCTGGCCAGCACATTCTCCAGATCTGTCACCAATTGAAAACGTCTGGTCAATGGTGGCCGAGCAACTGGCTCGTCACAATACGCCAGTCACTACTCTTGATGAACTGTGCAATCGTGTTGAAGCTGCATGGGTAGCTGTATCTGTACACACCATCCAAGCTCTGTTTGACTCAATGCCCAGGCGTATCAAGGCCGTTATTACGGCCAGAGGTGGTTGTTGTGGGTACTGATTTCTCAGGATCTCTGCACCCAAATTGCGTGAAAATGTAGTCACATGTCAGTTCTAGTATATTTGTCCAATGAATACCCGTTTATCAGCTGAATTTCTTCTTGGTGTAGCAATTTTGATGGCCAGTAGTGTAAATACACTCCCTAGCAAAAAAAGTGAAGCACCCAGAAGGCGAGGAAGAAACGAAATGAACTTTTACGGGTCAATAGTGTATACGATGTAATTTCGGTGATTAAAAAAATACTTAAATTTACAAAGAACTCCGTAGTATAAGCTCACTTATCAGTATGGCACTGCACTCCCTCTGGCCTGGACGAGCGTACTTATTTTGTTGGGAAGTGTGTCATGAAGCAGTTGTGTCCTCTTCTGGAGCAAGGCGGTCCATTATTGTTGCAATTGGCCGTTAATATCCTGATGCTGGCACTGAGACTGAGTTGACAGCAGAACTGCTACCACACATGTTCCATCGTGGCAGATCTGGGAATCTGGATGGCCACGAGAGCACCTTAACATTACTCGGGCAGTTCATAGAGACACGGGCCATTACGTAAATAACGGGCCGCTGATCTGCGTGCGCGGTGATGGTGCCCGACAGCGACGCAGATGGGTTCCACAGGATTTACGTCGGGCGAACTTGGTCGATGAGCCATCAATGTGAGTTCACTGTAATACTCCTCAAAGAACTGTAACACGGTTCTGGCTCCGAGACACGGACAATTATACTGCTGAAAGACGAGATCACCGTCGGGGATGACATGAAACACAAAGGGATGCGAGGGGTTCGCAGCTATGAGTGTGTCTTCGATTACTACCACAGGTCCCATGATAGCGTAGGAGAATGTCTTCTGTAGAATAATACTGCTCCCACCAGCCTGCATCCGTGGCGCGGTGCACGTTTGGAGCAGCCGTTCACCTGGATGACGGCGTTTGTGGAGACGACCATCAACCTAGTATAGCAAAAATGTGATTCACCCGAAGAGATGACACGTTTCAATTAATTGACAGTCGAATCCCGATGGTCCAGAGCCCACTACAATTGCAATTAACGATGTCGTTGGATCAACATGCAAAGACGTAGGGGTGGTCTTCTGCGGAGCTACGTGTTCAACAATGTACGATGAACAGTGTGCTCCGTAACATTTGTCCGTGTACCAGCACTGTTTTTTTCAGTAGAGATGCCACAGATCACCGTCTGTCCTACTTTACAGAGCAGACAGGCTTCCGAACGCCACGTTCTGTGAAGAGTCGTGGACGTCCAACCATTTAGCGCCTAGTTGTAGTTTCACTGTCCTTCTTCCTCTTTCTGTAGATGCCCACATCAGTAGCACGTGAACATTCGACCAGCTTCGCCGTTTTCGAGATACTCGTTCACAGGTTCTGCGTAAGAATAAAATGTCTTCAACAAATGAGAGCTGAAAGATGTGACTAATGAAAAAATTCATACAAGTACACGCAATTGGTGGATGTGTAAATCCTTAGAGTTAAACTTCTCTGTGTCAGGTAGAAATGGCCACCAGAATGCATTAGTTTTGTTCGTGTTTATTGTTGGTACCAGGTGTTGTAAGGTATATAAGACGGATTTTTTTTTATTTTACAACTCGATTACATTAATTTTTTAAAATGATCGGTTTTTGTTTAATATGAACCCCACTCAGATCTGTAGGCAAAAGTACAGTAATTAATCAAAAATTAATCTAAGGAATATTTAATGTTATCACACCGTAGTAGCAGTGAACATCAATTACACCTGAATGTACCAGACTGTATAGCCTACAAGAATAATTCACGCATCCATCAGCAAAAATTTACATGTTACGGAACAGAATAAAATAGTGCTCTTGTAGAATCCACGTTATTAATATAGCCCGTAATGCTACTGCCAATAGGTGGTGCCTGGTTCATTTGTCGCATTTGTCTGTTGTCTATAAATCTTTGGCTGGTTCATGTTGAATTGAAACCAGCCGTTTTAAAAAAATTAATGCAATCAAGAAAAACAATAAAAATTTGTTTTAAAACCAGTTGCTGCTGATTTTCTCCAAGGACATTACTTCACTTTTTTCATAGGGTATATAAGGGCCGTGAACGGAGTCAGATGTTGAGTGACCACTATGAAGGACACGGAGATACCGCGTACACATATGAGACAGCGTTATCAGCACTTGCCAGTTTGCGAGGTGGCTGACTGTGTGTCTCCATTTCGCCTGATAGTCGTATTATGTAATATGAAGATTTTTCAGGCGCTCGGATGTGACTGGCCCGACGTTCGACCGCCTGGAAACGTCGTAGTCGTGGTTCAAATGGCTCTGAGCACTATGGGACTTAACATCTATGGTCATCAGTACCCTAGAACTTAGAACTACTTAAACCTAACTAACCTAAGGACATCACACAACACCCAGTCATCACGAGGCAGAGAAAATACCTGACCCCGCCGGGAATCGAACGCAGGAACCCGGGCGTGGGAAGCGAGAACGCTACCACACGACCGTAGTCGTGGTCAATATTTCGGTCGATCAAGTCTGACCAAGCACGTCATAACCCCTTCACATCTGCGCCTACCGTGAACAGATAATAGACACCCGGCAACATTATGAGACATCTCACACCAGTGATCGGAGACTAGCATCAGCCGGACTAAGGAATAACCGCCCCATCCGTAGCGTGCCATTAACACCATAACACTAAAATCTGTGATTGGAGTGGTCCTGGGAAGCATGGATCGCTGATGACTGGCGTCGCATTGTGTTAAACGATGAATCTCGGTTCTGTGCTACCCCACACGACCATTGTCAGCGTGTATGGAGGCGACATGAGAAGAGGTATGTAAATTGAACGTGGAGAGGGGAAGAATGGAAAGGAAGGGGATCACCGCTGTCAGCTGCATCGTGACATTATGAGGAATGTGCGTCGACGAATAAAGATACGTACCGGCCAGGGATTCGAACCCGGGATCTCCTGCTTACTAGGCAGGTGTGTTAACCACTGCGCCATCTGGGACACAGCGTTATCGCTCCTGCGCAGACTATCTCGGCAAGCCCCACGGCTGACCCACATTCCCATCAAGCGAGGAGGTTTGACGTATTTGTACATCCTCACGGATGAAGATGGATCCATTACCCAGATAGGCCAATCAAATTGTATAAATGCGTGGTGTCTCTTCTTTCGGACATGTCCGAAGGAACAGACACCAACCAAGAGATGAAAGCTGCAAAGGGTAAACAAAAGCAATCTGGAATTGGTGAGCAACTTAAGGTGCGTGATGTACCGTGTAGGCTGAGGTCACGTAAGTAAGTTGTATAATTGTAATTTGTTGGTTTATCTTTTTTGGTTTAGTATATCAGGGGGTATGTATTTTTATTGCCATAGGGATGTTTGTTGTTGTTAGTTTTTCATAGCATTATTACTGATGTTGTTTATTTGTTGATTTGCGTTCTCGGAGGGAGGGAGGTTGTGACAGTAATTTTTACAATGAAATGAACACCCTTAGCTGCTTATAGGCGTTGACATACGTCAACGGGGACAGATGAAAATGTGTGCCCCGACCGGCACTCGAACCCGGGATCTCCTGCTTACATGGCAGACGCTCTATCCATCTTTTTTTTCCAATCTCATTTTGCTCGCTTTTGTTCGTTGCATCTGCTCGGGGCGGACGTCGGAAGACATCAGTTTAAGTTCGTTGATGATCGATTAACTCAGTTTTTTTATTACAGAGGGCACGTAACCCTCTGACCGAACACGCTGAGCTACCGTGCCGGCTGTCCGTCTCAGCCACCGAGGATTTATCTCTGGCACGCCTCCCGCGAAACTCACATTCTCAACGTATTGTCCCCCACTACATTCGTAGTGCCCCCGCCCATTACACTCATTACTCGCGGCGCGCTGCCGATTCCCGTAAGCTTCTGTTTGACATTCGCACTGAAGAAGAAGAAGATGATCAAGTGGCCGGTGAACCTTAACTATATATATACTAAGATGGTATCTGTTCTTTCGGTCAGGCGCGCTATCACCTGTGTCATCGGTGGCTCAGATGCGGAGAGGCAACTCAAATGAGCGAGCACGGTAGCTCAGCGTGTTCGGTCAGAGGGTTTAGCTACCCTCTGTAATAAAGAACTGAGTGAACGGATCAACGAACAACCTGAACGAGTGTCATCCGACGTCCGCCACGAGCAAAGTCAACGAACAAAATGAGATTAAAAAAAAAAAAAAAAAAAAAAAAAAATGGATAGAGCGTCTGCCATGTAAGCAGGAGATCCCGAGTTCGAGTCCCGGTCGGAGTCCCGTAGACGTATGTCAACGCCTATAAGCAGCTAAGGGTTTTCATTTCATTGTAATTTCATTCTAACGAGCTGCATGGTCACCGAAGGTATCTGTTCTTTCGGACATGTCCGAAAGAACAGATACCATCTTAGTATATGTAGAGTAATTTTTGCCCAAGTACTGACTGATATATGACATGTGAAGCGAATTTGTTCTGGGAAGAGTTGTGGGAAGAAGCTCCTGCTGGCCCGACCGACCGAGGTAGCGCAGTGGTTAGCACACTGGACTCGCATTCGGGAGGACGACGGTTCAATCCCACGTGCGGCCATCCTGATTTAGGTTTTTCGTGATTTCCCTAAAATCCCTGCAGGCAAATGCCAGGATGGTTCTTATCAAAGGGCACGGCCGACTTCCTTGCCCATCCTTCCCTAATCCGATGAGACCAATGACCTCGCTGTCTGGTCTCCTTCCCCATAACAACCCAACCCAACCCCAACCCAGCACGAACGTACTGCCACAGGGTGGGTGCACATTGAATACACTCTGTAATCACACCGGAAACTGTATGGTTGAACTGCTGGGAAGGAGGCAGACCGGTTTGGTTGAAGAAACTTGATCTTGGGGAAAGCGGAATGATCATTCATGGCACGACCTTAAGGTAGTAGGGGCGGATTTTCGTCTTCCGGCTACGCTTACAGGCTCAACTGTTATGACATTGTCACGGAATACGTTGTATTAGCCAGCAGGATCTCTGATGGTATTACCCGTTCAAAGTTAAACGTATTTAAATGACATACTCAATTCAGAACTACTGCAGTCCTTGGACAGATTAATAGAGTCCAAACAAGGGGGAATTTCGATGGAACAATTGTGGCAGCATGTACGCCATTTCCGGAAAGAACAGGGGCACAAAGTATTAGTGGTGATCGTATCGGCCACCAGTTGTGGCGTGTTTCTAGCAGGCTTTTGCGTACTGTATTTCTGGGTAAGACGCAAGAGGGCACATGCTGTGGCCGTCCCAACACACCAATTTCCAATAGAATGGTTTATCGGCACTGGTCGTGGAAGCAATTAGTTTTAAGGTCTTAATTAGTGCTTAAGGGTATCACAAGGGGTACACGGTAGTAGTACAGAGTGAGCGTAGGTCCTGTATGGTGAATTCGAGAGATTGTCCTCAGTATGTAAATTATTAGAGTTAAGGTAGTTGCGAAGGAGCACGATGTTAAAGATTCGGGATGAATCTTCTCGGAAGGGAGGTGGTATGCTCCATCACGAATAAGTACAGGCGTGGATTTGGGAAATATTTGTAAATTTTGCGCAGGTATGACTGGAAGGTAGTAGTTAAACGACCGATTGGCGCATTGGATGGCAGGTGCTGGCGATGTTGATATTTTGCAAACGATTCTGCAGGCGAGAAGCCACTGTCCAGCCGACACTGTATACAAGTGTGAAGTAATCAGGGAAGCATAGGGCACTAACGTGCTATGGAGCACCCATATGTTGCAGTTATAACAGCGCCTAGAGACCTGTGTGTAGGGGCGAAGCGGCCTGACGAAAGATGATGTTGTAATTATTAAAGAGCACTCCACTTGTCCCCTCCAGACGAACTACGTCAAAGGCGTAGGGGAAAAAAAAGTATAAATAAGTGAGACCAAAGGCTCAAATCAAACAATCGTGTCGCCCTTCTGTCCGCGTCTAGAACCGTAGAGAATGACTTTTTTTTAAGCTGAAGGTCAAGCTCGACGACCTCTGGTGATGGATATCGGCGGCCAATCGGCCCTTTGAAGCTATCCCCAAACTCCACTGCACGGACACGTCATAACTGCGGCGGGGCGCGCCGCACTTTGGAGCTGCACCGTCGCGAGGAGTGCGAGAGGGCTACTGCCTCGGCTCTATGGGGGGCATTGTCCGGCGGACTGCAACCTGCTGTCCGCAGGGGCGGGATCTGGGCGCGAACTCGCGGCCTTCTGGGTGCAGAGCTGTCTGTGGTCACTGACTGAGCTGCCCTGTGTGGACGCTCGGAGCTGCTAAGGCTCACTACAACGACTGAGATCGGCTGCTTCCCTTCGCCGCTCTGCAGGAGAGACCACGAGTCGCGCTTGAGGGAAGTCAGCCGTGTTCCGGGACTAACGCACTTAGCGGCCACTTGGCCGTGATGTGGGCAAGAGCACTACGTCAGCAAGGCTGGGCGAACGGACGCAGCCACTGCGTATTCCAGCATCGGCATTGGCTCCGACCCACGCACGCACTCTGTGCGGCGCCATCGCCAAGTTCAGTGGAAGGCCCGCTGTGTGACGTCGGCGTAATAAAGTCAATGACCCACTTGCCTGGGTTTCTCTGCACGATTCAGCGTGAGTCACCCCTCTCTCGCAAACAAAACCTCGGTTGGTCTGAGAATTTACAGCCCGTGAGCTCGGGGGGGGGGGGGGGGGGGGGGGGTTGTAACACCATGGCGACCGCATCTGACAATCTTGTTTCTTCCGTGGGTAAAATTTTAATTTCTTTCTTTACAAGTTTCCCCTAATTTGTAGAGCTTTCCGGGCTTTAGAAGTCAGTTAATGTTCATTGCGCCAGAGAAAGTTTTGATTTTTGGCTTGAAACAGCCAAAGGATTCCGACATCTTCTGATGTCACCGATCATGGATTTGTTACCTCCTTATTGTTCACTTCACTGTTGGGCTTGGACTTACAGGATTGATTTGTAAAACAAATCACTGTGATTAAGCCTGGAGGGCTTAGTTTTAGACTTTTAACTTCCGGCCGCATCTCTAACAGCAGACGCCGATGGCATTGCGACTTGATTCAAGTTAGACGCAAAGTGGATTTCGTTAAATGAGTTGTCTCTTCCGCTACTTCCACCATAGCGAGATCCAGTGTCTCTGTCTTTACTACCGTTGAGGTCTTCATTGGTACTCTAGCATGGGGCGCTCGCCGGTTCTATCTCCCAGCCCACACGAAACTTTATGTTTTAACGAGGTTTTCACACTTCCCCCTCCACCTCCCTTACCATATGCACGATGAGGCTCTTGGTTCGGGACTGGCAGAGTAGTGATACTGCAAGTTGGACGTCTATGATTCTGCTGTGTGCATACACAAAATCTGAGTCTGAGATATTGTTGTCGCGAGTAGTAAAGAGCGAGCAGTTGTCGAGGTATGTCGGACACAGGGTGCGGTGGAGAGAAGCCGTGCGACATGAGAGATCGCAGTGTGCCGTGATCGTGCTAGTAGCGCTGGAGGAAATTTTCGTGTTAATTGAGGATTTTTTGGTAATTTGCCTTTTTGCTACACTTAGTTGTTGGTTGATGGCGCGCCGGAGGGATTTTGTCAGATTTTTGTATGCATACACTGAGAGTAATATTCGTATCTTTGTTGCTGCCAGGAACGTGTTTATTGAGTAGAGACACTGTGGAATAACTAAAAGTCTGTGTAAAGTTTGTCAGCATTTAAAAAATCAATTTTCTGAATATAGTAAAGTAACAGTTTTTATTGGTTTCTTTAATTTTTCTTTACAACTTTTAAGGTTAGTTGTCCAAACTCCTCCTGATCATTCATTTTCTACGTGTGAAAGTATAGCAGTAATTGTTGCAGTTAGTCCATGCATCGCACTCAGCATGTATCGCAGTATTGCTTTTTGAAATATTTTAGCATGCTGTTGATCGCGCAGTTGCAGCGGCAAGAAAAGGTAAGTTGTCTGTTGCGTACAGAAGCATTGCAGAACAGTTGTTAGGAGACGTTAGAGGATATTTTAAAACTCGCAGTCAGATTGTTAAGTATTGATTTCTATGTAGTTCGTGGGAGGAGTAATTAATTTTCTGTTCAAATTTCAGTTTTTTCCTTGGTACTGAATCAGAATCTCTTATTTTCAGAGACGGAACATCACACACCTATTTCCGTACATGTCTTTTAAAAGTGATTTTTGTATATAATATTCTTACCGGTATTACATATCTTAGTATTATTATTAAACGCTAGGCAATTCTGCTACGTTAAATGTGGGAATGGTAGCAAATTGCACTTGACAGGGGGAACAGTAAGAGATTTTGAGCCTTCCCAGAAAAGAACCCCGGATCCATGCCTGTTAGTAATGCGATCTTTTTCGTTTTCTTTTTGTCTTGGTAATATAGTTCTGGGAATGCGCAGACAGACAGGTACCACAGCAACCGCCGTCATATTTGACACCGACGGTGTTCGATCGATATTAAGAACTGGGAGATGCTGTTCATTTCTACAACAGCCCTGATCTCCACTATAGTTGCTGCAACCGACTGCCACATCAATACGGAATTATAGTAGGTGTCGGAAATCGAGCATCACTAGCAGCCCTCACCAACGGTAGTGCGGCGATAAACGAGAGTTCACCGCAAGCGGAGCTCTCAGCCTACGTCACGCCTCCGGATCTGACGTCTTGTCACCTGGTGGGACCCCGTAAACGCCAGCTGTGATTACCTGTGCACCCCAGCCCAGAGCGTTCGCTCGCTCGTGGGATCGCGCTCATGGAACATTCAGGACACTGGCCGATATCTTGTGATAACGCTTGGCTATGAATCTGGAGTTGTAGGGACCTCACTTGGAGCTGGCTGTATTCTCTTTGTGTCACGACAGTCTTAAATCTACTTGGATCAACTGTGTGTCTATCCTGTGTATTTGCGCTAAATTCAATAAACTGTGCTCATAACTGCAGACAACAGCAATCACTACACTCCAAATTGTGGTTAACCTCTTCAGAAAAGACGACGTTTCATGGAATGACTCATAATTCTATGGGCTGATGAGCCTACCGTCTTTGGTTTGACGTAAAGGCGCAAATGAATACATACACGCAATACTCCATGAAGCAAGTGTAGAACGACATGGATAGAGAAAATCATATCTGGAGTGGTAATCCAACGCTATTATGCCAACACTCGAGTTAAATCTCCGTAGTTTCTCATTTGCCGTGCAGATGAGAACTCTGTCATCCCTAGGGATGTCAATTACGATTCAGCAATTTCTCTTCGGGCTATGCGTTGCACACACGTATTGACGGCACTTTGCCGTAATACAAATAACATCGACACTCATATCTAGATATACTGTAGACTTCACGGGTATCGTTTTGTGAATGAGACAGGATACTTATTACTAATATTAATCCTCTTCTGTCCTATTCAGTTTACGTTTGAAGTGGGAGAAAAGTAAATGTCAATGACGCTCTGTATGCGCCTTAATTTCCCTCGTCTTTTTGGAATGGTCCTTACGACAAAAGCATAATGGGATCAGAGAGTAAAAAATACGATTTAATATCGTTGCATTGGTGAACATGTTGTTCTGAGCAGTTTAAAACTATTTAAGGATGGTAGGAGTGGTTCTTTTCATCCCAGTTGTCACGCAACCTGCAGTAACATACAACAGCATGTAGCGCATACACATCAGGGGCTATCATACTGCAATGAACGGAATGAATCCGGGAATTCCTACACGGAAGTCCTCGAGTGCGAGGTCGCAAAAGGTCAATGACGTTTACTGCATTCGACATCCCACATTTTGTCTACCATGCAACCACAATATTGACTGTCAATAGCAACAGGGGGCAGGACAGGAGGTATCCAATTGTGAGCACAGCATGAGGCTACGGAGCGTAGTTGAGCTGCTTAGTCGACGAGTATCTCACAACAGCGTTACAGTGGTGGTGTTGTTGATACAAAACAGAGCAATGGCAACGATAAACAAAGCAAACATTGCATTATATCTACAGCAACGGATGCCGAAGTTGACATTTCGTCAGAAAGGAACCTAAGAAATTTCGAAGAATGAGAAAGAAGAGACAGATGAAATATAGCGTTTCTGCAAGATGAGTGAGTGGAATGTGTGGTGTCGCATATGCTCGACTGTGTTGACAGTGTATATGAGTTCATTAGCCGGCAGTTGTGGCCGAGCGGTTCTAGGCGCTTCAGTCTGGAACCGCGTGACCGCTACGGTCGCAGGTTCGAATCCTGCCTCGGGCATGAATGTGTGTCATGTCGTTAGGTTAGTTAGGTTTAAGTAGTTCTAAGTTCTAGTGGACTGATGACCTCAGATCTTAAGTCCCATAGTATTCGGAGCCATTTGAACCATTTTGAACAAGTTCATCATGAGCCACAAATCCCGTCTCCAGAGAAACGTAGTAATAGACAGTCGTCCAAAGTGTGGGTACTTAACGTCTCGTTATTCAGTAAGAAATTTGTTTTCAGATACGATGAATCAGGATTTGAAGAGGAAATGCGCATGGAAGGAACCCTGGAAATTAGAGGCACCAAGGAGTTGTATCAAGATCAACTAACATCAATGCCTTCAAGCATTCGTACACAATTATTCTGGCTTTTAATCCGGATTGTAAATCGTCTGCGAGAAGTTGCAGGTGTTCTGCTCCCTACGACTCGCTCTGGTGTGTGTGATCTTACAAGGACAGTAGGGAATATTAACGTCACAGCAAGCAAGAGTAGGAAAACGGGCATGAGAGAACTACAGCCATGGTATAAGCACTGTTTTTGGCCACTCTCTAGTCAAAATAATTTGCTTTTGTTTGAGTCCTTGACTCATTTAGAGAAAACTACCGCTCCTAAAAAGATTGTGACATTGCAGTCATACTGACCGCTACGGTTGCAGGTTCGAATCCTGCCTCGGGCATGGATGTGTGTGATGTCCTTAGGTTAGTTAGGTTTAAGTAGTTCTAAGTTCTAGGGTACTGATGACCTCAGAAGTTAAGTCCCATAGTGCTCAGAGCCATTTTTTCGCATTTGGCTGTATGCCGTCACATTCCATCAGTTCTATATGCGTTCTTCAAGAGCGGATACCCAGCTGAACGTCCTGAACGATTTTTAGCTCCCAAGGAGTTCGTCTTCGATCTTGATGGTGCGAAACTTTGTGATCACTGTGGCACGCCATTTTTCATTCGGCGTTTACGGTGCAAGCTGATGGTACATACTGAGAACTCCTTCAAACTCGACGGTGTCCATTTTGTGATGTGTAATGCTAACACAACACTTTCAAGTTAGCCTTACTCAAGATTGAACTTGCGATCTTACACTCAAGGGATTCCTCACTGTAACAGAAGTATGCTAACAGACCACAGGTCTATATAAAGCCAGACAGTTCTGACACGCCTCACTTGACGTTATGCTGAACTGTCTTACGCAATCGAAATGGATTGTTTAGTTAGTGGATTGCGTCCTAGATCAATGGTGCGGAATCATTTCACTGTAAGACAAGTTTATGGTACGACAGAGGAAACATGTAAATATTGTGTAACTAAATATCATAACGCTCTGGTGTCACAATTAAAAGAACAACTTCTTAGATACTATCTTTGCCCTCGGTATGTTCAGCGGGTAGCTACGGATGATGCATGGCAAAATATGTCATGAAACAATGGGATGCAGAATATTAAAGTATCATGGGCGGCGTCTTGATCTACGCTAACATTAGTGTCTTGCGGTTCTTCTCTCACTGAACTACTTACGACAGAAACATCACAACCCTCTTCACACACACACAGACATCCTTCTAGACTGTATGACCATGAGCCTTACAGCCACTCTACACTGATGAGACAAAACATTAGGAACACACACTTAACAGTGTGTTCGCCCACTTTTGCTACGGATTACAGCGGCGATTCTGCATGACATGAATTTGATGAATACTTGCTAAGTTTCTGGATGTATATGGCACTACACGTCTAACAGTTGTCAAGTAATTCCCGTAAATTGTGCGTCGGTTGTTTGTGGGTGTGGGTGTGGGTGTGGAGCTGTCGTCAGATAACGTCCCGGAATTGTTCCATCCGTTTCAAATCAAACGAATTGCCTAACATTAGTGTCTTGCGGTTCTTCTCTCACTGAACTACTTACGACAGAAACATCACAACCCTCTTCACACACACACAGACATCCTTCTAGACTGTATGACCATGAGCCTTACAGCCACTCTACACTGATGAGACAAAACATTAGGAACACACACTTAACAGTGTGTTCGCCCACTTTTGCTACGGATTACAGCGGCGATTCTGCATGACATGAATTTGATGAATACTTGCTAAGTTTCTGGATGTATATGGCACTACACGTCTAACAGTTGTCAAGTAATTCCCGTAAATTGTGCGTCGGTTGTTTGTGGGTGTGGAGCTGTCGTCAGATAACGTCCCGGAATTGTTCCATCCGTTTCAAATCAAACGAATTGCCTAGCCAATATCTCAAAGTGAGTTCACTGTCATACTCGTATAAACTATGTTGCACGACTCTAGCCATGTGACAGAGACGGGTATCGTGTTGAAACATGCCATCACCGTTGAGGGAAGACATCAAACATGAAAGTGTGCTGGTGGTCTGCAGTAACCTGCACGTAGTTCACAGCTGTATCGTGCCTTCTGTTAGTACAGTACTAAAGGTCCAGCGAGTGCCAGGGGAATGTTCCCCATAGCATAACAATGCCGCCACCGACCTGCGCCTGTGTTGCGGTGCATGTTTCGACCAGCCGTTCGCCTGAGAGACGGCGTATGCGTACTCGACCATCAACCTGTTGTAAAAAGAAACGAGAATTATGCGACCAGGCGAAGCATTGTCACTGATCCAAAGTACAGCCTCTATGGTCACTGCGATCGTAGCTGATGATGTCGGAGAGACACTAAGAGAACACGCAGGGATCGTCTCTTGTGTGGCGCCGTATTCAACAACGTGCGCTGAATAGCGTGTTCCGAAACATTTGTGGCTGTACCAGCATGGTTCTATGTCGTCAGACCAGCCACAGACCGCCACCTACAGTGCTCTTCGGTGCGAGCAAGCCTCTGACTTTGAGGTTCTGCGGAGCGGCGTGGACGTCCAACATCTTCTCGGCTACCCATGGTTCCACCGTTCTTCAACCACAGTCTATAGATGTTCACGACAGTAGCACGTGAACAGTCCATCAGCTTCGCCGTCTCGGAGATGCTTTTTTTCCATGCAGCGGGCTATAACAAACTATCACTTGTCAAATTCACTTACGTAAGTGGGTGTCCATATTTGAGCCCCGTTTCGTCGCTAGAATGATTTCCATTCTTCTCTGTTCCGAATATGTAGTGTGATTCCTTTCATTACCATGTAACAGACTTTCAGCGATAATGTGGAACCTTAAATGTATCAATTTGAGGTAAAGGACCTTTGTCCGGAAACGATCGAGTCGACAGTTATAAGCGAAAATCATTCGATACTTCTTGCGGAGGACGTTATCTGCCGTAAGCTCTTTGCTTTACATGTTTTGGGAGGAGGGAGTATGGACAAAAAAGAAGAAATGGTGTAGTAAATATGGGCTCTAAAATGGATACCTTAGAATCAAATATGGTTCAAATGGCTCTGAGCACTATGGGACTTAATTTCTGAGGTCATCAGTCCCCTTGAACTTAGAACTACTTAGACCTAACTAACCTAAGGAGATCACACACATCCATGCCCGAGGCAGGATTCGAACCTGCGACCGTGGTTCCAGACTGTAGCGCCTAGAGCCGCTCGGCCACCCCGGCCGGCACCTTAGAATCTATGAGAACTTGTTCAGCGTAAAAGATGTGTTTTACAGTATCAAAGATGAACGTACGCCTGTAGCTCTTAAGGAATGCACTTCAGCGCCCACGTTTACTCGACGTTTTTTTGGTGTTTTGGTCCTCGAAAGACTTCCACTCTACCTCTTCTCCCAGTTCCACCTACTTTCCCCAACCCTTAAACTATTCCAAATCGTTCAGTTCCCACATATTTATTGTCTTAGTGCATCACCTTGGAATCCAAAACATTAACCGCAATAACTAGTCACAGCCTCCAATATCCTATCCTATAGACACCAGTACAGGTACCTTTCATCGCCATTACACTCATATCGCATCTTCTAGGCATCTCATTGCATCGTCCTTTGTTTTCTCTCTATAATTTTAAAATCACAATAATCATCTTATAAGTTTGTTTTTCTCATTGTAAAACTACGTATATCGTTGGGTGAAGAGCAACAAAACCTCTCTTGCGGAAATGAAGACATAGTAAAAGAAAATAACAACAAAAAGCTAGAGGGCAAGCGTCATCGCGTTTTGCTGTTAACAAGTGACCTTTTCCAGCCCGTGTGCTTACTGTTAGAATGCCTTCCTCTGGCTAATTTGAGTTCAAAGAGCAGCAGCCATCGTCGCATAAAGGTCACGCGTACCGTGGAACGAAAATGTGCGATCTCAGCTCGCCATGAATAACATCAATAAACTACAATCTCAACTGCACACCTTCTTTTTATCCGTGTTTGGGAAATGAAAACTTGTGTCAAATCTACATGTGATTGCCCCATGACTTTTCAATCTAAAAGCCGTATTTCTTCATCTTTAAAGTTTCTAATACAGTCTTAAAATATGAGGCTTATTATAAATTTTAACTGGCATCCTCGTGAAGAGAACCATTTTTTTGTCTCAGAGAATGGACTATTGATGCACGAGTCAACCGAATAGCTTTCGTTGCTCAAGATGGCAGCACAGACCGAGTGAACATGTAACTAAGACAACGATTTGGAGGTGAGTTAAACGTCCAGCAGTTTTTTATGAAGCTCCCCAGCGGAAGACTACGAGCTAGATGGGAGGAGACACTACAGTCCCTCTGCCAGAGCACATCTGACAAGAGCGAGGCTCTCTATGTTCAGAAATAGTGTTACCTGTTTCTTTTCATTTGCACACGATCGTTTTAGAAAACTATGACTGTAAAAGAAGGCCAAAACTAAAAGCATACGTGCACGTATTGCACAAGTTATTAAAAGTAAGAAAATACGGCGTAAAAACTCGTCAAAGGCTCAAGGAAGCTACACTGATGGCCCAAAACATAATGAACAATGCCCTCTGCCAGATTCAGTGTCGACTCATGGCCGTTCGGAGCAAAGACGAATGGGGAATGATTCTAGCTACGATACGTGTCGCAAATAGGGAACTACATTGACATAACCGACTCTAGCAAAGAACAAATTCTTACGGCTCGGTGCCTGGAAACGAGCTTCTCGGAAAGGTGATGGTCGTCGGCTGTTCGCGCCTTGAAGCCTTCCGTGACGGCGATGGCATTTTCTAGCACGATAACTGTATGTCTCATAAGGCCAGAATAGTGCTATAATGGTATTAAGGAGCATGGTAGAGATCACATGCTGATGTGTTGATCACAAATTCGCCTCATCATAACTCGATGGAACACATCTCGGATGCAACCGGACGTCAGCTCCAATCTGACAAACCACCGATCCACAATTTACGGGAATTTCGTGACCTGTACGTAGACATTTGGTGCCACATACCACCGTAGACCTATCAAGGAGCCGGCCGCGGTTGTCTCGCGGTTCTAGGCGCGCAGTCCGGAACCGCGCGACTGCTACGGTCGCAGGTTCGAATCCTGCCTCGGGCATGGATGTGTGTGATGTCCTTACGTTAGTTAGATTTAAGTAGTTCTAAGTTCTAGGGGACTGATGACCACAGATGTTAAGTCCCATAGTGCTCAGAGCCATTTGAACCTATCAAGGAATTGTCGACCCCATATCCAAGCAGCAATCGCTCCTCTACAGCGTTCCATGGCTGTACCAACGCGATATTAGAGTAGTATTTTGACACATCAGTGAACGAAGCTGACGACCAACGAAAGGATTTTGTCATATCGCTTGCCTCGCTTCGCTACTGCCGACCCAGATTGCACCCACAGATGGGGTGAGAGCGGAACAAAGCTGGAGCCTGACGTGGTTGCTGACTCCACTGCTAACTAATGAAAATTGTGCTTTTGCACTCGCATTTCTTAGAACTCGTACTCTCCATAATAACTCAGTATCAAGGGGCTAGAACAACGGATCCTGAACTGCCTGTGCAAGTGGGTGCAGTCTGGCCACAGTTAGCATTTCCCACTGTCTTTTGTTAACAGAAATTTTATCTAAAACCTCGTGGCAACAGCTCAGTGACGAAATACACTAACGGAGGCTTAAGAACTCTCATTTTAGAACCGTGTGTGCGTAAGCACCGTTTTGAACAAACTTTGTACCAGTAACTGGCAACCGTCAAATCACTGTGATGATCTGTGATCAAGTAATCCCGTAATCTCACCAGGCATATTAACGTGTAGCAACCCTACCTGTTCGGCGCTGCTACACGTCAGGATGGATGAGAGAAATGGTGTGGGAGAGGCTGGTTCACACTGGGGCCCACAATGAAACAGTGGTAGCAATAACAAGTGTTTTATTTCCATGGACAGTGTACAGCACAATGGCCGTCCTCTATGCCGTCCAGGGCGTGTGCCAGTGAACCTGGTTGCCGAATGTGCTGATGCCCCGACGGAGACCGTCACGTCCGTTGCCCTGGACCGTGGGTGGCTGCTACAACGGTGCCATTTAGCCCACTAGCAGTCGAAGAAACGGGAATGGTCCACTCAGAGCCCCCAGAGTTTGCACAGCCATGCATCCACGTGCTTACTTGTGGTCCCCATGTCGTGCGGCTGGGTGCGATAGCCGACACTAGACGTTCGGTGCTGAACAGCAGTTACCCCAGCCACCCACCAGAGGTCGACCAAGACCGTGGTCGACGACGTCTGAGTTTTTAGGAGGCTGTGACGGCGTACCTCCTCCAGCCAGACTGTAGACAGCTTGTGGTCCGTCGACCGAAGTCCCTTAGAGGGCGGAGGTTGACTGCACACCAACTTCTCGTACTGGTGAAGTTTCCAAGTCCATTAGTTGCTACGCTATGGGTGTGGCATGCATCGGGCTGGAGTTTGACAAATTTATCAGCGGGCAGGCAGCCAGCAGATCTTCATCACAAAAATGTTTGTCACGGTTTCTCTGAAACTCAACATACCGTCATTTCCTCAGGTTCAAGGGAAGGACAAAATATTGCCATGACTGAATATCCTGGGCCTCTAGGCTCAGCTATTCACGCACTTATTGCTACGCTTCTGATGTAGTCTTACTGGGAGCGATGTGTGGGTTTGTTCAACACTACTTGTGCTGTCAGCTTTCCTGGTACACTCGCGGGCTCCGCAGCTAGCGCACGTTGCTAGATGTGGTCACATTTCCTCTGAGTGAGTATGTGGCAGCAAGCAAGTGCTCTGAGTTACAAGATGTTACTCCGTTCTTGGTCACACTGTGTTGCGGTGTTAGCTGTTCTATGCACTTCATTGTGGATGGTGTCGCAAACCCTTCCGGCTGGAGCATTTGGCGTAATGTCAGCAGTATTGCCCAGTGGCATACTTGACTGGCACATCGGGACAAGCAGATCTCAATTGCCAGGCAGTGGCTGGAATAAAACTACAAAAAATTTTAGAATTCGCAGGCCGAAATTTTCCGGGGCACATCAGATGGATAAATCGATACAACAATGTATAAATCTGGTGAAGTCGTTAGGCGCGGCATGTAAGGATAGATCCCCACGCCTCATGTCACATGGTCAATCATCTGAGACAGACGTAAGGGCTGCCACCGTATGTCAAGGTCTCACTTGTCAACCAGCTGATGTTTACATCGAACTCTCCGGTATACCTATTGACAATGACTCTGCACTACATGCTTTGCCCTTGGACAATGGTTTTGACATTATGGACTTCTTTGCACTAACTTACGACATGTACCTAGCACACAGAAAGCCAGTCTGCCTGATGCGATTCTGTCCTCACTCACCTCTTAACCGGGAGTTGTATTTTCACTAAGCGAACCATAGCATATGGGTGCACCGAGAGCATTGTTCGTATTCGAGTGCTTTCTAGTCGAAGCTACACTACCCAGTAACAGTAATGTGTCCACCATCTGTGTCTGACGTCAACGTCAAATAACTACTTACAGACGCCAGGTGGCAGCACTGCCAATGGAGGGTATATAAAACGTGTTGGGGGCACACAGACAACACTGCAGTCGTTGTCGCAATGAGGAAACAGAGCGATTTACCCTACGTACAAAAGGGCATGATCGTTGGCTTTCGGGCCAAGGTTTGAAGCACTTCCGAAATGGCTAAGTTTGTACACTGTTTGTGTTCTGTTGTATTCTGTGTTGTGTTGTATACCGTACGTGACAAAAATGGCACTGTTCAAAACAGGCGCCGAGGAAACAGCGATGCACATTGGACAATAGGTGACAAGGGTGAATAACGGCTGCGGAGATCGGTAAGGGCGAACAGACGTGAAACTATTGAGCAACTGAGTGCTAAGGTGAACCAAGGAGCTACCAACAGTGTCTCCTCAACGACCGTTCAGCGAACGTAGCTGTGTATGGGCCTCCGCAGCAAGCGCCTGGTTCATACACCCGTACTGACTGCTGTTCATCGGCAACGATGTCTGGAATTTGCACGCCAACACCACAACAGGCTCTCCACTGAGTGGCGTTTTCAGATACACCACGTTGTTTGCTCCATTGGACAAAAAGTAAACACTCTGAACAATCGTCGGAAAGGTCCAAGCTGGAGTAGGAAGCATTATTATCTGCGGAATATTTTCGTGGCATTCCCTGGATGATCTCGTCATCCTGGAAGGCACAATGGATCAATAAGAGTATGCATCTATCCTTATGGACCATGTCCACCCCTACAAGCTTTGTTTTTGCTCGGCACGATGGTATACGAGCAGGACAGTGCAACGTGTCACTCAGCTCGCAGTGTCCGCGCACGGTTTGAAATGCACCAGGATGATTTTCCCGTACTGCCCTGGCCACCAAAATCCCCTGCTGTAAACCAAATCGAGAATCTATGGGAGCACCTCGATCGGGCTGTTCGGGCCATGGGTCCTCGACAGAGAGACCTAGCGCAGCTGGCCACGGCTCTAGATCGGCATGGCTCCACATCTTTGTCGGTACCTTCCAGAACCTCCCTAATTCTTTTCCTGCACGTCTTGCAGCGATCCGCGCTGCAAAAGCTGATTCTACAAAAAATGGTTCAAATGGCTGTGAGCACTATGGGACTTAACATCTTAGGTCATCAGTCCCCTAGAACTTAGAACTAATTAAACCTAACTAACCTAAGGACATCACACAACACCCAGCCATCACGAGGCAGAGAAAATCCCTGACCCCGCCGGGAATCGAACCCGGGAACCCTCTGATTCTACATCTACATCTACTTGCTTACTCTGCTATTCACAATAAAGTACATGGCAGAGGGTTCAATGAACCACCTTCATGCTGTCTCTCTACCGTTCCACTCTCAAACGGCACGCGGGAAAAACCAGCACTTAAATTTTTCCGTGCGAGCTCTGATTTCTCTTATTTTATCGTGATGATCGTTTCTCCCTGTGTAGGTGGGTGCCAACAGAATATTTTCGCAATCGGAGGAGAAAACTGGTGATTGTAATTTCAGAGAAGATCCCGTCGCAACGAAAAACGCCATTGTTTTAATGATGGCCACTCCAAATCACGTATCATGTCTGTGACACTATCTCCCCTATTTCGCGATAATACAAAACGAGCTGCCCTTCTTTGTACTTTTTCGATGTCGTCCGTCAGTCCCACCTGACGCGGATCCTACATCGCACAGCAATACTCGAGAATAGGGCGGACAAGCGTAGTGTAAGCAGTCTCTTTGGTAGACCTGTTGCACCTTCTAAGTGTTCTGCCAACGACTCGCAGTCTTTGGTTTGCTCTACCCACAATATTATTTATGTGATCGTTCCAATTTAGGTTATTTGTAATTGTAATCCCTAAGTATTTTGTTGAATTTACAGCCCTCAGATTTGTGTGACTTATTGCTTAATCGAAATTTAGCTGATTTCTTTTAGTACTCATGTGAATAACTTCACACTTTTCTTTATTCGGGGTCAATTGCCACTTTTCGCACCATACAGATATCTTATCTAAATCATTTTGCAAGTCGTTTTGATCATCTGATGACTTTACAAAACGGTAAATGACAGCATAATCTGCAGACAATCTAAGACGGCTACTCAGATTGTCTCCTATGTCGTTAATATAGGTCAGGAACAATAGAGGGCCTATAACACTTCCTTGGGGAACGCCGGATATTACTTCTGTTTTACTCGATGACTTTCCGTTTATTACTACGAACTGTGTTCTTTCTGACAGGAAATCACGAATCCAGTCGCACAACTGAGGCGATACTCCGTAGGCACGCAGTTTGATAAGAAGACGCTTGTGAGGAATGGTGTCGAAAGCCTTCTGGAAATCTAAAAATATGGCATCAATTTTACATCCCCCGTCGGTAGCACTTATTACTTCATGAGTATAAAGAGCTAGTTGTGTATCACAAGAACGATATTTTCTGGATCCGTGCTGGCTATATCTCAATAAATCGTTTTCTTCGACGTACTTCATAATGTTCGAATACAGTATATGTTCTAAAACCCTACTGCCAATCGACGTTAGTGGTATAGGCCTGTAATTCAGTGGATTACTCCTACTTCCCTTTTTGGGTATTGGTGTGACTTGAGCGATCTTCCAGTCTTTAGGTACGTATCCTTCTGTCTCCGCCCCCGGTAGCTGAGTGGTCAGCGCGACAGACTGTCAATCCCAAGGGCCCGGGTTCGATTCCCGGCTGGGTCGGAGATTTTCTCCGCTCAGGGACTGGGTGTTGTGTTTTCCTAATCATTTCATCCCCATCGACGCGTAAGTCGCCGAAGTGGCGTCAAATCGAAAGACTTGCACCAGGCGAGTGGTCTACCCGACGGGAGGCCCTCCTCACACGCCATTATTATTATTATTATCCTTCTGTGAGCGAGTGGTTGTATGTAATTGCTAAATATGAAGCTATTTTATCAGCATACTCTGAGAGGAACCTGCCTGGTATACAATTTGGACCGGAGGCCTTGCCTTTATTGAGTGATTTAAGCTGCTTTGTTACACCGAGGATATCTACTTCTATGTTTCTCATTTTGGCAGTTGTTCTTGATTGGAATTCAGGAATATTTACTTCTTCTTCTTTGGTGAAGGAGTTTCGAAAAACCGTGATTAACAACTGTGCTTTAGTGGCACTGTCATCAGTGACTTCACCGTTATTATCGCGCAGTGAAGGTATTGATTGCGTCTTGCCACTGGTGTGCTTTATGTATGACCAGAATCTCTTTGAGTTTTCTGTCGGATTTCGAGACAAAATTTCGTTGTGGAAATTATTAAAAGCATCTCGCATTGAAGTACGTGCCATATTTCGAACTTCTGCAAAACTTTGCCAATCTCGGGGATTTTGCGTTCTTTTAAATTCGGCATGCTTTTTTCGTGGCTTCTGCAACAACGATCTGACCCGTTTTGTGTACCACGGGGGATCAGTACCATCACTTATTAATTTATGTGGTGTATATCTCTCAATTGCTGTTGCTACTATCTGTTTGGAGACATTCCACAACTTTTCTACACTTACATGATCAGATCGGAAGGAGTGAAGACTGTCTCTTAAGGCCGGCCTCGGTGACCGAGCGGTTCTAGTCGCTCCAGTCCGGAACCGCGCGACTGCTACGGTCGCAGGTTCGACTCTTGCCTCGGGCATGGATGTGTGTGAAGTCCTTAGGTTAGTTAGGTTTAAGTAGTTCTAAGTTCTAAGGGACTGATGACCTCAGATGTTAAGTCCCATAGTGCTCAGAGCCACTTGAACCATTTGAACTGTCTCTTAAAAAGGCGTTAAGAGCATTTTTATCAGCTTTTTTAAATAGATATACTTTGCAGTTTCTAAATTTTGCTATTGTTTCAAAATTACAGGGCTGGTTAGAGGCGAAAGTCTGAAAAGTGTTGCAGGGCACAGTACTCTCCCATATTCACGCTTTTGACAAGTGGTTAGTTTAATGTGACTGGCCAGAGTACTAAATTTTTCTCCTGCACAACCGTGTGACTTATTCAACAAACATCCACAATGCTGTGTCAGTCGAGGTATTCGCCTATAGAGATCTTCAGTTTTGTGTATTTCCAAAAGAGTGATGAACTATTATTTCTGTGATTAATCTATGGGTAATTTGTGTTTAATAAAATCTGTGATGTTGAAGGAGACTTAAAAAAAGTAACTCTACGTTTACATCTGTACTCTGCAAATCACTGCGAAGTGCATGAGAGAAGGTACTTCCCGAAGTTATCAGGCATTAGGGTTTTATTCCGTTTAATTCGTGTATGGAGTGAGGCGAGAATTAATGTGTAATAAATACCAATGCGCGCGTTATAATTATCCTAATCTTGTCCTCGCAGTTCCTACGGTAGAGCTACACAGGGGGCGAGTAGTATATTTCTAGATAGCTCACCTAATACTGGTTCTCTGAACTCTGTAAGTAAGCGTTTGCCGGACAGACGACGTCTCTCTTCAAGCGTTATCTTGTTCAGGTTCTCCGGCATTTTAGTGACGCTCTACCGAGAGTCAAAGTAACCTGTGCTCGTCCGTGCTGCCCGTGATTTCGACGTTCAGTATTTCGTTTAATATTCCCACAAGCGGCTACATCCGGGTATTAGTATGAGTTGACTGATTCCACTCGTGACTCACTGACATCGTAAGCGTAGAATACTACGTTTGTTCGTTTTGTGAAGTGCATAAATTTACAATACTGAGCATGTTAAGTGAATTGTCAATCCTTGGTCCTGTACCTAGGTCGGTATTTCAGTCTAGTGACTCATTTTAGAATCATATAATGGTACGCCTACCAGAGACCGCCACTAGCAGTTTCCAGCATTTTCTGCTGTTTTTGTCGTTGTAAGGCATGAGGTCGTGTTTTTCAGTGTTTGTAAATATTACAAGCTCTACATATTTAAGTGCTGTATAAAATATCAAAACTGTTTCGAGGATATTGTTAATTCTTCTGTTAGAGAGTTTTATGGTGAGTTAAATTCTGTGTATTTTTAAAAATAGTTGCACAACGTGTGGGCCGTTAAGGCATACTTTAGCAGTCGTGCACCGTCTGGTACCTTGAAACGGAATGAGGTCTTGAATGAAAATGGAAATTTGTATTAGCTGGCAACAGATTCTATTTAATTTTTATTAACTTGTAACTATTTCTTGATATTAGTTTTTCATTTGAGTTCACTTACACGTTATTGGTGTGTAATAGAGCAATAATGTAAGAAATATATTAACAACAGTACTGACAAGATTTTCTCGATTGCAACACTTGTCAGTTTGAACAGAATGTATGTTGTTAGGTGCGTGACTATGTTTGTACCTTGGAACAGTTTCTAAATTTTGCTATTATTTCAAAATTACAGGGCTGGTTAGAGGCGAAAGTCTGAAAAGTGTTGCAGGGCACAGTACTCTCCCATATTTCATTATAGATAACTGGCGTTGTAAAACGACCGTAGGTTACCGCGGACTGACTGGTAGTTCTTCCAGTAGCCTTCATCAGTTAAGAGCACAATCGCGTTACCTGTACATTAGGAGTGTTGCATACCTATCAGGCTTTACCTCATTTCTATCGCTTTATTTGCGTATACGATCAGTAACTTACGAAATTACCCAGAAACCGGGAGTGGTGAACCATCTAGATACTGAATGTGGGTTTATAGAAGGGCCACGTAACCTATGGAACATTTTTATTCTGCATAAGTATCCTTCTGTCTGTTACTTAAAAATAAACAGTATTTATAGCAAATATGAATTGTCGAAGTTTAATTCAGGTATTATTCGAAAATTGTTGATTTTTGACGTGAAGCAGAGAGATGTTGTACTAAAAATAAAATAGACAATACAGGTTTGGTCATATAGCGCTAGAAAAACCAATTTCCTAAAAACAAAATGCAAAACATAAACATGTGAAACATCACCTCTTCGAGCTTACATAAAACATGTTTCTGTTACTGCTAAACAACTTTCGCAGTTATCAGTTATAACATGAAATTCTGGCCTTTGATCATGATGAAGGACGTTCTATTGAGAACAATATAACAACAATAATTAAATTGACTTTTTTGGTTGTGCATGTAAATTGTTCTTGCATCAGAAATAATTGTTTTGGTTACATGAAGGCGCAGAAATTACGTGAGCAGCTAATTTTTTACGTATAAAAGACACTTTATATTTTGTAGGGATATAAAATACACAATGGACTAACTCTGAATTATGTGTGGTCCCAATTATGTGTAAAATAAACAAACAAAGAACAAAGAGAATTAGTCGGCTCCCAGTTTCTCTCATCGATTAATTTATGTTTCCTTCGGTACTAATGCTACGAACACTACCGGTCATCCTACCATGTACTACGTCATTTATATACTCTACCAAAATTACTGGACCGTATTTTTGGTAGAGAGCAACCATATATACAACTGAATCATATTCAAAATGCCGGATGTTATTATTGTCAGCCAGGTATTTAATAAAGAACATGTACTATATGGGTCCCAACACACTACCCTGGTACACGCCTACATTTTCCGATGACGGTTCATCTAAGATAACATGCTACCTCCTCCCTTCCAGGAAATCCTCAGTCCAGTCACGTTCAGTCAAACGTCGTTTCATACCACATACGATCTTACTTTCGTTAATAAGCGTTGTTGTGAAACCGGGTCAAATGGCTTTCGGAAATGAAGAACTACAGCTTCCATTGACTGCCTCGATGCATAGCTTTCAGGATGTCTTATGAGAAAAGCACGTGTTGTGTTGCGCAAGACCGATGTTATAGAAATTCGCACTGGTTGGTACGGAAGTCATACTGCTCCATATACATCCTTACACATTTAAAACGCCAAATGTGAAGAGTAAAATAACTTTACATTCAGAAAAAATGTACTTTGTTCTGTCAAATAAATTGGTAGTTCCGTGGAATATTCACTTACATGACGCTTTTCGTGTCTATACTTACCTTGACTAGACATAAGCTGTAGTTATGACCTTACACCGGTACCAGGTAAATATAGAAGGGTAAACTGAAAGCGGTGCAGACACGAAGTGGAGACAGTATTATTTATTTTACAGATTTTCAGTGACACAACATCAGTCTTCCAGGTACACAAAGTTTAATAGACATGTCTAACTGGATAATTACGTCGAAAACTGGTTTTCTGCTAAGCCGTGTTGCTCGGTGGTATTTCCATCATCAGACAACATGCAATCAGAATCATTGTACAGTTGAAATCTCTTGCTTTAGAACATACAAGTGTATCATGGACTTGATGAGGAGATGATCATAATAGAAAATTTTCGAACGAGAGAATGTAGTATCGGGACTTTCGGGATTCAAAGCGCAATTAATCTGTCCTCATTTAGCCTTTCGGTGGATGTCACGAATCAGCGGAGAATACAGAGAGAGTCTCTTAGACAACAGCAAGGCCAGTTCCGCCCCCCACTGCCCTCCCGCCCTACTTTCCAAATCAGCTAATTTTCTGTGTTTTAGTGACTTAGATATCGATTTCGACAAGAGATTAATCTTTAACCTTTCTTCTGCAGAAGAGAAAAGACATCAATATGTTTAAGAATCAAGGAGCGTGTTCAATTTTCAGTCCTACTCACACAGACTTCAGTATAAATCTACCGCAGCTAGTCACGTAATGTGGGTTTGCGTACTTGTCTATAGCATCGCGTCAGTGTTGTTGCAGCTCGACAGACCACTATTGTTTTCAGTCGCACAATGTTAGTAAATGAGAAGAACGTATGTCACACGATCGTGTCTGACATATTATAGACAGAATAGTACGCGCTATTCTTAAAAGTTCTCTTGTATGCAGTTACATCAACATTGTAATTGTGACTGAATTGAAGACGTTAGGAGGACGTATATACACTCCTGGAAATGGAAAAAAGAACACATTGACACCGGTGTGTCAGACCCACCATACTTGCTCCGGACACTGAAAGAGGGCTGTACAAGCAATGATCACACGCACGGCACAGCGGACACACCAGGAACCGCGGTGTTGGCCGTCGAATGGCGCTAGCTGCGCAGCATTTGTGCACCGCCGCCGTCAGTGTCAGCCAGTTTGCCGTGGCATACGGAGCTCCATCGCAGTCTTTAACACTGGTAGCATGCCGCGACAGCGTGGACGTGAACCGTATGTGCAGTTGACGGACTTTGAGCGAGGGCGTATAGTGGGCATGCGGGAGGCCGGGTGGACGTACCGCCGAATTGCTCAACACGTGGGGCGTGAGGTCTCCACAGTACATCGATGTTGTCGCCAGTGGTCGGCGGAAGGTGCACGTGCCCGTCGACCTGGGACCGGACCGCAGCGACGCACGGATGCACGCCAAGACCGTAGGATCCTACGCAGTGCCGTAGGGGACCGCACCGCCACTTCCCAGCAAATTAGGGACACTGTTGCTCCTGGGGTATCGGCGAGGACCATTCGCAACCGTCTCCATGAAGCTGGGCTACGGTCCCGCACACCGTTAGGCCGTCTTCCGCTCACGCCCCAACATCGTGCAGCCCGCCTCCAGTGGTGTCGCGACAGGCGTGAATGGAGGGACGAATGGAGACGTGTCGTCTTCAGCGATGAGAGTCGCTTCTGCCTTGGTGCCAATGATGGTCGTATGCGTGTTTGGCGCCGTGCAGGTGAGCGCCACAATCAGGACTGCATACGACCGAGGCACACAGGGCCAACACCCGGCATCATGGTGTGGGGAGCGATCTCCTACACTGGCCGTACACCACTGGTGATCGTCGAGGGGACACTGAATAGTGCACGGTAGATCCAAACCGTCATCGAACCCATCGTTCTACCATTCCTAGACCGGCAAGGGAACTTGCTGTTCCAACAGGACAATGCACGTCCGCATGTATCCAATGCCACCCAACGTGCTCTAGAAGGTGTAAGTCAACTACCCTGGCCAGCAAGATCTCCGGATCTGTCCCCCATTGAGAATGTTTGGGACTGGATGAAGCGTCGTCTCACGCGGTCTGCACGTCCAGCACGAACGCTGGTTCAGCTGAGGCGCCAGGTGGAAATGGCATGGCAAGCCGTTCCACAGGACTACATCCAGCATCTCTACGATCGTCTCTATGGGAGAATAGCACCCTGCATTGCTGGGAAAGGTAGATATACACTGTACTAGTGCCGACATTGTGCATGCTCTGTTGCCTGTGTCTATGTGCCTGTGGTTCTGTCAGTGTGATCATGTGATGTATCTGACCCCAGGAATGTGTCAATAAAGTTTCCCCTTCCTGGGACAATGAATTCACGGTGTTCTTATTTCAATTTCCAGGAGTGTATATCAAATATTATCAGTGTATTGCTACTTCCAAAATGATGTAGGACAAGTTCTCATTTGTATGCATGTGGTATCAGTAGCTGCTGTATCGATATTTCTTTTTTTTTTTGGAAATTTGTGGTAAGGCCTTATGAGGCCAAACTGCTGATGTCAGCCGGCCGGTGTGGCCGAGCGGTTCTAGGCTCTTCAGTCTGGAACCGCGCTACCGCTACGGTCGGAGTTTCTAATCCTGCCTCTGGCATGGATGTGTGTGATGCCCTTTGGTTAGTTAGGTTCAAGTAGTTCTAAGTTCTAGGGGACTGATGACCTCAGATGTTAAGTCCCATAGTGCTCAGAGCCATTTGATTTTTTTTTCTGAGGCCATTGGTCCCCAAGCCTACACACTACTTAATCTAACTTAAACGAACTTACGCTAAGGACAGCACACACACCCATGCCCGAGGGAGGACTCGAACCTTCGACGGGGAGAGCCCGCTTTTTCGTCAAGATACATGTGTCGTTTTATTCAGTTAATCTATTCACTATTCACTGGGACGAGTATCGCACGATGGATTATCAGACAACCAGTGGGAATTTGCTGCACATTGTTACTATTTATCAATGTTCCCCTGGTAAAGGGAACATGTTAGTGGCTTGCCGAATTAGCATAATTACAGTTTGTTCCTGCATGCTGTGCTGTCTTCAAGTTTTATTGTTAATCCTCTGCTCCATTCCTCCATATTGTTCGTGCGTGCAGATAAGAAACTCCAGAACAGACTTGAAAAGGGAGTTGCTGCCTCGCCTTCCCTGACTTCTCGTGTCAATGAATAGCAAGCACGTATTGACGTTTGCTGCCTCACAAACTGTGCCTCTGTTGAGAACCTGCAATGTGAGTCACAAACTTGGAGAGATACTCTATCCACAGATGCGTGTCTCTTTTGTGAATGCTTTTGTGCAGTTGTCTTCTGAAACCCCAGACTTACACTGTCTGTGCACCCCCATGTAATGTGGAATTGACCACTGGATGTTACGAAAGGTGGGCCCGCCAATATAAAAGGAGACGGGGGGGGGGGGGGGGGATATGTTTTCAGTAGTGAAGCAGTAACAGCAAAACGGATGAATCAGAGGAGCCCAGTGCCTTTGTGCGTGGGCTTGTTATTTCTTGTTCCCTGTGTAAGAATCCCATCAGGGTGATTTCAGCCTCTCTAAACCTGCCCATATCGACAGCTGATGATGTGACAGTGAAGTGGAAACGCGAAGAAACAGCCACAGGTAGATCAAGACAAGGTAGACCTCGTGTACTGACCGACAGGTACCGTCGGGAATTGCATACTGGTTGTAAAAAATCTCATGAAATCAGTAGAAGGAATCACTCGTGATTTCCAATGTGCTACCAGCAGTCCAGCTACAACAATGACTGTGCGTAGGGAATTAGGAAGAATGCGGTGTAATGACTGAGCAGCTCCTCATACTCTGAGGTGGCAAAAGTCATGGGATAGCGACATGCACACATACAGATGGTGGTAGTATGGCGTACACAAGGTATAAAATAGCAGTGCATTGGCGGTGCTGTCATTTGTACTCAGGTGAAAAGGTTTTCGACGTGGTTATGGCCGCACGGCAGGTCTTAATAGACTTTGAACGCGGAATGGTAGTTGTAGCTAGATATATGGGACATTCCAATTCGGAAATCGTTAGGGAATTCGATATTCCGAGACCCAAAATGTCAAGGGTGTACCGAGAATACCGAATTTCAGGCATTACCTCTCACCACGGACAACGCAGAGCCGGCCGCTGTGTCGAGCGGTTCTAGGCGTTTCAGTCCGGAACCACGCCGCTGCTACGGTCGCAGGTTCGAATCCTGCCTCGGGCATGGATGTGTGTGATGTCCTTAGGTTAGTTAGGATTAAGTAGTTCTAAGTCTGGGGGACTGATGACCTCAGTTGTTAAGTCCCATAGTGCTTAGAGCCATTTGAACCATTTGGACAATGCAGCGGCTGATGGCCTTTACTTAACGGCCGAGAGCAGCGGCCTATGCGTAGAGTTCTCAATGCTGACAGATACGTAGCACTGCGTGAAATAATCGCAGAAATCAATGTACGACGTACGACTAATGTATCCGCTATGACACTGCGGCGAAATTCGGCGTTAATGGGCTACGGCAGCAGACAACCGACGCGAGTGCCTTTGGTAACAGCACGACATCGCCTGCAGCGCCTCTCCTGGGCTCGTGACCATATCGGATGGTCAGATGAGACCCGATGTTAGGGACCGAGGTTGGCCCAAGTTGTTAACAAGACGCTGTGCAAATTGGTGATGGATCCATAATGGCGAAGGCTGTGTTTATATGGGGTAGACTGGGTCCTCTGGTCCAACTGAACCGATCATTGAGTGGAAATGGTTATCATCGTCTACTTGGAGACCATTGGCAGCCATTCATGGGCCAACCAACGATGCAATTTTTATGGGTGACAATGCCTCATGTCACTAGGCCACAACTGCTCGCGGTTGGTTTGAACAACATTCTGGACAATTCCAATGCATGATTTGGCCACCCACATCGTGCGACACGAATCTCATCAAACATTTATAGGACACAATCGAGAGGTCAGTTTGTGCACAAAATCTTGCACTAGTAACACTTCAGCAATTATGTACGGTGGTGGAGGCAGAATGTCTCAATATTTGTGCAGGCAACTTCCAGTGACATGCTGAATTCACGCCATGTCGAGTTGCTATGCTACGCTGGGCATAAAGAGGTCCGACACGATATTAGGAGGTATCGCATGACTTTTGTCAGCTCAGAATAAGCCCCACATTCCTGCAGTCACTACTAAGCGACACTTGAGGGATGCCACTGGAGAGGAGATGACTGAAAACGATTGGTTTGGAGCGACGAATCACGCCATATCAACTGGCAATCGGATGGAAGGATTAGGATTTCGTGAATGTCTGGAGAACGCGGCGTGGTGCCCCTATTGCGCTTAAGAAAACGCTAAATGTGGAAGGATTTGAATACATTTTACAACATTGTGTACTGCGTTGAGGATTATATCGGAGATTAATGATTTTTTTATGGACACGGCAATGCATCCTGTTATAAAGTAGCAACTATGAGATAATGGTTTGTGGACGATAAAATTCCTGAAGTGGACTGACTACCTAGAGCCCAGACCTGAAACCAATGGGACACCTTTGGGATGAGTTAGAACGTGAACTTCGTTCCAGACCTCAACGTCCAACATCACTAACTTTTCTGGTTTCGGCTCTTGAAGAAGAACCGGATGCCACTCCTCCATAGACATGCAGACACCTCATTGCAAGTATCAGCAGAGTTCAAGAGATCATAAAGACGATGGATGGTCACACTCCATATTAGTGTCCACCAAAGGTTTCCAAATAGTTTTGATCAGATAGTGTACAGTGACACCCCGTACATCGCACCCCTCCAGTCAATGGTAAACAATATGACGGGAAATAATTATTTCATATTGATACTTCTAACACATTAATTAAAATACTCATAAATTAATGTCTTTCACTCCAAAAATTTTTAGTGAAAATGTTCTCTTTAGGTTCTGCCTAACAGCGTGGATGCGATGTCTGTTTCCACATTTCGCTGGGACTCTCCTCTTTCCCACTGGTGCTGTGCATAAAAAGTAAAAGAAACTGTGATACCATAAGTAGCGAACGATGAAACACGAGAAGGCTGGTAATGATGTCTAATAGTGAGGCAATATTTCGATGATCAGCACCACTGAAAATAAACTGTCGTGGGGTGAGAAGGACTGCATCCCCGCTCCCCACGTCAGCCCATAAAGGCTATCTTCTCAGCTGTTGTCCAATGAAATTTTCCCAATGAAATTTGCGCCCATAAAAGGTCGAGGAAAGTCCATTGATTCCCGTGTCCCAGCTCCGCAACTTACACGACGGGTAGAAGAGTCAAGGAGTCTTACTTTATAACAACAAATAATGTACAGGACTGAAAGTGCTCGAACAAGAACTGTAACACCAAGTTTTTGGAACCAGAAGTGGTCATAATTTATTTTATCTTCTGTCTGACACGATCAACAAAATTCTTACTGGTTTTGAGCTTTTTCAAGCTTTAAAATAAACATTAAATAAAATATGGCCCATACCCACGGATCAATCTATGGTACATATAATGTACCGATGTACCGGCACAGGGACCGATGACCAAGCAGTTTGGTCCCTTCCCCCTCCCCCTCACCACTCAACCCAGCCAACCAACCGGCACATAATATGCATTGTCGTGCTAACTAGGTGATGTAAGCTGTACACAGATTCTCCTCGCACTTCTAGCGTTGCATGCGCGTCCTCTGTATGTAACCTAAAAACATGAAACCAATTTATTACTTTAATTCAGCATAACACTGACATTTTTGCCAACTGGAAGGCACATGAGTGTTATAAAATTGTTTATTAAGTGAGATATACAGGATGTCCCATAAACGTTGCGACAAACTTCGCGGTGTTTTGGTGGGTGTCTTAAGGAACAAACCGAGTATAGGATCCAATGTCATGAAACGTCATCCAAGGACGCTACAGAGCGTCGAAGTTATAGGCGCCAGCGCCTGGCATTAGGGCACCTCTTCGACAGCAAACGTGACTCTTTACGCTGACGGACTACGGGTGGAATGTATCGCGATGTCGTTTGCTATTCAGTAAAAGCTACTGATTGGGAAGATGAGGAAGATGGAACTAGCTGCTGCATTGAGGGGCCATGTCTCCTATGAATGTGATGCTCTGTTGCCTTGGTGTATGTCGGTTTGGCACACAGGTTTCCATCTGCAGTTTATTTTTTCTCAAGTAGATAGAAAAACATTGGAGCTTTTAGAGGGTTCCAGTAGAAGAATAAACTATGGATGGGAACCCATGTCCGCAATCATCATCCACAGAGGTAACAGAGCATCGGATATATAGGAGACAAGGCCTTTCTATGCAGCAGCTAGCCCCATCTTTTCCACTGGTGATCGTGGGATTTCTGTCGCTGTCACTAAATAAGGAAACAACGCTGCAAGACGTTTTGCCTACGGTCTGTCAGCGTACAAGGTGACGTTTGATGCCGAAGGGGTGGTCTAGTAGTAGGTACTGGGGCATATAGTTTCGACGCTTTGTGGCGTTGTTGGATGATGTTTCTTGTCACAGGTTCCCATTCTCGATTTGCTCCTCAAGAGACTCTCTAAAGCCCCTCGAATTTGTTGCAACAATTTTGAGACATCCTGTACTTTAAAGGGACAGAGCATGTGTCATAAAACAACTTGCGTGATACAAACAAACAAAATTTATAAGATGACAATGCATCACAATCTTTGTCATTAGGGCATCATAAAGGAAATTAAAGCACTATCTAAATGTTAAATGAACTATAACCAGTATAATATGCCTGTGAAAGCATATCGCAGAAGGCTATGTTAACCAATCGTGGCACTTTTACTCCGACAGCAGGATGTTGTACACCGTGACTTAGTCAGCAGATAGTTTTCATGAATAAATTCGCAGACTTCACAGATTCTTCTGTGGGTCCAAATTTCACTGGGAGCAGGTTTCATATGACTTTCTTAGCGGCCTACCGAGTCTCAAAACCGGCAGCAGCCTATACCGCTTTGGTGTTGAAAGCTGGCAACAGTTCTACAAGCTATCAGGAATTTATTCTTTTATATGAAATGCAGGACATCGGAGTTCGTAGTGAATGTCCGTAGAACAGTCGAACAAAGAATAGACAAGATGCACGGTATCTGTGCATTTGATCGCCACCAGATGATGGATGTCCAGTGCATGACACTCCAGGATTTTCACGTGCCACTGCGTCAGGAGTGAACCACGAGTGATTCGATTTTGAGACAAGCGGCGTCACTAGATTCAGCTCTCAAGGGCAATACGGTGATAAAGAAAGATTATCCCTTGCGACTATAGAGGATATCAACAGTGGTAGACGGACCACTTCGGAGCAAACCAATCACCAGTTTACATTTGGGCACCTATAAGTGGTGAGCAGTCAGACAATCCACAGTATACAAAAGCCAAAACCCCAGACGTGTATCTCCATTCGCTTATATACCACAGGACATAGAGATGAAAACTGTCGCCTGTAAGAATGAGGCACGGTATGTGTTGGTGGCAGATTATGCATGTTGAAAACTATGTAAAATGATTCATCATGCGTAGCATTAGAGTAACATTCACACAGATCTTGCAAGTATTCTCTAGTCGGAGATATTTACATGGATTGAAACTGGATCCCAGCAAAGCTTTCATTGCACTTCACCTACGAAAGACATAAAAACCTACCGTCCGATCATATATGCCCGTTTGTGCACCTACATCAGCCCACGGGTGACAACTGCTCTTAGCAAGACAAAACAGCACCCTGTCACCCCCGAACTGTGTCAAAGTAGCTTGAGAAACATTCCACTGTCAGAATTGTGCTTGGGTGCTTGGGTGGCCCATAGCTACACTTACCTCATTTTTATTGAGCGCATCTGGCGTTCCATCGAGCGAGATATCAGCGAAACCTCAGACGCAACTGGAACTAATCACTATGAGCTGTGTATAGCCACTGACCAGCCATATGTTAGGATGTTTCCCAATGCTTTCAGTGCCATGGTAGCATCTCATTAGCCGTTACCGTCATCCATAGGGCAAGGAGGCTTACTACATTCTAGTGGGCACGTGCTTCTGATTCAATTGCTTATCAGCATATGATGGACGCAGAATTGCCCATAGTGGTTGATGATACAAACATGACCTGCGTCCGACGATATCCGTTTAAATTTTCTATCCAGGTTTGTATGTATTAGAGATACGGATACAGCACTAGAAACGCATATCTGAAGTACTTCTATTTCTTTTTTCAGGCAGAAGAGAGGCAAATAAAAATGGCCTGGAGAACGGAGTTCCAGGTTAAAAAGAAACACAGCAGAGAAAAGGATACACAGTACTAACCTGACTATAGCAGATGTTGAACGTGATCACAATTCATCTCGTGGGACTTTTGGGCCCTGGACAGCAAGTTGCTGAAGTCGGATCAAAGTTGGACTGCTGGATTTGCTGCAGTCTCATTCGAAATGTTCTGCTGCAGTTCTTGAGGACTATGAGGATTGTTATGATACACCTTAGACTTGAGGGCTCCCCACACAAAATAAACGTACACTGGCAGATCAGGTGACTTGGGTGGTCAGCTAGGGACGTGACCAGACTGACCTTTGCTAACAACACTGTCAGGCGTGAAGACTGTGTAAATGTGCTCCAAGTTTCGGCTGGCTGTATGGGTAGTTGCTCCGTCGTGTTGGAAGTAACTAAGTATTTTCCTTCTCCGTTAATCCTGCCACAAATGGTTTCAAAATGACTGGGCCACTTTTACTTTCCCCACATTGTATCATGAGACAGGAGGAGGAGACAACCTGTGAGGCTATGTTACCAACATGTTGACAACTCTGGAAGCCTCTTTAGCCATTCCTAATGAAATTTAAGCTTCACATGTTGTGATATATACGGCTAGGTAGCCTTGTGCTCAGACTTGCCAATTCTAGAAAGTGATGCTCGTTCATTGGGAACGTTCCTGATCTTCACCGCATACACGACAACCTTTGCATATCCAACAACTAGAAATTTTATGGGCTAGAATTTTGTGAGCGTTGCAGCCACTCCACCAGACCTCTATAACGCGTCCATCTCCTGGGAAAGTGGATATGCAGGTATGACCAGACAGCTGTTTAGTATTGAGGTGGCAGCACTTTCACGATGAAAGGAATAAGAAATGTCCCATTTTCAGGCAACAGCACATCTTCTTCTAACCTTGCATCTAGCAGGTGAAAGACAGGACGAAGACACGTTTGCTGGTTCTCTAGACATGAGAAGCACGTTAGTTTGTAAATTATAAGGATGATTTGGAATCTGTTGTATCACTGACATCGGTGTTCGTGAGTTGAAATATCAGTTTCCTCTATTTTTTTCGAGTTCTGACGTAAAGACCTTCGCAGACGAGATACGTTTCTAGTTACTCAGTAGTTTTCAGCACGCTGCACCTCTCTAAAGTCTCGGGTTTCTAGAGAAATAATTTCCAGTCTATATCTTGAGAATTATACTGAGAAAGCGATACTGCTATGCAAACAATACTATGTGCTTGATATCGAGAAGTATCGCGTAAATAGTACGATATTCTGGGAAACCATGTGAAAATACATACGTTCTTGTAATCCCAGAGTCTGGAGATGGGTGTAGAAAGTAAGCAAGCAAACAGGTCGAGGCCAGAAACGGTAACGCCTTTGTGCCAATGGAAACCGACTCCGCCTTTGTACAAAAGTTTGGATTGTGTCCTTGCTCCGCTGAGGGACCTCTGGCCATGCGTCAGGCCAGTGTGTGTGTGAGGAGATAGTTGGCTTGTGACCGTCGGCTGCGGTGGATGACCTACCGAGCTTTCAGAAAATACCTAGTGCTGCGGGGACTATATACAGTCCATGTGCGTATGCTGTCTGTCTTTGTGTTATATGTATGAGTGTCTGATGGTCGATAGCTTTATGCAGGTTCTTTGGTGCAGGATACGAATTTTGTATTTACTATGTCGATACGGTGTGTGGTGATATATAGCCAGGTTGGAGATCAGTTTCTCGCTGAAATATTCAAGCTTTCCTCGATAGTGGCAGGGCAGTATAATTGAGGGAGTGTCTTTCCGTATTTCATGATCTGTAGACCACTCTTGCAATGTTAGGCTGTCAATGAGATATGGCGATATGTGCAAAATAGTTTTTTCATTGAAAGTCTCGTCTGTAGAGAAAAATGGTGGACACTGCTCCCACTTTAGCAGCATCAGTAATTTGGAAGATAAATTCAGCAAGAGCCAATCAGAATGCTCCATTCATTCCCAAGGCATCCTTTGTGCTGGGGCGTAGGAGCCTCTACAGACTGGTTGGACCAAATTTGGGGGGGAGTGAGGTACTGGTACCTATGGAAAGTTCAGGGAGTAATATGATATCTTCTTCCTTCAAATGTTCAAAGACAAGTTGAAGCAAACCATCCATCTCTGGCGGGATACTGTCCCTCATCCACCATTGTGGCATTGGGACATCTCCAGACCAACAGCTGTAGGACACCGAAAATTCCAGCCATTTTCCTCTTCTGTAGGGCAGTGTTCCGAATTCTTTTTGCGTAATTGTTCCGATTTTCCCGTCTGTGCTTAGTCAGCGCTCTCCTTGCAAACAACAAGAATGCTTCTATGATTAACAGTGTTTTCACAAGCGTGCACAGATATGATGAAGGCCTTTAGCGGTGAGAAAGTTTACCATTTCTGAGACGTATGTTGAAAGCAGGTCATTATGATTTCTGGGAAAGCTAACACGTGACGGACGGGGTGCCTATTTAGGACCATCAGGTAGAATGCATTCGGTGTTATTCTAGGCTATTTTCGAAAACAGGTCCTGTTAGGACAAGAATTTCCCTGCGGAGAAGCTGAGACATCACGCAAGCTACTACAAAAACAAAGGCGACCGTTAACTATTTCTGCGATACTTTACGATTTCCGAGACGGAGAATTGGCTCTTATTTACATAGACATGTGATGTCAGTATAACACTGACATCCTTTTAGCTACGGTTGTGATGGTGAGTCGCTAGACCGATATCTCGCAACTACGCGTCATTGCGCCAGCAATGGTGCCTAGGTAAAGAAGTGCGTGCGGTCAGAGGTGTCTCGCATGTGGAACATGGCCGGACCAGTGTGTGCGTGCCGCCACAGCGTGCGCGCCTTGGAGCTCTGTAGGGAACAGTTCGCTGTTACGTCGTGGTGGAATTTCTTAACGATAATTCGAAAGGGTTTTTACATGCAATGAGTGTTTGTGCACTGCATTATTTTCGCCTGTTTAAGCGTTGTGAGCGTGTTTGCAGAGCGCTATACATTCATTATTTTACATGTAGCGAACGTGTTTGTGCATCAGTGTACTTCATTAGTTCGGTAATTTACCAGTAGTTTGCAGGTGTGTGGGCTGTGCGATGCATTATTTCGACAGTTTACATTTAGTGAGCGTGTTTGCAGAGCGTTTTACATGCATTATTTTGACAATTCACGAGTTGTTTGTGTGTGTGTACATCAGTGTACTGAATTATTTCGGTAATTTACGAGCAGTTTGCAGGTCTGTAGACTATGATTGTGACCCCAAGCACATCGGGGTGAGTGTTTTGTATCAGTGTAATAAATAAATAAACTACATGAAATCTGTCCCTAAATAAATTATTCCAACTTCCCACTGAAAATAAATAAAGTAAACTCCTTCCTCTCTCCAGCAGCTGGACACAGACTCAGTCCTTTTCCCACCATTTTTACCCAGACCGCCATCTTGGATTATGTCGTACAAGGGACGACAGCACCCTCTGGTGGCGGTACTATCTACTAGATCAGTAGGACTCTGGACCTCATGGTGAACACACTGGATGCAGCTATTTCCAATGACAACTCAAATTGTTTAAGTAAACAATGCATGCAAAATAAAGACTTACATCCATCCTATGCAGCAGCCCAGCACAGGCTGAGTCCTTTTCCCGCCAATTCCAAGGAAGAGGTGGTGGTTGGATGACTTATAAGGTGATATCCAGAATTTTCGGGACTGGTGCTGCCATCTGTTGGAAACCTTGCCTTTGGACTGATGCTCACTATCGCCCTTGAAGTAGTTCCCATCCTCATGTACACGCTGGTCCCAGTACTTCTGCCACTGGTCAAACGTTTTCTGGAAATCCTGTTCTTTGAGGGTGTTTATCACCACCAGCGATGCTTCTTGAATACTCTCTAGAGTGTCAAATCGACAGCATTTCAACTTGAATTTCAGTTTTGCGAGTAGCGCGAAGTTGCAAGGTGCCAAATCTGGCGAGTACGGTGGGTGGGGTACAGCCGCCATGTTGTTTTTGGCCAAAAAGTTCCTGGTGAACAAGGGAGTGTGAGAGGGCGCATTGTTGTGATGCAGCAGCCAGATCCCTTGACGCCAAAGTTCGGGCCATTGTCGCTGCACGTTTTCACAGAGCCATCAAAACATGTCACAGTAGTATGCAGAATTCACTGTTTGGTTGGGTGGGACGATTCTTTGTGCACAATTCCCTTGGTATCAAAGAAAACGATGATCATGCTCTTCACTTTGCTTTTCACCTGTCTCGCTGTTTTGGGTCTTGGAGAGCCCAGACCCTTCCACTGGGATGATCGTACGGCTCATCCTCTGTCCCCAAAACACTTGTTCAATCATTGCAAGGGTCTCTGTAACACTTTTCCCGAGATTCGAACAGAATTTGATACACACGCACTGTTCTGTTCACGGATCCATTGTAAAATCACCACACACTAAACACAGAATGCAACACATTCTCCCAGCTGAATGCCACACCGCACACTGACTCATCAGATATGCAGCTATCGCCAATTAGTGGCGCAAAGATCTACTACTCCTACTTTCCAGATGGTGGCATCAGTCCCGAAAATTTTGGATTTCACCTCATAGTTTAGTGGAGGTAGCCAAAGTGACCTATTTTCCCACCAAAATTTTGCCGCCATTTTGTTAGGTTATTGGAGGTAACCAAAGTGACCTTTTATCCCGCCAAAATTTTCCCACCATTTTCTGGTGGGAGGGAAGAGGAAGGGTAGTGGGAGGGCAGGGGTGGGGTTTGGTTAGTTGAGGTAGCCGAATCGAACCATTTTCCCAGTAAACTTTGAACTTTCCGCCATGACGTCATTTAGATGTTGCCATGTCTATTGCTGCCATCTTGGATCCGCCATCATGAATAAATCTGGCAACAATGCAATGTGGGGTGGTGCTCTCTTTGCCCTACTACTGCTGTAGCTCTCATGTGTTGTCAGGCACCAGTATTTGCCTCATTCTGTGCAAAATGCGACATAAATCGAGAATGAATAAAAATATGCTCAGCTGAGAGCCACATCAATGTTCTTCTCGTGTGGTTCTATGTCTGTTTGATGTTATTTAAAGCCCTTTCAATTTGAAAATTATGAGTTGCATTGAAGATGGCGATTTTCAAAACGGCTGTCACATTAGTGACTTAACCTTATAGGTTTCCTCTTCCCCACATTTCATACTCATTGACATTAAATATCTATTTATCGCTTTGTTTTTGTTTTCGAAGAGGGGTTCAAATCCTGTATAATCGCTTTAGATCATTCTTACAATAGTTTCTATAGCTAAGTTCACCTATTTGTTTATTTTCGTTGAATGGCCAGCTGCCAAGAGCAACAGAGCGCATGTTGGCCAGTAAACTGAAAGGAACTTATTGTGGCAACGACTCACATATGAAGATAGGGATAGTTCTTCTTAACCGTTACAGTCCTGATCCACTGAATCATCGAACATAGTTCGCATGATGTTTATGACTTCAGTTACGTTACTACTACGGTACCACGTTCAACTAGGATGGATATTGGAATTGTTATCCCTTTTTTGGAAGTTGAAAGCACGCACAAGAAACTTTTTGATGGTTCAGTTTGCAAATGGACACACTATACAAAAGTTTTTATAATAAATAAAGACTTTTCTTTCGGATAGTCTACAATTCTCAAGTCTTAGTATAGGATGAAAAGAAAGAAAACAATAAAATCTGATTCGCACGTTGCCTTTGACAGAACAGAGAGTGGAGTAGGGTTTCATTACTGAAAAATCAAGAAATGAAATGACTGTCAGATGAAATAAATATTCAGTGATCTTAAGAGAATTCAATTCGAAAATTTACGATGAAAATAATTTAGCCAAACCCTACTGAAAATAGAACCACGCAGATCACTAGTATAAGATTAAGGAAGGCAGAGGATGGTAAGGTTATAGTGCGACGCAAATTGATTGGAATCCGCGTCGGTGCTTTGAGAGAGCGCTTTACAGTTTAGTTAGGATTGTGGTGGGGCTGGAAGCAATAAGGTGCCATGCAGGAGCTTCCCCTACGTTCCAGACAGGATTAAGGCCCGAGCGAAATTACAGTCCTCTTACGAGAAACTATCTGTAACACCTTTTTCTGTGAACGAGATTGTAAGAACGTTTTTATGACAAAAGACAAATTGCATCCTGGTTCTAAAGGGTTTTACAGTTACGACTGCTCACTGTCGTAAACCCAGAGCAACCGGCGCTGTTGATGGTGATCTGTCCGCCGGATGCCGACTTTACGTTCGATGGACCCCATGGTAGTATTGTAGGCAGGCACAGAGTTCCATCTTACCTCTTTTTATCTCATGCCCATAAACATAATAAAAATCAGTCCCACAAAAAGCTCCATTTTACATACAAAATTGGGCCCTACACCAAATAGTTACAAGTAAAACACAATATTTTTTCTTTGCTAAGGGAAGGAATCAGTTTTCAAGATGACAGAAGAGCTTTCGTAGTCAAGATGTGTGAACCTACTCTCGTCTTTGGTATCACAAGTTTCACAGAGTTAAGTATAATCAAGACTCTGGGGCCTACGTCCAGAACATTATTTTTGCTGCAAGTCATTTGACACACAGCAGGGTCCGGATAATTAAACGAAAATAGTTTCACATCTGCATCTACATCCGCATCTCGGGTAAGGTTGCTAATGATGGGCCGGTTCCATCGATGGACTGGATTGATTTTTCTGTGGATATTGACAATAGGCGTATGCTGACAGTCATTAAGTGTACCCCGATTTGCCAATGATTCACCACATTAATGGTGAATTGTTCCATGAAGACAAAAAGCAAGAGTGAAAAAAGGTAAGATTTGCACTATGTTCCTCTAATTGAATAGTATTAGTAATGGAAATGGCGTAACGATATGGTAAAAGTGATTAAATTTTTGCAGCCATCGGTGACAAGTACGAGCAGTTCACACAATTTTGTCATATTCACAATATAAAGTTACGTGCTGTGGACGGAGAATAGGTATTGTTAAGACATGCACTGCGAGTTGCCTTGAGTGAGTCACCTCGAATTCTGTCAAGTCTTAGGCCTAAGTAAGTACGCCACTATGTCAAAATTTAAGTAATTTGTTTGATAATAGTCCGTAAGTGTTTTGGCAATCACCCAGCTTTTTGTCTGGCTTCGAAGGCTATATTTCTACTTTTATCCTCATTGGTTTCGAATATATGTTACTCGGCTTCAGATGCCAACAAAAACTTCTAAAAACAAAAAAATGTGAAATGTATTGAAACTCATTTATAGGTGTATAGTATTTAACAGCTATTACACTGCACCCCATTTACGAAACTGCCTGGCTCAATGAAGGAAACGAATCCATTCATTGGGGTAGTGACAAATGTTTTTATTTTTCAAATCTTTTATTAATAGGGAATTTTTATGATCTATAGCGAAATGTACGAGATAATGGTCAATTTACACTGGAAATAAAATATTTGTTACAATATGCGAGGATTTTATTATACATTTTCATTAGGTGGCCCATCGGTAACAACCTTCCTCTACTTGTACAACTGTACTCGGCAATCCACTGTTTGATGTGTGAGACAGGGTTGATAGTGAGCCAGTATATTTCCCATCTTCTCATTCTATTCGCTGATGGTAAATGGGAAGAAAGCATTTCTGTAGCCTCCCGCATGAGCCTGAATTTCTATAACAAATCGGTCTCTTTCATCTACCTTCGATCCAACTAAAATTGCTCTGCACAGACATGCCTAGATCATTTAGGGTTGTCACTGATTCCAGTGACTGATTGGGAGGGACAGCAAGATTACTGATTTTCAAAAGATGTTGCCATCAAATTCTAAGTGGGAAAACTAGTGCTAGAAAAAATAAACAGATTACTTGGATTTTTTAAAAAATAAGTTCAAAAAATTCTATTAGGAAAGTTAAGTATGGAATGTGAAGCAACGGTGGCTTCAAGACAAAATGTGCTGAATAGCACAGGATAACACGGTAAGGATGTAAATTTTAAATCTGATAAACAAGAGGACATATTTCTTGAATGACTTGAAGCTATTGGGCAATGTATTGTGAAAAGGAAAACTATGCCGGATAAAAGGCAAAAATATGCTCACCAGCTAGCAAAATTTTAGCAAAAGTGATCATTTACAATAGCATGCTTTCTTCCGTGAACTGCCGTACTTGCTATGAACTGAACCATCACGAGGTGAAAATAACTCAAGATCTCGAATATGAACACTGGCCTTGTTTCCTCATGGCGTCTTCTCAGAGAAATCTTCCATTACGGCCCACCAGAGCGCAAGTAACCACAAAATTCTTCCAAAATTCATCCCCGATTCAAACAAAGGTGGCGTTTTCTAACGGTTATCTCGCACACCACTCCAGTGCGTACACCATGGCGCCGGTTGCCACTTGACATTTCAGACAGCCCACGACCAACTGTTCTTTGCTCACGCGCAGTGCAGGCTAGTTGGACAGCGCAGGCGCAGTTCATGCCAACGTCACCAACAAACAAAGCCTACACACGTACCTCTGAGAGATCTGTGACGTCACCGTTTCGCGATCGGGGCCAACTTCTTTCTCTGGGGCCTCGTCTGCGGCTGAAGATTACGATCTCTGTTACACATGGCAATTTTAAAGCACGGATTCCTAGTCGCAACGTTTGTAACATTTTTGATGGAAATCTTGTACGTCACTATTGAAATACACCCGGCCGGTGTGGTCGTGCGGTTCTAGGCGCTTCAGTCTGGAACCGCGTGACCGCTACGGTCGCAGGTTCGAATCCTGCCTCGGGCATGGATGTGTGTGATGTCCTTAGGTCAGTTAGGTTTAATTAGTTCTAAGTTCTAGGGGACTGATGACCACAAATGTTAAGTCCCATAGTGCTCAGAGCCATTTGAACCATTTGTTGAAATACACGCTTTGCAGTGTTACTTAGTGTCTTTTCAGAATGTCACGTAAGTGTTGTATGCCCAGTTCTAGAGGAAATTATGATAATGATCCTAAAGTTAGTTTGCTTACATTCCTGTTTGACAAAGCGTTAAGACAGAAATGGATCTCAGCAGTTCACAGAAAAGGCTGGATCACCAGTAAACAGCCCGTTCTAAGTATCTGCACGTTATCTTGAGTCATATATGGTTACTCTTTTTAGTAAAGTAATGCTGAAAAACTGAAAATACTAACCAATAAGCCAGCTATAACGAAGCATTATATAACGCTACTTTGTGCAGCCTTGAGTCAATTTTCCTTTGTCAGTTTGCATCCTTTCTCTAGATGTATCATTCTTTCTTTTTAGATACGTAAACTGTATATCAATGCAGATGACATTTTAAGGGGTACCAGCGCTTATGACTAACCAAGTGACAAATTCCTTAGGGCACCTGTAGACCGTCCACATATAAAAAAGTTGGGTGAACATTTATTTAGTACTTAGCAGAAAATACTTGTAATCACTTTAAAAAAATCGAAATTGAAATACCGATTCATTAATTTTGTTCCAATGTTGATAGTGGTCCAGCACAGGGATGTACATTTTAAAAACTGCTGCATTACTGTCATGTTTATCTCTTTATTTCCAGATGCTGTCCCATTAAATTTTCCAGGGTGCCCTACTTATTTGTCTTCGGAGACAGTCTTCAAGAACGTTTGGAAAAGAAGCCATTCGAGGTGGCCATTCAACAGCGTGTGAAAACGCTTGCAAAAATGATTGAGACGATTTCATTTAGTAATTTAGAAGAATACAAAAGTAAAATGTGTGTAAAAAGCACAGTGACTGGATCATGATTAACAAACCAAACAGTTTGCTTTTTGTGTGTTGGAGGATGAACCTTATCCAAGAGTTGTGTGTTATGTAGTTATAAATAGTTATTTATTGTTGAGTGCCTTTGTTGATGATGCTGACTTGAAGTTACCGATTAAAGTAAATGACATTCATGCAGTCAGTAATGTTCTGAAAGAGATGTATGTGATGTCCGATGTAACTGACGCTCCTGTTGAGGCGAGTTTGTCCTGTATTGAAGACATTTGGACATTACCTGGAAGTGAAGATAAAATTAAATTTTTGAAGATAGAACTTTCATTTCTGAGATGCAAAAATTCAACATGGTTCAGGTATGGAAGTGATTAAATGATTCTGTGGTCATTAGTGTATTCGATCAGTGCTCATGCTTACAGGTTTTTGAGAAGTCCTCGTAATTTTTCCATACCAAGTACCAATACTTTATCAAGACTTCCTAGCAAGCTTTCGACAAACCCATCCATCGAACAACAGAGTGACCAGTTTCTTAATTACATAACAATCAAGGTTAAAGTTTTGTCTATAAACAACAAAAGTCCCCTCCTATTGATTGTTGAGATCCGTTTGAAGCCCCAAATTGAATATAAAGGTGGGAACGTTGTAGGTGATGCTTTTAACGCTGATAAATTTTTTTGTGCAACGAGTGCTTGTGATTTCGTATCCAGACCAAGGATTGAGTTTACAAAGGTGTGGTGAATACACCCCCAGTTCACACAATTTAAGCTGATGTTCTTTTTCCAGTTATAAAAAATGTAATTATTAAACTAGAAATAGTTGGATTTCAGGTGGTGAGAGTAGTAGATGATAAAAATTCAATTAACAAAAAAGCTAGTTCATACTTTTCTGCCCCACCTAGTGTTAAGTATCCCAAACAACTAGTTTAACCAAAAGGATCAAAATCTATGCCTTCCTACCTTTAGTGATAGCTTGAAGGAAAGTTATTCTTCTGTCATAGCACTGAAGGAACTACATTTAATAGAAAAAGATGAACTGTTGCAATATGACATTTCTTTAACACTTAGGTCCTTATAGCGAAATTCAATTGAACAGCAAAGTGTGAAGTTAGCATTGGATGTTTTAACAACATGTCAGTTGTTGCTTTGCATCTATTAGGATTAAGGAAATGAATTGAAAAAGGAGGAGTATTTCTACATTTATAAAAATAATAAATCAGTGGTCTAGTTAATGGGCAACGTCTTCCAGGAACCTGTAACTGTCGATTCAAGACATATTCGTAATTTTTTGACAAACTTTCTGTCATAGTTCTATGAATGGGAAGATTCCACTGATGTAAGGGAACTGTCCAGAGAAACCCACAAACTTTCTGTCATCGTTGTGTGCATGAGAAGATTCCAGAGATGTAAGGAAACTGTCCAGAGAACACACAAACTTTCTGTCCTCGTTGTGTGCGTGGGAAGATTCCATTGACGTAAGGAAACTGTCCAGAGAAATACACTTTGCTCTCAGACACTCTGCTACAGCCTTTATTGGTTTTAGAATTTACTATTTGTCTGACAAAAACAGAGCATATTTGCTTTTTGGGAAAGTGCAGAGAGACAGTTTAGAAGACATGTTCGAGAAATACTGCCAACTAAGTGGTGAAAATTACATCTTTTTAAGGCAAGTGTTTGCAACGGAAGAAAACTAAAGGCCCAGAATATGTTTTCTCTTGGACTAATGCCAAAAGTATTTGGTGATGTTGCCGAAAGCCATTTTGATGTTGGTACTGCTGGTTGTGGAATTCCAGGCTTAAAGATACAGTTGCCCCAGAGCTTTTAAATTTGGTAGTAGATGATAATGATGTTGATGAAACAGAGGAAGACACATGGCTATTGCTCCGTTATACATCAGGTTATCGTTCACGCCAGGTGCTTAAAAAATAAGTGTACACATTGTAAAGAGTTTCTCACATCTCAAGAAACAAAACAAGTACATGATTCAATAGTTGCAAACGAAAGGGAAGCTCTAACACATCCAAGCAATGATGTACTTACATGTGTTTCGTTTGTTTACTTAAGTCTTCAAAAATATTTATAGAAATGAAACGTTCCTACAGCAAGCAAATCAAAGATGTGCTTGTGAAAATAGCAGCCAGTAGTATGCCCAGACATTTGCTTCTTGGTTTTCATTGTATAAACAGCGACACACTTGAATCCATCATAAGTTATATAATGATTTGCTGTACGAGTAGAAAGCAAAAGAATAATGTAAATGTCGTCAAAAATATAACTGTGTATAAAAGAATGGAAAACAGTTGACCTGTAACTGCAGCTTATCACAAATAACTGGCATTTTGTGGAGATTTCTCCTCTCTTTCTCTCTCTCTCTCTGTGTGTGTCTGTCAGTGTGTGTGTGTGTGTGTGTGTGTGTGTTTACTGATTATCTACTTATAATGAATATGTTTTCAGAACCAAAATGAGCAGTTTGTTTATGTTCCTACTATTGCCCTTTTATTGGGTGCTTAAATGAAAGAAATGCCGATAAATTTTTTGCAATATTGTTCATATTCGAAGACAATTATTGTTGCAAAATTATGAATTCAAAGTTTTGAGTTGAGAGTTACCTAATTGGAAACTTAAATTTGAAGCAAGCAAATGCGAAAAGTGCTTAAAACGCGGAACTGAATACACTGCCTTTGAAGACATACATAGGACCCAATATTGGTATTACTCTCTTCATTCGACTCTGTTAAGAGACCTTTTATCATTCACATATGAGTGCAATAAAGTATGCAGCACTAGCGTAGTTGTGGTAGGTTTGCTCGTTTTCGTTCATGTCTATGTTTCATTAAACCGTGAGTGAGACAGCGTCTCCGTGCGTTTGTGGGAGGCGGTTCCTCACAGTCAGCCGCAGAGCATGGGCTGTGAGGCTCTGTTTTTAGGTGGTGTTCCCCTTGCACATAGCTGCCTCCACAGTAACACAGCACGCACGTTTGGCACACTAACGTCAAATAGCTACATGATGGTACCGCACCTTTCACGCTACGCCACGTAGCAGTACACTCATTGACAATGGAGATAGTCCTACGCTGCCAGGGGCTTTAGAAGTGCGTGCAGCCCCTCACTCCAGCAGTCTCGTCTTGGACTTCACTACTGCTGAAACTACGGCGTCACACCATTCGGATCACCATCATCAGGATTTCAACCCTGCTCTGGAACTGGCCTACCCAAGCGATTCTGCTACACAGCACTCCAACCTCGGTGTCAACCACGGACTCTGCTGATAGCCATCCCATTGGCTTCTCTAGATCTCTAGATCAGTCATTAGTGCTCGGTATTATGCTCTTTCGACTTTTTCCTTATTGTGCAATAAACTTGTTGTCTACTCACGCCAGCTGTGGTTTGTTGTTGCCTATTCATGGACACGACAATAGTGGTTCAAATGGCTCTGAGCACTATGGGACTCAACATCTGAGGTCATCAGTCCCCTAGAACTTAGAACTACTTAAACCTAACTAACCTAAGGACATCACACACATCCATGCCCGAGGCAGGATTCGAACCTGCGACCGTAGCAGTCGCGCGGTTCCGGACTGACAATAGTGGTAGTGAGGATGGGGTAGTATGTTTTCTGCCCCGGAGACACGGCTGTGGCTGTGTCTCATCTCTTCTGCAGGGGTATCTTCTTCTTTTGTTGATTTCCAGAGCGGATGACGTTTAGCTTTAAGTTTTGGGGGACCTTCTCTTTGTTCTTGTGCTTGTCTTACTTTTCGTTTACTCTTTTTCACCATGGCGGCCACCCAGCAGGAGGAACCTCTTCTTCCACCTTACTCGGCCGGAATCTGTTTCTTCCTCGGAAGTCATTGCCGCTCTCGATAAGTATTTCGACGCACGGGTGTTGGTCACCTCTCGATGTAAGTTCTTTCAAATGAGGCGCCAACTTACCCAGTCTAATTAGCAGTGGCCATGGAGTTGTGCAGTATGATTTGCACCTGTAAATGTGTATGTCCTTCTGCTAAGTCTTACGTTGACGCCATGTTGCAGGATCCTGTTATTCACAACATTACTGATTCCCGACACTGGGCACAGGTCCTCAAACTATCGAACCCTTCGGTTGTGGATGTCATTCGTATAAGCGAGGCAGAGGAATTGTTTGACACCACAGAGCTAGACATAACCGCCTTCTGTGGTGGCCACTCTCCCCACATGGTATGTCTGCTTCTTATGGGCACTGTAAACAATCTACGGCAGGCCGTTTCAGTCACGCAACGAGGCAAATTGCAATCCTACCTTCAGTGCTACAACTCTCATGAGAGGGATGCTTGTCTTTTCCGCCGAGCCAAATGTTTGTTTTGCAAAAATGTTAGGCACATCCAAGACCTTTGTTCAAAGAAATTGCAGGGCCCGTCTGTTCCCACGGCCACCCACGGTTATGAGGCAATTGGTGCCTATCAGATCGCCGTCGACCATGCCGCACTCCTGAACCATTTGGATTCTGACGAGTCGTTCCCGGTTCGGACATGCTATAATATCTCGACTAGGCAGGACTCGCCCTAGGTTGAATGAGGGTCCGATTATTCTTCTGTGTTTCTACGTGAGCAAAGGAACTTTTCATTCAGCTGCGTATTCAGAACTAAGATGTACAATTACAGCTGGATGCTGGGGCTTTTCTGACGTTCATCAATTGGTCCATGTTCAAAAACCTTGGCTCCACACAGCTCAAAGCTCTGACACACAGCATCACCACTAACAATGGCGAGCGTATCACGATCCTAGACACTTGTCTTCTACGGATGGAGTACCGATCTACATCGAAGGCATGTTCCTGTCACAGTGCTTCACTCTTATGACAGTCCTAACATTTGTGGCTTTAATGCCTTTGAGAGAAAGAAAACTGGCGTTCTACGGATCGGAGCGTGGAATGTCAGATCCCTTAATCGGGCAGGTAGGTTAGAAAATTTAAAAAGGGAAATGGATAGGTTGAAGTTAGATATAGTGGGAATTAGTGAAGTTCGGTGGCAGGAGGAACAAGACTTCTGGTCAGGTGACTACAGGGTTATAAACACAAAATCAAATAGGGGTAATGCAGGAGTAGGTTTAATAATGAATAGGAAAATAGGAATGCGGGTAAGCTACTACAAACAGCATAGTGAACGCATTATTGTGGCCAAGATAGATACGAAGCCCACACCTACTACAGTAGTACAAGTTTATATGCCAACTAGCTCTGCAGATGACGAAAAAATTGAAGAAATGTATGATGAAATAAAAGAAATTATTCAGATTGTGAAGGGAGACGAAAATTTAATAGTCATGGGTGACGGGAATTCGAGTGTAGGAAAAGGGAGAGAAGGAAACATAGTAGGTGAATATGGATTTGGGGACAGAAATGAAAGAGGAAGCCGCCTGGTAGAATTTTGCACAGAGCACAACATAATCATAACTAACACTTGGTTTAAGAATCATGAAAGAAGGTTGTATACATGGAAGAACCCTGGATATACTAAAAGGTATCAGATAGATTATATAATGGTAAGACAGAGATTTAGGAACCAGGTTTTAAATTGTAAGACATTTCCAGGGGCAGATGTGGACTCTGACCACAATCTATTGGTTATGACCTGCAGATTAAAACTGAAGAAACTGCAAAAAGGTGGGAATTTAAGGAGATGGGACGTGGATAAACTAAAAGAACCAGAGGTTGTACAGAGATTCAGGGAGAGCATAAGGGAGCAATTGACAGGAATGGGGGAAATAAATACAGTAGAAGAAGAATGGGTAGCTTTGAGGAATGAAATAGTGAAGGCAGCAGAGGACCAAGTAGGTAAAAAGACGAGGGCTAGTAGAAATCCTTGGGTAACAGAAGAAATATTGAATTTAATTGATGAAAGGAGAAAATATAAAAATGCAGTAAGTGAAACAGGGAAAAAGGAATACAAACGTCTCAAAAATGAGATCGACAGGAAGTGCAAAATGGCTAAGCAGGGATGGCTAGAGGACAAATGTAAGGATGTAGAGGCCTATTTCACTAGGGGTAAGATAGATACCGCCTACAGGAAAATTAAAGAGACCTTTGGCGATAAGAGAACGACTTGTATGGATATCAAGAGCTCAGATGGAAACCCAGTTCTAAGCAATGAAGGGAAAGCAGAAAGGTGGAAGGAGTATATAGAGGGTCTATACAAGGGCGATGTACTTGAGGACAATATTATGGAAATGGAAGAGGATGTAGATGAAGATGAAATGGGAGATATGATACTGCGTGAAGAGTTTGACAGAGCACTGAAAGACCTGAGTCGAAACAAGGCCCCCGGAGTAGACAATATTCCATTGGAACTACTGACGGCCGTGGGAGAGCCAGTCCTGACAGAACTCTACCATTTGGTGAGCAAGATGTATGAAACAAGCGAAATACCCTCAGACTTCAAGAAGAATATAATAATTCCAATCCCAAAGAAAGCAGGTGTTGACAGATGTGAAAAATACCGAAGTATCAGCTTAATAAGTCACAGCTGCAAAATACTAACACGAATTCTTTACAGACGAATGAAAAAACTAGTAGAAGCCAACCTTGGGGAAGATCAGTTTGGATTCCGTAGAAACACTGGAACACGTGAGGCAATACTGACCTTACGACTTATCTTAGAAGAAAGATTAAGGAAAGGCAAACCTACGTTTCTAGCATTTGTAGACTTAGAGAAAGCTTTTGACAATGTTGACTGGAATACTCTCTTTCAAATTCTAAAGGTGGCAGGGGTAAAATACAGGGAGCGAAAGGCTATTTACAATTTGTACAGAAACCAGATGGCAGTTATAAGAGTCGAGGGACATGAAAGGGGAGCAGTGGTTGGGAAGGGAGTAAGACAGGGTTGTAGCCTCTCCCCGATGTTGTTCAATCTGTATATTGAGCAAGCAGTAAAGGAAACAAAAGAAAAATTCGGAGTAGATATTAAAATTCATGGAGAAGAAATAAAAACTTTGAGGTTCGCCGATGACATTGTAATTCTGTCAGAGACTGCAAAGGACTTGGAAGAGCAGTTGAATGGAATGGACAGTGTCTTGAAAGGAGGATATAAGATGAACATCAACAAAAGCAAAACAAGGATAATGGAATGTAGTCTAATTAAGTCGGGTGATGCTGAGGGGATTAGGTTAGGAAATGAGGCACTTAAAGTAGTAAAGGAGTTTTGCTATTTGGGGAGCAAAATAAGTGATGATGGTCGAAGTACAGAGGATATAAAATGTAGGCTGGCAATGGCAAGGAAAGCGTTTCTGAAGAAGAGAAATTTGTTAACATCCAGTATTGATTTAAGTGTCAGGAAGTCATTTCTGAAAGTATTCGTATGGAGTGTAGCCATGTATGGAAGTGAAACATGGACGATAAATAGTTTGGACAAGAAGAGAATAGAAGCTTTCGAAATGTGGTGCTACAGAAGAATGCTGAAGATTAGATGGGTGGATCACATAACTAATGAGGAAGTATTGAATAGGATTGGGGAGAAGAGAAGTTTGTGGCACAACTTGACCAGAAGAAGGGATCGGTTGGTAGGACACGTTCTGAGGCATCAAGGGATCACCAATTTAGTATTGGAGGGCAGCGTGGAGGGTAAAAATCGTAGAGGGAGACCAAGAGATGAATACACTAAGCAGATTCAGAAGGATGTAGGTTGCAGTAGGTACGGGGAAATGGAAAAGCTTGCACAGGATAGAGTAGCATGGAGAGCTGCATCAAACCAGTCTCAGGACTGAAGACCACAACAACAACAACAACAATGCCTTTGACACCTTCAAATTCCAAATCTCTGATAATGTGGCAACGATTAACTTCCATACCCCTATGACAGTATCATGAAGCTTGGTGACAATTACTGTCAGCATTTAGAAGACCAATTAGGTATGGAAAAAGACATTTCCGCTCACATTACTTTGAATGAGACCACCTCAGAAGAATTAAGATGTATGCAGGACCTGGGAGCTATCACGCTCAATTGTGCCAGTTAGTGAGCGTCAAACGTCATCATAGTCAGAAAACCCAACGGCCAACTTCGCCCTTGTGGAGATATGAAGTCCACCATTAGTGCACATTCTATCGTGTATTCGTACCCTCCTACTCTCTTCCTCGCTCTGAACAGTTAATGGACAAATTACAAGGCGGCGCTTTCTCTCGAAGATCGATCTCAAGGATGCCTATTTGCAGCTCATTTTGGATGACGCGACTAAATGCTGTTCCAATATCAGTGTCTCAGATTTTACAACGCTTCTGTCCTGGCCATCTTCCAACAGTTTTTGGAGCTACTAATGTCGAAGGTGCCTTGCTGATCCAGTCATCTGGACGACATAGTCATCTCAGGCAGTACTCCAGATGAGCACCTCTGGAATTTGGACTGGCTTTTCGAAACCCACATCGACATAGGTCTCAGGTGCAATCGCGAGAAATGCGAATTTTTCTGCAGCTAAATCGAATACCATGGCCCATCATCGACTCCTATGAGGTTCACCCTTCTGCCAAACACTTGAAGGCTGTTCGGAAGTTTCCTTCCCAGAAAAATCTCATGGAACTTCAGGCTGCTCTTGGCAAGATACCATATTATCTTGGCTTCATACCTAACGCAGCTCAGATTGTGACACCCTTACATGCTCTCCTGTAGAAAAATGTCTCTTTTGTCTCGTTCTGTGAGCAAGAAATGGCTCTCCAGACATTAAGAAGTCTTGCTTAGCTACAGATGTCTAGTCCACTTCGCACTTTGATCCTACGACACCTATGGTCCTGTCCTCACTGTAGCACTACAGCACTGGAGTACTGCTGTCCCACAAGATTGGCACTACAGACCGTCCGAGTACTTTCACATTAGAGCTGCTTAACAAAGCTCAGTTATATTACAAACAACTGGATAAGGAGGCCTTGGCAATCATCTACAGCGTTTCCAAGTTTCATCAGTATCTTTTAGACCAGAAATTTTTTCTATCCACATAGCACAAGCCTCGCGTTGGTTTTCCCAGAGGGACACCTTTTTGTTCTGAAATGGAGTTGTGCTTTTATACTCATCAAATGAAAAATCTCTCATGCTGATCCCAGCAACTTTGTGGCAGCAGGTGTTGACATTACTTCATAAAGGACATTGGGAGATCGTTTGTAAAAAGCAATTGGCCGGGCAGCACTGCACGTGGTTGTGCATTGAACGTATGATCTCACACTGCAAGGAATGAGCTGAGAACTTCCTTACTCCTATCCAACAGTTTTCGACTGGCTCTGGCAGGATGTCACTTGGCAATGAATTCACTTTAATTTCACGGGGCCATTTAGGGATTCACTGTGGCTTATTGTAGCGGATACTTCTTCCAAGTTTTCTGAATTCCATGACATCGGCCACCATGATTCGAGCTTTAGCGACTATAATGTGCCAAGATAGATTTCCAACTAACATTATATCCGATAACGGTTCACAACTGATTTCAGCAGAATTTGTATCTTTCTGTACAGCTAACGGCATCACCCACGTCCTCGCAGCAATTTTCTTACCACTATTCAATGGGGAAGCGGAATAATACCTGTGCACCTTCAAGGTGCAGATTTCAAAATTAAGGCAGTTCCTCTCCAAGGAAAACGGTCTGCTCCTGTTCTTATCCTAGTACTTTTTTGTGCCTCAAGGTGATAAGTCAGCAGTTGAACTGCATAGCAGATCTCATATTTCTACACTGCATCTCCTCCCTCCTCCACGTTCCACACATACTATCCTGTCTTCCTCAAAATTCCAGGCCACTCATAAGGTTTACTTCTGGGTTTTTAACAGTGGTCATTTGTGGGAACCTGGGACTGTAGTCTGATCTGTGGACAGAGAAATTTATGTTATTTGGTACAGGTCAGGACGCCATCATCACATACACCAGAATCTGCTGTGCCCTCCTGCTATTCCTGATCCTGCAGTGGACTTTTGTGTTCCAGAACACAAACCAGGAGATGGTGTTTCCCCTAGCAGTAATTGTCGACAGGTTTCATACCAGCTGTCCTGTTCTTCCAGAAGGATTTGTGTGTCTCAACCACTGTTGCCACAGCTGCAGTCTTTGCAGACCCGGTCACCTCAGCCAAGCACACTGCTTCCTCCATCGCAGCAGCCCCAACTGTCGCAGACCCTGGTGTCGCAGCCTCCATCATCACAACCCCCAGCAGCCCTTTCACTGCTGTCGCCGCCACATCCTCCGCCATCCCATTTGCAGCTACCTTAATCTTCAGTGTTGTCTGCTACAACACCCATGGATCTAGACACACCTATGCCATCGTGGGAGTGCTCCCACCCAGATGGGCTGGAGGCACATTCTGCCTCCAGTTTTTTCCGTTTTTTTTCCGGGGTCCATGCTGTGGATGCTGTAACTTGAGTCAGTCATCTGTGGACCCAGCTCCTCGTCCAACCTCATCGCCGTGCCTCTGGCCCAGACCTCCCCATCATCGTTGTGGTCCCAGACTACATCACTACAGCGAGGAATTTTGGGGGAGAAGAATGTGGTATCATCGAAGCTTACACCATTGTGCCAGCCGCCATGGAACCACTGGTCACATGTCAACAGCCCTCGGCCAGCTGCTCTTAGCAGAGGCTCAATGCCAGAGTTGGACAGCGCAGGTGCGGCCGATTCACGCGGCTGCCCCCATGGTATCATAGCAATGCCTGGCCAGTGTACACACGTAAAATTTCTACATGATAGTACTGCACCAATCACGCTATGCTACATTTGCAGTAGAGTCATCGACAGTGTATATATTCCTACGCTGCCTGGGACTTTATAAGCTCATGCATCCCCTCACTCCATCAGTCTCGTCTTGGACTTCGCTGCCGCCACACCATTCGGAACGCCATCATCAGGGTTTCAGTTCCACTCTGGAACTGGCCTGCCCAAGGGATTCTGCGTCACAGTGCTCCAAACTCGGCGTCATCCACAGACTCTGTTGATAACTGTCCCAATGGCTGCTCTAGGTCATTCGTTGGTGTATAGTACTATACTATTTCGTCTTTCCCTTGTTGTGAGAGACACTTGCTGTCTACTCACACCTACTGTTATTTGTTGTTTCTCATTCGCAGATACAACAGGGGAGATACACAGACATAACACTTCATCTGATGAAAAGTAGACCTTGGGTACAGAGTCTTGAAACCCACAGTTGACGACTACGTAACTCGGAAGCGTCAGCAGACGAAGCAAAATACAAATAAGTGCAGACATTTAACTTTGGCGTTGTGTGTGAGACAATAGTTTGAGGACGAGTAAGAAACTGGAATCGCATTCGCTAGCAATTGATACAAAACTATGAGACACACACGCACACACACTCACACACACACACACACACACACACATACACACACAGAGAGAGAGAGAGAGAGAGAGAGAGAGAAGCTATTCGTATTCAGTAATATCAGAAAATTGAGTCCGCCTTGATGCAAAACACCTGCTTATTCGTATATTTCTTTATTCTCCCAAACTAGTTTCGGCGACAAGTATCACCATCATCAGTGGGGTTTTTTAAATCTAAAACATGCAGAAAATAGCATGGTTATACTAACACAGTAGCACATTATCACATTTTTACTATTCGTTTTTAGAAATATAGTTTTCTATGGACACTTTTATACTACCTTATTTACTGTATGTTACAGCATGTTTTAAGCAATTATTGTCGCTGTCTGTGACGTATTTTCTGTGCGATTTTTTTTCTGTTGGCGTTTTTTACTTAGCAAACATCATGTCATCAGCAACCATGTGAGCGGCTGTTAGTAAACAAACTACTAAAAGGTGAATTTCGTATGTGAGCAATATATACTTGGGGTTGTGGTAGTGTTGTGGAAACAAGTTATTTGGTGTGTACTGAGCTGTTACTTAGCTATTCGTGTACTCACGTTCGTTGAATGGTATGTGGCTGCTTTTATACATAGGAAAACAAAACTTTCGCACTCTGTTTCTGATCCAGAACATTATGCCAGCTTGCTGTTCGCGTGTGTAGCGAGAGGTGTATCGCATGTGGCGAGAAAGGCTACGAAAAACTGAAGCGCGAATTACGACGACTTCTGTTCATTATTTATGTCTCTGTGTGTGATGGGGAAGTGGTTCTTTTGCATGTGTGTGCTTTCTGTTCTGTGTCCTTCGTCAGTTCTCTCAGAGTGATAAAGAGTGTGTTGTTACGAAGTGTTGTATTTTCGTTTATTACATTTCTCCCTTCGACTATAGCCTTTTAATATAGTAATTTTCTTCTATTGTTAGTTGTCGGTATAGACTGTTGCTGTTTCTCAGAATGTGTAGATCGTTTTCGATATTAGTGAGGTTATGGTTTTTGTTCATTAGGTGTTCTGCAAAAGTTGAATGTGTGCTGATACTCTTTAGAGCTCTCATGTGGTCTGTGTACCTCGTTCGGAAGTTTCTTCTTGTTTGTCCTATGTACTGGGCCTGGCAGGAGTTGCAAGTGAGTTGACGTATTCTAGCGTTGCTGAATTTGTCTGAGGTTGTTGTGACTGGTCTTCGTCTTTTCTGAACTGTATTGTTTTTTCTGAATGTTATGGTTTTTCTCATCAGATGTTTCCTATTCTATGTGATATTTTGTTATTGTATGTGTGTACCATCTGTCTCTTTTTTCTGAAGTGGTGCGGTCTGCTGCGTTGTCTGTGTGTACTGTATGTTTTCGTTTTACATTGTTGTTGAGTTTGTTTATGATGGCTGTTTCATAGTCGTTTTCAACAGCAATTTTATTTGATTATATTTAGTTCCTGTGTGTAGTTTTCTGGTTTAAGAGGTGTTCTGTTTATCTTATGAAGCATGTGTGTGAAACTGGATTATTTATGCGCTGTCGGGTGGTTGGATGAGCTGTGGATTACAGTGCTTCTGGATGTGGGCTTTCTGTAGATGGAGAATTCATGTTGGTGGTTGTTTCTTGTGATTGTAAGATCCAAGAAATTTAGTTTCTTGTTGTTTTCTATTTCCATTGTGAAGTGGATTTGTGGGTGTACTGTGTAGTTCTTCTGTCCTGTTATGTGTTTCATCTACAAGACAGATTATTTCATCCAAATATTGGTACCAGTAGATTATTTTGTACCCTTCTTATTTTACAATGTTATTGACTATCGTGTTCTCTATATGGTCCAAGAAAATGTTGGTTAATGTTCCACTGATGGGGGACCCCATGGGAATCCCCTGTTGTTACAAGTAGAAGTTGTTGTTGAAAGTGAAGTAGTTTTGTTCTGTGATTAGCCTAAGAATGGTTGAGATTTCATTTATTTGTACATCTGGGAATTTATTGCATTTTAACTGTTGTTCGATAATGTTTATAGTTTCTTCTGTGGGTATGTTTGTGTTCATGGATATTATATCAAAAGATACCAGTTTTGCTGTTGAGGGGATGTTGACATTCTTAATTTTCTCTATTATGTCTCCTGTGTTTTTGAGACTTCTGTTGTTTGTGTATGTGTATGTTTCCCGTAGGAATGTGTGCATGTGTCTCCCTAGTGAGTAAGATGGGGCTTTTCTGAAGTCAAACACTGGCCTGACTGGAATGAGGGGTATGTGGATCTTTGGCAGGCTTTTTAAGAGTAGAGCTTTAGGGTACTTTTGTGTCATTCTTTTTGTCTGGTTCTGTGTCAAGGTGTGTGTCGTGAGTTTTAAGAGAGCCTTTACGTTTCTTTGGTATCTTTGTGTTGGGTCACTGGTTAGCTTGTTTATTTCATTCTCTGCCAGAAAGTTTTCTATTTTCTCAATGTATTCTGCCTCTGTTATTAAGACTAGAGCAATCCCTTTGTCTGCCTAGGTGATGAGAGAATTGTGTTGTTTTAGTTTTCTGTGTATACTGTTTATGGTTTTCTCATCAGATGTTTTTTTTTTTGTATTTATGTATGGTTTGTTATTTCTGATGATTTGTTTCATTTCCTCTGTCACTAGTTCTATTGTTAGGCCTGGGTTGAAGTCTCGAGTGTTAGTTTTTTCACGTTGTCCTGTGATGTATTCAGTCTCAGTAAAAATATTTTTCTATGGTCTTATGTGTTGTGTGGGAGTTCAGATTGTATTTTGGGCCTTTCTCAAGTAGCTGTTGTTCTTCTTTTGTGTGACACAACACCATCCTGTTATTCAAATGCTTTGTAAAGATGTGTATCCACAGCTCGCTGAAGAGAGAGAGAGAGAGAGAGAGAGAAAGAATAGCATTTCCTGCAACCAGTCCCATTGCATTGCTACCGATTGGTATACAAATACTCCCTCTAAAAGGCAGATGTCAATGACTGAACAATTAGCACTTTACAACATATACATACTAATTCTAGCGATCACCCCGTCGCCACCATTGCTGTTTCTAGCATATGTCCTACAGTATTTGGCTGTAGAGAGAGATACACTTACATCCAGGGCCCCAATCTCGACAAGTGGACAATGCTTATCAGCCGCTGCCGCCGACGACATATGTGTCCTTCCTAACAGTAACAAAACGTGCTACTCATCGGAGAATACCCTCTCCGTGAGTTTTGCCGACTAACGTTCGTAAAGTACCAGGTGCCTACTCACAAATATACCTTAGAGAGAGATAATATTTGCTCAACTTTCGCCAACAGCAGTCAGGATTCAAATGTGAATTGAGATTCAGTTAATCCTCATAGTGTTTGGTTCCTGAACAGAAATAGTTTTCCATTACCATGATGAAACCAACTTCCTAAGCTGCATTGTCCACACGTATTAATATTTTTAAGAAAGGAAAATGACATATTGAGAAACCATTTTTTATTTGTTTTTTTATAGTCCTCACAATGCAGTTTAATAGGAGAAGTGCCATCAGTTTGACATCGTGCATTCACATCATAATGCTTGTAGCAAGGCTCATACTTTGAAACAAGCTCATCACTCATAACCGCTTGAGGTTTTGAGTGAAATCTGTGTGAAATATCACATACCAGGTATATAAGTTGTGTATGAATCAAATAATAATCAATAGTATTCAAACTCTGGCGTCTTTCTGTCAGTTTCTAACAAAAATCTTTAAAACAGGCTACACACTCTTCAGATTTTAGCCACTCAAACATGTAACAAGCATTAATACGTTCCTCTTTCTTTAACACGTTCCTCTTCCTTCTTTATGAAACAATAATCCTCTAGTTGAAGTGTGATGACATATTTTGGGATAATCATTTTGCACAAGCGATAGAGATGAACTGGCTGTAGAATCCGAGTGCATTCCTAATATTACTGAGGCGAAAATTAAAGTACACCTAGGAAGTGACATAGGTATGGAAATACCCCGTAGCTCATACAATATTGACGATTTAAGTGCATTTATAAAATGATCTCTGAATGGGTTTGAGTTATGTGCAGATGTTAATAGCTTTAAAACAGAGATAGGAACTATAAAAAAAACAGTAATCTTTAGCCAGATAGGTTAAACAGGACCACTACTGAATTTCTCAAGGAGTCAACTTTGGAGAGCAATACTGAGCAAATTTACGAGAAGGATCAGTGAATGGATACAGTACCTGTTAGCATGGCCGATGCTGAGTGTAATATCACAACGAATTCGTATCTCAGTGACAGACTAATTCATACAGTCTACAGAATATTCCCTACAGTGTGACCAGGGCAAATTCAATGAGATGATTAACAACCCAATACATCCAACCAGTGATTGTTCAGACATTAGACCTTCTCTAGTTAAATATTGTTGACCAGGATGGGAATCTTCACCTGGAACAGCAAGATGGGTAAAGATATAAAATCGATGCATACAGCTGTCAGTACATCACTTCACAGTGGATTTCAGTACTATGAGCGAATCATTCATTAAGAATATTTCTTTAACAAACCTTTTGCTTCAGTGACATATAATAATAAAGTTGAGATAAGGCTTCCTCTTCAAACACGAAGATGATTTCTAAATTCCGAGCGACATTTTGCTGTACTAGAAAGGAACATTTATGAAGAAGTATGGAACCTCTCCAATAGCATTATAGTTTACACATAGTGTGTTCGCCTTTCAGTTTCAAGAAATAAGCTATGAACTCAATGGTGTCTTGGTCGATCACTCAAGGTTTGCCAGAATCACGCAAACCCTCGAAACACATGTCTTCACATCCATTCCGGACATGAATGCTCTACAAAATGCAGGATGGGTCATAGATAGATCGATAAGGAATTATTTCAGCGTTTGTAGCCCACTCAAAACGTTTCTAGGGTGCTTTGAGGATAATAGACATGTCACCATGAACGATAAATAAGAACTGATTCTAGTTCAAAGTGTGACAAATAATAACTCATACATTCAAGGACAGCAAGTACAGAATAAGATTGCGTTGGAGGAACTGGTATGCCTCGTATCTTTAACAGGTGTGGAGAACCTGAAATTTTTACATGTATTGAATTCAGGCATTCAACCACATTAAGTTTGCATTTATGGAAACTATTTGAATATCCAAGTCTATTGGTGACATCCAGACAGACATGGGCCATTAAAACTACAGTTCTGCTAGAAACACGTCGAACGATTATACTGGGACTGCAAACAGAGAGGAGGAGGTATATGAAAAAGGATTGCAGTATATAATCAATACAAGAGTTTTCTAGAATTCTGTATTTTATCCATAAAATAATCTACAGCTTGACTGGGATAATAACAGTATTGGCCTAGTGTATGACATGTAGCAAAGTTTTACTCTTCTTACTATGAGAGTGATGAATTTAGAAGTACGCTCGGCCCAAAGAAATTATCGCCAGTTGACATGATCAATTGCTGAAAGGAAAACGAAAGTGTAAAATCTGGACCAATAGACTTCCATATTGAATTTGAATCAGAATACAATATCCCCTCAAGCACTACTGTGCACACATTATTGTTAAATGACTATATGATTAATTATTCATCTTTCACTGTGATCGTTAGACGACTTTTAGAAATGTAGAGGTGCTGATTCAGATCTGAGGAACTTCACAGTAATGACTTAAAGTGCAAACATCATAATCGACACACAGGGCTTTTACTCATATTACAAGAGAGAACAATTTGTGTTTAAAGATAAATCCTTCAACGCACTCATAAACACTGGATGTGTAATAATGACGTTCTTCGCAAACGACACTTAGTGCAAACCATTTATGACTGTAAAATATTCCAAGACCCAAAAAGTCGCAGCATCGTTAGTCGTTTCCATCATGGGGAAACCCTGGGACGACTTTCGATTGGCGTATAAATATATGGTGACATCTTTCCAAATCAATAACCACACAGACAGCATTATTTATGTCAAAGGCTGTGAGAAGATGTTCTGGATTCACGAGATGTGCCGATTTCCATCCTCAAATCATACAAATTTCCATTTATTCGACAGCTCAAGCAGATGAATGGAGAAGTTCGGTTCATGTTTGCTTCGTATAATGTGGAACTACTTTTAAGTTGGGTTACCAATAAATGAAATTTTCTTTTAAAAATTTTGTATTTATTTATTCAGTTTATCCATCCTTGTCCTTTCCTGCAGACAGCTTTCAGGTATTTATCTCACACTACCAATGCAGTCTGTCGAGGATTAGATACATAATTTTAGATGTTTCTTCCATGCGACAGTGAAAATGTTAATGATGTACTGCTGCCTGTTGCTAAGGGTCTACCTGTGCCTCTCTGTAGGAAAAAGTCCCATTCATTTAATACATGCACCAGGTACACATCTCGTCTCAAAAGTGCACCTTCTTCTTATTGTTCTCCACCACTGCATTAATGTTCGATAAAGAAAACTGCCGAACATGTATGTCCCACCTTTTTTATACTAGCAGGGACATATGCGCATTTAATGCACTGCTCCTCGTTGCAGGGAGTCTGGCTTGCACCAGCCCCTTGGCAGCAGATGGTCGATGCAGTGCTGGAACACTAACATGTGGCAGAGCATAGTTAAGTCCGCAGTCGCTGCCTGATGAGCTTTGGTGCCCCGGCACAGACGCTTCCACATTGTTAAATGTAATATAGTATTATTTGATCCGTGCCAATAGCGTCAGAAGTGCTACCTGATAACTACATTCCAGTAGGCACTGGAATGCAATTATCAGGTATCATATCATGTCACGGCAAATGTGTAGACACTGATTACAGTTTTGTAGGAATGAATTTGCTGTCACTCACATAGTGGGGATTATTATCATTATTATTATTATTATTATTATTTTATGGCCTACATTGGATCATTTTAGTCAATATTATGAATTAGGTCCTTCTGTCTTTTACTGGCCCAATACTTTTTCATTCTTTCATTTCGTGGCCTTCTCTCCTCATACGAAAGCACCCTTCCCATTTTCTGTTTGTTAATTTTTATTGGTGGTGTGATATGTTTGTCCTGAAGTATTTGAACCCGTCTGTCTTGATGTTCAAATCCTCCATCATAGTCTGTAATTTCATCATGTCCACCTTGATCTCTATGATCCATCTAATGCCGATCTTACTGTTCCATAACTACTCAATTATTCTCCTACTAATTCTACTTTCTGTTGTCCTCATCAAATGTCCTAGGAAAGAGACCCGTTTCTTTCATTGTTCATGTCACTTGATCTATTTAATTTGAAACTATTCTCCAAACTCTGTCTTTTTAGTATTTTCTATTTATACGTGTTCTGACTATCCTTCTTTATATTTTGAGTTGTCTGTATGTTTCCACAGTTTTGTTTGTTTTACGTACAGTTCCTCTAGCATATGTGATTTGCGGCTGTGTGACTGTTTTGTAGTGTTTCAGTTTTGTGGCTATTGAGAGGCATTTTTTGTTATATGTGTTCTTTGTAACATGATGAGTATAATCAATTTGTTTATTCTAGTATGGCATGATGGTTTCTCATTCAGGTTATGTGATATTATTTCTCCCAAGTATTTAAACTTTTCAACAATTTTTATGTCGTGTTCTTCAGCTCTAATTTTGTTTGCCAGTGGCGGTTCCGTTAGCATTATTTCTGTTTTTTCAAAAGATATTTGAATGCCAATACTCTGAGCTATTTCCTGTAATGATTGTATTTGGTGTTTAATTACTTGAATGTTGTTAGCGAGAAGAGCGAGGTCATCAGCAAATCCTAAACAGTTCAACTTTATATCGTATTTCTGTGTTCCAGCCTTAATGTTTTCTTAAATTGTCGTTGTACCATTCCCTCATTAAGTATTCAAAGGCACAATTAAAAAGAAGTGGCCACAGACCGTCTCCCTGCCTTTAACCAGTTTTTACCAAGAATTATTCAGAAAGTTCTCCTCTGAACTTAATTTTCGAATTTGTATTTCATAAGGTAAGTTCTGCCAGTTTAATTAGTTTTGGGTGGAGTCCAAAACGCCTCACAATTTTAACATTGAGAGTCTATGGATAGAATCGTATGCTTTCTTAAAATCTACAAATATAATTGAGAGAGGCTTGTTTCGTTTGCAGGAATAAGCCATGATAAATTTCAGAATAATTATTTGTTTGGAACAGCTTCTTCAAGGTCTGAAGCCTCCTTGGTATTCTTTTAGTTCCTTGCCCAGTTGTTCTTCGATCCTATTGTGTAAAATCTTGGAAAGAAACCTTGCAGGTAGACTCCAAGAGCGAGATTCCTCTATAGTTCTCTCGATCACTTTTGTCATCTTTCCTATGAAGTATTAATTATAGCTGTGGTCCAGGCTTCTGGGAATTTTTCTGTTGCTCGAATTTTTTGCAAAATAATGGGTAAAGATGTGTGAGTTGTTTTACCAGCGTACTTACACATTTCTGCAAACATTTGATTTTCACCACATGCTACAAGTTTTTCATTTTTTAAGTGCAATTTCTAGTTCTTGTACTGGAGGATGATTGGTTGATTCGCGGAAGGGGACTAAACAGTGAGGTCATCGATCCCATCGGATTAGGGAAGTATGGGGAAGGAAGTCGGCCGCGCCCTTTCAAAGCAACCCTTCCGCCATTTACCTGAAGCGATTTAGGGAAATCATGGAAGACTAAATCAGGATGGCTGGACGTGGGTTTGAACCTCGTCCTCCCGAATGCGAGACCAGTGTACTAAATACTGCGCCACCTCGCTCGCACTGTGGGTAGTTTTATATTTTCTGGTTTGGTTTTTACAGGGTGCCCGTGTCAATTGTTAAAAGCTTTTCAGGTTCGTCACAGTTCAAGAGCTTGTTGAATGCTACTGCCATGATTTCTGCGTTTTCCTTGTTATTATGGACTACACATCCATCTTTATTTCTCAGTAGCAGTGTGGGATGGTTGTAATCACGTATTTGTTTATCAAAGGCTTTTAAATACTCTCTAGAATTGGTTTTGTAGTAGTATTCTTCAGTAAAATTCAGTAGATCCTTTTGATACTGCCGCTTTGTTTTTCTGATAAATCGAGAGAATTTTTTCCTGATTTTTTTAGGTTAGTTGCATTCTCTTCTGTTTTTTGAGTTTGAAATTTTGTCGAAGCTTGATTTGTTTGATCATGAACTTCGTCACATTCTGTTGTCCACCTTGCATGTTTTCTTACGTTGATTTACTGGTGCCGATTCTTCAGCACGTTGTTTTGAAATTGGTATTAGTTCCTCAAGGCAATCCATTACTATTGTATGTTGTGTATTTTTCTGATATTTGTCATTTTTAATTAGTTTTTGTGGGTCATACTTTCTTTTATCTCCAATTGCTCTCTGTCTTTTTTCCTTAATGGGGTGAATTTGATTTTGATTTTCACCAAATATTGATCTGAACCTGTGTCTCTTCCTCTCAATACTTTCATGTTTCGAATTCCTTTATGAAAGAATTTTTCCATGCAGATATGGTCCAGCTGCCAGTCTCCTCCTGTCCTATCAGGATGTTTCCATGTCATAAATTTGCTTGGTTTTGTTTTAAAATATGTAGATTTAGTGAGGAGACCATGTGTTCTGCAAATTTCCAAAAGTCTTGGTCCGTTTCTACTAGTCTGTTTATGTGGAACCCATTTTCCAAATGTGTCTCTGTACCTCTTTTCCTTTCCCAGTTGGGTATTAAAATCCTCTATTAAGATCTTTACGTTGTTTTTATTGACTTGATTTATTGTCTGATTCAACAGATCCCAGAATTTTTCTAGTTCTACCATTGTTCTTGTTATGAAATTTTTCCCATTGGTAAGGTTATGGGCATTTATGATGCTTTACATCTTGTTTGTGGTTTTCAGGCCTAGAGCTGCTATTGATGGAGGAATAGCTTCAAAATCAGCCATTGACTCTATAATTTTCAAATTTGCTGTAGCTCCTGTTCCGAATTGTGGGCAGTGTTTCATAACTCTTTGTCCTGATTTTTCATTGCAAATTGTATAACCTTGATATTCAAATGGATCTTCTGTTGCATTTCTCATTTCTTGGAGTCCTGCTATTATAATGTTTTGTCTGTCCAATTTACTTGTGAGGTTTTTGGCTTGCCAGTTTTCAGTAAAGAGTTTACGTTATGTGTTGCAATGTAGTTAACATGTTTATGTTTTATTTTGGCAACATGAACTTAATGAGAGTTGGATGATTTCAAATGCTCCCATTCATTTGTGTCTTCTAGTTGGCTACCCACCGAATCCAATGAAGCCTTCTCCATCCCTACTGGCTTGGACGGTGTAAATTTTTCTCTAAAAGACCTTTTCATGTTTGACTGTCAGACGCTCGAGTGAAGCAGGCTCCGTGTACAACTATGGTTGTTAGCCACAGCCGCCACTAACAGTGGAACAGATGCTGTTGGGGTACCGCCACTGACATATTGAAGTGTAGTGCCCTTCGTACTAGTTTTGGTCAATCTTGGGTATTTTATTTCCCCGGTATCCACCATATTTGGTGAGCTGACATATTGAAGTGTAGTGCCCTTCGTACTAGTTTTGGTCAATCTTGGGTATTTTATTTCCCCGGTACCCACCATATCTGGTGAGCAGCCCCCTATCTGCCACCTGGGGATTCGCTCGGTAAAAGACTACCAACTCCTCCGAAGTAGTGGAGATTAACTGTACTTGTATCCTATTGGTTCACACCCAGCACAGAATGCGGATGTAGCCCGTTTTATGGCTATAAATAAGAGGTCTTTTGCCGCCAGAATCCGGGGATGTTCTAGTATGAGCCGTGGTAACATAATCAGCATCAGTCTCTAATATAGATATGAAACATCAGTCTGATGCATCTGCAGCAGGGGCGAGTAAGGGACCTCGATTTGACTCTAGTGACACTGCAGGTATCAATGTAAGATTATTTTTTCTATGTACTTACATGTTTATGTATGTTACCTGCATACAGCTACAATTTGATGAATTTTGTTTTTTTAGCACATGGAAGTATACTAGCACCCCTAATGGACGATAGTACATTAGAAGATCTAACGGAGCTAATAGGTACTTCGCATGGTGGCAGATGGCTCGGAACTGGTCAACCAAAACTCTGTATGAATGAATAAGTTTCCACCCCATTGCATGCGGTATGTCTAGATCTGCGGCCGATAATCGACATGGCATAACACGTCAAAACAAGAAGGTTATCGGCCTGATGAAAGATGAAGCAATTGGGTCTCAGATTTCAGTGTTTGTGGGACTCAGACTGAAAATGTACGCATACGACACAGATATAGACGCCATCCAATGTCAGGCTAAGTGTATGCATGCAATTATTACAAGCAGTGCCTGCTCGGTGATGTTGATCGTTCTCCTTCTTCAGCAAATGGTGCTGCAAGTAAGCTTCGATCACGAGACCATGTGGTACACAGTGTATCACAGTTGAAAGTCGGTCTGTCACGTCATGATGATAAACGATTCGTCTATGAGGACGGGATCGAGACATTCCCATTCTCATGCTATTGACCTGAGTGACTGAGATTGGATGGGTATTTATGAGGAGCATTCAATACGTACCGCAGCATCAGTTTTTATCGGCCAAATTCCGTTGAAAAAATTGCAGAACAGGTTATGAGACGCCGTGGATTATTCGCCTCTTCAGTTTCATGAATTTCCATGGCCTTCAAAATGGCGTCTGTAACGAAGGTGTGTTCCAAGCAGAGAGCATCCACTGAGTTCCTTTTGATGGAAAAACAAAGCATCACAGTTATTCGTAGGCGCTTCAGAATGTCTACAGAGACCTGGCAGTGAAGAAAAGCACTGTGAATCATTGAGAGAGGCTTTTGTCATAATCGCAACAAGGTGGTGCAAACCTGTCTGATCTCCTATGTGCCAGAGAGCCACACATAGCTGTGACTCCTGCAATGCTGTAACGTGTAGACACTCGCAGTCGAGATGATCGATGGATCACAATCAAACACCTCGCTACTCAACTGGACGTCTCTTTTGGTAATGCTGACTCACTTGACCACCAGTTGGGGTCCTCAAAGGTGTGTGTGACCACTGGGTTCGTCGATACCTGACACAAGACTTCCATTTGTTTGGTCCAATGAAGGATGCATTCCGCGGGATGCAGAACGTGAGTGATGGCGAGATGCATCAAGATGTTTTCTCCAACGTCGACCAGTAGAGTAGTACCATGGGGGCACACAGGCTCTCTCAGTATGGTGGCGTAATGAAATCACATTGAATTGAGATTATGTTGAAAAATAGGGTTTTGTAGACAAAAGAGTGAGGAGTAGTATGGTGAATAGGAATCCCGGATAAAACTAATCTACTTTCAGAAAAAAAGTGTTGCACTACTTATTGAACGCTCTGTACATGGTGGCAGCCAGTCAAGGAATATATTAGGGAATTGGTTCAAAAAATTAATTTCAAAGACCCAGTAAAATCTTTACAAGTGTTCTCCCCGAGTAACCTACGCCGTGCCTACGTGACACAAGTCGCTTGTCTTTCTAAACCGAGGCAGTTCTGTCGAGTTAAAGATGTTGACAAGAGACGCCTTGAGCCCTCTGCTGAAACGGCTAGCGAATTCACGCCATTGGTTTTAGTCAATAGCGTGCGCGGGATACCGATCACGTGTGTGGATGCTGGAGTGATCTGCGGAGCAGAACACAGTTGGTTCTCTCTCTTGTAATCCAGATCTCGAGCAGAATAGACGTCTTTTTGGAAGGCAGAGCCTCTGCCTCTGCTTTTCACGACTAGCCACCAACGTAAGTTAACACGAACCGCTTCCCCTTCCGTTGCCCATTTCAATTAATTGTTCGATCTCCTAGACTGATCTAAACCTTGTAACTTCCGACCCTAGGCGCGCCCCTTGTACACCGAACATTGGAATAAATCCTCTTTACTGTACCTAATTTCCTGTCTTGTCATTTAACGGCAGCCCTGGATGCCCACTCCCTAATCCCGACCGCTCGCCCTTCTGCACCCTGTTGTCACGAGGCATAAGTAACAACCGCCTCCCCCCTTTCCCAAAACCTGTATACATTTACAGCCCGTATTTGTAAATAGCGTATATATATATATATATATATATATGTGCGTGTGTGTGTGTGTGTGTGTGTGTGTGTGTGTGTGTGTGTGTGTATGTGGTGTGTGTGGTGTTTTTTCACCTGCTGCTAGGTGTTCCAGGTAGCATTATTAATGTCTCATTACCCAGGTAAAAGTTTCTATATATTGTATAAAGAAATTATTGTTGTAAAATAAAAATTGAAGTACATAAAAAAGTATCTAAAACCAACTAGAAAAAAAAGAAAGGTTAAAATTTTTTGCCATGCGAAAAATAGTATATAGATTCCTTGTGTACAATTATTAATGTAGATGGTATCTCTCTCTGTATATAAGAAGTATTTCGGTACCTACTAGTATTGGTTTCAAAAATTATATTTGATCTGTTACATAAGTTTTCTGTTAAAGTACAAAATAATTAACAAAAATGTATTGTAAAATTACTTCGGAAATAATTGTGGATACTAAACAGAAAAAGTTAAATAAACGCAGTGTGAAAGAAACATTGAAAACATTGTTAATAAACAAGAAATTAATTTGTTATAAACTTGCTGGTATATGCAAAGAAAGAACCTTACCCCACTCCGAAATAAATTTGATCCTTTTCACTAAACCACACAGAACAAGAATGGCGAGGTTCGTGCAGCTGATCTATAGTAAAAGGTAGGAGGGGGATGGGGGAACCCACAATTTTAAAGCTGTTTTATTCACTCAGAGAGAGAAGGGGTTTGGGGGAGGGGGGAGGAAAGGGTTAGGGTTTCCCACCTTACTATTGGCTGGCATCAGTGGGTTAGAATGAACTTGATTTTGGAGCTAGAACCGACGGCAATTTGCCGAGAGGTGCAGGTAGATGAAGGGGGACCAGAGGGAATTCCCTGGATCTAGGAATAAGCACTCCAAATAGACCGACAAACGTGGGCGGGATATCAGGTTACACCATGATCTTGAATTTGGAACCAGAAGCGCCCTACCACTCTGCTTATTCTCCTCCAGCTTGATCTCCTTTATTTCCCTTGCACATTGTTCTAAAGTTCACTAGTGTACGAATTAGTTATGGACAGGTTACAAGACAACTGGCGATGCTTGACTATAACATAAAAAATTAACTGTTGAAAAATGGTTCCGCACTATTCTTTATCACCTAGAAAAGAGTCTCACGCTCAAATTCGAACCGTGAAACTTCACATCTATTGATGTGTTATAACGATAGTTGTACCATGATTCACAATGAGACGTCAGTGAACAAAATGTTTTTTTATTATTAGATGAGCGTCTAACACTAACGAAAGTTTCAAACTACGATTGTCCTAATACACACACACACACACACACACACACACACACACACACACACACATTCACACACACGCACACACACAAAGTCACATCTGATGTGCAGCGTCAGTACTCACACTTGAACATGTATGTCACCTGTATGTACGGGGCGTGGCAGAACTCCACCGACAAACTTTCAGAGGTGGCAGTATGGACCGAAACAGGAATAAAATGTCTGGCAAACAAGAGGCCCTAAAATGCATACCTTAAGAGCTTTCAGCACTTGTGCAGTAGAAGAATGTGTTTCACAGAGATGAAGGTGAACAAGTGCTCATAGCTATACAGGTATCCAGTTTGGAGACTTCGTTTGCTTAGCTTTTTTACGTTTTTGGTCCATATTACCACCTCTAAAAGTATGTCATTGGAGTTCTGGTTCGTCCTGTATATAAGCCTTTATATCTTCTGTGAGTGCCAGAACGCATTGGTCGGCAAAACTTGTGCAACTCCTGGAGAACGTCCGTCGTCTATCAGGATGTAGTTACGAGTAAGGTCCTGTTCCACGGTTTCGAGTAGGCAGGCGCCCATATGCACCCAGCTCTTAGATTTAGAACTGAACCAATAATCGATTGCCAAATTTTACACCACCAGGCATGCCTCTCGCCCTTATCGCGAAACAGTAATATTTTATTATGTTGCTTGAGACATACGCCTCAATTTATTAGTAGCATTTACCTGTGCGTTTATTTAGTAAACCAGATCACTCACTGAGATAATTAGTTGCAGTTTCAGAATTCGCGATTTCATACCATGGTCCGGTCCCACGGCTTCGCTGTCTGTTTGAAAATTTCTGTCTTCTCAAAAGGAAGAGACTACATTTCTGTCCAGTCTGCTATGAGAGAAACATCTGTGGAATGAGCAACATTGTTGCTGGCCAGAAACTATTTCCTCCAGATTGGCGCTGGCTATGTATACCCCAAGGACACCCTTACATAATATACATATGATTTATTCGGTTTCATATCCCAGTCACATTTGTTACTGTAAAAATATTTTCGCAGTAGTGACAAATCCTCTAAAATGCTATCTTCAAAACGTAAAACACGAAATAATAGTTGTTTAGCAACCCCTGCTACAAAACTACTGTCATGTGGTTGCCGTTGCTGTGAAACTGTCTCAGCAAAGGGTCACTGTATCTACTAATAACATATATTTGACACGTTCCAATCTTTATTTTCGATGTTTATATGTACTATATGTAATCAATATCACAGTTACACAACCCCATGTTCAGACATTCTCCTTATGACTGTCCAAGCAATCGACTATGGAATACATTGAGTGGATAGCCATCTGAATGTTCCAAGATTAGGTTACGTTATTCTGAAATCAGTAACATGTTATACAGATAAATAAGAAAAATAAAGACAGCTGATTGGAATATGTCAAATAAACATTGTTACTAAATACAGCTAAATGCCCAAGAAGTACATACGCAATCAGAATAAAATAAATTTTTATTTTTATTGACAGTTTTCACGAAGCATTTCGGGAATGTAATCGAGAACATCACGAGTAAATAGCATAGCACACGAAAAACGCTCTCCAATATGATAATAATTTATCGAAACGCTTCGTGTAAAATATAAGTAAAAAGAAAATTGTGGTTGGTAGAAGAAAAAGTTAATTTATTTAAAAAAAAAAGTTGACTGAATTAATACAATTAGAAGCATAGGATCTTCACTTCGCCACTGCTGTATTTTGTACACACGAGATGTGTTTCAGAAACTGCTTTTGAGTGTGAATACGTTACTTCTTCATGAATAGTGTTCGTCGTTGAAGAGAGGGAATGGGTCACGCAGCAGCGTTATGGACTATACAGATAGTGCAATGATCTGTTAAAAGAAATTCGCTGCTCAACTTGACAGTATGAATTGTTGAGAGGCTGCCGTCGCTCTCATGACTGGTATTCATCTCAGGCTAGAGTGCGATCAGAAATGGCCGCTTTCATGAACCATGAACAAAGTAACTCTGCATCACTGCCGCTGCAATTAAATTTACATTACCAAATTAACTGGAGAGATACATTTCATTTCTCATTACTGAATGCAAGCACATACAAATGCAGCCACGGCAATCTACATTTACTAGAACAGTTTTCAAACATTTCATTCCTCAACGACTCCAGGCAGTGACCGGATACAGACGTAAAACTATTGATGTTGTTAAAAATCAAATAAAAAGTCTGCTAACGATGTAATTATTTTATGTACGTAATTGGCTATTTAACTTTAGTGCCCAGAATCAGTTTGCCTATTTTCTTCTTGCACAAATTTCATTCTGCTGCTATAACTGCTTGTACACCCGGAAAAATGTGAACCTAGGTCTCTAAATCGATTATATAAAGACTACGATAATATAACCATCGTTAAGTTATTGAGCTTAGGTTAGTGGAAGACAATGACAGATTTTGGAGGAAAAAATCAATAAATAGATAAAATAAAATGAATAGATAAATAAAAAAATAACTGGAAGTTTGAAAGTTACCTTTAGTGCCTCTGATAAACAAACAAATTTCAAAATGAACTTTACAACGTGGACAGCAACGAAAACCTGCTATCAGTATGCAACGAGTCAATGCAATTTAAACCATAACCGCATTTACTTTATTTTATTTTTTGTACTTTTCTCTCAACCGTATGCTGTATGCTGTATTCTTTCATACAAACATCATAAAAATGATTACGTAATTAATCCGTGTTGTATTCAAAATTTGTAAAATACGTCTCATCGTGAATAGAGTGTGAGTTGTCAGTGTATAGCATTAAAAAGTAAAACTGCCAGGAGTAGATGATCTTCCAAAATTACTTGGAAAGAGAACAAACAGGGTGTGCATAAGCTCTTCGGACACTCTTCCGTTGATAATTGTGAAGAAGCGAGTTGGAGACGCGTAGTGTAGCAACTGGGAAGAATACACTCTGTAATATTTGCGAATTGGGTAGTAGTTACACTAAAACCCACGTCCATGAGCAGCAGCAACCCACGTGCTATCTGTCAAAAGTTGCAGGTAGAAATAATGTATACCGAAGAGAGGTACACGGGAACCCAGTAGACTGTTTAAGTAGAGCATCATCTGGCGCCACCGTAATCAAGACGTCGATAATTTGTAAGGAACATCAGTTAGACCTTTTGGAATGTAAAAGGCAGTCCTAGAGCATGCTTTGGGATAGTCTGTCAATAACTTCATGTCCTTCTTAAATGGGGAAGATCGTATACCTATTACTAAATACAACCGAACGTCACTGGGTTAGTCAAATAGTCCACAAATATATTTAACTAAATGAGCACTTAAATTTGTTTCCAAGAAAGACAGAACTATACCTCTTACTCAGTGAAATGGCCAGTAGTTAACATGTTTGGTAAAGATGTTCAGTCCTAAGTTTCGAAGGCAATCCGTCCTATTAAAATAACCTGAAATAATTAATTTTCAGGCAATTATTCTAACAAGACTTTTTTATATTTTCTAGAGTATTTATTGAATGTGTCATTTTATTGCATTGACTTGTTATGCCTTGGCATGCAGTTTATAGGCTTTCAGTTAACATCTTTTGTGCAATATTATTTCATATGTTGTTCATAAAAGTGCTTTTAATAGTTTTAATCAGATCAGACAATGCAAATCGGTAAATTATTTCGTGACACTTTTTGACTGTAATGAACATGTTATTTGATTTTCAGTAATATTAGTATAGCAGGACAGATACAACAACAGATAACTGTCTTCTTTCAATCTTCTTTGATCCATTATGGATCGTGGGACGACGGCTGGCATGAACTTCTTGATGCAATAAATTACCCACAGCCGTATGAATTGTAGAAATTTATTTTATTTTATGAACTTCTATGTGCTACCAGTTTCGGTATTACATTTCTGCCATCTTCAGGTACCACTTGTCATAGTCGTAAAATCGCTATACACGGGAGGAGCCATATAACTGGATCCGTGAATCAAATCGTCCTGCAACAGCTCTTGGCGGCCAGGCGACACAGACTGCTGTTCAGTGTCTAGGCGGTGGATGCGGTTACTTGATGATTCTCTGAAGTGAAATTTCTGCCCTGGGATAGCTGTCCAGAACGCTTACAGTTCGCAGGGGCCTACCGTTACGCTTACTGCTTTTAACTTAAATGCCAACAAGTATGCCTGCTCTCTGCAGTTTGTCTTCATTTGCTATCTCTGAGTGCTCTCGCTGGCTTCCAATAGCCGTTACTATGACAAACAAGTCAATTAGCCGTCAGTACATAGTAATTATGGTACGCTGCCCTTGCATACGTATTGCCAACAGTAAAGTCTATCTATGGCACAGTACAGATCATTCAAATGTACACCACTGGAATGTTACAGGTAAATGTTTGTGTCCCATTAGGTTAATTTAAGCATGGACTCTCCATATATACCAACTGTAGACAATTTAAGTCCTAACATTTTAACGTCAGTAGGAGTGTGTAATCGGTAATGTAAGGTCGCCATATTCTTTTATATATACGCAATCATGCTACAAAGATAGTCTGCAGGCAGCGGTGGCCGAGCGGTTCTAGGCGTTTCAGTCCGGAACCGAGCGACCGCTACGGGCGCAAGTTCGAATTCTGCCTGGGGCATGGATGTGTGTGATGTCTTAGGTTACTTAAGTTTAAGTAGTTCTAAGTTTTAGGGGACTGATGACCTCAGATGTTAAGTCCCATAGTGCTCAGAGCCATTTGAACCATTTTTTTGATAGTCTCACTTATACTATGAAAACTACACTTTAGCACCAATACGCTGTGAATTTCTTATTTCTATAGCAAATTGAAGGTCATTATCATGTGGCAGGCCTACATTCCTACGTTTAGAACCGCTAATAGTCACGTTGTACGTGTTGATGAACAATAATACTCTTTTGAGCCTCGGTGAGCTTTGTCTTCTAACGGCGGTTGCTGCTGCTGTGAACGCCAGATCTGGTAAATCGGGAAGACTGCCTGTGGGCTACTGCTGCTTGTGTGACGCCACGAACAATAGTCTACTGAACACTTGAGTGTTTTGCTACTACAGAATTAGGAACGTACTGAGCCACTGCTGGAATAAAAAATAACAAATCGTAAGTATTATCGAATATATTTATTAATAACAATATTAATAATAATGTTTTAATACATACTTACATATCTAACAATCTTATTCTTCTAATTATTATGTCTGGAGGCTTTGGCTGGTTCTGTTGACTTCATGGCGATCCTTTCACTATGACACAGAAAAGTAGAATAAGGGGGCCCAGGCAACTGGATTCAAAAATGGTTCAAATGGCTCTGAGCACTATGTGACTTAACTCCTGAGGTCATCAGTCCCCTAGAACTCAGAACTACTTAAACCTAACTAACCTAAGGACATCACGCACATCCATGCCCGAGGCAGGATTCGAGCCTGCGACTGTAGCGGTCGCGCGGTTCTAGACTGTAGCGCCTAGAACCGCTCGGCCACCCCGGCCGACTACTGGTACATGGGACGGGGTGCGTAAGGGAACGTGAGGACTTATTCAAATGTTCAAATGTGTGTGAAATCTTATGGGACTTAACTGCTAAGGTCATCAGTCCCTAAGCTTACACACTACTTAACCTGAAGTATCCTAAGGACAAACACACACACCCATGTCCGAGGGAGGACTCGAACCTCCGCCGGGAGCAGCCGCACAGTCCATGACTGCAGCAGCTTAAGACAGCTCGGCTAATCCCACACGGCCGGTGAGGACTTGGATAAGATGGAAATTCCCTGGGTGACCTTGAATGTGCCACTTACAAGTATGGGAACAGGGTAGGGGTCTTACCTTGGATATACATTGCTCAACTGCCTCAGCTGTAACATGATACGTCTCTCAAGATCAAGTGTAACCTGACACTGGAAGTCCTCATCAGTGCTTTTGCTTCAAAAATGGTTCAAATGGCTCGGAGCACTATGGGACTCAACTGCTGAGGTCATTAGTCCCCTAGAACTTAGAACTAGTGAAACCTAACTAACGTAAGGACTTCACACACATCCATGCCCGAGGCAGGATTCGAACCTGCGACCGTAGCGGTCTTGCGGTTCCAGACTGCAGCGCCAGAACCGCGCGGCCACTTCGGCCGGCGCTTTTGCTTCGAGAACAAGTCTGTGGAGGGGTATGTATCTTGTCCATTTGCCTAAACTGTGTCATGATACCTGTCTAAATGCCAACATTAACCTGACAACAGACGTCCTTACTGGTGAGCTTGAGATAAATTCGTTATCTGTTATAGTACCTGCCCTGCTATACTAGTAATGATTGCTTCTAAATATTAGTCCTACTTTTTCTTCAAAATTTGGCAGAGAATATGCTTCCTTAAATCTCGGTAATTTAATTTTGCGTCTAGTGATGACGTTTTCGCTTTGTATTGTCACCTGTATGGATAAAATACAAGAACCACTGGTGTCATAATTAATTAGTTCTGCAGTGGAATTTCCCACAGTGTAAAGCCGACTGTATTGCTTCTTAATATTACTTTTTATTTTGTCGATTAGCGAGGTCTACCAATGATGGAGACTCAAAGCGATTTGCACTATGTTTATAAGAACCATCACGAATTTTAAAAAGTCAGTAGGCTTAGATGAAGTACCAATGTGTGTACTGAAACTATGCATAGGGGTTATACAAGTCCCCTTAACAAATAAATCCTTCACATCAGGGACATTTCCAGAGCAGTTAAAACAGGCAAGAGTTGTAACTTTGCTTAAGAAAGGTTCTGCAGAAGACACAGAAAATTATCGGCCCATCTCCCTGCTGTCACCATTCTAAAAAATAATAGAAGCAATTATGAAAGACAGATTAATGAATTACCAGGATAAATACAAACTTCTAAGCAAATCACAGTTTGGTTTCCGAAGTGGCAAAAATACGGAGTAGTAGAATTCACAAAAGCTGTACTTGATGCTCTTGATAAAGATGAGTGTGTCACAGGCATATTTTTGGATCTTTCTAAGGGCTTTGATACAGTCGATCACAAGATTCTATTAAATAAATTAGAAGCATTAGGAATAAGAGGAGTAGCTAATGCTTGGTTTCGATCATACCCAGCAGATAGGGTACAGAGAGTAGAGATAACACATACTTCAAATAGATCTAAACATTCAGTAAAACACCTCTCAGAACCAAAATACATTACTATAGGGGTTCCGCAAGGTAGCATATTAGGACCAATACTATTCCTGATATACATCAATGACTTTCCCAGTAGTGTTACTCATGGTGAAAAAATTCTTTTTGCTGATGACAGCAATATTATAGTCACTGCGAAAACAACAGAAATCCTTGCAGAGAAAGCAAATGAAACTCTCAAGGAAGTTTATAATTGATCAATAGGCAATAAAGTGACATTGAACATAACGAAAGCTATTGCCATGAATTTCAGTTTGAAGAAGAAAAATGACAATGTTAAATTAAATGTAGATGGCACCTCTGTAGACTGTGTAACAAATCAAAAATGTCTAGGAATGAATATTGATTCTCAGTTGAAGTGGTGTGAACACACAAATGTACTTGGAAACGGAATGTCATCAACATGTTATGCCCTTAGAGTCCTATCATCAGTGTGTAACATGCAGTGTCTTTTAGTTACGTACTATTCATATGTACACTCAGTTCTTAGCTATGACATTCTTTTTTGTTGTATAAATGCACAAAATATGAACAATTTTCAAACTCAAGAAAAGAACCATAAGAATAATAACCAAAAATAGTAGTCGAGCTCATTGTAAAGATCTGTTCAAAGCGCTGGGGATTTTAGCTGCTCCATGTGAATACACTTATCAGACAGTTGTACACATCAAAAATAACATTGGTAATTACCGCACAAACAGCTCTGTCCATGACCATGGAACAAGAGCTGGACTCAACTTACATTTACCAAGAAAAAATAAACAAAACTCAAAACAGTATTATCTATCAAGGAATAAAACTGTACAATAAATAACCAAAAGAGTTTAAAGATAACCAAAAGAGTTTAAAGAAATTACCAAAATACACTTATTGAAAAAGGCAGCTAAAAAGTACCTGTTATGCAACACATTTTGGACATTGAAGGATTACTTAGATAAAACAGAGTAGGGGTTTGGTAAAAAAAAGTTATACAAATAAATAATAATAATAATTATAAAGTACTTACTTCCCAATCTATGCATAGCGCAATAGTAACACCTTTTCCTGTTTCTGAGTTCAACATCTCACTCATTATAGAGCTATACTGACTCAGTTTTTCAGGATAGCAAATGGGAAGTTGCGGTACAGAAAATGGCCCAGAGATTACCAGCGTGTGTGTCTGTCTGTCTGTGTGTGTGTGTGTGTGTGTGTGTGTGTGTTTGTATGTAGTGAGTGAAGTGCTATGAAACGATGTGTATATAGTGTGTGCAGTGACTGTTAGTGAGATATGAGTGAACAGTGTGGCATTACATTATTTAATAAGTTATTTGTAAAAGAGGTATTGTATACCAGGAGTAAATCTAATGATTGTGTCCAACTAGAAGTCTGTATATGTATGTGTATACGAATTAGCTTATTTTGAATTGGTCTAAAATTGTAAATACTTCGAAATGTCCTATATCCTCGTAAAAAGAGATCTAAGGATGAATAAAGCTACTACTACTATTAAAGTTTAGTAGGAGTGGCGACTTTCTTTTTCCGCAATTGATGTACATTTCTCAGTTTCGCTGCGGTTATATTTCAGTACCTGTTGTCTGCAGCTCATGATCTAATGGCTAACGTTGCTGCCTCTGGATCACAGAGTACGGGGTTTGATTCCTGGCCAGGTTGTGGATTTTCACTGCCCAGGGACTAGGTGTTTGTGTTGTCCTTATCAGCTCATCATCATCATCATTCGTGACAGTGGCTAGATTGAACTGTGAAAAAATTGGACTGTGTAAAAATTGGGATTTTTTTACGGGCTCTGATGACCTCGTAGTTGAGCGCCCCATAAACCAAAACATCATCATCATCGGTACCTATTGACTTATGGTCATATGGTCCCTGTGATTTAACCTATAGGGCAGTAGGGATGTTGTAAGTATATTACAAGTTTTGACTTGTAGTTCTGATAAATGATCTTTTAATGCACAAACTAATCGCAAATTGAGGGTTGCTCAGTGAGCTATGGAGAGGTACCTGTGAGGAGTTACCACGAGCGACAGAGAAACAAATAGAAGCGGCTTGGAGTGGAGGGTGTAGCTAGGTGAATGGTTTTTAAATGGAACAAGAAAGCTCATTGGAGGACTCCAAGTGATAAGAAACGAGTAGTCAAATTTCGTGTCTGTCGAGTATCGTCTCAGTTGTACGACTGGATTCCTGATTTCCTGTCAGAAAGATCACAGTTCGTAGTAACAGACGGGAAGTCATCTAGTAAAACCGAACTAATATCTCTAAGGAAGGTCCTATGTTGTTCTTAATCTATATAAACGATTTAGGAAACAACCTTAACAGATCTCCTAGACTGTTTTCAAATAACGCAGTCGTTTATCATTTAGTAAAGTCATGAGATCAAAACGAACCGCAAAGTTACTTAAACAAGATATCTATATGTTGCGAAAACTGGCAATTAACCTTAAACAACAGAATGTGAGATGTCCTCGACATGAGTACTATAATATTCCATTAAATTTCGATTACACGACAAATCATACAAATTTAAAGTGCTTCAGTGTAGCTAGATATCTAGGAATTACACTTACGAACAACTTAAATTGGGAATATCACATTGTATATGTTGCGCGGAGGGCGAACCGAAGACTGCAATTTACTGGCGCAACTCTTAGAAGACGCAACAAATCTACTGAAGATGCTACCTACACAGTTGTTGTCTGTCCTCTGCTACAGCACTGCTCCGTGATATTGGATCGTTACCAGATAACATTGACGGAGGACATCGAAAAACTTCAAAAGAGGGCAGCTCGTCTTTTTTATCTCAGAATAGTGCAGCAGTGTTATAGAAATGATACGCGAGCTGGGGTGGCAATCTGTTGCGAATGGTGCAACTGAATGCTACTCTTAAATCAGCCCAAACATCCACAGTAGTAGAAAAATGTTTTTCTGTTACAGTTCGTAAACGGTAGCCGTTGTGCGCTAGGATTGTTAAAAAAATACTTTTTGTGACATGGCACGCCACAACAAAACTGTGGCAACATAATAAGAAGTATGTTACAAAATAATACTTCAGTGGACTTCGGAGCGTGGCACTTGATGTCCTGAACCTAATACAACTATATCTAACTAAATCAGCTGTCACTTAGCAGTTTATTACATTTTAAGTAACACTAATAGTGATGTTCGTCTGTTGATGATTCAAGTTCTCCGTAAACAGCAACTGCTACGTCGCAAGGTTGTGTTCAGAATACTGTTAGAGCTAATTGCAGGCACTAAAATGAACTGTCTAATTGCTGGTGCAAAACTGTCTATCGCCTGTGCTGAACTGTGTGTGTGTCTGTGGCGCGTCGTGTTTTGGTGCCTGTTGGTGGAAGAACTTCCATCTCCGCCAGTACAAGGAGGAAGTGAATTAGTCCAGGGTTGACACCGTTCCTTAATGGCTGTACCCACTGTCGACGAACCTACGATGTGCCAGAGGAAGTGGTGCATAAGCAGAAAGAGTTCCGTGTTCGTGGATGTTATCTGGAGGCTGCTGGAAGGAGCTCAGAGAGTGTTTGTGTCTGTGTAGTGCCAGCGTCTCATGGTAATTGTTGTAAACCTCTTGCTTGGCGCACAACACAGTCATTAAAACAAAGCCGTTTGTCGTCGCGACGAGATCTTTTCTCACAATTTCAGTCACCAGCTGCCCTCTATATGAGAAAATATTTTGCAAGCTCCCACCTACACAGTAGAGATGACCATCATAATGAAATAAATCAGAGCTATCACGGAAAGATTTAGGTGTTCTATTTTACTCACATGCTAGTAAAGATAGGAACAATGTTTGAATGTCTTTGCCCAAAAGTGTACTTCGAACCGTGGATTATGATGATGCCTACGACGATAACAATGGTATGAGATAAAGTCTACAATTTTCCGCATACGTTGTCCCACTGAAGTCAGCAATTTATTTGTTTCTCCAGTAGTTTTTACTGTTAAATAGTAATTGATTCATAGATTATTTAAGAATGGAAAAACGAGGCTACTCTATGGCCTAAAGTAATTTATTTCAGAACTTTCAGTGTATATAGATGAGCCCTGCTCACAGAGTAATAGTCCTGTGGCAGTACAACAGTCCAAAATGATGGGTTTTGCCGAGTCGAAAAGAGCGAAACGATGTCCCATTCAAACGCCAACAGCAGCGGAGGTGAGATGACAGTTCCATAGCGTGATGATCTGCTTGAGGTTGCTGCCCTAAGCATGCCCTCACGTTGGTTACAATATCTGACCAAAAATATCCATACACATTGTCATGCGGAATTGACCACTAAATGCCATGTGAGTTGGACCTATTAGTATAAGAACTCATTCACATGAATCCCACTTTATTTTTAACTCTTTCAGCCTAGAAAATGACAGAATTTTTTAGAGAGCACTCCAGAAAATTGAAGGAATCTGTGAACCTAAATTTTATGTCGCTACGATATTTTGTGAATATTTTTTTTCTTATTCTTCACAATCACAGAAATATAGCCTGAATTTATTTTAGCTATTTCTTCCACTCATTCGTAGATGTACATGGCTATGAAGTGTGAACCATAATTAGTTAAATTGTGAAACGCAAAAGTATCATGTAATGAATTCAATAATTTACATTACAGCTATCATGCACTACGAAATCTGTGTCTATAATGGAAGTGGTCCCTGTCTTTCACAACCATTTTCGTGAAGTGTTTCTTGCAGATATGACACGTTTGTGCTGTTTGGAATGCTTGTTCCTCTTTGGCACTAATAGTCAGAAACTTGTTCTGCGGCAGGTAATTTGATATAGTTGATTGCTGAACTATTCCACGCAGTCCGTACCGCAGTACAGATGAAATTCAGAATATTCATCACTATAACTCCAGTGCACATAGAAAGCTATACTATATGGTTTATGTGCATGAATTTCGTTACTATCACCTGGTTTCAGCAAGCATCCGATATCTACATAAATAACGAATAGAAATTTTAATTGTTTGTTATAGGACTCATATTTAATGAGCTTTCTCCGCTTGGGGCATGCTTGTTGCAATCAGCGTTCCATACGCAACCGCAGACATTCTTCTGTAAAGGCATTGACCATCTCGTATCACAGTTGGATACATGTGTTAATAGTTATGATGATTATTTTTGAAATTGTAAACGGTTTAATTATGTTTTACGTCTGTGTCTTTTTCATTTGATAGCCCCCCACCCCTTTCCTTTTTCTTTAAGAAAAAAAGCTCTTGTAAGGTGTCAGGCAAATCCAACACCTTCTATGAAAACTCTGACATGATAAGCAAATCCAGTAGTATGTCACATAGCTCCGAATAAATCGTGACATTAAATTAACCAAAGTAATACGAGTAACGAGTGAGCAAATGGAATGCCACAGACTAACACAAGAATGCCTAAATGCATGTCATACCTTCCCACCGTGAGACAGACGCAGTTCCGAGGGGAGAAACGAGAACAGAAGCCGAGAGCAGAACCGCGTTAAGTTAGAAGGCTCTACGATAAGGGACAGACACCAACGTCGCCAGCTACCCGTTAGGACCACCCCCCAGCTCATGTTAAAAGCTAGAGCCCTCCAGAAGAACAGTATAGATCTTACGATAACACAAAAAGGGCCACACACCACCCGCAAGTTTTAGCGTGAGACTTTTCCGCGTCTCTGTTACGTCAGGACCACCCACAGCCCATGTTAAATGATAGAGCCCTCCAGAAGAACAGTATAGATCTTACGATAACGCTAAAAGAACCACACCAGCTGCAAGTTTTAGCATGAGACTTTTTCGCGTCTCTGTTACGTTGCAAACTTTAAAAACATTGCCCCACCACGAAAAGTATAACGTTTCTCATTGGATAGACAGAATTTTTGTAGGTGGAGCTTAAGGTTAACATTGAGACCCTGATTGGTCAGATGAAAACACAGCCAGATAGTTTTTTTAAACCAACTTCTGTAAATTGTAGTAAGTAGGAGTTAGGAGAGAGTTGCTTCCGAGACGGCGAGGTGAGCGCGGAGCTGTGCTGGCCGCCGCCCCCTGACGAACACCGACAAGATAATGAATGCACGCGATGCAGCATTTTTTAGCGCATAAGGCTTCACTCAGAACTGCAGGAGTCTCATCTGTTACATCCCCTTTACGTAATACTAGTGTCGATCGTCAATTAAAGCTCATGGTGTTCACATTTGCCACTTGAAGTAAAAATCTGAAACGTGATGATTTTTCTGTTATATAGTTATTGAGAAGCCACATCAGCCACTGTAATTTACGACAAGTTAGATAAGTAATTAAAGATAATTGAGGGTCACTGTAGACCATTTTGATAGTTTTCTCTCTTGTGAAACTTAATTTAAACCTAGATTATAGATGTGATATGGCATAGGTAATCCTTAGATCCATTGTAGAACTTGGAAACCCACTCAGGGAATATTCGTTCACATTTTTGTTGAACGCAGTTGGGTTTTACCATCCTGTATTAAAACATTTCCTTTTATCAATAGTGCAATTTATAAACAATGTTTTGTGAGTAGAATAAAATTTCCAGTGGTAAACTTAACTGCTTTTTCGACGTTATTTTACCAGCTAACTAAAAATAGGAAAGCCTTGAACCCCTTCCACTAAATTTAGTTAGTATTAAGATTCTTTTACAGGGAGTGCAGTGGAGCTGACGCTGAAATCATTAAGTATTTGGTTACATCATCGCTAGTCTCACTGAACTCTTCTGAATTCTACATGTCATGTGTGGTCTGGCGTCTCCTTACCAGCAACAGGTCCCAGGTTCAAACTAGTCAATTCCCTAAAAAACACGCTCAGAGCGTCGTTGCGCGAAAGTGGTAGGGAGACACGATATAGAACAAACAGACACCACACTGAATGTTAGACGCTCTGTGACATTGATTGACTAACATTCACTGATGTCATCAGAGAACAATAAGGGCGTGTTCTTGATGTTCATTTACATTCTCCCAATCTCTCCTGACTTAGTCAAAAGGAAATTACAGAGAAGTGAGACGTTTAGCTTAATTGAACGATTCAGCTCTCGCACTGTGTTGGTGAAAACAAGGAGAGATGCGACAAGAAACTGTTTGGGATCTTCGAAGCCACCATGATTTACTGTTACGTCAGTAAATATTCGATGTTTATTATGAAAACATTTCATGTATATAAACGAGGAGCTGGCAACACTCTCACATCGTGCAGCGCATCGAAATCTGCAGGGGAACATCTATCACTCCGCACTACGGTACCAGCCGTCGTGCCTCAATGAGTAGACTGCTGGACATCACACTCACATACCCCATGGAGCTACGGCTCGAATACCCGTCTGGTTCCTTTCTTAATTTTTTGCGGCCCATCACCTAGTTTTCGTCGTGTATATGCAGGACATCATTTTGTCTGCACGCATGTGTCTACTAACTGCGCAGTGCACAACCATAACTGGTCCTGCGAAGTTCATGTAGTGCCTTTTCCCTATGGAGTAAACAAACAATGAATACGTCGATATGCTTTTGGTACTGGGTGCATCCGCTGAGCAAATTGCTGCTGCTGTTCGTAATTTTGCACGGTATCCTCAAAGGCGCCATGCCTACAAGAATGTTTTTCGTCAGCTGAACCAACACGTTGGGGAAACCAGTAATCTTCGTCCAAAAGTAATGAACAGAGATCGTCCAAGGACCTTATATATTTCATAAACGGAGGACGCGACTCTGGAAACCTTCACAAACATCTCGGCGAAGTTCCTGTGTTACTGCAAGGCTGTTGCAGATACCTCAGAGAGTGATTGTTGAAGTGTTTCACGATGAAGAATTGCATCCATATAATTACATATGTTAATTCAACACCAGCGGCCAGGAGATCACAAATGTCAAGTACAGTTCTGTGAATTGATTTTGCATCAAGTGGGAAATGATGGAAATTTTATAAATAGAGTGATATGGACTTACGGATCTAGCTTCATACAGGAAGGTGTTTTCAACCTCTACGACAGCCATTATTGCTCCGAACACAACCCACATACCTGTATTACCCGTGAACGAGGTTTTCAGTCGAGCTTTGTCATAAACGTGTGGGCTGGAATCGTTTGAGGAATGCTTTTGGGCCTCTACTTATTTCCCGGACAAGGTGAATGCGCCCTTGCATCACACGTTTATTTGCAGTACTTTGTCTGACGCATTAGGAAACGTTCCACTTGCTGTTCAACGGCATCTATGTCTCAGCATGATGGTGTACTGGCACACTTTGGAATGAATGTGTGTAACCATTTAAATGAAGCGTTTCCAGGGAAGTGGATTAGTCGAGCTGGTCGTCAGACATATAAACTGGATTTACTGCGAGTAGCATAATGTGCAATCTAGTGTCGCCGATCCACTGTGTTTGTTGTATCCATTGGATACAGACCATGTTACTGCCTGCACTAGTACATTATGTTGGCTTTATTTGTGTCATGGATGAAACAAAGTGGTCGTTTACGTATTTAAGAAGTTCCTGTTATGTCTTAATGGTTAAATAAAGGTGCATGTAACAGAAAGGAATACACAAGATACCGCACTGTTGGAGGAAAATAGGATACAATTTGATGCTTGAACTGTAAAGAAAAAAAAAGTTTGGTGCGACTGTGACTCGAACGTCGGTGAGCCTGCGTATTTATTCCCCAGGGAATTGTCTCGTCTCACTATTCAAAGTTTTTTTGGAAGAAAGCTTCCCGGCGCCCAAAGGGAGGGGTGGGGGCAAAGTGGACAGCGGTCGCAACCTGAGGCCTGGCCACCATGTCCCGTTCCCACCCTCCAGGGAGCAAGGAAATCGTAGGGAACGTGGAGTAGAGGTACAATGAACATCGTTTATTTATTTATTTTTCTTTTCGTTCTTTTCTGTCTATTTATTTATTTTTGTTATTAATACAGCCGATAATATCAGGAAACTGGCGTCATGCGAGGAGAAGGGCGCAGCAAGACGTAAGACTAATTGAGACTATCAACGTATTGTTTTTGAGAGAAGAACATTTCGATTACCAGTGAATATGTCGGCTCTAAGCGTGGAAGAGGTGGGGATCAATTCTTCATGACAGGAACACACCATCTCTGGGGTGGGTTAAAGAAGACACTGCAGAGGAAACTGGAGAAAAATTGTCTGTATTTTGGATTGCGGACAGTTACACAATTGCGTTCATTAACGAACTGCCAAAAGTCAAGGATATTTTTCTCGCCATCAGCAAACAAGTAGTGCGCTTCGTCTCCGCAAATCCACCTCACAGAGTTTGTCTTCGCTTGAGGAAAGTATCCCGAATCCGGAAAGAGGAGTAATTGAGTAGGTATCTGATAAGAAGTCGTAGGGGTAATTAGTGACAAGAGCTGTTGCACCAAGAACCAGACACCTCTAGCCGATCTGCACACCAGGCGGTGCTCGTCTGTATCTATAAAATCACAGTCGACACATAAAGGGGTGTCTCCGAGGTGAATCCTGTGAAGGCGTGACCAGCATACTTGCTTATTATTGACAGTAAGGTACCATGCAGACTGGACATCAGTGTCAAGATAAGGAGCGCATACCGATCGCCAAACGGCAAACCAGTCGACGAGGGAAGTTTCCCTCAGACACATTCGGTGACCTGTGCTGCTGAAGAGAAGCATAGATCGCCTTCGTGGATGTCAATTGCACCGGCAGTATCACAATACGGACGTAGCTCAGTTCAAGGAAAAAGTAGCGGAAATAAAAGAAGGGTGGCGGGACTTGGATAGGTGCTGAGAGAGAGTGTAGTACAAGGGCCTCCAGCAACAGGCTGGTAAGGCCCGTAGGACTACTGTGCCACAACGTCATGTGAGAGCCAATGAAAAGGGCTACCGTTCTGTCAGGCACATGATACAGATCTAAACCGTCCCCGCACGGTGGGAGGGTGAGGTTTTCGTACCTTACCTTAAACAGCAAGCCGTGTCAAAGAAACGAACCCAGTGCCCCTAGCATACGGCCCGCCATGAATGGCGGAATAGGAAGTGTCTGTGCCACGTGGGGGATATGTAACGCAAAACATACGTTTACGTATTGTGTGCGTTGAAGAAGACTGAGTGCTCGCAAACGGTGATCTAAGAGCCCAGCTCGTAGTTGGGAAAGCAGACGTCGGCACTTGGGGGCTATCGTCCACAGCAGATCACTTGTGAAATCGAGACCTAAGCATCGCGGAGTATCAGCTACACGCAAAGCAGTAGCGCTGTCCGCAGGAAACCCCGCACCTATAGCCATGGCGCTCGATTTTCGGACGTTAAGGCATCTACCAGAAGCTTCGCCGTAGATGGTAACCCATGCCAGTTACACCATGACCTCAGCACTGCTACGAAGAACGGTGACGAGATCGTCTGCATATGCAGTGCAGCTGAATAAATGGTCACCGAAAGACATCCCAGAGAGGCGTTGACAGTGGCCGCATAGCAACTGTTCCATGGCGAATGCATAGAACAGTGCAGAGAGCGGGCAATCTTGACGCACTGATCGACGGATCGAGATGGAAGGAGTAAGACGGCAGTTGTAGAGTACACGAGACGTAGATCCACGAAGGAGACGCATTACGACGTCGACGGTAGTATCAGGGAAGTCAATATTGCGGAGCACCCTTTCCAGGAAGTTGTAATCGACTCGACCAAACGCTTGCCAAAAGTCCAGGCATACGATGATCCTGAGCTAGAAAGACTATGTCCCGATAGCGGAAGAAGCCAGTGCGGATGTTATGGATACTTCCAAAGAAGTTTGATCGGGTGAAACCACGTACCGAGCTGTCCGTTTAAGCCGCGCAGCCAACGGCCGGGTAAAGACATTTATATCGCGGCTGAGTAATGCCAAGAGGTGCTAATCGCATATTCGTGAGGTACCCTTTGACTTGTGGATGAGAATGAGAAAACCATCTAGGTAACAGTCTGGAATCGGCACGAAAGGTGACATAAGGTCCTGACAAATTTCCGTCCACACTGGCGCCAGAAGGGGACAAAAATCTGATAAAACTCCAGTGGAAGGCCGTCAGGGCCAGGCGACCTGTTCGTAGAACCCGCCTGGATATCGTCATGGAATTCATCCTCCGTGACGTTAGCAATCAGATCCATCGTCGCATCCACGGGAACCGAGCCAAAGGAGAGTCTAGAGACCGCCCTAAGGTTGGCAGGGCGGTGACGTCGTTCGGAGTACAGCTTAATACAATGTGCACGGAGGGCAGGCCCGATATCCCGTTGGGTATCAAAACGCTGCCCATCATCAGTCGTAAGAACGTTAATCAAATTCCTCCGACGGTGGCGTCGTTCCGCTATCACATGGTACATAGATGGACGCTCTTGCACTAACCCATCGTGTGTGCGCGTCGTGACAGTTATTCCTTTAAGGTGGTGGCGACAGAGCTGTGCCTTGGAATCATAGTACATTCTCGGAGAATGGTGAAATAGAATTCCTAAGTCCGTCGCCACCACGCCGCAACCTCCCTTCCGTAACCAATCAAGGCCTCGCGAAGAGCAGGCTTTGCACAGAGCACCCACCATGTCAGGGCAGACTGATAGGCATCACGGCGTCGACGACAAGCTGCCCACGTGATCTCGATGAGCTGCCGGCAGTCGGTTGAAGTATGGTGGATCGTGTTCAGTTTCCATGGTCCACAGCCGCGCCATACCCTTTGGCGGCAGAGATTGATGGCGCAGATATATGCGTCATTGCGTCATGGCCAGAGAACGCAATGGGCCAGACTTTAGCAGCGTGAGATGTATACACGATCGAGTCGACTGGAAGAATGGCTAGTGAAGCGCGTAAACCCTGGTCGATCGCCATGAACACGCTCCCAAGAATCCATTAAGCTGAGGTGCTGGAGAATTGTTTCTAGCGCCGCGCACAGAGAGTGTCGTGGTAGTTGGTCTCTCGGTGCCTGAGTGCACTTGAAATCACCTCCCATGCTCAATGCATCCTGCCAACCCAGGAAGAGAGGCGCGACTGTCTCTGAGAAGAAGGTGGAACGTTCACGGCGGCTACCCGAACCAGATGGAGCATAGACATTGGCGATCCTGACGCCACTAAACGTGAGAGCCATACCCCTGGCATCAGGGACATAGGCAACTGCATTAGCGAGGATACCGTCATGTAAGAAGATCGCCCTTCCCCCCCGCCCCACTACCAGTAGGGGAAGCATGAGAGACGTGCTGTAAAATCATGGGGAGCACAGAAAGATGCACCATGCACCTCCTCAAGCCTCCTCAAGAAGAGCAACGGCAACGTCCGCGGCATACAGCATGTCATGGTGTAAATCTAGTTTGTGGCACACGCGAATAATGTTGACACTGACCGTGTCTATGCGACAAGTCTGGAAAGCTGCCATCGCCACGAGGACAGGCGATTCAAACACGGGGGAAGCGCAGGAAACTCCCTGTAATGCCGCCACAGAAGGGCACATCACTGTGATGAGGACAGAGCCGACCCCATCAGGGGGGCGGGGGGGGGGGTCTGTTGTTCTCTACACCTCCAGAATGTCCATCCTCAGCATTGGCGTCGTCTGGCCAGGAGACAGACGTGTCACCGCACCGGTTCAGTGGTCGCCCATAGGTAGCGTCAGACACAGAAAGGGAGACAGTCGCATCAGACGCAGGCGTGGGAAGGTCGGGGTCCAGAGGTGGACGCTTACTGGAGATGGTGGCAGGGAAGGACGTCACATCGTCAGATGTCAGGGCGTCGGAGGACAGCGCACCATCAGTAGTAGGGTCGTCATCCTGTGCAGACTTCCGAGGGACGCAGTAATCAGAAGGGGTACGGCATTGTCTCTTCCGTTTCCTCCGTGACCGTTGCTTCCTAGCATGCTGTTCCGTGTCAGATGGCGGGCGGCTATCGTGCGATATGTGGGCAGATGGCAGAAAGGCGGAGGTAGGTACTGCTCCATAATCAACAACCACGAGGTCGGGACATGCAGCTTGTGCTGGCGGTCGTCGTTCATTTGTATTGCCTCCTGCAGGGGTGTAGGAGAGACAGGCGAAACGTCCATCGCGCCGTCGATAGGAGTCGACACGGGTACCGACTGATTCAGAGGGGGCGTAGCAAGCAGCACCGCCACAGACGCGTAAGACAGAGGTAACACAGTGGGAGCCGCAGGAGGAGCGACGTCTCCGATCGGCGTCTGAACCAGTCGGAGACATTCAGAAAGGACTTGGCCTTCCTGGCCACAACCTAAACAGGTGCGCGGCTGGCCATCGTACATGACTATAGCCGTGCAGCCGCCAATAACCAAGTAGGAAGGCACGTGATTCCGTAGTTCAATTTTTATCTGACAGACACCATTGAGGACACGGTGCGTTTCGAACGTCTTCCACGTTTCAGCCACGTGACTGACGACGTTGCCGTAAGATTTAAAAACGGCCACCACAGCGTCCGGCGGTACTTCCAACGGGAGTTCCAAAACCCGCAACGTTCGGAGGCCAACACCACCGTGTTCAACTGCTACAGTCCCTACATGCCCGTCAGAGTATGGACTCTTGAGATCGTTAGCGTGGCGCCTCACAGCGTCGGCGCACAGCTCGTCATTATCGAGCTTTATGTACACAGTAGTACTGAAGATCTAAAAATGTATTCCGAGAACGTCTTGTGGCGGGAGACGCATTTCATCCTGCATAAAACGTACAGCTTCATACGCCTTCGGTCAGTCGTGATGTAATGGAAAAGTTAATTTAATTGTGGCTTGGCGGTAAGAAAACACCATGATGATCAATGAAATCGGACTAACATGGAAAATATGAAAATTCTGAAAATTTTATTGATGACTGAATAACGAGACTTGATGCTGATAACCAAACTGTAATCGTTTCCTTTTTATGTCACTACCTGCCTGTGGACAGATGAAATGCGTCATAAGAGGCTATGAACATGGGTAGAAGTTGTAGCTTACCTGGTAAAATACTACACTATAAAGAAAAAACAGGTTAGCTCCTTTGCAATAATGCAACTGATACAAATAGATTCAAATAAATTCATGCAAAAAGTAGAGTACAGTTACCTAAAGTGGCTAGGTCATAAGGCCTGCATATACTTTGCCTATATTAATTTCCATGACTTAGATTAGCAGCTAATACCACTGCTTTGTATTTGGTTAATTTTTAGTCGCTTACCATGATATTAGCTATTTTTGGTTAGTCTCTCTGTCAGTATCAGTGGTGGATAAGTCACTGCTCTTGACACAAAATTGACTAGTTTCAGTCTAAAATTAACTGATTCCGAGACCAAATTGCTTTCTTAATATATATTCAATTAACTGACTTTGGAGCAGCGTGATAGTATGTTGACACTGTAAAAATGATAGATTCTATGCTCTTTACTACATGTGTATTAGTTTACATGATATACCTCAGATATGAAAGACTTAGGAGATAAGGTAGTGTATATATCCAAATTGAAGTGACGAATGAAAGTTTGGACCAGGGTCGAGATTTCAACCCATGTCTCCCCTTCACTAGGCAGATGAACTAACCACTACGCTTCATTCGTTGATTCAGCCGGCATGCGCACTTCACTGATGTCTGAGACTTGGAAAGGTCTCTGGAACCATATAGTTTCATTTGACAAGTTAGTGTTCTGGATAGCGTGCATAGTTCAAATTGCATTAGAGGAACATATTTGCAGATTCTAAAGGCAGTTCCTAAGAGATGGCCAACGATGTACGGATGTCTACTTTATGGTGCACACGAATCTCACCATAGCACATCACTCATAAGTATACCTGCTTAACTGTACCAGTGTGAGATGGTTCATGCCGCGCCACCTACTTGCCAGAGCAGCAGCAGTCATGTGCTAGCTGTCCACATCAGAGAATCACTATGTAATAGCAAGTAAGTGGCTGTCGGTGTCTCATGGTTTAATATTTAACGATTACTGCAGTGCAGTATTTAAACAAACAAATACAATCTTGTTGCAAAGTCGAACTGGCTGATATTAAAGTGGGTGTTCTAATGGATCGACTGTATGGAATGTTGCAACAGCTTCTCATAGATGTCTATCGCCTAGGACAACACAAGTATTATACGTAAGAGCTATGATATTAAAGATGGAGGCTCATACTTTTTTCCTCAATCCATGACGTTGTTCTCCACAACAACTCAAAAATATGGGTATAACCGAACTATGATTTGCTCCTTTTGAGTACAAAACATATATGTAGCACTATTGTCATTCAGTAGTTATTCTGCTGGGGTAATATGAACTTATGAATGCTGACTGGTGTAGAACTGCGCCTTCCAGGTAATCAAGACTGAGGAAAGATTGTAAACTGTGCTATGTCTGCCTATAGGTTTAATTAATTGCCTGTAAACTATGTGGAAATATATGTTATGCATCTGATTAAGAGAGTGTGATTTGTCAGATACTAGATATCAGGATTCGGAATTCTATGCTGTTCTGTCCCAGTACCTGCAAAACTGAAAAAGATTAACTTGCATTGCATCTTGACATTGGAATCCATAAAAAAAATATTTGAAGTACAGAACTTCCCAGTTAAGGTAAATTGCTCTAACTCTACATAAGACCCTATACAACCAATAAATACCTGAAGAATAAATACTATAAACGACACTCAGGCATATATAGTTTCAAGTCTATAATCTTATAACCACACTCTGTATACCCTGGAATCACATACAAACAAGATCATCTGAGGTGTATCATCTAAACTAATACACATGTAGTAAATACCATAGAATATATGTTTAAATAATCCAGAATGCAAATCAAGAACAGCTGCCAACATGAGCGAAGAAACTCAAATCACTTAATAAAAGTAAGTCTTCTCTTGCAGACTGTATACCAGTTAGGTTCCTTACAGAGTATGCTGATGCAGTAGCTCCATACTTAACAATTATATACAACCGCTCGCTCTACGAAATACCCATACCCAAAGACTGGAAAGTTGCACTGGTCACACCAATATTAAAGAAAGGTAGTAGGAGTAATCCAATAAATTACAGGCCCATATAATTAATGTCGATGTTCAGCTGGATTTTGGAACATCTATTGTGTTCGAACATTATGAATTACCTCGAAGGGAACGATCTGTTGACACACACTCAACAGGATTTATGAAACACAACTGGCTCTTTACACACACGAGGTGTTGAACGTTACTGACAAGGGATTTCAAACTGATTCCGCATTTGTAGATTTCCAAAAGGCTTTTGACACCGCACCACACAAGCAGCTTATAGTGTAATTGCGTACGTATAGAATATTGTCTCAGGTATGTGACTGGATTCGTGATTTCCTGTCAGATAGGTCACAATGTTAGATTGTGAGGAATTGCTTAAGACTATAATGCAAGTTCGAAAACTACACCATTTTATGTTGCTATGTTGGCCACATGACTATGACATCCTTTCTGCTTATGACTGCTAAATTTATAACACATGCTGACACTACTGATAAAATCGCGTTAAGAGTTCGAATGGCTTGTGGTATTATCGATGGGTGTTATGTGCCGCCTTCATCTTCATTGACGGAAAGTCATCGATTAAAACAGAAGTGATTTCAGGTGTTCCCCAAGGTAACGTTATAGGCCAACTGCTGTTCCTTATTGATAAAAACAATTTAGGAGACAATCTGAGCAGCCGTCGTGGGTTGTTTGCAGATGACGCTGACGTTTATCACCTAGTAAACTCATCAGAAGATCAAAACAAATTGCAAAACGATTTAGAAAAGATATCTGAATGGTGCGAAAATTGGCAATTGACTCTAAATAATGAAAAGTGTGAGGTCATCCACATGAGTGCTAAAAGGAATCCGTTAAACTTCCGGTACACGACAAGTTAGTCTAATCTATATGCCGTATATTCAATTAAATAACTAGGAAGTACAAGTATGAACAATTTAAATTGGAAAGAACACACAGAAAATGTTGTGGGGAAGGCAAACCAAAGGCTGCGTTTTATTGGCAGAACAGTTAGAATTGTACAGATCTACCAAGGAGTCTGGCTACACGACGCTTGTCCGTCCTCTTCTAGAGTACTGCTGCGCGGACTGGGATTCGTGCCAGATAAGATTAACGGAATTCATCGAGATAGTTCGACGAAGAGCAGTACGCTTTGTATTGCGAAGTAGGGAGAGAGTGACACAGACACGATACAGGATTTGGGATGGACACCATTAAAACAAAGGGGTTTCTCGTTGCGGCGGAATTTTCTCACAAAATTTCGGTAACCAACTTTCTCCTCCGAACGCTAAAATATTTTGTTGACACCTACCTACATAGGGAGAAAAGGTCATCGTAATAAAATAAGGGTAGGCAGAGCTCGAACGGAAAAATATAGGTGTTCGTTATTTCTGCGAGCTGTTCGAGAGTGGAATAGTACAGAATTATTGTGAAGGTGGACTGATGAACCCTCTGCCAGGCATTTAAGAGTGATTTGCAGACTATCCATGTTGAGTGTTTATGGAAAAAGTTCAAGGCAATCGTAAAATGCGTTTTAGACAGGTACGTGCCGAGTAAAACTGTGAGGTACGGGAAAAACCCACCGTGGCACAACAACAAAGTTAGGAAACTACTGCGAAAGCAAAGAGAGCTCCACTCCAAGTTTAAACGCAGCCAAAACCTCTCAGACAAACAGAAGCTAAGCGATGTCAAAGTTAGCGTAAGGAGGGCTATGCGTGAAGCGTTCATTGAATTCGAAAGTAAAATTCTATGTACCGACTTGACAGAAAATCCTAGGAAGTTCTGGTCTTACGTTAAATCAGTAAGTGGCTCGAAACAGCATATCCAGACACTACGGGATGATGATGGCATTGAAACAGAGGATGATACGCGTAAAGCTGAAATACTAAACACCTTTTTCCAAAGCTGTTTCACAGAGGAAGACCGCACTGCAGTTCCTTCTCTAAATCCTCGCACAAACGAAAAAATGGCTAACATCGAAATAAGTGTCCAAGGAATTGAAAAGCAACTGGAATCACTCAATAGAGGAAAGTCCACAGGACCTGACGGGATACCAATTCGATTCTACACAGAGTACGCGAAAGAACTTGCCCCCCTTCTAACAGCCGTGTACCGCAAGTCTCTAGAGGAACGGAGGGTTCCAAATGATTGGAAAAGAGCACAGATAGTCCCAGTCTTCAAGAAGGGTCGTCGAGCAGATGCGCAAAACTATAGACCTATATCTCTTATGTCGATCTCTTGTAGAATTTTAGAACATGTTTTTTGCTCGCGTATCATGTCATTTCTGGAAACCCAGAATCTACTATGTAGGAATCAACATGGATTCCGGAAACAGCGATCGTGTGAGACCCAACTCGCCTTATTTGTTCATGAGACCCAGAAAATATTAGATACAGGCTCCCAGGTAGATGCTATTTTTCTTGACTTCCGGAAGGCGTTCGATACAGTTCCGCACTGTCGCCTGATAAACAAAGTAAGAGCCTACGGAATATCAGACTAGCTGTGTGGCTGGATTGAAGAGTTTTTAGCAAACAGAACACAGCATGTTGTTCTCAATGGAGAGACGTCTGCAGACGTTAAAGTAACTTCCGGTGTGCCACAGGGGAGTGTTATGGGACCATTGCTTTTCACAATATATATAAATGACCTAGTAGATAGTGTCGGAAGTTCCATGCGGCTTTTCGCGGATGATGCTGTAGTATACAGAGAAGTTGCAGCATTATAAAATTGTAGCGAAATGCCGGAAGATCTGCAGCGGATAGGCACTTGGTGCAGGGAGTGGCAACTGACCCTTAAAATAGACAAATGTAATGTATTGCGAATACATAGAAAGAAGGATCCTTTATTGTATGATTATATGATAGCGGAACAAACACTGGTAGCAGTTACTTCTGTAAAATATGTGGGAGTATGCGTGCGGAACGATTTGAAGTGGAATGATCATATAAAATTAATTGTTGGTAAGGCGGGTACCAGGTTGAGATTCATTGGGAGAGTGCTTAGAAAATGTAGTCCATCAACAAAGGAGATGGCTTACAAAACACTCGTTCGACCTATACTTGAGTATCGCTCATCAGTGTGGGATCCGTACCAGATCGGTCTGACGGAGGAGATAGAGAAGATCCAAAGAAGAGCGGCGCGTTTCGTCACAGGGTTATTTGGTAAGCGTGATAGCGTTACGGAGATGTTTAATAAACTCAAGTGGCAGACTCTGCAAGAGAGGCGCTCTGCATCGCGGTGTAGCTTGCTCGCCAGGTTTCGAGAGGGTGCGTTTCTGGATGAGGTATCGAATATATTGCTTCCCCCTACTTATACCTCCCGAGGAGATCACGGATGTAAAATTAGAGAGATTAGAGCGCGCACGGAGGCTTTCAGACAGTCGTTCTTCCCGCGAACCATACGCGACTGGAACAGGAAAGGGAGGTAATGACAGTGGCACGTAAAGTGCCCTCCGCCACGCATCGTTGGGTGGCTTGCGGAGTATCGATGTAGATGTAGATGTAGATGTAGATGGAGATGCATTCTTCTTACTTTACTGTTTGCGCGCAATTTCTATGCTTGATATTGCATCTATTTATGTGAGGAATTGCTTAAGACTATAATGCACGTCCGAACACTAGATCATATTATGTTGCTATGTTGGCCACATGATTATGACATCCTTTCTGCTTACGACTCCTAAATTTAGAACACATGCTGACACTACTGATAAAATGGTGTTAAGAGTTCGATTGGCTTGTGGTATAATCGATGGGTGTTAGGTGCCGCCTTCATCTATATGTCAGTGGCCTTAGTGCTCTAATGATACTGAAGCACAACAGTATATGTGGCAATGTGTTGTAGTCCTACTACGCTATTCACAATAGGCCATCAAATGGTAGCAGCCGTGGTGTACTTGGGGGTATGTCAGAGTCCTTACCACTCTAAAGCTAGAAACACATTGCAGTATAAGCGTAAATGTATTGCAGTCCATGTCACTATCGGCAATAATCCACTGGAGACGGCAGCAGCCGAAAAATACCTGTGGTTACCCATCAGGACTGATTTAAACTAGAATTACTTATCACTTACATGACACTTTTTGAAACTATACCGATTTTCAAATGCGTTTTTCGTGTTTTATAACTGGTATTTTTGGAAAACGCAGAAGGTTACGAGAAATTATGAGAAAGTAATGATAGAGTTTTGAAATGGTCCACACTATCCACATGTATAGCAAGAACCATAAATTTTTTTCCCTTGTGTTCGACTTTCACTTTTTGTATTCTTTTTCTATGTGGAGATCTATTATAAGTAACAAAATTTGACAATATTCTTTCTGGACCCACTTGAGGACGCGCCTTACACGTATGTGATACACATTCAGTGACATTGTCATTATAAAGCTCAAAAGATACATCAATATTAGTTTTCCGCTATATCCATGAACAAAACGCAATTTTAACAATTTCACCACGGTTGTTAGATGTGGTTAGGATATCACCATGGAACAACTCGTTGTATAATTATCTTTACCTATTTCCCAGAATATTTTTTTAGTACAGTTGACATAAAAAAAGAAACTTGTCTCTGTAGAGAAGAACTTTGCTGGTGGTAGTAGTATATAAATTTGACTGAATGTTAATAATGAATCATTACAGGAAATATCCTCAAGAATTAGAGAGACTTGTAAAAACATTAGAGCGAGTTAAGACCACATGCATAATATATACACTGCAGCTGCTACATTGTCGTCTGGTGGGTGTTTCATGCATTGACGGGTAATGGCCTGTCGGTCTTATTGCGGTTGGGTGTGGAACTGTTATCTTGGCAATTGGCTGTCTCAGACGCGCTTTGCTGGAGCGGCGAAGAGAGGTCATTCTCCACATCTTAGTCTCCAGTAGCATTCTCTATCAGGTGTGTGGGCGATTCTTCCTGTTTGACGGCTCATTTTCACTCCAACTTCGTAACTAGTATTGTAGCGGGTTCCACGAGAAACACGGCCAATGCAACGAACTAGTGACGCACACTAGTCGGCTTGCCCGCCACGCTTCGCGAATGCTCTGCTCCGTGCAGGGCCCACGGGAAATCAGTACGTAATTGAAAAGGTACCCACTAAAGGTCTAATGTTGTTGTGTGCTATCGAGAGCTCGCAAGCATTTACTCACGCAGGCAAGAATTATTAAACTCGTCTGAAATAGTTACTCGCTCCCTTACTAAATTTCAGAGATGTTTTTCGGAAAGGAGTGGCAACAACCCACGCTTCATACAATGTCTGTAACCCTTGGACGACTTTTAAGATCACACTGTCCACAAGAAACTCGGTGTCATACTGCATCACTGAGCGAGGTGGCGTAGTGGTTAGCACACTGAACTCGCATTCGGGAGGACGATGGTTCAAAACAGCGTCCGGCCATTCTCATTTAGGTTTCCCATGATTTCCATAAATTGCTTCAGGCAAATGGCGGAAGGGTTGCTTTGAAAGGGAACAGCCGACTTCCTTCTCCATTCTCCCCTCATTCGATGGGACTGATGATCTCGCTGTTTGGTCTCCTCCCCCCACATCAACCAACCAACCATCATACCGCATTCTCTTATTTTTCAATTGGCATTTCTTCAATATAATCTCAGCTATGATTTTATGCTTCTTACTAAATTTACAATGGTCAAGTACTCAAGGACATTTGATTGAGCCTTCATTTGAGAGCTTCTTTCGCAGCAAATTGATTTCTACATTTGCGGTTTTAATTTATTGCGTTATCGCACGGCTTTCAGTTTATTACAATTCAGTGTTCTTTTCAATGAAATTACTATTGCGTCTGGTACAGATTCGTTGCGTACATCTTCCTTGTTAAGAGAAACAGTGGGAAACATACCCAACTTCTTCTTCTTAATCGTCTTCTTTGCCGCAGGTTCTCTTTTGCGAGTGTTTTACTTGCAGTTTTCTACTGTATATTTTAGATACATATATTTGTAAATTTTTAAATGAATGCGGAACAGCTCCTGGTTTTAGTGAGCACCTTTTTCTTGAAATTTCAACTTCTTTACCGTCGATGATAAAAAAGCCTGCTTTTGTATTAAGTTTCTCGCTGAAATACGAAGCTGGAACGAAACACTTTGTCATTTTTTGTTCTTCTTCTTCTGTAAATTCGAGCAACTGTAGTTGTTAACACCACTTTATCACCACAGACCACCACCGTTCACTCACGACATCGTAAACAAACTGACAAACTAATCACAGACAACAGCATCACACACTTTATGATGGAGTAAAATCATCTTATCTTGAGTCTCAAGCGACAGTGTTGCTCTTAGTTTGCTGGCACGGCACCTGTCCTATGCTACCTGTGTTAACTGCTCGCTATGACTTTAGTTTCCAACTCCTCTAAGACATCCTTTTAGTAACGTCATTGTTTTTAACCCACTGGGAAGTCATTTTTAAACCAGATGGTTACTAAATCAGGTGGGTTATCTTCTGTCTCTAAGCTGGTCGTAGGCTGTGTTCCAAACATGAGCAGCATAGAGACAGAAGTGATGACACTTTCTGCAGGACCTGACCATCATTTTGCAGGACAATGCTCAAGCACGTAGAGTGCAAGCTGTTACTGATTTGTTCTACTGAGGGGCTGCTGCCAGCCGGAATGGCCGAGCGGTTCTAGGTGCTTCAGTCTGGAACAGCGCGTCCGCTACGGTCGCAGGTTCGAATCCTGCCTCGGGCATGGATGTGTGTGATGTCCTTAGGTTAGTTAGGCTTAAGTAGTTCTAATTTCTAGGGGACTGATGACCTCAGAAGTTAAGTCCCATAGTGCTCAGAGCCAATTGAACCATTTGAGGGGCTGCTAAGTGCTATAACACCTATTCCACTCCCCTGACTTATGACCTCATGAGTTCAACTCGATTTTTAAACGGAAGGAAACACTTCACAGCATTCGCTTCAGAACTGCTACAAATTCGTCGGGCAATAGACAGCGCCGCTCGAACTGTCAACACAACTGGTACTGCTAAGAGTATCCTACGACTTCCACATCGCTGGCAACGGCTTATACACAATGTTGGTGACTACTTTGATGGTCAGTAAAACTTTGAAACACGTACCTATTTTGTACGAGCTGTAAATAAATAGTTGGCATTATTAAAATTCCAACCCTCGTAACTTCAGTTCTTGTCTGTTACATTCCACAATGCACTCCATCGCTCCCCGGTCCATAGACATGCTCTTTCAGTTCCTTGGACGCTCTGTATGGCGTTGTGGTTGCATCTGTTTGTTCCATTGTTTGTTGTCTCCCTTGTCGAAAGGATGATTCCGCTGTTCCGTAGGAGTATCGTGGTTGCTGGTAAGCCACATGACAACGCACGTCAGCCCGGTTCTGCATGCTAGATCAAATTAATGTGGTCACTGCCTGTGTTCAACAATAATGTGCAATAACCACTCACAAACGGCAGGTGGCAGCACTACCAGTGGAGGTTATATAAAGTGTGTCGGAGGACGCGGAAAACAGTGCAGTTGTTGACGTAATGTGGGAACGGAGCTGCTATCTGACGTCCAGAAAGCATGATTACTGATCATGTTTAAAGTATACCGTGTATGGGAAAATGGCGCTATGAAACACCAGTGCCGAGGCAACTGTGGTGTACCATGGGCAATAGACGACAAACGTGAACGCCAGCTGGAGATGTGTAGGGGTGAACAGACTAGCAACTGTTGAGCAACTGACCACCAAGATGAACGAAGGGGCTACCAACAGTGTCAGCTCAACGACCGTTCAGTAAACGTTGCTCTGTATGGGCCTCTGCAGCAGGCACGTGTTTCATGGACCTTCATGACTGATATTCATTGGTGACTAAGCCTGGAATTTGCAAGCCAATACTGGACGCCCATTCAGTGGCGACAGGTGCCCTTCTCAGATGAACCACTTTTTACGCTCCATTGGGGCCATTGTAGCGTATGGTGTCAAACGTCTGGAAGCAAGCACCCTGCAACAATCGTCAGTAGGTTCCAGGCTAGAGGAAATTACCTTGTTGATCGCGTCATTCTGGAAGACACAATGGATCAATACAAGTGTGCATCTATCCTTGGGGCCAATCTCCATCCGTACATGCAGATTATTTTTCCTCGGCACATGGGCATCTACCAGCAGGACAATGCAACATATCGCACAGCTTGCAGTGTACGTGCGTGGATCGAAGAACACCAGGATGGTTTACCATACTGCCTTGGCCACCAGACTCCCCGGATTTGAACCCAATCGAGGAACTGAGGGACAACCTCGATCAGGCATTTCATACCAAGGATCCCCAACTGAAAAAACTAGCTCGGCTGGCCATGACCCTGGAGTGGACGTGGTGCTACATCCCTGTCGGTCCCTTCCAGAACCTCACTGACTCTCTTACGGCACGTCTCGCTAAGCCCTGAAAAAGTTGGTTACTCATGTTTTTGACAGATGGCCACATTATTGTGGCTGGACAGTGTAATTCCTTGGGTGGTGAGGCAAGGCCCACGGCTGCGTTTCTCTTTGTTGTTGTTATGATGGCATGCTGTGTTGGCAGTTCTTCTGCTGCAACTGTTGACCTCAGTTGCCTGCGTTGTGTTCGTTCTCGATCTGCTGTCGCAACTTCTCGTAGTGCAATAGACAGTGTTCGACTGATAAGATACCGCACTACCCAAGCCTTTCTTGAAACAGGGTCGGCAATTTTGTCCAAGGTCTGCTATTCTGTCTCAAAATGTACTTCTTTGACAGCGAGTCTTGCATGCCGATCAGTTCCTGCCGATCAGTATCAGCAACATTGACATACAGGCACATTCGGAGGTCTGTCTTCTACCACTACGATTTCAGTAGACGACGTAGGGGCCGGGGACCCGTAAAGAAATGTCAGGCCTCTTGAAGGATTCGGGTACTTCATTCTCAGTCCATGTTTTATACGAGTATTTTGGAGAAAAACATAGGGGCGTGTCGCTCTTTGGGCATCATCCCACCGTTTCTGCCACAGGTGGATGATCTGATTGTGAATTTGATGTTTACTTGTGCCCATACTCCTTTTAAATTTAGAACTTCGTGATATTGTATTTTCTTCAGCCAATACGTCACCGCTTTTCCGTATCAGGAAATCGAATGAAAGTATTCCAAACCGACAAAGTTTTCCACGTGGTAACCTGTTAACTCTTCGCACAATATCCCATGATCGTTTGCATTAGCGGCATATAAAAGTAATTGGATAGACTAATAACTTTGTTCATCATGTTCCTGGCTCTCTTGCTCATTTCTTCAATATGTGCACTAGAATTCTGTCGTTCGGTCAAGAACACACCCAAGTATCTGGCGAGAGACTTCATGTCGCTTAGTTTTCTGTTCGGGCTCTTAAAGGATTCCCTGTTTACAGTATGTACGACGTCTTATCTTGCGCAACAGACATCTTCCTTGGCACCACTAATGTTATTGTTGAAGGACTGTGTTACACCCATCTTCCAGGTTGCTGCTGGAGCTCCGCTTCACAAGGATCATCAGGTTGCCGGCATAAGCCACTACTGCTATGACCTCTTCCTTATCCTACAGTTTTATTAATGTCAGATCCTCGAAGGCCGGCCGATGTGGCCGAGCGGTTCTAGGCGCTTCAGTCCGGAACCGCGCGACTGCTACGGTCGTAGGTTCGAATCCTGCCTCGGGCATGGATGCGTTTGATGTCCTTAGGTTAGTTAGGTTTAAGTAGTTCTAAGTTCTAGGGGACTGATGAACTCAGATGTTAAGTCCCATAGTGTTCAGAGCCATTTGAGCCATTTTTGGGATCCTCGAAAACAGGGCCGCTTATGGATCCCTGTGTACAGTTTTTTGAAATTTCTTTCGTTAGCGTCTCTCTTGACCTCGACAGTGCTGCTTCTCTGTTTTCACAATAGTACTTAAAAGCAGTTGTACAGAGCTCGTGGGGCGTCAAGTCCCTCAGGCGGTCGAAAAATGCTGACCACAACTAGTGACCCAAAGCTCCGGCGATGTCCATTATTATGGATGCAACATATTTATGTGAACTGTTTTTCATCAGTCTTATCGTCTAATTTATAGCGTCTTCTGTTGGCTCCCCGCTTCTGAAACCACACTGATGAGAGTTCATTCCATGAAGAAATATTTTCTCCAATCGTTTAGCTTCTCCAGAACTTCCCTTATGGTATCGAGAAGGCAGATCGCTCCGTAGGACTTTGGAGCTAGAGAATCGTTGTCTTGAACCTTTTTCAAGGCAATCACATTTGATTTCTACCGTGTATTCTTCCTAGCAATAAACATGCTTTGTAGCGTTGTCATATACCGGGTGATCAAGAAGTCAGTATAAACTTGAAAACTTAATAAACCACGGAATACTGTAGATAAAGAGGTAAAAATTGACACACTTGCTTGGAATGACATGGGGTTTTATTAGAACCAAAAAAAAAAAAAACAGAGTATTGCTAGAGGCGTGAAAGATCTCTTTCTGAGCGCATGTTACTTGACAACTTTGACTTTTACATTGGACTGCACACCAGCCCTTTCTTCATATGTGGGTGGATTTCCACTTCTATTTGCCACATCCATTTATAATGCCTCTTTCATCCTGTACTGAGCAGAACCATAATGACCATCTGCAGTTCGCGTCCGTGGTGTAGGTTAGTGGCTTCCTTTGTCCAAGGTGACTGATGTCTCTGAATTACTCAAAGTACACATCTATGGTGCCACTGAACTGGAAATGCATTAAGACAAAAATCAAACTTCCTATGGCGGGTAGAATTTCAACGCATGTCAAGCGCTCATTACAGTATTGTGCTATCTTTATAGTTGAGAGTTTCTTGTTAAATAATACAGTGGCTGCCATCTGTGTTTGACCGTGTGTGATGACCTGGGCTGCGACCGGGCTTCAATGAATTTTTCCACTTTTTATGTGTGGATCCTGGCATAACGTACTGACTTTTCTCATGGAGTTTAGTTGGGCTATTTTTAAACAACTTGTATTCATCTATGGATATTATACACTGCCGGAAAAAAATTTCAACACCAAGAAGGAGTTGTGCGACATAAATGAAAGTTGGTAGGAGTATTTCTTTATCTGAGAGATGCTGTCTATTCCGATTTCTCGCAAGTCGCATAAGAGTGGCGCCAGTAGTGCCACTATGAGGTTGCAAATCAGGTTTGCTTTAAATACACGCTGTAGCGGTCGTGAGCGTCAGCTACCTTTGAGATTGGACGTGGTAAGTTGATGTTACATAAGAATGCCTTTAAGGCGACAAAGACGTCATTATCAACATCTCACTTAGATTGGACAAGGTCGTATAATAGGGCTACGTAAAGCTGGGTATTCCTTCTGCGATACTGCAGGAAGACTTGGGACGAATGTAGCCACTGCCCATGAGTGCTGGTAAATGTGGTCACGAGAATGTACGGTCGCAACAAGACCGGACTTCGGACGGCCACGTGACACTATTGAGAGTGAAGGCCATCGTGTTCAGCGTACGGCTATGGCGCAACGTACTGGATCTGCAGCAACAATTTTAACGGAAGTTCACACCACAGTGATACAACAAACTGTTACAGACCGTTTACTTCAAACACAGCTCCATGTGAGACGCACTGTAGCGTGCATTCCACTGCACCAAACAACCACTATTCGCGACTTTAGTGGTGTCAAGCAAGAGCTCATTCGAGGGCAGGACCGAGATCTGTTGTCTTTTGTGATGAAAGTTGATTCTTCTTGGTACCAGTGTTGGTCGCGTATTAGTTAGAAGAAGGCCAGCTGAGGGCCTGCATCCAACCTGTCTAGGAGCTAGACACACTGGACCTACACCTGGAGTTATGGTCTGGAGTACGATTTCGTATGACAGCAGGAGCACTCTCGTGGCTATCCCACGCACCCTGACTACTAATTTGTACGTCAATCTGGTGATTCGAACTGTTGTGCTGCCATTCATGGACAATACTCCAGGGGGTGTTTTCTAACAGGATAACGGTCGCCCACATACCGCTGTTTCAACCCAATATACTCTACAGAGTGCAGACCTGTTGCCTTCGCCTATTGGATCATCAGACCTTTCTCCAGTCGAGCACACATGAGACATCATTGGGCGACAACTCCAGTGCCATCCAAAAATATATTACCTGTACTTGTATTGACCGATCAAGTGCAACAGGCACGGAACTCCATCCCAAAAACTGACATCCGTCATCTGTACAGCACTATACATCCGTGTTTGTATACATGCATCCCATATTCTGGTGGTTACGCCGATTATTAATATACCAGCATTTCATATTTGCAATGACTTATCTCGTGCTTACATTAACTTCTGATCTTAAAATGTTATTTAGACAAATGTAATCCCGAAATGTTATTATTCTTCATTAATTATTTTTTGGCGTTGCGACTTTTTTGTCATTGTACATGAAAATAGCAGCGTGGCCTTCGTTGCTGAGGATCAACTTCTACTCTACCATGTGATGTAACGAACTGCTTATACTGCTCCTCAATATCGTATTCCATATTTCTTCTATAAAAAACTTTAATGAATAAGTTCTCCAGAAGCTGAGGGTCAGTAGGCAGGTTCATCAATCCTATATCAACACAATGTACAGCGTGAGTAGAGGAAACAGTATAGATTTTCCCTTCGGGTGTCTGGTTCTTATTATATGCCTCAGCGCTGTTTGCAGGTAACGCGTAAGGCATCTTCACATCCTTGATAGATTTCTTGTGGGATTATGCCCGTTTTACTTTGAGTTAGAGTTGTACATCGCTGTGTATCCTGTTTCAATGGCTGTATTACAACCTCTTAATTGTGCTAACTCACAACTTTAAGGGGTGACAATTTCTCATGTGTTGAATTTGATATTTCTCTTTTTTGGTGATTATTTTCCTTTACCTGTGTCCCTGTTGGCAGGTCTTTGCCTATCGATAGGTTTCCGGCGGTCGATGGACTGCATGGTGTGCATCACTGGGAGGACGGCAGTGAGGTAGATTGTCACATAGGGTACGGCGAAGCAACAACAAGCAAGTGCGGGCAGTACGTAACGTAACCGAACGTGTGTGTAACAAGTGGGGCTACGGCAGTCGGTCCTTTGTGACTGACGTTAAAACTTGCAGTAAAGTTACAATACATACAGGCGTTGATATACGTCAAGGGCGACAGGTGAATATGTGTGCCCCGACTAGGGCTCGAAGCCGCGATGTCCTGCCTACATGGCAGACGCTCTATCCACCTGAGCCACCGAGGACACAAAAGACAGCGCGACTGCACGGACTTATCTCTGGCACGCCTCCCGTGAGACCCACATTCTCATCTTATTGTCCCGCACTTTATTCGTAGCGCCCTTGCCCATTACACTCATTACTCGCGGCCTTACCGTTTCCCGTAAGAGTTCGGACAATGTTTGTACGTCAGCACAGAAGATGGTCAAGTGGTCGGTGAGCCTTCGGACATGTCCGAAAGAACAGATACCATTTTCATATACAAAAACTTGTAGTGATTACTGTGGTTAAGTCTGTGGAGACTTTGAGTCACTTCTTTCAGAGAGGAACGAGGCCCGTGTAGCATGGGCATGTTGGTACTTTTATACGTATTTTCATGGGAGTGGTATGTGGGAGCAGCTTCCTATTATGTGGTATGAATTGGCTGAGTCATGGGACTTTTATGTGGTAGGCTTTCAGAGTAGTTCCTTGTGGAAGGGAATTTGCTGCTCAGAACTGACATCATTCATTGCTTGTTGTCACTGTGTTTTGCCGCACTCATGGGTGGCATGTTGGTCTTTGCCTTGTGGCCCGCTAAGCAATATAGAACTCACAAAACGGAACAGGCGTTATTGGTTGTTGTTTGCCTGTTGGGTTAGTGCATATGTTGTGGCGCGAGTATACGGTTCACATTGCGGCCATGTGGTGCTTGGTTACAGTGCATTTTTGGTATCAAATCACTTTCACCTGACTGTGAAGTGCTAACTGTGTCATTGGACCTCACGAGGATTTTTTTTTATCCTGCTGGGAAACAGGAGCTGTGTCGTATAGTATTTCTGTTTCAGATGAACCTTGGGTATGGTAACTACCTGTTATCTGTGTAGACCGGTAACAGGAAGGTCCGAACAAGTAACTGTGGTTAAATAAGCTCCCAGCTTCAGGCAGTGTTGGCTGCGGTCACACAGCTTGAGGCTGTTGCCAATGGGCATCACTGTGGGATCCAGACGGGGGTTTGTCGGGGACGGCCAGCTCGTCCCACGCATTCCCTGATCAGCTGTGGCTGCCCGGGATACTGCCCACATTGAGGCTGACCCCTCACCCGTGGTAGAGTGGGAGGTCGTCTCGAGGTGTGGCAGCGGGAGAAAGACATTCCGGAGGGCTGAACGGAAGGCCTCTCCAGTTTGTCTGACGAACCGGTTTCAGGCTCTGTCTCCGGCTGATACTAATCTTCGGCCGGACATGGCTGCTTGTCCTGTTCCAGAGGTTACCCCTCAGTCTGCAAGATTCGGGCGGTCGCAGAGGGTGGGCTTACTGGTATTTGGGAGCTCCAACGTCAGGCGCGTAATGGGGCCTGCAAGGGAGGGGAAGAAAATCAATGTGCACTCCGTGTGCATACCGGGGGGAGTCATTCCAGATGTGGAAAGGGTCCGGATGCCATGAAGGGTACAGGGTGCACCCATCTGCAGGTGGTCGCTCATGTCGGCACCAATGATGTGTGTCGCTATCGGGTGACATTATACTGAGTGCACTATCCGAAGATTACCTCGAGCAATTAAACAGAGAACCGACTCATGGAGATAACATCTTGGACCTACTGATAACAAACAGACCCAAACTTTTCGACTCTGTAAGCGCAGAACAAGGAATCAGTGATCATAAGGCCGTTGCAGCATCCCTGAATAGGGAAGTAAATAGGAATATAAAAAAAGGGAGGAAGGTTTATCTGTTTAGCAAGAGTAATAGGAGACACATTTCAGACTACCTAACAGATCAAAACGAAAATTTCTGTTCCGACACTGACAATGTTGAGTTTTTATAGAAAAAGTTCAAGGCAATCGTAAAATGCGTTTTAGACAGGTACGTGCCGAGTAAAACTGTGAGGGACGGGAAAAACCCACCGTGGTTCAACAACAAAGTTAGGAAACTACTGCGAAAGCAAAGAGAGCTTCACTGCAAATTTAAACGCAGCCAAAACCTCTCGGACAAACAGAAGTTAAACGATGTCGAAGTTAGCGTAAGGAGGGCTATGCGTGAAGCGTTCAGTGAATTCGAAAGTAAAATTCTATGTACCGACTTGACAGAAGATCCTAGGAAGTTCTGGTCTTACGTTAAATCAGTAAGTGGATCGAAACAGCATATCCAGACACTCTGGGATCATGATGGCATTGAAACAGAGGATGATACGCGTAAAGCTGAAATACTAAACACCTTTTTCCAAAGCTGTTTCACAGAGGAAGACCGCACTGCAGTTCCTTCTCTAAATCCTCGCACGAACGAAAAAATGGCTGACATCGAAATAAGTGTCCAAGGAATAGAAAAGCAACTGAAATCACTCAAGAGAGGAAAGTCCACTGGACCTGACGGGATACCAGTTCGATTCTACACAGAGTACGCGGAAGAACTTACCCCCTTCTAATAGCCGTGTACCGCAAGTCTCTAGAGGAACGGAAGGTTCCAAATGATTGGAAAAGAGCACAGGTAGTTCCAGTTTTCAAGAAGGGTCGTCGAGCAGATGCGCAAAACTATAGGCCTATATCTCTGACATCGATCTGTTGTAAAATTTTAGAACATGTTTTTTGCTCGCGTATCATGTCATTTCTGGAAACCCAGAATCTACTCTGTGGGAATCAACATGGATTCTGGAAACAGCGATCGAGTGAGACTCAACTCGCTTCATTTGTTCATGAGACCCAGAAAATATTAGATGTAGACTCCCTGGTAGATGCTATTTTTCTTGACTTCCGGAAGGCGTTCGATACCGTTCCGCACTGTAGCCTGATAAACAAAGTAAGAGCCTACGGAATATCAGACCAGCTGTGTGGCTGGATTGAAGAGTTTTTAGCAAACGTAACATAGCATGTTGTTCTCAATGCAGAGACGTCTAAAGACTTTAAAGTAACCTCTGGCGTGCCACAGGGGAGTGTTATGGGACCATTGCTTTTCACGATATATGTAAATGACCTAGTACATAGTGTCGGAAGTTCCATGCGGCTTTTCGCGGATGATACTGTAGTATACAGAGAAATTGCAGCATTAGAAAATTGGAGCGAAATGCAGGAAGATCTGCAGCAGATAGGCACTTGGTGCAGGGAGTGGCAACTGACCATTAACATAGACAAATGTAATGTATTGCGAATACATAGAGAGAAGGATAATTTATTGTGTGATTATATGATAGCGGAACAAACACTGGTAGCAATTACTTCTGTAAAATATCTGGGAGTATGCGTACGGAACGATTTGAAGTGGAATGATCACATAAAATTAATTGTTGGTAAGGCGGGTGCCAGGTTGAGATTCATTGGGAGAGTCCTTAGAAAATGTAGTCCATCAACAAAAGAGGTGGCTTACAAAAACACTCGTTCGACCTATCTTCAGTATTGCTCATCAGTGTGGGACCCGTACCAGGTCGGATTGACAGAGGAGGCAGAGAAGATCCAAAGAAGAGCGGCGCGTTTCGCCACAGGGTTATTTGGTAAGGTGATAGCGTTACGGAGATGTTTAGCAAACTGAAGTGGCAGACTCTGCAAGAAAGGCGCTATGCATCGCGGTATGCTACTGGTATGAAGAGGAATCTTTAAAGTTAGAGTGCAGGACGGCCTCTGTAGAAAATTATAATACAGACATGTGAGGATATAGAATGACTCGGAGTGCATGGAAAGTTGACACTATAGTCTGTGTTTGAATAATTCTGAGCTACGCTTGTTTAGGAGCCACATATGTCCTGTTAGTATTACGAGATTGCTATCACTGCAAAATGTGGGATAACTTAAATATCTGGAAATAAGTGTTACGGAACCCGGGTGGTGTTGCTTTCGAATTTTAGGTAAGAAATCATGAACGTCATCATTCTGTAATGGCTTATTGCTTGTAAAGTGTTCCTGCTCCGGAACTTAATTGTATTATCTTTTCTATGGAGATTTTGTTACGATTAGTTTGGTAACATATTACATAAATGTGATATTGGTGTTTTAATAAATGTCACCCTCTACCCATTTTCCGAGTTATTTTGAGAAGTTGAAGTTCCACGGCACACCGGTATCTGACTGCACTGGATCTGTGCTTTGCAGCTTTTTCCGTCTTTACGGGTTGTGTTCCACACCCTGTGATACTGAATTTTGATTCCTTCTTTTGCTGGTGCGTTATTGTAGCGTTTCCCAATGTGTAATGCACGTTTCCAGGTTTGGTAAATGTAGTACGGATTCCGGTCATTTTCATGGGTAGGTTGTGAATGATTTTCCTCCGTATGAGTATCTGTACCTGTAGTATGACATTAATTTTTTGTTGTTACAACATACTGTCACCTTTAAGTGAGTATTGCACATGAAAAACCATAGCCGGCCTGAGTGACCGTGCGGTTCTGGGCCTACAGTCTGGAGCCGAGCGACCGCTACGGTCGCAGGTTCGAATCCTGCCTCGGGCATGGATGTGTGTGATGTCCTTAGGTTAGTTAGGTTTAAGTAGTTCTAAGTTCTTGGCGACTGATGACTTCAGAAGTTAAGTCGCATAGTGCTCAGAGCCATTTGAACCAATGAAAAACCAGAGTCTGTTTTTCGAATTTGTCGTTCAACTGCTTCTGTTGCACATTCTTTTCGTTCTCCATTACAAGGCTTGGGCCTGCATGAGCATGGAATGCTTACGAAGTAAGAAGAAGCAGCAGTAGCTTCGAAAATTGCAATGAAATTGCCACTTGAAGCTCTGCGTTATTTCGTTCGCTGCAATGGCTACCACCGTGTACTATTATGATATATAAAGACAATATCCCGACCACAGACACATCTGTCGGTGCTTTCGGTAGTCCAGGGTCCACAGCCTGCTGCTCCCGAAGGGAGGTGTAATAACGTGTGGGATGAGGCGCGCGGAAGCGGAAACGGAAACCCACTCCAGCAGAGGCGGTAGCAATCCCGGGAGAGGAAGCCGCCAGCGGGGACCCCGGATCTCTTGAAGGGAAGAAGGTACGTTCCGTCTTCGCTACATTAAACGGACTGTCTCGGTGTACCTTTTCTCAGGAAGTATTAACAGTAGGACACAGAAATTTTTTAAACTTACATTTACGCTAACAAGTTGTCATTTTTAATGCTAGTATATTAAAATTGTAGTTTTGGAAAAACTTTTAGTGATGAACCGTTTGTTGGGTGAATTTTTAAATTGTTGCCGGTCATAGATTCCTTTATAATACAACTAGAAAGCTAAAAAAAATGTCACATCACGAACGTGTATTAAGACGCGTCAGAATTTCATTGTTCTGGGATAATTGGTTGCAGAGAAAAGGTATTAGGCTGAAAAAAAATTTCATTGCGCTTAGAGTGTCTTTAACACACTTTTCATGTGCACTCATCATTTAAACTAACAGTTTCTTTTACTGCATCTGAAGTTGATTCCACTGATTTGCAGGTAGCATGCAGTAAAGAATTATATTTCTGAAATTTTGTGAGAGAGCGTGTTAAGTGCATAATGGCACATAAATTTTTCCTTGCTGTTAATCCTTTTCCAGTTGTACTCATGCCATATACAATCTAATGTTGTTTACATAATACTGACTGCTTTCTTTCCTCCAGGTAAACAGGCTTCTCCCTTTGCAAATTAAGAGGTCGATCTCGACATTTCTTTGCTCAGAAAAAAGCACACATGTCTTCCGTTGTTACTATAGGAGTCAACTGAATGCAAGGCAACAAACAGTGTAGTCAATAACCGAAAGCACAAAACAATAAAAAAATGTTACCAGGTTATGAATTCAGAGAATAATGTCAGAGAGGAACAAGTGAGTGTGTCTGACTCTGAAAACTACCATTGAAATTGACATTTAGAATCTTTAAATAAGATTTTGATTTTAAATACTTTTATATTCGCACAACTCAAACTTCATACCATCATAATCTCCAACAAAAGAAATTTCATATTTTTGTAATTTTAAAGCTACCTTCTGCCCTTAACCTGACCCACCTTTACAGAGTAATACATTTTAAGACACAGTGTGGGGCGGCGAGTACGTTACTCCACTGGTTTAAAGTTTTGATGCCGTCTTTAATCACGTGAGCCTGGCAACTAATTTGGCGGTCAGCCAGAAAGCGAAGGGAAACAAACTGACCTTAGTTTCCAGTCTGCACGGCCACATTCCGGTCCAGCCCACTGAAAGAAGAGTGTCTATTTCCCATTTCTTTGCGGGATCAGGACTATGACTTCAGTAAAAGTTTAAAGTTCCAATCAAGATTTAATTTAATTAAAGTTTCTCACAAACAACACTTAAAATTGCGTTATGTTCAATTGAAAACAAGTCTTTCTAATCTAACAGCACCTTTAGCAGTTCAGAGGCGACCTCTACGGTAACTTCCTACCAGATTGTTTTTCGCCCTGACTAACATCACTCAGATGAAAGTTCGTAATAAATGTTCAAAAATTAATGCTCGCCATAAAAGTGGAAATAAATTCACCACTTGCCACGCGGAATTGAATTTCACACGGACGGCACACTAACAGTTATTTTAGCGAATTCTAAAGGATCGCCGGCCGGTGTGGCCGTGCGGTTCTAGGCGCTTAAGTCAGGAACCGCGTGACCGCTACGGTCGCAGGTTCGAATCCTGCCTCGGGCATGGATGTGTGTGATGTCCTTAGGTTGGTTAGGTTTAACTAATTCTAAGTTCTAGCGGACTGATGACCACAGATGATAAGTCCGATAGTGCTCAGAGCCATTTGGATCATTTTTTTCTAAACTATCCAGGACGGTGTAGAGCCCTCGCGAGTTCACTATCCGTTTTCACTGCCAACTACGCGTTTGTCACAGCTCGGCTCTGGCGTCATCCGAGGCAGAGCGCGACCAGACGTTTAACTGGCGTGGACCTCACAGTGTCTGAGAGCGAAGTGAACCTTCCTACTGCTTCAGGGGCTGTATTTATAAGGTGCCGGTGCGGACTGCCGAGAAAACATCTGTTGTCTCTGTCTATTTGCATACGACGGCAGTCTAAAAACGACCGCTATCTCGGGCACATAATCTTTAATAATATAGTTACCAATTACTTCAGAAACTTTTTAATTTTTGCTGGTATGCAGATAAGCAGTTTGAAAGCACGTAGAAAGTTTCAGCTCGCTAGACTGAAAACTTTGCTTAGTAGAATTTATTTAGTGGAACTAACGGTAGATTGTTACCTCTGAACCATACCTTTCCTAAAACTTATATCAGTTGCTATTTATGTTACAAGTCTTAAACTTGGTGTAGCTCTGTTATTTGATATATTTGATCATCTGGTTTAACCAAAATCCTTTATCATTAAAATTTCAAGTACTTAATCTACAACACTTAGGTACATTTTAGTTACAAAATCAGTTTTTATTTAATTACTTAAAAAGTATAAGAGGTAGATTAACGTGGACTCTCTGTTATTATTTTTGGGGTGTACTGAAGCATAAAACAAATTTTCAAGTTTCTAAGTCCATTATTTAGCGCCTCTGATTTTTCAGAAAAACGTGGATTCTGGCGTTAATCTTTGTTTTATGGTTTTGGAAACCAACATCACTTATTTATAACATCTAACTGCAATTTCTGACCAAATTCTGGCTGCCTAGCGTCATTATGTAGCGCCTCTAATTTTTCTCTTTAAACGGCATTTTTCCGTAAACTATTAAGTTTAGAACATCAAGAATTGGTGTTTGGAACATTATTACTCTAAACTATAATTTACCAAAGACTTAAACATAAATTTTGATTTTTAATTTCATACTAAATTTTGGTGCAATACTTGTGCGCTACATGCAGACGCGTTTAGGTGACGTGGCGCTACTAGCAGTGAACTGGGTTAAGTCCTGGCGCACTTGCTCACCCCTGTATCTCACACATGATACAGCGCTTGGTTTGCTTCATCAGTATTATGGGTGAACTGAGTAGTGAATCTTCCGTTGCTAAGGATTTTCTGGGAAGTGAAAGAAAAAAACAAAGCTGACTACAGATTTTTTAGAAGGGGACATTGTACGAGATTAGTATCTTTGAACTGTGAGCCTTATGTTTCTGAAAATCTGCTAGGAGCTAGAAAACTAACAGTACACTTCAGACACAGAAGTGAGGAGATAGTACAAAATTAGTGTATTGCAGTACTTAATCTTGTTGAAAGGGCAGAGACACGGATTTTTGGCGAATGAGCGAACTAGTGGTATACTCAAAGCAAAAAGGAAACTAACAGATTATTGACACTCAGTAGCCCAACATATGAAAACAATATTGTCTGAACAGTCACACTGTGCTCTACCAAGGTAATTGATAAGCATACTTAAAACAAATATATCATAGAAATAATTTCAGAAAACTTCCCAAAATCAATTAAAAGGCATTATGTAACCAGTTTTACACATAATGTTAATAGAATGTTCACGATTGAATCATATATATCCAATAACAGGCTTCTTTGACCATTAAACATTAATTTAAGCGTAAGACCTTCAAATTATTAACAAACACATACGTGAAACCTTTCATTATCAACTAAAACGCATTAGTATAAAAGAAATTATTCACAGTGTCCCTTATCACCTTAGCTGCTCAGAATTTCCAACATTTAAATCACCAATATTTTAAACTTACAGATTATAATATGAGGAAAATTAATTCAATAAGATATATTTCGTTAAAAGCATACATTCGCTGCTCTCTGGATATTTTTATGCTTTTCTTCCTACATACATCACCACCTTGACTGTTTCTGTGACTACAGAAATTCTTTGCAAGAACCTTAGAAAACTTCGCTTTCCTTATATTTATACACAGTGAATTAATTTGCTGCTACGAAAACGTCCCAAAGCTTTTATTGTATTCTACGCTTCTTCTTCTTCTTCTTTTTCTTCTTCTTCTTCTACGTGATCAGGCCACGCTGCTACAAGTTTCCTCCTCCATTGTATTCTGTCCATTGCTGTTATCTGCCCTCCGTATCTATTGATGCTTGGTTTAAATCTTCATGGAGGCCATTCTTCCACCTCTTCTTGGGTCTCCCGGGGGGTCTCTTTCCTGTAGATGCGAAATTCTACGCAGGACATATTAATAATTACTTGACATTTACCCACCACTTTGACCGGTCAGCGTCCCAAATTACTCATGCCACCTCTTTCTGGTTGCAACGTCAACGAGATGCCTTTAGCAATACAGTCAAGGTACAAGTCAGCTCGCCGTACGTCAAAGTGTCATTGGGCTCAAAGTTGTGTAAATGAAAGCACTAGTTACTTGAAACACCTTTTACCAAACGTGTTTCTGTCTCTAGCGTTCTCAGTATCTCACTACGCTTCTAATAGAAGCACATTCGTAACACAGTTCTACCGTGCTCTTCAACATGGCCACTGTCTTTGGCGGGAGCTACACTCGGAACCCTCGGTTCGGACGGCCACGAAGCCTCAAAAGTTCGAATGATCGAATACCGTACATCACTCCATTGTAGTCGACAGTCACTTCCCGTTTTCTTCATCGTCTATGCCGACATTCAATCTATGTGCCTTCCTTGCCACACCACGTACTCGCTGTCACCACCCGCACAAAGTCCAAAAACTGCTTTTTCCGCCTCACCTGCAGGCCCGCTGCACGCCTCTTCTCTCTTGGGACGCTGAGTAGACTCAACTCTTCAACCAATACTGACTGCCGTCTCTCGCCGTTCGAGTCTTAACACAGCCATAATATCCCGCACACCACGATGAATGTCTATGTAAACACATGTCATGAATGACGTCTCTGCACTTTTGTGTACTTAATGAAGGGTCATAATCCTCGATTTCATATGTGACGTCCGACAAGCTATGGAGGATACGGCACAGCCCAAAGTAGTGCTTTAGTATCTTTTCTGATAGTCTCACTCCCCCACAGACGTAACAATCAGTACCAAGTATCTAGGGCTGTATTTCAGGACAGTTCTTGGGGGTATAGCGCTCTCTGTAGTTCTCCTGAGCATTTAGAGTCCGTATGCGAGGCAGCTTCGTCGGTCCTGGTGATGAGGTGTTTCACGTAGTTATCCTGAACATCATCCTGAATATCGTCTGGTTGAAACAGGAATAGTGTATTCATTACCGTTTTGGTCTCGTGGCTGTGGAGCAGAAAGAATAGTCTGAAGTCTGTATCGTCCTGTTTTCAAACTTCCTGGCAGATTAAAACTGTGTACCAGGCCAAGACTGACCTTGTTAAATCAAACTCTGGAGCCAGGTCTGTTGAGATTTTAGAGCAAGAGGGGGCAATATCAGCCGAACAGCTTTTGCAGCATGTCGCTCAGTATAGGGAAAGGCAACGGCAAATAACGATCATTTTGAACACCTCTGTACCAAGTCTCTACGCAACTTTAAGATTTTTTTGTGTTTTCATTCTGATCAGGCAGAGAGCCAATTCCAAGAGGGAACCAAGGGTAGTCCAAGTCCCAGTGAATTGGATACAGAGGGCATGAAACGCGTAGGTAAGGGTTTGATCGAGCAGTAGTCGTCCAGTAAGGAATTTTTTAATTTTGTCCCATGTTGTGTTTTAAAAAGCACTAAACCACATTTAAGTTTACTAAAAGTAAGGAAATATGTCATAGGTGTCGACCCAAACTAGTTAAGACTTAGTTAAAGGTCGACCCGGGGACCGAGCCTTTCCAAAGGGGGAATAATGTAGTGGCACTACCATTTGGGACAGGAAAAGTCAGTTTTGGTGCAATATTTCTGAACGCGCAAGTTACAGCCAGGCATGGGCCTGTTTACAGTGAGTTAAGCTCACCAACAGTTGCGAAGTAAAATAGAGGCCACAGGAGCGTAGAACCGCTTGAAAAAGTACACGCACCAGTTTGCATGGCACAAGTCACAGGCAGAAGGGGACCACTGGTCAACCTAAGTGTTACGAGTATGTGATGTGGAGCGGCGTGTTTAGCAAAAGAGAGGTGCACAACCGCATATAAATAGGTGTCAGTTCACTAACAAAGCATTCAAGTGTGGCAGCTCTCCTGGACAGCAGGACGTGTCACACCACCAGCTACACACAGCAGCAGATGGGGTGCCAGCGTTCAAGTCCACAGCTGGTCCCTGGTTCGACCCTCTGAGGCCAATGTGGGATCCACAGCCAGCCAGCAGCAGGCCACTCCACGGCTCGCTACCGCAGGCAGTCGTCTTGTCTCCCGGAGGTATCCAGGGCTAGGGCTGCAGATTCAGCCGCCGGATTGCGGGCACTTTTTGTCACCACAACCCAAGCCATGCCAGCAGGGATGCACGGTGTGGACCACCTCGCAGTTCTCAGTGGTCAGTGCTGAGGCAGCGCAGGACAAAGGCTGCTGAGTCGGCTGCCAGTGCAGCCCTGACTTCGTCGTATCACCACGGCCGTACAAGGCCAACACATTAGCAGAGTGCTTGATGAGTCGCTGAGGTGGCGTCCTCAGTATTGAGGGACCTGGTGACACAGACTGTGGGGAACACGGCACTCTAGTTGCGAACAATAAATCACTTGGAAAACTCGGACAAGTCTTAATACGGTGCCTACCTCTTCCCGCTACAAGTCAGTCTAAATAAGATACATCAGCCTTGCTTTCTCCCACGAGACATGCATAGAGGCAAAATACCATCTGATGCTGGTTTCCACATTCTCACACCGGCAATGATCTCCACTGACACAAACAGTCTAAGCCAAAAAGGGACACACACAAAAACGCCATTCTTCACGTTCCAACTGGGACAAATGGAATTAGTTGTCTTCTCTTATACTTTACTAAGTCTGCATCAGTGTTATAGCACGTAACTTTTACCTAGCTGATGCCTCCACTTTTTTATATGACTCCTGTGCCCAACGAGCCGACACTCACTCAGTGTGTTGCACATTTGCTCACAAAAACTGGACAACCACTTAGCATTTCAGCCCATGAACAGGAAACACGCTTGGTAACTCTTTCAGTTTTCTGTAACAGAAGAACAACTTTACCATTGATTGTGGATTAGTCACTTTTGACTGAATACACGCAACATATTTAAAAACTCATCTCCTCTCCACAGGGCCCAAAACTCCTGTACTAATCCTCATGAGGGCTGCTGACTGACTTCCAATTTCGTGAGCTCCAAAATGCCCAACGAAATTATTTAATATTTAGTCCTTTCAGCTGTCAACGACCTTGCCACAGTGGTAACGCCAGTTCCCGTCAGATCACTGGAGTTATTTGTTGTCGCAGTTGGCTGGCACTTGGGTGGGTGACCGTCTGTGTCTACTGAGTGGTGCTGGCAAACTGATTGCACTTAGCCTTTGTGAGGTAAATTGAGGAGCTACTTGAGTGAGAAGTAGCGGTTTCTGGTCACGAAAACTGACAATGGCTGGAAGGACGGTGTACTGATCTCATGCCACTCTTTATCACCATTCAATGACGCTGAGGATGACAAGGCGGTCGGTCGGTATTGTTGGGATTTCGAGGCTGGTTCAGACGGTGTTTAGTTTAGGTTAGTCCTTTCAGACAATCAAAATCAGGAGCATAAGGTAGGCATTTTAATTGGCTGTTTCTTTCTCCTGCTAGTAGCGTTTCTGTAACGTGCCGCTTCCTCTGAAGACTCTCTGAAGTTTCTTTCCATTGGGCGTCAGAAATTTCCAGCCATGGTGGAAAAATCACAAGCTCTTAAGCCAGGCTATTAGGCTTCAACGACAACCCATTTAAGAGGATTACAGAAAGACCGGCCCATCCTCTACAGACAGGACAGACGCTTCCTTTCCCCAGACCGCGGAAACGAGTCCTAGGCATTCACAATAACCACAGAATACGCACATAGGCGCTGCAAGAAAATGATACTCAGTTGCTTCATAAACTAACGATTTATCTTCATTAATGTAGTAAAAATTTTGTGAACACGTGTGTAACACTGAAGCAGTGAAGAGTTAACATGTTGAAAGAAATTTATCTAAGAAATCGCAGATTTGAATCGTCTACTGTTTTTATGGTTTAATACGTGTGTAAGCAAAAATGAGTCATTTTCAGACGAATTCACCTCGCTGTGTGGCAGACTGTTGCCACAAAAGGCCAATTTCCGATATTGAGGGAGCAGTCTACATAATCAGCTGTGCCCTTTGCGTGGCTCACATCTGCCCAGATTAACGAAAATACTGTTCCAAGTACAAATATCCATTACGACAGATTACAGCATTGAATGCAGTGTTATTCCCAGTATCCAAACAATTTCAAACCAAAAATGCACAGTACAGCCGTTTACATAGAATGCAAGAGAGCGATCTCTTCTCTGTGCAGGTGCAAAGGTGAGATTTGAAAGTGTGATTGTCAAATGGAGCTAGAGGTCTTAGAACGGCCTTGCTGCACTGAGAGGTAAGGAACCACACAAGACGATGGCGCAGCTGTTAAAACTTCTGAGATTAAGACGCTGCGAGTTTGGGCGCGTCTTACAAAGTACACACAAACTACTGGAGGGATTGCTGACTTGAGCACACTTCGCCACTCGTGGGGTCTGCTATCTATCTACGTAATTGCTGGCAGACCAAGTTTCTGTTAGCGACGTTGGGTCTAAGTAAATTAGCAAGGTAGCTCCCGCCACAATGTTCCGTTCCTTACGAGCTTTTCACTGGTGAACATACAGTGCTGGTGAAGCCAATGCACCTGCTATTTTATACATAAATCTCTGTTTGTTGTGCAACACACTCGGAAAGTGTATAATCAAATAACAAGTTTACTTTTAAATTTACCTATATTCAGTATGTGCTTAACATTTGCCGTAATGATTTTACTACAGTCAGTTCGTGTCTCGTAATACACGGAAGAACAGCTGAAAGAAAGATCAATACCAGATGGCTGAAAAGTTGCACAGGTTACGTTAATACACAAGAAAGACTATAAAAGTAACCTGCTGAATTGTAGACCTATGTCTCTGACATCGATAGGTAGTAAGTTTATGGAATCTATTCTGTGTTCCAACATTTCGAAATTACTGGAAGAATATAGTCTGCTGGCACATAACCGACATGGATTCAGAAAACATCCCTCTTATGCAGCACAACTGGCTCTTTACGCATATGAAGTAATGAGTGCTATCAACGGAGGATCTCAAGCAGAGTCTGTATTCCTAGATTTCCAGAAGACGTTTGCCATCGTTCCTCCCAAGTGAATTTTAATCATACTGCGAGCATATGGAGTTTCGTCTCAGCTATGCGACTGGATTCTTGACTTCCGATCAGAAAGGTCACAGATCTTAGTAACTGAATAGAAGTCCTCCACTGAAACCGAAATTATATCCCGGTACCCCAAGGAAGCGTTATAGAGCCTCCGCTGTTCATAATCAATATAAACGATTCGGGGGCCGATATGAGCAGCTCTCCTACATTGTTTGTAGATGATGCTGTCGTTTATCATCTAGTAAAGTCATCAGAAGATTAAAACGGATTATAAAGTGATTTAGACAAGATACCTGCATTTTAGCGAAAATTGCTAGTTTATGCTGAACAGTAAAAAGTCTTGGTTTAAGAAATACAGCAAACAGTAATTTTTTATGGTTTTTCATTGATAAAAATACACGTTTCGGGCTTTACCTATCTTCAGTTGGCGTAACATATATTTAAATCTTCAACTAGCACATCGTTAAAAATGTCGACAACAGTTTGATGATAGTGTTGTATTTTTGTTCTGCATTTTGTGGTACTACTTTCCACATTTATAATGGTGGCACGAACATTTTTCATTTATAGTGAAGAAAAAGTGTTTCGGCCAAGCTTATAAAATTTTACCCCTCTCTAAAAATCGTCGTACGCGATGCACTCCACCTCGTCAACCCCACTGAGATTATGTCTCAACTAATTAATGTCCCATCTCATCTTACCCACTGTGTACACCTTCGGATATCCTACACTTTCTTCATAGTAGACACCAGACACCCTATCTGTTGATCCCTAATTATTAATCCTTGTACTCTGCCTCACATCTACCATCACATTCCACATTCCATTGTCCTACACACTCTCCACATCGTGGGCTCAGGGGCTGTTCTAAAAAAGTTGTAAAATAATAGCAATTAAGTGTTTTATTAGTATGTAATATTCAAAAGGTTTCAATATACATATAATAATAACAATAATAATAATAATAATAATAATAATTTGATTACATCAGTGATTAGGTCATTGTTTTAGCATAATGTTCAAGAAATTGCAGTTCAGAGACATAGAGCATTTGAGAAGCATGCATCGAAGATTTTGAGAAGCTACTACACTGACGAAAAGAAAAATTACAGCATCAAGAAGGAGTTATCGGACATAAACGGAAGTTGGTAGGTGTGTTTCTACATCTGAAAGATTATGTCCATTCAAATTTCACGCCAGTTGCAAAAGAGTGGCGCAAACAGCGTCACTATGAGGATGCTAATGAGGTTTGTTTTCCATGTACGCTATAAAGTTTGTGAGAGTTAGTTACCTTTGAGACTGGACTTGGTGCGTTTATGTTATTGAAGGATGCCTTTAAGACGACAGAGATGCTCACTGACATTGAACGAGGCCGTGTAATTGGGCTGCCGGAAGTTGGATGTTCCTTCTGCCACATTACAGAAAGACTTGGCAGGAATGTAGGCACTGTACACGATTGCTGGCGGGGATGGTCACAGGATGACTTTGCCACAAGAAGACCGGGCTCTGGATGGCCACATGTCACTACCGAGAGGGAAGACCATCGTGTTACGCGTATGGTTCAGTCGCATTGTACTGCATCTGCAGCAGAAATATGAGCACCAGTTGGTGCAACAGTGACACAACTAACTGATACAAATCGGTTGCTTCAACGACCGCTCCGAACCAGACGCCCTGTAGAATGAATTCCACTGACCACAAACCACCGCAGTTTGCGTCTTCAGTAGTGGCAAGCGAGATATCATTGGAGGGTAGGGTGGACGGGTGTTGTGTTTTCTGCTGAAAGCTGGTTCTGCCTCATGACAGTTATGGCTGTGTGTTGGTTAGGAGGAGGCCATCAGAGGGCCTCCAACTAACCTGTCTGTGTGCTAGACCCACTGAACCTATACCTGTAATTATAGTTTGGAGTACGATTTCGTATGACAACAGGAGCACTTTATCCCACACTCACTGACAGCAAATTTGTACATCAGTCTACTGATTTGACATATTGTGCTGCCATTCATGAACAGCTTTCCAGGGGGTGTTTTCCAACAGGATAACGCTCACCCACACATCGCTGTTGAAATCCAACACGCTCAATGGGGTGTCGACATGTTGGTGGGCCTGCTCGATTACCAGACCTGTCTCCATTCCAGCACATATGGGGCGTCATCGGATGACATCTCCAGCTTCATCCAAAACAGCATTAATTGTCCCTCTATTGAACGGCCAGATGTAAGAGGCATGGAACTCCATCCCACAAACTGACATCCGGAACCCATACAACACAATGCATGTACGTTTGCATACTTGCATTCAACATTCTGGCCGTTACGCTGGTTATTAATGTGCCAGCATTTTGACATTTTCAGTGGTTTATCTAGAGCTATATTCATCCGTGATCCTGCAATGTTAATCGCTTAAAAATGTTACGTAGATAAAGATATTCCAGAAATTTCATTAACCTATATTAATTATTGTTGGTGTTGAGATTCTTTCCCGTCAGTGTATGTCATGTCATTAATAACTATATTAGCAACAACTGTCACAAATTTATTTCACCAAGAAGTACGATTGTGAACGTTGGTCTGCATACTATAACTGTACGAGCCTGTAAATGCTGTTCCTTTCAGTCTTTTACGCCTATGCTGTATGGGAAAGCCAAACTTTTGTCTCTACCTTTTGGTCTTGCCTTAAGCCCCTTTCGACAAGCAACGTAAATTTGGACTTGCATCACCTGACCATTGAACCGAGCAGTCAACCGACCTGTTGAAACAACGCACTGGCTCACGGTAACACCAGCTGGCCTCACGTCAGAAAAGCTAAAAGCAGCTTAAATTCTGGCATCATATGCCTTCCCAGAGCTTCAGCAACAGTAAGTAGGTGGCTCTGCCTTCGTTCGTTTGGCAACACATCTCGTCAATCATTTTTGTTATACGGGGATAGCTTGCCCTTTGGTAAAAAAAGGCTTTACGTTCAACTGAGTAAATAGATAATTTTTACTACAGCAAAATGTTCTGAAGACCTGTAATAGGAATCTCATTTTAGCCTATCAGAAATTTTTTATAGTCACTTACCTGTAATAAAGTAAAACAGCATCATTTGAAATGATGCAGCGTATTCCTCAAGTTAATATGAAACAGAGAATGGGTAAAGAAATAGAAGGGATGTACTGGAACTCGTGACTTCTAGTTGCACTGGGTATTGTGGTAATGCAATGGCAAAAGTTCGAAAACTTGTGCTAGACCGGGACTCAAACACAGATTTACCGCTTCTCATGAGCTGTTGCCTTTAACCGCTTCGGGCATCCAGACACGTCTGACAGAACAGACACCACTCAAATATTAAGACTTCTGTAAAAGCGTGAAGCCTCTTTGACAGTTGTTTCAGTGCGGATGCAGTAATATTGTCTGGACTCCTACAGTAATCAATAGTTATCAGTAGGGGTTAATAGACGAGGAACGTTGCATTGCAGAGTGCCATAAGTTGGTAATCTAAGTCGGTCAGGGACCGCGTCCAGTGAGTGAAGCAGAGGTCCGGCACACAGTTTTAAGTACATTACCGCTAGTGTAGTGGCGCGGGCATCCTGTTTATATCCAGTCCGCAGAGTGGCATGTGTGCGTTGTTGTTTACTACTTTGTAACCGCTTGTTCAGAGTTCATCATGGCTGACATAACATGGTGCACTAATACAGACCACTATAAAGGTAAGTTTTCAAATCAATCATCCAAGGATGAGAGCTTTTGAAGTTTAACATCTTATACGCGACCAGATTAAAATTGATCCATAGCACATAATTGGTTCAAAATGGTTCAAATGGCTCTGAGCACTATGGGACTCAACTGCTATGGTCATAAGTCCCCTAGAACTTAGAACTACTTAAACCTAACTAACCTAAGGACATCACTCACATCCATGCCCGAGGCAGGATTCGAACCTGCGACCGTAGCGGCCGTGCGGTTCCAGACTGTAGCACCTTTAACCGCTCGGCCACTCCGGCCGGCCACATAATTGGTATCTACCTCTTTGTTACGAACTGTGTCGTCTAAATCAAGTTAGCCAGTGACGAGATGTGCAACAGAATAGTGCGCGAAAATGCGAAATATTTAAAATTGAAACACTCAGATTTGGGCAGTCTCTATCGACCACGCGGAACTCGGCTTCCTTACCCGACCAGTTTTCGAACTCCCGTTCTAGTACAACCAGTCGTCGTCACTGCGGCTTTCCAACCTTGTGGCGAAAAATGGACCATTTTTAAAACATGCCCTGTTCTCACCTGTGTGCGACACCTTAAAGTTGAATTGAGATCGGCGGCCGTAGGGCGATTATTATGTACGATGAAAAGCCAGTTTCTTACTCACGTTGCAACCAAGAAGCGCACGTTAGATCGGCGTGTCTACAACGGCGAGTTTCTCAGATCTCAAAAGGTGAAATTGTGACTAGTCGATGGAAAAAGTGGATTCTGCCTCACTGGCTCACTTTCTGCCCCACCCTCCGGGTTCATCAGAAATTCAGCCAGTTATCCAGAACCCGCCTTTTCCTTCTACTATACTCTGTCTGTTCAAGTCTAACTCACCCCATTTTCTTTCAAAAGAATATTTGTTTACAAAGGTGCACATAAGAAAAATGAATTTTAATGCTTTTTTATGAAAGGTGCATGTAGAAAATGATTGGTTCACGTAATAAAATAGATGTTTATTAATTTTTTTATAAGAAAAAGATTTGTGCACGTAAGAAAACAAATGGTGTACATAAGAAAAAAAATTAATTGGTGAATGAAAGTAAATGACTCATTTCACTAGGTGAACGTAAGAAAATAAATAAAATGAAATGGTGAATGAAAGTAAATGACTCATTTCCCTAGGTGAACGTAATAAATAAAGAAATTCATTCCAAAAAAGTGCAAAACATTCCCTATCGAACACCTTCCACTCAGCGAAACCTATAAGCTGAGCTTCCGATCTCAGACCATCTGTATATCAGCGCATCGTGGAGACCTGCCTCTGAGTTAACAGACTGCTCCATTATTTCAGGCTGAAACACACCATCCCCCTTTTCGGACAGGGCTAAAACCCATCCGTGGAATAGCGATAAATCGTTCAGAGGCGAGGATAGAAAATATTTTGCCAAATGGGTAGCTCTCTCCACACATAAGACTCCGTGAGATAATGGCCACATCCCTCAGTCAACGTATCTGCATACATTTTGACAAACTAAAAATTACCAAGTCGAATGTTTGGATTTAATTTTACTTAAAAACGGCTGAGTAAAAATTACGGTGTACAACAAGGAGAAAGATTCTTTTGTAGAACTAAAAGATTTAAATAAATGTAGTAAAAATAAATACATAAAAAATTCTTAAAGCTATTAACAAGTGTTATTTGGAAGAAAACGATTCGGATTCTAGCGTCCTAGCGAAGTAATCGAAAGAGATAGTGCGAAATATTATAAAGACAAATTTCTGCAAGAAGGAGATGTAAAAGAGCACAATGGTGGTCGAATTTACAGAAAACGGATTTAAAGTTCTTTGTATTTTTGGGCAGCGCTGTTTCGGTTCTACCAAATTTGGTTCATAAAGCAATATCTGAAGATATTTCTCGACTCCTACCCAATAGGGGTCTAACTTACAGATTTTTGTTCCAATTATTGGTTGGAGAAAGAAATTAAAGTAGTTAATTCACAATTTGAGATCATGTTAGAGTAAAACATCAAAAAATATATGAAAAATTGAAGGGAGGGGGAATTGTTCCCCTTAAGGGGTAGTGAAAAATCAGCTATTTTTATTTATATTCTTTAATTTGTTTTATTTAACATTTGCAAGGATCAAATGTTTAATCTCTGGAATTCCTTAATGACTTTCCTTAAGAAAGGAAGACATCGGCTTTTATGCAGCGCAATGGTGGGAAAAATCCACCAAATGAATTCGAATTGAAGATAAATTAATTAAATTCGAAAGGAAGTTAAATTAATTGAACTTGGAACAAAGATCAGTTAAATTTGAAACGGCAATCAAAGAACCAAACATCAAATAAACTGACTGACCAGCTAGATGGCTAACTGACTGAGTAACTAATAAATTAAGTGACTAACTAATCGTTAGTAAATAACAAGTTTTTCTCTTCGAATAAAGGAACCCAAATATCTCTAAACCAACTTCCCAAAATTAACTGAGAGGTGATGATCAACACCGCTGAAATTCCATAATAAATAAAGCATAAAAATATCTTTCAGAAATTGAATATAATTCTGGCTCATTAATAAATACACTACGTCGTTCCATGTTTGAAGGGGGTAGCAAATCGCTACTAGCTGTATCTACGTAATCTGTTTGAATACTGAAGGCCACTGGGCGCAGCTGCTGCTGTAGGTCGAGTACAGCTCTAACTCGACTGATGGCTGGAGCAAATGTAAGCGCGATAAAACTGTCTACAGTGCAACCTAGCCACGCCTTCCTGTTTACTCCGCCTCCTTATCTCTGTCACTGTCGCTCCCAGCTACACTTGTCTTGTAGCAGTTGAGGAAACTCTCAATAGGTGTCTCTGACTACAGTAAATTATATTACGATATTTTACATATTCTAGCTATTTCTTAACCGATTTTCATCATTTAAACTTTGAAATTAAGCCAACTAAACAGTTTCCTATAACTTCTAAGCGAATAAAATGACTTAGGTCTATATCAACGTTTTGAAAGTGTTTTTCAACAGATGGCATTGGTTTAGCTTCCATCTAAATGCTTATAGGAACATTCTTGATTTTAAATTCGAATAACTTTTTCTAATAATCATTTGAGTACTATAACTATCGTTACATTTTATTTACAAATCCGACTCTTCAAATAAAAGTACATTTTGATAAAATAACTCGCTTTTTACTAAAAAAAGAAATTAGTGAAAAATCACACTTTTAGAAAGTACTTTATCACGCAGATTCGAACTATATATACAGTCTCGTGGGCATTTTAGTTTGTCAAACTTCATGTAGGTACGTTGACTGAGGGATGTGGCCATTATCTCACGGAGCCTTAAGTACGTTATGTGTGGAGAGAGCTACCCATTTGGCAAAACATTTTCTATCCTCGCTTCAGTACGATTTATCACCATTCCACAGGCGGGCTTTTAGTCCTGTCCTAAAAAGTGGATGGCGTGTTTCAGCCTGAAATAATGGAGCAGTCTGTTAACTCAGAGGCAGATCTTCATGATGCACTGATGTACAGATGGTCTGAGACCGGAAGCTCAGCCTATAGGTTTCGCTGAGTGGAAGGTATTCGATAGGGAATGTTTTACACTTTTTTGGAATGAATTTCTTTATTTCTTACGTTCACCTAGGGGAATGAGTCATTTACTTTCATTCTCCATTTCATTTTATTTATTTTGTTATGTGCACCATTTATTTCCGTACGTGCACCAATCATTTTCTTACATGCACCTTTTATAACAAATTAATAAACATCCATTTTCTTACATGCATCAATCTAATTTACATGCACCTTTTATAAAAAAACATTAAAATTCATTTTTCTTACGTGTACTTTTGTAAAAAATACATTCTTTTGAAAGAAAATGTGATGAGTTAGACTTGAGCAGATTGACTATAGCAGAAGGAAAAGGTGGATTCTGGATAACTGGCTGAATTTCTGATGAATCCGGAGGGTGAGGGAGAAATGGAGCCAGTGAGGCAGAACCCGCCTTTTCCTTCTGCTGTAACTCCTCCTACGATCACGACCCTCTCCCTCAATTAGGCAGAGGTTGCATGGATGGCCACCTCATCCTAAGTCGACCACAGTCGTCAAACAGATGCTCCTGACTGGATGAACATTTTGGAGTCAGAAGTACTGGAGCCATCCACAACGACGGCGCCACATTCAGAAGACAATCAACGGCTGACTTTGCAGGAGGGTGTGGATAGGGAAGACGGACTAAAACACGGGTGGTGCCTACTGCAGCCTTTCTTTCCGACAACAGAGCAGATCCATCTCCATTCGGATACTGAAAAACAGTTCTGCAAGTAGCGTTTCCGGCGAAGACACAAGAAACGGTGGAATGCTCCGTCAGACGATTGCCTCCTCTCAACGTCTGAAACGGATTGTGTACAATCTGACGGTGGTGACGGCGATACGAAGGTCGTGGTAGCACTATGTCCTGTAGCCGGCCGCGATGGTCTAACGGTTCTAGGCGCTCAGTCCGGAACAGCGCGACTGCTACGGTCGCAGGTTCGAATCCTGCCTCGGGCATGGATGTGTGTGATGTCCTTAGGTTAGTTAGGTTTAAGTAGTTCTAAGTTCTAGGGGACTGATGACCACAGATGTTAAGTCCCATAGTGCTCAGAGCCACTTGAGCCATTTTATGTCCTGTAGATAGCATTGGCGACAGCTTCAGTTCTTCCTACCCCTCTGTAAGGTAGGATTGCATGGAGGTATCAGCCGCAGATTCCCAACCTTTAGTGACGACGGAGTCTTCGCCGAGAGTCGCAACTGAGATACCCCATCAACAGTCGACGGTATCTCATGGAGACTGGGCGAAAGATTGTGAAGAAGCCTCATCGCAAGTTAATGTTGGACACCACGCGAAGGATTTCACCCCATTGGGGCTGATCCCTTGCGGCTGTCGGTGACCGGTATGAGACAACCTAACGTAACACGCCCACATCATTAACGATGGTGCTGATGGTCGAAACGGGTGCTGTAGCGATGGACATAGTAAAAATTTGTCGTATTGCGACTATTAACATTAATACTATACAGACGCGCACTAAGTTATGCTTGCTTCAGGACATGCTGTACGCTGCTGCCATCGATATAGCCTTTCTCCAGGAAGTATACGTCGACGAGTTCCGAGGCTTGTACTGCTATGGCACGTGCATGCCCCAGCCTCCCCCACAGGCAGCCCTTCGCTATACTTCTACGGGAAGGAATAGTGGATGATGATTTTCTCTATCTCTCCAGGGCTCGAGGAATGGCACCCAGTATCTACGCATCTTCTGGCACGGACAGACGACTTTAAGGAAGAAGTCGTGCCGCTTTTCCAAGACCGCCACGACCATTTAATGCTCGAGGAAGATTTCAACTGCGTTCTGGCACCCAAAAACCAGCTCCCTCGACAGAGTCCATACCCGGAACTCAGGACGCTAATCCGGAACCTGCAGATTGCGACACTTGGGAAAATATTCACGGCCATCGACCTGGGTTCACACACTCCACGAATCAATCTTCCAGTCGTACAGGGCGGATTTTTGTTCCACTCACTCTCATCGCTGAGTCACAGGATGCGGAACGGTGGCCTGCCGTCTTCTCGGACCACTCGGTGTACATATGTGGCATCACCCTTCGTCGACAACGATCGTGGAGGAGCAACAGTCCGTGGAAGTTAAAAGTCGCTCACGTGGCCTACCCGGACTGCCACAAGCCACTGAGGATACCTGACATTCGTGTAAAATCCGCCACCGTGTACATCCAATAACGATCGTCTGGTAGTTGGAGCGCACCAAACCGGCCCTACGACGAAAACTGATTAACTATGGTCGAGACCATGCAGCTTGGCGCAGACATATGCTTGATTTGTACTACAAGATACTGCGGGACTGTGATACTATGGCGCCATCTCCAGAAAGACAAACAGCGACTCACAGTGCTATGGCACACATCATCACCACCTCGAGGGACCGGTAGTCCGATCTGGGATGCAGGACAGAACAGCAAGTGAACGCCTATCTATGTTCCATGTACTTCATGAATGTAAACGACGCCGAAGAGCGCTGATACACTCAGTCGTAGAACGGTCTTCGCCTCTCCTCACAACACGACACAGGCAGCGCATGTCACGACTATTATTCCCAGCATTATTCAGCTCACACTCCTGATCCAACAGCATTAGCGGACTATCTCAGACCAGTTACGGCATCATTAACCCGGCAATGGATGCGGCTTTGCTGGAAGAAATTTCGGAAGAGGAAGTGATAGATGCTATTGGTCAAGGGGTGGCAAACAGGTCTCCGGGCCCTGAGAGCCTCCCTTTAGGATTTTACCACACTTTTCAACATTTGTTAGCCACCCGGCGGATGGACATTTGTAGTGAATTATAATCTATAGACGTGCCGATCTCTGCTACCTTTGTGGAAGGTATGATTATACCAGTTCACAAGCCGTCCGGTGGCTCACGGATACAAGATTACCGCAAACTGACGCTCCTGAATTGTGACGTCTAGATTTTTTCCATGCTGTTGGCTTCAAGTTTGAACCAGACCTTACACCAAGTTATTTCACCCGACCAGACGTTGCTGGGTGGTGATGATAACATTTAAATAACACTCAGTGAATACTGAGACTTGATCGCAATGGCGAGGGAATGACGTCTGGATGGAGCACTGGCGTTAATTGATCGCGTTCACATCACTATTAGGAAGCGGTTCTCAGACACATACGATATCCATGTTCATTTATCATCACTGTCGTGATGCGACTCCTCCGTGGTGTGATCGTCAATGGACGTCCTAAGCCGGCCGTCACGATTTCTCGATGGATACGGCAGGGCAGCCCTCTGTCTACATTGCTCTATGCTGTGGCCCTTGAATCACTGTTATGCGCCTTGCGCCAACGACTAACGGGTATGACGTTACGGGGCCACGTATTCCGATGTAAATTGGCTGTGGAGTCCAAGACAACGATGAACACCGACTTAGCTGCGGCTCATGAGAGGCATTGTGGTGTTTGGTGAAGCAAATGTTAGTGTACTTTCTTCAAGTGACACTAAATCATGTTGAATGTAAGACTCTAGTCTTCCCGGATGAGACATATTACCCTCGTACCAAAACTAATGCTGCGACGTGGCTTCGCGGGTATGCAGTGCATTATTTGTTTCAAGACGGTCCTATGGACATAGGAATTATTTGCAAGAACAGCATTGCAAGATCATCCGTAACCGAAATTATAGACAATATTTCTCCAATTATTTGTGGAATGTGCTTCAGGACGGTCCGCGCAACTGGATCAGCTAGAATTAAAGGACTATCATAGAACGATGCATGATTCAACGTGGGATATACCTTAGTCAGTACGAGAAGTCTTACCTGGATGATTAGGCTACGGGAGAGTTCACGACCCTTTGCACTGTGCTGCGGTATGTGCTCCATTTTTATTTTTCGTCTTAATTGAGGAAGGAATCCAGGCTGTTTTTATTTGCAGTCCAGCGCACAATGCATTACCGCTTACAGGTGGTATGGATTCCACCATTCGATTTTATTTCATGGGTTCCTTACCCACACACTTCACTCCTTTTTATTTTGCTGCAACAATAGCTAAATATTACGTTCTGTCAGTCCCTCCATACATTTAGTCCCAAATTTGATGCAAGTGCACTACTCAGTTTCTGTCTTTTCTGATAAAACAACACACACACACAAAAAGCACAAAATTGCAGAAGAGGAGGCATATTTTTCATTTGATGCAAAAGACATATTATTTTTGCTTTATTATGGGCAATGCTTTTTTAAAGAAAAATTTAAATAGCTACAAAAAAATCAGTAGAAAAATAAACAGACAAGGCAACCGCGAAAAAAAAAACAAGCGGTTGAGACAGCCACTCATGAGAAGCAGTAACTCTGGGTTCGAGTCCCGCTCTGGCACAAATTTTATACTTTCGCCAGTGCATTATCACAATGTCCTATGTGGCTGGAAGTCACGAATTCCCACCGATCCCTCCTCTATTTCATATAAACGTATGCACCAACTGCATCATCACTAGTAGTATCTGTTGGGTCGGACATGTCTGACAAAACAGAGACCACTCAAATATATATAATCCTAACTTGTTATAACTGAGAGAATGGACCTCCCGAGGTTCATCTTACTGAGAAGCAGTCTACATTAAAAAGGCATTTTAATTTCAGTATGCTGATACTAAGTGTTTGCTTTACTCATTGTGCGTAAATATGACAATAAAGTGGAAATACGAGTACATAATTTATTTGTGCCTTCTGAGATTTAAATTTGCTCTTGAAATAATTAAAATCATATGTAAATGCAGTAATAATCTTATTGGTGCAGTCGCATAATGAAGACTGTTCTGAACATTAGGACAAATTTTATTCATAAAATTTAGTCAAGGAAAAGATTTACAACAGCTGCGACCCAGCAGACTTTTGACTAACTCTAAAAGTAGAAACAAACCGGACCTGTTGAAAAAGCCTTGTTTTTAGTTGAATTTTCAGGGTATTGTAAATAGGAGCCAGAATTTGACATAAAATTTTGGAACTGCCCTTTTAGAAATGCAGTAAGCTCACTACAGCGATAAAAAATAGGTGTCCAGTCGACAGGTATTGTAGACGAGCAGGCTTTTGCCCATAGGGATGCCTGAAATTTTTATAAATAAAAATATAGCTCGAAAGAAATTAAAAAATAGTTCCACTCATTCATTTACTTTTCAGACGAAACTCCGTCACTTTTCAGAATCACTTTCATTAGCATGTTTGACGTTCCCAAACGATTTCTATGATGAATCCATTTTCGCACACAGTGTTAGTGGGACCGTGGTCTTTTGCTTTTCGTTTCTGTGACCTCATATGCTAACATCTGTACAATTATATTTACACCAGCACGACTTACGTCAGTCTACACCATCGTGGATATAATGGCAGTATCAAATCCTGCAGGTGGAAACACGTACTGGCCTCGGAGAGCGATGGTGGGGGAATGCATGTGCAAGATTTCATTGCCGGTGGAAATGAGACTTTTCTCAGTTTCCTGTGGTTCGCCGGTTCTACCTGCGGGTTCATTTCTGAAGATTGGCTGTGAAATTTGGAAACTGATATACAAGGTGTGTCCAAAAAGTAACGCGAATTTTGCGATTTCGCGGCTTTGTGTCAATGCGATTTGCACGATTTTTTCGTTGTGTTGATAAAGATGTCTAAAATGTTTCTGCATAGTGTTAGACATGTCGGATATTTACTCTCTTGTCAATTGTGCAAAATGGTTACATGTGATTTGGTAGTAGCGGGGATTATTGGCCTAATGATAAAGCGTAGAAAAGTTTTATAATCGTGGAACATTGCTTTTGTTGAGTTTGCTGTGAGTAAAACAAGGGTTTACAAGTGGTATAAGCGTCTTTCTGCAGGCAATTAAGATGTTGAAGATGGCTCAACATATTATCAACCAATGAAATCGTGGAGAAAGTGAAAGAAATGACTGTGAACAATTGCCGAATCACAATCAGAGATGTCGCCGATGATACAATCATAGAAATTAGCTCAGGCCATAACATTTTTTTGGATGTTTTGCGTATGAAAGGTGTGACAGCAATATTTGTTCTAAGACTGTTGAATTTCGAACAAAAACAGCGGCGAATGCAAGTTGCTCGGGAGCCGTTACAGGAAGTCAACAGTGATGGAGAACTATTGAAGCCCTTTATAACAGGTGAAGAAACATCGGTTTCCGAAACTAAACCTCAATTGCCCCAGTGGAAGCATTCTGAATCTCCAAAACCAAAACAAGGTTTGCAAGTGCGGTCAAATGTGAAGGTTGTGATCATAGTGTTCTTCGCTTTTAAGGCTATAGGGCAGCATGAATTCTCGCCACAAAGTTAAACTACCAATGAGCATTACCTAAGAATTCAACGCCGTTTGCGTGAAGAAATCTGAAAAATAAGAGCCCGGATTTGTGATGAAAAAATTCACAGATTTTGCACCGCGATAATGCACCTGCTCATACTTCATTGTCTATTCGTGATTTTTTGTCGTAAACAATAATCTAATGATGCCCAGCCTCCATATTTACCAGACAGGGCCCTATGTGATTTTCGTCTGTTGTCAAAAATAAAGAAAACATTAAAGGCCCGTCGTTTACAAAGCACAGATGAGACAAAAACACATAGCTGAAAGATCTAAAACTTATCCAGAAATCGAGTTCGAGAAATGTTTCAAGGATTGGAAAAAGCGCTGACATTCGTGTGTAATACACTCATGTTCAGAAAAAGCAGAACACCTTGAACGACTAGAGAGAGGACGTTCATATTCACAGGACATATACATTAGTATGTTCTGCATAAATGAGGCGCATTTGAACCCTGCTGCTCTCGTTGTCGCTATCAACCGAAGGTAACGCATCAGTGTCACTTGAGGAGACATACAAGGTGCCTTGCAGATGATTGCGCGAACTGTACTGTCAAATCAGTGAGTTTGAAATTTGGCGCATTATTGGCGTGAGAGAATGTTATGCATCCATCCGGGAAATTGCTGCTCGTGTTGGACGAAGTTTCTCGGCAGTGCAACGGGTGTGTGTAGAATGGTTCACAGAAGACTGTATTACATGACGAGATGGGTCAGGTCGCACCAACCAGGCCATCCCTCGAGAAGATAGATACCTCATCCGAATGGCATTGCAGGACAAATCTGCGTCCTCCTTGGCTCTGGAACAAGAATGGAACAGTGGAACAATTCATACACTATCAGGGGTGACAGCCCGTTGCAGTTTATTACGCCATGGGTTACGTCCACTTCTCCACCTACCTTTGACGAACCTGCAAAAAACATTCTAGACGGCAATGATGTATAGAAAGACGTCGCTGGGAAAAGGAATGGCATCATACAGTGTTTTCGGACGAATCCCGGTTCTGTTTGTTTGAAAAAGATGGCAGCATTGTGGTTCGCTGCAGGAAGAGGGAGCGGCGCAGCTTTAGCCGCTTCTCCCTACTTGACCATGAAATCCGCCCAGAGATCTACCCATCCTCCTAGCTTTTGCAGAATACTCGTCTTCCCTTCATCTTCATCTTCACTCTCTGGGTCCTTCTCCAACTATTCCGTTTCAAAACACTTTCCGTCCAACTACGTTACTTACCTACAGCTTGTTTCCTACAATGTATATAAAGTGAAGTGAACAATTTTGCAGATATCATGGTCTATTGGAGAGTGGAAGTGGAGAACGTTGCAAGTGTCAGTCTCACTTTTGTCAGGAAAATAAAAAACCATGTATCACTGTTTCACAATTTACACGTATACCAAAACTGAGAAGGTTTTCTGATACCACAGAAGTATGTTCCCCATCTCATCACCGCAAAAAAATACTGAGGCAAACTAGAAAGTAAACAGTTTATTACGAACGTTCTAAGTGACATACTAGAAAACTGACTGGCTCTACGTGCCAATACCAAAGTTTTTGATCCAACTGCTAATATACAGAGGTACACATATATATGGTAAAACGTCAAATCTCCGACATCGCTGCGGCCGGAAACAGATCGTGCAAGAAGAGGACCAACGACGATTGAAGATTGTCGTTCAACGTGACAGAAGCGTAACCCTCCCTCCAACTGCTGCAGATTTCAATGCTAGGCCATCAACAAGTGTCAAGTGCGAACCATTCAACGAAACATCATCGATAAGGACTTTCTGAGCCGAAGGGCCACTCGTGTACCCTTGATAACTACACGACACAAAGCTTTACGCCTCGCCTGGGCCCGTCATCACAGACATTGGACTGTTGATGACTGGAAAACTGTTGCCTAGTCGGACGAATCTCGTTTCAGATTCTATTGGGCGGATGGATGTGTACGGGTATGGAGACAACCTCATGAATCCATGGACCCTGCATGTCAGAAGGGGACTTTTCAAGCTGGTGGGGGCTCTGTAATGGTGTGGGGCGTGTGCAGTTGGAGTGATGTGGGACTCCTGACATATAGATACGACTCTAACAGGTGACACGTATGTAAGCATCTCGTGTGATCACCTGCATCCATTCATGTCCATTGCGCATTCCGACGTACTTGGGCAATTCCAGCAGGTCAATGCGACACCCCACACGTCCAGAATTGCTACAGAGTGGTTCCAGGAACACTCTTTTGAGTTTAAACACTCCCGCTGCCCACCAGACTCCCCAGACATGAACATTATTGACTATATCTGAGCTGGCTTGCGACGTGCTGCTCAGAAGCGATCCACCCCTCTTACTCTTGCGGATTTATGGGCAGCCCTGCAGCACTACTTCAGACATGCCACGTCGTGTAGCGGCACTGCTGCGTGCTCGCGGGGTCCCTACACGATATTAGACAGGTGCACCAGTTTCTTTGGCTCTTCAGAATATACAGGTTGAGTCACCTAACATTACCGCTGGATATATTTCGTAAACCACATCAAATACTGACGAATCGATTCCACAGACCGAACGTGAGGAGAAGGGCTAGTGTAATTGGTTAATACAAACCATAAAAAAATGCACGGAAGTATGTTTTTTAACACAAACCTACGTTTTTTTAAGTGGAACCCCGTTAGTTTTGTTAGCACATCTGAACATATAAACAAATACGTAATCAGTGACGTTTGTTGCATTGTAAAATGTTAATTACATCCGGAGATATTGTAACCTAAAGTTGACGCTTGAGTACCATTCCTCCGCTGTTCGATCGTGTGTATCGGAGAGCACCGAATTACGTAGGGATCCAAAGGGAACAGTGATGGACCTTAGGTACAGAAGAGACTGGAACAGCACATTACGTCCACATGCTAACACCTTTTTATTGGTCTTTTTCACTGACGCACATGTACATTACCATGAGGGGTGAGGTACACGTACACACGTGGTTTCCGTTTTCACTTACGGAGTGGAATAGAGTGTGTCCCGACATGTAAGGCCAATAGATGTTCAATGTGGTGGCCATCATTTGCTGCACACAATTACAATCTCTGGCGCAATGAATGTCGTACATGCCGCAGTACATCTGGTGTAATGTCGCAGCAGGCTGCCACAATACGTTGTTTCATATCCTCTGGGGTTGTAGCACGTCACGGTACACGTTCTCCTTTAACGTACCCCACGGAAAGAAGTCCAGAGGTGTAAGATCAGGAGAACGGGCTGGCCAATTTATGTGGCCTCCACGTCCTATGAAACGCCCGTCGAACGTCCTGTCAAGGGTCAGCCTAGTGTTAATTGCGGAATGTGCAGGTGCACCATCATGCTGATACCACATACGTCGACGCATTTCCAGTGGGACATTTTCGAGCAACGTTGGCAGATCATTCTGTAGAAACGCGATGTATGTTGCAGCTGTCTGGGCCCCTGCAAATAAGTGAGGACCAATGAGGTGGTCGCCAATGATTCCGCACCATACATTTACAGTCCACGGTCGCTGTCGCTCTACCTGTCTGAGCCAGCGAGGATTGTCCACGGACCAGTAATGCATGTTCCGTAGATCCACTGCCCCGTGGTTTGTGAAACCCGCTTCATCGGTAAACAGGTAGAACTGCAGCGCATTCTCTGTTAATGCCCATTGACAGAATTGCACTCGATGATTAAAGTCATCACCATGTAATTGCTGATGTAGCGACACATGAAACGGGTGAAAGCGGTGACGATGCAGTATGCGCATGACACTACTTTGACTCAGTCCACCGGCTCTCGCAATGTCCCGTGTACTCATATGTGGGTTCATGGCAACAGCAGCTAACACACCAACTGCACTCGCTTCTCCTGTGACGGGCCTGTTACGGACCCGTTTGCATGCTACGACCATACCTGTTGCATACAGTTGGCGGTAGATGTTTTGTAATGTGCGGCACGTTGAATGCTCTCTGTCCGGGTACCGTTCTGCATACATCCTACAAGCTTCAGCTGCATTTCGTCGACACTCGCCTTTTCAGAGTTCGAATACACCATGGTCACAGTTCCTACAACACTACACTATCACAGACGTCTGGTAACACGGTGTACTACAGTTGGTCTGCGTGCGGAGACGAATGCAGAATAACAATAGTAGCAAGCGCTAAATGCGGACACTGCGACAGCTAGACCAAACCACAACAGTGCACTACAGCCACACTCGGAAACACGTTCGTCATCGTAAACATGTCCCTGCAGATGCTGCTCGCCGACCGTGGTCCGTGTTTGTTACAACATGCAACTGAACGTCGGAGGTTTCAAGCGTCAACTTTAGGTTACAATATCTCCGAATGTAATTAACATTTTACAATGCAACAAACGGCACTGATTACGTATTTGTTTATATGTTCAGATGTGCTAACAAAACTAACGTGGTTCCATTTAAAAAAACTATGTTTGTGTTAAAAAACATACTTCCGTGCATTTTTGTATGGTTTGTATCAAACAATTACACTAGCCGCTCTCCTCACGTTCGATCTGTGGAATCGGTTCGTCAGTATTTGATGTGGTTTACGAAATATATCCAGCGGTAACGTTAGGTGACTCACCCTATATATATATATATATATATATATATATATATATATATATGTATATATATATATATATATATATATGTGTGTGTTTTAAATTTTAGAATCTATGTATTTGTATTCTATAAATACGCACAGCTAAAAAGCTGCAATGTACACCTGCTGGCCCACCTTCGCTCTCGTAGCTGAGGGAATCAAATATCAAGAAAGGAGCGATAAAACACACCATCATTCTTTCTCAGTGTAAGTTCAGTCGTATTCCCCGTGCAGTCTATAAATTCGTCCCTGAAATTTGCTCTTCATATCCTGAATGAAGACTCCAACCCACCTTTCCCTTCGCCAGCTGGTATCCTGGTCAACACTCACATTCCAACGCTTAAGCCACACCCACATAAACATCTTAGATCCTTTTCCAATTAATATCGCCAACAATACATCCCACATCCCAAGCCCTACACACAGCTACCAAGAGCGACCTTCATATGAAGGGCTTATTTCAATAGTGGTACAAGTCCATTTTTGCTCATTCTAAGATACAGAGTCCTAAAGTTGAATGAGAGCTGAAAAATCTGCAGTTGAGATATCAGAAATATTCAAATATATATACCTGAATATTTCTGCAGTTGAAAAAAATATTCAAGTATATATAGTTGAATATTTCTGGTATCTCAACTGCAGATTTTCCAGCGCTCATTTAACTTTAGGACTCTGTGTTTCAGAATGAACAAAAATGGATTTGTACCACTGTTGAAATAAGCCCTTCATATGCTGTGCACAATAAAGAAAAGATATTTTCAAAAACGTCATCACTTATTTTATCTTCTAAAATTTAGTTCCACTAAAATTATAAATTTTTTGTATTTCAGTGGCCGAATGGAAGCGATTTCTCCGCCGGCAGCCCACACCCAGTAGTAGGAATGCAAATGACAAGTACATAATTGTTTGTACTTTGTAACTGAATGCCACTACCACTTCAGCCCAAAAATCCCTGGTAGCAGGAAATAAAATTCCTGGTATAGTTCTCCATATGGTGGCAGTAACTGCACACTGTAGAGACCTAAACATGCACTGCTGTGACGGGACGGTCCTTGAACATATATATGGAAACACGATTTAAAAATGTAAATATCATTTGTGAACACTGAATGTGTACAATAAATGAATTTAGCTTTCTTAGAAGTTGGATGTGTGGTCTTGGAGTCCTAAACTTAAAAAAGTACAACTGAATCTTTGAAAATAAATTTTCTTTCTCCAGGCAGTCTATGGTTTAGTCGCTGTGACTGAAAGTACTTTGCAGACACTCGTAGCTAACTGTTCCTATTGCTCCTATAGCACGTAAGGAGCTCAGTTAATTTGAATGTGGGCAGCTTGTTGGTGCTCCTATAGTAAGTGCTTCGTAACCAACGTGGCCGAAGCACTCAGTATGTGAAGAGGCATCATATCGAAGATTTATACCGTATACAATGAAAGCAGAGAAATATCATACGATACCTCAATACACTGACGAACGTGTGTTGTGTGATCGTGACAGACTGTTATTGAAGAGGATTGCGACGATAAGAAAAGAGGATGATAACTGAAAAAGTCACTGCAGAATTCAATGTCCCATTTGTGAATCCTGTCGGCACCAATACAACACAAAGGGCTATATGTAAGCAGGAAACTGTAGGGCGAGCTGGAATTCGAAAACCACTCATCAGCGATACAAATGCCCATAACTGGAAAACGTGGTGCCGGAGCCATAAAAGCTGGATGATGGAACAACAACAGAAGGAAGTCATTTGGTCGGATGGGACCATTTTGGCTGATCAGGTCCATCACATGGTACACTGTTTGTTCCCCAAAGGTGATGATGTGTTGAAGACGACAGGGGCCCTGTTTACAAAGCTCGTATGATACAGGACTGTTTCTGTGAGCACGAGGATGAAATGTCGTAGCTCCCCTAGAGCTCAATATTATTAAGCCTTTGTAGTGTACTTTGGAGAGAATGGCGTGTGATCGTTATCCACCTGCATAATTGTTACCTGAATTTGCCACTATTTTGCAGAAAGAGTGGTATAACATTCCATTGGAAACCATGCAGGATCTGTGTATATCCATTCCGAGATGAAAGGAATCTATTTTGAATTCCAACGGTTTTCGTACATCATCTTAGGCATAGCTTTGTGTTGTGTTTTTGCTGTTTCCATATTTTTCGCCACCTCCGGCATCTACAAAGCAATAATAAAAATAGAAATTAGATCAGTATGGCAATATTTATCATCGCAGATTTCTGATGAGCAGACAAGGAACACTGTTATGTAGACATTGGAATATGGCTTAAGGCTGGAATTGTAAAATACCGCTGAAATAAACTAAAATTTAACAGTTTTATTTGGTATGAAGTCATTTAAGAAATAATTATTTTGGACTGAACAGAGAAGAGGGAAAACAGTGTAAAATATTGTGACAACAACCATCCTCCACTGTTCACGAAAGACAACGAAAACATAAAATAGTGTTGGCCAAGCTATTGACACCAGCCATGATTTTCCCGACTGCGAATCCAGAGGTATGTTACTTATCCTGTGGGCCTGTTCTCACCTCGCTTATCCTTAGGCAAGGGTTGGTGAAGCAACAGAGCTTATTATCGCCGCGAATGAAGTTTTAAGCTGAGCGTTGATGTCGACTTATTTGCGCGGCCGTTGTTTATCTGTTGTAGCCTGGGCGTTGCATATGCTTCCCCCTGACACCGGCTCTCCCTCTGCTTGGCATGCATTTCCCCTGCGGGCACGGCTGCGCTATCTGACTCCCGCCTCCACGTCAGCTGTCAAATGCGGCGGCCGAGACAGGAGGCGGACGGGAATGGTTGACGGGGTTGAGGGCTGACGTAGGCAACAGAGAAAGCTCTACAGTTTTAGACAGCTGTCTATTGGATTCCCATTTTTCTCACCTCCTCAATATTCAAATTGACATCCACACGTTAGCCTTACTAAACGCCCCACGCTCCCATTGCAGGTGCGGAGTTCTCGCAGAAAACACTGCGTGACGTCATCCAACGCTTACGGCAAATACCTCATAGCTTTTAAGTTTCGTTATCTGCTTCCTGTAAAAAAATATCTAATTAAAATTACAGTTTAAGAACATGCTACAAAAACAGCATCTTCTCATATTACTTTTTGGTATCCAAGTTTGTGGCAGTATTGTTGTATTTCACTTGCTGTGAGAGAGGTGACAGATAATTTTCCCTTCGGATACTTTTTGTATTGTCAAAGATAGGCTGTTCGTTATTTCATTTCACCTCAAACAAAGACAGACATTTTTTTCTTAACTTTTTAATCACTGAGGCAAAGGAATTAACATAGGTTTTTCTTTTTTCAGTGAAACAATGGTACTTTGGTATTTTTGCGTCAGAATAGCTTATCTGTGAGAGACAAATGCAGAGACATAACTGTTTAGCAGAAATGAAATATAGGGATTTTTCTGCCTTTCTTGTGGCTATTCGGATGGTGGGAAGTAGCTCCACTATTCAACCTCCATCGAGCATGGCATGAACACCACGCATAGCTTGCTTTGGAGGCGCTGCATTCCGTCGATAGTAGCCAAAGCTTCTGAGTTGCACGACTTTCAAACGGCCGCAAAAAAGCACAAGAAAAACATATTAAACTTATTATTGCTGTTTTATTTCTTCTCCGAGTTACAAGAAAATTATATACTGAGTGTTTTTCATACCGATTTGCTATTTTGGCGAAAAAATACCATTACAAAAAACAAAGTTGAAACCTATATTTGGATTATATATGAAGTTTCGATAACACTTTGGTCTTTGTTTCATGAGCTCGTGGTCACTATTTGTCTCAGTAGAAAGGTGTCACAAGCATATTTAACGAGTCAAAAGTTATTTGCGGTAAAAAAGTTCAGCGCATGCCCTGTGTGATGTATCGCGATAACGGGAAACAAGAACAAGGAACAGCAATCCGCCAACGATGCAGTTAAAGTTTCAGTTGGAAATGATTGCCAAGATTCATGAGATGTAGTGCAACCAGTAGTGGGGCAGACAATCCTGATAGTAAATAAGACGGCTAGACGAAGGACTGCAAAACATGAGCAATATTAAAAGAAGTTCGGAACACCAGACTGTGTGTTTTGATGCACTCCATGACTACATTTAGTAGATTTTTCCGTCAGAGTGCACTTTTTGAGAAGTTAGCTCTATTGAAAGATCTGCTGTGTTATTTCTTTGCAGTTAAACCAACGGTAGAAGTTAAGAAGTACTAAATTTGTATCTAGGTAATTGTGAGACATCCAAACACACTTTTACGAGAAAATGGGCTGTTCAGTAATTCTTATGTTACCATCTAGTGAAAGAAGCGACAGACACAACAAGAACTGTTGGAGAACAAAGAGTGGTTGACCGAGAGTAGAAACATTCACGAATAAGTATCGTATCAGTTACTTCCAAAATTGTCGTAATTATTGGGAAAATTAGGGTGAGGAAAGTAACTGTAATCGGCCATCTACTGAGCAGAGGCGGCTGCTGTGTAAGAGCAAAAGAGCGCGTGAACACACTAACTTTTGACACCTTGCGGATTTATTGGTTATTTTCTTTGATTGCTATGAAACGTAATTTGAAATACACAGCACTAAATCTACCGCGCTGTGCTAGATATTGCTCCACTAGACTCGGTGAAACGTGGCATCAGGGTCGTGAACACGTCTTCACTTGTGCATGTTTTAAGGAGCTTCTGCACATGCGCAACTGGCGCGACGTAATTGCCTTACGGGCCAAATACATACGGATTTCATTAACAACGTGTACAGTTTATGGGGTGCACTGCTAGCCCTTACCACTTGACTACTAGTTTACATCAATACCACAAGGTGGTAGCACACTGGAGCAGACTTTTATCTACGTTCACCATAAATCCCGCTAAATGGTAGCACACACCACAGATGTGGGAGTTCACACACTATAGTATACTAAAATTAGATGGGACATCAGTATATGTTATAGTTATACTGAGAGGAAAACCTATTTTGTGGGATACTGAACAAGATATGGTACATAAGGTTACGGATTTTATTATGGAGTAATCCATTTGAGGCGCTGAGAACAATAAAGCACATCATTGTCGATTGTGAGACTAGCATTTGTTATTCGTACTTTTGACATATTTTGATCTTATTGTTTATCTGATCTGTAGGTCTCATTGTACATATATCTGAACATTCACGTAAAGCTGCCGCATTGGTTTATCTGATATTCACTTAAATGGTGGGGGGAGGGGGGAGGCGGGGAAGGGGGGGGGGGAGTCGAAGACAGTGTGCTTTTCGCCCTTGTGGCTCTCAGCGCCTCATTTACATTCTAGTCAAGTGACCTTGTTGCTAGATAGTAATACTTGAATTTAATCATTTCTGCAAACCGCAGTTTGTATTTGGAGTTGGTTGTCTGCTGTACAGGAATTGGTTTTCTTGTGCGGTGTCAACATTAACTCTGTTGAACCTGTATGAAGCTCTAACAGAAACGAAAATTAACAGGAAAGGTTAGCCGCAAAGAGACTAGAGCATTCCAGACCAGATTCGTTGTCTGAGAAAGCGACTAAATAAAAAAAGCGTCACTACAAACGAACATTAAACAAAGAAGTGTATAATAAGCGTAAGGCGTTATGTGGGTGCAACGTAAGAATGTCTGACTTTCTATTCTGAAGTTATTTCTTTAACTACTAAATGAATTAGGGATCTTGTACAATTGTTCGAAAAACAAGAAAGCACGAAAAAACTCTCTTTCATAAATATGCGAAACAAAGAGTAGCGATAGCTTAAACATTGTTTCGTTCTTGCCATAAACTACACTTTATTATGTACGAAATAACGAAATTTCACAAAAACCGTTAATTTTTTTAGACAATTTATGCATGTTATTATTATTATTATTATTGACAGCGTTTGAAGTTGCATAAATATGTTGATGAGCATAATTGTTATAGAGCAGATGCTATATATTTACCTGAATTTAAAAATTTGTGAACACCCAGAATGTATATCTACGAGGCTCCACTGCTACTGAGAGTCCATGAGCAAAGTGCAGTTGACGTTGAAAACCCTGTCACTACTAGTCGACGAATGCCACAACGATGTGTGATCGGACCTCAGCTTCATAACGTCGTACTTTTCACTTACGAAGACATGTCAATAAGAGATGGAAAACATTTTACACTGGTGTGCAAAACTTAAGGACGAAAGTAATTTTCCCTTGATGTGTCACTGCTAAAGTAACGTAGCTCGATTAAACATGGACCATGCATAGAAAGAATTGCTACAGTATAGTATAGAAAGGAACTGAAGGAAATATGCAGTCAGAAGAACAGAAATGACACTTATATTCTAAGACAATGATTACAATGAAGTAATCGCGATTAGTGATGGTCCTCTGGACATTAAAAAAATGCGGGACATGGTTCTCAATAGGTTGTGTGATCACAACGGACGGTAATAAATGTTCAGCAATGTGCTCCCGTGCTGGCTACAAGGTGGGTAATCCCGCAGGAAAATAGCGTCCAGGACTCGAAAGAAAGCCGAGCACTCGGAATGTCTGCCGGGGAGCACTCAACCGAGATGTAGAGGCGGCCTTGCCTGCGGCTATCGAGCGTTCAGGATAAAGTCGTCTGCAAGTTGTGGCTCGAGTCAGCACCAGTGACGTCCGTCGCTTGGCTCTGAGATCATCCTCAACTCGTAGGGGCAAGAGCAGCTGGCGGAAGTGGTGAAGACCGCTGGTGCGTAGTCCCATAGGGAAATATCGTCCAGGGGCTGAAGATGGATGGTTCAGATGGCTCTGAGCACTATGGGACTTAACTTCTGAGGTCATCAGTCCCCTAGAACTTAGAACTACTTAAACCTAAGGACATCACACACACCCATGCCCAAGGCAGGATTCGAACCAGCGACTGTAGCGGTCGCGCGGTTCCAGACTGTAGCGCCTAGAACCGCTCGGCCACCATGGCCGGCTAGGGGCTGAAGAGAAAGCCAATATGCACGCGGTATGTCTGCCGGGAAGGTGGGGGCTCATCCGAGATGCGAGGTGTGTAAGCAAGGCTCAAAATTTGCAACACTGTTCCTGGATCTGCCCGGGATCCTTTGGTTTGGAACCGAATGGTGTGACTGAACCAAAGGCTCCGTCGATTCTGTGACGGTACTGGCTGTAGATTTCTAGATCTGTGTTACGGGGGGCGAGGTTAATTGTAGAACTCCCTTGATAAGTCTGGAGTGCACTACGCTCAGTAGCGCAGGAATACCCAGAGCACGCAGAATTAGTTGGTGGCGACATTAAAATACCGAGCGTAGGCTCGGACGTCTACGGACACATTACAAAAACAATGGCTCCGAGCACTATGGGACTTAACATCTTAGGTCATCAGTCCCCTAAAACTTAGAAATACTTAAACCTAACCAACCTAAGGACATCACACACATCCATGCCCGAGGCAGGATTCGAACCTGCGACCTTAGCGGTCGCGCGGTTCCAGACTGACGCGGCTAGAACCGCTCAGCCACTCCGGCCGGCGGACACATTACAGGTGATATGGACAGACAATTTTGTGAAGTACTTTTGAACACGTTCTCCGAAAATATTCTGTAGCAGCTAGTTAGACAACACACACGCAGTGGAAATATTTGAGATCTTGTAGCTTGAAACAGGCCTGATCTTATCGATAGTATCGGTATAGAGTCAGGGATTATGACGTAGTTCAGAGCAACGTTGGTTACTAAAGTTAATAAGTCAATCAAGGAGGCTAAGTGAGTATTATGCTAGAAAGAGCAGATAAGCAATTGTTAGCAACCCACTTAGACAATGAATGGACATAATTTAGTTCCAGTATGATTGGCGTAGATGAATTATGGACGAAAATTAAAATGATTAACCCTCCATGGATAATTATGGACAGAGTACATGTATTAAGAACGGAAAAGACCCAACGTGGGTTAATAATAAAATTCGAAAAATGCTGAGGAAGCAGAGGTTGTTGCATTCTACATCGAAGAAGAAACGCACTAATTTCGATAGGCAAGCGCTGGTAGAAATTCGGGCGCTTGTAAAAACCTCGATGCGTGAAACATGCAGTTGCCAGCGTCATAGTGAAAGATACTGCCAAGAGCCCGATAAAATTCTAGTTTTATGTAAAATAGCTATGTGGGTCGAAGTCTTCTGTCCCGTCACACCAGGATGGCTTGGCAGCAGAAGACGGCAAAAGGAAAGCTGATTTTTTGCGATCATATTCGACAATGCTGAATGTATTTTCATATGGCGACCGATGGGAAAACGTAGCGTACTCAGGAGCGTTGTCAACCATAGTCGTTTTGGTAGTCCAAGTCTTATGGTGCGGTCAAACATAATGTCGCATGGGCGTACTGAGCACCAAATCTTTTAATATGGTACACTCAGTGGTCAACGATATTGTGACACTGTATTGCTTCCCCGTATGCGTCTTTCCAGGGTTGCATTCGGCTCTGACATCACTTTTGTGGACGACATTGCGAGACCACATCGAAGAGCGCAGGTGAAAGACTTCTTGGAGGTAAAGAATATTAGGAATACCCTACTACAAGAACTCCTAACCAACTTTGAGGCCAGCATGGGAGCACGTACGTGTATTGCGGTCCGTGGTGATCACACATTCTATTAAAAACCATTTCTGCCGTTTCATGGGACTATCACGAGTAGCAGTGACTTCAGTGTAAGTATTGCCCCTGAACGAAAGTGTGTTTTTGTTCGTCTCATCGCGTATTTCTTGCAGTGACCTTCGTACCAAAGCGTAGCAGTCCTTTCCGTTATAGTCCATGTTTCATCGAGCTATGTTAACTGGTAGTGATAAATCATCTGATTGTATGTCGACCTTACGTTTCGCACGCCTTTATAGTTGAAATAATAGAAGGCATCATGATAGCTGTGGAGTACGTCACTTTACTGCGGACAACCAGCATGCTTTCATGCTTAATCTCTTCCATGAAGGCGATGGCGTCTTCCAGAAGGATAACTGTCAATATCAAAAAGGCAGAACCGAGCTGCAGTGGTTTTAGGAATATGTTAGTGTATTGACGTTGATGTTTTGACCATCAAATTGGCCTGATGTGAACACGTCGGAAGAGAATGCAGTGCTGCGCAGTGAGCCGATTCCAGCGTGAAAATCATTGTGTTTTTGCTGTTTCTATTTGTACATATTTGCCTGTAGAAATCCAGTGTGCTTACAGTCCGTTCTGTTGTTTCTTATTTTTAGTCGGAAACAAACTGCAGTGTCCGGTTGCAGCGGCGCGGTTACTTTCGTCCATTACCTGCACTTACCTGTGAACTCATTGCTGCAGATTGCCGGTAGGAAAGCCGAGCAAAAAACCTACCGTACTGCAACTCGCACCAGGCTGCATACAACGTAACTATTCTAAGAATCGGGAAAAGGTCTTAATTTTAAATGAAAGGTGGAAATACTGTCAAAACTTCGGTATATTCTGAACTTTGATAATTACACGTTCACTGTAAAGCCCGTGCTAATCATAACACGGTCATGGACAAACCCTTACATTTACGTTAGCAAGTTTATGGTAACGTATTTCCCGAAATCTGAACAACTACTAGCACGGATTGTTCTTAAAGGAAAACACTCGCTATTCTATTAATCTTACCGGTGTCTAATGCACTTAAGTTTTCAGTCACCTATGTGCTCAATATGCCACGTGGAATTACTGTCTTTTCTCATACGCAAAACAACTTAAAAAATCCGTACTATCTAAAAAACACACCGGAATAAATATTCCTTCACTTCAAATCACTTTTGAAACATGTAGCACAACTAACACTGGCAAATTATAACTTCCTTCGGAGCTCGTACTACACACGACCGTACCATTGAAAGGCTGGGCTCCAACTCCTTTAGACTGCTGTAATCATTCTATATTTCCAAGAGAAAAGAGGCGCGAAGAATACTCCTTTCTTATTGGCCATATTTCTTGAATGCCAATTGAAAAACATTATTCTCCCGCGTTAGTCCGGGCTTATCATGACTAACCAATCAACAAACAACACACTTTCGAATTGTACTTTTTCTCGAAATAAATATTCAACATTCTGATTTTTTGTGTATACTTTAAATTATTAACTATCTTCATTCGCAGTCGAATTAGCTTTCCTTTTATCATAAACTTACTTAACATATTATGATACAAAACTATTCACGCATCATTCACACTACTGAAAGCTTATAAAAATTCATAAAAACATAAATAAACAAAAAAACCTTCAATAAATAAACAGACCAATTCACAAAAACATTCTCTTGACCTGTTTCTCGAATTTCTCTGTGCACTACTGGACTCTGGTGGTCAATATTCTTAACTACATTATAGTTCTTTCTGTTTAGTCCTGTCTGCTACTGTCCTCTAGTAGATGAAAATGAGAGCTATTTACTTGACTGAACCCACTTCAGACCGTCTGTCACTGTGCATGCATGAATCATTCTGCTGATACACAGGCTCTAGACACGTCACACCTCATGTGATCATAAAGTTTTTTCTTCAAAAATTTTAGAATTATGCATATTATCGATTTTGGCTTCAAATCTTAAATCTTTCAAAAAATTATCATTCTTATAAATTAAAATTACAAATTTCTTACTCTGGACTTCGCAGTCTACAACTAACCTAGCCTAATCTTTTAATTTCTTTATGAAAAGAAAAACGTTTCCTGCTTGTCTAAACTGATGTAAATTTTTTTAAAAAATTCAATATTTTGATATCTTTTTCAACATTTTATATTCACATTTCATGAAAGTCTTTTGAAGTTTACTATTTGTTCACTTTTTTTAAAGGCACTGCGATTTGTGTCCTTCCATTTAATAATGGTATTTTATCCTACCTTAGCACCAGCTCATCTCTTTGTCACATACATTTAACTGATTTTTGATTACCACACCTTTGCATCGTAGCATGCACAACATTTCTCCATTCTCCACATATCTGTCCTTCCAGGGTTTACATGCAACATTGTCCCTTAAAACAATCTTCTGTCTTTACGTACATCCTGATACACAATCACTTATTATTACCAGAAATTATCTACAAGTTTTATACTTCGTTTAACTTGACTTAAAATGAAAGTAAATTAACAGAGTGTTGCTTCCTTACTTTACTTTAATCAGGAAGATCAATTCCACTAGAAAATTTTTTTCAAGATTTATTTCCTTTAGAAGACTTAATGAGTTTTTTTAAAAAAAACTAGTTGCTATTGAAAGCATGACCGAAACTTTTGCTTTACTATAACTCAACTTGTGTACATTTAATTGTGAAAAACACATTTCACACAAAGCAATTATTTACAAACATCTTATAATACATATTTACCACTTTTATGCAGTGTCTCTTTGCATCACTTGTTCTTCATATTTTTTCCCAATATTCAATAGAAATCAAAATATTTCATTTAATATATATATATATATATATATATATATATATATATATATACACTCCACATTCATTCATATTCCTTTCATAATAAATCTTCTTCAACTTTATTCAGCAATATTTTTCGTTTAAACTTCGTTTAACTATGTGGCCATTGTATATTCCTTTTCATCATTACAAAACGCCTTTCCCTGACCACTAAACTTTATTGTTCATCAAAATCTCCTTCATTAACTGCACTTGTTACATCCGGCTACTTTCATTTCCCTACATTTCACTCAGCCTCCAATTTATTTTTACATATTCCATCAGAATATTCCTTCCTATCTGCCATTATTTTAACTGATACATTAATACTTCATACACTTCCACATACCATAGAATTACTTCCCATATTACTAAATTCAATCCTTGTTGTCAGGTTTCAGCAGGATAATGCACCTTTTTTCTACTTTCCCTTTACGGTATCGCCTTTGTGAGTTAACGAGCATTTCACTTTCGTTTAAGGATATGGCCAAAAGAGTCAGCCTTCAGGAAGTGTGAAACAAACCCTGTCATCCAGGACCGTGTGCCACAAAGAGTGCAGATTCGCCACGAGATGGGGAAATTTACAGGCGTCTATTGTGCTCAATGACGCCTGAGTGCTGCTGTTTGTGAGCGAGACAGACAAGAACCTACATCATATAGAAACCCCGTAGAAGCTGTTTGTGGACAGGGAGACGTAGCAGTGTTCAATATGGCGGACATAAGATCGGCCATAAAGAGAAACATTTATGCAAACTATTTAATTCTGTAGTAATTCGGGGAATGAACCCACAGTAATTTTCATCTATCATCCTTCATAAATTTTTATGGTGATCCCACTTGAATATTGACCATATATATAATAGTTTACGATTTGCTGTTAAAGTGAAATTAACAAGTTTTGTAAAAAAGAGCTGAATGCCTGAATGCTAAAATCTAAACACTTTGGTCGATCTTAGCGATCGATATTTCATATAGAAGCGCATCATTAAAATGGTAAATGTTGTAAATATCACATCTATTACTTTATTTGTTTAAGAGATATAGTAAACCTAAATTATCAGTATTTTCAGTTAAGCATCAGATCATCATTTCCTCTACACAAAACACATTGAACGATGACAGCATGACACCTTATTGAATCATTAGGTAATAGAATATTTGTTGTAATGTTTAGTGCATGATAGTTACTTTTGTTCTTTATTTATTTATTTAGCAGAAGTCACATTGGTGCAAGGCTATTGGCCAAGACATTCAAAGTAAAGAAGGAAATTGTATTGGTTTTATGTAAAAGAATTTAACATTTATAATGTAATGGACATTATTGTTACTTTATTTAGAACATGAAAGTGGCCAAGCTTTGATTATTTAAATATGTTAAAATTTTAAATAATGTAAAATAAGCTGTAGCCAATCAGATGGACGGCTTCAGAAAAGGGACCTGCACTAGTCAGTTCAGCAAGAATGTGAGGCGTTCGGGAAACGCGGCCGGGGACTGGTAGATGGACAGTGCTGGTGGAGATGAGAAAGCAGACGGTCGGTCTTTAGGTAGCTGGGAAGTGAAATGACTTAGAAAATTTCGCGTTGTGTGGTATCGTGGGACTTATAGTCTGAGCGGTGAGCAGCTGCGCGCCTGGTGTGAACTTTTTGCACAGTTAATGAGGTGGAGTACTGGACTTGTAATTCGCGGTGAGATTGTGAATGAGCGGACTGTGTCAAATGGATAAGCACTCGAGTGTATTAGTAATTCTAAATACGACCACTTTCGCTATTAGTTTGCTTTCTGAATAAACATTATTCTAACCAAATCGCAACTGTGTGGCCTACATCGTCTATACATCGTTAATTTAGCCCCAGATTTTATTATTATTACTGTTGTTATATGTTATATTAACATTGTACGTTTCATACAATTTTGCAAATGCCATCAGCTAGGCAATTTAACCAAAGGGTCACAAGTGTCTAATTTAGGGCGTGTAATGCGACACATGCGATTCAACCCCTAGACGAGTTTGAGTCAAGATATTTCGACGAAGAGGAACCGCAAGTGAGCCCAAAAATCTTTAGGATGTCAGCTCGTACTTCATACCTTAATTATTTTCCTACATCAACATATTTATGTCGTCACTTCACTCCATTACTATTTGACCCCCATTTCTCTCAGCATAAAACTTATTTCGTCATAAGAGACTATAACGCCTTCTGAGGCTCTCGAACACTTTACCTTCACTGATAGGGAAGAAAGTTAAAGATGATAGATTCAGCTCAGAATGACAGAAGAGGAAGACTGACAATACGAAAAGAAACTGAAATAGCATTGTCAATAAACGGAGCTGCACGGAGTAGCCGCGCAGTCTGAGGCGGCTTGTCACAGTCCGTACGGCTCCCCCTGCCAGAGGTTCAAGTCCTCCCTCGGGCATGGGTGTGTGTTGTCCATAGCGTAAGTTAGTTTAATCTTAGTGTGTAAGCTTGGGGACCGATGACCTCAGCAGTTTGGTCCCATAAGACCTTACCACAAATTTCCAAAAATTTCAATAACTCGAGCACCTGGTGTTCATCAAACACCTAGCATTGCATAGATTGCAACGCCCTCTGAGGCCTCTAAGCGCAGCTCACATCTAACTCTGGATTAATGTATCTTTTCAAATCGATAACATTTCTTTAGCCCAATGGTTTCCCCAATTTCCAGTATACAAATCTATACACATTTAGGTGTGGTTTTTCAGTAATCCTAAATGGACCCATATATTTGCCCATAAACTTTTTCGTTTCTGCAATAATCTTTTTTGACTTTTCCCTTCTTTTGATTGGTACCCTTCTACTTTTTTTGTACCACCTTCATTTCCTCAGGATCCACCCCCACATCATCTCCATACTGATTGTAGCCCTCTAAATCTTCCATCGTTGTACAATAACTAATTGGTATAGTGGCTACTTCTTCTTTGGTCAAATTATTTTTTCGAAAAAATGGTGCAACCACGTTTTTCCCATTTATTTCAAAAATTTCTGTATTTTTATTAAATTTAATCTCCCTTTGTACTGGTTAAGGAAATCCACGCCTATCAGCATTTTATAAATAGATCATGGATTATAAGGAAGTTATGGAGTACTTGCACATCATTTATTTTTACTGGCAATAGAACTTTGTGCCTAACATGTTCTTTTTAACTTTTCCTGCAGCTTCAATTATCTGCGCCCCGATTACTGGTATTATTACAAGTTTATTTCTATTTGGCAACGATTCTTACCAACTTTTCACAGCACATAAATCACTACCACTATCTGCTAAACACTGTACTTCTTCGTTAGACAGTTGCAGACTAATTACTGGCTGACTCAACACCTTCCTTTTATTGCTAGTGTCAGAACCCTCCTCCAGCAAACCGTTCACAACCTCCCTTCTATCGAAACCTACCCTGTTTCCAGAAATTACACAGATTTTTGCAGAATTGTCCTTACAACTTTTCTCCCTCATACTAACTATTCTGTCCACTAATGACAGCTCAAAATTTTTTCCGGCATTTCATCATTCTCCCTTTCCTCTCTCTGTTCCTTTTTTCCACAATTAATTGACTGACCCCGATATTGGTCACCATTGTCCTGCCTCTTCCTCATAGCCTTATAAATGTCGTCATTTATAGACGCAAGTATTTCTTCTACACTGACATCACTAATCTCCCGTCATTCTGCAGCTTCTGTACTTTCTCCTTCCCCAGAACATGACTCGATATCAACTTGGTTGCTAAAGACTTTCTGGCAATCAGGTTCTGTCACATTTTCCGCTAGTATATCACCCATTTCGTCTGCAATATAGTACTTATTTTGTTTATGTCTGTCCAAAAAATCCGCTAAACCTCCGTTAAATGTACAGATTTTTATGTAGCTCGTTTCGCTTGTTGTTACTACCTTCTTCTGCTCCTCACTTATAATCCCTGTCTCATTCAAGGGAGTTCAAATTACTACTTCCAATCTTGTAAACGCTAGCCCTTTGGCAGACTTCATTTAGTTTTACGGGTTCTGGGATTCCGTACCATTTCTGACGTTTACCACAATTTGCTGTCGCCTTGGCACAACATCATCCTTTCGCACCGGGGAATACGATCGATAATTGTGCACCTGCTTCCCATTATTTCGCCTATCATTTGCTGGACAGCACCACCTCCCGGCACCTCTGCTCCTGCTATTTCCATGGTACACGACAATTCTGATAACGTTTACATTCTGCCGCGGTTCTGCATTATTTGGTGGTCTGACATTATGATTTGCGCGCTCCTCCTCATGCAACAACTTCTCAACTCTCTCCAAATAACTAATGAATTTATGAACGTCATTCCTCGGAGCTGCAATATTTTTTTTCGCTAGTACGTGGGCAGTTTACCCTACAGGTCCATAACAATTTGTTCTGCCTCTACTTTATTGTTTAAATATGATAAATGTGTCATCCACTTAACGGAAACTTTCTCACGCTTTCCCTTCTGGGATTAAACTTTTCCCCAGCCCAGAAGCTATTTAGCAACTCCATTTGTTTTTACTTGCTTCAATATTCTTTACAACACGCCTCTTTGAATTTATCTAGAGTATAGCACTGTTCAGTAGCGATAACCCCCAAACTTCTAGCCTCTTCCAAGAATTCAGACTTTATAAACCCTATTTTTTGTCTGTCTGACCACAAACTAGGTAGAACACGAAAGTCATTCGAAAATTCTTTAGGATGCACATTTCCTGTTGCATCAAACTTAAATACTGCCTGTTAGTGACATATGATATTTCAGATTTCAGACGATTCCACTACAAAACTACACCCATTACTGTTAGTTCCATGTCTGAGGTTAGTATCAACTAGTCATAATCTATTGCTATGCTCATCCAACTTATTTTCAAGCTATTCTGCCTGGTTAATTAGCTGTAGAACATTTTCTTCAGACACACCCTCTCGGTCAGACACACTTTTTACTTCATTCATACATTTGGCATATTGAGAACTAATTTTACTGTCTAACAATTTGTGATCATTTACACATATATACTCTACCGCAGCTATTTTGACCTCTACTTTCTAAACACTTTCTTTTATCAAAACTACCCTTTATTTGTTTCCAATAGCAACTTTTTTCAAGGCATCTGTTAATTCTCTTTTTACGGTTTTAATGGATTGTTGGCAGTTATTCTCAACTTGAGAAATTTTGCTTGTACCCTACTTTCTAACGTCTCAAATCATTTTTCCACATTTGTTTTAAAACAGTGGTCTGGTTTTCGAGTTTTTTTTTATCAAGTATACTAATTTTCTGACCAATTGTTTCAGGCACATTAGTATGTCCACCTTTTATAGAACCCATTAATGCTGAAAACATTTCTTGCAACCTTCCAGGTTCTATTTTCTGTTTTACTGTTTCCTGTTTACCTTTATCCACCAGTACTATACAAAATTTGCTACCAACATTTGACACATTTGTTTCAGTAACACTACCACCACAGTCATCACACAATTGTTGGTTACAAATTTCATATTTAACGTCACTTTCAGGATTTACATTGTCCCCACTAGTTACATTAACTAACATTATTGAAGCAGATTCTACTCCACTGCCCGTAAATAACACAGAAATATCATCAAAAACATTCTCTTTTGGAACTTCCTGGCAGATTAAAACTGTGTGCCGGACCGAGACTCGAACTCGGGACCTTTGCCTTTCGCGGGCAAGTGCTCTACCGACTGAGCTACCCAAACACGACTCACGCCCACTCCTCACAGCTGTAATTCCGCCAGTACTTCGTCTCCTACTTTCCAAACTTCACAGAAGCTCTCCTGCGAGGACGGGGCGTGAGTCGTGCTTGGGTAGCTGAATGCCGGCACGGTAGCTCAGCTTGTTCGGTTAGAGGGTTAGCTGCCCTCCGTAATAAAAAAACTGAGTTAATCGATCAACAACGAAATTAAACGGATATCTTACGACGTCCGCCCCGAGCAGGTGCAACGAATAAAAAAAAAATCGGTAGAGTGCTTGCCCGCGAAAGGCAAAGGTCCCGAGTTCGAGTCTCGGTTCGGCACACAGTTTTAATCTGCCAGGAAGTTTCATATGAGCGCACACTCCGCTGTAGAGTGAAAATTTCATTCTACGTTCTCTTTTACTTCAACATCTACTCCTGCTCTCTGTTTAGGCGTTCTAGTTTGTGGAGCACTTACATCGAATGAGAGTTCTTCCTCTTTTATCGTATTTACAAAATCTTCATCACATTCCGTGTTACCCAGTCTTTCACCACACACACACACACACACACACACACACACACACACACACACACACACAACAAATGTTACAAACTTATCTTTCGTTGAATGCTGCAGCCTCGGCGTGCTGAAACTGCGAGTCCGACTTCTACGTCTGCAGTACCAGTGTCAGGGTCCCCTCTCATCGTCTAAGTTGACGGCGATGCCCTGCCATACTGCTGCTCATTGATACTGCTATGACGCCGTCTGCTGCTTCGACGCACCTAACTGGTTAACATCATCTTCTTTCTTGTAAGTCTGTCCGGTGACTCGAAACGGGTTCCTTTCAAATTTCAGCGTGTACCGATTTATTAAATTTTTCATTATCGTTCACTGTATGGTCTTTCACAAAATTTCTTTCAAACATGGGTCAATGTGCTACAGCTTTTTAACTGTACTTTTTCTCGAAATAAATATTCAACATTCTGATTTTTTTGTGTATACTTTACGTTGTTAGCTATTTTCATTCGCAGTCGAATAAGCTTTCTTTTTACCATAATTATACTTCACATTTTATGATACAAAATTTCCCGTCGTCTGCATTCACACTGTCTTAAAACTCACTTTTGTTCGTACAGCGTTCATCAGTAAAGCAGTGATCTACATATTTACTTTAGACCACATTCACGCATCGTTCACACTACTAAAAGCATATACAGAACTGTAAAAAAATAAATAAACAAAAAATCCTTCAAGAAATAAACAGAACAATTCACAAAAACATTCTCTTGACCTGTTTCTCTAATTTCTCTGTGCACTACTGGACACTGGTGGTCAATATTCTTAACTGCATTACAGTTCCTTCTGTTTAGTCCTGTCTGCTACTGTCCCCCAGCAGATGAAAATTAGAACTACGTACTCTGCTTAACCCGCTTCAGACCGTCTGTCACTGTGCATGCGTAAGTCATTCTCCTGATACACAGACTCTAGATAGGAGCGATATAAGGAGCCACGGCTGACCGTCATTAAAAGAAAGCTCAAAATTGGCAGATCTAAGAAACCTTTAAGTAATAGCGAGTTTATGAAAGATTGCATTGTTGAGGCAACTGAACTCGTGACACCACAAGAGGTACAGAAATTTTCTGAAATTAGTCTTTCGCGACAAACAATAACTCGCCGTATAGCTGTCATGGCAGCAGGTGTCTCAGCCAGTTAAGTGACAATTCCAGCAAGTTCATTGCATTCTCGATTGCTTTGGACGTGTCGATCGATATTTTGGACACGTCACAACTTGCGATTAATATTCGTGGAGTTGATCAGTAATTTGGATGTTACAGAAGAACCGTTGGATCTGGTACCAATGAAAGACCTAACGAGAGGCAGTGACTTGCTGAAAAGTGTTGAATAAAAGCCGTTGGCTTGAACTGGAAAATGTTGGTCTCAGTTACCAGCGGTGAAGCGCCAGCGATGCTTGGGACCCACAATGGGCTCATGGCAACGTTGCGCCAAAAACTATGGCGATCGACAGACGATTTGTACGGAGTTCATTGCTTCTCACATCAAGAAACACTTTGTACTAAATTTACATGGATGGAGCATGTCATGAAACTGATGGCCCTGATAGTAAATTATCTAAAGTCAGAGTTTAAACAGTTTTTGATGGAACTGTAGGAACGTTATGGAGAGGTGAGATACTACTGCGATGATGCACATTAAGACGAGGGGCATGCCAGAAACTATTTTTAAAGTTAAGACCTGCTACTGTTCAATTTATGAAGGAAAAGGGACAGCAGAGAGCAACGTTAGAAGATGCGGAATGGATTGCAGACCTTGCATTTTTAGTTGCCTTCACTGCACACTTGAACACCTTCAGTAAGACGTTGCAAGGTGAGAAGCAATTAATATCTGATTTAATGGGAAATGTGGATGCATTTAAAACAAAAATCAGATTGTGGAAGGGACCACATGTGGAAAAAGAACATTCCCCCGCGACCTCTTCCCCATTTCTCTCAGCTCTCTGGTGATAAAGAAAATATGAAATTTGAGCAAATAATTTTGGTGATGGAAGAAATACTGGAACAGTTTTGAAATCGTTTTCAAGGCACTGCCAACCTCGCATATGTTTTTGAGACATTTCAAGTCCGTTTAGTCTATCTGTTGAATATGCCTCTGATCGTTTGCAGATTAAACTGCTTGATGTTCTTGTTGTTGTGGTCTTCAGTCCTGAGACTGGTTTGATGCAGCTCTCCATGCTACTCTATCCTGTGCAAGCTTCTTCATCTCCCAGTACGTACTGCAGCCTACATCCTTCTGAATCTGCTTAGTGTATTCATCTCTTGGTCTCCCTCTACGATTTTTACCCTCCACGCTGCCCTCCAGTAACAAATTGGTGATCCCTTGATGCCTCAGAACATGTCCTACCAACCGATCCCTTCTTCTAGTCAAGTTGTGCCACAAACTCCTCTTCTCCCCAATTCTATTCCATACCTCCTCATTAGTTACGTGATCTACCCATCTAATCTTCAGCATTCTTCTGTAGCACCAGATTTCGAAAGCTTCTATTCTCTTCTTGTCTAAACTATTTATCGTCCATGTTTCACTTCCATACATGGCTACACTCCATACAAATACTTTTGGAAACGATTTCCTGACACTTAAATCAATACTCGATGTTAACAAATTTCTCTTCTTCAGGAACGGTTTCCTTGCCATTGCCAGTCTACATTTTATATCCTCTCTTCTTCGACCATCATCAGTTATTTTGCTCCCCAAATAGCAAATCTCCTTTACTACTTTGTATGTCTCATTTTCTAATTTAATTCCCTCAGCATCACCCAATGTAATTCGACTACATTCCATTATCTTCGTTTTGCTTTTGTAGATGTTCATCTTATACCCTCCTTTCAAGACACTGTCGATTCCCTTCAACTGCTCTTCCAAGTCCTTTACTGTCTCTGACAGAATTACACTGTCATCGGCAAACCTCATGGTTTTTATTTCTTCTCCATGGATTTTAATACCTACTCCGAACTTTTCTTTTGTTTCCTTTACTGCTTGCTCAATATACAGATTGAATAGCATCGGGAAGAGGCTACAACCCTGTCTCACTCCCTTCCCAACCACTGCTTCCCCTTCATGTCCCTCGGCTCTTATAACTGGCATCTGGTTTCTGTACAAATTGTAAATAGCCTTTCGCTCCCTGTATTTTAACCCTGCCACCTTCAGAATTTGAAAGAGAGTATTCCAGTCAACATTGTCAAAAGCTTTCTCTAATTCTACAAATGTTAGAAACGTAGGTTTGCCTTTCCTTAATCTTTCTTCTAAGGTAAGTCGTAGGGTCAGTATTGCCTCACGCGTTCCAACATTTCTACAGAATCCAAATTGATCTTCCCCGAGGTCAGCTTCTACCAGTTTTTCCATTCGTCTGTAAAGAATTCGCATTAGTATTTTGCAGCTGTGACTTATTAAACTGATAGTTCGGTAATTTTCACATCTGTCAACACCTGCTTTCTTTGGGATTGGAATTACTATATTCTTCTTGACGTCTGAGGGAATTTCGCCTGTCCCATACATCTTGCTCACCAGATGGTAGAGTTTTGTTAGGCCTGGCTCTCCCACGGCTGTCAGTAGTTCTAATGGAGTGTTGTCTACTCCCGGGGCCTTGTTTCGACTTAGGTCTTTGAGTGCTCTGTCAAACTCTTCACGCAGTATCATATCTCCCATTTCATCTTCATCTACCTCCTCTTCCATTTCCATAATATTGTCCTCAAGTACATCGCCCCTGTATAGACCCTCTATATACTCCTTCCACCTTTCTGCTTTCCCTTCTTTGCTTAGAACTGGGTTTCCATCTGAGCTCTTGATATTCATGCAAGTGGTTCTCTTTTCTCCAAAGGTCTCTTTAATTTTCCTGTAAGCAGTATCTATATTACCCCTCGTGAGATAAGCCTCTACATCCTTACATTTGTCCTCTAGCCATCCCTGCTTAGCCATTTTGCACTTCCTGTCGATCACATTTTTGAGACGTTTGTATTCCTTTTTGCCTGTTCACTTACTGCATTTTTATATTTTCTCCTTTCATCAATTAAATTCAGCATCTCTTCTGTTACTCAAGGATTTCTACTAGCCCTTTTTACCTACTTGGTCCTCTGCTGCCTTCACTATTTCATTCCTCAAAGGTACCCATTCTTCTTCTACTGTATTTCTTTCCCCCATTCCTGTCAATTGTTCCATTATGCTGTCTCTGATACTCTGTACAACCTCTGTTTTAGTCAGTTTATGCAGGTTCCATCTCCTTAAATTGCCACCATTTTGCAGTTTCTTCAGTTTTAATCTACAGTTCATAACCAATAGATTGTGGTCAGAGTCCACATCTGCCCCTGGAAATGTCTTACAATTTAAAACCTGGTTCCTAAATCTCTGTCTTACAATTATGTAATCTATCTGAAACCCTTTAGTATCTCCAGGGTTCTTCCATGTATACAACCTTCTTTCATGATTCTTGATCCAAGTGTTAGCTATGATTAAGTTATGCTCTGTGCAAAATTCTACCAGGCGGTTTCCTCTTTCATTTCTTAGCCCCAATCCATATTCACCTACTACGTTTCCTTCTCTTCTTTTTCCTACTGTCGAATTCCAGTCACCCATGGCTATTAAATTTTCGTCTCCCTTCACTATCTGAATAATTTCTTTTATCTCATCACATGTTTCATCGATTTCTTCATCATCTGCAGAGCTAGTTGGCATATAAACTTGTAATACTGTAGTAGGCGTGGGCTTCGTGTCTATCTTGGCCACAATAATGCGTTGACTATGCTGTTTGTAGTAGCTTACCCGCACTCTTATTTTTTTATTCATTATTAAACCTACTCCTGCATTACCCCTGTTTGATTTTGTATTTATAACCCTGTATTCACCTGACCAAAAGTCTTGTTCCTCCTGCCACCGAACTTCACTAATTCCCACTATATTAACTTTAACCTATCCATTTACCTTTTTAAATTTTCTAACCTACCTGCCCGATTAAGGGATCTGACATTCCACGCTCCGATCCGTAGAACGCTAGTTTTCTTTCTCTTGATAACGACGTCCTCTTGAGTAGTCCCCACCCGGAGATCTGAATGGGGGACTATTATACCTCCGGAATGTTTTACCCAAGAGGACGCCATCATCATTTAACCATACAGTAAAGCTGCATGTCCTCGGGAAAAATTACTGCTGTAGTTTCCCCTTGCTTTCAGCCGTTCGCAGTACCAGCACAGCAAGGCCGTTTTGGTTAGTGTTACAAGGCCAGATCAGTCAATCATGCAGACTGTTGCCCCTGCAACTACTGAAAAGGCTGCTGCCCCTCTTCAGGAACCACACGTTTGTCTGGCCTCTCAGCAGATACCCCTCCGTTGTGGTTGCACCTACGGTACGGTTATCTGTCGTTGAAGCACGCAAGCCTCCCCACCAACGGCAAGGTCCATGGTTCATAGGGGGGGGGGGGGGAGATACTGCTTGATACGAGGTGTAATTCCTGATTGAAAAACAAATTCTGTTACCTTAAAACTGGCCATCAGTTCTACGAAGGATTTCCTCGGAAAGAGTTTCCGCGTCTCCATAATGAAGCTGCGAAAGTGATATCCATGACTGGAAGTGAGTCACGATTACGTTGCAGCCTGAGTGACGACAGTGATAAACTGCCTGATCCTGATAGTGTGCCTACAGTTTGTACCAGATATCAATTTTAATATGTATTCAGCGAACCAAAAGTAATTAAATAAGGATGCAAATTTTGTTTTGTTCCTGACGTACTTTGCTGAGAATTGTATTTCATTTATTTATTTTTTATGTACACGTCAAGTTCCGTAGGACCAAATTGAGAAACAAATTTCATTGTCATGGAACGTGTCAGTACATGAAATTAGAATATGAAAGTAATAACAGATCTAATGAATATGTTTATAGACCCAAAAAAGTCAGTCCATAAGTTTAAGTAAAGGCTGTCAACAATATATCATGAGACTCAGCTTAAATTTTCAGCAGAATAAAAGGAGTGACCCATGAGGAAATTCTTCAGTTTCGGTTTCAAAGCGAGAGGATGGCTGCTAAGATTTTTATATTCTAGTGATAGCTTACTGAAAATGGGTGCAGCAGTATACTGCACACCTTTCTGCACAAAAGTTAAGGAGGTCCGATCCAAATGCAGCTTGGATTTCTGCCGAGTATTAACTGAGTGAAAACTGCTTATTCTTGGGAATAAGTTGATATTGTTAACAATATACGTCAGTAAAAAATGTATATTCTGAGAGGCTAATGTCAAAATATCCAGACTAGTGACCAGGGGTCGAAAAGACGTTCGCGAACTGACGCCACTTATTGCTCGAACCGCCCGTTTCTGAGCAAAAAATATCCTTTTAGAATGGGAAGAGTTACCACAAAATGTTATACCATACGACATAAGCGAAAGAAAATAAGCAAAGTACATTAATTCTCTTGTCGAACGATCATTTACTTCAGATACCGTTCGAATGGTAAAAATGATAGCATTAAATCTTTGTGAACACTTACAAATTTGAACTGTTCACTTTCACTAATCCTATGCCCATTCTGTGAAATTAAAATGTCAGGTTTTGTAGAAATGTGTGTGTGAAAATGTAAAAACTAAGTTTTACTGTGATTTAGCGTTAGTTTATTTCCTACAAGCCGTGAACTTATGTCATGAACTGCACTATTTGAAACCGAGCCATTGTTGCACACAACATCCTTTAGTAGCAAGCTAGTGTCATCAGCAAACAGACATGTTTTAGAACTACGCGTAATATTACAGGACATATCATTTATATAAATAAGGAACAGGAGTGGTTCCAACACTGATCCCTGGGCCACCCCCCCACTTGACCATACCCCACTCAGACCCCACCTCACAGCCATTCTGAACATCGTGAATAATGACCTTTTGCTGTCTGTTGCTAAAGTAAGAGGTGAACCAATTGTGAGCTACTCCCTGTATTCCATAATGGTCCAACTTCTGGAGCTATATTTTGTGATCAACAGACTCAAACGCCTTAGTTAAATCAAAAAATATGCCTGTCGGTCGAAACCTTTTGTTTAACCCATCCAGTACCTCACAGAGAAAAGAGAATATAGCATTTTCGGTTGTTAAACAACTTCTAAAGCCGAACTATACATTTGACTGCAAATTATGCGATATAAAATGATCAATTAACCTTACGTACACAGCCTTTTCAAAAACTTTAGCGAACACTAATGGCCTGGAAACAGGTCTAAATTGTCTACATTTTCCGTTTCTCTCTTTCTATAAAGCGGCTTTATTACTGAGTACTTTAATCGTTCAGGTAACTTACCATTACTAAAGGAATAATTACATATGGCTAAATAGAGGGCTAACATGTGCAGCACAGTACTTTAATATTCTGCTAAGGACTCCATCATATCCATGATAGTCCTTAGTCTTCAGTGATTTAATTTTTGACTCAGTCACGGCGTTGTCAGTATCACAGAGGAGTGTTTCAGGAATCAATCTCGGAAAGGCATTTGCCAAGAAACTTATATGATCCCTGTAGAAACTAAATTTTTATTTAATTCACCAGGAATGTTCAGAAATTGATTGTTAAATACTGTACATATATCTGATTTATCAGTAACAGAAATATTTTTACTACGATCTGACTTTATATCGTCGACCTTGTGCTGCTGACCAGACAATTCCTTCACAACTGACCATATGGTTTTAATTTTATCCTGTGAATTAGCTATTCTATTTGCGTACCACATACTCTTTGCTTTCCTAATAACATTTTCAAGCACTTTACAATACTATTTGTAATGGGCTGCTGTAGCTTGATTGTGACTACTTCTAACATTCTGGTATATTTCCCACTTTGTTCTACATGATATCTTTAACCCACTAATTAGCCACCCAGGTGTATTTTACACCTCATTTAGAACGTTCTAACCTCATTTAGAACGCTCTAATGGAAGGCAACTCTCAAAGATCATGAGAAATACGTTAAGCGAAGGATTATATTTGTCATCTATGTTATCGGCATCATAAATATCCTGCTATTCTTGTGCCTTGACGAGGTTTAAAAAACTCTCTATTGTCGTTGGATTAGCTTTCCTACACAGTTTGTAACTGTATGTGGCATTTGTTTGCGTACAAAAGCCTTTTAGTGTTTTACTAACAGAGTGCCCATTTAGTAATAAAGAATGAACAAAAATATTGTCTATGCCTGTGCTAATGTTCCCCTGCACGCTTGTTGGAAAAAACACAGTCTGCACCAGATCTACCAACATTCTTTTTCTTGCACAATCATACACTGGGAATTCCGCGATCGTTCATGAAATAAAATCTTGAAGTCACCAAATATAACTAATTTCTGGTACTTCGTATAAAGTGAATCAAGAACCCTCTCTAGCTTGAGCAGAAATGCTCTGAAGTCAGAGTTAGGGGACCTATAAACAATAACAATGAGAAGTTTAGTTTCACTAAGTTCAACTGCCCCTGCACAACATTCAAATATCTGATCAGCGCAATGCCGTGATACGTCTATTGACTCAAACGGAATACTGTTTTTTACGTACATGGCCACTCCTCCACTCCCCAAGGAACTCCTTGGGAAACAGCCAGCTAATCTGTATCCTGGTAAAGGAAACCTGTGAATTGTCAAATTATTTATTTAAGTTGTGCTCTGGTATACCAATAATTTTAGAGTCAACATCTATAAGCAGTTCACTAACTTTATCTCTAAGTCTCTTATATTTTGATGAAGTATGCTAATTCTTTCTCTATTTGGAAACATGACATCCTCTGAAGGTGATTCCTTAGTTAGAGGGACTTCCTTTAAGCAGGTACACCTATCAGCTGACTTCAGTCTAAAAAAGGTGCAGCTCTAACACGAACTACTATAGGAATTTTTCCATGAGAGATCCCACCACCACGCACTACACTGTCACTTATACGCTTTGCCAGCCTCCCTTTCCCATACCTATTGAGGTGCAGGTCATGCCTAGTGAAACACGATATACTGATAGACTCAACTAGCACCACTGCCCTGTGACCCATGCTCTCTGCCATCAGTGCTCTCTCCTGCCCCATGTTAACACGCCTAATAGCCATATTAAGATGAGACCGATCATGACGCTGAAACAGTTGCGCGAAATGCACCCTAGTGCCACCAGTTTGAGTGGCTATCTTTATCAAGTCACCACCTACATCATATTCCCCGTCCCTATCAAGACTATTCCCTGCTCCACCCACTATCACTACCCAATCCTTCTTCGTAAAATTCCTACATAAGTCCCCTGTGCTGTCACCACTTTTAAGCATTTTACAGTACTGTTTGTAATGGGCTACTGTAGTTTGATTGTGACCACTTATAATATGTTGATACAATTCCCTCTTTGTTCTACATGATATCTGTAACCCACTAATTAGCTACTAGGCTGGTACTTACTCCCCAACACTTCCTACACCTGCTGGCGCACACCTCTGCCGTGTGAACTATGTAGCAGCAGATCCTTCTTCTTTCTGTTAGACTTTGCAACTGACCCAGGCCTCCTAACTGCTGAGTACGACTCCATGTTTCCTACACCTACAGCTACAAAAGGCTCCTCTCCACTCAACTCTGACAGTTGTTAAATCTATTGCATATACGCAAGTACAACTGACTGAACACCTCCTACTCCTAGCTGCCTGCTTGCCAACTGCCAACTGCCAGTTCCCATACCCCAGCACCCTTAATCCTCCCCAACCTTTCTAGTACCTCCTTTGCGTATTGTCACTGCACCTGAAGGGCACAGATCTTACGCTCTTGCTCATTCCCCACAATGAAAATACTTTGAACAAATCCCACGGCGTAACTCACTACTCACAAACCTACGACAGAGCCCACACTTCTCACTCATGGTAAAATTTTACAGTTAGTGAAAAACCATGGTATTGCCGGTAGAGAAGTGCTAGATAATAATTTTCTTTTCTTTCACATGTAGTTTTGATAATTTATTGCATTCCTAACAGAATTCTATAGAGCATATTTGTTTCTACATCTTTTTTGTATATCTCAGCTGAAATGTTGTAAAAATATTACATGGAACTATGTGGCTTACACAATATTTGTGACGTAATGCAGTTGCAAACTCAACTTCATTTTAATTTTTTTATTCTTGTAGGTATATGCGCTTGTACCAACAGTCAGTAACAGTATAATACCACTCTTCATGATACATAGGTTAAGTTTTTAGTATTTCCTGATATGGCATACCACCGTTTCCGCTCAGACAGCAGACAGGGATGGTGGGGGTAACGTGCGCTGAGACGAGGGGGAGCTGTCAGCAAGCCCGCGTTCCAAATTTCTGGCCGCCCCTGCTCGAAGCTAGGCTTATCCACAGCGTCTCAGTGTTCTCGTTTCTCATTGGTTGCAATTTCCAGCGCTCCTCCCCTAGTTGCTACAGTTATTCGTAACGCGAGTCGTTACAAATTACATAAAATTCAGAGCTCACGACAATACGGCGATTTAAAATACAAAAAAAAATTATGATTCTTTGATCACTAATGCACCAAGTATCCTGACAAACATGAAGTAATCCATATTCTTGCCATGATAATTTTAATAGTGATGATTCGGCACAGACTGGGTCATTTACTTATTAGACACTACGTATTTTAACTTTAAACGTTACAGCAAATTTAGATAATATTCAGTTTCTCAACAATAGAACTCGTATGTGCGCAGTATGGCTCTTCCAAAGAAGTGAAGTCATTGGTGTTTTGAACAATGGAATGTTTTTATGTGGAAAGGAGAGAAGCGGAGCTCAATTCATTAGGTTTTGCTGTAGAAAAATGAGTTTATAATGTGATTTACTTATTCTCAGGTCACTTGTTTTCTACCATCAGGATTCATATATTTTGTAAATGTTCTTTCTGAATATAATGGTCTCTTTGTAAGATGATTATATAGCAGACACACTGCTAAATATATCTGATGGTGATAAAGTAGTTTCGGCCAGTGAATATCATGTCTTAAATGCAGCTGTTTATCTTCACTAGAAGCCACAGCTAATGGTAGGCAGTACAATTCTGATTTAAAAGGATAAATCTATTGAATGGAAGACTAAACATCTATCTGAAATGGTACAACATGGAGAATGTCATATAGTTTGCCTGACTCCAGAACCAAAACAGGTGCCACTTCTCGCATTATAAATGAACAAGCAACTTTTAGATTGTTCTTCTTCCATACACTGTAAATCAATTAAATGGAGATCAGTAGAATAAATAGGATGTTGTTGACCTGGATGCTTACATAGTCCTGTTGTTATTACCTAGAGGCTATAAAGAGTTTATGATTCACTTAATGAGTATACTTGAAGTTTGTGGGATAAATACAAAAGTCACCTAATTTTCAAAGTTGTAATGTCACTGGTATGAAGGGTTATTCGGTTTTATGACCGTGAGAGAATAATATGACGATAAATCGGGAACTATGAGGGATTTGTAGGATACTACCTAAGTTAAACAAACCCAGTACGTTTGTTACAGGAGACGAGCAGCTTGTTGCATTCAGGGGAAAATGCCCTTTTTGCCAGTATACCTACGTTTACATCCACATCACTACTCTGTAATTCACACTTAAGCATCTAGCAGAGGGTTCCTCAAGCCACTCTCTAACAGCGAGAGGGGAAAAATGAACACTTAAGTCTTTCTGTAAGAACCCTGATTTTTCTTACTTTATTACGACGATCATTTTCCCTATGTAGGTCGGCGACACTAAAATATTTTCATATTTAGAGGAGAAAGTTGGTGACTGAAATTTCGTGGGAACATCTTCCCCCAACGAAAAGCGCCCTTTTTTTTTTTTTTTTTTTTTTTAATGAGGGCCACCCCAATTAGCTTGTCATAACCGCGACACTCCGCGACACTCTCTCCTATATTTCGAGATAATACAAAACAAGATGTCCTTCTTTGAACTTTTTCGATGTTCTTAGTCATTCTTATCTGGTAAGGATCCCACACCACAGAGCAGTACTCTAACAGAGGACGGAAAAGCATAGTGTAGGCAGTCTGTTTATTAGGCCTGTCGTCTCTGCTAAGTGATCTGCCAAAAAAATGCAGCTTTTGGTTAGCCTACCCCACAACATTGTATATGTTATCAATCCAATTTAAATTGTTTGTAATCGTAATTCCTAGGTATTTAGTTGAATCGAGAGTCTTTAAATTTTTGTGACCTATCCCGTAACCGAAATTTAACGGATTTCTTTGGTGAATATGTGGATAACCTCAAGCATTTCCTTATTCAGAAACAACTGGCACTTTTCACACTACAGAGACAAAGTGTTTAAATCATTTTGCAATTGGTTTTCATCATCCGATGACTTTACTAATCGATGAACGGCAGCATCATCTGCAAACAATCAAAGAGGGCTACACAGTTCATCTCCTCAGGTGTTTATACAGATTAGGAACGGTAGAAGGCCTATAAGAAGCCCTTGGGGAAAGCCGGAAATCACTTCTGTTTCACTCGATGGTTTTCCGTGAGATACCATGTACTGTGATTTTTCTGACAGGATATCATGAATCCACTAGCACAACAGAAGTGATACACCATAGGTACGCTATTTGACTAGAAGTCTCTTGTGAAAAGCTTTATGGAAATCTAGAAATATTGAAACAGTTTGAGAAACCCTGCCGATAGCTCTCATTACTTAGTGGGAATAATGAGCTACTTATATTTTACAAGTACTATATTTTCTGAAGCTGTGCTTACTATGTGTCAATAGACCGTTACCTTCGAGGTGATCGTAATGTTCGAACACAGTATATGTTCCAAATTCCTGCTACAAATCGACGTCAGTGATATGTGTCTTTAATTTAGCGGATTACTCCTACTGCCTTTCTTGAATATCGGTTTAAACTGTGCAGCTTTCTAGTCTTTCGTCGAGCGAGCGGTGGTACATATGACTGCTAAGTATGGAACTATTGTATGAGCATACTCTGAAAGAAACCTAATTGGTGTACTGTCTGGCCAGGAAGACTTGCCTTTATTGAGTAATTTAACCTGCTTCACTACACCGAGGATATATACTTCGAAGTTACTAATGTTGGCATTTGTTCTTGCTTCGAATTGTGGAATATTTATTTCGTTTTCTTTGGCGAAGGAATTTCAGAAAACTGTGTTTAATAACATCTTTTTAGTGGCGCTGTAGTCGATAATTATCATTGGTATCGTGCAGTGAAGACATCGATTAAGTCGTGGTGCTGGAGTACTTTACATACGACCAGAATATCTCTGGACTCCCTGTCAGATTTCGAGAGAGTTTCGTAGTGGAAGCTGTTAAAAGTATCTCGCATTGACATCCGCACTAAGTTTCGAACTTCAGTAAACACTGCTGAACTTGGAGATTTTTTTTACTCTTTTAAATTTGACATACTTTTTTCGCTCCTTCTGCAACAGTGTTCCGAACTGTTTTGTGTACCTTTGAGGATCACTGTCAGCACTTTTGGAGAAAATTTCTGTGATGTGACGACAGCGCACAATAACACGTAATGAACGCATATGCCGCCTATAAAATATTGTGAACCATATTTGGGTACAAAGATGACTTAATGTATAGTTGCATGAAGGAAACAGAACGTTCGAAAGTAAAATGCTGAAAATTTCGCGAAATGTGTAAGTGTTTTCCTATGACACTATTTTAGTAGTCAGAAATCACATGATCAGTAATCACATGAGAAAGACTCGGCTATGTTATAACCACTCCAATAATCCATTGCACATTAAGAATACTCGAAACCTGTTTACAAATTTCAAAATTTTGCAATTTGCGCTATGACTAATAATGGACTTTTGACGTGGATAATAGTTTAAAAATGAGCAAATGCGTTCGAAATTAATTAGCATTACCTCATTCTCAGTAGACATAAAATTAAAGAAATAGTATTATTAAATAAAGCTGTGGTTCCTTGTGCAAAGCAAAGTTGGAATAACACGTGTTTTAAGTAATAACTACTGTAACAAAACTTAGGCCTAAAACCACGTAATTCCTGCCGACACTATTTTATCGACTCAACAATTATTTTACATTCATTTACATTTTTTAATTACAGGCTAAAGGGTGGGGAGTTGACCACTGCAAGATTGCCCTCAACAGACGGATTGTAAATCACAGATAAATAACAAAATAAACATATATTACTTCACAATATACGCCTAAAATTATTGTAATCAGGAAAAATAAAATAATTTACATCTACCCATCACAGTGACACCACTATCTTTTCTCTAAACAATGTAGAACACATCCAATAGTAGTATGCTGTGGTCACTAGGTAACTTTAGCCACGCTCCAAGCTATCGAAGAGCGATAAATGTCTCATTAATTAACACTATCAACGCAGTGGCTCTAAGTACAGTCAATAACACTAAATCGTTGAGTGGATCGGTACTTTGCATCCTGGCGAGACTCTAGTGTCAGCGGCAGCGATACCGCCTACACAACAGCGTTATCAGGCGCACCTCTCACCCTGTGATCGTATTTTGTCACTTGACCTTTCGCTCCATCTTCGGTCGACGGTAAGTCTCTCTACAGAAAAGTAAAAGGAGCTATAGATGCTGAGCCACGTCGACCACGAAAACCTCTGAAAAGTCGACTTCATTTATCTCGATGTTCGCCTATTGAAGCAACAAAAACGAGATACGAAATAAAATGGTATCAAAATTCTCTATATTCTAGTGTCACTCCAAAAGAAATGCATACTATTTTTTTTTAAATCCATCTTTTATTCTACATGTTTGAAAGTTTTACAGTGTGTAGATACATCCCTTAGGAACAATATTTTCATTTCTCTACATAATTTCCATCCCTCTCAACTGCCTTACATAATCTTGGAACCAGCGCCTGTATACCCGCACGGTAAAATTCTGGACCAACCTGTTGGAGCCACTGTTTGGTAGCGTGCGCAAGGGAGTCAACATCTTCAAACCTTGTTCCACGAGGAGAGTCTTTCAGTTTCCGAAAGAGATGATAGTCACATGGATCCAGGTCAGGACTGTAAGGCAGGTGGTTCAGTGTTGTCCATCCGAGTTTTGCGATCGCTTCCATGGTTTTCTGACTGACATGTGGACGTGCATTGTCGTGCAACAGCAAGACAGCCTGCTTTTGCCGATGTGGTCGAACACGACTCAGTCGAGCTTGAAGTTTCTTCAGTGTCGTCACATATGCATCAGAATTTATGGTGGTTCCACTTGGCATGATGTCCACAAGCAAGAGTCCTTCGGAATCGAGAAACACCGTAGCCATAACTTTTCCAACAGAAGGTGTGGTTTTGAATTTTTTATTCTTGGGAGAATTTGCAATATGCCACTCCACTGATTGCCTCTTCGTCTCTGGTGAAAAATGATGGAGCCATGTTTCATCACCTGTCACAATTCTTCCAAGATATTCGCCTTCACCATTCTCGTACTGTTCCAAAAGTTCACTGCATACCATTTTTCTTGTTTCTTTGCGAGCCACTGTCAACATCCTGGGAACCCACCTGGAACAAACCTTTTTTAACGCCAACACTTTCAGTATTCTGCAAACACTTCCTTCCCCTATCCCAACGTAGCGTGACAATTCGTTCACTGTGATGCGCCTGTCAGCAGTCACCAGTTCGTTAACTCTCTGCACATTGTCTGGAGTGTGTGCAGTATGAGGCCTGCCGCTGCTAGGACGATCGTCAATATTGCTGTGCCAGCTTTCATTATGTAGCCTGCTTGCCCACCGACTAACTGTACTGCGATCGACAGCAGTATCTCCCTACACCTTTTTCAACCTCTTGTGGATGTTTCCCACTGTCTCGTTTTCACAGCACAGGAATTCTATGACAGTAGGTTGCTTCTGACGACGAACGTCACGTGTAGCAGCCATCTTGAAGACATGCTGTGACGGCGCCACTCACCGGAACAGGTTGAACTAAGGTTGAAAACGAGCGGGAAGGATGTATCTACACACTGTAAAACTTTCACACATTCGGAATGAAAAGTGTATTTTTACAAAAATAGTGTGCATTTCTCTTGGAGTGACCCTCGTATCTGTTAATACAGTAACAAGAAAAGGGAAATATGTAATTCTGATGAGAAGGTACCCTAAGGGATATACTGTCCTCACCGGTCTACGCCCTTGGCGTGGTACTTGTTTCGTGTAGCCTGTAGCCTGGATCACGGCGTATCCGGACACGACCATCGACTTGGTGTAACAAGAAGCATTATTTGTTCTACCAGGTGACACGTCCAGTGATCCAAGTAACAGCCTCGATGGTCCAGTGCTGACTGCAGTCGTAATTGATGATGTCGTCGGGTTAACATTGAAAAACATAGCAGTTGTCTGCTGTTGAATCCCATGTCCCACAATGTGCGCTTAACGGTGTGCTTCGAAACAATAATTGTTTGTATCTGCACTTACGCTGTTCTCTGTCATCGTATCTGCCACAGATCGCCGCCTGTCCTAGATGGTGAGCAAGCCTCTGGGTCCTGCGATGAGGCGCGGACGACCGACACCATGTCAACTACCTATAGTTTCATCATTCTTCAACCACTCTCCATAGAGGCTCACGACAATTCCACACAAACAACCGATTAGCTTCGCCGTTTCGGAGACGCTCGTTCCAAGGCGCCAGGCCACCTGCATTTTATCAAAGTCTCCTACGTCGGTGGATTTCCCCATTTGCTGCCCGTTTCGTCGCTACAATGTTTCTATATTCGTCTCTGTTCCGCTTATACGTTCTCCTTACCGATCGTAACCCGTGGAGTGGTCATAACGATTTTTCTCGTTAGTACATGTCCCGTAGAGAAATATTCCTTGTTTCCTAGATAGAATAATTACTTAACTTTTTAAGTCACTACTGTTTCGTTAACGGCCCCCCCCTCCCTCCCATGAACCATGGACCTTGCCTTTGGTGGGGAGGCTTGCGTGCCTCAGCGATACAGATAGCCGTACCGTAGGTTCAACCACAACGGAGGTGTATCTGTTGAGAGGCCGGACAAACGTGTGGTTCCTGAAGAGAGACAGAAATCTTTTCAGTAGTTGCAGGGGAAACAATATGGATGATTGACTGATCTGGCCTTGACATCAACCAAAACAGCCTTGCTGTGCTGGTACTGGGAACGGCTGAAAGCGAGGGGAAACTACAGCCGTAATTTTTGCCGAGGGCATGCAGCTTTACTGTATGGTTAAATGATGATGGCGTCCTCTTGGGTAAAATATTCCGGGAGTAAAGTAGTCCATTCTGATCTCCGGGTGGGGACTACTAAGGAGGACATCGTTGTCAGGAGAAAGAAAACTGGCGTTCTACGGATGGGAGAGTGGAATGTCAGTTCCCTTAATAGGGCAGGTAGGCAAAAAAATTTAAAAAGGGAAATGGATAGGTAAAAGTTAGATATAGTGGGAGTTAGTGAGTTCGGTTGCAGGAGGAACAAGACTTGTAGTCAGGTGAATACAGGGTTATAAATGAAAAGTCAAATAGGGGTAATGCCGGAGTAGGTTTAATAATGAATAAAGAAATAGGAGCGCGGATAAGCTGCTACAAACAGCATAGTGAACGCATTATCGTATCCAAGATAGACACGAAGCCCACGCCTACCACAGTAGTACAAGTTTACACGGCAACTAGCTCCGCAAATGATGAAGAGATTAAAGAAATGTATGATGCGATAAAGGAAATTATTCGGATGGTTAAGGGAGATAAAAAATTAATAGTCATGGGGTACTGGAATTCGACAGAAGGGAAAAGAAGAAAAAGAAAAGTATTAGATGAATATGGACTGAGGGTAAGGAATGAAAGAGGAAGCGTCCTGGTAGAATTTTAGGCAGAGCATAACTTAATCATAGCTGACACTTGATTTAAGAATCATGAAAGACGGTTGTATAGGTGGAAGAGGAACGGAGACACTTGAAAATTTCTGACGGATTATATAATGATAATACAGAGATTTAGGAATCAGGTTTTAAATTGTAAGATATTTCCAGGGGCAGATGTGGACTCTGACCAAAATTTTTTGGTTATGAACTGTAGATTAAACAGAAGAAACTGCAAAAAGGTAGGAGATCGGACCTGGATAAACTGAGAGAACAAGAGGTTGTAGAGAATTTCTGAGAGAGCATTAGGGAACGATTGACAAATGCAGGAGAAAGAAATACTGTAGAAGAAGAAAGGGTAGCTTTGAAAGTATAGGTTCAAGTAGGTGAAAAATCCTTGGGTAACAGAAGAGATATTGAATTTAATTGATGAAAGGAGAAAATATAAAAGTGCAGTAAATGAAGCAGGTGAAAACGAAACCAAACGTCTGAGAAATGAGATCACCAGGAAGTGCAAAATCCAAGGATGGCTACAGGACACATGTAAGGAGGTAGAGACATATATTACCAGGGGTAAGATAACTACAGCCTACAGGAAAATTAAAGAGAGCTTTGAAGAAAAGAGAAACACCTGTATGAATATGAAAAGCTCACATGGAAAACCAGTCCTAAGTAAAGACGAGAAAGGAGAAAGATGGAACGAGTATATAGATGGTCTATACAAGGGCGATGTACTTGAGTGATATATTATGGAAATGGAAGAGGACGAAGATGAAGATGAGATGGAAGATATGACGGAGCACTGAAGGACCTAAGTCAAGTAAATGCCTCGGGAATAGACAACATTCCATTAGAGCTACTGACAGCCTTGCGAGAGCCAGCCATGACAAAACTCAACCATCTGGTGACCAAAACGTATGAGACAGGCGAAATACCCTCAGACTTCAAGAAGAATATAATAATTTCAATCCCAAAGACAGCAGATGTTTACAGGTGTAAAAATTACCGAACTATCGGTTTAATAAGTCACGGCTGTAAAATACTAACACGAATTCTTTATAGACGAATGGGAAAACTGGTAGAAACTGAATTCGGGAAGATTAGTCTGGATTCCGTAGAAATATTGGAACATGCTAGGCAATACTGACCCTACGACTTATCTTAGAAGCTAGATTAAGGAAAGGCAAACCCACGTTTCCTGCATTTGTGGACTTGGAGAAAGCTTTTGACGATTTTGACTGGAATACCCTCTTTAAAATTCTGAAGGTGGCAGGGGTCAAATACAGGGAGTGAAAGGCTATTTACAATTTGTACAGAAACCAGATGGCAGCTATAAGAGTGGAGGAGCATGAAAAGCAAGCAGTGGTTGAGAAGGGAGTGAGTCAGGGTTGTCTCTTATCCCCGATGTTATTCAGTCTGTGTATTGAGCAAACAGTGAAGGAAACAATAGAAATAATTGGAGTAGGAATTAAAATCTGTGGAGAAGAAATAAAAACTTTGAGGTTTGCCGATGACATTGCAATTCTGTCAGAGACGGCAAACGACGTGGAAGAGCAGTTAATCGGAATGGACAGTGTCTTCAAAGGAGGATATAAGACGAAAATTAACAGAAGCAAAACGAGGATAATGGAATGTAGTCGAATGAAGTCAGGTGATGCTGAGGGAATCAGATTACGAAATGAGACACTTAAAGTAGCAGATGAGTTTCGCTATTTGGTGATCAAAATAACTGATGATGGTCGAAGTAGAAAGCAATAAAATGCATACTGCTATACTGCCTATGTCAGGAAAAGCGTTCCTGAAGAAGAGAAATTAGTTAACATCGAGTATAGATTTAAGTGTCAGGAAATCTTTACTGAAAGCATTTTTATGGAGTGTAGCCATGTCCCGAAGTGAAACATGGACGATAAGTAGTTTAGACAAGAAGAGAATATAAGCTTTCGAAATATGATGCTACAGAAGACTGCTGAAGGTTAGATGGGTAGACCATGTAACTAATGAGGAGGAACTGAATAGAATTGGGTAGAAGAGGAAATTGTGGCAGAACCTGACTGAAAGAATTGACCGGTTGGTAGGACATGTTCTGGGGCAACAAGGGATCACCAATTTAGTATTGGAGGGAATCATGGAGGGTAAAAATCGTAGAGGGAGACCAAGAGATGAATACACTAAGCAGATTGAGAAGGATGTAGGCTGCAGAAGTTACTCAGAGATTAAGAAGCTTGACGGGATGGAGTAGGATAGAGAGCTGCATCAAATCAGTCTCTGGACTGGAGACCACAACAATAACAACAACAACTGTTTCGTTCCAAAATTTGATATTTAGGGAGTCGTTATTCCTCTTTCTACATATCACCAAGGTACCCTATGGTTTACCAGCTGTTAAAAGTAATCTCCCGTAAGAGATAATGCTGCCGTCTTGACGTTGCACTGAATCTGAACACCTAAATATTTCCTAGTTGGGTGCAGTGAAAAACATATGTAAGTAATGTGTAAAGATACTGACATGAGAAATAGCATCTGTCCTTTGATGTTAGTGAAGAAGTGTATTAGACTGTGACTGTCAAACGCATCCGATGACTGCTTAAACATTCCACTAATCAATGGTTAATAAAAGTAAAAGTTTCAGTGGACTGGAGTCGTACTATTATGTACCACTTTTGGTGTTAGAGGTTGATTAAACACTGAAGCGCCAAAGAAAGTGGTACAGGCATATGTATTCAAATATAGAGATATGTGTAAACAATCAGAATACGGCGGTGCTGTCGGCAATGTCTATATAAGACAACAAGTGTCTGACGCAGTTATTAAATCGGTTACTGCTCTTACAATGGCAGGTTAACAAGATTTAAGCGAGTTTGAACGTGATGTCACAGTCAACGCACTAGTGATGGGACACAGAATCTCCGAGGTAGGGATGAAGTGGGGATTTTCCCGTACGACCATTTCACGAGTGCACCGTGAATAACAGAAATCTGGTGAAACATCAGATCTCCGACAGCACTGCGGCCGCAAAAAGATTCTGCAAGAACTGGACCAACGACGGCTGTAGAGACTCGTTCAACGTGACAGAATTGCAACATTTCCGCAAATTGCTGCATATTTCAATGATGGGCCAAGAAAAAGTTTCGGCGTGCGAACCATTCAACGAAACATTATCGATATGGGCTTTGGGAGCTGAAGGTCCACTCGTGTATTCTTGATGACTGCACGACACAAAGCTTTAAGCCTCGCCTGGGCCCGTCAACACCGACAATGAACTGTTGATGACTGGAAACATGTTGTCGGGTTGGACGAGTCTCGCTTCAAATTGTATCGAGCGGATGGACGTGTCCGAATATGGAGATAAGCTCATGAATCCATGGACCCGGCATGTCAGCAGGGGACTTATCAAGCTGGTGGAGGCTCTTTAATGGTGTGGGGCGTGTGCCGTTGGAGTGATATGAGACCCCTGATACGTCTAGCTACGACTCTGACAGGTGACACGTACGTAAGCATCCTGTCTGATCACATGCGTCCATTGATGCCTGTTACAAATTCTGACGGACTTAGGCAATTCCAGCAGGACAGTGCGACACCCCACACGTCCAGAATTGCTGTAGAGTGGCTCGAGGAACACTCTTCTGAGTTCAAACACTTATGCTGGCCACCAGACTCCCCAGACATGAACATTGTTGAGCATATCTGGGATGCCTTGCAACGTGTTGTTCAAATGAAATCTCCACCCCCTCGTATCCTTACGTATTTGAGGACAACCCTGCAGGACTCGTGGTCTCCGTTCCCCCCAGCACTACTTCAGGCATTAGTCGAGTCCATGCCACGTCGTGCTGCGGCACTTCTGCATGCTCGAGGGGGGCCCTACACGATATTAGGCAGGTGTAACAGTTCCTTTGGCTCTTTAGTGTGTTAAAGGTAACTGCGTTTAATTTGTTTTCAAATTTTTCTATTTTGTGAGATATCCTTGTGGCACTTGCAACAACAAAAATGTTGTAGCTCACGTTAAATTCTGAGAGCGTGCGTTCTATGAAGAGTCAGCCAACATATCACTCCCTCATGTCGCGAAATCACCGTGACGGTAAACTCAAAGAAATTGGAGTTCATGAGGAGGTTTGCCGATAGTCAGTCTTTCTGTACATCATTTGTGATTGGAATAGCAAAGCTGGAATGTCATAGCGGCGTGAGGACAACTCTCCGCCAGGAGATGAGAAGCAGCTCGTGAACCTTAGTAACAAAGTAGATGCCTAAATGCAAAATCGCCAGAATATATCAACAAAGAACAGTCTGCCACTGGAGCAGACATGAGAAGAAGGTTATGGTGTCTAATTTATGTTACGGAACTAATTATACCCGAGGGACTAAAATATCTACGGATAAAACACATTGAAGCGAATCTCGATAATTGGCTGATTTCCAGGAACTTCATTAGCAGTCGTAATGCTATCTTGGGAGGGAGAGCGACAGTTGAAATTGAGAGAATACGAGCAAGCAAATGCCAGTCGACAAATAAATTACTATGTTTTTGTCGAATGCATTATAAATAACTTACTGTCAGTATGTAACTTAATAATTAAAAGTAGTTTTGTCTGATAGATTTCCCCATATTATGTAATTTAAATAAATTATTCAGTATTTATGTTTAAGAATATCAAGTACCAAAATTATTTAGGGCTTTACAAATTTTCGGTCATTTTCCTTTAAATATTCCTTAGTGTCCCTCAACTTGCAACATCTTGCACGTTAACGATGACATGAAAGATGTTTAAATGTTTGTCTTGTTTGAGCAATGAATTCATGGCAAGATGTGTTTTTCGAATTTTTAATAAATATTTAATTCTTTGTCGAGCTGTTTTTATGATGCCTTGTCATTAGTGCTCAATTTATATCAGTATGTATCTATTGTATATCTATCGTAGATCGTGGTGTCAGTTCTGCATATGTGATAACTTTTGTACAACTTCCACTATATTCTTGTTCGGATTTCTAACTGTTGGAGTCCACCGTTTGTTTAATCTGCTCGAACAGCCAAGGAAAACATGTAGAAATCTGAACAAGAAAATCGTCGTTGCAATGTAAAAATACCTGCACTACATAACATAATAACAACAACCATAGAAGAAACAGAAACGAAACCAAAATCAGTACGCTAAAGGGACACTCAGAGAAGCAAAATAACAAATATTATATTTATATGTGAAGTAACCTGTTTATACAGTTAATGTTAAACATCAAAACCATAGGACAACGGCAAGCCCTCATAGGTTATCAGATAATGCTGCTAGGCAGCCCTGATGAATCAGCAGTGATGGGCATAACCTCCTGCACAGCAGCAAAATGACACAAACGGTATTTGCGCTGACCACATCGATATCCGTCTCTCCCCAATGCGCATTATGTCTCCTCCAAAACAATCAATTGTTTATGCGTCTGAAGCCGTAAATTTCCCACGACTGATATTGTGAGACAGAAAAACCGAAGAAAATGGATAAAATTATGATAACTGGTGTGAAAAAAGTCAGACAAACCCTGAGCAGCAATAGTATTAGTTGTTAATCTAGCTCATGTAAATAAAAAGTCTGTTACCCATTATGTGCACAGAATTCTTTTATCCTCTAACGGTGAACCTCTCATGATTGTATCTGTAGTAGTGTCCACATCTGATTCATCTGTATCGCTTCTGGTTTATGGAATCATTCCAATTTACATTGCACATAATTTTTTTACAAATTCAAATACACTCGTATCACTTGCAGCTTATATTGAGGAAGAGTACCACAGCATTTAGAATCCAGATAAAGAGTATCTTACAATTCGCACACAGCAGAAATAAAACGACTTGAGGGCTTAGTGCACGTCAGCAACTTGTACAATGTATATTCATGTGTATGGAACTAGTGGCATACCAAATGAATGGATGCTTACCAGTTTATGACGCAGTAGAATCTTATTGCTGGTAACATATTGCAAAAATACTGCTAGGTTATACGAAAAATACGATGTTTTATAGCTATAACGTAGATTGGAAATAACATCACCATTTTGTCACACACACACACAACTGGTGGGAATATGACAATTTCGTTTCGTCATCATGGTTTTCAAGAAAGCAGCATCTTTCCACTGTTAAAGTACATGGAGGTCATTTCCTCTCGTATATCAAGTCGTTATATTAAGAAACTATAGCTCCTCTCTCTCACATTGTATGTGTGACTTTATATATATATATATATATATATATATATATATATATATGTGTGTGTGTGTGTGTGTGTGTGTGTGAGTGTGTGTACAAATAACAAACTCCATAATTTTAGTGGTCTGTGAGCTCCCTCAATCTTCAGTGCAGATCTCTCAGTCATTTCGGGAGCAGATGGTGCTGCGATTTTTGCAGCTCTCTGCCTTGGTACAAATCTCTAACTTTTTATAAAGTATCCATGAGCTCTCCACACGACTTGATCTAGGGCTCGTGCCACAGATTTTGACTACTCCCTTTATATAAATACATATATCCTGTGTTACTATTTCATATTCAGATTTGGCCTTAGTTTACACATTATTCTGTTTTTTTACAGGTTATTTCATATTTTCCATATTTTCATTTTTCATGATTTCTAGATTTTTCATTGTTTTTCCATGTTTTTCACTTTTTTCCATATTTTCCGTATTCTTTACGTAAATGTGGAAGTGTATACATGTTGCTTCCGTTACTACATGAAGGTTGTGATACAGAGTTCCAACCCAACCCGATTATGTACAAACTGTAACTTATTTCGTATGTATTTGTTTTGCATACTATATTTTGGAAACATCAGAATTTTAACTAGGATATCATAAATTTAGTTTACATTTATTAAAATTTTACAATGATTACAGTATTTCTACCAGTAGGAGAACACACTTATTTTAACACATTCTCTATGATTTCATACACACTAGTAATGTGGGGGTGACATAGCAAGAGTATATTTGTTTGTATGTTGCACAATGTCATTCATTATAAACTGCAGTGTTGTGCTTGTTTATCTTTAAGGTCTCTGAAACAGCGTACCAGTTGCTAAATAATGCATTTTGGTAATTTATTTAAATTTCAATTTGTTTATAAAAGACTGTGGTATTCATTTAACATTTAAATTCTCTGCAACACCATATTTGTTGATAAATAATGTGTTATGGTGAACTGCAATAACAGCACTTATATTTTTATACATTTGCATCTAACTATGAAAAATACAGAAAAATATCGAATAATATGCAAAAAATTGTTAAATTGTAGAAAATATAGAAAAGTACGAAAAACGGTAAACTGTGGAAAAATATGAAAAATAGGGAAAATGAGAGTACTTACATGTATGTGTGGGGTGGTGATTGGTCTCTGCTGGTGCACAGCTGTAATAATACACTACTGCCCATTAAAATTGCTACACCACGAAGATGACGTGCTACAGACGCGAAATTTAACCGACAGGAAGAAGATGCTGTGTTATGCAAATGATTAGCTTTTCAGAGCATTCACACAAGGCTGGCGCCGGTGGCGACACCTACAACGTGCTGACATGAGGAAAGTTTCCAACCGATTTCTCATACACAAACAGCAGTTGAGCGGCGTTGCCTGGTGAAACGTTGTTGTGATGCCTCGTGTAAGGAGGAGAAATGCGTACCATCACGTTTCCGACTTTGATAAAGGTCGGATTGTAGCCTATCGCGATTGTGTTTTATCGTATCGCGACATTGCTGCTCGCGTTGGTCGAGATCCAATGACTGTTAGCAGAATATGGAATCGGTGGGTTCAGGAAGGTAATACGGAACGCCGTGCTGGATCCCAACGGCCTCGGATCACTAGCAGTCGAGATGACAGGCATCTTATCCCCATGGCTGCCGGCCGCGGTGGTCTTGCAGTTCTAGGCGCTGCAGTCCGGAACAGCGGGACTGCTACGGTCACAGGTTCGAATCCTGCCTCGGGCATGGATGTGTGTGATGTCCTTAGGATAGTTAGGTTTAAGTACTTCTAAGTTCTAGGGGACTAATGACCTAAGATGTTAAGTCCCATAGTGCTCAGAGCCATTTGAACCATCCTCATGGCTGTAACGGATCGTGCAGCCACGTCTCGATCCCTGAGTCAACAGATGGGGACGTTTGCAAGACAACAACCATCTGCACGAACAGTTCGACGACGTTTGCAGCAGCATGGACTATCAGCTCGGAGACCATGGCTGCGGTTACCCTTGACATTGCATCACAGAATTGAGCGCCTGCGATGGTGTACTCAACGACGAACCTGGGTGCACGAATGGCAAAACGTCATTTTTTCGGATGAATCCAGGTTCGGTTTACAGCATCATGATGGTTGCATCCGTGTTTGGCGACATCGCGGTGAACGAACATTGGAAGCGTGTATTCGTCATCGCCATATTAGCGTATCACCCGGCGTGATGGTATGAAGTGCCATTGGTTACGCGTCTCGGTCACCTCTCGTTCGCATTGACAGCACTTTGAACAGTGGACGTTACATTTCACATGTGTTGCGACCCATGGCTCTACCCTTCATTCGATCATTACGAAACCCTACATTTCAGCAGGATAATGCACGACCGCATGTTGTAGGTCCTGTACGAGCCTTTCTGGATACAGAAAATGTTCGACTGCTGCCCTGGCCATCACATTCTCCAGATCTCTCACCATCTGAAAACGTCTGGTCAATGGTGGCCGAGCAACTGGCTCGTCACAATACGCCAGTCACTACTCTTGATGAACTGTGGTATCGTGTTGAAGTTGCATGGGCAGCTGTACCTGTACACACCATCGAAGCTCTGTTTGACTCAATGCCCAGGCGTATCAAGGCCGTTATTACGGCCAGAGGTGGTCGTTCTGGGTACTGATTTCTCAGGATCTATGCTCTCAAATTGCGTGCAAATGTAATCACATGTCAGTTGTAGTATGATATATTTGTCCAATGAATACCCGTTTATCATCTGCATTTCATCTTGGTGTAGCAATTTTAACGGCCAGTAGTTTATTAAAGATAATATGTTATTAACAAATACCCACACACTGGTACTCTTCCTAGATCTCAATTGATGGACTTAAATAATTGTAATAAATTTAATTTATTGTTATTTATAAAAAATACAAATGCTTTGATCCCAAAAAAAGCCCTGATGGTCGTTTCCCTACAATGCGCAGGTGAAGAATGGAGCTACCCATGCAACTGCTGTGGCAATAAAAGGGTTGTTGGTAGTAGAGCTTTAATTCCATTTTATTTTTTTATTCTCGAGTCGTAGATATTTGCCTAGTACCCTGCAACCCCCAATGCGCTTGGAGTGGCTTGTAGGAGGTAATTCTTCATACAGGATGTAGGGCACAAAGGGTACTGAAGCATGTGGCTTGTGGTTTGTCCTTGTCCACAATCATAGTAGGGCTTGCCTTCTGTTATGAAGCCCCAATCTCTTCAGGTTGTCTCTGGATCGTCAAACCCCTGACCGTAATCTGTTTAAAGATTTCCACACCAGCCAGCTTTCACTGTGCCCAGGTGGTAGTTATTCTGCTTCTGGCATCCATCCGCGCAGGTGATGCGTCGACTTCTTCGATAACTCCAGCCTTGCCTTCTCTGGTGAAACGGTGAGCTTCTCGGATGTCCTCGTGGGGACCGCACCCAATTGTCTCAGCTGCAACACGATACCTCCTCTCAAGGTTATTTGTATCCAGAATCTCAAGGTCATTGTTATTTACAACCTCAAGGGAATTAGTATCTCATATGCCTAAGGTCTTTCGTATCTCGTAATTCAAAGGGTAAGTGTAACCTGAAACTGTAAGTTCTTATCAGGTGCATGGACAGGCTTGGTGCAGATGGGACAGGATGACCTTGAATACACCTTGCCCAGCTGCCTCAGCTGAAACATTATACCCACTCTCATTGTCATTCATATCCAGAATCTCGACGTCGTCTGCATCTTATATGCCCAAGGTCAAGTATGGTCTGACACTAGACGTCCTTATGATGTATTTGAGCAAGTTAGGGGGCGGAGGGGGGGGGCGCAGTGTAGGGTGTTATGAACTTGAATATACGTCGCATGATTGTGTAACCTAACACTGGAAGCGTAAGCTGGTACTCAAGGTCAAGCTCATTTGTACCCACAACTTACTAAAGATTTTCAGACAATTTATATGGTCATTTTATTCTCTGCCAAACAGTAAAGCAAATTATGCCATTTTCCCCAGTTAGGTTTCTTTGTTTCTCATTTCCCGGTCTGTCACTTCATTTTCTTCCCTCCTCACTTCATTAAATTATGTTTTACCGTGTTCTTATTTATCTCCCTCTTCCCCATTTTCTCTCATATTCATTGGTGCTGGCACTCATAGTGGAAATTTGCCTTGCTTTAAGTTGCACCTATGCTTATAATTCTCATGAATTGTATGAAGTGTGGTATTTCTGCTCTGTAGCAATATTAATCTGCCTCCATAGCTGAGTGAGCAGTGCTGGTTACTACCATCTGTTGGACACAGGTTCAATTCCCGATACTGCAACGGATTTTTCCCTGGTGGGAGGACTGGTATGGGGTGCAATCAATCTGATGAGACCAACTGAGGAGCTACTCGATTAATTAGTAGTGATTCCAAAGTGAAGGATCCTGACAATGACGTGGACAGCTGTGTGCTGCGCAGGTGCCATTGTCGCCAATGACACTGGATGACGTGGCCATCGCTCGGCCCGATTGGCCCGTTGGGGCCAGAATGCGGAGGAGTACATGATTTTTATGGCAATTTTAAAGTGTTTTATTCAGTATTATACGTAATTTGTAATACGCTTATCGTAATATGTGTAATGAAAAATACCTCGTTGGATGTTAGAGATGGAATGATATCCCTAATGTTGTTAGGTTAAATAAATGAATAAATAAATGTAAAATAAAATGAAAGATTTATATCACATAATTTGTCTTACACAGATTTGCTATTCCATAGCAAAAAATATAATTCCCTTCATAATAAGACACGAACTAATGCTTAGGTCTCGGTGGTTAATGAAGGTTCGAAACGTAACTGCTCTTTGTTGCATCGGTATCTTGTCCTTATTTGTCTATGTGATTACAAATGCCTTTAATGAGTAAAAAGTTAATTGATGTGAGAAAGTTAGGAGCCTCACCGTATATTTACTATTTGTCTGCATAACCTTATTTGTCTTTTATCCGTATTCCTTGAACGCACTAAATTTTTTTCCCGTAAACACGGGAAGTAAAGCGTTGACAGGATTAGAGAGCAACTCTGGCAGCTTTCTCCAGGAAGCAGTTTACAGAGGTACGAAGCATGGCGGTTGTAGCCGAAGAGGCACCTATACTGTCAACGACAGAGACAAAGGCAGCTGACGAGTGGAGACGTCTTTGTGTCTCAGGAACGGACGCAAATTCCTAATTGCCGCTTTTCGGGTAATTGCGAACGTGTATAATCGGAGCCGTATTGTTACACAGCTGTTTGCTGCTTTGTGTCTCCGAGTGGGCACTTTTAATGGAAGCAAGCCAGTTAACGTCGACAAGAACCTGGTGCGGCGAGCTGTGCCGGCCATTTCAGGCGTACGGCTTTCCGGAGCGTCGCAAAGTGCACGGCACTTCTAGGCCAACACGGTGTTCTTTCCTGTACAACATCTCACCTTCCCAGTTCTGGAATGTATAAATATGTTCAGCAGTACCGCTCCAGCAAAAGAAAGAATATCAGAACAAGGGGCATCACGACTGCCACGGACGATTTCCTACCGAGGTATACGAATAAAAAGTATGGGACCGTTATACGGTAATTATTTGTGGTCTTTAATCGACAGAGAATTAGCGCCTTTTCATAGGATTCATGTGTAAAGCATTACACACGGTGTCTGCAAGGTATATGTAAATCATTAACTTAGATGTTGTTTAAAAATGCTTCAATTTTGACTACAGGCTGTGTTTATCGAACATCATCAAATGACCTGTAGGACAAGGAAACAGAGGCGCACAGTAAGATAAATAGCTATGACTTCACATTTAAATGCTTACAACGTGGTACTTGGTGATCTTGACAAGTATAAGTGCGTCGCAAGTATACCTCAGATCTTTGCATAGATTTTGATACTGTTGACCATAAACTTCTATTAAATAAGCTGGAATCATGAGGGATACAGTTGACGACAGATTTCAGTCATAACTATTAGATGGGTTGCAAAGAGCAGAGCTAACATGAACTTCAAATAACTTTTAGTGAAACATTTATCAGACTCACACTACAGTGCTAAGAGTTCCTGAGGATATTAGGTCCATTATAGGTCCTGATTCGCATAAATTATTTTCCTAATAGTGTTAGTCATGGGAAAAATTTCTGTTCACTGATGACGTCAAGCTATGCTCAGTAGAAAACATGAGAAATCGTTGCAGATAGAGAAAGCTCATTTATAACTGGTCACTATGCAATAAAAGTACACTGAACACAAAGAAAACAAATGGCATGAATTTCAGTTTGAAGAGAAAAAAAAAGGCAGTTAAATTAAATGCAGATATCACCTTTACAGACTGTGTAACAAACGCAAAATTTGTAGAAATGAATATTAACTATAAACTCAGTTGGTGTGAACACAGAAACATCTGCATGTTATGGCATGCTTTTTGCTAGTGTCTTTGTGTGTTCCTACCAACTGAACTAACATTTAATATTTATTTCTACAAATTATGTGTTTGTTACAAAGCTATAAAGATAATTTCTGCATTTAATTTCACAATCACTTTTTCTTTTCAAACTGAAATTCTTGCCATTAGTTTTCTTTGTGTTCAATGCACTTTTTTGACATTCCTTTCGTTAGTATCTTTGTTACTAAATGAATTAGCACTGAAGATCCATTTCTGCAAATTTTATGTTTGTTACAAATTCTACAGAGGTGGTATCTACATTGAATTTAACAGCGATTTTTTCCCTTCAAACTGAGATTCATGCCATTAGCTCTCTTTATGTTCAACGTAACTTAAATCCCTGTCATCACTGCATAACAATTAGTGCTTTCTGGTTTGCTAAAGGTCTATTTTTTTTGAGAAAAAGTACAGGAAATATGAATACGTTTTCAAACTTCAGACAAGTGTATAGGATCTTCTTGTGTTTCCTAGCCTTATCCCGTATCTTCGCAGGACCGATTTGTTAATATGAATTTGGCAATGTTATGGTGAAAGGTGGTGTGATGCCCTTCCCGTCGTCCTGTACCCACCTAGTCGGATGTGCGGAACCGGCCCGGCTCCAAACCACAGCCAGGCTACTCGTTATACCAGCCCTTGTCGTTAATTCACTGACAGAATCTATCCGGGGCCGACACGTCTCCTCGAATAACGGAAAGCGGCGTGCTGACACTAGCGGCTATCTGTGCGGGTCAAAGAAAAGCGATATAAGAGTTACAATTAGAAATAGTAACGGGACTCTTTGCAATTACTCTGGACACATTTGTCAATTAATTATCCACATCTACATCTACGTAATTACTCTGCAATTCACAATTAAGTCCCTTATGGGCAGTTCATCGAACCACCTTTAAGATATTTCTGTAACGATATATTCTCGAATGGCGTACGGGGAAAACGAGCACTTAAAACTTCCTGTTCTGCTCTTCTCTCTCTGATTTTATCATGATAATCCTTTCTCCATTTGCATGCGTGCACCAATTGAATATTTTTGCAATCGGAGGCAAAAGCTGGTGATCAATATTTGACGAGAAGTTTCTGTCACAACAAAACAACCTTTCTTGTAATGACTGCCACCCCAGTTAATGTCATATGTCTGAGGCACTCTCTCCCTTATTTCGCGATAATACGCCTTGGATAAACAGAACCACGTGGTATCGCGCGCTAGACGCATATTTGCCTTCGTGAGATCTCGTTGTAAAGTGATATTTTCTGGTGCTAAAGTGTTCTGCAGCCGTCTGGTACTGTAAAAAAGTTGTTTTGTGTTGGTGTTGCACTAATAACAACAGTGAAGCACGTCTGAACACGAGGTTCGCAATAAAAACTGACGTCCAAGAACACGTTCGTCGGCTGTGAAAGTGGTATTGTGCTGAAAAATATTCCTCCGAAATCGACAATAGTAATGGAGAATGCGCATATACAACAGAGTTGCTGTGATCGACAAAGCTCCAATAATACAGTGGAGCGTTTTTACTCTAGGCAGAAATAAATGTTGCTTTGGATAAAGCTGAACGTAGCGCGTATAAGGCAGAGTTAATGGAACTTGTAGTACTGTACAGTCGAAACACTCCGCGGTACCACGTCGACGAATCAGCTAACGCTAAAGGGCATAGTTTAATCAGGCTTCCTCCGAATCACGGTCCTTTAAATCCGATTGAGAATAAATGGGCCTAGGTGAAAAGGAATGTGGCAAATAAATAAATAAATAAATAAAAATAAAAAAATAAAAAAAACAAGCAAGAAATTTACGCTCAGTATGGTTGAAATGCTAACAAAAGAAGTCACTGTAGATGTTTTACCACAGGACTTGTCTCGAGTTGTTAGCCGTATCAAGAAGGTAGTTGAAGAGAGGGATTCATGAAGGACTGTGACGAGTTTTGAGTAATACGTAACTTCTCTTGTGACCTTATTAAAATCTGCTTCTTTTGCCAAAACACAGCAGAGTGTCATGAACATTGTAATGCAGTTGAAAAAGAAGTTGTGGAAGAACCTTGAAAGAGTGTAACATTAAACTAGCAACTGAGGACAAGACAGGTCAATAGTTAATGAAGCAGCCCATTATCAGTATAAAAACTAACGTGTAACTTCTTCACTTACAACCACAGCAATTCTCGTTTCGCCAGTTAACGAGTGTCCCTAAAAATTACATTATTTCACTGAAAAAAAATATGAAGTTGCTTGAATATCCCGGTAGATAGGGCACTTCCACAAATTAATCATATTGCAAAATACTCTCCTCTTTGTGTGCTATCATTTGCCAAAAGCTTGTTTCGATACCTCACACCGTTTATGTGACACGAGGGATTTGTGAATATTTCATTCTGGTTTTTTCACTAGCGCATGGTTTCGTGACAGCGTTCTTTACCACACATTAAATTTTCCTTAGAATGGAGACAGAGAGCGATATCCTTGAAGGTTTAAAGAGTAATTCAATATGTTAGCTACGTTTCATACGCAGCAACACATGATGTAACATGCACCAAACCCAAAGTCGCAGCGACCCTTATTTTCCAGTGCAGACTTTAAGGATTTCATGCAATAGTTTACCTGATATCGTAATATCACAATAACTATGACCATTAGCGATATGACAGGTACTTCATCAATAAGCTGATGAAATGAGTTATAAGACGTTCGAGAGTCAAAGGTTATTACCAGATAGTTTCTCTTAAATTGTTTGAGAAAGATCGCAGTTCGACCGGTTTGCGCGGCTTGCTGTTCACACAGGTATCGAGCGAGGTGGCGCAGTGGTTAGCAAATTAGACTCGTATATGGGAGGGCGAATGTTCGCTCTTGGCTTTGCTCAGTTGCGTACTTAGCTGATGTGTTTGAACACTTGAATGTGTTAAACTTGAGTTTACAAGGAAAAAATGTAGACATGTTGAAAGTTGAGGATAAGATTAGTACCATTCTCAAATAGTGCCAGATCTGTGCGTCAACGATAGAAAACGTGTCACTAACTAACTTTTCTACTTTAAAACAATTGTTGGAGTCATCAGAGGAGAGTTTGACTGACCAGATCAAGATCAATGTAGCAGAGCATCTACGCAGCCTAGCCACCACTTTTAGAGAGTATTTCCCTGAACGTGACATTGACGACAGATGGATTCGAAATCCTTTCAGCTGTGAAGAAATAGACAGAATCCAAGGCCTCACTGAAGAAGAGCAAGATCAACTTGTGGATCTGTCCAGCTGTGGTACGATGATAAACATTTTCATCGGTGATAAAATTACAGACTTCTGGGTATCAGCACGCAAGGACTACAAGAAACTTGGAGATAAGGCAATGAAAAAGATCCTTCCATTTGCAACCACATATTGGTGTGAGCAAGCATTTTCTTCCACTTGTATCATGAAAAACAAATATAGGAATCGGCTCGACTTGCGGTTGGATTTCAGAGTGAAAGTTTCAAGTTTGGAACCTAATATTTAAGAAATAATGGACTCAAAGGTCAGCTTGAACTCATCTCATTAAGAACTGAAAATGAAAACTAACTGTAAAGTGATGGAGTACTCTGTTGTCACTGTATTTTTTTAAATAAATAATACCTTCTATGAAATTAGTGTTTTACTATTTTTCACACATGTCTACTCAATGCAATCTCAAGTGTAGTACACTTGAAAGACCAATAACTCAGTTTTAATTTTTTCCTGTCATTTTCAGTTCATACTCAGTTTTTATTTTTTTAAGAAGGTTGTTATACTAAACACCCAGATTTGAAGACAAAGATTTTGAGCAATAATCAAAAATTTAACAATAACAATGATGGAAAATTGAAAAAGTTTAAGCTCAATATTTTTTCAATAATGAATATGTCAATGTTTTTTCTAAGTACCAAAACTAGAAAACGTATAAAAAGAGTCTTAATTTGGCTTTTTTAGGTACTTGATACTGTGATATGACAAGGTACCAATCATGCTCGATGAGGGGGTCGTTGAGAAAATTTTGTTGTGAACCCCCGATATAGAGATACCAAAGTATCTACATTACTGCCTATATGTGCCATAACACTTCGCAAGGACGCAGAGACTTGTAAGTATTCAAATGTGGAGAAATATTCTTACACATTTTATCTGATAATGATACCTACAAATCTTAATGTCCTTCTCCACTGCGCTGTACAGCAGGTCACCTAATACTGTTCAATAAACAGGTAGTTGAAATGAAAGCACTTTTAAACAATGGCTGATGTTACAATTTACAGAAATATTTAATCATCAAAAACTGTGACAGCTCATACGACAAACCTCCATAACATTTTTGTACTCTAAATCAACAAATATCTCTAAATTTTCGACTTCGCCTAGACTCCAAGAACCCTTTGTAGTGGCTAGAAAAGACTACCTTTAATTGTCATATGCATTAACATTTCTTCTCGTTTCGTCATGTATCTCTTTATTATTTACTGAAACAACCCTCAGTTTTGATATGTTTTTCACATTAACACTACATTAATCAGTGTCATAAGTGAAATTTGGTTACACGCTCCTTAGTACCTGCACAGGTGCGGCAACGCAGCTACACTACACTGTCGGTGCATGCACTTCAAGGGCCGACGGTGGCTCGTCAATAACCGGGAAACAGAATCCCGTAAGACGAAACGAAAAATCGCGAAAAATATAACACAGTCTGAAGATGTTATAGTGGATACATGACGATTTTAAATCCACGCAATCACTACTGTTTCATCGTGCCAAAACGGAAGTGCACTTTTAACAGCAATACAAAAAGTAAGTCTCTTTAGATCACTGGTAGTGGAGAAGCTGAAGAACGTACGCTGTGCAAACGAAAATTTGCTATTGGACATGGTGGAAGGTCTGACACTGTGAATCACATTAAGACGAGAAAACGTCGCATGGCTGTCAAAACTAAAATTACAAATAAAAGTATTAGTGACTACTATGTAAAGTTAAAAACAGTTCCTGAAATGGATAGGCCAGTTGGCAGCTACATTTTCCTACCGCAGTGCAGTCCAGAACCATAGCTTTAAGTCAATGGATTGTACTACACCACTCGTTACAAAACTTTTGAGTCCTAAGTTCAGAGGTGGACACAGAAAATGTAATGCAATCATTTCAAATGTTATTTCACCGTATGCATGTCAGAACGTTTTAAATTAATTGAAAAGTGCTCGATTCATTTCTGTAAAATTGATATCGACTCATCTCGATCTGAAGTTAGTTCCTCCCCTTGTCACGTATTTTCACCCTAAAAATGCAATAATAGCGAAAGTGCTCGAACTGGTTAACGAGTCTGGAGAAAATTCAGATTTACTTCAGAATTATGTTGTGGTGTTTTTAAACAAACATGAACTTCAGGGAAAGGTCTTCGCAATTTCTTCATACAACACTAACACCAATTTTGGTGGTAACCAGAGAAAAGGAAAAAAATATGTTCTACAAACTGCAACAGAAGATAGTGAATAATATGATAGGAGTTGGCAGGCACATGTGGTGCACAATTATTTACACACTGGCTCAGACTGCTAACCCATCGACTTCCAATTAATTATGAACTAAATCTACGTGCATTTCAACTTATATATAGCAAGGGTTGAATTTCTCAAGTCATTCTGTAAGTTCACTGAAACTGAGTACAAAACTGTACTCGGGCACAGTAATACGAGATGAGTATCCCTGCTACCAGCATTGGAAAAGATTATAGAGATATGTCCAGCTTTAAAATCGTAATTCATTTCCCGTGATAAGTGTCTTCTTGTCCTTAAACAATTCTTTGAAAACCCTCCGTCTATCGTTCTTCTACATTTTCTTGTTAGCCAGCTAAACCCTTTCTCCACAAAAAATAAATGTATTGAGAAACATGAAATCACATTAGTTGAAGTGTATCAAAAGGTAAACAAATTAGTGGGCAAGTTACAGAGTAGAAAGTGTGAAATATTTTCACATTCTTTGTACATGAGTAACTAAGAAAGCTGGAAGAATGAGGTGACATTATTGTTGAAGAATTCCGTAGTTATTCTGACATCCCCTACGACTCTTGAACTGCGAATATTAATGAATGTTGTTTATCATTTCTCACACTTTTCAACACATTTGATTGGGTGATTACTGAAAAGGAACAGCTACAGTGGAAGGAAATTCATGACTGTTGTGCTTTTGATAGAAGTTTTACCCCAAATTTTTCTGTTAACGAAGACGAACTCATCGATAAATTTTCAGGAGCACAGAACTCAATAGAATGTGAAGGAGGAGACATAGAAAGTATTACTGCAATGAGTTGTAAGATATTGATCTATTTCAATAGTAAAAACATTAACATGAACAACATGATTCATTTGGGAGAGCTTTGCCTGTGCAATTTCTGGGTCAAAAGCTGCTGTGTAACGTGCGTTTTCCTTAGTGGACTTTCTGTAGTCAGATGAAAAAAGAAAAAAGGAAGAATCAAAGCTGAAACAGGGAAAGCCTTGCTCATTGTCAGAACACACTTTAAAGGTGTATCATGGGCTGAAATTTATGACACAAATAAAACAAAATGTACTTCACGATAAAACACATAAAAGTGAAAAGTACGGCAATAGTACGGCAGAAAAATTGTACAAAGTTGTATGAATCGTCTGAGTGCGTGATGTAAAGGTAAACTATGTTCATTAAATGTTGTCAGTACATTTTAATTCCAATTTTTTCCTTATTTGTGGCAGATTTTTTTCTAAAATATTTTAAATGTCCCCTTTGTTTAATAAAAATGAAATAAACACCCTTCCCTCATGGCGCCGGAAGCTAAACCCTGCCGTCAGTGGATCTGACGATACTAATCGTCATGTGCGCCCGCCATGGCAGTTTCTCGCACTATTCCGCTGCGCTACCTACACTAGCTCATCTGCGTCCAGCGCGATGTCTACTGGTGTGGATATTAAACACTAACTGTAAACTTTCCTTTACATTCATATCGGAAAACTAGTATTGCAAACCTTGTTTAGTTTATCGAAAGCACGCTGGTCATTTTTCATCTTCTGTTTAGCAGTTTAGCTTATCTTTCAGTTGCTGTCTTCAGCTGCACAAAAAGAGAAACTTCCCAACTGGTTTTATGAATTCATTTTCAGTATGAATTACTTTCGTTTCAGTTTGTTAATTATCTTAATATTGTTATATTTAAATTTGTGGTCCCCAATCGAACCTTTTTTTAAGGCTTTCTTTCCTGAATTTTATTTGCTTTAGAGGCAAACACTGTCCACTTCTGTAACCGAGCAGTCTACGAGTCTTATTTACAATTCCTGATACTGCCAGAAATTTTTCTTAGGTGGGAGGACTGGAAAGGGGTCCCCTTTGCCTGGTGATAGCATCAGAGGAGCTACTTGAATGAGAAGTCCTATGAGCCTGATCATAGAGGTTTTTATTTGTGCCTTGTGAGCTTCGTGTGTAGATGTATAATGCCGTCATCAAAACTTCAGTGTCTCAAGTATGTTCCATTAATAAATATTCCATCATCTGTTGCAGGTTCCACGTAATGAAATTTGTCCCATGGATGTAGGGAGTAGTTTCGGTGATACGTCATCGCTTTTCCTGACATCTCATTCGAATCTGTATTTCTCACTACCCTGATGAAGTTTAATCGAAACTAGAGCATTCACGTATATGTCCTCCAGAGGAAACACATAGGTCAAAATATTACAGTAGCCCATAAATATGACTTCGATCATAAAAATCATACAGTGTTTTGATGATCAAGAGATATTCCATAACATTTAGGATTAAAATAAGGAATTTAAGATAGCTAAATAGGAAAAAATCTTGAGTTGTAAGAATGCGAGACAAAAAGATAAATAAGAGAGAAAACGAAAGAATATTGTAAACGCAGGAAACAGAAGGATCCTTTCACCAAAATATCTACAGAAATCATCAAAACCTTAAATAAGGATGTTTAGTCTGTTTAAGAAAGATCATGGTCGGGTTGATCAGTAAAAAAATATATATTTTGCAAGAAACTAAAACATATACATACATCACATATGAACAAAATAATCCAGTTACAATTAGTAATATGTACAGTCACCCACTACATCGATAACTGATTGACATTTCGGAAACACGTCTGAGAAAATTTTCCACGTATTCAGCTAGAAGAGATTTCCAAATGCGTCAAATCTAAGTTGACAGCTGCTTCAAAGTGAAGACCTTTTTTCCTAGTAACTTCTTTTTGATTTAAGACCACACATTTTCAATAGGATTATCGTCAGGCGACTGTGAGGGCCAATGCAGCACCAGTACACCTTTCTTTTTTCAGTCGCTGTAAAGCCTGCTGTGGTGCCTCGGATGATTGTCCTCAGTAGCCAATCTTCATTTTTCTCGATAAGCCAACACTTGGCTGTCGGCATCAAACGTCTATGATAAACGCGACCCGTAAGCTGCACTCATGTCTCTCCTTGTATATCTCAGTCAAGAATTCAAAGTACACCAATGCTTTATGGACATTGCGTGAAGGCCAAGGGTTTCCTCTGTTGGGCTGCAAAAGAACTAAGACGATATCTTTTACCATCTATGTATAATGCTAATCACGCTCTTCCTTAACAGACTGTGTAACGACCACTGATCGACTGTTAGAAAAACAGTAAATCGCATTTGTAGTCAGAGGTGAACGTTTACCAGTACAGAATCTCGCTTGGTCTCAATTGTTTTCGAGCAACAGGAAACGGCTGTGAAAACAGGCAGAGTTAATGACACCGTGAATTTGGATATAGGACAACGAGCCCAACTGTGGGGGCTGCCATTGCCCATAAAACAGAAATATTACAATTAAAATGTGTCTGCGGTCGTTAGGCCTACACAGCAAACCACTTGTTGATATTTGAGTAAAAAGCGAGTGACATCATTCGGGCCTGGTCAGACAAAAACGTTTCTGGCTCTATGGATACGTAAATAATTAATTAAATATTGCATCGACTGCGAGACAAGGACCACAGAGCGTTATTAAACACATCAGTATCAGACGTGTTACTATAATCGCTTTATGGAGCCATCAATGTGCGGGCTGTACTTTCCGTCATACACACATAATTTCTTGTCTCGTGCAGTGTCTATCGTTACTAATACCAGTGACTTCAATATCTCCGTCGCAATATTCAGGCATATGTTTTCCTATTCAAGTCTTACAATGATCTCACTTGGGTCAACACACCATAAAGAAAACATTCATACGTTAATTGATACATTTGCAACCAAATCTCCAAATACAGTAACTCTTACTGACCTGTTCTCTATACATGGCTTGTCTGTTCACGGTGTAATGTTCATTATTTATTCGATGCAATATTCAAAGAACGAACTGCAAATGACGACTCTTAATGATTTCAAGTGCATGGATATATCTGAGCTTGATGATGACAACTACAATATTTCTTGACAGGCAATGGCAGGAAATAATTCTAATATAAACTATAAGGTATTTAATTTCACTGGAGTATTCAGTAATATATATGATAAACAGATTCCTCTAAAAACTGTAAGAGTAAAGCGAACACCTACACCATAGCTTACATAATATCTTTAACACTTTATTAGCGTTAGTGATATTATACAGGACACATAAAAAACACCCTACCTGCGGTAATCATCTGCAGCTACGGAACGAAGTTAGTTAATCAATAAAATACCTAAAACACAGACATGCTCAGTAGCTAGCTGAGAAAATCCGCAGGTGCGCGCCGTCTCGTGAAAAAATATACTACCAATATTGTCGTTTATATCCATATACAATTTTACATCACTTTGAACAACCACTCTATTTAAAATTTCAAATGCATTAATATTAATCAACAGTTATATTCTGGCTCAAGGATGGTTGAACTGGAATGAAATTAATCATGTATGTTTATTCAAAAAGTGTAGATCAACCAAAAGAACAATAATTTATAAAGAGATGTGAAAACAATGAAAAAATGCTGCTTCTACTGAAAATAATGAAGTTATTCCATTTAGATAATTCTGAGGTGGTATTGATGATTTTATTCTTGCAAATCAAGCTATAGTTAGAGAATATTTTACTACAGGAAGATATACAGGAATATATCGATTTTATTTAGCTCAAATTTATTCAAATATTCTGGAACAATTAGATAGAGATAACTTAAATTTTTTATATATTTTTAGAAGAAATTGACACAAATGTAGATCACACTTATGAAATTGCTGGAGGGATTTTACAGAAATATGTAGTAGATGTAGAATGATCAGTTTGGATTTTTTATGATAGACATGACTAGAAAATCGAATGAAGGTAAGTTCAGAAACAAAATACAGAATTTCATAGCAATATATATGTTAAACATAAAAATAAACATTAGATATTAAATATGTTTAATAGATGTTTTTTCATCTCTAATAAATGTTTGCAAAATCTGACACAGTAGTTGTAAAGAAAAGCTAAACAAAACAGAAAGAAAGCTAAAGACTTGAAAGAACAATTCAAGCTTTGGAAAAAACAACCATGCACAGAATACAGAAAATATAAAATAGATCAACCTGTCATCGATGCAATTGTTTAGTTAAACAACGAAACAAAAGACTAAATGATAATGTTTTGAAAGCTATTGTAGAAAATAGAGAATCTGAAAAAGAAATAGTTCTTTATCAACAACATCCTCATCTGGAAGTATTTGGAGATTTAAGATCAATTAGAAAAATACAAGACTGGTCTGAGGATATTAATGGTAAGTATGAGTTTACATTAAGTGAATCAGACATTCAAGCTGCATTAAAAACTATGAAGAAGACAATAGAACTGCTGGTAAAACAATAAAACATACAGATGATGTTATAAAAATAAATGTTATTGAAAGAATGATAAAGTACATTAATCATGGTGAAGATCCAACTTTTTTACTATAACCTGTTGATAGATTTAAATATGTTGAACGTTTTCCAGTTAATTTCGATGGCGATAAATTAAAAACTGGTGGCAAAGAATACAAAGGCACAGATGGTTTAATCACTCTTCTAACCAAATAACAAATTACTATGGATGATAAGGGTGAAAAATTTGATTCTGTTGATTTATCAAATAATGCAGCATTTTCACTATATTCTGAGAGTAACCCAAATAAAATCAAGTACAGGCAAAAAATACAATAAACTGATAAAAGAATTTGTTAATATTTATTTTGCAAGAGTATATCAAGTGTAATGGGATTCTTCAGACCATTCAGATGCAAAAACAGCTGAAGAACAGTACAAAATATTCAGAAAAACAAGTAAAATATAAAGTTTCATATCAGTGCACACTCTGCTATAGAGTGAAAGTCTCATTCTGAAGTCAAATACATTTGGTTGAATGATCTTAGAGATTTGATTAATAGTAATTCATGATGAAGGATTAGCTGGAAAGAATAATTATCATAATGAAAATAGTTGGAATAATGATGATGTTAACAAACAAATTTAGTGATTTTATAATTAATGCTAAAAGATTCCTTATTTAATAAGATTTCAGAATAATGTACTACATACATTTTGGAAAAGTGAAAAACATGGTAAAGGATTAATAAATGGGAATTTTAATAATTTTCTAATGACAGAGATGCATCTTTCAGGATTTACTAACTGCAGACTGCTAACTAAGATAAAGGATTTACTCCACTAGATTAAGCTTGTAAAAACGTGATATTGCTAATTGTGATCATGAAGTTTTAGAATCTAGACATCAAGCAGATAAAGAACATCAATGCTGCAAAAGAAAGATGCTAGTTTGAAAGAGAAAATTGCAGCTACTGCAGTTAGAAGAGTAACGTATGGAAAATAAAAATTGGCAATTGATATTAATGAAAATGGATGGGTACTGTAAAAATATTAGTCGTTATAAAATTTTATTTATATAAATGAATAAGTTTTCAGTTGATTATACTTTTCTACCAAATCAATTAAAATTAAATTAAACAATGAACAATTACATTTTATTGAATCATTTTAACTGATACACAAAAAAGAAAGAAAACAGGTGGAAATTTACTTATTACATTTGTTACTCATGTTGTGAAAAAGATTACTGATACCTAACAAAAAAGAAAGAAGCAAAAAGACTAACAAAACATGAAGGTGGATTTCTTCCATTATTATTAGCTGCATTACCTTATTTAGCAATTGTTGTTTCACTTGCTGGTGGTTCTGTATCAATTACAAATGCTGTAATAAACAAGAAAAAACTAATGCAGAATAACAAGAACAAAAAAGACATAATTTGGAACTAGAGGAGAAAGGAAAAGAAGCAAAAGAAATTTCTAAAAACTAATTAAAAATATAATATTCCTTTATCTAATTTCGACACAGAAGAATAATTTAAACAAGAAAAAATTAAATATGATTGATGAGGTAGTAAATAAACTGAAAAATTTAGAATGTGGAGTAGTTAATTAAGATACATCTGATCATCCTGGTACTCAAGGGATTTGTTATTATAAGACTAATAATGAAACATTTGTGATTGATTCATTTGGTCGAAACATTCTGAAAGAATTGGTTAAATTCATCAGTTCAAGTGAGCTGTACTATAGTGAAAAACAAATTCAGGATTCTGATGATGTAATAAGTGGGCATTTGTGACTATTTGTTTTAAAATTATTATGCATGAATTATAAGTTTAATGATACTTTGACTTTAATAAATGAACATTTTTAAAAACTAGGGGAAACCTAATAGTCAAGCAGTTAATGGAAAAATCATAAAAGATGAATTAGAAGCAAAAATAGGAAGTTTAATTAAACAATTCCATTAAGAGGTTCATGTTATATTTAAAGTGACTAAAGGATATATTGAATTAAATTTAGAAGAATTGAGAATATAAATGATCCAGTAAATGGTTATGATTCCATTACTAAACCATACTTAGAAAAAGATTATGTTGCAAACCCCAAATATACAACTATTTAACAGAATTGAATAATTATATCAGTACAAGTAATTCAACTAATTACTTTAAAAACGGATATAGAAAAGATTATTTCTCTTAATCGATTTAAGCAATCTTAAAGAACAAGTGTGTGATAAACATATTACTGAATTTACTTTTATGCCTGGAGAAAAATAAATAAATACACAATATCGAGTATAAGTTAATTTTTTAAAAATTGTTGTTATTGGTTGAAATATATATAAAGAATTCTTTTTTAATGATTTTGATATTACAGTTGGTGTTTATAATACTATTTATGAAATAGCTCCTACTAATCAACCAATAATAGTAAATAAATCAAGTTTTCTGAATATAAGATTAAAAGATTCTGCTAAAACTGTTCCAATTGATGCAAAGTTAATTATATCTGGTGAAACTGTTTAAATCTTATTAAATTTTGAACATAATGGAACACTATGCGACCCCTACAGTCACAGGTTCGAATCCTGCCTCGGGCACAGATGTGTGTGATGTCCTTGGGTTAGTTACATTTAATTAGTTCTAAGTTACAGGGGACTGATGACCTCAGCAATTAGGTCCCATAGTGCTCAGAGCTATTTTAATCAAGAAGATCGACAATGTAAGTGTGTCAAAAGAGTTTAAAGAATTTATAGGGTTAGAGATAACTGTTTCATCAGGGGCATTCAAAAAGAAAAGAGCTGGAGGAATAATTACAGAAATGAGTACCTGTTTGATAGAAGTATTGACCCTGGTTGTTGAGACACTTGTCCCACTGTCACACAAGGTGGTGAATGGCTGTCTCATAAAATTCTTGTAGCTGTGAAGTTAACCAGTTCTGCACATACAGTTGGATGTCGTTGTCAAAGGTGAATCGTTTGCCCCTCAGAACCTTTTTAAGGGGACCAAAAATTTCGTAATCACAGGGAGACCTGTTGGTGAAAGAACACTGAAAAATCTTGTACAATTGACAGTTCATAAAAATCTTATGACTGCTCAAGAAGAAAGATATAGAAAGGAATAGATTTATTACATTCATTCCTTTATTTTATTTTCTTACACTCAACTTTTATAAAAAAAGGATTAAATTTCATTTTCTTTCATTCACCTTTTATAAAAAACATTAAATTTTACTATCTAAATTTCACCTTTTGTATGAAATAATTATTAGTTTTAAAAATTAGTGAACATGATATAAAAAATATTCATTGTCATTAATTTTTCTAAGTGATTTAGACCTGAAGAGTACATTAAAATAGATAGAAAGTGCAGGTTCTGGGTAAATTTTCATTTTCTAGTGAAAAGAAAGAGTGAAACAAGTGATATTCATTAGAAAATAAAAATATGAGCTAGAACCTGCACTTTCCATTTTCTGTTGTGTTTTTTACGAAAGCTGGTACTGCTTTGGCGCCAGCATTGTCTGTGTATTAGTTAGAAGGAGGTCAGTTGGGGGGACTACAACCAAGCCATCTGCATGCTAGATGCACTGGGCTCACACCCAGTTTTTTATGGCCCTGGGATGCAATATCAAACGACAGCATGAGCACTGTCATTGTTATCCCAAGCATCCTGGCTGGGAATTTGTACATCAGTCTGGTGATTCGACATGCTGTGCAGCCATTCATGAACAGCATACCAGGGTGTATTTTCCAACAGGACAAAACACACCAAACATACCACTGTTGTAGGCTAATATGCTTTACAGAGTGACGGCATGATGCCTTGGCTTGCTTGATCACCGTATCTGTCTCCAATTGAGCACATATGGGACATTATCCACAAACAGGATTAACCGTCCCTGGACTGACCAACCAAATGCAACAGGCATGCAACTCCAGCCTACGAACTGACATCCGACACGTGTACAACACAACGCATGCATGTTTCCATGTTTACATTCAACATTCTGGTGTTTGACAGGTTATAAATGCACCAGCATATCACATTTGAAGTGGTTTAAATCGCGCTTACATTAACCTGCGAGCTTGTAATGTTGGTGACTTAAATATATTACCTAGGCAAATTTACTTCCGAAATTTCACTACTGTATATTAATTATTTCTTGGTGTTGTGATTTTTTCTGTCAGTTTACTAATGAAACACTTTTTCTGCAAGTTTTAATACAGCCAGGAATTCGTTCGCAGTACGGGACACGACAATATTGCAGAGTAAATGATAAATTTCTTATCGATCCGTTAGCGTCAAAAATAACAGACATTTGTAACAATTCTCTGGCTTCCAGCATCCTCCGAGCAGCCTTTTGGCAAGGACTAATACCATTATCCAAAATGGAATCTGCCAAAGAATCCTGAAACACTAGGCCTCACTGCATTTTATCGTAATTGTCTAACGTTTTAGTTCACAATCAACATACAAATTACTTAGACTCAAATAACGTTTCAGATGAATACCAGTCAGGTTTCCGAAAAAATCGTAGCACCACGACTGCTCTGATAAAAGTGACTGACGAAATGAAACATGCTGTGATCAAAATAGAGGCGACTGTTACTTTTGGATTTCAACAAAGCTTTCAACGATGTCGACTGTGACATTCTGTTTGTCAAAATCATAAGTAAATTTTTTTCAACTATGTAATGGTCGAAACAAGAATTTCACGGTGGTAGGATGTAGTATCAGGATTTCACAAAAGTCAGTACTGGGCTCATTACATTCCTCACTGTATGTTAATGTGTCGACTACTCGCTCCCATTGAAAATATCAGCTAAACGCTGACGGCCTTAAGTAATACCTAACTGCAAGTCCAAAAAAAAATGTGCAGAGACATCTAGCATGTAAATAATTGACTTACTTGCGGGTGCAGGAAATAGGTTTGAAACTTACTCCCCTAATGGGCAAGCAACCTTAGCCGATCACGAAAGGTTTATTATCCCTTAGTTCAGAGAATATTTCCTCCATTAATCCTAAACGGCACAGGTATAACTTTTTCCTGTTATGCAAAGAATTTGGGGATAACTATGGAACACCATTTACAGTGGACACACAACTGCAGCATACAAGTAGTTTTCATCCTCACTTTAAAAATAAAAAAGGTTCAAATGGTTCTGAGCACAATGGGACTTAACTTCTGAGGTCATCAGTCCCCTAGAACTCAGAACTACTTAAAGAAATTTTGGTCTTATGTCAAAGCGGCAGGTGTATCAAAACAAAACGTCCAGACACTCTGTGACCAAAATGGTACTGAAACAGAGGATGATAGACTAAAGGCCGAAATACTAAATGTCTTTTTCCAAAGCTGCTTCACAGAGGAAGACTACGCTGTAGTTCCTTCTCTAGATTGTCGTAGAGATGGCAAAATGGTAGATATCGAAATAAACGACAGAGGGATAGAGAAACAATTAAAATCGCTCAAAAGAGGAAAGGCCGCTGGACCTGATGGGATACCAGTTCGATTTTACACAGAGTACGAGAAGGAACTTGCCCCCCTTCTTGCAGCGGTGTACCGTAGGTCTCTAGAAGAGCGTAGCGTTCCAAAGGACTGGAAAAGGTCACAGGTCATCTCCGTTTTCAAGAAGGGACGTCGAACAGATGCGCAAAACTATAGACCTATATCTCTAACGTCGATCAGTTGTAGAATTTTGGAACACGTATTATGTTCGAGTATAATGACTTTTCTGGAGACTAGAAATCTACTCTGTAGGAATCAGCATGGGTTTCGAAAAAGACGGTCGTGTGAAACCCAGCTCGCGCTATTCGTCCACGAGACTCAGAGGGCCCTAGACACGGGTTCCCAGGTAGATGCCGTGTTTCTTGACTTCCGCAAGGCGTTCGATACAGTTCCCCACAGTCGTTTAATGAACAAAGTAAGAGCATATGGACTATCAGACCAATTGTGTGATTGGATTGAAGAGTTTCTAGATAACAGAACGCAGCATGTCATTCTCAATGGAGAGAAGTCTTCCGAAGTAAGAGTGATGTCAGGCTTGCCGCAGGGGAGTGTCATAAGACCGTTGCTATTCACAATATACATAAATGACCTTGTGGATGACATCGGACCTTCACTGAGGCTTTTTGCAGATGATGCTGTGGTGTATCGAGAGGTTGTAACAATGGAAAATTGTACTGAAATACAAGAGAATCTGCAGTGAATGGAAGCATGGTGCAGGGAATGGCAATTGAATCTCAATGTAGACAAGTGTAATGTGCTGCGAATACATAGAAAGACATATCCCTTATCATTTAGCTACAAAATAGCAGGTCAGCAACTGGAAGCAGTTAATTTCATAAATTATCTGGGAGTACGCATTAGGAGTGATTTAAAATGGAATGATCATATAAAGTTGATCGTTGGTAAAGCAGATGCCAGACTGAGATTCATTGGAAGAATACTAAGGAAATGCAATCCGAAAACAAAGGAAGTAGGTTACAGTACGCTTGTTCGCCCACTGCTTGAATACTGCTCAGCAGTGTGGGATCCGTACCAGATAGGGTTGATAGAAGAGATAGAGAAGATCCAACGGAGAGCAGCGCGCTTTGTTACAGGATTATTTAGTAATCGCGAAAGCGTTACGGAGATGATAGATAAACTCCAGTGGAAGACTCTGCAGGAAAGACGCTCAGTAGCTCGGTACGGGCTTTTGTTAAAAGTTTCGAGAACATACCTTCACCGAAGAGTCAAGCAGAATATTGCTCCCTCCCACGTATATCTCGCGAAGAGACCATGAGGATAAAATCAGAGAGATTAGAGTCCACACAGAAGCATGTCGACAATCCTTCTTTCCACGAACAATACGAGACTGGAATAGAAGGGAGAACCGATAGAGGTACTGAAGGTACCCTCCGCCACACACCGTCAGGTGGCTTGCGGAGTATGAATGTAGATGTAGATGTAGATGTAGATGTAGATGATAACCATATCTCCCAAGGACTTTTCGTCTGATAGCTCACGCCGGCTGGAACTGGCGATCAATGGTTGTGTGTGATTCATTTGTAACTTGCGTTATTTCTACCACATCACTTCTGCTGGGAACGGTTTTTCATGGCTACCTGCCGATACTTTCATACCCCACATTTGCTCAATTGTCTTCTCATTCTTTGCAATTCCCCCCCCCCCCCCCCCAACGCTGTTTCCTCCCCCTTCGTCTACAGACCCTCAATTGAAATTCTGATTTTTATTAACAGTCAGTGATGCTATCATTTCAATCTTCTTCTCTTTCATTAGCCCTTCACCTTCTAACAATAATAAACACTGTTTCATATGTGATAAAACATTGAATATTATTGTTATTCTTAACGTCCTTTGTTATTATTACTTCATAGGTATTAGACAAGTAAGTGGGAAGGTGCCAGGTATAGTTTTCACAAGAAAATAAGCACGAAGTTGTATTAGTTTCGTCCCTGATTCAAAGTAACAAATATACAATTTCTTAAAAATTTATATTGATGTGTAATCATAAAAGAACATATACTTCATTCGGTATAAGCAAAATATGTAAGATTAATAAACAAAAGAGGCTCTTACTAACTGATTTAATTAAACAATTTTTGCTTCAAGAAACTAACTGGATACCTCTCTCTTGTTCACTGGCGTTTACACAACCAGCCTACTGGAGCTTTGAAACAGTAATAACAATAAGTCAGGAGAATAAATAATATAGAACTATAACAGAGAGAAAGAAATGTGATTAAAAATGAGCACTTATAACGTTAAAAATCAGTTTAAAGATCTGATTACCATACGTGGGAGGTGTTAATTATATACTCTGAAACATCAGAAAATTCTCAAAACAGTTATGGCTGAGCTCTGCAGAAACTATGTTCAGCATTGTCACTCCCGAAATTATCACGTAACTTACGTAAAAAAATTAGTTATTAAAGGTCTCCAGCTGAGGTAAAAGATTAAAAATTTTAACACAGCATGCGGCCTTGATCATTCTACGAAGAGAGAGATAAGAAAAATGTCATCACTCATCATAAATGAAATTAATAAACACACACACGAAGGAGGAGGAAATTAGTGTTTGATGTCCCGTCGACACCGAGGTCATTAGAGACGGTGCACATGCTCGGATTACTGAAGGATGGAGATGGAAATCATCTCTGTCCTTTCAGGGGATCCATCCCGGCTTTTGCCTTAAGCGATTTAGGAAAATCACCGAAAACCCGAATCAGGATGGCCGGATGCGAATTTGAACCGTCGTCCTCCAGAATGCGGCGCACACACATGAAATATCAAACACGGCAAACAGCAATAAGTGTATGCTGAGTGTCAATTCTCCAGTTAGATCTACAGAGACAATTTTACCATGAAGTTCTCACCAAATAATGTTTTTCCTCTGTAATCATTCTGGGGTAACGGTTTGATGCACCTCGACATCGTATGATCAAAATTGATCCACTTAGGTCAATTTCCTTCTTAAGGCGGTTCTCGAATTTAACAACCAGACCTCAGACCTGGACTGTAGGAACGGCGTCGGAAGTAGATGGCGGCAAGTAGACCTTTTCCACTCGGCCACAACATGTAATCATATGACTGTGTAGCACACCTAGCCCATCACCAGTGTAAATGTTCCGAATAACTCCATCACACGACTGACTACGCCATCGTGACCGACCTGGCTCAGTCGGTGAAGCGCCGGCTGCTCCCTGAGGTCGCAGAAGGTAAACACGTTCCTACAAGTTAGGATAGAAATGGAGACAGTATCGACCCTGCACCTTTCACGCGTTATTGTTATTATTATTAATGTGTTTTGTAATTTTTTTGTCAGTGTTGTTCCTGGTGCACTTTAAGAAAGAGCCTAAAGGCTATAATCTGGTCAGGCTAAATAAACACTAAATAAATAATTAAAAGACGTTATCGGTTGATAGGACACATCCTTAACCATTATTGAGTAGTTAGTTTGGTAGCAGAAGGAAGTTTTAAAGGGTAAAAAATTGCGCAGGGAGATCAGGGCTTAACTACACTAATCAGTAACTACGCAGGTACGAAGAGATGTGAGTTGGATAGATTATAGTGGAAAGCTGCATCAACCCGATCTTTTTACTGAAGACTTTAATAGCAAGACTTAGAATCTGGAAACAGACGACACTTTTTAGTTTAGTACGACCACATGTAATTTATAATATGTATAGGTATAGACAAATGATGTTCTTTTGATCTGTGGTTTGCTATACGTGTATTGTAACATGATACCTTTTGTTCATATAGCTTTCTTTAATGTAAAAGTGGCCTAAAGGAGGGGGAGGGGAGCTCAGGTGAAATTAGGGGAGGATGAGGAGAGACAGACAGGGAGGGGGAGGGAGAGAGAGAGAGAGAGAGAGAGAGAGAGAGAGGGAGAGAGAGAGAGAGAGAATGAGAGTGTGTGTGAGAGAGAGAATGCGAGAGAGAGTGAGGGAGGGCGGCAGGAAAATTAGATATGTCTTAAAATGGCTGACAACCTCTAAATTGATGATTTACTTTTTACCATTTTGGTTTTTCAACCCATTAGCGGTTTCCAACATTTTATGCATCACCAAATCTCTGAATTAGATTTACAGAAGGAACTATTAGTCAGGTGTTCAACTTTGTGAGTGTAACGTGTCCTGTAGTGGAAAATAATTTCAAATTAATAAATGTTGGAAACGCACAGAAATTTGAAGGTTAAAACCACAGAATAATTGTATGCTCCATACACTTACAATAAAAGTATCGCAGTTCCTTCCGTAAACTTGAATTTCATGTGTAGAGCGAAAAATGGCGTTGATACCCTTACACCACGTCGCGTCCTTTTCTCAAAGCAATCCGAATGCTTCAGTTTCAAACTCAGAGTAGATCACACTGATCAACCTGATCCCAAGTTAATACCATGTCTTTTGAAATGCTCTTTCCATGACTTCTTGGTGTTAAATTACGATCAGGATATTCATTTCAGTGACTGAAAATATGAAATTAGTTTAGTGGTTTGTGGCTGTTCCTAAAACGTTTCTTACCACATAACAGCTGTACCCTAGATATCTTAGCTCTGGAAAGAAATATAATTATTTTATTTCCAGTTTTGTGAAGTTATTTTTTGTACCTCATATTGTGAGTTTACAAACTTCGTTTGAACTTATTTGGAATAAGGGCAAGACATACGACAGCAGGAGAGCTTACTGTGCACCACAAAGGGATTAAACGACAGGAAGAGGGGGTAAAAACCTGGAGTTAGTGGGAACGTGCACAGATATATGAAAACAGCACCCAGTGTAATTTTCACCCAAATTGAACTCTGTGAACTTTACACCCAGTAGTCCTGGTAGTTACCTGCTCAAGGGTAAAGCCTACCTGCACCTCTTGAGTCATCGTCCATTGGAAGTGCTCCGTGTGGGACACTGTATAACTGCACTCCACCGAAACCCCTCGCTCCCCCCCCCCCCCCCCCCCCTCCCCAGGCTCCCCAGGGGCTGAGAGTTTGGATAGTCTATGTCAGTACAACTAACCTACGTAGTATTCAATGCATGCACCTTGTGTGTTTCTTTGCTTATAGGTTTGATGTTGAACTGTCAACGACAACCAGCGGTATGCCACGTGGCCACCAGGGAGGTTATTATTCGTATATTATAACGAGAACCAAGGTAGACATGATTTGGTGCAGTTCAAAACATAGATCAGCGTATTGCCGAGGAGTGCTTAAGACCAAAGACTGCAAGTGTAGTGTCGTAGCGTATCGATACTGCTGGAGACGGTGCCTCGAGGCCACATGCGAGCGCTGCGAGTGGGCTTTGAACATCACCACCAGAGAAGAACTCCCAGCCGCCGACCGATGAAGACGGCCAGGACGGTGTTATAAGCGGCCGGCATCTGGGCACCAGTCTTCTAGTCGAGATTACTTCCGTATGGCCAGTTGGAGCCGAGGGTTACACTGAGCTGTTGACACCTAGCTGTATCGGCCAACATATAGTGTACATAAATTCACGCCCATGTCGGGTCTCTGCTTACAGCAAGCCACGACTGCCACAACTTGCCAACAGTTTATCCTTTCTTCACCCAGAAGTTCAGTACAATATTTTTTTAAAGTGCAGTTGTGTCAGTTAATCTTTTGCTTGCCTCTCCAGATTCCTACGGCAGGTATCTTTTGGCCACCTTTCACCAATTTGTGGAGCAGCGGATGGCGCTTACTTAGAAGTAAAAAACACTGTGAATCAAGTGAAGAGGACTCCACGGGAGGAAGAGCTTCGACTTCTATAATATATACGGAAGAGTTAGATCACTAGCACAAGCTAGGCTACGATCTTGTTACTGAAAGTCCAGAACAGCAAGCAACGAAGAGGACATTATAAAACCACAGAAATCAGGAATAACCAGAAACACCAAAAGAAGTTGATCTTCAAACATGTATACTAACTAAGAGGGTATGCTAAAAAGTAATGCCTCTAAATTTTTAATGTGAAACTCTTAAAGCTGTTTAGATAAAACAAACTTTATTTTCATTCTACATATTTTGTCTTCGTGACTACATATTTATTTCTCAATATAGTCATCCTGGCGACCAACACATTCCTCGCAACGGGAGACGAATTTGTTGATATCATCACTGTAGAAAAATTTAACGTTGTTCATGAAGTCACAACCTCACCTCTGCTTGCATCTCTATCAAAGTCAAGTCCTCGGAAATGTTCTTTAACTTTTTGAAATAGGTGAAAATCGGATGACGTCGAGTTGGAACTGTACGGAGGATGATCGATGACGGTGAGCACAAGGCGTCGGATTGTCGCATACGTCACCGCGCTCGTGTATAGTCTAGCTTTGTCACGCTGAATTAGAGGGTGATCCATTTGTGGACGAACTATTAGAATTTGCACTTTCATTTTTTTTGAGGGATTACAGCTCGATATTAGGCATTTACCAATATAGTTAACATTGTTACCTATCACAATGCCATGTTACACGCTGCATTTAGGAGGCACCTAGCATCAGAGGGTTGCATCTTGCGTCAGCGAAAAGGGAAAGTCGACCGAGTAATATGCATGACATATAATATCTCAACCAATACTGAGATCAGAATAAAAAATTCGGAGTTATTACTTTTCAGCAAGGCCTCGTATGAATGACGGTGGCAGCTTTGTTATAAGGGACAATAATTTTGGAGATGGGATCATAGTTATTAGTGGAAAATCAGGAAGAGGAGCTGTAAAGAGGAAACAAAACTTATTGATGGATAGGGACGTTTCTGAAATATACGCTGTTCACGCAAAGTTTGGAAGATCAAAATATGCAACAAACATCTGTACGATGGCCTTTGCGTTCTTCCCAGATGAAGGAAAAGAGACGTACATGCGTCTTTTTCGCAGCTTTATTGACAATGTACCAAAATTAAATTTAGAAATGACACTGTTGATTTCGAGTGAGCTGCGATTTATGCGTTAAAAGTTGAGTTCCCATCAGCTGAAGCTCGTGGCTGCCATTTCCACATAAAGAAATCTCTCTGGAGGACGGTGCAAGATTTGGGACTTACTTGCGAATATAGAGAAAATGAAGAAGTAAGGCTGTAAATCCTTATGTGTGCTGCTCTGACACTCCTTCGACCTGAAGATGCCTGCGATGGCTGGATCGAGAAACATTCATCAGCCCGGATATGGCCAGCCTTTCCAAGTTTTTCGACTATTTTATAGATAGTTGGTTGGAAAACGATGAAGCCCCGATCAATGGCTCAAATGGCTCTGAGCACTATGGGACTTAACATCTGTGGTCATCAGTCCCCTAGAACTTAGAACTACTTAAACCTAACTAACCTAAGGACATCACACACATCCATGCCCGAGGCAGGATTCGAACCTGCGACCGTAGCAGTCGCGCGGTTCCGGACTGAGCGCCTAGAACCGCTAGACCACCGCGGCCGGCCCCCCGATCAATCTTTGAAGCTGCTACAGACGGCACCATCGTACCACCAACACTGTAGAATGCTGGCACGACAACATTAATCATTAACTCTGAAAACCGTATCCTAAAATTAAAGACGGTATGTGAAGACAGAGTCAGAGAACTCGGCGTGTGCATTAATGTGGTCAGAGTTAAAAAGACAAACATACGAAAGAAAACAACCTTGGTTAAACATGGAACAACGTTAGAAAAAATAGTGAAAAAGTACGAAAAGGACGGTGACGTCAGGGCTTGTTTGAAAGCAGTCTCTGCCTGAAAATATTTGAATAAATTCATCAGCCTGGTTTTAGAGGACTATATATATAGTACAAATTCTAAATAGTAACTTATAAATTCAAACAACAAAATATCGATACGTTTATAAGCTGATTTCAAACAGGACTAAATGACAGTTTACTTTTGCCATTTAGTCAGTTCAGTGTCTAGATAAAGAGTGAGAGGAGTCGGGTTTTTAAGAAACATTCGTAACAGAACAGGATCACTTTCTCAAAAGAAAGGACATTTCATGTATGGAGTACCGTGCTTGACTGTTTAATAATTTATTTTATTGTTTCTCTGACGCAACAACAAAAATTTTGCTTATGATCAGTTTCAGCCAACGACGAATATCTCCATAAACAAAGGAAAACAAATTACAAGCATGTAATTTAAAAATTACCGAACTATCAATTTGAAAAGTCACAGCTGCAAAATACTAACGCGAATTCTTTACAGACGAATGGAAAAACTGGTAGAAGCCGACCTTGGGGAAGATCATTTTGCTTTCCGTAGAAATGCTGGAACACGCGAGGCAATACTGATCTTACGACTTATCTTAGAAGAAAGATTAAGGAAAGGCAAACCTACGTTTCTAGCATTTGTAGACTTAGAGAAAGCTTTTGACAATGTTGATTGGAATACTCTCTTTCAGATTTTGAAGGTGGCAGGGGTAAAATATGCGAGGTGCCAGGGCTAGCATTGTATTTAACACTAAATTCTTCTAGAATCTACATATGTAAATGATGCTCTAAGCCCCCCCTTTTCTAACTCCGACTTTTGCTGTTGCACAAGGATTTAAAAAAAATACGCGAACTGACTCTAATCAACGCTGCCGGTGGAGTAGAAGAGAGTCTGGCACCTGCAATAATTTAATTTGATAAATAAGTTAAATAAACGAAGGTTTCATTAACATAGTGAGGAATGATAGGGTTGCTCTACCGATTAACAGAATGAAAGTTATGTCCAAAATAACAATATGATTTATTAAGACTAAACACAAAATAATAAACAAAAACACATGAAACATTTACAATACATCAAATTGGCTCAAATTGGATACTCATACAAACACTGTAAAGGTGAAGTTGTCCCTAAACTAGATTGTGAGGTTTAAGACGAAGTGGTATGTGGAGCCAATTCCTTGCCACTCAAATCTTAAGAGAGACACACAGCTAACCCAACATTAATTGCTGCTACCAAAGACAGAACAAAGTTAGAAAAAGACGAACAGGCGCGCTCTGCTGAGCTCTGATTATCACCTAGGAAAATCCCTATCTGCCGGTGCTGCGGACATACATTACCAAACTGTCTTCTTAACTGCCAGAACACGATCTGGCGTACCGGAGGCGATGGCTGGTTGCTTCGACGTCCTCGACCGAAAAGCGAGAGCCGACTACCTAGAGCACCCGTACAGGCCGAACACACAACATTCCCGCCCCCACGACAGTGGCCATGATTAAACGTTCCAATCAGCAACTCGAAAACCGGCGGAAAATTCCACTCCATTGCTGGAGCACTACCATTCCACCAATGGAGATTCTTGGCGCCAATTTCTGCGCTGATTTTTGCTACGTCACGGAGCTATGCCCTGAGCAAGCCAATCACAGTTACTATTTTGCAGAAAGCGCGGGAATTTTCCCGCCACAACTGCCTGGGTACACAAGTCATTCCCACGCCTCGCTGGTAGCCCGCCAGAAAGTGTTTCTGCGAAGTAACGGAACCTCTAGCCCAGCCGCTACTTCAGGCCCCGGCGGGCGTATCTCTTGACAATGTCGGCGTCTGGAAAGCATTCACTCGACTGCCTCCCACCCATCGGCTTAACCCTCTCGAGATCAGTAGCTCCCGCCTCTCACCGGACCACCTGGGTGACGAGAAACGCTGCGTGGGAAGTCCGCGTTTGAAAGAATAGCAACTTTCCACCGCATGCAATTAGAGAGGAGAATCGTAAGATAGAAATATGAGAGGGGGCTCATGCCACCTCTCAAATACAAGGAGCGAAGGGCTATTTACAATTTGTACAGAAACCAGATGCCAGTTATAAGAGTCGAGGGGCATGAAAGGGAAGCAGTGGTCAGGAAGGGAGTGAGACAGGATTGTAGCCTATCCTCAATAGCAAGCAGTAAAGGAAAGAAAAGTTCGGAGTAGGTATTAAAATCCATGGAGAAGAAATAAAAACTTTGAGGTTGCCGATGACACTGTAATTCTGTCAGAGACAGCAAAGGACTTCGAAGAGCAGTTGAACGGAATCGACAGTGTCTTGAACTTGAAAGGAGGTTATGAGATGAACATCAACAAAAGCAAAACGAAGATAATTAAATGTAGTCGAATTAAGTTGGGTGATGCTGAGGGAATTAGATTAGGAAATGAGACACTTAAAGTAGTAAAGGAGTTTTGCTGTTTGGGGAGCAAAATAACTGATGATGGTCGAAGTAGAGAGGATATACAATGCAGACTGGCAATGGCAAGGAAAGCGTTTCTGAAGAAGAGAAATTTGTTAACATCGAGTATAGATTTAAATGTCAAGAAGTCGTTTCTAAAAGTATTTATATGGAGTGTAGCCATGTATGGAAGTGAAACATGGACGATAAATAGTTTGGACAAGAAGAGAATAGAAGCTTTCGAAATGTGTTGCTACAGAAGAATGCTGAAGATTAGATGGGTAGATCACATAACTAATGAGGAGGTATTGAATAGAATTGGGGAGAAGAAGGGTTTGTGGCACAACTTGACAAGACGTAGGGACCAATTGGTAGGACATGTTCTGAGGCATCAAGGGATCACAAATTTGGCATTGGAGGGCAGCGTGAAGGGTAAAAATCGTAGAGGGAGACCAAGAGATGAATACACTAAGCAGATTCAGAAGGATGTAGGTTGCAGTAAGTACTAGGAGATGAAGAAGCTTGCACAGGATAGAGTAGCATGGAGAGCTGCATCAAACCAGTCTCAGGACTGAAGGCAACAACAACAACAATTTAAAAATCATGTCTCTCGTACTTGACAAAAGCACACTTTAAAACAAACATGAAATAAAATATGGTTCATACTTGTGGATGGTATACTTAGCGTACAGTACATTATATGAACTGTAATACTAGCTGAAAGGTCCGGATTATTCTCGTATATAGGTACATAAGCTGTAATAGCTTCTCCTCCTACCCCTACCGTTACATTCGCGCGTCCTCTATATGTGACCTTAAAGCAGACTAGCAACGGCAAGCCGTTAGAAAAACAGGCATATAAAATTTGAAAGTAATTTAACGACAATTCTATAACACGTAATGAATTTGATTAGCGTGGTCTGGTTTCCGTGGTTTGAGAAAGTCGGTGCTGGAGCGCCTCGTGGTCTTCGTTGGCAGCTCTAGCTTGAGGGAGGACTGCAGGATTCGGTGGTCGGCCGTCGTTAGAGACTGAAGCTGGACTTAATTCTTTTGAGCGGTAGCACAGTCGCACCGTTTCTACACTTACAAAATTCACGGGGATAGAAATTGAACAGCCTCGTCGACTTAGTCATTGCACATTGCATTTGAGCGTTGTGTTTGTCTCGCTACTGAGTGACATTGATTTGGCGTGAGTGACTGTGTATCGTGATGACCTTTTACCAATAGTGGTGAGTATTGCAGAGGAAATTGCATCGTGCTATTTGGACGGGATTTGGACTTCAATTTTACAACTTGGTTAGCTGAATATATAGGGGACTCTGCCAATTAGTTCGCTATTTTACGCAACATAAACTGCACTTGCTCCAGCTGCCAACATGAGTAACGTAGAAGTAGACATCCTCGGAGCAATGAAGCAACTTAAATCACTTAATAAAAGCAAGTCATCTTGCCCAGCCTGTAAATCAATTAGGTGCCTGTCGGAGTATGCTGATGCAATAGCTCCATACTTAACAATCATATACAACCGTTCGCTCGACGAAAGATCCGTACCCAAAGGCTGGAAAGTTGCATAGGTCACACCAATGTCTAAGAAAGGTAGTAAGAGTAATCCACTAAATTACAAGCCCATATCATTAACGTCGATATGCAGCACGATTTTGGAACATAGATTGTGTTCGAATATTATGAATTACCTCGAAGAAAACGGTCTATTGACACACATTCAACACGGATTTAGCAAACATCGTTCTTCTGAAACGCAACGAGCTCCTTACTCGCACGAAGTGTTGACTGCTATTGATAAGGGATTTCAAATTGATTCCGTATTTCTGGATTTCCGGAAGGCTTTTGACACTGTATGACACAAGTGGCTTGTAGTGGAACTGTGTGCTAATCGTATCAGTTATATGACTGGATTCGTGATTTCCTGTCAGAGAGGTAACAGTTCGTAGTAATTGTCGGAAAGTCATCGAGTAAAACAGAAACGATTTCTGGCGTTCCCCAAAGTAGTGTTATAGGCTCTTTGGTGTTCCTCTCATATAAACGATTTGGGAGACAATCGGAGCAGCCGTCTTAGGTTGTTTGCAGATGACGCTATCGTTTATCGACTAGTAAAGTCATCAGAAGATCAAAACAAATTGCAAAATGATTTAGAAAAGCTATCTGAATGGTTCGAAAATTTTCAATTGATCCTAAGTAACGAAAAGTGTGAGGACATCCACATGAGTGCTAAAAGGAATCCGTTAAACTTCCGTTACAGTGTTACACGATAAAGCAGTCAAATCTAAATGCTGTAAACTCAACTAAATACCTAGAAACTACAATTACGAAAAATTCAAATTGGAAGGAACACATAGAACATGTTATAGGGAAGGCTGACCAAAGACTGCGTTTTATTTGCAGGACTGTAAGAAAATGTAACAGATCGATTAAGGAAACTGCCTGCACTACGCTTGTCCGTCCTCTTTTAGAATACTGCTGCGCGGTGTGGGATCCTTACCAGATAGGATTTACGGATGACATTTCAAAAGTTCAAGGAAGGGCAGCACGTTTTTTACTATCGCGAAATAGGGGAGAGGGTGTCACTGAAACGATACATGATTTGGGATGGACATCATTAAAGCAAAGCCGTTTTTCGTAGCAAAGGAATCTTCTCACGAAATTCCAATCACCTACTTTCTCCTCCGAATGCGAAAAATTTCTTCGACGCCGTCCTACATGGGGAGAAACGATCACCATGATAAAGTAAGGGAAATCAGAGCTCGTACTGAAAGATATGGGTGTTCGTTCTTTCCGCGCGCTATACGAGATTGGAATAATAGAGAATTCTGAAGGTGGTTCGATGAACCCTCTGCCAGGCACTTAAATATTATTTGCAGAGTATCCATGTAGATGTAGATTTTTTTATTCAACTTGTGGGGAAAAGACAAGCTCTTAATTACCTTTTGTAAAGCCATCATTGCGTCTGATTGAGTTTTACTGTCAATATTGCACTCAGTTTTTAAATAACATTCGGCATCACGTTGACTACACTATCTAATCTTCTGTTCCATTGATTTCCGCAATTTTAATTAATTATTTTCATCAGTTACTTGCTTATGTGTATCATTGCAAGACTTTGGTTACGTGTGTTCGGCTTTCTCCTGTAAAACCTAACGATTAACAGCACGTGCTGTTACTAGGGTAAAAATAAGCGTAGTGGCCTTCTCCCACCCCTCTGAAACAGAGCCAGTCGAGTCAACAAGGCAGCGTCCACTCGCAATCTCATTTGAAATAAATTTCTGCACTGATAGGGTTAGTTGCAGTGACTAGCTCCTACATCCTACATGCCTTAAACTAATGACATGGCTGCTATAAACACATATTCACTGTATAGTTTTTGTGTGAAATTTAAGAGCGTGGTTAGCCGTCTTCAAATCCCAGCTGTACCACTAGAGCAGCGTCCCTTTGACACAATGCGGTGTAAGACACCGACTCGGAGATCGCAGATTTCAAATGGGGAAAAGGATATTTTCAACGCAGTACACGACCTCCGCAGAAGGGCCACGTTGCTGGGTCAAGTGAGACTGAAGACATGGAGTGCTCTACATTTTCGGCAGACCTGCATCACAGACATCAGCGTGGGGTGCTACGGGGAAACGTGTATTTCCAGCTTCGTCACATGTGCATACCAAAATGGTATCTACGAACAGAGACAGCGACATTAACTGAACTGGAGGAGGTTACATTATTGAACTACAGGAGGTTTGGTCGTCCTCCCAGGCAAACGCCCAGCAACCAGGTGCGGAACCAAGCTTCGGTTCTGGAGCGGGGTTGTCATAGTTTGGTATTGTCTCTCCCACCCCATGACATTACGTGCGGCCACCCACACTCTTAATATGCCACAGATGGTGTTAAATTCAAAGGTATAGGATAGGAATATAAGCCTCCCCAGATGTTTTGTTCAGCCAATGTCTCTCCGCATCCCAACAGATCATGTAACAATTAAAACACAAATTGAGACTAGTATAAGATGAGGATGCAGACAACATAGTAAAGCAGATATGGATGGCGTTACAGATGTGCGCGTCATGTTACATTCGTTAGTGTATGTTCTCTTTTCTAGCTCTGGGCTTTTTTAAACTTCTTATTACGCAAAACACAATGTATTTCATTTTTATTTACTCAGACAAGTTTCAACGCGTGTGTGTCACCTTCTGTGGGTCCCTGTCTTGAATTTCTTGTAAAGCTTCATAGGAAATGTTTGGTATGGCTTTGAGAGAAGTAACTTGCTCGGGTTGGAAGCTCCTGTTGACGATTCTACCAGTGACATGCCAAGCATTTTGCAAGATCGTCTTGTGGTAGTAAACCCCCATAAAATTTCTCAGTACAGCTACGAGCCCGTAGAAAGTGATACAGGTGACCTACAGCACAAATGGGCACACCTTTCCACTCGAGACCCCAAAAGTTAAGTTAACGCTTTCTTGGATTACCTTAATGAATGTGATTTCCTCCAATCTGCTTTCTACAGATCTTTCATTGATGTTGTCCCTTAAAACAGTTCTTGTACCTGTATTGGATTTGTTTAAAGGTGTAAACAGACTATCTGTGCCTGTAAACTGGGAGTTCAGGTAGCGACTTTAGTTTAAATATGTCCTGGGATGCCATTACGAAACGTTTGTTAGAGAACACTGTAAAATGATTTACGACTAAATAGCTGGAACATTACAACAAAGAGTTACTAAAAACCGAGAGCATGGTTAAGACAACTACTATAGAGGACAGTTTCAGTTACATCGTACTGTCCATTAACGAGACTGGTGTGCAGCATTAATCTCGTGGGTACTTTTTAGAAAATCGTAGCTATTCATATATGATTGGCAACTGAATAATCGTCATTCGTGTTCAGCTTTAACAGGTTTACTGCAGAGTGGTATTGTAGTATCAAAGACAACAGGATGCCAAAGATGTTCTCTAATAATTAATATTTGTTAAAGGAGATTCTCAATTTCAGGCCTAGCCGTAACGATGGTAGGCAATGAAAACCTCATAACTCCATTTTGCTAAATTTTGCACGAGAAGCAGAAACAATTTCTTAAAAAAATATACAAAATGATACAGATGACTTTTCTACGTGTGTACACTATGCGAGTATAACAGAAGCGTAGTTACTGGCAGATTACAGAAATCCATGCACTTGTAAATCTCCTTTTGCAAGCGGGATTACTGAGTACTGGAATTACGAGGTTTTTCACAGGCAAATGGAATTATGAGGTTTTGATTGCCTGCCATCGGTATGTAATTCCCCTTCGTATAAATCGTCAAGCAAGATTCTTTCTCATGGCTCGTTAATATCTCTGCACTCCGATGAAACATTATTGCGCCATATAGTCCCTCCGTTACTGATGTCTGCGTGAGAAACAGCTCCTCTCTCACTACAACTGTATTCTGAGTGCGGCTTAAGGGAGTGACTTACTTCTGCTAGATGCAGCGTACCGATAAAATTTAAAATTTAGGAAATAAAATACTGTCCAAAATAAGAGGAATCTCAGAATTTCCCACGAAGCTTTACAACAAATTCAAGATCGAAACCCACAGAATGTGATACATAAGTGTTGAAACATGTCTGAGGAAATAAAAGAGAAATACATTGTGTTTTGCAGAAGGCCGAGTTTAGAACAGCCTAAATTTATTTCGTAAACATAAAAAGCCTCAACAGGAACTTCCAGTGTATGCAAGATGATTCTCTCAAAGCTATCTCAAGCGTTTCCAACAAATCTCTACAGTAAATTCAAGATAGAGACCCACAAAAAATGACACACAGATGGCGAAACATCTCTGGGTAAGTAAAAAAGAAATACATTTCTTCGCATAACACAGAGTTTTAAAAATAACAAGTCTAATTCTCCAACACGAAAAAAAATCGTCAACAAGAGCATTTCAACACGATCATTATGAAACTTCCTGGCAGATTAAAACTGTGTGCCGGACCGAGACTCGAACTCGGGGACTTTGCCTTTCGCGGGCAAGTGCTCTACCAACTGAGCTACTCAAGCACGACTCATGCCTTGTCCTCACAGCTTTACTTCTGCCAGTACCTCGTCTCCCACCTTCCAAACTTTACAGAAGCTCTCCTGCGAACCTTGCAGAACTAGCACTCCTGAAGAAAGGATATTACGGAGACATGGCTTAACCACAGCCTGGGGGATGTTTCCAGAATGAGATTTCCACTCTGCAGCAGAGTGTGCGCTGATATGAAACTGATATGGGTAGCTCAGTTGGTAGAGCACTTGCCCGCGAAAGGCAAAGGTCCCGAGTTCGAGTCTCGGTGCGGCACACAGTTTTAATCTGCCAGGAAGTTTCATATCAGCGCACACTCCGCTGCAGGGTGAAAATCTCATTCTGGAAACATCCCCCAGGCTGTGGTTAAGCCATGTATCCGCAATATCCTTTCTTCAAGAGTGCTAGTTCTGCAAGGTTCGCAGGAGAGCTTCTGTAAAGTTTGGAAGGTAGGAGACAAGGTACTGGCAGAAGTAAAGCTGTGAGGACGAGGCATGAGTCCTGCTTGAGTAGCTCAGTTGGTAGAGCACTTGCCCGCGAAAGGAAAAGGTCCCGAGTTCGAGTCTCGGTGCGGCACACAGTTTTAATCTGCCAGGAAGTTTCATATCAGCGCACACTCCGCTGCAGAGTGAAAATCTCATTCTGGGAAGATCATTATGATTCTGTAGAGCCACGCAAAACATTTTCCTGGAAGCTCTGCAACAAATTCAAGATCGACACCCACAGATAACGAACAAAGTAAGAGCATATGGACTCTCAGACCAATTGTGTGATTGGATTGAAGAGTTCCTAGATAACAGAACGCAGAATGTCATTCTCAATGGGGATAAGTCTTCCAAAGTAAGGGCGATTTCAGGTGTGCCGCAGGGGAGTGTCGTGGGACCGTTGCTATTCACAATATACATAAATGACCTTGTGGATAACATCGGAAGTTCACTGAGGCTTTTTGCGGATGATGCTGTAGTATATCGAGAGGTTGTAACAATGGAAAATTGTACTGAAATGCAGGAAGATCTGCAACGAATTGACGCATGGTGCAGGGAATGGCAATTGAATCTCAATGTAGACAAGTGTAATGTGCTGCGAATACATAGAAAGAAAGGTCCTTTATCATTTAGCTACAATACAGTACGTTAGCAACTGGAAGCAGTTAATTCCATAAATTATCTGGGAGTACGCATTAGGAGTGATTTAAAATAGAATGATCATATAAAGTTGATCGTCGGTAAAGCAGATGCCAGACTGAGATTCATTGGAAGAATACTAAGGAAATGCAATCCGAAAACAAAGGAAGTAGGTTACAGTACACTTGCTCGCCCACTGCCTGAATATTGCTCACCGGTGTGGGGTCCGTACCAGATGGGGTTGATAGAACACATAGAGAAGATCCAACGGAGAGCAGCGCTCTTCGTTACAGGATCATTTAGTAGTCGTGAAATGGTGAAGGAGATGAGAGATAAACTTCAGTGGAAGACTCTGCAAGAGAGACGCTCAGTATCTCGGTACGGGCTTTTGTTGAAGTTTCGAGAACATACCTTCAGCGAGGAGTCAAGCAGTATATTGCTCCCTCCTACGTATATCTAGCGAAGAGACCGTGAGGATAAAATCAGAGAGATTAGTGCCCACACAGAGGCATACCGACAATCTTTTTTTCCACAAACAATAAGAGACTGGAATAGCAGGGAGAACCGATAGAGGTACCTGACGGTGGCTTGCGTCTAAACATCTCTGGGTAAGTAAAAAAGAAACACGTAGTTTAAAATAACCCAAATTTATTTCGCAAACATGAAAAAAATGTAGAAATCCTACACACAGAGAGAAGGGGTGCAAAGGTTACTCAGTTAGAAATACTAAAATTAAGAAACAGATGTGTGTACGTGTTGATACATGCTAGTCTATTTCAGCACTGACAAGTTTCATATTTTATAGCCACAATATACTTTACTTCATTTGGTTAGAGTTTAATTGAGGATAGTTGATGTATGCTTATGTCTGTAGAAAGCGTTATTCAGTGGTTGTGGAGATTAGAACGTCAATTAACATACTACTTCTGTATCTGTGTACTGGTAGTTGTATACAAATATTTCTGTACCTTTCGTGAATGGTGAATAGCAGGCCGAGAAACCACCTGTGAATCTTGTTTTCGATAGCGCATTGAAGTCCTATGTATCACTCAGGAGCGACGACTACCCTTTCGGCTTAGGGACCAGGTACCGCGGGGGCTGGTGCGGCTGAATGGCCACCAGCTCCCGGCATCGTCTGAGTCTTACGCGTCGCCTATGGTGAAACTACTAAGAGCAGTTTCCGTTCGGTATTTCGCACTAGGTGTGCTCCGGGAGACTTCACAGGACGTCGGATAATCGGACCGCAGAACACTTGAGTTCCGCCGACTCGCCGAGCTTAGCGAAGCAGCGCAGCCAGGGGTAACTGTTTGACGAAATAAGTTTTTTTTTTCAAGTAGGAAAGTCCTTACTTCAAGCGAGTGGCGTGAGATTGGGACGAACCCTGGAGAGCCTTGAGAAACAGTGTGGTCCAAGTCATCACACGGGGCAGCCTGGCCAGTTAGTTGAAAATTTAGAACGAGACTCTTCACTGGTTATAACAAAGGGGAGGAGCTGAGCGCTGTCTTCCAGGTAGTCCAAAACGTGGAGCCAGCAGACTGGCTGGAGACAACTTGGTAGCAGAGGGGGGACATCAGGAAGGCTTGTTCAGAACTGAGTCCTTCCATAGGTTAACATTACAAACTCGGAATATTGTTTGTTTACTTACGACCACTCTATTTGGTGGAGTTTTGTAAAATCGCCTTATTAGTGCACAGGAAAGCGTACAGATCCAGAAGTGAGAATTAGTCTGGAGAACTTCTTCTCCGGTCGCTGGACAATACAGACTTCTCCCCAGCACACGGACTTCCGAGACAGCAACATTTAGCAGCAGATGATGAATTCTGCTCAGCGATGTGCGGAGTTTGGTGAGATGACGCATGCTGAGGGCAAATGGCTGACTCAGAAGTTACTGGTAGGCACAATGTTAGAAATGAGCAATGGTTTCGGTCTTGTTATTTCATGGAGAGTTTGTGTCATCATTCAGTTTATTTATTGATGTAATAAGCATGCATTAAATAATCTTTCTTTCATTGTAATCATGCAATCAATGAGCAGCTTCAGCGAGTTCGTATTTGTACAGACGATTTGTGAGACTATAACCTCTCCCTTTTATGCCTGTCTTTCCCAAGATTTAATGATCATTCGTGTTAAACAGTGTTTCAGCCCATGTAGTTCCCATTTCTGATTTTCATTCAGATCATACGATTAAATTCTTTTTATTGTTTGCTAACTACAATTTGTAATAAATTAATTTGATTTGGATACTGTTTTATTTGGTAATTACATGACCTACTTGATACAAATCAAATTTGTTGTTAGATGGCTAACTCAAGTCTTATGTTTCATTAGGGCACCCATTTTGAAGCAGTTTTATCCTTTGTGCACAATTCAGTCCTCTCACATGAGCCTACGGAATTTTAGAATGCGTAGCACAACTGATCAACAGTAGTATGTCCACATTTAGTAATAATGAGCTAACTCAGTTTAATTACTATGCACTAATTGTATTTGTATTGTACTGTATTGTATTAAACCGGGGAGCTAGAAACGACGGAGAGGTTCCGGTCCGCCATAGCCCTCATTGATTCACAACCCCACAACAGGCCACAGCACTCCATGCACCCCACCGCCGCCCCACACCTATACCGAATGCCGGGTTATTGTGCGGTTCGGCCCCCCCGTGTGAAGCCCCTCCCCCCCTCCCTCCCCCCAGTGCCCCGGGAACATCCCTGCATTCACCGAGGTAGATGGAAAACCGCCTTAAAAAACATCCACAGGCTGGCTAGCACACCGACCTCGACATTACTCCGCATGGCAGATTCGTGCTGGGGACCGGCACGCCTTCCCGCTCGGGAAGCAGCGTGTTAGACCGCGCGGCTAGCTGGGTGGGCATTAATTCTACAGTCTGGAACCACGCGACCGCTGCGGTCGCAGGTTCCAATCCTGCCTTGGGCATGGATGTGTGTGATGTCCTTAGGTTAGTTAGGTTTAAGTAGTTCTAAGTTCTAGGGGACTGATGACCTCAGATGTTAAGTCCCATAGTGCTCAGAGCCATTAATTCTACTTGATGTAGTACGATTAAAATTACTTGTGATTGAGAGCTTGTAGTGACGATGGGCAGTGTAGTCAGTGGACAGCCAGCTATGCTTCGTCAAGGTGTTGTCAAACAGACAACGCAGTGAGCTCGGTGCTCGAGAAAGAACTGCGATTGGATGGCAGTTAGCCCCTACCACTCTACCTGTTGAAATGTCGATCAAAAAGGAATTTTAATCGGGCTATAGCTACAGCCTTAGAAATGAAAATTCTTCCAGAAATTAAGATCTGCTGATATATCGAAATTCTCTCGAAACGTAGCCAGTCTTAACCCTATGGTCACTCTAAAAACGAAGTCTTCTTGTCATCGCTGTTTTTGAAAAACTAAACTTTATTGGAAGTTAAAATTTCTAAAATGAAAATACTTTCTGGGAGTTGGAAGGAAGGCATTTGCTGATAAGGTTCCGAAAACTAAAACTTTTTTCGAAACTGAAGCTTTTCTTGGTCTCCTATCTGCATATTGACCAATAGTAACTATCGTGAATCCTGCTGCACATAAAATTCACTAATGCAGGCCGATGTGACCGAGCGGTTCTAGGCTCTTCAGTCTGGAACCGCGCTGCTGCTACGGTCGCAGGTTCGAATCCTGCCTCAGACATGAATGTGTGTGATGTCCTTAGGTTACTTAGGTTTAAGTAGTTCTAAGTCTAAGGGACTGATGACCTCAGATGTTTAGTCCCATAGTGCTTAGAGTCATTTGAACCATCAAAATTCACCATTCGGAGAAAATATGTATACACAACTATTACATTCTTATTTAAATATGTTTTCATAACATCTGTTCTAAATTAGTTGTTTATATAGTGATGTAAGCAGGACTAACTCATCTTCAGCTATATTATCAGTTATATTTGGTCAAGGAGGAAATGAAATATATTTAAAGATTCCAAGTAGATGTAAAGTACAGATTTAGATGTACAGGCGTGCAAGTGTTCTTTTACTACGATTAGGTTTTGAACAGTAATGTAGTAGCGGTACACACCAAGACTGTGCCTGTGTCATTGTATGAGCAGTTTCATCAGCTTGTGACTCACCGATTTTGTGTCTGATTTCACACCGATGTAATATTTTAAAGAATGACAACGCGCGGCCGCATCGATTTGCGCAAGTAGAGGAGCTCTTGGGACGAGAGGATATTCGGCTAGTGGACTGGCCTGCCTGTTCCCCCCACTTAAATCGAGGATGTGTGGGCTGCGTTGGGCAGGTGTGCTGCAGCGCGTCCACATGCGCCAACGACCATCCAGCAGTTCTCAATCTCCCTGGTGGACAAATGGAACTTTCCAACACAAGAACCCCCTACCAACCTTTTAGCCACCATGGGAGCACGTTAGAGAGTATGAATTGCCGTCCGTAGTGATCACACACCCTATTTATAGCTCTATCTCGCCTTGTTTAATGCCCAGGGGACCATCATAAACCGCAATGACTTGACTGTAATTATTGTCTTCGAATAAAACTATTTCTGTGCCTCTCATATCGTATTTTACAGTTACCTTCTGTACCATACTGTAGCAACTATTTCTATATATTACCCAAGTTGCATTTGAGCTATATTATTTGGCAGTGGCACATCATGTGAAAGTTATTTTCGTCCTTAAATTTTGCACACCAGTGTATTTTGTAAAGGAGGAAAGGAAATATTTTTAAAGGTACCATGTACATGGAGATTAGTGATATACACGTACGAGTTACACGGGTTCCTTGATTACGCTTGGCTTTTGAACAGTAATCTAGTGGAGGTACATTCCGTCAGTGTGTCTGTGCAAAGGTATGGGCGGCCAGCTTGCGACATGGTGTCAGAGATGGATACTGTGCCAGACGTTCTTATAATGAGCGCTTAACAAACTGACGCCCTTGGCAAGGGAGATGTCCAGATAAGGAGAATGGTGACAGGAACGTGACGAGCGGCTCCTGACGAAGTTAGAGACAGTAATAATGGCGGAAGCGGTGCCGGCGCCAGAGTGACGCCGCGCCGGGGTGACGTCACAGGCACGGTTGGCGGTGAGCCAACCGCTCGCTACCTGCCGCCTGCCTCTCGCCGCAATCGAACGTACTGTTCCGAGGGACAAAGCAACGCGTAGGCCTCGCATTCGCATTACAGATGTCGAATTCATATCTGCCTGGTGGATAACAACACGCGCTGCTGGCCAATAAATTTGCAACACTATGAAGGCACACAACAAATGTCAAATCGGCAGGAGGCGTGCTACATGCTTGGAAATGCAAATGGTAAGCATTTCATCTACATATACACTCATACTCCGCAAACCACCGCACGGTGCGTGGCGGAGGGTACGTCGCACCACTAATAATCATTCCCCTTTCTGTTCCACTCGCAAATAGAACGATGGAAAAACGACTATCAACATGCCTCCGCATGAGTAGTAATTTCTCGCATTTTATGTTCGTGGCACTTACGCGAAATGAACCTTGGCGGTAGTACGATCGATCCGCATTCGGCTTCAAATGCTAGTCATTTAAATTTTCCGAAATACGTTCCACGAAAATAACGTCGCCTTCTCTACAGGGATTCCCATTTCTGTTCCTGAAGCATCACCCTAATACTTGCCAACAGTAACAAGTCTAGCAGCTGACCTGTGAGTTGCTTCGATGTTGACCTTTAATACGACCTTCTGGGGACGCCAAACACTCGAGGAGTACTCAAGAATGGGTCGCATTAGTGTTCTACGCGGAAGCACGAAAGAAACTGGTATACGCATGCGTATCGAAATACAGAGTTATGTAAACAGGCAGGATACGGCGCTGAGGTCGGCAACACTTAGATCGGTTACTGGTGTTACAATGGCAGGTTATCAAGATTTAAGTGAGTTTGAACGCGGTGTTATAGTCGGCGCACGAGCGATGGGACACAGCGTCTCTGAGGTAACGACGAAGTGGGGATTTTCCTGTCACTTAGCCAAACACGTCTTTAACTGTGATGACCAGTTACGGCTCACTGAGACACATAGATTCACAGGGACAAATGAGCGTCGCAGACAGCGTCCCAGAATGACCCAGAGAGCTAAAGCACTATGAAGAATCGCTTCTCGAGTTTTGGCAAGATCAATGTGTAGTCTTTTTATTCAACGTCAGCACTTTATTTAACACAATACAGAGTTAAGTCACCAACAAGTGATACAACTTCACAGCAACCATGTGCTTTACACCAAAAATATACAGCCCCATCATCATCTACCTTCATGTGGCCACGAGTACATGTAAACAGAGCTTGCGCAGGAACTAAATAAGAACTACTACCACCTACTACTTCACAAAAGTAAAAAGTACGATAACTCTCAAGGCCACCGTAATTACGTATGCCTGCACATCCAGCAAACACAACACTTAAATATCCGTTATGGTTACCAGGTGGCGTAGCACCAGCCTGACTTACAGCAAAATCAAATCTACGCCCGAAAACCACACATGGTCCATCAATAAAAACATGGGAAGCGATGCCTTTAACTTTAACTTTATTCTTCGCTGTGATAACAGCAGTCTTCAATTCCACGTTGTGTATAACCTTATATATCAGGAATCTGGTAAAACACCAAATCTCCGACATCGCTGCAGCCGGAAAAAGATCCTGAAATAACGGGACCAACGACGACTGAAGAGAATCTTTCAGAGTGACAGAAATGCAGCCCTTCCACAAATTGCTGCAGATTTCAATGCTAGGCCATCAAAAAGTGTCAGTGTGCAAACCATTCAAAGAAACACCATCAATAGGGGCTTTTGATGCCGAAGGCCCATTCCTGAACCCTTGATGACTGCATGACACAAAACTTTACGACTCGCCTGGGAACGTCAACACCGACATTGGACTGTTGATGACTGGAAACATGTTGCCTGGTCGGACGAGGCTCTTTTCAAATTGTATCGAATGGAGGGATGTGTATGGGTATGGAGATAATCTCACGAATCCACGGACTCTGTATGTCAGCAGAGGACTGTTCAGTCTCACGCTGGTCGGGATCCCACGATTGTCCTTCGAATATGGAACCGATGGGTTCAGGAGGACTCGGCTCACAGCCATGAAGAATTTCAGAGGCCACGCATCAGTAGCGTTCGAGAGGACAGACGTATTTATTGCTCGGTTCTGCGGGATGGTTCCGTTACGTCGCGAACCCTGAATCAGGAAATAGGCTTGTTTACGGCAAGACAAGTTCAAAAATGGTTCAAATGGCTCTGAGCACTATGGGACTTAACTTCTGAGGTCATCAGTCCCCCAGAACTTAGAAATACTTAGACCTAACTAACCTAAGGACATCACACACATCAATGCCCGAGGCAGGATTCGAACCTGCGACTGTAGCAGTCGCGCGGTTCCAGACTGTAGCGCCTAGAACCGCTCGGCCACTCCGACCGGCAGGCAAGACAAGTATCCACATAGACAGTGCGACGAGTCAGGAACACCGCAGACGGTCCAGACTGTATACCAGTACGGTTTCTTTCAGAGTATGCTGACACAATAGCTCCATACTTAGCAGTCATGTACAACCACTCGCCCGTCGATAGGTCCTTACCTAAGAACTGGAAAATTGCACAAGTCACAACAATACCCAAGAAAGGAAATAGGAATAATCCGCTGATTTACAGATCCATATCGCTAACGTCGATGTGCAATAGGATTTTGGAATAGATACTACGTTCGAACGTAATGAATTTTCAGGTTCCCAGAAGACTTCTGATACCGTTCCTCAAAAGCAATTTTTAATCAAATTGTGTGTTTATGAACTATGGCCTCAGTTGTGTGAGTGGATTCGTGATTTCCTGTCAGAAAGGTGTAATTGACGGAAAGTCATCGAGTAAAACACAAGTAACGTCTGGCGATCCCCAAGGAAGTGATACAGGCCCTCTGCCTATTCCTCCTCTACAAAAAAGACTTAGGTGATGATCTGGGTTCCGCTCTTAGATTGTTTGCAGATGATGCTGTAATTTAGCGTCTTGTAAAATCATCAGATGATAAAAACCTGTTGTAAAATGATTAGAAAAGATATACATATGGTCAAAAAAGTGGCAATTGATTCTAAATAATGAAAAATGTTAAGTCATCCACTTGAGTAATGAAAGGAACGGCCAAATTTCGGTTACAACTGGACGAATCACATAGATAATGTTGTGGAGAAAACGAACCAAAGACTACGATTTATTGGCAGAGCACTCAGAAAATCCAACAGCTCTCTTAAAGAAACTGCTTGCTGTATGCTAGCAGGGGAGCTATGTTCCTTCTGCCGCAGTTTTAATTTATTCAAGACGGCAGCTGTGCCTGATTGAGTCCCCCCACCTCCTCTCCAAGGGGGGCGAGGTAGCTGCGACAACATCACACTAATGATGTCACCACCCCCACTACTCCCCCCTCATCCATTTTCTCTCATCTCCCTCATTTCCCCCACCCTCCTTTCCCCACTTCCCTGCCACAAACACTTGTGAATTGGTGGGAAAAAGACTCAGTAGCTGGAGAGGAAGGATGTAAGGTAATATATTTATTTATTTACATGTGGCCTGTTCTACAGCTGGTGTGAATAAAGCTGGAGAAGAAAGTGCTGTCTGTGGATTTGACAGGAAATGTATGCAATTGGTGAGATGTTGGTGTTGGGCAGGAGGGAGTTTAATGAGTGTATTACCTGTGAGCATACAGCTGAGGACTCCATCGACAGCTTCTTACACAAGGAAGGGAAGGAGGTGATAACAGATGAGCTTAGGGGGAATACTTATCAGCAAATATCGGTGATGCAGCAGAATAGACTGAGGATGCATTTCACAACTCACAGAGACTACTGCCTGTGCCGGAGCTGGTCTTTTTTTTTTTTTTTATGAGTTGTCAGTCCACAGTGCAGTAGAAAGCAGAGGTGTTCAGGTTGACCAGCTGCTGTGGCCGATCGGTTCTAGGCGCTGCAGACGCATGTTCGAAACCTGCTTCGAGCATGGATGCGTGTGATGTTTGTAGGTTAGGTAGGTTTAAGTAGTTATAAGTTCTAGGGGATTGATGACCTCAGATGTTAAGTCCCACAGTGCTCAGAGCCATTTGTACCATTTGCTCAGGTTGATGTATGGGGCTTGACTGAGCTTGTTGACACAGGACACTTGAAAATGATTTTGTTCCCCTTTCCTATCGCAGGTGTGTATATGTTCACCTTCTGTGTGCCCTAGTCCACAAGACCACGTGAAATTGGTAGGAAGCTGTAATACAGCCACTGCTGGAAGAATCGCCTCCTATTGATGTACAAGTCCAAAGCTACTGAGGAACTTGTACACAGGTACAAAACAAGAAGCGATGGAGCAGCAAACTATCCCTGAAGTGTAGGAAGATCAATATGCAAAATCACCATTAATGGAACATTTTTCACTGCTGTAATTACATATCGAAATTGTAAAAAAAAGACCATTCATAAACAATGAATCATAAATGAACACATGCACTGGAAATTGAGAAAAATCATTGTAATAACACAACAACCACAGAAACCGACCCCAAAAGATGTATTTAGGAGAGAGTGGCAGCAATTGCATATATGTTTACCTAGATGTGTGGCTATTGACTAAGCAGCTTAGAATCAGTCTTACCTCTTCTCCTACCACTCCTCATGGCCCCCCCCCCCCCCCCCATAAGTAGGGATACCGGTTTCCCACGTCTGTTCTAACCTATCAATGATGATACACAAAGAGATCCATCTGTTGGCACTGCTATACTGATTCTGGTCTGCACAAATTAGTCATAGGTGCCCAAAAGACTGAAGAACCGTATGCTTCGTGCAAGCAGTTAAACGTATATCTCGGAAAGACTGGCTCCCTTGGAACAATAACGAAATACCTGACTATTCATAATGGATGAAGAACTGAATGGTAAACAGCTTGCATGATTTAGAGCATTCTGGATACGAGGGCGCTGTCTGAAAGTGCTCCTCAGATAAGTAAAATCCGTCTCATACAGGACACACACTGAAATAACATGTCGCACGCAAATGAGATACACCTGGATCTTTATACTAGTCATGTAACTGTGGACCTATTTGCCTGTTCTGCCCATGACAGGTGGAAAGCAGTGTCCACTCGCCCTAGATTCTGCAACTGCATACTGTTACAAGCCATCATCACTTGAATTTATTCTACTAATTCAGGCAAACTATCTGGAAACTTTCTGGTATTTACTCTCCCTTGTTTAATAGGAAGAGAATAATAGTTTCTCGCCATCAACTCCACAGTTTGTAGGGCGGCCCTCCTTGCGACGACAACCATAAGAGAGTGAACGTATACAATAGCTTTACCTGCGTTTCCGGCAACGGAAGTTGATGTTCCGTTCCCAAAACATCGAGCAAACCGAAATCTAAAGCATGCATGCCAGGGCCAAAGGCTTTCCTCCTTCACGTTTACCAAAACCAGAAGGAAATCTCTATTTTGGCGCACTTCGTTTGCTTAAGTTGTAATGAAAGCCGCGCGGGATGGCCGAGCGGTTAGAGGCGTCATGTCACGGATTGCGCAGCCCCTCCCGCTGGAGGTTCGAGTCCTCCCTCGGGCATGGTTGTGTGTGTCGTTCTTGGAATAAGTTAGTTTAAGTAGTGTGTAAGTCTAGGGACCGATGAACTCAGCAGTTAGGTCCCTTAGGAATTCACACACATTTAGTAATGAAAAAGTGACGAAAGCTTATTATTGTATACAGTCACCTTTCAGTCCTTATTTGGTTCTTACGTGGTTTCTGCGAATCGCATTAAGCAATTACAGGGCAATTTTCTTCGAGAATTGATATAGCCGATTTCTTTCCACATTCTTCCCCAATGTCAGCTTGTACCCCAGATCCAGTGGCCTAATTATGCATCGCTCAGAACATGGTCGCAGATATTATGTGGCTGTGACTTTTATCACTAACTGTCAAAGTGTTATTGAATAATTCCAGTTATTTGTATTCGAAACCTTACATTTGTTAATGTCTCTGGTGAACTACTAAGTCGACGAAGTGTGTTTAGCCGCTGCAAATCTTTCTACATTTCGCAATAATTTTCCAGCGTCACAGCTACAAAAATGGTTCAAATGGCTCTGAGCACTGTGGCACTTAACTTCTGAGGTCATCAGTCGCCTAGAACTTAGAACTACTTGAACCTAACGAACCTAAGAACATCACACACATCCATGCCCGAGGCAGGATTCGAATCTGCGATCGTAGCCGTCGCGCGGTTCCAGACTCTAGCGCCTAGAACCGCTCGGCCACCCCGGCTGGCGTCACAGCTACCCCACATACGGAAGCACCGATTTCAAACAGCAAAATATAGCGTCCGATGTTACCAAGCAGGTTATTCATGTACTAGGTGAACCGCGTAACGGTTCCGGAGGTCGAAATGCAGTTTCTTGCAAACAATAGTACACGAAAGGACAAATAACTTCCTGCAACGGAATCATTTTAGTTTCCTGCACTACTGAAATTTATCGGAAAGAGTAGTTGTCTGAAACAGTGTTTGTTAAGAGTTTTAGTAAAATCTTCACAACAAGAACTACGTAATTTTCTATAAAAGTGTACCAAGGTCGGTGAAGGGGTCAACAGTATCTGGAGAGATAGAAAGAAATGGTCTTGGTGTCTACTAGTAATTTTTTCCTAAACTTTCATTTAAAACATTACCAAACGTGTGGCTTAACGTTGCTTTCCAAGAGAACAATTTAGGCGGTTTACCTTGTGTGTCGGGAACACTAATGGGCTTCAGCTGAAGTTGTTGTCACACATACATGTTAATATACAGAGTGAAGAAGAATTCGCACACTCTGATTTCGCAGCGCGATTCCTTACATACTAGCAATACAAAAATGCCTCTCACAATATTTCGTCCTTATATTTCCGGTAGTAAATGGACATTATACACTCCTGGAAATGGAAAAAAGAACACATTGACACCGGTGTGTCAGACCCACCATACTTGCTCCAGACACTGCGAGAGGGCTGTACAAGCAATGATCACACGCACGGCACAGCGGACACACCAGGAACCGCGGTGTTGGCCGTCAAATGGCGCTAGCTGCGCAGCATTTGTGCACCGCCGCCGTCAGTGTCAGCCACTTTGCCGTGGCATACGGAGCTCCATCGCAGTCTTTAACACTGGTAGCATGCCGCGACAGCGTGGACGTGAACCGTATGTGCAGTTGACGGACTTTGAGCGAGGGCGTATAGTGTGCATGCGGGAGGCCGAGTGGACGTACCGCCGAATTGCTCAACACGTGGGGCGTGAGGTCTCCACAGTACATCGATGTTGTCGCCAGTGGTCGGCGGAAGGTGCACGTGCCCGTCGACCTGGGACCGGACCGCAGCGACGCACGGATGCACGCCAAGACCGTAGGATCCTACGCAGTGCCGTAGGGGACCGCACCGCCACTTCCCAGCAAATTAGGGACACTGTTGCTCCTGGGGTATCGGCGAGGACCATTCGCAACCGTCTCCATGAAGCTGGGCTACGGTCCCGCACACCGTTAGGCCGTCTTCCGCTCACGCCCCAACATCGTGCAGCCCGCCTCCAGTGGTGCCGCGACAGGCGTGAATGGAGGGACGAATGGAGACGTGTCGTCTTCAGCGATGAGAGTCGCTTCTGCCTTGGTGCCAATGATGGTCGTGTGCGTGTTTGGCGCCGTGCAGGTGAGCGCCACAATTAGGACTGCATACGACAGAGGCACACAGGGCCAACACCCGGCATCATGGTGTGGGGAGCGATCTCCTACACTGGCCGTACACCACTGGTGATCGTCGAGGGGACACTGAATAGTGCACGGTACATCCAAACCGTCATCGAACCCATCGTTCTACCATCCCTAGACCGGCAAGGGAACTTGCTGTTCCAACAGGACAATGCACGTCCGCATGTATCCCGTGCCACCCAACGTGCTCTAGAAGGTGTAAGTCAACTACCCCGGCCAGCAAGATCTCTGGATCTGTCCCCCATTGACCATGTTTGGGACTGGATGAAGCGTCGTCTCACGCGGTCTGCACGTCCAGCACGAACCCTGGTCCAACTGAGGCGCCAGGTGGAAATGGCATGGCAAGCCGTTCCACAGGACTACATCCAGCATCTCTACGATCGTCTCCATGGGAGAATAGCAGCCTGCATTGCTGCGAAAGGTGGATATACACTGTACTAGTGCCGACATTGTGCACGCTCTGTTGCCTGTGTCTATGTGCCTGTGGTTCTGTCAGTGTGATCATGTGATGTATCTGACCCCAGGAATGTGTCAATAAAGTTTCCCCTTCCTGGGACAATGAATTCACGGTGTTCTTATTTCAATTTCCAGGAGTGTATATTGGAAATCCGGCAACACTGTAATCTGATTTTCTCCGCTCAGGGACTGGGTGTTGTGTTTTCCTAATCATCATCATTTCATCCCCATGGACGCGCAAGTCGCGGAAGTGGCGCCAAATCGAAAGACTTGCACCTGGGGAACCGTCTACCCGACGGGAGACCCTAGGGGGCAGGGGTCGCAACCTGAGGCCTGGCCACCATGTACCGTTCCCACCCTCCAAGAACCAAGGAAAGCATAGTGAACATGTAATAGAGGTACAATGGACATCAATGGTATATTTATTTATTTCTCTTTTCCTTAATTAACTTTAATACCACGAAGAACAGCAGGAAACCGACGTCGGGAGCAGGATGGCGCGGCACGACGTCAGACTCATTGAGGCAATAGATATATAGTTTTTCAGAGAAGCACATTCCGATGACGATAGAATATACCAGTTGTAAGTGTGGAAGAGGCAGGAATCAACTTCTCATAGAAGGTACACCCCAGCTGTGGGTGGGTAGGGTGGGATTAAGGAAGACAATACAAAGAGAATAAGGTAATGGGATTAATGTTTCGGATTGCGGACAACTGCACAATGGCGTTCATTAAGGAAATGCCAAAAATGAAGGACATTTATCTAGTGAAATACGTGCCCACGAATCCACTTCACAGGGTTTTCAGAGAAGCACATTCTGATGACTAGAGAATATACCGGTTGGAAGTGTGAAAGTGGCAGGAATCAACTTCTCATAGCAGGTACACCACATCACTGGGTGGGTGGGGTGGGGTTAAGAAAGACAATACAATGGGAGTAAGGTAATGGGAGAAATGTTTCGGACTGCGGACAGCTGCACAATGTACATGCACATGAATACTGACGTAACTCAGTTGGAGGAAAAAGTGGCGGAAGTAAACGAAGGGCGGTGGGACGTCCGAAAGCGGGATAGGTGCTGAGAGTGTGTGTGGAGCAAGGGCCTCCAGCAATATGGTGGAAAGGCACGTAGGAAAAAATTGGACATTGCGTTCGGAAAGAGGAGCAGTTCAGTAGGTATCTGAAGAGGAGACGTAAGGGTAATTAAGGTCAGCATCAGTCACACCAATAACCAGACATCTCTTGCCGATCAGCACACCAAGCAATGCTCGTTCGTGTCCAAAACATCGCAGGCGACACACAACGGGGTGTCTGCGAAGTGAATTCCTTGAAGGCCACGATGTACTTGCTTCCCATTAACAATAACGTACCATGCAGGCTGGACGTCAGTGTCAAGAAAGGAGCGCACACCGATAGCAAAACGGCACGCCAATCGTCGTGGGGATGCTTCCCCTCAACCACATTCGGTGACCTATGCTGCTGAAGGAAGCCATAGATCGCGTTCGTCGATGTCAAGTGCGCTGGCGTTATCGCAGTACGGACGTAGCTCAGTTGGAGGAAAAAGTGGCGGAAGTAAACGAAGGGTGGTGGGACGTCCGAAAGCGGGATAGGTGCTGAGAGTGCGTGTGGAGCAAGGGCCTCCAGCAATAGGGTGGAAAGGCACGTAGGAAAAAATTGGACATTTGTGGTAAGGTCTTATGGGACCAAACTGCTGAGGTCATCGGTCCCTAAGTTCAGAAATGCTAGTCTTCACAACTATAGCGGTCTGTGGAGCTTCAGTCTGGTGTTTACATCGTAAAATAGAAGCAACGGAAAGATACAGTATATGTCGAGATTCATTGCAATTTAACTCTTCGTATCGTTTCTTTTGTAAATCATTATTCGAAAACGTAGAAAAGGCAGAAATATAAGTACTCCACGTCCATAAAATCACTACAATGACGAGCGTTTCACATCTGTTTGAATGGTTGAGTGGAAGTCTGCCTTCGGCAATGGTGAGCCGAACGCTCCTTGTTTGCGTCTCGCCTATAGTGCTGATTGTGAGCGAGCGCGCGTTTGCATACTTGCTCGTAGCGACTTGTCTCAGTGTACGGCTTCATCGACCATCACGGCGTTTTCTTGCCGCCAAGCCACAACTGAATTAACTTTCCCTTTGGATAACAAACGATCGGCGGCGTATGATTTTTTTTTTAATGGCTCTGAGCACTATGGGTCTTAACATCTGAGGTCATCAGTGTCCTAGAACTTATAACTGCTTAAATCTAACTAACCTAAGGACATCACACACATCCATGCCCGAGGCAGGATTCGAACCTGCGACAGTAGCGGTCGCGCGGATCCAGACTGAAGCGCCTAGAACCGCTCGGCCACAACGGCCGGTGACGTATGAATTAGAACGGTTTATACGGGATTAAATGCGTCTCCTGCCGCAAGATGTTATCGGAATTCATTTTTCAATCCTCAGCACTACTGCGTACATAAACCTGGCGAATGACGAGTCTTGCGCCGACATTGTGCGGCGCCATGCTGACGATCTCAAGTTCCGATACTCTAATGGACATATAGGAGCTGTCGTGGTTAATCTCGCTGAGTTTCGCCTCCGAATGCTGATGGATTTCGAACTCCCGTTTGAGGTACCCTCGCACGTTGTGGTGGTGGCCTTTAAACCTTAAGGCAACGTAATCAGTCACGTTGCTGAAACGTGGAAGGCGTTCGAGACCTACAGTGTCCTTAATGGTGCCCGTTATATAAAAACTGAACTACGGAAACACGTGCCTTCTTTCTTGGTTATTGCCGGCTGCAGAGCTGTCGCCATGTACGTTAGCCAGCTGCCCACTTGTTTAGGTTATGGCCAGGACGTAGACAGGTTCAGAAGCCGATCGGAGATGTCACTCTTCCAGCGGCGCCCGCTGTGTTACCTCTATCTTACGCGTCGGCGGCGGCGCTGCCTATTGTGCCCCCTCTGAATCAGTCAGTACCGGCGTCGAGGCCTCTCGACGACGCGATGGACGTTAGACTGTCTCCCCTACACTGCTGCCGGAGGGAGTACAAACGAACGATAACCGTCAGCAGGCACAAGCTGTTTGTCCCGACCCCACGGTTGTTGATCGTGGAGCTGTACCAACCTCCGCTTCTCTGTCACATGTCACATGTCGGGCGCCCGCCATCCGACACCAAACAGCACCGGTCGCCGAGGAAACGGAAGAGACAACGCCGAACCCCTTCTGATGACTGCCTCCATCGGATGTGTGGACAGGGTGACGACCTTGCTACCGACGATGCGCTGTTCTCCGACGCCTGGCACCTGACCACGCGACGTCCTTCCCCGTCTCCGTCTTCAATCAGCATCCACCTCCGGACACCGACCCTCCCCCGCATGCATCTGAAGCGGTTGCCTTCCTTTCTGTGTCTGATGCTACCTATGCTCGCATCTCTGATAGTGCTCCACTGAGTCAGAGGGGTGAGACGTCTGTCTCCTGGGCGGACGACGTCGATGCTGAGGATGGACATTCTGAAGATGTACAGAGCGATGGACCTTCCTTAGTGGAGTCGGCTCCCTCTTTGTCAGATTGACGTGCCCCTCTATGGGGTCCTAATTGGGAGTTCCCTGTGCTTGCCTACATTACCGTGGTCTCCAGACACTCCTCTGGCTCAGTTCCTGGGGATGCAACGATAGAAGTGCTTGCTAACATCACTGAGGACGAAGTCCATGATGCTATCCAGGTGGGTTCAAGGAACAGATTACATCACCCTCACGGCGTCCCACTGGAGTTTTATCGGACATTTCCTCCCCTACTGGCGGCAGTATGGATGGAAATTTGTCGAGACTTCTTGTCACCTCCTGTGCCAATCCAAAACGGCTACCTCGACGATTTCCTCATTACCATCCACAACCCTCGGGGTACCTGACAGATACCCCATTACCGCCCGTTGAAGTTGCTCAACAGCTACACAAATATCTTTACCTGGCTGTTGGCTGGGCGGCTTCAATGGATCGCTCGGTACGTGGTTTCCCGTGATGAAACTTCTTTAGGAGCTGCCAATAACATCCTCACTGGCCTCTGTTGCTATCGGGACATAATCACTCTGGCTCATGCTTCTCACATGCCTGGACTTTTGGCAGCTCTTGACTTCAGCCAGGCGTTCTGTCGAGCCGATCACGACTTCCTGGAACGGGTGCTTCGCAATATGGAACACCATGATACTACCGTCGACGACATAGTACGTCTCTTTCGTGCCGTCTCACTCGTCCCACTGCACTGATTATGTAGACGACCTCTTCGTCGTGCTTTAAGTGCGGGGCATCCTGTGGACAGCGCTGCTCCTTTGCCTGTAGCTGATACTATCCAACTACGAGCTGAGCTCTTAGATCACCGTTTACGATCACACGATCTTCTACAACGGACACAATATGTAAATGTATATTTGGTGTCATGTATATCCCACGTGGCACAGACAGTTCCTATTCCACCATCATGGCCCGCCAGATGCTAGCGGCATTTCATTCATATGATAAGCACAACTTGCTTTTCAGGATCTGGTACGAGACCCTCACCTTTGCGCGCTGCAGGGGCGGTTAAGGTCTGTAACATGTGCCTGACAGAGCGATAGCTCTTTTCATCGGCTCTCACATGGGTTGCGGCCCCGTTGTCCTACGTGCCCGCAGGTTAGCCACGCTATCTGAGGCGTCTTGTCACGGTCCGCGCGGCTCCCCCCGTCGGAGGTTCGAATCCTCCCTCGGGCATGGGTGTGTGTGTTGTCCTTCGTGTAAGTTAGTTTAAGTTAGATTAAGTAGTGCGTAAGCTTAGGGACCGATGACCTCAGCAGTTTGGTCCCATAAGACCTTACCACAAATGTCCAATTTTTTCCTACGTGCCTTTCCACCCTATTGCTGGAGGCCCTTGCTCCACACGCACTCTCAGCACCTATCCCGCTTTCGGACGTCCCACCACCCTTCGTTTACTTCCGCCACTTTTTCCTCCAACTGAGCTACGTCCGTACTGCGATAACGCCAGCGCACTTGACATCGACGAACGCGATCTATGGCTTCCTTCAGCAGCATAGGTCACCGAATGTGGTTGAGGGGAAGCATCCCCACGACGATTGGCGTGCCGTTTTGCTATCGGTGTGCGCTCCTTTCTTGACACTGACGTCCAGCCTGCATGGTACGTTATTGTTAATGGGAAGCAAGTACATCGTGGCCTTCAAGGAATTCACTTCGCAGACACCCCGTTGTGTGTCGCCTGCGATGTTTTGGACACGAACGAGCATCGCTTGGTGTGCTGATCGGCAAGAGATGTCTGGTTATTGGTGTGACTGATGCTGACCTTAATTACCCTTACGTCTCCTCTTCAGATACCCACTGAACTGCTCCTCTTTCCGAAAGCAATTTATTTTTCACAACCGAAGACGACCCCTGTGAAGTGGACTCGTGGGCACGCATTTCACTACTTCTTTGCTGACAGCGAGATAAATGTCCTTCATTTTTGGCAATTCCTTAATGAACGCCATTGTGCAGTTGTCTGCAATCCGAAACATTTCTCCCATTACCTTATTCCCTTTGTATTGTCTTCCTTAACCCCACCCCACCCACCCACAGCTGGGGTGTACCTGCTATGAGAAGTTGATTCCTGCCTCTTCCACACTTACAACTGGTATATTCTCTAGTCATCGGAATGTGCTTCTCTGAAAAACTATATATCTATTGCCTCAATGAGTCTGACGTCGTGCCGCGCCATCCTCCTCCCGACGTCAGTTTCCTGCTGTTCTTCGTGGTATTAAAGTTAATTAAGGAAAAGAGAAATAAATAAATATACCATTGATGTTCATTGTACATCTACTACATGTTCACTATGCTTTCCTTGGGTCTTGGAGGGTCGGAACGGTACATGGTGGCCAGGCCTCAGGTTGCGACCCCTGCCCAATTTTCCCCCCACCCCTACATTTGGGCGCCAAGAAGGCTCCTATTGGAAAAAAGTATATAGGCTAAATGTAAATGTCGTGTGACTATTGCCTCCCGTCGGGTGGACGGTTCGCCAGGTGCAAGTCTTTCGATTTGACGCCACTTCCGCGACTTGCGCGTCGATGGGGCTGAAATGATTATGATTAGGACAACACAACACCCAGTCCCTGAGTGGAGAAAATCTCCGACCCAACCGTGAATCGAACCCGGAGCCTTAGGATTGACATTCTGTAGCGCTGATGCTTTACAAACGTAAAGAACGAGCGTTCGGATCAAACTGGAGCCAACGTCACTTTTTTTACTTAGACCTGTGCAGATAATAGTTTAAACCTTAATTCACTACAATTTGTGTACCTGTCGGCTTTTCTAGATTTCACTTTCTTTCAAAAGATTCCATTTTATAATAGTCAAATCTTTAAACAAACAGATAAATGGTCATAGTAAAGATACTAAAAATGGATGTATTTATTTGTAATTACTTCGACAACCACGTTGTGTCTCTCTAGTTTTTAGCTTAGAGAAACGTATCAGCTGATTGGCATACGTCATAGGTCTCCTTCAAAATGGCTGATGTAAATGTTCGAGAGCGAATAATTGCTCTTTTTGAAAACGGTGTAAGTGCATCTGAGGCAGGAGGTCGTTTGTGTGTTGATGCTTCCACAGAAAGGAGATGGATTAGATGATTTAGAGGTAATAGTCAGGTAGCGAGTCGTCCAATACCAGGACGACCATGACTCTCTACACGGAGACAAGATGAAGAATTCTCTTTTGATCCATTATGGACAGGGGACATAGGTTGGTTAATAACTGTCAGTATCAATGAAATTCTCCAACAGCCGTGTAACCGAGAGGTTATTTTATTTTATTTTGAAGGCTACCAGTTTCGGCATTGGACTACGCCATCAGGTCCCATACGCATCTCTCCAAATAAACGAAAATGTCATATAGTTCCATAAGATGCTGGACGTGGTGAATTCAACCGTTCCACTAGTGCTACATTGGTAAACCTGATAGCAACTCATCATGAAGAATTGGTCAGGGTGGCACAGAATGCTCCTTTTTCAATCATCCAGGAACTATGGAGAGCTAGAAATTTCCCGGGCTCGTCCACAATTGCTCCCAGAGGATTAAAGGACCATGGAATCAGATCCCGTCGTGCTCTTATCAAAGAACCGTTGTCTGGCAAACAAGATGTGGATAGACTAGCAGTTATGAGCTCCTGGGAAGATGTCGATTGGAGGAAAGTCATTTTCCCCGACAAGTGCACAGCTGAGTCGACGAGCAGAGGTTCTGTGCTTGTTTACAACACAAATGTGCAACGACCTGACGCGGGCTTCGTGGGCACATGCTCTAGAAGCGGACTCGTAAGGGTGAAATGCTGGGGATTGATGTCTTACATGCATGCAGGAACTTTATAGCGTACCCAAGGCAAGTTCAATTCAGCATGCTGTGAGCATTTCCTTGAAAATGTAATCATCCCTGGAGCTGGACTTTGGCACCCCGGTGGATGTCTCACTTATCAACATGATAATCATCCATCACACACTAGTATTAGAATCCAGAGATGGTTTCAAAGGAGGGAGAATATTATTCAGTGCCTTCCATGGCCTTGAAAGTCATCTGATCTCAGTCACATACGACACGTATGGACTCAACTTAAGAAGACTCTGTTGGACAATTGGCCATACCCTCCTCCAGGCACTGTGAATGCCCTATGGGATCTGACTGGTTCTTCATGCGAGAGGACTACCATGGATGAGGACTTTTTTCATAGAATTGTAAATTCTGTGCCTCCAAGGATCCAAGCTGTTCTTGATGCCAATGGCATATGGACAAAATACTGAAGCTATAAGTAGCCTAATCTTCATTTAATTTTATTTCAATTTTCTGTAAAAGGCATTCACAGTTATCAGGCCAACAATATTAATTTCAAAATACAGATCTACTTGCTACTACATATTTTGCATTTTTATACGACGTCAGATGAATATCACCCTCCAACGATTTTTTTTCTTTTTTTTTTTTGGTACAGGAGGTGAGATAAATATTACCATCCTAGGAAGATTGTTTTTAGACATAAAATTCACAAACCATGATTAGTTATTTACTGAAGAATGTATTTAAAAAAAGTAAAAAGAGAAAATGTAATGTAATAACAAAATGTAAATAAAGCATGAAATATTTGCGATGCGATAATTTAAAAAGAAAAAGGCTGCTGTGAGGTTCTATCCAACACATACTACAGCTACCATTATCGGAGCAATCGAAGAGCTATCGACATTTTCGTTTTAGCCTGACGGTGGAATACGCCTACCGTGGGTAAAGAACGAATGTTGAACTGGAAACAACAGATACTGAAGGCACATCTACTCACTCGTATAAATCGCCCGTAGGGAGTTACAAAAATATGTCAATCAGCTGACGCGTTTCACTTAGGCCCTTTTCACACTGGGACACTCTTGACGGTCACCAGCGACGGTCACCGACAGAGATACATTTGTTTCAACTGGAGCATTCGCACCAAGACGTTGCACTGCCTCACCGAGCCACTGTGACGCGACAGTGACTCACCGTCGCCACATATAACAGAAAATGTCACTGTGTTCACAACAGTCACCGCCGGACATGCATTAGTTCGAATTTGAGTGTCAGAATTTGAGTGTCTGCGCTGCAGATTTGCCAACAGACAGGCATTTCTGAGAGAGTGACGAGAAACATTCATTGTACATTATACTGTACACATTGTAGCCACGAGTTTAGATGTGATAAACACGGAAGGTTTTGTAAGAGAAGTTGAAAGTTGTCCTGCTATTTGGGATGTCAGAAGCGATGACTATAGCAATAAAGTGGTGAAAACGAATGCGTGGCAAGAAAGTATAATGAAATGGTTCAAATGGCTTTGAGCACTATGGGTCTTAACATCTGTGGTCATCAGTCCCCTAGAACTTAGAACTAATTAAACCTAACTAACCTAAGGACATCACACACATCCATTCTCAAGGCAGGATTCGAACCTGCGACCGTAGCGGTCACGCGGTTCCACACTGAAGCGCCTAGAACCGCACGGCCACACCGGCCGCCAAAAGTATAATGAAGTTTGTGCAGATTTCAATGAGAAGAGCATGGATGAAAGAAACAAAATTGGTAAGTTCTTTTTACAAATTTAATACCTTATTTTCCGGGCCATAAAAGACTAGCGAAATTTAGTTGCTACCCTGTACGAGGCCAGGAGGGTAGTAACCTTCAAGCACATTTGCATCACTCACTCCTTTCCTTTTGCGTTTACCAGTATCAAGTGTACCGTTATGCACTCAGAATGCGACAATAAGGGACAAAATGGATGAGTGTGGAAACCATGAACTCACCCCTACGGGGCGAATTAAGAGAAAATCTAAAAACATACTGATATTTTATAATTTTAATAACAAAATTATGGTCCGAAAAATACTGTTAAAATATTATTCTTATTTACAGTTAGTTACGCATATGTGGCTACTACAATAATGAATTTAATTTATTTATCATAATATTATTGATGTACAAACTCCTGACACTCGATAATTTCATCTGTAAGTTCCAGTCAGTCCAGTGGGTGCAACAATATGACTTGCTATAGAGAACATAGTAATAATTGCAGAATGCACATCATAAATACAATCCCAGATGAACAACGAGGCCTAACCACATTAACGATCACATAACATTTCTAGCAATTAGATTTTTTGCAGGTGCTTCGCCTTCAGGTTAACGAAGTAGTTTGCAAAGTCAACTCTGATACTGTTCGCAATATTTCCTCCACGGACTAAGCAAGGTGACATGTCCTGCAATCCCTGAACAGTTAACGTATCCTCAAACTGTATTCCATCGCGATCATGCACAAAGTTATGGAGGAGGCAACATGTCTTTACAGTAGACACTGCTAAATCTAATTTAACACATCTATGGAAGATGTGTAACTTGTTTGCAAGAATTCCAAAACTACACTCGATGCTCTGGATAGTCTGTAGTTGAATACACGTTTTAACGTCTAAATACTTTCCTCCAAAAGGGCGTAGAATAAATTTCTGCAGCAACTGGTAGGAAGAAGTACATCTACTTCGATCAGCTGCGATTCTCAACAACTGACTATAAGAGGTCTACCTCCATTATTGAGAGTGATGATGATAGTGACAGATATTAGTTTGATGGAGGAGAAAATTTAGACCAGGAGGCACGTGAAGAAACTGCTGTGTGACCGCAAAAAAGGCCACGTGAATAGAAGAGTCTTGAAGAAGAAGATGATATGCTGTATATCATTTTGAAGGAAAAGTACTCCAAAAAACACAATTCAACACAACAAGCAGACGAAGATAGCTTGTTCATGCAGTGTTTAATGCCTGAATTTAAATTCTCAGTCATGCAAGACTGAAAGTGAAATCTGATTTGATGAATGTGACTGTTAATGCCCAACAATATTACAGCGCTTCCTCTTCGTCCCAAGTAGGATTTGTACCGGTACCAAATTAAGCTACTGGGGGTCCATATCACGACCGTGCACATCGTGGAACAGTTCATGGCTACACTGGAGTGAGGTGCAGATTCTCCGATCAGTTACCATATGCGTGTTCGCCAACGGCCTCTAAGTACAGTGACGAATCCTTAAACGCTTTTCATCAAGCCAGGAATAGCAACAATGAAAGTAGACTATCGGTGGAAGTTTTACAGTAATTTTTAATTTGTACTAATACGAGCTCAAATCTGTGAACTATGCTTTCAATAAAATAACTTAATATTACATTACCTACTTTAATGTGAGAGCATGTTTTTCCTCTGCTGGGATAGCCTTCCGGAGTATAGTGTCCATTCCTGTGATTTCTTCTCTCACTTCTCCTAGCAGTTCATCAAATGAAGTTTTCGAGATTCGAAAATACTGAAAAAACTTCTTCTCACCTTCTCTCAGATCGACATAAAGAGTATAAAACAATCCTTTCTCCAGCTGATCACGTAGCAGTGTACGTAGCAGTAGATGCACTTGTAATGAACGTATTGTCTTCATTCTCCTCCTCCTGCTGCTTAGAAGTGCTAAGTGCTAACAAAAGTTCCTCCACTCTCGAGCGCATTTCACTAACTGATCAGCTGGCAATACCTGCGGTGTCGGACTCCAATGATCCAGGAGTGTTCACCACAATTACTGGTGACCGTCAATGGTGACCGTCACCAGTGACCCAGTGTGAAACGGGCCTTAGCTGAAAACTATAGAGAAACTCTCGAAGTAATTACAAATAAATGCATCCATTTTCATAATCTTTACTATGACGATTTGTCTGTTTGCTTAAAGATTAGACTAGTATAAAATTGAATCTTTTGAAAGAATGAGGAACCTAGAAAAGCCTACAAGTGCACAATTTGTAGCGAATTAAGGTTTAAAATATTACCTACATAGGTCTAAATTAAAAAGTGGCAATTGACGTCAGTTAGATCCAAGCGCTCGTCTTTCACCTTCACAGACCGTCTTCCAATTTCTTTTTTTTCTTAATTGTATTTTGTTCGGCATTGTTCGTTGTGCTTTTTTCGGATCAGAAGCCCCTGACACCCATTGAAGTCCATTGTTGATCCATTCACTCAGTTTTTTTTAAAATTACAGATGGCAGCTAACCCTCTGACTGAACACGCTGAGCTTCCGTGCCGGCAACCACTCAGCCATTGTAACAGATGCAAAATGCTCCTCGTTGTAGTAATTCTATCGACGTGGAGTTCTAACATTCCAACCGCATAACGTGCTGGAGTAATGATTTTCAAAGGAAAGGATACGATGAGTTAAGCTACAATGAATTTCGACATATACGGTGTCATAACTATTACATTGCTTCTGTTTGACGATGTAAACACCAAGCTAAAGCTCCACAGACCACTAGAGTTGAGAACAGTCACTTCTCAACTTGGATATGCGCAGTGCTCTGTTCTTGGACTCCTAAATTATTCGACCAGGGCAATCTTTTTGCCTCTCATTGTACATTACATTTCGTTAGGGCTAGCAACGTGCTTTGCAAATAATTTCAACATTCGATTACCATTTTCATGCGTTATCACCATGGAACCACTAATTATGACTTTCAGCATTGAGTCTGATAAGCGCATGCTGTTCAGCAAGTATCTCCATGCGTTAATACTATTATTATTATTCTTTTTATTATTATAATGTCTGGAAATGTGGGATCACACGTCCATTACCGTCAGGGAAACAGCATAATTGGAAAACGATAATTTCACAGTTGGCAGAACAAAAGCTGTAAGAGAGATGATGCCCGTTAGGTGATACAGCCAGCCGCGACTAATTACTTGTTTAAACGAATTCCGTCGTCTGGAGCTTCGCCTTCGGCAGCTAGGTTCTCTCCTTCCACCATCGCGTGACAGAGGTCGTCCACGGACTCGCCGTACCACAGCTACTGAGGAAGCTATTCTGGAGGTCATGCACCAAGAACCTAAGCGAAGTACACGTAGCGCAGCAAGGCAACTGTGTGTCCTGCAACGCACGGTCGTTAACGTGCTGCACGAGCGTGGACTATCATTGTTCTTTAATGCCACACCTGCATCCTGCAGACTGCCGTCTGCAGATGGTTCCAACAACAACAGGAGGCCAATGACGACTTTATAAACACTGTGACTTGGTCGGATGAAGCTGCGTTCAACCGTGAGGGGGTCTTCAATGTGCACAATGTTCACCAATGCCAACCAACACGTTACCAGCGACCATGGTTATCATCTTCGCTTTGGCATCAACGTCTGGGCCGGAATAATGAGAGACTGGAGTTTGAGTCCCTACTTGTTGCTTGACCGGTTGACTGCACGAAGGTATCTTGCATTCCTCTCAAAGTATTTGCGTGACACACTAGAAGATGTTCCACTTCATGTTCGGCAGAGGTTATGGTTCCAACATGATGGAGCACCTCCACACTTTGAAATTAGTGTGCAACGGTATTTAGACAGAACATTTCCAGGGAAATGGCTCGGACGGGGCGGTCCAGTTGTATGGCCTCCGCGTTCACCTGACCTAAATCCCCTGGATTTCTTCCTGCGGGGACACCTGAAGGAGCACATGTTTTCTACTCCGCCGACACATGTAGACGAACGGGATACCGGCAGTAGCCATCTTACGCGAGATGCAACACACTGAGCTTGTTGGAAAACTCAAAAACACTCTCCTTTACCACGACGAATCGCGCCGCTCTTATTTTTCTCTTCTTTATCTCTTATACGAAGGTTTGCTGACAACAATGCTTCCGAATTTTTAAGTGAAACTTCTTAAGGCTTTTTAAATAAAACAAACGTTATCAACGTTCTACACATTTATTCTTCATGTCTACATATGTATTTCGCAACATAGTCACCCTGTCGACGAACACATTTCTCCCAACGAGATATCAGTCTGCTGATACCGTCACTGCAGAATGTGTGACTTTGTTGATGAAGTCACAACCTCACTTCTACTTCCACCGCTTCATCACCATCAAAGTAAAGTCCTCTAAGGTGTTTTTTAGGTTTTGGAAGCAGATGAAAATCGGATGGAACCAAGTTGGGAATGTATGGAGAATGATCGATGACTGTTACCTAAGTCGTCCAATTGCTGCAGATGTCGCAGCGTTCGTATGCGATCTGGAATTGTCATGCTAAGGGAGAGGGTTCTCCATGAGTGTACGAACTCTTCGAATTCGAAACTCGATTACAGGACCCTGTTTCTCACGCTCAGACATAGTTACGTTACACACCGTCATGTTACACGTTACAATTGAGAGACCAATAGCGCCAGAGTGCTGCAAATATGTAGACGTGAAGAATAAAGGTGTAAAATGTCAAAAATGTTTATTTTATTTAAAAAGCTTCAAGAATTTTAAAATAAAAATTCGGAAGAATTACTGTTCAGCACGTTTTCTTAAAATTCCAGTCCGGTAAGGGTCACAGACAGATGCGCAATGCTCACTCAAAAGTCGTTTGAACGAGTATTTTGTTATACGTTTCTTTGCTAGAATCGTACCTCCTTAAGAGTCCGTCAATAAATCTCAGACCGCTATTTGTTTTTCCTGTAACTAGATTTATGTAATCGTTAAACGTTTTCTCTCTCCAAGCCGTTAATTGTAGGTATAGCACGGTTGATAACCTTTCCATCGATTAATTGCCACTATCGTAATCGAACAGTAATGCATCTGTTCGCCTCTTTATGCGCAGCATCTTAAATTTAATTACATTGAGAGTCAACTGTCAGACCGTGTACAAGCCTTCGGACCTCTGTCGGCATTCTTGCAATTCGTCAGACCATTCAGGTGTTCCACCTTTCCTATACGCAACATCAACGTCCCTGAACAGATTCACAGACATCCCAACGTTATACGCTAGATCATATAGACTGAAGCGCCAAATAATCTGGTATAGGCATGCATATTCAGATACAGAGATATGTAAACAGACAGAATACGGCGCTGCGATCGGCAGCGCCTTTATAAGACACGTGACTGGCGAAGTTGTTAGATCGGTTACTTCTGCTACAATGACAGGTTTTCAAAGTTTAAGTGAGTCCGAATTTGGTATTATAGTCGGAGAAAAAGCGATGGGTCAGTGTCTCCGAGGTAGCGCTGAAGTGGGAATTTTCCTTAACGACAATTTCACGAGTGTACCGTGAATATCAGGAATCCGGTAAAACATCAAATCTCAGACATCGCTGCGGCCGGAAAAAGATCCTACAAGAAAGGGACCAACGACGACTGAGGAGAATCGTTCAGCGTAACAGAAGTGGAACTGTTTCACAAACTGCTGCAGATTTCAATTCTAGACCATCAAGTGTCAGCGTGCGAACCATTCAACGAAACATAATCGACATGGGCTTTCGGAGCCGAAGGTTCACTAGTGTACTCTTGATGGCTGCATGACACGAAGGTTTACGCCTCTCCTGGCTCCGTCAACACCGGCATTGAACTATTGATGACTGGAAACATGTTGCCTGAACTGACGAGTCTTGTTTGAAATAGTATCGCGCGGATGGATACAACCTCATGACTCCATGGACCCTGCATATCAGCAGGGGACTGTTTAAGCTGAAGGAGGCGTTATAATGGCGTGGGGCGTGTACCGTTCGAGTAATATGGGACCCCTGATACTTCTAGATATGACTGACAGATGACACGTAAGCAAGCATCCTGCCTGATCACCTACCTCCATTCATGTCTATTATGCATTCCGACGGACTTGGGAAATTCCGGCAGGACAATGAAACACCCCACACGTCCAGTATTGACACCGAGTGGCTCCAGGAACACTCTCCTGAATTTAAACACTTCCGCTGGCCACCGAACTCCCCAGACATGAATACTATTCAGCCCATGTGGGATGTCTTGCAACGTGCTGTTCAGAAGAGATTTCCACCTCCTCGTACTCTTGTGGATTTATGGATAGCCCTGCAAGATTCATGGCGTCAGTTCTCTCCAGCATTACTTCAGACATTAGTCGGGTCCATGCCACGTCGTGTTGCGGCACTTTTGGGTGCTCGCGGGGGCCCTACACAATATTAGGCATGTGCACCAGTTTCTTTGACCCTCAAGTGTACGTATAGTGTGAACAGTAACGGCCATTAATCCTTCCTTGGGGTACTACTAAAATTACATTCACAAAAATGGCTCTGAGCGCTATGGGACTCAACATCGTAGGTCATAAGTCCCCTAGAACTTAGAACTACTTAAACCTAACTAACCTAAGGACATCACACACACCCATGCCCGAGGCAGGATTCGAACCTGCGACCGTAGCAGTCCCGCGGGTCCGAACTGCAGCGCCAGAACCGCTAGACCACCGCGGCCGGCTACATTCACATCTGCCGATTTTGTTCCTTTCATCTACATCTGCATATACACTTTGCAAGCCACAGTGCGTTGCGTGGCGGAGGGTACCTTGTACCACTACGGATCATTTCCTTTCCTGTTCAACTCCCAAACAGAACGAGGGAAAAATGATATATTTGGCTTTATCTGCAACGAAGTCCTAAATATGATCATAAATAAACTCCGCCAAATGGTATGTTCACTTTCTGCTCATTCACGGCAGTGCGTTACATTATCGATTGCCTTACGGAAGTCAGCTAACATTACAGCAACCTGGTTGCTATAGTTAGGGTTCTCGGGCTTTCATGCACGAAAAGAGCGACCTTAATCTCGCAAGATCTCGGTTTTCGGAACGCTCTTTGATGCTACAGAGGAGATTTTCGTTGTCTGTAAGTTAATAATGCTTGAACAAAAAATGTGTTCTATGACTTTCCAATAGACTGACGTCAGCGAGACTGTCCGACAATTATGTTCATCAGCATAACGCCCTTTCTTTATAAGGGGCACGGCATGTGGTTTTTTTCCAATCACATGAATCTCGATATTGCTCCAACGACCTACAAAAACTGCTGCTAGAGGAGGAACAAGCTTCGTCGCACAGTCTACCTAGAATCTCACGGGTAACTCGTCAGATCCAGATACCTTTCAACTACTAAGCGACTTTACTTGATTATCTGTTCCGTGATCATTAATCTCAAAAACTGTATCGTGCAATGATTGATCGCAGGAACCATATTACGACCATCCTTAGGGAAACGTTTTACGAAAACTTCACGCTAAATGATGACAGCCAAAACAATTGCAGGATAAAGATTTATTAAAATTCTTGACCACGGTTTAGGTATATCTAAATATATCTTCATCAGAAGTAAAATACACCTGTTTTCAGGATTTTAAATGAGATGTCCATGTATTTCGAAACAGTCTTTGAAACCTGTGCAGGTACATATTTCAAGATTTTAAACCTGCCCAGGTTTCAAAGGCTGTTTCGAAATACATGGACATCTCATTTAAAATCCTGAAAACAGGTGTATATTTAGATATACCTAAACCGTGGTCAAGAATTTTAATAAATCTTTATCCTGCAACTGTTTTGGCTGTCATCATTTACCGTGAAGAATTTAAACAGTTGCTGTTTCAGACATGTTTAAAATCTTGTTTTACGAAAACCGAATTTGTTCCTTCGACCTTCTTTCTGTTATCTTTCGTTTAGGTGTCAGTATTGTAACACAGCGACAGAATCGATGATTTCGATCCACTTTACGTCAGACTAAAACCTCTTGGTTTTTTTTTATTCTATGGGTTGGCGAAATATTACTTCTGAATTCAATGAAAGCTACAGGCTCTTGTCTTTGTGGTCCTCACACGAGAAGTACGTTGGTGGCGGGAAATCGTTCTGCAGTCAGCTTCAAATGTCGGTTGTCTAAATTTTCTCAATAGTGTTTAGAGATAAGAACCTCGTCTGTCCTTCAGCGATTCCCATTTGAGTTTATGAAATATCACCGTAATACTCGTGCGTTGATCGAACCTACCGGTAAGAAATATAGCAGCTTGCCACTCAATTTCTTCGCTGTCTTTCTTTATACCGAGCCATGGGGAACTCAAACATTCGAGCGGTAGCCAAGCAAGGGTAACATTAGTGTTGCGTTCGCCACGCCGTCCCCTTTGTAGATAAGCTACACTTTCCTAAAATTCTCTCCATAAACCCATGACGAAAATTCGCCTTCCCTAATACCACCCCTACGTGCTAGTTAAAAACCATATCGTTTAGCAACGCTAAGGTTGGATGTTTAATCAGTGTTATCGTGTCACGTAGCACACTACCAATGCTGTATTCGAACTTTACGATTTGTTTTTCCTACTCATTTGCCTTAACTTACATTTTTCTACATGGTGCCATTCATCACTTAACTAAAAAATTTGTCTAAGTTGTCTTGTATCCTCCTACAGTCACTCTACGACGACAACTTCCCGTACACCTCTCCACCATAAGCAAACAGCCGCAGATTGCTACCCACCATGACCGTCAGATCATTTATGTTTTTATAGAATAAGAGCGGTCCTATAATTCTTCCCAGGAACACTCCTGATGAACACTGGCCGTCGAGAACAATTTACTGGGTTCTATTGCATACGAAAACTCTCTGACGATTTTCAGAGGAAGCGTAACCATTGGAGAAAACAAGGAAATGAGCCGCCACAAGTCAATATTCTATCGCCAAACTTCTTTAACACATACACAAATTATCAGTCTCTACCAGTTGGTCTCAGAACCCCATGACTGCTCCGTTGTTACTGAGGAAGGAACATTGAGGAAGTAGAAAACGTACCGTAAGTTATGAGACACATGGAGGAAATACTGTCTGTACCAGTAATGGACTAGCAAAAACCCAACACTTCTGTCGAGCGAGATGGTGCAGGGGTTAGCACATTCGACTCGCATGCTGGAGGACGACTGTTGAAATCAGCTTCTGACCAAACTTCTATAGGTGTTCCGTAATTTCCATAAATCGCTCCAGGCAGCTGCCACGATGGTTCCTCTGAAAGAGCGCCGGTGATTTCCTTCAACGTCCTTGAAAGAATACGAGCTTGTCCTCCGTCTCTAATGACCTCGATGTCCACAGGACCTTAAACTCTAATCTTCCTTCCTTCCTTTTCCTTACAGTTTAAAAGCACAAATCTGCACCAGCCACAGTAAAAAAAATGTGACACGGAAGCTGCAAGCGACTGCTGCGGAGATTCTCCTAACGCCTGACCCTTCACCCACCCTCTATTTTTATAAATAAAAAAAAGTCTCAGTTTGTTAACTGTTGTATTTTCAGTGTCAAAATCAGCTACATGAAGTTGTTGTTTTTTGCGAGAAATGGAGAATAATTACCAAACGTCAAAGCCAGTCACGGTGTGTGTTGATAGTGGTCGTTTTTATTTGACTTTCAGTGATTATATTAATACTGCGCAGCAGCGCCTGCGAGAGCTGACAGGAGTAGGGTCGCGTGGCAGTCTGTAATTACCTTCCAAGCCCTCGCTGTTTCACGGCAGACAGGAGCTGTAATAACACACGTCGCCACAGGAGAAGACTCACACATGGTGAACTTGTGCGGAGGCTAAAGACGCGGAGATTATAAGTTCTCAGCGAGCGACGAGGTGCGAGAACTCTCAACTGGAGGAAACAACTTCAAATCTCCGTCAATCAAAGCAGACATCGTCTAAATCGTTTAAGGCAAATATGGGAGTCGTCGATTTCATAAGGGCACGTTTGATTTTACGCGCGATAGTAGACAATGACAAATTCGAGACCCAGACGAAGCCCAAAAGAAGTAATAATTCACAACAACTCAAACATACAAAAAATGACTTAGGTATGTGACCCTGAACGGTCGCAAATAAACATTTTATCATACTCTCGTTATTAGTGTTGAATTTTCGTAATGTGCAATCACATACTTAGTTAACGTTACATGGCGCTGCAACGAATGAATTCCTCCAATAAGTGGAACCCCAAGGAGGAGATTCCGTGCCGTGTAGGCTCGGAAGCACCTTTCTCTGTCCCATATCCAGGCCTGAAACAAGCAATCAGAGACACATTGGTTAGTTAAGAATAATCACGGGGTTTACGTGAAAAGGAAAGGCCTCGCCACAATGACAGTACCTGTATTAGTACAAATTTAACTCTATTACCTAAATATATTGGGCACCAAAGGTTTACCGGATGGTTGTACTTAAAATGCAGCTAATCAAGGAGGTCCAGTGTGGTCTGTAATTATTCTATAACAGCGAAACTTTATACACTACTGGCCATTAAAATTGCTACACCTCGAAGGTGATGTGCTACAGACGCGAAATTTAACTGACAGGAAGAAGATGCTGCGATATGCAAACGATTAGCTTTTCAGAGCATTCACACAAGGTTGGCGCCGGTGGCGACACCTACAACGTGCTGACATGAGGGAAGTTTCCAACCGATTTCTCATACACAAACAGCAGTTGACCTGCGTTGCCTGGTGAAACGTTGTTGTGGTGCCTCGTGGAAGGAGGAGAAATGCGTACCATCACGTTTCCGACTTTGATAAAGGTCGGATTGTAGCCTATCGCGATTGCCGTTTATCGTATCGCTACATTGCTGCTCGCGTTGGTCGCGATCCAATGAATGTTAACAGAATATGGAATCGGTGGGTTCAGGATGGTAATACGGAACGCCATACTGGATCCCAATGGCCTCGTATCACTAGCAGTCGAGATGACAAGCATCTTATTCGCATGGCTGTAACGGATCGTGCAGCCACGTCTCGATCCCTGAATCAACAGATGGGGACGTTTGCAAGACAACAACCATCTGCACCAACAGTTCGACGACGTTTGCAGCAGCATGGACTATCAGCTCGGAGATCATGGCTGCGGTTACCCTTGACGCTCCATCACAGAGAGGAGCGCCTGCGATAGTGTACTCATCGACGAGCATGGGTCAACGAATGGCAAAACGTCATTTCTTCGGATGAATCCAGGTTCTGTTTACAGCATCATGATGGCCGTATCCGTGTTTGCCGACATCGCGGTGAACGCACATTGGAAGCGTGTATTCGTCATCATCATACTGGCGTATCACCCAGCGTGATGGTATGGGGTGCCATTGGTTACACGTGTCGGTCACCTCTTGTTCGCATTGACGGCACTTTGAACAGTGGACGTTATATTTCAGATGTGTTACGACCCGTGGCTCTACCCTTCATTCGATCCCTGCGAAACCCCACATTTCAGCAGGATAATGCACGACCGCATGTTGCAGGTCCTGTACGGGCCTTTCTGGATACAGAAAATGTTCGACTGCTGCCCTGGCCTCCACATTCTCCATATCTCTCACCAATTGAAAACGTCTGGTCAATGGTGGCCGAGTAAATGGCTCATCACAATACGCCAGTCACTACTCTTGATGAACTGTGGTATCGTGTTGAAGCTGTATTGACAGCTGTACCTGTACACGCCATCGAAGCTCTGTTTGACTCAATACCCAGCCGTATGAAGGCCGTTATTACGGCCAGAGGTGGTTGTTCCGTGTACTGATTTCTCAGGATCTATGCACCGAAATTGCGTGAAAATGTAATCACATGTCAGTTCTAGTATAATATATTTGTCCAATGAATACCCGTTTATCATCTGCATTTTTCTTGGTGTAGCAATTTTAATGGCCAGTAGTGTAGATATGGTAATCCGTTAATGCGAAAATGATCTACGCTGGAAAACAAATTAGTTCCAAGTGCGGCCACAAGCTGCTAATCTGCCGCAGTACACTGTCTGTATGACGGTACGACATCCACGCTGTCACTCGACAAGCCATAACGTGAGAGAACTTTATTACGGCACTCGAGAAGACAGACCGTGCGCTGTTGGTGAAACTGATTTATGTGAATGGCAGCAATTACAGTGCTGCACTGAGAGAGTATCGCCGACTAAAAGGTCTGAGGAGAGGCACAATGTCATTAAATGGTTTAAAGAAGCTGATAATGAATTTCGACATCGTAAATATCAATTCTTACTTTTTTCGCGTGACAGTTTTAATTTTTGTATGATTTAATCTAACTACAAAAGGAAGCAATAGTGAAAGAGTCTTCGACTTGCAGTATCTGTACTTGAGCACTGATTCCCACAGACTGTGTGTTAGAAGTGTATCGTGGTCTGTCCTCCACGCTTGAAAATATGGTTTCTGGAGCATACCAGAAACGTACTACTCCATTTTACCTTCAAGACAACGATGAGCTCTATTTGGGTATGTCAGTCCTTTCGTGCTCACGTTTTGTGGGAAAATGATAAAATGAAAGAAGAAATACACAATTATTCGTTTCAAGTTGTAAATTTTAATTTCGACTTAGTTTAATGGTACCAACTGTTAATGTATACAATAAGAACCGACAGCACCACTTTTGCTAATCATATCGCTTGTCAAATATAGTTATTAGCTTCTGGAGTTTCATTGTTAGAAGAAGAGTGCAATTTACAGGCCATCTATTAAGACATAAAGGACTCCTGAACATAATCATATAGGGATATGTCGAGGGAAAAAGACGAAGAGGAAGACCACGGCTGAGGTAAATGGATCAAATCGTGAAAGATGTGGGATGTAACACCTATAAAGAAATGAAGAGAACAGCTGAAAGACGTACAGAATGGGGACAAGTTGCCATTGTAGGTGTTGCAAACCAATCCTTGGATTGACCACTACAGAAGAAGAAGAAGCAATCATATACAACCGCTCGCTCGTCGAAAGATCCGTACATATGGACTGGAAAGCTGCACAAGTCACACCAATACTGAAGAAAGGAAACAAGTGTAATGCGCTGAAATACAGACCCATATCGCAAGTATCAATGTGCAGTAGGATTTTGGAACATATACTGTGTTCGAACACTATGAATTACCTCGAACAAACCGACTTATTGACATCACGAATTCAGAAAATATCGTTCTTGGGCAACGTATTAAGCTGCTTATTCTCACAAAGTAACGAGTGCTATCGACAAGGAATGACATATTGATTCCATATTATTAGATTTCCAGAAGGCTTTTGACACTGTTCCTCACAAGTGATTTCTAATCAAACTGCTTGCGTATGGAATATCATGTCAGTTGTGCGATTGTGTTCGTGATTTCCTGTCGAAAAGGTCACAGCCGGTCGGAGTGGCCAAGCGGTTAAAGGCGCTACAGTCTGGAGCCGCGCGACTGCTACAGTCGCAGGTTCGAATCCTGCCTCGGGCATGGATGTGTGTGATGTCCTTAGGTTAGTTAGGTTTAAGTAGTACTAAGTTCTAGGGGACTGATGACCTTAGAAGTTTAGTCCCATATTGCTCAGAGCCATTTTTTGGAAAGGTCACACTTCGTACTAACTGATGGAAATTTATGGAGTAAAACAGAAGTAATATGTGGCTTCCCCCAAAAAAGTGTTATAGGCCCTCTGCTGTCCCTAGTCTATATAAACTGTTTGGGAGACAATATGAGCAGCCTTGTTAGATTATCTGCTGACGATGCTGTTATTTAGAGTCGAGGCAAGTCATCAGATGGCCAAAAGCATTTGCAAAATGATTCGGACAAAATATCTGTACGGTGTGAAAAGTGGCAATTAACTGCAAATAGCGCGCGGGATTAGCCGAGCGGTCAAGGGCGCTTCAGTCATGGACTGTGCGGATGGTCCCGGCGGAGGTTCGAGGCCTCCCTCGGGCATGGGTGTGTGTGTTTGTCCTTAGGATAATTTACGTTAAGTACTGTGTGAGCTTAGGGACTGATGACCTTAGCAGTTAAGTCCCATAAGATTTCATGCACATTTGAACATTTTTTTGACTGTAAATAATGAAACGTGTGAAGTCATCCACACTAGTACTAAAAAGAATCCGCTAAATTTCGGTTACACGCTACATAACACAAGTTTAAAGGTGGTGAATTCTACTAAATACCTAGGGACTACATTTATGAATGGAACGATCACATAGATAACGTTGTGTGGAAAGCAAATCAAAGACTATCATTTGTTAGCAGAACGCTTAGAAAATGCAGCATGTCTACTAAAGAGACTGCTTACAGTAAGCTTCTCAGCACTCGTCTGGAGTGTTGCTGTGCGGTATGGGACTCGCATAAGGTAGGATTGACGGAGGACATAGACAAAAGTTAAAAGAAGGGCAGTTCGTTTTGTATTATCACGAAATAGGGGAAAGAGTGCCACGGTTATGATACTCGAATTGCGGTGGCAATAATTAAAGTAAAGGGGCTTTTCGTTGCCACAGGATCTTCTCATGAAATTTTAGTAAGCAACTTTCTGCTAGGAGTATAAAAATATTTTGTTTGCTCCTGCCTACATAGTCAGAAATGATGATCATCATATCGTAAGAGAAATCAGACCACGCAAGGAAAGATTTAAGTGTTTCCCGCACGCTATTCGACAGTGAAACAGTAGAGAATTGTCTTGAAGGTGATTCAATGAACCCTCTCCCAGGCACTTAATTGCGAATTGCCGAGTTCTTACGTAGAGGTAGATTTAGATGAATTATTCAGTTATCTTACTTGCAATACTCGCGTCATTATTGCACCAACGATATACTATACCAAATGTTATTTTATTGATGTTTTTGTACACAGTCCCACGTCATCTGCCATTGATCCTTTCATTACTACTGTCAGAGACACAATGAGTTGCCGTCACTTCCCTTAGGTGAATCCAACTGAGGGCTGCTATTTTTTAGCAAATAAAGTATATCGGTTGTTAAAGGTAGGAAAAAGTGTGTGTAATATCAAAATAATGTATCACTTATTTTGCGTAACTATTTTGTTTAATAACATATTTTTATTTCTTTCAGAACTATTTAACAAATAACAGTCATTGCTTAAGTGCTTCACAACATCTTAGCGATCTATATTTATGTTAAAATAAATAAATAATTAATTTTTACCAAATTCAGATATGGTTTATTTCTTTCATCCCACCTCTTAATGTTCATCACAGAAAAAAGTATCTCCCTGAATGCTGAAGTAGCAGGAATAAACAACAGGAATGAAACTAGCTGCTGGTAAAACCTTCGGGATGTAAGGTCGTGGTCCAAGAAACTCTTCTGTTCCTAACATTTCGTCCAGGACTGCGCTAGACAACCTCAGAGACGCTCCTCCTCTGAGTGTTGCCGACTGACCGGTCGGACGTCCGAGAGCGATACATGTACACTCCTGGAAATGGAAAAAAGAACACATTGACACCGGTGTGTCAGACCCACCATACTTGCTCCGGACACTGCGAGAGGGCTGTACAAGCAATGATCACACGCACGGCACAGCGGACACACCAGGAACCGCGGTGTTGGCCGTCGAATGGCGCTAGCTGCGCGGCATTTGTGCACCGCCGCCGTCAGTGTCAGCCAGTTTGCCGTGGCATACGGAGCTCCATCGCAGTCTTTAACACTGGTAGCATGCCGCGACAGCGTGGACGTGAACCGTATGTGCAGTTGACGGACTTTGAGCGAGGGCGTATAGTGGGCATGCGGGAGGCCGGGTGGACGTACCGCCGAATTGCTCAACACGTGGGGCGTGAGGTCTCCACAGTACATCGATGTTGTCGCCAGTGGTCGGCGGAAGGTGCACGTGCCCGTCGACCTGGGACCGGACCGCAGCGACGCACGGATGCACGCCAAGACCGTAGGATCCTACGCAGTGCCGTAGGGGACCGCACCGCCACTTCCCAGCAAATTAGGGACACTGTTGCTCCTGGGGTATCGGCGAGGACCATTCGCAACCGTCTCCATGAAGCTGGGCTACGGTCCCGCACACCGTTAGGCCGTCTTCCGCTCACGCCCCAACATCGTGCAGCCCGCCTCCAGTGGTGTCGCGACAGGCGTGAATGGAGGGACGAATGGAGACGTGTCGTCTTCAGCGATGAGAGTCGCTTCTGCCTTGGTGCCAATGATGGTCGTATGCGTGTTTGGCACCGTGCAGGTGAGCGCCACAATCAGGACTGCATACGACAGAGGCACACAGGGCCAACACCCGGCATCATGGTGTGGGGAGCGATCTCCTACACTGGCCGTACACCACCGGTGATCGTCGAGGGGACACTGAATAGTGCACGGTACATCCGAACCGTCATCGAACCCATCGTTCTACCATTCCTAGACCGGCAAGGGAACTTGATGTTCCAACAGGACAATGCACGTCCGCATGTATCCTGTGCCACCCAACGTGCTCTAGAAGGTGTAAGTCAACTACCCTGGCCAGCAAGATCTCCGGATCTGTCCCCCATTGAGCATGTTTGGGACTGGATGAAGCGTCGTCTCACGCGGTCTGCACGTCCAGCACGAACGCTGGTCCAACTGAGGCGCCAGGTGGAAATGGCATGGCAAGCCATTCCACAGGACTACATCCAGCATCTCTACGATCGTCTCCATGGGAGAATAGCAGCCTGCATTGCTGCGAAAGGTGGATATACACTGTACTAGTGCCGACATTGTGCATGCTCTGTTGCCTGTGTCTATGTGCCTGTGGTTCTGTCAGTGTGATCATGTGATGTATCTGACCCCAGGAATGTGTCAATAAAGTTTCCCCTTCCTGGGACAATGAATTCACGGTGTTCTTATTTCAATTTCCAGGAGTGTACTTTAAGCAAGAAGGCGTCGTCAAAGTAACACGTGATGAGCAGAGATCATCCTTGCCAAAGATAAAACTTTACTATCGATTGTCATCTTGTCAAAGATAAAATTGTCTAGGGATGCTGCAGAACTACTGTCCATATGTCGCTAAGCTTCATTGCCTCCTATTTCCTATTAAAATTATCCGGAGGCTTATAAATTTCAATGGCTTCTCTACATAGTAGTATACAATAATTTGACGTTGTAGATAAAATTTCTGTTTCAGAAAACTTCACTTCATGGTTTCCTGACTAAAGAGCATGCTCTGCTACAGCTGATATCTCTATTTTTACTGGTCGGCAGAGACTTTTGTGCTCTTTTAGCCGTGTATTTACGCTCCCCTTGGTAGTTCCAATATAAAATTTCCCACACGTACACGGAATTTTTTATACACCACATGTCGACAGAGGGGAGGCGTTTATCCTTTTTTTTGTTGGTCTAAAAACTGGTATAATGTCATGTTTCTGTAAAACCTTACCGATCTGATCCGTTACTTTTTTAATAAAAGGGAGAGAAACTGTATTTTTCGGTCGTTGTGGTTCATCCTTGTCCTTCAGACTTCTGTCCCTTGGTCGCAAAATTCTCTTTACCTCTTTCCCTGAGTAGCCATTTTTCTCGAAGGCCTGCTTCAGATGTTTTATTTCAGCATCTAAGTGTTCCGATGTGTACATCCGTTCGGCTCTATCGACAAGAGTTTTAATGACACCTGTCTTTCGTTGTGTATGGTGATTCGAGTTTTTATACAAATATCTGTCGGTAAGGGGACGATGAATTTTATGAGCAACCTGACGGTGTAACAATGGGTAACCCATTACGTCCTGCGATCGCTAATTTCTATATGGAGGAATTCGAACAATCGGCTTTCGACAAAACTAATAAGAAACCATCTCGCTGGTATCGGTTTGTAGATGACACATTTGTGGTTTGGTCCCATGGTAGAAAGGCTTTGGACGAATTCTTTGATCATCTAAACAAAATTAATCCAAAAATACAGTTCACCATGTAAATGGAAAACAGCAGCATATCCTTTTTGGATGTTTTAGTTATGAGACGGCTCGAGGGAAGTTTGGAACATAAAGGCTTTCGGAAAGTAACACATACCGACAGATATTTGGCTAAAAACTCGAAAAACTCGACCAAGGGACAGAAGACCTAAGGACAATGATGAACATCAACGACGGAAGAATATAGTTTCTCTCCCTTTTATTAAAAAAGTAACGGATCAGATCGGTAAGATTTTACAGAAATATGACATCAGGCCAGTCTTTAGACCAACAAAGAACATAAGTCAAGTACTCCGATCTGTGAAGGATAAACGCCTCCCCTCTGTCGACATGTGGTGTATAAAAAATTCCGTGTACGTGTGGGAAAGTTTATATCGGAACTACCAAGAGGAGCGTAAATACACGGCTAAAAGAGCACAAAAGTCTTTGACGACTAGAAAAAATAGAGAAATCAGCTGTAGCTCTTCAGTCAGGAAACCACGAAGTGAAGTTTCCTGATACAGGAATTCTATCTACAACGTCAAATTATTATCCATGACTATGTAGAGAAGCCATTGAAATTTATAAGCCTCAGGATAGTTTTAATAGGGAAAAGGAGGCAATGAAATTTAGCGACATATGGACAGTAGTTCTGCAGAATCGCAAGAGAATTTTGTCTTTGACAAGACGACAATCGATAGTAAAGTTTTATCTTTGACAAGAATTATCTCTGCTCATCACGTGTTACTTCGATTACAACCCTTTCCTGAAGTACATATATCGCTCTTGGACTTCCGCCCGGTCAGTCGGCAAGACTCAGTGGAGGAGCGCCTCTGATGATGTCCAGCGCAGTCCTGGGCGAAATGTTAGGAACAGAAGGGTTTCTTGGACCACGATATCACATCCCGAAAGGCTTACCAACAGCTATGTCATCCGGTCGTGAAGGCCTTCAGTCTACGATCAGGAATGAAACTAATTTGTACAAATTTGTAAAATCATAATTTTTCATCCTAAGTATTTGTTGCCATTTTTGTGGAGTGAGCAAATCCGCAAAATCTTTAGAAATATATATTTGATCTTATAATTTTCTAATAACGCGATTTCCTTGTAAAGACAATCCATACTTATACAGAGTTTTTCTTAGCTGTCAGTTTTCAGCTTCGTTGACAAAATGGTCAAATTCAACATAAAAAAATGTATTACTTACTTTAAAGACACAGTTTGTATCACTAAAATTAAACCATTTATTTAGGTACACTAAAACTTTGTCAAGAAATAACGAAAATGTTTGTGAATTTCACCAGTCAATTCAGTAATTTTTTGTCTATTGGATATCCAAATAAAAGGTCTGTTTTCCTTTTCAATAATCCTTTTTTAGATTATCTACGATATTATACACATCCAAAATTGTTACGCAGTTACATTCCAGGCATTTTAGTGTTTTGTTAAACTTTGTTAAATATGGTTACAAAAATGGTAGTAAGTATAAATCCAGACGTTGTTATTGTTAATATCAATAACTTTTGCAACATCATTGGACAGTACATTTCTTCTAAATATACAGAAAACTTCCCATGACTTTCAAATTTAATAATGATGCATCTGTGCAGCGCAAAAGAGAGAGCCATCTTGTTATGACACGGAATTTCACTTCAAGAGTGTCTTCATCCAAGAACTTTAAATTTTTTCAGTTCATCTATTTTTACAACTTATAGGGAAAAAGGGCATAAATTTCAAAATTACAATATGACATTTCATATGATAGAAAACTCATGGCATGTTTCATGCAATTACGCACTATGTGTGCATAGCAGTTATCTTTAATCACATATGGTACCAAATCTCTCACATTTCTAAATAAGGAACGATTAACTCCAAAATCAACATTCTTTTTCGTTTGCACTTAGCCCTGATAAACTATGAAAATGTAATTGACTTGACTATTGAAATGCTTGGAACATGTCATTAGTAGATCCACCACTATTTTCATAAAAATCTATTAACCGATTTTGAACGCCATCTTTGGGAGTAAAATATTGTACTACTAATGGAAAACGTTTTATGTTTTTCTTGCTAGATGCAGCAGTTTGTTAACAGTGAAATGAAACATTTGTAATTTGATTATTTATTGTATTTTGAACAGTATATGCCCCCAACATCTTTGAACTAAGCTTCTATTTTGGTTTTAGCTAGACGACTACTTCAAGCTGTATTTGAATTAACGTAATTAACTTTATTCAGTTTTACAATACAGTCCTGCTGTTGTAAGACAAGCTATATTTTGCAGTGCTGCAGTAACATTTTCTTGATAAAAGCAAGATGAAGTTTTAGATGTGGAATCAGAAACAGAATCCAGAAATCTCTCAATCAGTTCAGATTTATTCACTTCTGATCACTCGCCAACAGCCACCAGTCCAATTAACGACGAGAAACATAACAAAACATACACGCACGTATACGCAACACATGCGTGCACAGAAGAATTTTCCGCTCGCCTCTGCTATTCCAGCCGAAGCAACTCTAAATGTAAATAAACATAATTTGCATTTACCATTATATTCGTTTCGTGGATAATTAGTTATTCATGCACCATCTTCGATTTCCCATGAACTGTAATACTTTTGCAATCCAACATTATCGTAGACTTCTGCGGTTTTTCTTGTCTTCTGTACAGTCGTATCAACGTTTTTGGCGCATTTTTCCTGTGTAATATATTTACTATCTGTGTCATCCTCGTCAAGATTAAGATTAATTTTTGTGGGTATATGGGGAGTACTCAATTTGCTGAAGTTTCCCTTGCCCACGATTCTATATTGCGGGAGCGTGGTAAAAACTAATGCCTCCCAATTTTTTATGTGAAAACTCTTCAATCTTTTTAAATAAAACAAACTTTATTAACAGGATACATTCTACATAAAGCTATAAACAGAATAATCGAGCCGCGTGGGATTAGTCAAGCGGTCTTAGGCGCTGCAGTTGTGGACTGTGCGGCTGGTCCCGGCGGAGGTTCGAGTCGACCTTCGGGCATGGGTGTGTGTGTTTGTCCTTAGGATAATTTAGGTTAAGTAGTGTGTAAGCTTAGGGACTGATGACCTTAGCAGTTAAGTCCTATAACATTTTACACACAGGTGAACATAGAAAAATCGAACTCAGTCCGCGTCACACATAACCAACTGACACAACCAAGTCAATGGTTTGTCACGTCACTACAAGAGTGCTGTAACTGTTACATCTTTGTGGTTAGCAGTAGTAGTCGCCTCGTAAGGAAACGAAATGTAGCGACAAGTACCGATATTACAAGAGCAGTACTTTGGAGACCGTAAGATTACTTCTCATGAAGTAAGTATCCACAGGGATGTGTACTTACCGTCTAGTAGACTCTTGTGCGATACGCTATGTGATCAAAAGTATCCGGACACCTCACTGAAAATGACTTAAAAGTTAGTGGCGCCCTGCATCGGTAATGCTAGAATTCAGTATGGTGTTGGCCCACCCTTAGCCTTGATGACAGATTCCGCTCTCACAGTCATACGTTCAATCAGGTGCAGGAAGGTTTCCTGGGGAATGAGAGCCCATTCTTCAAGGAGTGTTGCACTGAGGAGAGGTATTGATGTCGGTCAGTGAGGCCTGGCACCAAGTCGGCGTTCCAAAATATCTCAAAGGTGTTCTATAGAATTCAGGCCAGGACTCTGTGCATGCTAGTCCATTACAGGGATGTTATTGCCGTGTAACAACTCGGCCACAGGCAGTGTACTACGAACAGGTGCTCGATCGTGTTGAAAGTTGAAATCGCCATCCCCGAATTGCTTTCTCAACAGTGGGAAGAAGAAGGTGCTTAAACCATCATTGTAGGCCTGTGCTGTGTTAGTGCCACGCAATACAACAAGGGGTGCAAGCCCCTCCATGAAAAACACGACTACAGCGTAACACCACAGCCTCCGAATTTTACTATTGGAACTACACACGCTGGCAGATGACGTTCACCGGGCATTCGCCATACCCACACCCTGCCATCGGATCGCCACATTGTGTTCCGTGATTCGTCACTCCATACAACGTTTCCCACTGTTCAATCGTCCAATGTCTACGCCCCTTACACCAAGCGAGGCGTTATTTGGCATTTACTGGCGTGATGTGTGTCTTATGAGCAGCAGCTCGACGATGAAATCCAAGTATTCTCACCTCCCGCCTAGCTGTTATAGTACTTGCAGTGGATCCTGATGCAGTTTGGAATTCCTGTGTGATGGTCTGGATAGATGTCTACCTATCACACATTACGACCCCTTTAATAGTCGGCGGTCACTGTCAGTCAACAGACGAGGACGGCCTGTATGCTTTTGTGCTGTACGTGTCCCTTCACGGTTCCACTTCGCTGTCACATCGGAAACAGTGGATCTAGGGATGTTTAGGAGTGTGGAAATCTAGCGTACAGAGGTATGACACAAGTGACACCGAATCACCTAACCACATTCGAAGTCCGCAAGTTCCGCGGAGCGCCTCATTCTGCTCTTTCATGTTGTCAAATGAGTACTGAAGTCGCTGGTATGGAGTACCTAGCAGTAGGTGGCAGCACAATGCACCTAATATGAATAACGTATGTTTTTGGGGGTGTCCGGATACTTTTGATCACATAGTGTACTTTCTAGTTGTATAGAATATGAAATTAACAGGTTCACATTCTGTCTCAGTTGAAACTTTGACACTGACGGTATTGACATTTGGAGTTACGTTGTGTTCAAAGACGAGTACCCTCTCATGTAGTTAGCCGATCCGTTACACACGATATTAAGATCTACTTTTGCGGTCTTTTAATGATTTACGTAAAATGAATCCTAGGAAAAATCAAACAGTGTATTTTCACGTACTTTATTTTCGTCAGAAAGTATGGAGAACAGCTGCCCGAAATAACGTATAACACAGAGTGGTTATAATTAAACTATCACCATTTGAGCCATTGCAAAAGAAAAACTATTTATCTCATGGGTACCAAACTTTATAGGGCTAACGCTCATACTGTATGTTGTAGGATTTGCATTGTTATTTGTGTTAGTGTTTTGACTTGCCGTTAGACGTAGGGTTGAAACACGAAAGTCAGTGTGTATTGAAATTGCAGTCAGTTGACGTGGGGGAGCAGGCATTTACTTGTAAACCAGTTTTATCAAAACAACAGCAATAGAGCTGCAGCTGTTCGCCAGTATCGATGGATTATACTGAAATGAATACCAAGACGTCTTCTTTCCGCACTGGTGTTGAAGAACATGATTCGGAAGTTCGAATTAAATGGTCATTTGGAATTTCTTCTGGGAGAGCAGGCGACCAGTTGCCTCACAAAAAGTTGTATAAATTACTAATAGTCAGATGTGCGTTATCCGTTTCCTTTGCGTAATATTCAAACAGGAGAATAATTTGTAGCTTAATTGTGAGTTCTAGAGCTCATAATCAGTCATTGATGTTACTCGATAAATAAGAATAAATCCACTCGCTTGGCAGACCACTCATCTTGCAGGCCTGACTGCTTGATGCCACAGTATGTGGGTGCCCCTCAACGTAATATGTACCTTGAGACCAAAAGCGCGCCGAGTCGGCTGCGGCAGCCCAAGTGCTCCATCGTGATTATTGTACTATGACGGGCAGACTTTAAATGCCGGCCGCTATGGCCACCCTGTTCTAGGCGCTTTAGTCGGGAACCGTGCGACCGCTACGGTCGCAGGTTCGAATCCTACCTCGGGCATGGATGTGTGTGATGTCCTTAGGTTAGTTAGGCTTAAGTAGTTCTAAGTTCTATGGGACTGACGACCTCAGATGTTAAATCCCACAGTGCTCAGAGCCATTTGAACCATTTTTAGACTTTAAATACTCCTGGAACTCTTCAAGTTCTTTTTTTCATATGTTTACATCGGTTGATGGACGAAACAGTTGTGGTGAGGCCACACAGAATGGAAAAATTCTAAAAGGGGCTCAGCTACCTTTCATCGATACGTTAGTTAAAAGGAGGATGGACGGATTCCTGGGTCACAGTGCATATAGAAAATCCACATACACAGCCTACTACCTTATAATATCATCCTTTGCTTCAGATAAACATTTCTGCGGATATGAAACAGAAATACGTTCTGTTTTAGCAATGGACACCGCTACTATACTGTATGTCGAACATTATCGGAACGGTCGACATTAAATAAAGGTCATAAGAACGCTGTTACTTGATCACAGTTTTTTTTCTCATTTGTACAGTGGTTCCAAATTCGAGGCACATTTTCTTCGTTATGTAGGAGTGAAATAGAAGTCCAGGGTTTTCTAATTCGTAGTAAAGAAGCTATTCTTCAGTCACAATATATGAAGGTTTACTTCAAGTTTCTGATCCTTGTTAGTACACCAGCACTTCACAAAGAAAATTCTATTCATACTAAAGAGAGCTTCTTTATAACTGCAGCTTTTCCATGATAACCACAATTCACAGAGACGCAATATTCTCACATATATGTTGCCAAGTACTGATTAAGACAAAGAACAAGCTTTTGGCGCACAAGTTACACGTTAGATGTCTCAACGACGACGGTAAATCGACTGACTACTTTGCACAGAATTTATTCTGTATGTTAGAACATAACTTTCTCGAAAGTTCTAGGAACGGTAATGTCTCAAATTACCATTTGTGATGACTTCCTGTTTTTAGTAGTGAATAATCTGAACAAAGCTACATCTTTTGAAGTTTACAAAAATGTAAGGATAAAATTGCTAATATAGTTCGTTTTCCATAGTTAAGAAATATATTATTTGAAATCTTCAAATACGCCACGAGTGCAAGGCAATGAATATTTAGTTTACTACGGAATGACTGAATTTTTGCAAAATTGGTCTTGTCCTTGATACACAACAGTTTTACGTTTCTTGAATAAATGAACTTCGTGAACAATTACATAAGTAATCTCTTGGCGATTATTTGAAATACATGGCCTTTTTGGTAACTCATGTAAAATGGAATCTATAGGATAACTAATTTTCTTAGCACAAGATAAATCCGCAGAAATACGCAAAATTATTAGTATTATTATTCTGTTGTGTACAAACTTGGAAAGAAACATAAATCACATAATTTGTAGCTGGCTGGTATCGCAAACTTGGATTATCTCAAGCAGTTACTGTGAATCTTGGTTCGTTATAAGCTCTGCATCTCGAGACTTCAACATCCGTCACAAATAAATTCCATGCCAAAGACTCTTATCTGCTGTCGGACCACAAGAGTCCTGCCGAAAGGGTTACAAAAATAATGTTCTAAAGAAATGGAGAATCAGATCGACAAACTGAGCGGAAATTGCCTTCAGTATCAACAACGCTTGAGGAAGAGGCCGACAATGTGAAAGAAAAGGAAAACCAAGAATCACGTATCTTCCTTACCCTGGCACAGTCTCGAGGAAGATAGATAGGCACCTACAGAAACATGGCATCCAGGGTATTTTTCACTCACCAGAAAAGGTAAAAGGTCTTCTTTGTAATGTTAAATACGATCTAGGTCTCCTACAGGTGGTGGTGTACCACAATCCACGCAAATGTGGCATGTCTTACATCAGTTGTGGCCAGGATTTCATCTCGCTGGCCATACCCGGACCGCCGGCCTCTGTGGCCGAGAGGTTCTAGGCGCTTCAGTTTGGAACTGCGCTGCTGCTGCGGTCGCAGGTTCGAATCCTGCCTCGCGCATGGATGTGTGTGATGTCCTTAGGTTAGTTGGGTTTAAGTAGTTCTAAGTTCTACGGGACTGATGACCTTAGATGTTAAGTCCCATAGTGCTCATAGCAATTTGAAACATTTGAAGCATACCCGGACATGAGTGTCAAAGCGTCAGACTCGCTTCAGGTTCCCCCCCCCCCCCCTTCCCTCCCGCTACGCCACGCTGTCTGAGCGCGAGGAGGGGGAAGAGGGAAAACAGCGAATGCACAGTATTTAAATGGCAGTACCGTCGTACTGCATACGACTTGGTTTTATGTGTCGCATTTCTCACCAACATAGATTACAAAGACAACAAATGTTCAGTATTAAGTAATTATTTTTGGCGCGCTGAATTCATAATATAATTTTACCTGGTACAAACTGTCGGCATATGGACAGACACAGACACTTTTAGAGTTTCGGACTCAAGCTGCCAAGTAATCATAACGTATTTCATTTCATAATCGAAAAAAGGTCTTCCTCACAAATACGTCGATCGGAATATTGTAGCACCATCGCAACCTCGGTATGGGGACTTGGAAAATCTACCTGAGAAAAGCAATGTAGACGTCCTGGATAGGTCCAACATAAGATTTGTAATTAGAAGTGGAATTATATTGCAGGTCAATCTGCACATGCACATAAACGGCAAGCAGTCTTGAAAACAGCTCGAAAACAGACGTAAGACTAACAGTGTCCTCAAAACCTTGATGAGACTGTCGTTGTAATTATGCAAGGTCATAATGGGTTTCAAACCTCGCTCTTTCTTTAACGCAAGTGAGTTTAGGGAACTGCATTGTCTTTGTCAGAATGTGCCCCTTCTACATCGCTATTTTATTTTTAAATGCATCTCCATCAAATCAGGAAGACGTTGTATTGGATCGACTTACTGGGTGCAGCCAAGTCCATTTAAAATGCGAGGTGTGAAACCCATTCTGGATGTTCTGATTTTCGTTCCTGCATTCCTTTTTCCTTCATAAATTCACCGATAGCGAGATTTAAATCGAAAAATCGTTCCACGCATGCCCTTTGACTTAACCAAAGAATTGTGCAGTAATATATAAAGCCTCCATATGCTTTGTTCATTTTCAGTGCAAACTGTTACAACTGAATAATTATGGAATAACGGGTGCCACTTCAGAAATTTTAATCTTCGTACCATTAATTTCTTCAAGTGCTCTATGCCTGCAAATTTAACACAAAGTGCTTCTTCGTAAGGTGTCAGGCAAATCCAACACCTTCCATGAAAACCCTGACATGATAAGCAAATCCAGTAGTATGTGACATAGCTCCGAATAAATCGTGACATTAAATTAACCAAAGTAATACGAGTAACGGGTGAGCAAATGGAATAGCACAGACTAACACAAGAATGCCTAAATGCATGTCATACCTTCCCACCGTGAGACAGACGCAGTTCTGAGGGGAGAAATGAGAACAGAAGCCGAGAGCAGAACCATGTTAAGCTGGAAGGCCCTACGATAAGGGACAGACGGACACCCACGTCGCCAGCTAACTGCTAGGACCACACCACCCGCAAGTTTTAGTGTGAGACTTTTTCGCGTCTCTGTTACGTTAGGACCACCCCCCAGCCCATGTTAAAAGCTAGAGCCCTCCAGAAGAACACTATAGATCTTACAATAACACAAAAAGGGCTACACCACCCGCAAGTTTCAGCGTGAGACTTTTTCGCGTCTCTGTTACGTTAGGACCACCCTTCAGCCCATGTTAAAAGATAGAGCCCTCCAGAAGAACAGTATAGATCTTACGATAACGCTAAAAGGACCACACCAGCTGCAAGTTTTAGCGTGAGACTTTTTCGCGTCTCTGTTACGTTGCAAACTTTAAAAACATTGCCCCACCACGAAAAGGATAACGTTTCGCATTGGATAGACAGAATTTTTGTAGGTGGAGCTTAAGGTTAACATTGAGACCCTGATTGGTCAGATGAAAACACAGCCAGATAGTTTTCCTTAAAACCAACTTCGGTAAATAGTAGTAAGGAGAAGTTAGAAGGAGAGTTGCTTCCGAGAGGGCGAGGTGGACGGAGCTGCGCCGCCCCCTGACGAACACCGACAAGGTAATGAATGCACGCGATGCCGCATTTTTGAGCGCATAAGGCTTCACTCAGAACTGCAGAAGTCTCATCTGTTACATCCCCTTTACGTAATACTAGTGTCGATTGTCAATTAAAGCTCATGGTGTTCACATTTGCCAGTTGAAGTAAAAATCTGAAACTCGATGATTTTTCTGTTATATAGTTATTGAGAAGCCACATCAGCCACTGTAATTTACGACAAGTTAGATAAGTAATTAAAGATAATTGAGGGTCACTGTAGACAATTTTGATAGTTTTCTCTTTTGTGAAACTTAATTTAAACCTAGATTATAGATGTGATATGGAATAGGTCATCCTTCGATCCATTGTAGAACTTGGAAACCCACTCAGTGAATATTCGTTCATATTTGAACGCAGTTGGTTTTTACCATCCTGTATTAAAACATTTCCTTTTATCAATAGTGCAATTTATAAACGATGTTTTGTGAGCAGAATAAAATTTCCAATCGTAAACTTCACTGCTTTTTCGACGTTATTTTACCAGCTAACTAAAAATAGGAAAGTCTTTAACCCCTTCCTCTAAATTTAGTTAGTATTGAGATTCCTTTACAGGGAGTGCAGTGGAGCTGACGCTGAAATCATTAAGTATTTGGTTATATCATCGCTAGTCTCACTGAACTCTTCTGAATTCTACATGTCATGTGTGGTCTGACGTCTCCTTACCAGCAACAGGTGCCAGGTTCAAACTAGTCAATTCCCTAAAAAACACGCTCAGAGCGTCGTTGCGCGAAAGTGGTAGGGAGACACGATATAGAACAAACAGACACCACACAGAATGTTTAGAAAATGGCGACCCTGCCAGGATTGGTAAAATACCATGATTGAAGGTCGACCACTTGCCTAACTAGGTCAGAAAAATACCTTGTTGAAAAATTTTCGTAGTAAAAAAAAATTTTTTCCTAAAGTTTTAAATACTCGGAAACAGTAGCTGCAGCGATAGATAGTAAGAAAGTGTCAGAGACAATAGCATAATTAAGTTGTGAATTTTAGTATTGTTAGAATTAAGTTTTCTTTTCAATGCAAGCGCACAGGTGGCGGATACATCGTTGACAAGTTGGTTCTGACCCAACAAGTAAGTGAATGGATTGTCAGTCTTGGTAGCGTCAAGTCGTGTGAACAAAAAGTTTATGAAACGCGTGAGATCGTATGAGCGCATGGTGACTCGAAGTAGGGCGCCTGAATTGCTTTTAAAACAGAAAATAAGGGATTCGGAAAGATCAGCAATGGCAGATCGAGACCTTAACCGAATTGAGATAGAGACCCAGCATGAAAATGGACAGAGAATAGAGGACAGTACAACAGACGATGCAGTATCGCGAGAAATAGGACATATAACGCACCATAACGAGGATAATGTACGTCAAGGCATAGAAAACGTAAGTCAGCATACGACAGAGGAGCAGGATAGTAGAGCGACAGTCGATCAGGATTCTAACTTGCGTCTTGAATACGTAGAACCCATAGTACAAGTAATCAGAGCTCCCTCACCACTGAGTACAAGGAATGCGAGCAGAAACGTGTCACTGCACAGTTCAATGCAATCGGTTGCAAACCAACAATTGGGCGAAAACACAGAGCGTAGGACGTCGGAAGAAAACGAAATAGGACCCACCAATCTGGCAGATTTATTACAATTAATAACGGAAACCATGACAAGACAAAATAAAGATATTGCGAACCAAATTAAAATTCAGAATGCAGAAATGACGAAACAAAATGCGGAAACCACGAGACAAATGCGTGAGATTAAAGAGCAAAACAAAAAAATCCAGTTACACCTAAGTCATATTGAAGACGAGGCAAAAGAATCCCGTGAAGTGATAGGAAACTTAATAAAAGGTTACAATCAATTGAGAACAGACATTGACAAGGTACAAGTGGACGTATAAACATTGCGTAATGACACTCAGGACGAGATCAAAACATTAAGGAACAACACCCAGGGACAAGTCAAGAAACTAGGGAAACAGATAAACGTAATTACTAGACAAGCAGCAGGTACAGCGCGTGAAATTGTTGAAAACAGTGTATTACACAAACGTATTACAAAAGAAGCGCTGAAAAGATATGATAACCGCATAGTCAAAATAGAAGCGCAAACGAAGCGACAATTTCAGAAATTGCGAACAGAGTTGTTGCAAACCATTGAAGAGCGTAGTGAACAGGACCGAACAAGCACAGAGTCTGCAACCACATCCGTATCTGTAACAGCACCGGAAAAACAAGCAATGAACGAAGATATCATGCATTTGTGATTCCAATCACAGGCGGAAAGTAACATACGTGACAATGGAAAGCCAGGTCGCGAAGAGTACAGTGCAATACCTTCAGCTACACGTTCACAACCGATGGAAGAAAATTATTGCGTACCACTCCAACGATACTACGCAAGGGTAGGCGAAAGTTACAGTGGACAATATCCAATGGATCTACCACAACCGGAAAGAACGACGGGAGAAATGATCAGAAAAAAAGTGGCGAAGAATCGCGAACTTCATATGGAACTGTGACGAAGTACGACAACGATCATTTCCTCACAGTCAGAAAATTTCAACACTTTCGAGAAGGAAACTCATTACATCCACGAACTTTTATTGATCAATTCCGAGTAGGATTACCAGAACAATGGACGCTAGTACACAAATTAGACTTTATATGTGCACACATGTCAGGAACAGTCGCAGAAAGGATGCAGAATGTTGCAGCGAAATGCTGATCGTACGAAGATTCCAGAGAGAAGTTTCTCTCACGATACTGGTCCAGCGAAGTACAGAACAGAGTGAAGTACGAATTATTACAGAACCCACATTTTGAAAATTCAGGAGAGAAGAGTCCCGTGAAATTTTTCGAATTAATGGCAAAGAAAAATCAATGCATAGATGTACCATACAGTGACGGAGAGTTGATTAAATTATGCGCGATGAAGCTACCATTGAAATACCAGCAATCATTAGTAGGTCGCGGAGGCAATGACGTCGAAGCATTTAAAGGTATTCTAAGGGAACTAGAGTTCATATTTTCGGAAGATGACGCAAGAAAAAGACGAAGCGAACATGAAAACGAAAGCAAAAACAGTGGAATCCACAAGACACAGTACGAAGAAACAATAATTACGAACCATGTGATAACTTCGTACCAAGAAACGACAATAGATTTCAACAAAGAACCGGTTATGGATTTAGAAGAGAATATGGCAATAACTATAATTCACCCAGGAACGGCAACAACTATTACAGAAGGAATAACGACAATCGGAACGGGTACTGGAGAACCAATAGACCGACAAATTATCAACAAAGAATCCACTATCAACAAACTGAACAAGAAAAGAGAATAAAGATAGAAGAGGTGAAGGTAAGACCACCAAACCCCGATAAACGTTCGAATTGACTGCTAAGCGCCCATGCCAAAGAGAATGACGCACCGACCCAGAGCAATTGCAGCACCTTGAACAGAGAAGTAAAAATCTTATCACTAGAAGAGAAGAAGGAAGAAACAAATCCGCAGGGACCAGATGAAAACGAAGACAAGAAAATAACAATATCGTGTTGGGACGAAATTAATTGGGAGAATACTGACGAGGAAGATGAATTACCAGAGGCATGCACAACGAATGTAGGAGGAAAGGACGAAGTAATGAGTATTGGAGACCTATTTGAGATGGAAACCAGGGAAAGCGAATTCAATGAGGATAATGTGCAGTCGACAGAAGTTGAAAATAAGTTACGAGTGGGCACACGACCCAACGTGTATAATGAAGGAAGTTATGAAGCTATAATTAGAGCATTTAGATGCGATTATGTGGAAGTAGCAACGAAGAAGGAGAAGATAGACGAGGATGAGGAAAAAGTAGAGGATGTTGAAGAAAGCGTAAATGAAGGAAGAAATAGAGAAGAGGAAATAAAAGAGAGAGAAGTAGCAGTCGAAGCTTATCCTACAGAAAGTTCTAATTCACAAGGGAAATTCCTAAAAAGACTCATGTATGATTCAGTGGACGATTCGTTGATGCAAGAAGAAGAAGAACAGACCAACCCTTTCAAATTCAACCAATTGTGAAGGCCATGGTAAAGCATATCCCAGTCAATATTGTAACTGATAGCGGAAGTGAACTGACTGCGATCTCAGAAAATTTACTCATGCAGTGTAATGCTAATGAGGAATTGCCAGTTTTGAAAACACGTAAGATTAAAGTAAGAGGTCCTATTAGAAACAATGCTGCGGAAGTTACGAGACAAACAAGGTTAACTCTTTCGTGCCAAGGTCAAAAGATCGAAACCAACTTCGTGATTATACCTAAACTGACCGTAGATATGATTATAGGTGCAGATTTTTTAAATGAGAGACGAGCGATAATAGATATGGGGAAAGGTAGCGTAACATTCGGGAAAGTCACACTTCTCTCTGAGCAAAAGCTAAAATTAGAAGAAATACCAGTCATAAACAAACAATTAAGAATGATGCGAGATAAAGAGGATGAAGAATTGGAATGGTATGCACAAAAGGGGGAATCGCCTCAACTCATGTTAGAAGTCCATAAAGAAATCGACGAATAATTGCAAGAAGTTCAAGGTATTTCAGAACACAGTAAAAGAGAATTAGAGGGCATTTTACGAGATAAAGCAGAGGTATTTTTACCTAAGACTGGCAGTATTAAACACTTTCAGTACAAGTTTGATAATTAATTTTATTACTGGTAAATAATCAGCACAATATTTCAAGATTATGTTGCAGATACAATCGTCAGGAGAAAGAAGAATGAAGAGAGAGGAAGGTGGGAAAAAGATAGTAATCTCAATAATAACATCAATAATACCGTAGATTAAGATGAAGGGATAAAGCGTAGATAGTCTAACAGCAAGAAATACTGAAATGCTATACAACACGACACTGCACAAAAATAAAAAACGAATTTGAGGTTTCTTGTGTAAGTTAAAGACTCAAAATATCCTAGAATTGTAACATGGAAAAGGCGCCAAAATTTGTAAAGCTTTTTAAGAAGGCGTAAAACAATGTAGGTACTAGACATATGTCAGGTGATTATAAGTAAAACTTTTTGTAAGAACTATTGTAAAAACTCCAGCAAAGACCAGATGCAACGACCCACAAGTTGCAATGCGAGAAGTATCAAGTAAGAAAAGGACTTAATTAGCAAGACACGATTCCTACAAGGCAGAAACGTCGAGAGAAGGGAAAGGACAGCGAGACCAACAGAGGGTCCTCGTAGAGTGGGCAATAAATTTGACCGCTATGCGGAATCCTGCTGGGACGGAACACGGACCCGCATAGTAGCGTAGCCCTGCAGAGACGGGGCGCCGAACGTCGGAAAGGTCTCTGAGCGCCCCACATGAACGGAGCGAGCAAAAAACGGCCCGACGAGAAGACCGCTTGGGCAAGCCACCACTGGCAAAAAATGTGTAAAAGTCACACTACCACTATTAAACAGCACGCTGATGCACGAAACTGAAGAAAACGTCCACAAAGTAGGAGTGACATGTCCAAACCATTCATCAAACTGTTACTAAGAGGAGAACTTCAAAGCGACTAGTTATCAATAAATATTTCCATATCCTGCCCAGAGAAGAACCAAGAATCAAGTAAGAAGCAGGGAAAAAGCAGGAAGAACCGAAGTTGAAGATTCGCAAGATTGAGACCAAGAAAGAAGATGGGTGAAGAATAGACGACATACCTTCCCAAATCCCTATCCTATTGTAAACTACTAGTCTGCGAAGTATTACAACGAAAAACGACCGCTTTCAGCGACATATAACGATGACTTTCATGCATACAAAGCCAGTAAACCATGAGATTCCGCTCTCACAGCTCCATTCCATTATGGGACCTCCACAACAGCAACACACACTTGCAAAGCCAACATGGAACGACGAACAAAGCTGTACATCAAATACTTGCCCACGTCCATCTCGCTCAAGTCCATCACCTTTGTGCAAAAACATTCGCCAACCTCATGCTTAAACATTCATAGGATTGTGTGAATGTGTAAAATAAAATTATGTGATGTAGGAATTGTGCAAAAAAAACGTGTGAAAAACTAAATAAGTTAAACACAGCAGACAGCTAATAAACTACAAAATAACAGTCATTGACTATGGACTTAAATAAAAAATAGACTATCGATAAAAATAAGTCATTAGTTCTGAAATGGACAGTATATAAAGAACAAAAGTAAGGCATAATAAACACTAAAACTATATGCTACTTATTTTCTCCTCATAAAAATAAAAGAATAACTATATTTTACTTATTTTCTCCTTATAAAAACAAAGAATAAAAAATTATCTTGTTGGTTGTTTTCCTTTTTTTTAAACATTTGTACCATTTGTTAGGATAATATCTCAGTACTTGTGTATGTATATTTCTTTGTAAAAGCCATTCTTGGAAATAATTCTTATTTGTTAGTGTAACAATGTTGAAATGAGTGTGTAGAAACAAAAACATTTTACTTGTACGTGATATTTAGAAAATGTGTTAGGAATAGATTTTACTTAATTACTACATTTATAAAAACAATATTTCTAAGAAAATCGATTTGAAAGACTCCTCACTTTCGATACCAAACTTCTTAAAAAACAAACTTCACACTTAAATAAAGAAAGAAAATAATTAAAAATTAATAATAGCATAAAAATATTCTTCTCTTACCAATTTTTAAGAATAATGTGAAAGAATATAAATATATAAATTAGTAATACAAACTAGCATAGAACAGAATAACATGGCTGAACAGTAGTCAACAAAACTTAGAAAACAGAATAATTTTTGACTGATTTAGACAACGATTCAATCTTTGCCTAAATTCAGTGCAAAAATTAAATTCGAAGGGTGGTGATATGTAAGGTGTCAGGCAAATCCAACACCTTCCATGAAAACCCTGACATGATAAGCAAATCCAGTAGTATGTGACATAGCTCCGAATAAATCGTGACATTAAATTAACCAAAGTAATACGAGTAACGAGTGAGCAAATGGAATAGCACAGACTAACACAAGAATGCCTAAATGCATGTCATACCTTCCCACCGTGAGACAGACGCAGTTCTGAGGGGAGAAATGAGAACAGAAGCCGAGAGCAGAACCATGTTAAGCTGGAAGGCCCTACGATAAGGGACAGACGGACACCCACGTCGCCAGCTAACTGCTAGGACCACACCACCCGCAAGTTTTAGTGTGAGACTTTTTCGCGTCTCTGTTACGTTAGGACCACCCCCCAGCCCATGTTAAAAGCTAGAGCCCTCCAGAAGAACACTATAGATCTTACAATAACACAAAAAGGGCTACACCACCCGCAAGTTTTAGCGTGAGACTTTTTCGCGTCTCTGTTACGTTAGGACCACCCTTCAGCCCATGTTAAAAGATAGAGCCCTCCAGAAGAACAGTATAGATCTTACGATAACGCTGAAAGGACCACACCAGCTGCAAGTTTTAGCGTGAGACTTTTTCGCGTCTCTGTTACGTTGCAAACTTTAAAAACATTGCCCCACCACGAAAAGGATAACGTTTCGCATTGGATAGACAGAATTTTTGTAGGTGGAGCTTAAGGTTAACATTGAGACCCTGATTGGTCAGATGAAAACACAGCCAGATAGTTTTCTTTAAAACCAACTTCGGTAAATAGTAGTAAGGAGAAAAAATGGTTCAAATGGCTCTGAGCACTATGGGACTCAACATCTTAGGTCATAAGTCCCCTAGAACTTAGAACTACTTAAACCTAACTAACCTAAGGACATCACACATACCCATGCCCGAGGCAGGATTCGAACCTGCGACCGTAGCAGTCCTGCGGGTCCGGACTGCAGCGCCAGAACCGCTAGACCACCGCGGCCGGCATAGTAAGGAGAAGTTAGAACGAGAGTTGCTTCCGAGAGGGCGAGGTGGACGGAACTGCGCCGCCCCCTGACGAACACCAACAAGGTAATGAATGCACGCGATGCCGCATTTTTGAGCGCATAAGGCTTCACTCAGAACTGCAGAAGTCTCATCTGTTACATCCCCTTTACGTAATACTAGAGTCGATCGTCAATTAAAGCTCATGGAGTTCACATTTGCCAGTTGAAGTAAAAATCTGAAACTCGATGATTTTTCTGTTATATAGTTATTGAGAAGCCACATCAGCCACTGTAATTTACAACAAGTTAGATAAGTAATTAAAGATAATTGAGGGTCACTGTAGACCATTTTGATAGTTTTCTCTTTTGTGAAACTTAATTTAAACCTAGATTATAGATGTGATATGGAATAGGTCATCCTTCGATCCATTGTAGAACTTGGAAACCCACTCAGGGAATATTAGTTCACATTTGAACGCAGTTGGTTTTTATCATCCTGTATTAAAACATTTCCTTTTATCAATAGTGCAATTTATAAACGATGTTTTGTGAGCAGAATAAAATTTCCAATCGTAAACTTCACTGCTTTTTCGACGTTATTTTACCAGCTAACTAAAAATAGGAAAGTCTTGAACCCCTTCCTCTAAATTTAGTTAGTATTGAGATTCCTTTACAGGGAGTGCAGTGGAGCTGACGCTGAAATCATTAAGTATTTGGTTATATCATCGCTAGTCTCACTGAACTCTTCTGAATTCTACATGTCATGTGTGGTCTGACGTCTCCTTACCAGCAACAGGTGCCAGGTTCAAACTAGTCAATTCCCTAAAAAAACACGCTCAGAGCGTCGTTGCGCGAAAGTGGTAGGGAGACACGATATAGAACAAACAGACACCACGCAGAATGTTTAGATCTTGACGTAGCGAACAACGAATTCTATCTGTCGATCATTGTAATTTTATAACTCTTTCATTGTCATCTAAAAGTTAAAATTCTTTCTGCATGGTACTATAATATCGTTTCGTAGCAAATAAGCAGTACCTGTCGCTTATGCGAACTGAGAATTCCCATCCCTCTCTTCTGTCACTCCCATTCATATAGATTAAATACAGTTGGTGGAGGAGTATTTATTGCTATCAGAAGTAGTTTGCCTTGTAGCGAAATTGAAGTAGATAGTTCATGTGAAATAGTATGGGTAGAGGTTAAACCTGACGATCGGACTAAATCGTTTTACCGACCCCCCGACTCAGAAGACATAGTTGCTGAACAGTTCTAAGAAAACTTGAGTCTCATTTCAAATCAGTACCCCTGTCATCTACCCTCGATATGCTGGAAAAATTATACGTTCAAAGCCGGCGGAAGGCATAAAACATCATCCGAAATTGTACTGAATGCTTTCTCAGAAAATTATTTTGAACAATTAGTTCATAAGCCCACTCTAAGCATAAATGGTTGCGAAAGCATACTTGACCTTTTAGCAACAAATAAACCTGGACAAATAGTGAGTGTTGTGACGAATACAGGGATTATCGACACCAAGGAAGTTGCTGCTAGGCTGAATACCGTAACACCTACAACCACCAAAAGGAAACGGAAAGTATATCTATTTAAAAAAGCTGATAAAAATGCACTTAACTCCCTTTTAAGAGACAGTCGTCACTCCTTCCGATCTAATCATGTAAGTGTAGAAAAGTTGTGAAATGTTTTCAAAGAGATAGTATCGACAGCAATTGAGAAATATATACTACATAAATTAATAAGTGATGGTACTGATCCCCCATGGCAGACAAAACGGGTGACATCGTTGTTGCAGGAGCAACGAAAAAAGCATGCCAAATTTAAAAGAACGCAAAATCCCCAAGATTGGCAAAGTTTTACAGAAGTTCGAAATATGGCGCGTACTTCAATGCGAGATGCTTTTAATAATTTCCACAACGAAATTCTGTCTCGAAATCTGGCAGAAAACCCAAAGAGATTCTGGTCATACATAAAGCACACCAGTGGCAAGACACAATCAATACCTTCACTGCGCGATAACAACGGTGAAGTCACGGACGACAGTGCCACTGAAGCAGAGTTATTAAACACGGTTTTCCGAAACTCCTTCACCAAAGAAGACGAAGTACATATTCCTGAATTGCAATCAAGAACAACTGCCAAGATGAGTAACATAGAAGTAGATATCCTCGGTGTAACAAAGCAGCTTAAATCACTTAATAAAGGCAAGGCTTCCGGTCCAGGTTGCATACCAGTCAGGTTCCTCTCAGAGTTTGCTGAGAAAATAGCTAAACATTTAGCAATTATATACAACCACTCGCTCACAGAAAGATACTTACCTAAAACTGGAAAATTGCTCAAGTCACACCAATACCCAAAAAGGGAAGTAGGAGTAATCCGCTGAATTACAGGCATTTATCACTAACCTCGATTTGCAGTAGGGTTTTGGAACATATACTGTATTCGAACATTATGAAGTACCTCGAAGAAAACGATTTATTGACACATAGTCAGCACGGATTCAGAAAATATCGTTCTCGTGAAACACAACCAGCTCTTTATACTCATGAAGTAATAAGTGCTATCAACAGGGTTTGTCAAATTGATTCTATATTTTTAGATTTCCAGAAGGCTTTCGACACCGTTCCTCACAAGCGTCTTCTAATCAAACTGCGTGCCTACGGAGTATCCCCTCAGTTGTGCGACTGGATTCGTGATTTCCCGTCAGAAAGGTCACAGTAATAGACGGAAAGTCATTGAGTAAAACAGAAGTAATATCCGGCGTTCCCCAAGGAAGGGTTATAGGCCCTCTATTGTTCCTGATCTATATTAATGACATAGAAGGCAATCTGAGTAGCCGTCTTAGATTGTTTGCAGACGATGCTGTCATTTACCGTCTTGTAAAGTCATCAGATGATCAAAACGACTTGAAAAATGATTTAGATAAGATATCTGTATGGTGCGAAAAGTGGCAATTGACCCTGAATTAACGAAAGTGTGAAGTTATTCACATGAGTACTAAAAGAAATCAGCTAAATTTCGATTACGCGATATGTCACACAAATCAAAATGGTTCAAATGGCTCGGAGCACTATGGGACTCAACTGCTGAGGTCATTAGTCCCCTAGAACTTAGAACTAGTTAAACCTAACTAACCTAAGGACATCACAAATATCCATGCCCGAGGCAGGATTCGAACCTGCGACCGTAGCGGTCTTGTCACACAAATCTGAGGGCTGTAAATTCAAGTAAATACTTAGAGATTACAATTACAAATAACCTACATTGGAACGATCACATAGATAACATTGGGGGTAGAGCAAACCAAAGACTGCGACTCTTTGGCAGAACACTTAGAAGGTGCAACAGGTCTACCAAAGAGACTGCTTACACTATGCTTGTCCTCCCTATTCTGGAGTACTGCTGTGCGGTGTGGGATCCGCATCAGGTGGGACTGACGGATGACATCGAAAAAGTGCAAAGAAGGGAAGTTCGTTTTGTATTATCGCGAAATGGGGGATGTAGTGTCACAGACATGATACGTGTTAATTGGAATGGCAATCATTAAAACAAAGGCGTTTTTCGTTGCTACGGGATCTTCTCATGAAATTTCAATCACCAGTTTTCTCCTCCGATTGCGAAAACATTCTGTTGGCACCCACCTACATAGGGAAAATGATCATCACGATAAAATAAGAGAAATCGGTGCTCGCGAGGAAAAAATTAAGTGCTCGTTTTTCCCGCGCGCCGTTCGAGAGTGGAACGGTAGAGAGACAGCATGAAGGTGGTTCATTGAACCCTCTGCCAGGCACTTTCTTGCGAAAAGCAGAGTGATCACGTAGATGTAGATGTAGATGTAAAGGATTGTGACGATAGATCTCTAGACTGCCTCTTGTGCAAACAGCCACTGGACCTGCGACGTCCTTCATATCATGAACAAATAGTGAAGGGTAAACAGCGCTGACACCACGATTCTGCCGAACTCTGAAAGTTGTGCCGACAGCAAGATGCCGCACCGCAATGCTATATGAAATGTCGTCCTGCTCCGGGTACTTCTGACCGAACAAAGCCGAGTGACAGGTCGGGTCCTGCCAGGCCCCCTGCCCGCGTGTGCTACACGCTTAATGTTTGGCACGCCGTGGATGCCTTGTCTTGCATGGAGCCGTCTATCAGAGCAATCGAGGAGAGGTGCAAGGAATATCAGCGACACATCCAACTAAAACAAACAAGCAAACAAGCTGTCACCGAGATCTGCCTCAAGTATAATCATGAAAGTGACAAATTTCTGACGTCAGAGCATGGAAAACAAATGTTGCAGAGACTTTTCAAATGTGCGGGGCAGTACGAAGCATGTCAAATATTATGAACCCACATTTGAACATGGACCAATGAAATGTATTAATAAAAACCCTACCTACGACACATGAAGGTCGCTTCTCGTTTGAATTCAGAGAGTGCATCACGGCTAAGTGGACATGGGAAGAAGAGTGCTGCCTCTACAACGTCAAAACTACCGATAACCATAATAAGCAGTTCGCCCCGATCGCTGAATGGTCAGCGTACGCACTGCCGTCCTAAGGGGCCCGGGTTCGATTGCCGGCTGGGTCGGGGATTTTCTCCGCTCAGGGACTGGGTGTTGTGTTGCTTCATCATCATTTCATCCCCATCCGACGCGCAGGTCGTCCAATGTGGCGTCGAATGTAATAAGACCTGAACCAAGGCGGCCGGACCTACCCCGTAAGGGACCTCCAGGCCAATGACGCCAAACGCTCATTCCCATTTTACCATAATAACCATTGTAGCACAGATGTTCAATCTTTTTTCATTGACTAAGTGAGAAGATAAGAGATGTGTTCAAAAAGAAAAGAAAATATTGTACTCCCGCGTTTAGTGTTAGTCCGATTCACGCGATTTTTTCGTTGTTGTGTTGCTGAACGTGTCCGAAAAAGAATTTTTGTGTTGGTAAACGTGTGTGGTCGGATGAAAAATGTTTATATGTGTTCTGGTATGATAGGTGATTATTTATGTTGTACAAAAATGATCAAAGAATTTGTATTAAATTTTGTTATAAGAACGGAATAAAGTTCAACAATATTTTAGAAATGTTAAATATTGCTTTTGGTGAGTCTCTGGGAATAAAATTATGGTTTACAATTGGTATAAGCGTACCGAAGGAGATCCTGCAGATGTTAAAATAGTGGAACGTCATGGATGACCTAGCACCTAAATATGGTTCAAATGGCTCTGAGCTCATGGGACTTAACTTCTAAGGTCATCAGTCCCCTAGAACTTAGAACTACTTAAACCTAACTAACCAAAGGACATCACACACATCCATGTCCGAGACAGGATTCGAACCTGCGACCGTAGCAGCAGCGCGGTTCCAGACTGTAGCGCCTAGAAGCGCTCGGCCACCCGGCCGGCAGCTAGCACCTCATCAACCGATGAAATCCTAAAAATGTGAAAGAAACGATAATGAACGATAGCCGAATCACAATGAGTTAAGCCACTGATACTGTTGGCATATCAGGTGGCTCATGCAAAGAAATTTGTTCTTATGAGTTGGCTGTGAAACGTCTGACTGCAAAATCTGTTCCGTAATTGTTGCATTTCGAACAAAAACAGCAGCGAATCTAAGTTTCTCGGGACTCGTTATATGAAGTCAATAACTATACGGACCCACTGAAAGGTGTCATACCACTTGACGGAAGATGAGTTTACGGATACGGCGTCGAAATTAATGCTCAGTCAACAAAGTAGAAGCAAGGCCGGGGAAAGCTTGACAAGTGCGGTCAAATGTGAAGGCTACGCTCACTGTGTGCTTCATTTTTAATTACAGAACGCACCAGGAGGTCGTAAGACCACTAAAGAGTACGACTTACAAGTTCGACGTCGTTTGTATGGAGGAATGAGTAAGGGAAAAAAGAAAAAAAAGCGGATATGTGACGACATAATTAATTTCTTTTGCGACACGAAAATGTGCTTGTAAGCTTTCTATAAAAAAATATATCCATAACTGAAATACTGATTATTCATTTTTGAAAAACTTTCGTCTCGTGTGACGTGAGCTTTAGATACTGTACTCAACCGCTGAACAATAGCAATTGTTGGTTGGCCCTACGCTGCGGCCGGCCATAGCGGCCGAGTGGTTCTAGGCGCTACAGTCTGGAGCCGCGCGACCGCTACGGTCGCAGGTTCGAGTCCTGCCTCGGGCATGGATGTGTGTGATGTCCTTAGGTTAGTTAGGTTTAAGTAGCCGAGTGGTCAGGGCAGCTGACTGCTATGCGGAGGGTGCGGTTTCGATTCCCGATACTGAAATGGATATTTACATGGTTGAAAGATTGGAACGTGGTGTACTCAACCGCGTGATCCCAGCTGAGGAGTTAACTGTAATTGACCGAGTAGCAGCGATTCAAGGTCAAGGTCAAGTTCTAGGGGACTGATAACCTCAGTAATTAAGTCCCATAGTGCTCAGCCATTTGAACCATTTGAACCCTACATTGCGCATGTGAACAGAGTCGTGTAACAAAACCTTACACATGTTGAAATATTGAATTTTAAATAATAAATACTAATCTAGTTAAACGCCAAAAGTAATTGTGTATTCAGTGAAAAAATATTTAACTGAAACTTTAAACTGAAGTACATTGTGAAAATTACTTCACATGAAGGGCAATTTCTGATTTGATATGTACACAAAAGTAAAATACCGCTCTACTTGAGAAAAATAAAGGTTTGAGATTAACTACACTGTTCACAGTAAATTAATCTGCACAGTACCTAATAATTCTAACTAGATCTGTTTCCTCATAAGAATGCAAAGTGAGATCTACACTGAAATAAAAGTAACTTACCTCATTCTTTTGCGTCTGGTGTACTAAACTTTACTAAGTATGATGAGGAAGGGTTTTATTTTAAACAAAGTCGTTCTCAAAAAATTAAACTCTGATTATTGTCAAGAAAAGACTGTATGACATAAGAAGACTCCAACAATCACGAAATTCTTTCAGTACAGAAATTACAGATATTCCGACCAGTTGGGTTATATGTGACATAATGAAAACGTTACATACTGCTCACACTTCGTTGCTTGTTCGTGATTTTTTGGCCCAACACAATACTGTAATGATGCATCAGCCTTCCTATTGTCCAGACATGTCCTCACGTCCTTACTAATGTTCCGAAAAATAAAGAAAATCTTAAAAGAACGTCCTTCTACAAAGGCAGATACGATCAAGAATGCATTGCTGAGACAGCTAAAAGCTATCTCAAAGATAGATCTAATGAGAACTATACAATATCTAGCGAGGACTATTCTGAAGTGATAACGTTGAAATGGACGAATAAATAAAATACTTACAAAAAAACAAAATTCTCTTTACTTTTTTTAACACACCTCGCACTTCACGCTTACCTATTCTTAGAACAAACACGTGACTGGGTAGCTTCATCTGTGGCCGCCAGTTACCGCTGAAGCTAGCAGCTGCGGGATATGATTAAGTAGCGGTACACGTGCCGTAATTCCATATCCGTAGCCGAGTGGTCAGGGCAGCTGACTGCCATGCGGAAGGTGCGGTTTCGATTCCCGGTACTGAAATGGATATTTACATGGTTGAAAGATTGGAACGTGGTGTACTCAACCGCGTGATCCCAGCTGAGGAGTTAACTGTAATTGACAGAGTAGCAGCGATTCAAGGTCAAGAAAGCCAACGACTGGGAGAGTGGTGTGCCGACCCTACGCCCCACCATACCTCATCCAACGTCGCCGTTGGCGGAGGATGGCATGGCGGTCGGTCGCTGTCGTAGCAGCAACACAGATCGTTTCTGAACGTCCTGCAGAATGGTGGAGATCACGAGAACTGATTGGATTAGTGACGCGCTGGGAACGTGACAGATTACGTAATGTATTGTACCTGTGATCAGCAGAGAAACGTGTGTTAGCAGTCCCCGACTACCACCCTGCACTGCTACACTTGTAACATTGAGTTAAATAAGGCCACCAGACAGGTTTAACGTCCGAGACAGAGTTAGAATTGTAACTACCCCAACACTAATGGTAAATGCCCTACTTACACTGCTTACATAAATATACGACCACTGGAGCTAACAACGTACATAGCTAACAGTTAACACGACCAGCAGCTGTTTCTTTGCAATTTCCGCAGGAAATGCACAAAAGGTACACAAGGTAAATGCTAAAATTTATGTCGGTCGACAACCATGCCAAAATCAATTTCTAAGGAAACAAGTGTTGTTGGTTATCTGTTACTAATCCTGACGAAGTCTGATTCTTCCACTAAACTCACCTCCAACTAAATAATAATGAAACTATTTCACATGAAATCTGTCACGATCAATCATGTGCGTATTCCTTCAGCAGCAACACACACCTCTCTAACCGGAAATGGCTGATAAGAATTCCATGCACGGAAATTTTTGTAATTTCTCCTTATTGGATAAGTAAGTTTGTCGATCACTATGGATCGCTAACATCTGCAATCAGAAAGCAGCAACACTGTCGAGCAGCAGCAGAGGAGTCACGACTTGTCTATTACCCCTGTGATAGCTGCCAGACGTATCGATTTTCAGAAACTCCCAAAATTATTTGAATATTCAGGCCTCTCAGCCACCCAGAAGGAGGTGCCGAATACAGGCAGTCTCATTGCTCATCTCCTTCTCGCGTTAATAACCGTCCTTTGCTAACTACTGCCTCTGACTACTACTTATCGGTATCAAGCACAAATCCAATGGTCATTTCTGGAGGTCACAGTTTCTAACTTGCTTCAACTTTGGCCCCCCACCGCCGTCATCCTCCCAAAATCCCAATATATTCTGCAGTCACCCCCACTTCTAACATACCACAGTTGACTAGAATTTTGCAATCTCCATCTTGTTTTACCTAGGATATAGGGTAACTTTCTCAGCATACGACAAATTTTGCTTTATTACTAGCCTTTTATTACTACCCTTTTCCCTGTGGCTTCACCTGCATGTGCATTCAACACATGTACTAAAAACACCTCCTTCTTCCACATCTATGTACACCTCTTCCACCCTCTGCGTGTCAATCTCATCCTCTCACCTCCACCTCTTTGTCTCCTCCACCCAACTCTCTCTGTCTCTTCATCTCCTCTTCTCCTTCTCTTTGTCCATTTCCTCCATTTCCTCCACCCCCTCTTTCTGACCACATCGTCCTTCCCCTCTCTCTGGTTTTATCCTCTTCCTCCTCTCTCTTTCCAACTCCACCTCTCCCTCTCCTCTTTCCACATGTCCACTACATGTCTACAAGTTCCACCTGCCTCGTGCATCTCCATTCCTCCCCTCTCTCTGTCTATTTCCTCCTTTCTCTCACCCTGTCCATCCCCTCCTCTATACATCTCAACTTGTCCGCAGCCATCTGTCCATCTTCTCATATTTTCTTTCTGTCTCCTCCTCTCCCCTCTCTCCATTCATTTTCCCATCCTCTATCACTGTCCACCTATTCCTCCTCCTGTCTCTGCCTATGTCTTCCTTCCCCCTCCCTGTCTGTCCATCTCCTCGTCTTCCCTTTGTAATGTAGCAAGTTATTACGAGATAATATTCGTTGCAGTAAGGCACGCAGCCGTGTAACACGCTGGCTTCAGGATGGCTACGTTTTTACAGCACAGCTAACGCTACCAGCCGTGAGAACGGTCTCAAGTAACATTCAGTCGGCACGCAAATTCATACGCTCTAAGAATCTAAATAAACCATAGTAATTATGATCCGATTTTGTTCAAATTTGGTACACAATTTTTTGTTATTAAGGAAGGGATCCTGTTAAAATTTTAGACTTTTATCTGTTATAGTTACTAAGACTGAGAAAATTACTTAAATGCCCTAAAACCGACACTTATGTTTCAACACTCAATTAGGAACAATAACCAAATGTCCTTTATTATCATCTGAAGTCATAACAAAGCTCACAGTTTATAAAATCACTTAACCGGAGTTTTCTTTTCAAAGCTTTAATTACTCCATATTATGTAGTATAAAAATCGTGTAAAATTATTATTTGCTTATTATGTTGTTGTATGAATACATGGGAATGAATGAGAGAGAATATATGGGACATACGTTAAAATTTAATATCATTTTATGTAAAACCTTATAAAATTGATCCGTGGGAAAATTGTGTTGCAACCACAATGCTGATGACGTATGTCGATGTGTGCTTGCTTTTGTAAGAGAGCAGCCAGAATAAAAGTCTCAAACGGAAAAGTTTATATATTAATTTAAAGAATTTTTTGCATTTCGTTCTATTTTATTAAACAATATATTGAAAACTAAAATTGTAATGACGTAAATGACTATATGATTAGTGGTTGGCTAAGGCAAGTTTTGCCGCGAGAATGATCTGGAAGGATCATTCTGATTAGTCATTCAGATCAATAGCCAATGAGAGTTAAGCGGTTCCCGCACGCAGATAGTTAGGGAAGCAGAGAGGAGAGGAGCATCGAGAGAGTCGCTCACTAACCTGCTTCCGAGTAACACCATGCTAGATGTCTCCGCGAAAATAGTATGTAAAATGAAGAGCTAGTGAGATAATTTCAGACAGAACGTGACGTGACTAAAGCGGTTTAAGTTACGAACATTTTGAGGAAAGTTTGATGTTTCAGAATTAATTAGTTGAAGTTTTATAAATGTGTGATCTTTTCGTCGAGAGACAATTCCGCGTGGTATATTCCGTGTTCTTTATGGAATATTTTGGCGAGCACCTGTAACGTAGAAGAGCACTGAAACGTCCGAATGTTAAAATCGCTAATAGTGGTGGGTCAGTGACTGTTAGATAGCAAAATTAATCTGGTCGGACTTGCAGGAATTCTGGTTGCTTATACGTGTGAAATATGTTGTATAGATGGTGAACTTGAAATAATAGAGCATTTGCATTATTAAATACGGACTTTATATCCATTTCATGTGCTTCCTTATTGATAAAAAGACATCAACAGAAGTTTCATATGCTTACTGCAATTAAACTGCATTCTCCTACCACCCGAAATTTGTGAAAATGAACTTACGGGAACTGATTTGCAACTTGAGTTACGCGGCCTCTGTGTGGTTGGAACTAGGTAGTGGCTTCATCAACGCTGCTTTACACTGCCTAGTTTGTATCTACTACTGCAGAGTGAAGGGTCGTCGGAAGGAAGAAATATAGAGGTAGGTGAACTGTTCGATGAAAGTGACTGAAAGAGAATAAGGAGACGGAAGAACGACAGATCGACCCCGACCTGCTGCACCTTCTCTCTCCACGTTATCAAACTCATCCTAATAGGACGCTGGTGGTTCTTATCCCTACAGTATTTATATCCAGATTTAACTAAAACGTATATCAAACTTGATTGAAATAGTTCCAGGGGTTTAGGATGAGCTTTTTATCCGTATTTGCCCCCATGCTCAAATTCAAAATAGATTTAAACATATTTAACATATTTCTCAAGTGTTAGTACACATATCTCACCTGTATGTCTAGCGAATTTCGCCCTGCAGTTTCATTTTCACGCAAGTTAATGTTTATGGCGTTGTGTTGCCTCAAGTACTTGCCTTACAACGATATAATTTTGCAGATACGTCCGGAGATATATGTGCGTACTGTCTGGAAAATGATTTACCAATAAAGTTGGTAGTAAAGAAGTAATCAATTAAAATGTCTTGCATGATGCAGCACTTTTTTCTCGCCCCTCAGTGTCTGACGTTATATCTCCTGCACTATGTGTCGCATAACGATATATTATTGAGCGGCAAATGTGGATACCGTCTGTGAAAAACGTTGATAATATAATTAATAGCCGGCCGCTGTGGCCGAGTGATTCTAGGCGCTTCAGTCTGGAACCGAGTGAACAACATGATTAGGTAATAAACGTTTATTTGCAATTCTGTTGGCGATTTCATTTTCTGGCACACAGAGCTCAGTAACAGGTAAATCACAACTCAGCATTTTCACAAACATCTGTTTACATCTTTCCAAAGAGTTTTAAAATCTAAGATAAACTATTTACAATTTCAAAGACTGTTAACATCTTTCCAGAGAGTTATAAAATCTAAGCTAAACTACTTACAGTTTCAGACACAGTAATATATACCTGTAGTGAAGATTAGGACTTTTATCTAGATGTAATAGCAGTATGGAGAATGTTACATGGATACTTAATGAAAACTGTTATGTCAATGAAATAAACATTTAAAGTTGGAGAAGTTTTTGAAGAAGATAACATTATTACTTTCAAGCTTATCATTTAATAATACATCTCCATCTGCTGTGCCATGAATGAAGATTTCTAGTTCTTCATGTAAGTCCATTTGGTGTCCCTTATTCTTTTTATGTAATATATGATCATTCACAATATCATGGAATGGGTGGCCCGTGTCTTTTATGTGGGTGGCTATTGCTGATCTGTTGTAATTGTTAGTGTGGTAAGCATTTATGTGTTAGTTATATCTTCTTTGGAAGTCTCTCCCAGTTTGGTTTATATAGAAGGATCCGCAGGTATTACATACTATTTTGTAGATGCCTCATTATGAGTGTATATCAGTCTGTGTGTATATACTGTGTCTCAGTTTGTTTTGCTGTTTGTGTGTTGTAAAGGCAATGTTAATGTCGTGTGGTCTGAGAATGTTTGCTATTTTGTAGGAGAGTTTGCCTGCAAAAGGTATGCAAGCCGTGGGCTTCTTTTTCATTTCATGTATGGAAGGTGATTTATTATTACTTTTCCTTTTTTGCATAAGCTTAATTTCATGTATGGAAGGTGATCTATTATTGTTTTTCCTTTTTTGCATAAGGTTATCAATTAATACTTTATCATAGCCATTTGCTGAAGCTATTTGTTTTATTACGCTGAGCTCATCAAGATGTACATATTTATCCATTGGTATATCGTTGGCTCTGTTAACTAGTGCTCTGTATGCAGCAAGTTTGTGTGTTGTGGGATGACAGGATGAACTGTGTATGGTGGTATCTGTTGGTGTTGCCTTTCTGTAAACTTTGAAGATGTGAGTTATTTTCTTTACTGATGTTTAGATTAAGGAAATTGATGCTACCGTTGCTCTCATATTCCACTGTAAATTTTATATTTCTACCTTGTTTATTGAGTGTGTCGAGTATGTTTTTCATATCATCTTTGTCGCCATCTACCAGAAGTAACGTGTCATCATCATAACGTTTATAGTAAAAGATTTCATCCATAGAACTTGATTTTTTAGCAAGAGATTTTTGCTCAAGGTGGTTAATATATATGTTGGCAATTGTACCAGCTATGCTTGAGCCCATTGCAAGACCTCTATGTTGCATGTAGATTTTATTATTAAATGTAAAACAGTTGTAGTTGAAGGAGGTCCATGAATTCAATAATTTCGGGCAATGATAGTTTTTGATGTTTTATGAGGTTTGACCTGATGATTTTGAGTGTTTCGGTGATGGGGATGTTAGTGTATAGGTTTGTAATGTCAAATGATAGAAATTGGACTGAATGGGGAAGGTTGATGTTTTTAATTTCGTCTGTTAGATGCTGATTGTTTTTTACTGAGTAGTTTTTAGTTATGTGTAAGTCTTAGTTAGTCTGGTTAAGTTTTTTTGTAATTTTGTAACCTGGGCTGTTTCTTGAGTTCAGAATTGGGCGAATTGGAAACCCATCTTTATGTATCTTTGGTTGTTATCTTAGCTTTGGTGTCCAAGGATTCATGATAGTGCTATGTTTCTTTTCACTGTCACTTAGCAGGAAGTGTGTTTTTTAGATGTGATTTGAGTTTTGTCTGGAATGCTTTTGTTGGGTCTTTTTGTATTTCAGTGACGCCATTTTCAGTAAAGAAATCTAATGTTTTACTCGCTTATTCTGCTTCTTTCAATATACATAATGTATTGCCTTTGTCTGCTTTAGTTATTATAGAGTTATGGTTACTTAGATTTCTGTTTATATCTCTGAGTGTTTTTCAGTCCTCTTGGTGAGCTTTATAACTTGTTTCATGTTTGTTTACTTCATTGTTTACGGCTTTCATAGCCTTCTGAGCTATAACTGTCTTATGTTAGATTTTAAAACCCTTTCATACAAGTTGGTCATGTGATCATTGTCACTTCAGGTTATGACTCCTTAAAAATTAGAACACATATTGATACTGTAGATTACACTGTATTATACGATTGGTTGGTTCATCATGTCAGCTTAGCCTGTATGTCGGAGCTCTTGCTGCGCTGACGATATAAAATCGATACATGAGGATCGGGAATGAGGGGTTCGAGGTAAATCTTGACATACATCACGTTAATTCAGATTATTTTGTTGTAGTATGTTAATGTGAATACGAGCATATCTATGTATTTAGGTAGTTCACTCATCGTTAGAAATAACTTGCCACATACTTAATACTAATAGTATGTGTTGCAATCTCATGATGCTGGAATGTTGATAACAACCCACCTTAAAACAAATCTAATTACCTGTACAACAAACCCAGATATCCATGGGCAACCTTCGATAATGTCATCCATCAGGACATAAGGAGTGTGTAACAGCATTTTCAAGTTTACACAAGCAGAAATTGTATTAAATAATAATTTAAAAAATGACTGTAACCTTGACGTCAGTACACACAGCTCGTCTCAAAGACCGCTAGAGTTTCCATTGATTTTAATTTGCATTTTTGTATGTGTTATGTAAGGGAGTATTCGTAAATGAAGTAGTATCTCTACCAATCACTTTAATGTATCTGTTTAAAAAGAAATTTATATTTTGCTCCAAGTGATTTACGGTAAATGGATGTACATAAAAAAGCTGCTACCAAAATAATACATGTATTCAGTTGGGATATATTGTCGATACAGCCTTGCCATGCAGTAACAAAATGTTGAAGGCGTATGTATCTCTTGCAACTCTACAAACATATCTCGTTTTCGTTTTCCTTTTTCAGTCCACACGCCATGATTGTGAGCTAGCCTTTGATTCCACTTCAGAGTTTTTCACATCAGAAAGCTCTCTAGTTGTCTCAGGTACCTATTCTGACAAAGTTTTTGAAATTGCCCTTTGCTGAAGATGATCTTGCTGAGGTGCAAAAGAAAGCTGACTCAAGAATTCTCTTCTTTGCAGATGTTCTTCCTTATTGGTGTTGAAAATAATAATGGCAACTAATTTACTGCTCTTCTGACTTGTAAAGCTGTCTACACAACTGAAGTTTGCTCATTTCTCGAAATAGATACATCTAATAGTAAATTTTAAATCGTTTTTCAAGCCTGGCTGCATTCTCCCTCTATTGCTACTGGGTGCTTCTCTGCTTCCGCTGTATCCAGTAAGCCGGCCGCGGTGGTCTAGCGGTTCTAGGCGCTCAGTCCGGAACCGCGCGACTGCTACGGTCGCAGGTTCGAATCCTGCCTCGGTCATGGATGTGTGTGATGTCCGTAGGTTAGTTAGGTTTAAGTAGTTCTAAGTTCTGGGGGACTGATGACCACAGATGTTAAGTCCCATAGTGCTCAGAGCCATTTGAACCATTTTGTATCCAGTAAAATTAGCGGTGTGCGGAACGCTGTGGTCGTTTCTGTTGATCATGGTATGGTCCTGGTGAGGAGCAAACCGTCACAGCCGCGAGTATTGTTAACAATATACCATATACCAGGATGGTGGTGGTGACACTGGTGACGCGTGAATTGGCAGCTGTGTTGACAGTGGTGGCAGTGCTGGTGGCTGTTGTGTGGGGCAGTGGTGGCAGTGTCACGGATGGTGGTGGCAGTGGAGAACATGACATTATATGTACTAATAGTATGTGTGCTAGTTGTTCTATCAAGCAGTTATGTGCATATTCTTCCTGAAAAGTGGGCTAAATAATACACTGAAGATTAGGGACATCTTTTTTTTTCTTTCGAATAACCCATTTGGAGGGTAAGATGAATCAACTTTGGCTACTTTTCATTGTATTAGATTTCTTCAGTTTCCAAATTTCCTTCATCCTTTTAGAGTGTTGTTCCCTTTCTTCTTGAGTCCACTTTCGTCTAGTTATTTTCTTTCTCTCCTGAAATTCTGCCTTTTGAACTGCCTTTCTGAAATGTGTTCTGTTTTCTATTGTGTCTATTGTAACTCCAGCATTTTCAATGTCCTTTTCAGTCTCTATGAACCATGCTGGCTTGGATTTGTAGCTATTGAGTAATGTGAATATCCGCTTGGTTAGTCTGTTGTTATCCATTCTGAATATATGTCGAAAAAACTGTAGTCTCCTCTTCCTCATTACATCAGTTAGTTTCTCCGTTTTCAGATATAGCTCTCTGTTTGGTCTTAACCCGTATTCAGCATTATCGTTTCTTTTAGCTCCCAGTATTTTCCTTAAAATCCTTCTTTCGACCTTCTCTAGTTTCTCAAGATCTCCATTTCTTGCTAGTTTAAGTGTTTCTGCGCATAGAGAGCTTCAAGTCTGGCCACTGTTTGGTAGTGTCTTAATTTCGTGTTCCAGGACAAGGATTTTTTATTATAAACGTTTTTGGTCATATGAAACACTCTTTCCATTTTGTGCACTCTAGTTTCTATAGCTATCTTTTCTTTGACATTGTATGTAATCCACTCTCTTAGGTATTTAAAGGAATCTGTTTTGTGTATTGTGTTGTTGTCAACTGCAAGATTTTAAGGAGCAACACAGATGTTTGTCATAAACTTTGTTTTTTCATAGGATATTTGTAGTCCTACTTTGGCTACTTGTTTTTGTAGTTCTCTTATTTGTTCTTGGGCATTGTCTAGTGAATCTGTAATCAATGCCATGTCATCTGCGAAGGCTAAACAGTCGACAGTGATCTTGTTTGGATTTCTCCCTAGTTGAATCCCTTTGGTATTGATGGCCTTCCTCCATTCTCGAACTACCTTCTCCAAGACACAATTGAAAAGCAGAGGTGACAGACCATCCCCCTGTCGAACACCTGACTTTATTTCAAACGATTTTGAGAGCTCTCCCCTAAATTTTTCTCTCTATTTTGTATTTGTCAAAGTACCTTTAATTATTGCAGTTGTTTTAGCATCAAGTCCCAATTCTTTTAAGATATCAAGCAATGTATTTCTGTCAATTGAATCATAGGCTTTTTTTAAATCCACAAAAGTAATTACATGTTTTAAGTTCCTGATTTTCCTCATTTCTATTATGTTCTTTAAATTTAGTATTTGTTCTGCACATGACCTTCCCTTCCTAAATCCAGCCTGATACTCTCCTAGCTGTTTGTCAAGTATCTCTTCTGCTCTTTTTAAAAGCGCCTTAGACAAGATATTATAGGTCATTGGTAAGAGGGAGATTCCCATATAATTGCTAGGATTTGTTTTCTTCCCTTTTCTATGTAGTGGATGTATTAATGCAGATATCCAGTCTGGTGGTAATCTGTGTGTTGTCCAGATTTCTTTTAGTATTTCTGATAGACACTGTATCATGTTGTCACTAGAGTACTTCCATAGTTCAGCAACTATATTATCCTCTCCAGGGGCTTTATTATTTTTAAGCTCTTTTATGATTTCTTTTATTTCTTCTGTGGTTGGCAGCTTGGAGTCTGGTGGTGTTGGGTTTACAATATTGAAATTAAATTTTTCTTTCGGTGGATAACAGTTATGCAGTTCTTCAAAATATTCAGCAAGTATTCTACAGTTCTCTATGCTATTGTATGCAGTTTTCTGCGGTTTTGGGTCCGTGAAAAATAGACTAGGAGGAGAGTATTTCTTTAAGTTACTTCTGAAGGTTTTGTAAAAGTCCCTAGCATTGTTCTGTTTGAAGTTGGAGTCTGTTGATGCTAGTTGGTCTTTTATGTATTGAACTTGGGTCTTTTTAAGGCCTTTTGAAGCTTGCTTCCGGGCTTCTTTTAGGGAGTTCCTATTTTTATCATTTTTGTTGGCATTCCAAATGTTCCAAACTCGTTGTTTTGTTAGGATTAGTTTGTCACACTCATCATTCCACCAGGCATGTTTCCATTTTTTGGTAAGGAGAATGGTTTCTTCTGCTGTCTGTACCATATATTTTTGAAGTTGTTCCCATGTTTTAGGTGTTTTCTTTTCCAAAAGTGTCCTGAAATTGTGTTCCTTGGTTAATTTCTGAGTGTCAAACTTTTTAGGTTGATATTCGCTCTTTCTTTTACATATTGGTCTAATTTTGAATTTAACGACAGATAGATAGTGATCTGAATCTAAACTTGCACTCTTAGCAACCTTTACATTGAGTATCTCTGATGCAGACAGTCTGCTTATAGCAACATGGTCAAGTTGTTTCTCCCCACTGACTGGATTCGGGGATACCCATGTAGTTTGTTTTCTAGGGAGTTTTTTGAAATATGTAGACTTTAGAACTATGTCATGTTCTATGCATAAACTAATAAGTCTTTCTCCATTTGCATTGGTTCTTTTATGTGCAGGGAATTTGCCTACTATGGATTGGTGATGACGTTCTTTGCCGATTTGAGCATTAAAGTCTCCCAACAATATTATTGTGCTTATGGATGAAATCTGGTCTAAGGTGTTTGACAGTTCCTGCCAAAAAATTTCTGTTTGTTCTTTTTGTGTTCTGTTTTTCTCATTTGTTGGTGCATGTGAGTTTACAATGGTATACAGTTTCTTTACTGATTTGAAGGTTAATGTTGAAAGCCTTTCATTGACAGATTTAAATTCTACTATCGAGTTTAATATATTTTGGTTTACAATGAATCGTGTTCCAAATTGGGGTACATTCTTCATAACTCTTTTTCCTGGCTTCCCTTTGAGGATTCTGAATCCCTCTGGATCAAATGAATGTTCATCAGTATACCTTGTTTCTTGGAGTGCAGTTATCATTATATTTTTCTGTTTTATAAAATTTATTAACGTTTTAAGTTTTCCTGTTTTTAGAAGTGAGTTTACGTTGAACGTTGCCAAGTATTTTATATTTTTGTGTTTAATTTTATTTGTTGCTTGCTTAAGGCAGGTTTCAGGATGCTCCGACTCATCCTTCGCACATTGCTGTAGGCCCCCAGAATCTGAATGCCTACCTTTAATTTCCTTAGAAATTGGAGATTGGTTACTCCCTGGGGTAAAATCTCTTACAAGGTGCGTATCCATTGTTGATTGTTTGTTGGGTTAGGGGAACAAGTCCCCTAAGGATTCTACTCGAGGTTATTAGCTCCGAGGAATGGTTTTCAGCGGCACCACTGGTGGACAGACGCTGACCACTCAGCCGCTTGTTTCAAGACAGACGCCAAGTGGATTTTTTTCTTTGGTTGCCTCTTCCGCTAGTTCCGCCGTACCGAGAACTATTCCCTCCGCCTTCACTACCGTTGAGGTCTTCACTGTAGTCCTAGCAAGGAGCCCTTACAAGGTGCTATCACCCGGGCCAGGTGAACCTTGGTTTTTTAACGAGGTTGTTACTCCTCCCCCTCCTCCTTCCTCACCTCTTGTATGGTGAGGCCCCGGGCTTGGGACCGGCGTAGCAGAGTTATTAGGGACATCTATTTATTTATTTATTTATTTATTTTTGGTAAGTTCAGCTAGTTTTGTGGGGCACACAGATATGCACGTATTTCTTTACGTACATCATACATTAATGATGCATCAGATGTATATGCTGTTTATATAAGTATAACACTCACTGATATTTTCCCCAAAACTGGCCTCTGACGTGATCTTAATGAATAAGCTCTGTAAGAGAATACCATACATTTTTTAACAATATACCCTTGTGAGTGTGTGTATATACTTCGGAATTGGAGTCATTACTTATAAGTCTTCTGTGATCAGTTTATTGTCTTAACATTCTATGGTATCATTTTGTTAACACTGGTGGCGGTGTGGATTTAGTGATGTGTTGTGAGAGTACATATTCGGATTCTCCCATCGTTATTTATCACTCTAATGTAAGTAGGCTGTTTAGGTTTTTTTATTGGTAACACCACCTCTGTATGAAAATCACTGGCTGTGCTGTGTGCAGTCTGTGGCTGCTTTGCATTGTTGTAATACTCGCCATTGTAGTGTTAGGCAGCTGGCTGTGAACAGCGCGTAGCGTTGCGCAGTTGGAGGTGAGCCGCCAGCAGTGATGGATGTGGGGAGAGAGATGGCGGAGTTTTGAAATTTGTCATGAACTGCTATATTTATATATGATGATATCAAGGTAAATACATTGTTTGTTCTCTATTAATATCTTTGATTTGCTAACTATCCCTATCAGTAGTTAGTGCCTTCCATAGTTTGAATCTTTTATTTAGCTGGCAGTAGTGGCGCTCGCTGTATTGCAGTAGCTTGAGCAGCGAAGATTTTTGTGAGGTAAGTGATTTGTGAAAGGTATAGTTTAATGTTAGTCAGGGCCATTCTTTTGTAGGGAATTTTAAAAGTCAGATTGCGTTGCGCTAACAAAATATTGTGTGTCAGTTTAAGGACAGTCGTGTAAGAATTGTTCAAAGGGGACGTTACATATGTCGACCCTTAGCCTAGGTTACCTCACTGGAATCTTCTGATTTTTTTTCTTGTAGTTTGTGTAATTAGTGTAGCTATTGTTTATTGCTAGCGCGTAATTGTAGAGAAAATCTCCTTTGTAGTTGCAGTCTTTCATTGTTGTACAGTAAAACAGTTGTGGCATGCATGTAGATTTGCACCAAGTATTTCGCAGCTGCAATTAACTAGATATTATTTTCAGTGCTATGTTAATGTGTTCTCTTATTTTTGATCTTCAAATTGTGTTTTTCTGTGTTATCGCGTGAAATATTGTGACAATAATGGCGTGTGAAAAACGTAACACTAGGCTCCAAAGTAAAATGAGAAATAATAGTGACGACGAGCGTAGCTTGCCAGCACCACTGTGTAATGAATTAACAGACGTTCAAAGTAGTAATTTGGTAACTGTGCATAGGGAAATGGAGCGGGCGTCAAATAATGGTATAGACAGTGAAACAGGTAGTGAACAGGGAAGCATTATCGATCGATCGCTCGGCAACAGCTCGCCTCAGGAATCCGAAATGACAGGACTCAATTTTGCAAATACTGTGCATTCAGGGTTTGCGTCCTCACCGTTTTTTCAAATGAGTCAAGACACATTTTCCGCTTGTCAAAATGTGAATGTTGCCGGTGCAAATTCACTGCCGAAAAGCACTGAGGAACATGTTTCAGACACCAGTGCATTGTTATTACAATTAATGCAACAAATGGGACAAAAGCTTGAAAAGTTAGACACAATGGAACAACACCAGAGACAAACACAGCAACAATTAGACACAGTGGAACAAAATCTCAAAAAGTTAGACACAGTGGAACAAAATCTCAAAAAGTTAGACACAGTGGAACAAAATCTTAAAAAGTTAGACTCATTGGAACAAACTCTTGAACAAACACGTGAAGACTTAACTACTGAGTTACATAACATTGAATCGAAATGTCAAAAAGTCTGTAATGACGTAAAAACACAAATTTGTGAGCATTTTCAACCTATTTTTTCGCGGCATGAAAATGCATTACAGAATCACGAAGCAGCCATAAAAGAACTGCAAACCACTGTTCATGAAAATCATGAGACCTTGTGGGCTAAAATTGACTCAGTTGCATCTACCGATTCGGTTACGCAACTTGCAAAAACTCAGGAAAACTTAAAGGACACAGTAGATTCGATTTCAACACAAATGGACACTCTGAAACTTGGTTCAGAAAAACACACTGAGGAAATGTGTTCACTATCGGAGAAAGTAGCCGAACTTTCGGATCAGGTCACTAACTTATCTACAAAGGTAGATGATGATCTGAATGACACAAGACCTGTAGCCTTCACTGACACAGAAGAGTATGAACAAATTAGAAAATTCAAACAGAATCAAAATCAAATCAATACACAGTACAAAAGAGAAATCCGGGAAGTACAAGATCAGCTGACACAGGTAATACAAGACTTACGTATTTCAGAGGATACTCGCGCCCCAATACGGGAAGAGGGACACAGAAATACGGAACAGCCACAATATAATAACACAGGGCATTTCGGAAGTTATGAAAGAAATTGGCAATGTGCACCGAATTTTGAGATGGAACGGCCGACACGACCTAACAATGACCGATATGCGACTCGCCGACATGATGATTTTGACTATAAGCTATTCATTACTACACGTAAATTCAAAACATTTAAGAATTCTGGCAACGACATTCATCCACAAGCATGGCTCCATCAATTCTCGCATTGTTTTCCTCCCAACTGGTCGTTAGAACACAGATTAGAATTTATGTGTGGCTACTTGAAGAATGAACCAGCTGTAAGAATGCGGTCGGTAATTCACGATTGCCACAGTGAAGGAGAGTTTTACCATGCCTTCCTCTCAGCATATTGGTCTCAAGCCACACAAGACCGGGTAAAACATAGCATCATAATGATGAAACGTTTCGAACAATCTGAATTTTCCAGTCTTATGAAATATTTTGAAGACATGTTGCATAAGAATCAGTATCTTTCAAACCCATACAGCCCCTCAGAACTCATCCGCATTTGCTTAATCAAACTGCCTGAACATTTACGACATATTATTTTGGCAGGACGTTGCAAAGACGACATTGAAGCATTTCAGGGACTCTTACAAGAATTAGAAATTGACACTGACAATCGCGGAACGTGAAAACAGGAACACAACAATTACAGGTCACATCCGTCGCAATTCCGCGATGAAAGAAGTAATAACTGGACACGACAAAGCTATTCTCACAACACATATCGTGACCAAAACAGACACCACCCATATGACAACCACTGGCAGAGTAATAATATTTACAAAGAAAGATCACATTTCCGTAGTAATGAGTATGACAGAGACAATCATAGAAACAGACAATATGGTAACCAGAACTGTTATTATCAAGGGAGACAGAATAATTTCAGACGCAACGGTCCAGCGCGCAGTTACGATTCAGGGAGAAATTCTCCACCACATGACCGACAAGAAAGAAACTACAGGAACTACCGACATGACGACAGACGATATAATCATAACGATAGACGTGAATTTCATCAGAACTGGCGGGACTCTAACAGAGCTGGGCCGTCTCGGCAAGGCGAATTTGTAGAAGTTAGGTCTCCTAATCTCAATAACGACGCGCGCCAACAAAGAGGCAGACAATGACTCGTGCCGCAGGCAGCCACCTGCGCCGGCTGGCTCAGGAAAAAATAACATAGACGCTAACATTAAGAAAAATTCCAGTATTCTTTAACGACGTATACCGCATGATAATTGCGTTGAAGTTGAAACGCTGCGTACTAGGAAGAGTAAAGGATTGCACCACACTTCACATGTAAAACCGCTTACTGAGAGATAATCTGCTTTTTAACTTTGTCTTTGCCATATAACTTTTCACTTCACATTTCTAGTATGCTCTGTCAGATTTAGAATCTGTTAACATGTAACAATGTTTGAAGTGAAATATCCAGTCTAGAACCTAGGGAACATTTTTAAACAGAAATTACGAATGCATTGTTATAGTGAACAGACGACACAGTGTTGTATTTGTACATTCTTGCTTGTTAGTTGCACGATTACGTAACGACTATCAGGCTTACATACTTAGGACACATACTGGTACTGCTAATGAGATTTTAATGCAACATTTTGGTTTACTTGAAAATATATTCTGGATTTAAAGTACTTTCAGTGAGATACCAGATGGCACAGTGGTCAGTTTATTTGACAGCTATATGACTATATCACGACGCTACTAATGAGTGACAATTTACAATGTTGCTTTTGCAGTGTTTCTGTTTTATATCTGCACAGTTTTCTGTTTTATTCTGAAAAGTAAAACAGGTTTTAGTAGTAACTTTTGTGGTATAGCTACAATGAGACTGCCTTTTCCGTAGCACAACAATACGTTATAGCACAGTACTTTCCTCATCACGGCAATAAGCGTAATAACTAAGACATTTATACGCAAAGCATTTCACTTTTGTGTATTATGAGGTAAGTACATTGACTTCTGCATAACTTAGCTTTCGGAGGACGATAACTACGACACTTCCACACAGATTATGTTGCAACAAGACGCACATTTAGCGCTACAGGACACGTATTTGAGTGATTAATTTTGTACTTAAAACATTTATTTTTAAAGATTTTTGAATTACAAAGAAAGTTTTCCGTGATACATTTCATTTCATTGCTGTAATCTGTAACACCTGAGGGTATAATTACATTAATCCTCATGGGGGTACACACTTACTTTGTGTACCATGTGTGTGGCAACCACAAGGAACCCTAGCTAATATGGTATTTGCTTATACAACTTTACACATCGGTACCATATTTCTCTAACACATAATTACACAGCTATCTGATCATTTAACTGAGAGAGACAAACTTTTTTTTTACTACATCAGTGACAGATGTTTACTTAATTATACCGTTGGATAACTTCACACTTCATATTTTTTTTGGAACCATTGTGATAGTATGAGAGCTTTGAATGATGTATTTGGTATGGATTCATGATTTTTAAAGTACGTTTGAGGCAGATGACACTTTTGACATGAGCAGAGAATTTTTTAGGTTTTGAAATTATTGGAGGAAGCTACGACGATTTTGAGATTTGACTGAGGTGTTATGATGTTATTATTACGACGACGATGTGTATTATGTTGTTGAGGAATGTTTATTACGCTACGTATTTCTCATGATGAAATATTGAAGAAGTGTCGATGAATATGTATATGTATAATGAGGTAAGGAATAATGAGTAGTGTTTAGGGACTCTGATTTGTGGAAAAGGTTGTTGGAAACCAAGAATCGTACTTTAAGAGTTATGAAATGTGTGTGTAAATGCGTGAATGTATCACAATGCCGACGAAAATTTTTTGGACACTTATATTTATAGGATTTTGTTTCTACAGATTTGCAACGCTAATTCTTGACCTGTGAAATATTTTTATATGAGACTGCCACTGTAGCGGAAACTGTTGTCGTAAATATTTCCGTAAGAAATTTAAGTGACCACCTGCACGTAATGCGTTGTGGGCACCCAGCTGTGTCAGACGCCTGGAGAAAAAGCCATTAGCGCGTGCCTTTCAGAGCACAGGAAAAAGAAAAAGGAAGGCCATTATCCTGGCCATTGTCATTCCTTTAGAGAAAGCATCGCAAATCCGACACGCTGATTACTTGGAAACATATCGTACTTTCTGATATTTACTGAAATGCCTAATGAAATGACAAGAAATAGTTTGTCTACACACCTGACTATGACTACTGTCTTTCTAGATGAGAGATTTTTTTACTACTTATGAAATGCCACATGACTATTGAACGATGTTCTTATGCTTTGCTTTGTACATAGTTGCTTATTTCATTTGATATCTAGTTTCTAGCTGCACTGCAGCATTGGTTAAAATAAAATTTTATAGATGTACTAATATAAATATTTTCTGTCTACAGATCGAGTAAATAATAATTTTTTTAAAAAAATGAGGGAGCACAAAATTACATTTACCTTCACAGGAACTGCATTCATAATTTTCTTTTCAAGTAATTGGTAACTTTTTGGTAGAATAACTTCTTGTGGTGCACCACTTTAATTACTTAGACATTAAGATGTGATTATACATTTCCCTTATCTGCATTGTTATCTTTAGTGTACTATTTTTTTTGCTTGAGCTATGTCATGTTTAGATATAAGCTGCTGTTTGCCAGGCATAGTGCTACTGAACTTTAATTTGTGTTACTCTGCTAAGCCAGATTTATTTTTTTGTTGCTGCACATTGGCTCATATTAGTTGTAATGTTGCATTGCTTGGTAATTTAGATTTACTGTAGCTTGCTTTGCAATTTTCCAATTTTTTGGTCATTGCTGTTTGTGTTACTTATTTTGTGCTGCTGCATTGCCTCGCCCCTTAGTTTAGCATCTGAGCTCAGTAGATTTAAGTTAGCTTAAGAGGGGGTAGCCTCTAAGAGAATGAGTTGCGATGAATTGGAAGAAATGCATTGAGAAAACAGGTTTAGGTAGGATTTTCTTGGAAATAAATGTTGAGGTAAGAAATGTGTGAACATATAAATACAGAAAGCATGCTTAGATAGAATTTTTTTGGTGGAAACAAAGGATGAAATAAGAGGAAAGATATATGAAGTTTTGGGTTGGACTGCAGTACCAAATGTTACACTGAAAACGAACCCTGTCCTTTCCTATTGGTGTTATCCCACTATGTGTTTGTGTACCCTTGTGTATTTGTTTTCTTCCTGTCTCTGTGTAGTTTCATAGAATTTTTTTTTCTTTTAATATTAAGCTACATTCACTATGATGAGGAATACTGTTATCCTCGAATATAATTGGCATTAATAATATGTTATTTACTTTGTAAAGATGTTTAGACATTATTTATTCTGTTTTGTGTTAATGCTCATGTGTGAAGTTGGTGTTTCGAAAGTTATCCTGATCTTTTATGTATGTACTCATGTCATAATTCCTGGAACACTGAGGAATATGTTATTTCGATTCTTTTGTAAAGCCTGTACTACAAATGTTATCTGTATTATTATGTTCTTTAATGATGTATTTTGTACCTTTGTTATTGTATTTTTATGTTACCAAATTGTAATTGTTACCAGTTCATCAAATTAAGTAACATTTCACTGCACACGTTTCTGTTGGTCATAGTACATGGACAATATGTGAGAAGTAGGGACTGATAGTGTTTGCACGTGTGTTAATAATTCAGCAAGGGACTGGATAACAGCATTGCTGGTTCTAAGGACAATTCCAAACACTTTGTGAGTGCACAAGTGGTGGTTTATGGACTTGCTATATTCTCTGCAAGACTCTTCGATGGTGATTGTGCACCTGCACAGTCGCAACAGATGGCTGCTGGCCATTTCTACAAGGACTACAGTGGGTCTACACCTTTGCTGACTCACCAGTACCATTATTTCTACAAGGCCTGCAGTGGGTCTGCACCTCTGGTGGCCCACCAATACCGTAATCTCTACCAGGACTACAGTGGGTCTGTTCTGTGATGACCTACCTACCAATATTCTTCAAAACGTCGAATGACTCTGCTGTGGGTTTGCTATGTTGTGGCCCATTACCTGTCTGCATGTCAAGAGTCAGCACTGTCTTTCCGTTGGAAGGACAACACTACTTCTTCAAGACTGCATGGAAATCCACTACTTCTATGTGCATTTTCTTTAATTGCTCAGACTTTGAGAAAACCTCTGCATTTTTACTGTGATGAACAATGTGGACTGTCTTTATGGACTGTGAGAAATTTTTAGCTTTTGACCAACATTGTATCAATAAGTGTGTGCATTTGATTTCTTTGTTATTGTAATTATGAAAAATTTTTTTCAAATCTGTATTGGCCACTGCCCAATCCAATTTGTAAAAATTTTTGTGGGGAGCATGGGGGCTATGTAAGTAGGCTGTTTAGGTTTTTTTATTGGTAACGCCACCTCTGTATGAAAATCACTGGCTGTGCTGTGTGCAGTCTGTGGCTGCTTTGCATTGTTGTAAAACTCGCCATTGTAGTGTTAGGCAGCTGGCTGTGAACAGCGCGTAGCGTTGCGCAGTTGGAGGTGAGCCGCCAGCAGTGGTGGATGTGGGGAGAGAGATGGCGGAGTTTTGAAATTTGTCATGAACTGCTATATTTATATATGATGATATCAAGGTAAATACATTGTTTGTTCTCTATTAATATCTTTGATTTGCTAACTATCCCTATCAGTAGTTAGTGCCTTCCATAGTTTGAATCTTTTATTTAGCTGGCAGTAGTGGCGCTCGCTGTATTGCAGTAGCTTGAGCAGCGAAGATTTTTGTGAGGTAAGTGATTTGTGAAAGGTATAGTTTAATGTTAGTCAGGGCCATTCTTTTGTAGGGAATTTTAAAAGTCAGATTGCGTTGCGCTAACAAAATGTTGTGTGTCAGTTTAAGCACAGTTATGTATAATTGTTCAAAGGGGACGTTACACTAATAGTGGCAATCTTATAGTGACACCACACGCTAACAATGCATGGCTAATGCACACTTGATACTTAGCAAGTGTATATTTGTTGTTGAACAATGCACTGCAAAAACTGTTAAACATTCAAGTGTCTTGTATTAACATATGTGATTTGTAATACTGACTGGTGGTCATGTTTTCCAGTGCGTAACCCGATGGTGCACATGACTGGAACCTTGATGTCAGTACATATAGCTGGTTTCAAAGACAACTAGAGTTTCTATTGATTTAGTTTGCATTGTTGTATATATTAAGGAAGGGAGTTTTCGAAATGAAGTAGTATTACTACCAATGACTTAAATATATGTGTTTGAAGGAAGGAATCTATAGTTTGATCTAAGACATTTATGGCAAATGGAGAAACATAAAAATGAGCTGCTATCAAAGTAATACACGTATTCAGTGGGATATACAATCTTGGCACACAGTAATAAAATGTTCAAGGGAAATGTATCTCTTACAGCTCTTCAAACATATTTTGTTTTTCTGTTTTTGCTTTTGCAGTCCACAAGTCATGATTGTGAGTTTGCTGTTGATTCCACTCAGAGTGTTTTACATCAAAAAGCTCTCCAGTTCTCTTAGTTACCTATTCTGGCAAAGTTTTTGAAATTGCCCTTTACTCAAGATGCTCTTGCTGAGGCTCAAAAGAAAGCTACCTCAAGAATTCTCTTCTTTCAGATGTTCTTTCTTATTTGTGTTGAAAAATAATGACAACTAATTCACTGCTCTTTTGCCTTGTAAGAATATGCTATGTAATTACAATACTTACAAGACACTAAAATAAAGTACTAAGGAAGAAAACCTCTGTTCTAATGCTAAACAAATCCAATATTGCGTACATGTGTGCAAGGGAGTAACCAAAGTGAAGCTAACAATAAACTGACGCCAGTGCATGCGACTGGTCCATGATTCCCTAGAACTGTTTCTTGGAAAATGCCCTGAAGTGCTATTGTTAAAATACCAGATAAACGGTACTATACGACTCCTATTGCAGTCACTTAAAGGATATAATGAGATAGCAACTTGCAGTCCATTGTCAGACGTTGTATTAATGTGAAAATATTCTCTGTGGTTTCACAAACCACTTGCATGTTCCTATAGATTAGAGAAAACGTCATGACGTTAGTACGTTATAGTATTACTGTCAGTAAGGCAATGCATCCGTTCTAACACACACACTATGACATTGCACACACTAGTAACGTACGGATGATGTAGATATGGTATGTAGCAAGAGTTGATTTACTTCAATATCGTGTTGTAGTATCTGTTTGTCATTTGAACTCTCAGCAAGGTTGTATTTGTTGTTAATAATGTATTCTGGAAATTGTTTAATGCGAAATTTCATCATAACTTGTTTAAATATACTGCCTGGATATTTGTTAAACAATGCATTTACGTATACCTTAGGACTGAGATGTGAGTATTTAGAAAATCGGTAAAACTGAAACCTTTTACAATGGGGGTTGGTCGTGCTTACAGGAAATGCCCAATACTTTGCTGATGCTTGTGTTAATTTAGATACAATACTTGAAACCATACATTTTTAATAATTAATTGTGTCACTATTGGCTACCATTTTTATTACAGCAATACCATGTCACACAGTTCTCCAAGAATACTAATATTTTCCACCATTATTGCCGAATACCTCTGTGGCAGTAATTTCTACTAATTGAGGAACACACTGTAATATCAAATATACCTCTGAAATTACCTTAATATTACTAGCCATTTCGCAGAATATGCGCATGTGTTAATAATGTTATTAAGTCACAAAACTTGAAGTCAGCCACTTTGGGCCATTAATTATGGTGATATTTGGTTCCATTTTTAAGTTGGATAAAACTCTGCCAAACAAAATTAGCCTATAGTACTAAAATTCTCAACCATTTTTGTAGCATGTGCCATAATGACATAAAATTATAGTAAATCAGTTATACATTGTAATGTCAAAGTGTGCTACCTCGTAAATTATTGTAATATTCTCAACCATTTCTTAAGTAGAATAACTCGGCTGCTGTTATTCCTCTCACTGCAGCATTTAGAACAGGAATGATGAGCACCACACATTTGCTGGAGTAATAACAGGAGGAAGGAGAGGAAGGAAGGAGGAGCTTGAGTGCAATTGGTCGAGAGAGAAAGGGGGAGGGGCAGAGAAGGGACCCAGGTGAACTTGAGTGTACCACATAGAACTGCCTTAGCTGCATGGGCCAGCCAATAGTCCCTGGGAGGAAGGAGATGAAGGATGACCTGGAATATAAAGGTGTCCATAATTAAACTTTCAATTTTAAAACACTATAGAAACAGAACCAATACTCAGAATGGCATCAGATATGACCAGAGTATTAGTGTTGCAGGGGGAAACATCATGAAAAAAACACTAATGAAAATTTGAGATGGCGTTGTATGCTTCAGAACATGCACATCTACAGATGCATGACACATGCATGTTCCTCAGTTTGCGTCTGAAATGCACAATATGATTACCTTCATGAGGGATTGCATACTGCAGGTAAAGCTCTTTTACGAGAACGGTGACAGTGTGCCAGTAGCTCTGCAGAAGTTCTGGATACTCAAGGGTATGAAAAAAGCCATTTTTCCAATGTCTGTTAATGGTGTGCTGAAAATGATTACAAAATTGGAAAACACAGGTTCTTTTGATTTGCATTGTGGCAGAGGGACAGAAGCAGTTGATCCCATCTGTTGAAGATATGGCCATAGGATTGCAGGAGGTGTCGCGCGGTGGTATGCAAACGCGCAGCACATGCGAGTGCATAAAACCCTACAAAACATCCTGCATTGCTATCCATATATAATCACCCATGTTCAGGAGATGCTTCCTGCTGACCTGCCGGGAATACAGACATTCGCTCTGGAATTTCTTGCTTACATTGAAGTGGACAATGAATCACCACAGAGTGTTCAGTGGACAGACGAAGCCCATTTCCATCTCCAAGAACATGTCAATACTCAGATTTGCAGAACATGGTAATATAAATTTCTGATGCTCGTCAACCAGTACCACTTCGCTCTGCAAATGTGACTGTGTGGTGCAGGTTAATGGCATTGTTTATCGTATGGCCATAGTTTTTCAAGCAGATGAGTCCTGTGTGTCCTGTTACCTGAACCGTCGCTAGCAAACGCTTTGAGAGCCATTTGCACACCGTCATTCCAACCATTCAACAGCATGGATGTGTGGGTAAGCCATTTTTATACAAGATAGTACTCCTCTGCATATTGCACACCCAATGAAGTGGCTGCTGCAGAGGCATTTCAGAAATGTTAGAAATATCAGCTGTCATTTCAGTATAGCCTGGCTGTCCTGATCATTTGAGCTTACTCCCTGTGACTTCAGGTTGTGGGTTTATCTGCAAGATGTTGTGTTCAGTGAGGCAATTACGAATGTAGCTGAGCTGAAGGCACACATTGTACAACACATTCTGAAAGCGATCCCTGAGACACTCTAATCAGTTGTGGAATATTCTCTTTCTCGATTTCAACTTTTGGCAGAAAGTGGTGGGCAACATGTTGAACGCGTGTTGCACCAGTCTCAAAACAATTAGAAACCGATGTCATTTTGATTTCTATGCAGTTTTTGGCCTTAGAGCTATTAAAACCGAGTTTTCCCATACAATGTGGTAAGTGTAAGATGGTATCCTGGATGTGACATTGAATCTGGCACCAAATTTGTTACTGTCCCGCTACTGATGACAATATGTTGGATATCTACGCCTCATAACAGAACACAGAGGTCGGATGTTTGACACACTATAAAACAGGATAGGCAGCGATCTGTGGAGGATATGATGACAACAATGGAAGTGCTGGTCCAGCTGTTTCGGAGTACACCGTTCAGCATACGTTGTTCAACATGAGGCTCCGCATCAGTCGACCCCTACATGTTTGCCTGATGGGTGGAAGGGTAATTTCCCGATCCTTCCAGCGACATCTGGTGCCACATACCTCCGGAAATCTTCCAGTGACTTGCCGAATTCATGCCACGCAGAATTGATGCTACACTGCCTTCCAAAAGTGGGCCAATACGCTGTTAAGCAAGTCGCCATAATGTTCTGGCTCATATGTGATTATTTGGAGCTAGTTCTTAAATGACATGTGACTTGCGGGCTGTAGCAGAATGCATTGTGAGCGGAAATAACTCTCCACGTCTTACCCCTGAAGGGCGGCGGATGCGTTGCCTGCGGTGGAGCGGCCTTCGTAAACGGCTTATGGTGGACTTACTCTGTCCCTGTGTCAACGTTTACCTGGCTGTTAGTCACTGAATATCGAGTGCGCCAAACATGCTCTGCTATAACTTCGGATCGAGCGCAGGGACAGTATGTGGAACTATTAAATCCCTCATCTCCCAGCGAGGATACTAAACTGTAGACTCCCCATACAAGTATCCAGACACTCTCCATCGCAGCATTAGACTCCAGTAGCTACAGCTAGCGTATTAGTTCTAATACTTTCTTATGATGTTACCTCTGAACGAGAGCAGATATCAGCAAACAATCCAAAGAACGTTTAGCACCTAACTAAACATATAAGAAAAGAGAGGTGTTGGATACTGACACTTCTAATCTGCTGGTCATTCATACTGAGCACCAGGATGTATAGCAGATAACGAAATTTTATTTGTTATGTGCACCCAATATAGCCGGAAGAATGCGCCACTAAATTTGTATGTGGTTCGACGGGAACAGGGTGCGAAGTTCTGTATACAGAATAGCCACCTGGCAGCAACAATGGCTCTCAAGAATACAGCCATTGGATGCGTAAATCAGAGAAAGAGCAGCCATATATTGGTTACATGAAATCAGTCGAAAGAAGGTACGCAGGAAACTTGAAACAAAGGCCGAAACGAAAAATTTAATGCCAAATCGCATATTACAACTGTTGAGAAATGAATGGCACACTTCAGTCACAGGAAGGAGAACATACAAATTTCTTTGTAAAATCAGGAAGAGGCTAAAAATGAGATTTCTTCACACGTCAAGTGGACTGATCCTTTACCTGAGCAGTATGTAAAATACCTGTACAAAATAAATCATAAATCAATTATAGTGGCGCCTGTAATATTATCGGGACTCCGAAACACACTTTTGAGACAGTACACTCTACGAAGATGCAGCTGGTAATATTTGTCTGCTATTAAGGACGATGGACCCCAAAGCAGTGCTGGGGAATGAGTCGTCATGGTGCATCTTATACGATACAGCAGCCGCAGTATCCAGGAAAGCAAAGGAAAATTTCTCTAGGCATTCAACCACACATCAGTATGTTGCCGTACTGGCAATACAATATTCCGTACAGATGCATAGAAAACAACTGAGGCTGGCGATCACAGAATAGTACGGTTTTGAGGACTATCTATATCGTGGCTGCAAAGGGTTGCAGAACTGTGCATTCTGGAAGTTACAGTGAATCCAGTATTCTATTGCCACAGTGGAAACGCTGCTGACGTGCTGCCCTATACCCTAGGAGTCCAGCAGACAATATGGCTGTTAACAGGATTACAAGTAGTTTGACGCCAGATCTAGCAGCCCTCTACAGTTAAAATGTATCGTAATGATTGAACTGAAATAGAAATGTACCGATTTCGCTCACAGAAAATGCAGTACCAAGAGCAGCAATAATAGCTGGGAAATGGTTAAGGGGTTAATGATAGTTTTGAAGTGGCAGAAAGCAGTTTTTTCAGTTTTGTTTCTTTGTTGCAGTATTAGAAATTTTGTAGTATATCAATTTTGTTTCGTAATGTTGTAAGTGCCAGGTAGAGATATTTATTTTTACACCTTTTGTTACACACAAAAATGATATTTGTATGGCCTGTGTTATTTACCAGATAATAGGCTGCAATTTTAAGGGATGTGAAAATAAAACAAAAATATCCTTATGCGTACTTGTCTTGCTGCAAACAATACCATGTCCTGACAGAAGGTACGTGACGTGTGACGTGTGTGTGTGTGATCCTGCATGAACAATCGAATAATAGGTGTGTCCCTTCGGACACTATTCGTACGGGACCACCGAGATCGTGCATGGCGATGATTATGGCCTTCATTTTATGAACATTGTAAGTATAGTAATAATAGCAGAACGACCGTTTTTCCTCGCAGACGTTGTTAGCAGAACAGGAATTATCAGCCGAAATCGATATTCAATAGAGATCAACCAGACTCTAGACGTGCATCACGAAGAGGATGTAAGTAGTCTTTACTCAGTGATAATTCTATCCGTGATGGTCCTGATTCTGGTTTATAAAGCAATAACTCCTCCAGATGGCGTTGCCAGGTGAGTGGAGAAGCGCCATCTGTCGTAAGTTTCTATGCCCAGCAACCTCAATGTTTAGATTGTGTACTGCCTGTGGAGCAATCGTCATTCCTATACCGACGAGATACAAAAGTTTACATAGTATTCGCATGATAGTCATGGGATCCTGAATAACACAAGCAGCAATATCGGGGAGCGATAAACCAGAGTCGAAAGGCCACGATTCTGCTGCTGTCGAATGTCGACATACAGAGATAAACGAGTATCCTTCTTGCACAAAGCATAACACTATCCTCTCACAAACAACACTCAATAATGATTTCTGAATAAGAAACGTGCTGTGTAATATACAGAACCTAGATGACGTCACTCCAAACTAATTAATGTCCATGGGCTGAAAAGATAATCTTTTGAGTATTCAAGTTTGTTGTATATTTCATGCCCATTTGAATTTTTCATGATGCTTTCGTGGTGTTGCAATTTTGTGTCAGATGACAGAATTGGTAATCTTATAGTATTTCCAGATAGCAATGGATATTGGACACCACCACTACTCTAAATATTGCCTGCCAGTGTCTTGGGCATGCGCAGTCCGAGAAATTGAAATTTGGCTCAAATCCAGCAGTCAGAAGATATTCCTTCCTTCACTGGAAATGGTTTTAGAACCCAGAAATTTACTCGTCATTTCTCCAAAACTGGAAATAGTTGATAATGGAATTTATTACTGATGCCATGTTTGATAATGGAGTTTATTACTGATGATATGCGCTGACTGCTAAAACTGGATGGGCAGTAAAGTGAATAACAGTTTCAGGAAGCTGTCTGAAGCTGAAACTGTACCAACGGCGTGTATTATCAGTCATGCCTCACAGAAGTGGCACATGAAATTACCACGCAGAATCCATTCCGGCTTGAGGGTTATTCATTGAGGAAGAGAGGGCTGCATAGCAATAGTTAGTGGGAGAGCAGAGCAAACAATCAAATAATTCAGTGAACAGACTTGAGAGTAAGACGTTATTATGACTAAAATGAAAATGAAATGCTGGGAGCGTGATTTGTAATTAACCAAATGGACAGTAGATAAGCCAAAGAAGTTTATTACTGCATTCCAATAGACAACAAAAGACTGAGACGACAAACTAAAGGAAAGAGCGCAAATCGTATTAGAAAATATGCAGCAGCAACATGCAGGGATATTACACAGAGAGGTAAGCAGAGATCTTTATGCAGCAATGTGTCAAATAGTTGATGATTATGATGGTGGTGGTGGTGGTTGTTGGGATGTTTAAGGGGGTCTAAACAGCTAAGGTCATCAGTCCCCATGATTATGATGACGATGATATTATAAATATTAGAATCTAACAAAATAGTGATAACAGATATACCAAAATGTAGATACATAGAGCACATTCTGGCTCAGGTAAATATCAGATGACACATCCCTTCTGGTGATAAGATAGTGCTGTAACTGGTTAGCAGTACATAATCAGGGAGAGAACAAGATGACCTCTTGAGTATCAGGTTAAACATACGGTATCAAGTTAAACGTCCGGTATCAGGTTACATTATGAGGCAACTGCACTAGTTATATTCAAGTTCACTCTCCACTCCCACCTCCCAGGGAGTCACCTGAAGCAGTTGGACTAGTTACAATCAAGGTCATCGAGGGAAACCCCTATTCTATCCGTGCACTTGTGGTGGTACAGGGATTAACCCGATACTAGTCATATGGTTGGGAGGCACACATGTGACAAAAAATTGGCAGGAAACCTCTCCCATCCCCCTATCTCTCAATTCTATCCGTGCACTTGTGGTACGGGGCTTAACTCGATATCGGTCATGTGGTTGGGAGGCACAAATGAGACAAAAAATTGGCAGGCAACCTCTCCCATCCCCCTATCTCTCAATGCTGATTGGAACACATTGGAATGGCGGGAACCCGCTCCTCCTCCTTTGTCATGAAGAAATGGCTCTGAGCACTATGGCACTTAACATCTATGGTCATCAGTCCCTAGGATTTAGAACTACTTAAACCTAACCAACCTAAGGACATCACACACATCCATGCCCGAGGCAGGATTCGAACCTGCGAAGGTAGTGGTCTCGCGGTTCCAGACTGAAGCACCTAGAACCGCTCGGCCACACCAGCCGGCTCCTTTGTCATGAGCCTCCTGTTTCCTCCCACTTGTTATAACCACATCTTCCGCATATGAAAGCCCATTTATTGTGTATTATCCTGTCTTATTCCTGCTGGGTTTCGTTTTCGGTGTTCTCTGACTACCTTTTCTAAAATACGTTAATAGGTATTGAAGATAATGTATCTGATTTTCTAAGACCAGTTCTGACTTCAAAATGCTCTGGCACTCCTGTACTGAACTTTGCATTGCAATAGGTTTCCTCTAAACATATCTGTACTAGACGTATTAACTTTTGTGGAATCCCCGTGTGTTGTTGCTAGTCCCACATCAGGCGCCACCTCAGGTGGCTGATTGAGGAACGGTCACTACGTATGGTGTGTACCGAGGAAGTAAAATATTCGGGGTGCACCAAAACTATCATGGATCAAAAGCTGCGGAAATGTTACGTCTCTAGGGTGGATATCCAAACATAATGTCACTGATCGTTTAGGTTGGAGTTGTGCAGAGTGTTACCTCCTCAGTCATACAAAAATACTAGGTTGTCATAACTCTCCACGGAAGCCTTGAAATCAGGACCGTCTCAACTGCAGTTTTAAACCATTGCTTAAAGTAATAGTTTCTACTTTGTGGCCAAATTATTCTGAGAAGAGGAAATCCTGAGAATAGACGCACCTTCACTCTGGGCTGGCGATAGACAGTTGGCCCAGCTCTACAACTGTCAACAAGCAGGCCTTTCTTATTTTGCAAAAGCACGCAGTCTGTTACGCTCAAAACTCTCTGAGTAGAAACTTCTGAAGTCGGTCGCCACTCTCGACAATAGGGAGACAACAGCCTGGTGCCATGACTGGCGATTGCCAAACCAAGGCATATTCCTCTGCTTCGCAGAAGCGACTTGTTGGATGCGTTTCAAGTTTTCTATATAAAGGGATGTAGCAGCGAGCTGACACCACGCCATTGAGTTAGTGGAAACCTTTCTCTTCGTCCAGTTAGTTATTTTCAAAATTGTCGTGGGAGGGGGATTCGGAATGTCGATCTCCTCTCATCTCATTGTGTCAGCACTGGTTACTCATCTTCATTGGCTGATCTAAGTCTAGTTGCGGCTTTTTTTCATGGGGCGCTAGGGAGAGTAGGGACGTGAAATTTTACCACACTCTGCCAGAAGATTTCGAAGGGCACAGACTCTACCTTCAGATGCTGTGGCAACTCTTCGTCTGGCGAGTGCCGCTTAGGTCCGATAAACTACTTAGATGGAAAGGGGATAGGACGAAGGTTCAGATAGGCGTTGTTAATTCTTAAGGTATTTTATAGGCATGTGTCATTTCTTCAGTAAAACATTAATTGTATCATTGTTTCTTTTCTCTGGTTCACGAGTGGACCTTATTTTAATAAATCGTGGCACACTTTTCTACAAGACTGATCATACAGCGCCAGGTACTCACCTTTAACTTCTTGCATGTCGAATTAAATCCCCTCTCCGTATTAGATGCCCAGTGCATCTCCATCACTTGTTAACATAAATCTGAACGAGATCCTCAGAGACGATAATTTTCATTTGTTTTTAACAGTTCACCGAGGCTCACTGACACATGCTTCTTAGTTAGTCAATCCCCGCCAGTATCATTTGACAATTTGTGCAAGACTGGCACCCATGGTTCATTTATGATTATCTTTCTGTGCTATCCGTTGTGCTAAATTTTTACATTACGTATATGATCACATGGTGAGTGTTCTCATTTTCAGAACTCCAGACAGGGTCAGCCATTAAACGGACAAATGAAGTTGAGGCTCACAACCGGCCACTTCGAAGATTCATGAGTCACAACCATACAACCAAGAAGAGTCAGCAGCAGGTAAGACAACCGACAGTGAAAGCCTTAATTATAAAGATCGTTTGTCTCGATGGCGTATTAGCAATGTTATGGAAGCTTATGTCGTGAGGTAAACGACACTTCAATAGATGTATTATCATGAATGCTTTCGATCATTGAAGTTAATGTATCGCTTTTGACCTAATTCACGTCTGATGACGTCGGGCTTAATGGCTCTATGTAAGATAAACAAAGTAAAGTTTGAAAAGAGTACGGCCAGGGAATATTTGTCTCAGCCCACGACAGTGTAGCAGGCTGTCCCATTCTGTTGGAACCACATGTGTTCCACATTCACTTCTTGCACAATGAATGCCTTAAAAACTGAAGTGTTGGCATAAGAGCCAACACTGTGTTGCTAGAGGAGGCGGAAATGCACGCTTATAAGCTCACGCAGGCTGGCGTGAGGTCTGGAACATTACAAGGAAATGAGAACTTAGAAAAACGGACGCAGTTGCTGTAATACTTAACTTTAATCCATAATTGTAGAACATCTCTCTTGACGGTACATGTTATAACCACAATATAAAATAATATCCAATGCTATGGCGCCTTGCTAGGTCGTAGCAAATGACGTAGCTGAAGGCTATGCTAACTATCGTCTCGGCAAATGAGAGCGTAGTTGTCAGTGATCCATCTCTGACAAAGTCGGCTGTACAACTGGGGCGAGTGCCAGGACGTCTCTCTAGACCTGCCGTGTGGTGGCGCTCGGTCTGCAATCACTGACAGTGGCGAAACGCGGGTCCGACGTATACTAGCGGACCGCGGCCGATTTAAAGGCTACCACCTAGCAAGTGTGGTGTCTGGCAGTGACACCACAAAAACTGTGTTATCATATGCCAATAACGAACAGCAGTGACTGTTACAGCTTGTCCAGTAGCGTCTTCAAAAACGTGTCACCCAATTACTTCGCCAGCCCATAAACCACACTAAACAGTGACTCGTTCTGGGAAAGAACACTTCTCATGAGCCATGTGAGATTACTCTGTGCCCCAAATCTGGTACTTTTTTAATTCGCATAGCCATTAAGCTGGAAGTGTGCCTCGTCAATAAAAAGTTATGCTTTATGATAATCACTATCGAATTCTTGTTTTATGAATACGCCATCAGAAAATGATCGACGCTTCCGATGGTCAATCGGCTTCAGCTCTTGTGTTAGATAGATAGTAAAAGAACGCCAATGCAGATCTTTCGTTAAGATTGGATGCAAACTAAACTGCTTTTCGGTATGGCTAATTGTTGAAAACGGCGGCGAATCGACTTCATTGGACTTGTAGCGACGCTCTCACCGAATACAGCGACATTCTGCACCGATCGACGATAACGAGGCTGTCCTGGTCATTTGATGTTCACTCTCGATCCTGTGTCAAATTTCCTTACCAGTTCCTGCACTGTTGGCACATTAGGCGCATTTCACCTACCTAAAATTAACTGAGTCACCGAACGGATTCTGCATGGTATTCAGCGTACTAGAAATAGTTTACAAATCCGAATGTGTTGATCCATCGTGTATCGCTCCATTTTGGTACGCATAATTGCCAATTGACAATGACAACTGGTAATCCCAATATCAACAAATAACAGTCTCTTGAATTTCGGGTCCGACAATCTAACAAACTGAAAGAGGTTCTCTATTTAAGAATTGCGTTCTTTATAGGACACCCTTTATATCTGGTGGAACATTCACGTAGTTTGGTCAATAAATAATTATTTGTGATCACCCTGTTTTATGAGTGTATTCAGATTCTTGGTCAGGTGTTTAAAAGCACCACCTGTTAGGAAATTTTTCGTATTTGAAAGTAGCTTTCCTGTTTGATATGACTAGGGGGTACACGTAACGTGCTTAAGGATGTTTATGTGGTAAACAATCCCGCGTGATAAATACACATGTGTCTCACTGATTACAACTGCCTCTCGCATCTTGGTTCAGTGAGTAGGACATTATTTTGCCGAAACCAGTCTAGCTACTTTACATTTCACTGTGATACAGAACTAACTTCACGGTCTTTCAATGCTTGTAATAAGAATTGCATCACTTTTTCTTTTTGTTTTGTTCTTTTTAGAAGTAGTAATGATATTCTCAATCTTTTGTGAAACTTTCTGCCTCGTTTGATGCATGTCACCATTATCACCATTAAGTGAATCATTGTGTTTTACGTGTATTCACACCCCGAGTGAAAAATTCCCTTCAGATGCACGACAGTTCTGTACTCTTAGGGCCGGCCGGTGTGGCCGTGCGGTTCTAGGCGCTTCAGTCTGGAACCGCGTGGCCACTACGGTCGCAGGTTCAAATCCTGTCTCGGGCATGGATGTGTGTGATGTCCTTAGGTTAGTTAGGCTTAGGTAGTTCTAAGTTCTAGGGGACTGATGACCACAGACGTTAAGTCCCATAATGCTCAGAGCCACTTTTTTGTACTCTTTGGGATTTCCTGTAAGCAGGCTAATGATTATAAATATATTCCATGTTTGTTACGATTCTTTACGCTTGATGTATTCCAATTTTCCTCATCACTGTTAATGATGTGGTTCGTTGACTACAATATTAATTATTATCGATCCTTCTACTATTACCATCAACGTACATTGGCTTCAGTTTTCAGCGTTCAGGAAAATATCCACCTTATGCAGAGCACAAGATTTGCAATGTTACCGCGTAAAGGCAAGCGCCGGTACGCCAGTCGGGAACGACAGGGAAGAGAAAGCTGTGAGAAGAAGTCAGCCAACCGCACGCTGACTGGGCCTCCCTCCAGGATGACAACACGACAGCAGCGGCCCCTATGTGAAGAGAACATAAGCGCCGTGATCGACTGGTGACGACTCAGTTCAATAGCAGCTTCAAGATTAGCGTCTTCTATAGCAGCGTCAACGCTAGATACTTCGCTTGTACTCTCTATGTACACAGACTTGGGATTGTTTGTACTGAAGGATATTGGTTATTTTGTATGTCACCCTTTGCTTGCAACACATCTGTGTAATTGCCAAAGTTAAGAATTGTAATTTTCTTATTAGAATAAAAGTCATTAATGCGACTTGTTTGTTTGTCTAGCGAACCGAATATGTAGGTTTCCTAGACACTACATACTACGTATTTGGCGACGAGGAAGTGAGCGAACACCAGTGCGACAACCAAAGCCAAGCTGCCACAATTTTGTTTTGTCTTGGGCTTTTATGTTTTGCTGGCGCGTTAATTCTATCTTGTCTTTTCTTTGCAGGGGTGTGTCTACATGTTTTAACAGTGTCTTATAGTGTTTCTTCTATACAGGGTTTTCAGATGGGCGTTGCAGAAATTTTCTTTGCTTGTGTGCTTATGTGTATTGCTTCCATTGTCTGTTTATTGCATTTGCATATTCCAAAATGAGCATCCCACCTCCCTCCCCCCCCCCCCCCCCTGCTCTGGGTTGTAAACATGGAGCAGAAGTTACTAACCAACCAATCCACTGACGCTGCGCAACTGGCAACAACTGTAGGGGAATGGCTCGAGTCGTTGCAACAGTATGAAGCCCACATCATTGTTCACGAAGTATCATGTACTGTGAAAGTACATTACATTTTGTCAATGGTAGGAAGTGCAGTCTTTCACATCATTCAGAAATTGTTCCCTAACGCCACTCTGAGTGAACTTCCGTATGATCAGGTTGTAGATTTTCTAACTAACTATTACGACCAAGAAGTGAATGTGGTGGTAGCTAGGTGTTTTCTCTCGTTGCAAGAAAAGGTCAGAACAAACTTATCGCGAGTGGGTAACAGATTTACAGGGTATGACGAGGAAATACAAATTCAAATGTGATTGTGGTGCTTTAAAAAATGTTGAAATGTGTGCGAAATCTTATGGGACTTAACTGCTAAGGTCATCAGTCCCTAAACTTACACACTACTTAACCTAAATTATCCCAAGGACAAACACACACACCCATGCTCGAGGGAGGACTCGAACCTCCGCCGGGACTAAATGGTTCAAATGGCTCTGAGCACTATGGGACTCAACTGCTGTGGTCATCAGTCCCCTAGAACTTAGAACTACTTAAACCTAACTAACCTAAGGACATCACACACACCCATGCCCGAGGCAGGATTCGAACCTGCGACCGTAGCAGCAGCGCGGCTCCGGACTGGAGCGCCTAGGACCGCACGGCCACCGCGGCCGGCCGCCGGGACTATGTGGTGCTTTATATTCAGATGTTACGTTGCGTGATGTGATCATGTACAATGTCACTGATGACAGACTTTGTGAACAGATTCTGAAACAGTGAGATCCATAATTTCAGCTCGTAGTGCAAATTCTAGATCGATATGATTGAGGTGCCATTGCGGCCAATAAATTTGAGCAGCCAGCAATTTGTCAGGTTGAGTCGTCCCTTGCTCACGACTGGCCCAGTAGGCAGCAACAGCCCAAGCGTGCCAGTCCGTGTGAACAGTTCTCTAAAGAGGTGAAGAGAATTAAGTCGTGCCCTAAGTGTTTTTCACTGCACAAACGCCGAAACTGCTCGTCCAGACAAGCACAGTGTTATCCTTGGTCCAAGAAAGCTCATGTACAATGCGCATGTTTGCAATGGAACAAACATACGAATTCTGCCCACTCGCATAATTGTCGTCACAAGGTCCAAGTAATCCGTGCGGTGTATTCAAAGCCTGCTGCAGGCATTAGCAAAATTAGCAAGCAAAAAGTTTCTTCAGCGCTACGCCAGTTGAACAAGCTTTTTGTTCATTTGCATATTAGTGGAAAACGTGTGAAATTTTAGTTGGACATGGGTGCCTCTGTTACATTGCTGAACTATTACGCTCCCCACGTCTGTCTAAAACTAGCACGCAGCTGACGACTGCCAATGGACAAGACATTGCTGTTCTCGAAAAATGTACTTTGGTTGCCATGTATAAGCGAAATGTGACTTCCACTGTCCTACCATCACGCGATTGAGGGAACATATTTGGCCTTGATTCGTCTTGTTTGTTTGGCTTTCAAATTCAGGATAACATGTTGTCAGTGTCTGGATTCAATGCCAAAGATAGTGTAGCGCGCTTGTTGAAAGAATTCCCTGAACTCTTACCTGAAGGTTTAGGCAAGACTCACAATTTTGTTGCGCATATTATTGTGAAAGACAGTGCTCAGCCGAAATTTTACCTGGCCAGAACTGTTCCCATTGCGTTAGGAAACAAAGTTGCTGCTTAACTGCAAGGTAGCAGAGCTATTTCGCCGATACGAGCTAGTTAATGGGCAAGTCCACTGGTTTTGCTCCCGAAGCCTTCAGGTTGCATTCGCCTCTGTGTTGACTTCAAGTCTACAGTCAACTCACAAACTGTGATTGATACTTAACCATTGCCACGCCCAGAGGGTCTTATGGACAGATTAGGCGCTGGTCGCTACTTTTCAAAAATTGATTTGCGCAACGCATATCTTCAAATACCACTCGATGAAGAATGTGTTGTGACCATTCATTTGGGTTTGTTTAAATAACTGCGTTTGCCTTTTGGCAGTGCTTCCGCAAACTCCATTTCCCAACGGTATTTAGAACAGCTGACTGCTCACGTACCAAACTGTTCAAACTATTTCGACGATATTGTCTTAGCAGGTCGTACACCTGAAGAACACATCGCAAATTTGCATGCTTTGTTTCGTGTGTTATCTAATGCAGGACTAAAGTGTTGACTGGACAAGTGTGATTTTTTTAAACCTGAGTTGTAGTACCTTCGTCATATCATAAACAGTCAAGGTGTACGTCCGCTTCAGTCACATTTGTTAGCCATACGAGACCTTCCAGTTCCTCGCAATCTCACAGAATTGCAGTTCGTCTTAGGAAAATGAACTATTATATTCGGTTCATACGGAATGCTGCACAAATCGCAGCTCCATTGCATCGCTTGCGTCGCAAGAACGTCCTCTTTGTTTGGATAGATTAGTGCCAAGAAGCTTTTCAAAAACTTAAAGTTGCATTGCTCAGTGATCGATGTTCGTTCCACTTTGATCCTGACAAACCAGTTGCGTTGCAAGTTGACGCTTCTTCATAGGGAATCGGTGTAGTGCTTTCACACAGATTTGGTGCTAAAGACAGGCCTATTACTTTCGCATCATACGTCCTGTCCAAAGCTTAGTGTAACTGTTCACAAATAGAGAAAGAGGCATTGTGTATGGTGTCACCAAATTCCACCATATTTGTATGGCAGAAAATTCTACGTAGTAACGGATCACAAGTCACTGCAGTCCTTGTTTCATCCGATGAAGCTGATTCCTGTACGAACTGCCGAAAAATTGCAAAGATAGGCTATTTTGTTGTCTCAACACCAATGCGAGATTGTGTGTCGTCCGACAGCTCAACATTGTAAGCGGACGCAGTTTCACGTCTTCCGATTGGCCCTGATATAGACTTTGACGCTTCTGCTGCATTTTGTTGTCACATCGATGCTCACGATTCTGAACTGCTTCAATCCTTTCATCTGATCCACAGAAAATTGCGCTGGCCATGGAAGCTGATTCAGATTTGAAAATTTTGCTAAAATACATTCGCACGCCTTGGCCTCGCTCATTGCATAGCATAAAGAACTCTGTTGCTCGCCGATACTTTGCATGTCGGTATAGCCTCGCTATACAGCAACGTGTGATACTTGTCCAAAATGACAGTGGACAGTCACGTGTGTTCATCCCTAAAGCTTTGCGGAAAGAAGTGTTGCAGTAACTTCACCAAGGACACTGGGGCATTGTTAGTACGAAACAGTTAGCGCGCCGACACTGTGCTTGGCAAGGTATGGACACCCAATTAAAACACATGACGTCACAGTGTGACGCATGTGCGGAAAATAACTCCGCTCTGCCACATTCTCTGCTTGGCCTAAGTCGCGATCACCATGGCAACGTGTGCACATAGACTTTGTGGAATTTTTTGAAACATTCGTTGGTTGATTGTGGTAGCGTCTTATAGCAAGTTTCCTTTCGCTGTGCCAATAGGTCGACAACGTCACGTAGCACAGTTCTGGCGTTGTCCCCTATTTTTTGCCTCGTGCACCGTTCCACCCACAGTCAAACGGCGAAACGGAACATTTTGTCAGAACCTTCTAGCACCAGATGGCCAAACTTCGCATTGCACACACAAGGGACTGTTTCTCGCCTCCTATCGTTCACATTTACGAAATGGACCATGGCCGGCGGAATTACTTCACGGCCGCCGCCATCGGACAGTACTCGCCATCTCCTCCACCCTCCTCAGCATCGGGCGCCGTAACAAGACTCGTGCGGCCCGTAATACTGTGTTTTTCAAGGTTTTTAGCGGCAGCAGAGGGTGGACGCGAGGCGAGATCCATCGTCGACTTGGCACTTGCACGTATCTCATTTCAGGCCCGGACGGATTGAAGCGCCGACATCAAAATCAAATTTGCCACTGTCATGTGCACGGCGAGCCTTACGTTCTCCTCCCCCAGATTCACGGACCCCGAGGACAGCGCCCGCTACCAGAGGGTGTCATCACAACACCGTGGGACGACCCCATGCAGACGGAGCCTTCGCCTCCTCTCGTCCTACCGATGGAGCAGGACCCGCCCATGCCTTCCGTCAGGGGCCTCAGGAGGTGGAAACGTACCCTTCTTGGCATTTTATGAGGGACGTTTCCACCAGAGCGAAGCCCGGATGGCAAGGTACGACCGGAAGTCTGACGTCCCCTGCAGTCACAGCTTCCGGTCTCTCAGAGATTTCACAAGCCTGCGTCGCCTCCCGTTGTAGTGCTCCTTATACGACGACGTCCTTCGCTTAGGAGGGGGGGGGGGGGGAGGGCGAGGGGGACGGTGGGGAGGACTGTTACGGCGTAAAGTCAAGCGCCAGCACGTCGGGAACGACAGGGAAGAGAAGGCTGTGAGAAGAAGTCAGCCAATCTCACACTGAACGGATTTCCCTCCAGGACGACAAAGCGACAGCAGCGGCCCCTATGTGAAGGGACCATAAGCGCCGCGAGTGACTGGTGACGACTCAGTTCAATAGCAGCTTCAGGATTAGCGCCTTCGATAGCAGCGTCAACGCTAGACACTTCGCTTGTACTCTCTATGTAGCACAGGCTTGGGATTGTCTGTATTGAAGAAGATTGGTTACTTTGTATGTCGCTCTTTGCTTGTGACACACCTGTGGAATTGCTAAAGTTAAGTATTGTAATTTTCTAATTGAAATGAAAGTCATTAATACGACTTGTTTGATTGTTTATCTAGTGAACCGAGTATGCAGCTTTTCCTTGACACTACATCACATACCATAGTTTCATTAAGAAATATGTTAGTCTGAAGGTAGCTGAATGTGGAAGATCAGCTGGATGACTACAATGTGTCTCTTACATACGATTGTTTCAGGTTGAAGCTTTGTCTGAGCGTTATGGTCATGATAGACTCCTTAACGATGTACCCTGGGAAAGGTAACCCTAGTGGGGACTGTTTAAATGATTGATTGTGTCTGACATAATTTTAGGGTTCAAACAACATTTATTTTTTCTAAAAAAACAGACATAAATTATCATAAATACAAAACTGGTGGTTTAAGACTACTCTGGACAAGGATCCTGGGTTGGCAAAGACAGTTTAACTCTGGGCCTAAAAATATGGATAATGCAATGTGAATTGATCTGACGCTGAGCAGACTTTGATTGATCAAATCTACTGAAGTTTATCTATATCAATGCAGCTGAGAGCAAGTGGCGACTGAGATCTGTACAATGCCGGAGTGGCAGTACGTTACCCTGTTTCCTTCGTGCAGCGATGTAAATTGCAGCTGGCGAGATGTGTGTGGCGGAGGCGTGACGTGGGGGCTGCAAATGTGAATCGATCGCGACCACGAAACAAATGCGAAAATCTCACAGTCTAGGAATCAGGCAGATGAATCGCAATTTACTCCCTACCAGAGCCCGAAATCATGGGAGATTACAGTGGGTGACATACCCGTTCGCTGGTCATACCAAGGACCAATCTGGCTCACATATATGACAGAGTACACAAGAATGCCAAACATCAATATTGGTAAACCAAAAATGAAGAAGTGTGCCCTCGACAAATGAGCAGTCCGAGACATTTGAAGTCACACTATCGGTGCAGTAAGAAGTTCACCATAGGTTCCCCAGTCTGATCTACTCGCAAGTGAAATCAGCCTCAGGACAGATGGTTGGTAGCACACATGCCACAGCCTTGACGAGAAGTCCTTCCAGACTGAAGTCGCACACCTAAGTGCTTCGCTCCTCTCCAGAAAAAAAAAAAATCCGTTTTCCCACAAAGTCGACGAACGACACCGAAACTCATGTCAAACCAGGGCTAGAGTTAAGAAACCAGCATCTCAGGGAAAAAAGAAACTGCCAATTACAGGCTTTTTTAAGTTTTTGCAGAAGGGGAAGAAGTTGTGTCACTTCCCACGGCAACAAGCAAACAGATGCAATCTTAAATATCTTTATCTAAATCACCTGTGCCTTGGAGCTTGTTAGTCCTAGCTATGAGGTGTAATAAATATTCTATCTCTAAATGGTTCTCACACGTTTGAGTTCCTTATACAACTGAGGTGGCCGATGGAAGTGGTTCACAGGCCTATTTGCACTATTGGTGAACACAGAAACAGGTGAATTTTTTATTACGTGTGGCTCTGCTTATAATGTCAGGTTTGCAACTCCACTGTCTAGACGTGTTCCTTCTGTCCATGGCTCCCAGCCCAGGTCTCTGCTGGCGCCTCGGCAGGTAGAGCAGCATTGTTCTGCTGGAGACTTGTCTCAACAAGGGGCTGCCCTGTCTGCCCTGTACAGCTGTGGATCTGTCCAGCAGGATTTACTAAGAGATGGGCTCGCCGCCAGTTGCTTTCAACTCCGAAAATGCCATTTCTATGAGTTAAGAACCATAAAAAACCCTCATGCTCTTAGTGGCCTATCAAGCTGCATGAACGTCTGTTTGGGCTGATAACTTTCTAGAGTCTCGCTCAAGGTGTGTCCAGTTGTAATGAAATCTTTAATAATTTTGTGTATATGAAAAATAGGTGAGAGAGAAAATTGTCATCTCTCAACTGCATGTAGCATGTAGAAATCTGAGTGTCCACAGCAAGTTTTGCTGAGCAGTTCATCTCAAGCCCTGCCTGTAGGACACAGCCTTTTAATTCTAGCGAACAAATGGCATAACTACTGCACCTACAGAAACTCATACTGACAAGCAGTAGATTACAGATGAAGCCCATTTGCCCAGGTGCTCAATGACCTCTCAGATTATCAGAGTTTAAGGCCCCCATAAAAGATCAAGAGAATTTGTCGATTTTTACAATGTTTGCCTAATATATGTTAGTATATGGTGCTGCTTGACGTATTTGCCAAACATCGTGTGTGTCTGACATGTTTGTCAGAAATTGCGCAACATACAAGGGGATGCGCAATAAAATAAAAAAGAATCGAAGTTCTCCAGTTATTCTAAGGACGAAGTACCTACATACATTATGCGATCAAAAGTATCTGGACACCTGGCTGAAAATGGCTTATAAGTTCGTGGTGCCATCTATCGGTAATGCTGGAACTCAATATGGTGTTGACCCACCCTTAGCCTTGATGACAGCTTCCACTCTCGCAGGCATACGTTCAGTCAGGTGCTGGATGGTTTCTTGGGGAATGGCAGTCCGTTCTTCACGGAGTGCTGTACTGAAGAGAGGTATCGATGTCGGTCGGTGGCGCCTGGCATGAAGTCGGTGTTCCAAAATATCCCAAAGGTGTTCTATAGGATTCAGGTCAGGACGCTGTGCAGACCAGTCCATTACGGGGATGTTATTGTCGTGTAACAACTCCACCACAGGCCGTGCATTATGAACAGGCGCTCGATTGTGTTGAAAGATGCAATCGCTGTCCCCGAACTGCTCTTCAATAGTGAGAAGCAAGAAGGTGCTTAAAACATCAATGTACGCCTGTGCTGTGATAGTACCACGCAAAAAAGGGTGCAAGCCCACTCCATGAAAAACACGATCACATCGTAACATGACCGCCTCCGAATTTTACTGTTGGCGCTACACACGCTGGCTGATGACGTTCACCGGGCATTCGCCATACCCACGCCCTGCCATCGGATCGCCACATTCTGTACCGTGTTTCGTCACTCCACACCACGTTTTTCCACTGTTCAGTTGTTCAATGTTTACGCTCCTTACACCAAACGAGGCGTCGTTTGGAATTTCCTGGCGCGATGTGTGGCTTATGAGCAGCCGCTCGACCATGAAATCCAAGTATTCTCAAAAATGGCTCTGAGCACTATGAGATTTAACTTCTAAGGTCATCAGACCCCTAGGACTTATAACTACTTAAACCTAACAATCCTAAGGATATCACACATACCCATGCCCGAGGCAGGATTCGAACCTGCGACCGTAGCAGTCGCGCAGTTCCAAACTGTAGCGCCTAGAACCGCTCGGCCATCCCGGCCGGTTCCAAATTTTCTCACTTCCTGCCTAACTGTCATAGTACTTGCAGTGGATCCTGATGCAATTTGGAATTCCTGTGTGATGGTCTGGATAGATGTCTGCCTATTACACATTAGACTCTCTTCAACAGTCGGCGGTCTGTTAGTCAACAGCCGGCCAGAGTGGCCGAGCGGTTCTAAGCGCTACAGTCTGGAACCGCGCAACCGCTACGGTCGCAGGCTCGAATCCTGCCTCGGGCATGGATGTGTGTGATGTCCTTAGGTTAGTTAGGTTTAAGTAGTTCTAAGTTCTAGTGGACTGATGTCCTCAGATGTTAAGTCCCATAGCGCTTAGAGCCATTTTTTATTCGCTTAAAGTTATTGTTATCATCACGTTTCGAGTGTAACGATTCCTTTCTTAGTTTGAAACATTTGAACATCTTGTTTTCTCTCTTTCTTCTTCTTTAAACACAGCCCACAGTCATTGTCGGAATGCTTTGTCTGCATTTGCAGCCATTCCCACTAGTGTCAAAATACAGTATACATGAACAGCTTCTACTTCAAAAGTCACGTTTAATTGACAAACTTTGTTGGTACATGTACAGGCTCATTCTATAAATCAGTGACTAGACAAGAGAAAATTTCACAAACAAGTTTGATCGTTTACGAGGGCCTTTAGAAATGTCACACTGTTTACACGCTGTAGCGGCGCTGGAGTCTCTGTCACTGCAATCTAATTGGGCAGGTGTGGCGCAGCCGACCGTGTTGTTTGATCCGCCCATGAAAGCGCACTACAAAGCGCCACTGGCCGGCGGCGGCTCCAGAGCTCGTCTAATGAATAACATTGCCATTACAAACCGCGCGCTAATTAATCCAGTTTGGCTCCCCTTTTTGTGAAGGATCTTTACAGTGATCAACGAGTGATTAGATGCGCAAGACTGCTGTCAAATAATGGGGTCTTACGAAATTAGGTCATCTTGTCGTCTATCGGTTACGAGATGCCTTTGTTACACTCACAAAGACAATATTCGAATATGACTCACCACTGATGTACATTTAGGTATGTCGCCGTTTTTATCTAATAAACCTAGTGTTACCTGGGCATTTATTTACTCTAGCCGTCTATTAGTCCTTCTCCTCCTCCCTCTCTCCCTGTCCATCTCCTCATCCTCCTCTCTCCATCAATCTCTTCCTCCCCCTCTCCGTCCATCTCCTCATTTCACCTCTGTCCGTCCATCTCCTCCACCCCCTCCCTTCTCTGTAGGTTAGCCTTTTAACACCCACACCCCCACCACAATGGGAGGTTGGTGGTTTCTTCCCTACACATTAGCCGGCCGGGGTGGCCGCGCGGTTCTAGGCGCTACAGTCTGGAACCGTGCGACCGCTACGGTCGTAGTTTCGAATCCTGCCTCGGGCATGGATGTTTGTGATGTCCTTAGGTTAGTTAGGTTTAAGTAGTTCTAAGTTCTAGGGGACTGACGACCTCAGCAGTTAAGTCCCATAGTGCTCAGGCCCATTTGAACCATTTTTGGCTAGAAGGAGATGTGTGTATGACATTTACTGCAAATATTCAGGATGATACAGGACCCCTACCTATCTCGTTTTATGCGAGCTGGCCTTCAGAAAGCATGCTCGTGAGTTTCATGCCATGCAAAAACTATTTGTCCTCCATAAAAAATGAACAGGACCATTTTGTAGGAAATTCAATAAAGTTAAATTTAGTACCAGAATACCACTACGCTAGAGGCCGTAGTTTTTGTCTGGTTGCTGGCCGGTGTGGCCCTGCGGTTCTAGGCGCTTCAGTCTGGAACCGCGTGACCACTACGGTCGCAGGTTCGAATCCTGCCTCGGGCATGGATGTGTGTGATGTCCTTAGGTTAGTTAGGTTTAATTAGTTCTAAGTTCTAGGCGACTGACGACCTCAGAAGTTAAGTCACATAGTGCTCAGAGCCGTTTGAACCATTTTGTGTGATTCAAGAAATAACGTAAGCTTCAATTGAAAACCCAGTTCCACATTCACCACCACCGATTAAGATTTCTAATATGTTGTTCATGGCACTCCTTCTTACCACTGTACAAAAATTTGCGATTCCACGAATTATTTCCCACATTCAACCATTTTTAGGTAGTCGTTGGCTGGCATTATTAAGCCACCGGCTTAGTCGAGCATTTAAAAATTGTAAAACTGACATGTGTAGAAATTTTACCTAAAATTTTGTTAATTTTAACAGCATAAAATACATAAGAGTTCCGACTAAGAAACTACCGCACTTGTAAGGGTTACGTTTGGTTCGAATTGTCAACGTAAACAGTTTTAGGGTAACGTTTTTTTCTTTGATTTGCCTCAAGGGCACATTTAAATTAATAATATTAACGAGATAGACGACTGTGCTGATGGCGCTGTAGCGTAATTAATAGAGACGAGAGAACGTCGAATATCAGGAATAGTTCGTGTACTCGAATATTTTTTAATAGTGGTAGGGAGGAGTGCCACAAACAACATATTGGAAATCCTGACTATAGAGGGATGAGCGTTGCCAACACAGAAGTAATATATTAAAACGTCTTGCCTCCTACGGCAGTTGATCTGAATGGCCAAAAAAGCCTTTAGAGATCACGTTGGTACGTTTTTCTTGAATAACTCGAAAACTTTGGAGTCCAGTGAGAACGTATCCAGTACAAAATTTAACTACGCCAAATTTCCTACGACTAGGTGAAACTGTTCATTTTTTTTTCCTGTGTCACTTATATACAACTGGCCATTAAAATTGCTACGCCAAGAAGAAATGCAGATGATAAACAGGTGTCTAGTGGGCAAATATATTATACTAGAACTGACATGTGATTACATTTTCACGCAGTTTGGGTGCACAGATCCTGAGAAATCAGTACCCAGAACAACCACCTCTGGCCGTAATAAAGGCCTTGACACGCCTGGGCATTGAGTCAAACAGAGCTTGGATGGCGTGTACAAGTACAGCTGCCCATGCAGCTTCAACACGATATCACAGTTCATCAAGAGTAGTGACTGGCGTATGGTGACGAGCCAGTTGCTCGGCCACCATTGACCAGACGTTTTAAATTGGTAAGATATCTGGAGAATGTGGAGGCCAGGGCAGCAGTCGAATATTTTCTGTATCCAGAAAGGCCCGTACAGGACCTGCAACATGCGGTCGTGCATTATCCTTCTGAAATGTAGGGTTTTTGCAGGGATCGAATGAAGGGTAGAGCCACGGGTCGTAACACATCTGAAATGTAACGTCCACTGTTCAAAGTGCCGTCAATGCGAACAAGAGGTGACCGACACGTGTAACCAATGGCACCCCATACCATCACGCTGGGTGATACGCCAGTATGACGATGACGAGTACACGCTTCCAATGTGCGTTCACCGCGATGTCGGCAAACACGGATTCGGCCATCAGGATGCTGTAAACAGAACCTGGATTCAGCCGAAAAAATGACGTTTTGCCATTCGTTAACCCATGCTCGTCGTTGAGTACACTATCGCAGGCGCTCCTGTCTGTGATGCAGCGTCAAGGGTAACCGCAGCCATGGTCTCCGAGCTGATAGTCCATGCTGCTGCAAACGTCTTCGAACTGTTCGTGCAGATGGTCGTGGTCTTGCAAACGTCCACGTCTGTTGACTCAGGGATCGAGAAGTGGCTGCACGATCCGTTACAGCCATGCGGATAAGAAGCCTGTCATCTCGACTGCTAGTGATATGGGTTCGTTGGTTTCCAGCACGGCGTTCCTTATTACCCTCCTGAACCCACCGATTCCATATTCGGCTAACAGTTATTGGATCTCGACCAACGCGAGCAGCAGTGTCGCGATACGATAAACCGCAATCGAGATAGGCTACAATCCGACGTTTATCAAAGTCGGAAACGTGATGGTACGCATTTCTCCTCCTTACACGAGGTATCACAACAACGTTTCACCAGGTAACGCCGGTCAAGTGCTGTTTGTGTATGAGAAATCGGTTGGAAACTTTCCTCATGTCAGCACGTTGTAGGTGTCACCACCGTCGCCAACCTTGTGTGAATGCTCTGAAAAGCTAATCGTTTGCTTGTCACAGCATGTTCTTCCTGTCGGTTAAATTTCGAGTCTGTAGCACGTCATCTTCATGGTGTAGCAATTTTAATGGCCGGTAGTTTAATAGGAACGTTGCGTGTGAGAGAATATGGTAATCTTGCTTGTGGTTTTAGTAGGTCAGATGTAACATTGTTGGTTGTATAAATCGACCTCGGTAGGGTCAGCTGAATCGCTCTGTATCTGCCTGCTTCTCTACTGTTTTACACAACGTCGCTCCAGATACGTTGCTAAATTTGTTTATGGTATCTATCCATTTGGTTTGATCTTAGGTCTCAAAACACGTTGACAAAATTATTGGCTCCCTCAGAGCTTATTCGCGCGACATGGTTTTAAAAGTATGAAGCGCACCTATACGTTTAAAAGTGTTCCAAGTCAACTATATACAGAAAATAAATACTAGCCGGTCGTTTCCGACCATTTTGCGTGACTCTTTCTCATTCACACACACCTTTAGCGGTAGTGAGGAATCTTATTCTGACAGTATTTTTATGCAAGTAAGCCATGCAACTAACAAATTTGGTCCCATAGTGCATCTTTCCAGATAGTAGGTAACCAGCAAATCCTCGATTCCTTAGAGAATGGAAATCCCCTCCATAATACAGCTTCAAACTTATGATTACTTTACAAATGAGTTAATGTGTTGAATATTTGACGTTAAGTACGTAAACAAGAAAAGGTTTGAAATTATATTTATAGATTGTTTGAAGGAGCTAAGTGTCTTGATAACTATAGTTGGGGTAATCTGCGTGCGTTCCGTTTTAAGAAAAGGAAGTTTACCACTCGGCTCAACGCTTATGACATCACATCTCCTGAACTATGTGTCGTACAATGCTAAAACTTTGCACGTATAGTCCATTGTACATGTGGATACTCCCTGAAAAAGTTTTACGAATATAGGAGAAATATATTAAAATGTCATGCCTCATGATGCAGTTTAACTGCATGAACAGCGAATAGTTCATAAGAGAGAAACATTTTTCCTTTTATCATTTTATTGCAGTTGTCATAAAAAAGTATCTTAAAGTTTGAAATATTTGTTGCGAGTCACTGAGTGCTCTCATTTCATACACTGGATGTTACGGTATGGGTATCTGCACGCGGTGTGTTACACTACTTTGTCACCCCCACCCCTGTTGATGGTGGGTAGTTCTTACCTACACCCTACTTCTTTCCAGATAGCAAGAGAGTAGTAGGTAACTGGCGGTGCCGGTGCAATTGTGATATAAAATTGATATGCAAAATAATTAAATTTATCAATTAATCACCTCCACTCCAAACAACCCCCATCCCCGATCACGCCCACTCCCACCCCCGGGTGACGTAACGTGTTTTCTCCTCCGCACGTGTGCCCCAGCCTCCTCCTCTCCCTCACCCCTCCTCACCCTAACCTACCCTTTTGGCGGGAATTTCGAATTTTAGCGGGACTTTCTTCATCTCAGAGCTGTGCAGACATCTCCCCCCCTGCCCCCCCCCCCCACCCGAGAATTGTCGGGAAATTAAAATTGGCAGTATCCTTTCTGGGACTCGAACCCTGGTCCTCCTGGGTGGGAAGTTCAACTGTACCCTCCTAACACAATTAAACCTCCAGAGGAGCTTGGAATTGCGGGGAAATTAAAAATGGCTGTGCCATTTCTGGGACTCAAACCCCGATTCTAGTTGATGGAAAGCCCAAGTGCACCCCCTAACACATGAAAACTGTCCACATGTGGGAGAGGAAGGTTAGGTTATTGTACTTATTTATTTCGGTTGGGAAACTGGCTGAAAGATCGATCCTTATTACGTAATTAATCACTAAGATAGTGCCTAATTACACAACTTTAAACGTTGCGCTATACAACGACGGCGTAACAGCGCAATACAGCGCAAAAAGTGACGTTACCATACAACTGGTGTTATCCTGCTGGGGAAAAATTTCACAATACCACTCGAAACTGACGCAAATATCCATCCCAATTACGTAATTAATCGCAAATATCTGGCCTAATTACACAACTATGTGGATAGCGGTACACAAGGACGGCATAAAAGGGCAATACACCACAAAAGCTGACGATACCATAAAACTGACATCCGTTGACAGTTTGCACAGAAAATGGCATTCCTGTCAACGGAAACAACGTCAGTGATGACCTCAGAGCACCCATCGAACGGGATAGTGTTTGCCGGGTAGGCCCACATCCACAGTCGCTGTGTATACAGTCACCGACGGTGCACTATAGCACAAAGAAGACGCCTACGAGACTCGCTGCGATGGAGGACAGTAAGAAGAATGGAAGCAGGACAGTCCCAAACTAGTGAGTCCCGAGGGCTTGTTGTGAACCATTCTGTTGCTTCTCGGATCAAGCAACAATTTATAGAGACCGAAACAGTACCCCAATGGCCAGGGCAGTGCAGACCACGTGTGATATTAAAAAGAGAGGAACGTTATTTACATGTTAGGGCACGATGGGATCGCCGTAACGCTGCATGGCAACTGGCATCTGACCTCGCAGCACTTACTGCACGTGTATCGAGACAAACGTTTTCCAGAAAGCTCCAACAGAGTGGCCCTTATTGTTGGAGACTTGCTGCATGTATACCTCTGATGCGTTTTCAAGGAAGGTGACGTGTAGAGTGGAGTCATCAACAATGCACTCTGGGATGTCGAACAGTGAGCCAATGTTCTTTTCACAGATGAGTCTAGATTTGGTCTAGAGAGTGATTCTCGACGCATTCGCATATGGAGGAAACGTGGAACACTATTTCGGGACCCAAACATTATGGGAAGAGGCTGATATCAGGGAGGATCTCTAATGTTGTGGGCAGGGATTACGTTGAGCACACGAACACCACTTCACGAAATCGTATGGATGAGTGGGCAAGGTCTGATTTGATTTGATTTGATTTTATCAGGGAAGCAAAAACGACACTGGTCAAGCCCGCTGCTGCCTGCACCGAAACAGATTTTATTGTGTGGTATCGTTCCCTGTGTCTCTAGTAGAGCCAACCAATGCCCTTGAACAGTCCAAGGAGATCCCTTACCAGTGCTTTGCTAGACACAGTTTCTTCAGGTCTGGTTGATCCGAATATTCCGTGTCTTTTAATCTCCAATGCCTTGCATTCGAAGACCAAATATGATTTGGCTTCCTCGCTAACACCACACATCCTATGTTTGGAGTCTTCTTCTATTATCCTCATTGTATGTAGGTGTTTTTTGAAATAGTCAATAGTCCAACCATGAGTTTCATTTCTCGCCTGTAGAAGCCCAGGACTGAGAGACTTCTCTAGGAACACGGCTTTGGCATCAATATCTTGCCATGTTTTTATTTCTGGATCCTTGCCCAATATTCTACATGCTGTCTCCTTGTCCAGTCTTGTGGTTTTATTTTGGTCATCGCCATGGTGATTATCAGGACAGGTTCCGGTCCAACAATTGGTGTCATTGCCCCTATGCTGACCAACCTGTCGGTTTACTCATTACCACTAATCCCTGAGTGACCAGGGACTGACAATAGGTTTACCTATTGCTTTCCCCTAGCTCCACAAGGACTTTGTGGCATTCTGCCACAATCTTTGATCTTGTAGCAGAGGCTGACAGTGCTTTCAGGGGTGCTTGGCTGTCTGAATAAATGAAAATACTATGACGTCTGTAGCACCTCCCGACATTCTCTTACACGCACACCCCGATAGCAGATATTTTTGCTTGAAACACAGTGGCCATCTTCCCTAGACAGATTGCTCTCTCCAGCCTTGGCTGCACTCCGTATACCGTCCGCACCTTGTTGTCTAGTGGCTAGCGTTGCTGTCTTTGGATCACGAGGTCCCATGTTTGATTCCCGGCCGGGCTGGGGATTTCATGTGCCTGGAGACTGGGTATTTGTGTTGTCCTCATCATTTCGCCATCATCATCACTCGTTAACGAGACTAGATTGGACTCTGTAAAGATTGGGCTTTGTATGGGCACTGATGAGCGCGCAGTTGAGCTCCCACAAACCAAACATCATCATCATCGCTCCATATACCGTGGACCCAACACCTTGGCCTTCCCAGTACGGTGTCGAAATTTGTTCTCCCAGAGCTCTCTACTTCCAATTACTACACTGAAAGGCTTGTTGAAGCAGCTGGGAATTATTACATAGTCGTCCAGTATTTCCCCAACCACACCTATGTCTACCTCAGTCATTATTTTAGTGTGAGGTCCTGTGTACCCCAGTGAATCCAGTTTTTTCCAGTGTTTAGGCTGTGTACTCCAGCTGCTGCCTCTACCTTTACCCACAGGTGTAATGGGGGCATGTCCAGCATGGTTCCCATCCCAGCAATAGGTATCCTGCTAATTCTGCCTGTAGTGGCTAAGCTGGCCAATCTCTGCACCTTAGAAATCTCTTAGCATCTATCTCCTGGTCTACCTTTTTCCACCACACTGTAGCCCCATAATTGATCATAGGTCTTATTACTGTGGTGTATATCCAGTACATACTCTTGGGGCTTAAGCCGAGTTTTTACCACAAGCTCTCCTGGTACTCATTAGAGTACCTCTCGCCCTGGAACAGGTGATCCTTATGTGAGGGGTCCACGATAGTTTCTCATCTAGGGTTACCCCTTGATATTTCACTATCCCCTTCACTGGTAGAGTTTCATATAGAAGCCTTAGATTCCAATATGTGTGTTGGATCTGCTTCCTTGTAAATGGTACAACAACAGTCCTCTTAGGACAGACCCTTAGATCCTGTTTCCTGCACCAATTTTGCGCAATGTTCAATGCTCCTTGTACCATAGCTCTGACTGTACCTGAAAATTTGTCAAGTATTACTACGACAAGATCGTCTGCGTGTCACTGGCAAAAGTACTATCTAGAGTTTAATATTACAATGAGTTTATTCATCACAAGGCTCCACAGTAGAGGGGACAGGACCCCTCCTTGTGGACAGCCTCTGTTGGTGTTGATTACCATTTCTTCTTGCATCATGCTGGCTTCTACCTTTCTGCCACTAAGCATGGCTCTAATCCACCTGCAAATGGTGGTCTCCAAGCCATGCACCTTTGCTGCCTTAACCATGGATTAGAAGGTCGTGTTGCTAAAAGCCCCTTCGGTGTCCAAGAAGATGCTGAGGGATATTTCCTGAAAGTGAAGTCCTTTCTCCCCCTTCCCAACAAGTTGGTGGAGTCCAGTTTCACTCGATTTTCCTGGTTGGTATGCATGTTGGTATATGTGTAGAGGGACCCTAGTTAACCTCGTCTCCCTAACATGCACGTAGACTAGTTTTTCTAATGTTTTAAGAAGAAAGGACAGAATGTTTATAGAATGAAATTTTCACTCTACAGCGGAGTGTGCGTTGATGTGAAACTTCCTGGCAGATTACAACTGTGTGCCGGACCGAGACTCGAACTCCGGACCTTTGCCTTTCGCGGGCAAGTGCTCTACCGACTGAGCTACCCAAGCACGACTCACGCCCCGTCCTCAAAGCTTTACTTCTGCAGGAGAGCTTCTGTAAAGTTTGGAAGGTAGGAGACGAGGTACTGGCAGAAGTAAAGCTGTGAGGAGGGGGCGTGAGTTGTACTTGGGTAGCTCAGTCGGTAGAGCACTTTTCCGTGAAAGGCAAAGGTCCCGAGTTCGAGTCTCGGTCGAGCACACAGTTTTAATCTGCCAGGAAGTTTCAAAGGACAGAATGACTGGTCTCATATCCTTGGCCTTGGTTGATCAATTCTCCCTGGCTTTGGAATGAACACAACCTGCATAGAAATATTAAGTTCACTCCTGCTTGTTGGAGGAGCGCTGGAGAAATTACATCTGGGCCAGGTGAATTGAACAGTTGGAATGTTCCCACCGCCCATTGGATTTTATTATGGTCAATATATTATCTGGCAGATTCCCAGTTATCCCTTCGAATACATGAAAACTTATATCTCACAGGGACCTCATCCTGTTATATGTTGTCTGTCAGAGTACATTGAGGAAAATGAGTCTTGAGGAGTAGTTCCAGCATTTCATGTGATGTACTTATATACTCCCCATCCTCATGCCTTTAAGTTCCTTCTGTATTAGTTGGTGTCCTAGTGAGGATTTTGTGAAGTCTAGCCTGAACAGCTGTACCCTCTACTTTCTTGCTTAATTGAAAGATTTTATTTGGCAAGGGCTCCCGATATTCTGCCCATTGTTCTTCCCTTCTAGCAAGGTTAAACAGTCTTTGTGCATGTTTCCTCTGCGATTTCAGGTTGTTATTCCACCAAGACACACTCCTATTCGTGCACTTCTTGGTGACTGAGCAGTTGTCATGGTATGAGGTCATGATGGTAGGGTTCACTGCCTCTGCTACCTCCTCAAACTCTAATGGATTCCTTATCCAAGTACTGAATTCCGATAGGGTTGAGTCGAGGTCCTTCCTATACGCCTCCCAGACCGTTTTCCTGGGATTCCTATAGGACATGGTTTGTCTAAGGCCAGTTTCAACCTCGAACTTCATGTATATGTGGTCTCAAGAGGATGGCTATGAAGCCACATGCCGTTGTTTGACATAACTATTCACCAAAGTGGAACTGAAGGTTATGTCAGTTACTTCTTACCTTCTTATACTCCTAAATGTAGGTTCCTTGTCCTTATTCAGGATCTCTAAGTTATTAGCTAGAAGAAATTCTAGAAGGTTCTCACCTCCATTGTTGATGTCGGTACTGCCCCTCACTAAGTTTTGGGCATTAGTAGTGCCTCCAACCAATAGTTGGTCGCCCTGTTGTGCACGGGCTACTGTCAGTCTCCTCACCTCCTGAGAAGGAGGAGCGCTGTCTCATAAGGAAGGTATGCCAAGGCCATTACAAATTTCCTCGTGATACCTTCCTCACGTTACCGTATCCTGATGGTCACGAAGTCCCTAGAACGAAAGTCCGCCATCGGCATGAAGGGGATTCCATTTATTTTTGCAGAAATGCACATTCTGGAGTTTCTTAATTTCCAGCATAAACCAGCTTACCTCCAGTGCAGCGGAGGCCCAATACACCCCCTTCATATAAATAGGGTTCCTGAATCAGGGCCACATCCACTTCTTGTCTTCCCAGAAAACGATTCATCGCAGCAGTGGCCCCTCTTCTGTGTTGCAGATTTATCTGCAGCACGTTCAGTGTCCATCTTGCCGCCATTGTCGCTTCTGATGTCTTTGATTACCCTGGCAGCAACTTGTGAGAACCCCAAGAATAGTCTCAGGACCTGTTCCCACATTGTCATCAGGGACTTCTCTCTGACTTCCACCACAAGGCTTTGGCCGTTTTGGTGCAACCTCCCAGTTGATTACCTTCCAATCCTCTGTCGAGACTTTTTCGTTTTGGGACCCTATTTTCTCAATCGGAGTCTGGAGAGGCACCCAGATTAATATCTTTGCGGTCTTTAAGAGCTCAGCCACTGTCTTTACCAGCAGCTTTCCATCCTCCCATAGTGATATTAGGGGCACATTTTCCTTAAGCCAGTCCACTGTACCCACCCCCTCACAGACGAAGACAAGAGCACTGTGATCCCGATAGACTCTCCTAAAGTTGGATCCTGCACCAGCGTCCTTCCCCCCTAATCTTCTCAAAGAGATCAATCTGCATGAGCTCCTCCTGCTGTGCGGTGATCTTGAACAGTGGATAGCCTTGCTGGATAACCATCCTAAAAACCGAGACTGCAGTACTGTAGGTCTGTTTCCCTATTTCTTGCCTTGGCTTTTTCTGGATATGCTTATCCTGATAAGTGGTAGTCTTAGATTTCTCCCTTGTTCTCTTACTGCCTGACCTCAATATAGAAGGGGTTTGTACACCCCCTTCACCCTGGGACAGTCTTTTCTTGGAGGTCTTTGGCTCAAACCTCTTTAGTTCCCTATGCTTTTGTTTAGGAAAGCACTCATTTCCCTCCTTTAGCTTTTGTTCTCTAAGAAGTTTCCTACTCTGAGCCCCAGATAAGTGTTTGATCTTAATCTGGTCCAATTTCTTAGTGACCATTCCTACTTCTTGAACAGGTCTGCCCCCTGTTCAGTTGAGGGGATATTTTCCATCAGTTCCAGCACCGATGTTTGGATGTCTGAGGTCTCTACTTGCCCCTCAGTATTGCTATTTTCTTCTGTGTCCAGTTTGGTCCCACGAGAGTTGAGGATCGAATCAGTCCATACCAAAGGAACCCCAAGTGGTGCAAGGCTAATTTCTCAGGGAGGTCGTCCGGTAACCCTGAGGCTCTGTTCACGACACATCTTCCCATGTGTCACACACCCCTTGGCATGGATCGCATCACATCTTGGGTTGGGTATTGAGGCGTTGGGAAAGGACAAGGAATGGATGTGGGATGACAGGTCGTTGTGGGACACACTTAGTCTGGTCCATCAACTAAGGCGTTATGGACTGTAGGTTCCCACAGCCGGCATAGCCCTCAGCTTCCTGCAAACACACAAGCCTCCCCCACCCGCACAGACAGTGCTGCTTCAAGGCGAAGGGCAAGGTTTAACCACTGTCAGGTATCGTGACGGGACCTTGGGACTTCATATGCGGTTGTGGCGAGGTGGTGCGGGCCGAGACTTCATATTGATGGACGATATTGATCGAACTCATAGAACAAAAGTGGTTGATATTTCCTTGGTAAAGGGAGTTATTGCACGCGTGGTGTGATCAGCTCGCTCTCCCGATTTTAACCCCATAGAGAATGTCTGGTGTGCACTAGGAAGACGGGTTGCATCACTTCAGGATCCACCAACCACTCTCCAAGATTTTCGAGCAACACTCCAAGAAGAATGGGCGTTATTGCATCAACATGATATTGATGATATCATTCACAGCATGCCTCGTCGTTGTCAGGCTTGCATTGCTGCCAGAGGTGGTCACACCCCATACTGAGCACATTAATCAGTTGTTGGAATGTGTGTCCAAATCCGTTAAGTTGGAAATCACGAAGAACATGAAACTTCCTGGCAGATTACAACTGTGTGCCGGACCGAGACTCGAACTCGGGACCTTTGCCTTTCGCGGGTAAGTGCTCTACCGACTGAGCTACCCAAGCACGACTCACGCCCCGTCCTCAAAGCTTTACTTCTGCAGGAGAGCTTCTGTAAAGTTTGGAAGGTAGGAGACGAGGTACTGGCAGAAGTAAAACTGTGAGGAGGGGGCGTGAGTTGTACTTGGGTAGCTCAGTCGGTAGAGCACTTTTCCGCGAAAAGGATTTTCGTTTACCGTTATGTATATTGCAATTGTTCACGGAGTGTATTCCTTACATTGTTTCTACCTTAATATCACCTGTTTATACTATTTTGCGGCAAAATAAACACAACCTTCCAAAATTTCCGTTTGTTGCTTCAATTTTGGGCTCCAGTGTAGGTATCACTGAAGAAAACTGCAAACGGGGTGATGAGGTCCTTCATCTCCCGACAATGGAAGAGAATAACTACAAATTCTAACACACCTCACTCCTGTGGTGTGTTAGCGGGCCGCCCTTCGTCACGGCATGCAAAGAACTTTCGTTAAGATGCTTGTGTTTCGGCCCACCTGTCGGCTCAAAGTGCAGAGGACAAGGAAATCTAGAAACAACTATCACACGCATCTTGGGAGACACTAAACACCAGAAACTGCGTGCGCAAAATAATCATATCGTTGCAACGATTTTAGGCTAATAGCAATGTTTCAAGATGACGCCTGCTTACAGATGTGATCTCCAAGTAGCAAACTTGTATTAGCGACAACAAGCGTACACTAAAGAAGTAGCATGAAACAACTTATAAATCAGGCCATTATTAGACATCCGTCTAGTGTCTTACAGTAGCTTGATTTACCAGTTAATGTCACACTTCTGTAATCTGAGGCAGAAGTACACTGGCCAAAACGTTATGATTACCTACCTAATACCTGGTACGTCAATCTTTGGCACCGATAACAGCGGCGGCGCGTCTTGGCTTAAAGGCAATGAGGCTTTGGTAGGCCGCTGCAATGATATCTGCACAAGTAAGTAACCTAATTTTCATAAATTCCTAGGAGGGTGGCGATGAGATCTGACACTACGTCCAATCATATTCCAGATGTGTTCGATCGGGTTCAGATTTGGCGAGTTGGGGGGCCAGCGAATCAATTGTAACTCGCCACTGTGTTCTTCGAACCACTCCATCACATTCCTTGCCTTGTAACATGGCACATTATCTTGCTGAAAAATGCCACTGACGCCGGGAAACATGATCATCATGAAGGAGTATACGTGGTCTGCAACCAGAGAACGAAACTCCTTGGTCGCAATGGTGCCTTGTACGAGCTCGACTGGTCCCATGGATGTCAAAGTGTATGTTCTCTCGAGCATAATGGAGCCACCGCCAGCTTGTCTCCCTCCAACATTACAGGTGTCGACGAGCCGTTCGCCTGAAAGACAACGGATTCGCGCCCTCCCATCGCCGTGTTAAAGAGTGTATCGGGATTCATCAGACCCTGCAACGCTCTACCACTGCGACAACGTCCAGTGCCCATGGTCGAGCAACCATTTCAGTCGTAGTTACCGCTGTCGTGGTGTTAACATCGGCACGTGGATGGGTAGATGGCTGCGGAGGCCCATCTTTCCCAACATTAAAGTCTGCTGTTAGCTCCAGCACAGTCCACCGCCTGTCCTGTTTTACCAGCCTGCCCAGCCTACGACGTCCCACATATGTAATGAGGGATGGCCACTCAACCCCACGACATTTGGACGTGGCTTCACCTTGGTTTCGCCACGAGTTGAAGACGCTCACCACGACATTCCCCAAACACCCGGCAGTTCTTGCAATTGCCAAAATGTTTGTGCTGAGCCTCCAAGCCATCCAGTACAGTCAGCACTCTGTCAAACTCAGACAGATCGCGCACCTTCCCCTTTCACACAAGCGAAGCACGCTCACTGATACTACATGCACCGATAACAGTTCGGTGGAGCATAGCGCAGTAGTTAGCACACTTGACTCGCACTCGGAAGGACGACGGTTCAAACCCGCGTTCGGGCATCCAGATTTAGGTTTTCTGTGATATCCCTAAGTCACTTCAGGTAAATGCCGGGATGGTTCCGTTGAAGGACCACAGCTGAGATCCTTCCTCATCCTTCCCTAATCCGATGGTACCGATGACCTCGCTGTTTGCTTCCATCCCCCAAACCATCTACCAGCCAGAGGATGGCAGTCTAAATCCTTATCCCGCAATGCAGATTTGTGTTTTCAGTGGTTTTCCTAAATCGATTAAGGCAAATGCGTGGATTGTTTCCTCGAAAGAATGCTGCCATATTCCTTCTCTTCCTTCTAGAGTTAAAGCTTTTGCTCTGTCTCTAGTCACCACATTATCCATGGCCCATTAGACTATAACGTTCATTCCTTATATAAACAAAGGTTTACGTGCCAGTCAATGTGCTTCCCGAAGGCTGTAGGCCCAGTCTGTGGAAATAATTTCTTTCTTTTACTAGCAAACAACAGAGTGATTCGTAGAGGTACGTACCGTCTATGCAACTAAATAAAGGCAGTTTGTTTGTTTCTATACGCGTTTCGCTTCATTTATTTGGGAAGCATCAGAAGTGGCCTGAAATACATCTTTCTTTTAATATATCCAATAAATGTATTATGTGATAGATATAATGTGCTGATACATTACACTTTGTCGTGTTTTTCTATTGCTTTTCAGGTTAGAAGTAACTTTTGTAGCGTAAGTTTCGTATTGTGAATGTATCATTCGGCGTTACTTACGATTTCCAGTACTGTTAACACATGTATGTGATCCTGGAGATGTATTTGGTGTTCTTCATCGCATGTTTCAGTTTCACTTTAATTTGGTGATCAACATATGTGTGTTTTCGGTATGTAGTGTTGCCAACTGTTGTTGTGTGTTTGTCTGTTTTTTCTTTCTGTTGTGTTTGATGTTTTTCATTTTGTGTGTGTGTGTGTGTGTGTCTGATTGTGGACTCGGGCGCGTAAGTGTGTGTGTGTGTGTGTGTGTGTGTGTGTGTGTGTGTGTGTGTATTCTGCTTATTAAAAAAATAAATATTAGTTTATGTATGCATATAATTTGCTGTGTGCAAATGTATTATTATTAATATTATTATTAAATAGTTATGAGTTTATGCGTGTATGTAATTTACTGTGTGCAAATGTATCATTGGCTTTTTCTATTTTCTTCCTTCTATTTGTATTAATAAATATACGTTAATGCGTCTGTGTGTGTGTGGGGGGGGGGGGGAGGGGAGACGCAGAGAGAGAGAGAGAGAGAGAAGAGGGGAAGGAGAGTCTTTAATTATTTATCCTCGTTACATTTCGGTTTGTTACGTTTCCGTGGCTAGCATGATCAGGGAATTATTGTTTATATGGATTTGGTCACTGAGTACCTTCTTTTCCACTGCAATGGCTCATTGTATGTGAAAGTTTTCTTGCAATGTCAGGAGCTTTTTGTTGTGATTACTCACTCTGATAACTATCATATCACAATCCATGTTAAATGGTTCATGTACATATTTTATCAGGTGTTCAGCGAAGATAGAGTAACTGTTTCAATGTTTCCATTTTCTTATATGTTCTTTATATCTGGTTTTAAAGTTCTTGCTTGTCATCCCCTGATATACTGATTTACATTCTTGGCACTCTAGCTGGTATATACCTGCTCCTTGGTATTTATCTGTTTTTTCTGTTGTTTGTAAATGTGATTGGAGTGTGTTTCTTGTTCTGTTGTTGTTGTGGTCTTCAGTCCTGTGACTGGTTTGATGCAGCTCTCCATGCTACTCTATCCTGTGCATGCTTCTTTATCTCCCAGTACCTAATGCAACCTGTATATTTCTGAATCTGCTTAATGTATTCATCTCTTAGCCTCCCTCTACGATTTTTACCCTCCACACTGCCCTCCAGTACTAAATTGGTTATCCCTTGATGCCTCAGAACATGTCCTACCAACTGATCGCTTCTTCTAGTCAAGTTGTGCCACAAACTCCTCTTCTCCCCAATCCTATTCAATACCTTCTCATTAATTATGTGATCTACCCATCTAATCTTCAGCATTCTTCTGTAGCACCACATGTCGGAAGCTTCTATTCTCTTCTTGTCCAAACTATTTATCGTCCACATTTCACTTCCATACATAGCTACACTCCATACAAATATTTTCCGAAACGACTTCCTGACACTTAAATCTATACTCGATGCTAACAAATTCCTCTTCTTCAGAAACGCTTTCCTTATCATTGCCAATCATGTTCTGTAAGCTATTTGTAATCCCTGTTTCTTTGGCATATTTGCTATCTTGTGTGTTGCTTTATGTCTGTATGTAAGAGTGTACGATTTTCTTCTGTTATTCATGTCATGGCTGTTATTGTTTTGTGTTTCTGTGTGTGTTTTAAATAGAAAAAAACAACACTAAGAAATTAAAAGAAAACTACAAGCTAACAACTTCATAGTCACAAGAGTTGTTAAAGGAAACAGCATAGGACTGACCAATAAAGAACATTATATATAAAAAAACTAAAGGTTTCAGCTCTTCTAACAATATCACAAAACCAAAAATTCTGATCCAACAGCAGGTTTCCAGACATACATAAAAACACATAAAAAACAACCCCAAAGAGATCAGACACGTACTCACAGATAAACAAAAACAAGACATCGCACAGAAGAACCCAAAAGCACCAACACTCAGAAGGCAACCAAAGGCCCACAAACCCCACATTCCATTGAGGCCTGTTATTAATTTCACGAGTGCACCATCATACCAGTTGGCGAAACACATGAACAAATCATAATGCAACATCATGAAATGAAAAACAGCAGAACAGTGAAAAACACAATTGAAGTCAGAACACAAATAAAAGACTTACACAGCCCACGAACTGTCCACCCCCGGTAGTTGAATGGTCAGCGTGACGGATTGGCAATCCTCTGGGACCAGGTTCGATTCCCGGCTGGGTCGGGGAATTTTCTCCGCCCAGGGACTGGGTGTTGTGCTGTCCTCCTCATCATCATCCTATCATCCTCATCGACTGCAGGTCGCCGAAGTGGCGTCAAATTGAAAGACTGGCACCTGGCGAACGGCCTGCCCGTCAGGGGGGCCCTAGGCATACGATTAAATAAAATAAATCCCACGAACAGCATCAATCTCATTTGGTGTACGGAACATGTACGTCTCAATACCCACTGCTGGCACAATAAAACTAATAGAAGGAATCTTATTGACATACAACAAACTACGTGCAGGCAATATTAACGAAATAAGAAAAACCCTCAAAGCAATCCCATCCCAAAATTACTTCCAATTTGAAAAGGAATTTTACTTACAAGAAGATGGGCTTCCAATGGGATCCCCAATTTCAAGAACACTAGTAAACATATTCGTCAACCATAAAGAAAACAAAATCTTTCATACAGTCATCATAAAGAAAGGATACAAAATTGGTACAGATATGTGGACGACATAATCTGTATGGTAGAAGAATCAACAGAGAAAATTGATAAACTTCATGCAGATATAAACAACATACATAAAAATATTCAGTTTACCATAGAATAAGAAACACAAAAACAAATACATTTCTTGGATATAACAATAAAGAGAGAGAACAGTAGACACACATTTGACATCTTCAGAAAACCAACAGCCACAGACATAATCATACATACTTCATCCAACCACCTGCAAAATCAAAAATTAGCGGCCCTACGACACATGTTACACAGGCTAAGTAACATCCCACTCAGCAAAGAAAATTACGAAAAAGAGTTACAAACAATACAACTCATAGCCACTAACAATGGTTACAGCACAGATATAGTACAAAAACTCAATCAAAAAATTAAAACACAGCTAAAGAAAAATCAAAACAAGCAGAGAGCACAGAAACACACAGACAGTATAGCACACACGGAAACACAAAACAATAAAACTCATGACATGAACAACCAAAAAAAGTTGTACACTCATACATACAAACACAAAGCAACACACAAGATAGCAAATACACTAAAGAAACAGGGATTAAAAATAGCTTACAGAACGAGAAACACACTCCAGTCACATTTACAAACAACAGAAAAAGCAAATAAATACCAAGGAGCAGGTATATACCAGCTAGAGTGCCAAGAATGTAAATCAGTATATCTGAGGATGGCAAGCACGAACTTTAAAACTAGATACAAAGAACCTAAGAAGTTGGAAATATGAAAACAATCACTCCACCTTCGCTGAACACCTGATAAAACATGGGCATGAACCATTCAATATGGAATGTGACATGACAGTTATCAGAGTGAATAATCACAACAAAAAGCTCCTGACATTGCAAGAAGACTTTCACATACAAAGAGCCATAGCAATGTAAAAGAAGATACTCAATGACCAAATCCTTGTAAACAATAACTCCCTGATCATGCTAGCAACTGAAACATAACAAACCGAAATGTAAAGCTCCTGACATTGCAAGAAGACTTTCACATACATTGAGCCATTGCAATGGAAAAGAAGATACTCAATGACCAAATCCTTGTAAACAATAACTCCCTGATCATGCTAGCAACTGAAACATAACAAACCGAAATGTAACCAGGATAAATAATTAATGAATCTATGAATGTTCAAATGGTTCAAATGGCTCTGAGCACTATGGGACTTAACACCTGAGGTCATCAGTCCTCTAGAACTTAGAACTACTTAAACCTAACTAACATAAGGACATCACACACATCCTTGCCCGAGGCAGGATTCGAGCCTGCGACCGTAGCGGTCGCGCGGTTTCAGACTGAAGCGCCTAGAACCACTCGACCACTCCGGCCGCCCCCCCCCCCCACTCTCTCTCTCTCTCTCTCTCTCTCTCTCTCTCTCTCTCTCTCTCTCTCTCTCTCGCACCCCCCAGCTACACACACATGAACTCATAATTATTAATGTAGATAAAAAAAGAGAAAAGGCCATTAATACATTTGCACACAGCAAATTACGCACACACATATATATATATATTAAATAATAATAATAGTAATACATTTCCACTCAGCAAATTACACACACATAAATAATCTCATATTTATTTTTTAAGAAAGCGGAATACACACATACACGCGAGCGCTCGCGTGTGCACATACACACACACACTCATACAAACACACACACACACACACACACACACACACACACACACAACAAATGAAAACATCGAACACAACAGAAACAAAAAAAGAAATGGCTCTGAGCACTATGGGACTTACTTCTAAGGTCATCAGTCCCCTAGAACTTTTAACTATTTAAACCTAACTAACCTAAGGCCATCACACACATCCATGCCCGAGGCAAGATTCGAACCTGCGACCGTAGCGCTCGCGCGGCTCCAGGCTGTATCGCCTAGAACCGCTTGGCCACCTCGGCCGGCCAGAAACAAAAGATAGACAAACACACAACAACAGTTGGCAACACTACACACCGAAAACACAGATATGTTGATCACCAAATGGAAGTGAAAGTGAAACATGCAGGTGACAACTCCAGAAATCGGCCAGCTGGAGTATGAAGACCAAAAAATACATCTCCAGGAACAGATACATTTCTTAACAGCGCTGGAAATCGTAAGTAACATCGAATGATACATTCACAATACGCAACTTGTGCTACAAAAGTTGCTTCTAACCTAAACAGCAAGAGAAAACACAACAAAATGTAATGTATCAGTATATTATATCTATCACATAATGTGTTTATTGTATGTATAAAAAGAAAGATGTATTTCAGGTTACTGATGATGTTTCCCAAACAAATGAAGCGAACCGCGTATGGCAACAAACAAACTGTCTTCATTTAGTAGCATACACGGTACATACCTTCACGAATTTAGAGAAACTAGGGGGAAAACGGAAAACAGGTAAAAATGTCAATAGTGTGATCCCTTTTGTATTTTGGCACTTAGTGTAAACTGGTATTGGCAGCAAATTAATTCCAGGTGGTTTCTGTCTTAAATGCTCACATTCACTTTTGACCTGACCATGATACCGATTCATTTATACAGTCAGCATATTTTTCCATTCTTAGTTGTTAGTCTCCGAACTGTGTGTTAAAAAAGAGTTTTGTTTCGTATCCGGCTGCCGAGGCTGGAGTGGGCTGAGGATGCGATTGTAGTGACGGATAAGGCCATCAACCACGTCCCTTTTGTGCGTGGAAATAACTTTGTCGTCTTTGGGTCAGTTTGGAACCCCCACAGTGTTTTGAGGAGTGGCAGCGAGAATTTGGCAGTGGAACCTGTCGCACCAACACTTGAAGGTAAGTCATTACGGTAATAAGTCTGCTCTGCCTTGGCGTTTTGAGGTTCGACGTCCAGATGCTAACATATCGTTGGAGTGGCGCCTCTCTTTTTTGTTCCAAAACTTGTAATTCAGCCAACGAGTTTCTGTTGGTCTAACGCAGGTCGCAGACGAGCCGGACAGTCGGAAACTGCTTGGTTTCAGGATAGTACCAACTTTTTGGAAATTAAATGTGTTTCGCATATGCAGAGAGAGGAATTTTGCAAACTTTTTGTGATTTGCCAAAAAATATGTGCATTTATCGGCCATCACATTGGCAATCGTATAGATTCAGCCTCTCCACCTCTGATTTTTTGAGAGGTTTGGAGCTGAGCGCGAGGAAGGAATTTTTTCAGTGAACTGGAGACAGTGGTCCGAGCGGCGCCCACGCTGAGTGAGAGATACGGAAGCGACCGGCCATAGGTGGCTGCTAGCAGCATTTTGCTGTCCTGAACAAGAGATGTGTTTTCACAATCCACGATAGCACGATCCTAAACGTGAGCTTTTCGTTTCTCATATGTGCAGTCCAAGTTGCTGATTTCATTCCAATTTGAATTCCACGTCTTTAATATTACATCAGCGACATATTGTAGTTGTTGCTTCCATAGAATCTTACTTCCGTAGGGGTCCTCTCTCTCATGCATTTGGTTGAACTGATTCGAAGGCTAATTGATTTCCTTCTTTCATTGTTGAAGTTTGTTCAGTACCTGCTCAATTTAAGAGAAAAATACATTCTGATGAGAGCAGAGTTATTGTAACTAACCTCTGTTTCATAAAAATTAAAAATTAATAATGCTGTTAAAGACAAACAACTGTTTGGTTCATCTTTGTAATCAATAAAAAAGTTGATAAATGCAGATATGACTTCCATTACAAGACCCTTAACCTATCCCATAGCTTACAAAATTAAACAGGATGAAGACAACCAAGTGTACTATCAAATTGTGCTTTGCTGTGTCAGTGTTGTCCTTTGTTTACAGTGGCCAGAAGCAGTTTTAGCACGCATGCTCTACCGAGCATTCAGAGTTTTAATTTGAGATGAGCCTCTTTTCATGTCAACCCTGTCGTGGTTCTTGTTTCAAGCACACACCGTGCTTGCACATTATGTGATCTGTGTAGACTACTGGTGGATGTACCCATATTTTGGTGACTTTTATAGAGAATTAATTTGCAAAGTGCAGATCTTATACGTCGGTTAATGTGATGATTCATAGCCTTGCACGTGAAAACATTTTTCTTATATACAAATTAATTTCTTTGTGTTGAATCTTGTAGGGTAGTTTTTTCTTTTGTTTCAAAACTTGTGCACATAGATAGAGGCAATCAGGCGGGATTGAGATAGCGAGAAAAGATTTAGGACAAGAGAATTCTATGGAATCGGAACAGACCGCATCGGAATTTTCTGCGTTACCTGTAACCCAGGATACCAAAGTGGCAATTGAATTTAGTAACTATAACGACATTCGTGAGACAGAATAAAATGGTTCGAATGGTTCTGAGCACTATGGGACTTAACTGCTGAGGTCATCAGTCCCCTAGAACACAGAACTACTTAAACCTAACTAACCTAAGGACATCACACACATCCATGCCCGAGGCAGGATTCGAATCCGTGACCGTAGCGGTCGCGCGGCTCCAGACTGAAGTTCCTAGAACCGCTCGGCCACTACGGTCGGCGAGACAGAATAGTGCGTGCACAGGAGAACATGTATTTTGGAAACATGTTAAATAATAGATCTAAGAAAAAAACAGCCAAAGGAAGAACAAGATAGGAGAAATGCAGGGGAAAAAGACAAAAGGACAGAAGCAGAAAGGGAAAAGGCGAAAGCAGGCAGGAAACTGTTTAGAGAATATATACGGCGCTGCACTGAGAAGTTGATGGAAGAATTAAAGCTGTTGAAGAAATGTTGAATTATGTGTCAAAGACAGCCGGAAACAGCATGAGCAGGGTGAGTTAGGCTGAGCAAATTAAAAAAAGAGAAGAGGCAAACATCTTGCTTTCTGGTAAAACGTAGTGTTTGGAGGAACGAACTGAGACTGAAAATACGGAACCCCTGCGGTTCTCTGAAACTGAGGTGTTTTTGTCACTTAAACACAGCATTGAGAATATAAAAAAATGAGCAGGGCAGCGACGAGCTGTGAAGCCATGAATGCCTATTGCGGAGAGCGGTTTACGCATTAACAATGAGCGGTACAGCTCTGCGAATTCAGAATAAAGTGAGACTGCTCAGGGCGATCGTCAGAGGAGCGTTTCAGTCGTCGATCTACGTGTCTGATGCCACACAGGGCAGGGCGTTGATGAAAAGATATTTTTCTCGTTATTCCGCCGGCTGAGACTTACTCCCATCATAACACGAGTAGTACAATTTAGAGACAACTACCAGACTTTTGACCAAAACCAGATAAAATTAGAGGTCATAAGCAATCACATGAGTGGAGATATTATAGCGAAAGTGTTATGTATCACCAGACAGTGAAACACGTTCACAGAATTCAAAGAGGAAATCACGAACGTATGTTAGTCGGCCACAGAATAAAACAGGAAGTAATTAGGTGTAATAAAAGCTCCACCCCTGACAGCAACACATTTCCAGTTCTATTTTGACTAGATGTTGAAGAGGAAACAGCATTTTGATCACTCATACAATGCTGGACAACTGATCCACGAGGACACTATCAACTGAGCACAAAAGATTGTTGCTTTGCGCGGAGAAGAGAGATCTGGAGGCGTTTAAGCCGATTATAATTGACTTAGATCATTCACATGAAGAAACAATGAAATTGTCTCTGTTTCTGGGCGGTATCAGTATTGAAACTCGCGGAAGAAGCAGTGGGGAAATGGGAAAGTCTTTTCCTACTTGGGCCTATCGTCTTAGTGACTTGCTTTCTGAATATACCAATTGTTATTCTGTTCCTGCGACAAGGTGCCTTTATTGTTCTGTTTAACGTGAGGACAAAAGGCAGACTCCGATATATCCTGGTCCCCGTCATGTTGCTGTCAAAGTACTTCACACTCACATCTCTGAGAAACACTACAGGGACTTCTGTCGTGAAAGCTTTTGCCAGAGACTTCCTGGATGTAGCTGGAGACTTGAGATGTATACTCTCAGACAATGGCAAGCATATCGTTTCGAAGGCATGGTCGGTCATGCTAAACAGGAGATGGGTGAAGGCAACCTATCCTGCAGCATACCACCCACAAGCGAGTTCAACATAAAGGATTGTGCGGGACCTGACGAGGCTTTACTGGACCAATCACAAAAAGCATGACATTTGGGACGAGTACATCTAGGGCTTTAATTTAGTGGTGAATCAGCTCACTCACAGCTCAACTGAGATGTCTCCAACCAGATTTGTACTTAACCAACACCCGGAGTACAAAATCCGGGCTGTGACTGTCTTTCTGCCACAGCAAGTGGCCAGGTACAGTCAGATGGTTGAAGGAGCACTCAATAACATAAGGACAGCGCCATTACAATGGCAAAGGAGGGATACCAGGAATACAGAACAGTGTTTCATCTATTCTGAGTAGAAGGTCCTAGTGAAAAATTAATGTCTCTCCTGCAAACCAAGACAAGGCCACAAAAACTATTCTCTCTGTATGTTGGACCATTTAGAATAAAGCACCTAGCACCTGTTTTTTTGCAAACACAGCAGTGCTGGAAACGTTATGGACGAAAAGAATCATTCACTTTTCAAACTAGAAGGGTTTTTACAGTACAGTTGTCTCAGCTTTTATTTATGATGTGCAGTCTGGGACTACTATGGAAATAAATTAAGCAGCTTCACCTTGCCCACAAATTCTTGCCTGTGGTTATCTGGAAGTATATGTTCGTGTTTTTGTACATTGAGCTGTTTTCTTGTAGTTAGTACACATGAAAAAAGAAGTTTTGCGTCACCCTGGTTCCCAGAACTCCTGAAGATAGACGTTGACTGTCCGACACTCCACTCCTTTTCACATTCGTTAGACATCAGCAAAACCACTCTGCGAGAGCGTCAGCGTCATTAGAATTAATTACTGGGGCTAGGAGTGGACCCTTATTCTATGACAGAACGAATCGGTGTTTAACTGTAAAATTTGTTTAATTTCTCTGTTGTTGTCAAAGAAGCACATGGATTTGCGTAAATTATGGCACGAAAATTTCAGGACAGTTGTCAAGATAACGTATTATGTCCTGTTTAGCAGAAATAACACTGAACACAACAACATCAAATTTAAATAGAAGTTTCTCTGCAAGATTTTTCGCACTTCTAGACAGTGAGATGCTGTCTAACTTGATCAATAATACCACAAATTATCCGATTCCGGTTCTAAGTTCGGTACTATTTAGTGTGACAATCAAGTCTATGGAGGATGGTCAGATTTTGTGACAAAATGAGCAAAAGATAACTCAAGGTTGCTCGAGGTCACAGTGGACGCAAGTTGGTGATCCAACAATTTTACGCCTCTGCGAGCGGCATTTACATTTAGCTGAAACGTGCTGTCGGCTGCAAGGCTGCTCTCGCCCTCTTAAAACCCTGTAGAAAGCTAATCAAAGTCTTTACTGATTTTATCGACTGAAACTGTCCTCCGTTTCACATTAAGTGAGAAAACATGCATTCATCCCTAGTCTGGAAAATATGACGACATACACGTGCATGGATGGAGCAGCGTGTATACTTGAGTGCCCTCTCAGTTCTCACAAGAACAATTAACTACGTGACTGTTTCGTTTTCCGATATCGGAGCTCAACGACTCTTCGGCTAATGTCTAGATGAGTGTGAGCCAAAGTGAAAGCAGTGATTACACAAAAATTCCCCTTTTGGCGTCGTACAGAGCGTGATGCGCCATGTTTTACGCTTGACACTGGTTCAGAGGAGAGCCCCCGAAGTTTTTGGTGTTGTGTCCTTCATAGCAAACTGTCCCCCACCTGTGTCCTTTCGTGCTTCACGTCACGGCTTTTTCAGACCAATGGGAGCGTTCCTTTCATGTTGCGGTCACTATCCCTGCCAATCGCAAAGGACCTACCTTTAAACTGCATTTAAATATTGCCACTTTTACTCCTTCCTAGTCATTTCAGCCAAACAGATTTTTTGTGCCCGCTCCTGACGCCTAAGAGTTACACGCATAGATCACGAGATCTCCACGGGCCTTTCATGTGATCAACTGCGTCTCTCGCCTGCTTGTACCCATCTGTAAATTTCCCAACGTAGTTTCCTTAGGAATTTCTCTCCACCGCAAGCAGCGCTGGGCCGCTACCTTCTCCCCTCTATGTACCGCTCTGCGCCCTCATTGTCCCTCAGACCGCGGGTGACCAACCCCTGTTAGAAACCTTTCGTTGTATGCGGGCCGTGATGGCGCAACTCGCGTCTGCCCCCAAACTAAAACGTTTCTTCCATCAGCTTTTTTCCACCTTTTGGTCGTTGACACGCAGGATTTGAGTTCGGTGTGTTAATATTTACGAATGGAGCGTCATCCCTCAGCATTACATACTGTATACTTTGAGAGGCAAATCTGCTCATTATCGCAGAAGTATGTCAGGTGACATATCAATCTACTTGTTAAGACATGTAAAATATCTTGTAATTAACATTCATTCAATCTGCCACCTTACATATCCGTCTCCTTCCATGTTCAGTTTTGCGCTCGGCCAATAAATGGTTAAGAAACTGATTGAAGTCAGTGCAAAATTGTTGTCTACTGCTGAATGTAGCAACTTTTATATATTTATATTGACCAACTCTTTATTTTAATATGGGATAGTCAAACAGTTGTTCTTTTTGTCTCTTTTTGTTATTTTTCCACCGCAATTGGGTTACAATATACTACAGATTTGAGCAGTAAAGTAATGTTTTTCCAGAATTTAACATGGTTTTACTAGTTGTCTGATTTAATACAATTATCGAAATAATGTGAAGCCTTTTCTTTCTATTCTTTGTTTGTCTGTACTTTAGATTTATATTTAAACAAATTAGAGATTCTCTATAAATTTGTACCACTCATAAATTTTAATTTTGAGACTGATATTTTTTGACATTAAGACTTATGTTAAATGATGATGGAGGTGTATTTCAGTTGAGGAAACCTTCATCTAAAATTATCCTCCCCTTTTTCAATACTTTTGTCATACTCTCAACCTTAATTTCTGTCTGTTACTACCTTCTATGACAATTATAATTCAAGAAAGTTTCATCTCTTACAGTAATTTCTCCATTTATCTTATACTTAACAACACCCTTCCCATAACTTTACAAGCACAATAACATTCACAAACATATTTATATCCCCCAAGATCTTAAATTTACATATTATAACTTTACAGAAGAATTAAATTATTCATTGACCTTTGCGAAAAATATTAAATTCCTAATCCCAATTCCCTTGCAAATATAAAATCAACATCATCAAATTATAAAACTCTATTTGTATATAACCTGTATATTAACAAACACATTACATACAAGAATCTTAGCCTCCAAAGAAAATATAATTTGGTTTTCTCAAGTTAGATGTGTTGTCAGAATATTAAACACAAGAAAGTATCATTTATCTGTCAAGATTAGAACCTCAAAAGTATTGTTTACAAAAAACTGTTTCTTGCATGAAGTTCTTCAAAAATTAAATATTTTTTAACAATAACAAACTCTGAGTGTTCATAAATTTTTTTTCCAGGGTAATCTGATACTAGTCTGTCACAGACAGTCTTTCCTCATGTATGTTCAATGTGATTCATTTAAGTCGTTATCCTCATCTTCATGCACCTCGACGTGTCTGCTCTGAGCAAGGAATGGCGGTCGGCAGAAAGAACGATTGCAGAAGGTTTGAGTGTATCGTGAGTGCTTGGTTGCCTTTGTTCCATTTCACATGTACCCATGGCGGAATTATATTAGAGATCTATTATTAGCAGCTTAAAAACTTGTATTCTTCGTCCATCCTCTGTTCCTTATGCCAATCCATCGTTAGTTAATTCGTCTCCAGTCTTCTACACAAATGGTCATCTCTCATCTCTCGGTGTGACATTTGGAAGTGTTGCAATTTGCCATAAGGAATATCGGACATTTGTATTGCTAGAATAGTTAAAATTGGATTCTTTGTTGGTAGGAAGGTGCAATGAAGGTCTTGTATAGGAAGGGATTTAGAAAGGTTTCTTTATTTTTTCTGGCCCAGGTCTTCTTTCTTCCTAATCTTCTGTGTTGAATCTTCTTTTCTTGTTGCATCTTGCTATCTTCTCATTTGTGTCTTCATTCTTCTGCGGACCGCACATTGGGATTTAAGACCTGCTTAACCTCGTTATTATGTAATCCACTCTTACTGTATTTTCTTTCAAATTGTTGTGGAGCCTTTATTCTATCACTTTGTTCTCCAGGATAGATTGGACAGCCTCTCGGTTACTCCCATGAGTGTTCAGGGAATATTCCGCAGTTGCTGGATTCCATGTGGCATGACGATAGTTTCAGCCATTCTGTGCCTTGGGTTACTGAAATGCGCCTGTTCTTCTTCCGGTGAAATCATATATTCGTTCGTCCTTGAGGTAACACGTCTGTCTCCATTCTGGTTTGGCGCACATCCTTCATATCTCCTTATGCTACTCTAAATAGTTTGTGACAGAATTGCTAATTATCTATCACTTTAGCAAAACAGTTGTTATGAAGATCGCATTTGACTTTCACATGAATAAATATCGCGTCATGGCACATGTTGGCTGTATCCCGATACTTTTCCACAGAGGTGTTATCCTCTTGGACTGTTGCTCCCACCACGGCATTTCCTTTCGTCATCTCGAAAGCTGAAGTACCAGGCACCCACACTCAGTGTTCCTGCCTCTCATGCCTAACCGCTTTACTCAGTTCTGCTGTCGATCTGACAGCAATGATGACGCATCGTTCTTGATGACGTCGTGTATAATACAACATTGTGCACACTTTTGTCCATCTTAAATTCCCCAAATTTCTCTCATTTACATGTCACTACCACCTATCTTATCGCAACCCTTTCTCCCTTAAGATACATTACAAGCTTTACAGACAGTAAACTACTAAGAGACTTTACAAAAATTCCGTATTTAAACTATACATAAGACTCTCATTATTATACCTTTCATAACTTTACATCCACTTCAACAGATCAACATCCATCCCCATTGTGTACATACTTTCTCCGCTTTTTTCCATATTCGTATAAAGGTAGTTGTTTCCTCATCTTCAGCACAATGGATAGTAAGAGGAAAATTGATTGTGATGAAGGTTAGTGTATTAGTAGGTCTATTTTTTATTTAACTATAGGTACATAATATTATAAAAACTCCGCACCTTGATTCAGCCTGCAGCGTCTTTTTCTCTGGAATCTCTTCTTTTTGGCATAAGATGTAACATAACTTCAAAATCCTGTATACCACTTTTTCTTGTTTCCTTTTCCAATTTTTTCTACAGTCCTATTCCATTCTTCTAGAGCTTGTATATTTATTAGTTCTAGTTATCCTTGTCTCCTTCTAAACAGTAAACTTTTGTGTTACTTTCTCCTTCCTTACTGAAATCATTCCTGTGTTAAACTCATATCCCTTTGTCTACATCCTTCCAAGAAATAACATGTTTCTCGCTTTCCTTAATAATTCAGTTCTCTCTCTTAATTCATATCTCCTAACAATCTTTTATATCTATTTCCCTGACATCTAATTTTAATATCAACTTTTGGTAACTTCCACAAATCATAAATGCTTCTCATTTTCTCCAAAAATAGTTCCTCAACTAAATGTCCACCGTCCACGACGGGAGAAACTAAAAATAAATATTTCTTTCTTACATAATTCTTTACACACATAATTTATTGGCTTCCTTTCTACTTTACACTACATTTTAAGACAGAATTTACTACTATTTCGTCAAACTATTCGCATGCTAATCTCTGTCTTCCTCCTTTCATTCTACTCCTTCCCCATAACACATTTCCTCTGCACAATTATTACTTTAGTTGTTGCTTTATTGTCTTACTTCACAACTATCCTTTTGGTATACTAAGAAGGTTGACCAATTTATTTTTAATGAGATAACTACAAATCAAAAATTTTTATTTGTATGCTTTTTTTAGCTTCCCTAGTCATTGACTTCTGTACTTTTACTCTCATTGGAATCTGGGTACTTGATACATCTAATTTTACTTGTGGAGTTGATATTTACTGTTTTACCCTTTATACATTTTCAAGTGACTCACATGGTGCAAGCCCAATGATTATCCTATCTCTGGGTTAATCAGTTCGATTGCATTGTCATGAACCACTTCACTTACCTTCATAGGGCCTTTGTATACCGAAAAAAATTTAGGGCTATGATGTTTTTCCTTGTTAGAGAAATAGTTGGTTTTCACAATTACTTTTTGTACAAATGAAAATACTCTTGAGGTTGTCGCTTTGTCCACCCAGTTCATTCTATTTAACGCCCAGCCTTCAAATTGTTCAGTGCCAATTTTACTAGATGTTGATGTTGTAATCTAGGTGCTGGTGGGAATTTTATTCTTTTCTGGGTAAGTCCCTGTCTTACATACATCATCTGACTTGTGTATCTATACTGCGTTCTAGGCATTCTAGTTCCACCCGAATAATTCGGGTTTTGTGATGGAAAACCTCTAAACCTTCCTGCTTCGTTTGCATGATGAGCATGTCGCCATTTATAGTTACCACCATAATTTCTGGAACCAGAGCTATTATAATTCCGTGGCTCACCAAAACCATAATTATTGTTTGACTTCTGTGAGTCCCCACCTCTGTATGGATAGTCTAAACACTGATTCTTTTTCGTCATTTCTTCAAAAAATCTAATTAGCTTCTTTCCTCCCGAATTTTCAAATGACGTCTTCTGAAACTATTCATATTTTATCCCATTTTGGGTTTCCGTGGACCAATATCGCCCAAAGAACGCAGACTTGAGTTGTTCATACGACTGGCAGTTTGTAGCGACTCTTTGCATCATTTCCGCTATTGCACCTTTCATATGACCACAAATAAAATCAAGCTTATGTCTAAGTGACCAGTGTTCTGGTAAACCAATTTGGAATTGGAGTATAAACGTACGGGTGTGTAAGCTATTCCCGTTTTCTCTGTAATGTTGGAATTTTCTGACTTTCGAAAAATGGTCATTTGTCAAATTTTTCTATTGCACCATGTGGCGTTCGTGTTTTCTCAACATTCTCCTCTCCCTTCAATTGCGTCGTGTTTTCCTTTATTCGTACTACGCATTTGTATCCTGAGGCGACATATTTGAGTCCCATCTAGCATTGCATCTACGCAGTGATGTGCAGTTATCTAAACCGTACAGTTCCTCGTGTATCGAACTGCAAGACACGTTTAAACTTTCCGTTACTGGATCAGTGTTTTGTCTTTGTATTTGCTTCATATTGGCCTGCGGTATATGGCCTGTTCTACTACAACTTGTAAATTTGAGAATTAGGTACATGTTGCACAGTAAAATGCTCTGTTATCGCGTCATTCGCGTACGTTCCGAGGGTCGGTTGCCGCTCTGCTGCTATGCGCGCAGTTACCATTGTCTGCTGTGAACACACATTACCTGCTTCGCTCACCTGTCTCAACTGTACTTCTACCATTTGCTTCTGTTTCGGACCGAAAAATACCGACGCAACATCTTGTGAACATACAAGTGGAATCTCATGACCTGTTTTGTGTTTAGCAACTGACACGGAAGATTGCATAACGGACTTGGTTACCTATGGATTTTTTTCCACCACTGTGTCAGATAATACTACCGATTCCGTCCCCTCATTACTGCTTTCTGAACGGTTCTCAATATACTGCTTCAGTTTTATACGAAGCTGTTCATACTGCTGCTTATTTTTCGAGACGTTGTTTACAGTGCGTGTATCGAATCTTTTTAACCCCGCTCGCGTGACACTTTTTCTTACGTTGAGTTCTTCCACGATTTGTTGTACCTTACCAGACGCCTTACGTGCTAAATTATCAACTCTTTGGTTGATAATAGACACTGCATCCTGCACCTGGTCAATGTCAGTACGCGTCTTTTTCTTATCGGCCATAAGCGATTGAAATAATTCACACGAGTCTCTTGCCTCTTTCCGGATTTCAATAAACTGTTCATCAGCTTCCGTTCGCGTCTTTTGCTGATCTTTGTGCACTTTTTCGAACCCAACATTGATTTCAATTGTTAGACCATTCAAAGCAGCATTTGTTTCTGATTTTAAGTCTGCTACCCCTGGATTTGTTCTGTTTTTAAGTCTGCTACCCCCACCATGAACCATGGACCTTGCCGTTGGTGGGGAGGCTTACGTGCCTCAGCGATACAGATAGCCGTGCCGTAGGTGCAACCACAACGGAGGGGTATCTGTTGAGAGGCCAGACAAACGTGTGGTTCCTGAAGAGGGGCAGCAGCCTTTTCAGTAGTTGCAAGGGCAACAGTCTGGATGATTGACTGATCTGGCCTTGTAACAATAACCAAAACGGCCTTGCTGTGCTGGTACTGCGAACGGCTGAAAGCAAGGGGAAACTACAGCCGTAATTTTTCCCGAGGGCATGCAGCTTTACTGTATGATTAAATTATGATGGCGTCCTCTTGGGTAAAATATTCCGGAGGTAAAATAGTCCCCCATTCGGATCTCCGGGCGGGAACTACTCAGGAGAATGTCGTTATCAGGAGAAAGAAAACTGGCGTTCTACGGATCGGAGCGTGGAATGTCAGATCCCTTAATCGGGCAGGTAGGTTAGAAAATTTAAAAAGGGAAATGGATAGGTTGAAGTTAGATATAGTGGGAATTAGTGAAGTTCGGTGGCAGGAGAAACAAGACTTCTGGTCAGGTGACTACAGGGTTATAAACACAAAATCAAATAGGGGTAATGCAGGAGTAGGTTTAATAATGAATAGGAAAATAGGAATGCGGGTAAGCTACTACAAACAGCATAGTGAACGCATTATTGTGGCCAAGATAGATACGAAGCCCACACCTACTAGAGTAGTACAAGTTTATATGCCAACTAGCTCTGCAGATGACGAAGAAATTGAAGAAATGTATGATGAAATAAAAGAAATTATTCAGATTGTGAAGGGAGACGAAAATTTAATAGTCATGGGTGACTGGAATTCGAGTGTAGGAAAAGGGAGAGAAGGAAACATAGTAGGTGAATATGGATTGGGGGACAGAAATGAAAGAGGAAGCCGCCTGGTCGAATTTTGCACAGAGCACAACATAATCATAACTAACACTTGGTTTAAGAATCATGAAAGAAGGTTGTATACATGGAAGAACCCTGGAGATACTAAAAGGTATCAGATAGATTATATAATGGTAAGACAGAGATTTAGGAACCAGGTTTTAAATTGTAAGACATTTCCAGGGGCAGATGTGGACTCTGACCACAATCTATTGGTTATGACCTGTAGATTAAAACTGAAGAAACTGCAAAAAGGTGGGAATTTAAGGAGATGGGACCTGGATAAACTAAAAGAACCAGAGGTTGTACAGAGATTCAGGGAGAGCATAAGGGAGCAATTGACAGGAATGGGGGAAATAAATACAGTAGAAGAAGAATGGGTAGCTTTGAGGGATGAAGTAGTGAAGGCAGCAGAGGATCAAGTAGGTAAAAAGACTAGGGCTAGTAGAAATCCTTGGGTAACAGAAGAAATATTGAATTTAATTGATGAAAGGAGAAAATATAAAAATGCAGTAAGTGAAACAGGCAAAAAGGAATACAAACGTCTCAAAAATGAGATCGACAGGAAGTGCAAAATGGCTAAGCAGGGATGGCTAGAGGATAAATGTAAGGATGTAGAGGCCTATCTCACTAGGGGTAAGATAGATACCGCCTACAGGAAAATTAAAGAGACCTTTGGAGATAAGAGAACGACTTGTATGAATATCAACAGCTCAGATGGAAACCCAGTTCTAAGCAAAGAAGGGAAAGCAGAAAGGTGGAAGGAGTATATAGAGGGTCTATACAAGGGCGATGTACTTCAGGACAATATTATGGAAATGGAAGAGGATGTAGATGAAGATGAAATGGGAGATACGATACTGCGTGAAGAGTTTGACAGAGCACTGAAAGACCTGAGTCGAAACAAGGCCCCCGGAGTAGACAATATACCATTGGAACTACTGACGGCCGTGGGAGAGCCAGTCCTGACAAAACTCTACCATCTGGTGAGCAAGATGTATGAAACAGGCGAAATACCCTCAGACTTCAAGAAGAATATAATAATGCCAATCCCAAAGAAAGCAGGTGTTGACAGATGTGAAAATTACCGAACTATCAGCTTAATAAGTCACAGCTGAAAAATACTAACACGAATTCTTTACAGACGAATGGAAAAACTAGTAGAAGCCAACCTCGGGGAAGATCAGTTTGGATTCCGTAGAAACACTGGAACACGTGAGGCAATACTGACCTTACGACTTATCTTAGAAGAAAGATTAAGGAAAGGCAAACCTACGTTTCTAGCATTTGTAGACTTAGAGAAAGCTTTTGACAATGTTGACTGGAATACTCTCTTTCAAATTCTAAAGGTGGCAGGGGTAAAATACAGGGAGCGAAAGGCTATTTACAATTTGTACAGAAACCAGATGGCAGTTATAAGAGTCGAGGGGCATGAAAGGGAAGCAGTGGTTGGGAAGGGAGTAAGACAGGGTTGTAGCCTGTCCCCGATGTTGTTCAATCTGTATATTGAGCAAGCAGTAAAGGAAACAAAAGAAAAATTCGGAGTAGGTATTAAAATTCATGGAGAAGAAATAAAAACTTTGAGGTTCGCCGATGACATTGTAATTATGTCAGAGACAGCAAAGGACTTGGAAGAGCAGTTGAATGGAATGGACAGTGTCTTGAAAGGAGGATATAAGATGAACATCAACAAAAGCAAAACAAGGATAATGGAATGTAGTCTAATTAAGTCGGGTGATGCAGAGGGAATTGGATTAGGAAATGAGGCACTTAAAGTAGTAAAGGAGTTTTGCTATTTGGGGAGCAAAATAACTGATGATGGTCGAAGTAGAGAGGATATAAAATGTAGGCTGGCAATGGCAAGGAAAGCGTTTCTGAAGAAGAGAAATTTGTTAACATCGAGTATAGATTTAAGTGTCAGGAAGTCATTTCTGAAAGTATTCGTATGGAGTGTAGCCATGTATGGAAGTGAAACATGGACGATAAGTAGTTTGGACAAGAAGAGAATAGAAGCTTTCGAAATGTGGTGCTACAGAAGAATGCTGAAGATTAGATGGGTAGATCACATAACTAATGAGGAAGTATTGAATAGGATTGGGGAGAAGAGAAGTTTGTGGCACAACTTGACCAGAAGAAGGGATCGGTTGGTAGGACATGTTCTGAGGCATCAAGGGATCACCAATTTAGTATTGGAGGGCAGCGTGGAGGGTAAAAATCGTAGGGGGAGACCAAGAGATGAATACACTAAGCAGATTCAGAAGGATGTAGGTTGCAGTAGGTACTGGGAGATGAAAAAGCTTGCACAGGATAGAGTAGCATGGAGAGCTGCATCAAACCAGTCTCAGGACTGAAGACCACAACAACAACACCCCTGCTCTCATTGTTTCACTTGTTTGCTTGACAACAATAGTGAGTTGCTTCAACATTGCGAACACACTGTCAGACGCTTCGCCATCGTCATCTGTCATCGTTTGCTGTAAATTTTGCCATTCGCGTCTTTCATGTGACGTCTCAGCGACTTCTGTGTCTGGCGCCTACGCACTTACACACATTCTTTCCGTAGGAAACTGTCCCGTTTGATTCAGAATTACAACGTTTCGTTCAATGTATTGAAGTTTCATCCTTTGATTCCGCTCCCTAACCACCAGATCCGTCATTTGTTCGGTTTTGTGCGGTTTCAACCTGAGATACCGATCGCGAAACTGCCAACTTTGCCTCTGCATTGTCACTTGGTTCGGTTTCGTGACTCGCATTCGATACATTTTGTTGTACGTCATTTTCTATTCTATCAAGATCTTCAGTTCACCCTACATGCGATGATCTGCGTCCGTCCGCCATCTCAGACCGTTTAACTGACCTCTGTCCTTCACGACGTGCGCCAGCCTGAGCTCTAGTCAACATGAAGTTATACGAACTGACACGTCTCCAAATTATCATAGAAAATCTCTTCTGACATTAACACATGATTATTAACGCCGTTCACAGTTTGTCATACACAACTACTTTTACTCAAAACACATAAACGAAGTATAAAATCTCATTTAAGGTGCGGAATTTACATTCATTGAAGCTGCCACCTTACAACTGTGGATATTGTATCACAGACACAGTCCCTTTGACTGTTCAGAGGTGTCACTAAATCAGCCCAAAGATGTAAACAACCCTGCAATAGCAGCACCTATTACACGGAGGGGGTCCGATAGCCAATCAGTTCCAGTCATTCCACCAGGAATGAGGTACACGGCTCGTGTTGTTTGCAGTTCAACCACGCCAAGATGGTCAATACCGCGGTTCGATCGCGTCCGCATTGTTATTTTGTGCCCGGAAGGGCTCTCAACAAGGGAAATGTCCAGGCGTCTCGGAGTGAACCAAAGCGATGTTGTTCTGACATGGAGGAGACTCAGAGAGAGACAGGAACTGTCGATGACATGTCTCGCTCAGGACGCCCAAGGCCTACTACTGCAGTGGATGACCGCTATCTACGAATTATGGCTCGGAGGAACCCTGACAGAAACACATCATGTTGGATAATGCTTTTCGTGCATCCACAGGACTTCTCCAACTGTGCGTAGTAAGCTGCATGATGCGCAACTTCACTCCCGACGTCAATGGCGAGATCCATCTTTGCAACCACGACAACATGCAGCGCGGTACAGATGGGCCCAACAATATGCCGAATGGACCGCTCAGGATTGGCATTACATTCTCTTCACCGATGAGTGTCGCATATGCCTTCAACCAGACAATCGTTGGAGACGTGTTTGGAGGCAACACGGTCGGGTTGAACGCCTTAGACACACTCTCCAGCGAGTGCAGCAAGGTGCAGGCTCCGTGCTGTTTTGGGGTGGCATTATGTGGGGCCGACGTACGCCGCTGGTGGTCATGGAAGGTGCCGTAACGGCTGTACGACACGTGAATGTCATCCTCCGACCGATAGTGCAACCATATCGACAACATATTGGCAAGGCATTCGTCTTCATGGACTACAATTCGCGCCCCCATCGAGTACGTCTTGTGAATGACTTCTTTCAGGATAACGACATCGCTCGACTAGAGAGGCCAGCATGTTTTCCAGACATGATGCTATCATTCATGCCTGGGAAGTATTGACAAGGGCTGTTTATGGACGACGTGACCCATCAACTACTCTGAGGGATCTACGCCGAAACGCCGTTGAGGATGGGACAATCTGAGCCAACAGTACATTGATGAACTTGTGGATAGTGTGCCACGACGAACACAGGCATGCTTCAATGCAAGAGGACGAGCTACTGTGTATTAGAGGTACCGGTGTGTACAGTAATCTGGACCACAACCTCTGAAGGTTCCGTGGTATGGTGGTACAACATGCAATGTGTGGTTTTCATGAGCAATAAAAAGAGCAGAAATGATGTTTATTTTGATCTCTACTCCAATTTTCTGTACAGGTTCCGGAACTCTCGGAACCGAGGTGATCCCAAACTATTTTTAATGTATGTATGTCTTTGCCGATGTGCTTAACTTTGCGTGAAGTCACGTGTAACTAGTTGTGTATGGCGTCAGATACAGAAACACGTACCTCTTTTTTTAAATGTAAGTCATAGGATGAGATAAGTCTATCCGTCACAAAACTGCTTGGCTTGTTAGTATTATACTACATGAGCACAACATCGTTTCGACCAAAGTTCTAGGTTTTAGCGCTGTCTTCATCAGCGAGGAGTATCGGCGGATTCTGGACGGATATGCATTTTGCTGTCACAAGCTCTCATGCAAGGTGACAACATGCTGTATCGTTCCTCAGAGGGTACTACAACTGTAGTATATATAGCATAGGTATTTATGAAGTGTGGTCCATTTACTATGTAATTCTAATTTAAGTGGTGAAATGATACATTTTTTCTGATCAAATAAAAACATTTGTCTTGCTGCCCTTGTCTTCGGGTTCAGGTAGGTGTAGTGGTATATCATGAGATTTTGGAGATTTTTCAGTGTGACATGAGAAGGAAATAGAAATTTCAGGCGTTTTGCGCACATTGTATGCACTAAACATGTGACTCAGAATTTTTCGGCCTACCAGCAGCTGCTTAGATTGCCCTGCGCCTTTGCCGAAGTGTTTAGAATTTTAGGGACGCCAGTTCTGCGGAGTTAATACCGAGGGATCGCAACTATGTGTCTTTTAGGTGATGTCATTTTCTTTTGTGTATGTTTACTTGGCGAAATGGCCGGTTAATATTAATTACATTGAAAATGTATAACGCAAATCTCATATTCAATTACCACATGTGCAGATTTGTAGTATGCATTAATTTAATTATTAGAGTTCCAGTCAGGACCTGAAACGAACTGTTGTTGTGCAGACTGTGTTTTTTATGTTCATTCAAAATTATAATTATGTAAAAATACCACCGGTGCACAATTAATATTGAGAGGATTACCTAGCGATGCGTTAAACAGGTTGCACGGGCAAAAATTCATTGAAGCTTTCGCATATCACAGGAAGACCGGCGAGATTAGCCAGCTATGCGGGCGTTGTGGCACCGCCTGCTGCCCACCCGGAGCATAACAGTTGTGGGTGGCAGGTGGAAAAACACGAGAACCGGACTCGGTGTTATATTTAGCCGTACTTTTGTCCTAAAAGCTGAATTACTTATTTTAAATAGAAACTCAGTCAGTTGGGTATTTTTAATAATTTTAATAATCAATTACAGTTAGTCTTTTTTGTGGCGGTGTTCGTAGCGACAAACACTTGGCTGTAGAAATGGCTTACGAAGTCACCGCCACACTTTTAATAGCGGGCCGACCGGTCCGCTGGAACAGTAAACAGAAAGGTGAAACCCCAAACACTATGATTAAATAAAAGTCGGTACTTATCTTTATTAAAGAAGATACCGAACAGTAGTGAACTCCGTGTCTACAGAAATCTGTCTAGTTCGAGTCGGAGCGGATAGGTCAGCGTCGGCTGACGACAAACAACAACTCTGCTGCGATGAACACACAACTGACTAGCAAGTACACAATTCGGTGGCGAGTATACAACTGAGCGGCGAATACAGGACTGTCCTAGCGCTCGCGACTCCAGCGCTTAAGAAGCCAAAAGCCAGCGGTGGCGCGCGCAGACTTGCGGCGATTTCCTGTATCGCTGGCGCTGCTTATGCGGACGGCGTCCGGACTTTGATGCTGCCAACCTTTTGGCAGCGGGCTCGGTTGGCATTACTGGCTAGGACATAACAGTCTTTTTGCAAGATCAAACTTAAACATGCTGGATATAAAAATAAAAAACAAATTGTATACAACATTATAATTAACAGTTGTTACAGCAACACAGTTCTCAATCTAATTAATGGCTCAGTCTTCTTGCTAAGATAATCTTATGTCAAAATAAACTAAAAGCTCTGCATTAAACAAAGTAAAAGATGGATCTATTTTTCTGGGACGGAAAAGAAAAGATATTCAAAATCTTTGGTCTTTTCAATTAGACTTACAAAGCAATAACAATAATCTATAGTTAAATATAAATATTTCTCATTTGAACCCACTTGGTCAAGAACGTTTTTTTCGTGGAAATCATTTCGTTGAACTTTTGACCGGATAATTTTCAATTACAAAACATAGTCTTTCTGACTGTGTCAATTCGCAATCTGGAATTGGGTGTTTAAGAAAACGAACACCCTTTCGATATTTGCATTATAGCCTAGAATTGCAAAGTAATGTTCTTCCAATTTCAATAACTGGTATATCTACATAGTCTTACATAATATGTCCTTATTACTCCTTACATTTATTTCTCACATTTAGTCATTAGCTTGGAAGAGACCTTAGCTGTTCAGTCTTCACTTCATCGCTATAAAGCCTAACAAAAGCCGGAAAGGCCCGACTTGTATCTATTTGTGCCGGATACAACCGTAAAGAGCCGAACACGTCAGGGTAAAGCCGGACAGCTTTCAACCGTAGCTACGGCAGGCGTCGGCGGACGAGTTGCACCAAGTGGAGTTAGGAACGCGGACGCAGGGGGCCGCTCTGAGCAGTGCGCAGGCTTAGCGCAGATCAACTGTTCGGAGAAACCCATCGTCACGGGGCAGCTGCCGTGACAGCGGAGCTTCACTGTCAGTCGACAAAGAGTTTTTATTTCCGCTGTGAGTTTCTGGGAACGAAAGGTGTTCGCACGTCTACTTCTCTCCAATCTTTTCTTGTTGCGCACACAAATTCTACTTGGAAAAAATGTACCATAACTTTTTTAAGTCGATTAAACGAGCCTGCAATGTACCCAGGCTTTATTAGAATGAACCATAGGTAATCTTTCTTGTCTGGAAAACACTTGCCTACTACACTACTGGCCATTAAAATTGCTACACCAAGAAGAAATGCAGATGATAAACGGATATTCATTGGACAAATATATTATACTAGAGCTGACATGTGATTACATTTTCACGCAATTTGGGTGCATAGATCCTGAGAAATCAGTACCCAGAACGACCACCTCTGGCCGTAATAAAGGTCTTGATACGCCTGGGCATTGAGTCAAACAGAGCTTGGATGGCGTGTACAGGTACAGCTGCCCATACAGCTTCAACACGATACCACAGTTCATCAAGAGTAGTGACTGGTGTATTGTGACGAAAGAGTTGCTCGCCCACCATTGACCAGACGTTTTCAATTGGTGAGACATCTGGAGAATGTGTTGGCCAGGGCAGCAGTCGAACATTTTCTGTATCCAGAAAGGCCCGTACAGGACCTGCAACATGCGGTCGTCATTATCCTGCTGAAATGTAGGGTTTCGCAGGGATCGAATGAACGGTAGAGCCACGGGTCTTAACACATCTGAAATGTAACGTCCACTGTTCAAAGTGCCGTCAATGCGAACAAGAGGTGACCGAGACGTGTAACCAATGGCACCCCATACCATCACGCCGGGTGATACGCCAGTATGGCGATGACGAATACACGCTTCCAATGTGCGTTCAACGCGATGTCGCCAAAAACGGATGCGACCATCATGATGCTGTAAACAGAACCTGGATTCATCCGAAAAAATGACGTTTTGCCATTCGTGCACCCAGGTTCGTCGTTGAGTACACCATCGCAGACACTCCTGTCTGTGATGCAGCGTCAAGGGTAGTCGCAGCCATGGTCTTCTAGCTGATAATCCATGCTGCTGCAAACGGCGTCGAACTGTTCGTGGAGATGCTTGTCTTGCAAACGTCCCCATCTGTTGACTCCGGTATCGAGACGTGGCTGCACGATCCGTTACAGCCATGCGGATAAGATGCCTGTCATCTCGACAGCTAGTGATACGAGGACGTTATGATCCAGCACGGCGTTCCGTATTACCCTCCTGAACCCACCGATTCCATATTCTGCTAACAGTCATTGGATTTCGACCATCGCGAGCAGCAATGTCGCGATACGATAAACCTCAATCGCGATAGGCAACAATTCGACCTTTATCAAAGTCGGAAACGTGATGGTACGCATTTCTCCTCCTTACACGAGGCATCACAACAACGTTTCACCAGGCAACGCCGGTCAACTGCTGTTTGTGTATGAGAGCGTGTGTATGTGTGTGCGTGTGTGTGAAATCTTATGGGACTTAACTACTGAAGTCATCAGTCCCTAAGGTTACACACTGCTTAACCTAAATTACCCTAAGGACAATCACACACACCCATGCGCAAGGGAGGACTCGAGCCTCCGCCGGTAGCAGCCGCACAGTCAACGACTGCAGCGCCCGAGACCGCTCGGCTAATCCCGCGCGGCTGTGTGTGAGAAATCGGTTGGAATCTTTCCTCATGTCAGCACGTTGTAGGTGTCGTCACCGGCGCCAATCTTGTGTGAATGCTCTGAAAAGCTAATCATTTGCATATCACAGCATCATCTTCCTGTCGGTTAAATTTCGCGTCTGTAGCACGTCATCTTCGTGGTGTAGCAATTTTAATGGCCAGTAGTGTATTAAGTTTTCGTTAAGAAAATCGAAAGTAGTTCACATGAAAACTTCTATTAAGTCCTTTCTGGCTAATACGTATAATCGATTGAGAGAGACAGCGGTTGTTGTTTTAGTAAGTCCATCTAGCTATCCTGTTCTCTACCCAAGTTAAAGTAAAATCTTTTTAGTAACTACCTTTCCTGGAAAACAAATTCCTACTATGTGTCGTTCACCTTGTTTTTATGACTTAAAGGGTGTCCTGCAAAGGAGTCTCTCGTTTTAAAGTTAAATATCTCGAAAATTAAGATAAACAGATGAGAGAAACAAAAGGTATATTTATTGTGAAAGCTGTATGAAATTTATAGAAAAGCTATTCATAAGTTTCGAAATAACTCGAAAAAGATACTAATAGATGACGCTGCAGTCTGTGCAGATCCAGTAGTATCTGTGTGCGTGATTAAACTTAGCTTCTGCTAGCTATCTTTGCAATCACATCACAATCACATCGAACTGTGCACAATTCGCAATACAGAGGTGGCGCAAGCGGGCAATGAAATTTTCCATCACATACTGCAGTGTCTCAACAGAAATGGATTCAGAGTCTACACAGATCGTAGATGCAGCCTAGTCAAGCATGGTGGGATGGTTCGGGAAGATACTGGTTTTCAAAGAGCCCTACCAAAAGTAGTCACAATGAGTAAAATCGAGCAGATATGGAGGCCAATCCATCCTTGTACCAGTAAATTTGCAGCAAACGAATCCAATGGACTTTTTCCGAAGTATTTCTCCAGAAATCGAAACACCGATCCGGTGCGATGTCGTCTGGCCTCGTCTTGTTTGATCCTCTCGCTGCCTAATCGGTCTTCCAGCATTAGCTGCGTGGCAACGAATTATTCCAAAACTGTAAAGTGGCGTTCATTAGCGATCGTCTGTCGTTCGAAAAGAGAGCAAAAAATGCCTCTCTGGAAACCACAGACCGAACAGTAACTTTGGAAGAATAAATTGGTTTCGCTTCACACAAACAGCTATTTTCGGAACGCTAATATCGCCAGTTTTACTTATTCACGACTCCATTCAGGCGGAAGCGTGCTTCATCTGTGAATCAGATGCAGCCACCATCAAGCCTGGTGGCTTTGGATTTTGAATGGAAACATGTGTAGACTCTGTCGCAGTATTTTCTGCTTGCTGGAACGCTTCAAACCAGTCTCTGCTGGAATTCTGACAGTTTTCCTTGGATTTTGCTGAATAATTCGAGAAACCGTACCGACATTTTCAGGAGTAACTACGGTTTGGCTGGGGCCAACATTCCCGAGTATATCATCAGCCACTCTGCCTGTCCCTTGGAACATGGCGAAGAGCTTGCGACTGTTTCTCACATCGGGCACTTTTGGAACGTTAAATCGTGTTTACAACTGCGCTTTGTTACCGCGGGATTGTGGTCTAAACTGTGGTATGCCAGTATCAGAAAAACATGTTGTTCAATGGAAAACACATCAACCTCTTCCTTGAGTACGATGACCTCCTTTCTCGTTTCAATGGTGTAACTGACCGCTCTGAGCTGCGCGGCGCTATTTATGGGCCCTACGTATTGCCATTGCAGCACGATCCGTTAGCAGCTTTTCGATATATTTAGAAACTTCTGTATTTCTAGCACTCGTTTATCGATCATAGTTATCGAGATATTTAACTCTGAAATCAGGGACTCCCTCGCTGGACACCCTGTACGAGCTACACGCAACACATCCTCACTGACTAATCTGGCCTTGTAACACTAACCAAAACGGCCTTGCTGTGCTGGTACTGCGAACAGTTGAAAGCAAGGGAAAACTACAGCCGTAATTTTTCCCGAGGGCATGCAGCTTTACTGTATGGTTAATAATGACGGTGTCCTCTTGGGTAAAATATTCCGGAGGTAAAATAGTCCCCCATTCGGATCTCTGGGCGGGGACTACTCAAGAGGACGTCGTTACCAGGAGAAAGAAAACTGGCATTCTACGGATCGGAGCGTGGAATGTCAGATTCCTTAATCGGGCAGGTAAGTTAGAAAATTTAAAAAGGGAAATGGATAGGTTAAAGTTAGATATAGTGGGAATTAGTGAAGTTCGCTGGCAGGAGGAACAAGACTTTTGGTCAGGCGAATACAGGGTTATAAATACAAAGTCAAATAGGGGTAATGCAGGAGTAGGTTTAATAATGAATAAAAAAATAGGAATGCGGGTACGCTACTACAAACAGCATACTGAACGCATTATTGTGGCCAAGACAGACACGAAGCCCACGCCTACTACAGTAGTACAAGTTTATATGCCAACTAGCTCTGCAGATGAAGAATAAATTGAAGAAATGTATGATGAAATAAAAGAAATTATTCAGATACTGAAGGGAGACGAAAATTTAATAGTCATGGGTGACTGGAATTCGGTAGTAGGAAAAGGGAGAGAAGGAAACGTAGTAGGTGAATATGGATTGGGGCTAAGAAATGAAAGAGGAAGCCGCCTGGTAGAATTTTGTGCAGAGCATAACTTAATGATAGCTAACACTTGGTTCAAGAATCAAGAACGAAGGTTGTATACAAGGAAGAACCCTGGAGATACTAAAAGGTATCAGATAGATTATGTAATGGCAGATGTGGACTCTGACCACAATCTATTGGTTATGAACTGTAGATTAAAACTGAAGAAACTGCAAAAAGGTGGGAATTTATGGAGATGGGACCTGGATAAGCTGATTAAACCAGAGGTTGTACAGAGTTTCAGGGAGAGCATAAGGGAACAAATGGCAGGAATGGGGGAAAGAAATACAGTAGAAGAAGAATGGGTAGCTTTGAGGGACGAAGTAGTGAAGGCAGCAGAGGACCAAGTAGGTAAAAAGACGAGGGCTAGTAGAAATCCTTGGGTAACAGAAGAAATATTGAATTTAATTGATGAAAAGAGAAAATATAAAAATGCAGTTAATGAAGCAGGCAAAAAGGAATACAAACGTCTCAAAAATGAGATCGACAGGAAGTGCAAAATGGCTAAGCAGGGATGGCTAGAGGATAAATGTAAGGATGTAGAGGCTTATCTCACTAGGGGTAAGATAGATACTGCCTACAGGAAAATTAAAGAGACCTTTGGAGAAAAGAGAACGACTTGTATGAATATCAAGAGCTCAGATGGAAACCCAGTTCTAAGCAAAGAAGGGAAAGCAGAAAGGTGGAAGGAGTATATAGAGGGTCTATACAAGGGCGATGTACTTGAGGACAATATTATGGAAATGGAAGAGTATGTAGATGAAGATGAAATGGGAGATATGATACTGCGTGACGAGTTCGACAGAGCACTGAAAGACCTGAGTCGAAACAAGGCCCCGGGAGTAGAATCCATTCCATTAGAACTACTGACGGCCTTGGGAGAGCCAGCCCTTACAAAATTCTACCATCTGGTGAGCAAGATGTATGAGACAGGCGAAATACCCTCAGACTTCAAGAAGAATATAATAATCCCAAAGAAAGCTGGTGTTGACATATGTGAAAATTACCGAACTATCAGTTTCATAAGTCACGGCTGCAAAATACTAACGCGAATTCTTTACAGACGAATGGAAAAACTAGTAGAAGCCGACCTTGGGGCAGATCAGTTTGGATTCCGTAGAAATATTGGAACACGGGAGGCAATACTGACCCTACGGCTTATCTTAGAAGGTAGATTAAGGAAAGGCAAACCTACGTTCCTAGCATTTGTAGACTTACAGAAAGCTTTTGACAATGTTGACTGGAATACTCTCTTTCAAATTCTGAAGGTGGCAGGGGTAAAATATAGGGAGCGAAAGACTATTTACAATTTGTATAGAAACCAAATGGCAGTTATAAGAGTTGAGGGGCATGAAAGGGAGCAGTGGTTGGGAAGGGAGTGAGATAGGGTTGTAGCCTGTCCCCGATGTTATTCAATCTGTATATTGAGCAAGCAGTGAAGGAAACAAAAGAGAAGTTTGGAGTAGGTATTAAAATCCATGGAGAAGAAATAAAAACTTTGAGGTTCGCCGATGAGATTGTAATTCTGTCAGAGACAGCAAAGGACTTGGAAGAGCTGTTGAACGGAATGGATGGTGTCTTGGAGGGAGGATATAAGATGAACATCAACAAAAGCAAAACGAGGATAATGGAATGTAGTCGAATTAAGTCGGGTGATGCTGAGGGTATTAGATTAGGAAATGAGACACTTAAAGTAGTACAGGAGTTTTGCTGTTTGGGGAGCAAAATAACTGATGATGGTCGAAGTAGAGAGGATATAAAATGTAGACTGGCAATGGGAAGGAAAGCGTTTCTGAAGAAGAGAAATTTGTTAACATCGAGTATTGATTTAAGTGTTAGGAAGTCGTTTCTGAAAGTATTTGTATGGAGTTTAGCCATGTATGGAAGCGAAACATGGACGATAAATAGTTTAGACAAGAAGAGAATAGAAGCTTTCGGAATGTGGTGCTACAGAAGAATGCTGAAGATCAGATGGGTAGATCATATAACTAATGAGGAGGTGTTGGATAGGATTGGGGAAGAGAGGGGTCGTGGCACAACTTGACTAGAAGAGGGGATCGGTTGGTAGGACATGTTCTGAGGCATCAAGGGATCACCAATTTAGTATTGGAGGGCAGCGTGGAGGGTAAAAATCGTAGAGGGAGACCAAGAGATGAATACACCAAGCAGATTCAGAAGGATGTAGGTTGCAGTAGTTACTGGGAGATGAAGCTTGCTCAGGATAGAGTAGCATGGAGAGCTGCATCAAACCAGTCTCAGGACTGAAGACCATAACAACAACAACAAGGCAACATTATGTTTTGCCATTTACCATATTGTAAAACAAGACTGTGTGGGACCGTTCTATAGGTTCAGTGACAGGATGGATTGGTAATTTTTCTAGCGTGCCACCCACGTACAGCAAATGGGGCTGCTACTTCGGAGTTTTTTTTCTTTTATTTATGTTTGGGAAGGACCATGTGGCCGTGTGACAATGACCGTCGCATATTGCTATATGATATCGATTCAACTTTACGGTCAGCATGTTTTTTCATACTGAGTTGTTGGTCTGTGAATTGTGTATTGGAAGAGCGATGCTTCACACCAGGCTTGTGGACACAGAGCGGACTGAGGGTCCTATTATAGCGACAGGGAAGGACATCGGTAAATATTACCGCTTCTATCAGCTCCTCCCCACCCCCCTTTTGGGTGATCTAACTTTGATATCCGTCATCTTGCATGTTGGCGACGGACGATGAGAGGGTCGTTGTCGGCGCATGCCCTGCCACCCTGTGAAGATAAGTGATTTGAATAATCAGGCTGTTCTGTGTTGGCATCTTGATGACTGACACTCTTGGTTGGAGCAGTACCTCCGTTTTTTGCTCAGAAACATTGATTCAGCCGAACAGTTTCCATTGGTTCGCCTATAGCATGGAGCAGACGAACAAACGCTCTGTTTCAGTCCAGTACGAACTCCTTGAAGGCTAAAAGTGTTTCGTGTATGCAGAGAGGGTGAAGGTTGCGGTCTCTTCCTAAATTTGTCAAAAAATTATGTAGCATTTTTCATCTGTGGCTTTGGCAATAGCATAGGTTCAGCCGCTCCACCTAACACTTTTTGAGAGATTCAGAGCTGAGGAGAAGGAATGGATTTTTCGGGGAGTCGGGGACAGAGGTTCGAGTGGCGCGGATGCTGACCGAGAGAGACGGAGGCTGTTGGCCATATGTCTGCTTTCAACATTCTATTGTCTTGGAGCCGAGGTGAAAAAAATGGTTCAAATGGCTCTGAGCACTATGCGACTTAACTTCTGAGGTCATCAGTCGCCTAGAACTCAGAACTAAGTAAACCTAAGGACATCACACACATCCATCCCGAGGCAGGATTCGAACCTGCGACCATAGCAGTCGCTCGGTTCCAGACTGTAGCGCCTAGAACTGTACGGCCACTCCGGCCGGCTGCCGAGGTGAATTTTCGCAATCCACAGTAGAGTTATCCAGATCCGAGCAGTTCTTTCCCTTCACACTCATCGTCTTCTTGAAACCCTCATTTAGCTTACACTGCAACACAGTTTAATTTCAGCTGTTGTTCCTAAACATTACTTCCCACATAGCCCATTACGTGTAGTGAGAGCAACACATTTTAGGTGCACTGCTGTCACAGATAAGCTGTAGATAAGTATCAAGGTGTTTCTTTGTGCTACTGGAAATGTTTTACAAGAAGAACGTATTTGTTTACAAGAATATGGGATAAATTAATACCTCTTTTATTCTTGTTTTAACCTATATCCTTCCATGTTGCCACACATTTGGATTCTGTGTAGCGTGTATATTTGTGTGCACTAACCCATTTAATTTTTCGGCTACTTTTGACATTTCTCCTAACTGCATGCTGCCAGTTGCCCGCAATGTGAAACAGTGGTCACTCATCTCCTGTTAATTGGAAAGTATCGCTGCCTACTCTTCAATGGCAGTCCTGTGAAGTTACGCAGAGTACGTGATCATTATCAGCATTCAAAAACAGCTCGTTTCAATCGATCCCACATATATTCAGTTGGGTTCATGTCTGGGGAACACTTTATCCTGCTGTCTAGCATGCTGAAAGAATGTGTTTCCGAGAACAGAATGATCAGCACACGAGATATTATCCATCCGGATCAAATTGTCATCAGAATGTTGCAGAATCTCGTCCCTATACCACAGAGTAGTGAGATTGTACTCAATAGCCATGAAAGAAATACTGTGGCCCCATATAAAGCAACTCCAGAACATCAGTCCCCCACTAAATTCTTCCATATGTTGGCCGCAGTATTGGGGGCATTCGATATTATCGAGTTGTCTTCAAACACGTCTGCGATTATCTGTGGGCAAACAGATCATAGTTTTGTCCGAAAGCAGCACAGAGCGCCAATCCAGGTGCGTCCATTCTCTACGATTTCTTTCCCATCTGTAGTGAAGCCCATGGTATTGTCATGTACAATGTGGGGCTCGCCATTGGCGTCGGAATGGGGATTCGCATCAATCAATCGTTTCCTAACAGTTTGAGGCGATCCTTGATGTTCTGAACGCTGTTTTAAAAATGAATTCAGGTCTGGAGCACTCAGCCCACGGTTAGTTTGACTCTAAAAGTCGTAGAGATCCTTCATCTTTCGCACCTGTCTACAGCACACAGTTTGTGGGATATAAGTTGTCAACACTAATTGCCAATTGGAACCAATACGATATCTGTGATACGTGAACTGAATCTGAAGCGTATGTCGAGTAATATCCCTTCTTGACAAGTCTTCTGTATATAGTATGATGATGCAGACCTGATCATTGGTCGCAACTGTCCTTCATGGAATGATGCATTTTCGCTTTACTATTCCACAGATGTCTCTAATGTGTTCCCGCTGATGCCTTACTTTCAACTGAAATGCTACAATCCATTTACAAGCGACAAGCTACCCATAGGAAGTGCTCGTGGCAACAGTGTGTATGTTTACAAACAACGTCAGGGATGGCCTCCAAATCGATACAGAAACAGTCACAGTATCAACATAACTGCCCAACATATCAAGGTGATGCAACACCTATGTTTATGTGCGTATGTATAGGTGAAAAACACATGCTTCCTGTGGGAGGCTATCATAGTACCACTCCATAGTTTCACATCACATAAAGGTATCATGACACAACAATGCGTGATTTGAAGTACATCAAATATCATAGTTTGACATCATATAAAGCTATCATGACACAGCAATGTGTGATCTAAAGTACATCAAATATAATCTCTGCAAGTTTTTAATATTGTAATCGGGTACTGCAGGCATCTTGCACAGCTCCCCACATATGTGTTGGCAGGTGGAGTGTGTGTGGTTTGGGGAGGATATTCCAGCTCTTGCATCATGTATGGAATGGGAGGGGGGGGGGGGGGCAAGCACGAGCTGTACCTCCATGACACCAGCAAATCTTCTGCATCCAGTGAAAAAGCATGGCGTAATTGTTGTGTAGCAAGACTGTAATTGATTAAATTGTAGTGTAATTTGTTCCAAAAACTTAATCACTCACCTTTACAGTGTAATTGTTACCCATCAAGACCGCAATTGCTTAAATTTCTCTGTAACAGCATCTTTGATTTTATGGAAATTATTGTCACCTGACTGAATTACGACCACTAATTCTCCCCAGCTCTGCAATCTGTGTCACTCTTGAAGGAATACAATTCATTGATGGGCATACTGCAACTTTTCGGGGTCACTGTGCATTCTATCACACTGATGGATAATCACAGCAGCCAAACTGGGATGTGACGGGGATTTGGTAAACCATATTTCTGGAAGCCTGGTACGGGCTTGTCCAATATATGCCATGCAGAATTGCCGCTTTATTGGAAGCAAAAGGAATACCAACACGCTATTAATCAGGTGGTTATAATTTTTGACACTTTTGTATTGTGACCCACTTCAGAGTTTACCCACCTTCAGAGTGATGTGACTAAACACACACACACACACACACACACACACACACACACACACACACACACACACGCACGCACACATACTGAAATCTACCATAATTGCAACATCAATTCAGAGAGTCAAGTGCAGCTGCTTGACAGGACAGCTGGGCTCAATAATTTTCCAGAATCTTACATAACGTCAAGGTGCTGACATATTTCAGAGCCAGTAGCTGGTGGGAATCGACTGCAAGAAAGAAATGTAGAGGGAAAAGGGGAAGGAATGAGAGGAAGCGGTAGGAAGAGAATTGGACTAATGGACTGGGGTAAAGTGTCTGGAGCATATCTATATCAATAATGTCTGCAATGATGCTGGAAAGACTAATTGACAAGCTAGACCGTTACATATACCTATGAAATAATCTAAAAGTTGTAAACGAAAGTGGATAATGAAAACAGAAATAATCGCATGAATTTACTTATCATTTGCATCTTATGATTTAGCAGCAGACAGCTTTTTCACATTACTATTCATGATTAGAATGAGCTACTTTACTGACCTGTAACTTCAGTATCATGTGTTGAGTGTGACAAAAGAGTGGATGTTAAATCTATGGAAACACTCTAACAGTATGAACAGGGACAATAGTGACAATTCACCAACGCCTTGGCTCGCACTGATCCCAGTCCATCAGCCTATAGTTTCCAGAATAAGAATGAGTTTGTTAGCCAGCAGCTCCGCACGACCCAGGCTCTACAGCAGGGCTTAACAACTGGCCAGTTTTGAGCACGAGTACTCGCGTCTGCCCCCCCCCCCCCATGAACCATGGACCTTGCCGTTGGTGGGGAGGCTTGCGTGCCTCAGCGATACAGATAGCCGTACCGTAGGTGCAACCACAAGGGAAGGGTATCTGTTGAGAGGCCAGACAAACGTGTGGTTCCTGAAGAGGGGCAGCAGCCTTTTCAGTAGTTGCAAGGGCAACAGTCTGGATGATTGACTGATCTGGCCTTGTAACAATAACCAAAACGGCCTTGCTGTGCTGGTACTGCGAACGGATGAAAGCTAGGGGAAACTACAGCCGTAATTTTTCCCGAGGGCATGCAGCTTTACTGTATGATTACATGATGATGGCGTCCTCTTGGGTAAAATATTCCGGAGGTAAAATAGTCCCCCATTCGGATCTCCGGGTGGGGACTACTCAAGAGGATGTCGTTATCAGGAGAAAGAAAACTGGCGTTCTACGGATCGGAGCGGGGAATGTCAGATCCCTTAATCGGGCAGGTAGGTTAGAAAATTTAAAAAGGGAAATGGATAGGTTGAAGTTAGATATAGTGGGAATTAGTGAAGTTCGGTGGCAGGAGGAACAAGACTTCTGGTCAGGTGACTACAGGGTTATAAACACAAAATCAAATAGGGGTAATGCAGGAGTAGGTTTAATAATGAATAGGAAAATAGGAATGCGGGTAAGCTACTACAAACAGCATAGTGAACGCATTATTGTGGCCAAGATAGATACGAAGCCCACGCCTACTACAGTAGTACAAGTTTATATACCAACTAGCTCTGCAGATGACGAAGAAATTGAAGAAATGTATGATGAAATAAAAGAAATTATTCAGATTGTGAAGGGAGACGAAAATTTAATAGTCATGGGTGACTGGAATTCGAGTGTAGGAAAAGGGAGAGAAGGAAACATAGTAGGTGAATATGGATTGGGGGACAGAAATGAAAGAGGAAGCCGCCTGGTCGAATTTTGCACAGAGCACAACATAATCATAACTAACACTTGGTTTAAGAATCATGAAAGAAGGTTGTATACATGGAAGAACCCTGGAGATACTAAAAGGTATCAGATAGATTATATAATGGTAAGACAGAGATTTAGGAACCAGGTTTTAAATTGTAAGACATTTCCAGGGGCAGATGTGGACTCTGACCACAATCTATTGGTTATGACCTGTAGATTAAAACTGAAGAAACTGCAAAAAGGTGGGAATTTAAGGAGATGGGACCTGGATAAACTAAAAGAACCAGAGGTTGTACAGAGATTCAGGGAGAGCATAAGGGAGCAATTGACAGGAATGGGGGAAATAAATACAGTAGAAGAAGAATGGGTAGCTTTGAGGGATGAAGTAGTGAAGGCAGCAGAGGATCAAGTAGGTAAAAAGACTAGGGCTAGTAGAAGTCCTTGGGTAACAGAAGAAATATTGAATTTAATTGATGAAAGGAGAAAATATAAAAATGCAGTAAGTGAAACAGGCAAAAAGGAATACAAACGTCTCAAAAGTGATATCGACAGGAAGTGCAAAATGGCTAAGCAGGGATGGCTAGAGGACAAATGTAAGGATGTAGAGGCCTATCTCACTAGGGGTAAGATAGATACCGCCTACAGGAAAATTAAAGAGGCCTTTGGAGATAAGAGAACGACTTGTATGAATATCAAGAGCTCAGATGGAAACCCAGTTCTAAGCAAAGAAGGGAAAGCAGAAAGGTGGAAGGAGTATATAGAGGGTCTATACAAGGGCGATGTACTTGAGGACAATATTATGGAAATGGAAGAGGATCTAGATGAAGATGAAATGGGAGATATGATACTGCGTGAAGAGTTTGACAGAGCACTGAAAGACCTGAGTCGAAACAAGGCCCCCGGAGTAGACAATATTCCATTGGAACTACTGACGGCCGTGGGAGAGCCAGTCCTGACAAAACTCTACCATCTGGTGAGCAAGATGTATGAAACAGGCGAAATACCCTCAGACTTCAAGAAGAATATAATAATTCCAATCCCAAAGAAAGCAGGTGTTGACAGATGTGAAAATTACCGAACTATCAGCTTAATAAGTCACAGCTGAAAAATACTAACACGAATTCTTTACAGACGAATGGAAAAACTAGTAGAAGCCAACCTCGGGGAAGATCAGTTTGGATTCCGTAGAAACACTGGAACACGTGAGGCAATACTGACCTTACGACTTATCTTAGAAGAAAGATTAAGGAAAGGCAAACCTACGTTTCTAGCATTTGTAGACTTAGAGAAAGCTTTTGACAATGTTGACTGGAATACTCTCTTTCAAATTCTAAAGGTGGCAGGGGTAAAATACAGGGAGCGAAAGGCTATTTACAATTTGTACAGAAACCAGATGGCAGTTATAAGAGTCGAGGGACTTGAAAGGGAAGCAGTGGTTGGGAAGGGAGTAAGACAGGGTTGTAGCCTCTCCCCGATGTTGTTCAATCTGTATATTGAGCAAGCAGTAAAGGAAACAAAAGAAAAATTCGGAGTAGGTATTAAAATTCATGGAGAAGAAATAAAAACTTTGAGGTTCGCCGATGACATTGTAATTATGTCAGAGACAGCAAAGGACTTGGAAGAGCAGTTGAATGGAATGGACAGTGTCTTGAAAGGAGGATATAAGATGAACATCAACAAAAGCAAAACAAGGATAATGAAATGTAGTCTAATTAAGTCGGGTGATTCTGAGGGAATTAGATTAGGAAATGAGGCACTTAAAGTAGTAAAGGAGTTTTGCTATTTGGGGAGCAAAATAACTGATGATGGTCGAAGTAGAGAGGATATAAAATGTAGGCTGGCAATGGCAAGGAAAGCGTTTCTGAAGAAGAGAAATTTGTTAACATCGAGTATAGATTTAAGTGTCAGGAAGTCATTTCTGAAAGTATTCGTATGGAGTGTAGCCATGTATGGAAGTGAAACATGGACGATAAATAGTTTGGACAAGAAGAGAATAGAAGCTTTCGAAATGTGGTGCTACAGAAGAATGCTGAAGATTAAATGGGTAGATCACATAACTAATGAGGAAGTATTGAATAGGATTGGGGAGAAGAGAAGTTTGTGGCACAACTTGACCAGAAGAAGGGATCGGTTGGTAGGACATGTTCTGAGGCATCAAGGGATCACCAATTTAGTATTGGAGGGCAGCGTGGAGGGTAAAAATCGTAGAGGGAGACCAAGAGATGAATACACTAAGCAGATTCAGAAGGATGTAGGTTGCAGTAGGTACTGGGAGATGAAAAAGCTTGCACAGGATAGAGTAGCATGGAGAGCTGCATCAAACCAGTCTCAGGGCTGAAGACCACAACAACAACAACTCGTGTCTGCTCAGGCACGTGCTCGCGAGCAGGTGCAAGGTCGCGGAGTAGGGAGGGAGGGGAGGGAGGGGAAATGCGCGCGCACGTTTGAATGTGATCTCGCGCTCTTAGTAGATTTAACTAGCCATCTGAATGCTTTGAACATTTCACTACAAGGTAAAGATCTGCTAATTACTCATTTCATAGATTGAATACGAGCTTTTAAAATGAAATTGACACTTTGGGTGAGTCAGCTGGAAACAGGAAACCTAGCTCATTTTCCTAAATTATCATCCATGCAAGATGTTCACAAAGACTGTGAACGTTACTCACATAGTTTAGTTGATCAGCGCTTTCAAGATCTGACAGCACTAGACAATGATTTTGATCTGTTCTCTCCATATTCAGCGAATATTTAAGAGATTCGTCCTGAGCTGGAGCAAGAAATTATTGACCTGTAGTGTGACAGAGAAAACAGAGACAAATTTCAGAACAAGAAAAACATTTTAGAATTCTACAGACACTTCCCTCAGGATAGATTTCCTCGTTTGCACAAACTGGCGGCTACAATAATATCAATGTTCGGTTCCACGTATGTTTGTGAACAACTGTTCTCTGCAATGAAATGTAACAAGACGTGCCTGAGAAACGCATTGTCTGATCGAAATTTAAACTGCACGCTGCGCCTAAAATGCACAAGAAAAATTACTTCGAACATAGACGCAATTGTAAAGGGCAAAAAGTACAGGATAACCGAGAATCCCACACTTCAGTGACACCTTTTATTGTGTAACAGTTCACAAATTAATGCGAATGTAGAGGCATACACTAAGCTAATAAAATTAAGTGGCATGTGTACATTTTCCTTTATTTGTTTCATTTGTCGCAGTAATAATTCGTCAGTGATATCCCTGCAGGTGGCCGCGGATTTACATTGACTGGCGGCAGCTGTTGTGTGCCCCACGTGACTTTCCCCACTCTCCACTCTGGTTTGGTAGTGGGGGTAGCGTGCTCGCACTGCTCCGTGCTCGTGCCTTGCTGCTCACAGCTTGCTCCGCGAGCATGTATGTTGTGAAGCCCTGCTCTACAGTATAAACAAGTGACAACAAAAGAACTTCACAAAGTTCGCTGTAGGAAACGTGATGTGATATGTAATTTTCGTAACTGACGCCATCTTACATTGTCTCTAAATCATTCACAGTATACTGATACTTGGATATATTGACAAAACTAAACCTATGTCAGTAACAATGAAAGTGTGTAATGGATGTTTATGTAAATGTTTAAGTGTAAAAAGCGTCTATTGTTAATAGCATAGAGTGCAGTGTCTACATTACTAAAAATAAATATTTGATTCGATATTTGACTTTCATAACTCTCGCTTACATAGTTTTCTTTCACTCAACATCAATGTTTTTTTGTGCAATATTGATCATTATATTGATCTATTTCTCCAACTATTGCTATGGTTTGTACATCTTCTATCTGTCAAACAGCGATAAAACAACAGACTACCTGGCATATATTGTGTAACAAAGAAAATTGCATTATGTCATAACACTTTAATTTCAAATACATGTAGTTACTTAGCAATTACACCTAATGGCGTAGCATCCAGTATGGATAAAATCAAAATTATGAATAACATTTATATGAAATCATCAAAACATACAATTAATACAACTTGAGAAACCGAATTTTGTTGCATGAAGAATGTAGTCTGCAGTATCGTCAGAACTTAGCTGACACTGGGTCATCGTCTTGTGTCGGCAATGTGAGAATTTGCGAGGGTCGAGGAGGGAGGTGCATCTCTGTAAATCAAACCTGGCATGGGGAGTATGATGCTGGAGCTGTGGAAAGAATCTGTCATACTACTCCATAGAAGTTGCCTTTCGAGAGGTGGGTGACATATACGTCCGTGCTGGCAGTCTGACATGTGGCTGCCAGCTGGAGCTGTGCACTAACACCTGAATTGTGTGGTGGGAGCACGATGTATATTATGTGTACAGCTGACCAGCGTTGGGCTGGCAGCACTTTGTCGGGTGGTGTGCAAAAATGTATGCTGGAGACTCGATGACAGTGTATCAGAAGCATGTACAATGCTTGTGAAATGGTTTAAACATTAAAAAAACACACAATACTTCTGCTAATGTTGCAAACTAGAACTTATATCATGAATGCAACTGCTGGCTACCTTAAATTGTAAACGAAAATGTTCAGACTTCATTTTTAAACATGTGTCACAGTTGTGATGATTGTACTTCACATACAAGTGAGCTATTCTGAATTTTCCATTAGAGCAAGGAAACTATTTTAGGACAGTCGTTCTTAGAGGACTAAACTTAGCACAAAAAGCAAGCCTTGTCTTAACAAGCTATCTCACCATCATATACTTCGTACAATTTGATTGGGTCTGCCATTTGGACTGAGATGTTGTAGGGAACCCTGGAGACTCATCGTGGGAGAAGAGAGAGGCATCTAATAAATTATTCTCAACAGCCCCTCTCTATTATATCCAGTAATAATAAATAATCTTATCAGGAGCAGATGTTGTAGATGAACCATCATTGTATCGTTTGTGACTCACAAGGAATGGGGGGTGGGGTGAAGGAGTGTAGTAAATCATCTATTGTCTGTCCTAGGTCCCAGGTACAGACTATTTTGACTTTCTATGAGAAAGGAAGGGAGTAACAAATCATTCCTTTTGTTCAGGGTGACATCTCATTTGCATAATTCTTTTGTCTGGGCCAGAACTGGTGCATCTCCTCTACTAGCGTTCCTTCATCACTGCCCTACCACTCGATAGTTTAGTTTCAATAGTCGAAAACAGGCTCTCTTACAGTTCTTGTAATATTTGAATGTACTGGCTAAACATAATGAGTCAAAGAAACTAATATACAGAAAAAATATTAATATTGGCTCCCTAGAGCTGCACACCTTTACAGACTACCTATTCAATATGTTCAGTCGACTATTTAAGCAATACTAAATACATTGAAACGTCAACGAAACTGGTATAGGCATGTATATTCAAATACAGAGCTATGTAAACAGGCAGAATACAGCACTGCTATCGGCAACGCCTATATAAGACAACAAGTGTCTGGCGCAGTTGTTAGATCGGTTACTGATGCTACAATGGCACGTTATCAAAATTTAGGTGAGTTTGAACGTGGTGTTCTAATCTGCGCAGGAACGATGGGACACAGCAACTCCAAGGCACCGATGAAGTGGGAATTTTTCCATACGAACGTTTCAATAGTGTACCGTGAATATCAAGAATCCGGCGAAACATCAAATCTCCTGCATCGCTGTGGCAGGAAAAGATCCTGCAAGAACGGGACCAACGACGACTGGAGAGAATCTTTCAACGTGACAGAAGTACAGCCCTTCCGCAGACTGCTGCAGATTTCAGTGCTGGGCCATCAACAAGTGTCAACGTGCGAACCATTCAACGAAACATCATCGATATGGATTTTCGGAGCCGAAGGCCCAATCGTGTTCTCTTGACGACTGCACGACACAAAGCTTGACGCATATCCTAGGCGCGTCAACACCGACAGTGAACTGTTGATGACTGCGGTGCGGAGTGGCCGCGCTGTTTGAGGCGCCATGTCACGGATTGCGCGGTCCCTGTCGCCGGAGGTTCGAGTCCTCCCTCGGGCATGTGTGCCTGTGTTGTTCTTAGCATTGGTTAGTTTAAGTAGCTTGTAAGTCTAGGGACCGATGACCTCAGCAGTTTGATCCCTTAGGAATTCACACACACTTGAACATTTTTTTGTTGATGACTGGAAACATGTTGCCTGGTCGAACGAGTCTCATTTCAGATAGTATGTACATGTACGGGTATCGAGACGACATCATGAATCCATTGACCCTGCATGTCAGCAGGGGACTGTTCAAGCTGGTGGGGGCTCTGTGATGGTGTGAGGTGTGTGTAGTTGGAGTGATGTGGGACCCCTAATACATCTAGATACGACTCTTGACAGGTGACACGTACGTAAGCATCCTGTGTGATCACCTGCATTCGTATCAATTGCGCATTCCGACGGACTTGGGCAAACCCAGCAGAACAATGCGACACCAAACACGTCCGGAATTGCTATAGAGTTGCTCCAGGACCACTCTTCTCAGTGTCAACCCTTCCGCTGGCCAAAAAACTCCCCAGACATCAACATTATTGAGCATATCTACATCTACATCATACACTTCAGTCCACCTAATGGTGAGTGGTGGAGGGTACTTTCGGTACCACTATCTGATTTCTCCAACCCGGTTCCACTCGCGAATAGTGCGAATGATTGTCGGTAAGCTTCTGTATTGGCTCTAATTTCTCGAATTTTCTCCTCGTCGTCAATACGCGTGATGTATGTGGAAGGGGGGGGGGGGGAGGGGGAAAGGTAATATGTTGTGTGACTCCTCCTGAAATGTGCTGTCTCGAAATTTCAAAAGTAAATCTCTCCGTGATGCACAACGCCTCTCTTGTAACGTCTGCCAGTGCAGTACAGTTCGTTTAGCGTCTCCGTAACGCTCTCTCCAGCTAAACGATCCCGTGACGGAACCCGCAGCTCTTCGTTGGATCTTCTCTATCTCCTCTATCAGTCCTACCTGATAGGGATCCCAGATAGATGAATAATGCTGAAGAATCGGGCGAACAAGCACCTTATAAGCCACTTCTTTCGTGGATGAATTACATTTCCTTAAGATATTTCCAATGAATCTGAGTCTGGTGTCTGCTTTTCCCCCTATCTGTTTTATATGGTCATTCTACTTAAGGTCGCTCTGGGTAGTTACGCCTAAATATTTTACGGCAGACGCTGTCTCCCCCTGTTCGTCATCAATAGTGTAGCTATACAGTAGTGGATTTCTTTTCCTGTGTATGTGCAATATGTTACGTTTATTTACGTTCAGTGTCAACTTTCAGAGTTTGCACCATTCATCAATTCTTTGCAGGTCGTTCGGCGAATTCTTTCTATCTTTTGGCGTTGCTACTTTGATATAAACAACAGCATCAACTGCGAATAGCCTTAAAGAGCATCCGACGCTTTCTACTAGATCATTTATATATATTGTGAAGAGCAACGGTCCTATCAGACTTCCCAGTGGTATTCCGGATATTACCTTTACATCTGTCGATTTTGTTCCGTTAAGAGCGACGTGTTGAGTTCTATCTGCAAGAAAGTCTTGAATCCAGTCGCAGGTATGCTCTGATGTTGCGTAAGCTCGCATTTTTTTCATTAAACGGCAATGCGGGACGGTGTCAAATGCCTTACTGAAATCAAGGAACACGGCATCAACCTGAGCTCTGTTGTCCACTGCGTTGTGGATCTCATGGAGGAACAGAGCGAGCTGAGTTTGGCACGATCTCTGTTTGCGGAATACATGTTGCTCTTTATAGAGGAGATGCTCATTTTCCAAAAACGTCATAATTCTTCAGTATAAAACATGTTCCATAATTCTACAACAGACTGACGTCAACGATATAGGTCTATAATTGTGCGGCTCTGTCTTACGGCCTTTCTCAAAAACGGGAATGACGTGCCCTTTTTTCCAGTCGTTAGGCACCTTTCGTTGCTCAAACAATCTAAAATAAATTACTGCTAGAAGGGGAGCAAGTTCTTTCACATAATTTTTATAGAATCTTACAGGTATCTCGTTTGGTGCTGAAGCCTTGCCACTACTAAGCGACTGTAGCTGATTTTCAATTACGCGATCGGTTATCTCAATATCCGCCATTTCGACGTTTGCACGACGATTGAAAGGAGGGACAGTGTTACGATCTTCCACGTTGAAACAACTTCGGAAGACTGAATTCAGTATTTCGGCCTTCTGTCTGTTATCATCCGTTTCGGTGCAGGTGTGGTCGTTGAGATAATGAGTAGATGATTTTGACCCACTTACTGATTTTACATGCGACCGAGACCTCTTAGGGATTTTACTCAGGTCGTTTGACAAAATCTTACTCTCAAAATCATTGAAAGCTTCTCTCATTGCTCTCCTTGCGCTCATTTTTGCTTGGTTCAGCTTTTGTTTGTCAGCTAGGTTTTTACTTCTCTTGAATCTGAGATGAAGTGCTCTTTGTTTACGCAGCGCTTTCCTAACACGGCTATTAAACCGTGGTGGATCTTTCCCATCCCTTAAAACCTTACTCGGAACGTATTTGTCTAGAGCATAGTGAACGATGTCTATGAATTTTTTCCATTTGTTCTCCACATCTTCGTCCTCATCACCGAATATTTGATGCTGACTGCTGAGATATTCTGAGATTTGCATCCTGTCACCCTTGCTGAGCAAATATATCTTTCTACCTTTCTTAACATTCTTTGTAGGATCCGTCGTCATAGATGCTGTCACAGCCTGGTACCATCCTCTACGTTAACTGATTCGATAAGTTCAGGTCTGTTTGTTGCCAGGAGGTCTAAGGCGTTACCCTCACGAGTTGGTACTCTAATTATCTGCTCAAAGTAATTTTCGGATAAGACATCCAGAACAATGCCACACGATTCCCTGTCTCTGGCACCAGTTTTGATGGCATAACACTCCCAATCTACACCTGGCAAGTTTAAGTCATCCCCTATTATAACGGAATGATCAGGAAAATTACTAATGATGTTCTGCAAGTTCTGTCTAAAGCGCCATACAACTACAGAGCCTGACCCAGGTGGTCTATAAAAGCATCCGATAACCATTTTTGACCGTTCAGGGATGCCTTGCAACGTGCTGTTCAGAAGAGATCTCCACCCCCTCCTACTCTTACAAATTCATGGACAGCCCTGCAGGATTCATGGTGTCAGTTTTCTCCAGCACTACTTCAGATATTAGTCGACTCCATGCCACGTCATGTAGCGCTACTTCTGCGTGCTCACGGGGACCAGTTTCTTTGGCTTTTCAATGTATATAGAGTGGGCGAAATGAAACTGGTCCGGTAAATGTTTATATGACGACCTGCAGATGATCCTTGCTAGTGAACAGTAGAAGTGCTGATCACAGGAGTTGCTGTAAACCGTTGGAGGCACCAAGTGGTTTCTATCACGTGTCTACGAATACATATCTCCAGCATGCTCTGTCCAAAAAACTCCGCTGTGTGATTATGTAAGAGTGAGTGAAAGGAGCAGACTTATTAATGACTAGTTGAGTGCAGCATAATATGGTGGTTGCGATCAAATAGTGCGTCCTGATTTCCCACTGTTATGGGAAGCTCACTTGGTGAAAAACATGTGTGGAACCATTTTCGCATGCATTTGAGATTCTACGTTTTTTAGTAAGACCTCCAGCGAAATATTCATTGCAAACCTTATTGACAAAATAAAGCAAAATGGGCTCTATAGTTAACAAAAACTAAAACTATTGGAAAAGATTTTGAACAACAGAAAAATGTAGTAAAGCCTCTAGCAAAGTCTACAATGCAAAATGTATTGACAAAATAATCCAAAACTTGCTCTGTAGCGAATAAAACCGAAACTATTCGAAAATATTTCGAATATCAAAAAAAGTTAACCGGCTAAAGGAAAGCTTGGAACAAAATCAGATGAAACCTCAATACCATTTATCTGTGCAAGTGAGAATTAAGAGATCGTCCTGCCGAAACTTTGTCAAACAGGACCTGCATTTATATCCTTACAAACTTACTGTTGTCCATGAACTAAAGCGTCCAGACGAAGTTCCGCGTGTTGAGTTAATGTCGGTGGCTTCTGAGTGAAATGGAATCAGGCTTTTTTGTTGTTCAGTTTTTCATTTCATCAGATGAGCAGTGCTTCAGCCTGTCAAGGTATGTGCACTTACAGAACATGCTCTATTATGTATCAACACATCGCCATCAGTACTTTGAAGAGCCGTTGAATAAGCTCAAGGTTGGTGTTTGATGGGCAATGTCTTGTGATCGCATCGTAATGTGATTCTTCTCCAAACTGTTAATGCTAACCAATGTGTCCAGAAGCTGTTTAATTCACGCGTGAATGACTATCGATATTTTCAGCAACACCACGCCGCCTTGACGACCTTGTCACGAGTGCATGAGTTGTTCTGTGAGGAGAGGACACTCAGCAGTGGCGGCGGATTCTCCAGATCACTTCGATCGGCTGATCGCTTTCGGTAACTTTTACCTGCGGGGCAAACTGAAGATTGAGGTACACTCAAATACGAGTAATCCTCACAAACTAGAAGTGAAAACACTATTGCTGCTATCACTCAGGCTGATCTGCTACGCGTGTCTCATAGTCTGATAACTCGAGCACAGCGCTCCATCGACGTCAGCGGTGACCATTTCTAGCATCTTTTCTGACGTTCATTAACAAGGGTGCAACCCACGTCAGCCTTGTTGTAAGTATTGTACGGGCCAGTTGTTTCTTGCCTACCCTGTACTAACAGGATCAAAACTATTGAATAGCTTTTCTAGATTAATAACAGATAAAATAATACTGAAGAAGTCAGCGACCTACAAATCTTAAATAATTCGAGTGAGGTGAAGAGTTTGGTGAGGAGATTGCGTATGAACCTCTTTGCACCAACTGCCGGTCGGAGTGGCCGTGCGGTTCTAGGCGCTACAGTCTGGAGCCGAGCGACCGCTCCGGTCGCAGGTTCGAATCCTGCGTCGGGCATGGATGTGTGTGATGTCCTTAGGTTAGTTAGGTTTAATTAGTTCTAAGTTCTAGACGACTGATGACCTCAGACGTTAAGCCGCATAGTGCTCAGAGCCATTTGAACCATTTTTGCACCAACTGCAGGCACTACGGACTTTGAACCTTGAAGTAGCACTCCCATTGAGCTCGATGCCTGTTTGCTGATGATAAGTCGGTTGGTGACTGTAGGAGGAGTCAAGATGACTTACGCTGAATCTATATTTTTTGTGATGAATGGCAACTCTTTTTAATGTGAATGTATGTAACATAATGTGGATCAGTAAGAGAAAGATTCAAGTTATGTTCCAGTACAGTACTAAATCTGTGCTGGGAGAGTTCTGGGAAGTAAAGCGCACCTGTTATGGTTACTACGTAAATAACGCTTGGGCGACCAATTCTTGAGCGCTATTCGGGTGAATGGGATTCTAATAAGATCAGATTAAGGCATCGAAGGAATTCAGAGCAGTGCTGCTAGATTTGTTACCGGTCGGTTCGCTCTGTACAAGATCTGACATTCTAAGTGAGCTTAGACGCGAGTTCTTCGGAAGAAAAAGAACGTCTTTTTACTGGAAGCTATTGTACAAGTTTAGTTAACCAGAATTAGTGGCAGATTGAAGAACGATCGGATTGCCTCCAACGTTCGTGTCATGCCAGTACTGCAAGGAAAACAAAGGGAGAAACATTTTCGTTCCCTTCATTTTCGGGTGTTACAGGTAATGAAATGACAAACAGTGGTGTAAAGTACTCCCGCCAGCATTTTTAGTGGCTTTCGGCATATCTATGTAGATACAGAACTCGACGTTGTACAACTGCTGGCCAAGAGCAGACACTTACCAAAAAGAACCCAATAAATAGTAACACTAGTGGGTATTTAATCCACTAGTAACTGTTGAAAATTAAGAAAAATAGTAGTCATTGTGACATGAGTAACTTGTACAGTAAATGCAAGGGACCTGCGTCGTAACATTTCCGTGCTGCAACTTCCACAACGGCACTGCATTAGTCAGTCTGAAGACAGACCCAAGCGTGAGGTCTCAAGCAAGCAACACCCAGCGCTAAGCTCGCGTTAATCCGTGTAACTAAGCCAATAAACACGCCACTGCTTTAAAGCAGAAGAACACCTCAGGGCTGAAAATGCATAATGCTTGTCACGTATACTTAAGCTTGGGTTTTAACACACGAGCTCTTACAAGTGTTAGAGTGAACGATTATTTAATGATATTTGCGTTAAGCATACCAGAAAAAACAATACATAGCTCGAAAGATAAGACTGTTAGTAAAAAGTGCCGGGTTTGCTGTTAAGTTGGCTCTGAGCACCATGGGACTTAACATCTATGGTCATCAGTCCCCTAGAACTTAGAACTACTTAAACCTAACTAACCTAAGGACATCACACAACACCCAGTTGCTGTTAAGTTATAAGCTCGAATTACAGAAGTATTTCCTGAACTAATTTTTTATGTCGCATACATCTCAAGACACTGAATTCTTTGGTTAACTTACGCTACTGACCAAACAGATTTGCAGTTTATGTGGTATGTCATGAACTCCCGAAATGTTTCTCTGTAAATGGCCGTCGCCATCAACAACTACCTACCTCTGATGTGATTCAAATGATATTCTTCTTCACACGACAATAAGCCGTCATACACTAAGGTCTATGGTAACAGCATAACTGTAAAGGATGTATGTGACTGTAATGTATTTCACATCACAGAGTAAGTGTAATCATTATCATCATATCATCATGTCAACATTATTGTCATCAACAGCAGTTTGACGCCAACATCTCGATAAAGGCCTTCGTCAGACCTTTCCGTGAACTGCAGTCTCCGAATCTCCGTATCAGTGTTTTTGCTGCATATTTGCTAAATTCATCCACCATCTTCCTAATAGGTCAACTTTCGGTCTTCTCTTATCTCTTGGACTCCCGCAAATACCTCTTTCACCATCTATCATACATTCGCAGGGCTACATTGACCGCTTCGCTGCATACCACTTCCATTACAGCCGTAATTACGTCGTTCACTCCAGTTTTTCCCTACCCATCTTCTCTTCTTTCTGTTACTTAACAAAACGCCTGTCTCCATTGCTCTCTGAGCATTTAAAGTCCGTGCCTTACTGCTGCAACACGAATTTCGTAATATGTCTTCTTGTAAGCTTTCCTTTTCAAACAATTCGGAAACTTTGATATAAAACCCTTTTTTACTTTAGCAAAAGCATTCCAAGCCGTTTCTGCTCTCCTGTTCATTTATTTTGCTATCCATCAAGTGGTTGTCCTCAACTGCCCTAAATACAAGACCTCTTGAGCTGCTTCGCTCACTTCGTTGTGTTAATTACGCATTAACTACTTAGCGATTATATTCATTTAGTTTATTTATTCATTCATATGTTTCACTTGGAAAGATTACGATCCTTAGGCCCTCTCCTGTATCTAACCAGACATCCTTAATAAGTCAAAATTGCAATTTTTAAGTATAATAGTAATAATAAGAATAAGGATAAGAATAATCGAGTTAAGTATACTACTTAAAGTATGGAATTTAATAAATGTCAATCCTATTACTATTAAGCACTTTCCTTATCAGGCCCAGGTCGAAAGTGAGAAGTACAGACGGAATTACTGTGGAGAAGAGGCTGACTGGCCAGGGGAAGAGTGAGAAATAAAACGGTAAGATTATAAGATAATATGGAAGGAAGAAAACGGAAACATGAAGAGATGAGTCAAGCATAAATACACTACCTGTAATAAAGTAGTGGGATACCTGTAACTAATTAGGAACTGACCACGAGATGTCACGAAAAGCAGATCCGCCAGATGGATAGGAAAGCAGTAACAGCTGAATGAGGTCAGTCAGAAAGCTCTGTGACTCCGAACGTGGAATAACCACCTGAGCAACAAATCCATCAGGGATATTTCAAACTCTGTAAAGCTCACAAAGTCCAGTGTTGGTGATATGATTGTGCAGTGGAAACGTGAAGAAACAACCACAGATAATCCAGGAACAGGCAGACGTCATGTACTACACGAGTGGAATTCGTGCTGAGTGTTCCAGGCATAATATAATTATGAGTATAGATAGTTCATCTATAGGTTTTGATTAGTGGTTATGCCAGTACCATAATATGTGACATAAACATCAGATAATTTGAATGCATTGAGTTAAAGGCTTAAATCGTTTGCACCACAAAGGAACTGTGTGCCTTACTATTTGATATAAAACTCAACTTGACACCTGTATCCATCTTATCAGATCGACAGACAGCGAAGTACCCTATAAGGGTCCATTTTTACCGATTGAGATGGTTAAGATACGAAACAGTAAAAATCGCATTAAAGGAGCAGAAGTAATTGCTCGTGAGTCCTGTTGTGCTATCAACAGTCCAACTGTGCATAGGGACTTAATGTCTGGGCGGTTCCCCATAAAGCCACAAATTTCTGTAACCAAAGCAACATGACGCTTGAGACTATGTGTAGAGCGACATCACTGGTTAGTGTTTGACAGGAAACGAGTGATCACACTATACCCTGCGAAGATACGAAGGATGGTTTTGGGTTTGACGAATGCCTGTTGAACTTTACCTACCACATGCGAAGCGCCAACCGTAAAGTACGGAGGAGGTGGTATTATGGTACAAGTGTGTTTTTCGCGGTTATGGTGTGGCCTTATTACGCAAGACTACAATAGACTTGCGGTATGCTTTGAAAGGCTGCAGGCTGTAAGGTGCAGCTTGAATGAATTTTACTTTCACACCTTACATGAAATTTTGTACATCGCAACAAGTAATTAGATATGTCACCTGACATACTTCAGCGATAGTGAGTAGATTTGTCTGTCAAAATGTACAGTATGTAATGCAAAGGAATGACACTCGATTCGAAAGGTATTAACATACTGAAAGGTGGAAGAAGCTCCTGGAAGAAACGCGTTATTTTGGTGGCAGACGCGAGTTGCGCCATTATGGCCTGCATACAATGAAAGGCTTCTAACAGGGGTTGTTGACCCGCAGCGAGAGAGACAACGAATGCGCTGGATAATACAGCGAGGGGAGCAGGTAGCGGCCAGGCTCTGCCTGTGATGGAGAAATCCTTTAGAATACTGCATTGGGGAATTTCCAGGTGGATACAAACTGACCAGCGACGCAGTTGCTCACGTGAAAGGCCTGTGGTGTGCTCGTGATGTACCCGTGAAAATATTAGGGAGTCAGCAGTGGGCACAAAATGTCCGGTTGGCTGAAATAAAGTCGATAAGAGTGAATGGGACGATATTTCGATGCAGTTTAAAGGTAGGCCCATTGCAATTGGCAGGGGTAGTTTCCGCAAGGTGAAAGGAATGCTCCCACTGGTTTGAAAAAGCCGTGACGTGAAGCACGAAAGGACACAGGTGGGGAGTAGTTTGCTACGAAAGACACCATACCGAAAACTTCAGGGACACTCCTCTGAACCAGAGTCAATTGTAGAACAGGGTGCATCACGCTCTGTACGACACCAAAAGAGAAATTTTTGTGTGAACACTGAATTCACTTTGGCTGACATTCAGCTAGAAATCAGCTGAAGAGCCGTTGAGCTCCGATAGTGGAGAAACGAAACAGCCACGTAGTTAATTGTGCTTGCGAGAACTGAGAGGGCGTTGAAGTATACAAGCTCCTCCATCTACGCACGTGTATATCGACATATTTTCCAGACTAGGGATGAATGCATGTTTTGTCGCCTAAATAGAAACATAGGGCAGTTTCAGCTGATAAAATCAGTAAAGATTTTGATTAACTTTTTACAGGATTTTCAGAGAGCCAGAGCAGCCATGCAGCTGATAGTATGTAGCCGCTTAACCTGAATGTCATCCTAAATAGTACCGAACTTAGAACTGGAATCGGATGGTTTGTTGTAATATTGGCCAACTTCACTGTCTAGAAAGATCTTGTAGAGAACCTTCTATTTAAACTTGATATTTTTATGTTCAGTGTTATTTCTGATAAACAGAATGTAATTGTGTTACATTGACATCTGTCCAGAAATTGTCATGTCACAATCTACGTAGACTCGTGTGCTTCTTTGGCAACAATAGAGAAATTAAATAAATTTTACAGCTAAATACTGATGTGCTCTGTCATAGAGTAAGGGTCCACTCCTAGCCCCAGTAATTTATACTAGTGACGCTAACGCACTCACAGAGTGTTTCTCCTGATGTCTGACGAATGTGAAAAGGCGTGTAATGTCAGATAACGGCGACTCTGCCAGGATGTCAATTGGTCTGCCAGGATGGCAATTAGTCAAATTAGAAAGAGCAATTAAAATTTGGTATTAAGAAAAAAATGTTTCTGGAAAAAGGAAAAGTGACAAGGTTATTCAATGTATGTGTCTGCATAGTGGGCAGATTTCTGTGAATGTGTGATCCACAGAGTAGAAAAGGTTGTATTAACGAGTAAAGAAAAATTTTTGCGTTTTGAGTAAAAGTAGTTGTGCATGACCTCTCGGGGGCGCCCGAAGTTATTCACGGCGTTGTTGAGTTGGTTTGTGTTACCACAAACTGTGAACGGTGTTGATAATGATGTGTTAATGGCATAAGAGATTTTCTACGATGTTTTGGAAACGTATCAGGTCATATAACTTCATGTTGACTAGTACTCTGGCTCGCGCAAATCGTGAAAGACAGAGGTCAGTTAGACGGCCTGAGATGGCGGACGGACGTAGATCATAGCATATAGGGCAAACTGCTGACCATAATAGGATAGAAAATGACGTACAACAAAATTTATCGAATGCGAGTCACGAAACTGAACGAAATGACAATGCAGAGGAAACAGTGGCAGTTTCGCTATTGGTATCTCAAGTTGAGAAAGCACAAAACAGAAGAGATGACAATCTAGTGACTCAGAAGCAGAATCAGAGGACGTGCAACTTCGGTACGTTGAACCAACTGTTGTAATTCTGAATCAAACAGGACAGTTTCCTACTGAAAGAATGTGTGTGAGTGCATCAGCACTAGGCACAGACGTCGGCGAAACGTCACATGAAAGACGCAAACGGCAAAATTAAATGACATGGCCATAAATGACCATTACGAAGAGTCTGATAGTGTATTCACAATGGTGAGGTAACTCACTGTTGTTGTCAAGCAAACAAGTGAAATGCTGAGAGCAGGGTTAGCAGACTCAAAAACAGAAACAAACGCAGGGTTAGCGGCCACAAATGCTGCCATAAATGGTCTCAAATTTTGAAACAAATGCCGGGTTCGAAAAAGTCCGCGAATATCAGCAAAAGATGCGAACGGAAGTTAACGAACAGTTTATTGAAATCCGGAAAGAGGCGAGCGACACGTGCAAAGTAATTCAGTAGCTTACGGCAGATCAGAAAAAACTGCTTACTGACATAGACAAGGTTCAGGATACAGTGTCTATTATCAACCAAAGAGTCTGGTAAGGCACAACAAAATCGTGGAAGAACTCAATGTGGGAAATCGTGTCAAGCGAGCCGCATTAAGAAGATTCGATACACGCATTGTAAACATCGCCTCGAAAAATAAGCAGCAGTATGAACAGTTTCGTACAGAACTGATGCAGTGTATTGAGAACCATACAAAAAGCAGTAATAAGGCGATGGTATCGGTAGTATCATCTGACATAGTGGTGGAAAAAAGTCCAGAGGTAACCGAGTCCGTTATGCAATCTTAAGTGTCAGTTGCGGAAACACAAAAAAGTCACGAGATTCCACTTGTATGCCCACAAGATGTTGCGTCAGTATTTTCCAATCTGAAACAGAAGCAAATGGTAGAAGTACAGTTGAGACAGGTGAGGGTAGCAGGTAATGTGCGTTCACAGCATACAATGGTGCGAGAAGCGGTAACAGCATGCTTACCAACGGAGCGGCGACCGACCCTCCGAATGTACGCGAATGACGCGATAACAGAGAAGTTTACTGCACCAACGCACCTAATTCACAATTTACGAGTTATAGTACAACAGGATATATACCGAAGGTCAATATGAAGCAAGTACAAAGGCAAAACATTGAACCAGGAATGGGCAATTTAAGCGTATCTTCGAATCCGATACACGAGGAACCGTAAGGTTCAGATAATTGCACACCACTGCGTTGATGTGATGCTAGATGGGACTCAAATATATCACCTCAGGGTGAAAATGTGGTAGTACGAATAAACGAAAACATGACGCAATTGAAGGGAAAGGAGAATGTCTCGGAAACACGAATGTCATATGATGCGATAGAAAAATTTGACAATGATCATTTTTTGACATACATAAAAATCTAACATTACAGGGACCCCCCCCCCCCCCGTACGTTTATTCATAAATTCCAAATCGGTTACCAGAACATTGGCCACTTAGACATAAGCTTTATTTCATTTGTGGTCGTATGGAAGGCACAATAGCGGAAGTGATACAAAGAGTCGCTGCAAACTGTCAGTTGTATGAACAATTCAAGTCTGCATTCTTGGAGCAATACTGGTCCTCGGGAAACCCAAAATTGGATAAAATATGAATAGTTACAGAATATGTCATTTGAAAATTCGGGAGAAAAGAACCTAATTCGAGTTTTTAAAGAAATGACGAAAAAGAATTAGTGTTTAAACAATCCATACAGTGATGGGGAATATATGCGCACAATGAAGTTGCTCATGCGATATCAGCAATCGTTGGTTGACAGACCTGAAGATAATATACAGGCATTTAAAGGGACGTTAAGAAAACTTGACTTCATCTTCAGTGAAGGTGACGCGAAGAAACAACATGCAGTAAGAGAAACCGATGGTAGGGGGAATAATTGCAACCGACTGGCCTTTAATAATGCTTACAATGGCAATAATACCGTTGGGAAAGGTAATCGTTTTGAGAAGAGTAGTAATCGCCCTTGGGAGAATAATACACTACTGGCCATTAAAATTGCTACATCAAGAAGAAACGCAGACGATAAACGGGCATTCATTGTGCATATATATTATACTAGAACTGATATGTGATTACATTTTCACGCAGTTTGGGTGCATAGACCCTGAGAAATCAGTACCCGGAACAACCACCTCTGGCCGTAATAGCGCCCTTGATACGCCTGGGCATTGCGTCAAACAGAGCTTGAATGGCGTGTACAGGTACAGCTGCCCATACAGCTTCAACACGATACCACAGTTCATCAAAAGTAGTGACTGGTGTATTGTGACGAGAGAGTTGCTCGCCCACCATTGACCAGACGTTTTCAATTAGTCAGAGATCTGGAGAATGTGTTGGCCAGGGCAGCAGTCGAACATTTTCTGTATAAAGAAAGGCCTGTACAGGACCTGCAACATGCGGTCGTCATTATCCTGCTGAAATGTAGGGTTTCGCAGGGATCGAATGAACGGTAGAGCCACGGGTCGTAACACATCTGAAATCTAACGTCCACTGTTCAAAGTGCCGTCAATGCGAACAAGAGGTGACCGCCACTTGTAACCAATGGCACCCCATACCATCACGCCGGGTGATACGCCAGTATGGCGATGACGAATACACTCTTCCAATGTGCATACACCGCGATGTCGCCAAACACGGATGCGACCATCACGATGCTGTAAACAGAACCTGGATTCATCCGAAAAAATGACGTTTTGCCATTCGTGCACCCAGGTTCGTCGTTGAGTACACCATCGCAAGCGCTCCTGTCTGTGATGCACCGTGAAGGGTAACCGCAGCCATGGTCTCCGAGCTGATAGCCCATGCTGCTGCAAACGTCGTCGAAGTGTTCGTTCAGATGGTTGTTGTCTTGCAAACGTTCCCATTTGTTGACTCAGGGATCGAGACGTGGCTGCACGATCCGTTACAGCCATGCGGATAAGAAGCCTGTCGTCTCGACTGCTAGTGATACGAGGACGTTGGGATCCAGCACGGCGTTCTGTATTACCATCCTGCAGCCACCGATTCCATTTTCTGCTAACAGTCATTGGATTTCGGCCAACGCGAGCAGCAATGCCACTATACGAGAAACCGCAATCGCGATAGGCTACAATCCGACCTTTATCAAAGTCGGAAGCGTGATGATACGCATTTCTCCTCCTTACACGAGGCATCACAACAACGTTTCACCAGTCAACGGCGGTCAAGTGCTGTTTGTGTATGAGAAATCGGTTGGAAACTTTCCTCATGTCAGCACGTTGTAGGTGTCGCCACCGGCGCCAACCTTGTGTGGATGCTCTGAAAAGCTAATCATTTGCATATTACAGCACCTTCTTCCTGACTGTTAAATTTTGCGTCTGCAGCACGTCATCTTCGTGGTGTAGCAGTTTTAATGGCCAATAGTGTAGCTATGGTTTTGGCAACTCACAGAGGTTAAACAATAATAATGGTTTTGGTGAGCTGCAGAATTACGATAATGGCTTTGGTTCCAGAAATTATGGTGGTAACTATAAATCGCGATATGCTCATCATGCAAACGAAGCAGGAAGGTTTAGAGGTTTTCCACCACAAAACCCGAATTATTCGGGTGGAACTAGAATGTCTAGAATGCAGGATAGTTGGGAGAATCAGACTTCAGCAGGACAACACATGCGAGGTGACGCGGTACAGGAAGTCGAGATGAGGCCACCAAACCCTGGTAAAAAACAAAGTTGACGAGATGAACGGTGCGAAGACCAGTCACAGGAGATTCAATCGCCGAATGTAGTTTATATTATAATTAAATGTGTAAATAGACTTACCTTTGATCAACAAGATTCTGAAGTTGGTTTAGGGGGCTATCAGATACAAATACCAGCATGTTGGGAGACAATTGACTGGGAATCGTCCGATGATGAGGAACAACAGTTGTCAACAATTAATGTATGCAGCTGTACAAAAACTGATGATGACCAAATTGTGGGCCGGCCGTTGTGGCCGAGCGGCTCTAGGCGCTTCAGTCTGGACCCGCGAGACCGCTACAGTCGCAGGTTCGAATCCTGTCTCAGTCAACAGACGAGGTCGGCCTGTATGCTTTTGTGCTTTACGTGTACGTTCACGTTTCCAGTTCACTATCACATCGGAAACAGTGGATCTAGGGGTTTTAGGAGTGCGGAAATCTCGTGTGCAGACGTATGACACAAGTGACACCCAGTCACCTGACCACGTTCGAGGTCCGTGAGTTCCGCGGAGCCGGCCGGTGTGGTCGAGCAAATCTAGACGTATCAGCATGTACCGCGCGACCGCTACGGTCGCAGGTTCGAGTGCTGCCTCAGGGACGGATGTGTGTGATGTCCTTAGGTTAGTTAGGTTTAAATAGTTCTAAGTTCTAGGGACTGATGACCTCAGATGTTAAGTCCCATAGTGCTCAGAGTCATTTGAACCATTTGAACCAAGTTGTAAAGGAAGTAGTTAATTTATACGATACCGAGAGAGAAATGGTATGCTAAGAGGATAATGCACCATTGGCAACACTAGTACTGATACACAAGTCCGAGGATGTTTGTAAGACAGGTACTTGCCCGGAAAATAGTAAAATTTCCACTAGCACCTAGGTTACAACATCAACATCTAGTAACACTGGCACTGAGCAATTTGAAGGCTGCGGCGTTAAATAGAAAGAACCGGACGGACAAAACGACAACCTCACGAGTATTTTCATTTGGACAGAAACTACTTGTGAAATTCCACTATCTCTCTAGCAAGAGAAAACATCAAAGCCATAAATTCTTTTTGGTATATAAAGGGCCTGTGGAAGTAAGTAACGTGGTTCATGATAATGCACTCGAATTGATTAACCCAAAAACAGGAAAATCATTGGGCTTTCACCATTTGAGTCACTTGGAAGTGTATAGATGGTAAAACAGTAAATATTAGCTCCACAAGAAAAATTAGATTTATCAAATATCCAGATTCCAATGAGAGCAAGAGTATAGAAGTCAAAGACTACGGAAGCCAAGGAAATGCATACGAATAAAATTTTTTTATGTCGCTAAAATAAATTGGTTAACCTTCTTAGCATATCAAAAGGATAGTTATGAAGGAAGACAATAAAGCAACAATTAAAGTAACAATTCTGCAGAAGAAATGTGTTATAAGGAAGGAATAGACTAAAAAGAGAAAGATAGAAATTAGCATGCGGATAGTTTGACGAAATAGTAGTAGATTCTCTGTTAAAATGTAATGTAAAATAGAAAGAAGTTGATTTTTTTGCGGACGAAGCGAAGCCAAGAAATTAATTATGTGTGTAAAAAATTATGTAAGGAAGAAATATTAATTTGTGGATTGATCCTTCACGGATGGTGAACACTTAGTTGAGGAGGTATTTTTGGAAAAAATGAGAAGCATTTGGAATTTGTGGAAGTTGCCCCGAGTTGATATTAAATGTAGATGTGAGGAAAAGATTGTTAGGAGATAAGAATTAAGAGACAGAATTGAATTAATAGGGAAAGCCAGAAAAATGTTATTTCTTGGAAGGATGTAGACAGAGGAATGTGAGTTTAACACACGGATGATTTCAGTAAGGAAGGAGAAAGTAACATAAAACATTACTGTTTAGAAGAAGGAGATAGAGATAACTACAACTAATGAAAGTACAAGCTCTAGAACAATGGAACTGAACAGTGGAGAAAGTGTTAAAAAGGAAACAAGAAATACAGATATATTGTATTTTGAAGTTGTGTTACAGCTTATGCCGAAAAGAAGAGATTCCAGAGGAAAAGACGCTGGAGTCGGAATCGAGGTGCGATGTTTTTATGATAATATGATGTACCTGTAGATACAATAAAAGAAAACAAAACACTAATACACTAACCTTCATCAACATCAATTTTCCTCCTAGTATTCATCGTGATGAAGATAAAGAAATCATTACCTTTATACTAATTGTGCAAAAAAGGGGAAAGAAAATGTACGTGCAGTATGGAAGAAAAGATGTTAATCTGTTAAAATAGATGTATAGTTATGAAGAGTACAATAAGGAGAATCTTATATATAGTTCAAATACGGAATTTTTGTAGTCTCTTAGTAGTATAGTGTTTGTAAAGCTTTTAATGTATCTTAAGGGAGAAAGGGTTGCGATAAGATAGGTGGTAATGGTATGAAATTTAGAGAAATTTGGAGATGGAAGATGGACAAAACGGTGCACAATGTTGTATTACATACGATGTCATCAAGAACGATGCATCATCGTTGCGGTCAGATCGACAGCAGAACTGAGTAAAGCGGTTATGTTAAAATGTTCAAATGTGTGTGAAATCTTATGGGACTTAACTGCTAAGGTCATCAGTCCCTAAACTCATCTTACACACTACTTAAGTTCAATTATCGTAAGGACAAACACACATGCCTAAGTGAGGACTCGAACCTCCGCCTGGACCAGCCGCACAGTCCATGACTGCAGCGCCTCTGACCGCTCGGCTTATCCCGCGCGGCAGTAAAGCGGTTAGGCACGAGAAGAAGGAACAGTGAGTGTGGGTGCCTGGTACTTCAGCTTTCGAGATGACGAACGGAAATGCTTTGGTGGAAGCAACAGTCCAAGAGTATGAGGATCTACGACGAATCCTGGATACAGTCAGCATGTGCCATGGCGCGATCTTTATTCATGTGAAAGTCACATGAGATCTTCATAACAACTGTTTTGCTAAAGTGATAGATAGTTAGCACTTCTATCGCAAACTGTTTAGAGCAGCATAAGGAAATATGATGGATGTCCACCAAACCGGAATGGAGGTGGACGTGTTACCTCCAGGACGAACGAATGTTTTAATTCACCAGAAGAAGAACAGGCGCATTTCTGTAATCCAAGATACAGAATGGCTGAAACTATCGTCATACCATACGGAATCCGACAACTGCGGAACATTCCCTGAACACTCATGGGAGTAAGCAAGAGAACGATGGAAGGCTGTCCAATTTACCCTGATGAACAATCTGATACAATAAAGGATACACAACGATTTGAAAAAAAAAATGCCATAAGAATGTAGTATACAATAGCGAGGTTAACCAGGTCTTAAATTCCAATTCCCAGTCCAGAGAAGAACGAATTCACAAGTGAGAAGATAACAAGATGCAGCAAGAATAGAAGATTCTGCACAGAAAAGTAGGAAGAAAGAAGACGTGGACCAGAAGAAATCAAGAAACTTTTCTAAATCCCTTCCTATACAAGACCTTTATTGCATCCACCTACCAACAAAAAAATGCGTTTTTAAATATAAGTGTATTCCTATTTTATGGTGGCAAAAATTATTAAAAGAGTAGATTTATCGTTGTGTTGTGTGTGGTTGTTGACAGGTCCACTAGAGGCTGTCTTAGAGCCTCATCGCAAATTAATTCACTTGTGTAGAATAGTGAAGTGATGCACCATGGTAGTTATTTTAATTAATGGAGCCTGACTGTCAGTACTGATCTGGGTCTGGTCGCACTGTCTTACTTGGCTGGTTCTGCACAGCACCCCTAGGGCCAGTTGTGCTACGCCTGCCGATGTTCGACCTTTATTGTGCGGCCACGTCCAGATATACTTACATTTATCGGCATCTGTAGCTGATTTTGTGATTCTGTGGCCGTACTGGGGAAACTTTGTTGCAGCCTCTCTGACATTGTATTTGGGCAGAGTAGTTATGAGCTTGGCCAACTCTAAGTCTTTTTTAAAATAGAGTAAGTTTTAAAAGTTATGTTGTTAAAGCTTTATCTTCGCTCTTCTTGCAATTTAAGTTGTTTGATTGATAAAATTAAGCTCTGGCACTTAAGGTGCGTGCCGCCCTTGAGGTCTTGATGAATTAACGTGTACATACATAAAAAAAAGTTTTGCATCACTCCGGTTCCCAGAACTCTTTAAGATAGACGTTGACTGCGGATATTGTATCACACAGTCCCTTTGAATGTACAGAGATGTCACTAAACCTGCCAAAAGACGTAAACAACCACAAATAAACAACCATGCATGAGCAGCGCCTATTAGATGGAGAGCGTCCGACAGCTGATCAGTTTCAGTCCTTCCACAAGGAAGGAGGTACAAGACTCGTGTTGTCTGTAGTTCAAGAACGCATAGACGGTCAGTACGGCGATTCGATCGCGTCTGCATTGTTACTTTGTGCCAGGAAGGGCTCTCAACAACGGTAGTGTCCAGGCGTCTCGGAGTGAACCAAAGCGATGTTGTTCGGACATGGAGGAGATACAGAGAGACAGGAACTGTCTATAACGTGACTCGCTCAGTTCGCCCAAGGGCTACTACTGGAGTGGATGACCACTACCTACGGATTATGACTCAGAGTAACCCTGACAGCAACGCCACCATGTTGAATAAATCATTTCGTGCACGCACAGGACGTCGTGTTGCGACTCAAACTGTGCGCAATAGGCTGTATGATGCGGAACTTCACCCCCGACGTCCGTGGACAGATCCATCATTGCAACCACGACACCATGCAGCGTGGTACAGATAAGCCCAACAATATGCCGAATGGACCGTTCAGTATTGGCATCACTTTCTCTTTACAGATGAGTGTCGCATATGCCTTCAACCAGACAATCGTCGGAGGCGTGTTTGGAGGCAACCAGGCCAGGCTGATCGCCTTAGCATGTTCTCAAGACAAGAACCCCATCGAACATGCCTGAAACGCTACGGTCGCAGGTTCGAATCCTGCCTCGGGCATGGATGTGTTTGATGTCGTTATGCTAATTAGGTTTAAGTAGTTCTAAGTTCTAGGGGACTGCTGACCTCAGCAGTTAAGTCCCATAGTGCTCAGAGCCATTTGAACATGCCAGGGTAGATTGAAAAGGTGGTTTTTTCATTTTTTTCTTTTTCTTTTTTTTTTAGACACACGACCCACCAACCACTCTGATGGATCTACGCCGAATTGTCCTTGAGGAGTGGGACAATCTGGACCAACAGTGCCTTAATGAACTTGTGGATAGTATGCCACGACAAATACAGGCATGCATCAATGCAAGAGGACGTGGTATTGGGTACTAGAGGTACGGGTGTGTACAGCAATCTGGGCCACCACTTCTGAATGTCTCGCTGTATGGTGGTACAACATGCAACGTGTGGTTTTCATGAATAATAAAAAGGGCGGAAATGATTTTTGGTTGATCTCTATTCCAATTTTCAGTACAGGTTCCGGAACTCTCGGAACCGAGGTGAGACTAAACTTTTTTTGATGTGTTTAGTATTGACAAGTTGTTGGGTTCAAAACTGATTGAATAATATTTATCTGTTTATTGTATTTTTAGGCCTTATTTTTATGTTAAAGGAATTTTAAGTTTTGCTGTTGTTGTCTGCTTGACTGGCGCCACATATTTAGTCTTTGCTAAGTCACTTTCTGGTCGAAAGTAGTAATGGAGGTGATAGTTTCAGGGGTCCTGTCAAAGCGTGTTGCAGCTGCGGCCGGGGTCAAGTCTCACCAGTCGGTCCTGCGGGTTGCCTCCTAAGATGCGACCGAAATTCAGAATTTCGCCAACAGAACAATGAGGTCGCCTTCCATCTTTTCATCGTCCAGCGGGTGCCGGCCATCCTGGAGAGCTTTAGCTTTTTGTTCTTTGAACTGTTTAAGGAAGTAAAAAGATTTCATTCCATTCAGCCTCGACAACTAACCTCCAGTCATCCACTTCCATCAAATTGGGTTCACAGGGCTCGTATTGTTTTTGCTGCTTTCTGGAATTTATTTTGCTAAGGTATCACACTGTGACATTTGTTTAATGGGGTGTTTTGTTTAAATATCACCTGCGCTAGTTGTTCCGTCATATGGTCACATACATATCAGAATGGATGTGTCGATGTTTCGGGAAAATGATAGTATTGGGATGTGGCTGTGTTTACAGTAAATAACATGTCATTATTTGAAGATAATTCAGCAACATACTGTATGTCACTGTGTCTAATACCATAAATTATACTTTCTACCGCAGAATATGCCTCGCATCATTTTATTATTGTAATTCTGTTGCATTCTCTAATTTCGAAGAGTCCTAACACCTCCCTCCCCCCCCCCCCCCCATCTCTCTCTCTCTCTCTCTCTCTCTCTCTGTCTCTGTCTCTCTCTCTCTCTCTCGAGTGAGCTATGTCTATATATACCTTTTTAATGAATGGTTGGGGAGATATAATAATAGTTTTGTAGGAGATACTATTGTTATTATTATTTGCTTACACTACCACAGATTTATAATCATTCTGAAACATTAAATTTCTTTTATTGCTCGACAACAATGTCCATTGCTATAAATTGAATAATTTAGCAAATCTCACATGGGGCGTGCACACCACATCTGTTCCAGTACTTTCACAGTAGGCTCTCCAGTCAATGCTTTGTGTTATCGACATGCATTTTCGATCGGAGTGCAGGAAGCGAGGGGCACCATTTGCTCACGATACTATGCGCATGATATTTGTGGCATCAAGTTTCAACCCTCATCATTTTCTCCGAGCCCTTCACATAAACACGTCACTGGTGGAATAACTGCACATACAACATTTAACAGAGTCTCTAATGGCACACTGGCGTAGCCCATTCTGTGATTGTGGTGGTGTTTTACTAACCATTCTGGGGAGGTTCCATATAACACATAGTAAGGCGTTGTCCACTGTAGAGTGAGATTACCAGACACAGCCATACTACTCTGAGTACGCAAGTTACTTCAGATTTAATAAATCGTCTATGGTGTGGAATACTTGGCAGTCAAAGAAGAATTCATACACACTTCTCGAAAACACAGCAATGAACAATCTCATACAATATCAAACTCTCTTCCCATTTATGGGGAATGTATACCTTGAGTGGGATCTCTACCTCCTGCACACTAAACTGTGGACTGACTACCTACTTCCAAATGCGTTCGAAATATTTTTCCTCTTATTTAGGCTGATCTCTGCAGCTGTTGATGCTTAGAATAGCGATGCTCAGGCAGTTGAACGTATATTCATAAGAAGGAGGGGAGGGAAAATTGATTCCTATTGGTCCCGGGAGGCGTGACCTTGTTATCTGTTCTTGTATAGCCACTGTTGTTTGGTGATAATTCTCAATAGCCCAAGAGCTGGAGGCGGCGGCAGAGGCTCATCACAGTGTTATCACTCAATTACCCAAGATGTGGAGGAGTGGGTGGGGCGGTACTCAGAAGTCCTACAAGCGGCATTTTAAATAGTTTACCCTTAAATCCAGAACTGTCGCTGCATGTCAACGATGAGTGTCCCTTTGAATCCCTTGATCTAGATAAGCGCCCCTTTAAATCACTTCCCTTTAAATTAATTCCCTTTAAATCGTGTCTCTTTAAATCTAGCACACGTCCTGCTACATTACTTACATGTCCCCGTGATGACCTAACGATATGGTCAACACCGATTGTACCGAGCATAGGGTTATCCAGATTGTATGGTGGATCAGCAGAAATGTGTCACTTGATGGGATGAATCACGTTCCCGTTACACCAAGTGATGGTGTTGTCCGGATACGCCATCATCTAGGAGAATGGCTGCATGAAAAACACACGACGCCACAGACACAGGCCAGTATGTGCTGTACTGTGCTATGAGGGACATTCACCTGGGCTTCCGTGATACCTTAGGCTACAATCGAAGGCACTATGATAGCTACGGACTACGTGAACATTATTGCCACGACATCTTCCAGGAAGATAACTGGCCATCACAACTCCAGAATCGTGCTTATGTGCTTCGAAGAGCATGGCTGTGCTCACGGTGATTACGTGGGCACCCAATTCGCCTAATGTGAATTCGATGGAACACATCTGCGTTGCCGTTGGGTGTCAGCAAGGCACTTACAAACCACGAGCCCGTAACATACGGGCATTGCATCACCTCTGCGTAGACATCTGTTGCCACACACCTCCAAAAATATAGCAAAAGTTTGTCGAAACTATGGCATGCAGAATCAATGCTGTACTGTGTTGCAAGGGTGGACGCTATTAAGCGTGTGGTCATAACGCCTTGGTTTAGTCGTGTACAGTTCAGAGCTGTGTAGCACTAAGTGCCATGTTAATACCACATGAAAGAGCGAACTAACTCCACACCTATATGTTTCAACTGCAGATAATATTGTCTGAATGTGCTACAAGGTTTGAGAAGGCGGTTGCTACAAGATAACAGCAGTGTGTAGCGTGCGTAATGCACATGACGAGACGCGGCTCGCACGAGAGGCGGGCCCCGCTTGCGTCATTCGCCGTTGCATCATTTATTGCGGCTCCAGCGCGCGCATCGATTGGCAGCGCGCCGCACTCATTCCAGCATCTCTCTTTATCCAGCACGCCATTTCCGGCTTTTCTCCTCATGGCTCCAGCGAAACAAATATCAGGGGAACATACGAGTCTCGTTACTAGGTACTCACATTGCCTTGTCTAATTTATACGTCATTGCGTTGTAATAAATAGCCATTTACGGAAAGGTGGGTGTGTACAAGGTTCAACCGAAAAGAAACGAGTCTGCTCGAATTCCTAAGGAACTATTCGTAGATTTAGAGAAAGCATTCGACAGTGTTGACTCGAATACACTCTTTGACATTTTGCAAGTATCAGGGATGAAATGTTTGTCGCGAATAGTTGCTATGTACAACTTATACGGCAATCAGGCCAGGTACGGTTCAAAAGAGGGGCTGGCATGGGATGAGAATCATACCCTCCCCGCTCTTTCCTTCCTCCTCGCCAAAGCAAATCAATCAACAACTTATTGTAATTGTACTGTGGTAAATTATTTTTATTTCGTTTCAGGCCAAGGATTATATATATTCCTCTTTCCCTTCATCATTCTTCAAAACTCTTTCCTATTCTTAGAATGAGTTCTTTTTTTCCTGTTGCTTTGTAACTGTTTTATCTTCCTAAAAACCTTTGAATTTCTTAACTTCTGATCTGAATTTGTCTCTAATGAGTCCTCCCCTGCGTTGCATTCCCATCTACATTTTTTCCTATTTTTCAAGAATATGTTGATCTCCAATGTTAATCTGTCTTCGTTTTCTCTAGATGTCCCAGGAGTGTAACACGTCTTTTCCAGGTCTCACCTGTCATTTTATTTGGTCTCAAAAGTCAGTTCCTATTTTTGCTCTCGATTACACCTAATATATTTCGCAAATACTTCTTTCTCTCTTTATTAATAATGTTATGCCATTTTGCATCTAGATAAAAGTAATTTACAACTGTATTATAATGCCTAAATTTCACATCCTTAGAAAACCATATTTCACTGCCCAGATTTCTCGCTTTCGAGTATGCTCTTTTAATGTTTGCAGTTATCATTGTAACTGCTTCTTCTTCACTTTTTATGTTTATATTTTTACCCAGATATTTAAAGTTATCTATTTCTTTATGTTTCAGATTTCTTAAATCTTATCCATCTGTGGCACGTTCAATGTGAGAATGACATTTGAGGGGGGTGGGGGGGGGTGAGGGAGGGGGAATGGAGGGGGAGGGGCACTAAGGGGCTGTGGTCACACCGAGATTGGACTGTTTTAAGCGACTGAACTAGATTACTGGTATAAGAGTCAAGGACATGAGAGGAAGAGAGTGTCGAGAAGGGAGTGAAGGAGAATTTTATGGCCTATACCCCACATTATTCAACATGTACACTGAACAACCAGTAAAGGAAACTGAAAGGGAATTTGGAAACGGAATCAAAGTTGAGAGAGGAGAAGTAAAATCTTTATAGTTTACATCATGTGACACTGACATTATGACGGAGACGGCAAAGAGCTTGGAGGATCAATTGAGAGAAATGGGTTGCACCCTCAATAAAAAAAGGAAAGAAACACAGTTAAGTTAAGAAGAGAATAGAAGCTTTTTGAATGTACGCTGAAGAATACAAACAGCAGGAGGCTGAGCACCGCAGTACTACGCCGCACAATCCACTGAAAGAACTCAGTCTGTTTTCAGACTCATTTGTCCCAATCACTTGCACACATTGTCTATGATAGAAGTGTGGGTGCTGATCAAGGAGTATTCGCCACACTCTGTTCTTCGGAACGATCATTTAACCTCCAAGTTAACGAATCTTTATTGATGATAGTTATCCGCCACGACCTAATTCTTTGTAGGGAAATTTAGGCAGCTTACTTTGGTTTGATAAATTCATTTTCTTCTGTTTCTGTCTACGGCATATATTTTTAAATTTAGGATGGGTTCTGTTTTGAAACTTTTCTATACATTTGCTCGGATTTTCGGTCGTTAAAACTTCATGAACCACACAGTAAATGTCTGCAAGTTCCAGTAACGAATAATGCTTCGTCTTCGACAACCAGTCATTAACTCTAAAGATTGGTAAACTCCAGCGTTTACCCGTCATAGACAAGCATGTATTGGTTTTCAAGGTAGCACCATCAACATTGTTGGTTATGAGACGTAAACAGCCTAAAAACGCGAGCCTCACACTGATTGCCCTTCAAGCCGTCGTTCATTTTGTAATACTAATTTCCTTTGTACTCAGTTTACGAGTACACGCGTAGAATCGCTGTTTGCTGTTCGGAGGACGGGGGGCTCTTGCTGCTCGTTTCCTATTTGAGCTATGAACATGGGATAGAAACTTTTTTCGTTTAATCCGGACAAGCATCCATTTGTACAGCCATTCGAACATTCGTCTTACTGAAGCTACGTTGCAGTGCTATAAGCAGGATTTGAACGAAGAACCAGAGCTGCACCCAGGCAAATTGTGATAATCGATTACATCTACATACATACTCCGCAATCCACCATACGGTGCGTGGCGGAGGGTACCTCGTACCACTACTAGCATCTTCTCTCCCTGTTCCACTCCCAAACAGAACGAGGGAAAAGTGACTGCCTATATGCCTCTGTACGAGCCCTAATCTCTCTTATCTTATCTTTGTTGTCTTTCTGCGAAATGTAAGTTGGCCGCAGTAAAATTGTACTGCAGTCAGCCTCAAATGCTGGTTCTCTAAATTTCCTCAGTAGCGATTCACGAAAAGAACGCCTCCTTTCCTCTAGAGACTCCCATAAGTTTGCCGCAGTAAAATTGTACTGCAGTCAGCCTCAAATGCTGGTTCTCTAAATTTCCTCAGTAGCGATTCACGAAAAGAACGCCTCCTTTCCTCTAGAGACTCCCACCCGAGTTCCTGAAGCATTTCCGTAACACTCGCGTGATGTTCAAAGCTACCAGTAACAAATCTAGCAGCCCGCCTCTGAATTGCTTCTATGTCCTCCCTCAATCCGACCTCATAGGGATCCCAAACGCTCGAGCAGCACTCAAGAATAGGTCGTATTAGTGTTTTATAAGTGGTTTCCTTTACAGAGGAACCACATCTTCCCAAAATTCTACCAATGAACCGAAGACGACTATCCGCCTTCCCCACAACTGCCATTACATGCTTGTCCCACTTCATATCGCTCTGCAACGTTAGGCCCAAATATTTAATCGACGTGACTGTGTCAAGCGCTACGCTACTAATGGAGTATTCAAACATTACGCGATTCTTTTTCCTATTCATCTGCATTAATTTACATTTATCTATATTTAGAGTTAGCTGCCATTCTGTACACCAATCACAAATCCTGTCCAAGCCATCTTGTATCCTCCTACAGTCACTCAACGACGACACCTTCGCATACACCACAGCATCATCAGCAAACAGCCGCACATTGCTATCGACCATATCCAAAAGATCATTTATGTGGATGGAAAACAACAGCGGACCTACCACACTTCCCTGGGTCACTCCAGATGATACCCTCACCTCCGATGAACACTCATCATCGAGGACAACGTACTCCTTTTGCAAAAATTGTAATTGGGCTAAAATTAATTCTCAGGTAATGGCGCTATTTGTATGCGCACCGTTCGGAGTTTACGTGCAAACACACTCTTCCTCGTTCTGATTCCACGCGCAAAAATAGTCAGTCTTAAATAACGCCGAAGAGGAGTGAAACTGATGGGTTCAAATTTGGTCCACCGGTATATCAGGCCTTTATCTACGTTTTAACAGTTTGAAAAATCTTGCTTCGTTTGATTTTACACGCAAAAGACACGTTTTCCTGGGAGTTTTTTGAAGCGCGCCGCTTCTATACTTTAAATTTGTACGAATCGGTTCGAACTTTGCACGAAGATAGATAAATGCATAAAGATAAAAAAGAAATTTTTTATCGAGTAATTTTCATTTATTGCTGAGATATGACGGTTTAAATTCGAGCTAAATGTATCACGTAAAATTCGTTCTTACGTGAATTGAATGCACCGAAACAGTTTAAAGTAAATCATACATATAAAAAAAAACGTTTTCTTACGATAAAATTGAAAATCGCTTTAAAAAATCTAGCTTCGTTCGGATTTTTCGTGCAAAAAAACATGATTTATGTGTGGTTATTAGTCGCGCTATTTCTATGTTTCAGGCTTGTGCGAATAAGTTCAAATTGTGTAAGAAGGTAGATAAATGCATCGAATTAATGGTCATCCTGTTTTTTTGCGAAATGTTTATCCGCTGCCACTATACAGCAGTATAAAGTTGCACAAAAATGCGCGTAAAATCCAGTTTACGGGAAACAGCACGGGTGCTGAGACGCTTTATTGTGATACAGATGATAATAAAAAAATATATTCTTAAGTAATTATAAGAAACGTTTGCAGAATTCTTTCATCGTTCGAGTTTTACATGCGAAAAATGATGCGTTTACACTTGAAAGTGTGTTTTGTTGAAATGCGCTCCATTTTAAGTGCTGCATTTGGCTATAATTAAAAAACTCGTTATTACAGTTGATTATCGTTTCGTTGTTAACATGTTAAATATTTTATTCGCCAGTCGCTTAAAATAATCGAAAAATATTTGGGCACGCTAAACAATGCATGTACCAAACCAGAATTACCCCAGCTCTGTACAGAATAATACGCTCTTTGATCGAGTATTTAAAGCTTTATCGATGACAACGCAGAAAATTAAACTAACCCGAAAACTGCTATAAAATTAATTATCAGAGAAAAGTCACCTTACTTCTAACGAACAGAAACTGTTTTACTGCATTTTCTTAAAAAAAACTATTCTGCTATCATGTAGAAAATTTATTTTTGAAAAAAAAAAACCATTTTAAGTTGGTCAGTTTTCGAATAAGATTCAAAAGTTGATAGTATTGTGTTGTGCTTACATTGCTTCCAGTTGTTCTGGTAATTTCAGCCAATCGTACTCATATTTTATTCGGAATGGTTGTTGCAAACATTTCGAGCCAAAATTATTCATGTGAGTTTTTCCAGTGGCGTTTTCTTAATAACAACAAAATATATGCTTTTCAGTAGGTTGTTATTTGTTACTTGTATCGTTCAGCGTTCATGTAGTGGATGATTCATTACTCAGTTTTGTTTCAGATGCAACATTTTATTTACAACATCATTCGGGAAACATTAAAATATTTCGAAATGTTACCTTCGCTCAGCTGGTAGATAAGTTATATTTAACTACAGACCTGTAGGATTCCTAATAAGTTGGGTATATTTTGGTCTATCAGTTAACGGATTGACAGGATGAATCCTCAATTACTAAAATGATCAAGTGAATTGTCAATTAATCAAGTTAATGATATTGCCAGATGGTTCTTCTTGTGTCTAGGATTCTTTTTCCTGCTGGTCGTCCAGTTAGTGGATTTCTAAGAGCCAGCGTACCATAGCGCATTGTTGCACACACTTCATGATTCATTACAAAGATATTTTCACATTTTATAATGTCCGATAGTAACATCGTCTTTGTATTATTTCTTACTATTCCATTGCGTGACTGCTCAAACTATTCATGTGAGTTACTTTGCAACCAGTTTTAAGTAACACAATAATGTACAGTCTCATGCTGCTGTTAAATTAGGCGAAACATTTTTGCAGTCCTATTTTAACAGCAGTATGTGGACTAGGAGAGAACGGCAAAATTTTCTAAGTTTCGAAGTGACTACTTCACATGAACCATATGAGCACGATTTTTTTTGTGTAAATATTCTACATTTTTGTTCTCATCGTAATTTTATCTACGTAATATGGTTGTATTGTAAACTTATCTACAAACTTTTTTCATACATTATTATCATAAACTTCCCACAGTACTCAATATTTCATTCGGTATTGTATTTATGAGTATGTTTAATGTTACTTTTTACACTGTATTAAGTACTTATGGATTTTTTCAATATGTTTGCAAATACAATCTCATATGTATACGAATAAAAGTCTGTTGAACATGAAAAGAAAAATGAAAAGAAACAATAAAAAAATCAAACAAAATTGAAAATAAAACAAAATTAAATATCAAATAAAGTGACAGAGTAATAAAAGTATGAACAGTTAAAAAGGTAAAAAAATCTGTTGAAGGCATGTGAACTTGACGTGGTTGTGAGGCTCGTGAACTCTGAGGACACAGTGGACTATAATGGACAGGTTCAAATATACCAGGCACGTAACCATAGAGGAGCCAGACTAAGGACGTCCAACTCAAGCAACATTGCTCGAAATACAATGAAAAACCTGTATCGTATGAGACGTCGGCCGAGAGAAGAAAAATCTACATCGATTGGGGAACTATAGCGGCCTACTGCCAAAATTACGGTAGAGTAAAAGCTGGGAACCAGAATGAAAGATGCTCATATAGTAGCAGAAGAAAGGCGAATATGCCCTGGGTGGTGTCAAGGACATATATAAAAAAAGGAACTGGCTTTCAACTAATCTGGCAGCCGCATAGACATTTGAATCAGAACACCTTTAGAAATACGCGGTTTTTTACGAGTAAATACTACTTCCCCAACTCCAAGGTGTTGGCACACGTGCCTCTTGCAATTTAAAGGCTAAAGTCCCCTGCTTTTTGCACATCAGACAGAAGAACCGCCGGCCGTAGTAAACAATATACACTGAAGCGCCAAAGAAAGTAGTATAGGCATGCGTTTTCAAATACAGATATATGTAAACAGGAAGAACACGGCGCTGTGGTCAGCAACGCCTATATAAGACAAGTGTCTGGCACAGTTGTTAGATCGGTTGCTGCTGCTACAGTGGAAGGTTATCAAGATTTCAGTGAGTTTGAGCGTGGTGTTACAATTGGCGCACGAGCTATGGAATACAGCATCTCAGAGGTAGCCATGAAGTGGGGATTTTCTGGTACGACCATTTCATGGGTGTACCGTGAATATCAGGAGTCCGGTAAAACATCAATTCTCCGACAGCGCTGCGGCCGGAAAAAGATCCTCCAAGAACGGGACCAGCGACGACTGAAGAGAATCGTCCACCGTGACAGAAGTGCAACCCTTCCGCAAATTGCTACAGATTTCAATGCTCGGCTTTCAACAAGTGTCAGAGTGCGAACCATTGAACGAAACATCATCGATATGGGCTTTCGGAGCCCAAGTCCTACTCGCGTACCCTTGATGACTGCACGACACAGAGCCTTACAACTCGCTTGAGCCCGTCAATACCGACATTGGACTGTTGATGACTGGACGAATCTCGTTTCAAATTGTATCGAGCGGATGGATGTGTACGGGTATGGAGACAAGTTCATGAATCCATGGACCTTGCGTGTCAGCAGAGTACTGTTCAAGCTGTTGGAGGCTCTGTAATGGTATGGGGCGTGTGTGGTTGGAGCGATGTGGGACCCCTGTACGTCTAGATACGATTCTCACAGGCGACACGTACGTAAGCATCCTGTCTGATCACCTGCATCAGTGATCATTGTGTATTCCGATGGACGTTTTCAATCCCAGCAGGACAATGCGACACCCCACACGTCCAGAATTCCTACAGAGTTGCTCCAGGAACACTCTTCTAAGTTTAAGCACTTCTGCTGGCAACCAAACTCCCCAGACAAAAAATGGTTCAAATGGCTCTGCGCACTATGGGACTCAACTGCTGAGGTCATTAGTCCCCTAGAACTTAGAACTAGTTAAACCTAACTAACCTAAGGACATCACAAACATCCATGCCCGAAGCAGGATTCGAACCTGCGACCGTAGCGGTCTTGCGGTTCCAGACTGCAGCGCCTTTAACCACACGGCCACTTCGACCGGCTCCCCAGACAGTAACATTATTGAGAGTGTCTGGGATGCCTTGCTGCATGCTATTCGGAAGAGATGTCCAACCCCTCGTACCCTTATGGATTTATGGACAACCCTGCAGGATTCATGGTGTCACTTCCCCCCGGCACTACTTCAGACATTACTCGAGTTCATGCTACGCCGTGTTGTGGCAATTCCGCGTGCTCGCGGCGGCCTTACACGATATTTGGCAGGTGTACCTATTTCTTAGGCTCTTCAGTATGTAATATCATTTGGCTGAAGAGCATACATGTAGTTGCTACAAATGTCTTTCTGGAGAGATAAAATTTATGAGTGTATATTTGTTCCGGAAGGGACCCTAAAACAATTTCTTCCCCAGACGCATAAAAAATGGCTCTAAACACTATGGGACTTAACATCTGAGGTCATCATTCTCCTAGACTTAGAACTACTTAAACCTAACTAACCTAAGAACATCACACACATCCGTGCTCGAGGCAGGATTTGAACCTGCGACCGTAGCAGCAGCGCGGTTCCAGACTGAAACGCCTAGAACCCCTCGGCCACAGGAGCCGGCAGACGCACCACCGGTTACATGTAAGGTGAGTGGCGTCAGAACAAACAGACACAAATATATGTGCTTTAGAGATTGGGATGCATGTATAATACGAAATATCCGAGACTGGGTGTGCATCTATATAGGAAGTAGCCCAATCTGGGGATGCGTGCACCCTATCCTTAAATGGCACGTTGTGTCATATTGCATGACATGGTAAATGCAATATTAGGTGACATGATGGCACGTTTCACGCTACACGACATGACGTCTTCTATCATGGTACTTTACTTGACACGATACGTTGTATTACATGGCAGGCGGACTAATACTAAGAAGTAAAGAAGTGCGAATATGTCAAGACGTTTTGATTTAAATGTCTCTGAAGCTGCCAGTAAAGTCCAAAAGCTTGTTCCCTTCTTTTACATGCATAACTCCCTTCAGAACATCTTCACCTTTTTTGTGCTTTGCTAGGAACATTTTTCGTTCAGGTTTAAGCCATGCTTCTCCAATAGGCCCCCTACAGGCACATCGGCTCCATTGTGTAGTAAGAAGGTGCTGTCAGAAATCATGGCCTCCTGTCATCAACGGGAAATGCAACTGACTTTGAAGCACTGACATGTGAAAGATCGATAGCACTTGATTTCACATTTGGCGTTCACGAGCGCTACACAGTTCTCCTATGTCCCGACACGCGTTGCCCTAGGCGCAGAGTTATCATGTACGCCGAACAAACCTCTACTCAAAGTACTCCTAAAGTGGCAATGTTCATTTTTGCGATTCTGCGTGAAAGCAATCATTCTGGAATTCTTAGCTATTTGACTGGGAACGTCACTTTAAGGAATTCTCTGGTGAACGTAATGAGGACTGGGGACAAGGAAGAGCTGAGCTCAAAGAGTAATTGATGGCAGTAATCATTTCTTGATTAAATACACTAGAGAGAAGCCGTTACCTTCAGACACCGTTGTCATGAGTAAAGTACACTAACAGCATGACACAATCAGTAACTTCACTGCGCGATACTGATGGTAATATTACTGATGAAAGTGCCACTAAAGCGGCGTTATTAAGCACAGTTTTCCGAAATTCATACACCAGAGAAGACGAAGTAAATATTCCAGAAAACTAATCAAGAAAAACTGCCAACATAAGTAACTTAGAAGTGTATGTTCTTTGTGTAGCAAAGCAGCTTAAATCACTCAATAAAGTCAAGTCTTCGGGACTAGATTGTGCACCAATTAGGATTCTTTCAGAGTGTGCCGACACAATAGCACCATACTTAAAAATCATATACAGCCGCTGGCTCAACGAAAGATCCGTAACTGAAGACTGGAAACTTGCACAGGTCACACCAATATTCAAGAAAGGAAATAGGAATAATCCATGGACTTAGACACATCACACTGACTTCGATCTGCAGTAGAATTTTCGAAAATGTACTGTGCTCGATCTGCACCTAAAGACTGGAAAGTTGCACAGAACTCATCAATACTCAAGAAAGCAAGGAGGAGTAATCCGATGAATTACAACCCATATTACAGACGTCAATTTGCAATAGGATTTTGCAAAATTTGCTGTTTTCGAGCATTATGCACCATCTCGAAAAAACGATGTCAAATACAACAAAGTCTTTATTCGCACAAAGTAATGAGAGCTCTCAACAGGGGATCTCAGATTGATTCCAAATTTCTCGATTTCCAGAAGGCGTTTGACAATGTTCCTCATAACGGACTTGTAATCAGATTGCCTGCCAATCCATTACCGTCTGGGTTGAGCGTCTGGATTCGTGATTTCCTGTCATCATCATCATCATCATTTAAGACTGATTATGCCTTTCAGCGTTCAGTCTAGAGCATAGTTCCCCTTATAAAATTCCTCCATGATCCCCTATTCAGTGCTAAATTGGTGCCTCTTCTGATGTAAAGCGTATTACTTCAAAATCATTCTTAACCGAATCCAGGTACCTTCTCCTTGGTCTACCCCGACTACTCCTACCCTCTACTGTCGAATCCATGGGTAACCTTGCTTCTGCCATGCGTGTAACATAACCCCACCATCTAAGCCTGTTCGCCCTGACTGCTACATCTATAGAGTTCGTTCCCAGTTTTTCTTTGATTTCCTCATTGTGCACACCCCCCTGCCATTGTTCCCATCTACTAGTACCTGCAATCATCCTAGCTACTTTCATATCCGTAACCTCAACCTTATTGATAAGGTAACCTGAATCCACCCAGCTTTCGCTCCCATACAACAAAGTTGGTCGAAAGATTGAACGGTGCACAGATAACTTAGTCTTGGCACTGACTTCCTTCTTGCAGAAGAAAGTAGATCGTAGCTGAGCGCTCACTGCATTAGCTTTGCTACACCTCGCTTCCAGTTCTTTCACTATATTGCCATCCTGTGAGAATATGCATCCTAAGTACTTGGAACCGTCCACCTGTTCTAACTTTGTTCCTCCTATTTGGCAATAAATCCGTTTATATCTCTTTCCCACTGACATTACTTTTGTTTTGGAGATGCTAACCTTCATACCATAGTCCTTACATTTCTGATCTAGCTCTGAAATATTACTTTGCAAACTTTCAATAGAATCTGCGATCACAACTAAGTCATCCGCATATGCGAGACTGCTTATTTTGTGTTCACCTATCTTAATCTCACCCGGCCAGTCTATTGTTTTCAACATACGATCCATAAATAATATGAACAACAGTGGAGACAGGTTGCAGCCTTGTCTTACCCCTGAAACAACTCTGAACCATGGACTCAATTTACCGTTAACTCTAACTGCTGCCTGACTATCTATGTAAAGACCTTTAATTGCTTGCAAAAGTTTGCCTCCTACTCCATAATCACGTAGAACAGACAATAACTTCCTCCTAGGAACCCGGTCATATGCCTTTTCTAGATCTATAAAACATAGATACAATTCCCTATTCCACTCGTAACACTTCTCCATTATTTGCCGTAAGTTAAAGATCTGGTCCTGACAACCTCTAAGAGGCCTAAACCCACACTGATTTTCATCCAGTTTGTCCTCAATTAATACTCGCACTTTCCTTTCAACAATACCTGAGAAGATTTTACCCACAACGCTGATCAAAGAGATGCCTCTGTAGTTGTTACAATCCTTTCTGTTTCCATGTTTAAAGATTGGTGTGATTACCGCTTTCGTCAAGTCTGATGGAACCTGTCCCGACTCCCACGTCATTTCAATTATCCTGTGTAGCCATTTAAGAGCTGACATTCCACTGTATTTGATGAGTTCCGACTTCATTTCATCCACTCCAGCCGCTTTACTGGCACTGCAATCTATTGACCATTTTCTCCACTTCCTCAAATGTGATCCGATTTCCATCATCATTCCTGTCCCATTGTACCTCGAAATCTGAAACATTACTGATCACATTTTCACCTACATTGAGCAACTCTTCAAAATATTCCCTCCATCTGCCCAAGGCATCAACAGGATTCACCAGCAGTTATCCTGACCTGTCCAAAATACTTGTCATTTCCTTCTTACCTCCCTTTCGAAGACTGCTAATTACACTCGAGAATGGATTTCCAGCAGTTTGACCCAAGGTCTCCAACCTGTTTCCAAAGTCTTCCCAAGATTTCTTCTTGGATTCTGCAATTATCTGTTTGGCTTTGTTTCTTTCTTCAACATAACTTTCTCTGTCTACCTGAGTTCTAGTATGTAGCCATTTTTGATGTGCCTTCTTTTTCCTTTTACAGTCTGCCTTGACTGTGTCATTCCACCAAGCTGTTTGCTTCATCCTACCTTTACACACTACTGTTCCAAGACATTCTTTGGCTACTTCTAGTATTGTGTCCCTGTACCTTATCCATTCCTTTTCCAGTGACTGCAATTGACTACATTCAACTAACTGGTACCTTTCTCAAATCACTGTTATGTACTTATGTCTGATTTCCTTATCCTGAAGTTTCTCCACTCTTATCCTCCTACACATGGACCTGACCTCCTGCACTTTCGGCCTCACAATGCCAATTTCACTGCAGATTAAATAGTGATCAGTGTCATCAAAGAATCCCCTGAATACAGGTGTGACCCTCACAGCCTTCCTGAATTCCTGATCTGTTATTATGTAGTCAATGATAGATCTGGTCCCCTGCCTTCCCAAGTATACCGGTGAATGTTCTTATGTTTAAAAAAGGAGTTTGTGATTACTAAGCCCATACTGGCACAGAAATCCAAGAGTTGTTTCCCGTTCCTGTTGACCTCCATATCCTCTCCAAATTTACCCATAACCTTTTCATACCCTTCTGTTCGATTTCCAATCCTGGCATTAAAATCACCAATGAGCAGAACACTGTCCTTGTCCTTATCTCTAACAACTACATTACTGAGTGCGTCATAAAAACTATCCATCTTATCTTGATCTGTCCCTTCACAATGCGAATATACTGACACAATCCTAATTTTCTTGCTAGACACTGCCAAATCTATCCATATCAGTCGTTCGTTTACGTACCTTATTGCAACTACGCTGGGTTCCATTTCTTTCCTGATGAAAAGCCCTACACCCCATTGTGCTATTCCTGCTTTGACTCCTGCCAGGTAGACCCTGTATTCTACCACTTTCTCTTCTTTCTCACCCCTTACCCGAATGTCACTAACAGTTAAAACGTCCAACCCCATCTTACTTGCAGCCTCTGCCAGCTCTACCTTCTTCCCAGAGTAGCCCCGAATTGATATTAATAGCTCCCCATCTCGTTACCATTCGTTTGCCGAGTCGTATCTTAGGAGACCCAGGTTTGTTAATTAGAGGTGGGACTCCGTCACCTCCAAAGGTCCGAGGCATTTTGCTCTGATTGTTGCCAGCATCATATTTATAGTACCAGGGAAGCAGGTTGCTAGCCTTACTTGCCCCGGGTCCCATTGAGTTTTACCCCTAACGGTTGAGGGACTAACCGGTGGATTTGGTAATCTTTGCCGTCTGAGCACAAAGGTGGCCACGACTCGGAATATGTCCGAGATGCCCAGCCTTATTCCAAAGTAACTGGTATCCCGACTGTCAGGATACCACTCAAACGTTGCCCGTGGTTCATGAACTAGGACATGATACCAGGAACCCACACCGTTTCCTGTCAAAAAGATCAAAATGCTAGTAATCGACGGAAAGCCATCGAGTAAACCAGAAGTTATATCTGGCATTCCCCAAGGAAGTGTTATAATTCTTCTGCTTTTCCAAATATATATAAACGATTTTCGAGACAGTCGGAGCAGCCTTCTTTGCAGATGACGCTGTCAGTTTCATTAGAAGATTAAAACCAATTGCAAAATGATTTAAACACGATATCTATACGGTGCGAAAAGTGTGTGGTTATCCATATGATTACTAAACGGAATCCGTTAAATTTAGATGAGAAGATGAATCACACAAACCTAATGGCTGCCAATTCAATTATATATGTAGGAATTATAACTACAAACAGCTGAAATAGATAATGTTGTGGGGAATGTGTGCTGTCCTGCCCACTCGTCTCTTATAGGGTGCCTAGGAAGCTGTTTCCTTGGATAGCTAGACAACATACTAGCAGATCATGTTAATGAAGTTTCTTACAGTAATTTAATTGACAATACTTGGCTCTGATTCACAGTGTAGTGTCGCAAGCAATTGGCGACATGCAAATAATCAATGTCCTTTGCTATATACATTTTCCATGCAAGTAATTGATGTGCCCTTCTAGTGCTCTCTTCTGGTCCGGGTCTACTAGTGCGCCTCTTCTAATGTCCTGCCGAGACTGGCAGGAGCGGCGCTTATATTCTCTTCTTGCAGAGGCCGCTCCTGTCGTGGTGCGGTCCTCGTCACCGTTCTGTTGCCTGACGACACCTCACAGCCTTCTCTGCGGTTACGTTCTTGCTTGCTTGTCGTTACGCCAGAACAGAAGGCACAGCAAAGACTGCGGTTTATTGGCATAACCTTTAGACTATGCAACAGTTATACTAAAGTGACTGACTACAGTACGCTTGTCCGCCCTTCGCTAGAGTACTGCTATGCAGTATGGAATCCGTATCAGGTAGAGTTGGTGGAAGACATCCAAAAAGCCTAAAGAACACCTCATTTCGTTTTATCGCAAAATAGGGGACAGTTTTTCACGAATATGATAAGTGAGTTTGGGTGGCAATCATAAAACAAAGGTGTTTCCCGTTGCTGCGAAATCTTTTCACGAAATGTTAATCACAAACTTTCTCCTTTGAATCTGAAAATATTTTATTGATGCCTGCCTAGTCAGGAACAAGCGGTCATCATACTAAAATAAGACAAATCAGAGCTCTTATGGAAAGATTTAAGCGTTCATTTTTCAAACGCCATTTCAAGAGTGGAATGGTAGAAGAATAGTCTGAAGATGGTTCGATGAGCCCTCTGCCAACCACTTAAGTGCGAACTCCAGATTTGTCACGTAGCCGGCCGCCGTGGACGAGCGGTTCTAGGCACTTCAGTCTGGAACCACGTGACTGCTACGGTCGCAGGTTCGAATCCTGCCTCGGGCATGGATGTGTGTGATGTCCTTAGGAAGGTTTAAATAGTTCTAAGTTCTAGGGGACTGATGACCTCAGATGTTAAGTCCCATAGTGCTGAGAGCCATTTAAATTTGAACGATTTTCTCATGTAGATGGAGAGGTCGCTACATGAGAGAATACGTTGCTGTATACATCATGCGTGAACCAGCAATAGACAGACTTCGCCGCCCGAGGTAGCCGAGCGCTTCTAGGCGCTGCAGTCTGGAACCACGTGGCCGCTACGCTCGCAGGTTCGAATCCTGCCTCAGGAATGGATGAATGTGATGTCCTTAGATTAGTTAGGTTTAAGTAGTTCTAAGTTGTAGGGGGCTGATGACCTCAGGAGTTAAGTCCCACAGTGCTCAGAGCCATTTGAACCATTTTTGAGACAGAGTTCGGCCCTCTCTACTACGCTCCTCCCCACCTCACTCCTTCCCGCTGCTCCTCTCCCTTTTCCACCACTTTCCTTAATTTTCCTCCTATTTTCACAATCTTCTCCTCTCCTCTTTGTTCACCACTTGACTTGCACTGCTCTGCCCTAAGATCGTTAACCTGCCAGAACTCTCTGTTCTACCCAAAAATCCCTGCTAGACCTGTTCTAAAATCCCTGCCCTCTCTGCACCGTTCTGTACTACTCTGCCCTATATGTCCTTCTGACCTCTGTCCCAAAGTCCCTGTTCTGACTGCCACGCTCTACCTTAAAATATCTGCCCTGCCACGCTATTAAAATTTTTATAATAAAATCTCTACCGTGCACTGTGCTCCCCTGTAATCCCTCCTGTAAGTCTCTGCCCTGCCATAAAATTTGAGCACTGAATTCTGAATACTACATGAAAATTCTTGCTCTCAATTACCTTCCCTTACCACTCCTACATTAAACTTCATTCCTGGGCTATAATCACTGCCGAAAATTCACTAACCTACCTTAAAATACCTGGCCAGATGTCCTCCCCCACTCATGTATTCCTACCGTAGTATCCCTGTTCTTCTTTCCTCTGTGCTGTCCTCCTTCAAAGGCTTTGCTCTGGCTTGCCCTATCATTTCATCTCCTACCTCATTCTCATCTATACTGTACTGTCTTGATATTTCCTTCCCTCCTCTTCCCTGTCCTGTCCTGTACTCTTACCTGTTCTGTCCTGTTGTGTCCTGCTCCGTTCTGTCATTTTATTTCCTGTCCTGCACTTTTCGGTTAGGCTCTGTCTTCCTGTGTCCTGCACTGTCCTGTGCTATCTTGTCTGGAACTTCCCTGTTGTGAAGTCCCTGCCTTGTTTTGTCCTACCCTAACTTGCCCATTACTGTCCTGCTTTACCCTGCTCTATCGAATGCAGTCCTGTCCAGCTCTATCATGCCCTGTCCTATCATGGCCTGTCTGGCCCTGTCCTGACCAGTCCTGCATTAACTGCGCTGTCTTGACCTCATGTTGAGATTCTTTCTAACCTCCCGGTCACTACCCTGTCCTGTCCTGTCCTGCACAGCCCTGACCTCTCTTGATTTGCGCTGCCTTGACTATCCAACCCTGTCCTGTCCTGTACTGCCCTGCCTTTTCACATGCTGCCCTGTCCTGTAGTGGTGTGCCGAGTCCCATACCGACCTGTCTTGTTCTCCTGTGCCCTGTCTTGACCTCTCTGTCTGGCATTGCCTGTCCTCGTTTCCTATGCCCTGCCCAGCGCTGGCCTGTCCTGTCCTTTCCTGCGCTATTCTGCCTGCCCTAATCTGTTATGTGCTGTTCTGCGCTGTCCTGCTTTCCTCTGTCTTAATTCTCTCTGGTATCTCCTGCTGTCCTGCTTGGTACTGCCTTGCCCTAGCTTGTTTGCCCTGACCTACCCTGCCTTGCCCTGATTCATCCAGTTCTTCACTAACCCACTCTACCCTACCATGTTAGTCCTTTCCTGGCTTGCTCTGCCCTGTGCTAACATGTTCTGTCCTGTCCAGCCCTTTCCTGTCTTGCCCTGCCCTGCCCTGAACCGACCACCATGCCTTTCATGCCCACCTAGCTTAGCCATTCCCTGTCTTGTCCTGCCCTACCATGGCCTCTCATATCATGCCCTGTCCAGTTTTGTCATGCCTTGCTTGTCCTGCCTTCCCTTGCCCGAGTCTGTTCTATCTTCCCATGATGTGTACTGCTTTGTACTGCTGTGTCCTGACTTGCCCTTCCTGCCTTATCCTACCCTGCCCTGTCTAGTACTGCCCTATCCAGCCCTTTTATGTCACATTATGTCTTGTACAGTACTTCTATCTTCTGCTGTGCATTGCCTTGTCCTGCATCCTCTTTCCTCTACTGCATTGTACTGCCCTGTCTTTTGCATCCCTGTCCTGCCTTGGCATGCCCCACTGTGACCTGCCCTAAGTTTGCCTATTGTGACCTTTTCTCCCCTACCTTGCAGTACTTTGTCCTTCACTATCCTGTGATGGCCTGCTTAACCTTGTCATACCTTGTTCCATCCTGTCATACCGCTACCTAGCCTGTACTGCCTTGGTCTGTGGTGTCCTACCCATCCAATCCTTTCCAGGCTCTGAGCTATCCAACCTGCCACTGCCCTGACATTTCCAGCACTGTTCTGCCCTCCCCTATCCTGACCTGCCACATCCCACCTTGCCCTGCCTTACCTGTTCTACCTTGTCTTGTCTTCTCCTGTAATACACTGTCTTACTGTGTCCTGTCCTGCCCAGTCTTGCCATGTCCTGCCCTACCCAACTCTTAGCTGATGTGATTTTTTCTGTCCTTCCTTGCCATGCCCCGCCCTGTCCTGTCATAACCTGCTCTGTCCTGTCCTGGTCTCTGTTCTGCAGGTGTCCTACCCTGGTATGCCCTGGCCTGCCCTGTCCTGCATTACCCTGCCCTACCCTGCCTTTCCTCACACTGCCCTGTCCTGTTCTGTACTGCCCTGCCCAGTACTGCCTTAGCCTGTCCACCCCTGTCCTGCACTTACCTGCCCTGCGAGTTGTTTTCCTTCCTTTCACTTTCCAGTACTGATCTGCCTTGCCCTGCCCTGCCCTGCACTGTCCTGCCCTGCCTTGCCTTTCCCAGCACTCTCCTCTCCTATATTGCCCTGTCCTGTAGTTCCATGCCCTGTTGTGTCCTGGTCTGTCCTGTATTGCCCTGTATTGCAGTGCCCTGCCCTCTCCTGCCTTCTCCTGCCTTCGTTTCCCTACCCTGTTATATCCTACTCTGCTTATGCCCTACCCAGTACTGCCCAATCATGCCTTAAAATATCCTGTCTTCCTCTGCCCTATCCTGTCACGTCCTTATCTGAGGAGCCCTGCTCACTCCTGCCCTGTCCTGTCCTGCTCTGTCCTACCTTGATCTACGCTGTCTTCTGCCTGGGCCTGCCCTGTCCTGATGTGTTCTCCATATCTTGTCTTCCCATGCCCTGTCTTGAAATGCCCTCCCTGTTCTGCCCTGTTAAACCTTGCTCTCTGTGGCCTGTTCTGTCTTGCCTTGTTCTACCCTGCTGTGTACTGCCCTGCAAGTACTGCCCTGTGCTATACTCTCTTTGTGCACTCTGTCCTCCCCTGCACTGTCTAGCCTTTCCCTGCCCTCCCTGCCATAATCTATCCTACTTTCACCAGCCCTACTGTATCCTTAATGTGTCCTGCCCTGTCCTGTCCTGTCCCACCATGCTGAGGTCTCCGCTGGCCTGCCTTGCACTGTTCTGTCCTGGTCTGTATTGCCTTGCCCTGTACTACTGTTCTGTCCGCTCTTGACATGCCCTGCCCTACCCTTTCCTGCCCTAACCTATCCTGTCTCACCTGCCCTTTCCTGTCCTTCACCAGTCCTACTCTTTCCTGCCTAGGGAAAGATTAGAATATAATGAACACAGAATAGAGGACGTTTAGTGGAATTGCTATTCTATATGAAGAGGTTGGCACAGGACAGGAATACATGGTGGGCCACATCTAACTAGCCAGAAATGTGATCACCCATAAAAAAGAATAAAAATTCAATTTCCTCAACAGATCTGGTACCTGGCGACGATTTTAACACCAGTAAGGAGAAATTGTGTTATGATGCAATTAAGACTAACCATCACACAATGAAAGCTTTTCCATTTATGCTGGTCCTGGACCAACTTCTTCAATCGATGTCATCTATGGAACATCCTCACACAAATATCTGTATGGAACAGAATGAAGTTAGGACATGGATCAGAAAGCGGACGACCCTCGTACGACACCCAATTTGGTTTTGGATAGTTGCACATTCTGTGTATTTTACTCCTACAGCTTAGGTTCCAACATTGCTCCTCCTTAAAACATATTTAGACAATCAATACTGGGTACATTGATGAATGTTGAGCCCGAAATATCATCCAAGGTTTTAAACATTGCCACAATATATCGTGCCTCAGTGCAGCTATACAAGAAATCCTCTGTACAGATAGAGTACCTACAAGTGCTTTAGTCTCAAAGTTCTCAGTAAAAGTGGAGGTCTTAGTAGAAGACAGAAACGGATGTATTCATGAATCAAAACCACGCTCTTCTAAAATGTTGGTGTTTGTACTTCCACTTGTCGGTGAATAACTTAATTAATTTAGGACTGTGAATGTCAAAAAATCTATGCCTACTGGTAGCAGGTCATCTGTAAGTTCGAATTCTTCGTGCTCGAGTGGATTTTTAATTTTTGAATTGGATTATCAATATTTGAAAAGGGTTCATATTTATTCGTTAGGATTCTTATCTTTTCAAGTGGCTTTTTAATTTTTCAAGAGAATAGTTAGTTTTAAGGTGGATTTAGTATTCCGACAAGAAAGGAAATTTAGGACGAAACTCTCCTCTGTAGATAACATGATTCTTTCCACAAACACATACTGCGAAACTCAGCTCGCTCTATTCGTTCGTGAGATCTAGAGCGATGTAGAAAAGGCGTTCAGGCTCATGCCATGTATCTTGACTGACGGCAGGCATTTGACACATTTATGCGCTGTTGTTTAGTGAACAAAATACGGGCTTAAAGAGTATCGGACCAGATCTGTGACTGGATGCAGGACGTCCTTGCAGAATAAAACCCAACGAAGTCGTTCTTAACGGAAAAATATCGACAAATACAAGTTACTTCAGGAGTACCCTCAGGGAGTGTTGTAGGGCCACTAATGTTTCCAATTTATATTAATTATGTAATGGGTAACGTTGGAGTTTCCGTGAGGCCACTCGTGGACGATGTTGTTGTCTATAGGAAGGTCGAAACGCCTCGGTGAAATGCAGGACGGCCTGCAGAAGATCCACGATTGGTTCTGGGACTCACAATGGACCCTGAACGTGAATATACACTGGGGAGAAAAGCGTCAGAGGCTGCCTCATGATGCGCGCCGCTGAGTTCTTTGACCATCGAGTCGCATTGGTGATAGTCGCTGCGCTGGCTGCGCGACTAGAGGTTGTGGTTTTGAGGGGGAGCGTGGCAAGTGATAGTAATAGTAAGCACAGCGAGCAGCACACACCTTCATCAGGGCAATTTCCAGTACCTCCCCTTCCCGGATGTTGAACTTCGCCGTGACATATAGCCTTCCTTCCAACTGTAACCCGGCCTTGTTCCCCTCCTCCCCAGGGCCCCCCTTTTCCTCTCCCTTCCTTCTACCAGTTCGGATTTTCCACCTTTCACCCCTCCCCCCCACTTGAGTCTCTGCACCCCATCCTCACTTCTTTCCCTCCCACGGACTTCCCTCCCCGGCCCTCTTCGACGCGCCCCCACCTGTCTCCTCTCTCTCTTCCCCTCCCTCCCTTCTACCCTTCTCCCTCATCTCCTTGCACCTGGCAAATCCTCCGTTTTGCTCATCGTCATCAGTGTGCTACGTCAGTGTTGTGTTTGGTGCTGTTCTCCTGTGCATCAAGAGGTGTGATTTTAATTGTGTACTGGACTTGTACATAGTGTTCCTGTCAGTGGCTATTATGTGCTACGCCGTCCCTCGGTACTATTGTGCTCCGGTCATACTTCGCCTTGTGTTCTTTTAATTGTCCCAGTGTGTGGTTTTTTGTGTGCGGTACCTTTTTACGGTTTTTATCTCCATTTTACAGTCGCCCGTTTGTGTCTATTGTCTTCCATAATGTTCTCCCCTTTTTTATATCTATTTACACCATGTTTTCTCCTTTCTGTTATTTTTAAATGTCTTCTATTGTATGTATTATGTCTTTCGGCTGAAGAGCAACGCATATGCTGCTGCCAGCCTGCCCCAATGGGGAATTGAAATACAATAAAGAAAAAAAAGCAAGCAGCGGGCGAGTCAGTACACAACATGTAACACGAAACCGCGGAGCGAGTAAACTAGCGTCGAGGGCGGCGGGGGCTGGCGCGATGCTGTTTGGCGAAGTCGAAACAAACCACTGCGGCTGGCATCCCGAAGGTTTGGCACTGCGAAGATGGAACTAGTACACGTAGTTTCGTGATATCATCATCAAGCATCGTTTCTGGAGAATTCGTCAGTTTTTGTTCATTAAACTCGCGTTGTCATGTGCTGGAAGGCTCAGGTTCTGAGGAATCTTGCATGGGTTTGGCTAGAAATATGGCAGTCTTGGGGTATGGTCCTGAGCTGTGTCTTAGTGGGCAAATGCAAAGCATTGTGACTAAAAATAACAGGCATTGTACATCTGGGCCAGTGCACCTTTCTACCTAGTAACCATTTCCTACGTACTTCATCTTATTGTGTGCTTAAAAACATCTAAACGCAGAGTAGATAAAGGCCATTAAAACTGCCTGTTGTGTGGCATTCGTGGTAGCTCAGTGGTTGTTATTTCTGATGTCCTTCAAGTTAAGCCCTTGGGGCCGATATAGGCTGGTGAACTATTTTTAGCAAAGGAAATTTTGAAACTGAAGTATTGGTTGATGTGTGAGTGAGTAGAGGTGCATATTTGAAATTTTATCTGTTATTATTATTTTACAGCCATTGTTACATGTTCTGGCAGTTCCACTATATGTACTGTTTTAGAATAATTTGTGGCAGTAAAATGGTTTATGTCTAGCTTTCAATCACAACTCTGCGTTTAAATAGTTATCATTGAATACTTTTAAAAACTTCAACCTACTATGTTGCAAGAGTTGAAGGCTTATTCATTGGCAAGTCGTAACCTCATGTCTAACTAAGTATCAAGTGGCTAATGCCCATATCATTTCATGTGACTGGTTGGACTTACCTGTAACGTGGTGTACCACAGGTGCTAAAGGCACCGCTTAGTGCAAGTATTGTTTTCATGTGCTGGGTCTATCGAGGCCTATATTTGAGAATGTTCTGTTAGAGGATTAGCTTAACTACTGCTTTAAATTCAAACATCTAAGCACCTGTGATTGCTCAGAAATATGGTTAACCTGCTTAGTTTAGTGGGAGCTAGAACCGTGAAGTTGTAAAAAAAATTATTTGGGTGATATGCGTGGCCTAGGGTCGGATTTTTAAAAAATTGGTGTATCCCTTAAGTTACAACGGTTAGTGCCCATTCGAACTGATAAATTCTTTGAAGTATTTAGAAACGGCTAAGTACCGAGTTAAAGTGTCCTTTGCTTGTATAAGCAGCTTGTGTAGTTCCAAAATTTAAACGGCTAAAGAAGATTTAAATTTATCTTATTTTATATTGTATGTAGTTGGCAAATTAAGTGACCACTGCCGGGACGTCGAGTTAAGTGCTTTAAGGCGGTTACACACCTATTAAAACTTTAGTATTCTGTGCGTTGTGTATGGCTTATGTGGTTATTTCCATGGAGAGGCCATTTGGTAGTGAGAATCATAAATGACCTTTTAGGTGACACTGCTGAGAATTGTGGGGAATTTGAAGGCCTTATTATCTTGTAATTATTTAGAAGCGGAAGGCCGGTTGAATTTGGATTACTTGTTAGCTTGTGTCATTTATTTTAAAGGCGGCTTGGGCCGATGAAACTTAAGAACCGTGATTGCTCGGTTCTTATTGAATTAAATTGAAAACTAGACTGTGTTATTGTATAATGTGGGCTGTCAGTTGTATGCTGCTTTTCTTAATAATCACGCGGATTGCTCAAGCGCCGAAGTACGATTTTGTCAATAAAGTAAATTTCATTTTTGTGCTTAGTACCTTCACCCCTGGACCCTTTGTGTTCTAGCTACTCCTGCTCCAAAGGGTATAACAATTCCTTGTTTGTGTGATAGGACAAAGGAGGAGGGTTTCACCTCTTAATATAGTGTCAGATCTCCTTTTTACCGACGTAGTGCAGCAACTCGTCGTGGCGTGGACTCAACAAGTCGTTGGAAGTCCCCTGCAAAACTGTTGAGCCATGCTTACTCTATAGCTGTCCATAACTGTGAAAGTGTTGCCAATGCAGGATGTTGTGCACGAACTGATCGCTCGATTATATCCCATAAATGCTCCCTGGGATATATGTCGGGTGACCTGGCTGGCCAGATCATTCACTCTAATTGTCCAGAATGTTCTTCAAACAAATCACGAACAATTGTGGCCCAGTGACATGACATCATTGTTTGGGAGCATGAAGTTCATGAATGGTTGAAAATGGTCTCCAAATAGCCGGAAATGATCATTTACAATCAATGATCTGTTCAGAGGGCCAAAGGACCCAATTCATTCCATGTAAACACAGTCCACACCATTATGGGCCCACCACCAGTTTTCACAGTGTGTTGTTGACAAGTTGGGTCCATGGCTTTGTGGGGTCTTCGCAAACTTACCATCATCTCTCACCAACTGAAATTGGGATTCATCTGATCAGGCCACGGTTTTCCAGTCGACTAGGGTCCAACCGATATGACCACGAGCCCAGGAGAGGCGCTGCCGGCGATGTGCTGCTAGGAAAGGCACTCGCGTCGGTCTATTGCTGCCATAGCCCACTAACGCCAAATTCCGCCGTACTGTACTTACGGATACGTTCGTCGTACATCCTACGTTGGTTTCTGCGACTGTTTCACGCTGTGTTACCTGCCCCTTATCACTGACAACTCTACACAAACGCCGCCGCTCTCGGTCGTTAAGTGAAGGTCGTCAAAAACTGCGTTCTCTGTGGTGAGAGGTAATGCCTGAAATTTGATATTGTCGGCTCACTCTTGGCACTGTGGCTCTCGGAATATTGAACTCCTCAAAGATTTCCGAAATGAGATGTCCCATGCGTGTGGCTCCAACTCCCAATCCGCATTCAGAATCTGTTAATTCCCGCCTTGCGGCCATAATCACGACGGAAACCTTTCCACATAAATCACCTAAGTACAAATGACAGCTCCGTCAATTCACTGCTCTTTTATACGCTTTGTACGCGGTACAACCACCATCTGAATATGTGCATATCGCTATCCCATGTGTTTTGTCTCCTCAGTGTGTATTGCGTATTAATTAGGCGAAGGGATCCAGTACTGTTCGATTACATTACCGCCTGCAAATTACTGGAAACATAACTACAGTAAATACCTGGGAGTAACTATCTGGAGCAAATGCCAGGCCGTGATTCTCTGGGAGGATAATACGGAAATGTAATTTGATCTATGAAGGAAGTGGCTTACAAAAGACAAGTTCGACCAGTTATTGACTACGTCTCATCAGTCGAGGACCCTCACCAGGATGGATAGATATGATAGAGAGGATGCAACAAAGGGTGCGGTGTGTCCTCACAGGACCGTTTACTCGGCACAAGAGCGTTATAGAGATGCTCAAAAATCTCCAGTGGCAGAAGCTACGCGAGAGGTGTTGTGCATCACGGAAACGCTCTGTTGAAATTTCCAGAGCTTACGTTCCAAAAACAGTCGGACAACATATTGCTTCCTCCCACGTACGTCGCAAAGAATGCTTACGACGAGAAAATCAGACAAACTAGACGTCATACAGAGCTTTACCAGTAATCGTTCTTTCGACGTGTTAGCCGTGAGTGGTCATCAGTCCCCTAGAACTTAGAACTACTTAAACCTGACTAACCTAAGGACGACACACACATCCATGCCCGAGGCAGGATTCGGATCTGCGACCGTAGCGGTCGCGCGGTTCCAGACTGGAGCTCCTAGAATCGCTCGGCCACTCGGGCCGGCTGGCATGCGGGGGACAGAAGTAAATGTAGGTGTTTAGGCTTCCGACAGAAATTGAAACTTAAGGAAGGTGACTGTTCCAATAAGCAAGAAATCTGGATTGTAGTTCGGGCAAAATCTTTTCTTTTACATATTCTTTGAAATGTAGGTTCAGCTTATGTGAAGGTTTCCACTGGTATCATTTCATGTCATTGTATCTTCATTGATTTTATTCTCATTGATCCATGCATCTCATTTTAGTAGTTTCAATTCCTTTCACACACACACACACACACACACACACACACATACATACACGCACACATACACGCACTTACATTACACCGCTCTGTAATTCATTAACGAACTGAACGAACTGATTTGCACGATACCTCTGTCTGTTGAAACCACGTTAATTTCTACAGATGAAGTTTCGTTCCCTAAAACGTTCACAATTAGCGATCACAGAACGTTCCGTAATTATACAACAGATTTGCGTCAGCACAGCACAAAGTACATAAACTTTGATTGGTCTTACTCTGTGCCAACATTTTATTTATTCTTGAACTAAGTGCTTGTTTCCTCGCGTCAGACCAAGCAACTTCGACAGTGGTGACAGTATCCACTATGTGGAGAACGATATAGGAGGTGTCGTTTATCAGCGAGAAGCTCCCAGGTCTGTTTGAAAGGCTTCCCACACGTATCTCTGGCGCCGCTACCGAATTGTCTGCCGCCACGCAACTGCTCGAGCAACAGGACGACTCGACCGAAATCCGATTACGGACAATGAGATTACCTGCGGCGCTGCTCGGGCACGCGCTCCTTCGTCTTATTGTCGTCGCCGGGGCCGGCAGCCGTGTGCTGCTCAGCCGCAGCCCACCTCCGAACATCACCTCCCACCCTACCTACCGACGGCAGCTCTAAACGACAATAATGCATCTGTTCTGAGAAGTAGTGAGTAGCAAATAATAGTGGATTAGTACGTTCTCTCACATACAACACAGGAGAGACGAGAAATACCAACTACTGGGAAAAGTAGTAGCGGAAGCGACTTACTAGTGTCATAGTCCTGCTCTACAAAGTACTTAAAGAGACCGATCCCCTTAGCAGTTTGATCCCATAAGACCTTACCTTACTTAAAGAATTCATGACGATAGGAGCAGCTTATGGTCCAGCGAATGCTTGCATAGAATTCACTATGACTACTATTTTTCAATAGTGCATGGCTTAATGCTTTCGAGTTATCCATTGTTGCCGAGCGTGTGCAGTCATAATGTGTACATTTTCAGTGTAGCGGTGCCTGAGGCTACTACTCATGTACAGTCCTTAACCCTCACAATGCTAAAGGGGGTGGGGGTACTTTATGGCAACCTTGTAACACCCCACCCATCACTTAGCTGGTTTTGGCGTGTGTTCACCCCAACTAATTGACTAACAGATCAACAGAGAGTGCAAAGTGCCACAATATCGGATAACGCAAAAAAGTAATATGGCTCTGTGACTCCAGATTGAACTGCGGTGGCAGTGTTGACATTAATTTATTCAGAATTTATCACTTTTAATCACTTTTAAAAAGGGGTGCACATTGATGTTTTATTCAGCTGTTGAACACCAGATGCAAATGTGGAACATAAAATTAATTAAGAAAGTGACTTGGGATTTCAACTACTTGATTGAAAACAGATGCAGTCGATTAGCACAAATTTATTTTAACTCAAGACCTTCAATCATGACATTACAAGACTCTCCTATCAGGCAGTAGTAATAAATTGCGTTTGCGTGGAGTAAAGCGCGATACTCAAAAGTAATTCCTATCGACTGACCCAGGCGTAATGCAAAGTCCGAGAAGAACTCTACAATACACGGCCCATGAAACCCTCGTGGAAACTTTGCTGACGTGATCCAACAAATTAATCAGTGGCCTAACTGAAGCCAGAGCGGGCTTAATATCACCGAATTCAGCGTGGCGTGGCGGCGTCGTTGTGCGGACATCGGCCAGCCTTGTGGTGCTGCAAGGCTGCACTCGTCTATTCACTCCTAGCTATCTTGCTCAGTACATAGCTGAACCAAAACTTCCTGTCTCCAAGCTCAATCGTTCTGTTTGCTAAGTCCTAAGCTGCAGAGATGCTCACTCTTTCTCAGGCAAGTTGAGTCGAGAATGCCACGTCCGCACTCTAGGCAAGCTAGGAATGGAAGACCTTACTAAGACTTCTGCCAGTCCGCTCTTCGCCTCGGTTTCCCCTCCAGCCAAAATCACTTACGCCAATTGCAGCACAAGTCGCGTTAATTATGTGTCGCTCCCCAGCGCTGACCAATGCCTGCTCTGGGAAATTCCCACAAAATTCCCCTTCCTCTCAATTTCTTCTATTTAGCCTCCCCCAGGCCACTCATCAAGGTTAGCATCAGCACAAACACCACGTTTTCCGGAATTCTGACTCCCAGGAGAGTACTTCATATTCCTTGGTCCTACGTTCCCATTGGAGGCAGGCGTATTTCATTCTGTCGCTCCTCACCTGATTTACTTCAGCCTCTGTGGACCGTGAATTCAGCGTGAAGTTGCTATAGTCATGAAAACGCATACTTTTACCTCTGTTGACCGCTCCACCGTAGCTTTCTCGCATGTTTCACAGAAAATGGGACGATGGACATTTATCAACAGGCGTACAAGTTCTCCGTCTGTTTCCCGGTACACCAGCATGGAGTCGGGGTCAACCACCCACTCACTGTCACTCATCTTAATGCGGCTGGAGGCTGCGCACCGTTACCACTTTCTCAGAGCTTGAGCCGCCCTAAGCTGCCTACTGTCGCTTCCCTTAGCCACTCCCCCGGCTGGCCACGGTCAACTCTAAATGCTTCCCTGGGGTAAACTAGTGTCAAGTATATCGACTCATTTCCACAAAGTTTTCATGTCATGTGAATTACTTTAAAACCATCACCCGACATTAATTATTCCACTACGTCCATACTATACCCTCTACAAGATGCATTGTGCCTTGTCAGTCATTTTTTTCAGCCCTACTCTTCGCTCAACGTGAGTTAGGTGATCTTTAATGACTTCATGTAAGGGGCATAGTTCGTGCCATCTTACAACTTTTCATAAATATTGTAATCCAGTCAATTTTTTTATGTTTCACCATTATGGAAAAAATATTTTTTGTCTTTCATTAATTCTTCTACCAGATTTCAGAAATGTTTTAAATTTTTCAGTTAAACTTAACCGAAAAATTTAAGTCTTATTAGTAAATATTAGTTTTCCCAGCGAACGTGAAATTCAATATTTTCAGACTGAGGACTGAACTTACACAACAGTCCGCAGCTCGTGTTCGTGCGGTAGCGTTCTCGCTTCCCGCGCACGGGTTCCCGGGTTCGATTCCCGGCGCGGTCACGGATTTTTTCTGCCTCGTGATGACTGGGTGTTGTGTGATGTCCTTAGGTTAGTTAGGTTCAAGTAGTTCTAAGTTCTAGGGGACTGATGACCATAGATGTTAAGTCCCATAGTGCTCAGAGCCATTTGAACCTACACAACAACATTTCTTCAAAACGTGTACTGTGAGTGAAAGTCAACAACAAGTAACGAAACTTTCATTTAAAAACATTCTTGTGATGTGGTAGTACAGTTGGTACTACATGCTGTTGAAAGTAACTTGATATTGCTAAGTGTGTGCTACGTGACATTTTCAGATTCTGCATACTACATAGATATCAGTACCTCTTTAAAAAGTATGCTGTTAAAATAAGTTGACAACAACTAACGAATTTTCCTTTTTTTAGATTTTTTAGGCTGGGAATAAATTTCCCACCCCCTCCCCCGCACCCTCGGTAATGCGTATTATGGAAAATGTGTTGGTATTGCTAGGATGAAGAAACAGCGCTGCACATTTTGCCTCGAGGACTTTCTCGACTGCTCACTGATTGCACATCTGTACTTAACCTACAAAGAAAATGCCTGTGAATTGGGAGTTGAGAATGTCTTCAGCTGGACCTTCTTCTACAGACATGCAGGTAACCTCAAGGAAAAATTCCTGCATATTGATCATATGGATTTCTTCAAGTGAACGTTCACCTGCATAGATCAACGTAATCCACAAAGTAAACGCCTGCAGTTTGGGCCACAAGGAATAGCTTAGATGGAGTTTCCTCTCCACATATATGACCAATTCTCAAGGAAGAAGATGGTAGTTTGGGCCTTAACTGGCCCTTCCCCTACGTACTTACAGGTTATATTCAAGGAAAATGCCTGCAGGCCCGTAAAGACTTTCTCAACTGGACCTTCCCTTACGCACATGCAGGTAATTTGCGAGAAGATCTTGGTGGATAGACCATAAAAATTTCCTCAAATTGATTGTCCTATATGCACATACATCTTATCCTCAAATAAAAAGCCTGCAGGTTCGGCCATAAAGATTTCATCAACTGGACACTGTCGAATAGTCTTAAGTCATTGTTAATAATATTCATAGCGCAATTTCTCTGTACTTACTCTAAAACAAAAAAGAAAATAATTACGCACCACTCTTTTGCAAGCAGTTATTCGGCTTGGCACTGGTTGGTAATGTTGCTGGATGTTCTTGTGAGGTACCCCACAGATTGGTATCCCACGACTGTCTGGAGCGTCTCCAGACACCTCTTCGACATAAAATTTCATTGACTGGAGTAAAACTGTCTTCAGTGATGAATCTCCTTTCAACGAGTTCCCCGATGACCAGCAAAGGCGTATCTGGAAACACCCTGAACAGCGGAGGGATACCAACCTGACTGTTGCCTGCCATACCAAGAGTGATGGTCTGGGGTGCCAGCTGGTCTTATAGCAGGACTCCTCTAGTTGTCATCCGCTGCACCCTTAGCACAGCCGTACAACGACGATATTCTACGCCCAGTTTTGTTTCCCTTCATGTCAAGCCGCTCTGAGCTCTTATTTCAGTAAGATAATGCCCGCCTACACACAACGAGTGCTTCTACAGCTTGTCTTCGTGGCTGCCAAACCCTATGTTGGTCACCTAAGTTGCCTAATCTCTCCGAAATGGAGAACGTTTGGAGTATTATGGGCAACACCCTCCAACCAGCTCGAGATTTTGAAGGTCTAACTCACCAATTGGACAAAATTTGAGAAGATATCTCGTAGGGGGGCATCCAACAACTCTTTTAATCAATGCAAAGCCAAATAACTGCTAGCATAGGTGCCAGAGGTAGACGAATGCGTTATTGACTTGCTCAATTTGTGAAGCACTTTCTCTTGAATAAATAATCCGTTTTTTAAAAATTGAATTCATTTGTTAGTCTGTACATGTACATTATATCTACCGATTTCTGTCGCATTCCGATAATTCCCTCATAGTGCGTCGTGTTATTCTTTTTATTCTTTTCTTTTTGTTTTAGAGTGTATTGATGATTTTATATTTGCACCAAATTTTTTGGAATATGGTTCAATAAAACCAAGGAAAAAAGGTAAAAAAGAATCGTGGGAATGACTAAGGCTTCTGTAAGTTCACCAGTATGAGGATCTCTTTCGGAGGGGAAAATCATTTTCATTAAGTGAGCCGTTTGACGTTGGTACCTTAACGGTCACCATAAAGACGTAAACACCAGGTTGAGCTATAAAGCATAAAATTTCAATGGATGACCCATTTATAAGAATTTCCAGTGCTACCGAGCGGCAGACACATCACGCGAGCATTGGGAGAGGTCGTGAACGCACAGATTATCTGGGATTACGTTGTTAATAATTTTCGCTTTCCCTTTTGTACTCGAGTAAAGCTCCTGGTAAACAGTAACACGCGATCCAGAGGGAGGCTCATGCCGTATTTAGGAGCAACTGTTCGCGTGACAAGACACAATAACAAAATAATGCCGTTACGTCTGGCTGCGTCAGATTCCTGCTCACCCCATTGCAGCGATGGACATTCCATTGTTTTTATTTCGTGAGTTTATTCACTCTTTACTGTGTCAATTCGATTGTGCCATTAGTTCCTAAACTTCTGAATGGCTCTACTTGATTTACACGGTGCACCAGCAAAATGGTACCCATCACCGCACTGTATCCCCCATGTAATTATGTCTGGCTTGCTGGGGCGCCTCTGTCCTCATGTCCCATGTTCTTCACATCACACACGCCATACGCTTTATCTTTCCAGACACTGAAAGCGTTCCTGAGAGTCGTTCTACCTACCAACATAACCTATCCTACGCTATGTATTCCAAGTGAATGTTGCAACACATTTTCCCACTTAACTGAAATCATGGCCGCCTCCTATCTGAAGATCGTCTTCCGGTGGTTTCCAATACTCATCCCGCATCCTTTATCGTGTCACTTCCCGCATTCAAATGCTTCACTTCGAAAATGTTACAAGAAGCGCAGAGCGCTTCAAGACCAAACTGATCACTAACGTCTCATAAAACTTAATATCGTCCTTTTTCTTAATTCCTATCGATGTGGATGGAAGCTGAAGCTGTGAATTAAAATTTGTTTCACAAATGGGCGTGAACCAAGGTTTCCTGCTGATGAGACTGATGTGCTAATCATTATACCAGCGTAGCGTTGTGGCTACTGCAGCTGCTCGGAGTGTCCTTTTACTGCAATGCCATGGGTTTGTAGTGGTTAGGACATGTGCCTAGTCAACAGGAGACCCAGGTTAATTCATTGTTTCAATTCTATCTTTATCGCTGATAAAGATGGGACTCATATGTCTCCAGGAAAATGTATTTCCGTCCTGTCAATGTATTTTCAATTTTTTGTTCAAAGATTGAAGAGTGGCTGCTACCATATTCCACGTCTTCCGCAGTGAAAGTTTCACAGATCTCACCTCCCAGATCACAAATGTGCTCAGACAAATGCATTCCACATCACACTTAACGGACAGGTCTCCCCTTTCTCACGTGAGACGCTTTATTATTTTATATTCTCTGTGCAAAACGTCCCACCGGTTTCTAGACAGTTTCCATCCAACCTTTCCTTTAACGCTACGGCCATGCCTTGAGTCCACCAAGAATACCCCATTCATTACTATGTTGTGTAATCCTGTTCATTTCATCACGCTTAATCCCATCACCCACGCGGAATGTTTATCTCATTGTTTTCATATTTTTTCTTGCGTCTCCTTCACGATTTAAATGAAAGAAAGAACAAATGCTTGGTGTCTAACGTCCCCTCGTCGTGGGAGCATGCTCTCAGAATTGACATGAAAGGGGTGATATGCATCAGTCCCACTTTTATTACTGGACACATCAAAGCAATTGCCTCAAGTGTCCGCCCCTGGTAGCTGAGTGGTCAGCGCGATGAAATGTCATGCCTAATGGCCCGGGTTCAATTCCCGACTGGATCGGAGATTTTCTCCGCTCATGGACTGGGTGTTGTGTTGTCCTTATTATCATCATTTCACCCCCATCGACACGCAAGTCACCGAAGTGGCCTCAACTCGAAAGACTTGCACCAGGCGAACGGTCTACCCGACGGGAGGCCCTAGCCACACGGTATTTCCATTTCCAATTGCCTCAAGTGATTTACGGAAATCACGAGACACCTTTAAATAGATTGCCGAACGAGGGTTTGAGCCCCACTCCTTCCAAGAGGACCAAAACAGCTTTAACTGAAACATTCTAACCACTGCCCATCACGAGATATAATGCTGCTTGATGACATTACAGGTACGTGAAGCGATTAAGAAAGTAAATAAGTAGAGCATGACACTAATGGGGTATCATTCTAGCGACGGGGTACAATTTGGGAAATAAACTGATATAAGGGACTTTGACAAATACCACGTTGTTATGGCTGGCACCTGACAAATAGCACTTCGGAAACGGCGATTCTGGTCGGTTGGTAACGTGCTACTGTCGTGAACATCGGTGAGAAGCGGTTAAATGACGGTGAAACCACGAGTACGCGATAATAACTTGGATGTCCACGTCTCATTTCAGGATATTGAAGTCTGGGGCTTGGCCCTTTTTTAAAGCAGGGTATAAGACGATCTGTGGAAGATCTTATGACAGAGCACAATCCTGATGCGTTCAGTGCCCGTTGTTGTGTTGAACATGAGTTTCCGCAGCAGACGACCACTACGTGTTCCAGTGTTGACGCATTGATATTTTGAATTACGTTTACAGTGTGTACGGGATCATCGAAACTGCGCTGGGGATCAACGGAAGCCGGTTACACCTAATTCGATGAAAGTTACGCTATTGTAAACTACAAACGCAAGTCAAAATGGTGCTGTCACGTAAAATAATAATAAGAAGAAAGTATTACAGTTTGCTGTAGACCTACCTTATCGATATCGCAAGAACGGAAGAATCACGCTTGGTCATAAGTGTACACGTGGTATTTGAAACACATGTCAAAAGTAGATAATATATCGTGTATCAAACATATTAGTTCCTGTTGAGTTTTAGTAACTATTGTTCACATTATAATACCCTGACAGATGATCAACGTATCAACACTGACGGAAAAGAAGATCGCAACACGAAGAAACAGTTAATGTAGAGTAACGAAATTTTGCGAATACATTTATCTAGGTGACATATTTAAGCGGTTAACATTGTATCATCACAGGTTAATGAGAGAAACCATTGCAAATGTGAAATGCTGGTACCCAAATAACCTGTGTAACATCCTTAATGCTGAATGCAGGCATACAAACGTGCGTGCATTATGTTCTACAGATGCCTGGTGTCAGTCTGTGGGATGGAGTTCTGTACCTGTTGCACTTGGTCAGTTAATACTGGGACCGTTAATGCTGTTTGTGGATGACGCTGAAGTTGTCGTCCGATGACGTCCCATATGTGCTCCAGTGGAAACAAATCTGGTTGGCGAACAGGTGAAGGAATCATGTTGACACTCTACGGAGCATGTTGGCTTACAACAGCGGTGTATGGGTGGGCGTTATCGTGTTGGAATGCTGTTCATGAATGGCAACTCACCACGTCGAATCACCAGACTGACGTACAGATTTGCAGTCAGGGTGCGTGGGATAGCCACGAGAGTGCTCCTGCTGTCATACGAAATCGCACCCCAGGCCATAGCTCCAGGTTTAGTAGGTCCAGTGTGTCTAGCACGCAGACTGGTTGGTTATAGGCCCTCGACTGGGCTCCTCCTAACCAACACACCGCCATCACTGGTACCGAGGCAGGGCCAGATTTCATCAGAAAAGAAAACAGATCTCCCCCCTGCCCTCGAATGAGCTCTCGCTTGACACCACTGAAGCCGAAAATGGTGATTGTTTGGGGTCAGGGGGTTGCACTGCAGAGAGTTGTCCTTCAAGCAATCGATTTGTAACAGTTCGTTGTGTCACTGTAGTGCTAACTGCTGTTGAAATTGCTGCTGCAGATGCTGTACGATGCGCCAGAGCCATACGCCAAACATATTGCTCTTCCCTCTCCGTAATGCCACCTGGCCGTTCAGAGCCCGGCCTTCTAGCGACCGTACATTGTCGTGACCACAGTGTCAGAAGTCATGTACAGTGGCTGCATTCCTTCCAAGTCTTTCTGCAGCGTCGCAGAAGGAACTTTCAGCTACTTGTAGCGCTATTACACGACCTTGTTCGAACTTAGTGAAGTGTTGATAACGACGTCCTTGCCGTCTTAATGGCGTTCTTGACTAACATCAACTCACAACGCCCAGTCTCAAAGATAACTAACGCTCCGACCACTACAGCGTGTGCCGGCCGCGGTCGTGTAGCGGTTCTAGGCGCGCAGTCCGGAACCGCGCGACTGCTACGGCCGCAGGTTCGAATCCTGCCTCGGGCATGGATGTGTGTGATGTCCTTAGGTTAGTTAGGTTTAAGTAGTTCTAAGTTCTAGGGGACTGATGACCACAGATGTTAAGTCCCATAGTGCTCAGAGCCATTTGAACCATTGAACTACAGCGTGTATTTAAAGACTTGCATCTTCATAGTGACGCCACCATGGCCACTCTTGCGCGACTGGAGCGAAACTGGATTGGACATCATCTTTCATATATAGAAACACGCTTACCAACTTGGTGTTGCCTTTGTTTTCCGTCAGTGTAATTTTAGCGTATGACTATCTAGCCCATGTAACATATAATAATGTTAATTTTGATCTGTCACGGATCGAACAGCCCACTAATACGGTGTCTGCAGGGTATAACGTGGTCTTCTCGATAGATGGAAATTTGGAAATTTGTGGTAAGACCCTATGGGACCAAACTGCTGAGGTCATTGGTCCCTAAGCTTACACACTACTTAATCTAGCTTAAACTAACTTACGCTAAAGACAAGACACACACCCAAGCCAGGGGGAGGACTCGAACATCCGACGGCGGGAGCCGAGCGAACCGTGACAGGCCGCCCTAGGCCGCGCGGCTACCCCGCGCACCTTCGAAAGATGTACACAACACTGTAATAGTAGGACGGCGCCATGGTATTTTAAAAATTCGAACTGGTACGACTGTTAGTGAAAACGCGGTGACACTGGACTGTGACATACATTCTCTCATTGAATATGTTCCTTAATAAATGTTATGAACTAATCGCCAACATTATTAGACAATACTCTACATACGTATATTGGAAAAAACACACATCAAATTGCCCAAGGAACAAACTACTCTTCCCTTGGTAATAAATCATAGGTGATCTATTTGCTATACATGTATTATATGCACATAAATAATCAAATGTAAGTATCGTAACATAACTGTGAACTATATTCAACCATTTTTTCAGGATAAATGACGCAGCATGAGAATTGTAACGCAACAGTCATAGAATTGTGAATTTCATGAAACTTTATCACTCTCAACTGTCAGTACTTTTTTGGTATTAGTAAGTGGTAGCACCTTCTCTTCAGTTACGTACTGCTCGGTACTTCCTCCACATTGATGAAATGAGATGGGAGACGCCATGTTGAGGAATATTCTGCCAGTGATGTCTAAATCGAAGGTATAAGCTAAACCAGATGGTTGCTGTTTACATACTCCGAAATTTTCCTTATGAAGTTATCCCAAAAGTGCACTATTCGGTTTCGATCAGGAGATGGTGCAGGCCACTGTAGCACTTGGATATCCTGTCTTTCAAACCATTCAATATGTTGCTGGCAGTATGATGTTTGTAGGCAGGCACATATTCTTCAGCGATCGGAAGCACCAAAGCTTGAAAAGTGTTTGGGCTATAAAGATTCCCTCGCTGTGTTCCTCTTATAAAAACGCGGTCCGTTTTGCTACTGGTCATTATTCGTCCGCAGACCACGACAGAAGCGCCATGAAATTTTTGGATTTGTTCCTAGCTTTCTAACCTTTCTGCTTCGACTGGCCGCTTCCATAGGAGCACTATTCTTGAATCTGGGTGCTAACCGAAGCGTGATTCATCTGTAAAAATGATTTTTCCGCTTTGATTCACTGACCATTTCGATATTATTGGCATTACGCGTGATTTCCATAACTAATACTTCGAAACTTTAAAGATCGACGCGGATGAAGACCTTTTCATGCAGTCTATTTCTGATTGTTTGAGCTGAGACAACTACGTTACTTACATTTTGCAAGACACTTTTTAGCATCATGGGAGCTGAGGTTCTTTTCTCAGGGTTCTAAGGCACAGAAATCTGTCTTGTCCTTGAATGGTGACCCTTGGTTTTCCTTATTGCCTTTCCCTAGACTACAAGTTGTTGATGACGACTACAGATTCTTAAAATTTCACCTCTTACTTTATTTAGAGAGTTTGCAGCATCAGCTTGTGTTCCGGCATTTTAAATCTACATCTACGTGTATTCTGTTCAAACCACTGCGTAGTGAGTGGCACAGGGTACGTCCTATTATACCAGTAATTAGCGTTCCTTCTTGTTATATCAGTCACCTTAAAGATTTCATCACAGTTTGAATGACAAGTTTCATCCATCATTATACACTATGTGATTAAAAGCATCCGGACACCTCCCAAAACATACGTTTTTCGTATTAGGTGCATTGTGCTGCCACCTGCTGCAAGATACTCCATATCAGCGACTTCAGTAGTCATTACACATCGTGAGAGAGCAGAATGGGGCGTTCCTTGGAACACACGGACTTCGAACGTGGTCACCTGATTGGGTGTCATTTGTGTCATACGCCTGTACGCGAGATTTCCACACTCCTAAACATCCCTAGAGCCACTGTTTCCGATGTGATAGTGAAGTGGAAACGTGAAGGGACACGTACAGCACAAAAGCGTACAGGTCGACCTCGTCTGTTGACTGACAGAGACCGCCGACAATTGAAGGGGGTCGTAACGTGTAATAGGCAGACATCTATCCAGACCATCACACAGGATTTCCAAATTGCATCAGGATCCACTGCAAGTGCTATGGCAGTTAGGCGGGAGGTGAGAAACTTGGATTTCATGGTCAAGCGGTTGCTGGTAAGCCACACAGCACGCCGGTAAATGTCAATCGACCCCTCGCTTGGTGTAAGCAGCTCAAATATTGGACGACTGAACAATGAAAAAACGTTGTGTGGAGGGACGAAGCAAGGTACACAATGTGGCGATCCGATGACAGGGTGTGGGAATTGCGAGTTTCCGATGAACGTCATCTCCCAGTATGTGTAGTGCTGACAGTAAAATTCGGAGGCGGTGGTTATGGTGTGATCGTATTTTTCATGGAGGGAGCTTGCACCCCTTGTTGTTTTGCGTAGCACTATCACAGCACAGGCCTATTTTGATGTTTTAAGCACCTTCTTGCTTACCACTGTTGAAGAGCGGTTCGAGGATGGCGATTACTGCTTTCAACACGATCGAGAACGTGTTCATAATGCACGTCCTGTGGCGGAGTGCTTACACGACAATAACATCCCTGTAATGGACTGGCCTTCACAGAATCCTGACCTGAATCCTATAGAATACCTTTGGGGTGTTTCTGAATGCCGACTTCGTGTCAGGCCTCACCTACCGACGTCGATACCTCTCCTCAGTGCAGCACTCCGTGAAGAATGGGTTGCCATTACCCTAGAAACCTTCCAGCACGTGATTGAACCTGTGCCTGCTAGAGTGAAACCCGTCATCAAGGCTAAGGGTGGGCAATCACCGTATTGAATTCCAGCACTACCAATGGAGGGCGCCACGAACTTGTCATTTTCAGCCAGGTATCCAGATACTTTTGATCACATAATGTGTCTACCGCATCTGGTCAGTACACCGTTCCCCTAGTCGTCGTTGGGTCTGTTGATTTTGGTACCGCTGCTAATCGGTCGAGTAGCTCCTCAGTGACCTCACAGGAGTAAGTGCACTGTGTACCAGTCCTCCTACGAAGGAAGAATTCCAGGCATAGCAAGAATCAAACCCGGGTCCCCCATATGGCAGTCAGTCGCGCTGACCACTCAGCTACTGAGACGGACCGTTGTAAGGTTGGTGCATACGTTCGTATCGGTTTTGTTTTGCGTGTTGGTATTCCTGTTGGTATGGATTTGTTCATCGATGGTCATTTTTTATTTGTTGTTCACTTTTGCTGTTTGAGTTTACATATTGTCGGTCTGTCATTTGGAGATTCAGTGGAGCTATGGACACTAGAATATGGTGCGCCAAGTTGAGAAATCGGAACATTTCCGACATACTCTTCTGTTTGGGTTCAGTGCAGAGGTGACAGCAGCGGCGGCAGCCAGAAACATTTCCGGTGTGTCTGCTATTAGACAGAGCACAACAAGAAAATGGTTTTCTCTTTTAAGCAGTATCGCTTGGACATTTGAGACTCTCCACGTTCAGCAAGACCTTCGGAGTTTGATGAAGATTGTTTGAACACATTAATCCACAATGATCCGCGTCAGTGTTCTCGAGAACTTTCAGATGTGGCGAACTGTGGCCATTCCATCGATGTGCAACATTTACATGCAATAGGGAAGGTTCAAAAATCGGGTGTATCGGTACCGCAAGCTCTAAGCCAAAAACATAAAAACCAGAGAGAGACCATATGTGCATCTCTTCTTTGCTCATCAACTGCCTCGTGATCAAGACGGACCATTTCTATCCTATATCATTACTGGTGACGATAAATGATGTCTTTATGCTAACACAAGTGAAAGAAAGGAACGGTTGAGCCAAAAACCAGCAACTCCTCATAGAAAGACCTGCTCGCATCTGCAAAACATAAAGTTATGCATCTGGTGGAACAACGGTGGTGTGATATAATACGAATTTCTTCTTTGAGGTGTAACCATTACTGCCGACATTTATTGTCACCAACTGAGACGTTTTACAGACGCGATTCAAGAACAACGACCAGGAATATTGCGTGAAGTGACACTACTCTACGATACTGGTCGTCCGCATTCTTCTAGACTGACAAAAAAACACTTTACCGGATTTGGGTTCGAAAATCATTCCGCACCCACATTATCCATCTGATTTTGCGCCCTCAGATTTTCAACTTTTCCTCTCTCTATCGGACAACTTCAAAGGAATATCTTTCCCGGTGAAAATGCGCTACGAACATGACTCGATGAATTCTTTGCCTCAAAACCACGCGATTTCTTCAGTCGTGAAATCGAAAAGTTACACCAGCGTTGACAGACTGTTGTAAGTAGTGAAAGGAGAGTATACTATTGATGATTAAAATCTGTGTTATGTGTATCTGTTGTGTTTATGAAACATGTGGAAAAACGCTACGAACTTACGCACCTACACAATATTTTGGTAAAGTGTTAGAAAGACAAATGACTATTACTTTAATATTCACTTCCATTCAGTTTTGTAACGCGGTCAACGTTTTCATTATAAGCATTTCTTTTTGCTTTTTCTTATACTGTTCTGCTGTGTATAACATTGTATAACTGTATCTTGGCTATGAGTATATGAAACTATAATTTTATGACTTGCACATAATGGCCTTAAGTAGTCTTACAAACGGAAGAGGTCAAAAAAGTAGTAACACATTATCAATAAATAATATAGTTGTGTTGTGTATGCGCTGGCTTCTAGTAATTCTTTAATACAAAGAGATACATCTGAAGATGAGTCTAGCAGCCTAGAAAGCGATCACGTTTCAAAAAAAAAAAAAAAAAAATCACACCACTGTGTTCCCGCGGTTTCGTCAGCAGTGGGAAGTTTAAATATAATCATGTTTCTTGTTACACCTGGTTGACGGTTATGACCAGATATGTTGCACCAAACACGCACCGTGCCACGGACACAGGACGTGGTAGTAACTGAAGCCGCGATGACAGTTGTGGGCTACATGAATATTACTGTGGGCTACATACATACTTTCGTGGTTGAGTCTTCCCTGACGGTGATGACATCTTCCTGTAGGACAACTGTCCGTGTCAGAAGGCCGCAGTCACGTGAAACAGAGACCTTCGGGTAGACGAAATACCACCTCAATAAACTTCTGAATGAACAAAATGAATTCATACAGAATGCTTGTTTTTCATTATATGACAGGCTGCAGCAAGCTTAACAGATTTTGTTTTACTGACCCAATCCCTTTATTTTCTGTCCCCTGCCAGACTACGCCTACATCACTGGTTACTGAAGTGTGCAACATTGTCTGCTATCAGCATTGCCAGCTTTTCGCCCGTTCACTCCGCCTATTAACTTCTGTTGTCTGGTATGGCGTTTCCAACACACTTCGTAATATACGAGAGCTATTCGGAAAGTTAGGAACGATGGGTCGCGAAATGGAAACCACAGTGAAAATCAAAACTGTTTCATTTGCAACAGTTAGCTACAACTTCCAGCTATTTGTCTCCATAGTCACCGATCCGATTTAGACGTTTGTCGTAGCGTTGTACCAACTTTCCAATACCCTAGCTAGAGAAGGCAGCTGCCAGTGCTTTCCGTCAATTCTCTACGCTGGCCTACAGCTCGTCGTCTGTGCCAAAATGTTGTCTTCATAGCCATGTGAGCAAAGATGAAACTCAGAGGGAGACAATTAAGGGCTGTATTGTGGGTAATCAAACATTTCAAACTGAAAACGATGCAGGAGCATCTTCATTGACCCTGGAGAATGCGGCTGAGAATTGTCTTGAAAAACAAACCGCACGACAGTTATGTAATGTTGGCTGCATAGCTTCAGGCGAAATTTCTCACCAGGTCCTCGTACTTGACGGGAGGCACTATTGTTCTAGGTATCTTCATGTGCTCCCTGTGTGCTCAGAACTAAAAAGAACTAAGTAACGCCATCGATGGGCATACTAGAGACACTGCCCAACACACCTGTGCAAAACTTCATCGGATTTTCACTGTGGTTTTCATTTCGCGACCGATCGTTCCTTACTTTCCGAATAACCCTCGTATTATGTGTGTTTTAAATGTCTATCTTTCAAAATTACAGCTAATATTTTCCACAGGCGTAATTGTACTGTTACACATAGATTTTTGTTATAATATCAACTCACTGTTCTTGTAACTGACAATTGTGAACTGTCCGTGCAGGAAGCGACACCTAGCAGCCAAGCCTCTTCAGCTGCTTCTGTCACTATTGTAAGCACAGTACGCTCTCGGCGGCACTGCACTTAGGGTCATTTGTGTTTATTATAATTTTATTATATTTTTACATCCTTTGGCTTTGCCCATCTTCGCTACAAGTTTTTTTTATCTTTGATTGATTAATTTAAGAAGAACGATACGTTTCTTTTTAGCTGCATGTCAGGTCATGTATGTTAAAGCTATTGAAAATAATGTACAGTTTGTGATGTTTTCATTGATAAGTTTCCACATTCCTTCTGTCTTTTATAGGCCTATCTGATGATGATCTGGTAGATTATACCGGCCATAAAGAAGAAAAAATGGTGTTCAAAGCCTGTTTTGAACTAAAAAAAATTTTCAAACATTGGATTTCTATATACTTTAGTGTCATTATGTCACACTTCATCAGGTTGGCAGAGTGGTCCGAGGGGTTAATTGGCCACAATTTACAAATCGGCAAAAGCCAAATGTCCCGGCTCAGTGGAGCACTTGCGGCCTTTGCCTGTGACTTGTTCATCCTTTCTGAACTGTGGCGCTTAGCTATTACGGAGTGAGGTTCTAGTGCTAGCGCATAATTAATGGCGTGCTTCCAGGATTTCTGCTGTTATTGTTTCCATTTTACGTGGAATATTTCGACGTCCGACCCAACCATCTTTTTCAGGTGCTGGGAGTTTTGCAAATATTGTGTGTAAAATATTCTGCATAAAATGGAAACAATAACTTGGGGGAACATCCGGAAGCACCCCAGTGGAGGAGGTTGGCTCTGTGCTATCGAACCGAGCCCGAGCGCGGGGATAAGAAAAGTGATACTGGCTTTGGCCACGTTATTGTCTCGGACTGTGAAGATTGACTTCGTTCAGAGATTTATTGGCGGCGTGATTGTCGCGCCTTGCTGGAAGAGGGGCGCTGAGCTCCCAAATTGTCTCTTTTTGTAAATAACTTAGGCCTAGCAGTTTCCAATGCGGAGATAAGAAGGAATGTTTTTTCACCTCTTTACGCAGAACTCACATGTCGTTACTTAGGTCGAACAATTTACTGCTTATCAGCTTCTACTGTTGAATGAACTTTTATAGGGTTTCGTAACAATCCAATGCATGCCGGAGAGCCTCGTTTAGAATTTCAGATATAGGTTATGTACTTTGAGGATGCGGATTGCAATACCCTCAAACGATACAGATTCCTTTTAAAATTGTCTCGTGGAAGGTGCATAATGTACAGAGCATGTAATGTGCAGACAGTTTGTATTTCTAATTGCTCAGTTTTCCAATTGCCAAAGCATCTTAGTCAATTGCCATGAATAACCTTGCATGTAGTCATACGTGGACGGAAGATATTGTGAAAACTGGTAAACAGATTCGATGTTCCGCTAATTTGATCTCCACATCCCTCAGTTTTCCCGTTGCCTAAGTACCTTAAAAGAGCGTCGCACTGTTTTGAACTTTATTTCGCTGTAGCAATCTGCCGTTTCAGTTCGACTACTTTTTTTGCTTTGTGATAGATGGTGCTGTAATAGTCGCAAACGTATAAGTACGTGGTATCACGCACTGGCGGAATGTTTTTTACTTTATTGTTATTTTAAAACCTGTACAACAGGCAGGCTGTCAGCAGCACACTACGCTGCTCTTCAGCCATAGAAGACACAAGCAGCAAAAACAGTGAGAAGACACATAAGTCACAGAGCGGTGGGCAATAAAACAGGAGACACATAGAGACAATCACGGAGCCGTTCACACTCGTCGATAATCCACACTGCTAGCTGATGAGACGACGCACAACCACTGAAGATGATGATGGCACTGGTGAACGATGGAGGGGACGGTGAACACTAAACATTAAACACTAAACACACAAAACACTGATGGCGGCGACCTCCGGCGCGCGAATGTCCACGTAACGTGTGCGAGTCCGGGGACCTGCCAAGAGGGGTAGAAGTGGGAGGTGGGGGAGAGGGGAGAAAAAGGATGCCAATGGCTGAGGAGTCGGGGGCAGGAGGAGAGGAACAGGGGAGGGGAGGCCCGGGGGAGGAGGGGGGGAGAAAAGGAGGAGGGAGGGAAAAGGGAGAGGAGGGAGGGAGGGTGCACGGAGGAGTAAGTACAGGAGGAGGGCGGGAGGATCAAAGTTGGTAGGAGGGGTAGAGGGAAGGGAGGAGGGCATCATCAGGGAGGGGGTTTCGTTCTTTGTAGTTTTTTCGTTTTACGCTTATTTCGTGAGATATTTGGCCCGGGTATGATCAATGGACCACCCTGTATATCAGGCTGTAGCACATGGCTGAGGGTCTTACCGGACCCTCTTTCGTGCTATAGCTGAAATAAACTTGTAGTAAGGAAGAAGCGCTACTAATTACATTATTCGCAGCTTGCCTGGAATCATTCGTTGTAAAATGTCATATTATGATGTATGCTATGCTGCTGGCCTGATTCGAAAGAACAAACTCTGAAATTAATTCACACTGTCATATCACACCATTTCTCCCCCAAATTTGGACGATCCTTTTTTCCACACTAGCGTCAATGCCTCCTTTTGGGCGATGTGTGTGTTCGAAGTAAAGAACTGCTTTGAACTCAGAGGTAGTATACTGCATGTCATTGACATATCTGAGGAGCTCCCTTTTCAGGTGTACCCCTTGTTCAGTAGTCGGGGAATTTTGAAGTGGCCTCTCAATAAATATTGTCTTTAATGTAGTTTGTTGTTAACAATATTAGCTTATTCCAAAGAGTTAACAGCTTTGACTCAGTTAATACTATGCAGAAATTCAATCTACATTTCGAATGCATCTCTTTGAGTCTTTTGGGATATTCTGCTGCATCCATTTTCAAAAGCTGTCACAATAATTCAAAAATCTTAGCTGTAACCCACACACTTTCAAGTTTCCTCGTGGATCACTCCTGTTATGTCGAGGGACTCCTGGAGAACGTAAAAAATTAAGCTAATTCCTATATTATGTTGTTGATTATGTTTATTTAAACTTCTGGCTTGTCGTCTGCATAGGATTTATATACACTTCATTTTATCTATTATTGCTCCTCTTTTATAATATCACGTACTGACTCGTTTCATGACCATGGAGACTTGCTCCACAGTTTGATCCTATGGAACATGACATATAAAATGTAAAAAAAAGTCGCGAGATCTTGGCAGCTACAATTTGTGTTGTCAATGCGGGCCTTGGAGATTCTGTCCCTAGAAGCGCCAGCAACCGCAGAATAGTTCAGTGCGGCCACAGCACTTTGTGGTGTATAACAGAGCAGTTGTGGTTGCTGCTACTAGGCTCAGCGTAATGTTGTGGTGATTCTCGCTACGGGACATTCATCACATCACTCGTAAGATCTCACTCAACTCTGCCTGCAGACCAACACCCCCTTGGCTCATGTCAATATTTTCACTGTGTACAATTCAAAATAAGAAAACCTCACACTAGTAATGCATACAGCTGTATTGGTAATAAGAGTATTATTTACGAAGAAGAATAGAAAGAACGACTACTCGTTTGTTTGCTACTCGATGACAGAAGTCATCCACATGACCTCATTGTGGAGGAAGGTGTCTGCTAAATTATGGGGACCTCTGGCTATTATTTGAACATGATCCTCTGAATCAGTTGCAGTAGCAGTCTGCAGCGTTAAAATAATTGTTTTTGGACTCAGCAGTACTTCATCCATGCCCATAGCTGCTATTTCGTTGAAGAATTCTACAACAAACAGGGAAAAAACCATAACATCAGGTAACTCCAGTATTGACACAAAAGGAGAAGGAGTGGAAAAGAGAAAACGGTTACTTACATTCACACGATTCGGCAGTTCTCCACGCACCACTATCTGAGGTGCAAAGAAGGTTAACTAAATCCTCCAGTGTACCATCGTTCGACAGGGGTGGTAGTGCGCTCGTTTCTGGAACAGAAGTTGGTCATCATATTTCAGCTAAAATACACACAAAAACAACATCACTACCAATACGTTGCATTATGTTTCATAGAACGCTGCAAGGTATAGAAAGGAAAAAAAAAGAACAAGGGAATGGTATTTCCTGCTGAGAAGCACTACAGAGTGCTCTAGCCAGTCCACTCAGTGGTAAGGAAGCAACACTGGGATGCTACTCAGTATAGAAAGGAGCAAAATGCTGGGATAGCTTCTGTGAAGCACCAAAGAGTGGCTGTGGCCTGCCTGTTCAGAAGCCAGAAAGGTAATTGACTTTTGTCAGCTATGAGGCCATTATGATCGTCTGCACCAAAGTGGAGGAGAGGGCCACATGCTCTCAGTAACCCAACTTTAAAGTATTTGTGCATTTTGCGAAGCACACATATAATCACTTGCGTGTTCAGCACACTTATTTCTTAGTCTCTGAGTACCTGGCCTGTTATAATCTTCAACGGCCCTTGTTGATGCTTGAAAATGACACGAAACTACAACACTTTTTCATGGCCTTTGACATAAACTGCGTTATCGTTATGATTCTAGATTCGGAGTGATTTCGCCATTTCTTCATACCATCACCCCACTGCTTTCCGTAGTAATAGACAGTCAGTCAATCAGCTGTCCATCGAATATTGGCATTCTGTATTGTACTAAACGGTTCGAGTGAAATGACAATTATGGAGAGAGTTGTCAAAACCCATCCAGTGTTGCCAAACGCAACGTCTGAAAACATAAATTGTCCACACTCGTGAAAGTCCTGCACACCAAAACAGTGTTTGCACTTTGAGGTGGCAGCATGGAAGGCGTCTGGTGTGAAGCAGCTCCATCATATTTATACTAGTCAGTATACAGTTCCTGCGAAAGACGAGTAATTAATAACACGATTATGCAACTATAATACATAAGCCATAATGATGGGAGGGAAATTGTCTGATGATTCAAATTCAATACAAGCATCTATAGCGCCTGTATTAATATTCCAGTTTTGTTTAGAGCTAATTCGTCAAACTTCTGTGGGCTGAACAGCCATCCAATACAACACTTTCACAGTAAGAAGAGCGAAATCTCGAGTACATATCATACAATAGACTAGTACTGTCACTGTTTCAATCAAGTTGTAGATTATCGTATGGGTAATAAACTGAATTCAGAAAGAAACACTTTTGCATTGGTTGGGTTACAGCTGAATACGTTGGAACCTTTATTCACATTCGCTCAAATGTCGGCCTGCAGTTTCAGTCTAATGAGTTGAGGCGTTTCTAGCTGAACATATGTCTTTAGTCAGCAGCTATGTCTTGATGTCTTCGGTAGAACTGGATGCTTGTAGAGTTCTCATGAACAGTAACTTATTGGTAGCTGATCAGTGGAGTTTAGCACAATGAAAAGTTTCAGGTGCTCCTCGTCAGATATGGATTTTTGGGGTATTTTCCACGCCTATTTTTCCAAGTAAGTTTTATTTCTGCTACTTGTACTTCTTGAATGTACGCATTATTGTTCATAACACTTTGTAGGAGAATCGGTTCTTGTTTGGCGTTCAAAATGGTATGTTTATCATCCTCGAAAAACCACATAAGGGTTTTTGGGGGGATACACATACTACAGTGATTACTTATCAACCTGTCAGTGAGCAATCCTGCGTTATGTAAAACATTCAGGTCTGAATTTGCTGTGGATGCGTAAGTTTTAGGTGATGTTATTCAAATGTTACTCGTATCGTCAGCTTTGGCACTATTAAATTAATATCGTATTTCTTGAAACAGAAAGGCATTACATGTAAATTGCGATGTTTCTGCTGGATCACTTTCATCATTCTTCATAAATGTGCCTTGCAAGTATAGGAAACTGCTGCTCGGAATTGTTAAATCATCTTGATGTTGGATCAGAGTTCTTATCTCGTCATTATTATTGAATGTCATTGAAGCAAAAGGTTTATGGGAGATACGTGCCTTATGAGTGATTTGTTCATCATATTAAATTGGAGTTGTTATGTGGAAGGATGTCACTGTGAGGTTTCAATCCTATCAACTTCAGAATCTCTTAATGCTTATGTGTACAGCATTGTCCTTTTTCAGAGTGTAGCACTTCCCTCCAAAATTAGCTATATTCGTGTCCTTGTCAACAATGTTCATTTGGAGGTGGTCTAAAGTCTGAGCAGTCATTGGGAGGTTGCTTCGCACCTGAACGAGTGGGTTTCCTGGTTCCGCTGTAGGGAAAAATCCGTTGATAGTATGTGTTAACCGCCCATCGAACTATGAATTCGTGGCGCTATTGCCTTCGACATGGACCATGATAACAGGTAAAATACCCACTGGTTGATGCAACTTGTAAATTTTCTTGGTATTATTAACCAATCTTGACTCCTCAAGAAATCCAGTATTGACCCTATACGGCATTACTGGTTAAAAATTATTGTCTGCCTTGTTTTTATCTCCATTTTAAATGTATTATCGTTTGTACATAAGTCAAATTGTTTTACAGATGGTGTTATAATTGCGCTTAGATTCCCAGTGTTACACGCGGCAGGAGGAATCGCCACAAATGTGCCGTCTCTTAGGTGAAGTTACTGTTTACATCAGTGATATTTGGAATGCTGTTTATATTTCCAGAGTGATCAGTGCAATACTGTATTCACCCTTGCCTGGATCTATTGGGGGGGGGGGGGGGGGGGGAAGGGAGAGAAGTAATTTGCACTTAACACAGACAAGTGCTTCAACTGACGTGATGATGTGATTGCTCCTTGTTTTTACGCATTCGTCAAGGGGAACGTTATACAGAAATGACGCAGAGGTATGAACTGAAGTCTTGCAGCGACGAAAATTGTATCACCTGTCGTTGTTGGTGAAATAATTACGCAATTCTTTCGGCGGGCGTAAAACCCCATGAGATTCAAAGTAGAAAATGTTGTTGCATTTCTTTTAACATACTCCAGCAAGTGGGTTCCAGATTCTCCGGTTAAGTCTAAATTTACGATCCCACATTCCCTGCATTTCCAAATCTTCATCTACAACGTGTTCTGCATAAACACACCACAAAATCTTTGTATTTTGAATTTAGTGATGAATTTAAGCGGATTACTACTGGTAAGCGGTCTGCCTGTTAGTATAGTTTGGGGACTTTTCTTTTTAATAACCAGTCCAGGTCCTTTCTTGAATGGTTTTAAATATAGTTCTTTACTGATAGCCAAGGCCTCTATCATCTTATCATGCCTTTTACGATTCTATATTTACTCCTGAGCGTTTTATGCATTCTTTACTGCTTAGGTTATAGCAGCAGCTCCTCCTGCTAGTGGGCCAATTGCTGTTAGCCCTGCTAATGCTGGAATTAGAGACAGGGGATTGCTATCAGATGTGTTAGATATTGGCTGAACACTAGGTATTTAAATACAGCTTCTTCTTCTTCTTCAAGATGCTTTTTGCCACAACCACCTCCCTTGATGTAATATTTTAAACAGTGCGTAAGTTTCTTCTTTAGGGTACTATGAGCTGCATTCATAATTTTTTCTGCACCTAGTATAAGATTTAATACTTCGAACATGGCTGCATCTGCGCAACTGTCAGACATCAATACATGAATCCAAAGTATTTGGGGTGTCTCTGTTGTGTGGTATAACTTGCGATCGACTCGTATACAATCGCGTATTTTGTGTGTGACTTAGAGCACTATCTGCATGCGATCGTTAACAGCAAACCTCTCCACATCACAGTCATCAGCGGACTTGCAACTCATGTCTGATGAAACATATCCATCCATGGAAAACCTTTTTCTGTACTCTTCACTAGACGAACGAAGATGTATGTGAGGTATTCCATTTGACTGTCATATCTAGGGTATAAATCAAGTCTTCAGTTTAATATAGGTATGAAGCGACTGTTGCCATACTTTCCACGTTGGTTGGTTGATTTGGGGGAAGGGACCAAACAGCGATGTCATTGATCGCTTTGGATTGGGGAAGGATTGGTAAGAAAATTGGCCGTGCCCTTTCAAAGGGACCATCCCGGCATTTGCCTGATGCGATTTAGAGAAATCACGGAAAACCTAAATCAGGATGGTTCGACGCGGGTTTGAACCGTCGTCTCCCGAATGTGAGTTCAGTGTGCTAACCACTGCGCCACTTCGCTCCGTTTTCACGCTCGCCCTATGCAAATTGCATACATGTGGATCATCGGCGGAAGGGCAGGTCCTAGGATGTTTTAGCAGGTTGGTGTATAAGATGCACAAACATTCTAGTAGAAAATCAAACAGTATATGGATATGTCAGGAATATGACCATATACATATGGAAAAGTATGAGAAAAATAGGAAAATGACATAAAATCAGTAAAATTCGAGGAAAACCTGATATAATTACCAAAAACTGATGTGAGATACATAAAATTGAGGGACGTAGGATTAAGTTCGTAAAATCGAGAAAACCTAGTAAAATTACAGAAATTGACTGTGAATACCCCCAAGTTAGAAGAAAAATACCATGACATGAGTACTGAGAGAAATTAATAAAACTGCATGTTCTGGAGGAGAAGACAAGACTGATGCTACATACACACACCTGAAGAGTGGAGAGAGGAGGCATTATAGAGACGGGGCGTCAAGGCAAAACGGTGATATTATGCCATACATGAGCAATGCAACCTAAAATCTGACCATGACTTCTGTGTGCAGGAGGAAGATTACCAGGAGGGGTGGAAAACTGCGATAAGACTGTCACATTTCCTCTGAGTACTGATCGCGGTGTTAATTTCCTTGTAAGATGTCACATTTTCTTCGCATGAGTTTTCGGTTGCCAACGATTATTTTATAGGACTGTTGTGAACATATCATAATTTCCGAACTGTAATCAGGCTTGAAATTTGTAAACAGGAGGCGTCACACACCTCTGGAAGTCTATGTAATGTTTGTGTTACAGAGAATCGATGTTTTCTTAGGTATGCAAGGTAGCAGTTTTATCACTTTACAGTTTCTCACAATAGTTTATCGCAGAGAAACTTTCAGAGAGAATGTGTGTGATGGGAATATATTTTTTACATTGGAATATTAACAGCGTTTCATTCCACAAGACTAATAGGTCAGAAACAGCACCGTTATAGCATTATAACATGTTTAAGTGCAGAACTGCGTGGTCTTGGGAGTGCATGTGTTTATATTACACTATTATTACCAGTCCTTCTTAGTACCGATCTCAGGAACTAGAACAATAATTCAAAATCGATAACACAGATGATCGACATAAAATGTTTCCAAATTCATCCTTCTGGAGCTCCATCATGTATAAACCACACATTTCTTCTTCATAATGGTCTGTTATATGACCACAATACTCTCATACGTACTATACACCAATAACGCGTGCAAACCTCCTTGACATGAGCGCATCTGCAGAAATCTTGTGCACTTGAATGGGTGCCATGAGTAAGATTGGTGTGGATATTGTACCCTCCTACCTCTGATTAGTTGCAATTAAACTGAGGACACTGCTGTAGGTATGTTTGGTAAGACAGTGTGGGGTGATCTTTCAATCTCCAATGTTATCCTAACAACGCGAGGATGCTCTGTGAATCCCATCCACATAGGGAAAGAAGCGCAGTCGTAATTGTAAACTATGCACTATGAAAAAAGTGCTAGAAATATGTAGTTTGTTACAGGATGCTGTCTGGTACACTTTAGTGTATGTATTAACTGTGAATGAACATACTGCACAGTCATCTATCTACATTCGCAATCTCTTCTACGGTACTTGCAAAGTATTGAAGGGGTGGTTTAGTGATGATAAAGAAATTAGGAAACATGCTGTCATGTTATTGATCGGTGTTGAAATTAGAGAAAAAAACTGTCAAGATTGCTAAAATCTATCGCACTATCAACTGTGGTGCTTATTACAGTACATCGCCCCACATCAAGGTTGTCTGTTCCATTTCATCCATGCATTGACTTGCTGCTGATTACCACATAGTGGCCGGCCTGAGTGGCCGAGCGGTTCTAGGCGCTACAGTCTGGAACCGCGCGACCGCTACGGTCACAGGTTCGAATACTGCCTCGGGCATGGACGTGTGTGATGTCCTTAGGTTGGTTAGGTTTAAGTAGTTCTAAGTTCTATGGGACTGATGACCTCAGAAGTTAAGTCCCACAGTGCTCAGGGCCATTTGAACCATTTGAACCACATAGTGATTAACTGACAACAGTTGTTTGAAATGAAGTGAGAGTCTTGGTGGGAGCAGCACCTTCCAGGAATGGCCTGCACTAATGTTTGGGTGACAGACCTGAATGCACCCTGAGGGATGCAGATGTCCTTTGCAATGCAGCCCATTTATATGGTTCGGAAATGCACAGCACTACAGTAGCAAAATTCTCATCCTTCTTCGAGCTGCCATACTTGCTTGTATGGTTTTTTTCTACTACCTCGTCTTGCAGGAGAAAGCTACATTGGGTGCTGGTCTCACACATCGTACACACTTGGCAGAGCTACGACAACATGTTACGATTTCCACCGAGTAGTCAGTAAAGAGGATTCTGTCGCATTAACTCAGCTCACCATGTTTCTCTACAGGTCGCGGATTGTGGTAGACATAGCGTACTCCGACTTCTCCTCAGTTCTGACTTAAATTGGGACGATCGCATGGACAGAGCTACAGGGAAGGTGGGGCAGAGACTAAGGAACAGTTACAAGGCCGCGCGGGATTAGCCGAGTGGTCTGAGGCGTTGCAGTCATGGACTGTGCAGCTGATCCCGGCGGAGGTTCGAGTCCTCCCGCGGGCATGTGTGTGTGTTTGTTCATAGGATAATTTAGGTTAAGTAGTGTGTAAGCTTAGGGACTGATGACCATAGCAGTTAAGTCCCATAAGATTTCACACACATTTGAACAGTTACAAGATGCATAGAGACTGTCTAAACCCACGTTGGAGTTTTACTGTAGCAGACAGGTTTGAAAAAGGTGACTCGTTTCGAGAAATGAGAATGCTAAGAAAAGATTCACTAGTGGCTGTCATCATTAAAGAACGTCTCTATAGGATGCAACACAAGCATGTTATTGAATGGAGAAACGTTATTCGAGATCACAGCATCTCTATCAGAATGTGTAACACTATGGATCTGAAGAGCCAGTGTATTAGTCATATGATTTTGTACATTTCCTATGACCTCAATCTAGCGTTGCATTTCTTTAAAGTGATTTGTCACATAGTACACCATCTACTGTATGTGATCATTCTCAATCAACCACCATCCTCCCACGCCTATAACCCAGTGAATATATCACAAAACCTCTGATAAGGCATCAATGGAGAATGCATTCCAAATACAGTTTTTTAGCGTGAGAAATATCTGTCAGTGACATGAGGGAGTTGAAAATATTAGCTCAAGACCACATTCATCACTTTTTTATTCGGTGATTTTATTATGAGCTTTCGCCGTTGGGGACGTGCACCCACACTATTGGTCTGTTACTACACTGGTCATTGTCTATATTTAACGCAGCGGTGTTTGTGTGGAAGACCATTTCATTTGGAAGCAACACCATACCTCGATTTATAAAGCTTGCATAGTTTTTAAGATGGATATCGTCAGTGACTTTTGTGTGTGCATGTAGAACCAAGACCGCTTTTATGCAGGGTCAGAGTAACATAGTCGTTGTGATCCAGTTTTTAATAGCAGCTGGAAATGTCGGTTCTCAAAAGTGTTCCCTCGAAAGGGCATCGTCTTCCATCCAGGGATTCCCATTTCACCTACCTGGTCAGTGTATTCCGACTCCTGAAAAAAAATTGCTTCCCGTGCAAACTGACTCTCATGAAACAAATGTGTTCAAATGTGTGTGAGTTCCTAAGGAACCAAACTCATGAGGTCATCAGTACCTAGACTTACACACTACCCAAACTAACTTATGCTAAGAACAACACAAACCCATGCCTGAGGGAGCACTCGAACCTCCGGCGGCAGGGGCCGCGCAATTCATGACATGGCGCCTCAAACCACACAGAAACTCCGCTGGTTCTCATGAGCAATTTAATTAATTAGGCTATCAATTTGATATCACTGACATGCAACCTGGCGGGTGGAAGCCATGGTTAGGGTACCACGGATGTGACTTGGGAGTGGAAGCTGTAATTGGTCATTTTTTTCGTTACGGCGATATCTTTTAACGAAATTTCTATCTTCCACATACAGTTACCTTAAGAGACTTCATATGTGGCGAAGCATATGGTTGCTGTAATGGAGTTCGAAAGCTATGAGGCATCCTGTGATAGAGGTAGATCTTAGCACACCGTTATGAGCCTAACTGAGTTTAATATTCTAGTCACGTGATGCAGGACGTAAGAGATATTAAGTTGATTAGAACATATTTTTTTACCTGATGAGAGAATACTTAGAGGAAATATAGCCTACACCATACTGTTACAGGATTTTCATAAGTAACGATACTTCAGTGATGTGAAAACGCGTGTATGCAGTGACTTCTTCTGTTTTCGAAAACAGCTCGTATAAAAGGGAGAACTCTACACTTCACGTGAGAAATCCGAGTTGTATGACCAGCATCATCACTATCTTGAACTGGGTAAAGTTGATTTTTTAAAACTGGGGGATCTATGTTGGGGTGGAATTGGTAAGAGCTACTGTATACATACAAGGCGCTCCTTTTTATTTCGCAGCGCACTGCGGCTGGCGGCGTCTGTTTTTCTGTTCATAGAAGCTGTCAGCAGAAGTGGTCATCAGGATTTAGCGACCGGAAGTTGTGGATTAGCTTAGGTTGTGACAGGAGGTTAGATACACCTGTCTGATTTTGCCCACGGCAGTGGGGGCTGGTGAAGTGACCAGTGTGCTGGGTGAGCGGCGACAGAAGCGGTCGTGTATGCTGCGTGAGAGAAGAGTCAATATGATGGGTGTTTGCGCTGGACGATTATTACCTCCATGTAAATTGATCGCTTGACTGCTTGGTGATAGACGCTCTGACCTCTGACTGTTCATTACAGCAGGCCTGTGAATGCCGGGGGTTGGGTGAGCAGCTGCCGGCATGTCTGTTGCGGGTGGGGGTCTCTCTCTTCTGGCTAGCATGGACGGAATCATCCTGCAGTTGGTGGACGGCGTGCTTCCTGAGTTTGTGTGATCGACAGGATTTTCTTTCCATCAGATATGTGTAGTAGAAATATTGTTGTGGGCGTTTGTGTTCTCAAACATCGTCATGTACAAGACCTGGGATATATTTAGCGCTTCAGTCTATTTGTGGTGGAAATTTCATTACCTGGTTTGATACTCAAACGTTGAAAGTATGTTTTATTAAAAGAAGGATCATCATCAAGTGGAGGTGAGTGTTTTAAGCGATTTATTTGACTCCTGTAAATTGTTCAATAATTAATTTGGTAGGGTAGGTCAAATGGATTATTTCACTCCATTTTTGATGTCGAAATTGCGTCAGTTTTCTCTGTGTGTCCGGCATCCGCCAACAGCAACATAGTATTCTGAGGAGAGATGAAGACCTCCATGTTCGTGTTTGGAGACGTTGGTTCACACAGACAAACAAAGAGTGGTCTGTTGAGAGAGAGAGAGAGAGAGAGAGAGAGAAAAGAGGAAGCAAGTCTGGAATTTGCTGATCAACAGAATGCTGCCACTTGATACCTTGCATGGGGCTCAGGTGATCAAAGAGGGTTGATATTCGGTCTGTGGTCGGTGGTATTTACTAACGAGATCTGTAATTAGGGCTCTGGGTTGTTTTGACTTTCGTGGAGGCGCCCTAACGAGAAACACACATGCCGGAGAGCACAAACGGCGGCTACTATAACGCACTTCATTCCGTTCCCTGGTGATTGCCGTTATTATATCATGGGGAGCCAGGGTCGGGGGCGCAGTCGTGAGCTCTGCCCAGGTGGGGGAATCCTGCAAACTGATTAAATAAGGAATATGTGTCAATATATTATTGAGTTTGATTTGAATTTCATGTCTTGAGATCATTCCTCTCCAGCACAGAGTGAGTCTATCTCCCAGCTATTTTTTCTGGGAGGGGGGGGGGGGAGGAAGGGAGGGGGCGATTGTGGGGGGGGACGTTCTTTGGCAGTTTCGCTGTGCAATAGCTTAGTCGATCCCTGTGTGTCAAGGTGAGTGCACACATGACAATTTTCCAATAAGATAACACCTCCAATTTGGAGCAGTGTAATTATGTAATTACGACATGTGGATTGTTGGATGTGAGCTTTTCCCACCAAATAAAAGAGAGATCCAACCCTGCTAACTGAATTTTATAAATAAACAATATATCCTATGCTATGAACTGAATTTCCTGTAGTGAGCTCCTTCTTCTCCAGCACATACTTAGTCCTTTACCCACTAATTTCCATATGTGGGAGGAGAGGCGTGTAGTGGAGGATTGGAAACTGGGGGGATTTTCCAGAGGGGAGGGGTTAATTTATCGATCGATTTAATTAATTAGTCAATTAATTTGGTATCAAAAGTGTGCTTGCATCAGCGGAGGGAGTTGCGTGAGGGGTGGTTGAGGGAAAGGGGAAGGGTGAGGGGTGTGGGGGTTTCTCTGAAGAACAGAGTATCCCCAGGGGGTCATAATCTACTTAATATAACAAAAGGCTACGAACCTGTCGATCAAAAAAGAGCAATAGGTTTGCCGCTGAATATGTACTTGCCCCTGACGTAGGCAACCCGCACTTACAAAACGGCCTGATATTCACTTTGCCCTAGTACTAGCTTCATCACAGTTTCAAGAGAACTCAAAATCTAGGTAATCACCAAAAGCTGAACGAAGCGCAAATGAGTGTAAGAAGAGCAATGGCCGAAGCTTTCAATGACTGAAACTAAAATTTTGCAACCCAAGCTGATTAAAAGTCAAAAGGTTTTGGCCTTACTTGAAATCAGTAAGCGGTTCGTAATCCTCTGTTCATTCATTCAGTGACCATACTGGCACCGAAACGGAAGATAACAGACAGAAGGCCTTAAATACTGAATTCGGTCTTCCGAAATTGTTTCACCGCCGAAAATCCTGAACCGGTCGCCCCTTTCAGTCATCGTATAGACGTCGAAATGGCAGATATTAACATAACAGATAGCTGATCAGGGAAGCAACTAAAATCACTTAGCTGTGGAGATACCAGATGAGATACGTACAAAATTCTACAAATATTGTACAAAAGAACTCGCTCCCATTCTAGCAGCAGTTTATCGTAGATCGCTGTAACAACTAAGGGTGCCAAGCGACTGGAAAAAAGCGTGGGTCATTCTCGTTTTCAATTAGGACCGTTGGACAGCTGCACGTCGTTATAAGCCTATACCGTTGATGTCAGTCTGTTGTAGAATTATGGAACGTGTTTTCTCTTCAACAATATGACGGTTTTGGAGAACGAAAATCTCTATAAAAATCAACGTGTACTGCGCAAAAAGAAAAAAAGAAAAATTTTGCAGAACTCGGCTGGCTGTGTTTCTCCATGAGATCACAGCACCGTACACAACGGCGAGCAGGTTGATGCCGTGTTCCTTGACTTCAAGAAAGCATTTGAAGCCGTCTCGCTCTGCCGTTTAGTGCTTACCTACTATAGGAGCATATCTGCGACAGGATTCCGTACTTCGTTACAGACAGAACTCAACACGTCGCTCTTTAAGGAACAAAATCGGCAGATGTAACGGTAATTTCCGGACCATCCCAAGGAAGTGTGATAGGACTGTTACTCTTTACATGTATTTGAATGGTCTGGTAGAAAGCGTCGGAAGCTCCTTAAAAGTATTCGCAGGTGATGGGGTTGTCTATAAGAAAGTAGGAACGCCAGAAGACAGTGTCAATTTGCAGAATTACCTGCAGAGTATTGTTGAATTGTGCAGGCTCTGGCGGTTGATCCTGAACGCAAATAAATGTAACATATTGCGTATAGATAGAAAACGAAATGCAATACTGTGTTACACTATTGGTGACAACTTGCTGTAAACAGTATCCAACGTAAAATATCTAGGAGTAACTATTCAGTGCTTTTAAGTGGAATGAGCATATAAAAGAAGTAGCAGGAAAAGTATATGCCAGAGTGAATTCATAGGAAGAATCTTTAGGAAATATCTGTCATCCACGATAGAAGTTGCTTACAAGGCGCTTGTTCAACCGCTTATTGGCTGTCAGTCTGTGATATACAGGGATGCTGAATAAACTCCAGTGACAGACGTTATAAGGGTGGTGTTGTGCGTCACAGAGAGGCTTACTATTGACACTACGAGTGAGCGCTTGCGAGGAAGAATCGGACAAAATATTACTTCGTCCCACATACATCTCACGAAATGTACACGACGAGAAAATTCAAGAAATTGGAGCCAATACAGAGGCTTACCGACAACCACTCTTCCCACGCATCATTCGAGAGTGGAACAGCGAAGGGTGGATCAGTAAGTGGTACCAGAAGTGCCCACTGCCACACACTGTAAGGTGGCTTCAGGAGTGTGATGATGATATAGATGTACCCTAGGGCGCCCTGGCAGGTCCCTACTGCCGTTTCGTTCTTTTAATATGAAAATGAGACGTCGAATGGGGGCAGGGGTGAGGGGATTGGTACAGGCACGTGGATTCATTATCTTAAAAGGAGGGGAGCACTCGATTCCTATTGGTCCAGCCTTTCTATTGACCTGGCGGGGAGGAGATGTGGTGGGGATTTCCTGCTAATTTAATATGCTCCCATTAGTCCAGCAGTTTCTCACCAATTTTATATCATATAATCAGTATTGAGTTACATCATGACCTAGCCCACTTGCCTAATGTGCGGCAAGTGACCTTGAATGTAACTCGCACTACTTCCTAAGGTGTATGGATATAACAGCGGCTCCCTTGAGTGACAGTGATCAATATTGCTTGGGGATCCCCAGTGGAGGGGAATAACGGCTGGCATCCAATATAACCTGCGCAAGTATTTAACCTGACATCGTTAGTGACGTCGAGACAAAATCGTTATTGCAGGCAGTACTGTCACATATGAGTACTAGTGCTGATATCATGAATGACCTGATATGAGAGATAGATTAATTATGCAGCTGACAAGAACAGATTTTCTGGTGAAGAATTAATGTTTAAGGGATTTGAAGGGAAATGTGGGAAACGCTCACACAGAAAATGGAACTCGCACCAGACTGGCATTGGTATCAGATAGCTGTCAAGTGGACACAGTTCCAGCCAAACTGTCACTTCAGTCCGGTGGACAGCGTAGTGCGGTAGATTGCAGCACTCACATTGCCACGAGATGTTATTCCAAACAGATAACAGTCGTGCCTCCTGAGCAATTCCCTGGTCTGGACTGCTTAAACCACTTAAGTCATGTGATTGTGGTGACATTCGGTTTCCTGACGTGTATCTCTGAATATTAATCGTTACTCTACTGCCACACCAGACAAATCGTCCGGCTGTGATACTTACTGCTACGTGCAGGAAGTTAGGGTGGAGAGCTATACTCCATTCGTCACAAGAATAAACGTGATGAAAACAAACACAAACGCGATGATTGGTCAGAAGCCGTAGCATACATACACAGGTGCTCTTACGCTCTTGGAAATAGATCCTACTTCATTATGTATTAGATATACACTACTGCCCATTAAATTTGCTACACCACGAAGATGACGTGCCACAGACGCAAAATTTAACGAACAGGAAGAAGATGCTGTGATATGCAAATGATTAGCTTTTCAGAGCATTCACACAAGGCTGGCGCCGGTGGTGACACGTACAACGTGCTGACATGAGGAAAGTTTCCAACCGATTTCTCATACACAAACAGCACTTGACCGGCGTTGCCTGGTGTAAGGAGGAGAAATGCGAACCATCACGTTTCCGACTTTGATAAAGGTCGGATTGTAGCCTATCGCGTTTGCGGTTTATCGTATAGCGACATTTCTGCTCGCGTTGGTCGAGATCCAATGACTGTTAGCAGAATATGGAATCGGTGAGTTCAGGAGGGTAATACGCAACGCCGTGCTGGATCCCAACGGCCTCGTATCACTAGCAGTCGAGATGACAGGCATCTTATCCGCATGGCTGTAACGGATCGTGCAGCCACGTCTCAAACCCTGAGTCAACAGATGGGGACGTTTGAAAGACAACAACCATCTGCACGAACAGTTCGACGACGTTTGCAGCAGAGTGGACTATCATCTCGGAGATCATGGCTGCAGTTACCCTTGACGCTGCATCACAAACAGGAGCACCTGCGATGATGTACTCAACGACGAACCTGGGTGCACGAATGGCAAAACGTCATTTTTTTTTTTGAATCCAGGTTCTGTTTACAGCATCATGATGGTCGCATCCGTGTTTGGTGACATCGCGGTGAACGCACATTGGATGCGTGTATTCGTCATCGCGATACTGGCGTATCACCCGGCGTGATGTTATGGAGTGCCATTGGTTACACCTCTTGTTCGCATTGACGGCACTTCGAACAGTGGACGTTACATTTCAGATGTGTTACGACCCGTGGCTCTACCCTTCATTCGATCTCTGCGAAACCCTACATTTCAGCATAATAATGCACAACCGCATGTTGCAGGTCCTGTACGGGCCTTTCTGGATGCAGAAAATGTTCGACTGCTGCCCTGGCCAGCACATTCTCCAGATCTCTCACCAACTGAAAACGTCTGTTCAATGGTGGCCGATCAACTGGCTCGTCACAATACACTAGTCACTACTCTTGATGAACTGTGGTATCGTGTTGAAGCTGCATGGGCACTGTACCTGTACACGCCATCCAAGCTCTGTTTGATTCAATATCCAAGCGTATCAAGGCCGTTATTATGGCCAGAGGTGGTTGGTTGTTCTGGGTACTGATTTCTCAGGATCTATGCACTCAAATTGCGTGTAAATGTAATCACGTATCAGTTCTAGTATAATATATTTGTCCAATGAATACCCGTTTATCATCTGTATTTCTTCTTGGAGTTGCAATTTTAATGGTCAGTAGTGTATTATTACTAAGTTACGTTAAATGAAACTTTAAGATATTCAAATGTATTAATAGCCGCCAACAGTTTTCCTGATGACGCTTTAGCTATGTAGTTATTATTTAAAAAAACGTGTACAGTCACAATCTCTGCACTGTTGTAATCTGACTGTCGCGCTGTTAATACACAGTATGAAAATGGCTGAGGCTGCTTCCTGTTTTGTAGTGAAACATGCGCGTGGGACGCGTTTAAAATGTGCCGAGCAATAGGTTGTTATTAATGTTTTCCATAAATTTACAGGAAACGTCGGCTTTGAAGGTGTCCAAGGAACACAGTTGCGACACAGTTACACGATGGATGTATAGCGGAATCGGTAGCCCAGTATATCAAGCTTCGCTGGTTTAAATCTCGCTTCAGTCATTCACTTTTCTTGTTCAGTTTGAAATACATACATCTCGTAATTGTAAGATTCATCAGCATTTGTCATGAATTATGCACGCCTTCTTGTTTCTAATTACACACTGCACACGAAATTCTTGTTTTCATTTTAAATGTAAATTTTGAATTATCGATATTTTATGAAAGACTGTTAAAGGTTGCTTAAATTAAGAAAACATAACCTATTTAATATTTTAAGGCAAAAATCAAAAACCAAATACTCTTTATTTGCACTATATCCCTTGTTTTATACCACCGATGCAGGTAACTGTCCTAGAAATATGAAAAAAGTCATTTTCACAGCATCGAGCGCACCATTCAGATGCTGCATTTTTACATTTGCCTCTGTACCATCACAACATGAACCCAACAGAACTGACCTGGAGCCGAGTTAAGGGACTTGGCCCGAGAAATAACAAGACTGTTACGCTGGAACTAACGCACGCAGTTTTTTCACATGTCACTGCCGAACACTGGCGGGATATAGAACGGCACGTCATAAAAGAAGAGGAGAAAAAGCGGCACCTGTTTGGCTTCGTGGATTCTGTTGTTGATCGACTCGTTATCAACGTAGCAGACGACAGTTCCAGAACTGAAATGTATTTCTCGGATTCGGATAAGGAAGGAGTTAAGAGATTACCGGATGACTAAATGTAATAACACCTTCAGTGGCTTCAGTATTCAACAGTACGGTGAAATACCTGCAGGATGCTTTTGTATCACACATAGCTCGGTCGGAAAAATTACCCTGTGTTTAAGTTAGGAATTTTCACCACCCTCGTTTGTAATTTGAATACTATGTCCGGTGAAATAGAGAGCATTTGATGGTTTCCGTCTGGTTACCTAAGAAGCACGCGGTAGCACTAGAGTTTCGTCGAATGTTATTTCATTCTGTTTAAAAATTAAATTACATTCGAAGCTATATTGTTTCTTTGCCCATCTCTTTTTACGTATGAACTGAAACTGCAGGTAAGCTGGACCGCTGGTTGGCCAGTGTTGCCCAAGTTTAATAACCGGTAAAGCTGTTGGCTGGCATTATCGTTTAGTCTATTTGCTTGTAACACAGCATAAAACGTATCCTTGTGATCTTACTTGACTGTATTGGTCGCAGGTTGGCTTCTGCTCCACGTGAAACGAAATCCAATGAGATTCAAGCAAACGCGGAAGAATATATGCCGTATTGTTTACATTAGGTTTATTCTTATGATGAACAGAGTGTAGTATATACTGTGTGTACCTCCAAAAAGTCTTCACGCACATTTTCTCTGGTGTTTCAGCAGATATTTGCAATTTAGTGTTTTTTCTGTGTAGCTTGAGTCAGCCCAAAAAAATACTGCTCATGACATGTTTCATGCGATGCCCAATGTCGTCGGAAAGCATTAGGTTGTTTCCTGTTACGAACATAAAATTCTTAAAGTGGAATTTTACATACTCATGTGATAGAGTGGCCCGAAATTAGTGTAGTGCGATATTCATTTAGCGTCATGTATGAGCAGAGACATTAAAACATGAAGAATAACTAGTATTCTGGGAACGACTGAGCAGTGACCTGGTATGCATGGACTGCTACCGCACTGCAGCGGAGCTACTCTTTCACTTCTGGAGTGCTGGTTATTCTTAGTGTTTTAATGTCATCGCTAATACGCATCGATAAAACGAGTATCACACTAGACTAACTTGGGACCCCTCAATCGAACGGACACAAAAAATTCAGTTTTAAAATTTATTCTGTTCCTAATGGGAAACAAATCAACGCTTTCCATCGATACCGAGCGTGGCATGAAAGACGTGATGAGCAGTGTCTGCCCGGGGTGACTCCAGGTGCACGTTGCAAAAACGAAATGTAGGAACAGGTTAGACAGAAAATGTAGCAGGCACCGATCTGGCGTTCGCATCGGACGGCCACAAAGTGGACATAGCTCCTGCCAAACTGGCTCTGCAGTCAGGCTGAAGGCATGAAAGACATAATGAGCAATGTTTGCTCCAGGTGACTACAGTCACATACTGCAACAACGAAATTGCAAATATCTGACGAAATTCAAGAGAAGATGTGCCTGAACTTTCGTGTGATACATTTGAATGGGTGATTTTTAAAAGGTACCTAAGTCAATTTTTCACTCTTTGAGATAATTGTATTTTCGGTATCCATAGGGGTTTATACAGGTTTGAGTGTCAAAACATGCATCAGTCACGCATTCGTTCTTCGTTTTATAACCAGTCGCTTTTATTGAGTAACTATCAAAAGGTACCTAAGTAACTGATTCTCGCGCCTTTTGTTGGCAACGCTGAAATTATTTACTGCAGTTAAAAATCTTTGCCCCTTTTCTCTGCTTGTTGTTCCGCGTATTGTTAAATAATGAAGATAACGTTATTGTAATTGCTCAAATCGTTAAAATGGCTCTGAGCACTATGGGACTTAACATCTGTGGTCATCAACTACTTATACCTAACTAAATAAGGACATCACACACATCCATGCCCGAGGCAGGATTCGAACCTGCGACCGTAGCGGTCACGTGGTTCAAGACTGAAGCGCCTAGAACCTCACGGCAACACCGGCCGGCGTTATTGTAGTGGAAGTAACGTATTGTAACTCTTAAAAAATGAGTGAATGTAGCGATTTAAATGACAGTCTATTAAAAATACGAAAGAGGAAGGCACATCCAGAAGCTCACAAAATGAATGTTATTAAGAAGCTTAAATTACAAGGTAAAGAATGCATTGGACACGGAGGAAAGCAGTACCGATCAAGATCAACCCGTTCACCTTGCTGGTAAGAAGTAATTTCGAAAACTTACTGGTGTAGATATTAAAGATATAGATAGATGGTTTATGCCAATGAATAGATTAGTTTGTACATTTGCCCCAAACGGTAAATGTTTTAACTACATGGCTTTTTATCTAAAAAAAGAAGAAAAAACTTAAGAATGGTACTGGGAACAAACGTAATTATTGCTCCTTTCAATCGTATTAATTACCTAGACCTAAACCTGCTTTTATTTCGTTCTAGGTGCAAGAAAAACTGTTTTACCAAGTTTGCTGTCACAGAAAAAGCCTTGATATACAACTCCTTATATGCTGATTTGCAATCTAAAGATGAGTAAGATTTGCATTTACAACGGATGATAGAGATGACTAATGTTAAGCAACACCGTCCAAGGAATGGTGACGCTTTTTTGAGGATGCACTCATATATATACCATGTGATTCTCCGAGAAATTAAGGTAGAAGTTCATCGGAAGGCTTTTTCTAGGCTGTATGATGTGACCGAGAAGCGAATTAAGTTTATTAGACAGTTATTTCTGGAAAGGAAATCGCCACGCGACAAACGTGGCGGACGTCCTAGTGCAAGAAAAATTGGCCCTTACGAACATTTGATGTATGAACATATAAGCTCATTTCCTGTGTACAAAACGCACTATGCATCAGATACAAACTTTACGTATTTGACATCTGAATTGTCCGTCAAAAAAATGTATGACTTTCATAAGGTGAAATATCTTAGAACAAACACCAAGTATGAGGTTTTTAATACATATTTCCAACAAAATTTTGACCTAAAGTTCGGAAAACCACAAATTGACAGCTGTTGCTTTTGCGAGGAGAAAAAGTTGCGCGTACCTAGTCCTCATTTGCGTGATATTGCAACTGCAGAATTGATAGTGCACGTGAGGCGAGCGTAAAAGTTCACATCTGTCTTTAATGAGACGACTAAAGAGTAAAGAAAATGGAAACATTTTAGGCCTTGCGTTTGACTGTATACGAAATGTAAGTTTACCGAAGATCCCTATTCAAGAAATTTATTACGTGAGGCAACTCACAGTGAACGTTTTTTGTGTTTTTGAACACGAATACAGATTTAGCAGATTACTGCATCTACCATGAAGGACAGGACCACAAGGGGCCCGATGCAGTTGCTTCGTTCCTGTTGGACTACATTAAAAATCATGTACCCGAGGCAGTTACCGAGCTACGCCTGTTTTCGGATAATCGTCCCGGGCAAAACAAGAATCACACATTGTCCAGAGTTCGTCTTGCCGTTGCTGGTTTAAAAGGATTAAACAGTTTTTTCCTTTACGTGGACACTCCCATAATCCACGTACCGCAAGTTCAGCTAAGAAAAACATCCAGGGACAATTACGCCAGTCGAAGCACACATGATCACTGGGTGTTCTACTTGGTGGCCTACTTATCTGTATTATAAGAAGTCGACAGTCTCTCTTGAAACCAGATATCTTCCAAGAAATGAAAGGGTATAGCGTCATATTTCCAAATATCATTGTTTTGTGAACGCAAAGGTACCGTCAAAAGAAGTGAATACATAAGATCACCTGGTTTTCAAAGCCTGAATACCTTTATCCTCAAAAAACCTTATGAAGAATCTTTACTTTGACAAGAAGCTTATCCAGAGGGAGAAATACCCATCAAAAAAAGCAAAATTGAAGACCTGAAAAATATTATGCGATATATTGTAGAAGAACACAAAAGCTTTTACGATCGACTTTCACAGTGGCCAGTAGCTGATGTTTCTCTCGATGGTGATGAATGAAGTTCAGAAAAACTTGTCTCTGTAATGTAATAATATTATTTGCCTATTAAAAAAATGGCTCTGAGCACTATGGGACTCAACTGCTGTGGTCATAAGTCCCCTAGAACTTAGAACTACTTAAACCTAACTAACCTAAGGACAGCACACAACACCCAGCCATCACCAGGCAGAGAAAATCCCTGACCCCGCCGGGAATCGAACCCGGGAACCCGGGCGTGGGAAGCGAGAACGCCACCGCACGACCACGAGATGCGGGCTGCCTATTAAAGAATTGTGTTTGTAATATGATCTAACAGATATTACTCTTTATTTTGTAAAGACCTTCATTATTTTCAAGTAAATTTTAAATTTTATGGGGTGTTAAAAAGGATCTAAGTCAGCAAGGTAAAATAATTTTTTTCTGGTTTCTTCTTAAGTATAATGCATCAAAAATGCATCTAATTGTAGATCTATGTGTATATTCTAATATGTAATTTTACCAGCGGAAAAGAGGGAAAAGTTTCTTCATTTTCCTCGAAACTAAGAAAAAATGACGTCGGTACCTTTTAAAAATCAGCCATTGATCTGTACATCGAATACAATTGATTAACTACAAGGTTCGATGGATGTGGTTTGTAGAAACTTTTCCTCGTCTTACTGGGTCAGTACCGGATTGGTACATAAATTCCACCTCTGTTACACGTTTTGCAAACATTAAAAAAAATTTGCACGCTTTTACATGAATCACTCTACGCTCAGATAGATGGGGTACACACATTCTTGCCCAGTGATAATGGGGTGGCGAAGGAAAGGGCATCTGGCCACTCATTAAATTAACCACAGAAATTCGTTAATAACCACGTCAACCCTGTAAAGATGCGAGACAAAGACACAAGAAAAAGTACACACACACACACACACACACACACACACACATATTATTATTATTATTGTTATTGGTATTTTGCCCTTGAAAAGCGCAGCGCTGTTAGAGTAAACTACATGGCCAATTCCTTTTGCTGCCTTCCTTGCTGCCCAAACTTCCCACATTCGCTCGCTGTGTTTCTGTTTCTGTTCCTCTGTCCGTGCTTCTTGTCGGCTTCGTGTCTTCGGCTTCATCTTGGTTGCCTTTTTGGTTGCCCATATTTCTTTCATCTTCCGGCTGTGATCTTGTTTGCGTTCTTAGGTCCATTTTACGCCTGTTCGTTTGTCACAGTGTATCTCATGTAGTTTACTTTTCTTAATGATGTTTCTGAATTTTATTCAGTCGTTTATTGTGTCTTGTGTAATGTTGAGTTGGTTCAGGTTGCTTTTTACCTCTGCCACCCATTTGTTGCTTCTAGTGGTTACCCAGTCAAAGATCTGTTTGGTCAGTCTGTGTGATGGTATTCTGTATAGGTGTCCATAGAATTGTAGTCTGTGTTTTCTTATCTTTTCTTTGATTGTCTCCGTATGTTTGTATATTTCCAGTTTTTTTTTTCTTATTCTTTATTGGTATTTTTAAACCTGTTTACAGGCAGGCCAGCAGCAGCATACTACGCCGCTCTTTGGCCTCAGAGAAACACAAAAGATACAAATGAAGACAATGTGAGATACAAATATGGTGGACATATAAACGGAGACAAACACTTTTTAAAATACATGGAGCCGTTCACGGGCGTAGAGTCCAAGATAAAATTTGTTCAGACTCTTGGACACGTACATAGACGAAAATTGTCAGACGTCAACGTAGGTGCACAAAACGAATAACACTGAACCACTTAAGCACAAAACGACGGCACACACAGAACACGAGGCGTTGATCTCAGACGCGCAAATGTTGACTAACTGTGTACGAGTCCGGGGACCTGCCAAGAGAGGAGGAGGGGAGGTGGGAGAGGGAGAGGGGAGAGCAGATGTCATGGGCAGGGGAGATAGAGTGAAGGGAGGAAGGGGGAGGGGAAGCCTGGGGGAAGAGGGCTGGAGGGAGGGGACGGGGGAAAAGGAAAGAGAAGGGAGGGAGGGTGCCTAAGGGAAAGGACACAGGAAGTGGGGGTGGGGAGGATCAAAGTTGATAGGAGGGGTAGATGGAGAGGAGGAGGACATCATCAGGGAGGAGGAGCTGGCGGAAGCTACCTTGGGAGAGGGTAAGGAGGGTGGAGGGATGGAGACCGGGTGGGACATGGGAATACAGGTGCGGCAGCAGATGGGGGTGGGAGAGGATGGGTGAGACAAGCGGTTGAGGAGGATCGAGTTTGCAGGAGGTGTACAGGATCTGTATCGTTTCAAGGAGAAGGGGGAGGTAGGGGAATGGAATGAGATCGTACAGGATCCACGTGGGGGAGGGGAGACGGGTGCAATAGGCGAGGCGGAGAGCATGGCGTTCAAGGATTTGAAGGGATTTATAAAAGGTAGGGGGTGCGGAGATCCAGGCCGGATGGGCGTAACGAAGGATAGGGCGGATGAGGGATTTATAGGTGTGGAGGATGGTGGAGGGGTCCAGACCCGACGTACGGCCGGAAAGGAGCTTGAGGAGACGGAGTTGGGAGCGTGCCTTGGCTTGGATTGTCCGGAGATGGGGGTCCAGGAGAGGCGACAGTCGAGGGTGACGCCAAGGTACTCGAGGGTGAGGGTGAGGGCGATAGGACGGCCATAGATGTTGAGATAGAATATAGTTCCAGCTTCTCGTAGCCCTATTACACGACCTCGTTGAAACTTTGTAAGGTGTTAGTTGTGGCGTCTTTGTCGCCTTAAAGCCATTTTTGACTCACAGCAATTCACCACGTCCAATATATATATATACAGGGTGGTCCACTGATCGTGACCGGGCCAAATATCTCACGAAACAAGCCTCAAACGAAAAACCTACAAAGAACGAAACTTGTCTAGCTTGAAGGGGGAAACCAGATGGCGCTATGGTTGGCCCGCTAGATGGCGCTGTCATAGGTCAAACGGATATCAACTGCGTTTTTTAAAATAGGAACCCCCATTTTTTATTACATACTCGTGTAGTACGTAAAGAAATATGAATGTTTTATATATATAATGAGGGAAAAAATCGTATCACCAACAACAAGGAGATCGCGATATTAAACGGAAGTTAGTAGGCGTGTTTCTACATCCGAAAGATGATGTCTATTTCTGTTTCGGGTCAGTCGCATAGGAATGGCGCGAGTAACGCCACTATGAGGATGAAAATCAGGTTTGCTTTAAATACACGCTGTAACGGTCGTGGCGGTCAGCTACCTTTGAGAGTGGACGTGGGGAATTGCTATGGGTCAAAAATGGCTTTAAGGCGACAAAGACGCCATCATTAACACCTCACAAAGTTTGAGCGAGGTCGTGTAATAGGGCTACGAGAAGCTGGATGTCTGTTCAGCGAAAACGCAGAAAATCTTGGCTCGAATGTAGCTCCTGTACATTACCGCTGGCAGCGGTGGTCCTGAGAATGTACCGGCGCATCTAGACCGGGCTTCGGACGTCCGCGTGGCACTACTAACATGGAAGACCATCGTTTTCAGAGTATGGCTCTGGCGCATCGTGCAGCATCTGCAGCAACAATCTGAACGATAGTTGGCATGACAGTGACACAACGAACTGTTACAAATCGGTTACTTCAAGCACAGCTCCGAGCCAGAGGCCCTGTAGCGTGAGTCCCACTGACCTCAAATCATCGCCATTTGCAGCTTCAGTGGTGTCAAGCGAGAGCTCACTGGAGAACAGAGTAGCGGTCTGTTGTGTATTTTGATGAAATCTGGGTCTGCCTCGCATTCAGTGATGGCCGTGTGTTGGTTAGGAGGAGACCAGTCGAGGGCCTGCAACCACCCTGTCTGCGTGCTGGACCTACTACACCTGGAGCTATGGTCTAGGGTGAGACTTCGTACGACAGCAAGAGCACTCCCGTGGTTATCCCACGCAACATGACTGCAAAACTGTAAGTCAATCTGACGATTCGATCTGTTGTGCTACCATTCATGAAGAGTATTCCAGGAGGTGTCTTCCAACAGGGCCGGCCGCTGTAACCGAGCGATTATAGGAGCTTCAGTCCGGAAACGCACTGCTGCTACGGTCGCAGGTTAGAATCCTGCCTCGGGAATGGATGTGTGTGCTGTCCTTAGGTTAGTTAGGTTTAAGTCGTTCTAAGTCTAGGGGACAGATGACCTCAGATGTTAAGTCCCATAGTGCTTAGAGCCATTTGAACCATTTGAACCTTCCAATAGGACAACGCTCGCAGGCACGCCGCTGTAGTAACCCAACACGCGCTACATAGTGACGCTATGTTGCCTTGTCCTGCTCGATCACCAGAGCTGTCTCCAGTCAAGCACAGTTTGGACATCAACGGACAACAACTGCAGCGTCACCCACAAACAGCATTAACCATTCCTGTACTAACCGACCGAGTGCAACAAGATTGAACTCCATTCCACAAACTGATATCCGCCATCTGTACAACGTATTGCATACACGTTTGCATGCTTGCATTCAACGTTCTGGCAGTTACGCTGGTTATTAATATGCCTGCATTTCACATTTGCAATAGCTTATCTCGCAGTTACATTAAACTGTGATCTTGCATCGCTAACCACTCAAAAATGTTACCTAGACAAATGTGTTCCAGAAATTTCATTACTCCACATTAATTATTGTTTAGTGCTGTGATTTTTTCCGTCAGTGTGTACGTGTGTGTGTGTGTGTGTGTGTGTGTGTGTGTGTGTGTGTGTGTGTGGTTGTGTGTGTGTGTGCGCGCGTGTGTGTTTGCGTCATTATTACATTATTATCTGCACATTGCATGAGATTATAATTGAAGTTATGTAAAATAGACATTTTTCATTGAAAAGAAAATTAATGTAATTAAGTAAGTAAGTGCCCATTGGAGTTGCATCCAGGAATCACTGAAGACGTACGAGATTCAGCTGCAACTTCTGAGGAAGCCGCAGCCTCTACAGTGATCTTCGGATCTTGTTAGGCTACAAACATCAAAAGCCGATCCTCCTATTTAGAGTTATTATTGACAGACCTTGTACTTGCGTGCGAAGAATCTTTCCTGTCTCCCAATACCGTTACAGAATTCTTGAAATGACCATATGTGCCAGCCATGGTGGCCGAGCGGTTCTAGGCGCTTCAGTTCGGAACTGCGCGACTGCTACGGTTGCAGGTTCGAATCCTGCCTCGGGCGTGGATGTGTGTGATGTCCTTAGGTTACTTAGGTTTAAGTAGTTCTAAGTTCTAGGGGACTGATGACCTCAGATGTTACGTCCCATAGTGCTCAGAGCCATTTGAACCATTTGACCATTTGTGACGCATCCAACACTACTGACAGTGTGGTCTGTGTCTAATGTACTTAAAGAGTGCTGTCCCACAAAGAATGGTCCAAGTGGCATCTTTACGGCGTTACATAAGTTTCACCACTCTGCTTGGGATGGTGCTGAATGTACCGAAAATAGACCTGAATCTCCCTAGCTTCCGGTCAATGTTCTTATACGACCTCGGTGTGTCGTAGTTGTGGAAAAGAGGGCGTTGATACAGTGATTACCATATATTAAAGGGTATCCGACAGTTGGAATAATCTACAAAGTAATTATCTTTTTCAAAACTTTCGTTTTAGGATAACTGAACTTTGTTGCATTCAGGATTTGAGCGCCATCAGTCCAGTGAAACACGTAAAAATAATTTTGTTCAAATGTTCAATAAGTTATGCTTAGCAATAAATGTAGCAAGTATCATATGATACTACTCGAATTAACTGCCACAGGACACATAATTTTTTGACTGTACATTGAAAATGGTAGTTAAGATAATTATTTACATCGTAAATATTAAGTTCAAATATCGTTATTTGTGTGCTTTCAGTTTACTTCATTCAGCTGAAATGATATGTGAGATAAATCTCTTCAGACTGGTAACTAATCAGAGATACTGCAGGTACCCTAAAATTATCCTCGGAACGGGAGAAAATATAACTGGGATTCCAATCACAATAATAGGAATTCGAGGTACGAATATCTCCTATTTTGAAGACAACATGTGAATTATTTCTGTTGGGAATGAAACACAGTTAGTTTTTCCGAACGAAGCGCTGGCAAGTGTGGCGTTATTATGGCTAGTGAAACTGAGGAGCCATTGGGAAGTTGGAAAGGTTCATAATCTTTTGTTTAGAAGAAATAGAAAGACTTACAATAATTTAGGCTGTTGGCAGTGAATGTTCGACTATTTACACACAGATGCGGCATAACAGCAAACACATGGGGGATCCATCGGAAAGGGCCTGCTCCAATGAATCAGAATAGATATTGATAAAAATATAGTTGAAAATGAATAAAAATAACCATAGTGGCAGTCAAAGTTTAAAAACAGATCAAGTGCTCCTAAGAAGGATATGGAGGCATATGAAGATACTGGAATTCAAAATGTAGTCATAGTGGAGAATACACGAGTGATAAAACGACAAATCTCAGAGACATGACGGAATGCAATTGAAAAAAAAAAAAAAAAAAAAGAAATGAAATGCACATATGACATTGTTGGCTGGGACTTCCCTTCCGGGGAATTCGACCGCTTGGTGCAAGTCTTTTTATATGACACCTCTTCGGCCACTTCCTCATCAATGATGATGAAATGATGCTGAGGCCAATACACACACGCTCTCTCTCTCTCTCTCTCTCTCTCTCTCTCTCTCTCATACACACACACACACACGCACAGCCTGGAATCGATCCCGGGGCTTCATGATCGAGAGTAAGGAACGTTAACCACAAAAACACGAGCTTATGACACGGTCTCTAACGAGTGGAATTGTAGAATGTGAATCAATTACCAAATAAAGACCGAGTAAATAAGCACACTGATGATCTAGTAGGGTTTCCAAATAAGTATCAAGTCAATTCCATTTTCATATACGGAAGGAAAAGAATAATATGTTGCACAAGATTAGGGACTAGCTTACTGTAGGAAGCCGCTGTTGCAACTTGAGCCAGGAACTGGATATTTTACTGGAGAGAATAAGGATATTACGATGTCAGAAACGGAATGAATACTAGACTATAGAAGGAAAGTTAGATAATGAAGTTACTAAAACAAGTGTATAAGTAGGGGCAGGGTAATAATGGTAGAAGCTCTGGCCGACGCGAGCATCGCAGAGGCTCAGACAAGACAGATGATTGCCGCAGAGCAGAGAGACGTGAAAGATCGCAGCTGTCTGCGGGCAGGGAGGGTAATGGAAAGAACAAAAACAGATACAGACGTAAAAGTAACTCAGGCTTGTATAAAGCAATATGTATCCGACAAAAACGGGGATCCAGAAGGGGAACCATTGTGCAGAAGAGGGAAGAAAGATGCACAGCGAACTAGGTGGGCAGCAGTAGACAACTTAATCTGTGGCGGTCTTTCAAACAAGAAGGAAGTTTGTAATACGCCAGGGTGTGAGGGAGTGCGAATATAACTCAATCTTATGAGCCTCATACACTACTTTTCATTATATATAAATCATTTTATGAATCAAACCGAGGCACTCTTCATTTCGATACAGATAAAACAATTTCAGATTGAAGAGAAATTACAGGTGAACGTTAACAGTGATTGTTCACCTGTTTTCTTGCAATCTTGACATTTCCCAGATAATGCTCTGCTTTTATAAACTGTAATATACGACCACGTTAGTTACGTGTAGTAAGTTATACATGTGACCACACGCAAAGACCATTGCCCAACAAGAGTGACGCATTGTCATAAGATAGTAGGTGTTCCTGGTTTCTTGCAGACACCGTTCTGTTGCCGTACAGATATCACGTGCGTCACAGTGTGTGACTGAAACCACAGTATGTGACTGGAATCGCGCGACAATTGGAAACTTATACCAAAGTTGAAGTACGCGGGACAGTAAGATTCTTTTGGGCAATACGTCTAAATTGCACACAGATTCGCCATGAAATTGTGGCACTATATCGAGCATATGCATTATCACGTCCAGCCATAGTGAAATGGCTCCCACAATTTGATTAAGGTCGTACATAGCGGTTCTAGAATGAACCCGCGACTAACGAACTGATTTCTATAGTCGAGGAATAGAATGATTCGTAGAATGTTCTGACGGTTGTTTACAAGTTCTTTGTGAATATGTTGAAAAATAGTATTGTGTCTCTGTGACGCCCTGGCCTGTAGCACGGCATTTAATATAAGTTGCTTGGCCTGCCATGATAATGCGTAACTTACTTTCTGAAGTGCCGTTATATTGTGGTAAATTGATATGTATGTGATCCACAGACAAGGCGCCAGTAAGACCTAATCTGTCATGGGAAGCAGCTGAATAAATAATAAATATAGCTGGCTGGGTTTTTAAGTTTTCAAAACTGACCTTCCGACATGTCTAAAAGTGTAATTTTACAGTCAGCCTGTATTAGCAGTTTTGGCTTATGGCAGCGAGGTACGGACTTTTAACATGAAAACCATTAAAATGATTAGTTTGGCTCAGAGAGCACACTGTGAATCACTTGAAGAGAAACAAACACATGAGTCAGGAAACAAACTGAAGTGGACACGGAAAAGAAAATGAATTCGACGTGGGCGGGCCATATAAACAATCTTAAGGACGGTAGATGGATCAAGGAGGTTCTTTTCTGGAATTGAACACATGAGTCAAGATCGTGAAGACCATCTGATGAGCCGGCCGAAGTGGCCGAGCGGTTCTAGGCGCTACCGTCTGGAACCGCGCGACCGCTACGGCCGCAGGTTCGAATCCTGCCTAGGGCATGGGTGTTTGTGATGTCCTTAGGTTAGTTAGGTTTAAGTAGTTCTAAGTTCTAGGGGACTGATGACCTCAGAAGTTAAGTCCCATAGTGCTCTGAGCCATTTGAACCATTTGAACCATCTGATGGAAGGAGGGTAGATGGAATTAGAAAGTGCATACGACCGACGTGGGAACGTGTGGTCGAAGAACGAAATGAAGAGATACGTCTGGAGAGCTGTTTGCTTGAAAAACAAATATAACTTGAGAATTCCACCTAAAGCAAAACACAAATTCCTCTTATTTATTACTTATTCATAAATGCATATTTCGGCGATGTTACACTGTCATCAGCGTATTTCTCTGTATTTTACCGTAAGAGATAAATAATGTTGCATAAAAGATATGGAAGTTGGGATTTTGTTCATCGTATATACAAAGTTGTGCCTACAAAATCACATACGTTAGCTAGTCATTTGCCTGTTCACATTGCTGTCCGCCTTCCACGGTACAGCTGGTATTACAACACAGATTATCAGATACAGCTCATATGGATTTTTTTTAGATTAATTTGCTTCATACGGAGAGAAAAACTCAGTCCTAAAATGAAACTACTATTTTCTTGCTTTGTCATGGATTTTTTGCTTACTGCGAATATTTACTTACCACTACATCCGCTAGACGCCGTTTTAAGGCTTTCCAATGCGAAGTATTTTCGGGGTGAAAATTTTTTTCAATAGACAATCGTCTGATAATTCCAATGGGCTGCTCAATATAATAAGCTCACTTAAGACGAACTGTATTATTGTCAAACGGCTCCAGCAACGTAACGTTTTCATCTGCCTTTAGTCTGTAATCAAAAGAGCATCGACTATTTTCTTTCAAAGAAGTGTCTGTTTGTAAACGGCTCTCTGCCAGTCTCTTGACTTTTAGGCAGATTTTTCAGCAGACTGATGACCGCATTACTATTCTCACCTAAACAAGTATCTCTAATCATTGTCCACTTTCCTATAACATCTCAAAATCATCTTTTTTAAGATAATTTATTGCTTTGAAAGTTGGATATAAAATTTATAATGGGGAATAATTACTTAAATCACTCTTAACTATCTTTCGTTGCTTAATGTAAATGTTAATACCAAACTTTAAGCTAGTGACGTAAGTAATATGCACACCAAAGGACTACATAATACTTACTCCTGTTGCTTCTCGAAAGCTGTTTAAGTAGAGTCACTGCTATACAACGCATTATCATGAGGTTCTTGTCTGCGTTCTTTAACTGTCTGCTCTCAAAGTATATCGTATCTGCATTTCAAACAGCTCATCTTATAGCGCTAGTTTTGTAGCTAACCACATTAAGTACACTACTTTTAAAAAAGAGACAATGGCCTCTACTGCATATATAGCCTATGTAATGCCTGGGCATCTTCAGAGCCACTCTGTCAAAGAGCTGGCATATTTTCAACAAGATGCCATCTCACCTCACATTGTCTCCTGTACCTCTTGGTACTTTTGGGTCAGTCGCTTGAGCCCAGCTATAACTTTGCGCATTTCATTGAATGCTACCTAATCATCTCCAAACTAATCCATTCACTTACGTGACATATTTATAAAATTTTCACGCTTCTCTTTTTTTCTTTTTCTGAGAGCAGCTTTACTCCTCCTCCTTCCATTTTCAAATCATATCCTTTCTCAGCTTCCTATCTTATAATTATTGTATTGTATTGAACTGGGGACCTAGAAACGACGGAGAGGCTTCGTCCCCACTGTAGCCTCAGTGGTACACAACCACACAACAGGCTAAAGCAGTCCACTCACCCCACCGCCGCCTCACACCGAACCTAGGGCTATTGTGTGGTTCGGCCCCCAGTGGACCCCCTTCCCAGGGAACATCTCACACCAGACGAGTGTTTACGTGGTAGAGTTATGGTGTGTGTGTGTGTGTGTGTGTGTGTGTGTGTGTGTGTGTGTGTGTGCGTGGAGAAAGCCTACATAGTGTAACTGAGGCGGAATAAGGGGAACCAGCCCGCATTCACCGAGGCATGTGGAAAACCACCTTAAAAACCATCCACAGTCTGGCTGGCAATACGGACCCGACACTAATCCGCTGGGCGGATTCGTGTCGAGGACCGGCACGCTTTCCCTCCCGGAAGGTAGTGCGTTAGACCGCACGGCTAACCGGGCGGGCCTTATAGTTATTACTTCACCATAGTTCAGTTCTTCTTACTTATTATCAGACACAAAGGTTAGTCTAACGTTTTTCTTCCTTTAAGAACGACTTTTGACCAATATGTGTTTCTCTTTTTCTCTTTCGTGACACATACTATACAATAAAAGACATATACACGTTTATAAATTACTGACACAAGATGTGATGATCCGTGAGAGCGAAAATAGAAAATCAAACCATACGTATCTGGGAATGCACAAGTCGCCAGTTTATTTGTTCATCATAGAATGATAGACTCCTTACATTTTTAAATAATATTCAATAGGCACACTGAACATTCGTGTGTTCTGAAACGGAGAAACTAGATCTCACCAAACTGAGAACGCTCACATCGCCAGTTTGCGTACCTGCTGCAAAAGGGCGGCAGACTGCTTACATTCTTGAATTGCTGCCGTCATGTCTACGAATTTCTTCAGATAGGCGTTATTCCTGTGGCCATATAATTTTCTACTCTTTGGATATTTCAGTTTATCTTCATTCGCGGGAGGTTTACCTTGAGACGTTACATACAGACGCGGCTAAACATGGAGACTTGGTTTAAAGCGCAGAGTGCACATCTTTTGGACAGGTGAAGGAGGCACGGCACGCGGGAGAGTGTCAAAGGCTCGCGTCGCTCGCCAGGAAGTTGCGATTAGTAGCATGCAAACCGTAGCAGACTAGATTTTAAGATTCTGATACTGGCGGAAACGAGAAGCCACGTAGGAACAAGGCTAAGAGAAAGGAGCAGTAAAGCAGTAGGTGATTAACTGGGTTGCTGCCACGGGATAAACAGGACAAATGACGGTTGCAAGAATTTGGGACGTCGCCGTCTCAAAAATAATTTTCACGGATGCAAAACACATGAAATTTAAATAAATACAGCTAAAACTTAGTCGAGTAAGCCAAAATTAAATAGAAAACTGAGCCGGGAATGACGTCTAAACGCCCTCTCTATGCAATAAATAGAAATGAAGTTGTTCTAAAGTGCAACACTTTTAAAGACCTACGAATTTAGGAAAATAATAAGTCGTAAACGCACTGAGTGATCTTAACAAGCACAGTATCTTCAAATAGCGCTTGAGGAGCTCTGTCGAAATGTTGTTTCAGATTTTTGGACTTGTAATAGAATTTGAATTGTAGCGAAGTGTTCATTATGTGAAGTAAAAGCATATTGTATCGTGAATTAAATTATAAACTGGTAAAACTAGCGGCTGGTGATAAAGTAGACAATAGTAGGTGCCTATAATTGTGCAGATTTCATCATATTTAAATACTATTAACAGCAAGTTAGTGAACGTCAAGTGCCACACGTTTTAAATATAAGTATTTAAAAAACTAAGAAACCCAGCAAGAAACTAATGATACATTGGAAAGCTGGTAAAGTTTTGGTTTATATTGCTGTGTAACATGTATCTTGGCAATAAGAGCAACATTTGAGAATTTACATGACGACTGATCGAAATTAGCCGGCCGGAGTGGCCGTGCGGTTCTAGGCGCTACAGTCTGGAACCGCGTGAACGCTACAGTCGCAGGTTCGAATCCTGCCTCGGGCATGGATGTGTGTGATGACCTTAGGTTAGTTAGGTTTAAGTAGTTCTAAGTTCTAGGGGACTGACGACCACAGTAGTTAAGTCCCATAGTGCTCAGAGCCATTTCAACCATTTTTTTGATCGAAATTATAGACAGGTAGTGGGGATCAGTGTGCTCCTTGTCGCCGTTGGATAAGCAGCTGCAGCAGCAAGTCGTATACTCCTAGCTCACTCATTTGTTACATGGTTTAATTCTTAATTTCTTTGCGTGTTTTTGGTACTTGCATTGTTTAATTCATAAATTTCGGGATTATTATAGTAATTGATAATTGTAGCATCGCGTTTTAGTACCTGAATAGTGTAAATTCGCGTAGTCGTTTGTCTTCTGTTTTTGTTTTGAACGATCAGTGTCGATTGGTCACAGTCAGTGTGCTCCCTGCCGCCGTTGGATAAGCAGCTACAGCAGCAAGTCGTATACTCCTAGCTCACTCATTTGTTATATAGTTTAATTCTTAATTTCTTTGCGTGTTTTCCGTACTTGAATTGTTTAATTCATAAATTTCGGGCGTATTATAGTATTTGAGAGTTGTAGCATCGCGTTTTAGTACCTGAATAGTGTAAAATCGCGTAGTCTCCTTCCGCCGCCGAGCAGTGTGTCAGCAGTGCGCAAGTAGCAGCATTACTGCATTTACTAGGCAATCTTGTATTTTAATAACCGTTTAAATTTTGTGTCGATTTGTTTGCGCTCTCTGTAGATTAGTTCAGACGTTCTTTGCACAACAGTTTTAGCATGGATAGGGACTGCAACTGCTGTGTTCGGATGCAGGCTGAGTTGGCATCCCTTCGCTCCCAGCTTCAGGCAGTGTTGGGTTCGGTCACACAGCTTGAGGCTGTTGCCAATGGGCATCACTGTGGGGGTCCGGATGGGGGTTTGTCGGGCACGGCCAGCTCGTCCCACGCATCCCCCGATCGGACTACGACTGTAGTTGCCCGGGATAATGCCCACATTGAGGCTGTGGTAGAGTGGGAGGTCGTATCAAGGTGTGGCAGGGGGCGAAAGACATTCCGGAGGGCTGAACGGAAGGCCTCTCCAGTTTGTCTGACGAACCGGTTTCAGGCTCTGTCTCAGGCTGATACTGATCTTTGGCCTGACATGGCTGCTAGTCCTGTTCCAGGGGTTGCCCCTCAGTCTGCAAGATCCGGGCGGTCGCAGAGGGTGGGCTTACTGGTAGTTGGGAGCTCCAACGTCAGGCGCGTAATGGGGCCCCTTAGGGATATGGCAGCAAGAGATGGAATAAAACCAATGTGCAGTCCGTGTGCATACCGGGGGGAGTCATTCCTGATGTGGAAAGGGTCCTTCCGGATGCCATGAAGGGTACAGGGTGCACCCATCTGCAGGTGGTCGCTCATGTCGGCACCAATGATGTGTGTCGCTATGGATCGGAGGTGATCCTCTCTGGCTTCCGGCGGCTATCTGATTTGGTGAAGACTGCCAGTCTCGCTAGCGGGATGAAAGCAGAGCTCACCATCTGCAGCATCGTCGACAGGACTGTCTGCGGACCTTTGGTACTGAGCCGAGTGGAGGGTCTGAATCAGAGGCCGAGACTGTTCTGCGACCATTTGGGCTGCAGATTCCTCGACTTACGCCATAGGGTGGTGGGGTTTCGGGTTCCGCTGGACGCTGGATAGGTCAGGAGTCCACTACACGCAACAAGCGGCTACACGGGTAGCAGGGGTTGTGTGGCGTGGGCTGGACGGTTTTTTAGGTTAGATGGCCTTGGGCAAGTACAGAAAGGGCAACAGTCTCAACGGGTGCGGGGCAAAATCAGGACATGCGGGGACCAAGCAGCAATCGGTATTGTAATTGTAAACTGTCGAAGCTGCGTTGGTAAAGTACTGGAACTTCAAGCGATGATAGAAAGCACCGAAGCTGAAATCGTTATAGGTACAGAAAGCTGCCTGAAGCCAGAGATAAATTCTGCCGAAATTTTACAAAGGTACAGACGGTGTTTAGAAAGGATAGATTGCATGCAACCGGTGGTGTAGTGTTCGTCGCTGTTAGTAGTAGTCTATCCTGTAGTGAAGTAGAAGTAGATAGTTCCTGTGAATTATTATGGGTGGAGGTTACACTCAACAACCGAGCTAGGATAATAATTGGCTCCTTTTACCGACCTCCCGACTCAGCAGCATTAGTGGCAGAACAACTGAGAGAAAATTTGGAATACATTTCACATAAATTTTCTAAGCATGTTATAGTCTTAGGTCGAGATTTCAATTTACCAGATATAGATTGGGACACTCAGATGTTTAGGACGGGTGGTAGCGACAGAGCATCGAGTGACGTTATACTGAGTGCACTATCCGAAAATTACCTCGAGCAATTAAACAGAGAACCGACTCGTGGAGATAACATCTTGGACCTACTGATAACAAACAGACCCGAACTTTTCGACTCTGTATGTGCAGAACAGGGAATCAGTGATCATAAGGCCGTTGCAGCATCCCTGAATATGGAAGTTAATAGGAATATAAAAAAAAAGGGAGGAAGGTTTATCTGTTTAGCAAGAGTAATAGAAGGCAGATTTCAGACTACCTAACAGATCAAAACGAAAAATTCTGTTCCGACACTGACAATGTTGAGTGTTTATGGAAAAAGTTCAAAGCAATCGTAAAATGCGTTTTAGACAGGTACGTGCCGAGTAAAACTGTGAGGGACGGGAAAAACCCACCGTGGTACAACAACAAAGTTAGGAAACTACTGCGAAAGCAAAGAGAGCTTCACTCCAAGTTTAAACGCAGCCAAAACCTCTCAGACAAACAGAAGCTAAATGATGTCAAAGTTAGCGTAAGGAGGGCTATGCGTGAAGCGTTCAGTGAATTCGAAAGTAAAATTCTATGTACCGACTTGACAGAAAATCCTAGGAAGTTCTGGTCTTACGTTAAATCAGTAAGTGGCTCGAAACAGCATATCCAGACACTCCGGGATGATGATGGCATTGAAACAGAGGATGACACGCGTAAAGCTGAAATGCTAAACACCTTTTTCCAAAGCTGTTTCACAGAGGAAGGCCGCACTGCAGTTCCTTCTCTAAATCCTCGCACAAACGAAAAAATGGCTGACATCGAAATAAGTGTCCAAGGAATAAAAAAGCAACTGGAACCACTCAACAGAGGAAAGTCCACAGGACCTGACGGGATACCAATTCGATTCTACACAGAGTACGCGAAAGAACTTGCCCCCCTTCTAACAGCCGTGTACCGCAAGTCTCTGGAGGAATGGAAGGTTCCAAATTTTTGGAAAAGAGCACAGGTAGTCCCAGTCTTCAAGAAGGGTCGTCGAGCAGATGCGTAAAACTATAGACCTATATCTCTGACGTCGATCTGTTGTAGAATTTTAGAACATGTTTTTTGCTCGAGTGTCATGTCGTTTTTGGAAACCCAGAATCTACTATGTAGTAATCAACATGTATTCCGGAAACAGCGATCGTGTGAGACCCAACTCGCTTTATTTGTTCATGAGACCCAGAAAATATTAGATACAGGCTCCCAGGTAGATGCTATTTTCCTTGACTTCCGGAAGGCGTTCGATACAGTTCTGCACTGTCGCCTGATGAACAAAGTAAGAGCCTACGGAATATCAGACCAGCTGTGTGGCTGGATTGAAGAGTTTTTGGCAAACAGAACACAGCATGTTGTTCTCAATGGAGAGACGTCTACAGACGTTAAAGTAACCTCTGGCGTGCCACAGGGGAGTGTTATGGGACCATTGCTTTTCACAATATATATAAATGACCTAGTAGATAGTGTCGGAAGTTCCATGCGGCTTTTCGCGGATGATGCTGTAGTATACAGAGAAGTTGCAGCATTAGAAAATTGTAGCGAAATGCAGAAAGATCTGCAGTGGATAGGCACTTGGTGCAGGGAGTGGCAACTGACCCTTAACATAGACAAATGTAATGTATTGCGAATACATAGAAAGAAGGATCCTTTATTGTATGATTATATGATAGCGGAACAAACACTGGTAGCAGTTACTTCTGTAAAATATCTGGGAGTATGCGTGCGGAACGATTTGAAGTGGAATGATCATATAAAATTAATTGTTGGTAAGGCGGGTACCAGGTTGAGATTCATTGGGAGAGTCCTTAGAAAATGTAGTCCATCAACAAAGGAGGTGGATTACAAAACACTCGTTCGACCTATACTTGAGTATTGCTCATCAGTGTGGGATACGTACCAGATCGGGTTGACGGAGGAGATAGAGAAGATCCAAAGAAGAGCGGCGCGTTTCGTCACAGGGTTATTTGGTAACCGTGATAGCGTTACGGAGATGTTTAACAAACTCAAGTGGCAGACTCTGCAAGAGAGGCGCTCTGCATCGCGGTGTAGCTTGCTGTCCAGGTTTCGAGAGGGTGCTTTTCTGGATGAGGTATCAAATGGTTCAAATGGCTCTGAGCACTATGGGACTCAACTGCTGTGGTCATAAGTCCCCTAGAACTTAGAACTACTTAAACCTAACTAACCTAAGGACATCACACTCATCCATGCCCGAGGCAGGATTCGAACCTGCGACCGTAGCGGTCGTGCGGTTCCAGACTGTAGCGCCTTTTACCGCTCGGCCACTCAGGCCGGCGATGAGGTATCGAATATATTGCTTCCCCCTACTTATACCTCCCGAGGAGATCACGAATGTAAAATTAGAGAGATTAGAGCGCGCACGGAGGCTTTCAGACAGTCGTTCTTCCCGCGAACCATACGCGACTGGAGCAGGAAAGAGAGGTAATGACAGTGGCACATAAAGTGCCCTCCGCCACACACCGTTGGGTGGCTTGCGGAGTATACATGTAGATGTAGATGTAGATGTAGATCCTGGCGCAGAACAGTTCACGTTGAGACTTGAACGAGACTGGATCTACGTTCTTATGAGCGGCAAGTTGGTCGCAACTTTGAAGTCATACATATTGTTCAGTCGCCAATTTTCACGGGCTTGAGAAAATTTTCGCATTGCAGCTCTGATCTGAGAAATTCGAAATTTACAGGTAACAGTTCCATGGAATTGTTAAATGTTAGTGTGAAGTTACCTGTGATTCTTACAAATGTTAAATAGTCAGTGCTGGACTTTAACTGTTGGGTTCAAGAGTTGGACATCTGAGAGCAATCGCTAGACTTGTGAAATTTCCGACAGTATTCAACAGTTACATGGAGTGCTGCGCCAACAGTCTTTTATTTTTTTTTTTGTGAGGAACACAATCTGTTGTTGTAGTAGTTTAGGAAACAGAAGATTCACTGAAGATTCAATAAACTTTCTATGTTTTTAACATAAACCAGTGGGGGTTTAGAGTATTATTAAAATTTCACCACTACCCACAATCACGACTGAAACTATTAATTTATTAAGTTGAATTATTTATTGTGTGTTGCGGAAGGTGTGTTATCGTCCCCTAAATGTCAGTGTAGCCAGCTAACTTAAAAATTGGTCACACATTTGACAAACCCGTAGCTTTCCGGGACTTTGATAATAACCAGAAGTGACAAGTCCTTCGCAAGCTGTTACTCTAGAAGGTCCGTGATGGATATATACACACTTTTTTGCCTTATGCACCAGATTATTTGATTTCGCTCTCGGTTTGGCAGCCTGCAGCTTCACTTTTACTTCTTACTAAACTTACTCTTGTTATTTTTAAATTAGTTTTCGAGTTTGGTATAATTGTTGGTGTTTTCCGATCTTCTAATCACTAGTATTGTCAACTGTTTCCAGCAGCTTCTTTTACTTCTCCGAGCAGATCTTTTATTATGTTTAGCCTATCTATATTTTCAGCATTAAAACCTACCACATTTAATAAATGAAAAGTAATGTGTTGCTTATGTTCTACTGGAACAGATCTTTTATTATGTTTAGCCTATCTATATTTTCAGTATTAAAACCTACCACATTTAATAAATGAAAAGCAATGTGTTGCTTATGTTTTACTGGATTAATTTATTCCGGTTAACCGGTTTGGAACTTGCGAGGTCATCATCAGATTTTAAATGACAATCGTAGCCCAAGAAGTTACAGTCTTTATGCACTGAGGCACAAACACATAGTAAATGTTCTGTTTGACAGTGCGGGGGTAATGTAGTTTAGACGTTAAAAAGCTGAACAATAATGTGTTAATGTTATTCCTGTTTTCTTCCTCTGTATTTATTTATTGTTCAACATTTTACTTCTTAAATTGCATTAGCACTGCACTGTCAGTGATGACATTTACTGTGCGTTTGTGTCTGTTTAGATCAGTAACATCTTTGTCATTAATGTTTAGAACAATATATCTTCTTCGACTACGAAAGCTAGTTAAATTCTGATGATGGCCTTGAGAACCGAAAACCGGTTAACCAGAGTAAATTAATCCTGTGGAACATAAACAATATAGTAATTTTCATTTATTATTACTGTATGATGTTCTACCAAGAATGTTTAGTTAACGTTACCACATTTACTTTTCCAGGATTCAAAACCACACTACTGCAACTGCCTCTTCTGTCTTGTAACCCAACAACAGATCAAAGTTACTCTTAACGTCTATGTGTTGTATTTGGTCAACGTTTAACATTTTTAAATGTTCGGACAATAAGTTGCCGTCTCTTTATCTAAGAATAGATGATGAATGCAGCTAGCCGCTATCTCTGTGTAATGTCTTGTCTGTATAGACGTGTATCTGTTACCTTTAAGATACCTTCACCTTCACACATAAATCTATACAGTAAAGTAAGGCCCTCCCAGTTCTCGGCTGATCCGTGATAAGACAGGCGAAAAATTTGACTAATGGAGGATTATTTGTATTATCTCTATTTTCATTCGCTCTCTCTCTTTCTCTCCTTTATCTATGTATAGTTTTTAATATAAGATTTTATTACGTGGTATGGGTATAAAAGGAATCAGCCAAATAGAATCTTTGGTGGAGTCCTTCATCTTGGTAATCAGCGGCTGGCTTGCTGTAAGAGATCTTTACATTTATTATAACTGTTAAACACTGCAGTCAGTCGGGAGAATCAATCGTTTGGACAATTTGTCCCTTTTACGAAAGATTGCGAATTCCCGATGTGTACGAAGCCTTTTTGGACGATTTAACACAGACTCAGTGATTGCAGGCTCTCTTCGACACAACTGAAACTTCCCACTAATTATAGGTCAACGTGATCAACAAATGATTCAGAAAAATCTCATTCGTTCATTCACTCCAGAACAAAAAAGGCACAAACCTTATTTATGGAGGAAATCGTGTATTAAATCCATCTCCATTACATGTCCAGGTCTCCGGTGATTCCACGCCTTAATTATTTTCCTTTTACAATCTCTTTCTCTTCAAAACAAACCGCTAGCGGCACAAATGTTAATTGGCTCGCTTTAGCGAGAAGAAAAGCAGAATATGTATCTCTCAAAAACACGTCAATCCCTCAACAGATACTCCAGAAGCTGCCCTAGTTACCACTCTAACAACCATGGAGAATGCTTATATGCATCTCTGTTATTTCAAAGAATAAATGCACTAGAAAATACTTTGGCGTCGACGAGCTGTCGCCGCATATATCACGAGAAAATCAGATCAGATAACTTTTCCAAAGTGAATGAATGTGGATGGTTTAATTAAAAATGATTAATTGGTGCGTGGTAGAGGGTATTTGCTGAGGGGACATTACAAGCGGAGAGGAACCACGTCTACTAATTCTCCGTTATATGCTGTCATAGCTGCTCGTATATAACTGTTAGAAACCATGTTGTAGATGACGTCCTTTCCTCCTACTACTTTCACTTTACTATCGCTTTTTCACCCAGAAACATACCTTCCATTTTAGTGCTTCTACTACATTTAATTTGTTTCTAGCGGAATCTGTTTGGCTAAATTTTGCTACTGATAGCAAACCCTCGCTGCTATAACACGTAGAAAAATTAACTACCTCCTCCTGTTGTTCTGTTACTGTTAATGTGTTTTCCATGCTCTAAATATTTTATGTTTTAGATTTCTTCTAAAAGTTGAGTTTACTTTTTTAATTAATTTATTTTTTGACGTGGGAATACATCATCAGAACTGCCTGTTTTATCTCCTGTTAGTATTGGAGCTTCTTCACTTCTATCACTTTCTCTTTTACCAGTTGCAATGCCGATCTGTAATTATTTTTTGTGTCAGGAGTGCCAGTGACGCTTAAGGCAAGAGTCAGGTCTCCTGCTACCTAGTGCGGTCGCTCCTCGTTTCTACGCGCAGGTACAGTTGTTCCTCACGAATCCACCTTTCTCCCTTCATCTTTCTCTATTGCTGCCAGTCAGATACACGCTGGTTCAATGATGAAGCGTCTGTCTCAACCATTTCCTCCTTAATCCGAATTTTCACCTTGTACCATGCCTCCATGAGGTGCATGTTTACAATCTAAGGCCAACGTTCGCTCTGTCCGTTCTTGTCTTCATCCCTCTCTTCTGCAGCAGCGATACTTTCTACGTGATCGAGATAACTCGATAAATTTGTTCTCAATGTCTTTTGCGGCAGCGTGGATGAATAAAACATTCTTGGATTACAAACCGTTTCACTTCGAGTAAGAAGCGACATGGCCTGTAAACCGAGAGGGTTTTATTCATCGATATTGTCTAGAAGTGCGTCTATCATTTCTTTGTGCCCCTGCCGTGGCTATTTGCTCCCCAATCCTTGAACTGTCAGTTTGGTTTTTGTCTTGACTGTCAAATATGACAACAGAAGATAGATACTTTCTCGGAAATTTTCATACTGTCTCGCGCCTTGGACTGAATTTTGCTTCATCCCAGAATTGTGTTAACAATTATTTTACCTTTTGGAGGGCCAGTATTCCTTCAAAAATTCCACTTTAAATCCTGCTTGTGCGTCACAGTTCAGCATCACTTCTACAGACCATGTTAGCGCGTCCCTTGCCAAATGACTATTAATAAACGAGATTTTCTCTCTTTATGACTAAACTTAAGGTAATACCCCCTCGAAGTCATAACAAAAATCTTTAAGACTATCGACAATTGACAAATGTGTCATCCGTAGACAAAACGTACACAATACTTGTGTTACCGACGACGCTAGATTCTACTTCTTCTGCCAAAAATAGCATGCAATTCTTATACAATTATAGATTAGTGTCTACTTTGGTTTATAAGTTAGCTAAGTTATTTTCAACAACGTCCATCCTTGTGGAAATGTTATTAACATGCTGAACTCTCGCTTTAGTTTCTTTACCAACATCACTTTTCAGTTTTCTGCGTAGTTTGTCACATTCAGTTTCGACACGTTCTGTTTATTTTTCGCATTTCTCCGCCTGTTCTTTCAGTTCTAGGTGCTTCGCAGAACAGTTCTTAATTATCTCATCAATCCTTTATGTTATCCTTGTTATGAGTTCGCTAATGGATTTCTTACAAAAACCCACTCTTTACAGTATCAAATTCCGAATTCAGCTCTGAAATGTTAGCAGTTAATTTTTAATTCATGCTAGCTCTCAGCGCACCCATTTTACCCCTCAGACTTGGGCCGGTAGCCTCGATTTCTTCGTAAACGTAATTAAGTTTAGAACTGATGTATGTATTTGATGCATCATTTTATGAACTAGCAGCCTCCCTTTTTGAATGCTGGTGCAGTCACAAGTGTTTAGGAGCACTTCGTTCAGAGACTAATGTTAAACATGGAGATCCGCAGCAGGCGACTCCTACGTATTCCAGTGTCGACCCACCAACAACGACAATTACTATTGCAGTGAACACGAGATCATTGACGTCGAACTGTAAATCAATGGATACTTGTCGCCTGGTTCTGATGAATCACGTTCACTGATGAATCAGATCGATGGTCATATCTGCACACGCTGGCATTTATGCGAAATGCTGATCAAAACATGTATCTTGCCACATACTGAGACCAGTGGCGATAGTATTATGCCATGGGGGACATTCATCTGGGCTTCTACAGGACCTATGGTAGTAATCGAAGGCACCATGGCAACAGCAGACTACGTGAACATTATTACGGACCACCTCCATCCTTACATGCTTGACGTCTTCCTAAGCCGGCCGAAGTGGCCGAACGGTTCTAGGCGCTACAGTCTGGAACCGCGCGACCGCTACAGTCGCACGTTCGAATCCTGCCTCGAGCATGGATATGTGTGTTGTCCTTAGGTTAGTTAGGTTTAAGTAGTTCTAAGTTCTAGGGGACTGATGACCTCAGAAGTTAAGTCCCATAGTGCTCAGAGCCATTTGAACCATTTGTCTTCCTAAATGGAGATGTCATCTTCCGGCAGGACAAGTGTCCCTGTTACAAGTACAATATCGTTATGCAATGATGATTAAAATTTTTCTAGGTGTTGTACCGTGTCATTGTATAAAATAATTTAATCATAAACTGTATAACCAACGTCCTCAAGACCTGAGAAACGCCGTTGTAACACGGTTGAAAAGTTGATTTTACGGTTTATAATTAAAGTATTTTTACAATGACGTGGTACAACACCCAGAGCAATTTTAAACATCGTGAGACCGGCCACGGAAGTCTACGTAGCTGTGTCGTTATACATTTGTTGAGGAGGATGTTAGTGAAAACGGCGTTGATGTCTTGGTCACCAAAATCGTCTTATGTGGACGCGATGGAACGCATCCGGGTGGCTATCGAGCCCCAGCTCCAAGCCTTTAAACCTCCGGCCCACAGTTTACCGGTACTGCATGACTTCCGCGTAGACATTTTCTTGTCATCCCCAGGAACTTTAAAACTAGATATAAAGAACATATAAGAAGTTGGAAATATGAAAATAGCCATTCTATCTCCGCCGAACACCTGATGAAACATGGACATGAAGCATCCAACATGGAATGTGACATGACAGTTATCAGAGTGAATAATCACAATAAAAAGCTCCTGACATTGCAAGAAAACTTTCGCATAAAAAGAGCCATTGCAATCTAAAAGAAGGTACTCAACGACCAAATCCATATAAACAATAAATCGCTGATCAAGCTAGCCACCAAATAAATAACAAATCGAAATGCAACCAAGATAAATAGCTAACGAATCTCCGTCCCTTCTCTCCTCACTGTCCCCCCCCCCGCCCCCTCCACACACACACACACACACACACACACACACACACACACACACACACACACAGACACATGAACTCATATCTATTAAAAAACTAAATTTACACACAGTAAAATACACACACACACACAACCAATGAAAAATATTAAACATAACACAAACAAAAGACAGACAAACACACAAAAACAGTTGGCAAGACTACACACCAAAAACACACATATGTTAGTCACCAAATGGAAGGTGAAAGAGAAACATGCGACGTGAAAAATGAGAATGAAAGAAATCCATAAATCGACCAACTGGAGTATGAAAACTAACAAATACATCTCCAGGACCACACATATGTGTTAACAGCGCTGAAAATCGCAACACCGAAAGATACATTCACAATACGGAACTTGTGCTACAGTTGCTTTTAACCTAAAAAGCAAGAGAAAAACACGACAAAATGTAGTATAGCAGCATATTATATCTATGACATAATACGTTTATTGTATGTACAAAAAGAAACATGTATTTCAGGCCACTAATGATGCTTTCCAAATAAAAGAAACGAAAAGCGTATGGCAATAAACAAACTGCCTTCATTTAGTTTCATAGACGGTACATACCTCCACGAATTTAGGGCAACTATGGGAAAGCCGGAAAACAGATAAAAATGACAAAAATTTTCTGACTCTTCAGCATATTAAATTTTCAAAACTGTAAGTCCAAGCTGAACCGTGTTATTAAAATTTGCATAGCACTAGCTTCTGCTTAACTTAAAAATACAAATTCTAAACAAAGAGGAATGAACTTAATGGAATTGTTTTATATAAAAGTTTACATGTTTTTACCAAACGAGAGCTCTCTATCTTAAATCCCTGCTGGTTATAAGAAGCATAAAGAGACGTAATATTCTCAATAACCCTTAACTCATCATATAGAAATTTTGTCCAAAGTTTTTTCTTACTATCTGTCATAATTTAATGTAGAAAGTTTATTATGACAACAGTTCTTATTACTGGTTAGTGACTGCACAGTGAACGTGAACTCATACAGCTGCCTTGGACGCAGACCTCACGAGGGAGTACTTGCTTGCGGACCGAATACAGAGCGCCTTATAAATATCAAAGAGTGCTGTAGGGGAGGCCATACTTCCATCCCCACAGTGGACAATATTACAAGCCTCCTGTACAGATATTAAAATAAATTAAAGATGCTAGGGACTTGGATTCGGTGTGCTGGGTTCTCTGTGCATTAGTTATTGTGAAGCCTCGTTATAACTATACCGTTTGCACATCGATGTGCTCGACATGTCTCGAAAGAAGCCCCCAGGAGGTTAAACTATTGGCGCCGATGTGCATTAGCGAGCGGCAAGTCCACCTAACAGTGGCATCGAGTCCGTGCAAATACTTCCCCAGCAGTTAACTGTTGTTGTTGTGGTCTTCAGTCCTGAGACTGGTTTGATGCAGCTCTCCATGCTAATCTATCCTGTGCAAGCTCCTTCATCTCCCAGTACCTACTGCAACCTACATCCTTCTGAATCTGCTTAGTGTCTTCATCTCTTGGTCTCCTTCTACGGTTTTTACCCTCCACGCTGCCCTCCGATGCTAAATTTGTGATCCCTTGATGCCTCAGAACATGTCCTACCAACCGATCCCTTCTTCTAGTCAAGTTGTGCCACAAACTTCTCTTCTCCCCAATCCTATTCAATACCTCCTCATTAGTTACGTGATCTAGCCACCTAATATTCAACATTCTTCTGTAGCACCACATTTCGAAAGCTTCTATTCTCTTCGTGTCCAAACTATTTATTGTCCATGTTTCACTTCAATACATGGCTACACTCCATACAAATACTTTCAGAAACGACTTCCTGACACTTAAATCTATACTCGATGTTAGCAAGTTTCTCTTCTTCAGAAACGCTTTCCTTGCCATTGCCAGTCTACATTTTATATCCTCTCTGCTTCGACCATCATCACTTAGTTTGCTCCCCAAATAGCAAAACTCCTTTACTACTTTAAGTGTCTCATTTCCTAATCTAATTCCCTCAGCATCACCCAACTTATTTCCACTACATTCCATTATCCTCGTTTTGCTTTTGTTGATGTTCATCTTCTATCCTCCTTTCAAGACACTGTCCATTCCGTTCAACTGCTCTTCCAAGTCCTTTGCTGTCTCTGACAGAATTATAATGTCATCAGCGAACCTCATAGTTTTTATTTCTTCTCCGTGGATTTTAATACCTACTCTGAATTTTTCTTTTGTTTCCTTTACTGCTCAATATACAGATTGAATAACATCGGGGAGAGGCTAGAACCCTGTCTCACTACCTTCCCAACGACTGCTTCCCTTTCATGACCCTCGACTCTTATAACTGCCATCTGGTTTCTGTACAAATTGTAAATAGCATTTCGCTCCCTGTATTTTACCCCTGCCACCTTTAGAATTTTAAAGAGAGTATTCCAGTCAACTTTGTCAAATGCTTTCTCTAAGTCTACAAACGCTAGGAACGTAGGTTTGCCTTTCCTTAATCTTTCTTCTAAGATAAGCCGTAAGGTCAGTGTTGCCTCACGTGTTCCAACATTTCTACGGAATCCAAACTGATCTTCCCCGAGGTCGGCTTCTACCAGTTTTTCCATTCGTCTGTAAATAATTCGCGTTAGTATTTTGCAGCTGTGACTTCTTAAATTGATAGTTCGGTAATTTTCACATCTGTCAACACCAGCTTTCTTTGGCATTGGAATTATTATATTCATCTTGAAGTCTGAGGGTATTTCGCCTGTCTCGTACATCTTGCTCACCAGATGATAGAGTTTTGTCAGGACTGCCTCTCCCAAGGCCGTCAGTAATTCTAAAGGTATGTTGTCTACTCTCGGGGCCTTGTTTCGACTCAGGTATTTCAGTGCCCTGTCAAACTCTTCACGCAGTATCGTATCTCCCATTTCATCTTCATCTACATACTCTTCCATTTCCATAATATTGTCCTCAAGTACATCGTCCTTGTATAGACCCTCTATATACTCCTTCCACCTTTCTGCTTTCCCCTCTTTGCTTAGAACTGTGTTTCCATCTGAGCTCTTGATATTCATACATGTGGCTCTCTTTTCTCCAAAGGTCTCTTTAATTTTCCTGTAGGCTGTATCTATCTTACCCCTAGTGAGATAAGCCTCTACATCCATACATTTCTCCTCTAGCCATCCCTGCTTAGCCATTTTGCACTTCCTGTCGATCTCATTTTTGAGACGTTTGTATTCCTTTTTGCCTGCTTCATTTACTGCATTTTTATATTTTCTCCTATCATCAATTAAATTCAATATTTCTTCTGTTACCCAAGTATTTCTACTAGCCCTCGTCGTTTTACCTACTTGATCCTCTGCTGCCTTCACTACTTCATCCCTCAGAGCTACCCATTCGTCTTCTACTGTATTTTTTCCCCCATTCCTGTCAATTGTTCCCTTATACTGTCCCTGAAACTCTGTACAACCTCTGGTTTAGTCAGTTTATCCAGGTCTCATCTCCTTAAATTCCCACCTTTTTGCAATTTCTTCAGTTTTAATCTACAGTTCATAACCAATAGATTGTGGTCAGAGTCCACATCTGTCCCTGGAAATGTCCTACAACTTAAAACCTGGTTCCTAAATCTCTGTCTTACCATTATATAATCTATCTGATACCTTTTAGTACCTCCAGGATTCTTCCATGTATACAACCTTCTTTTATGATTCTTGAACCAAGTGTTAGCTATGATTAAGTTATGCTATGTGCAAAATTCTTCCAGACGGCTTCCTCTTTCATTTCTTAGCCCCAATCCATATTCACCTACTATGCTTCCTTCTCTCCCTTTTCCTACTGTCGAATTCCAGTCACTCATGACTATTAAATTTTCGTCTCCCTTCACTACCTGTATAATTTCTTTTATCTCATCATACATTTCTTCAATTTCTTCGTCATCTGCAGAGCTAGTTGGCATATAAACTTGTGCTACTGTAGTAGGCATGGGCCTCGTGTCTATCTTGGCCACTATAATACGTTCACTATGCTGTTTGTAGTAGCTTAACCGCACTCCTATTTTTTTATTCATTATTAAACCTACTCCTGCATTACCCCTATTTGATTTTGTATTTATAACCCTGTATTCACCTGACCAGAAGTCTTGTTCCTCCTGCCACCGAACTTCACTAATTCCCACTATATCTAACTTTAACCTATCCATTTCCCTTTTTAAATTTTCTAACCTACCTGCCCGATTAAGGGATCTGACATTCCACGCTCCGATCCGTAGAATGCCAGTTTTCTTTCTCCTGGTAACGACGTCCTCTTGAGTAGTCCCCGCCCAGAGATCCGAATGGGGGACTATTTTGCCTCGGCAATATTTTACCCAAGAGGATGCCATCATCATTTAACCATACAGTAAAGCTGCATGCCATCGGGAAAAATTACGGCTGTAGTTTCCCCTTGCTTTCAGCCGTTCGCAGTACCACAACAGGAAGGCCGTTTTGGTTAGTGTTACAAGGCCAGATCAGTCAATCATGCAGACTGTTGCCCCTGCAACTACTGAAACGGCTGCTGCCCCTCTTCAGGAACCACACATTTGTCTGGCCCCTCAACAGATACCCCTCCGTTGTGGTTGCACCTACGGTACGGCTATCTGTATAGTTGAGTTAACTACGAAATTAAAAAAAAAAGAAATAGTAGTTTAAATATTGTAAAGCATTACCAGAACTAGGCAGCGTGTGACGTAGCATGTGAAAGTTGCTGGATTTGGACGGGTTACTCCTGTAACTGAAATATCAGATCTGAAGATGGTTCTGAATAAACCGAAACCGGTCATATGAATAATAAAAAAAATTTGCAATCAAGACGGATTTTAAGTAACATTATAAAATCACTGATTGCTGTTATCCCATAAGACATTATGTCTGTTTTTGCAAAATATTACAGGTGAATATTATTCATCGGTACTTGACCGTTTTAAAACCGAGCTACAAGAAAAACGCCGGCGATTGGACCGCAAAAATGTCCTTTTCCATAACGACAATACACCAGCACTCACCTCAGCAATTGTGGTCGCAAAATTAATAGAAATAGCATTCCAACTCGTTAATATCCTCCCCTCCCCATTCTCCAGACTTGGCTCCTTTGGACTACTATTTGTTCCCCAATCTGAATAAATGGCTGGTGGGACAAGGATTTTATTCAAACGAGGAGGCGATTGCAGTAGACTAATAGCTATTTTGCAGATTTGTGTAAGTCTAAAAGGAGACTATGTCGAAATATAAGAAAGGATTACCCCAAACACATAAGTAGTTTTTATTTTTGCACGGAGTTTTCAAACGCCCCTCGTATAGGAAGCCTTCAGCATGCTGTATGCGAACAGTCTAACGAACGTGATCCGACTAGAGATGGTGGAAGTGGTACCAGAGGCCCCTTCAGCACTTGGTTTTGAGATCGGCAGTCTAAAACTAAATAAGTGTAATGAGAAGCGCGTGAATAGACGTAAGGATTCAATATCCATCGATTGTACGATCGGCGTTTAGTTAATAGAATCAGTCAAAAACCTCAAGTAGGTAGGAGTACCTGTATGGAGCGTTTTAGAGTGGAACGACCACGGATGTCTAGCCGTCTTGAAGCATCCTGAAGAAGCAGAGTTCGTGCATGGAAGAGATAACTTAAAAGACTGCTTATTTAATACTGTGCCTCGTTAGGGGACCCTTGTCAAGTTAGATTTATAGAAGGTATAGGAAAGATTCAAACAAGAGCCTCACAATTCGTTATGAATTTGTTTAACCAAAGTGACAGTGGGAGACATTGCGATATACGTCGTATAGATCCTTGCTCACAAAATTCCAAGAGCCCGTGTTCCAAAATGGGTCAACAAACAAACAACCTTCTCCAGCACGAAACTCGCATAATGATTACCATGTTAAACTTGTAGAAAGTCGGACACATAAGGAGGGACACAATACGAGTTTATTCCCGTGTGCGACCCCTTAGTGTAATAGGAGAGGGCGACTGCCACTTGTGTACTATGTACCCTCTGGCACGCACTATACCTTGGCCAATGGTGTAAATTTGCCTTGTGTGGTCGATAAGTGACAAAAAGACAGGTGGTAAACTGAAATTTAGAGTCATGTGGCATGAGACGGGAGAGGAAAAACCCGTGAGGCTATGTAACCAACATTGCGGCGATTTTGTAAGTCGCCATCTTGGCTGCAGCCCGTAATTTTCAGGTAGAAAGAGGGTCATGTGACATATCAAATAAATGGATAATTGTACGAGAATTCTTTTCGGCATAGGTCTATTCATTCTCGAGTTATGCCACATTTTCTGCAGATCAAGGTGAATGCTACTGATAGCGTATAAAATCTACAAGATGTGTTCGATTTGCTGTCCAGCACGTTGTATGGAGTTATTGCCCTCTTCATCCATTTCTTATGGACTCTAACTGGCAGAAGTAGCAACAGTCCTCTATCTGAGTAGTGCAAGTCTTCTGATTTTCACAGCAAGGGTAACTGCCTTCAGATTTTCCCACAGATATCAGTCTAATGAACTTAAATCCAAAGAATGTGGCCGGACATCGATCCGACCTCTACGACTCGCCCGTTTCCGAGGAAGCTGGATATTTATGAATGCACATACAGCTAATCTGTAATGTGGTGGGCTTCTATGACGTTGAAAGAGACTTGGAAATGCTCAGTCTTCAGACAGCAGCGGCAACAGCTCGTTTTCATCTGACAACGGCAAATAATGGATTGCTGTTGAATAAACACTGGCCCAACAATACAAGAAGCCATATTCTACATGTCCTCTCATTCCAGAATATGTGTTGTTTAATGTGTATGAGTAATGGATGAACTGGATAAGAACCTTACAGTATGCTGAACTGCACATCAAGGACATTTTGTGGCGTTTAAGTGTGACCATAAGTATTTGCCTTGTTCTGTACAAAATGTGACATAACTCAAAAATAAATAAAACTACGCTCAGCTGAAAGACATGATCATTTTTGTACTGAATTTCTCTATCTGTCTGATATGTTACATGACCCCTTTCCATTGGAAAACTGAGTTTCAAATAAGATGGCAGCTTTCAAAATAGCTGCCGTATTGATAACACCACCCCACAAGGTTTCTCCGTCTTACGTCTCATACTACTTGACCTTAAATTTGTACACCAGATGTCGTTTTAGAAGAGCTGTCACAAACACCTATTAAATGCCCTATAAACTTTAGGAAATTTAAGTATTCACTATATGAGAATTCTTCCACCATCAACTTCATTGATATCTTACTGGTCAGCGGAAGTAGCCGTCTCATGTGGTTTGTGACGTTGTCGTTCACTGCTATGAGCTTCATGCAACGTGCACCACGAGTTTTCTGTATGTACTTCAAGAGTCCAACAGCGAGGCTCCAGCTCTCTTGGTAGTTCCCGCGATCCACGGCGTCCAGTAAATAGAGGTAAACATCTCATGTAGTGGATTCTGTACTTCATAGCGAGGAGGGTATGGAATGTGTGCCAGCTCTCCGGCGGTTGATGACTCTGTTGGCTCTGTTGTCCGTGCGTCGATATAATCCTGATATGTGATATAGTGCTAGTATGTGATACAGAGGTGCAAGAAAGGCCCAGTAAATGCTCGATGTTGGAGACCTGCGTATCATTCAACCACGATCTGGATGGGATCAAAAGCGCCGATATTACGCGTCTTCCCTACTCAGTCTTCCATTGTCACATAGACAGGAAGCCCCAAGATGGCACTATTGTTAGCACACTGCGTCGAGATGCCGCTTAAAAAAAAAGTTGTATTTGCAGCTGCCGTAGAGTGTACGTATGTATATTAATGTCTGTTATTCTTCTGTGATGTGAATCTTTATTACACGGTTTTATCCTTGTGTTTATAGTGGTCTGTAGTTTTTGCTTATTATCCAGTAACTTGCCAGTTTCGTTGCGTCATATCTCATGGGAAACTGTTGTCCGTATTTACTCGTCGTTGTTTGAAGTTGGGAGACAGATTGTGATAATTTTTGTTCCGTAAGGGATTATAGACCACCGTGATTGTGACGTTTATTATTGTGGAAAGATTTTGAGCAACCAGTAACAACGAACAAACAACTTTGCGTCTGGTTGCTGGTAAGTATTCTTCAGTTCATTTTGTTATTATTATTGTCACTATTTTGTTATTACAGTTTTGTTACATCGGTAAGGTTACTGGTTAATAGTGACTGTAATTTTCGTCTGGTCTGATGGTTTTGTTTTCAGTAATTGTTGCTTAGGCTTTCATGCGTATAAAACGCGTTTCCTTATGTCTTGGTAATGCCGGCTACGGGAATCACATCTAGTCTCCTAAGAATCTGCTGTGTCTGTTTATACACTAGACTTTATATAATATTACCATTACTAAATATAGCTCTAGGAACAATAATACTCTCCCGTATCCACAATTTAACCTTACCCTTACACGGAAAGCATTGAGTTAAACAAGGCAATTTGCAGCACGGATCCAGGGTTTGCTTCCATGGCGAAGGGGCTGGGGTACATAGTTTCTTTCTTTACTCCTCTGCCCCCAACCCTTACCCCGAAATATAGTTTGCTGTCACTTAAACCTATAACGTACTACAACTACCTAGCCGGCCGGAGTGGCCGAGCGATACTAGGCGCTACAGTCTGGAACCGCGCGACCGCTACGGTCGCAAGTTCGAATCCTGCCTCGGGCATGGATGTGTGTGATGTCCTTTAGGTTAGTTAGGTTTAAGTAGTTCTAAGTCTAGTGGGCTGATGACCTCAGATGTTAAGTCCCATAGTGCTTAGAGCCATTTCAACGATTTTTATGTTTTTTTTTTTTTTTAATGGAGAGTCTTTCCCTCAATGTCTAGGTTTACTGAACTACCTATGGATTTCCAGATCTATCTGCGGACTCAAGAACTTTGCCAGACTTGCTTTTCAACAAGTCGGGGTCAGCCTGTGAATGGGCACCTTTGCATTCATGCTACTTTATTTTCTGAAACTTTTCTAAGAAACTTGGAAATTGATGTATTCACATCTGCACATATTATACATACATGTATAATATACATCCATACGTGACACACATATATGTACATATACAGTATATGCATATTCCACATCTTCCTAAACCACTTCACCGATTTCAACTAAACTTGGCACACATATCTTTTACTGTCTGGGAAGAATTTCTGTGGGGGTAATATCCATCTATATATACAAGGGGTGAGGGTGAAACAGCAGTGTAGTCCACGACACGTTGATACTCATACTTTATTCATCCAGTATTTCAGAATGAGAGCACGTAGTGATTTGCTATAAACTTTGCACATAATTTAAAATATTTATGTACCTTGTTCTCGCTTACACCTCTCACAAAGTGAGAAAACGAGAAAAGTAGATTTCTTACAAAAATTTCACTATTCAAAAAGTAAAACTGCTGCATGAAGCATGACGTTTAAATTTACTACTTCTTTCCTACTAACTCTGTTTGGGACAAAATCCAATAACTCTATCCACATGTGCCGCTGAATGCACCTACAACTATACGTCATTGTATAATACATAGTTCAGGAGATATGACGTCATGCCGGCCGCGGTGGCCGTGCGGTTCTGGCGCTGCAGTCCGGAACCGCGAGGCTGCTACGGTCGCAGGTTCGAATCCTGCCTCGGGCATGGGTGTGTGTGTGATGTCCTTAGGTTAGTTAGGTTTAAGTAGTTCTCAGTTCTAGGGGACTTATGACCTAAGATGTTGAGTCCCATAGTGCTCAGAGCCATTTGAACCATTTGAACCATATGACGTCATAAACATTGAGTTGCGTGAAAATAAAATTGCAGGCGATTCTCTTCTCTCCAAAGGCCTCTTTAATTTTCCTCTTTGCGGTACTAATCTCACCCCTAGTGATATACAGGGTGGAGAGAAATTGTGTCACGAAATTTTAGCCCTGGTTACCTGATGCCAGTAGGAACAAAAATTACTAATGTTGTGTAGGTCGACAACGCACCATTTTTAAACTATGAAATTTGGCGCCACGGGCTCCGATTGGCCGTGGGATTTACTTGTTGCCATTCGTCGGTTGACGGGCAGCTCTATGGTTGTCGGTTCACACATACAAATGTCCTTCGTCCCGTCACTGCCTCGGCGTGATACGCACACGTGTCGAATAGGTCTTGCAATTTGTCTCCACCTCACGTCAGAAGTATCACACATAAGCTTCGCTTCGGTGCACACACACGTCACCTGCGATGTAGTCGTACAGTAAGCGTGGCGGCACAGTATTCGTTTGAAGAACAACGAGGTATAGTTTTTGTTTATGGACTTGCCGACGGTAATGAGCATGAAACTCGACGGTTGTATGAGGAACGGTACCCAGCAAGACGCCACCCACACCAGCAAACGTCTACAGCAATTCACCGACGACTTGGTGGAACAGGCTCGTTTCCGGGTTATCATGGTGATGCTGTAAGACCTCGAATACGACGGGACGCAGAATTTGAAGAGACTGTTCTCGAGCGCTTCGAGGAAGCACCTACGACAAGCACTCGAACGGTTGGACACGACATGGGGGTCACTCATCGGTTAGTCAGGAAGGTTTTGAGGACGTCGGCCAGAATCCATTTAGTTTCCAGCGTGCCATAGACCTAAATCCTGTGGCGGACTTCTCTCACAGGCTAGGGTTTTGCCGGTGGTTCTGCGACATGTTGCACGAGATGCCGACTTCCCCGCCATCGTGTTGTTTACCAACTAGTGCACCTTCCATCGGGATGGCCTTTACAACACTCGAAAGGTGAAATCTTCACGTCACGTAGTCCAGGGACACCAGGAACGATTTCCGCTCAACGTTAGGGCAGGCATTGTGGATGACCATCTGATTGATTGGGCCTGTCCGTCTGCCTCCTCGACTTACCAGGGAAAATTACCTTCACTTTTTGCAAGAAACTCTACATGGCCTGCTGGAAGATGTTCCCCTGGACATATGGCAACGTTGTGGTTGCAGCATGATGGGACGCCCGCACATAACAGTCGTACTGTGCGCGGATATTTAAATGAACTCTTCGACGGCCGGGTTATTGGCAGAGGTGCTCATAGGGCATTACCCCCGCGACCACTGGACCCCACGTTCTCCTGTGGGGATTCTTCAAGGTTCTAGTTCACCCATTCGGACGCGAACCACCTAGAAACCCAGAGGAATTAATGGATTGCATTCAACATTCCGCCAGTCTCATCAGGGCAACGCCAGGAATCTTTGAATGAGTTCGGAAAAACACTGTTCGACGTTACGAAGCTTGTGTGTTTTCAGGGCCGACACGATTTGTAAAAGACTTCCTGTACGCGAACTAACAGCTGCTGACGGGTTTTTCCGGTACCTCTTATCAAGAAACAACAATGGATGTGTTGTGACCCCAGCGGATTCGCTCCCAGGCCCCCAGAGTGGGAGCTGGCGCGCTACCATCGAGCGTGCAGGCCGCCTTGGCTACATCGCAATCTCCCGCAGGCAAAGCATTCACGGCCATGCTCTGTGCAGAGCATCCGGTAACAGGGCAACCCCGCGGCCAATCGGAGCACGTGGCGACAAGTTTCTGTAGTTTAAAAATTGTACGTTATCGACCTACACAACATTACTAATTTTGGTTCCTACTGGCATCAGCTATCCATGGTTAAAATTTCGTGACACAATTTTTCTCCACCCTATATACTTCCGCATCCTTACATTTGTCCTTTAGCCATTCCTGCTTAACCATTTTGCTCTTCTTGTCGATCTCATTTCTGAGACGTTTGTATTCCTTTTCCCCCCACTTCATTTACTGCAGTTTTATATTTCCCTCTTTCATCAATAACATTCAATATCCCTTGTGTTACGCAAGGATTTCTACTAACCCTAGTCATTTTACCTACTTCATCCTCTGCTGCGTTATCCATTTCATCTCTCAAAGTTACCCATTCTTCTTCTATATTCCTTTCCCCTGTTCATGTCAGTCGTTCCCTAGTGCTCCCCCTGAAATCCTCTTTCAGTTTATCCAGGTCCCATTATAAATCCCTACCTGTTTGCAGTTTCTTCAGTTTTAATCTACATTTCATAACGAATAAATTGTGGCCAAAGTGCACACCTGCCCCTGAAAAGTCGTAAAATTTAAAACTTGGCTCCTAATTCTCTGTCTTACCAGTATATAATCGATTTGAAACCAAGGTCTCTTCCACGTGTACAGCCTTCTTTCATGATTGTTAAACCAAGTGTTAGCTATGATTAAGTTATGTTCTGTGCAAAATTCTACCAGACGGCTTCCTCTATCATTCGCTACCCCCAGTCCATATTCACCTACTACTCTTCCTTCTGTTCTTCTTCCTACAACCCAATTACAGTCCCCTATTACTGTTAAATTTTCGTCTCCTTCAACTATGTGAATAATTTCTTTTACCCCATCGAACATTTCTTCAATCTCTTCATCGTCTGCGGAAATTGTTGGCATGCCGGCCGGGGTGGCCGAGCGGTTCTAGGCGCTACAGTCTGCAACAGCGCGACCGCTACGATCGCAGGTTCGAATCCTGCCTCGGGCATTGGTGTGTGTGATGTCATTAGGTTAGTTAGGTTTAAGTAGTTCTAAGTTCTAGGGGACTGATGGCCTCAGAAGTTAAGTCCCATAGTGCTCAGAGCAATTTGAACCATTTTTTGATGGCATATAAACTTGCACTACGGTGGTAGGAGTGGGCTTCGTATCTATCTTGGCTACAACAATACGATCACGATGCTGCTCGTACTAGCTTATCCGCGTTCCTATTTTTTATTCATTATTAAACCTACTCCTGAGTTACTCATATTTGATTTTGTGTATATAACCCGGTATTCACCTGACCAGAAGCCTTGTCCCTCCTGCCACCGAACCTCACTAATGCCCACAATGTCAAACTTTCACCTATCCATTTTCCTTTTTAAATTTTCTAATCTACCTGCGTTTAAGTGATCTGACATTCCACGTTCCGATCCGTAGAACGGTTTCTCCTGATGACGACGTTCTCCTGGAGATCCGAATGGGGGAACTGTCTTACCTCCGGAATATTTTACCCAAGAGGACGCCATCAGTATCTACCCACACAGTAAAGCTGCATGCCCTTGGGGAAAATTACAGCTATAGTTTCCCTTGATTTCAGCCGTTCGCAGTAAGGCCAATGTAATCAATCGTCCAGACTGTTGCACTCACAACTGCAGGAAAGGCTGCTGCCACTTTTCCGGAACGACACGTTTGTCTGGCTTCTCAACAGATACACCTCCGTTGCGGTTGCACCTATGGTACTGCCATCTGCATCGCTAAGGCACCCAAGCATCCCCACAAACTGCGAGATCCATGGTTCCTTGGGGGGAGGGTGGCATGTTATTTAAGAGTGAATAATGTAGTTTGGGGGTAAGAACCACTAGCCTCCTTCTGGGGTGGTTGTGGTAACGTTGAGAGAGGAGAGGATGAGATGGACAGACAAAGAGTGGAAAGGAGGAGATGGGCACAAATGGAAGGGGGAGGCGTATGATAGATAGAGGGATGGGGAAATGTACAGAGACAGGGAAGAGGAGGAGATGGAAGGAAAAAGGTAAAAGGGGGATATGGACAGAGACAATGGGGAGGAAGTGTAGGGCAGAGGGAGGGACCACGAGGAGATGGACAGAGAGAAGACGAGGAGGAAATACACAGAGATCGACAGAGAGAGGGAGAGAAGGTGATGGACAGAAAAAGGAAATGGGGGGGGGGGGGGGGGAAGGACAGATGAAGAACATAGGAGGAGATGGACAGAAAGAGGAGGGAGCAGGAGATGAACATCGGGAAGGGTGAGGAAGAGATGACCTGAGAGTGGGTGGAGGAGATAGACAGAGAGAAGGAGGAGGAAGAGAGGGAAAAATGTATGGGGCAGGATGAGATGAAATTAGAGAGGGGAGGTCGAGACGGACACAGAGTAAGGAGCAGATGGACAAAGGAGGGAGGAGCAGATAGAGAGGGAGAGGGGTCTGAGGAGATGAACAGAGACTGGGGAGTGGAGGAGGTACAGAGAGGGGGGTTAAGAAGGGATGGACAGGGAGAGGTGGAAGAAGGAGATGAGCTAACAGAAGGTTGGAATAAATAGATACGCTGGCAATGTCAGCTGCTCAGCTAGTGTAAATACACTATAGGATCAAAAGTATATGGATAACCCCAAACCATACGGTTTTCATATTAGGTGCTTTGTGCTGCCATCCACTGCCAGGTACTCCATATCTGTGACCTCAGTTGTCATCAGACATCGTGAGAGTGAAGAATGGGCCGCTCCGCGGAACTCACGGACTTAGAACGTGGTTCAAAATGGTTCAAATGGCTCTGAGCACTATGGGACTCAACTGCTGAGGTCATTAGTCCCCTAGAACTTAGAACTAGTTAAACCTAACTAACCTAAGGACATCACAAACATCCATGCCCGAGGCAGGATTCGAACCTGCGACCATAGCGGCCTTGCGACTTAGAACGTGGTCAGGAGGTTGGGTGTCTCTTGTGTCATACGTCTGTACGCGAGATTTCCACACTCCTAAACATCCCTCGGTCCACTGTTTCCGATGTGATAGTGAAGCGGAAACGTGAAGGGTCACGTACAGCGCAAAAGCATACAGGCCGACCCAGTCTGTTGACTGACAGAGACCGCCGACAGTTGAAGAGGGTCGTAATGTGTAATACGCAGACATCTATCCAGACCGTCACACAGGAATTCCAAACTGCAGCAGGATCCGCTGCAAGTACGATTACAGTTAAGCGAGAGGTGAGAAAACTTGGATTTCATGGTCGAGTGGCTGCTCATAAGCCACACATCACGCCAGTGAATGCCAAACGATGCCTGGCTTGGTGTAAGAAGCGTAAACATTGGACGATTTAACAGTGGAAAAACGTTGTGTGGAGTGACGAATCACGGTACACAATGTGACGACCCGATGGCAGGGTGGGTATGGCGAATGCCTGGTGAACGTCTTCTGTCAGCGTGTGTAGTGCCAACAGTAAAATTTGGAGGCGGTATGGTTATGATGTGGTAGTGTTTTTCATGAAGGGGTCTTGCACCCCTTGTTGTTTTGCGTGGCACTATCACAGCACAGGCATACATTGATGTTTTAAGCACCTTCTTGCTTGCCACTGTTGAAGAGAATTCGGAGATGGCATCTTCCAACACGATCGAGCAACTGTTCACAATGCACGGCCTGTGGCGGAGTGGTTACATGACAATAACATCCGTGTAATGGACTGGCCTGCACAGAGTCCTGACCTGATTCATATAGAACACCTTTGGGATGTTTTTGAACGCTGTCTTCGTGCCAGGCCTCACCGACTGACGTCGATACCTCTCCACAGTGCAGTACTCGGTGAATAATGGGCTGCCATTCCCCAAGAAACCTTCCAGCACCTGATTGAACGTGTGCCTGCAAGAGTGGAAGCTGTCAGCAAGGCCAAGGGTGGTTTGGCTCTGAGCACTATGGGACTTAACATCTACGGTCTTCAGTCCCCTAGAACTTAGAACTACTTAAACCTAACTAACCTAAGGACATCACACAACACCCAGTCATCACGAGGCAGAGAAAAATCCCTGACCCCGCCGGGAATCGATCCCGGGAACCCCGGCACGGGAAGCGAGAACGCTGCCGCACGACCACGAGCTGCCGACGCCAAGTGTGGGCCAACACCATACTGCATTCCAGCAATACCGATGGAGGGTGCCACGAACTCGTCAGTCATTTTCAGCCAGGTGTCCGGATACTTTTGATCACATAATGTACACGTATAAACTCTTTTAGTGAAATGTTCCTAGGGTGGAGGAGGCTCAAGACCCCTATGGCCCAGTCTCCCTTGGATATGTGCCTGGTAAATGATGATCTGAAATATGCAATGGACAATGGTCAGACCACAATATTTACATTACTGGATTTCAGCAACGCGTTTCACACCGTCAACTTTGACGTACTGTGGAACAGATAAAATTTTCGAGTAGTACAAGGAAGTAGTTTCAAAGCTACTTAATTCGCGTTTCGCAGCATTTTCAGTGACCTGGAATGTATAGATATTTGTGGAGCTTGTTTCCAAAAGGCACCACCCAAAAAAATGACTTATAGGTGGCAATTACTACCTAATACCTTGCTGGATCATATGTTCCTGCAGAAATTATCAAACCTCTTATATAGAGGTCGTGAAATCCAGCATTTTACACCTCTCTGAACGTCCATAGCAAAAAGTAACAAAGCCTCTGGCACTAATCTGGCCGAGAGCTATGAAGTCAGATGGAAGTGTAACAGTTAACCTTACCAAAGGTGCAAATTAATAGAGAATATCATTCACGCCAGTTATGGTATCATGTTGGGAATAGTTATTCATTAGCAGAGCAAAACTGTTTCACCAAACACGACATATATTTATAAATGGCTAGAGTGTGAAAGTGGTATGGGTCCTAAGAAAATTAGTTCATGTCTGTGGCATTTTTTCAAGCCAATCTGAAAAACATAGTGTGATTGTTCTGTAACAATAGTGCATCTCAAAACAAAAATTACTGATTTTTATTTGCATCACAATGTGGATTTCAGATTGAGTGGTTCTTCCCTGTTCGTGGTCATCTATACATTCAAGCAGGTAAGTCTTTTGGTACTCTAGAAACTTCGAAAACTTGAAACTGTAAAGCTCCCAGGGAAATTTGACAATGTGTTTGAGACAGTAGCAACACTTCACACCCTGAATTCTAATTTTTCCTGGATCAGTTGGCAACAACTCCGTCAACTATCAGTTCCAAAGTAAAAGTTAGTGAAGCTAAACGTCTCACTATTCCTCACACATCAGCACTGGTTGGTCAGCATGCTGCATATGCAATGACACCAGTGTGCAAACGCAAAATGATCAGAAGTAGAGTAAAGTAAGGTCGTATTTAGCTTCAAGTACAAGTTCTACCAAATAGTAGTCGTCTACAACAGGCAAAGAAAAGTGACGTCGTATCCCTACTTTCTGCAATGGGCGATGAATTGAATCAAATACCTTTCTACAAAACTGTGGTAGATAATAATGATGTACAAGTAGTTAATGAGGATGGATACTTTTAACATAGACGTCCATTGTGATGACTGATGTTTGGGGACGAATATCGGTAATACTAGGAAAAATTATTTCCTATACATATAATCAGTATTAAATTATTATTTCTGAACAACTCAAACAAAATGATTATGTATGAATTGAACTAAAGTCCCTCCTAGAGGGTTCAGTAGTGAATTAATATATGATATATTACGCCCTATGGAAGACATACGTAAGTTATGTTTTAAATTTTTTATTGATAAACATGTTCTCCGAAGTCATTTGCAATAAACGTCACGAAATGTATCAGTACTGAGTGTTTCATATGTGTTTCTTATGTGTGGCAGAGGAAAACATTTCATACACGCCGCCGCTCCGCCTACGGGGGTACCATAAACGGCGTCAGAGAAACCACCTCTTTCCTTGGGGCGTTTATGCTTACAAATTTCGCGGTTTAAAACGACATTTTGTGGTGTGATTAGCAATAGGACGACGTTCTTCGACAACCTATGACACTACTGACACCCCCGGACGCTTCAACCCTGCTCTAAGGACATCGTTGGCCAGCAGCCACATTGAATATGATCGCAGCCCTTTCCCATGCAGTTTGACGGCAATTTTTGCTCTGGTGTATAGGATGGAACGACTAGGGACCATTGAAAACCATTCGAAGGAATTTAAATATGATCCGAAGTAACAAAAAGTGATTCTGCTTTTTCAGCTCTCCTATTTTGTACCATCCTGTGGCGTGGTCACAGAATGGTGTGACATTGACACATGCGTGAACAGAACGGCAAAGGTTCCCGCTAACATCCCCAGTTCAGCAACACACACGATTCCAACTGCTCACCTTTGTTGACCACATAGAAATGTACCTGTGCAGAGACAACTTGTGACGGACTCCTAGGCGATTGCAGACAGGCAAGCCCTCGGCACCCCTAGCGCACTAGCCCACTAGCAGCTGCTAGAGCAGCAGCGTAGCCTGCCTGTTCCTAGGACTCCGTCATGGATTGTCTCTGTACAGGTATATTTTGAAAGTGCTCAACGAAGTTGAGAGGGTAGCACAAAAAGTGTTGCCAAACTGGATGGTCTTAGAAGGACCCATTGCTGTTTTATTCAGGCAAGAGTCCATGTCGGTCCCGTCTCCCTTGTGATTCTGTCACGGAAGGGCCCCAAACAGGAGGACTGAAAATCACTTCCAAATTTCGTGGAATGATTTTTAACAGGCTCTAGCATTGTCATTCTGTACACATGAGCAAAACTTTCCGTCACACTGCACTTCAATCGGATGTAAATGCGTTCTCTGTGGCTGCTGGCCCACAGTGTCCTTGGACAGGGTTCGAAGTGTCAGAGGGGCATCAGTAGTGTCAAACGTTGTCGTCCTGTTTCACACTGCACTGCGAACTCTCGTTTTAGAATGCGGAATGAATAGGAATCAACGCCCCAAAGGGAAGGGGTGGTTTTACTGACGCCATTTATGCCACCCCTGTGGCTTCTTCGAGTCGATTCTAAGCTGCAATGCGTCTGAAATTTCTTTCTTGGCCACCCATAAGAAAGCCGCGTGATCGTAACGCTGGGCGTCGCGACCCTGACCTCCATTGCAAAGGCTGCAAAAGAAGGGCTGAAATGTGGGTAAGACGGCGGTGTGACGATCAGCCCATCGTGTGACACAACCACGGTGGCGTTTGGCAGAAGTGTGATGAAATTTGGTGCCAATGTGTCATCGTTAACCCACTTTAGACCTCACGTGCACTCTGAGCTCTGACCTTTTTTCACTACAGTCGACACCATGCTGTTTGATGTGTCATCGAGCCCGAGGATGTCGTCGTAGGGCGCCACCGCTTTTGCACCATTGCAGAGGAAAGTTGTAGGCAGACTCCTTTGAGCCAAATTTCAAACATCCACGTCACAGTGGACAACAATTACGGGGTTTCGGAAAAGTGCTCCTTTAATTATGTTGCGCAGTGTAGTTAGTGTTGCTACTTGCTTGTAGTTTGTCTTTTTGTTGTACTCCTCTGAACGGGTGTAAACTGTGTTTTTCTGCACTACAGTAATGGATTCTATGTTACATGTAACTCGTAGCATGAATGTAGTGTAAAATATGTAAAACACATGATTAAGTGTAAGAGAGCACCGGTGGTCCTAATTTTGCGAAGTTAAAGAAATCCGTAAATTGAAAGTGTAAATAAATAAAGCATACATTTTAAAAATTTGTTAACATCGCCTTCGTGAACTGAAGCTTCTGGCAGATATCAAAAGTTGTAAAACCATCTCATATCATTTGTAGTTGACAAGCCCGTGAGATGAGAGACGTGCATGGCTACATGAGCTCCTGTTTGACAGGCGGTGCAGTCTGACGCGACATTCGTCACACGTGAACGTACAGTCTCTCACGACGAGGTATCAAATGGAGCTGTCAGTCTGACCAGCAGCCAACACCTGAGCCTCGGGTATTGGCGAAATACGCGAGGTAATACGGCTGTCAGATGTCCAGCAGGTTCACTGAAGAGTACTGGAAGTGGTTTTTCACGGGCGAGTGGGCATCGCACGTCATTACGTTACGTGAGTGTGCCGCCATGACAAAAACTCAAAGACCGAAAATTATTTCACTTCCACCACATAAGTAAAATCTAACTAATACAGTTACAGAGCAGGCAATGGCACTAAAATAAAATGTAAAAGAAACCAGATGAGGATGAACTTGTGAACTTCCACACTATGCCTGTAATAATGCTTCAGTTATTGATGGCCGAAGGTTTAAATGTACCCATTACCTTAGAAAGTTAACGTTTAAACAGAACTACTGAAAACTAGTTTCAAAATTTTTATTAAAGCAGTTCGATTTTAATTACAAGATAGAATGTTGATTCAGAGGATTAAATATGCATAAAAATTGAAGACAAGTTGTCAGACAGTACGAATAGCGGCCGTTTCATTTAACGGATTATGGAACATGTTTTAAGCTCAAGAAATATGACATTTTTGGAAACAACATCTCCTCTATAAAAATCAACATGGATTCTGCAAACATAAATCCTGTGAAATTCAGCTCTCTCTGTTCCTCCATAAGACCCACAGCGAAGTGAACAACGGCGCTCAGGCTGATGCCGTCTTCCTTGATTTTAGTAAGGCATTTGACACAGTCCCGCATTACCGTTTAATGAAAAAAATACGAGCCAATGGAGTATCGGGGCCGACCTGCGATTGGATTCAAGACTTTCTTGCAGATAGAACTCAATAAGTCGCTCTTAACGGAACTAAATCGACAGCTGTAAAGGTAATATCTGGAGTACCACAGGGAAGTGTGATAGGGCCGTTGCTGTTCACAATATACGTAAATGATCTAGTAGAAAGCGTCGGATGCTCTTTAACGCTATTCGCAGATGATGCAGTTACGTATACCAAAGCAGCCACGCCAGAAGAGAATAAGATTTTGCAGAAGGACCTGCAGAGAATGTTGATGAATGGTGCAGGGCGTGGCAGTTGTCCCTGAACGTAAATAAATGTAACACATGGCGCATACATAGGAAAAAAATCCACTACCGTACAGCTACACTGTTGATGACAAACAGCTGGAGATAGCGTTTGCCGTAAAATATCTAGGGGTAACTATCCAGAGTGAACTTAAGTGGAATGACCATATAAAACAGTGGGAAAAGCAGACACCAGACTCAGATTCATCGTAAGAATCTTAAGGAAATGGCCAATAAATTTATTGTAAATTTTCACTCTAGAATTAGAATTTATCCATGTTAAGCAGTCTTATCCAGCAGAATTGTTGTTCTTAACTATTACATTACATTCTTCTTTATATTCTCCTTGCATATGAAAATTAGAATTATTTGTTAAGTATTCGATCATTTCTTCTCTGTTAAAAATTCCAGAAAAATCTTGTGTTATGTCTAAATTCAATAAATAATACTCTTCCTCTTTAAGTTCTTGAAACATTTCTAGTAATTCTCTTAAAAATATATTTAATTTAACACCTGCTAACTGTATTTTGTAAGGAATAGCAGCAGGATTTTCATATTTTTGTATTTTAATTTTTATATCCTTACCAATAATTTATTCAGTACCTTTAACTGTTTGTTCATTGGAATCTAATAAATATGGAATTTTTGCTTTAATTCCATGTCTGGCCAAATTAAATTTAGTAAATCTAGATCTTAAAATACTGTTAAAACTACAACGTGCTTATTTTTTTTACTAGAAATTTTCTATTTTTCAATTCTCCTTTACAGTCTATCTTTACAATCACAATATTATCGCAAAATGGTTCTGTAATATCCTTCAATTCTTCTAGTTTTCGTTCTCCTTTTGAGTAGATAATATCCTCATTATTTGCAACAAGATTGTTATTATTCAACTTTTCTGTAAGTAACCATAAAACAAGTCTCTCGCTAGTTGGTTTTCTTTTATTTCCAAGTAGCCCTGTACAGGATATTTTTGTTTCTTCGTAGTGCGCATTCTATTTGTAGCACACGTTCTATTTTCAGCTTCCATTTACAGAGAAAAATTTTGTTAGATTTGTGTAAAACTAACTAGAATTTAAAAAGGTTAAAGCATAGCAAAATTAGAAAGTAGCTAACACTGGGGTAGCTGAAAGGAAAGCGATGTGATTTTCTTACCTATATGAGGCTGGTAATGTTAAGATAAGATACTAAGGAATGAAGAAACTAAAAATAATGGTAAGGAATTTCACGATCTGGAATACATTATGTGAGTAAATTTTTATATTTGTTTTTATTCTTTGAATTTTTATACTTATTTTTATGGGTGGGTTGGGTTTGCTCAGTAAATTATCTGCTAGTGCGTTCAACCTACCAACTTACTACTGCTGTCTCTTGACGTGACAACAAGACATTATACTGTATTATTCGAGAGCTTACTGGAGCCCATAGTTTCTGTACTAGCCCCACAAAGAATAAAAACGTCAAACTTCTGATCTGAAAAGATGAAGAAGCTGTCCAATGGGTTGAGTACTTCAAAGAAATCTTAAAATGGCCCAACCCATTCATTACTTACAATTTCGAAAATCGTCAAATAACTTAAGAGATAATGGTAAAGGAAGGTGACATCCAAGATGTACAGAACTATAACAATACTTAATAAGAATAAAGCAACTGGTCTGGATAAAATCTCAGCCAAAATTTTGAAATACAGAGGTCCAGACTTAATCCACCATCTTACTGAACTGTACAATATCAGTTGGCGAACAAGGCAATCATTTTTAAACTACCGAAGAAAGGAAATCTAGCCAAATGCACAAACTGGAGAAGTATGACGCTTCTCTCAGTGACTGACAAAGTCTTTTGCCTCGTCCTTATAAAAATGATTCAAGATGTAGAAGATCGTCAACTACGAGAAGAACAGGCTGGTTTTCGAAGTGGGATTTCCTGCTGTGAACAAAGATTTATTCTGTAAAGCGTAATAGAACAATGCATAGAATTCAACTGTCCACTGCATCTAAACCTCGTTAGTTAAAAAAAAAGGATTTGACAGTATATACCGAGAATCATTGTGGAATATTGTAAGCCTGTATGGAATTAATGACATTCACACTGATTTTTTCAGAAACCTGTATCTAAATTCAAAGAACTGTATAAAAGCAGGAGATGGGGACGCATTTTTCTTTTAATATTTTGGCAAGTGTCAGACAGAGATGAATTTTGTCACAATTTCTTTTCTTATTAATAGTAGATTTAATAACAAGAAAAACTATAGACAACTCCAACATAGGCATACATTTGGATGAGTAATATGGGCTTATAGATTAGGATTTTGCTCATGAAATCATTCTTCTGGCAGAAAAGTCAAAAAGTTTACGCCTGATGACTTTCAAGCTGGATGGAATGACCAGTTCTCAAGGGACGAAAATGAATATGTAGTGATAAAACAAAAACAAAGTCTACCAAAGTGGAAACGTATCTGTTCAAATTATAGTACAACAGAAGACATTAGAAAATGTTGACCGATTTCCACATCTCGGCTGCCATATCTGTAATAAGTACGGCTCTTTAGCTGAGTATTCAGTGGAGATGGCTTCCATGCTCAGGTTCGATCGCCGGTACTGCCGAGGAGTATTTCTTGGTGGGTAAACTGGTGCAGGGTGCCCTCAGTCGCTTCCGATTTACTCCTCTATCATTCTACCGATGGCCATGTACGCGTATGAGACATGGGAAATTTCAGCAAAATCAGCACACAGGCTGAATGGTTTTCATTAACGACGCTTGAGGCCAATTTTGAGGAACAGCTACCGCAACCATTTTTCACATCATGAAGTGCTCAGAAGAAGTGATCTGCCCAGCCTACTTTAATACGTAGCTGAAAGAAGACTGAAGCTTGCGGGGTATATTGCACAGTGCTTCTGTGGAAACTAAACGATAGATACATAAGTAAAGAAAGACGTCGTAGAACCTGAAAACGAACTTTTGCAGAGGCTCTTCAATGCATGGACACGATCTGGGAGGTACCTAAGAACCTGGTATATGATCGAGCTCAAAAGGGGATACATGTTGCCCGATATGCTACCTTGCATTGGAGGAACTACATCTAAGTAAGTAATATTCCGAGTAGCAATAATTTTAATGTAATTTGTATTCGATAGAACGTTCATACGTAGCATAATGGGTCGGTAGCTGAATTGGCTAACAAAGACAACCAGACATCTACAAAAAGGTAGCGCATTAGTAAGTTCATTGGCAAGATGTACACTTAGTAATTATTAAGGTACACATTACTTTGAAGTGGTGTAGGACCTTCTGAGGTGACAAAAGTCATGGGATATTGATATGAACATCTACAGGTGACGGTAGTATCGCGTGCACAAGGTAAAAATGGCTGTGCGTTGGTGGAGCCGTCATTTGTACTCAGGTGATTCATGTAAAAAGATTTCCGACTTGATTGTGGCTGCACGACGGGAATTGGCAGACTTCCACCGCGGAACGGTAGTTTGAGCTAGACGCATGTGACATATCATTTCGGAAGTCGTTAAGGAATTCAATATTCGAGGTCCACAGAGTCAAGACTGACGAGAATATCACATTTCAGGCATTACCACTTACCACGGATAATGTAGTGGCCCACGGCCTCCATCTAACGACAGAGAAAAATGGTTCAAATGGCTCTGAGCACTATGGGACTTAACATCTGAGGTCATCAGTCCCCTAGAACTTAGAACTACTTAAACCTAACTAACCTAAGGACGTAACACACATCCATGCCCGAGGCAAGATTCGAACCTGCTACCGTAGCGGCCACGTGGTTCCAGACTGAAGCGCCTAGAACCGCTCGGCCACATCGGACGGCTTAACGACAGAGAGCAGCGGCGTTTGAGTAGAGTTGTCAGTGCTGTCAGGCAAGCAACGCTGCGTGAAATAATCGCAGAAATCCCTGTGAGACATTTGACGAATGTGTCCGATATGACAGTGCAGCTCAATTTTTAGTTAATGGGCTATGGCAGCAGACGGCCTACGCGAGTGCCATTGCTAGCAGCACATCGCCTGCAACGTCTCTCCTGAGCTTGTGAACGTATCGGTTGGACCCTAGACGACTGGAACACTGTGGGCTGGTCAGATGAGTCCCAATTTTAGTAAGAGCTGATGGTAGGGTTCGAGTACGGTGCAGATCCGTCGAAACCATGGACTCAAGTTGTCAAAAAGGCACTGTGCTAACTGTTATTAGCTCCATAATGGTGTAGACTGTGTTCACATGGAATGGACTGGGACCTCTGGATGGTCGCCTACTTGGAGACATTTTCAGCCATTCATGATCCCAAACCACGATTGAATTTTTATGGATGACATTGTGCCATGTCACCGGATTACAAATATTCGCGATTGGTTTGAAGAACATTCTAGACAATTCTAACTCCCGACATCGACCCCAACAAATACGTTTGGGACGTAATCGACAGCCGGCCGCTGTGGTGGAGCGGTTCTAGGCGCTTCCGCCCGGAACCGCGCTGCTGCTACGGTCGCAGGTTCGAATCCTGCCTCGGGCATGGATGTGTGTGATGTCCTTAGGTTAGTTTTAAGTAGTTCTAAGTCTAGGGGACTGATGACCTCAGATGTTACGTCCCATAGTGCTTAGAGCCATTTGAACCATTTTTTTCGTAGTCGACAGGTCAGTTAGTGCACAAAATCCTTCACCAGCAACACTTTCGCAATTTTGGACGCTATGGAGACGGCATGGCTTAATACTTCTGCAGGGGACTTCCAACGACTTATTCAGTCCATGCCACATCGAGCTGGTGCTCTACGCCGGGCAAAAGAACGTCCGACACGATATTAGGTGGTATCCCATAACTTTTGTCAGCTCATTGCATAATTAGATTAATGTTCTCAATAGAAACAAATATTTTTCAACGCTGATACACTCACATAGTCTATGAATATTAGTAGCGTAGTGCTACGTCGATGTATTTTGCTCACTGCAGTCTTCCATTCTAAGACTGATAAGTCTCAAGATTCACTGCGTCTGGGGCGAAGTTCTGAGTTTGGTTGCATAAAAAGACGTGCCGACAAATCTGTCACAGACAGTGAGCTCATGTTAATGCCATGGCCACTGGTGGTATGTATGAGTGGAGCCTCCGTCGCAGCCAGCGAGCGATGGAAGAGCGAGCTCGGCTGGCAGCGCGATGGCGGAAGCGTAGCGTCACACAGGTAGCTGTGAGCGGTGCGCGGAGTGCTCGGTGCGGCCGATGAAGATGCCATCGGTACCACATTACTCCCGACCTAACCTGCCCTCAATTGTCGCATATTGTGGCTGCCAGGGACGACTGGGAGAGGTCTCTGTCACAGTGGTGCCGATGAGGTTGCCTGTGGCTCGATTGCGAATGGCGCCAACCAACCCGGATTCCGACATTCGCCTTGCAGACCTCCGGTAACATCTGCCAAAATACACGACAGTTTCTCTATAACCCAGGAACAGTTAGTCTTGGTGCCGTCGATGGGTGTCCGATGCACCGTGATTTGTTTGATAAGCAGGACCTGACGTCTGAGTGACAACGGCAGACTGCCAGTTATGGGCCTTGTTACAGACACGATATAAAATTTCGTGCGGAACCTCGTTGCGAAGTTAGCGTCGGAAACAGAGTACTGAGGCTTAAAGACTATATTTCAGTGCCTATGTTGTTAAGAAGAACGATGAAACATTCTTTCGGACATGCAGGAACTGGTTCGGACTGTGATTCGTGCACTGATAGCCAAAGTAGTTAAGGCGACCGCCCCAGAAAAAATTTTCGCTATCGTCGTTCCATTATACAGCTGATAGGTGTTCGCATTCGCAACTGCGAATAAATTTCATGAGGGTGAAAGAGATGCAACAGGTGGCAGTGACGACGAACATGTAAGAGTTCTAACCGGGAAACATCATGAGCAGCCATAGCCCGACTGTTGCTCAGAAACAACAACAAAGCATTTTCCCTGAAGTGCGAAACACGAAGTTTGGACAGCCGAGCCTTGAAAGTGTGAACGAAAGGTTCGGCTTCACCTTTCAATTGACGAGAGCATGATTCCATTCATATGTGTTGAATTCCGTTTTGTTGTCAATATTCTCGAAGTTCCGAAGAAGAAAGTTGTCAACCATTGTACGAAATAATAGTTTCTGGTAAATCTGCAGTCATGGACTTTGCGGCTGGTCCCGGCGCAGGTTCGAGTCCTCCCTCGGGCATGGGTGTGTGTGTTCGTCCTTAGGATAGTTTAGGTTAAGTAGTGTGTAAGCTTAGGGACTGATGACCGTAGCAGTTAAGTCCCATAAGACTTCACACACATTTGAACATTTTTGGTAAACCTTCTACGCAAATGACAGGAGCGGGTGCTTAGAATGTGGTAGTGCTAGTTGTCGAATACACTGGAATGAAAAAAAGGACACTTTCATCGTGGATAATGAGCCATTTTGTGTTCCAGAAAGGTGCAGCAAATCTAACACGAATTCGATGCCAAGGACTATCAAGTCGGGACCAATTGCAAAATTCTTTGTGCGGAGCCACATGGTTATACACACATGCGCAGCAGTGGGCGGTCATATCTTCCATTTGTTTATCAATCCCAAGCCTCAAATAATGCTGGCACACTAGTTGATTAGGTCGAACTATTCGCCAGTGTTTTTTGTCTAATAGTTTGAACACATCTTGTAGCAAAGGTGTGGGAATGAGGACTCACGTTTCCCCTTTAGGAGAATACAGTAACATTACATCATTCTGAAGACAAAGGCCGTTGTGTTGCGCATGATATTTTTCCAACTACTCCGTCTGAGACTGATCTTTGATTATGAGGCCAACAGGCCCGAATGTAGTCTTCAGCAATCGTAGTTTTTCATCATGTTTAAGAGCCTGTGCGATTTGCTTACAATCAGTGGGGAAAGCTTGCAGTGCTTGCGAATTCGAATGAACAGTCTGAAGACATGAAGCTGCTGATGTGTCCAAATCTGGATTATTTCCCATAAGTCAGCGAGAGAGTGTCTCTATTTGCGTGCTGTGGTGTAAGGTGATAGAGAATTTCATACTGATAGTCAGAAAGAAGTAGAAACAAGAATTGCAGTCTCTATGCTGTAGGATCAGGTACATCATTTTCTTAATGAAAATGATCAGTCAGTGGCTTAGTCAAAAGGAAAAGAATTTCTACCATACAGATATTGATGAAGTTTTGTGACCGTAAATCGTGGATACAGATTCTTTTTTCAGCTGACTGTTGTTGTCTTGGGCCTTGTTCAACATCGTAGACGCAGATGCTACCGGGTGTTCTGTCTTGTCTAACTTGTGAAGTAAAATTGTCCCCACGCTACGTGGTGGTGCTGCAGGTGCGCGACTATTAATTTTTGCGGATCTAAATGCAGAAAACGTAGGCGACTGAACAATACTTGTTTCAGTTTTTCAAAAGCTTGTTACTATTGTGCAGTCCAATTAAGAGGAACATTTTTATGCTGGACGCGATGCGAAGGAACGATTATTTGTACTGCGTTTGGAATGAATTTATTGTAATACGGCAGTTTGTTAAAAACAGATTGAAGTTCTCGTACATTTGTGGGAGGAGATAATCTCTGTATGGCCTCTAAATGCTTAGTCGAGAGACAAGTGCTGTGGGTGTCAACGACATGTACTAAATATCAGTATTGGAAGATGGGTATTTCTGTAAATCTCACTTAAGTCCTCAGTCAGTTAAAACTTGAAAACGAGGCTTCACATTTTTGAAATGCTGTTCCACTATTTTTTCAGAGAGATTGATATGATATAATGTAAATAATTTGAAACGGGCGGAAGTTTCGATATCACTTGTTCAAGAAAGCATTGAAACAACACAGGAACAAAGGCGCTTCCGTAGGGAGCGCACGGGTATTGATACAATCCAGTATGCGTCTTAACCACCGCCGGCCGTGGTGGCCGAGCGGTTCAGTCTGGAATCACGTGACCGATACTGTCGCAGGTTCGAATCCTGCCTCAGGCATGGATGTGTGTGATGTCCTTAGGTTAGTTAGATTTAAGTAGTTCTAAGTTCTAGGGGACTGATGACCTCAAATGTTAAGTCACGTAGTGCTCAGAGCCATTTGAAACTTAACCACCATATTTTTGTTTTGTTTCCTCATCCAGGGGTAGTTGAAGAGAAGCCTCGGCTAACTAAGTTCCTGGAATGAACTGTCCACCAGCGAGCCATAAGCTCGTCAGTACGTGGAAGCCGGCCGGTGTGACAGAGCGGTTCTAAGCACTTCAATTTGGAACCGCGTGACCGCTCCGGTCGCAGGTTCGAATCCTGCCTTGGGCATGGATGTGTGTAATGTCCTTAGATTAGTTAGGTTTAAGTAGTTCTAAGTTCTAAGGGACTGATGACCTCAGATGTTAAGTCCCATAGTGCTCAGAGCCACTGGAGTACGTGGAAGCGGGAAGGAATTAACCGCTGTCTGAACATGAAGTGTAGCTTTGAAGTCGACACAAAGCCTGATCTTCCCATTCTCTCTTCTTGTGATATGAAGTGAAGAGACCCACTGACTGGTAGAAGCGGGTTTCAAATTTCCGATTTGTTCTGACCTGGTGAGTTCATATGAAACCTCATCCCTAATGTCACGGGATACTGGACAAACCGAAGAAAACTTAAGTTTTGAAGTGCCTTTGATTGTATTATGTACGTGAAAATTCTTCGCTTGCCCCTTGTGCCGACGAACAAATGTCCATATTTGTCACACAACTGATGGTATGAGAAAATTCCTTATCAATAGCATGCATATTTTTCTAAATATCTGAATCAAACAAATCGAAAGTATACATGCCAAAAATTATTATGCGACTAGAACGTGACAGTCGTATTTCTGTATTTTGCTTGAAAAGTGTATGTTCCAGCAACAGAGATACGGCGTTAAAGGTCGTAAGGTGTAGGCGTGATTTGCATAGCTGAGGATGTCGCAACTGCTCATCAGTATAATGAGTGGTCTGTGTGACTGAGGCACCAATATCTAACTGAAGTGGCACAGATTGATTGCAAATATGCGAAGAGAAGGAGGAGATTAATGTTTAACGTCCCGTAGACGACGAGGTCATTAGAGGGAGCACAAGGTCGCATTAGGGAAGAGTGGAGAAGGAAATCGGCCGTGACCTACCGAAGGAACCATCCAGGCATTTGTCTTTAGCGATTTAGGGAAATCACGGGACACCTAAATCTGGATGGCTGGACGTCGATTCGAACCATCGTCCTCCCGAATGCAAGTACAGTGTGTTAACCCCTGCACCACCCTGCTCCGTGCCGATTTGCAGAGGGATGAACAGTTGCACATTTTTCTCTGAATGTGACTATCTGGTATGACTTGTGGAGGACTTTATCGGGATTTTTACTGACGATGCATTTAGCTGTACGTCTATTACAAGTCAGCTGGTTATAATGAGGCAACTTCCGTACGAAGCATCGCTGTATGATGCAGACGCTTACGTTCCAAGGTCCCGTGTGATTTGTCAGGAAGAGTCGGTACAGTTTCAGAATGACAGATCATATTTATTTCCGTTTTATCAAGTAGAGAATTGCGGGGAACAAGAATTGATTTGAGATTCTTTTGCTTGCACACTTGCTGTATGTGTTCTGTTTTATGGCAGTGTCGGCATTTCGCGTGGTGGAGAAAGCAGTTTTTGCGGTCATGCGTTACATATGGTTTCCCACAGGACTTTAGAAGTTTTAAATTAACCATTGAATTAGCTGCGCGCCTCGCGGCGTGTTTATGCTGTTGCCAGTGGCGGAGGCTGTCACGTGCCACGCGAAACTCAGGCCATTGCCAGCCAGCTACCTGCGGTCGCGTTGCAACAGCAGCCACATCACAGTTAATTTTAGCAAAGTCTTGCATTTCCTGGGCTTCGATTAATTTTAGCACGTCACTGAGAACGCCACTGAGATGCGTTAGAATCTCAGGCAATATTCTGTTATCAGTAAGGTTTTGAGTAATGACGTTGCAAAATTTACTGCTCCTAGTCATGCTCTGGAGTTCAGCGATCCATTCGTTATACTGTAAGACTGATTAGTAATACGATGTGCACGAAAAAACTTTAAATGAGCAGCAACTACATGAATCTGACCGTCGTAGAAGTTGTTCTATTTCCGAACAGTGTCCTTATAGAGTAAGGTGTGGGTCCCAGACTGACAGAATAACTTTCAACACAACCTAAACGTATAATCTCCTACCCATGAAGAATACAGTAGAAGGCGGGACTCGCTTATTATATTGTATGGGGCCAGATGCAGTTCTTGTTTTGCACCAAAAGTGTGGAAGAAAGGGGGCGGTACCTGGCGTCTGCATTGAGCTTCTTTTTCCTCCTTGTAGAAAGAGTAAACGGCTTGTCTGACACCAAAGTCCCATAAGGCACCTTAGCAAGGAGTCATAGCAGTGAGCAGCTAACAGAATACTCCTATTCATTAATTCGTAAAATTTGACTACAAGTGGCTCGAAAAGTGTGAATGTTGGTGTGCCACCCTACAGTGACTTTGATGTAGTGATTAAGATAGAGAACGTTCAGCGTCTTGGAACTACAGTGCAGTATGCATCATGTGAATGGTACTATTTGTGTAGTATCACAGTGTTCACAGAGAGAAATAAGATGACGGAATACAAACCATCACATACACCCATTAATATTAGCACGTTAAAGGGTAAGGTGTCAATTTTCGACGTGTAATTGGAGGTAGTGTTTGAGTTAAGATCTGAAGGTGCAGTCATATACCTTAAACATTCAAGTGTGGTGATGTAAACAATATCTACAATGCTGTACTGACTGCAGCAGAAAGGCTGAGCTGCTAACCTCCTAATATCAGATGTGCACTCTGTGACTTTATTGACTATTTTCGTTTGCACAGTGTGAACATAAATGCATCATAGCGGTGTATAAATGCCTGTGTTCATCTGGGACCAAATATGCGTGTGAAAACAATATAAGCATAAAATCAGTGGAGGCTGAATTTTGTGAAAGAATGCCTATGCATGTATTTGCATCTTGAATACGATTCAAGCTGAATTCCAGGCATATAGAAAAGAATTATTTGTATAATACTGAAAAAGTGAGTGGCTGTGTATACACATATGAAAATAAAAATGTTATACAAAAAAATTGTTCTTATTTGTTTCCGTCCTACAATAACTTTCAAGGTGAAAGCATTAGGGTCTTTTATGAATGATAACACTGATATAACAAATTGATTTATGGTTTACTATCATTAAAAGTACACTTTTTTAAAGTTATTTACCCTTCTGTTTTAATAATTATCCTTCAAACGCAGATACAACACATTAATACATTTTATTTGTTTTAGAGATGACTAGCAGCATGTGATTGCGTATATAGAGAGATACATCACACTAATACTAAGAGAGAGGGAGAATGACTTTATATACGATATTTACATGGCTAATGCAACAGATGGCTGAGATGCAACACACTAATATTATCGCTTCTGTGGATATTTTTACATGTACAACATTTATGCTGTGTAGGGACCAGCAGACACAAGTGAAGAAGTAAGAATCGTACATACACACATTCACACACATCTACCCAGAATGTGAAAGCACACATAATGTGCAAAAAATGTGTACACAGTATGCATAATAATAATAATAATATGGAAACGGGAGGCTGGCGCAGCTTATAGGTGACACTGTAGTGGATGGTGGTGGGTTCACTCATGGAAAAGTTCCTGTAGTAGCTGCTGTTCGAGCTGCACATTTTTTACATTGAAATCAGCTAATAGATATACCTGCTTAAAGGAAGTCCCTCTAACGAAGGGCTAACCTCCGGAGGACGTCATGTTTCCAAGTAGAGAAGGAATTAGCATATTTCATCAAAATATAAGGGGTATTAGAGGTAACGTTAGTGAACTGCTTATACTTGCTGACTCTGAAATTATTGGTATATCGGACCACCACTTAAATATCTGGACAATTCAGAGACTTCCTTTACCAGGATACAGATCAGCTGGCTGATTTTCGAGGAGTTCCTTGTGGGGTGGGGGAGTGGCTATGTACATAAAAATCAGTATTCCATTTGAGTCCATAGATGTATCATTGCACTGCATTGAACAGATCTTTGAATGTTGTGCAGGGGCAATTGAATTTAGTGAAAATTAGCTTCTAATTGTTGTTATTTATAGGTCCCCTACTTCTGACTTCAGAGCATTTCTCCTTAAGCTAGAGAGGGCTCTTGATTCACTTTTTAGAAAGTACCAAATATTAGTTATACGTGATGACTTCAATATAAATTTTGTATATGATGGTGCAAGAAAAATGATGTTGGTAGATCTCCTAAATTCATAAGATCTGATGCCGACTGTATGTTGGTGCAAGAAAAAGGATGTTGGTAGATCTCCCTCCTAAATTCATATGATCTGATGCAGACTGTGTTTTTTCCAACTAGGGTGCAGGGGTACAGTAGCACAGCCATTGACATTATTTTTGTTCGTTCTTTATTACTAGATGGTCATTCTGTTAGTAAAAGGGTGAATGGCCTTTCTGACCATGATGCACAAATTTTAACACTAAAAGGCTTTGTACTCAAACAAATGTCACATGTAATTACAAACTATGTAGTTTGTTTAATCCAACAACAATAGAGAGTTTTTTAAACCTTGTCAAGGGAACAAGAGTGGCAGGATGTTTATAGCGCCGATAACATAGCTGATAAATCTAATGCTTTCCTTAACACATTTCTCATGCTCTTTGCGGTACAAGCAGTAGTAGGCAGCCTGGGTGGCTGACTAGTGGGATAAGGATATCATGTAGAACAAAGCAGGAGTTATATCAAAATGTGGAAGTAATCACAATCAAGCTACAGTAGCCCATTACAAACAGTATGGTACTTAAAAATATTATTACGAAGGCAAAGAGTATGTGGTATGCAAATAGAATAGCTAATTCACATGATAAAATTAAAACCATATGGTCAGTTGTGAAGGAAATGTCTGGTCAGCAGCACAAGTTCGACGATATAAAGTCAGTTCGTAGTAAAAATATTTCTGTTAATGATAAATCAGATGTATGTAATTATTTAACAGCCCGCATCTCGTGGTCGTGCGGTAGCGTTCTCGCTTCCCACGCCCGGGTTCCCGGGTTCGATTCCCGGCGGGGTCAGGGATTTTCTCTGCCTCGTGATGGCTGGGTGTTGTGTGATGTCCTTAGGTTAGTTAGGTTTAAGTAGTTCTAGGTTCTAGGGGACTGATGACCATAGATGTTAAGTCCCATAGTGCTCAGAGCCATTTGAACCAATTATTTAACAACCATTTTCTGAGCATTGCTGGTGAAATAAATGAAAATTTAGTTTCTACAGGGAATCATATAACTTTCTTGGCAAATGCCTTTCCTAGATTGATGTCTGATATACTCCTCTGTGATACAGACGAGGGGGAGATTGAGTCAATAATTAAATCACAGAAGACTAAGGACTCTCACGGTTATGATGGAGTGCCCAGCAGAATATTAAAGTACTGTGCTGCTCATGTTAGCCCTGTATTTAGCCATATTTGTAATTTTTCCTTTAGGAATGGTCAGCTTCCTGAACGATTAAAGTACTCAGTAGTAAAGTCGCTTTATAAATAGGGAGAAAGGGATAATGTAGACAATGTTAGACCTATTTCTATGCCATCAGTGTTTGCCATCAATTATTGAAACGGCTGTGTATGTAAGGATAATTGATTATTTTATATCAAAGGATTTGCTACCAAATGTACAGTTCAGCTTTAGAAGTCGTTTAATTACTGAAAATGCTATATTCTCTCTTCTCCGTGAGGTATTGGATGGTTAAAAAAAAAGGTTTCGAACGCCAGGCATATTTTTTGATTTAACTAAGGCGTTTGAGTGTGTTGATCTCAAAATATAGCTCTAGAAGTTGGACCATTATGGAACACAGGGAGTAGCTCACAATTGCTTCACGTCTTACTTTAGCAACAGAGAGCAAAAGGTCATTATTATAATGTTGATAATGGCTGTGAAGTGGGGTCTGAGTGGGGTGTGGTCAAGTGGTGGGTGGCCCAGGGATCAGTGTTGGGACCACTCCTGTTCCTTATCTATACAAATCATATGCCCCCTAGTATTACGAGTAATTCTAAAATATTTCTGTTTTCTGATGACATTAGCTTGGTAATAAAGGATGTTGTTTGCAACATTGACTTGGTTTCAAATAGTGCAGTTAATGACATAGCTTCATGGCTCGTAGAAAGTTTCTAACACATAATTCAACGAAAACGGAAGTTTTAATTTCACAGAATGGGCGTATGATTAGTGAAACTGAACAGTTCAAATTTCTAGGTGTTCAGATAGATAGTAAACTCGTGGAAAGCCCACGTTCAGGATCTTGTTCAAAGACTTAATTCTTCAATTTTTACTATTTGAACGGTATCTGAAGTGAGTGATCGTTTGACACGAAGATGAATCTACTTTGCTTATTTTCATTCGCTTATGTCGTATGGTATTAGATTCTGGAGTGACTCTTCCCATTGTAAATGGATATTTTCGACTCAGAAACGGGCGGTTCGAGCAATAAGTGGTGTAAGTTCACGAACCTCTTGTCGACCCTTGTTCACGAGTCTGGGTGTTTTGACATTGACCTCTCAATATATATATATATATTCCTTACTGTCATTTCTTGTTAACAATAATAGCTTTTTTCAAAGAATAAGCAGCTTTCACTCAATTAATACTTGGCAGAAATCAAACCTGCACTATGATCGGACTTCCTTAATTCTTGTGCAGAAAGGTGTGCAGTATACTGCTGCATCCATTTTCAATAAACTCCCACTTGAATTAAAAAATCTTAGAAGTAATCCACGCGCTTTCAAATCAAAACTGAAGAGTTTCCTCACGGGTCACTCCTTCTATTGCGTCGAGGAGTTCCTTGAAAAATTGAGTTGATTTTCCTTTAATTGTTGATTGTGTGTATTAAACTTATTGATTGACGTTTTTCGGGTTCAAAAACATTTTATTTTTATGGTTTATTACATTTATGTCGCAATTTCGTGCACTGACACGTTCCATGACCTTGGAGATTGGCTCCTCAATTTGGTTCTACGGAACTTCACGTGTAAATAAATTAAAAAAATACCATTTGCAAGCACACACAGTGTGCAGTGATTCACATACATACACACATACGCACAACTACAACGAGTGTCATGTATCTGTTCCACGTACACATACAGCACACACACATGCACTCAATCACTTGACCATATAGTGTAGGAACGGGAGGGTCCACGTCCAGTCCACGCAGATGAAGCATTTGTTGTCATGGTTCGACAGACCGACTTTCAATTGCAGTGCAGCACTCACTTCATGACCTTGCAACCGGAAGACTGCTTGATGCACCATGTGCAGAGATGCATCACCAACACACAGGCAGTCCTTTTAGTATTCGACTGTAACGCCTGAGAGGTACCTGAATCTAAACCGTATACATACATTTTTGACCTGAGACACACTAACTCCACAGCGTGCAACCCATTCCCCTCGTCTTTCATCAGACCGATAAACTTGCTGTCTTGAGATGTTATCCCATAATGATTATTGGCCGCGTATCCAGATGTATCGAAAGCTTTGGGAGTCTTCACGTGGATCACAGCCTTTCACCCAGTAGATGAAACTGTCTGTAACCATATAAAGTTATGTGGGATCAGCGAAATTTGGTTTTGCAAACTCATAGTGGATTCGGCACATGAGGAGATTGGAGTTGTTTAGAAGAAACATACCAATGTGTACAGGCTTTGTGAACACCACTGAACTCTTGTAAAGTGACTAGTCCTTCACTGAAGATTGTTTTCCACTTAAAATGTGGCCAGGCGATGTAATCTCTTGCGGCATAATAACCATCCCAACGGTAAACTAAATGAATTAGATGATCGTTCCTAACATTATCCATGGTTTTGCCGAAAATTAAATTATTTATTAATTTATAAAAATCTTTTTCAAAATAACACGTCGAGAGAGACCTCTTTCCAGTATTAACATCAATGTACTCCATGAGCCAGGGACACTGCTTGAAGGAGATGCTGCGGTTGATTCAGATAATTATATCTCCTGTCTGAGACATTGGTAGAGATTTCTGTAGCGTAGAATGTAGCTTTGCTTATTCCCCAGGGCTGTCATAAATGGGACTAGGCGCTCTGGACACAGTGGCACGTCACTGCGCACTTCATGAGAATTGGTGGGATATTCCAGGTATGCCTTCAGGACATATCCTACACTAGCGTCAACAGCCACATCTTGGATCAACTTTTTCAGTCTGAAGGTTGGATCTTCATGCAATCATCAGAACTTTCCAAACGGTAGAGGTCGGCCGCTGGTGGCCGAGCGGTTCTAGGTGCTTCAGTCTGGAACCGCGCGACCGCTACGGTCGCAGGTTCGAATCCTGCCTCGGGCATGGATGTGTGTGATGTCCTTAGGTTAGTTAGGTTTAAGTTTGAACCAAACGGTAGAGATTGATGCGCTGTGTGTCCATGGAAATGGTATATATCCTAGTAAAGGATATAAAATCATCAGATGGCCTGTACTACTCCTCACTCATTAATGGGTTATTCATCTTGGCGTATCTGCGTATGCACTGGTATAGCCCCCTCTCGAATCCTGTGTTCGAAAAAAAACCATTACATCAAAATTGATCAACAGTCTGAAGTTAATTCTTGTGTCTATTAATATAGCGTCCCACAAAAGCCAGGACGCAGTGTGAAAGAAGACAGGATCCAGAGTGTATGTGCCCAATCAAACGCTCCAGAATTTGTTAAAGTGTCAGAGCAAGAGCACGTCTGTCGTCATGTATAATTTAGCATATCCCTAAAATCAGAGATGTTGAACCCCTGCCAAACATTTACTGCATGCTTATTCTACACGTCCGTTGTGGCATTGCCCATGAGTTTGCTGGTGAATATGGTTATATTGGTCAATGTAGTTTCACAGAGCCTCTCCTTCGAATCCAGTTATTCGTAAGGAAACACCCCTTTCTTTGTCACTAGCTGAAACTTTTCCTCGTCGGGATATGTGGTTCTGGTGATGTGCATAACCTCCTGACACACTGTCGCAGGAATTTTCTGAAGAGGTATGTCATGAACCATAGAAAATGCAGAAAGCGGAAAACTATTCTTGACATTGTTTGTCTGGAGTATGAAACGTATTTTTCGTATTGTCAGGTATAAAATGGATCTTATCATTCTTGAAATCGAAACCATCCATGTACTCAACCAGAAAGTTACCATCATACACCCTCAAATTTTGCAAGAAGGTGGGTATATGTTGCTGCAGTTGGTATTTCATGCTGATGTATTATTAGCTGAACTATGGAACTCGCACGTTAGATGACAGTGGTGTCTTTTCTATACAATGGCAGCCTATAGATATGACTTTCAACTGCCTGCTTGTATAAGGCATCATTCTCCTGCAATTTGGTTATTGGAATATTTTTGTCATAAAGAGCAGCAACACTCAATACAATGTTTTCAACATCAGGGAGCAATCATCTTGCAGGATTTTCCCCAATGTGTGATTACAATCTGTTGAGGCTGGAGACATATGAGCACTCAACATGATATGCTGTCACATACGGTACATGTCTTTCTGTGAAAGTGATGTGAAAGGCTTTGGGATCATTTTACGATGCAACGTCAGCATATGCAACCGATCGACAGCGTCTATTATGGTGGGCGTTCTTAAACATTAAAAACTTTTTATCCTCTGTAGGCATTTCAACACATACTGGTTCCTGGTTCTAGCAGGACAGATGTCTTTCTAAGTAGTCACTCGTATTTAAAGCGTTGGGGCATCTATGAAAACAAAACAGCTGATGCCATAATGCTTAGGGAATTGGGTGGATAACAGATGGGACAGGTTCCTGATCCAGACATAGTCATACTTCTCGTCCTGGGAGAGCAGAAATAAATCTGTGTATCTGGGACTCTGACCGGATGCTTTGGAAAAGTAGGTGGGTCCAACTACTTTATGCTTTGTATCTCCTGACATGCTTTTTTTCTTATCTACATCCAGACAGCGGGTGTGAACTGATTTATCAGCGTGCTGATGCTCGAAATTTGATAGGTCTGGGATTAAGATGCGAAATGAGACGCCTTAGAAGTTATAATGTACTTGGACATTAGATGTGTTATATGTATCTGTATGATATGTATGTTTCAGGTACAAGAGGCGTTCAATAAGTAATGCAATACATTTTTTTCTGAAAGCAGGTTGGTTTTATTCAGGATTCCAATACACCATATTATCCCTCATTCTTTGCTATGATAACAGATGCCTCATCCAACGACTAACCGTGCTCTTGTTCACCGGAAGATCTCTGTAGACGCCCTGGAAGCGCCTACGAGTACCTGTGATGCACTGGTTTTCCTCCAAAAGAAACTCAATGACAGCTCTCTGCTAGTAATGCACCTCCATTATAGACGCCATTTTGGGGGTTACATTTAGCGCCGCCACCTTTCATAACTTTATGAAACTATAGGGGCTGAAGAGGAGAATATTCCACAATGTCTCATAACAAATTCCGCATTTTTTCAACCGATATTGGCCGAAAAAAATGTGCTGCCTTACTTATTCAACACCCCATGTAAATTCTATCGCAATCCGGAAACGAACAAGTGAAGCAACACTCATCCATCTCATTAACATTCTGAACATACTACATGGATTTACACTGGAAGTATCTTCTGGAAGAGGGAATAAACTGAATTCCTCAATAGCTGGATTAAAAACATGTGAATACATATCAGTGTGGAGTACACGGATGAATGCCTTACCAGACCCCCTTCCAGAAAAATCGAACAGTATGACAATCTCAGTAAATGTTCCACTCCACACTGCATTTTACTCACCTGACAATATCACACCATCCTTCCCAAAATTTCGACAAAGCATTTCTCTGTAACATTGCTGCCTTGTTTGGGATGGTGCATCAGCTCACAGTAAAACACTTCTTTCCACTTGGATGTAGGATACTGCAGGTCGATGATGATTTCAGGGTACTCCCTTTCCAAGGCTGCTTGGCAAGAATGAAAGGAGGTAACATCATCCTAATACCCCAGATTAGTGTTATCAGTGTGGGATTGCAAGATCCTATCCCTGAATGCACCAGCGACGAGAGAATAGTCTAATGCAGCTGCATGATTTAACTGGTGTTCATTAACAAGATGTGTTCGTAACTACCACTGCTTCTAGACCCAGTACATTGCCATGGTGATCAGTCACAAAGTGAGCAAGGCAGACATAATGCTCAAGGCTGGGTTGGTGACCATGGCAAATGTAGCATTCGGTATTCCATGCCAGGCTGGGTCAATAGTGCTGCTGAATGTGGTGTTGATGGCGGTGGTGATGGGTTCAGAAGCAGTGATCCCAATGGGCAAAGTGATACAGGCCATGGTGATGAGCCTACTGGTCACGGTGCTTGCAGCCACCACCTCAGTGGCTGAGGGTGGTGATGAGGATGAGGATGATGATGATGATATGCACACGACATCAGCTATTTGATAAGTGCATCTCCAGACAGCTTCAACACGCACCCACTCACCCACACACCCACACACCCACCCACACATACACACAAACACACACACACACACACACACACACACACACACACACACACGCGCGCGCGCGCGCACGCACAAATGCAATAGCTACATACAACCGTCAGTGATAATATGTAATATTTCCTGATACATTGCGGTACATTGATGTTAGCGGCTCGGGGTGTTACGCAAATAATCCGATATTTTTTTCTTCAATAAAGAATTCACATCTATGGCTATGTTGACATATAGCGCATCTGAAAATAAGAAAAAAACACATCTTAAGCACTCTATGCAGACATCAATTATTATTATTATTAATCTTATTATTGTTAGTACAATAAGTAGTAATACGCAAATACCTACTCCTCAACGTTTCTCTGACGAGAAATTTATACCTTCGCCTGTGTTTGTGATCGTATATTGTCAGTGGCCTGCATTTGTCCATCGACAACTGGATGAAGACCCCATGAGCTCTGACTAGAAATCGGCATTACGACCTGTGGTATCTTGATTTCAGTAGTAGCTATAGAAGAATAAATCAGATACACATAAACATTGCATCCAGGCATGATAAATAAACAAGACACACACACACACATACTTACATACAAGTATGTGTACCTACATTCATCCTCCTGCAAATCACTCATTAGAAAAGATCATTAGTTTGTGTATATCACTGATGAGTCTATATTTCCTCAGCTCGACGTGTCCTCACAGGTCGGTCCCACCAGAGGGAAAGGGTGCACTTTCCGAATGAGGTGTGTAAGTGAATTCATGTATTAAATGACTGAGACTTTACCACACACAGAGATACCCAATTGGGATATTTCAGCAGGCTGAAGTGGACCAATTCTATTTCTAACGTCGTATAGACTATATCTCTACAATTATTTCCAATATTCCTCATGGGTAGCATAAGCAATACACGTTAATTATGTACTCAAAGACTGTAAATGAGATGGCGGAGAACGAAAAGTGAATAAATAAATAGAAACCTTATTTTAAATTTGTTTGTTGATAATCCAACTTAAAAGAATTTGTACGTTTTCTCAAGCACACATGTAACTGCTGCTGTTATTGTCACCACACATTTACTTGAGTCTTGAAATTGCTGGGCAGTTGAACTCCTCGAGATTTTGTGTTGATGCAACCTGAAAGATATCTTGCAGCCATAACACTTAATAATGGGCTTACATGTAAACTATATAGTCTCTATGATTGGAGTTTTGGACCAATGACAGCATATTCTCATATGATGCAATCTCATCAACCCACCGTTTTCTATGGTGACAGCAGTCAAGCAATGGAATGGTTTGACGAGTTGTAGCACAGTGCAGGGCCCGTTCAAGGCAACAGAGAGAGGAGGCAGAGAAACCAGAAATGTAAGATTTCCATACAAGACATAAAATAATAAGTAGCGGCCATTTAGCGAGCCAAGTTCTGAGGGGATCCAATGGCGCCCAAGTGCAGGATTCGTATACATTTGTGCCAGAGTTACTAAAGGAAACTGACACAACTGAAAGTGCATGTGGAAAATGGGGGAGAACGGGGGGCGCCAAATGATAACTCGCTTGTGTGGAACAGTCTGGCCCAGTCTACTATACTAAACAGCTTGGGCAAAACAACAAGTGTGGAGTACTTCCATAATACTTGTCCAGCATTGCAGAACGAAGCGAACTCTTCGTCTTTAACAACAAATTGTCCACTCAAACTAAACCCCGCCGAAACAGACCATGAAGGTCCAACGGTACCGACCGACCGTCATGTCATCGTCAACGCACGGGCGTCACTGGATGCGGATACGGAGGGGCATGCGGTCAGTATAATGGTCTCCTGGCCGCATGTGGGTTTATGAGACGGGAGCCGCTGCTTCTTAATCAAGCTGGTACTCAGTTTGCCTCACAAGGGCTGAGTGCACCCCACTTGCCAACAGCGCTCGGCAGACCAGAGGGCCACCCATCCAAGTGATCTGACGGGAACTGGTGTTACCACTGTGGCAAGCCCGTTGGCCACAAATTGTCCACACTCATCTGAAAATGTGTGTATATGAGCAATGATGTTGACACTCTTGAGTCGTCATTGTGAGATATGATTCATGTTGTGCCATACCTCTACATTCATGCTAACATTGTACGTTTCCTGTAAGAGGTGAGTAATTTACGATATGGTCATATAGAAATAACGCATATGTTACGGTGCCTGTAGGGAAAGTTTGCAATGATTCAAATGTAATATGCACCTCTACAGTTCCACTTCTAATGACTTCAGTTGTAAGTAGCCTGTTTGTATGTTGGTAGCGATATAAACTGTATTAATATCGCTGACAGTGCTCTGCGCCCTCGGCAAGATATCCTGTGGTTGGACAGACTAGCAGTTAGTGAGTGGATAGAGAAGGGTTTGGACATAATTTCTTAGTGGAGACTCAGTGTTGGTAGGACGTGAATTGTAAAATGAGGATGGATGTAGTTGGTAATGTTCGGGTAGTGGAATGGTTGACAACTACACTCCTGGAAATGGAAAAAAGAACACATTGACACCGGTGTGTCAGACCCACCATACTTGCTCCGGACACTGCGAGAGGGCTGTACAAGCAATGATCACACGCACGGCACAGCGGACACACCAGGAACCGCGGTGTTGGCCGTCGAATGGCGCTAGCTGCGCGGCATTTGTGCACCGCCGCCGTCAGTGTCAGCCAGTTTGCCGTGGCATACGGAGCTCCATCGCAGTCTTTAACACTGGTAGCATTTCGCGACAGCGTGGACGTGAACCGTATGTGCAGTTGACGGACTTTGAGCGAGGGCGTATAGTGGGCATGCGGGAGGCCGGGTGGACGTACCGCCGAATTGCTCAACACGTGGGGCGTGAGGTCTCCACAGTACATCGATGTTGTCGCCAGTGGTCGGCGGAAGGTGCACGTGCCCGTCGACCTGGGACCGGACCGCAGCGACGCACGGATGCACGCCAAGACCGTAGGATCCTACGCAGTGCCGTAGGGGACCGCACCGCCACTTCCCAGCAAATTAGGGACACTGTTGCTCCTGGGGTATCGGCGAGGACCATTCGCAACCGTCTCCATGAAGCTGGGCTACGGTCCCGCACACCGTTAGGCCGTCTTCCGCTCACGCCCCAACATCGTGCAGCCCGCCTCCAGTGGTGTCGCGACAGGCGTGAATGGAGGGACGAATGGAGACGTGTCGTCTTCAGCGATGAGAGTCGCTTCTGCCTTGGTGCCAATGATGGTCGTATGCGTGTTTGGCGCCGTGCAGGTGAGCGCCACAATCAGGACTGCATACGACCGAGGCACACAGGGCCAACACCCGGCATCATGGTGTGGGGAGCGATCTACTACACTGGCCGTACACCACTGGTGATCGTCGAGGGGACACTGAATAGAGCACGGTACATCCAAACCGTCATCGAACCCATCGTTCTACCATTCCTAAACCGGCAAGGGAACTTGCTGTTCCAACAGGACAATGCACGTCCGCATGTATCCCGTGCCACCCAACGTGCTCTAGAAGGTGTAAGTCAACTACCCTGGCCAGCAAGATCTCCGGATCTGTCCCCCATTGAGCATGTTTGGGACTGGATGAAGTGTCGTCTCACGCCGTCTGCACGTCCAGCACGAACGCTGGTCCAACTGAGGTGCCAGGTGGAAATGGCATGGCAAGCCGTTCCACAGGACTACATCCAGCATCTCTACGATCGTCTCCATGGGAGAATAGCAGCCTGCATTGCTGCGAAAGGTGGATATACACTGTACTAGTGCCGACATTGTGCATGCTCTGTTGCCTGTGTCTATGTGCCTGTGGTTCTGTCAGTGTGATCATGTGATGTATCTGACCCCAGGAATGTGTCAATAAAGTTTCCCCTTCCTGGGACAATGAATTCACGGTGTTCTTATTTCAATTTCCAGGAGTGTATATAATTTTTGGAATTGGATGTCAAATGGATAAGGTAAAATCTTATAAATAAATTGTTTCCTCTTCAACAAAATCTTTCTTTTGCTAACCATATGACTCCTAGTAGTTGGAGTCTATAGTGGTTAGAAAATTTTTATTTAGCTGGCTGTAGTTGCTGCTTGCTGTAATTGCTGTAGTTCATGTTATGAAGATTTTCTGTGAGGTAAGTGACTTACGAAAACGTACTGTATTGTCACGAGCAAAGTGGGTGTGGCACGCATGTGGATTTGCGCTAAGTATCTCGCATCGATTATTTTCATTGGTATTTTAGCGTTTATTCTTATTTTTGCTTTTCAAATTGATTTTTGTGTGTTATTGTGTAAAATAGAGTGATAATCATGGCGAGTGAAATGCGTAAAACTAGGCTGCAAAGCAAATTGAGAAATGACAGTGACGATGAGCGTAGCTTGCTAGCACCATCCAGTAACGAACTGACAAATGTTCAAGGCAAAAATCTGGTAATAGTGCACAGCGATATGGACCAGACTGTACATAATGGGATAGAAATGGAAACAATCAGTGAACAGGGAACTATTGTCGATCGATCGGTCGGTAAAAGTTCGCCTCAGGAATGCGAAATAACAGAACAGAATCTTGCAAATACCGTAGATCCAGGTATTAAATCAATACACGTTTCTCACTTAAGTCAAGAAACCCTCTCTGCTTCTCAAAATACGAAAATTGCCGATGCAAACGCACTGACGAAAAACACAAAGGAACGTGTCACATGTTCACTGTCACATGTCACATGTCACTAATGCATTGTTATTGCAATTAATGCAAAAATTTGATCAAACAGAGAAACAACCACAGCAACAACTTCAAAAGTTAGACATAACTGTCAAAATTAAACAAAAACTTGAAAAAACACATCAACATTTAACCGTTGGGATACACAAAATCGAGTCGAAATTTCAAAATATTTCTGAAGACGTAAAAACACAAATTTGTGAGTATTTTCAGCCTATTTTTTCGATACATGAAAACACATTACAGAATCATGAAGCAGCCATAAAAGAACTGCAGACCACTGTACACGAAAGCCACGCCACCTTGCAGGCTTAAACTAACTCTGTTGCATCTACCGATAAGGTCTAGCGACTTGTAAAAAATCAGTAAAACTTAAAGGACACACTAGATACTATTACGACACAAATGGACAATCTAAAACTTGGTTCAGAAAAACACACGGAGACAATCAGCACGTAATCGGAGAAAGTAGCCGAACTTTCGGATCAATTAATAAATTTATCCACGAAGGTAGATGATGATTTGAATGATACATGACCAGTAGCCTTTATGACACAGTGGAGTACGAAGAAATTATGAAATTTAAAAAGAGTCAGAAAAAATCAATATGTAACGCAAAAAAGAAATACAGGAAACACAAGAATAGTTGGTACAGGTGATACAAGAATTACACATTTCATAGGATACTCGCGCTCCGGCACGAAAAGAGGGATTTATAAGTACGGAAAAGTCACAAAGTAATAATACATGGTATTTCGGAGATTTTGAAAGTAGTCAGCTGGGTGCACTGAGCCTTGAGATGGAGCCGCCGATACGACGTAACAATGACCGATTTGCGAATTTGCGACACGACGACGTTAACTATAAGCTCTACATCATAACGCGTAAATTTAAAACATTCAAGAATTCTAGTAATGACATACATCCACAAGCTTGGCTTCATCAATTTTATCATTGTTTTCCTCCTAATTGGTCATTAGAGCATAGATTAGAATTTATGAGTGGTTATTTAGAAAATGAACCAGCTGTAAGAATGCAATCGGTTATTTGCGATTGTCACAGTGAGGGAGATATTTATCATTCCTTCCTTTCTGCACATTGGTCTCAGGCTACACGAGATCGAGTAAAACACAATATTATAATGATGAAGCATTTCGAACAGTCTCAATTTTCCAGCCCTGTAAAATATTTTGAAGATATACTACACAAAAATCAGTATTTCTCAAACCCGTACAGCTCCTCGGAACTCATTTGCATTTGCTTAATTAAATTACCTGAATATTTAAGACATATTATTTTGACTGGACGTTGTAAAGATGAATCGAAGCTTTTCATGGACTTTTGTAAGAACTGGAAATCGACATGGACAATCGCATGATGCGAAAACAGGAAAACAACAACAGTTACAAGGTCACATCCATCACAATTTCGTGACGAAAAGAATAATAACCGTATACGACAACTCTACTGTTATGAAGCCAATCGCGACCAAAACAGACACCTCCCGTATGACAACCGTTGGCAGAATAGCAATAATTGCAGGGAAAGATCACGTTTCCGTGGTAATTACTATGACAGAGACAACTGTAGAGATAAAGTATGGGATCCACAATAATTATTATCAAGGGAGACAAAACGACTTCAGACGCAACTGTCCACCTCGTAAATAGGATTCCAGGAGAAATTCTCCACCACTTATTCAACAAGTAGGAAATTACAGAAATTACCGACAACTGAGAGAAAATTTGGAATACATTTCACATAAATTTTCTAAGCATGTTATAGTCTTAGGTGGAGATTTCAATTTACCAGATATAGACTGGGACACTCAGATGTTTAGGACTGGTGGTAGGGACAGAGCATCGAGTGACATTATACTGAGTGCACTATCCGAAAATTACCTCGAGCAATTAAACAGAGAACCGACTCGTGGAGATAACATCTTGGACCTACTGATAACAAACAGACCCGAACTTTTCAACTCTGTATGTACAGAACAGGGAATCAGTGATCATAAGGCCGTTGCAGCATCCCTGAATATGAAAGTTAATAGGAATATAAAAAAAGGGAGGAAGGTTTATCTGTTTAGCAAGAGTAATAGAAGGCAGATTTCAGACTACCTAACAGATCAAAACGAAAATTTCTGTTCCGACACTGACAATGTTGAGTGTTTATGGAAAAAGTTCAAGACAATCGTAAAATGCGTTTTAGACAGGTACGTGCCGAGTAAAACTGTGAGGGACGGGAAAAACCCACCGTGGTACAACAACAATGTTAGGAAACTACTACGAAAGCAAAGAGAGCTCCACTCCAAGTTTAAACGCAGCCAAAACCTCTCAGACAAACAGAAGCTAAACGATGTCAAAGTTAGCGTAAGGAGGGCTATGCGTGAAGCGTTCATTGAATTCGAAAGTAAAATTCTATGTACCGACTTGACAGAAAATCCTAGGAAGTTCTGGTCTTACGTTAAATCAGTAAGTGGCTCGAAACAGCATATCCAGACACTAGGGGATGATGATGGCATTGAAACAGAGGATGACACGCGTAAAGCTGAAATACTAAACACCTTTTTCCAAAGCTGTTTCACAGAGGAAGACCGCACTGCAGTTCCTTCTCTAAATCCTCGCACAAACGAAAAAATGGCTGACATCGAAATAAGTGTCCAAGGAATAGAAAAGCAACTGGAATCACTCAATAGAGGAAAGTCCACTGGACCTGACGGGATACCAATTCGATTCTACACAGAGTACGCGAAAGAACTTGCCCCCCTTCTAACAGCCGTGTACCGCAAGTCTCTAGAGGAACGGAGAGTTCCAAATGATTGGAAAAGAGCACAGATAGTCCCAGTCTTCAAGAAGGGTCGTCGAGCAGATGCGCAAAACTATAGACCTATATCTCTTACGTCGATCTCTTGTAGAATTTTAGAACATGTTTTTTGCTCGCGTATCATGTCATTTCTGGAAACCCAGAATCTACTATGTAGGAATCAACATGGATTCCGGAAACAGCGATCGTGTGAGACCCAACTCGCCTTATTTGTTCATGAGACCCAGAAAATATTAGATACAGGCTCCCAGGTAGATGCTATTTTTCTTGACTTCCGGAAGGCGTTCGATACATTTCCGCACTGTCGCCTGATAAACAAAGTAAGAGCCTACGGAATATCAGACCAGCTGTGTGGCTGGATTGAAGAGTTTTTAGCAAACAGAACACAGCATGTTGTTATCAATGGAGAGACGTCTACAGACGTTAAAGTAACCTCTGGCGTGCCACAGGGGAGTGTTATGGGACCATTGCTTTTCACAATATATGTAAATGACTTAGTAGATAGTGTCGGAAGTTCAATGCGGCTTTTCGCGGATGATGCTGTAGTATACAGAGAAGTTGCAGCATTAGAAAATTGTAGCGAAATGCAGGAAGATCTGCAGCGGATAGGCACTTGGTGCAGGGAGTGGCAACTGACCCTTAACATAGACAAATGTAATGTATTGCGAATACATAGAAAGAAGGATCCTTTATTGTATGATTATATGATAGCGGAACAAACACTGGTAGCATTTACTTCTGTAAAATATCTGGGAGTATGCGTGCGGAACGATTTGAAGTGGAATGATCATATAAAATTAATTGTTGGTAAGGCGGGTACCAGGTTGAGATTCATTGGGAGAGTAGTCCATCAACAAAGGAGGTGGCTTACAAAACACTCGTTCGACCTATACTTGAGTATTGCTCATCAGTGTGGGATCCGTACCAGATCGGTCTGACGGAGGAGATAGAGAAGATCCAAAGAAGAGCGGCGCGTTTCGTCACAGGGTTATTTGGTAACCGTGATAGCGGTACGGAGATGTTTAATAAACTCAAGTGGCAGACTCTGCAAGAGAGGCGCTCTGCATCGCGGTGTAGCTTGCTGTCCAGGTTTCGAGAGGGTGCGTTTCTGGATGAGGTATCGAATATATTGCTTCCCCCTACTTATACCTCCCGAGGAGATCACGAATGTAAAATTAGAGAGATTAGAGCGCGCACGGAGGCTTTCAGACAGTCGTTCTTCCCGCGAACCATACGCAACTGGAACAGGAAAGGGAGGTAATGACAGTGGCACGTAAAGTGCCCTCCGCCACACACCGTTGGGTGGCTTGCGGAGTATCAATGTAGATGTAGATGTAGATGTAGACGACAGACGCTACAGTCATGCCAACAGACATGAATTTCATCAGAACTGGCGTGATTCAAATAGGGCAGGGTCCTCTCGACAAGCTGAAGTTGTAGAAAATACACCAAATCCCAGCAACGATGCGCGAGAACAAAGAGATGATAGACAATGACTCGCACCCGCCGGCAGCCACAAAATGTACTTACGAAACTGACGACGTAGCTTCCACGACTATCAATTACGTGAAAGTGGAAGACATTAGGGATATTTTACTCCAGGAACATAACATGAAACAGAACAATACTGCATGTCCTGTAATTCACATCACAACAAATGACATAAAATTTACGGCAGTACTTGACTCCAGCAGTCCTATTTCGGTAATTAGTGAAACATCTTTCAGTAAATGCAACAAATCGAAGGACTGCCCACACTTCCTTTATGTAAGATTAAGTTCCAAGGTGTAATTTTTGGAAAAAGTGTAGATGTACGTCAACAAACTAACTTAGTATTCTTTTGTCAAAGCCACAGATTTATTATAAATTTTCTTATTGTTCCATTATTGTCGACGGAGATTATATTAGGTGTAGCTTTTCTGAATGAGTATAAAGCAATTTTACAGTTTTACGACGCTGAAATAAGTTTAGAGAAGGAAGGTAAGTCAATAGCTGTGAAATTTGAAGATTGGCTTTCAAACCATGACGAGGAAATCAATCGGCTTTACCTTTGTCAGATCCCAGTTTGGAACTTTCGACGGAATTTGACGCTAATAATCACTTTGCAAGTACTCACAGGGCTGATATTAATGACGTATTAGATACAAACGTTTCAATTCAGAAAAAATTCAAACAATTGAGACCTGTAACGCCACTGATAGGTAGGACCTTCTTGACATCTTACAAGTACATTCCAAGTTTTTACTCACAAAACAGGAACAATTAAAGTATTTCAATACAAATTTCGTGTTCGTGAGCATACAAAATTTTACGTCAGACCATACGCAATTCCGTCACATTATAGGGACCGTGTTAGAACTGAAATACAACGTGTGCTTTACAAGGGTATTATTGAACCAGCGGTAAGCTCAGACAATAATCCATTACATGTTGGTGAGAAGAAAAACGCATCGATCAGACTTGTCTTAGATTCCAGACAAATGAGTACCATAATCATTCCGGAAACAGACAAAAAAAATGGTTCAAATGCCTCTGAGCACTATGGGACTTAACATCTGAGGTCATTAGTCCCTAGACTTAGAACTACTTAAACCTAACTAACCTGACGACATCACACACATCCATGCCCGAGGCAGGATTTGAACCTGCGACCGTAGCAGCAGCTCGGCTCCAGACTGCAGCGCCTAGAACCGCTCGGCCACAACGGCTGGCTGGAAACAGATAGGCCGCAAACACTTGAAGAACTTCTTTAAAATTTCAATGCCGTAAAAGTGTTGTCTTCTACTGATATCAGATCCAGCTTTTATCGAATTGAGCTTCGTGCAGAACGTAGAAAATATACGGCTTGTCTTTGTTTCTGCATTTGTTATCAATTTCGGAAACTTCCTTTTGGTTCTTATGCAGCATTCATTCGTGGGCTAAATTCCATATTACCTGAGTTCTTAAAACGACACATCACCTCGTACTTGGACGATATTTTAACAGCAGAATCCTCTCGGGAACAACATAATCGTATCCTCAACAGTTCATTACGTTTTTTTGTTTTTTTTGTTTTTTTTTTGTTGAGGCTGGAACTACAGTTAACTTGGAAAAAATTTGAATTCGGTAGGACAAAGATGAAGTTTTTGGGTAACATTATTTCTTCTGAGGGCATTCAGCCAGGTCCTGAAAAGTTGGAAGCAGTCAGAGCCATTCCTGTTCCATCCACAAAAAGACAAGTTCGCAGTATTCTCGGTCTCGTGAATTACTACCACCGTTTCCTGAATATGAAAATTCTAGTGACTCCAAAACTTGGTTCTCTCGCTGGCAAAAACGCAACAGTATTGGGAACTGGGACGAAGAGGCACAGTTGGAATTTGATTCTTTGAAAGAAGAGTTACTCAACGCTCCAATCTTAGCTCGCCCAGATCTGTCATATGATTTCTGTCTTAGCATGGATTCTTCTAAAGTTGGTCTTGGTGCCCATTTGTTTCAAGAAGCTATAGTAAATGACGTTACGGTTCAGAAAACCATCGCTTTTTCTAGCCGCGTGCTAAAAAAAATTGAGAAAAATTATTTGTCACTGAATTGTAGTCTTTAACTATCGTTTGGGCATGTGACAAATTTCGTTTGTATCTTTCTGTCAAACATGTAAAAATTAATAGTGATCGTCGAGCATTGCAATTTCTTATGTCTTCAAAATTAAATCACGACAGGTTGAAACATTGGGCATTGTTTCTGCAAGAATTCCACTACACAATAATCTACATTCCTGGCACGAAAACCATTGTTGCAGACGCACTGTCACGTGCACCGTCTAGCCTTGAGAAAAGCAACACAGAAGCTAACCATGAGAAAAATTTCTGTATTTTTTACATTCAAAAAGTAGCCTTTGTAAACCTCGTCACTGCATCTTTAAAGGACATTGCTCATGAGCAAGACAAGGATACGATTTGGAAAGATATTAAAAGTAAATGGCATGAAAAGGCACACACGCAGAATTGTCATTATTATCTGGTTAGAAATAACATACTCTCACACGTTGCACTGTTGATGACAAGCTATGGGTACTTTGTATTCCTGACGATTTTGTTAATAAGCATTCATTTCACGTACGCACATTTTGGCCCACGAAAATGTTATCATGTTCTTGGGACGACATGTTGTAAGGAAAAGAGAATTTAGAGAGTCTTGTCTATTTGTAAACTTTCTCAAGGAACTAAACCGTCTACCATCACACACCGTGCTCCAGTGTTTCCTATTATTTCTACTAGAGTAAAAGAATTAATTGCTATTGATCTACTGGGACCCCTTGTTAAAACATTGAATGGATTTTCGTACGTTCTCGTTGCTGTTGAACTTACTTCAAAATTTGTTTCTTTCCCACAGTTACGCAAAGCCACTAAACGTTCTGTATCCAACGCCTTTGTTAAAAATTTCTTACGTGACGTTGGACGTGTTGCCAAGGTCGTTTCAGATAACGGACCACAATCCAAATCTGCTATCTGATAACGCATGCTTTGGAATTGTAAAATTAAACCTGTTTTTATTTCATTGTACTCTCCACATCGTAATTCGTTTGAAAGCATTATGAAAGAAAGTAATAAGCTCTGCAGACTTTATTGTCACAGGAAGCATCAGTATTGGAACAAATACTTGCACTTATTTCAAAATGTACTGAATGAAATGCCTCATGACTCCACTGCTTTACCACCTATTCTTGTACTTGAGAATGAGGAACCACCGTTTCCGAGTACACATAAACTTCGACATAAAGACATAATTGATTTGGGTATTAAAAATATAAATTCTGCTGGAGACGAAAGGAGAAAATTACACGGTAAAACAAATGCAAAGAAACTATACACTGGTCAAAAAGTTCTCGTTATAGCCCGTTCATTGTCACATAAGAAGAAACATTTGAGTCACAAATTCTTTCTGATTTACAATGGACCTTACAATCCGACGTATACCGTATGATAATTGTCTTGAAGCTGAAACCCTGCGTACTAAGAAAAGTAAAGGAATACATCACATTTCTCATCTAAAACCGTATACTGAGAAATAATTTGCTTTCTGACTTAGTCTTTGCTATAAAACTTTTCACTTCAAATTACTATTACGCTTTGTCACATTTAGCATGCAGCGATGTTTTTGAAGTTAACTATATAGTCAAGAACTTATGGAACATATTAAGACAGTAATTTTACGAGTCCACTTTTATAGGGAACAGATGACACAGTCTTACTGTGTGTAGATTTTCGCTTGTTAGTTGCACAGTTACGTCGCGATTATAATGCTCACATTCTTGGAACATATACTGCTAATGAAGTTTTACTGCAATATTTTGGTTTACTAGAAAAAACGTTTTCTGTTTAAAGTACTTTCTGAGATGTCACGGATGACACAGTATTTGGTTTGTTTGATAGATACATATTATCTTATGACGCTACTTATGAGTGACACATTATTCTTTATTGCTTTTACGCTGTATCTGTTTTATGTCTGAACAGTCTCAAATCAATACCCTATAGTACAGTACTTTCAAGGTCATGGCAATGAACGTAATAACTACGACATTTATATGTACAGTATTTTACTTTTGTGTATGACAAGGCAAGTACATTGATTTTTGGAGAACTTTGCTTATGAACGACGATAACTACGGTAATTGACACATTTTTACCGTTAAGCAATGACAGAAGTTTTCTTACAGCAAGACGTGCAGTTTAGCGCTACGTGACACGCATTTGAGTGATTACTTTTTGTACTTGAAACATTATTGGCGATATTTTTGAACTACAGTGATATAGAGAAGGTTTTCGCTGATACATTTCATTCCACAGTTAGAACTGTAAGATGTAAAGTATAATCACATTATCCCTCACGACGGTAAGCCTACTTTGTATACCATGCGTGAAGCAAGCGCAACGAGCCCTAGCTAATATGGTATTTGCTTATACAGTTTTATACATTGGTACCATATTTCTCTAACACAGAATTACACAGCTATCTAGTCATTTAACAGAGACAAATAATCATTTTTTACTACGTCTCTGAAACATGTCTAGGTAATTACACAGTAGGATTATTTATGAAATTGTACTCTGTCTGCGTTTTGTGAACTGTTCACATATGCTTTAGGAACCACTGTGATACTGTGACAGTTTCGAGTGCTGTATATTGTATGTGACCTTGACGTAATACTCTGATGTGCTGGGCTGTGCGATAGCCTCCTTGGCATATACCTATTGTTGTCTTACGTGTTAACCTTACTGGTGCCGCTTAGCCGCTTTTAAGCTCGCCGAACTGCTGCAAGCGCTCTCATAGCTGTAGAAAAGAGAGGCTGTTGACCTCGCTAATGACATTTCTTTGCAGAACGCACAACAAGCATGACGTACACTATTACTTGAAAACATATGATTACCCTTTGAAGTTTGTACTTTGTGCTACTTACTGAATTCCTTATGAATTGATGAGAAATATTCTTACGTTTACACACATGATTATGACAAATGTCTCTCTATGAGAGTTGAGAGAATTTCTACTGACTTATGAAATGCCACACGGCTGCTGAGTGATGTTTTTATGTTTTTCCTTGCACATATTTGCTTATTTCATTTGATATCAGGTTTCTAGCTGCACTGCAGAATTGGTTTTAAAAAATAAAATTCAATACATATGCTAATGTGAACAGATCCATTAAATAATAATTTTATGACACACATTCTTAAAAAAGAGCACTTGGAAAGGAAAGAACAATAAGAAGGCGAAGGGACCAGTAACAGGAACTGCATATATAATTTTCTTTTCAAGGACTTGGTAAGTTTTTTTTTTTTTTTTTTGGTAGAATAAATTGTTGTGGTGCACCACTTTATTGTTAAGATTTGACACAGAATCATTGTGTTTCACATGGGAGATGGTATAGATCTTTTTCCTTGTACTGGCGCTTTCCGTAGTTTTGATCACAGATGCACACATGCTATTGTAAGCTTACGCATATACAGGGTGTTACAAAAAGGTACGGCCAAACTTTCAGGAAACGTTCCTCACACACAAAGAAAGAAAATATGTTATGTGGACATGTGTCCGGAAACGCTTACTTTCCATGTTAGAGCTCATTTTATTACTTCTCTTCAAATCGCATTAATCATGGAATGGAAACACACAGCAACAGAACGTACCAGCGTGACTTCAAACACTTTTTGTTACAGGAAATGTTCAAAATGTCCTCCGTTAGTGAGGATACATGCATCCACCCTCCGTCGCATGAAATCCCTGATACGCTGATGCAGCCGTGGAGAATGGCGTATTGCATCACAGCCGTCCACAATAGAGCACGAAGAGCCTCTACATTTGGTACCGGGGTTGCGTAGACAAGAGCTTTCAAATACCCTCATAAATGAAAGTCAAGAGGGTTGAGGTCAGGAGAGCGTGGAGGCCATGGAATTGGTCCGCCTCTACCAATCCATCGGTCACCGAATCTGTTGTTGTGAAGCGTACGAACACTTCGACTGAAATGTGCAGGAGCTCCATCGTGCATGAACCACGTGTTGTGTCGGACTTGTAAAGGCACATGTTCTAGCAGCACAGTTAGAGTATCCCGTATGAAATCATCATAACGTGCTCCATTGAGCGTAGGTGGAAGAACAAACTAAAATGAGCTCTAACATGGAAATTAATCGTTTCCGGACACATGTCCACATAACATATTTTCTTTATTTGTGTGTGAGGAATGTTTCCTGAAAGTTTGGCCGTACCATTTTGTAACACCCTGTATTTCCCTTATCTGCATTGCTGTCTTTACTGTAATATTTTTCTCTGCTTGTGCTTTGTCATGTTTAGGTATAAGCTATTGCATTTGCTGCTGCTACTTGTCATGCAACGTCCTATGGAATTTTACTTTGTATTACTGTGCTAAACCAGTTTTACCGCTGATTTATTTTTCTAGTTTGCTGCATAATGTCTTTTATTAGTTGTAATGTTGCATTTACTTTGCTAATTTAGATATGCTGCTTCTTGCTTTGCCAATTTTCATTTTTGTCGTTGTTGTTTGTGGTGATTTTTTTGTGCTGCTGCATTGCCTTGTTCTCTAGTTTATAAATCTGAGCTCAGTAGATTTAAGTTTGCTTAAGAGGGAGTATCCTATATAAAAATAATGCGTTATGATGAGTTGGGAAGAAATGCATTGAGAAGCTATAAGGAAAACGTCTGGCCAGAAAGCATTCTATAATGGGGAACCATTATTTTGAAAGAGGAAATGAACAGATATAAGAAGGGTATAGTGACAAAAGGTTTAGGTAGGATTTTCTTAGAAACGAATGATGAGGTAAGAAAGATATGGAAGTGTAACCAGTGTTTGAAAGTATAAATACAAGTAGAGAGGATTGTTTGGGGAGGAAACAAATGTTGAAGTAAGAGAGATCTGCGAGAATTAAATGAAGTTTTACTTGGAAATGAAGTAGTTTTGGTTGAAAATAAAGCAGTTATGAGCATGAAGTATACTGGGAAAAAAAGAGGGATGTGAAACAAAGGTATAAAATGCTCATCACAGGTACTGCAATATCAAATATATTTTTTGTATTTGATATTGCAGTACCTGTGATATACATTTTATACCTCTGTTTCTACAATTACACTTTGACACAGTTACATTTGGAAACGGATCATGTCCTTTCCTTCGTGTTATTCCGCTATGTTTGTGTTTACCTTTGTGTCTCTGTGTTCTCCCTACCTCTTTGTGTTTACCTAGTAAGATAAACTTGGTAGAATTTTTTTTCCTTCTAATATTAGGCTGCATTCACTATTATGAATACTGTTATCGTCAAAACTAATCTCTGTTTTTTGTACCATGTTCTTTATCTTAGGAAGATGTTCAGACATTATTTATTCTGTTATGCTTCTACTGATATTCTCATTTTTCATTTATTTACTTATGTCACAATTCCTGTCTTACTTGTATATATACTTATTTTTATTCTTTTTGTAAAGCCTGTATTACTACAAATGTTATTTGTATTATCATGTTCTTTACAATAGTGATGTTTTCTTTACATTTTTAATTGTATTCGTATGGTGTTAAATTGTAATTGTATAGACACACATTTGTCTGTTGGTTGTACAATATGTATCATATCTTAGAGATTGTATTACTGTGTTAGTGCTTGCACGTATGTTGATAATTCAGCAAGGGACTGGTTAAAAGCATTGCTGATTGTAAGGACATTGCAAAAAAAAATTATTAGTGAATGCACAAGTGGTGGTTTATGGACTTGTAATATGCATCAATACTGACTACAGAATGGTGGTTTATGGACTTGCTATATTATCCTCAAGGATTGTGCATCCTCACAGTTACAATGGATGGCTGCTGGCCACTCTACAAGGACTACAGTGGGTCTGCACCTTTGGTGGCCCACTACTATCATAATCTCTACAACAACTGCTGTGGGTCTGCTCTGTGATGACCCATCAGTTATACCAATATTCTTCAAGAGTTCGACTGATACTGCTGTGGGTCTTCACTGTTGTGGTCCATTACCAATCTTATATCAACTGAAATCTTCATGTCAAGAGTCAGCGCTGTTTTTCCATGGGGAGGACAACTCTACTTCTCCAAGACTGTATGGTTGTCCACTACTTACTTGTGCATTTTCATATACTACTCAGCGTTTGTGCATAAAACTGGCTTAGACTTATCTTCTGATGAATGATTAGGACTGTCTTTAGGGACAGTGAGGAGAATTTTTACTTTAATGACCAACAGCATATTACTTAACCTTTGGGTGCACCTGATCTATTTGATATTGTTAATATAAAAAAATTTAACGACTTAGTCTTGGCCATTGCCCAAAAAGTTTTCTAAAATTTTTTGAGGGGAGCGGAGGGGCTATGTAAGTAGCCTGTTTGTATGTTGGCAGCGCTATAGACTGTATTAATATCGTTGACAGCGCTCTGCGCCTCCTGCAACAGATTCTGTGGTTGGACGGTCTAGCGGTTAGCGAGCGGATAGAGAAGGGTTTGGACACAGTTTGCTTGGAGCAGTCGGTCTCCACTATGAGTGATAATTCTTTAAACTTCTTAGAACTCTGCAAACGTCCACATTCATCGTCCGCATAGTGAGAAGAGCGAGTATGTGTGTACATATTCTACTGTAGACCTACATAGACATTCCTCCAATCAAGTTGTAAGTTGCTGTATGGGAAATACTCTGAATTTAGGTACACTATAGAATTGGTTAGTTTAAGCTGTCAAATATGCTTGAATTCTTTTTCTGATACTCCCTCCTGTCTGTTTATAGCTCTACAACAATAAGTTAAGACGTTCCCAGTTGAACAGATGTCTTTATTCTCCAATATTGTTTCAAAGTCTCGGGAGGGGTTGAATACTCATAAAGTTATCATGAAACGAAAGTTAATAGTAGCTGGGCACCTGTATGCAAAAGTTTCAGGCACTCTTCGTCTGATACTGATAAATGTGGTATTTTTCACGCCAATTTATCCAGCAAAACTTTATTTTCTTCTTCTGGCGCTTCTTGAATGTGTGAGTTATGATTCATAGCACTTCAAAATAGAATCAGTTGCTGTTGATCCTTCATACTAAAGTGTTTATTATCCTCAAGGGGCCCATTAACATGCTGAGCGAGATACAGTCTCTAAAGTGGCCATCTATCGATCCTTCTATGAATCATCCCCCATTTTCTAATGCATTCAAGTCCGAAGTTGATGCGGAGAAAAATGTTTTGAGACTTGACTTGATTCAAAAATTACTTAATTGGTCGAGCTCCGTACCATTACGCTCATCTCTTATTTCTGGAAACAGAAAGGTGAATGCATCAGATGTAAGATACAACGTTGCTGTTGGCGGAGCGCCTCCATCCTTCTTCATGACCATGAATCTTCCTTTCAAAAATAGGGAACTGTTGCATTGAAGTGTTAATTCATGCTAACGTTGAATAAAAATTCTTATCTCGTCATTGCTGTTAAAGGTTGTTGAAAGAAACGTTGCAAGACCTTCCGCTTTAATTGTACGCCCACTATCTGATCTGACACGCCTAAACCAAGTAGCAAGTCTCTCCTCAGGATCTAGTACTAATTAATGAAGCTGTGTAAAGGATGTTTGATAATACAACCTAGTGTAAGGGGCCCTAAGCACTGTATTCTGAGTAGTGTCTCTTCTTCTAAAATTCCTTTCTGTGACGTGTGAAGTACTAGCTATGAAAGCAAAGTCAGAGTATACAATATTGAGAATCTATTTCATAAACTACAACGAAATTTGCAACGATTAGACGTTCATAATTCACAATCTCATTTCCGATAATGTATCTCCGTTCGTATTAACAGTCATCACTACTGATTGCAACGGCCTGGAAATGGGCAAGGATATCAGTTGGGCTATGGCGCCTCCCTATCATAGTTACAGAAATGTGAAGTCATATATCAGGCACGCAGTGACTGTATAGCAAAGAATTGACAGTGAATACTGGGGCATAGTAACAATTATGAAGGACGCCGCTTCCATCCAAATGAACAGCACTCTGACTAGCATGCTCATGCAGTAATTTAATATTACTGTGAGCTCTGCTGGTTAGCGACGAACCCAAGTTGGCCCTCTATCACTGCAGATCGTATGTGACCTTTGTCACCACTGACCGACCCTGACTGACCTTTCTTACTCCCCCATCCGATTAGGACCGTTGATCTTATTTACTCGACCGCCTAATTTCGAATATCTAAAGAGCACCCTCCTCCGCACCTGGCTACAGCTCTGCACTCTCGAACGGCGTGTGGGGAAAACGAGCACGTAAATATTTCTGTGCGAGCCCTGATTTCTCTTATTTTATCGCGTTGATCATTTCTCCCTATGTAGGTGGGTGTCAACAGAAGGTTTTCGCAATCGGAGGAGAAAACTGGTGATTGAAATTCATTAGAAAATCCCGTCGCAACGAAAATCGTCTTTGTTTTAATGATTGCCACTGCAATTCACGTATCATGTCTGTGGCACTATCTCCCCTATTTCACGATAATACAAGACGAGCTGGTCTTCTTTGAACTTTTACGCTGTCATTCGCCAGTACCACCTGATGCGGATCCCACACCGAACAACAATACTCCAGAATAGATCGGACAAGCTTCGCTACCAACAATGGGCAATATCATAATTTCATAAAACATATCCACTACCTTCACAGCCTCCGTAAAAACTCCTCTCCCAATCGTCTTCTTTACTGCCCATCTCTGCTCAAAATGTGGAACTCAGGGTGGACGCCACAGCCCGCTACCAATGATGGGAATGTTCTTCCCACTGACGCGATTTTGACACCATGGGAAAGAAGTAAAACATTGGCTATGCTCTCGTGGCACTGGCTGCGAGAGTCACCAGTCCCGCAATAACGGCAGAGATAGTGGTGGTTTCTGTTCTGCTTTCTAAAGACGTTTTCTGTGTTCAGAGCCTATATTTCTGCATGCCTAGAACAGTATTCGTCTGAATTCCCTCATGCCACCAAACAGTTTTTTCTCGTCCACCTGCGAACACTCTATCCTGTCCACAGGCTGGGTTGCATGATATAGTGGGGGCTGCACTTGTATCACCATAACCGCGTCCTACCACATTTTCATAGGCGAGAAGGCGTCGAAGGTCGAGCGCCTGGCCGTTTGTTTGTACAAAGACCATTCTATCAGCTTCTCCCTCTCGTGAGTTCACTGTCCCTCTATGAAAAGGCACTGCTGCTTGTGTCCCAAAGGAGTGACTGCGACGGAAGTCCCTTGCAGCCTTGTCATTATCTGTCATGGACGGCCCTCGGTCCACCTTTTACACCTCCATATATATAAGCCCCACAGAGAAAGAGCAAGCGTAGATAGTAAGTATTGCCCTTATATCACTGGCATCTCCGACGTCAGGATTCTCAGTGCAGTTGCAACGTTATACCTGTCATACTGCCCTGTTACATCTGTCAGAGATGAATGAAGTGTGGCTAGCCGTAAAGGGTAACCCTTTCAAAATTTGTGGGAGAAATATTTCTAATGAATGATCCGATCGTCATAGTGAACTGGAGTTGTTATATCGAGCAAAGTAATTATGAGGTTTTAGAACAATCGATTTCACAAAATCGTAATTCTTGCATATTACCGCATCGCTCCTGCTGCAAAGTTGTCTTCTGAGGTCTGTATGTATTTTTTATACTTTATAGCCATGATGCTGCTTAAGATAAAGACGTAATATAATTTCTTCACCAAAAAACTCAACCTGATTCCTTTTTTGATCAATGATACTCAACCTGAGGTGCTCTAATATCTGAAAGTCATTGATAGGTATATTAGATCGCTAGGTGCCTCCACAGTTTTGTAACCTGGACACATTGTTGGAAAGAAATCTATAGACTATGTGAGTTAATCTACGATTAAGGTAAAATTCAGTGTGATATAAACTCAGCACCGATCATGCTGACAGGTAGAATATCGACTTGTTAATTTGATTCGTAAATTTCATTAGTATTATCCATCAACACTTTCCTCCTTGAGAAACCTAGTAGCAATAGTATTGAACCTTTGTGGCGAGAACCTATTGTTTGTTTTATTGTTTTTACCTCTGTTTTAAGCGTATTAATGTTTGCGTGTAACTCAAAGCCTTGTATAAATCGCTTGATATATACATTCAAATAACCAATATTATATGAGCCAGGAGGCATTACCAAAACATCATCACTTCCTATATGAAGATTGTAATTCGGCTCAGTGACGTTAGTACGGTGTTATATGTTTCCAGACCGATTAATGCAATATTCCACTGCCCCTTGCTTCTATCTGTTGGTGGAATGTTGTTCACTCTCAACCTTTGATCTACTAAGCTAAAATATTTTCAGTTTTCACTGAGTTGGTACATTTTGTACCCACTATGTTTTTTTAAGTTTTAGCAGTATTTTGTATTGTAGTTCATTATCTAAACTTTATTATGATTGCAAGACACAGTCTACTATATTTTTGGGTGTTAGTAGTTAAAGATACATTAAGTTACATTTTTATGCAGATTTATTACAAGTACAGTATTTTCAAGTCAAAATTTCATTTAAATGCTACAGTATTAAGTTAATCTACTTCTTTTGTTTCCAAAGAGAAAATTTTATTGAAAATAGCACCATCAATTAGAAAAATGTTTGTAAACTACACGGATTACCGTATCAGAGTGATCTTTGCAAACCCATTCGTTACATTCGTCATGCTTCCAGTCTGTCTTCCCATCCGTTCACGATTCACATAGGAAGCATCTCCCAATTCTCCTGCCTTCACTGTTTTTCTGCTGTTTTGGCTAGTTGAGTTTTCATAGAGACACCCATCAAATTCGTCGCACTCAGGACATCTTTCCTCAAGTTCTTTCCATTTTTTGCTTTTTGGTCAGTCTAACTTATCACCATTTGTTCTCTCAAAGCAAGCGGGAATAGACGCCGACGATATTCTATTGCTGCCAGGTTGGATTTTTCGTCATTCAGAGAACGAAATCATTCACACAGACAACATCAGTCACATTGAAGGAGAGTTTCATTGGCCATCTTCTGGTGAATCTTGAGCATTACATTCCCACATTAACTTGTCCAGCACATCAACACCACTTTTGTTATCACTGTAATAATTATGATTTCCGGCTTGAAATCGCTGGCTCCTTTAGTACCTGAATCATCATAATGTTACGATAAGAGAGGCACTACCGCTCTATTCTGTGCTGGCACTTGAGATATCAACGTTAGATCACTGGAAAATCCAAAGGCGGAAAAGTGTATGGTCCTTTGTTTATTTTTCACAAATATCCCTGGCATTTCTGTCTCATTATGTTGCATTGTGCCTACCATCGTCATATTCTTTGTTGGAAGGAACTCTGCTAATGTATTGTGGTGTATTTTGCTGCGTGTAGTCAGTGTATGTATGATGTCATGACGACGTGGGGTCACGTTGGAGTAAAACTTAAAAAAGTTCATGTGTGAGAAGAACTTACTCTACAGATACTCTGCCTTGAGCAGCGGTTGCATCTCAAAACTGGACTGGGCAGAGCACACATGTAGCATTCTCAATACTCACATAATTATTATATTGCATTGAATGGGTACATCACATCGATTTTTACTTCATATCTTAACATACGTAGATCGACAATAGCAACAACGCTTTTATGTGTGTCTTATCCATTTACCCTACAAAGTTCAAACCTACGATACTGTGTGTGTATGAGGGTGAGCATATTCTGAGATACAGCTGACAGTTACAACACTCCGCTGCTGCAAGTTTAACAGCAAGCATTTTATAAATAGCGAGTGTGTGCTGTTATTGGCTGATAGGCTAGAAAATAAAGCAATTGTTATGGGATACATTTATGTGCAATCTGCAGTTACAGTAACAGCCCATTTTTGTCATGCTACATTCCTCCTGATTGTTTGGCGGTACAAATAAATTTGATGCTGCAGGCTGCTGCTGTTAGTACTTCTAGGGCACCCATTACACCTTAGACTGTTACGGCTTTTGCGATCCATAAGGCAATATTAGTTCTGCCAGCACTGTAACAATTACAAAAAATCCCTAAGTATAACCACATACGCGCACAATAATAATAATATTTAGAGATGGACAAAATACCTATTGAGAGGAATTTCCAGCACAACTCACAACAGTATACAAAGCATCCTATGCGACGAATTTTGGATTATAGATGTAGACGTAGATGTATTGCTGCTGTCCGTCAGACAGAGCTGCTACGCTTGTCTCGTAGTTTGATAAATCGCGTAGCACTTCGTAGTCGTAAACAGTGACCATTTCCATCCTCTTCTTCAGCGAGCAGTTCTGCTTTTCATTAGTTGGGACAACCTGGTTTTTGTCAGTTTTGCATACTTTTTCCGGACAAGTTTTATTTTGACAGCCCGTATGCGTGCCGTACCTCTATGTTGCAGTTACTTCGTTGTTTTCCAGGTAGGGAACCACCCTTTATAGAAGGGATTCTTTCATATTTGGTGCTAGGTATCTGTTTTTTTGATGAGGGAATTTACTGGAGTATCCTCCTGAAGACTTTGAACGATATTAGTATAGATTGAATGAACAGAAGATTATAAAGGAATTGTATACTGGAAAGTGGTCGTAATGATTAGCGATGAGGCACCAGACGCGAAGGGCATTGAAAAAGGTGATATGTGTACAATCGTATGGTGGTCTCAAACGAGAACTGAGACTGGAATGAGGACTTCTTGGTAGGGAGGACACTGTGGGTTACATTGAATGGAGAGTCATCGATTGATGTGGAAGTAACTTCAAACGTACCGAAGTGTGTTGGGATTTTTGTTGTTTATGTTGCATGTTAGTGACCTCGCGAACAGTATAAATAGTAACCTTAGAATTTTCGCAGGTGATGCAGTTATCTGTAATGAAGTATTAACAAAAGAAAGCTGCACTTATACTGAGTCGGAACTTCATAAGATTTCAAAGTGGTGCAAAGATTGGGAACTTGCTTTGAAAGGTCAAAAGTGTAACTCCTTGTACGGATATGAAATGGACGATTACTTAGGCTAAAGTGTACGTAAAGGAGGTGGCTTTTGGTTCGTTGGTAAAGTAGTAGGGAAGAGATTGCTTACAAATCACCCGTGCGACTCATTCTATACTATCCCTCAAGTGTGTGGGACACATAGCAAAAAGGACTAAAAGGGAATATTGAACGTATACAGAGAATGGTAGAAGGTCAGCACAAACGAACAAGTATGTTTGACTCTTGGGGGACTCTCATAGAGATGCTGAAGAAACATAAATGGCAGAAATTTGAAGATAGACACAAAGTATCCTATGAAAGCTTACTTACAAGTTTTCAAGAACCAGCTTAAAATGATAAATCTAGGAATATATTGCACCTCCCTGCGTATCGCTACCGGGGTCGTGAGGACAAGATTAGATAAATATGAAATTTTCACTGTGCAGCGGAGTGTGTGCTGGTACGAAACTTCCTTGCAAATTACAACTGCCTGCCGGATAGAGACTCGAACTCGGGACCTTTGCCTTTCGCAGGCAAGTGCGCTACTTACTTTTTTTTATTTAACATCTTTTAACCTGTGGGCAGGAAAGGGAACTAATAAGAAAAGAGCTACTCGTCACCACCACTTCTGTCTTAAGAAAAATAAGAATTGCATCTCTTCAGGCATTGACGCCTACCTACGTGTAACACAAAACAACTAACCTATTACTGAAAGGGGGTGTGAAAGGAAGAAAGTGGGGAAAGGGAACATACAGGGGAGCGATTAAAATGAAAGGAGTTGCGTTGGAGCTTCTTTTTATGTGCCAGAATCCTGGGAGTCGCTCACGCTTTCGCATGGTGGAACTTTCAACCGTTTCTTCCTGAAATTTTTAGGAGATTCACTCAGAGCATCATGTCGGCAAAATAAGCAACAGAGTTGATCATTAAGTTACATATAGTAACCAGTTCCGGTTTCTCGCCTAGGCCCAAAAGGTAGCGCACCGTATGGCTGCTTATGCAGTTCACAGCATTAGTTTTCGTTATGACCGGGAAAGCGATCTGAGCAGGTGTCTGTTGGGTAAGGAAAGACAAGATACACTGTGCTGGTCTCCAGACATCAGACGACGGACCACATGAGAATTGGTGGGCATCTGTGTTGTCCACACCACAGAGAACACAATAGGAGTGTGTCAGAGAGACGGATTCAGAGGAAACGAGACTGGGTAACCTGTTTACCATTGACGGTGATATACCAAGCGGATTGGACGCTACTGTCGAGAAACCCTGCATGCACCGTTTTTCATAGACAGTGCCATATGATCTGGTGAAACTTGAGTTCAATGGGATTGGGGGTCGATGCATTTGTAATGCATCACGTACAGTCTTTGTCTGGAGTATTCATGGAAGTGGTAAGTAATGGAGAACGTAACTTAATTCGCGAAAGAGATGCCAAAAGTGATTAAAAGGGGTTGGAGTGTCTGATAACATGACTGGGGCTGACATTGAGACTAGAGCATATTCACGTAAAAGCAGTGGCAGTGAGGCTCGTTGGGTAACGGTAATGGGCTTCTAGTCTGGAGCTAACAAAAAGTGCGTTAGCTCTGTCCTACACGTGGAATAAGCCAACCTCACCACACTCTCATGCGAGGGAAATGGAGGCATACTGAACTTCGAATAACATCCCAGAACACCCTGTTACAAAGTATCTCATCACCATCAACATACAACAGGTGAGGAGAATCGGAACTGGGAACGCTTGTGCTACGTGACGGATGAGACAGGCGTGATAGACATTCACATACTATGCACACTGTAGAATGTCGAAGGATCTAAGCCAGTGATCAACGAGGGCAGCCCTGATCGTTTGGAGGAGATGTAGCCGGCCGCTGTGACAGAGCGGTTCTCTGCTACGGTCGCAGGTTCGAATTCTGCCTCGGGCATGTATGTGTGTGATGTCCTTAAGTTAGTTAGGTTTAAGAAGTTGTAAGTCTAGGGGACTGATGACCTCAGATGTTAAGTCCCATAGTGCTTAGAGCCATTTGAACCACTTTTTTTTTGTTTTTGTTTTTGGTGTAGATGTCTAATGTTTATTGTCACCAAACGATGAAGATTATTCGTAAAATCAACGTACAATGGCAGCAGACGGTGTGACCACACTTAGAGGACCGACACAACTCCCAGGCACAAGCTCAACAACGAGCAGAACCTGCAATTTGGAAAGGTTAAGATAAGTGTCCGATGGCTCACCTTATAGGTAGAGGATGACATTGTCAGCATAGGCCCTACAACAGAAGTTGTGTTCATGCAATGACAGGCGCACCAGACGTTGGCAAAGTCCTTGGAGTATGGGTTCTGATTCCAAAGTATATACTATCGTAGGAAGTGGGCAACCTTGTTGGACAGAGAGCTCATTCGCTAGAGGAGTGGTTAAGTGCCCCGTACAGAATATTCTTGAAGTGGCGCAGCTCAAGAGGCGCTTTGCCACTGTTAGTGTATGACCTGGAATACCCAAGTGCTGCAGGACTGTCTTCAAAAAAGTATGATGGACATGGTCAAGTGGGCGAATGTCGCTACCTGGCAAGTGCGATTATGTTCTTGTAATGGCAAAGGGCTCTACGAATAGTGTTATCAGCACCCAGGGAAATCTGATCAAAGGGCATGGCGTATCGTGTTGCCTTCTTCAGTCGTGATGCCAGCAAAAGGGTGAAAATTTTCATGTACTGTTGAGTTGACCGATGAGCCGGTAATCATATATCTGCAGTTGCCGATGCAGTTTAGAAACTGGGATAATGACCCAATGAAGGAAGGTGGGGGCATCAGCTCATGACACATGGACGTCTAAATAAGTGCCAATAGATAACTAAAAACTTTTAATATTCGAGAGGGAGGCTGTCAGGTCTGGGAGACTTATTAGCTGCTCTCACTTTGATAGCATCTAGGACTTCATCCATGGTCTAGTTTTCCTGAAGATCTTAAGTCACATCCTCTGTTCAGCGTTCACTGTGGGTGCGGCTACCTCATCCATTAAGGTCAGGTGATGCAGGATGGGAGGATACAGCCAGGTAAAATGGGAATGGAAAGTGTGACCAATGGCGCGCGCATAGCATGCCATCATCCTTCCATGTCAGTAAGGTTGTATATAAAGGCTCGACGATGACGCCAGTGTTCTGTGAGTTGATGGTACATCGATACTGTTTTCTGAGGCATACCGTGGATGTGGAACCTGGTAAAGCTCCCTTCCAAGAAACATTGTACAAGTAAAGTGATTTTTACTTTAGCACTATGCACAATCGCCTGATGGACATTTGAGAAAGCCATCAAAGTGCAGTCACATAGGACTGTGTCATAAAAGTCCATAGTGCTCGAATGGCAAGCCTTGACATCTTTGCCATATCGCATCAGTGCCCCACATAGAGCTGGTTTCATGCAGGATAGCCACCAGGGTAGGGTGAATGTGTAGGCAGGGTGACATTGATGACAGATGACCCATGCTTCCTCAAAGATCCTTTGGCAGTCAAGGGCAATCAAGTAGGCTATGTCTAATTTGTACAGGTCACAACTATTGGTGGGCAGCGGTGGCGTCGCAGATGTAGGTCTCGTGGTTTCAGAAAGCCAGTGGTTAAACTTCGTCATGTCGAGTGTGGCCAGCAGGGAAATGTATGAGGTAGACAGCTGAGGTGACTGGAGGAGTGCACCGTATAGTATGTGAGACCCACGTGGATGCCACGAACCTTCACCCATGTGTCTATAAGCTGAAGCTGTTCGATGATGACAGAAAGGGCTGCACATGGGGAATGTCATGCAGTTGATCAGCAGACCCTCCTGTGGAGCTGAAGTCCCCACTGAGGACCAGATGATCCAGGGCACAATCAAAGAGTGCCGTTATCTCATCAGCAAGGAAGATGTGTCATTCACGAGGTCGACTGGAGCCAGAACGGTGCATATACATTTAAGGTGTGGATATTGAACAATGTGAGGGCCATACCCCTAGGATTAGGTAGGTACAATACATCTTCACTGGGGAGCCCTGCACTGAGGAGGATAGCCACTCCTCTACCATTGTCTGAAGTGTAGAAGATGTGAACAGTGCAGCCAGTATGAGCATCGAAATCAGTGACGATCACTTCTTGGAGGAGGGCAGTGTCGACATCAGCAGCCCAGAGGGAGTCTCAGAACACTGCCAGTTTATGTGAAACCTAAATAGTACCCACATTCATTGTCATGATGCAATAGTGTTGTGGATGTGCTTCCTCTATTGGTATGGAGGGTTGTGTGGAAACGTCCAGCTGGAGCGAAACATCTGGCATACCCACTGTGGTCACAGTCACTGGTGGACACTGGGTCAGGTGCCGGTGTGGGGCACTCCCTGATAGGTGGGCCGGCATCCCAATCCGCTCTATCACTGATATTGTCAACCCAGGAGATAGAAGCCAGTGGCAGGCGACTGTCACCCCTATCAAGGATGTGGGGTTGCGACACAGCCATGGTGGGATCTGAGGAACCTTCTTCTATGGGGTCTGTCGTTATCAGGCAGAGTCACAGGTGGTGGAGAGGACACTACCCAGGTGGAGTATCGGGAGCAGCCAGTCCTGTCGTTGGAAAGCCCAAACGGAGACTACTGTCTGGCATGTGGTCCATTACCCATGATGTTATACGAAGAAGTGTGTCATTGGGGGATGTTCGCCATCGCTTCTGTTTCTGGGGTTAACGCTGCATTCGGAAGTGCTATTTCGTATAGGAATGTTTCTTTTAACCTTCAATGTCATACCCATCTGAAAGAAAGCAGAGATAAGTACCACACTCAATACGATGTCCAGTACAGCGGGTGGGCTGCCTATCAAGCTCTAGGGAGTTGTTGGTTTCATCACTGTCAAATGAGATTGTGCCACTGAGGTCTCATCCGCGCTATCATTCCAGAGGGCAGAAGAACAGGAGCATCATGAAGTGACACATCTGGATTGTGGACACCCAAGGTATAGGTGTCTGGTAAAGAAGCAAACAAGACTTTGGGAGATGCTTTACTGGTCATGATGTGGAGCAATCGGCGATGCAGACAATCGGATCTAATGTAGTCCTCTTGCCGACATTTTACACATAACTGCAGGTGGCCATCATACATGATGATGGCTTACACACCACCTATCGGCAGATAGGATGGAACATGTTTGGACAGTTCGATCTCGATCTGTTGGACATCATTTAACACGTGGTATGACATGAACATCTGTCATTTTTCGGCGATATGACTCACAACTTTCCCGTAGGGCCGGAAGGCGACGAAAACCACGTCTTGGGGCACCTCAAAAGGGAGCTCAAACACCCAAATTGTTCAGAGACTGTGAAACTTGCAAGTTTGGTCAACCGTCACCTTCCAATACGGCCGCCAGAATGTCTGAATTTCAGTCCATGTGCGTGTCGTCGACCTACGTCAATACATGCTTCTTCCATTAATACAAATACCGTGCTACAGGAGTAAAGAACTCCGGTATTAGAGCACTGCTCGGCGCACGGAACAGGTCCTCATGAGACTATGGCTGATAGCCTACTGCCACCTTAGCTACCCAAGCATGACTGACGACCTGTCCTCACAGCTTTACTTTCACCAGTACCTCGCCGCCTTCCTTCCAAACTTCACAGAAGCTCTCCTGTGAAACTTGCGAGACTGGTGCTCCTGGATGAAAGGATATGGAATTGAATAGTCATTCTTCCTGTGCTCGATGCGTGAATGGAACGGAAACAGTGGTACTATGGGAATTAACATTTGTCGTGTACTTCACAGCTGTAGGACAGATATACACTGAAGCGCCAAAGAAACTGGTATAGCCATGCGTATTCAAATACAGACATATGTAAACAGGCAGAAGACGACGCTGCAGCCAGCAACGCTTATATAAGACAACAAGTGTCTGGCGCAGTTGTTAGATCGGTTACTGCTGCTACAATGGCAGGTTATCAAGATTTAAGTGAGTTTGAACGTCGTGTTATAGTCGGCGCACGAGCGATGGTACACAGCATCTTCGAGGTAGCGATGAAGTGGGGACTTTGCCGTGCGACCACTCACGAGGGTACCGTGAATATCAGGAATTCGGTAAAACATCAAATCTCGACATCGCTGTGACCGGAAAAAGATCCTGCAAGAACGGGACCAACAACGACTGGAGAGAATCGATCAACGTGACAGAAGTGTAACCCTTCCACATATTGCTGAAGATTTCTGCTGGGCCATCAACAAGTGTGAATGTGCGAAACATTCAACGAAACATCGTCCATATGGGCTTTCAGAGCCGATGGCCCACTTGTGTACCCTTGATGACTGCTCGACACAAAGTTTGACGCCTCGCCTAGGCCAGTCAACACCGACATTGGACTGTTAATGACTGGAAACATGTTGTCTGGTTGGACGAGTCTCGTTTCAAATTGTAGCAAGCATATGGACGTGTAAGGATGTGGAGACAACACCATGAATCCGTGAAGCTTGCATGTCAGCAGGGGATTGTTCAAGGTGGTGGAGGGTCTCAGATGGTATGGGGCGTGTTCACTTGGAGTGATATTGGAGCCCAGATATGTCTAGGTAGGACTCTCATAGGTGACAAGTATGTAAGTAAGCTGTACAATCACCTGCATCCATTAATGTCCATTGTGCATTCCGACGAACTTGGGCAATTTTAGTAGGACAATGTGACACTCCACACTTCCAGAATTACTACAGAGTGTCTCCAGGAAGATTCTCCTGAGTGTAAACACTTCCGTTGTCCACTAAATTCCCCAGACATGAATATTGTTGAGCATATCTCGGATGCATAGCAACGTGCTCTTCACAATGGATCTCCACCCCTTCGTACTCTTACGGATTTATAGCCAGCCTTCAGGATTCATGGTGGGAGTTCCCTGCAGCACTACTTCAGACATTAGCCGAGTCCATGCTACATCATGTTGCGACAGTTCTACGTGCTCACGGGGGTCCTACACGATATTAGGTAGGTGGACCAGTTTAAATGGTTCAAATGGCTCTGAGCACTATGGGACTCAACTGCTGTGGTCATAAGTCCCCTAGAACTTAGAACTACTTAAACCAAACTAACCTAAGGACATCACACACATCCATGCCCGAGGCAGGATTCGAACCTGCGACGGTAGCAGTCGCACGGTTCCGGACTTCGCGCCTAGAACCGCGAGACCACCGCCGCCGGCAGGTGGACCAGTCTCTTCGGCTTTTCAGTGTAGATGTAGGTATACGGCTGCTTATGCTTTTCAATATTCTTGGCGCGAAACCATGAGAGGCAGTGAGCCATGAGCAGCCGCTGGTGAAGTATCAGTGCAGCGGTAGTGCAGCAGCAGTGCAGAAGCGAGTCGCGTATTTAGCTTTCATATTTGTTTTGTGGTTTGATTCTTAATTTCTTTCCAAGTGTTTGTGCGCTTGCATATTTAATTACTTAAAATCCTTGCGTATTCTCGTACTTGAGAGGAGTAATATTGCTTATTGATAGCTGTAAAGTATAAATTCGCAGAATCGTTAGTGAGTTGTTTGTTTTGGACAGCCAGTGCTTTCTGTTTATTTCGTAGAGTCAGTTAACAGCAGACAGAGGCCAGTGCAGTTTCATCTGTGCCTGCAGAGTGACGAGTGCGACCAGCAGTAGCAGAAACTAGTCGCATATTCAGTTTTTCGTATTTGTTCTGCAGGTTTAATTCAAATTACTTTGTGTGTTTGTGTGCTTGCACGGTGAAATTTTTCGGACCTTTGCGTATTTTAGAATTGGAAAGGGGTACTATCAAATTTTAATAACGGTAGAGTGTAACATCGCGTAGGCGGTTGTCATTTGTACTAAGACAGGGGTAGGATCGCAGTGTAATATCTGTATAGTGGCGTAGTGGTGGTCATTTGATTGCTTAGTTCGTAAGTAATGGTTCATACATCGCAGCTCAATCTGGCGCTGGTGACGCAACTGTGCAGTTGCATATTGCTGTTTTATTTGTCGCTACTCTATACGTCCAGATATTAGCAGTAAGATGGATAGGGTGTGTGCGTGCTCTGTGCGGGCGAAGGAGAGACTGGCCGCGGTTCGCGAGCAGCTGAGCGTGCTGTTGGCCACTGTCAGCCGCCTTCAGGCTGCTGCCTCGAGATGCAGCGACGGCGGAGGATCTGGCGCGTCGCTTGAGACACCCCAGGTGTCGCTTGCTGCGTCCGCTGACTCAGCCGCCGAGGCAGCTTCTAGTGTACCCGGCGCGTTAGGGCCGCCCTCACCTCAGGGTGAGTGGCAGATTGCAACGCGTTCGCGTCGCTCGAGGCGGAGGGTCAATGTGGAGGCTGGCTGGCTGGCCTCGCCCGTTCATCCTGTCAGTGGGCAGGTGGCCGCTCCTTCAGCAGGGCCCGAGCAGGCACACGGGGGCAAAGGCTTGCTGGTTATTGGGAGCTCCAACGTTAGGCGGGTGATGGAGCCCCTTAGGGAAATAGCGTACAGGGCTGGAAATAATTCCAATGTGTACTCGGTTTGTCTACCGGGGGGCCTCATCCAAGATGTGGAGGTGGCCTTGCCTCCAGCTATCGAGCGTACAGGGTGCAGTCGTCTGCAATTAGTTGCTCACGTCGGCACCAGTGATGCCTGTCGCTTGGGTTCTGAGGCAATCCTCAGTTCGTACAGGCGGCTGGCGGATTTGGTGAAGACCGCTGGCCTCGCACGCGGGGTGCAAGCAAGCTCTCTATTTGCAGCATCGTTCCCAGAGTGGATCGGGGTCCTTTGGTTTGGAGCCGAGTGGAGGGTCTCAACCAGAGGCTTCGTCGACTTTGTGACGGTGTTGGCTGCAAGTTTCTAGACTTGCGCTATTGGGTGGGGAATTGTAGGACGGCCCGAGATAGGTCAGGGGTGCACTACACAACGGAAGCGGCTACTCGGGTAGCAGAGTACTTGTGGCGAGCACATAGGGGTTTTGTAGGCTAGGCAGAAGTGCTAGGTGTCGTGACGAACACTCACCAGTCGACGTGCAGGCAGGGAAATCAGGATGCGCTCAGTGTAAAGACACTTCAGCTATCAAGATGTTAGCAGTAAATTTTCAGAGTGTTCGGAATAAAGTTCCTGAATTTACTGCCCTCCAGGAAGCGTGTGGCGCGCAAATTATTTCGGGACTGAGACCTGCCTGAACCCTGAGATAGGAAGTTCTGAAATATTTAGTGAGGGTTGTAACGTGTATCGGAAAGACAGATTAGACACCGTAGGAGGTGGTGTCTTCATTGCAGTTGACAAAAATATTGTATCTCCTGAGGTCGAAGTAAGGTGTGATTGTGAAGTTATCTGGACACGTTTAACAGGGCTAGGAGAAATAAAGTTAATTGTTGGGTGTTATTACCAGCCACCAGGTTGTGCCGTGGTTCAAAATGGCTCTGAGCACTATGGGACTTAACGTCTATGGTCATCAGTCCCCTAGAACTTAGAACTACTTAAACCTAACTAACCTAAGGACATCACACAACACTCAGTCATCACGAGGCAGAGAAAATCCCTGACACCGCCGGGAATCGAACCCGGGAACCCGGGCGCGGGAAGCGAGAACGCTACCTCACGACCACGAGCTGCGAACAGGCTGCACCGTGACAGTTCTAGTATCATTCAAAGGGAGTCTACACTCTGTATCGCAGAAGTACACGGATCATGCTATATTAGTCGGAGGTGACTTCAGCCTACCTAGTATAGACTGGGATGTCTATGGAATCATTACAGGTGGTACAGACAAGCCGTCGTGTGAATTACTTTTGAACACATTATCTGAAAACTGTCTTGAGCAGCTAAATCGACAGCCAACGCATAATGGAAATATCTTAGATCTGGTAGCCACGAACAGACCAGACCTCATCGACGGTGTCAGTGTTGAGACAGGGATTAGTGATCATGATGTTGTCATTACGACTGTGGTTACGAAAGTTAAAAAGTCGGTCAAGAAGGCTAGGAGAGTATTCGTACTACAAAGAGCAGATAAGCAGTTGTTAGCATCCCACTTAGTAAATGAATCGACTTCATTTACTTCCGGTACGATGGACGTGGAAGAATTATGTGCAAATTTTAAGCATATTGTAAATCACGCATTGCAGAAGTATGTGCCGAAAAAGTGGGTTACGGACGGAAAAGACCCATCGTGGTTTAACAGCGCAATTCGGAGAATGCTCAGGAAGCAAAGGCGGTTGCACTCGCGATACAAGAAAGATCGGGAGAATGAGGACAGGCAAAAGTTAGTAGAGATTCATGCTGCTGTAAAAAGGGCGATGCGCGAAGCATACAACCACTACCACCGTCATTCCTTAGCAAAAGATCTTGCTGAAAACCCAAGGAAATTCTGGTCTTACGTAAAATCGGTAAGCGGGTCGAAGGCTTCCATCCAGCTACTCACTGATCAGTCTGGCCTGGAAGGCAGCAAAACGAAAGCTGAAATTTTAAATTTAGCATTTGAGAAATCTTTCACGCAGGAGGATCGTACAAACATACCGCCGTTTGAGTCTCGTACAGATTCCCGTATGACGGACATAGTGATAGACATCCCTGGTGTTGTGAAGCAGCTGAATGGGTTGAAAATAAATAAATCGCCAGGTCCTAATGGCATTCCAATTCGGTTTTACAGAGAGTACGCTACTGCATTGGCTCCTTACTTAGCTTGCACTTATCGCGAATCTCTCGCCCAACGTAAAGTCCCGAGCGAATGGAGAAAAGCGCAGGTGACGCCTGTGTATAAGAAGAGTAGAAGGACGGATCCTCAAAATTACAGACCAATATCCTTAACATCGATTTGTTGCAGGATTCTCGAACATATTCTCAGTTCGAATATAATGAATTTACTTGAGACAGACAAGTTGCTGTCCATGTATCAGCACGGCTTTAGAAAGCATCGCTCCTGCGAAACGCAACTCGCCCTTTTTTCACATGATAACTTGCGAACCATGGATGAAGGGTTCCCAAGTATGTGAGTGCCTCGAAGACTTCTTAAGTAATAGAACCCAGTATGTTGTCCTCGATGGTGAGTATTCATCGGAGGTGAGGGTATCATCTGGAGTGCCCCAGGGAAGTGTGGTAGGTCAGCTGTTGTTTCCTATCTACATAAATGATCTTTTGGATAGGGTGGATAGCAATGTGCGGCTGTTTGCTGATGATGCTGTGGTGTACGGAAAGGTGTCGTCGTTGAGTGACTGTAAGAGGATAAAATATGACTTGGACAGGATTTGTGATTTGTGTAAAGAATGGCAGCTAACTCTAAATATAAATAAATGTTAATTAATGCAAATGAATAGGAAAAAGAATCCCGTAATGTTTGAATACTCCATTAGTAGTGTAGCGCTTGACACAGTCACGTCGATTAAATATTTGGGCCTAACATTGCAGAGCGATATGAAGAGGGACAAGCATGAAATTGCAGTAGTGGGGAAGGCGGATAGTCGTCTTCGGCTCATTGGTAGAATTTTGGGAAGATGTGGTTCATCTGTAAAGGAGACCACTTATAAAACACTAATACGACCTGTTCTTGAGTACTGCTCGAGCGTTTGGGATCCCTATCAGGTCGGATTGAGGGAGGACATAGAAGCAATTCAGAGGCGGGCTCCTAGATTTGTTACTGGTAGGTTTGATCATCACGCGAGTGTTACGGAAATGCTTCAGGAACTCGGGTGGGAGTCTCTGGAGGAAAGGAGGCGTTCTTTTTCTGAATCGCTACTGAGGAAATTTAGAGAACCAGCATTTGAGGCTGACTGCAGTACAGTTTTACTGCCGCGAACTTATATTTCGCAGAAAGACCACAAAGGTAAGATAAGAGAGATTAGGGCTCGTACTGAGGCATATAGGCAGTCATTTTTTCCTCGTTCTGTTTGGGAGTGGGACACGGAGAGAAGATGCTAGTTGTGGTACGTGGTACCCTCCGCCACGCACCGTATGGTGGATTGCGGAGTATGTATGTAGATGTAGATGTAGAGGCATAGTTCAACAGCTGAAGCCTAATCACAAGTTTATACCTCTCAGTACTTCTAAGGCAAGCTAAGTAAACCTCATGTGACCTCCATCATTCGAATGAGATTAGGACTGAAATGTTACCCTGCAGATTTACGGTAAACAAAAATTCTGGTTTCTGGATTTGTGATCAGGATCAAACTGATGAAGCCTACCTGAATCACACAATGCTGGATTGCACAAAGTACAAAAAGCGCAAGAAGTACCTACATGAGTTACCTCCTTACTGGCAGATTTGGTGTGAATAAGTACAGTTTTATAGAAGAATACCTAATGGGGGCGTCTGTATACGTTTAAACCTCATTCTGTGAGTTCACTTGGTTCAGATAATTTATGGAGACAATCTACTCTTTGGAATTATGTATAGAGAGATAGAGGGAGAGACAGAGAGAGAGAGAGAGAGAGAGAGAGAGAGAGAGAGAGAGAGAGAGAGAGAGAGAAAGATAACTAGAATTTTGTTGTGTACCGGGTCCACAGCCTTCGTGAATTTTTTTAAATGAAGTCATTCCGTTTTAGGCTGTCAAAATATCATTTATTGCGATTGCAGTTTTTTTCACATGGTCATATTCAATTATTCTGAAAGTAATCAGTCACCCAATAAAATACTTTCTGTTACAAAACTGATAAACGTTGAAAAATAAATTTCAAAGCTACTTACGTCGGATGTTGTCTCCCACTCAGTAACATAAATATGCGACACGCTGGAACATAGTTCCCAACAGCGTATAAACAATTGCTTGTGGTGGAGCAAATTTATCCTCTGTTCGATATACCATGCGAGCACACGTTAGAACGCTGGTGAAAGAACAGCAGATGTGCTAAACATTTAAGTCAAAAACTCTTGTGTCAGACATGGTAGATGGATCACAATGACGGCTAAGACGTTAACATAAAAAGAGAAAAAGCTATACAATGCAAAGATTCTAATATGCAGAGTCTATATCATCTGGTTTGCAAAATGTGTGCGCAGAAAGAGAAAGGTGACAGAAATCCGTGTTAAATAAAAAATAGAACCACCAAATGATACTGAGAATGTAAATTAAACGTAGGTTAAAAGATGAAATGACTGTCAAGTCACAATAAAACTATATAAGCAAGGTACAAGTACAGAAGAGGGTATAAAATCTTAGGTATAGACGAGAGCAGCGGTCCACATATGCAAAACAAGAACGCGCAATTATGGTGCGATAACATGCAAGTAAGAAACAAATGTAGGAGGGGAACAGATGATAATTAGCAATAAGCGTAACATGGTCTAGAATATTCGCCAGGATTAACACGGCAAAAGCCAGCCATACAAAAAAAACATAGATTATAATATGTTCCTGAACCAGTCTAGGAATTTCATATTTTTGAGACCAACTGTTCATTAAAAATGTATTGTGGCTGGTCTCTAAATGCCCCACAAATTGTGATCTGTTTTATGTAATCAAGCTGTCTTTCTTTTCTGATTCTATAGAAAATTTCTAAAGAGTTTACGATGTTGTCTAACTTGTGTGCAGGCACCTGAGTACAGTTCGCAAATGACTGTCTACAATGATCACTAAAGTTACTGTGTTCTCTAAAACTATTGCTAAAACTTCTACCAGTTCGACCTACATAAAAGCTATTTCATCCTCCGCAGTTGATTTTATAAACCCTAGACTGCGTTAAGGTGTATTGTGTTGAACGTTATGATCCATGGTTAGACCTAACGTGTTGTCAGCACGAAAGCCTGTTCTTACTTTAGTGTTACGAAATTGTTTATCTGTTCTTTCAGAAACGGATCCGTTATATGGTAGTGATAAATATTTCGTTTTAGCTCCTTCCTCTTTCTGCAACGTGACCTCATCAGTAGTACTGCGACTGAGCAAATTTTCAGCAAACATTTTATCAATTACCTGTGCAGTGAAACCGTTAACTTCTTTCTCAATTTCGTTTTCCTCTGGAGACAGACCCACTAGTCGATGTATCATAGAACGGAAAAATGCCTTGTTGTGGGTGGCACGAATTATTCTGAATGAAATTATTACTGCAAGTGAGCTTACGATGAATGCCAAATCTATGAACACCCTTATCGTTCTTTGTAGTCAGATCCAAAAAGTTAATTGCGTATTGTTTTTCTAAGTGCACGGTGAAAGTAATGTTAGTGTTTATACTACTCAGTTGTGGTACCATAATGTCAAGGCCATTGAGTCATTTCCTAAATAACACTAATGTGACATCCATGTATCTACTATAATATTCAATTCTAGTAGCTGTGATGTGGAATTCCTTAAAGAACTGACTTTCGAAATCATTAGCAAAATAGTTAGACAACGTGCTCTCTGTACAACTACACGTGGCAATGCCCTCCGGTTGTAAAAAGATTTCTTCGTTAAATTTGAAATAATTATAGGAGAGTATCAGATATAACATGCTGACGATCTCATTAATTTGTTGTACACTAGTTTACATGTGTTGGATAAGATTCCACTAAATGATTTTAATAGTACCTCGAAATGGAATGTTGGTAAATAAATCAACTATGTCAGTTAACAGAAATGTACCATTATCATAATGGAGATATCTTTCATTTTGGCTGGCAGTTCCCTTTAAAAACGTAATATTCTTTAAGTAGTGTATTTAATTTTATGCTGACTCTATAGACAGGGGTTTATATATAATTAGCAACTGGATGAATTGGAATACCACTTTTTAGATCTTATGTTGAGCACGTAAGGTAGGGGTGCGTGAGCTCATAACGAAGATTTGCTTCCCATCTTTTTCAGGAAAAATAAAATCACTCTTCTTTACTGCTTTTCTAATCAAGGTATTAAATTTGTTACCTGGACAATTCTTAACTTTACAATACCATTCGCAGGAAGGAGATCGTGTACTTTATCAACGTAATCGTATTGATTGGTAATGACTAAACTACTCCCTTTATCTGTGTTGAAGGCGATAGCATTGTTTTCAACGAGTTTCTTGTTAAGTTTAAGAAATGTCTGGCTTTCTTAGCCTGTGTCGCTGTTATTATCTCTGACTCGTACTGTTTAATCAGCGATAATCTTTAACTTTGAGTCTATTCTTTAGGTAACTGGGCCACGTCTAAGACAGTTTTAGTGTTGTTAGTTATATTCGTAACCATGCCACCTTTCATAACGGGGGTTGCGTTATATGTTAGACCCTTATTTAAAGTCTCCATGCCACCATTGGTAAAAACAATGCCAGTTAGATTACTGAGCGTGTCAAAAAATTTTAAATTACCTTCGTTATTGAGCATTGCCGTGGATTATGTTCTTGTTGGGTCTTCAATTTACCAAATTTCTTACAAAGTTTTATCCGTCTTTCTTTGCTTTTAAGTAAACGTAATCTTGAATGAGCGTAAAAATTAAGTCGATCTATAAGGCGTAGTTCCACTTCTTAGGATCATATGGGCCTAGTATAGTTTCTTATTTAGTCCAACTTTATGTCTGATCTTCCGACGTATTTCACATTTAATGAAGAGGCGCTCGCTACACTTTTTAACATGTCTTACAACACGGGATTCAGAGCCTGTTTTACATTAATATACTTGGGAATCATTTTGAGTTTAGACAGTGTTTGCTGAAGCGTATACTTCGTGTAATTTTGGCCCTGCTGGGCCACTAATCCAGAATTTTGATGGGGACTGGGTGCACAGCCTTGGTGAAATTTTTAAATGAAATCACTCCGCTTTAACAATTAAAACATTATTTTTACTACTGCAATTTCGACACATGCTTATGATCAAGCATTCTGAAAGCAGTCAGTCATCCAATAAAACTATAAAATTCTCATACGTTGAACAATAAAAATTTCAATGCTACTTACGTGGAATGTTGTAATAAATTTTAATCTTACTTCTGGTCTATAAAGCTGGGAAACTATGTCACATTTGCATACAAAACCTACAGGGCATATGCACACAGCGTGTTTATTATTTTTTTTTATTTTTTTTTGGAAAAATCTTTTTTTTACCATTAAGGACCCCTTGCTCTTGCGCTTACAGAGCGTAAAATTGATGTTTGTGTGAACTTTAATTCAAAAATATTGTGAATTTACACAGCGCAAAATTAATAGTTTGCCTGGTATTCATACTGTGAAAAGACTGTGCTTGTAAGGATTAAGTTTACATCGAATTATCAACGTAATTAATATTTATACAAAGTTTACAATCGGCTTTTTCTTCCATTATGCTCATGGGAAAGTTTATATTAACCGTGTTAATAAAACAGCATACTAGGCCAGTGGCGTAAGAGACTGATGGGATACTGAAAATCTCAGGCGATGTGCGTGTACTGTAGCTTATGTTGCTATTATAGACCAACACTACGAAGATTGAAGCTGCCTTGAATCATATACTCGATATGAATTCATTCTAATATTAGACTTGCACGTAATGTAATCATTAATATAATTAAGTCTCCGTAGTATATTGTACCCTCAACAATGCTCAGCATACTTTAACTGAAAGATTTACGTTAACTCTCTACAGTTATAACAATTGCTGGCTGTATGGTCGACGATGCCTAAATCCAGAATAAATATATAAAGAAAAACAAGTAAGTTACAACTTTGCAAATGATCGTATTAATAGATTATGCCACTACCCTCATTAATTTTACAAATCCGGTTGCTCAACATCAATGTCTCTGACCAAACTAGCTAATAAGGAAATGAGTGCGTGAACAACTGAGTTCGCGGTATCTAACGGACTGGGGCGATCGCACCTTCGGCACAAAGTGCTGAACTCGCCCAGAACGCAGGACGACAGTGTGTGCCACTTGATGGGTGAAGTTGCATCGAGCGAGCTCACCGTTAAATTAAGAAAGACGCACAGGACATAAAAATATTCACAGCATCCACTCGACGCCTGTAGTAAGGCAGATAAAGCAAAGAAGAAGCTGTCGGGAAGGGGGGAAAGTGAATGTACTCGTCCTGTGAAGTAAGTCAGCTGCCTCTCTCCTGTACATTATTCGTAATTTCTTTGCCGTTTACATGTATCATTTGAGCGTGCATTTGTGTACCTCGCCTAGCTGTGCAGTAAGCCACGTGGTCTACAGTGACCCGGTCATTGCCTCTGGAGGTGGCCGTGCACACTGGCGCAGTAGCAGTGTAGCTACGACACCCGTGAGGAGTTCTGCATGGAGCGGAGCTGTTGTGTACAGACACGTCCCTCTGTGGTAACGTGAAACCTGCCTGATACACTGCAGCTGCCGTCAGCAGCTTCTATTAATACTCTACATAGCAGAATTTCACAAATTACATTTTTATGTTATGATTTATGTTGTAGAAACAAGTAAACAACAGCTTTTTATGGTGCTCACTGTGGACTTAACAGAAAGGAACGAAGATTAAGATCTAACGTTCAGTTGACAACGGGATCATCAGAGACAGATCACAAGCTAATATTTGGGAAGGGTAGGAAAGGAACTCGGACGTGTCCTGTCAAAGTAACTACGCACACGAAGCGATTTAGAGTGTAATGTCACAATAAAACTGCTTCCAGGTAAGGCAGATGCAAGACTGAGTTTCATTGGAAGAATCATGAGGAAATGTAGTGGGTCCAAGGCGAAAGTAGTTGACAAAGCCTTCGTTCGACCAATACTTGAATGTTTCCGTCGTTGTGGGATCTATACTGGGGAGGATTCACAGAATGTATAGAGATGAGTCAGAGGACAGCAGCACATTTCGTAAGAATGATAGAATCACCGAGATGCTCGTCAACTTCAGTGGCAGACGCTGCAAGAAGGAATTTTGCGAGTAGTGATATGGAGTGACCCAAATCTTTTCGATCCAAACGTCACGGATGACCAACGATGAAAAGGTGAGTACATTCAGATGCTGAAGAATAGATGGAAACTATACTCCCGTCATAGTCGCACAAACGAAGTTTTCGTAGGGCAGTAAAGCAGCTGCAATCGCTTGAGAGTGGAAAGGGATCTGAATTAGGCCAGGATAATGTTGACAAATCATCGATGTGGATTTCGATTTCCTCACAGGCATCAAAACATCGACGGCTGATAACGACCAACCCCAAAACATAGATGTTTTTTAACGTCGATATTAAATGAATAATTATAGTCTGGCGAAATAAAAAAAACAATTACAAAACATCTAACATCATATTCATTAATCTGTAAATAAAGCAATAATTTAAATAAAATTTCTCATAACATGGTGTCTAAAGACTGTTGCAACAACATAGGCAAATGTCCCGTTCGATCTGTCTCGTTGTTTAACAGTCCACCAGAAGTTGACGAAGTGGCTGTGCAGCTAAAATATTAAAATACATTTTTTTTTGTAGCTTTGGGTGGTACTGATGATGTAATTTCATACTTCTAATGTATCTTGTTTAAAATGTAGAAGACAGTTTCTCAGAAAGTAGCTGATTTGTGATGGTAGGTCCATTTCTGTTCTAGTTCGCGAATTATTCTTTTTACCCTCCCACACTATAAAGTTCTCTTCATGTATCGTGTAACTTGTTAATGTGTTGCCCATCTTCACTGACAGTCGTTTCAACAGCTGCAAGCAAGTCCTTTACTGTTTTGATTGCCCCCAAACGTACTAATTATATTCAGACTATATGTTCTCGAATGTAGGATGAGCATCGTTGGTATGGCTAATATGTTAATGTGTTCAGCTGTCAGTTAGCGTCCCTTCATTTCTGTTACAATGTCGCTGTTCAGATTCTCTCCGATAGTTGTTACTGGCTGCACGCAAAATCTTTTGATATTCAACATAGTAGTTATTGACAATATTTTACTTGACTCAGTCAACATTTTGAAACTAATTTCGCCAGTAATCACTTCTTTAGACCGCAGGAAGTCGCAAACACCTGCCATAGCTACAGTATCTGCTGCTGTTAGTGTGGGTGGTGTCCTGTCACGAAGCTCCACCGCTCTGGCCAAAGACGGGCCAATATGGACCAACCGATAGCCATAACCCCGTCAGCAAATGACGTCATTTGGTTGTGGTATGAAGGGGCGTGGCGTCAGCACATCATTCTCCCGGTCGTTTTTGCCTTTTCTGACCTTGGAGACAGTACTTCACATTCAAATTTCTCCTCAGTTCGCATCATGATGTTTATTGCAAACCGTTCCGTCCGTTCCAGCATGGAAAAATTCGAGGTATTACCTGGATTTGAGCCCAGGTCCTTCGTACAGCAGTCACCGACACACCAGTCAGCTAAGGCGGCGAACGTGAGTGGTGCACTAGCACTATAAGTGATCATTTACATGTAGCAGATATGTGTAATAATCATTTCCTATATGCAGTAGAAAATACGGAGAGAAGCAGTTCAAAAGAAAAATCACGGAAGTTTGTTGAAAAAATAATCAACCATATGAACGTATCACCAATTTCTGCTTTCGAAATTAAGGGAATTATATAATCTCTCAAAAAAGTGATACGAGTGACACCATTTTACAAAATTTTTGAGAAGGTGATGTATTTTAGAACAGTATCCCACCTGAGCAACAGTGTAATCCTTACTAAATCGCAGTTAGGATTTCAGAATAGTTGCTCAACGAATTTTACAAGCATTAAATAACAAAATAGCACCTGAAACTTCCTGGCAGAATAAAACTGTATGCCCGACCGAGACTCGAACTCGGGACCTTTGCCTTTCGCGGGCAACTGCTCTACCATCTGAGCTACCGAAGCACGACTCACAGCCGGTACTCACAGCTCTACTTCTGCCAGTATCTCGTCTCCTACCTTCCAAACTTTACAGAAGCTCTCCTGCGAACCTTGCAGAACTAGCACTCCCGAAAGAAAGGATATAGCGGAGACATGGCTTAGCCGCAGCCTGGGGGATGTTTCCAGAACGAGATTTTCACTCTGCAGCGGAGTGTGCGCTAATATGAAACTTCCTGGCAGATTAAAACTGTGTGCCCGACCGAGACTCGAACTCGGGACCTTTGCCTTTCGCGCGCAAGTGGTCTACCATCTTTTTTTTATTTTTTATTTTTTTTATTTATTTATTTTTTTTAAATGTTGGACCGGGACTCGAACCCGGGATCTCCTGCTTACATGGCAGACGCTCTATCCACCTTTTTTTTTTTTTTTTTTTTTTTTTTTTTTTTTTTTTTATTGAACAAACGGAGAGTACATATATATATACACAAAGCAAAAGTTCTTCAAGGTACCAGTTAAACATATACAAAGGAGTGTTAGGTAAACAAATTATTAGAATAACATGAAATACAACAAATTAGAACATATCCTGTTTTCCTTCTTTTTTTTTTTGTTTAAAAATTTGTATTGAACAAACTAAAAGTACATATATATTCACTATGGAAGAGTTCTTCAAGGTACCATTTAAAAATATACAAATGACTGTTAGTTAAACAAAAAAATATTAAAAAAGAAATACATTAAATACAACAAAATATAACATATTCTGTCTTCTTCCATTAAAAAAAAAAAAAAAAAAAAAAAAAAAAAATTTGTTTGTGTTTGGTCGATGCATGAGAACGTGGATAAGGGTGTTGCATCATGTGACAGGTAGGCATGGTACACCCCAACTTTGAGGGGGGTCAAGGAAGACGCTGCGGAGATAACCGGCAAAAGTTTGTCGGTAAGATGGTCTTCGGGTGAGGGTGCTATGCGCGGTCACAACTTTGTACCAGAAGTCAAGAACTGTATGCGGACCACTTCGAAAGAGATATTCTAAAGCCTGTCCTCGAAACCAGATTAGGGTATGGTGCTTAGCAAGAGGGTAGTGAAATGTCTGGGGCAACAACAGGAAATCCGGGGTTACCGTCGTTGGCGGGGCACGGAGGTAAAAGCCCACGATTCGTTGGATGAGGAGCCATACGTTTTGTTTCAGGGGGCACGTAAGACGGTGCTCGTCGGTGTCTTCAAGCTGACAGTCAGGGCAGAATGGGGAGGTGGCCAGTCCTATGCGATAAAGTCGACTATTAGTCGGGAATTTTCCATAGACTAAAACATACCAGAGCGCAGACACAGACGACGGTAAAAAGGGTGCATGCACACACCCCCAAACCGTGCGCCAGTTAATGTCAGGATGCTGTAGCACCATGGGGTCGCAAGGGTTGGACAGCATAAACAAACGATAATAATCTTTTGTACGGGGAGGACGGGTGACTGGAAGATCGGCCCGAACGTAGCTGAGTTCTACGAAACAATTGGCGACGTAGTACAATAATGGAGAAATAGGTGCCACATTGATCGGTGGATCGAGAGAAGCTGGTCGGAGGATATCTAAGAGACTGCGTGTTAAAGACGGGACCGGCCCCTGCCAGTGCCGCAACAGAGTGTGGACAAAGAGTGCAGAAGAGCGTGCCCGCACGTTGATGAGTCCGAGGCCACCTTTTGCAGGAGGCAGTGTTAGAGTGTTGTAGCGGACTTTGAAAAGTGCCCCTGCTGACACGAAATATCCAAAGGCTGATTGGATGCGGCGGCCAAGGAGTAACGGCATTGGGAGGATCTGGGCGACGTGTACCAGTTTAGGGGCGACATAGATGTTGACATAGGACACACGTTGCAGTTGGTTTAAGTTACGGTGCACTTGACCACGGACATGGTGCCGAATCGACTGCAAAAGCCGCCGGTAAGCCAGGGCCACTGTGCGGTGTGTGGAGCTCGTAAATTCGATACCCAAGTAACGAAGGGTAGTACTAACTGGGAGTGGGGTCGGCACCATAGCCGGGAGGCCGCGCCCAATGTGCATCATAGTCGATTTACGGACATTAAGAATGCTACCAGAAAGACGTCCATACTGGTGGATCCATTGGATGGCGTCATTGAGTTCCGTGGAGGAGCAGGTGAGAAAGAGGAGATCGTCCGCATAAGCCCTACAGTGAAAGGTGTGGTCACGCAAAGTGAGGCCCTGCAGTCTAGAGGTAAGTCCAGTGATGAGGGGCTCAAGTGCAATGGCATACAGTAAAGTAGACATAGGGCATCCTTGACGCACAGAGCGGCGTATAGGAATCGGTCCTACAAGCCTCCCATTGACTTGTACCATCGAGACCGCGGGAAGGAGTAACCGGCGAATGGCATCGACAAAAAGCAATGGGAACCCCATACGTGTCGCCACCATGAGGAGGAATGGGTGTCGAACGCGATCAAAGGCACTCGTGAAATCGACGGATACCAGTGCTGCACGAAGGCGACAAACCGACGCCAGTGCAATGAGGTCACGACATTCTCCTAGGGCTGTTTGTAAGGTGGCCCCACAACCACGTGCAGTCTGCTCAGGTGAAAGGACCGTAGGTAAGACGGTGCGTATGCGCGCTGCTAAGAGGCGTGCATAGATTTTATAGTCTGCATTCAGTAGTGTAAGGGGGCGATATGCAGAGACATAAGACCCTCCCTTCGGTTTGGGCACAGGTAGAAGAATGCCAGTGACGAATTCAGGTGGAATTGGGAAGGACGGAGTAAAGAGTTCCTGAATCATTTCCGTCCAGCGGGGAAGCATTAACGTGGTGAACGCCCGGTAAAACTCCACTGGGAGACCATCTGGTCCGGGTGATTTGTTCTTGGCCCCTTTGTTGATCGCATCTACCACCTCATCTGCGGTGATTGCAAACATCATGGACGTTGACTCCGCTACGGTGAGGGTCCGATCAGGGGAAGGACGGAGGTCATCAGGAATGGGCGTCGCCATCGGTTCATCATCATAAAATTGGCGATAATGTTCAGCAAAGGCGGACACGACCGCCGCCTGTGTTGTGTGGTGAACACTATCGGAGGTCGTGATGTTGGGGACGAAAAGCCGACGTCGACGACTATGGTCGGATGCGGCATGGATTGTGGATGGGGTTTCGTCGTGGAGGAGGTCTTGTCGTCGGGAACGCACCACGACACCATGCAGTCGTGCACGTTGGAGAGAGAGGAGACGAGCTTTAGTACGTTGTCTTTCCCTGTGGGTGTCAGGTGATGGAGGGAGCGCATCGAGCTCACGGAGGACGGCGTAGTGAAAATTTGTGGTGTCTCGATGCCATGCTGCTGCTTCCTTGCCACATTGTATGAAGGCCTTTCTGATCGCAGGTTTGGCACATTTGAGCCACCAATGGAACGTGGATGTGTACTGCGGAAGGCGTCTTTCGCAAGACGCCCATGTAGTGGCAATACATTGTCGGCAGTGTGGATCATTAAGGAGGGAGGTATTAAGCTTCCAGTAACCTCTGCTGCGCCACACTGACTGAGGTGGCAGAGCCAGGGAGCAAATGACGGCGCAATGGTCCGAAAATGCAAGGGGCCATCGTTCAGTTTGGGCGACTTCATTGCCGAGGTGAGCAGAGACATAAAACCGGTCCAGTCTGCTCGCAGAATGTGCTGTATAATGGGTAAAACCGGGGGTATTGCCATGAATTTTCTCCCAAACGTCCACTAGATGAAAATCTTCGATTAAGGTGAGCAGCGCCGGGCATGGCGAATAACCAGGTACTTGGTCCTGCGGATGGAGAACACAGTTGAAATCGCCTCCCATGATAAGGCGATCATAGCGTCCAGAAAACAGGGGCGCCACGTCATGTCCGAAGAAAGTGGACCGCTGCCGACGGTTCGTGGAGCCAGACGGAGCGTAGATATTGATGACGCGCGTGTCGAAGATGGTAACAGCCATGCCTCTTCCACAGGGAAGGATTGTCGTGTCCGTGAGTGGGATTCCTTCGCGTATGTAGAAAGCCACTCCACGCCCTGATTGATCACATGTGGACGTGTATGAGTCGTAGCCGTAGACTGGTGGTAGTGTGGCAACGCGTACTTCCTGAAGAAGGGCGACGTCAACGTCAGAGGCCCGAAGCATGTCACATAGGAGTTGTAGCTTGGGTGCAGTGCCGATCATGTTGATGTTCAGTGTGGCAAACCGGTATGTTTGTTTCAGTGGTGGTGGACGCGCATCTACCATCACCAAGGGAAGTAAGAGGAAGGCACCGACAGGAAGTCCCGTCCCATCAGCTGCAATGCCTCGCTTTTGATGTTAACAGGCAGCCTCGTCCGGCGGAGGTAACTCATCCGGAGGAGGGGGCGTACCTTCCTCAATGTCGTCGGCCCATGCTCCTGTGCCGTGGGTCTGTCCAATGTCCATGGGAATTGCGTCGTGGCGAGAGAGATCTGGAGTTGTCGGCGGGGAGACAGGCGTCTCAACCGGCGCACCGATCGTTACATTGTGCGTGGCGACCTCCATAGTGGTCCCGTCCTGCGAAACGTCTTGTTCATCGTGAAAGTTGTCCGCCGACCTCTGCGTGGAAATGTCGGCTGCTTGGGTGTCGTCTACGTCGTCGCGGGGGGCAACGCTCGGAGAGCCCGTGGGTGAACGGCGACGCCGTTTGCGCCTACGTGGCGAGCGTTGTTTGCGCACGTGTTCCTCAGTGTCGGACGACGGCAAGGAGGAGCGTCGACCTGGTTCGAAGGCGTCGGTGGGTACAATGAAATTGTCGAACAGGTGTTGTGAAGATGTACTGGTCTCCTCAGCGTCCGGTGCAGGAGCCTGTTCGGCGGCAAGGTTGTCAGGTGGGACGTCTCTACCGTCCGTTGGTGACTGGGACGGTGGGACGTGCCGATCGGAAGGACCGGGCGACGGACTGGACGAAACGGTAGACGTGGCAAGAGCCGCTGCGTAAGTGACCGGTAGGGCGGTCATCGTGGGTGTGACGGACGCTTCCGACAACGGGAGCTGCGCGACACGTCGTTGAATGCATTCAGACCGTAGGTGACCTTCTTTCCCGCAACCGGAACAGGTCCGAGGTTGGCCGTCGTACATTATAATGGCACGGCAGCCTCCGATACGTAGATAGGAAGGCACGTGTTTCTGCAACTCGATGCGGACCTGTCTAACACCGTTTAAAACTGGATAGGTCTGAAATTGGACCCATCGCTCGGCAACATGTTCCAGAACGTTGCCATAGGGACGGAGCGCCTCGATGACGACGTCTGCAGGTAGTTCGAACGGCAGTTCGAAGATCCTTATCGTCCGTGTGCCGAGACCTGCGTGATCGACTGTAACGGGTCCGACGTTGCCGTCGGAATGACAGAAGCGCAGTCCACGTTTTGCCTCTTGAAGCACCTTGTCGCACGCCGCATCGTTGATCATTTTGACGTAGACGGTACTGCTAACTATGGACAAGTGGATACCAATTAGATCCGTTGGTGGTATCTTAACTTCATCGCGTATAAATCGTTCTACCTCCAGGGCCTTGGGTCGGGCGAAGTCGGAACAAAAGTTGAAACGTAATGTCTTCTTCCGATAGTTGTGCGCCATGGTGGTCTAGAAGGAAAACGGCACTTACAGCGGCCGAAGTAAACACAAACACACCGTGCGCGCCTCGCCCGCAGCGCTCTGGCGCGTGACCGCCTCGCAGCACTGCCGGCGGCAGACTGTGCCATCTGAGCTACCGAAGCACGACTCACGGCCGGTACTCACAGCTCTACTTCTGCCAGTATCTCGTCTCCTACCTTCCAAACTTTACCGAAGCTCTCCTGCGAACGTTGCAGAACTAGCGCTCCCGAAAGAAAGGTTATAGCGGAGACATGGCTTAGCCGCAGCCTGGGGGATGTTTCCAGTATGAGATTTTCACTCTGCAGCGGAGTGTGCGCTGATATGAAACTTCCTGGCAGATTAAAAGTGTGTGCCCGACCGAGACTCGAACTTGGGACGTTTGCCTTTCGCGGGCAAGTGCTCTACCATCTGGGCTACCGAAGCACGACTCACGGCCGGTACTCACAGCTCTACTTCTGCCAGTATCTCGTCTCCTACCTTCCAAACTTTACAGAAGCTCTCCTGCGAACCTTGCAGGACTAGCACTCCCGAAAGAAAGGATATAGCGGAGACATGGCTTAGCCGCAGCCTAGGCTATGTTTCCAGAATGAGATTTTCACTCTGCAGCGGAGTGTGCGCTGATATGAAACTTCCTGGCAGATTAAAACAATGTGCCCGACCGAGACTCGAACTCGGGACCTTTGCCTTTCGCGGGCAAGTGCTCTACCATCTGAGCTACCGAAGCACGACACACAGCAGGTACTCACAGCTCTACTTCTGCCAGTATCTCGTCTCCTACCTTCCAAACCTTCCAGAAGCTCTCCTGCGAACCTTGCAGGTTTGGAGGGTAGGAGACGAGATACTGGCAGAACTAGAGCTGTGAGTACCGGGCGTGAGTCGTGCTTCGGTAGCTCATATGGTAGAGCACTTGCCCGCGAAAGGCAAAGGTCTCGAGTTCGAGTCTCGGTCGGGCACACAGTTTTAATCTGCCAGGAAGTTTCATATCAGCGCACACTCCGCTGCAGAGTGAAAATCTCATTCTGGAAACATCCCCCAGGCTGCGGCTAAGCCTTGTCTCCGCTATATCCTTTCTTTCGGGAGTGCTAGTTCTGCAAGGTTCGCAGGAGAGCTTCTGTAAAGTTTGGAAGGTAGGAGACGAGATACTGGCAGAAGTAGAGCTGTGAGTACCGGGCGTGAGTCGTGCTTCGGTAGCTCAGATGGTAGAGCACTTGCCCGCGAAAGGCAAACGTCCCGAGTTCGAGTCTCGGTCGGGCACACACTTTTAATCTGCCAGGAAGTTTCATATCAGCGCACACTCCGCTGCAGAGTGAAAATCTCATTCTGAAAATAGCACTTGTTTGTATTTTCTGCGACCTATTAAGGCATTTTACTGCGTGACTCACAATATTTTCCTAGATAAACTGATGTTTTATGCAACTGATAGTATAGTCAAGCAATGAATAACTTCATATCTAACCAAAAGAAAATTGTAATCAGTCAAAAACTTCCGTCTAACACACAACAAGCAGAATTAGTTCTTTTTGCAGGTGACACTTGTGTTGTAATCAATTCTAGCGTACTTTAGCAGCAGAAATATGCTACTAAGGTATTTGTGTCCACATGGTCAATTACTGATGCAGTCATTGTAGTAACCCTTGTTGCACTATTGACCAATAGGGACATGCGAAAACTTTGAAGGATATTTATGAGAGTGCTGCTGGATTCATTTACGATATTAGTGTCTGTGAAATGCCCCATGTTACTCATTTCGACGGTTTGTTTTTCTTTGTGACATCTGGTATGTGATTGTTTCAGTACTTTTTCAACTGCTGGAGATACTCTTTAGGCAAGGACACCTGTTGTCTGGATTCATTCTAAGAAGGACTTACTTTTCCTACCTAGTTATTTTACCATATGTGGTACAAGATCCACACCCTATACTTTTATGAATCAGCTGTACCAATCTTCCCTACCGAGTCCTATTTAGGTGTAGGCCATGTATAGTGAAACCCCAACTGTTGATAGTCCCGACGGGCACCAGAGAAACAAAAGCAAAGTTTTCTGCCCTCAGAGCCATCCCTGACCCCACACTGATTCGCCTCACAGCTCCATCAAGTTCTGGTCGATCATGACGCCGGAACAGCTCAACAAAGAGTACGTTGGTGCCACGAGTCAGGGAAGCTATCTTGTCCAGGTCAGCACCTATGTCATATGCCCCATCCCTGTCCAAACTGTTTCCCGCCCCACCCACTATCACTACATGGTCCTCATTTGTTTAGTCCTTATATAGAGACCCTAGGTCCTCTATCACATGACTTAGCCCTGCATTTGGTTCGAAGATACTGGTGGCCTGCTACGTTGCCCCTAAACTTTCCTGTAACTGAAGGCCTACAGGTCTATCATGGTTACCACCTAGCAGCAGCACTTTCTTCTTCCTAACACTTTGTACATTCCTAGGCTTCATGGCCTCGGTTGAAGTGTGCTGGACATTTCCTGCTCCTCATCCTACCTGAGGCTCTTCTCCACTTAACTCTGGCAGTGGTAGATACCTGTTTTTGGTGTTGATGATAAAACTGTCAGATCGCGTTCTCTTTCTTCCTATCCTACCAGCTGCCAGTTCCCCATCACCCTCCTCCCCCCGATCTCCCTTGATCCATATCAGTTCCTTCCTTGCTTCTTCCAACTGTGCCTGAAGGGCACAGGTTTTCCTTTCCTTTTCCCCAATCAAAATGTTCCTACTGCATACTCTAGTCTCTTCTGTTCTCCCAACATTCTCCCCCCAGTGAAAATATTTCCTACGAAATTGGCAACAAATCCCTCTACTCACTACCTGTAACAGCTGCCACATTTCTCACTCATGGTCAGTTTCGAAAGAATAATTAAGTTTAAAGAAAGTTTTAAAATTGTCAAGGACGCAAGACTAGCTGTATGTAAACAAAAAACGACACGAAGGTTTTACGTGAGGTTGTTGTTGTTTTTGTAACGATTTAGAAATATAATGACAGAAGAATGAATTAATAATTACTTTGCTTTTAGAGAATTTACGTTATCAAGCGTGTTTGGTCAGGTTTTTAAACGCTTATAACTCGGAAAATTTAGGCCGACATCGCATCTATCTAACTAGTAAACAATACGAAATGTGTTAGTTAAATACGTTTTAGAAACGTTTAATTACACTTCTATTGCGACAATAGACACTGATGAAACTAGTAGCTGTCTCTTTAACGAATTTTGCACTATCAAGCAAACTTGAATAGAATTTTTTGTGTTTATGTCACTCAAAATTTCGGGTTATGTCGCAATTATCGGGACTTCAAATAACACGAAGTTTTTTCAAGAACGAGCTCTGCTGGGACGCTAATATTTAGTTGCGTGACAATAACGGACACAACAGCAAGTATATTTAAAAAAGAAAATTTTAATTTGACACTATTTCCTCTTAAACAAGTTCTTTTAGCGGACAAAGAAAATACTTGTGATCTCACTCGGCGACCATATTGAATGGAAATCAGAAAGGTGCTATTCACCTCAAGTTACGATTATTCATGTTATAAAACCCACCACCATACATTGATTGTGATAATACAATCAATACTTACAAGAGAGCCCACTGACTGCTGTTTTATTCTCTGAAAATGACGTAATTGGATGTTCAGCCCCCCTTTGCAGAGTGCACTATTTAGAGAATGCGTGGGAGGGTGTTTCAAGCGAATTCCTCTTCTATCCCATGGAGCTGACTGCATATATATAAACGAAACTCTCTCTCTTAACGTGGCGGCATTATAATGATTGTACAGTCTGTCTAAAAAAAAAGATTGTGTACGGAAGTATGCTTCTTTTGGAAAATCTCACTCAACTCCTACGTTCACGTTTCAGAATTCACAATCTTTTAAAGAAATTAGTACGACTTCTTTCCACAGATCTTGTACATTAAAAACGCGATTTGTGGTGGAACTATTACGTGCTCCTGTACCAGATGACCAGCTGCATATATCACTAATATTTGGGGGGATAAGTACTTTAACACCACTCAGAGAGAGGTATTATACGGGATTATTATTGTTCTTTGCGATTTAGAAGCTCTCAAGCAGGGAATGAAGGTGAGAAAACCCTCTCCTACCAAGAAATCCAATAGGATCTCGTTTTTTGTCTAACGCCCTCTCTAAACTGCACCGAGATGATCAGTGTTTTCTCCTGCTATTACAAAGTGGAAAAAACTATCCTGTTTTATAATTGTGTTCACTTTCTTAAACCTCTCATTAATATTATCATTTTGTTACACGAATAAATTAAGAGAGAGAAAATGTGTTTCATCCATCATTATCATGTTTTCACATACGCAATAACATCAACCACGTTCGTAGCCAAGTGGATAACATCACTCCCGTCAATGTGGAAGGACCTCGGTTCAATTGCTTGTACCTAGAAGTAGCTGAGGTAGGGATAGTAGGGATGTCTGGAAAGTGGAAGCCAAGTGGAAAACGAAAAATAGAAGCATCTTGTAAATTTCCAAAATCGCCTCTCCCACTGTAATGGGTTTACAGAAACTATGTTTAGTCTACTCATTTCAATGGCGACTAGATTCTTGTTAAAAATAACGCTTCTTTGGAAATTTGGCTTTGTGAGTTAATGCAGCTGCCCGAACTCGATCTTCCCACAATTTGTACAGCTCTGAAACTTCTGAAAGGATGACTTTTTGCGAGATGAATCTCTGCTTTCTGTATTCTGCAAATTGTGGAGCAGTAGTTCCCAGAATTTCCCCCCTCAGCATACACATTCTAATTTTGCAATGTTACTATAACACTATCAATCTAAAGTGAAAGACAATAGAATCTATTGAAGAGGCATGTACGATGGACGCCACTGTCTTGAGATAACTTCAAAGCGCGCGCACATTATCCTACGGGGTGACAGTTATTGAACTATATGAAAAAGGAAACGTAAATTAGTTGCAAACTACTGCGTGCACACAATTGATTCAACATGTAAACGTCACTACAGATATTAGGATTTAGGTTATGACATGTTCAATATGCCTGCCACCATTGGCGATTATGCGGCACAAACGAATAGCGAAATTATGCATGAGCCGCTGAAGTGTCGGAACATCGATGCTGCCGATGGTGTCCTGAATGACTGTTTTCAGCTCATCGATGGTTTGGGGTTATTACTGTACACCTGTAGTGTAGCCCCACAAAAAGGAGTCGCATGTGTTCAGATCCGGAGAATATGCCAGCCAATCGAGGCCCATGCCAGAATGAGGTCGACAAAGTGCTCCTCCAGGACACCACTCTCCTGCTTCGGTGAGGTCGAGCTCCGTGTTGAATGAACCATATATTGCCGAAATCAGTCACTTTGGATAATGGGGATGAAATCATCTTCCAAAACCTTCACGTACCGTTCGGTAGTCACTGTGCCATCAAGGAATATCGCTCCGATTATCTCGTGACTGGACACTGCACACCACACAGTCACCCGTTCAGAGTGAAGAGATTTCTCGATCGCGAAATGTGGATTCTCAGACAGTCCCCCAAATGCATCAGTTTTGTTTACTGACGACTCCATCGAAATGAAAGTGGGCTTTGTCGCCAAACCAAACCATGCACATGCGCATCCTAATTCCCATCATGCCCCGCGGCCAACCATGTCGTTAGTACGTCCTAACGCAAACTGTTCAGAGGTTATGACTACTTTATTTCATTTAGTTCAATAACTGTCACAATGTATCTCTCACAAGGATGCCAGCGAGCCTATTGTTGCTCAAAAGACACGCACTCTGCTGCATTGAATAATTATGCACTCATTGATGGTGATTCCCTCTCAGGATTTCGTATGGTAATATAAGCAATACTGATGTTTCAAAACTGGTTCGTCACGGTTATTTTTTTCTAACGCAAAACATATATTTTTCTAGAGAGAGCCTGGTGGTTTTACGAGTCAGGAGAAGGTGAGGTACCATAAGTCATGGTGAACCTGTGGAAGTAGGTTTCAACTCAGTTTTTCTTGTCGGAAGACAAATCTCATTTTTCTTAGGTTTATCTGTTTACTCTAACATGATGAGAAAGTGGCGTCTCTGGGAATGTGACTGCACAATCTCTGATTCAGCGTTCGAAATAAGAAATCTCTGCTGGCTCAGCGTGGAGGCGATGGTGTAGATCAGCTGGATGGTGAGGGGGGAGGGAGAGAGGAATGTGTGTGTGTGTGTGTGTGTGTGTGTGAGAGAGAGAGAGAGAGAGAGAGAGAGAGAGAGAGAGCAGAGTAGGATATTCGAGAAGAAATGTAAGTCTTTGTTTCTTTCTTCACGAAACTTTTTCTGCGTATGTGGTATGTCATTTTTATACACGTCTTTTGTATCTATTTTTCTTAACATTCAGTATAACAAATTCTGCGATCTGGTAAAGAACTGCGGAGATTCTGCGGTACGTAAGCTCTCAGTCGGCAAAGACATTTTCAGAAGAATATCACCCTACAACATTTTGCAGGCAGACGGGGGGTATAAAAAGCCCATCTTCCTTTCGCAGAAGTCAGTCCTGCCTTCTCTTTGAAGCTGTGCACATCTTTTTCGAGCTCCTGGAATACCTGAAAAAAAAATCTGCAAAAGAAGCAGTGGAGATTTTTCTGCACTGAAAAAGCAGTTGGGAGTCGGAAATTCGAGAGAAAATGAAATTATTCTTCTTCCTCTTCTTATTCACGCTATCACTCAAACAATTTGTTTATCATATGTATGGATACATATTTTTTTCTCATTTAATGTAACAATCTGCGGTCTTCCTGATCGAGCAGAGAAGAATCTGTGATCTGATGAAGCGCCTTCAGAAGAAGTGGAAGGAGTGGGAGAAGACCACTTGAACATTGTGGACCTCGTCGTCGTCGCTGTCAGGTTGAGAGCAAATAAAGTAGTACCTTATGGTGGGTGAGACATCTACAATGCCTGTTAATCAGTGATACTTGTCTGTAATGGATTTGTAAGGGGTGGATTTTAAAAACCGAATATGTACTGGTGTACTAGTTGATCTTGATGGATTCGAAGATCCTAAACAGTTTCTTGTCGCATTTCTCTCGCTTTTCACCAACAAAATGCTGGAACTAAACCAGTTTCTTAGGACTAATGTCGGGCGACGCCGTAAGTTCCTTTGCCAAAGACAGGTCACATTAGGGAAAGGTGTACGACCACATCGTCCTCTAATGACATCAGTGTGTTTTTCATCCAGTGTCTCAGAGCGCCTTTTGTAAAACTGGAATCTTTCCAAGTTTGCGACCCTGGTGAGTGTTCAAAGAAATAATGAAAATTTGCGTTAATGTTAATGTAAATAAAGGATTTTATGCGCGAATGCACAGAATATTACCAAAAGTAGCTGCAGGCAAAATATTCAGTCACATGTCGGTGATTATTGCTTCAAGTGGTCAATTTTCCTGGTTTGTACCCAGTAAATGGTGATTTGAGCCATGCATCTAGTCACCTCCATTATTCATACGCATGAATCTTAGCGAATATTTCATTTCCTTCTGAACTGAATCAGGTGGGAATATTTGAAAAAAAAGTGAATTTATCTGTTAATGATATGACATTCAGTACTCTGAGCACGAGAGGATGGGCATAGGAGGAGCAGAAGAGGAACACGAACATCATAAACGAGAGAAGCATCTGAGTCTCTTAATGCTGCCTCTCGCAAACACAGAAATTTACTATTTCTGCTACATTAAACATTTTTCGAGACTACTAGAAAGCAGTATCATTGCTTCTCATCTCTTACTTGTAGTACGCATGAGATGTTTATTCTACTTCTATCCTAAACAGAAGTTGGCACCGCATTTAGTTGATTGTTCAGAGTTCAAAGCAGTCAGAAGTATAGTGTCCCAAGCTCAGAAAAAGTTCGTTTAGTACGAGTTATGTAACAAACAACTAAAAATGCCGTTTGTCATTTATGTAGACATCGAATGCTTGCAGTAATCATGCGCTGCTAAAAAAATTCGTGCAGACTGGATGACGTGTTATAACAGCCAGCTACATCAGATTCCAGAGCGAATAAAAAGTTAATTTTTGCACAAAAAGCAGATGATTATTAGCGGCAAAAACGTAGAAACGTTTCAAAGAGCAGAAATTTGTCACGTCTGCCAAGAATACATCACGAAAACAGACGTGAAACTCAGAGATCACTGCCATTTCACAGCAAGATTTCGTGGTGCCGTACAAGATAGCGAAATATATTTTACACCTAATTTTACAGTGACTGTGAAACATCAGTCTAACGAATTAAGATGCACGTTTCATAATCATGGATGTTGTGACCCAGCTACCAACTACCAAATGGAAAGTCGGCATTACAACTTAGAAGATTTCTTCTGAATACAAGGTGAAACATAACAACGTAATCACTCGTGTCTAGGTCGGCAGCCAAAGTTTATCATTCGTCAACACTATCATAGTAACAGAGTCGCGACTGAGAGGGGACCTGCTCCGTATTCCAGGTGGCCCACTAGACGAATCCCCCTCCGGGCCCCGACGACGCGACGTAATCACGTGAATCTGCATCCTGATTGGTTCCGTCGATTCCAGCGGTATAACTGCTGCATATCTGGTGGCAGCCCTACTGTGAGCCGCGCTGCTGCCACTGGAGCGTTGGCACATGGTGCTCGAGAAGGCGGTGGCCGCTTCCTACGTACGGCGACCGCGCTGTATGAACGCACGGCACAACAATGAACACCTGCGAACGAGTGGAACACACATCTAAAATAAATCCTGGTCACGTTTCTGCAACTGCAGAGAATATGGAAAACTAAAAAATGTTCACGGTATTTATAGCTGTAGGATATCGTAGTGACATAAAATTTAGTTTTATAGTTTCCTTCAATTTTTGGCTCGCTCTTTGGAAAAATGCGTCTCATATTTTAAGCCCAAAGAAGTAAAAATATCAAGCGCGCTTTTCCCCGGCAGCGAGCAGCTTAATTCGGTCAATAAGAAAGGCTTCTTTTCCTACGAGCACGTAAGTGACTAATCCGTTTCGCCGGAACAACGGTTACTACCGTTTGAGGTCTTCAAAAGCTTTCTGAGCGCTGAACCATCGATCAAACAACAGGAGTATCAAAGAGCGTGCAATGTGTGGAACTCATTTTAATGCATGACGTAGGGAGATTACTTCGATTTATAATTAAAAAACAAGGTCTTCGTTCTGGCCGTTGTGTTTGAAAACTTGTTCACACTCTGTCATAAAACATACATACTACATCTTCATTGTTATGTGAGCTCAACTGTTTTGCATTCGGTAGGATGACGGTTCAAACCTGTGCCCGGCCATCCTGATTTAGGTTATCCGAGACTTCCCTCAGTCGCTTAAGGCAAATGCCGGGACAGTTCTTTCGAAAAGGCACGGCCTCTTTCCTTCTCCATCCTTTCCTTATCCGAGCTTGTGCTCCTTCTCTAATGATACCGTTGCCTACAAAAGGTAAGACACTAATCTCCTCCTCCTTCGCCGGCCGAAGTGGCCGAGCGCTTCTAGGCGCTTCAGTCTGGAACCGCACGACCGCTACGGTCGCAGGTTTGAATCCTGCCTCGGGCATGGATGTATGTGATGTCCTTAGGTTAGTTAGGTTTAAGTAGTTCTAAGTTCTAGGGGACTGATGACCTCAGGTGTTAAGTCCCATAGTGCTCAGAGCCATTTGAACGAATCCTCCTCTTCAACTAACTTGGCGTGGGACATGTTGCTGAAAACGACTAAAGAAAAATTGAAACTTATTATCGATTCTGAGAAACTGCAATATGTTGTGCGTGGTATGCGAGATGGTATTGCTCACTGCTCTTATAGACGTGCAGTTCCGAACAACAGGTACATGGCTGAATACGATGATAATAAGGATGAATCACATGTACCTCGATGTTAACATTCTGTAGAACTGGGCCATGATGGTGGTAAGTTCCTATGAGACCAAACTGTTGAGGTCATCGGTCCCTAGGCTTACATACTACTTATCCTAACTTAAAATAACTTACGCTAAGGACAACACACACACACATACACCCATGCCCGAGGGAGGACTCGAACCTCCGAGGGTTGCAGTCGCACGGACCGTGGGAAGGCGCCCTAGACCGCACGGCTCCCCCGCGCGGCACTGCGCTAAGATGCAACATCTACCACACCCTAATTTCGCATTGACACCTGCATGTGGTTAAGACGTTATGAGCGTATGCAGTGAACCAAACGTAAGGTGTATCTGAGAAATAGAGCTACACCACCTCGAACATTTACATAATCTCCAATCTGATCTACCTTTATTCGTGGAGGAAATTGTACCACAACGTAGCGTCAACAAACTGGGCAGTCTTAAGAAGCTTATCTCCACATTATGCACTCTAAGACAAAAAAAGACGCAATACAAAAGAATTATCCGAATGGGACGGAACTTTGTAGTCTTGATGTACATGTACAGACAAACAAATGATTACTATTTCAGAAAAAATTGGATGATGTATTCAAGAGAAAGAGCTTCATAACATGAGCAAATCAATAACAAGCTGTGGCCTTTATGCGATCAGTTATTCTGCTTCTCATCAATTGACGAAGTTGTTAGTTGTACTGCTGATGGATATCGCGCCAAATTCTGTCCAACTGGCGCGCTAGATCGTCGAAATCCCGATATGGGTGGATGGCCCTGACCATTATACTCCAAATATTCTCGGTGGGGACAGATCCGTTGAGCCCGCTGGCCGATGCAGGGTTTCGCAAGCACGAGAAATCCTCCCAGTGTGCGGGTGGGCATCATCTCGCTGAAATGTAAGCCCAGGAAGGCCTGTCATGATGGGCAAAAATGGGGCGTAGTATATCGTCGACGTACCCCTATGCTGTATGGGTGCTGCTCGATGACAACCAAAGGATTCCTGGTATCAAAAGAAATGGCACCATCCCAGACCATCCATCACTCGTGGTTGTCGGACCGTATGGCGAGCGACAGTGAAGTTGGTATCCCATCGCATGTCGTCGGTGGTAATCGAAGCCCAATACGAAGTGGTACTCACTACTGAAGACAATTCTACTCCAGCCAGTGAGAGACCAGGTCGAAGACGTGTCTGGGGATGCCCCAGGCAGCAACCTGGAGTGATGGTCTGGGATGCCATTTCATTTCATAGCAGACCCCTATGGTTATCACCCACGGAGTCCTTACAGCACAGCGGTATGTAGATGATATTCTACGCTCCGTAATGTTGCCCTTCATGGAAAGCTATCCTGGGCTTACATTTCAGTGCGATAATGCCAATCCGTTCACGGTGAAGGTTTCCACCAATTGTCTTCGTGCCTGCCAAACCTTGCCATGGGCAGCAAGGTCAGCGGATCCCTTCCCACTTGAGAACGTTCGGAGCGTTATGGGCAGGGTCCTCCACCCATCTCGGGATTTTGAAGATCTATCGTACAAATTGGACAGAATTTGGCACTTTATCCCTCAGAAGGACATCCAACAACTGTATCAATCAATGCCAAGCCGAATAAATGCTTGCATAAGTGATAGAGGTGGACGAACGCGTTATTGACTTGCTCAAGTTGTGAAGCTCTTTCTCTTGATTACATCATCCAATTTGTTTGAAATTGTAATAATTAGTCTGTCTGTGCATGTACATCAAATCTACCGATTTCCCTCCCATTCGGATGTTTCTTTCGTGGTGTGACGTTCTTATTTTTTCTCTTACAGTGCACAGGAATCCAAAGAACGATATCGAAAATAGTTTCTTCAAATTGTAGGATAATGCTGTTTTTGGCAAAACTATTCAGAATGTGCGGAAAATATACACGATCTTCACTCTGATGTACCTTTACGTCCAGAGAAAATTGCACCAGGAGTGTTGAGTTATGCAAGTGTGGGAGCCCCAGCAGTTTCATAAATTATTTGGCGGAAATGGTGAACAGTAATCAGCGCCTGTTTGCTGATGATGCTGTGACCTACGGGAAGGTGTCGTCGTTGGGTGACTACAGGGGGTTACATGATGGCTTAGAGAACATTTCTAGTTGATGTGATGAATGGAAGTTAGGTCTAAATGTATAAAAACGTAAGTTAATGCAGAGGAGTAAGAAAAACGAACCCATAATGTTCGAATACAGCGTTAGTAGTGCTCTGCTTGGCATGGTCACGTCGGTTAAATGTCTAGGTGCAACGCTGCAAAGTGATATGAGATGTAACGAGTATTTAAAGATTGTAGATAGGAAGCCGAATGGTCGTCATCGGTTTGTTGCGAGGATTTTAGGAAAGTGTGGTTCATCTGTAAAGGAGACCGCCTGTGGGACACTAATGCGACCCATTATTGATTACTGCTCGAGTGTTTGATATCCGCACCAGATCGGACTGAAGGAAGATACCGAATCTTTTGAGAGGTGCGCTGTCCGATTTCCTACCGGTAGGTTCGAACAATACCCAGATATTACAGAGATGCTTCGGGAACTCAAATGGGAATCCCTGGAGTGAATGCTATGTATTTTTCGAGGTAAGCTAATAAGAAAATCTAGAGAACTAGCATTCGAAGCTAATTCCAGAACTAGTATACTACCGCCAACATACGTTTCGCATTAGAAACATGAAGATATGAAATGAGAAATTAGGGTTCTTACGGAGGTATATAGACATTCGTTTTTGCTTCGCTAATGATTAATAGTGAGCTTACGCTCACAATAACATTTACAACACCCCACGTGCAAAAAAGAAGGAAAAGTGGATCTGATGAAAGATGAATTATCAGGAGAGATAAATTAGTAAATTTCAAACCTACACGGGGCTGGTGTAAAGAATGTCTACACTACTGGTAAATACAGTGTTTAAAAAGTTATGTAATTCCAGATCACACATAATATTCGTACAAAAATTAGATAATACGTAATATACAGATATTATCTAATTTTTGTACGCATGTTATGTATAATGTGGAACTGCATAACTTTCTTAAAGACTGTATTCACAAATGGTGTAGATATGGTTTACGCTAGCGCCGTCTAGGTTTGAAAATACTCACCAAACTCCTTACAACTAACTTTAAAAAGTACTTATTAATTTATATTATGGATTAAACTGATACAAGAGCATTTGTTAAGCTCACTACATGACGTTGACAAAATAAAATTTACGTTTGTACAGCCAAAATGTGGTATGTCATCAACACCACACATGAAATGCCATCTGACGATCTGTCTAGCTTTACGCTTTCGTAGTAAAGTTTCATAGTGTGCTCGTACATGTTATAACAATAAGTTGACGATATACCATGTGTCTACATTAGACAGATTCATTCTGCTTATTATTACCCATAACGTAGTTATATTTTAGATAAGTCTTTTATTAATTTCTCAAGGTGTACATAAGACTTTGTTTGTTATGACATGTTTCTCGTTGGTACACATTCCTTCTAGTATCCGTTTTTCTAGAACCTTCGGCATTGGAGTAACGCCGGAATGCATCAGGGATAAAAAATTAAAGAAGTAGCGCGGCTAAGACAAATAGAATTATTAAATAATAGATTCAAACTTGAGATCAATTTCACCTTTTTTCTGATTGAAAAATTTAGTGTACAATTGTAACATGATTTTATTGCAAATAAAGTAAATTGTAGATTGTAGGTTGAGATGAATAACAGATTTTTCCGATGGAAAAATTTATTGATCCATCGTAATTTGATTTTACTGCCAGTAATGTATATTATGAATTGTAAGTTGAAGTATCACCTTTCTAATGGAAAGTGGTGACAAATCTCAATTAGACTTTATTGCAAAGAAAGTAAAATATCTGTATCGTGTATAACAATATCTATAAAATCTATGCAATGTAAATACTTCGAAAAATGTAATGTTAATATTGTAAATAATGTCAATACATGAAAAATATTGTACGTAAAAAATTGTATGAAAAAAATTTATAATAAATTTCATATGTGACGTATTTTTCGTGTTTGAGTTTTCCTTCCCACTCCCTCTACAGCTGGTGTCACGTAAAATTAGACTGTGTCATCTGTCTCTCAGCTGGGCTGCGCCTTATAGAGATAGCCGGGACGTGCAGAGATATCTCCCTCTCTGCACAGGGCTTTCTCTCACCCCGTACCAAGAAGATTAGCTGCACTGACATTTGCATTCCATACGTGCCTGCAAGTGAGTGGCGAAAAAGCCTGAGAGAAAGTTGTACTGGTTTACTGGTTATACTTTTTCTTGAAAGTGGCACTAAAAGTCGAGATATTTTTTGAAATGTTATGAGAGATGCAATCACATTTGTGTTTATTGGATACAGTACTTTATGAATAAAGTACCGAGATGTGTTTGTGAGACCGAAGAAACGATTACTTTTGTATCAGACGTCACATGAGTGTGTGTAGAGGGGGGGGAGGGAGAGAGAGAGAGAGAGAGAGAGAGAGAGAGAGAGAGACAGAGAGAGAGAGAGAGAGGGAGGGAGGGAGGGAGGAAGGGAGAGAGAAACAGAGACAGAGAGAGAAAGAGGGTGATTATTTTGTATGGAAGATCACACTATTTGCTGTATTAAATATAGAGATATGTGTGTGTAGGTATATAATTAACATTTTTGACCTTGAAATCATTTCAATATTAAGCCAGAGGTATGTATGTAAGGTAAATAATGGATAACTTTGACACTGACATCTCTTTTAATATCACGTCAGAGGTAGATATCTTTATTTTAATAATGTAACATGTCATCATTTTATTGCCAGAAATAATACGTATTTCAGTAAAATAATGAATATCTTTGACCTTCAAATGGGTGTTATGTACATTTTTACTGCAAATCTGGCGCACCATTTAAATACTACGCTCTGATTGGTTGAACAGAGAAGCAGAGGAGAGGAAATGTACATCGGAAATAATGTAATTTTACACCATTTTTATACATCATTTAAATACAACACTCTGACTCGTTGGAGATGGAGAAGAAGGGGCATTAGGCATAAAACACAGTTGGTCTAATTCCATCGTCATGGCTTATCAATACAGCAGTATGACTGGCTGGTGATATGGTGGGGATGGTGAGGGAGCGAATGTTTTAAATTGTCCGTTAGCACAACTTGGATGTTTCTACCATCTTGGAGTTTTAATTTTTAATACTGCGTTATGATTGACTGGAGATATAGAGCCGAGGGAAGGTGAGGTTGGAAAGGGAAACGGCTTTGCACTGGTAAGGATTACGACATCACTGATGATATCACTGATGGGAGTGATGATGTCACTGGTAAGTATGATGACATCTCTGATTATACTGCGCTATGCTCTTGGGCGCTAGTTGCGTGGTAACGCTATTTGCAAGCAGAACTCCGAATGGGTAGACCGTTGTCTACCAATTGGATCACAAGGCATTTAGATTCAAGTTCGCTTGGCTCCGGCGTATGCAGATAAAGCTCTCCTATTTTTTCTGCCGTCCTTGCTACACTTGGAGCTGGAGACGCTATTTACATCGAACCTAACGCCTAAGGCATGTTATCTTGTGAGTGATTTGAGATGCGAATTTGTCAAATATAGCTTTCAGCAAGCTTAGTGACAATGCGCGGCATTGGCCCTTTCACACTCTGTTGCGCTTCGAAAGTTCTCTCACTAGCACATACTTCTTTAAAAGTAGTGAGCTCGCTTTGTTTGTTCATTCATGAGTCAAATTTTTAAAAAAATGGAATAATCGCTGGGCATTAAAATCGGATTCATAACAATATGCACACTTAGGTAACTAAAATCCGGCAGTAGGGAAAGCTTTCAATTTTGCGCATAAATAGATGAGGAAAACCACTACTGTAAGACTACACTATTGCCAATCTATCACTAGTAGCAGTAACTACTGTAAAACACTTAGGAGTAACCACATGGATCTACCTAAATTGGAACAGCCAAATAAAAAGTATTGTTAGAAGAGCAGACGCCAGGATAAGATTCAATGAAAAAAAATTTAAGGAAATATAATCCATCCACGAGAGAAGTGGTTTAAAAACATTTATTCGGCCAATCATTTATTGTTGCTCATAATTCTAGTAATCTTAGTAGGTTGGAATAATTGAAGAAATAGAGATGCTCCAAAGAAGAGTGGACGTTTCGACATTTGATCGCTTAATAAGCACGTATGCTTTACGGCAGTTCTCAGCAAATTCCAGTGGCGTTGTGTATCACGGAGAAGTTTACTGTTGAAATTATCGAGAGAGTTAGTTTCCAGAAGAGTAGAGCAACTTATTACTTCCTCCCACATACGTCTTGCGAAATGACCATGGAGAGAAATTCAGAGAATTAGAGATCTTACGGAGGTTTATGGACAGACGACCTTCCCACTCAGCATTCGCTAATGTAATGAGCAAATGGGGAAATTATAGTTGTACCACAGTTGCCCTCTGTTATACAGAGTAAGGCGTGGAATTAATTCTTTATTTTGAACTTGCCGTTCGGTTATCATTAAATTTTCTTTGAATGTTTCTGTTGAAGTCCATTCATTGTCAGCGATCAAGTCGCGTTGACTCGTGCGAGACAGTTTTCAGCACAAATAACGGCAGAGTTATGAATGATGATCTGGATGCTTGTACAGGAAACAGAAATGAGTTACTAACATTCCAGACAGAAACTGTCAGCCGATTTTCGGTCAAACATTTCGAGTGAATCTCGGTTATAGGAGTAACTGCAGTGATATTCGCTGTATGGCGCTGACACGTAATCGGATTGACCCACTTCGGTTATCTGTTGGCAGCTCTGTAGTAAACTTGTCCGTGGTTGTCTTAATTTCATCTGGGCAGACCGGGAGCTAAGTGGGTCCTGGGGACCACGGCTGACGTGGTCTACAGCGGTCCTAATGTCTGCGGACGTCTAAGGGCGAAACATTCGTTGCTATAGCAAAAACAGTAGGACTCCAACCCGTCTTTCGCAAACTGTGACAGCGGCCTCTGACATTCATCCGGAAATAAGGAGAGAGAAGTCTTCTCAGTGTGATACAGCAATACGAAATCTACAGTAACTAAAATGGTATTCAGATACGTTTTTATTCAAGTTATCTTGCTCGCACTAGATACAACTGCAAAGTTGACCGGTTTACCTGTGTCTTTTTATTTAACGTGATCAACATAATTTTAATGAAACGTATTTGACTAAAGTGAATTGCTAAGTTTCATGTAACATGAGCCCGTTAAAGTTACACACTTATCAGTCCACTCTGCACTGACATTGGGTCATTGAACAGTATTGGAGAATTTTAACTGCCTGTACAGTCACATAATTTGCTATCAAATGCACAGTTCGGCTTTAAAAGTGGTTTAACAACTAAAATGCTATATTCTCTATTCTCTGTGAGGTACTGGCAGGATTAAACAAAAGGTTGCGAACGCTAGGCATCTTTTTTATTTAACTAAGACGTTTGATTGTGTTGACCACAAAATATTGCTCCAGAAGTCGGACAATTATGGAATACTGGAGTAGTTCACAATTGATTCCCCTCTTACTTTAACAACAGACAGCAAAAGGTCAATACTCACAGTGCTGAGAATGGCTGTGATGTGGGGTCTGAGTGGGGCATGGTGAAATGGGAGTTGCCCCAGGGATAGGTGCTGCGGCCGCTCCTGTTCCTTATTTACACTCCTGGAAATGGAAAAAAGAACACATTGACACCGGTGTGTCAGACCCACCATACTTGCTCCGGACACTGCGAGAGGGCTGTACAAGCAATGATCACACGCACGGCACAGCGGACACACCAGGAACCGCGGTGTTGGCCGTCGAATGGCGCTAGCTGCGCAGCATTTGTGCACCGCCGCCGTCAGTGTCAGCCAGTTTGCCGTGGCATACGGAGCTCCATCGCAGTCTTTAACACTGGTAGCATTTCGCGACAGCGTGGACGTGAACCGTATGTGCAGTTGACGGACTTTGAGCGAGGGCGTATAGTGGGCATGCGGGAGGCCGGGTGGACGTACCGCCGAATTGCTCAACACGTGGGGCGTGAGGTCTCCACAGTACATCGATGTTGTCGCCAGTGGTCGGCGGAAGGTGCACGTGCCCGTCGACCTGGGACCGGACCGCAGCGACGCACGGATGCACGCCAAGACCGTAGGATCCTACGCAGTGCCGTAGGGGACCGCACCGCCACTTCCCAGCAAATTAGGGACACTGTTGCTCCTGGGGTATCGGCGAGGACCATTCGCAACCGTCTCCATGAAGCTGGGCTACGGTCCCGCACACCGTTAGGCCGTCTTCCGCTCACGCCCCAACATCGTGCAGCCCGCCTCCAGTGGTGTCGCGACAGGCGTGAATGGAGGGACGAATGGAGACGTGTCGTCTTCAGCGATGAGAGTCGCTTCTGCCTTGGTGCCAATGATGGTCGTATGCGTGTTTGGGGCCGTGCAGGTGAGCGCCACAATCAGGACTGCATACGACCGAGGCACACAGGGCCAACGCCCGGCATCATGGTGTGGGGAGCGATCTCCTACACTGGCCGTACACCACTGGTGATCGTCGAGGGGACACTGAATAGTGCACGGTACATCCAAACCGTCATCGAACCCATCGTTCTACCATTCCTAGACCGGCAAGGGAACTTGCTGTTCCAACAGGACAATGCACGTCCGCATGTATCCCGTGCCACCCAACGTGCTCTAGAAGGTGTAAGTCAACTACCCTGGCCAGCAAGATCTCCGGATCTGTCCCCCATTGAGCATGTTTGGGACTGAATGAAGCGTCGTCTCACGCGGTCTGCACGTCCAGCACGAACGCTGGTCCAACTGAGGCGCCAGGTGGAAATGGCATGGCAAGCCGTTCCACAGGACTACATCCAGCATCTCTACGATCGTCTCCATGGGAGAATAGCAGCCTGCATTGCTGCGAAAGGTGGATATACACTGTACTAGTGCCGACATTGTGCATGCTCTGTTGCCTGTGTCTATGTGCGTGTGGTTCTGTCAGTGCGATCATGTGATGTATCTGACCCCAGGAATGTGTCAATAAAGTTTCCCCTTCCTGGGACAATGAATTCACGGTGTTCTTATTTCAATTTCCAGGAGTGTATTTAAATGATATGCTCTCTAATATTATAGGTAATTCAAAAATATTTCTGTTTGCTAATAACACTATCTTGGCAGTCAAGGATGTTGTGTGCAACATTGGCTCTGTTTCAAATAGTGCAGTTCATGACATAACTTCATGGCTTGTAGAAAATAAACTAACGCTAAATCACAGTCGGACTCAGTTTTTACAGTTTCTAACAGACAATTCAAAAATATCCGACGTTTTAATCTCATAGAATGTTCAAATGATTGATGAAACTGAGCAATTTCAGTAAATTGTCGTGGAAAGCCCACGTCCATAATCTTTTTCAAAGACTTTTTGCTGCCATTACCATTCGAACGTTATCTGAAGTAAGTGATAGTTCGACACGAAAAGTAGTCTACTTTGCTCATTTTCATTCGCTTATGTCGTATGATATTATATTTTGGGTAACTCTTCCCATTCTTAAAGGATATTTTTGGCTCAGAAACGGGTAGTTCGGGCAGTAAGTGGTGTAAGTTCGCGTGCCTCCTGTCGACCTCTGTTCACTAGTCTGGGTATTCTGACATTGGCCTCTCAATGTATACAGGGTGAGGCATTCAAAAATATCTGCCGGAGTATTTGCCGAAATACGCATCAGATTAAAAAAAGTGGTAATAAACGTTGTTCGCCGCAGAGAGGGATATCCATTAACATAATGCTCGACACCCTGCACCACCCCCAGGGGCGGGAGGGGTGTGACTTTGAAATCTTAAATGGGAACCCCTATTTGTTATTGCAGATTTAGATTCTTCGTGAAAAAATATTTAACTTTTGTATGGAACATTTCTTTCGTTTCATGATAGACGGTGCTGTAAACAGGTGATAATTGTTGCAAAACGGCACTATCTCAAACAAATACACATCCGATTAAGACAATCGAGGTACTTTTTTGATAAATTTGTGACACCTCCTACAATCGAATGAAGCGCAGACCGTAATCATGCCCTCAGTTCGCGGTCAGACTGTGCATGTTACTTCAATGATTAGGACTGTAAAGATCTCGTCGGAATTGTTCCATGATGTTAACCATGCAGAGAGGGGCGATATCGTTGCCGCGTACTTTGAGGCTCATAAGCATGTTGAAGAAACTCATGAAAAGTATGCTACTCTGTTCCCCGATATGAATGTTCCGTCTGCAACAACGATTCGTAGTATTGTCCACCTGTTTACTAAAACGGGAAGTGTTAAACCTACAGAAAGAGCCCGGCCGCGGTCTGTGACAAACGTAAACTACACAGTGAATGTTTATCTCCGGTTGCTGCAAATTCAATTTCATTTCATTTCACAGATACTTTTCTCCAATGAATCAAATTTTACGAGTCGTGGTCAAGTGAATCGACATAATATACATTCTTGGTAGTGGAGAATCCCCACTGGGTAAGGCAAGTTGAACATCAATGCCAACGGAGAGTCAACATTTGGTGCGGTATTTTAGGTACACAGGTAATTGGCTCACACTACATAGAAGGTAATCTGACTGGTCACATACACAGCGACCTTGTGGATAATGTTTTACGCATGCTAGTGGACGATGTTCCTCTTCAAATGAGACTCGATATGTGGTTGCAACGCGATGGATACCCAGCGCATTATTTACGACTAGCTCGATAATTTTTGAATCGAAACCATCCGGGTCGTTGGATTGGACGAGGAGCTCCTCAAACGTGGCCCGCACGTTCACCCGATTTGACTCCTGTCGATGTTTTCCTGTGGTGATGGCTAAAAGAGAGTTGGATGTACCAACAACATCCGAAGATATGAGGCAGCGAATTCGCAATGAATGTGCAAACGTTAGTGCAGAGACATTAATACAAGTCGGATTGTCATTTAGATGCAGAGTCGCAATGTGCATTAGAAACACCGGACAACATTTGCTGCACTGAAACACTTGTGAGAGGGGAGGGGACCCACAGTAATCAAGCACCCCGAGACAGTGAGAGGCAAGGGGATTTACAGCAAACAAGCACCCCGAGATAGTGAGAAGCAACGGGACTCACCAAAATCAAGTACCCTTAAGGGAACAGATTACTACTACGTCCACATCGTTGTTCCTGGGCAACACTAAACCAGTCAAAGAATGCATTGCGGGAGGGTAGACAGTGTCACCTGATAGTATTTTTCCAAATATCAAACAATGTACTTTGATTTTCCTAATCGAATATGTATTTTTGTGAGATATTACCGTTCTGCAACAATTGTCACCCCATATGCAAATGTGCCGATGACAGCGCCATCTGTCACGAACCGAGAGAAATGTTTCATACTAAAGTTATATTTTTTCACGGAGAATCCAAATCTGGAATAAAAAGTAAGGGTTCCTAATTAAGATTTCCTAGTCAACCCCCTCCCACTCTAGGTGGTGGTGCAGGGAGTCGAGCGTTACGTTAATGGATGTCCCTCTTCGAGGTGAACAGTGTTTATGACCACTTTTTAAACCGATTTTTATTTCGCTAAATATCCCGACAATCAGTTTTAAATGCCTCGCCCTGTATATTCTTTACTGTCGTTTCTTGTTAACAATACAAGATCATTTCCAATAATTAGCAGCTTTCACTCAGTTAATACAAGGAGAAATACAGTCTGCAGGAGAAATACAGTCTTCCATGACTCTTGTGCAGAAAGGTGTGCAGTATACTGCTGGATTCATTTTCAGTAAGCTGCCACAAGAATTCAAAAATCTTAGCAGTCATCCACGCGCTTTCAAATCGAAACTGGAGTTTCCTCATGGGTTACTCCTATTCTGTAAAGGAGTTTCTTGAAAAATTAAGCTGATTCCTACATCATATTGTTGACTGCGTTTATATATACTTACGGCTAGTCTGTTTAGGGTTCATAAACATTTCATTTTATCTGTTATTACTTTTATGTTGTAATTTCATGTACTGACACGTTCAATGACCTTAGAGTTTTGTTCCTCAATTTGGTCCTACGGGACGAAACGCGTAAAAAAGAGAGTCAGGGCATGGTTCTATCCTTGCTTAGGTTTCGTTTCACAAATCACTCCAGAATATGAAAGCTCCTCCGCATGTTCATAGGTAACACGTGTGTTAAAATAACAATACTAATTTCTAAATAAAACATTCTAAAAGTCTCCTCTTATTAAATTACATTAAGTCAGCGAACTGTAAATTAGTACCGTACATAGAAACTACAAAAAGAAACGTTAAGACCCATCTTCAGAAATAGTAGAACATTTATTGTCTGGTCAACAGGGATAACTCGGCGGTAGCAAATCGTCCACACTCGTTTCTTCGATACTATGGTTTTATCAAGGTCCACTCAATACTGTGCTGGGATGCACAGAGAGGTCACAGAAATTCAGGAACACAATAACAACTTCAACACAGAAAAGTATTGAAATTACACAAATTGTGAGACTTAATGCTAAAAAAAGCGCCAACTCTTCCCCACTACAAACCCCATATCACACGTCGGCGTTACTTCGAATCTAACGCAGCGGTCTTATGACGTCACGAACCGCCCGTTCCGTGGATACTTAACAAGCAATTCGACTTGCTGAACTTATTTGAGGCTGTAAGTGCTCTCTGAGTCGTTAACATCTGCAGCATTGGAAGCCGAAACCTTGGGTAGAGAATAATCCCTGGATCACACTCTAATGTCAATAATACAAAAATGGCCAAATCTGTAAAAAATACTTCACAACCGCTTACGGTTTCGAAATATAAAGTATAGCGGAACGATTTAATTGATGAGAGAATGTTGATACACTTCATTAGTTAATAAAATAGCTGGCTGGATAGGCAACATACAGCACAAAGTAATCCACGCTACCCCAGTACTTCACACAGCTATACGGGTATGGGAAATGCCTTCAGTAAGAATTCTGTTTGCTGGCGAAACTGCCGTGCCTACGGGCTAGGGAAGAGGAGTGGATGCTATCTCAGTGGGCTGTCAGAATTCTGGCGTTGGGCTGATCCGAAACACACTGAGAGAGGTGTTGTAGGGAACCCTTAGGTAATCTAAACAAATATTGCTGCAGATTGTAAGCCAGCGCCCCCTTTCGGCCAACAACTGGGGAGACAAATCGGAAAACGGTGGATGCCGTGCAAGGTCGAGTTGTCAGAGCAAGTGTAAGATTATTGAGAAACGAAGGTCATCCCCAATTTTTTTAAATAGATGCGTGGTGATAAAATGTGGTTGTTACCCTTGTTTCATTATCCTTATAATACCGTGTGACTTCTGTGTTTGCTAGTAGATGGAATCTACAAAGTTATGGCCAGTAGTCATTGTCTAGTCAATGGTTGGCGAAGTCTTTGACTCGACCCATGAGTGAGATCTTCTTGAGTTCTTTGGACGACCACAAGGAAAGTGGTCATAGGGTGAAAAAAGCAGTGTTCGGTTGGAATCTGTTCCGGTGAAAACTTGAGACGGAGGAAAAAGACCTTGGTGGATTCGTGTGCGTCCGCAGCCCGTGGTCGTGCAGTAGCGTTCTCGCTTCCCATGCCCGGGTTCCCGGGTTCGATTCCCGGCGGGGTCAGGGATTTTCTCTGCCTCGTGATGACTGGGTATTGTGTGATGTCCTTAGGTTAGTTAGGTTTAAGTAGTCCTAGGGGACTGATGACCATAGATGTTAAGTCCCATAGTTCTCAGAGCCATTTCATTCGTGTGCGGTTTTCTTTCGGTGAAAAGCACTGCTTCAATTAACTTTTGCCGTCATTAATAACCGGTTAATTTATTTTCTTGGCTTTTCACCAGTTCTTCTTACTTATTACTTTGTATCTATTGTAACATTATATGGAATGGAGCTTTGCACATTCTGTTAACAGGTTTGCACGCACAGCCATGTGGGTGATTGCATCCATTCGATATTTGCCCATTCGTTCTTGTATGAGATCCAACTAGCCTCTTTCAATGGGAAATGAGAATAAATCACCAGTAAAAGAAACTATATTACAATATTTTAGATGTTATGCCAGTATAGTTTAAGACATTCTCTTGTCTGATGTGGCCAGTGACAACGTGAATTGGAAATCGCTTTCCTTTATATACTAGCCCCCGTGGTTACATTGTGTGCATGATAGGAAACTTGTAGAGGATCAATTTTATTGAAGTTTTACTTGGCGTTTTTCTGGGAGAGACTGAATTTTTCATATCGTTCATTGCATTGTAGCCGTCAGACTCACGTGCAGTTAATCCGATGTTATTTCGATTCCGGATTGGTGAGAGCACCATATATGAATCTGTGTAAATTAATCTCTGCCTTAATAGTTATGTTCTCAGATACATAGTTGCAGTTATTTCTCCCCATTACCCAGGACAATTTTAAGCCTATGCCAGGACCTGAGTATTCTAATAACTCCAACTGGCTGTGCAATCTTCTCACTGCTACACCCTGTGCAGCAGCAAGGTAAGCTTTTTTGTGATCATTTTCAGCTTCGTAAAGGTGGGAAGGTGATTTCGGTGACCATCTTCATTACAAGCCTTTATAAATAAGTCAGTAGTAGATTTAAGCTGAAGCCTGTTGGGCAACTAAAATTTATTAATGTGTCAAGATTTTTGGGCTTGTAGGTGAACTAGTGTGGGTGTTATTAACGCAGTTAGAAGGTCATATCTTTTTCCTGTTAATCATTTATTCAATTTCGACTAGATACAAACACTATAAAAATATTATTCGTACAAGGTTGTCGCTACAAGGAATGACATATCTCCTCCACTAAAGCTATAGTTCCTGTACTATATGTTTCCAGGATCTAATCAGTTGAAGTAAATCCTTTATTTATCGTCCACTTTATCTACCATAAGGCCACTTCAATTATTAAAACAGCTAGCAACAGTAATTTTTCGACCTGTGATAGTGCTTCGGATAGTTAAGATAACGGATGAATGAATGGGAAAATATATAAACAGGTGTCAAAAAATGGTTGGGAGTTCTTCTCATAAACTAAACAGAGATAATGAAACCAAAATTTTTGTGTCTCAGAATGAAAGCTTACAATCAGTGTATCTCATCAATTCATACTGATTTCAGTGGGACATGGTCTTGTAATGCAGAAACCAGACTGAAACTGTGGGTTACTCAGAGGGCAATGGGGAGGTGTATGTTGGAAAATATTAGGGGACGTAAGACAACAAACAGGTGACCAAGGGAACCGTTCTGAGTGGAGCATGTAATTATGACCAGTTTTATGGGGAATGCCGGACATTTGCCACGTCGGACATTTGCCATGCCGGACATTTGCCACACTTGCCCCTACACCAGGTAGGAATCCCTCAGGTAAGGGACGCCCTTCCTCGGACTACTTCTGTCCGCTTTCAAACCACCGTCTCCACATCTTACTCGATGCAACCAGTACGTTAGGGACTTCTTCGACATCTTGGCGAAATACAGAGATTCTTTTCCGAAATCGAAATATTTATAACTTTTGGGAAACGAAAGCAATACCGACGATTATGTCAGTATAAATATAGATTCCTCAGTCTGTTCGGTAGCTTCCTTTCACGCTTACTGATTGCGATAGAAACAGTCCATCGCCATGGGAGCAACAATAAAGGAACGATGTAAAGAGAATGCGAATGTACTCTAATCATTTCTTTTTGATCACTGCATTTGTGCCTACTTTAATTACTACAACTGCATGCCCAAAACACAACAAGGAAAGAAGGAATGTGTATGTGAATGTTTGAAAAGAAGAACGACATACTCTATATTAAATTTACTCTCTAAAATGCGATATCCCTTGTGGTGAAACGTTAGTTAATAAAGTGTAACGGGACAATGTTCAAAACATGACTGAAAATACTCGTACGTTCACTAAATAGAAATAAGAACATCTATGATTGACATGTCATCTAAAGTCGACGTACAATTTTAAATGTAAGAAATAAGCAAATGAAGTAATACAGAGTGCTATGCTTGTAACGTACGTTGTTGTTCTACATTGTTTAGCTCTGGTATTTACAGGGTCACAGAGAAAGCATCCCAAGTTTTCGAGCGAAAAGCCGTAATTGTAATGATCTGCACTACAACAGAAACAAGAAGCACAACTTAAGGAAAAACAATGTAATGTGTATTCCAGCTCACAAGCGACATTGAAGCAGATAGTTTCTGTGACTTAGTACGGGCAGAGGTTACATTCGAGAACCGGAATAAATTAATAACTGGCTCCCTTTACTGACCCTCCAGTATCTGATGAAACAGTTGCTGAACGGATCAAAGAAAACTTGAGTCTCATCACAAATAGGAACACTATTCTACAATTATAGTTTTCAGTGACTTCAATCTACCTTCCGTATGTTGACAAAAATACATTAGCAGACCCTATTGTACATAGAAAACAACTTCTGTAATTGTTCTAAATACTTTTTTAAAAATTGAACAATTAGTTCACGAGGCCATTCAAATTGTAAATGGTTACGAAACACACTTGACCTCTTAGCCACAAATAATCCTGAGCATCACGACGGATACAGGGATTAGTGAACACAGTCGTAACGAGGCTCAACTCCGTAACAAAGAAATTCACCAAAACTAAAAGCGAAATGTACCTATTTATAAAAGCAGCTAAAAATTCGGTTGACTTCTTTCTAAGGGACAGACTCCAATCCTTCCAAACAATGTAAGTGAAGACCATATGTGGCTTAAGTTCAAAGAAATACACTCCTAGAAATGTAAAAAAGAACACATTGACACCGGTGTGTCAGACCCACCACACTTGCTCCGGACACTGCGAGAGGGCTGTACAAGCAATGATCACTCGCACGGCACAGCGGACACACCAGGAACCGCGGTGTTGGCCGTCGAATGGCGCTAGCTGCGCAGCATTTGTGCACCGCCGCCGCCAGTGTCAGCCAGTTTGCCGTGGCATACGGAGCTCCATCGCAGTCTTTAACACTGGTAGCATGCCGCGACAGCGTGGACGTGAACCGTATGTGCAGTTGACGGACTTTGAGCGAGGGCGTATAGTGGGCATGCGGGAGGCCGGGTGGACGTACCGCCGAATTGCTCAACACGTGGGGCGTGAGGTCTCCACAGTACATCGATGTTGTCGCCAGTGGTCGGCGGAAGGTGCACGTGCCCGTCGACCTGGGACTGGACCGCAGCGACGCACGGATGCACGCCAAGACCGTAGGATCCTACGCAGTGCCGTAGGGGACCGCACCGCCACTTCCCAGCAAATTAGGGACACTGTTGCTCCTGGGGTATCGGCGAGGACCATTCGCAACCGTCTCCATGAAGCTGGGCTACGGTCCCGCACACCGTTAGGCCGTCTTCCGCTCACGCCCCAACATCGTGCAGCCCGCCTCCAGTGGTGTCGCGACAGGCGTGAATGGAGGGACGAATGGAGACGTGTCGTCTTCAGCGATGAGAGTCGCTTCTGCCTTGGTGCCAATGATGGTCGTATGCGTGTTTGGGGCCGTGCAGGTGAGCGCCACAATCAGGACTGCATACGACCGAGGCACACAGGGCCAACACCCGGCATCATGGTGTGGGGAGCGATCTCCTACACTGGCCGTACACCACTGGTGATCGTCGAGGGGACACTGAATAGTGCACGGTACATGCAAACCGTCATCGAACCCATCGTTCTACCATTCCTAGACCGGCAAGGGAACTTGCTGTTCCAACAGGACAATGCACGTCCGCATGTATCCCGTGCCACCCAACGTGCTCTAGAAGGTGTAAGTCAACTACCCTGGCCAGCAAGATCTCCGGATCTGTCCCCCATTGAGCATGTTTGGGACTGGATGAAGCGTCGTCTCACGCGGTCTGCACGTCCAGTACGAGCGCTGGTCCAACTGAGGCGCCAGGTGGAAATGGCATGGCAAGCCGTTCCACAGGACTACATCCAGCATCTCTACGATCGTCTCCATGGGAGAATAGCAGCCTGCATTGCTGCGAAAGGTGGATATACACAGTACTAGTGCCGACATTGTGCATGCTCTGTTGCCTGTGTCTATGTGCGTGTGGTTCTGTCAGTGTGATCATGTGATGTATCTGACCCCAGGAATAGGTCAATAAAGTTTCCCCTTCCTGGGACAATGAATTCACGGTGTTCTTATTTCAATTTCCAGGAGTGTAGTATCAACAGCATTCGAGAGATTCATATCGAATAAATTAATAAGAGACGGAACTGATCCCCCATGGTACACAAAGCACGACTGAAAGCTGCTGTAAGAGCGACGAAAAAGGCACGTATAATTTAGACGAACGCAAAATCTCCAATATTGGCGAAGTTTTACCGAGGCTCGAAATCTGGTGGGCATTTCAATGCGAGGTGCATTTAATAGTTTCCACAACGAAACTCTCTCTAGAAATGTGGCGGAAAATCCAAAGAGATTCTGGTCCTATGTTAAGTAACCCAGCGGAAAGGCTCAGTAAGTACCTTTACTGCGCGACGGTAATGTTAATGATGAAGTGGAGTTACTAAATGCACTTTTCCGAAATTCCTTCAGCGAAGAAGACGAAGTAAATATTCCAGAATTCGAAATGAGAACAGCTGCAAACATAATATAGAAGTAGAAACGCGTGGTGTTGCGAAGCAAATCAAATTACACTATCAAATAACTGATGTTGCAGAGGTGCTTGAACTGTCAGTGACAGAGGAAATCATCAAATATCTTTTCAAAAAGTCCCTAATGTATACGAAAAGTAGGTCTAATACGTTTCTGATGTTCTTCAATAACAATTAATTTTCAGTAGTATCTCTTTGCCTAGTTTCAGTTACTTTTACTGGCCTGTTTAAAGATAATCAACAATTTAGTAAGGAATTTTAATTTTTAAAGGACTATATCTAAATGTACTTAAATAGATTTACATCTACTGTAAATGTTTGCAGCTAAACTTAAATAAAAAAGTATTTGAGATGCGAAAATTGTCAACCTTAGGATCACATCAGTTTTGGGATGTCAATTTTAGGTTCAATTCAAAGGTTCAGTTCCCGTTTTCTTTTACAAAACTTATACTATCAGTTTAACAAAGCATGATATTTTACGTGATAGTTGCGACTCTGAAGCTTAAGAAAATAATTTTAGAACTCACAATTATTTAATAGTACGGCCATAATATTAGAAGGTAGAAAAAAGTTATCTTAACGTGACAACAATAGGAGCTCTTACTTAAAAAGGAAATTGCTATTGAAAAAAATTAGATTTAACTGTAAATTCTGGTTACAGGAGGATCATTTGAGTGATGTTTAATGTTGGCTTCGTTAATTCACTGCTTCTGGATTACGCGCTAGTAAACTTAGCTGGGACCAACTAGTTACATCGTTAAGCTATTTAGGGATACTTTTGTGAGGCTTGAAACACTCTTTAATTTTTACAATAAAGGCTGATTCCCATGACACTTTGCACAGGCTTTGGCCTGTCAAAATGATAAATGACCATTTACCATTTTGGCGTGTTTAAAATCAGCCTAAACAGGGTGAACTAATGTACACTCTATTTACAATTACAACTTAATATTAGCGCCGATAATGCTGCTTCAATGTTTTAGTAATTTTAACTCAGTAATCTGCGAGGTCTCAGTGGTGTTCATAGTTTTAATGCATTATTTTTAACGTATTTTAGTCCAGTTTCTGAACACGGGCAATGGCTTTCAAGCAAGGCCTAATGTTGCCAGTCTCTTCATAATTCTTTACGATTCTCTCTATCCTGTCGTCCAGCTTCACGTACTTCTTCTTCCTCTTCTTACCTTCAAGATTCATTTCCAATTTCATTTACATGCAGTTTGTGAGCTCTGCTTCCTTTTTCAAGGTGATTCTAGGGTGAGGGTTTCCAATAATCCTATGTATTTTGTTGGACCACCCTTCAACAGCATTCATCGCTCGGTGCCTTTTTCCATAGCAGTTCCACATTTCTAATGGGATATCTTCATTGTCTAGCCAGTTGTCCACAAAGTTGTCAAAAAATTCAGCATTCCGTTATCAGGAACTTCTGTATGAATCTCAATCCATCCATTGCTTACGTCCTCTGGTTTTACAAATGCCAGCGCAGCACACATGCTGACGTGAAGTCTTAAATCCTCGTGCGGGCGGTACTCCTCAGTTAGACCGAGAACTTGAATTCTCCTCCATAAACTCTTCTACATGTGGAAATAGCACCCATTTATTTCAATTGTGGGAAAAAACTTGACGAATGGCTGATATCGCAGCTGTCTCAAAATCGACGTTCACTTCTTTAGGACACCACTCAGGGATTGCCTGTTTTATCAGACGAAACAGACGAACATGTGCGTCTTTCTTCTTATTTGGGAGCAGTGCAAATACAATAGGAAGAATGTCTGTTTCTTTAATCAGGCCTCCTAAGTCTACGTGCATGGTGTAGATTTGTGCGAACTGCTTGCTGCACCTCTTAAATGTTCCATCCATAAAAAAATGGGAACACGTTTTTTAACTTTCTTTTCCCTTGTTTTCACTAAAAATCATTATTCTCTCCTCTAATCTATCGTCTTCTAGAAGAAAACCAGTGGCATCTCCCATTTTTAATAGATCTTCATGAAGATCAATTTCATAAGAGTTGGTAGGCTCTTGTTGGTTCCCCCGCGCTTGACTCGGTCGACGACTCATGGTTCTCTTCATAGATTCTGAATTCGGCATCACTGTAACAAAGTCATAACCTTTATTATGAAGATTTCCCATTTCATCCGCGTAAATCTCCGATAACTGTGTAGTTTCTTCTTGAGACCTTCTCTTCGCCCTTTCCACTTGCTTTCTCATTCCCAGAGCCACATCGTCAGGTGGTCCACAGAGATGTTCTGATACGTTCAATACTTCTCCGTTCTTCGAAAGCAGCTTTCCCTTGCAATGATCCGCTTTTCGGCGTAAGCACATCCACGTAACAACACCTTCTTTAGATTCCCTCTGTGTAAGATACGCGTAACCATTGTAATGAGCAGAAGGCGTGCCCTTGTTCGTTGTAATAACTTCCATACTGATGGTCACGTTAGGAACTTCGAAAGCAAACTGAGTGTAAGTACTTTTGTTGCGACCAGTGTGCGGGTTCGGTGACCGTCCACGGGCATTCCAGGGGTTGGGCGGCGGGTGAGGAGGAGGAGTAGGAGGAGGAGGCGGCAAGGGACCCGACACTTCGGAGCAGGTAAAGTCGTGGCAAATGTCCGGCGTGGCAAATGTCCGGTGTGGCAAATGTCCGGACACCTTTTATGGGACGTGGGCTGGTATATGGTTTCAGGAAATTTATTGATGGCTATCAAGAGAAACGACCCAGTGAAAAGTGAGAGAGACCTTTAATCTCTAAACAATAGCAGTTGATGATGGTGATGACGCTAACTTTGATCTGCAGTAGGACATAATCTGACATTTATAGCGCATGAAGGGAATCTAACATGAAACAGCACTGGAAATAAACACGTATAGGAGAAACGTTGATGATTCAGGATGAAAAGCGGCAGATGGCGGCAGCCAACAGCTCTACGTTCGCTGACAAAGCACAGAGACTGTTTCATAATCCAGGCGGCACACTGGCGGTCCCCACGGACTTTACTCCGGATTAGTTACATCGCGGCAGCTTTCCAATTAAGCAGCCACATGCTTTTCGCTGGAGACCGGACAGACCTACTAACGTTAATTTATTTCGCAGCCCTCGAGTTTCGAATTTTGGAACACTCTTTCTGTTCGAATCTGATGGTTTTACTACAGATTGTTCAGCTTCTCTCCCGACATCAGTTCTGATTTCAAAAGTGACGATCCTGTCTAACCGAGCTATCCGGTCACCTTGACCTGGATTTTCCGTGGTTTCCCCAAATCATTTCAGGCAACCACCAAGACGTTTCCTGTAATCCTTCAGTAATGCTACCTTGTGTTCCGTTCCTAATGACATCGTCTTTGACGGACTTTAAACCTTAATCCGTCATCCTTCTTAACCGAGCTCCAACTTTAATTACAAAATGGGTCTAATGAGAGGTATCATTTGAAGATCTTGTCACTGGGAAAGGGAGGAAGGAGCACAGGCCCGGATTAGACACAGATGGGCACGAACTGGGCAATATCGTCTCATAGGAATATTTCCAGTATTCAACTGCATCGACTTGTGAAACCACGGAAAACTTCAATCAGATTTATCGGACGGGTATTAGAACCCTGTTCCTCCGGAAAGTGAGTCGAATGTTTCACCACCCACTGCACCACTTTGCTCGGTACAGATAATCTGATAGGATGTCAACCCCATCAAGTATTCGTTATCAGGCGGTAGAAAGGATTTCCGTAGATTGACTTTCTACGCCAGTAGAAAAGAAAAAGGAGAGTGGGGGGTGGGGGAGGGGAGGGTGAACGCTCATCTGCTTTACTTTTGTTCTATTATTTAACATGTTATCGTATCAGAGGCCCCTTTGTCCACGGATGAAACAATTTATTAGACCAGAAAAGACTGTAACAGCGTGAGAAATTAGTAAGGCCTCTGTAGAAGCGTCTTCGAGTTCTAACTCTACCACCCATGTAAATACACACATTGTTGGGTGTTTTGGTTACGAATATGAAACCCTTCAGAAGAAACGGATCAATTCACTCACTGAATACAAGACAGGAAAACGATTTACTTTGAGATAAATCTTCCATAACCATTGTACGGGACGGATCCACAGGTTCCCCTTTACACTGGTGCCCAGCACGGATCCACAATCGTACTTATGTAGCAGTTTCTCTGATGTCAGTCGAAAAGTTTCCATACTTTACATTTCTTTTATTCTATGGGAGAGTTCCTCACGATGTTTATATCATTTCGAGGAGAAGTGCTGGTTATCTGTATGTACTACTGCAAATGTGTTGTTTCATTTTTTGGTTTACAAGCTTTTTATCAGCATTCTGTGAGTCTTGTAGTGACTTCCTCTATGATCGAATACCCTTGATTCAGATAGACCCACCGAACATGAGTTTAAGTACGTAACTGTACCTCTCAACGTAGAACTCGTCCCAATTTGCTTCTTCATCCTCCTTTATTCCAGAAAATTGAAGTAGATATCGCGCAGAAGGTTGTCGCAGTGGCTGCACAACAGTCCTAAGAGTGGTTTTATTCGAACCAATAACCATCCCTTCAAAACTGTTATGAGGGTATCTACAGATTACTGTGAATTACTACAATGATACGAATCGTCATTTTTGACTTACACAACATACTGAAAGAGTAGATAGTACAAATATTGTATGGCATTGTTGGCTGAATTGGCCCTTATGGATTCAGCTACATTCATCCTCAAAACAAAGTAGGAAAGTGGAGTACATGTGCGAAGGAAATCACATACAAGACGCTGGTGCCACCATTTGCGGAATATTGCTCCATTGTTTGGAGTCCTTATGGAGCAGACACTATAGTACATCGAAAGAATTCGAAGCCGAGTTTTTAGAATCGTAGCAGGCGAATACATTTCATTTTAAAGTGTGGCAGGGAAGTCCAGAAATCGTAAATGGGAATCTCCGGAAAAAAGGCAAGGTTGACCTAAAGAAAATCTATTGCGTAAATTTAGTGAACTGGTAGTAGGCGAAGAGTGCACCTACGTAGTTGGGTGGTCAGCGTGATTGACTGCTTTGCAGGGGTCTCAAGTTCGATTCCTGGACTGGAACAGAATGCAGTCAGCTTCGTCATGCCAGTTGAGGAGCTATTTGACAATGGGTAGCAGCTCCAGGTCACGGAAACTGACACAGCATGGGAGAGCGGTGATCTAACCACACGACACTCCATATCGCACCCTATGACGTCGCTGGCGTAGGATGAGACAGCGGTCGATCGGTACCGATGAGCTTACCAGGGTCGGTGGACGGAATTTACGGATTACAGGAAGACTGTGTGACCATTCTGATGTCATCTTAATATTTCTTGTATAGGGACCATGAGAATAAGAGAGATTAGGTCACACACATATACTCAGTTTTGCATTGTTTAATACGCGAAATAAATACGGCAGAAAATCGTTAATATTGACAGGAAGTACCCTCCGCTACATACTGTGCCGTGGCTTGCGGAAGATACAGAAAGGTGTAGGTGGACCAGTAGTTAACACTGTACTCGTATTCTTGAGAAATAGAGTTCATATCCCTGCACGGCTGCGTATTATGCGCGAGTTTCCTCAATCGCATAAGGCGATTTAAGGATTTTTTAAATGAAATTGTCGATGATATACGGTGCTTAATCTCTCTTGAATTTGTCATCAACGTGACATTAAACCCTAATCTTCCTTCCATCCCTCGTTATGACGGAAAAATTTTCTATTTTCGCATCCACTGTTTATTTTTCTGTACTAATTGCATGTGTTGCGTCTTCAGAGTAACTAGTTGTTATTGGTGTCGTTCAAGTTGTTGATAACTTGATGATGTTGAGAGGTAGAGCACCAAAGGCGGTGACGAGCTTAATACCTGCATCCTCTGGATGACTCAAAATTAAGAGTGTCAGATGCTACAGCAACCGCAGTCACCATCCACTCCCTTTTGACTTTCGCTAGCGCGTACCTTGCGCGGCTATGTTGGTTGGACTCTAACAGTAGGTGCTTTTATTATCTACGGTTACGGATTTCGCTGATGCGTTGCCCTCTGTAATATTATGCCTGAGCAAAATCTAAACAAACAAGTTAATAAATACTGTTGTGAGTTTGGTATGTTTACAGGATTCAACTTACTAGGATATGGTCCTATTCAACATATCGAAACGTGCCCTGAAATTTTTATACGAGAAAAATACAACTGTAGAAATATATTGTCAAAATTTAAGCTACTATGATGCACAGTAGGTATTTTCTTTAAATGTTGGAAGCTACCGAATTTGTAGCCCGCCAGACGGTTGGAGAAATGTACATCCGTACCCATTAGCGTGTCTCAGATATAAGGCAGATTTTTTGGCATAATCTACTGCGCGTACCCTCTACTTTTCTCTTTTTGACATTAGTAACTCACTCGAAATACTCAATGTTAGTGCTATTACGCTACGACAACAAGTGTCTGCTCAGTGCCAAAAATGTGACATCAAAACTTGTACTGAGTGAGTGCGGAAGAATTGTGAAACTTCATGTTTATTTGGCAACTGAAACATCAATGTGCCCAGATTGTTTTTATATACTGTTTAACATGTAAAGAACATTATTCTATAAATTTTCTTCTCAAAGTTTGCTTCCTGCAGTCGGGATAAATATTTCTATTTTCTTATACGCATCGTAACAAAAATTGCTTTTATTCATCAACCGTGATTAAACCATAAAAGTCTTGCACCGACTTAACCGCTCTGTCAGTTGTAGCGCTCACTGTCCTTCTTTCTGGCTTCTTGAAACGAAGCATTATTTGACCATATAGGAGGACATTCGAGGAGAATACTGTCATTAGTTTCAAGACGATCGAACAATAACTTTCTTATGAGTGAAATGAAGTCGCAGATGTTTTTCTCTGTAGTTAAAAAAGAAAACGTGAATTAATATAATTTTGATGCAAACAGAAAACTAAAGAAACAACTATATTTACTTATTTATCGTATCATACATTGGACAGCAAAGTTCTTCCTTCGATGCGATTTAACGTTTACCACTAGCTTATGAATTATCTGTTTTTAAATTTCCAACCGTTTTACTTTAGTTCCTAGATCCACATCATCATCAAACAGTTACAGGACAGAAACTTCATCAGTCAAATACCATAAATGCTGACTTATCTTCTGGAAAGCTGCTTTTGAGACTCTTTTATCAATTTTTTAGTGAGCCTTCATCCACTTCAGAAAGCAGTAATCTTGGTAGGGTGCATTTACCGGTAAATTACATTGCAGTCGTGGCTTGACACAAGATGTCATGATGAACAGACAAACTTCTAACAACACTGCCTTATCCTTGCTCGTACTTTTGAATTGAACTCAGAGTAATGATATTTTAGGGAGTAACTAGTCTCTCCTTCCACTGCACTTGGTGCATGCGGCATGGAGGTCAAATCTTAATTTTTCTCTGTTCATCTCCATCTAAATATATCACAGAAAGCTCTGACAACTCTCGATAGTCATTTTTGGCATGGTCAATTCATTTAGCAAAAACTCGAGCAGATCGTCAATTTTGGAACCCGTCAGGTGCAATGTAAGATTCTCTTTAAAGCACTGTATTTATCAGGCTCGACACTTCTTCAGTTAATTTCGAACTTTTTTTAGAGTGGAATAACAGAATTTGTTGTCACTTGTCTGATTTTCACTTCGAAATCGCTGTTTAAAACCAATTCATACATTGATTGGCGACAAGCAAAAATAAACAGATTTCTGCATTTTTTCTGGAAGCATACAGCACAATAATGGAACTGCATTTTATCTTCGAGATTTCAGTGCACAAACGCGTTCCAAACAGCCTTCGCCTGTTTGCATCCTGAAGAGCTTTCCAGCCTTGGAACAGCAATTTGTTCTTTATTTCCATGTGAAATAATTATCGGAGGACGTTCTTGTTTAGATTTCCTATTGCCTAAAGCATACAATAGTTTGCCATTCCAGTGAACAATCACAACATCTGGTACCTCGTTTCGAAAATTAACTTTTGTAGCTTCCGTTTGCTCTTCCCGTTTTTTCGTACGTATTCGCTGAATCGAGGCTTACTTATAGAAAATTGATCATTATTACGTCCAGGTTTCTAAGGGGTAGCTCCTAGAATAAATACTAAATATCTCGAACTTATCTAACACCTATCTAGCGCTGCTACTAATCGCGAAGTAATGAAATTTTTTCCCATCGTTGGTTTACTGATTCCAGGTCGTATGTTTTCGACCACAGTTAGGAAGTCTTTTTGTTACTGTACGTCATTTTCTTTAGAATGAGAAGATGAGCCGTTTCGTAATGATTCATAAAATGACGTCAGAGGAGTTGGCATGGAAAAATATTTAGCACTTCGCTTTTCTTCCTCAATAGTTCCGAGGCATAATGTTTCCCTTCAAACCAGTTTTTTCTTCGCTCTAGCTAAGGGACCAAGCCTACCTGCCTCTCTGGCTCTGTAAGAAAATTGTATCTTCATTTCTTTTAGTTAATTCCAGTACATCATCGTGTGAAATGTCAAACAAATAACCTAACTTGTTGATAATCTATTGTCGGCGCTGCTCAAACACTGTGACTTCCTCCAGCTTTGATACAGGTGTACTAGTTTCTTCACACAAATAGGCAAATATTTGTTAGGTATATGCGCCTTTTCCCGGAAAATAATACATTAGCGAATAGTAAGAATTTTCACATTCACTGACAGTTAAATTCACTTCACGGAAATTATAAAGTACAAGTGCCGGAACTTGTCCATTAGAGGGCAGTTTTGAACTTTTTATTTGATGTTTTACGGCATTTACTAAAAATATACACCTTTTAGAACTATCACGTAACCACAGCGACATGTTCACTGACTGCCAACAATACGTTTGCTAACGGTATTGCAAACACAATGATGCGGGAACGCGCATTCGCTTTACTTAGCAGGCATTGCTGACCTGACATCTTTCAATACGAGTCAGCACGGGTCGCCGAGATCTTACGCTTCCGAAGTTTAATTACAATCGCTTTCACATCGTATAAAGAAATTAAGAGTGTATGCGTCAAAAAACTACTTCGATTTTTAGAAAACAGCCTGCTGCGCATACACAACAGGGCAGGCGTACGTGCTTCATTGACAGCGCATCGGTAAACAATTAACACAACACCTCGCAATCGAAATTGTAATGCGAATTTCGATAATTGTTAGTAATGGAGATGAAATAAAGTAATATTCACTGTGTTTCTTCATAAATTCCTGCTAATACCATCTGCCTGTAAAGGTTCTAGAGTTTCATACAAATGCAGAATCCAATTCATGTTGTCAATGTTGAAAAGATGAAATATGAAGAATGTGGTATGCAGTCGAAATTACGTCCTTCTCCTGAAGACGTACGTAAGCGTTATTTGTTAGGCACTTTCTTGGACATTGATCCGAATGATTTCGACCTTTCGTTAGAAACTATGGAAGGTTTAATGGAAGTAGATAATAACTCTGACGATTCTGGGAACTGTTGTTCTAAGAATGATTGTACTTGTAACATGAGTCCGGAAGAAGAATACTTGCTAACCCAAAGAAAACATGTAGAGTAATACCTTTCAGTGTCCGCCCCCTGTAGCTGAGCGGTACCTTCTGTAATAAAAAAAACTGGGTGAACGGATCAACGAACAACCTGAACGGGTGTCATGAGACGTCCGCCACGAACATATACAATGAACAAAACAGAACAAAATGAGATAAAAAAAAGTGGTCAGCGTGACAGCATATCATTCGTAAAGACACGGGTTCAATTCCCGGCTGGGTCAGAGATTTTCTCCGTCCAGGGACTGGGTGTTGTGTTGTCATAATCATCACCATTTCATCCCCATGGACGCCCAAGTCGCCGAAGTGGCGTCAAATCGGAAGACTTGCACCAGGCGAACGGTCTACCCGAAGGCAGGCCCTAGTCACACGACATTTACATTTGTTTATAGCTTTCAGTGACAAAGAATATGTGATCAAATTTTGGTTAAACGAAGGGTGTAGAAACCAAGTAAATTTCAGCAGTGTGCAAATTCGGTTTTGTTTCGTAAAATCTGAACGTGAATTGTATGATGGAAGAAATACGAACATCAAGTCATAAATACGAACCAAAATAAAATTCGCCATAGTATGAAAGAAAAACTGTTTGGAAGATTTAAAATTGCTTGTGAGACATACTGTTCTGTTGATGAGGGACATCTACGACACGCGCTCTTCAGGTTGCAAGTTAGTTGAAAATTATTTGTTTCCAGGCTTCTTCTGCCTAATTAAGCAGATTCAAGAAATCATTCAGAATAGAAAGTCGCATAATTACGAAGGTTACTTCGATTAACGTGTAGAGGAGATGCCTTTAATAGGCAGTACTATAAAGAAATTCGTAGCTGACATGAAGGTGTAATTTACTGTTAATTCTCAGGGTATAAAGCCGATCAATCAAATTTCGTGGAAGAACTGCACGCAAATAGTGTGGTAAGGAGGGTGCTGGCACAATTTTGATATCAAATTGATATGCAATTTAATTAAACTGATCAGTTAATTGCTCCTAGACCACACCAATCGGCACAGGGGTCCCCGCACCCTCCCCCTTCCCCACTTCTCCCCCTCCCCCTCTCCCACCTACCCTATAGGCGGGAATTTCGAAATTTGGTGGGAATATTCTAATTTTTGGCGGGAAGTTCAAATTTTGGTGGGAATTTCGAATTTTGGTGGGAATTTCTTTGTCCCAGGGCTGTGCTAAAGTTCCATTCCACCCCCTCCCACAGAAACTGACGGGAATTTAAAAATGACAGTGCCCCTTCCTGGACTCGTACCCTGGTCCTTCTGGAAGGAAAGCACGGATGCACCCCCAATATACACTCCTGGAAATGGAAAAAAGAACACATTGACACCGGTGTGTCAGACCCACCATACTTGCTCCGGACACTGCGAGAGGGCTGTACAAGCAATGATCACACGCACGGCACAGCGGACACACCAGGAACCGCGGTGTTGGCCGTCGAATGGCGCTAGCTGCGCAGCATTTGTGCACCGCCGCCGTCAGTGTCAGCCAGTTTGCCGTGGCATACGGAGCTCCATCGCGGTCTTTAACACTGGTAGCATGCCGCGACAGCGTGGACGTGAACCGTATGTGCAGTTGACGGACTTTGAGCGAGGGCGTATAGTGGGCATGCGGGAGGCCGGGTGGACGTACCGCCGAATTGCTCAACACGTGGGGCGTGAGGTCTCCACAGTACATCGATGTTGTCGCCAGTGGTCGGCGGAAGGTGCACGTGTCCGTCGACCTGGGACCGGACCGCAGCGACGCACGGATGTACGCCAAGACCGTAGGATCCTACGCAGTGCCGTAGGGGACCGCACCGCCACTTCCCAGCAAATTAGGGACACTGTTGCTCCTGGGGTATCGGCGAGGACCATTCGCAACCGTCTCCATGAAGCTGGGCTACGGTCCCGCACACCGTTAGGCCGTCTTCCGCTCACGCCCCAACATCGTGCAGCCCGCCTCCAGTGGTGTCGCGACAGGCGTGAATGGAGGGACGAATGGAGACGTGTCGTCTTCAGCGATGAGAGTCGCTTCTGCCTTGGTGCCAATGATGGTCGTATGCGTGTTTGGCGCCATGCAGGTGAGCGCCACAATCAGGACTGCATACGACCGAGGCACACAGGGCCAACACCCGGCATCATGGTGTGGGGAGCGATCTCCTACACTGGCCGTACACCACTGGTGATCGTCGAGGGGACACTGAATAGTGCACGGTACATCCAAACCGTCATCGAACCCATCGTTCTACCATTCCTAGACCGGCAAGGGAACTTGCTGTTCCAACAGGACAATGCACGTCCGCATGTATCCCGTGCCACCCAACGTGCTCTAGAAGGTGTAAGTCAACTACCCTGGCCAGCAAGATCTCCGGATCTGTCCCCCATTGAGCATGTTTGGGACTGGATGAAGCGTCGTCTCACGCGGTCTGCACGTCCAGCACGAACGCTGGTCCAACTGAGGCGCCAGGTGGAAATGGCATGGCAAGCCGTTCCACAGGACTACATCCAGCATCTCTACGATCGTCTCCATGGGAGAATAGCAGCCTGCATTGCTGCGAAAGGTGGATATACACTGTACTAGTGCCGACATTGTGCATGCTCTGTTGCCTGTGTCTATGTGCGTGTGGTTCTGTCAGTGTGATCATGTGATGTATCTGACCCCAGGAATGTGTCAATAAAGTTTCCCCTTCCTGGGACAATGCATTCACGGTGTTCTTGTTTCAATTTCCAGGAGTGTAGTTATACCACCAGAGGGGCTTGAAATTGACAGTAGCCAATAGGAACACAGCAGCCGATAACATAGGGGACGTAAGGTGGGCCCAGCAGCTCTGCAGCCTCAGTTACAGTCAGTTAGCCAGCATGAAACGCCAGCTGAGATCGTCCAGCGCCGTCCAGCCACAGACGCTACAGAATGGGAAGAAGTCGCGGAAGAGTAAGTACCCCTTGCTTAATTTCTGTGTTTACTGTCGTGTGAAGAAGATGAGTCTTTGAGCTTATGTCATCGCTTGTAACGATTTTTCTTCTTTGGTCACCAGTGGAGGCGACGTCCTCCAGCCTGCTTGGGTCCCCAGCCCGTCGGGACCCACAGCAGTGGCAGCATCCTGGGATCCTGTAGAGCATCTGGTCGGCTTGGTGGAGCACTACAGTCAGCTGCTATTGTCGGTTGAAGACACATATCCAGCCCCTGACTCGCTGAAGCGCACTGAGGGTCCGAGTCAGCATGACATACGTCGGTACTGGACCCCATCATAAGCGCCATCGCAGAATATTCAATTGCAGAGTATATATGTATGAGCAGTGTGCATGTAGACGACTTCGAAAAGTGGGTAAATATGGTGCCTACGAAAACTAATGTACTGCCAATGAGTATGAGAGAAATACATGCTGAATTCTACACTCCTGGAAATTGAAATAAGAACACCGTGAAATCATTGTCCCAGGAAGGGGAAACTTTATTGACACATTCCTGGGGTCAGATACATCACATGATCACACTGACAGAACCACACGCACATAGACACAGGCAACAGAGCATGCACAATGTCGGCACTAGTACAGTGTATGTCCACCTTTCGCAGCAATGCAGGCTGCTATTCTCCCATGGAGACGATCGTAGAGATGCTGGATGTAGTCCTGTGGAACGGCTTGCCATGCCTTTCCACCTGGCGCCTCAGTTGGACCAGCGTTCGTGCTGGACGTGCAGACCGCGTGAGACGACGCTTCATCCAGTCCCAAACATGCTCAATGGGGGACAGATCCGGAGATCTTGCTGGCCAGGGTAGTTGACTTACACCTTCTAGAGCACGTTGGGTGGCACGGGATACATGCGGACGTGCATTGTCCTGTTGGAACAGCAAGTTCCCTTGCCGGTCTAGGAATGGTAGAACGATGGGTTCGATGACGGTTTGCATGTACCGTGCACTATTCAGTGTCCCCTCGACGATCACCAGTGGTGTACGGCCAGTGTAGGAGATCGCTCCCCACACCATGATGCCGGGTGTTGGCCCTGTGTGCCTCGGTCGTATGCAGTCCTGATTGTGGCGCTCACCTGCACGGCGCCAAACACGCATACGACCATCATTGGCACCAAGGCAGAAGCGACTCTCATCGCTGAAGACGACACGTCTCCATTCGTCCCTCCATTCACGCCTGTCGCGACACCACTGGAGGCGGGCTGCACGATGTTGGGGCGTGAGCGGAAGACGGCCTAACGGTGTGCGGGACCGTAGCCCAGCTTCATGGAGACGGTTGCGAATGGTCCTCGCTGATACCCTAGGAGCAACAGTGTCCCTAATTTGCTGGGAAGTGGCGGTGCGGTCCCCTACGGCACTGCGTAGGATCCTACGGTCTTGGCGTGCATCCGTGCGTCGCTGCGGTTCGGTCCCAGGTCGACGGGCACGTGCACCTTCCGCCGACCACTGGCGACAACATCGATGTACTGTGGAGACCTCACGCCCCACGTGTTGAGCAATTCGGCGGTACGTCCACCCGGCCTCCCGCATGCCCACTATACGCCCTCGCTCAAAGTCCGTCAACTGCACATACGGTTCACGTCCACGCTGTCGCGGCATGCTACCAGTGTTAAAGACTGCGATGGAGCTCCGTATGCCACGGCAAACTGGCTGACACTGACGGCGGCGGTGCACAAATGCTGCGCAGCTAGCGCCATTCGACGGCCAACACCGCGGTTCCTGGTGTGTCCGCTGTGCCGTGCGTGTGATCATTGCTTGTACAGCCCTCTCGCAGTGTCCGGAGCAAGTATGGTGGGTCTGACACACCGGTGTCAATGTGTTCTTTTTTCCATTTCCAGGAGTGTATATTTACAACAAGGTTTTTTTTTAAATTCTGTATTGGTGTTAAGATAAACAAAGAACATGTTCATGTAGTGCATCCTGCGTATGATTACGGAATAAAAATGTATATAAACATGTATGTGTTCTTATTTGTTACTTCTCATTATACTGCAAGTTCTAAAGCTGTTGCCACCAGTATTTTCATTGCAAACATGCAACCGCAGAAAATTATTTCATTTAACTAAATTCTATGTAGAAGCCCATCGTACGCCAGTACCTGACTTAGCCGGTAATATGGCATTATTTTCCGTAAAAACGCACTGCAGGCCAGAACCTGACAAAGTAGGATCATGGCAGGGTGGTTCAGGTATCAAGAATTTGTCGTAAGCGGCTGGAGTTGTGACATTGTGCAAGAAGACCGGAGGTGTACTCCTTCCCGAAAACATACGTGCAATAATTGTGGGTCCATCCAACAGTGGCAAGACTAATGTTCTCATCGTCTTCATTGAGCATGTGTGTGTATTTTCAAAAACAAACAAATGGTTCAAATGGCTCTAAGCACTATGGGACTTAACATCTGTGGTCATCAATCACCTAGACTTAGAACTACTTAAACCTAACTAACCTAAGGACATCACACACATCCGTGCCCGAGGCAGGATTCGAACCTGCGATCGTAGCAGCCGCGCGGCGCCGGACTGAAGCGCCTAGAACCGCTCGACCACAGCGGCTGTCCCGGAAAGTAAGAGAGCGATAATGAGAAACTTCTTATTAATTCATAAACCAAAAATGCTCAAAGGCGACAGACTATGCCTAACTGTCAGAATAACAGACTATGTATATCGAGATCAGGAACCACGTTGCGGTAATAAATAATACGATGTGCATGAATACTGTTTCATAATACTGACGTAAGAGACACATATTCAAAGTAATACACAGTAATTTACACACGAAACAACAAAGTATTCAACTTACACAGTTAAATATACAATACGATCACAGTTTCTTGGCAGCGTTTGGGAGCAATTACGTACGTCTTGTCCGTACTTTGGGGCGTGTAGAAAATTTTGTGGTCTTAACACATGTCTATAACTATATGAATATCATTGTTTAATTAATCGATTCATGTGTGTGTAATACAGTAAGTAGCATGAAAATAACCGAAGTTACAACTAACGTTTTGTTAAAAAGTCAGAGAGCAATTGGAACTCATGCAAAGAGGAAGTAGTGTAGTCTCTAAGAAAGCTGTGGAATCGTAGCTCTTAGAAGCGAGACCGCTGCTGGTCAGACACTGATTGTTGGCCCCCAGCCACCGAATTAGTCACCAGCAGACACTGAAAAAGAGAAGGAGGTCCGTAGACATGAGAGAAACGAGTCGTAAAGAGACAGCCGTTAGTCTCTGATGACACTGCGGAAAGCGTGGCTCATTGCCAACTTCACCACTGAACACTTTTTCTGCCACATCTTGCCCTGTAATTGCTCTAGTAAGATTAAATGGGTAGGCGACGGGTCAAAACACTCGATGAAAGCTTCAGATATAGCGAACTCTCCACACGAAGGTTCCTCCTCTCAGCGACTCGCTTTTTATTCCACATGTGCAGGGTCTGAAGTGATCACCCTCTCCTTTTTCGATGCTTTACGTTAAGCTGCAGTCTGCATCGCAATTCCAATCAGCTCAGCAAGTTATCACATACTCTGAACTAGTCACCAACAGAAAGGAAACATTGCGTTGACGAGCCAAACCATTTAAGACCACTGTGGGCACTTGACGCAGTAAGGGAAGTGCATGAGTGGAGTAGAGACGACTGAGAAATCATTTTAGCGATGTTAAGGCCCGCTAATGGGGAAATCCACTGACATAACCGACTTTGCCGAAGATTAAATTCTTATGGCCCAGCGCCTTTGAACTAGCATCTCAGAAACGGCGTAGCTAGTCGGCTGTTCGTCTATAGCTACCTATTATCCTGGGCACTTTTAATGATTTTGACTCCTCGTGAAGGGATAAGTGCGGCTAAGTACCGTACCCATGAGGTCACACTTGCGGATTTCCTAGACGCGAGGTCGGGACAACGACGTCAGGATCCAAGATGGCGGAATCCAAAACACAACAGTGGGGTTAAATTAAAAATGTCGAAGACGGTGGAACTAGCCTAGTTGTCCGGAGTTCAAAATGGCATTTCACTGGCCATTAAATGGAAGCAGCCAACTGCAGTTCAGTATATTACCAGCCATTAAAACGCAACAGCCAACCAGTATCTAGCCCCAGAGCCACAAGCTTGGTCATGTTCACAAGAATCCAAATGATCAGAGTTGCATAGACTGGTGCATTGTTCAACAGGAACTGAAAACCCCATATTGCACTACTGGCCATTAAAATTGCTATACCAAGAAGAAATGCAGATGATAAACGGGTATTCATTGGACAAATATATTATACTAGAACTGACATGTGATTACCTTTCCACGCAATTTGGGTGCATAGATCCTGAGAAATCAGTACCCAGAACAACCACCTCTGGCCGTAATAACGGCCTTGATACGCCTGGGCATTGAGCCAAACAGAGTTTGGATGGCGAGTACATGTACAGCTGCCCATGCAGCTTCAACACGATACCACAATTCGTCAAGAGTAGTAACTGGCGTATTGTGACGAGCCAGTTGCTCAGCCACCATTGGCCAGACGTTTTCAGTTGGTGAGAGATCTGGAGAATGTGCTGACGAGGGCAGCAGCCGAACATTTTCTGTGTCCAGAAAGCCCCGTACAGGACCTGCAAGATGCAGTCGAGCGTTACTCTGCTGAAATGTAGGGTTTCGCAGGTATCGAATGAAGGGTAGAGCTACGGGTCGTAACACATCTGAAATGTAACGTCCACTGTTCAAAGTGCCGTCAATGCGAACAAGAGGTGACCGAGACGTGTGACCAGTGGCACTCCATACCATAACGCCGGGTGATACGCCAGTATGGCGATGACGAAAATACGCTTCCAATGTGCGTTCACTGCGATGCCGCCAAACACGGATGCGACCATCTTGACGCCGTAAACAGAAACTGGATTCATGCGAAAAAATGACGTTTTGTCATTCGTACACCCAGGTTCGTCGTCGAGTACATCATCGCAGGCGCTCCTGTCTGTGATGCAGCGTCAAGGGTAACTGCAGCCATGGTCTCCGAGCTGATAGTCCATGCTGCTGCAAATGTCGTCGAACTGCTGTTCGTGCAGACGATTGTTGTCTTGCAAACGTCCCCATCTGTTGACTCAGGGGTCGAGACGTGGCTGCACGATCTGTTACAGCAATGCGGATAAGATGCCTGTCATCTCGACTGCTACTGATACGAGGTCGTTGGGATCCAGCACGGCGTTCTGTATTTCCCTCCTGAACCCACCGATTCCATATTCTGCTAACAGTCATTGGATCTCGACCAACGCGAGCGGCAATGTCGTGATATGATAAACCGCACTCGCGATAGGCTACAGTCTGACCTTTATCAAAGTCGGAAACGTGATGGTACGCATTTCTCCTCCTTACATGAGGCATCACAACAACGTTTCACCAGGCCACGCCGATCAACTGCTGTTTGTGTATGAGAAATCGGTATGAGAAATTGGTTCCTCATGTCAGCACGTTGTAGGTGTCGCCACCGGCGCCAACCTTGTGTGAATGCTCTGAAAAGCTAATCATTTGCATAGCACAACATCTTCTGCCTGTCGGTTAAATTTCGCGTCTGTAGCACGTCGTCTTCGTGGTGTAGCAATTTTAATGGCCAGTAGTGTATCTATCAAAGATACAGAATGATACTGACAATGCTGGTGTGACTTACACTATTTCCACACCTGTATTATTTGTCACGAATATGTAAGCCTCATACTCACACACACACTCACACACACATTAATTATTCAGTTGTTCATAAATGATTGCCTTATACCTCACTAAAAATATTTATGTTAAATACACCTAAAATGTTAGCTCAACAGTTAATTTCATCTCCGTTTTATACTTCACAAGAAAGATGTTTATATCGTTATTCTGCCTTATCAGTAAATTTTATCTCTCTCTCACACAAATGTATCAGTGATTAGCTTAAGTTCTGAAGTCAGAACTATAGTCCTGTGAAACTCTCTGGATGTGAAAACTTAAACCTATCTTGAAATCTAATTGTGATTCGTCCACACCTTTAAAATTCAAGCTATAAATTAAATATGCACGATTTTAATGGATAACGCGATTTTTAATGCCTCTATCATAAATCATAAAGTGGGAGTTTCCACAAAATAAATACTTCAATATGAGTGGAAGGTGTCTAACAGAAACTGTCTTTCATTCAACACAATAATATATTCTGTGAAGATATGGTTAATCTGAACATATCATGAAAGATATGTATGACTGTAAACCAGCTGGCAAATTGGGAAGCTCATACACTCAGAACAGCACGATGGACATGAGACAGGTGATTGTACAAAATTCCGCAACTGCGGACCAAGAATGCTGTATCACGCTAGTGCTTCCTGTTTATGCTCAACGTAAGTTATTTACTGATGGCCTCGGTTACCACTGCCGTTGAGTGACTGGCTCACCTACTGCGGACGAGGGTGCTTTGCTGTTGCCGCAGCTCCGACCCAAGCCGTCTGGTAAGATGCACTCTCTGCGAAATGTTCCCACGAACTCTTCCAATGTACAGTTCTTCATGGCTTCACACACACTCCTTTGTTTCACTTAACTCCAGGCCTAACCACTAACTGCAATCATTTTAGATGATTTTTATGCCCTATTATATTTTCCCGCCAACAGTGCCTGACAACCAATGGTAAAAAAAATACAAAAGACAATTGCAAGGTTTCTTCCAGCACAAGATCCCAAAACAATGCATCGCAATAAAACTACATTCAAATAACAAAACATACTTCCACCTGCAAGCAACGGCTGTCTCAACTCTATCTCTGTGCTGTCACTGACTATTTTACGAATGGCGCATCCTCATTACCAGGAAGTAGCCACGCATGAGAGGTTCTCTTAAACTGGAGGGCAGCTCTCAAGGCTAAGCCATTATTTTTTGCAGGTCATCTACATCTACATCTACATTTATACGCCGAAAGCCACCCAACGGTGTGTGGCGGAGGAAACTTTACGTACCACTGCCATTACCTCCCTTTCCTGTTCCAGTCGCGTATGACTGTCTGAAAGCCTCCGTGCGCGCTCGAATCTCTCTAATTTTACATTCGTGATCTCCTCTGGATGTATAAGTAGGGGGAAGCAATATATTCGATACCTCATCCAGAAGCGCACCCACTCGAAACCTGGCGAGCAAGCTACACCGCGATGCAGAGCGCCTCTCTTGCAGAGTCTCATGTTTCTTTTGAAAAGCATCTGGCGGTTAACTCGAAAAAGTTCTCCGCAACACATATGAAAGTGGTACTCAATTGCTATTTGCAGTCTGGCCACAGATCAGCCACTGGGCTGGGCTAGGTTGTAAAATAACACAGTAGCGCACTACCCCTTGTTTCGCCCCCTGGCATCCCGACCTCCACGAGGACAACAACTCAGGCACCTGACTGCGCTGAAGGCTAAGGTCCGCTCTTTTTGCCATTGCATTCTGTGTCTAGGTCATCGCAAATCCAATCTACTGTAGCTTCCTTAAATACAAGTGAGCCCAGTACCATATTAAATGAAAGGAAATAAAGCTGCATATGGCTTAGTAAGATTAGTTAGTATGATTCGAAGTACTTTAATAAAAATATTGCCAACGAAATCCGAGCCGTTATCAACTTCTAATTGCAGAATGAATCTCATATTAAATGAAAAATGATGTGTGTTTTCCTTCTGAGTTCCACAATATCCCTCTAACTATGAAAATTTCGCACCATAGCTGACCCTCTTAAATTAGGTATAGGGGCAACAAGATGCAAACTTTTGCTAACCACAATGCTTCAGATTTGCCGTAAATGGCTGGTACCCAGAATGACAAGCTTCATTATTGACTATGAATCTGACACCACGTAACTCTGTCAGCTACACTGTTTAAAATAATAATTAAATATCACATATACGCAATCACATACATCCCCAAGGAAACGAACCTAGCCCTACATTTTGCTGTACTGAAGTTGAAGGCAGTCCTTTGGAATTATGGAATACACAACAATAAATAATAATCTGAGTACCAGCTGCATTAATGAAAAACAAATCTTTTCTCTGAGGTCAGGGTCAACGTTATGTTAAACACTTCGAATCTCTTACTCTGCCTGACATTTAATAAGGCTCGTTGCCCATTAACCTTATTACATACTCAATATGACTGTGACTGAAGTTCGACTCATACCCTATAACTAACAAATGTTTTAGTATTCAAACAGGTTTCCAGAATAACAACGAGAACGTGTGAATATTAATTATGTGTTGTAAATGACATCACCATCAGGTTCATTGGCTCAAAACCGACACAGACATTTATGAAGTGCAGTATGTTGATAAATATGATCCAAAGCCCGTTAACACAACGAAACAACAAGGAATGTTAGTATTCTCATGGAATTTACGTGTACTCACGTTTCCAAATTAGTAAGCAGCTAGTTGAGTGTTGAATAAAGTGCCACATATAAGATCATCAGGTGTTCGGTCTACTAAATTACTCTGACTGCGAAAACATGGTGTGAGTATTAGATTAGTATGACAATGACAGTCAAGTGTATAAATAAATCTTCCGTGCAATCATGGCATTCTTACTTCATAAACAAGTGTAACTTGGTAAAAATACAATTCACTGAAAACTGGTGTGATATCAAATAGCAGAACAAAGCAATAATATGTGTGACAATACATTCCAAAAGATATTGACATCTATGTAAATATTTACAAGATGCACAAAACATGAGTAAACCTGATCTTTGAGTTGAACTCTTTGGGAACATCACATATGTGCTGGTATCCACTCTGTCACACTAGTGTAGTGGGGTTCATGGAGGCATAGTGTAAGTGGGAGAGCATGCTGATCAGTCTGATGCACCCATCTGGACATTGTGTAGAGTATACGTGGTAGAAGTCAGTACAGAGGACAGCAGGTGGGCCTGGTACTGCGAACGGCTGAAAGCAAGAGGAAACTACAGCCGTAATTTTTCCCGAGGGCATGCAGCTTTACTGTATGGTTAAATGATGATGGCGTCCTCTTGGGTAAAATATTCCTGAGGTAAAATAGTCCCCCATTCGGATCTCCGGGTGGGGACTACTCAAGAGGACGTCGTTATCAGGAGAAAGGAAACTGAAGTTCTGCTATCGAAGCGACGAATGTCAGATCCCTTAATCGGGCAGGTAGGTTAGAAGATTTAAAAAGGGAAATGGATAGGTTAAAGTTAGATATAGTGGGAATTACTGAAGTTCAGTGGCAGGAGGAAAAAGACTTCTGGTCAGGTGAATGCAGGGTTATAAATACAAAATCAGATAGGGGTAATGCAGGAGTAGGAATCATAAAGAATAAAAAACAGAAGTGCAGGTAAGCTACTACAAACAGCATAGCGAACGCATTATTGTGGCCAAGATAGACACGAAGCCCACGACTACCACAGTAGTACAAGTTTATATGTCAACTAGCTCCGCAGATGACGAAGAGATTGATGAAATGCATGATGAGATAAAAGAAATTATTCAGATAGTGAAGGAAGACGAAAATTTAATAGTCACTGGTGACTGGAATTCGATAGTAGGCAAAGGAAGAGAAGGAAACGTAGTAGGTGAATATGGAATGGGGGTAAGGAATGAAAGAGGAAGCCGCCTTTTAGAATTTTGTACAGAGCATAACTTAATCATAGCTAACACTTGCTTCAAGAATCATCAAAGAAGGTTGTATACATGGAGAGGCCTGGAGATACTAGAAGGCTTGAGACAGATTATATAATGGTAAGACAGAGATTTAGGAACCAGGTTTTAAATTGTAAGACATTTCCAGGAGCAGATGTGGACTCTGACCACAATCTATTGGTTATGAACTGTAGATTAAAACTGAAGAAACTGCAAAAAGGTAGGAATTTAAGGCGACGGCACCTGGATAAACTGACAGAACCAGAGGTGGTACAGAGTTTCATGGAGAGCATATGGGAACAATTGAGAAGAATGGGGGAAAGAAATACAGTAGAAGAAGAATTGGTAGCTTCGAGAGATGAAATAGTGAAGGCAGCAGGGGATCAAATAGGGGAAAAGACGAGGCCTAGTAGAAATCCTTGGGTAGCAGAAAACATATTGAATTGATAAAAGGAGAAAATATAAAAATGCAGTAAATAAAGCACGCAAAAAGGAATACAAACGTCTCAAAAATTAGATCCACAGGAAGTGCAAAATGGCTAAGCAGGGATGGCTAGAGGGCAAATGTAAGGATCTAGAGGCATATATCACTAGGGATAAAATAGATACTGCCAACAGGAAAATTAAAGAGACCCTTGGAGAAAAGAGAACCACCTGTATGAATATCAAGAGCTCAGATGGAAACCCAGTTCTAAGCAAAGAGGGGAAAGCAGAAAGGTGGAAGGAGTCCATAGAGGGTCTACACATCGGCGATGTACTTGAGGACAATAGTATGGAAAAGGAGGAGGATGTAGATGAAGACGAAATGGAAGATATGATACTGCGTCAAGAGTTTGACACAGCACTGAAAGACCTAAGTCGAAACAAAGCCCCGGGAGTACACAACATTCCATTAGAATTACTGATAGCCTTGGGAGGGCCAGCCCTGACAAAACTCTACCATCTGGTGAGCAAGATGTATGAGACAGGCGAAATACCCTCAGACTTCAAGAAGCATAGAATAATTCCAATTCCAAAGAAAGCAGGTATTGACGGTTGTGAAAATGCCGAACTATCAGTTTAATAAGTTACGGCTGCAAAATACTAACACGAATTCTTTACAGACGAATGAAAAAACTGGTGGAAACCGACCTCGGAGAAGATTAGTTTGGATTCCTTAAAAATGTTGGAACACGTGAGGCAATATTGACCTTACGACTTACCTTAGAAGAAATATTAAGGAAAGGCAAATCTACGTTTCTAGCATTTTTAGACTTAGAGAGAACTTTTGACAATGTTGACTGGAATACTCTCTTTCAAATTCTGTAAGTGGCATGGGTAAAATACAAGGAGCAAAAGGCTATTTACAATTTGTACAGAAACCAAATGGCAGTTATAAGAGTCGAGGGACATGAAAGGGAAGCACTGGTTGGGAAAGGAGTGAGACAGGGTTGTAGCCTATCCCCGATGTTATTCAATCTGTATACTGAGCAAGCAGGAAAAGAAACGAATGAAAAATTCGAAGTAGGAATTAAAATCCATGGAGAAGAAATAAAAACTTTGAGGTTCGCCAATGACATTGCAGTTCTGCCAGAGACAGCAAAGGACCTGGAAGAGCAATAGAACGGAATGGACAGTGACTTGAAAGGAGGATATAAGATGAACATCAACAAAAGCAAAACGAGTATAATGGAATGTAGTCGAATTAAATTGGGTGACGCTGACGGAATTAGATTAGGAAATGAGATGCTTAAAGCAGTAAAGGAGTTTTGCTATTTGGGGAGCAAAATAACTGATGATGGTCGAAGTAGAGAGGATATAAAATGTAGACTAGCAATGGCAAGGAAAGCGTTTCTGAAGAAGAGAAATTTGTTAGCATCGAGTATAAATTTAAGTGTCAGAAAGTCGTTTCTGAAAATATTCCTATGGAATGTAGCCGTGTATGGAAGTGGAACTTAGACGATAAATAGTTTAGACAAGAAGAGAAAAGAAACTTTCGAAATGTGGTGCTACAGAAGAATGCTGAAGATTAGATAGGTTGATCGCATAATTAATGAGGAGGTATTGAATAGAATTGGGGAGAAGAGAAATTTGTGGCACAACTTGACCAGAAGAAGGGATCGGTTGGTAGGACATGTTCTGAGGCATCAAGGGACCACCAATTTAGTATTGGAGTGCAGCGTGGAGGGTAAAAATCGTAGAGGGAGACCAAGAGATGAATACACTAAGGAGATTCAGAAGGATGTAGGTTACAGTAGGTACTGGGAGATGAAGAAGCTTACACAGGATAGAGTAGCATGGAGAGCTGCATCAAACCAGTCTCTGGACTGAAGACCATAACAACAACAAGAAAAACATCCTTACTCCAGTATACAGTACAACTGTAACCTTTTCTGTAATTTCTCCTCGTCTTTGCTGCTGCTCTAAATATATATTTATCATTTTCGGTTACTCAGTGAAAGGTTCTATGTGGCAGACGTCGTGCACACAAACTGACTTCTTTGACGTGACTGTTTCTGATTTCTACGCATTTGCGTATACAATATGTCTAATTCTTGATCGTCCGTTGTATACAGCTTGGCCTTTAACATAGATCACTAGTGCCAACAAGCGTGCCTATTATGTTTTGTAAGGTTACATACGAAATATTTACGATGGGCGTTTAATTAGTAAACGAACGTATTTTTCTTTTCTCGGCCAGTTTCGGTTGAAAAATACGAAATTTGTCGTGGGACGCCGTGGATTATTTCCACTTTAGCCCCTATAGTTTCATGAAGTTCCAATGTGTGGCGGCGCTACATATAGCCTTCAAAATGACGCCTGTAACGGAAGTGTGTTCAGAACAGAGAGCTGTCATTGAAATTCTTTTGATGGGAACCAGAGCATCGCAGATATTCGTAGGCACTTGCAGAATATCTGTGGAGACCTGGCAGTGAACAAAAGCTTGTTGGTCGTTGGGTGAGACGTCTGTCATCACACCGCAACAAGGTCGCTAAAACCTGCCTGATCGCCCGCATGCTTGCCGGTCACGCACAGCTGTGACGTCTGCAGTGTTGGAACGTATGGACACTCTCGTTCGCTGTGATATTCGTGTCACAATCAAACACATCGCTGCACAAGTGGACGTCTATGTTGCTACTGTTGACCTACTCGTCCACCAGTCGGGGTACTCAAAGCTCTGTGCCATCTGGGTGCCTCACCTCCTAGTATAAGACCATAAAGACCAATGAAGGACCATCTGTGCGGAGTTGCTCGTTTACGAGGCTGATCGCGACAATGTTTTGTCGAACATCGTCACAAGCGATGAATCATGGATTCATCACTTCTAACCAGAAACAAGACGGCAATTCATGGAGTGGCTTCACATCACCTCTCCCACCGAAGAAAAAGTTCAAAGCCGCACCAGCAACCTCAGCCGGTTAAGTCATGTCCTCCATCACGGTGCAACTATCAACTCTGGAGTGTATTTTGATACCCTCAGGAAATTGAGAAAACGGCTTCAGAGCGTTCGTATCCACCAAAATACTAACGAACTTCTCCTTCTCGATGACAACGCAAGGCGTCAAACAAGTCTGTGCAACCAAGAGGAGGTCACAAACTTCGTAGGACAGTTCTTCCTCATCCATCCTACAGCCCGGATACCGTACCTTCCGACTTCCATTTGTTTGGCCCAATTAATAATGCACTCCATGGGAAGCAGTATGTATGGGTGGTATTCATGCAGCAAGACGTTTGGCTCTGACGTCGACCGGTAGATTGGTACCATGCGGGCATACAGGCTCTCGAAGTAATGTGGCGAAAGGCCGTTGCATTGAACGGAGGTTTGTTGGCAAACAGGGTTTTGTAGCCAAAAGTAGGGGAATAATAGATGTACTTGAATCCTGAATAAAATCAACTCAATTTCAGAAAAAATTGTGTTGCACTGTTTGTTGAACGCTCCTAGCATGTATTTTGATAAGAAATAGAGCAAATTTTATTTTGGTGCAAAGATCCAATTTTCGAGAGATCGAACTTTCCTCTCTGTGGAACCGTGTGTTATTTGACCAGCAGTAGTTAAGTGCTGTATTACTAGCGTTTCGGACGTACACTTCCATATTGCGAAAATATGCAATTTAAGTGATGCAACACATACAACGCATCCCTTCAGTCCTGTCTGTTCTGCTAAAGTGTAATAAAATTTGATGTCAGTGGATAACCATGCTTGTGGAACATAACCACAGGTAGGCTCAAGATCAAAGGTGATAAAAATATGTATCAGCCACTCAATAACATTAATTATATTTTTGTTGATGCATCATCTTCTGCACCCCTAAAATGGTGCCTGATTTTTTCGTTTTTGTACTACCACTATCATAACCTCATTTAGGCCTAAGAAGAAATGTCAGCTATCACTGCATTGTCTGCTAAGCGTGTTACTTTAGCCTCATGTATTTTATGTCGTTAACGTAGAATGACACATACAATTTCGACCTGGAAATAGCGATGTGAAGTTAATTTGAGAGTCCAAAGTCATGTATTAGACAACAAGCGTACTGATACATAAATGCGGTAACAGTGTTTGGGAAACAAATGATATTTAAATTTGGCACTCCTCAGATCAGTATGTGACAGACATTTTAGACATGGAAATGTTGATTTTACGCTAGTATTGCCTTTATTTTTACGTATTTTTTGGCAGACATTTTAGATCTAACGTCGGTACCCAGTACGTTATTCCACATACCAACGATGTGAAAATGTATATGAGAAATATAGACCATTGTAGATGTTAATAATGTCAGTTGCTACTTAAGGAGTTCAATCATAATTTGTTTAACATATGTGACATGTGTGAATTCTCGATTTTATGAACTAGAGGCACTTAAATGTTCTCTATCTTATGGTACTGAATTTAATTTGAGAGTAAAGCATACAAGATAACAATTTTCTTATCAACTTGCCAATGTCTGTATCTCATACATGGAACTGTAAGTATGTGGTTCTAATTTCACAATTTAAAGTTTAACACGGTAGTAATTTACACAATTCAGATCATTCAGATACTGTTGGACAGGGTCAGCATGGCAGCTCTGGGTCTGCATACTGATTGGCTGTTTCCTTTCAATAGACAATAAAACGCCATTTTGAATGTAGGACAACTGACCAAGTCCCACCATCTAGGATATCTTTGACTTCCTGCCACTCGGATGCCCTGTATTCCGTCAAATTAGACTGTAACATCACTGTCCTGCACCTGAACGTAGGCACCCCAGGAATGTGAAATCATGGGTGTAGTACTGAGCCTTGCATGTGCCATCACGTGGGTTCAAGGTCGGTCACAGGGGTCTGGATAGTAGGTAGCTATACTACTCTACTGTCGTGAGCATCTGGGACGGAGAGACCATGAGAAAGTGACAAAGTGTTACATGACCACGCAATCATCACAGGATGTGGAGGCCACATCCTTGGCAGCTCTGTAAGGCAGGATAGGTGGCGACTTGAGGCAGATCTGACGATAGAGTACAAGCTGCCGTAGCAGATACTAATGTTTTGGAGCGCACCGTACAGTGCACAGAGTTCAACAGGGGCTTCCATAGCAGACCACCCGTAAGTGCTCCCATGCTGGCCTAACGACATCGAAAATTACGATTGCAGTGGGCATGGGATCATCGACATTCGACTGTGGATAAACAGAAACTTGTCGACTGGTCAGATGTATCTCGTTTGCTGTTACACTCGGTCGATGACTGTGTCTGGATATGCTGTCATTCAGGAGTACGACTTCTCGAAAAGTGCTTCGCACCAGGGACGCAGGCTCGTCGTGGTAGCGTTACGTTACAGGGACAATCACGTGCACATCCATGGGACGTGCGGTGGTAATAGGAGGCATCACGACAGAACCGGTGTTGGTGAACATTATTGCAAACCACACGCTTTCCTACAAGCTTGATATCTTCCCTTGTGGTGATGGCACCGTCCACGAGAATAACTGTGTCTGTTACAAGACCAGAAACATGCCACAGTAATTTGAGGAACTTGATAGTAAATTCAAGTTGATGTTTTCGTCACCATCTTCGTTCAATCTGAAACTGATGATAAAATGCTGGAGTGGTAAAAAGTAGTAGCAGTCCTCCCGCACAAAAGGGAACTAGCGAAATATTTGAGAAGATCAAAAAATTGTTTAAGCCAAATGTATTATCATTAAACTGCGACAAAACTCAGTATGTGCAGATCACTACTTCTCCACAAGCTCCAGAAATAGTCTGTTCTAACAATGGAATACAGGAAGTAATAAACCTTCAGTTTTTGAGAGATAATGGGCAAACCCGAACTCTTGAGTTAACGAATTGACGTAGTTCTGCTATATCTGCAGTGTATATGATTACTGTATTACGTAACATAGAAATGAAGATGCTAGTTTGTTTTTCATATTTCTATTATTAATTAGTTGGGGAAAGTAACTCATAGTGTAATTATGTTCACAATACAGAGTTTTGTTGTGTGTATTATATTTTACTTTATTTCTAGAACGATCAATAGACACAATTACAAAAATGTTATTTTTACAGCTGTCTCACAAAAGGTATAATTTGTTGCTTCCTATATTTGAGTTTTAAGAAGAAAGAGAACAAAGCGTGAATATAACTACATAACCGAAAACCTCTAACAAGGATCAAGGAGATAGTATTACTACAGAAGAAAGTCAGACCGTGGATACACTCTTACTCAGAGACCTGCCAGAGAAATGGGTAATCTTGAAGTGTTTACATGTTTTTCTGTTAGACAACTCCTCGGAGATTACCTGCTGACCAACCATGCTTGCTGCCAGATACTAACAAGTTCAGGTAACGGTGACGCACCCTTCTTTCCAGAGTGGACCACAATTGTTCAGTAATACTGAAATATGCTGCCTATGGCGCCCAGGGAGGTGCGGCAATTCAACCTCGCCCTGACAAAACTAGTCCTGTGGAGACAGTGGCCCTGTCGTCTTGGAACACATCTCCATTGGTGAACGAACATTGTACTATGGGATCTAGCAGATCAGCCAAAATGATCATATAACCTTTGGCAAGAATTCGACCTTGCAGAGTAACCATGGAGCCCATGAAATACTGTCATGATACGACTGCCAAAATTATTACCAAAGCTCCACTATGTTTCACTCTTGGGACGTAAACTCTGCCAGAAGTTGGAAATAGTGTGAATCAAGACTCATTTATCCAAACGACGTCCTTCCATTGCCCTGTAGTTCAGGGTTGTGACTTCGGCACATCGTTTCCCTTTTAGGGGCATTTGCATCACTAGTCCGTGTTGTGGCTTAGGGGAAGATGTTTTTCCGCTTTCCCTTCCCTTCGATACGGTGCTTCTGCAAACACCAGACACTGGTTACAAATGCATCCACGGTACGGGCTCCAACAGTTCTCCTACCTTCGAATTAATTTAGCTGTGATATAATCCATTCAAAACTACGCAGAACGCTGTTTTCACCACGACTGGCACTTGAACGTATTGAGGACATTGCACATGTGCTGTTCGTGCTCACAAATATCTGGGCAACCTTCAAGCTTTACCAGCGTCTGAATTTATATTCAAGCATGCGTTTCTCGCAGTGTTGTCATACTTTTATCCAATCCCCTTATTTCGTAATTGTAAGTCACTTCATTGTATTAGATTTAAACCAAATTTACCTTGTTTACTTCTTTCCATGTTTCAGAGACTCACCTTTTTGAGAACTGTGGAGTGTAAGGTAATGTAATATTATGAAGTGAATGAAATGAAATGATCATATGACATTGATGACCGGGAGTCGCCGCCTGGGAGAGAGCAACCGCCGAGTTGCAAGATTCCCAGGTGAAGCCACATTGGGCAACTTGCGTGTCGATCATGATGAAATGATCAAAACAACACAACACCCAGTCCCCGAATGTAGAAAATCACCGACTCGGCAGGGAATCAAACCAGGGCCCAATGCATAGCAGTCAGAAGCGCTGACCACTTTGCTAAGGGCGCGAACTAATGAAGTAAAGCTTTCTTCTGCTAAAACGTAAAAGAATTTATTACTCATAATAACTAACGACTACCATTTCCACCTATGAAAAAGATTATTTATTATAATATGTCTGTTTGCTGTCCGTGACGTACGTTGCTGTACCTAAGCCTATCCACAATGAACAGATACTATTACACAAATTATTTAAGAAGAATGGAGAGACTGGTAGAAACTGACCGGATGAAAGATCATTACTGACCGTGCTGGTTATCTCAGAAGATAGATTGGTGAAAGACAAACCTAAATGTATAGCGTTTGTAGATTTAGAGAAATCTTTTGAAAATAGTTGTTGGAATACTTGTTTGAAATTCTGAAGGCAGCAGGAATAACACAAATAAAAAGCAGTAGTTCAGGAGGGCGTGAGACATTAAATCTGTAGATTGAGGCAGCAGTAAATGAAAGCAAAGAGAAGTCTGGACAGGTGATTAAAGTTCAGGGAGAAGCGATGAAAACTATAAGGTATGTCGATGTCATCGTAACGCCATCAGAGCCAAGAAAGGACTTGGAAGGGCAGCTGAACGGAAAGGTTAGTCTTGAAAGGAGATTATAAGATGATTATCAGCACAAGAAAAACGAGACTCATAGTATGTAGTCAAGATAAATCAAATGGTACCGAGAGGATTTCGTTAGCAAATGAGACAGTAAAAGTAGGTGATGAGTTTTGATGCATGGGCAGAAATATTACTGATGATGGCTGAAGTGGAGAAGATATAAAATGCGGGCTGGCAACAGCAATAAAAGAATTTTTGTAAAATACAAATTTGTGAGAATCTAATATAAATTGATATGTTAGAAGTATTTTCTGAAGGCATTTGCCTGTAGTGTAGCATTGTACGGATGTGAACGTGGTCTACAGACAGTCTACAAGAAGAACAGAGAAGCTTTCAAAATGTGATAATGGAAAAGAATGCAGAAAATTGGATCAGTAGATCGTGTAGGTGAAGAAGAAGTAGTACGTCGAAATGGAGAGAGAAAACCTTTATGGCACAACGTGATTAAAAGAAGAAGTCGGTTGATATGACACATTCTGGGGAGTTACGGAGTATTCAGTTTGATAACCATGAACCATAGACCTTGCCCTTGGACGGGAGGCTTGGTGCAACCACAACGGAGGGGTATCTGTTGAGAGGCCAGACAAGCGTGTGGTTCCTGAAGGGGGGCATTAGCCTTTTCAGTAGTTGCAGGGGCAACAGTCTGGATGATTAACTGATCTGGCCTTGTAACACTAACCGACACGGCCTTGCTGTGCTGGTACTGAGAACGGCTGAAGGCAAGGGGAAACTACAGCCGTAATTTTTCCCGAGGGCATGCAGCTTTACTGTATGGTTAAATGATGATGGCGACCTCTTGGGTAACATATTCCGGAGGTAAAATACTCCCCCATTCGGATCTCCGGACGGGGACTACTCAAGAGAACGTCGTTATAAGGAGAAAAAAAACTGGCGTTCTACGGGTCGGAGCGTGGAATGTCAGATCCCTTTATCGGGCAGGTAGGTTAGAAAAATTAAAAAGGAAAATGGATAGGTTGCATGGGGGCTTAATTAAAAGGAAATGACTAATATTAATGAATAAATGCAATAATTTTAGTAGCTGTGTGACCGGTTATGAAGTCTCGCAACCGGTTGGTCCTGACTAGTATTAGCGAGCAATCTGACTGCACAAAATAAAAATAAAGAAAGACAAGGAATTTCCATTAATACAATTGATTAATTAAGTCCCCTGAAACTATAAAAGCTACGAAACAACAAAGCACAAGTGTAACTGTTCTGTGTGTGGTAGTGTGACACAACGTACATGTATCTGGCTCGGTTCTTTCTCAATACGACAATATATTTTTAACACCATTTACAATGAACTAACTGAAAAACCAGAAATACTATAATTGCACATAGAAACCAGAATTATAAGTCTAATAAATGAACACGAGCCAGATGCCTTGTTGACTGTACCTGTGAGAAAGAGGCATTGTCACTAAAGAAAACTGTAATACCTTTTTACCTCATTATATATTGACGAAAATTTTCCATTACACCAACATCATAAATCAAAAGCCCATTTCCTTTATCAAATATACTCTGACAATTGCAACTTCTTCCATTTATACATTACACCAACCAACTCTCTCGCCCAACAGAACAATAACTGTCCTCGACATCCTCTGAACTACTACTGCCCCAGAGGAGGCGGTGGAATAATAATCTTTGGCGCAATCTCTGGCGCTGTGACTCAGTGTAGCCACCTTTCATATACCCTTCCTGCACGGGCTAGAATTTGGTGGTATTTTTGCCAGCATTAGTGGTGAAAATACCACAGAATTCGTCCAAAAACACAGACGAAAGTAAAAGATGATATTAATAAGTAAATATCACATAACTAAATAAATTTTGACTGTGCACTGACCCTTCAATAACCTAATATATAAAAATACAATAAGGAATACAAACGCTTGCATACATGTGATTTCACATAATAGTTTACGCAAGTATCATTTCTCAGAATAGTTAAACAGTTTAATCAATGGCACCAGCAATGACGAATAGGTGCAGATAAGAGTCTCATAACATTTCATAAACAATAAATACACAATAAATCAGTTTACACAAATACTCACATAAAATCTTTTCAATAGTTCAATAAACAGGTAGCACTCCTCAGAGTAGTTGACAGTTCCAACAGTGGCTCCCAGCAATGGTCAATAGGTGCAAATGGCAGTCCCATAACTTTTCATCAGCAGTATTTGAACAACTCCAACAGTGGCACCCAGCAATGGCGAGCAGGTGCAGACAGCAACAAGTGACATCTCATCAGTGGTTGAGCAGTTCCAACAGTGGCACCCACCAATGTTGAACAGGTGCAGACAGCAACAAGTGACATCATTTCAGTAGCAGCAGTTCCAACAGTGGCGCCCAGTAATGGAGAGCAGGTGCAGACAGGAATGAGTGTCATCACATCAATAGTAGCAGTTCCAACAGTGGCACCCAGCAATGGCGAGCAGGTGCAGACACCAACAAGTGACATCTCATCAGTGGTTGAGCAGTTCCAACAGTGGCACCCAGCAATGTTGAACAGGTGCAGACAGCAACAAGCGACATCTTATCAGTAGTTGAGCAGTTCCAACAGTGGCACCCAGCAATGTTGAACAAGTGCAGGTAACAGTCCATAATATTCACCACCAATAATTAAACAGTTCATCAGAGTTCATCAGCAGAAATTAAACATTTACAAGTGGCACCCATCAATGATAATAGGTGTAAGCACGACAAATAGTTTGAATGAACACACAATTGCTTTTACAAGATTATTATCAATGCTCTTACACTAAACGTACAAATTATAATAAACACACAAATGATATCAGATAATTGTCATATTAACTATTACAAATACACAAATATCACTAAACCTATAATATTTATGGGTGTCAGTGCAAGCTACAACAAATAAGTAAAATAATATTTAGGAGGTAGGTGGGTAAAAATTTTTTTGGGATTAGGAAAGGAGAACACACAAAACACACTCTTTCATCCACATACTAAGTACTATTGTGTAATTGAAAAGTGTTAACTGTGTAAATGCAATTCTGTCAAAATTTGATGTTCAACATGTGTATCAAATAGTAGTGGCAGCAGTGTATAATAGTCAATAATAGTTAGTCAACGTCATAGTCATCATGTCAAGACCAACGTTTGCCAAGCCACATCAAAATGTACAGTTGCTGAACAACTGTCAGTTTGCCAAGATACGCAAATACTTCCTCCCCCCCCCCCAAAAAAAAAGTATATGCTGCTTATTGATTTAACAATGTGTGTGTGTAGACAATCTTCCTTCCACTGGAGTGTTCTAGCCTGCCATCTTCATCCTTCTTGTTCTATATAAACCAACAACAACAAAAACAAATGTGCTCCTCACTTACCTTACCTCTTATCCACCAATACTCCAATAATCATCAGCATCACATAATCTCAATACTTCAGTAATACCTCTTCAATACGTCGATACATATAAACCTTATCACCAATACCATTTCACTGCCATAACAACTCTTTCCTCTAGTCAGTCTCCTCGAACAAGTACAGATAAAATCCAAGTGCAAACTTCAATTCATCGTCCCATACAATCCGAAGACACAGTGTCCACACACAAGCTCTGTGTAATCCACCAGAGCTAAATCTTCTACTCATTATGAATTATAAAATACATTTTTGCTACCTTGTCTATCATAAAATAAAAGAAATGCATACATGACCTCTAACAACCTTCAGTTTGAATAACTTTCAGTAAGTAGGTGCGAGTACACAGTATTAATGATCACGCGTATTGAATGAATAAATCGTAATATTTCACAGTGTGTACACCACTTCAAGAATCATGGCAAAACAGAAGCAAACATGTGGAGTATTTCTTTGTGTCAAGTGTCACTTGCTATTTCAATTGCTCACGAAGAATGCAGCATAATAACTGTCAATGGTCTAAAGCTAGTGTTGGTATTTCATGTCGTCAGCTTCCTTTCTATTATAATGAAATTATACAACTTCCATAAAACCTCCAGTTCATGTGACTTCAATGAAGTTTCTTGTACCCATGTAGTTCGTAGAATTATAGCAGTTCATTTTCTTATCTTAAAATGTAAAGCACTGAGCGTAAGCAAAACATGCAATAGCAAGTAAATATACCAGTAGAGAACAGAATGTCAACAAGTGGATGCAGCACAATCCCTACAACGAGGCTCTGCCAAGCGAACAATCTATAATTAATACCAAAGTGTAACCTAAACTCTATGTTCGTACACAGTATATAAGTATTTCTCTATACTAAATTAAAGAGTAGTTATGACAACAAAACAGAAATGTGTAAATATGCAATCCATACGCAAAGCAGCAAGTATATATCTTACATAATAAATAGGTCATTAACATCATATCAGCATAAGCAAATTGTTGTTCATATGTAATCTCAATAAGTAAAGATGAAGGCGCAAGCAGATAAATCACAAATTATAGCTTACATACATAACCATATCAGCACTAATCAGGTGACAAATATAATTTAAATAAATAGGCACAGCAGGCACATAATAAAAAAAAATATGACATCAGTGAAAAAGAATAGCAGCCAAGCGATGCATAATATACACAAGTAACAATCCTCTTCATTAATAAAACATTGTCAAAATCAGCAAATGTACGCAAGCATGTCGCTTCACAAGTAAACTCATAGAGCAGAAAATTTAACACCAAGTATAAATCACGTAATCGCGAGCAGCAAATTACGTATAAAATACATACCTAAGTAGAAATATGTTACCTGAAAAATAAACTCAATTAATAGTTACCTTTTTAGTTTATTACTTTCTTCCTCGAAATTACATTCTTCCTGAAATTTTCTCGATAGCAAGTCTTCTTAACGTCGGACACACAGAGAATTTACCTGAAGTTCTTAAATGTTTTATACAATTGTATCCTGGAAAAACTGAAGATTAATAACATAAGTTATCAAGTCACTGTAGTTTTATACTGAATTTCATCGGAGAAATTAGACTGTGTATTTGTCTACGGCTGCCAGTGCGTTCGCACTGAGAGCTCGATCAGCTGTAGGTAAGCGTGACGTAGGAAGTAATTGTTTGCGGTCAACGGCTATCTTTGTGCGGCGCGCGGACTGACTGTCGCTTTGTGTATGTGCTACCGCTAGAACACGGCGCGGTATCCTTGTATTCTCTACGTGTTTACGTGTAACTGTTAATTTCTCAAAAGTATGTCATTCTACACAAATTTTAACGTTCGATATATGATGTATTCCCTTAGAGCGCCGTGATTTAAGAGTTTCTATTTCAACAGTGTTATCATGAATAATTTTGCGAACTATATATGGACCGTTATAAAGCAGAAAAAATTTGCGACACAAGCCTTTTCCTTTCTAGCAGCCGCAGATGCAATATTTTGTAGAGCCAGGTTGACAACTTCAGAATGCCACAGTTTCCGTGTAGGCGGAAAAGGAAGGATTTCAGAAATACGATTTGTCGGTGCTTTATTTTTTGATATCAATATAGGTAGTAAAGAAGTTGAATCATTAGGGAGTTCATTTAGAATGTTTTGAAAAATATGAAGATACTGATCTCACGTTCTGTGATTATGATGACAATAAAGACGACACAATTTATTGATTTCCTTCATCCATCTCTCTGACGCGTTAGATTGAGGGTGAAAAAGTGAAATGAAAATTGGTTTAATCGTACGACGCCATAGAGTACGAAGCCAAATTTTAGAGCGAAACTGTGATCCATTATCTGATATAACTTTATTAACATGACCCACTTCATTAAGAAAATGTTTGATGAAAGCATTAGATACTAAACGAGCTGTTGCTTTGCGTAAAGGTGTAAAACACACATATTTTGATGTCAATTCCACTACTACCATAATGTATGCAAAACCATTAGTAGAACGAACCACTGGACCGAACAAATCGACTGCAGCCATCTCATTCTATCTCGCTGGAATGATAGGAAACAACGGTACTCTGTGAGAAATAGTTGGCGGCTTAGCCTTTTGACATAATTTGCATTTAGCAAGAACAAATTGAATACGTTTTTCCATATTACTAAAGTAGCAATTTCCTCGTAATTTATGAAAGAATTTTCTGTGACCAAAGTGTGTATAGCTGAAATGTGTATACCAAATCAATTTATTAACCCACTCATCAGGAATGCAAACTAACCAAACAGAGTTGTCAACCGATTTTCGTTTAAAAAGAATATCATTGCGAACTAAATAATACTGTCTAATCGCTACGCTTTCCTTTCTCCTCCAATTCTCCTTAATGTCCTTCCAGATTGGATCCTTGTTTTGCTCCTTAGCGGTGTTCAAATGGCTCTGAGCACTATGGGACTTAACATCTATGGTCATCAGTCCCCTAGAACTTAGAACTACTTAAACCTAACTAACCTAAGGACAGCACACAACACCCAGCCATCACGAGGCAGAGAAAATCCCTCACCCCGCCGGGAATCGAACCCGGGAACCCGGGCGTGGGAAGCGAGAACGCTACCGCACGACCACGAGATGCGGGCTCCTTAGCGGTGTCCTGGAGCGAAGATGAAATGAAATTTTCAAACGCAACACCTTGAATATACATCAAACAGTAATTGTTTTCTTTGCAGTCCTCCTCAGCACTTTATTTCAAACCCATAAGTGCACGTGATAAAGCATAAGCAATAATATTAGAAGAACCCTGTATGTAAACAATACTAAAATCAAATTCCTATAGATACAGCCCCCATCGTGATAATCTTCCGTGTGTTAATTTTGTTGACATAAGAAATTCCAGAGGTCGATGATCGGTGTAAACCTTAGTATGTCTGCCATACAAAAAGATGCGAAATTTTTTGAAAGCCCAAACAACAGCCAAAGCTTCAAGTTCCGTAATCGAATAATTCTTTTCTGATTTAGAGAGAACACGACTTCCAAATGCAATAGTTTTCTGTTCTACAACGCCGTTTTCTTCTATCTCTTGAAATAAGTGTGCACCTAGGCCTTTGTATGATGAGTCTGCGCCAAACAAAAATCTTTAGATAAATCCGGATGTGAAAGAAGTGGAGCAGCAACTAAAGAATCACGAAGTTCTTCAAATTCTAATTGAGCTTCCTCATTCCAACACCAATTAGAATTCTTTCCAGAAAGTTCACATAAACGAGGTGTGGCTAAATTGTCCAATCTAACAAAGCATCTAAGAAAATTACAGACATCAAGGAAAACTACGAACATCACGTTTAGTAGTAGGAACAGCATAATTACGAATAGCGTCTAGTTTCTCTGGCCGGCCAGAGTGGCCGAGCGGTTCTAAGCGCTACAGTCCGGAACCGCGCGACCGCTACGGTCGCAGGTTCGAATCCTGCCTCGGGCATGGATGTGTGTGATGTCCTTAGGTTAGTTAGGTTTAAGTAGTTCTACGTTCTAGGGGACTGATGACCTCAGAAGTTAAGTCCCGTAGTGCTCAGAGCCATTTGAACCATTTAGTTTCTCTGGATCAGGAAGAATACCTTCTGTAGAAATAATATGGTCAAGAAATTTCACCTGAGAACGACCAAATTCAGATTTTTCCAAGTTCCTGTAATGCCAACTGTTGCAAAAATACGTAATAATGAATCCAAAAGTCTGTTATGCTCACTCCAAGAACGTTTAGCAATAAGACTATCGTCAACATATGAAGTAATATTGTTCCACACTTTTTCCAGAAATAGCTCCTCGAATTGTAGTTTTAGAAACAGGTAACACAGGACAAGCAATATTTCTTACACATATACGAAAAACTTATTCACTAATAACATTCAATGGGCTCCCAGAATCTGAAACCGCAGTGAACTTATTCTTACTCACACATACTTCAATAACAGGGTGTAAAAATGCATCTACATTATTTTCCTTTTCGTCTAGCAAAACATCTCTCACATCTTCCAAGCGTACGTAGTGTAAAATCGTAGAGTCATTACTTTCTAAACCGTCTATATTGCTGCCCGATGCCGAAGCTACAAGTCATTATCGATTGTTTGCGTCACGTCTTTGATTATTCGCGTCATTTTGCGGATCAATTTCTGCGATTTGCACTTGTCTCTCTGAATTTCTGTCACGTGGAGGATGCCAATTAGGTCCCTCCTGTCTGTTAGATGTAAATTCTTCGTTGTGTCTGTTATTAAAATTTCTATTTTCCTGGCTGCCTGCATGACTACTTCTTGTGTAATTTCGACTGTCACTTCTGAAATTATTGTTAGGTCTACTACCCTGATTACTTCTGTAGTAAAATTTCTATTATTGTATGAATAATTTCTGTCTTGATGATACCGATTACTGTTTCCATATGATTCATCATTCCGGTAAGAATTTCTGTTATTATAATTGTCTGTGTAATTTCTGTTAGAACGTCTGTAATTGTCATAAGGCTGGTATCTATTGTCCTGTCTGTTTCGTCTGTCATTTTCCAAATTACCGCTATAACGTCCGTTACGATCATTAGCCCTTACCTCTGAAAATCTATTGTGATTACCGTTACTGAAAAAATTACAAGAAGTTCCGTCGTTGTTGTCATACTAAAGTTCTTGTAGCAAAGTCTTAAAATTTTCAATGTCGTCTTTACATCTTCCGGCTAAAGCAATGTGTCTTATCGATTGTGGAAGCTTAGTTCAACAAATACGAATTAATTCAGTCGGGCAATAAGGGTTGGAAAGGAAATGATTCTTTCGAATCATGTCTTCAAAGTATTCTGTCGGCGTGCGGAACTCTGTTTAAAATTACGCTGCATAATAAGACTATGTTTGACGCTGTCTCGCGTGTTTTTGGACCAATATGCCGATAGAAATGCATGATAAAAATCATTTAAATTATTACAATCTCTAATAAGTGCGTCGCCGGTTTGTTTTCTAAATATCCACACACAAATTCCAGTTTGTGACTTAGTGGCCAATTTGGCGGAATTGCGTACGTAAATGGATCTAACCATGAACATGGATATATGTCATTATTAGAATTGCGAAAGATGTTGAATTTCCGAATAGTTAAAAAATGTTTATAGTCAAAGTTTTCGCCTCGTGCCGACAAAGACGTACCGCGTCTGTCCCAGTCCGAATGTCGATTATTGTCAAGTTCGCGCGCCTGGCGCTCTCTTGTTGCATCTCGTAAATGAAATAAATTATTTTCTTCAAAACCCCCCGCTATTAGTGATTCTAAATTTCTTCTTCTGTCTTTTCCTACGATTTCGCTTTCAGTTTCTTTAATTTGCTTTCGGAAAGCCTCAAATTCCCTTTTAACGCGTTCATTAAATTTTCCCTGATTTTGAACATGTTTGTTTATATTCTGATACTCTTCTGTTTCTGCAAATGGCAATGGAGCTGTATCATCTGAATCTCTGTCCCAATTTGAACTAAGACTTGCCAATTTATCTGAAATATCCTCAACTCTTTCCGCTAAGTTAACTATATGTGCTTTCTGTTTATTTACGTCTTCCGTAAGTGTCACGACTCGGGTTTCAGTACTGACATATTTAGACGTTAACTGTTAATATTGTTGTGTTAGATTATTTATTCTGCCATTTGGTACGGATTCTTCGATTCTTTCAAATATTTCTTCCTTATCGTGTGGACGTTGTAAATTTAACTCTGAAAATTATTGTACAATCACGCGATCTCTTTCTTCCTGTTCTCTATCCCGCTCCTTTTGTCTAATTCCTATTGAAGTTAATCTATTATTGTGAGCATTCAAAATCGATTGTACTTCTTCTCTAATTTCTTTCTTTAGTTCATCTTTCATGTTTTCAAAACATATCCCTATTCGTGAGTCTAACCGTGTTTCCATTGTTCCCATTTGTGATCCCAAATTTAATATTACACTCATCAGCTGCTCCACATTAACTGGTTTGAAATTCTTTTCGCCCCTAACATTTCCCGTGAAACTAATTTCCTTCGTCATAGTCGTAAAGCTATCTGTGTTCGATGCTATTCCAGAATCTTCTATCGTTAATCTCGTATTCTGAAAATTTTTCAATTGTGAAAAATTTTGAAATGGTTCCGGACTATTTTCCCGGCTTATTAAATTGTTTTCTACTTCATTATTCACCATACTGTTCTCCTGTGTTGGCGAGTTCGCCATGTTAACAGTTTCGTTATTCTGACTATCCATCATTCTTGCCCTTTTCATCAATCGCGTAATCATTTACAAAACATACAAAACTCGTCACTATACGAAATTTATACACAATATAACACTTTATCACCAACAATACCATTCACACAAAATGCTTCCCGACAAATACGATTAACGAACAATTAAAACCTTCACAGTTGCGCAAAATTGTCAAACCCGTGTACGACACATCAAAAATTAAATTCTACAAAAATACCATCAGAAGAATGACAAGACAACTACAAATGTTCACTCACAAAATCTACACGTGCAATATAGACTACAATCACTAAACTACAAATTACTACAACAGTACTACTGTCTACTATTTTTACTATCAAAAGAATTCCAAGGGACGATCCGAAGCAGCGGTCGCCACGTGCAAGGGGGCTTAATTAAAAAGCAAGGACTAATATTGATGAATAAATGCAATAATTTTAGTAGCTGTGTGAGCGGTTACGAAGTCTCGTAACCGGTTGGCCCTGACTAGTATTAGCTCGCAGTCTGACTGCATAAAATAAAAATTAAGTATTACAAGGAACTTCCATTAAAACAATTGATTAATTAAATCCCCTGCAACTATAAAACCTACGAAACAACAAAGCACAACTGTAACTGTAACTGTTCTATGTGTGGTAGTGTGACACAACGTACATGTATCTGGCCCGGTTCTTTCTCAATACGACAAAATACTTTTAACACTATTTACAATGAACTAATTGAAAAACTAGAAATACTATAATTGCACATAGAAACCAGAATTATAAGTCTAATAAATGAACACGAGCCAGATGCCATGTTGACTGTACCTGTGAGCAAGAGGCATTGTCATTAAAGAAAACTGTATTACCTTTTTACCTCACTGTATATTGACGAAAATTTTCCATTACACCAACATTATAAATCAAAAGCCTATCTCCTTTCTCAAATACACTCTGACAATTGCAACTTCTTCCATCTATACATTACACCACCTGAACAGCATCTACTCTCTCACCCAACAGAACTACCCTCGACATCCTCTGAACTACTACTGCCCAAGTGGAAGTGGCGGAATAATATCCTTTGGCGCAATCTCTGGCGCTGTGACTCAGTGTAGCCACTTTTCAAGGTTAAAGTTAGATATAGTGGGAATTAGCGAAGATCGGTGGCAGGAGGAACAAGACTTTTGGTCAGGTGAATACAGGGTTATAAACACAAAATCAAATAAGGATAATGCAGGAGTAGGTTTAATAATGAATAAAAAATAGGAGTGCGGGTAAGATACTACAAACAGCATAGTGAACGCATTATTGTGGCCAAGATAGACACGAAGCCCACGCCTACTACAGTACTACAAGCTTATATGTCAACTAGCTCTGCATATGACGAAGAAACTGAAGAAACGTATTATTAGATAAAATAAATTATTCAAATAGTGAAGGGAGGCGAAAATTTAATAGTCATGGCTGACTGGAATGCGATAGTAGGAAAAGGAAGAGAAATAAACGTAGTATGTGAATAAGGATTGGGGGTAAGAAATGAAAGAGGAAGCCGCCTGGTAGAATTTTGCACAGAGCATAACTTAATCGTAGCTAACGCTTTGTTCAAGACTCATAAAAGAAGGTTCTATATATGAAAGAAGCCTGGAGATACTGGAAGGTGTCATATAATGGTAAGACAGAGATTTAGGACCCAGGTTTTAAATTGTAAGACTTTTCCAGGAGCAGATGTGGACTCTGACCACAATCTATTGGTTATGAACTGTAGATTAAAACTGAAGAAACTGCATAAAGGTGGGAATTTAAGGAGATGGGACCTGGATAAACTGACTAAACCAGAGGTTGTACAGAGTTTCAGGGAGAGCATAAGGGAACAATTGACAGGAATGGGGGAAAGAAATACAGTGGAAGAAGAATGGGTAGCTTTGAGAGATGACGTAGTGAAGGCAGCAGAGGATCAAGTAGGTGAAAAGACGAGGGCTAGTAGAAATCCTTGGGTGACAGAAAAAATATTGAATGTAATAGATGAAAGGAGAAAATATAAAAATGTTGTAAATGAAGCAGGCAAAAAGGAATACAAGCGTCTCAAAAATGAGATCGATAGGAAGTGCAAAATGGCTAAGCAGCGATGGCTAGAGGGCAAATGTAAGGATCTAGAGGCATATATCACTAGGGGTAAAATAGATACTGCCAATAGGAAAATTAAAGAGACCCTTGGAGAAAAGAGAACCACCAGTACGAATATCAAGAGGTCAGATGGAAACCCAGTTCTAAGCGAAGAGGGGAAAGCAGAAAGGTGGAAGGAGTCCATAGAGGGTCTATACAAGGGCAATGTACTTGAGGACAATATTATGAAAATGGAAGAGAATGTAGATGAATATGAAATGGGAGATATGATACTGTGTGAAGAGCTTGACAGAGCACTGAAAGACCTAAGTCAAAACAAGGCCCCATGAGTAGACAACATTCCATTGGAACTACTGACAGCCTTGGGAGAGCCAGTCCTGACAAAACTCTACCAACTGGTGAGCAAAATGTATGAGACAGGCGAAATACCCTCAGACTTCAAGAAGAATATAATAATTCCAATCCCAAAGAAGGCAGGTTTAATAAGTCAGTTTAATAAGTCAGTTTAATAAGTCACGGCTGGAAAATACTGACACGAATTCTTTACAGACGAATGGAAAAACTTGTAGAAGTCGACCTCGGGGAAGATCAGTTTGGATTCTGAAGAAATATTGGAACACGTGAGGCAATACTGACCCTACGACTTATCTTAGCCTGCCGAAGTGGCCGAGCAGTTCTAGGCGCTACAGTCTGGTACCGCGCGACGGCTACGGTCGCAGGTTCGAATCCTGCCTCGGGCATGGATGTGTGTGACGTCCTTAGGTTAGTTAGGTTTAAGTAGTTCTAAGTTCTAGGGGACTGATGACTTCAGCAGTTGAGTCCCATAGTGCTCAGATCCATTTGAACTTATTTTAGGGAACAGATTAAGAAAAGACAAACCTACGTTTCTTGCATTTGTAGACTTAGAGAAAGCTTTTGACAATGTTGACTGGGATACTCCCTTTCAAATTCTGAAGGTGTCAGGGGTAAAATACAGGGTGCGAAAGGCTATTTACAATTTGTACAGAAACCAGATGGCAGTTATAAGAGTCGAAGGACATGAAATGCCAGCAGTGGTTGGGAAGGGAATGAGAAAGGGTTGTAACCTCTCCCCGATGTTATTCAATCTGTATATTGAGCAAGCAATAAAGGAAACAAAAGAAAAATTCTGAGTAAATATTAAAATCCATGGAAAAGAATTAAAGCTTTAAAGTTCGCCGATGACATTGTGATTCAGTCAGAGACAGCAAGGGCTTGGAAGTGCAGTTGAACGGAATGGACAGTGTCTTGAAAGGAGGAAATAAAATGAACATCAACAAAAGCAAAACGAGGATAATGAAATGTAGTCGAGTTAACTCGGGTGAAGCTGAGGGTATTAGATTAGGGAATGAGACACTTAAAGTAGTAAACTAGTTTTGCTATTTGGGGAGCAAAATAACTGATGATGGTCGAAGTAGAGAGGATATAAAATGTAGACTGGCAATGACAAGGAAAGCGTTTCTGAAGAAGAGAAACTTGTTAACATCGAGTATAGATTTAAGTGTCAGGAAGCCGTTTCTGAGAGTATTTGTGTGGAGTGTAACCATGTATGGAAGTGAAACATGGACGATAAATAGTTCGGACAAGAAGATAATAAAGGCTTTCGAAATATGGTGCTACAGAAGAATGCTGAAGATTAGATGGGCAGATCACATGACTAATGAGGAGGTATTGAATAGAATTGGGGAGAAGAGTGGTTTGTGGCACAACTTGACTAGAAGAATTGATCGGTCCGTAGGACATGTTCTGAGGCATGAAGGGATCACCAATTTAGTATTGGAGGGCAGCGTGGAGGGAAAAAATCGTAGAGGGAGACCAAGAGATGATGAATACACAACAGATTCAGAAGGATGTAGGCTGCAGTACGTGCTGGGAGATGAAGCAGCTTGCACAGAATAGAGTAGCATGGGAAGCTACATCAAACCATTCTCAGGACTGAAGACCACAACAAAAACAATGTGAGGAAGCGTCGGGGTAAACTACACCAAGCAGAATAAAATGGATGTAGGTTGCAGTAGATATGGAGAGGTGATGAGGCTAGCATAGGACAGACTAGCGTGGAGAGCTATGTGGAACTAGTTTTCAGATTGAGGACCTCAACAACAACTTCATAGTTCACCATTATATCGAAGTTATTAATTTCCACTGTGGTTCGGTCCACCTGTTGCACAAAAAGGCGCACCAGAATTTATGAGACAACCATTATTAGTATGAATATGTTTACTGCGATATCGCTGAGTACTGCGATAGTTAATGAGTGTGTGACTCACTGTACCACTGGGGAGAGAGAGAGAGAGAGAGAGAGAGAGAGAGAGAGAATGATATTTCAATTCATTTTCAGCATGTGCTCAATCGGTTTCTGTTTGGTGGTGAAAAGAATTGTCACCTGCGGCCAAAATATCTGTGTCGTTAGCTCTTTCCATCGTCGGTGCTTTACAAAAATTATTTGATAAGGTATCTTTCGGTTTCTTCATTTTGCTGCTACTGTATGGTATAAACTGAGGTACAAGGAAAACCGTTTTACAGCCCGATTGTCGTTTACTGCATTGGAAAGCGCTGCTATGCGGCGGTATTAGCCGGAGCAGTTGTCTCTGCACAGCTTCATGGAAACCCGAGATACAGTGTAAACCAGATCGGTGAGGAATTGATATCTTTACAACTCGTGTAACTATCTATTGGTGCACGATCGTAATTAAACATGATTTAAATGGTAAGAATGATCAACTGTAGAATCTTCGCTGACTAGGTGTGAATTTTATATGTGATTGCAGAAATTCTCAGCGCATTCGAACGATAGAATTGTCTCGGCTGATCATCGGAGCTGTGGAGTCGTCTTGTCGTGACGTTTCAATGAGATTCATACGCGTCATCTCCAGGCGAAGGGATTTCGCCTGAAGATGAAGGATACGAAACTCACTAAACCTTTGTGAGAAGATAATGTCACTACTCGGCTGATTAAAGAAATTAATCCAAGTCATAAATTTGTTTTTTTATCGAAAAAAAATGGATTCAGTGATGATCTAAATTAGCTCGAAATGCGCTTGGAAACAGCGCTAAACCAGCTGTCTACACAATTATTGCGCTTCAACATCAGAAAGTAATCATGTATTGCAAACACAGTATTTATTACATTTCTGTCTGTAACAGAAAAAATTATTGTTAGAAATTGCCTTGGGCTAGTATAGGTACGTCATTGAAGGCAAAGTATTTGGTAAAGTACTTATTGTTATCAAATAATATGCTTTTAAGGAAGTCACCGTTGACTTTAATTCACGAAATGTGAAAACAATCGTAGCCGGAAAAGTTTGAAAATACACGCATCAAAAAAATTTTTGCATCACCTCGGTTCCCACAAATCCTGAAGACTGACCTTGACTGTGGATATTGTATCACAGACACAGTCCCTCTGACTGTTCAGAGATGTCACTAAACCCGCCCAAAAATGTAAACAGCCATGTATGAGCAGCGTCTATTAGACAGAGGCGATCTGACAGCCGATCAGTTACAGTCATTCCACCAGGAAGGAGGTACACGGCTCGTATTGTCTGTAGTTCAACCACGCCTAAACGGTCAATATCGCGGTTCGATCGCGTCCGCATTGTTACTTTGTGCCAGGAAGGGCTCTCAACAAGGGAAGTGTCCAGGCGTCTCGGAGTGAACGAAAGCGATGTTGTTCGGACATGGAGGAGCTACAGAGAGACCGTAACTGTCGATGACATGCCTCGCTCAGGCCACCCAAGGGCTACTGCTGCAGTGGATGACCGCTACCTACGGATTATGGCTCGGAGGAACCCTGACAGCAACGCCACCATGTTGAATAATGGTTTTCGTGCAGCCACAGGACGTCGTGCGCAATAGGTTCACTCCCGACGTCCATGGCGAGGTCCGTCTTTGCAACCACTACACCATGCAGCGCGGTACAGATGGGCCCAAAAACATACCGAATGGACTGCTCAGGATTGGCATCGCGTTCTCTTCACCGATGAGTGCCACATATGCCTTCAACCAGCCAGTCGTCGAAGAAGTTTTTGGAGGCAACCCAATCAGGTTGAACGCCTTAGACACACTCTCCAGCGAGTGCAGCAAGGTGGAGATTCTCTGCTGTTTTGGAGGGGCATTATGTGGGACCGTCGTGCGACGCTGGTGGTCAGGGAAAGAGCCGTAACTTCTGTACGATATGTGAATGCCATCCTCCGACCCGTAGTGCAACCATATCGGCAGCATATTGGCTAGGCGTTCATTTTCGTGCACATCTTGTGAATGACTTCCTTCAGAATAATGACATCGCTCGACTAGAGTGGCCAGGATGCTCTCCAGACACGAACCCTATCGGAAATGTCTGGGATACATTGAAAAGGGCTATTTATGGACGACGTGATCCACCAATCACTCTGAGGGATCGACGCCGAATCGCCGTTGAGCAGTGGACCAATCTGGACTAACTGTGCTTTGATGAACTTGTGAATAGTATGTCACGACAAATAGAGGCATTTATCAATGCAAGAGGGCGTGCTACTGGATATTAGAGGTACCGGTGTGTACAGAAATATGGACCACCACTTCTAAAGGTCTCCCTGCATGGTGTAACAACGTGCAGTGTGTGGTTTTCATGAGCAATAAAAAGGGCGGAAGTGATGTTTACGTTGACCTCTATTCCAATTTTATGTACAGGTTCCTGCAACACTTGGAACCGTGGCGATGCAAAACTTTTTATGATGTGTGTATGTACGAAAGAGAAAAGGATAAAAGAGGCATTTGTGTATAGAGGGGTGTAGTTTTAAGAATTTACCAGCTTACTGGCGTTATGCGTTAAATGTCTCGGCCGATTTGACTCTAAACGGAATCTGTTGCTGAACGTAGCGTTGTGTCAGACTGACAACTGTTTGCTCAGTGTGATGCAAATAAAATTACTGCAAAACGTTGGCCATCGATACAGAGAGTTTTCTGGCTGGAAGAAAACTGCTGCTTATGACCTGATAAAGAAATCATTACCGGTTGATTCATTATTTCGGTTCATCATCTAGCTCTAAACCGTCTTACAATTTACACTGCGAACAGTGACTTGCGTAGACTTGCTGCTACTCAAGCCTAGAGAGCAGTTTTCTAACTGATGGTCAATAATTTGTAACGGTACTCTCCAAGACAGGAGCCCGGTGCCGTTATCGGGGTGCCACGTGCAGCCATTCGACACAGCATTTCGCCACACCTACAGCTTCCTCAATATCGACCCAGCTGCCCATGCAATGAACAGTGGCTAATGGCTCTGAGCACTATGGGACTTAACATCTAAGGTTATCAGTCCCCTAGAACTTAGAACTACTTAAACCTAACTAACCTAAGGACACCACACACATCCATGCCCGAGGCAGGATTCGAACCTGCGACCGCAGCAGTCAATGAACAGTATTCAGGAAGTTTCTACGCCACTGAAGTATGCGGTAGTACGTGCCTTCCGCGTTAACAGGCCCCATTTTGCTATAAATATACGGCCGGTACAGCCGAGCTGGTCATTGGCACGACCGGGCAACGAAACGGCAATACGAAGTATGTCAGTTTCAGGTGCGGGGTCGTCGACGATCTCGTGACTGTACTATCATCAACGCAACGGTGTCACGAAACAACGAGTGCAATCGGATGACGTTCACCATCAGCCTATGCTCCGCCACCATCTCGAAGTGTCCACCTGCTGGAAATGCAGCTGCCGTTCCATGGTCCGAAGTACATAATGACGGCTCCTCAGCCCGGAGCTGTTGGAGTCAGCCGACGTCAACCGACGACCTGCACTCGCCGATTCGGCGTTTGACCTGGGCAACACCACCAACTACCACTGACGCCGAATATGCACTTGCTCCACCTGCATCCGCGGGAACTGAGGCACCACTGCCTTACTCAACGTTGTGCGACATAGAGGGTGGACTAGAATATGGAAATACCACACATGCAACACGTTACCACGCCTAATACGTTGCAGGAAGACCGTTGGCACTCAAAACAGCTCCCAGTCATCTCTAAATAGATACACAGAGGTCCTGTATGTTACAGCATAAAGCCAAGCGCCGGCACGCCAGTCGGGAATGACAAAGCAGAGGAGGCTGTGAGAAGGGGTCAGCCAACCGCACACTGACCGAGCTCCCTTCCAGGACGACAACGCGACAGTAGCGGCCCCTAGGTGAAGACGACATAAGCACCGCGCCAGACCGGTCGCGGCCCAGTTGGATTGCAGTTTCGCAAGAGATCAGCAGTCACTGCTAAGTTTGATTATTTTGTATGTCACCCTTTGCTTGCAACACATCTGTATAATTGCCAAAGTTAAATATTGTAATTTTCTTATTGTAATAAAACTCATTTGATTGTTTGTCTAGAGAACCGAGAATACAGGCCTCCTAGACACAACATTTATGGTTTTCAAGGGAGTCTTCCACCACACTTCCTGCAAAATATTGGCAAGTTCAGGTAACAATGTAGGTGGGTTACGATCACGTAACCTTCTCTGTAAAGTAGACTAAAAAGGCTCAACGCTGTTGAGATCTATTGGTTATGGTGGCCAGGGAGAAGTGTCAGTTCATCCTCGTGCTCAGGAGATCCGTCCTTGACGATGCAAGCTGTATAGACAAGTGCCCCATTGTCTGTGGAGACAGTATCACAACTTGGGAACAGACATTGTACCATGAGATGGACTTGATCAATCCAAATGGTCACATAATCCTTGTCAGTAAGACAACATTGCAGAGTAACCATGGGGCCAATGATGTACCATGATATGGCTGCCCAAATCATCACCCTGCCATGTTTCATTCTTTGGACGTAAAGTCTTCCAGAAGTTGGAAACAATGTGAAGCAAGATTCATTTGGACAAATGACTTCCTTCAGCTGTTCCACAGCCCAGGTCTTATGGCTTAGGTGCCAGGTTTTCGTGTTACAGGCATTTCCATTGCTGAAGTGTGATTTTGGAATTCCATCTTGCCTGCAATTCCCAGCTTATGACGCTCCCTCGTATTGTTTGATTCTGACGGATTCGCGAGTGCGACATTCACTTCTACAATATCTTTTCCAGCTGTCGTTCTCTTATATTTCGCCTCAACCACCTTCAATATGGAATATGGAAGTAAATAGGAATATAAAAAATGGGAGGAAGGTTTATCTGTTTAGCAAGAGTAATAGAAGGCAGATTTCAGACTACCTAACAAATCAAAACGAAAATTTATGTTCCGAGACTGACAATGTTGAGTGTTTATGGAAAAAGTTCAAGGCAATCGTAAAATACATTTTAGACAGGTACGTGGCGAGTAAAACTGTGAGGGACGGGAAAAACCCACCGTGGTTCAACAACAAAGTTAGGAAACTACTGCGAAAGCAATGAGAGCTTCACTCCAAGTTTAAACGCAACCAAAACCTCTCAGACAAACAGCAGCTAAACGATGTCAAAGTTAGCGTAAGGAGGGCTATGCGTGAAGCGTTTAGTGAATTCGAAAGTAAAATTCTATGTACCGACTTGACAGAAAATCCTAGGAAGTTCTGGTCTTACGTTAAATCAGTAAGTGGCTCGAAACAGCATATCCAGACACTCCGGGATGATGATGGCATTGAAACAGAGGACGACACACGTAAAGCTGAAATACTAACACCTTTTTCCAAAGCTGTTTCACAGAGGAAGACCGCACTGCAGTTCCTTCTCTAAATCCTCGCACAAAGGAAAACATGGCTGACATCGAAATAAGTGTCCAAGGAATAGTAAAACAACTGGAATCACTCAACAGAGGAAAGTCCACTGGACCTGACGGGATACCAATTCGATTCTACACAGAGTACGCGAAAGAACTTGCCTCCTTCTAACAGCCGTGTACCGCAAGTCTCTAGAACAACGGAAGGTTCCAACTATAGACCTATATCTCTGACGTCAATCTGTTGTAGAATTTTAGAACATGTTTTTTGCTCTCGTATTATGTCATTTCTGGAAACCTAGAGTCTACTCTGCAGGAATCAACATGGATTCCGGAAACAGCGATCGTGTGAGACCCAACTCGCGTTATTTGTTCATGAGACCCAGAAAATATTAGATACAGTCTCCCAGGTAGATGCCAATTTCCTTGACTTCCGGTAGGCGTTCAATACAGTTCCGCACTGTCGTCTGATAAACAAAGTAAGAGCCTACGGAATATCAGACCAGCTGTGTGGCTGGATTGCAGAGTTTTTAGCAAACAGAACACAGCATGTTGTTATCAATGGAGAGACGTCTACAGACGTTAAAGTAACCTATGGCGTGCCACAGGGGAGTGTTATGGGACATTTGCTTTTCACAATATATATAAATGACCTAGTAGATAGTGTCGGAAGTTCCATGCGGCTTTCCGCGGATGATGCTGTAGTATACAGAAAGTTGCAGCATTTGAAAATTGCAGCGAAATGCAGGAAGATCTGCAGCGGATAGGCACTTGGTGCAAGGAGTGGCAACTGACCCTTAACATAGACAAATGTGGTGTATTGCGAATACATAGAAAGAAGGATCGCGGAACAAACACTGGTAGCAGTTACTTCTGTAAAATATCTGGGAGTATGCGTGCGGCACGATTCGAAGTGGAACGATCATATAAAATTAATTGTTGGTAAGGCGGGTACCAGGTTGAGATTCATTGGGAGAGTCCTTAGAAAATGTAGTCCATCAACAAAGGTGGTGGCTTACAAAACACTCGTTCGACCTATACTTGAGTATTGCTCATCAGTGTGGGATCCGTACCTGGTCAGGTTGACGGAGGAGATACAGAAGATCCAAAGAAGAGCGGCGCGTTTCTTCACAGGGTTATTTGGTAAGCGTGATAGTGTTACGGAGATGTTTAGCAAACTCAAGTGGCAGACTCTGCAAGAGAGGCGCTCTGCATCGCGATGTAGCTTGCTGTCCAGGTTTCGAGAGGGTGCGTTTCTGGATGAGGTATCGAATATATTGCTTCCTCCTACTTATACCTCCCGAGGAGATCACGAATGTAAAATTACAGAGATTCGAGCGCACACGGATTCTTTCCGGCAGTCGTTCTTCCCGCGAACCATATGTGACTGGAACAGGAAAGGGAGGTAATGACAGTGGCATGTAAAGTGCCCTCCGCCACACACCGATGGGTGGCTTTCGGAGTATAAATGTAGATGTAGATGTAGAATGGCTGTCTATGACGATTACTCAAAATACACTTTCGTCCACGTTTTGACTTACGTGATTATGTTTATCCTTTTTCCCTTTATATAGTATACATCTTCGATACGGTGTCTCTTGAAACACCAAACACTGAGGCTACCTTGGTTATAGAAGCACAAACCATACCAGCACCAACAGTCTTCCCACGTTCTAATTCATTTACCTCGGACATAATGCACTACAACTACACAGAACACTGTTCTGACCACGACTGACAGTAGCAACTTATTGAGAAAATTGCACAGATGCCGTTTGTGGTCAAATACAACAGCGCAACGTGCAGGCTTGGTTAACAATGTTCAGGCACACAGTAGTCTCTGTGTCTCCACATTTTTCTCCAGCTCCAGCAGCTGCTAGCAAGGCAGCAGCAGAGCCACGTGGCTCTGGCGCGTTTATTCCAGTCCCTAACCCTGGGACACGCCGTTCTTATGCCTGTTTGCTAGAGAATCTATAAACTGTTCCATCCACTGAGTCCACACATCTTCTAAACCTTTTCTCCGCCCTCTCCGGAGAACCACTAGCACATAAGAATCCAAGCAATTACATATTCCTGACTGCTGCAGAATCCCGCACACTCGCTGTTAATTACTAAAAACTAACAATTCACTTTCTTACTCTATCACTGTCTGCGATAAGCGTTTCACCTTTTTCTCATTGTTTACTAGTCGTCTCCAGAATTTCTTTTGGGATCTGCAAACATTATTTACATCGTCGATACTTTTTTTTAATCTGACCTTACACCCTGAAAAATTATTGTTCTCACCAGCACTGTGTCTTATTCTCATAATTACTTTCCTTTTTTGGTCAACAATAACTTCTTTATAAATTACTTCTTTTCATCTTCTGTTTGCTCAAAATGTAGACCGCTGTTTTGTAATAAACAAGGTTGTGAACAAGCGACTGCAATTGAACTTAATTTGATCCGTGAAATTCTGTCAGTCAAAGTTGATCCCAGTACACAGCGTCAGAATATGCAGTTAACAGGTTTGCACAACGCAGACTTCCGATTTCGCCTTGCTCGGAGTTCGCTTTTTGTGCGAATCTAAGATCAGCTGCATTAAACAATCAGCCCTGCGTGCTTGATACAGTGATGAGGATAAGAGGAGTTTCTTGTGAATGCAAGAAGGCTGTGGAGTCACTGGAAAGGCGGCGGTGGGTGGCGTGGGAGGAGCGGAGCAGCGCCCGGCTCCCAGGTTCCGGACGTCCGTTCCATTTGTCACGTAGGTTACGTCCCGCCCAGAAGCAGACCTCTTCGCAGTCTTATCTGAGCCTTTGTCCTCCTCCGTGCCTTCTTTCAAGCCGCCTGCAGTCTTTCCACGGGATTTCATCTAATCTTGCGGACACGTCCAATCGGATGTGCCCCTTCTTATGTGTACGTGGGCTGAGTATAAATCCGTTTTTAATTTACTTTTGGATTTATTTTGATGTGTTACGACTGTTTCACAGATAGGATTTCTCTTATTGGCAAAGACGATGAGCTTAGAAGCAAAATTTCGACATATAATTACTAATCTTCAATGATTCATCGCCTGATAAGGAAAGTTTTCCGCTTTCTGTTTCATGATACTGCTTTCTCTCCTTCTTTCCTGAACAACGCTAATTATCTGCTTCTGATATGACATAACAACATAAGAATCTGCTACTGAGTTCGTGCTGTTGTTATCACACGCAAATAGTACGTGGAAAACAGATTGCTGTAAGCATTTTCTTTTCCTCCTCCGTGCCAAACACTTCACCTCTCAGTACCTCTTTCACCAGCGTCCTCACTTATTGGTTGGATACAGAGGGTGTTCGTAAATGACTGTTACAGACTTCTAGAACTTGGAGAGTGGAGAGAGTAGATCATATCTTTACTTAGGACCAATGTCCAGAAACGTACCTTTTCCGTGCTACAACCATTTGGAAACATGTTGATAGTGTGACCAATTTTACAAGTAACTGATTACGTGTGGTCCACTATATCACTTGTTTTACGATTCCACTCATCAATAGCCAAAGAAATTGCTCGTATACTCGAGACGGACCCCCAAGAACCATGGACGTTGCCGTTGGTGGGGAGGTTTGCGTGCCTCAGCGATACAGATGGCCGTACCGTAGGTGCAACTACAACGGAGGGGTATCTGTTGAGAGGCCAGACAAACGTGTGGTTCCTGAAGAGGGGCAGCAGCCTTTTCAGTAGTTGCAGGGGCAACAGTCTGGATGATTGACTGATCTGGCCTTGTAACACTAACCAAAACGGCCTTGCTGTGTTGGTACTGCGAACGGCTGAAGGCAAGGGGAAACTACAGCCGTAATTTTTCCCGAGAGCATGCAGCTTTACTGTGTGGTTAAATGATGATGGCGTCTTCTTGGGTAAAATATTCCGGAGGTAAAAAACGTCCACCATTGGGATCACCGGGCGGGGACTACTCAAGAGGACGTCGTTATCAGGAGGAAGAAAACTGGCGTTCTACGGATCGGAGCGTGGGATGTCAGATCCCTTAATCGAGCCAGTAGGTTAGAAAATTTAAAAAGGGAAATGGATAAGTTAAAGTTAGATATAGTAGGAATTAGTGAAGTTCGCTGGCAGGAGGAACAAGACTTTTGGTCAGGCGAATACAGGGTTATAAACACAAAATCAAATATGGCTAATCCAGGAGTCGGTTTAATAATGAATAAAAAAAATAGGAGTGCGGGTAAGCTACTACAAACAGCATAGTGAACGCATTATTGTGGCCAAGATAGTGCAGTAGTACAAGTTTATATGCCAACTAGCTCTGCAGATGACGAAGAAATTGAAGAAATGTATGATGAAATAAAAGAAATTATTCAGATAGTGAAGGGAGACGCAAATTTACTAGTCATGGGTGACTGGAATTCGGTAGCAGGAAAAGGGAGAGAAGGAAACATAGTAGGTGAATATGGATTGGGGCTAAGAAATGAAAGCCGCCTGATAGAATTTTGCACAGAGCACATCTTAATCATAGCGAACACTTGGTTCAAGAATCATAAAAGAAGGTTGCATACGTGGAAGAAGCCTGGAGATACTGACAGGTTTCAGATAGATTATATAACAGTAAGACAGAGATTTAGGAACCAGGTGTTAAATTGTAAGACATTTCCAGGGGCAGATGTGGACTCTGACCACAATCTATTGGTTATGAGCTGTAGATTAAAACTGAAGAAACTGCAAAAAGGTGGGAATTTAAGGAGATGGGACCTGAATAAACTGACAGAACCAGAGGTTATACAGAGTTTCAGGGAGAGCATAAGGGAACAGTTGACAGGAATGGGGGAAAGAAATACAGTAGAAGAAGAATGGGTAGCTTTGAGGAATGAATTAGTGAAGGCAGCAGAGGATCAAGTAGGTAAAAAGACGAGGGAGACCGACAGGAAGTGCAAAATGGCTAGGCAGGGATGGCTAGAGGACAAATGTAAGGATCTCGAGGCATATATCACTAGGGGTAAAATAGATACTGCCTATAGGAAAATTAAAGAGACCCTTGGAGAAAAGAGAACCACCTGTATGAATATCAAGAGCTCAGATGGAAACCCAGTTCTAAGCAAAGAGGGGAAAGCAGAAAGGTGGAAGGAGTCCACAGAGGGTCTATACATGGGCGATGTACTTGAGGACAATATTATGGAAAAGGAGGAGGATGTAGATGAAGATGAAATGGAAGATATGATACTGCGTGAAGAGTTTGACACCGCATTGAAAGACCCAAGTCCAAACAAGGCCCCGGGAGTACACAACATTCCATTAGAATTACTGACAGCCTTGGGAGGGCCAGCCCTGACAAAACTCTACCATCTGGTGAGCAAGATGTATGAGACAGGCGAAATACCCTCAGACTTCAAGAAGAATATAATAATTCCAATCCCAAAGAAAGCAGGTGTTGACAGATGTGAAAATACCGAACTATCAGTTTAATAAGTTACGGCTGCAAAATACCAACACGAATTCTTTACAGACGAATGGAAAAACTGGTAGAAGCCGACTTCGGAGAAGCTTAGTTTGGATTTCGTAGAAATATTGGCACACGTGAGACAATATTGACCCTACGACTTATCTTAAAAGAAATATTAAGGAAAGGCAAATCTACGTTTCCTGCATTTGTAGACTTAGAGAAAGATTTTGACAATGTTGACTGGAATACTCTCTTCCAATTTCTGAAGGTGGCAGGGGTAAAATACAGGGAGCAAAAGGCTATTTACAATTTGTACAGAAACCAGATGGCAGTTATAAGAGTCGAGTGGTATGAAAGGGAAGCAGTGGTTGGGAAGGGAGTGAGACAGGTTTGTAGCCTCTCCCCGATGTTATTCAATTTGTATATTGAGCAAGCAGTAAAGGAAACAAAAGAAAAGTTCGGAGTAGGTATTAAAATCCATGGGGAAGAAATAAAAACTTTGAGGTTCGCCGATGACATTGTAATTCAGTCAGAGACAGCAAGGGCTTGGAAGAGCAGTTGAACGAAATGGACAGTGTTATGAAAGGAGGGTATAAGATGAACATCAACTAAAGAAAAACGAGGATAATGGAATGCAGTCGAATTAAGTCGGGTGATGCTGAGGGAATTAGATTAGGAAATGAGACACTTAAAGTAGTAAAGGAGTTTTGCTACTTGGGGAGCAAAATAACTGATGATGGTCGAAGTAGAGAAGATATAAAACGTAGACTCGCAATTGCAAGGATAGCGTTTCTGAAGAAGAGGATGCAACAGAAGAATGGTGAAGATTAAATGGGTATATCATATAACTAATGAGGAGGTGTTGAATAGAATTGGGGAGAAGAGGAGTTTGTGGCACAACTTGAGTAGAAGAAGGGATCGGTTGGTAGGACATATCCTGAGGCATGAAGGGATCACCAATTTAGTATTGGAGGGCAGCGTGGAGGGTAAAAATCGTAGAGGGAGACCAAGAGATGAATACACTAAACAGATTCAGAATGATGTAGGTTGCAGTAGGTAATGGGAGATGAAGAAGCTTGCACAGGATAGAGTAGCATGGAGAGCTGCATCAAACCAGTCTCAGGACTGAAGACCACAACAACAACTCGTGACGCGTTCTCTTCAACGTGACGCAGTACAGCCTCTTCAAGTTCGGGTGTGCAGCGTCTCCTTGGTGCGCCACAGTATCGCTAGCTAACGGTGAACTTTCGTTTCTCTACGTCAAATGAAACCAGCTGATTCATCATAACAAGTCCTAACAATGACTACCGTGTTGCATACCTACCCGACAAACATGTTTTCAAACGGCTGCAGCATGGAAACAGTGTGATTCCGGACATTGATTCCTATTCAAAATATTATGTACTCACTTTGCTCTATAACTCCTACAAGTTTGTAAGGAAAATTTACGCACACCCTGTATTCTGATATCTGTCTTCTCCTGCAGATTTTACCCTCTAGCGCTGCCTGACCTACCAGTAAGTTACACTTATAAGAACAGACACCATATTCATATAAGTATATACACTACTGGCCATTAAAATTGCTACACCAAGAAGAAATGCAGATGATAAACGGGTACTCATCGGACAAATATATTATACTAGAACTGACATGTGATTACATTTTCACGCAATTTCGGTGCATAGATCCTGAGAAATCAGTACCCAGAACAACCACCTCTGGCCGTAATAACGGCCTGGACACGCCTGGGTATTGAGTCAAACAGAGCTTGGATATCTTGTACAGGTACAGCTGCCCATGCAGTTTCAACACAATAGCACAGTTCATCAAGAGTAGTGACTGGCGTATTGTGACGAGCCAGTTGCTCGGCCAACACTGACCAGACGTTCTCAAATGGTGAGAGATCTGGAGAATGTGCCGGCCAGGGCAGCAGTAGAACATTTTCTGTATCCAGGAAGGCCCGTGCAGGACCTGCAACATGCTATCGTGCATTATTCTGCTGAAATGTGGGGTTTCGCAGGGATCGAATGAAGGGCAGAGCCACGGGTCGTAACACATCCGAAATGTAACGTCCACTGTTCAAAGTGCCTTCAATGCGAACAAGAGGTGACCGAGACGTGTAAGCAATAGCACCCCATACCATCACGACGGGTGATACACCAGTATGGCGACGACGAATACACGCTGCCAATGTGCGTTCACTGCGATGTCGCCAAAAACGGATGCGACATCATGATGCTGTAAACAGAACCTGGATTCATCCGAAAAAATGACGTTTTGCCATTCGTGCACCCAGGTTCGTCGTCGACTACACCATCGCAGGCGCTCCTGTCTGCGATGCAGCGTCAAGGATAACCGCAGGCATGGTGTCCGAGCTGATAGTCCATGCTGCTGCAAACGTCGTCGAACTGTTGTGCAGATGGTTGTTGTCTTGCAAACGTCCCCATCTGTTGAGTCAGGGATCGAGACGTGGCTGCGTGATCCGTTACAGCCACGCGGATAAGATGCCTGTCATCTCGACTGCCAGTGATACGAGGCCGTTGGGATCCTGCACGTCGTTCCGTATTACCCTCCTGAAACCACCGATCCCATATCCTGCTAACGGTCATTGGATCTCGACCGACGAGAGCAGCAATGTCGCGATACGATAAACCGCAATCGCGGTAGGCTACAATCCGACCTTTATCAAAGTCGGAAACGTGATGGTACGCATTTCTCCTCCTTACACGAGGCATCACAACAACGTTTCACCAGGCAACGCCGGTCAACTGTTGTTTGTGTATGAGAAATCGTTTGGAAACGTTCCTCATGTCAGCACGTTTTAGGTGTCGCCACAAGCGCCAACCTTGTGTGAATGCTCTGAAAAGCTAATCATTTGCGTATTACAGCATCTTCTTCTTGTCGGTTAAATTTCGCGTCTGTAGCACGTCATCTTCGTGGTGTAGCAACTTAAATAGCCAGTAGTTTAGTTCTGGCAACACCGGCCATGACCTTCTTATTCTGTGCCGATGCACACATATTCCGCGAACTCTTACGGGACTTGGTAAGAATGTGTTCCACGAGTAATGAGTGTGTTGGGGTGGGACACTACGAATGTAGTGTGTGAACATACAAGGTGAGAATGAGGGTCTCGCGGGAGGCGTGCGCGAGTTAGTCCGTGCAGTTGCGCTCTGCTCTGTGCCTTCGGTGGCTCAGTTGGCTAGAGCGTCTGCCTTGTATTTGTCCTTAGGATAATTTAGGTTAAGTAGTGTGTAAGCTTAGGGACTGATGACCTTAGTAGTTAAGTCCCATAAGATTTCACACACATGTTTTCTTCCTTTCCGGTTTTCCCACAGTTCATAATTCTCTTCTATACATACCGTGCTCCAAACGTGCATTCTCATGAATTTCTTCCTCAAATTAAGGCCGATGTTTGCTACTAGTAGACTTCTATTCCACAGCCATTCTCTCCTTACTTGGTCGCGCGGTATTAGCCATGCGGTCTGGGGCGCTGTAGTCATGGACTGTGCGGCTGGTCCCGGCCATGGTTCGAATCCTCCGTTGGGCATGGGTGTGTGTGTTTGTCCTTACGATAACTTAGGTTAAGTGGTGTGTAACCTTAGGGAATGATGACCTTAGCAGTTAAGTCCCATAAGATTTCACCTACATTTGAACAATAGCTCCATAACAACTAGATCGGGTGAAACTAGCGTGGGCTTCTTTAGACTCGTCTTGATGGCCAACTCGTAGTGACAGGAACCACCAACTGCTGTTGATAAGTCAAACAGAGGTTCTTAGCTGTCTTTCCTCGGATGTGGCACTTTGGCATGGAGTGGTGCTCGACTTAAGCTACTGTGTATGTAAACGTCCCTATTTGCTTAAATAAAGACGTAGTTGTTCCCAACCTATCCTACTACACACACACAAATACACACACACACACACACACACACACACACACACACACACACACACACACACACACACACACAAACAAACACACACACCATTTTAAACTCAGAGCATCTGGGTTCTGGCGACTGGTATGTGCGGTGGGGCAACGGGGAACTGTTTGAACATGAAAGCTGGGTCAGTGAACTGTGACATGAGAAGGGTGGTGGAAACTGTTTTGGATGTTCATTTTAAACTGAGCTCTTGGATTTTATAGTTTCTTACCTGTTCTAATCGATTTTGCGAATAAAACAGTCTAGATTGCTTATTAACAATTAGTTACTGGTTACGACGTTTCGAATACTGTCATCATCACTTATTTTTAATTAAGATGGGAGGAACATGCTAATAAAAGATAATAATTAAAAGGTTGAAAAATGTTTTCAACCAGAAGCTCAGAACTTATAAACGAAGGTTTTTATGTCACTACTAAAACCTATGCCTAATCGGGAGAGGGGGTCACCTAACATCTTGGTTTAACGCACTGTAGCATCGTTACATGAAGTTTCTCAAGACTTTTTTTACATCCCGTCGAAGTTCTTCGGTGTAATTTTGAAGTGCCACCATTCAGGTTATCAAGGCTCAGTTACAACAGATGTGAGTCAGCTTGCCTCAGGAGGGTATGCAATGGCTTCATGACACCCTTCTCAACCAAATCAGTTCGTGTATCCAGACCAGAGTAGTGCAATTTCATACTGATTCGTGGGTCTATGCTGCCAAGTTCTTTGTAAATTTGCCTCGGTACTCGCAACGCTGAAAAACATCACATACTTTCCCTACCAGAGACGTTGAAGTAATGAAACAAGTTAGGTGTAGAAATTTGCAATAGAAGACGATTCACAGATATGAGAGATTTTGAAGGAAGTCTCGGTTTTTACCTTAGATAAGTGTGCTAGTTCATCATTTTGATTTTCGATTCTGCATAGGGGGGGGGGGGGGGGGGGGTTTGACATACTGGTTAGCACATCTGCCTAGTGAGCAGGAGACCCGGGTTAGATTCCTAGACTTCGTACAAATTTTCATTCGTCGCTTCTGTCTGCATATTTGGTGACATTCTGTCAGCGCTATGTGCACTTTGCTGTAGCTCCTTGCTTGACAATTATTGTGAGAGATTAGCCTCTATTCTGATGTTCATTTCCTTTTACCAACATGAATTCACGACAACTTCATCGTCATTCTTCCAGGGAAACTGATTTAGTTATCTGAGCGTTTCTGTTACACTTTCATATAGGAAGCTGTGTAAGCTTTCTATAAAAAGTTGTCTGTATGTAAGAAAACTGAATATATTTATTTCGAAAACTTCCTCCTCATGTAACGTGTACTTTAGTTATCGTATTCAATTCCTGAGCAAAACCACCTGTTGGTTGGGCCACGTTGAGCATGTGAACAGTGTCATGGAATAAAACTTAACACATCATGAAATGCAAAATCTGAAATAAGGAAAAATCAATCGAATTAAATGTCAAAAGAAAACAAATTTTATGCTCGACAAAAACTATAGAACTAAAACTCACTGCCGAAGTACCTTATGGACTTTGCGTGATATGAAGTGCATTTTTGTCTTGGAATATCCACAAAAATAAATTACTGCTGAAATCGAAAGAAAATAATTATTTGAAATTACCAACACTGTTCACTGAAAATTAGTCTGCATGCTAGCGCGGCACCTGACAATCCCGACTACACACAGGTTGCTCAATAATGCAAGGTGAGATCTGACCTGGAATAAAAGTCACTTATCTCTTGCTCAGCATGCTTTTTTTGCGCCTGGCGTAGTCACATTCCCGAAAGACAGAAACAATCTGTGACTTCATGTGTCGTAAGATGCAGTGGAGACACGACACAATCTTCAAAATTTTACTATGAGACATGGAGGTGGATTTTACTATAAAGAAAATCGTTGTTGGGAAATCAAACTCTGATTATTGACAAAAAGACTACACAGCATAAGAAGACTATGACAATTACAAAATTATCTTATGACAAAATTTACAAACATTTCAACCAGTTGCGTTATTTGTGACGCAATGAAAACAAAGAAAACAAATTTACACTGAACCCGAATATTATTAGTTATCTAATTGACAAAGATTTCCTTCAATTAATAGTTCTGAGAAACAAACATTTCATTCCTGTGCATGCATTCGTTACCTTTACAATTCCTCCAAAGTCTTCTCCATCAATATAAAGAACGGGAAAATATTATAAATGTGTTTTCATCTCCATAATAAAGTATTCCAGACAGCTTCTCCGAGATTCACAAAGAAACAGACCTCATTCTTTGAAGACTGAACTGCTCGCTGCAAAGCCGAAAGAAGAATGCCCCAGCGCTGCAACACTGACTGACTGGCAAGTCAACTACAGATAAAATTAAACACAGAGTCAAGGATGTTGTTCACTATTCATGCAATGCGCACATTCATCCTTGTCCCAGTGCAGTAAAAGTGAATTATGTACAATAGCAGAAAATATATGAGAACATTACATCTGTATAGACCAGAATTGGGGGCACTAGTGTCGTGTATTTCATTCCATTTAGAGATGCATTGCATTTTCCCGGAACACACCATTCACCTTCCCAAGTACTCCAGACACTGGAAAAATATTCCGTAATTTGTGACATTATCGTTGTGTATTGGATTTCCTTTGCAGATTTCCTGATCAGCGTGCATCTTAGATTTTTGAATAACTCAGCAGGACAAATGGATTGTGGCGTCCAAAGAGTGTGTGTGCGACTACAGTGCCATTACAAATAAAATAACAACATTAGAAATCGGAACGAGTATTTAGGATTACTGAATTTTCTGCCGTTTTTAACTTAGGGCTAGTGTGCTAGTTCATAATCTTGATCTGCGACTCTGCGTGGGAAGAAATAGGTCCGACAAACTGTAGCCTGTTCCAGTGAGATGATGCATTGGAGGAGTGGTGGTAAATCGCAGTTTTAAATTTAGGGGACGTTATTCATAGCTCCATAACAACTAGATCGGGTGAAACTTGCGTGGGCTTCTTCAGACTCGTCTTGATGGCCAACTCGTAGTGACAGGAACCACCAACTGCTGTTGATAAGTCAAACAGAGGGTCTCAGCTGTCTTTCCTCGTATGTGGCACTTTGGCATGGTGTGGTGCTTGACTTGAGCTACTGTGTATGTAAACGTCCCTATTTGCTTAAATAAAGACGTAGTTGTTCCCAACCTATCCTACTACACAACGCAAATACACACACACACACACAAACAAACAAACACACACACACACCATTTTAAACTCAGAGCATCTGGGTTCTGGCGACTGGTATGTGCGGTGGGGAACCGGGGAACTGTCTGAACATGAAAGCTGGGTCAGTGAACTGTGACATGAGAAGGGTGGTGGAAACTGTTTTGGATGTTCATTTGAAACTGAGCCCTTGGATTTTATAGTTATGACAAGTGGTCTAATTCCACTGTGATATCAGGGAAAACTTAGTAGCTCTTATGGTTTCTTGCAAGTGGGCCATATTGGATTCCAAACCTAGCATAGTGACCTAACAACCAAGTAAGTTGGATCAGTTCTGACATCCTTAAACCTGACGTTATACAAGCTGGCGTTATATGCCCAGGTCAACCATCTTGGCCGCGCGGGATTAGCCGAGCGGTAGGGGCGCTGCAGTCATGGACTGTGCGGCTGGTCCCGGCGGAGGCTCGAGTCCTCCCACGGGCATGGGTGTGTGTGTTTGTCCTTAGGATAATTTAGGTTAAGTAGTGTGTAAGCTTAGGGACTGATGACTTTAGCAGTTAAGTCCCGTAAGATTTCACACACACATACACACACACACACACACACACACACACAACCATCTTGAACCGCCATTTTACATTTTTATGTCATAGAAACACCTTCGATGTACTATTTAGAACAATTGGGATCGCTCGCCATCTGGTATTTTTTAATTTCTCTCCATTTTACATATAGCAAAATAGGGCTACCTACGAAATGTCATTTTTTTTAATATCCCATCATTTTATACATGCAGCAATTGGCTTAAATCCACTGTGATGTCATAAGAGTGGGGCGAGGTGGAGGGAAACCTAGCAAAGTTGGATAGTGACATAATCGATGAAATCATCAGAAGTCTGGCAATAATCCGTAACATCCTTGCACTGAAACAGCACCCTTAATGTTGTCAATAATCAGGAAGATCATCAGAGGATACAGAGACTCAATCCATATGTATGTTAAATAACCCATTTTGTAAAAAGAAAGCTCAAATATCCATTTGTAAGCTCAGGGATTGGTTTAACACTTACAACCACAATTACTGGGATTCATTCCTTCACAAGTGCTGTTTGAGAGAGAGTCGATATGTAGTTTTCCTAGACAAAACAGCTATTGTGAAAATTGTCAAAGCTTATTGCTTTTTTGCTTCAAACAAACGTTTGAAATTGGTTATGTGTGAGGGCATGTTATGTATGAGGGCATGCTGAAAATAAATACCCCCGAATTCCTTAAATTAAAACTTTTCAAATAAAACAAACGTTATTAACATTCTATACCTATACCCTTCATCTTCACGTACTTATTTCTCAACATAGTCATCTTGGTGATGAACACATTTCTCCCACCGAGAGACCCGTTCGTTGATACCGTCACCGTAGAATGTTTGACTTTATTGACGGAGGCACGTCACATCTACTTGCACTGCTTCATCACTATCGAAGTGAAGTCGTCGTAGGTGTTCCTTAGTTTCTGAAACAGATAAAAATCGGATGGGACCAAATCGGGTCTATATAGAGGATGATCGATGACAGTGAACCCAAGGCTTCGGACTGCTGCAGATATCGCAGCGCCCGTGTGTGGTCTGGCGTTGTCATGTGAAGGACAGAATGCTCCACGTATGGACGACTCTTCGAATTCGAAACTCGATTATAGTACGCTGTTTCTCACGCACCGACATAGTTACATTACACACTGCCATGTTAAATCCTACAATTCGGAGCCCTCTAGAGGCAGAGGGCTTCAAATATGTTGACATGGAGAATAAAGATGTAGAACATTAATAACGTTTGTTTCATTTAAAAAGCTTTAAGAATTCTCATATAAAAATTCGGAGGCAAGACGTCGTACAGCTACTTTGCAAAAGACTATTATACTACGATTGCAGTTCTGTGATGTGAAGATATTGCTGAAATTCGTGTATAGGTACTTAATTGCATCACTTTAGAATGTTCATTCTGTGGCATAAGAACTGTCTATTAATGTTTATGCTCTATAAGCTGCACTATCGATTTCTACAAAATGATAACTGTACGTCTATAGCAGTAATATAAATTTACTTACATTATGCACTTGTATAACAATGGCATGCTTGTCATTTAATACAACAGAATCCGAAATATGGCCTATAACATAGTACACTGTTTGTCATGTACATTACTATTGTCAAATTGTATGTATGCACGTGGCAAACACATATAAATGCAGTCTGTTAGTTCCATGTGTACTCTATATGACAGTTACGTCAAACATTATCAATAATTGTCACTGCCTGTTGACAGCAGTAATGTGCATGACAAACTAGGTCCTCTGTTATAGAACATATTTCAAATCCTGTTGTATTAACTGACAAGCATGTTATTGTTATACAAGTGCATAATGTAAGTAGACTTAATTTACTGCTGCAAATGTACAGTTATCGTTGTGTAGAAATCGATGCGTTCACAGCTTTTCATGCCACTGATGATGGGTAAAAACCGGTTTTGGTAAATAAAACATTTCTACTGCAGCTAATGGTGTATAGAAGATGTCTTTTAATCAATATATGAAACCTGTGGAGCTCCAAGCATTCAAGATTTTGTTTTTATATGGTCTATGGTGACTGCAAAAAGAAATATTAGTTAGAGAATCTGCAGTATGCAATGTTTATTCTTGAGCACTGACTCCTAGAGTCCTTGTGTTAAAAAGTGTGTCGTGATCCACATTCTATTTTCGAAGAGATGTTGTTTCGAGCATGTCAGTAATGTGCTCTGTTGTTACAACAAGGCAGCGAGACATGGTTGAATGTGCCGCTACACACATGGTGAAGTTTTGTGTGAAAGATGGTAAAATCAAAAAATGAACCCACGATTACTGGACTCGAGTTATAAATTGTTACTTATTCAGGTTGCTTTTTTGACGCAAACTGTTAATACAGTAAAACTGGTACTGACTGCACAAATTTGATTAATAATTCCAGACATTTTGTCGAACATTGACATCACTTTTATAATTGTTTCATCACTTTTCTAGCAATACACCAGTTTTTGTTGCACCCTTGACATTCAGTACCAAATGTTATTTTTTTTAAATACCTTGCACACACTTCCACGTCATCCGTCGTCGCTTTATTCACCACTGCTACAATCGCAGTCGCAATGACCAAACGTCCATTCTTCCGGGTGAGTGTGATCGTGTTAAGTGCTTGACAGCAACAAAACATCTGCTTTCACGTCATCGTCCGGAATGTGGAATACTCTTCTAGACAATCACTTTTCTTTATGGTTGTTCTACAGTCAGACAGCTACAAAAAATGGTTCAAATGGCTCCGAGCACTATGGGACTTAACTTCTGTGGTCATCAGTCCCCTAGAACTTAGAACTACTTAAACCTAACTAACCTAAGGACATCACACACATCCATGCCCGAGGCAGGATTCGAACCTGCAACCGTAGCAGTCGCGCGGTGCCGGACTAAAGCGCCTAGAACCGCTCGGCCACTCCTGCTGACAGTCAGCTGACTGTATCTTTCTTTATACTGTAGTGACCCAAAAGTAAAAGACAAGGCGGGCAGGGGTCGGAACCCGAGGCCTGGCCGCGATGTCTCCCCCCTCCTGTCCCTGAATCACTCCCTCAAAGTAATTTTTTGATTTATTTATATTTTATATTATTATTATTATTTTATATTTTTTATTTTTACCAGGAACAGGGTAAATGAACAAAGGATCTTTATTGGTACAAACTTAAATACAACAGAAAGGCCATCCTTTCGGCGAAAATAGCACAACACATTACACTCGTACAAGGCGAGCAAGTTTTTTTTTTTATGAACAAGGTGTAGGAAAAAAAAAATAATAATACTGATGTAAGCTAAGAGGTGTGAAGCAATAGATAGCGGAGTGGGGGAAAAACCATTATGTTCTGGTTTAGTGCATAACTGAACACTCAAAAAAATTAAGTTAAAAAAAAGAAAACAAAAAATAAAAAACAAAAAAAGAAAAAGAAAAAAGAAAAAACAATAATAAACAAAAAAGTGGTAATCGCCGTGTATTCTAAACTTACGGTCGCCTGTTCACGTCCAACTGTATTTATTTAACACATTAAAAAAATAAAAAAAAAGGCGTTACAGTCTGGAGCCGCGCCACCGCTCCGCAGAACTCACGGACTTCGAACGTGGTCAGGTGATTCAGTGGCGCCGCGGTGGCCGAGCGGCTCTAGGCGCAGGTTCGAATCCTGCCTCGGGCATAGATGTGTGTGATGTCCTTAGGTTAGTTAATTTTAAGTAGTTCTAAGTTCTAGGGGACTGATGACCTCAGATGTTAAGTCCCATAGTGCTCAGAGCCATTTGAATCATTTTTTAACTGTCAGCAAAACACCCTGAGGAAGCCACCCGCAACGGTGTCGGAAACGTCTGAGAATTTTACATATTGATAACGCGGTCACGTACCCTGAACAATTTTACTAACAGCATCTTTCTGTTTGGTATCACAGTGGCGGATGTGATTAGTTATGAATTTTCATTGCTTTCGTTCTTATGCCAGAAATAGTTGTCTTAAATTGAGGGAAATAGGAACTATGACTCATACGAGGACTCAGATTGTTTCTTAAATGATACAAACGTCCATTGAAACCTGATAAATTATTTGCTAATACCTTTTCGTTTGCTAAGTTTACGACTGCATTAAAGGACATCCCAGTGTTGACTCATGGGGAAAACGTTTTAGAAGAACTACAATGTGCTAAAAGTTCATTGTTCAGAGTGTTAAGGATCAATTAAAGCAATATAAAGTGACGTTGATTATCTAGCACTTAACAAAAAAATCTATTACAGAAATAAGAACTATTAAGGCTGAGGTTGTGTATTAGACAAAGCTCATCACTATAAATCATTGTTTCGTATCCTTAATAAATGAAAACTTAAAGTAAAAATTCTGAAATACAGATGTGAATATGTATCATATAATAAGCTAAGTGGTTATCCAATTTTCAAGACACTGTAATATTACATTGCACTACACCAAGTAATCGATTTTCCTCACTCAGTACAGTACAGACGTATATATTATTTTTTTGTACAGAAAGATAAACAGGTCATTTGAGCAACATTTTAAAATTATTAACAGTCGTTTTGTATAAAATACTTCAAACAACAGTACAGCTGCACACAGAGAATTCGATGCATTTCAGTATTTTGTTTGAAAGACAAGAGGAACGTTGTAAGCTACATATTAAATTTTCAAGTTTCTCTGTGAAAAAAATTCTTTATAAATAATTATCATCACGCTCCCAAATTATCCTGTGGGTAATGTAAGCAGTACACAGGTATTACGGCGAATCTAATACAGATTTACCAAGCCTATGTCTGATAGGTCTAAAAAGTAGCGTAAATTAAAGTATCCCTTTGCTGTGTATTTGTGCATGCAAAAATATCTTTTGTGTTTCATTTTGTTCATAGTTAGAAGCTGGTAACGTCCGAAGAGGTACGTTCTCAGTCTCTTTTCGGGCAAATATTCAGTATATCATTTTCAGCCTATCTTCAATGTTAGCCTAAACTAGAAATTCATAGAACTAGAGTACTATGTGTGATTATGTCATAAATACGAAAGGTCAAATGATACCTCCCGAGGCTCGTTTTATCCGTAGAATATTCGCCAAAAGTAACATTCAGCATTTATAATCGGCTCTGTGATTAAATTTATTCTTAACTCAAAATCAGACTCAAGTTATTTACTCCAGTTTTCTCTAAAAGTTAAACATAAATCGCGGAGCATTATCGGGCATTTGTAACGTTAGCGAAGGCTAAGAAGAACGTAAACATCCAGTACAGCTACTAACGTCGAAATACGCCAGGACAAGTGACAGTTGGGCGTATATATTGGGCAACACTCTATAGCTACATTCTACTTTTAGTCGTCGAAACGGGGGAACTTTAGAGAAACAGTGTTTGCGAAAGGCTGTAGAACGATCCTACTTATTTATAAATATTTTAAAGTACAGGCAGGTCCATAGGTATAGAACCACCCTTCTAAACAAAACCAGGTGCACAGACATAAATGAAAGTCAAGTACTATAACATTGGAGAGAGGAAAACCTGTGAGGTATATTACTAATATTGCTAACATTTTCTGAGGCGCCAGCTTGGATATAACTCATAATTTTCAAATGAGGTGGGTTACCTGCGACGAATCAGGCAGACAGGAAAATACCTGACAGAAGCAAAGATGCCTTTCATTTTGGTATACATTTATTCATTCTCGAGTTACGACTACTTTCTTCCTTATAGCAGACGTGAAAGCTGATACCGCTAAAACAGGCTGAACGCATTTTATACAGTACAAGACGAAAGGTTACAGGATGTGTTGAGGAATGGCACCAACATAGTGTCGAATTAGTAGTAACACGTGAGGACACAGGATGTCCGTGAGGTACCGTTATTCCGTCAGAGTTCCCTCTATCGCTATCAACCGTGACCTTAAGTCATATCCGGCGGCACCTCATACCATGACGCCAGCAGTAACAACACTATGCCTTCAAAGCACCAGCAGATTGGAACCTCTCCCTGGTTGCTGCCATACTCGCTGACGTTGGTCATCCGGGATAGTATAGCGCAGGGTCATCCAAGAATTGCGCCCAGCAGGCCGTAGTTCAGCGCCCCGTACGCGACCGTGTGTAGCTAGTGTCGGCATAGGAGCGAGAGAGACAGCTGCGGAGCGAGTGAGACCGCACAGCACAGCACTGCGCTGCGCTGGACTGTTCCGCGGTCAGATCTAACGTAAACAAAATAACAGAGGAAGCGCAGCTCTTTAAAAGTGGTCCATGAGCGGTAAATCAAGCAAACCATTTACTGTTTAGGTAACAGTTAGTGTTCGTCTGGCAGAATTACTACGAAAAGCTTAGGAAACACTATTCAAAATAAGAATCGAAGAACACTTAGTAATTTTCTGACCCACAGGTTGATTCTATTACCATTGCACATGCACCCTCGTCATATGTACAGTAGACGTCTTCTGAAAGATATATCAATTTCTCAAATGAACTGGTGTCATAAATATTCTATTTTAGAAATAATTTTACGTCAGGGATGTAGAGTCTCATTCTTACTGTTAGCAGTTACAAGTAAATATTTTTTGTTGTACTTTGTGCTACAGCTTTTTGTATCCATTTTCAGAGTTTAGCCATCAGATCCTTAGTTGTGTACAAATACACAATAATTTTTAATGTCAAGTTTCAAAACTTATTAAAAATAGACTTAAGGTTCTAAAGACCTTTAATCCTTACAGCCGACATTGTTAAAGAAGACAATTAACATTTTACACGTTTTTCTTTTTCGAGGAAATGTTTTTGTCTAGATTTGGTTCAACAATCCGGGAGACTGCTAACCTCGAAGAATCAGTCAAATTTTTTTCGCTAAGTAGTGAACGGTTCTTAGTTTTAGCAAGCTTTGAAAGGGAGAAAAAGAGCTCAATATACGTGGAACCAAAGATTGAGTGAACTTTCGCAGCATGCTTGTGCAAAAGAGGATATTTCTCTCGTGGAAAACAGCTGTAAGAGTCATCCAAGGTTTTACACATAAGAAAGGGGTCCTTCAGGTGGATATCGCACTACAGGTCAATCAGCTCTAGTTGAAACACTTGTGAGACGCCATTTTCCCGAAGGGAAAACGGGCGAACAAATATATCTAAAGCCGGTTGAGGCTCACTTATCTTCAAAAATCTCTTTTCAAAATCTTCTTGTAATTCGCAAATAATTTGAATATAATCTGAAAAATCCACATCTTCTTTAACTGTCTAAAGAAGGGAAGTGTGCACTAAATCAACAACAGAGTGATTTTCGCCTTGGAGTGAAATGTCACTCAAAAAAGCCAAATTCGTCACCGACTTATGATCACGAAGTAATGCTTCTGGATGTCCGGATATCAGCCAGAAATTCTTTAAATTGGCGCTATGTGATTCCATGAGTGCGAAGATAATTAATCGTTCGAACAACTGTGTCCATAACGTTTTTTATGTTGACAATCTTCACATAAAGCGCCTCCTGGTGTATCAGACAATGGACTGCCGCGAATAAGGAGCAGCCGACTTCATCCATTTTTGACGTGACGTAAACCAGAATCCAGTGCGTATCCCCCGTAGCTCGGGGGCTCCATCCTTTGCTACACTTGTCAGGCGTTCCCATTTCGAACTCATTGACTAGAACACGTTTTCCATGGCTAGAAAAATACCCAAACTCGTGGTTGTGTCTTTTCATGATATGTTGTTGTTGTGGTCTTCAGTCCTGAGACTGGTTTGATGCAGCTCTCCATGCTACTCTATCCTGTGCAAGCTTCTTCATCTCCCAGTACCTACCGCAACCTACATCCTTCTGAATCTGCTTAGTGTATTGATCTCTTGGTCTCCCTCTACGATTTTTACCCTCCACGCTGCCCTCCAATGCTAAATTTGTGATCCCTTGATGCCTCAAAACATGTCCTACCAACCGATCCCTTCTTCTAGCCAAGTTGTGCCACAAACTTCTCTTCTCCCCAATCCTATTCAATACCTCCTCATTAGTTACGTGATCTACCCACCTTATCTTCAGCATTCTTCTGTAGCACCACATTTCGAAAGCTTCTATTTTCTTCTTGTCCAAACTGATTATCGTCCATGTTTCACTTCCATACATGGCTACACTCCATACAAATACTTTCAGAAGCGACTTCCTGACACTTAAATCTATACTCGATGTTAACAAATTTCTCTTCTTCAGAAACGATTTCCTTGCCATTGCCAGTCTACATTTTATGTCCTCTCTACTTCGACCATCATCAGTTATTTTACTCCCTAAATAGCAAAACTCCTTTACTACTTTAAGTGTCTCATTTCCTAATCTAATCCCCTCAGCATCACCGGATTTAATTTGACTACATTCCATTATCCTCGTTTTGCTTTTGTTGATCTTCATCTTATATCCTCCTTTCAAGACACTGTCCATTCCCTTCAACTGCTCTTCCAAGTCCTTTGCTGTCTCTGACAGAATTACAATGTCATCGGCGAACCTCAAAGTTTTTACTTCTTCTCCATGAATTTTAATACCTACTCCGAATTTTTCTTTTGTTTCCTTTACTGCTTGCTCAATATACAGATTGAATAACATCGGGGAGAGGCTACAACCCTGTCTCACTCCTTTCCCAACCACTGCTACCCTTTCATGCCCCTCGACTCTTATAACTGCCATCTGGTTTCTGTACAAATTTGTAAATAGCCTTTCGCTCCCTGTATTTTACCCCTGCCACCTTCAGAATTTGAAAGAGAGTATTCCAGTTAACGTTGTCAAAAGCTTTCTCTAAGTCTACAAATGCTAGAAACGTAGATTTGCCTTTTCTTAATCTTTCTTCTAAGATAAGTCGTAAGGTTAATATTGCCTCAGGTGTTCCAACATTTCTACGGAATCCAAACTGATCTTCCCCGAGGTCGGCTTCTACCAGTTTTTCCATTCGTCTACAAAGAATTCGCGTTAGTATTTTGCAGCTGTGACTTATTAAACTGATAGTTCGGTAATTTTCACATCTGTCAACACCTGCTTTCTTTGGTATTGGAATTATTATATTCTTCTTGAAGTCTGTGGGTATTTCGCCTGTCTCATACATCTTGCTCACCAGATGGTAGAGTTTTGTCATGACTGGCTCTCCCAAAGCCATCAGTAATTCTAATGGAATGTTGTCTACTCCCGGGGCCTTGTTTCGCCTCAGGTCTTTCAGTGCTCTGTCAAACTCTTCACGCAGTATCGTATCTCCCATTTCATCTTCATCTACATCCTCTTCCATTTCCATAATACTGTCCTCAAGCACATCGCCCTTGTATAAACCCTCTATATACTCCTTCCACCTTTCTGCCTTCCCTTCTTCGCTTAGAACTGGGTTGCCATCTGAGCTCTTGATATTCATACAAGTGGTTCTCTTCTCTCCAAAGGTCTCTTTAATTTTCCTGTAGGCAGTATCTATCTTACCCCTAGTAAGACAAGCCTCTACATCCTTACATTTGTCCTCTAGCCATCCCTGCTTAGCCATTTTGCACTTTCTGTCGATCTCATTTTTGAGACGTTTGTATTCCCTTTTGCCTGCTTCATTTATTGCATTTTTATATTTTCTCCTTTCATCAATTAAATTCAATATTTCTTCTGTTACCCAAGGATTTCTATTAGCCCTCGTCTTTTTACCTACTTGATCCTCTGCTGCCTTCACTACTTCATCCCTCAGAGCTACCCATTCTTCTTCTACTGTATTTCTTTCCCCCATTCCTGTCAATTGTTCCCTTATGCTCTCCCTGAAACTCTCTACAACCTCTGGTTCTTTCAGTTTATCCAGGTCCCATCTCCTTAAATTCCCACCTTTTTGCAGTTTCTTCAGTTTCAATCTGCAGTTCATAACCAATAGATTGTGGTCAGAATCCACATCTGCCCCTGGAAATGTCTTACAATTTAAAACCTGGTTCCTAAATCTCTGTCTTACCATTATATAATCTATCTGATACCTATTAGTATCTCCAGGATTCTTCCAGGTATACAACCTTCTTTTATGATTCTTGAACCAAGTGTTAGCTATGATTAAGTTATGCTCTGTGCAAAATTCTACAAGGCGGCTTCCTCTTTCATTTCTTCCCCCCAATCCATATTCACCTACTATGTTTCCTTCTCTCCCTTTTCCTACTGACGAATTCCAGTCACCCATGACTATTAAATTTTCGTCTCCCTTCACTACCTGAATAATTTCTTTTATCTCGTCATACATTTCATCAATTTCTTCATCATCTGCAGAGCTAGTTGGCATATAAACTTGTACTACTGTAGTAGGCATGGGCTTTGTGTCTATCTTGGCCACAATAATGCGTTCACTATGCTGTTTGTAGTAGCTAACCCGCACTCCTACTTTTTTATTCATTATTAAACCTACTCCTGCATTACCCCTATTTGATTTTGTATTTATAACCCTGTAATCACCTGACCAAAAGTCTTGTTCCTCCTGCCACCGAACTTCACTAATTCCCACTATATCTAACTTTAACCTATCCATTTCCCTTTTTAAATTTTCTAACCGACCTGCCCGATTAAGGGATCTGACATTCCACGCTCCGATCCGTAGAATGCCAGTTTTCTTTCTCCTGATAACGACGTCCTCTTGAGTAGTCCCCGCCCGGAGATCCGGATGGGGGACTATTTTACCTCCGGAATATTTTACCCAAGAGGACGCCATCATCATTTAATCATACAGTAAAGCTGCGTGTCCTCGGGAAAAATTACGGCTGTAGTTTCCCCTTGCTTTCAGCCGTTCGCAGTACCAGCACAGCAAGGCCGTTTTGGTTAATGTTACAAGGCCAGATCAGTCAATCATCCAGACTGTTGCCCCTGCAACTACTGAAAAGGCTGCTGCCCCTCTTCAGGAACCACATGTTTGTCTGGCCTCTCAACAGATACCCCTCCGTTGTGGTTGCACCTACGGTACGGCCATCTGTATCGCTGAGGCACGCAAGCCTCCCCACCAACGGCAAGGTCCATGGTTCATGGGGGAAGTTTCATGATGTAAGGTCGAGAAATTATTCGGTGACACGCAGACTGTCGTCGACACACCGAATGAATATGACGAGGTGAGATATGTCGGCAACGTCCATAGATTCGTCAAGAGCGAAATAAAATGAAACGACGTTTGCCGCTCTCTCCGCTAATTGCTGCTCCATATCTAAGGCTGTATCCTTGACTCGGCGAGCAACACTTTGAGGCTAAAGATTCCCAGCCGCAAAGGGTTTCCCTACTTTTGCAATTCTCGGCGAGCATTTGTAACTTGCGCGCAAACTTTGCCCACCTGTTTCCTGTTCCTACCACGGCAAAAAATGTTACAATTAATTTTGTACAATCGTATCTTTAAAATACCTTTAACATTTTACCAATTAATTGTTTCATTCATTGAAACCCAAATAAAAAACTAACAAAAAAGATTGGTTTTAGAAGTGTTTTCCCCAGTTCCTCTGAAAAGCGGCCATGGACGCTAGCAAGGACAGCGAAATGTGGTCAAAAAAAATTTTTATCTATTGGAATATTTGTGTTTTAATTAACTGAAAACATAGAACAGACTACAACATATGTTTTCCCATCTTCAAAACTCAAATACACAAAAATTAAGAATGACCCTTAATGACACTTTGCTGTCCGAGAGAGCGTTTGTGATGGCTTTCAAGAAAGTGGCAAAAAATAAGGCACCTGAAACTTTCCCTTATGTCTGTGCGAAACGATTGAATGCAACCCAAATATAAAAATTAACCGAAAAGAAATGTTATATGTTGCTGACAATCTGATATTCGACAACTGGCACATTACTGACATACACTTTGTGATCAAAAGTATCGGGACACCTGGCTGAAAATGACTTACAAGTTCGTGGCGCCCTCCATCGGTAATGCTGGAATTCAATATGGCGTTGGCCCAACCTTAGCCTTGATGACAGCTTCCACTCTCGCAGTCATACGTACAGCCCATTCTTCACGGAGTGTTGAACTGAGGAGAGCTATCAATGTCGGTCGGTGAGGCCTGGCACGAAATCGGCGTTCCAAAACATTCTAAAGGTGTTCTATAGGATTCAGGTCAGGACTCAGCAATCCAGTCCATTGCAGGGATACGATAGGAAAGACTTACTTCACCGTAATGCTGCTTTAAATTTGCTTTCAGTTCTTCAAGCTTTGACTAGTGTTCCTCTTGCTACAAATTTTCACTGATCTTTGTGCCGTTCAATTATGTACTTCTTGAAATACATGAGATTCCGATGACATACTAAACATTTGGCATGCTTTTCGGCAGCATTACAAAAGAAATTAATTTCCAACTCGGGTTTGAATAGAGCTGACGCGCCGCTCCTCCTTTTTCTTTGTCTGCTGCTGTTGACCATCAATCTCGATCCACTGTAGCCTTACGTCTGTTGACTAATGGCTTTGTGTTGTATCAAAGCTTTTGACAGCTGGTGGCATGGCGATCTGTCTTCCGTAGGAAGCGTGCGTGCAGCGGCATGGCGAGGCACGGCGGGCGGACCGCACGGTCAGCTAAGCGACACGGCTCGGCCACTGCATTCACACAAATCCGCCCCGGGCGCTGGCCTCTGGCGATCACGAGCGCTATCGCCCCAGGGGCACAGTTTGGACGAGCCTGGTGTAGAGCCACGATTACTTGCGGAAAAAAATGCGATGCCGTTCATCAGTAGTCCACACTTCCCAGCCACGGCACCTGTTCAGACGAAACAAATTTGTACTATGACGTTAACGGCAGCCTGCGCTTAGGATAGTAACTCCCTAATCCAGCTGATACTCGTTTATGACCATTAGTTTTATTTTTATTTTTTATTTACATGTCAAGTTCCGTAGGACCAAATTGAGGAGAAAATCTCCAATGTCATGGAACGTGTCAGTACATGAACTTACAACATAAAAGTAATAACAGATAAAAATAAATGTTCATGAACCTGAAAGAAAATCAGTCCATAAGTTTAAGCAAACACTATCTGTGGTGTCACCGCCAGACACCACACTTGGTAGGTGGTAGCCTTTAAATCGGCCGCGGTCCGTTAGTATACGTCGGACCCGCGTGTCGCCACTATCAGTGATTGCAAATCGAGCGCCGCCACACGGCAGGTCTAGAGAGACTTTCTAGCCCTCGCCCCAGTTGTACAACAGACTTTGCTAGCGATGGTTCACTGACAAAATACGCTCTCATTTGCCGAGACGATAGTTAGCATAGCCTTCAGCTACGTCATTTGCTACGACGTAGCAAGGCGCCACGTTCAGTTACTATTGATATTGTGAATAATGCACAGTCAAGAGCGACGTTCACTATTAATGGATTAAAGTTAAGTATTCCACCAGCTACGTCCGTTTTTATAAATTCTTATTTCCTTGTCCTGTTCCAGACCTCACGCCTGCCTGCGTGAGTTAAACGCGTGCCTTTCGGCTTCCTCTAATAACACGGTGTTGGCTCTCCTGCCAACCCACAACATTATCAGCAATACAATGAGAATCAGCTTAGTTTTTCAAGGAACTCCTCGACAGAATAGAAGGAGTGACCCATGAGGAAACTCTTCAGTTTCGATTTGAAAGCGCGTGGATTACTGCTAAGATTTTTGAATTCGAGTGGCAGCTTATTGAAAATGGATGCAGCAGTATACTGCACACCTTTTTGCACAAGAGTTAAGGAAGTCCGATCCAAATGGATGTTCGATTTCTGCCGAGTATTAACCGAGTGAAAGCTGCTTATTGTTGGAAATAAACTAATATTGGTAACAAGAAATGACAATAAGGAATATACATATTGAGAGGCCAATGTCAAAATACCCAGACTCGTGAACAGAGATCGACAAGAGGTTCGTAAACTCACACCGCTTATTGCCCGAACCGCCCGTTTCTGAGCCAAAAATATCATTCTAGAATGGGAAGAGTTACCCCAAAACATAATACCATACGACATAAGTGAATGAAAATAAGCAAAGTAGACTAATTTACGTGTCGAAGTATCACTCACTTTCGATACCGTTCGAATAGTGAAAATGGCAGTATTAAGTCTTTGAACAAGATCCTGAACGTGGGCTTTCCACGACAGCTTACTATCTATCTGAACGCCTAGGAATTTGAAATGTTCAGTTTCACTAATCATATGCCCGTTCTGTGAGATTAAAACGTCAGGTTTTGTAGAATTGTGTGTTAGAAACTGTAAAAACTGAGTCTTACTGTGATTTAACGTTAGTTTATTTTCTACGAGCCACGAACTGAGGTCATGTGCTGCACTACTTGAAACCGAGTCAGTGTTGCACACAACATCCTTTACTACCAAGCTAGTGTCATCAGCAAACAGAAATATTTTAGAGTTATTCATAATACTAGAGGGCATATCATTTATATAAATAAGGAACAGGAGCGGCCGCAACACTGATCCCTGGGGCACCCCCCACTTTACAGTACCCCACTCACATCCCACATCACAGCCGTTATCAACATTGTGAATAATGACCTTTTGCTGCCTGTTGCTAAAGTAAGAGGTGAACCAATTGTGAGCTACTCCCCTTATTCCGTAATGGTCCAAATTCTGGAGCAATATTGTGAGATCAACACAGTCAAATGCCTTTGTTAAATCAAAAAAATACGCCAAGCGTTCGAAACTTTTTGTTTAGCCCATCCAGTACCTCACAGAGAAAAGAGAATATAGCATTTTCAGTTGTCAAACGACTTCTAAAGCCGAACTGTACGTTTGATAGCAAATCGTGTGATATAAAATGATCAATTAACCTTACATACACAGCCTTTTCGATAACTTTTGCGAACACTGATGGCATAGAAATTGGTCTAAAATTATCTACATTATCCCTTTCTCCCTTTTTATAAAGCGGCTTTACTACTGAGTACTTTAATCGCTCAGGAAACTGACCATTCCTAAAGGAAAAATTACAAATATGGCTAAATACAGGGCTAACATGTATAGCACAGTACTTTAATATTCTACTAGACACTCCATCATAACCATGAGAGTCCTTAGTCTTCATTGATTTAATTATTGACACAATATCCCTCTTGTCTGTATCACAGAGGAGTATTTCAGACGTCAATCTCGGAAAGGGATTTGCTAAGAAGTTTATATGATTTCCTGTAGAAACTAAATTTTTATTTAATTCACCAACAATGCTCAGAAAATTATTGTTAAATACTGTACATATATCTGATTTATCAGTAACAGAAATATTATTACTGCGAACTGACTTTATATCATCAACCTTGTGCTGCTGACCAGACACTTCCTTCACAACTGACCATATGGCTTTAATTTTTTCCTGTGAATTAGCTATTCTGTTTGCATACCACATACTTTTTGCCTTGCTAATAACATTTTTAAGCACCTTACAATACTGTTTGCAATGGGCTACTGTAGCTTGATTGTGACTACTTCTAACACTTTGATGCGAGATGACAGAGAATTTTGCAGATAGTCCATTACTTGTTCTCGAATGGCGGGCTACCGAGCGGGGTAGCTTAGTGGTTAGCGCACTCGACTCGCATTAATGTCCTCCTCCTCCTCCTCCTCCTTGGATGGCAGGCGCAGATGTTAAGATATTACGATGTACTTCATGAATAATGTGGCGATCCTCCCTTTAGGTGGTCAGACATGGTCCACCGGAAAACTGAAGACAAATATGCTTGTCCTCATGTTCCCATGCAGTTTGACTCCGCGCCATTGTCACATCCAAATGCCCCGAAAACCTGGATAGTGCAAGATTCGGCAGATGTACAAATGAAGACCCAAAGTGAGGCCTCTTTCAACATTTTTCAGGTGCTGATAACGTTATCTCATACCTGTATGTGGTATGTCCGTGTAATCAATTGACGTTTCTCGCTTTTCACTAGCCTTATATACTCAGCCAAGTCTGGAAATAATACTAAACACGAACAACACTAGTGACTCTGGAGCCTTTCTACATTTCACAGAGAACTGCAGGTTGTGTACGTGTGCGAAATTACATTGACATCTGACCATGTCTTCTGGGTGCATCACTTTCTTTTGTCAGGCAATGGAATTACGATACTATATGTTACTGAAACAGCTAGTAGGCGTATCAAACAGAATATGTATGAAACCGGTATGGAGTATTACCGCTTCTAGATTACTGAGCTACATACTAACTGTAGTGCTGTTCATACTAGAAGAATACAAAGATTATGAACAGAGGTAATATTTGTCGGTATTGTGCATATGACTACTAAGTGTACAAGATTTTCCCGCTAGTTGTAGGCAAAACAGAAAACATGCCGAGGTAGGACTTTTTATGTACTTGTTGATAATTTACATTACATAAACTATCATATTGAGCTCTGAATTAGTAGAGCTAAGGATTAAAACAAAATACTGCTATGAAGAGAATATTCAATCTGTTGAATGTACTGTACAACCTGTTTTAGACACAGGGGAGGGTATGCTTCAGAAAGCCAGAAACAAGTAATTATCCTCAGTAATGAGCGTAATCGGGCGGAGAAAGTCATTATTATTTCATTACACTATAGGAAATGAATCATTGCGAACAGCAACAACAGTAAGATATCTATGAACGTCCGACCAGAGTGACATAAAGCGGAAAGATCACATGAAACTAGCTGTACGAAAGGCAGATGCCAGACTCATTCGAAGAGTACTAAGTAAATGAAACTTGGCCACTAGCAAAGTAGCTTGCATTCCCTTCTTTAGTTGATTCTCGCTTGTTAGTGTGGAACCTTACCACTTACGATTAATAGAATAACTCATCTGATTTAACAGAGCAGACGTTTGTGGAATCTCATCTCGTGATCGCGGGACAGTGGTTTACAATGCTATTGCACAGTTTTTATTTGATCAGGTTTCGTATGCTGAGTCCTCATCGAAGGCTTATTCTGTTTCCACAGAAAAAATACATATCCTTATTAAGATAGTAAGTGTTGTATTTCGTCAACAATAAATGTTGAAGGTCACTTCTCTACATGAGAAGTCAGGCCAAACTGTGAACACCTCGATATTCTGGGTGATTACAATGAAACTCTCGCTACTTGAGCCAGTGAACCAGTGTCCAAGGAAAACTGTTTACCGTATGGGTATCCTACTTTATAGGAATGATGTTTGGACTGTTGGCTGCAGGAGTTTCGTTGTTAGGAGTGGCAGTGGCATGACTTGCCGCTGGGCTCCGGTACTCATACTGCGACGAAGTGTTGAAAGAGAAGCATCGGTCTGCATTATAACTGCAGACAGTCAACGTAGGACTAGATAAGGAGAACAGAGCTTTCCCAGTAAAGCTGTTTTATCAAAACAACAGCAATAGTGCTGCGGCTCTTCGCGTGTATCGATGCATTAAAGGAATGCGGAGTGGTCCTCATTTTGCACCGGGGTTGAACATGACTTGGATGTTCAAATTAACTGATGATTTCGGAATTGCACCCGGGAAGGGCCGATGGCAAGTTGTGCCAGAAATTATTGAAAAGTTACTGTTGCCATGGCTGAGAATGCTGGACGCAATGTGCAACCTTCAAGCAGTGCATAAACTGTGTCACGACCACTGAACAATGCATGGTCCACCGTTGTTTCGGGCAGCAGTACTGAAATATCTAGCGCAGTTTCAAGCTGTCGTAGATGCAGACACTCGTCATATTGAGCAAAGTTTGTCCCCTGGAACGTAAACATGGTACGCAATTAAGAAACGTTCCCTCTCACGTAGAAATTAAAATGTGTTTCTTTGCATGGCTTATTCGATATTTGTCTTCCGCATGTACTTACAAATGTTTCCTCAAAGTTTCACTGTCTAACGATCACTCGTTTTACATGGGGGTCCTCTGAAGTAGCGAAAGTTTAATTATAACTACCCTGAATGTACTCGTTCTCTGTATTTATCTGAGGTGGCCCGTGTTAGCTGCTTCACTTTTCAGCTGTAGAGTTGCAAATGCACTGCTTCGTAGTTTGCTCTGATGCGCCGGATGAGAACTGTTTCTGTTAAGCATGACAGGTATCGATCTGTCAGCTGCGCGCCCTGTCGCTGGCTAAATTAGTCGCTTTGAAGGCTACTTCTCCTCTGCAGTGCTTTGCCAGCCAAGCGTATTTGCAAAAAAGCTAAAACCTTTGCTAGAGTCCTCTCCTAACACTGACACGTCGATATACAAAAGGTGCCGAATATACAGAACGAACACAATCCACGTTGACTGGTTGTCATGGAAAAAGAGGAAAACCAGTTGGTTTCCAGTATAGCTCAAGGGTGGCAACGTGGAGCTGTAAAATAAAGTAAAAGTCTAATAAGGGAAAATTAAAAATATTGAACACAAGCAAATCTAATAATCTGACAAAATCCCAGTGCTAGTGGAAAATCAGTAGAAAAACTGTTAAGAACAATTATTTAGCTTCACACCTGGCCATGTTAATGGGTGCGTTACATTACTTTCATGCCTTCTTTTTAATGTTGAATGACGTGATTAAACTTCAACAATTAACACATCCTTTTTATAGGCGCGAGGGGGTGGGTGTGGGGGGTGGAAGGGGGAGGGGGGGGAGGGAAGGGGAAGGGTGTTTTGTTTGTGTAAAGTGTAATCCAGGTTCAGAATTCGACTAGATGAATGTGAGAAAAGCTTCCACAATCACAGTCGAATTGGTAGCAGACGGATTGTTAATAGCCTACGAGTGAACCAAGACAGTCTTCGTCTCCCTTTTTTGGTTTGTTATTGTGGAACCACGTCAACTGGTTTGCAGGATACGTGACTATAAATTGTTCTAGTAGTAGTAGTAGTTATATTCATCCGTGGGCCATTTTTACAAGTACATTGGGCACATACTATTTCAGTTTAAGAACAAATTGTAAGCTGCTCTCGTGTATCGACTATTTAAGATTGTTAATGCAAAGTTTTCCCTTAGGGCCAGCAGCGTAATATATAACTGATAATGACACGATTATTAGAACAGATGCACCAAAATTGTTGCTTATAATAACAAATCTTTCTTTACGACAGACTGTTTCGTCATTGGTCATCATTGTCAAGTACATCTAGACTGATGTGACGTCCAATTACGTCGTTACGGAAGTGCCTTGTAACTGCAATATGGACTTCGTATCAGTCTAGACGTACTTGAAAATGGCGATAAATGCCGAAACAGTCTGTTGGTTTGTGAGGGTTGAAGGGACCAGACTACAAAGGGCATCGGTCGCAGTCTGTCGTAAATAAAGATTTGGTATTATAAGCGGCTATTTTGGTGAATCTATCCTAATATTCATGCAAAGTGATGAACACATTTTAGTCAGTGAATATGACACAGTGATAATGCGGTCTGACATTCTGAGTCATCATGGGAGATGATAAGGGCACACAAAACGCAACGAAAACGGGGCAATTTACTCGGAAGCAACACAACTGAATATCAGCAATGTACATTAAACTGCTGTCGATATACTACATAACAGCAGGTGCGATAAATCGCACCTTATAGGACCCATTTGCGCAAGAAGAAATGTTTTGTCGTTTGTTACCTACGTTGCCTAACAACCTCTGCACATTTAGTATGTGAGTTGAGTGCAAAGATTTGCGGTTGCTTAGTTCCAGCAGCAGGAAATGTCGGAGTAACTGCATCAGCGCCAATCCACCTTATTTGCTGAAAATCGTTTACAAAGCAGAACATTCTTGTACGGAACGGATGTGCTACAGACCTGAATGAAATGCTAGACAAATACAAAAGATACACAAACCGATGAAAACACAGAAGAATCTCAGCATATGCACATGGTGGAAATTAGTAAAAAAAGGAGTGTATGAACGAATTCTCGAAGTGTAAATGTAGCAGAGAAACGACATAATAATTTGGCTGCAGATTATTTAAACAACTTTCCCAAGACACTTGTCTCCAAAAGAGTTTGCTAAAGCGTGCTGCTCCGGATGACGAATAAGGAAAACGTATCTTTCTCCAGCTACGTGTGGAGAACAAAAAAAAATGGCTCTGAGCACTATGCGACTTAACTTCTGAGGTCATCAGTCGCCTATAACTTAGAACTAATTAAACCTAACTAACCTAGGGACATCACACACATCCATGCCCGAGGCAGGACTGTAGCGCCTAGAACCGCACGGCCACTCTGGCCGGCTGTGGAGAACAGAAACGAATATTACTCCCTAGCGTTCTCACTGCCAATAGCCGCAAAAGCTCTTCTAATATTGGAATTTTTCTGTGAATGAAAGGCGCTCGTTATAAAACGACCGTATTTCACAAAAATAAAAAACTAATTCATAGGAGCAGGCAGTCGGCCGTGGTGTGACAATAGGAACCATCCTGGCATTTGCCTGCAGTAATTTAGGGAACCCACGAAAAACCGGATTAAGGATGGCCCCATCAGGGTTGGAGCCCATGTCCTCGTGAATACAAGTCCAATCTGAACAAAACAGTACAACCTCATACGATTTATCGCGAGTGTACAAAACTGTTTTCCAAAGCAGTTATTTAATAATCCAAAAAGCAAATGCTACAACGTCCATTCATTTCTTACAGTTACTCACTTCACACACTATTTGCAACATCAGGACCATAACGACGGTGTGTGGTTTCCACTTAGCGTACCACAACTACCCATTTGCTAGCCTGAATAACTGACCTCGGCCTACTGGACTGTCAGTTTATGAGTCATTGATGGCAGGACGGAGATATTAGCTTCAGTTGATTCCTTTCAAACGGGACAGTGCATAATGAGATGGCCGGCCGCGGTGGCCGAGCGGTTCTAGGCACTTCAGTTCGGAACCGCGCGACTGCTACGGTCGCAGGTTCGAATCTTGCCTCGGGCATGGATGTGTGTGATGTCATTAGGTTAGTTAGGTTTAAGTAGTTCTAAGTTGTAGGGGACTGATGACCTCAGATGTGAAGTCCCATAGTGCTCAGAGCCATTTGAACCATAATGAGATGAAATAGATGAAATGACGTCAGTCTTCTTACAGACAACCAAAAGAGATCATGTGGACCAACTACTGTGTGCCCGGGACGGAACGATATGACGTCCAATAGAGGAGGAGCATGGCTTCATACCAGATAGGAAGTGAGGAAAATAGGTTTAGTGGAAATTAATCTTGTTTTCGTTTGCGATTAAAAAAAATGTTCAAATGTGTGTGAAATATTATGGGACTTAACTGCTAAGGTCATCAGTCCCAAAGCTTACATACTACTTAACCTAAATTATCCTAAGGCCAAACACACACACCCATGCCCGTGGGAGGACTCGAACCTCCGCCGGGACCAGCCGCACAGCCCGGACTGCAGTGCCTCAGACCGCTGGGCTAACCCAGCGCGGTTCGGGATTCGCGAGGCTTCTAAACTTAACGTGTAAAGGTAAGTGGACGTAGAATACCTTAGACACTGAAATTACTTAATTCATACGTATTACACTGTCCAGTCTCATTAATGTGACCTCCTGCCAAAAGCCTCAGTAACAACCTTTTGCAGCACGATATTTGGAGGAAAATAGTCAATTAGGTTCTGATAGATACCGACAGGGATGTGGATCCACGCCGCATTCAGTGCTGTGCCCATCAGAAATAGATTTCTCGGTTAAGAACCCATGGAGCGAACAGCACAATCTAAGTGGTCCCACAGATTCTCAAATCTTGGGAGTTTGGTGGTCAGGATAGTACGGTGTACTTATTCTGGTGCTGTTCGAACCACACACGTACACTGTGACTTTAGTGACATTGCTTTATCCTGCTTGTAGGTAGCATCGTGCCGAGGAAAGCCGGCCGGAGTGGCCGAGCGGTTCTAGGCGCTACAGTCTGGAACCGCGCGACCGCTACGATCGCAGGTTCGATCCTGCCACGGGCATGGATGTGTGTGATGTCCTTAGGTTAGTTAGGTTTAAGTAGTTCTAAGTTGTAGGGGACTGATGACCTCTGAAGTTAAGTCCCATAGCGCTCAGAGCCATTTGAACCATTTTTTGAACGTGCCGAGGAAAAACAAGGACAGATGCACACTTGTGTCGATCTATTGTGCCTTCGAGAATGAGGAGCTGACCCATGGAATGCCCTCCTCCCTGAACCCTTCTGACGACTGTTACAGGGTGTTTGCTTTTAGACGTTTCACGCCTTACACGCCAAATACCATTTGTTCGATGCAGCATAAAACGTGATTCATTTGAAAAGAGCACCTGTTGCCACTCAGTGGTGGCGAGTGACAAGGATATCGTCAGGAGTGCCGCACGAAAGTGTGACAGGACCGGTGCTATTTTGTATGTACACAAACGTTCTGGTAGGGAGAGTGATCAGCAGTCTTTGGCTGTTTGCTGACGATGCTGTGGTGTACGCGAAGGAGTAGTCGTTGAGTGACTGTAGGTGCATACGAGATGACTTAGGCAAAATTTCTGGTTTGTGTGATAAATGGCAGTTAGCTCAAAACGTAGAAAGACGTACGTTAATGCAGATGAGTAGGTAACCACACCCGTAATCTTCGAATGCAGAGTCAATAGGGTGCTATTTGACACAGAAATGTCGATTAAATATCTAGGCGTTACGTTGCAAAGCGATATGAAATAGAAACTGGATGTACTTGCAAACTTATATCATTGTACGACACGTGCTTCAGGTGATATGACGTCATAAACATTGAGCAGCGTGAAACCGAAACTGCAGCGCGAAGTACGTTGGAGGTGCAGATGAAATATGTGTACAAATGTACGTGAAATATGTTGATAATATGTGAAATGTGCGTAAGGGAGTAAAGCCACGAGTAGAACGCGGTTCCTGCACTCCTGGATCGACTTCAACCAAACAAGGTACATATATCGCTTACTATTTGAAAAAAAAAGTACGGTGGTAGTAAGAACCAGCAACTTTCAACTGGGGTGGGGTGATAACGTGGGGAAAGAAGGTGGGAGAAGGATATGAACACTGGGGGCAAGGAGGAGTTGGACGCAGACAAGGGGAGGAGGAAGTGGACAGATTAAGGGGTAGGGGGGAAATGAACAGAAAGGGAAGTGGAGGAGATGGACAGAGAGAGGAGGGAGGAAGAGACGCGGAGAGGAAGGAAGTAGGCGGAGATAGACAGAGAGAGGAAAGAGGAGGACATGGATAGAGAGAGTGGGTGAAGGAGATGGACAGATAGAGGGGTGACAAGGACATGGACAGAGACGCGGGGAGGAAGAAATAGAGGGTGAGAAGTGCATTTTCCCTCCCAGAGGCGGCGCTTGAACGTGCACGCCTATCCGGGCGGGTTTAGTGCTGGTCCCAACGGATAAATTAGTAAATTATAGCCACTTCTTAGCAAAAAATTCAGATGAACATATACTATCGGTACAGTCATCCGTCTGCAGTTAATGCGATCACTCCTACACTGAAGCGCCAAAAAACTGGTATAGGCATGCGTATCCAAATACAGAGATATGTAAACAGGCAGAATACGGCGCTGTGGTCGACAACGCCTATATAAGACAGCAAGTGTCTGGCGCAGTTGTTGCATCGGTTGCTGCTGCTACATTGGCAGATTATCAAGATTTAAGTGAGTTTGAACGTGGTGTTCTAGTCGGCGCCCGAGCGATGGGCCACAGCATCTCCGAGGTAACGATAATGTGGGGATTTTCACGCACGACCATTTCACGAATGTGCCGCGAATATCAGGAATCCGGTAAAACATCAAATCTCCGACTTCGCTGCGGCCGGAAAAAGATCTTGCAAGAAGAGGATCATGATGACTGAAGAGAATCAACGTGACAGAAGTGCAACCCAGATTTCAATGCTGGGCCATCAACAAGTGTCAGCATGCGAACCAGTCAACGAGACATCATCGATATGCGTTTTCGGAGCCGAAGGCCCACTCGTGTACTCTTTATGACTGCACGACACACATCTTTACGCGTCGCCTAGGCCCATGAACCTTGACATTGGACTGTTGATGAGTGGAATCATGTTGCCTGGTGAGACGAGTCTTGTTTAAAATTGTATTGAGCGGATGGACGTGTTCGGATACGGAGATAACCTCATGAATCCAATGACCCTGCATGTCAGCAGGGGTCTGTTCAAGCTGGTGAGGAGCGTGAGCAGTTGGAGTCATATGGGATCCCTGATACGTCTAGATACTACTCTGACAGGTGACACACACGTAAGCAGCCTGTCTGATGACCTGCATCCGTTCATGTCCATTTTGCATTCCGACGGACTTGGGCAATTCCATCCGATAACGCTACTCCCCACACGTCCAGAATTGCTACAGAGTGGATCCAGGAATACTCTTCCAAGTTTAAACACTTCTTCTGGCCACTAAGCTCCCCAAACATGAACATTATTGAGCATACCTATGATGCCTTGCAATGTGCTATTCAGAAGAAATCCCCACCCCCTCGTAAATTTACGGATTTATGGACAGGCCAGCAGGATTCATGGTGTCAGTTCCCTCCAGCACTACTTCAGACATTAGTCGAGTCCACACCACGTCGTGTTGCGGTGCTTCTGCGTACTCGCGGGGGCCCTGCAATATATTAGGCAGGTGTGCCAGTTTTTTGGCTATTCTTTGTATATATTACGTACTCCAAGGAACAGTATCAAAAATGAATGCATTTTTTAAAAACGTATCTCAAAACTAAATGTTTAAAAAGCCGGTACATTTAGTGAGGTGGGTGATTGACCATCAATAAAGACAAAGAGGAATAATGTAAAAAATACATGAAGACACTCTTTCTTGCCGAAATTGGGTCATAATCGAGAATACAGGTGGTGGTGGACCATATTTGCATGGTATCTCTTAGGAGTGACAAAATTTTTGTCCAGTGTGCTTATAACAAGTGTGGAGATTATAAATTAGGCGCAAGGTATTTGCCGGAAGGAACCGCTGACTAACAACACAAGATGTATTGTTCATGTGAGGGAACTCCTGTAGGGGATACCAGGACACAGGAAGGAACAGTCTGAATGAAATTAGATGAAATGGAATTGATATTAGTGACTCGTTTTTGGTGTCTGTCTACCGAGGACATTGGTATACAGGATGAGTCAAAAGTCATGTTCCATAGGTGAAAATTTACCTTCGTGGTTCAGTAGTATTGACTCATAGGACAACTTGTATTCACGGATATGTAGGGAACGATCATTCAAAGCAAAAAAGTCGAGTAAACTTGGACTCTAAAATGTATGCCTTAAGAGCTATGTGCACTTCTTCATCTTCGCTACTTTAAAACGCATCTGTTGTACTTAACAAGTGGTGATAGCTCTTAAGGTATGCATTTCACAGCCCACTCTCATTAGACAATTTTTTCTTGTTTCTGCCCATACTACATCCTCCCAATATACGGAAAGAAAAGGGCTCACAGTAGAAGAGATTCCTTTTAAGTATCGAAGATGAATAAGTGATCATAGCTCTTAAAGTGGACATTTTAGAGCCCATGTTTACTGGTCACTTTTACTCTGAATTAGCGTTCCTGTCATACCACTGAATACTACTTCGTCCTATCTGCCAAGGCTACTGAATCATTAATGTAGACTTCATCCTTTGGGACATGTCTCTTTAATCACCCTGTATGTTAGCGGCTCTAAGAAATAGCAACAGAGTTGAATGTGGTTTTTAATAACTTATTTTCAGATTTAACGCTTAAAAAGGTCCATTTAGTTAGCTAAGTGATGGATTACCAATAAAGACAAATAAATGTGATGTAAAAAATACCTGAAGGGTCTCTTCCTCACCGAATTGAGGCATTGTTAAGGCAAGAGGCGGTGTTACATAGTTTTGACGTGTCTCTCCTGTGGGTGACAAAAATGTTTTTGCGTGGTGTGCTTAAAACCTGGGTGGGATTTGTAAAGTAGGAGCGGTGTTTTGCCATAACGAACTTCTCATCGTCAGAGTATCTGTTGTTCACGTGGAGGCAGTCCTATAGTATTTGCAATATGAGAACAGAATGAATGAGATGGTGTGACACGGCGCGGATATTAGCAAGCGCTTTTTGGGGACTGTGTGGAGCCCGGGGTTGAGCAGCGCAGGCATCGGCATCGATCGGCCGTGGGCCGGCGGGGCCCAGCCGCAGCCGCAGCCGCCAGCGCACGGCGTCTGGCCTTGCCTCGGGTTGCGGTGCGTCGCGCTCCACGCCGCCGCCCGTCTTGTCGCTTCCGCCCAACCAGGAATGGATCCGGGATTCGTTCGTGGCGGGTTCGTTGTTTTTTACTATCTCGTTCTCCTCCAACGCCCCAAATATTACTCGCCGCCATCCCCACTTCTAACATGCCACAAATGTGTACGATTTTAATAATAGCGACGAAAAAATACCGGCCTCGTCTTCGCACTGGTAATAGTTATCATCTATGGGCCGACATATTGGTAAAAAGTTATACAGCCAAACCATCCTCGTGAAAACTGTATCAAAATCCTGAAATTAGCCTTAACGTACAGCCAGAAAAACACGATGGGGATCTGTAATTCATCATACTGTCTCTAAAGACGTCGTTGTCGATGGGACGTTAAACACTAATCTCTTTTAATTCATCATTGCTCAGTCAACTTCTATAAATTATATACCCAAGCCTTCCATGTGAATCAGTCTATCTACAAATAATTACCCTATCAAAATACCTACAGCTGTTCCTGAGATTAGCCCTCACACACAGATAATAATAATAATAGTAATAATAATAATAAGTTGTTTCATTACCATAACATGTGCCAACTATTTAAGTGTAACAATAGTAATTTGCTTGTATTGGGGAATAGTACATTGCTTTAGCATAACGTCCAATAACTACAATTTAGAAATATACAGATATCGGACATGATAGTCCGATAACATAATTACTTGAGCACACAACAGCTACGACGGCGTGTTGAAAGGTAATGTCTCTGATTTTTTTTTCTGTTCTCATTGTCGCTTGAAGTATTACCTGTCATGCATATTACTCGGTCGACTCCACCGCAAGATGCAACGCTCTGCCACTAGAGGGTTTCGAAATGTAGCGTGTAACATGGCGGTGTGTGACGTAACTACACTATGTGATCAACAATATTCGGACAGCCCCAAAAACGTACGTTTTCGATATTAGGTACATTTTGATGCCACCTACTGACAGCCACTCCATAGCAGCGACCTCAGTAGTCATTAGACATCATGAGAGAGCAGAGTGGGGCGCTCCGTAGAATTCACAGACTTCGAACGTGGTCAGGTGATTCGGTGTCACTTGTGTAATACGTCTGCACGCAAGATTTCTACACTCCTAAACATCTCTAGGTCCACTATTTCTGATGTGATAGTGAAGTGGAAACGTGAAGGGACACGTGCAGCACAAAAGCATACAGGCTGACCTCGTCTGTTGACTGACAGAGACCGCCGACTGTTGAAGAGGGTCGTAACGTGTAATAGGTAGACATCTATCCAGATCGCCACACGGGAATTCCAAACTGCATCAGAATCCACTGCAAGTACTATGACAGTTAGGTGGGAGGTGAGAAAACTTGGATTTCATGATCGAGCAATCGGCTCATAAGCCACACATCGCGCCGGTAAATGCCAAACGACGTCTCGCTTGGTATAAAGAGCGTAAGCATTGGACGATTGAACAGTGGAAAAACGCTGCGTGGAGTGACGAATCACGGTACACAATGTGGCGACCCGATGGTAGGATGTGGGTATGACGAATGCCCAACGTCATCTGACAGCGTGTGTAGTGCCAACAGTAAAATTCGGAGGCGGTGGTATTATGGTGTGATCGTGTTTTTCATGGAAGGAGATTGCACCCCTTGTTGTTTTGCGCGGCACTATCGCAGTAAATGCCAACATTGATGTTTTAAGCACATTCTTGCTTCCCACTGTTGAAGAGTAATTCGGCGATGGTGATTGCATCTTTCAACACAATCAAGTATTTGTTCACAATGCACGTCTATGGCGGAGTGGTTACACGACAATAACATTCCTGTAATGGACTGGCCTGCAGAGTCCTGACCTGAATCCTATAGAACACCTTTGGGATGTATTAGAACGCCGACTTCGCGCCAGGCCTGATCGACCGCCATCGGAACCTCTCCACAGTGCAGCACTCCGTGAAGAATGGGCTGTCATTCCCCAAGAAACCTTCCAGCACCTGATTGAACGTATACATGCGAGAGTGGAAGCTTTCATCTAGGCTAAGGGTGGGTCAACGCCATACTGAATTCCAGTATTACCGATGGAGGACGCCACGAACTTGCAACTTATTTTCAGCCAGGGGTCCGGATACTTTTGATCACATAGTGTATGTCGGTGCGTGAGAAACAGCGAGCTGTAATCGAGTTTCTAACCGCACAAAATGTGCCTTCCACTGAAACCCATAGAACAATGATAACTGTGTACGGCGTTGACTGTATCGACATCAGTAATGTGCGACGTTGGGATGGTAGCGCTCGTAATGAAGGAAGCGGTGGTACTAAACACACCGTGCGTGATGGAGTTCCGATTGGACGACGAAACTCATCCGAAAACGGTTGATGAACTCATTAGAGAAAATCGTTGGATAACACAGATACAGCTGTCAGGTAAGTGTGGCATATCACGAGAGCGTGCACAGGCCACCAGTGCAGCACTGCAGTACAGAAAACTGTGTGCACTGAGGGTGCCCCAAATGCTCACTCCTGACATGAAACAGAGAAGGTTGGACGTCTGTCTGCAGTCTATTTCGCGTTTTGAGCGTAAGGATGATGAGTTCCTTAACAACGGTCTGGCAGGGGCGAAAGGTAGGTTCGCCATTTTCACCCGGAAAACAACAGAGCATCAATGGGGTTCCACCACAAAGGAACACCGAGGACAAAACGATCAAGACCATGCCATTAGCAGACAAAAACATATTCACAGTGTTCTGCGATTTTCAGGATGTGGTGCATTTGGAATTCATGCCTAAAGGCACAACCATAAACCCTTTTCCATATTGTGAGACCCTCAGAAAACTTTAAACATGATTTCGAAGAGTTTGTCCACACATGGAACACCGTCCAGTTGAGCATGATAATGCCAGAACACATACGAGCGCTTCGAAATCTGCAATAATCCGACACTATGGTTTCACAGTGATTGATCATCCTTGACCCAATCCGATTTTCATTTGTTTCCAAACCTTAAAGAACATATTCGAGGACTTCGTGTTGATAGTGACGAAGCGGTGGAAGCTTGAAGCAGAGGTGAGGTTGTGGCTCCGTCAACAAAGTCGAACGTTCTAGACGGACGGTATTAACAAATTGTTTCATGTTCAAGGAAATGTTTTGGTCACCAGGGTGAGTGTGTTGTGAATTAAATACATAGACGTAAAGAATAAAGCTGTAGAATTGTAATAAAGTTTGTTTTGTTTAAACTGATTTAAGAGTTTACACACAAAATTTCGGAGGCATTACGTTTTACGCCCTCGTATGACTGCAACGAGCTCTCACAACTTTCATGCTGTCAAAATTTACACAAAACCGAAGTGTGCACTCAGTCGTCAGAATATCATTAACGGTTAAGTGCTACGATTGTTAACATTGGTGTGCAAATCATGGCCATACGAGCGTGTAAATGGGGGGAATTACGTTTATTTCAGTATTTTCTGCCATGGAGGGTCTTTCTTCGTCAGTCTTACGTTGCTCACATTCCTGTGATTTGCCGGCTATAGCAGCGGAGTCAAAAACGGTTTTCGTGTTTTCTTTTTTACTACTAGAACGTGCTTACAAAGCTTCAGAACTAGTACTATGCAAATAATCTATGAGGACCGTTCAATAAGTAATGCAAATCATTTTTTTCCTCTGACAATTTGGGTTGAAAAATTTGTCGTTTCATGAAGTTCCAATAGGTGGCGGTGCTATAGGTATCCTTCAAAATGACGTCTGTAACGCAGGTGCGTTCCAAGCAGAGAGCTGGCATTGAGTTTCTTGTGGCGGAAAACCAGAACATCGCAGATATTCATAGGCGAATACAGAATGCCTTCGTAGACCTGCTTGTGAACAAAAGTACGGTGAGTCGTTGGACGAAGCGTCTGTCACCATCGCAACAAGGTCGTGCAAATCTCTCCGATCTCCCATGTGCCGGCTGGCCGTACGCAGCTGTGACTCCTGCGATGTTGGAACGAGCAGACATTCTCATTCGAGGTGATCGACGGAACACCATCAAACGCCCAACTGCGCAACTGCTGGTGATGGAGGGATTATTGGTGCACCAAGACGTTGACCAGTAGAAGGGTACCATATGGACTTGCAGGTCCTTCCAGATTATATTGAAAGATTCTGAAATTGTAATTAATTGTTTGTCCGTAGATACAGACCACAGCTACTCCTTTCCGTCCCGTTAGTATAATTCCTCCGAGAGTGTACTTTACTCCCCTTTGTGTCATTCCCGGAAAGTGCCAAATGCGCGTACAGGGACATTAAGGCAATCATTCTCCTCCCTCTGCATAACTGAAGTGAACGGGAGGAAACGAATAGAAACTTCTACCACCCACTTTACAGTGGTTTGCAAAGTAAGAGGAGGACACGATCAGTTCTCAGAACGATGGAAACTGGTTTTCCATCCTGGGAACGAGTTGCATCACTTCTGCCGGTCGTGTAAAGGAACTGAGGCTGGCCTCTAAACCCAGGGTGCTGGCAGACTTGTTGCATGGCAGTCAGCTGTACTAGTGCTCTCAGCAGTCTTCAGAAGTGTTTTCTTCACATCACGCGAGAGAAAGTCTGTCAGATGTATTACCGAGAATACAATGGACTTCTTTCCTAGTGCTCTCAGCAGTCTTCAGAAGTGTTTCTTCACATCACACGAGAGAAAGTCTGTCAGATGTATTACCGAGAATACAATGGACTTCTTTCCTAACCTGTGCATGGTATCGCATGTACTGTGTGTCAGAATAAAAGGCTTAAATTTGCCTCCAGCAACGCTTTATCATAGAGAACACAAGGCAGCCACTGTTCCTACCTACCGTTACATTCTTTTGTATATGATTGGTGAAAAATGTTTCTTTTTCCCGTCGGGGTAGCTCCAAGCTTCCCTCATACAAGCACAGATGCCACCTTCAAATTTTGTGGTAAACACCGATTTTACGTGGATTGTTAGCTACAGCGTCACTTGCTTCGTTCCAAGTACTACATCTTGGATCAGTCACTTTGTTTCAATCGCTGCAAAGCAGCGAATTTAGCCAGAAGGAAGCTCCTGAAACCTAAATACATCAACACCCGGCAACTTTGAAGGGTCACCCGCAGGCTATGTCTGGAAGTAATATTACCCTTTATCGGTGAACTGACAGGGCTGATGAAAGAAGTAGAAAATAACTGGATGCTTTTATTTGTGGGTTTGTTACATCAGACTGATGAATCGATTTTGGTAATACTATACGCCGATTCGCACAGAAATCGTGCGCTTGGTGTTGTGGTTGGCAAGAGAACCCACACCGTTTTACTAAAGGAGGCCGAAATGCACGCGTTTTAGCTCACGCAGGCTGGCGTGAGGTCTGGAACATGACAAGGAAATTAGAATTTAGAAAAACGGACATAGCTGGTGGAATACTTAACTTTAATCCATTAATGATGAACGTCGGTCTGGACGGTACATGATTCACAATATCAATAGTAACTGATAATGGCGCCTTGCTAGGTCGTAGCAAATGACGTAGCTGAAGGCTATGCTAAACTATCGTCTCGGCAAATGAGAACGTAAGTAGGCAGTGAACCATCGCTAGCAAAAGTCGGCTGTACAACTGGGGCGAGTGCTAGGAAGTCTCTCTAGACCTGCCGTGTGGCGGCGCTCGGTCTGCAATCACTGATAGTGGTGACACGCGGGTCCGACGTATACTAACGGACCGCGGCCGATTTAAAGGCTACCACCTAGCAAGTGTGGTATCTGGCGGTGACACCACATTCCTCCCCCGCAAATCGGCGTACGGTTGTGGCATAAGGCTTCCGCCAGCCGTGGGGAGGACACCATGCTGACGTATGCAACGAGGTGGGGAGCCTACCAACAGGCGGGGCTGTGCCACCCGCACCCTGCCGTTCGGACCGCGAGGAGCTAGGAAACGCCTGAAAACCTGTTCCAGGGTGCACGCCGACATGAGGTGTATGCGCCCGCAGAGGGACAGGAGGGGCCGAAAGGTCGACCTCCATCGGGCCGGGGCATCCGACGGGCGAAGACGACATATGGTCCGGAGCGGGCAAGAGGTCCATGTCGGAGGACAACTGGTCACGGGAAGCGATCGGCGGCGCGTGACCCAGGGAGGCGCCCGGCGGTTGCAGCGACGCGTTCACTGCGGGTGTCGCCGGCGAGAGAACAAGCGGCGGCGGCGGTGGCGGCGGCGCGTCGCCATGGGGCAAAATGGAAGGCAGCGTCGGTAACACCTGGGGCTGAGGCGAGCCAGTAGATGGGTCCCCAGGGCGCTGAACGGACGGCACCGTCGCTGAAAGCAGACGGGGAGTGGCAGATCCCGTGCGACGACTGAGGCGCAGCTGGTTGAGATACCGGCGCACCTCACCAGAGACCCCCAAAACCAGATACATAGTGCGGCCGAGGCAGCGAAGAATGCGCCCTTCGAGCCAACGCCGTGAACCTCGATAGTGACGGTAGTAGAAAACGTCGCCCGGTTCAAAAGCAGGTGTCTGCCGCTGCACAGGAACCTGATGCGGCGGATGTAGCAAAGACATCAAGGTTCGATGAGGGCGACCGTGGAGAAACTCAGCCGGCGAGCGACCATCTCGAGGCTGAGAGCGATACGAGGACAAAAAGAGCAATAACGCGTCCTCCCGAGAATGCGACTCTTTCAACTTCAACATCTGTGACTTGAAAGTCCTGACCAATCGTTCAGCGGCACCGTTTGACTGTGGCGAAAACGGCGCGGACGTCAGATGTTGAATACCATTGGCCTTGCAGAATGACTGAAATTCTGCGGACATGAATTGTGGGCGATTGTCGGAAACAATAGTCTGTCGAAGACCTTCAATGCAAAAGATAGCGGATAACGCTTGGATGGTGGCAGATGACGTCGTGGAAGACATCCGGACAGCAAAAGGAAAATTACTGAATGAATCGACCACAACCAACCATCGAGCATTCCAGAATGGACCAGCAAAATCGATGTGTAAGCGTTGCCAAGGGGAAGTGGCTTTTGGCCATGCAAAGAATTTCCGCGGAGGTGCTGATTGTTGTTAGGCACACACCATGCAAGAAGAGCACATATTCATAATCGCAGAATCGATTCCGAACCAAGTACAGTTCTGACGAGAAAGTTGTTTCGTTCTCACTATACCCCAATGTCCTTGGTGGAGAAGCTGTAAGACTGAGGACTGTAACGAACATGGGACCACGACCCTGGACTGATCATTATCAGAACGCAACAGCAAAACACCACGTCGAACAAATAGTCTCTCCTTGTGAGCAAAAAATCGGCGAACCAACGAATCCCCGATCCGTGACTTTGACAAGGGCCATTGACTAGCAACAAAACGCAGAATGGTAGCAAGGACAGGGTCGGCAGCTGTGGCTGTAGCTACACGACGAAAATCAATCGGAAACGATTCGACCACGTCATCGGTTTCCGCATCAATGAACATGCAAGCAAGTTCAGAAGAATCGAATGCCCTATCCTCAGCAAGAGGCAAGCGGGACAACGCATCGGCGTTTCCGTGCTTAGCAGTGGACCGATACAAGATCTCGTAGCAGTACTGCGAGAGGAAAATAGACCAGCAAATGAATTTCTGCGCTGTGCGTGGAGGCACAGGCTTGGTCGGATGAAAAAGCTATGTCAAATGTTTGTGGTCTGTGATTATGGTAAAGTGACGACCATACAAGAAATCATGAAACTTTGGAACACCAAATACGAGAGCCAATGCTTATTTCTCTCTCTGTGAATAATTTCTTTGCGCAGACGAGAGCAATTTGGACGCAAAGGCAATAGGGCGATCGTGTGATCCATCTTTGTGCGCAAGCACAGCACCGATCCCGAAATCCGATGTATCCACCATCAACAAAAGGGGCTTCTGGGGATCAAATGGCGTAAGGCAAGTATTGCAAAGCAACGCCGATTTCAACTGGCGAAAGGCGCGTTCTCATTCCGTCGTCCAGACGAACGGAACACCTTTATGGTGTAAGCGATGAAGCGGAGCTGAAATGGAAGAGGCATGTGGCACACATCTGTTATAGTAATTTATTTTTTCCAGCACACTCTGTAGCTGCTTCAAATTCTGCGGCGAAGGCAAGTCTTGTATCGCACGGAGGTGAGTGGGACTGGGATGTATGCCTTGGGCATTGAGTACCTGTCCCAGGTATGGCACATCACGAGCAATAAACACACATTTGTCCTTCCGCAAGCGAAGATCATTTTGTCGCAAGACCTGAAATAATATTCTGAGATTGGTTAGATGTTCTTCTTCCGTCTTTCCGAAGATCACAATATCGTCCAGATAGTTTGCTGCAGTAAGGACCGACGCACAAACAGTTTATAGATATTGCTGAAACAATGCAGGGGCGGATGCACACCCGAATGGCAGTCGTTTGAATCGATACAAACCCAAGATGCGTGTTAACCACCAAAACGCACTGGGATTCTTCGTCCACCGGTATTTGCAAGTACGCATATGCTAGGTCCAACTTCGAAAAATATTTACCCGGGCACAGTTTGTCAAAATGATCTTCCGGGCGGGGTAAAGGAAAAGTTGCAATCACTAGTTGTGGATTCACTGTTGCCTTGAAGTCCACACAAAGTCTCAATTTTGCTGAAGGTTTTGGCAAAATTACTAAGGGCGATGCCCAGAGAGAAGCCTGTACACGTTCAATTACACCTTGTGATTCCAAATCGTGTAATGTTTTTGCGACCTCATCATGCAATGCGTGGGAAACATTGCGCGCTCTGAAAAATTTCAGTTGCGCGTTTACATTCAGTTCCAAATGTGCTTTATAGTTCTAAGCGCAACCAAGGCCCAGTGCAAAAAGTCTGCAAATTCTTCACACAGACGAGAAACACTGTCGGAAGGAACAGTCTGGTTCACTGATAGGACCTGATTTACTATAGACAAGTTAAACAACTGAAATAAATCGAAACCAAACAAGTTCGCTGCAGAAGAACGAAGGACGTAAAATGACACAAGTTTTGTTTGTCCTTTGTATGTTACAAGAAGGCTGCACTGTCCTAACACAGGGATCTCGTGACCTGAATAGGTAGTTAACTTAACATTTGCGGCACACAACGGAGGTGTGCCCAGCAGTTTGTAAGTGTCCTGATTGATCAGTGAAACTGCAGCCCCGGTATCGAGCTGGAATGGTATCACTTTGACGTTAATGTCCAAGTCCACAAAAAGTTTATTGTCCTGCTGACAACAAGAGTGACTGTCTCGTGCAACGTGAACTGACACTGGTACAAAATCACATGCGACTTGACAGGAGTTCCGGCGATGTCGACGCACACTATTTGTGCGATGAACACAGTCACTGTTAGAGAGAGTGGCGCTGGGCAGAGTGGAATGAACTATATGAATGTCCATGGGCGAAGTTTTGCAAGCCTGAGTATCCTTGGTTCGATTCCGATTCCGGCGTGAAGCAAAAGGCCTGGAATGGTTTAGAGTTTCCGATCTGAGCTTTTTCTGGCAAACACTATGAACATGTCCTTTTTTATTACAGTAAAAGCAAATAGCTTGGCGTGACGTGCAATTCTCATGCGAATGTCTAGTAGCACACCGCGGGCATGATTTTAGCACTGCATTTGCTTGCCAGCGCGGTACATGTGGCTGAGAGCCTGGCGGCAGCGGCGCGGCCGGGCGCGAGGACTGTTTACTGTTCCGTGCAGCTCGCCCGGCCGGCCGGTTAACCTGACACATGGGTGGCAAGGTTTCAAATGATTCCTGAGCACACTCAAGTGTGTCCTGCCGATCCAATATGTCCATCACTTGTTGAAGGGAGGGATTGACTAGTTTCAAAATTTGTTCCCTTATACGAACACCAGAAACGTTCTGTGCAATTGCATCACGTACCATAGTATCTGAATAAGGGAGTCCACATTGACACTCAAAAGCACAATCCCTAGTAAGGCCTTGCAAGGTTGCAACCCACTCCCGATTAGTGTGACCTGCCGTACGTTTTGTACGAAAGAAGGTATACCTTTACGCAACTACACTGACTGATTCTTTGAAATATGCATCTAATGCGGACAAAATTTCTTTGTAGGACAGAGTTACTACGTCGCGTCGGGGAAATAATTTTAGTATCACACGGTACGTTTGTATGCCGACCGATGATAAGAGATAAGGCTGCCGCTCGATACCTTGAATTCTGTAGGCGGCGAAATGGAATCCAAATTGGCGTGACCACTCCGTCCAGCTTTCCAGTGCAGCATCAAAAGGTCGAAAAGTTGGTGCAACAGCGTGCTGTGGCTGCATTAGCGGTGGAGCGGCGGCTGCCGCATCGTTTTGCATTGCACGTTGATCCTGGACGAGCTGTCCAAGGGTATCTAGTAAGGCCTGCGTCTGCTGATTCTGTAAGCCATAAAATTCGGACAGTACATCTGGAGATTGTGGCGAAGCCATTTCACAAGTAAATCAGGGTAGTTTAGAGAAGAACGCGGTTTTGCCTCGTCGCCAATGTTGTAGTTGGCAAGAGAGCCCACACCGTTTTACTAAAGGAGGCCGAAATGCACGCGTTTTAGCTCACGCAGGCTGGCGTGAGGTCTGGAACAGGACAAGGAAATTAGCATTTAGAAAAGCGGACATAGCTGGTAGAATACTTAACTTTAATCCATTAATGATGAACGTCGGTCTGGACGATACATGACTCACAATATCAATAGTAACTGATAATAGCGCCTTGCTAGGTCGTAGCAAATGACGTAGCTTAAGGCTATGCTAAGCTATCGTCTCGGCAAATGAGAATCTAAGTAGGCAGTGAACCATCGCTAGCAAAAGTCGGCTGTACAACTGGGGCGAGTGCTAGGAAGTCTCTCTAGACCTGCCGTGTGGCGGCGTTCGGTCTGCAATCACTAATAGTGGCGACACGCGGGTCCGACGTATACTAACGGAACTCGGCCGATTTAAAGGCAACCACCTAGCAAGTGTGGTGTCTGGCGGTGACACCACACTTGGATCCATCGAGCGCAGAGCAGAGGTGAGATCACGTTACGCTGTCAGCTTCCTTGCCTCGCCAGTACGTGGAAAAGGTGTCTTTGTGAGCAACACGCAGCGTGGCCATTTCTGACCAGTCTGTGGCGGGTGAAAAAGTTGCACATTTCACCACCATAGAATAAAGTCTTACTCCTGCAGTAGAATTAGTAAATTATTTGGCACACATAACCCTTTTTCCTCTAATAGAGCACCGGCACTTTTACCCACTCATCTTTCCCACACCAACTTGTCATGTGCTCGCTCCAGACTTCAATAGTGCCAATTAATTTGACACAGCAAGCGGTCCCTCCTAAATTACGAAGGTAATGGGTAATCTGCAACAGGGTAGGATACTGTAGCTATTGGAACGCTGTTAATAATACATAAAGGGTATCCATAATTGAATTTCCAGCTTCGAAACGCTGTCGAAAGAGAACCCAGATCATAATGACGTCATATTTGAACAGCATATTATTGACACAGGGAGAAACGTTATGGAAGAAAATAAAAATTTAACAAAAGTTGGATGATTAGATCGTGCTGTCAGCGTCGGAATATGCACACGAACAGACGCGCGGCACATTTAGCGTCCGACAAGCCCAAGATGACTGTGTCCACGAAGGGTCGCGCGCTGCTGGTGAAGCTCTTTTACAATAATGGTGACTGTGCGCCAGTAGACCTGCTGAAGTTCCGGACATTCAAGGTTATGAAAAAAGGCATTGGTCCAATGTATGCTAAGTTTATGGAGAAAATGATTATAAATTTCTAAAAGACAGGCTATCTGAAATGCAATATGGCAGAGAGAGGAAAGCAGTTGATCCGATATCTGTTCGAAGATTTGGCCACAGCGTTACAGGACGGGTTGAGCGAGGGTGCACAAACACTCAGTGCGTGGGAAATTGCCCGTATGTTGGACATGCCTATGAGCACGGTTCATAAAATCCTACGAAACATCCTGCATTGCTATCCACAAAAAGTCACCCACGTCCAGAAGCTGTTTCCCGCTGACCTGCCAGCAAGATAAACGTCGCTCTGGAATTTATTGCTTGTAAAAAAGTGAACAATGAATGGCCATGGAACATTCTGTGGACAGACGAAGCCCATTTCCATCTCCAAGGACAAGTCAATGCACAGTACTGCAGGCTACGGCAAAGGAAAATTCGCACGCACATCAACCGTTACCACTTAATTTACGCGAAGGTGACTGTGTGCTGCAGGTTGACGCCATAGTTTATTGCAGGGACTTTTCTTCTTCGCGAAGATGAGTCTCGTTACCTGTCTGATTTGATAGTTTAGTTTCTTGAGTTTCTGCGCGTTAATTTAATATCTAATACACACAGTTCTCGCGTTTTCGTTTGCACCGGAAAGTAAACTGATTTTGTTACATATTACAAGTTCCTAATCGGGGGCGAATTATTAAGTCTCAACTGAGTGCTTCGCTTTTTGAATCTCTGCGTATTGATCTAAGTATTAGACACAGTTCTTGAGTTTTCGTCTGGGTCTACAGTACAATTCCGCAGCACGTGTCGATAGTCCGTTTGTCTTAGTAGTGTAATTTTGCACGTTTTTTAGTATGGATAGAGACTGTGACTGTTGTGTGCGGATGCGAGCCGAGCTGGTGACACTTCACTCTCAGTTCCTGGTTGTGATGGCTTCGCTGACACAGGTTGAAACTGCAGTGGATTGGCGTCACTGTTGGAAAGGGGGGGGGGATCTAACTATCATCCAGCACGTCAGAGTCCTCCGATCGGTCCTCACCGGTGGCCAGCCCAGTTACTGCTCGCACTTATTTTGACCTCTCACCTGTGGTCGAGTAGGATGTCGCCTCGGGGCGTGACAGGCTGCGAAAGACTTCCAAGGGGGCTGCACGTAAGGCCTCCCCTGTTAGTCTGATAGACAGCTTCCAGGTACTGTCTGTGGCTGACACTGTAGCTCAGCCAGATGCACTCGCCTGTCCTGTTTCAAAGGAAACCTCTCAGCCTGCAAGATCCGGGCAATAACGGAGGGTGGGATTATTGGTAGTTGGGAGTTCAAACGTTAGGAGCGTTATGGACCCTCTTAGGGACATGGCTGCCAAGAAGGGGAAGAAAGCCAATGTGCACTGCGTGTGCATACCGTGCGGAGTCTGACGTGGAACAGGTCTTTCTGGATGCCATGAAGAGCACAGGGTGCAGCCAGCTACAAGTGGTGACTCACGTGGCTACCAATGATGTGTGTCGCTCTGGATCAAAAGAGATTCTCTCAGATTTCGAACGGCTAACAGAAGTGGTAAAGGCTGCCAGTCTTGCTTGCGAGACGAAAGCGGAGCTCGCCATTTGCAGCATAGTCGATAGGACCGATTGTGGACCTCTGGTACAGAGCCGAGTGGAGGATCTGAATCAGATGCTCAGACGGTTTTGCGACCGTGTAGGCTGCAGATTCATCGACTTGAGCCATAGGGTGATTGGGTTTCCGGTTCTGCTGAATATCACAGGAGTCCACTACACACAGGAGCTTTCGTCTCAGAGGGTGCAGGCCGAACACAGGAAGAACGTATATACATGAAACATCGGTATAACAGATGTAAAATTGTCGTAGCCGTGTTGGGAAAGTACCAGAGTTCCAAGCGCTAATAGAAAGCACTGATGCTCAAATCGTTATAGGCACTGAAAACTGGTTAAAGCCGGAGATAAGGTCAGCCACATTTTTACGAAGAACCCAACGGTGCTCTGAAAGGATGGGCTAAACACAGTTGGTGGTGGCGTGTTTGTTGCAACTGGAAGTAGTTTATCTTGTGGCGAAATTGAAGCAGATAGTTCCTGTGAGTTAGTATGGGCACAGGTCATCCTTGGCAACCAAAATAAAATAATTATTGTATCCTTTTACCGACATCCCAGTTGAGATGATACAATTGGTGAAAGGTTCAAAGAAAACTTGAGTGTAATTTCAAACATGTACCCGATTCATACAATTGTAGTTGTTCGTTACTTTAATTTACTCTCGATATGTTGCCGAAAATACATGTTTAAATCCGGAGGTACGCACAAAACATCATCTGAAATTGTGCTAAAGGCATTGTCTGAAAATTATATCGAGCAGTTAGTTCATGAGCCCACGCGAATAGTAAACGGTTGTAGAAATACCTTTGACCTCTTAGCAACAAAAAATCGTGAGCTAATATCTAGCATCAAAACGGATACAGGGATTAGCGAACAGAGGGCTGTCGTAGCGAGACTGAGTATTGTAACCACCGAATCTTCCAAAATTAAACGAAAAATATACCTATTCAAAAAAGCAGACAAAAATTCACTTGTCGTCTTCCTGGGAGACAATCTCCACTTCTTCCAAATTAACAGTTTAAATGTAGACCAGATGAGACTTGAATTCAGCGAAATAGTTTCTGCAGCAATTGAGAGATTTATTCCAAATAAATTAGGATACGACGGAGCTGATCCTCCTTGGTACACAAAACGGGTCAGAACACTATTTCAGCAACAACGAAAAAAACAAGCCAGATTTAAAGAGACGCAAACTCTCCAAGACTGGCAGTCTTACACACAAGCTCGAAATTTAGCTTGGAATTAAACGCGGGTTGCTCATAACAGTTTCCACAACGAAAATTTGTCTCGAAACCTGGCAGAAAATCCAAAGACCTTCTAGTCGTATGAGAAGTATGCTAGCGGCAAGACACAATCAATTCCTTCTCTTCGCGATAGCACTGGAAAACCTATAGACGACAGAGCTGCCAAAGCAGAGTTACTAAACGCAGCCTTCCGAAATTCTTTCACCAACGAAGACGAAGTAAATATTGAACAGCTGCAAACATGAGTAACGTAGGAATAAATATCCTCGGAGTAATGAAGCAACTTAAGCCACTTAAAAAAAAAAAAAAAAACCAAGTCTTCCGGTCCAGACTGTAGACCAATTAGGTTCCTTTCAGAGTATGCTGATGCAATAGATCCACACTTAACAATCATATATAACTGTTCGCTGGACGAAACATCCGTACCCAAAGACTGGAAAGTTGCACAGGTCACACCAATATTCAAGAAACGTAGTAGGAGTAAACCACTAAATTACAGGCCCATATCATAAACATCGACATGCAGTTGGATTTTGGAACATGCACTTCGTCATCAAAAGTATCCGGACACCTGTTTGAAAATGAATTACAAGTTCGTGGGGTGCTCCATCGGCAATGCTAGAATTCAGTATGGTGTTGGCCCACCCTTAGCCTTGATGACAGCTTCCACTCTCACAGGCATACGTTCAATCAGGTGCTGGAATATTTCTTGGGGAATGGCAGCCCATTCTTCACGGAGTGCTGCACTGAGGAGAGCTTTCGATGGTGGTCGGTGTGGTCTGGCGCGAAGACGGCGTTCCAAAACATCCCGAAGGTGTTCTATAGGATTCATGTCAGGACTCTGCAGGCCAGTCCATTACAGGGATGTCATTGTCGTGTAACCACTCCGCCACAGACCTTGCATTATGAACAGGTGATCGATCGTGTTGAAAGATGCAATCACCATGCCCGAATTCCTCTTCAACAGTGGGAAGCTAGAAGGTGCTTAAATTGAAATTGCGTGCTTACGGAATATCGTCTCAGTTATGTGGCTGCATTTGTGATTTTCTGTCAGAGAGGCCACAGTTCGTAGTAACTGACGAAAAGGCATCTAGTAAAACAGAAGTGATTTCTGGCGTTCCCCAAGGAAGTGTTATAGGCCCTTTGCTGTTACTTATCTATATAATCGATTTTGGAGACAATCTGAGCAGCCGTCTTGGGTTGTTTGCGGATGACGCTGTCGCTTGTCGACCAATAAAGTCATCAGAAGATCAAAACAAACTGCAAAACGATTTAGAAAAGATATGTGAATGGTGCGAAAAACGGCAGTTGACCCTAAATAACGAAAAGTGTGAGGTCATCCACATGAGTGCTAAAAGGAACTCGTTAAACTTCCGTTACACCATAAATCAGTCTAATGTAAAAGCCGTAAATTCAACTAAATACCTAGGTATTACTATTACGAACAACTTAAACTGGAAGAAACACACAGATAATGTTGTAGGGAAGGCTAACCAAAGTCTGCGTTTCATTGGCAGGACACTTAGAAAATGTAACAGACCTACTAAGGAGACTGCCTACACTACACTTGTCCGTCCTCTTTTAGAATACTGCTGCGCAGTGTGGGACCCTTACCAGATAGGACTGACAGAGTACATCGAAAAATTTCAAAGAAAGGCAGCACGTTTTGTATTATCGCGAAATATGGGAGAGAGTGTCACAGAAATGATACAGGGTTTGGGCTGGAAATCATTAAAAGAAAGGCGTTTCTCGTTGCGACGGCATCTTCTCACGAAATTCCAATCACCAGCTTTCCTCTCCGAGCGAGAAAATATTTTGTCGACGCTGACATCCATAGGGAGAGACGATCATCACTATAAAATAAGTGAAATCAAAGCTCGCACGGAAAGATATAGGTGTTCATTCTTTCCGCGCGCTATCCGAGATTGGAATAATAGAGAATTGTGAAGGTGGTTCGATGAACCCTCTGTCAGGCACCTGAATGCGATTTGCACAATATCCATGTAGATGTAGATGTAGAAGTAAAGTATCAAAGTTGGCCTGTGCTGTGATAGCTCCACGCAAAACAACAAGGGATGCAAGTCCCGTCCATGGAAAGCATGACCACACCATAACACCACCGCCTCCGAATTTTGCTGTTGGCGCTACACATGCTGTCACATGACGTTGACTGGGCATTCGCCATACCCACACCCTGCCATTGGATCGCCACATTGTGTACCCTGATTCGACATACCAGACAACGTTTTTCCACTGTTAAATTGTCCAACGTTTACGCTTCTTACACCAAGCGTTCGTCGTTTGGCATTTACTGGCGTAATGTGTGGCTTATGGGCAGCTTGCTCGACCATGAAATCCAAGTTTTCGCACCTTGTACTTGCAGTGGATCCTGATACAGTTTGGAATTTCTGTGTGATGGTCTGGGTAGATGTCTGCGTATTACACATTACGACCCTCTTCAACTATCGACAGTCTCTGTCAGTCAACAGACGAGTTCCGCGGAGCGCCCATTCTGCTCTCTCACCATGTCTAATGACTACTGAGATCGCCGATATGGACTACCCGGCAGTAGCTAGCAGAGCACAATGCACCTAATATAAAAATGTATGTTGCTGGGGGTGTCCGGATACTTTTGATCACAGAGGAAGACTGCACTGTAGTTCCTTTTCTAGATTGTCGCACAGATGACAAAATGGTAGATATCGAAACGGATGACAAAGGGATGGAAAAAAATCGCTCAAAAGAGGAAAGGCCGCTGGACCTGATGGGATACCAGTTCGATTTTACACAGAGTACAGAGTACGCACCCCCCCTCCTTCTTGCAGCGGTGTACCGTAGGTCTCTAGAAGAGCGTAGCGTTCCAAAAGATTGGAAAAGGGCGCAGGTCATCCCCGTTTTCAAGAAGGGACGTCGAACAAATGTGCATAACTATAGACCTATATCTCTAACGTCGATCAGTTGTAGAATTTTGGAACACGTATTATGTTCGAGTATAATGACTCTTCTGGAGAATACAAATTAAATCTGTAGGAATCAGCATGGGTTTCGAAAAAGACGATCGTGTGAAACCTATCTCGCTCTATTCGTCCATGAGACTCAGAAGGCCATAGACAAGCGTTCCCAGGTAGATGCCGTGTTTCTTGACTTCCGCAAGGCGTTTGATACAGTTCCCCACAGTCGTTTAATAAACAAAATAAGAGCATATGGGCTATCATACCAATTGTGTGATTGGATTCAAGAGTTCCTAGCTAACAGACCGCAGCATCTCATTCTCAATGGAGAGAAGTCTTCCGAATTAAGAATGATTTCAGGTTTGCGGCAGTGGAGTGTCTTAGGACCGTTGCTATTCACAATATACATAAATGGCCTTGTGGATAACATCGGCAGTTCACGGAGGCTTTTTGCGGATGATGCTGTAGTATATCGAGAGGTTGTAACAATGGTAAATTGTAATGAAATGCAGGAGGATCTGCAATGAATTGACACATGGTGCAGGGAATGGCAATTGAAACTCAATGTAGACAAGTGTAATGTGCTGTGAATACATAGAAAGAAATATCCTTTATCATTTAGCTACAATATAGCAGGTCAGCAACTGGAAGCAGTTAATTCCATAAATTATCTCGGAGTAGGCATTAGGAGTGATTTAAAATGGAATGGCCATATAAAATTAATCGTAGGTAAATCAGATGCCAGACTGAGATTCATTGGAAGAATCGTAAGGAAATGCAGTGCGGAAACGAAGGAAGTAGGTTACAGTACACTTGTTCGCCAACTGCTTGAATACTGCTCACCGGTGTGGGACCCGTACCAGATAGGGTTGATAGAAGCGATAGAGAAGATACAACGGAGAGCAGCGCGCTTCGTTACAGGATCATTTAGTAATCGCGCAAGCGTTACGGAGGTGATAGATAAACTCCAGTGGAAGACTCTGTAAGAGAGACGCTCAGTAACTCGGTGCGAGCTTTTATTGAAGTTTCGACAACATACCTTCACCGAGGAGTCAAGCAGTTTATTGCTGCCTCCTACGTATATACCGCGAAGAGACCATGAGGATAAAAACGGCGAAATTAGAGCCTAGACAAAGGCATACTGACAAATTTCCTTTCCATGAACAATATGAGACTGGAATAGAAGGGAGAACCGATAGAGGTACCCAAGGTACCCTTCGCCACACACCATCAGGTGGCTTGCTGAGTATGGATGTAGATGTAGATGTAGATAGATAGTGTATATTGTACTCGAACGTTATGCATTACCTCGAAGAGAACAGTCTATTGACACGGATTTAGAAAACGTTGTTTTTGTGAAACACAATCAGATACCAGGCAGTGTTGAGTGCCATTGACAAGGGATTTCAAATTGATACCTTATTTCTAGATTCCAGAAGGCTTTTGATACTGACCACACAAGCGGCTTGTTGTAAAATTGCATGCTTATGGAATAACGTCTAAGTTATGTGACGGGGTTCGTGTTTTGCTGTCAGAGAGGTCAAAGTTCGCAGTAATTAACGGAAAGTCATCGAGCAAAACAGAAGTGATTTCTGACGTTCCCCAAGGTAACTTTATAGGCCCTTTGCTGTTCCTTATCTACACTCATGCTCATAAATTAAGGATAATGCTGATACATGGTGAAACAGCGCTCTGGTGGGCGGTTTACGGGTTTAAATCGCCTCCGGAGATGACCATGCGGTGCATGTGACCTGCGATCGTCGCACGGTGGCGCTGGCAGCAGTCCACATATGCAGAGGTGTGTTGGTGCATCTCAGAGTAAGGTGCAGCGAGTAAGTGTGGAGACGTTTTCAGACGTGCTAATCGTGACTGTGTGCTGAAAATGGCTCAAAGAACACATATTGATGGCGTTATGAGGGGTAGAATGCTAGGGTGACTAGAGCCTGGTCAAACACAGCAGGTCGTGGCATAGCTTGCAAATTTTTGACGTTACCGTCCTCGATATATATGCTCCGTCTGGAACGACTCTCAAATCGGAGGTAGGTAGGTAGTTAGTGTTTAACGTCCCGTCGACAACGAGGTCATTAGAGACGGAGCGCAAGCTCGGGTTAGGGAAGGATTGGGAAGGAAATCGGCCGTGCCCTTTCAAAGGAACCATCCCGGCATTTGCCTGAAACGATTTAGGGAAATCACGGAAAACCTAAATCAGGATGGTTGGAGACGGGATTGAACCGTCGTCCTCCCGAATGCGAGTCCAGTGTGCTAACCACTGCCTCAAATCGGAAAGAGCTACATTCTTTAAACAGGAAGTCATCTATTTGTTACACCGCAACCCATCCCAGTTGATAATCAGTGGTGATTTTAACTGTGTGATCAACAAGAAAGATCAGTCGCAAAATTGTAATTAGTGTCGGGAACTATATGATCTGGTGCGTCATATGCAGCTGAAGGATGCGTGGGAACTAAAAGATCCTACCCTAGTGAAGAACACACGTACCTGACTTCCACCGCATGTAGCCGTCTGGACCGTTTGTACATCTCTGAGTACTTTTGCCGATATTTTCTGGAGCCCGATGTCATTCCGGCTGGTTTCTCGGTTCACTGCGCCCTCTGTGTCACAATCAATCTGGTCAAACAGCATCCTCACTGGCAGTGCAATACGTAGAGCCTCAATGTTTCTCTTCTCGCAGATGACGCACACCAAGATGTCATCTCAACGGCATGGGCGGATTGTCTAAAGCAATGTTGCAGATATCCAAGTAAGATAGCCTGGTAGAATGTTGTTGTCAAACGGAAAATGACATTATCATTAAAAACTACAGTTGGCGACGGGCGCAAGATGTCAAGTGGACAATTGATTTTTACCCGACTGTTCTGCGAGAGTTGTATGCAAATGTGCCATCAATCAACACGCAGCTGGCGAACATCAAAAAAATAAAGGTGAAGCTTATAGGTATCAAACGACAGCAGCTTGAAGGACTGAAGATCAGATCTAAAGCAAATTCGCTGCAAGCGGACGAACTTGCATCGCTGTATCACCTCATCAAACATCGTGCACGTCGCAAGCGAGCTCTTATCGAGGAGCTAGAAACAGATGATGGAATCCGTTTGACCCAACAGAGAGGTATTCTTACTGTAGTTTACCGGTACTTCACGGATCTGTATTAGCAAAACGACACTCTTGGCGATGACGTCGGCGAGTTCGCGCGTACTCTGCCCCAGGTAGTGACGCATGCGGAGAACTCGGCGGTCGTACAAGATTTTGCTGCAGACGAGGTCCTTGACCTGATTTCTGGCTCCCCATCGAATAAATCCCCTGGCCCCGATGGGTTGCCAAAGGAATTATATGCGTGTTTTTGGCCCATAATCGGACAAGCTTTTACCGATGTTATTAATGAAGTGATGAGAGGGAATGAAGTGCCAGCCGAAATGAAGGAAGGGCGTATTGTCTTGATACCAAAAAGCAAACACCGGAAAACCTTAGACAACTACTGACCGATTACCTTACTCAATTTTGATTACAAAACTTTCGCCAGAGCACTAAACCGCAGGTTGTCACCATTAATGAAGCAAGTGATTAAAAACTATCCACCATGTTTACCTGGTCGCACTATTATGACACCCCTATCGGAATACAGAGATGTTCTAGCCATAGCGTCAGTCATTAACGTGAATCTCGCATTGCTGTTTATCGACTTTTGCAAGGTATTTGATCGTGTTCGCCACGAGTACCTCCAACAGCTCCTGCAGCAGTGTGTGTTTTATACACGGGTTATTAAGTTGTGCAACTGCTCTTAACAGGCGTTACAGCCGGCCGGAGTGGCCGAGCGGTTCTAGGCGCTACAGTATGGAACCGCGCGACCGCTGCGGTCGCAGTTTCGAATCCTGCCTCGGGCATGGATGTGTGTGATGTCCTTAGGTTAGTTAGGTTTAAGTAGTTCTAGGTTCTAGGGGACTGATGACCTCAGAAGTTAAGTCCCATAGTGCTCAGAGCCATTTGAATCATTTTTGAACCAGGCGTTACAACCACAGTCAGCGTCAATGGACAGTTTACTTATCCCATCGAGGTCCGAAGAGGAGTGTCAAAATGGAGCCCTCCATCCATGATGTTATTTATTTTATCGCTCGAGCTACTCTTACGAAAAATTCATGACAAACTTGCAGGCCTGTCAATACCCGGGACGTCCTTTGTAGTTTGTGCTTACGCCGACGACGTCGGAGTGCTACTGCGCAACGTCGACGAGGTATCAATCATCAAAACTGAACCTTACAAGTACTGTCGTGTTTCAGATGCAAACATCAACGCCGATAAATGCGCATTTGTCAGCATTCGGGGATTAGATGCAGTTATTGTCCCTTGGGCGAAACATGTTGACAAATAAAATGGAAGGTGCCATCTATGAAAACAACTGGCGGTCCATTGACATTCTCCAACGAATACGACTCCTCCGTAGTTATATATTCAGTTAAGAGTACTATACGACCCAAATTTTTCCCGACCCCAAGATGCAGGCCAAACGAGTATTGCAAATCTCTAACAGGTTTGTCTGGAAAAGGCATCTGTTTAAAGTGAGATACACCACGCTTACGTCTTCCACACAGGCCGGAGGACTCAACATGCCAGACAATAACCAAAAGTGTACGGCGTTATATATTTAACGGATCACCTACTTGATGGACAAGGAACCTCTCAGCGTAACAATCTGGCTTTTCCGAGAATTTCAACCTACCGATTCTCACCCACCCATTGATGTCGGTAAACTCACTGACAAACTACGCCATGTCAGTTTTTCCTTGAAGTAAGCTACATAGGTGGGAACTATCTCAACCTTACTTTACCGACGGCGCATGTGTTATTAACCAGATGGACATCACCAGCGGTCCGGAATCCCGTTGAACTTCAGTGCCCGAGAGTTAATTGGAAAGCAGTTTGGGACAACATAAGTTTAACCGTCGAAACTTCTGAGATGGCATTCACGTGGTATAAAGTGATCAATAATGTTCTCCCCACTAATGAAAGGTTACATCGAATCGGTTTATGTGACAGTGATAAATGCGACCGTTGTGATCAGGTCGACACCTTACGCCAACGCTTGACTTGTGGCGGACATCTCATTAACTGGAAATGGGTGCAGCAAAGACTGGGTGTGATAACCCGCAGCTCCCCTGACAGCCACTGCGCCGACATCCTGCTCTTGCCGGTCATGAAACTTTTTCCCGCTACCAAGAATTACACAGTGATGTGGTTCTTAGGGCAGTACGTGACATATTCCATCATGCACAATAGTGAAGATAATCTCATTAGTTTTAAGACCTATATGGGAACAGCATATTGGCAGATGGAACGTTACCCAAATGCCAGGAAAATGTTTGGTAACGCGCTCGATATAATTTTTGAGAAACAAGGGGTGGCGTAAAATCTACCCGCCGGTACGTTTAAAGAGTGTGCCGTCAGTACATAAATATAGCAGTGGCGGAAGATTGACACAACCTCAAGATACGACTACTCAGTATTGGATTTCTACATTTGACTCCCAGTCAGTATTGGCTTTCTACAGCAACATTTGACTCTCAGTCAATTTTCTGGATTTTATAGAGGCGGGTCCCAGACACCTCTACAACAACGGCAAGACGGTTATGCTCAGCTTTTGCTACGTTCATCGCTAGATGTGCTACAGATATAGATGTCATGATTGAATCCTTGCCAAACGATACTTTGCCAACGGAAATGCAGTGTAACAGCTTGCGTTGGTTGGGTCCGGATACCAAGGAAGCCAGAGAGCAGCTAGCAGAAGTGGTGCGGCATGGTGAGGTGCTGCTGCAACAGATCCACGATGCACTTGCAGTCATTACGCAGCGACACCTAGACATGTGACGACTTGCTGCAGCGGGTAGTTAACAGTGCTCGGTGGCTTGTGACAACCCTATCTGGACATGGAACTGCCATGATGGAGTTTTTGATGTGACAACTGTGTTAGTTTGTTGTTTACAATGGTTCAAATGGCTCTGAGCACTATGCGACTTAACTTCTGAGGTCATCAGTCGCCTAGAACTTTGAACTAATTAAACCTAACTAACCTAAGGACAGCACACACATCCATGCCCGAGGCAGGATTCGAACCTGCGACCGTGGTTGTTTGCAATATTTGTCTATGTAATTGCTTATTACAGTGTTTCAGTTAAAAAAAAAAAGTTGGTTGAGCACTTGCCCGCGAAAAGCAGAGGTCCCGAGTTCGAGTCTCGGTCCGGCACACAGTTTTAATCTGCCAGGAGGTTTCAAAATCAACGCACACTCCTCTGCAGAGCGAAAGTTTCATTCTAGCTCTTCTTCTTGATTCACAATGTGAGTGTAAACTGTGTCGGACTTTTGGTTGTGGAAAAAATCGCAAAGGCGACTAAAATAAAATTACTGTCGCTGGCTTCAGATTCATATCTGTTTTTTCATACATCCACTATTGAAGTAATTTGTTTACGCTGTTACACCAGGAGCAAATGCGTTCTCTCTGTAAAATAAGGTGGATATTAAGTAAAGAAGCAAGGTCACCAGTAATGATTTGGTTTGTTTGCAGCGAAGACTCACTGCTATGGTCTTGTGGCCCTAGTGTGATCTCAGTTCATTTGCTCTAACAGAATATTAAACAATTTGTTCCTTGCCTATGCTCGCAAATCACAAGCATCGGCGTCAAACGACACTCCTTTAGGATGTTTTTAATGTCCACTCGATAATGAGGCAGTTTTAAACTGAGATCATCTTCACTTGAAAAGGAACAGAAGAAAGCATTTTGTTGACCTATTCAGGGAAGTACCCCATAAACCAAAAAATACTGATGTCAGTAAATAATGGATTACTTAAGTCGTTGTGGCTGGATAGTAATTTGGCCTTTGCTCCTCTATAGAATGAAGCCACTATTTCTCATTGCCTCAGTAAATATTTGACATATTGTACATACTGGGGGTTGCTGTGGTCGATGCTGTCCTACCAAGAAGGCCTACCATTCCTCAAATTTCGTGCAGTAGCCTCTATCTATTGGAGTACGCAGAGAGTTGAGAGCCAACGGACGTTGCTACGTCACGTGACCGTTAACATTTGCCAATGCATCTCCTCCGAAATTGGCAGATTTGCGTGGCGTTATGGAAGTAAACCTTATTTCCACGTCCGCTGGCGCGCAGCGAGTTTGCCTCTCAGAGAAAAACGAGAAAGTGCGTCACAGTTCCATTCCACGGCACTCGCGTGAAATTGGGCGCAGCGCTAGTTCTCTTGCGCAGGCGGGTGTGCAATCGCAGACGAACGTAAAGCGTTTGAAGCACAGTCGGGAACTGATTTGCATGGATGGCCAGAAGTTCTGGCCCAGTTCAGAAAGAATCCATGTGCAACAGGAACATGCCACTGGAAATATAAATGGTGTCTGCATATGTGATAACAGCTGATGTAGTCCTGATACGCATTCGCGGAAACATTTCATTGCCACAGAACTTCCATATTTACAGCAGAAAATGGCACTACAAAATAAGCACTGATTTTCCAGGAGACATACAATATTTGAATTTTTAGAAGAATAACGGTGACCTTCTGTGAGGATACCTTCTCACACCAAAATTATTCTAAATGAAAAGTTTAATCGTTTGAGAAAATATGCTTCATCTACGGGAATTATCCGAAATAAAACCATTTCATATTCCAGTCTTGTACCATGAGTGAATAACATAACTCGGGAACATTGAAAGGAAAACTGGAAGCACTCTAGTGCTATTAAGGGACGTGATATGGGACAACCATCCGAGAACTTCTCTAAAACGTTGATTTAACTATCACAAAATTATTAGATGTCTTGTCTCAATCATGACATTCTCCATCTCATATTTTCAGAATTGCTGTTGTTAACAACCCCCCATGCCACTCTGATGATGAATGTATTGAAGACATAAAGCACATATCCTCCACACTTTCTAAATGTGAAAATCACCTGAAGCAACTAGTAGTAGTCACTGAGCTGATTTTACGACACCAGAGTTTACACATTTTTTCACTCGGATACGCAATGTTGCTCCATTGGAACATATAGGACGGGAGATTCAGAGAGATGGATCGACCTGTTTTCTTCAACGTTTTTGATGCATATTGATAGAGAAATCTTCAGAAATTATCGTATTTGTGTGTGTTTCAGAGCCATCAGAAATGCAGAGAAGAAGAAAATTGTTTACATCGTGCTGCTTTCTTGCGAATTTATGGTCATGAAACGTCCAAAACCATGGTAATGAATTACGTTGCAACTGACTTGGTGTTTAGCAGGATAGAAGCAGATTTAGTTTTCTAGGAAATTGAAATTGTTAAAAAGGTTTGGAAAGTTTTGATATCACAATTAACTTTAAAGTAACAGGAATATTGTTAGTACTTACGCGATGAAAGGATTCCACTTCATTTGGGAAAGCTTTCAATTTCCCGAGAAACCAAAGTGATAATCACTCTTTTGCTGTACCCTATCGTGTATCATCTTTGAATGTGAAAGTGCATCTTTGAATGCAGCTTAACTCGAACAAAGATATCTTCTTCTCAGCCTTGATTGTGTGTTTGTGGAACCTGGCTCTTCGGTGGAGCGTATCTTAAACTTAATATTTTGTTAGGGGTTCGCACACGAAGAACTTTTCGTGGCTCACTTGAGCCAGAGAAGGGCATCTGACCACCGTCTACCACGTTGCCAAATCCAGCTCACCAGGCCAATGGGATGAAAACCAAGTAAAAGAAGAATGTGGACTCGATAGCACGCTGCAGTTTGTGATTTTTCACAGTAACAATTATTTGCCGGAGATAAAAGAAGCGATAAAAAACATAAAAAATTACAAGACTGGTTGAAGATCGAACCCAAGAGCTATGAATTTGAATTCTAGAATTGACACCGTTTTGTTTACATTATAGCCGCCCATTTCTTACCACGTCGACCTTCTGGATCCATCACCATTGTTTTTCTATGGTTCTTTACCCCATTCCATTTCTTTTTCCTCCTTCTTTATTCTATGTAGTTTTGGCTGTCTCTCTGTAGTCGTGGCGTCCATTCACTGCCTCGCTGATACTTTACGGCACACGATCACCTATTACAGATCACCGAATAAGGAAAACCGAAATTAAGTGTATGAAATAAATAATTAAATAAATAGTTTTATCCTCATCTCCGTTTATTGGTGTACATATATTCTTTTAAACGAAATTAAGCTTTTACCTTCGTATTTAAACTTTATATTCACGCCAACTAAAGAGATCTCTCATTAGGCCGATGACTCAAGAATCAATGTACGGTTTATTTGAGAGGACTTTTTTTCTTTGTCGATACCTTTACTCTAACTCCAGGGTTTAATTTAATCTTGTCCACCAGATACTGAAAAAATGGTTCAAATGGCTTTCAGCATTATGGGACTTAACATCTGAGGTCATCAGTCCCCTAGAACTTAGAACTACTTAAAGCTAACTAACCTAAGGACATCACTCACATCCATGCCCGCGGCAGGATTCGAACCTGCGACCGTAGCGGTCGCTCGGTTCCAGACTGAAGCGTCTAGAACCGCTCGGCCACACCGGCCGGCTCCACCAGATACTGATTTTGACAATACTGTGTGTAGCATATTTCCGTAAGTTTTTTTGTGGTTGGCGTTTCTCGAACTTTTCATGTACTCGGTAACCGTGTGGATGATAAGATCTTCTGTTATTCGCTCAGTATTTATTGATAACATAAGATACACATGTTTCCTTCAGCCATATTAATGAGTGTTTCTTCTTTCCGGAACAGTATTTTCCTTTTTCCCTTACCGTTTTTTTTCTTTTTTTAGATCTAAATCTTTTGTACGCTCCTGGTGGTTTTTGTGGCACATTTCCCAGTTTTTTTTTCTTCACCACATTTAAATCTGTAAATAAGAATGCCTATAAGCTGCCTGCACTAGTTTTATGCCGCCTCCTTGTGCGAAGTATTTTGTTGGTGGCCACCACATTATTTAATATTTTGTACCACGCTGCCTTCACATCTGATTTATGAATTCATTTGCTTTTGTTCCTTCACATTGATACTAAATTGGCATCAGTATACATTTCGTCGGTGTTATTTCACTGCTTATCTCATTTGAGTCGAATTCTTTTTCTTCGAGTTAGTTTCGCATATTTTTCATGATTCATTACTTTACATGTCTCTACTGGAAATTATTTTTCCTCGTTAAGGGGGAAGGGGTAGTAGGTTTATTGGTCTTGTAATTTCAAAGAGTGCCAAGACATTAACTTTGTGGACAATATTTGAAGTGGTGCCAGATGTACAAAGCTTCAAGTCTAACGTTGATTAAACGTAACCCACTATTCGTTCCTTTGCTACTTTTCTGGTTTAACTCCAAACAGCTGTCGTTGCTAATCTGTTGGATGTAGATATTAAAATTTTCTTTATTATTTTGGGCAAAGGCAATATTTGTACACTGGATTATATCAATGTTTCCCCAATTATTCTCCAGCAGTATTTGTCGTAGTGCGGAAACGGAGCCATTTATCTAACGTCCAGGAGGGTGTGATCATTGGACTTCGGGCCAAGGGTAGAATCATTTCAGAAGCGGCTGAGTTTATGAACTGTTCACGTGCCACCATAGTTAAAGTATGCCGTGCATGGCAAAATAACGCAATTCGCAACAAGCGCCGAGGTAACTGTGGTGCATCACGGGACATAATGGCAAGGTTGAACGACGGCTGTGGAAATGTTTACGGGGTAATAGAAAAGGAACTATTCAGTAACTGACTGCTCAAATTAACCAAGAGTCGGCCACTGTGGAAGAGCGGTTCTAGGTGGTTCAGTCTAGAACCGCGTGCCTGCTACGGTCGCAGGTTCGAATCCTGCCTCGTGATGGCTGGGTGTTGTGTGCTGTCCTTAGGTTAGTTAGGTTTAAGTAGTTCTAAGTTCTAGGGGACTGATGACCATAGATGTTAAGTCCCATAGTGCTCAGAGCCGTTTGAACCATTTGCATGGATGTGTGTGATGTCCTTAGGTGAGTTAGGTTTAAGTAGTTCTAAGTCTAGGGGACTGATGACCTTAGATGTTAAGTCCCATAGTGCTTAGAGCCATTTGAACGATTTGAAATGAACCGAGGGGCTGCAGTGTCTCCTGAACGAGGTTGCTGCTTATCAGCCTCCGCAGCTGTTCATCAGCGATGAAGGCTGGTATATGCAGCTGGACGTCCACTGAGTGGCGGCTGGTACTTTTGAAAGCTGAATCACGTTTTATGCTCCATCAAACGGATGGCCATTGACGTTTACGGCTTGAAGCGCCTTAAAGGAAACATCTTATATGGGGTATGGTCTGTGGAATGTTTTCGTGCCATTCTCTGGGTGCCTCGTCATTGTACAGTAGAAGGCATCGTGGATCAACTTGTAAGTATGCATCTGTTCTTGGGGACCATGTAGTTTTTTGTCCTCGACACTATGGAATATACCAGCAGGACAATTCAAAGTGTCACGCAGTTCCCACTGCAGGTGAGTGGTTCGAAGAGCACTAAAATGAGATTACCGTACTCCCTGGCCACCACACTCCCTGGATTCAAACCCAATCGACAATCTGTGGGAACGCCTCCATCGGGCTGTTTACGTCACGGATCCTCAACCGAGGTAGCTAGCGCAGCTGGCCACGGAACTGGAGCTGACATTGCTCTAGATCCTTTTCGGTGCCTTCTAGAACCTTACTGACTGTCTTCCTGCACGTCTCGCAGCGGTTCATGCTGAAAAAGGTGGTTATTCAGGCTTTTGAGAGGAGGTCACATTAATGTGACTGGAGAGTGTATATACAGTAGTTCCGTTTGTTTTCTTCTTCTAGGTGTTAGTTAAGCACATTTATTTTTTTTGATGTCTTGTATTTTGAAGATTTCTGCCTGATCAGTATTATATTGCTCAGCCCGCCCGGTTGGCCGTGCGGTCTAACGCACGGCATTCCGGGCGGGAAGGAGCGCCTGGTCCCCGGCATAAATCCGCCCGGCAGATTTGTGTCGAGGTCCAGTGAACCGGCCAGTCTGTGGATGGTTTTTAGGCGGTTATCCATCTGCCTCAGCGAATGCGGGCTGGTTTCCCTTATTCTGCCTCAATTACACTGTGTCGGAGATTGCTGCGCAAATAAGTTCTCCACGTACGCGTACACCACCATTACTCTACCACGCAAACATAGGGGTTACACTTGTCTGATGTGAGACGTTCCCTCTGGTGTCCACCGGGGATCGAACCGCACAATAACCCTGGGTTCGGTGTGGGGCGGTGGAGGGGTGAAGTGGACTGCGGTAGTCGTCGTGGGGTTGCGGACCACTGCGGCTGCGGCGGGGACGGAGCCTCTCCATCGTTTCTAGGTCCCCGGTTAACATTCAATACAATACAAAACAATTATATGGCTCCTTGAGGATGATATATCAAAATTCAGTAGCGCTTCTGCATTCAGCACTTTCTGTCTTTGTATATCATTAGCGTTCTGCACAACTTCGGTTTAAAAATCTCTTGTCCGCCGTTCTATTAGAGAAGAATAAATTTTCTAGTATTGTAGATCTTTTGCATGCTTGATGTACGTACATTGTCCTCTAAATTGTGGCCTGCGAGTACCGAGGCATTCTAATTTTCTTTATTTTTACACATCTACGATGGCTGGCTTTCCATTTTCATACCGATTCAATATTTGATCATTTCTGGTAATAGTATAGTTGCGACGACCATGCAGTTGGTTATCTAGCAGCATATGCCTCTGCATGATTGATGTGGCAATTATGACCTCATTTCCATTGGAAAATTAGGAGCAGTATCGAAGATAGCGACTTCCCAAATGGCTACCATGTAAGAACTACTACTTGACTTTTAATTTCCGTTCATCCATCCGTTTTGGCCAAGGGTGATACCTCACTTGCGTATTACCATGTACATTTCGTAATTTCAAGCGCACTAATATTCTTAGAAGAAATGCTGATATCTGTGACAACACCTTGTGTTCGTTCACTTTTTTCGTCAAATTATGGAGATCGGTCTTGCTCTTATTTACTGGCCCTGTCCGGAGCGCAGTGTCGAGAACTTCACCCCCGCGTGCCGGCTCTGCTGCTGTCAGATGATTACCTGCTCCAACTATTTGAGCATAGCTTAGTTCGTTTTCCTGTTGTGTACACAACAGTGAAAGTCCGGTGATCGTGAGTAATGGCTGCACCTCCACCGGATCTCCTCGACCTATCTACGAGGGCTATTCGGAAAGTAAGGAACGATAAGTTGCGAAATGGAAACCACATTGAATATCAAAACTGTTTTATTTGCAACGGTTAGCTACACCTTCCTGCTACTTCTCGACACAGTCGCCGCTCAGACTTAGACGTCTGTCGTGGCGTTGTACCAACTTTTCAATTCCCTCGTTAAAGGAGACAGCCGCCAGTGCTTTTCTACAATTTTCTACTCCTGACCGCAGCTCGTTTTCTGTGTCAAAACATTGTCTTCATAGCCAGCGGTTCATTTCAGCAGAGATGAACCTCAGGGGTAGCCAATTACGGGCTGTATTGTGGGTGAGCAAACACTTCCCATCGAAAACGCTGCAGGAGCATCACATTGCCGCTGCAGATTGCGGCCAAGAATGGTGTAGAACGAACCGCATGACAGTTATGTAATGTACATTGCAGAGCTTCAGGTGAAATCTTTTGCCAGGCCCTCATACTTGGCGGGAGACGCTAATTTCTAGCCATCTTTACGTTCTCACTGTGAGCTCAGAACTGAAAAGAGCGAAATGATGCGATCGACAGGCATACTAGACACAGTGCCCAACGCATCTGTGCAAAACTTCATCAGATTTTCACTGTATTTTCCATTTCGCGACCGATCGTTCCTTACTTTTCAAGTAACCCTCGTATCTACATCCAGGGATGATCAGACAGTTCACCCGTAATGATGTGCGTGACCATCGTGCTTGTGGAGTGGTAGCCACCTTCCCTGGATTTGAGACCACTACATTTCTGTCTATGAAGACATGTGAAGGAAATTGTGTGATGGGTGAAGATATGGCACCCCGCACACATCAGAGAGGGGATTTTTCGTGCTTGTCCTAGCATTTTGGTACGTCTGTTCCCTAAAGTTCATGAGGTATTGGTGAAGCGGGTAACAAAAATCTTGCAACGTGCTGAACAACACATCGAGCACATTATGTAGCCTTTATATGTTATCATCAGTATTTGCCTTCCTGTGTACAACACGCCACGTAACTCGAGTATCAAAAATCCATCATAAAAAGAAAGGCCTCAGTATGTTTCTCGTGTAATTTTCTATCTCATATGTCACATGATTGCCATCCAAGATGGCAGATTCAAAAATGTTAGTAACAAGGTTCTTCTCCTGTCCCCTTTCATGTACATGGCACGAAATTGCTTTCTTTCCATCTCCTTTTGTTTTAGCTGTGTGGTTCCATTCCTACGGGCTACCCTCTACATTCTATTTTATATTGTACATTGATTCGGTTTAGCGAAGTGATGCGACGCAAGTGTGGCTATATGGTGTACTAAATATGCAAGCCCAAATAATTAACGAAAAAATTTCTACGTGCTCAAGTTGTAACATAACGAGCAATGGGTCAGCTATGTAAAAAATAATCAGTGAACAGTAGGTTTATTTGAGCTTCACGTAGCTGGGAAATTACCATGACGCGGGCAGATGAGGTAGGTACAGGGGTGGGCTCCAAGTCGTTCCAGAAAGGAGAAGAGGATGTGGGATGAAGTGCAGCGGACAGCTGGATGGAAGCCGCCTGAAAATCCCGTAGCAGCAAGGGTAAACTGCATCACCGCATGATTATGGACACTAAGCAGACTGACGAGATTCTTACTGTGTCAAAATTAAAGCTTCAAGTATGCACTAATAACACTGAAAACGCTAACAGTCATGCCACAGAAAATGTGGAGACAATGTTGAAATCGCAGTAAAGAGCCGAATTTCATAAAATTATTACCACATTTATATACCAACGCTACTAATATTTACGTGTATAATTGTTTATTATAACCATATCAAAAACTAGAGACGCGCTACTAATCGGTAGATCGTAACATCGGGTAGGACTTGATGTCAGTTATAAATAGACTTCTGCCACGTGATGACTGGGTGTTATGTGATGTCCTTAGGTTACTTAGGCTTCAGTAGTTCTAAGTTCTAGGGGACTGATGACCATAGATGTTAAGTCTCATAGTGCTCAGAGCCACTTGAACCATTTTATAAATTGACTACATTTACGATTGCACAGACTAGACGACTATAAATAAACTACTCAATCAATATTAACTGAATGCCAGACAAAGAGTTCTCCGCAAGTACAGGAAAAATTTGCTTGAGCCTGGTAGACTTATACTATTGCTTCAATTTCTTTATTTTTGATTGACAAGAAAACTTGGAAGAAAATGATTGTAAGATATCATGTTCGACAACGCTGGATGTACCATCATATGGCGAGATGCACCCAGGAAAATTGTCGAACATGGATATTTTGGTGGTCCATGTGTTATGGTATGGGGAGGTACAATGTTGTGTGGGCGGACTGACCTTTACATCTTTGAATCTTTGAACATGGTACACTCATTGGCCAACGTTATAGTGACATTCTACTCCTTCCAAGCGTTCGTCTTTTCAGGACTAAAAGGACCCTGACATCTTTTGTATACATGACAATATGGAACCACATCGAACTGTATAGATGGAGGAGCTCTTGGAACGAGAGGATATACGGCAAAGGGACTGGCCCTCCTATTGCGCCGGATAAAACCCAATCGAATACGTGTGGGATGTGTGGGGGAGATGTATTACAGCACATCCACATGCACCCAGAAGTTGTCAGCCGCGCTGGCGGTGGAATGGAACGCCCTATGACACGAATTTCTTAATGATCTTATGGTCAGCGTGAGAGCGCATTACAGGGCATACATTTCTGTCCGTTGTGATTACACACACTATTAAGAACAACGTCTCATCTTTTGTAATATCTCGGGGACCATCATAAATCACAGTAACTTCAGGGTGATTATTGTCTTTGAATAAAAATGCCATTTATTTCGTCTCATTGGGTACTTCTTTCAGTTAAAAAGCACTCCGTCTTCCCATCTTCAGGTCACAAGTGGCCCATCGGGATTATCCGACCGCCATGTCATCCTCAGCTGAGGATGCGGATAGGTGGGGCGTGTGGTCAGTACACCACTTTCCCGGTCGGTGTGATGGTTTTCTTTCACCGGATGCGCTACTGTTTGGTCGAGTAGCTCCTCAATTTGCATCAGGAGGCTGAGTAAACCCCGAAAAATTGCAACACTGCATCGCGGCCCTGATGATCACCCATCCTAGTGCCAGCCACTCAGGACAGCGCTTAACTTGGGTGATCTGGTGTGTCCACTGTGGCAAGGCCGTTGCACTCTTTCAGTTACCTTTTACACTATATTGTAGGACTTCTTCCTAATAAGTTCCTATTTTAATCTAGCATGTTACTTGCCACTGACACAACATGCGAAAGTTGCTTTCGTCCTTAAGTTTTGCACGCCTGTGTATATTGACGTGGCGTTAGGCTAAAGTGGTGTTTTTTGCTATAGTAACTTGTTTCAATTCTCTCATTTCATTACGAAGTTGTTAAGAAACCAACCATTAACCGTCTTGCAGAACTCTGAGGTTATTTTTTGGGTGTGGTAAATAACGATTACTGCGAAAAATGTGATCTTTGCCAATTTTTGGTTTCATTGATCAACTAACATATTCGATTCTTCTGCACTGAGTGTGCCAATTTATTTGTCACTAAATGTTAGATTCAACGCTGTTGCGTAGTGCCAATTGTCCGCTCAATTCCAATACCTATTTTCGTTTTGTATTACATTCCATTAAGAGATCATAATTATATGATGCCACAACAAATAATGAATCTTAAGAAAGCACTCCAGAAAACTCGAATCCCAAGAACAACAACGAAAAGCGCAGTTCCAGGTAGCCCTACTTTATAATGCCTCTTGACATATGTATGCGCACTGTAGCCTGGATTATCAGTATGCTTTTTACTATATTTTACGAAATTTCGATACTGTTGTTGTATTCTTTCATGTTTTGTTTCTTGTATGGCATAATGTACGCTCTGTTACTACTATATGTAAGGACATACGTACATGTTACCTGAATGTGACTGAACAATCAAAATTGGTCAGCACTGTGGAACAAATCATTTCGTTCACATTTTGCGACACATGTGTGTGAACTTCTCTAAACGTCACGTTATTTCTAATTAGAGACATTTAAGTCTTACATTTAGAGAACGTCATTTTTTGTAAATTATGGATTGGCAGCATATACAGGGCGTATAAAAACACATTTCAAAAATTTTATAGGTTTATTCTTGACATCAAACACACTTCGGAAAACTCTGTGGCTCACAGACTTTACACAGCGACCGAGAGCCTCAGCGTTTGCTTTGAGTTGTCAGTTCTAACAGACAACCAACACTGTGTGAAATAACCTCAGCAGTCAACGTGGACGCACGACGAACATGACTGTTAGGACCGTGCCACGAAATTTGGTGATAATGAGCTATGCCAGCATACGACCGATGCGAGTGTTTCTCTTAACAGCACGACATCACCTGCAGCGCCTCTTCTGAGCTCGTAATGATTTCGGTGACCGTAGACGACTCGAAAACCGTGGTCTGGTCAGATGACTCGCGATTTCAGTTGGTAAGAGCTGATAGTAGGGTTCGAGTGATGCTTAGACCCCACGAGGCCATGGACCCAAGTTTTCAACAAGGTACTGTGCAAACTGGTAGTGGCTCAATAATGGTGTGGGCTGTGTTTACATGGAATGGAGTGGGGCTTCTCGATGTTCTGCTACTTAGAGACCATTTACAGCTATTGAAACAGAGATGGGATTTTGATGGACGACAATACGCCATGTCACCGGGCTTGATTCTTCGCGAGAGATTTGAAGAATGTTCTTGAGTGTCCAAGTCAATGGTTTGGCTACCCACATTTCTCTACATGAATCCCATCGAACATTTATGGGACATAATAGAGAGGTCAGATCGTGCTCAAAATCGTGCACCTGTAACACTTTCGCAGTTATGGACGGCTACAGACGCGCCACGGCCCAGTACTCCTGCACGGAACTTTCAATGACTTGTTGAGTCCACGTCTCGTCGAGATGTTGCATTACGCCGGGAAAAGGGGGTGCGACACAGTATTAGGAGGTATGACTTTTGTCATAACAGCGTACTTGTGCTGTGTCCGCATTCACATCTACTGGACCATACAATCACGTAGTGCACATCCGTCATTTCAGACACTGAATACAGTTTTGTTATGTTGTGTGATAGAAGTTCCTCTAAAACAAAATAATCGAGGAACAGACAAAATGAATCAAATACCATTACCAACGGTAGCAATACAGTGTGTAAATATGCACATTTGAGGTAAATTACACAACCAGGAGTCACTACAGTGAGTTCTTTCATACCCCCCCCCCCTAACGTTAGATACTCTGAGCAATGTTCATACAAACATTTTCTGACGTTTTGATGTTAAGAATGAATCTGACGCCAAGAACAATCCCCTAAAAGGTCAGGAGATAAGATGTCATAAACGCTAAGATGTGGGAGAACTGTCAAATCATACATGATGTTTAAATTTATTACGTCTCCGCTACTTTCTTTATTCGACACATATTTCGCAGAGGGTATCCACGTATGCCACTGAATGTACGTTCACAAATATATCATTGTGTACACATAGTTCAAGAGATAGGACGTCATAAAAACTGAGATGCGTGAAAAAATACCGCATCACGTATGAATTTTTAATACATTTACTCTTTGCTAGTAAAACACTCCTACAGCCGATTCAGCTTACGGAAATCACCGACACCTGTCAGTGCTTTTGGCAGCTTTCAATTGCGGAGCTCAAACGACTTTAGGCGAAAACAGTAGCCGTCTATAGAGCTATGAAGAGGTGCTGCCATAGAGATGTTTACAAAATCGCGTTGTAGACACACGAATCAGCTGCGCCTAGTGTACAGAAACTATACACTACAAACACAATTAATTGTTTGTTTTTATTTCCAATAGCAAATTAGGAAAATGAATACCCCGGCAATGCCGAGTTCTCAGCTGGTAATAAAAATAACCTTTTGTAATCCTAAGCTGTTGGTCTCAATGTGACAGTGCTTTCGTTGTACTCTCAACGATCAGTTACTTAAAATTCAGAGAATCGAACGAGCGTTGCAGTCGCTTTTCTTATGTGGTTATAGATCAGATTATTGACCATAGTGAGTGGCTTCCAGTTTCCCTTGGTCTACAACTTGGTACTGTGTTTTCTCGTGACACGGTGACCAACGGACTTTAAAACAGAGATCACTTGATAAAATTTCGAGTAATAGTAATAATATTAACAGTAGTGATAGATCGCAAAGAGAAGTGACAACAAAGAAAGCCTGCAAAGACTGTTTCTGCAATCAGAGCCGGCGCTATTGCCCACAGTACTCCTCCACGCGTTTTGCGTTCAACAAGCGTGACCATGTAGGCAAGTGACACCAGCGGCTCCCGCCACTGTGTAATAACGCACTGCACTACAACATTCCAGTGCAATATGTCGATTCGAGAAGTGCACTCAAACTCATGATCTCAATTGGCTATCGACAATGTACTCGTGGGTTTACAAGTAGATATCGGAGTTTCCACATCCCTGATTATATCTGAAATGCACTGGCGTATCGACCACTGTACTTTGAGGAAACTAATTGTTTCGTGTCGTACAGTAATCAGCCAAGTGTTTCAAAAGACCAACTGGCAGTTTACTTCTTCTTAGAGTTGTACTCTACCAAAACTACGGTTCGATAGTTTTGGTAGCTACATAAATGACATAGTAAATCGTATAATTACCGGTGGTTTTCAGTAGCTGCACGGGCAACCGTCTGGATGATTGATTGATCTGGCTTTGTAACATTAACCAAAACGGCCTTGCTGTGCAAACGTCTAAAACCATGGGGAAAGTACAGCCGTAATTTTTCCCGAGGGCCTGCAGCCTTACTGTATGGTTAAATGATGATGGCGTCCTCTTGGGTAAAATATTCCGGAGGTAAAATAGTCCCTCATTCGGATCTCTGGACAGGGGCTACTCAGGAGGACGTCGGTATCAGGAGAAAGAAAACTGGCATTCTACCGATCGGAGCATGGAATGTCAGATCCCTTAATCACGCAGGTAGGTTAGAAAATTTAAAAAGGGAAATGGATAGATTGATGTTAGATATAGAGGCAGCTAGTAAAGTTCGGCGTAGGAGGAACAAGACTTCTGGACACGTGGACACAGGGTTATAAATACAAAATCAACTAGCGGTAATGCAGCTGTAGGTTTAATAATGAATAAAATAAATAGGATCGCGGATAAGCTGCTATGAACACCACAGTGAACGCATTATTGTGGCCACGATAGACACGAAGCCCATGCCTACTACAGTAGTACAAGTTTATATGCCAACTAGCTCTGCAGATGATGAAGAAATTGATGAAATGTATGATGAGATAAAAGAAATTATTCAGATAGTGAAGGGAGAAAATTTAATAATCATGGGTGACTGGAATTCGAGAGTAGGAAAAGGGAGAGAAGGAAACATAGTAGGTGAATATGGATTGGGGGTAACAAACGAAAGAGGAAGCCGCCTAGTAGAATTTTGCGCAGAGCATAACTTAATCATAGCTGACACTAGGTTTAAGAATCATGAAAGAAGGCTGTATACTTGAATGAGGCCTGGAGACACTGGAAGATTTCAGATAGATTGTACAATGGTATGACAGAGATTTAGGAACCAGGTTTTAAATTGTAAGACATTTCCAGACCACAACAACAACATGTGAAGAATACTCCAATTTATTTCAATCTAACATGGATTGTGCACAAAATTTTGAAGCGCAAATATCATTAAAATCTAATGCTACTCCTCGTTTTTTCTGGACAAGTCCCGTCGCTTTTGCTGTGAGTGAAGTGGCTAAAGCAGAACTCTCAGCTACGGTGACGCCATTGCACCAAGACAATGCAGATAACACATGTCGGTAACTGAAGCTTCCATCCTCACAATTCGAATTGATGGAGATTTTAAAGACTAATGTTGGTATTTCATCTATTCTGCGTCCCATATAGCAGCTACCAAAATTATCAGGGGCAGCTCTGTTCTAAGGTAGACTTAACTGGCGCTTACTTGCAATTACCTTTAAATGAAGAATCAAAACACTTTCTGGCAACTATTAAGCTATTCGTTCTGCAACTCTCCGTGTTAGGAGTGCTCTTGAAATACAGCGTTTAACAAAAAAAAGTGAAGCACACAGAACGGAAGAAAGTAAAACGATACTTTATGGGTTGAGATGGTACGTGATGGTATTTCAGTAATTACAAAAGCGAGTCAACTTTACAAGGACCTTGGTAGTATGAACCGATTTCTCAGTATGATGTTGCAAACTCTTTTGCCTGTTATGTGTACACTGAATCAGTTGGCAAGGCCATGGTAGCCTCTTCTGACACAAACAGGCCCACAATTACATCCTCAATATTGGCACTGGGACGGAGTTAACATTTGAGATGGTCACACATATGATCTATCGAGGACGCATCTGGAGATCTTGTTCGCCACAAGAGGACCTCTACGTCTCATATACAATTTGTACCATGTGTGCAAAAGCATTGTCCTGTTCAAAAATGACACCACGATATTGTCGCATGGGACGTAACACATGAGGACACAAGATGGCCATGAAGTATGGATGTGCTGTCCGAATTTCCTAAGTCACTACCACCTATGTCCTCAAGTCATACCTGATGATTCCACACACCATAGCGCTGGGAGTAACACCTCTGTGCCTCTCCATAACGTTGGAAAAATGGGACTTCTCTTCAGGTCGCTGTCATACTCACCGACATTTGTCATCCAGGGTAGTGCATAACCGAGATTCATAGCTGAACAAACACGTGATGCCACAAATGGACACTGCATGCATTCTGAACTGAGCCCCACTCCCAATATAGCCGTTTCTTTTGTGGTATTAATGACAGTCTATTCTTGGGATAGTAATTCTCTAGTCTGGCTGCTGGTTGTTTCCGACCAATGGTGTGGGGTGACACAGAAAACTACAAAGTGTTTATTACTTGGTCTCGGGTATCAGGTACAAATATGAAGAGATTATGACGTGTTTGGTTCATAATACTGCGATCCTCCTTTGTGCTGGTCAGATGCGGTGAAGTGGAACCTTAACGACGAAATGCCTGCTCTCAAGACCACATGTAGTTCAACATAGGGCCACTGTCACATTTGAATGCCCCATAAATCTGGAATTGCACCATGCGACCAGTTGGCCAAATGAACACCCACAATTAGGCCCCTTTCAAGCTCTGTGAGGAGGTGGCAACCGTGTCTCATACGAGACCTCTCTGTGCCCTTCACAGTCACTTCTCAGTGTTTGACGCCGTTATACCCATTATATGCCTAACCAGGCCCGTTAACAACACGAAACATGAACAACTCTCTGGTGGCTTTTCCACCTGTTACAGAGAATTGCAGCTCTAATCATTCATTTCTCTTCTCTGTGCCTTTCACAGTCACCTCTCAGTGTTTGACGCCGTTATACCCATTATATACCTAACCAGGCCCGTTAACAACACGAAACATGAACAACTCTCTGGTGGCTTTTCCACCTGTTACAGAGAATTGCAGCTCTAATCATTCATTTCCCTTCTGATGGTGTGTATGTGTGTGAAGTTACATTGGCATCGAACCATGTCTTCTGGATGCATCACTTTTTTTGACAGGCAACGTATTTAAAAATACCTTGGGCAGCGTTTTGTTTCACAAGCGTCGAAAGTTTCAGATGACATGCTAACCACAGCGCCTACCCAGGTACAACACCTGAACAATTAAAAACAGCTATTTAATAGATTTAAGGTTCGTGGACTCACATTTGAGTAAAGTAAGTGTAGTTTTACCGACTGGGTGTATAGTACACCAGGCACGTACTGGTCAGACACACTACAGCCAACGTTGACTGATAACGTCCATAAGCCCAAAGATTTTAGGGTGTCTAGTCGCTCTTGGCCAGGATAAGTTACTATGGTAAATATATACCACAAGGTGTACAGCTAAATTATCATACCCTCTGTATCAGCTTCATAAATGGGGAGTCAGGTTTCAGTTGTCACCAACTTTTCAGGTCGTTTTCTTCAAGCTAAAACTGTATTTGAAGTCTTCGCACTGCCTGGCCATATTCATTCCAGGAAACTGTTTAATCCTGGCGACAGATGCGTCGCATTTCGGGATACGGGATGCTCTCTCACGTAAATGTCCTCAAGATGAGGAAAAACTGATAAGATCACATATAAAACATCTACAGCAGCATGGGTCGGCTATAACCAAATAGAAAGGAGCTCTTACAGCAATACAAAATCCCATGTTCTCCTATACAATACTAGCTCATCACTCGACACATGAGTGCAAACGTCCTGTTGTGGCTCCTGACAGATTTTGATCGTGAATTTGAGAAGCCATAGGCGCTGATGAAAACATTAGGGACCCGTTGACCAAATTCCCCATGGCTTAGTGCACCATACACAATTAAATGGGGAAGATGATAATGCATAATATTCTGCACTACAAAAATATAACTGACGTTATTGCCTGACATGGTTCACTTCTCCGACTATGTACCTAAACGCATCTGTGTTAAGACTGCAGGCATCACAAACAGGTGGTAGCTCTATTTTGTATTTTAACATTTTTCGAGAAAAAATATTTGAAGTTACAGTCATCCTTCTAGTTAAACGAACAATGGTTACAAAGAATTAACTATCAGGACCTGGTGTCTTTAGAGGTTTATCAGACACTGTTCATTTCACCAAATTCCATTTTAGGGTGGAAGATGATAATGAATAATGCATAATTTTCTACAGTAGAAAAATATATTTCACACAATTGACTGTTTAATATAGTTTTGTGAGTTTTGATTTTAGGCTCTTTTGAGGCTATGTTCCAGTGGTAGAGGGCGTTATATTTATTATTACCTACACGATAAACATAACTGAAGAAGCAACTGAAGAAGGATGGCTGCAGATATTCACAATATTATTGCTGCCTGTCAAGCATTTCCAAAACTGGAGCATGGGTTAAAAAGAAATTTAGAAATGTGATTGAACGAGCTGTGAAAATTACAATTGACCTATTTCAAAAAAATGGGAATGACGTAGGAAACTGGGGTGGGCTGGGAAGGGGTGTTACTTAGAAATGGAAGAAGGTATGGGAAAGAGCTGGAAAGGTCGAGGGCTTGGGCGAGGCGGCGAGGGGTGGGAATTTTAAGGTCATATTTTATTCAAAGTCCCAGTTGCATTCCTACTTTTAAAAGCAGTTCACATTTGAGCTAAGACTCAGGTAAAGCCTCAATATTAATAAAAATGACGTTAAATTGGTATATAAATCAATAATAAATACAATTTTGCAGTGATAAATACGAATCACATTGAAACTGATCACTGATAAAAGGTTATAAAGGTCTTCGAATCAGCAGAGCGAGTCGAGTGATAAAAAATATGCGATAATGTGAGGAGCCAGCGACGTTGAATGAGAATGTATGCCAAACTAGGACTCGAACCCAGACTCTCCTGCTTACTAAGCTGTTGTGTTAAACACTGCACTACCCGGACACACTGTTAACTGCAGATGCGTAAACTATTCCGGCACGCTCCCTGGCCGACTCACATTCCCACCCAGTGCCACCTATTGCTCCACCTCAATGGAGAACAAAAAATTAGTGTCACTGGGAACTTGAAATATGGTATCTACTGTGAGGAGACAAAGAACACAGCATATTAGATATGACATCCATTACAGTGCCTGCATAGCAGCAGACATTGTTTTACGCTGCTCCTTTTCATCTTGCGCCAGACGCGAATACAATGAGGCTCTTCAGTACGTTTAAAGTCCAAACGAAAAATAAAAATTATAATGACGGCGACATTTGAGGGAGACCCTGACATACTTCCTCACTCTGCATCGATCCACCCTCGTATATGTCTGTAGTCCAACCACGATGGTGTATGAACGCAACCACTATCTCCTCTGTATACCTTCGGCCCAATGCAGCGAGCCTAGTCCTCACAGTCATGTTCCTGTTGCCATGCAGACTGTTTGTTGTGAACTCATACACAATGCCATACACCTGACATCAATCATACGGGTAGCAGTGGCCATACAAGACATACACATCATCGCATGCCTGACACAATTATCCACCAGACAGAGCTCAAGCAGATTAACTTGACCCATGTGCAGAAAGGCATTCCGATCCGGATCACTGGGTGATTCCATCCTTTTGTTCGGCATGGGTAGTTCAGCTCAGCTGGCTGCGGCCTGCCGACATACGTAGTTCGAGCGTTTTTGATACTATCTATTTATTACATAACATGGCTCCAAACACTTCATGCACTGAATGTGCAGGGAAAGCTCTCCACAGTGAGGCACATGTTACAAAGAACTGCTAGCTGTTCAGCCGTATAATGAAGAGAATAAAGAAAGACTGTGAAAACATAGTTATAAGTGCTACGTAAACTGAATCGGGAGGGGGGTGAAATGAAGGGCAAGGGAAGGAACTAATGATATCAGCTGCATTGGGACTTTGTGAGGAGCCAGCGACGTTGAATGAGAATGTATGCCAAACTGGGACTCGAACCCAAGCTCTCCTGCTTACTAGGCTGTTGTGTTAAACACTGCACTACCCGGACACGCTGTTAATTGCAGATGCGTTAACTATTCCGGCACACTCCCAGGCCGACTCACATTCCCACCTAGTGCCACCTGTCTGCAGTTCCCATCCATATCCTACATGCTCACTAATTTCGGAGCACCACTGGGGGTTGAACGTGAATGTGAATCCGCTTTGAAGGTCGTGAATTCATTGCTCATTGAGGCATATGTGTCTGTTCTTTCAGACATGTACGAAAGTACAGACGCCACATGGGATCTGCAGCTGTAATACATATTATGTAAATTGAAGGGAGAGAGGGGAGAAAGAAAAGGTAAGGGAAGAAGTTATTGATATCAGCTACTTCGAGACTTTGTGTGAAATCAGTAGCGAAAATACGTTTCAGACTGAAACTTTAACCAGGGACCTTCTTCTTACTAAGCGGTTGCGTTAACCTCTGCTTTACCTAAACGCCAGACTTATCGCAAATGCACGTGCTATTTCGGCATGTTCCCCGGTAAACTCACATTCCCACCTAGCGCCACATATCTGCAGCCCCGAAAGTCCTCCATGCTCTCTAATTTTAGATTCCCGCTGCAGGGTGAATGTTAATGTGCATTTGCGTTGAAGATAGTGGAGTCATTGCCAATCGTGGAGAATCAGTTATATGAATGAGTGATGTCTCCTCTTTTGGACATATCCGAAAGAGGAGACACTACGCTTTCCTACAACGTGTTTCCACAGAAGTGTGCAAAAATGTAGCAGGACATAGGGAGTGCACCACCGAACAATTTGAGGTGGGGAACCTGCGGGCGGAGAAGCCAGCTTAATAAGATACGGTAGTAAATATTTACCATTTTGTCTAGCATCACTGTTTCCCAGCTCATTTACAACTGAAATGAGTACAAGTTTCCATGTACTATGCTGTATATTTATGTGTACATTCTTTATTTCCTAGAAGGAAACAAGGACTAGCCTCATTATCAGGAAGTCATGACGCAGTAGGCCGTCTGAAGGGACACCTGTATTTGAGGTTCGTGCTAAGAGTTCTACCTTTCACGCGAAAGGCGAAGGTCCCGAGTTCGAGTCTCGGTCTGGCACAACGTTTTAATCTGCCAGGAAGTTTCATATCAGCGCACATTACGCAGCAGACTGAAAATCTCATTCTAATTCTACCTGAGTTGGAGAACGAAACCTTGGCTGTTCGTGAGAGGATGTGGATACAACATGACGGTGCACCACCTCATTTCAGTGTGGATGTCCGCAACTTCCGCAACCATTTTAATGCTGTTCGCTTGTTTTGAACGGGAGGTCCTATTCCATGGCCTACGAGGCCACCTGACGAGAATGCTTTTGAATATCTCCTATGGCGATATCTAAGGTCATTTGCGCATGAGACCCCAGTGGATACAGAAATTGAATTAGATCCCTGAATTGTAGCTGCATGTAATGTGATTCGAAACACAGCAGGGATATTTGTCAGTTTGCGTCAGAACCTTGTTCGCCGATGTCATGCTTGCACTGAGGTTGATGATCCTCAGTTTCAGCAAACCTTGTAAGATACAGTACAAATGGTACGTTCATTGTGTCAGTGAGGGTATTTACAGTTAATTGTACCTAATTTAAATAAAATATTACTCAGTAATGTGTTTTTACTCATATTATCTCCATAAGCTGGCTTCTCCGACCCCAAGTTCCCCACCTCAAATTGTTCAATAGAGCATCCTCTACGTCTTGTTAAATTTTTTCACGCTCTTACGGAAACTTCGCAGATCTTCACTACTTCACGTAAGATGCCGAAGAAAGAGAAGAAATTTTATATAATATTGAAAATCCAGTTGTCAGGGGATTAACACACGATTTCCATGTGCCACAGACTCTTTATTTTAGACATAGTAAGTGATATTATCTGCAGTCCTACATTTTCACGCTTTTTTTATGAGATTTCCTACTGGCAAGGTATGATCGACTTGTTTTGTTTTGGTCGATCCTTTGAGTATGCGACTATTTCTTCTTCGATGTTCTACTGAGAAACTACTGTATTTGAATGTTAATATTTGTCAAATTATTACATGAACTGACATAACATGTTAATACAATTGTTTGCAGACCTGCTAACTGTAACTTACCAATAACGTCACTTGCCCATGTGTATGTTCCATTTGTCGAACTTCACCTCCCCTACTACATGGTGGTCATTCATAGTGGAACCCCCACCATTGCCGTTGTCCCCTCCTTTACCACGCCACCTACACAGACATGGGCCAAGCTAATTTTTGCACAGTCTGCCACACCCACTGCAGTCTATGCCTCACAGACGGTCCATGTCCCTGCAACTGCGTCTCAGAGTTCCAAAAAGTTCAGAGTTCCAGTGCAATGACACAGAATATGGGTTACACATTATAGAAATACTGGTAATGAACATGGGTGTTACAAATATGTGAGCCTATACACGGCATCGGAAGTTTATTTACCGCAGTATAACGTTAATGCTAAATCATTTTAACGGTATGGTGACAAAAAAAATAGGACAGGTAAGAAAATAAATAAATTCTTTGATCTGTAAAAGAAGTTAACTGGCCCTGAGAAGATCCACAAACTTCAGAGTCAAGTTGCGAGGCGTGTTTTTTTAAGTAAGGTCCGTTTTGTTGTAGAGACTAGTAGTTCGCGCGCATACCGCAAAGAGCGCGTGCGTCGCGTTGCGGCATGCCTCGGAAACAACTGTGCTCAGTTTCAGCTCTGTAGCTAACCTGTACGGTTCTGTTCTGTGCTTTAAAAATGTTTAAGGCTATCAACTCGCCCGCCGCGTATGAGCTTCGCTCAGTGATACGGTTTTTGTCAGCAAGGAACCTGTCTGCTGCAGAAATTCATCAACAGATTTGCGAAGTGTACGGTGATACGGTTCTGAGTGAAAGCACAGCGTGTAAGTGGGTACGATAATTCAAAGATGGCCGTGACAACGTCCATGATGAGGGCCGCTCCGGTCGCTCTTATTTGATTACAGACGATTTGGTGGCTTCAGTTGAAGCGAGGATTCGTGAGAACAGGCGCTTCGCAATAACAGGCCTCTCAAACGAATTTCCTGATGTATCGAGATCAGTGCTTTACATCATTGTTTATGAATACCTTAAGTTTAGGAAACTGTGCTCCCACTGGGTCCCACAACTCCTAAAAGTGCACCAAGAAAACCAAAGATTTGAGTGTGCGATGAAGTTCTTGACTCGTTATCACGAAGAAGGTGATGGCTTCGTGAGTCAGATCGTAACTCGAACCGATATATGGGTTTCGCATATCACACCTGAAACGAAGCAACAGAACATGGAATGGAGACACACACATTCGCCTGTAAAGATGAAGGCCAAACAGACTCTGTCCCAGTGCTAAATAATGCTGTCGGTGTTTTGGGATGGGCATGGTGTTTTGTTGGTCGACTTCATGCAACAGGGAACCACTATCAATGCAGAAGCATATTGCCAAACCCTGAGTAAACTACACAGAGCGATTCATAGAAAAAGACACGGCATGCTGACAAAGGGAATTGTACTTCTCCATGAAAATACAAGACTTCACACTGCAGGTCAGACCCGCGATTTCTTGGACAGTTTTGGCTGGGAAGTTTTAGACCACTCACCCTACAGTCCTGATCTTCCGCCAACCGATTACCATCTGTTCCTCCACCTCAAGCAACACCTCAGTGGCAACCATTACAAAGATGACGACGACGTGAAAACAACAGTGAACTCTTGGTTATCGGAGCAGGAAGCAAGATTTTATGAAGTGGGAATTTTAAAATTGGTTGAGAGGTATGATACATGTTTGAACAAACTTGGCAACTATGTCGAGAAATAGAGTGAAGTATGTGCTTTCTGAAAATAAATTTACTTTTTTGAAATAACCTTTCGTTGTGTGCATATGTTCAAACGGACCTTACTTAAAAAGACACCCCTCATAACATAAAACATGGAAGACAGAAAGCAGAACCAGAATTCGATAATTTTGGATGAGATGCATGATACCAAGTAGCTTGTTGTACAGAGATATGACTAAAATGGAGAATGATACATATAAAGATTTCAAGCTTCTCATAGTTACACCCATGATGCTGGAACTATCTAACATTGTATTGGATTTGGGGAATGGTACTGTGAGAATCAAAGTCATCTGAGATATAACAAAACTAAAGACTAATGCATAATGAAAATATTCGGTGATTGTCTCACAAGATACCAATAATTTTATGTGCATAGGAAACTGTTTGTGAAACATGACTACTACAATAAGGATTTCGGTAGAGAGATCACACAAACAAAAAACATGTAACTCAAAATAACGTTTTCTATCAAGGCATAAAACTGTACAATAAACTGCCCAAGGAGATTAAAAAAACGGTTCAAATGGCCCTGAGCACTATGGGACTTAACATCTGAGATCATCAGGCACCTAGTCCGCCCCCGGTGGCTGAGTGGTCAGCGTGACAGACTGTCAATCCTAAGGGCCCGGGTTCGATTCCCGGCTGGGTCGGAGATTTTCTCCGCTCAGGGACTGGGTGTTGTGTTGTCCAAATCATCATCATTTCATCCTCATCGACGCGCAGGTTGCCGAAGTGGCGTCAACTCAAAAGACCTGCACCAGGCGATCGGTCTACCCCACAGGAGGCCCTAGCCACACGACATTTCATTTTTCATCAGTCAGCTAGAATTAGAACTACTTATACCTAACTAACCTAAGGATATCACACACATCCATGCCCGAGGCAGGATTCGAAACTGCGACCATAGCAGCTGATTGGTTCTGGACTGAAACGGCAACCGAGGCTGGCTGCCCAAGGTTATTAAAGAGACTAGTAGAAGAAACTAATACAGTCTGTACATAGGATTATTTAGGTAACAGAGAGTGGGAGTTTAGTAAAAATGTATCATGTATAAATGATATCACCGATAATTAAACACATGTAATTTCAAATAAGAGTTTCCTTCTTTTTAACCTTTTTGGAAAATATGACTCTCAAAGCCATTGATGTATAATACTAATAATATCTTCTTTCTCTGCTGAACATTGTACTCGATACAGAGGCATGCAGACGCAGTTTTACAGGCTATCAAATGGGAAGTTAGGTGCATAAAATGGAAACGACACATCGTCACAATGGTTCTGACCTTAGCAGATAGTGTGCGCAGCGTTACATTACGAAACAATATGTATAGGCTGTATAGTGTGTGCAGTGACTAGCAGTGACAAATGAATGAACACTGTACCACTAGACTTTCACATAACAAATTCTTTGCAAAACTGTATTGTACACTAGGGATAAACTGAATGAGGTAGGACTGATTTAAACAGACTGACCTTGTATTCGAAAGAGTGGAGCCTTCGATCTTCATTCTGTCATCTTGATTTACGCTTTCCATGGTTTCCCTAAATTGTTTCAGGTAAATGCTTTGATAAAGTTACGGTCGACTTCCTATCCTTTCATTGCCAAACTAGACTGGTAAATGTGTATCTGCCTGTATATTGCAATTAAGATATTGTTTTTCTCTTCTTAAACCGGTATACCAAGACATATCCAGTATCTCTGTAAAAGTAATCCGCAGATAAATAGAATTATTAATAGTAGTAGTAGTAGTAGTAGTAGTAGTAGTAGTAGTAGTAGCAGTGCTAACGCCCCATCGGTAATGAGCTCACTGTAGATGGGGGTAAATGCTTGGGATGGAGAAGAATGGGGAAAGTAAATGACCATGTCCTTCTCAAAGTAGCCATCTTGACTTCTGCCTTAAGCGTCTTTGGAAACCTGCAAAAACCTAAATCTGAATGATTGGAGGAGATTTTGAAACTTGTGATGGACACTGGTATATTTTGTTGTTATTTCAAATTCAATGTTGACTCCCATCAGAATGAGAATATAACTGTCCATATTGTGTAACTATGTAACGAGGAGTGCACATCACCTAAGGTGGAACTTCGACTATCTAAACTTGTAATACCAGGAAACAAATATTATTTAAAGTTGTAAGACATCAAAGAAGCTCTGGAATACAAAAAGGAATCAAAATAACATGTGCAAGAAAAGGAAACTGGATGAAATAGTTTCACTCAACTACAAATGGAAGACTGATTACATACTAGAAGAAATATTATTCTGTCTTAAGGAAAGTAATTTAAAAATCAAACAACTTTAGTAGAATGTGTGAAGTCAGTAATTCAGATACTAAAATATGTATGGGCAATAATTAAAGATGAACCCAGAAATTAGTTCAGGTATGTGCACCTTATTATTAAAGAAATCAACCAAATAATAAATGAGAGCAGTCAACTCCTCCATAGTCAGTCCCAAGCCCGGCTGAGAAAGCAGGAGGGGGAGGAGTAACACCTTGTTGAAAAACCTTGGTTCACCTGCAAGGGTGATAGTACCTGGTGAAAGGGCACGGCCAATTTCCTTCCCCATCCTTCCCTAACCCGAGCTTGCGCTCCGTCTCTAATGACCTCGTTGTCGACGGGACGTTAAACACTAATCTCCTCCCAGTACCTGGTGAGGGCCCCTTGCCAGGGATATGGTGAAGATCTCAACAGCAGCAAAGGCGGAGAAAATGGAATTCGGTATGGCGGAGCTGGTGGAAGAGGCAGCCTCTTGTCCAAGGCCAAAATAAACAGAGGGCATAACGATTCCACATGTTCATGGCGGCACCCCGACAGCGTCTGTTCCACACGTAAGTGGTGGCTTAATAAGTAATATTCCAGGCTAACAACCTGGTCTTACTTTGGGAATTCAGGGATGACTTTGGATTCCCTACTCTTTACAATTTACAGCTTCAAGTCAAAGAATGGGAAGTTAACACAATGGATGCGATGTTATACCGCAGGGGATCCACCATTGCATCGTGTAATGCAATGGGACCTACGATTCTGGGGAGTCCCTAAATTTATTGTGAAGGAGAGATTGAATATATTGAAAGGCCTTCCAAGTTTCAGTTCAAGAATAAGTACTACTCTGGAACATAAAATGTAAATCTTCTTATGAAAAATTGGGAAACAAAAAGAATTAGAACTATTTCTGCAGAAGAACGATATAAAAATTACATCCGTCCAGGAAATATGATTCTTAGATGAGAATGTAGTTGATTCACAACGTTATAGAATTTATAAAGAGAAACCAGCAGCGAGAACAATGAAAAACATGCTGATGTTTGGAACAGCATTTTAAGTAAACAAAAAAATCGTAGACAGTGTAACAGAATTTAGATCGAATTAAGAAAGAATATTCATGTTAACAATAAAGTGGAAGAATAAAAATTACACCTTCACAAACTGTCATACACCTATGAATGCTGACAACAGAAGAAATCTGGAGAAAGCAAATCAATTCTGGGATCTTTTAGAATCTGAAATTTATATAATACCTAAAGAGAACGTTAAAATACTTCTTGGTGACTTCAATCCGCAAATTGGGAGGGAAAAGAAATTTAGGACTATTGTAGGTGAATATCCAGCACAGTCAAGAACAAACAGAAGTGATGAAAGACTGATCAATATGTGTAAAATGTCCACATATTCCCGCAAACTACCAAGAAAAGCCAAAACTTGGAGACATCCAAATCAAAACCTAGTAGAATTTCAGCTGAATCACGAAGCCATATCTAATATGTATATCACGGAAATTATGAATGTTAAAATAGAAAGGGGGAATTCAATTCAGATCATCATCTTTCTAAGATTAAAATGAAATTTCTCTCATCTAAAAAAAAAGGTAACCATGAAAGTGATCAGAGACAACACCACTACAGCTAATGTTAAAAAAGAAAATATAAAAAAATTTAGAGAAGAAATTGGGACAAGTAAAGAAGGTGATTGGCGTGAACTCAAGATGCAAGTAACTGGGAAGCATACTGGCCAAGAATAAAGAGAAGACATGGTCGAATGAAGAGTGTGAAGAGGCACTAATACAAAGAACTCAAAAATGGAGAAAATGGTGACGTTCGAAAAAACAGGAAGACATTGAAAAATTCAGACAACAAAGAAAAGAAACATCAAAACTAATCCGGAAAATCATAAGAAACTTTGAAAATTCTCAGCTTATTGAAATAGAAGAAAATTTCACCAGAAATAATACTAGAAATTTTTACCAAACTTCTAACTACATACTTAAAGGATATCAGGCACCAAGTATTTGTTGCAAAGATGACAATGGCAAAATGGGACTAAATAACAAAGAAAATTGTGAAATTTTAGAATTTTTTCAAAAAGATGTTAAACTGTCCAGTTCCAACAGATAAATTAGAATTTCTAGTGACACCTCAAAACCTAAAGGAAGATTTACCACCAACAGAGTTAGAAATTCATGCAGCCATCAAAACACTCAAAACCAATAAAGCAAGTGGTGAAGAGTCCATTACAGCAGAATTACTGAAGTGGTCAGAACCAAAAACCATAAAGGATCTACAGCTGCTTTTTGAGAACATTTGGAAAACTGAAAAGATTCCAGTTGAATAGAAAACAGCATTAATCCACCCACTACGTAAAAAGGAAGACAAACAAAATCTCAATAATTACAGAGGAGTGTCACTTCTGCTAGTGGCATACAAAATATTATCGAAAATTCTCCTGAACAGAATGTTAGATACTTTAGACAAACTAGTGGGAGAATACCAGGGTGGTTTTCGAAAGGGAAGAACCTGTGCAGAACAAATTTTTAACTTAGAGTCAATAATTCGCCATAGAATGTTAAACAGAAAACCGATAATAGTGTAATTTATCGATTTCAAGAAAGCATTTGATTGTATAGACAGAGAAACAATAGATAATGTCATTAGAGAATTTGATGTTAAATCAAAATTAGCAAATATAATTCGTGAAACACTAACAGGTACAACATCTAAGGTCAAATTTATGCGAGAAGTATCTCAGCCATTTGAAATAAAAACTGGTGTTAGGCAAGGTGATTTGCCATCTTTACTGTTTAATTGTGTTCCAGAAAAAATTGTAAGGATCTGAAATTCGGAGCTAAGAAGTAGCAAAATTGAACCCATAACTCTAGGAAGTAAAACAAATGGAATTAAGGTAAACTGCTTGGCTTTCGTTGATGATTTTGCAATGCTTTCAGAAAACCTGACAGAAGCAGTGATTAAAATAAGCCTTCTGGAAAAAATAGCAAACAGAACTGGGCTCAAAATTTCGGCTGAAGAAAATAAATTCGTTACAAATATAAAAAATGTCCCAAAATTAATAGAAAACAAGTAGGTAGAATAGAGTGAGTAAATAAATTTAAATATCTTGGAGAAAGTATACAACAGAATAGACTTGAAAAATCAGCAGTAGATGTAAGAATCAAAAAAATAGAAAGAGCTTATTGTCTAACCAAAAATATTTACAACAAGAAATGTATGTCTAGGAAAACAAAACTAAAACACTACATCACAATGGTACGACAAGAATGTTTATATGAAAATGAATGCCTAAGGATGAACTATAAGTTGCACAAACTAGAGGTTCTAGAAAGAAGGATTACTAGAAAAATAATGGGTGCAATAAAATCTGCAGATGGTTGGAAAGTAAGAAAGACTGTCAGTCCCTTAAAACCAAAAACTTTCAATTAGTTGACACAATCTCAAGTAAAGTACTAAATTTCTGTTCTTCACATATATGTCTTGTATCGAGTGAAATATGCAGCACTTCGATATCACAGGGGATATTTCCAGACAGACTGAAATGTGCTGTCATCTGATTCATTTAAAAGAGAAGTACTAAGTTAGCTATTAATAATTAGCTGTCAGTCTCAGTACTTACCTTTCTCTGGAAGCTTCTTGAAGAAGTCATATATGCTAGAAGCAAAACATACCTCCCTCAAAATGAAATACTTAGTCTCAGTTTGGATTTTAAGAGGGCCTCTCTAAAACAAGGGCTATTTTCCAATCCACAAATTAGTTTACACAAAATTTTAAGCCCCAAAATGTTGCCCGCTGATATTTTCTGTGATTGTTAAAAGTGTTTTATCGTGCCTTTATAGAATTTTTCGAAACAAGGTGAAATATTATAGTATTACACATCTGGCTGGCAGCTGGTTTTCATCCTGTCTAACCAAAAGAATGCGGACTTTTGCATTATAAAACTCATCGTGTTTATACAATGAAACGACATTGGTGTCACAGTGATCGACATTGGTTTCGTTCTTGTTCTTGATGTATAGAAATGATCTCTCATCATATATCCAAAACTAAGAAATAGTTCTCTTTACAAAAAATGCAAGTATTATCATGTTGGTTAACAGAATAACTCCAACACTTGAAAAAAAAATTGTTCAAATGGCTCTGAGCACTATGGGACTTAACATCTATGGTCATCAATCCCCTAGAACTTAGAACTACTTAAACCTAACTAACCTAAGGACATCACACAACACCCAGTCATCACGAGGCAGAGAAAATCCCCAACATTTGAAAATCTACGTAGTATTTTCTTAAAAAGTAATGACTGGTTCCATGCAAATGAACTGTTCCCGAATTCAGATCAAACAAAATACATGCTATTCAGTACTGCAAAAGGCAGTTTCATTAGAAACTGTACATGAAGGTAAATCAGTAAATGATACAGAATAATCAAAATTCTTTGACGTTTATATTGCTGAGAAACAGAGCGAAAACTCGCATGTTATAGATCTTCTCAAACGTCTAAGCTTTACAACTGTTGCATCACGTGTAACAACAGATGTTATAGATGAAACTGTCAGATAGAGACTTAATTTTCCTATTTTCTTTCTCGAATGTTTTGTGGCATATATCCTGGGGTAACTCGTTATTGCGGAAAAGAATGTTTGTTGCACAGATACGTATACCACGACTAATATATAGCGTCAACTCTATAACCTATTGTAGACAACTCATTTAACAGCTGGTCATACTGAAAATAGCTTCACATTACATTTTTTAGTATCCCCGCCTGAGGATGTGACGATGGGGGCAGATGACCTACTATGGAGTAGTTCAGAAGCCTGCGATGAAAGGCGCACGAGTCTCGTCATAGAGGTAGACCCGCTGGCGGAAGTGTTTACTTGTCGGTGTAGCGAGGCAAGGGGTACCAAATTTGTCGTAAGAGTCCGTAAATCACTCAATGGATAGCATTTTTCAGTATAGGTATTTCGTTCATTCCAAGCAAGTGTCGATTCGTGACGTCATCGTCCAGACACGAATTGACTGTAATCTGAATCCGTTTTAGTAAACTAATAGTTTTTCTCAGGCGATAAATTTTATTGATTATGAAATACAAAGTCTTGAAGTTTATTCAGAATCGGAAATGTTTAATTAGTAACTGTATGCCATAATTTATCTGTTTAATATAAAGGTGTTTTGACTTTTGTATGCATGAAAAAAGTGTGAATTTATGTGCGGCTTTTACTCTGAGACGAGTAATCACTTAGAGTGCAAAAGTGCGCGTGTACAGTTCGTTGGCACGTGCGGTGAATTTCATTTTTATGAATTTGACTCGAATGGAGACAAATCCAGTTCCAGTTAGACTTAAAGTGAGATCACATTATTACAAAAGAGTCGTTTAGCCCATTAGGGAAAACTGAAACTTGCACGCCCGATTTAAAATACGTTACACGCCAGTGCGTAATCGAGCTGTCCTGTAAATCACACACAATAACTACAAATGCGCTTGGACTTAATGCACTGAGTTGGAAGTTAATTTTGAGACAAGTACTGATTTTGAAAAAAAAAAGAACCGAAAGTTTATCTAAAATATCGAGGTTCAGTTTTAATTGAGATACGTATCACCGTGTTGATTACGTTGCCTAGCAACACTTTAATGCAGCTTATTAATTTATCAGAACGATTTGCGACGCAGTAAATCCCATTACACACACAAAATGTTGCACGTGGTCGCATGAGAGTATGAGAGTGTTTTCCTTTCCATGAATGAATCGGCAGTTGAAAGAAGGAAATAACTCCGTAAACCTGTTTGTTGGGAAATAAAAAAGAACTGTAAAATTATGAATTTTTCATTGAACCAGAAATTATTTTTTACTGCACATACAAAACAATATTTCCATCCGTTTGCAGTGTTAGGACAATTTCCAGGTGTTGTACTTTGACTCGTAAAATTAAAAAAAAAGTTCATGGATTTGTTTCATTCTTCCAACTGATTGAAAATGTGACTAAAAATAAAGAAATAAACCAATAATGCCTTTCAAATTTTATTCAAAATTGTAAAAAACATAACACTATAGGCTATCGGAAAAGTCTATAAAGCTGAAAAGTTTAAAAGCGCATCAACTATTTGACCCCAAGGATGCACAGAAAATTTTAGAGCAAAAACGTGGACACAAAAACTACTCATCGTCATGATCAGCTGGATCTGAGGTGGTAGGCCAGGTCATTAAGTCCTTGTAGAAGTCTTTCTTTTCTGTAGGTATGTAGGTGATTATCTTCTCTACGTCTTGCATTTTTTCCTCATTTATACATATTTTTCCTGTGTATGCAGTCTCTGTAGGAAGCGTTATTTTATCGAATAACTTTGGTTTTTGAAGGACAAATCTTGTCTTAAGGATGCCATCAATGAATTAGGAGGCTATTACAGAACCCTATGAATCAGTTGAATATTGAAGGTGTCGGTGTTTAGAAATACAAAAGTTTGAATGTTTGTCAGTACTTTCCGTTGATTGCCTGAAGAACTTTGGCCAACAATCCTTATAGTTCACGATTTGATCTGAAGTCACCATTCTCACAGAACATCCAGAGTCTCTTGCTGTTTGTATCAACTCACAATACTCGTCCGGAGTGTATATTATGTCCGTTTTCCTAATCTTACGCTTGGCGGCACCAAAGATCCTTCCACATTGCAGGAACGGATGTCCACGAATAGGAAAATATTGGTGAATTGTAGCAAAACGGCCAAGTGGTACCAAGGCAAGTAGTAACATGACGACAGTATTATCTCGGTTTTGTCCACCGCAAGCGTCGCTAAAAATGTGAAGTTCTATAACAGTTGGACTCATGTCCTGATTCTTCAACCAAAGTAGGCTACATACCTCATCAGGGTGTGGGGCGGCGGTTGGAATTATTGTCAATTTTAGGTTGTTTATATAAATGTTAGGTTTGTAGAATGTAAAACCAGTTCCTATTATTTAGAATGTTATTTATGCTGTCTTTCGCCGTTCTCAACACTGGCTCTCTAACTACAATATTGGCAACCAGAAAGTGATTAGCAAAACGTGAAGCCTGTAATTAGAATTCCTAGTGCCCACTTCATCTGAGAATACACTTATAGTTACAGCTTATAGCTCTGAGGAATTAGGACATTGTCTGGGATTTATAACCAAAAACGGTCGTGAAAAAAGTTCTGTATTCTGAAAGTCACAGATGGTAACAAAAGAATCCACACAATCTGACTCACAGAGCAGTTCAGAGTCTAATGCGCTGATGCAACTATAAATGTCCAAATTAAATGTTGAAATGAATGCTCGCCATAATTTGATGATTAGGTTCATCAAACGCCACGCTAAATAATGGTAGAATGTTTGTCCCGCGGCGGCACGTGAAAATACGACAATACGCAAACTGAAGATCGATAATTAAAGTCATCCCAGAATTAACACTTCACTCGAAAATGATTTCATGGTTACGCGTATCCCGAGTAACTTAATACGGCATCCGAGGCTGTTTGTAGCAATGATACCGACGCGACGCGACTACCGACACAGATGGCGTGCTATTCAGCGTCTGGAGAGAACTGGGGCCTTGCTTCCTCGCGCAGCGTTTTTATATATAAAGCCGCGGTGCAGACGACTAAGGGAACGCCTGATCAAATCGGCTCTCCCGACTAGCCGCTGGTCTAGTAATGCACCACTTTAAGTCATTGAATAAATCATAGCTTCTTTTACTGATGGCCGATGAAGCTCTCAATTTAAATGTGCATTCAGCACACGGGTAAGTAATCATAATAAAAGTTTGATGTGGCTAAGTTAAATATTTTGGGCGAGAGAATTAATTTAATTACACTACGCGCAGTAGATGAGCTCTGAACCAGCCCTTTGGAGATACGCTATCGCTATAGTTTTACAGTTATTGAGTTGAAACTTCTCACATCTTTATGGTTATAGTGGATCTCCATTCTACTTAAATATAAACATCCTCGCCGTATTTATTAGCCTACGTAATCTATCTTGCTTCCTTAAGTTTTAAGACAAAAACCAGAAAACTATGAATTTCAACTACAATCTTAATTTGTGAGATCCAAAGTACTGTTTCTAATAAATTATTATTGAAAAGGAATCTAAGTATAAATTTTTAAATCTCTAGCTCTTTTCTGTTGCGCCAATGATTTTTACAGAAAAACGTCCAAATTCCGAAAATGGTTAAAGTTATTGAACTGACATTCAACACATGTTGATTTAGTATTACTCCTGACATGCTAGAAACATTTTAGGTTATTTACTTGATTTTTAAAGTATTGCGCAACATATATGACGTCAGAGCTAGTTACAGCGGACTGGCCGCCACACAATGGAAAGACTGATGTGCATTTATTACGGCGTGAGTAGGGTGCTTCCCTACATCACTTTCTACTTAAATTTTTTGTTTTTGAATGTTAATGAACGAAAAAAAATATTAATTACAAAAAGGGAAGCAAGAGTACAGCTTAACTCCCTATGAAAATTTAAAATTGAAATGTAAACATATAGAAATATTAAAAGAAAACTGATTACCCACTTCAATTATTTAAATTACAGGCATGTTCACTGCCTCTTACGCAATATTATCCCTCAAAATTTAAGCAAAATCAATGAAACACTTTGGCATACATATTGCCTTAGACAAACAAACACATAATAATATGTAAAATTATGAAAATCTTAAATACATTAAATACATGTTTACATACACAAATTCAAAGAACCTGAAAGAGAATTTTACAAATCATTTTTACACACGTGGTTGTGGCCGCTTTGACTGGCGTTCTACACTTCCATTCACAAAGGTAGAGGAGTTGCTATGGTGTGCGTCCTTCACATTCACTCCAAATTACATGGGGAAAGGGGAGGGGTCACTGTGAGTTGTGTCCAAGTTACTCCACGCTTTCACGCAGCTACCAGGCTGCCATTATCTGGTTTGTCCTGTAGAACAAACAAAAGAGTGCCTCAGACTCTGTTCACTTAACATCTAAGGGTGGGTCACAATGAAATGGGGATATATACATTTTATCCTTCAATATTTTGCTGGAACAAAGTTAACAGAACTTTTTCAATTTTACTCTCGCGGTTACTTAACTGTCATAAAATCGCTAAACAAATGGCTCAAAACGCCGTTAGTTGCGTACTAGAGAAAATTTATGCTTAAGGCATACAATCATGAATCCTATTTCATTTCAATTTATTATTTCTGGGCCGGAACGCTGAACCAATGTTCGGTACATTCCTGATACATTTGTATTTTATTCACTTAGCTGACTCATCTTCAATTACTTTATTCTTAGAGATAGTATGAGTATATTTGGTTAGTAGTTGTATTCTCAGCTTCTTTGTACATGTGAGTAACTTTTGGTAATAGTACAGTTCTGAGTGTTCAAAACACACTACGTTCAGTTGACTACTAAATTCACTTACTGGTCCTCTGCTGCTGTGTCAGTTCCACATCTACAATTATGTACTTACTTCATCGAAGTGTATTTATGCTGAGCTATAAATAATGATTCACGTCTGCCATTATGTGCTCACTTACTTTGCTAGTGTATGAACTTAAGTAATACTCACTCCATTAACATTTAAAGCATAGGATAGCACATTTATTTCGTATCTAAAGCGTATTGCAGCTGATCGGTGTGCTCACGTATCAATCCATTTCCACTCGATCGGACGCTGAAACCACAGGTAGTCTCTCTCGACCTACCACTTAAGTCCATTAAGTAATTATGGACGAGCGTAATGCTAAATTCCTTAAACCTATAGGACACCATGCGCTGCTCTGTCTCATCTAACATAAGGGTACCTAAGGTCCCATTCACGCCTCCAACTCATAACCTCAATACGTGTAGGTGTGTCCTGTCACACACTACACCAAAATAATGGCCAGCTCCAACCTTATAAATACTTCAGGGATGTGTCCTTCACGTCTCAACCACAAACACTGTTCAATTCTATTACACTGCCATTCCTTGCTACACAAGGTGAGTTCATTTTTACAACTTATCTGCATATTTTCATAACACTAAGCACTCTCTGTTACTATTCATTAGTTACCTCTAAGCATACAATAGGTTTCACTGCCACTTCAGATCCTGCTTGAACACGAATTTGTACATCTTTTTAAATTACCGTTGGTGGACCATTTCCAATAAAACAACAACTTTGTACTTATAATATTACCAGGGTTCTATACATAATTGTTACTCAAATACATTTGTATCTTAATTACGTCATACTTTTCTATTGTTTATGTCATTGTTAGGTTTGTCACATTAGGTATTTTTCTTCACTAATCGGTGGATAGAATGGTTACATAACTCATGGCTTGATAGCCATGAGGGGAAATTTTTGTATTGGAAAGAAGGGGTCAAAATTTTTGTAGATAGGAAAGATGAAGAATGAGTGAGACCTGAAATGGGAAAGAAGATCTCACACAGCTGGGACTGCACAGCTGCCACACTGTGTAGAGGTTACAGAACAACCTCCTCCCTACAGCATTCACTAGTTTATTATTGGCTTGATAACCATACCGGAAGATATTAATGTGTTGGAAAGAAGAGGTCGAAATTTTGGTGGATAGTAAAGATGAAGAATGAGTGAGACCTGAAATGGGAAAGAAGATCTCACACAGCTGGGACTGCACAGCTGCCACACTGTGTAGAGGTTACAGAACAACCTCCTCCCTACAGCATTCATTGGTTTCAGAAATTTTTCATATTGTAAAGAAGGGGTCGAAATTTTTGTGGACAGGAAAGAGGAAGAATGAGTGAGACCTGAAACAGAAAGAAGATCTCACACAGCTGGGACTGCACAGCTGCCACACTGTGTAGAGGTTACAGAATAACCTCCTCCCTACAGCATTCATTAGTTTCAGAAAATTTTCGCAATAGAAAGAAGGGGTCAAATTTTTTTGTGGATAGGAAAGATGAAGAGTGAGTGAGATCTGAAATGGGAAAGAAGATCTCACACAGCTGGGACTGCACAGCTGCCACACTGTGTAGAAGTTACTGAACAACCTCCTCCCTACAGCATTCACTATTATTATGGGGTGGCTTATTCTAGTTTGTACAGGTGGTTCCTCAAACTCATCCAATAGTTCCTTTTGGATTTGTCTCCAACTAAAGTGATCTATATCTGTCTTCATTACATTTAGGTCAAAGTGTGTAAGGGTTTCCTGAATTACATTTTCAGCTGCCTTTTCCAGTCGGTCTATTAATTTCAAATCGAAACACCGCACGACTTCATTACATTTAGTTTGCTGAACATGACCCAAATAACTGTAGTCTGAGCGATTCTGCTCCTCCAGACCGGGCATAATACTAGTTACAGCTAAACCACTTTCTCTATTATCGTCGGGTTCCTTCTGAAGTGACAACTGGTCGCAGCTACTGGGTTCATCGACCCGCAACAGGCTACCCTCTACATTCACACTTACCTCCTGTCCTAAATCTATTAGTACAGTATCAACATCCTGCACAGGCACTTTAGATAAGAGCACATCATCCTCATCGTAAATATAAGCATGAATTTCTTCTGCTTCTTCACCTGACAATTCAGTATTTTGTAGCTCCTCCCTATCGTTACACTGCTGCGCCTTCTCTTTCTCTTCCCACTTAGAAAGCGTCTCTAACACGGTATCTATCAAATACTGTGAGTGATCTAGTATTTCTGCTGTATTCTTAGATGCTACCGACTCTTCATCCACATGTTCAGTCTGAGTATTCTGATCTGTCTTACCAATTCCCGTAACTACTGGCTTAGGAAAAGTAACCACCTGGTGAGCGCCAGTGTCCTCATAGACGGGAACTAGTTTTCCTGCCTCGGCCTACTACTGTTTTCTTTATTTTCATTATAGTTAACTGGCATAGCATTGCTTTCTGTACTGTTGTTTACATGCATAGTTTTGTTTGGAACAAAATTATTATCATTTGGATGCCATTGTTGGTTCTGATAATTATTTCTCCAATTCCTACCTCTCTTAGGATGGCGAACACCTACTGTTCTGATGTTTACGTTGCCATTCTGTTCGTTCTTAAAATTACTACTATTGTTATTAGCATTTCTGTTATTACGTTCTTGCTCCTCATTGGCAGCAACACGTTCTACACGTTCCAGATACTCAATGAAATGATCTAGATTGTCTCTAGGGGTAGATATAACTCTACTTTGCCAATACCATGGCAGTTTGGCTTCAAGACCTAGTATTATCATTTCAGGTTTTAGCTTTTCGCCCAAATGTGATAAACGTGAGATCCATGACCTAGCAAACTCTTTAATAGATTCCTTGCCTGCATTGAAGCGTTTTCCACTCCAAAATTCTCTCAACACTTCATTTTGCTTATTGCTAGACCAATACACATTAATGAAAGCTGTTTTAAACTCCGCTAATGTTTTACACTTCAACATAACATCAGCTGACCAACGCATGGCGTCACCTGCTAAATGGCTTCTAATAAATGAGATTTTCTCTCGTTCAGACCAAGTTGGTGGAATCACATCTTCAAAATAGTTCCAGAAATCTAGCGGGTGGATATTTTTATCTGGATCGAACCGCAGGAACTGCCAACACCCGATAAAAGCGGCGTTTGCAGCTACAATTTGTTGCATACTACCATTACCAGAAGTTACTGAAGCTACTTTACTCTCAATGTTAGCAATGTTAGTACTAATATTTTCTACTCTCACTTCAACATTACCTACTCTTTGCACAATATGAGTAGTATCAGTTTTGATTGCATCTACTTCTGCTTGACATATGTTTACTTTTATCTGAGCACAGTTCAGATTCCGCCTCGATCTTTTCTGTTAATTTGTGCTCCAGATTCGCATCTTCCATTTGGAAGTCTTTGCGAACCTCAGCAACTTCGGATTTGACTGTTTTATACATTTCAGAAAATTGTTGAGCAACCTTTTTCTTAAGATCTTCATGATTGTAATCAATTTTATAAATCAAACTGTCCAGATCCTCCTTCAACTTACTGCAACCAGCCTTGAAGGTATCGTCCATTACCTCCAATCGTTTATTAAAATTTGTTTGGCTGGCCACAATCTCAGACTTTAATTCAGCATTACTGTTTTTGACCTGTTCACTTATTTCAGAATTTAATTCAGCTGTCATTTTAGCATTACTGGCTGACATTTTTACATTACTGGCAGCTATTGCTTGTCATATAACATTCAAATCAATAGCCCCAGCATCTTTGGGTTGCTCACTAGCTGGCTTTTTAACACACTCAGGCGACGAAAAACTAGCTCCAACACCAGAATCATCAAAACTAAACGAAACTTCTGATTGATTAGTCATATCCAACTTCTCCTGTTTAAACTCTACCACCTCTGATGACTGTTTCGTTTTTAATTCAACAGAGAAACTATCATCCAATAAATTAACAATTGCTGCTTTCTGCTTTACTACAGGGGTCTCTATTATTGAATCATTGCACCTTCCCACACTACTGTCAGAAGACAATACTTCATATTTCACTTTAACATTACTATTTTCATGCATATTTACACTTGAACCGTAGTCTGGATTTACAGTTCCTTCAACAGACATAGGTTCTGATTTAAGTTTAACCTCAGTTTCTTTTGGCGGTTCCATCGCCGACAGCCTTTTAGTGCAGGTTAGTAAAATTTTTAACATCTTTTCACTTAACTTAGTTCCTTCTGCACGAGGTGTGGCGTTGCCGGCGTGGTGTAGCAGGATTACTGATGCGACGCAGCTCGCTGAATTGCAGACGGCACTCCGACGGCTGTTGTGTGTTTGCGTGGCCCGCAACTGCAGGCGCGGCTCCGGCTGCTCCGGCGGACGACTGCGGTGAGGCGAAACTGGCTTCTCGCGATGCCGGCAGCGCCGCTGGACTTAGTGCCAGCTCCGTCAATCCAGATACGTCGATAATCCAATTGCGTCGTCCACATACACACGTAACACTTTCACTGTTCTATTACTCAGTTGCGTGTCGCAATTCACTCACGAATCCCAATATTTAAAAATCACTTTCACTTTACTCAGTTTCTTCCCAGCAGATGCACCATTTGTGGGGTGGCGGGTGGAATTATATTGTTGTATAAATGTGTTAATGTTGACACTCTTCCCAGCCGATGCACCATATGTGGGGTGGCGGGTGGAATTATTGTCAATTTTAGGTTGTTTATATAAATGTTAGGTTTGTAGAATGTAAAACCAGATCCTATTATTTAGAATGTTATTTATGTTGTCTTTCGCCATTCTCAACACTGGCTCTCTAACTACAATATTGGCAACCAGAAAGTGATTAGCAAAACGTGAAGCCTGTAATTAGAATTCCTAGTTTCCACTTCATCTGAGAATACACTTATAGTTACAGCTTATAGCTCTGAGGAATTAGGACATTGTCTGGGATTTATAACCAAAAACGGTTGTGAAAAAAGTTCTGTATTCTGAAAGTCACAGATGGTAACAAAAGAATCCACACAATCTGACTCACAGAGCAGTTCAGAGTCTAATGCGCTGATGCAACTATAAATGTCCAAATTAAATGTTGAAATGAATGCTCGCCATAATTTGATGATTAGGTTCATCAAACGCCACGCTAAATAATGGTAGAATGTTTGTCCCGCGGCGGCACGTGAAAATACGACAATACGCAAACTGAAGATCGATAATTAAAGTCATCCCAGAATTAACACTTCACTCGAAAATGATTTCATGGTTACGCGTATCCCGAGTAACTTAATACGGCATCCGAGGCTGTTTGTAGCAATGATACCGACGCGACGCGACTACCGACACAGATGGCGTGCTATTCAGCGTCTGGAGAGAACTGGGGCCTTGCTTCCTCGCGCAGCGTTTTTATATATAAAGCCGCGGTGCGGACGGCTAAGGGAACGCCTGATCAAATCGGCTCTCCCGACTAGCCGCTGGTCTAGTAATGCACCACTTTAAGTCATTGAATAAATCATAGCTTCTTTTGCTGATGGCCGATGAAACTCTCAATTTAAATGTGCATTCAGCACACGGGTAAGTAATCATAATAAAAGTTTGACGTGGCTAAGTTAAATATTTTGGGCGAGAGAATTAATTTAATCACACTACGCGCAGTAGATGAGCTCTGAACCTGCCCTTTGGAGATACGCTATCGCTATAGTTTTACAGTTATTGAGTTGAAACTTCTCACATCTTTATGGTTATAGCGGATCTCCATTCTACTTAAATATAAACATCCTAGCCTTATTTATTAGCCTACTTAATCTATATTGCTTCCTTAAGTTTTAAGACAAAAACCAGAAAACTATGAATTTCAACTACAATCTTAATTTGTGAGATCCAAAGTACTGTTTCTAATAAATTATTATTGAAAAGGAATCTAAGTATAAATTTTTAAATCTCTAGCTCTTTTCTGTTGCGCCAATGATTTTTACAGAAAAACGTCCAAATTCCGAAAATGGTTAAAGTTATTGAACTGACATTCAACACATGTTGATTTAGTATTACTCCTGACATGCTAGAAACATTTTAGGTTATTTACTTGATTTTTAAAGTATTGCGCAACATTTATGACGTCAGAGCTAGTTACAGCGGACTGGCTGCCACACAATGGAAAGACTGATGTGCATTTATTACGGCGTGAGTAGGGTGCTTCCCTACATCACTCTCTACTTAAATTTTTTTGTTTTTGAACGTTAACGAACGAAAAAAAAATTAATTACAAAAAGGGAAGCAAGAGTACAGCTTAACTCCCTATGAAAATTTAAAATTGAAATGTAAGCATGTGCTTCCCTACAAGGGCCTCTTTTAGCCACACCTTCTGGATAGTGTAGAAATTTGCTGATCCTGTTTTCACATCATAGATACAGAAAACGTACAACCAAAGTTGTCTTAGATAGAACGTCTCTTGCACCGGAATTTTCGGCAGTGGAACATTTTGCATGGAGTCAAAGACGAGGCACCCAACTTCTTCTTTTTCGTTGCACAGTTGCAACACTTCTTTTTGTTTGGAGTAAAATTTCTTGGCTCGACTGGGACACGTTTTTCGGTGTCGCTGAGAACTGGTGATCTGATCTTCGTTTCCAATTCCTCACATGTGCTACAGACGTCATTTTGGAGGCTCCCAAATCTATATCCATGGTTCTCATTATAATATTTCCGATAAAAATCGTATTTGACACTAAATGCGTAATGCGCATATTTCTCACAAAACAGGGGGTGCAAAGTTTTTATGTCCAGCTCAGCACTTAGATATTTAATTTCTTTCCTGCAGTAATGAGAATGGTGTATTGGGAACTCATTTACATGGTCATCAGTAGCTCCTAGTATTCGTGGATGTAACACATTACTCCAGTTCATATGTTTACCACGCATATCATTTGCTGATTTTCCAGAAGCAACTAAAGTACTCAAACGGAAAAGCGCTTTACTTTTGATGGGATATAAAACGGAAAATGCACGCCTACAAACTTGAATTCTTTTGTTGGTATTGTTCAGAACAAAGAAATCGAAAACGTTATCTCGTTTCTTAGGGTTTTCGTCGTTTGAACGGCGGCGTTTTGGATCACGTCGTATTATCAGACCCATTAGGAATGTATCTTGTTCATTTTTGTTTCGTCCATCATATAAATTATCTAGAAAATATTTCTTCTTTTCAGTAGGGGAGTTGTCTGTACATTTCTACTTGGAAGAACACGAAATGTTGGTGTTTGATTTTGCAGGAATAGTGTTACTTGTCGAGGTACTCACATATTGTTGACCAAGAAGACGCTGTCTCTTCTGTACTTCACGTTTATAGCAGTGAACATTGCGAACTCTTTTTTTCCGCTTGTTTATGAACGATGAAGCCACTTCAGAATCAATCTCGGAAATCGATGACACCATAAAAGTATGTTGTAGTACGAAGAAATTAGTGATTATTAAAAGCTCTACACGAACGCGTAATCACATTAACCAACTTTTTGCAAACTAACTTGTTAAAAAGATATTCAGCAGATGGAGCAAGAACGAATTTGTTCCGTGCCCTGCTGCCATGTCTTGGCCATGCGTGGCAGTAGTTGGAAGACAGAAATAAATCCAGTCATTGTTCCCTTCTTCCAACTTTCGGAATATTCAGACCTGATTTTTCAAGGCTTGATGGAATGGTTTTCGTTCCTTTCTTGTATTCTATAGTTGTGTGTACCCTTTCACGACTCGAATTCGGCAAAATCTCGATTTATTATTTTCGGTGTTTATTCCCTTCTTCCAACTACCGATCCATTAATGTCAATAAACCGGCAGTTTCAAAAGTCAAATCACCAACTGTTGCATAACTTCACTGTATCACAACGGAACTTATTATATCGCGCCTCTTCATCAAGAGATCTCAAGCACCCAGGACAAACAAGAGGACGACTAAAAGAAGAGGCATCGGTATACCGGGACCCCACGAGAAATGCGGGCCTCGCAACGAACTTGTCAGGTCACACTAGCCGGCTTATCCGCCACACTTCGCGAATCCTCAGCTCCGTGCAGAGGCCACAGGAAATCAATATGTCACAGAAAAGGTACCCACTAAAGATCTTAACTTTGTCGTGTGCTATCGAGAGCTTGCATACATTTAAAAGCACGGTCAAGAACTTTTGAACTAGTCTGAAATAGTTAATCGCTCCCCGGCGGAGACGGCTGCTGGCACTCGCAGGGTCACCTGCTGTGACAGACGCGCCACGGCCTGTGTTTCTCGTGAACGTCGTTACTTGCGAGGAGCAGTAAGCTTAGCAGGCGAGTGTACCTGCGAAGTTAAACCGTCGCGGGCACAGTAGCAGTGCGCTTCGTGCCGAGAGTTATCATGTGCTCAGCCATTAGCCGCCCGCGCAAGCCTCTTTCTGAGTACATTGCCGTGCGTGTATTTACAAGGGTTCGGACGCTCCGCATTCCGTAGTTCAGTTCGCAAAGAGAGTTCATTCCACTCACGGGGCTCTGTTTCCCCGTCGGCTTGTGAAGTGCCCGCTCCGACCATGTTGAGTAGCAGCGTTGTCACGCCTTCTGCAGATACTAAACATTTACTCCCATAAAAAGTTTGTTGTCAATAGACAAAATATCCAAAAAATTCGTAAATATGAGACTGGTGAAGAAATTTAGATCACTCAGTCTTCGTGTACCACAGAAAAGAGATTTCACCCACAAAAATGTCTACCACCAATCTAGTGATGTAAAGAATTTAATGCACAATAATTAAATAAACTTTGAAGACAAGCTGAGATAATATCTGCTTGGGGACTATTTCTATTCAATAGAAGAAATATTGAATGTGTATTAGTATTGTCTGTCTCCGCGCTTGCTAGTGTTTGCGTGCGTGTAAGTGTGAGTGTGTGTGTGTGTGTGTGTGTGTGTGTGTGTGTGTGTGTGTGTGTTTGGTTTTTAGTCAACGGAGCGAAAGACATTCAACACAGTTAAATATAATTGTATAAGTGCAAAAAAGCTAAGAAATCACCTGTATGATCAGCATGTACTCATATTTTCCGCTGAGAAGATGTACCATAGCCTTAAAATTAACCAGTTCAACGTCGCAGTGAGAGATTGTACACTACCGGCCATTAAAATTGCTACACCAAGAAGAAATGCAGATAATAAACGGGTATTCATTGGACACATATGTTATACTAGAACTGACATGTGATTACACGCAATTTGGGTACACAGATCCTAAGAAATCAGTATCCAGAACAACCACCTCTGGCCGTAATAACGACCTTGATATGCCTGGGCATTGAGTCAAACAGAGCTTGGATGGCGTGTACAGGTACAGCTGCCCGTGCGTATTGTGACGAGTCAGTTGCTCGGCCACCATTGACCAGACGTTTTCAATTGGTGACAGATCTGGAGAATGTGCTGGCCAGGGCAGCAGCCGAACATTGTCTCTATCCAGAAAGGCCCGTACAGGACCTGCAACGTGCGGTCATGCATTATCCTGCTGAAATGTAGGGTTTCGCAGGTATCGAATGAAGGGTAGAGCCACGGGTCGTAACACATCTGAAATGTAACGTCCACTGTTCAAAGTGCCTTCAATGCGAACAAGAGGTGAACGAGACGTGTAACCACTGGAACCCCATATCATCACGCCGGGTGATACGCCAGTATGGCGACGACGAATACACGCTTCCAATGTGCGTTCACCACGATGTCGGCAAACACGGATGCGACCATCGTGATGCTGTAAACAGAACCTGGATTCATCTGAAAAAATGACGTTTTGCCATTCGTGCACCCTGGTTCGTCGTTGAGTACACCATCGCAGGTGGTCCTGTCCGTGATGCAGCGTCAAGGGTGACCGCAGCCATGGTCTCCGAGCTGATAGTCCATGCTGCTGCAAACGTCGTCGAACTGTTCGTGCAGATGGTTGTTGTCTTGAAAACGACCCCATCTGTTAACTCAGGGATCGAGACGTTGCTGCACGATCCGTTACAGCCATACGGATAAGATGTCTGTCATCTCGACTGCTAGTGATACGAGGCCGTTGGGATCCAGCACGGCGTTCCGTATTACCCTCCTGAACCCACCGATTCCTTATTCTGCTAACAGTCATTGGATCTCGACCAACGCGAGCAGCAATGTCGCGATACGGTAAACTGCAATCGCGATAGGCTACAATCCGACCTTTATCGAAGTCGGAAACGTGATGGTACGCATTTCTCCTCCTTACACGAGGCATCACAACAATGTTTCACCAGGCCACGCCGATCAACTGCTGTTTATGTATGAGAAATCGGTATGAGAAATCGGTTTCTCATGTCAGCACGTTGTAGGTGTCGCCACAGGCGCCAACCTTGTGTGTATGCTCTGAAAAGCTAATCATTTGCATATCACAACATCTTCTGCCTGTCGGTTAAATTTCGCGTCTATAGCACGTCATCTTCGTGGTGTAGCAATTTTAATGGCCAGTAGTGTAATTACTGTCTACAGAATACGCAAATAACTAATTAGCTAAGTAGCCATCTGACACACAAACAGCTTGCTGCACTTATACACCAAATCACTCATAGTATCCTAAACAGCAAAGTCTTTCAACATCGTGGATTAGCTCTGATCTTAAAACGGCGTCTGGATGTTATCGAAAACGGCATCTTTTGTTCTGGAATGCATACACAAGGAAAATTAAGACAGTCTGACAGTGAGTCAGTTGTGTTGTATCCATAAAAAATAATCGATGTTTTTCTATGCTGTTACTGTTCTTTCATACGTTGCGCGCAACATTTCCACGATATAGGTTCAGCAGTGGGTACCGGTTTTCCCCGAGTTAATATTAGCCTCATCGACGTTGATACACTAGTGCTAGACAGCACGCAAAACGCTCGTTTGGCGAATCGTTGCACAACTTCGAGGCAGTAATGATGTTGAACGGCCGGTTGCTGCTGTCCTAATTCTCCGTTAGAAAGCAGTGACATGCGTAGTTTCCTCTTAGTGAATTTTTAAGTCCAAATACTGGTGGAATATTTTCGAGCCACCTCTTCCCGTTCATGTCATATCTAAGAATGCTTAACTTTCTTTTAGCCACCACGCAGGAATGTCGACATTTCAGCGCTTACGGCAGCGTATGCAAGGAAATTGTTTCAGGTCTCCTAACTATTAGCTGATTTAGCATTATTGATAGTACCATCAAAAGAAACAGAGAAAAGTCACCACAGTAGCAATGTTCACTTAAACAACAAGCTCAATAAGAAGGCTACATGCATCTTGTGTTTAGGAAATCTATAAAAATATAATATAATTATAAATTTATAATTTCCGTAAAAGAGAACCACCAATATCTTTCTTACAAAACGATATGAGAACATCTGGCTCAAACTTAAGTAACATAGAGGACACACAGTAGGAAAATGTTTGTATTTGACAGTATCTGCATAGTTCGATGCAATGTTCCTTCGGACATGCATGCGTGCTAAACAAAGGCAATCTGATGAGATAAATAATGTTTCTTCCTGTGCGTGAATCATATGGCTCGCGTGTGGGCATTATGGGGCGTGGGCACTAGAACATACGGAAGTTTGGGTGGGTCCTGCAGGCGTGCTCGGATGGCATAGGTTGTTAAGGCAACCGCTCGCATAAAGCGGGAAATCCCAAAAATATCAAACGGCTCTGAGCGCTATGGGACTTTGCCTGCCGGTGTGGCCGAGGAGTTCTAGGCGCTTCAGTCTGGAACCGTGCGACCGCTACGGTCTCAGGTTAGAATCCTGCCTCGGGCAAGGATGTGTGTGATGTCCTTAGGTTAGTTAGGTTTAAGTAGTTGTACGTTCTAGGGGACTGATGACCTCTGATGTTGAGTCCCATAGTGCTCAGAACCATTTGAACCATTTGAACTATGGGACTTAACATCTGAGGTCATCAGTCCCCTAGACTTAGAACTATTTAAACCTAACTAACCTAAGGATATCACACACATCCATGCCCGAGGCAGGATTCGAACCTGCAACCGTAGCAGCAGTGCGGTTCTGGAATGAAGAGCCTAGAACCACTCGGCCACAGCGGCCGGTGGGACATCCCAATCGCGCACAAATTTTCATACGTTACAAATAAATCGTGTGGCTGTTGTACAATCGTATTCGCAATTTGCGTATTCATTTCATAAAGAGTTGCGACCACAGTTCGGAAAGCTCGTAAGCCACGCTCTGTCCGTGCTAAGTTGGAAACCTCTATCTCTTGTTCACAAGCTATGTTTACCTGCGAATTTCGACCGTTATATTAATGACGCTTTGCCAGTAAAAATACATGGAAGAGAGAATTTTTGTATCTTTCTAATCCATGTACTGAGACAATTCTCTTCTGCTGTAGAGTTCTCTAAATTACTCCAGATGCGTGTGTCGTCTATGTTCGACACATCTACTTTCCACGACGTGACAAGTCTGTATAAAGTATGACTTCCCGCATCTACAGGGAATTCTTTTTGTAAACGACTGGCCTTCTGAAAATAAAACTGTCTTTAACAAAGCCTATAGTGCTCTGATTTTCAGAAGATACAATTGACTTCATATCTGTTCAGTAAATCTCTTATTTTTGAAGATACACCTCCGATATATGGCTAGACGACCATTTCTTTCGGTTCTTTGCTTTCTCCGAACTTTTTCAATGCCTGATATACGTTGAGTGTAAAGTACGATCAGTTTCCCCGCTCGGAAAATCCATTTTGCAGAAATACGGTACGAAGGTGACGCAGGTCATTGGATAAGCTGTCTGAATCCGACATTGCTCGTACGCTGTGGGCCAAAGTCCCAAGCACGACACTTCGTTGCGAAAGATGATGACAGTTGGTGTCTGTTACTTTGCAATACAAAGCGTGGCCCAAGATGTAATCTCCTTTCCTCCGTAACAAGACGTACAAGAACGGTATTTCGCTGTCTTTCTCCATGTCCATTGTTCCACGAGGAGGGGGGGGGGGGGGGCGTATGGACAAAAATAAGGGAACACCACGAACGTAACTTATTATTGTGCCTAATACGGTGTAGGGACATCACTGGCATTGAAAAGAGCGTCCAATTCTCTCGGAATGGATAAATGTAAGCCATGTATGGTTTTGAAGGGAATATAGTAACATTCCTTCTGCAAAATAGTGGCAGCTTCAGGTAACGATGATGGAGGTTGATAGCGATCACGCACTCTACTTTCCAAAGTAGAGCACAAAGTCTCAGTAACATTCCGATCTCGCACTGTTCCCATATTTTTGTCCAACCCCTTTAAATTTGATGTTAGGATCAATAGAACTGAACTTTTTTAAAAGTACATCAAGAGATACAGTGCTGTTGGGCCATATTACAAAGATGTCACCTATATATCTCCTAAAGAACGTAGGTTTTAACTCCGTCGACGGATTAACTTCTCTAAACTAGCATGTTGTCAGTTCCTTTTTCAGTAATATTTCAAGATCAACTACTTGTATAAATGTCCAAAAATATCTTTCTTATTTTCCTTATTGTTATTTTTTCTACTTTTTGGATATGTTCCACCATCGCTACTTAATTTTCAAGAGTCTGTGCTTCTTATTGATCCAAAATTTTCCTCGTGATTTTTCTCGCTAGTACACTGATGGAAAAGAATCCCCAACACTGCCGGCCGCGGTGCCGAGCGGTTCTAGGGGTTTCAGTCCGGAACCACGAGGCTGCTACGGTCGCAGGTTCGAATCCTGCCTTGGGCATGGATGTGTGTGATGTCCTTAGGTTAGTTAGGTTGTAGTAGTTCTATGTCTAGGGGACTGATGACCTCAGATATTAAGTCCCATAGTTCTCAGAGCCATTTGAACCAATCCCCAACACTAAGAAATTACTACTGTAGAGAAAAGAAATTTCTGGAATACATTTATCTACTTAAAATACTTATCTGATTAATGTTGCAAGTTCACAGGCTAATATAAGCGCGAGAAACGCCATTGCAAATCCAAAGTACTGGTGCATCAATAAACGGTATAACTGCCGAATCTTCAATGTAAGCATGCAAACGTGCATGCACTGTGTTGTACAGCTTTTGGATGTCAGTTTGTGAGATGGTGGTCCGTGCCTGTTGCACTTGCTCAGTCAATACAGAGATAGTTAATGCTGGTTGTGAATGACGCTTGAGACGTCATCCCATGAGGTCATGTATGTGTTCGACAAGACAGGTCTGGTGGTCAAGCAGGCGAAGGCAACATGTGGACACTCTGTAGAGCATGTTGGGTTACAACAGCGTTATGTGGGTAAGCGTTATTCTGTTGTAAAAATAAATAAATAAATAAAAACCTTCGTAAATGTCAGCACAACAAGTCGAATCACCCGAGTGACGTACAAATTTTTTGTCAGGGTACGTGCTCCTGCTGTCACACGAAATCAAACCCCGGACCATAACTCAAGGCTTAGGTCCACTGTGTCTAAGCTGCAGACAGGATGGTTGCAGGCGCTCACTTGGCCTCCTTCTAACCAATTCACGGCCATCACTGGCGCCGAGGGAGAACCAGCTTTCACCAGGAAACACAATAGATCTCTATTCCATCGTCCCATAAGCTTTCACTTGAAACAACTGAAATCACAAATGGCGTTGGTTTGGGGTCAGCAGAATGCACGCTACAAAGCGTATAGCACGGAGCTGTCCTTGAAGTACCCAATTTGTATCGGTTCGTCGTGTCACTGTGATGCCAGCTGCTACTCGAGTTGCTGTTGTAGACGCAGTACGATACGCCACAGCCATACACCGAACACGACGATTTCCTTCTCGGTAGTGCAACGTGGCAATCCGGAGCTGTACCTTACGGTGACCACCGCTGCCAGAAATCATATTCATTCGAAGTTTTTCTGCAGTAACATGGAAGGAACACACAGCTTCTCGTAGCCCTGTTACACAAAGTCGTTCATATTCATTGAGCTGTTAATAATGCGGTATTTGTCATCTTAACGACATTCTTGACTAACTTCAGCCCACTATGTTCAGTCTTAAAGGGAGCTGAAACTCACGACTGTCACAGTGCATATTTAAAGGAAACAACAGATGCTACTAGCGCCACTCTCACGCGACTGGCGCAAAATCTGCGCATACGGCATCTTTCAGCTGTATAAACATGCATACCAACTTTCGTTTACCTCGAATCACACCTTCTTGGTGTTGGGATCTTTTCTCATCAGTGTATTTTCAGTTTATCTAATTTATAATTCGTTGACAGCATTAACTTGTGGAGGGACATTATTTTTAAATGCTAAGATTTTAGGTCAGAGTTTGCTGTGTGTTACTGGGGTTGAACAAAAATATGAAAACACCGCGAGAAATGTGTGCTTGACCTTAAGTACAGATTATAGACAGCCAATAGGTTGCATTGTTTTGTTTCACCACAGTCAGCACTTTTGAAAAGCCCTCAATAGATTGCAAGTGTCAGTCGTGGTCAGACCAGTGTTCTGTGTACTTGTGAGTCACAAAGTGGACGGAAGACTGTGTTGACCAATCATGAGGAACCGCCATTGAAGATGATTGTCACGAAAAATGAGAGGATGAGAGCTGAAAAAGTCACTGAAGAATTGAATTTCGCTCTCGCGAACCCTGTCAGCACCAGAAGATCATGAAGGGAACTCCAAAAGCAGGGAATTGCAGGGCAATTTAGAGTTCCAAAACCACTTATCACTCAAGCAAATTCCCATATGAGGAGAACGTGGTGCCAAAGCCGTAAAACCTGAACTGTGTTGCAGAGCAATAATGTAATTTTGTCCTTCAGTCCGGAACCGCGCTGCTGCTACGGTCGCAGGTTCGAATCCTGCCTCGGGCTTGGATGTGTGTGATGTCTTTAGGTTAGTTAGGTTTAAGTAGTTCTAAGTCTTGGTGACTGATGACCTCAGATGTCAAGTCCCATAGTGCTTAGAGCCTTTTTTTTGTAATTTTGTCGGATCAATCTTGATTTGCTCTGTTTCCACCTTCTGGCCTAGTTTAAGTCCCAATAGTGTAACATGGCGTGGGTTCGGTGATGATTTGTGCGACTATGTCGTGGTATCCATGGGCCCACGTTCACTTGGCTATATCGTATTACTGCCAAGGGTTATGTGACCATGTTGGCCGATCATGGTACAATGTTTGTTCCTCAAAGGTAATGTGTGTTCCGACACGACAAGCTCATTGTTCACATAGGTCGCATAGTCCAGGTCTAGTTTCTTCAGCAGTGGGGTGAATTATCACACTTATCCTTCCTACCACAGTCAGCAGATCTCAAAATTATTGAGCGTTTGTGGTCTGCTTTGGATAGAATGGTGCGTGATAGCTGTACACCTCCATGATCGTTACCTGCACTTGCCACTATTTTACAGGGATAACGTTATAAGATTCCCCTGAGAATCATACAGTACCCCCTCACCACGTCATCTAAATCTCCCCTACTTTGGTGCGACAACATTACAGTATCCTTTACTATAATATCCGCTCCCTGTCCACCCACAAACTCCTCTTCCTCCACACCCTCAATTGACAATGCGTGGATGCCTTCATCCTGAATGAAACGTTTCTCCAACTCCATATCTCTGTGTCCACAGCCCCTTATACCCTCCACCATACCAATAACACGTACCCACCAGCGTGTGGAGGGGTTGCTATTGACCATGTCAAGCTCCTCCCTGTTCGGCCCCAACCTCTCCTCAACAATCCCCCTGAGCATCTCACCCTCAGCTTCTTCTTCCCCACCCTTACCATCACATGTGCCACCATCTACATTCACCCTCATACCCTCATCCCATACGGTTTCCTGTCCCACACTGACTGCACCTTCTCCACCTACATGATTGCCACAGACCACAATGTCTACAGTGGTGATCCTGCCGAACTCCAGCAGTGGCATCGGTTTATCACCACTCTCCAGGAAGACCTGGTTCCACTCTCCCAACACACCCGACCCAAATCTAACAACACTCCTGATGTGATCCTGGCCTCTCCCAACCTCCTTGGGAGCATCACCGCAGAAGTCCTTGAACTAATTGGCAGTGACCATGCCCCCATCCTCTTCACTATCTCTGATGGTAGCCATCCCTGCCCTGTTCCTTGCCCTGACATTCCTCCTAAACTCGTCCACAATTACTCCAGCGCCAATAGGGGTGCCTGCCAGGACTCACACACCCAAGTCGAACGCCACGACCCTACCCTCCACTCTCCCGGCGACATCTCCCACACCGTTGCCTTCCTCCACCAGACTTTGTCTGACGCTGTAGCCAACCATATCCCTACCAAATCCATCCACCCTCACCACCCAACCCTGACCCCACAGGTCGTCCTTCTCCTTCATGACTCACATCACCTCTACCGAGCCTTCCTCTGTACTTGTGACTGGGACACACTCACCTGCCACTGGCAGTTACAACGACACATCCACAACATGCTTACTGCAAAGAAACGCCGTGCCTGGCGACAGACAAGCACAAAACTTAACGACACACTCCCAATAAAGTCTTCGAAGTATTGGTCTGCTTTCCACTGCCTTACTGGGAACCGTCCTAACCCTCATTACCCTCTCCTCCTTGATGACCGCCCCTTTCCTGACAACTTCAATAAGGCCAACCACATTGCCTCCCACATATCCAAGGTTTTTTACATTCCAGATGATCCCCAATTTGATTATTCCCTCTTCCCCAAGTTCATCTTTCTCTTGCTCCTAGCTTCCAGTACTTGGGCCACACACCACCATCATGACTCAACACTCTGATCACTACATAGGACATCAGCCTCATATTCCACACTAAACGCAACACCACCCCGGCCATGACCTCGTTACCTACTTCCATCTAAACACTGCCCTCCCTCCTCCCTTGCAGTCCTTGCTGCCCTCTACAACATAAGCCTTGCTACTAGCTTCTACTCTGACCTGTGGAAAACGTCACATATCCTGATGTTCCCCAAACCTAACAAGCCTCTATCTGATGCCTCTTCCTATCGCCCTATGCGACTCGCCTCAGTACTCAGCAAGCTCTTGGAATCCATCCTTAGCCAGCAATCCATCACCATCTCCACCGACACCACCTCCTCCCCAACACGCAATGTGGCTTCCGACCTTCCTTCTCTGCTGACGACCAACTTCTACGCCTCACTCATCTCCTCTCCCTCCAGCTTAAGTCCCATTGCTCTGCCAGTTTTGTCTCCCTAGACCTTGAAAAGGTCTACAATCGTGTACGGCATCCTGGTCTTCTGTTTAAACTCCAGACCTACACCCTTCCTTCCAACTACGTCCGTCTGATTGTCTCCTTCCTCTCCCATAGCCCCTCCTATGTTACCATCCATAACGTTGATTCTCACACCTTCTATCCTTCCGCATGTGCCCCAGGGCTCTGTCCTCTCCCCTCTCTGCTACCTCCTGTACACAGCAGATTTGTCCCAAACCCCCCCCCCCCCCCTTCGGTCCGCCTCCTGCAGTATGCCGATGACACCACCTTCCTTTTTTCCTTGTCCTCACTCCTACCCTTCAATGGTACCAACACCTTCTCCAGAATCATCTCGACTTTTTGCCACATGGTGTAAATAGTGGCTCCTCAAAATCAATCCTTCCAAGACCCAAACAATCATTATAGGTTGAACCACTCGCTCCTTCCAGCTCCTTGATTTTTCCCTTACCATTTGCGCCTGTCCTGTCTGCCTCTCCCCCACTCTCACCTACCTTAGATTCAACATTGACTGTCAGCTCACTTGGATCCATTATCTCTGCTCTATCCAATCCAAAGCCCACCACTGGCTATGTCTTCTTAAACCCTTCCCTGGCCAGACATGGGGGTTGAGCCCCTCTACCATCCTCTACACCTACAAATCCTTAATCCATCCCATCTTCTGTTATGCCAGTCCTGCATGGATATCCGCCCCCCCCCCCCCCTCCAAATTCTATAAGTCCATCAAGATTCTCGAGCACCATGCACTCTGTCTCACTTTACATATATTGGCCCCCGTCCGCCAAGCGGATCCTGTATGATCTGATTCCTGCCCCCCATCTGCTCCTTTTCCTTGAACATATCTGAGTCATCTATGCCTCCCACCCACTTGATCCCCTCATCCCCTGGTTGCACCTCTCCTCTCCAATCCCTATCCGCTACTGTGCCTTCACTGTTGTGTCCCCCCTACCCTCCACCTCTACACACTTCATCTCATTTATTAAGGTGGCATCCCTCAACTACCCATCCCAGATGATGCCCTCTCTCCCTCCATTTATCCCTCTTATCAACTCTGATCCTCACCTCCCCCTCCCTCCCTCTGTCCTTTCCCTGGGCTCCCTCTGCTCCCCTTCCATCCTGTTTCTTTTTTCCCCACCTACCCTCACTTTGACTCCTTTCTCTCCCCTGAGTACTTTTGCTTTCCCCTGCACTGCCTTCCTAACTCCTTCTCGCTTCTGCTCTGCCCCCCTTTTCTATATCCTGCCTCTCCATCGGCTCCCCCCCTCTGCTTTTCCTCTCCTCCCCTCTTTGTTCCCCCTTTCCTGTCCAGGTCATCCCCTCCCCCCTTCCATCTGCGTTCGTGTCTACTTTATAGTGCAGTGTTTCAGTGATGTGTCTATGTTGTGGGTCCCGCTATTTTACGTCTTGTGATCAGACACCATCATGTCAATGGTGTGTTTTTTAACTATTGCGACCTAAAAACAGACTTTCACCATGTTTTTTTTAATTGTTCCTGTCTAATTACGATGTGTTATAATCAGCATCAACAACAATTTGTTTTATATTTTTAATTTCCGCAACTTTTAGCCTGTTACAGTTTTAAACAGTGACCGTTTTATCGTCTGTTTTTATGGCTTATTCTCTACTCATTATATTTTTAAACTCTACTGTAGGCTGCAGAGCGGCATATTATGCTGTTGCCAGCCGACCCCCCCCCCCCCCCCCACCTCGAATCGAAATTCAATAAAGAGAAAAAAAATCATACTGGACCTGTATTTATTCATTCCGAGACGACTTTAAGCTGTTGTGAATATCAACGGTTCTCCAACACCACACTAGGCATGGTAATGTCTTGTGTTTCTGGTGCTTCCATATTTTCATCCACCCTCTGTATGAATATCAACTGAAATAACGAAGTGACTGGTTACAGCAATTTGTAGTTTCAGTTTACAGGGGCATTATTTTTGCATTTATTAATATTCACTTTTTCTTGTTCATATTTTTGTTGTTATTCCATATGATCTTTCCATTTTATATATCTCTTCATTCTAAGCCAATTTCTTGAATTATCTCTCCTAGGTACCTGATCTTTTTTACTTTTTCTATTTTACGAACGTCATTGTAAAAAATTCTGTATGCCTGTTATGTCAGTGGTAAATTTGGTTTCCTTTGCAGAGATTTCTTAATCTGCTCTACTTACTATGTTTATCAAGAGATTCATTTTTGCTGCTACATGTGCTAGGTATCGAGATAGTGCAGCAAAATTATCTGTAAATGAGAAGCGGTTTACTTCAGTATATTATTTCCTTCTTTCCTCTTTTTCGTATTACTTGATATTCTTTCCGCTTCTGCTGAACAACCACATCAGCTTCGAGACTAAGAAAAGATTTGTTAAGATCGTTGTATGGGGTGTCCTGGCAGGTATGAGAAATTTGGACGTTGTAAAACTGGACAAAGCTCGCCCCAAAGCTGCAGAAACATGATTCTGGAAAATAATTACAAAAGTAGCTGGACTGACAGAAAAACAAATGAAATGGTTCTACAAGAAATAGGAGAGAAGAAATAAGTACTGAAAGTTGTAGACCGATGCAAGGCAAAAAGTGTTGTGGTCACTTAATTAGACATGATATTCTTTTATAGACACTTTCGAGGCAGGATCGTAGAGAAGGAAACGAGTGGATGACCTAGAGCATCCTATTCGATTGACGTGACAAGTGAGATGGGATGTTCTTCATACATGGAGATGAAGGGGACTGCTGAAGAGATGAAGCTGTAGCTGCAGAGACAAGGCTTAGCCCTTTGAAAGAAGAAGATATTCTTCCAAATTCCATTCCACATTCTTACTATTTTTCATAATACCTAAGGGACTGAAGAAACGCCATCAATTTGTCTTACACCTGCGTTTATTTCAAGAGGTTTAGAAGTTTCTACCAATTACTATTTTACTTTTCAGAAAGAAATTTGTAGATGTACTTTTTCTGCTACAACCATTAAAGTTTTCACTGTTGATATCATAACTATAAAACCTCTAGCAACATGTGTGTCTTACATAATGGAGAATACGTGATAAGACGTAACAATGAGGTCACATGGCCATAATACAAACGAAAACTGCTGCACACTAGTGCTGAATAATAACATATCACCTGCTTCCATCTCGAAAGATGTTTGCATTGTATGTGTAGCTGACTGAACGTGCTTCTGTTTAGCCTGTAAAAAAGAAAGAAAGAAAGAAAACATGATGTACCGTCTGGTTTAACGATGCACCTCTCAAAGAAAGAAAATGCGTAAAACACGTCAGGAGACACTCTGAAAACTGAGTCTGCGGCCGGTGCCTGGTAAAGCGATAATTCAGGTGAAATAGTCAGCTGTGGCAGAGGCCCTTTGTAGTCTGCTGACAAAACGTTCGCCGTCTTTGCCCTGCAGGTTCTCATATATCTGCTATGCGATGCGTGTTACGGTCAGACGGACACAAAAACTTTGTATTTTTTGTATACTGCATTCACAGTGGCCTTTCTCTGCCATTTCTGCAGTTTTCCTGTTCATATGCTACTCTGGCAGAAATTTCACTATATTTAAATTAATGGCCGGTTTCTGCTTTGCAGCCATCAGCTGATGTAAATAGAAGAAAATATGAATAAAGCATACAAATATATTCATGAAACAACGAACTGATTTATTAAATGTGCGAAAAAAGTGAATAAGTATGGCAACGAATACAGCAGCAACACGTATATGTGTAGTCAACACATACAACAAAAGAAAAGTGTATATTTAACCCTCCTACTGCCAGAATTGTTGTCTTTCACTGAGTACCACTGGGCTCATAAAGATATCAAGTTTTCCAATATTTTAATGAACTAACGAAAAAACATACAATTTCAGGTATTCAACGTAATAGTTATTATTATAGTTACGTTCAAGAAACAGAAAGAAATCTAGTTTGGGGTCACATTGACCTCAGTGGCACTCAGTTCAAAAACTCGTGAACATATTTCAATGTGTTGTAAATATAAAAATGAATAAAACATCATTGGACTCAACTGACTCAGTGGTAGATTGATTTTCAAAAGAATAGTTTTGAAAACGAGGGAGAAATATTATTTTCATTGTTGGAGTTCTTTTGTGTAACAGCTGTCTAGTGTAACAGTCACATTCTATTTCATATATGTTACATATAAGAAACAAACAAACAATTTAAATTGGTGTTATATTGACCCCAGTGGTACTCACTGCACAAAAATTTAAAGGTCTTGTAAATATAAAAATGAACAAAACATTATTGGATACAATTGACTCAGAGGGAGAAAGAAGAATATTTTTAAAAGAATACTTCTGAGCTGGCCGGGGTGGCCGAGAGGTTCTAGGCGCTACAGTCGAACCGCGCTACCGCTGCGGTCGTAGGTTCGAAACCTGCCTCGGGCACGGATGTGAGTGATGTCCTTAGGTTAGTTAGGTTTAGGTAGTTCTAAGTTCTAGGGTACTGATGACCTTAGAAATTAAGTTCCATAGTGCTCAGAGCCATTTGAACCAATACTTCGAAAAACAAGGGAGATACCTTTCCAATGTGCTTCTGGGGTCATATTGATCCCAGGTGTACTAAGAGGGTTACAGACAAAGTAAATGTTAAAATTTTTGACGCCAGTGGCTCTAGTAAAGAATCAATTACAGGCAATGACAAATGTAGCTGGCTGTCATACATACCTAAAACTAGCATTATATGTATTTTTAAAATGAAACACGAATTTAATAATGTAAAAGCATCTATTAGCTCGCTTGTCACACGATGAGAGAATATAATATACACATCAAAAAAAAATTTGCGTCACCCTGGTTCCCAGAACTCTTGACGATAGACGTTGACTGTGGATAATGTGTCACAGACAGTTCCTTTGACTGTTCAGAGTTGTCACTAAACCCACCCAAAGATGTAAACAACCATGCACGAGCAGCACCTATTAGACGGAGGGAGTCTGACAACCGATCAGGTCCAATCATTCCACCAGGAAGGAGGTCCACGGGTCGTGTTGTCTGTAGTTCAACCATGCCTAGACGGTCAATACCGCGGTTCAATCGCGTCCGTATTGTTACTCTGTGCCAGCAAGGGCTCTCAACAAGGGAAGTGTCCTGGCGTCTTGGGGTGAACCAAAGAGATGCTGTTCGGACATGGAAGAGATACAGAGCGACAGGAACTGTCGATGACATGCCTCGCTCAGGCCCGTCAAGGGCTGCTACTGCAGTGGCTGACCGCTACCTATGGATTACGGGGCGGAGGAACCCTAACAGCAATGCCACCATGTTGAACAATGTTTACCGTGCAGCCACAGGACGTCATGTTACGACTCAAACTGTGCGCAATAAGCTGCATGATGCACAGTTTCATTCCCGATGTCCACGGTCATGTCCATCTTTGCAACCACGACGCCATGTAGCGCGGTACAGAGGGGCCCATCAACATGCCGAATGGACCGCTAAGTATTGGCATCACGTTCTCTTCACCGATGAGTGTCACATATGCCTTCAGACAATCGTCGGAGGCGTGTAACCCGGTCAGGCTAAATGCTTTAGAAACACTGTCTAGCGAGTGCAGCAAGGTGGACGGTCCCTGATGTTTTGGGGTGGCATTATGTGGGGCACACTTACGTCGCTGGTGGTCATGGAAGTCGTCATAACGGCTGTACGATACGTGAATGCCATACTCCGAGCGACAGTGCAACCATATCGGCAACATATATCAATGCATTCGTCTTCATTGACAACAGTTCGAGCACCCATCGTGCAAATCTTGTGAATGACTTCCTTCAGGATAACGATATCGCTCGACTAGAGTGGTCAGTATGTTCTCCAGACATGAACACTATCGAATATGCCTGGGGTAGATTGAAAAGGGCTGTTAATGGACGATGTGATCCACCACCCACTTTGAGGGTTCTACGCCGAATCGCTGTTGAGGAGTGGGACAATCTGGACCAACAGTGACTTGATGAATTTGTGGATAGTATACCACGTCGAATACAGGCACGCATCAATGCAAGAAGATGTGCTACAGGATATTAGAGGTACCGGTGTTTACAGTAATGTGGACCGCCACGTCTGAAAGGTCTCACTAATGTCTCTGAGCACTATGGGACTTAACTTCTGAGGTCATCAGTCCCCTAGAACTTAGAGCTACTTAAATCTAACTAACCTAAGGACATCACACACATCCATGCCCGAGGCAGGATTCGAACCTGCCACCGTAGCGCCTAGAACCGCTCGGCCACTCTGGCCGGCGAAAGGTGGTACAACATGCAATGTGTGGTTTTCATGAGCAATAAAAAGGGCGGAAATGATGTTTATGTTGATCTCTATTCCAATTTCCTGTACAGTTTCCGGAACTCTCGGAATCGAGGTTACGAAAAACATTTTTTGACGTGTGTATATAGTGTAAGATAAATTTAAAAGAATGAAAATAATTTCAAATATGTTGGAAGGCTGTATTTTTACGGTTGACTCATGACTGCATCATGTGAAGAGTAGTATATTATCACGCAAGTGATATTGTATGATGACATATTGCAAGATTTATATTTTCTGACCGTAGTGGTGAAACCTGAGCTAGCAACTTCCGATAAAAGAACAACTAACACCTAATATCTCACAAAAATAAATGAAATTTAATAACTTAACGGGGTACATTCTCTACTGAAATAAGAAACTCTATTCATTGAAATGACTAATTTAATACATCAGAATTATGCATGGAATATTATTTTATGAGTAAATAACAAACAAAACAGATCCTACGAATCATTTGGAGATCACAATTACCTAAATACTAATGTTCTGATGTTAAAGTTGCATTAAGGGATGGAATTCCCTATGTGAAAAATCCCTCCTCGTGTAACAATGGTAACACTACCTTACTGACTCTGAGATTACACTGCTGCTGGAAGTTGAAGATACTTGTGACTGAGAGTGTAAATAAACCGAAAATTCGCTATGTGCTGCAGCCATAAAGATGCTGACAGTAGACATCTGCACAGTGAACGTAGTGCTCAGCAGTACGAAGAATCTCTAAGTCCACACTCAGGGCACCCGCGCTCAGGCTCGGACATCCGACTTCACCACGATCACTACCTGCAGGCCAAACTCTCCAGTGCATACTCAACGCTGTCTACAAACGAACTATCCTCATTGTAGTTCTGGAATGGGCCCCAATACATTCACCACATAATCCTCAAACGATCTCCTTTCCTGTGTTGAAAAAGAGCTCTCTCGCTCTCCCTTTATAATCCCCATTTCGCAAAATATATTACAGGAGTGTGGAAATCTCGCGTACAGACGTATGACACAAGTAACACCCAATCACGTGATCACGTTCGAAGTCCGTGAGTTCCGCGTAGCACCCCATTCTGCTCTCTCACTATGTCTAATGACTACTGAGGTCGCTGGCAGTAGGTGGCAGCACAATGCACCTAATACGAAAAGGTATGTTTTTGGGGGTGTCCGGATATGTCTGATCACATAGTGCATTTTTCGCCCCAAACAGCGCTGCTGCCTGCCGAGAAGTGGTCAGACTAGTTCTAATATACATCGCCATTGTTGTTAGTGTGACTGACAGAGAACGCTTGTTCCATTATTTTTTAGAAACAACATTTTTTTAACCTTTTGATGTAAGATAAGTCATTTATATTATTTTTACGTCACATATATAAAGAGTAATAATTTTCGCAATATCAATGTTTAAACAATTTTTGGCCTGCAAATGTAGTTCGTTGGGTTTGATAGTTCTTTCTGTGGCTCACTAACGCCAGCATGGTGTCCGATCGTAATAAGTGGCCACACTACTCTTCAGGGAAAGAGGCCAACGCGTTCACACTAATACGAGTTAGTTACTTCCAAAAATGACGCATAATGCAACATATAAAAGCGACTTCTAAACACTTTTATATACAAAGCTATCATTCACTATTGTATTCCTTTGTGACAATTCTGACTTAAGACTTATTATTTAAATTAATGCAATTTCAGTATATTTTTTTCTTTCTCACTTAAAAATATTTGGTGTGCTACATTATAATGTGTAGATTCAAAATGTGTAAGTGGTAAGGTCTATCTACAATTATGGTTTCGGGAAATCGGACTACTTTTTGAGTGGCCACTTTACACCACCGCCCCCTCCCCCCCATTTCCCACACAGTCTGACGTGTCGGCCTGCAATGTCAACATTGGCTCTTAAGCAAATAGTTTGACGACCACTGGTCTGCTATCCCTACGGGACCGATACATAGTGGGCTGTAGTATATTCATAGATACGTAATTTAAAGGTGGTTCTTGATGTTTACCAACTAGGATTTCTCGGGGTAGTTTGCCTCCATCTTCAAGCATCAGCCAGTTCAGCTTCATCAGCATCTCCGTTACAACCTCTCACTGGTCAAACAAACCTGTGGCCATTAGTGCTGCCTTTCTCTTTTTCGTTGAATATCAGTTATTAGTCCTATTTGGTAAGGGTCCCACACACCTGAGCAATATTCTAGGCTGGCTCACACAAGTGTTTTCTATGCAGCGATCTTTGTATACTCATTGCATTTTCTAAGTACCCTAACAATGAACCGAAGTCCATCCCTGCTTTACCTACAACTGAGCCTATGTGTTCATTCCATTCCACATCCCTGCAAGTGTTATACCCAGGTATTTGTATGATTTGACAGATTCCAGTTGTGACTCGTTGATATACCACTTTTTTTCGTTTTGTGAAGTGTTCCATTTTACTTTTCTGGACATTTAAAGCACGTCTTTTCATCACTTTGAAATCTTATCAACCTCTAAGTGTATATTTGTGAAGCTTTATTTCTTTTTTCTTTTTCAGACAGTACCTCATTATGCCTTGAAGTGAAGACAGTTATGATATAGCGATATGCACAATACAGATGGAGGTGTTATCACTTACACAAGGTATAAAATGACAGCGAATTAGTGGAGCTATCATTTGTACGCAGGTGATTCATGTGAAAAGGTTTCTGGCATGACTATGGCCTCATACGTGAATAAAAACGTCGAACACAGAATGATGGATGGATCTGGACACATTGACGTACTGGACATTTCATTTCGGATATCATTAAGGAATTCAATATTCCGAGATCGACAGTAGCAAAAGTCTGCCGAGAATAACGGATTTCAGACATTACTTCTTATTACGGACAACGCAGTGTCCGATGCCTTTCACTTAAAAACCGAGAGCAGCGGTGTTTATATATAGATTTGTCAGTGCTAATAGACAAGCAATACTGCGTGAAATAACCATTAGGACAGGGCGGCGGAATATGACATTACTAGGATATGGCAGCAGACGACCGAAGCGAATGCCTTTGCTAAGTGCATGGCATCGCCTGAAGCGCCTCTCCTGGGCTCGTGACCACTTCTTTCGGACCCTAGACAACGGGCAAAGCGTGGCATGGTCAGTTGAGTCCGATTTCAGTTGATGGGAGCTGATGGTAGGGTTAGAGTGCGGCGCAGACAGTACGAAGCCATGGACCCAGGTTGTCAACAAGACACTGTGCTAGCTGGTGGTGGCTCTATAATGGTGTGAACTCTGTTTACATGGAGTGGACTGGATCCTCTGGTCCAATTGAACCGATCATTGACGGGCAATGGTTATATTCGACTATTTTGAGACTACTTACAGCCATTCATGGACTTTGAGTTCCCAAACAATGATGGAATCTTCAAGGGTGACAATGCGCCATGTCATCGCACCAGTATCGTTCGCGATTGTTTTGAAGAACATTCTGGACAATTCAAGTGAAAGGTTTGGGCACCCAAATCGCCCGACATGAAACCCATCGAACATTTATGGGACTTAATCGATAGGTCATTTCGCGCGCAAAATCATGTACCGGTAACACCTCCGCAATTGTGGAAGGCTATAGAGGCAACATGACTCAGTATTTCTGCAGGGGATTTCCAACGACTTGTTGAGTCCATGCCACGTCGACCTGCTTCAGTGCGCCAGGCAATAGGTGGACCGACGCGGCGTTAGGGGGTATTCCATGACTTTTGTCACCTTATTGTGGATAACTATACGATCTGCGAAACGTCTGACTGTCCGCAAGGTCATTACTTTAGAACATTAACAACAAGGGTCCCAACACACTTCCATAGAGCACACTTGAAGTTACTTCCACATCTGTTGATGACTGTCCATCTACGATAATTTGCTGCGTCCTCCCTACCAAGAAATCTTCAGTCCAGTCACGATTTTCGCCCCAACCCCATACGATCGCATTTTTCATAGTAAGAGTAGATGTCGCACGGTATGTAACGCTTTACGGATATGGAGTAATACTGCATCTACCCGACTACCTTGATCCATGGCTTTCAGGATGTCAGGTAAAAACATCGAGTTGAGTTTCACATGGTCGATGTTTTCGGAATCCTCGTTGAGTGGCATGATGGAGATACCACATTATGTTTGAACTCAGAATATGATCTAAGATTCTACAACAAATGGATCTCAAGGATATTGAACGATAGTTTAATAGTCCACTTCTGATACGCTGTTCATGTATGGGTGTGACCTGTACTTTCTTCCAACCAGTGGGCACCGTTTTCTGCTCGCGAGATCTATGACAGGTTATGGTTAAAAGGGAGCTAACTCGGACGGAAGTCTGGTATAGAATCTGAAAGGGATCCATCGGGTGCTGAAGCATTGTTAAATTTTAGCGGTTTCAGTTGTTCCTCATCGGTACTGACACTAATATTTTATCACCCATCTTTGCAGTGCTGAGAGAAATATGTAGGAACAATACTCCTGGACAGTTCTGTAGATCATTGTCCTTATTGTTAAGTGGAAGGTACCTAATCATTATAAAACTCTGTACTAAGTAAGATGCAGTAAAAGATCTGGTATTCATCACAACTACAAAAAATTTTTTCAAGCTGACAAGGCATAACTATTTTTCCTGTTAGGGCAGAGTACGCATGGTAATGTTACCGGTGACAATGCTACTTAAGGGGAGTTACTATATCCGGTTTTATGAAATTCCTTTACTAAAGAAGACTATTCAAGAATGCGAATCAAGAACTGCCGCCAACGTGACTAACTTACAAGTAGATATCCTCGGTGTAGTGAAGCAACTCAAATCACTTAATAAAGGGAAATCTTCCGGCCCAGACTGTATACGAATTAGGTTCTTTTCAGAGTATGCTGATGGAATAGCTTCATATTTACCTATCAAATATAAGTGCTCGATCGGCGAGAAATCAGTACCAAGAAACAGAGAAGTTGCGCAGATCACACCAGAACTCAAGAAAGGGAATAGGTGTAATCCACTTAATTACAGACCCATGTCACGAACGTCGATTTACAGCAGTATTTTGGAACGTAATTATAGTATGTTCGAAAATTATGAATTGCCTACGAGAAAACAATCCATTGACACATAGTCAGCACGGATTTTGTATAATCGATCTTGTGCAGCACAATTAGCTCTTCATTCTCATGCAGTAATGAGTGTTATCAAGAGGATATCTTAAATTTAAGCCATGTTTTTAGATTTGCAGGTTTTTGCTACTATTCCTCACAACAAGTTCGAATCAAATTGCGTGGCTACAAAGTATCGTTACCGTTGGGCGAATTTATTCGTTATTTCCTGTCACAAAGGTCAAAGTTCGTTGTAATTGACGTAGAGTCATGGAGTAAAACAATAGTGAAATCTGGCGTTCCCCAAGGCAATGTTATAGGGACCCTGCCGTTCCCAAACAGTCTGAGCGGGCATCTTAGAGTGTTTGCAGATGGTGCTACCATTTACCATTAAGTAAAGTCATCAGAATATCAAAACCAACTGCGAAATGATTTAGCTGAAATTTCGGTATGGAACAAAAAGTAGCAATTGACTGTAAATAATGAAAAGCGTGGAGTCATCTACACGAGTACTAAAAAGAATCCTTTTAATTTCGGTTGCACGATAAATCACACGAATCCAAAGGCTGTCAATTCAACCAAGTCTCAGGGATAAGGGTTACGAACTGATTGAATTGGAACTAGATATAATCTTGTGTGGAAGGAAAAGTAAAGACTGCATTTTATTGCCAGAACAGAAGCTGCAACACGTTTACCAAAGAGACTCTGTACACTACGCTCGTCTGTCCTCTGCTAGAGTATTGCTGTGCGGTATGGGATCCTTACCAGATAGGATTGACAGAGGACATCGAAGAAGTCCAAAGAAGGGTATCTCGTTTTGTATTAGCGCGGAATAGCTGAGAGAGTCACGGGTATAACACGCGAGTTAGGGTGACAATCATTAAAAGGATGTCATTCTTCGTTGCGACGAGTTCTGTTTACGAACTTTCAATCTCAAACTTTCTCCCCCTAGTGTGGAAATGTTTGGTTGTGAAATGATGATCTTAATAAAAAAAGAGAAATCAGAGCTCCTCCAGCAAGACTTAGGTGTTCGTCATTCCTGCGTGCTCTTCAAGAGTGAAGCGGAGATGAAATAGTGCGAAAGTACGTCTGCAAGGCACTTAACTGCGAAATACGGAGTAGTCATGTGTATGTACAGTCGTGGACAAAACGAGCGAGACCCCTCGCCTTTTCGTTATGCTGATCCGCACGGCTTTAAAGTCTGCTACACAGCATAACAGGCAAGGCGACGAAGTGCTACCAACATACTATGCACAGGCGTGAAATTGACAAACTATCTGAACTTTTTTAGACTGTTTTCCATAATTTGTAAGACTATATTAATGCTGATTAATGTGTTAAACACAACACGTAAATATAAGACAGAAATGAAAGAAGAAACGCTAATTGGTATGAACTGTGCCAATAAAAATGAATTTCAACTTATCGAGAAAACATAACTGTTTTAGTAAGACAAAGAACCCCAGATCGTTACAAATTAGCAAAATATTATCCGCATTCGGCCGCGAAACGGTCTGTGTCAACGTTCAGACCAGTTATACTGGATTACTGTTGCTGACCTACCACGAAAGTGTGCAAATTTAGCAATGCGTGAAGATTCATAACGAAATTCAGTTAAAAATCATTCAGTGCCACACTTAAGTCAATTCCATTATTGACAGAAGCGGAAAAAGTAGGCAGTAACGTGTATTAAATTCTACAAAAGTGTCATATTGATGCCGTCCGGTGTGGCCGTGCGGTTCTAGGCGCTTCAGTTTGGAACCGCGTGACCGCTACGGTCGCAGGTTCGAATCCTGCCTCGGGCATGGATGTGTGTGGTGTCCTTAGGTTAGTTAGGTTTAAGTAGTTTCTAGGGGACTGATGACCACAGATGTTAATTCCCATAGTGCTCAGAGCCATTTGAACCATTTTTGTCATATTGACATCCACAGTATAGAATAAAGGTAGCGATAAAACCTACTGGGGGCGCGAGAATTTCATAAAATTGCTTTACTGATATTCTACCTGCCTCCATCGAGATTAGACCCGAAAACAAACCAGACCTTCCTTTCACTACACTAGCAGACAACCCAGGCAAACAGCCCTCTATTATTACCCATCACGAATAAGCCAGCAATTTCGCAATGAAAATGGCAAAATGAACTGCAGTTTCTGTTGCATAGAGCTTTCTGGACTCAAAAACATGAATTTTCTACCTTTATGTCACCGCTTATGTGACAGTCATTCGGGATGTTTATCGAAAAAACGAAATACTGTTATTAGCGAGTAAATTTAGTAGGATAATTCTGCACCACCCCATGAAATAAACGGCTACATAGCTGCCAAACGTATTCTACACTGTTTAGAATTCTCCACTAGGCTCGCCACAGCCAGAAAATGTTCATTAGCCGAAGTGTTTCTTAAGCTAGCTAGCAATGAGAATGTTCGCACTTCTAAAACGCGGCGGCATTAATACTGGGATGTGAATTACCACGTGTATAGGCAAATGGATTCTATTTGCATTCTTGTAAACGTGATTTGGATCGAAAGCGTAGCTACGATTAATATGCTGGTGTATCGACTGCAACTAGAACATTTCGAATAAAGAGTAGGGGGTGTTATTTGTGCGGCCCTCATCTTCAGTAGCTGTCGTAGCTGTTTTAGTTGTTAGGATTTCGTCACCTAAACCGGTAAAAACGGAACCCTACTAGTCTCACTTTCTAGGCCGTCTATCGGTCCACCCAACCCTTAAAACCCGTTTACCTCGAGAACGGGTAGACATAATAAGCGGAGATGTATCGCACTTCTTGCGGTAACCGGTCACTTGGTGGTGTAAAAAAAGTGAGCTTCTATGTCAACGCAATCTAAAGATACTGCCGTTTATGTAAAGAAAGTTTACGTGAAAAGTCAAAAAATGGCTCCAAGAAAGGTGCGACCAAACTGCTTAGGTCATCAGCCCCTAGACCTAGAACTACTTAAACCAACCTAACCTAACACACATCCACGCCCGGGGAAGGATTCGAACTGACGGCGCAAGCAGTCGCGCGTTCCGCGATATGACGTCGTTGAAAGCACGGCTAACCCGAGCCGGCAAGCTGTTAATATCTTCTGATGTTGCTAAGAAGTAATTTACTTCTGGTGAATGATTTTATGCGCAGTTCATTTAAGATAGAATAACTAAAATATATTTGATGTTACGGAAGACGAAGGACGCCTAATTCATTTCCCTCACTTTATTTATGACGTTAGATTCGCAATCTGAGCATACGTATTATCCATAACCACACTTTAGCGCCACTCCCCATTGCACCCCCCCCCCCTCAGATTTAGTTATAAGTGGGCACAGTGGATAGGCCTTAAAAAACTGAACACAGATCAATCGAGAAAACAGGAAGAAGTTGTGTGGAACTATGAAAAAAATAAGCAAATTATGCAAACTGAGTAGTTCATGCAGAAGATAAGCAACATCAAGGACGGTGTATACTCATGAGCGCCGTGGTCGCGTGCTTAGCGTGAGCAACTGCGAACTGAGAGATCCTTGGTGTAAGTCTTCCCACGAGTAAAAAGTTTAATTTTTTATTTTTATACAATTATTATCTGTCCGTCCGTCCGTCCGATGCGAGGTAACTGCGCCGTAGTATGATGACGCTACACCTAAACAAACGTCGAAACACAGGACGTCAGTCGACTACAGCGCACGGAAGAGAGAGTATTCCTGCTAACGAGGCTCCCTGGCTGGCAGTTGACTGTTCGCTGCTTTGAACGAGAGTGCTTTAAATACGTGAGATGTATTCCGTGGGCAATATGAATCCAGCAAATATAGCTCGCGACTTCAATAACAAGGTCAATGAATATTTTCCGAACTGTAAGGAATCGGAAAGTTACTTGAGGGATCGAACGATTGTCGAACATTTGTATGATCATTTCCTACATTTTTTGATAAACAGTACGTGTGGTGATGATTATCTGAAAATAAAAAATTAAACTATTCACTCGAGGGAAGACTTAAAACAATGACCTCTAGTTCCGTAGCTGCTTACGCTAACCACGCGACCACGGCACTCCTTAGCCCCCATTGTCATTGATGTTGCATATCTTCCACATGGACTACTCAGTTCGTATATTTCGCTTATTTTCTTCATAGTTCCACACAACTTCTCCCTGTTTTCTCGATTGATCTGTGTTCAGTTTTTCAAGGCCTATGCACTGTGCCAACTTATAACTAAATCTGAGGGGGGTACGATAGGGAGGTTCCCTTGTTAGTGGTATTGTGTGTTGGTGGCGTTGCCAGTTTACATACTGTGCATGTAACACACTATAAATGCGTTGGATGTCTCCTGTGATCAGTTCACTTGAAAAACGTTTTTTGTCATCGTAATTTATGTAACTGGCTCTTCGACTTCCAGTTTGACGATTTGTGGAAAAATTGTGACTCTTCAGGCTTTGTTTATTTTGCTAGTCCTAGTTTCAAACATTGTCTGACAGAAAACGTAGGCATGAAGGAGCCAGTAAAAGCAATTATTCGCTATTATAGCAAACTTTTGAATCCACTGGACACTTGAATTCTCTATATTGATTGTGAGAGTTTTGTTATTTCTCTTGTTATTTACTGTCTCAATGTCATCCGTGAGAATAAAATTAAAGGCCGTTGGTTTGGTTCCTGATCTATAAACTATGATTTAATATTCTGCGCTGCTAAATAAATTTTGAAGGTTATATTCTTTACGTAAAACAGAGTATCGGTTTCAGTCCTAGGATTGATGACAAACTTCAGAAATACAATTACAGAATAGTGGCATATCGATTATGGCTCCTCACCATCAACAATAGTTGTTACCCATAGTTTCGTATTTGCTATTTGACCGTCGTTACCCTTTAGAGACCAACCTGATCTTTCCACAATGCCATTTTTGACTTGCTTCTTGATAGGTCCTATAACTACAGATTTGTTGAAAATATTAACTGTTAAATACGTTATTCCACAAATTAAAAACTTCGAGTTATTCTTCATATCTTGAAACATACTACCGTTCACTTTCACTGAAGAAATGATACATACTAATAAATGAAATCAAAGATTAGAATGTCAAAGGAAAGTGTGAATGGTTAAAATGAAATGAACTAAAAATCATCTTCTTGTCTAAAACACGTTACTGTTCCAGAGAACTTCGGCACCTCTCAAAATGTTTTACACCTCTGATGTTTAGCCACATGTGGACAAATAGTGGGTCTCATGTTGCAGCACTGTTTAGCTACCGCAAAATAAAGCCTCAAAAATCAGTAAATAAAACTATTGTTCTACTGTTGCTCCGAATCGCATATACCAACCGCCCTCTGCTGCGACAACAACTCAAAGTCTACTGGGTATTCGATTTTTCTCTGCCTTTTCGGGCCTCGTTACCTCTCCTTCTAGCCCAACCTTTGTTCTCCAATTACGCCTTCATCGGCGAGCTTCTCCTCAATATTTTTCATTTGTGCTGAATTGTTTTGTACCCTTCTTGCATATACACGTGTCTCATATATTTTTAGAGACTGCATGAATGTATAAGGTGAATATTTCTCCTCTTAGCAAATTAAATATTGCATATCTTGCTGTGAATTAATTTGTTTGTCCACATTCCACTTACTGCGTTTCCCTAAAATTATATAAAATATACGCCTGTAAAAAAAAATAAAAAAATACCTTGAAACATCTGTTGCAGCTGATTGGTCAAGGGCTGAAAAAAAAACACCTCTGCTAATGCTGCTTAGTATCGCGTATAGCCTCCTTCGGCTTCCACAACAGCTCGAAGTCTGTTGGGCATTGAGCCCGCAACTCGAGCCACATAACTAGGAGATTCAAGTAACTCATTCCAAGCGTCATGAATCACATCAGAAAGCTGTCGGCGAGTCGACGGTGCCTGCCCCTTTTCTCGTATTATTCTGACCATTTCTGCCCAAATATTCTCAATGGGATTTATGTCAGTGCTTTAGGTGGCCATTCCATTACAGTAATATTACTATGGTCGTCGAACCACCTCTTAACTCGTTTCAGGCAAATGCCGGGATGGTTCCTTTGAAAGGGCACGGCCGATTTCGTTCCCAATCCTTCCCTAACCCGAGCTCGCGCTCCGTCTCTAATGACCACGTTGTCGACGGGACGTTAAACACTAACCACCACCACCACCACCACCTCTTAACCACACATGCCATATGAATAGGCGAGCGATCTTGTTGGAACATGATCTGATCATCGCCAAATCTTGCTGTCACAGAAGGCAACATCACGTTCTCCAGAATTGAGATGTAACTGCGCGCATCGAATCTTCCTTCCACTTCCCAGAGGAGCCCACACCCTTCGGCCGATATCCATGCCCATACCGTTACCGACTCCCTGCCACTCCTTCGGCAACTGTAAATATATTTTCGATTATACCTAGCACCTTTAGGTCGGTAAACTTGTACTTTTCCGGTTGATGCCGTAGAGAAAACTTTTTCGTCCGTGAAAATCACTCGCCTCCAAAACTGGAGAGGTCTGTCGACATATTCAGCAGCAAAAGCAAAGCGAGCTTCTCTGTGGGAAACTGTCAATGTCTCTTTCACAGCAGCGCTTCTTGCTCTCAGTCCACCTTCCCTTAGACGACGAGTGACGATCTTACTGCTAACATTGAGACCCGAAGTCTGCTGAATTTGTCGTGCGTTGACAAATGGGTGGTTCTCACTGAAATGGCGTATCTGCTGATCCTGAGCTGCTGTTGTTTTGCGGCGACGGCCATGAGGCCTCCCATTCGGGTTACCACTCTCTTCCCTTCGTCTAATCCACCTGGCTACCGTCGACTTGTGAAAACCCATAGTTCTTGCTATACAGCCATTTGAAAATCCCTCTGCATGGAGTGCTATTATAGCGCCCTTGTCTGCCTCAGCCAGATGGGCCATTTTGCGTTGACTGAATGATTCGTCGCGGTTAATATCGGCTGCGGAAACAGCGCTAGCAGGAAACAGGCTGCCTCCTCCACGACGGCAGCCACAACACAGTGGCCAAGTATGTGTAACACGGAAATCGATAGCATAAACGATAGATCGCAAGCCCGTACCCGTGTCATTACATAGTGGAGCAACTTAGAATCTGTAATTTTTCTCAGAAGGGACTGTTCCACTCTTGTCATGTCTTATCCTGATAAATATTACATGAAATGAAATGTTTACGTTTTGTATATGCGGCAGGCCAAACGCAAGAAACATTTCAGAAATATCTGAGGCAACCTGAAGAACACTTCGTGAATTTTAGCTGTAGAAGGTTGCCTTATAGGAAGGAAAATGTGTTTATCCTCGCTCGCCGTGTTTCTAAGCGGCGCAGTTTACTCTGAGGCATACATAGTTCTCGCCAGGCGTAAGAAGCGACTCGACTAACGAGGGGAACTCGCCAGGTGTCATAGGCTGATTGTCCGGAAACTTTGCTCAGTGAAGTAGAGGACAAAATAAGCGAACCTGTGGTTCGGCTTATATGCAAACACTCGACCGTTTCCGAGAAAGCGACGGTCAAAGTTATCAACGCGCTATTGCTATAGTGTAGATACCTTCTGCAGGCGAGAACGCAATTGAAGCGGTGGTTCATGGCTACCGTCGTTCCTTCATAACTTTCATTACCGTGTTCGAGACCATCTTGGTTTTTTTCATTATTATTTTTTCCTGCCTCCCTATCAGAATTATCTACGAATGTTTCTTTTTCTATTTTATGTTGATATAATGTTGTCGTTATTCGCCAATTAACTTTATGTGTAATTAATGAATTTAAAAAATAATAAAAGAATGAGACAAGCTGATCTAAAATCATCTGGTCTGCCTCATGTATCGTTATATCCAAATGGTTTATAAATGTTAATCTACATTCAGATCCGATTATGGCACCTTTAATGTGTTGAAACCGGTTATCCAGTAAACAGTATTTAAGCGATCTTGGCTCCTGAATTATTTCTACAACAGAGTGATCGCCCCACTACGCGCTGTGTGTTCCCTTTTTAACTTCTTTCTTTACACAGTAAATTAACTGACGAATAACGACAACATTGTTTTAACATAAATTGGAATAAACATTCGTAGATAATGCAGAGAGTGAGGGGGGCAAAAAAAGGAAAAACCAGGTTTCGAACTCGTAGCGCAAAGTTCCGAAGTCGCGATGGTAGCCACAGAGCCACCGCTTCAGTTGAATCCTTACCCGCTAAGAGGTATCTACACTATAGCAACAGCGCATTGAAAACTTTGACCGTCGTTTTCTCACAAGCGGTAGTGTGTAAGCAGATAAGCCGAGACACGTGTTCGCTTATTTTGTTCTACCTTCCCGCGCCCGGGTTCCCGGGTTCGATTCCCGGCGGGGTCAGGGATTTTCTCTGCCTCGTGATGACTGGGTGTTGTGTGCTGTCCTTAGGTTAGTTAGGTTTAAGTAGTTCTAGGGGACTGATGACCATTGATGTTAAGTCCCATAGTGCTCCGAGCCATTTGAGCCATTTATTTGAAATTCATTTTTATTGGTACAGTTCATACCAACTAGCGTTTCTTCTTTCATGTCTGTCTTATATTTACGTGTTGTGTTTAACACATTAATCAGCATTAATATAGTCTTATAAATTATGGAAAACAGTCTAAAAAAGTTCAGATAGTTTGTCAATTTCACGCCTGTGCATAGTATGTTGGTAGCACTTCGTCGCCTTGCCTGTTATGCTGTGTAGCAGACTTTAAAGCCGTGCGGATCAGCATAACGAAAAGGCGAGGGGTCTCCCTCGTTTTGTCCACGACTGTACATGCAGATATTCATAATGAAAGAAGAAGAAGTAGAATTTAAGGGGTGTCGTATGTGTATGTAAGAGGGAATATCATAGAGCGTTATGTAGACAATTTGTGGCACTTCTGCTCTTCTTTCGCTAGTATGATATGTTGTTCACATAGTCATTTACGTGGCGGCGTCGACGCAGCTTGGTCAGGGTCGCGCAGCACACCTCTACGGACGGCGGATGTGTGCGAGTGAGCCGGCCGCGGTGGTCTCGCGATTCTAGGCGCGCAGTCCGGAACCGTGCGACTGCTACGGTCGCAGGTTCGAATCCTGCCTCGGGCATGGATGTGTGTTATGTCCTTAGGTTAGTTAGGTTTAAGTAGTTCTAAGTTCTAGGGGACTGATGACCACAGCAGTTGAGTCCCATAGTGCTCAGAGCCATTTGTGCGAGTGAGAACTCGGGGCGCAGGCAGACCGTGACGTAGTGAGCAGGTAGTTTCCAGATAAACTGGGTGCAAATGTCACAGGTTTCTGTCAAATTTGTCTGTGTGCAGTGTTCATATATCCGAAGCAGTCCGACTCCGCATTTCCCGATAACGTCTCATTAGGGCCGCCCTCGGGTAGGATTCTGTGCAGAACGTTTCTCTTCACGTAATGGCAGCACAGACAGAACACGAAAGCTTAGTTAACAGGAAGGAAGACCCGTGACCTGTAATTATCCAGTATAACTAGACGAAGAGGCATGCAGTGCGCAGTCAATGTCATCCCATCTCATTAAACCTATAACAATAACAAAAATGAACGAGAGGCGAGCCCTAAGGACTTGCCGTCTATCCATATAATAAAGGACGCTATATAAAAAGCAAAGACGTTTTTAAATAAGCTTCAAAGCATAAAATATAGAAAGTGCGGCGGGGCGGATTGGTCTCTTACTATCCTGTAAACTATCAGTCCACCTACCTGGGTAGGTTTCAGGACGTCTGCTCTTTCGCTCTGCGATGAGCCGGCCGCCGTGCTCGAGCGGTTGTAGGAGCTTCAGTCTGGAACCGCGAGACCGCTACGGTCGCAGGTTCGAATCCTGCCTCGGGCATGGATGTGTGAGACGTCCTTAGGTTAGTTAGGTTTAAGTAGTTTTAAGTTCTGGGGGACTGATGACCACAGAAGTTAAGTCCCATAGTGCTCAGAGCCAGCCACTCTGCGATGGTAGATATTGGTTTAGTCGACAAAAGCAGCGTTGACGAAAACTCGACTAAATACCTATTACGCAAAGGCCACATAACTCTAGTCCATGAGCAGTAGCTGAAAGTTAGTTAGACTAGCGAGCGTTAGGGGTTCTTACATGACTCGTTAGAAAAAAAATGTCTAAAATTTCTTTTAAGTTATTTATTGTCTTTATAAAAGGAAAAAGACTATCAAGTCTGTACTTGACATCTCAACATCAATTATGCAATGTTATTGACTGTCTCTGTTGCAGGTTCACACCCGAATGCAGCCAGAAGATAATTATTTCGATTCGATATTTTGTACGTCTTGAACCGTCACTGGCCCACGACTGCTTGCGAGTTAACACATTCAGTCGTTCAGTAGGCTTCTTGTAAATAAGTGCTCTCCATAATGTCTCCTGATCTGCACGAAATACGCCACGAGGAATTCATGGAGGACGTGAAATCTTCACACCCGAATATTTCACGAAGCTCAAACTTTCGGAAAAAACTCAACACTGTAGTCAATTTTCGTCAACGACACGAGAATCGATCAAATGGGCGAATTTATTCATTTTGGTACAAATCTGATCAGCGCGGTTTAACATGGGTGTTTACCGGAAGACAGCTGCAAAAAAAAAAAAAAAAAAATGGCTCTGAGCACTATGGGGCATCACACACATCCATACCTGAGGCAGGATTCGAACCTGCGACCGTAGCGGTCGCGCGGTTCCAGACTGTAGCGCCTGGAACCGCTCGGCCACCACGGCCGGCAGACAGCTGCAGAGCGACTGTTTCGACTCGTTGATCTGAAGACAAAGCCCTACTCAACCCAGCAGGAAATGCTGAATTCCTATTGGCTAGTATATTAAGCAACCAATCAGATCAACTCGAGCACTTCCATAATCGCGGTGTTTCTAATGTCAGCCGATCAGATTATCACAAGTAATTTTGACTAGAAATCTCGTAATTCCCAAGCGAAACAAAATTTTAATGAAAAAACAATACGATTCTTATCCAAATAATAAATTACTAATAAATTTAATACTAACGCCCCTTCTGGCTGCCTTCTACAAAATTAAGCTCACGCAGATATACATCACAAATTCGCCTATAGCACAACGAATTTCTCACGCGTACATTTACACAGTTTTAATAAAATATCACATTATCACTTTATGTATGTCCTTCATTCACTCTATCAGTCTCTCAAAAACACTCACACAACCAAAACACGATGAAATAATAATTTTCCAAAGTTCTTTTAATTACGTCAGAAATCTGTGGTAACGAAACTAAAAATTGGATTATATGAATCTATCCTCTTGCTTGTAGTTTGCATTGATGCTATATATAAATAAATTACAGTCCCCAACTCAGTTTCTCAAGCCAACACGGTTACAATGTGTTTTAGGTAAAAATTTATTACTCCAAAAGTATGGAAGTTATTGATTTGAAATTTTGGCCGTATTAATATTTAATAGTACTTCTTCACATTCATAGAGAGTATGTGTAACATATTTCACGCAGCGTTAGTCAAGTACATGGCTCGCTCGGCCCAGTAGCCAGCGTCAGCTGTGCCAGCATGAGAATCAACATCTGCTCTCCTCCCTGTTCGACGGCAAACTATGTTTTCATTGCAAGATGACAAGTCTTAATAATTTGTTACGTTACAAAAGGAAAGATAACTTAAATAAAGATATGTCCAGTTGTCATGTACAAGATCCCAAAATAATCTTTATAGGTCGTTTCTGACGGTACACAAATTGTACAACAGTTCAAACAAACATTTCTGAATGTGTTTAGTATCATTGTTGATAACTTACCAAACGCAGTGAACTAATAAATGGAACACATAGTGAGCACTACAGTGTTACCGGTATGAAAAGAAAAGCACCTGATTCTCGTGATAGTATATTATGAGACACCGACTCATAGATGGCCACTGTGTTGGTAATAAAGCACTACTATCGCTCTGGTGAACGGAATAGTTCGGCACGCGACGTAAATAGAACGTCACAGTCCTTGTACTGAAGTTCCCTCCGTAGTGCCTGTGGTACATCGGTCCCTCTGTAGAGTTCTAGAGGTACGTTTATTAACTGTCGGGTCGTCGGGGGCCTGCTCCTCATTTGCGAAAAATCCCTGCGCCAGAACTGCAAAAAAAATTAGGCATTTTTGCGCACATCATCGGTCGACTACGTATCGCTAGGTGGCAGTTATTAATTAATGATAGTTTTCTTACCAGATATTCACTTAGAAATACGCTCGTGATGTTGAAAACATTTAAATAAAGTAAGAAATGAGAAAGATAGAAACGTTGATTATGTTCCGGCGACCTGTTTTCCGCAACGGAGACAAGCTGGTGGCGGCTCCGTCATGTTCTGTGGAACATTCACGTAGTCATCCATGGGTCCAGTGGAGCTCGTGCAAGGCACCCTGTAAGCCAAAGAGTGTCGTATAGTGGTTGCAACCACGAACCCCTCTTTATGCTGATCATTTTTCCCGACAGCAGTGGCATTTTTCAACAAGGTAATACGCCACATCACAAAGCCAGGAGTGTGATGGAGAGGTTCTAAAAACTCAGTGACGAGTTCAAGTTGGTGTGCTGTCCTCTCAACTCGCCAAAGTTGGATGTGATTGACCGTGGCGTCAGAGCTCATCGCCCCCCTCCCCGGCGTTTACGGGAATTGGGTGACTTGTGCGTGCAGAAGTGGTGGCAACTACCTCGAGCGTCCTACCAAGGCCTCATTGCTTCCATGCCACGACGCGTCGTCAGTGTTATCCGTGTCAGAGGCAGACATATCGGCTATTAGGTAGGTGATCATAATGTTCTGGCTGATCAGTGTATTTACCAATCAGCTGCACATCAAAAACTACCTCGATAATTACTGCACAAACAGCTCTGTCCGTGGTCATGGAACAAGACATAGACTAAATTTACATACACCAAGAAGGAACAGACACAAAACTCAAAATAGCATTTTATACCAAAGCATAAAAATTTTCAATAATTTTCTGAGGAGTTTAACATGCACAGATACATAATACTTATAGCCAAGGAATATTGACATGATACCAACTTTCGACAAAATAGAACACATAAAAACTGACAAGGGAAATTAGGAAGCATGAAACCGGAGGTCAGAGTGTGGTAGTAACAGCAGACAGCACAAAACATTTCATGAGCTCGCGTTCCTATCTCGCATAAAATCAGAAAGACTTTGTAAATTTGTGTTTTCATGATGGAATGAAACAGGTGCACTTCGTAGTGGAGGTACCTTCTATTTCACAAGGTTTTGCATTAAACGGTTTTGCTGTGGTTCGAAGAAACTGCGCCGCACGGAGTGGTCACTCGTTTAGAGACGTCATGTCACGACCTGCGCGGCCCCTGCCGCCGGAGGTTCGAGTCCGGCCTCGGGCATGGGTGTGTGCGTTGTCCTTAGCGTAAGTTAGTTTAAAGTAGTGTGTAAGTCTAGGGACCGATGACATGAGCAGTTTGGTCCCTCAGGTATTCATACACATTTGGACATTTGAAGAAACTGTAGGAAAACGGCAACTGGCAAACATCTCCTTCTTCTTTCTTCTGACAGTCACAGAAAAGATTATCCTTGACGCTTATCCGACGTAATTAGGGAGGAGTTGAACCATGAGTGGTACGCATTGGTATCAGCTTCCTGCTCACCTGAAATTTTCCAAGCATGAGGGAGCGTCTAATTACTGGTTGCATCGATGCCCAGTATTGACGTCTCTGGTAGACTGACATGCTACATTGATAAACCGCCTCTTTCATCTATGAAATATGAATCCCACGAAAACGTTTCAAGAATTCAGCAAAAAAATATGCATATGATGGAGTGAATTCGGAAAAATACTTGCTTGAATTGTTTTTCAGGGGCATGTGCCCAAAACAGTGTCTACGGTCAAATAGTGTCAAATTGATTTCGAAAGACGGTCAATGTGCATTAGCAAACAAAAAATTCGACGTGAACGTTGTGAAGATAAAAAAAGGACGTGAAGAATGAATATGGGGTGTGCCTTGTGGCCCGGCAGTGGGAGGCCATTCTGAAGCACAATAAATGACTTCCGCATAATAGCCGCTGTTGCGCCCTTAATGGAAGCGGGAATAGACTACAAAACGCCGTCTGTTGCCTGCGCGCCATCCATTTCACCCGCACTCGCTATCTTTCGGAACAATCAGACTGAGAGAAACCGCCTGTTCCGCTCGCGACTGTGCTCCTGTCTCGTATTACAAACGGCACCAAGGTTATGAAATTGAACGATGTATCTACATCTCTAACTACATCATACTTCGAAAGACACCTAACGGTATATAGCAGAGTTACTGATCCCCCCTTCCCTGTTCCAGTCGTGAATGGCGCGTGGGAAGAATGATTATCGGCAAGCTCTAATTTCTCGATTTTTTTCGTCTTTGTCATTTCGCGAGATGAATGTGGGAGGAAGTAATATATTGTCCGAATATTTCCGGACAGTGCTCTACCAAAATCTCTATAGAAAATCTCTCAGTGATGCACAATGCCTCTCTAGCACCGGCTGCCATTAGAATTTGTTGAGCATCTCTGTAACGCTCTCGCGCCGACGAAACGACCCCGTCATGAAACACACCGTTCCACCTTTTATATCTTTTCTATAAGTCCTACCTGCTAAGGATCCTAAATTGATGAGCAATAGTCAAGAATCTGTGGAACAAGCGCCTTTTAAGCTACTTCCATCATCGATAAGTTACATTTCCGTAAGATTATTTTTACGAATCTCAGTGTGACCTTTGCTTTTCCTACTGTTTGCTTTATGAGGTCATACCACTTAAAGTAGCTCTCTGGATATTTACTCTACAATATTTTAATGACAGATCCTGTTTCCACCAATTTGTCATCAATAGTATAGTTGTAGAGCAGTGGATTTCTTTTCCTAAGTGTGCGCAATGTATTACATTTATTTAAGTTCAGCGTCAACTGCAGGGCCTGCTCTATTCATCAAACTTTTGCAGGTCATTCTGCAAATCGATAATATTTTCTGGCGTTGCTACTTTCTTATAGACGACAGCGTCAGCTGCGAGCAATCTTAAAAATATTCCAACGTTTTCTACTAGGTCAAACATATACATTGTAAAAACTAACGGTACTATCACATTTTCTTGGGGTACTCCGGAAATTACAGTTGTCGATTTTGTTCCGTGAGGAGCGAGGTGTTAAGTTCTGACTGAGAGAAAGTCTAGGGTCCAGTTGAAAATCTGGTCCGATACTCGGTAAGCTCGTACTTTTTTCAGTAAACGGCAGTGCGGGACGGTGTCAAACGCGTTTCCGAAGTCAAGAAACGCGGCATCAACCTGAGCGCCGTTGTTTGTAACGCTATGGATGTCGTGGAGGAACGGAGTGAGCTGAGTTTTACAAGATCTGTGTTTGCGGAATCCATACTGATTTTTATAGAGGAGATATTCGTTCTCCGAAAGCGTCACAATTCATGAGCGTAGACTATCTTCCATAAACCTACAACAGATTGAAATCAACGATACAGGCCTATAATGTATAAAGAAGCCTGTTTTACCCACATTTTGTTATGAAATACAAGATCCTCTTAAACAAAGACCTGTACTTGAAAGAGAACGTTTAATATCTCAAATGTAACTCGTTTCCACGCCTATACTCTGCTGGCAGTCAAAACTACAACACCATGAAGGCAACACGCAACGAATGTCATACGAGTAATTGTATCCACTATACTACGAGGAATACTTTTTTTTCAGTGTCCGACCGATTGCGAAATGGAAACCATATTGATAATCAAAAATGTATTATTTGCAACATTTAGGTAACTTACGGCTAATTCTCTACATAGCCGCCGCTCCTACTTAAACATATGTTGCAGCGGTGTACCAACTTTCCAATACTCTTTTCACTGAAGGCAGCCACTTATGTTTCCGCCATAACTCTACGCTAGTCTGCAGGCCGTTGTCTGTGTCAAAAGGCTGTCCTCATAACCAGCGTTTCGTGTGAGCAAACAGATGAAAATAGGGGAAAGCCAAGTCCGAGCTGTTGACAATCGCTTCCTTCCCTCAGAGCGTGCTTTATGAACATCTCTGCTTCCTGCTACAATTTATCTGAATCATTGCCGTATTTAGCTGCTACGCACAGAGTCAGGCGGTACATATCAGCATGAAGAAATAGAATGAGAGGACGCACTCCGCACTTGGCGGGAGAGTCCATTGTGCTAGGCATCTTTACGTGCTATCGGTGTGCTCAGAACTGAAAAATGCAATGCGACGCGATCGACGGACATACTAGAGACACTGCGCAAGATATCTGCGCAAAGCCTCATTGGATTTTCACTGTTGTTTTGGTTTCGTGACCGACAGAACCTCGAAAAAAGGATTCCTCGTACATGCTAGGACGTGCAAAAGATTAGCATTTCAGCTCGAAAGCACAAGCAGGTAGAATTAAGGCCATCTGTTTTCTTTATATGAGGGAAGATTGGGCGACGGAGTTCTCATTTACAAATCAGTTAGAATGTTGGTGAGAAGATAATATTATGCCTCACGTAAGGAGGAGAATTGTCTTCCATTACGTCTCAGAATCCGAAAGTGGCATGACTATGGCCTATCAAGAGCGCGATTTGTACACAGTCCAGTTATATTAAGGTGACTACGGTCTATGTTCGACATCAACGTGCAATAACCTCTAACAGACGGCAGTTGTCAGCACTAGTACTAGAGGGAAGATAAAGCCTGTCGGGGGAACGCGGAAAACAGTTCAATCGCTGTCGTAATACGGAAAAGGAGCGATTTATCTGACGTCTAAGAAGGCATGGTCATTGGCTTTCGAGTCAAGAGTAGACGAATAAGTTTGTAAACTATTCGTGGGTCGCCGTGGTTAAAATATACCGTGCGTGGTTAAATGGCGCTATCCAGATCCGCCGCCGAGAGAACTGTGGAACACCATGGGACATAGACAACAGGGGTGAACGACGGTTGCAGAGATGTGTACGAACGAACAGACGTGCAACTGTTGAGCATCCTACCGCCCAGACGAACCAAGGGGCTACCAACAGTGTATCGTCAACAAACGTTCAGCGAACGTTGCTGATTATAGACCCTGCAGCAGGTACTGACACTGTTCACCGGTGACGAAGGCTGGAATCTGCGTGCCAATACTGCAAGCAGACGCTCAATGAGTGGTGACTAGTGGCTTTTTCAGATGAATCACGTTTTTGGCTCCATCAGAGAGATGGCCGTTATCGTGTACGGCTTGGAGCATATAAAAGCAAACATCCCGCAGCAGTTGTAGTCTGTGGGATGTTCTCGTGGCAATCCCTGCGTGGTATCGATTTTCTTGAAGCTCAAATGGTTCAAATGGCTCTAAGCACTATTGAACTTAACATCTGAGGTCATCAGTCCCCTAGACATAGCACTATTTAAACCTAACTAACCTAAGGGCATCACACACATCCATGCCCGAGGCAGGATTCGAACCTGCGACCGTAGCAGCAGCGCGGTTCCAGACTGAAGCGCCTAGAACTGCTCGGCCACAGCGGCCGGCTTTCCTGAAGCCACAATGGATCAACACAAGTACACATCTACCCTTGGAGACCACGTCCATTTCTATATGCAGATTCCTTTTCCTTGGCACGATGGCATCTACCATGAGGAGAATTCAACGCTTCACACAACTCGCAGTGTACTTGCACGGTTCGGAGAGCTCCACCATGAGTCTACCGTAATCCCCTGGCCACCAGACTCCCCGTATTCAAACCCAGTCGAGAATCTGTGGGACTACCTTGATCGGGCTGTTCCCGCCATGGATCCTCAACCGAGAAACCTAGCGCAACTAGCCACAGTACTGGAGTCGGCATAACTCCACATCACCTTCCAGAACCCCATCGACTCTCTTCCTGCACGCTTCGCAGCGATCCGCGCTGCAAAAGATGGTTGTTGTCGTTTTTGACAGGTGGTCACATTAATGTGTCTAACAGTGCAGGTTACTCATGATGCGATATCACTGCTGTCACGCGAATACGAAATAGACTGGTGCATGAGAGCCATACCAGGATCCCAAGGGCCATGACGTCTATAGCCCGAACAGAAAGACGTAGTGTTTTCTCGGCCGGGCGTGACCAAACAGAAAAGTCACACTCTTTGTGGGACAGTGCGACGACGTCTGGAGCGCTACGGACTGTCATAGTGACAGCCACTGTTTCGACTTCCCTTGATGCGTCAACAGAGAGAGGGGCGCCGACAGTGGTACGCCTAACGACAATACTGGGTGCATGAGTGGGACAACTCTCGTCTTTTCAGACGATTACCGATTTTACGCACAGCAACAAGATGCATTTATTCGTGTGTGGAGCTTCAAAGGAGAAATAACGCTGCCAGATTGCATTCATCATCGTCATATGGTCCCAGCGCCCGACGTGGTGTGATGAAATGTCTCTGGGTATGCAATACCATTACCTCTGGTTCGTAAAACCGGTATTTTGGTCGGCAGATGTTTCATTCCTGACGTGTGTAGGCAGGTGCCGGTGCCGTACCTTCGACGTATCCACGGCGTTATTTTACAACACGATGACACACAAAATTGCACGTTGCCCGTGCCATTCTGACCTACTTCGATACGAATGGTATTTTACTGTTGCCTTGGCTAGCCCGTTCTCGAGTGGAAACACATTGTCTTGGATTGTCGACTGACTGGTAGGCAACCACACGCCAACAACTACAATTGATGAACACATGAATAGAGCTGAAATAACATAGAACCACGTACATGCATCTATCAAAGCTCAGGTCGACTCGGTGACCAGCCAGGATAGTGTCACTGTTGCTACCATAGATGGCAGCGCAGTATACTAAATTTCGCATAGAGTATACCAAAAAATCATCTACAAATTTGATTATGTGTTCCTCCTAGTACACTGTACACGCAAAATATGTAAAATTTCATTAGACGCTAGCTTTCCTTCCAATGTTAATGGCTAACGCTGTGTTTATAAGATATTCGATATGTATTACACTTTACGTTATCTTGGGAAGTATAACACTACCTTTTTGTTGAAATGATTCACGTTGAAATGAAAACCAGGTTGATTCATTTCGCTGATGAGATAGCAGTATTCACAGAAAGTGCACAGGTACTGAGTCGGGCGCTTACTGAAACTGCCCGAGTGGTAATCGATGGTTATATAATACATCCACAAACAAAAAGAAAACTAAGGTAACGTTGGTCACAGCAGGTGGACATGCTGGATATCTAATGTTAAAAGTGTTCCAGAGAATCTTGAGGACCTGGACGAATTTTAATCTCAGAAATAGAACACGCAAAGAGGGAAAACACAAGAAAGACACATTAGGAGGAACTCCAGAGGACACAAAGATTTGCTCTAAAAGGAAACAGCTGTTATCAGCGAAATATTTATGTTGTATTCATTAAAGCAAGTCTAGCAGCCGACATGAAAGGTAGCAGGGAGCGAAATTCCTGCCACAGAGCATTCGTTGTTGTACAAGGGTACAAGGTAGTTGGTGAAGTATGCAATAATAGGGCGTAATGTCGTCAGCACGTTGTGATCTTGCTGTTAGCGTTGCTGACTCTCGATCTCGGGGCCCTGGGTTCGATCCCGGTGTGGTCGAGTATTTTCTCCGCTCGGGACTGTGTGTTTGTGTGTGTTCCTCATCATCATTTTATCATCATCGACACGCAAGTCGCCGAACTGGCGTCAACTAAAAACACTTGCGCCAAGGGGCCGAATTCGCCAGAAGGGGGTTCCCGGCCACAAATGCCATACACACATTACATTACAGATCCAAATTTCTAAAACATTTTTGAGAACAACATAATATGAAACATGTAATAAACATTTATCACTATAACGTAATATGTATGTGCAATCCTCAGCTTCGAATGTTGGTATGTATATGGCACTGGTGTTCGACCCCTATCCTTTAACTAGCCTAAGACATTGGAATTTACCTTTCTGGTCTAGAGTTCTGCTTGGAGCGCTGTTTACTACAGTTATCAAAGTGAGTTTTTTAATCTGAGTTTCACTAGTTACTCACTGTTTAACTGTAGGATGATCAGTCACAAATAACGGTTTGCTATTGCGGTGGCAACGGATGATCAATGTCGGCTGGAAGTGTAGAATGGAACTGTAGCATGGAAGAACTGACGAACCGAAACTGGATGGGCAACTCGATCTGCAACTGCAGGAAATAGCTGAATGTGGTCGTGCGTCTCCATGTATCAGCAACCGGCGGAGTAGCCTTGAATTTGCGATCTCGTCTGCCAAAGCAAAAAAGTTGTTCCGGTATCAGCGCCTTCTGTGACGACTGACAGAACTAGCGACAGATGTACCTGCCACTCCGAAGGTTTTATGGCTGAATCAGATAATGGTTCAACATTACAGACAAAGGTGGGGTTCCTGAAGAGGCGCAGCAGCCTTTGCAGTAGTGGCAGAAGCAACAGTCTGGATGATTGACTGATCTGGGCTTGTAACGTCAACCAAAAGGGCCTTGCTGTGCTGGTGCTGGGATCGGCTGAAAGCAAGGGCGAGCAGCAGCAATTGTTTCCCGAGGACACACATAAAGAACGTGGTAATTCCAATTCCGAAGAAAGCAGTTGCTGACAGGTGCGAAAATTACCGAACTATCAGTGAAAAACTGGTAGAAGAAGACCTCGGAGAAGATCAGTTTGGATTCCGGAGAAATGTAGGAACAATCGACGCAATACTGACCCTGCGGCTCATCTTATAAGATAGGTTAAGGAAAGGCAAACCTTCGTTTGTAGCATTTGCAGACTTAGAGAAAGTTTTCTAAGTATTGATTGGAATACACTCTTTGAAATTCTGAAGGTATCAAGGGTAAAATACAGGGAGTTAAAGGCATTTACAACTTGTGCAGAAACCAGACGGCAGTAATAATAGTCGAGGAGCATGAAACGGAAGTACGAGGGCAGTTCAATAAGTAATGCAAACAGGGGTTGTTTTATTCAGCATTGAAATACACCAGGTTATTCCCCAATCTTTTAGCTACACAACACTATTTTTCAACGTAATCTCCATTCAATGCTACGGCCTTACGCCACCTTGAAATGAGGGCCTGTATGCCTGCACGGTACTATTCCACTGGTCGATGTCGGAGCCAACGTCGTACTGCATCAATAACTTCTTCATCATCCGCGTAGTGCCTCCCACGGATTGCGTCCTTCATTGGGCCAAAAATATGGAAATCCGACGGTGCGAGATCGGGGCTGTAGGGTGCATGAGGAAGAACAGTCCACTGAAGTTTTGTGAGCTCCTCTCGGGTGCGAAGACTTGTGTGAGGTCTTGCGTTGTCATGAAGAAGGAGAAGTTCGTTCAGATTTTTGTGCCTACGAACACGCTGAAGTCGTTTCTTCAATTTCTGAAGAGTAGCACAATACACTTCAGAGTTGATCGTTTGACCATGGGGAAGGACATCGAACAGAATAACCCCTTCAGCGTCCCAGAAGACTGTAACCATGACTTTACCGGCTGAGGGTATGGGTATAAACTTTTTCTTGGTAGGGGAGTGGGTGTGGCGCCACTCCATTGATTGCCGTTTTGTTTCAGGTTCGAAGTGATGAACCCATGTTTCATCGCCTCTAACAATCTTTGACAAGAAATTGTCACCGTCAGCCACATGACGAGCAAGCAATTCCGCACAGATGGTTCTCCTTTGCTCTTTATGGTGTTCGGTTAGACAACGAGGGACCCAGCGGGAACAAACCTTTGAATATCCCAACTGGTGAACAATTGTGACAGCACTACCAACAGAGATGTCAAGTTGAGCACTGAGTTGTTTGATGGTGATCCGTCGATCATCTCGAACGAGTGTGTTCGCACGCTCCGCCATTGCAGGAGTCACAGCTGTGCACGGTCGGCCCGCACGCGGGAGATCAGTCAGTCTTGCTTGACCTTGCGGCGATGATGACACACGCTTTGCCCAACGACTCACCGTGCTTTTGTCCACTGCCAGATCACCGTAGACATTCTGCAAGCGCCTATGAATATCTGAGATGCCCTGGTTTTCCGCCAAAAGAAACTCGATCACTGTCCGTTGTTTGCAACGCACATCCGTTACAGACGCCATTTTAACAGCTCCGTACAGCGCTGCCACCTGTCGGAAGTCTATGAAACTATACGAGACGAAGCGGGAATGTTTGAAAATATTCCACAAGAAATTTCCGGTTTTTTCAACCAAAATTGGCGGGGAAAAAAAATGTGTTGCATTACTTATTGAACTGCCCTCGTAGTAGTTGAGATAGGAGTGAGACAGGGTTGTAACCTATCCCCAATGATATTCAGTCTGTACACTGAACAAGAAAAATTTGGAGTAGGAATTAAAGTCCAGGGAGAAAAAATAAAAACTTTGGGGTTTGGCGATGACACTGTAATTCTGTCAGACGGAGAAAAAACTTGGAAGAGCAGTTAAACGCGATTGACAATGTTTTGAAAGGAGGATTTAAGTTGAACATCAACAAAAGCAAAACAAGGACAACAGAATGTAGTCGAATTAAATCAGGTGATGCTAAAGATCAGATTAGGAAACGATATACTTAAATTGGTAGATGAGTTTTGCTATTTGAGCAGCACAATAACTGATGATGACCGAGGTAGAGAGGATATAAAATGTAGACTGGCAATGGCAAGACAAGTATTTCTGAAGAAGAGAAATCTGTTAACATCGAATATAGATTAAAGTATTAGGAAGTCTTTTCTGAAGGTATTTGTCTGGAGTGCAGTCACGTAGCGAAGTGAAACATGGATGATAAACAGTTTAGATAAAAAGAGAATAGAGGATTTCGAAACGTGGTGCTACAGAAGAATGCTGAAGATTAGGTGGGTCGGTCCCGTAACTAATGACGAAGTACCGAATATAATTGAGGAGACAAGACATTTGGGGCACAACTTGACCAAAAGAAGGGATCAAAAAAATGGTTCAAATGGCTCTGAGCACTATGGAACTTAACATCTGTGGTCATCAGTCCCCTAGTACTTATAACTACTTAAACCTAACGAACCTAAGGACATCACACACATCCATGCCCGAGGCAGGAACCTGCGACCGTAGCGGCCACGCGGTCCCAGACTGAGTCGTCAGGGGATCACCAATTTAATATCGGCGTGAAGTAAGGGGTGGGGAGGTTTAAAATAGTAGAAGGAGACAAACAGATGAATACAGTAAACAGATTCAGAAAGATGTAGGTTGCAGTAGTTACTCAGAGATGAAGAAGCAAGCACAGGATAGATTACAATGTTGAGTGTTTATGGAAAAAGTTCAAGGCAATCGTAAAGTGCGTTTTAGACAGGTACGTGCCGAGTAAAACTGTGAGGGACGGGAAAAACCCACCGTGGTTCAACAACAAAGTTAGGAAACTACTGCGAAAGCAAAGAGAGCTTCACTGCAAGTTTAAACGCAGCCAAAACCTCTCAGACAAACAGAAGCTAAACGATGTCAAAGTTAGCGTAAGGAGGGCTATGCGTGAAGCGTTCAGTGAATTCGAAAGTAAAATTCTATGTACCGACTTAACAGAAAATCCTAGGAAGTTCTGGTCTTACGTTAAATCAGTAAGTGGCTCGAAACAGCATATCCAGACACTCCGGGATGATGATGGCATTGAAACAGAGGATGACACGCGTAAAGCTGAAATACTAAACACCTTTTTCCAAAGCTGTTTCACAGAGGAAGACCGCACGGCAGTTCCTTCTCTAAATCCTCGCACAAACGAAAAAATGGCTGACATCGAAATAAGTGTCCAAGGAATAGAAAAGCAACTGCAATCACTCAACAGAGGAAAGTCCACTGGACCTGACGGGATACCAATTCGATTCTACACAGAGTACGCGAAAGAACTTGCCCCCCTCCTAACAGCCGTGTACCGCAAGTCTCTAGAGGAGCGGAAGGTTCCAAATGATTGGAAAAGAGCACAGGTAGTCCCAGTCTTCAAGAAGGGTCGCCGAGCAGATGCGCAAAACTATAGACCTATGTCTCTGACATCGATCTGTTGTAGAATTTTAGAACATGTTTTTTGCTCGAGTATCATGTCGTTTTTGGAAACCCAGAATCTACTCTGTAGGAATCAACATGGATTCCGGAAACAGCGATCGTGTGAGACCCAACTCGCTTTATTTGTTCGTGAGACCCAGAAAATATTAGATACAGGCTCACAGGTAGATGCTATTTTCCTTGACTTCCGTAAGGCGTTCGATACAGTTTCGCACTGTCGCCTGATAAACAAAGTAAGAACCTACGGAATATCAGACTAGCTGTGTGGCTGGATTGAAGAATTTTTAGCAAACAGAACACAGCATGTTGTTATCAATGGAGAGTCGTCTACAGACGTTAAAGTAACCTCTGGCGTGCCACAGGGGAATGTTATGGGACCATTACTTTTCACAATATATATAAATGACCTAGTAGATAGTGTCGGAAGTTCCATGCGGCTTTTTGGGGATGATGCTGTAGTATACAGAGAAGTTGCAGCATTAGAAAATCGAAAGTGATGCGATGAATGGGAGCATATTATAACACGAATCGCTGCCAAAAACTAAAGTAGAAGTTATGGTATAAGGAAAGAATCGAGAAGAGTGGATAAGGCAGTTTGTTAATGACGTAAGTTGCAGCAGTTATTTTTTTTGTATGTCCATCCTTTTGACTGGACGTCTTGGGGACCACGGCTGTTCACTTTTGTAAGAAAATGAAACGCCTACAGCCGTCCTTGTGATCTTTTTTATTGCGTAGCTAAGAGTTTCGGCGCTTCAGTGCGCCATCTTCAGGCCTCTGCAATCTGCTATCAGTACTTCTCCAGCTTTAGAGGACGTTGGGGAGACATTACCATCCACTCCGCGCAACTTTCCGCCGTTACCGGCACGTTCAGATTCGGTACCTGTTGCCCTTAAGGCGCTGGCACCGGTAGCACAATTTAAACGCCGGCAGACTCAGGATGGTGAAGATTTTTAAGTTACCCCTCACCAATCTCGTCTCTCTGAGAAGGTGGTGGTGGAGGGTGCTTCTTCCAGTGCTGATGCTTTGAATACTGACGATAATTACGGTTCTTGTTTCGCCAGGGATGACGAGGCTGGTTCTGTTGATGTTCAAATGAATGTCGCATGCGTAGAAACGTCAGTTCCCGCGTGATCCGGTGAATTATCGGAGATATCGTCTGCTGTTCAGCTTGCCATTGTTCCAGTGAAATACGATCCCTCCCTCAATCTGATAGAATGGAGCGACAGGTTACTGCGGATTCTCTTCCGGGTAGTCAGGTGATGCAGCCAGCTTCAGACGCTGGATTGTTTGTCTCTTCCTATCTGACGATGATGTTCATCGCTCCCGGTTGTGTCTCTCGCATTCCGTTAAGTGAAGTGTGGACACCTCCACCCCTCCCCTCCCATTCCACCGACCCGTGTAATGAAGTTTGATGAGCCCCTTATACTTCCGCGTAAAGAAGTTATGTTGACACAAAGTGGTGTGAACCGACGTTTTCAATGGAATCTGCACCTTCCGGCGGAGAAGATTCAAATCCTGTACCTTCGTCTCCGCCGTCTGCCGGTGCTGTGGAGAGCGGGACGTGATGCTCACATTTTTGTCTGGTTCTACTTTTATCTATTACGTGTGTTAACTAACGCACCCCTATACGTTTTTTACCATAAATGTTACAGGATAAGTTCTCCACTACGGCTTGCTACGTTAAGACAGTTAGTTTATTTATGATTTTCGAACTGATGTTGTGTGTTTGCAAGAAGTGCTATTTGATTAGTTTTGTCTCCTTGAGTATTCTAGGTTTTTTGATGTTGCGTCAGAAAGTTCTATTGGCATGGCCGTGCTATATAGGGACGGTATTCCGTTGACAGACTTTGAAACCCTGGACGTCGATCGGAGTATAGGGTGTCGATTTTATGATCTCGTATTAATTTTTCTTTATGCTCCACCTGGACCTGGTCGTAAGTCTGATCACTCGCGCTTTTATAAGGAAGATGTCATTTATTTACATCGTAAAAACCCGAGACACATTTTGATAGTGAAGATTTCACCTGCGTCTTACGTCTTGTGGATCAGACCGAGCGAGGTGGCGCAGTGGTTAGCACACTGGACTCGCATTCGGGAGAACGACGGTCCAATCCCGCGTCCGGGCATCCTGGTTTAGGTTTTCCGCGATTTCCCTAAATCGCTCTAGGCAAATGCCGGGATGGTTCCTTTGACACGGCACGGCCGACTTCCTTCCCCGTCCTTCTCCAATCCGATGAGACCGATGACCTCGCTGTCTGGTCTCCTCCTTCAAAACATCTCAACTCTGGGGATCAGACTTACAACTATAAGCGTTGTGAAGTTAATGATATGGTAGCATCGTTACGTCTATAGGATACATGGATCTGCAGATATCCCATATTAGTGCGTTTTACGTATTTTACAGCCACTTCTAGTAGTCGGCTGAAACGTTTTTATTTGTCTGCTTCCCCATGTAGCCAACTTTTGTGAATTGATGTAATCCATGCTGCCAGCTTCACTAACGACTGTGATGTTTAATTGACTCTTAACCCGCTACGGTCGTAGGTTCGAATCCTGCCTCGGGCATGGATGTGTGCGACGTCCGTAGATTAGTTAGGTTTAAGTAGTTCTAAGTTCTAGGGGACTGATGACCTCAGAAGTTAAGTCCCATAGTGCTCAGAGCCATTTGACTCTTAACCACGTCCCGCAGCGGGTACACCTTCCTCGCCCTATTTCGAAACCAAATAAACCAAATATTTTGCATCTGGCGCACACTTCTCTGGATGTCATTGCTGATGTGTGGCGGCGGGCAATTTGTTCACAAATGCATTATCCCTCAGTTATGACATCGGGGTTGCCATTGCTGAACCTTGGCTTCGCACAGCACTCATGCGTTTTAGCGCTGGTAAAGCGGCTGAAATGAGGAGGACTAGGGAATTTTATTATGCTACCCTTCGTGATCTGAATGATAGCGCCCGAGGCGTTCCTTTAAGAATTATGGTAGTTCAACGTGTGAAGGCGAAACTCTTGCAACGCAAAAAACTACAATTAGATGGTCTTCGTTCGCGATTTCAGCCACGTTCGATTCTCCAAGATGAGTTGACATCTCTGTGTCATCTAATTCACTCGATTTCAAAGGACGTGTCACACTACTATTCATTCTATTGATGGTCCTGAGTGGTCATCCCTACCTGATAGAATGCGTGAACTTTCCCGGTATTTTTCCGATCTTTACACTGGAGTGGCGTCAGATGGTATAGGGTCTACTGATTTTACTTCCCTCCTTGATAGTGTTGTTACGACAGCTCTCCATGCGGAGTTTCTGGGAGATTCTCACCGTTTGAGGTATCTGACAATGTAGTTCGCTCTTCTTCCCGAAAATCGCCGGGTTTGGATGGGCTTGCCAAAGAATTTTGTGTTCAGTTTTTGTCTCTGATAAGAGATACGATAACAGCTATGATGAATGAAGTGATGCAAGTTATACACATCCCGCCTTCCTTTACGGTCTGAAAAATTGTTTTAATTCCCAGAAAGACGGGGCGTTTGTCCGTGGATCAGTTCGGACCGATAATTTTGTTTATAAAATCATAGTGCGGGCGATCAATAGCCACTTGTCAGTTTTGCTTGCTGACATTGTCGCGTGTTATTTAGTCTCCCGGGTCGTACTATCATGATTCCCGTTACTGAATGTCGTGCTCTTATCTCGATTGCTTACGCTGTTCCTGTGTTCGGAGCTTTACTTTTTATTGATTTTGATAATGCGTTCGATGGAGCTAGTCATGATTTTCTGTTGCGATTATTGACAGATGATGGTCTTAATGATGCCACACAACGGATCTTCACCTCCCTACTTACTGTATCCAGGAGTCTATTGACGTGAATGGTCCTATTACTCCGTCCCACCTCGCTCTGCTCGACTGGGTGGCTGGTTGTTATTTGGAGAAAGGTTCGTCGTTCGCGCATATACCAATGGAATTTTGGTATTTCTTCTTACTCATGACGATATATCGGTGCTCAGGACATTTTGGATGCATTTCATCGTCTTACGGGAGCACAGATTAACGACCAGATGTGTCGGCTACTCAGTTTGCAGGAACTTGACGCGGTTGAGATTCCATGGGCTGTGGCCGCCATCGATTATTGGGCATTATAATTGATCGTTGTCATACGAAGATGGCTTAAGTGGAAGTTCGTCACTGACAGGAGTCAAGGAGCGATCCTTGAACATGAGCGCCGCTCCCTCTCGTTACTTCATGAGGTTCGGGACTTGGAAACTTACGTGTTGAGCGAAGAATATTTTGTTTCCCAGATATTTCCCCTTCATGTGATTATGTCGCGGATGCTACAACAATTATCGGGCAAGTTTATCGAGAGAATCTCTATTTTTCGGTTGCGCTATGAGTTTATGGCGAGACCCTGACTGATGCGAGGTTTGGGCCTCCCTGACGATCGGGTCAAGACTTCTGCTATATTTCTTCGATGTACTGTTTCAGCGTGTCTTCGCGTCCCCAGTCACCTACAGGTCGCCTGTATCCTTGTCTCCGAGCTGCGAGCTCAAGCCCTCCAAAAAACGATGTTAGTATAAATAATAAATTAAAGCATATTCCTGAATTTTTTCTTGATGTCAGATATTTTGGGGGTTGATATTCATCTGCGCCGCATCTCTCTGCCAAAATCCTGTTAAGTCACTGGGCGTTTCCAAATTGCGCTTCCTCTATGGAGCCCGTATCGCCAGTGACAAATTGGGAGGTAGTTTGGTACAATGTCAGCCTACCAATTTTTGCGATGGAAGTGGCGTCCTCGTGGTACCAAGTTGTTCATAACCTTGTCTCCACGAACGTTCGGTGGACTTTTGCTAAGTGCCAAGGGCATTGGTGTAGTCAAGGCAGTATCAGAAGTGTGATAAACTGCGTCGATTCTACGAACAAATATGAGAACAAATGAGACAGATAGCGGAAGTTGTGCAACAAAAAAATGGTTCAAATGGCCCTGAGCACTATGGGACTTAACTTGTAAGGTGATCAGTACCCTAGAACTTAGAACTACTTTAACCTAACTAACCTAAGGACATCACACACATCCATGCCCGAGGCAGGATTCGAACCTGCGACCGTAGCGGTCCCGCGGTTCCAGACTGTAGCGCCTAGAACGGCTCGTCAACCCCGGCCGGCAATTGTGCAACATACACAGAGGAATAGAGGATGGTTGGATGCTGGTGGTAAAATGTTTAAAACAGTCTTTGGAACGGCACATGATGGTGATATTAGAGAACTGAATGAAACTGTGAAAACAGTAAAAAAAGCTGTCAGGGGGAAGTAAGTACGCAGAAGAGAGGCACGCTACGTAGACAGAGAATTCAGAGAGTGAAGTGCTTAACAACACACGGTTGTTACAGAACTTAATGAGTACAGAAATGGATAACGCTAGGGCATCGGATGACGCAACGAATCAGAATTTGGCTAGATCGCAAGCACAGGCAGACGTACTGAAAAAGGGAATTGTAGCGACAAGGGTATTACAAGCATTAACGGATAGTGCATGGGATGCACGTGGGGCAGCATCAAACGTAGAAGAAGGTAAACATCACAGGTTGCATTGACAACCGAATGCTAATGTTTTGTCGCCTGGATAATACTTATCCGGTTACAGGAAGCAATGATCGAGCTGTGGCCTGAGTTAAGCTAATCATGGAACCCCGCAGACAAAACCTACTCTTCTTACTACTACATAAAAATCGAGCGAACGCGATAGTATATACTGATTCGATTCCCTGTAACAGGAATCCACGCCTAGCTTAAGCGTTTTCTGCCGCGTGGGGTAGCCGCGGTTCTGAGGCGTCTAGTCTCTGCCCGCGCGGCTCTCCCCGTCGGAGGTTGGAGTCCTCCCTCGGGTATGTGTGTGTGTGTTGTCCTCAACGTAGGTTAGTTTAAGTTAGATTAAGTAGTGGGTAAGTTTAGGGACCGTTGACTCCAACAGTTTGGTCCCATAAGACCTTACCACAAATTTCCAAATTTTTTAGTGTTCTTTCGCCGTTCACACATATCTTGGGTAATACGTGCAGGTGAGGGTCTGAAGGATATTTTTTAATTTCAGAAGGTGGTAGCATGCATGCAACAATGACGGTGGAGGATTTGCGACGTTGTCGAAGGGGGAGGATCATTGTGTGTCTCACCAGTGTAATACGAACCATATAGAGGGCATTGACCTTAGTGAGACAGACCGATGCAGTCGTTGCAATGAAACGGGTACAACATATCATCGGTTGGTCGCCTGCGGACACAGGCACTGGAATTGGCTCCACCGACAATTCATCTTTCTTGCCAGGACGACGGAAGCGGCAATCTCCAGTGAGATTCTCCTACGACCCGATTCAACCTTCTTTTCCAGAACGAAGAATATGACGGTTATGTGGCTTGTCGAACATTATGTTTATTACGTGGTGGGGACCAGGTATGACCCGGACCCTTGTTCCTTTTACCAGTATATGGTTACGGCCAACTGAACGTTGCAAAAGAGGCCACGGTCTCGTGAAGTTAATTAATAAAAAAATAAATAAAAATTGATGCAGGTCACGACTGGAAAGGCTTTCTTTTTAGTGGTAGAAACTATGTACGACTGAGTCTGATTTTGTTTCTCTCCGTTTAGAGTAGCAAGTTGTAAGGCTTCATTACAAAAAATAAATAAAGATAAAAAAGAAAAGAATGCGAGTACCATGTGTAGGATCAGCACAGTGACAGGCGCGGGCCTGTCTTGTCGTCAGCCCTCGGGAGTCAACCAATGCCCTCTTGTGTCCACCAGAAGCTCCCAGTGTCCGTCCTTTCCTCTCTCTCTCTCTCTCTCTCTCTCTCTCGGTATACATACACATACATACGAGGGTTGGAACTTAAATAGTGGCAGCTATTTACTCACAACCGATACAAAAGAGTTACATGTTTGCACCTGTTACTGTCCTTCAGAGTAGTCACCTGCATTGTGTAGAACACCTCTCGGGCGATGTGGAAGGCGTAGTATACCGTTATCAGAGCCTATTCTCTTGATGGTGCGAATGGAGCAGTCTACTACCTGTCGAATCTCTGGAACAGTTCTGAAGCGAATGCCACGAAGTGGTTCTTTCATCTTCGGAATCAAATCAAAGTCACAAGGCCTCAAGTCCGGAGAGTATGGTGGATGGTACAGTAATTCCCAGTCCCATCAACCGAACAGAGCAGCCACAGCTTGTGCTGTATGCCCCCGCGCACTGTCGTGCAAAATGGTGGGTGGGTTGCGCCGAAAGTGTCGCCGCTTCTTTCGCAAAGCTGGTCGCAGGTGATGCTCCAAAAACGAACAGGAATACTGTGCATTGACGGTCTGTCGTGTAGAAACGTAATGCGTTAGGATAACACCATCACAGTCGAACACGAGAATCACCATAACTTTCACCATACTGGTGCTGTGACGCGCTTTCGACTTTCGCGGCGACCCATAATGACGCCATTCATTGGATTGGCGTTTCAGTTTTGGCTCGTACGATGTGGACCATGTCTCATCCAGTGTTACGATACGGTGTAAGGAAACCTCTCCTTCGCGCTCATAGCGCTCAATATGCATCTGAGCAGCGTCGTAAAGCATCCATTTCTGCATTTCGGTCAAGTCATGGGGAACCCATCATGAGGCAATTTTTCGCATGCCAAGGGGTTCCTTCAGGATGCGAAGCACAGTCATATGCGCTAATCCGGTTTCGTGGGCGAGCTCACGAATCGTATGGCGTCGATCACTGTCCACTAACGTGGCAACAGCATGCAATTCTTCTTCAGAGACGCTAGGACCACCTGCCCTATGCATGTCTGCCAGAGTTAGCCGACCTTTGTTGAACGCTTTTGCCCAACGCGCCACTGTTCTGTACGGCAATGCCGATTCCACGCACGTCTCTTGAAGACCTTGATGACACTGTCGTGCTGTACGACCTCTGGCACATTCAATCTTGATCCAGCTCCGTTGCTCCTGTTTCGAAAACATACTGACACGGTTACGTCAGACCGCTCGCTCACAGTGGACGGCTTCCCTCGTCTGTGCGCACGCCGGTGACGTGGGAGGTAAGGTAGGTAAGGTAGGTATGTCAACAACCTGTGCTGTCAGCGACAATAGTAGATTCCATTGCATAGTGTCTCCACAGCAGTGTTGCCCTTATTTAAGTTGAAACCTATATATGTATATATATATATTTATATATATATATAATACGTGACGAAAAGTATCCGGACACCTGGCTGAAAATGACTTACAAGTTCGTGGCACCCTCCGTCGGTATTACTGGAATTCAGTATGGTGTTGACCCAACCTTAGCCTTGATGACAGCTTCCACTCTCACAGGCATACGTTCAATCAGGTGCTGGAAGGTTTCTTGGGGAATGGCAGTCCATTCTTCACGGAGTGCTGCACTGAGGAGAGGTATCGATGTTGATCGGTGAGGCCTAGCACTAAGTCGGAGTTCCAAAACATCAGAAAGGTGTTCTGTCGGATTCAGGTCAGGATTCCGTGCTGGCTAGTCCATAACAGGGATGTTATTGTCGTGTAACCACTCCGCCACAGGCCGTGCATTATGAACAGGTGCTCGATCGTGTTGAAAGATGCAGCTGCCATGCCCGAATTGTTCTTCAACAGTGGGAAGCAAGAAAGTGCTTAAAACATGAATGTCGGCCTCAGCTACCTTAGTGCCAAGCAAAACAACGTGGGGTGCAAGCCTCTTCCATGAAAAACACGACCACACCATAACACCACCGCCTCCGAATTTTACTGTTGGGAATTCACACGTTGGCAGATGATCTTCAGCGGGCATTCGCCAAATACACATCCAGCCATTGGATCGCCAGATCGTGTACCGTGATTCGTCACTCCACACAGCGTTTTTCAACTGTTCAATCGTCCAATGTTTACGCTCCTTACACCAAGCGAGGTGACGTTTAGCATTTCATGGAGTGATGTGTGCCCTCTGAGCAGCCGCTCGACCATGAAATCCAAGTTGTCTCACCTCCCACCTAACTGTCAAAGTACTTGCAGTGGATCCTGATGCAGTTTGGAATTCCTGTGTGATGGTCTGGATAAAAGTCTGCCTATTACATATTACGACCCTCTTCAATTGTCAGCGGTCTCTGTCAGTCAACAGACGAGTTCGGACTGTACGCTTTTGAGCTGCATTACGTGTCCCTTTACGTTTCCACTTCACTATCATATCGGAAACGGTGGACCTAGGGATGCTTAGGACGGCGGAAATATCGCGTACAGGCGTATGATACAAGTGACACCCAATCACCTGATCACGTTCGAAGTCCGTGACTTCCTCGCAGCGCTCCATTCTGCTCTCTCACGATGCCTAATGACTACTGAGGTCGTTGATATGGACTACTTAGCAGTAGGTGCCAGTACAATGCACCTAACATGTAAAACGTATGTTCTTGGCGGTGTCCGGATACCTTCGATCACATTGTGTATATACACTCCTGGAAATGGAAAAAAGAACACATTGACACCGGTGTGTCAGACCCACCATACTTGCTCCGGACACTGCGAGAGGGCTGTACAAGCAATGATCACACACACGGCACAGCGGACACACCAGGAACCGCGGTGTTGGCCGTCGAATGGCGCTAGCTGCGCAGCATTTGTGCACCGCCGCCGTCAGTGTCAGCCAGTTTGCCGTGGCATACGGAGCTCCATCGCAGTCTTTAACACTGGTAGCATGCCGCGACAGCGTGGACGTGAACCGTATGTGCAGTTGACGGACTTTGAGCGAGGGCGTATAGTGGGCATGCGGGAGGCCGGGTGGACGTACCGCCGAATTGCTCAACACGTGGGGCGTGAGGTCTCCACAGTACATCGATGTTGTCGCCAGTGGTCGGCGGAAGGTGCACGTGCCCGTCGACCTGGGACCAGACCGCAGCGACGCACGGATGCACGCCAAGACCGTAGGATCCTACGCAGTGCCGTAGGGGACCGCACCGCCACTTCCCAGCAAATTAGGGACACTGTTGCTCCTGGGGTATCGGCGAGGACCATTCGCAACCGTCTCCATGAAGCTGGGCTACGGTCCCGCACACCGTTAGGCCGTCTTCCGCTCACGCCCCAACATCGTGCAGCCCGCCTCCAGTGGTGTCGCGACAGGCGTGAATGGAGGGACGAATGGAGACTTGTCGTCTTCAGCGATGAGAGTCGCTTCTGCCTTGGTGCCAATGATGGTCGTATGCGTGTTTGGCGCCGTGCAGGTGAGCGCCACAATCAGGACTGCATACGACCGAGGCACACAGGGCCAACACCCGGCATCATGGTGTGGGGAGCGATCTCCTACACTGGCCGTACACCACTGGTGATCGTCGAGGGGACACTGAATAGTGCACGGTACATCCAAACCATCATCGAACCCATCGTTCTACCATTCTTAGACCGGCAAGGGAACTTGCTGTTCCAACAGGACAATGGACGTCCGCATGTATCCCGTGCCACCCAACGTGCTCTAGAAGGTGTAAGTCAACTACCCTGGCCAGCAAGATCTCCGGATCTGTCCCCCATTGAACATGTTTGGGACTAGGTGAAGAGTCGTCTCACGCGGTCTGCACGTCCAGCACGAACGCTGGTCCAACTGAGGCGCCAGGTGGAAATGGCATGGCAAGCCGTTCCACAGGACTACATCCAGCATCTCTACGATCGTCTCCATGGGAGAATAGCAGCCTGCATTGCTGCTTAAGGTGGATATACACTGTACTAGTGCCGACATTGTGCATGCTCTGTTGCCTGTGTCTATGTGCCTGTGGTTCTGTCAGTGTGATCATGTGATGTATCTGACCCCAGTAATGTGTCAATAAAGTTTCCCCTTCCTGGGACAATGAATTCACGGTGTTCTTATTTCAATTTCCAGGAGTGTATATTTGCACTTTTTTGTTTTATGTTTTGTGTTTCATGGTCGCCTTACCGACAGGCGGTACATCTAACAAATCCCGTAGACCATGTGGTAGCTGCTGCATACGGTGGTGGCATTGAATTCCTTCACATTCCAGGGTCTGTGTGACAGCGTCAGCACGTCTTGCGAAGCCTGGACACTGAAGTAATGGAAGCGCGGGCAATGAGTCCCGACCTACACCCCATCGCACATTTGTGAGGCATGCTGCACAGACCTGTTGGTTGTCGTCCTGTTCCACTACAGACTCTCCAAGAACTCTCATGAGACCTCATTGAAGAACAGGAACGAATATCACATGGTGACCATACACTTACACGCAGGTGTCAGGCAGTGATAAACGTTCAGGGAAGGCGTGTACATTATTGAAGCTCTCGAAGTCCAATGAGAAGCACCAAGAGTGGCGGGATGAATGATTGTTTTCACTTTGTTTTCGAAACCTGTCAGACATTTCAGTTCTTCTTATGTAAAAGATCGAGCATATAATGACATTTTGTTGTGTACCTAATTTGTGAAAGATAAAGTGTAATTTAGTAACACAGCCAGTATTCAATTATTTCTCAATGGGGTATGGCAGACACCCAAAGGCATGTTCCCCTAATTCTTTTGAGCAGTATGCATTTCCTTATTTCGCCTCAAAACCAAATTGTCATCTTTGTTCTTTATTGAACTCAATGTTTTTCCTAGGATTCTTCTTTCTACCTTTCCCAAATCTTGTAACGCCCTTTTGCCCCAGGAAGGAAGTTGTGTTTCCGACCTATAAAGGACTTCTTGTCTTACAGCTTTATTACGCGGGCGTGCTGAACGTAATGCCTCCGGATTTATAAGGTGAGACTCTTAAAGATTTTTAAATAAAATAAACCTTATTAACATTTTACATCTTTATTCTTCGTGTCAACGTACTCTGCAGCTCTTTTCGTCGACATATGGAGCACCATCCCTCTCAGCACGACAGTGCCAGACCACACATTAGGTCTGCGACATCTGTAACAATTTGACGCCTTTGGTTCACTGTCATCGACCATCCTGCATACTGTCACGACTTGGCCCCATCCGATTTTCATCTGTTTCCAAAGACCTTTGAGGACTTGCCTTTGATAGTGATGAAGCGGTGCAAGCATAGGTGGGGTTGTGGCTCCGTCAACAAAACCAAACATTCTGCAGTGACTGTATCAACAAATTGGTCTCTCATTGAGAGAAATGTGTTCGCCGCCAGGATGACTCTGTTGAGAAATAAATATGTGGACAAGAAGAATAAAGGTGGAGAATATTAATAACGTTTGTTTTATTTTAGAAGTTTTCAAAAATTTTCACCCAAAAAATTCAGAGGCATTACTTTTCAGCACGCTCTCGTAGAACACCTGATTATAATTGAAAGAAAGTCAGAAGGTCCAAAACTTACCAGATTAAATAAATAAATAAAAATATTCATGAGAGTTGTACGAAGTCTGTAAATATGGTGTAACACCCCACCTGTCACTTATCTGGTTTTGGCGTGTGTTCACCCCAGCTAATTGACTAACAGATCAACAGAGAGTGCAAAACTGCCGCTATATCAAATAACGCAAATAAAGTAATAAGGCCGTGTGACTCCAGATTGAACTACGGTGGCAGTGTTGACATTAATTGATTCAGAATTGAGCCCTTTTAATTAAAAAGGGGTGCACATTGATGTTATATTCAGATATTGAACACCAGATGCAAATGTTGAACATAAAATTAAGTAAGAAGGTGACTTGGGATTTCAACTACTTGACTGAAAACAGATGCAGTCGATTAGCACAAATTTATTTTAACTCACGACCTTCAATCATCACATTACATGGCTCTCCTAACAGGCAGTGGGAATAAACTGCGTTTACGTGGAGTAAAGCGCGATAAATCAAAATTAATTCCTATCGACTGACCCAGGCGTAATGCGAAGTGCGAGAAGAATTCTACAATTGAAACCCCCGTGGAAGCTTTGCCGACGTGATCCAACAAATTAATCATTGGCCTAACTGAAGCCGAAGCGGGCGTAATATCACCGAATTCAGCGTGGCGGGGCGGCGTCGTTGTGCGGACGTCGGCCAGCCTCGTGGTGCTGCAAGGCTGCTCTCGTCTATTCACTCCCAGCTATCTTGCTCAGTACATAGCTGAATGAAAACTTTCTATCTCCAAGCTCAATCGTTCCGTTTGCTAAGTCATAAACTGCAGAGATGCTCACTCTCTGTCAGGCAAGCTGAGTAAAGAACGCCACGTCTGAACTCTAGGCAAGCTGGGAACGGAAGACCTCTACGGAGACTTCTGCCAGTCCGCTCTTCCCCTCGGTTTCCCCTCCAGCAAAATCACTTACGCCAATTGCAGCACAAGTCGCGTTAATTATACATCGCTTCCCAGCGCCGACCAATGCCTGCTCTGGGAAGTGAACAAATTCCCACAAAATTTCCCTTCCTCTCAACTTCTGCTATTTAGCTCATCCCTGTCCACCCATCAAAGTTAGCATCTGTATAAAACACCAATTTTTCCGAAATTCTGACTCCCAGGGGAGTACTTCAAATTCCTTGGTCCTACATTCCCATTGGAGGCCGGTGTATTTCATTCTGTCGTTCTTCACCTGATTTACTTCAGACTCTGCAGACTGTGAATTCAGCGAGAAGTTGCTATAGTCATGAACACGCATATTTCGGCCTCTGTTGACCGCTCCACCGTAGCTTTGCGCGGCTTTCTCGCATGTTTCACTGAAAATGGGACGAAGGACATTTATCAATAGGCATACAAGTTCTGCGTCTGCTTCTCGGTACACCAGCATGGGGTCAACCACCCCATCACTGTCACTTATCTTAAGGCAGCTGGAGGCCGCGCCCCGTTACCGCTTTCTCAGAGCTTGAGCCACCCTAAGCTGCCTATTGTCGCTTCCCTTTGCCGCTTCCCAGCCGCGCGCTGCCACCCGGCTGCCGTCAACTCTGAATACTTCCCTGGGATAAACTAGCCTCCAGTAAATCGACGCGTTTCCACAAAGTTTTCATGCCGTGTGAATTACTTTAAAACCATCACACAACATTAATTATTCCAATACGTCCATACTACACCCTCTACAAGATGCATTGTGCCCTGTCAGTCATTTTTGTTCAGCCCTACTGTTCGCTCAACGCGAATTCGGTGATATTTTAGGATTTCATGTAAGGGGCATAGTTCTTGCCATCTCACAATGGTTTCCTAAAGAAAAGTGAATTTTCAAACACTTGTAGCAGATTTTGACAGCAGAAGAAAACTACCACATCAGGCAACTGTTTATACACAGCAAAAAATTTGTAGATGTGTAATAAAAGAATGATATTCAAGAAACTAAGAGAATTTAACTAATTATGAACCCGACGATCACAGTTCAAAAAAATGGTTCAAATGGCTCTGAGCACTATGGGACTTAACATTTGAGGTCACCAGTCCCCTAGACTTATAACAACTTAAACCTAACTGACCTAAGGACATCACACACATCCATGCCCGAGGCAGGATTCGAACCTGCGACCATAGCAGCAGCGCGGTTCCGGACTGAAGCGCCTAGAACCGCTCGGCCACAGGTGTCGGTGAAGATCACAGTCAAAAATGCTTGATGGATGATTGTCACCAGTGTCGTGTCTGTGAAGTGCCTCAGAAATTGTGTTACTAAACGAAAACCATCGGAAAACGTTGAATGAGCATGAGGAAAATAAATGTGTGAATGCCACTACAGCTAAACATCATAATAAGCATGAATCAAGGTACGCCTAACTGTGTTTCGTAAGTAGCTAAAACATGTAGTTTTTTTTTACAGTTGTCGATCGACAAGAAGAAAACTGTACAGTAAGACTAATTATAACGCTGAAGAAATGTGTCTCACAAGGCCGAGATCCACCTGCACAACAGCAAATGTCAATGTTGACATATGTTACGGTTTATTTCCCCCGTGTCTTTTCCTCTGAAGAAAATAAGTATCCTGGGTGCACATGGTACGCTACATTAACTGTAAATATGTGGTTGGAATGGGTGGACAGTCACATAACAACGAAATACGATCTAAAGGTATGAGACTATTAGACTTAAACATAATGTAAACACTAAAATAACGTATATTGACATATTAAGAGGCTACAAATTTTCTATAATTTACATTGTCAGAAAAAGTAAATAAACGACCACATAGGATTTCACAACTGTGATGGAACATGTTTGAACGAATACACAACTTTCTTTTTTGCTGGAATAACCATAATCATGTTCACATTGTGTGGTAAACATGTTCGTAGCTTTGTTACACCCATAACCGTCATTGATATGGCCAGTTCCTTAATTTAGTGTTTTCTTATGTGAAAAAGAGCTGTATTTTCGTCGTTTTCGGTCTTGACATTCAGTAACGTTTACTTAGCCAAACTTAGCTAATTTCTGTTCCTCAGACTTTCTCCTTCCGAAGAGACATGAGAGTGGCTGCAAGCTGGACGGTCCACCTTCGCAGGAAATGTGGCAATGGGTAAAAACTAGAAAACATCTTTTAAATTAAAGATTCGGAGCTACTGATTGCACCAAGTGTGCCTTACCTCTGTGTGTTCCTCGTTGCAGAACTTGCGGCACTGCGCTGAGGCGACTTGAAGCCATTGACTTTACTTATGTGTACCCATTCGAAGGGCACAGTCCATGCTATTCCGAGTAATCAATAATACCGCGCGAGCAGTTAGCATCATACCTGCAGTAAATACTATGTCTGCACAAATCTGCATACTTCTGTTTTCTCCGTTAATATTTTCCAATCACATAATGTCTGAAATTATGAAATACAGAAAGCAATGAGACTTTGCTCAGAAGAGAGAAGAATAAAACATTTAGCACTGAAATTAACGTATACTGCAAGTAGCGTCAAATTCCAGTTACATCTACTCTCTTTTGCAGCTCCATGTCTAACGCGTAGCATTTTCCACTCAGATTATGAAGCAGTCAGGCATAGAGTAACACAGGGTTCTATTTTGGATCCTCTGTTGTTTCTGACAAGGAAAGCATTTGGCCTCGAAGATGCAAGTATACACCACATTCCCATCATTTAAAGGTCCCTTACTACATCGGTGACATTCGTTAATCTGCAAACCTCTGCAGTCGTTCATTAGAGGCCGCTGAGCATGACATGCTGAATTCGACCTTTGCCTGCCACTACGCCAGTCGAGAGCAGTAGAGACGGTGCAATGTGGATGTGAAGCAGCGTTTTGTGAAGTTATTTGTTTAGTGTAGCGTCAGGTGGGTCGGTGGTTCCTAGTCAACCCTGCTAACGTATTGCGATTGGTTGAGATGAAGTTACGGGGAAGTCTTCTTCGTGAAGGCGGTGCTGGTGTGGAAACTGAAACATTCGCATGTTTCCTGGTATGTACTATAGGGCAAAAATATTATCACCGCTTAGGAACAGATACTGTTGTAGCACTAACACAATTATGATAATAGTAATGATAATGACGAACACTTCACTGCAAGCGGTAGTGATACGGGAAGTTCGAAATGAGGTGACGGTAGCAGTGAAGGTGAATTCCAACCTTCCCCTGCTAAGAAATTTTAACTCATAAAGTGTTTGAGGACAATACACTAGACGACATATACGATGATTAACACGTCACACATTTGACAAACTCCTGAAAAGATAGACTAAACTGAATGCTAAAAGTAATATTAAAAGCGTACTGGACTATGTGGCAAAGAAAAGACAAGGAAATGCAGTTTTCAAAGGAAATCGTACTCTGCCATTCAATGTCATCAAACAGCATTTAATGACGGAGTTTGATGAAGAGCGAGAATGTGGTTCTTCCGTACATTATTGGCATTTACAACACTGGGCATCGGACATAGCCAGAAATTTCGGGCGTACAAACTATAAATCGTAGCTGGGATTTAGAACTATTTAGAAGAAGGAGTTTAAGATAACCTCAAGCAAGCTCGAAGCACGAAAAGATAAAAACTACGAAGAAGAGATGATTCACAGAGCTCCAACAGTTGTTTCTGAAGTGAATGTCAATATAACGACAGAAAACATCCAAATAGTTTTTGTATGGCACTGTGATCAGAGTCAGTTTAACTATGAGCTCTCTTCCGAAAGAAAGTTATCCATAAAAGGAGAGAGAAACACTGTCTCGACGTTGCAGTCAGTTAATGGTGCAACACACAGATACACTATCGACATTCTATATAAATGGACGTATGATTGGCAGGAGAACTCTATACGGGCTTCCAAGAACCAAATGAAAAGTTTGAACGTTGTGTGTCAAGGGAAATAGAAAAGCGGTACCCTCCAAATGTCTCGTAGATGCAAGTGTGAACGGGACGAAGGCGAAAGCACATCTGAAGACGTTTCTTCTGTCAGTTTTGAATCCAAATTTGCCGACAATATCAATATTACTTTGCGACGCCTCGTCTGGTTAAAAGTATGAACAAGTGCTACTGGAATCCTTTGGAGAAAAAGATATAGTTTCAAAAATAATTCCACTTAAAACTAAAAACTGCGCACAAACTCTGGACATCAACTTCTTCAGGCAGTATAAAGCATATGCCAAGAGAATAACAGAAATTTTTAAACTACTGCAGCGACAACTGCGTGACAGATTACTTACCATGAAAAATGCATTCTGTCATTTACAATCAATGATTTGCGCAATAATGCTGACCGAAGCTACGTTATGCGTGGCAGAACGGTGGCTACGATATTGGTGAACCTGTGGTCAACTTCAAAAGTTTCACTGACGTGGCGTTCAGCACAGATATTATAGAATGTGAAGTTATGACATGTCATTAACTTGCAATTCTTCATTGCGCGTTTTATGGTCGTTCATGCTCGGCTCAGCATTGTCTTGAAAGTACTCACTTGTATTTATAGTTAAGACATCGGCATCTCGTTTGGGTTCTACAGTGACTTCTAGAATACGTTCGCAGAGTTTTCCAGAAAACGACACTCACCACCACAATGACAGATAAAAAATAGTCCTGTAATAAAAATTTCATGCAGGATGTTCGTTCTAACGTAAATCTGTCCTCGTGCGACTGATAAAAGATCTTCCTCAAGCACTGTCAGATGACTTAAATTTTGCCGTTTCTGAAAATGATAGATGTAAAGGAATGAAAGGTAGTACTGGTACTGGCAGTAGACAGCTAAAGAATTATTTGAAAACATTAATAGCTATTTCAAGATAAATGGACTATGAATAAATTCATAAGACTCAGTACACACAGAGCAATACCTCTTGCAATATTCAATGAATGATGCTAATTGTCTTCTGAATCAATAAAATACAAAAAGTAACTAGTTCAAATGGTTCAAATGGCTCTGAGCACTATGGGACTTAACTTCTGAGGTCGTCAGTCCCCTAGAACTTAGAACTACTTGAACCTAACTAACCTAAGGACATCATACACATCCATGCCTGAGGCAGGATTCGAACCTGCGACCGGAGCGGTCGCGTGGTTACAGACTGTAGAATCGCTCAGCCACACCGGCCGGCAAAGTAGCTAGTGTTAAGTTTTTGTGACTACAGGTAGATCACAACCATAGCTGGAAAACTAACATCCGGTAATTGAAGCAACGCCTTAATTCAGCTATATTTGTAGTACAAATGATTACTGCTGAAGGTGATTAAGAATGAGGAAACTAGTTTATCCTGCTTATTTACATTCACTAATGTGTTACGCAAGCACTTCTTGTGGAAAATCATCTTGCAGGGACAGTATTTTCAGAATACAATAGTAATGTATTATAAGACTCATATCTTGTGATAGTTCTGTTCCTTGTAGACACGTAACAAAAAAAAAAAAAAAAAAAAAAAAAAATCTTAATCTTTTGACATGTGCTTTACTTAAATACATTAATAAGTGTTTTCTTCTGTTTTAAGACATCTCTGTTGTCAACAAATAACGCAAAGCATGAATTTAATACTAGAGACAAACAACCTTGCAATGTATGGGAAAATACATTGACCGAGACTGTTGTTAAAACAAATGTTGAAAAAGAGCTGTACATTAATTACAGACTAAACAGATCCTAAGTGTTATATATCTGTAAACTTGTAATATTACAGCAACGTGAGCTTGAATTACAGTCTGATGGTATTCACTGATTCAATTTTTTGTAGCTATTATGAATATGTATATGTGTATTAAACTTACTGAACTGTATTTACGTAATGAACTACTGTAACACAGAAGAATTTTTACACTACGAACACAACTGCCTGTTTCTGTCAAAAGTCTTTTTGCAGCAGTTTAACTGTTGTTGGTGTCGTCTTTAGATCGAAGATTAATTTGAAGCAATTCTTTGCACTATTCTGTCCCGAACAAGCCTTTCATCTCTACGTGCCTGCTGCAGCCGACATCCATTTCAATTTTCTTACTACAATCGAACGTCGGTTTCCTTCTCAAATTTTCCCATTATACTTACTTTCGTTACCAAACTGACGATTCATTAATGCCTCAGAATGCTGCTTATAAAACGAACTGTTCTTTTAGTCGAGATATACTACATATATCTATTCTCCCCAACTCGATTCAGCACCCCGCCCTCCAATAGCTATCTGATCTACCAACACGATCTTATGCATTCTTCTGCGGCACCACATTTCAAGAGACTCTATTCTCTTCTTGTAATAGCTTATCGTCCACGTTTAATTTCCATACAAGGATACTGTCTAGAGAAATACTTTCAGAAAAGACTTCCTAACTTTTTATTCAACTTTATATTCGACGTTAACAAGTTTCGTCTCTGTACTTTGGCCTCTTAAGTACGTATGGATAATTTTGGTGTCTTTTCTTCATAACTTTAGAAAACATTGCTGGAAATCAGTAGCTATCTGATAGATAGTTAAAATATTCATCAATCTTGGTCGCAAGAATACATCAAAAACTAAAAATCATTCGTCAGATGGTAACCGGTTTCAGTTTTGTCAAAAATCATCTGCAGACCATGTTTCTAAAACGTTAAACGTTAATATTCTTTAGAGGTAAACAGACATCAAAATTACACGCTTCACATTCATAACTAATATGCATAGACAGATTTTTAAAAAAGTTTTCATACAGTGCGTCTGCAAAGTCTTTCCGCAGCGGCGAGTTTCGCCTTCCGTGGCGTATAAGGTTGGCAGCACATTCACGTCGCTGTATAAGCTAGGGGACGTGATTCACGGCTAACGGCTGGGAGATGGGCTTCAACATCATTATAATTAAAAATGAAATTAATTAATTATAGTAATTAACTTAAGTACACGGTACTCATATCATAGTAGGTGCTGGAAATGCTTTCCTCTTTCTCGAAGGCGTAATTCTGCTGCGGAATAGGGCCGTGCAAACAAACGTATTATAATGCTTACATTTATCTGCGAACGTCTTAACCAATGTTTCACGTGTAATCGAATATATATAATCTAATAACACTGTCTTCAGTTCATCTATTGTCTTTGGTTTATTTCGATACACAAATCTCTTAGCTGTACCCCAAAAGAAATAGTCGGGCGGGGACAGAACCGGTGAGTGCGGGGTCCTGAGACCTTTCGTAATTACTCTGTCTCCAAAGATCTCATCTGAAAGTCGTAGGGACTGGTATGTAGTATGAGCAGTAGTGCTGCCTTGTTGGAAGAATTGACGATATATCTCATTTTCATTCAGTAGCGCAATAAATGAACAAGTTAATGGTTCAGATGGCTCTAAGCACTATGGGACGTAACATCTGAGGTCATCAGTCCCCTAGACTTAGAACTACCTAAACCTAACAAACCTAAGGACATCACACACTTCCAGAGGCAGGATTCAAACCTGCGACCGTAGCAACAGCGCTCGGCCACAGTGGCCGGCAAATGAACAAGTTATCTGGGAACAATAGACATCGTAAGTGACGTTAGTACCAATAAAGGTCGGCCCAATAACTCGAGCTCGCTTTATGTCAACCCACACTACAATTTTCTTAAGGTGTTTCTCTTGAGGTATGTGGATTCTGTGATGACCAAATGCGTGAATTGTGGGAATTAATGGAGCCATATAGGTGAAACCAAGCCTCACCAGTGAACAGGGTTTTATCTAAAACATTAAGTCCATGTCGGTTGTAACGTCCACATCCACCACTGCTGGAGGCTCGCCTCCAACTGCACAACGCTACGCGCTGTTCACATCCAACTGCCCAACACTACACAAGCAAATATTCCAGCAATGCCAACAAGCCACAGACTGCACACAGCACGTGGCGTTACCAACATAAAAACCTAAACAGCCTACTTACACGGTTAACAAATCGCTGAAACCATTCACAATAAGCTATTCGTTTCTCATAGTGCATACAACGTGATTGTTGCACGGTGTAATTATTTACGGACGCATGTTCAGTCTTTGATTACGGCGTTACGTGCTGTCGTACGAGAAGATATAACATCTTGCGATAATCTCCTCGCTGATTTTATTGGCCTCTGCAACATGATGTTCGAAATGTCGTGAAGCTTCCGTTCAATTAAAATTTTGGGCCCACCAGCTTGTGGTGCATCATGAACTGAAGCTGTCATCTGGAATTTACCAATTAAATCACTGACGCGATGTGGAAACTTCAAAGTTGGGAAACACAATCTAAATTGCCGCCTCACATGCTCCCTAAAGTTTCCTCCTGCACGGAAAACTTCTTCCACTAAAGACGCTCTCTCTGCAATGGCAAACATTCTCACTACACTCAGCTTACACAAGAACTAGACGATAATACAGCTAACAGCTGCAACGCACACGCAACGCTACCAGCCCCCACCGTACCACTGCAGGTCCACGCAACACGTGCAGGCGAGACTGCCACGCGAACGCGCCCCGCAAGGCGAGCCACGCGAGGCTCGCCGCAGCGGAGAGACTTCGCGGATGCACGGTACCATCAGGTGGTGCGCAGAAACGGCAGAACATTGGTAGGTGTCGTAGGACACCAACGGTAACTGCTAAGTAGCGTCAAAACGCTACGCGTTATAAAGTTATGCTCGCCTGTTGCATGACATCACTGAAAGCCAATAGGGCGTAACATACGACGGTAAGATATGTAAAATATAAAACGTCGATCTAGAGGTAGACAAAATACATTTTTTACGATTACATAAAATAAGCAAGGTACAACAGTAATTATTTCACAGTGGCAACAATAATTACAAACATACGAAAACAACAAACAGAAATGAAGGTAAGAACATTAAACCACCATGCAGGCGTTGTGTGGAAGTTCAAACTCAAATATTGAAGCAAAGATAAGCGTAGCGACGCTAATCGTTAGCGTGGAGACGGTACCTTGGAACCTCTAAATGCACAATATCGATGGCGAGGTAAAAGAAAGATTGGGTTTAAGGTCCCGTTGACAGCAAGGTCGTTAGAGGTGGAGCTCAGGCTCGGATTCTGTCAAGAATAGGAAGGAAACCAGCAGTGCCATTTCAAAGCAGCGATTCTGGCATTTGCCTGGAACGATTTAGGGAAAACACGGAAAACCTAAATGTTGATGGCCGGACGTAGGTCTGAACCATCGTCCACCCGAATGCGCCACCGCGCTCGGTGATGGCGAAGTACATGGCACCCCAGAGATGTGATGACAGAACAATCCCGTCGATTACCGCGGAGATAAGGTGTAAAACCTAAACCGCGGTAGTAAAACGGTACGAGTGGTGTATTAATGCACTGACAATTAGTCGAGTAGCCGCGCGGGATTAGTCGAGCGGTCTAAGGCGCTGCAGTCATGGACTGTGCGGCTGGTCCCGGCGGAGGTCTTCCCTCTGTCATGAGTGTGTGTGTTTGTCCTTAAGATAATTTAGGTTAAGCAGTGTGTAAGCTTAGGGACTGATAACCTTAGCAGTTAAGTCCCATAAGATTTCACACACATTTGAACATTTAAGTGTAGGAGAAAAAAATGGCGAAATAGTTCAAAAGATAAAGCCAGGCAGTACATGGAAGAATCAGTTTTGAAAAATTTTGGTCAGATTAAGTTTCATCTAACAACCTCTTGTGAAATAAGGAAAATTATTAAATCTTCGCGAGCACTATGTTGGATGGGGCATGGTGCGGCCTGGTAGACGGCGGACAGCACACGCTCTTTGATCAGAAGGTTTTTTTCGAAAGATATGTTTAGCATAAGGGGGAAATGTGGTGGAGGAGGGTGCTTGTGTTCTCAAACTTCGGTGCATACAAGACATCGGATATATTCAGATGGTGGTGAGTGTTTTTAGTGATCTGTTCGACTCTTCTACATTGTTGAACAATTAATTTGATAGAGTAGTGAAAATGGACTAATTCCCACCATTTTTTACATTGCAGTTGCTCCAACTCTCCCGTTGTTCCCAGAAATGGCCAGTAGGAACACCTCAATCTGCATGTTTGGACATACTGGTTCTCACACAAACAGGAACAAGCCGCTTGAGAGAGAAAGAGACAGGAAGTGAACCTGGAGTTTCCTGATCAAAGGAAAGCCACCAGCAGATTCTTTGCTTGGGGCCGACTACAGGTCTGTGGTTGGTGGTATTGCGTATTGTGATCTGTAATTAGGACACTGGTTGGTTTTTGACCTCCGTGGTGGCGTCCTGATGACAGGCACATGAAGGATCAATCTAAAACAGTGGCTAATGTACCACACTCCATTACATTCCTCTATGCTTGCCGTTATTAGTTCTTGGGAAGCCGGAGGGGGGGGGGGGGCGGGATGCAGATGTGAGCTCTACCCAAGTGGGCGAGTCCTGTCTCCTGAAAACAGATCAAGTAAAGATAATGCAAACTGAATTGAACAATAATGTTACAACCCCTAAGCTCGGGGGCTTGTAATATGACAGAACGACCGAGACGTATGGTTTGGGAGTGAAGGATGACTCACGCCGAAACGTGCAGTCAGGTGTGTCATTGACTGTATTACATCGAAGGTACACACGGCCTTGCGCTGAACTCGGCGATGGAACCGGACTGCGAGCATGGGTCAGCGTCAACGCGAATGCCAGAACCTGCAGCGTCGGCTTCCGGTTACCCAGCCTTGCGGGGGTAGTAATCCTACTAGCGCCATGCACAAGCGGCCACCGCATGCGTTAACTGTGCTCGTGGCTCGGAACACGGCTAACTGATTCCTCAAGTGCGACACGTGGATCCCATGTAGAGCGCTGAAGTGAGGCAGACAGCTCTGCACTCGCGAGGCCACGAGTTCGTACCCTAGCCCCGCCCCTGCGGATGGCAACTTGCAATCCACCGGACGATGTCACTCAGAGAGCGGTGGCCTTGCGCCGGTACAACTCCAACGTGCGACGCTACCCACCACGACAAAGACGTTTCCGTGCAGCGGAGGTTGGAGGCTGGTTCAGCTGACGGGTTGTCTGCCAATATCCATCACCATAAGGTCGTCGTGGTTGGCCTGCAACTTAAGCAGTCATCATTCTCATCATTCTCTCCAGTTCTACACACAGATAAAATGGCGACACGACTGCCTGCTTTGAGCCTCCGTGCTCGCTTACTTGTACTTATTTTCCTACACCTCTGACGAAGTACCTCTGAAGAGGACAAGTAGAGAGCTCTTTGATAATTACAATGTCAGCTTTCCACGTCCTCTTCGTCCCCTACCCGCAGGTCACTAGGAGCAGTTGTAACTACAATGCATCGCTTCTTCACAACACGTCGGTGCCTTGTGCTGCCCTGTATTTGTATACACAGCCTGCTGGGCCGTGCCTTCTTGCCTGCGAGTGGTGTCTTAAACAATCGTTTGCAAACATGAACATCACGTGTGCCTGACATCCGAAGTGCCAATCGGTCTCTCAACTACTGACTTCCAGCAATAGCTGCGTGAAATTTACAAGAATTCCCTAAATCCACGCCTGCACTCATTCGTTGCCCAGCATACCTCCTCCCTTCCGAGAATATTAGTCCCGTATCTTTAAAATCGTGTTCCCTCTCAACTACCTTAACTCTAATAATTTTCACATTGAGGACAATCTCCTGAATTCGCCTCAAAGGACTTCGGATAAGATTTTGCTACTACCATGAATCCCTTATCATAACCTTATACACTAATTAAGATGTTAAAACTAACTGCGGGCCGGCCGCTGTAGCCGAGCGGTTCTAGGCACTTCAGTTCGGAACCGCGCTGCTGCTACGGTCGTAGGTTCGAATCCTGCCTCGGGCATGGATGTGCGTGATGTCCTTAGGTTAGTTAGGTTTAAGTAGTTCGACGTCTAGGGGCCTGATAACCTCAGATGTGAAGTCCCATAGTGCTTACAGCCATTTGAACCAAAACTGACGGCTTCCCTGACCAATGACCGTCAACCATTCTACTGTTAACTGGTGTATTGGCACGTTCGCAACCTGTGTCCTCTTGTGAACTACTCAGAAATACAATACGCAAAAGCCTGCTAAAAACACGCTACAACTGATGGCCGATACACTCACCACTAATACTTTGTGCTCTTGTTCTTGCCGGAAACGGTGTACATGATGCCACATTTTTTCCATCGAAATTCCCCTTGATGAGACTTTTATTAATCTGTCCAATGACTGTAAAAGCTCTGGGTTGACTTGTCATCTAATGATGTTAAATTTTGAACGTGTAATACCCTGAAATACCCTTCTGGCCAGTGCGATGTATTCCCCGACATGTCATAACAAATTGATTGAAACCCTCAGCTGCCGACAGGTGTTGTTGACTTCCTCGATGGGGACAGCTGAAAATGTGTGCCCCAACCGGGACTCGAAGCCCGGATCTCCTGCTTACATGGCAGACGCTCTGTCCATCCGAGCCACCAAGGACACAGATGAATAGAGCGACTGCAGGGACTTATCCCTTGCACGCTTCCCGTAAAAGCTGTCCCCATCGAAGTATGTCAACAACACTTGTCGGCAGCTGAGGGTTTCAGTTAATTATCAACACAAACTCCCATTCAACTGTACACAATAGAACGTAAATACAAATTAATTTTCAATCCCGCGTCCGGCCATCCTGATTTAGGTTTTCCGTGATATCCCTAAATCGGTCCAGGCAAATGCCGGGATGGTTCCTTTGAAAGGGCACGGTCGACTTCCTTCCCCGTCCTTCCCTAATCCGATGAGACCGATGACCTCGCTGTTTGGTCTCTTCCCCCAAAACACTCCAACTCCAACAAATTAATTCCTCCAGGGAATCATCGCCATCTACACTTAGTACAACTACTAGACAGATGACCAGTACGCCTACACACAGAAAAACGGCTGCTACAGCACTGGTACACATTGCAAACTGGACACCTCACTGGCATTAAATTATCCTGTCCAACATTACCTTTAAACAAAGGTAAGTCCGCGGGTTCCTGTGGCTTCACAAAAGTACCTGTAAACATGTTTACTCTAGCTGAGACAACTAACTCTGACAACGAGAGCAAACATAAAAAATAATATAAACGAAACCTACTCTTACTGCACGACATTGGGCTGAGATGGTACCTACGCCAAGCGCCACTGCCTCACTCATCACTCACCAAACCCAACTCTCTCACCAAAACGTTACGTTGGACGTGGACGGAAACTCTCTGATGCAATGTAATGTGTTGGAAAGCGAAACCAACACCTCCTGACACCAAATTGCTACAACACCTGAGACTGAAGAATTTTAATATGACAGAATGAGCGAGAGCTATGGTTTGGGAAAGATGGATGACTCCTGCCAAAGCATGCAGAGAAACACAGGCAAGCGTGTCATGGACTTTATTATATCGAAAGTACACATCGGGTCTTGTGCTGAACTCAGTGATGGTGCCATGCAACGTGCGTGGGTCAGCACCAATGCGAATGCTTTCGGTTGCCCAGCCTTGTTGACGTTGTGATCCTACTCGCACCACAGTTAAGTGGCCACTGCATGCGTTAACTGTGCCCGTAGCCCAGAAGAAGGCTGACTACTACCTCAAGCACGGTCCCTGGACCCTGTGTAGAGTGCCGAACACAAGCAGCCGACCACCATTGAGCCTTAGCAGATTCAGTCATCCACCCAGGGCAGCTCGTTCAGTGCCCCAAACAACTCTGCATCCAGGAGGCTTCCAGTTCATGCCCTGGCATTGCCCCAGCGGACAACTGCTTGCAGTCCACTGGAAGTTACCCAGAGCGCAGGGGCTAGCAGCCCTTACGCTCCTTGCATTCATCCAGCTCCGAGTTGCGATGTGCCCTCCACAGCTATGACCCGTCCGTGCAGCAGAGGTTGTAGGCAGCTTTAGCAGGACGGCTGGCCGCTGATATCCATCGCTAAAAGGTCATTGTGGTTGGCATGCAACTTAAACAGTCGTCATTCTCTCCAGTTCTAGACATGGACGAAATGGCTTTGGGCCTCCGAGCTCTTTTATTTATATGTCCCTTCCTACGCGTCTCATGTAGTTCCTGTCGAGAGGGCAAGTGGAATGCTCCTTGATAATAACGTCAGCTGTCTTCAGCCCACTTCGGCCCCTACACGCACGTCACTAGGCGCTGTTGTAACAGCAATGTATGGGTTCTTCACAGCACGTTGGTGCTCTATGCTGTCCTGATTAGTTCACATTTGTATATAGTGCCCGCCAGACTGGGCCTTCTACCCTGTGAGTGGTGTCATAAACCTGCCTAGAAGAATCGTTTGTAAAATATCAACATCGACCATGCCTGCTACCTGATGTGCCAGTTGCTCCCTTAACTAATTCCTCCCAGCTATTGCTGCGCAAAATTTACAAGAATTCCCAAATCCACGCCGTTACTTATTTATGGCACAGCAATATATTACAATTATTGGCTCAAATGGCTCTGAGCACTATGGGACTCAACTTCTGAGGTCAATAGTCCCCTAGAACTTACAACTACTTAAACCTAACTAACCTAAGGACATCACACACTTCCATGCCCGAGGCAGGATTCGAACCTGCGACCGTAGCGGTCTCGCGGTTCCAGACTGCAGCGCCTAGAACCGCACGGCCACTTCGGCCGGCTTACAGTTATTGACATTGTTTTGATTTTTATGTTGTGAGATCCTTTCACTCCAGCACATACTGCATCTTTTTATATCAAAAGTGGCGCAGGGTTCCTGGAAGAGCAGGTTGAGGGTTGGGAAGGAGAAAGGCTGCAGGGTTATTATGTAAATTGATATTAATTTCAGTTTTGTGTCGTCATATCCTTCCTCTCCAGCAACTCAACACAGACTGAGTCTTTTTATCACCGATTTCAAGGTGGTTAAGGAAGGGGGAAGTGGGGGAAGCGTAGGGCTGTAGAGTTTCCCACGAGGGGTAGGAGATGTCACTCTGAACTGAACAAGTGTCCCTTTTCCCAGAGTTGCGGGGGGAAGAGGGGGAATGGGAAGGATGTGTGTTTCTCAAAATCACTAATTATCCCCAGGGGGTCATAAATCATACCTCGTGGGGTCATAAGCCACTTACCAGAAGAATAGGTTAATGGGAAGGAGAGACGTCGTTTAGTTGATATATTTAATTTATTGGCATACCAATTTGATATCAAAAGTCCCCCATGATTAGCTTTGTCCTGCTACTCACACATGTAAGGAAAGCCTACATCTGGTGCACCAAATTCCAACATCCTTCACTGATCTGCAGGCAAGGCGTTGGTCAACCATATTCATCATTCCACAGGCGACACAAAATGGAATGTCATTGAGTTGAATTTGATGTGAGTGAGACTGGCACAACTGCTTCCCATTAACTGCTAGGTAGCAAGCGGACGGAACTTCCGTATTAAGAGCGGCGGTGCCCACCACCTGCCACAGACCACAACACTCAATATGAGGGTATGTTCTTTCAAACACGGTCCGTGCTCTACTCAGTTGCTGTCTTGTGTACACTGAGTTGACAAAAGTCCTGGAATAGCGATGTGCACATACGCAGTAGTATGGCGTACACAAAATGTAAAGGAGCAGTGTATCGGCAGAGCAGTCATTTATACTCAGGCGATTCATGTGAAACTCCTTCCGGCGTCATTATTATCGCACGACGGGAATTAACTGAATGGTATTTAAAGCTAGACGCAAGTGACATTCCATTTCAGATATCGTGAGGGAATTGAATAAACGAGATCCCCATGGTGTCAAAAGTGTGCCGAGAATTCCAAATTTCAGACATTACCTCTCACGACGGACGGCCAAGAGCAGCGGCGCTTTCTTACAGTTGTCATTGCTAACAGACAAGCAACAATGCGTAAAATGACCGCAGAAATCCACGTGGGACGTACGACGAATGTATTCGTTAGAATATTTGGCGTTAATAGGCTATGGCAGCAGACGACCGATATGATTGCCTTTGTTGACAGCACGACATTGCCTGCAGCGCCTCTCTTCGTCTCCTCGCCATATCGGTTGGACCCCAGACGACTGGAAAACTGCGGCGTGGTCGAGTCAGTCCCGATTTCAGTTGGTAAGAGCTGACGATAGGGTAGAGCGCGTACCCCACGAAGCCATGGACCCAAGTTGTCTACAAGGCACCCTAAAACCTGATGGTGGCTCCGTATCTACATCCATACTCCGCAAGCCACCTGACGGTGTGTGGCGGAGGGTACTTTGAATACCTCTATCGGTTCTCCCTTCTATACCAGTCTCGTATTGTTCGTGGAAAGAAAGATTGTCGGTATGACTCTGCGTGGGCTCTAATCTCTCTGATTTTATCCTCATGGTCTCTTCGCGAGATATACTTAGGAGGGGGCAGTATCCTGCTTGACTCCTCGGTAAAGGTATGTTCTTGAAACTTCAACAAAAGCCCACATCGAGCTACTGAGCGTCTCTCCTGCAGAGTCTTCCACTGGAGTTTATCAATCATCTCCGTAACACTTTCGCGATTACTAAATGATCGTGTAACGAAGCGCGCTGCTCTCCGTTGGATCTTCTCTATCTCTTCTGTCAACCCTATCCGGTACGGATCCCACACCGGTGAGCAGTATTCCTTTGTTTTCGGACTACATTTCCTCAGAATTCTTCCAATCAATCTCAGTCTGGCATCTGCTTTACCGACGATTAATTTTATATGATCATTTCATTTTAAATCATTCCTAACGCCTACACAAAGATAATTTATGAAATTAATTGCTTCCAGTTGCTGACCTGCTATATTGTAGCTAAATGATAAAGGATCTTTCTTTATATGTATTCGCAGCGCATTACACTTGTCTACATTGATATTCAATTGCCATTCCCTGCACCATGCCTCAATTCGTTGCAGACCCTCCTGCATTTCAGTACAATTTTTCATTGTTACAACCTCTCGATATATTACAGCATCATCCACAAAAAGCCTCAGTGAACTTCTGATGTTCTCCACAAGGTCATTTATATACATATATTGTGAATAGCAACGGTCCTATGACATTCCCCTGTAGCACACCTGAAATCACTCTTAATTCGGAAGACTTCTCTCCATTGAGAATGACATGCTGCGTTCTGTTATCTAGGAACTCTTCAATCCAATCACACAATTGGTCTGATAGTCCACATGCTCTTACGTTATTCATTAAACGACTGTGGGGAACTGTATCGAACGCCTTGCGGAAGTCAAGAAACACGGCATCTACCTGGGAAACCGTGTCTATGGCCCTCTGAGTCTCGTGGACGAATAGCGCGAGCTGGGTTTCACAAGATCGTCTTTTTCGAAACCCATGCTGATTCCTACGGAGTAGATTTCTAGTCTCCTGAAAAGTCATTATACTCGAGCATAATACGTGTTCCAAAATTATACAACTGATCGACGTTAGAGATATAGGTCTATAGTTCAGAACATCTGTTCGACGTCCCTTCTTGAAAACGGGGATGACCTGTGCCCTTTTCCAATCCTTTGGAACGCTACGCTCTTCTAGAGACCTACGGTACACCGCTGCAAGAAGGGGGGGGGGGGGGGGGGGGCAAGTTCCTTCGCGTACTGTGTGTAAAATCGAACTGGTATTCCATCAGGTCCACCGGCTTTTCCTCTTTTGAGCGATTTTTATTGTTTTTCTGTCCCTCTCTCATCTATTTCGATATCTACCATTTTGTCATCTGTGCGACAATCTAGAGAAGAAACTACAGTGCAGTCTTATCTGTGAATCAGCTTTGGAAAAATCATTTAGTATTTCGGCCTTTAGTGTGTCATCCTCTGTTTCATTACCATTTTGGTCACAGAGTGTCTGGACATTTTGTTTTGATCCACCTACCGCTTTGACATAAGACCTAAATTTCTTGGGATTTTCTGCGAAGTCAGTACACGGAACTTTACTTTCGAATTCATTGAACGCCTCTCGCATAGCCCTCCTCACACTACATTTCGCTTCGTGTAATTTTTGTTTGTCTGCAAGGCTTTGGCTGTGTTTATGTTTGCTGTGAAGTTCAATTATGGTGTGCGCTGTGTTTATATGGAATAGACTGGGTCCTCTGGTCCAACTTAACTGGTGACTGACTGGAACTGTCTGTTTTCGGCTACTTGGAGACCATTTGCAACCATTCATGGACTTCATGTTCCAAAACAGAAACATAATTGTTGTGGATGACAATGCGCCATGTTACAGGGCTACAGTTCTTCGCGATAGGTCTGAAGAACTTGCTACACAATTAGAGCAAATGATATTGGCTCCCACATCGCCCAACATAAATCCAATCGAACATTTAAGGGAGATAATCGAGAGGTCAAATCGTGCACAAAATCCTGCACCAGCAAGTATTTCGCAATTATGGACGGCTATCGAAGCAGCTTAGCTCAGTATTTCTGTAGGGGATTTCTAACGATTTGTTAAGTCAATGCCATGTTGATTTGCTGCACTACGCCGCGCAAAAGGGCGTCCGACTCGATATTAGGGGGTATCCCATGACTTTTGTCACCACAGTTATATCACCTTCGCCGATTTTAGGCGTGTGGGCAATGGTGCTGTGTGGATGTAACTTAGTTCAAGGAAGAGTTGACCAACGTAGAAGATGGGCACCGGGACGTCGTGCAACAGTACCCGAGGAGAGAGGGAGATCGCTACTAAGGCCTCCAGAAGCAGGCTTGTAAGACAAGTCGGACAACGGCGCCACATCTTCACGTGAGACCTTACAAACAGGGCCGTCGGTCTGACATAAACATGGAAAAAAGGGCCAAGCCCGCTCTGTCCATCGTCGCGTTGCACGACTTGTGCCCTGACCCAAACCTCCACATTTCGTCGTTCGTAAGTCACAACCTGTATTCGTACACTTACTGTAATTCCCACACCGGAGAGGGGGGGGGGGGGGGCGGACATTTTAATTGAAAGTCACTGCGTGGTACGGCTGGATTAATAAGATATTGCTGTGCCTGTGTTGTTAAGAAGTACGATGCAGTGTTCCATTGGACATGCACGTATGACCGAAGGAACATTGCATCTAACTATATAGACGCTGTAAAATACAGACACTCTCCTAAGGTGTATCATGCCAAAGCAAGGCTATACGACGAGCGTGCGAGAATCATACGACCTGTATGCTAGCATTATTGGACGTAGACACTAGGATATATAGAAGTTTGGGTGTGGCTGTGAGTCCTGCACGGACAACTAAACCGATCAAGGCGACCGCTCTTGTAAAGCGGGAAATCCGGGTTCGAGTCCAGGTCCGGCACAAATTTTCATTATTGTTATTCCGTTATACAGTGATTGTATTTGTAACTGCGATTACATTAAATGAATTTCATGATGACTCTAGTGGTCGCAGTGCCTGTTACTTCGACCATGGATGTATATCTGAAGAAACCCTGCAACGTATTTCTTAACATCTCAGTCACTGCCATATTGTATTTCTTAGGTTTACCTGTACAAACAAATATTCCTTTCACTTATTATATTGTAAGTCACAGAGAAAAACACATTATCTGAAACAGCTTCTATGTGTTACTCACTTTTGTTCTGGGGTGAGTATTTTATTTCCATTTTCTGACTTCTTCATCCATTTATATGTCGAAGACCGATGGAGAAAGATTACAATCTCGCCGCCGCTCCTGATTAAGTAAAACTTTTTGTGCTAGCTTATGTCATAGATATTACAAAATTTTGGTCCCTTACATGTATTCCGTATTACATGAGTCAAATATTTCTGACATGGATTATTTTGCTTTAGGCTCCACAACTGCTCAAAAAAATGGTTAAAATTGATCTAAGCACTATGGGACTTAACATCTGAGGTCATCAGTCCCCTAGACTTAGAACTACTTAAACCTAACTAACCTAAGGACATCACACACATCCATGCCCGAGGCAGGATTCGAACCTGGACCGTAGCAGCAGCGCGGTTCCAGACTGAAGCGCCTAGAACTGCTAGGCCCAGCGGCCGGCCACAGTTGCTCCCGACTTACTTTACCTAAAGCCTTTTCATAGCTAACGAAAGCGATGTACGTTCTTATACTAAACTCGCGTTTCTCCAGTACATACATTACCGTTTTTTCGGTACAAATATATTTATAGAGGTTCTGAAATAGGTGTGGCTTTTAAATTTGATTTGTTCGCTTTGCTTTTTTTGTGGCAGTTTTAAGCACAGTGGTATTACGAGATTTTCTAAGAGATCAACTAGTCTCCCATTAATATCTGACTGTGCCCTGTGTTACCGTTCTGGATGCCATTAAAGACGTTTCCATTCAGATATACTTTATTTGCCGTCTGTACATGCTTAGTAGTGACAACGCGTGAAGAATTCAGTGCGTTCCTTACAGCGTGATTTTGTATTGGGCGAAAGGAAACGGGAACCAGTTTTGGGAGGAGAGGGCAGGCAGGCATCAGAAGACGAGCCGCCTCGTTTGACAAGACGCCTTCCTTCTCGGAAGCTGCCATTCTCGCTGAAGACCAGGCATCCGTTTGGCGACACCCTTCACCCTCCCACAACCACAGGCGCCCCAGGCTGTTTACATCGATCACTCCACATTGTCCCGCCTTCTGCCCGCTGCCACTGGGCTTCCACTCTCTCTTCCAGGTTTCGGTTTATAGCCATTGCTAAAGGTCAATGGGAGAAATGAAATTTTGACGAGGCAGTATCTTGCTCTGTGTGTAACGCAATATAATGTGAACGAGATGTGCGAATTTACGATTGAGCCCCTACGTGGTTTCGAAAATGTATCCGCCAGCGACGGTGAGGACGTGGACGATTTTCGTTCTTATTTGTGTGCTCTCTGAAAAGTGTTACATTGGCAGTTATCTTGATTGTAATTATTTCTCAACACCATAAACTGTTTTACAGTACTTGCAACTTTTTCAATGCAGTTTACCCACATTTGCGTTCTTCATTGTATGAAGAAAATAAATTTCACCCTGCCTTCACCAGACGTGATTTATTTTGATATAGTTTTCTGACTATTTGGACTCCATTTTCAGTGCATGTACACTGTCCAGCCACATTAATGTGACCACCTGTCAGAATCATGAATAACCACATTTTGCAGGACAGACCGCTGCGAGACGTGCAAGAAGAGAGTCAGTGAGGTTCTGGAAGGTGCCGACATGGATGTGAAGGCTTGCTACGCCAGTACCATGACCAGCTGTGCTACGTTTTCCAGTTGACGATCCATGACGCGAACAGGCCTATCAAAATAGTTACATAGATCCTCGACTGGATTTAAATTCGGGGAGCCTGCTGGCCCGACGATTATGGTTAACTCATCCTGGTGCTCTTCGATCCACGCACCTATGCTTCGAGCTGTATGACTTGCTGCATTGTCGTGCTGGTATATGCCATCGTACTGAAGAAAAGCGAATTGCATAAATGGCGGACATAGTCCCCAAGAATAGACGCACACATCTTTTGACCCACCGGGCCTTCCAGAATGACGAGATCACACAGGAAGTGCCACGAAAACATTCTCCAGACCGTAACGATCTCTTCCGACTATCATTGCAGGGCCGTAACGGCAAACATCACCTATCCGATGGATCACAAAACGTGGTTCATCCGAAAAAGCCACTGCCGACACTCAGTGGACGTCATGTTGCGTTATTGGCCTGCAACTTCCAGCCTTCGTGGCCGACGAACAGCAGTCAGCATGGATGCATGAACCGGGAGCCTGCTGTGGAAGCCCATATGCAGCAACGTTCGCTGGATGGTGGTTGAGGAGACTCAGTTTGTAGTGCCTTGGTTTATCTTGGCGGTCAGCTGCTCAACAGTTGCACGCCTATTCGCCCATGCAAATCTACGCAGCAGTCATTCATCTGTGCCCGTCGTGCACCACCATTGCCTTGGCAACGGTTTCGGATGGCGCCATTTTCCCATTCATGGTATTCTTTAACCACGGCGGCACACGAACGGTTTACAGGCTTGGCCGTTTCGGAACTGCTATCACACATGGCCCGAAAGCCATTGAACATGCCTTTTGGACGTCAGATAAATCTTTCCGTTTCCACATTATGACAACCTCGGCATTTTTCTCTGCATCCCTCCTGCCCCCCCCCCTTTTCGCCCCCTCCTCTCCTTATGCTGCGATCTGTCGTCTGTGAGTGGTTATTGCACGTTGACGTCGAGCACAGGCTGTGGTCACATTAATGTGACTCGACCTTGTGATTGCTGTCATTCATTTGCTTTTATGCAATTGGTGTACTAACCTGATACCTGACTATCACCCAACCGGAAATCGAAATATATCCACATGTTGATTCAAATACATAAAGTAAAGGTTAAAGTGAAACACTGATGACTTTATAAAAATTTCATCATGGAGCACATACCAAAGGCAGATAAACTATGTGATCAAAAGTATCCGGACGCCACCAAAAACATACGTTTTTCATACTAGGTGCATTGTGCTGCCAGGTACTCCATATCAGCGACCTCAGTAGTCATTAGACATCGTGAGAGAGCAGAATGGGGCGCTCCACGGAATTCACGACTTCGAACGTGGCCTGGTGATTGGGTGTCACTTGTGTCATACGTCTGTATGCAAGATTTCCACTCTCCTAAACATTCCTAGGTCCACAGTTTCCGATGTGATAGTGAAGTGGAAACGTGAAGGGACACGTACAGCACAAAAGCGTACAGGCTGACCTCGTCTGTTGACTGACAGAGACCGCCGAGAGTTGAAGAGGGCCGTGATTGTAATAGGCAGACATCAATCTAGACCGTCACACATGAACTCCAAACTGTATCAGGATCTACTGCAAGTACTTTAACAGGCAGGAGGGGAAAAAACTTGGATTTCATAGTCGAACGGCTGCTCATAAGCCGCACATCACGCCGGTAAATGCCAAACGACGCCTCGCTTGGTGTAAGGAGCGTGAACATTGGACGATCGAACAGTGGAAAAACGTTGTGTGGAGTGATAAATCACGGTACACAATGTGGCGATCCGATGTCAGGGTGTGGGTATGGCGAATGCCCGGTGAACGTCATCTGCCAGCGTGTGTAGTGCCAACAGTAAAATTCGGAGGCGCTGGTGTGATGGTGTGGTCGCGTTTATCATGGAGGCGGCTTGCACCCCTTGTTATTTTGAGTGGCACTATCACAGCAGAGGCCTACATTGATGTCTTAAGGGCCTTCTTGCTTCCCACTGTTGAAGAGCAATTCGGGGATGGCGATTGCATCTTTCAACGCGATCTAGCACACGTTCATAATGCATGGCCTGTGGCGAAGTTGTTACACGTCAAAAGCATCCCTGTAATTGACTAGCCTGCACAGAGTCCTAACCTGAATTCTATAGAACACCTTTGGGATGTTTTGGAACGCCAACTTCGTGCCAGGCCTCACCGGCCGACATCGATACTTCTTGTCACTGCAGCACTCCGTGAAGAACGGGCTGCCATTCCCCAAGAAACCTTCCGGCACTTGATTGAACGTATGCCTGCGAGAATGGAAGCTGTCAGCAAGGCTAAGGATGAGCCAACGCTATATTGAATTACAGCATTACCGATGGAGGGAGCCAAGAACTTATAAGTCATTTTCAACCAGGTGTCCCGATACTTTTGATCACACAGTGTAAGGTATTTTGAACTGGCCATCAGTATTTTATCTTTTATTCAAACTTCTAAGAAAAATATACAAACACACGGTCTCCCATCGTAATTGAAAGTGACGTTCGCAACGTATCATCACCTTGACAGAAAATAAGCACACTGGACAAAATACTTGTAGCCCCCAGGAGATGAGGAGATATGAAGCTAATGCCATGCAGCACCGCCTGTGGGCTTCATATTGGTCAAGAAGAGAGTCCACAAGACTTTTCGGAAATGCCATAACATCTGAAGCTACTCACTGATGGTTATATCCCGAAAAACTACAAAATCGTGGGGACGTTGACTTCTACGTTTCAGATTTTGTTTCAAACGGCCCCAAATATTTTATATGGGATTAAGATGGAGTAATTCAGCGGACCATTTCACGTGTGTTAGGATGCCTCAGTGTGAGTCAAACCAGGAACTTATGCATGCAGCCCTATTTACATGATTGTCCTATTGGAAGACGAGAGTGATCACAACACAAACATAATGAAAACGTAGATGAAAAGGCAAAACTTGCCCCCCCCCCCCAAAAAAAGGTTACAGAACCATCTGAGGCCTGAAATATACCCTCAACATATTGCGGGTTAATCACCTTATTGGCCTGCCGATACAGTCGATGCCTTGTAACCTTAAAAAAGAAAAAAGAATTCACGACTCTGTGGACCACAGCACGCGCTTCAAGTAAACTACTGTAAGGTTTCTGTGCTGTTCGTCCCACTGAATGTGTGCAGCTTAATTGCCACAATTGGCATGGCCTTTTGCGAAGTAGCCGATTTCAAAAGTCCATCGCATACAATTCCCTTCGCAATTTTCGGTCGGAAAGTAGTTAAAATGGGCCTGCATCCACTGACAGCAAAGAATTCCTGACGAGTTTGTAATCGATTACGAATAACAGAGTGAAACGCGCGTCTCCGTTGCTGATCGTTTATGATTTTCTTACAGTCACTGTTCTTACGCCCTGCTACATGGCTGCGCGTGGTACACAATATCTTGCAGACACGCTGGGGTAATCCGCGTTGATACATCAGTGATGGGGCAGTTTCGCTCACACCTTGGTTATGGTCACATCCAAACAGGAGTCTTCCTGCCTAGTATCCACGTCGACCCAACACATGTTCCACCGACTGGCACGTACACACCTCTTCAGTGCGATGACTTACAACACCAGTGGCGGGGCACATGAGTGTCTGGTACCAGTTCCGTACTATCTACAACTCTCGATGCGGCCAGCGTGTTCTTATAAAGAGGTGGTTAATATTTCGTCTAGTGAACGTGTTTATTGTTAAGTGTTGCAGCAGAATATTTTAGGTTCAACAGTAAGTGTGTTTCCAGCCTTACTCACAAAGTCTTATCGACTGTGATGGAGATACATTATATAAGAAAATTTTTTTACTATTAGCTCAAATCACTACTGTAGTAGAAAAAGGGAGGTGTCCTCTGATAATCTAGTAGCTCAGAAATAATAGCTGGAGTAGACGGAAGGAAGATCATTGTTCAACATCCCGGCGGAAACGAACTTATTAGAGACAGAGCACATGTACGGAATTGGAAGCAAACAGCTCGTCTGGTCTTCTAAGAAACATTTGCTTTGGTCACAACATATATTAGTATGTGCAACTTCATGGCAACTAAAGGTCATTCAGTACAGATGCACTCTTCGACCGACCTCTTGCGGGAATCAGCGTGAGGTGGCGAGCAATGGGCTTAATGAACAGGAGACGTCACGTATGTAGTGTGCTATAAGTTGGAATTTTGGATTGGACGTGAAGCTTGCTTGAACAGCCGAAGCCATTCAGTAGACCGCTCCTGTAAAGCGGGAAACCGGGTTCGAGTCCCGGTTCGGCACAAATTTTCACTTGTCCCCAGTGAATTTATTTCAGTGACCGATTGCGGTTAATTTCGGTATTTCAGTTTCGTCATCTAACCATGTATTGTCGCGCCGAGTATTGAAGCGCCATCCTTTCGAATGCAAAGCCAGTGTCAAACCACAGCGCTGCTTAACTCGGTAATAAACTGTGAAGGACGTGAAAAACCCACCGTGGTTCAACAACAAGCAAAGAGAGCTTCACTGCAAGTTTAAACGCAGCCAAAACCTCTCAGACAAACAGAAGCTAAACGATGTCAAAGTTAGCGTAAGGAGGGCTATGCGTGAAGCGTTCAGTGAATTCGAAAGTAAAATTCTATGTACCGACTTGACAGAAAATCTTAGGAAGTTCTAGTCTTACGTTAAATCAGTAAGTGGATCGAAACAGTATATCCAGACACTCTGGGATGATAATGCCATTGAAACAGAGGATGACACGCGTAAAGCTGAAATACTAAACACCTTTTTCCAAAACTCTTTCACACAGGAAGACCGCACTGCAGTTCCTTCTCTAAATCCTCGCACGAACGAAAAAATGGCTGACATCGAAATAAGTGTCCAAGGAATAGAAAAGCAACTGAAATCACTCAGCAGAGGAAATTCCACCGGACGTGACGGGATACCAATTTGATTCTGCACAGAGTACGCGAAAGAACTTGCCATCCTTCTAACAGCCGTGTACCGCAAGTCTCTAGAACAACGGAAGGTTCTAAATGATTGGAAAAGTGCACAGGTAGTCCCAGTTTGCCGGTCGGTGTGGCCGTGCGGTTCTAGGCGCTTCAGTCTGGAACCGCGTGACCGCTACGGTCGCAGGTTCGAATCCTGCCTAGGGCATGGATGTGTGTGATGTCCTTAGGTTAGTTAGGTTTAAGTAGTTCTACGTTCTAGGGGACTGATGACCACAGATGTTAAGTCCCATAGTGCTCAGAGCCATTTTTAGTCCCAGTTTTCAAGAAGGGTCGTCGAGCAGATGCGCAAAACTATAGGCCTATATCTCTGACATGGACCTGTTGCAGAATTTTAGAGCATGTTTTATGTTCGCGTATCATGTCATTTCTGGAAACCCAGAATCTACTCTGTAGGAATCAACATGGATTCCAGAAACAGCGATCGTATGAGACCCAACTCGCTTTATTTGTTCATGAGACCCAGAAAATATTAGATACAGGCTCACAGGTAGATGCCATTTTCCTTGACTTCCGGAAGGCGTTCGATACAGTTTCGCACTGTCGCCTGATAAACAAAGTAAGAACCTACGGAATATCAGACCAGCTGTGTGGCCGGATTGAAGAGTTTTTAGCAAACACAATACAGCATGTTGTTCTCAATGGAGAGACGTCTACAGACTTTAAAGTAACCTCTGGCGTACCACAGGGGAGTGTTATGGGACCATTGCTTCTCACAATATATATAAATGACCTAGTAGATAGTGTCGAAAGTTCCATGAGGCTTTTCGCGGATGATGCTGTAGTATACAGAGAAGTTGCAGCATTAGAAAGTTGCAGCGAAATGCAGGAAGATCTGCAGCGGATAGGCACTTGGTGCAGGGAGTGGCAACTGACCCTTAACATAGACAAATGTAATGTATTGCGAATACATAGAAATAAGGCTCTTTTATTGTATGATTATATGTTAGCGGAACAAACACTGGTAGCAGTTACTTCTGTAAAATATCTGGGAGTATGCGTGCTGAACGATTTGAAGTGGAATGATCATATAAAATTACTTGTTGGTAAGGCGGGTGCCAGGTTGAGATTCATTGGGAGAGTCGTTAGAAAATGTAGTCCATCAACAAAGGAGGTGACTTACAAAACACTCGTTCGGCCTATACTTGAGTATTGCTCAGCGGTGTGGGATCCGTACCAGGTCGGGTTGACAGAGGAGATAGAGAAGATCCAAAGGGAGGTAATGACAGTAGCACGTAAAGTGCCTTCCGCCACACACCGTTGGGTGGCCTGCGGAGTATAAATGTAGAATGTAGATGTAGATAGTACTAAAATTGTAGTGAAACACAAATGATCTCTACACGCTTGGTCACTTAACGGCTAAGCCTCACACACGGGTGAGAACTTCTTAGGAATACTTTGTGGAGTTAGATACAATTCTGTTGCCAAAGAGTGCTGTGATTAAAAAAATCCTTTTTCTCTTTGACTTATCACACGATAATCACTGTTTTACAGTTACCGTTATCGGATTTCGGCTGTGATTTACTACTATCTTCAGATTTATGAATAAGAAACCTATGCCAAGGAAAACTGAAAATTGAAAAGTGGGAGGAGAATGATAACTTGGCCCACCACTGGGGGAAGATTCCTTATAGGGGCATGCATTGTCATACTACATAAGATGTAAAACAACTTTTACCCTCTACGCATAGGATACCAGTGCATGGAAATCAACGCCATCAACTTACGAAGCTATACGAAAAATGGTGCAAATGGCTCTGAGCACTATGGAAGTTAACTTCTGAGGTCATCTGTCCCCTAGAACTTAGAACTACCTAAATATAACTAACCTAAGAACATCACGCACATCCATGCCCGAGGCAGGATTCGAACCTGCGACCGTAGCGGTCCCGCGGTTCCAGACTGTAGCTCCTAGAACCGCTCGGTTACTCTGGCCGGCGAAACTATACGATCACTACTCTTTGAATCATTTCGTTGTATAATGTTTTCCTACGTTTTAGTTTTGCTTTGTACTGTTTTGTTATCGCCGGCCGGAGTGGCCGTGCGGTTCTAGGCACTACATTCTGGAACCGAACGACCGCTACGGTCGCCGGTTCGAATCCAGCCTCGGGCATGGATATGTGTGATGTCCTTAGGTTAGTTAGGTTTAATTAGTTCTAAGTTCTAGACGACTGCTGACCTCAGAAGTTAAGTCGCATAGTGCTCAGAGCCATTTGAACGATTTGTTTTGTTATCTGTCGATATGAGGGTGATTGTAGATCACAGCCGTAACCGGCAAATCTATGTGTATATCAGTGATTATCTTCCGGAAAAAAATAATAAAGAAGAGATTTTACAATATTCATAATATTCCAAAGCGAAAAATAAGGTAATCCTAATAACTACAAAGGATGTCTGGCCTCATTACTGGCTGCTCAACGAACTGGTGAATGAAAAACATGTAGGTGCTATTTTCCTAGTTTCATCCATCGGCGTATACAAAATGAAACTACACTGACGGAAAAAATCTCAAAACCCAAAAATAATCAATGTAGAATAGTGAAATTTCGGGACTACATTTCTCTAGGTCACATATTTAAGTGCACAACATTTGCAAGAACAGAGATTAATGTAATTGCTATATAAGGCATTGCAAATGTTAAATTTTTGTGTTTTAATAACTAGTGTAACTACCAGAATGTTGAATGCCATCATGCAAACGTTCATGCATTGGGTAGTACAGGGCCAGATGTCAGTTTGTGGGATGGATTCGCAGGTCTTTTGCATCTGATCGGTCAATACAGGGACGGTCACCAATGTTTGTGGACGCCACTGGAGTTGTCACCTGATGATGTCTCATATATGCTCTATTGGAGAGAGATCTGGTGATTGAGCAGGCCAAGGCAACATGTCGACACTCATGCTGGTTTCAACTGCTGTGTGTGGGCGATCGTTATTTCATTGGGAAACAATCCGTAGAATGTTGTTCATGAATGGCAGCACAACAGGTCGAATCACCAGACTTACGTTCAATTTTGTAGTCAGGGTGCCTGGTGTAACCACTACAGTGCTTCTCCTGTCATACAAAATCGCACCCCAGACCATAACTCCAGATGTAGGTCCAGAGTGTTTAGCAGGCAGACAGGATGATTTCAGGCCCTCAGCTAGCCTCCTTCTCACCAATACTCGACTATCCCTGGCAGAACCAGCTTTCTTCAGAAAATATAACAGACCTCCACCTAGCCCTCCAATGAGCTCTCGCTTGACACCACTGAAGTCGCAGACGGTGATAGTTTGAGGTCAGTGAAATGCACGCTATGGAGAGTCTGGGTGGGAGCTACCCTTGAAGTAATCGATATGGAATCGTTCGTTGTATCACTGTGGTGCCAATTGGTGCTCAGATTGCTGCTGTAGATGCAGTACGATGTGCCAGAGCCATATGTAGAACAAGATGGCCTTCCCTCTCTGCAGTGTCATGTGGCCATGCGGAGCCTGGTCTCCCTACGACTGTTACGAACGTACATTCTCCACCGCTGCCAGCAGTCGTGTATATTGGCTACATTCCTACCAAGTCTTATTGCAGTATCGTAGAAGGAACACTCAGCGTCTCGCAGCCCTATTAAACGACTTCGTTCGAAGTCAGTGAGGTGCTGATATGGAGTCTTTGTTGCTTTAAGGAAGGCATTCTTCATTAACATCAACTCACCACGTCGAGCCGGCCGGAGTAGCCGAGCGGTTCTAGGCGCTACAGTTTGGAACCGCGCGACCGCTACGGTCGCAGGTTCGAATCCCGCCTCGGGCATGGATGTTTGTGATGTCCTTAGGTTAGTTAGGTTTAAGTAGTTCTAAGTTCTAGGGGACTGATGACCTCAGCAGTTAAGTCCCATAGTGCTCAGAGCCATTTGAACCAATCACCACGTCGAATCTCAAAGATAACTAATGCTCCCGACCGTTACTGCGTATATTTAAAGGAACCTGATTTTCACGCTTATAATGGTGCTACTTGAGTCACTCTTATGTGACTGTCATGAAATCTGAATAGACATGACTACCAACTTTCGTTTATGTCGCACGGACCCTCCTTGGTGTTGCGAACTTTTTTAGCGTCAGTGTATAAATGCAAAATACCATTATTGCGTACACTGAGGCGAAGTATTATAACTAGACACGCTGACCAAATCTGCTCGTGGTGTCTCAAATGATGGTGGAGGATAAAAATACGAGCGGGAGTCGCGTCACAACCGGTGCACATGTCCAGGCGCAGCTGACGAGTAAGCGGAACACTCGAGCAGCACAGCCGTTCACTCTAGAGCTGGGCAGTCCGCATCTCAATTGATTCAAACAGACAGATCCTTCTAAAGAGTTGGCGATGAGTGATTCGAAAAAAATGAGTGGTAGCTCATCCACTTTCGAAATCTATCTCTGGTGGCAGTAATGAGTGGAAAGAAAGTTTTGCAGTAGACTGTTGCAACAGCATCCCACGGTACATCATTAAGACAACGTTTCCCAAGCTACAAGAAGTGTCTAATAGACCATGTGCACATATGGATTTGCATATATTACTAATACACGAACTATTTCTCAGGTACGAAAACAAGAGAAAACGAAGAAAGATCAGTTTTTTACCAGTTAATTGGCTTTGGGGGCATTCTCGTTCAGACATCTCAAAGTAATGCCAATTATGACGATACGAAAGTAAGGCAGCGCAATACCCAGTTCTTGAAGAGAAAAAAATTACGTTCAACCTCGCCAGGAATTGAACCCAAGTGCATTCGGTTAGCAATCCGTCATGCTGACCATGCTGGTACCAAGCTGGACGAAATATCATTTCTTCTAAACGATACATTAAGGCAGAAAAAACCCTTATTGGCTCATGTGTCCCTTCTTGATTTGAAAAAAAATCTCAGATTTCAGAACCTCAATATAAGATTACATACTTTGTAGTGAGTTTTTACTTCTTATCATTTGACTTAGCATCACAGTCAGAATATGTTGCCAGCGATCATATAAGCTAGGGACTTCAGCCAGCGCAGGATCAGAGCATATCACAGAGTGACCCAGGCACCATTCCCTTCTCAAAGGCTCAGTGCTCACTACCACTCTCACCAATCAGAGCATAATCCATCTCCCCTGCTCATTGCACCCCACCAAACTTATAGGTCGGAACACAAGGTGGCTCACTAGCTCACTGCTCCCCACCACTCTTAGAGATTGGAGTGCAATGTGGCACACTGCTCCCCACCAATCTCGTGAATGACATCTCACAGAACAGATCACATGGCGATTTGAGGTATCTCTCTGATCTCTCCACTCTTGGCACCGTGATACAGCTTGGAGCTAGCTTTCTTGACTTAGTGCTTCCCTGTCTGAGCTCAGACCTTCACAAAAATAACGTTATGTAAATTACATAATTATTTTTACTTGTATGATAGTGCAAGTGCACAGGTTGTCTCAGGGGGTTCAAATGGCTCTAAGCACTATGGGACTTAACATCCGAGGTCATCAGTCCCCTAGACTTAGAACTACTTAAACCTAACTAACCTAAGGACAGCACACACACCCATGCCCGAGGCAGGATTCGAACGTGCGACCGCAGCAGCAGCGCGGTTCCAGACTGAATCGCCAAGAACCGCTCGGCCACAGCGGCCGGCTGTCTCAGGGGGAATGGGCAATATTCGGGTATATGACAGAAATAATCATCTGAAGCAAAAAACTACTTATGGACATAAGAACACATTTCAGTTTACTTTTGCACATTTTTCAGGAATACCTCGAAATCAGTGGCCTTCAGTGTAAACGGGTTGCAGTACAAAATTAAACTACATTAAATTTCTCTATAAAAATATCTTATTCATTTTTTCCCCAGGACTTATAGTTTGCGTGAAGACAACAAGCGAATACTGAAAATCTCGTGCGACGTGCATGCGCTGAAGTGTAGGTAGCTTTTGTAAGTCAATTTGAGGTACTTTTGCAACTTCAGGGACCGCACATCTGATGTCAAATTATTCGCCTCGCCTTCGTCTGCACTACTGTGGTATATTGTGAACAATAACAATGTACCGAATAATAAGGAAAGTAAATAAGAATGTATATCAAAAATGTTGTCTCTCGAAAAGTTGATTTTTGCTTCAAATGATCGTTTCTGTCATATACACACATAAAAAAAGTTTTTCATCACCCCAGTTCCCAGAACTCCTGAAGATAGACGTTGACTGTGGATATTGTGCGTCCGACACAGCCCCTTTAACTGTTCAGAGATGTCACAAAACCCGGCCAAAGATGTTAACAACCATGCGTGAGCAGCGCCTATTAGACGGAGGGGGTCAGACAGCCGATCGGTTCCATCATTCCACCTGCAAGGAGGTACACGGTTCGTGTTGTCCGTAGTTCAAACAGGCCTAGACGGTCAATACCGCGGTTCAATCGCGTCCGCATTGTTACTTTGTGCCAGGAAGGGCTCTCAACAAGGGAAGAGTCCAGGTGTCTCGGAGTGAACCAAAGCGATGTTTTTCGGACATAGAGGAGATACAGAGAGACAGAAACTGTCCATGACATGCCTCGCTCAGGCCCCCCAAGAGCTACTACTACAGTGGATGACCGCCACCTACGGATTATGGCTCGGGGGATCCCTAACAGCAACGCCACCATGTTGACTAATGTTTTTCGTGCAGCCACAAGACGTCGTGTTACGGCTCAAACTGTGCTCAATAGGCTGCATGATGCGCAACTTCACTCCCGACGTCCATGGCGAGATCCATCTTTGCAACCACGACACCAAGCAGCGCGGTACAGGTGGGACCAAGAACATGCCCAATGGATCGCTCAGGATTCGCATCACGTTCTCTTCACCGATGAGTATCGCATATGCTTTCAACCTGACAATGGTCGGAGACGTGTTTGGAGGCAACCCGGTCAGGCTGAACGCCTTAGACACACTGTTCAGCGAGTGCAGCAAGGTGGAAGTTCCCTGGTGTTTTGGGGTGGCATTATGTGGGACCAACGCACGCCGCTGGTGGTCATGGAATTCGCCGTAACGGCTACCCGATACGTGAACGCCATTCTCCGACCGATAGTGCAACCTTACCGGCAGCATACTGACGAGGCATTCGTCATCATGGACGACAATTCGCGCCCCCCTCGTGCACATCTTGTGTATGACTTCCTTCAGGATAACAAAATCGCTCGACTAGAGTGGCCAGCATGTACTCCAGACATGAACGCTATCGAACATGACTGGGATAGATTAAAAAGGGCTGTTTATGGACGACGTGACCCACCAACCACTTTGAGGGATCTATGCCGAATCGCAGTTGAGGAGTGGGACAATCTAGACCAAACAGTGCCTTGATGAACTTGTGGATAGTATGCCACGTCGAATACAAGCATGCATCAATGCAAGAGGACTTGCTACTGGGTATTAGAGGTACCGGTGTGTGCAACAGTGTGGACCACCACCTCTGAAGGTCTCGCTGTATGGTATTACAACATGAGAGGTGTGGTTTTCATAACCTATATGTTTATGTTGATCTCTAATCCAATATTCTGTACAGCCTCCGGAACTCTCGGAACCAAGGTGATGCAAAACTTTTTTTGATTTGTGTATCTGAATATTGACTATTCATCCTGGGACACTCTGTACATTATATTTAATTTTTTATTTATTTATTTAACCTGAATGGATGAGTGCCTAGAGAACCTCTCTTACAGCATGCCAGAGTTTCATATGTAATTACAAAACTTACTAAAAACACAGTTACTTAAAAAATCATATTTTTAATATGATATCTCTTCTTCTCTATGCATGTATTAGGCATTTTCCTGTTACGTCCTCTTGGTTGAATTTGTTGATTATACTCGGTCTTCCTAAATATCTTCTGCCTACTGGGTAATAACCATAATTAATTTTGGTAATCTGTCGTCTTCCATTCTTGTAACATAGCCCTTTCAGTTGCTTCCGTATTCTTCCATCTGCCCATTTAACCTTTTCATTCTCAGTTCATTTCTGATGTCTGCCCGCATTCTCCCGTCAGACAGAATGTACCCACCTACTCTTCTTAGCAATTAGATCTCCAATGCTTGTACTCATCGTTAATTTTTTTGTTACAGACCACGACTCACTTCCACTGGCACTTCCACTGGCACGCACATCATTTTGTAGAAATCAGTTAGAGTTTCCTTTATTGCTTTCGTTCTGATGTTTCTGTTGATTGTTCCATTAAGGTAATTTAGTCTTGCTATCTATTTTTTAGTGTCCACTTCTGTCATGAATGAAACAGTATTTCCAATGAAGTTGAACAAGTTTACTGTTCCTGTTTTATGATCATTTATTATTTTGCTGGCTCCCGAAAGCCATAAATTCTGTTTTCTCTGAAAATACTAACAAATTGTATGTCTTAGCTGTTGTGGATAAAAAATGAACAGCTGTTCGCAGTGTGTTCTCGCTATCAGCAGTCACAATCTGATATTCAGCAAATAGAATAGTTCCTTTGGTTGAAGTATAAAATTTAATTGTTTTACCACTTTCCTAAGCATATCGTCAATATAAATATCAAAAATAATCACAGATAAACTGCATGCTTCTCTTACACTCGAAAATTTGGCTTGATCTTCGATTTTCCATTTCCTGCAATCGCGATTTCTGTTCCTTGTTGCACGCTTTCTGCTACCATTATTGCATAGAAAAATGTTTCTCTTTTGTTCATCATCTCCCACAGCTTTTCCTCATTTATTGAAACCTTCACATAGTCTACGAATGGTAACTGTGTCTTCCTACTGAACTACGTGTTTCTCAAACAGTTATATAACAACAGAGGTATTCTCTGTGCTTGATCTACCTTTCTTAAAACTCATTTGCTCTTATAGCAGAATATTTCCAATAATTACTGCTAGTCTCGCTGTTATTATTATAGATCATACTAACACGCCATGTTTAGCAGAGAGATGCCGTTATAATTTTTGCAATTACTCTTGTCTACTATTTTTTAAATAGGTGGTACGTTAATTTCCAGTCCTCTGAAATTTTCTTATTTTTCCAACATTTGTTGATATAGTTGAAAAATGATATCAGTTGTCTCTTACTCATAGTCGCGCAAATCATTAAGTCCAGATTTTTATTTACTTTGTTTTATCGGAATGCTTTCTAGTAACGAAATCAAATAAAACTAAAAATGATTTGAAAGGGGATTTGAATTCGTCCAGTGATATTTAGAATAATAGTACTGACAAAGAACTAATAGAAATCATACTAGCTCTACTACTGCTAAAAACAATAACAACAGTGACGACAGTAGCGATAGTAAAGGGTATTTGGAGAATGAGTAGTATCCGCTAGGGCACTTAGTAGTAAAGGGGTAAAGGGTGTGTGCAGAACAGACGGAGAGATTTGTGTTGGTTTAATAAATATGTCACTATCAATGTTTTGATGATGATTATGTTATTTGGTTCTCTAATTTACTGAGGGAATTCGTTCCAGAGTCGGGCTCCTGATACTGAGAAGAACTTGTAGAAGATAACTGAGTAGTGGTGCTTCACAGACAGGATTTTGCGCTGATGGGAACAAATATTTCTGCTGTGTTGTCCAGGCAAGAGCTTCAACGTCTAGGAAGCAGAAGTTATTATGACCAGCAGTGGGTCAGCTTGATCATTTGGACTGCGACTCCGTCATGTACAGGAAATGCTGATCTAAAGGATTTTTCGACGTCATTGTCAGCTCAAGATAGAATTTTTCGCCAGTACCGCCATTTACCTCCGTAAAATAATCAGACGTCTAAATTTTGTTTACGGTTCAATGGCGGTTATCGCTAAAGTCAAGTACTGTTTTAGTTCCTCGGTTGGGACGATGGGATCAGCTGCAGCCTATACTTCCCTAGATGACACAAGTTTTACCATAGAACATCTGATATTTATGTCGTACATTAATGTACTGGCGTGCCTTATTTGTGGTTTCTCTCAGATTAATTGACTTTGTTTGTTTTCTGCTTGTAATTAATTTTATTTTGAAGGGCAGGAAATCGTTTCTAAGTCTGATGTTCAGTGTCTGTGAGATCTACGAACTGATTTAGCATTCTCGTTAGCGAAGGTGTAGGTTTTCCCTTTAGATTTCCGGTCTTTGGGGCAGCATATTTATTGTGTGATCGAGTTGGTTTTGTAGCAAATCTATAGAGTTTGTCTTTCATGTCCAGGTATGGAATAGAAGTCGTCTCCGAAATTATCAGCTGTGCCTCCACTGCTAGTTCAGGTACATTGCTCTTCATATTGTCTCTGTATGTAGTCAGTTACTGTTCATCCCTTGGATATTTGAGAAAGTACGTCATGAATATGATGTTGTGAGCTGATATTCCGGGTATGAATCACTTTGCTTGTGAATTTTGTGCCAAATACATGTATGAGACTGTGACTATAGGTTGCATTACGGGTAGGTGAAAGCTTAAATAGTGTTACATTTGAAGAAGAAAGTACACACTTGAAATTCACAGTGAAGGGGCAGAATATTTACGTTAGTGTTACTAGCATTATTTGTATTCCTCTACTTGGAATTGAATTTTGAAAGGTCAGTTCTGAAACGGCCTATCCCGCCTACTTTCGGAGGTCTGTAGTGGACGCAGCACGGTCAGTAATAAGTCACAGCGTTTGTACGCCGCTACTCCACCTCCTCAGTTCTGTGGTATCTTAGGGCAGTGGAGTCTATATTTACGGAACTAGAGAGCATGCTTGACTTGAGCCAGGTGTGAGGATCGTTAGAAGCAAGACATGGATGCTGATGTTTTGAAATACATGGCAGAGTTCGCCGAAATGAGTTGAAAGTGATGGCCAACTATGTTCTACAGCAACAATACAGACACACTGGAGAAATAGTGGTTTCATGAGTAGACATGTTATTTAGAGTTCATTTAAACTGGTTTTTTCCTCAGCATTGAAATCCTCGCATATTGTCGGACTTAACTTCGCTAGTTTCTTCATCACTATGTCTATTTCAGACCTCTCTGTATAAGATACAAAATTCACGATTGTGGGTCTAGGTTTTGTAGGTAAAACGTCCTACATCCTACTCTATAACTTCTGATTGTAAAATGCGTTGCATGTACATTTGTTCTCACTTTAAGCTTTTAGTATTTAAGAAGTCTATGTCAATACTAAATATTTTAATTGTTACAGCGTACTTTTCAGTGCTGCACAACTGTATGTCAACCACATCGCCTACGCCTAGAGGAATTACGAATGATGTACGATACCATTTTAGCAAAATAGAAAAAACGGGAAAATGCCGTTACTCTCAGCAGATAATTTCCATGCCTTCTTCCTGACTCATCATCAAACCTGAGGAGAAACAACTGAAGTCGAAGCATCTTGCAGAACCCCTGGAACCGATCAAATCGCCATCGATCGATGCAGAAATTCGAGAAATCATTTCTCGTGAACCCTCCATACTGACAGTGTGATTCCACCTCGGGTGAAGGTATCCTCCCTCAGAGATAAACTGAGTCTCAAGCTGTATGCAACCCATCAGTGTCGTCAGGTTCTGGACGAAGTCTTGATTTATTTTCTTTTGCGATGCCCCCATCCCCAAGACACAGAATTAAAAATTTTATATGTATATTTGCTTTGTCAAATTATAGTCTAACAAGTAGTAAAACGTTGACAAACACTCTAATGCCCAATTTTTATCATGAGTTATTTTATAAAATTAAATATTGTTTGGCCACAAAAAACGCAGTTTACCTTACTTCTGATGAGTGGACGAGTGTAAATAACATTAGTTTCTATGCACTCACTGCACATTTCATAGACCAGAAGAGTGAACTAAAGTCATACCTTTTAGAGTTTTCACAATTCGAAGAAAGGCACACTGCGAAAAAAATCTCAAACTGGATAAAGTCTGTTATCGCCAAAAAGAATATAGATTTTAAAATCACTGCCCTAATAATACACAATGCGTCAGATACGAAGTTACCTGCAGTGCTTCTGAAAATTCCACATATTTCATACTTTGCACATTTCTTAAACCTCACTGTGCAACACACAGTTCAAAGCCCATACAGGAAACCGCTGATGGGGTCAAAAGGTTTGTTATGTTTTTCGAGAAGAGATATTTTGCTTTAAGAAAACTTGCTGAAAGGCAAGAAAGTTTAGTAAAAGACCGGCTGAAACTGAAGCGAGACGTCCCCAGCAGATGGAACTCTACTTACGAAAGTTGCTAAGATTTACTTGAAACAAAGATCCAATAATTTGTTGCATGGATATCGTAGGTGGAGAATCAGTCGTCTTAAACATAAAAGATACAGACTGAGAGATAATGCAACAGGCTTTACAAGTTTTGAAAGTTTTCGATGAGGTAACCAAAGAGGTGCCCTCAGAGAAAACACTCTCACTCTTCAAAAAGAAAATCTTATCAAGATTAATGGAACAGCAACTAAACTCCTTAAAGGCAAAAATAAACAATATCCTCAAGAGGTAGATTCATTGGCTCATAATTTACTTAAACTGTTATCAGGGGTGTGTGGGGTTATCTTTAGGAACGAAATGATTAGTCAGGCAACGTTACTGGACCCCCGATTCAAATGGCAAGGATTATCAGACGACAAAACATTTCAGGACCGTTATATGAAGGTTACTGCAGAAATGAAAGCGTTGGTTGTTCAACAAGAACGAACATAGCCCAGTTACCACCGTGACGCGTGAGACTTCTTCAGTCAGGGAGAAGTTCGATGCAACTATTAGTCCGGTCCAAGCAAGTCACGACCCGGAAAGTGCGGTAATTATTGAACTTGACAAATATTTAGCTGGGGGATATTTGCCTATAAACAGCGATCCCTTAAATTGGTGGGAACAAGAAAATTGCTATACGCATAGCTGTATCAATTGATTCTAAAGGTATTAAGTATCACAGCAACCTCAGTGCTCTGTGAACGAACATTTTCAAAAGACGACAAATAACAATGAGAAGAGAAACAGACTCACATCGATTAAAATGGGTCAAGTTTTATTTATAGATCACAATATTGATTAATTTTTCATTTTTGTGTGCATATATAGTAATACTGACTGTAAATGACGGCTGCAGATATACTCTAGTTACAGTTAGGTTATAATTTTTGTGTTGTGCCTTTTTACAATAAAATATCAAAACATCAGAGGTCGCCATTTCTTTCATGAAACACATGGATTTCACTTAAGTCCTTCAGCTGTGTACGTTACCCAGCCTGCCTGATATCACTGTCAGAATACAGGTAGTAACGATAAAAGTCTCTTGTATAGCTATTAAATACAAATTTGCCAGGGGCTTATACTCTGAGCGTATGTTTCTGTGTGTGCTGTTCAGAGCGGGAGACGCCACGCAGCAGTGCCACTCACAGATAAAAGCCCTCACTTATGAACAACCTATATCGCCTCAGGAGGCTATAATATTGGCGCCGTTGAGCATCGGCGAGTGGTAAGGACACCTAATACTGCTCCCGTGGGTTGCTACCCGAGAGTGCGCGCCAAATATCGCCCCAGCATATCAGGAAACAGAGACAATCAGGACCATACACCAACAAATACGATGACAGTTCATAAGACAGGAGTAAAAGCTTAAGTTCGATGCACGGCTGACTGACATAAGGAAATAGAAATTTAATATAAGCAAATACTGGACACTAACATAAGGTCATTCGTTAGTACTTCTAGGATATCAAAAGACGATTGGGTGAAACCTACGAGTTATACAGAAAAAGTACATATAGCAGTGGATAGAATATCTTTTCAAGTTTTTAACTCACATTAAAGGTGCCGGGCATGCACTTAACCACTAGACTACCAAGCTCGAGAAAGATAATACAACGGATTCATCCAATTAATTGGGAAAGCAAGTTATGAAAGGCGTTTCACACTGTAATGTAACTGTACTACTCGACTCTTCAAACTTAATTGTTAATTTATATTCATTAGTACACTACGTTCATTTCGCTGGAAACTTGATAAGAAACGGAAAAATTCTGTCAAATTTACAACAGCTTTAGAATGAAATTCTTTTGATGAAAATACACTAAACAGAAATATTAACAGAAAATATTACTGACTTTCATGCCCTGGCCCAAGTACATACTTCTTGTATAATTTACGTAAGAAATCTGTAAAATATGATTTTTTAATCAGTTTATATAAATTTCGTAAATTATATGAAGAAATGTGCGCCTATTTGAGGAAATAATTAAATAAACGTTGTATACAAATTGCACAAGAGAGTTAATACTTAATTTCCTACTCATAATCAAATAAGAATTTAATTCTTAGAAGTAACTTACTATAAAACAAAAAATCTTGTAAATCTGAAAAAAGTGTACTACGCCAATGGTTCAATTGTATCACTTTTCTTTTAGCGGCAATGTTGTCAAGATTCGTAGATACAGCAGGTCGTGGTCATTCCCAGTTAGCATGTTTTAAGAGTAAGACGACTGATATTGTCAACAAGTATATTGATTTGTACTCTTAATTTTACGAATAAAATTAAGCTTGAAGTAATTGAAGCAGGATATGATGTCTAATAATGTCCTTATAAATCCAGCCAAAACAAGGGAATAGCAGAATCGAATATGTGGAAAACAGACGTTTGTATAATGAACATCTGCAACAACGACTATTCGAGTGGAACAAAATATCAGTTAAGTTTTTTGTAGTTTATACTTCCTAATTCTTACTCGAATGTAGTTAACTGCATTAATATTCGTTGCATAAGATTATAATGGCCAGAAGTGATTTTGCATTTTGTTAGTATTTCGAGAATAAGGAAGCTGAGATGCCTTGTTTTAAGAGTCCTGCACAGATTTTGACAATTTTTTCCAATACTTTCGAATTACTATTTAAAAATGCAATGAGGCATGTGGGTGACTGGGAATTCGTTGCAGAGTAAAATCAAGTTTTGCACTGGGTCTATTCAATCTATACCAACGTCAGTAAAACGATACACTAAAACATATTCAAGAGAATGAACACTTTACTTTCCTCGTTAGTAATGTCACTAAAAAGTGAAATGATATGGGATAATCACGTGAAATCAGTATTAGGTGAATTTAGCTTTCCAACAAAGTGCAAATTACATTGAATATTTAAAGGAAGGCTTGTACAAGACGCTAGTTTGTCTTCTTATAAAGTAGTGTTGAGGTTTGTTTGTCCTCACCAAGTAGCCATGACAACAGATATCGAACGAATTGGAAGACACGTTGCCAGGATCGTTAGCGGTGGATGTAGCACATACAGTGGTGTGCAAAGTGAGACATATCGCACTATGTTTCACTAACAAGTAACATAGCTCTATGTAACTTGGACCCTACATAGGAAGAACCGCTACAGTGTAGTACGGTACGTATCTGCAAGAAATATGCAATGAGAGGAGCAGAAATGACACATTTATTCAAAGATAGTAATACCGTTGAAGTCACCGTCGTTTAGATGGTCGACTGGACATAACAAAAGGCGGGGCATGGTTTTCAATGGAGCGTGTGATCACCCTGCATGGCAATGCATGCTTTGCAACGTGCTCCAACGCTGACCTCAAGTTCCGTAAGGTGTGCTTGTGGTAGGGTGTCTCAATCCTCCATCAGTGCTGTTAACTGCTGGATGGTTGTTGGTGCATGTGGTCGTGCAGAAATACGTTTCCCCAACTCATACCACATGTATTCAATGGATTTAAGCCGGGGTCACGGGCAGACCAGATCATTTCTCGAATATCCTCTCGTTCCAAGAGCTCCTTCACCTGCACAGTTCGGTAAGGCCAATGCAGTATTATACCTCCTCACACCAGAACACTTAGACCACCAAAATAACAATGTTCGATAATGTTCCTGGGTGCATTACATGTTACCACCTTCCACTATAAGAGGATATGTCCTGCATTCTCGATCATGATCGTTTTGGTGGTCCAAGTGTTACAGTGCGGACAGGCATAATGTTACTCAAGGGTATAAAACGTTCAAGTAATTTACGGGAACGTAGCTGGATGACTTTTTCTACAACCACCGATATTTCGACAATAGCACACCTTGCCATTTTCAAGACAAAACTGCAGCAAGTAAGCGCTGTGCAAGGGGATTTAATACCTCGGTTTTCAGAGTAATTCCACAAAAGTAACATACACACACACACACACAAACAAACAAACAAACATCTATACGCTCTAAACATTAGCAACATCACAAACCAGAGATGACAGATGTCAGACATTATCGATAGTGAAATTAGCAATCAAGGGGTGTAGTTGCATCCAATCTGGTCCTCTGTTTTCTGACAAGTGAGAGAGTAGGATTCGATGCAGAATTTAAGCAAAAATCACCATCTCTCTTTATAAGGTTACTTGCAAATTTAATTTCAACAGCTTTCTTGATAACAGTACACGAATAACTAGAAGTGCATGGCAATGGCAGAATCTCCGTGTCGTTATATTCCACTGGATGACTGGTGCCAAAACGATTTTCTGTAATAGCGGATTTGCTCGGTTGTTGTAAGCGTGTGTGCCGCTTATGCTCAGTACACCGTTCGTCCACAGTCCTGATAGTCTGACCAATATGACATGCCACAACTTCAAGGAACACGGTAGACACCCGCCTTACGCACACCAAGATCGTCCTTTTCAAAATGTAAAAGGATCCTGACCTTAGATGGCAGTCGAAAAACACACTTCTCACCATATTTCCGGAAAATACGACCATCCTTGCTCTAAATGCTCCCTATGTTATTCGATTGCGCAACACACGTCGAAACAGTCTTTCACTATAAGCATTCTGACGACCAGTGACTTCGAGATGGACTAATGAAGCTGACAAAATCTCACTGTCCGAAATGACATGGGCTGTGTGAACTAAGGTATAAAGTACCCCTTCACGTTCAGCCGAATGGTTACAGCTGTCAGCCTACAAAGGTCAGTGTGAGTAGACTTCTTATAAACGACATGTCCCAAAGTTCCTCTTGACCAACACGTTAAGGAAAAACGAATATTCGGGGGATCGTATTCAGGTGTTATATCCCCCAGGGGTCTCACACTTCATTTGTGAGTTCGTGTGTGGCGCGCATGGGGCTCTGCGCTACTGCAGCCCATTCTTCCTTTCCAGGCTGCATTTCCTTCACCATGCGCCTGTCTCCCCATCCTCTCTCCTTCCCCACTGCTCCTTCGTACCCTTCTCTCAGTGTGCTGTTTTATGTCAACTATGGCTATCCATCGGGTTCCCGGTTTTTCTTGTAGTTTTGTTCCTCTTGTCTGTTCTCTTTCATCCTTTTCAGCGTTTTGCCGCCCCACCCCCTCCCCATGAGGTTTGACCTCCTCTTGTAATTTCCTGTCTTTAGTGTGAGCCATTTTGGGAAGAACTCCCTCCCTAGCGTCTATGGTGTGGATTTCTCTCCCCATCTCCCTGTTCCCCATCCTTTCCCACAGTAGCCCCCCCCCCCCTCTACCCCGCTAGGTCACTAGCATGTGTAGGTAGTCTGTATGGTCGGGCTGTTATGTACCCATTTGGCTGTGCCTCCTGACAACACAGAATCACACTACTGATACCTGAGCTCTTGCCTCCTCATGTTTGCCAAGGAGTGGCTGCTTCTCCCCTTGGAGTGTCAGAATTCCTGGCAATAAGTGGCCCTTGCTATGACTAGGTGGCACCTAGGGAGAGAGCCCCTGATTGGAGTGAGAGATATCAGGGGGATACTTGGTGCATGAAGCAGCAAAAATCTAGCCATTCTCAAACTGTCGTCTCTTTGAATGGTAATGGTTCATTGAATGCTGCTTACTATAATCCTGCAGCCTTCCTTCCTCTGGCTACACCCAGGGAGGAGGGTCAAGCTCGCTGTCTTGGAATTAAACAATTTCTCCGCAACCTGGTCTGTACCAGGATGGATGGGCACACATTCACCGCCACAAACCCGTTGTTTTTTGTGGAGAGGACAAGTTTGTCGACGTGGAGTCTCTCAGTAAGATACGGTTGGGCTCCCTGTTGATAAAAGATTGTTCTGCTGCTCTTTGTGCTTGTGATCGTCTTGGTGATTTCCTGGTGTCACCAGTCTCTGAGTGTGGTCAAGGGAGTGATTTTTCATAGGGATCTCATCCTGAAAACTGATGATGAATTTCACGCTAGTCTGGAGCGACACAGTATTCATTTCATTTCACGTGTGCAGAAGGGTCGTAAAGACAGCTGCACCTATACTGGCGCCTTTATTCTGGTTTTTGAGGGAGATGCCATCCCAGAAAAGGTCAAGGTTAAGTGTTAAAGACGTGACGTGAAGCCGTATGTCCCGTCATCTATTAGGTGCTTTCAGTGCTTGTGTTTTGCGCATATGTCTTCCTACTGAATGGCGGACCTTCTGTGTGGTGACTGTGGACACCCACTCCATGATGGAGCCCCTCTGTTCCACCAGCTGTGTGTGTGAATTGTCGTGACCGCCACTCTCCATACTCAGCAGATTACCCAGCTTAAAAGAGAAAAATGAAGATGCAATGGCACAAGTCCATCTTATGCTAAGACTCGTCAAAAATATAATCCACTCCATCCTGTGTCAATTTCTTCCACTTTTTACTCTGTTACATCCTTTTCCCCTCCTACTCCTTCCTAACCCCAGCCCAGTCCCCCTCTCCCCTTCCCCCTGCATTTCCCACGCCCTCCCCTCTGAGTGTCACTTCCATTCCATGACAGAAGATGTGCGATGTGCCCCACGCCCTTTGGCGACCACCGGTGACCCCCCCCCCCCTCTAGGACCCACACCACAGCGTCTCTTAGGCTATAAGCACCATCTGTGCACACTAATATCGCCCTATCTCTTTCCGTTCCGGATCTTGCAGAAGCCTGTCCTTTTCAACATCCGAAATAGATGATGAGGAAACATAAGTCCGAGGACAAGGCCCCTCCAGTGCTCCTAAAGGTGCTATTTCCCACCTCTGAACATGAGTCTGACATTTTATCTATTAATGTCAGCCCATCCTCGTCGGTGACGGAGACTGAGCTGGTAACCTAATCTCTCCTCAGCTTTTTTATGTCTAACGTGGACGGTCGCCCCACTATAATCTCGTGGAATTGCAACAGATATTACTGTCACCTACTGGAAATACAACTACTTGTTTCCTCTTCTTTATGTTCTGTCTTCCTCTTCAAAACACATAGTTCCATTATGACCACTCTCCAATGTTCCATGGTTATTGGGTGTTCTGTCAGAACCATGCCATCCCCGGGATAACATCTGGAGGGGTGTCACTTTGGTTTGCACTTATGTCATCAGTTAGTGGATCCCCATCATAGCAGCCTGGAAGCAAAAGTACAAGTATAAATGATCCAAGAAATCACCATTTTCAATGACTACCACCTTCCAGGTAGGCCAATTCCTTATGTTGACCTTCCTACCTCAATACGACAACTCCTGCCCCATATCTCCTCCTTAGAGACTTCAATGCACACCACGCCCTGTAAAGGACTGCCACTTCTATGGGTAGGGGTGTTCTGATTGACCAACTTATGACAGAATTGATTTTTGTCGCCACAAGGACTGTTATTCTACACCCTTCAATGCCACTCATGGCGCCTTTTCTCATGTAGATGTCACACTCTCGTCCCCTGTTATTGTAACGTCCCTACATTGGTCGCCCCATGATGATCTTTGAGACAGTGACCACCTTCCGGTGATTCTATCATTCCCCTGTCGCCGCCTGGCAGCCAGGCCCCCACGCTGTGCATTTCACAGAGACAATTGTCCTTTATATACGCATCTACTGTGCACTTCGACACCTCTCCCTCGGATTCCATTGATGCGGTCGTGCAAGGCGTCTTAGCCACTATTTTTTATGGCGCTAGCCACGCTACCCTTCTATCCACAGGCCTCCCTCGTCGCTGGCCAGTACTGTGGAGGACCAAGACCGTAGCAGTCGCTAGGCTGATGGGCACCTAAACGATTTAAACGAGAGCGTTCACGACCAGCCTTACTGCTTTTGAGCGTCTCCATGCTAAGGCTCACTACTTTGTTAATCAGAGTAAAAAGGAATGCTAGGACATGTGCCTCTTCATCGCAGGTTTGCTCCAAGCTCCACAGCATTTTGGGCCACCAGTGACATTCAACTATCCAGGCCTCATCCTACAGGGTGCTGTGTGAACTGATCCATTGGACTTAGAAGAACATTTTGTGACACACTTTGTGACAGTATTGGTGTCCTCTCTCTATCCTGCTGTATTTCTCCAGCAGAAACGAGGGGTTGAAGAAACCCCCCCTCTGTTTCAACCCCAACCAAGTTGCATTCTATAATGAACCCTTCACTGAATGGGAATTCTTGCAGACTCTTAGCTCTTCACATGACATGGCTCCAGGCCAGGATTCCATCGACAACAAGACGATCCAACACTTGGATGTTACCAAGAGGCTACATCGGCACAGAGTCTTGAATCGCATTTGGCTCAAGTGGCCTTCTCCCCGCAATGGCGAGACAGCATAGTTATCCCCATCCTTAAGCCTAGGATGAACCCATCGTCTCTCGACAGCTACTGACCGATTAGGCTGACTAACGTACTTTTCACACTGTTTGAGAGGATGGTTAGCTTCCGATTATGTTGGGTACTGGAATCTCAGGGTCTTTTGTCCCCATATCAGTGTTTCTTCACAACCAACCATTTACTCAGTTTGGAAGCAGCACTCCGACAGGCTTTTACAAACTACCAACACCTTTAGCTGCCTTTTTGACCTACATCAGGCATACGACACGGCTTGGCGCCGTCACATTTTCGTTACCACCATGACTAGGGCTTTCGTGCCCCCTTCCGATTTTTATCCGCAAGGTTTTATTCCACCGGCTATCCCAGGTTCAAGCTGGCGCTTCACTCAGCAGCCCTCGATCTTTCTCATCACCATCCATGGGTTTGCAACCTCCGTTGGGCCTCTTGTTACCCCAGCGTTTTAAGTCGACGAGTGGTGCAGCTCCCACTTGGTAGCATCTGCTGAAAGCCAGTTCCAAGGCGCCATCTGATGGGCCTCTGCGTGAGCCCTTCCCCATGGTTTCCAGTTTTCTCCCTCCAAAATGTGGGTTATGCATTTTTGTCGTAGACCTACAGTACTCCCCGATCCAGAACTTTACTTAGGCGACGAGTGTCTACATGTTGTAACGCAGTCCCGTTTTTCAGGCCTTCTTCTTGGTAAAAGGCTGATGTGGTTGCTTCACATTCGCCACCTAAACTACCTGTATGCAGAAGCTTAATGTTCTCCTCTTCTTGGTCCACACGTCTTGGGATGCAGACCATGCTACTGTTCTCCATCTTTATTGCGCTGTTGTTTTGTCCAGACTAGATTATGGTTTTCAGATTTATGGCGTGGCAGCTCCTTCCACTCTCCTGTTCATCATTATGGGGTGCATCTGACAATTGGTGCCTTTCGCAGAGGTGGGAATTCCCACTTTACAAATAAGATGGAGCGAACTCCTGGTTTCTTATGCACTCGCCATTCGACGATTCTCTGACCACCCCGTGTAACCTGTCCTCTATGTAAACAAGGTATGTGCTGCTCAGTTGTCTTTCCCTGCATCAAACTTCATATGAGTTTCCCAGGGAATGAACTGGCTGTAGCCGGCTGGAGTGGCCGTGCGGTTCTAGGCGCTACAGTCTGGAGCCGAGCGACCGCTACGGTCGCACGATCGAATCCTACCTCGGGCATGGATGTGTGTGATGTCCTTCGGTTAGTTAGGTTTAATTAGTTCTAAGTTCTAGGTGACTGATAACCTCAGAAGTTAAGTCGCATAGTGCTCAGAGCTATTTGAACCAAGTTTTTGAAATGGCTGCCCATTTGGCTAGAGAAGTAGATACTACCCCCCTGCCCCCAATACCTAAAATAAAACCAGGTGCAGATATGCGATTTCACATCAAATCTCCCTTTGTACAAAAGTGGAATGACATCTGATGTGCTACTGCTCTCAGTAGTAGACATTACACAACCAAGGAGACTACTGCAGTTTGACACTCTTCCTTCAACTCCTCTCGGAAGGAGTCCACTGTCTTATGCCGTCCACGCATCAGTCATACTAGGCTTATCCATTATTTTCTCTTGCATAACGAGCAACCACCACAATGTTGTTATGGAGCCAGACTAACGGTATCCCATATGTTGTCACAATGTCTCCTTCTTTTGGCCCTTCGTGCTAAGTATAGGCTTCCAGATGTCTTGTCTTTAATATTAGCAGGCGATACATGGATGGTGGAAATGGTCCTCAGTTTCCTTCATGAAAGTGATTTTTATTTCCAGTTGTAAGGTTTTGCTTTCCTCCTCGAGCAGGAATAGGGTGGTTGTGGATGGGATCTCTCTTCCTGTTTTCTGGGTGTGGGACCTATAACCACTCCACCATACAAAGACTGCTCTTTTATCTCCCTGTTTTTCATGTTTTTAGATTTGGTCTACCATTTTATCTCTTCTACAGTGTGTGTTTTTAAGTTCCTCGCTTTATAGTTTGATCCCCACTGACTGTATCAACCCGTTTTTAACGGATGCCTCTCTCTCTTACGCACGTAACTTTTGAATCGCGCAACTGGTGAACACGCTGTATAGTCCCATAACGCACCTCATTCAATCAATCAATCGGTCAATCAGTTGTTCTAAAACGTCGTTAAAATTCTCACTGTCATGACACCACACAACAAAAATATGGTTTACATATCTAAAAAAACACGCAGGTTTCAAAGCCGACAACTCCAAGGCAGGTCCTTCGAAATCTTCCATAAACAAATTGGCAGTAATCTGTGTCAACAGAATAACAGAACACATTGCTACTCTGTTGCGCCATATAGTAGACTGAGCACCACATAAAGAACTCGGCGGACTTAATACGTCGATTAGAGGGAATGCGTTTGAATGCTTCTGATATTCTAGTACGTTTTGATGTGGTCTCTCCCTTCACTTTTGTTCCCTTGTCAGAGCAGTTACATTTGACCGAGGTTAGATTTTGCGCTGAATTGCTGAATCTATTTCGACATGTGTTGACATTCAGTTACTTTTTATTCAGCGAGCGGTACTGCGAGCAGATGGACGGAGTTGTGATGGGGAGCCCGTTATCAGTTCTTATTGCCAGTTTGTTTATGGAAGATTTCGAGGAACCTCCCTTGGAGCCGTCGGCCTTCAAACCTGCGTGTTGTTTCAGGTATGTTGACGATACTTTTGTTGTTTTGCCTCATAGTAGTGAGAATCTGAACAACTTTTTAGAATCCAGTGAATTGAATCTACCCAAATATCCGTTTCACAATGGAGATGGAAAAGGATGGCTGTCTTCCCTTCCTTAATGTAGTGGTCAGGAGGAAGTAGGCTGTTACGTTGGAACATGCCGTTTATTGGAAGCCTAATCACAGTGACATCTGTATGCAGGCTGATCGTCACCATCCGGCTCAGCTGAAGGGGTAATTCGTACCTTAGATCACAGGGCCCATGTCATCTTGGATCCTGAGAGCCTCTCAACTGAGTTAGGCAATCTCGAAGTCACCTTTCGTCAAAATGTATATAGTGAAAGACAGATTAGACATGAATTGCGCTATCAACCAACTGTGCACCGGTGGAGTGATGATAATACCAAGATGGCTCCAAAATCTACGGCCTTTTCCCTTACGGAAGGAGCTGTTAGAGTAGGATTGGTCTTATTTTGCTAAGTGGGAAACGGCCTTTCCGCAGTGGATAGACCGGTTCCCGTCAGAGCACCGAAGTTAAGTGCTGTCGGGCGTGGCTGGCACTTGGATGCGTGATCACCCGGGCCACCATGCGCTGTTGCTATTTTTTGGGGTGCACTCAGCCTCGTAATGCCAACTGAGGAGCTACTCGACCGAGTAGTAGCGGCTCCGGTCAAAGAAAACCATCTTGACGACCGGGAGAGCGGTGTGCTGGCCACGTGCCCCTCCTATCCACATCCTCAGCTGAGGATGACACGGCGCTCGGATGGTCCCGATGGGCCACGTGTGGCCTGGAGACGGAATGCTGCTGCTTTTATTTTGCGAAAATATGAAGTGTGTTTTTCAACCACCATCTAAGATCAGGGTCCTTTTAGGTTCCGTATCGGACGATCTTGGTTTGCGTAAGGTGGGTGTCTGTCGTATTCCTTGCAGTTGTGACATGTCATAAACTGGCCAGGTTATCAGGACTGCAGAGGAATGGTGTACTGGGCATAAGTAGTGCATATTTTTACAACATCCGAGCAAATCCTCCACTACAGAACATTATCTTGGCACTGATCATCCTATGGGATATAGCAACATGGAGACTCTGGCATGTACTTGGGATAGTGTTATTAAAGAAGCTGTTGAAATTAAATTGGCAAATCACATTAATATAGATGATGGTTTCGTTTAAATTCTGCATCGAATCCTGCTTTCGCACTTGTCACTGAACACAGGGACAATGCTCATGTAACTTCATCCTTTGATCATTAATTTCACTGTTGACAAATTCTGATGTTGGTCATCTGTGGTTTGTGATGGCGCTAGTGTTTACAGTGTGTGTGTGTGTGTGTGTGTGTGTGTGTGTGTGTTTTATCTTTGCGGATTTTCTCTGAAAACTGAGTTTATAAATTCGCTTGCACAGTGCTTACTTACTGCAACAACCTAGGGGTCTCACAACTCCTGTGTGACTACATGTCTGAATACCACGAAGACACAACCTTTGCAGCACTACTACCCTCTCCATGCTGCAAGCTTATGCTTCCAGTATCCCTTTCCCACTCTACCTTTCCATCAGATGTTATTTCTGCTGTAGATCCCGCTTGAACATGGTGCATAATTTAGGACCTAGGTTTCCAATTTCACTTCCAGCATTATCTATACCGTTTTGTATTAAATACATGATCCTCATTGTTACGTTTGAGCTGCCACCACATTTCCAAATTTTTCAGAGGAGTGGATCGTGCAGGGAAGGTCACCCAATGTGGTGTCTGTTCATTTTTGTGCCTTTGCACCTTAGGACCCTTTCTTTCCAATAAAGTAGTATGCCCGAAACCCAGAAAGGCAGTGATCCCATCGTGTGGGATTCGTCAAGCACCTGCATGGTAGTAACCCCGAGACCATACAGGGATTGCACTGTTGGTGCCTGAGCAGATACCTCCCTGTTGACGCCAAGGAGTATTTGTTCATCGTGACTGAGGCACAGGGAGTCACAGCAACAGATTACTAGCCCGGTAGCCATTGTGGAAGTTGGGTGGCGCCGATGGGGAGAGCCCACATGTGGAATGGGAGGCACAATGGCAGATGACTTGCATATGAAGTGGATGTAACTTTCTCCTACTGGTGGTCACTTGGCCTCAGGAGTCTCTTCCAAAGGGAAGTACTCGTTCAGTGCAGAGAGATACTATTTCAGAATGTTTCCTACCCTGGCTACACCATGGGAGGAATGTTGAGCTAAGCAACAAAAAGAAAAATACTACCCACAGTGTCCTGGTTTGTACAAGGACCGATTGGGATTCTTTTTTTGGTCACAAAGCCTTTATTCTTTCTAGAGACTGTATAGGAAAAGTTTGGGGAAGTTGTAGCCAACACCAAATTGAAGAGGGGTCATTTTTTACTCAAACAGCATCCCTGTCCAACCACAGGTGTTGCTTGTTTGTGACAAGCTGGGTAATATTTCGGTGAATGTCACTCCCCATAATAGTCTAAACATGGTTCAAGGAATTATTTTCCATCGTGACCTCCTCCAGCAGTCTGATGATGAACTACACACCAACTTGGAGCGACAAGGTGTACACTTTATCTGTCATATCAATAGGGGGCAAAGGACAATAGGTTTGCTATCAGGACCTCCATCTTGGCCTCTGAGGTCTATTAGTTGCCTGAAAAGGTGAGGGTGATGCTGTACCAATGTGACATGAAACGGTATATCCCCCCTCCCCCTCCAACGGTGCTTCAAATATGTGAAATTCAGGCACATGTCTTTGCATTGCAACACCAGCCCAGTCTGCAGGGACTGAGGACGACTGCTGTTGTATGTAAATGTTCCAACCATTGTTCCTTGTGCTCCACCCTCCATCGCCACCCCCCCCCCCCCTCCATCTCCATCAATCATGGAGAGCACCATTATCCCTTCTCAGCAGACTGCACTGCCTCTCAGATAAAAAGTACAAGAATGTAAGACTCTGAAACGACTGACATACCAAAAGGCCAAGAAAAAATATAAGCATCTACATCCTGCACACATGAAAATGTCATATGCTATAGCTCTGACGACGTCGCTCTCTCTGCCAATGGTATTACCCTCCGTTATGCATCCTACAGCAAGCTCTCGGGGCAGCCCTGTCCTGCTGCTTCCCCCACACCCACATTGGGAACGGCAGCTACCCAGTTACTGGAGACCCTGATCCCCATGTCCTGGCCAGAGAAACGTCACCCTCATACCGCTTCTCGATAACATCCCCCCCCAAGGTTTCTTCTGGTCTGTAAATGGATAACAGCTTCTGGCTCAAGGAGCTACAGACTGCTGGTCGTAGGGCTTCACGATCTTCTTCAGTCCCTGAAACTAATTCAGGGAAGTCCTCCCAGTCATCCAAACACCTTAAATAATCGAAAGACAAACAGAAATCTTCCAAGATGAATGAAATTCCGGTGGCCACACGCCACTGGATCCAACATTTTGTGTTTCTGTAGATGTGGCAGTGATCATGGTGGCCCAAGTCTCCAGATCGCACCACACAACATGTCTCTGAACCTATGTGTCTTGATACAATACCCTGTGAACGAGTGGCAGTCGGTGACCCTGTGACATAACCTGCTCCTTTGGTCCCTTCACACCCTCACAGTATACTGATAGCACGATTCTATAGTGGAACTGCAGTGGTTTTTTCCAGTACCTGGCGGAGCTACAACATCTCTGAAACTCCTTACCTGCTTTTCCATTACCTATGAAGCAACTTGGTTTCCAGCAATATGGCTACCAGGCATGTTGATTATGATATGGTATCAGCGGAGTTTGCTAGAATATTCTGGACTCTGTATATGCTTGACACAATTTTGGAGATTGTGGCTGTTCAGTTAAGAGCATTTCAGGACTTACAACCTGTAATGTTTATCTCCCTCTCAGTGGTGGAGTATTGTCTGCATTGGTTTCTCAGCTCCCCCCACCTTTCGTAATCTTGGGTGACTTCAACGCCCATAACTCTTTGTAGGGTGGAACGGGGTGGAACTACGATCAACGGCTGCACCAAAGACATCGAAAACTTATTGGCTGATCTCAACCTCTGTCTCTCGAATACTAGTGCCTCCACACACTTCAGTGTGGCAGATGGGACTTACTCGGTCATTAATCATTCTGTTTGCAGCCCTGGTTTTCTCCCATCCATCAGCTAGAGGCTGAACCATAATCTATGTGGAAGCGACCGCTTCCCAATCTTCCTTTCTCTCCCTTGGCGTCATTTCACTGGACGTCCACATAGATGGGCTGTACATATTGCTGACTGGAATTCTTTTACCTCCAATGTCGTTCTGTGCTTCCCACTAAACGGTGGCAAAGACAAGGCTGTTCAGAATGCAACAGCAGAAATTCTATTGGCAGTTGACTTAGCCCCCTTAATCTTTGGGATGCCCCCAATGGAAGGCAGTGCATTGGTGGCCCTTGGAAATCGACGAAGCCATTAGAGATCGTAGGTATGCCCTCCGGCATCCTTCAGTGGAGCACCTCATTGCCTTTAAATGGCTCTGTGCACAGGTCTGTCACTTAATAAAAAAATGGAAGCAAGAATGCTGGGAACAGTATGTTTCAACTATTGTACCTCGTACACCTCCTTCGGATGTCTGGGCAAAGATCAGACACCTACATGAATACCAGTCCTCTGCGGGTGTAGGTATTTCTTTGAATGGTGCTGCTTTTTGCTGACCCAGAAGCTGCAGCTGAACATTTTACTCTGCAATATGCACGAATCTCTGTGTCTGAGAACTGTCATCCTGCCTTTCGTGTCCCTAAACAATGAAATGAGTGACTGCACTTATCTTTTACTATACACCACCTCAAGCCCCATAATGCTCCATTCAGTGAGTGGGAATTCTTTAGTGCCCTAGACGTTTGCCCAGGTACAGCCCCAAGACCAGACTGCATCCACAACCAAATGCTTAAACACCTATCGGTAGATTGTCAGTCATACTTCCTTACTGTCTCCAACTATATCTGGAGCGAGGATGAGCTCCCATCTCAATGGCGGGAGAGCAACATGGTCCCAGTACTGAAACTGGGTAAGCATCCTCTAGAGATGGGCAGCTATCGCCCAATTAAGCTAACCAATGTTCTTTGTAAGTTGATTGAGTGCATGGTGAGCTAGCAGCTGTGTTGGCTCCTTGACTCTTGAGGTCTTGTGGTTCTGTTTCAAGGCGGTTTTAGCCAAGGTAGTTCCACTAGTGATAATTTGTTTTACCTGAATTCCGACATCCAGACAACTTTTGACTAACATCAATATCTTATTTCTGTCTTCTTCGACCTACTAAAGTCTTATGACATCACATGGCGACACCACGTTCTTGCTATCTGACATGAGTGGGGTCTCCGTATTCCACTTCCGATTTTTGTGCAGAATTCTTGACGCATTATACACTCCAAGTTCGATTTGGTGCTTTCAGCAGTACCCCCAATATCCAAGAGAATGGGATTCCACAGCGCTCTGTATTAAGTATCCCTCTCTGTTCAGTGACCATCAATGGTCTAGGAGCAGCTGTGGGGTATTCAATGTCGCCCTCTTGAAGGTCAAAGATTTTTGATTTTACTATTACTCCTTTTGTGTGGGTGTTGTTGAACACCTAGTGTAGGGCGCTATTAACAAGGCACATCATGCCCCCTCACTCCCAGCTTTCAGTTTTCCGTCACCAAGACTCATGTTATGCACTACTGCCACCATCACACCGTTTACCCACAGTTAGAACTTTACCTCGACGACCAATTACTCAATGTGGTGGAGACTTGTCACTTTCTGGGACTGGTCTTTGATGTCCATCTGATGTCGCTTCCTGATCTTCACCAGCTTAAGCAGAGGTGCTGGCTACACCTAAATACACTTCACTGCCTCAGTGACACCAGCTGGGGTGCAGACTGCACTACCCTTCTGCAGCTTTACAAAGCCCTGATCCTGTCCCATCTTGATTATGAGAGTCTGGTGTAAGGTCTGGTATCGCCCTCAGCATTGTGGTCACTGGATCTGATACACCACTGCAGGGTCTGACTTGCAACAGCAGCCGTTTTAACTAATCCTGTGAACAGCCTACTCATGGAGACTGGGATCCCTCCACTACAGATCAGGTGCCAACAACAGCTACTTAATTATGCTATATATATTTGCAGCTCCACTAAGCATCCACGCCACCATGTCCCTTTTCCTTGTAAGGAGGTCTATCTCAGTTTATCTTTTGGATCGAAAGATTCAGCTGACCCCATGGTGTTCTGCCACCTGTTCCTGGACATCCTTGATGCATTTCCAGGTTCAGAAGTGATTTGTACTTATGGCTCTAGGTCGACAGACAAACTGGTTTTACATACATACATGCAAGGCGCAGTGAACTACGCTCCTTGCCAAATGGATGCAGTGTCTTCACTGCTGAATTGGTGGTCATCTAACGAGCCATTAGCAATGTTCGTTCTTGTACTGCCAAGATGCTTCTAATCTGGAGCGACTGCCTGAGCAGCCTCCAGGCTGTAGATCGATGCTACCCTCATCACCCATTGGTTATGACTACCCATGATCTTGTCTTTGATCTCTATCAAGCTGGACAGCTGGTCGTCTTTATTTGGACCCCTGAATATGTTGGGATCGTGGGGAATGAATATGCTGACCGATTGGAAATGTTGGCTACTAGGATGCTGATTCTGGAAATGAGGGTCCCAGAATTCGACTTTCAGTCAATTTTACGTCATATATTGTTGAAAGTCTGGAACTTGGAATGGTTCAGCCTGAACTCTCCAAACAAACTGAAGGTAATAAAGGAGACCACAGCCACGTGGAAGTCTTCATTTCGCCCTGCTCACTGGGAATCCACTGTCCTTTGTCAGCTACGCAGAGGCCACAGTTGGCTGATCCACAGCCACATTCTGCACCTCGAGAACCTACCTTACTGCTGATGTGGTTCCCACCTGACAGTGGCCCACGTCCTACTAAACTGCCAAAATTTGGCTGCCTTGCGGCGATATCTTAAATTTCCTGACAAAGCGACTGACCTGATTTTACGTTTCGCCTGTCAAGGTGGTTTCTGCTCGTCTCTGTGAGGTGGGGCACTTTGACCTCATTGACTGCCTGCGGGGATGGAGGCGCACCCCTCACTTGCTCTGGTTCAGGGTCCCATGGCGGGCCATGCTGTTGGTCTAATCTGTGTATGTTGTTTCCTTGAGCTAATGGACGGTGAGGTAGTGTTGGTGGCTTGCAGAGCGTGTCTCTCCCAACTATTTTCATGCTATGGGGACCTCCAGCTGCATTCTATCAGAGTGGCTCACCCACCTGACCCTCTCTACCCTCTGCTACTTCTCCTTGATTTTATCTCTATCTTATTGTATCTTGCTTACATCCAAGCTTCCCAGTATTTGACTTTTCTACCCTTCTTGCTAGGATTATTTCTGGTTCGATACTGTTATGTCAATGGGCACTTGTTACGACTTCTGCAGTTCTTGTTATGGCCGTTAGCTACTTGTTACGGCTTCTGCAGTACTTGTTATGGCCGTTTGCTACTTGTTACGATTTCTGCAGTACTTGTTAGCAGCAGACACAGTGGCTGCGCCAAAGACTGAGACACCGTGGAGTTTTACAATTATTTATTGAGCTTTCTTTACAATTTCTCCCTCATCGTCGCTGCCCAGCCCTGTGGATCCTTCCGCCTGGCTGCTGCTGTGTAGATTCTCCGACAATGTGCGTAACGTGCGCCACCAGTGCTCCGCTATACTCAGGATGCCCTGTGGTCGAGATGAACTCGTCGCCGCTCGGCGCCCCCTGTACGGGCACGCCCACGGAGTCGCGTCGCCGTGAGGTCAGCTGCCGATACCTGCTACACCGGCGGCTGGGAAGCCGTCAGTCGCGATGTTCGCGAGGTCCCGTCATGGATGGACCACACGCCGTGGCTCTTGGTTGCCATGAAGTCTGGGCGTCAGTCCCCGGCGGCGCCTGTGACCAAGACCGCGCTGCGGCCAGTCCTTCTGGAAGTTCTCGCCATTAGTCAGCCATGGTGCCGACCGAAGTCGGGCCGACCTCCAGAGCTGAAGTTGACATCTGGCGGCGAACGGATGACTCCTGCGAGCTGGAACAGACTTCCGGAATCGTCACCTACGAAGATTGAACATTTGGACACGGACTACATCCGTCCTCAGATCTGAACTGCTTCCTAATGGCTTCTGTCCGTTGCTGCCTGCGCTCCGCTATTTATATCTGGAAGGAGGACGTTTTCTACCCTCGGTGGCAGCTTCTTGTTATTACTCCCGCAGTATATTGCAGCATAACTTAGCGTGCTGGCCTCACTTCACTTACTCAGCACTCTCCAGGCTTCACTCGGCGCTCGGTCTGCTTGCGTCCTTGCGTCAGCCGGTTGGTAGACTGCAACTGTCAGCAAGGCTATCTATGCCGCGCCTACTTCGCAATACCGCGATCGCCGGTTGCCTCTGTTTTGCCATTCTCCACTGCGTGAAGCAAGCTTAATACATGTGGCTGCAACAATACATACAGAATGAAGGGACTGATGACCTTGCAGTTTGATCCCTAACTCCAACCAGCAAAGAACCAGTTTGCTGCAATATTGCCTTAAAAATGGCAGGGTGTGCTCCTGTCGAAATGACGGCGGTTATCGATGACGCCAACCGGCAGCATTCCCATAAGTTATTTGAACATGCATAATGTTGTATGCATGTGAATACTGACCTACAAATCTCTGAACGCGGTACACTCCCCGGTCATCGTTATTGTTGCACTGTACTCTTTCCCAATGTGCGTCTTTTCAAGAGTGCAATCCATCGTGATTTAATTTTTGGCTGTTGACGACGCGCGACCTCACTGGACATTGCAGGTGGAGGAGCTCTTGGAACGAGAGTATATTCCACGAATAGACTGGCCTGCCCACTCCCGGAATTAAATCCCATCGAGAACGCATGGGATGCTCTGTGGAGACGTACTGCAGCAAGCCCACGTGCACCAACGATCATCCAACGGTCGTTAACCGCAATGGCGGTGGAATGGAACGTCCTACCGCAAGAGCTCCTTACCAATATTGTGGCTAGCATTGGAGCACGTTGCACAGCATGCATTCCCATTCGTGCTGATCACAGGCCGTATTAGTAACCATGTCCTGCATTTTGTAATTTTCAGGAGACCATTATAAATCACGGTGACTTCAGTGTAATTGTTGTCTTTGAATAAAAATGTCATTTCTGCTCGTCTCATTGTGTATTTGCTTCAGTTACCTTCTGCAGTATACTTAAGCTGTTCTTTCTATGTATAATCCTAGTTTCATGGAGGTATGTTACTCGGCAGTGGTACATCAGGTAAAATTTACTTTCATCCTTAAGTTTTGCACAACTGTGTACAAAATTGTGACTGAAATGTTCAGGGAATAGCTGGAAGAAAGACGACATATTTCTCGCGAAACCCTGTTGGATGAATATAGAGAACCTGATTTATAAGAAGATTGTGCCACCATTGTGCTGCTACCACCGTATATTTCATGTAGGGATCGTGAAATGGAGATAAGAGAGTTGAACGTGAGCGCAGGGCCATACAAATGGTCATTTTTCCTTCCCTATGTACAGGAATGAAGTTGTATAGGCAATACATAATATTGATGCAATACTCTTTCTGCCATGCACGATACAGTAGCTTGTGGAATATACATGTGAATACAGATGTAGATATGTAAGTCAAAGCTGTCGGTTAAGCAGCACTGTTCGAAGAATCGCGACATTAACGTAACCGAGCGGTAGTGTTACAATGGAAAGCTGGGCGGTGGTGGCTGACCTGGATTTAACCTGATTTTTCTGGACAGTGGAGTCCTGCAGATCCCAGCGAGAGCATTAAAGCTATTCTCCACAGCACACGCCTTACACAGAAGGGTTATGTACTGCCATACACACGAGTTACCTCGTACGAAGCTCTGTGCACTTGGTGATGTGTAGTAGCTAAGCGGAATTTGGATCCGTTTTTACTGAGCTAGCTTGCGGGACTGTTCGCATTTTACAGCTTCCCAGGAAGCACGCAGATTATTTTCAGTCCTCCTTTTTTTAATAAAGTTTATGACAGGCTGGTGTGTGGCCATCTGCAGCATCGCATCTGCCCGCTGCTTATTCGCCAGAGCGCCCTCAGCTGCGGCCTTATAGCCGCTAATTCCGCTCGGCGATATTGTCCCCTCTTCCCCTACACCGCCTTCATCCAGCAACGCTTCGTTTCGTTACTGTGCAGCCATAACTCAGTGTTTTCATCTATTAAACGTGGCCTCTTGTAAACGGATCCGTTGAGATGTCGACGCACTATTTACAAGTTGCAGTCATAAAATGTTAATTATCGCTAGAAAAAATGAAGAAGTGTATTTTTTATTTTATTTTATTTTATATGTCTAAAGTAGTGGGCCACACTGAAATCCTTGCCCGACGATCTAGTAGCACGCCGCTAGACGAGCCAAAACAGATTTACAAGGCGGAGTATCGTACGGTAATTCCGTCGTATTACACTGCTTGAGAAAAACAGTGAAGCACCCAGAAGATGACGAGGAATATTCACGGCGTAAGAGCGTATATGACATTATTTTAAGTACTTGCAATATGGAGTCAAATTTACAAAGACCTTGGCAGTATGAGCCCACTTACCACGCTTATCAGTATGACGTTGCACTCCCTCTGACGTGGATGCAAGCATAGATTCACTTCTTAGAAGTACCATACAGCCCTTGTATCCTCTCCTAAGGCACGCTGGTCCACAACTGTTGCACCTGGTCCTCGGTATCCTGGATGCTGGCACTAGGGTGGAGTTGACGTCCAAGTTCGTTACACACGTATTCCATCAGGGACAGATCTACGGATCTCGATAACAATGGGAGTACCTCAGCGCTATGTAAACAGTTCATGATGACTTGTGCCATGTGTGGATGACCATTGTTCTGTTGAAAAATGGCAGCACAGTACTGTTACATGTGAGGCAACATGTGATAATGCAGGATGTCCATGTTCTACCATTGCGCTGTCAGAGTTTCGTTACTCACTACCAGCAGTGATATGAAGTCAAACCCAATGGATCCTCACACCATGACGCCATTAGGAACAGCGATGTGCGTCTCCAAAATACTTGACTAATTGAACCTGCTCCCAGGTCGCCTCCATACATGTTAACAATGGTCGCCTGGGGTGGTGTTGAACCGGGATGCATTGGTGAATACAATGACACGCCAGTCATCAGCAGTCCGTCCTCCCCAGTCACTTCATCATACGAAGCACAGTCGTTTGTGCTGTAGTATCAACACAGCCATTACGTGGGATGGTAATTCGCTAGTCTGGCTTTTGCTAGTTTGTGACCACTTATGCAGGGTGGCACAGAATATTGCGGGGAGTCCATTACCTGTTCTCCGCTGGCAGGCGCAGATGTGATGGGGTTACGATGTATTCGGTGCGATCCTCCCTTGTGGTGGTCAGACGTGATCGACCGGAAACTTGAGGACGAGGGTGCCTGCCTGCCCAGAGGTGTCCATACAGACCCACACTTGGCTGCTGTCACATCCGAATGACCCACAAATTTGAATATTACGCGATTCTACCATCTGGCGAAATGCACACCAGCAATGAGACTCCTTGCTGTCTCACACAAGTAGGCAGCATCTTTTTGTCCTTCATAGTGATCAACTAATGCACTCTGGTTGCCATCCTATCTATAACAAAGAACTACAACTCTTACTCAGTTATAATCCCGCAGATGGTGTGTACGACCGAGCGAGGTGACGCAGTGGTTAACACAATGGACTCGTATTCGGGAGGACGACGGTTCAAACCAGCGCCCGGCCATCCTGATTTAGGTTTTCTATGATTTCCCTAAATCGCTTCAGGTAAATTCCGGGATGGTTCCTATGAAAGGTCACGGCCGACTTCCTTCCCCATCCTTCTCTAATCCGATGGAACCGATGACCTCACTGTTTGGTCCCCTCCCCCGAATGAACCAACCAACAATGATGCGTACGAGTACGAAATTACATTGACATCTGACCACGTCATCTTGTTGCTCCTTTTTTTATCAGGCAGCGTAATTTCGAGGAAGGGGGAAAGGCGTTGGAAACAATACACGATTTATTACAAAACTAAACTCAAAATAGGTCAATGTGGCGGATATTTAACGTTTTTAACAAATATAGCTGCTAAATTAAGCCGGCCGCGGTGGTCTAGCGGTTCTAGGCGCGCAGTCTGGAACCGTCGGGCGCTAATGACCATAGCAGTTTTGCGCCCTGAAACCAAAACAAACAAAAAAAGTCTGGAACCGCGTGACTGCTACGGTCGCAGGTTCGACTTCTGCCTCGGGCATGGATGTGTGTAATGTCCTTAGGTTAGTTAGGTTTAAGCAGTTCTAAGTTCTAGGGGACTGATGACCACAGTAGTTAAGTCCCATAGTGCTCAGAGCCATTTGAACCATTTTTTTGCTAAATTAAGTTGCCGACAATGTTCATTTTGTAACTGTATCTATATACTTTTTCTACAGCACTGGACAGGCAATTCGAAGAAACTGCCACCGTTGTAAATCCTTTATGAAAAGCAGGACTGTTTTCGTAATTTCAGATTACATCATCAGTTGAAAATCTGAATAAAAAGAATGTAGAGACCGTAGACAATTGAACACAACGATCATATGACACAAACAGTTTCCAGAAGACCAAATACTCACATTAAGTGCTCAGGCCATTGTTACAGTCCGATCCGAACCCTTTCTTTAAAATTTGGGAAATTTCGCCAAAAATGATAGTCATGGATAAAATAACCGCATGAAACTGAAATCTATGAACAAATGGGGCGCGAGGAAAGATTGCAAAACACACCAGGAAGAGAGGAGTTAGGGGGAACAGAGTATAGAGGACTCTGCACCTCAGCTGAAGCCGCCACGGCGGACGGAACGCTTTGACTGCCATACAGGAACTGAATGGATATGAATAGAGCCAAGCGGTGCTTGCGCGGTACCTTAAATAACCTCCGATAAACTTTAAGGAAATGGTGGGGAACCGGGAGTACGAAAATAAAAGCAGAAAAAAACAGTAGCTGACAAGTGAATAACTTAGAGATATAAGGATAAATGCCTACAAGTTGATGTCAGTTGTTTATAAAAACAACATTTAGAGCTGGAATATTCTTGAAACTGTTACAATTTCTTTAATTTTTTTTTAAATTAAAAGGGGGAATAGCCCTAGTAAAGAGACGAAGGAAGACAAGGTAAGAGGAAGAGGGCTGATAAACCAGGCTATTCATTTAAGTACTCAAAGTTGGCTATAATGGCTTTCGGTCTGAACTCAGTTTGAGAGTTTAATGTTTGATTTCAAGAATTTCTTAACGTACGAAATATCTTCAGTTCTTCCATGCTATTAGGAACGTTATCCTTGCGTTTGATATGCAGAATTGTGAGACCAGATGTAAAACGAGAAAATGACTGACCCATTACGGATAAATACGAACTCAAACTAGAACTGGAACGCAAAACAGAAATATGTACCTTAAACCTAACTTCAGACGACCTTCCAGTTTGGCCTATATCCTCAGACTGGCAACCTCCATAGGTGATGCTGTAAACACCTGATGGCTTGCGGGTCTCTCGCTTCGTCCCCTCCCTGTGTTTAAACCTCAGCCCATTATTCTTGGGAATAAAATATTTTTGGACAATATCTTTTATAGCCAACTGTAGACTCACTCTATTTAAAACCCTTGCATAGTGCAGTATCCTATGATAAGAAATGTTCCTAGGAACCTTCTCCTGCAAAGGGAGTGATTTAGATGAAATATCCTAACGACCCTGGGTCGAAGAAATCGTAAGGATTTTTTCCTTTTTTTCGTTAAAATGCTCTTGTTAGGGAACCAAGCCATTTTGGCCAACTTGGATTACTTACACGAATAGCACAGGCCAACGAAATATTTTTTTGAAGAACTTTTTTTACTTTGATAGCTGATCTTTATAGGTTTTTATGAGGCACCCAAATCTAGCCTTAGTTTTTTTGTGTCATCCATAGGTTTCGAGCAGTATGCTTTTTACTATATAGTATAAAAATCCTATGCTATACAGTAAATGGGGAAATTAATGAAACGCTTTGTTAAAACATAAGCATGGTTTGTATTTACAGTAAGGTACTTAAAACAATGATCTGTGTTAATAGAGATACCACTCGTCAGCTGAAACTGGTTTGTATTTTCTTTCCCGTTTTTCTTTGAAGCTTCTTGTGTAACTTCTTGTATAATGAGTCGCTTGCTGAACTTCTCGGTGAAGTGACCAGCACTAGTCCCCCATCATGTTGGTGTTACAGCGGCCTTGGTAGCGTTTTTTCCATTACTTTAATGTCCTGGTGAAAACGTCATCTACATTCATTATATCTCCTTTTTAAATTATTTTAAATACATAAAAGCTATTAAATTCTTTAAAAAATTGCTTAATTTAATAAATTTATCCGTAAAATGCGAATAAATGGCAGGTGATACAGTTTTTTATGTATCATATTTTGATTTCCCACCCTAAAATACATAATAATAAGGAATTTCAGCAAAAAAGTTTTTCCGTTGTTGGCCTGTGTAGCCTGAATCATCCAGCCTCTCCCCCTTACCACTTTTAGACGTTTTATTTTTAATTTTGTTAAATTAAAGAAAGTAAAAAAATTGTAAAAGTTGTAAGAATTTTTCAATTCTAAATATTATTTTTATAAATGACCCACAACAGGTTGAGGCATTTATACTTATGTCCATATGTTATTTACTTGACAGTTGCTATTTTTTTAGTACGTTTATTTTCATACACCCTGTTCCCAACCATTTTCTTAAAGTTTACTGCAGATTATTCACACTATCGCGCATGTGCCGCTTTCTTTGGAGCCTATGTTTTGGTATTCATTAGTCCGTGTATGGCAGTCATAGCGTTAAGTCCGTCGCGGCGGCTTCATCTGAGGTGCTGACAACTCTATACTTCGTTTCCTTCTTCCCCTCCCCCCCTCACCCTGCGTTTGAAATATTTTCTCTAGTCCCATTTGTTCATAGGTTGCAGTTTCAGGAATCGTTATTTAATCCATTATTTGACTATCTTTTTTGTGAAATTTCCCAAATTTTAAAGGTAGGATTTGGACTAGGACTATAAAAGTGGCCTGAGCATGTAATGTAAGTATTTGGTCACCTGGACACTTTTTATCGCTTTCACATGATCTTTGTGTAAAATTGTTTATGGTCTCTTTCTTCTTTTTATTCAGATTTGCACCTGATGATATAATTTAGAATTACGAAACTAATCGTACCTTTAATAAGGGATTTACAGCAGTTGCAGAGGTTGTTATTCAACACTCAAAAATTCGGCTGTAGATGCCCATCTGGTAAACTGTTATATTCGATGAGAATGTCAAGTACATGACATGTGTAGAAATTGATAAAATAGTAAGGAGATAACAGCCCCACAAATGGCTGTCCTTCATCAGAAAAACGGGTCCACGGAAGGTCTAATCTACTCTACCAAATGCAAGATGAAGCTTAACTTAGGTATGATTGAAATAGCTGATGATGAGCGATGACGTAAGATCTCCATTTAAGCAATATCCCTGGTGAACCATAATATCGGTATACTGTAGCTCATGACTGAACTAACTTAAACTTATTACTAAATAACTACTTTCACATTGTTTTCGGTGAAATCCATCATAGTCACTGGCTCTGATTGAGAGGGGAACCGCTACATCCCTCTCCATAGTGTGGCGTGTAACTTTCTATTACCAAGATATCTTAATTTCACTGGCTTCTGAATGCAGTCATGAATAATTGAATTAGAGGGACACCTACATAATAGCACTGACGTCGTATTTCCCGTTATAACAGCTGTGTTGTTTCGTATCGGTGTCATAAGATATGTAAGCGTTGTGGAATCTTGTTGGTCTATGACGACGCAAAAACCGACTGCAATTCACAGGGATGGTACAGAACTAAGTCCGAGGTGCGCACATCTCGGTCAGTAGTGACCTCACGTGCTCAGCTGGGTTGACCTCAAGTGACGACAGGGTAAACACATTTGCTGTCTTGCTGAAAACGCAGGGTGCCCCCAGAATAACTGTGGGCGTACTGCTTGGTTTATCCAGGGCGGTGTACTCTTTCTTCCGCCGGTAGTTATCTTTGAACCGCAGCATGGCGAGTGCTGGCAGTTGTGATTGTTTGGGGAACCATTGTGGAGTCCGTCGAGTTGGGGACTGTAGAATGGAGATGAGATGCGCACTCATGTTATGGATATTAAAGTCGATACAATACAGTTAGTTAACTGGAGAGTGACGAAAAGACATCACGAGCGATTTACACAGAATGTACCTAGCACTGAATTTTTAATAAAATGGTGGGGATAATCATTTTTAATGGAATTCGTATATGAAAAGGAGGATTATACTTTCAACAGTATGCATGCAAAAACTTGGAACCACGGTTGCTAATGCACGCTATTGTAATAATAACCCGCCAGAGGTGCTTCTTTATATTTTATTGACTACTGCCGGTAATGAGCAGTGGCTCATTCTCAAGCAGTATGTTATACGATCTTAAATCTTATTTTCTCAAATAGTTGAAAATAAATTCCAAAAATGTCCTGAAGATTCACTTGAACTGTTATTAGTCATATTATTGGTCATAAATAATACATATTGATGTTAATGACTTCAACTATTGTCGTATTGGCTAGGGAAGACTGTCATTTTTAGAAGAGAATACAGTCAGCAGAAGTGAAGTTTACTGCTAATTAAATAGTCCGATTCTCAGAAGGTAATTAAAATGTGATAAAAAGTTACTAGTAGGAAGCTAAAATGTAGCTTATTATGACATTAATATGTTCATCAGAGATGAAGTAGCGAATAAAAACAGAAAACAGGTCCATAACTAAAATTCGGTCAGATGAAAATGGTAACACGTTTTACGACGAAACTTTAGCTGATGAAACTGTGCCGGATAACAACGCAGCTGCACAAACAAGAGAGCATTCACGCAACAGGAAGCACATGATGTGCAGTTAATTAGGGGACGGGAACGAGCATGAAGCTGAACGGAAGCAATATGCATTTCCAGCGAACTAGCCATGACATCACACAGAGCTTCATTTTCGAATTCCAGAAAAAATAAGTGTCACTCTCAGTAAAGCACATTTTAGTAGCTGCACCTAGCATTGCTATGGGAAAAAAAACATTAGAAACAGTTGTCGTTTATCGTATTAGGATTGTGGATATGTTACTATGATATTTAGCGTGTGCTGAAATTACTTTTCTTAGTGTTGAAACACATAATGGCTGAAAATATGGAGCAATAAAGCGGTTTTGTTAGAAATAAAAGCTGATCAGTTTTTAAGCGTAAAGACACACTATAAATACGAGTCAAAAGATTCTAGATTTTTGGATAAGCGAGCGAGGACACATTGTACAGTGTCCTGCAGGTCAGAGCATCGTAGTATGCCAGATCCATGCTTACCGGAAAAGAAAACGATAGGAGCAAGGCAACAAAAAGAAGTAGGAATAAGCGAGGCCGGAAAAGTGATGGAAACGGTTATAGAAATGTTTTTAGATGCTTTACAAGGCTTAAGAAACATTCAAGAAATCATGTTTAATGAATTAAAACAAGAACTGAGAGATACGTATAGTGCGACATTCAACAAGAAGTATGGTAAATCTATAGAAATGGTCAAGCATATTATCCGAGAGAAAAATAAGAGAAATCCACATTCAGAAGTGCAAGCAACAACGAAGATAATGGAGCAGATTAAATTAAAAACATACATAAATTATATACAAAAATGCGAGGCGGTTTCAGAGTCGAAAGTAGAGGAAACACCAGAAAATGACATGAAGATCACCACCATAAAAACAGTGCATAACTGATTTGGAAACAATGTACAGCATTACGGAGGAGGGTATCAGATGTGGTGTGCAAATGTGTACAAAAGGAAGGAACTCAGCAGAATAATGTGGGTGTAGTAACGATATGTGGTCCACTAGTAAAGTTTAGAAGAAGTATTCTACTCAACAAAGTTAGCCGAGACAGTCAGTTACATCCGGTTGTATTCACAGGGAGCTTCAAGAGTATCATATACGATGCCTGGCCGAAAGCGTGAAAAATGTGTTTTATTGTCAAGTTATCAGAAGACGAAGCAGCCATTTGGAGAAACGACCGTGCACTCAAGCGAGCTTTGCTATTTGGATTGGAGTAAAAAATTTCACTAATGAATTCTTCTGCATTCTCAAGAATCATTTCGGAATAGTCTTTCTGGGAGCGTCTTCAGCCTCTCTTCCCCATTAACTAAACCTGCAGTTCCCTTAAAATTTTTTTCATTCATTAAGCTCCCCTGACCTGCTTCTTCCCCACGTGCAATTTATCGCATTGCTGGTAGCACCAGCTGCCCATCGTTTGGTTGCACATGTTCGTCATTAGTCATCTCCATACCTATACAGTTCGTCATAGATAAAGACGCTCCCTTCATTCTACTCTTTCTGCGTGTCCTCATCAGCCTACACTTTAGCCGAAACAAGATCTGACACTACCTTCCCAAGAGTTTAACCGCTCGTCAGTTATCAAAATATACGAGGATTTCTCAGAAAGTAATGCAGTACCTTCTTCTTCTCAGCCGAAAACAATGCTGCGAAAGCGAAACGGTACGTATATATTATCTGAAGTCTCCTGAGTGAGGCGCCTAGTTGTCGTCACTTCCGACAGATAGCGTAACTGCAGGATAGTTTCAAAATGGCGTCTGTTAGTGATGTACATTACAAGCAACGTGCCGTCATTGAATTTCTCACTGCAGAGAAATAAACTGTGGAGAATATTCACTAACGCTTCTGAAAAGTCTATGGAGCATCTGCTGTCGACGGAAGTACTGTTAGTCGCTGGGCACGGAGGTTGAGGTCATCAGAAGGCGGTTCGGCGGAGCTCCACAATTTGCAGTGGTCGAGGAGAGCATCCACTGCTGTCACACTTGACAGCCCTAACCTAGCCCCCTCGTTCTTCCACTTCTATAGGCCATTAGAGGATGTCATTCGTGGAAGACATTTTGAGAGCGATGAGGAGGTGATTCACACAGTGAAGCACTGGCTCCGCCATGGGGACAAGGGTTGGTACCGACAGGATATACATGCCCTTCTTTCGTGCTAGAGGAAGACCATAGAACGGAATGGAGATTACGAGGAGAAATGGGGCGTGTGGATAAAATACCATTCTTTTGTGTGTGTAATTCTCATTATGTTCGATAAAGAATTGTTGAAAAAAACATGCGGTGCATTACTTTCTGGGCAATACTCGTACACACAGATACCCCTCCAAAAGTTCCAATGTTGATTCAGCAACGCTGTGACACAACAGACTCAACAGAGAACACAACATAAAGCCACAAAATAAATTGCACACATAGACACACATTTTTTAAAAATCCAAAAGCAAGAAAAGCCTGACAAGAAAGATTGTATTAGTTGATGGAGGCCAGTCAAAAAAGTGTTTGATAAATTTGCACCATTTTCCCAACTGCAAGCTGGCGTGGTTCACCAAGATGATGTCCTGTTACAAATCAGACAAAGGAACTAATGGAATCACTGGCGTGGAACTGAATAAATCATATGCCACCGTAAAACTCCTTCAAATTAAGAATGCCAGCCCACATTCGATCCAGTGGATCAGTGCTTACCAAATCAAAAGTCGCTAATGGAGTCTGAACGCAGCATCTGTCAAGGTCGAAACATAACCGAGAGTCAGAACATCTGCGTTCGTTGATATCTGATGTTGGAGTCTTGAAAACTTTTCTTCCCTCCTCTATTGAGTGTTCCGCAAACAAAGCCCCACCGAAAGTTCCTCAGTCAATCAAAACACTTAATTAGGGGTTGGTCGAGGAGACTAGGTGAGACAGAGTCTTCGAATCCCTATCCAAAAAAATTAAGATATCCAACTCGAAGCTTTCACACAATAAAAAAGAGACAGAGACAAAGAGAGAGATAGAGATAGAGATAGATAGAGAGAGAGAGAGAGAAAGAGACATAGAGAGAGAGAAAGAATGCTGTTTAACAGCTGGCATGGCTCTACCCTGTTCCAGCATGCCTGTATTCAGGAACTTTGAAATTCCATTCTGCAGTTACTGTGACAAGCACAGGAGTTGTGTCGCTGGGCGTTGCAACTGACTTCATGGTGCACGTGGATGCCTTCTTCTAGTCTTGATAAACGGCTTTGGCAGGGCAAAGATTGCGTTACCCACTCCAAACCACTCAAAGGGTGACTGAGCCGGTGTCCCTACAAAGAACTTGCGAGCAACTGACGAACTCTGTGCCACTCTGTTGGGACAAGCCTATGCACAAACAATTCTCAAATTCTTAACTCACAAGTCTTCCTGCACACAAGAAGAAGGTATGTCTTGGGTGGGTACGCAACATGATGCGTCACAGACAAACCATTCGTAGTTTTAGTGGTGTCTGTCATTTGAAGCTTCCACCCCCACTGACCTGATAAACACAACAAATTAGACACCTATTGTGAAGCGACAGAGCAAGTAAGTAGTCCACGCAACTCCAAGCCATGTTATGGATCCCACCGAGTCGTGTTTTCTCCTGACGTGGGTGCCTTCCTCACTCCTTATTCGTGCCGGCAATAAAGGTTTAGCTACCAAGCGAAAGGTCATTAACTATTTTAACGATTAAAAAATTCTCATGCTTTTCCACTACCAGGCGGTGCGTCTAAATTATAATCAGATGTGGCAGATAATACCTATTACCCTTATGCAGCTATTTCTGTTGCTTCTTCAATTCCATATTCATTATATTTATCAGAGCGACAGAAATTGATATCAACGAAACAAATCAGCCAGCCTACGGGCGGGCCCATTTAAATTATCTTTAGAAAACGAAGTAGAGTAGAAACAACGTTTAGAAACAATTTTTGAGGAAGGATTGGCCATAAAGTGGATCTTACGAGCCTACCATACTATTTTCGAAACAGGTTGTCTAGTACCATTACATTATCGGCCAAACGCTGCACAGAATATCAACGCATATTGACGAAATTGGATTTGAGTTTGAACGCAGTTTTCCGAAATTCCTTCACCAGGGAAGACGAATGGAATATTCCAGAATTTGAAACACGAACAGCTGCTAGCATGAGTTTCTTAGAAGTAGATACCTTAGAGGTTGCGAAGCAACTCAAATCGCCTGATACGGGCAAGTCTTTAGGTCCAGATTGTATACCGATTAGGTTCCTTTCAGATTACGCTGATACAATAGCTCCCTACTTAGCAAAATGGTTCAAATGGCTCTGAGCACTATGGGACTCAACTGCTGTGGTTATCAGTCCCCTAGAACTTAGAACTACTTAAACCTAACTAACCTAAGGACACCACACACATCCATGCCCGAGGCAGGATTCGAACCTGCGACCGTAGCAGTCGCACGGTTCCGGACTGCGCGCCTAGAACCGCGAGACCACCGCGGCCGGCCCCCTACTTAGCAATCATATACAACCGCTCGCCCACCGATAGATCTTTACCTACAGATTGGAAAATTGCGCAGGTCGCACCAGTGGGTAAGAAGGGTAGTAGGAGTAATCCATTGAACTACAGACCTATATCATTGACGTCGGTTTGCAGTAGGGTTTTGGAGCATACACTGTATTCAAACATTATGAATCACCTCGAAGGGAACGATCGATTGATACGTAATCAGCATTGTTTCAGAAAACATCGTTCTTGTGCAACGCAGCTAGCTCTTTATTCGCACGAAGTAATGGCCGCTATCGACAGGGGATCTCAAGTTGATTCCGTATTTCTAGATTTCCGGAAAGCTTTTGACACCGTTCCTCACAAGCGACTTCTAATCAAGCTGCAGGCCTATGGGGTATCGTCTCAGTTGTACGACTGGATTCGTGATTTCCTGTCAGGAAGGTCGCAGTCCGTAGTAATAGACGGCAAATCATCGAGTAAAGCTGAAGTGATATCATGTGTTCCCCAGGGAAGCGTCCTGGGACCTCTGCTGTTCCTGATCTATATAAATGACCTGGCTGACAATCTGAGCAGTTCTCTTAGGTTGTTCGCAGATGATGCTGTAATTTACCGACTAGTAAGGTCATCCGAAGACCAGTATTAGCTCCAAAGCGATTTAGAAAAGATTGCTGTATGGCGTGTGGCAGGTGGCAGTTGACGCTAAATAACGAAAAGTGTGAGGTGATCCACATGAGTTCCAAAAGAAATCCGTTCGAATTGGATTACTCGATAAATAGTACAATTCTCAAGGCTGTCAATTCAACTAAGTACCTGGGTGTAAAAATTACGAACAACTTCAGTTGGAAAGACCACATAGATAACATTGTGGGGAAGGCGAGCCAAAGGTTGCGTTTCATTGGCAGGACACTTAGAAGATGCAACAAGTCCACTAAAGAGACAGCTTACACTACACTCGTTCGTCCTCTGTTAGAATATTGCTGCGCGGTGTGGGATCCTTACCAGGTGGGATTGACGGACGACATCGAAAGGGTGCAAAAAAGGGCAGCTCGTTCTGTATTATCACGTAATAGGGGAGAGAGTGTGGCAGATATGTTACGCGAGTTGGGATGGAAGTCATTAAAACAAAGACATTTTTCGTCGCGGCGGGATCTATTTACGAAATTTCAGTCACCAACTTCCTCTTGCGAAAGCGAAAATATATTGTTGAGCCCAGCCTACATAGGTAGGAATGATCATCAAAATAAAATAAGAGAAATCAGAGCTCAAACAGAAAGGTTTAGGTGTTCGTTTTTCCCGCGCGCTGTTCGGGAGTGGAATGGTAGAGAGATAGTATGATTGTGGTTCGATGAAACCTCTGCCAAGCACTTAAATGTGAATTGCAGAGTAATCATGTAGATGTAGATGTAGATGTAGATGTAGACGGACACAGGCGCCAAGCACGATAGCCAGAGTACCACGAGAATCGGAGGCTAAGAGAGCGGCGAGAATAAAGAATAACTAATCACTACGCTAGTTGACAACTGAAACCGTGGGACGGAGAGACACGTGACGAGGCGCAGTACGTCACGGCGAGAGGAGAAGACGAAACTCGCAGACCGTGGAGTGGAAATGGTAAGGAGAGAACGGGAACCAGGAAAACAGCTAGGCCACGCCCCAAGGAAAATTAAGTCAGTCGGAATTATATAAATGGAACTTTTAAAAAGATCCGACACGACAAGAAGAATAAATTTCTAGAACCAGTCGACCTTTTGGATATAGCCATAAAGAATACTACAGATATTAACGAAAGAGCAGGGCAAATAGCTCAAGAGGAAGAAGTGAAAATTTTACAAGTAGAAACACAAGTAATGACAAACAGCGAGACTGAATTAACTACTCACAAAAACAAGACTGAAATTCAGGTGAAGTGGTGGAACTAAGAGCAGAAGAAACATACAAAGAAAATGAAACCAGGACCCCAAAAGCAGCAGAGGGACGAAATGGTGCAGATAATGTTGCTTGAAACTCAAGTGAACAAGACGAAATGAGCCATTGTGAACAATGTAGCATCTGAGAGTAATATTAACGAAGAAATTATAGATCCAAATGTCAATGACCAGAACGTTCATTTAAATGGTGTAGTGTATTATCATGTCGCGTAATGTGGCGATACTTCAGGAAATGTACTTAAATAAAAGACACCAGATGTGACGTGCGGTAGCGTTCTCGCTTCCCGCGCCCGGGTTCCCGGTTCGATTCCCGGCGAGGTTAGGGATTTCCTCTGCCTCGTGATGACTGGGTGTTGTGTGATGTCCTTAGGTTAATTAGGTTTAAGTAGTTCTAAGTTCTAGGGGGCTGATGACCCTAGATGTTAAGTCCCATAGTGCTCAGTGCCATTTGAACCATTTGAACCAGATGTGAACAAGTACAATGCAAATATCACATCATTCAAAACGTTACATAAAGATGCAGACCAGCTATCAACACTCAAGATGAATTCTGAACTTCCAGCATCAAATCCAGAACAATTTTCATAATTACATTATAAATGCCTTGAATTGTAATCAAACGTATACACCACGAACAGAAGATCTGAAAATGAAAAGGACTGAAAACAAATATTTAAAAGCCAAGCTGTCTTACAGAGAAAGAGAGTTTGAAACTGCTAAAATGAAAATATAGAAGTTGAAAAGGAAAGGTTCTCGTCCCCGGAAGTCGATTGAGGCTCATGAGGAGACAGAAAGACGGGTGAGGCTATAAAATCCACACTAGTTTTGACAATTCTGAGTTTGGGTAAATATGGAAAAGCAAGTATGAACGACAACGGCCTAAACAAAAGAGCAAATAGCTACAGAGAACAAAACAAAAGGTTTACAAGCTTCGCAAGAACTGTTATATGAATGGAAAAGAAACGGAAAGAAGAAAAATGGAAGACCAACTAAAAGTCCCTATAATGATGAGGTGATTAAAGAATAGTGATGTTTGTTAGAATATTATGATTGACACAAATATGAAGACAGTAACGTGCAACGTTTAGTTCTGAATATTGAAAACTTAGGTACGCAGCAACGCTAGTTTTGGAAGAAAACAATAAAAGATAGGACTTGCTCTATCAGTAAACTTAAAGAGAAAGTGCTTAGAGCTAAGCTAATGAAAGTATATTGTTAGGGGCAATGATTACCATCGGAACAATCAGTTTTAAAACAACTGTACTCAGGGTACAAATATAAGTTACATTAACAAGCAGGCCAGTAAAATGAAATCCGAAAAGGGGGCTGCCTTCCAAAATCAATACGATTCTGGAAACTGTTTTAGTCACCGAAGTAGGCGCCTGATATGCATAATCTGAGTTTTTTCTGGTGTCTGAATTTAGCTTCAGCCGTGGTGAAAGAAAACCACGAAAATTTGAGAGTTTTTTTGTTTTCTCTATTTTCTAATTTATCCGAAATTTTGCGTTTAATCGAAAATTCGAAGGTGAACAAAATTGTAGAACATTAAATCTGGCATCGATTCAGAAGCGAAACATTGTTACTGAATGACATTTTCCTATAGAAACGCTAAGTCACAAAACTACGATTTTTCACACTTTTCACAGAACACTCGTTTCGTCGCTATAAAACATGGAGCATATAAGAACTGGCCAATTTGATGCTAAATTTAATGAACTGTCACGTTTGATGATACAACTCCAGTAACCATGTAAAATGATTGGTTTCTGTCGAACTGATAAAAAAACAGAACCTACTTTATTTAGTGACTGCACAATTTGAACACGAGCACTTCCGTATTAAGCACCGCAAGACACCCGGCAAAGGAAAACTGAAACTTCTCAAGGCACTGAAGATGAAAAAAACCTAGAGAAAGCAGCAGAGATGTTCAGCAATTCCAGTGCTACTGCTGAAGAGATTGATGAGGCTGGATAGAAGTTCACAGCAGCCCTCTACTGCGAAGACGCATGAAAGCCACAAAATCTGCTTCATTCTCAAATCTTTGAAAAATGTGTATCAGAGACAACATTAATCCTCACCTATTTGCCTCCTACAGAAGCAACTGCTCGGCACCATTCCCTGTGAACGTACAGTATGTGATCAAAAGTATCCAGACACCCACAAAAATTAATGTTTTCCACATTAGGCGCATTGCACTGCCACCTACTGCCAGGTACTCCATATCAGCGACCTCAGTAGTCATTAGTCATCATGAGAGAGCAGAATGGGGCGCTCCGTGGAACTCACGGACTTCGAACGTGGTCAGGTGATTGTGTGTCACTTGTGTCATACGTCTATACACGAGATTTCCACACTCCTAAACATCCATAGGTCCACTGTTTTCGATGTAATAGTGAAATTTAAACGTGAAGGGACACGTGCAGCCCAAAAGCGTACAGGCCGACATCGTCTGTTGACTGACAGAGACCGCCGACATTTGAAGAGGGTCGTAATGTGTAATAGGCAGACATCTATCCATACCATCACACAGGAATTCCAAACTGCATCAGTAGCCACTGCAAGTACTGTGACTGTCAGCCGGAGGTGAGAAAACTTGGATTTCATGGTCGAGCGGCGGCTCATAAGCCACACATCACGCCAGTAAATGCAAAACGACCCTTTGTGTAAGGAGGGTAAACATTGGACCATTGAACAGAGGAAAAACGTTGTGTGGAGTGACGAATCACGGTACATAATGTGGCGATCCGATGGCACGGTGTGGATGTGGTGAATGCGCGGTGAACGTCATCTGCCAGCGTGTATGGTGTTAAAGGTAAAATTCGGAGGGGGTGGTGTTATGGTGTGGTCGTGTTTTTCATGGAAGGGGCTTGTATCCCTTGTTGTTTTGCGTGGTACTACCACAGCACAGGCCTTACATTGATGTTTCAAGCAGCTTCTTGCTTCCCACTGTTGAAAAACTATTCGGGGATGACGATTGCATCTTTCAACACGATCGAGCACTTGTTCGTAATGTATGGCCTGTAACGAAGTGATTACGCGACAGTAACATCCCTGTAATGGACTGGGCTGCACAAAGTCCTGACCTGAATAACATAGAACACCTTTGGGATGTTTTGGAACGCCAACTTGGTGCAAAGTCTCACTGATCGACGTCATTACTTCTCCTCAGTGCAGCACTCCGTGAAGAATGGGCTGCCATCATTCCCGAAGAAGCCTTCCAGCACGCGATTGAACGTATCTCTGCGAGAGTGGAAGCTGCTATCAACGCTAAGGGTGGGCAACAACATATAGAATTCCAGCATTACCGATGGATGGTGCCACGAACTTGTAATTCCTTTTCAGCTAGGGGTCCGGATACTTTTGATCACATAGTGCATTTGCTGGTGAAAGCCTGGGAAAACAAGATCCAAGGGTGCTGGAAGGCTGGAAGGCTGGAAGGCTACGCTAGGTCGATGGTCGTCTCCACAAACGCCGACATCGAGGTGAACGACGGCTCTAAATATGCCTTGCGCGACGGATGCAGGCTGGTGGGAGCAGTATTACACTATGGGAGAGATTATCCATCGCTTACATGAGTGAGATCTGTGGTAGTAATACAAGACACGCTGACAGCTGCGAACCACATTCATCCCTTCATGCTTAATGTCTTCCTCGACGGCGATGTCATCTTTCAGCAGTATAATTGCCCGTGTCTCGGAGCCAGAATCGTGGTGTAGTGGTTTGAGGAGCATTATAGCGAACTCACGTTGATGTCTCGGCAACCTTATTCGCCTCATGTAAATCCTTATGAACCCGTCTGGGTCGCTAGTAGGCGCTATCACTGCGTGCGCATATCAGAGGCCCGTCATTTACGAGGAAATACTTCCCCAAACCTACCAACAAACTGTCTGATCCTCGATATGCAGAATCAGTGACGTATTTCGTTCCAAAGACGGACAAACAATCTATGAAGCAGGTGGTCATAATGACATCTTGAGTTCTTCTGCCGGATATCAGCGTCCAAAATCGAACATCACAACTGAGGAGGGGCATGCACTCACGAAGCTGCCGGAAGACAACAGTATTGTAGTACTGTCGCAGACAAAGGGAATTCTACAGTCATTGGGTGGCATTGGGTGGATTACGATGAGAAAATACGCCAACTTCTGAGGGACCCTGCATATAGAACCTTGGAGTGTGACCCATTGACAAGGTGGACGAGAAGACCAGGATTCTTCTGAAGGAGACGGGGATGCCCGTTAACATCATCAGACAACTGAGGCAAAAGCACCAGTACCACCTAGACTATATGGATTGCCGAAAATACACAAAGATGGCGTGCCCATACGCCCAAGTGTCAATAATATTGAGGCACCTACGTATGCTGCAGCCAAGTACTTGAAAGATTTGCTGTCACCGTATCTAGGGAAACTCGGAAGACTTCTTTCAACGCCTCAAATAACTACGCTTCACAGATTCGGACATCATGGTTAGTTCTGATGATGATGATGATGTTTGGTTTGTGGGGCGCTCAACTGAGCGGTTATCAGCGCCCGTAAAAATTCCCAACCTGTGCTCAGCCCAATCTCGCCACTTTCAGGAATGATGATGAAATGATGAGGACATCACAAACACCCAATCATCTCGAGGCAAATGAAAATCCCTGACCCCGCCGGGAATCGAACCCGGAACCCCGTGCTTGGGAAGCGAGAATGCGACAGCCAGACCACGAGCTGCAGACGCTTAGTTTTGATTTGGCATCACTGTTCACCAGGGTACCACTGAAAGATTCACTAGAATTGACTGCAGAAAAGTTTGACGGTGCTCTCTTGGACCTGTTCAGGCATACACAGACATCTATGTATTTCCTGTATGGGAACGAATATTACGAGCAAACTGAAGGTGTGCTAGTGGCTATGGGCAGCCCACTGTCTCCTGTAGTTGTCAGTATGTTTTTCGGAGAGATTTGAGGAGAGGGCATTAGAGACAGCCAAATATAAACCCCCATGCTTTTTTAGGTATGTGGACGACAACTTCGTGGCCTGGCTTTATGGGAAGGACACCCTCAATGAGTTCCTTGAACATCTTAACTCCTGCCACCCAAATATCAAGTTCACCATAGAACTGGAGAAGAATGCCCAGCTGCCATTTCTGGATTTACTAGTTAAAAGGAAAGCAGATGGATCAATTGGCCACAGTGAGTATCGAAAACCCACAGACACTGATTTATATCTGCAGGCCATCAGCTGTCACCACCCTACGCAGAAGAACAGGGTTCTTAAGACATTGGTCCATAGAGCACGTATCCTGACAGACCAAGAGAGTCTACCAACGGAAATGGAGCATCTTAAAACAGTGTTCTGCATAAAGTGATACAATACCAAACAAATTGAGATGGCACTCCAACCAGTCACTACACCACACATTCCAGAAGCAGAGCAAGATGTAGCAAAGAAGGCGGCGTATCTGTCCTATGCTGGTTCTATTTCTGCCAGAATCAGTAAGATCCTCCGTAAACTCAGCATCAAGTGTGTTTTCTGTCCATCCAGCAAGATCGGAGGACTGGTGGGAAATGTTAAAGACGACCTGGGGTTACGGAAACCGGGCATTTACAATATACCTTGTCAATGTGGTATGTCCTACATTGGCCAGACGACAAGAACAATGGGTATCAGGTGCAAAGAACATCAAAGGCATACCTGATTAAGACAGGTGACGAAATCAGACATAGCTGAACACTGTCTAGAAGTAGATCATGTCATGGATGATGATGAAACCAAGATGCTAGCACAGACACCCAGATTTTGGGACAGTGTTATAAGGCAATCGATAGAGATAAAAGTAACTGACAATCTCATGAACCGCGACGTGGCGTACCAGCTAGGCAAAGCCTGGGGTCCTGCTCTGGAATTGTTAGAGGAGCCGGAGGACAGCTGCAGCACTCTATGAATAGAAGAACTGAAGGCGTGTATATTGGAAACGATCCCCAGACAGAGTGCCAGCCTCTCCGCACTGAAGATGGAACGTCCAGAAGCGGGTACGACAGGCGCGGACCACAGAGGGAACACCCAGAACCGCAGCGGACCGAAAACAGAACGGCGACACTCCATAAGATCGCAGTGAGCAGGAGAGAACCGCAGGGAGAACGCCTGGCAACCCAGAAAGAACTCCAAACGCACCAGGCCGAAGATGGAACACCCAGGAGCGGGTCTGATGGGCGCAGGCTATTGAGGGAATGCCTGGAACCGCGGTGGACGGAAAACGTAACGGCAGCGCCCCATCAGGTCGCAGCGAGCGGGCGCGGACCGCAGAGAGAAGGCCTGCAACCGCCGGTGGAATGGGGGGAAGGCCACAGACATAAATACTGGACCAAGTCCACAGGGCCCTGAATGACCTTGTGGCCGCCCATATAATGGACGCCCTGCAGAAGAAGACGATGGATCCCAAAATTCGTCATAAGCAGGTAGCTAAGGCGCTCCTAAGGGGCCTGCCCTAGATTCTGACGGAGTACGCAGTCAGAGAAGGACTGCGCCGCCAAGGCTTCGTCAACGCAACCGTCAGGTTGCATAAAAGAAGCAACAAGAAGAAACCGCCACTGTTCATCGTCGCCACACCAGCGGCAGACAACGGTGGCGATATATTCGGCATACGAAAGCTGTTAGGCTTTCGCGGGGAGCCGGAAAATCCCCCCCCCCCCCCCCCCCCACCTGAAGACGAAGCGCCAGTGCTTCAAGTGCCATGAAGAAGGAAATGTGGCGAAGCACTGCCGCAACGCCGCGAGGTGCGGAGGTCAGCATGACAGCCACACATGTGTCTGCACCAGGGACGACCAGCCGACCTGCGCCCGCTGCAGCGGAGAGCACGTCGCCAGCTGGCGCGGATGCCAGGCCTTCAATGGCCAAAATCCCACCAAAGCGCCGAAAACGGCGGCCCAGTGCAAGAAGAAACGCCATAGAAGGAGAAGAAGACGGCAACACCTCGTTGCCGCTGCAAACAGCAGCGACGGGAGGGCAGAGGCGTCCACAAAAGAGCGGGGCAACGCCGCGGAGTCAACTGCGGCACCTGGAGGAGGGACGACGGCGGCTCCCGCTCTCGAGTGCGGCCGCCGGCCCCCACCGCCGGCGGCAGAGGGGGTGGAGGCGGGAGGCGGCGCGGCGCAGCGTGGAGGCAGACAGCTGGTCCCGATGTCGACACAGCCCTGAGGGAGGCGGAAACCAGATTCCGCACGGTACTCCATGCGGAGATGGAGGCCGATTGTCTCAATCTTCGAGAGTCCTTTCGCCGCAGTTCACACACGGAAACGCGGGCAGTACAGGCCTGCGAGTAGCAGAAGGACGAGGCGCCTGCCACGAATGAAGCCCATCCAGGCCAAGACCAGGCCACCCAAACTGCATGGCCGAAGAAGATGACAACAAGCCGAGCCACGCAGGCCGCAGTGGCAGCCAGTGCAGCGCCCAGACGCAGAGGTCTAAACCATGGAGTTCGTCATCTACAGCGACTACATGGTGAACAGCGAGATCCTGGACAGAACGATCCCGAGTGTGGCCGAGCGACGTGAACACCAAATGAGCAATGAGCTTCCTACAAAGTCGGGAGCACATAAGAAGAAAGGCAGAAGCCCGCGAAGAACAATTTAGAAGAGAAAGTGAAGAAAGAGAAAGAAGGTAAGGAGAGGACCGCAACAGAAGACGCGAAGCAGCTCTTGTCCGCCGTGAACGCCAGCGCCAACGCTGACAGGATGGAAAATAAAAGAGAAGCCAAACATAAGCAGTTCAGACCGGGTTTTGCAGGTTTTTCTTAGCCGCTAAGATGAATACCGGAACTGTCCCCAACAAACTCCTGCAAATAAATTCCCAATTGGGAGATACCCCCCCCCCCCCATCCAACCCCTGCGAGTAAAATAAGTAAACAGAGCCAAAACAGCATAAACTTAAACCCTATGGCTGAATAGAGCAAAATGCACGCTCTCAAACAGCCCCCCTCCTCAGGGTGGGAATGAAAAAGAAAACAAAAAAAAAGAAAAAAACACTCTAGGAGCAGTCTCAGGTCGCACCTGATGAAGGTTACGAGCAACGTTACCGAGATATCGTGCAATAACGACACTGATATCCGGCAGAACACCCGACATCCCAAGATGTCATTAGATCGCTGTGAAAGCCTGCAGAGTTACAGGTGGTCATAATGTTTTGGCTCATCAGTGTATGGCACAGGGTGCCATAGAGACTGTTCTTGCAGGAAAAACACCATTAAGTGTATCACTGTATGGAAACTATACGAAGGCCAACATGCGCCAATGTTCCAACTGACATCTCTATTATTAACGTTGGAGTGTGTGACATACAAAACGACATTTTGGAAGAAGGAACAAGAGATATCGGAGAGGATATGAATAGAGAAGAATGAAAGAATTAGAGTTAATGCAACTTGGACCCTCATCCTCCAAGTGTGTAAATAAGTAATACTGTAAAATTAAGAAAACCATATCGTACATAGCTGAACATTAAACCTTTTCTCTAAGATACTTTGTTTTGATGTATTATTTCTACGAACTAGCATATAATCATATGTACCTCAACGTATTTTTAACTAAATTAAATTTCTGTATACTGAATAAAACAATAATAAACCTAACGTTTTTTTCATTAATAACGTTGTAAACAATTTTTCTGCTATATACAGTATATTAATACTGTAAGTAGGCTGTTTAGGTTTTTATGTTGGTAATGCCACGTAGTGCTCTGTATGAAAATCGCTGACTGTGCTGTATGCAGTCTGTGACTGGTTGGACTCATTGTTGAAACATTCGCTTGTGTAGTTTTGGGTAGTTGGAAGTGAGCCGCCAGCAGTGGTGGATCTCGAGAGAGAGATGCCAGAGTTTTGAGAGGTTACTGTAAGTGGACGATCTGGACGTGTGTCTGCCAGAAAAAAGAAATTTGTAAAGATGGATGTCATGAATTGATATATATATATATATATATATATATATATATATATATATATATATATATATATATATATATATATATATGTGTGTGTATGTATATATATGATGACTTTTGAACATTATTATGTCAAATACATTGGTTGTTCTCTATAAAAATCATTCATTAGGTAACTATGCCTATCCGTAGCTAGTGCCTTCAGTAGTAAGAATCTTTTATTTAGCTGGCAGTATTGGTGCTCGCTGTATTGCAGTAGTTCGAGTAACGAAGATTTTTGTGAGGTAAGTGGTTCATGAAAGGTATAGGTTATTTTCAATTAGGGCCATGAAAGAAATCAATAAGCTTTGCAGACTTTATTGTCAAAGAAAGCATCAGTATTGGGACAGATATTTACACTTATTTCAAAACTGCTGAACGAATTGCCTCATAACTCCACTGCTTTACCACCTTTTCTTGTACTGAAGAATGAAGAACCACCAAACAGAATCAGAGAGCTTGCACCTTTTCTGAATACACGTAAACTACGACACAAAGACGTAACTGATTTTGCTATTAAAAATATTCAACACCTTTGTTAAAAATTTCTTTCGAGAAGTTGGTCACTTCGCTAAAGTCATTTCAGATAATGGACCGCAATTCAGATCTGCTGTTTGGTCACGCATGCTCTGGAATCATAAAATCATACCTGTTTTCATTTCATTGTACTCACCACATTATAACCCGTCTGAACGTATTATGAAAGAAATCAATATGCTTTGCAGACTTTATTGTCAAAGAAAGCATCAGTATTGGGACAGACATTTACACTTATTTCAAAACTGCTGAACGAATTCCCTCATGACTCCACTGCTTTACTACCTCTTCTTGTACTGAAGAATGAAGAGCCACCAAACAGAATTAGAGAACTTGCACCTTTTCCGAATACACGTAAACTACGACACAAAGACATAACTGATTTTGCTATTAAAAATATAAATTCTGCTGCAGACAAAAAGAGAAGACTACACGGCAAAGCAAATGCAAAGAAACTATATATTGGTCAGAAAGTTCTCATTAAGGCTCATTCATTGTCACATAAGAAGAAACACTTGAGTTATAAATTAGTTCTGATTTACAATGGATCTTATAGAATCCGACGTATACCACATGATAATTGCGTTGAAGCTGAAACTCTGCGTTCTAGGAAGAGTAAAGGTTTACACCATACTTTACATGTAAAACCGTTTATTGAGAGACAACTTGCTTTCTGAATTAGTCGTTGCTATAAGATTTCTACTTCACGTTACTAGTACGCTTTGTCACACTTAGAAACTGTTAACATGCAACAATGTTTTGTAGTTAACTATCCAGTCAAGAACCTAGATAACTTATTTAGACAGTAATTACGAATGCGTTGTTATAGTGAACTGATGACACAGTGTTATTGTGTGTATGTTCATGTTAGTTAGTTGCACGATTACGTAATGAATATAGGGCTTACATACGTAGAACATATACTGCTAATGAGATTTTAATGCAAAATTTTGGTTTACTTGAAAATACATTCTGGATTTAAAGTAGTTTCTGAGAGATTACAGATGACTTAGTATTTGGTTTGTTTGACAGCTACACGATTATATCACGTCGTTATTAATGAGTGACACAGTTTGCATTGTTACTTTTGCACTGTTCCTGTTTTATATCTGCCCAGTTTTTCTGTATTATTCTGGAAAGTAAAACATGTTTTAGTAGTAACTTTTATGGTATAGTTACAATGCGACAGCCTTTTCTGTAGCACAACAATATGTTACAGTATAGTACTTTCTTGATCTCGGCAATAAGCGTAATAACTACGATATCTATATGCATAGCATTTCTCTCTTGTTTATGACGATGTAAGTACATTGTCTTCTGCCTAACATTGCTTATGGAGGATGATAACTACTACACTTGGTACATTTTTACCGTCAAGTAATGATAGAAATTATCTTACAGCAAGACACAGTTTAGAGCCACAGGAAACGCATTTGAGTGATTAAATTTTTGTACTTGGAACATTTCTAGAAAGATTCTTGAATTACAAAGATACAAAGAATGTTTTCGGTGAGACGTTTCACTACGTTACTGTAATCTGTAACACCCGAGGGTATAATTACGTTAATCCTCAGAGGGTACACGCCTACTTTGTGTACCAAGCGTGTGGCAAGCGCTAGGAGTCCTAGCTAATATGGTATTTGCTTATACAACTTTACACATCGGTACCATATTTCTCTAACACAGAATTACACAGCTATCTGATCATTTAAGAGAGACAAACATTCTTTTTTACTACGGCAATGAATTCACACTTACGAAATTGTATTTTTTCTGTACTTTGTGAACTGTTCATATGGTTTTGGAACCATTGTGATACTATGAGAGCTTTGAATGATGTATTTGGTATGGGAACATGATTTTTGAAGTATGTTTGAGGTAGATGACACTACTGAAATGAGCAGAGAATTTTTTTTAGGTTTTAAAATTATTGAAGAAAGCTACGAAGTTTTTGAGTTTTGACTGAGGTGTTACGATGTTATTATTACGACAACGATGTGTATTGTGCTGTTGAGGTATGCTTATGATCAATAAGAAGATGCTATATGAGGAATGTGATTACATGTTTATATGTATATGAAGTTAGGGACTCTGGTTTGTGAAAAAGGATTATGGAAACCAAGAATCGTGCTTTAAGAGTTATGAATTGTGTGTACATGCATGAATGTGAGTATTACAATAATGCTATTCATGAAATTTCGTTTTTACACGTTTCTACTCTAATTTTTCAACCTGTGAATTTTTTTATTTCATATGAGACTGTCACTGTAGTGGAAACTGCTGTCGTAAATATTTCAGTAAAGAAGTTAGGTGACCTTGACGTAATGCATTGTGGGCACCCAGCTGCGTGACAGGCACCTGAAAAAAAAAAACATTAGTGTGGGCCTTTCAGAGGCACAGGTGCAGAAAAAAGAGGCCATTAACCTCGCTATTGACATTTCTTTGCAGAAAGCATCGCAAATACGACACTCTCATACTTGAAAACTTATGATTACACTTTGGAGCTCATAATTTCTGATATTTACTGAAATGCTTAATGAAATAATGAGAAACATCTTATGTCTACTGTCTGTCTAATTGAGAGATTTCTTTAACGCCTAATGAAATGCCATGTGACTAGTGAATGGGATTTCATGCTTTACTTTATGGGTATATTTGCTTATTTTGTTTAATATCTAGCTTCTAGCTGCACTGGAGCACTGGTTAAAATAAAATTTAATAGGTGTACTAATAGAAACGTTTTCTATCTACAGATACATTAAATAATAATTTTATGACCTATTTTTTTTAAAGAAGGGAGCACAAATAGATATTTCCCTTCACAGGAATTGCATACATAACTTTTTCAACGATTTGCTATCTTGTTTGGTAGAATAAGTTATTGTGATGAATCACTCTAGTGTTAAGATGTGACATTGGTATGAGACATTTCCTATCTTTCCTGCTTGAACTTTGTCACGTTTAGGTATAAGTTATTGGATTTGCTGCTGCTGTTTGTCAGGCATTGTCCTACTGAATTTTACATTGTATTAAGCCACTCTTAATACTGATTTATTTTTCTTCTTGCTGCACATTGGCTCATATTAGTTGTAATCCTGCATTTGCTTTGCTAATTTAGATATACTGCTGCTTGCTTTGCCAATTTGCATTGTTTTGTCACTGCTGTTTGTGTTAATTGTTTTGTGCTGCTGCATTGCCTCGTTCTCTAGTATATATATCTGAGCTCAGTAGATTTAAGTTAGCTTAAGAAGACGTAGGCTATATGAGAGAATGAGTAGTGATGAATTGGAAGAAGTGCATTGAGAAGCTATGAGAAAAAGTTTTGGCCAAAAAAGTACTGTACAATAAAGAATAATTATTTTGAAAAAAATATATGAACAAAACAGTAGGGTTTAGGGACAACAGGTTTAGGAAGGATTTTCATGGAAAAAAATGATGAGGTAAGATAATGGAAAATAAATAATGAGGTAAGAAGTATGTAAACATATAAATACAGGAAGCATGCTTGGATAGGATATTTTTTGTGGGAACAAATGTGGAAATAAGAGGAAAGATCAATGGAATTAAGTTTTGGGTTGGACTGCAGTACCAAGAGTTACACTGAAAACAAACCCTGTCCTTTCCTTTTGCGTTATTCCGCTATGTGTTTGTGTACCCTTGTGTATTTGTGTTCTTCCCGTCTTTACATCTTTATCTGATAAGAGTTATGTTGTAGAATTTTCCTAATACTAAGCTACATTCACTATGATGAATAACGTTATCCTCAAATACTTTGGAAAATGTTTGGATATTATTTACTCTACTATGTTTTCCATTAATGAACATACGTCAAATTAATGTTTGGATATTCTCGTTTATTTACTTATGTCAGAATTCCTGTAGCACCGATGTATATGCTTATTTCTATTCTTTTGTAAAGCTCATATTATTACTTCTGTTATCTGTAGTATTATGTTCTTTAATTGTAATTGTATTCTTATGTTGTAAATTTATAATTGTATAGACACCAGTTCTTCAAATTAAGTCTCACTTCACTGCACGTGTTTCTGTTTGGTCATAGTATATGCACAATATGTGAGGAGTTAAAGAAAAGAAAGGGTGTGTTAGTGCTCGCACATGTGTTGATAATTCAGCAAGGTTCTGATTAACAGCACTGCTGGTTCTAAGAACATTCCAAAAAGTTTGTGAGTGCACAAGTAGTGGTTCATGGACTTGCTGTATTATCCACAAGACTCTTCGATGGTGATCATGCGCCCGCACAGTCTCAACGGATGGATGCTGCCCATCCCTACCAGGACTACAGCGGGTCTGCACCTTTGATGGCCCACCAATACCATTATCTCTACAACGACTGCAGTGGGTGTGCAGCGCTGGTGGCCCACCAATACCACAATCTCTACCAGGACTACAGTGTGTCTGCTCTGTGATGACCTTCCTACCTATATTCTTCAAAACTTCGACTGACTCTGCTGTGGGTTTGCTCTGTTGTGGCCCATTAGCAGTCTGCATGTCAAGAGTCAGCACTGTCTTCCCGTTGGAAGGACAACACTACCTCTTCAAGACTGCATGGAAATCCACTACTTCTGTGTGCATCTTCTTTTACTGTTCAGACTTTGAGAAAAAAAACTGCAATTACTACTGTAATGAATGATCTGGACTGTCTTTATGTACTGTGAGTACAACTTTTGCTTTTGACCAATAGTGTATCAATAAGTGTGTGCATTTAATACATTTATTAGCGTTGATATAAATTTTTTTAGCAAATATCTAGAGGTCATTGCCCAAAACAATTCGTAAAATTTATTGTGGGGAGCATCGGGGCTATTTAAGTAGGCTGTTTAGGTTTTTATGTTGGTAACACCACGTAGTGGTATGTATGAAAATCGCTGACTGTGCTGTGTGCAGTCTGTGGCTGGTTGGACTCATTGTTGAAATATTCGCTTGTGTAGTGTTGGGCAGTTGGATGTGAACAGCGCGTAGCGTTGGGCAGTTAGAGGTGAGCCGCCAGCAGTGGTTGATGTGGGGAGGGAGATGCCAGAGTTTTGAGAGGTTACTATAAGCAGACGACCTAGACGTGAGTCCGCCAGAAAAAGGAAATTTGTAAAGATTGATGTCATGAATTCATGATGACTTTTTAACATTATTAAGGGAAATACATTGTTTATTCTCTGTCAAAATCATTCATTTTCTAACTATGCCTATCAGTAGTTAGTGCCTTCACTAGTTAGAATCTTTTATTTCGCTGGCAGTATTGGTGCCTGCTGTATTGCAGTAGTTCGAGTAACGAAGATTTTTGTGAGGTAAGTGAGTCATGAAAGGTATAGCTTATTATTAGTCAGGGCCATTCTTTTGTAAGGGTTATTGAAAGTCAGATTGCGTTGCGCTAAAAATATTGTGTGTCCGTTTAGTGATGATCTGAATAAGTAAAGAGAAAACGGTTTGAGTACGCTGAGTTTTGCTCAGCTGTTTGAAAATCAAATAACGTAGAAGTTTACCAGCACAGTCTTTCATAACTTTTCTAAGGGGATGTTCAGTACTATGCTGTTACTTTTTTGGTTTCAATGCTATTATCTCAGTAGGTTTTAGAGCAGGGATTTTTTACCCGCAACAAAAATAAAATTAGTGAATATTGGAAAAATTCATTGAAAGAAAGTAGGAAGTTGATGTTAGTCGTGAGTTGTCGATTTACTAATAATTGAATAACTTACTTATTTACTTTCCAGTTAGGTTTTTGGTTACTTCCTTTGACTTTCTGAAAAGAAAATTTGATGCTCTACAACTTTTCTCTTATAAAATTTCGCATTACATTGGATGTTCCTCAGCATTTTCACTTTTTTCAGCGAAGAACGACTGTTTCTGTCAAAGTGTGAAAACTGGTCAGTTTGTGACGTAGCGTTTCTATAGGAGATTTAATCAAATAGCAAACTTTTGGTACTTAGCCAATGCAGAATTTAATACTCAAAATTTTTTGTAACTTTGGCTTTTTCGACTAAACGGTTAGTTTCGGAGTAAGTTCGAAAAATCAGGAAAATCCAGCAATTTTGGTTGTTTTCTTTGCATCACGGCTGAAGTTCCACTCAGAAATCAGAGAAAACTCAGATCATTCATATCAGAAGCCTACTTGAGTAATTGAAACAATTTCACAAATTCAACTAACTTTTGGGTAGCAGAACTCTAATTTTCTTGGCTTAAAAGGAGAGTATGAAGTTACTATGTCTCGTACTCAGAATGTGTGTGTAAAAACTGAACAGAAGCTTAGGCACTTGGCTGCTACATTTTTCATGTGCGGGCCACGGCGCGGCGGAATGGCAGGGAGAGCGAAGAAGAACAGGGGGTTGAGGGGCGGCCGTAGATTTCAGCAACCAAGTCAGTAACGGCGGCCACAACGTGCGCCGCGGCAAAATCCGGGGGCGAGAACATGGCTCAACCAGCCCACAGAAGGGCGTAGCGCGCCAACGACGCACCGACCAGCAGCTGACTACAGCTCCAATTATCGTCCACAACACTGCTGGCCTGCTTTATGGTATCTACCGTACCAGGAAGAGAAAAGAGATGTGCGAGTAGCATGTACTAACACACAAAATTTCTCAAGACAAGTGCCGTCGTAAGGTACGAAAGATGCACACCTTACTGACTCCCCATCGAAGGTGGCACCTACAGAGTCAACACAAAAATAGTGGAAGTATGGTGTAAAATACTGTGCCAAACAGAAAACCGACTTAAAATAAGTTTTCGTTTTCACTCAACGTGACTCTACATTTCCTTTTCATTGTGTGATGTTCCTTTCAAGTTATTTTGTTTCATTTACAATTCTTTTAGTATTTTGTTTTAGTGTGTAGAATTACACTAAATGATACTATTAATTTGTATAACACAGGTGACTACATATTTTCCGTATAGTTTAGATGTTCATATATAAGTGTGTGAAATCTTTTCGTCATACAAATAATGTTGAAATATTTACGAATATGCATTAACTAACGATAGTAACACTAGTGTTGACACTACCTGGTTTTTCCTGTTTGAAAAATTTGTGCACCTGACACATCATAATATCCCGCTGTACATTCCCTGGTCTTCATATAGACAGAAATATATCATTCTTTTGTATACTCATATACAAACAATGTTAGTTTATCTTATATGTTTAATATATAACTGCTTTTGAATTCTACTCACGTGACTTTGTCTGTGTTTTGATAACATGCTGAAATGCTCTAAATTATGTATTCCTTATTTTCTTGTTCATTTTTATCTTATTTATCAAAAATATTTATGTCTTCTTAACAAAATGCAGTTGTTAGCATATTGTAAACAAGTACTTGTAACTTTAAGAGCAGGGTAGGATGAATGTAGTAGCATAAAGTATGACTTTCATTACTTTACTTGTCATTTAAATGTGTGCAATCGTTGGTCTATTATCGGAGTTTTCAGGTTTTGTGTGTCATTTTTGATTCTCAGAGATTCATCATTTGTCAGTATTTTCTAAATTTTCTCTGGATGCCGCGCGGAGTAGCCGCGCGCTCTAAGGCGTCTTGTCACGGCTCGCGCGGCTCCTCCCGTCAGAGGTTCGAGTCCTCCCTCGGGTATGGGTGTGTGTTGTCCTTAGCGAAAGTCAGTTTAAGTTAGATTGCGTAGTGTGTAAGCTTATGGACCGATGACCTCAGCAGTTTGGTTCCATAAGATCTTACCAGAAATTTCCATTTGTCTCTGGACAATTCACCAAACAAGTTAGTGTGGGGAGTGTAAGTGTAGCACCTACCTTAGCTAGGGGTAGAGCACCCTTTCTTCCGCCGTTTGTTCTCTTTGGACCTCAGCATGACAATTGTGGTCGTCAGTCATTGTTTGAGGCAGCAGTGAGGAGTCTGTGGAGTCGCAGGGTCTGTAGTACGGACGTGATCCACGTGGTTGCCTTAAAAGTATTACAGCTGATATAACATGTTTAGTTAATTGGCGAGATACGAAAAAATAACGCAGGCTAGTTGTGCAGGATGTAACTTGTTGTTGTTTTGGCCTTCAGTCCGAAGATAGGTGTGTTGCACCTCTCCACACTAGTGTGGCCTGTGCAATCTTCATCTCTGGATACCTACTGCACCCTACATCCTTCTGAAACTGCTTACTGTATCTATGCTTCCGTCGACGTCTACAATTTTTACCTACTACGCTTCTTTCTGTGGCTAATACTCGATGCCATAAATTAACACAATTACGGACTGACCAAATATCTGGTGACACTTCTAAAATCTCTTGTGGGAAACTTTGGTCATCATGATAAGAGTTTGGGCGATTAATATAAAACATTCATATTTCTTTACGTACTACACTAATATGTAATAAAAAATGGGGGTGCCTATTTTAAAAAACGCAGTTGATATTCGTTTGACCTATGGCAGCGCCATCTAGCGGGCCAATCATAGCGCCATCTGGTTTCCCCCTTCAAGCTAGACGAGTACACAAGCGGCAAGACGCAGTCAATACCCTCGCTGCGCAGTACCGATGGTACTGCTACAGACAACTGTGCCGCTAAAGCGGAGTTATTGACGCAGTTTTCCGAAATTCCTTCTCCAGGGAAGACGAATGGAATATTCCAGAATTTGAAACACGAACAGCTGCTAGCATGAGTTTCTTAGAAGTAGATACCTTAAGGGTTGCGAAGCAACTCAAATCGCTTGATACGGGCAAGTCTTCAGGTCCAGATTGTATACCGATTAGGTTCCTTTCAGATTACGCTGATACAATAGCTCCCTACTTAGCAATCATATACAACCGCTCGCTCACCGATAGATCTTTACCTACAGACTGGAAAATTGCGCAGGTCGCACCAGTGTTTAAGAAGGGTAGTTGGAGTAATCCATTGAACTACAGACCTATATCATTGACGTCGGTTTGCAGTAGGGTTTTGGAGCATATACTGAATTCAAACATTATGAATCACCTCGAAGGGAACGATCTATTGATACGTAATCAGCATGGTTTCAGAAAACATAGTTCTTGTGCAACGCAGCTAGCTCTTTATTCGCACGAAGTAATGGCCGCTTCGACAGGGGATATCAAGTTGATTCCGTATTTCTAGATTTCCGGAAAGCTTTTGACACCGTTCCTCACAAGCGACTTCTAATCAAGCTGCGGGCCCATGGGGTATCGTCTTAGTTGTGCGACTGGATTCGTGATTTCCTGTCAGGAAGGTCGCAGTTCGTAGTAATAGACGGCAAATCATCGAGTAAAACTGAAGTGATATCAGGTGTTCCCCAGGGAAGCGACCTGGGACCTCTGCTGTTCCTGATCTATATAAATGACCTGTGTGACAAACTGAGCAGTTCTCTTAGGTTGTTCGCAGATGATGCTGTAATTTACCGTCTAGTAAGGTCATCCGAAGACCAGTATCAGTGGCAAAGCGATTTAAAAAAGATTGCTGTATGGTGTGGCAGGTGGCAGTTGACGCCAAATAACGAAAAGTGTGAGGTGATCCACATGAGTTCCAAAACAAATCAGTTGGAATTCGATTACTCGATAAATAGTACAATTCCTAAGGCTGTCAATTCAACTAAGTACCTGGGTGTTAAAATTACGAACAACTTCAGTTAGAAAGACCACATAGACAATATTGTGGGGAAGGGGAGCCAAAGGATGCGTTTCATTGCCAGGACACTTAGAAGATGCAACAAGTGCACTAAAGAGACAGCTTACACTACATTCGTTCGTCCTCTGTTAGAATATTGCTGCGCGGTGTGGGATCCCTACCAGGTGGGATTGACGGAGGACATCGAAAGTGTGTAAAAAGGGCAGCTCGTTTTGTATTATCACGTAATAGGGGAGAGAGTGTGGCAGATATGATACGCGAGTTGGAATGGAAGTCATTAAAGCGTCGCGGCGAGATCTATTTACGAAATTTCAGTCACCAACTTTCTCTTGCGAAAGCGAAAATATTTTGTTGAGCCCAACCTACATAGGTAGGAATGATCATCAAAATAAAATAAGAGAAATAGAGCTCGATCAGAAAGGTTTAGGTGTTGGTTTTTCCCGCGCGCTGTTCGGGAGTGAAATGGTAGAGAGATAGTATGATTGTGGTTCGATGAACCCTCTGCCAAGCACATAAATGTGAATTGCAGAGTATTCATGTAGATGTAGATGTCAGTGGACTGGGAAAGTAAGAATTTACTGGTCAACTCGGCCCAAATTTCTGTTGGTATAAACTGGGACACAAGAGGCAAGAAATTATTTGGGATGCTTAAACCAATCATAACTGGCTTTCATACGACTACATATTGTGAATCCACACAAACCCACTGAACAACATCATCAATGATTTTAACACGATTATAGTGTTGGAGGACCATGACCCAGCATGCAGCAACAGCAGACCACGGCTGTGGTAAGCATCAGGTCGGTTGCATCTCGGTGTTGAAGTCAGTAAGCAAGTAGCAGGCTGGCCATCATTGACCAGCTTCTCGTGGTTTCGATGAAACTCAATTTACTGTCATTCTCTCTGATTCTAGTGACACGGACAGAATGGCAGCAGGGCAAAATGTGTTCTTAAGCTCCGAAAGTCTTGGTATCTAAAGAGCGGAGCCCGTGCTTATAAAGCGGTGACTCTGAGTGTATGAGTGCATTTTTCCTGTTTTCTCAGAGCCTTCAGCGCTCCTTGCCTTGGTGTGGTAATTGAGAAGTTATTCTGTGTCGCCGAGCTCAGTTCTTTCTGCCAACGTATGTTTTTGTATGGTGTTCAGGCGATGAAATTACGTAGCGTTATCTCACAGAGCTTTCTTATATAGCACAGTAATGATTAATGTCCTGCCTTCTTAGCTCTGACGTCTGTTGCATTGACAGTACGCCTTGTTGACATACCATTTAGTACACCAGCCCATCCCCCTACACCCTTCTGAGTTTTCATGGTAGAACTTTTTCTTTTCAACCCTTTGACTGTAAAAAATGTGCTCGGAGCATTCTGCGAGAGCGTGGCTTTCTTGTCGCCCTATACCGCTACCTGCACTGGGTGACGGCAGTCTGTCAGTTACGTGTGTATTGGTTCTGCTGCTCAGCTCGGCTCCCTGCGTTGAATATTCCTGGAGCACTGGACATGACGAGTTCGTCTGCCGCTCTGGGTTTCACTGTCCCCGATACAAAATACATAGAGTGACTCTTACAATGTAAATTTTTCACTTTAAAACTTCTGTAGAAATGAACCACACCATAGACAAACATGCAGTTATGTAGATATAGCTTCACACCTAAGAATTAAATTTTTCTGGAGTTTTTAGTAGAATGTTAGACACCTATAACGAAAGCAACGTGTCACCTTTGATTCATTCCAGAAGCTTAGTGTTTTTTCATAATTACTTTCCCATAAACCTGCTGTCCTACATATACCTACACTATGTGATCAAAGATTCCGAACACCTGGCTGAAAATCGCTTACAAAGTCGTGGCGCGCTCCATCGGTAATGCTGGAATTCAATATGATGTTGGCCCAGCCTTAGCCTTGATGACAGCTTCCACTCTCGCAGGCATACGTTCAATCAGGTGTTCGAAAGTTTCTTGGGGAATGGCAGCCCATTCTTCACGGAGTGCTGCACTGAGGAGAGGTATCAATGTCGATCGATGAAGCCTGGCACGAAGTCGGCGTTCCAAAACTTTCCAAAGGTGTTCTCTAGGATTCAGGTCAGGACTCTGTGCAGGCCTGTCCATTTCAGGGATGTTATTGTCGTGTAACCACTGCGCCACAGACCGTGCATTATGAACAGGTGCTCGATCGTGTTGAAAGATGCAGTCGCCATCCCCGAATTGCTCTTCAACAGTGGGAAGCAAGAAGGTGCTTAGAACACCAATGTAGGCCTATGCTGTGATAGTTCCACGCAAAACAACAAAGGGTACAAGCCCCCTACATGAGAAACGCGATCACACCATAACACCACCGCCTCCGAATTTTACTGTTGGCACTACACACGCTGGCAGATGACGTTCATCGGGCATTTGCCATACCCACACCCTGCCATGGGATCGCCACATTGTGTACCATGATTCGTCACTCCCCACAACGTTTTTCCACTGTTCAATCGTGGAATGTTTACGGTCTTTACATCAAGCGAGGCGTCGTTTGGCATTTACCGGCGTGATGTGTGGCTTATGAGCAGCCGCTCGACCATAAAATCCAAGTTTTCTCACCTCCCGCCTAACCGTCGTAGTACTTGTAGTGGATTCTGACGCAGTTTGGAATTCCTGTGTGATGTTCTGGATAGATGGGTGCCTATTACACATTACGACCCTCTTCAAATGTCGGCGGTCTGTCAGTCGACAGACGAGGTCGGCCTACACGCTTTTGTGCTGTACGTCTCCCTTCACATTTCCACTTCACTATCACATCGGAGAAAGTGGACCTAACGTGTTTAGTAGTGTGGAAATATCGCGTACAGACGTATGACACATGTGACCATGTTCGAGTTCCGTTAGTTGCGCGGAGCGCCCCATTCTCCTCTCACGATGTCTAATGACTATTGAGGTCGCTGCTAGGGAGTACCTGGCAGTACAATGCACCTAATATGAAAAACGTATATGTTCGGGGGTGTCCGGGTACTTTTGATCACATATTGTATATCGTAGGAAAGTATTAATCTATCAGTGATGTGGGTCTGATACATCGGCGGTCGTAGGGTATCACGGTAATAACTTTTACGCTCCTTGGTTTTTGACTCCATCCACCAACTGTCAGCGATGCGGCTGATCGGATATGTAGGCCACTAACGAAACACTTCTCATACGGTTTTAAAAAATTTAATTTTTTCACGTCTTACAGTATGTCGTTTTAGTTACTATGCTGCATTCAGTTAAATAAAGCAATGAGCGAAATTTTAAGATTTTTGCAGAGGTGGAAACACATTGCTTTGTGTATGGTTCGTTTTCGGAGGTCGATTGCTGCATACGAAATACATATAACATTTGAAAATTTTATTTAAAGTGGAGATCAAAGCGATATATATGTCACTGTTTTCAAATTACTGGGTTTCATATGTACCCGACTGTTACACGAATTGTTAGCGACACACTTGGTGGACATGCTGACCACTATGAAATACATATAACCCGATCTAAAAAAAACTATTTAGCATGTACGGCACCGTTACACGAATTGTTAGCGACACACTTGGTGGACATGCTGACCACTATGAAATACATATCACCCGATCTAAAAAAAACTATTTAGCGAAAATATTTGATTCTTCGCATCTTGTAGCATGATATCTTCGCTCGATAAAGTACTGAATTACTTTTCGTTATTGACTTTAACTACTATGCTACATCAAACGAACTACAGTGTTGCACAATATTTTAAGATTTTTTTAGGGCTAAAAACACATTGTGTCGTCTTCGCATGTAGTTAGTTTTACGTCATTGATTACTGTGTATGATATATAGCTAACATATGAAAACTGTATTTAGAGCTGCGAGCAGAGCCATATATGTCACAGTTCTCAATATATTGGTTTTCGTATTTACGGGAGGGTTGTGCGCTTTGTGCTAGTGCTCTATCCATTCACAACATGAATAATGTGGTTGTAACACCTCTCGTATTTCATAAACGGTTCAAGATACTGAAACAAGGTTTTCCGCAGATGATAGCAAGCAAAGAAGTGTGTATATTTCCATATGATCAACTCTCAACTAACCAGAAAATCTCTGCAGCGTTGCCTACCAGTCGGGCCTCTCTGGTTACGATGTGCATGACCTTTGAGGTATGAATACTTTTAAAATAATTTTATTTATTTAAAGTTTTGGTTTTAGAATACACAGTATTTATACTTTTACTGGTAGCTTTAATCTTATTGCAAATTTTAAGACAACAGCAGAATGTTTCGAGCATACAGGTGTGGTACACTTATAAAATATAATCTGACTTTCTCCATCTTTCTTCGCCACACAATATTCACATTGTGATTCTTCAGTGTCTCCTGGCGTATTTGATAATCAAAATATCCACGGGTGTGCTGCCGGTCTATAGTGTCCAACGGGCACAATATTTCGGCGATCAAACATGTCGCCATCATCAGGTGAACTGACGGACTGAGCTCCTGTGAACGTGCCGGCACGGAGATCCGTACGCTATGGCTGCTCAGAGGGAACTGGGTTCGGTCGTCGCGTGGCTTCTCCGCGAAGAAACTTCAGTCTTCGAGTAAAGCGGAGTTCACAACATATACATGTTTTGCCTCCTATTAATTCTGGTGATGCGTCTGCTAGAGGTGATTGGCTTCTGGTTGTTACCACTCTGTTTTCTGCTTCAGTTACAGCCTATGCCGTAAGGAGCTGGGGCCAGCGTGTGTTGGCATTGCGCCGTAACTTCTGCCCCAGAGAGCGTATGTACCGGTTCTCGGATTGCCGCGCCCGTTCGTAGAAGCGGCGGGGAACCAGACGGACGTGGTCCTTGACTTTGCGGACCTCAGCGAGGTCGTGCAGTGGTCCAGACGGGAAGTCCCGCGGCAGGTGCAGCGCGAGGCGGAGAGCCCTGTTCTGCAGAGGTTGTAGTTTCTTCAGGTGGTCGTCTGCCGCATTCCCCCAGACGACAGCCGCGTAATCGAAGACAGGGCGGATTAGCGCCCTGTACAACGTGACGCCCAGTCGCGGAGGAAGAGTCGACGTCGGGTTGAGCAGGGGGTAGAGCTGGAGAAGTCGACCCCTTGCTTTGTTTACGACGCCCTTCACGTGTGGGCCCCAGGTAAGGCGGCGATCTATGGTGACCCCAAGATACCGCGCAGTCGGTCGCCAGGTGACAGGACTGCCTCCAACGACGAGTGGGGGCAGAGCGGCTGGGATGACACGACGGGTTGCAATGAAAAATTGCGTCTTGGCGCCGTTGACTTGCAGTGTCCACTTGACGGCCCAATCGGCGAGGGTGTCGACAGCGTGCTGCAACCTCTGGCGAAGTGTGTCCACGCGCATACTTCGTGAGTAGAGCGCAGTGTCGTCGGCGTACACTGCTAGGTGCACACGAGGGACCGTCGGCGTATCAGCCGTGTAGAGCGTGTACAGGATCGGCCCCAACACCGACCCTTGTGGCACGCCGGCTCGGATGGGACGGACAGTTGACAGGCCAGTTTCTGCACGGACGTGAAAAGTCCGTCCATCGAGGAAGGACCGTAGCAGACGGATGTGGGATCCAGGGACCCCCATTTCGAGAAGTTTGAAGAGCAGCCCATCGTGCCAGACGCTGTCAAAAGCGCGCGAGACATCAAGGAAGACTGCTCCAAAGTATTCGCGCCTCTCCAGTGAATCGAAGGCTTCTTCCACGAGGCGGAGAAGTTGGTGCTCCGTAGAGTGGCCCTGACGGAAGCTGAACTGGGCATCTGGGAGTAGAGCTTCGGCGGTGACGTGTTGCTGTAGCCTCGTCAGGTAGATGCGCTCGAAAACTTTCGAGACGGCAGGCAGCAGACTAATTGGGCGATAGCTCTTCGGCTGCCGGAGATCTTTGCCCATCTTAGGAATAGCCACAATCTCAGCATGCTTCCACTGCAGGGGAAAGTGACCGGTGCGAAAGATCTTGTTGAAGATTGCAGCCAGGTGAGTGGAGGCGTCCTCAGGCAGTCGTTTCAGCATGGCAGGGGAGACGTCGGCAGGGCCGGCAGCTCTCTTTGCATTGAGGGCCTTCAGAGCCGTCGAGACTTCCTCAGGAGTTGTGGCCACGATGTCATCATCGCCCTCCGTGTCCAGATAGTGAGGGAGCCGGTCGGCGACCATTGCTTCATGTTCTGCGGCCAGTGGATCCTCTACAGGCTTGAAGTTCTCTTCAAAAACATCGGCGAGGGCATCAGCCTTCGCGTTTGGTTCACAGACAGTGCCGGTTGCAGTTCGGAGAGGAGGCATACGCTGCGTCCGCCGTAGGAAGTGTTTCGTGGTCCTCCAGGCAGACCCGTCGTCAAGCTGAAGAGTCGCCACACGGTTAGCCCACTCCCGGTTGCGGTGATTGTCCACAGCCACCGTGATTTCGCGCCGCATACGGTTGAGTTGCCGTTTGGTGGCGGGGTTCCGTGTACGCTGCCATTCGCGGTACACTCTGTTCTTCTCGGCAATTTGTGCAAGGAGATCGGGGGGCAGCTGTCGAGAGTGGTCCTGGCGCTCGCGTCTGGGCGGAGCCGCTGCTTCGATTGCGGCGAGGGCGGCGTCCGTGAAGTGGAGGAGGGAATCTTCAGCGTCTGCGTCGTCTACAGGTGGCATCCCAGCTAGGGACTCGGTCAGGGTGCGGCGAAAGAGATCCCAGTTGACTCCAGAGAGTGACACCCCACACCTGGGTAACTGCAGTGGGTCGAGGTCGACGTCAAAAACAACTGGCACATGGTCAGAGGAGAGAACATTCCGTGTCGAGGCGAGGATGCGGTGCGGAATGCCTTTCACGACCGCGAAGTCGACGATGTCCGGTTGTCCAGTAGCGGGGAAGATGGTGGGATCATAGGGACCCACTACCACGGCGGCATTGCGATCCACGATTCGTAGGACGCGGCGTCCGTCTCTGTTGGTGAGGCGTGAACGCCAAGCAACGTGCTTGGAGTTATGGTCGCCAGCGATGAACAGCTTGCCTCCGATGGAGAGAAGAGATTCTAAGTCCGCATCTACCCAGGGATACGACGGTGGTTTGTAGATGGCGATGAAGGTAATGGCTCCCACTGACGTGTGCGCGACAACTCCTACCGCCTCCAGAGCCACGAGCGGCGGCAGCTGAATCTGGTGGTGACGGATCCCATTCCGTATGTAAATGGCCATTCCTCCGCCGGCAGTTGGCCTGTCAGCACGGTAACAGGAGTAGTTCGGCGCTTTGACTGCAATGCCTGGTTTAAGGCGGGTTTCGCTGAGCAGACAGATGTCCACGGCTTCATCACGAAGAAATTGACGAAATTCGTCAGCTTGTGGGCGTAGACAGAGGGTGTTCCACGCGACGACCGTGAGTCCTCTAACACTTCCCATAATGAGTAGTGGAGGAGCTTCTGGCGGCTGCCGGAGCGGCAATCTTCTGTGCAGCGGTCAGGTGCTGCGTGAGTACATCAAGCAGTTTTGTTGTGCTCGCCACAAGTGCGGTGAGTTGAGTAATCAGACTGGCGATGTCCGTGGCGGAGGCGGCAGGAGCCGTATCTTCTCTGGCGCCGATGGAAGTGGCCACCACTTCGCCATTGTATGTGGCTTCTGCTGGAGCGTTGGTCGTGCGACCCCCCGTCATGCGCCGGCCGCCGCGGCGTTGGGGGCGTGCACCAGACGTCACGGGTAGGGCAGCAGAGGAGGGGCCCGGTTCCGGGTCCGACGAATTCTGCACAGGTGGAGAGGCGCAGTTTAGTAGTGGATGTCGTGCCCCTGCGTCTTCAATAACATCGCGGGTGTGTGAGTCTTCAGTGCGGCGACGCGCCTGTGGGCCGGCATGGTCGGCGTCATCGCTGTTGGGTCGGCGGGGTGCCAGTCCTCTGGCGACAACCGTGGCGTGGGAGATTGTAGGGTCGGCCTTGGCAGACTTCTTCTGTTTCGCGGCGACGGGCTGGCCTCGCTGACGAGCACTGGCGCGTCTCCAAGCTTCGCAGCCGCGGTAGCTGGCAACGTGAGCGCCCCCACAGAGAGCGCACGTTGGCTGCTGCTTCCGAGGGATGGGGCAGTCTTTCGCTGGGTGTGCACCGGCGCATTTCACACATTTTTCAGGCATGGAGCAATGCCGGGCGACATGGTTGATGCCCTGGCACCGGTAGCACTGAACAGGGCCTCTCTTGGCGCGCAAGTCTTCTGTGGTCACCGAGACGTTGGCGAGTCGGGTGAGCTGGTAGAGCTTCCTGTTCTCGATTGTATCGGTTGCGATGACGAGAAACAGGGGCATGTAGTCACGTGATTTGGGCTGCTTCATCTTGACCACAGTTCGGACACTGAAGTCGAGCTCTTCGAGTTCTTCTTGAATGTGATCCGGCTCCATGTTGAAGAGCAGATGCCGGATGACAATCTTCAGGACGCGGTCCGGTGTGGTGGCGTGAGTGAAGAAAGGGATTGCCCTTTCAGACGCCTCCTGCGTCACGCGTCGGTAGTCGTCTGCCGAGCGCAGCGTAATCTTGTACATGTCTCGTCCGGCGACCTTCACATTGTAGACTGCCGTTGTCCAGCTATTGAGAAGCTGTTGCAGCTGCCGGAAGGTCCCTTCGTATTTCAGAACGATCGGCGGAAGTGGCGCATCCCGCCTTGGCGCCGTGGAAGAGCGCGGTGGTTCCTCTGGGGCATCCTCAAGGGCAGCAAAAGTATTGGCAGTGGATGCCGGCTCGTGGGTGGACAGCACCCGTCGTCGCGCTGTATGGCGTCGCTTCGGGCGAGTGAATCCGTCAGCATCGTCACCAGGCGTTTGTTTCGATCGCTTCTCAGCCGGTGAGCTGCGCCCGCCGGTAGGGGCTGTATCTTCTTCTCTTCTGCTTTTGCCGGATTGCCGACGAGGTGGTGGTACGGCAAACGGCTCGTCGTCTTCCGACTCCGGAAGCGGAACTGTAAGCGCAGCCATAGCGATATCCATCATGGCCTCATTCGTTGCGTGGTCCGTCATAAGTGGGGGGCCAGATGGGGCCGCCGACGGAGCAAGCTCCGCCGGACGGCGATCTGCCACACCCTTCGCAGTACGTAGCTCCGTTCGCTTCGACATCTCTCGCGCGAATGTGCGTCCTCCTGCGGCTCTGGGTTCGGTCGCGGCGGCGGCCGATTTAAATACCCTCCGCCCGCGGCGCGCTCCCTCCGCCGTCCGCGCCCCGCGCCACGGTCGCGCGGTGGAACAGATTGCGACGGCGTCTGAGATGACGTCGGTGTGATGGCTCTGTCCGCCGTGGTCGTCACAACTATACGTTTGCTCGATTTACTCTTGATTAACCCAATCGCTGGTTCCCAAGCCTTGCTAAGATTATAGCCACAGTCACGGTTTATGAGGTCGTCATTGGTGCGAATTTCGATGGCCTCTCTAACAACGCTGTCCCAGTATCTCGACGTCTGTACCAGAATCCTCGTGCGGTCATACTCCATGGCGTGATTTTCCGACAAGCAATGTTCAGCGACCGCCGACTTGCTCGGATACATCAGTCGAGTGTGCCTCTGGTGTACACGGCATCGATCCTCGACGGTACGCATCGTCTAACCAATATACGACTTGCCACATTGACACGGAATCTGGTACACGCCGGCCTTCCTCAAACTGAGGTCATCTTTGGCGCTCCCCACCAGTGCACGAGTTTTATTTGGAGGACAAAACACAGTTCCGACCCGGTGTTTCTTCAGAATGCGGGCGATTTTCCCCGAGAGTGCGCCTGTGTATGGAATAAATGCAGTGCCTACCTCCTCCCTCGTGACTTCATCCATCTCAAGAGGTTGTGCTGCAGTGGTTGGGCGGAGAGCACGTTGGATCTGCCACTCTGAGTACCCATTTTTGCGAAATACGGTTCTCAGATGTTCCAATTCCTGGGGTAGACTCTCTGCGTCAGAGGCAGTGCGCGCCCTATGTACTAGAGTTTTAAGTACCCCATTCCTCTGTGAAGGGTGGTGGCAGCTGTCTGCGTGCAAATACAGATCTGGTGGGGAGCGCCAAAGATGACCTCAGTTTGAGGAAGGCCGGCTTGTACCAGATTCCGTGTCAATGTGGCAAGTCGTATATTGGTCAGACGATGCGTACCGTCGAGGATCGATGCCGTGAACACCAGAGGCACACTCGACTGATGTATCCGAGCAAGTCGGCGGTCGCTGAACATTGCTTGTCGGAAAATCACGCCATGGAGTATGACCGCACGAGGATTCTGGTACAGACGTCGAGATACCGGGACAGCGTTGTTAGAGAGGCCATCGTCGAAATTCGCACCAATGACGACCTCATAAACCGTGACTGTGGCTATTATCTTAGCAAGGCTTGGGAACCAGCGTTTGGGTTAATCAAGAGTAAATCGAGCAAACGTATAGTTGTGACGACCACGGCGGACAGAGCCATCACACCGACGTCATCTCTGACGCCGCCGCAATCTGTTCCACCGCGCGACCGTGGCGCGGGGCGCGGACGGCGGAGGGAGCACGCCGCGGGCGGAGGGTATTTAAATCGGCCGCCGCCGCGACCGAACCCATTCCGAGCTGCGATGTCTCTTGCGACTGTTGTGTGTTCTGAAGCTCAGGGTGTGGCGGATCGCCGCCTGGCGGAGCTAGCTTCGTCAGCGGCCCCATCCGGCCTCCCACCACCGACAACCCGGCCTCCTCACCCGGACTCTGAGATGGCTCGTTCTTTGGACTCAGCACCTTCACCTGAGAGTGCTGCCTCATCCGCTGGCGGCTTGCCGCCGACGCCGACCTCTTCTGCTGATTCTTCTGGGCGATGTGGCATCGATTCAGGAATCGATGCCGCCGCCCTTAGGCGGTTAGATAGGGCACATGGCGCGTCAGGGCCCCCTTCACGTGGGACCAGCCCGCGCGCGCCGAGGCAAAGGCAGGCTTCCACTTCCCTTCGTCCCTCGTCCGCCCTCGACATGCCGGACATTTCCGACGCTGTCAATGTGTCCGAGCATTCGGACTGCGACTCGCACTGCGGCGACATGGACGACAGCGACATCGCGGAGGGCCTGGAGGAACACCTCATCGCTCTCCGTGACGCTGCCGAGGAGGGCGAGTTCCCGTTTGACCCCGCTTTGGGTGCTCGGCGGTTTCTCTACCCTCACGCCGCTGCCGCCGACAATGCCGACGACGTCATGCAGGTCGAGCAGGAGCCTCGCAAGAGGAAGCCTGCTGCGGCCTCCTCCGACTCTGAAGCCACCCCCACCGCCGCTGCCCGGGGAAAGAAGCAGAAGGCAGCATCTGACGCGGAGGGATTCACCATCCCCCGCAAGACGGCGCCTCGCCGCCACCTTACCGTGGCGCCGACAGTCCCGGTGCACAACCAGTTCGCGCCGATTTCTGACGGCACGGCAAACACTCCTCCCCCCCCTCCCAGCCCCCCCCACGCCAAACCTCCGCCGCCCCCTCCCATTCTGGTGGAATATCCAAAACCTTACATAACTCTCCGCCAACTCCTGGACCACGTCACTACCTCTGACTACCGTGTGAAGCAGACAGGCGAAGACCTCTACCGCCTCTACCTCCAATCCCCCGACGACCTCAAGAAGGTCATTCATACTCTTGGAGAACAGAACATCGGCTGCTCCATCTCCCCACAGAGGTCGAGACGGCTCCGGGTTGTTGTCCGCGGCCTCCCTTTTAAATATGAGGCCGACGACCTCCGAGAGGCGCTGCTTGCCCTCAACATTACCCCTGCTGTCATCTCCCGTGTCGTCTCTCCCCGCACCAAACTCCCCACCCCCCTTTACTTTGTCTCTGCCGACGACACACCAGAAAATAGAGTCCTCCTGACTCTCCCTGCCATCGACCGATGTTCGGTCACCATCGAGAAGCCCCGTTCTCGGCGCCTCATTCTCATTTGCTACCGGTGCCAGGGCCTGGCGCACTATGCGAGTGATTGCACTCGTGCAGTGCGGTGTGTCAAGTGCGCCGGTGGACACGAATCCACCTCCTCCTCTAAACCTCGGGAAGTCCCCCCCACCTGTGCTCGCTGTGGTGGCGCCCACACAGGTAACTACCAGGGCTGTCCAAAAATTAAGTCGTTTCGCGCCCAGCAGCGACGCTCTGCGGCCCCTGCTTCCCTCGTGGAGCGCCGCGGGGTTGGCTCTGCAGGTCCCACTGCATGGTCATGTCCACCTGGCCCATCTTCCCTCCCGCCCTCCCGCACCCGACCGTCTCCCGCACCCTTCCCGTCCTTCCCCACCCCCCCCCTCGCCATCCCCATTCCCCCACCTGGCCTGCCCCCCCACTCCCCCTGCCCCCATCCAGCCCCATTCACCCCAGCTCCCGCCCAGCCCCCTCCCCTCCTTCCCCATGCCAATCCTGGTCCTTCCCCCCACCCTCTCCCCTCCTCCCCTGTCCCCCCGGTCTTTGGAGACCTTATCTCCAGTGTCGTGGACGCTTTGACGTCTGCGATCACTGGAGCCCTTGACGCCCTCCTACATTCCATTCCCCAACAAATTGCTGCCGCCCTTTCCCACTCCCTCTCCCCCATCACCGCCACCCTCCCCACCCCCCGTCATGGCTGTTAGACTCCATGGCCTCACCATCCTCGTCTGGAATGCCAATGGCATCCACCGCCAGCAAGGGGAATTCCGGCAGTTTCTGCTTGACGAAGGGGTCGATATCTGCCTCCTCACTGAGTCCCATCTTAAGCCGGGGGTCAGTGTCCGGGTCCCCAATTTCTGCTGCTACCGGACCGATCGACTAACCGCCTTTGGCGGAACTGCAGTGTATGTCCGCGCATCCCTCCGCCACCACCCGATTACTCTCCCCGCCCTTGCCACCCTTGAGGCCACCGGCGTCCTCGTGCACACTCTGCGAGGCCCTATAACATTTGTGGCCCTTTACCATCGGCCTCGTGGCCTCCTCCATGCCCCTGACTTCGCCACAGTCCTATTTTTAGGCGGCGATCTCTTCGTTGGGGGCGACTGCAACGCCAAGCATACTGCCTGGCACAGTCGCCTCACCAACACCCATGGCCGTCGCCTCCTTCGTGTGGTCGAGGCCCATGGTGCCCGCGTCGTCAGCCCATTCGACCCCACCATCTTCCCCCATCGTGGCCCTCCGGATGTCCTCGACATCGCCCTCGTCAAAGGTCTCCCCCTCCCTATCGACGCCACCACTCGAGCCGCCCTAGCCTCTGACCACGTCCCTGTCATCTACTCCATCGACCTTGTCGGATCTCTGGAGCCACCCCGTGCCTCCTTGGACTTGCGGGGCATAGACTGGGACTCCTATCGGCGGCGCGTCGAGGCGGCTCTGCCCACTATCCCCGACGTCGCTAGGGTGGGGGCTGACCTCACCCTCGCGCACTTCACGGATGCTGCCGTAGCTGCTGCTGTTGCTGCCACCCCTCCCCATCCCCCTCATCCTCCCTCCCACTTGCGTCCTCTACCCCCCGCCATCTGTGCCCTCATCACGACTAAGAACCGGGCCATCCGCGACTGGCAACGCACCCGCAACCCTGCCACCAAGCGGCATGTGAACCGAATGCAGCGCGAGATACGGGCCGCTATTCGAGCCCATCGCAATGCTGCTTGGGAAGCAAAGCTCTCTGCTCTCAATCTCCAAGACGCATCTGCCTGGCGCTTGGTCTCTCGGTTCCTCCGGACGCGTCCCCGTCTTCCCCCCCTCCGGGTCAGTGCTGAGGCTGTGTGCGATCCTGACGCTAAGGCCAACGCCTTGGCTGACGTTTTCGCGCGCAGCTTCACACCGGTCGATGATCCCATCGACCCCGCCCACGTCCGCCTGGTCACGGCTCATGTCCCCCGGTTCCTCGGCACCCATGACCCTGACGACTTCATCACCCCCGTCACCGATGAAGAGGTCGCCCGGGAGCTTCGGTACCTCCATCCTCGGAAAGCTGGTGGCCCTGACACCTTGACCAACCAGCTTCTCAAACGGCTTCCCCCGCCCTCCGTCCCCATCCTTACCTCCACCTTCAATTCCATCCTTTCCACCGGGCAATTCCCTTCCGCTTGGAAACATGCGGAAGTGATTGCCATCCCTAAACCTGGTAAAGACCCTCGCTCCCCTTCCAGCTATCGTCCCATCAGCCTCCTTCCCGCCCTCTCCAAGCTGTTTGAGCGGCTGTACCTCAAGCGAGTCCTAATACATGTCGCCCGGGAGCGCGTGCTCCCCGACGTTCAATTTGGCTTCCGCCGTGGCCATGCCACCACGCACCAGCTCCTCCGCCTCGTTGAGGAGGCACTGGACGCCATCGAGCGTCGGGAGTACTTCAGGGCCATCTTCCTCGACGTCTCCCGGGCCTTCGACTCAGTCTGGCATGAGGGACTGCTGTACAAGCTCTTTCAGCATGGCTTCTCCACCTCCCATGTCCGTCTCATCGCCACATACCTAGAAGGCCGTACTTTCCATGTTCGAATCCCGGGTGGTACCTCCACCAGGCGGCGCATCAGGGCAGGCGTTCCGCAGGGGAGTGTGCTTGGCCCTGTCCTGTACAGCCTTTTCACGGCCGACACGCCCGCCACTCCGCAGGTTCATCTCGCCCTGTATGCTGACGATACGGCTGTTTATGCTCGCTCCCGGAGCAAGGCCCTCCTCCGACAGCATCTTCAATCAGCAATCGACTCTCTCATGGAGTATGCCAAAAAATGGCGCCTGGCGTTTAACCCTGCTAAAACGCAGGCTCTCATCATGTGTCGGCGCCGTTGGCCCATCAACTATCCCCCCGTCACTGTCCTTGGCACCCCTGCCCCATGGGCTAGGACCGCCAAATATCTGGGGGTCACCCTGGACAGGGCCGTCACATGGCGTCCCCACATCGGGGACATACAGCGCAAGGATTTGGGGCGTCTCGGTCAGCTCTATCCCTTCATTAACCCGTCCTCCTCCCTTCCCCAGCATCTTGGCGTCCTCCTCTACACATCCCTGATCCGCCCCATCCTTGAGTATGCTTCCGTTGTGTGGGGCAATGCCGCCCCTACACATCTCCAAACGGTACAGAACCGTGCTCTCCGCCTTGCCCTCCGCCTCCCCTACCGTTTCCCCACCCGTGAACTTCATTTTCTTGCTGGAATCCCCCTCCTTCGCGAACGCGTCTGCTCCTCTGCCATTTCCTTCTGTCACCACTCCCGCCAGTCTGCCAATCCTCTTATCGTTTCTCTCGGCACTCGCCTCCACCGTCTGGCCACTACCCGATGGCCTGACCTTGCCGCCTGATCACTGGTCGCCCCCCCTTTTTTCCCTCCCCTCCTCACTCCCTGTGTCCCCTTCCTTTCTTCCTCCCCCTTCCCTGCCAACTGCTCCTTGCCTGCGACCCCTCCATCTACGAGTGTCTGCCTCACCGTCAGAGTCACCAACCGGCTCTGCTGGTCTTCATTTTTACAATCTTCATCTCTCATTCTCACTTCTGCTTCTTCTCTTCCATCTCATCAACGACCGGCTTGTCAACTGAGCCTTTCGTCTTCCTGCTTCTCTTACTGTCCCTTCTACTATCCTTTTCACTTCACAAACAAAAAAAAAAAAAAAAAAACCACACCAGGCCAGCCATATGAGGCCTTTCGATTTCCACCACTTCTACTGTCTCTCTCTCTCTCTCTCTCCTGTCTTCTTTGGGTTAAAAAAAAGCAACATGCACACCACCAAGCCATTCTCTACCACCACGACTCCACCCACCACACCGCCATGAGGAAGGCGAAGCGCCCCGGCGCTAGAACTTCCGTCTCAAGCCGAGGGTCAACCCTCACCAGTGCAGCGTCAGCGTCAGCGCGACCGAACCCAGTTCCCTCTGAGCAGCCATAGCGTACGGATCTCCGTGCCGGCACGTTCACAGGAGCTCAGTCCGTCAGTTCACCTGATGATGGCGACATGTTTGATCGCCGAAATATTGTGCCCGTTGGACACTATAGACCGGCAGCACACCCGTGGATATTTTGATAATATTCACATTATCTCCTTCTCTAAGCTGGTGGTTTTACTGCCCTTACTCGATCAGGTGCTACTAATGAATTCATTGACTTCCTTACCCCTCCTATTTGCTTTCCGAATTTGATGATACAGTATAAGTCCAACATCTCATATTTTTATTGATAGCCAGCATCATCCAAATTATGTATACATTCCATACACTTACGTCGATTACGTTGAAGAGAACCACCAGTGGTCAGTGCCTTGTTTTTTTCTTCACACTGTAGAATATCGTCTTCTGGTCCATGGTGTCAAATCCGCCCTCTGTGGCATTGTATCTCATTATAATTTCTGGCTTCTTTACTTGTGATGATGACACCATTGGATGTTCGTGAAGAGAGCTAATGACGCTAACAACATTGTTTTTCCTAGGAACATAAGAGACTATCATCACATTTTGTTGAAAAGCCAATAATGTAGAGTATACTTCACGTCCTTCAGGTGTAATAAAGTCGGCAGGCAGTTCACCTTTGTTTTTTCTGGTAGTCTCTACTAATGTCAGATCTTTTGAGAGCAAATAATGAGCTAAATCGAGAGTTGTAAAATAATTATCACAGGTGATAATACGTCCAAACTTTTAAAGACCAGACATCGGTGTTTTCACAACATTCCCACCAAGTCGAACAGCTCTGGTCTTTTCTTCCTTCCCCAATACACTTTCATCGTCCAGCAGTATTCTTCTTTATCACAGTTCCTTATCGAATATCTTGTCGGTCCCTGATCCTCTTCCAGTACATCCTTTTTGCTCCGCCTACCAGAAATTCCAGCTTGAGGAGCTGTAGCCCATTTTTCATTCCCAAGACGAGAAATCAACAAATCACACTCAACAGACTTTGTACTAAATTGTTCTTCTCCATCTTCATAAAGGGATCCTTCAGAATCATCATCTTCATGTAGTTCTGAGTTTTCAGCGACATCTACATCATAAGCATCATCACTTGAATATTCATATTCACTAGGTGTGTTTTCAGAATCAGAAGACTGCTCGAACAATTTCTACATCTACATCTACATGACTACTCTGCAATTCACATTTAAGTGCTTGGCAGAGGGTTCATCGAACCACAATCACACTATCTCTCTACCATTTCACTCCCGAACACCGCGCAGGAAAAACGAACACCTGAACCTTTCTGTTCGAGCTCTGATTTCTCTTATTTTATTTTGATGATCATTCCTACCTATGTAGGTTGGGATCAACAAAATATATTCGCGTTCGGAAGAGAAAGTTGATGACTGAAATTTCGTAAACAGATCTTGCCGCGACGAAAAACGTCTTTGCTTTAATGACTTCCATCCCAACTCGCGTATCATATCTGCCACACTCTCTCCCATATCACGTGATAATACAAAACGAGCTGCCCTTTTTTGCACCCTTTCGATGTCCTCCGTCAATCCCACCTGGTAGGGATCCCACACCGCGCAGCAATATTCTAACAGCGGACGAACGAGTGTAGTGTAAGCTGTCTCTTTAGTGCACTTGTTGCATCTTCTAAGTGTCCTGCCAATGAAACGCATCTTTTGGCTCCCCTTCCCCACAATATTATCTATGTGGTCTTTCCAACTGAAGTTGTTCGTAATTTTTACACCCAGGTACTTAGTTGAACTGACAGCCTTGAGAATTGTACTATTTATCGAGTAATCCAATTCGAACGGATTTCTTTTGGAACTCATGTGGATCACCTCACACTTTTCGTTATTTAGCGTCAACTGCCACCTTCCACACCATACAGCAATATTTTTTAAATCGCTTTGCAACTGACACTGGTCTTCGGATGACCTTACTAGACGATAAATTACAGCATCATCTGCGAACAACCTAAGAGAACAGCTCAGATTGTCACCCAGGTCATTTATATAGATCAGGAACAGCAGAGGTCCCAGGTCGCTTCCCTGGGGAACACATGATATCACTTCAGTTTTACTCGATGATTTGCCGTCTATTACTACGAACTGCGACCTTCCTGACAGGAAATCACGAATCCAGTCGCACAACTGAGACGATACCCCATAGGCCTGCAGCTTGATTAGAAGTCGCTTGTGAGGAACGGTGTCAAAAGCTTTCCGGAAATCTAGAAATACGGAATCAACTTGATATCCCCTGTCGAAGCGGCCATTACTTCGTGCGAACAAAGAGCTAGCTGCGTTGCACAAGAACTATGTTTTCTGAAACCATGCTGATTACGTATCAATAGATCGTTCCCTTCGAGGTGATTCATAATGTTTGAATTCAGTATGTGCTCCAAAACCCTACTGCAAACCGACGTCAATGATATAGGTCTATAGTTCGATGGATTACTCCAACTACCCTTCTTAAACACTGGTGAGGCGTGCGCAATTTTCCAGTCTGTAGGTACAGATCTATCGGTGAGCGAGCGGTTGTATATGATTGCTAAGTAGGGAGCTATTGTATCAGCGTAATCTGAAAGGAACCTAATCGGTATACAATCTGGACCTGAAGACTTGCCCGTATCAAGCGATTTGAGTTGCTTCGCAACCCCTAAGGTATCTACTTCTAAGAAACTCATGCTAGCAGCTGTTCGTGTTTCAAATTCTGGAATATTCCATTCGTCTTCCCTGGTGAAGGAATTTCGGAAAACTGTGTTCAATAACTCCGCTTTAGCGACACAGTAGCCGGTAACAGTACCATCGGCACTGCGCAGCGAGGGTATTGGCTGCGTCTTGCCGCTTGTGTACTTTACATACGACCACAATTTCTTCGGATTTTCTAGCAAATTTCGAGACAATGTTTCATTGTGGAACCTATTAAAGGCATCTCGCATTGAAGTCCGTGCCAAATTTCGCGTGTCTGTAAATTTTAGCCAATCTCCGGGATTTAGCGTTCTTCTGAACTTCATATGCTTTTTCCGTTGCCTCTGCAACAGCGTTTGGACCTGTTTTGTGTACCATAGGGGATCAGTTCCATCTCTTACCACTTTATGAGGTATGAATCTCTCAATTGCTGTTGCTACTGTATCTTTGAATTTGAGCCACATCTCGTCTACATTTGCATAGCCAGTTCGAAAGGAATGGAGATTGTCTCTTAGGAAGGCTTCTAGTGACACTTCATCCGCTTTTTTAAATAAAATTATTTTGCGTTTGTTTCTGGTGCATTTGGAAGAAACGGTATTGAGCCTAGCTACAACGATCTTGTGATCACTAATCCCAGTATTAGTCATGATGCTCTCTATTAGCTCTGGATTGTTTGTGGCTAAGAGGTCAAGTGTATTTTCGCAAGCATTTACAATTCGCGTGGGTTCGTGGACTAACTGCTCGAAATAATTTTCGGAGAAAGCATTTAGGACAATCTCGGAAGATGTTTTCTGCCTACCACCGGTTTTGAACGAGTATTTTTGCCAACATATCGAGGAAAGGTTGAAGTCCCCACAAACTATATTGGTATGAGTGGGGTATTTATTTGTTACGAGACTCAAATTTTCTCTGAACTGTTCACCAACTATATCATCGGAGTCTGGGGGTCGGTAGAAGGAGCCAATCATTAACTTAGTTCGGCTGTTAAGTATATCTTCCACCCATACCAATTCGCACGGAGTATCTACTTCGACTTCACTACAAGATAAACCACTACTGACAGACACAAACACTCCACCACCAATTCTGCCCAATCTATCTTTCCTGAACACCGTCTGAGACTTCGGAAAAATTTCTGCAGAACTTATTTCAGGCTTTAGCCAGCTTTCTGCACCTATAACGATTTCAGCTTCTGTGCTTTCTATTAGCGACTGAAGCTCAGGGACTGTCCCAGCACAACTACAATTTACAACTACAATTCCGACTGTTCCTTGATCCAAGCAACTCCTGTATTTGTCATGCACCCTTTGAGATTGCAGCCCACCCCGTTCTTTCCCGAGGCCTTCTAACCTAAAAAACCGCCCAGTCCACGCCACACAGCCTCCGCTACCCGTGTAGCCGCCAGCTGAGTGTAGTGAACTCCTGACCTATTCAGCGGAACCCGCAACCCCACCACCCTATGGCGAAGTCAAGGAATCTGCAGCCATCACGGTCGCAAAACCGTCTGAGCCTCTGATTCAGACCCTCCACCCGGCTCTGCACCAGAGGTCCGCAGTCGGTTCTATCAACGATGCTGCAGATGGTGAGCTCTGCCTTCATCTCGTAAGCAAGATCGGCAGCCTTCACCAAATCAGGTAGCCGCTGGAATCCAGAGAGAATTTCCTCACATCCATAGCGACACACGTCATTAGTGCGGACATGTGCCACCACCTGCAGCTGGCTGCACCCTGTGCTCTTCATGGCATCCGGAAGGACCCTTTCCACATCAGGAATGATTCCACCCTGAATGTACACGGAGTGCAGACTGGATTTCTTCCCCTCCTTAGCCGCCATATCCCTAAGGGGAGCTCCCAACTACCAATAAGCCCACCCTCTGCGATTGCCCGGACCTTGAAGGCTGAGAATCATCCTCTGAAACAGGGCAGGCAGCTGCATCTGGCTCAGCCAGAGACAGTACCTGAAACCTGTTTGTCAGACGCACCGGGGAGGCTTTCTGATCAGCCTGCGGGGACGTTATCTCCTCGTCTGATAGTCCTCTTCTCCGGAACATTTTCAGTTTGTATAACAGGCAACTGTTATGAAATAATGCACCAGAATAAACATGTGCTTATAACAAGGAGGACAGTTTAACACTGAAAGCTTAACAGCGTGAGTCAACAATGGCAAATGTAGCAGACACTGCGCGGAGGCATCCGGTTGTTGAAAAATTGTTTCCAATCGCACGGCCTGCGAGGTCCGTACGGTAGGAATCATGCACCAACACTTCAGCACGAAGCCATAGATAAAGTTTTATAATTTTTTCCAAAATTGCGACTAAATCGGCAAATTAGGAAAAGTCATACAATTTCATTGAAATGAAATTTATAGTTATAACAGAGAAGATACTAAACCTCAGGAATGGACCACTGATACCCGATGGTAAGTGAAGAGCTAATACCCGAAACTTTTCTTAATCTGTTGACACACAGACATAACTACAATTTTTTGCAATGGAAAGATGTAGTTCTGTTAACAGTATTTTATATCTCGTCAGAAATAGTATTGTGGGATCGCACCCTTTGATATTCACAATATTCTGTGTGGGATACTTCGCTTTAATCGAAACTTGTTTGATGTTATGTCCCACGATGTAACCGGTAAGTAACTTAATGTTTTAATTATTTCAGTTTCCAGCGAGAACTTTTATTTATTTACAGCCTTTAGAATGCATTATATCAGCTTGACAACTAGTATCTCCAGTGGAACTTTTGCAACGGTTTTTATTTGTGGGTGTCTTATACTCTACTACAATTTCTTTTAACCTGTGATGTCAAGTACCAGGTGTAATGGTTTGTCACCATCTTCATGGATTCTTCACTGTAGAACCACAATGTCGTGTTATTTTCTCAGTCAAAACGAAGATGAAAACGGCAACAGAAATAAAATCATAGCAGCAAACGCACAAGAAATGAAACGAAATGATCGTACGGCATTGATGGCTGGGAGTTCCGGCCTGAGAAACCAGGCCACTGAGGTGCTAGTGCTTCCAGTTGACGCCATATGGGGCGATTTGCTTGGAAATGATGGTAAAATAATGGTGAGAACGACACAACTCCCAGTCCTCGAGTGGAGGAAATCTTCTACTCGGTCCAGAATCGAACCCAGGCCCACTGCATGGCAGTCAGACGCGCTGGCCACTCAACTAAGGGGGCGGACAGATATAAAGCTGCTGAGCACGCAGGATGGAAATCCGGCTACCTGGCCGCTAAGTTCCTCGTGCGATAACGCGTCCGGATCGCACAGAGACCCGAGAGGCTGGCCGTGTTAACACATCAAGAGCACCAAGGCACGGAAAGGTGGCGCACCTACACACGTCTAGACCACTTGACAGAAGGACAGTAACAGGGACGCCTGTAAACATGTCTAGTGCAGTCAAAGGACTGAATTTAAACATGTGCAATAAAATTATTCTGCTGCACAACAATGTATAGGCTACTGAATAGTCCGTAGCAGCTCCTCTGCTTCACCAGCAGATGGCAAAACGGAGATGTTACAGTATTCCGTTTATGATTTCTATCTGGCAGAAAAATAAGATGGTGATGATTCTCTGTACGCTCTAAAACAATAATAAATAAATAACTATTGAGACTACTGGTAGAAATTTCATTAACACTTACGTTTTTAAGTGAAAAATGGATACATCCAAAATCTCTTGATGAAATATGTATAGAGAACAATAAAAACATCAATAACTTGCTACGATTAGCAGTTTCACTTTTAATATCAGTCTTTCTGCTTAATCAGCAAATGGTGATGTCCGCACATGCACATGGTTTTAGTCTCCAAGCATATTGTATTCCATCTAGTCGAAATAAATGCGTGTGTACTTTTTCACAGAAGTCAGGGTTTGTTTCAACAAACAGAAGTTATTATTCAGCAAGATGCGACTTGTCGTAACAAATCCTGACTTGTCGATGTCTACACATGTGCGTACAAATAATCTTCCTATATCAGTGAACCGACTCAAATGCACATGCCAGAAATATTTGTCTCCTCAGCCCTAACCTGGATAATAAATACATCCGTCAACTGCTGCTTGGCATGTGAAGGCAAGACGAAACTGATGACACACGGGCCGCGCAGGGTAGCCGCACGGTCTTGGGCGTCTTGTCGCAGTCCCCGCGGCTGCCCCCGTCGGCGATTCGAGTTCTGCCTCGGGAATAGGTGTGTGTGTGTCGTCCTTAGCGTAAGTTAGTTTAAGTTAGATTAAGTAGTGTATAAGCTTAGGGACCGTTGACCTCAGCAATTTGGTCCCATAAGACCTTACCACAAATTGATGACACACGAGCCGCCTTTCAGTTATCAAACAAAGACCTATGTAATCCATTGTCTGCTGCCCTTGAAGCTGGTACACTGCGTGGGGAGTACGTACTGCTGTTCATATACTAGAAAGGCAAACACGGATCGTTCTGTATATGCCAATATACGTTTCGGGCAATAAAATCATGTCAGTTCTCGAATTTTCTTTCTTCCATTTCCATAATACAAGTACGTTGATTACTCCTAAATATTCACGGTCTCCTACACATCCCTATAATTCTCTGAGGTTCACCATTCAACTTACCTTGTTTGTTCGTCCCATTTCTAACTTTATGTATGGATATTTCACTGACATGACTGTGTCCCCACTACTACTGTATTGATTGTTTTCACACTCTTAACTACAATTTGTTACATAATTTCATAGATATTAACTGGTATTTGAAGCAGTTCAGTCTGTGTTTACCAACTGTATATGAGATATATCAGTAACATAAGGTGCATTGTGAATCCGCTATATAAATCAAAGCAAGCAACTTGACATGTCTTTTGTTCCTATTATGCATACAGTCTTCTTACGTTTTGCATTTCCATGCAGTAATATTGTGTGTACGTACCACTAAAACATGATAATGTATTCTGTAATGTGTAATTTCTCTGAGGAAAATGTCAAACAGTTATCAGATTTTTTATATGATGCCCACTGCTTAGTGTTTACCAACTGTATATGAGATATATCAGTAAGATTAGGTGCATTGTGAATGCGCTATATAAATTATAGCAAGCAACTTGAGATGTCTTTTGTTCCTATTATGCATACAGTCTTCTTACATTTTGCATTTACATGCGGCAATATTGTGTGTACGTACCAGTAAAACATGGTAATGTATTCTGTAATGTGTAATTTCTCTGAGAAAAGTTGTCAAACAGTTATCAGATTTTTATCTGATGCCCACTGCTTCTACTTTTTAGTATGACAATAGGTTACTGATTTTTGCTGTGGAAATGATAGTAATTTCAAATGAAAAAGTTAAAATACAACCATATGTGACTCCTGCAAGGCCAACATACGTATCTAAATGTGCTGATGTTGACAATGTGTATCTCAGCCATTTGCAGAGTACGTAAATTGACATTTAACGGGCATTCATCTGCAATTTAAAGTTGTCTACAGAAATTTCAGTAGAAAATGACAGTATTTATGACTTTGCAGCTATATTTCCATGACGAAGGGTCAGTTCTGATAAGGCAGCTGTGTTTGGGGAAAATAAAACCGGTTTGAATATAAAATTGGGTCAATTTTTTTTATGCATATCTGTAACCGAATGTAAAGTGGCTACAAATGCAGCTGCTAGTTACAATTTTATTGGGGCTATATTTTAATAAATAATAAAAACCTTTTTGTTTCTTTAGGTCAGGTTCTCGCACATACGCTGTATGGAGTTTGAGACTTGAATACCTGTTTGTGTCTGTCAACTTTCACTGCCTTACCTACTTAGTATATTATTTTGTTTCAGTTTTCCAGATGTAAGTGGATACGGGAAAGAAAAGAACTGTGTAACAAATATGTTGTAGCGGAATTCCAATTGGTTTATAGCAATTTTTTGTTTCATCAAGCAACGGAAATTTACATGACCTACATCCACAGCGAAGTAGTATAATTTTACAATGTTGTTGGCTGTGATGAATAATGCATCATTTTAAAACACTGAGCACCACCTATTGTATATCTCCAACAAATGCTTTCCACTTGAATATGTTTATCAAAATTATTTAATCTCTTGGCCCAACGTAAGTAAAAGTGAAAGATTTTATCACTGAAACTCACAACTGCACAATGTGACACTAAGCCCGTGAATCAATGTATAATTGAACACTTATACCAAATTTGGTGTTTCTAGCATTAATCGTGTAATGGATGCCAATTTTACTGAAACCACAATAAAATGCCAATAACTCCCAAACTAATCGCTGAAAAAGAAAAAAACATAGGCCCTTTGGGTGTTATGCATCCTAAACACAAATCCGTAATCAAAGTGATAGCGTATTGTAGAATTCACTTTCAACGCTAAGCTCATTGGCTTCTCTGTCGACAACAGCCCCTGTGTCTGTTATCTCGCACTGCAGCATGTCTACATCTACATCTGCATTTACATGGATACTCTAGAAATCACATTTAAGTGCCTGGCAGAGGGTACATGAAACCACTTTTACAATACTTCTCTATTATTCCAACCTCGTAGAACGCGCAGAAAAAACACACACCTATATCTTTACGTGCGAGCTCTGATTTCCCTTATATTACTACGATGATCGTTCCGCCCTATGTTGGTCGGCGTCAACAAAATATTTTCACGTTTATTGAAATTTCCTGAGACTATTTTGCCACAACGTAAAACGCCTTTGGTTTTATGACGTCCATCCCAAATCCTGTAACATTTCAGTGACACTCTCTCCCCTATTTCGCGATAATACAAAACATGCCACCCTTCTTTAAACTTTCTCGATTTACACTGTCAATCCTACCTTGTAAGGATCCCACACCGCGCAGCAGTATTCTAAAAGAGGACGGACAAGCGTAGTGTGGGGAGTCTCTTCAGTAGATCTGTTACATTCTCTAAGTGCCCTGCCAATAAAACGTAGTCTTTGGTTAGACTTCACCACAACATTTTCTATGTGAACCTTCCAGTTTAAGTCGTTCGCAATTGTAATTCCTAAGTATTTAGTTATATTTACGACCTTTAGATTTGACTGATTTATCGTGTAACCGAAGTTTAACAGAGCAACAGATTCCTTTTAGCACTCATGTGGATGACTTCACACTTTTAGTTATTTACTGTCAATTTTTACACCATATAGATATCTTTTCCAAATAGTTTGGTTTGATCTTCTGATGACTTTACTAGTCGATAAACGACAGCATCATCTGCAAACAACCTAAATCGGCTGCTCACATTGTCTCCTAAATCGTTTATATAGGTATGGAACAGCAAAGGGCCTATAACACTATCTTGGAGAATGCCATAAATCATTTCTGTTTTACTAGATAACTTAATATCAATTACTACAAACTGTGGCCTCTCTGACAGGAAATCACAAATCCAGTAACAGACCTGAAACGATATTCCGTAAGCGCACAATTTCATTACAAGCCGCTTGTGTGGTACAGTGTGAAAAGCCTTCTGGAAATCTAGAAACAAGGAATCAATTTGAATTCCCTTATCAATAGCATTCAACACTTCATGTGAGTAAACAGCTAGTTGTGTTTCAGAAGAACGATGTTTTCTAAATCCGTGTTGACTGTGTTTAAACAGACCGCTCTCTTCGAGGTAATTCATTATGTTCGAACACAACATATGTTCCAACATTCGTGCAGCTCTGGCTGTTTTGATGTTATGTGGCCGTTTTTACCAAACTGTCCCATAACTTGTGAAAATCCTGGAAGGGTGAGTTAAACTAAATGGAATAGATTAGCCCGCACCAGATAATGAAATGTCCATGAGCACTAGTAACTACCAACAATTAACATTTCGGAAAGAACAGACACCATTCTGACCCAGCAGCCACTATGAATTAAGACACAAAGGAATTTCAGACGTTGGCTGTGTGTGGACATTGATTTGGATCTGATGGGAGGCGTGCTAGAGTAGTTCGTGCTGTTGTAATGAACACTGTGCCCAGATGGCTCAATGATCAGAGCGTCTGCCTAGTAAGCAGGACAACTTGGTACGAACAGCAGTCCAGCACAGATTTTCAATTTCTCCCAGATTTAAATCAATGCGCACAAGCAGCCAATGTCTGTTATTTCTTTGTGTCTCAACACGTAATTACTTAGATATTGACGTCCTATAGCCACTGTGGAACGAGGATTAACACCGAAAAAGACTAGAGACACGCTTTAAGGTCATGAAACCCCAGGCGGCTCACCCTAGTGCTATTCGCAGAATAGTCACTCGCCTCCCCATATGATGAGAAAAGCGAGGCAGTTATAAATCAGCCCTAGCTGTGTTTTTTTTTTTTTTTATTGGAGTGACAGTATGAAAACAAAGCCACATTGGCACTGAACGTCTGAAGTCAGACAAAGCAGATTGCGTCGCCATGATGAGCCGGAAACACTGTTTGGTTTTCACGAGAAGTATCATCACTGTCAGAATACCAGAAGAACTGCTATTGTGGAGGGAAACAGTGCAGTGGGGAGCAAACTTCGCTGAAGAACATCTGCCCAGGTAACATCAAACCAAACAATTAAAGAAACGTAATAACAGCGAATGTTGTTTCACTAAATGATTTATGAGTGGCAGTAGGGAGTGTGATTGTGCTTACAGAGGTTCTACCACACAAGGCAACACACGACAGAAGGCAAAGAGGAGTAAATTGGACACATTTTGAAGTACCACGACCAACAAATTTTTTAACTGGTTAATCAACTGAACTGCAAGAAAGAAAGAGAGGACAGCATCTTGTAAGACAGCATCTTACTGTTCAGCATTCACAAGAATTAGTATTCAGCTTATTACATTTACTCAACGCTAAAAAACTCAGGTCTTATAGTTTTCCTCGGTGGATGTGCTCTGCAGATAGTTACTTCCGTTAAAGATATCTTCACGTCCAGACTCTCTGACCAGATGTCTCCACTGTCAGATTGTAACTTCTGTGCTGGCGGTATGAGAGGTTCTCAACTGGCTGAGCTGAACGTAGATGCAGACAAAAATGGTTCAAATGGCTCTGTGCGCTATGAGACTTAACATCTGTGGTCATCAGTTCCCTACAACTTAGAACTACTTAAACCTAACTAACCTAAGGACATCATACACATCTATGCCCGAGGCAGGATTCGAACCTGCGACCGTAGCGGTCGCGCGGCTCCAGACTGTAGCGCCTAGATGCAGACAGAGATGAGCTGTAGGTATTGGGCCAATGATAGAGTTTGTTGCCACGTCTGCCGCCACTTGCAGATTTTGAATATGGTGAGATCCAGCGGCAACAGTGATGCGAACTGTAGGGGAAACTGTAGTTTTCGTAACGATGTTTGATGATTTTTATCTTTGTTGAAAAGGCTTATTTGCACTTAGAAGTTCAACGTGAGTTCAACTCTGGTAATAGATGCACCCGTATATGGTTCTGAAGCATTTTGTACGAGGGTTGGAACTTTAAAGAGTGCCAACTGTTTATTTACAGCTCGTACAAAATAGATACGTGTTTCAAAGTTTTACTGACCTTCAAAGTAGTCACCACCATTGTGCATAACCCGTTGCCAGCGATGTGGAATTCGTAATATACTCTTAGCAGTACCAGTTGTGTTGACAGTTCGAGCGGCACGGTCTGTCACCCGATGAATTTGTAGCAGTTCTGAAGCGAATGCCGTGAAGTGTTTCCTTCAGTTTAGAAATCGAGCTGAACTCACGAGGGCTTAAGTCAGGGGAGTGCAGTAGGTGGTATAGCACTTAGCAGCCCCAACAGTCAGAAAAATCAGTAACAGCTTGCACTGTACGTGCTTGAGCATTGTCCTGCAAAATGGTGGTCAGGTCCTGCAGAAAGTGTCATCACTTCCGTCTCTATGTTGCTAATTTTTGTAACACAACCTACGACCATAATCATGCTTTTCTGCATGTGGTAGTGCTGGCTTTCCTCTTTCTCATTGTGGGGCGATGGTTGTATCCAGATGTCATAGGCTAGTGTTTTAATATACTGATACTTTATTTTGAAGATCCATTCTTGTAACACAACGAGAGATCGTATAAAATAATTTCACACTAAACAATAGAAAATTTTGTGATATCTTATTTGTTAAGAGAGCTCTCTCCTTGAATGGTCATGCAAAATGTTATTCACAACTATTCGTTACACCTGGCTGATAGGTAACACATCATACGTTAGTGTATTGCTGGTACCATAAGTGTTAGAGTTGGGTGTGAGCCACCGGTAGTACACGCCGCCCAATGGGAAGGTCTAGCATGACCCACCGGTAGTATATGCTGACATGAAAATGTTAAATGTATTGTTATTTGTTTTCTTATCATCATTTACTCATTGGGCCAACTTAGATCACATTAAGCCTTTTTGAATTAGGCATTCCGGGTACAAAATTCCTTCATTCATTTTAAGTGGGATTTTTGCCGTCTTTTCTCCTGTGGTTGTTAATTTTGATCCATCCAGTTGGTTAGTCTCTTCTTTGATCTTTGCTGAACGCGACGTCAGTTTTAATTTCTGACTTTTGGAGGTGCTGTTTGCTGTAGGCATTGCAGTTTTGGGTTTTGTGTTGAAAAATCAAAACATCATTTTAGTCCACATATTTCTATCCATTTGTGTCCATAGAATCATGCCTGATTTTGGCGAGTCACGTGATTTACTACATTACTGCAAACCCGTTTGTTGGATTATTTTTATGAATGCCATTCTTGTAGTTGGGTCTCAGTATTCTCCTAACGATTTAGCATCAATTCTTCTTAAGTACCTCAAAGAGTTCTTTATCGTCACTAAATAGCGGATTGCCGACTGCTTACAAAACTACTCGTTTCAGAGCTATTGTACAGTGACATACACTGATCTCGGGAAAACTTTTTTGTTATAAAATGTTCGTGATGGTCGAAGGCTATTTCAAGTTGACATAAGTACATTTTTACTCAAAATGTTTCTCGTGGTGATCTCGATTATGTACTTACATTTTTATGTTTTATTCATGTCTCCGTACTTTATCTGTAGTTTTCTTGGGGCATTTTTAATTAGTTACGTTTTCTTTAAAGGATATCTGTAAATCAGTTTATTCATCGAGTTCCTTCAGCAGTTTGATTTGTATCCTTATGGTTCTATATATACTACTGACCATTAAAATTGCAACAGCATGAAGAGGGCATGCAAGAAACGTCCAATTAGCTTGAAATATACTACATGGTTGGATACACAAAGTATTGCATTTCAGCGCAGCCACGCAAAGCACATAAGTGCAATACCATCTACCTTCAGTATGGAAGGAAAGATTACACACTGGGTTTCGAATCAAGAAATCGCATTTCAATGTTGGTTGTTTGTAAGAACATTATGTTATGCCTCTTGTACGGAGACACCTCTCCCACAACGTATCGGTATTGATCAGCGGCAGATTCGTAGCCTATTGATATTGCAGCGTATCGTTCGGACTACGGCCGCTCACATTGATCAGGATCCCATGAGTGTAATGCCAACGTGGAATTGAGTTCAGGAGAGCCATATTCAACGTCATGTAGGATGTCGATGGTCCCACGAAACTAACACCCGAGAGGGAAGACATATTGTTTGCAGAGCCATGCATAATCAGAGAATCACGTCACGTACATTGACCTAATAAATCGGATTGTTAGCAGCAGGACAAATATTCATATTGACAGTGCAGTGACATCTGGAACACCACGAACTGTCATCATGGCAACCACTGTTTCATCTTCAATTGACGCGGCAGGAAAGAGAGGCGCACCGAATTTGGTACACGCAGAGACAGCACTGGACACAGGAGAGACACCAAATCGTGTTTTCAGACCAGTCTCATTTCTGAATTCAGAATTACGATGGATGTATCCACGTGTGAAAGATGCGGTTAGAATGAACTTATCATATTGCAATCGTCATGATTATATGACGGTACAGGGTGCCATTAGGATCATCTCTCGTTCATATGACAGGCAATTTGGACAACAGGCGTTACAATTCTCATGTGTGAAGGCTGACAACTGTGTCCTACCTTCGAAGTGTCCGTGTTTCTATCTTCCAATAGGCTAACGAAAGACCGAATGTTCTCCGTTCTGTGCTAACCTATGTTGATACAGCAGGTAATCGCCTGTTGCCTTGTCAGCAAATTCTCCACACCTTTCACCAACTGAAAACATGCTGTCATAGGTTGCCGGGAGACTGGAACGCCAACACTCGCAATCCACTTGAGAGAGTTGATGTAGCACGGTTTACGTCTGTCATCCAATCTCAGTTCTATTCGATGCACACCTGTGTGAGAGCTTTTGTTGCTGCCAGAGGTCGCAGCTCTGTGCACTAAATTTCACACCCTGTACGCTTCCTATTATACTTTACTATCACAATAATTAAAATTTAACTACTCGTATTTTCTATCCCTTCTGGTGTTATAATTTTAGAGGCCAGCCCCATAGTTTAAAATGATGCCGATATCACCGGCTAACCTCAAATATTCTTGGCATTAAATATCATTTATTTCCTTTTCTCTTACATTTTTTGTTACGTTATTGGTCTGTTGGGCAATTGCCTATCGTAGTTACGAAACAAAACTGAAAATCCTTTGAAGCTTACACACAGACGTTGAACGTAATTGTGACTAGTACCAGCAGTGCAGACGTAGCAGCAGCCCAAGTTCATTGACACTTAGTAGTACAAGTTATGTGTTCGTGAACCGTAAAATTTTATATTTACTAAGCTGTAGGTTTTCACGTAGAAACTCGATTATAGGTACATCTAAGCCTCCTACGTTCATCGCTACTATACTTGTAAGAGTTAGTAGTAGGTTAACAACTGTTATTATTGCCATTGCAACAGCAAATGGCGTCGTAAGATACAACTTGCCATGATCGAAATTTTCTGAACTATGTAATTCGGGGAAACTACAGTACTGGCCATTAAAATTGCTATACCAAGAAGAAATGCAGATGATAAACGGGTATTCATTGGACAAATATATTATACTAGAACTGACATGTCATTACATTTTCACGCAATTTGGGTGAATAGATCCTGGGAAATCAGTACCCAGAACACCCACCTCTGGCCGTAATAACGGCCTTCATACGCCTGGGCATTGAGTCAAAGGGAGCCTGGATGGCGTGTACAGGTACAGCTGCCCACGCAGCTTCAACACGATACCACAGTTCATCAAGAGTAGTGACTGGCGTATTGTGACCATCCAGTTGCTGGCCACCATTGACCAGACGTTTTCAATTGGTGAGACACCTGGAGAATGTGCGGGCCATGGGCAGCACTCGAACATTTTCTGTATCCAGAAAGGCCCATTCAGGACCTGCGACATGCGGTCGTGAATTATCCTTCTGAAATGTAGGGTTTCGCAGGGATCGAATGAGGGGTGGAGCCAAGGGGCGTAACACATCTGAAATGTAACGTCCACTGTTCAACGTGCCGTCAATGCGAACAACAGGTGACCGAGATGTGTAACCAATGGCACCCCATACCATCACGCCGGGTGATACGCCAGTACGGCGATGACGAATACACGCTTCCAATGTGCGTTCACCACGATGTCGCCAAACACGGATGCGACCATGACGTTCTGCCATTCGTGCGCCCAGGTTCGTCGTTGAGTACACCATCGCAGGCGCTCCTGTCTGTGATGCAGCGTCAAGGGTAACCTCAGCCATGGTGTCCGAGCTGTCAGTCCATGCTGCTGCAAACGTCGTCGAACTGTTCGTGTAGATGGTTGTTTGTTTTGCAAACGTCCCCATCTGTTGACTCAGGGATCAAGACGTGGCTGCACGATCCGTTACAGCCATGCGGATAAGATGCCTGTCATCTCGACTTATAGTGATACGTAGCCGTTGGGATCCAGCACGGCGTTCCGTATTACCCGACTGAACCCACCGATTCCATATTCTGCTAACATTCATTGGATCTCGACCAACGCGAGCAGCAATGTCGCGATACGATAAACCGCAATCGCGATAGGCTTCAATCCGACCTTTATCAAAGTCAGAAACGTCTCCTCCTTACACGAGGCATCACAACAACGTTTCACCAGGCAACGCCGGTCAACTGCTGTTTGTGTATGAGAAATCGGTTGGAAAGTTTCCTCATGTCAGCACGTTGTAGGTGTCGCCACCGGCGCCAACCTTGTGTGAATGCTCTGAAAAGTAATCATTTGCATATCACAGAATCTTCTTCCTCTCGCTTAAATTTCACTTCTGTATCACGTCATCTTCGTGGTGTAGCAATTTTAATGGCCAGTAGTGTAAAACCATAATTATTCCTACGAAACATCAGAAATATATATTTTGATCTTTTCTAATTTTTCTTCAGAATGATGTCATCAATTGACAACAACGTAGGAGGTCTAAAATAATTCTTTTGAATTTAGGGCAGAAACCGACATTTTTCCTAAACAGTCCATGCTTCAGTTTTATTTATGCTTCAAGCAACCGAACGAAGGAAGGATTTACTTCATTAATGACCGATAATTTCAAAAAGCTTATCTCACATAATGCACAGACCGGCACAAATATTTTGAAGAGTGTTTAATCGGCTAATTGATAAACACAAGCTAAAACGAGGATTAAGCTCTTGTATACCAATATTTCAATTTTATTTGAGCAGCTGTATTTAATTTAACTGTATGGTGAATTGAGTGAGTGTCGTGAGCAGTGCTTACGGAGTAAATAAATATATCAGTGGCGAAATACCATTTTCAAAATCGGATTAAGTGTGACGGCGAACGCCGCGCAGCCTATATCCTCCTGGCACGCTCGTCTGTTCTGGAATTTCTTTTTCTGTTTCTCTCACACTTTGTGCTGTAGCCGCCGATTATGTGGTGTTTCCTGTAAGCTGTGCTTCAAGGAAACGATCGTCGAAACTGATGTGAGGCGAAACAGAGATAATAACGCTTCTACCTGTATTTAAATACATTCGGTGCAAATTTTAACGACGTAGTGCTGTTAGCCTGTTATTTAGTATTATTAACAAGGCAGTTTTTCTGTCAATAATTACGCACTAACCAGCCACCGTCCTGCTTTGCACGGGTATCACAAGATATCTACTACCGGACGACGTGTCTGGGGTTAAGGTAACAAATTATATAGACAAATTTTCCTCTTAAGTCACTATATCTATTAGTGAAAACCGTATCAAAATCGCTGTAGTAGTTCCTGAGATTAGCGTTCACACAAAGAGATAATTTGGACTAGATACTTTTTATTTGTACACAGAAACCTTCCTCGTGAATCAGCCTATCTATTACTGAAAACCGTATCAAAATCCCCTGGGTTAAGTCCGGAAATTAGCCTTCAAATGCAGACAGAAAAACGCGGCAGGCAACTTCAATTAATAATACACACACACAGAAAATTTTTGCATGCCCCTTTATTTCTAAGTTCATGGGGCAGAAAACTAAGATTGGCTCTGAAGCATGCGTATACATTCATTTTCAATTTGTCCACATCACCAAATAAAAAAATAAAAAAATAAAAAAAAAATTGTCTAAAAACAAAAACTTCAGTTTCCCATGTGGTAAGTCACGCCTGAGCAACGTTAATACGTTGTGGAGCGTCCCCTTACTCGGTTTCAGGCTTGAATCCATCGTGGCAAACCATCGATTAGATCATCAAGACGGCTCTGGTAAAAATTTCCCCACTCCTCAGTCTTGGTTCTGTGTAAGTCGCGCAGGGTCCGTGGTCCTTGTTGGCATCCTAAAACAGCTTGTTTCAATCGTTCTCACACATTTTCGTTTGGGTTAATGTCCGCAGAAGGCGTAGGCTACTCTATTCTGGTGACCCTAGCATACTGCAGGAACGCTTTCACGAGAACTGCACGAATGTGCACATGAATTTCATTCATCAAGATGAAACTGTCACCAAAATCTCGGGAATACGGTCCCATTATTCGTTGTAGAATCTCGTCCTTGTACCGCATATCAGTGAGATTGCGCTCAACTGTCACAAGAGCTGTACGGTGGTCTCCCCTGAAAATCGCTCCACCACGATCATGTTGCACATGTGGCACATACTGCTTGAGGCGTTCGATATTACAGGGTTGTCTCCGTACCCATTGTCTGCTATTATCTGGGAACGAACAGCTCCAAGTTTCATCCGTAAATAACACCTAAAGCCAATTTTGGGGCGTTCATCCTTCATTATTTTATGTACATCTGTAACGGAGTTTGTGGCGCTGTGGTGTACGGCGCGGGGCGTGCCATGGTCTTGGGAATGGAGATGGCATTATATACTCGTCTGCTAACAGTTATGCGATGAACGATGTCCTGTAGCCTCTTCGAACGGCGAATTCAGTTCTGGAGCACTCCGTCCCCGTTTCATTTGACTGGTATGCAGAATATATCGCTCAATCCTTGCACCTGTCGAACATGGACGGCCTGTGCTGTGTAAGTCAGTAATGTTACCTTGTAACCGATTCCATTTCCGCACCACATAAATTTGAGTGCGGTGCACGGGTCGAGCAATTGGCCTGGTTGACAAGCCTTCCGCACTTATCGTGATGATGCGGATCGGATCATTGGCTGTGACTGTCCTTCGTGGCATGGTGGATGTACATTCACTTTTCCAGAGACATCTCTAATGTGTTTCTACTGGTGCTCTACTTTCAACTGAAATGCTACAATACATTCGAGTGCGTCATTCTACCCTTATGTAGCGCTGATGGTGGCTGTGTATATGTTTACAAACAACGTTAGGAATGAATTTCGGATCGATACAGGAGCAGTCAAAAGAGCGACACACCTGCACGACATATCGGGTTGAAGCAAAACTTTTGTTAGTGTGTATATGTAGAGATGAAATAAAACATAATGACCACCGCATACTGCGGTAGTGAATGCGACTATGTGGCTTAGCAGGCGCATAACGTCGTAGGAAAAATACGTAAGCGGAGCAGAGGAGAGTGAGTAATCATTCTATCAACGACACTGAATGCATATGGTGAAATCCAGTGACATAAACGACTTTAAGAAAGGGAAAATTTTTATGACTCGGCGCCTAGGAACGAGCATCTAGGCATTTTCACGAGGCTGACGTGTCGTTGTCGCAAGCATCTACGGAAAGTAGATGAAGGACGGTTAACGCATGAGTAGGCGACAGGTTGTTGGACGTCTACGCCTCGTCGCAGACCGAGGATGGTTGGTTGACTTGGAGAGGGGGGGAGGGGAGGGAGGGGATGAAACAGCGAGGTCATTGTTCCCGAACGAGGATATCGGAGGCTTGAAACTTCCTGGCAGATTAAAACTGTGTGCCGGACCGAGACTCGAACTCGGGACCTTTGCCTTTCGCGGGCAAGTGCTCTACCAACTGAGCTACCCAAGCACGACTCACATCCCGTCCTCACAGCTTTACTTCTGCCAGTACCTCGTCTCCTACCTTCCAAACTTTACAGAAGCTCTTTTGCGAACCTAGCAGAACTAGCACTTCTGAAAGAAAGGACATTGCGGAGACATGGCTTGGTCACAGCCTGGGGGATGTTTCCAGAATGAGATTTTCACTCTGCAGCGGAGTGTGCGGTGATATGAAACTTCCTGGCAGATTAAAACTGTGTGCCGGACCGAGACTCGAACTCGGGACCTTTGCCTTACGCGGGCAAGTGCTCTACCAACTGAGCTACCCAAGCACGACTCACACTTGCCCGCGAAAGGCAAAGGTCCCGAGTTCGAGTCTCGGTCCGACACACAGTTTTAATCTGCCAGGAAGTTTCATATCAGCGTACACTCCGCTGCAGAGTGAAAATCTCATTCTTGAAATATCGGAGGCTTGTCCGCTTCGTAAAGCAGGATAGGCTTCAGTCTGGGCACATCTAATAACAAAGTGCTGCAAGCACAAGTGTTTTCGAGCACACCGGTCAGTGCAAGTTTTGGAGCATGGAGCTCTGTAGCACTCAAAGCTTACGTGTTCCCACGCTGCCCCAGTGAAAGCAACAGTTATAATTGCAGTCGGAACATGAATATCGTTATTCCACCGTGGTTCAGTGGAAATGTGTCGTCTCATTGGATGAATTAGTTTCTTCCTGCACGAGGGCGATGGTCTTGTCCGGATTCGTCATCATCCTGGTGAACAGTGGCTCGAAACCTACAGTGCGCCACCGACGCAGGTGGCTATCGGCAATATAATGTCTTCAGCGGGACTCGTCGTAACCGAAGGCATCATGACAAGCTGTAAACTTCGTGAACGTTATTTCGCACCACTTGCCTCCCTACATGCCTGAAGGCTTCGCCGGCGGGGTTGTCACCCTCCAGCGCGATAAGTGCACGCGTTACAAGTCCAGAAACGTATTAAAGTGATTTGAGGAGCATGGTAATGGACTCAAGTTGACGTCCTCGCCAGGAAGTCCGCCTGACATGCCTGGATGCAACACATCTGGGACGTTACCGGGAGCCAGCACCACGCTCACAAGCCACTGTCTCGTAATTTGCGTGAAGCACGTGATGTATGCTACATATCTGCGGAAATCTGCGAAGTACATGTTGAATGTATGCGTTCCAGAGGTAGACCAACACGGTATTACGCTTTCCATTCCCTCGTAATGAAGCTTCCGCGGCACTGTTAGTAAAAGAGCTGTCATAAAGTTTGACTCAGTAGTATACGTGGCGTACGGACAGTGGCCTGTCAGAAAATGGGTTCCGTGCTGTAGTTGGTGCTTTTACTGCAAGAGGTTCAGGGTACACTTTTATTTTTCAGCGTCATCCCAGAGTTATTGCCAAAGGGAAATGATCAGTTTTCTCATCTATTTTCGGCCAGTTGACTGCGACCCTTTGGCATTTTGAGCTTGGTAACAGTAATTCCTCTTAGATCAGTACATAGCTACTTTCTTCAAGCGAATATTTTCCATCAGTACTAAAGTGACTTTACAGGACAGTGCTGAAAAGCCATGACAATCTGAAGGGTACTCCTCGTTATGGTCTGCTTCTAACTTCTGCCTCGGTTACCAGAAGCAGTCTGTAAGCCCAGACAAATCGCAGTAACACTTGAAACAACCTCATGATATAATCTTATTGTTATTGTTGGCAGCTTACAATGGTGTATGGCCAAGATTATTATTTTTTGTATTACTTAAGCAACTGTCAAAAGGTGTGACAGTATACAAACTAGTGAGTAGTTAAAATCTAAAGATAATCACATCACGAAGACTCATAAGTAATAACATATGGAAAACTGCATTCATAACTAGGCAAGAGATTAGTAGCTGAAGTTACTACCGTATATATGTATTACCACATTTCAGATATGCAGCAGCAAGGGAAAAAGGCGTGTATGGAGATCTCAACACAAAATTCGATACTACAGATGACTTCATTTAATCCACAATGAACGTAACTCTCCAGTGCCATTCATAATTAATGAGAAATATTACGTAAAGCTGACAGCGCAAAACTTATACTGGATGGCATAAAGATTTATATATGGTTCTCAAAATTATGTAAGATACACTGCAATCGGTGCATTCCATTCCCTTGCAATGACGCTTCCGCGGCACTGTTAGTACACGAGCTATAGAAAATACTGAAAGATGGAAAACGAAAAATTGTAAGAAAATTCCTCTGACCGAAATGCTTAGTGGATCAATTCATATTAAGAAATAACTACGATATCAAATATTACACAGACACTCCCAGCGACAATAGAAAGAGCAGATTAAAATTTTACTTCCATGTCAAGAAAATGAGAGGCGATTAAAAGATGTAAAGACAAAAAAGAAGTTCAAATGTGTGTGAAATCTTATGGGACTTAACTGCTAAGGTTATCAGTCCCTATGCTTACACACTACTTAACCTAAATTATCCTAAGGACAGACACACACACCCATGCCCGAGGGAGGACTCGAACCTCCGCCGGGACCAGCCGCACAGTCCATGACTGCAGCGCCTGAGACCGCTCGGCTAATCCCGCGCGGCGAAAAGACAGATAGCTGAATTTTATGAATGTAGGTCTAAATGAATTAGACCACGAAACGGAGTGGAGGGTAAAATTGCCAGTAATCACACAAGAAGATGTCCAGAACAGGGAAAATATTTGATATATGGTCCAACAACGGAGCGTTTAACATGAAGGAATACGGTAGAAGAAGAAAACCAGTGCAACTTGGTCTGAAGATACGAAGCAAGTTCACAGAAAATGAATGACATAAATATGGTTACAGACAAAGATCAGCTAATGTTCCTAAATACTTTGTGCAGTCCAAAATTTGCTCGTCGCATAAAAAAATTGTTTGAGATAAAACTAAACATTTCTCAATTCCGTTCTGAACACAAACTCCACTGCCCTCTTGTCCTATATCAGCCTCGATAAAACTCAAGTCTCACCACCCTCTGTACATTCTGTTATGGATTACCATTCTCTAAAGGAGATCCAATAGTCTTATTTGACTCTATAGAGATCACCGTGTCCCTTGTAGATTGCAGTATGAACGAAAATCATGAATTCTGCACCAATTACTGCATAGCAGTTGAGTGTGTCTACGCAAAAGTAAATAACATATACCAATTCTAACTGAGCAATATATTGAAAGAGAATGGAAACATACGTTAAATATATGTGTTCAATATACAAGATGTACTATAACTAATAGCGAAAACTGACAAGGTTGGTAGTATATGGCGACACGAGTAAAAATGTTCCAGTAAACATGCTTCTACAAACGAATCGTTGCCAAGATAATCGCGAAAGTATGTTTAAGAGGTACAACTGAATTCAGTATGAAATATTGTCCTGATTAATACAAGTACATTGACGGAAAAAATAGCAACACCAAAAAATAATTAACGTACAATGATGAAATTTCGGGAATATACTTTTTTAGATAACATATTTTAAGTGATGAACACGGCAAGATCACAGGTTAATGTAATTGCGAGATAAGTCATTGTAAATGTGAAACGCTGGTACATTAATAACTGGTGTAACTGCCAGAATGTTGAATGCATGCACACAAACGTGAATTCATGGTATTGTACAGAAGCCGGATGTCAATTTGTGGGATAGAGTTCCATACCTGTTGTACTTGGTCAGTCAATACGAGGACGGTTAACGCAGGTTGTGGATGTCGCTGGTGACATCGTCCCATGATGTCCCATAAGTGCTCCATTGGAGACAGATCTGGAGAGCGAGCAAGCCAAGACAACATGTCGAGACTATGTAGAGCATGTTGGGTTACAACAGTGGTATGCCGGCCAGCGTTTTCGTCTTGGGAAACATCCCCTGAAGTGCTATTCATGTATGGCAGCGTAACAGGTCGAATCACGAGCCTGAAGAACAAATTTGCACTCACGGTGCGTGGCATAACCATGTCAGCGCTCCTTTTGTCATACGAAATCGCGCCCCAGACAATAACAGCACGTGTAGGTCCAGTATGTCTAACACGCAGGCAGGTTGGTTGCAGGCCCTCGTGCCGAGGCAGAAACAGCATAAAGCACAACAGACCTCCACTCCGCTCTCCAATTAGGCCTTGCTTGACACCACTGAAGTCGCAGATGGCGGTGGCTTGGGGTCAGCGGAGCGCACGCATCAGGGCGTCTGGGTCGGAGCTGTCCTTGAAGTAACAGATTTGTAACTGTTCGTTGTGTCATTGTGGTGCCAAGTGCTGCACTAATTGCTGCTGCAGATGAAGTACGATTTGCCAGAGCCATACGCCGAACACGATGGTGTTCCCTCTCGGTAGTGCCACGTGGTCGTCCGGAGCATGGTCTTATTGCGGCCGTTCATTCACGTGACCATCAACGCCAGGAACCATGTAAAGCGGCTACATTCCTGGCAGGTCTTTCTGCAGTATTGCAGAAAGAACATCCAGCGTCTCGTATCCCTATTACAAGACCTCATTCTAAATCCGTGAGGTGTTGACAATGGCGTTTTTGTTGCCTTAAAGGCAATCTTGACTAACATCAACTCACCACGTCCAATCTCGAAGGCAACTAACGATCACGGCCTTTACAGCGCATATTTCAAGCAAACTTGATTTGCACCCTCATTGGAGATCTACTATCGACCTTCTTATTCGACTGGCGAGAAAACTGAATAGAAATTGTCTTTCAGGTGTAGAAACACGCCTACTGACCTTCGTTTACGTCGCACAACTCGTTCGTGGTGTTACGATTTTTATTCAGTGAGTGTAGTTTTGAAATACAAACGTTTCGACTCAAATTCCACCAACAATCCATGATGGTACACCAGCCCATTATGCTGCTTATGTAAGACGACATCTAGAGTCAGTATTGCCCAAGATGAATAGGTCCAGCAGGGTCTGTACTTTTCCTCCAATGTCATGAAGCCTCAGGCTTCCTAAAATTTCTTTCTGGGATTATCTCATGGGTGAACTGTATAGCACTCCATATCCATACGATTGAAGAACTGGAGCAGCGAACTCTACGGCCTTACTAAGATTTGCGCGAATCAATTACGGGAAATAATTCGCAACACTCTACAGAGCCGAGTGAAGTATCCCATCAAAACGCAAAAATGTCATGAGGAATGTCTCCCTAAACAGGTAGGAGCCTACAGTAAATTATCACATCTAACGTGCTGAAGGAGCACTATGTTCTCTGTTCAGGTAGACATCGCATAAAATTACAGTGGGACTGAATTTAAAAGTTTACATTTCATACATACTTGTACTAACTAGCACAATATTTAATAGCTAAATCAGTGGCACACCGGGATCTGTCTCGCTAACAGCTCATCTGTGGACCCATGTTCAGTTTAGCTTCTGTTGCCGTGTCCTTTCACACGCGTCATTTTTCTGTATGAATAATGACAAAATCTATAATGTGTAGCAACAATCATATTTAATTTTGCCTGAAAATGCAACTGAGTTAACCTGAGACGTGCTTCATGCTTCAGATATTTGTATTCCTTAGCGCCATGAACGTTATCACTACCATGTAGGTTGGAAATGCTGCACAAGAATAAGGTTTTGTTAATGCATAGCGCGAGACTACTTCAGCAGCGTTGTGCCTGTAACCAGACACGGGCGAGCGTTGTCAGAAGACATAAATTTATGTCCATTTGGTGGCTGTCGTCATAAGTGTTCGCTGAGGGTGCTCTCTGCGCTCGCCATCAAATCCCATTTCTTAAAGAAGGGCCCAGTACAAGGGTTCAAAGAGTTTCTGCGAGTTAAGCAATTCTGCACTTTCGTGTAATGATTCTTTATGAAATGTTGTCGGCGTCAACCTATGTGCTACTACTACATCTGGTCGCGTCATTTCTCCGTAAGCTTTCCATCAGCTGTCCTGCCAGGAGTATGCATAAATTCTGATTCTCAGTTTCTGGAGGAAAGTGTGGCCTAGTCACCTACTTACGTGGTATTTTCGGGTGCCCGGGCTGACGGATGTAGGCCAGTTACTCGCCGGGGCAAGCAAGTCGTTAGCGGCGCTCCTTCCCTTTCATTAGGCGGCCTCCTGCCACGCGCCTTGATGAACTCCATCGATCGCCACTTCCCGCCGTCATACCACGAGACTCTCCCGCTCGCTGACATGAGATTCCCAAAAATCCTCTCTGACACTTTCTCACGTTCCGCTCCAAACTGCACTGTGCAGCTGTTAATTTAATATACTGAGTGTCTAAGGAAAGGAGTCTGTACTGTGCAAAACTACGCAGGCGGAAACTGAAAGTGTTGCACCACGAGTCAACAGTTCCATATTTATAAAATTTTGTGGATATGTTCTTCTCATAACGAATATTAAATGAACAAACTATATAATAGGAGAATCATACTTTCTGCCGAAATGTAATAATATTGATTTGTTTTCATAAATGTTTTCGATATTTTGTGGTCGATTGATTATGTAACTGTAAGCAGATGGGAAGCAGATACCATTGTAGCTTTGGAAAGTAACATGTTTACGAATATGTGTTAGTTAACAGGGAGAAAGTACTGTTACAATTAATTTTAAAATTTAATTTATTGCCGTTATCCAAAGGTGTTTAAAACAGCTACTTGAATTTAAAAGCCGGCTGGCGTGGCCGAGCAGTTCTAGGCGCTTCAGTCTAGAACCACGCGACCGCTAAGGTCGCAGGTTCGAATCCTGCCTCGAGCATGGATGTATGTTCTGTCCTTAGGTTAGTTAGTTTTAAGTAGTTTTAAGTTCTAGGCGACTGATGACCTCAGACGTTAAGTCCCATAGCGCTCAGAGCCATTTGAACCATTTTTTAAAATTTAAAAGTCATTATAACAAGAGTCTCTCGATTGGCTGCACAGCTGGGGTGCATTAGCATGGAGGAGAGGATAGCGAGATTCTGAACTGAGCATTTGTGTTGTCTATGATTGGTGCCGTAAAATTTTTTTGGGGGGAAAAAACTGTTTTTGAACTACTATAAAGTGGTGTGCCGTTAAGTTGCAGGCTATTAAGTCGTCTCTGATAATTGCAAAGCGCGGATGTAAGCATTTTCACGTTTTATGTAAGTCTGCAGGCTCTTGTGGCCGTTGTGACTAAAGTTAAAATCTTCTGGATTGTTAGGCCGCGTCATATTTCCTCTAAAATAATCGTCGTTTCGAACCCTTTGCTGGGATCTTCAGGATCTTCCGGTGTCCAATACTGCCAGAACAGTAGAGTATTGGTTAAAATTCTTCTGGCTAGCATTGTTGGGCCATCGTCATAGGCTAATATTCCCGAGCTGATGCAGAAGAAGGGGCGTTATTGGCTAAACTCTTGTGAATAGTGTTGGTGGCCCATCGTCGTCGGATAGAAAGGCACTATCCCACACTTGCGTAACCTTCATCATGCCGATGAGAGGGCGTGAATCCGTCGTCTACCAGGGAGCAGCTCCTTGACACATGTACTGCGAGGCGGAGACAAGCTGGCGGCGGCTCCATTATGCTTTGGGAAATATTCACCTGGGCATCCATGGGTCCAGTGGAGATGGTGCAAGGCATCATGACGGCCAAGGGGTATCGTACACTTGTTGCAGACCACATACACTCTTTCATGACCATCATGTTTCCCGACGGCAGTGGCATTTTTGAAGAAGATAATGCGCCAAGCCACAAGGCCAGGAAAGTGATGGAGTGGTTCGAGGAACACAGTGGCAAGTTCCAGTTGATGTGCTGGACCCAAATTTTTCAAATTCCGAACCCGTTCGAACAGATCTGGCATGTGATTGAACGTGGCGTCAGTGTTCATCGCCCCCTTCCCGGAATTTACGAGAGTTAGCTGACTTGTGTGTGCAGATGTGGAGCTAACTCCCTCCAGCGACATACTCTGGCCTCGTTTCTACCATGCCATGGCACGTCGCTGCTGTTGTCCGTACCAAAGGTGGCTATTAGGTAAGTGGTTATAATGTTCTGGCTGATCAGTGGCAGTCCTTTTGATCGACGATCAACAGTCATTGTAGAACTGTTAAGATATAAGTTTGACGGGACTTTTTACGTAATTTTTCGATGAATAAAAAATGTTAATTGAATTAAAGGAAAAAGATCATGAGAGTTTGGTAGCAACTTCCATTCCATTCGTTGCTGATGTGCATCATCATCATCATCATCATCATCATCACCATTATCATCATCACTATGAGATGCCATTCGTTGCTGATGTGCATCATCATCATCATCATCACCATTATCATCATCACTATGAGATGCCACCCCCAAGAAGCATGCATTTTGGCATGGAACCCTAAGGGAGACTCAGACTATGACACAGAAATCGATACTGACAGCGCAATAACTGGCATACACTGGCCTTCGCTAGGAGACTCACCCGAGACAATGTGGACCCAACTATTAGGTTCTTGCAACACGTCGATGGTGCCCTCAAGTGTGATGAGTGGCCCGTGGTTAGTCAAAGATACGGATATATCGGGAGGAATACATGCTCGAACATAAATGCAAATGCCATCGAAGATTACAGATTTTACTGTTGTATTTGACTACGAACGGCAACTGTGCAATGTTCTAAACACGTTGCAAGTGTCAGTCGTGGTCAGAACAGTGTTCTGTGTAGTTGTGAGTGTATTATGCCAGAGATCTATAAAATTGAATGTGGGCAAATTGTTGGTGCTCGTACGGTGGGTACTTCCGTAGCCAGGTAGCGGAAGTGTTTGGTGTTCCATGACGCACCGCATCGTAGATTTATACCACAGGCAGAGAATGAGGAAAAACATCGTCCGATAAACTAGAAACGGACAAAAGTATGTATTACACGAACGTGACGGACGGTCATTGAAGAGGACTGATACGAAAACTAAGAAGGTAGTTACAGAACAGAATGTCACACTCGCTAAGCCTCTAGCACCAAAGCAGCTCCAGCAGGAATTTCATAAGCAGGTAACTTCAGAGCTAACTGGAGTTCGAAAACCACTTAGCAGTGATTCAAATGACAATAACAGGAAACCTGGTAACGAAGCCATGGAGCAATGGAAAAATATCATTTCGTTAGCTGAGTCTTGTTTCACACTATTTCTGGCCGCGTTTACGTACAAAGGGTGAAATATGGAGGGTGTTCTGTGATGATATGGACAGCCATACGAGTATCGTCGTATTCCATGGGACCATGGTTGCAGTCTAGGTCACATTACTATCAAGTGTTATGTGACCACTGTGGCACATCAGATCCATCCCATGGTCCAACGGTGCTGCTGTGTTCCAAGATAGCAGTGTCCCTGTCCATACTGCCCCCATCGTCCACGACTGGTCTTCTGAGCACAAGGATGATGTTTCACATATCCCCTGGTCACCACAGACATCATATCTCAATATTATTTAGCATTTGTCGTCTACTTTGGAGAGAGGATGCGTGATTGCTACCCACCTCCATCATAATTACGTGACCTTGACACTATTTTACTGGAAAAATAGTATAAGACTCGCTTGAAGATCATACAGGTCCTGTATTTGTCCATTCCAAGACAACGAATCTGGTAATGTGTTGTGTTTTTCGTGTTTCCATATTTTTTTCTACCGACAGCAGAAACCCATCGGTCTTGCAACGGCATTTCAGATCTTCGAGTAGCCAGTGACAGCCTGAACCGGTCGTCGTAACCTGCCATTGCCTGTGGACGTTTATACGTACTGGATCACTGCAATGTACGACTTCGCTATTGCGCACAGTTACTTGGCTTTAGATCCCTGGATATTCTGATTTAAATGTTGTTCTGTTTTGGGCTCTAGTGGAATTTTAATCAACATGGGCAGCTTACGAAGTAATTCAATTACGGTATTGTAACTGCCACTTTAATGTTCGTTTAAATCAGTTTATTTGTCAAGTTCATCATCGAATAGTTCAGCCTCCGAAAGTCATCCTGGGGAATTTCTTGCCGTGCCTGAAGCACACGCTCCGTAATTTCGTGAAGAATAATTGGAGGCTTGCATGAAAAAATACATCTGCCAACTGCACCCCACTCTATGGGTGACTAATTCGGAGACTGGATCCGTAGATTCCTCAACGGGTTTACGGTGAGAACTACAGTATGGGGTCTTCTTTTATCCAGCTGGAATATGTCATTTAGTAGCTTGCTAGTGAAGTGCATGACAATAGAGCTTTACCATTCCTGCCACATACTGGCGAGTACCTCCCTTCCACAATAACGAAATCCGTCTTGTATTCTTGCAGAATAGCTCCTCACCAATGTTTTCAAGAGTTGGAGAGTTATGAGTCTCCAAGATCACTACTTCATGGACACGTTGGCGTCGTTCTGTCACCAACATAAGCGAAACCCGTTGATGAAAACTACAGTATGCCACCTAGTGTCCCTATCAACTCTGGCTCTGCACCATGCAAGTCTTTGCTGTCTGTTACAGACGGTTTCTGGTAACACTCTGCCCGTAGTCTCTGGACGGATTTCAGATATTGTCTATTCACCACCAAGGTTCTGTGCACTTTCGGTATGATGGTCTCACAAGAACCATTCGACCTTCCTTATGGTCCCAAATATGATGATAAGCTGCACATACATGTGTTCTGGGCGCGCTTTATTGGGATTTGCACCAGAGAACTTATAGTAGTGTTAGACACATCCAGTAGCCATCATATACTCACACCATTTTTTATTTTTAGGAATGGAATTTTTCTGTACTTGTCACAGGAAATACTGGAGTATCCATTTTGTGACGTCCAAACAAGTCGTTCATGTCGTAAAACTATCCATTTCCATCAGTGTACAAAGATAGCGTGTTAGGAAACAAATATTTATTGAGAAAAGGGCCATTTAACTATTGCCAAGAATGGTTAGCACTCAGCGGCCTAGATTGTCTTGATGTTGACATTCATTGCTCATTTCTTATTGGTTGTGTTTCTCTGTGTACTTACTCCTCTGACTGTTATGCTATTGTCAGACATAACATGTAATTGTCTCCTTCATCAGCCAAATCCTGTGTACCGTTTTGAGATTCTGCTGGTATCAAACCAACATTAGTAATTCACCAGAGTGTGAACAACGTAAACATTTTGTTAGTTCTATTATTCCACACAGGAAAAGACAGAGCTCTTCTGTTACAGATTAGTCAAAGGTTTAAATCAACAGACACATGTTGTGTACACTCTTTGACATAAAAAGGGCCGGTGACCAAGCACCAAAGAGTAGAAGTGTGCGCTGATAGTGACGTGGGCACCTCGCAGCTAGTGATCGTTTACTCACTTGCGGGATTGGTGCTGAGTGCTCTTCCTAAATTTTCGTAATATTCTCTTTGCATACTGATGAAGTAATCTGAATAGTCGTTGCGTTTATATGACATCGATATCGTAAATTTAATTTTTCAATGCTAGGAAGGTCATTCCGCGCTATAATTTCAATTGGCTTTGTATTTCATTATTGAGAACTGCCTGGGTGAACTACCACCAGAACAATGACAAGAGGTAAACGAAACAGTGTCATGTTTGCTCTGTGTCGAGATGCTTGCCTCGTGATCTAAGGCAAGGGTAATTGCTGATACACATGTCGTTGGACTATCAGTGTGTATCGCTTCAGTTTTTTCCTTATTTTCTCTACAAGCAGCCAGAACCTAAATCAGTAACAAACTGCTATGAAAACCTTCGCAATGTGCCGATCGAACGATCAGCGTATTTTTATTTATTTTCATTTTTAATCGTCAGCCTTCTTCTATAATGCAATAAACTTCATTCATTATTGGTTTTTAATCGATACAGTTATTTTTTATTCGTTCACTCGAAAGAACTTCCCTATCCCTGTTTGGTACCGATGCACATGACCCGTGATTTTGAAGAATGGGGTGTAGGATGCTCCGCAACACAGAATACACACATTTACTTCGACGTCTCGTTTGCAGGGCAAGAGGAAAAGCTCAGTAAGAAAAGAGACCACGCCAGGCCGGTGATGCAGGCCGATCTTTGCAATAATTCCTGCTGACTTAACAACGTGACGACAGATAAATTCGTGTCACAGTATATTACTCAACAATCGAATGTGTAGTATGGCCTCCGTCACTGCTACAGATAGCTATGAATTTGTGACCACGACTACAGTTTACCAACGGATCAGCAGCTCATTATGCTGTCAGGTGACACAAGTTATGAGATATCTCCTAATATCGTGTCGAAGCTGCTTTTTCGGGTGGTAGTGCAGCAAGTCGATGCGGCATGGACTCAACAAGTTGTCTAAGTCCTCTGCAGAAATATTGAGCCATGTTGCTCTCTATAGCCGTGAAGGTGCAGGATTTCGTGCACGAATTGACCTCTCAATTACGTCCCATAAATGTTCGATGGGATTCATGTCGGGCGATCTGGGTGGCCAAAACATTCACCCGAATTGTCCAGAATGTTCTTCAAACCAGTTCCGATCAATTGTGGCTCGGTGACATGGTGAATTGTTACCCATAAAAATTCTATGGTACTTTTGGGAACATGATGTCTATTAGTGTCTGCAAACGGTATCCAAATAGCCGAATATTACCATTTCCAGTAAATGATAGGTTTAGTTGGACGAGAGGACCCTGTCTATTCCATGTAAGCATAGCCCATTATGTAGCCACCACCAACTTGCACAGTGCCGTCTTGATAACTTGAGTCCATGGCTTCTTGGGGTCTGCGCCACACTCGAACCCTACCATCAGCTCTTACTAACTGCAATCGGGACTCATCTCACCAGGCCACGGTTCTCCAGACGTCTATGGTTGAACCGATCTGGTCACAAGCCTAGGAAATGGGCTGCAGACGACGTCGTGCTGTTAGCAAAGACACTCGCATCGGTCGTCTGCTACCATAGCCCATTAACGCCAAATTTCGCCGCAGTCCCCTAACGGATACGTTCGTCGTACGTCCCACATTGATCACTGCTGTTATATCACGCAGTGTTGCTTGTATGTTAGCACTGACAACTCTACGCAAACGCCACTGCTCTCGGTCATTAAGAGAAGTTCCTCGGCCATTGAAATGTCCGTGGTGAGAGGTAATGCCGAAATGTGTTAATCTCCGCACACTCTTGACACCGTGGATCTCGGAATATTGATTTCCCTAACGATTTCCGAAATGGGGTGAACCACGCCTTTAGCTCCAACTACCATTCCGCGTTGAAGGCCCGTTAATTCCCATCGTGTGGCCGTAATCACGTCGGAAACCTTTTCACCCGAATCGTCTGAGTACAAATGACAGTTCCACCTATGCACTGCCCATTTACGTATGCGATACTGGTGCTATCTGTATATACGCACGTCGCTATCCCATGACTTTTGCCGCTTCAGTGTAGTGTTGCAACTAAAAATGGAAGACCACATTTAATAATTTTGTTCTGCTGCTGTCCGAGTCAGTTATGTCAATAGATATACACCGAAACGGCAAGCAAACTGGTATAGCCTAGGCGTGCGTATTCAAATACAGAAATATGTTAACAGGCAGAATACGGCGCTGCGGTCGACAACGCCTACATATGACAAGTGTCTGGCGCAGTTGTTAGATCAGTTAATTATGCTAAAATGACAGATTATCAAGATTTAAGTGAGTTTGAACTTGGTGTTATAGTCGGTGCACGAGCGATGGGACACAGCATCTCCGAGGTAGCGATGAAGAACGGATCTTCCCCGTACGACCATTTCACTTGTGTCCCGTGAATATAAAAAATCCGGTAAAACAACAGATGTCCGACATCAAGCCGAAAATAGTTCCTGCAAGGACGGGACTAACGACAACTGAAGAGAATCGTTCAGTGTGACAGAAGTGCAACCCTTCCTCAAATTTTCAATGCTACGTCATCAAAAAGTGTCAACGTGCGAACCATTCAACGAAACATAATCGATATGGGCTTTCGGAGCCGAAGACCCACTCGTGTACACTTGATAACTGCACGACTCAAAGCTTTACACCTCGCCTGGGCCCGCCAACACCGACATTGGACTGTTGATGACTGGTAACATGTTGTCTGGTCGGACGAGTCTCGTTTCAAATTGTATCGAGCGGATGGACGTGTACGGGTATGGAGACAACGTCAACCTATCATGGACCCTGCATGTCAGCAGGGGACCTTTGACGCTGGTGGAGGCTCTGTAATGGTGAGCGGCGTGTGAAGTTGGAGTGATATTGAACTCCTGATACATCTAGATACAACTCTGACAGGTGGCACATACGTAAACATCCTGTCTGATCACCTGCATCCATTCATGTCCATTTTGCGTTCCGACGAACTTGAGCAGTTCCAGCAGGACACTGTGATACTCCTCACGTCCAGAATTGGTACAGAGTGGCTCCAGGAACACTCTACTCAGTTTAAACACTTTCGCTGGCCACCAAATCTCCCAGACATAAACATTATTGAGCATACCTGGGATGCTCTGCAGAAGAGACCACCCCCCCTCGTGCTCTTATGGATTTATGGACAGTCCTGCAGGATTCATGTGTCAGTTCCATCCAGCACTACTACAGATATTAGTCGAGTCCATGCCACGTCGTGTTCGGCACTTCTGCGTGCTCACGGGGGCTCTACACAATATTAGTCAGGTGTACCACTTTCTTTGGTTCTTCAGTGTACACGGACTTGTTCTTGGTTTTATATACACAGCTCTGCAAACTAGCTAGGAAATTCTGGATAACAAGTGCGTGTTTCACTTGGGTCATTCGATTTCGAATACAGTTTGTAATCCTTTTCACAACCCCGATCAAATACCTAGATGGAATAGGCATAGTGGTCTACTTTGAGTACCAAACAACAAAACGCGAGAAACGTCGCTGTAAAAATTCGAAGGAACCACCTGTGGATTTGGATTTTTTCGTTGTTTAGGGGCCAAGCTAGAGGGAAACATTACACGTCGCCGAGCACGAAGGTGACGTCGCAGGGCCCCACTCTTTTGCACCATTACAAAGGAAGGTTGCAGGCACCTTTGAGCCAAGTTTCCAACTTCTCCATGGCAAAATTGTTTGAAGGAGAGACAGAACAACTGGCCACAGAAAGGGATAATAACGCTGTCGATTTAAACATAACGATTACAAACCATCAGTCACAGATAGCAAGTGTGTTTAATAATTACTTCTGAACTGTGGAAGCAAAAAACTGGGACTAGCAGTTCACGAGAAAAACCTGAATAGTGTGTTGAACAAACAACTTTCATAAAATCACTCGTATAGACATCTCACCTATTTTTGGTTTTCAAGTTAAGAAAATTATATAAGTTCTAAAAAATAAAATCGTCGGTGGTTCGTGTTCTCCCTAGGGCACGGGTGTGTGTGTTGTCCATAGCGTAAGTTAGTTTGTGTTAGATTAAGTAGTGCATAGGCTAAGGGAGCGATGACCTCAGCACTTTGGCCCCATAAGACCTTACCATATATTTCCAAAATTTCCAAAAATAAAATCTCATTTTAATTAGATGGTCCTTCCGACACAATACTAAAAAGTTGCTCCTGCTTAAGAAATACTGTATTTATGGAATGTGTAATGCATCAATAACTTATCCCATTTTTCTAGAAAGAGTGAAATGGGCCTTTCTGAAACACCTCTGTACGAAAGTTGACAGTAGAGATGTAAGTATCTATCGACCTGTTTTACAACTGATATCATTGTCCATAATTTTTCAGGTGATGTGCTGCTGAATAACATCTGTCCTGAGAAACAATAATATACACAGTAAGTCACAGTTCGAATTTCAGAAGAGTTACACAACTAGGAATGCCATTTACACTTTCACCCACGAAGCTTTGCAATCGTTAAAAAACGAAATGTGGGAATCACAGTATCCTCCTACATAAATGGGTAATGACGTATCTAACACAAAGAATACTGAAGCTTGTCCTTAACCACTGATAAATATAACAATTGTAACAGCAATAGTGAAAATTTCAAAAATATTAGGTATCCATATTGAGCAGAATTTAAAATGGAAAGATACAAAGTTGAACTACTAAAACAACTTATTTCAGCTACATTTGCACCTCGATTTATTATAAATCTTGGAGAGAGGTAAATTAGTTTGTTTACATGTTTTGTATAGTTTCATTCAGTAACATCTCACGGAATAATGTTCCGAGGTAATTTGTTTTCAAGAAAGGAATTTATCATTGTTAAAATCGTCTTGTGAGAATAATATGTGGCGAACACCCACGATCGTCTTGTAGACAACTACTTAAGGAGTTAGGCATTTTGGCTACTACTCCTCAGCATATATGTTCCCTCTTGAAGTTCACTGTTAATACCTCACCACTGTCAAAAGGAACAAACATGTACACAATTACTATACCAGAGGAAGGAATGATTAATCCGTAGGCAGACGGGGCTGAAAGATCAGTGAGTCACACTATTCGAAGAAAGAGCTTGGTCATTTAAGAATTACTTTCAGAAAAAATGACCACTCTGCAACAGAAATAAACTGGGCACTATATCTTGACAATATCTGGAGCTCCTAGCGAAAAAGAACCAACTAATGGGAAAGTTTCCCTCTCATTTATAAAAATAGTCACGGATTGTATCAGTAGAATACTAAGAATAGACGATATTGTCAGTGTTTAAGACAACAAGAATATTTCAATACTGCAAAAGACCTACGCCCGCCGTTAGCTACAGCGAAAGTATGCAAAATCCCCTTCATATGCCGTCAAGTGAACACAGGAACAATTACAGAAGGATTTACATCTCTCTTAAAGACCAAAGACATTTGCCGTTCAGAAGACACTGATAAATCTTCGGTAGCAGATCACACAGTGAAACTAGGGAACTAAAAAGTTCGTTTCTCCAAGACCATAGTTCTATCAAGGTTCAACCATTACTATGCCAGAACGTTAAGAGAGATCATAAAAATTTAGAAGCACAAAAGCGACTTTAAAAGAAAGGAAGAACGATTAAAATAGACGATTTGTGTACCTTAGTGCTCAACAACGCACTGTAAGCTCCAAAATACGTGAAGATTTCGGCTTGCTAAGCTTGTTTGAATCAGAAGACACTATATGAATTTTTATAGCCCCTGATGATGTCTCCGGCATTAGGCACAAAATCATGTCTTAGACTATGTTATACTGCCCACGGAACAGAAGTCTACTTACAGTGCAGTTATTGATTTTTTTATTTTTTATTTTTTATTTTATTTTATTTTATTTTTTTGGGAGTGTCTTATTCACTGCTACCTTTCAAATAAACTCATCCACGTTCGTTGATATGCAGGTGGCCAGAAAACTTATTTGATTTAGATGCCTGAGAGAACATATATGTCCAAACTAGATTGGTGTTATGGAATTATGGTGCCTATTACTTTCTGAAAGTAGGGGCCATTCGTAAAGTGGGCTGCGCGCAGTGTGCAGCAGTTCTCGAGCAACCAGTCTCTGGCGGCGCAGGAATCTCATTTCCGGGCGGCTGCTGTGCGCGCCAACCCAATCGCTCCCTTAATGACGCACAAGCTCTCCGCTTCTTCCCTCTTTGACATTAACTTCCTCTTTTGCCATTAATCACATGGATGGAACTCGCGGTCAAAGCCTTGTGCGCTGTGGGCCAGAAACGTTAATTACTGGTCTGCCCTCAGGAAAGCCGCTTAAAACTACCACACTAGTTGCTCCACGAAACAAGCGACACTCGCCAGTTCCAGATGTATTTCTAAAGAACGGATTTTCTTTGCATCCTAGCGACGCACCACAAGGTGAGCAACTGATACACAAGAGACCGTGCACGTAATTCTGTTATGAGAAGAGCAAATGCCAGCTGTAGATACAATTGGGAGCGGAATTCCCAATCGGTTCATAACTCTCTACAAATAGAAAGCCACTAGACCTGACTGCTCGATATATTCTTTACTGCTAGAACACTGTAAGACAAACAAATGACGCACCACGAAGCAATTATCCGAATGGGATCCAAATCAGCAGATGTGATGTACACATACAGCCGAGCAAATGATTACAAATTCAGAAAAACTGTACGATTAATTCAATAGGAATAACTTCAGAAATTGAGCAAGTCAATAACACGTTGGTCTACCTCCGACCCTTATGCAAGCAGTTATTCGGGTTGGCATTAATTGACAGAGTTGCTCCTTCTGAAGGAGACCAAGGTAAGGAGCAAGCACGACAAGCGGTGGAAACTCTCGCCCTGTGCAGGCGGGCATGGCTTGCTGTGAAGAGCAACAAAACAGCGCATAGAGTATGTCGACGTACCACTGTGCTGTAAGGGTGCTGCTATGAAATGAAATGGCACCCCAGATCATCACACGGCTGTCGGGCCGTAGGGCGGGCGAGAGTCAGGTTGGTATCCCACCGTTGTCGGCAAGAGGCGTAGGGTTCTGGAGACAGGATTATCAAGTGAGTAAATAATTTGTATTTTGAATGTAAATTTTCGTGTGTATGTTAAAATAGCCTTATTAATTTCGTCTCCTCGTTATAGTACAACTCCAGGATTTTATCTTGGCGTGTGAGGGAGACGGGAGGGGAGAGGACCACGGCAGACTCTCGAAGTCCAGCCTCCTGTGATGGGTTCACGGCCAGGATTGCCACGTGAGTATAATTTTCATTGTAATTTGTTCTTGCATAGTAGCGATTCAAAATTTTCTTGTCTCATACTTGTTTTTTCGGTTTATATATCTTGTTTGTTTTTGTTGTTGTTGTTTTAGACAAGACAGACCAACTGCCAGATGCCGATTCTGACTGGGACGATGATATGCCTGACTAGGTCAGACAAAGGGCCACTGAACTAGAGGAGGAGGAAAGACGAAGTGATCTGACCCTGTTAGATGATGATGATGATGATCACTTCTTTGAGGATGTGGTGGAGTCGCCCGGTGAAGTGTTAATGCCTTGGAGCCAGACCGAAAAAGGTAATTACTCACTCTGATTAAAACCTTGTGATCGTCGGAATTCTTTCATTGCGCCAGCAGTGGTAAGGAATATACTTAACTTTTTTTTTCTCTCTTCTTCTACTGCGGTTGCGACTCCACAGCCGCAACACAGTGTGGTGCGCATACCGGTGGTCGCTAAACTGTCTTCCTCCCCAAAGTGGCGTCTGGTAAGGTACGCATCGCCTACAAGGGCTCCGCGCGAGATGCCACCGCCGCCGCTGCCCCGGCACTGCCGCTCTGGCGTCCGTGGGACGAGCAACGAACCACCATCCCTTTAGTTACCGGGTCGGGTATGCAGCAGCAGCAGCAACAGCATCGAGAACCATCACCGCAGCCTGGCTGTTCCCATCCGTCTGACGCGGTAGCACCGCAGTATTCTCTCATCATATCAGCCTCATCAGAATCAACTTAAACACAAGGTATGTATACCTCGGCTCATACCGACTTGTCCCTCCCCAAAACCACCATCATCAACTGGGTGGGCTCGAAATAGCATTAATAGTAATAGACATAGACCTGTGGCCAGTCACAGTTCTCTCTCCTATCCTTTTATTGAAGGACATCAGGTCAGTGATACCATATCGCAGTTACTCGGTGACTTCAGACGCCTTTGAGGAGCGAATCTCGTTCACGAGGTTCGAGAACGCGGCAGGAGGGTAACTCGACCCTGTTGGCTTTCTAAGGGCATGCCTTCCTGTCGTTGAAACGGAGCTTCTCAAAGTAGTCAATCATCCGCGGTATCTGCCATTAAATGCAGTGCAGTGCTCTGCATCGAACTATCTCGCAACCCCCCCCCCCCCCCCCCAAAAAAAAAAAAGTTGGTTCTGATGTTGAAGAGACAACTCTTCATTATCTTTGGGGGGAAAATGGCGTGATAACGTGAAGCACGTCAGTCGTCGAGTGGTTTCGTAAAAGTATGTTGAGCGCTATACTGGCCCTGTTTTCCGAGCTGGAGGTCAGATGGTGAGCTAAAGAACTCAGCCTAATACTGCACCTAGACATCCATGCACATATCTATGACCCGGTAAATGGAGGGTCAATCTATATCAAGCTCCCTAAAGATATAGCTAACAAGAGGGCAAGCATTACTGCCGCAAATAGAAACGATCAGGCTTGTTTTGCGTGATAGACCCTGGCTTACGAAAGAAATTACGATCGTAGGGATTATCCTGAGCGTCCCAGTACATACCATGTAGATGATAATATTCGTGAGTGTTATAGCATTGATGGTATCGAGTTCCCCATCAAGATCCAGGAGAAAACTACATTTGACGTGCAGAATACCGGAATATCGGTTCATGTTTGTGGTCTGCAGGAGAGAAGCAAATCAGATGAGTGAGACAAGCATACTGTCGTCGGACCCCTCCATTTCTCAAAATCTGCCGGTGAGTGTGAGCTGCTTGTAAACATGCTGTCTTCTCTGGGGGTGATAATTATCACTATGTTTGGATCAAAGACATGTCCCGACTCCTTTCCGCCCAACTATGAACTAATCATAGTGTAAAACATATTAGCTTAAGGTGCCTGAATTATTTGTCCTCAGACAAGATATTGACGGTGCATCTAGTAGATTGTGCTTCCAAGGACCCGGTACATGTTACTACGTCTACTGAGGAAAACAAATTCATAAAGTTTAAGAATGCTCACCACCAGGAACGATGTACGTTTGTAGTGTACGCCGACTTTGAATGCCTCCTCGCACCTGTGAGCCACTCTAAAGGCGACACAGCGGCCTCACATACCACCTATACAGAAAAACACGTACCATATGCTGTAGAGTACCAAACTGTATCGTCCTATGGTTCCAGTCTTAGCCGCTAAAAATCTAATGTCTGGGATAATCCTGCGGTTTGCCTGCTCACTGAACTCGAAAAACTTTCATGGGAAGTTGATAAGCTTTACAGCGACAATGTTCCCATGAACAAATAGAAGGAGAATGAAGATTTGTACAATAACGTGGTTGATTGCAATTTCTGTGGTATGCCGTTAGACAGAAAAGCGGAAACTCCTCATAGGGACCATTGCCATCTTACGGCGAATTTCCGGGGTGCAGCTCACAATGCGCGCAATTTGAAATACCAGCTACTAAGCACATACCCGTCTTCTTCCATAATATAAGCGGGTATGACACTCACTTTCCAGTTGAGCACTTGGCTGATTTCGGTTGGGAGAAAAATCAGGTCAGTGTCCTACCTGAGAGCATCAAGAAATACATTTCATTCTCCAAACGAATGACGCCAAGAATTACGCTCCGCTTCCTTGATATGCTATGTTTTATGCAGGCGCCACTCCAGAAGTTCTTTGAAACTCTACCTCGGGAGGATACGCATATTACTCGAGCTGCAGTTCCCGACGAGGAAAAGTTTCAACTTGTGACTAGGAAGGGGGTTTTCCCATACGAATATATGGATAATATGGCGAAACTCAACGAAACCAGGCTACTCGACATAATCACATTCTCCAGCAACCTTACAGGCGATGCCATAATGATTGCAGACTATGAGCATGCCGTGAATGTCTGGCCGGAATTCAACATGTCCACTTTAGGAGAGTACGCATGGCTTTACATGGACACAGACGTGCACTTGCTTGCGGACGTCTTCGAGGAATTCCGGAGTCTATGCATGGTCACATATTCTCTGGAACCCTCCTTTTATTACACAGTACCTGGGTTGTCTTGGGGCGCAATGCTCAATAAATTGAATTATTGACCGAAGCTTACATGCTTCTTTCCTTTGAGCGTGGAGGACTTTGCCAATGTGTCCATACGCACACAAAGGCAAATAACCCGCGAATGGGTGACAGGTTCAACGCATTCCTTGATTTGAGTTGCACAATGTACCTGGACGTAAATAACTTATACGGGCATGCTATGCAGCGATCACTGCCTATTGGTGAGTTTTGATGGCTGCCTGAAGACGAATGCTAGGGATTAGGTGGAAAAATCATGGCGGGTATGGCAGCTGTCTCTGATGTAGGATATGTGGTGGAGGCAGAACTCACCTACCCTGTTAATTTGCATGATGCCCATGCCGATTTGTCGTTGTGGCCAGAGCAACTAGTTCCGCGAGGTGGCTCCACGCCAAAACTGATGACAACGCTGGGGGATAAGCGGAGATACATTATTCATCATCGTAATCTCCAGTTATGTCTCAGCTTGGGTATGGAACTGGTTACAATCACCCGAGGTATTTCCTTCAAACAATCTCCCTGGTTGAAGGAGAATATTTATTTGAATGCGAGACAGAGAGCTTCTGCGATTGTGACTTTGAGAAAGATTTTTATAAATTAATAAATAATTCAATTTTCTGTAAAACAGTGGAGAACTTGAGGGAACGACGTGAAATTTTGATTAGAACTGAACAGGATGAGCGTTATGGCGTGAGAAAATGCACTACCAAACTGAATTTTAAGCGGGTCACCATATTCAAGAACTTTGTTGCTGTGGAGATAGCGAAGAATGTAGTAGAGTTTACATGTGCGGATGAGCATACTAGACCTATCCAAACTTCACATGTACCGTTTTCATTATGCGGTTGCGAAAACTCATTTCGTAGATCCTAAATTACCTTATATGGATACAGATAGCTTCATCTGCTGGGTGAAGAACTGCGATCCATATGAAGTAATGAGGTACCACGGTAATGAATTTGACACGTCCTCATACACGGCCGATAATCCTTATGGCATTATTCCACAGAACAAGAAGGTTATCGGTCTTATGAAGGACAAGGCGAATGGACTGCCAAGCGTGGAGTTTGTAGGTCTACGCTCAAAGTTGTAAGCATATCGCACATTGGAAGGTGCCACCTAGAGGCTGGCTAAGGGTGTACGTCGTATTGCATCGAGAGCCCTCTCTATCGATGACTATTTGCGGTGCCTGAACAGCGGTGTTCGCGGTGCTACACCGCAGCCGCCGCATATGGTACGGCAGACCTTGCATTCCATCGAGAGGACACGAGGTGTACACTGTGCTGCAGTCTAAAATCGGCCTGTCACCTCATGACGATAAAAGGGTCATTTGTGATGACGGGATTATAGCTCTACCGTACTCACACTCCTCAGTTGTAGCGAGTGAAGGTGTGGGGGACTCTGAGTGAGAGTTGGAGAGAATGTGTGTGTGTGTGTGTGTGTGTGTGTGTGTGTGAGAGAGAGAGAGAGAGAGAGAGAGAGAGAGAGAGAGAGTGTCTGCAGAGTGGTAGTATGATCCTTTTATCATAGTGTAAGTAATCTGTGTGTGTGTGCTGTGTAAATATTTATGTGCACTATGTACGCGTGTATATACATAGATAAAGAGCACGTGCGGAAAAAATGATAAAAAACAGAAATATTAAAAAGCATAAAAGAGAGAAATATTTGTCTATTTATTGATTTGTTCATACGCAATGTATGTATATACGCAACATGTACGTCTTGTAAATAAAATTGTTTTTAAGTTCTTCACCTGCCGCTAGCCATCTAAGTCAGAATTGTTTGGAAATGTATATATATATATCTACATAGCTCGCAGTCCATCAGACTTGCTATTGTAAAAACCATTGCTATTGTGGTTGATGAAATTGGATTCAAAGCGTGTATAGCAAATGAGAAAGCTATGCTACTTGGGCTGTGTAATTTAGTTGTAATAAAGAAAGTATCTACGCATTAGTTTTTAACGTAGATTTATTAAAAAAATTCTGACCGTTGTTACTGTTGTATGGTGTAAGTGAAAACGTATTTCTGCATTGGAATAGCAGAGTCAATCTATACCTCAAGAATACTATATTGTACCTCAAAACTACATTGTACCTCAATAATTATATTGTGTCTCAAGAACTATATTGTATTTGTGTGAACTGAATAAACGAAGGAAAAAATCATCACTATACGTCTTTTGTTGTTATTATTTACAAAAAAACATGTGTTTACATGGATATAAAGGCCGTGCAGAACACAAATGACATCATTTTTGCTTAAGATGAGTGCTATTAAGGAGGTGAAGTTTAAGATGGAACATAACAATATATATAGAATGATTGCATGGAATTACACCTATCGTGCAGCACAGATTGGGTTATCAGAGCAAGAGGCAAGTAACTGTGTCCGCTTCCAAAATTATATCGCAGACATGTCTAAAATTATATCTACTGTGCTTGAAGGAAAGCACAGACATAGCATGTGGTTAAAACTGTACACTGTCAAAGCGGGAACAGGGTTGAAGAAAAGAACACAGAGGTTGTGAGGTAAAAATTCATTTATTTCTCATCCAACTTAAAAGTAATTTTACATTTTCGTAACCAGACACAGCAACACTATTTTCACACTTCTTCATCTTCTTCTTCTTCCTCTTTTTGAGTCGATGGAGAGAAGGACACCTGTAGAACTCCAGGTCTTGGACAGCAGCAAACTTACAGATTCGACAACTCCATGAGTTCTTCCCCTTCCCCTTCACCTAGACGATGGTATACGTGTGGTTGAATAATTGAAGCGACGTCACCATATCTTTATAGGGTATGCCAAGATAATCCCAGTGAATTCCATGGTAGAAATGTGTTAACCACTTTGCGCTCTCCCATGTCTTAGAACACTTCACATAATTGTAAGACCTCGGTGATGCTATGTTTGCTGAGAATGTCTCTGTTATTCCCGCATCTTCTACGTATGCTACGAATGCAACATCTTTACATGTGAGCTGTCTACGCTCACCAGACCCTGAGCGTCTGCAGTGATGTTCACGCCTTGAAATGTCATTATGGAATGCTCTAGGTATCGTGCACCACCTGTTTATTTATACAGCTCGTTGCACAACACCGGTGAGCGGGCAGTAGTTGATCACACGGTCATGTAGAACTAGAGCATATGCAGCAGTGTGTTCTCGGAAATTTGTCAAAGATTCAAATTCAATTCGCACATCTATAGGTCCAGACTTAATTATCTCGTTCTGTTTCGAGCGGTCTATTGCGATGACGGGGATAGCTCCTTGAACTTCCGTGGACTGAGTAGACACCCTCCTCCTTCTGCTTCAGCACTTTCATAGTAAGAAGCACGAAACCTTGCATACATGTCATATGCTAGACTGCATACATTTTCATTCCACTGAAGGTGTAAATTGTTATAGGGGTAGAATTCTGACTTTAGGTAGACTTTGGCATTAGTTAACTTGCAGTTGAAGAACACAGCGGAATCATTTGCTATATTCTCTCTTCTATCAGTCTGATATGCAAGTAAGATGAATCTAGGTGTCTCTAGCTGCGAAGAGGATTCAATAGCCCATGTTTGTCCGCTCCCAGTCGGTAACTCTGCGTACTCGAAAACCTCCCACGAGTGAAATGTCAGTGACAGCAATGTGCGGGAATTCAGGACTTTTAAAAGCTTCAAACGCTCCTTGTCTGATACACTGGTGTGAGGCTTTTTCCATATTATCTTGCTGATTGTTATCATATTGTCCTCTTGAGCTCCTTGAGTGTATGAATTATTATCTGTCGCGCTCTGTACGAGAATGAGTTCCTGTTTAGCGTTTATAATAATCTTCATCATGTCCTCAAAGTAGCCCAAAGCATTTTTAGAGGTACGCAGGCAGTAAATCGCTTGTACTTTTCTATCCTCTGGATCGTCTATGAAGCATCCCGCCTTTTTTTAAACTGTGCAGATCCGTAGGTGACGCAGAGACTTATGTTTTAAGGGTTGATGTTATGCCAACATTGCGTGTATCGCCGATCTCAGACGCATTGAGTTCATAGCGTATCTCATGGAACAGGAATGCTAAATCGTTATGTGTAAGCTTGGATTCCACTGCCATCGGTTTTCTTGAATGACCCCTCTAGATATATGAAACTCTTGTATGAAAGTGTTAGTGCGTCTTGGTGTTGGATGACAATCCTAATTTCATCGTTCTTTTTTAAATGTGGTTGAAGCCTAAGGATTATGCGAGAAGCATTCCCTTCATACTCTACTGTACTGGTTATATTGGGTGAGGACGTCATTGCGAGGTTTCGAGCCAACAAGTTTAAGAAACTCGTAGTTCGCACGTGTTATTTCTTTGCGGTTCGACAGCGAAGTTACCTGCTGTGGATTGTGTACACTGTTTTTATACCGTACGCCCATCCTGCCTTAAATGTGCAATGTACAATGATTTCCTCCCATGAAAGTCAACAAGTTGATTGTTCTGGTCCACAATACGCAGCTCCAAATAGTCCAGTGTCTGAGCTGCCTCTGGAAGGTATATTGAATTGGCAGGAGTCTTAACAATGTTATACCCCGTTGCATCTGAGGGGAAGAATCCGTAAATAGTATGAATCGGACTGTCGTTGAGGTAGGAGTTCATTGCAGCGTTACACTCCACTCGGATTGTGCTGACGGGCGGTATGTCCACGGTCTGATCTGCCTTGTAAAATTTACTAGGATCCTTCTATTGGTTAAAGTCAGTTGTTGCATTTACAGTTCTTACTTCAGATACCGATGTGTACTGGTGTTTGCACGTAGATCAATACATTTTCCAAACAGTTTTAAGACTTCGTTTCAATCATCGATATCGTATGCACCTGGTTTCTATTTCCACAATTTCTTTTTCACCATTAATAACCAGATGCAATTTGTTGTTAGTCTCGGTGATATTTGGGATGCTGTTGTTCATCTGCAGTCCAATCAGTGCAATACTCCATTCACCAATGTTCAAATCAATCGGTGAGAAGTAATTTACACCCAATACGGATTATCGTTCTTTTAACGTCAAAGTGTACGACACTGCATCTGAACCTCAAATGATGAAGGAATGTTTGAAGCTCCTCCTTATATAGTCCTGCCCACTCGTCGCTTATAGGGTGCCTAAGGGATGCTGCATTCTCGGATAGCTATACAATTAAAGCAAATCACATTAATAGTTTTTATTAAAATAAAGAATTTACAACGCTTTCGCAAGAGATGGGCGACATGCAAACAGTCAATGTCTTTCGCTATAAACAATGTTCATACGAGTAATGGATATGGCTCTCTAATAACTGCTATCGTAGCATTCTCTGCTAGGCCGTGCTAATACCGTGCGGCCGAGGCTAGCAGGAGTGGTGCTTATATCCTCTTCTGGCAGTACCGTAGGTGCAACCACAACGGAGGGGTATCTGTTGAGAGACTAGACAAACATGTGGTTCCTGAAGAGGGGCAGCAGCCTTTTCAGTAGTTGCAGGGGCAACAGTCTGGATGATTGACTGATCTGGCCTTGTAACATTAACCAAAACGGCCTTGCTGTGCTGGTACTGCGAACGGCTGAAAGCAAAGGGAAACTACAGCCGTAATTTTTCCCGAGGACATGCGGCTTTACTGTATGATTAAATGATGATGGCGTTCTCTTGGGTAAAATATTCCGGAGGTAAAATAGTCCCCCATTCGGATCTCCGGGAGGGGACTACTCAAGAGGACGTCGTTATCAGGAGAAAGAAAACTGGCGTTCTACGGATCGGAGCGTGGAATGTCAGATCCCTTAATCGGGCAGGTAGGTTAGAAAATTTAAAAAGGGAAATGGATAGGTTAAAGTTAGATATAGTGGGAATTAGTGAAGTTCGGTGGCAGGAGGAACAAGAGTTTTGGTCAGGTGATTACAGGGTTATAAATACAAAATCAAATAGAGGTAATGCAGGAGTAGGTTTAATAATGAATAAAAAAATAGGAGTGCGGGTTAGCTACTACAAACAGCATAGTGAACGCATTATTGTGGCCAAGATAGACACAAAGCCCATGCCTACTACAGTAGTACAAGTTTATATGCCAACTAGCTCTGCAGATGATGAAGAAATTGATGAAATGTATGACGAGATAAAAGAAATTATTCAGGTAGTGAAGGGAGACGAAAATTTAATAGTCATGGGTGAGTGGAATTCGTCAGTAGGAAAAGGGAGAGAAGGAAACATAGTAGGTGAATATGGATTGGGGGGAAGAAATGAAAGAGGAAGCCGCCTTGTAGAATTTTGCACAGAGCATAACTTAATCATAGCTAACACTTGGTTCAAGAATCATAAAAGAAGGTTCTATACCTGGAAGAATCCTGCAGATACTAAAAGTTATCAGATAGATTATATAATGGTAAGACAGAGATTTATGAACCAGGTTTTACATTGTAAGACATTTCCAGGGGCAGATATGGATTCTGACCACAATCTCTTGGTTATGAACTGCAGATTGAAACTGAAGAAACTGCAAAAAGGTGGGAATTTAAGGAGATGGGACCTGGATAAACTGAAAGAATGAGAGGTTGTAGAGAGTTTCAGGGAGAGCATTAGGGAACAATTGACAGGAATGGGGGAAAGAAATACAGTAGAAGAAGAATGGGTAGCTCTGAGGGATGAAGTAGTGAAAGCAGCAGACGATCAAGTAGGTAAAAAGACGAGGGCTAATAGAAATCCTTGGGTAACAGAAGAAATATTGAATTTAATTGATGAAAGGAGAAAATATAAAAATGCAGTAAATGAAACAGGCAAAAAGGAATACAAACGTCTCAAAAATGAGATCGACAGGAAGTGCAAAATGGCTAAGCAGGGATGGCTAGAGGACAAATGTAAGGATGTAGAGGCTTGTCTCACTGGGGGTAAGATAGATACTGCCTACAGGAAAATTAAAGAGACCTTTGGAGAACAGAGTACCACTTGTATGAATATCAAGAGCTCAGATGGTAACCCAGTTCTAAGCAAAGATGGGAAGGCAGCAAGGTGGAAAGAGTATATAGAGGGTTTATACAAGGGCGATGTACTTGAGGACAATATTATGGAAATGGAAGAGGATGTAGATGAAGATGAAATCGGAGATACGATACTGCGTGAAGAGTTTGACAGAGCACTGAAAGACCTGAGTCGAAACAAGGCCCCGGGAGTAGACAACATTCCATTAGAACTACTGACGGCCTTGGGAGAGCCAGTCCTGACAAACTTCTACCATCTGGTGAGCAAGATGTATGAGACAGGTGAAATACCCTCAGACTTCAAGAAGAATATATTAATTCCAATCCCAAAGAAAGCAGGTGTTGACAGATGTGAAAATTACCGAACTATCAGTTTAATAAGTCACAGCTGCATAATACTAACGCGAATGCTTTACAGACGAACGGAAAAACTAGTAGAAGCGGACCTCGGGGAAGATCAGTTTGGATTCCGTAGAAATGTTGGAACACGTGAGGCAATACTAACCTTACGACTTATCTTAGAAGAAAGATTAAGAAAAGGCAAACCTACGTTTCTAGCATTTGTAGACTTAGAGAAAGCTTTTGACAATGTTGACTGGAATACTCTCTTTCACATTCTAAAGGTGGCAGGGGTAAAATACAGGGAGCGAAAGGCTATTTACAATTTGTACAGAAACCAGATGGCAGTTATAAGAGTCGAGGGACATGAAAGGGAAGCAGTGGCTGGGAAAGGAATGAGACAGGGTTGTAGCCTCTCCCCGATGTTATTCAATCTGTATATTGAGCAAGCAGTAAAGGAAACAAAAGAAAAATTCGGAGTAGGTATTAAAATTCATGGAGAAGAAGTAAAAACTTTGAGGTTCGCCGATGACATTGTAATTCTGTCAGAGACAGCAAAGGACTTGGAAGAGCAGTTGAACGGAATGGACATCAACAAAAGCAAAACGAGGATAATGAAATGTAGTCAAATTAAATCGGGTGATGCTGAGGGAATTAGGTTAGGAAATGAGACACTTAAAGTAGTAAAGGAGTTCTACTATTTGGGGAGCAAAATAACTGATGATGGTCGAAGTAGAAGGGATATAAAATGTAGAATGGAAATGGCAAGGAAATCGTTTCTGAAGAAGAAAAATTTGTTAACATCGAGTATAGATTTAAGTGTCAGGAAGTCGTTTCTGAAAGTATTTGTATGGAGTGTAGCCATGTATGGAAGTGAAACATGGACGATAACTAGTATGGACAAGAAGAGAATAGAAGCTTTCGAAATGTGGTGCTACAGAAGAATGCTGAAGATAAGGTGGGTAGATCACGTAACTAATGAGGAGGTATTGAATAGGATAGGGGAGAAGAGAAGTTTGTGGCACAACTTGACTAGAAGAAGGGATCGGTTGGTAGGACATGTTTTGAGTCATCAAGGGATCGCAAATTTAGCATTGGAGGGCAGCGTGGAGGGTAAAAATCGTAGAGGGAGACCAAGAGATGAATACACTAGGCAGATTCAGGAGGATGTAGGTTGCAGTAGGTACTGGGAGATGAAGAAGCTTGCACAGGATAGAGTAGCATGGAGAGCTGCATCAAACCAGTCTCAGGACTGAAGACCACAGTAGCAGCAGCAGTGCTCAGAGTCATTTGAACCATTTTTAAACACAATAGCCAATGCCTCTTTCTCAATTTGTGACTAGTTAAACTGAGCTTTGGACAACACTTTTGCTACGAAAGCAATAGGTCTGCCTTTATCACCAATTCTGTGCGAAAGCACTGCACCGATTCCGTAAGAGGAAGCGTCAACCTACAATATAACTGGTTTGCTCGGATCAAAGTGAACTAAGCATCGATCACTGAGCATGGCATCTTTAAGTTTTTGGTCAGCTACTTGGCACTCACCTTGCCAAACAAAGGGGACATTCTTGGGACGCAAGCGATCAATGGAGCCACTGTTTGCGCATCATTCGGGATGAACTGAATGTAATAGTTTATTTTCCCTAACACAGACTACAATTCTGTGACATTGCAAGGAACTGGCAAATCTCGTAGACTAACAAATGCAGCTCCAGAGGATGTACACCAACGTTGTTTATGACATGACCAAGATACTGCAGCTCAGGTTTAAAAAAATCACACTTGTCCAGTCTACACTTTAGTCCTGCATCAGTTAACACACGAAACAAAGCACATGAATTTGCAATATGTTCTTCAGTTGTACGACCTGCTACTACAATATCGTCCAAATAGTTTGAACAGTTTTGCACTTGCGCAGTCAGCTGTTCTAAATATCGTGGGAAAATGGCGGGTGCAGAAGCATTGCGAAAAGACAAATGAAAATATGTAAACAAGACCAAATGAGAATTCACAACACACCCTTTTTGAGAGTCTTCATCCAGTGGTATCTGAAGATACGCGTCGCGCACATTAGTTTTAGGAAAGTAGCGTCCAGCGCCTAATTTGCCCATGAGATCCTCTGGGCGTGGCAAGGGATAAGTATCAATCACAGTTTGTTGGTTGACTGTAGATTTAAAGTCAACACAGAGGCGAATGCGACCTGAAGGTTTGGAGAGCAAAACCAGTGGACTTGCCCATTGACTAGGTGGTAGCCGGCCCCTGTGGCCGAGCGGTTCTAGGCGCTTCAGTCCGGAACCGCACTGCTGCTATGGTCGCAGGTTCGAATCCTCCCTCGGGCATGGACGTTTGTGATGTCCTTAGGTAAGTTAGGTTTAAGTAGTTCTAAGTCTAGGGGACTGATGGTGGTCTTCAGATGTTAAGTCCCATAGCGCTTAGAGACAGTTGAACCATTTTGAACTAGCTGATAAGGACGCAATAACTCGACTAATGCAATTCTTTAAGTTCAGCAGCGACTTTGTTCTGTAATACAATGGGAACAATCCTAGTCTGGCAAAATTTTGGCTGAGCATTGTCTTTCAGAGTAATATTTGCAAGAAAATTGTTAGCTTTGCCTAAACATTTACAAAAGACTTCCGGGAATTCGTTTAGCATGGAATGCAGACACTGACAACACATTGTCCTGAATATTAAAGCCAAACAAATCAACAGAATCAAGATCAAATATGTTCTCACAATCGCGTGATTCTAGCAATGTAAAAGTCAACGTTCGCGTGTACGAGCGATACATGGCAGGCGAAGTACATGTTCTGAAAACAGGAATGTCTAATCCATTAAAAGCCGTCAATTTCGTGCTAGTTTTAGACAGCTGTGGGGAGCCAAACAGTTCATAAATGTGACGATTTAGTAATGTGACAGAGGCACCCGTGTCCAACTGAAATTTCACATATTTCCCACAAAGAAGTAATTGAACAAAAAGTTTGTTCGACTGGTGTATCACTGAAAAAACTGCTAGCGTGCCAGTTCTGCGAATGCCTGTTGCAGACTTTGAATATACTGCATTAATGACATGGGTCCAGTGACTAGAGCTTTGTGAGTGGACCTAATTATTATGTTTACTTCTTATATGGATTGTACATGTCCTCTCTTACCACAAGCGTAACACTGAGCTTGTCGGGAGTGACAGTCTTGGCGTTTGTGCTGTGAATAGCACCAAGGGCAAGACTTAATTCTGTTCGCCTGTGTAGCCTCCTGTTTAGCGAATTGCTTATGCGGTGTGGAAGGTTGTTTACTTGGCATGGTGGGCGGCTGCCGCCGCTGAATGGGCCGATCGGTAGCAAGGGACTCAACCCGTCAAATACCTGGCTGTCCAAATGTATGAGCTGACAAGGCACCGGAATCGTACCGATCTAGTATTAGCACTACCTGCTGAAATGATGGATTGGACTGTTGCAAAATCTGTTCTCTGAGTTTGACATCAGGTACACTGTACACGATCGCAACACGCAACGTAACATCTGAATATAAAGCACCACAAGCATGCTTGAATTTGAATTTCCTTTTCATACCCTGCAAATCTGTTACCCACTCGCGATAAGTTTGTTCTGACAGTTTTTTGCAATTAAAGAATTGATACCAAGCTGCTACCACATTCACTTGTTGCTCATGATAAAACTGCAGCTCTACCAGCGAGGGAGCCTACCGCCGAGAGTTCGGAGAGGGCTGGGATGAGAAATGGAAGAAAACCACAAGACGTCTTGGCTATTGGAAGGACTCGAGGTGCTTTAAGCGAACCTCCTCTTCTTCTACCTGCACCTTTCTGCATATATCGCTGCCAGAACACAGTTCTTCAAACAGCTCTGCCTCCCGCCCTTCTCCTTCTTCTTGTTTAGTGCGCAACGTGCAGCATTCATAACTCGCTTGAAATTCATCACTCCTAACCGCAACTTAATTTTTCCAAGGATAATTTTATCAACTGCATTGCTGCGATGCGTTGACCTGTTCAAAAAAATTTGTGTAAAATCTTATGGGACTTAACTGCTAAGGTCATCAGTCCCTAAGCTTACACACTACTTAACCTAAATTATCCTAAGGACAAACACACACACCCATGCCCGAGGGAGGACTCGAACCTCCGCCGGGACCAGATGCACAGTCCATGACTGCAGCGCCTTAGACCGCTCGGCTAATCCCGGGCCGTTGACCTGTACCAATATCCTTTCTTCTCCATATCGCCTAAGTCTTGTCGGTTAAAATCCTACCTGCAATGTGACGATTTGAGAGATCAATATTTGCAGCGTATGCAATGTCAAGTTCCACGCACGCTCGTCGAGCAGATTAACCCCCTTATCACCTCGTGCCAAGAGTTTCTGAAGCTTTGTTCCAGGTCTACAGTAGTTATACCCCGGTATGTGTAATTCCACTGGCAGTTTTGTAGAATACTACCACCTCCTCTAATGATTCTCCTAGCACGAATGTTATGCTACTGCGGTGGTTGTGGACTGTGCGCCCCCATACTATAGCAAATCGTTGGCATCAATCCAACGGTTTTGTGCTGCAGGAAAACCAAGCCATTTGACTAGTGCTCTATTTCCCCGAAGTTTCAACACTCTCTTAACGAGAAACACATCCGATTCTGAGATTTTCTGCAACTCCTCGGTGTAGAAGCAGCCTGCAGTTTCTTCGCCTTTACTATCCTTCGGTATATAAGTTCTAGGATTCATTCTTTGCACCTTAGAGCCGGCCTCTGTGGCCGAGCAGTTCTAGGCGCTTCAGACCGGAACAGCACTACTGCTACAGTCGCAGGTTCGAATCCTGCCTCGGACATGGATGTGAGTGATGTCCTTAGGTTAGTTAGATTTAAGTAGTTCTAAGTCTAGGGGACTGATGACTTCAGATGTTAAGTCCTATAGTGCTTACAGCCAGCCAGCACGTTAGAAACTGTAAATATCTCTGTTGACCAGTTCGGTAAGTATGATTTCTCAGATGCTGTCTTGTGTTTTGAGATATATACCAAATTACTTACATTAAACTTCTGTCTGCGATAGTACACCGTACCCATGAGCCCATTATCATGTAGGTCGATTGGTCTCATTTTTATTGTGATATGTCTTGTTCGATTATACTGAGCAATTATTTCTGGGAGGATATCTCTCCATTTGTATGAGCCGCGAAGACTGAAACGCATCCACATTCGACCTTTTATTGTTCGATTCAGATAAACGTGTTCAAATCGGACTCCATCTACATTGTCAGCAGCATCATGAGGATATTAGTCTTTCCACAATTGGATGGACCTGCAGTAATTGCTCGTATATTATCAGGAAGGACTAGTCACCGACAACAAAGTCCTTGTGATGAAGATGTTTCACCCTCCCTGCCATGATACTAGCTAAGCCAGGTACCGACGTGTAGTTGGCATATATAGAAAGATACACTTTAATGGACGGTAATACTATGTGTAGCCACTATATCTCTATCACTTAACCTGCTGAACCATATTATCTACACAGAGAAATCAGCTATATATATATTTTACCACATTGTACCTATGAAGAGTAACTTGACCATTCATTTGTCAATGACTGGTGAGGCGATGTTTGGGGTAATTGTCTGCTGCTGCAGCATTGTAGGTGCAGCATTAAAAAATAGTGATCTTAATAAGCGTAATACTTGGACTATAATGAGAGAGGTATGAAATAAGACACAAACATAGTTTGAGATTATATATACATACATTATTTATTTAAATATCATACTAGGGCTATTCGAAAAGTAAGTTCCGATTGATCGCGAAATGGAAATCACTGTGATAATCAGAAATTACTTTATCTGCAACAGTTAGCTACAGCTTCCAGCCACTGCTCTACATAGTCACGACTCTGACTTAGACATTCGTCGTAGCGTTGTACGAACTTTCTAATACCCTCGTCATAGAAGGCAGCCGCCTGTGCTTCTCGCCAAATCTCTACGTTCATCTATAGCTCGTTGTCTGGGTGAAAGTATTGTAGTCATAGCCAGTAGTGAATTGAGCAGAGATGAAGCACAGAGGGAGCCAATTACGGGCTGTAGTGGGGGTGATCAAATACTTCCCATCGAAAACGCTGCAGGAGCATTTTCATTGCCCCTGGAGATTGCGACCGAGAATTGTCACTACTAGGAAACCTATGACAGAATGAGATTTTCACACTGCAGAGGAGTGTGCGCTGATATGAAACTTCCTGGCAGATTAAAACTGTGTGCCGGACCAAGACTCGAACTCGAGACCTTTGCCTTTCGCGGGCAAGTGCTCTACCAACTGAGCTACCCAAGAACGACTCACGCCCCGTCCTCACACCTTTACTTCTGCCAGTACCTCGTCACCTACCTTCCAAACTTTACAGAAGCTCTTCTGCGAACCTTGCAGAACTAGCACTCCTGAAACAAAGGATATTGCGGATACATGGCTTAGCCACAACCTGGGGGATGTTTACAGAACGAGATTTTCACTCTGCAGCGGAATGTGCGCTGATATGAAACTTCCTGGCAGATTAAAACGATGTGTCGGACCGAGACTCGAACTCGGGACTTTTGCCTTTCGGGGGCAAGTGCTCTACCAACTGAGCTACCCAAGCACGACTGCGAGGATGTTTCATATCAGCACACACTCCGCTGCAGAGTGAAAATCTCATTCTGGAAACATCCCCTAGGCTGTGGCTAAGCCATGTCTCCGCAATATCCTTTCTTTCAGGAGTGCTAGTTCTGCAAGGTTCGCAGGAGAGCTTCTGTAAAGTTTGGAAGGTAGGAGACGAGGTACTGGCAGAAGTAAAGGTATGAGGAGGGGGCGTGGGTCGTGCTTGGGTAGCTCAGTTGACAGCCGGCACGGTAGCTCAGCGTGTTCGGTCAGAGATCTGGTTGGTCTCTGTAATAAAAAACTGAGTAAAAGGATCAACAACGAAGTCGAACGGATGCCATGTGACGTCCGCAACGACCAAACACAACGATCAACAACGAACAAAAATGAAAAAAAAAGTTGGTAGAGCACTTGCCCACGAAAGGCAAAGGTCCCGAGTTCGAGTCTCGGTCCGGCACGCAATTTTAATCTGCCAGGAAGTTTCATAACCCTATGACAGTTATGTAATGTGGGCTTCATAACATCAGGCGAAATTTCTCACCAGGATCTCATACTTGGCGGGTGACATTATTTTCTACGCGTCTTTATGTGCTCACCATGCGCTCAGAACTGAAAAGAGCGAAGTGATGCATCCGACAGGCATAATAGAGACGCTATCGAACACATTTGTGCAAATCTTCGGTAGATTTTCACAGTGGTTTCCATTTGTTGACCGATCGGAACTTAAAAATCATCAGACTGTTTCTTTATCTTCTTCTTCGCAACTGTACAGTACTTCCCAAACAAAGCTTTTTGATATGCAACAAATTCGATGCGTATCTCCCTCAAGCCAATGGATACTTCGTAGTACCCTGGGTTTTTCACACACACATTTAATCTGTTTCTATTTTGGTTCAGCGTTCATGTGAAAACAAAAATACTCCTCAAAATCATCAACAGGTACACTATGCACACGTAAGATGTTTACTACATCATTGTATGGAGAGTCAATGCACGGCAACCAATGATTCAATCTCTCTAATGCAAGGCATAGCACAGTATCCAGGTCGTATAAATTTATAACTGTGGCGTGCCATAGATATACACATTTGTCACCCGTTTTCACACATAGTGCAGAGTCATCTACCCTGTTGTAATAAATAGTGTCACACCAGTAAGGCGAATGTCTGTGGGGGAGGGAGGGGGGGGGGGATACGAGTTAGATAATACTCTGTAGTCATCTACTAATTGATGTAGCGCTCTGCACGACACATTTAGTCCCAGTCGAACTCAGAAATTGGCACCTTAACACCATTAGATGCGTTTTGAATTTCTATTCTCGCATGCAAGCCCCAGTCATGATGTGCTTCTGTACCAATGATTAAACGTTTCGTTCCGCTGGGAGTTAAATAGCATGTAGAACTGAAAAGCATGGGTACACTTGATGCCTTCTTATCCACTGCATCTAGACTCTTTGCCTGCACTAGCACAGGGATGTTCCGCTATGTTGGTGACCAGTTCTGTCCTACGTCTTGCTGTTGTTTAGGACCACCAGCATCGTTCGATGTGTTGTTAGCAGATTACGTGTCCTCAACCAAAAAATCGATGAGTGGGACGGACAATAACAGCTCCTTGTCCTGCTCCAGAAAGTGGCCTATGTGTGCTACAGGATCCCACGTGGTCGCTATAGGTTCAGACATGATGGAGGTTGTTGCTGCCGCAGGGCCAGAGATCAGTGTATGTCTTGACAAGATGCCAGCTGAGGTTGCTGCAGGTCCGAGGGCAGCAGACGTCGACATGTTGGCGCTTGTCACTGCAGGATTGGATGTGTCGAGGGCTAGTGCTGAACAAAGAGGAGGAAGCGTTACACAGCGACCAAGATGCAAAAACAACCAATAGTGATAACAATGCTAACCACAGGCAAAGATGTGATATGGAATATTTACTTTTCTGTTTCTTCCTATTCTGCAGGGCTGTGCTGGATTGCGACTGCTGTTGAAGCTTCATGGTTCTTCTTCTTCTTCTTCTTCTTCTGGTGCTGCTGCTGTTGCTGCAAGTTGACTGAGCGATACTGAAGTCCCAGAGATTCTGAGCCTGCCCTATATCCCTCCCATGACGTTACCGTATACTGCCATCATATTGGCTGAAGTCTAACACGTGACTGGATTAAGGGTTCCTATTGGTTCACGCCATTATTCCCCCAGGCCGTCATCGAGGATTACATCATTGGAGGGATGACAGTGACCTCTGGTGGCTGTACTGTGTACTAGGTCTGTTGGACTCCAGACCTCATGGTGAACACACTGGATGGAGCTACTGCCTATGACAGCTCAAATTCGTTAAATAAACACTGCATGCAAAATAAAGACATACATACATCCTACCCAGCAGCCCAGCACAGGGTGAGTTCTTCCAAGGAAGAGATGATGGTCCGATGATTTAGGTTAGTGGAGGTAGCTCAAGTGAACTATTTTCCCACCATTTTCTTAGGTTAGTGGAGGTGGCCCAATTGACGTTTTTCTCCTGCCAAAATTTGAACTTGTCGCCATTTTCTTGTGGAGTGATGGGCTGAAGAGGAGGGGGTTAGGTTAATGAACGTAGCCCAATTGACCTAGTTTCACGTCAAAATTTGAACTTCCCACCATGACGCTATTGTGACATTGCCATATCTATCGCCGCCATATTGGATCCGCCATCTTGAAAAAATTTTGCAACGATGCAGAGTGGGACCACATAAACTTTGTCCTTCTACTGACCAAACAGGGCTGACCCCTATTCCCCTGGGCTGCATTCCTGAGAGATACGTCAGTATCTACTGATTCCACTTTCCTTAGGACTAGCTTAAAGCGTCAGGTAAACCCTGTAGTCGTCTCTAATGACTGAGAAGTCACTGGAGGTTGCAGTCCATGTGTTTTCTCGCCCACATTCTTTGAGGACCATTGTGTTGAGGCCTTCGATATTTTATTCGTAATGGGCTCTAAAAAGCCAAACAATCCTTTTGAGACAGTCGCTTACTGTCTGACTCGTCACAGCCAGCGCAGTTGCCTCCAAAAAGACAATATTGAGTTCTGTTGCAGTGTTCTCAAGATTCCTAGAAACCCTAATCTGTTGAAAGCGGTTGATGACTGCGATGTACCACTATGAGGTAGTTCTTGAGAGACACAGTGTGCTCTACTGAACCCCACTTACAATAAAGGGTTACTTTTATCTTCATTGGACATGTGGTTTTACGTAGCAATTTCCTGTGGTCACATTATGAGAAGAGGTTTCGAGTAAAAAAACTTACAGACTGAGCAACCTAAGAAATTCTAATTTATCTTTGATCTGGATACTAAGATTTCAGTCAGTTCATGTGATCTGCAGCATTACAAATGCCTTTTGAAAGTAACTTATTCCCTTCCTGCAGATCTACTCTACCTGGAGGCCAGAATCAATGGTAATCATCAGACATGTTTCCAGGGGCCTCTAAACTTCCGGCTGTCCTCGAAATATCACATAGTGCTGCCCACTTACCTCCAGCAGAGCAGATCCTGGATTGGCTGTCGACAGTCCCTGTAATTAATAATAATTTTTTTGTGTTAGTGGCAGGCATATCGGATGCACTAGCCTTTCGTTAGATACCTGATTTACGTTCCATTTGAGTTTCAGTGACCAGAAAACGTTCTGGTACTGGTACAGAATGAAGCTGGACAGCACAGACAATTTCCTAGTTTTGTTGTTCAAAGTCAGAGCCGCTACATCTCAGTCTCATCTGGAGTCACATTTCTGACCTCATTTCGAATCGCTGAAGCGAACGGTGGAAGGAGTGGAGTGTCTGTTTGGGCTTATAAAGATTCCGACACGTATATTTTTCCAAAAACCACGCACCGTAGTTTCCCTGTAGTGCACTGTAGTGATTGTGCTGTGGTAGCTGTTGTAGCTGTGAAGATATGAGCAAGTCATCGCCAACATATCATAGTGGTCGCTATGACATCTAATGTCTCTTTCGCAGTAATGCATATTCCAAGCGAACATTCACAAGCTTTCACCAATATTCTCGAAAGTTAATGAATGTTCTGGAATATTTTGTAATAAAACAGCACATATTGCATTACTTGTATACGCTTAGAGAGAGAAACTACGTAAATAAAGAAAGGCTGTTTGAGTGAACTGTTTTACCAATGGAACGTGACGTAGTTCAACAAACAAATCAGTGAATACAGAATATAATTCTAGAGGGAGAGAGAATATTTAAGTTCATTGATACAATGGTGAATCAGCACTAGAACGAAAACTTCCCAACAGAATTACTAAGTTCGTTAAGTGTTCCCTTTGCGTCCTCAAAAAGAGCTTGAAAATTACGTCATACAAGCGGAAATATTAACAACAAAAGAAACAACAAAGTCAGTATACAAACAACGAATTCCACTCACTGAGCAAGGTAGCGCAGTAGTTAGTACACGGGACTCACATTCGGGAGGACGACGGTTCAAACCCGTGTCAGGCCATGTTGATTTAGTTATTCTGTGATTTACCTAAATGGCTTCATGCAAATGCCGGGATAGTTCCTTCGAAAGAGAGCTGCCGATTTCCTTCCCCATCCTCTCCTAATCTGATGGGACCAATGGCCTCACTGTTTGGTGCCTTCCCCCAAGTCAACCAACCACCCACTTCCACCCATTTCAATAACTTACCATTCAGCTTAAAGAAGTTCTGATTTCCAGTAAGATTGGTGTACAATATGATAATAGATAAAGTACAAGGCCAAGAGAATCCTATTTCGAGCACGAACAGCAACACATACACTATGTGATCAAAAGTATGCGGACACCTGGCTGAAGAGACTTACAAGTTCGTGGTACCCTCCATCGGCAATGTTAGAATTCAATATTGTGTCGGCGCACCCTTAGCCTTGATGACAGTTTCCACTCTCGCAGGCATACTTTCAGTCAGGTGCTCGGAGGTTTCTTAGGGAAAGGCAGCCCATTCTTCACGGAATGCTGCACTGAGGAGACCTATCGACGTCGGTCGGTGAGGCCTGGCACGAAGTCGGCGTTCTGAAACATCCCAGAGGTGTTCTATAGGATTCAGGTCAGGACTCTGTGCAGGCCAGTCCATTACATGGATATTATTGTTGTGTAACCCCTCCGTTACAAGCCATGCATTATGAACAGGTGCTCGATCGTGTTGAAAGATGCAGTCGCCATCCCCGAATTGCTCTTCAACAGTGGGAAGCAAGAAGGTGCTTAAAACATCAACGTTGGTCTGTGCTGTGATAGTGCCACGCAGAAAAACAATGGGTGCAAGCCCCCTCCATGAAAAACACGACTACACCATAACACCACCGCCTCCGATTTTACTGTTGGCACGACACACGCTGGCAGATGGAATTCACCAGGCATTCGCCATACCCACACCCTGTCATCGGATCGCCACATTGTGTACCATTATTCGTCACTCAACACAACGTTTTTCCAGTGTTCAATCGTCCAATGTTTACTCTCCTTACACCAAGCGAGGCGTCGTTTGGCATTTACCGGCGGCATGTGTGCCCTCTGAGCAGCCGCTCGACCATGAAATCCAAGTTTTCTCACCACCCTCCTAACTGTCATAGCACTTGCAGTGGATCCTGATGCAGTTTGGAATTCCTGTTCGATGGTCTGGATAGATGTCTGCCTATTACATAGTGCGACCCTCTTCAACTGTCGGCGGTCTGTGTCAGTCAACAGACGAAGTCGGCCTGTACGCTTTTGTGCTGTACGTGTCCCTCCACGTTTCCACTTCACTATTACATCGGAAACGGTGGACCTAGGGATATTTAGGAGTGTGGAAATCTTGCGTACAGACGTATGACACAAGTGACGCCCAATCACCTGACCACGTTCGAAGTCCGCGAGGTCCGCGAAGCGCTCCATTCTGTTCTCTCACGAAGCCTAATGACTACTGAGGTCACTGTATGGAATACCTGGCAGTAGTCGGCAGCACAGTGCACCTAATATGAAAAACGTATGTTTTTGGGGTTGTCCGTATACTTTTGATCAAATAGTCTAGCATGTTTGTATGCTGGGCAAGTACAAAACTTATTCGTCTTTGCTCTCGAAAGCAAAACACCAAATGTAGCTCATAACATTGTACGTTGAATAAGTTAGATTCTCTACAGTTTATTTTCCACTTCAGGAAACAAATGGAAAGAAAGACCAAACTTGGTAAATCGTTAACTGCTAATTCAAAACAGTCTGGTGGATAATGTCGTAAGCTTGATGAGACAGTATGTGAGCGATGCTGCTGCATGTAGGAAAGTCACAGCCAAAACGCCACGTAATTGTACTTAAATGCTTGGAGCCCTGCTGGAAGACATCATTACACGTAAATACGGATTGTAATGGGTGTAAGTGTGGAAATTTTGACAGTGGTGCAAAATTCTATCCATTATGCGAAAGGCATGTTATATGCTTTGTAACCGTCTTGCTAGAGTGCAATAGAAAACAGTGGCACCACCGAGCGAGAATTTCACGAAAAATTAGAAAACGTAAATGCTCAAAACATGTTCCATTATCTTTGGTGTCTAATAATTTCCGTACTTGTTGATGGACTCTGCGAAATCAAGTGCGTTATTAGCATGTATTTTGCCTGAGTCTTACTGAGTTTATTTTTCATGAGAATAACTGTAGGATTTCACGAGTCTGAAAACAGCATAACACGAATTCAGTGTGCAGTTTGTTATACAGAACCTCAGAAAATGAACGTAGGTTGAAAGTGAAGGAACTTGGTGTTCTCAGATCCGATTTAAACAACAATGAGGAACCGAAAGAGTGAAAATCCAGGCAACGGTAAATGTTTCATTTCAACGGTGCAGTGTGACTGTATTGTAACACCTTCAGCTATCAACTTCATATTTTCTGACGCTTTCGCACAACAAACAGCACTAAAAATTACACGTTTTAGATAGTTCTTTAGGATGGTGTACCACGTAAAGTGTATATTTTCGTAATTAGTATAACGTACAAACAAGGCATGTTCCCTTTGCAATCACTCAAACCAGAATGGAAACTGCTCGGTTTGTTTCTGTCAACAAATCACAACAGAGAACGTGTGACGCCACGGGACATCACTATATCGTTGCCTGATTTCATAAAAGCTGCGGGTCGAGCTCGCACTAAAAACGTTAAGTATGCAGCGAAGCTAACGTAGACCGCATTAAAAAATCTCTCGAAAACGCGTCATTTTTAGTTCTGTTTGCTATGTTAAAGGAAAGAAGATACAGTCCGTCTTTTTAGACAGCCATGGCATCATAGTTCTGATCGGTAAATGTCGCATCCTGCCCCAGCTTGGAAAGCACGAGCATCTACTTTGCCGGGTGAAACACAGAAATTTTAATTCAGCAGGATACTAACACAAGTCTTTTCCCGCCAACCATTCGTGAATGGAACTGGATAGAGGGCAAGTCATAGCCATTTCAGAATTACCCTTCACTTCTATATAGGTGTATGCGTAACCTGTTCACTGTTTCTTCATGTTCGTAGCCTTTCGTATATCAAATCTGCCACATGAAATACCGAAGCGACCTGCCAGAAAGTGGGCACAGTAAAAGCCGATGCCCATTTCCGCCAGCTTCTTTTAGCTCGGCCTGTTTTTCCACATTAGGTGTATGGCAGAGTGTTCGCTAAGTAAATGCTGCCAACTGCTCGCTTGCCAGGGGCTGTTAGCTCGGGCTTTAATGGCCAAAGTTTCGCAGGCAGTTAAACTCCAAACACCACGCACCAGTTCCCTGTTTCAGCCGTCTGCGTAACGTCATAGGGCGTAGGCGGTGTGCCCTTTGAGAGCACATCCAGGCCGCACGTTGTGGCATTTACGTCTCGCTTCAGTCCACGTTTTATAATATTTTATCATTCAGTGTATAAAGGCTCAAGCTGCCGCAAGTTGGCGATCAGGTAAGTAGAATACCACACCCCACAAACGGCATACGAAGCCGAGTCGTGTTGAAGCGTGCGTAGCAAACTGTGATTCACCCGTTACAGCTAAAGATTTCGTTTAATGTTACGTATCATTGATGAATTGAAAGGACCAATCATGAGCTCGCCCTGAGCGAGGAAGCGCGAAGCACTCAAGCTATGTCATTATGCAACGATCTAGGACAAGCTTTCACTCAGTCTATATTTCCCACCAGCAGTATGTATGTTCGTGAAACGAGTGGAGATTCTGCCTTATTCAAATTCAGTTAAAGTTTAAACCAGCCTCGGAAAGCTTTTGTAAACAGAATCTGTGACTAGTTTTTGGAGAGCCAATATGTGTGCTCTGAGGATGTTACATTATTTAGCGTAAAGGTGAGTTGTTCATTAAAATTGGCTCTGGAACATTTATGAGCGGTCTATACGTGAGCAAACTCGTGTGATAACATTTGTTAGATATTGTTATGGTTCTCGATAATTGATAATTAGTTTCCTCGATCTTTGATGCAAAAAGTAATAGCAGACTGGCTCTCGGAAATTGTCCATTATAACATATTGTTTACTGATTTTGACCTGCAGTACTCAAGCACACAACACATCAAATATAAATCAAGCTTAATTAGCTTAAGTAAGTCATAAGCAGTGCTCTTGCTGTAGGCAGTAAGCTAACAATCGTTTACACTATGCAACGATTATGACGCGCAGCTTACTTACCATATACTAGACCAAAGCTAAGCAGAAACAAACTTTTCAGCGAATGTGGGACGGTAGGTTGATTTAAGTAGTTATTAATTTTTTGTTACATCGTCGTAATATTTTATTATTGTCCACCCACGCAACAAGGGCTTGTGATCGAATAAGGTAGATAAATGAATTACCTGCAGTTTTCATTCCTCTTGTCGACATTTCCGACTCTCCATAGCTGATAAAGGGCACTTTCTTGATAATATTAGTTAACAGGGAAATAGCTCCTATAATTGTTTAACCACTGTTCCAATCAAAAATTCATATATCAAAATTTCGTTTGTTTCAGATGCACAAAATATTAACATCTCACGTAAATTGTGTGGTTTCCCCAGGGTCTAACGCTGTTCAAATTCTAAATCCTAGTCAATGTTGCACGTAATAAAATCTATACTATACATCAGCCGGTGTAGTCAGAGATAGTTTTGTTCACCTAAAAGTGGACAGTCCAATACTGAACTCCCCACGTAGATTCTGAGTATGGGCGGTACACATAAATTCACGGAAACAAAACTAATGAGGCAAATATTTGTCTAACGTTCACATTAAAGTTCAGTTACATACAGTGCGAATCAGGTCCGATCTAGTTTACGTTTCGATACATGCAGCCACTTGAGGCACGTGTTTATGGTTGCAGCTACCGTCACAAGTCAACACATCGCGATGCTCTAACAACTGATCGACTACCAACTGCAGACTGACTGCCACTGACTCTGAATGCTCTATCGGCGTTGCTTATATCCCCTCAGTGCGGGCGGGAAATGGAAAACTAGATCCTTGACGCCAGTGCGGCCAACTCTGTACTCGAGAAGTCCCATTCTGCCACAATGAATTTCTAATAACTCTCCCAATTGTAATTGTACCTACTGTTTGGTTGTTTCTACAGCTCATAAATGTTTTAAGAACATGTTATTTAAATTTTGATTCTCTGTTCCAGTAAATACGTCTAGTACAAAGTTTTAAATAAGACCATGAGTAGTCACTGTCGCCCAAAATACGCTTTCTTTCGTCGATGTACCATTTAATAATATATTAATTCCCTTGACATTTTGTAGATCGTTAACATTTTATAGCCCAAATATCATGAAATATCTAGATTCTAACTTATAACTAATCGGTAGATAATCTGTGGTATTTTAATTCATTCTAGGCCAAGATTTACAATATCTTGAATAATTTCAAAAATAATGAACGTAACGCTACAGAAACTTCCATACAATCACTTTAAACTAAGACACATTTACTATTAAAACTTCAACTTCGCAATTCTAAATTTTATCCTATCCATTTTTTTCTAAAACTGTCTGATTTCTTCAATATATCAAAAAGTGTCATACACGGTTGTGTACTATCTCCACAACTGCACATCTATGCCAAGCATATCGATAGGAAAGCTCTTAATAGTTGGACCAAAGGCATCTCAATGGGTGAAAGAGGTATTAATAACGCCCGCTTTACTAATGACACTGTGCTTTTAACCAGCAGCGAATATGAATTTGCTGAGCCACTAACAAAAGTAGAGAACGTCAGTCTATGACATGGTTTAGCAATTAATCTCAGGAAGTCCAAACGTATGATAATTGATTGAGAAGCATAGGTCCAACTTGTAACGCCGGAAATGCATATCCTCCTGTTTCCATCTATTGTACTATAAATTTTTTTCCTTATTTTGTTACCTGAAGATATGATATTTCTGTGTCTTTATATATTGTAATTGTTTTGCTATTTGTATGTATATATATATATATATATATATATATATATATATATATATATATACTATGCTATCGAACGATTACATTGATAGGTCGTGTGGAGAACCAAAGTGTTTAGGATCTTTGGGAGTGTTAACTCTGCCGCGTGGAGAGCGGGCAGAGAGAGTCTGGCTGGAGGAGGGCAGTGGAGCAGGTGCGTTGTGTGACGCTCCCACGAGTTGCTGCGCTTTCGGGGTTTGGCAGCATGTAATTGCGCTCGACTTGCGATGATAGTTTCTGACATGGTGTCGCGGACGGGAACGTTAGCTGGCACACATCAAGAGCCCGTTTCGGCAGGAGACCGTGTCGAGAAGATGGCGCGCCAACATCCAGCTTCTGCAACAGCGACGGCCAACAATGAGTGACTGACGCCACCTCCTCGATCGACGACTTCAAACCTTCAATCAACCAACAAGGAAGACTTGTAGCACGTAAAGCTTTAGAACTGTATGGCAGACGTCAGCTTTTCAAACTGCTAAATTTTTCTCACTAAATTACAGCAACGTAGCATGAACCTTTGTTGCTCATTGTCCCAATTGCATTACCAAGCAGGGTCTCTTCCTTTTCCGGAATGAACCCGAGTGTCGTTGAAATTCAAACGCCAGCATTAAAGTAATATCATTCGATTTCACTGCTTTAATTTCAAAGTTCAGTTAAGGTATTCATAGCTGGCTACAATATTTAAATTACACAAGCACAAATTAAGAGTGCGAGTTTTGTTACCGTATTTTAGCTTACCTGTGACTGCAGCTCAGCTTGATACGTACTAAATTTTACTATTGTTAATTGTTCAGAATCATTTAATTCAAGTTCAAAGTTAAATCTCTTATTTCTAAATTGCGTAGATTTCAGGTAGCTTTTGAAATGACTGTTGAGGTAGCCCAAGACTAACCGTATTTTACTGAATTTCTATGTGCTTCAGAAACAAAGCTCACTATTAATTTCAGTCACTAAATTAACTTTCAATTTTGCTAAATTCTTTTGCTAAATTAAGTCAGAGTGTAGCGAAATTTATTACTTCTGACAAACTTTCAGTTTTCACGCTACAGGTGTCAACCTTCAGTTGCCACGCTTCTAGTGCTAATTATATGTGTAATAACCTTTCTTTTTCAGTTACTATAGTAATTGTCCATAGGACTGGCGACCGTACTTTCCCCCAAATCTCAAATATCTAATTACCGCTAGTTAATTGTTAACGTAACGGCCGCACATTTACTTTCTTTATTAACTTTACCCCTTTTCAAAATTAATTTCCACCAGTTTCATTTGCATTTTTCCTTTCATTTAGATGTAACCCTTTCCTCCCTCTTTACCGACAGATTAACTTCGGTGACGATTGCTTTTCCCAAATTTCCATTAGGTACACGCGGTTTAATTTTTCACTGTCATTAAGGTCGATAAGTGAGGAGGAGGTTACAAACTCACAAGTAGATTAAAAGAACTGGAAGTCGTACATTCTTTCATCTCTCTTGGGTGAACCATCTTCGTCACAGGAAGTTGTGAATATGGGGTAAGAAAACAGATTACGTTAGTGCGAGTGGTTGCGAAGGAACTAGCAAAGATTTGGCAGAAGAGGATGATATGGAACAGCACAAAGATAAGGCTAGTCGAACACTTGTGCTTCCCGTCTTCTTCTAGCATTGCAAAACATGAACCCTTGACGCCAGAGACAAGCAGCTTACTGACGCATTTGAACTCTGGTGCTGGTGCACGACGCTGAGAATGAAATGGAGCGAACGAAGACCTATGTTTCCGATACCGAGCAACTCAGTATCTCTAGGAGCTTTTCTTCTCGTGTCAGCCAAAAAATTCTCCAGTACTTTACCGTCTTGCGAGAAGAGATGGAGAAAATTTAGAGAAAATAATCACGGAGGAATGATCGAAGGCACGAGACCAAAGGGGAAAGCAGCGAGCAGGTGGATGGATCAAGTCACGAAGATCTACAGTCTACTTCTTCTGCAGGGTTTCAGAGAAGCTGGTGACCATCTTGGATTGAGACGCTTGGTTCATGGGCTCATGAAGCTTAGCAATAAGCAAACAACCCGCAATGATGACAGATTTGATGAAGTTCAAACTCTTCATTAATTACTTCTCCTTGCTTATGAACCATTTCAGTAACAAATGATTTTACTTTACCAAAATTTTTAATATTCTGTTGCCCAATGGAGCGCTTTTCTCAGCAGAAGAAATGAGGGGATGCGGAAGAAGTCCCACTGTCTCCGGCACCCAGTGCTAACCTGCAGCTGTCGCTGGCTATCCAACGCACTTGCTTCTCCACACGATGTTCAGCCTACTTCGGAGGCGGTCGTTCAAACTTCGACAACAGTGAACGCTGTTCCACAACACAGAATTCTCGCGCTAGAATCGTTCGAGCGGAGAGCAGGGATGAGGTGCCGTTACGCCGCGAACTTCCTTATCTCGGCGGTGTGTGGAAGGGGTTGCTTTGTGCGCCAAACGCTGCGTCGCCATTTCCGATGAGACTGTGGCGTCTGAAACCTTTCCACCTTCTCCCAGTACCTAGCAGAGTCTTACGCCCCCAGTGTAATTAATAAATGATTTGGACACGTATAGCTCTCTTGCTTCTATTAGACCACTGAAGCATTTTTCGACTCGTTCTCGCCTCATCATCTCGTCACTCACAATGTAACTTTGCTAATTAATTTAATCTAACGAGCTTTCTCTCTTGACAGTCACTTTCAATTAAGCACATCCCTCTGATGCACGCTCTGAAGAAAAGCAAATTGGATTTAGAAAATAACCTCCGTGTGATGACAATATTTCTACAATAAAACGACTAAGGGAAATGAAAATAATTCAGTCTGGAAATCCACATCCGTTTTACAGATTTTGAGAAATTTGTTGATGAAGCTGATCTAAATAAATCGTGGGCAATAATGGATGATAGTAGCTACCCACCACACCTCAAAACCAGTCAAAAGCTTCTATCGTGAAACAAAAATTGTCTGAACTAGGAGAGAGAAGGACAGATGAGATAAAATGCAGCCAAGAAATGAGACAAGGGTGTTACTTGGACCACTTATTATCGGTTATAATGACGACGCCATTAGAGACTGGAATGAAGGGAATTGGCCAAGAATTAAATTTGATAAACACATTAACCTAAGAGTATCACTATACGCAGAACATAGAGCAGCAATACACGAAAGTGCATATGACCTCCAACTAGAGGTACACGGATCAAAGTAAATATTTACAAGATACAACCGTAAAATCAACCTCACAATACGAACGTTACGGCCTGTCAGAGGAACTGCACAACATCGTTCAAAAAATGGCTCTGAGCACTATGGGACTCAACTTCTGAGGTCCAAAAAAGGCTCTGAGCACTATGGGACTTAACTGCTGTGGTCATCAGTCCCCTAGAACTTAGAACTGCTTAAACCTAACTAACCTAAGGACATCACACACATCCATGCAGGAGGCTAGATTCGAACCTGCGACCGTAGCAGCAGCGCGGTTCCGGACTGAAGAACCTAGAACCGCTCGGCCACAGCAGCTGGCGTTTTGTAAATGAAAAACTTCTTTTCGTACTGCAATATATTTTATTTCTTCCAGACACTTTTCGCCTTTTACATTAAGGCATCATCAGCAGAACCTACATTGATACAGTTCTGTTTTAACATGCGATATTTGTAGATTATAAAACACTTCACGTATTGTTTTTTTTTACATAAGTAAATGATTACTTACAGTTCTCGAGGTTTTGGTTTACATCTGCGTTTCCTCTCATCTCGTCACATGGTGGACGTCGCAGTATAATTTTACTTACGACACATAAGCAGGTTTTCATGGTATGCACTTTTCTCTTCACAATGTTCGTATTGTTTGCGCTAACGGCTGTGGAGCACTATTTGTCATCTGTCACTAGTTGTAGATATTTTACTGAAAACTGTGCTTTACAGTCGTATCTACTGTGTACACTTTGTCTCATCCTGTTTGGTTTGTTCATGTACATGTTGCCAATGTTACGAAGTACCGGGTGATCAAAAAGTCAGTAAAAATTTGAAAACTTAACAAACCACGGAATAATGTACATAGAGAGGTAAAAATTGACACACGTGCTTGGAATGACATGGAGTTTTAGTAGAACCAAAAAAAAAAAAAAAGTCACAAAATGTCCGACAGATGGCGATGGACAGCAAAACGTCAGTAACTGCGCATGACAGTCGTGTATAAAAGGAGCTGTAATGAGAGAGAGAATCCCCCTCCCTCCCTTCTTCAGGTCTCCCTCATCTCCTTGCGCCTGGCAGATCCTCTGTATTGATCATCATCAGTGTGACTCATCAGTGTTGTGTTTAGTGCTGTTTCTCCTGTGCGTCAAGAGGTGTGATTTTGTGTATTGCCTTGAGGTCCGCCGTTAGTGTTACGTTATGTGCTACGCCATCCGTCGATACCTTATGCTCCAGTCATACTGTGCCTTGTGTTCTTTTAATCGTCGCCGTGTGTGGCTTTTTGTGTGTGCTACTTTTAAACAGTTTTTTATCTCCACTTTACAGTCACCCCGTTTTTTGTCTATTGCCGTCCTTGATGTTCCCCCTTTGTTGTATCTATGTTCACCTTATTCTCTCCTTTGCTGTTTTTAAATGTCTTCTATTGTTTTGTTCTATGTCTTTCGGCTGAAGAGCAGCGCATATGCTGCTGCCAGCCCGCCCCGATGGGGAATTGAAATACAATAAAGAAAAAAAAAAGAGAGAGAGAATCAGATGCGCCAGCAGTCGCAGCATGTTGACGTTACCTGAAAAGGCGCTTTTAGTGAAGCTGTATTATCAGAATGGGGAATGTGCTAGTTCAGCGTTACGATCCTATTGCCATAGGAAGGGGATTCGAACAGGTAAAAGTCCGTTGACAAATGCAGCTGTGGCGAGAATGATTTCGAAGTTCGAAGCCACGGGTTGTTTAGACGATAGATCCCGTAGTGGCCGACCGAGCACAAGGCGTAATCCTGCAGAGACAGTTCAGTAAGAAATTGAGACTGTAGCGGGTTCGTCCATGTACGGGGAAGTCAGCGCTCGTGCAGTCGCACGTCGCACCGGCGTTCCATACACTACTGTTTGGTTGGCACTGAGGCGTACCCTAATTTACCACATATAACATTATCGGGCCTTTTTTCTTCGAGGAAATGCGTGATTCTGGTTTTGTAACTGCTAAACGTGACGGGTGAGAGGTACCCCGATATGTTACAGAATCGCATCATCCCCAGCCTGGTTGATAAACACCTGTTGGAACGTACGATGTTTATGCAGGATGGCGCTCCACCCCTTATTGCTAGACACGTGAACGATGTCTTGCACGCGTCATTTGGTGATGACTGTGTGCTCAGCCGCCACTTTCGTCATGCTTGGCCGCCCTGGTCCCCAGAACTCTGTCCGTGCGATTATTGGGTTACCTGAAGTCGCAAGTGTATCGTGATAGACCGACATCTCTAGGGATGCTGAAAGACAACATCCGACGCCAATGCTTCACCATAACTCTGGACATGTTTTAAAGTGCTGTTCACAACATTATTCCTCGACTACAGGTATTGTTGAGGAATGATGGTGGACATATTGAGAATTTCCTGTAAAGAACATCATCTTTGCTTTGTCTTACTTTGTTTTGCTAATTATTGCTATTCTGGTCAGGTGAAGCGCCATCTGTCGGACATTTTTTGAACTTTTATATTTTTTCGGTTCTAATAAAACCCCATGTCATTCCAAGCATCTGTGTCAATTTGTGCCTCTCTATCTACATTATTCCGTGATTTATTCAGTTTTCAAATTTATACTGACTTTTTGATCACCCGGTATGTACTGAAAAAAAAAAGGGTGTATTCATTTCTGTTGGCGAGCTGTAGAACGTTTGAATATGAAAGTAATAGCTGTCAGAGAGTGGTTGAAAGTTTTGGTGTTCATCTGATTTGAGTTTTGGTTTAAATGTTTTGTTGAGTAGTTCGTACGCGCGTGAGTGGAAAAGGGTTGGATGGTATTACTATTACGATAATAATTCTCTGTTGGAGTGTTACTCTATTAGTTTACCCATTAGTGTAAACAGTGAGTTGTTTGTCACGTGAACTTGATCATTAAACAGGGCTTTCTTTTCTGCTTTGGTTTTCTGTATGTGCTAATTTTCTTGCGGGGTTAGGAGACGTTTTGTATTGTTGATTCTAATTATTTTCATATCTTATTCTCTAGGGGTTGGGTTGTGGGTGTGTTCTCATACGTGTTTTGTAATTGTGGAGTGGTTTGTCCTATACTTCCAGGCTCGTTTGTGTTCTTTGTATATGACATCGAATGTTCCGCCTGTTTGAATTATGTATCTGCCATCACAACTGTATTCGACATATACCCGCTTTCTGGTATATATCTATGTCTTTTGTCGGTTTTGGGGTATATTTTTGGTTAGAGCTGTCTGTTGAGTGTACTATGTTTGTGCCCTGTCTTTTGAAAATGTCAGTGATTTTATGTGTGAGTTTTTGTTTTTATAACATTGCGTACCAACTTGTGTTTTCTCTCATTTTTTCCTGGTTATTCTGTGCAGTTGTCACGGTTCTGGGTGTTTGTAATAGTGCTGGGTTCTATTGTGTTATTGTCCGTGGTTTTATGTTTTCTGAATTTATTTTACTCTTACCTTGGTTTTTTAGTTTTTTGACTGTGTTACTATTGTTATTATTATTTTTGACTATCTGTATTATTACGTCAAGTTCTTTTCGGTAGTTTTCTTTGTTGATTGGCACTGCGTTGAGTCTACGGATCATGTATCGAATTGCTGCTTGTTTTTGTGAGTGTGGGTGGTTTGAGGATTGGAGAAAGATAATATCAGTTGCTGCGGTCTTACAGTAAATTTGTGAGTTACGTCACCCACACTTCACGTACGCTAGGACCAGCGGTGTTTAGTAAATTCAGTTGATTTTGTTATACGTTGCGTGACACCTGTAATTAAATTCACGTGATCTTATGGGAGGCGATGTTTTTATATCAGTAAGGGCCTTCTCACTTCCTCAGGTGTATGTCGATGGCTCAACGGTAAAATCACATCTTTATCATTTGTGTGTCTAATAGGCATATATACTACTACTTCTACTACTACTACTACTACTACTACTGCTGCTGTGATGGATCTTGTCTTTGTGTCTGTCTTGGCGACGACAATCCGCTCATTATGCCGTTCACAGTTTTCCCTCGTATCCTTATTTTCTTATCCATTTTAGACTAACTCTTGCATTACGACTAATTAATCTTCCGTTGCTAGCTGCTGTAATACTCCCTATCGTCTCCGACACCGTTAACTGAAATAAAGAAAGCAGCTTAAAGTTAGCTCATGACTATGACTAATAGATAAGGGCGATCATCTTAAAAAGACGGATGTTACAGCAGTGTTCCAGGGCTGGATACTGAAGTGAACTGAAGTTCCGTTGTAGTCAAAGTTACTTCTGAATTTTAACACAGACAAATGCATCTTCCTTCAACATAAATATGATGCGATCACCTCAATGTCTCACAAAGGAATGCTGGGTAAAAACTGAACTAAAATACCTATTCTCACGCGCCACTCTGATGAATAAACGTCGAACTATGAAAATCAAAATACAGTTCAATCCAGGTTGATTGGTGCGGTAAACACGAAAACTGTCGTAATATTCACACATACAGGATACACACAGCTCTTATTTTATAACCACTAATAATAAAAATATACTTTCTCGCTAATCATTGCAATTACGGCTACTGTTGGAAGGCTGCTCGCTGCGGAAAGCGATACTCTCAACTAATACCTTGCAAGCAATATGGAACCAAAAAACTAGTATCTCTGGAAAACTGCTCTCGACGCTTCGTTCTCGACTATTGATACCTGACGTACTTGTGACCTAAGTGAATAAATAAGCAATTATGTTAAGTAAGGTCGCGTGGCTATCTTACACCCCGTACAAATACTGAAAAAGTTGGTGCCTCTCTTCAGTAACCATATGATAGTCCACCCTCTTCGATGAGGTTGCACCTACGGTACGGCTATCTGTATCGTCGAGGAACGTAAGCCATCTACGAGGGTTGATTGAAAAGTAGTGCATCCACCTTCGTTAATTGAGTTTGGATGGGAATCGAACGCATAAATAATCCTTAGAATGTTACCTTTAATTACCAATATTCACTTTTCCACATAATCACCAACCAGTTGGATACATTTCTGCCAACGATGAACAAGTTTTCTGAAGCCGTCACGGAAGAAGTCGACACTCTGTTTCCGCAACTACAGTCCAGGGGTATCCATTGTGCACAGATCTTCCGATAGCAAAGCAAAGCAATAATGTGACCCACACGTTCTTGTGAAATGCCGATTGTGCTTGCATTTTCTCTCTGCGTGATACGACGATCGTCCTGAATCAATCTGTCAACATTTTGCTTGTGAAACTCGGTGGTTGCTGTCACAGGACGTCCAGCTCTTTGTTTTTCCCGCAGATCAGATGTTCCCGCCTCAACATCTTTAAACCTACTCGTCCAACGACGCATAGTACTCAAATCAACACAATCACCATAAACTGCTTTCATCCTCTTATGAATCTCCTTTGGGGTGACACCTTCTGCTGTCAAGAATTCAATGATTGTACGTTGCTTGAATCGCACTGACCGACCGTCTGCGCAGGGTTCCATATTTTACACTGTAACACAACCGTTCAGTGCTGAGGCTTCTGGCCAACTGAAGCTATAGAGAAGAGGCTACGGAACAAGCCAGTACCTGCCGCATACCAATGCTGCCAACTGTTGAAGAGTTACGAAGGGGGAGGCATTACTTTTCAGTCAAACCCCGTATCTACGGCAAGGTTCACGGTTCGTGTATTCTGATCAATTATCAGGTGATATACGATTGTACTTGTCTTTTAAAGAGCTATCGAATGCTGTTAAAAAGACGTATTCTTTCACAAATAATGCTTGCTTAGATAGCTCAGCTTATATTATCAACTACGCAACAGAATTATGATCCACTCTGCATTTTGTCATTTGCCATAAACCTCCTTGCCATGTCATGAGCCATTCACAAAACAGAGAGGGTTTCACTTCCTTCACGACTCACAAGAACTGGTTGAGTATGAACGAGATCTTTGAGGCTCCTACACAAGAATACGTTAAGAGAGTCCCACTGGTCGAGTGCGTCATACGACACAACAACGTAGACCAGGGTTTCACAACATGAGTGCTCACGGAGCAAGCTGTGAGCAGCAAGGCGCGAGCACGGAGCAGCGCGAGCACACTACCCCCACTACCGGACCAGAGCGGAGAGTCACGTGGGGAGAGTCACGTGGGGCACACAACAGCTGCCGCCAGTCAATGTAAATCCGCGGCCACCTGCAGGGATATCACTCCGAATTATTACTATGACAAATGAAACAAATAAAGGAGAATGTACAGTGCCACATAATTTTATTAGCTTAGTGTATGCCTCTACATTCGTATTAATATGTGAACTGTTACACAATAAAAGGTGTCACTGAAGTGTGGGATTCTCTGTTATCTTGTACTTTTTGCCCTTAACAATTGCGTCTATGTTCGGAGTAACTGTTCTTGTGCATCGTAGGCGCAGCGTACAGTTTAAATTTCGATCAGACAATGCGTTTCTCAGGCGCATCTTGTTACATTTCATTGCAGAGAACAGTTATTCACAAACATACGTGGAACCGAACATTGATATTATTGTGGCTGCCAGTTTGTGCAAATGAGGAAATCTATCCTGAGAGAAGTGTCTGTAAAATTCCAAAATGTTTTTCTTGTTCTGAAATTTGTCTCTGTATTCTCTGTATATTCTGCCGGTCAATAATTTCTAGTTGCAGCTCAGGACGAATCTCTTCAATATTCGCTGAATATGGAGAGGAGAACAGATCAGAATCACTGTCTAGTGCTGTCAGATCTTGAAAGCGTTGATCAAATTCTTCCTTAAGAGCAACTAAACTATGTGAATAACGTTCACAGTCTTTGTGAACATCTTGCATGTATGATAATTTAAGAAAATTAGCTAGATTTCCTGTTTCCAGCTGACTCACCCAAAGTGTCAATTTCATTTTAAAAGGTCGTATTCGATCTATGAAATGAGTAATTAGCAGATCTTTACCTTGTAGTGAAATGTTCAAAGCATTCAGATGGCTAGTTAAATCTGCTAAGAACGCGAGATCACATTTCAATGAAGGCTCTTTCAATTCAGGAACAAACATGTTATTTATTTCCATGAACATATTTATCTCTTAATAATTCGCCACGACTAATCCAGCGGACCTCGCTGTAATAAGGCAGGTTAACATACCGGCTTTCTACATCCTCAAGAAAGCTTTTAAATTGTCTGTGTTGTAGCCCATGATTCCTTATATAATTGGTTGTACGAACAACAACACTCATCACATTTTTCAGAGTGATACTCTTTGCACATAAGTTTTCCTGGTGGATCACACAGTGAACGCCCCTTATTTCATTCGGCACGGTCAGTTTTTGCATTTCCTCCTTCAACAGCGCAACGAAACCTAATTTTTTCCCTGTCATCGCTGGTGCACCGTCTGTAGACACTGAAACTAAAGAATTCCACTACAATCCGATATTTTCAACACTTAAAATATCACGTCCGGTTGTAGTGTTCTTCATGGCTACTACATCGAGGTGCTCCTTCCTCACCTGAAGATCTCTATTAACACCTCTAATAAATATGGAAAGCTGCGCTGTTCCAGTGATAACACTTTCGTCCAGAGCTAGAGAATACGTCATAAAATCTTTATAGATATTTGCAAGCTGGCTCTGGACGTCGTCTGCCATGTCCTGTATGCGACGCATAATGGTCATGTCAGATAATGGCACAATCCGAAACTGTTCAACTTGAGATGGACACAAATGTTCCGCTGCAACTACCAAACGTCTTTTATTAAATCGCCATCAGTGAAGGGGCGCAGGGATTTTGCTAAAAACAAAGCAATTTTGTAGCTCACTCTGAGAGCTGCCTCAGTTGATTTTTCTTCGTCATCCAGATCTTCTTCGGATAGCTTCCTTTTAACTTTAATAATTTCCTGTGCACGATCTGGTCCATCACATTTTCCACTCTCATAGTCTTTCGCGTGGTACGACATACAATGTCGCTGCAAATTAAATTTCCTAAGAGAATTCAGCGTTTTGTGACATACTAAACATTTTGCAACACCATCTTTTTCTGTAAACAGACACAATTCCTCCCAATGGGACCGGCCGGAGTTGCCGAGCGGTTAAAGGCGCTACAGTCGGGAACCGCACGACCGCTACGGTCGCAGGTTCGAATCCTGCCTCGGGCATGGATGTGTGTGATGTCCTTAGGTTAGTTAGTTTTAAGTAGTTCTAAGTTCTAGGGGACTTATGACCACAGCAGTTGAGTCCCATAGAGCTCAGAGCCATTTGAACCATCTGAACCTCCCAATAGGGGTTGAACTGCGAGAGCGTGGTTGAGGTTACACAACGGCGACGTGACATGATTCTTAAACAGCGAAGTGACTGTTAGAGCTGATTGTAGTACTTTAAACGTTACACAGTCGGCGCGAATTCAATAGGCACGCTGCGGTCCTATTCAAACGTGCGCGCGCATTTCCCCTCCCTCCCCTCCCTCCCCTCCCTCCCTAATCCGCGACCATGCACCTGCTCGCGAGCACGTGCCTGAGCAGAAGCGAGTGCTCGCGCTCAAAACCGGCAAGTTGTTAAGCCCTGGTGTAGAGCGTCAATAATCTTCATATAAGAAGACCCCGCCGGCCGCTGTGGCCGAGCGCTTCTATGCGCTTCTGTCCGGAACCGCGCTGCTGCTATGGTCGCAGGTTCGAATCCTGCCTCGGGTATGGATGTGTGTGTTGTCCTTAGGTTTGTTAGGTTTAAGTAGTTTTAAGTCTAGCGGACTGATGACCTCAGATGTTAAGTGCCATCAATAGTGCTTAGAGCCATTTTTTTTTAAGACGTCGCCGATTCATACACTGTGCACCCATAGTCCAGCCGGGAATGCACGAAAGCCGTATAAAACTCGATCAGACGCGCCCTTTTCGCTCCCCAATACCTGTGGCTAAGGCACTTGGTAATGTTCAATGCCTTCAGAGTTATGGCTTTCGGGTCTCGCAGGTGAGGCAAACATGACAGTATGGAGTAAAAATGAGGCCCAAAAACGTCACTGAATCTCTAAAATGTTGGATGGTGTTCCTCATATGCAATGCTGGTAAATTAAAAATCCAACGAGAACGACTGAAATGAACACACATATGTTTACCTCCACAAAGCTGAAACCCTGTCTTTGCAGCCCACTCATCTAACCTGCGCAATGTAAGCTGCATCTGACGGCTTGCTGTTGCAACGCTCGAGAAGGAACAGAAAAGAGCAAAATCATCCAAAAATAAGGAGAATCGTATAGGACCTCTTACCGTAGATGTGATACTGTTTATGGCTATGACAAAGAAGGTAACACTCAAAACACTGCTCTGGCGGACACCATTCTCCTGCTCAAAACGATCTGATAGCGAGGCATAAACTCAGGCGTTAAAAGACCGCTGCGACAGGAAAGACCGTATGAAGATGGGGAGATGGCCATGAAAACCCCACACTTGCAGTGTTGTGAGAATACAGTGTCTCCAAGTAGTGTCGTACGCCATACTGATACTGAAAACATGCCGAGACAGTGATATTTACGTAGGAAAGCCTGCTAAATAGCCACCTCTAGCGGGATCAGATTGTCGACAGTGGACCGAAATCTGCCGGCCGGTGTGGCCGTGCGGTTAAAGGCGCTTCAGTCTGGAACCGCGTGACCGCTCCGGTCGCAGGTTCGAATCCTGCCTCGGGCGTGGATGTGTGTGATGTCCTTAGGTTAGTTAGGTTTAATTAGTTCTAAGTTCTAGGCGACTGATGACCTCAGAAGTTAAGTCGCATAGTGCTCAGAACCATTCTTGACCGAAATCTGCGGAATCCACACTGAGAGCGGCTAAGGATTTACCTGGTCTCTAACATCCAGACCACACGACGGTTAACCATTCGCTCCAGGGTCTTTCATACTCAGCTCATTAAGGCGATACTGCAATAACTACTGGGACATGTGAGGTCCTTTCCTGGCTTGAGGAGAGGTATCAACAGTGCCTCTCTTCACGAGTAGGGGTGATACCTGACTGCCATATAAGATTAAAAGTTTCAAGGAAGATTTTCTTTAATGTTGCGGGCAAATGTCTAAACATCCAGTACTGGATTTGGTCATGAGTGGGTGCAAAATCATGAGTCTCAGACAGACTTGATTTCAGCTCCCACATGGAGAAAGGGTAGTTGTAAGTCTCAGGATTGTTGGACCTAAAGTCTAATTTTTTGCTCCCTACAGCCGCACGGCAGCAACGAAACGGTGGATCCTGGGTGGCTTTGGCAGTGGTTTCTGTAAAATTCTCTGCCAGCAGCTGAGCGAAGTCTCTCGGAGTTGTTTGGAGACATCACTGTTTCATCACTGCTGCTATTGCTAAACGACTGCGTTTACCGTAAATAGCTTCCCACACTTCAGTAGAACAAGTAGAACGATTTATGGAGTCCAGGAACGCTTGCAATGACCTTCTCTACTCTCCCTAACTATGTGTCGAGCCTTGGCTCTTGCTACACGAAATTCTGTGAGATTCTCTGCTGTCAGACGGTACTTAAACCGTTGAAGGACAGCACGTCTGGCCTGGAGTGCTGAGTGGCACCAAGTACAGGTTGCCTCCGAAGATAGTCTGAGGACTTTGGGATGGATAAGTCAGACGCATGATGGATCAGTTGTGTAATGTAGGCCACCTACTCCTGGACACTTTTGCGGCGTTAAAACACAGCAAACTGCATCAACAGTGTCCACTTAACCCTGCTAACCATCCATTTTGGCGGATACTCTTGAGGTAACGCTTCATCCAATACGTAAAGGCGGAGTGGGCAGTGGTCACTAGAATGTAGGACATCAATGACTTCTCACTGAACAGAGGTTACGAGGGCTGGAGAGCAGAAGGAGAGATCAATGGCTGAGAATGACTCAGTGGCAGCACATAAATGGGTGGGAGATCCTGTGTTGAGGATACACAGCTCGTGATACGTCATGAGGCTTTCCAAAACCCGACCTTGTGGGCAAGCAGAGGGCGAGCCCGACAAAACATGATGGGCCTTGAAGCCCCCCCCCCCCCCCCCTGCACCCCACAAAACATGATGGGCCTTGAAGCCCCGCAGTAGAGGAAATGGTCGGAGGAGTTGGTCTATAAGATTTGTGAGAGTCCCAGAGTCTACTTCATCTTGTGGAGATACATAAAGGGAGCAGCCAGGGGAAGAGCAGAGGAGCAGTGTGTGGTATTGAACAACACAGCAACAGCAGTAACGATAATTTAATGTTGCTTACAAGTGCCAGAGGAAGTCAAAAAATCAGAAGGTTTAACTTAAGTGAAAGTGCAGAGGAAAATATGGTTGAAGGAAGCATAGATTTATCAGAGAATGCTGATATGTTTCCGCCTGCGAAATCTAAGGAAAGACCAGCAATTAGAATGAGTCATATGGTGGGGAGAACAGAAAGTACCATTAGGAACTTTAGAATGAAGATAAAACATAGCTGAGTAAAGGCTTGGGCAGTTGTTAGTGAGTGAATGGCCAGTCTGTCCGGACAGACCCAAGGGTACCGATGGTCCCCGTGCCATCCTCAGTCCACAGGCGTCACTGGATGCGGATATGGAGCGGCATGTGGTCAGCAGACCGCTCTCCCCGCCCTATCTCAGGTTACGAGACCGGTGCCGCTACTTGTCAATCAAGTAACTCCTCAGTTTGCCTTAGAAATGCTGAGTGCACCCCACTTGCAAACAGACCAGATGGTCACCCATCCAAGTGTTAGCCCAACCCAACAGCGCTTAACTTAGGTGATCTGACGGGAACCGATGTTACCATCGCCGTTGGCGCATGACCACAGGAGATGAAATTAACAAGAATTTTCGACAACCAGTAACTGGTCGATATGTATGAATCGGAAGTCAAGAGAAAGTGCAAATTGGCCGGTTCTTAATTGTAATCCTAATGAGACAAGGGAAAACGAGACTCACAATAATGGGTTTAATAGGGGTAGGAGGTTGGAACCGAGAAGAAACGAAAAATTACGGCAACAGACGATATGAGGAACCAAATGAGACAAACAGTAATGATAGGGTAGAGAGAGATCAAGAAACAGATGGCTACGTAAGGGAAAACTAGAAACGGGTTCGTGTGGAACCTGAACACGAACTCACGTGACTGACGGACCACTGGCAATTAAACATTTGATAAAAGAAGATTCTGAGGATAAGAGGAAAGCCTTCTTTGAGGAAAACTAAGTTACAAGTAAAGAGGATAATCAATCTACAGTAGATATGGAAGTTAACGGTATTAAGGCAGTTGCTGTTATTGATGCAGGTAGGGAATTGTGTGCAGCAGCAGAGGGTCTCTATGACTAAATAGTAAATAAATAAGAAGTACGGATATTAACATTGCACGGAATTAAAGTTATTGGCGTAGAAAAGTAAAATGATACGGAATCAAGTATGACTGGAAGTAAGAGTACCAGGAGTAGTATTGGAGGTTAGTGCCACTGTGGTTTCAGATTTTTGCATTGGACTGATAATAAAGGCTGATTTATTGATGGGCCAGGAAGCTGTTATGGATTTAAAGAAGGGTAGCATGACCGCGACGGTATATAGTACTCAAAACGAAATTGAAAAGTGGTAATATAGTTAGTGCTGAAAAGAAGGCACAAGGTAAATACTCTCTGAAAGTAGTTTACAAAGAGGAAAGTATTTTACAAAGAAGATGGAATCAAAATAAAAATGAGGTTGGAGTAGAACTAGCAGATGAGACAATAAATAAAGCAAAACATATTGATGTTATGTATCCGGATGGGAAAGGAGAATTGGAAAATCTACTGTTAAAATACGAAGTGATGTTTTCTAATAAACCAGGATTACTGAAGAAAGAACCCTCATCAACCATTTAAATTAAGACCACATGTACTACTATTAGCGAAATGGGAGGCTGCAGATAAAGAGGTACAGGGTAACACTGGACGCTAGAGAATTAAATAAAGTAATAGTGTCTGAGAATGACAGGCCGGCTCTCTCGAGAAATTGTGACAGAGATTTGAAGGGGTTAGTAAGTTACCTGGTCTTGTTTGGATCGCTGGCAACTGGTGGACCAGATAGCTGAAAGAGGCAAACAATACATAGCTTTCGTATATAGAAGCAGACATTACCAGTTAAAGGTGTTACTGATGGGTAAGAAGTGTGAAACTGTGATCGAATGCTCCTTGAAATTTCCAAAACGAACTGACATGGATTTGGAAGAAAGGTGTAAGCTAGCGTTGGAGTGTTTACTTGCAACAGGAGAGTCTCGAAAGGCGAGACATGACAGAAAAGTGATACTAAATAAATTATGTAGTGGGAGATTTTGTATTAATTAGGGGCCATAGAAAATCGTTTGAGATAGACTCTGAGATAAAGAGATTTAACGAAATTTTTGAAGGGCCATATGTGGTGAGCAGGATACCACATCCAAACGTAGTGGAAGTGACAATACATCACGTAATGCAGTGCACGTAGTAGCACACTAAGAATGTAAGAGTATTAAGAGAAACAATAGTTTTAAGAATTTTGCGGTGTGAGGTGTTTAGTTCTTTGTTTGTATACAAAAAGAAGCAAGAGTCGAATGAAATCCACTAGAGCCAAAAATCAGGCATGTTGTGGCGTCGGCGAGACATTTAAAGAGACCACACAACCCGGACAGTGGTAATGGCCTCTGAAAGGCATGGGCAACCACTGAGGCCAGAGTGTGAGAATTAATGAACGTCGACATGACTTATTCAAAGATGTGTCTGTAAGTAAACAAAACAGGTGAATGGTATTGACTTCTAGGAATGTGGATAAAAGAACTTAATACGATTAGTAGGGCAAGGAGAGCTTCATCCCAAAGTAGGTCACCCCAAGGGCCGCCGTCACCCCAAGGGTTGGCGTCACCCCAAATCCAAGATGGCGGCCGTAACCCCCAGGGGCGGCGTCACGTGACGTCATTTGATGACGCGATTGACGTCAGCTGATGATGCGAGTACCGTTATCCAAAAATGGCGAGAAGATAGGTCAGTTGAGCTACCTCCACTAACCTAAGTCACCCCATCCTACTAACTCGCGAGAAATTTGAATTTTGGTGGAAAGATAGGTCAATTGAGCTACCTCCACTAACCTAACCCACCTCCTCCTAGGAGCTGGACATAAGTCTTTATTTAAACAATTACAAGCAGTACCACCATCAATTTTGTTAGCCATCCTCTTGGAAAATTTTGCTGAGCACAGCTGGTATGGTGTCGCCTCCACTAGAGGCTGCTCAATTAATTCGAATATAATTTCCACAAATTTGTTTAAATTTTTTTAAATGTCTATACATTTTTTAATTTCCTTTAAATTTGTTTAAATTTTTTATCTACCTACAGCATTAGTGTTGTGTCACCACTACGAGCAGCTGAGATATCGATAGCTGTATTACATGCACTGGACATAAGTCTTTATTTAAACAATTGTGCTCGCCATCCTCCACGAATTTCTAATTTTTTGCTGTAAGAGCTTACATTCAATTCTAATATAATGTATTATCTACATCATTAGTTTCGTGTTACCGTCACAAGAAGCTGCTGTTCACGATATGTAACGTTGTCGCGTGCTGGTACTACGAACAAGACTCGACTACCCTACTCTCACACCGCCGACGTCAGCCGGGCTCAAACATTTTCACTTTCTATCGCCCGCATGCGTTCGGCACCCGCTGACGAATGCCGGACACACCAACATTCTCACTTCCTCTAAGAAAACTGAGGTCCGCCTGGGCCAGCCTTACGTGAGGCCGAAGTCCCACAAAGCTTTACATACGTAACAAAAGGGGTTCGCTACACTTTCAACTACCTAGTTTCAGTTACTTCTCAAGGTCATCCGACCACACTCCCTACATACATCGAGGGACGTATGTCATCTAGTTTATTACCATGATACAAAACACTCACCCAACCGGTGGTCTGGAGGGAGGGAAAATAGGTGAAAAACGAGTCAGCATGTTCTGGGCTGCTGGAGAGAGGAAGGAGTGTAGTTTATTTTATTTTATTTTTTTGGGCAATTTATTTAGTTACGGATTTCACCTAATTTATTTATTCCACTGATGCAAAACACTCACCCTAACATGCTTAGAGTCACAATATACAGTTTACAGATCTCGAAAGTACTCCTAAATAGTGCATTACGCTTATGTGCAGAGACGCACAGTGGCTATCACACTAGACTCGCATTCGGGAGGCGCTCACAACGTTTAAACACCTGGAAATAATTCAATGTACAAACACTCAGTGCAAGTAAAACTTATCAACCACTCGAACCCTGATTCTAGGATTGGAAATTCTCGAAATGCGGGAAACTGACCCAAATATCCATTCTAATTACATAATTAATCACAAAGATCGGTACTAATCTAACAACTATATGCATAGCGCTGCGTAAGGACAGCTTAAAATTGCTAACTATAAAACTCACCTTGTCATGCTTTAATTACACAACTATATGCGTAGCACTGCACAAGAAACGCAATACTACGCAAAAACCTGCCAAATCGTTTTATCCTGTCTGAGAAAAGAATTATACCACTCGAAACCAGTGAGAGAAACTCTCAAACTCTACACTACACCTAAAAGCTAGGGGAAAAAAACGTTCAACTCACTAGATCCTGCTGTTCGACTGAGATGAGTTCAAAAAAGTCTGTTAGCTCCAATCATATACCATCTATCTCTGTTTGACGTCAGAGTTTACTACACACGCTTACTAAAAAAATCACACTGACCGAAGCCAATGGGAGATCCACGTCTGAAAAGACCTCCTTCTCATCCATATACAATTACAAACTACGTGATCGAGTTACTACGGTAACAGTCTTATGGCACCTGTCCCTCCCCCCCCCCCCCTCCCGCCCCTACACCCGAAATGCCTTGCCGCGAAAGTCCCGCTTTCCCCTTCAGGTGGCATCCTGTTCGTCCCTAATGCCAACGAATCATAGCTGGCACAGCCCCACAAAGCCTCGCGTTCACAGACTTTGTTTTTACGTCACGTAGTACGCTCGAGCAGGCCGGACGAGAGTCACCGTTCAGCGTTCCAGTATTATTATTATTTATTTGACATCAATTTGACGCTCCTATAATAAATCAAAACATTTCCGATCACAATAAATGTCCCATTTTTTCACCAAAGTCCAGTTTTATGAGCAAAAATCACATTAGACGTAAAAACTCATCACCTCTCCGAACACATTTACCTCTAAACCGACATTTCCACTTACGAATACAGATTTATTATTTATTTGACATCAATTTGACGCTCCTACAATAAATCAAAACATTTCCGATCACAATAAATGTCCTATTTTTTCACCAAAGCCCAGTTTTATGAGCAAAAATCACGTTAGACGTAGAAACTCATCACCTCTCCGAACACATTTACCTCTAAACCGATATTTCCACTCACGAATACAGATTTCCTTGATTTAGCAGATTCCAAATCACGCTCTATAATTTACAAAGTCAAATAAGGTCTTTTTCATATCTAGACAACCGGCAAACGTGTCTTCCACCTGCTAGATGCACACTCCACAATCGACCTCCTCTCAACTAAATAAAGAAGTCAAATGCGAAGAAGCACTCGACCGAACAATTCTGGAAATAGAAATATCTGTACCATTCTTATCACTTGACATACTCTGCTCTTTGCTATCACAGTATTCCACCTCAAATACAAGCCTTCCTCACCACTGGACATAGTCATATCCTTTACACACATCTCAGAACACAAGCACATACTTTATAAACCAGATGCTCACAATTTACGAAATTATTCTGCTAGGGAACGTGTTATGAAACCAGTATTTTCAACCCCCTCAACCCACCGCGGCTAGATATTTATCTAGTATTTGTAAAGCATTCTCTCTCTCTCTCTATGCTATGTCAGAGGTTCCGTGATATATCGACTGGGCTATAGGCGATGCTTGATTGAGAAGGATCGCAAACAGTGGATGATGTCGTCAAAAATCTACACTAGCTGTTCAGATCTCTAGTGCTACGCTATCCGCTAGAAATGCAGTATCCGATTTTGAATCAAGTCCTCGCATTCAAGCACATAAATGCGTAGGATCCTACGGAGAAGTCCTTTATTACAGCCACTAATGAATCATATTTCTAGCACTCTCATATCTCGAAACGACTCACGCCCGCATCTCGTGGTCGTGCGGTAGCGTTCTCGCTTCCCACGCCCGGGTTCCCGGGTTCGATTCCCGGCGGGGTCAGGGATTTTCTCTGCCTCGTGATGGCTGGGTGTTGTGTGCTGTCCTTAGGTTAGTTAGGTTTAAGTAGTTCTAAGTTCTAGGGGACTGATGACCATAGATGTTAAGTCCCATAGTGCTCAGAGCCACTCGAAACGACTCACCTTTCTCGAGCCGATCTGCTACAGTAAAATACTAACTTCGTTTCAGCTAGTCCCCATGAAACTGCAGCAATTTCTCCAGCTTTACGGATCTGATCGTTCCAAATTAAATCGCAACTGAGTAGGAGTCGGGGGAAAATATATCTTCCATCTTCTGCAACCAATGTAGAAACAAGCTAAGCTGCATTACTGCGACAGGACAGTGTTTTAACCATTCGATGGAAACTGGAACTGCTAGAAGGACAACGATTTTTTCTAGCTTACTGCAGTACGCCCTCCCCAACTACATACAAGTACTACAGATCCGCGTCCATTCACATGTATCTTCTTTATTCTGTACCATCCAACAGAGAAATATCACCAACTATAAAAGCTCCACTAACTTCATCCCATAGACAACACGATAAGATTTTCATCGCATCTCTCTCCTACCATATATCGAAAACTAAATACTGCGCCCGCATCTCGTGGTCGTGCGGTAGCGTTCTCGCTTCCCACGCTCGGGTTCCCGGGTTCGATTCCCGGCGGGGTCAGGGATTTTCTCTGCCTCGTGATGGCTGGGTGTTGTGTGCTGTCCGTAGGTTAGTTAGGTTTAAGTAGTTCTAAGTTCTAGGGGACTGATGACCATAGATGTTAAGTCCCATAGTGCTCAGAGCCATTTGAACCATTTTTGAACTAAATACTGCTTGCGTGCAGTTATCGGGCACATGCAACGGTCCTATTAAATATACACGTTTTGATCAACTGCACACCTCAAACCAAACTGTGATTCGCTTAAATGATTGTATTTATTCAGGTAATTCATTAATCTGTCTTTCATAATTGCTTCTATTATGTTTGAGAATGCTGACAGCAGGGAAATGGGCCGGTAATTTTCTGTCTTTCGCATTACCTTTCTTAAGAAAGGTAACTGCTCTGGAAATGTCCCTGATGTGAAGGATTCATTTATTATATTTGTTAAGGGGCTTCATATAATCCCTATGTATTGTTTCAGCACACACATTGGTACTTCATCTAAGCCTACTGACTTTTTATTTTTTAGTTTTTGAATTGTTTTACTGACTTCATTCTCTGTGGTTGGAAGTAACATCATTGTATTTAGATCAACATTATTTACAGGTGTTATATTTGTTTGGGCGAATTTTTGCTGTAACTTATCTGCAATACTTGAAAAATACGCCAGCCGGTGTGGCCGAGCGGTTCTAGGCGCTTCAGTCTGGAACCGAGCGACCGCTACGGTCGCAGGTTCGAATCCTGCCTCGGGCATGGATGTGTGTGGTGTCCTTAGGTTAGTTAGGTTTAAGTAGTTCTACGTTCTAGGGGACTGATGACCTCAGAAGTTAAGTCCCGTAGTTCTCAGAGCCATCTGAAAAATACTCGTTTACATAGTTTGCTACGTGCTGTGAATCATTTATTACTTTATCCCATTCCCTTAGCCGTATGTTATTCTGGGTCTGTTCTCCCCTCCCAGTTTCCTTTTTATAACATTCCAGACTGCTTTGCTTTTATTCTCTGCATTATATATTATTTTGTCATTAAGTGACCTTTTTGCAGCAATCAGAACCTTCCTGTAGATATTTTTGTATCTATGATAGAAATTTAAGAATTCTCGATAATTGCGAATCTTTTTCATGGAACTGAGGTGTTTAAGTGTTTGGGAGGACTTCTTAATACCTGCTGTAATCCATCTGTTTTTGTGAGATGTTGATAAATGTAAATGCCTTTTCAAAGTTCAATTTAAAGAATGTGGAGAATTTGTGGCCGAGAAATCAAAGTGTTTGCGCATCGAAGTCGCACCTGCTGGTGGATTCTGCACCTACGAGTCTCACGGTCATTTTCTGTCCTCTACGCAGGCGACTAATAGTGTCCACCTTCAAGTTGCAGCCTGTTGGTGGAGTTTCCTCGTCGTCAACAGGCGAAGATACATAGCATCGGCTTGGACATCTTAACAGACCAAAGAGCATTTACAGTGCATTCATCGTGGCATTCGAGCAGCGAACTAGCGTTTGTGTATGTTTGCTAAATGGGGGACTGGCGTGCATTTGAGTCCCGACTCGCGCATCGTATCGTGGCCATCTACAATTAGAATTTAGAGACAAATGGTTCAAATGGCTCTGAGCACTATGCGACTTAACTGCTGAGGTCATCAGTCGCCTAGAACTTAGAACTAATTAAACCTAACTAACCTAAGGACATCACACACATCCATGCCCGAGGCAGGATTCGAACCTGCGACCGTAGTGGTCGTTCGGCTCCAGACTGTAGCGCCTAGAACCGCACGGCCATTCAACGACAACCACAGTGCCTACCTATCCCATTTCAAGCAATCATAATTGAAAGCTTTTATAAATTTCATATTTTTACATTGAAAAGTTCTGACTATCAAACTTGATAAAGAAAATAAGAAGTTGTATTAAATTAATATCCAGACACTGTGTATTGATTCAAGTTACAAACAAATTTAAGAGATGTCACTACTGATTATGGCAAATGTTAGGTGCACCTGAACCGTCTTTAGTATTTAGAAAATCAAAAGTAATATGTGTGGATGAAGAAGGAAAGAAGATCGGGTTTAATATTCCGTCAACATCGAGGGCATTAGAGACGGAGCACAAGCTCGGATTGAGCCAAGGATGGGGAAGGAAACCGGCCGCGACATTTCAAAGGAACCATAGCGGTATTTGCATGGAACGACTTAAGGAAATCGCGAAAAACGTAACTCTGGATGGCTGGACGCTGGTTTGAACCGTCGTCCTTACTAATGCGGATCCAGTGTGCTAACCACTGCGCAGGTACGTGTAGATGAATAAAGCCGCGGTATCACAAGGACTTCGAGTTAGGCACTTATTTGAGAACCTATTCTGTATGCTTGGGCCTTCGTCAACAGTCTACAGCGTGACACAGTGTTGAATGCTTTCCACAAATCTAGGAGTATATAATCTACCGGTGGGCGTGCACCCGTGATTTATAGGATATGATTCATGAAAGGAGCGAGCTTTGTTTCGCACCCGCGATACTTTCTAAATCTTTGCCGACTGAAGAAGAGAGGATTATTTCTTTCTAGGAAACTCATCATCAGCAGCCCATCAGTAGTAATACTGGATAATTCACCTCAGATTCTTTTTACACAAAGTTTTAAAGAAGGATTCCTACTGGACGATTGTATGTGTGTGTGTGTGTGTGTGTGTGTGTGTGTGTGTGAATTCTTACGGCACCAAACTGCTGAGGTCATCGGTCCCTAGACTTACGCACTATTTAAACTAACTTACGCTAAGAACAACACACACACCCGTCCCCAAGGGAGGAGTCGAACCTCCGGCGGGTGGGGCCGTGCAATCCGTGACATGGCGCCTCAAACTGCGAGGCCACTCCCCGCGGCTCTTGCGCTTGAGGGTGGGCCGTGCAAAAGCGAATGAGGCATGATGGAGAGTCAATCGATATCTGTATATCGTTCGCCAATATCTCAGCAACACCCTTTTCAGAAGACAAATGAGCTTACGTCAGGGCTTAACAACTTGCCGGTTTTGAGCGCGAGTACTCGCTTCTGCTCATGCACGTGCTCGCGAGCAGGTGCAAGGTCGCGGAGTAGTGGGGGAGGGGAGGGAGGGGAAATGCGCGCGCACGTTTGAATAGACCCGCAGCGTGCATATTGAATTCGCGCCGACTGTGTAACGTTTAAAGTACTACGATCAGCTCTAACAGTCACTTCGCTGTTTAAGAATCATGTCACGTCGCCGTTGTGTAACCCCAACCATGCTCTCGCAGTTCAACCCCCATTGGGAGGTTCAGATGGTTCAAATGGCTCTGAGCTCTATGGGACTCAACTGCTGTGGTCATAAGTCCCCTAGAACTTAGAACTACTTAAACCTAACTAATCTAAGGACATCACACACATCCATGCCCGAGGCAGGATTCGAACCTGCGACCGTAGCGGTCGTGCGGTTCCAGACTGTAGCGCCTTTAACCGCTCGGCAACTCCGGCCGGCCCCATTGGGAGGAATTGTGTCTGTTTACAGAAAAAGATGGTGTTGCAAAATGTTTAGTATGTCACAAAACGCTGAATTCTCTTAGGAAATTTAATTTGCAGCGACATTGTATGTCGTACCACGCGAAAGCATATGGAAGTGGAAAATGTGATGGACCAGATCGTGCACAGGAAGTTATTAAAGTTAAAAGGAAGCTATCCGAAGAAGATCTGGATGACGAAGAAAAATCAACTGAGGCAGCTCTCAGAGTGAGCTACAAAATTGCTTTGTTTTTAGCAAAATCCCTGCGCCCCTTCACTGATGGCGATTTAATAAAAGACGTTTGGTAGTTGCAGCGGAACATTTGTGTCCATCTCAAGTTGAACAGTTTCGGATTGTGCCATTATCTGACATGACCATTATGCATCGCATACAGGACATGGCAGACGACGTCCAGAGCCAGCTAGCAAATATCTATAAAGATTTTATGACGTATTCTCTAGCTCTGGACGAAAGTGTTATCACTGGAACAGCGCAGCTTTCCATATTTATTAGAGTTGTTAATAGAGATCTTCAGGTGAGGAAGGAGCACCTCGATGTAGTAGCCATGAAGAACACTACAACCGGACGTGATATTTTAAGTGTTGAAAATATCGGATTGTAGTGGAATTCTTTAGTTTCAGTGTCTACAGACGGTGCACCAGCGATGACAGGGAAAAAATTAGGTTTCGTTGCGCTGTTGAAGGAGGAAATGCAAAAACTGATCGTGCCGAATGATATAAGGTGCGTTCACTGTGTGATCCACCAGGAAAACTTACGTGCAAAGAGTATCACTCTGAAAAATGTGATGAGTGTTGTTGTTCGTACAACCAATTATATAAGGAATCATGGGCTACAACACAGACAATTTAAAAGCTTTCTTGAGGATGTAGAAAGCCGGTATGTTAACCTGCCTTATTACAGCGAGGTCCGCTGGCTTAGTCGTGCCGAATTATTAAGAGATAAATATGTTCATGGAAGTAAATAACATGTGTGTTCCTGAATTGAAAGAGCCTTCATGGAAATGTGATCTCGCGTTCTTAGCAGATTTAACTAGCCATCTGAATGCTTTGAACATTTCACTACAAGGTAAAGATCTGCTAATTACTCATTTCATAGATCGAATACGACCTTTTAAAATGAAATTGACACTTTGGGTGAGTCAGCTGGAAACAGGAAATCTAGCTAATTTTCCTAAATTATCATACATGCAAGATGTTCACAAAGACTGTGAACGTTATTCACATAGTTTAGTTGCTCTTAAGGAAGAATTTGATCAACGCTTACAAGATCTGACAGCACTAGACAGTGATTCTGATCTGTTCTCCTCTCCATATTCAGCGAATATTGAAGAGATTCGTCCTGAGCTGCAACTAGAAATTATTGACCGGCAGAATATACAGAGAATACAGAGACAAATTTCAGAACAAGAAAAACATTTTGGAATTTTACAGAGACTTCTCTCAGGATAGATTTCCTCATTTGCACAAACTGGCAGCCACAATAATATCAATGTTCGGTTCCACGTATGTTTGTGAATAACTGTTCTCTGCAATGAAATGTAACAAGATGCGCCTGAGAAACGCATTGTCTGATCGAAATTTAAACTGCACGCTGCGCCTACGATGCACAAGAACAGTTACTCCGAACATAGACGCAATTATTAAGGGCAAAAAGTACAAGATAACAGAGAATCCCACACTTCAGTGACACCTTTTATAGTGTAACAGTTCACAAATTAATACTAATGTAGAGGCATACACTAAGCTAATAAAATTATGTGGCACTGTACATTCTCCTTTATTTGTTTCATTTGTCACAGTAATAATTCGGAGTGACATCCCTGCAGGTGGCCGCGGATTTACATTGACTGGCGGCAGCTGTTGTGTGCCCCACGTGACTCTCCCCACGTGACTCTCCGCTCTGGTCCGGTAGTGGGGGTAGCGTGCTCGCGCTGCTCCGTGCTCGCGCCTTGCTGCTCACAGCTTGCTCCGCGAGCACGCATGTTGTGAAGCCCTGCTCTACACCATCAGGGGATTCAGCTGGCCCCTGGTGCCTATAGGACCAGCCCCATACCGAATCTCATCCAGCGTAAGTTCCCCATGATGCATCAGGCATGTAAGTTCCTCTCAGCTCCATCTTCACCCGCATACCATATTGTCGCTCATCCGCCTCTGGAACGCCTTTTCTCCAACTGTCCATGTGCCACAATGCTGTATGGGATCCACGTGCAGCGCGCGCTGCAGTCACTACATGTCGAGCAAGTACAACTCAAATCCAGGGTTTTAGTCGTCTGCCACCCTGGCTACTGCAAATGCCCAGCGACGTTTTAGATTTAGTGCATTACAAGACAGACTCTACTCCTGCTTCTGTTTTTAATGCGATATTTTCCAACATTTTATATGAGCACCACAGCTACGTAACTTTCTTTACGGATGGATCCAAGTAGTGGGACTCTGTTGGTTGCTCTGTCGTATTTCCGCATCCTCAAAGTACGACAGCCTCAAGAATTTACTGTCTTCGACGCAGAACTATATGCGATCTTGCGAGCACTGGAGGATATGGGACGCTGTTCCAGTGCTAAATTTCATGTCTGTTCCGATTTTCTTAGTGGCCTTCACTCTCTCCAGTCTTTGCACCCAACAGATAATGTCATACAGAATAACCTCCTTCAACTACAACGACTGGGTACAGTATTTCAGTGAGCCATCCCTCTGCATGTTATCACCTCGCTGTTGAGGTACAAAGTCATGCGTCGATGGGAAGACGATTGGCTGGAAAAGACTGACAATAAGTTCCGTGTAGTAAAGCCCACAACTCGGCCGTGGTGTACTTCCTTCCAGCCACGTAGAAGGGACGAGATACTTCTTACTCGTCTTCGCATAGGCCATTGCCCTTGTGGTGCTTGTGACGTAAAGATAACCGTTCGCCACATTTTATTGGATTGTGTTTTATTTTACGACCAGCGAGCCACGATGGGTTTTCCGAAGGACCTGTCCACTATTTTAAGTGACGTTCCAACGAATTTGGTTCAAGTTTTGAAGTTTAGTAAACAGTCCAAAATTTTTAACAAGATTTTAGTGAGATTTTTTTTACATGTTTACGGGGTGGCTGGCTCCCCAAAGTTTTTCATAAGTGGTCAGCGAATCACTTTTCCCTGCGACTTTCTTTTAGTTCTACTGTCATGTTTAACATTCAGGGATATGACAGGAACGACCATTCGAAGCAAAAGAGTCTACTAAACATGGACTCTCAAATGTATACCTTTAAAGCTGTGAGCACTTGCTAATCATCACTATTGTGAAACATCTCATCTATTGAACAAGTGGTCTTAGCTGTTAAGGTATGCATCTTCGAGCCCATGTTTACTAGGCAATTTTTTCTTGTTTTGATCTGTATTACATCCTCACAAAATATGGAAGTGTCGAATATGAGAAAGTACTCCAGACATAATTTTGCACTTTAGTGCCCAGTTTTATTAGATATTTTTAGGTCGACTGATCGCCTCATCATGTATCTGAAAACTGACCATTCGTCTTGGGACCTCCTCTATACTTCATTGCTATTATTATTATCGTTAAAACCTTAGCCCTCTGTGGCACAGTAAAACTTGAGGAAATGGCAACTTACATTTACTTAAGAAAATGGGTGGAGCAGGGAGGAAATAAGGCAGTAACTGTCAACATGGATAATCTAGTGTGAAAGTAGCCCACGTACTGGAAAAAAAGAGAAAAAACATCTCTGAAGTGGCTTTAAGTTCCAGTCTCATCCTTCCTTTCCCAAAGAGAGACGTTGAAAATAGAATATATTTTAAAAATCACCTTGAATCATGAACTAATTGTGATCCCCACCAGAACCGAAACCTAAAACCACTCGCCACGCTGGGTAACCGTGCGGTCTGAGGCATCCTGCCACGTTTCGCGCGGCTCCCCCCGTCGGAGGTTCGAGTCCTCTCTCGGGCAAGGGTGTGTATGTTGTCCTTAGCGTAAGTTACTTTAAGTAAGAGTAAGTAGTGTGTAAGCCTAGGGACCGATGACCTCAGCAGTTTGGTCCCATAGAACTTACCACAAGTTTCCAAATTTTTCCTAAAAGCACTCCTCGTTCGAAATCATACTCAAGAGAAACATCACTGATTAGATTAATACAAAGCGATCATACACGTACAAGATCTTAATGCAACAAGAAGCAAACACAGAATGTCGTCTGCAAGCGATAAACAGTCTTATAGAACCTTGCGTTGATTTTGCGACTGCTGACATATGTCGACCATAAGTGTCGGATGTCACTGGGGCCGCTATGGCAACCTTCAGTCGAATGCGCGATGCCGCGGCGAACAGACAGCGGAGCGCGCAAAGCCGAGTCAGCTGCTTCTGCCTCGCCGAAGTCGGTCGATCGCCGTTCAACCGAGCGTGCCCCGCCGGCGCCCCATTGGCCGCTCCAGTTACAACGACCTTGAAACCGGCAGAAGCACCTGCGATGTTGTCGAATCAGGCAATGCAGGTATTGCAAGAGTAGGAGACAACGGAGGGTGGCAAGCCCATATCCTCTAAGGCCAAGGTCCCGGTAATTGCCAAGGCATCGTTCTGCTGGTGGGACTGTAGCTCTTACAACCTATGAGCTATTCTCTGTGAATATCTCACCCTCCACGGACGACAAGACTCAACAAATCACTAATGAAGACCACCACGGCGTGACCAACTCGCCAAAGACAGGGCCGCCCGACGTTGGAAAACTGCATCTGAACGTGACGACGAAGGCCCTTATGGGGGAAAGGAGCTGCAGAGTTACGCACCTGTATCCGAATCAGATGCTGTGCACCAGTCTACGGACGACGAGGATCACCAAGATGACTGAAATGATGAACAATCTTTGTAATTGTTCTGACGTAATAAAGCTACCTAGAAAATGAAAAGCCGGTCGGAGTGGCCGTGCGGTTATAGGCGCTACAATCTGGAACCGCGTGACCGCTACGGTCGCAGGTTCGAATCCTGCCTCGGGCATGGATGTGTGTGATGTTCTTAGGTTAGTTAGGTTTAAGTAGTTCTAAGTTCTAGGGGACTGATGACCACAGTAGTTAAGTCCCATAGTGCTCAGAGCCATTTTTTAGAAAATGAAAAATTCTGAACAACTAGAAGACCTGACTAAACAAATTCAACCCACTGGAGGCGGATACGGAGCTAATGGAAGTCACCAGCCACCCTACTGGCGATACAACCCCTCAAGGACGTGCACCTCTAAAGACACAAAAATGGTTCAAATGGCTCTGAGCACTATGGGACTTTACTTCTGTGGTCATCAGTCCCCTAGAACTCAGAACTACTTAAACCTAACTAACCTAAGGACATCATACACACCCATGCCCGAGGCAGGATTCGAACCTGCGACCGTAGCAGTCGCGCGGTTCCGGACTGAGCGCCTTAACCGCGAGACCACCGCGGCCGGCTCTAAAGACACAACAACCATCTACACGAGATAATAAAATACCTCATATCACAGTCCAGTACTTGGGGAACTATCTGACGTTGAATTCGAAATCAGAGAAACACATTAGTAAACCTATCCAGGTGATATCCAGCGGCTGTACAATGAAGTATCACTTTGAATTCCTGGACTATGACTTCAGAAGTCCGAAATTCCGTTTTTCACTCACCGTTCACCAACAGAGAAAACACTCGAAGTTGTTATTAAGCAATTGCCCCAGCCGCGCCCGGTAGCCGTGCGGTCAGGGGCGTCCTGCCACGATTCGCGCGGCTTCCGCTCCTTCGCGGAAGTTGAAAAGGAAGTCCGAATCATGAGATTCACCGAGGCACCGGTCATCAGTTCAGTTCACATGACGAATGAACCAGCAAGCTAAAGGCACAAATTGTCCACTGTGTCTCACTTACACCTCGACCAGCCGGCCGCGGTGGTCTAGTGGTTCTAGGCTCGCAGTCCGGAACCACGGGACTGCTACGGTCGCAGGTTCGAATCCTGCCTCGGGCATGGATGTGTGTGATGTCTTTAGGTTAGTTAGGTTTAAGTAGTTCTAAGTTCTAGGGGACTGATGACCACAGAAGTTAAGTCCCACAGTGCTCAGAGCCATTTGAACCATTTTTTTACACTTCGACCAACTAGTGCCTCGATTTACGATATTCGCTCCATAATGAACACCAAAATACAGGTCGAAATGTATCGTCCGACGGACGGACCACCATAATGTAAATAATGCCAACGCTTCTTTGATACAGCCAACTATTGGTCAGTACTGACCAGATGAGCCAATGCACAAGCCACCACCTGTCCAAAATCGGCAATAAACCAACTATGCAGAAGCCTAAGTTCGTGTACTGCGAAGGCGAGCATTGCACCAAATGGAAGTGTGCCCACTTTTCAACAAGTTCTCAAAACACACGACACAAGAATAAGCATCTAAAGCACCCCAGCAACGACCAGCCACTGCCTCTCTGCCACCAAAATTGGACAACCAGAAGGACTCTTCTAGGTTATCTAAGAGGACGACATCATCACAACTTTCTCGTCAGCCTTCAGCCTGAACTAGTGGTAGAAGCCCACCTCACCATCAGCACAAGAATCATCCAACTTTGGCTACATCACTCAATTGTTTCGAGCATGTCAGAATTCATAACATCACTCCACCAGAACATCTTTATCATCATTAAGGAAATTTACCCTAAATTTAAACATTCACTGAACACTCTCTCAAAACTACTCATCTTCTTTCAAAGACCTATGAAGGTCTTTGCCCCCGGGTAATTGCCCATACACCTCACACTTTCTATGTTTATTTCCAGCGGTGTTAGTACTAAGAAGGAAGAACTGGAAGATTTTTTTCGCTTGACAAATAGTGAATATCTTATAATTAACAGAAGCTCAATCCCGTCCAACCCAAACATTTAAATCCTGCAACATGGTTGGTTGGTTGTTTAGTTATATAGTTAGTTACATGTTCCACAGATCAACGATCCTTTTATCGAAATGATCTGGAACGAGTCAGTGTACAGGATATGTACACATGATTAGTGTTAACATTAATGGACACATTATCATTTTATTTGTACTTATGCAGCCACACGAAAAAACGAGTTTTTTTAATGGCTACACTTTTTAAGAAGAAATTCGTCAGTGGAATAGAAGGAGTTGTCCAGGGGAAATGATTTTAAATTAGATTTAAACTTTGCTTTACTACCTGTCAGACATTTTATGTTATTGGGCATATGATCAACAGTTTTTATTGCTGCACGTTGAACTCCTCTCTGAGCCACTAACAGCTTTAACAATCTGTAATAACACTCAGTTTTCCCTCCATTGTTGTAAATATGTACATAACTGTTCTCCTCAAACTGTGCTGCATTATTTATGACGAATTTCACTAGCGAAAATACGCACTGTGACGGCGCAGTTGAAATTCCTAGATCCTTGAAGAAGTGCCTACCTGACGTCCATGGTTAATTCCACATATTATTCTTACTGATCGCTTTTGTGTAATCAATACTTGCTTTCTAAGTGGCAAGTAACCACTGAAAATTATTCTATACATTACCGAGTGGAAATATGCAAAATAAGCCAGAAGGTTGTTACGTTTGTTTCCATGATTAGCAATTATACGAAGGGCAAAAGTAGTTGAACTTAGTTCTTTGCGAAGCTCAATAATATGCTTCTTCCAGTTCAAGTTTTGATCAATATTAACGCCCAAAATTGTGGAGTATTTTACCTTACTTCCTGACTGCTGCTCATGAGTTGCATCAATTTCTGGTATGACTGTATTTGTTGTACACAACAAAACGTAGCGCCTATTTTTTTCAAAATTTAGAGAGAGTCCATTTTCAGACAACCATTCAATAATTCTTTGGAAAAGATCATTTAACAACTCTTCTGTTGCTTCCTCTCTAATGAGATTTATTACAACACTGGTATTGTCAGCAAAAACTGCTAACTCCATTGTTCATTTTCAAGAGAAATGTTATTTACTAATACAGTGTGAGTCACTAACTGTTGCCACCAAGAATAACTCCGAAACTCTGATAGGAGCTGAAAAGTTTGTGGGACTAAAATTGCATGGGCCAACGGGGGCCATAATATGACGTTGGTTTTTTGATGATAGGTGGGGTTCCTTCAGAGATATAACGGTCAACTATGTTTTTTTAAACGGGATTCTATAGTTTGGTACTTATTTTCTGATAGCGACTATCGAGAGGAATCCAATGATGTGTAGCAGTAAGGTCTTTGAAGGTCAACGAACGTCACAAAGGTGACATAAACGTCCATTTACAGAAGGTGTTCGAAGCGATAACCATTGGGATCAATGCAGTGCTGCGATCTTCTTATCAAGTGTTGAGTGGTATTCCTTATCACTTCGGCACTTATCGAAGCACATGCACTGACAAAATTCTCTCTCGCATATCTTGAGGTGTAGTTAGAATGTCTTTATAAACAATGTCTTTTACGAATCCTCACAAGAAAGATATCCAGAGGCGTCAAGTGTGGCGAAGAAGCTGGCCACTACACATCTCCTCCGCGTCCAATCCAACAATTTGGGAACTGTCTCTGCAACTTATTTCTAGCCATCGGCGAAAAATGTGCCGGACACCCATCGTGTTGATACCACATTCTGTTCCTTGTTCCAATAACAGACCTAATGTTCCTTGCAGGAATGTGGTGCATTTCCTGCCATTAAGATTTCCTTCGATTAAATAGGAGACTATAATTCTGCCCTCCAGAATTCCACACCATACATTCACCGACCACGGTTTTTGTGTGAAACTTGCCGCAGCCAACATGGATTTTCAGTTATCCCATAATGAATGTTATGCAAATGAAGATTTCCATGGTTCGTGAAAGTAGCCTTGTCAGTAAATAAAATCAAATTAATAAATGTGTCATCCGTCTGAGTATGAAGTTGAGACCATCAGCAGAATTCACTGCGACGCATACAATCCGTACTCGTTAATTCTTGGTGGAGACTGATGTGGTAAGGATGATATTTATGGCGATGCAGAACACGAACAACACTACTCTGGCTCATGCAGATTCCCTTGTGATTTGACGCGAACTAACACAAGGATCTCGAACCACAGCGGCAAGAGTAGCAATTTCCGTTTCCTCGTTAGTAACTTTCTTTTGCCGGACCGTAGCGGTCGCGCGGTTCCGGACTATAGCGCCTAGAACCGCTCGGCCACTCCGGCCAGCCATATCACTTCATTCGAAGAATTAAAAAGAAACACGAAAAATGTAAGAAATATAAGCAATCCACATATTTTAAATTTTTGAAATTGATTTATTTATAATACTGATTTTACAACATTCATTTCTGTAGAATCAAAAGATAATTTCATTGAATGAACACTGAATATTATTTATACCCAAAAGAAGCTTTAGTAGCAGGTGGGAAGTTTTTACAGTCTCCAGCAACAATCATAAAAAAAAAATTTCACGTTCGTCTTTTCTGAGAATATAATTGTAGTCCTGAAAGAGTTTGAACACCTCTTTGTGCAATATCATTCAAAACAACCATTTCCTCAAGTTTTAAATTGCACTTTTGTTATAGGAGTTATCTTTCTATGTTGAAAGGTCTTTTCGAGGAAAATCGGTAGTGATAGAAAATGTCGTGAAGAAACTTTTCGTATCAAGGGTTACAAAAAACGAAAATCCAATATTCACACGATTTTTTCTTTCTCTTCTTTTCCTAATTCCAAAGCAACGCGCGTTATATTTTCCTTGCCCTTTGTTGCAACAATGTTATGCAAATGAAGATTTCCATGGTTCGTGAAAGTAGCCTTGTCAGTAAATAAAATCAAATTAATAAATGTGTCATCCGTCTGAGTATGAAGTTGAGACCATCAGCAGAATTCACTGCGACGCATACAATCCGTACTCGTTAATTCTTGGTGGACAGTTTCTGGAGGTAAATACCAGAGGTTATTTGAAAATAATTCTGCAACAGCCTTACCGATTACTGGAGCAATATCGTCATAATTTATCAGTTGACTCATGACTAGGAAATAATGGTAAGGTCTCTTAATTGCCTTGTTGACAGAAACCACGCTCGAATGTACGTGCGTGCAACAAAGATAAATATTCTTGATAATTAATTCTTCTCTACATAAGATAAGTAAAACTGACATTGAAACACGTATAACTTGAATGCATTAAGGGCTTTGTCGTCCATTAGAATCAGTTACAGCTCCTAGGATGCGAAACGATGTCCCATTCTTTGAAATGCAGCCAAAAAAGATCGTCGATAACACCAGCAGTTCTTGGTAATTACCTCGCGGTTGTTTCTTCATAGAAATTTGGTTTTCAAGAAATCCCAGAATAATAGATCGTGCGTCATCAGGTACTTAACTGCCACCGGTTATGTAAGCGTTCTTGTCGAGTTTCGACTAAGTTACTCTATACTTCTTGAAAGTTCCATGTAGGGGTCAAAAGTTGCCCGCATCAGTGAGTCGAAACAGGTCCTCAACACTAATTCAAAAATGTGATGACGACGGTGGAGTTCTGACAGGTCACGATTGAACAATTTTTCTAAATTCGTACAGTCGCCATTTACTCGGCCTGTATAGCTTGCCGTTGTTCAAATGGCTCTGAGCACTATGGGACTTAACATCTGAGGTCATGAGTCCCGTAGAGCTTAGAACTACTTAAACCTAACTAACCTAAGGACATCACACACATCCATGCCCGAGGCAGGATTCGACCCTGCGACCGTAGCAGTCACACGGTTCCGGACTGAAGCGCCTAGAACCGCTCAGCCACACCGGCCGGCTTGCCGTTGTATCACTGCAAAGTGCCTAAATTTCTCAACTATACCCCTCTTCTCATCTGCCCGGAAATCAACCATTGCTTGATCTCCTCCTGAAGATGTTGGGTTTTCAGTCGCTGTCAACAACTGCTCCTTGCATTGAAGGGCGGTCTATCTACCTCCTCAACACAACTGAGCGCCGGAAGCAACTTTCCTTCCCAGCGCAAGACTAATACTTGGCGATCATTTACGAGAATTCCTGGATGTCTCGCTTCTATAAATTTGTTTATGAGATGTTGAAAAGAAGGTCGATTTACAACCAAGTTTCCTATTTCATGCATGACAGCTTCTGCAGTAGCCATTAATGAGCAAACTTCATTCCTATCACTGATTTGCCCACGAGTAAAAGCATCGGACAGCCGGGAGTTAAGTTTTAAAACTGAATTATTGAAAAAGGATCTTTAATCGTAAGATTTCATTTAATAATAATAACAATAATAATAATAATAAAGAGAACCTGCGCAACAAAACTCACACAGCAAAAATTCGAAACTTCGTGGCCGATAAAGGTTGTCTTGAGGTCGTTAGGTTGACATAAAATTTTGCACACACCGGCTTTTTGTTGACTGAAACAAAGGAGACGGATGGGAGCTAAGCTTTCAGAAAATTGAAAAATAAGGGCCATCCTCATCTACAACCTATGGCAAATATTCTGCTAACGTTTTCCATCAACATTATGATCTACTGTGCAATAAGTATTTAAACTAAGATCCCTTTTTGAGAAGACACATCAGTGACATGAAGACCTACATAATCCGTTTGTTGACTCCAGAAAACCTTTTGATAGTGGTAATGAAAACCCTTTGAGGTAGTCTATAACTAAATTCGCGATACCCCCGAGCGAGGTGGCGCAGTGGTTAGCACACTGGACTCGTGTTCGGGAGGACGACGGTTCAAATCCGCGTTCGGCCATCCTGATTTAAGTTTTCCGTTATTTTCCTAGATCACTCCAGGCAAATCCCGGAATGGTTTCTTCGAAAGAGGACGGTCGATTTCCTTCCCCATCCTTACCTAATCCGATGGGATCGATGACGTCGCTGTTTGGTCCACTCCCCAAAACCAAACAACCAATTCGGGATACCACAAAAACTTTCAAAACAAAGAAAAAAATTTATAGGAAATTCATCTCTCATGATCAAAATTTCATTACAGATGGCTTTAAAAGCCATTCTGGTATCAAAACAGAGTAGCTCCCTCAGTTTTGTAGAGAATACTAATAGAAGATTAGAAATCTAGACGAGGGTACAAAATTTAAAAAAACGATATTCTAGTACTTGCTCATGCTCGTCATGGTTCTTTTAGGAGACAACAAATGGGAAAGTACATATATTTGTGTTTGCAGTCGCAATTTATTTATTTTACCTATGGTTACCGGTTTCGGTACGGAGTACCATCACCCTGACACACACTAGTCACGCCTGCTTCCCAAGTAGGTGTGTCAAATTTGACTCATCATTAGCAGATAATGATTGTGTTGACAGAAACCGCGCTCGGATGTACAAGGTTGCAAGAAAAATAATTATATTTGGCAATATAGATGAGCACAAAATATTTTGTTTAGCTAATTTTAATTGCAAATCAGTTTCACTGAGAGATTCGGATAACTGTGAGGGCTATAACTTCTCTTTTATTGTATGTTCTCCACATATTGCCGGTGGAACAGGGACCAGTACAGTATTGAAAAAGTGTATGCTTTTGTCTACAGTGGCAGTCTACTTACTTTTCTTGCTGGCTACCGGTTTCGGTATACAGTATCATCCTTAGGCCATCCCCTGACACGCAGTCGTCACGCCTGCTTCAAATTTGACACACCTACTTTACAGAGAGAACCTAGGATGTAGCCCCAGGCTCCTATAGGTAGGCGACCGCTTGAATCCTTGCCTGCAAACGCTTTTGACTCCTTTACAGGTTGTCTCTGTACACGTTCATTTTTAAAATTCTCAATAAACGTGGGAGGGTGTCACCGAACGTATTGCCGAACTGGGGATACTTGAAGGGAGACTTAGCCGTTTTATTCACGCATGTGTCAATGTCGCACCCCTCCGTGATAACGCCACAGAAGGACGCTAAACGGGAGGGTTGGAAAAGCAAAAGCACCCTTTTCTGCTTCAGATCACGTTCAAAACCCGTCTAATGATTTGTAACTGTCCATGGTGGTTGCAATCTGTACACGAGAGCAAAAATATCGGTCACACTGCACTCCAAATGGGCGCGATCACTCTCAATGCGATTGCAGTCCCACGATCTCACTAGAGAAGGGTGGAAACGTCTCATGGTGTCAGCAGGGAGGATGTCAAGAAAGTCATCCTGTTGCTCACCACACTGAGAACTGTCATTTTCGACCTCTGTGCTACCCCCTGAGGCCTTTTCGAGTCGTATCTTAGCTTTGATATATCCGAAATTTTTTCCTCGTTAACTCGTAAGAAAACTGTATGATTTCATCTCTGGGCGTCGTGGTCTTTGCCTCCATCGCTGAGGCGTCAAAATAGGAGATCAGTGTTTAACGTCCCATCGAGAACGAGGCCATTGGAGACAGAGCACAAGCTCGCATTAGGAAAGGATGGAGAAAGAAAGCGGCCGTGTTCTTTCGAAGGAACCGTCCCGGCATTTGTCTTAAGCGGTTTAGGGAAATCACAGAAAATCTAAACCAGGATGGCCAGATGCGGGTTTGAACCGTCGTCCTCCTAAATGCGAGTCCATAGTGCTGACCACTGCGCTACCATACTGGCCCGGCGTCAAAAGTAGGGGTGAAATGCGAGTAAGAGGGGCTTCCCATGGCGTGACACGTCCCTGATGGTACTGAGCAGAATTGTTGTGAAATTTGGTACCAACGTGACTTGATTAAACCACCTTAAAGGTCACATGAACTTGTGAGCTGTGGCCTATTTTTCATATCAGTCGATACCTTGCTGTTTGAAGCGGCCTCGAGGCCAAGAGTGACGTCTAATAGTGCCCTGCTTTTGCACCAATACAGAGAAAGTCTGTAGACACCTTTGAGCCCAATTTCAAACTTATGTGTCAGAATGGGAGACAATTACGGGTTTTCAGAAAGTGATCCTTTGATTCTGTTACTTACTGTCTATGGGAATCATCTTCAACATAACAACTATATTCTATTCAGTGTTGTGTGTCTAAGTCACACTTTACGTGACGCGTCATTTATCATGTCTTTAATAGTTTCAACTACATGCATAATGAATGATGTGCGCCGGCATCCTATTCTGCTAGTGCTACACCTAATTCAGTTTTTAAGTTTTCCTGTTCGCTCCTTCCTCTACCGCAGACTTGGAAGCTAATACGTGGCCTATTACCCAGAAAGTTTGCTGGCAATCACAGGCACGGAGGCCAATAAAGAAACGAGATTTATGTTGACAACACTGCTCCGAATCTACCTTCTTCTGCTGCCGGACCTGACATCGACCAGTGAAAGTTCTCATATCTGTGAAGGTCATTGTTAGACGACTTCCGCTGTCGGTTGTGTTCATTGGTGCTCAGGTGATTCATGTGAAAAGGTTTCCGACGTGATTATGGCCGCACAACTGGAGTTAACAACTTCGAACGCAAAATGGTAGCTGGAGCTAGATGCATGGGACATTATATTTTGGTAATAGTTAGGGAATTCCATATTCCGAGATCCACAGTGCCAAGGGTGTGAAGAGAATACTAGGTTTCCGGCATTACCTCTTACCACGGACAACGTAGTGGCCGACGGTCTTCACTTAACGACCGAGAGCAGCAGCGTTTGAGTAAAGTTGTCAGTGCTAACAGACAGGGAACACTGCGTAAAATAAGCACACAAATATATGTGGGACGTACGGCGAACGTATTCGTTAGAACGGCGAAATATGGCGTTAGTGGGCTATAGCAGCACGACATCGCTGCAGCGCCTTTCCTTGTCTCGTGACCATACCGATTGGACCCTAAACGACTGGAAAACGGTGGCCTGATCAGATGATTCCCGATTTTAGTTGGTAAGAGCGAATAGTAGACCTCGAGTGTGCCACAGACCCTACGAAACCACGGACACAAGTTATCAAAAAGGCACTGAGCAAGCTGGTGGCGGCCCCATACTGGTGTGGCCTGTGTTAACATGGAATGGACTGGGTCCTCTGGTTGTGTTCGGTTACTTGCAGACCATTTGCAGCCATTCATGGACTTTATGTTCAGATTCGGCGAGTTGGGGAACCAACACATCAATTGGAACTCCCCACTACGTTCCTCGCACCACTCTGTCACACTCCTGGCCTTGTGACATGGTGCATTATCTTGTTCAAAAATGCCACTGCCGTCGGGAAACATGATCGTATGTGGCCTGCAACCAGTGCACGATACTCCTTAGCCGTCATGTTGCGTTTCACGAGCTCCACTGGACCCATGGATGCCCACGTGAATGTTACACAGAGCGTTATGTAGCCGCCGCCAGCTTGACACAGTCCCGTAGAACAGGCGTCAAGGAGCTCTTCCCCTGGAAGAAGACGGATTCGCGCCCTCGCATCGGCATAATGATGATGTTATCGGGATTCATCACAGCAAGCAACGCTCTGTCACTGCGCCAACGTCTAGTGCAGATGGCCACGTGCCCATTTCAGTCGTGTATTAACATTGGCACATGCATGGGTCGTCGGCTGCGTAGGCCCATCGTTAGTAGTGTCCGGTGCACTGTGTATTTAGACACACTTGTACTCTGCCCAGCATTAAAATCTAATGTTAGTTCCGTCACAGTTCGCCGCCTGTCCTGTTTTACCAATCTGCCCCGCCTACCACGTCAGACATCTGTAATGAGGAGTGGCCGTCCAAACCAACGTAGTCTGGGAATGGTTTCACCTTGTTTTCGACCCGCGCTGAAGACAGTCACCACAGCACTCGTCGAACACCCGACAAGTCGTGAAGTTTCCGAATGTGCCTTCCTCTTCCTACACACGGACAACACGCTCACTGGTACTACATGTACCGTCTGTTTGTCTGAATAGCAGTCCTTCCACGCCAGGTGACGCTCTAAACGCCTAGGCGGGTTTATACCGAGAGTATGTCGGTGGTCATTATGGTCTGGCTGATCAGTGTAAACTAAATATTGTTTTCATTGCATTCACTATTGTCTTCCTTTCAGGTCCCCCAGATCATGTCTTGAAAAAACTTAGGACGTGGATCTTGGCATTTACTTGCTCAACATGAAAATAAACACGTGTTAAATTATTAATATGGGAAACTACCGAATGTAAGACAACAAACAGTGCAGGCAATAGCTGAAGGCCCAAAGCAACGGAAGTAAATTTCGAAGGAAAGGCTAACGCCATAAGCTATCGGGAACCGAAATAATTCGATGGTGAAAGCTGAAAATTTGTGCGAGGTCAGAAACCGAACCTGGATCTCCCGCTGAACGCAAGTAGTTTTCTTAACTACCTAGCCATCCGGATACGGTTTTCAGCCGACCCAAATACTCAACCTGTCACACGGTAGTAACGTCCACTCTGCATTCACCTAATTGCTTTCAGCGAGTCCTGTATCCTCGCAAAAGGCTCGGACCATATTGTGCATCCGCACTGAAGTTATCAAGGCACTCACGCCTGTACTCACTCACACACACACACACACACACACACACACTTATGAATTCAAAGAAGAGAAGCCACAGAGTAAGTATGCGCGTCTCATTCTGCTAGCTGCCAATGAAACTGATACAGGAACTTTAAATAATGATTTGGTGTAATGTACTTTTATATTTACACAAAGTGTACTTCACATCAATAAAACATTAATATTTCCATCATTTTCAATGTACCTTCGCCCTTAAATTGCTTGCAGGTTCTATCACTCTTCTACACTGTTGCTGGTACGATGTACATCTTAGTGTTACGTTCGAGGGAAGTTCTCAGTTATAGTCAATTAAATAATTTAATGAATGGCATGGATTTGTAATAGACAATAGTTCACAACTTATTAAAATTTCAACCGACGCAGTTTAAAAAACTCATTTAACAAAACTGTTACGCAGATGAAATATGGTATTTGTCTGCTTTAATAAATGTTGTGTCATGTGATACTTCTTTTGGTCTCAGTAATCTCAAAACACAAATACGTTCATCACTCAAAAAGTAACAGGCGGGCAAATGAAAACGAGGCAGATGGAACCATACGTTACTGGTTTCACGAAGTCACAGGCACCCTACTACACCTCAACTGGCCAGGTAAGTCACACAATCTTGATCCCAATGAGAATGTCTGGGACATTTTGGAACAGCGGGCGAAAGAAGCAACCAGCATCTCCTCAATTAGTAGTTATACGTAATCTACCTATAATTATCCATGAAATGCAGCTGTGTGCCATACCTGAAGAAACTTGTTAATTCTCGACCTTTTCGAGTGAAGGTCACTGTCTAGGCTAGAATGATTGATTAGAGTTCAATACCCCGTCGACAGCACAACCAGAGACGGAACACAAGCTTAGATTAAGAAAAGACCAAGAAAGAAATCGGCCGTGACTTATTAAAAAGAACCATTCTGGCATTTCCCTGAAGCAAATTAGGGAAATTACGGAAAATCTAAATACAGGTGGGTGGACGGTGATTTCAGTCGCCGTCCTTCCGTCTCGCTTGGTGTCAAGGGTAGAAGCTATGTTACACGGCATTTCGGTGATATCTCCTATTGGTGTTCATACACGATGAGCGAACCTCCTTCAAACAAACGTGGGCTCGCAAACGACAGTGAGAACGAGCCATAACGACGAGAGGCACTACTGACTATCAAAGACGGTTCACTGCTGATGCCATGGACTATATTTACAGTGCCAAGTTCTGTAGACTGAATCTATCGATGTAAAATTGAAATATAAAATAATAAAAAGCAGATTATAATTTGAGTGTCATGTAGAAAGTAGCTGGCATTCGAGGGCCAGCTGTTCGGTGGATGCGTGGAACAAAAAGAACAAGAACATCGTAACAGTCCGGCAGTATTCCGTTAACTGCTTTGGCACCATACAGCCTGATTCTATGATTTCACAGTTTATATAAACGTGTAAAAGATACAGGAACCAAAACCAAACTGTATCTACGAGGGATCACTGAAAGGTAATGCCTCCGAACATTTCATATAAAAATTCTTAAACCTAAAACTAACGTTATTAACATTCTACATCTTTATTCTTCAAGTTTACATATTCATTTATCAACACAGTCACAATGGCGAGCAACACATTTCTCCCTACGAGAGACCAATTTTTTGATATCGTCACTGTAGAATGGTTGACTTTGTTGAGGGAGCCACAACCGTACCTGTGTTTCTACCACTTCATCACTATCTACGAGAAGTCCTCGAAGATGTTCTTTAAGTTTTGGAAATAGATGAAAATCGGATGGGGCCATGTCGCGACTATATGGTGGATGATCGATGATAGTGAACCGAAGGCGTCGGATTGTTGCAGATGACGTCACAGCCCTCATGTGAGGTCTGGCATTGTCATGCTGGTGCTCCATGTATGGACGAACTCTTCGAATTCGAAATCAATTGCAGCACACTGTTTCTCACGTCCTGACATAATGAAGTTACACACCGCTATGTTACACGCTACAGTTCGGAGTACTCTAGCGGCAGAGGGTTGCAAATTTGTAGACGTGAAGAATAAGGAAGTGGAATGTTAATAACGTGTGTTTTATTTACAAAGCTTTAAGAGTTTTCCTACAAAAAATTCGGAGGCATTTCTTTTCAGCACGCTCTCGTCTAAATGCTGTCCACTTTTATACGTTGTTTGACAGGAATGATAAAATATTTAAAATTTCAAAAGTGGACAACGTGATTTTAAATACCCTTTTATATTCAGACGACCAGGTTATTTTCAGCTATACAGAATGCATTTTGGAGTTAGCAGCGAATACGTGGAAAAAGATAGCCAAAGATTTAAACCTGAAGGTATCTACAACAAACACCAAGATGATGGGCTTTCAGGGGAACAGCTTTACAATCTAAAGTAGTTATTAAAATTATTATACAGCTACACAGTCTTATTTACTAAAGGTATAATGTATTGAACTGCAAGAGAATGGTGTTTAGCAATAAAATAAGCAAATTGCAAAGAACGTGTGATAAATGAACTTGACATTAAGCAGGAATCTCAGAAAGCAACATCGTAATAAGTTGCTTAATGTGCTGGCAGTACCCATGTTAACATTTTGAAGTTATAACTGGACAAGAAAGAAATCAGAGGGGAGCTCAAGCTGCCGCTTAAAAAAAATTAAGAACTGATGGGGAAGAGAAAGCTTGATATTTTCAATATAAGTGACACAGTACAAGTCATAAATAGTGGGAACATTTTCTAAAAATGGACAATAACAAATTTTCAAATAATTTTAAGCCAAAAGGACGGTGAATTTTACGAATATCACTCAGCAGACGGGCGCATAATTTCCACGGAAGAGAAATAGGACAACTGAAACGCGGTGATTATGCTAACGAACAAGAAAAACGTGGCGGAATGTCTGCATCTGAATAGAGGAAAATGACACAAGCACCAAAAGTTGCAACTTCAGAAACAGGGATATTTGTTCAGCGATCATATAGCCCACTATCTTCATGAGAATGCCAAATTGTGGCAGCAAGTCACGATGCTGCTGTCTGAGTATTAAGTAATGACGAGCGGATGACAGCTGATGAGAACAGCTGAGCGCCAACTTCCCTGTGAAAGAGCAGGCAGCGCTTAATTCACCTGCCCGCTGCCAGACTGGAGGCAAACTGCACCTCTCTGCTGCAAAACAGCTCCAAACAAAAATCAATTCCGTCATGGAAGCACTTTCCAGAAACTGCTACGAATACCGAAGCCCGACAAATGCAATATTCCGTTCGCAGAATAGCAGACCTGTTACGCGAGTGGAATGAGCAGTTGTTAGCCATTTGCCACTCTTAAAGGGGAGATGTCGTAAGAGGCAAAAGCAGCGCTGGACGTAGTTTAGGGGAGTGTGATACGACCCTTACTATTAAAACACCTCTGTTTGGATGAGACTTATCACTTAGCAACTGAAACAGCGCTTGCACTCCAGACCATCTAAGCTTTCCATTATCACCCGAAAACCTGAGCTACGAATGAATATTTGAGCTACATTTTGCGCTACCGAAATAGGAATGCAATGCCTATTCTGGCACACCCTTCAGGCGTGGGTCAGTAACTAGAGATCCTGGCTTCAGGATCTGGTGAAGGCATTTTTGATATGCCATAATCTATGACCGTGAATGTGACTTCGAACGTGACATCACAATCCAAGATGGCGGATTGTGGGAAATTCAAAAATCAAAGATAGCGTGAAATTTTTCCACCCTATCACAGTCCAACAGTTTCCCTCAGCCCTATTTATCAAAAAATATCTCTCTTTCTCTCTGTCTCTCTCTCTCACACACACAAACTTTCTCTCTGTCCCCCTCCCACGGTCACTCACACACACACACACACACACACACACACATACACACACACAAACGTTTAGGTCAAATACTATAAACACATCAGTAAATTTCATTGCTTTTATTCTTTATTCGTTTCCATACTTAACATTTACGTGAAGACTATACTAAAGAGGAAATGGGAAGAGAAACAGCAAACAAAATTTCTATAGATCCTATAGATATTTCTTTATTATAATTTTTTTTCATTTTGTAAATTATCGTTTTAAGGCATTGTACCATCTTTCTTTGTGTTTTCCGCCCCTCATGTGCAAATTTAGTCCTGCACTTCATTCAGTGACGTCTCAGTATTTGATTGAGTAATACTCTTGAGTGTGGCTGTCATTAGTATGAGCTTGGCGCAGATTTACTACCCATAATTTACTGGTTTGTATGTTATTGGTAACTGCTGCTACCCACAGTATAGAGTGCACTGTGTCAGTTTGTATCCTGTTTGCTATTGAAATGGAGTTCTTAACGAAAGTAAAATCAATAACTAATACCCAATTTTCTCAAATATATATTTCCAAATTAATGTGCCTAATTGATAATTTTTTAAATTAATTTATGATTTTTACCACTTTCGTTAACTCCCAAGATTAAAGCCCGTTTGGTTTTTCTGTTCATTTCACCAAATTCGAAATTATAGTCCGATACCCTTGTACATTAGACACACGCACGATCTAACTTCTAAATTTTCTCAGAGGCGTGTTTCACGGCACGTCAGTGTTATACACCGGTTTCTGAAGCCAGAACCTCTACATTCGAACCGAGGGTTGAGGGTTGTGCTTAACATACCTCAGGAACACACAGATTGCCTCATCTGAATATACTGGAGATCTCCTTAAGTAAAACAGTTGCTTGTCAAACCACTGTACATGTCGTTTCAAAAAGGTTCATCCGATTTCACAAGACTATACCTCTTGTTTGAATAAAGATAGAAACTTGGGATAAATTTAACTTGCGCACATGAATAAAAACATATTTTTTTCAAGAAAACCATTCCATTTTACAAGTGTATATCTGTTACATGCACACACATACAATCATGAGGTACGCTTTGTTATATTTAGGATCAAAGCTTACCCTCACATTTCGTAAGCTTAAACGTTCCTACCACAGGACGTACAGCAAATAGCCAGACAATAGCTAAACGCGTCCCACACTTACGTGAACCTGTCTGGAGTTAATGCATTCACTGCTACTACTACGCTGCGACACAGTTCAAACGAAGTTGTCTCAAGGGGAAGAATAGAGACAGAGACTTACACAAATCCACGCCAAGAATATCAGACACCATGAGAACAGGAGACCTTGGAGAACAATCGTGCAGTATGAGATCCGTATCGTGGAGACAGCTCATCATTAAGAAATGTTCTTACACGTGGGTGCTTTGCGGAGGTGTTCCGTCACGTTGAAAAATGCAGTTTTCGGCTTGTTCTCACAATTGTAGAAAAAGTCAAATTAGCAACATATCCAGGCACCATCTTTTAAGCTATATTTTTTCTCAGGAAACTACACAGGACACATCGACCAATGGAGCCTCTCTCATGTTCCTCTATGATAGGAGGCTGCTGCGTTTCCGACAACCTTACGTTAAAGTGGTTCGCATTGCCACTGAAATGGTAGTCTCATCGCGAAACACTAAACGTGGAAGGATATTATTATTTTCCACCTCCAACCCAGTATGAATCACAAAACTCTACCAGTTGTTATTTATCACTATGATAAATGGCTTGCAGCAACTGAAACCTGGCCAGCCGTTATGGCCGAACGGTTCTAGGCACTTCAGTCCGGAACCTGGTGATGGAGATTTCATGAGAAGATCCCGTCGCAACAAAAACGCCTTTGCCGGCCTCTGTGGCCGAGCGGTTCTAAGCACTTCGGTGCAGAACCGCTCTGCTGCTACGGTCGCAGTTTCGAATCCTGCCTCGGGCATGGATGTGTGTGGTGTCCTTAGGTTAGTTAGGTTTAAGTAGTCCTAAGTGTGGGGGACTGATGACCTCAGATGTTAAGTCCCACAGCGCTCAGAGCCATTTGAACCAATTTTTGAACTGAAACCTGTATGGTTTGAAACACAAAACACGGTACACAGACACGTGAGGAATGGCTAACTCTCAGCTTACGCGAACAGTAAGCTAACAAGGGGAGAACTCTGTTCCATTTTTGCTACGTCTCGACAGAAGACCAGTGGACGATGTATACCCTTTCTGAAACGTAAACTGGAAAGCTCCTTTCGTCAGTGGCGCAGCGCGAAATCACATTCGCGACCGCGGCCAGAATTCACGCACAACTGGCGATGTCTGCCTTTACATCGAAATCTATACTCTGCAAACCCCTGCAAAGTGCATGGCAGGGGTACTCCCACTGTACCTGTTATTAGGCCTTCTTGCGGTTCCATTCACGTATGGAGTGCGGGAAGAGTGATTGTTTAAATGGCTCTACGCGCTCTGTAATTAACCTAATCTTGGCTCACGATAAGTACGGAAACGATACGTAGGGGTCTTAGTATATTCCTAGAGTCATCAATTATATCTGGTTCTTGAAAATCTGTAAGCAGGGTTTCGCGGGATAGTTTGCCTTTGTCTTCAAGTGTCTTCCAGTTTATTTCCTCGGCATCTCTCTAACACTCTCCAAGGATCAAACAGACATGTGACCATTCGTGCTGCCCTTCTACGTAAACGTTGAATATCCCCTGTTATTCGTACTTGGTACAGGTCCAACAAACTTGTGTAAATATTCTATGATGGGTCGCACAAGAGATTTGTGAGCAATCTCTTTTGTAGGCCGACTATATTTCTGCAATATTCTCCCAACAAACCGATGTCTTCGACCTCCTTTAGCCATCACTGATCCTGATGGTTTTATTTCATATCCCTACAAAATGTTACATTCAGGAATTTGTATGAATTCTGGTTCCAGTTCTGCCTCGTCATGGAATACTGCGTTAGTGAGGCGATTAATTTTACTATTGCGGACATTTAAAGCAAGTTGCCAATCTTTGCAACACTGAATATTTGAGCAACTTTTTTCAGGCAGTATTTAATTATAGATAGTTTCCTTATCTGAGAAAGGTCTGAGGTTGTTGTTGATATTGTCTGCAAGGTCATTAATGTAGAACATGAACAGCAAGGGTGCCAGAAAACCCTTCCTGGACCACACATGAATTTACTTCTACATATGCCTACGACTTTCGATAAAATAGTTTGCCATGTTCTCTCTAGCAAAAAAAAAATTCACTTGATACTGCATATGATCGACCATCAACTGTCAACGACATCACAGTTACAGGTAGCCTGCATAAACCAGTGATGTTGGCCATGGGCGCATCGGACATACGGATGGTGACCACCACGACACCATCAGCTAAGGTCTGAAGATAGTGCACTGAAGCGCCGATACGGGTAGCTTCATAATAAATGACATCATAAGAGCGGCTGTAGGTGCTTAATTTTCTTAAAAAGTAAATCACGTTTCACTCTGTAAAGCGAACCTGACCGTAGCGACCACAGCCGGAGAAGGAGATTATAGTTTAATGTCCCGTCGAAGTCGAGGTCATTAGAGACGATGAACATGCTGTACACGATTCGATGACAGAGAAAGAAATCGATCGCCTCGCTTCAAAGGAACCATACCGGAATTAGCCTCAAGCGAGTTGGGGAAACCACAGAAAGCCTAAACTTGGATGGCCGGACGCGGGTTTGAAGCGGCGTCCTCCCGAATGCGAGTCAAGTGTTTTAACCACTGCTCCACCTCGCTAGGTACATAATAGGCAAGAGGATGAGCACGTAAGCTCGGCCAAGAAACTATACGTTACGAAAGAACTAGTGTCTTGAAACCGCTTATGCCGTTGTTGAATTCTGCGGAGAGGAGACAGTGCCGCCGCTCTCTCGACGAAAATCACGACACATAGTAGTAACTGGACCGCACACTAGAAACTCAAAACGCAAACCACCCTTTGTCTACATCTACATCTGCTTGATTACTCTGCTAGTCACAATAAAGTGCCTGGCAGAGGGTTCAATGAACCGCCTTCAAGCTGTCTCTCTACCGTTCCACTCTCGAAGGGCGCACGAGAAAAATGAACACTTAAATTTTTCTTTGCGTCCCCTGATTTCTCTTCTTTTATCGTGATGATAATTTTTTCCTATGTAGGTGGGTGCCAACAGAATGTTTTAGCAATCGGAGGAGAAAACTGGTGATTGAAATTTCATGAGAAGAAAACGCCTTTGCCCGCCGCTGTGGCCGAGCGGTTCTAGGCGCTTCAGTCCGGAACCGCGCTGTTGCTACGGTCGCAGATTCGAATCCAGCCTCTAGCATGGATGTGTGTGATGTCCTTAGGTTAGTTAGGTTTAAGTAGTTCTAGGGGACTGATTACCGCAGGTGTTAAGTCCCATAGTGTTCAGAGCCATTTGAACCCTTTTTTGAAAAACGCCTTTGTTTTAATGATTGCCCCTCCAATTCACAGTGGCACTATCTCCCCTACTTCGCGATAATACAAAACGAGCTGCCCGTCTTTGTACTTTTTCGATGTCATCCGTCAGTCCCATCTGATGCGGATCCCACACCGCACAGCAATACTCCAGAATAGGGCGGACAAGCGTGGTGTAAGCAGTTTCTTTAGTAGACCTGTAGCACCTTCTAAGTGCTCTGCCAGTGAATCTCAGTCTTTGGTTGGTCTACCCACAACGATGATCGTTCCAATTTAGGGTGTTTGTAATTGTATTCCCTAAGTACTTAATTTAATTTACAGCCTTCTTGTGACTTATCGCGTAATCGAAATTTATCGGATTTCTTTTAGTACCCATGTGAATAACTTCACACTTTTCTTTATTCAGTGTCAATTGCCACTTTTCGGACCATTTAGATATCTTATCTAAATCACTTTGCAATTCGTTTGGTTATCTGATGACTTTACAAGACGGTAAATGACAGCATCATCTGCAAACAATCTATGTCGTTAATACAGATCAGGAACAATAGAGGGCCTATAACACTTCCTTGGGGAACGCCGGATATTACTTCTGTTTTACTCGATGACTTTCCGTCTATTACTACGAACTGTGACCTTTCTGACAGTAAATCACGAATCCATCGCACATCAGAAGGGGAAATGTGTGTGAAGTCTTATGGGACTTAGCTGCTAAGGTCATCAGTCCCTAAGCTTACACACTACTAAATTACACTACTACACTACTAAATTATCCTAAGGACAAACGCACACACCCATGCCCGAGGGAGGACTCTAGCCTTCGTCGAGACCAGCCGCACAGTTCATGACTGCAGCGCCTCAGACCGCTCGGCTAATCCCACGCGGCCATCAGAAGAGGATATTCCATAGGCACGAAGTTTGGTTAGAAGACGCTTGTGAGGATCGGTATCGAAAGCCTTCTTGAAATCTAGAAATATGGAATCAATTTGACATCCTCTGTCGATAGCACTCATTACTTCATTAGTATAAAGAGCTAGTTGTGTTTCCCAAGAAAGATATTTTCTGAATCCGTGTTGACTAGATGTCAATAAATTGTTTTCTTCTAGGTACTTCGCGCAAAAGTATGGCAGTGTCAGCAGCATCCAGCATATTGACGTTATCAATAAGTACATAACCGGGCACTTCAAAGACTGTAGCAGGGCAATGTCAATGCTGGTACCATACAAGCAGTCAATTAGCGAAAGGAGTTGCACCGCACTTTGGATGCTATTGATGTTAGTTAAGTGTGGTAATATTGTACGTTTGGCTATCGCACATAATGGCACATAGGGCGATGAGGTCTGAGTGTTGGGCTCATCCTTCTCGACAGCTTCAAACCAGGCTCATTTTGCAACAACTGGAGTATGAGGCGATACGTCAGAGCAATAAAGTGTCAGGGAGTGGCAGAGGGTCGCAGCGCGATAGCCACGCGCGAGAGCCGCTATTGCTGCATCTCCTCGTCTTGCTGCCACCACGGCTCACTGCTGTCGGGGTGCTGCGCGGTGCGCGCGCAGCCCTTCCCGCCACCGCGGGCTGAGTCTGTCAACGTGGCCGGCCGCATCCGCCTGGCCATCACTCGGGGCTGCGACCGACGTCAGCGAGTTCCTGCGGGAGCTACTCGCTGCTCTGCTCGCTATTCCTCTAAGCTGGTACATTGTTCTGTTCCCTCCCTCTTCGGATGTTTAGTTTGTTCACGAATGCGTTATTGCCTCGCGGTGTTATCGTAGCGCACTGAGCAAGGAGACTGATGTTCAGTCTCGCTGCCATTTTCTGACATGGGTACGGTTATGAAAACATCCGACTTTTCCTCTTTGCCTCTACTCCCTTTACTTCTCTTTCGACGTCCTATCTTCGTGTCTGCTGCAGTCTCTGTCGGTAGGTGGGGTTCAGGCAAACTGATCTGCACCTGCTCTTGCGTCTAACACGGCTGAGTTTCAGAGGAGGCCGGCGCAGCGTCGGTATCCAGCGGTAACTGTCCTGGCGTGGATGACGGGGCCGAAGTGTCATCCGTCCTACCGGGATTGTCTTTGTCACTGCTTTCCACCTGTGGTGGTATTGCCGCTTCGTTAATATGTACCGGCCGCCGGAGTTGTGGTACAGTCCCCGCGACTACCTCACTCAATAATGGAACAAGCCTTTCACTACCGCCTGCAGGACGTTCCCGCGGAAGCTGAACTGGACATCGATGTGTGCAGTTCATCCGCAGATGTTCTGTCGAATGGCAGATCGAAGAGGTAGGAGGTTGGTTCAAATGGCTCTGAACACTATGGGACTTAACTTCTGAGGTCATCAGTCCCCTAGAACTTAGAACTACTTAAACCTAACTAACCTAAGGAGATCACACACACCCATGCCCGAGGCAGGATTCGAACCTGCGGCCGTAGCGGTCTCGCGGTTCAAGACCGTAGCGCCTAGAACCGCTCGGCCACCCCAGCTGGCGTAGGAGGTTGACCAATGTAAGTTACCTGCGCGCGACAGCCGCCAATGGCCACATACAAAGGTGTATGCTTTTTTAAGTCTATACGTACACTTCTCACGCCGCTGTTAACTTGGTAACCATATGCACTTGACCATTTTTCATTGGTAACCGACAAAACAACGCCGTACAGAGACAGGGAACGTGCAACAAATTCATTAGGACACTCAGGTGGCACATTAATTACCCTGACAGCTCTCACTCCGTATCCCGAAGGCACGATCTGGACATTACTAATACTACCATCAGTATGACGAAATTGTCTCATGCCAACATGCTCCTTAACGAATTTCTCGTAAGCTTCACTCGAATTAAATTTGAGAAATAACGAGTATTACACAAAGTCCAACTGAAACCTCTCGACTATATCTTCGGGCAATTTCAAATCCTCAAAAATCCAATCGTGAATTTCAAACGCCGTCGGCCGCATTGCAGGGGGATCGAAAACACACACCTCTAATACCCAGTAGCACGTCCTCTTGCATTGATGCATGCCTGTATTTGTCGTGGCATACTATCGACAAGTTCGTCAAGGCACTGTTGGTCCAGATTGTCCCACTACTCAACTGCGATTCGGCGTGGATCCTTCAGAGTCGTTGGCAGGTAACGTCGTCCGTAAACAGCCCTTTTCAATCTATCCCAGGCAGTTTCTATAGGGTTCATGTCTGGAGAACACGCTGGCCGCTCTAGTCGAGTGATGTCGTTATCCTGAAGTAAGTCATCTACAAGACGTGCGCGATGAGAACGCGAATTGTCGTCCATGAAGACGAATGCCTTGCCAATATGCAGCCGATATGGTTGCACTATCGGTCGGAGGATGACATTCACGTATCATACAGCCGTTACGGCGCCTTCCATGACAATCAGCGGTGTACGTCGGCCCCACATAATGCCACCCGAAACAGCAGGGAACCTCCATCTTGCTGCACTCGCTGAACAGTGTGCCTAAGGCGTTCAGCCTGACCGGGTTGCCTCCAAACACGTCTACGACGATTGTCTGGTTGAAGGCATATGCGACACTCATCGATGAAGAGAGCATGATACCAAACCTGGGTGGTCCATTCGGCATGTTTTTGGGCCCACCAGTATCGCGCTGCATGGTGTCGTGGTTCCAAAGATGGACCTCGCCATGGACGTTGGAAGTGAAGTTGACGATCATGCAGCCTATTGCACACAGTTTGAGTCGTAACACGACGTCCTGTGGCTGCACAAAAAGCATTATTCAACATGGTGGCCTTTCTGTCAGGATTCCTCCGAGCCATAATCCTTAGATAGCGGTCATTCACTGCAGTAGTAGACCTTGGGTGGCCTGAGTGAGGCATGTCATCGACAGTTCCTGTCTCTCTTTATCTCCTCCATGTCTGAACAACATCACTTTGGTTCACTCCGAGACACCTGGACACTTCCCTTGTCGAGATCCCTTCCTGGCACAAAGTAACAATGCAGACGCTATCGAACCGCGGTATTGACCGTCTAGGCATGGTTGAACTACAGACAACACGAGCCGTGTACCTCCTTCCTGGTGGAATGACTGGAAGTGATCGGCTATCGTACCCCCTTCGTCTAATAGGCGCTGGTCATGCATGGTTGTTTACATCTTTGGGCGAGTTTAGTGACATCTCTAAACAATCAAAGGGACTGTGTCTGTGATACGATATCCACACTCAACGTCTATCTTCAGGAGTTCTGGGAACCGGGGTGATGCAAAACTTTTTTTGATGTGTGTATATAGAACTCCACAAGGAAGAGCACACTCCATATGAAGGAATTAAGAGACAACCAGACACCAGTAAACCCCCACCCCCGTTTCGTTATAGAATCTAACTCCCATGTATAAATTGGCGTACCGCCATGTCACACAATGATATGATTTTTCACATTCAGTAAGTGAAATATGTGGATACTATCTGCAAAATGTATTGTAAATAGAGTTAGCAGTAAAAAGTAGTGGATTTAACGGCATATCTGATACTACAGTTTTACTGCCCGAACAGTAAAAACGTAGTAAGTGATAAACTTTTTTCCTTTCGTCATTTTGTGGTGGTTGTCAGCGAGAAAAAGTTTCATGAACGTGTGAAAGTAAGGCGAAAGTTTGTTCCAAGTCACTAAGTGGCCTCATTCTCAGTTTCTAGCGTAATATTAATGAGACCCATGAGACCCATGTCCAGGCCGCGAAAGCCCAGGGGATGTCCACCGGCCACTGTGCCGTCACCTGCCTTGCGGGGTCATGTGGTTGCGGTATGGATGGGCATGTAATCAGCACACCACTCTTCCCGCCGTTTTGCAGGCTTTCCAGACCGCAGGGCTGCTACTATTCGGTCAAGTAGCTCCTCAACTGGTATCACGAGTCTGAGTGCCTTAACTGGTTGGTCTTTGGTAGTAACCATTTGGCCAGAAGAGTGAGCCAGAGAAGTGAGTAACCACAGATTTAGTATAAAATAGCATATATATAGCATAGGCATTAAAATTACATAAATTCCAGGTAAACTTCAAAAATGGTTCAAATGGTTCTGAGCACTATGGGACTCAACTTCTAAGGTCATCAGACCCCTAGAACTTATAACTACTTAAACCTATCTAACCTAGGGACATCACACACATCCATGCCCGAGGCAGGATTCGACCCTGCGACCGTAGCGGTCTCGCGGCTTCAGACTGTAGCGCCTAGAACCGCACGGCCACTCCGGCTGGCAGGTAAACTTCATGGAACACTTCATACATTCACACACTCAACTGTCCACACGTAACAGCTCCTCACACTGGATCGTGTCTGAATTGCAACTGGATATCCGCTTCTTGCGGAAACCGGACAATACTAACATAGTCCGCTTTTGACAGCTGTCGAAACAGGTCTGTCACAGACGTAGGTTGGGAAATTCATGGTCTGATCAAGGCCTTAAGAAACTTGCGGCGTTGTCTGTCATAGCCTGATCACCCTTGAACCTCATAGCTTGAACATCCTCGTATCACATGGTTGAGGTCTGCAATCTCAGTTGGGTGGGCTTTGCAGTACGGACATGGCTAAACTTTCATCCTGTAGAGATGTGAAGGATAATAGCCGTGACCCAGCTGGATGCTCTTTGTTCTGTGGTTGTGGTGCGACATCTAGATAGCTTGATTTGTGGGAACCTGTTTTTTCACGGAACACTCGGCTGTATTGCGGCATAATACCCTCCTTAGGACCGTTGTGAGATCTCCTAAGCCTGTGACCACTCTTGATGGACGTTTTCAGTGATGCCAGACTCTGTATGTGGAAGGCAACTGTAGTAATTGTGACCTTCAATCAAACTTTGTTTCGCCAGGTGATCCGCCATAATAACTGGATATATTTATGTTGACTTTCACACTGTCAGTGTTGAAGCCTCATCGCTGCTTTTACAGGTTTCTCAGTGCTCTCCTCAAATCCGTAACAATAAGGATATCGTCGAAGTGATTTGCCGTATATTGAAGGACGTACCTCATCTGCAAGAACTTCGCCAGTGAAGATGCTGGCTTCAGTACGAAGCCTCAACATAGCCCAAGATAGTGAATCTCCGCAGAAATAAGCAAAGACGGTGCCCTTTCCTTCTTTGGAGCCGTCAACGAATATTCTGATCGATGAGGGGCACATTGATGCTGTCAGATGGGAAACGCCAGCAGAAGCAGTGAAAGTTCGATTCGACCCTCTAGGCTGATAGACGATTATGGGGCAGTACTTCAGTACTTCGTATTCCAAACTAAATGCAGGAGGCAGGGAGTCTTTTAACGACGGGTGGTATCACATGTATTTGCTGTCTGGAACTTCGAATTAGTAGAGATGTCCTCCTTCGAATGTTATCGACATACCCGTGGTCCTCAATGACGCAATTAAGATTTTGGAGAAGAGAATTAATTGTTTGCACTGCCCTGCAAAGGATGAAGTTTCAAGTCCAGAAAGTCCTCCGGAATTGAATGGGCATATCCCTTGCTTCCAACAAAAGCTCAATCACAGGTGTACCACAGAGTATCGATCTTGCTTAGTAGAGAAGACGAGGCATTGTCATATAACATGCACCCATAATCCAATATAGACCGAATCATACCAAGAGTGAGTAGAATTGTAACATCAGCTCACCACCATACGCAGGATACCGCTCGTAGGATATTGAGTGATAGACCGACCTAGGAAATCAGATATTCCACATGGCTTGCCCACGTCAGTCTGCTGTCAACAAAGAGTCCAAGTCATAAAACTGTGAGTTCGCTTTGGTTTAGCAACTTGCCTTGATCAGTTCTGATTCCACCATGGATCAGAAAGACCTTTCGACTTCTAGATCGGTTTGACTTGGCATTGCCACCTCAGTTATTAGACAAATTAACAGTTTGGAATGTTCGTCTACGGGCCCTTACAATAAACCTGCGTGGTCGTGTTAGTTGATATATGTTAAGTACGCCTCTCAGTCTACTTTTACTCCATGTTTCATCTTGATGACGGCATTTATGGATCTGGATCACTCTAATTTATCATATTTATTCTAATGGTAAAATGATCAGACGCCAGCGGGTAGGGCAGAACTCCCACTTAAATTCTAGGGAGATACTCGGTGTACACAAGGTGATTTCTATTGTAGAAGAGAGTCTTCCAGTCGCCAGGATGAAAGTTGGCAATCGTTGTTAGGAATAAATAAACTAAATTCATCAAAGATGTCCAAAACAGCCGATCCATATCTGTCGTTCATTTCGCATCCCCAGGTCGTATGGTGCGCTCTGAAACCTCCACAGAACAGGAAACGAGGGTCGGGCTGATTAACCAAACTATGCCACTCAGCAATTTCGATTTTAGTTCTTGGAGGGCAGTACAGTGCCACTGCGAAGAAGTCTCGCGCCGTGAGTTATGCTGCTTCAAAATATATACACAATTTATAACTCTAATTCTCAGATTTTTATGTTAAACCTTTAACAGAATATTACACATCCCAATGAGTACGTCAAGACTGAATTTTAATTTTTTAAATTTGGTAAATATTGTATAAAATATTTAAAATCAAATTAAACCTTTAACATACGAGGGATATTTGGAAAGTAAGTTCCGACCGGTCAAGAAATGGAAACTACTGTGAAAATCTAATAAAGATTTGCACATATATGTTCGACATTGTCTCTGGTATGCCTGTCGGTTACATCACTTTGATCTTTTCAGTTCTGAGCGCATGGTGAACACAAAGATGCATATAAAATAGTGTCTCCCGCCAAGTATGAGGTCCGGGTGAGAGATTTCGCCTGATGTTACGCAGCCCACATTACAGAAGTGTCATAAGGTTCCTACTTTGTAACAATTCTCTGTCGCAATCTGCAGGGGCAATGAAAATGCTCCTGCAGCATTTTCTATGGGAAGTATTTGATCACCTGCACTACAGCCCGTAATTGGCTCCCTCTGTGTTTCATCTCTGCTCACATTAACTACTGGCTATGAAGACAACATTTTCGCACAGACAACGAGCTATGGATGAGCTTAGAGAACCGGTGGGAAGCACAGGCGGCTGCCTTCTATGACGAGAGCATTGGAAAGTTGGTACAACGCTACGACGAATGTCTAAGTCGGAGTGGTGACTATGTAGAGCAGTGGCTGGTAGATGTAGCTAACTGTTGCAGATATGATATTTCTGATGTTCAAAGTGATATCCTAAAAGCAGTGGCTTGTTTTATTTTTACAGGTTACTATCCCTTGCTGAGGGGGTTATAATTTTGATATTTTTTTCTAAACCAGCAAGGTAAAACAGAGGCCACTACTTCCGCCACATCAAGTGGATTTAGTGCTCATGTACTCACACTGAGCCGTGAACACTTCCCAGTTTATCAATGGAGGTTAATTGAAAATTATTATTCTATTATCGGTGCCATGCGTGCAGTGATAGTGCCAGGCGCGCGATATTGAGTCTTTATCCTATAATTACAGGTGCGAGACCTGCACGACCTTATAGCAACCGTTATAGTTCTGCATTATTCTACTGTGACACTAAGGATGATTTCACGTAATGAAAGGGAGAATGTAAAGATTAAAAGACTCATTTATTTAATAGTTGAATATTGAACAATTATACAATCAGATAGGGGTGGGGGAAGAAAGAATTGAGTTCAGCAGCCTGCCCCAACGTACGTTCATAATAAACCACGATAGCAGGAGAAAAGGAATTTTAGGAACGGTCGCCGTATTATCAAATGGTGTTCAATTTACTAAAGGAAGGGTTTTCAGCCATGCAACGACCACCACCATGAATCAGCCAAAGACTAATAAAGATGTTACTGGGGGTGAATCACTAGGTAGGCTCATGTACTAAAGAGATAAAACCGGCAAGACGTGAAACTATTCATATAGCGATTCTAGATAACTTTGGCTCGCGGTCCGACTACGTTAACGAAACATGAAGGGGCGCCAGACCCACACCACGTGGCGTCGGACAAAGGGCACAAGTTTACAAGCTGGGAAGACCTAAATTCTGAGTCGAATTTTGTATGGGAGAATGAAAGAGCTACTATCAGACGAAGCGGAAAAGTGAGCATGAAAGTATACACTTTAGTGCCGTATTGCAAGCTACTGTGACTAACCAACACATCTCGCACATTGTGCCTAACTGTACAAGGAAACCTACAGTCTTATAACCCGGAAAAATTGCGTAAACCGTAATTTAAGGAACGCACATCAGTAAAAAGACATCTCCTGGAAGCAGCACCTCCGACCTTAGGCACGGTCACACTAGAACTGCCCTACTGGCCCTTTGTCCACTATCCACCCGCGGAGAGCGGTTGGCGCCTACCCGCGAAAAACAGGTGCGCACCTGAACTGGTCAATCAGAGGGCCGGAATCTCACAGGGAGGCGACCTCGCGACGTTAAAATCGAGCAGCAATAGCAGTTACAAGGTTGGTAAGGCAGGTTGGGGAACTGAGAACAGGGGAAACTTTGGCCACTACTGAACGTTCAAATGACACCACGTGCTACCCTGGCGATCGGAAAAAGGATGGGAAACGGGAAGCCACCATGGCTGCTAGGAAGACTGCTGCCCTCGCCCGTAAATAAAGAAAATTCCTATCGCCAAGCTCCTCTCACAGATCAGTGTGAGACAAACTGTAAATATTGTCAAATAAATCAGGCAACCCATAGAAATAATTAACAGGGCCTGAATTATTATATCACCGAATACCAGAATGCTGGGATTAGAAATATGAAATACGGGCACTGAATGGTAAATGAAGTGCACGTCTTTCAATCCATTTGGCGGTCAATCGGAACTTACTTTCCGAATAGCCCTAATAATATTGCACCTCTCAATGAGTATATCATGACAGAATTTTAATTTTTTAGATTCGGTCTATAATTGTATCACATATTGAAAATCAAATTTTTGTTTCCCCTGAAAGAAATTAGATAATCAACCAGCAACTGACATCATGCTCTGGAGTAGGCATTTTGTAATACAGATCTGAGCAGTCTTCTTACATTGTTTGCAGATAATGCTGTCACTTAGGGTCAACTAAAAGAACCAGTAGATCAAACTGAATTACAAAATAACTAACACAAGATATCAGCATCGTGCGAAAAGTCACAATTGACCCTGAAGAACAAAAAATGTGAGGTCTTCCACATCAGTACTAAGAATCTCCATTAAATTTAGTTTGCACGATAAAGTACAAAATTTTAAAGGTTGTTAGTTCAACTAAGTACTTATTGTTTACAATCATGAAGCACTTAAATTGGAACCATAATATAGTAAATATTGGTGGAAGGCAACAAATTTACTAGAGAGGTTGCCTACATAACGCTTGTCCTTTGTCTACCGGAATACGGCTGCACGGTATGGGACCCTTGCCAGAGTGAATTGGCGAAAGACGTCGAGAAATTTCAAAGAAGAGCAGTTCGTCTTGTATCGTCGCGAATTACGGTACCGACTTTCACGGATATGGTAAGCGTGTTAGAGCCGCAATCAATGGCGGTTTTCATTGCGACGAGGTCTTTTCACTACATTTCAGTCACCAACACTCTGCTTCGAATGCCAAAATATTTTGTTGAATACCACTTGCTTACTCAGATTTCACACGGAAAAATTTAGCTATTCGTTTTTCCCACGTGTTATTCGAGAGTGGAACGGTAGAGAAATATTTTAGAGGTCGGTAAACCGCAGCCAAAATTCCACATGGTGAATAAAATCTTCCGCACTGGCTGTTAAAGCACTTTTATCAAAAAGTTAGTACAGGTTTCGTGTCAGTGGAGATGCATTTTCATGTGATCTGTACAAGAAATTAAAACGTTACAGAATTACAGTGGTGTTGAAATAGATGTGTAATACCATAAGGCGCCATAAATCAATGAGAGCTGAGTACTCACAGATATCTTTTTAATAGTCATAGCACGGCAAAGTGATTGCTCTGAGCCACGTCCCATCGTTCATCGTCCGCCATGCAACACGTGAACTAGACGCACTGTAAAGCCAACCCCCACCTTTCTTGTCGTACATAGCGTTGTTTGGTCGGAGACTCGCGCTGGCGCCAGATCACACACGTGCTTCGTAATACCGATCCATCAGCAGTGTTTACGCTGTCGTCGTGCACACTTCTATTCTTTATACGGCGTGGTAAAACATTTAAGGCTCTATTATACATCTCTGTCGAAGGTAACACATGTCAATGTGGTGTTTTTTAGTTAGTTCCCACATTTGCAGGTGAGTCAGAAATTTAAATAGGTTTATCCGGCTTCCTGTCACTTATACGTGCCACGCAATCCCACTAAATTAAATCATAGACAACCGCTTTTAGCGGGCTATCGGCTTTATTTTGACGATGAACGATGGGACTTGGCTCTAAGTAATCACTTCGCTGCATCATGACTGTTAAAAAAAAAACTCAGCTCTCATTCATATATGACGTTCTATGGTAGTACTCATCTATTTTAAAACCACTGTAATTCTGTAACGTTTCAATTTCTTGTACAGGTCATCTGAAGATGCATCTCCACTGACGCGAAACCGGTAGTGACATTTTAATAGGAGTATTTGAACAGTCAGTGCGGAAGATTTAATTCACCAGATACAGAAATAATCTGTTCTGAGAACCCTCTGACGAACAGTTAAGTGCGAATTGCAGAGTCATCACATAGATATAGATGTAAATGAAGAGGGTGACTTCACCTGCAAAGCGTGCGTTGTTCGATTTCCTGTCCGCGCACGCAGCTGAAGGCCCTCGGCGGTTTCCCTAAACGCGGCCGGCACGGTGTGTGCGGGCGCTGCAGCGGCCGATCGATAGCTGGGGTCCGTGTCTGCGTCGCTGTCGCCGTCGCTGTCGCGGGTAATCAGGCCGCACTCACCGCCTGCCTTCAATTGGCCGCAAATTGCTGCAAAGCCGTGTGCCTAATAAACTCTAGCCCGCCCCTATTAATCTCACATTCTGAGCTCCCACCCACATGCCACCCTGTCCTGTGGTTGCAGTCACTACGAGGGTATTGTGTTTCACTAATACGGGCGAAACTGGAGTCAGGCCACGTCGATGCATCTCCCTTTCGATGTTCATAACGGAATTACTGAGTTTGTAGCTTTGTTCGGTGCGACATACCTGAGAGAACGTTCTACTGAATGTTTCAATAATGTACGCTGATGATCCAAAACATTATGACCACCTGATTAATAGGTTGTTTGTCCGCCTTTGGAACGAAATACATCACTGATTCTGCGTATCAGGTAGGTTTGTGGCGGTATGTGGCATTAGATGTAGATGCACAGGTCTTGTAATTCGCATAAATAAAGGGCCGCTGATTTGCGTACGCTGCGTTAGTGTCCAATAGCGACCCAGATGGGTCCCATAGACTTTACATCAAGTGAACTCGGTCCCCAAGACATCAACGTCAGTTCACTATAATGCTCCTTGAACTATTGCGGCACGGTTCTAGTTCCGAGACACGTACAATTATACTGCTGCAAGATGATATTGCTGTCGGGGAAGACATCCAGCACGAAGGGATGGAGGTGGTTCGCAACTGTCAGCGTGTCTTCGATTAGTACCACAGGTCCCATACAACTGTAGGAGAAGGTCTCCTACAATACCGCTACCGCTGGCCGCAGTGGCCTTGCGGTTCTAGGCGCTACAGTCTGGAGCCGCGTGACCGCTACGGTCGCAGGTTCGAATCCTGCCTCGGGCATGGATGTGAGTGATGTCCTTAGGTTAGTTAGGTTTAAGTAGTTCTAAGTTCCAGGAGACTGATGAACTCAGAAGTTAAGTCCCATAGCGCTCAGAGTCATTTTTGAATACCGCTACCACCAGCATGCGTCCGTGGCACGCTGCACCTCCATTCACCTCGATGACGCCGTCTGTGGAGACGACCATTCACCTAGTGTAGCAGAAATGTGATTCACCCGAAGAGCCGCCACGTTTCCATTCATCGACGGTCGAATCCCGATGGTCTCGCCCTCACATGAATCATAACTGACAATGTCGTTGTGCCAACAAGTGAACATGTAGGGGTAGAGCTCTGTGTCAAAAATATACTATGACCGGTGTGCTCCGAAACACTAGTGTGTGCACCAGCATTGTGCTCTTTCGGCAGAGATACCACAGATCACGGTTATATCCTACTTTACAAACAGACAAGCCTCAGAACCACATGTTCTGTGAAGAGTCGTGGATGTCGAACCATTTAGCGCGTAGTGGTAGTTCACTGCCCTTCTACCTCTTTCTGTGGATCCTCAAGACAGTACCACATGAACATTCGATCAGCTTCGCTGGTTTCGATGTACTCGTTCACAGGCTCTGCGTAACAATAATCTGCCCTTTGTCAAAGTCGCTTATCTCAATGGATTTTCTCATTTGCAGCCCATACCTTCGCTAGAGTGATCCCCCATCCGTGTCTGCTCCGCTTAAATACTTTTTTTACGACGTCACGTTCGCGCAGCGCCACCAGGTGGTGTACAACGTCGCGGTGGGCAATGGTCATAACGTTTTGACTTATCACTGTATTAAGAGAAACGCGCGACTGTCATACGTCCATACAGTCATGCTCCTATCTCTCTGTCATTGAGCACCTATCATGACTGCCACAGACGTTACCGACTACCGCCAGACAACGTATTATGAAACGTTTTATGTACAGGCATTAACAGATTTTAGAGGACAACAATCCATATATATTATAAATATATTATATGTACCACATCTCCTCCTAAGCCACTGCTATCGATTTCAGTGAAACTTGGTACACATATCAGTGCCCGGAAAGAACCACTGTGTGGGTTAGTACTAACTCCCTCTGAAACGGGTGGGGGTGGAGAAGTATCGAAGCTTAGAACGCGCAAATAGCCATACTATATACATCCATAATTTGAGAATGAGAGCACTTAGTGACTTGCAACAAACTTTGCACATAATTTCAAACCTTTATGAGACTTCTCGCTGGCACGCATACAAAATGACAAACGGGAAAATTTTTATCAGTTACTACATTTTCGCTGTTCATGCAGCAGAATTGCTGCATCAAGCATGATCTTTTAATTTATTATTGTCTTACTACCATATCTATTCCGAACAAATTTTTCACACAGTATTCAAATACACCACTGAATACACCTGCAAAAATATTTGACTGTACGACACAGTATTCAGGAGATCTGACGTCATAAGAACTGAGATGCGGGAACAACTGCCGTCTCATGCGTGACCTCTTAATTTATTTCCTCCTTGTTACTAATTCTGTTCGCAACACATTCCGCACATATTACCACACACACATACATACATACACACACACACACACACACACACACACACATACACACACACCACTGGGTGTACCTGCAAAAGTGTATCATTGTACGACACATATTTCAAGATACACGACGTCATAAACGTTTAGCTAGGTGAAAACGGAACTGCAGAGCGAAATTCGCTAGAGATACAGGTAAAATATGTGAACGAATCTGTGGGTAATATGTTAAATACAATATCAGAAAGGAAATTAGTACACCCTTTTAGAGGTTTCCAATTAAACCAAGATTTATTGTTGCAGCTGTGCATACTGGATACATGAAATGATTACATTTACAGGTCAGTAGCGGAAGCGGTTCTGAGGTGCTCGAATGGAGACAAATCTGGAGATTGTGCTGGCTAGGGAAGTTGTTCACGTCTTTCAGAGGGCGCTGAGTTTAACGGGCAGTGCGTAGGTGAGCATTATGCTATTGGAACAACACATCACCTTCCTGTAGAAACAATGGCAAAAGAATAGGTTTAACAACATTCTGTAGGTACCACTCGCTGATTAGCGAACCCTCCAAAAATAGGTGAACGAGATTTGTAGCTTACCACACCATAAGACCTGGTGTGCAACCAGTGTGTCTTGGACGAACGCACTTCGTGAGACAGCGTTCATCAGGTCTACGTCATATGTACAAACGCCCATCGCTTACGTGCAGGCAGAATCTGCCTTCATCGCTGAAGACTATACCGCTCCAGTCCATCTTCCAAGTGATCCACTGATGGCAACAGTCGAGCCGTGCACGTCGGTACTGTGACGTGAGTGGAAGACGGACTAGAGACGTGCGTCCATTGCTAATAACTGGTTCGCAACAGTTCGTGTTGACACGTCTGGTCTCAGAAGCCCTCTTTATCTGCACTGTGGTAGACGAACGATCTGCCACTGCTGCACTTAGAATACTACAAGCCTGGCGGGCATCTGTGCTGCGTGGACGTCCAGAATTTGGACTATGGCAGTGATAGTGTTCACGTGATCACTGATACTAGCATTGTTGCACAACTGACGCGGCACGTGGCAGTACCTGTGTGGTAATACTCCGAAAGGACAATCAAGCCACTCGGTATACTACAATTTAATCCCTTTCAAACTCACTCAGTTGGCTATAGGAAGCACGACTGTGTCTTCATAGCATGGTTGCCTGTTTTCTTCTCACGTTTGTAACACAATGAGCCTTCTGGCTGTGAGCCTTCCCTATTAAAGGACAGACACATATGGCGATCTGGTAGCTACGCCACTACACTATCTGTTGGTGGACAGCGTTAAAACCATTATTAGTTCATCTACTAACCTCCAGGTGGAATATGCCGTCATCGGAAAAACATCGACTTCGTCTTTCACGGTGTATTAATTTTTTTCGGTAGTATATATGTGACAGTTGCTTACGCAGGAAAAACCTCCTCCTGAACACCTGGATCAGTTTCAGCAGAACTTGGTACACACATTATTCAATATCTGGAAGAAAATGCTGTGGGGCTAATACCAACAATCTCCTTTTGTGGTGGATGTGATAACGCGAAGAGAGAAGGGGGAAGAGGAGATGGTCAGACAGAGTGGGGAAAGAAGAGATGGATACAGTAGCGGAACGAGGGGATACACACACAGAGAAGAGGAGGGGAAACTGACAGAGAATTGGAACGAGAAGAGATGGGCGGAGAGAGAGGAAGTAGGTGATGGACAGAGAAAGGAAAGAGGAGGATAATGATCGAAGCAGAAGAAATGAATTAAAACTTGTACTGCGACTGCGACCAGAACCACGGTATTCTTACTTGTTAGGCAGACATGCTAATCATTACACCAGCACAGCACAAGACTCAACATTGCTGCACGAACTACATGAGTTAAGTGCCCTCCCCAACACAAACTTCATATCTTCTTCTTATTTTCCCTCACATTGTCACTACTGCTAGGGCTCTCCGACATTGGAATAGCACCCCAGCGTTGGGCGTAAAGGGAAAGTGCTGTACCATAGGTGATCTTATAGATATTATAATGAAATGTTTCCCTGAGTCATTTAACGATCGAAGCACAAGAAATGAATCAAAATTTGTACTGCATAAGGGACTCGAACCCAGGTCTTCCTCTTTGGTAGGCAGAAACGCAAAGCATTACACCACGACAACACGATGGCCAAAGTTTCTTCTGCTTCGACTATTATCGTAGATAATGAAGGCCAGCAGGTTTAGATAAACATTCTTTGTTTCAGCCATAAATAGCAACCATTCTATATGTACTTTTGAGTTGGAATCTTGTACAGGAATGGAAGAAGCTCATACTGACAGCAGAAAAATACATTCTGTCAACAGGCAGGCTTGGACCCGTAAGGAGACACTAACGTCTTTTGCCTTGGCTATGAATAATCCCCCAAACAGTTATGAACATATCTGGGAGAAACCATATTTTGACTCAGCTGTGAACAGAAGAAAACAGGTCTGGTCCCTTCCGTAGTCATAATCTTTCACATTGTAAGCCAGGGCAGAGACTGCATACAGTACCAGCGCCCTGTACTTGAAGGAGTGGGGTGCAGGGATGCAGTGGGTGGTTAATAACAGTGGGGTGGCGGGGGAAGTGGGAAAGCTTAGCAACCATAGGTGTAATGTCACACAGTCACGCGGGATTAGCCGAGCGGTCTAGGCGCTGCAGTCATGGGCTGTGCGGCTGGTCCCGGCGGAGGTTCGAGTCCTCCCTCGGGCATGGGTGTGTGTGTTTGTCCTTAGGATAATTTCGGTTAAGTAGTGTGTAAGCTTAGGGACTGATGACCTTAGCAGTTAAGTCCCATACGATTTCACACTTTTTTTTTTTTTGTAATGTCACACACTACACTCAGAATCAGGACAGGCAGGCAGATGGGCAGGCAGGCTGCCCATGTGGTCTGGTGTGCTACCCTGTGGAGTAGGCTTATGTAATCACCTGCAACGGATGCTTAAGAAATGGCAGTGTGACAGTATCGCGTTAAGTTCAAGTTCTATTTGGTCGTACTCCACATGCCGAAGTGCTTGGACCTCACTGCTCAACATGGTGGCAGTGGATGTGACTGACCCTACAGTGCACACAGTTCAGCGTCTTCTCTGCTGTGGTGCGGCAAGGCATGTGTGCAGCTATAGTCTACTACTTTGGAGTGTCACAGAGGGTTGAGGTGGCAGAGGCAATGGTGGCAGCAGGGGATGGCAAGGTAGAGCAGAAGGTGGATACCTCTTCCCTAGTGCAGTGTTTGTTTAAAATAAAAGCATAAATACCCCTATCCTTCGCCAGTATAGCTCAAGTTGACAGATTCGAACTTCGGGAAACTGGACTGTAATGTAGGATGAGCTGTATGTGTGACTTAGGGAAAAAACTCAGTGGTCATCTTGATTTCTGTAAGTGACTTGGCTACTATAAATAGCCATACAGCTCTGAATGTATAATGGGTGGGGGGAAACATGTTAAGTGGTTTTTCGTCTCGCTGAAAGTATGTCAGCAGGCATGTTCAGGCTGGTTACTAAGATTAGGGAAAAAAACACATTTATGCATCCTGTAAATAGCCAACAGGCTTAGAGTGGGCAGTTAGGAACATCTTCTGGCTATCAGTCAGGCTTGCTCGTGTGGTAGAAACGTACACCTTTCGTCCTGATTTTGGACAGCGTCCCTAGCGAGCTCAAACTGGCCTGAGGGATTGGGAGGTCACAGAGTCTGTCCATGAGTCTCACACCAACGGGGCAATGCATTAGCTTGAATTTTCGCCAGTTTATACTTAGGACAACAGCCCTAATTCCACAGTGACGTTTTAAGTGTTGAATTTCATACCGTTTATTTGAATTTCCCAAGATTTTACACACAGGGCAATTCGCCCATTAGGAGAAATCTGGAAGCCATGTATGACATCATCAGTGACCTCACACGTGAAGTAGATATCTGGCTACAATGCACTCTGCGTCAGAACTGGCACAGAATATCTACCCCCAACATGCTATTAACGAAGTGATCATAAGGTTTTGGCTTATGACTGAGTACTCCCTAAGTCAGAGTGCATGACTGACGGTACTTGGTACCATTGTTAGTCATTTCCCTTCTCTGCCCCTTAGCTGAGTGATCAGCACGTTTGCCTGCCATGCAGCTGGCCGAGGTTCGACTCCCAACCGGGTTAGAGATTTTCTCCACTTAGGGACCTAGTATCGTGTTGTTCTCATCACTATCTCACGAAAGTCGCCCAGTGTGGCGTCAACTGAAAAGACTTGCAACTCGACTGCCTAGCTTCCACAGGGCATCAATGCCATACGATCATTTCATTCCCCTTCCCGTTCTACTCGTAAATGTATCTAGGAGAAAACGGTTGTTTCTTTGTCTCTGTACGAGCTCTGACATCCTCTATTTTCTCTGCACGAGCCACATGAGAGATAGTCGTGAAAAGACGGGAAAATCGTTCTGCAGTTTGTCGCAAATGATTGTTCTTCGAACTTCCACAATAGCAAGTAGCGACAAGATCGTTTTCTTCCCTCCTAGGATTTACATCTAAGCTCACAGAATATTTCCATAACATTGTCATATTGGCCGAACCCATCGGTAAGAAATATAGCAGAGCATCTCAAAATTCTTTCGATGTCATCCTTTAACCTGATCTTGTGGACATTCCAAACAATCGAGTTATACAATGGATTGCACAAGCATTGTGTACTCCATCTTCTTTAAGGGTGTGCAGCACTTTCCCAGAATCCTCCTACTAAACTGCAGTCGACAAAAACCGACCTTATGTCATAGTTCCATTTCATGTCGTTTCCTGCCTTTCCACATAGATACTTAAGCAACGTGCCTGAACGAACTGATACAAGATTAATACTTTACAACTAAAATAATGTTTCTGCTAACTATCTACATTATCTTATCATACACGTATGAAGCAACGACAAAGCAGAAATTCTGTGTAATTGATTCTGAATCTCCCTATAGTCATTAGATGACACTTGATAATATTTTTATTGGTTTCATGCAAAAGCGCACATCACCAAATATTATTATGTCACATACCAATAGAAACAGGGTATCTGCTGACTCATTACAAAATACGAAACACAATGTATTACATAACTAAATTATATAAAGATAATCGGACAATTATGTAAGATAAATAGTCTGAAAGATACATTACCATTACCATTACCATTACAGCAAAAGGTAAAAATTTTTAGCAAGTAATATAATGAATCATAATAAAGGCTCTCGTATTTTAAAATTCCATTTTACTAAGATGATGAAATGGCAAATACATTTGGCAACGTACCTATTCATGAAACTAAAAGAGCTACTCTAACAGAAAAATAATCCTCACTTCTCAAAATGTTGTACACTGCAATTGACTTGATCAGCGACACTTTCCCACATAGAAAACAGCCTTGGGTTACTGCCCCACTATCTGACAGACAGCTTATGTACATACAAAACTAGTGTGATCCTTTCACACATTTCTGGAGCACTTTTGACGTTACCTACGTTTCTGAAGAATCCTAGCCATTCCGGATGCAACACTTTTTCTGGTTCAAAAATGGTTCAAATGGCTCTGAGCACTATGGGACTTAACAGCTGTGGTCATCAGTCCCCTAGAACTTAGAACTACTTAAACCTAACTAACCTAAGGACATCACACACATCCATGCCCGAGGCAGGATTCGAACCTGCGACCGTAGCAGTCGCGCGGTTCGGGACTGCGCGCCTAGAACCGCGAGACCACCGCGGCCGGCCTTTTTCTGGTGATCTATCCATTATATGGGGGGCTGTGGCAAACAATAATTACTGTAACTGCTTTACTTTCATTATTCCAACGAATGAGCGACTGTTTTACCAGAAAAAGACATAAAACGATTTATTAATCAATGTGAAATACAATCTTTGTAGAGAGAATAGCCTCGATTATTAAAGCTGTAATCCTACATGCCGAAGAATTAGAAGAATTCTGAATTAATTTGCCTGATGTAGAGAGAGACTGGTGGAGGGCCAATATCAGAGCGGAAATTGAATTTATGTTACGGAGAGGAAATAGAGTCCTCTGTCTAACACACTTTCCATAACTTTAAAATGGTAGGAGTGAACTGCGACGGTGCACACACCTGTAGGACAGTGGTGATTCATCACTGGGCTATTCACTTTGTTTACTCCTTCGGTATCATAAATGAGTTGATACAATTCAAAAGAAAACAATATCCGTACATATTATAAAAGTGTATGTATGTATGTACGAGGACGTGCTGAAAACTAGTGCCACAAAATTTTTCAAGTGAAAACTCTCAGATATTTTTAAACGAGACAAATGTTATTAACATTCTACATTTTTATTTTGCATGTTAACATATTTGCAACTCGCTGCCGCTAGAGGGTTCCGAATAGTATCGATAAACATTGAGGTGTTTAACGTAACTATGTCGGTGCGTGAGGACCAGCGTCCTGTAATCGAGTTTCGAATCCGAAGAGTTCGTCCACACATGGAGTACCCTCTCCTTGAGCATGACAATGCCAGATCACACACGATGCGACACCTGGTACAATCCGACGTTGCTTTGGGATCACTGTCATGGGACATCCTCTTTACAGCCCCTACTTGGCCCCATCCGATTTTCGTGTGTTTCCAAAACTAAGAGAACATCTTTGAAGACTTCACTTTGATAGTAATGAAGCGGTTCAAGTAGATACATGGTTGTAGTTTCAACTAAGTTTAACACTCTACATTGACGGTATCAACAAACTGATCCGTCGCTGAGAGAAATCTGTTCGTCGTCGGGTGAATATGTAGACATGAAGAACAGGGACGTAAAATGTTTATAACGTTTGTTCTATTAAAAAGCCCTTTAGAGATTTCATATACACAATCGGAGGCATTAATTTTCAGCATTAACTCTTATTTCCCACGTCACCTCCTAAAGTATTTGATCGATTTCAGAGGAACTTTATACACATATAACTTAACGTCTGGAATGACAGCCCAGAGGGGTAAGGATGGGGGAGGGGGAGTAAGAACAACCTATCTCGCAAAGGGTTTGATGTGAAAAAGAAGAGTAGATCACTTCATGCAAATAGTCAAACTATATTCGTCCAGTGTCTGAGGATTAGTGCGCTTAATGACTTGGAACCAACTTTATACATAAAGGTAATTTCAAATCCTTCTCTCTGACACCCCCCCCCCCCCAACCCCACACACACACACACACACACAAGAAAGGATAAATTTTATTGCTCACTCCATTTCCACTGTTCATGCTGTAAAACTGCCGCATCAGACATGACCTTTTAATTTATTACTTCCTTACTATTAACTCTATTTGTAAAACATTTCGCAGGAAGTATCCATATATACTACTGGATGTACGAGCAAAATTATTCCATTTTATGACACATAATTCAGAGATACGACTTCAAAACACTGAACTGTGTGAAAAAGAAACTGCAGGGCGAAATTCGACAGAGATAAGATGAAATATGTGTACCAGTACGTGTGACACATGATAAATATATTTGAAACATATGTGACATGTGCATAGGTCGGCAAAGGCAAATGTAGAAAAGCTCCTCTTTAATCCTGGATCGATTTCTAGCTTGGTACACATATTGCGTATTAACCTGAAACATATTCTGTGGGGGTAATATGGGGGTAAGAACGTGCAACCGCATCCGGAGGTGGGAGTAATAACGTGAAGAGACAAGGTAGGGGACTGTGGAGGAGGAGACAGAGTGAAAGGTTAGAAAGAAGAGAAGGACACAGGTACGGAGGAAGAGAATACATAGAGAGAGGGAGACGGAAATGGACAGGTAGGGAAGAGGAGGAGATAGACAGATAGAGGGGGAGGAAGAGATGCACAGAGAAAGTGGGGGAGGGAGATGGGGAGAGGGTGAAGGAGCAGATGGACAGAAAGAAAGGAGAAGAAGATGGACAGAGAGAGAACGAGGAGAAGATCGACAGAGTGTGGGCAGTGGAGAACACGGGCGGAATGGGGAATGGAGGAGGTAGGCAGAGGGAGAGGAAGGAGAAGATGTACTTAAATGAGGGAGGATGCGATACTCTAAGAGATGTGAGGACGAGATGGACGCGTGCATGAGCAGGAGATGGACAAAGGGGAAGGAGAAGAAGGACAGAGAGAGAGGGAAGAGAAGACAGACAAAGACCGTTGCTATTCACAATATACATAAATAACCTTGTGGATGACACGGAAGTTCACTGAGAGTTTTTGCGAATGATGCTGTGGTATATCGAGAGGTTGTAACAATGGAAAATTGTACTGAAATGCAGGTTCGCCCACTGCTTGAATACTGCTCCGCAGTGTGGGATCCGTACCAGATAGGGTTGATAGAAGAGATAGAGAAGATCTAACGGAGAGCAGCGCGCTTCGTTACAGGATCATTTAGTAACCGAGAAAGCGTTACGGAGATGATAGATAAACTCCAGTGGAGGACTCTGCAGGAGAGACGCTCAGTAGCTCGGTACGGGCTTTTGTTGAAGTTTCGAGAAAATACCTTCACCGAGGAGTCAAGCAGTATATTGCTCCGTCCTACGTATATCTCGCGAAGAGACCACGAGGATAAAATCAGAGAGATTAGAGCCCGCACAGAGGTATACCGACAATCCTTCCTTCCACGAACAATACGAGACTGGAATAGAAGGGAGAACCTATAGAGGTACTCAAGGTACCCTCCTCCACACACCGTCAGGTGGTTTGCGGAGTATGGATGTAGATGTAGATGTAGAGTAGAGTGTGGAGGAGTTGACAGAGAGATGGTGGAGGAGGAGATGGACAGAGTGGGTGGCAAAGGAGGAGATCGCGAGAGAGGGGTGGAAGGAGGAGCTGAAATAATAGAAGACAGCATAAATCCGAGTACATACCCAGGCAATGCCGGGTACTCAGCTAGCATAAATTAAACAGCAGAATAAAATTTGGACCCTCCGTATCTATACTACTGCTCTAATTATTTTTGTAATCATCACAGTGCTGCACTTCAGGAGCTGTACTTATCTGATAGGTCTATGTGTAAAACACATACTTTGCACTATATAAAGTGTTCCGAGAACTGCACCTGTCTACAGACACAAACGCCAATTCTACATACGGCAGAACATGCAGAAGATGATTTCGTATTTCAGAAACCGCTTTTCCCGTGGTGTACGTGTTAGGTCAGGATCTGTTTTACCAGCCCAATTAAATATCGGTTATTACAGCGTCAGCTGTTTTTACTCGAATGATGTCTGTATCTAAACTGGCTGATTTAGTCTGCAAGAGGACTCCAGGTAATCAGCACTTTCGTAATATTTTTAATAAAGACAGAATACGATGTCATGAGGGATGGCAGTGAACTCATAAGAAGCAGAAGGAGAAACGTTTAAAAATTGCATCCATGCCAAATAATACGGTCGTTTGTATTACTAACCCACGTAACTAACGCACTACATGGAAAAAGTGCGAAATCTCTGGTGGAAGATTATTCTAATAAAACATTCTGGAGGCTTGGACTCGTTAGAAAAGTAGACACACATTCATTCTCCTGCGCATGTAATTTAAAATGTTTCCTCACCATCCATTGATTGCTGACGTGAGACTTTGACACTGAAAGGTGAAGTGGGTGTAGCAATTTACATATCAGCCAGCCGTGCATAACATAGGTTTGTTGCCAATCAGTTCGGTTTATCTAATGCTACAAATATATCTTTCTTTATATCTCTTTGCATAAAATACACATAAAATGTGTTCCTCTTAAAGCAAAAATAGAGGATTAACTCCTGCTCAGTGGATTACTCGTTCCTTTCCGTCACTACAGGTAAAATCGCTCCGTCAGCATTATTCAAGATTTTTAAAAGTAGGATCTTGACAACTAAAGCACGGTTGAGCGCTTACATAGGAGCTAATATCGATTGCAGAAGAGGAAATCCGATAGCCAGAACCACATTTCCTCAATCTTTACGTGACTTACCAGGAGCGGCCTTGGGAAATCAATTTACGAAAACCAGATTAGGGAGTATCACAACTCGAGCCGACTTGCGGCAGCCTCTGCTACCTTCCGCTGTTTCTTCTGCGGTGATCAGAGGTGCAGGAGTACGTTTTTCACACGCAGCAGGAAACACACAACTTCTGCGAGGCCCTCTCCAGGATGAACATATGTCAAGTCACAGTGTTCTTTAAAAGTTGCAACGAGTTGGTGCACAAGCCGCGTCCTTACATTTTGTGTGGAAAGTTGGAAACCGTCTCAGACTGTTATATTTGTCGCACGTACAGAGTTGCCGGGCCGTTTCTATCGCATCGAACTACTGCCACTACACGTCTACAAGTTGCGCGGCACGTGTTGCTCTCATTAGGGCTATTAAATGAGCCAGAAAAGTTCGTCCTGCTAGCGAAATGGCACAAGAAATGAATTCTGCCTTCCTTCAAGCATGCCTTTCTATAATCATCTTGTTAATGTTGCATTTCTTTTTTCCGTGCTCGCTAAGAAAAACCTCTATATCTACATCTGCACCGCTACTCTGCAAATCACTACGAAGTGCATGGCAGAGGATACATCACTGTGAAGTGCATGGCAGAGGGTACGTTTCATTGTAACAGTTATTAGGTATTTTTCCTGTGCCATTCACGTATGGAGCGCGGGAAGAAAGACTGCTTAAACGCCTCCGTGCTGTAATTAATCTAATCTGCTTCGCGCGATGCTTAGGGGAGCGATATGTAGGGGGGTTGTAGTACATTAGAGTCATCGTTTAAAGCCGGTTCTCGAAAATTAGTAAGCAGGCTTTATCTGGATGGTTTACAACTATCTTCAGGACTCTACCAGTTCAATTGCTTCAACATCTCTGCGACATTCTCCCACGGATCAATTAAACCTGTAACAATTCATGCTGTCCTTATCTGTGTACGAGGAGCATTCAATAAAATGATTTAATTTGTGGTAAGGTCTTATGGGACCAAACTGCTGAGGTCATCGATCCCTAATCTTACACACTATTTAATCTAACTTAAACTAACTCACGCTAAGGACGACACACACAGCCATGCTCGAGGCTCGAGGGAGGACTCGAACCTCCGACGGGGGGAGGCGCACTGACCATGACAGACGTCTCAGACCGCTCGGCTACCCCTCGCAGCCACCCACAGGGCATTGTGAAAGCTGGTGTTGGCTCCATAATAGTGCGGACTGCGTCTACATGAAGTTGGTTGGGTCCTCTGGTCCCAAAGAACCGATCATTGACTAGAAATGGTTATGTTGGTGTATTTGGAGACCATCTGCAGCCATTCATAGGCTGCATGTTTCCAAACAACGATATCACGTTACCGGGCCACATTTGTTCGCAGCTGGTTTGAAGAACAGTTTGGATAATTCGAACGAATGATTTTGGCCACTCGAATCACCCGAAATGAATCCGAGCGAAGATTTCTGAGATATAATCTAGAGATCAATTCGTGCACAACTTTCTGCACCGGCAACACTTACGCAATTGTGGTTGGCTGTAGAGGCAACATGGCTCATTATTTCTGCCGGGGACTTCCAAAGACTTGTTGATTCCACGCCACGTCGAGCTGTTGCGCTATGCCAGGCAAAACAAAGTCCGACACGACATTAGGAGGTATTCCATGACTTTTGTGCCCACAATGTATGTGAAAGAAGGAAGAGAATTGAGCTTCGAAAGCGGTGCTCAAAATGACCACCACTCATCGACTTCTGTATAAGCTTCCAGACTGTAACGTCAAAATATGCGCCAGTTCCAGCATTTCATTAGATATTTGAGCACAAGCAATAGTAATACGTCGTTTCACATCATGGTGTGTACAGTTGGTAGGTTCTTACAGACTATGCGTTTTAGCTCTCGCAACAGAAAAAAATGAATTTAAGGGTCTAGGAGGTCAAAGTTGTTAAACTGGGCGGCCAAGATACAGGTCCCCTTTGCCCAGTCCATCGATTTGGAAGTTATCGGTGAAAACAGGCTGTCGTAAAACCTGCACTATGTGCTGGGGTGCTGTCATGCTGCCGCCACATGTTCCTCCCAGTCTGCTATGTAGGAAAATAAGGTAGCTCTCTGGCTCTGAGCACTATGGGATTCATCATCTGACGTCATCAGTCCCCTAGACTTAGAACTACTTAAAACTGACTAACCTAAGGACAGCACACACATCCATGCCCGAGGCAGGATTCGAACTTGCGACCGTAGCAGCAGCGTGTTTCTGGACTGAAGCGCCTAGAACCGCTCGGTCACAACGGCTGGCATATAAGGTAGCTCACGTCCTGTACAAATCGCTGAGTGCTGTATTTCTGTGTCTGTCTTTGTTCCTTTTCAGCCCTTTTTTACGACCCTTAAACTTTCTTTTTTTGTTATAACATCGTGTTGCAATCAAGGCCTTGTTACGTATATGTTAGTTTAGCAGGATGTAAACTGAATTTTAAGTAAAACCTTTATACTTGATAGCAACCCAGTAATGTATTACTTTCATAACTTATAATGTACAGACTGTTCAAATTGATTTTTCCATAAATTTTAGTTAGTTAGTTTCAAGTTACATTGATCACTTGTACGATTAATCGTAATAATGTGGAACGAAACATTTTACATTCATATTAAAAATTCGTAAATAATTGTGGATACGTGATGACCGTTTACAGGTTATTTTTATAGCCTATACAGGTGAAAATTAAAAATTCCTACGCGTCACCTTTAAGATATTACATGAATAGTAGAACAAGTTGCAGAATAGTAGAATCAGTTGTCAAGGAGAAACTTTTTCACTTTTCTTTAAATATATATTTTCTGCCTGTCAGAATTTTATATCATTCTGTAAATGATACAAAAATTTTGGTGGCGGCATTGTGCACTCTCCTGTACGTTAAAGCTAACCTTAATGTGAAGTAACGAACCTCATTTTTCATTCTGTTCTGGTTATTGTGTAAATCTTTGTTCCTCTTCAACTGTAATGGATTGTATTCAAAAAAACCTTTTTGAGAAAATACATGTATTTTGAAGCAGTGGTCTGAATGCCTAACACTTCAAATAGGTGTCTACAAGAAGATCGTAAGTGACCACGTTTTACTCTTACAATACCTTTTTCAGCAACGAAAATTTTCTTTCCTTAACATGAGATACTCCCAGAACTTCATACTATACGACATTATTGAAGGAAAGTTGGTAAAAAATTTTAACTTACTCATTTCTCGCTCGCGAAGGTTGTCAGCAATTCTAAGCGCAAATGTGACTGAACTCAGTTGTTTTAGGAGTTCAAAATGTTTATACCTAAAATTTTTCAAGTTGGCATTCTAATTATAAGTGATTTTTGTAAGCATTTTGATGTGTTCAACTTTAAGTGTTACGTCAGTGTACTTGTTCAAACAAATAAATGTCATTTAACTTTGATTATTAATACCTTTGCACACAATAGATTCATTTGCGTTCTTTCGAATTACTTTACAAGTACTGTATACCGCCAGTACTTACTTACGGAACATAGACGTTAAATTCTCAGATAGTCCAGGCACTGAGGGTTGCCCAAAAAGAAATGGAAAGTTACATATTGGGCATAACAAAAAAGGGATAGAAAACCCAAGAAATGAATAAGAGAAAACATAAGAACCTAGGAGCTGATAGTGACTGTTAGTGAACAGAAATGACGATGGGTCGGACATTTGGTGAAACGAATGATGGAAAACGGACAAAGGAAATTTTTTATTTTATTTCTTATGATAAGAAAACGCCTATAGGATGGTTTAACGCAAGATGGATTGACAACATATGGAGAAAAGTAGGAAAAACGTGGATACGAAAAGTGAATATAGTGGCGTATGGAGAAGCCTGCAAGAGGCCGGTATCTACAAGCGCATGAAAACTGACTGATAATGATGAGTGACAGTTTGTAGAAATTGGGAAAATTCGTGCTCGCGCAGTGTCACAAAAGTTTTATCTCACATTGCTCATATTATTATTATAAGTAAAGGGAAAATTCGAGCCCGAACGGAACGTGTCAGAGAGGTTATGCAGATGAATGGCTTCAGCGTGGCCCCCTGTTCGCCAGTAATCAAACCGTCTGAGGTTTCACATTAATTCTGAACGCACCCGCTCTCACGTCCATTTCGCGATGCGGAATCCCTTCGAGGACCATCTTCTGAATATCGCTACTAGAGGAATAATCAGGGCATTACTGGAATGGGGCCTACGCTGATCCGACCAGAGCGGCGCGTGCCTGGCTGTTAAGCTCGAGTGGCCGAGTGGGGAACACCAGAAGCACAGGCCGGCTCTCCAGCGGGCCGGCGGCCAGCGCTGTTGGCTCAGCACCGTGGGCCACTCTGGGTTACAAACATCTGCAGGCAAACAGACTGCTGAGTTTACCGTAACAGAGAAACATTCACTTAGTGACTCACTATATTTTCATTTACTTACATAATGTCTTTCGAATTAGTATACAGACCGTACTACGATAAAAAAAAACTGGTCAAATAAGAAGTAAAGCGACTGAAAGTACAAAAATTGTAGTATTTGACAAAAAGTGGTTCTCGAAACTGAAATATTATGAAGCTAGTTATACGGTGGCCCTCAATTCGAAAAGTGATATAATCTTCATCTCGACATAACTAAAGCAACTTACATGCTCTTCAACCTGCTAACTGATATATAGCCAATATCTCTCACCATAATCGTTACCTCACGCACTGCTGCCCGTTACCAAATGAACTATTCCCTGAAGCCTCAGGCCGTGTTCTATAAACTAGATTAATCCCTTCTACAGGTGAAATTTTATCGTAAGGCTCTGTTCTCCCCGATTCAGTTCAGTACCTCTTCCTTAATCACTCAAGATACCCACCTAATCTTTAGCATTCTTCCACATCACCACCTTCCAAGAACTTCTATTATGTACTTGCCTGTACTGTTTATCATCCGTCATTACATTCTACACATTGCTGCATTTCAAACAGATACTTTTAGAAAAGACTTCCAAATTTTGAGCTTTCTATTCGACATTACAATATTTCTCTTTTTTCAGAAAAAACATTTCTTACTGTTGCTTCTCTGCTGTTTGTACTCCCTTCACTTTTACTACAGTGAATTATATTGCTGCTTAAATAGCAAAACACTACTACTTCTGTTAATGAGTCATTACCTAATCCAATTCAATATGGATCACCTGATATAATTCTACGTCATTTGTGACATTTGTTATACACCGTTTATCAAGATATTATTCATTCCAGTTAAGTGATCTTAAACATTTGGCGCCTCTGGTGAAACTACAATTACCAGTTTCCAATTTATACATTCTTCACTTTTAGCTATCAACAGTTATTTTTCTGCCCAAATAGAAAAAACCCTCTACTGCTTTCAGTGTATTACATATTTATAAGTGTGGTGTCTGTTCGTATGGACAAATCTGAAAGAAGAGACACCATTTTGATTCAGTAACCGTATATACAGAAAAAAAGAGAAATATTAAGATCTGAGCTGCATATGAGCATTGCATTAAAATGCAACGGCGCCATATGAAAATTAGAGCCGGACCGGGACTCGAAACTGGATGCTCTGCTTCTGCAGGACGTTCCCTTTAACAGCCCTCTTTTCTTTTTGCTTTCTTTCTTTTTTATTATTAATCACACCTCACAAAGTTTTACTTAAGACAAAGGCAATGAAAAATATTCCAATTATTACCATATCATCAGCTACACCGAAATAACTGTCGAATGAAAACCAATTCCACTCCCAAGAATCGAACACGCACCAGAGGTGTGATAGTCTAAAACTTTGACCGGCTTTTTTTACGTCTTTTTATTTCTTTTTTTTCCTTTCTTAACTATGCGATACCTCTGTACATTCATTTAAAAACGAAACAAGGAAAATGAGCGCAACTCGATCCAGTTACCCGCCGATTGCGGAGCTTGAACGCTAACCACAATTTTTTTCTTTCTTTTCTACAAAAAGGAACAAAGCCACAGGGTTTGGGGGCAAGTTGGGTAGCGGTCGAAACCCGAGGCCTGGCCACGATGTCCCTCTCACCCGTTAGCGAGCCGCGTTAATCAGCTGGGAAAGGATATTGCCGGATATACCGGAATACAGTAAGAGGTGCTGGTATGGTTCTTTTTCTTTTCTTCAGAAAGCAGCGTCATGGTATGGAACTCAAGACCCGGGCTACACACCGTGTGCGCGTCTTGTGATGTTACACTACATAACCAGAAAAAGAAATTTGTGATATAAGAACAAAAAGGGGATACCGTTCTTCGTGCATTCCTCCCATCTGCGGAGGATGTTGTACTTCGCCAGTTATGAGGTTGCTTCCCTGGCCCTGGTCCGTTACGTAAAGATCTGCTACGAACCTGTCAAGGCTCAACTGACGGTGAGCGAGGCTGGGGGGGGGGGGGGGGGGGCGGGGGCGGAAAGAAACCTCTCAGGTAGTTGGCGAAGCAGCTTTGGTATCGCGGTGTACATTCGACGGGGTTGTGGGTCTCCAGCACGTCTGCCAGTAACAAAGTTTCGTTTCCTCATCATTCTGGAAGAGATAAGCAACGGACATATCCTTAAATCATGTGAGAGCGTTGTATTTGGTGGGTGGGAAGTGAGAGCCCACTGTATAGTTAAGCATCCGTGATTCAACAACTACGGGCGAAGTGCAAAGATGACATGGTAGAATGCCTGTCACCAATTGCAATACTTCGTAGTACCTTGCACACGTCAGTCGGTGTTGGTCAACATCCTGACAAAGAGAACTTGGGCTCAAACGAGGATCATTGCGCAGATGATAGCGCTATGATCCGAGAAAGTGAGTGGCCAGCATACGGCATCCTACACACACATCCGGAGTTCGGAGGAGATATATAGCCGGTTGAGACGACTGGCTGAGTGGGTGGTGAGAAAGGTGTGACCGGGACAGTTATCATGCACCTTTTCCCACATATCAGTGAGTCGTAGGGCGAGCATCACCTTACAGACTTCTTGCCACGGTGTGTAGTGTGGTACATGGTCTTTGGGATGCAACACACTGTTGACGTCACCCCCGACGATGCAGTGGTCGTACCTCTACAGGAAAAGAGGGGCAATGTCCTCACAGTAAAATTTTGATCGCTCATGGTACTGAGTTGTGCCTGAAGGGGCGTATATGTTAACGATGTGTTCCTAAAGTTGTGAGAGCCATTCCCCTGGTGGAGGAGAATAGAGTCACGTAGGATACAGGAAGGCCGTCACACACATAGCACAACCGACTGGATAATATGTGGATTTGTAGGAAGTGTATCCCTAATGTTCGGAGAGTGTGTCTAGGCTCACCTCTTACAACGAAGAGATGACGAGATCTGATGCCCAGAGCATCGCAAGTGGTAACTGAATCTTAGTCTGTGCAGCGCTATGAGGTGGTGGGAGATATAAGAATGACGACGTATGTCACTGGCATTATGGTCAGTGTCGACGTGATCGCTATGTCTGTGGGTGGGAGTTGCGTAATTCTGTGCTGTATTCATTCGGACCGCAGATGTCCCTGTTTGCTGTACTCAGAGCATGTCCTGGGTTGGTTGTCGTACATAATAATGGCGTACTACCCACCGGTTTCGAGATATTATGGCATATGGCTGTACAGGCCGATCTCGACTCTGTTCAGGATGAGGCAAGTTTTGAATCGCATCCATTTCTCCACAACGTGGTTGTGTACTGTACCATATGGAGAGAGCACCACAACTTCCTCGGCTAGTAATTTAAAAAAAAAAAAAGGTTCAAATGGCTCTGAGCACTATGGGACTTAACATCTATGGTCATCAGTCCCCTAGAACTTTGAACTACTTAAACCTAACTAACCTATGGACAGCACACAACACCCAGTAATTCAAAAGGTAACTCCAATATACAGATGGTTCTTATGCCTAATTCTGTGTGGCCCACACTGACGTTACCCACGTTGCCGTCCATGTAGCAAAATCGGATGCTGTGACTCGTTTCCTTGATGACGTGGTCGCAAGCAGCGTCTTTAATGACCTTGACATAGACTGTGCTACTCACGATCGAGAGATGAATGCCTGTAATGTTGGCTGCCAGGATCTTTGCGTATTCAAATAAAAATCGTCCTACCTTGAGGGCACTGCAGATGTAAACCTGAGGTTTGATTTGCGGTTCTTATTCGTCATGTTATCGCGTAAGATAAGGTGGCGTGCAAGCAGAGGCCGAAAGAAAGTAAGTGTAGGTGAGCACTCGCTCCATGCGTGGAACACAAGTAGCATGTCCACACCACTACATTTCCAAAGGCAAACTGAGCACCTCGATCATCCGAACACAACTCCCATTGAGACCTAATTCCCATATGCAGCTCATCACAAAATGTTCTCTGTCCATTACTCCCTGTTTGCCCAGACCTATTCAGCTGAGTCCCACAAGGGTTCAGACGAGTGAGTCTAACTGCACAGAACATATCGTTTTGCCGTCAAGGTGCGTATGTGTACAGATCTCGGCTGCATATGGGCATTGTATTTAATGCAACACCGAAATGTGAAAATTTGTGATGGACTGAGACTCAAACCCAGATGCTCTGCTGCTCTAGAACAATATGCAGCTGAAAGCAAAACGTCTCTGTTTCATCCTGTGTACACTGCTGCTGAATCATACAAAATGGTGTCTGTTCTTTCGGGCATGTCTGGAAGAACAGACATCACAAATACAAATATGTACGTACAGGATGTTTCACAGTTCATGTCACACACTTCTAGAGGTTGTAGAGGGCAATTAGTAGATCACGTTTTCTATTGGAACCCAAGTGCGGAAACGTCATCTAACAACGCCACAGAGGCGCCGGCTGCTGAAAAAGTACGTAATATAAGGATGGTTCCGTCATCAAGTTACAAACTTTCAGGGACGATTGAGACGGATAATGTATGAATTTGAAGTAAGCTACCCTGTTTAGGAAATGCACGAGTCTGAAAGTTACAACCGAAAATCGTTCTGATACCTCTGACAGTGGAATACAGGTAGTGTTACTGTCGCTAAGAACGTAGGGTATGCAACTTTCAGTGGTGGTAGTACGGGACAAAATTTAAAAAAGTCTAGTAAACAAGGGCTCTAAAATTCACACCTGAGAGGCTACAAGCACTTGTTCATCTTCGCTAGTGTGAAACACATTTCCTCTATTGGACAAGTGCTCGTAGCTCATAAGCTTTACTACACCTTTTCCTTGTTTTTCTTCCATACTAGTAACCCTACTCTACTATCTTAGCAACAACAGTACCGGTACGTGTATTACAATGTTAGCGTATCAGAATGGTTTTGGCTTGTAACTTTCGACTCGTTCGTTTCCGGTACAGGAACTGTTACCTCAAATTGATACATTTATCCTTCTCCATCATCCCTGAAAGTCTTTAACATAATCATGGAACCAACCTGTATATACATACATTAATTACAGTTGCCGACACCTATAATTTTGACACTCTGTGGCATCTTTGGACAACGTTTTCGGACATGGGTTCCTTCGTAAAACTTAATCTAAGTCCTCTCTGCAACCTCGAGTAGTGTGTAACGCGAACTGTGAAATACCCTGTGTACGCACATTAACGACAGAAGGATATCTTCTGTGTGGATGCACTCAATCATCCGAACACTTGCGGGACTCAACTTATTAGCTGTGAGCAACTGGGGGATAATGGACAGAGACACTACATCTGTATCTAGCCGTGGCGCCTTATATCGCTCCTGTCTAGAGCCTGTGTATCGGGAGAATAACTCATGCATGCACAGTAACAGATGGTCTGAAGCGGGTTCAGTCTAATACGTAGTTCTAATTGTCATCTGCTAGAGGACAGTAGTGCACAGAGATATTTAAGAAACAGGTCAAGAGAATGTTTTTGTGAATTGTTCTGTTTATTTCTTGAGGACCTTTTTATTTATTTTTGTTTTTACAGTTTTGTATACGCTTTTAGTAGTGTGAATGATGCGTGAATGTGGTCTAAAGTAAATACATAGATCATGGTTCTACTGATGAAGGCTGTACGAACTAGTGTGGGAAAGTTTTAAGACACAGTGAATTCAGACGACGGGGAATTTTGTATCATAATATGTTAAGTAAGTTTATGGTAAAAGGAAAGCTAATTGGAGTGCAACTGAAAATATTTAAAAACGTGAAGAATAAACAAAATATCAGAATGGTAAATATTTATTTCGGGAAAAAGTACAGTTCGAAAGTGTGTTATTTGCTGATTGGTTACGCATGAAAAGCGCGGACTAACGCTGGAGAATAACGTTTTTCTATTGGTCTTACAGAAAACTGACCAATCAGAACGCAGTATTCTTCGCTCATCTCCTCCCTTGGAGATATAGAATGCTTACAGCAGTCTAAAGTGGTCGAAGCCCAGCCTTTCAATGGTACGATCGTGTGTAGTATGAGCTCCAAAGGAAGTTATAATTTGCCGGTTTTAGTTGTGCTACATGTTTCAAAGGTGTTTAAAAATGAGTGCATATTTATTCCGTTTTGGTTTTTAGGAAGTACGGATTTTTTAAGTAATTTTGTCTAGGAGAAAAGACAGTGTATGCGCGTGGCATATTGAGCAGATCGGTGACTAAGAACTTGAGTACAATAGACATTGATAAACTTAGTAGTAATATGGCGAGCATTTTCATTTAAGAACAATCCGTGCTTAGTAGCTATTCACATTTCGGGAAATACGTTACCATAAACTTGATAGCGTTAATGAAAGGGTTTGTGCATGAGGGTGTTATAATTAGCACGGGCTTGGCAGTGAATGTGTACATTATCAAGGTTCAGAATATAGGGAAGTTTTGCCATTATTTCCTCCTTTCATTAAATATTAAGAGCTTTTCCCGTTTCTTTGGAATAATTATGTTGTATGCAGCCTGGTGCGAGTTGCAGTACGGTAGGTTCCTGCTTGGCTTTCCTACTGGCGATCTGCTGCAACGAGTTCACAGGTAGATGCAGATAAGGGACGAAAGGAGCCGCGCCGCCGCATTGGCGTGAGGCATGCGGGAATTTGGGCTGAACGGAATGCGAGCTCGGATGACTGAGGTGATTAAGGCAACCGTTCCCAGTCTTGCACAAATTTTCATATATGGCCACTACATTTGATGCAATGCCCATGTGCAACTGAGATCTGAATATTTCTCTTTTATTCGGCGTATTACCTTCTAACTAAACGCGTTGGTTGAACTATTTTAGAAAAATACCTGAATTCACCTTGTCTGAAATGTTTTTTGTTCTTAAATATGTTAATCACGAAATAATTCAAATTTGTATTGTATCATGATTGATAATGAGGAGTTCATTCACTTTTCACCTTACGTATTGACCATGTGTTCTTTCTCAAAGCGGGAACACATCGTATGTTACAAAATAGATAGATCAAAATTTAGAAAATTACGCTTTTGTAGCATTGAACTCAGTTAATGATAAACTGAGTGATGAAGCGACTTCAACCATTGAAAAGTTCAATTACATTTGGGAGGCTTGGGGGAATAGGCTACGAAGATGCAGGGTTCACAAGCCCGATTTTCTTTCAGTCCTCGCGCTGCGTAGACAACCGCCATATTTCCTTAGCCGTGTGGATGGGTCAAACGCATGGTGAATCAGTCAGAGTGTATTCGCCCACGTGAAGGCGAGCGAGACCAGATAACGTGGGTAGCGAATGATTGGGAAAGACTGCCGCTCACCAGCTTCGCCACTTGGGTGCATTAATCTAGTTGACTACCGAACTCAGGCAAGAGCAGGTGAATCAAGAAGACGCCCGTCTATCATTAGCACCAGTTCTACATGACAAACAACATTGAAAAATAGATTCGGAAACCCCAGACTCATGCTGACAACGTCCAAGACCGCGAGGACCCAGAACAACTGTTTGCCTCGTCAGTTTAGTCGCGGAGTAGAAAAACGGACATTTCGAGCACGGAGGACAACACGCCTGTATGTTTCCATTGCTGACCAAGTAATTCCGTGCGAGACGACAAAAAACAGGAAAATTCTTTGCACGCCGGGAAAGAGTTGTTCGAATTTGTCGTTTTAACATAATTCTGCTATCATTGTCATGGAATGTGCGGCTGGTCCTGGCGGAGGTCCGAGTCCTCCCTCGGGCATGGGTGTGTGTGTTTGTCCTTAGGATAATTTAGGTTAAGTAGTGTGTAAGCTTAGGGACTGATGACCTTAGCGTTTAAGTCCCATAAGATTTCACATACATCTGAACATTTTTTGATATCATTGTATGTAGGCTGTTTAGGTTTTTATGTTGGTGACGCCGCGTAGCGCTCTGAATTAAAATCGCTGACTGAGCTGTGTGCAGTCTGTGGCTGGTTGGTCTCATTGTTGGATTATTTGCTAGTGTAGTGTTGGGCAGTTGGATGTGATCATAGCGTAGCGTTCGGCAGTTGGAGGTTAAGCCGCCAACAGTGATGGATGTGGGGAGGGAGATGCCAGAGTTTTGAGATGTTAATATGAGCGGACGATCTGGACGTGTATCCGACAGAAAAAGGAAATTTTTCAAAATAGATGTCAAGAAGTTATATATATATATATATATATATATATATATATATATATATATATATTAACAGAAGAATTAAAGAAGCTGAAAATCCAAATCCTAGCAGTACAAGAGACCAGATTTCCTGATAATCAAATCACTGACTACAATAGCTTCAGAATTTTCAAAAGTGGAACGGACAGAAAAATTGGTAAAAGGGCAAACATGCTTGGTATGGCCTTTATGGTCGAAAAATCCTCAGTTAAATTTGTAAAATCTGTAAAAACTATTAGCAATAGACTAATGTTTCTTAGGTTGAAACACAAGAATAAATATTACACCCTAATTAATGTTCACGCACCCTGCAACGTTGACAATAGAAAGGACCTAGACAATGTGGATAAATTTTGGGAACGATTAGAACTTGAAATGTCAAAGATACCGAGGAATGATGTCAAAATACTTCTTGGAGATTTCAATGCACAGATTGGCAGAGAAAAGAAATACAGGAAGACGGTTGGGCTATACCCAGCACACAAATTGACCAACAAAAATGGCATGCGACTAATCCAACTTTGTCAACAATTCAACATGAAAATCAGCTCAACGTCGTTCAATAAGAAACCAAGAAAACAGAAGACCTGGAGATCCCCTATAAGCCAATTGGGAGAATTTCAAATTGACCATGTGGCCATCTCATATAACTTCCAAAAAGAGATAAGAGATATCCAGGTTAGGAGAGGTGCAAATATTGATTCAGATCATTATCTCACAAGAGTTCGGGTCCAATTCACCCCAAGAAGGAAAACACCAAGAATTCCCCCAGCAATCCCAAAATTTGACCTACAAAAACTAACAGAATCAGAAACAATTAAAAAATGGGAAAATTCTCCCGCAAACAACTGGGAAACATTCAAGAAAAAAATCACAAAAATAGCGAAGGAGCAAATACCACTGAAGAAGAAGCACAAACATCCATGGTGGAATATGGAATGCGAAAAGGCAATTCAAGTTCGTACAGAAGCCTTTGCGAAGTACAGTTCAAATAAAAATGAGGAAACTCTTCAAAACTTTTTAGAAACACGGAAACTTTCAAATAAACTTATTAGACAAGAGAAGAGAAAGTATGTAACTCAGCAACTGGAATCAATAGAAGCAGATTTTAAAAATTATAATACGCATGGATTCTACAAAACTTTTGCAAACCAAATTAAAGGGTATATCCCTCAAAATGTCTGTTTTCGGAAATCAGATGGGAATCTGGCACTAAGTGACGAAGAAAACTGTGAAGAATTAGCCAAATATTTTGAAACGCTACTAAACTGTCCAGAACCAACAGAAGCTCTTCCAATATCCAGCACTAAAGCCCCGCAACAGCAAGACTCTGTACCGCCAACTGAAGAAGAAATTATCAAACACATAAACAAACTCAAAAATAACAAAGCATCAGGAGAAGATGGAATTGTAGCCGAATTTCTCAAAAGTCTAGGGTCTAACTCAAGAAATGAGCTAGTTAAAATTATTCAAAACATATGGGTTACTGAAGAAATACCAGAAGATCGGAAATGTGCCCTAATACATCCGTTACATAAAAAAGGGGATAAATCGGATGTGAACAACTATAGAGGAATCTCCTTACTTGCTGTCACATACAAGATATTATCAGCTTGTCTTCTTGAAAGAACACAAAAACTGCTAGAACCCAAAATCTCAGATTTCCAAACTGGTTTCAGACCAAACAGATCATGTCCAGAACAAATTTTAAACTTGAAATTGATTACAAGGATGAGACAAATGCGAAGGAAGCCTACAGTATATGTCTTTGTCGACTTTAAAAAGGCATATGATTCAATTCACAGACCCACACTATTTAAAATTCTTGAAGAACAAGGACTGGATAAGAAGACACGGAACATCATAGAGCAGACATTAACAAATACAAAATGCAAAGTGAAATTCATGGGAAAACTTTCAAAATCATTTGAGATAAAAACTGGGGTTAGACAAGGTGATGGATTATCACCTCTGTTATTTAACTTAGTTCTGGATAGAGTCATGGCAGAATGGGAAAAAGAACTCAAAAAAGAAAAGTACTGGAAACCAATATCACTGGGAACCAAAAAAGATGACCTACAAATCCCCTACTTAGCCTACGCAGACGATCTTGCAATAATGGCAGATTCTAGTGAAATGGCAGTCAAACAGATAGAAACCTTAAAAGAGTGTGCAGGAAAAGTTGGCCTACAAATATCTTTTGAGAAAACGGTGTTTACAACAACAAATCTAGAAATTTCTAAGTTACAAACCAAATATGGAGAAATTAAGAGGGTACCATATTTTAAATACACTCCTGGAAATGGAAAAAAGAACACATTGACACCGGTGTGTCAGACCCACCATACTTGCTCCGGACACTGCGAGAGGGCTGTACAAGCAATGATCACACGCACGGCACAGCGGACACACCAGGAACCGCGGTGTTGGGCGTCGAATGGCGCTAGCTGCGCAGCATTTGTGCACCGCCGCCGTCAGTGTCAGCCAGTTTGCCGTGGCATACGGAGCTCCATCGCAGTCTTTAACACTGGCAGCATGCCGCGACAGCGTGGACGTGAACCGTATGTGCAGTTGACGGACTTTGAGCGAGGGTGTATAGTGGGCATGCGGGAGGCCGGGTGGACGTACCGCCGAATTGCTCAACACGTGGGGCGTGAGGTCTCCACAGTACATCGATGTTGTCGCCAGTGGTCGGCGGAAGGTGCACGTGCCCGTCGACCTGGGACCGGACCGCAGCGACGCACGGATGCACGCCAAGACCGTAGGATCCTACGCAGTGCCATAGGGGACCGCACCGCCACTTCCCAGCAAATTTGGGACACTGTTGCTCCTGGAGTATCGGCGAGGACCATTCGCAACCTTCTCCATGAAGCTGGGCTACGGTCCCGCACACCGTTAGGCCGTCTTCCGCACACGCCCCAACATCGTGCAGCCCGCCTCCAGTGGTGCCGCGACAGGCGTGAATGGAGGGACGAATGGAGACGTGTCGTCTTCAGCGATGAGAGTCGCTTCTGCCTTGGTGCCAATGATGGTCGTATGCGTGTTTGGCGCCGTGCAGGTGAGCGCCACAATCAGGACTGCATACGACCGAGGCACACAGGGCCAACACCCGGCATCATGGTGTGGGGAGCGATCTCCTACACTGGCCGTACACCACTGGTGATCGTCGAGGGGACACTGAATAGTGCACGGTACATCCAAACCGTCATCGAACCCATCGTTCTACCATTCCTAGACCGGCAAGGGAACTTGCTGTTCCAACAGGACAATGCACGTCCGCATGTATCCCGTGCCATCCAACGTGCTCTAGAAGGTGTAAGTCAACTACCCTGGCCAGCAAGATCTCCGGATCTGTCCCCCATTGAGCATGTTTGGGACTGGATGAAGCGTCGTCTCACGCGGTCTGCACGTCCAGCACGAACGCTGGTCCAACTGAGGCGCCAGGTGGAAATGGCATGGCAAGCCGTTCCACAGGACTACATCCAGCATCTCTACGATCGTCTCCATGGGAGAATAGCAGCCTGCATTGCTGCGAAAGGTGGATATACACTGTACTAGTGCCGACATTGTGCATGCTCTGTTGCCTGTGTCTATGTGCCTGTGGTTCTGTCAGTGTGATCACGTGATGTATCTGACCCCAGGAATGTGTCAACAAAGTTTCCCCTTCCTGGGACAATGAATTCACGGTGTTCTTATTTCAATTTCCAGGAGTGTATTTAGGAGAGATAATTTCTGAAAAATACTCACAACAAGAAAGAATATTAAAAGCTCGTAGGGGTCTAGGGCTGGTCCAAAACATTTACAATAAAAAATGTCTATCTATAAATACAAAAATTAAACATTACAAGTCGGTAATTAATCCAATAATGCTATATGCCAGCGAAACCTTGACACTTAAAAGGAAAAGAGATATGGAAAACCTGAAGAAAGAGGAAAGGAAAATCATTAGGTAAATTCTGGGACCAAGATGGACCAAAGAGGGGTATAGATTACAGAAAAATTCTAAAATTGAAGAATATTCTAACATAGAGATAGACATGAGGAAGAGGCGTCTAAAATTCTATGGCCACATAATGAGACTTCCCGATCACAGACTTACAAAAAAAATAGTAAGATACGTAGCATCCCTTGTTAATGGAGGAGAATGGATCAAAAACGTAAAGAAAGATCTGGAATTAGCCAACATTACTACTGAAGACATGAACAAAAGAAACACTTTCAAACTTAAAGTTGACAAATGGGAGGTCAAACCAGAGACAAAAGCGCCGAGAACTGGAACAAAATGGAGCGAAGAAAGAAAAGGTGAATTCTCGCAAAGAATGAAGACCTGGTGGGCAAACAAGAAGAATAAGAAGCCCCAGAAGTGAACCATCTTTACTTAGCGTCTTCCATGTTGGGAGCTTTACGACTAATAATAATAATATATATATATATATATATATATATATATATATATATATATATATATATATATAATGAATTTTGAACACTATTAAGATAAATACATTGTTTTTTCTCTATCAAAATCTTACATTTGCTAACTATATGCCTATCAGTAGTTAGTGCCTTCAGTAGTTAGAATCATTTATTTAGATGGCAGTACTGGCGCTAGCTGTATTTCAGTTGTTCGAGTAACGAAGATTTTTGTGAGGTAAGTGATTCATGAAGGGTATAGGTTATTGTTAGTCAGAGCTATTCTTTTGTAGGGATTATTGAAAGTCAGATTGCGCTGCGCTAAAATATTGTGTGTAGGTTTAGAAATGATCAGAATAAGTAAAGAGAAAATTCTCTGAGTACGTTCAGTTTTACTCAACTGTTTCTGTATCAAATAACGTAGAAGCTTACCAGCACAGCCTTTCTCTACATTCAAAGGGGAAGTTTCATATTTCTTTACATTCAAAGTGGAAGTTTCATCACATATCCTTCAATGGGGCTTCTTTCAGGCAACGCAAACAGCGGCAAACTGTGAAAAGTCGAACACCAGGATGATGAAGGGTTCAAGTGAAAACTACTCCTCTGGGCGACTGTCTACCACTGAAGACGTACTTACCTCACAATCATTAACGAGACAGGTTCGAGTCAGCAGTCTGGATGCTCAGTTTAACTCTGAAGCTCTGATAAAGTGCAAAATTATTCTTTTACTCACAACACAAAACAGTATGTCAGTAGCGACTATAACCATAAAAGTTCAGAAGCACATCTCTGTGTCAAAAGCTGCCACGAAGAGCTAAAGTGGAGACAAGGCAGACTAGGTGACCAACTGTGGAACATCTAAGGATATGTCCATAATGCCAACAAAACAATTTCAGGAAAGTCGACTCAGTGCCGTCGATTGATTACCATGCTACACAACCATTCCGAACTACACACCACAGAATCTATTGTCATGCTGCCGAAAGGTCCCGCCTTGACCAAGGACCTGCGTCGGCGATTTTTGGATATTCAGTGTTATTTTCCTGGAAAATTAATGTCTTGAGCGGAGCCAACGTAGTCTCGATAACACGGTGTGAAACAAAATTTCATCTGTGAGGATCAGTCCCTAAAAATGGCGGATTTTAGAAGAAAGTGAACAATATGCGGCGAGACATAAACAGTCTGTCATTAGAGACTCATTGCTTCTGTCCTGTGGGTCTCATAAAGGGCAAAGATGGTTCATGGCGTTTCTGCATCTTCTACCAACAACTGGACAGAATCATAATAAAGGACGTGTTCTCATTGTTACGAATTTATGACACATTGAACTGTCTAAATAGAATGAATTATTTCTCCACCATGAAATGCAGCTGGCTACTGACAGATCGAGGTAACTCAGGCTGACTATGAAAAGACTGCTTTCATAACACCTTAAGAACGCTTTGAGTCAAAAGTTACGTCGTTTGGTCACTATTGTAAGAGTAATGGATAACCTACACTCCTGGAAATGGAAAAAAGAACACATTGACACCGGTGTGTCAGACCCACCATACTTGCTCCGGACACTGCGAGAGGGCTGTAGTAGCAATGATCACACGCACGGCACAGCGGACACACCAGGAACCGCGGTGTTGGCCGTCGAATGGCGCTAGCTGCGCAGCATTTGTGCACCGCCGCAGTCAGTGTCAGCCAGTTTGCCGTGGCATACGGAGCTCCATCGCAGTCTTTAACACTGGTAGCATGCCGCGACAGCGTGGACGTGAACCGTATGCGCAGTTGACGGACTTTGAGCGAGGGCGTATAGTGGGCATGCGGGAGGCCGGGTGGACGTACCGCCGAATTACTCAACACGTGGGGCGTGAGGTCTCCACAGTACATCGATGTTGTCGCCAGTGGTCGGCGGAAGGTGCACGTGCCCGTCGACCTGGGACCGGACCGCAGCGACGCACGGATGCACGCCAAGACCGTAGGATCCTACGCAGTGCCGTAGGGGACCGCACCGCCACTTCCCAGCAAATTAGGGACACTGTTGCTCCTGGGGTATCGGCGAGGACCATTCGCAACCGTCTCCATGAAGCTGGGCTACGGTCCCGCACACCGTTAGGCCGTCTTCCGCACACGCCCCAACATCGTGCAGCCCGCCTCCAGTGGTGCCGCGACAGGCGTGAATGGAGGGACGAATGGAGACGTGTCGTCTTCAGCGATGAGAGTCGCTTCTGCCTTGGTGCCAATGATGGTCGTATGCGTGTTTGGCGCCGTGCAGGTGAGCGCCACAATCAGGACTGCATACGACCGAGGCACACAGGGCCAACACCCGGCATCATGGTGTGAGGAGCGATCTCCTACACTGGCCGTACACCACTGGTGATCGTCGAGGGGACACTGAATAGTGCACGGTACATCCAAACCGTCATCGAACCCAGCGTTCTACCATTCCTAGACCGGCAAGGGAACTTGCTGTTCCAACAGGACAATGCACGTCCGCATGTATCCCGTGCCACCCAACGTGCTCTAGAAGGTGTAAGTCAACTACCCTGGCCAGCAGGATCTCCGGATCTGTCCCCCATTGAGCATGTTTGGGACTGGATGAAGCGTCGTCTCACGCGGTCTGCACGTCCAGCATGAACGCTGGTCCAACTGAGGCGCCAGGTGGAAATGGCATGGCAAGCCGTTCCACAGGACTACATCCAGCATCTCTACGATCGTCTCCATGGGAGAATAGCAGCCTGCATTGCTGCGAAAGGTGGATATACACTGTACTAGTGCCGACATTGTGCATGCTCTGTTGCCTGTGTCTATGTGCCTGTGGTTCTGTCAGTGTGATCATGTGATGTATCTGACCCCAGGAATGTGTCAATAAAGTTTCCCCTTCCTGGGACAATGAATTCACGGTGTTCTTATTTCAATTTCCAGGAGTGTATTTAAACGTTTCAGTTGGAAGAATTATCTTTGCTACCTAGATGACTTTGTTTTATCGTGTACATTTGAAGAGCTCCTAATCCGCTTGACAATTGTTCTGATGTGTGTCCATGATGTAGGTCTTCGTCTGCATCCAACTAAGTACCTCTTCAGTGCCTTATAAATGTTGGAGCACCTAGTTAACGGAGACAGAGTCCAACCTGGTAAAGAAAATGAAAGAGAAATGACAAATTGTCCATATGAGAGGCACAGTCGTGAGTGGCTTCTCCAGGAACAGTGCTACAACTGCCATAAAGGATGACAGAATCAAATTCCCGTCACACACTGCAGTAAAGTGGGCGCTGGTTTAGACAGATTCGATTTTTTATTATTTATTTATTTCTTCTGTGATGACGGCATTCACGACTCCAGTGAGTACCGCACCACAATCGATAAGCCGCGCTCGACTCTTAGGGCACCAACTGTATGGGTTGGCAGTTCGGACTATACTGAGGTCCGCCAGCGGCCGCAGCTGCCAAACCATGGGCATCACGTGTGTGGGTAGCGATTGGTCGATGCCTCGTTAAATACCAGAGCTACGGCGGACAGTTCTCCTCCCTGGGCCGAGTCGTGTATAATCGCCAGTTCCCGCCGAGTCTACAAGCTGCAGTGTTCATTTGTATCTCCCAGGCTTAGGCTCCGTAGGCCAGCTCTGGACTCTACAAACACTTCAGTCAGAGGCACAGTGACAGGATTTTAACGTTTTAGAGGATTTCTAATAATTTCAAACGTCTAATTATGCTGGACATTTCACAAGCAGAAGCATCATTTGACTATTTCTTCATATTAATAAATATCAGTTTATTACTAATTGTTGGGAATCTTTCTGATTGAAGATAACCTACGCTCTCCTCCTGCATTACCAACATCGTCATCCAGGTATCATCTCATAACGATGTAGGATTTGTCACCATAATGCAACAACAATATATAACTCAAACGTAAAGACTCATTGGATCTTTAAGTTCGCTTGTATAGGGTTTTATAGGGGGGCAGGACAGATTATCAGTTTATTTTATTTTTCTTGTGCCTTTGTCCCTGATAAGTTCAGGGTCGGCATACCGATGAATTGATTTGGCATGATTAATTTATGGGATAGCACGACACCCTTCCCGTTACCACCCACTTATCCCTCGGGACGGATTACATTCTAATACAAAAATACGACGCACCACGAAGGAATTATCAGAATGGGATGGAAATCGTTAGATGTGCTGTACATCTACGGGCAAACAAGATCTTACAATTGCAGAAAAGTTAGGTGATTTACTCAAGTGAAAAAGCTTCGGAACCTGGGCAAGTCATTAACGCATTGGTCCACCTCTGGCCATTACGCAACTAGTTACTCGGCTTGGAATTGATTGAAAGAGTTGTGGGAAGTTCTCTTGAGGGATCTCGTGTCAAATTCTGTCCAACTGGCGCGTTAGACAGTCAAAATCCCGAGCTGTTTGGAGGGCTCTGCCCTAAATGCTTCAAGCCTTCTCAGTTGGGGAGAGATTCAGCGACCTTGATGGCCAAGGTAGGGTTTGGTAAGCACGAAGACAAGCAGTGAAAACTCTCGTAGTGTCCGGGCGGGCGTTATCTTGCTGTGAAGGACTAGCTCCCCAGACCACACTCCTAACTCTCTGGCTGTATGATGGGTGACAGTCAGGTTTGTATCCCACCGCTGTCTGGGGTGTCTCGAGACGCGTCTTCGCTGGTTATCGTGGCTCAGTTCGAACCGGGACTCATCACTGAAAACAACTCTACCCCGAGAAATGAGGCCGGCACCACTGCAATCTGGTTCGTTGATACAGAGAGGTCAGTGGTAATCGGCGCAAGGGGCCCATGAGTTCAACCTCCTTTCTGTGTGCCGCCTATTAATTGTCGCTGTGCTCACTGAAGCAGTAGCTGCACGTCGGATCGATGATAATGATGAATCCGGGGCTGCGAGTACTCTTTCCGACAATTGTGCGTTCCTTAAGTCCTGTCGTCTCTCTAGGTCGACCACTTCCCTCTCGACACTGTGTTCGGCCATGGTTCACCCATTCCTGCCAAAGTCGTTGAAGGATATCATCGCTCCTATTCAAATGTCGAGCGGTTTGCCGATTACTACAACCGGCTTTTTTGAGCCCAACTACACATCCTCTCTCAAATGCTGACATCGACGTATATTTTTCACGCGGCTGTCTGCGAGGCTTAGTTACTGTCTGCCTAAGTGCTCGGAATGAAATTCACAAAGACTTTATAACCTGGTATCGAGACGCCCCCTGTGTACTATCCTTGCCCGGCAGCTGCGCGGCAAAATTGCACGCTGCAACGTCCATCGGCCGTCAGATTTTACAGTTCTGTATTTTCCGTCGTTACCTGTACGAATATCAGTTTGTGTCAAATTTTCATAGCTCCTCCGTGGCGTGTCCTTTTTTTATTTTTAGACTGTACATGTACCCGAACTGTCTGCGTGTAGTTTTATTCATGCGAAAGTAAGCGAAAGTTTCCTAAGTGACTGCGAAAAGTCACATACAGGCTGGTCGGCGCACCAAAACGGCTGTGGAAGCGACGCTTTAACACGCACGGTTATCCAGATGTGGTTTTTTCCATAACTTCTATTAGTTACTAGTTCTGCATCACATATAATGATAGCCGATTTATTAAAAATAAACTTCCTACCGAAGAGCGAGGCACGTGAGGTGTCTGCGAGGCTGCCTGCGGGCAGTGTGGACACGTGTTTCGCCACGCGGGCACGTTGCGCGCACATCTCGAATTCTCTTACCCGCGAGTAGCACTGAAGACTGCCGTTACGATTGACAACTGAAGTTCTAGTTGTAGCGAAGCTAGAACAATTTTTTGCGTTGTTATAATTATTACAATATGACAACGAAAGGAATCCTCCTGACGCAGTATATCATGTGCACAGTATTTGAGGAAGTGTAGCCTTAAAGACCAAAGCTGTATTTTACAGAAGTGCAGTCGAATGAAGTTAGCTTATAACAATTCTGTAGTGAAGGAAATCAAATGAATTTACATTAGTGTGCATGATTTTGTTCGCCATCTCTTCACATGAGGCTTTACATGCCAGTTATAAGCCTGTAAAACAGTTATTTTTCAATGTTCGTCAGTGAGTGAAATTTTATTTTTGATACTTTTCCCTGTGCGACCAGCTCGTACTTCACGTTAAACGTCCTTCTGTGGGCAAATATAAAGTTCCAGCTTCGTTCGAAGGCACCAGCAGACGACAGAAAAGCGGTTAATCATCTGAAACTCGATAGAGGCACAAAACTTTTCTTTTCACTTTCGAGCCTCCGTTCATCTCGATGGCGGCGTTTGTGGAGACGACCATAGACCTAGTGTAGCAAAAATATGAAAAGCTGACACGTTACCATTGATCGATGATCTAATCCCGATGGTCCCGTGCCCACTGCAGTCGTAACTGACGAAGCCGTTGGGTCAACACGTGAAGAAATAGAGGTGGTCTGCTGCGGAGCTCCGTGTTCAACAACGTACTATGAACACTGTGCACCGAAATACTTGTGCGTGCAAGAGCATTGCGCTGTTTCGGCGGAGATGCCACAGTCTACCATCTATCCTACTTTACAGAGCAGACAAGCCTTCGAACCCCAACGTCTGTGAAGAGTATGCTGTAATGAGAACTGGAGCGCAACGAAGTAATACGTTGCACAGGCTGAAAGCAGTTAAAAGCAGTACGAAACGTTCCAGCTTCTCTCTTTCAGTTCAATTGAGAATTAGGGGGGTGGCGGGAGGGGGGGGGGGGAGTGGCGAGGGGGGAGGGTCGTCAAGGGGAAAAAATAAAATATCACTCACGTCGACTTAAATTCCAGGTCACAAATACCAGATAAAGCAATAACCAAAGAACACGTGCTTCCTTATTGAACATCTATTAATTTAATACATTTAAAGTTACTCAGAAGTGTTAAGTTCCGCTCTGCCCTAGTACTTACGAAATAGAAAGGAACGTCTGTTTTCCTCACTGCACAATCGTCTCTAAATGTCTTTTTACTAGCATCTCAATATTTGGAGTGAGATTACTCGTCATTAAACGCATTGCTGCAGTCAGTAAGTCTATTTTCGTAATTTCATCGTGGGAAAAAATGCTTTCACACAAATAGAAATGCGTGTAGTCCAGAACATACGGCTGGTTCGAGCAGCTATTCGAAACAACTGCGGGAACTGTTCTCGATGAAAGTTCTTGTAAGACATTTCAGTACTTTCTGCAGTGTGAAAGCTCTCCCTGAACACACGACTACACTGAAAGTCAATAAGCTCCAACTGAATTTCAGGAGATGCACTTCGATCGCCCGCTACAAAAGAAATCGGAAAAATCTTAAAATTAATTTCAAATCAGTTGAAGCCCCTAAATGTATCGTCAAGGTTTTCTAACAAAGCCTGCAGCAGCGTACCAAGTTCATCAAACTGATCGCTTAATGTCTCATTTTTAAGAGTTATTTAAGTTGCAAATAGTGCAACATTCGAAAAGTGCGCAAATATCCTTTCTGAAAGTTGCAGTTTTCTTTTAAAACCCAAAACGGTCTCTAAAACAGGACTGATTTTCGCATTTGCAAATATTGGTAAGGTTTGGCTGTAATATGCACTGGTGACAATGAAAATTTGCGTGGGCTATGATCCGAACCCCGACCGTCCGTTTGAAGCGAGCTGTCCCGTGACCGCTTCGACCAACCGAGGCAGCTCCCAGTACCGACCTAAACTTCCACATGTCACAACTTGTGTCTACATCACAAACAGACACAGATACTTTCGAGTACCGTACAGGAAGAGACGTATGATTAAAGTGGGCGCCCAGTAACGCATGTCTGAAGGACATGGCAAAAGTACATCTGAACAACAAAGGCACTGAAATACAGTATTTCACGCCTAATAACTGGGCTTCGACGTTAATCATACGTCTCTTCCTTTACGGGATTACAGCATCCGCGCGAGTATGTGATGTAGACCAGTTGTGTGACATATCGAAGTTTGGGTCGGTGCGGGGAGAGTGCTCGAGTTGCCGAAGCGGTCAAGCCGACCACTAGCGTCCAGCTCGAGTCCGGCCCTTGTATACATTTCCATTGCCACCGATGTATAGTGCAGCCAAAGTTTAGCACATTCACAAATGCAGATATGATTCTCGTATTTCGTACGGCTGTCGACCGTTGCAGTACCCGTTCCTTGTAACGTGTATGTATGTCCGAAGGACATTGCCAAGTACGTTAGAACAACACAGGCACTGCAATATAGCAGGCATCAAAAACATAGTTAATTATTTGATGACCACCCTGCAAAGCTGTAATCACAATATTCAGGAGTATTGTAAGGTCAGTTAGAAATGCAAGACCTAATATCCATTGAGGCTCATCATTTTCGTTATACACTCCTGGAAATTGAAGTAAGAACACCGTGAATTCATTGTCCCAGGAAGGGGAAACTTTATTGACACATTCCTGGGGTCAGATACATCACATGATCACACTGACAGACCCACAGGCACATAGACACAGGCAACAGAGCATGCACAATGTCGGCACTAGTACAGTGTATATCCACCTTTCGCAGCAATGCAGGCTGCTATTCTCCCATGGAGACGATCGTAGAGATGCTGGATGTAGTCCTGTGGAACGGCTTGCCGTGCCATTTCCACCTGGCGCCTCAGTTGGACCAGCGTTCGTGCTGGACGTGCAAACCGCGTGAGACGACGCTTCATCCAGTCCCAAACATGCTCAATGGGGGACAGATCCGGAGATCCTGCTGGCCAGGGTAGTTGACTTACACCTTCTAGAGCACGTTGGGTGGCACGTGATACATGTGGACGTGCATTGTTCTGTTGGAACAGCAAGTTCCCTTGCCGGTCTAGGAATGGTAGAACGATGGGTTCGATGACGGTTCGGATGTACCGTGCACTATTCAGTGTCCCCTCGACGATCACCAGTGGTGTACGGCCAGTGTAGGAGATCGCTCCTCACACCATGATGCCGGGTGTTGGCCCTGTGTGCCTCGGTCGTATGCAGTCCTGATTGTGGCGCTCACCTGCACGGCGCCAAACACGCATACGACCATCATTGGCACCAAGGCAGAAGCGACTCTCATCGCTGATGACGACACGTCTCCATTCGTCCCTCCATTCACGCCTGTCGCGACACCACTGGAGGCGGGCTGCACGATGTTGGGGCGTGAGCGGAAGACGGCCTAACGGTGTGCGGGACCGTATCCCAGCTTCATGGAGACGGTTGCGAATGTTCCTCGCCGATACCCCAGGAGCAACAGTGTCCCTAATTTGCTGGGAAGTGGCGGTGCGGTCTCCTACGGCACTGCGTTGGATCCTACGGTCTTGGCGTGCATCCGTGCGTCGCTGCGGTCCGGTCCCAGGTCGACGGGCACGTGCACCTTCCGCCGACCACTGGCGACAACATCGATGTACTGTGGAGACCTCACGCCCCACGTGTTGAGTAATTCGGCGGTACGTCCACCCGGCCTCCCGCATGCCCACTATACGCCCTCGCTCGAAGTCCGTCAACTGCACATACGGTTCACGTCCACGCTGTCGCAGCATGCTACCAGTGTTAAAGACTGCGATGGAGCTCCGTATGCCACAGCAAACTGGCTGACACTGACGCCGGCGGTGCACAAATGCTGCGCAGCTAGCGCCATTCGACGGCCAACACCGCGGTTCCTGGTGTGTCCGCTGTGCCGTGCGTGTGATCATTGCTACTACAGCCCTCTCGCAGTGTCCGGAGCAAGTATGGTGGGTCTGACACACCGGTGTCAATGTGTTCTTTTTTCCATTTCCAGGAGTGTATGTATCTAAACTCCTCCTCATCCATTTTCTTCTCACTAATTTTGTTCCATCACGAAGGCCAATGAGACTTAGATACCGACAACAGTAACGACACAAAGTAGAATAGCACGTCTTGCCGCACTTGCGTCGTCAACAAACGAGCAATGTTAGCAGAGAGGTGGAGGAAACCTGTGCCAGAGGACAAGTGGTGCGAGCGCGCGTATTGGCCCACCCCTCATCTAGAAGCATGTCTGTGCACTGAGTCGCCAGTGATTTAAAAGGCCCGATCCGCACAATTTTTAGTAGGAAAGCCCACGAACAAAGTTTTTGACTTTGAGTAATACGGCTAAAACAATATAAAATCGATAGATTCCATTAACCTAGACCAAAAAATACTACTTTCCAAAATTTTTCATTATCGTCTGATCTGTCAGCATTTTCAACATTTTAAAAGTTCTTACCGAACCGAATGATGGAAAAAGTCTGATTTTTGTAATTTAGTTGAATGGCAGTTCTAAGCTAGCGTGAACAGGGTATACTTTGACCACGGTGGTTACTTTCTCCACCCATACACCTAAAGCTTTACAGCTCTCTGTTGACTCTGTGTATAATATATATTGTTTGGTAGTAAAGTTCCATAAATATACGCTAAATGGTGCCATTTTGTGTCGATTGCCTTATGCAACAGCTGGCGAACCTGTTGTGACTCATAATTGAATACAAAAAGGTGTTTCACAAGCAGGTTGTGTAGATCCCCCGATACCATTTAATCGCAAAGCGATCGGTGATTTCAGCTACACTGATGAGCGAAAACATTATGACCACCTTTCTATAGCTTGTTTTCCCGTCTTTGGAACAAAATACATCAGTGATTCTGTGTATCAGGAATCCGACAGTTTATTGGTATGTTTGTGGAGTCATGTTGCAGTTGATGTCTTCGCAGAGGTCATGCAATTTGCGCAAATAACGGGCCGATGGTTTGCGTACGCGATGATAACACCCGATTGCGACCCAGACGGATTCCATAGGATTTACGTCAGGTTAATTTGGTCGCCGAGGCATCAACGTGAGTTCACTACAAATCTCCTCAAATCGCTATATCACAGTGCTCGCTCCGAGACACGGACAATTATATTGCTGAAAGATGACATCACCGTCGGGGAAGACAAGCATGAAGGGATGCAGCTGTCAGCGTGTCTTCGATTACTACCACAGGTCCCATGCAAGCGCCGTAGGAGAATGTCTCCAACAGCATAACACTGCTCTACCAGCCTGCGTCCTTGACGCACTGCCCGTTTCGAGCCTCCGTTCACCTCGATGGCGGCGTTTGTGGAGACGACCATCGACCTAGTGTAGCAAAAATATGAAAAGCCGACACGTTTCCATTGATAGATGGTCTAATCCCGATGGTCCCGTGCCCACTGCAGTCGTAACTGTCGAAGCCGTTGGGTCAACACGTGAAGAAATAGAGGTGGTCTGCTGCGGAGCTCCGTGTTCAACAACGTACTATGAACACTGTGCACCGAAATACTTGTGCGTGCAGGAGCATTGCGCTGTTTCGGCGGAGATGCCACAGTCTACCATCTATCCTACTTTACAGAGCAGACAAGCCTTCCAACCCAAACGTCTGTGAAGAGTCGTGGACGTCCAACCATTTAGCGACTAATGCAGTTTCACTGTCCTCTTATGTCTATCTGTAGATGCTCACGAGACTAGCAGGTGAACATTCGACCAGCTTCACCGTTTTCGAGACATTCGTTCACAGGCTCTACGTAATAATAATCTGCCATTTGTCAATGTCTCTTATTTTTACGGATTTCCCCATTTGTAGCCCATGTCTTCGCTAGGGTGATGCCCATCCGCATCTGCTTCCTTACACACTTTACCATGTCAACTGCCCCCAAGTCCACCAGGCGGCATCCAGTGTCGCGGTGGTCAATAGTCATTATGTTTTAGTTTACCAGCGTGTGCCATGCATGTTACTTGATTAATTATCGAAACAGAAGACTGATTGGCTGTTTGTTCACATCTATGTGTCTACCACTATCTTACTATTTCTGTGCATGAGTACTCATTTTCTAGGTTACTTTGACCACTGGTCATTTTTACCCCAGGATTACAGATACACAGTTTATTAGGCGTGTTAATGCCAATGACAGCATGAAACTCAGGAATACAAACATCAGCCATTGATATACAGACTAAGTGTCATATGAAAATGTTAATCTGTCTATAACCGAAAAAATTAATGTCCGTCATATATTGCTCAAGCTGCAAGTTGTTGTGGTTCAGACAGTTATTCAGATACAACATACACTGCCAGAAAAGAAAATTAGTAGACCAATTTAGAGGTTTGAAATTCACCCTGGATTTATTGGTGCAGCAGAGCATATGGAGTACATGAAATGAGTGTAAGTAGCCTGTTTGAATGTTGGCAGCGCTGTAGACTGTGTTAATATCGCTGACAGCACTCTGCGCCCTCGGTAGGAGATTCTGCGGTTGGACGGACTAGCAGTTAGCGAGTGGATAGGGAAGTGTGTGGACATGTTTTTCAAAGTGGAGATTCTGTCTTGGTAGGACACGCAATGTATAGTGAGATGAAATTTCTTATAAGAAAAGATGCAAGGAAAAGTATGATAATGGATGTATGGCTGATGTTTGGATAGTGGAATTATTGACAACTATATAATTTTTTGAACTGGATGTCACATGAATAAGATGAAATTTTGAAAATACATGATTTGCTCTACAACAAAATCTTTCGTTTGCTAACCATATGCCTCCTAATAGTTAGATTCTATAGTAGTTAGAATCTTTTTATTTAGCTGGCCGCTGTTGCTACTTGCTGTAATTGCTGAAGTTCGTCTTACGAAGATTTTCAGTGAGGTATGTGACTTATAAAAAAGAATGGTGGTTTCCACAAACTGGATTCGTGATTTAAATGAGTTTAGACGATTAATAGAGTTGGCGGTAGTTTCATATTTCTTTAATTTCATATTTTTTGGATTTGTATTATTGTTAGGTTTTTTTGCAATTCATGGGCATTTTTCTGTGCTAATTATTGGAATCATGCTGTCGATGTATAGCAGTCAGATTGCGTTGGACTTGTACATTGTGGGTAATAAATGAATAGGTTAAGTGTGAGTTGTCTTTGTCAGGAAAAATTCGGTAGGTCAGTGTATAATAAAAATAATTAAAGGGTTAGTTTCATCATTACATTTACAGATCAATAAAACAATTGGTTCTGAGGTATATGGTATCGACCCATGCTAAAACACCCCACCCACACTGGTGTCTGAGCACAGAAGGGAAAATCAGAGCAATTACTTACCTAAAATTTCATGACATATTTCGAAACCCACAACAGATTCTAAAAAAAAAACGCAAACACACAGCAGATCGGCTGTCTGAAAGATGCTCCTAGAATTCGATGCACTGTCCTACAGACGAGAAAAATGACTGGAATTTTCAGTGAATTTTCCATGTCCAACGACTGCTGCTCTAGAGATGCCCTAAATCGACAATGGCAAGTGGGGGATAGCATCCCACCTGTCTGAACCAGAGGCGGCTGGTCTGCCTGGACTTGTCTCTGAACAGTCGAACAAAGAAGACATCACGTGACTCTCTGACGTCACAGAACTTCCCATAGGTGCCATATTATACCCATGTCTTGTTCAAACCAGTCTGTAGAGACTGCTACACCCTACCCCTCACAAGGGGTGTCTTGTGTCTCTCTGACGTCATGGAAATTCCTGTAACTGGAGCATTATGATTGGTTCTTACTGAATTTACCCATCAAAATGCTACTACTGGTGTGTGAGCATGGTCTTCCACTTTCTACTGATGGACAAATTACTAGAAATTCAGCGGAAACTATTTTTGTACAGATGGAAAAGAAACATTCAGTAGTCATAATGCACTGACAGTTGAACCCTGCAACAGATCATGAAATACAGAAACTATTTCCAAATGCATCTACACAATCACATTGCTCTGGTACTGTTGAGGAATGCTTGAATTTTTCGGATTGAAACCAATCTCCAACTAGGCAACATCGTCACAAACGATAGTACCACCATGTCACATCTCTATATCACCGTAGTAAACACAGTTCATATCCTGCACCATAGAGAATCATGATCTCAGCATCCTGCATGTAGCTACCGACCGCCAGGCGCTCCTATGTATACTGCAAAAATACACAGATCCCAAAAACAGAAGCACATCTGTCGTACATAGTCACACTGCTAGATATCCCCCGCGAGATCAGTCAGTCATCCACCGCAGCCAATGGTCACGAGGCAACTGCGCCTCGCACGTTTTGGCATGATCCATGATTGGGGTGTCCTCTGCTGACAACGGCAACTCTCCGAACTAATGTACAAAGGCTGGGCTCGTTCCTCTGGCACAAAGGCGTCTGTCTGCCAACAGTACTGTTTCTCGCTGGGCCACCTTGAATCCATTGTTTTTGCAATAAGCTGCGACCATCTACAAACTCTGGGATTACAAAAACATTTACTTTCTGAGTTCTGTTGATGAGAAATGCTTCATCAGTCGCGAATTAATTTACCGAACTTGAAACCGATGCTAGCTGCAGTATCCGATTTTACACGTCAAAAAATGATGACATTTGCCACACTTTTATGCTGAAATCATCGAGTGGCATATGAAATTTTTCAGAATTTCGTGTATTTTCAAATGGTCTGTCGGAATATCATATCATTTACGCGACTGTTCTCGATATCAACAACATAGAAGTATGCGGTTACAAAAATACGAGTGAAACAATCACTTTCCTCTGTTTCCTAGATTTCGCATAAAAAGTTTCGTAGACGAGGTAAGATCCTAGTTACTTAATGGCTTCCAGCATGTCCCACGTCAGCGTTTCGGCTCCCTTAAGAAAATTTCCACTCTTTATCTTCATAATTATACTGTGCAGGCGATCGGTAGCATATTGCTATGTGGTTCATATCGAGAAGAGTCGTGTAAATGATATGATATTCGGGCAAACCACGTGAAAATACATGACATTCTGGATATTTTGGTATGTAACTGTATGTTCTCAGCATAAAAGTGTCGCAAATATCATCATTTTTCGACCCAGACTTTGGAAACCAGTTCCGAGGGTAGCCGCTGTTAGCGGAGGGCGAGGTGCGTGTGGGGGGCAGTTGCCTCGTAACTGTTGGCCGCGGTGGGTGACTGACTGACCTCGTGGGGAATATCTAACGGCGTGACTACGTACGACAGATGTGCTTCTGTTTTGGGGATCTGTGTGGCTTTTCGGTATATGTAGGAGCCCATGGCGGTCGATAGCTCCATGCAGGATGCTGGTGTCATGATTTTTTGTGGTGCAGCATATGAATTGTGTATACCACAGCGACATAGAGATATGACATGGTGATACAATCATAAGTGGTGATGTAGCCTGATTGGAGATCGTTTGCAGACCGAAAAATTCAAGCTTTCCTCTACAGTAGCAGAGCAGTGTGACTGATTAAGTGTGTTTGGCATTAGTTTCTGTATTTCATGGAATGTAGATACTTTTGCAGGGTTTAACTGTCTGACCAAAACGACTACTGTATGTTTTTTTCCTGTCTGTCCAAAAATAGTTTTCCGCTGAAATTCTCATAATTTGTCCATCAGTGCTCACACATTAACAGAAACATTTGGGTGGGTAAATTCAGTATGAGCCCATCAAGATGCTCCAGTCACAGGAAGTTCCATGGCGTCAGAGAGCCACAAGACACCCCTCTTTAGGGGGAGAGGTGTAGGAGTCTCTACACACTGAGTTGAATAAGACAGGGGTAGAACAAGGCATATATGGAAAGTTCCGTGACGACAGAGAGTCTCCTTTGTTTGCCTTTCAGAGACATGTACAGGCAGACCAGCTGCCTCTGTTTCAGACAGGAAGTTGTCGCTTTAGGACATCTCCAGACCAGCAGCTGTAGGATATGGAAATTTCACCGAAAATTCCAGCAATATTTCTCGTCTGTAGGACAGCGCTCAAAATTCTAGGAGAATCTTCCAGGCATTTGATCTGCTGTGGGTTTCGAAATATGTCATGAGCTTTTAGATGAATAATTGTTCTGATTTTCCCTTTTGTGCTTAGACGCCAGTTTGGGTTTCCCATTATAGAACTGTGCTTCGAAAAGTGAGGAAAATAAAAAATAAGTGACTTAACATCCCTGACTCCAGCAACAAATATAAACTAAGCCCACTCAGTATTTCAGAATCGTGGTGAAAACCCCTTAAACTGATATATTCATAGAAATTACAGAGTGTTAAAAAACGACACCTGCAGTGATGTTAAGAAATCGGACTACACATAATTCTACTGCGGTTGTCTCAGTTATCATTTAAGACTGAGCTTTTTTTTCGACTGATTCACAAGGGGAGCAGAGATTTCTTTTGTCTTGTAGATGAAGGGAGCATCCTATGTTGAGTGACTACTTGTTTTAAGTCCGCCTTTTACTAGTTTCGAGTGTTATCAGAATTTTTCTCAATCATGTTAACGCCAGTTGTATGATATCTTTAATTTTGAGCCGTATTGCTGTTTTAGGCCCTTGTTGTGTAGCATTATGTATGTAGGTGTTTAATTAGGACCGATTTTTACTTCAGTTTCCCACCAAAAATTCTTAAAGTGCACTAACTTAACTGGAAAAACTGGTAGAAGCCGACCTCGGGGAAAATCAGTTTGGATTCTGTAGAAATGTTGGAACACGTGAGGCAATATTGACCCTACGACTTATCTTAGAAGAAAGATTAAAGAAAAGCAAACCTATGTTTCTAGCATTTGTAGACTTAGAGAAAGCTTTTGACAATGTTGATTGGAATACTCTCTTTCAAATTCTAAAGTGGCAGGGCTAAAATACAGGGAGCGAAAGGCTATTTACAATTTGTACAGAAAGCAGATGGCAGTTATAAGGGTCGAGGGCTATGAAAGGGAAGCAGTGGTTGGGAAGGGAGTGAGACAGGGTTGTAGCCTATCCCCGATGTTATTCAATCTGTATATTGAGCAAGCAATAAAGGAAACAAAAGAAAAGTTCGGAGTAGATATTAAAATCCATGGAGAAGAAATAAAAACTTTGGGGTTCGCTGATGAGTGATGACATTGTAATTCTGTCAGAGATATGATGATTATTAGTGTTTTAGGGCGCACAACAGCGAGGTTATCAGCGCCCGCATGTCAGAGATAGCAAGGGATTTGGCAGAGCAGTTGAACGGAATGGACAGTTTCTTGAAAGGAGAGTATAAGATGAACATCAACAAAAGCAAAACGACGATAATGGAATGCAGTCGAATTAAGTCGGGTGATGCTGAGGGAATTAGATTAGGAAATGAGACACTTAAAGTAGTAAAGGAGTTTTGCTATTTGGGGAGCGAAATAACTGATGATGGTCGAAGTAGAGAGGATATAAAATGTAGACTGGCAATGGCAAGGAAAGCGTTTCTGAAGAAGAAAAATTTGTTAACATCGGGTATAGATTTAAGTGTCAGGAAGTCGTTTCTGAAAGTATTTGTATGGAGTGTAGCCATGTATGGAAGTGAAACATGGACGATAACTAGTATGGACAAGAAGAGAATAGAAGCTTTCGAAATGTGGTGCTACAGAAGAATGCTGAAGATTAGATGGGTAGATCACGTAACTCATGAGGAGGTATTGAATAGAATTGAGGAGAGGAGGAGTTTGTGGCACAACTTGACTAGAAGAAGGGGTTGGTTGGTAGGACATGTTCTGAGACATCGAGGGATCACCAATTTAGTATTGGAGGGCAGCGTGGAGGGTAAAAATCGTAGAGGGAGACCAAGAGATGAATACATTAAGCAGATTCAGAAGGATGTGGGCTGCAGTAGGTACTGGGAGATGAAGAATCTTGCACAGGATAGAGTAGCATGGAGAGCTGCATCAAACCAGTCTCGGGACTGAAGACCACAACACCAACAACAACAACTTAACCTTCACCTCTGACAGCTGGGCAGTACTGACTGTTTCCCGCCATTTCCAGGAGAGTGTGGAGGTGACGCCATAGGAGTGGAGGAAGGGGTATGTGAGTTAGGTTAGTGGAGATACCCCAATTGCCCTGTTTTTCACCAAAACTTCCCGCCATTTCCATAGGCTGGAGGGGGCAGCTACATCATAGAGAACTGGGGATACCCATCCGCCATTTTGAATAAATTATTTGTCCTCATACCCCACTGCCCTACTACTTCTGCACCTGCTCGACCTGTTCACGTAGAATTTTCGTTTGAGAAGTCGCGTAGCACACTTCTCGTCCCATCATATCACACAGGTTCTCGACTGGAGACAAGTCAGGAGATTGCACTGGCCAGGGAAGTTCCTGCAGTTCTTCAAGAGCACATTGACTGTCAAAGGCAGTGTGTGGGTGAGAATTATCCTGTTAGAACAACAGCTTGAGAGAGGACAAGTTACTCTGTCACCTATTTTTTGTATATAGAAAATTATTAAAGACTTTATTACAACCTGACGCACCTTGAGCGAGACTCTAGAAAGTTAACGACCTGAGCAGACGTTGATGGAGCCTGGTACGGCGCTAAAAGCATGAGGTATTTTTATGGTTCTTAGCTCGTAGAAATGGAATTTTGGGAGTTGGGAGCCCATCCCTCAGTAAATCTTGCCGGACAGGCCCACAGCTATACAGGGCATACAGAGCAGCTGCTTGTCAAGACATATCTGCAGCAGAACAATGCTCTCATACCTGCATTGGCGCCAGCCAAAGGCTGGGGTGGGGCCAATGGACTGAAGGGACACATTTACACAGTGGAGTGCTAAACCAGGCATTGTGAGTAGAGCCACGCATAACAAAAATTCACAAATTCTCGTGTTCGCCAATACTGCAAATAGGACTGTGACCCACTTCTATTGGCCGCCTCAGTTGTATAAGAAACTCCAGCACCTGAGAAACGTTTAGAGATAGAATCTTTATTGCACCTCACAGCTAGGACTAACAAGCTCCAAGGCACAGGCGATTTAGATAAGGATCTTTAAGATTGTATCTGTTTCCTTGTTGCCATGGAAAGCGACATGACTTCGGAGAAAAACATCTTCCCCCTCCGAGAGAACTTAAAAAAGCCAGTAATTGGTGGTTTCTTCTTTTTCCAGAGACGCAGGTTTCTTAAGTCTTGCCCTGGTTCAACAGGACTTTGTGATGTCATGTGGGAGGGGAGATCTAGTGCCTCTAGAGCCCTATGATTGGCTCAAGACGGCGAGAAGGCGGTGTCGTTCGTGCACCTTGCGGGGAAAACGGATTTTTTTCTTCTGAAGAGGTGCGAGGCACTCGGGTGCTGGACTTTGGGCTTGTAAGAAGACTTCTGGTCGATGCTCTGGCATGTGTGGTTGTTGCTTGGGACCTGTCCTGAGACTGACTTCACTCGTGAGTAGTTTAGACTGGGGAGCCTGTGGTGAAGTTCTTACTGTACCGACAGTGTGACTTCAAACGTCTCGGACTACTTTTTTGCCTAGGGCACACTTATTCGTTTTTGGTTTACCAGTCTTGACGTTTGGTATCCTTGTGCGCTCTGTCGTACAAATGGGCCAAATTGGTCCTTGGTACGACCGGCGAACGGGTGTGTCACACACTGAAATATACCATTATTTCAGGGCTCTGGTAGAGAGTAAATTGCGATCCGTCTGCCTCATCGCTAGACCGTGAAATTTTTTCATTTCTTTCATGGCCGCGATCGATTCACAGGTACCACCTTACGCCTCGCCTCCGTCCCACACATCTCGCCAGCTGCAAGTTACATCACTGCACAAAGCAAGCCGGCCGTTTTGACCGAGCAGTTCTAGGCGGTACAGTCTGGAACCGCACGACCGCTACGGTCGCAGTTTCTAATCCTGCTTCGGGCATGGACATGTGTGATGTCCTTCGGTTAGAAACGTCTGTAGATTATCAATCAAAGTCTGCTCAGCGTCAGATCAGTTCAGATTGCGTTATCCCCATTTTTAGGGCCAGAGTACTTGATTCACTTCTGCCACCCAGGGTCCTTGTCCAGTGTGGTTTTAAACCAACTGTTGGTTGTTTACGGTATACAATAAAACTTGTTTAGCATAATTTCTGTCTGTCTTTGTCTTGGGAAAATAAATGTTGTTAGTAAACTAAATTTTGCATACATTCTCAATGATTTTTATATAGTCCAAACAGCGTCACCTTTCAAGCTCATCTCTCAAGAACATCAAAAGAACGAATCTAACAATATTCTGCACGTACTAAGCGTTGGTTAGAGTCCCTTCAAGAAACACCAAAGGTGAACTAATGTTGTAGCTATTGCACCCCAGAACTTAAGCGTGGAGTGGGGCTAGTGCGTTTTGAACGAGTGCGCTCTATGAGATAATGCTCACCACGTCTATGTTGTACGCGCAGACGACCATCACTTGCGTTCAGGCAGAATCTGCTTTCATTGCAGAAAGCCACGGGGCGCCATTCCATCTTCATCTAAGCCATCCTCTGACGGTACCAGTCGAGCTGTGCAAGTCGATACTGGGACGTGAGTGGAAGAGAGGCTAAAGTTGTTCGTGGTCGTAGTCCGACTGCTAATAACCAGTTTGCCACGTTGTGTGTTGTCACATCTGGTCTCACCAGTCCTCTTATCCTTGCTGTAGTAGCTGTACAGTCTGCCTCTCCTGCCCTCACAACACGGACGATCATGGCACTGTCTGTGCTGCGTGGAAGCGTAGAATCTCGTCTATGGGTTGTGAGAATGTTCATGTGAGCACGGATACCATCATCATTGCACAACTGACGTGGCACGTCCAACTTGTGTGGCAATTGGCCGAAAGGATTCCTTTCAAACTCACTCAGTTGTCTGTAGGAGGCATGAGTGCATCTCTGTGGCATCTCTGTCTTGCTTGCTTCACACGTTTGCACCACATTGAGCCTTCTGTTTGAGCATTCCCTGTTAAAGGGTAGACACAGATGGCGCTCTGGTAGCTATGCCATTACGCTATCTGTTAGTGGGCGCCGTGGAGACCATTATTAGTACATGTATTATCCTCCAAAGGACATATGCCATCATGGGATCAAAATCGACGTCGCGTTCCCAGGTGTATTAATTTTTATTCCAGGCAGTGCATAATGTCAAATATCTCCGGAAACAAGGAATGAAATTTGTTCCGTCACAAAAGCCACATAAAGTCTCGATAAAGAAAGAACAAACAACCATAAAACTCTGTAACTGAAAAATTAACAGTGTCCTCCATATAGCTCAAATATATTATTTAGGGCTTCAATATCTAGAATTCGTAATATTTACAAACGCTGCACAAGACGTAACCCCATGTCTCACAAAAATAAAAACAGTAGGAAATGCTGAAAACTGTTTATCGCGGTCTCTAGTGCGTGTCGCTTCATACGATTCTAAAATGTTACAATATCACAACACCGACCTAAGCATATTAGCCTCCAGGCACAATTCTCTTCGCTATTCTCCAGTCACGAGAATGCTTTACTAATGAGAATGAGTGCCTTGCAGTTATTCGGGTAATTTAAGTTCTGATGGTATTCATGTGGCAGACTATTTACTATTGAGGCTGACCACCATTTCTTATGCTTGCTTACTAGCGCGACTTGTATATCAAGACGACTAGAAAGTTTGGCGCTCAATATGGCGTCACAGTAGTGTACAAAAATGGGAGCAAACAAAAAGACATACCGAGCGAGGTGGCGCAGTTGTCAGCACACTGGACTCTCATTCGGCAGGAGGACAGTTAAACCCGCGTCCGACCGTCCTGATTTAGTTTATTCCGATATTTCCCTAAATCACTTAAGAGAAACGCCGGGAAGGTTCCTTTGAAAGGGCAATTCCGATTTCCTTACCCATCCTTCCCTAATCCGATGGGACCGATGACCTCGCTGTCTGGTCCCCTCCCACAAACCAAACAACCAAATAGGCGCCGACTGTGTTTTGTGGAATTAAATGAACGAACATTACCACCCTGGCTGAAGAAAGGGGAAGTCCAAAATTATTGAAATCCGTAGAGACATTGACAAGGAAGAAACCGTCAAACGGTAATTAAGGTTAACTGATGAAACATTGAACAAATGAAAGTACGATACTGGGGGATTTAAACGCATAACCCCTCATACAGCTGACACAAAAAATGGGAAGGAAATTTGTTACCTATTATCAAACGTTACATAGAACAAGCAATACCGAAACATTATCTCAGCGATTCCTACATTGGATCAAATTAAATTTGCGAAAAGGTTTGATGAAATTACAAATAGAAATCACTGGCCGCTCTCTGTAAATTTGCCGGACATTATATTCTAACGCAGAGAGTTTTTGGAGACGCATAACTCATGTGGAGAAGCCTCATCAGCCGTCCACTCCAGTCCCATACAAATAATGAGAGTTTAATTACATATTAATTATTTTCCAATTACAGATTCATACTGCATATGTAATCACGGTTTCAGTTATTGTAATCCCGGGCTTGCTCGATTAAAAATTAAAAAGTCATTTAAATTAAATGGTCAACTGAGTCATTAATAACAATTTTACCCAGCCAACGGAAACTATGATGGGTTACCTAAGTAAAGAACCATCGAATGATGAGAGCGGACCATCATTCATGTCCACTGATCAATTAATTTTAAATAACCATAAGATGGCGAAATTCAGTAAGTTCACGGTCGTTACGATCAAACTCGGGATGCAGAGACGCCGTTGTGTAGGGACACTAGTTCGCCCCACAATCGTTGACCTGTCACCACAAAAGGGTACCCATCTTAAACGCAATGTGATCGAGCCACCCTGTCGGCCAGAAGCAACAGGAGTCGTTTCCTCTTCCACCCCCAGTAAAATTAATTATAGACGACGAGGCGAGGTGACGCACTGCTGGACGGCGTCCAAGGTTACAAAACGCTTTCCGAGCCTCATTCGCATGCAGATCATAGAAGGTATCACTTCGTTAATGGCAGTAGTGCGGGATTTGCCGCCATTTGATTGTGCAAGTGCTAGTTTCCATTACTTTCGAAGCAGCCTTTTGTGGAGTCCGTCAATTTTAATCAGGATACTTGGTGATAGAATGCCCTTGTCCACTGCAATCGTTTTTATTATGTGATTATGCCGCTTGCACCGCAAGCAGTTGGTTCTACGACTTCATTAATTCTGATATGGTAAGCATTTTTCGCGCTGCCCCTGTCTTTGCGAATGTATCCGTAACTCCTAATGGTTAACATCTTCTCATTATTTACCTCCAATAGTTAATTTCAGTTCTGTAAATAGCAATCTCCAGGAGCAGCAGAACGAGTTTTCATTCTTTCTTATGGTTTTTCCAAGTATTTTTCTTGCCCTTCAGCAAGAAAACCGCCTGTTGAGTAATTCAGTATAGTGGCTGATTTCTTTCCAACTATGTAATAGATTAATTCGCTTTTTTTCAGCTTTAGATAAACAAAAGGCTATTTGTTACTGGCATGTAGTTTTTTACGTGTTCCCTTCAATCTCTGCGTTATTAATTCCGTCAGCTGAGACACTTGAATTAAGTGAAGAGGTCTGATGGCTCTTTGGTCATCGAGCAGAGGCTTGGCATGTGACAATTCTTTTATCTCCTAACAGGGAAACGGTGGCAGACAATAAAGCTGATTCTTTCATTCATTCCATACCTACGGCACCTACAGACTTGGCAGACATGACAGCGTAAAACGAGGTTTCACTTAATGCCAGTTCTTCGAGGCAGTCATGCTCGCATGTTATTCAGTATAGGAGAGATACGGTTCACCCCAAGTCATTGTTAGCTGAACTTGGTCGAGCCCTTTGCGGTGACAAAAGAGTAACCTCTTTTACAGCTAGCCCACATTCAGTAGGTTGGTACCGGATTCCCGTCTCCCTCTCTTTAGACTGGGAGACTCCTTTTTAGTTGTTGCTTTCTGCAACAGCGTCGTCATAAGGGATATATTGCGAAGCAGATTGGGTGCATGTTACCCAAAGAAGATCAGATGCATTTCGAAGAAAATGTGTCTGTGTTAAACAATTCGTTAACACCTCACAAATATAGGTGTCTCAGGCATGTATCACTAGTAATTCCGGCTTGACCCACAAGGAGCACTTGATGTCTCGGAATTCTGTCACCCTAATGTAAGTTTGTCTTGAGGCCTGTAGTACAAGGCGCTGTTGCCGTACTGCAGTAGGAGAAGTGCTGTCAACAAATGAAGATTCTTCGGAAATGAATATAATTACAGTACTTTCTGTTAACATATCTCATCCTTCTGACTATGAAGTTCCCTCCCTAAAGCTGCAGTGTTTGAGTACATGAATGCCGTGCTGTATAAGACAGAGAGAGAGCAATAATAATATTCGAAGTGCCCTGTCTGAATAATGAAATAAATGAGACAGGCACCTCTTCGGAAAACTTAAAGGAAGTCGCAGAAAGTTCTGTGCGAGAATTCGTCTTCTGGATAGTGCTAACTTATCCTGTATGACCTTGACTCCTCGGTATGTTTCAGTAGGAATGGAAGCAACGAAACTTGATACTTAAAACGCGACATTGTGCACAATATTCGTTAAATAGAAAAAAGAGGATAACTTGATGAAAGGAGAGACGATGTGAGAAGCATCTCTGCTATCCATGTTGCCCACATCGTCAGTTTTCACGTTTCTGTTTATTTGGTAGAAATTCGAGTTACTTATTTTCTTTAGTGCGTCCCGAACGTCGTATCAAATGCAGCCATACGTTACTGCTGACACGATCCACTTCGTAAAAGTGCTTTTCGAGGTGGAAAATTCAATTCTATTTGTTGATATCATTTGGTGCGTAGCGAACAAGATTACTGTGTGCGCGTTCGAGCTCAAACAAGTAGCGAAACTCGTATGGACAGCGACTGAAATGAAAGTACTTTACAAAGGTCTGTATTTCTATTGTAACGTCCCTCTCCATTCAGAAAGCGCCGCTGATATGGAACATCAGGACACAAACAATTAGAGACCTTGAGGCAAGCTGAAGTACGCAGTTGAGGCGAAATAATATGACGGAGAGCATTTTGTGGTCGGACCTAACTTTGCTAGCTGCAACAAAAGAATAAAAATTTATCGGTCAGAAACCGGTGGTGAATATAGAACACATTGTCTGTTTCACTTGCTGAGCACAAATGTTCAAAACAGAAATCCTGAATTCTGCAGCCGTTGTAATTTCGTTCGGCTTTTGTTTTCATCTTCGTATTAATCTAAAATTCAGTACGACAACAGAAAATGTTCCATCCCTTTCAAATTGCGATCTGTAAAACAACCAGCACGGATTCAGTGACCGGCAGAGTTTTATCTGGTAAGGTTGACAATTTTTTATTTGATACGCCGGATGGATACTAAGTTACATTTTAGTTTCGAAGGGGTGTTATAAAACTACATGAAGATCCGTGAAATAAAATTTCTGGTAATGGCGTTGTCAAAGTTTCTTTTTTGGCATAGGACCCTAAGCATGTTTCCAGTCTAGTTTTAGTGCGCATCAGCCATTCTGTGCACATACTCTATTCCGAATAGGAGATACCGCCACGCTTGGGCGATGGTACATTCTTCACAGATGATTCAAAACTTCACGATCACTGAATGCAGGATTTCACGGCCGGTATTTGCGTTATTACCGATATTTGTTTTATGGCCATTAGGCCGTGGATCAAGGCATATTTCACCACCTAACGTTTCTCCTTCCAGCGCTGGAGACATCATCAGAGGCTTTAACGACTCTGAAAGTAGTTACAGTCTCAAACGAGCTCAGCCATCCGATCTTTTTGAGAGTGTAACTACGTCCTGAGTCTAGAGTCTCTGGAGATGTCTCCATCATTGGAAAACGAAACGTTAGGCAGAGAATTATACCTTGGACCACAGCCTCACTTCCATAAATCAATATCTGAAGTTATGATCACTGCCTACCGATAGACTAGATGCCATCTAACTGCGCTGCGAGCACGTGACGGTGTAAGAAAAGTACATAAGCGGAGGAGAGAGGAAAGGGACAAAAAGTATGAAACTGACTATCACAAGAGACTCCGATAATGAGCAGATCGTTATGGTGCGGCGTATGCGAATGAACATCTCAGAAACAGTGAAGTTGCTCGGCTGTTCGAGAGTTACTGTCGTAGCGTCTGAGCAAAGTAGTTGAATTACCGTGAAATCAAGAGTGGGCGACAAGGTGTAGGATGTCCACGTCTCATCACAAGACGTAGTGGCCGGAGGCTTGCCCGCTCTATCAAGCAGGATAGCCTGCGATCTGTAGAGACCTGACGCCAAAGAAAAGTGCTGCTGTTGGTACCACTGTTCCTGACCACATTTTTGAACATCAGGCTCTGCAGGCGACGCCCCCTAGATGTTCCCAAGCCCGACCCATCTTCATAGACAATTAACACTGCGGTTGGAAGGGAATCATCGTTACTGGATCGAAGATCGATGGGAACGTGTCGCCTCGTCGGATGAATTACGTTTCATGCAAAACTAAGTCGATGCGGTCATATCCCCATGCCTGATATCTTCCCCTACGGCTATGGCATTTTCCAACTGCATAACTGCCTGGGTCACAAGGCCAGAATCGTGTACAGTGGTTTGGGGAAGACCATTAGTGAACTCACGTAGATGTTTTGGCGATCATATTCGCCTGATCTAAACGCGACTGAATACATTTGGGGCATTTCGGGCGCCAACTCCGGCCCACAATACATGGGAATTGCGAGACTTGTGCATAGCATCTGGTGTCACATACCTTCCAAAACCTAAGATGGTCTTGTGGGATCGATGGATTGTATTGCGACCCAACGGTGGAAAAACACATCATTCATCAGGTGGTAATAATGATTTAGTTCATAAGTACATGTGTGTCACAAAGTTGTAATGGATGACATTTGAGCTGTCATGTTTTCTAGCCTCTGACTATAATATTCGAAGTGTGCCCTAATTTTATATGGAAAGCGGAATGTTTCTAAAAGACTACTGGCCAAAATTCGAATATAGATACTATTTAATAAAGACCGATAGACATATATCCTATCAACTGGACTCGCAGATGAGGAAGACAGTTAGGAGTATGTGACAGATGATGTAAGTTTGTTTGCAGTCAAATGTCTGCAAGGTGGAACTTGGCAATTAAAATTTGTAGTTCAGTGTAAAACTTGATTTTCGATGTCCGATCATCCTGATCGAAAACACAGTTGAACTCACTGGCTAAAATTATTGGTTTCTATAAATCATTGACTAACTCTGCTACTACAACTGTATGTTGATAATGTCACATTAATTAATCCTCACAGAACCTTGTACGTCAAAACAAATTATTGTTAGAATTTCTTTTTTAATTTCCAGTTGCATTCAGTCTATGGAAGCACGATAAATTGATCACAGGAAGTATTGTAACTTTCCTGCGTTTGATCTCGTGAACTGGAGCTTGAGCAAACTGAACTGCTATTCTTTATAATTCGTATATCTGTGCTGCAATGGTGAACAATGCAAGCGGTGCAGCTGCGGAAACGCCGTCTAATAAATGAGTCACCAAAACTGAAATAGTATAAGTATTTTAATCAACTTCAACCGAATTAATTAGAAAGTCACAGCCGTAAATTAAATAAGCTGCCCTGTGAAACTCTATTGTTTGGTACAGTGAGCAGTGCTACAGCGTGTGACATCATAGTATGAGATTAGTAATTCCCGCACACGAGATAACAGAATAACAATGCTACATAAATTACCACAAAAATTTTGAAATACTAAATAATCACTCTGTTGTTACTAAAGTACCCTATAATTCACGACACAATCTGACTAAGCAAATCCCAAACACTGAATACTGCACTTGCAAAGGTAATACTATACTGTGAAATAAAACTGTTCTTATCAGAAATTAAATCTGAACTGAACTTTGCTTAAGTGAACCTGATAATGAGTTCTGAAAAGCGACATCAACAGTAAATGATTTCACTGCGTTCTAACTACAAGGCAAAACTGTCGCCAACAGTTGATCTTGGCTTACCTGTGGCAAAGGAATCTTGATACTGCTCGAAGTGATGCATATAAAACATGCAGTGCAGCAGCAAGTAGGCTAAATAGAAAACAAAAAGCCTTTCGCATTTCAATGCAGGGACATGCTAATATTCTAAATAGATCGTGTTTCAATGTTACTGTTATCAGCAGAGTGCAATGCAGTGACACGCAGTCAGAAAATATGTAATTCATTTGTGAAGAGGCGGTGGCGGAATTTTAACTCATTAAATCATTGAAAGTAATTTGTTCTTTAAAAACTGTATTACGAAAGCTGATATAGTCATTCCTCAACAATCACAATGATCTTTACAAAAGACTTTTTTAGCACAAATATTACTGCACCATGAGTTTAATTATAAATTGGTAAAGGAGAGGTAAAACTGCGACTCCTGAGCACAAGCCATGTTAGCTAATAAATTTATTTAATTATGTCTGAACAACGAATCTAACTAACCCACACTCACAAAGAAAAAATTACTAAAACTTTCCTTTTTCAAACACATCACAATTACACGCAGCAGAGCAATGCCACAACACTTTACCATTAAAAAAAATCTTCATTTGTTCAATTAATCTTTAGAAAAAAGCCGTAATTTACAGTTTATCCTTCTATGTATGTTTATCTCTGAACTCTGCAAGCCATTTCCATCCGGTCAGTAGCACATTCAACATCTGACTCTCTCACTAGTTTAGGTTAGAATACTTGCTGCAATGACAATGCAACTAGCAACCAAAGGTCACACTACTTGCACACATAACTTAACATACTGCCTATTGAAAACTACTGTTTGAAAAATGTTTAGCATAAAAATATATGATAAATTCAAAACTATAAGGCTCACGTCAGTTTCCTTCAATATCAAAAGAGAAACTAGAAACCTACAAGACAAAAAAAGGGAAATCTCATATGTCTGAATATTCGTTAGATGTCTGAAATGGACTAATTGAAGATTTATTTTATTTGTTGCAACACTCAGTTTTCATTTAGTTTGCATATTTCAAGCGTTAAATAAATATTACAACATCTACCACCAACCATTCATGTTTTGTTAGCATACTGTTTCGTTTCCTAAACAAACTCCAAAACTGTAGTGAGTAGGTTAACGAACATGTTTTACATTTGATACATTGAGGACAGAGCTCATGTTGTTAAGTAAGTAATTAGATACCAGTACTACAATGGAAACCGACTGAATACATACCATACTTAAGGCGATGAAATCAGATGGTTTTATCCTTGATGTACATATAAAAATATCAATCGGCTCAAGGAAAAAAAATAACATACCATCGTTATAAGAGTTATACTTCACCATAAATCTTCAAACAAGAAGAGATTTCTGATGTCTAGCTGCTTTGAAATATTGCATGGTTGTTTGAATAGCAAATAATCCCCATTCTATTAAGGGTTTCGGAACTAGTATACAGGGATTTTTTCCATGTTGTAGATCTTCCTCATTGCATGTGTTCTATCTGCTGCCTCAGCCTTCTGACCCATTTTGCAGACATCCAGATTAATGGCACAATTTTTCAGACTGCCACGGGATCGTAACTTTAGAACCGAATTAAAGTTTCCGAGAGTCTGATGAAGCATACGTTTTGAGAAATATATAGAGATGTGTTTGATCCTCTCATATTCCATCCCTAGTTGTCTTAAACCATATACCTGAACACAAAATAAGAAAACAGGGCTCCTTGAGAAGAGTACTGCAACTACATTCCTCCATTTCCAGAAGCGAAAAGAGTGATAAAACTTTTTCTTTAGTCACAATATAATTTATATTACTTAATACAACAACATAGAAATGTATGGTCGCCAAGGAGTAAAAATATATGGCAACCAGTGAGGTTTAAACCCACAAGTAAGAGTAACATATATATGGGGTTTCTGGTGCAAAGGGCATTTTTCTAAAATTCGTAATTTAAAAACAAGATTTTAGTTTTGTTTTAAAAATTTCTCAATATGCAACTAACACTTTAGTTTTGTTGTTTCACTCATTTAAAAATTTATATATCCATTAACTAAATTTTCATTTAATTGAAAAATAAGTTTATTCAATAAAAATATAACTAAATTAAAAAAAATTTCTAAAATTTATGCAAATTCAATAATGTGACTCAAACGATCTTTATTTGGTCTTTTACTTCGATAAATAATTTTAATCCAAGAATGTTTTCTGATTTACCATCATTTTCTAACTAGATTTTAGTGTAATGATCTTATAGAGTAATTTTATATTTGGTATCAACAAGTAATAAAACTTTTTTCCATATTTAGTTACCAAACTTTCAGCCTTTGAAATATTGTAAAGTTTAGTTTTTTTCACCTCTGATAATTTAGTGAATACTTCTGCATAGTCATCAGCAGAGCCACACATGTTCATTTTGTTTTGCTTTTATTAATTCTGAATAAAATTCAGGTTTAAAAATTTCATTGAAATTTAAAAAATTAAATTTTTGATAATACAAGTTCTCAAAAATTAAAATCTTTTAGAAAAACATTTTAATTTTTCAAAACCTAAATTTTCTAATTTTTTATTCATTTATACAGTTAAAAGTTTCAGTTATAATTCTATGTTGTGAATCATAAGTTACATTAAGTTTACCATACATAATAAAATATACAATTGTATCATTAGGTATATTTTTATTAAATTGCACATAATTTCATTGTTGTTTTCTCAGTAGTTGAAACATTAATTCTTCTAGTCTTATTTATCACTAAGTAGGATAACTTTGAATAGACATACTGTATAGCGACTTGGGCTGTGTTGAGGACTACATAGACCTCGTTTAGCCATGGGGTTGCTGTTATGTCAAAGGGCATCTTGAAAATTTTTGTAGTCCATGTGAACCATGCCACAGATTATTGTGTGTGTTTCGTGATGGATGTAGTCTTGGGGAAGACCTCCGCTGAATGATTGTATTTGGGCAGGATGCTTTTGTTGACATAATGTGTCCTCTGGAAGTGGTCTAAGTTTCGCATATGCTGCTCTTTTCTGATCGTTTGCGCATTTCCGTTACAACAGGGAGATACCATATACTGAGGCGGCGCCAAGACGGTCCTGAAAACACTATTGCTGAAAAATCCTGATGTATACTTTGACCTACTGTTGTTGCTGAAGTCTTCAGTCTCATTACTGACTGTCCACGCTAGTCTGTCATGTGCAAGTTTGTTCATTTCTGCATAACTGCAGAAACCTATAAAACTTGAACCTGAATACCATATTCAATCTCTGATACCCCTCTATAATTCCCCCCCCCCCCCCACACACACACACACTTCCCTTTATTACCAAATTTACGATTCCTTGATGCCTCAGGATGTGTCCTCCCAATCGTTTCCGTCTTGTGTGTCAGGTTGTGCCATAAATTTATTTATTCCCTATTTCGATTCACCATTATTTCTCTTCCTGATGAAATGTTCAGCGTCCACTTTTCACTTCCTTACAGGATTACAGTCCACACTAATTACAGTCAGAAAGTGCTCCCTGATACACACATTTATATAAGATTTTAGCAGATTCCTCTTTGCCAGATATTCTTACCTTTTTATTGCCAGTCTACGTTTTATATCTCTTATACTTCAGCCATCTTTATTTATTTTGTCGCCGAAATAGCAGAAGTCATCTACTACTTTTAATTTATTATTTCCTGATTCCTTACGTGTCACCTGATGTAATTCGACCACATTTCATTACCCTTGTTTTACTTTTGTTGATATTCGTCTTAAAATCTCATTTGAATAGAGTACTGATTTTGTTCAGCAGCTCTTACAAGTCCTTTACCGTCTCTGATAGAATCACAACGTCATCAGTAAACCTTAAATTTTAAGGGGTGTAGGACGTGAAACGGGCCGACTTGGAGCAGGAGAGGCACCACAGGACATTTTAATTTACACTGTCTATACTTTTACAAACAAATTCATAAAACTTTGTTAACATGACCAGGATGGATTCAGAATTCACACTCATAGCAGGGTAAGTTCAAAAACATAAGAAAACAAATTTTTTTTACATGTGAAATTTCATCATTTTTTCATTTGGTATTAGCTGTATTTGTTGCTGTAGGTACACTTTTCTTCATAAGTAAGAGATATTCTTCGATGAATTTTGCACAGCATACAAACCATACTTACAGGTGTATGAAACTCTAGAATTTCCCAAATCTGTTAAAAACTGTCTTTAAAATTGAGATAATTAACTATAAAATTCGAGTTTTCTCTAAACACGAAGTTTAAAACGTAACAGCCCATTCATTTTTCCATTGGTTAAATAAATTCTAGAGTTTCATACACCTGTAAGTATGGTTTGTAAGCTGTGCAAAATTCATCGAAGAATTTCTCTTACTTATGAAGAAAAGTATACCTATAGCAACAAATCATGAAATTTCACATTTAAAAAATATTATTTTTTCGTGTTTTTGAACTTCCACAGCTATGATTGTGAATCCTGAATCCTTCCTAGTCGTGTTGACAAAATTTTATGAATTTATTTGTAAAAGTATAGACAGTGCAAATTAAAATGTCCTGTGGTGCCTCTCCTTCTTGAAGTCGGCCCGTTTGACGTCCTACCCCCTGAACTTCTTCTGCCTTAACTTTAACTTACTTTCAAAATTTATTCTTGGTTTCTTACACAGCTTCTTCCGCATTACTACATGGAATGCACTGTTTTCCGCGTCCCTCTCACACCCTTTATATGCCCTCCACTGCTAATGCTGCCATCTGCCGTCTGCGAATGGTTATTGCACGTTGACGTCGATCACAGGTGGTGATTACATTACCGTGATTAATCTCTGTATATGACCAGGAAATACGATTCAGTAAGTGACCATTGGAGAAATTAATTTACGAAACTTTTGCTGAATCACGTAATTATTCAAAAACGACAAAACATTCCCGCACAGTTCTAAGCAGTATTACGTTTACAAAATTGTTCTTGCCCTTTTTTGTTGAAGGTGTTGTAGTGCCGTCGCAGAATTTTGTTCAATGGTAATTTGTTAAGCTCTTCACGTCTCAAATATTATGGAATAACTTGTAGCGAAGCACGTCCCGAGCATGAACCATTGTTCTTGAGGAAGCCATGTCTCAAAATTACGTCTTAAAATATGACCGAAAATTCTTGTATTGTTTGACCGATAATACTTAGAGACGACTTTGCAGTATACATACAACAACTAAACCAAATTATACTTTCTGGAACATAGTATTTGTACGATTAATTTATGGGGAGTGAGAATGGGAAACAATTATTTTTTCCCATTTTTTGATTTGTATCTCGTTAAATTTGCAATTCTGGGAATAAAATTATATATATATAAATTATATTATATAAATTATATTAATTTGCAGTTCTGCGAATAAAATTATATATATATATATATATATATATATATATATATATATATATATATTGCAAATTTAATGAGATACAAATCAAAAAATGTGAAAAAATAATTATTTTCCATTCTCACTCCCCATAAATTAATCGTACAAATACTATATATATATTCTACACTGACGAAAATGCTAAAATTTTTATGTGCATTACTTTCAGATCTAATAAAATCGGTAATTTCTTATATAGAAGGCTGTGGACTGCTGTTTTATAAAGGTTAACAATGTTGGTCGTGTCCAGAGGAGGATGGGCACCAGGTTGAGGAAGCTGAAACAAAGTTTGAGAGAAAAGAAACTTTCCAATGGTAAAACAATAAGAGGCAGGCTGACAAGCAAAATGATTGATGAACTATAGCAGTTTTATTGGATGGCCATTAGAAATAATATTGAGGATTTGTTGAAAATGAAGCAAGCAGTATGGGCTACCTTCTTCCACAGACTGTCAACTGATGAAAAACCAGTACACCACTATTGCCCTCCTGGACCTGATTCATGCTGCAATTACCGAAATGCCCAGTACTCAACCAATTCATACAGCCATAAACATTTATTTATTTTGAGACATGGCTTCCTCAAGAACAATGGTTCATGCTCGTGACTTGATTCGCTACAAGTTATTCCATCCCAGCAGCAGTCATGGATATCATAAAACCTATTTACAGAGACTTGGCAAATCCTGAATTACTGAAGAAGTGTCTGCATGGTCAGACTCAAAATGAGTCGCTCAATAACCTTATATGGTTACCAAAAAATGTTTTTGTTGGTATGAAGACACTAAAGTGGGGGTCAGTAATGCTGTTATTATTTTTAATGATGGCAGGATTGGTAGTATGAAAGTGCTACAGCATATGGGAATTAATCCAGGAGCAAACTGCATTAGAGAACTTGAACCGATGGACACGGTTCGCATTGATAAAGCAGAGTATGATCCACAGTTGACCACTAAAGAGTCCAGAAAGAAGAAAAAACTTGGGAAAAGCACAAGAAGATGATATACAGTATGGTGCAGGGTGCTTCTGCGTGACTAAATATAAAAAATCGAGCATATAATAAGTGAATTACAGTCTTTTGAAACTTTAGAAGCCGTTCCTGAAAATTTAGAATTTCTGTTGCATTTTGCCCTAAATATCAGAAACCACTTTGACTAGAGTATTCAAATTTTCAGAGGGTAATAACATACATACCCTGAGCCTACTGAACTAAAATAATTACATAATGTTATGTATAATTAAAATTATTTGGGATAACGTACAAAAAAGAACACACAATTTTAACTATGTAATAAAAAAATTGTATTTCCGAAAACAGTGGTTGAAATGCAATTATTGCAGTTCAGTAGACTCAGAACATACAGCTTAATGTCCTGTAAAAGTTTCATGTCAATGGTTAGAGTCATGTCAATGGTTAGAGTGGTTCCTGAAATACAGGGCTGCCAAGTCACTAAATTTAACATTGTCGGCATAGGGCGTTCCAACTCCTCTTCAGGAAGCCTCCCCCCCTCCTCCGCTCACACTGAATACCTGTCTTCTACTACCACCTTGTCTACTCTGCTCGCCACACGGCACGCTCTCCAGTGTCATCCAAACAGTCGGATGTAAAACCCATAGCGGATTCCCGCCTTGCATACGTTTTATTCCAACACGTTAACACATAATTATTTACCGGAAGAATATTTCAGTTATATTTGATACACTGAACATCCTTGGTATTCATATAATAGGTACTAACCAATAGTTATTTATGCACCTTAATTTATATGGTATTATAGATTTGATACTACTCTGTACAGTCGATATTTATAGATCGACATTCGTGTCCTCAGTTACGGTTCATAATGGAAGCAAGACTAAAGAGAAGTCAAGACACATTCACGGGATTTGTCGGCCTGGAAGAAGCATTCGACAATGCAAAACGGTGCAAGATGTTTGAAATTCTGAGAATAATAAGGGTAAGCTGTAGACGGGTAACATACAGTATGTACAAGCTCCAAGAGGGAATAATAAGAGTGGAAGATCAAGAACGAAGTGCTCAGATTAAAAACGGTGCAAATCAGGGACATTGTCTTTCGCCTCTACTATACAATCCGTACATCGAAGAAGCAAAGGTGCAAATAAAAGAAAGGTTCCAGAGTGGGATTAAAATTCGGGGTGAAAGGACGTCAATTATAAGATTCGCTGATGATATTGCCGTCGTGAGTGGCAGTGAGGAAGAATTACAGGCTATATTGAATGGAAAGAACAGTCTAATGGGTACAGAATATGGACTGAGAGTAAATTGAAAAAAGACGAAAATAATGAGAAACAGCAGAAATAAAAACAGTGAGAAAATTAATATCAGAATTGGCAATCACGAAATAGACAAAGCTAAGGAATTCTGCTACATAGGCAGCAAAATAATCCATGATGTATGGAGCAACGAGGACATAAAAAGCCGATTAGCATTGGAAAAAAGGGCATTCATGTCTAAGAGACTTTAATCTGAGGAAGAAATTCCTGAGAATGTACGCTTAGAGCACTGCATTGCGTGGTAGTGAAGCATGGACCGTGAGAAAATCAGAACAGAACAGAATTGAAGAATTTGAAATGTGGTTCTACAGAAGAATGTTGACAATTAGTGGACTGATAAGGCGAGGAATGAAGAGGTTCTTCGTAAAATCAGCGAGGAAAGGAATATACGGAAAACACTGACAACAAGAAGGGACAGGATAATAAGACACCTATTAAGACATCGAGGATTAACATCTGTGGTACTATAGGGAGCTTTAGAGGGTAAAAACTGTAGAGGAAGACAGAGACTGGAATTAATCCAGCAAATAATTGTGGATGTAGGTTGCAATCGTTACTCTGAAATGAAAAAGTTGGTGCAGGAGAGGGATTCGTGGCGGGTCGCACCAAACCGGTCAGAAGACTGATAACTCAGAAAAAATAAAGAAATTAAATTTTTGTAAATTTTCCAGCTCAGCAGGGCTTCACAGCCAGCATTTTCTGCAGATAAAGGGCGACTGTAAGGCCACGTTCAGGGAGTACTGTACCCTATTCCTTCCAATGTCACACCACAGGGTATCGAGGGGACGAGCTGTATGGAGACTTGAGAGGGGGCACCACATATTTCACAGGCTCATTAATTTTGCAACTAGACGTGTGTAAATCACTGTAAATTAGATTTCACTTCTGTAAATTATACAACAAAACTAAAACCGCAATGCTGACACCTTCTTTCACTATTAAAACCGAAGTGCTGACACCTTCTTTCACTATGAAGTAGGTACGTATTCCTTACATTTCTTAATGAGATATCAAAAATTTATTCATTTTTGTTCATCTGCCGCGCTGTCAGTGATCTTGCTCTTTTCTCTTTTACGGGACTGTTCGTTTTCATTATAGATGTAGTAAGCAGTTTAGGCTACGGTGTGAAAATGAGTTTCTAAAATGTGTGGTATTGCTAATCAGTGTTTAAAAGAGTTGTTCACTGCCTTAGCTGGAATGCAACAGTGATAATACGCCTGTAACCATCTTCTGTAATCGAACAACTCCATCCTGAGAGAATTGCTTATACAAATCTAGAATGTTTCTCTTGTTACTATGTAAGGCGTCCAGATGAGCTTGATCCATAACAAGAGGACGATACAGTGTGAGATCCTCAGAAAATAATAATTATATTATATCAACAAAAGGCAAATACAGTTAATCTCATGTATCAAAAACTAACAAAATCTCTATCAATATGGACAATGGCATGGAACAAACAAGTTAAAGCGAAACGCATTTTGGAGACAAACTGAGCAGGTGGTTAACGTTATCATAGAACTCCCATTTAGCAAGAGAACGGCGAGCTTCAGCACAGAAACGGATAGCGCCAGAATAATACATTATTCCTTTTAACGTAAATAAAGATGGGACTGAGAGTAAGTGGCTAGGCTGCGACCCAACAAGAAATATACAAATGTTTATTCACCTCTAGTAAGGCAGTGATTGGCTGAAGCCATACTGGTGACGCAGACGTGGCACAGTTGGGAGATCCCCATTATATAAAAGCATTTTGAGACCTAAAATTTCTATCTATCTCTCTCTCTCTCTCTCTCTCTCTCTCTCTCTCTCTCTCGTCTCGTGGTGGACCGCACAAATGTGTGGAAACAAGCGAGGGCATTGTGAGCTTTGCTTTCTGCAAAGTTACGACTATATGCTTCACGGATCGTGGCGACAGATAGCAAAGTTGTAGTTAATTATTTCTGCGAGAATTTTTGTGGGCAAATAAACTGTGCATATCGCTCCAACCCATAGCAAGTGTGCAATAGCCATTATTTTGACTAGAGAAAAATTAACATTCTATGGAACACAGGAAAGTTGCGACTGAGTGAATTCAGTCAAGGCCAGAGTAGGGAATTGGCGTTTGAAATCCAGCACGGAGACAATGCCATTGCAGATGCCACTTGGGAAAGTACCATCGTGCATTAGGCCACCGTAAATGTTGAATCTAGAGTTCGCTCACTCCAACTTGTGTATGCTTTGACCATTGAATATCAAAAGCTAGGATATTAACCTACCCTCACATTGAGTACATCAGAGTTTTTTCATTGGTTCAAAAAGTAAATTTATTCTCCACCAACTCAGTGCACTGACCAGCAACGACAATGTAGATGTAAATGAGCTGATGAAGATTTTTAATAATCATTCTTTCCTGTGATAAAAATTTTTGTGTGTAGAGACAGCGATTTCAATAAGCGTCATTTCAATATGTCCAAGAATTAAATACTTTGTTATTGAGTGTCAAAAGTAATTTAACATGATTGTTGTTTATCACTTGACCCTTGAAAGCAACAGTTGATAAAATGTATGTAGAATAAAAATGGGAATAGCTGCAGTGTCTTTCTAGAATAGATCCCAAACGTTCACTTTTATTAATTCATGCGTTTTAGGTACGTGACACCAGCATTTACAATGATTTTCGTTACGATTCACACCTGATATTAGTTGCCTTACAGGGCCAGGGTCATATTTATTTAGAATGTCTGTTCGACAACCTGGGCTTGAGAAGACAGTTCAGATGTTTCGTCCATATGCACGGTAAGTGGTAAGCTATGTTTGCACACTATAGTACACTCACTGTGCAGATGCAAAGGTCAGAGGTACGACAAAATGCCGACCCTGCCAGGATGGGAAATGACAGCATTTTGATATATTAGGGTTTGCATTTGATTCGTACAAAACACATAATCCTCCAAAAGAAAAAGCTGACGCAAATTGGAGCAAAAAAATTGTAAATGTAAATGTGACTCAACTGTGTAGTAATTGTATTCATGTATTTCTTATTTGCTGGCGCAGCACATCGTTGAATTGGGTTGTGTTGAATTCTGACAACTCCAGTAACCATAAGGCTATATAAAAGACGAGGAAGAGGGTTCAAATATTGATATAGGACCGTAGATGATATTTTGGCGTAGAATCAAGTCTTTTGATCAGATGTTAACTCGTAGTCAGGTTCGGGAAATTCGCGAACAGCAACGCTTAGTAGAACGCTCAAAAGCGACGGAGAGAAGTCATGGAAGATCTTGATAGCATCGAGTTGGAAATGCAGTGTGCACAACACGAGACACAACACGTAGAAATACCGAATGAGACCGAAAATGCAACACATGATGTTCAACGTGGTCCAACGAATGGACATGAGAACGGTGTTGTCAATGAATCAGACGCTGAGTCTGTAGATAGTGATTTACAGTATATTGAACCTAACGTACTCATATTGAATCAGTCAGGCTTGTAATTGTATGAAAGGGCGAATGTTAGTGCCCCTACACTATGTTTCGAAGTGAAGGAAACGGTTCATGAAAAACGAGATAGGGAACGGTTGCATCAGATTGCAACTGGCGAAAATGGTGTAGATGAAAATGCCCACTTATTTTGAATGTTGCAGCGTTTATTAGAACAATCTCAGGAATCAGAAAAGCATATAGGGGGCCCATAACACAAGAGTAAAAAGAATTAGAAGGGCGCATAACACTGATGCTGAAAGACACTAACAAGGAAATACAAAAAACGGCTGATAATATTCAAGGCCAATTAGATCAAATGCGAACTGAATATAAGGATGCGCAAATCATGCATCAAACTTTCGTTACAGGGCACAAACAATTGAGAACGGGCACCGACACTGTCCAGACAGACATGATTACGTTGCGTGAAGAGACGCAACAAAGTGTCAAAAAGGTTAAACCCATTAGGTCGAAGTGTTTGCCATCAAAGTGTCGACGAACGCGAAACATGTTATTGGTGAGACGACGTCTCACAGAAGAACGAGAAAAGCAGCATTAAAGAAATTTGATGCTCGTATTATAACAGTACAAGATAAAAACGAACACCAACTTCGACGGCTGAGATCGGAAGTTTTACGTTCGATCGAAAGTCGTGGTGACGTAGAAAGCGTTAGTGAGGAGTCGCAGACGACGACAGAATCCACTTTAGTATCGGTAGGTACTACTGTGAATACTGCAAAATCAACATCTGCCAATAATACGCCAGAAAGGGTACGCGAAATTACGTGTGGCGTAAGACGGAAAGGCACATGTAGATGCCAGTCCGAAACCGCAAACGGCGGACGCGAAATTAGTCCAAACCAGCGTATGCTTGAGCATCACGGTAACCGTAGCGAACAGTTTGGATTGCAACCACTTGTTCAAGAAAGAATAACAGGTCAATCTGGAATACAAGAGCGTCGTTTGCAGTAAGGTTCAGTACGTCAAGCACAAAGCGTGGCACGCGGTAATCAAACCATAATGAGGCATTACGCAACGCTACAACCTGCAGGACGAATACCGACGCGTTGCAGTACGGCGTCTAACTTGCCAGAATTGCTTACACATCAAGATACAGAGCCGGTAGTGGACGTTATGCACGCATATTGCGCAATGAGACCTGCAAGTGATTCTACGGCACAAACGTCACAGAATGAACCAAGTTGCATACGTTTGTGTAGATGTGACGCAAACCAAGGACAGAATTCCAGTCTTCAAAACCCAGCAGATGCATCACAGAGAGAAGCGAGAGGTTTTGATGATAACCACTTTCTTACAGTGCGGAAATACTAGCACTATAAGGAAGATGTTCTCCACCGCTGCACATTTACCGACCAATTTAAAGTAGGAATACCGATACACGGGCCATTGAAACATGTTAGCTTTTATTTGCGTACATGTGGAGGGAAGTGTTGCTGAAACTATGCAGAAGATATCAGAAACCTGCGATTCGTATGATTCGTTTAGAGCTGCCTTTATAGCAAGGCTCAAATGACAATAAAATATGGATTATTACAAAATGTCTCATTCGAAAATTCGTCCGCAGCTCGTGGTCGTGCGGTAGCGTTCTCGCTTCCCGCGTCCGGGTTCCCGGGTTCGATTCCCGGCGGGGTCAGTGATTTTCTCTGCCTCGTGATGACTGGGTGTTGTGTGATGTCCTTAGGTTAGTTAGGTTTAAGTAGTTCTAAGTTCTAGGGGACTGATGACCATAGATGTTTAGTCTCATAGTGCTCAGAGCCATTTGAACCATTCGAAAATTCGCGTGAGAAAACAGCAGTCAAATTCTTTGAGAATATGGCTAAAAGGAACCAATACTTAGATAACCCATACAGCGACGGATAATTGATTCAAATATGCAAAACGAAACTGCCAATGAAGTATCAACAAGCCTTGATAGGACGTGGGGGCGATAATGAAGAAACTTTCAAAGGTATTTTGAGAGAAGTAGAGTTCATGTATGAAAACGACGCTCAAAGACGTCGCGATTCAAGACAGAATAATTTTGAAAGAACACGTAGTAGTAAAGAGAATCATAATAATGGTAGCAACGGTAGGCCAGTATTGCGATTGAATTCTGGACTAAATGGGAATAATTACGGAAATGGGAGTAGTGGAAACACTAGACGACAGCGTAATGGATATGGTTTTATTAATGGTTGGAATAGGTGGAATATAGATGAAAATAGGAGTGTAAATTGGAGAATTCGGGATAACAGACAGACTGACTTTAATCAGCGATCGCCAGGTCCATGGAGAGAAAGCAGATGTGGAGGTGGTGCGAGAATGCAGCCACAGGCAAATACTTTGGGTAGTTACGGAGAAACGAACCACAGACGGAGGTTGAACTACGACCACCAAATCCTGGGAAGCGTGAGGATTGACTGACGTTAGGTAGTGCAGAAGTTCAAGCAGATAATATACTTTCTGCATAAACGAATGACAAGGCGACCGCAGCAATAAATAGGTTAAGGTGTGATGTACAAGAATCGGAATTGGGTACAGGAACGACAGAAAGATCATCAGAGGTATCTGTACAGATACTACGAATAGGGAGGAAGTCACAACTGAAGTGTTGGGACGAGATAGACTGGACTGAAACTGACGATGAAGATGAGCTCCCAGCATTACCTAGTAATGAACCATTTGATTATGACGAAGAATTAATGTATATAGTGCAGATGTTTGGTTCTGCACAGACGAAAAATGATTTTCAGCAGGATAATACAAATCCTACTGTAACCGGTTACGCTACGATTGATCAAGACGATAGGATTAACCGACAAAATACTGTTAATAGAGGTCTTAGAAAAAAGAGGGAAATACGGATAAGTACACCTGATCAGAAGTACGACACGCTACAAGATCTACTAAAATCCTTCGACAAAACTTTGGAAGAAAAGCAGAAAGAGTCTGAGGCGTTGTGGATAGACGGAATTTAACAAAATCGGGAGAACATGTCGATAATGGAGAGGAAAATAACAGGGCAAATATTTCGTCTGGATCGGAAAATGAACCAGATAATAAAGTACGTGAACAATCTGATAAATGAGATTCAAAGCTATACAATTTTGCCACATATGAGGACATAGTACGGCATTTTTTTACCGAGACTACGTTATCATCACAACAGACACAGAAAACAGCGTCGTAATAAATGACGACGCAGCTGAAAATTTGAATCAGCAACTCTTAGTGGCAGAGAAAAAAATGATAACGAGTTGAGTCAGGGTGCGAGTACAGACACAATTAATGTATTATCTGACAAATCCCCAGAATCTAAGTGTGAAGTACTGTCACACTTAAAGAATATTTGCCAAGCTCTAAAATCCAAATTAAACACGATCACGCGGATGTGTGACGAGGACACAAACTTAAAGGAAGTAGCAAGGTATGAAAATGAGGATTTAAAATCTAGATTTGTTACGGTAGAAGCTGAGCTAGACGCAGCGAGACTTAAGTTGGACAATTTAAAAAAGCGAAATACTTCGCCCCAACCTCTCGATGAAGAGCATCACATGTTGATGTAAACTGACGCAACTATGGATGCCCATAAACATGCATCTGTGACGGAACAAACATACATACATAGGTTAAATTACGAAGTAAGTGAGGACATATTAATGGAGGACGTCGAAGGTGAGAATACTTTAGAGATAAGTCCGATACTTCGTGTAACAGTTAAGGGTATTGTCGTTAACGCAATAGTAGATAGTGGGACTGAATTAACGGCGATATCAGAGCCGTTATTCAATCGTTGCAATAGTGACAATGATTTATTAGTGTTAAAAGCACGAAAAGTCAAAGTACACGGACCAATTATGGGACGTTCGTCGAACGTCACAAGGCAGGCAAGACTTGCATTTGACTGCCGGGGTCACGTAATAGAAACGAATTTGGTCATAGTACCAAAGATGTCAGTCGATATGATTATCGGAGCTGACTTCCTCAATCAACATGAAGATGTGTTGGATATGGGCAGAGGAAGTGTCACTTCAGGAGAAATCACCTTAAAATTCGAGGAAAACCTGAGACATGAAGAAATGTGAGGAAATTATACACAGTTACAAATGCAGGTAGATGGAGATATTTTTTGTCAGGATAATCCACCATATGGGAATGTTCAAATGTGTGTGAAATCTTATGGGACTTAACTGCTAAGGTCGTCAGTCCCTAAGCTTAAACACTACTTAACCTAAATTATCCTAAGGACAAACACACACACCGATGCCCGAGGGAGGACTCGAACCTCCGCCGGGACTAGCCGCACAGTCCATGACTGCAGCGCTCTAGACCGCGCGGCTAATCGGATTTGGAAATACTCGAAGACATTTACACAGAGATCAAGAAAAAAAACGAAGTCTAGAGGGGTTAACAGATCATCAAAGGTTGGAATTAGATGGAATATTATGCAAGCATGCGATTGTATTTGAACCGAAACCTGGAGCAATTAAAGATCTACAACACAGATTCGAGGTTAAGAACCATAAGCCTTTAAGAGTAGCTCAATATAACATCCCATTGAGTTACCGAAGGGCTGTATTCTTGGAGTTAAATAAGATGGAACAAGAAGGTGTTATGGAACAAGTACCGTCAACTTATAACAGGCCGTTACGTGTTGTGAAAAAGAAGGATAAAACGATACGTTTGGTGTTATATTCAAGACAAATTAACAAAATCATAGTTACAGAAGCAGATCGTTCCGAGAGACTAGAAGATTTGTTCCAAAAATTTCAGAATGTAAAAGTATTCTCATCACTCGATTTATGAAGGGGCTTTTGGCAAATTGAATTAGCTCCAGAATGCAGGAAATTTATTGCATTTACTGCTTTTGGAAAGTTTTATAGGTTTAAAAGACTCCCCTTCGGACTGAACATTCCATCCGCAGCTTTTATTCGAGGTCTAGGAAGTATTTGACCTAAGGGTTGTAGGAGCGATTGACATGTTATGTGGATGCAATCCTCCTAACAGAGTCGTCGTGGGAGAAACATAATGGAATTTTAGATACTTTATTCAAAACTCTTAAAGAACACTGAGTAACAGTAAACTTGGAAAAATTCAAATTTAGAACACAACACATAAACTTCCTAGGACATATCATATATGCACAGGGAATAAAATCGAACCCAGACAAATTAGAGGCAGTAAGAAATTTTGTAACACCATATAATAGGAAGACACTCAGAGGCTCCCTGGAATTAGTAACGTTTTTTAAAAGGTTCATCTGTATAGACACTCTAGCTACACCATGATTATGCAGTTTTAACTGGTAAAAACACTCCATGGATATGGGATGATACTGCAGAACAAGAATTTCAGAAGTTGAAAAAGACGTTAGCGGAAGCACCGATAGTGTCACACCCAGATCTTACGCAAGATTTTCGTATGACAACAGACAGCCCTAAGATTGCATTAGGCGTAGTATTATTTCAACACTACGAACAAGATGGACAGATAACGCATCAAACCATTGCATTTGCGAGTCGGGTCTTATCAAAAAGCGAGAGAAATTATTCCATTACAGAGCTGGAAGCTTTAGCGGTAATCTGAGGTTTCCGAAAGTTTAAATATTTTCTATTCGGGAGGAAAACTATTGTATATACAGATCATAAAGCTCTTGAGTTCTTACTGCCAGCAAAGTTGACACATGGTAGATTATCAAGGTGGATTTTTGTCTTGCAAGAATATGATTTCTGTGTAAAACACATCCCAGGACCAGCAAACAACTTAGCAGATTTTCTTTCCCGGTGTCCACATGCTGCAACCCCAAGTAACACGAATCTCGTTGCAGATGAAGACGAAATTGGTATATATTATATAAGGGGAGATCCTTTTGAAAACTATATAACAATAGCTTTCTCAAACATTTCAAACGAACACAACAAAGATCCAGAAGTGTTAAGGGTGAAACTTAAGTGAAAAGACAAAAACTCGGTTGACATTTGTCAGCATTATTTGCTGTTCTACAGACGAGACCCAAGTACAAGCTTATGGACTGTATGTGTTCCTGATGAACTCGTTAACAAGTATATATAGTACACTCACTGAAGTAATGGGCCCTTTGGGGCGAAGAAATGTTTTATGAAACTTAAAGAGATCGCACATTTCCCCAACATGGAAAGACGTATTCGGTAGGTACTCAAAAATGTAAGGATTGCCAACGAGCCAAACACGTTACATTTCAGACTAGACCACCATTATCACCCATAATACCGAAAAAACTAGAACATCGAGTAGCAACAGATTTGATGGGACCGTTACCAAAGACAAGGAATGGGAACACGTTTATCTTTGTAGTTTTAGAGTTAACATCAAAGCATGTCACTTTGACCCATTTGAAACGTGAAACTGGTGTTACGATCAGTAGGGACTACAACGTGATTTCCTCAAGCAGGTAGGGCATGTAAAAAGATTGATTTCAGATAATGGGCACCAATATAGATCTAAACCTTGGTTGGCAACTTTAAAAAGACATAAAATTAAATCCATCTTCGTATCCAGGTACAAACCAAGCGCCAATTGTGCAGAACGAACGATGAAGAATGTTGGAACATGGTGTCGTCTGTACCGTATTTCACGACATACCACATGGGATGCCAATTTACATCATTTACAGACAATTATTAACTAAATGCCACACAGTACTACGTGATTACCACTAGTCACAGCGTTCAAAAATGAAAGATCATTGGATAGGGTAAGAGAAATTACACAGTTCCCTCCATCCAGAAGACCATCACACCAGCAGATAGTAAAATTATCACTCGAAAACATTGAACAAGTAGCTCCAAAAATGAAGCTCAGAGCAGACAAAGGTGCATCCAGACAGGTATTCACTGAGGGATAGTTGGTTCTTGTTAGAACTCACTTATTATCTAATAAAGAGAAACAGGTTTGCCATAAATTTTATCCAGTTTATAAGGGACTCATATTAATCAGTAAAGTGGTTCATGCAAATGCGGTAGAATTGGGCGAGAACCCAAGAACGGAAAAAAATATACACTCCTGGAAATTGAAATAAGAACACCGTGAATTCATTGTCCCAGGAAGGGGAAACTTTATTGACACACTCCTGGGGTCAGATACATCACAAGATCAAACTGACAGAACCACAGGCACATAGACACAGGCAACAGAGCATGCACAATGTCGGCACTAGTACAGTGTATATCCACCTTTCGCAGCAATGCAGGCTGCTATTCTCCCATGGAGACGATCGTAGAGATGCTGGATGTAGTCCTGTGGAACGGCTTGCCATGCCATTTCCACCTGGCGCCTCAGTTGGACCAGCGTTCGTGCTGGACGTGCAGACCGCGTGAGACGACGCTTCATCCAGTCCCAAACATGCTCAATGGGGGACAGATCCGGAGATCTTGCTGGCCAGGGTAGTTGACTTACACCTTCTAGAGCACGTTGGGTGGCACGGGATACATGCGGACGTGCATTGTCCTGTTGGAACAGCAAGTTCCCTTGCCGGTCTAGGAATGGTAGAACGATGGGTTCGATGACGGTTTGGATGTACCGTGCACTATTCAGTGTCCCCTCGACGATCACCAGTGGTGTACGGCCAGTGTAGGAGATCGCTCCCCACACCATGATGCCGGGTGTTGGCCCTGTGTGCCTCGGTCGTATGCAGTCCTGATTGTGGCGCTCACCTACACGGCGCCAAACACGCATACGACCATCATTGGCACCAGGGCAGAAGCGACTCTCATCGCTGAAGACGACACGTCTCCATTCGTCCCTCCATTCACGCCTGTCGCGACACCACTGGAGGCGGGCTGCACGATGTTGGGGCGTGAGCGGAAGACGGCCTAACGGTGTGCGGGACCGTAGCCCAGCTTCATGGAGACGGTTGCGAATGGTCCTCGCCGATACCCCAGGAGCAACAGTGTCCCTAATTTGCTGGGAAGTGGCGGTGCGGTCCCCTACGGCACTGCGTAGGATCCTACGGTCTTGGCGTGCATCCGTGCGTCGCTGCGGTCCGGTCCCAGGTCGACGGGCACGTGCACCTTCCGCCGACCACTGGCGACAACATCGATGTACTGTGGAGACCTCACGCCCCACGTGTTGAGCAATTCGGCGGTACGTCCACCCGGCCTCCCGCATGCCCACTATACGCCCTCGCTCAAAGTCCGTCAACTGCACGTACGGTTCACGTCCACGCTGTCGCGGCATGCTACCAGTGTTAAAGACTGCGATGGAGCTCCGTATGCCACGGCAAACTGGCTGACACCGACGGCGGCGGTGCACAAATGCTGCGCAGCTATCGCCATTCGACGGCCAACACCGCGGTTCCTGGTATGTCCGCTGTGCCGTGCGTGTGATCATTGCTTGTACAGCCCTCTCGCAGTGTCCGGAGCAAGTATGGTGGGTCTGACACACCGGTGTCAATGTGTTCTTTTTTCCATTTCCAGGAGTGTATGTCTGCATCACGTCAGCCACCTTAAAGTTTATAATGAATGATAATTCTTGCAGATGTCATATGTCAATTAGCCATGAAAACTAAAATATAAATGGACCACAGATGATACAGCAAAAGAATGTAGATATATTTGAGGTAGCAGCAGATCTCAAGAGGCAGACAGGATGAACTACAGACATGTAACTATTCAAATATACGTACAATGACACTGACCATTTAAATCATCAAAGTAGGTTAGAAAAAATAAAAGAAAATTAATTGCATGATGTACTAATTAACTAACCTACACATTATCAATCCATGCTCATTTAAGAAGTAAAGGAACCGTTAGAAAATGGAGTAACTTAATGTGTCAGAGATGTATTAGAATTTCTCATGTAAAGTACTGAAAAAAACTATTTAAACGTTCATTGCGTATAATTCATGTAAATGTCCAACTGTAAAACTCAAAGTAAATTTAGGCAAAGAAACTGTAAGTAGTAACATTAAGCAAAAGTCATTGTAAAACAATTGAAACAAAGAAGGCACGCTTCACAACTTCACTACAATCATCTGGGGAAGGAAGCCAAGCTGACGGCAGAAGCAGAAAGTCGACGGGCTGCTACGGTCTGAGTGTGAGAGTTTATACGATGGCACAATATGACATAGGCGACAAACCGAGGACTGAAGTAAGGAATTTACTGTCTTACGCTTCACATTAGTACGGAGACCAAGCCAGGGGAATTTTGAAGAATATTGTCCCGTGCCGCACCCCAATAGCGAGAGGACGGGAAAATCAGTAGCAGAAAGGGACACTAAGGCCGCACACCTGCGAGGAGGGCCACACGAATCCATTGGCAGCGACACACAACAGCAAACTGTCTGCAACAGCTCATTAGTACAACCGCCTGGCAAAATAAACTCAGAATATTTATCTCAATATACCAGATGGAGAAGCTGATAAGTGGAAAAGATATATCACTTCAGAAATTATCTATTCAGACTTGACCATATCTCATAACAACATTACTGGTAGTCCTTCCGCATAACTTTCGCTGAATAACATATCCTGTCCCTATGCCCGAGAAGTTCCAAGTTCCAAGAAAGAAGAAGTGAAGATACAGCAAGCAATGAAGAGATGAAAGGGTCCCAAGATGAGGGCAGAAGGGAGCAAGATTCCTTGCTAAATCCTATACCTTAAACTAGTACGAGATTTGGCAGAATCAACAGAAAACAATATTCAACAAAATCATGGCAATTATTTCATTCTATCAAACCAACCAAAGGCGGTCAAACCATCAAACAGAGTACGCATAAAGGGGACATCAAAATGCAGCAATCATTGAGGCGCTACTCTCATCAACCTCGATGGCAACTACACCACTAAAGCATTATGCCACCTATATTGTCACATCATGACATTGCCTTGGACGAGCAGTTTGTCTTCAAAACAATGCAACATGGAATCGACCATGTAATGATATTTGTACTTGAACACTCAGAACTGTAAATTTAGATAATCATTATCAACATCGTGCAAAGTCTACAACTGACTAGCAACATCAACCACCACTAATCGACAGCAGCATTGGGAACCAAAACCAACCCAAATTTTAAGGCGTAAAGAGTGTTAAGAAAGAAAGTGATGCGTGCCACAAATTCATTGTAATATCTTAAGGAATGCACAAGACAATCACTTCAGCAAGGGGTTAAGATGTCTGTAAATATACAGTCGCACCTGTGCCACTGAGAATTTGTACTTTATGTGTTCCATTTGTAGTCTGTAATTCGATTTGTAAATTGTTAAAGTATATTCATAAATGTACCATGTTTTATATTTTGTATTTCATGTGTAATTTGTAAATGTCCATTCTAACTACTGCAGATACACGTATGGGACATATTTTATTAGATTTACCAGATTAATAACAACAAAATAAATGGGAATCGTGCTTTACTTTAACCTCACACAGTTTTGTGATGGCTTCATATCAGCGAAGTTGCTAATTTTCAGGCAAAATGTTTTATTAGCCGTAACTAAACATTTGCCGACCTGTGTTTATATGAACTTTTTTCTTTATCTTTACTTGTAGAATAACGTATTAAAATATTTGCATATCTTCGTGAATCACCCTGAATAAGTGAGCAATAGTGGATGTAGAGGGTGTTGGGGGAGGTATATCAGTCGGTCAAACTGTTTGTTTTGCATGATGCTTGCAACCTGTGCACAATCGAGATACTCCTACATTCGTCTCCTGAATCACCATCATTATACAGTACAATATCTGATGTGCTAGAGATTATATTAGCTTATCCCAAACATAGAACACATTCACATCATGTGAGGACGGAATCTTCAAAAGGTTAGTGTCTAGCTATTGGTCTGTTAAGCATCTCATTCCCTTGCACCGCTGGATTACTGGGTATTTTTTTCTACCTAACCAAACTATATTTAGGAGTTAGAAGGGGATCCATATGCTTGTACATGGCGTGGAAGACTGTAGCTTTAACAGCACATTTGCTAATGGCGGGAGGGAGCATCACAAAAAGCACCACTTTGCTTAAACAGATCTGAGAAACGTTTGGGAGCTATGTGACAGTATTTCGTAAATTAATGTTTTTGTATTCTCTCAATTCCACATTTATTGCATGCAAAACCTGTTGGAGTGGGTATACCATCTTGAATGAGCATTTTTTGATCTTAGAATGACTGAATTGCCAAGAACACGAACAGCACATCTCAGTTTCAAGGCTACCACTACGTTAAGCAAAACAGTACCACAGATATCCACTCACTCCACTGCAGTGCACACAACTTCATGTAGATCATGCGTGTTCATGGCACTTTGTTGCTTCAGAAATAGGTCCTGTGATGCCTCTCAAGCTGTTAATTTTAATATAGCAACACCAAGTCCAATGAATATTGACGTACTAACACTACTGCTGTCGAAGATTGGAATGCCGAGACAGACTGTTTTGGAATTAGTGATCAACTCCCTCCCAATATATATGCCAGTTTGCTGCACAGATCCCTCCACTCTAGTTGAACGAGCCCCACCTTCATACCTCGCTATACATTCTCTATTTCCACTATAACTTTGAGGTCATTGTTAGCTGTTATCCTAACATTTACACACATAGATACATCTGTGTTTAAATGATACCTACTGGTGAACAGGAACACCGATTCGACATCTCGATACTGTGTACTAATCATGTGTGCCCACATCTGTTCGTGTTATGCAACTGATCTGTGAAGCAAAAGCATTATGCAGCTGCTGCTAGGATCATATAGGTTGGCCAACTCCATTCGAATATGTCGCAGAAAACAGAATCTCTCAGAAGGACGACATAGTTCTCCCAGAAACATAGGGGTGGATTAAGGTATGTATGGTAGTAGACAGGCAATTTCTTTCTCGATCAGGCTGGGGACTGAGGTGGATGGGTAACAGATAATACTGGTGTCATGTACTCTCCACCATGCACTGTAAATCCGCTTGCAGTGCATTTTTTTGGTGATGTTCGTTGGTGATGGACTTGTCCGCAAGCAGGCTGGAAGACCTGTGGTGGATTTGGTAGTTGGCTTGCACAAAGCTAAATCTGTTGTGCATGAATAGGACTAGAAGTCCCTTACGCTGTCACTGAAAACGTTAACTGCCATAAAACGCCTAGCAGTAAGCATCTGGAGCGAGCTGAAGTAGGTTGCGTATGTTGGGTTCAGAGTCATTTGCTGTAATCTTAAGGAAAGCAACTCAAGCTCTAAGAACTGAACAGTCGGTGAGCTAAAGCAGAAGAATATGTCAAGCTTAAATTCATCTGCACGGATTTTAAAAGGGGGTGTGATCCGCTCACTAGGATATGATGGTGTAGAGACGAGTGACTGTAAATCTCTTCAGTATGCCACCTGGAGACTGTTGCACCACAATTCGGATCAAGGTGTAAGAAGTACTATAATGACTGCTGTGGCTGGAGGTGACACTGATACTGATTTGGTCTCATCTGTACTCGTTGGTTATTTGGCTCTCGATGTACTATAGTTGGATAAGCGTGTAAGTACTGGATTTGCTTCTAAACAAATTTCTATCTCTATGCGAGAACAAAGTGAGGTCCCTTGAGCCGGTAGGCACATGTTGGTTAAATATGAGCAACCGCTTTTATTAAGTCCCAAATATCCCCCCTACTCTTACAGTAGCTCCGAATTATGTGTGGAGGTGTGAAGCGGTTACATCAATATAAATGATTCAATGTAGAGTGCATTGATAGCTCTGTGATACTTTTAGATCTGTATTATGGAAAGCAAGTGATGTATTTCTCACGATATCGATGAACTGTAGGTACTATGCTTCTGAATGTCTTTGTGCAATCCACATATACTCTGCATGGTGGTGAATTTCATCCTGTACGTTAGTGTGTTGTTTTTCTCCTTGTGGAAGCTCTCTGATTAGTGAGTGACAGGTGGAGCCTTATAACTACTGGAACAATGCTGTTGGAACAAGATGGGCTTGCGAGAGAATTAGCATGGTTCTGTGACTTGGTGGGGTACATCTCGTTCCGCCTGCTTAGGTTGCCGGTACGGTAGCTCAGCGTATTCGATCAGAGGGCTGCGTGCTCTCTGGAAACGAAAAAAGAAAAAAAACGCAAAGAACTATTTAAAAAAAAAAAGCTGGGTGGTAACGTGCTTGCCTCCCATGCAAGCTGGCCCGGGTTCGATTCCCTGCCGGGCTGGAGATTTTTTTCCGATCGGGGACTGGATGTTATGTTGTCCTCATCATCATTTCATCCTCCTCACCGGCGCGCAAGTCGCCCAATGTGGCGTCGAATGAAATAAGAATTGCAATTGGCGGCCGAACTTCCCCGAATAGGGACCTCCTGGCCAACGATGCCATACGCTCGTTTCATTTCATCTCTTACTCGTCAAAATCAGATGGATTGAAATGCTGTATATCGAAGACTTTAAGGTTCGTGAGAATATGACAGGTATGTGATACACTGTCGAAAGAGGAGTTGAGAGGTGAGCTCCATACCTCTTCTTCTAAGTGTTGCGGGCCAATAAACTACAACCTCTGATATACCTTTCAGGGAGCGGCAGAAATGGGAAAATTGTAGACTAATACGAAGGTTTTTACTGAGAGACAGTCAGCCACAAAGTTCCGTCTTTGGTTTTCTCGATAAATAAGAGTCAGCCTCTTCCTGATTTATATGAGTCTATAAATTGATGGTCTGATATCTTAATAGGTAGACTAAATTTACATCTACATCTGCTTAAGAGAGAATACCCTGTACCATTACTTGTCATTTGATTTCATATTCCACTCACAAATACAGCGACAGCAAGGAAGACTACCTATATGCGCCCATAACAGTGTTAATTTCTTGTATCTTATCTCCATGGTCCTTTCACGAAATGTATGTCGGCGGCAGCAGAATCCTTCTGCAGTCTGTTTCAAATGTCAGTTCTCAATATTTTTCCTCGAAAAGAACATTGTCTGAGGAGTTTATGTCAGGGGTGGATTTGCAGTTAGAACACTATGCCAAAACTGTGCCTGCTTCTCTCACTGTCTCCCGCGGCCAAATGCACCAGTGGACAGGAGGCTTAGGCAAACTGGAAGTTGCAGCTTTGCCTTGTACACCTGCCATATATACACTACTGGCCGTTAAAATTGCTACACAACGAAGATGACGTGCTACAGACGCGAAATTTAACCGACAGGAAGAAAATGCTGTGAGATGCAAATGATAAGCTTTTCAGAGCATTCACACAAGGTTGGCGCCGGTGGCGACACCTACAACGTGCTGACATGAGGAAAGTTTCCAACCGATTTCTCATGCACAAACAGCACTTGACCGGCGTTGCCTGGTGAAACGTTGTTGTGATGCCTCGTGTAGGGAGGAGAAATGCGTACCATCACGTTTCCGACTTTGATGAAGGTCGGATTGTAGCCTATCGCGATTGCGGTTTATCGTATCGCAACATTGCTGCTCGCGTTGGTCGAGATCCAATGACTGTTAGCAGAATATGGAATCGGTGGGTTCAGGAGGGTAATACGGAACGCCGTGCTGGATCCCAACGGCCTCTTATTACTAGCAGTCGAGATGACAGGCATCTTATGCGCATAGCTGTAACGGATCGTGCAGCCACGTCTCTATCTCTGAGTCAACAGATGGGGACGTTTGCAAGACAACAACCATTTGCACGAACAGTTCGACGACGTTTGCAGCAGCATGGACTATCAACTCGGAGACCATGGCTGCGGTTACCCTTGACGCTGCATCACAGACAGGAGAGCCTGCGATGGTGTACTCAACGACGAACCTGGATGCACGAATGGCAAAACGTCATTTTTTTCGGATGAATCCAGGTTCTGTTTACAGGATCATGATGGTCGCATCCATATTTTGCGACATCGCGGTGAACGCACATTGGAAGCGTGTATTCGTCATCGCCTTACTGGCGTATCACCCGGCGGGATGGTGTGGGGTGCCATTGGTTACACATCTCGGTCACCTCTTGTTCGCATTGACGGCACTTTGAAAAGTGGACGTTACATTTCAGATGTGTTACGACCCGTGGCTCTACTCTTCAGTCGATCCCTGCGAAACTCTACATTTCAGCAGGATAATACGCGACCGCCTGCTGCAGGTCCTGTACGGGCCTTTCTGGATACAGAAAATGTTCGACTGCTGCCATGGTCAGCACATTCTCCACATCTCTCACCAATTGAAAACGTCTGGTCAATGGTGGCCGAGCAACTGGCTCGTCACAATACTCCAGTCACTACTCTTGATGAACTGTGGTATCGTGTTGAAGCTGCATGGGCAGCTGTACCTGTGCACGCCATCCAAGCTCTGTTTGACTCAATGCCTCAACCCCGGGCGAATCAAGGCCGTTACTGCGGCCAGAGGTGGTTGCTCTGGGTACTGATTTTTCAGGCTTCATGCACCCAAATGGTGTGAAAACGTAATCACATCAGTTCTAGTATAATATATTTGTCCAATGAATACCCGTTTATCATCTGCATTTCTTCTTGGTGTAGCAATTTTAATGGCCAGTAGTGTATACACAGGGTGTCCAGAAAAGGACTCCCTGATTTCAAAATTAAATATCTCGAAAACAAAGATCGATAAAGGAATGCAGTAAACGGTATGTTTATTGTGAGAGCTGTAAGAAGTTTATAAAGCAGTTTGAAATAATAGTTACAAAAGCTGCTAACAGATGGCGCTGTAATTGCCATACGTAAAGCCTAGTATAAATAGTGATCCGAGGTCCAGAGCGATCAGTTCCACTATTGAGACGTGAAAGGAGGTTAGCGTACCGAAGGAAGAGATTAAAACCATGTACTCCATTGAACAACGCGTTTTCCTGGTGCTAGAGTACCACAGGTTAGAAGAGAGTCCTACGGCAATAAGGCAACTTCCACCTGAATGGATACGTGAATAAGCAGAACTGGCGATTTTGGGGTTTCGAAAAGCCATATTGGTGTGAAGCGAAACCCCTGTATTCTCCTAAAGTTACTGTGTGGGCTGCAGTATGCAGCAGAGGTATTATTGGCCCTTTTTCCATTCGAGAAACGGTCACTGGTGCACGTTACGTTGCAGTTTTGGAACAATTTGTCGCTACACAGCAAGCGTTAGAGGATCGACCAGGTACTGAATGGTTTATGCAAGATGGAGCCCGACCACATCGGACCGAACAAGTGTTTCGCTTTCTTGAGGAATATTTCGGGAATCGAGTCATTGCTTTGGAATATCCCAAATTTACTGGTGCAGGTATGGATTGGCCTCCATATTCGCCGGATTTGACTCCCTGTGACTTTTTTTGTGGGGCACAGTGAAAGACATGGTCTACCCGAAGCATTCCGCCACGCTGGACGAGGTTGAATCGACGATCTATGTGGCATGTGAATCTATTTCGGTTGAGACGCTACGAAATGTGATGGCGAATTTCATTCTTCGTTTGCGCCACCTCTGTAGTGCCAATGGTGAACATTTTGAAAACATTGTGATGTGATTGTTTGCAAAGATTGTTTTCATACGATTATTTCACTTATGTATGCTGATATGAGCTGTACAGCGTACAGCGCCATCTGTTACCAGCTTTTGTAACTATTATTTCAAACTGCTGTATAAACTTCTTACAGCTTTCACAATAAACATACCGTTTACTGCATTCCTCTATCGATCTTAGTTTTCGAGATATTTAATTTTGAAATCAGGGAGACCTTTTCTGGACACCCTGTATTATTTTGAAGACTGATCGTAAGGTGGTGGCAAGTGTTATAAGTAATCTATTTGTCTCTCGCAAATTGTTAAACAATTAATTTGATAGAGCAGTGCAAATGGAATATTTCCAGCTATTTCTGATGTCGCAATTTTGTCGGCTCCCCCTTTGTCGTATGGAATCGTAACACTGGGCAATTTTTCCCCCACCCATATAAAGAGCACAGCCCAGCATTTCCCACCCATTTCATTAAATAATTTAATTAACATTTAAATAAATAAACAATACATTGTTCGAGTGTATTGCCGATTTCGTGTCAGGAGATCTTCCCAGTCCAGCAGCTCAATGCAGACTGAGATTTTCTCGCCAGTTTTCAGGTGAGGGAGGGGAGAGAGACAGAGAGAGAAAGACAGAGACAGAGAGAGAGAAATAGGAATCAAATCTGCAATTTCCCAGTCAAAGGGATGCTCTGGCCTGAAGAAAGTGCTTGTGTAGCCACACCTTATGTATTTATCAAGAGTTTCAGCTGAATCTCCTTGTGTACCATCAGCGACAAGCTAGAACAGGCCTGGAAAACTGATTCGCAACCTATGGTGGGAGCAGAGCAGGGAGGAAGGGAAGGTAGGAGAGGAGGTAAGACTGGTTCTAGGCTGGTTAATTTGTATCCGCACATCGGGAAGAACGTACTTCCAGCTGACACTACTCTCTCCTGGTGAGATCTTTTTGGGTAGGTTTTTGCGATAGGTGTGCTATTACAATGACTTTTCTCAATACCTAGTGTGTGTGTGTCTGTGTGGTGTGTGTGTGTGTGTGTGTGTGTGTGTGTGTGTGTGTGTGTGTTTGTGTTTGTGTGTGTGTGTGTGTGTTGCATTATGATCCGTTGTTTGCGAGTGGAGTATCTTTCTTCACCACAACTGCGCTTTGTAATTACAGCAGTGAGGCATTTTCCATCAGAGGTGATAGCGTGTATTGGCCTTCCTACACCTAACTGATACTTCACTGCCCTATCTCTTCTTACCCTGTATCTGTGTACGAGTTCCTGAGCAGCTATTTCACTTGTAGATCGATACGAGGCAACGCTTTCTACATTTCTGTAATAGTTTGCTTTCCTGTCCCTTCTTATCATGTATCTGTGTACCAGGTTCCTCAGCAGCTATGCCTTGTAGATCGGTAGGATGCAGTTATTCTAGCAGTGGCTGTAGGACAGTTCTCTGCAAATTTCGTGTGGTATTGTGGATTAGAGCAACCAACAAGTGAACAGTCACACACACATACACACACAATCAGAAGGGGGACTAAATCCCATTTCAAGCATCCTCAGTTTTGCGCAATACACTGAGGTGAACATCTCTGGTTCATTCAGTCGGAGCTGGTGGAATAGCACAAAGTTTTCTCCTGCACTGTGGATTGACCTGACATTTCAAAAAAGAAGAACAGCTCCAGCACTGATTGTAGTTCTATGAGTTGCAAAATCCATTCTAAGTCTATCTTGATACAACATCATGATTGCTGAAAAGTATTTCCCCTACACTCATCCATTATCACATCCTTCCATTTCTCATGTAGGAGGCTATGAACACAATCTTCAGCGGAATTCATTCAGGTAATACACTTATTTAACTCCTCTCTGTCTATCAGCAACATCTCGTCAAATGTGGATAAGGGGACGTAATTAGTTTGATTCTTAACTTTAATCGATTAATGATGAACGTCGCTCTTGACGGTACATGATTCACAATATTAACCGCTCAGATTATAGTAACTGAACATGACGCCTTGCTAGGTCGTAGCTAATGACGTAGCTGAAGGCTACCACCTAGCAAGTGTGGTGTCTGGCGGTGACACCACAATATCAACTGTTGGCTGTCAAGGACAAGAAAGGCGTTTCTCGGGAAATTTTTTAACATCGAACATAGATTTGAGTACTAAGAATTCTTTTTTGAAGGTATTTGTCTAGAGTGAAGCCTTGTACGGATGTAAATGGAAATGCCATGTGCAATGGCCTCCCGTCGGGTAGACCGTTCGCCTGGTGCAAGTCTTCCGAGTTGACGCCACTTTGGCGACTTGCGAGTCGATGGGAATGAAATGGTGATGACAAGGACAACACAACACTCAGTCCCCGAGCGAACAAAATCACCGACCCAGCCGTTAGGTATGATATTCCGTCCTGCTGACCACTCAGCTACCAGGGGCGGACTGAACGGAGGTGAAATGGTTCAAATGGCTCTGAGCACTATGGGACTTAACATCTGAGGTCATCAGTCCCGTACACGTAGAACTACTTAAACCTAACTAACCTAAGGACATCACACACATCCATGCCCGAGGCAGGATTCGAACCTGCGACCACAGCGGTCACGCGGTTCAAGACTGAAGTCCCTAGAACCGCTCGGCCACCCCGGCCCGCGAACGGAGGTGGAACATGGACACTAAACTGTTCAGAGAACAGGAGACTAGAAGCATTTGAAATGTGATGTTATAGAAAAAATTTGCTGCATAACGTACATGTTGACAGGACACATTCTGAGATATCAAGCAATCACTAAGTTAGTATTTTAGGGAAGTGTGGAGGTTGAAAATTGTAGAGGAAGAATTATAGATTTATACAGTGAGCAGTAGTTAATTGGAGATGAAGAGATTTGCACAATATAGATTAGCATGGATAGATGCATCAAACATGCCTTTAGACTGAAGGTCACAAGAACACCAACAAGAAGAACGCACTGGAATAGCAGTGTCAGGAATCTTAGTGAAACATTCGGTAGAAATAATCCTGAAATGTACTAAAAATGAGCCAAAAATTGTCGGCACAGCATTTTTCCTTGTGAACAAGAGAACGCCATCTCGGGAAATGAGGTATCAGCAGACATCATCGTACTTTATGACGGTTATTCATTTTCGATTAGCAATTTCCCATATACCCTGTGATTATGTGATGTTGTAACACTGTTTGCTTGTACACAATAGAATTGGCGGTTTAACCGCCGAGAGTAAACAATGTCAACACTCTTTGGTTGTCATCGTCGCCGCTGCGTAGCTGGCCTCCCCATTTTGCCTTGATTCCGTAACATATTGTATGGAGTTATCTTGCAGCACCTTTAAGCTACTTTATAGGTATTGGTATGAGTCGTAAGAACAAATATTTGACACGCAGGGCAGTTTTATTATGCTGAGGCTCGAAATTTTGAAGAAAATTAATAGTAACTTTAACGTCAGCCGCCATTAATTACTTGGCAACTCGGTCGCTTACGTTTTGTAAAATCAATTTTGTCCCACCTCATTTGCGTACGTCGCTGTTTCCACTTACGTGGTGGCGTCGCTAACTAAAAATCAGCAGCAAAGTCGAAATTTACGTCGATGTCACACAAGTGCTACTTATTCTCTTTTCAATTTTTATTCATACATTTGCTATGAGAATGACGTACAGGTACCACTCCGACTCGAGCCCCAGAACCATCGAGTCTAGCACCAGCTGGCAGACAAGCAACCAGCAGATAAAGTGGGTAGAAGTAGACGAAGCTGTTGTCCCACATGGGACGCAGTCTGGGAGGAATTTTGAAACTGACCGTGTGTTAACCTAATGGACAGATGGTATCGAACCTGAATTTCGTACTATGGCAATTACTAGAAAGCAGAAAGACTTTAATTTAGGAAATAACGAAAGTAGTGAAAGTTTTCGTGAATGGAATGATAAACGGTCGCCAGCCTAATTAAGCACAATAATGTGGAAACATTATTCTCCATGGATTTAAATAAAATTTTGCAAAAGGTACTTTAATTCTTTCTCTCCTAGTAAAGTGCAATGAACACTCATAGCAACCAGACGAACTGCACAGAGGATAGCAGTAGTAATCAACTGCATAGATTGGCAATCACAGAAACATAAATGAGACTTTTTACTCCTACTGAAAATAATTACCAGATGGTTCAGATGGCTCCAAGCACTATGGGACTTAACATCTGAGGACATCAGTCCCCTAGACTTACAACTACTTAAACCTAACTAACCTAAGGACATCACACACATCCATGCCCGAGGCATGATTCGAACCTGCGACCGCAGCAGCAACGCGGTTCCCGACTGAAGCGCCTAGAACAGCTCGGCCACAGCAGCCGCCCAATAATTACCACTTCAATCATTAATTACTTCAGCACCAAATGTCACCAAAGGTATCACAAGATTAAGTGACACTCGACAAGAGTTCATGTTTGACTTACACATACACATCACAAATGCAATAAATTAACACTGTACTAAGTCATTTCATTTTCACTCTACTGTGGAAATGTTCTTGATTTCATTAGCAAGAACCATATTCAAATTAACTTTCTCCTACGAGCAAAGATTAATGTGGTGGCCTTTAAACTATCCCTTCATTTATAAACAACTATGCACACATTTCAGATACAATTTGCATTGCATAAATGTTTACTACAACTCTACTTAAGATTATTTTGTTCTCAATGCTTTATAAAATTTTACACCAGCAATATTCTTATTTAGCTTCGGAAATAAATTCAGGTTCAAGTTAAATTTTCAGTAGGTTCAAGATTATGTACCTCTTTTACCACTTGTGATGCAAGTAGTTTTAACTATAAACATTTATACCCTTTATCACTAAAGTTTCGCACAACCAAAGTAGTAGCAATTTAAAGCAAAATAAAGCTTTTTAACAAGTTTAAAATAATGTGCCTCTCTCTTTATCTATGAAACAAATGATTTAACAAGCAACTTTTATTTACTTTAAATCTGAAACTTAGGCACATTTAAACAGAAACAAATTTCCATTTCTTTATGAACAGGATACTCGGTCTTTAGCACTTTTAGGTTAGGACCCTGCTTGGTATCATTAAGAGGACAGTTTCAAAGTTCAAACACAAATTTTTCAACACTTGAATTGTTATTGCAAAAGCACACACAAGCACTCTGGATCATACTGGCATACATATCTATTTTCCAATGTAGGTGAAGCAGTGACGCAATAGAAAAAACGTGGTGGTTATCAGGTCTCCTTCTGTCGGTTTTAAGCGCTATTTAATTCTTCTTAGCGACGTATTCATCATCTTTAGAGCCTTTCCAAATGCGAGTGCACCATTATACAGCCGGAACTTCATCAGAGGCCATTCCATCATAGATTTGGTTTCAGAATGCCTCACTTGGCACCTGCAGTGTTGACTACGTGACTGCTGGCCACTGGCTGCCTAACGTGCTCTCTCTCTTGCCGGCCAGATTGACTGCCACTTCCCCCTTTCCTCGCGCGCCAAGCCCCTTTCGTAATGGAGGGGATTCCCTATGTCTTTTCTATTTTACAATACAAGATCCCTAAGTATGAACCAGTTTTCTTCATACAATTTTGTTTTCATAAACAGACATAGTTAATAAAGTTTTATTATTTTAGCACACTGTTAAGTTAAAACAAAATTTACATCACGAATTTCCATTTCCCTCCAACAATTCAAAGAACTTAACGCGTGAAGACTAAACACTTCATAATTGTCTGCAGATAATTACACTGAACTAACTACTCATAATCGATAATGGTGTTACACACTGCGGCGAACTGAGGTCTTCCACACTGCTGTTTCAGCAATATTCCAGCCTCGGCAGTAGGATTTCACAGGCGGTTACAGGGATTCGATAAAAAAATTGGCAACACCGTGATAAATCCACGCTTCAACATAAGTGAAGATGCTAGCCAGGCTACGCTGTTGCATTTGACCAGGAACGGCACCTGTGTCATGTCATGGTTGTGAGAACAGTGTTCTGTGTAGTTGTGAGTGCATTATGTTCGAGCCCAGTCTATTCGAATGTCGGCTAATTGCTAGTGCTCGAATGGTGTGTGCTTCCATAACTAACCGAAGTGTTTGTGTTTGAAAAGTCACCGATCGAAGTTTTATACCGGAACCAGGGAACCCAAAAAAACATCATTCACTAAGTCATAATGTGAATGAAAGTCTGTGATCATAACGTGGCAGTCACTGATGAGAATTGTGAAGAAAAATAAGAGGACTACAGCTGTAAAAGTAACTGAAGAACAGAATATCGCAGTCGCTAACCCTGTCAGCACCAAAACAGCACAAAGAGAACACCATAAGGAGGGAACTCCAGAGCGATTTGGATTTTCAAAGCCACTTATCGTGATGCAAATGCTGGTATAAGGAAAACGTGGTGATGAAGACATAAAACCTGGAATATGGATCAATAGAGGAATATCATTTGGTGGGATGAGTCTTCTTTCACACTGTTTCCAACGTCTGGCCAAGTTTGCGTCCCAAGAGTGAAATATAGCTGGGGTCAGGGCTGATTTTGTTAAGCATATCGTGGTATCCCATGGGCCCATGGTTATTTTTCAAGGTAGTATTACTGGTGAGGCTGATGTGACCATTGTGGCTGATCAGGTCTATCCTACGGTTTGCTCCCTAATGGGGATGCTGTGTTTCAAGACGATAGGGGCCCCGTTCACATTTCTCGCATCATTCATCATTGCTTTCGTGAGCACGAGAATGAAGTTTCGCATCTTTTTTGGCCACCAAAGTTACCATATCTCAATGTTATTGATCGTTTGTGGTTTATTTTGAAGCGAAGATTGCCTGATCGCTACCCACCTTCATCATCGTTTCCTGAACTGCACACAAGTTTACAGGAAGTCTATGTGCAAATGCATACCCTTCTGCATTACTTTCTGTTTTAAACACAAACCCTTCGGCAGCCATGGTATGACTTATGCGAAAATTATGGTAATGGTTTTATCCAGTTGTGCTTTCATTTCAGTCATATTCCAGATTCTTTGTGAAAGCTTTCTAAGGAATTAACTTAGCATTGTCAATGGTTGTCAAACCGATTCTCTCGCATTTTTATGTACTAAACTGAACTAATTTTGTCTCAATTTTAATTTCACAGATAATGAATTCCTTGACCACTGTTTTGGAAGGCAACGATTTTAATCATGTGAAATGTACCGGACTACTTTTACATATTCAGCTGACATTCCAATCATTAGCAAACATCCTCGCAGTTGGCACTTACAAAAAACGAATAATTGAGTCAGTATGCATAACTGCAATGGACCGTATCAAATGTGTTGAATCGATTGCTCCCACAGAGTGGTTTTACTCGAAAGAAATGAATGAATAATAATCAAACTGATAAATAAGACTAAAATCAACTGTATCGACTGATTTCATTCGATAGTTCCAATGGACTGCTTTAGCTCAGAAGACTGAATGAGTAAGTCGACTGCTACGTAAAGCTAAAATTGAACGATTCGACTGTTTTCCAACCACTGACCGAATCAATCGCTCTCATTCGGTTGTTCCTGTCACTAGTTCTGGAAGCAGACGAATCAACATTTTAACATGTTTTGCTGTTTTCCACTCATTAACCTCTTATTACACAATTTTCTTGGGTAACTCATCACCATGAAAGAACGACTGACTGCACAAAAACGAGCAATGAGAGTATAATGTGGTGTTCAGCTACAGTCATCCAGTCAGGAGTTGGTATTTCCATTGCTTCTTCACAATATGTATAATCGCTAACAAAATCACAATTCAAGGAGAACTGTAATGTCCACAGCTAGAGCGCTAGCAAAAAAAAAAAAAAATTACCTTTATTCCTCATTACTAAAGTTGTAAGTGACTCACAAAAGAGTACAGCATGCAGCCTCAAACGGTCTTGATCACTTCCCCAAAAAAATAAAAGGTCTCAGAAGTAGCAAAGCAAATTTCTGATTTTTGTTTATTCCTGATTAGTTAGAAATTTAAGCCACTTTACCACTTCGTAATCTGTAAATGAAAACCGAGTAGCCATACTAACAAACAAATAATTATATGTATTCTAGAATTGATTCTTTCCACGTCATTTCCATTACTAAAGGTGCATATGGTTCATGCTACTAACAACTTAACCCAGGATGACCTGACGTAAATTCGGTCCCATTTCCCTAAAGTAAGAGGGCAATATTCTTAATGACTACGGCGCTTCGCCTTGTGTGTTATTAAATAATGGATTGCATATAACTTGTGTAATCTTCTGAAATTAATAACATTCTGCATTTTCAGAAATTTACGTGGGCCATACATAAGTAATAAGAGATTCTGAAGTTTTTATGATGTTGTCATAAAATCGAATTTACCGCATTTGCATTTTCAGTTTCAGTTCCTGCTGGAAAATAAAAAAGAGGAAGTGAGGGGGAGCGAATGGCTGGGTAGTCGGCAGTGCTCGCGATGAAAACTGGATCGGGCCACAGCTGCAGGAGATGGCGCGCGATTATGCGGCCACTTACCTGTTGCTGCGTGCAGCCCCTGATGAAAATTTAAAAACAGTTACGGCCGAGCACTGGAGAACCGACCGTGGCGCCCAAGAGGCGCTACTGGCTACTTTCTTATCTGAGGTTCATCTTGGAAGTAGTGCCAGGCGATACTTCCTTTCCTCTCTTTTCCTTAATGGAACGTACTGCACCGTACAGCCAGGACGGACCTTTGCGGTCTTGTCGGGCATTCTGACCTGAGTAAAAAATACTCCATGTCTTTGTTAATTTTTCTTGATGGGCTGCAAGTACGCAGTGAAACAATACTATTGTCAGTAGACGTACTTTATCACATAATATGTCCTTTTTATTAGGCTGGTAAGTTAAGTTCGTAGCGTTTTTGTTTTGCATGTTGATATTCCGGTTGCTATGGGTTATTTATCGACTGCCATTTTTTATTTGTAGTTCACTGTTGTTATTTGAGTTTACATATTAACATTTTGACATTTGGAGATAATAGGTGGAGCTATGGACGCTAGAAAATGGAGTACCAAGTGGAGAAATCTGAACATATCCGATATATTCTTCCGTTTGGGTTCATTAGAGCGGTGACAGCAGCGGAGGCAGCCAGAAACATTTGCGCCGTGTATGGGGCAATGACACTGGACACAGCATGGTAAGAAAATGGTTTCCTCATTTTAAGGAAGGCCGTTTTGACATTAGTGACTCTGAAACTTCTTCCTGGCAGATTAAAACTGTGTGCCGGACCGAGACTCGAACTGTGGATCTTTGCCTTTCGGGGGTAAGAGCTCTACCAACTGAGCTTCCCAAGCACGACTCACGCCCCGTCCTTACAGCTTTACTTCTGCCAGTACCTCGTCTCCTACCTTCCAAACTTTACAGAAGCTCTCCTGCGAACCTTGCAGGACTGGCACTCCTGAAAGAAAGGATACTGCGGAGGCATGGCTTAGCCACAGCCTGGGGGATGTATCCAGAATGAGATTTCCACTCTATAGCGGAGTGTGCGCTGATACGAATCTGCCAGGAAGTTTCATATCAGCGCACACTCCGCTGCAGAGTGGAAATCTCATTCTGGAAACATCCCCGAGGCTGTGGCTAAGCCATTCCGCAATATCCTTTCTTTCAGGAGTGCTAGTTCTGCGAGGTTCGCATGAGAGCTTCTGTAAAGTTTGGAAGGTAGGAGACGAGGTATTGGCAGAAGTAAAGCTGTGAGGAAGGGGCGTGAGTCGTGCTTGGGTAGCTCAGCTGGTAGAGTACTTGCCCACGAAAGGCAAAGGTTCCGAGTTCGAGTCTCGGTCTGGCACACAGTTTTAATCTGCCAGGGAGTTTCATATCAGCGCACACTCCGCTGCAGAGTGGAAATCTCATTCTGGATTAATGACTCTCCACGTTCCGGAAGACGTTCGTGGTTTGACGAAGATCGTTTGAACACATTAATGCACAATGATCAACGCCTGTGTACTCGAGAACTGTGATTTGTGAATATGGTGAACTGTGATTTTTTCCACCATTGAGCCACATTTGCGAGCAATGGAGGAAGTCCAGAAACCAAGTGCGTGGGTGCCCCATACTCTAAACCAAAATCACATAAATCAGCGGTTGGCCATATGTGCACCTCTGGTTGCTCGTCATCAATTGACTCGTAAACGATTATTCCTATCCAGCTTTGTTACTGCTGACAAGAAATGGTGTCTTTATGTTAACATAAGAAAAAGAAAGGAATGTTTCAGCTCAGACAAAGCAGCAACTCCACGTACAAAGACCTGTGTGTATCGACAAAAGATAATATTATGCATCAAGTGGAACAACGACGGTGTGGTGTACGACGAATTGCTTCCCCGAGGTGTAACCATTACTGCTGACAGTAACTGTCGAAACTGAGACGTCTTGCAGACACAACCTAAGAACAACGAACAGGAAGACTATGTTGTATTCACCTGATCTTACGCCCCCAGATTTTCACCTTTACTGCTCTATATCGAACAGCCTTCAAGGAATTTGCTTTCCGGATGAAAATGCGCTCCGAACATGGCTCGACAAGTTCTTTGCCTCAAAACTACGTGATTTCTACAGTCATGGAATTGAGAAGTTACCCCAGCGTTGATTGGCAGTTGTAAATAATGAAGGAGAATATATTATTGTTGCCAAAAATCTCTGTTACGTGTATCCGGAAAAACGCTGGGGAAACGCTACGAACTTATGCACCAACCCCATATATAACAAAACATGTGCAACTCACACGTTACAAAAGCATGTTGGAAATATGATGTAAACTGTATATCGCACGAAGCTTACTAGACAAATCTTTAGTCACGCTCTTTAAGACGCACACTGGTTGTTTTGGAGCGCTATAAAACTTATACCACCGGTCACGAAAACTGACAACGGCCGAGAGAGCGGTGTGCTGACCACATATCCCTCCGTATCCACATCCGGTGACACCTAAGATCTGAGGATGACACGGCGGCCAGTCGGTAGCAATGGGCCTTCAAAGCCTGTCCGGACGGCGTTTGTTTGTTTATAGAACTGATACCAATCGGTCATGTGACCCCCAATGAGCCAGTCGATTTATGGATCAGCACAGTAAGATGTTTCGACTTCGAGTCGTGACAGAATGGCAAAAAGGAATTACCCTGTTTGGACGTGCCCAGGAGCACCGTCAACGATGTTGACCGATTTATTGGTGTATCATCTAGGACTGCCCAACGTGTCTACAAGAATGGTGTAGAACTCGCTATCAAGTAAAACGGCGTAGAAAGATTGGTCGTAATGGTTCAAAATGGCTCTGAGCACTATGGGACTCAACTGCTGTGGTCATCAGTCCCCTAGAACTTAGAACTAATTAAACCTAACTAACCTAAGGACATCACACACATCCATGCCCGAGGCAGGATTCGAACCTGCGACCGTAGCAGCAGCGCGGCTCCGGACTGGAGCGCCTAGAACCGCACGACCACCACGGCCGGCGGTCGTAATGAGATCCTAACCAACAGTGATGGGAAACTTGTCTAAAGCCTTGTTACTCACAGTCGTTTACAAACCTATCAACACTGGACTCGCATTCGGGACGACGACGGTTCAATCCCGTCTCCGGCCATCCTGATTTAGGTTTTCCGTGATTTCCCTAAATCGTTTCAGGCAAATGCCGGGATGGTTCCTTTGAAAGGGCACGGCCGATTTCCTTCCCAATCCTTTCCTAACCCGAGCTTGCGCTCTGTCTCTAATGACCTCGTTGTCGACGGGACGTTAAACACTAAACACCACCACCACAAACCTATCAATGAATGTAGATCCACTTCGATCGCTTTCCGAGAGAACGCAGCGAGTGGACATTTGGGGCCGGGTACCTCCAAAAGGCCATTGCATCCAGTGACACACAACAGCAAGCCTTCAAAGGGCTCAACAACACAAACTGGATAGATGACTAGAAGCGTATAGTATGATTCCATCAGTCACGCTTTTACCTCTTTCAAAATGATGCAAGGCATAAAGTGCAACATCTTTATCCGAGGTTCGTCTTGAAAGCAGCGCCAGTCGTGGCAACCATTCCAAGATGCGACGCTGAATAAATAAGTCTTCTAAATTTTTTTATCTTATTTCTGTGATACTTTACACACATTTTAACAAAAACTTTCGATTCTTGAATTTGCTTACATAACCAAGATGACAAGCGACACAGCAGACGCCAAGCGGTAAGTGACTGGCGTTCGAAGCTCTTGTTGACGTTCCTTCCAAGTTTACGAATTAAATTTCGTTATTAAAATTCGGTATTCTGTCAAACACAACGTATTTATTTTTTTCTATTCTTTACCGAGTTATGTTTCGACACCAACACTGATGAGAAAAAACATTATGGCTACATCCTTAATAGCGTTTTGGTCCATCTTTGGAATGCATTACATCAGCAATTCTGCGTGGCATAAATTCGACAAGTCTTTGATAGGTTTCCGGAGGTACGTGGAACCACAGCTTTTATCGTGCCTTCGGTTACTACCATAGGTTCCATGGAAGCCAAGGTGTATGTGCCCCATTGTATAACACGTCCCCCTCCGAATTGCGTCCCTTTCGTGGTGCATGTTTCGAGTAGCCGTTTACCGGACATGACTATCGAAATGGTGTAACAAGAAACGTGAATCTTCCCAGCAGACGACACGATTACACTGCTCCACTGTTCAATCTCGATGACACCTTACAGCTTCAGTCGTAACTGACGATGCCGTTGGGCTGACGTGGGAACACATAGCGGTCGTCTGCGGCAGAGCGCCAGGTACGACAAGATGCGCTGAACGGCGTATTCCGAAACACTTCTGTAGCATCAGTATTGTACACTCTGTAAATCCATATCTACGCAGATGGTTGCGGGACCTCGACTGTTCAATATAAAACGTCGAATCAAAACACCTTCACCCGTCTAAATTTCCAGTTGCTATTTTATTTGAGCAGCCGGTTTCAGCACTACGTTACGCCATCTTCAGGCTCCCTGACCGACGTGCAGGAAGAGTACCACCTCTGGTCCATTCAAAATAGGGGCCATTGTTCAGTGACTGGCATCCATAGATTTCTTCTTAAAACAGCTATCCCTTCGATCATCACTTGCCGACTATAGTGATGATCGAAAAGATCGTTGTTGTTAAAAAGAAATCTACGGATACCAGTCACTGAACGCTGGCCCCTTTCTGAATGGACCAGAAGTGGAATTCTTCGTACACGTCGGTCAGGGGGCTTGAAGACAGTATCATGTAGCGCTGCAACTGATTGCTCGAATAAAATACCAACTGTAAATTTAGACGGCTAAGGGTGTTTTAATTCGTCATTTTATAGTATTTTACTCCGTCGTCAGATCCGCCACCGTTAGCCGCTCGTCCTTCTTTATAGTGCAGGCAAGCCTGTCGCCTTCACGTTCTGTAACGAAACTCTGTCATTTACTTGTGGTTTTAACGCCCTTAAACCGCTCCCCATATATGTTTACGACAGCAGCACGCGAACAGCCGGCTGAGATGTTGGTTCCCAGACATCAGGCCAATAACAACCTTTCCTCGTCAGTCACTTATATCAGTGGATTTCCCCATCTGCGGCTTATATCGTCGCTAGAATGATTCCACATTTGTCTCCGCTACACTTACATACAACGCGTCACGCACCAGCAAAGTGAACTGGTTGCATTCGGTTGGTCAGCGGGCAGTGGTCATAATAGTTTGGGTCACCAGTTTAGAACTGAGTGTCATTTTTAACGTATCTCGAGTTATTTTTATAAAAACATTATACGAAGTTAATGAGTGCTTTTCAATTTTAGCCAAAAACTATAGCATTAGCATATTAATCTTGCTTCCATTGCTCTCCTAAAAGTGCATTAATTATAAATACCGATTTGTACAGGTTAATGTAGTTGCAGATAAGCAATCAAATAAAAATAAAAATGCACCTGTCATAGTTTTTAGGCCTAAAACAAAGCAAAAACCATCAATTTTTTACAATATTTTTACGTAAATAAATTGAAACCGAAAACGATGACACGTGCATTCGACGCATGTTTATCTATTTACCTTGTTTAGTGGATCCATGACAGCCACCGCTATTTTTTCGTGTTACGAGTCGGTATATAGTTTATAGAACGCTGATTAGCAAATCTGTAAACGAAAAATTAATAAAACATAATGAGATTGTAAGAGAACATACAAGGGGCATCCAATAAGTAACGCAACACATTTTCATCTGAAAGCAGTTAGTTGTCATTCAGGTTTCCAATACACCATATTATTTTCCATTCTTTTGGTTACAAACCCCTATTTTTAAGCATAATCTCCGTGCAATGCGACGGCGTTACGCCTCTTTAATGGGAGAGCCTGTATACCCACATTGTACCACTTTACTGCTTGACGTTGGAGTGAACATCGTTCTGCATCAATAAACTGCTTTTCATCCACTTACTGCTTCCTGCGGAGTGCACCCCTCATTGTGCCACGAGTGGCCCTTCTTTGAACTTTATGGTCTCCTGTTAGGCGGCGAGGAATCCAGCGGACACACACCCTTGAGTACCCCAACTGGTGGACGAGTGTGTCAGCAAACTACCAACAGAGACGTACAGTTGTGCAGCGAGGTGTTTGATTGAGATCAGCCGATCACCTCGAATGAGAGTGTCGACACGTTCCAACATTTTTTTAATCTCAACTGTTAGCAGGTTGCCCGCACAGGAGAGATCGGACAGATCTGCACGATTTGTTATGATTGCAGACGCCTCGTTCAACGCCTCACCATGCAGTTGTTCACTGTCAGGTCTCCGTAGTCATTCTACAAACGCCTATGAATATACTCTGGTTTTCGCTCAAAAGGAGCTCAGTGACAACTTTCTGCTTGGAACGCAGCCGCCCCGAGTGGCCGTGCGGTTCTAGGCGCTACAGTCTGGAACCGAGCGACCGCTACGGTCGCAGGTTCGAATCCTGCCTCGGGCATGGATGTGTGTGATGTCCTTAGGTTAGTTAGGTTTAATTAGTTCTAAACTCTAGGTGACTGATGACCTGAGAAGTTAAGTCGCGTAGTACTCAGAGCCATTAAAACCTTGGAACGAATCTCCGTTACAGACGCCATTCTGAAGGCTACGTATAGCGCTGCCACCAATCGGAACTTCATGAAACCTCAGGGGCTGAAGCAGTAATATTCCACGATGTCCCAGAACACATTTCGCATTTTTAACCGAAACTGGCCGAGAAAAAAAGAATGTTGCATTACTGATTGGGAGGCCCTCGTATGAATAAATAAAACGCCACATAGAAATGTTCACAAATACTGCAAAGAACTCCTGTACAGAATAGAAGAGTGTTGCTCCAAGGAAAACTGTAATGTTAATACTTCGAGTTTATTGTTCTTTTTTTTCTTACAGTTCTGTCGAAATGTATTGAAAATGACGCCTGCTAAATAGCGCACACCTTTCTGTGTGACGCTTAAGGACATATTATTCATGTGCATGTCGTTTTCCTGTGTAGTATTCACTCAACGAATGTCGCAGTTTCTTCTGAATGCGTCAGTATTGTCAACAACAGTTTCCAAGATGGAATATACAGGGTTGACGGAGTTTAAATTCCGGGATACCTGCATAGCGGCATACTAGAAGTTCACAAACTGACGCCACATATCAGTTTGACCACCCTTTTGTGGGCTAAGAATATTGTTGCTGATTGGACAGAGGTCCTCCAAAATATAACACCATCCGAAATAATAGAGTAAAAGAGCAGCAAAGTAATCAAGCTTTCGCAGTTAAAGGTCAGAGACAGGGAAGATCACTCTTATAATGAAGATAGCAGCATTCACTTTTTGCGTAAGATCTTGGACGTGATACAAACAAAAAAGCTTTCATCTACCCTCAGTCCTAAGAATTAAAAAAGTTCGACTTCACAGAATGACGGCATTCTGACAGTAAATTTTCCCTCTTACACGGGTTCCGTGTCAGTGACTGTGGGCATTGCGTTTTCTTACAGTTCAGCGTTTATCTCTTCTCTGAATGTCACGTGCTGATGTTACTGAGTATCCTTCTAGCTAAATCACTTATATTACGTTGGACGCCTTTCACAATAACACTTGCATCGTTTGTAAACAGAAAATATTTTGTGTCATGTGACGTTTAGTGGCAGATAATTGATGTACAGCATATAAACAATAGACCCAGAAAATAATCCTGTGGCACCAACCACTTTACACGACACCAGTTAGATACAGACCACTTCCTTCTTTGTTGATACTGGAGGACAAAATTCTGCTTCCTACTTGCTAGATATCATTTGAACCACTGTTGGGCATTTCCCCAAATCTCATAATGTTCCAGTTTACGCAGAGGTAATACCGGATACATGCAATGAAATGCTTTTACCGAATCAAAGAAAACACCAACCGTTCGCGACTTGTCGTTTAGAACTAATAGTTCTTCACACGGGAAAGAATAAATTGCATTTTCTGTGGATACCCTTTTTTCTGACATCAGATACAGGTTCCGACAGTAAATTATATGTTGTTGTTGTTGTGGTCTTCAGTCCTGAGACTGGTTTGATGCAGCTCTCCATGCTACTCTATCCTGTGCAAGCTTTTTCATCTCCCAGTACCTACTGCAACCTACATCCTTCTGAATCTGCTTAGTGTATTCATCTCTTGGTCTCCCTCTACGATTTTTACCCTCCACGCTGCCCTCCAATACTAAATTGGTGATCCCTTGATGCCTCAGAACATGTCCTACCAACCGATCCCTTCTTCTGGTCAAGTTGTGCCACAAACTTCTCTTCTCCCCAATCCTATTCAATACTTCCTCATTAGTTATGTGATCTACCCATCTAATCTTCAGCATTCTTCTGTAGCACCACATTTCGAAAGCTTCTATTCTCTTCTTGTCCAAACTATTTATCGTCCATGTTTCACTTCCATACATGGCTACACTCCATACGAATACTTTCAGAAATGACTTCCTGACACTTAAATCTATACTGGATGTTAACAAATTTCTCTTCTTCAGAAACGCTTTCCTTGCCATTGCCAGCCTACATTTTATATCCTCTCTACTTCGACCATCATCAGTTATTTTGCTCCCCAAATAGCAAAACTCCTTTACTACTTTAAGTGCCTCATTTCCTAATCTAATTCCCTCAGCATCACCCGACTTAATTAGACTACATTCCATTATCCTTGTTTTGCTTTTGTTGATGTTCATCTTATATCCTCCTTTCAAGACACTGTCCATTCCATTCAACTGCTCTTCCAAGTCCTTTGCTGTCTCTGACAGAATTACAATGTCATCGGTGAACCTCAAAGTTTTTATTTCTTCTCCATGAATTTTAATACCTACTCCGAATTTTTCTTTTGTTTCCTTTACTGCTTGCTCAATATACAGATTGAACAACATCGGGGAGAGGCTACAAACCTGTCTTACTCCCTTCCCAACCACTGCTTCCCTTTCATGTCCCTCGACTCTTATAACTGCCATCTGGTTTCTGTACAAATTGTAAATAGCCTTTCGCTCCCTGTATTTTACCGCTGCCACCTTTAGAATTTGAAAGAGAGTATTCCAGTCAACATTGTCAAAAGCTTTCTCTAAGTCTACAAATGCTAGAAACGTAGGTTTCCCTTTCCTTAATCTTTCTTCTAAGATAAGTCGTAAGGTCAGTATTGCCTCACGTGTTCCAGTGTTTCTACGGAATCCAAACTGATCTTCCCCGAGGTTGGCTTCTACTAGTTTTTCCATTCGTCTGTAAAGAATTCGTGTTAGTATTTTGCAGCTGTGACTTATTAAGCTGATAGTTCGGTAATTTTCACATCTGTCAACACCTGCTTTCTTTGGGATTGGAATTATTATATTCTTCTTGACGTCTGTGGGTATTTCGCCTGTTTCATACATCTTGCTCACCAGATGGTAGAGTTTTGTCAGGACTGGCTCTCCCACGGCCGTCAGTAGTTCCAATGGAATATTGTCTACTCCGGGGGCCTTGTTTCGACTCAGGTCTTTCAGTGCTCTGTCAAACTCTTCACGCAGTATCATATCTCCCATTTCATCTTCATCTACATCCTCTTCCATTTCCATAATATTGTCCTCAAGTACATCGCCCTTGTATAGACCCTCTATATACTCCTTCCACCTTTCTGCTTTCCCTTCTTTGCTTAGAACTGGGTTTCCATCTGAGGTCTTGATATTCATACAAGTCGTTCTCTTATCTCCAAAGGTCTCTTTAATTTTCCTGTAGGCGGTATCTATCTTACCTCTAGTGAGATAGGCCTCTACATCCTTACATTTGTCCTCTAGCCATCCCTGCTTAGCCATTTTGCACTTCCTGTCGATCTCATTTTTGAGACGTTTGTATTCCTTTTTGCCTGTTTCACTTACTGCATTTTTATATTTTCTCCTTTCATCAATTACATTCAATATTTCTTCTGTTACCCAAGGATTTCTACTAGCCCTCGTCTTTTTACCTACTTGATCCTCTGCTGCCTTCACTACTTCATCCCTCAAAGCTACCCATTCTTCTTCTACTGTATTTATTTCCCCCATTCCTGTCAATTGCTCCCTTATGCTCTCCCTGAATCTCTGTACAACCTCTGGTTCTTTTAGTTTATCCAGGTCCCATCTCCTTAAATTCCCACCTTTTTGCAGTTTCTTCAGTTTTAATCTACAGGTCATAACCAATAGATTGTGGTCAGAGTCCACATCTGCCCCTGGAAATGTCTTACAATTTAAAACCTGGTTCCTAAATCTCTGTCTTACCATTATATAATCTATCTGATACCTTTTAGTATCGCCAGGGTTCTTCCATGTATACAACCTTCTTTCATGATTCTTAAACCAAGTGTTAGTTATGATTATGTTGTGCTCTGTGCAAAATTCGACCAGGCGGCTTCCTCTTTCATTTCTGTCCCCCAATCCATGTTCACCTACTATGTTTCCTTCTCTCCCTTTTCCTACACTCGAATTCCAGTCACCCATGACTATTAAATTTTCGTCTCCCTTCACAATCTGAATAATTTCTTTTATTTCATCATACATTTCTTCAATTTCTTCGTCATCTGCAGAGCTAGTTGGCATATAAACTTGTACTACTGTAGTAGGCGTGGGCTTCGTATCTATCTTGGCCACAATAATGCGTTCACTATGCTGTTTGTAGTAGCTTACCCGCATTCCTATTTTCCTATTCATTATTAAACCTACTCCTGCATTACCCCTATTTGATTTTGTGTTTATAACCCTGTAGTCACCTGACCATAAGTCTTGTTCCTCCTGCCACCGAACTTCACTAATTCCCACTATATCTAACTTCAACCTATCCATTTCCCTTTTTAAATTTTCTAACCTACCTGCCCGATTAGGGGATCTGACATTCCACGCTCCGATCCGTAGAACGCCAGTTTTCTTTCTCCTGATAACGACATCCTCTTGAGTAGTCCCCGCCCGGAGATCCGAATGGGGGACTATTTTACCTCCGGAATATTTTACCCAAGAGGACGCCATCATCATGTAATCATACAGTAAAGCTGCATGCCCTCGGGAAGAATTACGGCTGTAGTTTCCCCTTGCTTTCAGCCGTTCGCAGTACCAGCACAGCAAGGCCGTTTTGGTTATTGTTACAAGGCCAGATCAGTCAATCATCCAGACTGTTGCCCTTGCAACTACTGAAAAGGCTGCTGCCCCTCTTCAGGAACCACACGTTTGTCTGGCCTCTCAACAGATACCCCTCCGTTGTGGTTGCACCTACGGTACGGCTATCTGTATCGCTGAGGCACGCAAGCCTCCCCACCAACGGCAAGGTCCATGGTTCATGGGGGGGGGGGGGGGGGGGGGAGTAAATTATATGTGCCGAGATATTCCATTACTGTCTTATACATTTCTTTTCCAAAAACATTCGAAAGCAGTGGCAGCAAAGGAGTGATATCTACGTAATCGCTTTCACACTCTTTATGGAGTGGTTTCACTAACGGAACTCACCACACTTGAAACACGCTGTGAAGGCGAACTGTCGTCTCCTGTGTTTTAACAAATCAACCAGACATTGAACTACTTGCAATAGTTTACAACCGTTTCTGCACAATCCCAGATGAAGATGTATTTGACATTTGTTTAAGTTTCGATAAAAGTTAACTTTCACAAGCGCTACGGAAAACGGGCTCTTAAGGTTCAGAAGGAAATAACTGTACGTCGTAATGGTTGCTTAGTTCTCAGAAAGCAGAAGAAAACGTCAACTAGGAAAAGCACAGATTGCTAACTCTTACTGTATTGGAGATCCTTCATAAGAAATCGTCCTCAACATACACTTGTTTTTTTCGGTTTGTAAAATTTGTGACAATTTGGAGCAGTACTCAAATACAAACATCTGAATACAAAAAGAACTTTTATATGAGTATTTTCGTGAGAGATGATGTGTAGCGAGTGCTGGCTGCGTTGCTGCCATTTAACATCAGTCTCCTGCATGACTAGTTACCTAAAAATACCGAAATTTGCATAATATATAATAACGCTCGTAGCGTTGAGAAATGTGCATATGTGAATAGGCGGTACAGTTAAGCATGGCATAGAATCATAGTGTGACCTGTTGCAGGTCATGATGCTACATAAGCACGTGGCTGTAGGAGAAACAAAGGCTCTTTCGGAAAAAAATAGTCATGTAGATACGAAGTTCACTAAGAACTTGCTCTGTTAGTAAAACCAATTTATTTTCAGATTAGGACGAGGAAAACTGAAAGTCGTTTATTCACATCGAAGTTTAAATACAACAGAAGTAGACCACTTTCCGTGATGAATAACATAATGGTTTCAATGAATCGAAATAACTTGTTGCTGAATGATTGGAGGGTTTAATATTTAGTATGGCCATGAATGCCAATAGAACGCATGGATATCCCGGTCCATTTGGGCAGTCGATTCAAATCCGTTCACAAAGAACTAAGTTCCGTTTTCAGTCAGAGAGCCAAGTACAATAAAACATTTACTGTATGTAACCGTGACATAAGAGAATAAGTTCGTCCAGCACGAATGCAGCTGGTTATATTCGCAATGCATTACCTAAGTCAAAACGTGTAGCAATCTCACCAACAGAAATGTGCAGCAACATGAAGTGAATGCAGCAACAGACGTCTGTCTGGAAGACGAGAACCAAGACAGTCACACGAGGAAACTGGGACTACCCATTGCTGAAGCTGAACGTTCAGTAAAAGCAAATTCTAACTCCAAGCGTCTGATTCGATGCCGCAACCAAAGAGTCTCCAGTGAGAGAGCATGGGGACATATTAACTTATGAATGAAACGAGTCGTTGAGAAAAATAGCCGCGTTTCAACAGGTGACTGAATATAGAACTAACGTACGGAGCTTTGTTCTTCAAAGCCCTATTTCAAATTTCATTATACCCATGGGAGTCTTTGCTCTTTGTGACTTAATAATTGATTCAAGTTTTTACCTTTCCTTCTTTCCTGTAGCTACAGGTGAACCAGTTGGATCGGATCACCAACTTTCAAGAGTTCAGCATACTTATCTTTAACAATAAAATTTCAGTTTTATTTTCCAAATGGTTCAAATGGCTCTAAGCACTATGGGACTTAACATCTGAGGTCATCAGTCCCCTAGACATAGAACTACTTAAACCGAACTAACCTAAGGACATCACACACAGCCATGCCCGAGGCAGGATTCGAACCTGCGACTGTAGCAGCAGCGCGGTTTCAGACTGAAGCGCCTATAACCGCTCGGCCACACTGGCCGGCTTTTATTTTCCAACTGTTGACAAGGTGGTGTGCATAAATTATGGACGAAAGTAGCTTTTCGCGTGATGTGTCACCGTCAGGCAACATGGCTTGCCGAAACTAGGACCATGCATAAATAGAACTGCTACAGTATAGTACAGAAGGTAGTTTTATTCAAGGCAGTGACTACTCTGAAGTCACCACGATTCGTGTTGGACCCCTGCACATTACAAAAGACTGGTCATGATTCTTAATAGGTTGTGTGATCACCACGGACGGCAATGCTAGCTTTAAAACGTGCTCTCATTCTGGACACAAATTGATAAGAAGCTCTGCTGGACCTGCCCTCATTTAACGACAATTGGGAACCCGTAATACACCAAGGACAGTGTCGAAGATAATCGTTTTGGTGGTCTAGGTTCAAATGGTTCAAATGGCTCTGAGCACTATGGGACTTAACGTCTGAGGTCATCAGTCCCGTAGAACTTAGAGCTACCTAAACCTAATTAACCTAAGGAGGTCACACACACCCATGTCCGAGGCAGTATTCGAACCTGCGACCGGAGCAGCGCCTAGAACCGCTCGGCCACAGTGGCCGGCGGTGATCTAGATGTTATGGTAACTTCAGTTTTGTGGATTAGAATGCGCGGCCGCATCGAACAGCGCAGGTGGAGGAGCTTTTGGAACGAGAGGGTATTCGGCGAATGGACTGGCCTGCCCGTTTCCCCTACTTAAATCCTATCGAGCACATGGGAGATGCGTTAAGGAGGCGTATTGCAGTACGTACACATACACCAACGACCATTCCACTTTTGTCAACCGCGCTGATGTAGGAATGGAACGCTCTACCGAAAATACTCTTTCTCAACCTTGTGTCCAGCATGGGAACACATTGCAGTGCATGCACTGCCTTCTGTGGTGATCACAAACCATATTATGAACCATGTCCCTCCTATTGTAATGTCTAGGGGATCATCATGCCTCACGGTGACTTTAGCGTAATTATTGTCTTTGCATGGAAGCGTCTTTGCTGTTCGTCTTGTTGGATATTTATTTCAGTTACCTTCATCCCTATACTGTACCAGTTCTTTTTACGTATGGTCCAAGTTTTATCGAGCTGTGTTACTCGGCAGCGACACATCATGTGAAAATTGCTTTAGTCCTTTAATTTAGCACACCAGTGTGTTTTTCACAACTCTATTGCATCAACAACAGTTTCACTTTCACACAAAAGAGAGGTATTATCTTGAGCACCCTTTTTTGTAGTGAAATTCTGTTACCGGGTTCAGACTATCCATCATTTTTCGATATACCCCCTGTTTCCTGCTAGACGATGTTCTAATGCCAATATTGATCGATAGCTTATTTGTGCTGAATGTGTTTCCCCATATTTTAATGCGGAAGACCTATTAAAGAAAGTGATAAATGTTTGAATAAATGTATTACGTTTGTCGTTCAAGTCATTTATATCGTAGACATATTGCGTAGTTAGCCATACGAGATCGGCTGTATATGTGTGCACTGCAGGTGGAGATGTATCTCTGAATCTTTGGTTTATTAGTTTGTTGTATGACTCTGCCTTGAATAATTTCACTATTATTATCTGCGCATATTGATCCGACATGTCATTACTAACTTCCCTCACACTTTGAATTTCAACTAGACAACAGACTTTGAAGATATTGTCTATGGTCCTGCTGCTGTTTCCCCGAAGTCTTCTTGGAAATTATACTGTCTGTACCAAGTTTTAAGATTTAAGTACGGCGATTATCATTCTTTTTTTCTGGAGAATCGGGCAAAAAGTTTAAACAGTGTGATTTGTAAGAACCTCCATGGTTTCAGGATATGTCTGCATGAAAACTACAAGGCATAAAATATAATACTTATCAGTGGACAGAGCATCTCTACAAGTTAATATTCGTAGTACGGGTCGTGGCGTAGTCGCATTAGGGCGTAGGTGTGTCGGAAAATGAAGAAAAATCATATGCTTCACATTTTTGCATTGACTTAGTTCGCACCTGCAGGTAGACAGTGGAGTGAACAGATTTCCGATATGGGGAGCTGTCACGTCTTCTCAGGCCGTTAGGGTCTGCCATTTAATGACGTAATGACATTTGCCGCTGTACAAATGGTGCCTATATTGAGCACCTGTAGCGTGAGAAAAGAAGTTGGAGCGTTGGTCTATCCTCTGACATGTGTCTATTTTCTGTATTTCTTGTAGTTTTCGCGCAGTTATCTTCCGAAAGCCCAGGTACTTACAGGGTAACGATTATTGAACTATATACAATAAGATCGTCATAACTTCTGAACGGTTTGCGTTAGAATGTTCAAATTGCACGATAAGCCGCGGGGCATGATGGGAATTAGTATGCGTATGCATGGTTTGGTTTAGCGACGAAGCTCACTTTCATTTGGATGGGTGTGCTAATAAGCATAATTGTCGCATTTTGGAGACTGAGAATCAGTATTTAGCAATCGAGAAGTCTCTTCACCCACTGCGGGTGACTGTATGGTGTGCAATGTTCAGTCACGGAATAATCGGTGCGATATTCCTTGATAGTACGGTGACTACCGAACGGTACGTGAAGATTTTAGAAGATGATTTCACCCCATTATCCAAAGTGACCCTGACTTCGACAAGATAAGGTTCATGCAAGACAGAGCTCGACCCCATCGAAGCAGGAGAGTGTTTGATGTCCTCTAGGAGCACTTTGGGGACCGCACTCTGGCTCTGGGGTACCCAGAGGCCACTGGCATGGGCCTCGGGGCGGCATATTCTCCGGATCTGAACACATGCGACTCCGTTTTGTGGGGCTATATTAAAGACAAGGTGTGCAGCAATAACGCCCTAAACCGTTGTTGCGCTGAAAACAGCCACTCAGGAGGTCACCGACAACATTGATGTTCCGACACATCAGCGGGTCATGCAGAATTTCGCTGTTCGTCAGCACCACATCATCGCCAATGGTGGCAGGCATATCGAACATGTCATAACCTAAATCTGAATATCTGTAGTGACGTTTACATATTGAATGAATTATGTGCACGCTGTAGTTTGTACCTAATTTCCTTTTTTTCATGTAGTTCAATAATTGTCACCCTGTACTAATAAACCTGTATTCAAATCCTGGACTGCCTTCAAATATCTGATTAAAGAAAAAAATAAGAAATACATTTTGTTTTACATATAGTAATGTTTTGAAAACTCAAGCGCTAACAGATCCTGTGGCGTAACTACTTCATAAGAATGGGCAGAATGTTTGTTCTTGAAAGGAAGAAATGGTAGTTACTACCGCGACTGTAGGTCACAAATATGGTAATGGATTTATTAAAATGTGTCAAAAACACAATTGAAGAATTTGCTCAACACAAAATGTTGCACTTCTCTAAGACGCAATTTGCTCTTTTGTGTTTCCCTGAATGAAGAGAGTAAAATTATAAAAATTATACGGCGCCTATTTTGAAAAAGAAAATGAGACATCGCTCTTCGAAAGATCTCCACTGACTTGAAAGCCCATTTAGCTGAACATTTAAATAAATACACGTTCTACTGCGAGGAAAGCTCGTGCGATACGCTGAATCGTTCGATACGCGGGTCGACAGGCGCCGGTGGCGGTTAATCGCTGGCTGGGCGGAGGTGTATTGAGGCATGCGGGAATGCGGCTGAAATATCCAGGCGCGCGTACTCCGATTATCGGAGGTTTAATTGCAGCAGCAGTGGCCAAGCGATTGGTGAAATGGGCATGTTTATTCGACATCTACATATGCAGGCTGTTTCAGCGGGAATAGGGATAAAAAATGGTTCAAATGGCTCTGAGCACTATGGGACTTAACATCTGTGGTCATCAGTCCCCTAGAACTTAGAACTGCTTAAACCTAACTAACCTATCACACACATCCATGCCTGAAGCAGGATTCGAACCTGCGACCGTAGCGGTCACGTGGTTCCAGACTGAAGCGCCTAGAACCGCACGGCCACACCGGCCGGCCGGGTATTAGGGAATTTTTTTATGTTGTGGAAGCACAGATTAAATAGAATAAAACATTCCACATATTGATTGTCCATTTTTTATTGGTTACGGAGATTATTTGTCATTTCGATGAGTTCATTCATCGATTTTCATTTTAATTTCAAAGCTCAAGTTGTGAAATTGTGCTTGAGATTACAAATCTGAATTTTTGAACTGTGATTGTCATTTGTTGGCTGCTTCTGCTGTACTATTTAAGTATGCCGCACGTATATCGCAGTGCTTATTATGCTGATATGGCATTTATATACTGGTTTTGTAGTGGAGAATACGGTAGAAGAGTTCCTAATTGCGGAGTATTATACTCCAGAGTTGTTGCTTTTCGTGTTTTTACTGAGATACTGAGATTGGGGCAGTAGCTAGGTGTTCATTTTTTTATTGTTTTTTTATATATATGTATAAAGCGGGATATGCAGATGGACAGTGTGTCATGAGTAGAAGACATTATTCAGAAGGTAGAACGTAAACCTTCAACAAGGACACGCGAGATTTCTACACGTAGGGGGTATCATTGTTCCACATACAATAACGTGGCGGATATCATGTATCCACTGTCTCTATCTTTACTGCTTACAGCGGACTCATCACCTTCGAAAAGAAAATATAGATATACGCTTGTAATTTTGTCGTTGGCCAATTTCAAATCACTGAGTAATCCAATCAGTGCTATTTACTGGTGAGGCCTCTTTCATTCGTGAAAATATCAACAACACTCGTAACACAGATCGGTGATATGGTGAAGACCGACATGACACTTTTCTTAAAAGGCATTATTGAGATTGATTCTGTTAACTACAAGGATGGGTATGTCCTTCCAGTATGATCAGATCATTACACACTTGATTCGGCAAGATCATCTAAACCTGACGTTCCCTGGAAGATAGATCTACAGAAGCGGTCACATTTCTGGGCCAACAAGTCCCCTTACTTAACCCCTTTGCCGGCCGCTGTGGCCGAACGGTTCTAGGCGCTTCAGTCCGGAACGGCAGTGCTGCTACGGTCGCAGGTTCGAATCCTGCCTCGAGCATGGATGTGTGTGATGTCCTTGGGGTAGTTAGATTTAAGTAGTTCTAAGTCTAGGGGACTGATGACCTCAGATGTTAAGTCCCATAGTGGTTAGAGCCATTTGAACTTAACGTCTTTAGATGGTTGCTTGTGAGGATGGTTGAAAGGCGACGTCTACAAATAAAAAGTACACAAAAGATTTAAATTAATGGTTGAAACTATGACTAGAGCTCCCTTCACAAAAGAACTCAAAGACGATATCAGAAAAGCTACGTATGGTAATGTCTAGAGAATTCGACAGTGTATTGAAGACTTGTGGAATTAATAAAATTCATCTTTGAACATAACAATTTGCTTTACTTAACGCTTCCTGTGAGTTTATGCGATTGCAGTCTTTCCGGCGTATTCCACTGATGAATTCTTCTCGGGTTATTAGACGAGTGGTGGCGTCGTCTTGTCGAAACATTTCAATGAGTTTCGTACCCATCATCTTCTGGCGGAGTGATTTCAGAGTTGCCAACGACAAAATTAGAAGCGTATATCTATATTTTCTTCACGAAGTTGATGAGTCTGCTGTAAGAAATAAAGATACAGACCGGATATACATAATATCCGCCATGTTATTGTATGTGGAACAATTATACCCCCTACGTGTAGAAATTCTGCGTGTCCTTGTTGAAGGTTTACGTTCTACCCTCTTCGCCAGAAGATGATTGGTACGAGACTCATTGCGACAAGAAGACACCATCACTCGGCTGATAAGCTGAGAAAAATTCATGACTTCCTGTGAGTGTTTTTTTGGGTTACATTCTATCAACGGATTTTCTGTAATCAAAAAAAATTTAACACATCTTATATGTATAGTTTTATTCGAATTATTTTACATTAGCACCTCCCATAAAATACTTACTATTCCTCCTGAAACACTCTGTAGATACACCTAAAGTCACTGTGCATGGCAGAGTTTACTTCCTATAAATACTAGTAACTCCCGGGTCTTTCCCGTTTGAATACTGAGCGAGAGAAAAATGAGTCTCTTCATGTATCGCTACGTACTCCATTCTCTCTTGTTATAAACTCAGACCAGGGTTGGGAGTATCGAATCCAGTACCATGTTCTTGGTGGTAACAAGGGGTCGAAAGTGCACCGTTGCGGACGTACACTATCTTATAAAAAATATCCGGACGACTCTATGTAACGCGGAATTGACCAACAGACGACTCGAGTAGCCGAACCGCCAGTTTAAAGGACGAGGGGATCTTGTGCTGTCAATAGAGACGCATTAACAACAGAATGGATTCGGTCAAGACAGCTCGGTGACTTCGAACGTGGTCTGGTCATTGGATGTCACCTGGGTAACAGATTCTTCACGGACATTTGAACCATTCTAAAGCTGCCCAAGTCGAAAGTTGGTGATTTGATTATCAAGTGGAAAAGCAAAAAAGGAAGGAACATCAGGGTTTAACGTTCTGTCGACAACAAGATCGTTAGAGATGGAGCTCAAGAACAAGCTTTGATCGTTTCAAGAATGGCGAAGGAAATCCGCCTAGCCCTTTCGGAGGATCCATTCCGTCATTTTTCTAGAGCGATCCAGGGAAATGACGGAGAAACTGCATCTGAATGGCCGGCCGTGGAATTCATCCGTTGTCTTCCCGAATGCGATTTCAGTGTGCTAATCACTGCGCCACCTCGCTCCGAGGGAACCTCGAAGGAACAACCAAAGTTAACTCAAGATCAAGCAGACGTTATGTACTGTCAGTCAGGCACCATCGAACATTGCGGAGGGTGGCTGTAAAAAATCGCATGAAATCAGCGGAAGCTATCACTCGTGAGTTCCGAAGTGCTACCGGCAGTCCAGGTAGCACACTGTGCGAAAGGCGTTAAAAAGAACGGGGTACAATCATCGAGCTGCTCATAAGCCACGCATTTCTGAGGTCAGTACTAAGCGATTCCCGAGATGGTACAAACAGCGACGCCTGTGACAATGAGGAAGAAGGATTTGAATGTGGCGAATGCCAAGGGAACGTTACCTGCAATCATGTGGAGCAATAACAGTGGATTACAGAGGAGGTTGTGTCACGGACGGGGATGTCTTTCGTGGTTAGGGTGTGGTCCTCTTATTGTGCTTAAGAAAACGCTAGGAAGAGAAGGATATGAACACATTTTACAGCACTGTGTGCTGCCTACAGTAGAGGAACAATTCGGAGCCGATGGTTGCCTGTATCGGCATGACAACTCATGCATAAATTAGCAGTATCTGTGAGGCAATCGTTTGCGGACAACAACATTCCCGAAATTTAAAATGAATAATCCACACAACACTTGCTTAACACCTAATATCTTATTGTGTACACGACTGGTTTCGGAACACTTAAAGTTCAAGCACCTGGTGTAATCTGTAATAATGGAAATATTGTGCTACAGGAGAATGGGATTGGTTCTCAATCCCTAAATATCAGATAAGGAACTATGTAGCTAAAATATCTGAATTATAATGAATTAAAAGACAGAGCATGATGTTATTTGCATATAAAATCACCTAACCATTTGAGGTCACCTTCACACCAATGCTGTAATGGAACAAAATGATGCCGGCCACTGTGGCCGAGCGGCTCTAGGCGCTTCAGTCCGGAACCGCGCTGCTGCTACGGTCGCAGGTTCGAATCCTGCCTCGGGCATGGATGTGTGTGCTGTCCTCAGGTTAGTTAGCCTTAAGTAGTTCTAAGTCTAGCGGACTGATGACCTCAGATGTTAAGTCCCATAGTGCTCACGGCTATTTGAACCATTTGAACCAAATGTTCCGTGTCAATAGGACAAAAGGCACCTAAGAAATTCGACAAAACGGACATCACGACCGGACACCAAAAGTCACCAGAATATTGAAACATATAAAATACATGTGGGACGCGTACTGTAAGACCTTCAGTACACACACCATCAGATTATTTGACTTGTCGCTCTAGCGAAGTAGGCGAGTGTCAGCAATATGTCTCGTGGTCTTATCGTGGCGTGTTTATCTTCTGCCGTTAGGTCAGACGATAGAAATGCCACTTGCATGCTTAGAGTAGCAGATTGACTGTGACCAACTTTAAACAGAACTTGATTAATTTTCACACACATTTATTAAAATAATAAAAATCGTAGACATTACGGAACTTGATTCTGGATGCTGTTTGCAATTGACAATCTGAAGTTCCTTTGGTCTTGGTACGTTAATCTTATTCTCACATATCTCTGATACTTGAGAAAGTGTCTATACATTTCTCTTCATGGCTATGTACAGGAATATGATAATCTTATTAGGCGCAGACTGAAACTTGACTACAGGCTGGTACAGACTAATGCAGACTGGTACGGACTGGTGCAGACAAATGCAGACTGACTAATCGGAGGTCTGTACACTCGTTATAATACCTCGCGCGTTCAGGTATCACTGCGCGAGTGTGGTTCGCAAGGAGAAAAGGTTCTACGTTAGCAGCAATCTCATTGGCTGCGTTACATATTAATACGCGGATCGGCGGAAGCAGAATTTGGTCCGTCTCTAAGACAGCGCCATCTCGTAGCGTGGAGACGGACGAGCGCTGCGCCTGCGCCGTTGTGCTTAGCGGGGCGCGCTCTAGTGGGAAAGTTGTGTACGCGCTGACTACGCGGAACTATGCACACAACAGTACAATCAAAATTGTGGGAAGGGAATTACGTGGAATCACATTAACTCCATAAAAACGGCTCCTCCGCGCTACGGGGCCAGGAACACAAAAAGAAGGCTGTGTATTAGTAAATACTAGCCGTGAGTACTGAGGCCGCCCACGGCCCACAGCGCAGGCGCGGTGTGAAGCATACTTGACCTTAGACTTACGTAACCGACTGCTCATTTTTTTCCTACTGTTACTTCCCACTTTTCCAGTTTAAACAGTTCACTAATGTCATGTCTGTTTCATACCGCCCTTGCGCTGCTTGTCGTGTGTGGTCTCAGTAGTCGCGGCTAATATTTATTGTAATATACTCTGAAGCGTCAAAGAAACTGGTATAGGCATGCGTATTCAAACACAGGGATATGTAATAATGCAGAATAAGGGGCTGCAGTCGGCAACGCCTATATAAGACAACAGGTCTCTGGCGAGGTTGTTAGATCGGTTACTGCTTCTGCAATGGCACGTTATCAAGATTTAAGTGAGATTGAACACGGTGTTATAGTTAGCGCACGAGAAATGGGACACACCATCTCCGAGGTTGTTACGAAGTGGGGATTTTCCCGTACGACCATTTCACGATTGTACCGTGAATATTATTAATCCAGTACAACATGAAATCTCCTACATCGCTGCAGCTGGAAAAGATCCTGCAAGAAAGGGACCAACGACGATTCGAGAGAATCGTTAAACGTGACAGAAGTGCAACCCTTCTGCAAATTGCTGCAGATTTCAATGGTGGACCATCAGCAAGTGTCAGCGTGTCAATCATTCAACAAAACGTCATCCGTATAGGATTTCGGAGCCGAAGGCCACTCGTATACCCTTGATGACTGCACGACACAAAGATTTACGCATCGCCTGAGCCCATCAACACCGACATTGGACTTTTGATGACTGGAAACATGTTGCCTGGTCAAACGAATCTCGTTGCTGATTATATCGAGCGGAGGGACGTGTACGGGTATGAAGACAACCTCATGAATTCATGGACCCTGCATGTCAGCAGGGAACTGTTCAGGCTGGTGTAGTTTCTGTAATGGTGTGGAGTGTGTGCAGTTGGAGTGATGTGTGACCTCTGATACGTCTAGATAAGATTCTGACAGGTGACACGTACGTAAGCGTCCTGTCTGATCACCTGCATCATTTCATGTCCATTGTGCATTCCGGCGAACTTGGGCAATTCCAGCAGGACAATGTGACATCCCAAACGTCCAGAACTGCCACAGTGTGGCTCCAGGAACACTCTTCTGAGTTTAAATACTTCCATGGGCCACCAAATTCCCCACACGTGAACATTATTGAACACATCTGGGATGCCTTGCAAAGAGGTGTTCAGGAGAGACCTCCACCCCCTCGTAGTCTTACGGATTTATTGACAGACCTACAGGATTCATGCTGACAATTCCCTCCAGCACTACTTCAGTCATTAGTCGAGTCCATGCCAGGTCGTGTTGTGGCACTTCTGCTTGCTCGCGGGGGTCCTACACGATATTAGGCAGATGTACCAGTTTCTTTGGCTCTTCAGTGCAGTTTTCCTGTTTGTGTTCTCGGCCGCGTAGCACGGAGGAATGATTTTTATGGAATTAATATAAGTAATTCCACACAATATGTGATTTATCTCCTCACCATTATTTACTGCATGTATGTATGTATGTATGTATTGAACTGGGGACCTAGAAACGACGGAGAGGATTCGTCCCTGCCGTAGCCCTCAGTTGTACACAACCCCACAACAGGCTACAGCAAAATGGCCCTGAGCACTATGTGACTTAACATCTGAGGTCATCAGTCCCGTAGAACTTAGTACTACTTAAACTTAACCAACCTAAGGACGTCACACACATCCATGTCCAAGGCAGGATTCTAAACTGCGACCGTAGCGGTCGCGCGGTTCCAGACTGAAGCGCCTAGAACCGCTCGACCACAGCGGCCGGCCCAGGCTACAGCAGTCTACTCACTCCACCGCCGCCTCACACAGAACCCAGGGTTATTGTGCGGTTCGGCACCCTTCTCAAATATTTGAACGAATGCTTTTCTGATGATGTGTTTCTCTGAACTGCAACTTCTTGGCAGTTATGATACAGCGGTGTACTGTCTAGTGATGTAAACAAGTTATTATTATCCTTATTACTGCATTAAAACATTCTGTTCCTGTTATTATTAAAATCTTATGGGTCTGTTGCTTGTTGCAAGTGAACGAGACAAAATGTTACATCTGGCCCCTTTCCAAGAACTGAACCCTGGATTTGCGCCTGACCCCAAAATTACCTTAAATTTAATTTTTCTCTCTGTAAGAGGTGAAAGCTTTTACATTTCGTTGATGTTCCCAGACATCTCAGGTGGCAAGTGAGATCACTTATTTCACAAATTAAAGAAATCACTTATTATCCTAACACAACCAATTTCACTTATAATCTCGAATTAAATTCGGGCTTCAGCGTTACCCGAGTACGCTTACAGAACTAATACACACGTAAACGTAAGGCATTCTTCACAATAGTATCTTGTTGTGGTAGTTTCATTTTACCTTTAAGTTATTACATTGCTTGTATACAGTAATTTATCTACTTGCCATTTTTTCCCATTATATCTCACGAAGGGGCAACGGCCTTGCCGCAGTGGATACACCGGTTCCCGTCAGATCACCGAAGTTAAGCGCTGTCGGGCGTGGCCGGTATTTGGATGGGTCACCATCCGGGCTGCCATGTGCTGTTGCCATTTTTCGGGGTGCACTCAGCCTTCTTGATGTCAACTGAGGAGCAACTCGACCGAATAGTAGCGGCTCCAGTCAAAGAAACCCATCGTAACGACTGGGAGAGCGGTGTGCTGACCATATGCCCCTCTTATCCGCATCCTCAACTGAGGATGACACGGCGGTCGGATGGTCCCGATGGGCTACTTGTGGTCTGAAGACGGAGTGCTATATCTTACGAAGCACTTTGAGGACTGTTCTGCTTTACCTGCCACATATTAGCTCGAAAAGAAAAGAAATCACTCAGTGGAAACAGATCAACTGAATAACCATAGAAAACAGAGGTATTCACTTTTATTTCCCTATTAATCACTTCATAATGTATGACAGTTCCCCTTAATGAGCTAGGTTCACATTACTCTTGTACTAATATTTCTCTAGTCAGAGATTTAGATCAGCTGTAGTTTGTTATCATTAGCAATAGGATGACACAAGGGACACTTCACGAGTGTGCGAATTCAGTTGTATGCCACTTCGTCGAGAGATGGTTATTCTGCGAAATCTCAGTCTCTGCTTTCGTCGACCAATAAATGACAGAATAACCATTTTGGCAGAGATATACCTCTGCGAAACTGAATCGTGTCCTACACCTTATTTTAGTTGGGGTTGGGTTGTTTTGGGGGAAGAGACCAAACTGCGAGGTCATCGGTTTCATCGGTTTAGGGAAGGACGGGGAAGGAAGTCGGCCGTGCCCTCTCAAAGGAACCATCGCGGCATTTGTCTGGAGTGATTTAGGGAAATCACGGAAAACCTAAATCAGGATGGCCGGACGCGGGATTGAACCGTCGTCCTCCCGAATGCGAGTCCAGTGTGCTAACCACTACGCCACCTCGCTCGGTCCTTATTTTAGTGATTCCTTCTTTTGGTTGCTTTGGCATATTGCTTAATTTTTGTGTTTTTTTCAGTAACGGGGAGCCAAAACAAACATCTGATTTCTACTAGCTAGTTTTTTTTGCAACTCTCTGAAGAATAAATCTTCCCATCGGAACATCTGCAGTCTTAGACAAGACAAGCGTAAGTGATGAAACTTCCTGGCAGATTAAAACTGTGTGCCGGACCGAGATCGATCTCGGGACCCGAGTTCGAGTCTCGGTCCGACACACAGTTTTAATCTGCCAGGAAGTTTCATATCAGCGCACACTCCGCTGCAGAGTGAAAATCTCATTCTGGAAGCGTCAATGATATTCACTGAAGAGCCAAAACATTATGACCGTTGCCCACAGTGAGATTGTATGCTGCCTGGTGGCGCTGAGCACACGCGACGCGGTGAGATCAGTGCATAGCAGATGCCAAAATCCACTAACTTAAGCGACTTTGACAAAGGGCACACCGTTGTGGCCTAGTGCCTGGGAACGAGCATCTCGGAAATGGCGAAGATGGTCGGCTGTTCGCGTGCTACTGTTGTGACCACCTATGGAAGGTGGTTGAAGAATGCTGAAACCACAAGTAGGTGACAAGAAGTAGTACATCCATACCTCATCACAGAACGTAGGGATCGGAGGATCTTTAAAGCAGAACAGGCAGAGATCTGTGGCAGATCTGAGGACAGAGTACAGTGTTGGCGCAGGCACAAGCGTTTTGGAGCACACCGTTCAGTGCAGAGTTTTGAACATGGTGTTGCGCAGCAGAAGACCCCTCCATAACCTATGCTGACCCAACAACATCGTAAGTTGCGATTACTGTGCGCAGGTTATCATCGAGATTGAACAGCGGATCAATGGAATCGTGTCACGTGGTCGGATGAATTCCATTTATTTTCAAACCAGGTCAATGGTCGTGGAGAGATACGCCGTTATCCAGCTAAAGGCTGCTCGAAACATGCTGGGCTTCCATGGGAGCTGCGGTAGTAATCGAAGTAACCATGACAGATGTGGACGACGTGAACATTATTGGGGAACACCTGTAACACCTTATGCTGAGTATCTTCCTCCATAGCGATGGAAACTTCTAGCAGGATAACTGTCCTTGTAATAACTCCAGAATCGTGCTGCAATGGTTTGAGGAGTGTACTGATATGAACTCACGTTGATGTGTTGGCCATCAAATTGAGCTCATCTGAATCCGACGAAACCAAATGGAACGCTATCGGGTGCCAACTCCGCACCTACTAATCAACCGCCCGTAAATTACGGTAAGTGTAGGATCTAGTTTCTCTATCAGTGCTGTCAGGTAGGAGACAAAGACTGACAAGAAATACTCAAGTATATGTCGAACGGTGGTTTCCTCCTATTGGATCGGCTATCCTTCCTTAGCATCTTCTAATAAACCTTATTCTGACATCTGTCTTTCCTACGGTTATTATGATATGGTCGTTTCATTTCAAATTACTCTATAGGCATACTCAAAGGTAGTTAATAGTTGTGACTGTTTCCAGTGCATATTTGGCGTTTATGTAGTCAAAAAATAACCAATCTTACGTTATTTATCCTCAATACGTAACATTTTTATGTTCTTTGTGCCAATCCCTGCACCAAGTGTCTATCCTCAGTAAGTCAGCCTGCATTCTGCTGGAATTAGCTAGCGTCGGGACGTCTCTGTATACAACAGCATCATCGGCAAAAAGCTTCATAGAGCTTCCTGCATCATGCCCTAGGTCATACACGAAGTTCGCATGATATCTCTGTAAGTTATGGTAACAAATGTCCGACCCCTGTAGCTGAATGGTCAGCGTGACGGGTTGTCAGTCCCCTGCGCCCGGGTTCGATTCCGGCTGGGTCGGGGAATTTTCTTCGCCCAGAGACTGGGTGTTCTGTTGTCCTCATCATCATCCTATCATCCTCATCGACTGCAGGTCGCCGAAGTGGCGTCAAATTGAAAGACCGGCACTCGACGAACGGTCTGCCCTACGGGGAGCCCCTAGTCATACGATTGAAAAAAAAATGTAACAAATATCGATGTGACAAAAGACAATATTTCACCAGGCGAAGACTTTCTTACCGTTGATCTGGGAGGTAACGTAATTCATTATCGTAAACGGTCTTGGTGATAGCTGAGTTTACAGCTCAGATGGCTTTCGAAAATTTTTTGCACCAGTTAATGCTGTACTTAGCTTCTAACCAAATTTCTTTCTTTCGTTTCTGTATCTTTTTGAAGTAGGTAGGAGATAGATTTAACTCATAAAGTTCCGCGGAAGACTTAAGAAAAAGCACAGTGTAGAGCTTACCGCGGCAAACGAGACACCTTAGACATAGACTCCGGCAGATGACTGCTGAAACTGTATTCTCGAAGGAAAACGCATCGACAGCAAAGTTCTGCGAGCCAGTTATCAATTCCTAAAAAAAAGAACATACTTTACGTCCAAAGGTTCTGGAACTTCGTAAATTCCAATTTACCTTCATCCTTTTACGAGCAGCCGTTTACGGTGTAGCCATTAGATGATACGAAACGCTACGACCTAATTAATCCGGAGAGAGGCAAATATTAAAGTCTGAACTTGAGTCTTAACTGGAACTGCAGTCGTCTTAGGCGCACATACAAAATGAAGAGCGCGGCGCATTCGGAAGTTCCCTCGCAGTTCGCGTGGCCTTGTCGATAACTGTGTTTGTTGGCCGCGTAGCGTTTCCATATCTCCCGTCGGAAATAGTTTCCTTGAGAAGGTGAGCATCGATTAAAATCGGAAGCATCAGGGATGCTTCAGCTGCATCCTACGGGTAAGCGTCTCGCGCTGCTGCAACCATCGTTCATTCTCATACATTATGCTGTGGCTCCAGTAAATCAGAATACAAGAAAACATAATTCTACCTTAGACGAATTTTAATTCCTTAGAAAACATTTCAGATTCTTATCAGTACAGAGAGGGGTTTGGGAAAATGTAGCTGATCTATGAAGTACACGGCGTACATAACGCTTGTATAATATGCACTATTGGGCAACGGAAAATCCACGATGGCTGCGACAAGTGGAACATCAGCGACCTTGGCGGGTCAATGTATGGTGCGGCATTATTGGAGGTAGGATAATTAGCCCCATTTCATCGATGGCAATCTAAATGGTGCAATGTATGCTGATTTCCTACGTAATGTTCTACCTATGTTACTACAAGATGTTGCACTGCATGGCAGAATGGCGATGTACTTCCAGCATGATGGATGTCCGGCACATAGCTCGCGTGCGGTTGAAGCGGTATTGAATAGCGTATTTCATGACAGCTGGATTGGTCGTCGAAGCACCATACCATGGCTCGCACGGTCACCGGATCTGATGTCCCCGGATTTCTTTCTGTGGGGAAAGTTGAAGGATTTTTGCTATCGTGATCCACCGACAACGTCTGACAACATGCGTCAGCGCATTGTCAATGCATGTGCGAACATTACGGAAGGCGAACTACTCGCTGTTGAGAGGAATGTCGTCACACGTATTGCCAAATGCATTGAGGTTGACGGATATCGTTTTGAGCATTTATTGCATTAATGTGGTATTTACAAGTAATCACGCTGTAACAGCATGCGTTCTCAGAAATGATAAGTTCACAAAAGTGCATGTATCACATTGCAACAACCGAAATAAAATGTTCAAACGTACCTACGTTCCTTATTTTAATTTAAAAAACCTACCTGTTACCAACTGTTCGTCTAAAATTGCGAGCCATATGTTTGTGATTAATACAGCGCCATCTATCACAAAGCGAAAAAAGTGATCCAACTAAAACATTCATATTTCTTTACGTACTACACGAACATGTAATTAAAAATTGGGGTTCCTATTTTAAAAAACGCAGTTGATATCCGTTTGACCTATGGCAGCGCCATCTAGCACGCCAACCATAGCGCCATATGGTTTCCCCCTTCAAGCTAGAGAAGTTTCGTTCCTTGTAGTTTTTTCGTTGACGCTTATTTCGTGACATATTTGGCTCGGTCACGATCAATGGACCACCCTGTATAGTTATAGATGGATAACCAAAAAGAAAAGGAAAACATGAAATTTTTTTCAACTTTATGTGTGATGGTATCGTAGTGATGGAGGACCAGGAAAGAAACAAATTCTAGTCCTCTGTGTATTATAGCACAGCATCTATTAAAACATATACCTCTTTTTATATGTTCCTCTGCGTGGCTATCTTCACCAGCAGCAGTTATATATCAATTATTATTTACTTTTATGATATAAGCACATTTCCGTCTGAGACGTTTTCTCTCTGTCTCTGTCTCTCTGTCTCTCTCTCTCTCTCTCTCTCTCTCTCTCTCTCTCTCTCTCTCTCTCACACACACACACACACGCACACACACACACTTACTCACTCACAGATACACATAAATGCAAAATTTTAATAAAAATAATGCTTCCACAAGGTTTCCAGTGCTCATAAACTGCACGAAAAATAAATGAACACAAAAGGACATAGAAACAGGTGAAACTACAGTACGTTCCTACCGTGAAATGTTCGTGAAGTCTTAGAAGAATGAAGTGCAAAAACCGCAAATGCAACAAAAGAAAAATGGTGTTCCTAAAAGTCGAAAAAATGAGAAGGTTGAAAGTACAACCAAAATTTTTCAGTTCAACATCCGCTAACAACATGGGAAAAATCTTTCGTCTTCATAACATGTAAAAAAGAGGAATACAAACCGTAGATAAATTACATATCAGATTTATATGTGAAAACTATTTTAATCTGTAAATAACAAAATTCAAAACTGTATTATGTATAAATGTTTCACATTTACAGTTTCCTGCAGTCTTTAACAAGCTGATCAATGTCGTTGTATGTATATACATAGACAAGGTTACCTATTTTATTGTTTATTTTTATTTTTACCAAACCAGTATCAGGCCACGTGCCAAACTCCAACGATCCTACAAAAGATACACAGTAAATTGTGCTGTGGAATGTTTTCACGATTATGCGTTAGGTTTCCGAGTACTTACGTATAATTTACTTACTTTATCTTCTACTTGGTTTTAGCAGGCCCGCGCGACCGCTACGGTCGTAGGTTCGAATCGCGCCTCGGGCATGGATGTGTGTGATGTCCTTAGGTTAGTTAGGCTTAAGTAGTTCTAAGTTCTAGGGAACTGATGACCTCAGATGTTAAGTACCATGGTGCTCAGAGCCATTTGAACCAAAAATTTTAGCAGGCCTGCGCCTTGTTACAGGTGAGGCAATGTGCTTTACATTACCAGATAAGTATTTTGTTGTCAAAGACGTCGATACTGTAGGTTCCAATTATCTCTATTTTGTGTAATTTTCGCATTGTTTATGTCACTTAGGTGACGTGTATATTCGTCATTTGATTGCTTCTGTTATTGAAAGTAAACCACATAAAACTAAATTAATATAGAAATAAACTGTATGAAACATACGTTGAGGTGACAAAAGCAGTGAGATACTCATAACATCGTGTCGAACCTCCTTTTGCCCAGAGTAGCGCGCAGCTTGACGTGACATGGACTCAACAAGCCGTTGGAAGACCCCCGCAGAAATATTGATTCATGCTGCCTCTATAGACGTCCATAATTGCGTAAGAGGTGCCAGCGCACAATTATGTGCACCTACTGACCTCTTGATTAGGTCCCATAGATGTTCGTTAGGATTCATGTCTTGCGATCTGTATGGCCAAATCATTCGCACGAATTGTTTAGAACGTTTTCCAAACCAATCACGAACAACTGTGGCCCGGTGACATGGCGCATTGTCATCCAGAAAAGTTGCGTCATTGTTTGGGAACATGACGTCCACGAATGGCTGCAAATGGTCCTCAAGTAGCCGAACATACAGTTCAATCCATGTAAACACAGTTCACACCATTATGGAGCCACACCATCTTATACAGTGCCTTATTGACAACTTAGGTCCATGCCTTCGAGGGATCTGCCCACATAGAACACTACCATCGGCCCTACCAACTGAAATCAGGACTCATCTGACCAGGCCACCGTTTGCCAGTCGTCCAGGTCACGAGCCCGGGAGAGGCGCAGCAGGCGATGTTGTGCTGTTAGCAAAGGCATTTGGGTCCTTCTTCTGCTTCCATAGCCCATTAACGCCAAATTTCGCCGCACTGTCATAACAGATAGGTTTGTCGTACGTCACAAACTGATTTCTGTGGTTATTTCACTTAAGTGTTGCTTGTCTGATAGCGCTGGTATCTCTACACAAACGCCGCTGCTCTCGGTCGTTAAGTGAAGGCCCTCGGCCATTGCATTGTCCGTGGTGAGAGGTAATACCTGAAATTCGGCATTCTCGGCATACTCTTGACACTTTGGATTGCAGAATATTGAATTCCCTAATGATTTACGAAATGGGATGCCATGCGTCTAGCACCAACTGCCAATCCGCATTCAAAGTTTGTTGATTCCCGTCGTGAGGGCATAATCAAGTCGAAAATCCTTTCACATAAATCACCTGAATACAAATGACAACTAAGCCAATGCACAGCCCTTTTATGCTTTGTGTACATGATACTAATGTTATTTGTATATATGCTTATCGCCTTCCCACTACTTAGGTCACCTCAGTGTATTTTTGTAAATTCTGTTTTGTTTAAGAGGAAATTTGTGGAACTGTGGATAAATTATTGTTTCGTATTTATGTTTGTCCACTTTGAATTTGATTTGAATCATTTTTTTCGTGTGCTTAACGACTTTTATTTTTTTGAGGATGTTGAAATATCTACCTTTGTCAGATGTAGCGAGTTATTTAGGGTCACTTGCCAATTTTCGCACCATTCAGATACCTTTTCTAAATTGTTTTGCAATTTGTTTTCATCTTCTGATGACTTTACTAGTCGATAAACGACAGCATCACCTGCAAACAACCTAAGAAACCTGCTCAGATTGTCTCCCAAATCGTTTATATAGGTAACGAACAGCAAAGGGCCTATAACACTACCTTGGGGAACGCAAGAAATCACTTCTAAATCACGAATTAACACACATAACTGAGACGATATTCCATAAGCACGCAATTTCGCTACAAGCCATTTGTGTGGTATAGTGTCAAAAGCCTTCCGGATATCCAGAAATACGGAATCAATTTGAAATCCCTTGTCAGTAGCACTCAACACTTCGTGTAAATGAAGAGCTAGTTGTGTTTCACAAGAACGATGTTTTCTAAATCGGTGTTCACTTTGTGTCAATAGATCGTTTTCTTCGAGGTAATTCATAATGTTCGAACACAATATATGTTCCAAAATTTTGCTGCATGTCGACGTTAATGACACGGACCTGTAATGGTTCAAATGGCTCTAAGCACTACGCGACTTAACATCTGAGGTCATCAGTCCCCTAGATTTAGAACTAATTAAACCTAACTAACCTAAGGACATCACAGACATCCACGCCCGAGGCAGGATTCGAAACTGCGACCATAGCAGCAGCGCATCCGGACTGAAGTGCCTAGAACCGGCCACAGACGCCAGCAGACCTGTAATTTAGTAGATTACTCCTACTACCTTTCTTGAATATTGGTGTGACAGAAAAACCGGGTAACTATATAAATTAATACAACAGAATGTCCACGATTTTGTGCGTTTTATTTATAACCGTTATTGTACTTTACTCTATTTATTATTTTGGAAGGTAGTTTGCTCCTGTTGATATTTGTTCTTACTAGCCGCTACTGTATTTTCAGGTTTTATTGCTTCTACGCATCTCCTATGTTAACTGCATGTAAGTGTGTATGTGGCCAGAGTTTCACAGCCAACACTTGTAAAGGGTATCGGTGACGCGCCTAGCAAAACGTGTTCTGCACAAATTAATTTACGTAACTGCAAGTATCTGGCACGAAACAAGTAGTGTGGTAGTATTTTTCGCGCAGAGCGGCGGAGAATGCTTTTCGGCTCTGCCAGTGTGCTGGCTCTCAGCCATGGCTCCAGAATCGGGATCCGTGAGAGGGGCACCATCATGTTTGTCACTGTTTCTTCTCTCGCTCATTAAGTAAAACATTGCACGAAATTTTAAAGAGTTCTCAGAGGTAAAAAACTCATTGCTTAAACTTTGCATATGGTTGATTTTAGCTTACACATTGCAGTGAATGAAACGTTGATAATATATCGAAATTTAATTTAAAACTGAGAGCAGAAGAATATCTCATTTCGTTGTAGAGTTATTGGGATTTATAGCTGAAGGACAGTCGCGGGTGACGCGTCTCTTCACAGGCTTGCGCCTGTCGAATCATGTGCCATAAAAATCCTTATATCTCATAAACAATTCAAAACAGCAAAACGAAGGTGTCTGAAAATCATAGCACTCAATGAGGTACATATGTTGTATGATAAATACTCGAAACTTTTTTTATTCATTGGGCTATGGAAGTAACAGCACTGTAGCAAAATCAAAGCGGCGCGCTTATACACGTCCGCAACACCTGGGCAACGGCGTAGCAGGACTTGTATACACGTTCACAGCAGCGTATGGATTAGTCAGGTTGTGCCATAAAGCTCTCTTCTCTCAGATTCTATTCCGTATCTCCTCATTATTTATCCGGTCTATCCAACTAATCTCCAACATTCATGTGTGTCACATCGTTCCAGAAACTTTTATTCTCTTTTAGTCTGTACTGATAAACGGTCACGTTTCACTTCCATGCAACGTTACACTTCAAAAAAATACTTTCAGAGAACATTTACTAATTCCCGTAGAACCTACCAATTTACTTCGATTACCATGACCCTAGTTTTCCTTTTGCTGACATTCATGTAACAGCCTCTAGTAGACACTACTCATTCCGTTCAACTGATCTTTCCAAGTTCTCTGCCATCTCCGGCAGCAATAAAACCTCATTGGCGTACAGTAAAAGATTCCAAAATTTCTTCTTGAACTTTAATTTCCCTTCCACATGGCTGCAAAATTTATTCACAGCTTTCTCAAAGTACAGATTCAATAACACCACTCCCTTCTCAACCATTGCTTCGCTTTCATGTAGCTTGTTTCTTATAACTGCGAAAGTTGTAGATAATCTTTGCACCCTGTACTTTATCCCTCCTATCATCATAATTTCAAATCATGTAATCCAGTCTACAGCTTTCCCTAAATCTACAAATGTTATAAATGTGTATCGCCTTTTTCAACCTATATTCTAGGATGATTCATAGTGTCAATATTGCCTCACTTGTTGCTACAGTTCTTAGGAACTCAAACTGATCCTACCCGAGATACATTTTGCAAGAGCTCCTCTCTGTTGCCACGCGGAATTAGCCCAGCGGCCTCGGGCGCTGTAGTCACGGACTGCGCGGCTGGTCCCGGCGGAGGTTCGAGTCCTCCCTCGGGCATGGGTGTGTGTGTTTGTCCTTAGGATAATTTAGGTTAAGTAGTGTGTAAGCTTAGGTACTGATCACCTCAGCAGTTAAGTCCCATAAGATTTCACACACATTTGAAGGTTTTCCTCTCTGTTAAAGAGAGATAAATAATACTATCAAGTTGCCTACATAGATCTGTACTCAATGATACACTTCTATTTAAACTTCTTGCAACGGAATTAATAAACACTAATTTTCGGCTCAGCAATGGTTCGATGGTTGAAGGTAATCACAGATTTCCTCTAATGCAATTGGATGACTAACTATGAAAGGTAAAATAAATCCCTGAGTTTATTAACAATAACTGATTCACTTTAAACATTGTCAAATACTTCAATAAAAGCTTACAGCTCATGTAAAGACACTATAGTTCAATTCTTTTATCTTGGCGGCTCGCGCATGCCCGCCCAGACGCGGGAGATTGCTGCGTTGCCAGTTGCACACGACGCACGCGCCAATAGAAGCAGCGCCATAGTATAGCATAGTTCGCAAGCTTACGTTTAGGGGGGAGCGCGCAGTTCATGAAGTAAAGCCACCACGGCCGCATTAACCCTTTCGCTGCTACAAAGACGTGCTCCCTGCATTCCGCGCTGTGCGCGATTTTGTCACTGCACTGCTCGCCTGTGCAGACACATCGTGTTCCGACTGCTTTGACACTCTTATCAATCGATTCCACAAAAACTATTTGGCCCAAAAATTAGATTTTTACACATCTTCTTGACTGATACCTTCCCCCCATAAATGACTTAATTTTGTTTCGATGTTCAACGCAGTTATTATGCAGCATTAAATATAGTAAACCATTGCACGAAATTTTCAAGATTTTGCAGAGGTAAAAGTCTATAGACTATACTTTCCGTATGGTCGATTTTAGTTGCCACAATATTGAGAATGAAATGTGGACAAGATACCTAAATTTCATATAAAATTTACTGTACAACACTAGCTCATTTAAGTACCACATAGGTGTCGTATGTAATATTGAGAAATATTCCGTCTTTCGCGACTGTAACAAAAGTTTTATTTACACTGAGAGCGTTTGGCTTTATTTTAAAGCACTTCAATCAATCAAATGGAAGTAGACAAAATACATTAAACAAAACTGTGGACTTACAAAAACATTAGGACTTGAATATACCGTCTATCAGTGAAGTGCTCTGAGCTATGTCAAATATGATTTTTGTGTGTGGCACACACAAACATCACTTATTTGCTAAAACACTGATCTGCCAACACAAACGTTGAATATTGTGTTACCGCAGCACAAAACTACGAAAGGTGACTTGGCAATGGGGGAGACAAAATACTGTCCACTGAAGATGCTTCAAAAGAGAGAAACGCGTCTGGTCTAAATAAGCCCCTTATTACAGTTGCAGAAGAGGAATTAATTTCAGTACCATTGGTAAAACTGTGGAACAAAAACAAGAAAGAGAACATGAGTATCATTGTGTATGTGCCATACCTTTCCTTGACTGAAGTGCTTTAAAATAAAGCCAAACGCGTCCCGTGTAAATAATACTTTTATTACAGTCGCGAAAGACGAAATATTTCTCAATATTACACACGACACCTATGTCGTACTTATTAAATGAGATATTGTTATACAGTAAATTTTATATGAAATTTAGGTATCTTGTCCACATTTCATTCTCAACATTTTGGCAACTAAAATCGACCATACGGAAAGTATACGCTATGGACTTCTACCTCTGCAAACTCCTCAAAATTTCGTGCAATGGTTTACTACATTTGATCCTGCATAATAACTGCGTTGAACATCGAAACAAAATTAAGTCACTTATGGGGGGAAGGTATCAGTCAAGAAGACGCGTAGAAATCAAATTTTTGGGTCAAATAGTTTTTGTGAAATCGAATGATAAGTGTGTCAAAGCAGTCGGAACACCATGTGTCTGCACGGGCGAGCAGTGCAGTGATGACAAAATCGCGCACAGCGCGGAATGCGGCGAGCACGTGTCTGCAGCAGCGAAAGGGTTAATGAAGAGACAAAGCACTAGAAATTTCAAAAAATTGCATTCAAACAAATATAATTCGTGGAGTAAGGCACTTCGATATTGTTTTTAAATAATGAAAATATGAAGCACCGCACATTGTTTGAACTCATAACCTTTCGCGTAGGAGCCCAACACCTTAACCGTTACGTTAACGCACCTCGTGTGCCTACATAACGCCATTAGGACTATAACACGTCACGCAAAATACTGACAAACACTGTTGGTATGACTATAAATTACTCACGCTTTGTCGAAGTACAATAGGAAATAAACAATTACCGCTGTTCTTTATTGCGAAAAAGCGGTTCGTGAGAGTGATACAAACACCTTTCCTTGCTATCGCCTGAATTAGGAGTCTTATTGCTTGTTTGGTTTAATTAATTAATAGAATATGAAGCAATTGGTATAAAGAATTCTTTTTCCAAACTTTCTATAAAAGAATGTCTGCTATCAAGACATTTCTTTGCTTCTATTACTTTATTTATGACTGAACGTTTCTAAAACTGAAGACACTCGTCCATGCTCTATACTTCAGTCGAGAAGTGGCAACGTCGTTCTCTGTTCATTGGCTGACAGTGTTTTGTGACGTCAGATGCGCAGAACGAACCTAAACTCGGCCGCCAACATAAATGACGCGCATTTTAACAATAAAAGGAAAAATCAAAATTGAAATAACCTGAGGTTGGTAAAGTTTGGGACAGGAAAGTGTGTGACGGTAAATTCAGCTTCCTAAAATGTTAAAACTGACTGAGCAAAATCCACAACTCGGCAACAGTGATTGCTTATCATTCTGGTAAGAGAAGTGAAGTTATTGCGCAGATGTGCCTGCCCCAGTGGCCAAATTGAATCTAACAGTGAAATTATGCAGTGTTACTCATTTCATCACAAATTGTACGGCCGGTACTGCACGCAAATCTCTCCATCCCTGCCGTGTGAATATGTTGGCTGCTGGTGCTGCCGATGGCTCACTGTGCGCCTGTTTGCTGGCAGCTGCTGTGTCGTCTTTGGACAAGGTCTGAACGAGGAGTTTCTGTAACCCAGCTGAGATCAGAATCAGAAGTGTCTCTACTGCTGGCAGAAACTGAAGACTGTCTACAGGAAACAGAACCCAAAGAGTCTAAGGAGCATAGAGCGCGTCTGTTCTACTAATTTTTATCGGGCCTCAAGTTGGCAATTGCCAACCAGGAGAGCTACATTTAGTGTCCCATCAATGAAAAAAGTAAAGTAACACCGCTTTACTTCCACCAAAACAGAAAAAATACGGCCATACTACTCAAGTGTAGTGGTGTCCAACTTCCATAAACTCGTGTAAGAGAATTTTACGTCATGATATTTCAATCAACTTATGTGTCGTATTTTTTAGTGTCCATGACGCACTGTTTTCTAGCGTGGGGAAACAAAGATGGCTTGATCTGGCCCCACCGGCCTGCCGACAGGCCTTACCTCCACCTCCTAAGCCCAGCGGGTGTTATGAGGGTCCCTCTGTCAGAATGTTCTGTCTACTCCGGGGTGGACACAGTTGTCTGAAGTCGTCTTAAGCTGTAACCAGTACATCTGCAAGTGCATAAATAAAAGAAAAAAACAGAAATCACCTACGCAATCAGTCACTATATTGCAGATACAAATAAACATGTGTTTCCGTAATTTCACTAATTTCGATTGGATTTAATTGAGATGTTATTAATTTGCGTATCAAACTGCTTCTAATTTGCATATCAAAAACGTCGCTAATTGACATATTACAGAATGAAAAGAGACGAAACACACAGCTTCGACGCTTTTCAATTTCCACCATACTTTCTAGTCTTCTGCAAACAGCTCGTGTTAAATTAAATGGTAAAATAGCTTTCGCTATACATGCATAAGCACGAAAATGAATGCTAAATTATTAACCCACGCCCCAATGACAAGCTACTTACAAAATTGGCAGAACGACACTATCCGCTGGCTCATCACATGGTGCATGTGTTGTTGCTATTATGTATTGCACGACCTTGCATCTTTCTATAGCCACATTATGCGGATCACACAACATAATTCCAATTAATACGACATGCACTCGTTGGGCCACGACAAATTCGTTTTGCTTTCCATTAGGTACAATAATAAACGCCACTCTACCACAGCTTATCATCAATATGGAAATTTGTTTCTGTACAACGAACTGCGGTTGCAATACTTATTATATACTAATAATACGGAGATAAATCTCTGAACGGTTTCTGCTGTCCGTTAAGTACTCTCCTACAGACTTACATAACTTCATGTTAGTAAACACCAAAGAATCTTGCTACAACGTACAAAATTTAATTTCACCTTGAGAACAGAACGTTATTCAGTGCATTGACAGCAAACTTACAACTACAAACCACAAACTCTATAAAACTACTGAATACATTTTTTTATACTTAACACAGGAATTTAAAATAGACAGTTGAATTTATCTCACTTGTATTAATTCATGTTCCAATTACTTTTCATATGTAAAACTGAATAGTTAAACACAGTTTGAATAAAGGAATTTTTCTTGACTTTTGATGATGGATTAAGACCCAACCACAAAAATATTAGTTTTTTTCCTATTGCAATTAAAATATCTGCTGTGTAGTTAATTTCAGAGTTTAAAATCTTGATATATTACTCCTATTGCTCTAAAGACTATTAAATTACTTGATCGCTGGGATAGTACACTGCTCTTGAACAACAGTATGGTCGCTACTTTTTATGTTAAATTATTTTATTTCTTTGACAGACACACATACAGAAAGTTACTTCTGCCACATGACATTTTCACCTTCATCGGAAGGAAAAAGTTAATAGAAGCCATAAGCTTCCTAAATTTAAGATGAGTAACATTCAGCGTGTAGGATGATTACAAAAGTATATCAACAATGGCTCAACGAGATATTTTGTAAGTGCTATAAGGAAACCTAATTTATTCACGTAAAATATGCAGCAAATGGTAATGAAGCAGAAAGTGTATGTTAGTTGGAATGGTCATTTTGCGTAGCAGCTGGGATATAACAAGTATGCGTTGGAGTTCTCTTTCTTCATCTTGTTGCAAATTAAAACCAGTTTTTACCGCAAGCGTTTCACTCCATTGGTAAAGCATCATAAATGGTAATGGTGTAAATTCTTTTCAGACACTATATTCAATTACCGTTAAGCTTTGCTCACGAATGAGATGTTATTTACTCGTTAGTTTTTGCTCCTTTACACATGTTTCCATGAAACTGAAGTTTCATCTATTTGCAAGCAGAGGTTCCAGTCGAATAGAGCATGGCATCACTTTCATTGCGCGCTTTTGTCGCCTTTTAAAGCCCACATTTTCTTTAAGTGTATTTGATTTATAGTTGCACTTTACTGTAATTTCGTAAATCTTCATGCTTGAGATGACTTTTACAGAATCACCACTGACGATGTTTCCCCAATAAAACGAAATGCAGTAGGTAAGAAAAAGCTTTCTTAGTTTGCAATACGCATAATGCAGGAAAAGCCAAATAACATCTGTTACTAGTAGCTATGCTCATAACATTACACAAATAAAGACAGTTTCTTGCTGTCACCATACTGAGCAATTGTTATCATGTGCAACACTTTCGTAGCATTCTTGCAGGAGAACTGAATTCAGATTGGTAGAATCGCCGCGTTTGACGCTTGCCAATCACTCTCTGCTTGTATGTCTACTTTTCTTTTCCTCTGCGTTTCTTCTGGATTTTCCACACTGCGGATGGGAACGATCACTTATCAGTCAAAATTTTACAATGGCGGTAAAATGTGAAAAGCAACTAAGTTATTAAATAAGTCGTCAGTACTGTACATAGATCACAAGAATATCATTTAAAATAAGACAGTTTCATAAATTTTAGAAGACTTAACGACAGATTATTTGTAAAGGAAGTTAAAAATACACAGAGATGATGATGTAGATGCTTCGATCATGTTTAAGACGAAGAGGATAAGATGACTGCTGTAATGGGGCTCTGAAGTAGCTAAAAGCAGGTCACACTCGTTAGGACTTGCTGACCCCATTTCCTGCCGCATCTGCCCGCCGGTGTAACTCCATCACCGCTGTCTCTGTAGACTTTCACCAGCCAACCGCTGTGTCGGCCGACGAAACTACTACTGATTCAGTTAAGACTGACCCTTCGACTTTTGCAGAATCTTTAACCACACGAAACTTGTTTCCTCTCCGTCCTTGTGAGAGATGTAAGTTCGCTACCTCCGTCCTCGGCCAATTCTGGCGTAAAAGCGACGCAGTGCCGCTGGGCTTCTTTGTGCTCCCATCTGCAGTGTGAGCTCGCTCTGTTACTTCTTCTTTGATGAATACTAGAAAAAGTACTCCTGTATAGCTCCAAGACGTAATATCAAACGAATGGAACGCTAAATGCTTACAAAATTGAACACTCATAGACTGCCTTCCAAAAACAGTGAAGCACCCAGAAGATATGGTCGTAAGTTAATGTACAGTGTGATCTAAGAGACCGTTAGAATTTGAAAATCCATTAATTCACGAAGTAATCTAGGTAGAGAGGTGCGAATTTACAAACGTCCCTGAAATTACATGGGTTTCTATTAAAGCCAAAAACGAGTGCAAAAACAGATGGCACTGGACAGCATCACGTCAGCGACGCCACTTGAGAATCGTACATAAAAAGAACTGTAGTGAGAGAGTGGTGGCATGTTGATTTTTCCAGAAAAGACTTTTTTATTGAAGCTTTAAGATCAGAATAGGGCAGGGAATTCTCTAGAGGCGTGGTGAAGCCAGTCTCCCTAAGGGAGTAAACCCGATACAAATCACCTGCTGCCTTGCAGTTACTAGAGGGATCTACAAAGGCTAAGGATGCGCCTCTGAACATGGAGCCAGCTACCCTGCGAGCTGTAAGGAGCAACCCCCCCAAACGGTTGGGCGGAAGATTAACAATCTCCCCCTGTAAAACATCAGTTGTTGCGAATGCTAGCAAAGGAATAAGCCGGACAGATATTTAGATGACGACCCCAGCATACAAAAAAAGGATAAGAGATATGTACATAGTAACATGGAATGTGCGGAGCCTGTACCAAGCTGGAGCCCTACGTCAGCTGCTAACGCAAGCAAACAACTGCAGTATAAAAATATTGGCTCTCCAGGAAATTAGGTGGAAGGGGAGTGACATAATGGACGGAAGAAATTTCACTAGTGGCGGGAGGATGAATACCTTTCGAACAGGTGTTGTGGTCGCTAAAGAACTGAAACATGCGTTGATGTTTTTCCAACTAATCAATGAACGGATGTCCATATTAAGATTAAGGAGAAAACTTTTCAACATTACGATGATAAATCTACATGCACCCACAGAGAAGGTAGATGAACAACAATAGGACGAATTGCATAGCAAGGTAGAACAACTGTATGATCAGGCTCCCAAACAGGATGTCAAGATAGTAATAGGAGACCTGAATTCAAAAATAGGAAAAGAAGAGGCCTTTCAGCCAACCATAGGAAGACATGGCCTCCATGAAATATCAAACGACAATGGACTTAGGGCTGTAAATTTTGCTGTAAGCAAAGACATGACTGTCGGCAGTACATGTTTCTCATACAAAAAATACACAAAGAAACATGGATTTCAACAGATGGACAAACCAGAAATCAGACAGACCATATATTGATTGATCGGAGATACGGATAGGACATAATGGATGTTAGGAGCCAACGTGGGCTGACTGCAGTTCGGACCACCATCTAGTGAGAATTAAATATAGACAAAGAATCTCACTATTAAGTAAAGAAAAAGGCCACAAACAAAAGAGGTTTGACATTATGAAACTGAAGTTAGATGAAATACGAAGAGCATATCAGACGAAAATAGAAGAAGGGATTAAGAATGAGACCGACACATCAACTGAACATATAGAAGTCATGCGGAAATAATGTAAGACTGCAATCCTCGAGGCAGCTGGAGAGGTTTTAGGACATGAACGGACTCAAAGGAAGGGAGATTGGTTTGACGAAGAATGTATGAGAAGAACTGAGGAACGTAATATAGCACGAATGAAATTATTGTAGAGAAGAACTCGAGCAAATCTGAATGAGTATAATGAAAAGCGCCGTGTACCGAAGAGGGTATCCAGACAGAAGAAAAAAGCGCTAGAAAAGAAAAAAACTAGAAGAAATTGAACAGCTAGGAGAAGCAAAGTCGTGAAATGTACCAAAAGATTAAAGAAGGAAAGACCGGGTTCCAAGCCAGAACAAATATGTGTAGGAACAAAGAAGGGGATCTGATAGGGGAGAGTAATAAAATACTTGACAGGTGGGCCGAATACTTCCAAGAGTTACTGAACCTAGAAGTAGAAGGGTTAGAACGAGAGGAACTAGTGGAACTGGCTTACTGTGGACCAGCGGTTTTAACACCAGAACCTACGATGGGGGAAGTGATGCAAGCCACTAAGACCTTAAAAAAACAATAAGGCCCCTGAGGAAGATCAGATCCAGGCCGAACTTTTCAAATATGGTGGGGGAATGCTGTGGAAAACAATTCATAAAATAATACTGAATATCTGGCAAGAGGAGAGCGTGCCAAAGGAGTGGAAAACAGCTATAATGTGCCCCATACATAAAAAGGAGATAAATTAAACTGCCAGAACTATCGAGGAATCTCCCTACTAAATAGAAACACAGGGCGATATCTCCAGAGAAGTGGAAGTCATGAAGGTGCTTAGACAGGGTGACAATATCTGCTCATTGCTATTCAACCTTTGCCTAGAAAAAGCCATGTCATATTCAGTTAAATAAAGGAGGAACCTACTTAAATTGTTCACTACAGTACCTAGCCTACGCTGACGATGTGGCATTACTCGCACGAAACACTGCTGTGCTAGGCGAAGCCTATCAATAACTGGAGAAAGGTGCAAGGGAACTTGGCCTGACGGTCAGTGTCGAAAAGACCAAGTATATGGCAATTACCAAACAACAAAACCTACCAAATCTCAGGATAGCCGATAGGGTGTTTGAAAGGGTGAGAGACTTCAAGTACCTTGAGTCGACTATCACTCAGACAAATGACATTGGCAGTGAGGTGAAAGCCAGAATAGCAGCAGGTAACAGATGCTACTTTGCCGCATTACCCATGCTTAGGAGTTCGCTTCTATCCAAAATCCTCATTTACAAATAATTATAAGACCAATTGTTTTGCATGGTGCCGAAACGTGTACCATGACTGTAAATGAGGAAAGGATCCGTAACATATGGGAGAGAAAGGTGCTACGTAAAATATATGAGCCAATATATGATCAAGAAGGTTGGCGCATTCGTACGAATGCAGAACTACAACACCTTTTTGAAGAACCTGACATTGTCACTACCATTAAAATAAGAAGACTGCGGTGGACAGGGCACGTGGTCAGAATTGAAGAAGGCAGAGCATGTAAGAAGATTTTTGATGGCAAGGCTGGAGGCAGATGGCGGAGGGGATGCCCCAGAAAGAGATGGGTGGATGGCGTTGAAGAAGACATGAAAAAGCTGGGTGTCAGAGGATGGAGACGGAAAGCCATGGATCGGATAGAATGGCAGGATATTGTGATGCAGTCCAAGGCCCTTGAAGGGCTGTAGAGTCGAGGAGTAAGTAAGTAAGTTAATATCAGAATGGAGAATCCGCTGCTGAAGCTTTACGGCCCTATCGCCCAGCAAGGGTATTCAAACGAGTAAAAGTTATGTTACAAGTGTCCTTATGAAGAAAATGATCACCAGGTTTGGACCCATGGGTTGTTTAGACGATCTGATCCTTAGTGGGCCACCAGCCGCAAGTGCTGATCGGACAATTCAGGATGAAATGGTACTTTAGCGGGTTCACTTGCGCATGGTGGAGTCAGCTCTTGTGAAGTCACAAGTAGCACCGGCATCCCAGGAACTACTGTTTGGAGAGCACTAAAGCGTACCCTCCAATGCTATCACTACAAATTCCAGCGTCATGAATTGTTAGCCTCCAATTATGTGATGCGGAGAGCATTTGCGGTATGAGGACTTCAAAAAATGGAAGCAGATGACGATTGGTTGTCTAACGTGCTGTGGACCGACGAAGCCCAATCCGAGTCTGTCAACACCCAAAAGTGCAGAATCTGGGCTGCCGAAATCCTAGAAGTGTCATGGAAACCCCAATGCATGACGAGAAAGTCACGGTGTGGTGTGGATTTGCCACATCAGTCGTGATCGGACCCCTTTTGTTCGAGGAATTACGGGGTGACTGGAGCGAGGTACGCCTATATGTTAACCAATCACATCATACCTAGCCTGACTGAGAAGCCCCTGCAGGAAGCAGGATGGCGCTGCACCCCGTATTGCTACAGGTGTGAAAGATCTCTCGCGTACATCGTTTGGTGAGAGTCGCAAGCTGAGCCGCCACTTCCGTCAAACTTGGCTGCCAGATCACCAGATCTCAATCTATGTGATTTTTAGTTATGGGGTTACCTGAAGTCACAAGTATCTGACCACATCTATTGATATGCTGTACAGTACTGTTCACAACATTGTGCCTCGAACAAAGGTGTTACTCATGAATGACGGGCGATATGTTAAGCATTTGTTATGAAGAATATAATTTTTGCTGAAAAGTAAATGTAATGCTAATCATTGATTTTGTATGATATGAAGTGCTATCTGTTGGTCATTTTGCACACTTTTTGGGTTACAATAAAACCTCACGTCATTTCAAGTATATTTTTAGTTGTAAATTATTACCTCTCTACTTTCATTATTCCGTCAAGTACTGAATTTTCAAATGTTAATGGACTTTGGGTCGTTCACACACACACACACACACACACACACACACCATCAGGGGGATGTAGATCATTAGAGTTGCATTCTCCGTGACAGGTAGAACGGTCACCGAACTGTACTAGTTCGCGTTTAGTATTATTATCAGGCCTAGTATTGTATATGAGTGGCGTGAACAGCGTCACATACTGAGTGATTATTTCGAAGGACACGGAGTTGACGCATACTCGTGAGAGATAGCGTTATCTGTACCTGAAAGAGTTTGAAAGGGACCTCATTTGGGATCTCCGTTAGATCGACCGGTTGAATCGTGCTTTATACAGATTTGTGGAGCATTCAGATGTGAAAGCGGTCCGATGTTAGTGGTAGAAAGAGGGGTGTGGTTCGGAATTGGTGTATTTTCGATGGAATTACTTGGAACTAACGGCACTTTTAAAACTTTTAGAGCGGTAAACCTTGGATACAGCGATCCTTGAGGGGAAAGCCACTGGACGGTAGATTTACAAAACAGTTATTAAAATCATTCAAGAAACATACACTGATACTTAGAGCATTCAACCGGATTACTTATTGCTATTCCAAATCACGATCGTTTTACTCAAATTAAGAAAACAGTTAACATAACCGATTGGCGGCACTAAGCCACTTACAAGGTTCTTAACAAGACTAGTAAGGTTTCTGTAATTACTTCGAGGCTCTAGCCACATATATATTTTTCAAACAGAACAAGGTAATAATAACATACAATGACATGTTGATCTAAAGGCGATGGGTACAGCTTCAGATTTGCGAAGTGGCCACTCGCCACACTTCTCAAAACACAAGCAGACAAAATTTTCAACATGCAGTTAATATGGTGGATCGAAGCAGAACACAGTAATACTCAAACACTCGTGGTGCACTCCCAGTCGAACACGGGCACCTCATTGGCCCGCTTTCACAGCTCTCCGGTGTATCAGAACAACAGCCGAATACCGACTACCGAGGCGCGGCCGCGTTCACCGCACGTGATTCCGCCAAACCTCCTTACAGGTAACCTCTCCTGTTGACGACCCACAGCTGACTGTTCAAGAGCAAGGGCAGAGTGCTTTTTCTATGCTCCGAACGAGTACGACCTCTGACTTTAGCCATATCGATACTACATGGCCGACTGACGGGTCCAATCGATACACATGTATCAGTTGGACTGGACAGTAGGGGAAGGCATACTCAGCGTAAAGATTCCTGTCGACCATGTCTGACCACCACAGGGGAGTATTTCCGCACCGTAGTTGCCATCTGAGAACAAGTAATGCTCACCCTGTAACATTCTCCGGTGTCCTGCACCAATTGTCGGAGATAGTAGTAGCCGGACTAGGGAATTACCGTCCCACGCGTGGGTTACCGATAAAACCACAACACAAACGGCTGCGACTTGATTGTTACCGTGACCAGAACTGTTCAGGAATAGCGCCGCATTGTGTTGAGAGATGAATCGCGGTTCTGCACTACCCTGGATGACCATGGTTAATGAGTACGGCGCGACTTGGGGAGAGGTGCCATTCTTCCAGAGTTTTTGAGAGGAAGAGCTGTGTTACTCCTGGTGTCATGATGTAGAGGGCAATTGGGTATGATTTCGGGTCACGGCTGTTAGTGATTGAGGGAACTCTGGCGGCATAATGGTATGTCACCAACATCCTGCCTCCTCATGTGTTACCTACACTGTGACAGTATCGCGGTGCCATTTTTCAACAGGACAGTGCTCGTACGTATGTGTCATGCGTCTCTATGAACTGTCTGCATGATGTCGAGATACTCCTGTGGCCAACAAGTTCCTGAGATCTTCCCCCGATAGCATATGTGTGGGACCAGCTCGGACGTCATCACCCTCTCGTTACCAGTATCCAGGATATGAAGGATCATTTACAACAGTTGTGGGCCAGGGTGCCTTAGGAGAGGATGCAATGGCCTTATTATAGTCTTCCCGACCGAATGCAAAGGAGGAGCAATTTCACTCTAATTGGTGGGCCCATACTTACAATTTCTTTGTATATTTGACACCATTTTTTATTCACTGATATAACATGACATACCCTTTCAACTCATGAAGTTTCATTTCATTTCCTCCTTCCATTTTGTGTGCTTCACTTTTTTCTCAGACTGTGTCTACAAAATGTAATACGAAGAAATCTTACACAAGCATTTCCAGCACTCAGTTAATCAGAATGGTGCAAAAATGTTCAGAACTGCTAAGAGAACAGAAATAAATGCCAATGAGGAGTGGTCAGGCTAATTAGTGATAATGATAAGAGCACAGCTGATGCACTCGTGACTGCAGGAAGACTAACTTTCAAGAGAGTTGACCGTCGCCGGACTTCGGTGTCTCTTTAGTGCAGTCAATAAAACAGATATAGCAGTACAAGCGCATATATCCGCTCCCAACATAAGGTTTTTCAGTTGTGCCAAAGTCATATTAAAACGAACGCTCACCGCCAATTTGGAAATTAGCTTTTGTAAAGCTACTGTAATTTATTCTATTATTACAATAATTCTGAAGTGAAGCTTTAACGTTTAGGGAAAACTGTTAGTAGTCGAAAGGGAAGTATTAAGAAAAATTTTTGGAGGCTTCGAATTAATGGTGTAGTATGTTAGTAAGGCATTCTTTTTTCTATGAAGACGCCAGTGAAACAGGTCGAGAGTTTAGCAAGAGCCCTCCATGTCTTTGTATATGGGATAGTATTACTACGCTGAGTTTTCGAATTGTTCATATGGGAAATGGAGGCCGAAGGTTTCATGTATCTAATTATGCAGAGCTGCGTTTCGTGGTTATTGATATTTTGCTTCTGACTATGGTTCGTAGTTTGACGTGAATAGGTCGAGCACATTAGGGGCCGACAGTATTCTTGTATCTAATTACGCGGAGCTGCGTTTCGTGTTTACTGATATTTTGCTTATTACTGTGGTACTCCAATTTCGTAGTTTGACATGAAAAGGTCGATCACATTAGGGATCACATTCCAACAGTCTGTTCGGACTGCGGTGGTAGCCTTAAATAGACATTTTCAAATAAATGTGAGGTAACTGATGTCTTTGCAACCAATATTTATCAGGGCGCAATCTAATTTCTCACGTGATAACAGTCGACGATTTTTCTATGTTTTTGTACAAAGTTTGCCCATGTGCAGCCTATCAAAAACCCCAGTTTTTATGTTTCTCGAACACTATGAGTTTTTATTTTATTATCCTTCCAAATATGGAATATTATAGTGGTCTTTCTGGAACGTGCCTGCATGTTTTTGTGTGCCCATCCTTTGCACTGGAGGTCTGGGGGATCACGGCCGTTCACTACTGTAATAAAATGAAACGCCCACAACCATCCTTGTGATCTTATTTATTCTGTAGCTACCAGTTCGGCGCTTCAATGCGCCACCTTTACGCCTTAGTTGATGCTACGTGGTTCAGGTTTCTTATAATAATTGAGTTCACTGCTGTTGTCATCACCAGTGCCACATTTGTAAGGGATGCAAAGACCTAACATCTTAAATGATACCTACACATTATGAATAATCACAGAAGAAGAAACTGTCCACTCCCTTTCATTTTTGTTGATAATGACAGAGTTTTAAGTATAGCTGCATGAGTAGGACTAACAAATAAGTGCTCATTAAAGTTAACACTAATCGTTTGTACATATCATGTGCTTCGATAAGTGTCGAAGTGATAAGGAATACCACTCAATCCATGATAAGAAGATTGCAGCACTGCATTGATACCAATAGTCATCACTTGGAACACCTTCTGTAAATGGACGTTCATGCCACCTTTGTGATCTTCGTTGATCATCAAATACCTTACTGTTACACATCATTAGATTCGTCTCGATAGCTGCTATCGGAAAATAGGTACCAATCAATAACATCACAATAAAAAAAAAATTGACCATATCTCTGACGCGACCCCAGCTAGCAACAAAAAACCAACGTCATATTATGTCCACCGTTGTCCCATGCAACTGTTGTCCCACAAAGTTTTCAGCTACTACCATGCTTTTCGGGTTATTCTAGGTGGCAATAGTTAGTGACTCGCCCTGTGTTAAGAGAGACGAAAATTTAATCTCCCGCGGGGCGATGGAGGCTCTTCAACCTGGAGCCAAGTAGATGGTCCAATCCAGAGGCTTCGCTGGTTTTGTGACGAAATCAACTGTAGATGCCTCTTTTAAAGTCACTTTGGATAGATTAGCAGTGCAGTATGTACCGAAAACTTAGATAACATATAACTTGTGGAATGTACGTATTTTTAGGTTAGGCGAAGACTGATTTTCCCTGCACAGAAGCGCCAAAGAAACTGGTATAGGTATGTAACAGGCAGAATATGGCACTGTGGTCGGCAAGACCTATGTAAGACAACAAGTGTCTGGCGCAGTTGTTATATCGGTTACTGCTGCTACAATGGCAAGTTATCATTATTTAAGTGAGTTTGAATGTGGTGTTATAGTCGGACCACGAGCAATGGGACACAGCGTATCCGAGGTACCGATGACGTGGAGATTTTCCCATACTACCGTTTCATGAGTGTGCCGTGAATATCAGGAATCCGGTAAAACATCAAATCCCCGACACTGCTGCGGCCGGAAAAAGATCCTGCAAGAACGGGATCAACGACGACTGAAGAGAACTGTTCAACGTGGTAGAAGTGCACCCCTCCGCAAATTGCCGTAGATTTCAGTACTAGGCCGTCAACGAGTGTCAGCGTGCGAACTATTCAACGAAACATCATCGACATGGGCTTTCGGAGCCGAAGCCCCATCGGTGTACCCTTGATGACTGCACGACACAAAGCTTTACGACTCGCCTGGGCCCGTCAACATAGACATTGGACTATTGATGACTGGATACATGTTGCCTGGTTGGACGAGTCTCGTTCCAAATAGTATCGAGCGGATGGACGTGTACAAGTGTGGAGACAACCTCATGTCAGCAGGGGACTGTTCAAGCTTGTGGAGGCTCTGTATTGGTGTGAGGCGTGTGCAGTTGGAGTGGGACTCCTGACACGTCTAGATACGACTTTGACAGATGACACGTAAGTAAGCTTCCTATCTGATCACTTGCATCCATTCATGTCCATTGTGGATTCCGAAGGACTTGGGTAATTCCAACAGGACAATGCGACACCCCACACGTTTAGAATTCCTACAGAGTGGCTCCAGGGACACTCTTCTTAGTTTAAACATTTCCGATGGCCACCAAACCCCCCCAACATGAACATTATTGAGCATATCTGGGATGCCTTGCAACGTGCTGTTCAGAAGAGATCTCCACCCCTTCGTACTTCTAGTGATTTATGAACAGTCCTGCAGGATTCAGGTGTCAGTTCCATCCAGCACTACTTCAGACGTTAGAAGAGTTCCTTCCACGTCGTGTTGCGGCACTTCTGCGTGCTAGCAAGGACTCTACACGATATTAGGCAGGTGTAGCAGTTTCTTTGGCTCTTCAATGCGTAAAGAAATTATTGCAAAAAAAACAACGGATAGCGAATGCACGGATTGTTTATATTAGTTGTCAACTACTGCAGTATTCTCAGCAAAGCTCACAGTTCTCCTAGTAAGCAGTCACCACCACGTCATTCCAGGAACCTGGCTGGTTGAAATCCGATGTAGAGAGTAGTGAAACTGTCGACAACATGTGACATATGGCAGCAGTAGTTCCTGACTTTATCCTGACCTGTATCGACTGCGAAAAATACGCACACGTTATCGGTGGTAAAGACAAACAGTCTTGTGAGGTAATAGTAAATACGAGTACATGTTCCAAAACTGCCTCAAACGTCTAGGCCGCCATTTTGCACATGGAAAAATATTTTTTATATCCTAGTTACTAAAAAACACCGTCTTTTCAATAATGTCGCGATGAGATAGGGATTAGAGATCATGACGCTATTACAGGAACGATGGTCACGAAAGGATAAAAGATGATCAAGATATCTAAAAGAGTATTTGTGTTTTGTGGAACTGACCGTCAGTCGCTAACAACTTACTTAAAGTAAAAACGGAGAACATTTATTTCAGATCCAGTGAACACAAAGCAGTTATGGTTAAAAGCTGAAAGGCGTTTCAAACCGCGCTCTAGATAACTAAATACTCGGCGAAGTAACCAGACACGACAAAGGCTTAGCTTGGTTTAATGATAACATTCTGAGAATGTTGGCCGGCCGCTGTGGCAGAGCGGTTCTAGGCACCCCAGTCCGGAACCGCGCTGCTGTTACGGTTGCAGGTTCGAATCCTGCCTCGGGCATGGATGTGTGTGATGTCCTTAGGTTAGTTGGGTTTAAGTAGTTCTAAGTCTAGGGGACTCATGACCTCAGATGTTAAGTCCCATAGTGCTTAGAGACATCTGAACTATTTTTTGAGAATGTTGCAAAACAGAGACCTCTATTCGTCCACTACAAAAGAGACCACAAGGAAATTAATACGTAAAACGTAATAAAGAGTATCAGATCTATAAGAAAAATTACAATAATTGACACAGTTAGATACTTTTTAAAAATCAATCAGAAAAATTTAGAAAGTTCTGGTGACACATTAATTCAGTGTACAGGTCCAAACCTACCATTCAGTCTCTCGTGAATCGGTTTGATGATGAAATTGAAGCCAGCAGACGAAAAGTTGATATATTAATTTCCAGAATTAAAATGTGTTTTTGCGCATGGGGATATTTCCACGCCAATGGCTTAAAACTGCTCAGACTCACAATTTGTGACTTACCTGGCTTCTTACTCTTCCTATACACTCAGTAGCGTGACATTCTAGTCCATAACTATATTGCTGACGCACTGTCATTCAATCTGTCAGAAAAATCTTAAAATGTTAAAATGTGTGTGAATTCCTAAGGGACCAAACTGCTGATGTCATCGGTCCCTAGACTTACACACTACTTAAACTAACTTACGCTAAGAACAACACACACACCCATGCCAGAGGGAGGACTCGAACCTCCGGCGGGAGTGGCCGCGCAATCCGTGACGTGGCGCCTCAAACCGCGCGGCGCTGTCGGAGAAGTAGCATACATGGGAAACAAGTAAAATCCGATATACATCTCCAGTGAACACCTGAGAGAAAGTAATAATTCTAAAACACACCGGCCGGCCGCGGTGGTCTAGCGGTTCTAGGCGTGCAGTCCGGAACCGCGCGGCTGCTACGGTCGCAGGTTCGAATCCTGCCTCGGGCATGGATGTGTGTGATGTCCTTAGGTTAGTTAGGTTTAAGTAGTTCTAAGTTCTAGGGGACTGATGACCACAGATGTTAAGTCCCATAGTTCTCAGAGCCATTTGAACCATTTTTTGAAAACAGACCGGACATGACAGTAACGATGTTACATGTAAGGTAAAAACATATAATGATGTATTATAGTTTTTCAGATCATAGTTACAAGACCATTATATGAAGACCATCGCTTACTTATGTATTTACAGAGCACCTGACGGTAGCTATTTGCCGAAATGGGCTCATCGTGAATGTTATAAAATACAAACAATTTACGTAGCAGTGTAGCTGGCTATTATTCATAATAACCATGTCAATAGTATCAGTTAGCAATAAGAATCGGTATTTGAGCTACTTATGGCTCTCACTGACAATGTAGATCGATAGTGTCGTAGGATCGAGACGTACATCCAATAGTTAAATAATCTAGCAAATTGTGATATTATTGGGAAATAGACTATTTGCAAATTACTGTAGGTGGTACTACACGTCAGGAGTTGCAAAAGTCTGATACTTTATGCAGAAATAAAGCAATGTTATGCAGAAATGGTGGTCCAACAAAGCATGCTTAAACAAGGTCATAGAACAATAAATATTAAACAGCAGTTGATATTGCGTAAAACTTAAGATGAAAGGTAGTACAGATCCCAATAATTTAACAATTCATTGCTAGTTCAAAAACTACAAGTCCTACTAGTAACTGAATTGTACGAAGTGTACGACTGCGTCACAAATGCCCCAGAACAGACGTCTTATATAACTTTCGTATCATATGAAACATACTACCGAGTCCTACGTCTTCTTATGCCTCAACAGCAAAGTAAAACTTTGCTGCCATCTCCTCCGATACCAGTACAGAAGATGTTGAAATAACCGTTCTTTGTGTTCAAGAATAAATAAGTATGCTAAGTGCGAACAAGGCACCATAATCTGACGGAGTTCTCGTTAGATTTGCTTTCGGATTTATGAAAAATCTTTTGCTGAGGGAATATTCCTACGTGACTCGAAACGAGTGCATATTACCACTGTTTACAAAAATGGCAAAAAAGGTCTGATACATAGAATTATAGCCCAATATTATTGACGTCTGTCTGCTGCAGGATCCTACTGCGTATTTTAAGATTAGATATTATGACTTTTCTCGAAGAATGAGTACGGATTCGAGAAAAATCAATCGTATGAAACACAGGAGTGCTTCATTCTGAATATACGAATGCTTAAATGAATATATGAGACATTGATTGGATATATCAAGATGGGGTTATAGAACTCGGAAACAAGAGCATATTCTTCACGGTTCAGTTATTTCAGTGGTGGGAAGGGTTAGTGGGGGGGGGGGGGCGGTCTTCACTGTCTGTGAACACAATGACCACCCCACCCTTCTTTGGATCCGAGATTCCTCGGAAATTGATAATGTGTTGTACATATAATCATCAAAAATAAAAGGGAAGGGATTCGACTAATAAATCTGTCTGTGAACCTTCTGATATGTCATGCATATCGCCGTGCTCCAACTGCTGCACATTTTGTGTCTGAGGAACAAATGCCTGCTGCTCCAGACGAATGTCGTTAACCCTGCTGCGGAGTTCGATCCAGTCTTGGCACACGTCCCTGTCTGGGCCACAAGGAAGAACGACTGTTTCTTGTCAAGCGTTTCCCCATTCAGTTTCGTACAGCCCACGGCCTCTCGGCAGGGAGGGCAGAGCAGTGATTTCTGATTCCAAGTCACCCTGTAGACTAGCAGTAATGTTTTACATTGACGTTGTTTCCAGTTTCCAATTAGCTCTGGTTTTGTTACAGGCCTAAAAATAGCTTAATTACAAGCCCCAAAGCATAACTAACAAAAGTATCGTAGCAAAATTCCAACTGCATTTTGGAAAAACTTAACTTTAATAGCGACAGTGCGGTACATTGACGTCCTTATCATCGTCATCGTTATCTTCATTATCATCACCATCATCATCATCATCATCCATTGCTGCAAAAAGGCTTGCACTAGACATTTACACGCATTATTTCTTCAGTTACACGCATCCGCACTGTTATTAAATTTTTTTCTGTTTCTTACCCACTATTTATTAGATTGTAAGAAAGGAAGGAAGATTGGGTTTAACATCCCGTCGACATTGAGGTCTTTAGAAATGGAGCACAAGCTCGGACTGTATCAAGGATGGGGACAGAAATCGGCCGTGCCTTTTCAAAGAAACTTTCCCCGCATTTGCCTCGAGCGATTTAGGGAAATCACGGAAAACAAATCTAGGTGGCCGGACACGGATTTGAAATGTCCTTCCCCCGAATGCGAGTCCAGTGTGCTAACCACTGCGCCACCCCGCTTGGTTTTTATTAAGTTGTCGCCCATGCCAGTCCTTATCTCTTGGGAACTAGCGAAGAAATTATGTGGTCTGCTCCACTAGCAATACATTCGTCTCGCTACATGTCCTATTCCCTGCGTGTCATATCATATTCAATAGATGTCGAACTACATCTTCCAGTCTTGTCCGTTACCTCACCCATGTCTTTTTCTCCGTGTCTTTTCTAGTAACTCCCAATATGTATTTATCAAATGTTCGTGCGTCAACCTGCAGTTTTTGAATGGTTTTCATATACAGTCATAAGCCAAAATATTGTAACTAACTGCGTAACACTGTGTTGGTAAACATTTGGAAATTAATAATGCAGGGATGCTGTGTGGAAAGGATACCACGAGAACTTGATAGTGTTCCAGAGGTATGTGACCCCAGATGTTTACACACATTTCACGCAATTTCGGGCCGGCGATTTCTGGGCGCCGTTCTAGCGCCCTAGAGCGTCGCAGGTGTGTTCGGTGTGTTCCATTTGGTTCAGATTATGCTAATTTAGTGTCCAAGAAGTCAAAGTGAGTTTATTATCATGCTCCTTAAGCCACTGTAGCCTTGTGACACGGACAGTCGTCCTGGTGGAGTTCCCATAACCATCAGGAAAGACAGCAAATACGAATCATTGCAGGTGGACCGCATCAAGGTCATGGTGCCTTCGATTACTAACATACATCCCATGGAAGACCATGCGAGTGTCCCCCATAAAATAAAAAGGACCTTTGTCCTTTGTCCGTAGCGCTGTGTATGTTTCTAACAGCTCTTCACCTGGTCAGTTGTGCATCTGGACACGGCCATCGGCCCAATGTAACAATAAACGCGATTCATCAGACAAAGTGACACATTTTCGTTCATGTATGGTCCAATATTGATGATCCCGTGCCCACTGCACCTGTAATTGACGAGGTTGTTAGATCAACATGATAACATATAAGGCTCCTTGCCTATGTAGCTCCATCTTCAGCTATGTGTGTTGTGCGGTGTGCTCCGAAAAATTTGTAAGTGTACCAGTATTGTACTCTGTCATCGGCTCTATGTCCGCCCCCGGTAACTGAATGGTCAGCGTGACGGATTGTCAATCCTCTGAGCCCGGGTTCGATTCCCGGCTGGGCGTTGTGCTGTTCTCATCATGCGACTGCAAGGTCGCCGAAGTGGCGTCAAATGGAATGAAAGACCGGCACCCGGCGAACTGTCTTGCCCGACGGGTGAGGGTCAGAGGGCGGGGGTAGGGGAGGGAAGGTCCTCCACCTCCACGTTCTGTGATGACGCGTGGACCCCAGAACCTCCTCGCCTAATCATGGTTTCGCCGTCTTTCAACCACTTTCCACAGATGCTCACGAGAGTAGCACCCGAATAGCTGGAGCCGATACACAGCAATCTGCTCTTTGTCAAAGTCACTTACGTCAGTGGATAACGGAATTTGCGGTCCAAATGATATTCCATTCGTCTCTGCTCCAGTTATAGATATACTTTCGCTATCGCGTCACGTGTCCACAACGCCAGCAGGCGGCATTCAGTATTGCGTTGGGCATTGGTCATAATGTTTTGGCTCACGTGTGTAAGTCTGAACTGGTAATACGCCCTGACTGCAAAATACCAGACAAATTGGAAGCTTAGTTTTGAATACCCCATTTACTTTACCAACAGAACTCATGGTCAGTTTTACTCATTTTTCTATTTCCATCCACTCTTTGTTTTGGCTCTGAGCACTATGGGACTCAATATCTGAGGTCATCAGTCCCCTAGAACTTAGAACTAATTAAACCTAACTAACCTAAGGACATCACACACATCCATGCCCGAGGCAGGATTCAAACCTGCGACCGTAGCAGTCACGCGGTTCCGGACTGACGTGCCTAGAAACGCACGGCCACCGCGGCCGGCACTCTTTGTTTTAAATTATTCTAAATGTGAAAACTCAGCTCGTCCTGTGAATTCTTTGTTAACCTGTACTATTTTCTTTTCGATGTGCTCCTTGTACATTGGTCTCACTCTACTTCTTTGTGCTACTTGTAAATTGACTCTGATAAACGTTTCTTTTGATTATGCTGTTAATCTGCACTAAAGGCATATATTTAAAGTAAACAGTAAAGCGAGGGTGATTTAAATTCCGTTATCACGTACTCTAATGGAAGACGCATCCACTAACCCTATACAACCCACCAGGACCTATTTCATACTTATACCAGTCGTTAAGCGACACATGCAAACCAAAGACACGTGTTAACGCTATTGCGAAGTGTAGAACAATTAATTTAGTAACGCTGCCACCATCCTCCATTCTAGCTTACAATGTGCGAGACTCTTCATCTCGCCACAACTACTGCAAATTACATCAATGTGGGCATGGATAGTATATTCGAGCCTTGGTATCCGCTTAGAATTTATATCCCCACACACTTTTCCCCATCAGCAAACTGATGATTAGTTGATGCCTCTGTATACTATCAACCAATCCATTCCTTTAGCCAAGTTGTGCAATAAATTTCTTTTCTTCCTTATTCGATTCAACGCTTTCTTATTAGTTATTCGCTCTAACCATTTAATCGTCAGCGTTATTCTATTGCATCACATTATAAAAGGTATTCTCGTCAGAACACTTCGTCATCCACATTTCACATCCATGCGATGCTATGCTCCAGGCAAACACCTTCAAAAAAGATTTCTCAACATAAAAATTGATATTCACTAGGAACCACTTCCTCCTTTACAGAAATTATGTTCTTACTATTCTCAGTTTGCATTTTACATGCTCTCTGTTCTGGACATCATCCGTTGTTTTAATTGCCAAATTGCAAATGTCATTGCCGGACGCGGTGGCCGAGCGGTTCTAGGCGCTTCAGTCCGGAACCGCGCGACTGCTACGGTCGCAGGTTCGAATCCTGCCTCGGGTATTGATGTGTGTGATGTCCTTAGGTTAGTTAGGTTTAAGTAATTCTAAGTTCTAGGGGACTAATGACCTGAGCAGTTAAGTCCCATAGTGCTCAGAGCCATTTGCAAATGTCATTCCCTACTGTGAACGACTTACCAGTATTCCCTCAGCATTTTCTTCTTTTCTGCGTTCATCCCATACCTACACTAGGTCGCCATATTAATTACCCGATGAGACACTGTTAATGTTAAAGGATGACAGGATGTACTTCCTGTAGCCAACAATTTACCTACCGGGATGGAATTTGTGTATCCCAGATGCCTGCGTCTAGTGTTGTCCATTTGAAAGTGTGTGAACCTTTTATAAATGTTTATGCAGAGTGTAACTTAGGCAATCGTGGATACCAGCCTGGTACTCACCTAGTTTGGTGTGAAAAACATCGTAGAAAGCACATCCAGGCTGGCCGGCACACTGGCCCTCGTCGTTGGGGGTGGCCCAACTGCCCGAAGAGTTACTCATTTATCTCGGTAGATAAGAAATTTACACATGTTTATCATATGGCAAAATACTCTCCTATCCGCGTGCCACCATTTGCAAAAATTTCGTTTCGATATCTTGAACTGTTTATTGTATATGAGGGATATCGTGAATATTTGACTGTCGCATGTGTGTGTGCGAAAGTGGACGTGCTACATACAGTTGATTTTCTCGAGATTGGAATTAGATATTTATCTCATACCAAGTTCAAAGAAAAAAATCAATGTGCTATCTAAATTTCATAGACAGCAATGTGTGGTTTAATATGCAGCAAAATCAAATTTATAGCAATCCCTATTCTTCATTGCAGTGCATTCGAATTTCATGCAGTGTGTCACTTATATCGGAAATATGACAACAACGATGACCGTTAACGAATGGCAGGCACTACACCACGAAGCTGACATACAAAGCTATAATTAACGTACAAACTATTTTCGTTTACGGTATATAAATTTTTTTTTAATCGAGTGAGAAAGACAGCAGGATGGTCAACGTGAGCGCGCCATTCTGCCGGAGTAGCGCGTCAGCCAGCGGTTCGCAGAAAGCTCACGGACTTCCCGAAAGAAGGCCGTTGCAGAAATCCGAGCGTTTTTGCTCCTACTGTGAGGCCGGATCGCCAGTTCCCAGAACTACAGGCAACGGTGTCAAGGTTGTGCCTGATGTAGAGCACAGGTTGGGACTGCGAGTGCTGAAGTTTGAAAGACAACACAGCTACATTCGAAAAAGAGTTCTGTATAAAAATCCTAAAATATCGTGTGAAACCCTTTTCCCTTTTTGTCACCTGTCGCTAAAATCCGCTCGTTTTGTGCCCATCTAATCCTGGAAGGAGTGTGTTAACACACGTAGCTGTCCAGGCTGGTCTAATTCCGTCAGCATCGCCTGTTTTAATTGGATTACTTTCCATTGTTCTGGTTTTACTTTCGTTTACGTTCATCTTAATTCGCTCTTTTCAAAACACTATCCATTCTCTTCAGCAGCTCTTCCTAGTCCTTTGTCATCTCTGACGATTTATAATTTTGGTATATCCCGCCCCACGAAAATATCAGACGAAAATACATCAGACGCACCATAAAAGTTTTATTGTAAGCAAAGTATACGTCAAACAGGTAATGCTTCTTGCTCTATCGTAATACAATCGACAACTTCTAAATAAGCAAACTTGCGTCTTCTTGAAGTGAGCAGTCAACAACAAGGACAGCTTCAGAGTTCTACAAATTTAAGGTTGATAAGTTTGACCGAATTGAATTCTGAGATGCAACGCAAAGTTTTCCAATTACTTGAACACGTTAAGTTCTGCATTAGGAACGAAAATTCCAGACTCTTAATCTGACGTTAAATTACAAAGTTTGCAGCGGAATCACAGCACTTAGAATTTATTGCGGTTGTACTTTGCTGATGAAGTCCCTACGAGAGAACTAGAGAAATTGTCTAAGTTTGTGAAAATATTACCAGTACTAAATCCGAAACTGTCAGAAATTAAAAGTCATGAGAAACAGCGATAGAAGGCTTAAAGTTGTCTGCTCTACAAGAAGGCTCGAACGCAAGGGAGTGGGTAGTCCAGTGGCTGAGTTCCACTCCGAGCGCCGAGCGGGAAGGCTCTTCTCGTATTTCACTTGCCGCAGCGTCCCTTGTGTGGAGTTTTCCTCGTTAGTATTATTCTGTCTGCCGAGTGAGCCGCAGCGCCTCCGCTCCTCCTTTACTGTCTGTTTGTGTTCTTCTACTTGCAGTGAAGTCAGCCGATCCGCTACGGCTACCTTGTTATTCACGTGTATTCCACGAAAAGGTACTGTGAGCTTTACTGTCGATAAAACAGCGCGAAACGTGCAGCCCGGGTCTCTAGAAATCCACGATTGGCTTGTCGACACAATTCTCTGATTAGGTCCACACCGCTTATTTTGATGCAGACGAGTATGTGTTTACGTGAACTCTATGGATCCCCTTTACGTTGAAAGATTACTGTCGCGACATAGTTTTCAAATACAGTTCAGGGATCGCGATAATTCCGTTAGTATAGTGTCACTCGCAGATGCTGAAATCGAACATACCGATGTTCGACGGCCGTTGTAGCCGAGCGGTTCTAGGCGCTTCAGTCTGGAACCGCGCGACAGCTACGGTCGCAGGTTCGAATCCTGCCTCGGGCATGGATGTGTGTGATGTCCTTATGTTAGTTAGTTTTAAGTAGTTCTAAGTTCAGAGCCATTTGAACCATTTTTGAACCAATGTTCGAGTGTTCATCCTCCCGTCAGAAGTTGATGACAACTTTCTAAAGGACATATTGACTCCTTATGGTAACATGAAAAACGTCCGCCTTAAGCCCTGGTCTACTCAGCACAGATTACAGTGTTATAGTGAAATTCGTTCCGTGGAAATGCATGTCAAATCCAATATTCCATCCCATTTACAAGTGTGTGGTTACCGCGTCCGTGTCATGTATAGTGATCAAGAGGGAACCTCCTCCGCATCGTTTGTGTCCCCTGCTCCTCTCGGTGCTACGATACCTCCCGTCCGTGGTACGGTGAGTGGCGAAGAAGTTATCTAAAGGATTCCTCCTGCTCGCGAAGTGCCTCCCTCTGAGCTGCCTGTGTGTGGAGAGGGAGCGGAGCCCCCCCCTCCCCCTTCGTCTTTGTGTACTCCGTTACAGCCTGAAACGATGCAATGTCCTCCTATTCCTTTGTCTTCAGCCGCCGACGGTTTCCTGCATTTGCCGAGCCTATGTCCCCGCCCCCCCCCCCCCCCACCACCACCACCGTCTGCAAAAGCTGCCATCCCACGTAGCCGACAGAAACAGCGTATACAACCGACCGTGTGGTGGCACGTAAAAAATCTAAGATAAAAGGCTGCGATGACGGGGGTTCTGGTCTCTTGATGCCTGATTCCTCTGTGGATTCCGTAATGGACCTTGACTCTCAGCAGTACTCACACATTCACGTCTCATTTAATTCTGTGTGTCCGTCCTGCTAGTCTTGAACCCCTATTGATGTTGGTCCAATAAATTACATGTTAAAACACATTCCTGACTTCTATCTTGAGTGAGCTATTTATGGACTGACATCTTATGGAGACCTGTCTTCACCATGAAATTCCTAAAGACTCGATGGGAAGCAGTCCCTTGCCCGAACCACGTTGAAAGAGAATCGCTGCATACAACCTGGACGACAGTTTGGTTCAGTATCAGTCTTCCGGTTTTGCGATGCGCGTAGCGTCCTCGTGGTATAAGGTAGTAAATAACTTGATTCCAACGAACGAGCGACTTTTCCGTATTGGGCTTAGTGCAACGGATTTTTGTAGTCGTTGTATGTCTCCAGATACGGTACGACATCGCTTTACTTGTGGAGGTCATATGGCAAACTTGTCTTGGATTAGGACACAATTGACCTTCCTTACTTATCTTCTGAGGGCGCATACACTACGGGCACCATATTTTGCCCAGATTCTTCTTTCTTTCCATGGTCGAAAACCCATACCGTTATGTGGTTGCTGGGACACTTCGTTCATTATGCTGTAGAAGGCGAGGGGGAAGATCACATGAACTTCATGCAGTACATGATCACTGCCTATTGGACATGCTTGCGAATGCCTCGATATCGAGACCTCTTCGGCAACATGTTGAATCTTGCTTTCCATCGGCAACGTGTTGGTTAACTTAATTTTTCAGATCAGTGTTTTTCTGTGTTATGGGTGTTCCCATCTGATTTGCTTCGGCTTTTCCTCTCCTGGTTTCCCTTTTCGTTTTGTTTTGTGTATTGCTTCAGCATCGCTCCAGTTCTATTGTTAAATGTTTATAGATGAAGTATAGATACACATGAGCGTCTACAATCCTTGCAATCAAATTGGGATTTTTCTTAGTTTGTTATTTCGAATGTAATCTGGTTTCGTGTTCCTTCTACTTTTAGATTGTACTACAAACTATAAAAATAAATAAAAAACACAAAAAAATTAAAAAAGTACTAAAAACATATAAAAATAATTGTTGATGCATATTATGTCAGCTTGGTGGTGGTTTGCCGGCTACGTTCTCGTTTTTTTTCTTTTTTAATTATTATTATTATTCTGTTATCATAATTCTTCTCCCATTTGTAGCTTATGTTACATGATGATTTGACTATGGTCTACTGAAGTGTCATGATAGTACCAAGCCATTCTGATAATTAAAAAAAAAGGTGGCTAGCATTGCTGCCTCTGGATCACGGGGTCCAGGCCGGGTTGGGGATTTTCTCTGCCTGAGGACTGGGTGTTTGTGTTGTCCTCATCATTTCATCATTAGTCGTGGCAGTGGCTCGATTGGACGGTGTAAAAAACTGGATTGTGAAAAAAATTGGGACATTGTACTACCGCTGATGACCGCTCAGTTGAGCGCCTCACAAACCAAACATCATCATCATCATCATCATCATCAAGGGAGTGGCAACACTGTGCTCTGCCCTCCAAGACTCAGCCAGCAACCACTGATGTGACTCACTTCCCACGTTTCCTGTTCGTGCCTCGGTGACTAGCGCAGCTTTTTGTGCCAGCAAAAGAGGAATGGGTGGCGTAATGATGATGACAGAGATTCTGTTATGCACTGTGCTAACTTTCGCTGGAAGAGTGTTTGAAAGACAATACAGCTACATTCGAAATAGAATTCTGTATAAAAATCGTAAAATATCCTCAGAGTAGCTCTTCCTCCTGTACTACCCGCCGGTCGAAGTGGCCGAGCTGTTCTAGGCGCTACAGTCTGGAACCCCGCGATCGCTACGGTTGCAGGTTCGAATCCTGCCTCGGGCATGGATGTGTGTGATGTCCTTAGGTTAGTTAGGTATAAGTAGTTCTAAGGTCTAGGGGACTGATGACCTCAGCAGTTAAGCCCCATAGTGCTCAGAGCCATTTGAACCATTTTCCTGTACTACCCTTCCCCCTTGCGCAGGGGTTGCGGTTACGGTGTTTACAAGTTTGACAGACCCCCTTTAGAAACACAGCTGCCCATATTGAGGACGTAAATGTTATGTAAGGATGTGTTACAATTATTTGTCTTTACTTTTGTAAGGAGGTAACTTATATATAATTACAATTTAACTTCTCACTTTTAGATCTGACCCTTAATTGTAAGCCTTGATTTGAATTTACTATGAGGGGCAGTCAAATGGAAACGAAACAGATGCAGAAAATGTAAGTAAACTGTTTATTATCGCCATAACTGTTACGATATTACCCTCCTCCCCCCCCCCCCCCCTCTACCGTGAGTCAAAAAGTTCTGTGTCTTCATGGATGCCTACTGTGGTATTGTCCTATGAATGAGTTACCATGGCGAAGTTGGTACTTCGCGACGCAACCCCAAGTAAGCATAGTCGCTGCCAGACGCAGTAACGAGTGAGCAAAGTCGGCATAGACACGTCGTCAAGAGTTCCATACGCCACCACTGCAGCATGCTTTCTTACGTAAGAGCGGTGTGCCGCTCAGCCCGGTCTGCAAACGTCGTCTCACTATAGCCAGCACTGCGGGAGTTGTATTAGACAGAAATTATGCAGCAAAGTTTAGAGACTGTTGTACTTTAAGAAAAGAAACTATTGTCTTGTACTGTATTAGGTGATACATTAGTTTTTCGGCGAACGTACTACATACAAATTACATTGCTGTGGTCGTGGATTGTTACAATGTTACGTATTTCATCTTGTTCAAATTGTAATAAAGAGTTCTAATATCATGTGTGTGAGTTAGTATCAAATTGTCCTTCTCTAGAAGTAATGCTAAAAACCCACCACAGTGACGACGCCTGTTTTTTGTCCAGAACAACATATACGTAACCATGATTGTACCCAGGCATGATAATCTTCGTCCGAAGTGAATTGACGCCAATGAATGTCTTTCTCCATGGCTCCTAAGATATGGAAATCACATAGGGAGAGATCAGAACTGCACTGAGAATGTGTAAGAATATTCCCAGCGAGACTGCACCACCGTACTCGAAATAACGTTGGCAGCATGCGTGCACCTATTTCTAATGTTCCAAAAAAAAAAAAAAAATTTCAAATGTGTGTGAAATCTTATGGGACTTAACTGCTAAGGCCATCACTCCGCCGCGCGGTACTAGCCGAGCGGTCTATGGCGCTGCAGTCATGGACTGTGCGGCTGGTCCCGGCGGTTGTTCGAGTCCTCCCTCGGGCATGGGTGCGTGTGTTTGTCCTTAAGATAATTTATGTTAAGTAGTTTGTAAGCTTAGGGACTGATGACCTTAGCAGTTAAGTCCCATAAGATTTCACACACATTTGAACATTTTTGCCATCAGTCCCTAAGCTTACACACTACTTAACCTAAATTATCCTAAGGACAAAAACACACACCCATGCCCGAGGGAGGACTCGAACCTCTGCCGGGACCAGCCGCACAGTCCATGACTGCAGCGCCTTATTTCTAATGGCGGGTGACGGAAACAAGATAACACATTGCACGCAATTTAAAATTTTGATGGAGTCTGAGTGAGTTTCCTTGTGTAACCACAGCAAGCCTTAAATTCAAAAGACGTTAGCCACCAATTTCAGTGCTAAAGTTTATGGTTAAAAGAGACAGGCAAGGACAGAGTACGTACAAATTCCATAGAAAATAGTTGGAGGAAAATGTTACAAAGGCACACAGACTAGGACACAGTACGTATAAATTTCGTTCAAAATCGTTGCAGGAATATTTTACAAAAGCTGCACAACAAAAATTGTTGGTTTAAAAATCGCAGCAGACATGAGAACCACAAACAAGTGCGTTATTTTTAATTCTTACGAGTGAAAAGTAGCACTCTAGAAAAGGGAATTCCAGGGAGACTATACATTCTTTAGTTTCCAAGCAACACATAATCCAAATACATAAACATCTAAAAAGTACTATTCCTCACTTCGGGAATATATACTGAAACTGCTTTTTATGATAAAATAATAATTTGTTGTGACCTATACAGTGAAGGAGTGAGGATGTCCTCAAACGTCTAAAATCGTACAGTGCGGTCTCAGCTTATTGGCCCAAAGGCATACATGATAATTATCCCTCTAGCTAATATACCTACGGGAAATAAATATTAAGGAGCATCCACAACGCAAACAAATCGAGAGAATTCTTACGAGTATCGCCTTCAAAAAGAACAGAAATAGATATGATAAAGCAGGTGATAGACTTAACAGCAAAGGACTGCAACACTAGTTAAAAAGAAATGATTCAAATTTCCATGCGCAGTGGTCTACTTGAAAGGTTAAAAAGTCAAAGCCCGGAAATACGACTATGTACAGTAGCATAAACATATTGGGCTTATAATAAAACACACATTTAACCAATAAGAGTAGAGCAAAAGCTAGAGGATTGAGGCTGCAAAGTGGGCATTTGCATTGGTAACATATCATCAATCATCGAGGTTGTTCAGGTATGTGTTGACTTGTACGTACGTTGTAGAACAGAAATTAAACTCATGTTATGTAGACTGAAAACTTGGTGTTTGGGATAAGTTAAAACGTAGTTTCACAATCTTACAGCAAATCAGCTTTCCATTCACCCACAACATGAATACCAACTTCTCGCTAAACATACATCTCGCGTCTCTTCGGAAGCCAACAGAGGAACATTAATGGAACTGTTTAATCATATTACCATCAGTATCTTCTTCCATCGTTATCCTGAAGGCTAAAAGCGGTAAATTCACAAAATTCGTACAATACTTCCTGTCATATGTATCATCATCACGTAATGTTTCATAATTACTAGTGCTGAGATCCAGTTTTTGTGCTCGAAGTGCTCGCGTGGTTTGAGGCGCCATGCTCGGTTTACGCGGTCCCTCCCGCCTCGTGCATGAGTGTGTGTGTGTTGTTCTTAGCGTAAGTTAGTTTAAGTAGCATGTAAGTCTAGGGACCGATAACATAATCAGTTTGGTCCCTTAGGAATTCATATACATTTGAACATATTTTTGAGTTTTTTTCCGTTAAGAGAAGTGTCCGACGTTTGTATAACAGTGGGCAAATACTCATCCACTTAGAGAAAAGACTGAATATTAAGACGCAAAGTAACTGTGACCAAGAAGGTAAAGAAGAATTTAATCCTTAAGACATTCAATCTGGTAGCTGGTTGCGCGTGTTTACATTTTTGGCGACGGCTGGTGCTAGTCATTTGGTTACAACTATAGAGCTACAGGCGCTTAGTCGCCCACTTCTGCTGGGAATCTGATACACACAGCAACAGGGCTGGCCACTGTATGCCAAACTGCATGCGAGCCCGATGTGCGGGCCGTGTGCGAGCCGAGGTTCAGCATGTCTCAGATTTGTTCACTCCTTCTTGCAAGTAACTTGTACAGCGCGACATTTCCTTTAGTAAGACGGTGTGGCATTTTTCGGTCGGTGCAACTCTCTTCACTTCGGCAGAATCGTGGTGTCAGCGCTGTTTACGCTTCGCTGTTCGTTTTGTCGGCATGAAGAACGTTCACAGGTCCAGGAGCAGCCCAGAGGCAGTCTAGCTATCTATCGGCATAAGCTTCAATATATGAATGTGGATCACAGACGAGAGGGATGATAATTCTCAATATCTTTAATGCAAATTTGCTATAAAACGACATATACCATACAAAAAAATTTAAAGATTTAGTTGAAAATCAAAGAGCAAAAAATTACAGCGATCGACAAACAGGATTCTTGTGCTGTACATCAAGAAGCAAGTCATGCTAAATTTGCAGGTATTGAACATGCCAAGAAATGGATGACAAGAACAGAAAAAATTCTGAAATTGCACGTGTTATTCCACAATCAGGTACAATAGTTTTCAATGGAACTGAATAAAGAATATGGAGATTTATATATTAATGCAAAGTTCGTTGTTGAAGTCAAAGGGCATGCCTGGAACGTTTTCCAATTTGAAACCCGCTATTTCTGAATTTATGAAGGAAAGATAAGTGCAGGGACGAAAATTAGAAGTTCTCGAATGGACTGCAGAGCTCGATTTTTAAATGCATTTGACTGCACACCGCCCACAGTAAGACAGTGTTATGTGAGAAGCAACTTACTTGATGGGGCTGCATTTAAAAAGAAAAACGCATTGTAGAAAAGGCAAGTCTGGCAAAAACAGTCTGCCGCGCGGGATTAGCCGAGCGGTCTGTGGTGCTACAGTCATCCTCCCGGCGGAGGTTCGGGTCCGCCCTCGGGCATGGGTGTGTGTCTTTGTCCTTAGGATAATTTAGGTTAAGTAGTGTGTAAGCTTAGGGACTGATGACCTTGGCAGTTAAGTCCCATAAGATTTCACACACATTTGAACATTTTGCAAACACAGTCCAGTTCCATAAGCTCACTCACATTAACGTTTAAGAATTATTTGTGACCTTCAAAGAATTACTAGGATAGTTTCCTTAACTTTTCGAGAACAGTAGCAGTTCTACATCTGTTTTCGAGAACGTTTGCCACTTCACTTGAAAGCCCCTGTGCATATGTAGATGTAACTGATTGATCTGCACTGTAATCCCCATTCTGAAAATAAATGCTTTTGCGTTAAAACTGTCCAGGACATCTAAATTCTTTCCCTCAGGTAGAGTTTCTTCTTCTCTATTTTGTACTATCAAAAGTGCTACAATATTTCGATAAACATTTGTGTGTGAAAGATCTTCTTCCAGTAATCGTGATTACGTGGCAGCTTGAATACAAAATTCTGTGAATTTGCTGCGTCTTTGTATATGCCAACATTTTGTACTTCAGCACATCAAAAATAATTAAGTAATACTGAAAATTTGTTTCGTTTGTGGTCCATGTTGTTGAGAAATATGAAACCAAATCTATGCAGTGCGACTGCATTGATATCTAAATACGCCGCGTTCTCTGTTTCCCCCTCCCCACTCAGCGTGATGCGGATCTGTGGAAAGTGTGCAGCTATGCTGAGAGCTGTGGCATGCGAGCCAGGGTATATATGAATTGTTAGCCACTCCTGCACTACCAGGATTGGAACCGAACGATATGCAGCTTTCTTTTCAGTGCCTAGATGATGGTGTTGCTTCGTGTCTGGCGCTGAGACAGTAAGTTGCTCTTATCATGGTTCCAAGATTAGGCTCATTACCAGATATTCAGATAGTTTCGGTCCCACACTACACGTGAAGTGGTGGGAAGAAAGGGGAGCACAATTCCTTAAATCCCTCACGTCTGTACCGAGCGAGGTGGCGCAGTGGTTACCACACTGGACTCGCATTCGGGAGGACGACGGTTCAATCCCGTCTCCGGCCATCCTGATTTAGGTTTTCCGTGATTTCCCTAAATCGCTTCAGGCAAATGCCGGGATGGTTCCTTTGAAATGGCACGGCCGATTTCCTTCCTCATCCTTCCCTCACCCGAGCTTGCGCTCCGTCTCTAATGACCTCGTTGTCGACGGGACGTTAAACACTAATATCCTCCTCCTCCCTCACGTCTGTAGAAGGCAGAACCTACTCTCATCGGAGGCGCTCAGAAATGGTGTTGATACGATAGATGAATGGCAATAGAATATACTGGGACACGAAAACAAAACTCGACTGTGGTCACTAATCCACAACTTTTATGTTACAAAGTCCTGGAAGACGTCTGAAAACATGTTATTAATCAAAAGATAACCCGTAAAGTAATATCTAGAAAACGTGCATCTATAAATGATGCCATCCACAGGCAGTGTCTTTCAGCTTGTTGCTCACATTCAAAACTATGATAATTTAAAAAAAAAAATTGTTAGATGATCAACACAGCTAGTGAAACAGAACGTAAAGCTCTTAACACGTGAGCAATGATCCTGTTCCCAGTGACTTCATACTAGAACTAAATAACGTCAATTCAATGACTAAGTGCGATGCTAACAGCTGCTTCCCACTTAAACAATGAACTGATATCGTTTAGTTATAGCATAGCGGACGCGGAGGAATTATGAGCAAGGTTCTGAAGGATTGTAAATCGTGACTGGAGAAGTATGTGCCGAGGACGGAAAAGATTCATCGTGGCTTATACCCGGAATTCGGAAAATGCTGAGGAAGCAAAGGCCGTTGCACTCTCGGTTCAAAAGAGAACGCGCAAATGACGACAGGCAAAAGTTAATTGAAATTTGCGCGTCTTGCTAACCTCCCTCCCCTCCTTCTTTCTTCCATCTATTGTCCACATTAAACAATGCCCAGCCCAAGTAATTAATAACTAAAGTCTTTTATGAGGGTTTGAGATGAGAGAAGGTTACAGTAAACTTTCAAGTTTACTTCGCTTGTTATGTTGAGATGATTCTTGAAGCTGAAAATCTAACTTCAGGTCCTAACGGTTGGTTTGAATTAAATAAATTAACAGTTGTTGTTCCAGAATTTTTTACGTAAATATGTTTTCCACTGATTTTCTCACATTTTAGTACATCATACAGTATTTTGATTTTTCACTTTAACAAAGCCGACGTTACAATGTTCGCACCTATTATACAAAAATACCTCAGATCACATCAGAGGCCAGCTTCCGACTCCCACACTCTGAGGAAATAACAATATTCAAAAGGGTTAACAATTTCTCTTAATAAATGAATTCCTAATAGTTTTCTTTACATTATTAGTTTTGATTATTATTTCATACATGAAACCAGAAATAAATATAGTAACCAGTACAGGATTGCGTAATTAATAATAGAAATTTTAAGTGTGCAATTAATTCGTAATTTCAAATGTTTCTAAAAAATTATTTTAACAATACATTCAGAACTAGTATTTACCGATTATAACATCGACAATAAAATATTTTATAAAGTAATTCATTTTCATAAATTTTTGCTTGAAATATAACATACTTCGTATAAAGTTGCATGAAAGTTTTCAGAAAAGCAACTGAGATAATATTGACCTGCCCACAATTCGAAAAATAATACTGGTATCGACAGCTACTGTCGAGGAAAAGTAATGCTAGAGGAGGATGTCACTTTACAGTCTGTACAAAGATCGATACTCGAGGCTTACAATTACCAGCTTATACCTAAGTAACAGATCTTGCCGAGAACCGGAGAAAATTTTGCTCTTATGTAAAATCGCTAAGTGGGTCTCAAGCTCCTATTCAGCCACTGATTGATCAGTATGGTGTTACACTAGAAGACAGCAAAACGAAAGCCATTTAAGACGAGCATACCTTCGTTTAACCATCGCATAGACTCACGCGTAAAGGACATAGTAAAAGGCATCACTAGCAAAGGGAAACAACTGAAAGAATTGTAAACAAATAAATCGACAAGTGAAATCCCAATTCTGTCTTATAAATAGTACTTTACGGCATTGGTCTCTTACTTAGCTAGCATTTATCGAGAATCTCTCGCCCAGCAGAAAGTTTCAAGTGACTGGAAAAAAGCGCAGATGACTCCCGTGTATAAGAAGGGCAAAAGACTGGACTCACAAAATTACAGCCACATATAATTAATAAAGGTTTGTTCCAGAATTCTTGAAGATTTTCTCAGTTTGAATATAACAAAGTTCCTTGAGATGGGATGGATTCTGTTCACGAACCAGCATGGTTTTAGAAAGCATCGCTTGTGCGAAACTCAGCTTGCCCTTCTCCCACATAATATTTTGCGGACTATGGACGAAGGGCAACAGGCAATTCCATATTCCTAGATTTCCGAAAATCATTTGATACGAAGGCCCACTGCGGACTGTTAACAAAGGTACGAGCATACGAAACAAGTTTCCAGATATGTAAGTGAATCGAAGACTTCTTAAGTAACAGCTCCCAGTACATTCTCCTCGACTGCGAGTGTTCGCCAAAGACAAGGAAACGATCTGGCGGACAGAGTGAGGAGCAGTTTGCGGCTCTTTGCTGATGATGCTGTGGTTTACGGAAACATGCCGTCGCAGAGTGATTGTAGGAGGATACAAAATGACTTAGACAAAATTTCTAGTTGGTGTGATGAATTGCAGCTAGCTCTAAATGTAGAAATATGCAAGTTAATCCAGATGAATAGGAAAAGCCAACCTCTAATGTGCGACTACAATTTTAGTGGCATGCTGCTTGACCCAAACACGTCGATTAAACATCTTGGCGTAACACTGAAAAACGATACGAAACAGAACGAGCATGTAAGGACTGTAGAAGGAAAGGCGAATGGTCGGATTCAGTTTAGTGGAAGTATTTTAGAAACGTGTGATTCATCTGTAAAGAACACCACATATAGAATACTAGTACAACCCTTTCTTGAGTACTGCTCGAGTGTTTGGGATCCACTCCACGTCATACTAAAGGAAGACAGCGAAGGAATTCAGAGATAGGATTCTAGATTTATTACCGATAGGTTCGAACAAAACGCAAGTAATACAGAAATACTTCATGAACTCAAATGGCTATCACTGTATGTATGGCGACGTTCTTTTCGAGTAACACTATCGAAAAAATTGGAGAACTGTCCCTTGATGCTAACTGAAGAACGATTCTACTGCCGGCAACGTACTTGTCGAGTAAGGATCATGAAGATAAGATAAGAGAAATTAGAGCTCGTACGGAGGTATAGAGACAATCGTTTTTCCCTTGCTATATCTGCGAGTGGAAAAAGAAAGGAAATGACAGGTAGTGGTACAATGTATCCTCCGCCACGCTCCGTACGTGGGCTTGCGGAGTATGTATGTATGTGTAAATGTAGGAGTAGACAGTATCAAAACATACTCAATGTAACCGTGAATCTTATAACATAGTTATGTGCTAATCTCTTCTCTTCTTGATGCATATGCACGAAAATATCCCCAGTCAAAATAGGAAATAAGCAAATGCCACACCTATTTTAATCTAACTGGATTGTACTCCAGCCCACACCTTGTCACTGTCTGCTGTCACTAGTCAAAAAAATCGAATGTACTAATCAAGGCACGATGCGACGCGTCGCGACACGGGAAGGGCGATGGTAGCAAAGGTGCGGTGTTTATGCCACATTACTGCCCACATGTATTACACTTTTGTTCTATATTTTAACGAACATTATAGGAAGAGTTTGCTATAAGAGGTTAGAGTATAGGGAGAGTTGGAAGGAGCCCAATGCAGACTCATCGAACGGTGCGCCAGATGGTCACATGGCGTTGGAGCAGCTGGGCGAGCAAAGGCCATATCGTTTTGGAACAGAAAGAGACAGTGGAGATTCACCTACCACGCTGGGCACCAAGAAGCGAATATTTTATTATTTATATTTACAGTTTAAAAAATAAATGTACATCTCCAACGGTGCTGATGGCCTTACTTGCTCTTAGAACTTGTTAAAAATAACTTAAGTATCATTCAGTTTGCTGTGGCTGCCCACTTCAGACATCGTAGCGCCTACTGCATCGGCATCCCACTTCACGTCCAACCAACACGTGAAGCCTGCATCACAGGGCGTATATTCACCAGGAAACCCTACGTCATCTGTGTTGTCAAAACAAATACCTACCGGCGGCTACAACACAAGACAACACAACACCAGCTCTCCACCAACGGCCGCCAGGGACCGCTACCCGTTCGCGGAGCCTGCAGAACAGCTTCGCCAGAGGTTGCAGCTAGTCCAGGAACTACTTTGATACGCCAGGAACGCGATCGCAAATAGTTCCGGCAGATACATCCGCCAAAAGGGGCTTTATAGGGATGCGCTTCGAAGGAAAGGGCAGTTCGACGCACCGCTTGGAAGTATACAGAGCTGCCACCCCGGCAGCTACGGCCAGACGCCTCTTCTAGCTGGCCGAGCTCTTGCAACTCGACTTGGTATAGTCTACGAACATCTTGACATTGTAGAATTGATGATTGTGATCTTTCCCCGTGAAGAGTCAGGTCTTTTCTATTATTATTTGTTATTTTATATTTGTAATGATCCGCTGTTGGGACCGAGTATGTTGTTCTTTTGGAGACTGTATTACTGTATCATTTGGGCGAGTCCAATAAACTGTATTCCGAATTGTGTTTTCCGCATGTCTATACTGCTAGCGCAGATACTTCACAGTTCATCAGGAAGTGCTAATCACAAATATTACTTACTGACAGTGCTTATTGATGGAAACGATGGAACAATCACAAGTGCGACCTGAAAGGGCTGGCGCCAAACTGCTAAAATACACTGAAGCACCAAAGAAGCTGGTACAGGGATGCGTATTCCGCTACAAACATATGTAAACAGGCCCTGCGGTCGGCAACGCATATATAAGACAAGTGTCTGGCGCAGTTGTTACATCGGTTACTGCTGCTACAATGGCAGGTTATCAAGATTTCGCCTGCTTGATTCATTGCATTTTTATATTTTCTGCTTTCATCGATTAAATTCAATATTCTGTTCTGTTACCCATGAGTTTCTACTAGCCCCCTTCTTTTTACCTACTTGATCCTCTGCTGCCTTAGTTATTTCATCTCTCAAAGCTGCCCATTATTCTTCTACTATATTCCTTTCACCTGCTCTTGTCAATCGTTCCCTAACGCTCCCTTGAAACCCTCTACAGCCTCTGGTTCTTTAAGTTTATCCAAGTCACAACTCCTTAAATTCTTGCCTTTTTGCAGTTTCTTCAGTAGTAATCAGCGGTTCGTAACCAATAAATTGTGGGCAGAGTCAACATTTGCCACTGGAAATGTATTACAATTTAAAATCTGGTTCCTAAATCTTTAACCATTATATAATCAATCTGAAACCTTCCGGTAATTCCAGGTCTCTTCCACATATACAGCCTTCTCTCATGACTCTTAAACCAACATTACGCTCTGTGCAAAATTCTACTAGGCGTCTTCCTCTTTCATTCCTTTCCCCCAATCCATATTCACCTACTACTTTTCCTTCTCTTCCTTTTCCTAGAATCGCGTTCCAGTCCGCCATGACTATTAGTTTTTCGGTTCTCTTAAAGATCTGAATAATTTCTTTTATACCACCATACATTTCCTCAGTATGCTCCTCGTCTATGGAACTATATAGCATATGAAATTGTATTACTGTGGTGGGCGTGGGCTTCGTGTCTATCAGTAATGCATTCACTATGCTGTTCATAGTAGCTTATCCACATTCCTATTTTTCTACTCATTATTAAACCTACTCCTCCATTACCCCTATTTGATTTTGTATTTACAACCCTGTATTCACCTGACCAGAAGCCCTGTTCCTTCTGCCATCGAACTTAACTAATTCCCACTAAATCCAACTTTAATCTATCCATTTACCATTTTAAGTTTTCTAACCTACCTGCCCGATTAAGGGACCTGACGTTTGACGCTCCGATTCGTAGAACGCCAGTTCTGTTTCTCCTGTTAACGACGTTCCCCTGTGTAGTCCCCGCCCAGACGTCCGAATGGGGGACTATTTTACATCCGGAATATTTTACTTAAGAGGATGCCATCATCATTGAACCATTCAGTAGAGCTTCATGTCTTCGGAAAAAATTACGGCTGTAGTTTCGCGTTGATTTCAGCCGTTCGCAGTACCAGCACAGCAAGGCCGTTTTGGTTGGTTTCAAGGTCAGATCAGTCAACCATCCAGACTGTCGCTCCTGCAACTACTGAAAAGGCTGCTGCCCCTCTTCAGGAACCACACGTTTGTCTGGCCTCTCAACAGATACCCCTCCGTTGTGGTTGCACCTACGGTACGGCCATCTGTATCGCTGAGGCACGCAAGCCTCCCCACCATGAGGGGGGGCTCATTCTTATGAGTTGTGAATGACACTGCAGTCGACCCATGGCATCCTCGTTCTGTTGATTTATTTCTGAATTCCTTTAAGAACTCTGTGTACCTCAAAGTCTTTAAGTATGCGTGGACTACTGATTTCATCGTTTAATAACTGATTAGTGTAATATTAAGTTTGACCCAGCCACGTATTATGGGTGTTAAATGACATGCCAAAAGACTAGCTCCAAGAAACGAGTTCTCACACTGAGGTTAAGTATGCGAAATGCTTCACATGTTAAAAGTTAGCAAACATTAGACAGTAAAGCACCGAAACTCATACTTTTTGTCTTATATTGAAATCTGGCCTGTTCGTAACCCACTGGCTCCTTCATGCTTGTTAACTCTTTATTTCAGAAAATTCTTGTATACTTAATCTGATGGTCAGAATTTGGTTCTTGATTATCGTGTGGTTGTGCCAGAGCTGTGTACACACTAGTCACGTTACAACCACAAACATATCACTTGTTACAACAGGAAAGTCTAAAGTGGATTGTGCTAAGATTTGACCGCGTTAGTACATCAGCTATGCGATAGACGATAGTCCGCAGAATTTCACGCGTCTGTTTTTCTAAACAATTCGTTTCCCTATTTTCTGCTGTAGCGTTCACCAATATTGCTGTTTGTAATGCCCAAGAAGTGCTCTTCATTCCTTTAACAGTAGAAGTCCACAAGATGGCTGGACCTGCATTCACTCGACTGTCTCTGGAGTACAAAACAACTCCGTTATCAACAGCATGTATCATGGAATGCTGTTAACAGACACTTCATCCTGTGTAATGAGAATACGAGTATTCCAGGCGCCGCCACTGATCGAATCTTTTAATCAGCTTAACACTGGCCATCCCATACCTCGCTTTCTCTTTCACTTTCCGCCTTTTCTGTCTGCTAGATGAATCTGACTAGCCAAGCAACACTAGAACAAATTCCCGATGGGCATAAAAAACGTACCGGATAAAATATTAGTCACTCCCTTAAAGAAGCACACTGGTAGATTTGTAGCGCAGCAGGTGGTGCAGAACTTCTACCAAATAGTCATGAGACACTCCACTGTTGATGCAAGTCATAACAATGAATTCGTGTGTATTTTCCAGCCAGTTGTATGAAATCAGAACAGTAACATGGGCTGACTCGGAGACGTGATAGAGTGGTAGAACGGTGTTTGGATGTGCTTATGACCACACTGTGAATGATATTTCCCGTTTTGTTGATATTTTAACCTTGACTGTCCATTGTATTTTCAGGTATTGGTTTAACACTTGCAGCCATGTAACACTGTGTAAGCAGAGCGGCTGTACCAGTGTCAGCACAATCTAAGGTGTCATATAGGTCTTCCAGTTTCCGTACACACATCCCGCCTCTACGACGTCATCGATGACTCATGCGTTGTTGCCAGATTTCCTCCCCTGAGTCATCTTCTGACATTACCTGACATCACAGGGCAACTGTCCTATGAGTAAATTGGCGGGAAACTCAAAAACATGGTGATAAATTCAATTTCCATGGTGAAAGAAATTAAAAAGCCAACGTGGAAGATCACGTTCAGTTCTCAGGATGGCGGACCTGAAGACAGCCTCTACGGTCAAATATAATGATCCACGATGGCAGACCTGAAAATAGAAACACAGCCTCTATGACATCGCAGTAGCCCGCTTTCATCTACATTTAACCTTAAAGGTGATCACTTGATCATGAAGGTCACACACATGTCCATCACGTGAATACACGACGTCATCAACCATCTTGAACGCATTATGTAATTAATGACGTTGCACCCATGACGTCATCAATGATCCTGAATGTATGATATCAAGCGGCAGTGGGCAGGAAATTTAAATGTTGAAGATGGCAGTAGTGAGTGGGAAATTTACATATTAAAGATGGCGTTGAGTGGTAATTTAAATAGTAAAGATGGCTAAATATTTTTACAGCCAATGATAGCGCGACATGTTTTTGCATTATGTGTAGTTACACCACAGTAACTTTTCCGGGGAAAAAATCACCAAGCTTTTTCACCTTAACTGTGTAAATTTTTGCCATTCAGCGCACCCGCCCGCCCACCCTCACACACACACACACACACACACACACACACACACACACACGCGCGCGCGCGCTATTTTTGTACAGTTGCTCGCGTGTCCAAAGAAAGTGTAGAAACAACGGCTAGGATGGTTCGGCATCAATAATCCTCCAGGAGTGGGTGCTCTCATTTTTATAATCTCTTCTTCCAACCCAGGTGTCCCGAATACTTCATAGTATTTCCAGAGCAGCTGCAAACGTGTCTGCACATTCACAGTGATGAAATTCCATATTTCACCATCTCGTCAAGTCCTATCAAGTCTGAGCTTGTCAGCGATTAAACGTTTGCTGCTTCTTTGCGAAAGGTGCGGCGCGTGGCTACAGTCATCATATTTCACTCAATAAACTTGAACCATAGCCGCCATGACAGCTATGCAGCCACCGGGCGCTAGGCTTGTTTGTGCCGCCTTCAGCGAGTGCACCTTATTGTGTCTGTAAATGGATGTATGCCGTACCATTTCGAAAACCAAACCCTCTCTTCTGCTTCTGTGCCCTACAGTGTAGCTGCGAAGCACACCAGACTGACAACAGTTAATTGTTTTTAATATAAATGTTATGTATTGTCATGCTGCCATATTTTAAGTGGTGGAGCAGATACAACTTATAGACAGCATGGAACCTATCAGATTAGAGCATAAATAAAATGTGCTATGTAAGAATAAACGTTCATCTGGTAAGGTCTCACAATCTATGACGACCATGTTGTAATATCGCCTCTAAAATTGTGCTTGCGTTTTGAATTATCATCTGAAATCTAACACAATCTCTCGACATCTGTTCCCAACATCCATTGCCAGTTGTATATATACAAAATGGCTCTGTGCACTATGGAACTTAACATCTATGGTCATCAGTTTCCTAGAACTTAGAACTGCTTAAACCTAACTAACCTAAGGACAGCACACAACACCCAGTCATCACGAGGCAGAGAAAATCCCTGACCCCGCCGGGAATCGAACCCGGGAACCCGGGCGTGGGAAGCGAGAACGCTACCGCACGACCACGAGCTGCACACTGTATATATACAAAATTCCACACAATAATCAGTTGAATAGTTTCCAAATCTTTCGTTTGCGAAACGTAGCTTTGTGGAGATTTTTTAATGGTGGAATGTTCTCACGTGTGACATTACATTCTGCAGTTGAATCTTCAATTAAATTTTTTGAAGGACTTCATCTTTACGTCAGTGACTGTTATAAGTTTTTATTGGACACTACTGAACTTTCAGTCTTAAGCCATTATCAAGTGACATTACGGCTTTAAGCCATGTCAACGTAATGTAAGCTGACACATTTGTATGTCGTTGTCAATCTTGTTAAATACATTCGTGTCGTTGTTACACAGTGTGAGCACACGTATTCAAACATCGTAAAACAACATAATCTGTAAATGCACATGTTCGTTAACCCATCACTATTCACATATGCATTAGGTCACAGCTGCAAACAGTAGTCTGCAGCTGTGATCTAATGCATGTGTGACTAGTGATGGATTAACGAACATGTGCATTTACAGATTATGTTGTTTTACGATGTTTGAATTCGAGCGCTCACAATGCGTAACGACGACAGGAATATATTTAACAGGATTGACAATGACATACAACTAGCTGAAGAGCAGCGCTTAGGCTGCTGTCAGCCCGCCCCTGATGGGGAATGGAAATGACAATGAAGGAAAAAAAAGACATATAAATGTGTCAGCTTACATCACGTTGACATTGCTTAGAGCCGTAATATCACTTGATAATGGCCTAAGGCCGAAATTGCAATAGTGTCTAATAAAAATTTATAAGTCACTGGCGTAAATATGATGTCCTTCAAAAAGTTTTTTGTGACTGTGAATCCCAGCTACAACAAATTTCTTCAATTAAATATTTTCGGCAGCTATTATTGTAAATTTCAGGCGATAATTGACGCTTCTCGAAGTTCTTCTTCAATGGACATTATTTCATTAACATACACTTTGCGATCAGAAGTAACCAGACAGCCCCAAAAACATACCTTTTTCATATTAGGTGCATTGTGCTGCCACCTACTGCCAGGTACTCCATATCAGCAACCTCAGTAGTCATGAGACATCGTGAGAGAGCAGAATGGGACACTCCGCGGAACCCACGGACTTCGAACGTGATCTGGTGATGTGTGTCACTTGTGTCATACATCTGTACGCGAGATTTCCACACTCATAAACATCCCTAGGTCCACTGTTTCCATTGTGATAGCGAAGTGGAAACGTGAACGGACACGTACACCACAAAAGAATACAGGCCGACCTCATTTGTTGACTGACAGAGACCGCCGACAGTTGAAGAGTGTCGTAATGTGTAATAGGCAGACATCTGTCCAGATCATCACACAGGAATTCCAAACTGCATCAGGATCCACTGCAAGTGTTATGACAGTTCGGCGGGAGGTGAGAAAACTTTGATGTCATGGTCGAGCGGCTGCTCATAAGCCACACATCACGCCAGTAAATGCCAAACGACGCCTTGCTTGGAGTAAGGAGCGTAAACATTAACGATTGAACAGAGGTAAAACGTTTTGTGGAGTGACGAATCACGGTACACAATGTGGCAATCCTATGGCAGGGTGTGGGTATGGCGAATGCCCGGTGAACATCATCTGCCAGCGTGTGTGGTGCCAACAGTACAATTCGGAGGCTGTGGTGTTATGGTGTGGTCGTGTTTTTCAATGAGGGGGCTTCCACTGCTTGTTGTTTTGCGTGGCACTAACACAGCACAGGCCTACATTGATGTTTTAAGCACCTTCTTGCTTCCCACTGTTGAAGAGCAGTTCGGGGATACCGATTGCGTCTTTGAACACGATCGAGCACCAGTTGATAGTGCACGGCCTGTGGCGGAGTGGTTACACGACAATAAAATATCTGCAATTGGACTGGCCTGCACAGAGTCCTGACCTGAATCCTATAGAACACCTTTATGATGTTTTGGAACGCCGACTTCTTACCAAGCATCAGCGACCGACATGGGTACCTCTCGTCAGTGCAGCACTCTGTGAAGAATGGCCTGCCATTCCCCAAGAAACCTTCCAGCACCTGATTGAACGTATGCTTACGAGAGTGGAGGCTGTCATCAAGGCTAAGGGTGGGCCAACAACGTATTGAATTCCAGCATTACCGATGGAGGGCGCCACGATCTTGTAAGTCATTTTCAGCCAGGTGTCCCGATACTTTTGATCACATAGTGTAGGAAGTAGTTCCTGCCACCTCCTAATCTAGCAAGAAAACTAATCGCTCCACCAATTAATTTGTGTTATTCCAGTAAGCAAAATCGATATGCGCTGTTAATTCATTGGAGACTGTCTTCCAATTGCGAAAAGCAAGTGTGGTTTCATCCCCTCTCAATAATGATCCAACAGTTTTAAGTAATGCAACCTTAACGATATGCTTATGTCAGTGGCCTCTGTTCGATCTGACTTGTTTACAGGGGTGATATCTTTCTTTTGAGCGTTGGTAGCCTTCAGAATTTTACCAAAATTTGATGATCTCGTCTTGTGTAACTCTTTTTAGGAGATTTAATTTTAATCAGTATATTATATAATTCTTTCATTCCCAGGTATCGAAATTGTGAAATATCAGATCCTCTCAGTCGACATCTACCAATGCATCACCAATCAGCCGAATTTTACAATCAGTTTAAATCTGATACTATATACAGTACCATGTGTTTTGTCTGTTGCCTCAACAAAAAATGATGCAGCTAGTTTGCCCCCTTGTATATGCTGTAATTTTCTTTCCTGACTCTTTTTCATCATCAGCAGCAGCAGCAGCATAATCTTCCACGTTGTATTCATCACCATATCCTCCTCCTTCTCCTCCTCCTCCTCCTCCTCCTCCTCCTCCTCCTCCTCCTCCACCTCCACCTTCTGGCTTCATAAATACATTTCTTTCTTTGGCTTCATCTTGGTCTATCTTCTCCTTTCTGAATTGTTGCTCCAGTCTCTGTAGCGGTTGAGAAACAGGTTTAAATACGTTTTACAACACAGAGTCAGCTTGAGTTTGACTTCCTTGCAGCAAAGCCAGTGTCCTGCGACGCGAATACTTCGTCCAGTTTTCAACACCCGACTTTTGAGAGTAATCTTCCGTCCAGTGGAATTCAAAGACATTTTGATAAGAGCAATGCTCAATCACAGCTGGACTGATTGGAAGCAAACGTCTCAAGTTAAACCGCTCGTCACAGCGTTAGGCGTTAGACGTTGTGCCTTAGGCATTATACTTTGGCTTTATGCGTTATATGTCAGGCATTATGCGTTCAGCACACCGCTGAGGCCTGGGTTTAGATCTATAGGTCCAAGCTTCATGTCCCAATGAGAACATTTTTGCTATGGCATTGAACCCACGACTTCCTCAAGACAGTGAATAGTTAAAAAAAACGAAACAATAATTAATTCGGCAAACATCTCAGTTTTACACTAGTGATATTAATACGATAACGCCTGTTACTTAAATCATCATGTTTGGTAATAATCAGGAAATTGTGTGCATTCTCTTCCCATGCTTGTTTACACATTTTGTGGAATGCATTAACAGTCGTATCTGGATTGAATGATTGCTGAAAACATGTCTCAAATTAATTTAGTATTGTTTGAAAATGGTAATCACATTAGCGTTGTCTCTCATCAGTTGCTTCGGAATGTTGCTGTATGTTATGCACAGATAGAAGCTGTCTACACCGTAATGGCGATTAATCGAAAAGTAAGCCTTCATATGTTCTTGCTTATTACAAGCAATATTGTCGAAAACAAAAATCCAAAACGGTCGCGCTTCTTCGGGCGAGATGACATCTTCTGTGTTCGAAAATGTGAAACATACAATAGTCTATTTTTCAAACACTTGTCCTCCAAATTTATATTTATATTACTAAAGCGATTTGGAATATGAGTATGTATCTTAAATGTGAGATCATTTTCATGAAGGATAAGGTTCATGATCACATTCGTTTTTCCGCAGTTGGATGGACGATATATAATGCATCCAATTTTGTCTGGAGATAGATCGGTATGTTTGCGATTTTGTGTCTGTGACTCACTTTCTTCAGTAGTAGGATTGATGGGTAGTTGAAGTGTGTGCTCTGTGAATCGTACCTTCGTACACACTAAAGATTTTTCTGCATTGTAACAATTTGTAAGAGCATTGCATCACTCGTGAGTTGGAATTCTAGCGATGAACAAGAAGGGGAAGGGAAAGTAAGGTGGATCTCTCCTTAATTGCGTTAATAACTACTTACCTGTAGAACTACTCATACCTGCCTACTCATGCTGCGTGCCAGAAACAAAGCTGATGGAACAGTAAATAGAGGAGATGTTGGAATCAATCTATAAAATGCAGCATGCAGGGACCATGATATGGATTATGCAGTGTACCGATACAATTTGTCAGACAGATATCGAGTGGATCAGATTGTGGCTGGAAGACGTGGCATAGAAGTGAAGGCGAAATACGCCAATCTCAGTGAAGAATTATCTACTTGATAGTGACTGGTGCACTGAAAGCTGAATTTAAAATGGGTACGGGTATGAAAAAGGTTACGAAGAAGAAGAAGAAGAAGATGATGAGGAAGAAGAAGAATTCAGAGAATGAATGTAATGAACAGAACATATGAAACAGTTGGAGCTAGTATAAAGTGTATGAAGCCAGGCAGTAATGGCATAGCAGCTGTGAAAGTCGCTCGTAAAATGCTTCACAAGTTGCTCGAATAGAAAAATTGCTCGACAGGGAGCATATGATACCCCTTCCCGCAACGGATAGAATATCACCTCCCATTACAATATCTGCTACATTATCTGCATTTGGAGGATTGGTAGGAGGTGCAGCAGGAGTCATTAAAGCTGTAAATGAAGTGAAAGCTGCTAGCAGACAACCAGCTAAGATACAAAGACACAATCATACAGTGAAAGTAATAGCATTTCTTGAAGGGAAGTTCTTGTATTTAGGACCATATAGGAAAAACGGCTGTGGTCTGTATTTAAGGCAAAAAAAGTTCACCTTAAGCAGTCTTTCAACTAAAACACTTACAAATATTGACACAGAGAATTATGCTAATAAACTGGAGATATCACATTTTAGAGGTATTTTTTGAGTGATACTTAACCCAAAACATCTAAAAAAAGACGAGAGTGCGATTGTTAATCTCCAGACTGAAAATTAACGTTTCACATTGGGTATTTTACAAGAAAAGGGGTAATGTTGTATGTTATCTTGATAGCTTCGGCAGCTTAGTGCCTCCACTGGAAATAGTGCGATATTTCAAAAATTATACAATAAAGTAAAACTGCAAAACGTCTCTATCATCTACAAGTCACAGCTATGGTCACTTTTTTTTGAAGTTTCTAAACTCCAGATAAATTAGCGAGTTTTGTAGCACATACTGATAGTATCACAAAGGAATTCATCGAGCTTGGTGTGACGTTTAGTCTGTAGGGTAAAAACACTGTTGTAACTGCTGCTTTTAACCCCACGCTAAATTTATCTCAGGATGCATACGAAATTATCCTAACTTCTTCATCTACAGTTTCGTACCGAATATTACGTCGAGGAAAATAACTTCTACTTCCATAATTAAATATGCGATGAGAAAAAATCTGAAAAGAGTCAATTTAAAACATCGACCTTACGCAATTAATGACAGTAATTCTAACTTTGTTGAGGGAGATAGTCATACAACATCAAGAATGAACGCGCACATAATGCAGAGGAAAAGAAGAAAATCCATGCAAAAATTAATATCAGTTACAATAATATACTCAAACGATGCATGATGAAGAGTAACGTATATGTTCATTTCGCGTGGGCTATTGATATAGACTCCGTTTTAGTTTCTGAGAGAGATGTAACTGAAAAAGAGACCTTGAAGACAGCAGGAAGTCCAGTAAATATTCAGAACGTTAAAGTTCCATGCCTTGACTGTAACATTTCTGGAGATTCATTCCACAATGCAGTTCCTACAAATAAATCAGTTGCGGCCGGCAGTACCATTTGAATATGAGGTTGTCAAACACTAAATCGACCCATTTACATGCCAGTCGTGATAGGATACGTTTCAGAATAAAGTGTGTCAATCAGAGATCTAGATGGAAATCTTGTGGATTTAGACGGTAAACAAATAACTGTTTGAGTACACATAAGGGAACGTAATGGACATCGTATTCATAAATAATGTTATGTTTGAAGAGAAAAAAGAATACAAGGAAGATGGAGAAGAAGAAGAAACGGAGAAAATGAATAATGTGCTGACTCCTCAAAATTGTCAAATACTATCATCATTAGGGATCAGATTGCTATGATACCAACATTATTCACTGTGAGCTCTCATTCGACGCTGAAGTGACTGAAGAAGATGCTGATGATGAATCACACAATGAATGTGAGAGACTAAATTGTTACTGATAGTTCCATAACTAGCTCTGAATATCATAAATACAAACCATTGGGTCAAGTAGTTTACGCACACAACAATTTTGTATCTGTTGTGGTACAAAATGAAAACACTTACTTACTTCATGCCAGAGTTGTCTGTATATTGAAGGAAGACTTCCCAGTAAAGAATGGGGCTGAAAGCTACTGATATTGATTTAAATAAAAACTGCGTATTTGACTTGCGTTCAGAAATCAATATCTTTTTAGTAACCAAAATTTTAATCATGTGCACAATCCAGGAACTGCAATGCTAATGAAAGGATATGCGTCTTTTACACCAAATGACGGAGTCACATTGCAAAAGGTTGATTGTGAACAAGAAATGAACTAAAAGAATTGGTTGGTGCTGATTGACGTTTTGGTTTCTGTATCCTGCTCAGTACTGTACTTCAGAGGATTATAGGAAGATTATTTTAAACGCTCGCCATGAACTTGTACTGATTCACAACAGACAGGACAGTAATCAAATTATCTCAGTTAATGCAGAGATGAAGTCCAAACTGTGTTCGAGAAAAAGTACTAGGGAATTCCGGAAGAAAGTGTGTCTGAGAAAGAGCAAACATTGCCATGCAACATCTAAAAAATGATCTAATCCTCTCTCTTCCATTCCGTCATTGAGATTTAATTGAGTGTATAGAACCAGAAATCAGTACTAGAACATGGCAAGCTAAATTCAGTACAGCGCTCTAAACAGCAAGTTACGTAATTTTAGCTTTCCAGCCAAACAGGATTTTGATTACAACCCATTTCAGCCTATTCGACGCAGCGGACATAACAAAGTTGAAGGTATACCTGAATTCGTCTAGATATCCTGAACAGAGCTATTCACTTTATTTCAGCACAAAAAATAACGCGCTAACTTGTAAAATGTTTTGCTGTTTTCAGTTGCTGTATAATCGAGAGACAGGACTAAGGAGAAATCCACTCATGAGTCGCACAGAATTCCAGAAATGCCCCACGTATTTCACCGATCATTCGCATCAAGATGATGAAGCACTGAAAAGTCTGTCATTGATATGAGGATTGAAATGCAAACAAAAAACACCTTTCCAAAAATATGATAGCATACTTCCTGGTTATTCACTGCTTAGTTGTAGAAATCACACCAGCAACGTGCTGTGTAACACATATATGTGTGAGGTTTAATGATTTTTATATGAAAGGAATCTCGCAGTTTCTCAACATGAGATGATTTAATGATGATGTATGTAAGAACCATTTAAAAACTACAACAGATCAGTAGCTGCTGGACATTTTGCTGAAGCTAAGGATGAAAAAGAAACCTTTTCAAAGCTTAGGATTCTTTTTTGTTAGCATTAAATGGCTTATTGTCATTTTTTTTGTTCAGGACCACGGATTCCGCATTACAGACGCTCTATTTGTTCAGAAGGAACTTGTATTTCCGATGTTGGGTGGTGCCCGAAGTTAACTAATTGCTTCTGGTCGTTTTATTCTACAGTGGGCGACGCCCTAATGCGAGATGGATCTAACTTCCACAATATTGTTGACAGCAATTCAGCGCCACGACAGTACAGGCTCAGCTACTGTACCTTTGGAGACACGCTAGATGGCATAAGCTCAGTAATTGCACCAGAGACACAAGTCTTCCTGATAGGCTTGGAAAAAGTGAAGCGGATTTAAAGACTTGTTAACACAATATGACATACGTAATATTGAGGACAAGCGGTGTCCCTTACTTCCTGCTCTGACACTGATAATGGGTATTAACAAATGCGAACCAGCGACTTCAGAGTTAAATGTAAGATTGTTGGTACAGTGGTGGCGTAACTGCCACTTGAGAGATCTCCAAGATGACACCAATGAGTGAAATGGACCATGTTTTAAACAATGAAAGAAATGCGGTCTGTTTTATATTAAAATTTATGTCTTGAAGTCAATGACGTTGTTGATGAACAAAAAAAATATTTTTTTAATAACAAAATTTGTATGTCCTTTATTTTGACTTTACCTCCTCTTCAGTACTATATATAAAGAACCACTTTACTGCAGATGCAACATTTCAGCGAGAGCTTGCTGACTTCATTGTAATCAACATCAAAGCTGGAATAGTTGAAGAACTCCATCACTCAGCACACAAAGTTTTGTGGTAGGAGAACGGTTACCACAAAAGGAATTGATAACCTTCATTAGGCCGATTTGGTTGACTTAATATCATATTCCAAATAAAATTCACATTATAAATAAAGGGCGACAACTATTGAACTATATGAAATAAAATCGTGATAACGTCTGAACGGTTTGCGTTAGGACGTTAAAAACTGCACGGTTGGCCGCGGGGCATGGTGGGAATTAGTATGCTCATGCACATGCGCACCCATCTTGTTGTTGTCGGCCCACTTTCATTTGGATGGGTTCGACAGTAAGCAAAACTGGTGCATTTGGGGGACTGAGAATCCGCATTTCGCTATCGAGAAATCTCTTCACCCTTTACAGGTGACTCTGTGGTGTGGAATGTCCAGTCACGGAATAATCGGTGTGATATTCCTTGATGGTAAGGTCAGCACCGAACGATACATGAAGGATTTGGAAGACGATTTCATCCCCATTATCCAAAGTGACCCTGATTTCGACGAGATGTGGTTCAGGCGAGACGGATATCGACGCCATCGAAGCAGGAGAGTGTTTAATGTTCTGGAGGAACAGTTTAGGGACCGCTTTCTGGCTCTGGGGTACCTCGATTGGCCGCCATATTCTCCGGACCTGAACACATGTGGCTCCTTTTTGTGGGGACGTATTAAATACAACGTCTACAGCAATAGCCCCAAAACCATTTATGAGCATAAAACAGTTACTCAGGAGGTCATCGACAGCCTCGATACAGAATTTCGCTATTCGTCTGCGCCACATCATCGCCAATTATGGCAGACATATCGGACATGTCATAACATAAATCCTAATATCTGTAGTGACGTTTACATATTGAATAAAGTGTGTGCATGCCGTAGTTTGTAACTAACTTACTTTTTTTCTTGTAGTTCAGTAATTGTGACCCTGTATTTTTAACAGTAACTGACGTGTACTCCAAATACGCATGGGTCGCTGCTCTGAAGAGTAAAACTGGTACTAAGGTCCAGATTCGTTTAGAAAAATGTGCAGAAAAAGTAGTAGAATCACGAAACATTCACAAACAGACTTAGGTAATTTTATAATACTCATCTCTAGAGGCTTATGGAAAAATGTAAAATAAATCACTACTCACCAATTTCTAACTTGAAAGCTTCAATTGAGGAACGATTCAACTGAACTCTGAAAGGAAAGATTTTTAAACGTTTCACTGCAGAGAATTCTTTCAAGTGAATTGATATAGTGCAAGATCTAGTCAATCAGCGTAATCACACAACACATACAACAATTAATATGGAACCTAATGACATGAAAGATAAGTCTTTTGTCTGCTGCGTATAATCAGAGCAACATGACAGATCCACGAAAAGCTAAATTCAAAGTCGGCAGTTTTGTTAGAATTGCTAAACTTAAGTCGGCTTTCGTGACAACCTTCGCTCCAAACTGGCCTGCTGAGATATTTAAAATTTGAGTAGGTCATGAAACGAACCTTAGGACGTATCTACTAGAAATTTACGTGTTTCGACCTGTAGCAGGCGGTTTCTACAGCTCAGAACTACAAAAGACCAAATACCCCACCACTCTACCTATCTAGTTGCAAAAGTATAAGAAGAAAAGGAAACAATGCTTATGCAAAGACACACAATTTCTGAAATACTTTGTAACGTAGTGTACGTGTACGGAGTGATGCAAACATGTAAAAACAGGTAACGTGTCTTTTAATTTTGCTGTGTGTGCCGAATGGTGCGGCGCATATGTAACAGCTGTTAATGTTCAGCTGGTTTTTTAACAGTGCAGGATATGTCGATGTAAATTATGCAGTGCGCACAGCACTGCAGCTGACAGAAGAGAGAGTTGCTGACAGCAGTAGTCTGAGTGAATCGGATGTTACTGCCACGTGCCAGGGCCACAGCCGCGAACCTGGCTCCCTACGAGTTCCTTTTAGAGGCAAAGCGGCAGCCACGCGCTAATGTTCATCTCGCGCGTGCAATGCGGCGTACTGCCGTGCGCGTCGGATTTCAAAGCCACGTGCTTCCTTTGTGCGGATGGCTCGTCGCCATTTGGTCAGGCTACTCACAGAAATATACGTAAGCTATATGTTATTGTATAGAAACTGGCAGTTGCATCATGAACATGGCTGAGAGAACTGTGTGCTGAATGAAGCTTACGTAAGTTTTTTCACCCAAAGAAGCTGCTGTAGTATAATTAAATCTAACATAAAAATACTGCAGTGTCATTTGCTGTAAAAATATCTAGCCCTCTTTATTACTTAAATTTCCCACCCACCGTCATCTTGACGACTTCATACATTCAAGGTTACTGATGACGTCATGTGGGCAACATGACTGAAGACATCATACCTTCACAGTTATTGACGGTAATATGTGTGTGTATAATGGACACATGTATGACCCTCATGATCACATGCTCATCTTGAAGATCAAAGGAAGATTAAAGTGTCCTGCGCAGTAGTTATCACAATACAAGACGGCGTTCCAAGATGATGGACCTGGAGATACGAGTCCTATGACTTCACAATCCAAGATAGCTGAGCTGGAGGTATGAGCACAGTCTCCGTGGGTGCCAGATAGTGGGCCTGGAGAAACGAGGACAGCCTCTATGATGTCACAGTCCAAGATGGTGATCCAAGACGGTGTTCTTTAGGATATGAGCACAATTTTTAGACCGTCCATATATACATAGCTTATATCCTAAGATGACCGGCCTAAAGTTGCAGGTATAGGCTGCATGATCGTCAGATTTCACGTGTTCTACGTTTAGAATCGCACTTTAAGTATAAAATGATGCTAAATTCAAAATCATTGGCTTTCCCCACTCCTATGACTTTAGAGTTCACCTGTGGTAAGAACACTCTTGTTCTAAGTTTAAAACTGCGTGTAGTAGAGATACGATGGGAACTACTGAATATTTATTTCAAATAAAAATGCGGGGAAACTCCCTTTCCCTGGTTGTTATGTTCACGAGTGCTGCACAGCTCCACACTCTGCCACACTGGGCCAGGGTTACACTGACCCCAGCGCCACAGGCCACTGTGCCATCACCACTACACTATCCAAAAACCAAAGACTAGTTCCGATTCCCCTAATAAGCACAATTATGTCTTAGTTCCTCTTGAAAAACGCTGAGACATTCAAAATTGTCATAAGCTTAAAATGATGTTTGTGTAAAATTGTCCACACATATATTCTGCAGGGAAATTAAAAAACTGAAACGTACTAGTGGAAGAATTTGTACAAATGGATCAGGACCATATAAAAAAAGTTTCAGCTCCCATGTGTTCAACATTCACGACCAAACTATTAATATGTAGGTGGAGTGGCAGTTATTAAACTAAGATGTCTCATCAATACCGTAGCTACTAGTCCCATCAGAAACGTTTGAAGTTATACAGGGTAATGACGTGATGATCTTAAAAACTTTCAGGGATCACAGAGAAGGGCAAATGTATCAATTTGAGGGAAGAGACCTTGATCCAAGAACGACTGAGTCGAGAGTCATAAGCGAAATGTTTCTGATACTGCTGTCTGTAAAAGACATATACTGGTACAATTGTCGATGCGGTTGAATGGTACGCAACTTTCAGAGGTGCAAGTATGGATGAAAACAGATGGAAAAATATCTAGTAAACGAGGGCTCTAAAATGCATACCCCAAGAGTATGAGCACTTGTTAGTATTCATCACTGTAAAAGACATATCTTCTGCTGTAAGTATTATTTCCATATTTTTTGAGGTGATAGTATAGACCAAAACAAGAAAAAACTCACAGTAAATATGAGCTCCAAAATGCACACCTTAAGAGCTATTGGCGCTTGTCCAACAGAGGATGCGTATCACAGTGCCAAAGATAGACAAGTGCTCATACCTCTTAAGGTATGCATTTTATAGTTAATGTTTACCATACATATTCTTCTTGCTTTGGTCCATACTACCACGTCTAAGAGTTGCCTATCCTGAAATTTTAGCAACAAAATTACCAATACATGTTTTCCAGTTCGGAAGTATCAGAACGATTTTCGTTTATAACTTTCAACTCAGTCTTTTCTGGACCAGGGTCCCTTGCCCCACGTTAGTACCTTTATCATTATACATCATTCCTAAGAGTTTGCAACATCGACATAGATTCACTCTGATTCGTCAGGCATGTGACAAACGCATTTGAGAACGAAAAACGCTTATACTTATTTACAAGTCAAATCGTAACAATCAAGAACGTTGCTAACACAGATGACGAAAAGAACGATATTTTACGAATTTGGTAGTCTGTAGCATAGATATGTGCAGCATTTGAACCTGAAAAACTAAAAGCAGCAGTAGAGTTAATACTCCAACAACCCTGCATGTATGGGAGCTGAACGCAGCGTGCCATCTCTTTTTAAACACATTGAACAGACATGAGGCACGCAGTCCAACCCCATCGACTGCAGGCAGCTGGCGACATTACTTATGGCTAGTAGCACACTCTGCCACCTGATGCATGCATCAGAGTGTGCTGTCATATACGCATTTGTCTATTTCCCAACTTACATACAGATGTGGTCTACTCATTTTAGTTTACCATGAACATGAAGCAGGGGGCACATCGTCCCATACAATCCACATCCGATAGTAACTCTGTCACCCTATTGCACCTTAATTGGCTCACATAATGTTAATCCCATAGAAAATGTGTGAATACATCATAGCAGTCAAAATCTTCGTAGTTTGGTAACTCAGTGGGATCTAATCATCAATGACTGTCTTCAGCTAGATACAGCACAGCTGATGAAACTTGCAGATTTTCCTCTTCATGACATTTAGCTAACTAATAATGGCCTTTTGACTTTTTGGGAAGAGGCACTAGTATAAAATTCCGAAATTTATTGTGCTGCTCTAAAATAACTCACAAGACCCATCCAGCACACAAAAATCGTGGGATGTTGAGTTCTAGCATGCCTTGGTACACGATAAATCTAGGCCACAAACTGACACAAGCACACATACTTGCTTCATAACTTCAACTCCAAATTCATTATTCATACTCCTGTAGTGTAAAAAATTGCTTTGTGACACTCGTTTATCGCACCCGCTGAACTGTTGTATGTTCGACATATATTACTCAAGATTTTATTCTCTTTGAATTGTGTGCAGGAGCTTACGTGACTACATTACCTGTAGTTTTCTCTTTTTCATATAACAGTAGGTCATGGAGAGAATGTGTCATGCCTTAAACACTGGCTGCACTGTCGAATACCTGGTCACAAGCCATAACACGGCAAAAGCCATTGTCCCTCAGAGCAACAATAAGGCACTGTCGCCGTACTTCTTGTAACTGGTAACTTGATGTTAATGTAATTGGATTCAGATATTTATGTGATGTTGTAGGGACTTTGTTAGTGCAACTTCTAAGATATAAAAGGTTATGGTTTTCTGACATTTGGTGGCGATTATTCACATCTACTTATGTATTAATGAAAAGTCGTTTACTAATTTATTGGGAAAAAGAAGATCATTTTTATCAAGTAATATATTTTCTTTAAAAATTAAAAAGTCAGAGGAATTCCATACAAAACAATTTTGAATAAAAAGTAATGGTTTTTTAAGAGTTTAAATATATTTTACATGAGAGAAGAATTTTATTTATTGCTCTAACAGTCAGTGGCGAAATAATGAATGCTATTGACGACAGATACTTTAGAAATCTGTCACAGTCTTCATCTCTGCTTTCCTTATTCTGTTATCTTTTCCATCTCACACTGTAGAAAGCTGCAAATGCAAAGGAATGGAGATTAATATTATCAAACTTAGAGGAGATTATAAATACAAAAAGCAAAAATCATGACCTGATCGAATACGACAGCACACCACACTCCATGCAGCCCTGATTTGTCATACACTGATTTCCACCTTATTGAAGGTTCAAAAAGTGGATAGCATCACAGTGGTTTGAAGATGACAAAGAATTAGAGAGTGTCAAAGCGTGCGTTATCTCACATGCGGGAGAATTCTATCAGAACGTTGAAAATCTTGTTCCTCGATATGACAAGTACCTTAATGTAGAAGACCTGTTACGCTGAAAAATGCTTGACAGTTTTCAAATAACTTACGGGACTACAGCCTTGTGACATCGGCAATTGGCGATAATTCAACTGGTGCACATCCTCTCATTTTCAAGACGAAACTGGCTGCTGGGGTGAGCACCCATAGAAATATCAGCGGTTGTCGACAACCTCATCTGGCTACATTCTCATCAGTTATTTGAACATTGTATACACCGGGAGAAACTCAGGAGTCACCTAGTTGACAGTTGTGTCATGATGGTTTTTTGATAAATTATCTAAACTTACTTTTCGAACAGCTCTTGTATTTGATATGTATGTTTTAAAAGTATGTATGAACGCATTTTTTATTATTGTAGTCAAGTACATATTCTGATGTACATTTACACCCACCGTTGTACTTAGCAAGCTGCCTGGCCGCTTGTGAATGAGGAGACATGAGTATCAGAATGACCCCCACATTTTGTTGTAATGTTAAAATCACTTCTGACACTATTATATGACAATGAAATATGCTGTAATATCTTCATAGAGTCTGTTCATAACTTATATCTGATAGTTTATTATCTATCATTAATCGACTGTATACCTTTCTTAACATATTTATATGACAGAAAGTTCGCTCAGTCCCGGCTGGAGCAAGTTGTTAATACACTGTACCCATTACCATTCTATTTCAACATTATGCTTTAAAAGTAACGTGCTACGAATTATTGTGTGTAGGAAAGGAATCTTTGGCTTTTTTAAACCTATAAACTTACTCTTCTGCATGTTGGGCACATATGGTACGTTCATACTTAATTTTGAGCTACAGAGAACATTAACAAACGATCGAGCTGGGAGGAGATATTATATTTTTAAATATCCAATTTCCATGTATTTTTTCTGCTCGCTGTCGTGACAACGAACACACTCCATAACATTATAATCAATTCAAGGACTCTTGCATAGCTGATATTTGTGTGTGTGTGTGTGTGTGTGTGTGTGTGTGTGTGTGTGTGTGTGTGTGTGTGTGTGTGTGTGCGCGTGTGTGTGTGTGCGTGCGTGCGTGCTTGCGTGCGTGCGTAAAATAGAGAGAGAGAGAGAGAGAGAGAGAGAGAGAGAGAGAGAGATGGAGAGGGAGAGATATACCACATGTTGTAAAGAAAGGATGAATTGTCACATAACGTTTTGTAACACGAAGCGAAATATCGTGCACACCATCAGCTGAACACGTAACACGTAATCAATAAACTAATTAACACATAACACAGCATCAGCGACATATACTACCTCACAAGAGCACTTAGATTTTCTGGCTCATTAACATAGTGATGTACTGTCCATCGTGTTTTGTGCAGTTTTCATTTAGTCACAATACAACGTAACCAGCCTACTGATGGTACTGATAAAATTCTACAGTGTGGGATGTTTACAGTTGCTTATCGTGTTCTAATGATTCTGCAGGTTACCCTCTGTAGTACTGGTTTTCAAAACTCGTGTGCTTCACGAAATTACAGGCCCCTGCGAGTTACTGCTGTGGTATTAATAACTTTTAGTGGGTGGGTTTAACTTACCCATAAAAATTTGAAGGCAACCACTACTGAAGGCACCTATGCAGGACTTAATAGGGAGCATAGAGCCTTTAATTATTTTTATTTGTTGACCTAGCATGCGACTGAGGCAGAGACTAATTTGTGGACGTTTACAGTCTGTACCGAAAGACTTGCTTATGCTAAGTGATTTAAGATGCTCCACTGCTCCGAGGATATCTACGTCTAAGTTACTCATGTTCGCAAATTTCTTGACTCGAATTCTGGAATATTTACTTTCGCAGCACTGTCATCGATAGTATTTGCATTGCTACTACACAGAGAAGGCACTGATTGTATATTGCAGCCAGCGTGCTTCACATACGACCAGAATTCTTCAGATTTACTGTCAGGTTTAGAGACAAAGTTTGGTTGTGGAAACTATTATAAGCATCTCGCAATGAAGTCCGCGCTAAATTTAGAGCTTCTGTAGAAAACGTCAATCTTGGGTATCTTGTTTTCGTTTAAATTCCGCATGCTTTTATCGTTGTTTCTGCAACAGTGCTCTAACCCGTTTTGTGTACCAAGGGGTATGAGCTCCGTCATTTGTTAGTTTATTTGATACAAATCTGTCAATTGCTGTCGATATTAGTTCTTTGAATTAAAGCAACATCTAGTCAACACTTGCATTATTAATTTGGAAGGAATGGAGGTTGTCTTTCAGGAAAGCCTTAAGCTAATTTTTATCTGCTTTTTAAATAGGTATATTTTTCGTTTATTCTTGTAGGATTTGGGAGTTACAGTATACAGTCCCCGACGTATCTGTTTTGATGCTCTTTATTACCTCAGAATTATTTGTTTGCTAAGAGCTCAGGTGTGTTTTCTCAACCGTTTACTATTCGAGTAGGCTCATGAAATAACTGCTTGAAATAATTTTCAGAGAATGGGCTTAGCTCACTTTCGGATGTTCTTTTATGTGTACCTCCTGATTCTAACATATATTTTCACTAACATATGAAGGGTTCATTGAAGTCAACACCAATTATGATTGTATGAGGAGGATACGTGTTAGAAATTAAACCCAAGTTGACTGAGTTCACTGAGTTGGTAGGTAGGTAAAGGGATCCAACTACAATTTTATTCCGGTTGCCAAGAGTGGCGTCTACCCATACTAACTCGCAGGAACTATCTACTTCAATTTCGCTATAAAATAAACCACTTCTAACACCAACAAACAAGCCACCCACAACTGTGCTTTACCCATCCTTTCTGAGCAATTTTAGGTCCTGCGCAAAAATTTCTATTGAACTTGTCGAGCCGGCCGGAGTGGCCGAACGGTTCTAGGCCCTTCAATCTGGAACCGCGCGACCGCTACGGGCGCTGGTTCGAATCCTGCCTCGGGCATGGATGTGTGTGATGTTTTTAGGTTAGTTAGGTTTAAGTAAGTCTAAGTTCTAGGGGACTGATGACCTCAGCTGTTAAGTCTCATAGTACTCAGAGCCATTTGAACCATTTGAACTTATCGGCGGCTTTAGCCAGCTTTCAGTGTCTTTAACGATCTGAGCATTAATGCTTTCCATTAGCGCCTGGAGCTCTGGTACTTTCCCAACACAGCTACGACAATTTACAACTGTTGTGCCTATTGTTCTTAGATCCACGTTCTTCCTGTGTTCAGCGTGCACCCTTTGAGACTGAAGCTATTTTTGTGCTTCCCCGAGACCCTCTAATTTAAAAAAGGTTTCAGTCCATGCTACACAGCCCGAGCTGTCCATGTAGCCACCTTCTGCATGTAATGGCCTCCTGTCCCATTTAACGGAACCTAGAACACCACCACCCCATGGCGCAAGTCGAGGAACCTGCAGCCTACATGGTCGCAGAACCGTCTAAGCGTTTGATTCGGGCACTCTACTCAGATCTATACCAGATGTCCGCAATCGGTCCAGTCGACTATGCTGCAAATGATGAGCTCTGCTTTCATCTCGGAAGCAAGAGTGGCAGCCTTTACCACTTCTGTTAGCCGCTCAAAACCAAAGAGATTCTCTTCCGACCCAAAGTGACACACATCATTGGTATATACGTTAGCCACTACCTGCAGCTGTCTGCGCACTGTGCTCTTCACTAAATCTGGAAGCACACGTTTCACGTCTGGAATGACTCCACCTGGCATGCACACAGAGTGCACATTGGTTTTCCTCCTCTCCTTGGCAGCCATGTCCTTAAGGGGACCCATAACATTGGAGCTCCCAACTACCAACAAACATACCCTCTGTGAGTGCCTATATATTGCAGGCTGAGAGGTTTCGTTTGAAACAAGATATACGACTGCATCTCGCTGAGGGACACCACAGCTACTGACAGAACCTGGAACCTGTGTCTCAAACTAACCATGGAGGCCTTAATTTCGCCTCCTGGGAAATCTTTCGCCACCTGCCACGCCCACAGACGACTTCCCACTCGACCTCGGGTGAGGGGTCAACTATAATGCGAGCAGCAGCTGGGCTGGCCAACGGTGCGGACCGATCGGATGACTCGTGAATCTTGCTGGACGTCCGTTGGATCCTCACGGACGACCCACAGCAGTGATACCCGTCCACTGCAGCCTCAAGCTATGTAACCGATGCCGTCACAGCCTGGAGATGTGAGCGAAGTGTCACAAAATCGGCTCACATCCGCACACAACAGTCACAGTTCCTATCTGTACTAAAGACAGTGGAAAACTACAAAAAATGTTTCAAATGTCTCTGAGCAGTATGGGACTTAACACCTGGGGTCATCAGTCCCCTAGACTTAGAACTACTTAAACCTAACTAACTTAAGGACATCACACCCATCCATGCCCGAGGCAGGATTCGAAGCTGCGACTTAGCAGCAGCGCAGTTCCAGACTGAAGCGCCTAGAACTACACTACACAGATAAACAAAAGACTATCGACACTCTCTGTGGAACTCTACTCTAAACACTGATGAAAACGCAAGACCTGTATATAATAAATTAGATGAACATACAGAGATTCTGAAGTTTAACTACTAAAGCACTCAAGTGAGACAAAATAATTCGCTCCGGATTAGGAACTTGTAATGTGTCACGAAATCGGTTTACTTCTCGAAACAAACGAAAACAGGAGAACAGTGTCTATTACATATTCAATTAACACGCTGAAATTCAAACGATTAAACTTCCAAAGCATACAGATGAAACTATATAATTTGGTTCTGGTTAGGAACTCTTAAAAGGTCACAAAAACGGTTACTTCCTTGTTGCTGCTTGTGTCTCTGCCGGCTGCTGCTGCCTGACAAACATGTTTGTCTGGGCCATGGTGAAGTATAACAGGGACGCTGAAGAAATTACACTGGCAGACAATTGAAGACTGGCGCAAACCATCTCGAGAAAGCTCATTTACAAACTTCCAAGAACCGGCTTTAAATATCGATTCTAGTAATATAATACAACTCTCTACATATTTCTCAACTATGGATCGTCAGGACAAGCCGGATTAATTACAGCAAGCATAAACGTGTTCTTCCCACATTCTATATGCGGATGGAACACAAAGAAGCCATAGTAACTTGTACTCGTACAATAGAAAGTACCCTCTGCCATGCACTTAACAGTGGTCTGCGGTGTACGGATGTGGATGTAGATAAACGCAACCTGCAGGAAGGAAAACGTCCCTGTGGGTATCACTGTTTTGAAGACTATAACTCGGATACCAATCATTTCTTGACACATAATGTAATGAACTTTTGTTATTGGATGAATTTGGGGAATGCATACTGGAAATTATGCCCTCTATTTCTCAGACGCACTATATAGAACACACACATTATACTGTTACAATTTTCACCACCTCTATTTCCTTTCACACGTACTCCCTGTCTCACATTTCTCCGTCTAATGTCACCTATAGATTATTACTATTTTTTAAAAAAAAAAAGACCTTTGCTAATTTTGTCACATAAGACAAGTTATTAGACCATACTCTATACGAAACGATTAATATTAGTTTTCATCTTTGATTTTAACCTTTAGCAATAATGAACGGTATTATTATTTTTATGACAATATTTCAATAACATTATTAAAATATTATATGACATGTACTCGTGGCATGCAAGTTGTTTATCATCTTTGAACAGACGAAACTTCTTGTGATATTCCTTCCAACTTACTTTGTTCTCTGAAAAATACATAAGCAATACGAGTACAGTAACATGACGAAGATACTCCATGGCGATGTCACAGGCAACGGCAGCAGCAAAAGTCACAGGTATGTTATACGTTTTTAACAAATTCTGTGTATATTCTACCGTAATTTTCTTTACGTTCTACCATGAGTTTGCGAATTTCAATTAACAACGTCTTGTGTAAGGTATATATAAATTTACTAAAAAAAACATAAAATATCTTTAAAGTTTTTTAATTTGAATTTATCTCCATTTTTATTCCTCTGTGTAAGTTTCTAATTATTTTTGAAAATTTTTCTGCGATAATTTTGTGAAGTGAAATTATTAAATGCTATGTCGAACGAAGTACCTTTGTAAAAATTCATAGGAAGTTTCACCCGGTCGGTACTGATTGTATGGTATCTGTGACGGTAAAGTACTGGGGCCGGGGAGCGCTTTACAGCTTAGTGCGCGCACCACTGTGCAGAAAGGAACAAAGACAGTCGGGGTCACGGCGTACAGTGATTAACATCTCGAGTAAGTGGTCCCATCTAAAATTCATAACTATGTGCAGTTATCAGTTGGATTATGTTGAAAATGATCGTACGTGCTCAGTAAAACACTGAGCAGTGATAAGTAAAACTATTTTGGGGATGAAGTATAATCTACATGTATGAAGTGTAGTAATTTGTGCTGTCAAAAGTGTGTGGCCTGGTGACTTCGTGAGGCGAGAAGAAAATTTGGACAGAATATTCACGAAGATGGTTCTGCTCTGAATATTATTTGCCAGCCTTTGATACATATCTCAGTTCACGTACAGCAAGAGAAGTGGTAAATCACAGAATAATCACAGCAGAAAGAATGAGCTTTTTTGAAAGTGATCAAAAGTACATGGGGCCACATGTAAAAAGTAACCCTATTTGAGAGCTAACAAAAAGGTTGAAACACTGTATTTGTTTGTTTGCGATAATAAGTGTTGCTGAAAAGCACTCTATTAATTCTTGTAACTCTGTCCTTGCATATAAGGAACTTTATTTACTTGCCTATAAAAGTAAAGTTAGCACTGCTTCACAGTACTTGGTTACAGTGAACTTTCGCAGACTGAATGTTTTACAATTTAGCGGAACGCTTTGATACATCAAAGGCCTTCAGCCACACAGTATAATAATTTGTATATAGAATCAGTTAAGCAGGAAAAAGATGCGATGTGTGTGAGGTAAGAATATGATATATTACTTCTATCAGGCAATTATATAGCTAGCCAACAAAGTAAGAAAAGTTTTATTGCAGTATTTTATAAGAAAAGTGTTCCTGCTGATTTAAAGCTAACACAGTAACAGTACTTAAGCGCGGTCAATACTAATTCAAGTCAACAGAATTTCATGAAAGCAAAACTATTTCAAAGTTTAAAAGTAAGCAGAAATTACATGAGTTGTTGAGCTTATTTCTGTTGAAAGAATTATGCACAGATTACTAGTGAAGTTTAAAAGAATTATTTTATGACAGTAAAGAACAGTACATCTCTCACATCTTACGGTCAGCGAAAACTGTTATGTTAAAGCCAAAATGTGAACAAACATTTATCTACATGTTAGAGCTAGGTCACGATTTAGGCACACTGTAAAATATTTCATTGATTAGCTCGTTAGTATTGTATGCTAATAAAAACAACCAAAATAGCTCTCCTCCTTTTCATATTAGTAATAGTTTATTCTACAATTTTTCCATTTGCAGCATATTGTTTCAGCTAAACTAATTAATAAAAAGTGACCGTAATTCATAGATAAATGTTAATAATTACTGATTTAACAAAGGCACACAATCTTGATTAGTTAATTACATGCAGGAAAACAACAAATTTTCTTAAACGATGAGGCGGAGAATTAGCGAGGGGTAGGTGGTTAAAGACAGTTTTCACTGATCGATGCCAGTACAACTGATGATACGAAACTGAACCGTTAGGTCGTTACACCTATAAATACCACAGTCAGACATTTCTGTAGCGTGACGTCACACTAAACATCCTTCAGTAGACATCTGAAGCACTGAAGAAGATGAAGCTCTGCTTCAAACAAAATACGTTACTGAAAAGGAGAGTAGGCGCGTTTTTATTATTAAGATTCCTTGTTATATGTTCTTTTTATGTTCTAATACCACCGTTAACAAGAACCTCAAAGCAGTAGGCCTATGTTATTGTTCCTATTCATTAATAATGGTAAAATAGTTTAAGTTTTGAAAATAACTTCTTTTATGTATGAGCAGTTAATCTGAGCTTCACTTTTGGTTGTAACCTTTCCCAGAGCATCAAGCAATCCTAGAAAAAGACGAACCTTTAAGCCACATAAGCCAAACAAAATCCAGTGCGCCTCTTTATATGTAGATGTCATCTTTCTTACTTCCATTTCTTTCGTCACGTGTGTATGCAGTTTTATGTTAGCGGCGGTATTTACGTGAAAATATCATCGAAAACTTTGAAGGCATTAGTACCTCTTGTCTCAGGTTCTTGGAGCTGTAGAAGACTCCAGCTATTTCTGGAAGCAATTTGATGCTACTAAATAAGGCAAATGAGGAACACAGGCGTTATATTTCCCTAGCGAACAATGTAATATTCAGTCTTTTATCTTCTATGACGCTAATGCCATTATACTCATATGTTACGGCCCCTTTAAGCAGTGCTGCTGTTTTTTGAAAGTCAAATCATGCTTCACGATAGCATATTTCTTTCATAGCTGCGTGCTTAAAATTACAGTCTCCAATTTAATCATTTTCCGGATTACACTGTGATAACGACTGCGACATGAATCTAATCCACATTAAGTATGCATGTAAATCCCGTTATGTACCTCTCAAAAAACCGTTATAAATATTTTCTGTGATGGAAATCCTGTATAGAAATGTTATGAATGTTTAGGATCCTCAATCTCTGCTTAAGATGTTGTACGATCTGTTATGGATCATCAGCTTGCTGTCAATTAGGACTGGAAATGCAATGAATTTTGCAACGGATCTTTCTTTTGACGTCTATGATAGAATTTTATTTACTGAATTCCAATAATCGTGTTTCACATGTTCTAGTTCGTTCTGGAATTTATAGACGTGTCACTAGTTCAGCCATAAATGAAATTAATGTACCTGTTTTCGCTGTCTAAAACTCGCCTTGTAAGACATTCTTTGTTATTACTGCTAGTGGACTAAGCTATTCTCTCTCTCTCTCTTCGGTACCTTTACTATACCGCCCGACAAGAAAATTTCAACACCGAGAAGGATCGGATATAACAGCTTTTTATTACTGTGCATGCAACATATAGTAGGAAAAACGCGTGACTAAATTTGTGGGTAATTTGGGAGTATCGAAGGAGTGAAATTTGGTACTCAAAGCTGCCACCACTGCGGCAACAGTTGTTCTTGATGAAAGATATCGCTACAGAGACGAAGATATGACACAGTCACTGACATTAACGAGTCGTAACTGTATAGCCTGCTATCCAAGGTATCGAATTTGAAAACGAGCGCTGATCGCGTTGCGCTTCAGTGGCATCTCATACCATCGTATCACATCACATGACATCACACCAGGTACTGGACCGATATGAAGTTGAAAAATTCAATCAGGCAACGTTCATTCTCCTTCAGGTTCTTCAGATATGGATAATTCCATCAGGATGCTGTGCGCAGAACTGGAACTGGACTGAAATGCCGACGTGATGCCATTCCTTTGCCCGGATTTACCACTGAGAAAACCACTGACGGCGTCCTCTCTCCGCGTTGATCACTTTGCTCGCTGTCCTTGGTGTTCCAGACGTCGTCGAACTATCCTGATGCAAATAAGCTGACTTCCTGACTCATGGCACGTGGTGTAACGCTGCCGAGCGAGCAATATGTTTGTCCTCTTGGGCGTCAGCGTCTCAGATTTATTCCATCGGATTCACGTCAGACGAATTTGGTGGCCAAGATATCAACGTAAGTTCATAATCATGCCGCTCTCCTTAAAGATCATTGTACCACGTTTCTGGCCTTGTGACATGGACAATTATCCTGCAGAAAGGTGTCATCACTGCCAGAGAATACTTCTCCCAATAAGGGATCCAGATGGTACAGATTAATGTTCACGAAGACTACAGCTGTCAAGGTTCATTCGATTACTAACACAAGATCCATAGAAGTCCAGGTGAATGTCCCTAACAACTTAATATTACCCCCACCAGCCTGCGTTCGTGACATGCTGCATGTTTCAAGCAGCTTTTCGCCTAGATGACAGCGTACCTGCACACGATTGTAGACCTACTGAAAGAAGAAACTTTACTCACACGAAGAGGCAAAACGTTTCCACTGGTCCACCTTGATGATACCGTGCACACTGACGTCGTCACTGCATCAACATGTGAACATGTAGGGATCGACTACAGCAGATCTCCTTGTTAAGCAATCTTCAGTGAATTGAGTGTTCCGGAAAACGTATGTCTGAACAAGCGCTGTACTCTGGCGTCGGATCTGGAACATGGTTGTCACCTATCCTACTTTGACGTGTGACCCAGCCTCCGACCTCTGCATTTTGCGGTGCGTGGACGTCGAACATCTTGACGCCTACTTCTGTGTCACTGTCCTTCAACCACTCTCAGTAAATGCTCGTGGCAGTAGCACGTAGACAGCCAACCAGCTTCGCCGTTCCCAGACATCGAGCCAAAAGACTCTGCTCATTCTCACAGGCGCTTATATCAGGGGATTTCCACATTTACGGCCCGTGCTTTCGCTAGAGTGATTCACCATTTGTCTTTATCCCACTTAAGTACTTTCCTCGTCGTGTGAAATTTCCACAACGGCACCAGACGGCGTTAAGTCTCGCAGTGGTCAGACGTCATAATATTATGACTCTTAAGTGTATTACAGAAATTGCGTCACTACTTGATAACCATACATGAAGATACCGCCTGGGTTTCCAAGAGGATGAGATGAGAAAACGCGTGGCCTAAAGCCAATGAAGTCCACGAAAGTTATGCTAGTTGTTGTGGGTCACAACAGACCTGCCACTAAAAGCAACGGTCTCTGTGAGCCTCCTCAGATGCAAATCCAATTGGGGCCGTCTCAAGACTCATGACGCTATTGCAGTAAAAAGGTAAAATTAATAGTACGCTCGAGCCAACACGAGCTCAGATTACATGGACAGCACATCGTCACTACTCGAAGCTCGATAACCATGGACAGTAGCCTCGAATCGAAACGTCTTTCTACCTGGACACCAGAAGCACGATTAAAATTGGCTACTCAGGTGGTCCTGTTCCCCATCAAGCCTTTCCTTACGTTTATTTCATAAACAAGCTATAACTTAATGAAACTGAGGCTATCATCTGGTACTGACGATCGAGATATGCGAGAAGATTTATCCATTGCGATCTTATTTAATTTTTCTTTTGTTAGCAACATCTATTTCAGAATGCTGTAGCATATTCTAAGCTGACGCATTATGACGATGCTGGAGGAAAGCAAGCTTCAATTCAGGGATCAATAAGGATTCAGAAAAACCACTCGTGCGAAACACAGTTTGCTTTCCGCACAGGAAACATTTTGCAAACAGTACATGCAGGTGAACTGTTCGATTTGTTACGTGACCAGTCATCTGGGAACCTGTTCCCCAGTATATTATAGAATATTTCAAGCTCATTCCCCTACATCAAGTAGTCGATTACCGACAGTACATATTATAATTGCTGTCGAGATTCAGTACCTCCAGTGACTGTTCCTTTTATTGCTTTCTTCTCGCTTCTCTCTTTAGCACTGTGGAGGGACTGATCAGTTAGATGCCTACGGACATAGCTAGCGGTGGATAAGGATGCTTTTAGGAGAAGCTGGCTACCATAAAAATGTTCCAAAGACCAGCCGAAGGGGCAGTTACAGGTAGACGAACAAGCATTCCGTTCCCTCATTGCAGACCATTCAGTTAGGATTTAGGACGGTCGCCTTTTATCTAAAAAACATAGAATTCTTTGTACAAGCCTTTATCGAGATAGAAATCTCTAGCCAGGTGTCGCTTACCAGAGCGCAATATGAATATTCGTTACGATGCCTCGAAATAACGTTCAGCTTGAACTTTCAGAACCCAGCGATACTGGATGGTTGGTTCCTACTGTATTTTTTCGTAGAGCGGGCAGTTCCTTGAACTTACCTACGTGGCAGGCTTTTGATAGGTCCTTTTCAATATTGTGCCATGTAGTGGCAGTCATTTTCGCACTCCTCACCTCGGAGCACTGTTGGTTAAAAATAATAAAACTCCGCAGGAATAGCAGATTGTTTAATATCTTTACTTAAATTTTATCGGACAGAACTCAAAATTGTTGGCATTATTGGTCGGCGAGTTCCTGAGCAGGCAAAAAAGCAGTCAAATTAAGGAACGTCCTAAAAGAGCACACTTCTCGTTAGGGTTTTGGAGAGTAATGACTTAACGCAGGGATACGGAAGAGCAATGACAGAGGCTGACTGATGAGACAAGCCTTGCGGCTGCACACAATGGTCTTGCCAGTCGAGTACTAAGCACAAAAAATTATCTGAACTCTGAATAGGCAGCCGCTACTGCCGCTGCCTTCCGCTTACGCTGCGCATATGTTAAGATGTGCCTTGGTTGCAGTCAGCAATAATGTGTGGGTGCGATATCAGTCCACTCCCTTCAGGAGCCCGATATTCCATTTTAACATTTCGCAGCCAGCTAGCTTGCTTTAAGTATGCGCTTTCGTGATCTCACTGGTGTTCGATCCAACATTTTACGTGCTCACGTGCTCTTCCTGTAACTTACTAACCATGCTTCGAGTTACTTGTCATATTCGTGTATTATCTGCATAACTTTGCACTTATCGCGCTCACCCACTCGTGCCAAGGCCACAGTTCACAATTAGAAGTCCTTGTCTAGGTACTTCATATTGATTTGTTATTGTCAGTGAGTAACTCAGGTGTTTTACTATAACGAGAATATATCTGATTGTGATAGTCACCACTGGTTTCCGCTATAGATTAGACGATCCATCTTCTCACTAATATATCTATATGCGTGGTGTCTACTACATCTACATCCATACTCCGCAAGCCACCTGACGGTGTGTGGCGGAGGGTACCTTGAGCACCTCTATCGGTTCTCCCTTCTATTGCAGTCTCGTATTGTTCATGGAAAGAAGGATTGTAGGTACGCTTCTGTGTGAGCTCTAATCTCTCTGATTTTATCATTATGGTCTCTTCTCGAGATATACGTTGGAGGGAGCAATATACTGCTTGACTCTTCGGTGAAGCTATGTTCTCGAAACTTCAACAAAAGCCCGTACCGAGTTACTGAGCGTCTCTCCTGCAGACTCTTCCACTGGAGTTTATCTATCATCTCCGTAACGCTTTCGCGATTACTAAATTATCCTGTAACGAAGCGCGCTGCTCTCCGTTGGATCTTCTCTCTCTCTTCTATCAACCCTATCTGGTACGGATCCCACACTGCTGAGCAATATTCAAGCAGTGTGCTTGCCATATTGTGGTGTTTGACTGGACAACCACATCCCGTAAGATGTATCCGTTTCGGGATATTATTAGTCCTTTAATTCATCTGCGTGACCACATCGGGTGGTTCTCTTCTCAGTAGGTCACCAGTGACCGGGCTTCAGCTTCATCGGGGTATGCACTACAGCACAACCGATATCCCACATAAGATCTTGTCGACCATGGGACAGGAGACCAAACTCTGGCTGTTTCCTGACTTACACAGTCGCCTTATGAGTCACCAGGATAAGATTCTGGCCTGGATTAATTTCTAAAGATCGTGATCTTCTAATTTTTGTAGTCAAACTTTCTTTTAATTGACTTTATTCGTCACCGGAAAGATAAGGACAAACACTTTATATTACATGAACATCAAGAATTTTAATTTAACTGTAAGTTGAATGCACTTTTCTAATTTGTATTCCTTACTAGGAAAGGTTGATGAGTAAAAGTCCATCATTGTCTTGAGTTCTCTTCGTTCCATATCTTGGTGGAAATATTTTAATGTGTCTGAGTCTGGTTACAAATTTATTGTGTTTCGTGAAGTGTTTTATAATTCTAATAGGTTTTTTTGTGGATTTTGTTTCGTGTATGGCGGTTTAGTGAACTATAAGTTGTCTGAGAGACTAAATGTTGAGTAACAGTTCGTTACATTAGGCAGAAATATATCAAAATCGTTTTAGTGAGGTTAGTAAAGGAAACTGCACTGTACATCGGTACAGGGGAAACACACACGAGATAGATATTTTACGTCCAAGCAGGTGCACTCAGTCCAGCCTTACTGGTTACAGTGGACGTTGTAAGCAACCTGTACCCGCATTCTGTGAAATGTGAAGACGTTATGGACACTCCGCACGCGACTGTCAAGAATGTGCTTCGTTATGTCTGCGGAAGAGAAAGTGGAGACGAACTCATTGTTTACGTATGGAGACCAATCGTCTATGGATCAAGTTAATGTTCTTGGTACATCTACTTATGGAAGCGCTGTTGGTTGTTAATTTGAGCAGCAACTTGTACCGACCATACAAAATGGCGAGGCCAGCATAAGAATCTGGCACTGTCGGGAAATATTTTTCGCTCAATATATTTTTGGTTTGGTCTGTGATCCTACGTACCATTTGTGACTTTAATATCGCCAGATATGGAATATCCGCGTCTACTCTTCTCCTATACCAGGGTTGCATAATCATTATCCACTACACTGAGATGACAAAAGTCAGTCGTGCGGTAGCGTTCTCGCTTCCCACGCCCGGGTTCCCGGGTTCGATTCCCGGCGGGGTCAGGGATTTTCTCTGCCTCGTGATGGCTGGGTGTTGTGTGGTGTCCTTAGGTTAGTTAGGTTTAAGTAGTTCTAAGTTCTAGGGGACTGATGACCATAGATGTTAAGTCCCATAGTGCTCAGAGCCATTTTTGACAAAAGTCATCGGACAGCAATGTGCGCATAGACAAGGTATAAAAGCGTAGTGCATTGCCGGAGCTGTCATTTGCACTCTTGTGATTCATCCGAAAAGAATTGCGACGTGATTATGGTGGCACGAAGGGAATTAACAGACTTTGAACGCTGAATAGTAGTTGGCACTAGACGGAAGGGATATTTTATTTCGGAAATCGCTAGAGGATTCGTTATTACGAGCTTCATAGTCAATAGTGTGACGAAAATACCAAATTTCGAGCATTACCTCTCACCACGGACAACGCAGCTGCCGACGGCCTTCACTGCACGACCGAGAGCAGCGGCGTTTGTGTAGAGTTGTCAGTGTGAACAGTCAAGCAACACTGCGTGACATAACAGCAGAAATAAATGTGGGATGTACGACGAACGTATCCGTTACGACAGCGCGGCAAAATTTGGCATCAATAGGTTGTGGCAGCAGACGAGCCACGGGAACGCCTTAGCACGACATCGCCTGCACCGCCTCTCCTGGGCTCGTGACCTTATCGGGTGGACCCTAGAGGACTGGAAAAACATGGTGTGGTCAGGGAAGTCCCGATTCCATTTGGTAACCGCTGATAGTAGGATTCAATTGTAGCGCAGACCCCAAAAAGCCATGGACTTACGGTGTCAACAAGGTACTGTGAAAGCTGGGGATGGCTCCATAATGCTGGGGGCTGTGTTTACATGGAATGGATTGAGTCCTCTGGTCCAACTGAACCAATCACTACCACCGTCATACCTTAGCAAAAGATCTTGCTGAAAACCCAAGGAAATTCTGGTCTTACGTAAAATCGGTAAGCGGGTCGAAGGCTTCCATCCAGTCACTCACTGATCAGGCTGGCCTGGCAACGGAAGACAGCAAAACTAAAGCTGAAATTTTAAATTTAGCATTTGAGAAATCTTTCACGCAGGAGGATCGTACAAACATACATCCGTTTGAGTCTCGTACAGATTCCCGTATGGAGGACATAGTGATATACATCCCTGGGGTTGTGAAGCAGCTGAATGGGTTGAAAATAAATAAATCTCCATGTCCTGATGGGATTCCAATTCGGTTTTATCGCGAATCTCTTGCCAAACGTAAAGTCCCGAGCTACTGGAAAAAAGCGCAGGTGACGCCTGTATATAAGAAGGGTAGAAGGACGGATCCTCAAAATTACAGACCAATATCCTTAACATCCGTTTGTTGCAGGATTCTCGAACATATTCTCAGTTCTAATATAATGAATTTCCTTGAGACAGAGAAGTTGCTGTCAATGCATCAGCACGGCTTTAGAGAGGATCGCTCCTGCGAAACGCAACTGGCCCTTTTTTCACATGATATCTTGCGAACCATGGATGAAGGGTATCAGACGGATGCCATATTCCTTGACTTCCAGAAAGCGTTTGACTCGGTGCCCCACTGCAGACTCCTAACTAAAGTACGAGCATATGGGGTTGGTTCCCAAGTATGTGAGTGGCTCGAAGACTTCTTAAGTAATAGAACCCAGTACGTTGTCCTAGATGATGAGTGTTCATCGGAGGTGAGGGTATCATCTGGAGTGCCCCAGGGAAGTGTGGTAGGTCCACTGTTGTTTTCTATCTACATAAATGATCTTTCGGATTGGGTGGATAGCAATGTACGGCTGTTTGCTGATGATGATGTGGTGTACGGGAAGGTGTCGTCGTTGAGTGACTGTAGGAGAATACAATATGACTTGGACAGGATTTGTGATTGGTGTAAAGAATGGCAGCTAACTCTAAATATAGACAAATGTAAATTAATGCAGATGAATAGGAAAAAGAATCCTGTAATGTTTGAATACTCCATTATTAGTGTAGCGCTTGACACAGTCACGTCGATTAAATATTTGTGCGTAACATTGCAGAGCGATATGAAGTGGGACAAGCATGTAATGGCAGTTGTGGTGAAGGCGGATAGTCGTCTTCGGTTCATTGGTAGAATTCTGGGAAGATGTGGTTCATCTGTAAAGGAGACCACTTATAAAACACTAATACGACCTATTCTTGAGTACTGCTCGAGCGTTTGGGATCCCTATCATGTCGGATTGAGGGAGGACATAGAAGCAATTCAGAGGCGGGCTGCTAGATTTGTTACTGGTAGGTTTGATCATCACGCGAGTGTTACGGAAATGCTTCAGGAACTCGGGGTGGAGTCTCTAGAGGAAAGGAGGCATTCTTTTCGTGAATCGCTACTGAGGAAATTTAGAGAACCAGCATCTGAGGCTGACTGCAGTACAATTTTACTGCCGCCAACTTACATTTCGCGGAAAGACCACAAAGATAAGATAAGAGAGATTAGGGCTCGTACTGAGGCATATAGGCAGTCATTTTTCCCTCATTCTGTTTGGGAGTGGAACTGGGAGAGAAGATGATAGTTGTGGTACGAGGTACCCTCCGCCACGCATCGTATGGTGGATTGCGGAGTATGTATGTAGATGCAGATGTACATGTTCGTCTACTTGGAGAACATTTGCAGTCATTCATGGACTTCATGTTCCTAGACAACGATGGAATTTTTGTGGATGACAATGCGCCACATCACCAGGCCACAATTGTTCCCGATTGGTTTGAAGAACATTTGGACAATTCGAGCGAATGAGTTGGCCACCAGATCCCTTGACACGAATCCCATCCAACATTTATGTATTTATGCTACATAATCAGGAGGTCAGTTCGTTTAAAACCTTCTGCACTGGCAACACTTTCGCAGTTACGGATGGCTATAGAGGCAGCATGTTTCAATATTTCTGCAGGGGTCTTCCAACGGCTTTTTGAATCCATGCTACGTGTACCTACTGCATTACACCAGGAAAAATGAGGTCTGACATGATATTACAAGGAATTTCATGATTCCTGTCACCTTAGTGTATGTGACGTGTTAAGGAAATGCGGAAATATTCTTTGGTAGTGTGCCGAAACCAGGAAACGAAGGCACCGCACTGCAGGAGGCGTATCAAAGGAGTTATGTTTACCACTAACTTGATAGCGACACTTCTGTGGGAAATATGTCAGTGAAACATTAGGGTTCGGGGATAATCAACTGAACAGCATGGAAATAGCGAATGTGAGAATGAGAGAAAGAACGAGGAAGATAAACGTAGAAAATTACAGATGATGTGGGAACAAACCCTTAGTCAAACTGAAACAGCTGAAACTACGACTACAGTAACCACCAATGAAAAGACAGAAATGAAAGTGACGAATTGTGTGTTGTTCCATGAATCAGTATCGAGAGAATTCACAAAAACCAAGTTAATGGAAAATACATAAAATAATGTAGAGTATTTGGCGTAGATATATCGGAAAAGTGAAGAGTTATGGGGAAATATCGCGATGCAACAAGAGGCGGACAGTATCAGTAATAGTAAAATGTTTAGAGCGATGGAAGGACCAAGGATCGCTTTAGAGAGACAAGGTGGCGCGTAAGAAAAATTTGGCGCCGTTTAGAAGTAAAAGTCGTAGAGCGGTTTCCCAAAATTCAAGAAACTTTGGAGATTCACAGGAAATACAATGAAGAACGATTTACAGATCTGGAGGAGCGGAGTATGGGACAATGCCACCGGGCCTAGGAAAGAATTTATGCAAAGTTAGACGAGGGGTTGTGCCGAGGAGATTCAGAATTAGCAACAGCATCGGAAGCGCAACCACAGCGCTATCGCAGATTAGCTGTAGGAAGTGAGGAGTGTAGATTGTGGTGACAAAAGTCAGGAGATACCTCATAATATCATGTCGGACCTCCTTTTGCCCGGCGTTATCCAGCAACACCTCGTGGCATTGGCTCAACAAGTCGCTGGAACACCACTGACAGAAATACTGAGCTAATCTGGCTCTACTGCTCTCTATAACTGCTATAACTGCGAAAGTGTTCGCGGTGATGGATTTTGTGCACGAAGTCACCCTTCGGTTATGTCCCATAAATGTTGGATGGGACTTTGTCGGGCGTTCTGGGTGGCTAAGTCATTCGCTCGAATTTTCCAGAATGTTTTTAAAACCAATCGCGAAAAGTTGTGGCTCTGTGACAAGACATCTTTGTTTGGGAACATAGTCTCCAAGTAGACGGACCTAACCATTTCCAGTCAAAGGTCAGTTCAGATGGACCAGAGGACCCAGTCCATTCCATGTAAATACAGCCTACACTATTGCACAGTAGCTTGTTGACAACATAAGTCCATGACTTCGTTGGGTCTGCACTTCAGCTAAACCTTGTCATCAGCTTTTACCAACTGAAATCGGGACTCATCTTCTCAGACCACGGTTTCTCATTCGGCTGGCGTCCAACCGATAAGGTTACGAGTCCAGGAGCTGACGATGATGATGATGGATGATGTTTGGTTTGTGGGGCGCTCAACGGCACGGTTATCAGCGCCCGTACAAATTCCTAGTCTTCGCTCAGTCTAATCTCGCCACTTTCATAAATGATGATGACAACACAAACACCCAGTCATCTCGAGGCAGGTGAAAATCCATGGCCCCTCTGGGAATCGAACCCGGGACCCCGTGCTCGGGAAGCGAGAACGCGACCACGAGACCACAAGCTGCGTACGAGTCCAGGAGAGGCGCTGCAGGTGATGTCGTGCTGTTAACAATAGCACTAGCATCGCTCGTCTGTTGCCATAGCCCATTAACGTCAAATTTCGGCGCACTGTTGTAATGGATACGTTCGTCGTACGTGCCACATTGGTTTCTGCAGTTATTTCACGTAGTATTCCTTGTCTGTTAGCACTGACAACTCTACACAAACGCCGCTGCCTCGGTCGTTAAGTGAACGCTGTCAGCTACTCCGTTGTCCGTGGTGACAGATAATTGCTGAAATTTGATATTCTCGACACACTACTGAGATTGTGGAGCTCGGCATATTAACTTCCCTAACGATTATCGAAATGGAATACCCCATGCGTCCAGCTCCAACTAGCATTCCGCTTTCAAAGTCTGTTAATTCCCGTCGTGCAGTCACAATCACGCAAGAGACCTTTCCACATGAATCACATGAGTACGAATGACAACTTCGCCAATTCACTGCCCTTTTATACCTTGTGTAGGCGATATTACAGCCATCTGTAAATGTGCATATCGCTACCATATGACTTGTCATCTGAGTGTACACAGCAAAGTTAAAGCACTGATGGAGGTATTAAATAAAATCAAGAAAGATCTGAAGCTGTTAGAGTAAAGACACAACAAGCAAAAAAAAGCAGTAACTAGTCTGGATATGGAGCCTAATATGAGAGAGGGAAATAAGAACTGGACGGAATTCGCATGTGAAAGGCGTGAGGAGAATGTTAATAGTCATTGCACTACAAAGGAGCGCGAGTTAGTTGAATACTGTGGAACAATTCTCGAAGTGGATGTTGTGCGTGGGCAGCATATTGGAATGCAGCATGTAAGTCATTTTTCGAATCAGTCTATAGGACTTCACCCAAGAATTTGGATCTGTGAGTTTGATAACATTCTGCCGCTGTCCTCGTAACACTACCAAAGAATAAACTTCGTGTGTGCACACCTAAGTGGGGAATCTGGAACAACGCTGAGAGTCAGAGCACTTGCACGTCAAAATTTGGATGAACTTCGACGAGGTTTCATTGATGGTGATGTTTGGTTTGTAGGGCGCTCAACTGCGCAGTCATGAGCGCCCGTACAAAGTCCCAAACTTTACACAGTCAAATTTCTTTTCACAGTCCAATCTAGACACTGTCGCGAATGATGATGATGATGATGATGATGAAATGATGAGGACAATACAAACACGCAGTTCTCGTGGAGAGAAAATCCTCAACCCGGCCGAGAATCGAGCCGGGGACCCCGTGATCTAGAGCCAGAAACGCTAGCCACTTTTTTATTGTATTTATGGATTTATTTTTGTTTCATTACATAAAAAAGATTCTACAACTGATGTAGCCGAGCGTCCGAGTCGTCTTCTCGTCTGTTGGGAGGGGTTCCCCCCAATTCCGTCCGTAGAGGATCAACATGCTGGAAGATTCTTCTTCATTTTCAGCGCCTCATACCCGGAACGCCCCAGTGAGCAGGAGGATCCGCAGATAATGAACCTAAATAATTTGCGAAAAGGGTTCTGTACTTCGGGTGGCGGCTGAAAGCTACATGTGTCGTCATCAGTAGGGACCAAAGTTCGAGTGTGTCTTTGTGAGCATCGCAAAATGTGTAGTAAAGGGCCATGCCTTTTAGCCAGTTAACGGCGTTCGTCCTGGTTGATGGAAAATATACGCCGTCGGGGCGCAATATATCATCAGGGGAGATAGACTCCGGCAATCGCCGCAAGAGTAATGCCAGCATGCTCTGCGTCAGTAGCCAGCATTCGCTGGTCGCGGTACAAGTCAGGCGGTGTGCATCACAGTCAACGACCAAGCATGTCGGACACAAGGGGTCGTCCGTCAGATGAATGGAATGTAACCTCTGACGAGTAGCGAACTTCCCGTTCACAACCACGTACCACAATGAACGCACGGTTGTAAGTAGAAAAGGCGTGTGTACCGCTCGCCACACTGTGTTCCAGGCAACTTCAGGATGTCTGTGGGCGACCGTATTTATAGATTGCTGCTGTTGATAGAGGCGATAATAGTCTTTCGTGCTGAGCATCCGTGTCGTCGGAAGGTCTGACCGTAAGTAGCTGAAGTCTACATCTACATCTACATCTACATCTACATACATACTCCGCAATCCACCATACGGTGCGTGGCGGAGGGTACCTCGTACCACAACTAGCATCTTCTCTCCCTGTTCCATTCCCACACAGAACGAGGGAAAAATGGCTGCTTATATGCCTCTGTACGAGCCCTGATCTCTCTTATCTTATCTTTGTGGTCTTTCCGCGAAATGTAAACTGGCGGCAGTAAAATTGTACTGCAGTCAGCCTCAAATGCTGTTTCTCTAAATTTCCTCAGTAGCGATTCACGAAAAGAACACCTCCTTTCCTCTAGAGACTCCCACCCGAGTTCCTGAAGCATTTCCGTAACACTCGCGTGATGATCAAACCTACCAGTAACAAATCTAGCTGCCCGCCTCTGAATTGCTTCTATGTCCTCCCTCAATCCGACCTGATAGGGATCCCAAACGCTTGAGCAGTGCTCAAGAATAGGTCGTATTAGTGTTTTATAAGCGGTCTCTGATGTGGGCGAGTGCCGGTGAAATGTGTCCTACAGAAACCAAGGGATGCAGAGAGGGTGGTGCCACTTCCTCTATAAGGGTGCCCGTCAGAGTGGCATGGGCAGAGGTCCACGTGCGATGCATAGTGTTGAGATAAAGCGATCGCGCACCGTTGTCTACATGAATTAAACCGATATCGCCCTCCCGCTGCGGCAGTGTCAGGGTGGCGTATCGGACTTTAAAAACAAGGCCGGTGCTTTCTAAATCTCCATATGCTGCTTGAAATCCGTCGGCCATCGTAGCCGTCAAGGGAAGTACACGAGCAAAATAGTTCAGTTTGGAGACAAGATAGGAGTTGACATAACGTGTTCTGAGGAGCATATCCAAGCGACGCAATTTGTTGTCCTGCAGCAGAGCACGTGTATGGTGTAGGAGCTGGCGGTACGTAGCCGCTGCCGTGCGGCGAACATTGCTATGGAACTGCACTCCTAAACACTTGAGTACGGGCACCTTGTCAAAGGGCACCGCCGTTGCGTGGGAAAGCCCCCCTCCGACATCCATGTATTTTGTCTTCTTCGTGTTGATGACGCTCCCAGCGACCGCCCCGTACTGGCGTAGCCACTGAAGCGCCATATGTATTTCATCTTCTGATCTGGCCAGGAACACCACGTCATCGACGAATGCACTACAACGAAAGGTCACGTCCCGCATGGAAATGCCTGTTAATTGCTGCCGTAGACCATGTAAAGCTGGTTCAAGCGCAGCCGCAAGTAATAAACCCGACAGGGGGCATCCTTGTCGCACCGACCGTCCAACAACAATGTGACCAGACTGGTAACCGTTGACCATCATGCGGGAGCGCGCTCCGTGGGCCAGACGAAGGACCACCTGTGCAGACTCTGGAGAGAGGCCCATGTGTTGCAAAACAGCTAGTAAGAATCGGTGGTCAAAATCGACGGCGACAAGTGCGTCTCGTATTTTGCAGACCGCCGCCAAAGCAGTTACGTCGCGGTATGCTCCTAACGCTGTATGAATGTTGCTGACACCACCCAAACATGTCTGATCGGTGTGGATGACTTTCCCGATAATGGTGTGGAGCCGCGCGGGGAGGATGCGGGCGAAGACCTCGTAGTCGTTGTTGAGGAGTCTGAGTGGGCGTAAGTCCTGCCACCTACAATCACCATTCGGTTTCGGTACTGGGATCAAGATGCCGTCTGTGAATTCTGTGGGGACAGTGAAATCAGGGCGGATCAGTTCTTGAAACATTGGGAGCCGCTTGTCACCCAAAAGGTCATAAAAAGTGCGGTAGAATTCCAGGGGTAAACCGTCCGGCCCAGGCGACTTGTTCGGTGCTCCACGTGCCACGGCCGATGTCAGCTCGTCGGATGTAATGGGCAACAGCAGAGTATCATCATGTGCCACGTCCCTTGGGGGGGGGGGGGGGGGGGGGAAATCGTGCAATAGCTCGTCATAATCACGTACGTTTCGCGGATCTTCCATGTACAAGGTCCCATAGTGCCGAGCGAATGTGTGCGCTACGTCCGTTTGCGTCACTGTGCGGCCGCCCTCCTCCGTGTTTACCGCCGATATGAGCTGACGTTTGCGGTGGTGCCTCTCACGCACAATGTGATAGACTGATGCCGTTTCGTGGGGGATGCAGTCTTGCACTCGCGCACGGATGCGGACACCTTCTAGCTGCTCTGCCCTTATGCGAAGTAGACGAGCTTTGATGCGTTGTACAGACATCTGACGTTCGGGAGATGGCGGTTGCGTCGGCAGCTCATGTAACGCTGTATAGTAAAATTTCGATGTCGTCCTTTGCCAGTTCGATCTGTCACGCCAGTAGGCCATCAGTGTCTTTCGGAGTGCAGGTTTGACACATTCCAGCTACCACAGCAACGTGGAAGCATACGTGGGCAGGCGCCTGAAACAACGACGTCAAGTGTGAGTAACTGCTTGCCGACACGCTTCCTCGAGAAGGAGGGAGACGTTCAGCATCCACGGGCCTCTGCTGCATCTTGTGAATTGTCTGGGTAAGGTGATAGTGCAGATATACGCGAGATGATGCGTGAAGGCCGTCGGCCAGAGTTCTGCATCACGGGTTGCTGTGCGGAGGGCACGCGAGATGTATATCAGGTCCAGACGACTGACAGAGTGGCTGGTAAAGTGCGTATATCCACGCTGGTTCCAGTGATGTAGGAGCCTTGCGTCGTGGAGCGCGAGGTCACGTATCAGTGCTAGTAGAGCCGGGCATGGGACGTAATGCGGTATCTGGTCCTCGGGCCGAGGAACACTGTTAAAATCGCAGCCCACTATGTAATGATCCACATTTTCCTTGCAAAAGAGGGGCTACCTACTCCGAATAGAAAACTTGCCTGTCACCACGGTGCGAATTACCGGGTTGAGCGTAGACGTTAACGAGGCGTACTGCGCCAAGTGTGAGAGGAATGCCTCGCCCGTCCGGCACGTATTTCACGTCCGTCGCGTCTATGCCATCTCGGAGAAGGATGGCCGTTCCTCCTACACCATCACCAGAGGGTAGGCTGTAGGTGGTGTGGCCATATAGGTCTAAACGCAGCTCGGGACGGACCTCCTGGAGAAGGGCAATGTCCAAGTCTGCCGCTCTGATCATGTCGTGTAATATTCAGGTCTTGACATTGGAGTGGACATCACTGACATTGACTGTTCCCACACGGTATGACTGGGACATATAAAGAGGTGTAGGCAGTGTGCTGGTGCAAGCACACGGTGATCTCGCACACCACACAGCCATCCAACCGCATGCTGTGCATTACTATGCCTTATGATCCCCTGACTGGCTCGGATGCCGTGGTCACGTACAACTGCTCATGCAGCTTCAACATGATACCACAGTTCATCAAGAGTAGTGACTGGCGTATTGTGACGAGCCGGTTGCTCGGCCACCATTGATCAGACGTTTTCAATTGGTGAGAGATCTGGAGAATGTGCTGGCCAGGGCAGCAGTCGAACATTTTCTGTATACATAAAGGCCCGCACAGGACCTGCAAAATGCGGTCGTGCATTATCCTGCTGAAATGTAGGGTTTCGCAGGGATCGAATGAAGGGTAGGGGCACGGGTCGTAACACATCTGAAATGTAACGTCCACTGCTCAAAGTGCCGTCAACGCGAACAAGAGGTGACCGAGACGTGTAACCAATGGCACCCCATACACACTTCCAATGTGCGTTCATCGCGATGTCGCCAAACACAAATGCGACCATCATGATGCTGTAAACAGAACCTGGATTCATCCTAAAAAATGACGTTTTGCCATTCGTGCACCCAGGTTCGTCGTTGAGTACACCATTGCAGGCGCTCCTGTCTGTGATGCAGCGTCAAGGGTAACCGCAGCCATTGTCTCCGAGCTGATAGTCCATGCTGCTGCAAACGTCGTTGTCGAACTATTCGTGCAGATGGTTGTTGTCTTGCAAACGTCCCCATCTGTTGACTATGGGATCGAGACGTGGCTGCACGATGCGTTACAGCCATGCGGATAAGATGCCTGTCGTCTCGACTGCTAGTGATAAGAGGCCGTTGGGATCCAGCACGGCGTTCCGTATTACCTTCCTGAACCCACCGATTCCATATTCTGCTAACAGTCACTGGATCTCGACCAACGCGAGCAGCAGTGTCGCGATACGTAAACCGCAATCGCGATAGGCTACAATCCGACCTTTATCAAAGTCGGAAACGTGATGGCACGCATTTCTCCTCCTTATACGAGGCATCACAACAACCTTTCACCAGGCAACGCCGGTCAACTGCTGTTTGTGTATGAGAAATCGGTTGGAAACTTTCCTCATGACAGCACGTTGTAGGTGTCGCCACCGGCGCCAACCTTGTGTGAATGCTCTGAAAAGCTAATCATTTGCATATCACAGCATCTTCTTCCTGTCGGTTAAATTTCGCGTCAGTAGCACGTTATTTTCGTGGTGTAGCAGTTTTAATGGCCAGTAGTGTAGATGACACAGTTCACAAGGAATTGCATACATCTGAAATCAGAAGTGTATGATTTGTTTGTGTATTTTGTGTATGCACTGTTCGCAGGGTACGCGGCCAATAAACCATTTTACAGCGATAGTACCATCCATGATCGATAGGAGTTGGTAAAAAACAGGTAATATATAGACTAGAACACGTATGGTGACTAGTAGAAATAAAATCACTATGAGTGAAATAAGAAAATATGATGCTTCGTGAAGTCATCAAACGTATATCATGTTCGTGATCCTTGTGTATTTCAGGCCTGTCGTACCAAATATAATCCCAAGAAACAGGTTATTTTAAGTGAAGGATGACTAAAAGGATGTCAGAGAAAGAGGTAGATGAGGACCCATCATGTATCTGGGAGATTATAATCACTTACCATGCCATCACAGTAGTTAATTGTAAGACGTGTCAATAGCTGTAGAAGTGCATTTATAACAAGTACATGCTACACATCTCTAATGGCATGTCTCCTAACTGTGACTAACTGTGCTAATGGACAACTTCTTCTTAGTGAATTTCGACGGAGTCGTTAAACTAATATCGTTTTATGCATCAGGTGTTTTCTGACACCCTAAAATTTTACTGGGCCATGGAATCTAAGGCACGTTTTTATGTATTTGTGAATTAATAGTGTTTGGAAGCCCAAGAGCCACAGTATTTTCTGAGGGCTTTAAAGGCCTAGCAACCGTATTTATTCGGTTGTAAAAGATTTTTGTGGCCACTAAGCTACAATTAATACTGCACTTTGTCAAGATTTATTAGAATTACGAGGGTTGTTCGAAAAGTAAGGAACGATCGGTCGCGAAATGGAAACCACAGTGAAAATCAAAACTGTTTTCTTTGCATATTTAGCTACAGCTTCCAGGTACTTCTCTACATAGTCGCCGCTCCGACTTAGACATTTGTCGGAGCGTTATACCAAATTTCCAACACAATCGTCATAGAAGGCAGCCGCCTGTGCTTTCCGATTATTCTCTATGCTGGTAAATAGCGCGTAGGCTGCGCACAAGTGTTGTCTTCGTATCCAGCGTTTCATGTGAATAGAGATGATACTCAGGACGATCCAATTAGGGCTGTGTTATGGGTGATCCAACACTTCCCATCGAAAAGCTTGCAGGAGCGTCTTCACTGCCCCTGCAGAGTGCGGCTGAGAATCGTCATGAAGAAGGAAGTGTGTGGCAGTTGTGTTAGGTGGGCTGCATTCATCAAGGCGAAGCCTCTCAGCAGACCCTTCTACTTAGCGGGAGACATTGTTGTTCTAGGCACCTTTACTCGCTCACAGCGCGCTCACAACTGAAAAGAGCGTCTTGATGCGATCGACGGGTATGCTAGACACACTGCCCAAAACGTCTGTGAAAAGCCTCGTCGGATTTTCACAGTGGTTTCCATTTCGCGTCCGATCGTTCCTCACTTTCCGAATAGCTCTCATATCTTGTCCTGTGTACATATGAGTGTGGTAAGAAAAGCGTTTCTGAAGAAGAGAAATTTTGTTAACAACATTTGTAGATTCAAGGATCAGTAAGTCTTTTGTAAAAGTATTTCTATGGAGTGCAGCCATGTATGAAAGTGGAACATGGACGATAAACAGTTTACACAAGAAGAGAATGGAAGCTTTTGAACTGTGGTGGTACACAAGAATACTGAAGATTACATAGGTAGACCAAGTAAATAATGAGGAAGCAAAGATATTTGATGTGCACCCTGACAAGAAGAAGGCATCGGTTGTTAGGACATATTGTGAGACATCAAGGGGTCACCAATTTAGTACGAGAGGGGCGCGTGGAAAGTAAAAATCGTAGAGGGAGACCAAGAGACGAATACAGGAAGCAGATTCAGAAGGAGGTAGGTTGCAGTAGTTACTTGGAGATGAAGAGGCTTGTACAGGATAGAGTTGTATGGAGATCTGCATCAAACCTGTCCTCAGGCTGAGGACCACAACACAACAACTGCAGTTTTGGTTCTGTCACCATTTAGCTAGCATCTCCATGATCACTACTTTTCCACTTAAAAATATGATGAAGCACATAATAAAGTGCTCAGCTGCAAATGTTGATGTAGGGTATCCATTAAACAGCACAACTAAATGGCAAGGTGGAGCATCTCCAGAGTATAGCATTGAGCAGCAGCAGATGTTAATGGAGAGGTATCGCTATGTCTCCACGCTACATTCTTTTAGGGAAACCTTTTTGGTGACAATCAGTCGACCATTTCTTTAATAATTCAAAATCAGCTGTTGCTGTCCTTGGTTGATGTTAAACAACACTCATTAGCATGCACAGAGTATGGAGAGGTGGCCTCTAGTATTCAAGATGCCACGACGCTGTCTGCTTTTTGAAGCTCTAGTCAGATAGATTCATGGAGAGCAGCATCAAACCAGTCTTCGGACTGATGATCACAACGACAGCAACATTTCTCGATATGTTTTACTGCACGTGTTTGTAAAAATCATTCTTCTATGGATTTGATGTGATTTAAAGCACATCTGTTTTTAATGCATTTCATGATATTTATTCGATGTGAAATACCACGCACTTTTTGTGCGATAAACACCATACGTTATATGGCAGACTATAATTAAAACAGAGTGACTGATTTGATACTGTAAAGTCACTAGTGTGAATAGAATAATTTATTGTAAATTGAATTAACCATGTATGGATCTTAATTACAAGCCATCTGAGTGAGTGTGTGATTCTGTAAGGGCACTGCCCTAGTACAATAACCTTATAAAACTGACTATCATGAATGTGTAATATTGTAATTACTGGTGTTCTCCTTGTTGTTATACGTTTCCTCAAATGAAGATCACATTGCACCAGTGTTGATGCGTGAATGTAAGGTGGTTTGTATAAAGGCGTGTTTGCATATTTTCAGGACTTTTACCTTGACACTTCGCTGAAAACTGTCAACCATGACACGATACTCATCAGACGATGAATGTGCGAAACAAAAACAAAAGCAGTGACCTTATCCAGTTAAAATGTCCTTGACGAGCTTATAGTACAGATGCAGATGGCTCTTAGCATAGGCTCATCAGCATAAATCTTATGTGCAAGATTTTGCACGGCCAGTCTTCTCTGAAACTGCCCTCCCCCCCCCCCCCCCCACCGCCCAACACATTTTGTACTATTTCATGTTCATTTCCCCTGATCAAGTAGCTCATCACTGTCGATGCAAATAATAATTGCTGCCGAGATTCAGTACCTCCAGTGACTGTTCCTTTTGTTGCTTTCTGCTCACTTCTCTCTTTAGCACTGTGGAGGGACTGATCAGTTAGATGCCTACGGACTTAGCTAGCGATAGATAATGATGCTCTTAGGAGAAGTTGACTGCCATAAAAATGTTCCAAAGACAAGGCGAAGTGGCAGTTACAGGTAGACGAAGAAGCATTCCGTTCCCTCATTGCAAGCTATCCAGTAAGGCTTTAGGACGGTCGCCTTCTATCGAAAAAACATAGAATTCTTTGCAGAAGCCTTTAGCAAGATAAGAGATCTCTAGCCAGGTGTCGCTTCCTAGAGGACAATATGAACATTGGTTACGATGCTTCGAAATAACGTTCGGCTTGAACTTTCAGAATCCAGTGATACTGGATGGTTGGTTCCTCCTGTATTTTTTCGTAGAGCGGGCAGTTCCTTAGACTTACCTATGTGTCAAACATTTGATGGGTTCAAGAATTTTGATAGGTTCTTTTAGATATTGCACCACATAGTGGCAGACGTTTTCACCCTCCTCCCCATCTCGGAGGACTGTTGGTTGAAAATAACAAAAGCCCGAAGGAGTAGCAGACAGTTTAATATCTTTACTTACATTTCATCGGACAGAACTCGAAATTGTTGGCATTATTGGTCGGCGAGTTCCTGCGCAGGTGAAAGTGAAGTCAAGTATGAACGTCATAAAAGAGCACACTTCTCGTCAGTGTTTTGAAGAGTAATGAATTGACGTTAGGATACGGAAGAGTAATGACAGAGGCTGTTGGGTGACTGATGAGACTAGCCTTGCGACTGCACACGAGGATCTTGCCACTCGAGTACTAAGGACAGAAAAAGACCGGAACTCTGAATAGGCAGCTCTACTGCCGCTGCCTTTCTCCTTACGTTGCGAGTATGTTAAGATGCGCCATGGCTATAGTCGTACATTTACAGCTACATCATACTCCGCAAGCTATCTAATGCTGTGTCGCGGAGGGTACATCTGGTATCACTAACTGATCCCCCTTGCACCGATGCATTCGCGAGTGGAGTGTGGGAAGAATGATTGTCGGTAAGCCTCTATTGGCTCTAATTTCTCGAATTTTTTCGTGGTCATCATTAAGCGATATATGTGTGGGAGAAAGTAATATGTTGTTCAACTCTTCCCGGAAAGTACTATGTCTAAATTTCAGCGGGCCGGCGTCGCCGAGCGGATCTAGGCGCTTCAGTCTGGAACCACGCGACCGCTATGGTCGCAGGTTCGAATCCTGCCTCGGGCATGAATGTGTGTGATGTCCTTAGATTAGTTAGGTTTAAGTAGTTCTAAATTCCAGGGGACTGATGACCTCAGATGTTAAGTCCCATAGTACTCAGAGCCATTTTTGTCTAAATTTCAATAGCGCACTTGTCCGTGATGCACAACTCTCCTCCTGTAACATTTACCAATGGAGTTTGCTGAACATTCCGGTAACGGCCTCGCGCCTACTAAACGATCCGGTGACGAGGCACGTCGCTCTTTGTTGTATCTTCTCTATCTTTTCTATCAGTCATACCTGGTAAGGATCCCATATTAATAAACAATACTCAAAAATTGGTCGAACAAGCCCTTTATAAGCCACTTTCTTCGTAAATGAGTTACGTTTCCTTAAGATTCTTCCGAGGATCTCAGTATGGCATCTCCTTCTCCTACTACTTGTTCTATGTGGTCTTAAGGCCGCTCTGGATAGTTACTCCTAGATATTTTATGGTAGAGATTGTTTCCAGCAGTTTCCCATCAATGGTGTAGTTGCAGAGTAATTGCTTTCTTTTACTCCAAACACGATCATACGGAGTCTTGGCGCACATACGTAATTAGCGCGAAGAATATTTCACTAATATAACCAAGCACGTATTAACGAACGGTACAGATTAAACTGCAGCAAAAGTAGCATCCGGTATGCCACAAGTAAGCTCAACAGGGGCTATAATGTTCTCGGTATACAAAGACAATTCATGAAATAGGATTAGCAGCACTATAACACAGTTCGCTGGCGATGCTGTTGCCCATAGGATATATTGGTGTGCAAAAATTAAGGATGAACGGAACTGACGCGTGATGTGTCGCTGTGAAGTAACACAGACCTATGAAATTTGGCCATACATAGAAAGAACTGTGACAGTTTAGTTTAGAAGCACCATGTTGAAAGATTCGGAGGTGAGTACGCCCATGCAACACCATACTTCCCCACACGATAATACCTGGACCGCCAAAATGATCATTAGTTTAGAAGCACCGTGTTGAAAGATTCGGAGGTGAGTGCGCCATGCAACACTATACTTCCCCACACGATAATACCTGGACCGCCAAAATGATCATTAGTTTAGAAGCACCGTGTTGAAAGATTCGGAGGTGAGTACGCCCATGCAACACTATACTTCCCCACACGATAATACCTGGACCGCCAAAATGATCATTTACGATAGTACTAGACGTGTCCTCCTACACCAACAAATAGAAACATGTAATACACACAGGAAAATTTTCGAAAATGATAGTTTTGGTGATCCATGTTTTTTGTGGTGGGGAGGTATAATGTTGCATGAACGTACTGACTTCCGCATCTTTTAAAACTGTACACTAACTGGTTAAGGTTATAGTGACACTGTACGCATTTTCCATATGCCTCCTTTCAGGCCTGCATTCGGCCTGACTTCATTTCTGTGGATGAGAGTGCGAGATCGTACCGAACATCACAGGTGAAAGTGCTCTCGGAACGGTATGATATTCGGCGAATGGACTGGTCTGCCCGTTTCCCCGACTTAAATACCAGCGATCATGAGTGGAATGCGCTGGGAAGACGTATTGCAGCACATCTGTATGCATCAACGACCATCTCGCAATTGTCAACCACGCTGGTGAACGAATGGAACGCCCTACCAAAAGATCGCTTTATTAGCCTTGTGTCCAGCATGGGAGCACATTTCAGGGCGTGCACAGCCGTCCGTGGTGCTCACACGCTATTAAGAACTACGTCTCGCCTTTATTAATGTCCACAGGACCATCATTAATTGCCGGATTTACGAAACAGATATGATCCTATCGTGCACCCAATGGCAGCCCGTACCATCAAACCAGCTGGTGACCCCGTATGACAATGACAAAGGCTGTTAGGTGACGTTAGTTCTCTGCAGGACTTCCCCACATCATCCGTCCATGATAATACTGTCCGTAGAACTGGTGCTCGTCTGGAAGGATGTGGTGATGACATTCCTGTGTCCCGCGTTGCCGCGCTGAGGGAAGCTGCCACACTGGCCGTCGGTCGCCGTGCTGGCAGTCTGTGATGCTCCAAACGCTGCAAAGTTATCCGAATGGATACTTGGCTTACGGCAGACCAACGGCAGTAGCAGTGTCCCACAACAACAAATATCAGGCTCGATAGGCTTCGATCCTACCGCTGCGGCATTGACTGGTAGACGTTTCCCTTCTTACACGGGGCGCCGGCCGCGGTGGTCTCGCGGTTCTAGGCGCGCAGTCCGGAACCGTGCGACTGCTACGGTCGCAGGTTCGAATCCTGCCTCAGGCATGTATGTGTGTGATGTCCTTAGGTTAGTTAGGTTTAAATAGTTCTGAAGGTGCGTTTACACTGCGATTTGTATAGGCACATGTATGAGATACATGTATATGCGACTTTGCGACATGTATCGCGACTTGTATGAGTTGACAAGTATCAATTTCATACATGTATGAGCGCGCGTTTACACTGATTTGTATCACTGTGCGATGGCTTCCGACAACGATTTGGAAGATTTCACATTTTTATGTGCTGGTACACTTGCTCTTTTGGAAGATGATAGGAAGAAAAGGCGGAGGAAGCGTAGGTGGTGGCAGAGAGAGTTTCTTCGCAAACGCGCTACTCACGGAGCTTACGCAATGCTCATTCAGGAATTAACCCTAGAGGATGGCACATATTTTAGAAATTATGTTAGGATCAGTATGGAGGATTTCCGCGGTTTGCTATCTCTTGTTGCTCCTATTGTGTCCAAAACCAACACAAACTTTCGGGAAGCGATTCCACCAGAGGATCAGTCGGCAGTAACACTCCGTCTTTTGGCCACTGGGGATTCCTTTTCGACGTTAATGTATCTGTATAGAATATCAAAAAGTGCCATATGCAACATTATTCTTCGTGTTTGCGAGGCCATTGTGCAAGTTTTATCCCAAGAAATGAAGGTAAAAGTTATATATATATATATATATATATATATATATATATATATATGAGTATGTAATACATTATATAATTTTTTCATGCATCTGGCGCGTATATCAGTTTTTTGCTATTATTCCGGCGGCCTCGCGTGATAATGTTGACAACGGATGCTAATGCCGACAATCGTGTGTGAGACGTTGGCATTAGCAATCGCGCGACAATGCAAATGTTTTGTCATGAAAGCTTCGTTTTACGAGGGCAATTACTTTTAACGAGCGGACGAGGGTACATACAAGTAACTGTCAACCAGGAACAGCAGCACAAATTTTCTACCGCGCCGTTGATGTTGCCAACATAACCACGTGAGGATGCTGGAATAGGAACTAAAATTTTAACGGCACATACATTTTGCAGCATAAATTTCTCAAATTTTGCTGAAATGGGTTAGCTTTTAGTTCTTTGGATCGACTGACATGCTTCACTCAGTAATACAATACCACAATTTCTGAGGACACTTTCTTCACAGTAAAGATATCCAACAACATTAATTTGTATTTAGTTTTATTAAGTAGTACTTGACAGCACATTACATGCATATTTCAACATTTATACATGTTTTTAAAGAATACATAAATTATGATGCATTTGCATCTATTAGTTCATCGTTTGCCTCTTGCAAACATTTGTATATTCCGTTCTCAAGTCTTGCCATAATTCTAGTATGGCCATTTTCATAAAGAAATCTGAGCTTATTGGCGACCAAGTCACCCAAGTGGGTCCAGGTCTCTCCTGGCTCTCTTCAGTGCACTTGATCTACCACTTCCACTCGGACTTGGAGTGGTACATGGTGACACGGTTGCACATCCACTTTCATGTGGAGGCACAGAGATGACTGGAGTGGTTTCCACTTCCACAATGTGTTCTGGGGGCGTGGCAAATGTCACCTCCTCCATTTCTGTGACATCGAAAGGGAAACTAATGCTTCCTTCTCCTTCTCCTTCTCCTTCGCCATCTCCTTCTGTGGCTGGGGCTTCCACGACCTTTAAAATACATAACACATTTCTAAGGCAAAGTGAGCTATATGTTATACATACATTATAATCAAAGTATCTTAATGTATTTAGAATTTTTTTGAGTGTCCATGCGTAAATTAAATTAAAAGAGTAACAATTTTCTTTCCAGCCTCCTGCTACTGCAGAGGAATGGCTGAAAATTGCCAAAGAATATGAAGAAAAATGGAATTTCCCCAGGTGTTTGGGAGCTATAGATGGGAGGCACATTGACATTGTGGCACCACCCAACAGTGGAACAGTTTGTTTTAATTATGAAGAGCTCTTCAGCATTGTTTTGCTAGCAATTGCTGATGCTAATTATAGAATAATTTACGCTGATGTAGGCACGCAGGGGAGGATTTCAGATGGTGGTGTCCTTAAAGACACCACATTCTACAAAATGTTAGAAACCAAAACTCTAAATATACCACCATCAACTCCTCTTCTTGGTAGGAGCAAGCCTGTTCCATATGTTTTCGTCGCTGACGAAGCCTTTGGCCTAGAGGAAAATATTGTGAAACCATTTCCAGGTCTGCATGAAAAAAATAGTTGGCAACGTATTTTTAACTATAGAGCATGCAGGGCAAGAAGAGTAATAGAAAATGTATTTGGGATTATAAGTGCTGTTTACAGAGTGCTGAGGAAGCAAATGCTTCTCAGTCCGGAAAAGGCTACAGTGGTGGCACTAGCCTGTGTTTATTTACATAATTTTCTTCAAAACAGAAAATCTCAAAGTTATTGTCCAGCATTAACATACGTCAGAGAGGGAGATGATGGCAACGTAATACCTGGGTCCTGGAGGGACACCCCTACTGTGCTGGAGCCACTGCCCAGAACTGGCCGAAGAACTTCATTGTTGAATGACAACAGAAGAGAATATGCTGAATACTTCTGCAGTATTCAGGGCTCCATCCCATGGCAGTATGGAAAATAAGTTCCACATCATTGTTAAATGATGACATGCTCTATTCTTCCGCAGTATTCAGGACTTCAAACCATAGCAGTATGGAGAATCATGTTTTTCAGTGAAATTGTAAATATTCACATTATGTAAAGCATTAGCACGAAAAAATGTTGCCAAATATATGATTAATAAAATAATATAACAAATTTACTTACTGGTACTACTTCATGTGTGCTCCTATGAGAGAGTGGTTTGTAATTGTCTCTTATGAACTGCATACTTTCAAAAACATACCATGAAGTGTGGTACACCTTGCTTGTAGCACTTCCAGTTCCTTTGCTGCTCTTCCTTTTCGCTAACTCGCGACTATATTGGCTTTTTAAATTATGCCACTTGTCCTCACATTCCTTCCTTGACACGTTAAATGCCTTGGCAATTTCCTCACACCCGTCGTACCTTTTCTGAGTGTTCTTATAGTCTCGTAGTTTCACATCCCATATACAGGGATGCCTGCGCACTGCCTCTATAAAATGCAGTGTATTTTGTTTGGACCAAGAAGTCATGGCAAATTTTAAAGTATTACACGCGGGCACAACACACGACACAATACACAAATAACTACACAACAAACGACAGTCGGCACCTCCAAAACTCAAACAGCCGCCAAAGAGCCTGGTACTACGCATGCGCTAATCGTCAAAATAAGCGGCAGGCGACAAGACGACAGGAAATGATAGTACTGCGCATGCGCGAGTTCTTAAAATGTCGCTCATACATGTCGCGTATATGGCCAAAAAGCGATATACAAAATGTATACGCGACATGTATGAGCTCCAGGGTCCGCATACAAGTTCCGTAAATTTTTGTATGAGGTGATGTATCGCGACATGTCAAATTGACATGTCGCTCATACATGTCGCGATACATGTATCCCAGTGTAAACGTACCCTAAGTTCCAGGGGACTGATGACCACAGCAGTTGAGTCCCATAGTGCTCAGAGCCATTTGAACCATTTTTTTACACGGGGCCTAACCAACAACCAACATTCGAATGCCGATTTCTGAATGAGAAAGTCACTCCGCAGTGTTTTGACAATTTCAGATTTGTATAACACTCTAACGAGTCGCGAAACAAAGTTGAACATTTTACGCTACGTACAACATTTATTCAAGTTTACTTATGAAATACTACATCGGACAAATGACGATCATTCGCGGCTACACAACACTCAAGGCGTTTCACCCAGTTTTTGATCACATTTTTCGTGACTGTTGGGGGGATTCTGGACATTTCATTGTGAATTCGATCTTTTAACTGTGGCTAGCATGTCTGCCGGTCGGAGTACACTCCCGCCTTCAAATAACCCCACAGCTAAAAAATCTTTTTGCAAGCTGTTACGCATATCTTCGATGTTCTCATGAGTTCGGACGGTTTTTCGAGAGCCGGTTGTCCTTCGATTCGATGCACTGGTAGTTTGCACCAAGGTTTCTTACCCCGTTCAGTACTGTTCCACGAGTTGGAGTTGGATATCACAGCTGAATCTCGTCTCATTTCGTTTCTTTTTCGGTTGATTATGTTCTAAATTGTAGTAGTTCTTTCTATGTATGGTCCAAGTTTCACCGAGCTATGATACTTGGCAGCACCATGTCATCTTAAAGCTAATTTTGTCCTTAGGTTTTCCACGCCAGTGTAGTATGGTCGTTGGGAGATAACGGGGAAATCCAGAAAGGGCCAAAATTCCATTTACAGTAGTGAATGGAAGATGTGAAGAAATGCAAGAGGATAGTGTCCGATTAGGAGATTTATGGTGAACATCGTATAAGGATTTAGTGGTACCGCAATACTAAGAAACTACATTAAATGGGACAATCACATAGCACACAATTATTAAGAAAAGCGAATGGAGGTTAAAATTCTCCTGACGGGTTTTGGGGAAGTGCCGTCTATCTGTAAAACAAACTGCTTATAACACGCTAGCACTAGCGATTGTGCACTACTGTTCCCGCTTTAGAATCCTTGTCAAGTAAGCATGACAACAGACATACAACGACTTCAGAGACGTGTTGCTAGGTTCGTAATTAGTCAATATAACCCATACGGAATTAACGAAAATGCTCTTGGAATTCTTGGATGAATGATATTGGGTAAATTAAGAGAATATTTATCCGAAAAAGACTATGAGACAGTTTTACCTCCACCACAGCCTATCTCGTGTAGGGATTCCCGGAATACAATAAGAGAGATTAGCGCGCGTGCAGGGCCTTACAAACAGCCACTTCTCTCTCGCTCGGTACGCGAATTCAAATGCTACATAATTGCGATAAAAGTGGTACTAAGTACCATAAGCTGTACAGTGTCTCTTGGAATGTATATGTAGATGTGGATGTGGAATGCATTCACTTACCCACATACAAAGCTTGCATGACCACTGTGTTTGAACAAATCGCTTGTTTGGGGAACAGAGAATGTCTGAATAATCATGAATTTAAGTGCGTGTGCTTTTAATCTACTATTAAGAAAAATTCTGACAGCTGCTAGCGACATCGACCTCCACGGAGCCGAACTGTGGTTCCTAGAGTCAAATTACAGATTCAGGTTTGAGACAAATAGGGTTGTGGTTTAGCCTCACTGGGCTGGTTAAAACAGGGATTTGGGCAGAACGTGGATATAAACAGAGTAAACTATGAGGAGATTTCAACAGAGAATACTAACAAATAACTCTTGTACAGTTGTTTCATAGTCTTGGTTTTAAGGATATGATTTAGGTTTTGCTGGGCGTCCCACATCATTTCCGTAACTGAGCAGTACATAAACAATCTGTTGTTTCGTATATGAACTCGTGTTGCATCTAGTGGTCACCTTTGCTATCGAAAAATTACAGTCGACAGTACCATTCTCTTTTCTCCCCACATGTTGCCATCGCTTAACCTAAAGGACGTTTTCTTCCTCATACTAAATAAGGCTATCCAATAGAGGAGAAAAAATCATGCCCCGTAATTCTGCGTCAGAAATAATAGGAAGGTGCAATGTCATTCAAGTAACTCAGAGTTCAAGGCAAATAAAAGTCTTACATTACTGGCCATTAGAACTGAAACACCATAACGCGACATGCAAGAAAAGTCAAATCAACAACATGTATACTACATGGTTGACTATGCAAATGTGTAGTTCTGAGCGCAGCCGTACAAAGTACAGGGAGTTTCACAATGTTTTCACGATTTCATATTTGAATAATGAGTGCTATAAACAATATACAGGGACGGCGGCGCGGAGTTTCGCATTTCATCCCAAATACGGGTCAGTAACCATATCATAATTATCGAAGCACAATCGTGCATTCGCCGTGGAGTGTTATTTTCGCCATGGCGAATTTGTCGTGCGCGTGCAACGTGGCTTTCGCAAACATTTCGAGATTCAGCTGTGATATTCAACTCCTACTCGTGGAACAATACTGAACGGGGTAAGAAACCTTGGTGCAAACTACCAGTGCATCGAATCGAAGGTCAACCGGCTCTCGGAAAACCGTCCGAACTCCTGAGAACGTCGAACATGTGCGTAACAGCTTACAGACAGATTTTTTACCTGTGGGGTTATTTGAAGGTGGGAGTGCACTCCGACCGGCAGACAAGCTAGCAACCGTTAAAAGATCGAATTCACAATGAAATGTCCAGAATCCCCCCAACAGTCACGAAAAATGTGATCAAAAACTGGGTGAAACACCTTGAGTGTTCTGTAGCCGCGAATGATCGTCATTTGTCCGATGTAGTATTTCATAAGTAAACTTGAATAAATGTTGTACGTAGCGTAAAATGTTTAACTTTGTTTCGCGATTAGTTAGAATGTTATACAAATCTGAAATTGTCAAAACACTGCGGAGTGACTTTCTCATTCAGAAAACGCATTCGAATATTGGTTGTTGGTTACGCCCCGTGTAAGAAGGGAAACGTCTACCAGCCAATGCCGCAGCGATAGGATTGAGGCCTATCGAGCCCTATATTTGTTGTTGTGAGACACTGCTGCTCCCGTTGGTCTGCCGTAAGCCAAGTATCCATTCGGACAACTCTGCAGCATCACAGACTGCCAGCACGCCGACCAGTGTGGCAGCTTCCCTCAGCGCGGCATCGTGGGATACAGGAATGTCATCACCACATCCTTCCAGACGAGCACCAGTTCTACGAACAGCATCATCATGGACGGATGAATGTGGGGAAGACCTGCAGACAACTAACGTCACCTAACTCCTTTTGTCAACGTCATACGGGGCCACCAGCTGGTTTGATGGTACGGGCTGCCATTGGGTGCAAGATAGGATCATATCTGTTCCGTAAATCCGGTAGTTTGGACCGCAGTTGTTGTAATTCAGACGTGTTAAGGTCGGTGGCTGTACCCTATCTTCGAGTTGTGTGAAATTACCTTTCAACAAGATAAAGCACGACTGCATATTGACCATGGCGTCCTGACCTACCCAATACATAGGGTGTACAACTGCTGAGCTGGCAAACCCATACTCCAGATCTCTCATCCACCTGTAACATTTGGTCATGGGCTGGCGAGAGGCTGGGACATCATAGCTCTCCATACGCTACGATTATGGCCTGTAAGCATAGAGCTATAGCAGCATGGATTGACAAACAAACATGTGCCACATGTTCGACTCGATGTTCAACCGAGTTAGGGCCGTTTTTGCTGCCAGAGGTGGCAGCTATGTACTCTAAATTTTATATTCTGTGTACCTAAAAATCAACTAAAAGTGCAATCATGCATTCTTCCTGCTATACGGTATACGCACAGTAATAAAATTACCTCATCTGCTATTCCTCTAATGTACAGGGTGCTTATGATTCAATTTTCGATACTTGAGAGGGCCTCCATGAAAAATTTGTGATAGTAGGACAATGAAACTTTCTGGTAGCGTTTTTAAGGACGCACGGAAGAGACATAACGAATAAACCGTTGAAACAAACACAATTTAATTTCCACATGAGAGGTTAACATTTGTTAACTGCGTACAATGTTTACGCTCCAGGTTTCAAACAGTCCTAAATGCGGCTAGCATCTGCACCTACGACAGTTTAAAGCAGCACAACGAATACCATGTCACAACTGTTCGAGCAGTTTCGGGACGGTCGACCATGGAATGTTCAGCTCGTGTTCAGATTGAAGGTCGAACATTGCGTCCAGCAGCCTCAGCCGTGGCAACAGTAACTTCTTCAACAATTTATGAAGCAATTGGCTGCCGGGCTCTCCCAGGAGCAATTCCCAAATCACTAGTTAATTCGAACTTTTGAATCATGTTCTTCAACCCCAGTGTCGGGAGAGGACCTCTCTGTATTCCTCTAATGTTCGACACTCAGAAGAGCAGCATCATTGTTGAAGTTGTTTCGATAAAACAGCTTTACGAATAAACCCCTGCTTACCTTGTCCAGGTCCATGTTGATTGTCTGCAACTGTAATTCACACTGATATTTGTGTTTCAACCCTACGTCGCCGTACCGGTACTGTAGTCTAACGACAGATCTGACACTAAAACTATTAACAACGCAAATCCTACAGGGCACTGCCTGAACATCATTACTGCGAATTTTCGTACGCAAACTGTAAGTAGTTTTCTGAATACACTTGCACAACAAGCGAAAGCCCTGTAACATCAGCAGGTGTACTGTTTGCTCTTCACATCACCTTTTGCACATTATTATAAAGCGTGAGGGACCTCCCTACGAAATGTCACCCCTATTACCCCCTAGTTGTTAGTGACGAAGACGGCAGCTTTCAGCTTCACAGAACTCAAGGTTCTCTGGGAAATCCGCTGTTAAAGGTCTGAAAGGAGAGCACTTTAGATCTAAGAGTTGAAAGGCAAGAGAAGACCTTTTCAGTGGCGGGATTTTGCCACAAAGCACACGCGTAGGGCATGTGAGAGGCAGCACGTGCAGCAGATATGAAACGTCATAAAGGAAGGCACAGCCGACTTGCAACATCTTTGTAGCGATTGTAACGTAACTAGGAGAGGTGTCACAAGCATCAGCACGTGAGCTACCTCTCTCAGAAACATGGAAAGCTGCTTCGTGAAAGAAATCTGCTAGACATGATTCCCAATGGTATGGGTTGTGCGCTTCTGATATGTCGTAGTCAGGATTTTTGTTTCCCTTCATTGTCATCCCAGGAAAAAGTTGACTGGCATCAATAAATTTTTCACTATTGGAAACAAGTATATTAAAATATACAGCATTTTAAAAATATTTGTATGAGTTTACTTTTATAATTAAATATTTTTACAATTGAAAATTTTGGGTGGAGGCTCTCCACAGCTTCCCATACCCGAGAAGCGGAATAAAAAAGAAAAAAAATAGGCCTTTAAATTATGTAAAATTATTTATTATTTGTATGATGTTTAGGGCTAGCCTACCATTAGAAATATGATAGAGGATACAACAAATAAAATTTTAGGGCTTATATAACAATTGCCACGTCAAATATTGATACGGAATAACAAAAATAAACACATATTTCTGTGGCACTAATGACGTCTAAGTTGGTGTCAATTATACTACCTAGCAACTACCATATTTTCTTTTTTCAGGGAGGAAATTGGAACCACGATCACTGACATAAAAAATGAAATAAACCGTGATCTGTCACGCTCTAATAATAACCAGTTGTCCAAACACGTAATTTACTTAACCAAAAACATATGTTTCGGGAAGACATGACCTCATTATCAGGTTGTATTAACAAGGGAAACACGAATCATTATATCACATACTAACATACCTGTGTTGTCTACGTAATATTATGTATCTTAAAAGGAAAAATATGCAAGCAACAAAAATGCAGCATCAGACATAGAAGACTTTCCATTACACACGTCAAAGTATTACTATCGTAGTTACTTGTGACGCTTTAGACTCTCATGGAGCTCTGTTCACCGACTAACGAAATTCAGGTGTCATTCATCTGCCGAAGATTGCAATACCTATTCATCAGTGCCCCCAAACTATGCAGTTGTCTACTCAAAGACAATTGAACATCTACACGTTAGTACAGTAAATAACGGGAAATAATGATTCATTTTTCTTTGTTTATAGACTTTGATAGTGTGGTCGTGTCTTCCCGAAAGATGTTGTGTTTTTACATGTAATAAATCATATTTACACAATTGGTGCCTCATAATAGCCGTTCTGATTTTCTGGTACAATTGTACTACGCATTCACAACAGATAAGAATACAGAAAGTCATCTTAAAAATACAACCATCAAATACGTGGTATCTTGTTAGAATTTCGAGGCAGAACCAACAAAACATGGTAGAAGACAAGTTTTACTGGATGCTGGTGATGTGGTGCTCCTTGGTGTATGTTCCCACAGCTGCTACGACCAACTGATAAGCATGCACTTTGGCTGTTCCTGGTGGCATGCGATAAAGACACTAAGGCCACACAAATATTAGTGGACGACGAAGGAAATGTGTTACACAATTCTGTGCATAGCAATATTTGATTGTAGCATGTCTACATCTGCATCTAAACCTTTTTCTATACTCCGAAAGCCACCTTATGATGTGATCTAGGTACTTTATGTACTTAGTTACTTGTCCAAGTCCTGTTGCATTTGCGAATTGTCTGAGCGAAGAAGATTATAAAATTGTTGGTGACTACCATGAACAGGCGAGGAGCTGGGAAAGAGGAAGAATTGGGGGGGGGGGGGGGGGGACGGTGGGGAGAAGCTTTTATCGGGATCACGTGGAATATTTATTAGAAGCGTTATATCGTTATATGCTCGTACATTAATTTCCAAGTTTCAAAACTAACCCTTGGAAAATTAAGTAGCACGAAAACTAAGGTTCTTGAAAACCTCAGGGAACTGTAGAAATTACAAGCTACATCTACACAGGATACTTTTCAGTTGCTTCCATAAGTTTCTAACCACGTTGATGGGGTAGCAGCTCGACTAATAGCTTTCTAATCAGATAAAGGCGCCTTTCACAGGCTGACTGTGCCCACTGAGAACAACAAATTCCTAAGTCTACAGTTGGAACCCGCAAACCAGTGGATCTTGCGTAAGGGGAGACAGAAAGGGAAGCGCCGTAACGTAAGACAAAAATAACAGAAAGAATGACTTCAGGAATGTAGGTGGAACGTGGAACAGCACTGCCGTGGTCTACATGCTCGCACAGTCACGTATGTCCAAAATAATAGAGCTGCTGACAACAGTGAGTGCACACGAGTTTGGATTGTGTAAATTACGACACTGTGAAAGTTGTGAGTGTGTGTCGCTATTATTGCTCATTAATTAATTACGTGACACATGTACTTCTCAAATTTGCAGACATGCACTTTTCAGATGCTATATTTCCCTGAAATGCATTTTCTTGGACATTGTGTTAAGGCGATGCTCTAAGTACTTGTGTAAATAATGTACTCATGCTACTATTATCCTTAAATATTGTATTGTAATTAAATAATTTATTATTACTATATTAAAGTATTTTTTATATTTTATTATTGCTGTTATTGAAATCACAGGCATCTAAGACACTTTAAAAGTCTGGGGAGGTGCTTGGGAGTTAGAACTGGGGCGGGAGGGAGGGCGAGACGATAACAAACTTTCATGTTCAAATGTGTGTGAAATCTTATGGGACTTAACTGCTAAGGTCATCAGTCCCTAAGCTTAGACGCTACTTAACCTAAATTATCCTAAGGACAAACACACACACCCATGCCCGAGGGAGGACTCGAACCTCCGCCGGGATCAGCAGCACAGTCCATGGCTGCAGCGCCTTAGACCGCTCGGCTAAGCCCACGCGGCTAAAAAACTTTGATCACCTGCCACTTACCTTCATGGTGTTTTCGCAAGTTATACGTAGGAGGAAGGAATATATTGACTGACTCCTCTACGGATGTTAACAATGAACCACTCCATGATGCCTGACTTCCAAAAGGGCTTAGCCGTTGGCTTTCGTGCCTAGAGTGAAAGCATTTCCGAAACGGCTAGGTCTGTAAACTGTTTGCCTGGCGCCGTGGTAAAAGCATACCTTACATGGCAAAATGGTCTTATCCAAAAATGGGGTCGAGGCATCTGTGGTGCACGACGGTCCATAGATAACAGGATTGAACAACGACTCCAGAGATGTGTACAGGCTAATAGACGTGCGACTCTTGAGCAACTGACCTCCGAGATGAAGCAAGGAGGGTACCAACAGCGTCTCCTCAAACACTGTTCAGCGAAAGTTTGTCTTGCCCCGAGAGGGAATATGAACGACACGTTTTGATTAACAAGGGTTTATCTCGATCGATGTAATCGAAGAGCGACTTTTGCGTGACAGCTTGATGGAATCCACCCCTGTAAAGAACCTACAAGTAAACGGAGGTTTCAGGGACAAAGAACTAGGAACAACTCTCAAGGGAACTCAGGACTCAATGAAACTCCGAATAACCAAAGTTCAGTGGAAGTCTTCTCCTGGCGGTACTGAACAGAGATGCTCTAATGCAAGGCCTGTTATTACTGTATGTGGCCTATGCAGTTCTACTAATCAGCTGTCGGCAATATCGCGATCCCGAGTGTATCTTCTGAATACTGCTATTCTTTAGACAATCCCTCAAATAATTTAAGTCCGCAGCCTGGCGACGACCGACACTGGTTAGCGCCACAGACGACTACCAGATTCCGTGTGTCCCGTTTTAGAGCGGGTCCCCTCTTTAAAGCTTTTCTCAAGTTTCTGGAAGATGCTCTCTAATGTACATAGTGAGCCTGTGTGTGACATTACCGTATTAGCCGGCCGCGGTGGTCTAGCGGTTCTAGGCGCGCAGTCCGGAACTGCGCGACTGCTACGGTCGCAGGTTCGAATCCTGCCTCGGGCATGGATGTGTGTGATGTCCTTAGGTTAGTTAGGTTTAAGTAGTTCTAAGTTCTAGGGGACTGATGACCACAGTAGTTAAGTCCCATAGTGCTCAGAGCCATTTGAGCCATTACCGTATTATGTCAAATCACGAGGCGCTTACACTGCTGTCACACGCTCGGCACGGCCCCCGAGTCATGCGCACGCTGGCCATGGTCCGCCTTTTGTGTGTACATTGTTTGTGTCCAGTGCGGCGCCATGCTGATGCTGTGTGAGCAAACAACTGTGCATTTTCTCTGCCTTCCCAGGACAAAACTTAGCTACAACGTTAATTTAATGCAATCTTCCGTCTCTAAAATCGGATTACACGACACGCTGCCGCGTATGGACCTCCGCAGCAGGCGCCTGTTTCATGCACTCATGCTGACTGGTCTACATCAGCGGCGAAGGAGGGAATCTGTACGCCAGTACCGCAGTTCGGCTTCCACTGAGTGGAGAGAGGTGGCCTCTTAAGATGAATCGCGTTTCCTGCTGCACTGGACAGATGGCCTTTGACGTGTGCAGCGCGAAACGTTGGAAATAGATGGCCGTTGGCGTATACACTGTGAAATGTCTGAAAGCAAACACCATGCAACAGTCGTCGGATGTTACCAGGCCGAAGGCGTTCCCTGGATGATATCGTCATTCTGGAAGGCACAATGGATCATCACAAATATGAATCTATCCTTGGAAACCATGTCCACCACTACATGCAGTATTTTTTTTTCCTTGTGACTATGGAGTCTACCAGCAGGTCAACGCAATGCGTCACACAGCTCGTAGAGTACATGCCCCGTTCGAAGAGAACCAATATGAGTCTACCGTACTCAACTGGCCAAGGTAACCTAGAATATGTAAGACCACTTCGACCGCCGGCCGGTGTGGCCGAGCGTTTCTAGTCGCTTCAGTCTGGAACCGCGCGACCGCTACGGTCGCAGGTTCGAATCCTGCCTCGGGCATGGATGTGTATGATGCCCTTATGTTAGTTAGGTTTAAGTATTTCTAAGTTCTAGGGGACTGATGATCTCTGATGTTCCCATAGAGCTCAGAGCCATTTGAACCATTTTTGAACCACTTAGACCGGGCTGTTCGCACCATGGATCTGCAACCGAGAAACCTGCCGCATCCAGCTACTGCACTGGAGACGGCATGGCTCTACATCCCTGTTGGTACCTTCCACAACCTCATTGACCCCCTTCCTGCTCGTATCGCAGTTCGGGCTACAAAAAGTGGTTATTCAGGCATCTGAATGGTGGTCACATTGATGTGACTAGACAGAGTACATAAACCATACTGTCCAGAACACTCACACATAGAAGCAGCGATATTTAAAACAGCATGCAGAATATTTTCCCAGTCATATACGAGGGTTGTTCGGAAAGTTTTCTTTGCACATTTAGCTACACCTCCCGGGTACTTCTCTACATAGTCGCCGCTCCGACTTAGACATTTTTCGGAGCGTTATACCAAGTTTCCAACACCATCGTCATAGAAGGCAGCCACCTGTGCTTTCCGATAATTCTCTACGCTGGTCTATAGCACGTAGCCTACGCCCAAGTTTTGTCTTCGTATCCAGCGTTTCATGTGAACAGAGATGATGCTCAGGACGAGCCAGTTAGGGCTGTGTTGTGGGTGATCGGACACTTCCCAGCAAAAAGGCTGCACGAGTATCTTCACTGACCCTGCAGAGTGCGGCGGAGAATTGTTATGAATAAGGAAGTGCGTGGCAGTTGTGTTAAGTGGGCTGCATTCATTAAGGCGAAGCCTCTCAGTGGGCCCTCCTAATTGGCGGGAGAAATTGTTGTTCTAGGCACCTTTACCCGCTCACAGTGGGCTCACAACAGAAAAGAGCGTCTTGATGCGATCGGCAGGCATACTGGAGACACTGCACAAAATGTCTGTGAAAAGCCTTGTCGGAATTTCACAGTGGTTTCCATTTCGCAACCGATCGTTCCTCACTTTCCGAATAGCCCTCGTATAAGCAAACTGGCAGAGGTTTTCGGACCAGATACACAGAGTACATCAGTTAATACATTCACAGAATACATATGAAATCCGAAATAGCTACTCTCCCACACTGTCAAACCATTCATTAACAGATATGAAGTCACAGTCTTAAGATATTCTATTGCTTGAGTGAACACAAAGAATATGCTAGAGGAATTAAAGATACTTTGAGTAGGACAACACTCACTGTAGGCAAAATTTGATTTTGACCGTCGGATTTACTACTTTCAGAGGCACAGGCTATTGCATGACACCTAAGCCACGCCCCCCCCCCCCCCCCCGTCCTACTAAGTCATGATTCTCCCTCTCCTCTCCCAACTACTCCTTCTTCCCCGTCCTTTCCCCATTGCTTACCATGCCCCTTGCGCCTCTCCACGACTCTTATTAATTGGTAATAACAACTGTGTAATTGGCTGCGTTCCATGTTGGAACCGACATATACTTTATTTGTCTGCATGCAGCCAAGTCCTTATATATTCCCTTGCAGGAAGATATCAAGTGATACATTGTTGGCAATTGTATACAAGCACGAATGAAATGGAATATTGTGTTTGTTATGCAGGTTGAAACAGGCAACATAGATACAGAAGATAAGAAAAACCTCTGAGCCATATATCTCATTATATGTTACAGAAGTGTTTCATTAAATTTTCATACCCCTTAACTGGATCTCAGTGCTTTATATTTTCATTATTGTAATACATTTGTAACTCGTAGATTAGTTACGTTTCCCTAATATATCTCCAATCACTGTGGTACATATTTTCATAACAGGGCATGACATCACTGTCGTCTAGTAGCGATATAAATTGTGTAATTGTTTGGCACTGTGCAGTCTGGAATAGACAGGACATGCAGTGACATGCAGCTCACCTGACGCATATGAAATAGATGAAACACACACATGACTATTTCTCATTTAGACATCACACATCATCACCTTCGAACCTCTTCAGAAAAAATCAAAGTGCGACATTTATCTTCTGTAAATGGTCTGTAGTGTCAACTTTACAACACGGCCAATATGTTCAGTCCTCCTCTAAAATCGAATACAATCTCTCGCTACCTATTTACAAACTCTTTCATATGCAGAATCCCACAGAATAATTTAGTGGCCTGTTACCAAACTTTTCGAGTTTGAGAATTGCACCTTTTGTGACATCCTTTCAACTGATGGATGTTCCCATTATCAATTTTCGTTCTGTAGTTGAGACTTTTACTTCATATTCCACTGCCATTCGTATACTCACCAATTTAAACTTCAATCAATAATCACCACTTCCCAAAGTTCCTCTTCAACAGGTATCCCCATCAACGTATATCAGCAACACCTGTCGGCAGCTGAGGGTTTTCAATTAATTATCATTTATTCTAGAGAAGCTGCACGTTCATCAATGGTGTCTGTTCTTTCGAGAACTGTTACGCTCTTCATATATAGTTAAAGGCTACCAAGCAATTGACCTTCGTATGTGCGAATGTGCACAGGTTGCCCGAACTCTTACGGGAATCGTCACCTTAGTGGGCGCGAGTAATGAGTGAATGGGCAAATACCTATTAGGTACATTAAAAAAACCGCGTAGGATTAGCCGAGCGATCTCAGGAGCAGCATGCATGGAATATGCGGCTGGTCTCGACGGAGTTTCGAGTCCTCCCTCGGGCATGGGTGTGTGTGTCTGTCCTTAGGATAATTTAGGTTAAGTAGTGTGTAAACTTAGGGACTGATGACCTTAGCAGTTAAGTCCCATAAGATTTCACACACATTTGAACATTTGAACTAAACGCAACGAACTATATCGAACAAAATGAAAAAAAAAGGATGGATAGAGCGTCTGCCATATAAGCAGGAGATCCCGGGTTCGGGTCCTGGTCGGGGCACACATTGTCAACTGACTCCATCGAAGTGTATCAACAACACCTGTCGGCAGTTGAGGGTTTTCAATTAGTTATCAGATATTATTACATTAACTCATGAATTATGCCTGCTGCTTTTGATGTTTACAACAAAAGTAATCACTCCACCAATTCATTCGGTTTATTCCTGTGGACATAGTCGATATCTGCTGGTGGTTCTTTACAGACCTCCTCTTTAATGTCTAGTTCATTCTCGTACTGTTCATCCATCCACATTCCCAAGTCGATATGTACCTCATCATCTCTCAGTGATCATCCGAGATTTTTGCCTATCGTAAGCTGAGCGATATTAGTACACTTGTAGACTCTGCAGGAGATATAATTTAATCTGTAAGCAATGGAAGCCCTGAGAATTTCAGCATAATTTTGAAGAGCTCGTGCTGTGTTACTATTTTAAAAAATGGTTCAAATGGCTCTGATCACTATGGGACTCAACTTCTGAGGTCATTGGTCCCCTAAAACTTAGAACTAGTTAAACCTAACTAACCTAAGGACATCACACACATCCATGCCCGAGGCAGGATTCGAACCTGCGACCGTAGCGGTCTCGCGGTTCCAGACTGTAGCGCCTAGAACCGCACGGCCACTTTGGCCGGCGTTACTATTTTAAATGGGTTTAAATTTAAACTACATGTTTTATATTGTTCACATTCATGGGTATGTCTTATAGTGAATTATTAAATCATCTGCACGGGAATCTGGCAGTGAATCGCCTGTCTCTGGTATAACTTACCTCCGAACATCTTCCTCTTCTTCGTCTTCAATTACCTCACCATACTCTTCTTCTTCTTCTTCTCCAATTTCTTTACCTCCTTCTCTGCCGTCGGCTTTCACAAATATAAGCGGTGATCAAAATCTTTTCGTTGGAAGGCCGTGAAGTCCAAAATCGGTGCGCCAACCAGGCGCAATCGCCGTGAACATTGAAGCAATCATCCCACAAAGCATCAGTTTGAAGATAGCTGTTTGGCAAAACACCATGTGCTACTGTGTGAAGAAGTCCGCAACTGTCTGCTACAGCCGGCCGGGGTGGACGAGCAGTTCTAGGCGCTACAGTCTGGAACCGCGCGACCGCTACGGTCGCAGGTTCGAATCCTGCCTCGGGCATGGATGTGTGTGATGTCCTTAGGTTAGTTAGGTTTAAGTAGTTCTAAGTTCTAGGGGACTGATGACCTTAGAAGCTAAGTCCCATAGTGCTCAGACCCATTTGAACCATTTGTCTGCTACAAACTCTCATCCGAAAGGAATCGTCAGCACTTCGAAGACTTATTTAGGGGACCAAAGGCGTTATAATCGTATGGGGAGAGATCAGGATTATATGGCGGGTGCTCTACCATCTCCTACTCGTATGAAGATGGTATCTGTTCTTTTGGACGTATCCGAAAGAACAGATACCATTGGTGGTCTTGTAGCTCCCGAAAAATGAAAAAATCCAGACCATTAGAGGCTGACAGACGTTGATAAATATCCACGGGGACAGTTGAAAATGTGTGCCCCGACCGGGACCGGGACTAGAAACCCCGGGATCTCCTGCTTACATGGGAGACGCTCTATCCGACTGAACCATCGAGGACACAGAGGATAGTGCGACTGCAGGGACTGCTTTCTGGCACGCTCCCCGTAAGACCCACACTTCCAACTTACTGTCCACACACTACATTTGTAGTGCCCCTGCCCAGTATACTCACTACTCGCGGCAGTCAATCTACCGAGTCCCGTAAGAGTTTGGGCGTTGTAAGTGCATCCACACTGAAGAAGAGTTTTTAACAAAATGTACGTCACAGTCACCAGCAACCACACCTTTTGCGGCGGCGCGGTTCCTTCCTATCGTTTACCTGCGCCTACTTGTGAACTTGTTGCACCAGATCACCGGTAGGAAAGGCGAGCAGAAACCTACCGTACTGCAACTCGCACCATGCTACATAAAACGTGACTATTCTAAGAATCGGGCAAAAGTCTTAATTTTGAATGAAAGGCGAAAATACTGGCAAAACTACGGTATATTCTGAAGTCGAGAATTAGACGTTCACTGCCAAGCCCGAGCTAATCTTAGCACAATCATGCACAAATACTTTCATTCACGTTATAAAGTTTATGGTAACGTATTTCCCGAAATCTGAACAGCTACTCACCACGGATTGTTCTTAAATGAAAATGTTCGCCATACTATTACTAAATTCATCAGTGGTCTATTGTACTCAAGTTCTTAGTTACCGATCGGCTCAATATGCCACACGGATTTACTGTCTTTTCTCCTAGACAAAATTACTTAAGCAATCCGTACTTTCTTTAAAAAAAACACATTACAGCACTTTTGAGGAGTGTAACACAACTAAACCCGGCAAACTATAACTTCCTTCGGAGCTCATACTACACACGACCGTACCATTGAAAGGCTGGGCTCCGATCCCTTACACTGCTGTAAGTATTCTATGTCTCCAAGAGAAAAGACGCGCGAAGAATACTCCGTTCTGATTGGTCAGTTTTCTTTAAGGCCAATAGAAAAAAATTATCCTCCCGCGTTAGTCTGCGCTTTTCATAACTAACCAATCAACAAATAACACACTTTCGAACTGTACTTTCCCGAAAAAAATATTTAACATTCTGATATTTTGTTTATGCTTCTGTTATTAACTACTTTCATTTGCACTCGAATTAACTTTCCTTTTACTGTAAACTTACTCAACATATTATGATACAAAATTCCCCGTCGTCTGCATTCATACTGTCGTAAAAATTTCTCACGCTAGTTCGTACAGCGTTATCAGTAGAACAATAATCTATATATTTACTTTAGACCACATTCACGCATCATTCACACTACTAAAAGCATATACAAAACTGTACAAACATAAATAAACAAAAAAAAGCCTTCAGGAAATAAACAGAACAATTCACAAAAGCATTCTCATCACACCAATTCCCAGACTTCACACTTTTACGGCAAGTCAGGCGCTTTTCACTATGACTAAATATAACACTTTAGTAAGGATAAGTCTTTTAAATTACCGATGAACAAGAAAACAAGTTTATGCATCTGTATGTAAACAAAGTACAAACGCGAAGTTTTTAACAGTCGGTATTACGTAGGTTTTTAACAGGACCGGAACTGAAATTTTTTATTGTTTCTTTCAAGTCGCATTCGTCTTTCAAAATACTCCACACGCCACACGCTCAGGGCTAGACCCCCTTCCCCCCCCCCCCCCCCCCCCCCCCCGCCAATTACACACTTAAGTACTGGCGCCCTTGGCAGAAGGAAAATTATACACTCCTGGAAATTGAAATAAGAACACCGTGAATTCATTGTCCAGGAAGGGGAAACTTTATTGACACATTCCTGGGGTCAGATACATCACATGATCACACTGACAGAACCACAGGCACATAGACACAGGCAACAGAGCATGCACAATGTCGGCACTAGTACAGTGTATATCCACCTTTCGCAGCAATGCAGGTTGCTATTCTGCCCATGGAGACGATCGTAGAGATGCTGGATGTAGTCCTGTGGAACGGCTTGCCATGCCATTTCCACCTGGCGCCTCAGTTGGACCAGCGTTCGTGCTGGACGTGCAGACCGCGTGAGACGACGCTTCATCCAGTCCCAAACATGCTCAATGGCGGACAGATCCGGAGATCTTGCTGGCCAGGGTAGTTGACTTACACCTTCTAGAGCACGTTGGGTGGCACGGGATACATGCGGACGTGCGTTGTCCTGTTGGAACAGCAAGTTCCCTTGCCGGTCTAGGAATGGTAGAACGATGGGTTCGATGACGGTTTGGATGCACCGTGCACTATTCAGTGTCCCCTCGACGATCACCAGTGATGTACGGCCAGTGTAAGAGATCGCTCCCCACACCATGATGCCGGGTGTTGGCCCTGTGTGCCTCGGTCGTATGCAGACCTGATTGTGGCGCTCACCTGCACGGCGCCAAACACGCATACGACCATCATTGGCACCAAGGCAGAAGCGACTCTCATCGCTGAAGGACGACACGTCTCCATTCGTCCCTCCATTCACGCCTGTCGCGACACCACTGGAGGCGGGCTGCACGATGTTGGGGCGTGAGCGGAAGACGGCCTAACGGTGTGCGGGACCGTAGCCCAGCTTCATGGAGACGGTTGCGAATGGTCCTCGCCGATACCCCAGGAGCAACAGTGTCCCTAATTTGCTGGGAAGTGGCGGTGCGGTCCCCTACGGCACTGCGTAGGATCCTACGGTCTTGGCGTGCATCCGTGCGTCGCTGCGGTCCGGTCCCAGGTCGAGGGGCACGTGCACCTTCCGCCGACCACTGGCGACAACATCGATGTACTGTGGAGACCTCACGCCCCACGTGTTGAGCAATTCGGCGGTACGTCCACCCGGCCTCCCGCATGCCCACTATACGCCCTCGCTCAAAGTCCGTCAACTGCACATACGGTTCACGTCCACGCTGTCGCGGCATGCTACCAGTGTTAAAGACTGCGATGGAGCTCCGTAATGCCACGGCAAACTGGCTGACACTGACGGCGGCGGTGCACAAATGCTGCGCAGCTAGCGCCATTCGACGGCCAACACCGCGGTTCCTGGTGTGTCCGCTGTGCCGTGCGTGTGATCATTGCTTGTACAGCCCTCTCGCAGTGTCCGAAGTAAGTATGGTGGGTCTGACACACCGGTGTCAATGTGTGCTTTTTTCCATTTCCAGGAGTGTATATTATAGCAGTAGATATAGTGCAGTAAGCGGCCACGGACGAGATCGCTCGGTGTAGCTTTCCTTCTCACTGTCCGCTCAAGTCTTTCATAGTGCATCTGTACTTCTTCTCAGAAATTCGCAGAACACCAAGGGCTTCTTGAGTGCACACCCATTCCTAGAAGAGGTGATCAGTAAAGGGAAACTTTTCTCATACATCAGAGAAGAGTTGGTTTTTGGGGGGAGTGAGATGGCTGTCGTTACGTACACCAATCCCTAATTATTGACATGAACCCTGCATGACAAAAAATCAGTCTGTTCCTGTGAACTTGCTTTTCAGACGTTGTGCGGTACTCGCATAGTAGTGATTTCTGGCAGTCTCATTGTACATTGCACAACTCCCTGTTCTGAGCTGGATATGATTTCATCAAAATGGTTAATAGAAAATCATCAGCAGAGTATTGGCTCAGATGTGTTACTGGAAACAGTACGGAATGGTTTATGTTCAATTATACCACCAAAGTTATATGTATTCATGAAGAGTTTGGAGGAAATGAGGTGAGTTAATGATTTATTGACAGAATATGATGTGTGTAATGATGAGGACAAGGGCTGCCCCTCATTTCCTGCACTACAAATGAAATTTGTTAATAACTCATATGAGCCAGTGACTGCTAAATTAAATGTGGAAGTTGTTGCATTAGTAGTGACATGATTGTCACTTGAGAGACTTCCTATTTGGTACCACCGAGTGAAAAGCGCCTTGTTGTTGAACAGTCAATAAATGACTACACGTTTTAATGTTTTTAAACGATTATTTATTTTTGTTTAATTCTTCCCCTGTAATATGTTATGCAAATAAATATTTTATTCTTGATGCACCTTTCCAAAGACATCTTGTCCTTGTTCCTTACTTTGCAGATCTTATTGTAATCAGTATGTAAGTTGGAACCGCTGAGGAACTGCATCACCCAACACGCTAAATTTATACAAGGTGAATAATTACCACGAAAGAATTTTAAGATGCAGATTTAGTTGACCTCATTCAATATTCCAAACAGGATTTGGGCTGTGAATAATTATTTACAGCAACCAATGTGCAGTTCAAATACGCACGGGCTATTGCCCTAACGAATGAAACTGTTACTGGGGATATAGGTACACTTACAAAAATATGCAGAAGACGTAGTAGGATTCCAAATCATTTACAAAATGGCAGAAGTAAGGATTTTTACAACAGTCATTTCAGGTAGCTACTGCAGAAACATAATATTACTCACTATCCACCTTTTAATTTCAAAGCTTTAGTTGTAGAATCTAAAAGGTATGTTATTTAAATGTTTCACAGCAGAAGATACTTTCAAATGAAGTGATATGGCGCAATATATATAATAAGTCAGTAGAATCACAAAAATCACAGAACAATTACTATAAGATTTTTTGATGTGAAGGATTATAGTCTTTTGTCGAAAAATTGCTGAAAGACCAAGGTGATAAATCAACGAAAAGCTGATTTTAAAGCCAACAATTTTGTCATGATTAGCAAACATAAATCAGTTTTCGATAAAGGATTCACATCAAGCTTGTGTACAGAGATATTCAAAATTCGAGCAGTTCCGGAGACACACACAGAAAACCAAATATCAATCCACATATCTAACTAAAAAAATCATACGATGAAAAGAAAACTAAGTTTCCCATGAAATAACTGCATTTTGATTCTTGAATTACGTTGTAAGAGAGTACTTGCGTAAAGACATGGCTGTGTGCAGACAAGCAACGTATATGCCTGTTCTAGCCTGCAAGCAAGACTTATATCTGTCACCACTGGACGGGAATGACGTCATGCTTCTCTGCCCGTACTTGTTGTAGGAAGCTGTCTGACTGGCCGTTTCATTTTTATGTCAATAAATACCGAACTGTGATTGGGACATCTAAAAATGTGTGGGCGCTTAGAGAATCTCTGAATGAGTTCTCTCCAAGAAAGGTGCATGGCTTAATAATGCCATAACCTGCTCATTCTTATGAAGGAAGCTCTTTGATTGGCTGTTTGATTTTTATGGGAGTCAAATATGGAGCTGGTATTGGGAGAGCTAAATATATTACTAATATTAACTTTTTACGTAGTATATTTTTTTATATGATGCGTCGTTTTCGAGGTTATTTAGTTGTCTCAAGTTAGAACAAACACCATGTATATTATATTGAGACTCCCCTTGTAATACTCGCGTAAAAAAGACTTTTCATCAACTCCCCAGCCCTGCTCATAAGACTACAATGAAAGCGTACAGAATAAACAGCTACGTAGCGTAGCACAGCAGGATAACGGGCAGACAAGCAGGATTCCCATAGCCTGCTGGGATTGAGCATAGCTTAGCTTGGATGGGGGAAAAGCACCCACCTCACAGCCAATGGCAAAAACCCACCCAACTATCAAACACTGTAAAGCTTCAGATTTTATTAAACAACACCATAACATTGCTTCCCCTTCTACCGGAAACACCTGCAATGACTGTCACCCGACCTATTCCTGAACTCACTAATCGAATCAGTCCCATCAATTATCCTATTTACTCAACAGTTCCCTCCGCCCACCTCCCACTGTTGAACATATTAGAAAATTCATTTCGATTACGCTCCAAAACATCAAATGATTTGAATGACTACATACTGTCCAACAAATTTCCATTGCTCATCACTCCATATTCCAACGAAACATCCAAGCTACCTACTCTCACAATCAGGTCTCTTCATTTCCACCTGCCTTGACACCCTAGTCTAAACACTTTCTGGTCCTCACTCACATAGACCATTCACAATTCCTAATCATGATGCAACACCACTATAACATCCATTTCCACAATACTCATTCCCTCAACAAAAAAAAAGCCCTATTTATGCGTACCCTATTCTAATACATAATCCAAGCCTTCCTTTTAAACAAGACTTTCCTCCGACTCTATCGCACTATCCGAATCTCGTGACTCATATGCCATCAGCAAATACAGAGACACTACAAGAAATTACTAAATGCTATAAAACGTCATACCTAGCAACAGACATGCAAGAGACTCAGTGCTACACTCCCTACTAACTCCATCAAGTATCGGAAAGCATTCTATAGACGCTCTGGTAGTAACTCCAGCCCTCACATCCAACTCCTCCACAACAACCTTTCCTTTGCTGGCTACCTGAGCAAAGCTGAAGACTTTGCGTCCGATCTTTCCAACATAGTCACAATTCCTGACAACCCTCATTTTGGTTACTCCGTATTCTCTACAATTCATGAATACGAAAATAGTACAACCCTAACCCTGGGTCACAAGTTGAGTCATCCTAGCTTCTCCTAAACTTCTTGGACGCTTCGCTACAGAAATCCTGGATCCAGCTGGAAGCTACACCTCACTCACTCGCACGTACCCCATTCCAATATCAACCGCAAACGTTTCCGAGACTACTCTCTCACCGACTGGAATGTGTATCAGGAATCGACCGACAGCTACATCAGAAGCCAACCACAAACCTTTCAAAACCCTGGTGATATACCTTGTACAACTTCCTGCCTTCTGCAGGCCGTGTTAGACGCCATATCCGCCCACATCCCTAGCAAACTTGTTTATCCTAACCAGCCTATCCCCCCTCCACAGGCTCTACTGCTCCTCCGTGAGTCTCGTCGCTTATACCACTCGTTTCTGCAGACTCTCAACTGGGAGATACTCACACATCACAGTCAGTTACACGGACATATCACAAATTTACTGAACATCAAAAAATTCAGGAATTTTCATCAAGCATGCACAACGCTATATTCTACATTAACTCATGTAAGTATGAGAAAATTACCCACAAACTCACTGGTAACATCTCCATTCCTCATTCCCCACAGCTTCACAGTAACCAACCCCTGCCAGACACCCCAAGGAAAGCCAATCACTTTACACTCTTTCTCTCCTACATTTTCGTCATTCCCGACGGCCTTCACTTCGACTACTTCATATTCCCTACGGGCTATGAACGAACAGCCACCATTATCTCACCACTTGCTCCCAGTTTCCATCACCGGACATGGCTCTGAGCACTATGGGACTCAACTTCTGAGGTCATTAGTCCCCTAGAACTTAGAACTAGTTAAACCTAACTAACCTAAGGACATCACACACATCCATGCCCGAGGCAGGATTCAAACCTGCGACCGTAGCGGTCTCTCGTTTCCAGACTGCAGCGCCTAGAACCGCACGGCCACTATCACCGGACAACATACTACAGGCAGAGCTGAACACACCCATCACATCACAAAAATAGCAATGCAAACACACCCATCACGTCACAAAAATAGCAATGGAACGCTGATCCCAGTCACTAACACATTAGCTAAGGACACCTAAATGTATGTCCCTAAATCTTGCTAGGAACACTTGCAGTCCTTTACAACACGATCCTCTTCACAGGCTACGATCCAGAGCTGTGGAAAATCTCCACAATTCTACTGTTCCTCAATTCAAATAAACCACCTAACAATACGTCGTCCTATCGCCCCATCAGCTTCACCTCGGTGTTTAGAAAAGTCTTGGAATTCATCCTCTCACAAAGAATACATAAACATCTGAACCAAAATTTCTCTCTTCCCGTGTACCAGTGCGGCTACCATCCCAACTTGACCTTTGATGACCAGTTCATATACCTCATACTTCTCCTACCCCATCGACTGAACAACAGAAAATCCCTTGCTATCGTGTCCCTTGACCTCTATAAAGCTCACGACCGTGTCCTCTTCAGTCTCCAGACATATGGTTCAAATGGCTCTGAGCACTATGGGACTAAACATCTTAGGTCATCAGTCCCCTAGAACTTAGAACTACTGAAACGTAACTAACCTAATGACATCACACACATCCATGCCCGATGCAGGATTCGAACCTGCGACCGTAGCAGTCGCGCGGTTCCGGACTGAAGCGCTTAGAACCGCTCGGCCACCGCGGCCAGCCTAGACATATGCACTTCTGGTCAACTACGCCCACTCAATTGGTTTCTTTCTATTTAACAGTGTATGTTTTGCCATTGTTAACAGTATCGATATCTTCTTTTTGCTCCAAGGCTCTGTCTTCTCTCTTTTCCTCTTCATTCCCTACACTGTTGATATGCCAAAACCATGCCCTACTTCATTATGTTGATGAACTGCTTTCCTAGCCTTCTACTCAATACTCCAGAAGTCCTAACGTCCCCACCAATTCCATCTTAACGCGTTTTCCTCCTGGTGTAACCAGACGCTCCTAAAAAGTAACCACTACAAAAGTGAAGCAATAATTATAGTGCAAACCACCCATAGTTTCCGTATCCGTAATTTTTACATAACTATTTGGAGCCGTCCTATGTAGTTAACTAACACACTAAAATTTCTAATTCTCGACCGGCAAATAACATGGAAGTCTTACCTACTAGCCATACAAAAGAAAGCTCACAATGTACTAAATTCCTGAAATACTAAGTGCACGAACACGAGGTCTGCAACTCGTTACTGTACTCCACACTTACGAAACGTTGGTCCATATCATCCTCTCCTGCGCCAATGTTGCCTGGGTATCCATTGCAAGCAAGTTCTATCATTCCCACCAAGTCCTTGAACGCCATTCACTTCGTCCACACACTGGACTCGCATTCGGGAGTACGAGAGTTCAAACCCGCGTCCGGCCATCCTGATTTAGGTTTTCTGTGATTTCCCTAAATCACTTCAGGATAGTGCCGGGATGGTTCCTTTGAAAGGATGCGGTGGCCCGGTGTAATGTTAAGCTCTCTTTATACAGCTTAAGCGTTTTCGTGGACTTACTTGTTGAAGAATGCTGGTTCTGCTTTCTTGCAGTGCCGATGTCTTCTGCCTGCACCTGCCGCTTCTCCGAAGATTTCACTGCTAGGAAGGGAAAATTTTCGCTCTCTCGCTCTCTAGCTCTCTCTCTCTCTCTCTCTCTCTCTCTCTCTCTCTCTCTCTCTCTTCTTATTTAAAAAATACGCTACTCTTGGAATATCATTCAATGCACAAGAACATATTTATTCCCACTTTGTACAAAAAAACAACTAAACTTTATGACGTCAGTCCACACATTACCGGGAACCCACAATCAGTTAATTACACATTTTTGAACACAATTAATAAATAAGCTTTTATCGTGGTTGACTATCCACGTCCAGTCCACATACTCTCAACGGCAGTTCCACGTCTAATAAACAGTCACTATTTCGAGTCTCCCCATTTGTTTTTCAACAATACAGAGCTACATTACTCTTTGCAGCCGGCCACGGAGCTTCCGGGCCGTATTTGATTATTCTTGGCAGGTCTCGCTGAATACTTGCCAACGCCGACGAATTATCTCCCTTCCAGTTTCGCCTACACAAACAATAAATGAGTGCAGTATCCGATGCTCATCCTTACGCCCTGCTTTAAAATAACGCGTATTCGAAACGGCTGGAACACAAGTGTCTCCAGACTTTCGTAAAATTCTGGGGCCACTACAAGGGCACGGCCGACTTCCTTCCCCACCCTTCCCCTACCCGATGGAACCAGTGACCACGCTGTTTGGTCCCCTCCCCCAAATCAACCAACCATCCATCACTTCGTCCTGCTTTCTGCATTCGTTTGCCCACCCCCACGTGGATCCTCTATCGTCACATCAAGTCCCCACCCTCTTCACCCACACTGTCATTACCAATACATCCCACCATTCCTACATCTACGCACATACCATATCCCAACCCTTAGCAACTTCAAACCAACTTCCCCCGCAGACAAAGAAATCTGCTTCGTTAAATACCCGTCATATCAGATACAATTTACCTCCTCCTATCCCAAACGACATCAGGTCTCTCGCTTCCCTCTTTCCTCTCAGTGTTTCGCTATCCCTTGTGCTCCTCATACTAGGTATCGTCTGCACACCTCACTACTACTCCCTTTTCATGTTCCCACTACCCACCCCAAAACCTACCATCATTTCCACAGATATCATCCAGCGGTCTCTATATAGTGCACTGAAAGAAGGAAGAGAAGGAGGAGATTAGTGTTTAACGTCCCGTCGACAACGGGGTCATTAGAAACGGAGAACAAGCTCGGATTAGCGATGGATGGAGAAGGAAAGCGGCGTGCCCTTTCGAAGTAACCATCCTGGCATCTGCCTTCAGCTATTATGGGAAGTCACTAAAAACCAAAATCAGGATAGCCAGACGCGGGCTCGAACCGTCGTCCTCCCGAATGTGACTCCAGTGTGCTAACCACTGCGCTACCCCGCTAGGTTAGTGCTTCGAGAAAGAGGCCATACTTTCTATTTCTATTTGAAATTATAACCAGAAATTCTGAGAATTTTAAAACAAGATTGATCACTCATGTTTGGCAAGATTTCTTCCAACTGAAAAATATTGTACTCGTATATGACAAAATCATAACTTTCATGACCAGTTATAATTTCCTTTTACGGACTGGACTACTAAGCATTTCACCCTTAAAATTAGAGTAAGATGGAAAAATAAACTTGATATCATCACCAGTTTTATTGTATATTTTATTATCAAGTACTACAAAAGACCTATGGCGTCTTTCCCATGTATCGAAGTGATAGGCAAGTTGAATACACAATGTGGTCAAAAGTATCCGGACACTCTCCAAAAACACACTTTTTCATATTAGGTGCATTGTGCTGCCAGCTACTGCCAGGTACTCCATATCAGCGACCTCAGTAGTCATTAGACATCGTGAGAGAGCAGAATGGGGCCCTCCGCGGAACTCACGGACTTCGAACGTGCACAGGTGGTTGGGTGTCTCTTGTGTCATACGTCTGTACGCGAGATTTCCACACTCCTAAACATCCCTCGGTCCACTGTTTCCGATGTGATACTGAAGTGGAAACGTGAAGGGACACGTACAGCACAAAAGCTTACAGGCCGACCTCGTCTGTTGACTGACAGACACAGCCGACAGTTGAAGACGGTCGTAATGTGTAATAGGCAGACATCTATCCAGACCGTCACACAGGAATTCCAGACTGCATCAGGATCCACTACAAGTATTATGACAGTTAGGCGTGGGGTGAGAAAACTTTGATTTCATTGTCGAGCAGCTGCTCATAAGCCACACATCACGCCGGTAAATGCCAAACGACGCTTAGCTTGGTGTAAGGAGAGTAAACATTGGACGACTGAATAGTGGAAAAACGTTGTGAGGAGTGGCGATCCGATGGCAGGGTGTGGGTATGGCGAATGCCCGGTGATCGTCATCTGCCAGCGTGTGTAGTGCCAACAGTAAAATTCGGAGGCGGTGGTGTTATGGTGTGGTGGTGTTTTTATAGAGGGCCCTTGCACCCATTGTTGTTTTGCGTGGCACTATTACAGCATACGCCTATATTGATGTTTTAAGCACCTTTTTGCTTCCCACTGTTAAAGAGCAATTGGGGGATGGCGATTGCATCTTTCAGCACGATCGAGCACCTGTTCATAATGCACGGCCTGTGGCCGAGTGGTTAAATGACAATAACATATCTGTAATGGACTGGCCTGCACAGAGTCCTGATCTGAATCCTACAGAAAACCTTTGAGATGTTTTGGATCGCCGGCTTCGTGCCAGGCTTCAACGACCGAAATCGATACCTCTCCTCAGTGCAGCTCTCCGTGAAGAATGGGCTGCCATTCTCCAAGAAACTTTCCATCACCTGACTGAACATATGCCTGCGAGAGTGGAAGTTGTCATCCAGGCTAAAGACAGGCCAACACCATATTGAAACCCAGCATTATAGCTGGAGGACACTACGAACTTGTAAGTCAGTTTCATCCAGGAGTCCGGATACTTTTGATCACATAGTGAATATGTGTCAATATGACAGCAACATGGAAGTAACTCGAGGCACACACATTTCGAAAGTAACCCAATCCCTTATCGCAACTTTCATTGAAATCCGACGTGAACTCGTATCTGAAGGGTCAGAAATTTAAGTTTACAAAAGTGCATCGCAATTTTTTTTGTAGCACTCTGATTTAAGTTTAACTATAATAAACAGTAGCTCACATGCCTGTATGCTTATTGCCACATTCATTGATAGGATTGTACTAACTGAAGGATTTTTCTCTGTCGTAGATAAAGTTAACAGAATCTGCGGCCTCGCACTGCAAACTTTACGGTGCGTCTTGCTGCTTACATGGATACTCTGCACGACAGGAGGGATTATTAATGATCATGATGTCACCATGAGCTCATGTCGTTAGTAATCTTGATGTCATAACTATAGTTACTAAAGTTAATAAATCAGTCAGCAAGTCTAGGAGAGTATTTCTGCTAGAAAGAGCAGATAAGCAGTTGTTAGCATCTCACTTAGGCATTGAATGACATTTAGTTACAGTATAATGGACGCAGAAGAATTAGGGGCAAAGTTTAAAAGGGTTGCGAATCGTGCTCCTGAGAAGTAAATGCCGGATAAGTTGATTGAGAAGGGAAAACACCCACCATGGAAAATGCTGACGAAAAAAAATGCCTTTGCACTCTCGGTTCAAAAGAGAACGAGCAAATGAAGACAGGCAAAAGTTTGTAGAGATTCGTGCGTCTGTTAAAAAGCAAAGCATACAGCTACCACCGTCATACCTTTGCAAAAGATGTTGCAAGCTTGCCGAGAAAATTCTGGTCCTGTGTAAAATCGCTAAGCGGGTTAAAGGTTTCTGTCCAGTCTCTTGTTGACCAGTCTGATGTGGTACAAGCATGTAGTAAAAGGAAAGCTGAAGTTATAAACTTGACTTTTAAGAAATCGTTCATGCAGAAGAATCGAACAAACATATAGCCCTTTGACCACCGCACAGACTGCCATATGGAGAACATGGTAGTATAGATCCCTTTTGTAGAGAAACAACTAAAATAGTTGAAAACAAATAATTGATAGGTCAGGATGGAATAAAACTCGGTTTTACAAAGAGTATTCTACAGCACTGTCCTCTTACTTAGCTCATATTTATAGTGGATCTCTCGCTCGGTGTAAAATCCCAAGCGACTGGAAAGATGCGCAGATGACTCCTGTACACAAAAAGAGTATAAGTATGGACCGGCAAAATTACAGACTAATATCCTTAACATAGGTTTGCTGCAGAATTCTTGAACATATCTTCAGTTCTAATATAATAAACTTCTTTGAGACGAGAAAGCTTCTGTCCATGAATCAGCACGGTACGGTTTTATGAAGCATCGCTCCTGCGAAACTCAGTGTGCCCTTTCCTCACATGGTATGCTGAAGAATACGGATGAGGAGCAACAAGCAGATTAGATATTCCTAGATTTCCTAAAAGAATTTCACATGGAGTCCCACTGTAGAATGTTAAAGACGGTACGAGCACATGGAATAGGTTTGCAGGTAAGTGAGTCGCTCGAAGACATTTTATGTAACAAGACCCAGTACATTGTCATCGATGGCGAGTGTTCATCAGATACAAGGGTACCGTCAGCAGTGCCCCAGGGAAGTGTGATACGGCCGCTGTTACTTTCCATATACATAAATGTTCTGAGTGACAGGCGAGCAGCAATCTGGTGCTGTTTGCTGATTATGCTGTGGTGTACGGGAATGTGTCGTCATTTAGTGTCTGTAGGAGGATACAACATGACTTGGAAAAAATTTCTGATGTGACGAATGGCAGCTGGGTCTAAACATAGAAACTTTTAATTTAATGCAGATGAGCAGGAAAAACAAACCCGTAATTTTAGAATACTGCATTAGTAGTGTACTGCTTGACACAGTCAGGTCGATTAAATATGTAGGCGTAACGTTGCAAAGCGATATGAAATGGAACGAACATGTAAGGATTGTAGTAGTTAAGACAAATGGTCGACTTCGGTTTATTTGGAGAAGTTTAGGAAAGTGTGGTTCACTTGTATAGGAGACCACATGTAGGACATTATTGCGACCCGAATACTATTCGACAGTTTGGTTTCCGCATAAGGTCAGACTAAAGGAGTATCTCATACAAATCGAAGGAGCGATCTATATTTAACTTGTAAAAAATTTTTATAGCCAAGGTCGCATTAGCTAATATTTATTATTGACGATCGATTTCGACAACAGAAACTGTTGTCTCCTGATCTGAAAAAAATGTTGGAACACGAACACGATTTGCCACTAAAATTTTTTTGAAGATAAGAAGCTGACAATTTCATCTGTTGAAACTGATCGACAATAATAAATATTAAGAAATGCGAGCTTGTCTATAAAAAATGTTTGAAGGCGTCGGAGCAATTCAGGAGCAGGGTGCTAGATTTGTTACCGGTAGGTGATGCTTCGGGAACTCAAATAGGCATCCCTGGAGTGAAGGCGGAGTTCTTTTCGAGGAACAATACTGAGAAAAATTAGAGAGCCGGCGTTTGAAATTGATTGCAGAACGGTTCTTCTTCCGCCAACGTTAATTTCGCGTAAAGACCACGAAGATAAGAGAAATTAGTGATCGTGAGGAGGCATATAGACACTCGTTTTTCCCTCCCTCTGCTTGCGAGTGGAACAGTAAAGGAAATGACTATTAGTGGTACAAGGTACCCTTCTCCACGCAAGGTACTGTGCCTTGCGGGATATGTATGTATATGTAGATGTTTTAAATAGCAAAGTCAGACGTCTTTTTCACTTTACAGTCAGAACAAGACTAACTGAAACGTAAAATGCCACTTTCCTTGGGAACGTCAAACAACTAGATGTTCATGCGTAAAACTAAGAATAAGACTGAAGATATTCCAGGTATTTAAGAACGTTTTCTTTACAATGAAGACGTTAACATTGCAGTGGGGTAACGTTGCACTCCAGGTGCTGAAGTTAGTAATAGGACAATGCGTGGAGAGTCGCTGGTACCAACTTTCAAGGCCGTGCTGTTGTCCAAGAGCCACTGATCATAAGACCGACTAATCGCAGGAGGCTGTTGAGCGATATAATGCTGGCGGCTGAGGGAGGAGGAAGGTCTGTGAATGGTGAGGGGTGAGCAGCACCATGTCTGCAACTTGGAGCGTTAAGTTGCAGGCAGCCGCTTTAACGCCAGTGCTTGCGGACTCGCAATCTCCTAGGAGCTGTGTACCTCGCTGTCCCCTGAATATTTGAAGCCACCTGTTCAGCCTCAGCCCTGTTCAACCCCGTGTCTCCAACCTGAGCTGCCGGTACACGAACGCAGTATCAGAACTGAAACACAAATAGTTGATTATGCAGACAATGACAATCGGGAAATAACGTCAGACGTGGTGAATAAAGTTGTCTGAGATATGATCTACACTTACATCTTGTAAGGGTACCATTATCGACACCCTTATTAAAGATCGATATGAGCACCCTCATTTGCGGCGGCTGCGATATCGCTAATATGCAACGAGGTTCCGGGCGTTAGAGTTTCGCGTTAACGGTTGTGGAGTCCTAGGTAGACTGTGCGCACTTTCGAGACGTTACAGTCAGTTTATCAATGGCTAGAGGTCAACGTGACTGTCAGAATTGCGGAAAACTAATGTTTAGACGAAAAATGTTGGACTGCGACGAGGAGAAATATCGAAATCGTGAGAGTAATTAAAAATTCATACGAAATAATTTTGTGAAGCTATTTATGAAAAATCTTGAATTGCGAGCAGTTTGAAAATCGCACATCTTGAAGATCGCGGAGCACATGGCAAACTAATTTCTTTACAGGCGATCGTGCATAAAAGTTGGATATCGAAAGAAGTCTTAAATAAATTCGTATGAAGTAAGAAAATAACTGAAAATATTATTAAAGGATCATAGATGACAGATACTGACTTAAGCGGCTAAGGAGGATGAGTGACTTTGGACTTTAGAGACGAGTCAGGGTCCAAAATCTTGATCTACGTCAAACAAAAATCAGTATAAATTAAGTGACATATTTTATTACTCCAGAACAGTTGTTAAACATACGAGGGGACTGCAAAATGTGACTTACAGGTTATCATGGTAGGTCAAGCAACATTTGTTGAATCCTGCACTATTCTTCAAACTGACACAAACATGACCCTATTTTTCAACATAGTCACCAAGTCTCTGTAAACGACGTTCGGAAAATCGTTGAATTCCTCGACGATAGAAATCTGATCCTTGGTCACAGAGTCATTCGACAACCGCTGGGTGAACGTCCTCATCACTGGAAAATCTCTTTCCCACAGATGTTCTTCCCGACTGCCGAAAAGACAGAAATCACGTTTTGCAAGATCTGGAATTCCCGATCAGCATCACCCCGCCTTGCGGACTTGGTCAAATTTTTGGCCTCATTTCAGTATCGCTTGACGTGACATTCTATTTAATCTATACACTCCCACAATCTTTCTGCAATTTACAAGTTCTATCCACAGGAATTAATGTCCCACATACTTTAACTTTGGAGTGCGTTTCCAGTTGAGTTGTGTAATCTTACCTTCCCACACATCACTATTAAAATTCTCTGTCTTTGCACAAATTTTGAAAGCTACGAGAGGCGTAAGATAAACAAATCTTCATTATCTCGTTGTTGTTGTCGATGGCTCAAAGCCTTGTCTAGGGGTACATTCTTGCAGCTGAAATTTCGATTTTCTATGTTCTTGATGACTATATAACTGATGAAGATTTGCCTGTATTATTCTTGAATTTTATTCTTTGTCACATCTTTCAACATCACACCGTTTTCACATTTCCCACATTCAAACAAACCAATAATTGCGTGGTTGGTGACAAACTTAGAAAACGTCTGCTTCCATCAGAGGCGTGCCCACCACTACTTACAAACTGCGGCACTCACAATTTCCAATGAGTTTAAAAAACAAAGCTGTTTACAAACATTTTTTACCAAAGAACAATCTCCGGTAAAATATATCATTATTTTGTAAATCAGTTAAGAAATAAATTTCATAATAAGCGTTAGAGTGTGCAATTAATAATATGAATCTTAAGTATACCAGAAATTTCGTAATTTCAAATATTTTTAAAAGAAGAGTAATTTTAACTGTTAATACATATCGATTGTAACACATTAATTTCTTTTTTATACATTTTAGCCTGAAATATAGTACATGGTATACAAAGTCATATGAATTCTCTTAATGAAATAGCTGAGATAATTTTAACCTATGCAAGAATCGATAGTATACATGATATCGGTTATATCTATAAAAAAAAGGTAATGTTAGAGGAGGGTGTTTCATTATAGGTGTCATTTCATTCCCACACTGTGATGCACTTGTTTTCCGTATTGCAGCAGAACTGTCTCTACAGGAAACCTGGAACACGTACTGTCTTCTGACAGTGTGCTACTCTTGTTGCGCAATGGTTTTAGCATGGGACAAAACATTTAATTTACCTTTTGAAGCCCCCACATAGTTATTTATAAGTATAGGATGCAGTGCAGAGATTGGTTTAAGTACACGGTTCAGTTCACTTGTCTGATTGCCCCAACTTAAGTGAACCTCATTCTCCTGAATCGTATCGGGGAGTTTGCAATCTATGGCTCTGAGCACTATGGGACTCAACTGCTGAGGTCATTAGTCCCCTAGAACTTAGAACAAGTTAAACCTAACTAACCTAAGGACATCACAAACATCCATGCCCGAGGCAGGATTCGACCCTGCGGCCGTAGCGGTCTTGCGGTTCCAGACTGCAGCGCCTTTAACCGCACGGCCACTTCGGCCGGCGTTTGCAATCTATATCGTCGTCAACAAGCACTGTAGTATGTGGCGGAACATTCGCTACGTACCGGTCACATTCACCGTCTCTCCCCACTTATTCTTTTCACAGATGGTACGTGGGAAGGGTGGTTGTCGGTGCTTCTCTGTATGGGTAGGAATTTCTCTAAATTCATCGTCGTAATTGTTACGCGTGATGTATTTTGAAAAAAGACGTACACGCAGTTAAAAAAATTCATCACATTTCATAACACTGTATCTTCTATCCGATTGTAGATAGAAACTTAGATCAGAGTGTGCCTTACACATACAGTAGCACTACGAAGTTCTTCTTCTGAAAACAATCCGATTTTATGATGGTGTATGTTTTACACGCATGCTCACACAGTCTTAGGGTACTTCTCATAATTGGGGATGGGATCAATGGCTTTAATTCACCTTTCATAAATGTTCAAGGTACCCTTCATAAGACGCACGACAAACATTCATAGTATAGTCAAGCTCGTCTCATATTTTTGTGAGCATGCTGGAGTTCCTGTATTCACTGCTGTTGCTATGTGGCTCGTAGTTCAGGGGGAGGAGAAGTACATAGACAAAGTTTTTCACAAATTGTACAAAAAATTCATATAGCCTGAGATCCGGTAACCTTGAAGATCAGTGATTAAATGCGACATCCATACACCCCCTACGGTCGATCTACTTTTGAGGCAGTCCACCATTAAGAAATGCTATTAAAGTGCGGTAGTGCTCCGACATGTTGAAAAATGAAATTTTAGGGACATTCTCGCACTTGTGGAAAAGGCCACGTCTCCGAAATATCCCGGCATGTGATTACGGTGACCATCTTTCCCACAAAAATTAACGCGTCATAAATCTTTTCACGGGAGACGGTGCGAAGCACATGAAGCTTTCGAGAGTGTCTCTCGTGCTCGGCTGTGAACTATGGCTGCTGTGTTCCTTATATTCATATGTTTTGCTATAGAAGGTGCAGCACTACACACTCGTCTAACAACACGCTGAACAGTTCTATGTAGATTGCAGCTGGTGAAATGGAGAACTCAAAACGCCGTTTCTTCATGTCTTTCACTATCTGGACTCGACGCACATCCATACCTATTACCAGAACTAAAAATTATCCTATAATAGCACAAAAAAGGTGATGTGTCCTGGACCGAGTTAGGGATGTATAAAAAGGGAACTTATCTGGCAGCTTCAAAGACATCTTGACGTATTCGAACATTTTTACTCCTTAGTATTGGCACCCGTATCATGTAATATAATGCATTGTGTCAAGTAAAGTAACATGATACATGATGTCATGTCGTATAATATGACACATGCCGTCATGTCATCCAACATGACATTTGTCATATCATGCAATATGACACAACGTCTCATTAAAGTTTACGATGCTTGCATCCCCACTCTGGGAGACTTCCTATCATAGATGCACGCCCACTCTCGGATACTTCCTATTGTAGATGCATCCCACTCTATAGAAGCACTTACATTTGTTTCTATCTTTTCTTACACCCCTCACCATTAATGTAACAGGGGGTGGATGTGGTGGAGTAATGATCCTCTTGGGGGAAAAAATTAACCCACCTAGAAATCGAAAAATTGCTTTAGAGTCCTCCAGAAACAAATCCACCCTAAGAAATGATATCCACTCAGAGAAACTTGTTAGTTATTATAAGTATGCTTTGCAGGCATATGATGAAACATATTATTTACTATAGCTGGCGAAATTCTGGAATTTGCGCACAGGATCAGGGGCTTTAGCCTATAAATTGCAAGATGCAGGTGTGCCAACACCTTGCAGCAAAGAGAGCTCACTAGCTTGGGAATGTGGTGTAAACTCTTAAGAACGCTTGAATATGTCAAGATGTTTTGATTTAAAGATCTTTGAAGCTGCCAGGTAAGTCGAAAAGCTAGTTACCATTTTTTACATCCCGAAGATCTTTGAAGCTGCCAGAAGTCGAAAAGCTAGTTACCATCTTTTACATCCCGAAACCTACCCAGGATATTATCGTCTTTTTTATGCTATAATGGCAGCATTTTTCATTCTGGTTCCCGACTTTTACTCTACCACAATTTTCACATAGCTTGGCACCAGTTTAGATTTTATACATGAAATGTATTCACAGTTCCGAATATAGACAACCTTCAGACTATAATGGAATGACGGCAGAAAAAAATTGTGCCGGACCAGGACTTCAACCCGGATTTCCTTCTTATCGCGATTGGTCGGCTTACCACTTGGCTATCCGCACATACTCACTGCGAGACGAAAACGTCCATATGTCGTCAACCATTTGTCTTCAACTTGCACTCGTACATCCATTCTGTATATTCCCATGCAGGGGAGACATTCTACTATAACGTCGCTTGCCCGAATTCAGCGGATAAATACTATATTACAGTGCCTGTCTGATTCAGAATTACAATGCAATATTTCCTCGGACATGCATGCATGTTTCCAGAATGAGATTGGTAGCATGCCATATATCGTGAATGTATCGTAGCATTGTAATAATATCCCCAAATGCCGTTCTAAAATTTAATCTCTTTAAAGCGCATGTTGGGAGCCACAACAGACGGAGAAGAAATTCAGTGGGGATATCAATACAGCTTGGAAGGTTCAAAACGGCTCTGAGCACTATGGGACTTAGCATCTGAGGTCATCAGTCTCCTAGAACTTAGAACTACTTAAACCTAAGGACATCACACACATCCATGCCTGAGGCAGGATTCGAAACTGCGACCGTAGCGGCTTGGAAGATACGAGGTAAGCAAGCGTCCTCCCCATTAGCCAGGAAAGAATCAGTCGTAATTTGATAGAATTGACCTATGCGGTTCATTCAACGTACTACTCCACATGCAACCTTCCACAAATTAAAACTTGTGCGGGTAGCGTGTCCGATGGTGTAATGCTTCACGGAAGGAATTGTCCCCTTTCAAGAGGAGAAATGCTACAGTGTCCTAAATCTTTAGGGAGTAGTTATACAACTAGTAGAGAAAAACAGGGCGTTCCAGAACTATGGTACCACACTATAAAAGAAAGAAGTCGTCTTGGATTCAACTCGTAATTTTCAGATACGAAGGGGATCACATGGCGCATCAGACGCTTGGAGAATTGTACCAGAAAAAACAATGGTGTCTTTCATTTGAGCATAGCTTTATTCATTCCAGAGTGATATCACATTTCTCCAGAACAAAGCAAATGCCTGTGGTAACACATAAAGGCTACAGGTTGTGATCAACGCGTTGGCCAGTAGGTTGTAAAGTTTTTGTTATTTGATTCACCCGTTCCTCATAGACTTTAACCAACATCTGTACCGCAATGCGAGCTAAGTGTCAACAGTACTCTCCGTGTCGTGTGCAAGGTTTCTTTTCTTCACTGCATCCAAGACTGCATCCACATCTCTCCGTCAATAGAAATCTAATGGCATTAAATCCGGGGAACGTGGCTGTCACTCCAACGGACCGCTACGTCCTGTCCATCTCCAGGAAGACTGGATAGCAAGGGATGCTCCGAAAGCTAGCCTGCAATGAGGTGGAGCACCATCAGGTTTAAAGAAACTTGAAAATGTTCTGTCTTCATACACCAGCGACGGCTGCGCATCTTTGTCCGTCAACTGCAGATAATGGGCAGCAGTTAGCGTACCATGAATGAAGAGCCAGGTTCACAGAATCCCTCGAGGGTTGAGGTGAGTAACGGGTGGTGAGTCTATCCTCTGCGATAACACGGATGCTACTCTCTCCTGATATCAGCAGGGCCTCAGTACGTTCGGACTGTGTTAACGTCGTCATCTATCATGTTATCTGTACGGACATTGGAGTAATCGTAGCTCGAGAAAGAATAAAGCTATGCTCAAATGAAAAGCACGGTTGTTTTTCTCGTGTAATTATCTAACTGTTGGATACGTCCATTTCATACTTACAAACTGCATCCAAGATGGCAGCTTCCAAAATGGCCGCCATGTTGACAAGAACCTAACAGGTCCCCCCTCTCCTACCTCATTCTATTGTCCTTTGAATTTCTATTAATCTACAAGTTATTGTATTAGAAGGATAGTACCATAACTATGGGTCTCGTACTTGAAATGGTACGTCACATCGATAACAGAACTATAGCGCCTGGAGACAAAGCGGTAGCAGCATCGAAATCGATATCAGATAAAGAAAGCACATATAACACAGCTGAGGGGAGACTAAGTACCGTGAGAATAATCTTTATTCTCCATAATGAAAGTTAACAGCCGTCATTCCCAATTTCCTGTACTGTGGAAGCAACAAGGCAATGTGTAGAAGGCTCATTTTCGCACAAAACATTTTACGCTGAGAGCTGAAGGCGGACAGGAAGCGACAGCCGGGCCACAATCAGAAGAGCGCCAAATATCGTATCGCCCCGTGCGGACCCATCCTAATGGAAATTAACGAGCTAACTTGGCCGCAGAAGCGCACTCCAGTGTTTCGGTTTAATTACGGCTGCGCGCAAACACCACCTGGTCGCAACCTCGCTCTGGGTCCGTTTCAATGGACTCATTAGAAAAAACAGTCGCACACGCGTTCAGTTCACTTTTAGCGGTAAACCCTGAAATTTAACACACACGTTGCTTACTTTGAACGTAATTAAAATTATGAGTAGCGGGAAATAGAATTTAATGTGGGGAGAGCATATCCTGTTTTCGTCAATGGGCTAAAAAATGATACTGACCTATTTAGTGCTCAACCGTAACTACACTCGTCCGCAAAACGCCATTATCATTCAAAAATGACCCGTGCGTTTCCTAAATGGTTATTATTTACAGAGTTGTTCGTATATGAGTACAATCGTGGAGGACCTAGTTTCTCTGTTCAGAACAATTCAGGAAACATCAAAATGAAGTTCTACATCTACATCTACATGATTACTCTGCAATTCACATTTAAGTGCTTGGCAGAGGGTTCATCGAACCACCACCATACTATCTCCCTACCATTCCACTCCCGAACAGCGCGCGCGGAAAACGAACACCTAAACCTTTCTGTTCGAGCTCTGATTTCTCTTATTTTATTTTGATGATCATTCCTACCTACGTAGGTTGGTCTCAACAAAATATTTTCGCATTCGGAAGAGAAAGTTGGTGACTGAAATTTCGTAAATGGATCTCGCCGCGACGAAAAACGTCTTTGCTTTAATGACTTCCATCCCAACTCGCGTATCATATCTGCCACACTCTCTCCCATATTACGCGATAATACAAAACGAGCTGCCCTTTTTTTTTTGCACCCTTTCGATGACCTCGATCAATCCCACCTGGTAGGGATCCCGCACCGCGCAGCAATATTCTAACAGTGGACGAACGAGTGTAGTGTAAGCTGTCTCTTTAGTGGACTTGTTGCATCTTCTAAGTGTCCTGCCAATGAAACGCAACCTTTGGCTCGCCTTCCTCACAATATTATCTATGTGGTCTTTCCAACTGAAGTTGTTCGTAATTTTAACACCCAGGTACTTAGTTGAATTGACAGCCTTGAGAATTGTACTATTTATCGAGTAATCGAATTCCAACGGATTTCGTTTGGAACTCATGTGGATCACCTCACACGTATCGTTATTTAGCGTCAACTGTGTCATGCCACACCATACAGCAATCTTTTCTAAATCGCTTTGCAACTGATACTGGTCTTCGGATGACCTTACTAGGCGGTAAATTACAGCATGATCTGCGAACAACCTAAGAGAACTGCTCAGATTGTCGCCCAGGTCATTTATATAGATCAGGAACAGCAGAGGTCCCAGGACGCTTCCCTGGGGAACACCTGATATCACTTCAGTTTTACTCGATAATTTGCCGTCTATTACTGCGAACTGCGACCTTCCTGACAGGAAATCACGAATCCAGTCGCACAACTGAGACGATACCCCATAGGCCCGCAGCTTGATTAGAAGTCGCTTGTCAGGAACGGTGTCAAAAGCTTTCCGGAAATCTAGAAATACGGAATCAAGTTGAGATCCCCTGTCGACAGCGGCCATTACTTCGTGCGAATAATGAGCTAGCTGTGTTGCACAAGAACGTTGTTTTCTGAAATCATGCTGATTACGTATCAATAGATCGTTCCCTTCGAGGTGATTCATAATGTTTGAATGCAGTATATGCTCCAAAACCCTACTGCAAACCGACGTCAATGAAATAGGTCTGTAGTTAGATGGATTACTCCTACTACCCTTCTTGAACACTGGTGTGACCTGCGCAATTTTCCAATCTGTAGGTACAGATCTATTGGTGAGCGAGCGGTTGTATATGATTGCTAAGTAGGGAGCTATTGTATCAGCGTAATCTGAAAGGAGCCTAATCGGTATACCATCTGGACCTGAAGACTTGCCCGTATCAAGCGATTTGAGTTGCTTCGCAACCCCTAAGGTATCTACTTCTAAGAAACTCATGCTAGCGGCTGTTCGTGTTTCAAATTCTGGAATATTCCATTCGTCTTCTCTGGTGAAGGAATTTCGGAAAACTGCGTTCAATAACTCCGCTTTAGCGGTACAGTCGTCGGTAACAGTACCATCGGCACTGCGCAGCGAAGGTATTGACTGCGTCTTGCCGCTTGTGTACTTTACATACGACCAGAATTTCTTCGGATTTTCTACCAAATTTCGAGACAATGTTTCGTTGTGGAACCTATTAAAGGCATCTCGCATTGAAGTCCGTGCCAAATTTCGAGCGTCTGTAAATTTTAGCCAATCTTCGGGATTTCGCGTTCTTCTGAACTTCGCATGCTTTTTCCGTTGCGCCGGCCGAAGTGGCCGCGCGGTTAAAGGCGCTGCAGTCTGGAACCGCAAGACCGCTACGGTCGCAGGTTCGAATCCTGCCTCGGGCATGGAAGTTTGTGATGTCCTTAGGTTAGTTAGGTTTAACTAGTTCTAAGTTCTAGGGACTAATGACCTCAGCAGTTAAGTCCCATAGTGCTCAGAGCCATTTTTTTCTTTTTCCGTTGCCTCTGCAACAGCGTTCGGACCTGTTTTGTGTACCATGGGGGATCAGTTCCATCTCTTACCAATTTATGAGGTATGAATCTCTCAATTGCTGTTGTTGCATAGTCAGTTCGGAAGGAATGGAGATTCTCTCTTAGGAAAGCTTCTAGTGACACTTTATCCGATTTTTTAAATAAAATTATTTTGCGTTTGTTTCTGGTGGATTTGGAAGAAACGGTATTGAGCCTAGCTACAACGACCTTGTGATCACTAATCCCTGTATCAGTCATGATGCTCTCTATTAGCTCTGGATTGTTTGTGGCTAAGAGGTCAAGTGTGTTTTCGCAACCATTTACTATTCTCGTGGGTTCGTGGACTAACTGCTCGAAATAATTTTCGGAGAAAGCATTTAGGACAATCTCGGAAGATGTTTTCTGCCAACCACCGGTTTTGAACAAGTATTTTTGCCAACATATCGAGGGAATCTTGAAGTCCCCACGAACTATAACCGTATGAGGTGGGTATTTATTTGTTACGAGACTCAAATTTTCTCTGAACTGTTCAGCAACTATATCATCGGAGTCTCGGGGTCGGTAGAAAGAGCCAATTATTAACTTAGTTCGGCTGTTAAGTATAACCTCCACCCATACCAATTCGCACGGAGTATCTACTTCGACTTCACTACAAGATAAACCACTACTGACAGGCACAAACACTCCACCACCAATTCTGCCTAATCTATCTTTCCTGGACACCGTCTGAGACTTCGTAAAAATTTCTGCAGAACTTATTTCAGGCTTTATCCAGCTTTCTGTACCTATAACGATTTCAGCTTCTGTGCTTTCTATTAGCGCTTGAAGCTCAGGGACTTTCCCAGCACAACTACAACAATTTACAACTACAATTCCGACTATTCCTTGATCCAAGCAACTCCTGTATTTGCCATGCACCCTTTCTCGTGTAGCTGCCAGCTGAGTGTAGTGAACTCCTGACCTATTCAGCGGAACTCGAAACCCCACCACCCTATGGCGCAAGTCAAGGAATCTGCAGCCAACACGGTCGCAAAACCGTCTGAGCCTCTGATAACAGATCCTCCACCCGGCTCTGCACCAAAGGTCCGCAGTCGGTTCTGTCAGCGATGCTGCAGATGGTGAGCTCTGCCTTCATCTCGTAAGCAAGACCGGCAGCCTTCACCAAATCAGATAGCCGCTGGAATCCAGAGAGAATTTCCTCAGATCCAAAGCGACATACGTCATTAGTGCCGACATGTGCCACCACCTGCAGCTGGCTGCACTCTGTGCTCTTCATGGCATCCGGAAGGACCCTTTCCACATCAGGAATGACTCCACCTGGAATGCACACGGAGTGCACACTGGATTTCTTCCCCTCCTTAGCCGCCAGATCCCTAAGGGGCCCAATTACGAGCCAAACATTGGAGCTCCCAACTACCAATAAGCCCACTCTCTGCGATTGCCCGGACCTTGAAGGCTGAGAATCATCCTCTGAAACAGGGCAGACAGCTGCATCTGGCTCAGCCAGAGACAGTACCTGAAACCTGTTTGTCAGATGCACCGGGGAGGCTTTCTGATCAGCCTCCAGGGGCGTCTTTCGCTGCCTGCCACGCCTTGGAACGACCTCCCAATCAACCACAGGCGAGGGCTCAGCCCCACTGCGGGCAGCAACCGGGGCAACCACAGCGGCAGACCGATCTGGGGACAGACGGGACGAGGTTGACATCCCCGTGATACCCAAGTCCGGCTCCCCACAGTGGTGCCCATCGGCAACAGCCTCAAGCTGCGCGACCGAAGTCACAGCAGCCTGCAGCTGTGAGCGAAGGGATGCCAACTCAGCCCTCATCCGAACACAGCAATCATAGTCCCTGTTCATTCTAATCGATGTTGAACAACAGTTACTGAAACACGAGCCCGTGTCTAGATAACACAAGGGAAACACGCAAAGTTGATGCAAAATAACGTGCTGGTTAAAAAGTTCTCTGCAACGAAATTCGAAATAAATTCACTGACAAGCCAATGAGCCATATCATTATGATCACTAGTATAAATGTGTGTTGGTCCACCTTAGCAACGCAATACAGCAATGATTCTACGTGGAAAGCAATTAATACTGCCAATAACAACGCATTTCTAGGTAATCGGGGGTATGTGGCACGAACTAGCTAGTCACAAGCCACGCAGTTCCTATGTATTGTAGGCGCCCCGGTGGTCCCGGTCGCCTACGATGGACTGGAGGCCGAGCGGTGACCTCTCTAGTTGTCACGATGCTAGGAAATGACTGTGGACGAGTCAGAATCGCCAAAGAAACATTATTAATTCTTAACACCTTTATTCCTGCCGAGTACAATGTGGCTTGGTGATATCAACGACCTTCCCGCACGATCTCGACGACGGCTCACTGATGCGGTCAGCATTGGCGGAGAGCGAGTCTGCCGCGATGTCTGCTAATCCTGCCTGGGTCGATGATTGACAGCGGCAACAGAGAGGACCAGAGCTGGTACTGTCCCCTCGCGTCTGCTGCTGGATGGGCTGCCCTTACTGCAACATCTTCTTAATAAAGATTAACATGTCGATCACCAAGCTGAGCGCTACGCAGCGACCCACTACACATCTAACTGCAAGTCTAACTGCAAGTGCCTTGTTGCTATCAAAGCTGGCGAATTTAAAGGAAGCACGAGCGACCTCCTGACGCCATGCTCGTTTGTAATGAACGCATTCGTTCCACTTATACTGCTGATTCATCTGTCGTACTCGCCCCTTAGGTGTTCTTGCGACAGAGTACTTACGCAAAGTTGTGAAACGCAGTACAGCTGACGCTATACGTCTGTCTTGCACTCTACGAAAGTCTCCGTCTAACACAAACCCGCGTGCTAAGCAATTCCCTCTCGCCTATTGTGTGTAACCAGGCCATTGCCCTTGCGTGACGACACATTCCGATATATGTGCAATACCCCTACCTCTTAGCTAACCTACTGCCTCTGGCTCTCCGCATAGGCAACGAAACTTTGACAATATTCCACGTTTCCATCTCTTTACTATTCCGCTACACTACAGTATTACGAGCCGGTAGATTGTGGGCACACAGCTGACGACCCAAAGCGTCCTAGATACGTTCCATCACGCTCAAATTAGGCGAATTTGACAGCCAACACGTCAACGTGAGTTCACTATTATGTCCTCAAACCACAGTGGCACGATTCAGCCCTTGTGACACGGACAGACTTCTCACCGAAAGGCATCATCGACGTCGGGGAAGACAGCAAGGTTGAGGGGATATAGGTGGCTGCACTAATGTTCACATGGTACACAGCTGTCCTGGTGCCTTCGACTATTAACACAGGTCACGTGGTAGCCCAGCATTACACGACGCTGCCCCCAAGAGCTTGCATCGGTGGAGCGGTTCATGTTTCGAGCAGGTTTTGCCTGGATGACGGCTTATTGGGACACGACTATGGATCCGGTGTAGCATAAAATGTGTGATTCATCCAGTCGGACAACATGGTCCAATCTCGACGATCTCGTGCCCACTGCAATCGGACTGACGATATCTTTGGGGCAATATGGGAACACAAGGGATCGTCTGCTGCAGAGCCTCATTTTCAACAATGTGTACCGAACGCTACGTTCCGAAAGATTTGTGCCTGCACCAGCAAAGTACTCTGTCGTCAGATATGCCAGAGACTGCTGCTTATCGTGTTTCATAGAGCAGGAAAGCCTCCGACCTCCAAGCTCAGTCCTTCAACCATTTTTCATAGATGCTCACGATATACACTACTGGCCATTAAAATTGCTACACCACGAAGATGACGTGCTACAGACGCGAAATTTAGCCGACAGGAAGAAGATGCTGTGATATGCAAATGATTAGCTTTTCAGAGCATTCACACAAGGTTGGCGCCGGTGGCGGTACCTACAACGTGCTGCCATGAGGAAAGTTTCCAACCGATTTCTCATACACAAACAGCAGTTGACGGGCGTTGCCTGGTGAAACGTTGTTGTGATGCCTCGTGTAAGGAGGAGAAATGCATACCGTTTCCGATTTGATAAAGGTCGGATTGTAGCCTATCGCGACTGCGTTTAATCGTATCGCGACATTGCTGCTCGCGTTGGTCGAGATCCAATGACTGTTAGCAGAATATGGAATCGGTGGGTTCCGGAGGGTAATACGGAACGCCGTGCTGGATCCCAACGGCCTCGTATCGCTAGCATTCGAGATGACAGGCATCTTATACGCATGGCTGTAACGGATAGTGCAGCCACGTCTCGATCGCTGAGTCAGCATATAGGGACGTTTGCAAGACAATAACCATCTGCACAAACAGTGGGACGACGTTTGCAGCAGCATGGACTATCAACTCGGAGACCATGGCTGCGGTTACCCTTGACGCTGCATCACAGGCAGGAGCGCCTGCGATGATGTACTCAACGACGAACCTGGATGCACGAATGGCAAAACGTCATTTTTTCGGATGAATCCAGGTTCTGTTTACAGCATCATGATGGTCGCATCCGTGTTTGGCGACATCGCGATGAACGCACATTGGAAGTGTGTATGGGGTGCCATTGGTTACACGTCTCGGTCACCTCTTGTTCGCGTTGACGGCACTTTGAACAGTGGACGTTACATTTCAGATGTGTTACGACCCGTGACTCTACCCTTCATTCGATCCCTGAGAAACCCTACATTTCAGCAGGATAATGCACAACCGCATGTTGCAGGTCCTGTATGGGCCTTTCTGGATACAGAAAATGTTCGATTGCTGCCCTGGCCAGCACATTCTCCAGATCTTTCACCAATTGAAAACATCTGGTCAATGGTGGCCGGGGAACCTGGCTTGTCACAATACGCCAGTCACTACTCTTGATGAACTGTGGTATCGTGTTGAAGCTGCATGGGCAACTGTACCTGTACACGCCATCCAAGCTGCGTTTGACTCAATGCCCAGGCGTATCAAGGCCGTTATTACGGCCAGAGGTGGTTGTTCTGGGTACTGATGTCTCAGGATCTATGCACCCAAATTGCGTGAAAATGTAAACACATGTCAGTTCTAGTATAATATATTTGTCCAATGATTACCTGTTGATGATCTGCATTTTTCTTGGTGCAGCAATTTTAATGGCCAGTAGCGTAGTACGCTAACAACCGGCAAGCTTTGCCATTTTCGGGACGTTCTTACCAGGGCGCCACGTCATGATGATCTGCCTTTTTGACATATGAAACGTGAATTTTTATGTGTAAATAAATTTAAGCCTCAAAACTAAAATAACTTACGTAAACCTACGTAAGAATCGCTGCATTTTGGTGTTATTCCACCTATTGTCTTAAAATTGCCTTATAACATAAAATTGTAATAAATTCTCAGACGCGACAGATCTTACAGATGTTGAAATTAGTGAAAGAGAGCAGCTGTATTTTTGATTGACAAATAATACATCAGACGCAGCGCAAGCGACGGAAAGGAGCGCAGCGAAGTCTATCGAACAGTTTTCCACGCAAGAGACTTCAGACAGGAAGACAGTGAGGAAGAATGACAATAAAGTTGCCTTCAGTTGCCAGCTTGTATATAAACACGAGCAGCGTCTGGCTATCTCTCTCTCTCTCTCCTGAGGCCCGCTAGTTTGATGTCTCCGCTCTTGTCGATCGCTCTCTCTTATTGATCGCTCCCTCGAATGATTTTGTAACAGGCAGTTGTACTTGAAAGTTATTTTCAAGATGTGTAAAGTATTTATCTATGGAAAAGTATCGTCAGTATATGAATAATTGTTATTGTTTGCCGTGCGGTTCTAGGCGGTGCAGTCTGGAACCGTGAGACCGCTACGGTCGCAGGTTCGAATCCTGCCTCGGGCATGGATGTGTGTGATGTCCTTGAGTTAGTTAGGTTTAACTAGTTCTAAGTTCTAGGGGACTAATGACCTCAGAAGTTGAGTCCCATAGTGCTCAGAGCCATTTGACCCATTTTGTTATTGTTTACCGTTGTTTCATCTCAACAACATTAAGCTTGCCTGTCAACTTTTCTATGTTTCAGCTAGGAGAATTGTGAGACTGCCGACATATCGTTTGCTGGCCGCTGCCGAACATCACTGATGATCGATTTGTACCAGGCGCTCGTGCGTCCACGAGGTCTGTTAAGCCGATCTGTAAATGCAGTTTCCGGGCAGCACTTCTGTGCATAGCGCGTATTATTAATGATCGGCATACGGCCAACAAACGATGTGCGTGGTCAGTCCACTCCACGTATCAAAGCAGGTTAGACAAAATCTTGAATTACTAATTATCTCTCTCTTAGTGATAAATTTATGTGGCCATGTGATGATTTAAACTTGGTTGCTTCTTTTAATTACCACCACTGCAGTTAACATCCTCTTACCACTAAAGAGCACCACACAAAATAGAGAAACCTTTCTTTTTTAAAATAATAATTCACATAGTACCTTTTATCAGTGGATTTCCCCATGACGGTCTGTATTGACGCAATGATGATTCCCCATTCATCTCAATTTCATTTGCATGCTTTCCTTACAGCATCACGAGCCCGAATCTATGAAATTTCCACACCAGGTGGCATTCAGTCTTGCAGTGGGGTGACGTAATTATGGTTTGGCACCCCAGGGTACCTGCCGGTACAGTTATGGTCAGAGTAGTAAAGGGCAAATGAAACTGACCTTCATAAGTACAAAATAATATCATCGTGTTACTACAGCTATCTCTTTCTCATTCCTGAGAATAACACAGCCCGGCAAGCCTATTTGAATTGAAAACTTTTACGTGACCGATGAAATACACACATGTGCCAAATAATTAGAATTTAAAACTTCAGTTTCCATATACGTCGAAAAAAAAACTGAAAAATCATACAAATTTCGATTTTTCCGTTGGACATTGTTATCATTTATCAACAGCTGTGGAAAGTATTTCAATTATTTTTCAGCAAAACTCCTTTCTTTAAATACATGTACTTGTTATGAAACTGTACCTTTCCATCTTATTGCAGACGTACTCCAACAAAAGGTTGAACTTAATGGATTAAATTTCAAAATGAGCCTGAAAATAAAATATAATTAGACAAAAATAACTTGTAACTAAGATATCGAAATCAAATACTACAAATTAAGAGTGAAATTGCGTATCAGTTGAGGAGATCGTCCATCTATGGCAACTGAAGACAAAGACTGGATGAGTAGCAAAAGAAAGCGGAAGACGAAAATTGATCCGGAGGGCTTTTGGTAAACGAAACGGAGTTTTAAAGCACTAAGCTTCGGAAGTGTGGGAAGTGTCTGTAAAACAAAGCAGTGCGTGCTGTCGGGCTTTACCTACGGTAGCTTATGGTAGCAACATAACATGAGGTTTTAATTCGGAAACCACGCAAAAGTGAGGATTGTTCAGTAACCAAGAGACTTAAGATGGGAATTATTAGGAGTGGTGCAAAGCAGATAAATGGATCAGGGAATAGACTGTAGTGACGATGTAATTATGATCGAAATGAAAATGAAGTGAAGCTGACAGTGACATTTACCCATGCAATATTCTTCTTTTCATTTATAAGATTCCGCTGTACAGTCTAATGATAAGCCTATAACATCCCTTCAGATCAACATACATTATCAGGGGACGACTGTGTCACGTTTCCGTCCCAACTTCACCTATTTATTCAAAATTTAAGTTATACTGAAATAGTATAAATGAAACTTCCTGGCAGCTTAAAACTGTATGCTGGATCGAGGACTGAGCGAGGTGGCGCAGTGGTTAGCACATTGGACTCACATTCGGGAGGACCTCGGTTCAAACCCACATCAGGTCATCCTGATTTAGGTTTTCCGTGATTTCCCTAAATCGCTTCAGGCAAACGCCGGGATGGTTCCTTTGGAAGGGCACGGCGACTTCCTTCCCCATCCGTCCATAATCCGATGGGACCGACGACCTCGCTGTTTGATTCCCTCCCCCTGAATCAACCAGTCAACCAACAGGACTGAGGCTCGAACTCAGTGCCTTTGAAGAACTGAAGGTGTGGGGAGAGTTCATAGGTTCTGCTTGGGGAGCTCAGATGGTAGAACACTTGCCCCCCAAAAGCAAAGGTCCCGAGTTCGTGTCTCGGTCAGTACACAATTTTAATCTGTCAGGAAGTTTCATATCACCACACACTACGCTGCAGAGTGAAAATTTCATTCTCTTACAAATAAAGTTAAAAACGAAAATAATATTTTTATTTCTCATATTCCGTCGTAGAGTCCAATTATGTTACAAACCTGAAGCTTTCAGAACGATACACGTTATTAGACGATGAACGTTTCACGTTTTCTTTCAAGATTCCTCCATTTACTTCATTTGGCAGATACGCTAACGTTTTTTAAGTGAGGAAAAAAAGACAGTCTTTAGTTTGTTTCTAAAATCTTTGCTGGATTCTCAGATATAAGAAAATGGAGACGTCGAGCTAATGGAAGGTGTAAGAATACGCCAGAGAACATTCAGAAGCAGCATGTGATTGCACAACAGTAGACCGTAATTTATGGGAATTTCTGAAGAAGGGCTTTATCCAGGAGTTGTGTAACAAGTCGTGTAAGCTGTGGAATTCTCAAGTTGTTAGCGGTAAAAAACATGGAGGACAGTTTATTTACAACTTTCCACAGAAATCAGAAAATCAGTCCGTAGATCGACGAGTCCAATGAGACGAAAGAGAAGCACTAAATGAGAAATGAGGCAGCATTGTATCCAGTGCGCCATGTTATTAAATTTATACAATGAGCAAGCAGCAAAATAAACCAAGGAGAAACTTCAAAACGAAATTAAATTATAACGGGTAGAAACAGAAACTTGCAGGTTTGCCAGTGATACTGTAATTTTGCCAGAGATGGCAAGGCTTCACAGTGTCTTGCACATGAAGAAAAGGAAAACAGAGGTAATTGTGTTTAAAGACCGGCAAGCCATTCGGCTCACCTCTTATCATTTTTTTAATGAGAATTAACTTGACGGGGCGGGAGCTGTTGTTCGACAGACTCTGACAATAAGAAAAAAAATGGATTATTGAGATTACGGTTGTTTTATTTGATGATTTCATTTTCTTTTTCTTTAAAATTCGTTAATTTAATCCGGCTCTGGTTACATTAGTTGCTTTTCTGAGTAACCTTTAGTAGGGAGGTGGGCTGTGGATATGGAACAGATGAGTTTTAGAGAGTTTCGGCGAAATGCCTCCCTTTGTGACGCTAGGGAACGTGGCCTTTCACAGAACTGTGGGCAGGGAGCAACAGGAATAGTTGCCTTCGTGATTTGGAGAAAGTCGCTTTGGCTAACATCATACTGGCGCCTGGACTAGTGTGCAGTTTATTGCACATTCCACCTATCCACTTTTGATGGACGAGCTGAAAGCATTCATTCGAGATGACAGAACTGTGCCGGCAGGAGGTAGGCATTCGGTATAGTCTTTTAGCTTTTCTCATGGACTGTAATCCAAGGCTAGCTGCTTTGTGGGGGACACGTATTGGTGCAACAGATTTGATGTCAGGAGGTTGTAATATGTAGCAAGAATTGTTTTTAGAAAATAAAGGAGGATATTAATATAATTCATTTTGTAGTGTTTCATGGCAGCCAGACACAACTGTCACCACCAGGCTCGGATTATGATGAGCATAGCTAGTAGTTCCAGCTTGTTAGGACATCTGCAAGTTCGAGGTTTACATTCGTAATAGTATTCACTGTCCCACATTCGTGAACGCATTCTCAGATACATGGGTTTCTTTGATTGAGATAAATTTCACAAAGTCGCATGCATGATTGTTAAGCAATTCCGACACCACTGAGTAACTTTTCTAAGCGATAGTTCCATTTCCTAATTCTCATGGTTCATTCTACATTTGCAATTTTAGTGGCTTAATGACTGATTTAGATGATTCTACGTTCTAATTGTTTTAGTAATGAAGTAAAGTGTCCATTTAAATCTTGTCTTCATCATCACATTTATATTTTTCGAAGATAAAAATACAAATTCCACATTAAGATTCACTGCTAGGGCCACAATATTTCATAGTGTTGATCATTCTGTGACATACATTTATTCCGGAACTGGTTTTCAAGGGTTTGTCTGTATCACATTTAGTTCTGATTCAGTTAAATTCACTCACACATATATGGAGCTTTGCATAAATTGGAGAACCCTGTCCATAATCGAATTAAAATAAGAGATTTTAGGATGCAATCAGATATTTGACCCTCTTTTTGTTTTTAGTGATTCAGTAACAGTAAACGTTTAGAACTGTGGTAGTCTATAGAAAAACTGCTGGCGGGAGCAACTAACATATGTACTATACTTGGTTTTGTTGATTCTGGTCGATAAGTGATTGGTTATCAGTGTCGTGATGTCAGCGTTGAATATTTTAAAGGCTTGTGCTTTATATAGTTGGGATTTCTTGAGTGATGTAATATGGTGAGATATTAGCTGTGATGAGGTTCCTGTTTTATTGTGACAAAAATCATGTTTAGTATCTAATCTGAATGTTAAGAAGTAGTAAGATACGGCTACAACAAGAGCAGGGTAAAAATAAAGCTATAAATATCATGGTGAAAAGTCAAGAAAGAGTTGATGGTAGTTCAGAAGAGAAACAGTTGGTCTTTCCTACGGAACAGCCAAGTCCGAACATTAATGATAATGAAGTAATTGGCATATGTAGCATGTAAGTAGTTAATGAATTAAAGGATGTGCGTGGTGGTAATAGCGAGGAAGAAGATGAGGTCACTTCGTGAGGCATCAAAGCCATTATCACAATTAGAAATTACGAGGCACAAGATAGCAACATACTACACACACCACTGAAAAGAGATACTCAAATGGGTTCTTGCGCCTCGTCATCTAATAGACGGACTGTAACTGAAGACGAAAATATTGAAATATTTTATTTTTTAAAGGACATGGATGTGGAATCCCAGATGAGGGAAGGTGATATGAGCAAAGATGTATAGGAAGGTAGGAAAGAGGCGAAGAATGAAGCAGAAAAAACCTGGACACTAGTAGGGCAAGCACTGAAACAAACACAAGAAGCAAGGAAAACAACGCAAGAATCCATCGTCAAAACACAATAAATGATGAAGGCTTCTCGAAATGAAATGAAGAAATTTACCCATAGACTAGCATGCGTTGAACAGGTACAGAATCAACTTACTGGTTTGCAACAGAATCAAATGAAATTGTATGAGCAGCAGGAAAAGGTCGAGAAATATGTTGATAAGACAGAGAAGCGAGTAGGGAAGATCAAAGAACGGATTGACAAGAAGATAAAAGAAACTAAAAATCACTCACATATTGAAAACCTTCAGATAGTGGAAGAGGAAATACCAAAATCTGTTGTAGATGCAGATGTTACCAATCTGGTACTGACAGCAGAAAGCCAAGAGGTACAGTCGCTGTTTATGTTTAAGAATAAACAAAAAAAACCGCAGTGAGTTGCAGCGAAAAAGAAAGTATGGGTCAGATAAGAATTGCAACAGACTTCACAAAGGATATCACTAGTGTCCAAGGAATAGAAAAGCAACTGAAATCACTCAACAGAGGAAAGTACACTGGATCTGATGGGATACCAATTCGATTCTACACAGAGTACGCGAAAGAACTCGCCTCCCTTCTAACAGCCGTGTACCGCAAGTCTCTAGAGCAACAGAAGGCTACAAATGATTGGAAAAGAGCACAGGTAGTTCCAGATTTCAAGAAGGGTCGTCGAGCAGATGTGCAAAACTATAGAACCATATCTCCGACATCGATCTGTTGTAGAATTTTAGAACATGTTTTTTGCTCGCGTATCATGTCATTTCTGGAAACCCAGAATCTACTCTGTAGGGATCAACATGGATTTCGGAAACAGCGATCATGTGAGACCCAACTCGCTTTATTTGTTCATGAGACCCAGAAAATATTAGATACGGGCTCCCAGGTAGATGCCATTTTCCTTGCCTTCCGGAAGGCGTTCGACACAGTTCCGCACTCTCACCTGATAAACAAAGTAAGAGCCTACGGAATATCAGACCAGCTGTGTGCCTGGATCGAAGAGTTTTCAGCAAACAGAACACAGCATGTTGTTCTCAATGGGGAGACGTCTACAGACGTTAAAGTAAACTCTGGCGTGCCACAGGGGAGTGTTATGGGACCATTGCTTTTCACAATATATATAAATGACCTAGTAGATAGCGTCGGAAGTTCCATGCGGCTTTTCGCGGATGATGCTGTAGTATACAGAGAAGTTGCAGCATTAGAAAATTGCAGCGAAATGCAGGAAGATCTGCAGCGGATAGGCACTTGGTGCAGGGAGTGGCAACTTACCCTTAACATAGACAAATGTAATGTATTGTGAATACATAAAAAGAAGGGTCCTTTATTGTATGATTATATGATAGCGGAACAAACACTGGTAGCAGTTACTTCCGTAAAATATCTGAGAGTATGCGTACGGAACGATTTGAAGTGGAATGATCATATAAAATTAATTGTTGGTAAGGCGGGTGCCAGGTTGAGATTCATTGGGAGAGTCCTTAGAAAAAGTAGTCCATCAACAAAGGAGGTGGATTACAAAACACTCGTTCGACCTATACTTGAGTATTGCTCATCAGTGTGGGATCCGTACCAGGTCGGGTTGACAGAGGAGACAGAGAAGATCCAAAGAAAAGCGGCGCGTTTCGTTACAGAGTTATTTGGTAAGCGTGATAGCGTTACGGAGATGTTTAGCAAACTCGAGTGGCAGACTCTGCAAGAGAGGCGCTCTGCATGGGGTGTAGCTTGCTGTCCAGGTTTCGAGAGGGTGCGTTTCTGGATGAGGTATCTAATATATTGCTTCCCCCTACTTATACCTCCCGAGGAGATCACGAGTGTGAAATTAGAGAGATTCGAGCGCGCACGGAGGCTTTCCGGCATTCGTTCTTCCCGCGAACCATATGCGACTGGTACAGGAAAGGGAGGTAATGACAGTGGCACGTAAAGTGCCCTCCGTCACACACCGTTGGGTGGCTTGCGGAGTATAAATGTAGACGTAGATGTAGATGTAGCATTAGACTGGAAAACAGAATCAAGTGAAACACATAACTGCATGCCACTAAGCAGAAGTCATGTTCATGGCAGAAGTCAAAATAGCTCTGGACACAGGAATAGTGGGAACATTCACAATTACTCCCTAAATGAAGAAATACGGAGAATATTATAAACTACAATTAGGTCGTGCGTAAGAGAAGGGGAACCATTTGACTTCAGACATTTTATCTCGGTCCAAAATTATCAAAATTATAAAGATAATGGAAATACACTTCACCCCAAACCCTGTACTGCTCAGTTCAGTCTATCATTGCTACTTTCAAGGCCTTTGGTATACAAGCTAGAATTAGTTTGTGCACACACTGAAGGGGCAACAGTGGGAAAGATGGGGAGGATAGCTGACACCAGCAATTCGTACAGAGAATTTAGAGATACTTACCTCACGAATCACTGATTGGAAGTGATGCAGATACAAATGACACATGAAATGATAATGTGCGAGGATTTAGTAGCATCTAGCTTCAGTAGCGCTGTGAAGGACTTTGTTACAGTGGACAAAAAGAATTAATTCTCATATTACCCATGTAGCTCAAGTGAGATCACTCGGTACTGCTATATGAAAGTACCGGCTGGTTTCTGTGAGGTTCTAGTGGGAAGATGTACTGAAGATATTACAGCATTTAATAACACCCTTCATGAATTAAAATATGCTTTCGATTATCATAATGCAAGGGAAAAAATAAGAGATCAAGAAAGTAATTTCAATAGATATCAGTGTCGCTAGAATAATAGACAAAACAACAGCAATGAACTGTCTGGAAGAGGTAATCATTTCCACAGACCGTCAAGAGGAGGAAATCGTTTTGATAATCACCCAACAGAGAGGAGAAAGGAGCAACTATCAGAAAATAACAGTAGACAGCTATTCATGCAAAACGGACTCACACTTGATTGAGCTAGAGGAAAGGCAGAAATCTGTGAAGACTGCCTAATCCAAGGAGCGACTAGCAAGATGGTAGCTCATCACAACAACGACAAAATATGAATGCGGGGGAGTCTTCCGTTACATCCGCCAACCAATTAGGAATCAGCCAAATAAATTTCCTTAAGTATGATGATGTATCAGAGACTCTATTAGAGGAAAAAGAAGCAACCAGAGATGCAAAAACAGAACAGGCATTACACAGAACACAACACAAGATGCAGGCCACAAGAGAAATGAACATGGCGAATCGAAGCCTATGTGAGAATATCATTTGCCTCAGAAAGTCCTAGCAAAATCTCGCCAGCTTTTCAACAGACAAAAAAAGTTTAGTCACAAATACTTCCATGTCTATACTGCAACACCGAAAACAAGAAGCATTGCTCATACGAACCCATTTGAGGTGCAAACAACTAAATCAAGGCAATTTGCTAGTGTGCATCATATTAGCCAAATCAAATCCTCCTTGGAGTAAAAATACAGGAAATAGATTCAAAACAAGCAGGTAATGCAAATGAACATTTTTATTGAGATGAAGATACAGCTGTGTAATGAACTAAATGGAGAAATTTCAGTGCATAGCACATATCCATCCTGTATGATTATTACTGATTCTCTGTATAAGTGGCATGGTGCCTAGAATCAAAATTAAATGAGACAAAGTAAAAAAGGATACCATCTCTGAGAATGTTCATATCTTTTAAATACGGTGTACTCTGTAGTTGAGAAGGAGATATGTAAGTTCACTGGGATGCATGGATGTCTACAAAGTGCAGTGATGAAGCTGGGATATAATAGGGATTCGAATATGCAGATATATTAATGTTGGATGTGATTTGTGAGATTAGGAGTGTATCTTGTGTCATGTTGACTGTTGTGTGGAGAGATTGTCCACTGGGCCATGCCATGTGCTATTCATATTTTTCAATTTACTTTTAGGTTGCCCCATGTTGTTTGGTAGTGTTTGAGTAGGTATCTTTGTGTATTTCGTCCGCACCAATACAGCATTTTGAAACGACAGGTTATAAAGTATTTTTCATTTAGGTGCTGGTTAAAGTTGCGGTTGGACATTGTTTTATGAAGAACTGTGTGTATGTTGAGGTACTTCGTCAGGGTACGTGTGAACAAAGTGATAGTTTGAAGGGGACATTTTTATATTTTTTTATCATAGCCTCAAATTTGTGGATTATTATATGGTACGCAAGATTTCTTTGCTTACAAGTAATGAAAAGGACAACCTAAGATCAATAGAATATGAGTTACACTGTAGTGAGTTCAGACCAACATCAGTCTACAGCGGTGCTACTATCAGAAAGAGAATATTAAACTTGATGTAGAGAACACTGTAATATAAAGGAAGTCACATTTCTACTTTTTCTATATTAATTTTATTTGTTCACCACTATTTTTAGCCTTTTAGGCCTTTCTCAAGTAATTTAATGGTTCTTTACAAAGCAGCATACACACCGTCGTGACAAAAGTCATGGGATATCTTCTAACATCGTGTCGGGCCTCCTTTTGCCCAGCGTAGTGCAGAAAATCGGCTTGGCATGGACTCAAGTCGTTGGAAGTCCCCTGCAAAAACAGTGAGCCACACTGCTTCTAAAGCCATGCATAATTGCGTATACGTTGCCAGTGCAAGACTTAGTGCATGGACTGGCGTCTCGACTATGTCCTACAAATGTTTGATAGAATACATGTCAGGCGATATGAGTGACCAAATCATTTGCTCGAGTTGTCCAGAATGTTCTCCAAACCAATCGCGAACAATTTTGGCCTGGTGACATGGCGCATTGACGTCCGTAAAAATTCCATAGTTTTTTGCAAACGTCACGTCCTTAAATGGCTGCAAATGATTTCCAAGTAGCTGAACATGCATAGGCCCCAGTCCATTCCACGTAAACACAGCCCTCACCGTTATGGAGCCACCACCAGCTTGCACAGTGCCTCGTTGACAACTTGGGTCATGGCTTCGTGGACTCTGCGCCACACTTACAATTTATCATCAGCTCTTACCGGCTGAAATCGGAACTCATAAGACCAAGCCAACGTTTTCCAGCCATCTAGGGTCTATCTGATATATTCACGAGCCCAGGCGAAGTAGCTGTTAGCAAAGGCGCTCACCTCGGTTGGCTGTAGCCATGGAACATTTAACTCCAAAATTCGTCACACTGTCTAAACGGATACGTTCATCGTACGTCCCAGATTGATTTCTGCGGCTGTTTCACACAGTGAAGTTTGTCTGTTAAAAATGACCAACTATATCCAAACGCTGCTACTCTTCATCGTTATGGTAATGCCATCTGACACTCCGTTGTTCGTGGTAAGAGGTAATCTCTGAAATGTGGTATTGTCGGCACGCTGTTCACAACATTGTATTCCCTAACCATTTGCAAGATGGACTATCCCATGCGTCTAGCTCTAACTACCATTACGCGTTCTAAGTCTGTTAATTCTCGTCGTGCGGCCGTAATCATGTCGGAAACCATTTCACGTGACTACAAATGACAGCCCCACCAATGCACTGCTCTTCTACACCTTGTGTATGCGATATTACCGCCATTTGGATAGGTGCATATCGCTATCCCATGATTTCCTGCCACATCAGTGTATATTATATCATCTCCACGAATAGAAATGTACTAATGTGAACGTAAACGCATTTTAAATACATTTATCTGCAGTAGAAAACTATGCCTTACACACTGCAATAACGACGTCTTTGAATGAGCTTTACTGATTGTCAGTATAATACCTTTCTAAACATCTAACTGTCAAACTAAAAAGACAGAATTTGCGAGTATAAAACACAAATTTAAAGAAGCTGACATTTCAGTATGTAAGTAATACACTGAAGAGCTAAAGAAACTGGTACGCCTGCCTAATATCGTGTAGGGCCCCCGCGAGCACGCACAAGTGTCGCATCACTACGTGTCATGGACTAGACCAATGACTAAAGAAGTACTGCAGAGAATTTACACCATGAATCTTGGAGAGCTACCCATAAATTCGTAAGAGTACGCGGGAGTGGAGATCTTCTCTGAACAGCACGTTGCAAGGCATCCCAGATATCCTCAATAATGTTCATGTCTGGGGAGTTTGGTGGCCATCAGAAGTGTTTAAGCTCAGAAGAGTGTCCCTGGAGCCACTCATTAGCAGTTCTGGACGTGTAGGGTGTCGCATTGTCCTGCTGGAATTGCCCAAGTCCGTCGGAATGCACAATGGACATGAATGGATGCAGGACGCTTACGTACGTGGCATCTGTCAGAGTCATATCTAGATGTATCAGGGGTCCCATAGTCTCCAGCTGCACACGCCCCACAGCATTACAGAGCCTCCAGCAGCCTGAACAGTCCCCTGCTGACATGCAGGGTCCTTGGGTTCACGAGGTTGTCTGCATACATACACATACAAGTCCACCCGCGATATAATTTAAAACGAATCTACATCTACGTGATTACTGTGCTATTATCAGTAAAGTGCCTGGCAGAGGGTTCAATGAACCACCTTCTAGCTGTCTCTCTACCGTTCCACTCTTGAACGGCGCGCGGGTAAAACGAGCACTTCAATCTTTCTGTGCGAGCCTTGATTTCTCCTATTTTATCGTGATGATCATTTCTCCCAATGTAGGAGGGTGTCAACAGAATGTTTCCGCAATTGGAGTAGAAAATTGGAGATTGAAATTTCGTGAGAAGATCCCGTCGCAAGGAAAAACGCCTTTCCAGAATGAGATTTTCACTCTGCAGCGGAGTGTGCGATGATATGAAACTTCCTGGCAGATTAAAACTGTGTGCCCGACCGAGACTCGAACTCGGGACCTTTGCCTTTCGCGGGCACGTGCTCAACCATCTGAGCTACCGAAGCACGACTCACGGCCGGTACTCACAGCCTTACTTCTGCCAGTATCCGTCTCCTACCTTCCAAACTTTACAGAAGCTGTCCCTCTTCATATCAGCGCACACTCCGCTGCAGAGTGAAAATCTCGTTCTGGAAACGTCCCCCAGGCTGTGGCTAAGCCATGTCTCCGCAGTATCCTTTCTTTCAGGAGTGCTAGTTCTGCAAGGTTCGCAGGAGAGCTTCTGTAAAGTTTGGAAGGTAGGAGACGGATACTGGCAGAAGTAAGGCTGTGAGTAATTGTAATCCCTAAGTATTTAGTTGAATTTACAGCCTTCAGGTTTTTGTGACTTTTCGCGTAATCGAAATTTAGCGGATTTCTTTTAGTATTCATGTGAATAACTTCACACTTTTCTTTATTCAGGGTCAATTTACACTTTTCGCACCATACAGATATCTTATATAAATCATTTTGCAATTCGTTTTCGTCACTGATCACTTTACAAAACGGTAAATGACAGCATCATCTGAAAACAATTTAAGACGGCTACTCAGATTCTCTCCTATCTCGTTAATATCAATCAGGAACAACAGAGGGCCTATAACACGTCCTTGGGGAACGCCGAATATTATATCTGTTTTACTCGATGACTTTTCATCTATTAGTAGGAACTGTGACCTTTCTGACAGTCTCGTCTGACCAGGCAACATGTTTCTATTCATCAACAGTCCAATGTCGGTGTCGACGGGCTCAGGCGAGGCGTAAAGCTTTATGTTCTGCAGTCATCAAGGGTACACAAATGGGACTTCGGCTCCGAAAGCCCATATCGATGATGTTCCGCTGAATGATTAGAACGTTGATACTTGTTGATGGCCCAGCACTGAAATCTGCAGCAATTTGCCGAAGGATTGCAGTTGTGTCACGTTGAACGGTTCTCTTCAGTCGTCGTTGGTCCCTTTCTTGCAGGTTCTTTTCCGGCCGTAGGGATATCGGAGATTTGATGTTTTTCGGATTCCCGATATTCAAGGTACCCTCGTGAAATGGTCATACCTGAAAATCCCCACTTCCTCGCTATCTCGGAGATGCTGTGTCCCATCGCACGTGCGCCGACTATAATACCGCGTACAAACTCAAATCTTCATAACGTGCCGTTGTAACAGCAGTAACTGATTTAACAACTGTGCCAGATACTCGCTGTCTTATATAGGAGTTGTCGACCTCGGCGCCGTATTATGCCAGTTTATATATCTCTGTATTTGAATACCCATGCCTATAGCAGTTTCTTTGTCACTTCAGTGTAATTTTCTGTTACAGGTAAACGTATTTAACGTGCGTTTACATTCGCATCTTTACACTTGTAATCATGGAGGTAATACACTGAATTGAAAAAATCGCAACATCAACAACTAATTAATGCAGAGTAATAAAATTTCTAGAATACGTTTCTCTAGGTAAAATGTTTAAGTGATTAATGTCACTACGTCAGAAGTTAAGGTAAGTGCGAAATAAGCCATTGCAAATATTAAATACTGATACGTTAACAACCTTCATAATCAACACAATGTGGAATTCAGGCATCCAAGCATGCATGCATTGTGTTGTACAGGTGCCGTATATCAGTTTCTGGGGTGGAGTTCCTTGCCTGTTGCACTTATCGATCAATACAGGGACGGTTAATGCCGTTTGTGAATGGCGCTCGAATTGTCATCTAATGATACCCTGAATGTGCTTCATTGAAGGCAGATCTGATGATAGAGGAATCCAAGGCAACATGTCGACGCTCCGTAGAGCGCGTTGGGTTCCAACAGTGGCATGTGGTCGAGCGTTATCCTGCTGGAGAACACCCCCTGGAATGCTGGTCATGAATGACACTAAACAGTTCGAATCATCAGACTGACGTACAGATTTGCCGTCAGGGTGCGTGGGATGACGACTACAGTGCTTCTTCTGCCATATGTAATCGCATTCCAGACCATAACTCCAGGTGTAGGTCCAGTTTGCCAAGCACAGAGACAGATAGATTCCAGGATCTCAACTGGCCTCCTTCTAGTCAACACACAGCCATCACTGCCACCTAGGCAGAACCAGCATTCATCAGAAAACACAACATACCATCATTCTACCCTCCAATGATCTCTCACTTGACACCACTGAAGTCGGAAATGGCCGTGGTATCCGGTCAGTGTAATGCACGCTACAGGGCATCTGGCTCGGAGCTTTCCTTGATGTAACCGATTTGTAACAGATCATTGTGTCACTGTGGTACGAACTGCTGCTCAAGTTGCTGCTGCAGATGCAGTACGATGCGCTGGATCTGTACGCCGAACACGATGGTTTTTCCCCTCGGTGGTACCACGTGTCCGTCCAGAGTCCAGTCTTCTTGCGACCGTACATTCTAATGACAATCGCTACCAGCAATGATGTACAGTGTCTACATCCCTGCTAAGTCTTTCTGAAGTATCGCAGAAGGAACAGCCAACTTCTCGTAGCCCTATTACACAACCTCGTTCAAACTCGGTGAGGTGTTGACAATGCCGTCTTTGTCTCCTTAAAGGCATTCCTTACTTACCTCAACTCATCACATCCAGTCTCAAAGGTAACTAACGCTCACGACCGTTACAACATGTATTTAAAGCAAACCTGGTTTTCATCCTCATAGTGGCGCTACTAGCGCCATTTTTTAGCGACTGGCGTCAAATCTGAATATACAACATCTTTCAGATGTAGAAACATATCTACCAATTTTCGTTTATGTCGCACAAATCCTTCTTGGGGTTGCGACTTTTTCTCTGTCAGTGTACAATATATATTCTGTTTTATACATAACCACAAAAACATGTGAGATGGGCCTAGAAGGGTGTAACTACACAGTGTAGTCACATTAATGTAATCACCACCTAATGTTTGACATCAACATGTAATAATCACTCACAAGTGGCAAGTGGCGGCACTAGCAGTGTAGGGTATATGAAGCATGTTGGGAGGGTGAGGAAAACTTTGTAGTCATTGTCGTAATGTGGAAACAGTAAAATATGCCATGTATGGCAAAATGGCGCTACTGAAATCGCGGCTAAGGCATTTGTAGTGCACCATGGGCCATAGATGAGAGTGGTGAATGACGGACGTGGAGGTGTGTATAAGCGATTTGATGTGTAAATGTTGAGCAACTGACTGCTGAGATGAACCAAGGGGCTACCAACAGTGTATCCTCAATGACCATCCAGTGACCCTTGCTGCGTATGGGTCTCCATAGCAGGCACCTGGTTCATGCACCCATTCCGACTGCTGTTCAGCGGCGACAAAGGTGCAACTGGACATCCACTTAGTCGCGACAGTTGGCCTTTTCAGAAGAAATACGTTTTGTGCTCCATTGGACAGATGAGTGTTGGCGTGTACCATGTGAACTGGTTGGTTCAAATGGCTCTGAGCACTATGGGACTCAACATCTTAGGTCATAAGTCCCCTAGAACTTAGAACTACTTAAACCTACCTAACCTAAGGACATCACACACACCCATGCCCGAAGCAGGATTCGAACCTGCGACCGTAGCAGTCCCGCGGTTCCGGACTGCAGCGCCAGAACCGCACTGCCACCGCGGCCGGCTCCATGTGAACTGTCTGAAAGCAAACACCCTGCAACAATCGTCATGAAGGTGCGGGCTGGAGAACATTCCATGAGTGATCACATCATTCTGGAAACCTCAATGGATCAACACAAGTATGCATCTAACTTCGGGGACAATGTCCACCCTTACATGCAGTTGCTTTATCCTCAGAACGATGGCCTCTACGAAAAGGACAATGCAATATGTCACACAGTTCGCACAGTACGTGTGTGGTGTAAAGCACTCCAGGATGAGTTTACCATAGTACCCTGGTCACCAAACTCCCTGAATTTAAGCCCAGTAGACACTCCGTATGACCACTTCGATTGGGCTGTTATTGCTATGGACCCTCAACCGGAAAACCTAGCGTAACTGGCCACCGCACAGGAGCCGGCCTGACTCAACATCCCTATCGGCACCTTCCAGAACGTCAAGGTTTTCTTCCTGCACGTCTCGCGCTAGTCCACGTTGCAAAAGGCAGTTATTCACATTATTTACAGCTGGTGACATTAATGTGACTGGATAGTAGTTTTGAACAAATAAAATTAATAGCCAGAAGTGGAAAGTGCCACTTTGTTTTTAAAAAATTCATAATTTCGATACTCGCTATCAAAATAAAAATAGTGTAATAGCATGTTTTTTTGTATTTGTTTATTTAGAATTCTGCTGGACTGGAAATGAACGAAAGACGGGAAATAATGTTGGGAAAGAGTGACCAAAGGCACAAAAATAACGTATTCGAAGTTAACGTGAATAATATGTAGAAATGGGAATGCCGTATGTCTAGGGCCCCCATCGGGTAGAACGTTCGCCTGGTGCATCTCTTTCGAGTTGACTCCACTTCGGCGACTTACGTGTGGCATGAAACGATGATGATAAGGCCAACACAACACCCAGTCCCTGAGCGGAGAAAATCTCCGACCCAGCCGGGAATCGAACCCCGGGCCGTTAGGTATGACATTCCGTCGCGGTGGCCACTCAGCTACCAGGGGTGGACAATATATAAAACAAAATTAAAGGTGTGAATGTACTAACGAGAAGGCACATAACAACTATGAATTACATGAAAACCTCGTTAGCACTATTTCTTAACTTCACCTGTGGTTCAGATGGCCAACCAACATTTTAATGGCATAATTTGTGTTGTGTTACGTCAGATGAGAAGAAAAAACGCTGTGGCTAAATAATAAGAAATATATAGATCAATCATAAACAAAATAAAACAATACTGAGTCTTGAAATTAGCACAGGACAAGGAGGAAGGAGAAAAAAACAGCTTGCCAAAAGGACAAAGAGCAGGAACCACAGCTTTATTACATGAATCACTGGTGATGGTTTTCTTATTTATCCAATATTTACTTTTTATTAGCTTGGTGGAAGATAATTAAGCGGCATACAGCGAGAATGGAACTGATTGCGCACTGTTTATCCTACGGGATAGCATGATTAGAGGAAAATAAAGTAGTACTAATCATCTAACAATAACACACTAACCATCTACTAAACATTAACGTATGTGTGTAATGGGCATTCATTAAGTGATACAAAAAAAACAGTGATACGCCATAGTAGCAATAATGTCATGCACACTGCCAATGTAATAACTTTAGTAACTTTATGGCTTATTTTTGGTTGTAAGTTAGGGTATGTTTCATTCTTTTATAAGTTTATGGAGGATGAAAGAATTACATAAAGTTGTGTGATTTAATTTTCTTTCATGTCTGAGCAGCATTGTTGCAAGGGAGCAAGAGGAAGTTTAATTCTTTTCTAAAGTGTTATAGGACTGCACCAGTATTTAAAACTGTGTAATGTAACTACGAATATTCTGAAATATGTTGTTATGGTTGTTATATTAGGATATGCTTCGTGCTGTATTTGGTTTGAGAATTGTGGAGAGTCAAGAGGGTTGGCCAGTGAGCGAGGTGAGCTGCGCCACTTGGTGGTGGTGGGTGTCAACCAAGCTGGAAGTAGGTTGGCAGAACAACAGATGGCCACAGGTTACAGTAGCTCTTTCACTTTTGCTGTTAGCTGAAGACTGAAAGGTCGTACATTGGGACGTAGGATCGTCTGGTGATTGGTCCCAGTGGACCTGGAGCAGGAGATCTGCAGAGCAAACGTTTGGCTTACGCATCAGAACACTGTTTTGGCGTTACTCGGGATACCACAGATGTTGATGTTTACACTGACATCCTCTTGTGCTAACAGCGGCAAGATTATTTGTCGTGTTGGCTCTCTGTACAGTAGAAAATAACATTTTCCCTGCAACCCTTCTTATATGGAGTAACTACGTTAATATGATGAAATGATACACTTTTCTTCCTTGTGGAAGACTTATAGCAGGTAATCTATAACACTTTGCAGTACTGAGCTACAGGGTCACTGTTTGTTTAACACAATTTGCTCTCCTAGGGAGAACGTACAGGTGCTAACTGCAGCGCATGACATGTTCACCTGCGACATCGACATCCCGCATAACATAAAAGAGACGCGGGATGCTTTCGCCACAGCGAGTGAAACCAAAACAGAAGTCTACAGTATGACCGAGCCCACTGCCGGAGATGAAGCACAGCCTTGTGTCTCAGCCAACGGCCGCCAGGGCCGCTGCCTGAGCACCGCAGATTGACATCAGCGCCAGATGTCGGGATCAGCAAGCGGACTATTTTCCTATACCATCAACGAGACCGGAAATAGTGCCAGAAAATCCATCCGCCAATCGTCCTTATAAGCTGGAGCACCGCCAGTTCGACACGCACCCCAGACTTGTAAGGATCTGACATTCCGCCCGCAACATCCACGCGCCTCGTCTGGTGGTAGTCTCAGATCGTCACGAGTCGAACTGTCACGCAAGAGTGCCGCGTACCGATGGTCTGGCCTCCCTGGACAGCTTGGTGGTAATGCTGTCCCGACCACTCTCTCCTAGTTTTGTTTCCGTCTTTTCTCTGGTGGAACTTCTGGAGCGACTTGTGAGGAAAATATTTTATTCAGTTATTCTTCTGTTACAAAATCCGAATTTGGAGATATGCTTTGTTTCTTCATTAAATTGTGTTTTGTTTTGACCACTTTGTCGACATCGGCACATGGTCTTGTTTTTTATTTTCCCCGATAAAAACAGATTGAGGAATATCGTTCGAGTTATGTCTTTGCTACCGCATCTACAGCATTAATATCCATGACAAACTGAATTGATCAGCATATCCACTTCAATCTAAAGCCATGAATAGCAAGGACCTACCTGTTAACAATGCACCAAAAAGGAAAACAGTTATTTTCTTGATGGAGATATTATCATCTCAATCTTATTGTACAGTCTAGTAGACACTCTCAGAATGACAAATACGCATTATGATCACATTGACCTCTAGGTGGAGGTTCAAAGAGATTGTTTCTTGGCCACAAGCACAGGTTGCCTTCGAGCCTATACAGGGGAGATGAGAAGCCACAGTCCTGTCACCATTTGGACATTTGATGCCACATCACTGATAGACTCACTGACACCTTGTTCCTGATGATGCGTGCTTGAAGAGGGAGCTGGTCGAACTGGTGTCTCCAGCTGTAGACGAACCTGTCAGGTCCGCCACGTCCCGCCAATAAGCTGTGGCCACATGCACACCCACTGAGCTGATGGTCACCTTTCTCCAGAATGTTTGTGTGATTAAGTGAACGCCCCACAGTTCTTGTATAACAATATAGAATCTTCAGTCTCATATCAGGTTCATTTTCAGTGTTATGTTTTCTCTTTCAGCAGAATTTTATGATTATATTTTTCTTTTTCAGATGATTTACGTACTTAATTAAGTTTTTTGTGTTGCAGCAATGATGTATACTGTACACTCAACAATTCTCACTATGATATAAAATGTACTTACTAATTTTGGACTAAGAATTACAGACCTAAAAAAATAATAATGAGGAAATATTTCCAGAATGAGATTTTCACTCTGCAGCGGAGTGTGCGCTGATATGAAACTTCCTGGCAGATTAAAACTGTGTGCCCGACCGAGACTCGAACTCGGGACCTTTGCCTTTCGCGGGCAAGTGCTCTACCAACTTTTTTTGCCATCTTTTTTTTCTTTTTTTTATTTTTTCCTCCCATTTTTTTTTTTTTTTGAGCACGGGAGAAAGAAAAACAAAGAGGCTGCAGATAGAGAGCTATGTGTGAAAAGGATAAACATGTGTAAGGAGAAAAAAAACTTAGAAGAGGAGGAGAAAAGAGAAGTGAAATAAAATAGGAATACTTTCCGCGCCATGCTCCACTTTGGCGCGCCATCAGAACAAAATGCATTCTATCATTGACCATTGAAGGGGAACGTAGGATCGTCCAGTCTTGGCTGGCACGGTTCGTTGAGATTCCAGCTTTGAGGCGGGTTGGTGAAAATACTCTGTAAATAGTTCGCGAAAGTGACCCGATAGTGTCGATGTCGGCGAAGGGTGTGGTGATGTACTTGGAGGCGTGTCCAAAAGTCCGCCGGATCGACGATGTCGTCCTGGAAGAGGTAGTTGACAGCCATGCCACTGATCCATGTGATGGCGTGCCACTTAGCCGATGGAAAGTAGGTCGTGTCGGGATATATCATCATGGTAGGAGAAACGTGATGTGGTGGTACTCGGAGGTAGAAAGCCACAATCTTCTGTGCGAGGGTCCAGACAGCTGCTGCCAGCCCACACTCAAAACGATGTAAATCTGTATCTTCGACATTGCACTTGAGGCACAGGGGTGAGTCCACCAGTGCGATGCGATGCAGTTTCTGTCTTGTAGTATACTTGCCGTTGACGAGAAGGTACCACATAGAGGTGGTGTCAGTGGTGTGATATGGTTGGTGGATCGTTTTCCAAACTGTAGGCCATGAAACCTGGGAGTGACGTGTTTCGACGGGGTTGCGGGGTGGAGACTTTCGGAGAAGGCGGTAGATGTCGCGGGTGGTCGTCTTCCTGGTCGTGGGGAGCTCGGTGCATATGTAGCTGTACTCCAAAAAGAAACGGCCGATATGTGACATCGGAGGTGGGATGTGTGCCAAAGACGTCGGTGGGCCTCTCGAAACAGGTGCGAACTCGGTGGTCAACATTCCAGTAAAACTAGCCTTTTGGCTTTTCCATAACCGGAGCATAGTATTGGTGTAAAGTGCCGTAGTCCTGGCTCTCACATTAACCAGATCGAGGCCACCATCCCGCTTCGGTAAGGTGAGAGCTTCATACTGGACTTTGAAGATGTGTCCAGAACAAATGAAATAGCCGAAAGCCGCCTGTAATCTGGCCGCCATTGTAGCAGTGACGGGCAGAATCTGCGCTATATGGGGTATCCGGGCTGTCAGATGGGTATTGACCAAGGTGACTCTCTGGCACATAGTCAGCGGGCGTAGTATGTGATTTTGTATGTTGGCCCGGATGCGTTGCAGCAGCGCCCGAAAATTGATCGCCGAGGTGCGGCGAATGTCTCGCGTGTACACCAACCCGAGACAACGAAGGGTGTCCACCAGTTGAAATGGGACTACAATGTCTACGGGAAGGCCGCGGCCGATCTTCATGGCACATGATTTTGCCACGTTCATAGCGCTTCCTGCCCCTGCACTGTAACGGGTAATCCACTGCATCGCAGCTTGTACGTCGGCCGCTGAACGTACGACGAGGGCCAAGTCGTCCGCGTAAGCTCGGCAGCGGAACATATGATAACGGAGTGGAATACCTGTCAAACGTCGCCGTAATCCGCAAATGAGTTGTTCCATGGCAATGGCATAAAGCACCGTCGACAAAGGGCAACCCTGCCGTACTGAGCGTTCAATCCGTATAGGTTCTGTAAGTCTGCCGTTGACGAGAAGTCTGGACGTTGCTCCACGAAGGAGCCGCATAATCACTTGCGTGAACGTCGGAGGAATTGCCATTCGGTCCATCACTGCGTTGAGGAATGCGTGATTGACGCGGTCAAACGCTTGTTTGAAGTCGATGGAGATTAAAGCGCCTGGCAGTCGCGAGTGTGTTGCCACAGCGATCACATCTCGATATTCACTGAGGGCTGTCTGTATATTACGATCGCCGCCTAAAGATGTTTGTTCGTGGGAAACAATGTCTCGTAAGACATGTTTGAGTCGCACTGCTGGAAGGCGTGTGAAAATCTTGAAGTCGGAATTGAGTAACGTGAACGGAAGATAACTTTCGAGTCGTGTTCCTCCTGCGGGTTTCGGGACTGGTACAAGTAAGCCTTCCAGGAACATTGGTGGCGGGTTCGCCGCGCCGGTCAAAAGTTCCCAGTACATGTCCCTCCATCGTGGCATCATCAAATCTTGGAAGGTTCTGTAAAATTCGAGAGGTAAACCATCCGGGCCGGGAGATCGATTCAGAGACCCTTTAGCCACAGCGCCTTGGACGTCGTCGGTGGTCACTACAGAAGTCAGGAGGGTTGCAGCTGCTGCGTTTAGAGTACCAAGTGTCTCCTGGGCAACCTCAGCAATTGCCTCTGCACCGGCAGGTACTTCTTGATAGAAAAGTCTATAGTGCGTTGTGAATGCATCCGCAATGGTAGCTTGCGAAGTCAGCCGTCGTCCATCAGGTAAGTTTAAAGTTGTCATTAAAGCCTGTCGGCGTCGACGAACATTTTGAATAATATGATGCATAGAAGGTTCTTCACAATTAATCCTATCTTGGCTGCGTGCTCGTACAATAGCTCCCTCTAGACGGCATCTGGTCAAGGTTAAAATCTTTGCCTTGATGCGTTGAGCTTCTCTTAGACGATCCGGGGATGGAGGTTGATCCATGAGTTCACGTAGAGCGCTATAGTAGAAATCAGTTGTTTGGTGATTCCACCTGGCTTTGGCTCCGCAATAGTGTGTCAATGTGCGTCGGATGGCTGGTTTGGCGCACAGCAACCACCACTGCAGTGTGGTCTCGTAACGCATAATGCGTTGAACACAGGTGTGCCACGTGTCGGTGACCTGTTGTTGACATTCAGGGTCCCGCAGTAGCGCGACATTGAGTTTCCAAGGTCCTGCACTGCGCCATATTGATTGTCGACGTAGGTCCATGGTACAGATGTAGATGTCATGATCCGAAAAGGCAGACGGCCAACGTTCCGCGTCGAGGAGAACTGATTTTAGAGCGTTAGAGATGTATATTCTATCAAGTCGGCTGGCGGAGTGGCTCGTGATGTGTGTATACCCCGGGCGGTCGCCGTGTACCACTCGCCAAGTGTCGAGGAGACGAAGGCGGCGGACGAGGAAGCGAAGTTCCGGACATGTGGTGAAATGGGGGTATTGCTGTGCGCTCGAGAACACAGTTGAAATCTCCACCTACGATGAGATGATCGTATCGGCCGAGGAATAAAGGCGTGATATCTTCTGCGTAGAACTGGGAGCGATCCCTCCGTTTATCAGTGCCCGATGGGGCGTAGAGATTTATGATTTTGAGTCCTTCAACTGTTATGGCCACCCCTCGCGCTGTTGGGAGGTATGCGACATCGGAAACTGCAATCCCTTCTCGGAGGAGGATGGCTGCGCCTGTGTGTTCCATAGCTGCAGGGGCGGCGTACGTCTCATATCCATAACACCCAGTCCAAGTTGCTGTCCTCAGTTCTTGTAACAGGGCGATGTCGATGTCTGCTGCTCTTAGCGTGTCACGGAGCAGTTGAAGTTTAGCGTGGGAGCCGATATTATTAGTATTGATAGTAGCTATTCGCTACGCCTGATAGGAGATCCGCGCTGCCGATAGGTTCGTAGCTGGTGAAGATTGTTGTGATGGATGCTGGAAGTCGATAGAAGTCGCAGGAGTCGCCGTAGAAATTTCCCACATTGTAGTGTTGGTCTAACGGAGGAACAGATCTCATTTCCGCATCAGATGGAGGTGGGAAATCCGTGTCATCCGCCCATGAAAAATGTCCGACAGGTTTGACATCGGCGAGAGGTGGCAGCGCTGGCCGAGTCGGCTCAATTGCGTCGGTGACAACAGGCGTGCCATGTTCCATGGCTTCTGGGCGCGGGGCTTGCGCACGATCTCTGTTGAACGGTTCACCGTCTTGTGGATGACGCGTCTCCGTGGCAGAGGAGAAAGTGTTATCGTGTTCTCCGTCAGAGTGATGTGCCATCTCTTCGTCCTGCGGAGGGGGCTCAATGGTCGATTCTGATGTCTTGCGGCGTTTTTTTCGTCGTTTGGGAGACTTCTGCTTTCGGCAATGAGTTTCGGTGTCTGAGGAAGGAAGAGATTCACGTCGTTCCGGTACAAAAGCTATGATGCGGTCGTCATTCTCCAGAACACTCTCATTGGTATCCTTGTGATCTTCTAGCGTGGGTGTGTCCGGCTGTTGGACATGTTCACGGGCGGCATCGCCGGTGTCAAGGTGCTGGGACGCCTCCGGGTGTATCGGACCAGAGAGACGCTCATGAACGGCGTCTTGTGTGGGCTGAACGTGCAGTGTCGCCACATAGGTGACTGGAAGGGTGTTCGTGGTTCTGTCGGTGTTCGTATCGTCGGGCCTTAGTTGTGTGATGCGGCGTTGTAGGCATTCATTACGGACGTGGCCTTCTTTGCCACAACCGGAACATGTTCGAGGTTGTCCGTCGTAAATGACCACCGCACGGCAGCCGCCGATAGAAATGTACGATGGAACGTGCCGTTTGAGATCGATTCGGACTTGTCTCACACCATTAAGCACCGGATTGCGTCGTAAACTGTGCCCATGTCTCGGCTACGTGGCTCTGGACTTTTCCGAACGGGCTTAGCGCCGCGATGACTACATCTTCATTCACCTCGAAAGGCAGTTCGAATACACGGATCGTCCGAAGGCCAAGTCCCGCATGGTCGTCATCCACAGGCCCGACGTTTCCGTCGGAGTGCCGAAATTTCAGTCCATGTCGCGTCCTTTGAACAATCTCGTTGCAGGCAGCGTCGGAAGTCATCTTAACATAAACGACGCTGCTAATGATCGATAGGTGTATGCCGATGAGCTCGTCACGGGGGATCTTCACGTCTTCGCGTAGGAAGCGTTCGACGGCCAGTGCTTTGGGTCGTGCGTATTCATTCGAGAAGGTGAACTTAAGAGTGTTCTTCCTGTAAGAGTTGGCCATTAGAGCTTGTTCGACTGAGAAGCGCGGTGACGAGGAAGTAAACAAAACACTCCGCGCGCGCAGCGGCGTGGACGGCCGAGTGCGGTGCGCACTGCTGCCCTGCCGAACGCAGACTGTCCAACTGAGCTACCGAAGCACGACACACGCCCGCTACTCATAGCTTTACTTCTGCCAGTACCTCGTCTCCTACCTTCCAAACTTTACAGAAGCTCTCCTGCGACGAAGTTTCAATGAGGAAATAGTTTTGTTGGTTTTCTTTTATGCTTACATTCAGTATCACACTTGAGACGATCAGTTTATTCTAACTCTATCACACGATGTTTGCAAATAATATTATGAGTTTTTTAGTGCCTGTTGTCTTCCTAGGCGCTACAGTCTGGAACCGCGCGACCGCTACGGTCGCAGGTTCGAATCCTGCCTCGGGCATGGATGTGTTTGACGTCCTTAGGTTAGTTAGGTTTAAGTAGTTCTAAGTTCTAGGGGACTGATGACCTCAGAAGTTAAGTCTCATAGTGCTCAGAGCCATTTGAACCATTTTTTGTTGTCTTTCGTTGGCACTGTCATAGCGGAGTAATGATGCACACCACGTTTTCACAGACCTTATTATTAGATTTAGTTGTTTCATTAATTTTCCTGTGCCGTTTCGCTATTTCTGGCGGGCTGCAATTATACATCATTCACACATGAAAACATGGATAGCTCTAAGAGTATAATTGATAAATCTGTATAACAGGTGATAGTGTTGGTTTTGTGTGTTTTCATTGAAGCTCTAAATGACATTAGTGTACATTTGTTAAATTTAATCCTGATTATGATTCCTTAACTATCCGACTAGTATATCGTTAGAATCTTGACGCATTTATTCCGTAAGATAATCTCGGTAACATTAAAGATGTTTCCTGAACGAAATTTTCACTCTGGAGTGGAGTATGCGCTGCTATGAAACTTCCTGGCAGATTAAAATTGTGTGCCGGACCGAGACTCGAACTCTGGTCCCGAGTTCGTGTCTCGGTTCGGTACACAGTTTTAATCTGCCAGTAAGTTTCATTGAAGATTTTAATTTTTTGTAACAATTTGATTATGTTGGTAAATGTTTATATCCTTTATATACATTGGTACAGCAATGGGAATCAATTTTTCATGTGACTGATTTGAGTGGACCTGCAGTCAACCGATGATTTGTCGTATAATTTAGAGACAAATAGGGGATCACACTTTGAGAAGGCCGGTGTAGCAACACATGATTGTGACCTAATTTCAACTCTAGCCTCGATAAAAGGGTGAATGGTTTGACCAGCTGTAAATCTGATATTGACTTTGTAAAGTTACTAATAGTCAAGGAATACCATTAAGCATTTTGGCCAGCTTCAAGGATGAATGTGTCAAGAGGTCTGGCTGTGGATGACTGTGTTTTTATTTTTATTCTTTATTTTTAGAACATTTATTTCCATGTTGTACTTGGTAAAGATACCTTTGTTTCTTATCCGTTCTTTCAGTCAGTGACATTAGTTGTGATCTAATTTTCCAAGGGAAGGCAGTGGGTACCAAATGCCCACCTTTTGAAAATATTGTAATCCAGTTAGTTATTTTACGTTTTAAAATTATGAAAGAGAATTTTTTGCTTTTAATGAATTCTTCTACCATATTTCATATATGTTTAAAAGTTTTCGGTTCAACTCAACCTAAAAATTTAAGCCTCGGTAGAGATGTTACTTTCCTCAGTGAACGTCATATTCAATATTTCCAGGTTAAGGACCTCATTTTACACTTCTGTATCTCTTTAAAAATGACCTTGAGAGTGCAAGTTACAACAACGCAAGAAATTTGCATTTTCTAAGTTTTGTTGGTGGTGATCATAAAACCGGTCGTATACATTATTAAAAGTGCATTGATATGGATAAGAGAGCGCTAAAAGGTATTTTAAGGTTCTGTACCACACTTAATTATCAGTACCTCTTCGAGAATAATGTTGTTAATGTAATTCAACACCAGTTAAGGAATACTCTTTTATTTAATTTTCTTTATGGTGAGCATAAAATATCCCCCCCCCCTTTTCCCTGGTAATTTGTGTTGGAAAATGCCTTGATATTGCTAAAGTTAAACATGTCAACCTCATTTTAAAATTTTTCTTGTTGGTGCCTCACTACCTTTCTTCAGAGGGTTACCTCATACGCAAAATTTTTTGTTCAAACGGTATGTCGTGAAAGGTGATAAGCCACTCAGCTCATCTCTCTTCATTTAATGCTAATAAATAATTCGAGGGGATGGGAGCTGTGTTAGACAGGCTCTAGAAATACAAAAGTGTAACTGGATTATTGAGATTAAAGTGGTTGTATGCGCTGACTTCCCTTTCTACTTTTTAACATTGTTTCATTTAACCTGGTGATGGCTACATCAATGACATTTCTGGGCGACCTATAGCAGTGAGGAGCGTTGTGGACACTGGACAGGTGAGTTGTAAACATGTTTGGCGAAACACCCACCCCACCCCCGCCGGTAAACTGCGGGAGCGCGGCCTTTTGCAGAACTGTAGGCAGGGAGAAAAAAGTAAGTATAGCTGCCATCGTGTTGTCGTGGAGAAAGTCGCTTTTGCTACCATCGCACTGGTGCCTGGGCTATTGTGCGGCTTATTGCACATTGCACATACTCACATTGGATGGACGAGCTGGAAAGATTCGTTCCAGATGACAGAACTGTGCCAGCAGAAGGTAAGCATTTGCACTATTTTAAGAAAAATACTTTCATCAGATAAACATCTCCCGGAATTAAAGAAAAAGACAAAAAATACAGAAGTTAGCTCTGATACACTAGAAGTTCAGCAGATAGCACAGATTTGATGACTAAATCAAGCAGTTTTTAGCTTTTCCCACGGCTTACTATGTGAGAGGGCACCGAATAGTGAAACTGATGTGACTTCAGGAGGACGTAACACGTAGCGGGAAGTTTCTTTAGAAAAGAGAGAAAAAAATTGAGATCATTGGTTCTTTCACGGTTTGGCTCTTCTTGGTGGGATATTTTATTAAAGAAATAACTACGCCATTGGTGGGTCAACATAACTTTAAAGAGCACTGACTGTCAAGGTTCTTGGCAGAAAGAAGGGTCAGTCAGTTCTTTACCGACCAGAAAGAGGGGCCTCATCTCTGGACTTGATGCTGATCACACAGTACTTCACTAGCTGTGCTCTGAACTAGAGCATCTAGCTATTTCCAGTGTTCGAGTCCTGAGCAGAGCGATTTTAGAGTCCTTCTTCATGGCAACTAGACATCGTTTAACCACTCTGCCTGTATTACAATGAAGATTATGGGGTACACAGCTAGCAGCTCCAGCACATTAGGAAAATCGAGTTCAAGGGTTAGATTAATTATGGGATTCACTCTCCAACGTCCGTGACTGCATTCTCAGATACATGAATTTCTTCAGTTCTCTATACAGAAGAAAACATGTAATTGATGTTCCAGACAGGTTGAAATAAATTTCACAAAGTCGGATGCGTGACTATTAAGCCATTCCGATCCCAATGAGCAACTTTGGCAACCGATTGTTCCATTTTCTAATTCTAATGGTTAATCCTACGTCTGTAGCTTCAGTGATTTCTTGTTTGAGCAAATGCTTCTTTAATAAACTAAAGAGTTCATTTAAATCTCATTTTGGCTATCTCATTTAATATTTTTGAATGATAAAAAAGTAATTATGGTAGGAAATGAGATGTTGTAATTACTAATCGGATTTCACTATCGGAATAGTAAAATAACTGACGGTTGCGGAGGTAAATACACTGCCGGGAAAACATTTAGGGGTTTGCAATTCACTCGAGATGTATTGTTGCAATAGTGCATATGGAGTACATGAAATGACTACATTTACAGATCAATAGGACAATATACCAGGTATCGACCCATACTGAAGCATCCGTATTAGTACGTGGTATGGTCTCCATAGACGGCAAAGTAGGCGCTGACTCTGGCATCCTGTCGATCGTACATACTGTCCTGGTATACATTATTCCACGCCTGGTCGACATGTTCACGCGCTTTTTATAAGATTCACTGGTTGACGAGTCACGCGAGTCACTTCTTGTCCCATCATATTCCACACGAGCTCGATTTGAGACAATTTTTGAGATCTTTCTGGCCGGGGAAGGTGATGCATATCTTGCAGAGCATGTTGAGTTTCACAGGGCGCGTGTGGCTGAGCGTTATCCAGCTGGAACAACACATCACCTTCCTGTTGCAAGAAACGGCAAAAGAACGGGGCTAACAACTTTCTGCACATATCGAACGCTGGTTAGCGTCTCCTCCAGAAACACCAAAGGTGAACGACAGTTTTAGCTTATCCCAACCCTGACCATAAGGCCCAGGGTGCAGCCAGTGTGTCTTGGACGAATGCACTCTACGGGACAGTGCTCACCAGATCTACGTCGTATGCGCATACGACCATCACCTGTGGGTTCTCAGAATCTGCTTTCATCCCTGAAGATGACGGCGCGCCATTCCATCTTCCAGGTGATCCCATGACGGCACCATTCAAGCCGAACACGTCGATGTTGCGGCGTGGCCGTAGTCCCACTGCTAACAACCGGTTCACAACTGATCGTATTGACACTTCAGGGTCCACAAGCCCTCTTAACTGTGCTGTGGTAGCTGTACGATGTGGCACTACTAACCTTACAATACGACGATCCCGGCGGGCGTCTATGCTCTGTAGACGTCCAGAACCTAATCTACAGGCGTTATCACTGATACCAGCATCCTTTCACAACTGACGCAGCACGTTAAACTTCATGGCTGTTATCCGAAAGAACCACCCCACCACTCGAAAGGCCACAATTTGACCCCTTTCAAATTCGCTCAGGTGGCTGTAGGAAGCACGAGTGCGTCTCCGTGGCATGACTGCCTGCTTATTTCACACGTCTGGACCACACTGAGCCACCTGTCTCTGAGCATTCCGTATTAAAGTGTAGACACAGATGACGCTCTGGTAGCCATGCCACTACACATTGTCTGTTGGCGGACAGTGTTGCAACCATTATCAGCCCTTCTTCTATCATTCCCCCAGTTCCCCCCCTCCCCCCTTTGCTGTATGTCGTCATCGGATCAAAACCGACGTCGTCTTTCCAGGTGTACGAATTTTTTTACCCTCATTGTATGATATAAAGTGCAGACTTGCAATAGCAAGAAAAATAATTTCTGAAAAAGAGAAATGTGTTAAAATCCAATTCGTAAGTCTTTTCTTAAAGTATTCGTCCGGATTGTACAATTGTAGTATAATAAAACGTTGGTGCCAAACATTTCAGACTAAAAGAGAACAGATGCTTTTCACTTCTGATGTTACAGAAAAGTTCTGATCAGTTGACAGAGCACATCCTGAGGCACGAAGAAATGGATGGAACTGTGAGGTGACTAAAAGTTTATACAGTCCATGGCTTGTAACACTACGGACGTTCAAATGGATGTAGGTTTCTGTAACTCTGCTGAGTTGAAAACACTTGCAATGGTTAGACTACAGTCGAGATCTGCATCAAATCACTAAGGCTATGTTCCCATCACGGGGGCATTTTGGAAGCCACCCGTCTTGGATGCAACTTGTATTTTTTAAGATGGATAAGGGTGATGTGGCACATTAAACAGGTTAAGATTTACATTTTGTTATCTTTCATTTGAGCACTGCCTTTTTTTAATTTCTCCAATTATGTCGCATTTTTTTACACGCAAGGCAAAAGCTGTTGATAACACAGAGTACAGAATGTGCTTGACATTTTGTCGAGCAAGTTGTAAGGCTGTTGTTATCCGCTTCACCCATTCCTCACTGACTTCAACCAACACTCGCTCCTTGAAGTGTTCATGTACGGCGTTCTGGACTCTCACTGAACGATGCTAGAACGGCAACTGATAATTGCGCTGTGGCCGTTTTCAATCATCCAGCTTTCTATTTGCATGCGGCACAGCCAATTTCGCAGAACTTGGCGAGACGTTTCACCATTGGGATATGTCTGTCTGGGTAACGTTGGCCGAAATCCTCTGCATTAGCACAAACACTTCTCTCTCGGCTTTACCTTTAATGTCCAATATGACATACGTCAGTGGCAACTTGAGCATGACTAAAGCTATTCCCAAACGAAAGACACTGTTGTTTTCCCCACGAAACTGCCTATCTGTATGACACGCCGCGTGACTGTATTTTCATTTGTAAATTACGATTTGCATCCAACATGGCAGCTTCCGAAATCACCGCCATAAACGTTTACATACATACTCTGCAAGCCACCGTATGCTGCATGGCGGACGGCACCTTGTACCACGAACACTCATTTCCTTTCTTTTTCCACTCCCAAATGAGCAAGCAAGAAACAATTGTGGGTATGCCTCCATACGAGGCTTTCCCTTGTCTTTTCGTCGTAGTCCTTAAGCGACAAGTACGTTGCCGACAGTAGAATCATTATGCAGTCACCTTCCAGTGATACTGCCCTACACATTTTCAGTAATGTTTTGCGAAAGGAAACTAGTTTTCTCGCCAAGGATTCCAATTTAAGTTCTCGGAGCATCTCCGTAATATTTTCGTGTTGATCAAACCTACCGGTAACAAATCCAGCATCACGCCTCTGAAATGTTTTAGTGTCTTCGTTTAATTCGGCCTGATAGGTAAGCGAGTCACTCGAGCAGTACTCTAGAATGAGTCGCACTATTTTCTATATGCGATCTCCTTTATAGACGACCTAAACGATCCTAAAATTTTCCCAATAAACCGATGTCGACCATTCGCCTTTCCTACTACCAATCTGACGTGCTCATTCCATTTCATATCACTTTACGGCGTTACGCTTAGATGTTTAATCGACGTGACTGTCAAGCAGAAGACTATGAATGCTGTATTCCAACGTTACGCGACTATTTTTCCTACTAATCTGAATTAACTTACATATTTCTCCATTTAGAGCAAGCTGCAGTGCATCACACCATTCACACCAACTGGAAATTTTTTGTAAGTCATCTTGTATCCTCCTACAGCAACTCATCGATGACACCTTACCATACACCAATGCGTCATCAGTAAACAGTCACGGACTACCACTCGTCCTGTCCGTAAGATAATTTATGTATATAGAGAATAAGAGGTGTCCTATTATACTTCCCTGGGGCACTACTGACGAGTCGACCGCGGTGGTCTTGCGGTTCTAGGCGCTGCAGTCCGGAACCGCGGGACTGCTACGGTCGCAGGTTCGAATCCTGCCTCGGGCATGGATGTGTGTGATGTCCTTAGGTTAGTTAGGTTTAAGTAGTTCTAAGTTCTAGGGGACTGATGACCTAAGATGTTAAGTCCCATAGTGCTCAGAGCCATTTGAACCACCATTTTGAACTCCTGACGATAGCCTTGTCTCTGATGAACAGCCGCCGTCGTGAAAAACTTATTGGGCTCTATTATTTAAGGAGTCTTCGAGCCACTCACATATTTGGGAACATACGCACATACTGGGATCTTCGTTAACAGTCTGCAATCGGACACCGTGTCAAACAGTTACCGAAAATCTCGAAATATTCAATCTCCCTGTTGCCCTTCATCCATCTTTCGCAGGATATCATGTCAAAAAAGGGTACACTGAGTTTCACGCGAGAGATGCTTCCTAAATCCGTGATGATTTGTGGACAGAAGCTTTTCCTTCTCGAGGAAACTTACTTTATATGAGCTCAGAATGTGTTCCAGCATTCAGCAGCAAGCCGAAGTTGAGGATACTGGTCTGTTATTTTGTGAATTAGTTCTCCCATTCTTCTTGTACACAGGACTCATCTGCGCTTTATTTCAGTCACTTGGAACTTCTCGCTGGAAGATATATGCGCAATAAATGCAAGCTAAGTAAGGGGTCAACGCCGTAGAGCATTCACTGTAAAGCTGAGTTGGTATTCCATCCGCAGCTGATAGCATATTTGCTATCCACTCTTTGAGTAGGGAACACGGAAAGGGCCTCTAGGGGGAGCGTGTGTGTTTCCCGCTTTAAGCACACTCGGGTGTCCCCTGGGCAACGGTTGAAAATACCCTCAACCGGCGGATCTTTCCACTACAGAAGCGTTGCAGTGTGTGACAGAAAAAGCGCAGGGTCTTTCTTAAGACCAAAATTGATGATAATTACTATAAACATTGAAGGCTTATCAGCCAGTAAAGAAGAATTACAAACTATGGGTCAGGATATTAACTGTGGTGTTTTGTGCATGCAAAAAACGCAAAGAGATATTACTCAACGAAGACAAAAAATAGCAGGCATGCAGATTGCCACTGAGGCAGTATGGTAGTGCAATTTTTGGGAGGTACAGTGCAGCAGTGTTCTCTGTTTCTCTAACAAAGGAGAACCATATTGAAGTCTTAACATCTGAGCGGTGCAGTTGTACAGTAACATCCGTCTACAAGCCTCCTGCTCAAAAATTTAACTTCAGTCCCGCAATGAATTTAGAAAATCAGGACATTCCCTTCGTCGTGGGCGTCTTTAACAGCCACAGAAGCGTATGGTGGTAAGAGGATGATGATGTAAACAGAATTTTTAAGAGGATGATGATGTAAACAGAGAGGAGATACTGAAGTGGGCTGACTGCAGAAGATTAACTCTCTTACGCGACAGAAAGCTACCACCTTCATTTACCAGCAGCCGATGGAGAAGGGGATATAACCCCGACCTACTTTTGGTCAGCGACACCGTTTCCCACCACTGTATAAAGCCTGTATCATTACGTCTACCTGGCACCCAATATAGGCCAATCTGCTGTCAGGTGTTTGCAGCCATCAAACCACCTGTGATCACGTTCCGTAGGCGATTCAGCTTTAAGATGGCCTGGAGGAGTTTTGTGGAATCTCTGGATGAGGAAATACCAAGCATCGAACCCGTGCCAGTCTCATACGACCGTTGTGTAGATGCTGTGAAAAGGTGCTCCCGTGCTTCGATCCCCAGAGGCTGCCGTACAACATACATTCCGGGTATGAATGAAGAATTAACGTCAAAACTACACGGATACCTTACACTGTTTGATGAGGACCCGTTCAACACGGATACAGTAAAATCAGGACAGACATTATACTGGGAATGGGTGAAAGCCAAACAGAATCAATGGACTGAAACGGCAGAGAGTATTGACATGTCTAAGAATCGAAGAAAAGATTGAAAACTGCTCAAACGGTTCAGTAATGACCTCACTGGACCCAAAGGAAGACCCACCGTTACCCCAAATGCTGCTGAATGGAAAAACTAAAGGAAGAAAGAAAAAAAAGGGATAACCCTGCTACATCTAGAAACAAAAATGCTGTTCGCTAAGTTTACTTTGGAAGCATTGAAAACTGCTATTAAAAAGTGTAATTCCCGGCAAGGCGCCAGGACTTGACGATTTATTAGTGGAGTAGATAAAGCATTTTGGGCCTGCTACAATAGGATGGCTACTGCAATTCCATAATAACTGCCTAACACGACAGCAGATTCCTAAAATCTGGAAAAAGACAAGGATCAGCGCTGTACTGAAAGCCAGCACGTCAGCTTGCAATGCCAAGAACTTTCATTCTATATCCCTTTTGCACCATCTTTATAAAATCCTCGAAAAATGTTGCATAATCGTCTCAGCCCTGTTACCGAGCCACTACTGATTAAACAACAAGATGGATTTAGACCAAATAAAAATTGTGCAGCACAAATATTCAATCTGACATAGAATACCGAGGATGGTTTTGAACGGGGTTTGGTCACAGGAGCAGTATTCGTGGATCTCTCCGTAGCTCATGATATTGTGCAGCACAATACCATTTTGCACAAACTGTATCAACTAACAAGAGATTATGAATTTACCAGCATCATAGGAAATCTCCTGCTGAACCGCAGAGTCTATATCGAACTAGACGGCAAGAATAGTAGACGGGGAATACAAAAAAGCGGTCTCCTTCAAAGTAGCGTCCTAGCACCAGCCTTGTTTAACATCTACAGTAACGATCAGCCACAATTTCTTAACAGAAAAAGCTTCATCTATGCTAGCGATCTGGCGCTAGCATCTCAAGCCAGAGACTTCGAAACACTAGACAGACATCTAACAAATCGACTTCACACTCTCGTGGCCTGCTACTAAAATAACTACCTGAAACCGAATCCGGCTAAAACTCAAGCAAGTGCTTTTCATCTACGAAACAAAGACGCCAACAGAAAATTGAAAGTCTTATGGGATGACAGGAGCTGGAGCACTATCATAATCCAAAATATCTGGGAGTCACGGTGGACCGTGTGCTCACATTTAAGTAGCACTGCCTAAATACAAAACGAAATGTATCCACCCGCAGTAACATCATCAGAAAGCTCAGAAGTAGCGGATGAGGTGCTCAGCCGACAGTTCTCAGAACATCGGCACTTACATCATGTTACTCTGCCGCTGAATACGCCTGCCCTGTTTGGAGCAGTTCTGTTCATGCCATGCATGTGGATGCTGCTGTCAACGAGACACGTACAATAACATCAGGATGCCTAAGAGCAAAGCCTACCTACAAATTTTACAGCCTGGCCGGGTAGCCCCACCAGATATAAGACGGGAAGATGCCGCGAACACAGAGAGAAACAAAGCGGAACTAAACGCTGCTCACCCGCTGCATGGACACCAACCTCCTGCAAGCTTTCTAATAATTCCCATCAAAGACAATACATCACCGTCAATGGTACGACAAAACCTGTGGACAACCAGAAACGCAGATGCCGCATGTGCATCCAACCTTCGGAGAGCCTCGCCCCAGGCGAAACTGGCAAAGGAAAATGTCGAAGTCTCTCACAGACTAAGAAGTGGTGTGGGTAGAACAAAGGATAATATGGCCAAATGAAACTATCTTGGGGACTCATCAACTTTATGCGAATGTGGGGCCGAACAAACCACTAAACACCTGCACAACTGTCGTCAGTGCCCAGTTTCCTGCACGCTAGAGGACCTGTTGTGGGCTAGGAGCAAAGCCGTCGAGGTCGCTAATTTTTGCTCTGATTTTATTTAGTGTTTGTAATCTGTTTATACATAAACCTATTATTATATGGCTCTGTTTGCCTCACATTGTATCTATATTTCCTCTGTATGTATTAATTTTATATACCGGGTGATGAAAAAGTCAGTATAAATTTGAAAACAGAATAAATCACGGAATAATGTAGATAGAGAGGTACAAATTGACACTCATGCTTGGAATGACGTGGGGGTTTATTAGAAGCAAAAAAATACAAACGTTCAAAAAATGTCCGACAGATGGCGCTTCATCTGATTAGAAAAGCAATAATTAGCATAACAAAGTAAGACAAAGCAAAGATGATGTTCTTCACAGGAAATGCTCAGTATGTCCACCATCATTCCTCAACAATAGCTGTAGTCGAGGAATAATTTTGTGAACAGCACGTAAAGCATGTCCGGAGTTATGGTGAGGCACTGGCGTCGTATGTGGTCTTTCAGCATCCCTAGAGATGTCGGTCGATCACGATACACTTGCGACTTCAGGTAACCCCAAAGCCAATAATTGCACGGACTGAGGTCTGGGGACCTGGGAGGCCAAGCATGACGAAAGTGGCGGCTGAGCACACGATCATCACCAAACGACGCGCGCAAGAGATCCTTCACGCGTCTAGCAATATGGGGTGTTTTTTTTTTGTTGTTGTTGTAATAAAACCTCATGTCATTCCAAGGATGTGTGTCAATTTTTACCTCTTTATCTACATTATTCCGTGGTTTATTAAGTTTTCAAATTTATACTAACATTTTGATCACCCAGTATTTAGTCTGCTTTTCTCTTTTTGTCTATTTTTTATGCAACACTTTTGACAAGAATAAATAAATAATCCTTCGAGTTGCTTCTCCGAGCCTGGATTGCATACTGCTATGATCTCCATTCCGGAGTCTGTGCGTCGGTCAAATGATAATATGTGCTATCCTCCTGGGTGTAGGATTTCTTAAAAGTGAAATTTAAAGTTCAGCTTTCGTTTTGCTGTTTTCTATTCCCACACCAGACTGATCAACGAGTGACTGGATAGAAGCCTTCGACCCACTTAACGATTTTTGATGGGACCAGAATTTTCTCTGTTTCTAAGCAAGATCTTTTGCTAAGGCATGACGATGGAAGTTGTACGCTTCTCGCATCGACCTTTTTACACACGGACGAATTTCTGTTAACTTTTGCCTGTCGACATTTGCGCATTCTTTTTGAACCGACACTGTAATACGCTCTGCTTCCTCAGCATTTTCCTGACAGTATTATTAAAGCACGATGGGTATGTTCATAAAGCCCTCATGTTTTCCCCACTCTCTTATTTCATACTCCTCGACTTTAAATTTCTTTTTGTCGACCTGTTTTTGTTTTAGAACGATGGTTCCACGCTTCGGGTTATTCTGTAAGTAGTGTGAGTAGGTACGGTGTAAGAGATTGTTAGGTGAAGAAAGCGCGTAATGGTCTGAGGAAGAAGCAGACCGGTCTGCGCTGTGCGAGTGCGGGCACGCCTGCTGGGAGGAACAATGGCACAATGCCGGCCGCTGGCGGAACAATGTAGGGACAAAGACGCGGTCGCAGCCGCGTTATCGGACAAGGCGCGTTCTCCACAGGCCGGTCGACGCGCGGCTGCTGCCTGCAGCATGACTTCCCAAGTGGCCATCGCTGCCAGAATAAAACTCACCGTCCCTAGCAATCGCCACCCTTCTTCCTCTTTCCATAGCTGTACTGTAGTTTAGGGGAAACGAAACACATGGTGCCTCAGGAATTTCGGTGGAAACTGTTGTATTAACCCCTGTGCGTCGTCTCTGCCGGCGATTAATGGACTATTTTCCTACGTTAAAAATATGGTTCAGGTTGTTGTTACAATGATTGATTACATCATTTAAATAGCATAATACTGTCACAAAATATTTTATTTTTATGTAACTTAAGCTTAAAAATAATTGAACATCAAGATTTGGTCACGTGATCATTTTGGCTGATACTCTGGTGATGTCACAGACTAGGAGTAAGACGAAGCTATATGTGCATTAAGAAGAGGTAGCCGAAGTTACGAAAGGTATGAGGTTTTTATATAATTTTTCTGCAAACAGTTTAGTTATTTACCGATGGAAAACCCAGTTTCAACTTTTTAAGTAACGATAGAAACGAATTTTGTGAAAGCTGAGAGTGGAATCCGTACGGAAGTTGATGCACTTATGCTCCACCTATTTAGAGCGGGGATATACGCGACGATGGCCATTCTTTTCCCTGCTCCCTGCAACATCATTAAACTTTCTCAAAACTACGGTTCAAAAAATGGCTCTGAGCACTATGGGACTTAATTGGCTCTGAGCACTATGGGACTCAACTGCTGAGGTCATTAGTCCCCTAGAACTTAGAACTAGTTAAACCTAACTAACCTAAGGACATCACAAACATCCATGCCCGAGGCAGGATTCGAACCTGCGACCGTAGCGGTCTTGCGGTTCCAGACTACAGCGCCTTTAACCGCACGGCCACTTCGGCCGGCTATATGGGACTTAACATCTGAGGTCATCAGTTCCCTAGACTTAGAACTACATAAACCTAACTAACCTAAGGACATCACACACATCCATGCCCGAGGCAGGATTCGAACCTGCAACCGTAGCAGCAGCGCGGTTCCAGACTAAAGCGCCTAGAACCGCTCGGCCGCAGACGCCGGCTTCAAAACTAAGGAATCAGTCCGTGTATTATAGATTGATCGTTGATTATCAGTCATGTGCTATGACCCAAAGAACAAAAAAATTATTCTTGGCAAAGCTTATTGCTGATTCCCTATACAGAAGACACTCAGCAGAGATGCTGCATCCAGCAGGCACTCGGTGGCGCAATGGGTAGCGCATCCCACTGCTGATAAAGAGGTCACACGTTTTCAAAAGTTTCACACGAAATACGAAAACAGCGTTAGCAAGTACTGACAGTAGCAGTTGTTTCTACTGTGGGCTGTGTTATAGATAGCTTCACATTAATCTTAGTCTGAGAAATGGACAACAGAGGATAAACGCATTTACTTTGCGAACAAACAATTCACTTTTTTGGAAAGCATTGCTAGCAGTGAAGGTATCACCATATGCCCACAGTACAACGATGTGTAGGACGATGAGTTCATACAGAGATATATAAAGCGTGTACAGCATGCAGGTGACACAAACGTAAGGGCAGTGATGTTTGTGAGTATAAATTAATGCTGGCGTCTAAAGCAGACTTACTTCATCTTTATGTAAGATGATGAAACTGCAAAAGTTTAAACAATAAGGAACACAGCTGGACAGTATGAAGACAAAAACATTGATTCTAATAAAGTAAAAAAGTGTGTGGTCACATTAACTATAAAATACCTCTCTGAACATGACGTGTGTGAACAGCGATAGCAAACGCTAGCTCATGTACACAGCAGTCAAATAAGTTAAAATATTCTTTCGATTTCGATTAGAACCAGCGATCTATGGCCATCATCTTACAACGTACGATGGTCTACGGCTCTGACAACAGAGCTACCGAATAATTCAATTGTAGATTGGTAAAACGACAACTTTCATTATGAATTTAATTTCATTGAATGACACTACCCTTCATTATAACAATGAGAGAGCATATCTCGGAGGTAACTCAATGTTAACTTCATACTGCAACACGTTTTTAATTAAGTTAGTGAACTTGTGCGTCAACGTAGTGACAATTTGCCGTTATAGTGAAACCACATTTTACGCATCTTCTCATTTCTGGAACACACAAAAACAACTTTTCAGTAGTTTTTGTATATGTATTTGTACAGTATGTCACTTCACACCATTTGTAACCAACTTTAACAAAGGTAAATTCCAAAACAAGACATCACTTTAAATTAGCATTAAGACAATACGAGCAGCAAGATATCCAGTGACGTCACAGGCATCACATGACTCTAATTGAGGCGTTTTAGCAGGCTTTCAAATTTTATAAATTTCATTTCTGTTTTTATAGAAGAGAACTCAAATTCAAGAGGAGAGAAAGCGTGTTAGGAGCATAAAATGACGTAATTAATAATTCAAGATAATTTCCAGAAAAGAGTAAAATACCCTAGTTCCCATGATTCATTCCTCAGATCGACACAGCCTGTAAGTCTACCTGAAATAACTGATTGATATACTGTCGCCAGATTAATATTACTCAACGAATCCTCTGAAACAGTAAGTCTTTATATTAAAAGAAATAGAAATGCTCTGGATCAAAGGGCATCCATCGCTTCTATCCTACTCACAGCGTTCAACGGTAGTATGGTGCCCATGGTTCGATTTCAGAGCAGCAGGATGGGTGTGGGTAACTAAATCAATGCACGAGGGCGCGCTCTAAAATTATGCCTCCATAGTTTTTGTTTGCTGTCTACGTATTTATTTCTCCACATAATCACTCTGGCAACAAACGCAATCAGTTTGTTGATACCGCCACTTGCAGAATCTTTGACTTCGTTAACGGAGCTGCAACCTCACCTCTGCTTGTACAGCTTCGTCACCCTCAAAGTGAAGTCCTCGAAGGTGTTCTTCAGGTTTTGGAAACAGATGAAAAGCGGATGGAGTCAAGTCGGGAATATGAAGAGGACGATCGATGACAGGGAACCCAGGACGTAGGATTGTTGCAGATGTCGCAGCGCTCGTGTGTGGTCTGGCACTGTCATGATGAAGGAAAGACTGCTCCACGAGTGGGCGAACTCTTCGAATTCGAAGCTCCATTACACCACACTATTTCCCACGATAAGATATAGTTACGTTAGACACCGTCATGTTTCGAGTTACACTTTCGAGTGATCTAGCGGCAGCGAGCTGTAAATATACAGAGAGCCGGCCGTGGTGGTCTAGCGGTTCTAGGCGCTCAGTCCGGAACCGTGCGACTGCTACGGTCGCAGGTTCGAATCCTGCCTCGGGCATGGATGTGTGTGATGTCCTTAGGTTAGTTAGGTTTAAGTAGTTCTAAGTTCTAGGGGACTGATGACCACAGATGTTAAGTCCCATAGTGCTCAGAGCCATTTTAGATATACAGATACGAAGAATAAAGATGTAGACTGTTAATGTCAGAGGCATTACTTTTTAGCCCGCCGTCGTATTATTTGGGCTAGTCATGCAAACGAACTTACAAATACAGGAATCATAGTAAAGACGGTATATAGTCTTAATCATTTTCAATCTGCAAACTATGATGACAAGAATGTGAAAAATTTCGTTCAGCACACGAGAAATCAAAGGAACAGTCGAGTCAGGGTTTAGCTAAACATAGAGAGCGTACATTCTGCACCTTGCTTTGTTGTGGCGCAATGGCCTTAAGTGGTGCATTGCTCTGGCATCGGAAGCAGAGGCTCATCCTTCGCCGGGAAGGCAATGCGACACGTTTTCTATCCACCGATGTCCGTGGTGACACGTTATTACACTACTTTCTAGCGAGGGATTTACAAAATTAACATGCCTTCACTAAGGTGGATTGAACTGCCAATACTAGAAATAATTAATTTTAAATAACAACTACTAATGCATCGAAGTACAGCAGAGATACCGAGAAGGAGACTGGAGAGTGTAGGCTCAGCCACTCTACCTTCGTGTAGTTATTGGAACGTAAGAATTCCGTTGAGGTTGCTACGACACCTTTAAGATGAGTTAAATAAACATTCTAGAAGCCCATAAGAGCCATACTCCATAGAAGCCACTCAGTTAAACATCTAGTACTCGGAGCTAACCGACATTCCAAGCATCTACAATGAAGAGACGGTTGTAATGGAATAGTGATATTCACATATGCGGATGGCAGTAGTATCGCGTACAGGAGGTACAAAAGGGCAGTACACTGGCGGAGCTGTCACTTGTACTGAGGTGATTCATGTCAAAATGTTTCCGACGTGATCATGGCCGCACGAGGGGAATTAACACGGAATAGTAGTTACATGGGAATGGTAGACGCAAGGGACATTTAATTTCGGAAATAGTTAGGAAATTCAACACAGTGTCAAGAATACCGTATTTCAGGTATTACTCTTCACCATGGACGACGTAGTGGTCGACGGCCTTCACTTAACGTCCGAGAGCAGCAGCATTTGCGTAAAGTTGTCAGTGCTAACAGGCAAGCAATACTGCGTGAAATAATCGTACAAGTCAATGTGGGACGTACGGCGAACGTACCCGTTAGGACAGTGCGGCAAAATTTGACGTTAATGGGCTGTGGCAGCAGGCGACCGAGCCGAGTGCCTCTGCTTACAGCGCGACATCGCCTGCAGCGCCCCTCCTCTGATTTTACACCATATCAGTTGGATCCTAGACGTCTGGAAAACCGTGGCCTGGGTCAGATGACTTCTGATTTCAGTTGGTAAGAACTGATGGAAGGGTTCGAGTGTGGTGCAGACGCAACAAAGCCCCGGACCTAAGTTACCAACAAGTCATTGTGCGAGCTGGTGGTGGCTCCATAATGGCGTGGTCTGTGTTTATATGGAATGGGCTGGATCCTCTTGTCTGGAAATGGCTATTTCCTGCTACTTGGTGGAGCTATTCATGGACTTTATGTTCCCAAACAACGATGGGATTTTTACGGATGACAGTGCTCCATGTCAATGGGCCACAATTGTCCGTGAGTGGTTTGAAGAATATTCTGAACAACTCGAGAGAATGATTTGGCCACCTAGATCGCTCGATATGAACTCCATAGAAGATCTGTGGGACATGATGGAGAGGTCAGTACGTGCACGAAACCCGACACCGGCAACACTTTTACAATTGTGGACGGCTATAGAGACAGCACGGTTCAATATTTCTGTAGGAGACTTCCAACGACTTGAGCCCATGCCACGTCGAGGTGCTACGTTGCAACGGGCTAAAGGAGGTCCGACACAATATTAGGAAATGTGCCATGACTTGTTACCTCAGTGTACTTACTACCTATTCGTAGAACATCATCCAGTATCTAGAGTTCTAAAAACTTTACAATCGTCATTTAAATGTGCCTGGAAAACCGTTTACCGTTTCCTCATAATTCTATAATACGTTATTGAAAAACATATTTAAATACATTTCTGTAGCGGCTTGTGATGCACACACTCCGGATTAGGAGGGATGATTACTGGCTAACCAGCCTTTAAGGCTATCGAATATATTTGTACGTAAAACTATTAATATTAACGATAATTTATTTATGATTTTACGAGTGTTGCAGGAGTGGACGAGATACCAAATAAACAATGATGATGCCATGGTATGGGATTATTGTCCGTAAATTTATCGGGCTGTGGTCGCTAAGAGTTGAAGTATTGGTAACTTTCACCAAGATGGCGCTTTCTACTGGAAGAATGCCCTTTGTGCCTAGTTGTAACGCTCCTCCTGGTATGGATACACGGAGGATGCCAGAGAAGTTGTAACACCATAGCTCTAATGCTCTACTGATTTATTTTGCCTTTTTGTTTTATTTAATGTTACATCGTTGAGTTTCTGTAAATGTTGTTGGATTGAATCGATACAATGAGAGTGGTTATTCTTTTCTGTGTAAAAAACTTTGATGTCATGGTTTGATTCTATGCAATGTAGTGTATCTATCATTTAAATTCTTTGTCTCATTTGGAGGGAGACGAAACTTATTGTATATATTTGGAATTTGGGTGAATAACTTTTTGTAGAAATGTCAATATGTGCAAATGTTACGTTTTATTTAATATGTTTGGTTACTGTTATGTAAACTGGTGACGTCACTTAGGGTTCTTAGTTATTTCGTATGTAAAAGTTGTTGTGGTTCCCCTCGGGAAAGGAACTGTGTAGCGCGCGCAAAATGTGGTTGGCATTGATAGAAAGGTGGATCAAAGAGTCAGTCGGAGACGAGCTACCAAACTGTCAATTGCTCAGGTAAAAGTTGCATCTTGTGCTATTGCCGAGGGAGGCTTTCCGTGCAGCTTTCCAATGCCTCGGATGGATGGATAAATAGATTGAACTGTTCTGGAATTGGTACCTATCATCGCCACCAAGAAATGACACTGTCCAGCATTTCCGCCTGCAAATCCACCCACCGAAATGCACTCGCCACCACTTTGCGCAATCACTGAAAAAGGAACCAAGGAATTGTAAATGTGTAAAGGGAAGGATCAGCTCATTGGATGTGTTAGTGTGCGCAAATATAAGGTAACTTATACTCGAACTCTTATACCTACCTTGATTTTTTATCCCTGGTCACACAACCACTTAGGGTCCTTCCCATGTCAAAAATGCTTACCGAATGTCCATACTGTTAAAATAGGAAAGCCCAGTGTTTACTAGTTAATGCCATTTGAAGATAGCAAGAAGAAACTAAGTTAAAGTCAATGTAACAGAACTGAGTAATATAGTAAATGATGCTTGCTGAAAATAATTTTTCTATTAAAACTGTTTATTAACACTTTGTCGCCAACTTCTAAAGTGAATGTTCTCAAAACTGTGGCTTATGGAGTTTTGCAAATTAAATGATCACAGTGCAGCCTGTTGAAAATCACCCAAAGGTGGGTTATTGTCTTATTACCACGTCAAGTTGTATTCTACTGCAGTAAAAGTTGAGAACTACTACTGTTGAAAGTTACATGTTCATGCTTGATAAGGGCTTGTTTCTCTAGTGTATTGAAAGTGTGTTTAATTTGCTCTGCTACAGTGGTCAAAATTAAGGGCCCCCCTTGATTGAAAGTAGTTCAAATGCACAAAGTTACTTAATTATAGCAAGTTTCAATTACTCTTGCTATTCAAGTGAAATTCTGTACAATATTGGGTTCCTCTTGTGTATTAATAGTGCATATTAACGGTGTAACAGGATCAACAGTTTGTCTATTGTGCTGATGCTAGATAACAATTAATAGAAAGACCACTATCTATGAAAACAATAGTTTCTTTATTTAAAAGACACTGAGAAATAATCTGTTAGTTAATTCCATTTAATTTTCATTCTGCGTAGAAAGGTGTTTAGTAGTGAGAGACTCAATCTATGCACAATAACTTATTTTGCTGTGAACCATATCCATGTATCATGTCAGATAGGAATATGTTTGAAAAGTAATATGGAACCTACGTCCAATTTACGATTCTACAGTGAGTATTAATAGTAATATTATTGAGACCATTCAGTTTGACTAAGTCCTCAAGGCAATAGTGTGTTTCGTTACCTGTTGTCCTTATGCAAACAATCTTGTTCTCCTATAACTGTTAGCATTTTTTTTTAATGTCAACATCTGCTAGTGACAGAGTTCACTGCGCTCTCATATGATAAAGTGTAGGTTGTGTCTGTCCATTAAAGTTACTCACATCTATTTTTTTGAACAAGTATGTTACTCATTCTTATGCCTAATTAGGCTGGCGACCGTTTTCTTTATTATCATCTGGACGCTGTGGATAAGTTAATAATTGTTTGTTACTGTTTGAATACTTACATAATTCTGACTATCACTTCCAATAACCCATCTCCTTTAGGTACAACACGGTCAACATACCAAAATTCCTTTCAGAGGGTAACACTGCTCTGTTGTTTTATACCAAATTGCTTTATCAAGATAGTTTTATTTCACGACCTGCCTTCAACGTTAAGGTTATGGTATAGCAGTAAAAGACGGAAGGAAGTGTTATAAAAGTGATCTCGATCATTACAGGCAGGCACTCCTAGACAACCTAACTTCACTTTGTAGCCTGTCCGAAATGGTGCAAATGAGCATTATTAGGTTAGCTATAAAAAGCAGAACGTTCCGCGCAGACGACCGTTCTCTTCGAAACCATACGTGTTAAATTGCACACTCGGAGCTCTGCCTCATTCGGGTCCGATTTCTTCCGCAGTCTAAAAGTGTTTCCGTGGCTGGTACAATCAGCCTCCAGCCCAAATGGTCCTGCTTTTTAAATATCACGTGGAGATAGGTTAACTGTGTGCTACAGGGACCAGAAGGTCAATGTAATATTATTAGTTAGTCAGGAAATCAGTCCATGGTCTTGTAGAGCGCTAGTTGGACAGACTACCCTTCAGAAATTACGATGACCACTCACATCTGAATTCGCAGCGAGACCACCGATAATTTCATCCAGCCACAAAAGTAAAATGACGTTTCATCTCCGTGACAGAGTGATTTTATTTTTTTGGGATTTCTGTACAAACGATTCCAATTTGCTCGCAATATTTCGACAACTGACCTAATCGTCTTGTTACAGTGCTTCGAATGGTGTTCTTGTGTGCATTCATCTCGGTTTCGCTACAAAATTCTATTAAATTTTATTTCAAATTGAATCTACTTATTCTGAAAGCTATTATAAGGTGTTAGTGGAGGGTATCTTGTATCACTAATAGCCATTCCCTTTGCCTACTACTCTTGCAAATGGAGCAATGAGAGAACAACTCCGTGCTTCGGCACGATACCTGATTTCTCGTGTTTTTGCAGTCCTTACACAAGATGTGCTTTTATTACAGTAAATGCCACATTTTTTGGCTTTCAGTACAAACGATACAACTATGCTGGTAATATTTCGATAACTGGCTTAGTCGTGTCCTTAAAGTGCTGTGACTGGTGCCCTTAGGCCCTAATCCTCCTAGCACATTCGTTGTCTGACACCACTATGTCGTTAGACTTTGCATAACAGATATAAACTGTCTAGTAATGATACTTTAACGAGGAGAAAACGACTGTGTGCTTGGCGATACATTTACGTGTGACCCATCTTTCTGCCATAGAACCAGCACCCAGCATTATGCTACTACCAATAATGATGTAACTTCCCGGATCCTCCCGAAATCATCTGAAGATGAACCTGAAAGGGTTCGAAAACCGGTTAATGTAATAAAGCATTGTTATTGAAAAAAGTGACTGGTTGCAGTTGTGTATAACTTATTTACATTAATATACAGTCACGGTTCTAAAATATCCGTAATGGATAAGCATAATTGAAACTTTTGTCTGGAACGTTACATTTTGTCATTTTCCGAGATTTTTTGTAAACATCTGACGTCACATACCTTAGCAAACCTTCCAAGGGCCTCTATCACGCAGAATCGAATTTATATTTGGTGCAAAAGGTACCTATAGCAAAAGTCACTGTTGTCAGCTGAACTACCGCATGCCGAGACACTGCGAATCACAGCACGCTTGGCAGCAGTCTCAGCATCCATCTGGTAGATGATGTTGCACTATCCCGCTGATGTCAAAGTTTTTTAGCCTCTAAATGCTGGACACAACTAGGCTGTTCACCACAACTCTTGTAATATGTCGTTCTTTTTCAACACATGTAATTGTGATGTTTCTTGTGGTCACGATTCAACTATCCGCTTTATATTAACGTGTTTAGCTCTCAAATGTATTTGACACATACCAGGTGCATATAAGCTCGTTTGTTTTGACAGCACTGTGGCTGCTGGCTATTAACTTGTTTAAGAGCTGCCATCGATCCCAGAAGTCAGTTTTTCGCACTGAATTTTAAAAACATTCTGTCTGACTCTTCTGACTCCTTAGCCGTCACATAAGTCCAATCCTGAGGACGAGAAAGCATCTTCCAATTTTTTAATTTTTCTCTGGGAAACTTGAAAAAAAAACAAAAAAAACACGGTTCTACATCTCATATGTGTTGGCCATAGGAATACTGACGGCATTTTAAACTTTGACAGTTTCTACTTTCCCTGCAATATTCTATATGGGTTAAAGTTTAAGTGCACTACTTGATTTTTCAGCCATCCCTGCCATTTCAACACCTGTGTTGTGATATCAGAGGAGTGTTGGGGGCGACTGCAGTACCATCAGAAACGACATACTAATCGCAGTAATCTGAGCTACATTCTTGGATTTTTGAATTTCCCTACATTTTTAAGGAAGGGGAAGCACGTTCTGTGGCGGTGTGGATCACCAGCCACTTCCCACAATTTTCGACAGAAAGTCTATTGCATATGGGTCGGTGTAGCAAGGCAGCCCAACTATGTTAGCGATGGTAGGTGGTGCAGAAATACTCCGGTGAGCGCAGTCCTGTTGGCAGTGGAACATAGACAGATTCAGTGACGTGGTAAGTACTGTCTTGCCACTGCATTTGTTTAAATGTAGAGAAATTGTTTTCATACTTCCAACTATGAATGTTTAAACAGCACACAGTTTTAAACATATGCTGAGGGGGGTAGGGGAAACAGTTTAAGCATTCAAGTTGTGCCACTGAACTGTGTGACATCACAGAGATGATGGAAATTGTTTGAACTTAGGACATCTGGTAAAACACCATTTCAAACTGAGTCCCTGGATTTGACAAGAGGTCTGTTACGTCAGGGTAAATCCCAGTGACCATCTAGGTTTCCACACTTGGCACAAGGACTCTGTGATGGCAGATGACTGTGACCCGTTCCACCATCTTGGATTGTATACTTAGCACAAGTGACCTGGGAACCATGCATACTGTAGACATATACCCAGTATGTCATCTTGGTGCCTGACATCGATAGGCTGGGGAAAACGCATGGAATCTGGAAACCATGCAGACTATACTCATATGCCCTGGTCTGCCATCTTGAATTCCGATGTCACAGGGCCTGGGAAAACCATCTGCGACAAATAATTTGCAACTGTGCAGGCAGTGCTCATATCTTCAGGCCTACAATCGGGGATTATCCACCGTAGGATATTTGCCCACGTACGATTTATTTAATTATCTACTAATTTAGACGTAGCAAAATTGAATTATTTTGAATTTCCCACCATTTTTACAAAGAGCAATTGGGCTACAAAGTCAGTGGTTTGGGGGGATAAATCTGACAACGTTTATCGGAAATCTGACACCAATGCAGCATAAGTCAGCAGCCCCATACCCTCCTACTACCTTTATTTAGCTGACAAAAATTAATTATGTGTTCACTTAGCCAAATCAAATTTTCATCATTCAGTGGATACATGTGTAAGTTGTACCACATCCATCTCCTGTCTGCAATCGAAAACCCTGCTATTCAGTTCTGCACTACACGTAGCGATCAAAAAACTTCCGTTCGAAGGTCACTCCAACCGCTTACCTATATATCAGTGTTTATATGTCCTCATCGGAATAGTGCTGGATTTATATACACTGCAGCAACACTCTCAAACGGAAATTTCTTGATTGGCCCTTCTATTAAACCCCTTCCTTAGTTAGAATGCCTCAGTATTTGGCACCTAACCACTCACTTCTAAGACTGGTGAAATGGGTCAGTATTTGACCTTTGTGGCAGTTCGCTCGTCTGCATACTTTTAGCACGTTCCTGAGCTTTCACCCGCTCTCCATTCGACACCATAAAACCACCCAATCGTCGGCCATGGAATTACTAATAACCAGGGATGGCTAATAGTTAAGGACACTGAGGCACAGCTTGTGAAATGGTGGAACAGCGGTCCCAACGGTATGGCTTGGAAACAAACACACACTACCCTCTTCTCGGTTCTGTCAGGACCTAAGGAATCGAAACGTCATTCTAACTTATCTGCTTGATCAGAAGGGAGCAGATTCGAAGTGAGGGTTGATTAAGAACAAAAATGGATAGAACAACTCTACTGAAACAGTAGTCGACTACAGGCAGTTGTAAACAGATGTAATTTGGAAAGAGAAAGCTGCAATTACATTAATAATAGAATTCATATAATGTAAAAACGCAATGAAATCGGTAGCAAAATTGCCTGAACGGAAGACAGCGCTTATTGGACTGGGAAACAATGCTCGATCAGTGATAAAAAATGTATAAATAAGTTTTTAAATGACACTTACAAAAGGAACATATAAAAAAGACATAATTTAAGAGCGAGTGAGAGAGGTACAGTCTAATGATGGCACACGACAATCAGTAAGCTGCTGTTCTCTCGCGATGTATACGTCTGCTATAGTGAATTACATACTAGTCTGTCTAGCAGATTCGAATTGGCACGTGTCTCTCTTGTCTGTCTGCCACGCAAGTTCAAACAGGCATGATAGGTATGGGTCACAAGAAAACCAATGGGATATGTAGTTCATAACATATTATGGAAGTGTTTTGTTGCATAAAACATCAGCCATATCTTTTCTACATCTAAAACATGTAGATTAAAATTACATTACCATGATAAATCTACAACTACTACGTTATATTTTTATTGTCATACTAATTCTTGACATACAGGTTATAATTTCAGTTCTTGCTATCATCACTTGTTTTCTACATCTACGACATATACTTTACAACTTCAGTGCATTATATTAACATCACAAGTAGATTACCACTTCAGTTAATACCCTTTTTACGTCTATAGCACGCAGGTTACAACTTCAGAACATTAAATTTACAGTAAATATTTTACCGCTAAATAAATTTTAAATCGCTCATCGTTGCGTGCCCAGGTATGAACCCTGTCTTCTCGAAAATGACCCCACGCTACAGCTTTCACTTTATCGTCGAGTATGAAGCGTTTATCACCTTTTTGCCGAGAATGCCTATTTACACCGATTTACACCGGAAACTGTATGTATCTGGGATCGAATTATACACTAAATAGTCTATTTATCAACATCACTGGATTCTCGGTAGCCATCAATCCTCAAACCTCAAATCCTCCGTTAAAGAGCTTTCCATGCCTTTTGCTCTACGATTTAAGCGTTTTGTTTCAATACAGAGAGCATACATTTTTTGCCCTCAGTCCTGTGCATTCTGTAATAACGTCCCCTGACAAGTCATCTTTCACTAAACACACTTACCTTCATTGATGCGTGGGACGTTATAAATGTTATCATCGGAGTTACCCGAAGTGTCAGACAACTTATGAACATCATTTTTAATAACATTATAAATATTTCAAGGAGTTACATGATATATTGGGCTTTTCGCGTCTGTGTAACCAATTCTATCATTCTTTTGGCTCAGATCTCTTCAAGATGTGACCATAATGGAAGCGACAAGAAGCGTATTAGAAATATCTATAATAGCTATTCCAGCAAAACAATTTTAAGTCTACTTAATTCGGTAGCAATAAAATTTTCCTTAAATTCCTCGCTCCGCTTAAAATTCGGTCTTGCAAACAGAGCAGCACTTCCGTGTCTATCTTCTCAACATTTTACTAGTGGTACATCTGTCATTTTTCGCAAATCTACATGCTTTTGCCAAAAACACACTCATTCACTAGTTTGAATACCTGTTCTTAGTGCTGTACGAAAATGTGACTATAGTAACATTCGATACGCTGACCGTTTCATCTTTTTATATTCGTTTGTACCCTGAAGCTTATTCCTGAACGTTTCCTGGTATCATAAAACTGCCATCCTCTTATTTGCGATCAAGGGATTCGTCGTGACTCCAATGAATACTGGTGTACAAAACTTAAGAACTAAAGTAACTTCCGCGTGATGTGTCCTCCCAAGCAACGTTGTTCGATGAAACTTTGATCTTATATAGAAAGAACTGCTACAGTACAGCACAGGAGGTAACCGATAGACATACGTAATGAGATGGAAAGAAATGACACTTTTGTTCAAAGATAATAATTATTCTAAAGTCACCTCGATTTATGATGGTGATCTCGACAATGCAAAACGCGCGACATGGCTTTTAATAGGTGTGTGATGTGTTAAGTCCCATAGTGCTTAGAGCCATTCGATCATGAATTTGATCCAAGAAAGTTCTCTTGATCCTGTCGACCCCTTTTCCTTCCTTCGTTCTGGGTAGGCGGGAGTGCGACATTGAGGCCAGGCCTCGGAAGACGACCCCTGCCCTCTTTGCCCCCGATCCTTCTCAGGTCATTACAAAAAATTAAAAAAATAGCCGTTAAAGCATCTGCCTAGTGAGCAGATGATCTGGATTCGAATCCCGGTCTGGCAAAAATTTCCAACTTTCGCTATTGATTTAAATCAACGCCAACTCCCAGCCAATGTCTGTAATTCCTTTTTGTCTTAATTCATAGTGAATGCTGGATCAACGTGGTGTCTGTTCGTTCGGATGTGTCCGAAAAAAGACACCACATAAATATAACAAAAAGTTTGCTTGAACCGCATAAGACGTTTGGAAGTTACGGTCTTTTTAAGTAAAAAGACAAATCTACAGATATCGGCGCTTCTAGTTAACAAATTATTCCACTATAGAGCGTGTCTTTCTAAATGCTTACGCTCCTCGCTTTGCTCTTTCAGATTGTGTGACTCTACATCTCTGTCTGCAGGGTGGTTATAACTAAACTTCCGCTACTTTTTCTAATGTAGACGAAAACTATTTACTCTATGGGTACTCAACAATATAAGAATGATGTTGAGACTGTGCGATGCAGGATTTGCATAGTTAGTAACGTCTGACTTGCCGTTAGGCACCGGTAGTTGTCCGTTTTTGTTCAGTGGCTCGGACCGCAAGAACAATGGCATGCTGGGTGAACGGTACACGTTACTATTATCTGTTTTGTCAAAATGTGATCTCTGCTCTACGGGAAAGAGGTACTTTGGACTCAACTGCTTTGATGCACGACCGAGTTTCACTTCACACTGCTCGTGAGACCACTCGGTTACTCCGTAACCCATTGGGAGAAAACCGAATCATTGCCCTATCGTTCCAAACTGCGTGGCCAGCAGGTTTCAACCTGGGTGATTTCTAGCAGTAGGGTTACCTCTAAGACTGGGTTTATCTGCGGGACATTAACACATGTTAGAGGTTGAAGATGAGCACAGCAAGTGAGGTAGCTAACATCTTACCTGAGATGTTACGGGCAGCCGTAGAGCAATCTCTAGTGCGATTCTAGGCTGCCGCGCACGCGGATGGTCGTCACATTGAGCAATGTTTGTGACCTGCAATGTAAACACGGTATGCAGTTAACAAATGGTACCCTCTCAAGTCTAAATTGAAACGTTTCTTTCGATGGTTTATTTGATATTTTCCTTCCATGTGTCCTTAAAATTGTTTGCACTAATTTTTCCATACGGGCCCTCTCAAGTAGCCAAAGTTTAATTACAACAAACCTGTACATTATTACTCGACAATTCAAACTTAAGTGATCGGCGGAGGATTTATGGAATCGCTGTTCAGAGTATTTCTCTGCCATGGTGCTCTCAAACAGAACATCTACGAACAACTTAAATTCTCGCCATCATACAAAAAATTTTGTGGGGAAGCTCAATCAAGGACTGCGTTGTACTGGAAGAACGCTGAGAAAATGCAGCTGACTTACGAAAGAGACTGCCTACACTATGCTTGTCTGCCCTCTGCATGAGGGCTGTTGTGCTGTATGCGATCCTTACCAGACAGAACTGACGGAGGACATCATCAAGTTCGAAAGAAGGGAAGTTGGTTTTGTATTATCACGAATTAGGAAATAGCCCGTCACAGATATTATAAGCGACTTGGGGGACCATTCACTTAAACAAAGACGATTTTCGTTGCGTTGAGATCTTGTCACGACATTTCAGTCACCAAGTTTCCACTCCGAATGCCGAAATATTTTGTTGACTGCCACCAACGTAGGAAGTAATGACCATCGTAATAAAAGAAGAGAAATCAGAGCTCGCACGAAAATTTGGAGGTGTTCGTTTTTGTCGAGTGTTGTTCGAATGTGAAACGGTAGAGAAATAGCTTGAAGATGGTTTGATGAACCCTCTGCCAGGCACTTAATTGTGTGTTACAGAGTAGTCGTGTGTAGATAGGTGCACCATATACCGGAAACTACTTATGTTAGTTTCTAGTGCGCATTCCTTCATGTGATTCTAAAATCAGTCAAGAGATGGAAGCAACGACCAGGGAGTATCATGTTTTGCCGAACGGGGTGGCCGAGCGGTTCTAGGCGCTACAGTCTGGAACCACGCGACCGCTACGGTCGCAGGTTCGAATCCTGCCTCGGGCATGGATGTGTGTGATGTCCTTAGGTTACTTAGGTTTAAGTAGTTCTAAGTTCTAGGGGACTGATGATCTCAGAAGTTAAGTCCCATAGTGCTCAGAGCCATTTGGAAGTATCATGTCTTCCTAGGTACATTACCCTCTAGGTGCAACATTCTCCACCACCCCCGTAGTCACCGTGTTTCGGTCCTCTCGTCTTTACGGAACCTACAAAACGCAATTTGCTGCATTACTTGGTGAACGGTACATTCCATCGATGGCAGTGGCTGGAACCGTCGTCTGTTGACATCTGACAGCTCGACTCGGCAGCCACTCAGAATTTCTCTTCCCCTGCCGTGGTACTCGGGCGCGCGCCGCTGGCGTCAACGTCTGTCATCTCATAACACAAGGGTGCTGCCAACAGAGGCGTGTGCCAGGGACAGCGTGTCCTGGGCGGTGACATGTCGTGCGTGGGGTGAGGAATCTCATCAACACTAGTGCACGAGGGCTGCAGGTAAATGCTTCAGCAGACGTTTTAAGTGTTCACACTAGCTAATATACGCTGTTCTGCAAAACGTAATGACGGGACTGATACAGTAACATAACATGTTAAGGGGGTTTTGGCAAGTTGGCAATCACTATCTTAAATAATGTAAAATTTATTCATACGAAAGTTACCTTTTATTAAAAACTACTGGGAATTAATTTAAAAAAAAAAGCCTGGCCTGCAGGTTACACATTTCTAACCACTTCGCAGAAGGACTTCAATAAATATTGACTTGTTTCAAAATAATAAATATTTTTGTAAAAGTGGACATCAAAATAAGAAACTGTAAATTTACAAAATAGGAAAATTCCTTTGTTAAAATACGCTCAATACTTAGTGCATCCTGTAATTTTGAACAAAGTCTGGTAAGTAAAAGCTACTACACTTTATTCTTAAAAAAATATAACTTACGGGAAACAGCCACTAAAGTTATCAGTGCATTCCACGTCCATAAGGTGAGTTGTCTCCACCGTCTTCCATCTCATCTTGCAATACCCCTTTTTCTGCTAGTCTGCGTTGTCTTGCCCTTGTTTCAACGTCTCTAATAATAGCCCTATTTGTTGCCCTAACTATTTCTTTATCTAAATGTAACATTTGATTCACTGTGAAACGACCAACAGTTTGTAGCAGTCTTTTCAGGACTTCACATCTTGCAACATTTCCTTCACTGAACCTTGTCACTGCATCAGAGATATCAAAATGCAGTGTACTAGGTGACACAAACATTGACTTGGGAATTCAGTTCCAGATTACACTGTTGATGGTCTCGTTAGGATTCTGGGCGAGACCATGAAAACATTTCTTCAACAGTCTTACATCTGACAAACTTCTAACCTCCACTAGGTATAGCTGGTTTGTCAACAAATTTCTCATCATTTTGCTGTGCTCAGTTGTCTTTGCAGTATGAACAATTTCCTGGAGGCCATGAATGGGTTTATCGTTCGTTGAGGAGAGGTGAAACAAAACTGCCCATACAAATTCACGCTATTAACATTCTGCCTGAGGGTCATGCCATACTAATTTTGAATTTTATCTGTGAGAAAGTCTGTGAGTCTATTCTTACCAGCTAATGCTCTGCCACCTTCCAATTTCTTTCCCTTGTATCCAGTTTTCAGTCATCGCAGCATCGTACCCATTCGCTTTTGTACATGACCTATGCACTCCAGTTTAGTGATAGTTACATTTTCTCCATATGGCTTCTCTTCCTCAACTGCTTTGAATGCTTTTGAATCCACATCTCCTAAATAACTGACGAATCTTACCTTCTTCAACTGTTCAGATCCTTGGGAAATGATCATGCCCACACAGTGTTTTGTTTAAATGAATGAAGAAACCAGAAATAAGGCAATTATATATAAGTATCATATATCATTGAAAAGTGCAAACTCCATAGATTAATATCAATGAAAAAACTGAAAATTTTATGCTTTTAAGTTGTGCGGAGCCCAGTCTAGATTACTACACCCTCTTAAAATTTACAATTGCAGTATGGTATAAAAATGGTTCAAATGACTCTGAGCACTATGGGACTTAACCTCTGTGGTCATCAGTCCCCTAGAGCTTAGAACTACTTAAACCTAACTAACCTAAGGACATCACACACATCCATGTCCGAGGCAGGATTCGAATCTGCGACCGTAGTGGTCGTGCGGTTCCAGACTGAAGCGCCTAGAACCGCTCGGCCATTCAGGCCGGCTGCAGTATGGTATGAAACATGATATTTTGTACTTGATTTGGTACGTAACATACCACTGGAGATCTAATAATCGTAATAATGTAACGCATAGCCTATAAATTATGACTTCATTTGAATAAATTTGGAGTAGTATAATTTACGCTAGCTTACAGCAACGTACCTTTTACCTCATTTAGTGTTCTAGGGTTAGCTACGGTATTTGTGGGAAATGAATGAAAGTGCGAGACATTGTTGCCAGAGCTTTCTCAGTCGTGCATAGAAAACTGGACGTTACATGGCGTGAGACCAGCGTGACTGTTGTGCTAAATGGGGCTGGCCCCGCAACACAAAGCAGCTGAAGGAACGGGGAAAGACAGTTTTGTCAATCAGTGAGCACCTACGGCGGGATGTGGTCTAGAGTTGCGCTCTATCAAAACTACAATTCGGTAGTTCGGGCAATGTACATAAATGACGTAGTAAATCATAGGATTTTCGGTAGTATTGGTAGACAAAGAAGCATAAATGAATGTGTGGGAGAGAAACAGGGAGCCGACCACTTCTCTCTGTTTGTTTGTCTGTTTGCTTAGCACATAATTACAACCGAAAATCATTCAGTGTTACTCCATTGTGTATTTATTTCTTATCCCTACAAGTCCGCAGCTCGTGGTCGTGCGGTAGCGTTCTCGCTTCCCGCGCCCGGGTTCCCGGGTTCGATTCCCGGCGGGGTCAGGGATTTTCTCTGCCTCGTGATGACTGGGTGTTGTGTGATGTCCTTAGGTTAGTTAGGTTTAAGTAGTTCTGAGTTCTAGGGGACTGATGACCATAGATGTTAAGTCCCATAGTGCTCAGAGCCATTTGAACCATTTATCCCCACAAAATATAAATTCCACTTTGTAACTAAGAAAAATTTCTTGATAGCTTAACTTCTGCTCTTTTATGTAACCAAAGCAATTACTTCAGATAAAGGTACAGTTTACTCGTGCAAACAGAAAAGCCTAAATTATTATCGTTATTTTGTATTCCATGGAACGTTCTTCATCATGTTCAAAGGTAAGCGATCCCTGTTACTATTGGTAAGTGCGAAAGCCGTTTCTGAAACATGTTTTATAAAATCCCGACGAAGTACTGAAGCGATGTTCGATATGTTTCTGTATAGAGGTTTTTTTATTTTATCTTTTTTTGTGGAAATTGCGTTTTCTATAGCTACATGATAAATCTGGATTGTTTTGTTTTATTTTTGCTACAAAAATCCTCTGTTTCACGTTATACATCAACAATTTTCGAATATATCCTGAATTAAGCACTGACAATTTCGATTTTATTAAAAATACTGTTTACTTTTAAGTAATGGACGGAGGGATAACCATTCAGAGCAAAATTGTTCCATTGGTTATGCTGCTGTTTATATATCCTCACCATTTTCTAGACGGTTCACCACCTCTGGTTTCTAGGAGAATGTATGTAGTGAAATACTGATAACGTACGCAAGCAAAGCGATCGAAATGAGGTAACGCCCGGTAGGGATGTAACACACCTAACGTACAGGTAACGTGGTTACGATATTAATTGACCAAGGCTGCTAGGAAAACTACCACAGTCTACGATTACTTACGATATTCTACGGTAGCCTGCGGTACATTTATTATTCTACTGTGGTCGTGTTCTTCAGTACAAAATGGCCCGGAGACAACACCTGTATGACTTCAAATGGGAAAGAATCATCGGGAGACTGGAAGAAGAATGAAGTATGACGAGTGTAGCCCATGGGTTCGATATTGCTCACGGCATTGTTTCACGTGCATGGGGAGCGGTCCGAACCAGAGGCACAACTGTCTGAGGCACAGGAGGCCATCAACCACGGTCAACTCACATTTAACATGTCTGCAAGGGACACAATCTTACACTCCACAGCGGCACGGCGACTGGATGGGGGTGGCCTCTTTTCTCCATCGATACCCGCACATCTGCGGCACGGTTTGCGATGGTGCCAAGAGCATAGGAAATGGACCAACGAGGAGTTGGGTCACCTGCTGGTCTCGTATGGGATCAGATTCAGTATGAATAGTGATTCTGGACGTACCCTCATATCGAGGGAGGTGGGAACACGTAATGCAACCAAGAACAGTGGCGAACATGTTCGTTTGGTGGTCCCCATGCTATGGTTTGGGAAGCCATAATTTGCATGGACCAGTTGACTTCCTAGGTTTTCAGCACGGTACATCAGTGGTTAACATTATTGTGACACTGTAAACCATCCCCACAAGCGTCTTTTCAAGGGTGTGTTCGGCCCTCACTTCATATATGGATGACAATGCGTAATTGCATCATACAACGCAGATGGAGAAGCTCTTCGAAAGACGGGATATTCGGCGAATGAACTGGCATGGCCATTCACTTGACTTAAATCCAATCGAGCAAGTGTGGTTTGCGTTGAGGAGATATACTGGAGCACTTTCACGACAGTCAAGCAGTTGTCAACCACGCACGTGGAAGAATGGAACGCCCTGCCACAAGAAGTCCTTACAAACCTTGTGGCCAGCATGGAAGCACGTTGCACATCACGCATTGTCATCCACCTGTGTGTGATGTGGGCAAGAGACGGAGTTATGTGGTTCACGACGACCGGTGGACGAAGACCTCGCGGTGCGACGATCTGTAGCAGCGTCCCTGTCAAGCTGTTGCTGGCCACGATCCATGCGAGCCGCATCGTCCGTAGGTGTAATGCCCGCGCGCGGTTGTGGACGTGAGTCAACCCCAAGCCCCCTGCCAATGGAGGCCTCGTTAAAGTTGTGTAGCGAACTTTGTATATATGACCTGCACTCACAAATTGTGTAGCGAACTTTGTGTATATGACCTGTACTCACAAACTGTCAGTACGCCGCCCGGAAACTGTGGGCCATGGTGACTGTTAGCGGAAGTATTTGCGCAAAATAATTAAGTTTTGACGCTAGATAATTGTTGATGTAACTCATTCAGAGAATCGTATCCCTATTATGTAATCTGCTATCACAGAGCCGCGCCGAGTCCTTTGTGGTAGCTGGCGACATGTGGCTGTTGCAGTTTGCAGTTCGAGCTGTACTGTAGAGCTGCACCCCTAATGCATTCAGTGAGGTAACCTCACTGAACGCTGTCGGGTAGAGAGGACCTCTCCCGATATCCATGTACGTTGTCTTGAGAATGTTGACGACTCTGCCTGATACCGCGCCGTAGCGACACAATCACCGAAGCGTCGCTTGGATTTCGTCGCCTGACCGCACCAAGAGCACCACGTCGTCAGCGAAGGCAGCACATTGGAAGGTCATGTATCGCATGCAGATGCCTTCCAGTCGTTGGCGAAGGCCGTGCAGTGCAGGTTCGAGGGCCACCGCGAATAAGACTCCTGATGAAGGACATCATTGTCGCAAGAGTGATGTGTTCAGTCTGGTGGCCGTTGACCATAATCCGGGAGCGCGCCCCTAGGATTAAGCGTAAGATTACCCTTGCTGACGCCTGCGAGAGGCCCATGCGTTCGAGCACGGCGTGAAGAAAACTGTGGTCGATACGATCAAAGGCGTGATCAAAATGGACAGCGACAAGGGCGCCTCGGAGGCGGCAGGCCGCTGCCAGCGCCATGACGTCGCGGTGGGCGCCAAATGCTCTGTGGATGTTGTCACCGCCTAAACATGTCTGATCAGGATGGATCACGTGTCCGATGGTGGTCTGAAGACGTGTGCGGAGGATACGGGCGAAAAGTTTATAATCCGCATTCAGGAGCATAAGAGTACTATAGTCGTGCCAACGGTAAGAACCTCTCGGTTTGGGAACTGGTATCATGATGCCTTCGAGGAAATCTGTGGGGACGGTAAAATATTGGCGGAGAAGGTCTCGAAACATTTGAAACCACTGAGCTCCCGTCAGGGGACAGAAGGCGCGGTAGAATTCGTTCGGTAAGCCGTCTGGGCCCGGTGACATGTTTGGGGCGCCACATGCCAAGGCCGCTGTTAAGTCTTCAGCAGTTATGGGAGAAAGCAGGGCGTCGTCCTGGGCCACTACTCTGGGGTCAGGCAGACCGCGCAGGATGTCTTCGTACTCGCGAATAGCCTGTGGGTCCTCGGTGTAAAACATCTTGTAATGCTGGACGAATGCCGCAGCTGCGAGTCGACACGTCCACCCTCTGCTGACTTTACTGATGTTATAAGGCGGCGCTTTCTCTGACAACGTGATATACAGATTCCATTTCGGTGGAGATGGTATCCTGCACCCTCGTCCGGTCACGGGCTCTGTCAAGCTGTTCCGCTATGAGATGGAGTAGGCGAGCTTTGGGACGATTAACCGCTGTCTGCCGTTCACGTGATGGCGGCTGGGTCATTAGTTCCCTCAGCGCAATGTAATAAAATTCCGACGTCACCCGACGCCAGCGCGCTCTGTCACGGCCGTAGTCCACGAGTGTCCGTCGGAGCGCCGGCTTGGCGCGGTCGAGCCACCAATGTAAGGTGGAAGGATGTGCATGCAAACTCAGGAGGCAGCGGTCCCACGTACCAGCGATCTACCGCTGACATGCGTCCTCGTACATATAGGAAACGTTCAGCGTCCATGGACCACGGCTACGGTATGTGGACTGTCGGGGGAGTGTGACCACGCAGATGTCTGCCAAATGGTCGGTGAAGGCTGTCGGCCACAGTTCCGTGCCCCTTGCCGCGGCACGTATACCCTGCCGATGCAGCTGACAGAGTGGTCGGTGAAATTTCAGCAGCCCAATGACAGAGTGGGGAAGGGGTCGGTGACGGGGTGTCGTCATGGGCATTGGGCTCCATCACCCATCTTTGTCCTGAGGGGCTTCAGTCATGGGAACGTCTGGGCTGAGTGAGTCCACCGTGAAGGAGACGCCAGGTGTCTTGTAGCGCCAGATCTCGCACGAGTGCCCATAGTGCTGGGCATGTAGAGTAGTGCGGTGTTTGGCCTGCTGGATCCAAGACGCTATTAAAATCACCGCCTATGATGTAGTGTTCAGTATTCCCATGCAGGAGTGGAGCAATTTCATCGGAATAAAAGATGACCCTTTCTCTGTGTCGATATGACAATGCGGACTGCTCCCACCGTGACGGCAACAGCTTGTGCAGATGGCAGATAAGTAACTTCCGATGTCTCGATGTCGTCGCGTAATAGGATAGCGGTACCGTCGGCCTCGTCGCTTGACGGGATGCTGTAGGCTGTGTATCCGTAATGTTCGATTGCAGCTCTGGATCAATTTCTTGAAGAAGGGTGATATCCAGGTCCGCCGCCAGGAGCATGTCATGGAACATGCGCATTTTGATGACAAAGCGTATGCCGTTAACGTTGAGGCTCCCCCATGTGGAGCGCTGCTCCCGTGTGGCGAAGGAGTGTCAAGGATGTCTGGTTCGTCTTCTGCCTCCATTTCAGCAACCCAGTCACAGAGCAGGGAAGGGGTCGATGACGGCGTGTCGTCATGGGCATTGGGCTCCATCACCCATCTTTGTTCAAAAATGGTTCAAATGGCTCTGAGCACTATGGGACTTAACAGCTGAGGTCATCAGTTCCCTAGAACTTAGAACTAGTTAAACCTAACTAACCTAAGGACGTCACACACATCTATGCTCGAGGCAGGATTCGAACCTGCGACCGTAGCGGTCTCGCGGTTCCAGACTGACGCGCCTAGAACCGCACGGCCACAACGGCCGGCACCCATCTCTGTCCTGAGGGGCTTCAGTCATGGGAACGTGTGGGCTGGGTGAGTCCACTGTCCTATCTGTGGTGTCTGGTGCCTGCCTTTGGGCGGTGCTGTTAGATTCCGTTGGCAACGACGCGTCAGAAAAGGCGTCGGCAGCTTGCTGCCTGTCTTTTGGTCGTCTTCCGTCGAGAGGCGGCGTTTCTTATGACGCTTCGTCGACCGTTGTTTCCGCGTCCGTCTGTCCGCTCCCGTAGAAGGGCTGGGGTCAGTACATTCGACCATGCGGCCGACGTCCGGAACCGACACCTCTAGTATGACGATGGTGGTGGTGGTGGTGGTGGTGGTGGCGGTGGCGGCGGGTGTTGTGTCTTTCAAGGGCGTCTCGTCGTGCGGCGCTGCCATGACGGCGTCCTAGGCGGCTGAGCTCGCGAGTACATTGGACCGCAACATGGGCGCGGCATCTGTGCACACCTACCGCACCGCTTCCACGTACGTAAGCGGTAATGCGGTTGACACAGCTGTCTGTAATAGTTCCGCACGTGGCATCTGGACAAGGCGGCGCTGGAGGCAGTTGGATCGGACGTGGTGTTCCAGTCCACAGCCGGCACACGTCCGTGGTTGTCCGTCATAAATAAATGATGGCTCGGCAACCTCCGATGAACTCGTACGAGGGCACGTTTTTGCGGAGTTCGATGCGTACCGTTAGACGCCTTTGAGCACGCGATAGGTTTCAAAGGTGTTCCACTTCTCTTCCATGTAGCTTAGGCCGCAACGCGTCAGTAACGAGCGCTGCCGGGACTTCGAACGGCAGTTCGAATATGCGCACACCCATACCCGCGTGGTCCACGGTTACCGTGCTTGCGCTACCATTGTCCCATGCCTCTTCGTTCTTCATCTTGAGATAGACTGTGCTGGAAGTGATACAGATGTATGCCTATTATCTCGTGGGATTGACATGCATGTCGTCTCTCAGAAACCGTTCGATTTCATAACCTTTGGTCGCGCGTAGCAATCGTCGAACTTGAGTTTCACCGTCGCCTGACGGTAAGAGAACGTCATGTCTAGTGAGAGCTCTAAATCACGACAGCGAACGCAGTACCTCTCGCAGCGAGTAAAAAAACAAGTGCGGAGCGCTGCTCAGCGCGCCGCACGTCCGAGCCATGTCACTACTAAATGCCGACTGGATCACTGAACCATCTGGACACAATGGTCATCGCAGCTGCACAGCCTATCATAGCACGTCTCCTGTCAGACCCAAACTTGCACTTATCGACACACTACTAATGCAGTGCCCCTCGCCCATTATCCTCATGACTTGCAACATTTCGGCGATTCCGGTAAGAGTTCGAGCCTGGTGTGGCATCCACAGTGAAGAGTTTATTGGCCTTGTTCGCCTTAATTATGTACATGTGATGTCTGTTTTTTCGGACATGTCAGAATCAGTCGCAGTACTAATCTGATGACTGTGGCTGACGGAGCTGAAAACAATTAAGTCGCCAGGTCCAGATGGAGTCCCAATTCCGTTTCACGATAAATTTCGTTCACACAGAAAAGCTTCTGTCCACGAATTAGCATGATTTTAGCAAGCATCGCTCGTGCGAAACTCAGCTTGCTTTTCTCTCACATATTATCTTGCGAACTGTGGATGAAGGATAACAAGCAGCAAATTTCTAGATTTCTTAAAATCAATTGACATGGCGCCCCACTGCTGACTAATAATGATGGTACGAGCATACGGAAAAGACCCTCAGATTAGTGAGTGGCTCGAAGACTTCTTAAGTAACTGAACCCTGTACGTTGTCCTCGACGGCGAGTAATCATTAGAGACAACGGTATCGTCAGGAGTGCCGCAGGGATGTGTGATAGGACCACATTTATTTTCTAGCGGACAGTGTGAACAGCAACCTGCGGCTGTTCGCTGATGGTGTGGTGTATAGTGACTGTAGAAGAATATAATCATTACTTAGAAAAATGTTTATTTATTGTTATACATACCAGCTGGCACTAATGTAGAAAAATGTAAGTTAATGCAGATGAATATGAAAAGCAATCTGGTAATGTTCAAGTACAGCATTAGTAGTGTGGCGCTTGACACAGGAATGTCGATTAAATGTCTAGGCGTAACCTTGTAAAGCGATGTGAAATGGAACTAACATGTAAGGATTGTAGCAGGGAAGGCAAACTGTCGACTTCGGTTTACTGGGAAACTTTTATGAGAGGGTGGTTCATCTGTAAAGGATACAGCATGTAGAACACTAGTGGGACCGATTCTTGAGTACTGGTCGAGTGTTTGAGATCCGCACCAGGTCGGATTAAAATAAGATATCGAAGGAATACAGAGGTGGGATGCTACATTTTTTACCGATTGGTTCGAACGACACATAGTTACCACACAGATGATTCGGGAATTTTTTCCAGTTCATTCCGGGGTTGCTACAGTAACCAGAGTGGGGATATGAAAAAAAACAATAGTCTTGGTTTCAGTGTTAAAATTTTTTATTACTTCCCAATGGCGCGTTTCACCTTTATTTAGGCATCTCCAATCCAAAGATGCCTAAATAAAGGTGAAACGCGTCATTTGGAAGTAATATAAAATTTCAAGACTCCGAGACTGCTTGTTTTCTTCATATGCTTAGTTAACTCAAATGGGAATCTCTGCAGGGCAGGCGACTATTTCGAAGAACACAATTGAGAAAATTTCGAAAACCGCCATTTTCAGCTGACTGCAGAAGGATTCTATTGCCGCCAATGAACATTTCGCGTATGAACCACGAAGATAAGAGAAATTATAGAGCTCGTACAAAGTCATACAGCACTCCGTCTTCAGGCCACGACTGGCCTACCGGGACCATCCGACCGCCGTGTCATCCTCAACGAAGGATGCGGATAGGAGGGGCGTGGGGTCAGCACACCGCTCTCCCGGTCGTAAGATGGTATTCTGGACCGAAGCCGCTACTACTCGGTCGAGCAGCTCCTCAATTGGCATCACGAGGCTGAGTGCAGCCCGAACAATGGCAACAGCGCTTGGCGGCCTGTATGGTCACCCATCCAAGTTCAAATGGTTCAAATGGCTCTGAGCACTATTCGACTTAACTTCTGAGGTCATCAGTCGCCTAGAACTTAGAACTAATTAAACCTAACTAAGCTAAGGACATCACACACATCCATACCCGAGGCAGGATTCGAACCTGCGACCGTATCGATCGCTCGGCTCCAGACTGTAGCGCCCAGAACCGCACCACCCATCCAAGTGCCGACCACGCCCGACAGTGCCTAACTTCGGTGATATCACGGGAACCGGTGTATCCACTGCGGCAAGGCCGTTGCCACGAAGACATACAGGATGAACATAAATAAAACCGACAAACTGCAGAGACAGATTCCTGACTGGAAATGGAGGAAAAGAGGCCCTGTGAACGTCTGTCCGGAACACAGTACAGAGCTGGATCGCATCCACGTCACAACAGATGTTCAAACTGGCCTCCATTGGATGCAGTACACACGTTCTGGCCTCTCTCCAAATAGTGTCACAGGCATCGTGAACACACTGTTGATGAGTTTGCACATCAGGAACTGGTTCAGTGTTCACAACGTTTTGGGTGCCCTCGGAGGTAATAATCCAGGGAGTTTAAATCCGGCGATCTAGCAGGCTATACTACAGGGCATCCGCGTCCTATCCAACGTCTGAGGAAGATGTTGTTGAGGTGTCGGCGAGCTGTTATGCGGAAGCGGGGTGGTGCTCCGTCATGCAGAAACCACATAACCTGTCGTACAGCCAAAGGCACATTCTCCAGCAGCCCAGGCATAGTATTCCGCAGCAAGTTCAGGAACGTTCCTCCGTCGAGGCGTTGTGGGATAATAACCGGTCCAAGTGTGTGGTCGCCAAGAATCCCTGTCCCTACACTGATGCTGAACCAATGCCGAAGAGACGCCTCAACCATTCCCCAAGGATTTTCTGTAGCTCACAGATGACGATTATGCAGATTGATGCCAGTTCCGTTAAAAGCTGCTTCGTCGGTGAAGAGGGCTGATGACAGAAATCTGATAGCTGTAACGGTCTGGTGCAAAAACCATCGACTAAATCCTTCTCGTAGAGGAAAATCCGCTGCTGATAATCCTTGCACTCCTGGATGGTGATAGGGATAGCAGCGGTTGTCATTCAGGATGCGCATAATCGTACTGTGGCTGAAACCATGTTGGCGGGCCACTTGCCTAGTGTTCGTCTCAATATCTCAATGTCCTGTAGAATCCGGACCTCCAGGTCTGTTGTATGCACAGCCCGCCACCTCCCTGCACGTTTGTCTGTCTGAAAGGACCTACGATCACACAAACGCCCAAAAAAGGGCTTGACATGTTGTATGAGGTGCTTGTTGTCTGTGAGGGTACTTGTTTTGGTATAGCCGTGCTCCGTTTCGACAGTTTCCATCTGCTTGGCCATACGCAAACAAATGGTTCAAATGGGTCTGAGCACTATGGGACTTAACATCTATGGTCATCAGTCCCCTAGAACTTAGAACAACTTAAACCCAACTAACCTAAGGACATCACACAACACTCAGTCATCACGAGGCAGAGAAAATCCCTGACCCCGATGAATACCGGACTATACTGCCGCTTACAATCACACAGCTTGCAACACACGAGGAGCACACGGTACATGGTCAGAGGAACTTTCATTCGTCAGTGTTATTCACGGTGGTAACGATGCATTTCCGGGCATATGTTCGTCGGACCTTTTTTCTTCCACTTCCAGTCAGCAATTCGTCCCTGCAGTCTGTCGGTTTTATTAATGTTCACCCTGTATGGACAGTTGTTTTTCCCATCTCTCTCTTTGTGAGCGGAACAGCAAAGGAAATGACTTGTAGTGATACAAGGTAGCCTCTACCACTCACCATATGATAGCTTTCGGAGAATGTATGTAGATGAAGATGGCTGTAAGGGTTGATCATAACGCTGTAATTATCAGCTTGGGAAAATCTAGCTCAGGCCACCAAGCTTAATTCCGACGTTAGTCCTTCTCTACATATTCACCCTTCATTGTACACATTTCTCAATGACGGATGGCTTGTCGAAAACCTTGGTTGTGGAGGTCTGTATTTTGGCTGTTCAATGAACGTTGTCATTAAGTAGTACTTTATCAAAACCCACCCAAAAACTGTGAGTCATCTATTAGCCTCAACTACTACTGCGTTTAAACGTCCGCCTTATTTTATATCGCTGTTTAGTGTTACCCGTAAAAGTTTAAGCAATGTGACAGGCCTCAAGATATGCTAATTATTACATTAAAGTGAAGTTATGTTCAAATCATTACGCACTTCTTTATGATTCTAAATCCGCGATTCATTCCGGTGAACGACAGCATCGCCATAAAACACCTTGATAGTTCCTGACCGTACACAGCAGACCTTTAATACATATTGCGGACATACGGAGCTCTATTACGTTTCCGTACCTAACGTTACTTTCTTTTCTGTTGAAGGTTCGTGATTTCTAATAGACAAAATCTTTGACTAAGCAGTGCATATCTCTGAAGATGCACTGCACTGTGAAACTGAATGCCGTCGGATGGCGCTGCGGGCAATTGACGCCGTACGGAGAGCACAGAAGCGGAGTGTAGCTGATTGGTTGACTGGTTGGTTGGCTGATTTGGAAGAGGGGACCAGACAGCGAGGTCATCGGTCCCATCGAATTAGGGAAGGATGGCGAAGGAAATCGGCCGTCCTCTTTGAAAGGAATCATCTCAGTATTTGCCTGAAGCGATAGGGAAATCACGGAAAACCTAAATCAAGATGGCCGGACGAGGATTTGAACTGTCGTCCTTACGAATGCAAGTCCAGTGTGTTAGCCACTGCGTCATCTCGCTCGGTAGTACAGACGAATAGGGAATCATTCTAGCGACAATACGAGCCGCAGTTGGGGAAATTCACCGCCATAAGCGACTTTGAAAAATGGCAATATGTTGTGGCGTGGTGCCAGGGAACGAGCATCTAGGAAACAATCAAGTCGGTCGGCAGTTCACGTGCTACTGTCGTGAGCATCTATGGAAAATGGCTGGAAGTCGGCGAAACCAAGAATAGGCGACAAGGTGTTGAATGTCAACGCCTGATCACGGAACATGAGGGTCAGAGTGTTGCCCGCTCAGAAAAGCAGGATAGGCAGCGAACTGTGGCAGACCTCACGACAGAAGAGAATGCTTGTTCAGGCACGAGTGTTTCAAAACACACATTGTTAAACATGGGGCTCTGTTACAGACTACTCCAAACGTGCGCCCATGCTGAGCCGATTACATCGTCAATTGCGATTGCAGTAGCCACGCTAATACCTAAAATGGACCTTCGATCTATGGTAACGGGACGCCTTGTTGCATGAAATACGTTTCTCTTTGCACCAGGTCAATGGTTACGTCATCCAGACGAACGCCTGCTTCAAATATGCATCTCCCTACGGACGCAGACCACTGGGGCAGTATTATGCTAGGCTGGACATTCACCTACCCTTCCATGGGACTTACGGTAGTAATAGAAGGCATCCTGACAGTTTTGTACTACGTGAACATTATTCCGGGCCATTTGCATCCCGTCAGACTTAACGCCTTCCTCGACGTCGATGGCTTCCACCAGCAGGACAACTGTCCGTGTCACAAAGCCTGAATCGTGCTAAAGTGGTCTGAGTAGTGTGATAAAGAAATTTAATTGTCTTGGTCACCAAATTCGTCTGATGCGAATCCAATTGTACACATCTGGCAAGCTGTCGCTCGCCAATTCTACATTCACGAACTACTGGCACGTATTTTAGGGGTTCTGAGTGATTTGTAAGTGGACATCTAGTGCCACCTACCTCTACATATCTACCACGGACTTGTCGAATCCATTATGCGCAGAATCACTGCTGTATTACGTTCCAAACATGGACCAACGCAGGGGCAGATCAATTGTTCAGTTTTGGGGCTGGGGATGGTGGTTATGTTTGTTACTGTCTCTGTCTCCCTCTGTCCCGGTTCCGAAATATAACTTATCGCCTCCACAATTTTTAACGTACCACCGATGCCTTCGCTTTTAATAGTAATAACAATAAAATGTATGTAATTGTCTAATATAATAAAGTAATTACTTCTGTACAGAAGCGAGAAGTGCATTGTTTTAACATAATGTACGAGAAATTGTCAGTCAGAAAAAGCAGCCTTTGAAAATCATACGGTCGACAATTTAAGTAGTACGTATGTCACGCAGTTAATTTAAGAACTATAATAATAACGAACTCTACTAATTTAGAAAATGTCCTGAGAAGGTCCTCACGCAAGCAGTTTTAAAGTCTCCTGTCCTAAATGTAAGTTGTAATTTTTAGAATTCCTTGCTATTTTTGATACTGTTTACTTTTGATGCTACTTTATACCTTTGTTTTCTTCTTGTTGATGTTCATCTTATGGCCTCCATTCCTCTCAACGGTTCCCGCAAATCCTATGCCGTTTCTGCCAGAATCAGCAGACCGCAATGCTTTTATTTCTTCTCCTTGACCTTGAATTCCCTTTCCAAATCTCTCCTTGGTTTCCTTTACAGCTTGCTCAACTTACAGATTGAATAAGATCAGAGATGGGCTACAAACCTGTCCAAATCCCTTCTAAACCACTGCCTCCCTTTACACCATTCAACTCTTACAACTGCCGTCTAGTGCCTGTACAAGTTGCAGATAACATTTCACTCTCTGCATTTTAGTCCTGCCCGCTAGAATTTCGAAAAGTGTATTCCTATTAACATTGTCAAAAGCTTATAATGAATTTAAATATGCTGTGAACGTAGCTTTGCTTTTCCTCACTCTGTCTTCTACAATAAGTCCAAGGTTCAGTTTGGTCTAGTGTCATCCTATAACTCTCCAGAACCCCATCAGCAGCTAGTTGTCTAATGGTTAGTATCGCCGCCTCTAGACCACGGAACCCCTGGTTCGATTTCCGGCAGGGTCGGAGATTATCATCGCTCGGGACTGGGAGTATGTGTTGTGCTGATCATTTCATCTCATCTTCATCAGTCGCGCAAGTTGCCGAAGTAGTGTCAAATACAAGGACGGGCCGAACAACAACAGCCAGGGAGTCCCTGAAAACAATGCCATATAATCACCTCCATTTTTCCACAAGGTCGACTTTCACCACTTTTTCCATCCTTCTTTAATTCGTATCAGCGTTTTACAACAACAATTTATTAAACTGATGGTTCCGTAATATGCACACCTGTCAGCACCTGCCTTCCTCTGAACAGGAATTATTACAATCTCCTAGAAGTCTGAAGGTATTTCGCCTGGTTGATATACGTGACATGCCAGGTGGAACAGTTTAGTCATGGCGGGCTCTGCCAAGGATTTCAATAACTCCGAGGGAATGTCGTCTATTCTAGGGTCCCTGTTTCTACACTGATGTGCAAAACTGAAGAACGAAAGTAACTTTCGCATTATGTGTAACTGCCAAGTAACATAGTTCGAATAAGCTTTGACCATCCATAAAGAGGAATGCTAAAGTATAGTACATAAGGTAACTGAAAGAAATACGCTATAAGACGAACGGAAATGACACTTTTATTCAAAGACAACAATTACACTGAAGACGCCGCGATTTATGATGGTCCCCTGAATATTAGAAACGGCAAAAAATGGTCCTCAATAGGGTGTGTGATCACCACGGACGGCAATGCCTACTCTGCAAGGTTCAAATGGTTCAAATGGCTCTGAGCACTATGGGACTTAACTTCTAAGGTCATCAGTACTCTAGAACTTAGAACTACTTAAACCTAACTAACCTAAGGACAATGGCGGCTGTAGTGCAACACGTGTTAAGTTCGGCACGCGAAATTTAGTTGATTTCGAAGGTGTTCTAGCAGGTGGTGCTGTCTAGTACAAGTGGAAATCGTGTAAACAACAGTGTTCTGTGCAGTAGTGCTATTTTTTTCTGTGCCCCGCCAATATCTTCGAGAAAATGGTAAACAGAAGAGTGAACAGCAGCGCGCCCAGCAGCGGGGAAGCCGCAGGTGCGGCGGGTCTGCTCTTGGCGGAAGGTGCGGCCGCGGCTCCCGGTATAGCGGAGCTGGTCCGCTCTGAGGTAAACGCTGCGCTTCGCGATAAAAACAATCTCGATCTGATAGCAGGCACTATATCAGATACTGTAACGGCAGCAGTATTGGCCAAAATGCGTGAAACTGTTGAGGCCAATACTGTCGAAATTACAGCACTAAAAAAGTCGGTGTCTGAATACGAGAAAAAGACACGAGAGTTAGAAGTGAAACTATCTGCCGCAACAGACGAGCTAGAACAGTACCAAAGGCGAAATAGTCTACGACTGTTTGGAGTAGCAGAAAATAAGGAAGAAGACACAGACAACCTACTTATAGAGGTTGCGCGTGAAAAATTAGGTGTTGAAGTGACCAAGGCAGACATTGACAGGAGCCATCGGGTGGGACGAAAACTACCAGGTGCTACCAAACCTCGTCCAATAATAATTAAATTCTCTCGTATCGGAAAAGGGCAGAGATCTTTACCCAGAAGAAGAAGTTAGCAAGGACAGGGCTTACAATAAGGGAAGATCTGACACACGAACGGCTAAAGATTTTAAACAGTGCCATATCCCATTTCGGTCTTCAGAATGTGTGGACTCAGGATGGCAGAGTAATCATTAAGACAGCAGCTGGAAAGAAGACAGTCACAAACATGACAGAACTGAATAGTATTAAGTGAAGCTACTCGAGCCAAAAGTGCAAACTTAACACCATTTGCAAATTGTAACAGCCCTATACTCAGATATAGTCTTGTAACTGTATTAACTTTTCAATTATACCCATATTTGTACCTTCAACTATTTGTTTTTGTAACTGTATTAACTTTTCACTATTTTTTTGTGTCTGTAGCTCTAACCATTACTTAATTTTAGTTACTGTTAATACTTTTTTCATTTTCTGAGTTTATTCTCTTCCATTCTGTAACAGTTCTATTGCAATTATTAGTCTCTCCTTTAGTTCATTAATCACCCATCTCTTCGGTTTAAATTGTTCATAACAAAAATCACCATCAGTATCACTTTAGCAAATTTCAATCTAACTGTAGCTTCCTACGATAATCACTACCAGTATCACTTTAGTAAATTTCAATTTAATTCTAGCTTCCTACGATAATCTATTAATTATTAAGCTTACTCCTCTCTGCTGGCAGCATCGGCCTCTTAAATCACTCCCCTTTCCCTTAAAAATGGCTCTGAGCACTATGGGACTTAACATCTATGGTCATCAGTCCCCTAGAACTAAGAACTACTTAAACCTAACTAACCTAAGGACATCACACACATCCATGCCCGAGGCAGGATTCGAACCTGCGACCGTAGCAGTCGCGCGGCTCCGGACTGAGCGCCTAGAACCGCTAGACCACCGCGGCCGGCCCCCTTTCCCTTATTTCCACCCTAACCTGTTTCAAATACGCTAATTACATTTCTCCTCTTACAACATAGGATACACAGTGACACACGGCCGTCACTGTTATTAGTCATATTCTCCTTGCACCGAATACCACTAATCCATTTTCTATACTCCCGCAACCTCAGGAAATCTCTTGCAGTCACCTTTCTTTCGGCACTCGCGGAGTCACAAACAGGGCGCGCAAAATCTCGGACACCCCTGTGTTATGTCACTTGGCGGAAGCACCGGCCAGTGCCCCTCGCGGCAGGTAGTGCCTAACAAAGGGACATACCAGTCTGCCACCCTACTCCAGGCTGCTCAGCGGAACGCGTCAGAGCTTTTAGCAGCTCACTGCAACATCCAGTCTTTACCTGCACATTACGAAGAACTTAGCCTCCTCTTCAACCAACTAAACTACCACGTAATCCTCTTATCCGAAACGTGGTTGAAACCACACATATCCTCTGCATCTATTCATCTACCAGAGTACACATTTCTTAGGGCAGACAGATCAAAAATGCGAGGTGGCGGGGTCGGCGCGTATATACGAACAGATCTCAAAGCGAAAGTCTTATGTACGTCAAATCCTGCTGAAGAAAAAGAGGCTGAATTCATGTTCATTGAAATAAATATACAAAGTCGGAAATTCTTGACTGGCGTCGTGTACAAGCCGCCAAAAATAAACTCAATGAGTTCCTTCCAGTCGGAATTACATTCACTCCAGTGTCAATACGAACATGTCATCGTAATGGGTGATTTGAACGTAGACCTGCTAAGAGACACTCCCTCCGCAATAAACCTAAGAAGATTGTTTAGTTGCAATAGCATGAACATTCTTCCATTACAACCTACACACCATACGGTGCACAGTCATACTCTTATAGACGTAATCGCAACGAAACAGACTGACAAAGTAAGAGATGTTGGTCAAACATCGGCCCCTGGCCTCTCAGCACATGATGTAATATTCCTGGCCTACTCTGTGCAGCCCCCAAGGATCAAATCGCGTTACATAACTTGCAGGAACATGAAACGTATTGACCTTGACGCTCTAACAGGCGATTGCTCAGAAATCTCATGGCATCAAATAATCAGAGAACCTACAATCGACGGCAAAATTAATGAACTTGGTGATAAACTCACTGCCCTCTATGACAAACATGCACCTGTGCGCACAATCCGTGTAAGAAAATCTCCTGCTCCATGGCTGACAGCTGAATTACGTCAAATGATGACTAATAGGGTTGCTGCCCACAGGCGTTTCAAGGCAGATCCGAAACCCGAGCGTTTCGAAGAATACAGAAAGCTACGGAACAGAGTGAAACAATGCATTCGCAATGCTAAAATCAGGCACGCTCGCTCCCTTGTATGCAGCGATCTGACGCCCACGACTCTATGGAAGAATCTCCGTAGCTTGGGGGTCGGAAAGGCAAAATCGGAAACTACTTTTCATGTGTCAGCTAACGAATTAAATGAATTCTTCTCTGCACCTCTGAATACCAGCACGGCTGATAATTACCGTCCACAAGAATCACCAAACAGGATAACTAACAACGATAGCTTCCATCTAAAACATGTAACAACAAATACGGCAAGAAAAGCAATAATGTGAATCTCTTCTGATGCAATAGGCAACGACAGTATCGGTATAACCATGATTAAGAATGTTGCCGATATCTTAGTACCTGTCTTAACTGACATATTTAATTTTTCCCTCGTGAACGGAATATACCCCACTGCATGGAAAAGAAGCATAATTCGACCCATCCCTAAGATCGAAAACCCGGAACTGCCTAGTGATTACCGACCAATTAGCATACTGCCTGCTGTTTCCAAAGCACTCGAATATATTGTTCATGACCAAATCACTGAACACTTGCATGAATTCAGCCTATATGACAAATTTCAATCCGGTTTCCGTAAACATCACAGCACAGACACTGCTCTAATTAAAGTAACAGATGACCTGAAATCTGTCATCGACAATCGAAAGGCAACAATATTGACGCTACTGGACTTCAGCAAAGCTTTTGACACTGTTAACTTTGACATATTGCTCAGAAAAATGCAACAGCTTAATTTCTCTGATAGTGCAATGAGATGGTTTGAAAGCTACTTAAAAGACAGACAGCAATGTGTTTTCTGCGTAAATGAAAAATCTTCCTTGAAACATGTTTCCTCGGGAGTGCCACAAGGATCAGTCTTAGGACCACCTTTGTTTTCTTTATATGTCAACGATATTTCGTCGGTTCCGTCCTGTAAATATCATTTCTATGCCGACGACCTCCAGCTCTACCTAAGCGTCAGACCTGAAGACGTAAACACTGCAATCGCTCAGATGAATGATGATCTGTCTTCGGTAGTGACATGGGCGAAAAGCCTGGGGCTTAAACTAAATGCAAAAAAGACGCAAGTAATCTTAATAGCCCATCAGAAATTAATAAGTTCAGATTTCCGCGAACGGCTACCTCCGATTCTGCTCGACGGTACTCCAATACCATATCAGAAAACAGTGAAGAACTTGGGTGTAACTTTGGATGAGCATCTCAACTGGGCGGAGAATACAGTCGCAGTGTGCCGAAAGACGTCTGCTTGTCTCTATGCTCTCAAAAAGTTTCGGAACATATTTCCACAGGACTTGAAACGCCAGGCCGTGCAAACACTCGTTCTACCGAACCTCCACTATTGTGATGTGATTCAACAAGGCACGAGTTGTGAAAACAAAAGACGGCTAGAGCTAACCATGAATGCCTGTGTGCGCTACACCTGCAACATTCGCCGATATGATCATGTTAGTGCTTCATACTCCGAGCTTAAGTGGCTGCGGCCGAACAAATTGCGTGACTACCACACTCTATGTCTACTTCACAGACTCCTCGTCGCGCAAGCACCCCAGTACCTTGCTTCAGAGATTAAAAACCTGTCATGCCATCATAATCGGAACACGAGGTCACTCTTATTTGGTATCCTAACTGTGCCCACTCACAAAACAAAAACTTTTGCAAACTCCTTCTCAGTTGCCGCTGTCCGCCTCTGGAACAAACTGCCCCTTACCTTGCGCAAAATTCAATCTCCTGCTGCTTTTAAGAAGAAGTTGAAGCATTTCCTACTATCATCCTCATAAAGTTCTCCACAAAATTAATGTACCAGGCCAATCCTCTCATCTGTCAAATAGCAAAGCTAGCGTCTCCTATCTTGATCCTGAGATGCCTTCCCCTTCATATATCTCTATTAGCCAGGCAATCTTCTTTTCCTTTATATTTCCTTAATTATGTTTCATCATGTCCATTCTTCTCCTCCCTTCACCATGAGTCTCCCTCATACTCCCTGCTGCCAGCACTCCTATCTAAAATTTGTCTCTTCAATAATGTCTCACTATAACAGTACTTATGATCTACGAATATAAACTCTATATGTATGTATTTTTCCAGGTGTACCTTTCTAATTGTTTATTTCACTTTTTGTACTAGATGTAGTTTAACATGCCTACTAAAACGTATGAATGTAAAATAAGCAGAATGCCTGGTTAGATGTAAGAGAGGGCCTGATGGCCCTAATCTTGCCAGGTTAAATAAATCAATAAATAAATAAAAAATCACACACATCCATGCCCGAGGCAGGATTCGAACCTGCGACCGTAGCAGTCACGCGGTTCCGGACTGAGCGCCTAGAACCGCGAGACCACCGCGGCCGGCACTGTACAAGGTGTTCCCATGTTGGTCACAAGGTTGGTGAGGAGTTCTTGTGACAGAGCCTTCCATTCCTCCACCAGTGCGGCTGACAACCGCTGGATGGTCGTCCGGGCATGTGCACCTGCTACAATACGTCCCAATGCCACCCACACGTGCCGAATGAGACTCATGTAGGGTGAACGGGCAGGCCATTCCACTCGCCGAATATCCGCCAGTGCCAAGAGCTGTTCCACCTCCGCATTTCGAAGCGATTGCGTATTATCATCAGTAGAAAGGAAGTAAAGTCCGAATGCACCCCTGAAATGACGTGCATGGGGAAGGATGACAGTGTCACAATAACGCTGATCAATGAGTGTACCATGTTGAAAGCTTTGGAAGTCCGAAGGCCCATGCAACGTTCCCACATCATGACACATGGACCACCAAAACGATCACGTTCGACTATGTTCTTGAGCACATTACGTGTTCACAACTCTCGCCATATTAAGGTACATAATGCACCTAGGAACATTGTCGATCATTATCGTTTTAGTGGTTTAGGTGTTATGATGTGAAAGACAACATATTCCATGGGTCTGCTGGCCTCCAAATATTTGAACAAAATACATCACCGATCATCGCTTCCTCGTGTGCTTCTTTCCAGCATTCGGCCCTGACTGCGTTTATACAGGGTGATCCAATGATAGTGACCGGGCCAAATATCTCACGAAATAACAATCAAACGAAAAAACTAAAAAGAACGAAACTCGTCTAGCTTGAAGGGGGAAACCAGATGGCGCTATGGTTGGCCCGCTAGATGGCGCTGCCATAGGACAAACGGATATCAACTGCGTTTTTTAAAATAGGAACCCCCACTTTTATTACATACTCGTGTAGTACGTAAAGAAATATGAATGTTTTAGTTCGACCACTTTTTTCGCTTTGTAATAGATGGTGCTGTAATAGTCACAAACTTATTAGTACGTGGTATCACGTAACATCCCGCCAGTGCGGACGCTATTTGCTTCGTGATACATTACCCAACCAACTGCGAAAAAGGACGACATCGTGTTGATGTATGCCTATTGTGATCAAAATGCCCAACGGGCGTGTGCTATGTATGCTGCTCGGTAACTTGAACGACATCATCCAAGTTTCCAGACCGTTCGCCGGATAGTTACGTTATTTAAGGAAACAGAAAGTGTTAAGCCACATGTGAAACGTCAACCACGACCTGCAACAAATGATGATGCCTAAGTAGGTGTTTTAGCTGCTGTCGATGCTAATCCGCACATCAGTAGCAGACAAATTGCGTGAGAATCGGGAATCTCAAAAACGTCGGTCTTGAGAATGCTACATCAACATCGATTGCACCCGTAACATATTTCTATGCACCAGGAATTGCATGGGGACGACTTTGAACTTCGTGTACAGTTCTGCCACTGTGCACAAGAGAAATTACGGGACGATGACAGATTTTTTGCACGCGTTCTATTTAGCGACGAAGCGTCAGTCACCAACAGCGTTAACGTAAACCGGCATAATATGCACTACTGGGCAACGGAAAATCCACGATGGCTGCGACAAGTGGAACCTCAGCGACCTTGGCGGGTTAATGTATGGTGCGGCAGCCGGCCGGAGTGGCCGAGCGGTTAAAGGCGCTACAGTCTGGAGCCGCACGACCGCTACGGTCGCAGGTTCGAATCCTGCCTCGGGCACGGATGTGTGTGATGTCCTTAGGTTAGTTAGGTTTAAGTAGTTCTAAGTTCTAGGGGACTTATGACCACAGCAGTTGAGTCCCATAGTGCTCAGAGCCATTTGAACCATTTTAAGGTGCGGCATTATGGGAGGAAGGATAATTGGCCCCCATTTTATCGATGGCAATGTAAATGGTGCAATGTATGCTGATTTCCCACGTAATGTTCTCCCGATACTACTACGAGATGTTTCATTGCATGACAGAATGGCGATGTACTTCCTACATGATGGATGTCCGGCACATAGCTCGCGTGCGGTTGAAGCGGTACTGAATAGCATATTTCATGACAGATGGATCGGTTGTCGAAGCACCATAATATGGCCCGCACGTTCACCGGATCTGACGTCCCAGGATTTCTTTCTGTGGGGAAAGTTGAAGGATATTTGCTATCGAGATCCACCGACAACGCCTGACAACATGCGTCAGCGCATTGTCAATGCATGTGCGAACATTACGGAAGGCAAACTACTCGCTGTTGCGAGGAATGTCGTTAGACCTATTGCCAAATGCATTGCATTAATGTGGTATTTACAGGTAATCACGCTGTAACAGCATGCGTTCTCAGAAATGATAAGTTCACAAAGGTACATGTATCACATTGGAACAACCGAAATAAAATGTTCAAACGTACCTACGTTCTGTATTTTAATTTAAAAAAACTACCTGTTACCAACTGTTCGTCTAAAACTGTGAGCCATATGTTTGTGACTATTACAGTGCCATCTATCACAAGCGACATAAGTTGTCCAACTAAAACATTCATATTTCTTTACGTACTACAAGAATATGTAATCAAAAATTGAGGTTTCTATTTAAAAAAATTCAGTTGATATTCGTTTGACCTATGACAGCGCCATCTAGCGGGCCAACCATAGTGCCATCTGGTTTCCCCCTTCAAGCTAGACAAGTTACGTTCTTTGCATTTTTTTCGCTTGACGCTTATTTCGTGAGATATTTGGCCCGGTCACGATCAATGGACCACCCGGTATAGACGATTATGCGCGACCACATCGAACCGCATAGGTGGAAGAGCTCTTGGAACTACTAAAATCCCATCGAGGAGCACGTGTGGCATGCGTTGAGGGGACTTCTTGTACCACGTCCACACGCACGAACGACTATCCAGCAGCGACCAACGCCGTTGATGGAGGAATAGAACGCCCTACCACAAGCACTCCTTACCAACCTTGTGACCAGCATGGGGGCACGTTGCCGTCCTGGATGACCATATCCTCTATTAAGATGTATATCGCGCCTTTTGCAATGTTCAGAGGACCGTCATAAATCGCGATGACTTCAGTGCAATCATTGTCTTTCTTTTCCTCTCATTGTGTGTTTCCTTCAGTTACCTTCTGCAGTATATGAGGTGGCAGTTCTTTCTACGTATGGTCCAAGTCTCATCGAGCTATGTCACCTGGCAGTGACATGTCCTGCGAAAGTTACTTTCGTCCTGAAGTTCTGCACATCGCTGTAGTTAGGTCTTTCAAAAGTGTGTCAGTCTCCTCTTACAGTATCGTACCTTCCATCTCTTCTGCATTTACGTCGTCGCCTCATTCTTCAACATTCTGTAGGTTTATTTCCCATATACTGGGCGAGTCACTAATTCCACCAAGAACAACTCCGGAAGTATGATAGGAGCAGAAATGTTTGTGGGACAAAAGTTGCATGGGACAACAGGAGCCATAATATGACGTTGGTTTTTTTGTTGCTAGGTGTGGTCGCTTCAGAGATATGAAGGTCAACTTTGTTTTTTTATTTTCTTTTTTTTAATGGGATGCTATAGTTTGGTACTTATTTTCTGTTAGCGGCTATCGAGACGAATCCAATGATGTGTAACAGTAAGGTCTTTGAAGGTCAACGAAGGTGACAGAGGTGGATGAACGTCCATTTACAGAAGATGTTCGAAGTGATGACCATTGGTATCAATGCAGTGCTGCAATCTTCATATCATGGATTGAGTGGTATTCCTTATCAAATGGTTCAAATGACTCTGAGCAGTATGGGACTTAACTTCTAATGTCATCAGTCCCCTAGAACTTAGAACTAGTTAAACCTAACTAACCTAAGGACATCACATACATCCATGCCCGAGGCAGGATTCGAAACTGCGACCGTAGCGGTCGCGAGGTTCCAGACTGTAGCGCCTAGAACCGTTCGGCGACCCCGGCCGGCTATTCCTTATCACTTTTGCACTTATCGAAGCACATGCTCTGTCAATTCTCTCTCGCATATCTTCATGTATAGTTGGAACGTCTTTATAAACAGTGTCTTTTACGAAACCCCACAAGAAAAAATCCAGAGGCGTCAAGTCTGGCGAACGAGCCGACGACGACATATCTCTTCATCGTCCAATCCAACGATGTGGGAAGTGTCTTTGCAACTCATTTCTAGCCATCAGCACAAAATGTGTTGGACACCCATCGTGTTGATACCACATTCTGTTCGTTGTTCCTAAAGGTATTTCTTCCAATAACAGACCTAATGTTTCTTGCAGGAATGTGTTGTACTTCCTACCATTAAGATTTCCTTCGATGAAATAGAGGCCTATAATTCTGTCCTCCAGAATCCCATACCGTACAGTCACCAACCACGGTTTTTGGTGTGCAACTTGCCGCAACCAACATGGATTTTCAGGTGCCCAATAATGCATGTTATGCAAATTAACATTTCCATGGTTCGTGAACGTAGCCTCGTCAGTAAATAAAATCGTATTAACAAATGTGTCATCCCTCTGAATCTGAAGTTGAGCCCATCGGCAGAAATCAATGCAACGCATACAATCCGTACCTGTTAATTCTTGGTGGAGACTGATATGATAAGGATGATATCTAGCGGGCTAACCATAGCGCCATCTGGTTTCCCCCTTCAAGCTAGACAAGTTTCGTTCTTTGTAGTTTTTTCGTTTGACGCTTATTTCGTGAGATATTTGGCCCGGCCACGATCAATGGCCCACCCTGTATACAGAAACGTAACTAGGAAAATCGTTTATGGAAAAAATATAATTTCATGAATCGAAATGGTACGTTCAATTCTTTGACTATTTTAACTTCTCCCTTGTCTGTGGCTCAGAACATTATTTGGTGTGTCGTAACTCGTAGGGAACTTTGTATCCTGGGAAATCAGTAGAGCCTGCACCACGCTCGTTTATGCTCTATTTTAAGAGATTAAATTCTGGACTTTATCGAAATTGATACACAACTTGGACACTGATTCCCATGCTGCAGAGTGAGTACGTCATAGCACCCAAGACGGCTTCCCCAAGGCTTGCGATTCTGCCTCTGATTATTGTGAGGGTTCTCAGAGTCGTCAATAATCGGAATTCTGCAGAGCCACAGAGATTTTATTCTAGATGGAATAATTAATTTCATACCTGGAAGAGTGGGAGATAATTGTGTGAAAATATTTTGGAAGCGACTTTTTTTGCCCAAAAGTTTCCATTCAAGTAACTAGATATTACCTAGTCATAATACTTTAACTTCAGATTTGAGAGGGGAAGGGAAGTTAAAAAATGACACCCCAGACCAACGCACCTGATTGTCGGGCCGTATGGCTGGCGACAGTCGGGTTGGTACCCCACTGCTGTCCAGGCCGTTTTCAGAAACGTTTTCGCTGGTCATCAGGGCTCAATCCGAAGCAGGATTCATCACTGAAGTCAATTAATTCTATTGCCAGTCAATTAGATTCCAGGCAGAATACGTGTCTGGAGACCCCCCATATAGTCGCCCGCCATACGTCCCGACAACATAACAAGGCCTTTTGGGCTTATGTTACAGGGTCAGATCTATCAGTCATCAAGGATGGTGCATCTGCGATAAAAGAGAAGACTGCTGACCTCTTCAGAGACCATATATTTGTCTGACCTCCCCATAGACACACCTCCAGTGTGGCTGAACCTTCGCTACAGTCATCTGTATTGCAGAGTCACTCAAGCCACACCTTCTCTGAAACATCCATGATTCGTGGGTGGATGGTAGATATTGATACGTGTAAAAATATAAACGTTCCTAGTAATTTTCTTTTTATTAGGGCTCACTGTCGACGTGACTCCCCTTCCTTAACTACAATCCGTATGTGGACCGACACACTATTAAGCTGGTGGTCGTTATACAATACCTGAAAGGAAAGGAAAGCACCCAGAAGGGAAGGAGGAAACGGAATGACGCTTTACAGTTTGAGTGGGGATGTAATATTATACCGGTGATTCCAAAATCGAGTCGAATTCATAAAGGACTTGGCAGTATGAATCCACTAATTAGTATGACGTTATATCCTCTCTGGCCTGGATACAAGCACTGATTCCCTTGCAAAAGGTGTCAGAGAGCCGTTTTACCCTCTACTGAAGCAAACTGGCCCACAATTGTGGCAAATGGTCCTTGATATCCCGAATAGTGACACTGGGACAGAGTTGACGTCTGAGCTTGTCTCCCACATCTATCATGTACAGATCTGGGGATCTTGCTGGTCATGGGAGAACCTCACCATCACGCATCTAGTTCATAGACACACATTCCATATGTTGAAGAGCATTGTCCTGTCGAAACATGGCACCGCGGTACCGTCGCATTAGATGTTAGACAAGCTGTCTGTCTGTGACATACCGTTGTGCCATCAGTGTTTCCTCAATCACTACACCCGTGACCTGAAGTTATTTTCAATGGCCCCCCATACCATTTCGCCAGGAGTAGCACTGCTGTGCCTCTGCAAAGCACTGAAATAATGCGACTATTTATCAGGTTGCTGCAGTACACGTCAACGGTTATCATCTGGGGTAGTGCAGAAACGCAATGCCTCACTGAACACGATGCAACGTCGTTAATTAGCAGTCCATTCTTTCGAGTCAAATCACCACCCCAAACCTGATAGTCGCCGGCCAATGGTGTGGAATGGCAGGGGTCCATTGCTCGTTCTGGGATGGCAGAAGTGGTAAGATTTTGTCGACTGTTACCTCGACGACAAGTGCGCCTGCTCACACGTTTCCATGAAGCCCAACATCACGCCACTGTCACATCATTACGTCTCAAAAATTTAGATATTGCACAATTCGACCAGCCTGCCAAATGGAGACCCACAATGGGGCGCCTTTCAAACTCTCCAGGTGCTGATAACACTGGCTCACCTAAGTATGCGGCATCTCCGTGTCCTTCACAGCAATCACTCACCATCTGACACTGTTCACCCTCCTCACATACTCTACCTGGCCTGGTAATAACGTCAAACTCTAACAACGCTAATGCACTGCAAAGGCCTCACAGAGAACTGCTGCTCCATTCCCATCTATGGTGCAAGAAGTGTATCTAAGACGACTCCAGCAAATTTTGCACTTAAATGCGATTTTGAAATATGTGATATACTTCTGATGTCGCAATGCAAGATGAAGGCCACTTAACCTTGAAATATGCAAGAGTTACTGCATACATGCAGGTGCTGCCATACCAGTGAAGTCTTCATCCTTGTGAATGGCGGCATCAAGCCACGCCACCTTTCGCCTTTCCCTGTTTTCTCCCCTTCTGCCACCACCCAATCACAGCCTAATATTAAAATGAAGAACCAAATCAAAGTCCAAGGAGGTGAAACTAACCCATTTTTGCTACTGGGAAATTTAAAATCATTTCCCCTCTCCAGCGAATCACAGCGTAGTATTAAAATTAGTCTGCCAATCAGAATGTAGTTCCAGTAAACAAATAAATAAAGGAAAATTTTAAAAGGCCAATTAGCTCAGTTATTATTTGAATCCCTTCCCCACTCCCCCTCTGCAGCCAAGCTCAGTGAAATATTAAAATGATATGAAACATGGTGTCAAGTTCGAGCACATACGGTATAGATTTTTGTAACCTTTGCTTGAAAGTCAAAGATATGCATTATTTCCCTAAAATTTTTGATATATTTGTGCACGTCCTACAATCCTCTACATTTCATCACCATAATATTAAACTGAGGTGTAAAATTGGCGCAAAGTTGTATTATTTCCGTGAAAGACAAAGATATTTGCCTCTGAATTGCGCGTGCACATACGCACACGATTTTCTTTTTAAATTTTGTCATATTCAAAAGAATCCACAGTATTTCCTCAATCTGCTTCTTTTCAACGTTACCCTGCCAAAAAACCAAAAGGAAGTATCCTATATAGAGTTATCTGCACGTGTCTTTTTTATGGTAACTTTTCGAAGTAACCGGAAGTGGGTAGTTGGGTAACGTTAAAAGTTGCCGAAACTAGGTAGCCGAAAGTACAGCAATCCTTGTTTGGTTCCTACACCAAATACTTGCTCTTTGTAAATGATTTATATTTTTCCATATTAGATGTAAACAGAGTGAATTTAGCTTAACATCTTCTTTCTCACACTGCTAACTGGATGAGGTCGTGGCGTTGTGACCATTGGTTGATATAAGAGGGTCCCAAACAGTCATGCCGATCATTACGACAGCGGGTAGCGTCACTAGAGCATCATCTGAACATGCTTTACGCCCAGACGGCGCGTTCGACAGCAGATTTGCCAGCTGGATAAGTTCGAGAGGAATCGCGTCGTGGAGTTGCTGGAGGCTGAGTCGTCCTATTGTATTAAGCGCCATGGCGGTCATATAGACACTGTCATTGCCCGTTTTTGGCTGCAACGGTTAGAGGAAGGCACACATGCAAGATATGCAGGATCTGGACGTCTGATGTGCACTACAAGGAAGGAGCACCGACAGACTGTGTGTCATGAGCGAACAGATCCATCGGCAATGATGGGAACGATTCAGCGTGATGTCCAGCCTTCTATGCAACATCGCACAAGTGATGGTACCATTGGCAGACAGTTCCATGACGTAGGGCTCGCCGCACGCCCACCGTTTTGACGTCTGCCACTTACATCCTCACAGCATTGCGCCAGTCTGGCCTGGTGTCGGAAACGAGGGACATGGGGCCACGCAGACTGGCAGCTGGTCGTCTTTATCAACGAGTGCTGTTCCTACCTTGCAGGTGACGACCACCGGGTCTGTGTCTGGAAGAGCAATGGAGAGCGCCACGAAGAATGTATAACGCACTTACACTTTCGGATAATTGAAATAATTGATAACACCTCTTCGTAATGCCCTTGCTGTCTGGGTAAAAGATCCGGTTCCCAGAAACACATTAAATAAAAAAAAGGAGTAGAATCTGTTATAACCGAATCGTTATTGCGCCACTGCTTCTAAGCAATAACTAGGGAAAGAATCTTGGCAACTGCTAAAACTGCAAAGTATTTAGTGCAATTCGAATCATGAAGTTAATGATGTTTTAGTTTAAACTGCAGTGGTTAAAGAAAAAGGCCGCCAGTTCATGGTGTGAGTGAACAATATTGTATTGTTATTAATCACTTCGGAAGAGTATTTACGAAATAATTAATGCAAGACAATCAGGCGGTGAACGGGCACGGTAATACTGACTCGATCTCGGATTCAAAACCACAGATTATTAATACTGGTTTTCTAAGTGAAGATTTCACTGAGCAACAAAGTCCCTTATCTTTAACCACCAGTCTCAATTATTTTTTAAGTTCTTATAACTTTCATCTTTTAAACAAATTATCAAAGTTAAAGTAGCTCAGTAATTTTAGTCTTTTTATCATCAACAGCGACACTCGGTTTTAATTAATAATGACAGATAGCACCGTACTTGGTAACTGTTCACGTTCCAGCACTTGTAACACAGTGTTAAAGAATCTACTACTCTGGCTAGCCTTGATACACCTCTAAATATCAAAACTGATCTCGTCCTATCTCAGTGAGCGGCTGCTCGTGCTGCGTAAGTTAATAATCGCCGACAGTGCATGGCAACCGGCTCTTCTTAGCGTCGCCTAGCAATAAACAATTTTGGGCCCACAGTGCTATTTTTTCATATTAGTTCTTCTTGATGCTTTCCATACTGTGCCCAATTAACACCATAATTATGCCTGGCCATGTCATACAATTCTTCCAGTTTGGTACCTTACAATTTGCCGCACTACTAGCCGCTAGCGACCACTACGCCTGAGCGCTTCTGTCAGAACCTACAGCACAAGAGCTTGCGCCAGACTCAACTGCACTGTACGAGACCGCGCCCTACGACAATGTTCCCTACTTCAAATATACTCTTCGACTGTCCACAGCTGCAAATTGCCGTGACCAGAACAACGTGTTTACTACATGTTATTACATATTTTCTTACATATTGCGTTTTAATTATACACTCCTGGAAATTGAAATAACACCGTGAATTCATTGTCCCAGGAAGGGGAAACTTTATTGACACATTCCTGGGGTCAGATACATCACATGATCACACTGACAGAACCACAGGCACATAGACACAGGCAACAGAGCATGCACAATGTCGGCACTAGTACAGTGTATATCCACCTTTCGCAGCAATGCAGGCTGCTATTCTCCCATGGAGACGATCGTAGAGATGCTGGATGTAGTCCTGTGGAACGGCTTGCCATGCCATTTCCACCTGGCGCCTCAGTTGGACCAGCGTTCGTGCTGGACGTGCAGACCGCGTGAGACGACGCTTCATCCAGTCCCAAACATGCTCAATGGGGGACAGATCCGGAGATCTTGCTGGCCAGGGTAGTTGACTTACACCTTCTAGAGCACGTTGGGTGGCACGGGATACATGAGGACGTGCATTGTCCTGTTGGAACAGCAAGTTCCCTTGCCGGTCTAGGAATGGTAGAACGATGGGTTCGATGACGGTTTGGATGTACCGTGCACTACTCAGTGTCCCCTCGACGATCACCAGTGGTGTACGGCCAGTGTAGGAGATCGCTCCCCACACCATGATGCCGGGTGTTGGCCCTTTGTGCCTCGGTCGTATGCAGTCCTGATTGTGGCGCTCACCTGCACGGCGCCAAACACGCATACGACCATCATTGGCACCAAGGCAGAAGCGACTCTCATCGCTGAAGACGACACGTCTCCATTCGTCCCTCCATTCACGCCTGTCGCGACACCACTGGAGGCGGGCTGCACGATGTTGGGGCGTGAGCGGAAGACGGCCTAACGGTGTGCGGGACCGTAGCCCAGCTTCATGGAGACGGTTGCGAATGGTCCTCGCCGATACCCCAGGAGCAACAGTGTCCCTAATTTGCTGGGAAGTGGCGGTGCGGTCCCCTACGGCACTGCGTAGGATCCTACGGTCTTGGCGTGCATCCGTGCGTCGCTGCGGTCCGGTCCCAGGTCGACGGGCACGTGCACCTTCCGCCGACCACTGGCGACAACATCGATGTACTGTGGAGACCTCACGCCCCACGTGTTGAGCAATTCGGCGGTACGTCCACCCGGCCTCCCGCATGCCCACTATACGCCCTCGCTCAAAGTCCGTCAACTGCACATACGGTTCACGTCCACGCTGTCGCGGCATGCTACCAGTGTTAAAGACTGCGATGGAGCTCCGTATGCCACGGCAAACTGGCTGACACTGACGGCGGCGGTGCACAAATGCTGCGCAGCTAGCGCCATTCGACGGCCAACACCGCGGTTCCTGGTGTGTCCGCTGTGCCGTGCGTGTGATCATTGCTTGTACAGCCCTCTCGCAGTGTCCGGAGCAAGTATGGTGCGTCTGACACACCGGTGTCAATGTGTTCTTTTTTCCATTTCCAGGAGTGTATAATAATATTCTTTCATAAGATAGTTGTTGCAAGATAGTGACAAAACATATCACATAAGAAATTACTTCATTACTCAAAGTTTCAATATTAATAATGCGCAAATTTTTTTTATGTTAGTCACTGTGTTGTGTTACGAGCGTTTTTTCGTCTCAAATAATACTTCCTGCCAGCCTGGTGAGATGGTGTGTTGATCAATACACTATGAAGCCCGTTCACTGATAGGGATCGCAATCTGCTCTGTAAAAGTCGCAGGATATGTGGACGAGGTCCTGCAACCGGTGCCTTTCCCATTCGTGAACATTCATGTCCATGCTCTGTTTGAACAGGACAACCGCTGTCATCTCCTAAGCATGCCTATAGTGCGCGTCATTTACGACGGCGATCGAGTTTAGGTTCGTTCTGAGCATCTGACGTCACAAAACACAGTCAGCCAATGAACAGAGAACGATGTTGCCAGAGCTCGACTGCAGTGCAGAGCACGGACGAGTGGCTTCAGTTTTAGAAACGTTCAGTCATAAATAAAGTAAGTGAACAAAAGCAATGTCTTGATAGCAGACTTTCTTTCATAGAAAGTTTGGAAAAAGCATTCTTTATACCAATTGCTTCATATTCTATTAATTAATTAAACCAAACAAGCAATAAGCCTCCTAATTCAGGCGATAGCAAGGAAAGGTGTTCGTATCATTCTCACGAATCGCTTTTTCGCAATAAAGAACAGCGATAATTGTTTATTTCCTATTGTACTTCGACGAAACGTGAATAATTCATAGTCATACCAACAGTGTTTGTCGGTATTTTGCGTGATCTTTTACAGTCCTCCAGGTGTTTATTCGAATGACGAGCAGCGTTAGTGTAATGGTTAAGGTGTTTGACTGCTAGGCGAAAAGTTGTGAGCTCAAACCTTATTTGGTGCTTAATATTTTCCTTATTTAAAAACAATATCGAAGTGTCTTATTTCATGAATTTTATTCGTTTGAATGTAATTTTTTGAAATTTCTACTTCTTTGTCTCTTCATTATAATCATAATAAGTTTTCGGTTTTTCTTATTTTGTCCTCCAATATTTCATTTCACAGCAATTAAAAACAATGAAAAGGCACACATACAATATTCATGTTATCTGTTTTGTTTGTATATCTTCTCTTCCGCAGTCGCTGTCTTACTATACATATTGAGATATATTCTTTGCGACAGTATTAAAAGCATTATTTAGAGCAGAATTTCGGCTCGTACGTTGCCGACCTCCTTCATTGTCTGACGCAATTCTTTGCTTCGCTGCTTTGGCAACATCATCATATTCAATGTTTCCGTCAACTGATCTATGTTTTGGCAAGTATTTGCTGTCCGTTGTGACAAACACAAATTTTTTTGCGCACTGCGTCTCACTGACAATATATTTTAGTTTCTATGTTTTATTACGTCCACAATTCAGTTTTGGCCGGCCGGAGTGGCCGAGCGGTTAAAGGCGCTACAGTCTGGAACCGCACGACCGCTACGGTCGCAGGTTCGAATCCTGCCTCGGGCATGGATGTGTGTGATGTCCTTAGGTTAGTTAGGTTTAAGTAGTTCTAAGTTCTAGGGGACTTATGACCACAGCAGTTGAGTCCCATAGTGCTCAGAGCTATTTGAACCATTTGAACCAATTCAGTTTTGTGTACTTCGCCAATTTTGTTTTAATCAGAACTTTTTAGAAAAAAGCGAAATGACTCTGGTATAAATAAAACTTTTATTACAGTCGCGAAAGACGGAATATTTCTCAATATTACATGTGACACCTATCTGATACTTAAATTAAATGAGATATTGTTATACAGTAAATTTGGTATGAAATTTAGGTATCTTGTCCACATTTCATTCTCAACGTTGTGGGAACTAAAAGCGACCATACGGAAAGTATACGATATGGACTTTTACCTCTGCAACTCTTCAAAATTTCGTGCAATGGTTTACTATGTTTAATGCTGCACAATAACTGCGTTGAACATCGAAACAAAATTAAGTCATTTATGGGGGGAAGGTATCAGTCAAGAAGATATGTAAAAATCAAATTTTTGGGCCAAATAGTTTTTGTGAAATTGAATGATAAGTGTGTCAAAGCAGTTGGAACACCATGTGCCAGCACAGGCGAGCAGTGCAGTGATGACTGCGGGGAGCACGTCTCTGTAGCAGTGAAAGGGTTAATGCGGCCGTGGTGGCTTTACTTCATAAACTGCGCGCTCCCCCCTAAACGTAAGTTTGCGAACTATACTATACTATGACGCTGCTTCTCTTGTCGCGTGCGTCGTTTGCAACTGGCAACGCAGCAATCTCCCGCGTCTGGGCGGGCATGCGCGATCCGCCAAGATAAAAGAATTCAACTATAGCAGCTGCGGATACTCTGCTATGGCCAGCCGCGTCGTAAGATCTGCGCCCAGTCCAGAACGTGTGGGGTGCCATGGAGCGTGTTATCAGGACTTCACCTCCACATATCAATCCGGAAGAACTGCGCACTGAGGTGCAAGCAGCATGCAATGGAGTTTCTCAGGACTACAGCCGATACCTGTACAACGCCATGCTGCGATTTATGGACGCTTGTATCCACAAATATTACGGCTTGATATCACACTAACACTAACGTTTTGTGGCCATATTGGGTTTTCAAAGTTGAAAGAGTAGTCATTCGCCTGCCTGCCAGCAATGATCGCAATCCGACTGGTCCTTACGTTTGCAGCTGTTTTTAAATCGATCAGTATTAGATATCTGCGACATCAATAGACTCACATGTTTCTCGTGACGGTGGTTTTTGATATGTAATTGTACAACTCGAAATTCATTCTCACCTCTCTTCTCTTCCAAACTCATCCATTCACACTCAGTATACTGGATGCCATAGACGTTAAGAGATTTTTTCGTTCCTTTTTCGAATAATTACGTGAACATGTTTCATCTCAGTAGGAAATGGTATGTTGGCAGAGTTCAATTAGTTTACATGTGACCAGTAGTTAAACAAGGGTTTCAAATGCTTATTTACAGGATACAAACCTGATAAGGTTGACCACTTGAAAAAGGCATTCTCTTTTGATTAAACGTTTATTAATACGTGTTTATCTGCTGTCCCCTTGAGCAGTTTCGTGTATGGTCCTGCATACACATGCATTTACATGCACTTGAACTTTTTCCTTCAACGTCCAACTTGAATCTCTCTGTTGAAAAGTCTCAAATTTATTAATTACGTATCGATGATATTAGGCGAGTACCATTCGTCACTAAAATTTCGAATGATATTTACACTCGCATTCCTTTTATTTAGAAACATTTGTTTTTCTTTACTTGAATTGGGCAAGAGAAAATTGTATACTAGTGAACAATTGATATTATTTGGTTAGTTAACTTAACAAAGTCTGTTCTCAAAAATGTGATAACCTGGATCCAAGAAATTTCTAGACTCCTTAAACCCACGTCGGCGGCCACGGTGGCCGAGCGGTTCTAGGCGCTTCAGTCCGGAACCGCGCGACTGCCACGGTCGCAGGTTCAAATCCTGCCTCGGGCGTGGATGTGTGTGATGTCATTAGGTTAGTTAGGTTCAAGTAGTTGTAAGTTCTAGGGGACTGATGACCTCAGATGTTAAGTCCCATAGTGCACAGAGCCATTTGAACCAATTAGAAACCCAAGTCTGTCAGACATCACAGCAGTACATATTCAACTTCTAAATGCGGACTCGATAGAAATTCATTCAAGATCATCTAATTTAACGAATTTTGGCGCTTTCAGCCGTTATTGCTGACAACGAGGTTCAGCCTGCTGAGAGACTTCTCCGTCGGTGGCCTTCTTCAGCGCCGGTCGCGGACTAGCCGCTACAGGTTTTCCGCTACTGCATGATCGATCAGCGGTATTTCCGAAATTCACTGCCCTGCCTCATGTTCCTTGCAGATTCTACAAAAAGCTGAATGAAAAAAAACATGCCTTAGGAAAGAAACATATTTGCATTCACAGATATGGCAATGTCTGAACAGACAGAAAAAGGCCTGCAGGGGAAAAGGTAAGATTGGAAGAGGCCTTGTGAACAAAATGCATCGGCAGATCAGTAGGTAGAAGATGAAATATTGTTAACAGTAATGTACTTACCAGTCTTATATTTTCTAGAGAGTTAGTTGCCGCACACATCAAATTTTCCTCACGATGGGGTATTTTGAAGATAGCCACTGCAGTTCTTCAACCACTGCTCTGATCGGGTACTACTGATGTCAGCTGGTGCAGATTCTGAAACACTGAATGAGAGAAAAGCATGCCTGAGTTACATCAAGTAAACAGTAGGTGAAAAGGTAGAAGCTTGTTAATAGCAATATACACACATCAAAAATAGTTTTACATCATCCCGGTTCCCAGAACTCCTGAAGATAGACGTTGACTGTGGATATTTTATCACAGGCACAGTGTCTTTAAGTGTTCAGAGATGTCACTAAACCCGCCCAAAGATGTAAATAACCATGCATGAGCAGCGCCTATTAGACGGAAGGGGCCCGACAGCCGATCAGTTCCAGTCATTCCACAAGGAAGGAGGTACACGGCTCGTGTTGTCTGTAGTTCAGCCATTCCTAGACGGTCAATACCGCAGTTCGATCGCGTATCGCGTTCACATTGTAACTTTGTGCCAGGAAGGGCTCTCAACAAGGGAAGTGTCCAGGTGTCTCGGTGTGAACCAAAGCGATGTTTTTCGGACCTGGAGGAGATACAGAGAGACGGGAACTGTCGGTGACATTCCTCATTCAGGGCGCCCAAGGGCTACTACTGCAGTGGCTGACCGCTACCTACGGATTATGGCTCGGAGGAACTCTGACAGCAACGCCACCATGTTGAATAATGCTTTTCGTGCAGACACGGAACGTCGCGTTACGACTGAAGCTGTGCGCAAGTGGCTGCATGATGCGCTACTTCAGTCCCAACGTCCATGGTGTGGTCCATCTTTGCAACCACGACACCATGCAGCGTGTTACACCTGGGTCCAACAACATGCCGAATGGATCGGTCAGGGCTGGTGTCACGTTCTCTTCACCGATGAGTGTCGCAAATGCTTTCAACCAATCAGTCGTCGGAGACGTGTTTGGAGATAACCCCGTCAGGCCTTACACATTGTCCAGCGGGTGCAGCAAGGTGGAGTTTCCCTGCTGTTTTAGGGTGGCATTATGTGGGGCCGACGTACGCCGCTGGAAGGGACCGTAACGCCTGTACGATACGTGAATGCCATCCTCCGACCGATAGCGCAACCACATCGGCAGCATATTGACGAGGCAGTCGTCTTCATGGACGATAATTCGCACCGTGTACATCTTGTGAATGATTTCCTGCAGGATAACGACATCGCTCGACCAAAGTGAGGCCGTCTGTGGTGGCCGTGCGGTTCTAGGAACTGCAGTCTGGAACCAAGAGACCGCTACGGTCGCAAGTTCGAATCCTGCCTCGGACATTGATGTGTGTGATGTCCTTAGGTTAGTTAGGTTTAATTAGTTCTAAGTTCTAGGCGACTGATGACCTCAGAAGTTAAGTCGCATAGTGCTCAGAGCCATTTGAATCATTTGACTAAAGTGACCAGCATGTTCTCCAGACATGAATCCGCCGAACATGCCTGGTATAGATTGAAAAGGGCTGTTTAAGGACAACGTGATCCACCAACCACTCTGAGGGCTGGCTCTGAGCACTATGGGACTTAACTTCTGAGGTCATCAGTCGCCTAGAACTTAGAACTGCTTAAACCTAACTAATCTAAAGACATCACACACATCCAAGCCCGAGGCAGGATTCGAACCTGCGACCGTAGCGGTCGCACGGTTTCAGACTGAAGCGCCTAGAACCACTCGGCCACACGGCCGGCCCCACTCTGAGGGATCTACGCCGAATCGCCGCTGAGGAGTGGGACAATCTGGACCAACAGTGCCTTGATGAACTTGTGCCATGAGGAATACAGGCACGCATCAATGCAAGACGACGTGCTACTGGGTATTAGAGGTACCGGTGTGTACAGCAGTCTGGACCACCACCTCTGAAGGTGTCGCTGTATGGTGGTATAACATGGAATGTGTGGTTTTCGTGGGCAATAAAAATGGCAGAAATGATGTTTATGTTGATCCCTATTCCAATTTTCTCTACAGGTTCCGCACTCTCGGAACCGAGGTGATGCAAAACTTTTTTTGATGTGTGTATATACAGGGTAGTTTCGTGACGATGACACAAACGTTCAGGGATGATGGAGAGCGGTAGAGGTATCAATTTGAGGTAAGGGACCTTTGTCTCGAAACGACCAAATCGAAAGTTACGAGCGAAAATCGTTCTGACAGCGTAAAACCCGTACCGGTGCGGTTGTTGCTCAGATTATAGGGTAGGAAACGTTCCGAGGTGGTAATATGGACCAAAACAAGAAAAAAAAGTCGAGTGAATGTCGGCTCTAAAATGCATACCTTAAGAGCTAAGGACACTATTTCGGTACAAGAGACGTGTCTCTTAGTGAAGATGATCAGTGCTCATAGCTCTTGAGGTAGCACGTAAGATCTCATGGGTGCTGGACATTTTTTCTTGTTTTGGTCCATACTACCATCCCTGAATGTTGCCTACCCTACAATCTTAGAAACAACAGTTCCATTACCGGTACATGTATTGGACTGTCAGAGGTACCAGAATGATTCTCCCATATAACTTTCCAGCTCGGTTGTTTCCGGACCACGGTCCCTTCCTCAAATTGATACATTTACCCTTCTCTATCATCCCTGAAAGTTTGTAACATCATCATGAAATCAGTCCGTATGTTAGACTTGAGACTTTGCAGAGTTGCTCGAGCTTCTGAAGAAAGAACAGAGGTGAGGGTTATGGGGGTTTCAACACCAACAATTCGCCATGGATGGTTGTTCCTGATTTCGTGACGGCGCATTCAGCTGAGTCAACAGTTGCTGACAGCTGGGCATACACTATGCTGCAATAACATATTTCATCAAGTCCGCGAGTCTAGAAAACGTTTCCGCTTCTAAAACGCTCAGTCAACGAGTTCAGGCTTGCCGATGTCTTATTGACATATGCATCATATGACTCCAACCGAATGTCACGGAAAAATAAAGAGTTAGAACGACCAAAACAGTCACTGAGTTCAGACCTGCTGATGCCTAATCGGCATATGTGTCATATACACCAAGCCGAGAGTCAAACGCACTGGCAGAATCACAAGCTATGTAACGAACTGAAATGGTTTATACAACCGTCGGTCATTATGTCGTCAAGCATCGTATCATTAACTGAGAGCCATAGTATGATTGTTGATTGCGATAAATAAGTGAGCGTAATTAAAACATCCAAAAATCGTTCGGAAATTTGAACATAAGGCAGATATCGGCAAAATTAAGATTGTATGGGTGCATTGAACATGACTCTAATTTACTAAAATCTTTATTGGGATGTAAGATGTGATCAACATTTAGTAAAACGTGATGCCTCCCAATAGTGAAAAATAGGAGGCACTTCCTACAACGTCACAAGACTGTAGTGGAATGCAGTTGACGCTGAATGTGAAAGCTTTGACGAGATAAACGCTCGGATATTTGTTCTGTTTGTGGTCACAGCTTATATTTCGCTATAAGAAAAAAAAGAGTTTGGGGGGTTGTACTAGACTTTATTGTATTCTAAAGCCTCTATACCAACAAATTTTGCAGTAGCGATATTGTTTAATGGCTTTCTAGCATGTGAAAGTAAAAGTGGTCTCGAAAATGAATTATATGTCAGAGATGAATACTAGTAAGATTTACAGTCTTTCACATATGACGCATCTTTGTATCACCTTGTCGATTACCCATCATTTCCCCCACCCTGTAAACTGGTTTTAACAGCTTTTGACAAATTTGTCTATGAGTTCTCTTCCGTATAACAGTATCCATCATGTGTGATTTTGCGTGATTTGGGTGATTTTGAGTATCCGTCGACTAAGCATGGAGCAAAAAATAAGCACTCGTCATTTGTATTTTTGTTTTGTTTTTACTCGTAACGAAGAGCGCTCTTCAGGCAATTATATTCATAAATTGCCTTGCAGTGGACGCTCCTCAGTAGAGGCCACGTGCCAGCAACAGACATTCACAGAAATAACGAATAACTTCGACAGTCAACTGAAGAGTACGTAATTTTATACTGCAGTTATTCTAACTTGACGCCATTTACTGCGTCATTTGAACATTTCGCTGAGATTGGCTGGAGAGGGAAGAGGGTTTTAAATTTAGCACCAGCTTAATTGGGCCAGTTCCATCATGTTGCAATTTGACTGGCAGTTTCATTTTAATTCTAGACCGTGATTAGCTGCAGAGAAGAAGGAGGTAGGCAGGAGAGAGGGAATGGTGCTTGGTTTGATGATATCACTGATAAGGTCGACGACTTGACTGAAAAGATAGCTCCTGGTTGTAGGTATCCCAAACTAATACTTGAACTTTTCAAGGACAAGCGGCCACCATCTTAGGATTGTGACGTCAGTGGTATCGCATACCTCAATACCACATTTAACCGCAAAATGGAATGGAATCATCATAGTACTGTACTGCTACTGGTGCGTATGTGTACGAAGTTACACTGACGTTCGACCATGACTTCTGAATGTGGCATTTATTTGTCAAACAATGCATTTTAGTCTTGTCTGCCGGCCGGTGTGGCCGTGTGGTTCTGGGCGCTTCAGTCTGGAACCGCGTGACCGTTACAGTCGCAGGTTCGAATCCTGCCTCGGGCATGGATGTGTGTGATGTCTTTATGTTAGTTAGGTTTAAGTAGTTCTAAGTTATAGGGGACTGATGACCACAGATGTTAAGTCCCATAGTGTTCAGAGCCATTTTTTTTAGTCTTGTCTGTGTATAATCCCGGATGTTGCAACACACGAATGTTGACGATTTTGGTCTGTAATGTTGTGTATTCGTTCTTTTACACTTTTGCAAACAGTAGTTATCTGCGCTCTTTTTTGTGTGATGCGGAACCATTTGCAGTACAAGAAATATTCGATAAATATTAGGAAAGTAGCTAATCCCACATCGAATGAGGCTTACAATTTAATAAGCAGTTCGATAGATACGAGCAGCATTATTCCTCTAGCCATTTTCCTTTTGATTTTTCTTTAGCAAGATATTTCGTGTCTTTGCTGAACATGAAGTCACAAAGTTACCTCCGTTCTAAGGATTCTGCATATTCACTCTCGTTTATGGGTATTAGGCAACTACCACAATGGTCCACTTTCTGTACCATCCTATCACTCGCTTCGTTTCAACTCCAGCCTGTAATTAAAATGGCACTACATGTGCGATGATGATACCGGACCAGTTCTGCTCCAGACGCACGTAAACTGTGTCGTGGAATTTTACAGGCACGTCCATCGTTCCACAGATTCCTCGCTCTCAGCTTGTGAGATATTGGAGCCTGGAACGGAATTTAAAAGCAATTTCCGGCTGGTGTTTCCATACGGCGAGAGATAGTCCCGAAGCGGCTGCAAGAGCATTATCGACTTCTTCTGGTGGCGCCTCCGCTCCACGGCGGCTCTTTAAAACACTTGACGGGACGCGCGCGGATTTGCATATCGGCCCGGGCAACGCTATCGACTGCAGGCAGCTAGCGGGACTTATATTCACGTCATGTAATGCGCCAACGCTGTCAGGCAGACATACTACTAGCTATCATTCCGACTTTTACTGCTGTTTCTGAAACCTGAGAGTCAAAGTGATATATATGCGACTTTTTTAATTATTTTCGGAGCATCAAGATACCAACAAGTGTGTGCTGGTGCAGGTGTGTGGGTGTGGCATGTTTTGGCGACTGTGTGAAATACGGTTTGAACGTGGAGCAACTTTCACCTGGCGGTGCAATTAAAACTACACTGATAGCCATTAAAATTGTAACACCAGAAAAGATTGCAGATAATTAAATGTTGTTTGTTCTGCAAATATTGTATAGGAGAAATGTTTAAATCTATAGGTGAATTGGGGACATGGTGGTTGCGAATATTAGTACACAGATCTGCCATCTCACGCAAGCAATAATGGTTCTAACCCTGCTGTGCTGGGCAACCCATGATCAAATGTTCTCACTGATTGAGAAACGAGATGAAGGTGGTGCTGGCCTCGGTCACGCTGTTTGTGGCTATTGCCATTGGGTGTCACTGTAGATGGCCGGATGTGGAGATCCAAGGGACGTAGAGCGAGTCTCACGTCTCCCCCGATCGGGCCACTATCGTTGCCACCACATTTACTACCTGCATTGAGGTTGATCTGCATGGCTGAATAGGAGGTCGTTTCAAGGTGTGGCAGGCAGCAAAAGCATTTATATGGGACCAACACAAAGAGGCCTCCCCGATTCATCCGACGAAAAGGTTTCAGCTGATGTCAGCGTCTGATAAAGAAACTGAACTAGACGCAGTCGGTTGCCCTATTTCAGTGGAAGCCTCTTCGCCCACAAGATCTGGGCAGTCTAAATGGGTGGAAGTACCTGTAATTGCGAGCTCCAGAGTAATGAGGCTACCAAGGAGGGAAAGAATTGCATTATGGAGACTCTATACATACCGGGAGGAGACATTTCTGATGCGGAACGCCTGCTTCTGGAAGCCATGAAGATCACAGGGTGCTGCCAACTGCAAGTCGGTACTCCGGATGCGTGCCACTTGGGATCGGAAGAGAGTGTCCCTGGTTTCTGGCGGCTATCTGAATTGGTAAATACTGCCAGTATTGCTGGCGAAATGAATGCAGAACTCACAATCTGTAGCATCGTCGGTAGAACAGGCTGCTGATCTTCGGCACAGAACCGAATGGACAGTATTAATCAGAGACGGTTCTGTGACCATGTGGATTGCAGATTCCGCCACTTGCTCCATAGGATGGTGGGGTTTCGATTCCACATACTACGCCACGTGTTCATTTCATACAGAAGCAGCTAAACAGGTGCTGGTGATGTGTGGAGTGGACTGAGCGGTTTTTAGGTTACAGAATCTCTGGAAATAGCAGAAAGGGCTTCAGTCTCAAAGGGTGTAGGGCCAAAACAGGATGAGTGTAGACCTGTCAACAATCAGTGCTGTAGTTGTAAATGGTTGTAACTGTGATGCGAAGGAATCATACATCCAAGTGCTAGTCGAAAACACTGAAGTTTAAATTGTTATATATATTGAAAACTCGCTAATATCAGAGATAAGTTTTTGCTATGGATCTGACGGTGTTGCAGAAAGTATAGATTAAATATTGTTGGAGATGGAATGTTTATCGCTATTAGAAGCAGTTTATCTTGCATTTAAATCGTTGTAGATACTTCCTGTGAGTTAGTTTGGTAGAGCTTATACTTAAAAATCGGAATAAATTAAGAACTGATACCTTTTACCAAACCTCAACTCAGATGATACATTTGGCAAACATTTCAAAAAAACTTAAGTCACATTTTAAATATGTACCCTATTTACATAATTATAGTTGGTGGTGACCTCTATCGACCCTCAATATATTGGCGAACATACATGTTTCAAGTCGGTAACAGGCATAAAACGTCGTCCGAAATCGTACAGAATGCTTTCTCCGATAATTATTTTGAACAATTATATCAGGAGCCCAATGGAAGTATAAATGATTGCAAAAACATACTTGGCATCTTAGCAACAAATAATCCTGAGGAAATAGCTATCATCATTATGCATACTCGGATTAGTAACCACAAGGTCGTTGTAGCAGTACTGAATACGATAATGTCCAAATCCGCCAAAAATAAACGCAGATTATATCTATTTACAAAAGCAAATAACAATCCACTTTATCGTTTCCAGAAACAACCTCCACTCCTTCCAAACGAACTATGTAAGTGTGGACCACATGTGGCTCAAATTCAAAGAAAAAGTGTAGACGGGAAATTAGAGATACATACCATATAAATTAATAAGAGATGGAACTGATCAGCCATGGTACAAAAACAAATCAGAACACTGTTGTACAAGCAACGAGAAAATAATGCCAAATACCAAATATAAGACTGGCGGTATTTTACTGAAGATCGAAATTTAGAGCGGACTTCAATGCAATGTGCTTTTAATGTTTTCCAAAACCAATTCTGTTTCAAAATGTGACAAAACATCCAGATATAAAGTATACAGTGGCCTTTATAGCACATCTCCGCCTACATTTCATTACAGTTCTATTGCTGCTTTTCAACATTCTATACAGGAAGATCCATATTGCTGTAAGGTAACGGGTAGCGTACGCGTTGAGTCAAGCTACAGGTGATCTCACAGCATGAGAACAGTGCGACGCGTATTGTGTTGGAACAAATACAAACAGTACGGATTCACCTACGAGGCTTGCCGCGAAGGAGTATAACTTTTGCCATTTGTATTTATTGTTTAAATATTAATACACTCCTACAGCCGTGCTCCTGGGGTTACTTGCACTTATAGCCTATTAAGAACAATTTCAATAACTCTTAATCCACACATAAAAGACTAAAGACGGATTTCAGTTAATGTTACTAGCCATTGGTGGGAAATAACGAGCCAATTACAGGCACAACCTGAGAGAACAGGCACCAAATTGTTAAGATAGCTCACAAGGAGTCTCCGATCGGTTTCCGAGGAGGCAACTTGTACTTCAATGTGTCGAGTGAGATCTAGACTAAAATGTAATTGAATTGTTAAAATTTGCACCGGTAAACATTTATGTGTGGTTTCGTGCCAACTTTAAGTCCGTGTGAATAATTTTGTTGTGACTTTTGTGTTGCTCTGAATGTCAAATGACTCCGAAAACTTTCCCGTAATTAATAATGGTGGACTGTCTCTCAGGCAAGTTTCATGATTTTTGGTAGCATGAATACAAATAAAGTGAAATGGCATCCCTATAGAAGACATGAAGTTAGAAAGCTGCCTCCAGCTATGCTAGGGAAAGTGATCACAGACATTGTTTACTAAAATCTACCGTGTGTGTTTCATTCCGCTACATCTTTAAGATGGGAAATGTCATTTACTGTAACTCACCTTTAGCTTATGGGGACTAAATTGGAGTTTACGCTGAGACTACATTTTACTAAAGGTACCACCGACCCTCAGATTTGCTACACCTAACTCACCTAACTGGGGAAACAGCCAGTAAACAGTGCGTGATCGACGTGGCAGGAAACCTTCTTTGGCGATAAACTTTACGGAGTGAAAAACACGTGTTGACTTTGAAGAACAGTGATCAGACATTGATTAATTAAAGTGGGAGAAATTTTGAATAACCCATAAGGGAACTATGAATTTTAATTTTGTCGTGAATAAGAAAATATTATAAAAAGTGCTTCTAAAGATTCCCGTGTGACTATTGACGATGCGCCATATTATCATTACGAACAATGAACATTAGCAGAGAACATTATTTTTGAAGTGTGGTTAGGGAACGGATTGTACGAATTATGATTATAGGGTATCGTTTTAGAAGGTGGATGAATTTTTGGAAAATGAAGGGACAATTAGCTCAGAAACTTTTCAAAGAACTGAAGTGACTGTTGTAAATATTCTATGCAACAGTGCATTAGGATTTTTACTGTCGAACATTGCAGTTATAGCACTTTTCACTGATGTTTATTCCCACAATATAAATCTGAGGACGGCATGTGAACTGCATAGGATATTTGAACTAACAAACACGACGTGATCGTCGGATGGCGCACGCGGCTTCCGAGTGCGGCGACAGCAGACAGACGGTTCTGCTGGCGCTTCAAATGGCTCTGAGCACTATGGGACTTAACATCTATGGTCATCAGTCCCCTAGAACTTAGAACTACTTAAACCTAACTAACCTAAGGACATCACACAACACCCAGTCATCACGAGGCAGAGAAAATCCCTGACCCCGCCGGGAACCGAACCCGGGAACCCGGGCGTGGGAAGCGAGAATGCTACCGCACGACCACGAGCTGCGGATGTTCTGATGGCGTGGCAGATCGGCGGGAGCGGCCCCGTCTCGGCGGCGAAGGTGACACGTAGCGAGGGCAAGCAAGACATCGCATGGAGAGTCAGCAGGAAAGTGTAACAGGCACATGACAGTGACATGGCCAGGCTGGCATCTCGAAGTGCGTGTCCTCAACTTCGTGACAGTGCGGGGGTATCACTTGACTTTGCACTGATTTACATAAGTTGTCTTTACATTTTTATGGTTATCTGACATGATCAGTCAGTGCAGGAGGTGATCTATGATTTCATACTGTAGTTTTCGTTTGGAAACAAACTTATTTTCCAAGGTAGCTAAGTAAACACAATTACTGGATTACTGGTTTCAGTAGAATGTATTTCCATCCTCAGATCCACAAAATCTAGCAGTGATTGCTATATCACACAACACTTACAGCACTTTGTCGCATGAGGAGTATACAATATGCATAAAAGATTCGAGTCATTGTAATGTCTTCTGAACAACACAGGCACTGCAGTACCGAATTTATTCGCCGATACCAGGCAGCGACTTTTAATTAAAATGTCCTTCGCTGTACGGGAATTACACATTGTGTGTACAAATACAGACTGTGGCGCAGTAACGACGGCATATGGAAGTCTTTATCTGACTGTGAGTAATACACAGAAAGCCAAAGCGTAACGCTATCGCTCGTGTAAAGTGGAAAATCCGGGTTCGAATCGTGGTCTTGCACAAATTTTAATTGTTGTCAGTCCGTTATGTGTTGTCATTCCGTTATACAGCAGATGGTTGTTTGTATTCGTAGCTGAGAATACTTTTCATGTATATGCTATAGACCTTAATGTTAGTAGTGTATTCCACATTATGTATGGAAGCAAATTATGGTTTGTGTGAAATATGCGAAGCTTTTTCCACATATAGGCTGGTTGTCAAAATATGGTAGTGTGATTATAACTTTCTGATCGCTATGATGTTTTTAGCAGTACTGAATTTATACCAGGGAAATGTCAATCGAACGCGAATTAACTTCGTTATTTTAGTTCAAAAATGGTTCAAATGGCTCTGAGCACTATGGGACTTAACTTCTAAGGTCATCAGTCCCCTAGAACTTAGAACTACTTAAACCTAACTAACCTAAGGGCATCACACACATCCATGCCCGAGGCAGGATTCGAACCTGCGACCGTAGCGGTCGCGCGGATCCAGACTGTAGCGCCTAGAACCCCTCGGTCACCCCGGCCTGCGTTAGTTTAGTTGATTGAGTTACACATATATCGCAAGGAATAACCTGTCGTCGCTGGGAGTATCATGCACGATTAAGAGACTATATACTGGACAAGCACAGTCGTATTTTATCCGTGCATGTTTGGTCCTCCTACAATAAATTATATGTAAGGATCTCTACCGAATGCCCAACCAACGCTTTCTGTTGACATATCGTATATAGTTTATGTGACACAGTAATATGGGGAAACATCGGACACAGGGGTAAATTCGGAGGGGAACAGTATATTTCTCTTCTTACTTTGGTATCACTCAATGCAAGCTTTTATTTCGAGCGTGCGTTTTGCTGTTTACAACTTCGGTGTCGCCAAGCAGATTCAAACATACATTGCTGCAGTTGCAAGTTGAGACTGTGGTGCGTAGCAGTTTTCAGAGCAGAGAACCATTATTGTTATTTTCATTTATGGGAGTATTTTTGTCATTGTACTAGTAGAGAAAATTTCCTTACAATTTATTTAATTTTAATGTGAAGAACGAAATGGGAATGTAGTTTGACCACGTATCTCACTTGCGCTAATGTCTAGTAAACTAAACAGAGATCTGCATACGTTAGGGGAACATCGGACAATGCCACGGATTTATAAAAGGAGGCCTGGTGCTCTACCAAGGTACTGTACCATTATGACCATCAACGTGTTGAAAAGGTGTTTGGTGCTATAAGATAAGGAAAACTAACGTACAGAAAGGCTTCAAGAAAATTTAACGTACCACATCGAACATTAGAGAATGGACACATGATTGGAAGGAAACAGCTGTCGGAATCGTAACAGAAGTGGGTGCGAAAGTAGTGGAAGTCAGATTTCTGCATCCATATCAAGGCAGAAAATCTCCGTCTATTTTTCCTGATATTCCAGATAATGATACTGTAGCCAAGCACCAAACTGTCAGAGCATTGCCGACTCCTTGAGAAGAATAGAGGAAGTTTTTATTCACTGGGAACAAATGTAGATTTATGATTTACACTATGTGAGCAGAAGTATCCGGACATCTGGCTGAAAATGACTTACAAGTTCGTGTCGTCCACCATCGGTAATGGTGGGATTCAATATGGTGTTGGCCCATCTTTAGCCTTGATGACAGCTTCCACTCTTGCAGGCATATGTTCAATCAGGTGCTGGAGGGTTTCTTGGGGAATTGCAGCCCATTCTTCACGGAGTGCTGCACTGAGGAGAGGTATCGATGTCGGTCGGTGAAGCCTGGCACGAAGTCGGCGTTCCAAAACATCCGAAAGGTATTCTATAGGATTCAGGTCAGGACTCTGTGCATACCAGTCCATTACAGGGATGTTATTGTCGTGTAACCACTCCGCCACAGGCCGTGCATAATGAACAAGTGGTCGATCGTGTTGAATTGCTCTTCAACAGTGGGAAGCAAGAAGATGCTTAAAACATCAGTGTAGGCCTCTGCTGTTATAGTGCCACGCAAAACAACAAGGGGTGCAAGCCCCCCTCCATGAAAAACACGATCACACCGTATCACCACAGCCTCTGCATTTTACTATTGGCACTACACACGCTAGCAGATGACGTTCACCGGGCATTCGCCATACGCACACCCTGCCATCGGATCGCCACATTGTGGAGCGTGATTCGTCACCCCACACAATGTTTTTCCACTGTTCAATCCTCCAATGTTTACACTCCTTACACCAAGCTAAGCGTCATTTGGCATTTACCGGCGTGATGTGTGGCTTATGAGCAGCGGTTCGACCATGAATTCCAAGTTTTCTCACCTCCCGCCTAACTGTCATAGCACTTGCAGTGGATCCTGATGCAGTTTGGAATTCCTGTGTGATGATCTGGATAGATGTCTGCCTATTACACATTACAATGCTCTTCAACTGTCGGCGGTCTCTGTCAGTCAACAGACGAGGCCGGCCTGTATGCTTTTGTGCTGTACGTGCCCCTTCACGTTTCCACTTCACTATCACATCGGAAACAGTGGACCTAGCGATGTTTAGGAGTGTGGAAGTCTCGCATACAGACGTATGACATAAGTGACACCCAATCACCTGACCATGTTCGAAGTACGTGAATCCCTCGGAGGGCCCCATTCTGCTCTCTCAGGATGTCTAATGACAACTGAGGTCGCTGATATGGAATACCTGGCAATAGCTGGCAGCACAATGCACCTAACGTGAAAAACGTATGTTTGTGGGGGTGTTTGGATACTTTTGATTATATAGTGTACCCTGTGAGTAGACTACTGTTATTAATAAAATAAAGTTTTTCTAAACATGTATCAAATGTTTTCTGAACACGTGTAAATTATTTTTAACCCTGTTTAAAATAACTAAACATGTAAAAAGAATCTCTCAGTACGTGTATTTTTAAAAAAGATAGTTTGTGTCTGAAATTGCACCATTAGAGGTAAATATGGGGTTCTGCATAGAAATTCAATGCGCGTCCGAAGCTACTCCATCATACAAGGTAACATCGGACAGTTTCATTTGTTAGGATCTGGGTACTTAAATAATATTTTCGAGTCACATTAAATGGTTCAAATGGCTCTGAGCACTATGGGACTCAACTGCTGAGGTCATTAGTCCCCTAGAACTTAGAACTAGTTAAACCTAACTAACCTAAGGACATCACAAACATCCATGCCCGAGGCAGCATTCGAACCTGCGACCGTAGCGGTCTTGCGGTTCCAGACTGCAGCACCTTTAATCGCACGGCCACTTCGGCCGGCTCGAGTCACATTATTTGATCATATTATTCTTCAGTGTCATTCCAAATATCTCACGGTTTTTGTTGCATGACTTTAATATTCTTTGCAAAATTATCTTAAAGAATATTAAAATTCCAACCGATGATACGCCATCATCCGGTAGGGTCTTCGTTATACCAGAAATGGCCATTTTTCCTGTTAAACGCACCTTATGTTGTAAACGGCGCAAGATCAGAAGAAGAATTGTGACACCTGCATATTATTGTAGTAATCAATATGAAAAATCCCCTTAGAATGGTAAGTCCCTTGGCTACAGCTTCATTTCTTTGAGACAAAAGTATGTTTTTTCTCGTAGGCCTCTACGCGTCGATCCGAAAATACTGTGAAGTTGCCGCTGCTGTGCGGATAGCTACACAACTTGTGTTTGGAAACCTGTTCATACTGTTGTGTATTATTCTTGAAGGGCGAAGAGTAAATACACTGATTGTATTTCCACCATTTTGTAATTCAGGTATGACCTGTGATCCACAATATTTGGATGGGTGTTATTCGTAGCAGTAGTTTCAAGTACTGCGGTGTGCTTTGACTAAATAACACTACAATATAGCCTACAAAATGTAGTTACTGCATCTGTTTATAAAATACGAGGGTAATCCCAAAAGTAAGGTCTCCTATTTTTTTATAAGCACTTATACCTGTTTATTTCTACAATGGTTTATCAGTTTATAGCTTGAACATTTAGCTATTTTTCGACATAATCACCGTTTCTGTCGATGCATTTTTGTAGACGCTGTGGCAGTTTTTGTATGCCCATGTCATACCAGATCGCTTCCATGCTGTTCAGAAAGTTATGAACCTCTTCTTTCACCTCGTTGTCGGAGCTGAATCGCTTTCCGGCCAAATGTTCTTTTAACCTAGAGAACAGGTGATTGTCACTGGGCGCCAAGTCAGGACTAAAGGGTGGGTGGGGGATTATGTTGCACTGAAACTGTTGCAGGAGAGCAACGGTTTGCCGAGCGATGTGTGGGCGAGCGCTGTCATGGAGAATGTGTACGCCCTTGCTCAACATTCCTCTTCTCCGGTTCTGAATTGCCACTTTGAGTTTTTTCAGAGTCTCACAGTACCTGTCAGCGTTAATTGTGGTCCCAGCGATTCAGCTTCGACGACAAGGTGAAAGAAGAGGTTCATAACTTTCTGAACAGCATGGCGGCGAGCTGGTATGACGTGGGCATACAAAAACTGCTACAGCGTCTACAAAATTGTATCAACAGAAATGGTGATTATGTCGAAAAATAGCTAAATGTTCAAGCTGTAAACTGATGTAAACCATTGTAGAAATAAACAGTTCTATGTATTTATAAAAAAAATAGGATACCTTACTTTTGGGATTACCCTCGTAACTCTTTTTTTATCGATACTGGAAGTAATATTAAAAGATATATTTAATCAGCGAGGAGGGGGAACCTGTATATAACACAGTCACTTTTTTTTAATTAATGTCCACTAACAGAACAGCAGCGGTGGCGGGAGTCAGGTTGTAGAATACTTTTTCACTCTACTGCACAACACTGAAGCTGGCGGAAGAGCGCTGGTGACAGTCGTGCATCCACATGAATCGAATGTCATAGACGCCACGGTACATATGTATGTTACCCCGCCAAGGCCTCTGTGTGACCGAGTCCCTCGGGGGTAGTTCAGGGCCGATTGGAATGGTATATGGCGTCGGCGAGGCTTCTACGAGATCTTAGACGTCGCTGGGAGTTAAATTTACACCTTCTACGCAACAAAAAGCTGGATGACACATAATTTACGTGGATTGATTACTGGTATGTTGTTCGTTGCTATTCTAAAGAACTGACCACCTGTTAATACATCCCGTTTATGCGAATATCGGACTAGACAGAATATGAGGTGTATTTTTTGTTTGTTGTAAGAAGGTGACGCAGATTTATGTGCTTTGCATCCATACACAATTTCTTATTCCTAGACTTCCGAAAAGCATAACCCTACTGCAGACTGCTGTCGAAGGTACGATCACGCGGAATAGGTTCCCACTCTTCTTAAGTAATAGAAACCAGCACGTCGTCCTCAGAGATGAGGGTACCATCAGGGTTACCCCAGGGAAGTGTGATTATTTTCTATACACATAAACGATCTAAAAAAACATGTGTGAATTCCTAAGGGACCAAACTGCTGAGGTCATCGGTCCTTAGACTTACACACTACTTAAACTAACATAACGCTAAAGACAACACTCATACCCATGCCCGAGGGAGGACTCGAACCTCCGGCGTGAGGGGCCGCACGAATAGTGACATGGCGCCTCTAACCGCGCGGCCAATAAATGATCTGCAGGGACCGGGTGGGTATAAATCTGCTGATGATGTTCGAATACAGCATTAATAGTGTACTGCTTGGCACACTCACGACGATTAAGTATCTAGACTTAACGGACAGGTAAGGATGGCAAAAGGTCGAGTTCGGTTTATCTGGAGAATTTTTTGACAGTATGGTTCATCTGCGAAGGAGATCGCGCATGGAATATTAGTGTGATTCGTTTTTTTAGTACTGCTCAAGTGTTAGGGGTACCCACCACGTTGGGCTGCTAGATTTGTGTAAGTGTAAGTTTTGTGTAAGGACCACGAAGACAAGAGAAATTTGGGCTTGCACAGAGGCATACAGACAGTCGTCTCTCTCTCTCTCTCTTATCTCTCTCTCTCTCTCTCTGTCTCTCTCTCTCTCTTTCTCTTTCCTTTGTAAGTAGGCTGTTTAGGTTTTCTTATTGGTAACGCCACGTAGCGCTCTGTATGAAAATCACTGGCTGTGCTGTGTGCAGTCTGTGGCTAGTTTGCATTGTTGTCTGCCATTGTAGTGTTGGGCAGCTGGATGTTAACAGCGCATAGCGTTCGGCAGTTGGAGGTGAGCCGCCAGCAGTGGTGGATGTGGGGAGAGAGTGGCGGAGTTTTGAAATTTGTAAGACTGGATGTCATGAACTGCTATATATATTATGACTATTAAGGTAAATACATCATTTGTTCTCTATCAAAATCTTTCATTTGCTAACTATGCCTATCAGTAGTTAGTTCCCTCAGTAGTTAGAATCTTTTATTTAGCTGGCAGTAGTGGCGCTCGCTATATTGCAGTAGTTCGAGTAACGAAGATTTTTGTGAGGTAAGTGATTTGTGAAAGGTATAGGTTAATGTTAGCCAGGCCATTCTTTTGTAGGGATTATTGAAAGTCAGATTGCGTTCCGCTAAAAATATTGTGTGACAGTTTAAGCACAGTCCTGTATAATTGTTCAAAAGGGGACGTTTCATATGTCGACCCTTAGCCGAGGACACCTCACTGGAATCTTCTGATTTTTTTCTTGTAGTTTGTGTAATTAGTGTAGCCTTTGTTTATTGCTAGCGCGTAATCATAGAGAGAATTTCCTTTGTAATTGTAGTTTTTCATTGTTGTACAGTAAAACAGTTGTGACACGCATGTAGATTTGCACCAAGTATTTCGCAGCTGCGCTTGCAATTAAGTAGACATTATTTCCATTGCTATGTTATCTTATTTTGCTCTTCAAATTGTGCTTTTCTGTGTTATCGTGTGAAGTATTGTGACAATTATGGCGTGTGAAAAACGTAATACAAGGCTCCAAAGTAAACTGAGAAATGACAGTGAAGACGAAAGCAGTGTGTTAGCGCCACCGTGTGATGAATTAACTAATGTTCAACACAGTAATTTGGTAATTGTGCATAGGGAAATGGAGCGGGCGGCAAACAATGACGTAGGCAGTGAAACAATTAGTGAACAGGAAAGCATTATCGATCGATCGCTCGGCAACAGCTCGCCTCAGGAATCCGAAATGACAGGACACAATTTTTCAAATACTGTAGATTCAGGTTTTGCGTCCTCACCGTTTTCTAAAATAAGTCAAGACACATTTTCTGCTTGTCAAAATGCGAATGTTGCCGGTGCAAATGCACTGCCGAAAAGCGTAGAGGAACAGATTCCAGACACTAATGCATTGTTATTACAGCTAATGCAACAAATGGAACAAAATCAGAGACAAACAAAGCAAAAGCTTCAAAAGTTAGACACAATGGAACAACACCAGAGACAAACACAGCAACAGTTAGACACAATGGAACAAAATCTTCAAAAGTTAGACACAATGGAACAACACCAGAGACAAACACAGCAACAGTTAGACACAATGGAACAACACCAGAGACAAACACAGCAACAGTTAGGCACAATGGAACAAAATCAGAGACAAACACAGCAAAATCTTCAAAAGTTAGACACCACACTTGAACAAACACGTGAAGATTGAACTACTGAGTTACATAACATTGAATCGAAATGTCAAAAAGTCTGTAATGAAGTAAAAACACAAATTTGTGAACATTTTCAACCTATTTTTTCGCCGCATGAAAATGCATTACAGAATCACGCAGCAGCCATAAATGAACTGCAAACCATTGTTCATGAAAATCACGACACCTTGCAAGCTAAAATTGACTCAGTTGCATCTACCGATTCGGTTACGCAACTTGCAAAAACTCAGGAAAACTTAAAGGACACAGTAGATACTCTGAAACTTGGCTCAGAAAAACACACTGAGGAAATAAGTACACTATCGGAGAAAGTAGCCGAACTTTCGGATCAATTCACTAACTTATCTACAAAAGTAGATGATGATCTGAATGACACAAGACCTGTAGCCAAGAGTATGAACAAATTAAGAAATTCAAACAAAATCTGAATCAAATTAATACGCAACACAAAAGAGAAATCCGGGAAGTACAAGATCAATTGGCATAAGTAATACAAAAATTACAAATTTCAGAGGACACTCGCGCTCCAACACGGGAAAAGGGGCTTAGAAATACGGAACAACCACAAAATAACAACACAGGACACTTCGGAAATTATGAAAGGAATTGGCAAGGCAGACCGAATTTTGAGATGGAACCGCCGAAACGACCTAACAATGACCGACATGTGACTCGCCGACATGATGATTTTGACTATAAGCTGTTCATTACTACACGTAAATTCAAAACATTTAAGAATTCTGGCAACGACATTCATCCACAAGCATGGCTCCATCAATTCTCTCGTTGTTTTGCTCCCAACTGGTCGTTAGAACACAGATTAGAATTTATGTGTGGCTACTTAGAGAATGAAACCAGCTGTAAGAATGTGATCGGTCATTCACGATTGTCACAGTGAAGGAGAATTTTGTCATGCCTTCCTCTCAGCAAATTGGTCTCAAGCTACACAAGACCGAGTAAAACATAGCATCATAATGATGAAACATTTCGAACAATCTGAATGTTCCAGTCTTGTGAAATATTTTGAAGACATGTTGCACAAGAATCAGTACCTGTCAAACCCATACAGCCCCTCAGAACTCATCCGCATTTGCTTAATCAAATTACCTGAACATTTACGACATATTATTTTGGCAGGACGTTGCAAAGGCGACATTGAAGCTTTTCAGGGACTCTTACAAGAATTAGAAATTGACACTGACAATCGCGGAACGCGAAAACAGGAACACAACAATTACAGGTCACATCCGTCGCAATTCCGCGATGAAAGAAATAATAACTGGACACGACAAGGCTATTCTCACAACACAAATCGTGACCAAAACAGACACCACCCGTATGACAACCGTTGGCACAAGAGTAATAGTTACAGAGAAAGATCGCATTTCCGTAGTAATGAATATGACAGCGACAATCATAGAAACAGACAATATGGTAACCAGAACTATTATTATCAAGGGAGACAGAATAATTTCAGACGCAACAGTGCAGCGCGCAGTTGCGATTCAGGGAGAAGTTCTCCACCACGTGACGGACAAGGAAGAAACTACGGAATCTACCGACATGACGACAAACGATATAATCGTAACGACAGACGTGAATTGCATCAGAACTGGCGAGATTCAAACAGAGTAGGGCACTCTCGACAAGGTGAATTTGTAGAAGTTAGGCCTCCTAATCCCAATAACGACACGCGCCAACAAAGGGACAGACAATGACTTGCACCGCAGGCAGCCACGTTCGCCGGCTGGCTGGGAGAAAAATTCCAGTATTCTTTACCGACGTATACCGTATGATAATTGCATTCAAGTTGAAACTCTGTGTACTAGGAAGAGTAAAGGTTTACACCACATTTCACATGTAAATCCGTTTATTGAAAGATAATCTGCTTTTTAACTTTGTCTTTGCCATAAAACTTTTCACTTCACATTTCTAGTATGCATTGTCAGACTTAGAAACTGTTACCATGCAACAATGTTTGAAGTTAAATATCCAATCAAGAACCAAGAGAACTTATTTAAACAGAAATTACGAATGCATTGTTATAGGAAACAGACGTCACAGTGTTATTGTGTGTGTACATTCTTGCTTGTTAGTTGCACGATTACGTAACGACTATAAGGCTTACATAATTAGAACATATACAGGTACTGCTAATGAGATTTTAATGCAACATTTTGGTTTACTTGAAAATACATTCTGGATTTAAAGTATTTTCAGTGAGATACCAGATGACACAGTGGTTAGTTTATGTGACAACTACACGGTTTTATCACGACGCTACTAATGAGTGACAATTTACAATGTTGCTTTTGCGGTGTTTCTGCTTCATATCTGCACAGTTTTTCTGAATTATTCTGGAAAGTAAAACATGTTTTAGTAGTAACTTTTGTGGTATAGCTACAATGAGACAGTCTTTTCCGTGGCACAACAATACGTTACAGCACAGTACTTCCTTCATCACGGCAATAAGCGTAATAACTAAGATATCTATACGCAAAGCATTTCACTTGTGTTTATCATGAGGTGAGTACATTGACTTCTGCAGGACTTAGCTTTCGGAGGACGATAACTACGACACTTCCACAGAGATTATGTTGCAGCAAGACGCACAGTTTAGCGCTACAGTACACGTATTTGAATGATTAATTTTATACTTAAAACATTTATTTTTAAAGATTTTTGAATTACAAAGAAAGTCTTCCGTGATACATTTCATTCCATTGCTGTAATCTGTAACACCTGAGGGTATAATTACATTAATCCTCCGGGGGGGTACACGCTTACTTTGTGTACCATGTGTGTGGCAAGCACAAGGAGCCCTAGCTAATATAGTATTTGCTTATACAACTTTACACATCAGTACCATATTTCTCCAACACAGAATTACACAGCTACCTGATTATTTAACAGAGAAACAAACATTTTTTTACTACATCAGTGACACATGTTTACGCAATTACACAGTTGGCTAACTTCACACTTACGAAATTGTATTTTGTCTGTACTTTGTGAACTGTTCATATTTTTTCGGACCCATTGCGATATAATGAGAGCTTTGAATGATATATTTGGTATGGGATCACGATTTTTAAAGTATGTTTGAGGAAGATGACACTTCTGACATGAGCAGAGAATTTTTTTTAGGTTTTGAAATTATTGGAGGAAGCTACGACGATTTTGAGAGTTGACTGAGGTGTTATGATGTTATTATTACGATGACTATGTGTATTATGCTGTTGCGTTATGTTTATGATCAATAAGCTGATGCTACATGAGTTATTTGAGTATGCTACGTATCTGCTATGATGAAATATTGAAGAAGTGTCGACGAATAAGGTAAGGAATAATGAGTAGTGGTTAGGGACTCTGGTTTGTGAAAAAGGTTGTTGGAAACCAAGAATCATACTTTAAGAGCTATGAAATGTATGTAAATGCGTGAATGTATTACAATGCCGACGAAAAATTTGTGGACTCTGTTATATCAATAGGATTTTGTTTCTACAGATTTGTAACACAAATTCTTGACCTGTGAAATATTTTTATATGAGACTGTCACTGTAGCGGAAACTGCTGTCGTAAATATTTCCATAAGAAAGTTAAGTGACCACCTGCACGTAATGCATCGTGGGCAGCTGCGTGACAGTCGCCTGAAAGAAAGCCATTAGTGTGTACCTTTCAGAGGCACAGGTGGAAAAAAAGAGGCCATTATCCTCGTTATTGACATTCCTTTGTAGAAAGCATCGCAAATACGACATGCTCAAACTTGAAAACATATGATTATACTGTGGAGCTCTTAATTTATGATATTTACTAAAATGCCTAATGAAAGGATGAGAAACATTTCACGGCTATTGTCTTGCTAGTTGAGAGAAATGCCATATGGCTTGCTTTATGTATTTATTTACTCATTTTGTTTAATATCTAGTTTCTAGCTGCACTGCAGCATTGGTTAAAATAAAATTTAATAGATGTACTAATATAAATATTTTATGCCTACAGATCCAGTAAATAATTTTATGATCTATTAAAAAAAACGAAGGAGCATAAAAAGACATTTCCCTTCACAGGAATTGCATACGGAATTTTCTTTTCAACTACTTGGTAAATTTTTTGGTAGAATAACTTCTTGTGGTGCACCACTTTAATTACATAGACATTAAGATGTGAATATACATTTCCCTTGTCTGCATTGTTGTCTTTAGTGTAATATTTTTTCTGCTTGAGCTATGTCATGTTCAGATATATGTTATTGCATTTGCTGCTGCTGTTTGCCAGGCATAGTGCTACTAAATTTCACTTTGTATTAATCTGTTAAGCTAGTTTTACTACTGATATATTTTTCTTGTTGCTGCACATTGGTTCATATTAGTTGTAATGTTGCATTGCTTGGTAATTTAGATTTACTGTAGCTTGCTTTGCAATTTTCCATTTTTTTTGTCATTGCTGTTTGTGTTAATTGTTTTGTGCTGCTGCATTGCCTCATCCCTTAGTTTAGCATCTGAGCTCAGTAGATTTAAGTTAGCTTAAGAGGGGGTAGCCTATAAGAGAATGAGTTGCGATGAATTTGAAGAAATACACTGAGAGGTTACACGAGAAAAGTACAGAAAGCAGGTATAGATAGGACTTTTTGGAAATAATGAAGAACGAAGGGAGATCTCCGAAAAGTAAAGAAAGTTTTGTTTGCAAAATACTGCAGTAAAACAAACCCTGTCCTTTCCTTGTGTTATCCCACTATGTGTTTGTGTACCCTTGTGTATTTATGTTCTTCCTGTCTTTATATGTTTGTCTGATAAGACTTATGTTGTAGAATTTTTCTAATACTCAGCTACATGAACTATGATGAGGAATACTGTTATCCTCAAATATAACTTGCATTAATAATATGTTATTTCCTTTGTAAAGATGTTAGACATTATTTATTCTGTTTTGTTTTAATGCTCATGTGTGAAATTAATGTTTCGAAAACTATTCTCATTATTTTATATATTCACTCATGTCATAATTCCTGTAACACTGATGTATATGTTATTTCGATGCTTTTGTAAAGCCTGTACTACAAATGTTACCTGTATTGTTATGTTCTTTAATGATGTATCTTGTACCTTTGTAATTGTATTCTTATGTTATAAAATTGTAATTGACACCAGTTCGTCATATTATTAACTTGTAAGTTCCATTTCACTGCACACGTTTCTGTTTTTCATGGTATATGGACAATATGTGAGAAGTAGGGACTGTTAGTGTTTGCACGTGTGTTAATAATTCAGCAAAGGACTGGATAACAGCTTTGCTGGTTCTAAGGACAATTCCATAAACTTTGTGAGTGCACAAGTGGTGGTTATGGACTTGCTATATTATCTGCAAGACTCTTCAATGGTGATTGTGCACCTGCACAGTCACAACAGATGGCTGCTGGCCATCTCTACAAGGACTACAGTGGGTCTGTATCTTTGCTGACTCACCAATACCATTATTTCTACAAGGACTACAGTGGGTCTACACCTTTGCTGACACACCAGTACCATTATTTCTACAAGGACTGCAGTGGGTCTGCACCTCTGGTGGCCCACCAGTACCGAAATCTCTACCAAGACTATAGTGGGTCTGCTCTGTGATGACCTACCTACCAATATTCTTCAAAACGTCGAATGACTCTGCTGTGGGTTTGCTATGTTGTGGACCAATACCTGTCTGCATGTCAAGAGTCAGCACTGTCTTTCCGTTCGAAGGACAACACTACTTCTTCAAGATTGCATGGAAATCCACTACTTCCGTGTGCATTTTCTTTTACTGCTCAGACTTTGAGAGAAAAAAAAACACTGCAATTTTACTGTGATGAACGATCAGGACTGTCTTTATGGACTGTGAAAGAATTTTAGCTTTTGACCAACATTGTATCAGTAAGTGTGTGCATTTGATATCTTTGTTATTTTAATTATTAAAAATGTTATCAAATCATTATTGGCCAGTGCCAAAAAAATTTGTAAAATTTCTTGTGGGGAGCATGGGGGCTATGTAAGTAGGCTGTTTAGGTTTTCTTATTGGTAACGCCACGTAGCGCTCTGTATGAAAATCACTGGCTGTGCTGTGTGCAGTCTGTGGCTTGTTTGCATTGTTGTCTGCCATTGTAGTGGTGGGCAGCTGGATGTTAACAGCGCATAGCGTTCGGCAGTTGGAGGTGAGCCGCCAGCAGTGGTGGATGTGGGGAGAGAGATGGCGGAGTTTTGAAATTTGTAAGACTGGATGTCATGAACTGCTATATATACACTCCTGGAAATGGAAAAAAGAACACATTGACACCGGTGTGTCAGACCCACCATACTTGCTACGGACACTGCGAGAGGGCTGTACAAGCAATGATCACACGCACGGCACAGCGGACACACCAGGAACCGCGGTGTTGGCCGTCGAATGGCGCTAGCTGCGCAGCATTTGTGCACCGCCGCCGTCAGTGTCAGCCAGTTTGCCGTGGCATACGGAGCTCCATCGCAGTCTTTAACACTGGTAGCATGCCGCGACAGCATGGACGTGAACCGTATGTGCAGTTGACGGACTTTGAGCGAGGGCGTATAGTGGGCATGCGGGAGGCCGGGTGGACGTACCGCCGAATTGCTCAACACGTGGGGCGTGAGGTCTCCACAGTACATCGATGTTGTCGCCAGTGGTCGGCGGAAGGTGCACGTGCTCGTCGACCTGGGACCGGACCGCAGCGACGCACGGATGCACGCCAAGACCGTAGGATCCTACGCAGTGCCGTAGGGGACCGCACCGCCACTTCCCAGCAAATTAGGGACACTGTTGCTCCTGGGGTATCGGGGAGGACCATTCGCAACCGTCTCCATGAAGCTGGGCTACGGTCCCGCACACCGTTAGGCCGTCTTCCGCTCACGCCCCAACATCGTGCAGTCCGCCTCCAGTGGTGTCGCGACAGGCGTGAATGGAGGGACGAATGGAGACGTGTCGTCTTCAGCGATGAGAGTCGCTTCTGCCTTGGTGCCAATGATGGTCGTATGCGTGTTTGGCGCCGTGCAGGTGAGCGCCACAATCAGGACTGCATACGACCGAGGCACACAGGGCCAACACCCGGCATCATGGTGTGGGGAGCAATCTCCTACACTGGCCGTACACCACTGGTGATCGTCGAGGGGACACTGAATAGTGCACGGTACATCCAAACCGTCATCGAACCCATCGTTCTACCATTCCTAGACCGGCAAGGGAACTTGCTGTTCCAACAGGACAATGCACGTCCGCATGTATCCTGTGCCACCCAACGTGCTCTAGAAGGTGTAAGTCAACTACCCTGGCCAGCAAGATCTCCGGATCTGTCCCCCATTGAGCATGTTTGGGACTGGATGAAGCGTCGTCTCACGCGGTCTGCACGTCCAGCACGAACGCTGGTCCAACTGGGCGCCAGGTGGAAATGGCATAGCAAGCCGTTCCACAGGACTACATCCAGCATCTCTACGATCGTATCCATGGGAGAATAGCAGCCTGCATTGCTGCGAAAGGTGGATATACACTGTACTAGTGCCGACATTGTGCATGCTTTGTTGCCTGTGTCTATGTGCCTGTGGTTCTGTCAGTGTGATCATGTGATGTAGCTGACCCCAGGAATGTGTCAATAAAGTTTCCCCTTCCTGGGACAATGAATTCACGGTGTTCTTATTTCAATTTCCAGGAGTGTATTATGACTATTAAGGTAAATACATCATTTGTTCTCTATCAAAATCTTTCATTTGCTAACTATGCCTATCAGTAGTTAGTGCCCTCACTAGTTAGAATCTTTTATTTAGCTGGCAGTAGTGGCGCTCGCTATATTGCAGTAGTTCGAGTAACGAAGATTTTTGTGAGGTAACTGATTTGTGAAACGTATAGGTTAATGTTAGTCAGGGCCATTCTTTTGTAGGGATTATTGAAAGTCAGATTGCATTGCGCTAAAAATATTGTGTGGCAGTTTAGCACAGTCCTGTATAACTGTTCAAGAGGGGACGTGTCACCTTTTTTTTCCATTTCTCCATTTGCGAGTGGAACGGGGAAGGAAATGTCTATTTGTGTTACAAGGTACTCTCCACCACGCAGCATGCCGTGGCTTGCTGATCAGTACAAGACATATTCGCGAAGAGCTATACAGCATCTCAGACACCGTTCAACTTTATGACTGTTTACAGAACTTCAGTCGTTTATCGGCATGAAAATAAGAAGTTTATTGGCAACCATCCTTTCCACATGAACAAACAACAAGAACCATGTTATACCCGCGGAGTAGTTATTGGGAAATCTCATGGCTTGTTGCCCGCGACATAACAAATAATAATAAAACCGTCTGTGTATCATTATCAGCCAAAAACACGGCAGCATGGCGGCCTGGTAGGAAGGAACTGAGTTGTTTTCACACACATCTGAAAGGGATCAGTCCAAAGATTCAGTTTACCAAGGAGTAGGAGGCAGGCGGAAGATTAAATTTTCTTGATGTGCCAGTTTTCAAGAAAGAAGACGGTATCTTGGGCCACTCGGTTTACCGAAAACACACGCACACAGACCGTTAACTACATCAGAATTTGAACCTCCACCCACAGCAAAAGTGAAGCATCATAAAAACGTTGGCGGTCAGAGCAATGAAAATCTGTGAACAAGAGCTGCTTGACGCAAAATTAAAACAAAAACATCTCACCAATGCATTCTCAAGAATGGTTATTCGTTTGCTGAGGTGAAAAGAGCGTTCGGGTTCAAATGGCTCTGAGCACTATGGGACTTAACATCTGAGGTCATCAGTCCCCTAGAACTTAAAACTACTTAAACCTAACTATCCTAAGGACATCACACACATCCATGCACGAGGTAGGATTCGAACCTGCGACCATAGCGGTCGCGCGGTTCCAGACTGAAGCGCCTAGAACCGTTCGGCCACTCCGGCCGGCTCATGCTTACAGCCAGGAGACCACCACATTCATTTTGATAGGACTCAAGCACTGGCAGCCACAAGCGCATACCACGGAAGGCTATAGAGAGAGCCATAGAGATTGTGAAACACCCTAGGAATTTCAGTAGAAAAGAGGATGGCGTGAAATTGAATGAAATTTGTATTCCAGTCTTCTACCATGTGATGGTAGTAACAGCGGACGACAGCAGACGACAACGGCCAATTGCACTCGCCTATTCAAAACATCTGACGTCACGCCACTGCGTGGAGTCTCGGGGAAGCGGAATTTTGCTGCAGTCAGTACCGAGTCAGGGTGTGAATCGGACATTCGACAGAGTTAAGATCCGCCTTGAAAATGTCCCCTGCAGATGGAAACGAAACGTCGGGTTTTAAGGTGAAATCCCTTCGACCACGGCATAATAGACCGGAATATTTTATTAACTGTAACAATCTCGGCCGTCAAAGTTTAAATTTTATATATTCTTATTTTCAAGAAACTGAATTCACAGATTAATACACCATGCTCAAGTTTTAAAATTTTCGTGTAACACTGTTTTCTGCATATGCAATCGCCCCCAGGAACATGACACATTGCTCTGATATGTTTACTCGCATAACGAAGATTGAAACGTTTAGATTTTCCCTTTCCTCTACTCTGATGAACATCCATAACATTTTCATCACTTGTCTCCATGTCGAAATGTAAACTGCTTCTCTGCACACCAGTAAAACATACTTCATTGAACAACAATGCAGTCTGCTACCATTAACTACCAAGTAGACGCAACATCGTTGTTACAGGTAGTCTGCGAAAATTGCCAAGCCCGGAATCGCTTTAACTTCAGTGATATGATGTTAATCGGTGATTACACTGCGGAAAGACCGTTGGCAAATGTATAAAGAGCTTCTGAAAACATTTGAAATCTCAAATACCAGAGGTAAAATACAGAGAGGGAATTGTTTCGTCTAACTTATACAGAGTCCAGACTGCAGTCGTAGGAATCGAAGTGTGGGGCGGGGATGCAGTCAGCTGCAATTTTTTTTTATTGTCCGTTCCATTAGTTGGCAGATGTTCTCGACAAACGTTCGTAGGCAGTCATTCCCGCCACTCACTCAATATGGCCCAGCAGAAACCTTGTGGGGGTGAGAAGAGCCAAAAACTGATTATCTGCGATCTGCAGTCCACTTGGTGACATCTCCGTCACTGTGCTGGAACAAAAAACTACTCTCTCACGAACTTGAAGGGCAATCCTGTCATGGTAACTAAAAGATTTTTGTTGCGTTAATAAAAAATCATCCAACGCTTAACAAATGACCGTTGATACAAAATTTTACACATGCAGACAAGTCCTTCACAGACTCTTACTAACAGCTCCTTGCACCTGTTAAAGAACTGGAAGGCTATGAAAGCCCTTAATTTTAACACAACGAATCGAAAACTAACGGCCATTAAGTTCAGTATAAGTTTTCCAGCCATGAAGCGGATATTAAGTTCTGATTACGTTCCACTTATCATGGGGTATGTCAAGCAGTGGGCACATGATAAAACACCCAAAGTTCCTAATCTCTGGGAGGAAAGTAGCTGAAATTACTCTACAGTTCCATAACAGTGTCACACAAAAATTTTCAGTTAATCATTTCTTCGTGACTTGAAAAAAAGTTCTTTCCGTGATACACCCCACTTAGGTAACTTTTACAGGTCTGTCTACATTACGACACTTTGCTACGACCGTCGTTCAAGCCACGCAGCGTTCTCTCACACACCTGTCACCGTAAGCCGCCGTCATATGGGACGAGTTACCTAATGTTGATGTGGCGCTCTTTGAGTTTTGTGTCGTCACTTCCTTCTATTTCACCTTGAGTAGAGAACAAAAAAAGAGTTCTGGGATATTTCGGCAACGTGCCACGTAAAGCAAAGTCAATAGAAAGCAAGAAAGCTCCGTACGCACAAGCAGAAAGGTAGACGTCATACTGCATTTGTCGCGTTATATAGAAGCCAATATTCGGTGGGTTTTATGATTACGTCACGCCCTACGAATTATAAGCTGCAGCACATTTACTGTCTCGAGTACGAGCAATTATTGGTACGATTTGTTGTTATACACTGAAGCACCAAAGAAACTGGTATAGCCATGCGTATTCAAAAACAGAGATATGTAACAGGCAGAATAAGCCGCTGCGGTCGGCAATGCCTATATGACATAACAAGTGTCTGGCGCAGTTGTTAGATCGGTTACTGCTGCTACAGTGGCAGGTTATCAAGATTTAAGTGAGCCTGAACGTGGTGTTATAGTTGGCGCACGAGCGATGGGGCACAGCATCTCGGAGGTAGCTATGAAGTGGGGCTATTTACGTACGACCATTTCATGAGTGTACCGTGAATATCAGGAATCCGGTAAAAAATCAGACCTCAGACATCGCTGCGGCCGGAAAAAGATCCTGCAATAACGGGATCAACGATAACTGAAGAGAATCGTTCAACGTGACAGAAGTGCAGCCCTTCCGAAAATTGCTGTAGATTTCATTGTGAGGCCGTCAACAAGTGTCAGCCTGGGAACCATTCAACGAAACATCAACGATATGGGCTTTCCGTGTGGTGTCACCGCCAGACACCACACTTGCTAGGTGGTAGCCTTTAAATCGGCGCCGGCCGAAGTGGCCGTGCGGTTAAAGGCGCTGCAGTCTGGAACCGCAAGACTGCTACGGTCGCAGGTTCGAATCCTGCCTCGGGCATGGATGTTTGTGACGTCCTTAGGTTAGTTAGGTTTAACTAGTTCTAAGTTCTAGGGGACTGATAACCTCAGAAGTTGAGTCCCATAGTGCTCAGAGCCATTTGAGCCATTTTAAATCGGCCGCGGTCCGTTAGTATACGTCGGATCCGCGTGTCGCCACTATCAGTGACTGCAGACCGAGCGCCGCCACACAGCCGGTCTAGAGAGACTTCCTAGCACTCGCCCCAGTTGGACAGCCGACTTTCCTAGCGATGGTTCACTGACAAATTACGCTCTCATTTGCTGAGACGATAGTTAGCATAGCCTTCAGCTACGTCATTTGCTACGACCTAGCAAGGCGCCATTATCATTTGCTATTTATCTTGTGATGCATGTATGGTCAGACCAATGTTTACCAATTATGGATTAAAGTTAAGTATTCCAGAAGCTACGTACTATTTTTACTAGACTCAACTCCTTTAACTGTTCCAGACGTCGCGCCATCCTGCGTGAGCTTAAACGCATGCCTTTCGGCTACCTCTTAGTGGCTTGGCTGTCTTGCCAAGTCACAACAGTTTGGCGACGAGGATGGGATTTTGCGTTCGTATTGATACAGACTGATTTACATGTGTAATGGCTTCGCCACCATCTCCAGATGTACTGTCCGAATTTTATCGCTTACAGAACCTGCAGACGCAGGCCTTACTGGATGCCCTTGGGCAGCTCGTCCAGGGTCAACGTGCAATGCACAACGATGCGGCAGCCGCCGCTCCACCGCTCACGCAGCCGCAACACGCAGTTGCACCACCTTTTCGTCCTTTTGATGCGGCATTGAAAAGCTGGACGGAGTGGTCACGCCAATTTGGATTCCATCTCGCCGCCTACAGAATTCAAGGTAATGAGCGGCAGCCTTTTTTGTTAGCATCCGTAGGCGTCCAGACGCACCATGTGATAGTGAAATTGTTTCCCCGACGCGACGTAGCAACTCTGTGCTATGAAGAAATTTTGTCTGCATTAGATGCATATTTCAAATAATCAGTCAATGTAGTTGCCAAACGGTATACATTCTTTCATACAAAACGTACGGCCGGTCAGACTAATCGGGAGTGGGTTGCAACTTTTCAAGGCCTTACTAGGGATTGTGCTTTTGAGTGTGAATGTGGACTCCCTTATTCAGATACTATGGTGTGTGATGCAATTGCACAGAACATTTCTAATGTTCGTTTAAGGGAACAGATTTTGAAACTAGTCAATCCCTCCCTTCAACAAGTGCTGGACATATTGGATCGGCAGGACACACTTGACTTTGCTCAGGCATCATTTGAAACTTCGCCACCCGTGTGTCAGGTTAACCGGCCCGCCGGGCGAGCTGCACGGAACAGTAAACAGTCCTTGCACCCGGTCGCGCCAAAGCCGCCTGGCTCTCAGCCACGAGTACCGCACCAGCAAGCAAATGCAGTGAAATCATGCCCGCGGTGTGCTACTAGACATTCGCGTGAGAATTGCCCATCACGCAAGGCTCTTTGCTTTTTCTGTAATAAACAAGGACATGTTCAAAGTGTTTGCCAGAAAAAGTTTCGATCAGACGCTCAAAACCATTCCAGGCCCTTTGCTTCGCGCCGGAATCGAAATCGAACCAAGGATACTCAGGCTCGTGAACCGTCGCCCATGGAAATTCATGTAGTTCATTCCACTCCCTCCCCCCCCCCCCCCAGTGCCACTCTCTCTCACAGTGACTGTGTTTGCTGGAAATCCTGTCAAGTCGCAAATGATTCTGTACCAGTGTCAGTTCACATTGCACGAGACAGTCGCTCTTGTCGTCAGCAGGACAATAAACTTTTTGTCGACTTGGACATTACTGGCAAAGTGATACCATTCCAGCTCGATACCGGAGCTGCAGTTTCATTGATCAATCACGACACGTACAAACAGCTGGGCACACCTCCATTGCGTGCTGCAAATGTTAAGCTAACTACATATTCAGGTCACGGGCTCCCTGTGTTAGGACAGTGCAGCCTTCTTGCAACATACAAGGGACAAACAAGACTTGTGTCATTGTACGTCCTTCATTCTTCTTCTGCAGTGAACTTGTTTGGTTTCGATTTGTTTCAGTTGTTTAACTTGTCTATAGTCAATCAGGTCCTATCAGTGAACCAGACTGTGCCTTCAGACAGTGTTTCTCGTCTATGTGAAGAATTTGCAGACATTTTTGCACCGGCCTCGGTTGCGCTAAGAACTATAAAGCACATTTGGAACTGAAAGTAAACGCGCAACCGAAATTTTTCAGAGCGCGCAATGTTCCCCACGCATTGCGTGATGAGGTCGCAAGAACATTAAACGATTTGGAATCACAAGGTGTAATTGAACGTGTGCAGGTCTCTCTGGGCATCACCCTTAGTAATTTTGCAAAAACCTTCCGGGAAATTGAGACTTTGCATGGACTTCAAGGCAACAATGAATCCCCAACTAGTGACTGCAACTTTTCCTTTACCCCGGCCGGGAGATCATTTTGACAAACTGTGCCCGGGTAAATTTTTTTCGAAGTTGGATCTCGCAGATGCGTACTTGCAAATACCGGTGGTCGAAGAATCCCAGCGCGTTTTGGTGGTTAACACGCATCATCGTTTGTACCGATTCAAACGACTGCCATTCGGGTGTGCATCCGCCCCTGCATTGTTTCAGCAATATCTACAAACTGTTTGTGCGTCGGTCCCTACTGCAGCGAACTATCTGGACGATATTGTGATCTTCGGAAAGACGGAAGAAGAACACTTAGCCAATCTCAGAACATTATTTCAGGTCTTGCGACAAAATGGTCTTCGCTTGCGGAAGGACAAATGTGTGTTTTTTGCTCGGGACTTACCCTACCTGGGCCATGTACTCAATGCCCAAGGCATACATCCCAGTCCAGAGCACCTCCGTGCCATACAAGACTTGCCTTCGCCGCAGAATTTGAAGCAGCTACAGAGTGTGCTGGGGAAAATCAATTATTACCATAAATATGTGCGCCACGCCTCTTCCATTTCAGCTCCGCTTCATCGCTTACCCCGTAAAGGTGTTCCGTTCGTCTGGACGACGGAATGTGAACGCGCCTTTCGCCAGTTGAAATCGGCGTTGCTTTCCAATACTTGCCTTACGCCATTCGATCCACGGAAGCCCCTTTTGTTGATGGTGGATGCATCGGATTTCGGGATCGGTGCTGTGCTTGCGCACATAGATGGTTCACAGGATCGCCCTATTGCCTTTGCGTGCAAATTGCTCTCGTCTGCGCAACGAAATTATTCACAGATCGAGAAAGAAGCATTGGCTCTCGTATTTGGTGTTACAAAGTTTCATGATTTGTTGTATGGTCGTCACTTTGCCATCATCACAGACCACAAACCTTTGACATCGCTTTTTCATCCGAACAAGCCTGTACCTCCACGTACAGCGCAGAAATTCATTCGCTGGTCTATTTTCCTCTCGCAGTACCGCTACGACATCTTGTATCGGTCCACTGCTAAGCACGGAAACGCCGATGCGTTGTCCCGTTTACCTGTTGCTGAGTATAGAGCATTCGATTCCTCCAAACTTGCTTGCATGTTCATTGATTCGGAAACCGATGACGTGGTCGAATCGTTTCCGATTGATTTTCGTCGTGTAGCTACAGCCACAGCTGCTGACCCTGTCCTTGCTACCGTTCTGCGTTTTGTTGCTACGCAATGGCCCTTGTCCAAGTCACGAATCGAGGATCCGTTGCTTCGCCGATTTTTTGCTCACAAGGAGAGACTTTTTGTACGACGTGGTGTTTTGCTGTTGCGTTCTGATAATGATCAGTCCAGGGTCGTGGTCCCACGTTCGTTACAGTCCTCTGTCTTACGGCTTCTCCACCAAGGACATTGGGGTACAGTGAGAACGAAACAACTTGCTCGTCAGCACTGTACTTGGTTCGGAATCGATGCTGCGATTACGCATATGTGCTCTTCTTGCATGGCGTGTGCCGAACAACAATCCCCACCACCACGGAAATTCTTTGCATGGCCAAAAGCCACTTCCCCTTGGCAACGCTTACACATCGATTTTGCTGGTCCCTTCTGGAATGCTCGATGGTTAGTTGTTGTCGATTCATTCAGTAATTTTCCTTTTGTAGTCCGGATGTCTTCGACGACGTCTTCTGCCATCATCCAAGCGTTATCCGCTATCTTTTGCATTGAAGGTTTTCAGCAGACTGTTGTTTCCGACAGTGGCCCACAATTCATGTCCGCCGAATTTCAGTCATTCTGCAAGGCCAATGGTATTCAATATCTGACGTCCGCGCCGTTTTCGCCACAGTCAAACGGTGCCGCAGAACGTTTGGTCAGGACTTTCAAGTCACAGATGTTGAAGCTGAAAGAGTCGCATTCTCGGGAGGACGCGTTATTGCTCTTTTTGTCCTCGTATCGCTCTCAGTCCCGCGATGGTCGCTCGCCGGCTGAGTTGCTTCACGGTCGCCCTCATCGAACCTTGATGTCTTTGCTACATCCGCCGCATCAGGTTCCTGTGCAGCGGCAGCCAATTGCTTTTGCTCCAGGCGACGTTGTCTATTATCGCAACTATCGAGTTTCACGGCGTTGGCTCGCAGGGCGCATTCTTCGCTACCTCGGCCGCGCTATGTATCTGGTTTTGGGGGCCTCTGGTGAGGTGCGTCGGCATCTGAATCAGCTGAGCCTCTGTCGTCGCACGGGATCTGCCACTCCCCGTCTGCTTTCAGCGACGGTGCCGTCAGGTCAGCGCCCTGGGGACCCATCTACTGGCGCGCCTCAGCCCCAGGTGTTACCGACGATGCCTTCCATTTTGCCTCATGGCGACGCGCCGCCGCTGCCGCCGCCTGTTCTCCCGCCGGCGACGCCCGCAGTGGACGCGTCGCTGCAACCGCCTCCATGGGTCACGCGCCGCCGATCGCTTCCCGTGACCAGTTGTCCTCCGCCATGGACTTCTTGCCCGCTCCGGACCATATGTCGTCTTCGCCCGTCGGGTGCCCCGACCCGATGGAGGTCGACTCTTCGGCCCCTCCTGTCTCTCTGCGGGCGCATACACCGCATGTTGGCGTGCACCCTGGACTAGGTTTTCAGGCGTTTCCTAGCTCCCCTCGGTCCGAATGGCAGGGTGCGGGTGGCACAGCCTCGCCTATTAGGCTCCCCACCTCGTCGCATACGCCAACATGGGGTCCTCTCCACGGCGGGCGGAAGCCTTATACCACAACCGTCCGCCGATTTGCGGGGTAGGAATGTGGTGTCACCGCCAGACACCACACGTGCTAGGTGGTAGCCTTTAAATCGGCCGCGGTCCGTTAGTATACGTCGGACCCACGTGTCGCCACTATCAGTGATTGCAGAACGAGCGCCGCCACACGGCAGGTCTAGAGAGACTTCCTAGCACTCGCCCCAGTTGGACAGCCGACTTTGCTAGCGATGGTTCACTGACAAATTGCGCTCTCATTTGCTGAGACGATAGTTAGCATAGCCTTCAGCTACGTCATTTGCTACGACCTAGCAAGGCGCCATTATCATTTGCTATTTATCTTGTGATGCATGTATGGTCAGACCAATGTTTACCAATTATGGATTAAAGTTAAGTATTCCAGAAGCTACGTACTATTTTTACTAGACTCAACTCCTTTAACTGTTCCAGACCTCACGCCATCCTGCATGAGCTTAAACACGTGCCTTTCGGCTACCTCCTAGTGGCTTGGCTGTCTTGCCAAGTCACAACACTCGGAACCGAACGCCCACTTGTGTACCCTTTATGACTGCAGGACACAAAGCTTTACGCCTCGCTTGGGCCCGTGAACACTGACATTGGACAGTTGATGACTGGAAACATGTTGCCTGGTAGGACGAACCTCGTTTCAAATTGTATCCAGCGGATGGACTTCTACGTCTATGGAGACAACTTCATGAATCCATGGGTCCTGCGTGCCAGCAGCGCACTGTTCAAGCTGGTGGAGGCGCTGTAATGGCGTGGAACGTGCGCAGTTGGAGTGATAAGGGACCACTGATTCGTCTAGACACGACTCTGACAGGTGACACGTATGTAAGCACTCTGCCCGATCACCTGCATCCATTCATGATTCAAATGGCACTGAGCACTATGGGACTTAACTTCTGAGGTCATCAATACCATAGAACTTGGAACTACTTAAACCTAACTAACCTAAGAACATCACACACATCCATACCCGAGGCAGGATTCGAACCTGCGACCGTAGCGGTCGCCCAGTTCAAGACTGTAGCGCCTAGAGCCGCTCGGCCACACCGGCCGGCCATCCATTCATGTCCATTGCGCATTCCGACGAATTTGGGCAATTCCAGCTGGACAATGCGACACTCTACACGTCCGGAATTGTCACAGAGTGGCTCCAGGAACATTTTTCTGAATTTAAACACTTCCGCTGGCCACCAGGCTCCCCAGACATTATTGAGCGTATCTGGGATAACTTGCAACGTTCTGTTGAAAAGAGGTCTCCACCTCCTCGTACTCTTACAGAGTTATGGGCAGCACTGCAAGATTAATGGTGTCAGTTCCCTCCAGCACTACTTCAGACATTAGTCGAGGCCAAGCCACGTAATGTTGCGCCACTTCTGCATGCTCGCGGGGGCCCTACACGATATTAGGAAGGTGTACCAGTTTCTTTGGCTCTTCAATGTAAAATGGCGGGAAACATCATGTTGATGGCTAGAGAGTTTTCGTATTTAGTTAGTTTCGCGTTTGAACTCGCGTCTTATGAATGTAAGGCAACGACCCATTGAATATTCATGAAAAAGTGTCGTTCTTGTTAGGATTTGTTACAATTAAATTTCAGTTAACATTCAGGTGGTTAAAGCATTTACAAGATTGTAACATCAATTACGAGGCAGTTTGCAGCAGAACTGCTTCATGCAGCAGTCGACTCAGGCGCAACATTACGGAAACAAGGGTGAATAGGAAGAGGGTTCGCGTCCTGCTCTACACAATATATAAGTATTTTTTCTACGTAATAAAATCATAAACAGCCGACCAGTTGCAATGGGTAAAGAATTCTTTACCTAGATTTCAACAAATTTAAATTTGTCTTCTTCAGAAGGTGGCCTAAGAACAATGAACATCATAGCTTACATTAGAAAGGTATGAAACTTCAACAATAGATTTTAACATAGAATAGATTTTAACATAAATTAGAGAGCTCTTGCAGTACAGAAATATGACAACGACGACTGGTACTTACAATTTTACATTAGTAAGGACTAATGTACCAACGCCGTTTTTACAAATGTCGGCATAGATTCATTTGTCAAAATTAAAATATAGCCCTAGAAATAGGGTTTGTCACGTAAATATAAATTAGTACATGGATCTTGCAGAGCTCACGACCGACTGAGTGAAATCGGCCAGCGTAGTTACTCTGCGACCAGGGCAGGTGGCGCTCATGGCGTGAACCATGTGCCAATTGGCGTACAAAAGCACCGTGTAAATTATCAGTATTAATAACGTCCTTAGATAAAGTAACAATAAAAAGAAGGAAAGCGTTTAACTCTCCCGTTATAACAGTATGGGAGCCTGGATACAATTAATGTAGTTATACATCAAAAAGGCAGGTGGCGCTTACGCCGAGAGGGTTACGCACAGTGGCATATACAGCCAAAATATAAAAATTACATTACTATATTAATGAAGCCCACAAACGGTATATATGTCAGAACCTTAAAATTGACAATAATGGCTCTTAAGACAGAATTGCGAACCCTGGTCCACATTCCAGTTAATACACATTCGCAGGGAACCAACGTTTTAGAGCGAGACAAAATCACATAAGGGCCGGTGTAGTGGCAGCCATACATCGTGAGAAAACCACATTACATAAAGGGTAATGAGCTTAAAGGATTGAAAGTGAATCATAGCTTCCTGAGAAAATAGACCACTAAGGTTACCAGCATTAATGTTATACGATAGAAAGTACAGGTTTAAAACCTTCGAAAAATTGTCTTCAAGCAAGTTTCAACTGGTCGTTCAGCATATTACCGTCCTTGAATTCTAGATGTTTAAAAATTTTTAACTCTTCCCACAGATCCAGTCTACGCCCTTTGACTTCTCTGTGTAGGATAACAGTGTCTTCTAACTGTTTAGACGTATGGCCGGCTATCAAGAGGTGTTCAGCAAAAGTAGAGCTGTGTATATTCACTCCTTGTTTACCTAATAGGTGTTCTTTATATCTTGTTTTCACAACTCTGCCTGTTTGACCAATATAATATGAAGGACAGTTATTACAGGTTAGTTTGTAAACACCTGAATTGGAAAACCAATCGCTGGCAATCTCTACTGAATGTACAAGATTTCTTTTTAAACTGTTATCTGTAGAGAAGGAGACGTTACAGTTATATATTTTCCTTAGAAGACGTTTAATCCTATACGATATATTACCCAAGAAAGGAATGGAAATAAATTTTTTAGCTTCTTTGCTATCAGTAGTGAGGTTGTTGGTCAAAGTCGAACAGTTTTGGGAAGTTTTCTTACTGAACAAGTAATCAATCATATTCTGATTGTACCCATTATTAGCCGCAATCGCCTTGATGACATTCAATTCCTTTTGTTGATCGGCAGGTGATAAAGGAGTACTTACCATACGGTGAATGGCAGAATGAAGAAACGCCAGCTATGAGCTTTTGGATGAGTTGAGTCAGCAGGGATGATATTATCTGAATACGTTTCCTTGTGGAAGATATTGAAATTGAAGGAACTATTCTGTATAGAAATTATTAAATCGAGGAAGTTAAGTTCACCTTTTTCATTCTGAAGTTCTTTTGTGAAGGAAATCTTTTCATGTAAACCATTGAAAGTATTGAAGAGAAGCTCTAACTCATGATCAGTACCATCAAAAGCAATGATAATGTCGTCAACATAACGTGCATAATAGCGGATTTTGTGGCGTAATTGGCTAAATGGTTCAAATGGCTCTGAGCACTATGGGACTCAACTGCTGTGGTCATAAGTCCCCTAGAACTTAGAACTAATTAAACCTAACTAACCTAAGGACATCACACACATCCATGCCCGAGGCAGGATTCGAACCTGCGACCGTAGCAGCCCCGCGGTTCCGGACTGCGCGCCTAGAACCACTAGACCACCGCGGCCGGCTGTGGCGTAATTCTGAACTTGAATTGAAAAACGTTATTTCCAGGGCGTTGATAAAAACATCTGCTAAAATACCGGCGAGGGGGCTACCCATTGCTAAACCATCTGGTTGCACATACATTTTCCCATTGAACGTGAAATAATTGTATTTTAAAACGACCTTAAGCAAACCAATCAGTTCCGCAATCTGAATTTCACTTAGTTTTTTAGGTTTTAGAAGATTCTTTTTTACAAGGGCTATGGTTTCATCGACCGGGACATTTGTATAAAGACTGACGATGTCAAAGGAAACCAGTCTAGTGTCAGGTGTACATCTTACAGTTTGAATATTGTTAATTAATTCCTTACTATTTTTAACAGAAAAATTATTTTCAAATGTGAAAGCATCTTTAATTTTAAAATGGAGGCGCCTAGCAAGTGTGTGATGTGGACTACCTATTCCATTCACTACAGGGCGAATCGGGTGATTTTGCTTGTGCAGTTTAAACTGACTTCTGAGCACGGGTGGTTTCGGATTCATATTTATAAGCCCTTTCTTTTGGAAGTTATTGAACAGGCTGACAGAACTAGCTAAAGTACGCTGGATTTCATTTTGCAATTCCGCGGTTGGATCTACGGTAACCTCAGTGATGTCATTTTTCTCAAAAAAGGGAACACCGCTGTCGTGGCTTATAAAAATGAATATATAGAAAAGACTGTAAAGTTTTTTGAGAAAAATGACATCACTGAGGTTACCGTAGACCAGGGCCGGCCAGATATTCTGCACGCGTGCGGTGCTCCTGCACATGTGCAACTTCCGGGTCACAGCGTGCACGCCGCAGCCGTCAGCGTTCATGTAGTGCATGTTTCTACGCACAGATGTCGCTTTATCCACTTGCTGAGATACTGTACCGGCGCATTCTAGTGCTCTTTCCACAGCTTGCATGCCAACCATGGGAAGGTATTTCGCGTATTAAACATTTAAAATACTGTCACAGTCTACTCATTGAGACGTCTACTTTTATGTTAACAGTTTAACCCAGTAAGACAAGTAATACAGTTAACAACCGTGGGTTTTTAATAAGGCAGCTTGACTGACGGCACGTAAATACGCGTTGTGTTTTTGATCTAGTAACCCTCATTCGAGGGTTGGATTCCCTCTCTTCTTCATCGAAGACTTTCACTGCCTGGGCTACTCTCAGGGTGCAACTTCGACGTGGAAGATCCCCACCGTTTCCTTGCCTTGTCGTCTGCTCACCGTCACTAATGATCGCCGTCCGGTCCTCCTCGCCGCCGCCGCCGCCGCCGCCACCGCCTCGTCGCCGCCTGCCGGTGCTCGCCGCCGCCGCCTGGTCGCCGCCTACCGGTGGTCGCCGCCGCCGCTGTTTGGCCGCCGCCGCCTGGTGCCGCCTGCCGGTGCTCGCCGCCGCCGCCTGGTCGCCGCCTACCGGTGGTCGCCGCCGCCGCTGTTTGGCCGCCGCCGCCTGGTGCCGCCTGCCGGTGCTCGCCGCCGCCGCCTGGTCGCCGCCTGCCGGTGCTCGCCGCCTGCCAGTGCTCGCCGCCGTCGCCGTCGCCCCGCCGCCGCCGCCTGGTCGCCGCCTGCCGGTGCTCGCCGCCGCCGCCGCCGTTTGGTCGCCGCCGCCGCCGCCGCCGCCGCCGCCGCCTGGTCGCCGCCTGCCGGCCCTCGCCGCCGCCGCCTGCCGGTGTTCGCCGCCGCCGCCGCCGCCGCCTGCCGGTGCTCGCCGCCGCCGCCGCCGCCAGCCGGTGCTCGCCGCCGCCGCCGCCGCCGCCGCCGCCGCCGCCTGCCGGTGTCCGCCTCCGCCGCCGTCTGGTCGCCGCCGCCGCCCTTCTCGCGCGCCGCCACCATGTCCCAACCCACCACCACCACCACTATCATTTTCACCTCTCCCTCCGCTGCTCCAACCACCATCACATGGAGCTCATCCTCCACACCACTTCCCGTCCTTCCTTCTCTCCCTGTCCACCCCACCCCTGCGCCACTTTCGGCTGTAACCACCGCCAACTCCTCCTCCCCTATCACTGTCGCCCCATCGACAGCTACTGACTTCCCACCGCTCCCTGCACTGCCTCCGACGGGCTCCAAGCCAGCACGGATCTCGGCTCGCCGTTCCACAGTCTCTGTGACGCCCACGCCCCCTCCGTCTGCGTCATCCGCTGCTCAGGGTGGTCCTGCCCCCCGCCATCTCCCCCTGCAACCCGCCCCCCTGCCCCCTCTCCACCCAGTCGTGACCACGAAACCTTCAAAGTGCCCAAATGCTGACCCTTCCCCCGAAGTCTCCTCCAAAAAAGCCCCCAATCCCCGTGACCCACCCACCCCCATAGACACGGCCCCGACCCCCGCCCCCGCCACGCCTGCCACCCACACCTTTGTCCTCTCCAATCCTGACCCTCAATTCCTTGATGCCCGCTCCCTCACCCTCGCCATCCGGAAATACTACCCCAATGCCCCCATCTCCTCATTAAATCTCCCAATGTCTCCTTCCACACCGATCTCCTCTCCCGCATCCCCTGTATCCAATTTGGCCAACGTGCAACCCTCACCCCCTACCACACCCCGTCCTCTCCCCATCAGCCTCAACCTCCACGACGTCTGCCAACCTTCACCGCTGTGATCACGAAGCTTAGCCCCGTGATCACGGAGGCTGAGCTGTTGGCGGAACTCAACTCCCGGCCCGACATTGAAATCCGCTCAGCCCGTCGCATCTTTAATGATGCCGGGCCGACTTTTCTCATGCGGATATTCACCGAATCCTCCTCCTCCATTGACCGCCTCCTCACCGAGGGAGCCCTCATCTACAATCAGCGCCATAAGGTGGACCCCTCCCGTTCCCCAGTCCAATCCTACCGCTGCCAACACTGTCTCACCTACAACGACCACGTTACCTCTGCCTGCAAGAACCCCCCTACTTGTCCCCACTTCAAAGCTTCCCACTTCCTCAAGAATTGCCCGAACCTCACCTTTCCCACCTCCTGCAACACTTGCAATGAACCACACCCTACCTACTCCTCGAAGTGTAAAACGAAACCTCCACCAGTCACCCCTGAGCTCACCGTCCCTGTCCGTCCTGTTGATGACCCCATCCACCCCAACAACTCGCTCCGCCCTCCCACTACTGCCGAGGACATCATCCGTTTCACCACCATTGTGCTCCAAAACATCCACCCCTTCCAGCGCTCACACACTCTTTCCCAAATCGCCCTCGCTGCCCGTTCCATGTTCCATCTTACCACCTATGCCACATACTCCCACAACCAGGCCCACTTCACCTTCACCCCCCTCACCACCCTCGTCTAACTCTCCCCTCCCATGGTACAACAACCCTACCGTATCCTGTACCACAACATTCGCTCCCTGCACACCCACAAACTCCTCTTCCTCCACACCCTCCGTCAGCACCGCGTAGATACCTTTGTCCTACATGAAACCTTCCTTCAACCCCGTATCTCCATCTCCACGGCTCCTTACACCCTACACCGCACCAATAATCCGTACCCTCTGGCGGGTGGCAGAGTTGCTATAGGCCACCTCAAGCACCTCCCTGTACGGCCCCAACCTCTCCTTAACAATCCTGCCGAGCATCTCACCCTCAGCCTCTTCTTCCCCACCCTTACCATCACCTGTGCCACCATTTATGTCCGCCCTCACACCCCCTTCCTGGCCCACATTTACCGCACCTTCTCCACCTACGTGATTGCCACCGACCTCAATATCCACAGCCGTGATCCTGCCGACCTCCAGCGGTGGCATCAGTTTCTCACCACTCTCCAGGGAGACCTGGTTCCCCTGCCTCAGCACACCCGGCCCGAATCCAACACCACTCCTGATGTGGTCCTTGCCTCTCCCAACCTGCTTGGGCGCATCACCGCAGATGTCCTTGACCTCATTGGCAGTGACCATGCTCCTGTTCTCCTCACTATCTCTAATGGTCGCCATCCCCGCAACGCTCCTCTCCCTGTCGTCCCTCCTAAACTTGTCCATGATTACTCCCGTGCCAACTGGGATGCCTACTGGGACTCCATTCACACCCAGGTTGATGGCCACGACTTTACCCTCCAGTCTCCTGATGACATCTCTCACACTGCTGCCTTCCTGCACCAGACCTTGTCTGACGCCGTCGCCACCCATATCCCCACCAAAGCCATCCACCCTCACCGCCCCACCCTGCCTCCACAGGCCGTCCTTCTCCTTCGAGAGCCCCGCCGCCTCTACTGCTCTTTTCTCCACACTCGTGACCAGGATACACTTATCTGCCACCGGCAATTACAACGACACATCCGCAACCTGCTTACAGCGAAGAAACGCCGTGCCTGGCGCCAGACATATGCACAACTCAACACCACGCTCCCCATAAACTCTTCCAAGTATTGGTCTGCTTTCCACTGCCTTACTGGGAACCGCCCCACTCCCCAGTACCCTCTCCTCCTTAATGACCATCCCTTTCCTGACAACCTCAGTAAGGCCAACCACTTTGCCTCCCACCTCTCTGATGTTTTTTCCATCCCAGATGATCCCCACTTTGATTATTCCCTCTTCCCTGATGTCATGGACCGTATGAATACCTCTGTTCTTCCCCTTGTTCCTAGCTTCCAGTACTTGGGCCACACACCACCATCTGAACTTAACACTCCCATCACTACCCAGGACATCAGCCTCACACTCCGCACCAAATGCAACACTGCTCCCGGCCATGACTGCGTTACCTACCGCCACCTCAAACACTGCCCTCCCTCGTTCCTTTCACTCCTTGCCACCCTCTACAATGTCATCCTTGCCACTGGCTTCTATCCCGACATGTGGAAAACCTCCCATATCCTGATGTTCTCCAAACCCAACAAGCCTCCATCTGATGCCTCTTCCTATCGTCCTATCTGTCTCACATCGGTGTTCAGCAAGCTCTTGGAATCCATCCTTTCCCGGCGCATCCATCACCACCTCCGCCAAAACCACCTCCTCCCAAACACCCAATGTGGCTTTCGACCTTCCTTCTCTGCTGATGACCAACTCCTCCGCCTCACTCATCTCCTCTGCCTCCAGCTTAACTCCCGTCACTCCGCCATTTTTGTCTCCCTTGACCTCGAAAAGGCCTACGACCGTGTCTGGCATCCCGGTCTCCTGTTTAAACTCCAAACCTACGCCCTTCCTATCAACTACATCCATCTGGTGGCCTCCTTCCTCTCCCACCGCCCCTCCTATGTTACTATCCGTGATGCCACTTCCTACACATTCTACCCCTCTGCAGGTCTGCCCCAGGGCTCTGTCCTCTCCCCTCTCCTCTACCTCCTGTACACGGCAGATATGTCCCAACCCGCCCCTCCAGTACACCTCTTGCAATATGCAGATGACACCGCATTCCTCGCCCTAACTCCTACCCTCCAACGGTCCCAACGCCTTCTCCAGAATCACCTTGCCCTTTTTGCTGCATGGTGTAACCAGTGGCTCCTGAAACTCAACCCTTCCAAGACCCAGGCAACCATCGTAGGTCGTACCACTCGCTCCTTCCGGCTCCTGGATTTCTCCCTTACTGTCTGTGCCCGTCCTGTCCGCCTCACCCCATCCCTCACCTACCTAGGCCTCACCATTGACTGTGACCTCACCTGGATCCCTCATCTCCGCTCCATCCAATCCAAAGCCCACACCCGCCTCCAATTCCTCAAACTCCTCTCCGGCCGGACATGGGGGTTGCACCCCTCTACCATCCTCCACACCAACAAATCCTTAATCCGTCCCATCCTCTGTTATGCCAGTCCTGCCTGGATATCTGCCCCGCCCCCCCAAATTCTATAAGTCCCTCCAGATCCTTGAGCGTTATGCACTCCGCCTCGCCTTCCGTATACGTCTCCTGTCCCCCACGCGCATCCTCTATGATCTCATTCCTTTCCCCCATCTGCTCCTATTCCTTGAACATATCCGCATCCTCTACACCTCCCGCCATCTTGAACCCCCTCACCCCCTGGTTGCTCCTCTCCTCTCCAATCCCCACCCCCTGCCCCATCTTCACCGTTGTGTCCATCTCTACACCCTACATCTCCTTTCGCAAGGTGGCTTCCATCAACTCCCCCTCCCGGATGATGCCCTCTCTCCCTCCATTTATCCCTCCTATCAACTCTGATCCTCACTCCCCCTCCTTTACTCTGTCCTTTTCCCGGGCTCCCTCTCCCCCCCTTCCATCCTCTTTCTTCCCCACCTCCCCTCTCTTTGCCCTCTTCTCTCCCCCGCTTCCTTTTACATTTCCCTCCTCTGCCTCCTCTCATTCCCATTCGCGTCTGCCCTTCTCCCCCTTTATTAGTCCTCTCCCTCCTTGGTTCCCCCCCCTTTTCGTTTTTTCCTCTCCTCCCTCCTTGTTTTTTCCCCTACTCCAGGACCCCCCCCCCCACCCATCTGCCTTGGGTCGGGAGTGCCATCTTTGTGCCGCCTTTTTCATGCAGTGTTTTACAGTGTGTTTTTCCAGTGCGTTCTCCGTGTTGTGTCTTTTGGGAAGTGTAGCGAACAGCCATCATACTGTCGCTGGGTGTGCTTTTTATTACTTGCGAACAGAACCAGACTGTCGCCATGTTTTTTAATTGTGTGTCTACTGTGTTACTTGTCTGATTCCTGTGTCTTTTATCTACACTCCTGGAAATGGAAAAAAGAACACATTGACACCGGTGTGTCAGACCCACCATACTTGCTCCGGACACTGCGAGAGGGCTGTACAAGCAATGATCACACGCACGGCACAGCGGACACACCAGGAACCGCGGTGTTGGCCGTCGAATGGCGCTAGCTGCGCAGCATTTGTGCACCGCCGCCGTCAGTGTCAGCCAGTTTGCCGTGGCATACGGAGCTCCATCGCTGTCTTTAACACTGGTAGCATGCCGCGACAGCGTGGACGTGAACCGTATGTGCAGTTGACGGACTTTGAGCGAGGGCGTATAGTGGGCATGCGGGAGGCCGGGTGGACGTACCGCCGAATTGCTCAACACGTGAGGCGTGAGGTCTCCACAGTACATCGATGTTGTCGCCAGTGGTCGGCGGAAGGTGCACGTGCCCGTCGACTTGGGACCGGACCGCAGCGACGCACGGATGCACGCCAAGACCGTAGGATCCTACGCAGTGCCTTAGGGGACCGCACCGCCACTTCCCAGCAAATTAGGGACACTGTTGCTCCTGGGGTATCGGGGAGGACCATTCGCAACCGTCTCCATGAAGCTGGGCTACGGTCCCGCACACCGTTAGGCCGTCTTCCGCTAACGCCCCAACATCGTGCAGCATGCCTCCAGTGGTGTCGCGACAAGCGTGAATGGAGGGACGAATGGAGACGTGTCGTCTTCAGCGATGAGAGTCGCTTCTGCCTTGATGCCAATGATGGTCGTATGCGTGTTTGGCGCCGTGCAGGTGAGCGCCACAATCAGGACTGCATACGACCGAGGCACACAGGGCCAACACCCGGCATCATGGTGTGGGGAGCGATCTCCTACACTGGCCGTACACCACTGGTGATCGTCGAGGGGACACTGAATAGTGCACGGTACATCCAAACCGTCATCGAACCCATCGTTCTACCATTCCTAGACCGGCAAGGGAACTTGCTGTTCCAACAGGACAATGCACGTCCTCATGTATCCCGTGCCACCCAACGTGCTCTAGAAGGTGTAAGTCTACTACCCTGGCCAGCAAGATCTCCGGATCTGTCCCCCATTGAGCATGTTTGGGACTGGATGAGGCGTCGTCTCACGCGGTCTGCACGTCCAGCACGAACGCTGGTCCAACTGAGGCGCCAGGTGGAAATGGCATGGCAAGCCGTTCCGCAGGACTACATCCAGCATCTCTACGATCGTCTCCATGGGAGAATAGCAGCCTGCATTGCTGCGAAAGGTGGGTATACACTGTACTAGTGCCGACATTGTGCATGCTTTGTTGCCTGTGTCTATGTGCCTGTGGTTCTATCAGTGTGATTATGTGATGTATCTGACCCCAGGAATGTGTCAATAAAGTTTCCCCTTCCTGTGACAATGAATTCACGGTGTTCTTATTTCAATTTCCAGGAGTGTACATTGCCAAACCCCTTTTGCTTTCTGTTTTAACTTTCCGCAATTTTACGCCATTTTTCACTTTCAATCGCCATTTTATCGCCTGTTTTTCCTTGTTTCTTTCTTCTTCCTTTATTTTAAAAAAGTCTGTAGGCTGTAGAGCAGCGTAGTAAGCTGCTGCCGGCCCGCCCCCTTCGGGGGGAATTGAAAATCAATAAAGAAAGGAAAAAAAACCTTAGTCATGATTTCAAATAACATTAAATTAATGCAAGGTTTCCTATAACTAATTCTCGGTGCCCTGAGTTATACCCACATAATTTATGTCTCACTTGTAGGGAAGCAGCCTACTCACGCTGTAGTAAATTCACATCAGTTTCCATTATGTGCCAGCCAGTCTGCTGTAACTAGCTCTGACGTCATAAATGTTGCGCAATACCTTAAAAATCAAGCAAATGAACTTAAACTTTTCTAGCATGTCAGGAATATTACTAAATTAATGTGTGTTAAATATCAGTTCGATAACTTCAGCCATTTCCGAGATTTGGACGTTTTTCTGGAAAAATCATTGGCGCAACAGAACAGAGCTAGAGACTTCAAAATTTATATTTAAATTCATCTTTCATAATGATTTAATAAAAACAGTACTTTGGATTTCACAAATTAAGACTTTATTGGAAATTCATGATTTTCTGGTTTTCGTCTCAAAACTGAAGGAAGCAAGATAGATTAAGTAGGCTAGTAAATAAGGCTAGGATGTTTAGATTTAAATAGGTTGGAGGTCCGCTATGATTATGAAGATGTGGAAAGTTTCATTTTAATACCTATAAAATTATAGCAATAGCGGATCTCAAAAGGGACAGTTCAGAGCTCATCTGCTGCGTGCTGTGTAATTAGATTAATTCTCTCGCCCGAAATATTTAACTTAGCCACGTCAAAATTTTATTATCAATACTTACCTGCGTGCTGAATGCACGTTTAAATTAAGAGCTTCTTCGGCCATCAGCCAAAGAAGCTATAAATTATTATGTAACTTGAAGTGGTGCGTTACTAGCCCAGTGGCTAGTCGGGATAGCGGATTTGATCAGGCGTTCCCTCAGCCGTCCGCACCGCGGCTTTATATATAAGAACACTGCGCGAGGAAGAAAGGCCCCAGTTCTCTCCAGACGCTGAATAACACGCCATCTGTGTCGGTAGTCGCGTCGCATCAGTGTATCTGCTACAAACAGCCTCGGGTGCCGTATTAAGTTACTAGAGATACGCGGAACCATGAGAACATTTCATGTGAAGTGTTAATTCTGGAATGATTTTCATTATCTAGCTTCAGTTTGCGTATTATCGTATTTTTCACGTGCCGTCGCGGGACAGACATTCTACCAAATATTTTGCGTGGCGTTTGATGAAGTATTTTCATCAAATTATGGCGAGCATTCTTTTTAACATTTGATTCGGACATTTATAGTTGCAGCAGCGCCTTAGACTCTGAACTGTTCTGTTAGTTAGGTTGTAGGGATACTTGTGGTTTTTATTAGTGAATTTCAGAATATACTCAACTATTTTGGAAAACCGTTTTTGATTAGAAATCCCGGACAATCTCCTAATTCCTCAGAGCTATAAGCTGCAGCTATAAGAACATTCTCAGGTAAAGTGGGCACTAGGATATCTATTTACTGGCTCCAAGTTTTATTAAATCACTTTCTGGGGGTCACGGAGTAAATAGAGAGCCAGTGTTGAGAACGGCAAAAGACAGCAATAACAACATTCTAAAAGCTAGAAACTGATTCAACACGCAAGCATTTATACAGAAAATTATATTTTTACAAACTTTTATCCGCCGCCCCACATATGGTGCATCGGCCGGGAAATGTTATAACATTCAAGCAAGGATACAACAGAAGATAATTTTTACAAACTTTTACACACGCCGCCCCACATATGGTGCATCGGCCGGGAAACTCAACTAAGTGAAAGTGATTTTTTACTTTTCGGATTCGCGAGTGAAATGCGACACGCAACTGAGTATAGAACAGTGAATGTGTTACGTGAGCATATGGACGACGCAATTGGATTAACAACGCATCTGGATTGACGGAGCTGGCACTGAGTCTAGCGGTGCTGCCGGCATCGCGAGAAGCAAGTCTCGCCGCACCGCAGTCGTCCCCTGGAGCAGCCGGCGCAGAGCCTGCTTTTGCGGGCCACGCACTCACACAACATCCGTCGGAGAGCTGTCTGCAGTTCAACGTGCCACGTCGCATCAGGAATCCTGGTACGCCGCGCCGGCAACGCCATACGTCGTGCAGAAGGAACTAAGTTAAGTGAAAAGCTGTTAAAAATTTTACTAACCTGCACTAAAAGACTGTTGGCGATGGAACCGCCAAAAGAAACTATGTCTGTTGAGGGAACTGTAAATACAGACAACGGTTCGAGTGTAAATATGCATGAAAGTAGTAATGTTAAAGTGAAATATGAAGTGTTGTCTCCTGACAGTAGTGTGGGAAGGGGCAATGATTCCATAATAGAGACCCCTGTAGTAAAGCGGAAAGTAGAAATTGTAAATTTATTGGATGATAGTTTCTCTGATGAATTAAAAATGAAACAGTCATCAGAAATGGTAGAGTTTAAGAAGGAGAAGTTAGATATGACTAATCAATCAGAAGTTTCAGTTAGTTTTGATGATTCTGGTATTGGAGCTAGTTTTTCGTCACCTGAGTGTGATAAAAAGCCAGCTCGTGAGCAACCCAAAGATGCTGGGGCTGTTGATCTAAATGTTATATTACAAGCAATAGCTGCCAGTCAAACAAATTTTAATATGCGGTTTGAGGCAATGGACAATAAGTTAGAATCCAATAATGCTGAATTAAAGGCTGAAATAAGTGAACAGGTCAAAAGCAGTAATGCTGAATTAAAGTCTGAGATTGTGGCCAGCCAAACAAATTTTAATAAACGATTGGAGGTAATGGACGATACTTTCAAGGCTGGTTGCAATAAATTGAAAGAGGATCTAGACAGTTTGAATTATAAAATTGATTGCAATCATGAGGATATTAAGAAAAAGGTTGCTCAACAATTTTCTGAAATGTATAAGACAATAAAATCCGAAGTCGCTGAGGTTCGCAAAGACTTCCAAATGGAAGATGCGAAGCTGGAGCACAAGTTAACAGAAAAGATCGAGGCGGAGTCTGAACTGTGCTCAGATAGATTTAAAGATGTTAATATAAAAGTAAACATATGTCAAACAGAAGTAGAAGCAATCAAAACTGACACTACTCATATTGTGCAAAGAGTAGATAATGTTGAAATGAAAGTAGAAAATATAAGTACTAACATTGCTAAAATTGAGAGTAAAATAGCTTCAGTAACTTCTGGTAATGGTAATATACAACAAGTTGTAGCTGCAAACGCCGCTTTTATCGGGTGTCGGCAGTTCTTGCGGTTCGATCCAGATAAAAATATCCACCCGCTAGATTTCTGGAACGATTTTGAAGATGTGATTCCACCAACTTGGTCTGAACGAGAGAAAATCTCGTTTATTAGAAGCCATTTAGCAGGTGACGCCATGCGTTGGTCAGCTGATGTTATGTTAAAGTGTAAAACATTAGCGGAATTTAAAACAGCTTTTATTAATGAATATTGGTCTAGCAATAAGCAAAATGAAGTGTTGAGAGAATTTTGGAGTGGAAAACGCTTCAATGCAGGCAAGGAATCTATTAAAGAGTTTGCTAGGTCATGGATTTCACGTTTGTCACATTTGGCGGAAAAGCTAAAACCAGAAATGATTATACTAGGTCTGGAAGCCAAACTGCCATGGTACTGGCAAACTAGAATTATATCAGCCCCTAGAGACAATCTGGATCGTTTCATTGAATATTTGGAACGTGTAGAACGTGTTGCTGTCAATGAGGAGCAAGCACGTAATAACCGAAATGCTAATAACAATAATAGTAATTTTAGGAACGAGCAAAATGGCAATGTAAACATCAGAACAGTAGGTGTTCGTCATCCTAAGAGAGGTAGGAATTGGGGAAATAATTATCAGAACCCACAATGGCGTCCTAGGGATAATAATTTTGTTCCAAACAGAAATATGCAGGTAAACAACAGTACGGAAAGTAATGCTGTGCCAGTTAACTATAATGAAAATAAAGGAAACAGCAGTAGGCCGAGGCAGGAAAACTAGTTCCCGTCTATGAGGACACTGGCGCTCACCAGGCGGTTACTTTTCCTAAGCCAGTAGTTAAGGGAATTGGTAAGACAGATCAGAATACTCAGACTGAACATGTGGATGAAGAGTCGGTAGTACCTAAGGATACTACAGAAATATTAGATCACTCACAGTATTTGATAGATACCGTGTTAGAGACGCTTTCTAAGTGGGAAGAGAAAGAAAAGGCGCAGCAGTGTAACGATAGGGACGAGCTACAAAATACTGAATTGACAGGTGAAGAAGCAGAAGAAATTCATGCTTATATTTACGATGAGGATGATGTGCTCTTATCTAAAGTGCCTGTGCAGGATGTTCATAATGTACTAATAGATTTAGGACAGGAGATAAGTGAGAATGTAGAGGGTAGGCAGTTTGGGGTCGATGAACCCAGTAGCTGTGACCAGTTGTCACTTGAGAAGGAAACCGACGATAATGGTGAAAGTGGTTTAGCTGTAACTAATGTTATGCCCAGTCTGGAGGCGCAGAACCGCTCAGACTACAGTAATTTGGGTCATGTTCAGCAAACTAAATGTAATGAAGTCGTGCGGTGTTTCGATTTAAAATTAATAGACCGACTGGAAAAAGCAGCTGAGAATGTAATTCAGGAAACCCCTACACACTGTGACCTAAATGAAATGAAGACAGATGTTGATCACTTTAGTTGGAGACAAATCCAAAAGGAACTATTAGATGAATTTGAGAAACCACCTGTACAACCTGCGGCTACAACCACGTGTGTAAAAATTATTTGTGAACTTTTCTTTCAGGTTTAGAAAAGACTGCTAAGAGATAATCATCTGTTTATGTATCATGTTATTTTCTTTGAATTTGTGTATGTAAAAGTGTATTTAATGTATTTAATGGATCTAAGATTTTCATAATTTTTCAATTTGTATGTGTTTGTTTGTCTAAGGCAATATGTATGCCAAAATAATTCATTGACTTTGCTTAAAAATTTGAGTAATGACATTGGTTAAAAGGCAGTGAATATGCCTACAATTTAAATAATTAATGTAGGTAATCAGTTTTCTTTAATGTTTCTACTGGTTTATATTTCAATTTTGATTTTTCATGGGGAGTTAAACTGTACTCTTGCTTCCCTTATGTAATTAAATTTTTTTTTCATTCATTAACATTCATAAACAAAAAATTTAAGTAGGGGGTGATGTAGGGAAGCAGCCTACTCACGCTGTAGTAAATTCACATCAGTTTCCATTATGTGCCAGCCAGTCTGCTGTAACTAGCTCTGACGTCATAAATGTTGCGCAATACCTTAAAAATCAAGCAAATGAACTTAAACTTTTCTAGCATGTCAGGAATATTACTAAATTAATGTGTGTTAAATATCAGTTCGATAACTTCAGCCATTTCCGAGATTTGGACGTTTTTCTGGAAAAATCATTGGCGCAACAGAACAGAGCTAGAGACTTCAAAATTTATATTTAAATTCATCTTTCATAATGATTTAATAAAAACAGTACTTTGGATTTCACAAATTAAGACTTTATTGGAAATTCATGATTTTCTGGTTTTCGTCTCAAAACTGAAGGAAGCAAGATAGATTAAGTAGGCTAGTAAATAAGGCTAGGATGTTTAGATTTAAATAGGTTGGAGGTCCGCTATGATTATGAAGATGTGGAAAGTTTCATTTTAATACCTATAAAATTATAGCAATAGCGGATCTCAAAAGGGACAGTTCAGAGCTCATCTGCTGCGTGCTGTGTAATTAGATTAATTCTCTCGCCCGAAATATTTAACTTAGCCACGTCAAAATTTTATTATCAATACTTACCTGCGTGCTGAATGCACGTTTAAATTAAGAGCTTCTTCGGCCATCAGCCAAAGAAGCTATAAATTATTATGTAACTTGAAGTGGTGCGTTACTAGCCCAGTGGCTAGTCGGGATAGCGGATTTGATCAGGCGTTCCCTCAGCCGTCCGCACCGCGGCTTTATATATAAGAACACTGCGCGAGGAAGAAAGGCCCCAGTTCTCTCCAGACGCTGAATGACACGCCATCTGTGTCGGTAGTCGCGTCGCATCAGTGTATCTGCTACAAACAGCCTCGGGTGCCGTATTAAGTTACTAGAGATACGCGGAACCATGAGAACATTTCATGTGAAGTGTTAATTCTGGAATGATTTTCATTATCTAGCTTCAGTTTGCGTATTGTCGTATTTTTCACGTGCCGTCGCGGGACAGACATTCTACCAAATATTTTGCGTGGCGTTTGATGAAGTATTTTCATCAAATTATGGCGAGCATTCTTTTTAACATTTGATTCGGACATTTATAGTTGCAGCAGCGCCTTAGACTCTGAACTGTTCTGTTAGTTAGGTTGTAGGGATACTTGTGGTTTTTATTAGTGAATTTCAGAATATACTCAACTATTTTGGAAAACCGTTTTTGATTAGAAATCCCGGACAATCTCCTAATTCCTCAGAGCTATAAGCTGCAGCTATAAGAACATTCTCAGGTAAAGTGGGCACTAGGATATCTATTTACTGGCTCCAAGTTTTATTAAATCACTTTCTGGGGGTCACGGAGTAAATAGAGAGCCAGTGTTGAGAACGGCAAAAGACAGCAATAACAACATTCTAAAAGCTAGAAACTGATTCAACACGCAAGCGTTTATACAACAGTAGATAATTTATTATTACAAACTTATACATCCGCCGCCCCACACACTGACCTCTCAACAGAATGACAACCGCAGACCTCTCGATGATGACCTGTACCATTATTGCTGTATCTTTCATCAATTCCGTCTGAAATCTGCACAATAACCGACAATTAGATGAATGTTATGTTTTATCGACTTCAGCTGAGCGTAGCCCTTCACACTTTTTTTTTTAAAGAACCTAAATGTAAGTATACAACAATCGGTTTTATGACCAATTTTCCTTATAATAATGTAACATGGAGCAGAATGAGGCAATAGTGCACAGTTAGTAAACAATAATGCTTAATTATGAAAGGAATAAATCCAAACACGTTTATCACTGGTCATGAGAAATGATACACCTAATATCGGGCACAAAAGCACGGCTCATTGACAAACGCAAGCAGTTGCGGGAGATTTTCATCACTGATGCTTGATCAAAACGACTGACAACATAGATCTTCCGTTCTTAGCTTTTTCACAGTACCTGCCATTTCTCAGTACTTCTCTGTTAAAGTTACGGTCACCAGGGGTAAACGAGACTGGGTATGTTGCGCTCTTGCTTGTACCACACAAACAGGGAAGAGGAGCCGCCGCCGTTCATTTAGGACACATGCCTAATAACAGATGTCGCTGTCGCTCGCTGTCGCACACGTGCGCACATACGCACCACTTCGGCACGTCTGCACACTGTGCAGTGTTTGGCCGGCCCTGCCGTAGATCCAACCTCGGAATTGCAAAATGAAATTCGGCGTACTTTAGCTAGTTCTGTCAGCCTGTTCAATAACTTCCAAAAGAAAGGGCTTATAAATATGAATCCGAAACCACCCGTGCTCAGAAGTCAGTTTAAACTGCACAAGCAAAATCACCCGATTCGCCCTGTAGTGAATGGAATAGGTAGTCCACATCACACACTTGCTAGGCGCCTCCATTTTAAAATTAAAGATGCTTTCACATTTGAAAATAATTTTTCTGTTAAAAATAGTAAGGAATTAATTAACAATATTCAAACTGTAAGATGTACACCTGACACTAGACTGGTTTCCTTTGACATCGTCAGTCTTTATACAAATGTCCCGGTCGATGAAACCATAGCCCTTGTAAAAAAGAATCTTCTAAAACCTAAAAAACTAAGTGAAATTCAGATTGCGGAACTGATTGGTTTGCTTAAGGTCGTTTTAAAATACAATTATTTCACGTTCAATGGGAAAATGTATGTGCAACCAGATGGTTTAGCAATGGGTAGCCCCCTCGCCGGTATTTTAGCAGATGTTTTTATCAACGCCCTGGAAATAACGTTTTTCAATTCAAGTTCAGAATTACGCCACAAAATCCGCTATTATGCACGTTATGTTGACGACATTATCATTGCTTTTGATAGTACTGATCATGAGTTAGAGCTTCTCTTCAATACTTTCAATGGTTTACATGAAAAGATTTCCTTCACAAAAGAACTTCAGAATGAAAAAGGTGAACTTAACTTCCTCGATTTAATAATTTCTATACAGAATAGTTCCTTCAATTTCAATATCTTCCACAAGGAAACGTATTCAGATAATGTCATCCCTGCTGACTCAACTCATCCAAAAGCTCATAGCTGGCGTTTCTTCATTCTGCCATTCACCGTATGGTAAGTACTCCTTTATCACCTGCCGATCAACAAATGGAATTGAATGTCATCAAAGCGATTGCGGCTAATAATGGGTACAATCAGAATATGATTGATTACATGTTCAGTAAGAAAACTTCCCAAAACTGTTCGACTTTGAGCAACAACCCCCCCACTGATAGCAAAGAAGCTAAAAAAATTATTTCTATTCCTTTCTTGGGTAATATATCGTATAGGATTAAACGTCTTCTAAGGAAAATATATAACTGTAACGTCTCCTTCTCTACAGATAACAGTTTAAAAAGAAATCTTGTACATTCAGTAGAGATTGCCAGCGATTGGTTTTCCAAATTGGTTCAAATGGCTCTGAGCACTATGGGACTTAACATCTGTGGTCATCAGTCCCCTAGAACTTAGAACTACTTAAACCTAACTAACCTAAGGACATCACACACATCCATGCCCGAGGCAGGATTCGAACCTGCGACCGTAGCAGTCGCGCGGTTCCGGACTGAGCGCCTAGAACCGCTAGACCACCGCGGCTGTGCGTAACTCTCTCGGCGTAAGCGCCACCTGCCTGTTTGATGTATAGCTACATTAATTGTATCAAGGCTCCCATACTGTTATAATGGGAGTGTTAAACGCTTTCCTTCTTTTTATTGCTACTTTATCTAAGGACGTTATTAATACTGAAAATTTACACGGTTCTTTTGTACGCCAATTGGCACATGGTTCACGCCATGAGCGCCACCTGCCCTGGTCGCAGGGTAACTACGCTGGCCGATTTCACTCAGTCGGTCGTGAGCTCTGTAAGATCCATGTACTAATTTATATTTACGTGACAAACCCTATTCCAAGGGCTATATTTTAATTTTGACAAATGGATTTATGCCGACATTTGTAAAAACGGCGATGGTACATTAGTCCTTACTAATGTAAAATTGTAAGTACCAGTCGTCGTTGTCATATTTCTGTAATGCAAGAGCTCTCTAATTTATGTTAAAATCTATTCTATGTTAAAATCTATTGTTGAAGTTTCATACCTTTCTAATGTAAGCTATGATGTTCATTGTCCTTAGGCCACCTTCTGAAGAAGACAAATTTAAATTTGTTGAAACCTAGGTAAAGAATTCTTTATCCATTGCAACTGGTCTGCTGTTTATAATTTTATTACGTGGAACCGTTGCTGTTGTGCAGCTATGTTTAAAATACTATTTTTTCTACCTTCGATTTCTCTAAAAGTTTGGGATATTTTCCTGTGAAGTTAATAGAAATAATTCTCGTAATATTTGATGTATATGTAAATGAAAGTGTGTTCTCCACCAGAGGTGAATTTGTTCGAGCTGGTGAATCTTTAAAAGATGATTTTCTTACTGAGTGGATACGTATCTTCATTTTTGCCCTATTACACGCTTAAGGATATTAAAGTTTTTATTTGTGTCTACCGTCAGCAGAACAACATGACTAGCATATGGTCAAGAGAGGAAATGTGCGTTTTAATAGAGCTAACATAGGAATTCCACGCGCCTCCGTTTCCGGCAACAAACTGTATGGTACGCAAGCAAATGAAGCCCACAACAGCCGCGGGAGAACGCTGAGAGCGCAAAATCAATTCTACTAGCCCTTTGCTATCTGCCGGCGGCGCTGTTTTTGTGACGTTGGCTGTCCCGTCAGTATGCACGTCAACGTTAGCTGCTTCGTCCCGTCTGCTGACAGCTTTACTGTGTAAAGGGTGCAATGGACGCATCTGGGCGCGGATGGCACATAGAACATCTCTCTGAAACTCGGCACGAGTCCGGTTCGCGGCAAAAAATAGTATCTCTAGGTCTTTTTTCTATAATTTATATTTTCCCTACTGGGGATTTTTCTAGAGTGATATATTTCATTTCTGTAGATTGTTGTTTTTTCAGTGAATTTGGAAAAATACAATCTCTCTGCTTCAATAAACATTGCCATTATAAAATAAAAACAGCACTGGATCATTATTACAGAAACTGGTACAGTTTTATCAGTTCGTTGATTGGTACTGAAATTTTAAAACTGTGTTTCCAATTCTAAGGTTATAGTTAGTCTGCGTTTTTATGTTTTATATTTGAAAATCATGTTTCTGTTAATAACATTGAAAATAATTAAAATATTCTTAAATGCCTTTCGAATGACATTTTAGTGTCAAAACTAACATGTTCTGCAAATTTCAAATTTGTAGCTTTTGTTTACAGCAACTCTAAGATTTACTGCAACAGAGAAACATATAGAGAAATACATTTAACGTTCACATAGTTTACATAACTGAGGATTAATGCCGAAAGAACTGTTTTCATAACAATTTATGAGAGGTAATGAAAAGGGAAGGTACGAAACAATGCCGTGGATATAACTAAAGCCTTTAATCACAAGTAATCACCAAAGACCTGAGCAAAACTATCTCACTGTTTCAAGAACCGAAGGATTCCCTGTTTCCCGATTTCCCGTGGTTGTGACTGGGCCCAGTCCTCCGCTGTGTCATTCAATTCGTCGCCCGATTTTTTTCAAGCCGACAAAATACATGGAAGTCGTAGGGCAACATATCCGGGCTGTAAGGCGAATGCCGAAGCTGCTCCAACATGAACTTGGTCATTACACTTTGCGTAACCTTGGAGACGTGTGGACCCACGTTATGGTGTAGCAGAATCGCTCCCTCCATGAGCAGCTCAGGCCGTTTACTCTTGATGGACTTGAGTAGGCTACAGAGTGTCTCGAATTATGCGTCACTGTTAATGGTCATTTAGTGCTCAAGGAATTCGACACGTATTGGATCTAGCCTGCTGAGACACAGCTTTGAATTTTTTAGGAGGAAGTTAAGACTCTACTTTCGTATACATAGCTGTCTCACTACGTTTACCCTAATCGGAATATGCAACTTTCATCCGGTTTGGGTGTTACGACTTTTTGTACCTTTTTATTTCAACATTTCTTATATATGGCTCTCGTTATACAAAATCTATGAGCAAGCGACTTGCCACACGGAACACTGCATCCAGTGTGCGGAAGTCCCATGTTCAATGGGCTCGAGGCTCATCAGCACCTCCATCGCGTATAGAAGCAGTACTTATAACCCCACAGAAGGACGTGAAATGGAGATAGCAGTTGACAAGGGAGTAAGACAGGGTTGCAACCTGTCCTGTATGTTACTCAATCTCAGCAATGAGCGAGCAATAAAAAAACTAAAGAGACATTTGGAGAGGGCTAGAATTTTAGGGAGAATAAACACAAACGTTCAAGTTTCTTGATAATGAAGTTCTGTCAGACGAAGCAGTGGACTTGAAAGAGCTGTTGAATGGTACGGATAGTGTCTTGAAAATAGGTCACAAGATGAACATCAACCAACGTAAAACATGTGTAAACCAGTTTAGTCGAATAAAAGAAAGTGATGCTGTGGGGAGTAGATTAGTCAGTGATACAAAGTGGTAGACGAGATTTCCTATCTGGACACCAAGATAACTGCCTATAGAGAGAGGAGAAGGATATAAAACGCAGATTGTCAATAGCAAGAAATGAGTTTATCAAAACGAGACATTTTTTAACTTCGATTACACATTTAACTTTTGAGAAGTCATTTTTGAAAGCATTTGTCTAGTGTGTAGCCTTACATAGAAGTAAACGCAGGTATATCAACAGTACACGAAATTAGGAGGTAAGCGGGTTTGAAAAACGTTACTACATGCGAATGCTAAAGAACAGATATATAGATATAATAATCAGTGGAAAGTTTCTGAATCGAACCCTGGAGAAAAGAGCTTCATGGCACAGCCTTACTAGAAGTCCGATAGACTGAAAGGACTCATCCTAAAGCATGAAGTAGTGGTTAATTTGGCAGTACGGGGAAGTTTGGGATGGGGTAAAGGGGCGATGTAAGTAAGAGAGCAGAGCTGTTCGTAGGGCAATTTGGTATCAAATTGATATCAAATTAACTATGCATATTAATTAATTGATCAATTAATTATCTCCCCAGATGACGTCATAGGTTTTCCCCAGCCTGCACGTGGGTCCTCGCACCCTCCCCCTCCACAACCCTTCCCTCCCATCCTCTCCCCCCTCTCCCCCCTCCGCACCTGCCCAGTTGGCAGTAATGTTCGCACTAAAATCGAATTTCGCAGCAAAATTCAATTGTCAACTCAGAAGATGTAATATTAATGAAAATTGTTGATGGAGATTGTGCATAAAACGAAAACTGTTGATGTAAATTGTTTATTAAATGGGAATAGGTGGTAGGAATCGAAAAACTTCAAAAGACTGAAATTGGGGAATTAAGCACTGCAGAGGACATAATTTGCATTTCGTAGGCTGGACTACTTTGGTTTAACTTCCAATCACATCGTATACTGCAGTCGCACTACCTTTAAGACACTCCACGGTGCACTTACGGGTGCTAGCGCAGCGGAGGTTAAAGCTACATAGGGTGCTTGTCGCGTATTTAACGCGGTGTGTGGCACCGTGAGCAGTCGTGTTGTACGCAAGGCGCATCATATGCTCTATGGCTGACCAGGGAGGGGCGTTCCTCACGTGACGCTCTGTGGCTGACTGAGCAGCCTTGCACGCCACACCACGCTCACTACTTGGTGCAGTATCAGGCGAATGGCAGCAGAGCTATGGGACGCGCCCACTCGTGCTCCGTGCTGCCTGCCCCCGCAACAGACCCGGCCGCAACTGCCTCACGCGACCTTGATGGGCTCAGCCCACCTGCACCAGGCCGCCTCCCCCGCCACCTGCTCCAGCACCGCGCCGTCTGCCCCGCACGGGGCCCGCAGCTGCCCTACGTGACCTTGGTCAATCCGGTCAGACTGTAACATAATGAAACAACATACTGCTGCCGAGCCAGCCAGCGATCAAAGGGAAGCAGCAGACGATTGTAATGCGAGCCGAGTCACAGCCACTGTTGCTGTAGTGTGCAGCAGAAGGGGTCCCTACTGTACCCTCTAGAGCAAACAAAAGACTTATTTTCGAAAGATATCGTCTTCCTCCAACAGTGAGGCCCTGACGAACAAGGACATGTATTACGAGGTATGCAGCTGGTTGAAGTCAGCCGCCAAATCTGATTTCGATAAAACAAACTTCCTAGAAACAAAAGATTACGCTTCCTGTCACCTGCAGCAGTATCAAAGGAGAAGTGTTCCCTCTATCTGTTTGTCCCAGAATTTTTATTGAAAGATAGCTCTCCCCTCACAGCAGCGTTCTGTTTTCTCAGCCACCTGCAGCATGCCTGCTCCAGCCTGCTTTAACAAAAAGAAGGTGTGTTCTAACTTGCTGTTGTGGCATTCTGAATTCGTATAGAGGGTGGGACCTGGAGGTATATAAAGCCCTACTCCTCCAAAACCATCATTAGTCTGTCTTTAGCAGTGTCTAGTTGAGTTCGTGTGCTTATCACAAGATGAAACGTTCAGCCATCAGCAGCACCAGCAGTGGTGACAGATAATGGCCAACCTTGGAGCAATTGCCGTGTAAGTGTTTAAAAAAAATTGTGAGTTAAAATTGTGATAGTTATAAAATTTTGTAGTAAAGTGTTCCGCTTTTCGATATCATGCTACATTTTCATATCAAGTGGTTATAAAAGATCTCTTTCTTGCTGTTGCAGCATTAATTCCCGGAATGCTGGCTAACCTAGAGTGTCAGCTGGAAGCTGAGAAGCAGCCATGTAAGTACATCTCCAAATACCATGTGTAATGTTTACATGTTCATAAAACATCTCTTAAAATATTCAAATCGTAACAAGTGTTTATGAAATTACGTTCTAGCATTAGAGTGGCAGCAGTCTGCTCAAAGTCGACAGTAGCAGCAGGCTGAAGAGGCTGTGGTGCCGTCATGTAAGTACATTTCAAATTCTGTGTGTGTGAGATAGTTCAGATGTTTAGAAAATAGCTCTTGATGTATTCAGATCGTAACAAGTGTCTCTAAAAGATTTTGTCTCACTGTTGCAACATTAGAAGGGTAGCTGAGCGAACTTGAGCAGCTGCTGGCGGCCACAAGACAGCGGTAACAAGAACGTAAGTACAATTGTAATATATTGTTGTTAGACAGTTTTTTGTTTTCATCGTATACAGTTGTGTGAGACTTATTCGTATATTCTTCGTCGTCGTAGATGTTGCTATGGAGCAAGAGGAGAATCTAATAGGGGTATGTGTCAAGGGTGATATCCAGGACTTCTATCTGGTATGAATCTTTTTTTTTTTCATAGTTATGTATAATCCATTTCTCGTTGTAGGCAATTTCAGAACCGATTTCTTTTTTTTTTTTTTTTTGTTTCTTATAATCAATATCTTGTAGACGACAACAGTGTGGTGGCTTCATGGCTCCACAGCAGTTCTTGCGAGGGTCAAACGCCTGAGTAGTCCAAGGAAATAACCTCTTACAAAGAGGCAAGAAGGCGTTGTTACTTGGCCCTTTTAGAAGATGAGGACTTACCTGATGGGTGGGAGAGATTCCTGCTAACGTTGATGAAATGCTAATTCTATGGACCCAGAGTGTAAAAGGTAAGTATTTTTTGTTCGTACTCACGCTGATTAAACGCTACAATCATCGATCTGTATCTGGAACGTTGTTCTTAATTGTTGTTATTCTTTCACAGAGTTGACGGGTCGGCCTGCAGTGGCGTGAGTGCCAAAATCTGTGGTGGGCGTGAAGCACATTCCACAGTGGCACACACCACTGTGTAAGACTTCACTGGTGGATGCACGGAAAACTGTGGCTACAGCCACCCAACCTACCCCAGCACAACCCCTCTGGCATCTGTCGGTCAGCCAGCAGAGGCAACGAACTCTCACCCCTCAGGCTAGCAGTTCAGGCCTGGAGCATCAAGAGTCACACTGCTCGCACTGGCCTTCTCCACCTCTTCCTCGGGCAGAACGCCCTCACCGAAGCAAGGTATGTCTGCCTAGGCGCATATCTGACACCATCTTCAGCTATTTGTAGCAGCAGTATTCGTGATAGTGAAGAACCCATGACTAGCGACAGTTCGCTTTCCCGTCCTACTAGTGATTAACATCAGGTCATGCCGCAATTAAGCTACACAGTGGCTGAGGATGCTTTCGAGGAGTGTATCTCGTTTTCTCAAATAGAGAACCTGTCAGGAGGGTACCGGAATCCAGTCAGGTTCCTGAAAGCATGCCTTCCCGCTGTATAGACAGAGCTCCTCAAAATCGTAAGCGATTCACTCATCCCCCCAAACAGGTGATTTTGAGGAGACAAGTGTTTTCTATATTTGGGGGGATAATGGTGTGATATCGTAGAGCACCTCAATCGCTGAGTGGTTCAGTGAATCCCCCTCGAGTGCTGTACTGGGTCAGTTTTCCGAGATGGAAGTTAGAGGCTCAGGAAAAGCACTCACCTGTCTACTACACTTGTACCTCCACACATATGTCTTCGATCCTGTAAATGGAGGGTCTAGCTATATCAAACTTCCTGACGATATAGCTGCTAAGCAGGCATGTATTAATGTCAAAAATGAAATCAACACCTTTTTTTGTATAGGGTATCCTGGTTTCTTAAAAAAAATTATGAAAAAGATCCTCACCGCCAATCTCGATATTGCAGGGGTACTGATGTTCGTGGGCTTTACAACTTTGATGGTATCGAGTACACCATGAAGCTTCAGAACATACCCACATTTGAGAGGCCTGAAGAAGAACAAACCAGATGATGATGATGATGATTTGATGATGATGATGATTATTATAGTAAAGTAACACACCTAGTTGTCGGACTTCTCCATCTTTCATAATTTACAAGTCAGCGTAATTTGCATGTGGACATGCTGTTATTCTTCAATGGAGACAACCTTCATTATGTGTGGATCAAAGATTTGTCCCAACTTCTTTCATCGCACGTGAGTAAATATGGGCATAAACAGCATTTCTGCTTCAAACGCCTCAATACCTTCTCCACTAGTGAGTTATTAGCACAGCATATTGTCGCCTGCTCTGCCTAGGGCGCAATACATGTTGAAATGCCCCCCGAAGAGAATAAGTTCTTTAAGTTTAAGAAGGCCCACCACAAGGAGCGAAGTCCTTTTATACTATGTTAGAATGTGGCGCAAGTGAGAACACCGACCACATCATTTGCGGACACCTACTACAGTAACATGCGACCACCTATTTACTTTAGTGGTTGATGCTTGGTGGCCAACAATTGCCTGCCACGGCGTATACGCTGCTTGCAACAATTTGTCTGTTCATTTATAAATAAGCATACCGGAGAAAATGTTAATCATTCTCTCATAAGCGCACACTAGTCAATTGGGAGCGCTGTAGACATAAAAGTGGTACCAGGTGGTCATGTGACACTCTGCCGCCGACGTAGGGTGTCATGATATTGAAGTGGTGTTTACGTACTAGCTAGGTGTATGGAATCCTTACAGTAAGAAGGGTCAACGGGGAGACGTTACAGAATGACGGAATGGAGCTATCGTGATTGAACTGTGCGTGAATGACCGCACTGTGAATGAAGTGGCTTAATTAGTTGGTGTATCTACACGGAATGGCCAATGTGTCTACAAGGAATGGTGTTTCACTTTCTGCCATGTAGCGCTGCATAAGAGCAATCGTTCTGAAAAGACAATTAGTAGAAATTCGTGCATCTGTGTGAATGTCGTTCCATAGAGCATACAACAGCTTCCACCATCATACCTTAGCGCAAGATCTTGCCGAGAAACGAGAAAATTCTGGTCCTGCGTAGTAATCCTAAGTGGGTCGAAGACTTCTAACCAGTAAATCTTGGACCAGTATGATGTGGCAGTAGAAGACAGCAAAAGGAAAACTGCAGTTTTAAATTCTGCGTTTAAAAAATCATTCACACGCGAGGTCGCACAGGCATACCATCTCTTGACCGACGAACAAATTCTTCTATGGAGGACATAGAAATACAATTCATTGCACTGAAAAGCAGCTGAAAGAGTGAAAATCAAATAAGGTCCCAGGTCCGGTATTTTAACAGAGAGCATTCTTCAGCATTAGTATTTATCGGGAAACTCTCGCACAGTGCAGAGTCCCAAGCGACTGGAAAAAAATGCATGTTACTCCTGTTTATGTCCACCTCTGTAACTGCGTAGTCAGCGTAGAAGGCTACCTTGCGGAGCACCCAGATTTGATTCCCGGTACTGACAAGGATTTTTCCTCGGTGGGAGGACTAGTACGGAGTTTACTCAGCCTCGTGATGCCATTAGAGGAACTGTATGACAAAATAGTAGCTGTTCCATAGCCTGGAAAGATTGCAAAACGGCCGTGAGAGCGGTGTGCTGCTCACACGTCCGCATCCACAAGACGTCTCAAGGCAGAGGATGACACGGCGACCGGTCGACATCTCTTGGGCCTCCACAGCCTCGCGAGAAGCTCGTTACTCATGTATTTAAGAAAGGCAAAAGAAAGGATCGTCAAAATTACAGATCAATATCCTTAACTTTGATTTTCTGTGGAATTCTTGAGCGTATTATAAGTCTGAATATCGTAAGTTTCCTTAAGACAGAAAAGTTTCCGTCCACAAATCAGCACAGATTTCAAAAGTGTCGCTCATGCGAAACTCAGCTTTCTCTTTTCTCGCACTTTATCTTGCGACCCGTGGTTGAAGAACGATAAGCAGAGTCAAGCATGACACAGCACCACACTTAACACTATTAACCAAGTTCCGAGCATATGAAATAGGTTCCCGTCTACGTAAGTGGCTCTAAGACTTTGTAAGTAACAGGACACAATCCATGCCCCAGGACGGTGAGTGATCTTCAGATGCATGGATATCGTCATGAGTGCGCCAGGTAAGTGTGATAGGACGACCGTTCTTGTTCTCTGCACACATAACCAACTTGAAAGATAGGGTGAGAATCAGTCTGTAAATGTTTGCTGATGACACAATAATCTGTGGACAGTGTCATGGCTGAGTGACTGTAGGAGGATACAGGATGACTTAGAATCCCTTCACACACCAGACAGGCCGTGTCCCAGCAGGAGGACATGCGTAAACGCCTTTCATCAAAACAGTGCTATTTTCCTTGTATAGCCTGGGCTCTTTACTACAGAGTTACAAGTGTGGGGACGACAATCTCGCCGCCAGGCAGCGTGGCTGTCGCAGCAGAGAGTGCTGTCGGCGGGACACTATTTTGCTATTCCACGTCACGTGCCCTACCAGCGCCACATGGATATCCATCCGTGCCCTACTATTTAGGTCACCAGCGGACCGTGCGAAGTCAGTTACGCCCTATATCTCAAGACAGTAGTACAGTAGCAGCAGTTCCGTCCGCCCAAATCAGCAGTTCAGTGTCAGCGGTACATGTTGTCGGTTCCAGCAGTTTGTCTCAGAGTTCTGCAACGGCAGACCCGGCCCAGTTCATAGTGATCTTCATCAGCAGTGAGTCAGCCGTCATACGCCGGCAGCACCGGTCCAGTAACGTCCCAGGTCTTTGCACCGCCGCCTACCACGACTCTGCATTTCGTCGTGTAGGCCCAAGACAAACAACGTCACAGGAGAGATATTCATGTTGTATGTAGTTGTGTGAATACTCATCCAATGACATTATAATTGAGTTCCGTTTTGTTAATAAAGTTATTCTTTTAAAAATGTCTCCAGTCACTCCTCAGTACGACAGTACGAGGATACTTCAAATATCATCCTCTCATGTTCGAATACAGTATTAGTTGTACCCTGCTTGATACAATCACGTTGATTAAATATCTAACCATAACGTTGCAAAGAGATATGAAATAGAGCTAGCACGTGAGATCGGTAGTGCGGAAAGTGAATGTCGTCTTCCATTTATTGGGAGAACGTTACTGAATTGCAACTCATCTATAAGGGAGACCATGTATAGAACATCAGTGCTACCAATTTTTGAGTACTGGTCGCGTGTTTGGAATCCCCAGCAGGTTGGATTAAAGGAAGTCATCTAAGCAGTTTTTAGACGTGCTGCTAGATTTGTTACCGGTAGTTTCAGTCAATAAGCGAGTTTTATGGAGACACATCATGAATTCAAATGGAACTTCCTGGAGTTTAGAAGACATCCTTTTCGTGGAACACCATTTAGAAAATTTAGAAACCACCATGCGACTGACTACCCAACGATTCTGCAACCGCCCATGTACAGGTAAGACAAATTGGAGCTCATAAGGAGCCGTACAGACAGTTGTTCTTCCCTCGCGTCATTTGCGAGTGGAAAAGAAAAGGGAATGACTAGTAGTGGTATAAAGTACTATCCGCCAAGCACCGTATGGTGACTTGTGGAGCATGTATGTAGATGCAGATGCAGATACTAACCAACAGGGCCGCAAATGAGTGACACGCCTTGTCAAAGGCAATTGCTTTTAAACCCAACAAAACCTGATGTCGTAAGTGAATACAGTTACATCTCATCTACCTTCCGGACAAACATTGCGAAGGGAGCTCCATGCAGTGCAAATTTCGGTTTGAAATATGATGAGGTCAGTCTCATTCCTGATACCGTTGGAACCTACGTTTGTTTTTCCAAGAGAATCACACTAAGAATATCGTGATTCACAACGTTTCATGTACGCATCTCTTCAGAAACTTTCTCAGACAATGTGTCAGGAGGACGTGCATATCACCAGAACCACGGTAGCAGTTTGAGCTTGTGACGAAGAAGGGGAACTATCCATATGAATACCTATATTCGATGGAGAGACTCCACGAAACCACATTACCCAACATAATCGCATTCTTCAGTTAACTAACATGCACTAGCATAACGTAGGTGGAATAAAGGTTTGGCAGGAGATTTACATCCATGATTTACGACAATATGTAAAATTATACATGAGTACCGATGTCCACATGCTCGCGGACATTTTCGAGAAAGTCTGGGCAAATACCGTTTAGATTCCCCCTTCTGTTTCACCGCGCTATGACTTTCGTGCGACGCAGTGTTAAGAACATGTGCCAACATCAGACTGGTGACCGATTTTGAATGTAACTCTTCTTAGAACATGGGAATCGTGTGGACTTTTCCAGTACCTTAACAGGTACACCAAGCTAAATAAACCGCGCATGAATCGGGAGGAGTACAGGCCATCTAATTATTCAAGTTACATCCTGTACTTGGACGTAAATAACATCTACGTCTATGAGACGCAACGAAAACTACCACTTGGAGGGTTCCGTTGAATGTCCAAAGGGCAAATCGCTAGACTGGAAGAAAATATCCATGATGTGGTTTAGGGTGCTGGTGAGGGATATGTTCTGGAGGCAGAACTGGCATATTCCATCCATTTGTATGACGAACACAATGACTAACTGCGGTGTCATGAGCGCCTAGTCCCGCGAAACGGATCCTTCCCGAAGTTGTTGACAATTCTAAGGAACAAAAACGTTATTTCTGCATTACAAAAACCTCCATCAACGTATCAAGTTCGGGATGGAATTTCTTAGTACCACTTGCAGCACCATCTTCAAGCAGCTTTGCTGGTCTGGTTGAAGGAGTACATGTGTTAACACCGAACAGAGGGCTCTTACGACATGTGAATTTGAAAAAGATTTTTACAGGTTACTGAATAATTAACTTTGCGGTAAAACCATGGAAAATGTTAAAGAATATCACGAAATTAATTTGGCTTATGGGTGAGATGGGCGTAATGGCTCAAGAGATCACATCGCCAGGCTAAATTTCAAGTATGCTACCATCTTCAATGAAGGACTAGTTTCTGTGGACATGATTAAGGTTTCAGTGCAGTTCATGAATACTGTCTTTATGGGTATGGGTCTTCTGGAACTCTTCAAATTACACATGCACCACTTTCACTATGAGTTTGCGAAGCCAAACTTCACTAATCCCATGTTACTTTATATGGATGCAAATAGTCTCATCTGCTGAGTGAAAGGCTGTGATCTGTATGCAGTAATTAGGTGCAATCACAAAACATTTGACACGTGTCGATATGCGGTCGCTAATCCTTTTGGTACAACGCCACAAAACACGAAGGTTATCTACATGATTAAAGACGAGGCGACTGTGTCACAGACTGTGTTGTTTGTGGAGCTCCGGTGTGTGCTTTTAAATATTGCGTGCTCACTATGTGTATAGAAATACAAGGTGGGGCAAATAAATGTTGCCCAGACTGGTGGACATCATTTTTAGCAGCATTAATGGAGGTGGACAAGACCTACAGTTACTTCCAACAAGATAGAGTAACTGCCCATACTAATTATACGCCACACAAATGTAAGGCTGATACTAGCGACTGCAGCAACATCTCGTAAACTGACATGGAGATGGTCGTGTATTGCTGCCTGTTTTCCCGAAGTCTTTGTTCAGCACATAAGAACTTTATGGCTGCCGGAGCCCTTCTCCTAGAATGTCTCACGGCACACGCCGTGGCTGTTTCAGTGGCATCGAGTCGGCATTTGTCGAGCATCAGCAACATTTCAACGTACTCATTGTACGTGTGTTCCATCGTCCTCCGTTTTGTATCTCGTCTGGAAGGCGAACTGAAGGGTAAGCCGAATGTAGGAAGCGAGTAGGAGCAGAAAAAGGTGAAATACTTCGATACTGCGCTAAATTTAAATCACCTTTACTATAGGAAGAATATGAATACATAACTTTGCCCTGAGGAGCACATAGGTGCGAAGCCGGATGTCTCAAAGCTCACAGGAGTTACACAGGAAAAATCTGTAGTGGCTCGCCCACTATGAAATAGAAACAATGTTGCTTGGTCGTCTACTCGGTTTCAAATTGGTAGACTCTGGAGCGGCGCTCGTAGAGCTGCCCAGCGCCGGCTAGAGGGCGCTGTCGTTCGTGTCGGTGTCGTAGTGCCAACCTAAGAACTTGTACCTATGCCGTGGCATCGTAGCTATCGATACCACACTCCGACTTCAGTAACCGCTGCACACTGAACCCCTTTCATTCGTGTGATTCGACCTCTCGTGGATGCCACGTACGGCAACTGTCGGCAGTCTAACAGCGTATCGAGGAAGCTTGTCGCTCCGTGACACCGGCGACGCTCCATCTCGTCCGCGGCACCTTTAGAAGGCACTTTGCTTTATGTTCAGCGTGTGGTATCTGCCCCTGAAATTTTGAAGGGTTGTAGCTCCCAAACTAAACGTGAAAGGACTGTGATTTAAACTGATTTGTACACAGCTGGTTTAAATGATTCCAAAGCGTGATAGAAACAACTATTGTACCATTTAAAAATTGTATCTCATAGCTGTAACGCCTTGGAAATTATATATATATATATATATATATATATATATATATATATATATATATATATATATATATAGGGTGTTACAAAAAGGTACTGCCAAACTTTCAGGAAACATTCCTCACACACAAATAAAGAAAAGATGTTATGTGGACATGTGTCCGGAAACGCTTAATTTCCATGTTAGAGCTCATTTTAGTTACGTCAGTTTGTACTGTACTTCCTCGATTCAACGCCAGTTTGCCCAATCGAAGGAAGGTAATGTTGACTTCGGTGCTTGTGTTGACATGCGACTCATTGCTCTACAGTACTAGCATCAAGCACATCAGTACGTAGCATCAACAGGTTAGTGTCCATCACGAACGTGGTTTTACAGTCAGTGCAGTGTTTACAAATGCGGAGTTGGCAGATGCCCATTTGATGTATGGATTAGCACGGGGCAATAGCCGTGGCGCGGTACGCTTGTATCGAGACAGATTTCCGGAACGAAGGTGTTCCGACAGGAAGACGTTCGAAGCAATTGATCGGCGTCTTAGGGAGCACGGAACATTCCAGCCTATGACTCGCGACTGGGGAAGACCTAGAACGACGAGGACACCTGCAATGGACGAGGCAATTCTTCGTGCAGTTGACGATAACCCTAATGTGAGCGTCAGAGAAGTTGCTGCTGTACAAGGTAACGTTGACCATGTCACTGTATGGAGAGTGCTACGGGAGAACCAGTTGTTTCCGTACCATGTACAGCGTGTGCAGGCACTATCAGCAGCTGATTGGCCTCTACGGGTACACTTCTGCGAATGGTTCATCCAACAATGTGTCAATCCTCGTTTCAGTGCAAATGTTCTTTTTACGGACGAGGCTTCATTCCAACGTGATCAAATTGTAAATTTTCACAATCAACATGTGTAGGCTGACGAGAATCCGCACGCAATTGTGCAATCACGTATCAACACATATTTTCTGTGAACGTTTGGGCAGGCATTGTTGGTGATGTCTTGATTGGGCCCCATGTTCTTCCACCTACGCTCAAAGGAGCACGTTATCATGATTTCATACGGGGTACTTTACCTGCGCTGCTAGAACATGTGCCTTTACACGTACGACACAACATGTGGTTCATGCACGATGGAGCTCCTGCACATTTCAGTCGAAGTGTTCGTACGCTTCTCAACAACAGATTCGGTGACCGATGGATTGGTAGAGACGGACCAATTCCATGGCCTCCACGCTCTCCTGACCTCAACCCTCTTGACTTTCATTTATGGGGGCATTTGAAAGCTCTTGTCTACGCAACCCCGGTACCAAATGTAGAGACTCTTCGTGCTCGTATTGTGGACGGCTATGATACAATACGCCATTCTCCAGGGCTGCATCAGCGAATCAGGGATTCCATGCGACTGAGGGTGGATGCATGTATCCTCGCTAACGGAGGACATTTTGAACGTTTCCTGAAACAAAGTTTTTGAAGTCACGCTGGTACGTTCTGTTGCTGTGTGTTTCCATTCCATGATTAATGTGATTTGAAGAGAAGTAATAAAATGAGCTCTAACATGGAAAGTAAGCGTTTCCGGACACATGTCCACATAACATATTTTTTTCTTTGAGTGTGAGGAATGTTTCCTGAATATGTAATAAAAAATGGGGGTTCCTATTTAAAAAACGCAGTTGATATCCGTTTGACCTATGGCAGCGCCATCTAGCGGGCCAGCCATAGCGCCGTCTGGTTTCCCCTTGAAGCTAGACGAGTTTCGTTCTTTGTAGTTTTTTCGTTTGATGCTTATTTCGTGAGATATTTGGCCCAGTCACTATCCATGGACCACCCTGTATACTGTTGATGCCTTCCTAGGACACCAGAATAGTGTAGAAGGAGGTAGTTTTATCATTTTAAAGTTTGTGACTTTAGTGATTGGGGTAGAAAATTTGCAGCTTGTTGTATGTTTGATGCTGGACAAATATATCCTGCATTAGAATACTGAGAGCATTGGATTCCACGTGACAAATACTTTGGAAATCATATGGCTTCAACAATATAGCATTCTTAGATTCAGAACTATGTAACCATAGAAGTGTTTGATAATGCTCTATGACCATTTCTCTCATGCCAGTACCTTCGTGGCACTGTCTCCAGACAATGGAATAATGCTTCAAAACTGATAGCACAGTTGATTTACATCAAGTGTTTCAAACTCCATCCGTCAGCAGCTCCATCATTTACAAACCACACATTTCTTCTTAAACGTGTTATACAACGGCAACACTCTCATGTCTACTATGAACAAATAAGAGGTGCTGCCCAGCTTGACACACATGCATCTGGAGAGATCTTGTGCATTTGCAAGGGTGCCATGGGTAAGACTGGTGTTGCAGGGAGGATTGGTCAATGACAATATGGGAGGGATCTGTGGTGTCACCGCCAGACACCACACTTGCTAGGTGGTAGCCTTTAAATCGGCCGCGGTCCGTTAGTATATGTCGGACCCGCGTGTCGCCACTATCAGTGATTGCAGACCGAGCGCCGCCACACGGCAGGTCTAGAGAGACTTCCTAGCATTCGCCCCAGTGGTACAACCGACTTGGCTAGCGATGGTTCACTGACAAAATACGCTCTCATTTGCCGAGACGATAGTTAGCATAGCCTTCAGCTACGTCATTTGCTATGACCTAGCAAGGCACCATTACCAGTTACTATAGAGATTATGAATAATGTTCCCTCAAGAGCGATGTTTACCATTTATGGATTAAAGTTAAGTATTCCAGCAGCTACGTACGTTTATTGCTAAAGTCTAATTTCCTTGTCCTGTTCCAGACCTCACGCCAGCCTGCGTGAGCTAAAACGTGTGCCTTTCGGCTTCCTCCAGTATACCGGGTTGGCTCTCTTGCCAGCCCACAACAGGATCTGTCAATTTCTGGCTTTATCCTACGAATCAGAGAATACTCTGTGATGCCCATCCAAACAGAGAAAGGTGACCAGTCATAATCATAAATTCTGCACTATGATTGATGCACTGAAAATATCTAGATAACCTAACTGCCTCGGCATAGGATCCTGTCTGGTATACTATCGTGTGTATGGCTGAATGGACATACTGCACAGTCATCCATACGCATTCGCAGTCTACTTTGTGGTACTTGCAAAGTAGTGGAGGGTGATTTAGCGATGATACAGAAATTGGGAAGCATTCTGCTGTGTCATTGGCTGACGTTGAAATTACGGAAAAATTGGTATACTTTCATGTATATGACTGAATGAATGTACTGCACAGTCATCTGTCTGCATTCGCAATCTAGTATATGGCACTTGCAAAGTAGTGGCAGGGTGATTTAGCGACACTGCAGAAATTGGGAAATATTCTGCTGTGTCATTGGCTGGTGTTCAAATTACAGACCAACTGATATACTTTGATGTATATGACTGAATAAAAATACTGGGCAGTCACCTATCTGCATTTACAATATAGTATATGGCACCTGCAAAGTAGTGGCGGGGTGATTTAGCGTTGATACAGGAATTGGGTAGCAACCTGCAGTGTTATTGGCTGGCATTGAAGTTATGGAGAAACAGGTTAAATTGATAAAATTAATCATGCTATCAACTGCAGTACATATTACAGTATATCATCCCATATCAATGGTGTCTTTACCATCCCACACATCCACTGGTATGCTATTGATTAACAGATAATGCTTGACTGACACCAAATAGTTGAGATGATGAGAGCCTTGGTGGAACACTGGATATCTTCTACTTGTTGCAGTGGTGCATGGGTTTAAAGATAGAGGTCATCACCTTCAAATAGTTGTTTAGAAGCATTCTTCATTGCTGCAGACTGGTCCTATTGCCACATGCTGCAATGCCCTCCACATGTTTTTTCTTCTCATCAATAAGATAAAAGAACCTCTTTTTATTTCTACTAACTTCCACATGTTGTGAACAGCACCTTCCAGCGAAGGTCCACACTGGAACAATAATCATACACATGAGTGCAAAATGAGGAAACAATGCTACTTCTAATGGAGCACTGAGGCATCTGCTACATCGTCGCTGCAGAAGATGAGATTAACTGTTTAGGTCATCACCTTTGGACAGCTGTTAAAAACGCTCAACAATGCTGCAAACTCTTCCAGTTTCGTTACGTTGTGTTGTATCCCACATCTGAAAAATATCGCCTCTGTGTTTTATTTCTACCTGTGTGTGTGTTGTGGGAGCTTTATAGTTTACATCATGCAATGTTCAGCTTTCTGTGAGAGCCAGTGGATCGAAATGGGTTAATGTCGGTTTAGCACCTGACACAGACCATGAAGTCATGGTAGAAAAGCAAAGTGTACAGCAGTGTAACAAAGCTGTAGTCGTACACTGCATGGATGTGTTACAGCTGAAAAAACTATGTATTAAACTGCTTATGAAGGAACAATACAGTAATCCTCTAGTGTGATTGATAGTCTGTTGGATGTGGTCTTCCACCAGTACAGTCAATAAAACTTTACACAGGTCTATGTAAGTGACTTCGACCACCGGTCATTTGCTTGAATGGAGTGATACATGTATACGTAATGAGCCCGATGTCAACATGCAGACTGCCTTTGTTTTTCGATACAGCAAAAGACAGAGATGCAGTAAAATCTTATAGGAGGTTCTGTTACAAGGGGTGGTATAACAGGTTAAAGTTTGGATGCAGATAGTTCTCTCAAAACTACACCAAGTTTGCTCATAAGACTAACAGAAATCGGATGTATCTGTTCTTGTGGGATCACGAGTGTTTTTATTATTATTGTCATGACTGCATGTTTAAAAATAAGTGGTGCCGCAAGTCCTATGTTAATTCATACATTATAACTTCTAATAATAAAGTAGACTCGTCCTATGACGAAAAATTCCGGCGAAAATTCGAAATTCCTGCCAAAATTGGAAATTTTCGCCAAAATTCGAAATTTCCGATAGTGGGGTAGATTGGTGAATGGGAGAGGAGTCGTGGGGAGAGGGGAAAGTGCAGTGACCCACGTGTAGGCTGAGGAAAACACATGACATCATCTGGAAGTGGATGGAGTCGGGTGTGAGTGTGGTTGGGGGTTACTAATTGATAAATTTAATTACTTTGCATACCAGTTTGATATCAAAATTGTGCTCGTACCGCCATCTCCCAACTACTGGCCATCTCTGATGTACTGATGTAGAGTAATGTAGAACTGTCTTCATTCTACCAATCTGCCAATGAGACCCCAGGCCAAAGATGTGTCTGGAGATGCCCCAGACAGTGGCAGGATACCAACCTGACTGTCGTCCACTGTACAGAGCTGTGTGGAGGCTTTTGTAGACGAGGAAATAGATCCTGAGGGAAGTACCTGGAGAAATCTAGAATTTCTTTATATTCTCCATAGCAATGCATCAACCTGCAGATCAGTGCGAATTGGGTACTGCAAGCTTTTTCATTTTTCCATTCATTTGAGCAACGAATAGTGATTTTTTCCCAACATGATTGGCACTCTGATAACAGGTGTGTAATCTAATAAATTCCATTACATACATTTATATTTACATACACATTCTTTAACACTGCTGACAATATCACATTCAGTTGTATGCCTGTGATATCTACACTTTCACAGAGTACTAGAGAATATGCCACAATCTCTTTACAATAATTTTACATGCTGGCTCTGTACGTCGTCTGACACAACCTATTGAAGATGCATGATTGTAATGTATGATAATGACACCCCACTGGTTTTTCTACGTGCAGTGGACGTAAAGGTTTAGTTGAAACTACCTAGGATTCTTTTATTAAATGAATATTCGTGAAACAATGCAAGGACTTTGCTAAAAATAGTGGAATTTTTTACGTCATCAAAATGGCACACACACTTGATCATCCTTGCTATGCTTCTTTCTCTTCAGAGAGCTTTCTTTTAAATTTGAACATATTAAGCACTGCTGTCTCTCCTCTTCGATTGCGTAGGTGAACTGTAAATTTTCTAGTAAATTTAACGAATAATTTCACAATAGTGAAGCATCTTACAGGCAAGTATCTAGCATCATTTTAAACCACACAGATAGTAGATTACGGTATATGTTTGCTTATATATACAGGGTGAATCATCTAAAACTTGCACCGCCACTATTGCTGAAATGGAAAGTGTTACTGATGCGCGGTTTTCACAGAATGGATTGGCAATCATGGGGTCGTATTGCTAGCCAATCCACACATTGTAATAATACTTGGAAAATATATTTTTTGTGTAAACATTAACATTTTTAAAAGGGGCAATGCTTTATTGACGTTCACAAATTGAAAGGAAGGTCAATTACAATGTTACCGGTGTTTGTTGCAGGATCCAAGTGTGAGTCATTTAGCAGAAATCGTATTCTGAAAAGTTTCCAAACGAACACTTGTTTGTGCCATTCAACCTGTGTGGTAGCTAGGTATGATATTATGTTTGACTACAATGTTATTGTGTATTCCTTGAGTGTACTGTGGCTTGCTACCCAGTTACTGTGGGACAGTCCAAGCAGTAGGTCATTAGTGGGCAGTGGGATTTACCAATGCAGAAAACGCAGACATGCTCATAGAGTATGGAGAGTGTAAGAAGAATTCAGGTCGTTCTTTTACTATATATGCGGCAACATATCCAAACAGACGTCAACCATCTCGGCAGTTATTTATCAACCTCTTCAACTATTTCGGTGAAAGTGGTAGTGTAACGCATAGACAACATACCAGAAGGAAACAACCGACGACAGAATAGGAGGAGATTAATGTTCTTGCTACTGTTGCAGTTGATCCGCACGTAAGCTCCCGTGAACTCCCACGAGGAAGTGGCATGAATCAGGCAAGTATGCTACGCACTCTCTGCCGACATAGGCTCCAGCCCTATCACATCTCTCTCCGTCAAGAGCTGCATGGAGACGATTATGAGATTGGTGTTAACTTCTGTACATGGACATTAAAGCTAGATGCTCCAGATATATCACGTATCTTGTTTAGTTATGACGTCACCTTTATCAGTTATGGCCAAGAGAAACCGCGGAAACATGTGCTATTGGTCTGTTGAATATCCCCGTCTTGGTTTAGGTGGAACGTCTGCGTCCATGGAGTGTAAACGTGTGGTGTGGAACAGTGAGCCGGCCGGGGTGGCCAAGCGGTTCTAGGCGCTACAGCCTGGAACCGCGCAACCGCTACGGTCGCAGGTTCGAATCCTGCCTCGGGCATGGATATGTTTGATGTCTTTAGGTTAGTTAGATTTAAGTAGTTATAAGTTCTAGGGGACTGTTGACCTCAGAAGTTAAGTCCCATAGTGCTCAGAGCCAATTGAATTGGAACAGTGAACCAGCAGCTCATAGGCCCGTTTTTCATAGGCGAAACACGGAACACGCACAAGTATCGGACCACCTTCCACGGATACTAGAAGACGTTCCTCTGCAGACAAGGAGGAACCTGTGGTTCCAACATGATGGGTGTCAAGCCCATAGTTCACGAAGTTCTACGCCATGTCCTCACGAATTGTTTCTAGACCGTTGGATCGGACGCAGAGGATCTGTACCTCCGCCGGCCCGTTCCCAGATTCGACGCCTGAGGACTTTATTCTGTGGGGAAAGCTGAAAGGCTCTATCTATAAGGACGTACCAACTACAACAGATGATATGCAACGGCGTATTCCTGCAGCCTGCTCGGGCATCTGCGCTGAAATACTAGGACGTGGGCAGCAGTCGTTCCATGCCAGACTGGAAGCGTGTACTGCCGCCGCTGGTGGTCATTTTGAACACAACCTGTGACGGTCAGTTGTCTTGTTGCTGATCAGAATCCACATCACTAGTGTACTCATTTGCGTTTTTCTTAAGTGTGCGCTTCCACAGGTATTGTACAACTGTCGGTGTGGGAACTTTTCAAACTACGATATCTGGTAAACGACTCCCACTAGAATCCTGCAGCAAATGGCACAGACATTCTAATTTAACCTACTTTCATTTGTTAATATCAATAGGCATTGTTCCATTTAAAAAGTGTAGGTTTGAACAAAAAATACACCTCCTAAGTATTATTACAATCTCTTGATCGGCTAACAATACAAGTCTTTGACCATCAATCCATTCTGTGAAAACCACACATCAATAGTTACAAGTTTTAGGTGATTCACTCTGTGTATTCCAGTCAGTAGTGGCGTATTAGTGTTGCCAAGAACATGAAATCACTCCCCTCCCCGAAAAAACGTTTACTTTCTCACAAATAAAAACAGAAAATTAAATTTACAAGTGCATATTTACTTCATATTTTATGACAAAAAATAATTACTTGTAATTCATGCATAATATAATTCCAAACAGTAGTCTTAAGAACGCTGCGGAATAAAAAGCCCAAGACTGCACCCTTTGTACCCCCAAATACTTGTTTTTCCTTGTCCGCTTGACAGTCTCTTTCTTTCCTTTGTCAGAACAAACTTTACAAAAGCACGTGGCGTTCAGTTTGTTTGCAGTGGCTGTTATCTTTACTGGAGAATGGCGATCGTAATTCTTGTCTAGGTTAGCGGTTGGTGTTGGTTCCAGTGATCGAATGTCTCCTCCTGCAGCAACCAAGTCCATGTTAACTTTTTTTTTTACAAGTACCACTGCAGATACGAGTATATTTTGCTTGGTGACATCCTTCCACAAAATAAAACCATTCGATTCACGGTGAACAATGGCAAAATGTGAAAGAAAAGTTTTTTCCACCACTTCATTGTTTTTCTTGAGAATAGGCTGTACCTGTAAAACTGATTGACATTGTCTACAATAGTGTTGCCATGGTACATTATAATGTTTGGCTTCATTGTTGTTGTAAAACCTCCTTTCCAACAACGCACAAAAACGTCTTTGGTGACTGCCCGATGTTTTGCGGAGAGGCAGTATGGATCACGTTTATTTTTCTGTTCGATTTTTTCACAAAAAAAAGATTCATTTGCCTTCAGCTTCGTCGTTTCGAAGGTTTTTGGCTTCATGAAAGTTCTTACAAGTAAGGTCTTCTGATGTTCCTACGACATGTTCAGTAAAGGTACACTTGTAAATCGAGCCGGCCGAATGGCCAAGCGGTTGTAGGCGCTTCAGTCTGGTACCGCGGGATCACTACGGTCGCAGGTTCGAATCCTGCCTCGGGCATGGATGTGTGTGATGTCCTTAGGTTAGTTAGGTTTAAGTACTTCTAAGTCTAGGGGACTGATGACCTCAGATGTTAAGTCCCGTAGTGCTCCGAGCCATTTGTAAATCGATCCTGCTGCACCTGGCAGGCATATACCTGGGCGCATAGTGCTGAAAGTGTTAAAACCTCTTGTAGACGCTTCACATTTTCCGTCTCCGTCTTCTTTGGAAACATGTAGTCCGTTTGTAAATTGAACTTCCTGAAGTATTCAGCGTCTTACGTCACACTAGACACTTTGCGAAACCATCTTTTTGTGTAGAATGAGAGCAGTCCTCGCACTCGGATTGAAGGGCGGAGACAGTGTCGGTGTTACACAATGTCGATTGTCCATAACTGCTATTAGATGGCACCGCTGATAAATCTGACCCACCTCTATTTCACAGTTGGGGCTTCTCTCGCGACCACATGATACGCGCGCATGTCCTTCAGTCCCCAGCACGACGCAACTGTTCTGCTAGCGAGCAGAGCGTGAGCAGGGGCAAACGCTCACGCTCGAAATCAGCGAGCTGTTAGGCGTTGCTGTAGAAGATCTGCCATGGCAATTTTGCGCTCAGCAGTCGATGACAAAACGTACTATGACACCTGAAAAGTCCGCAGCTCGTGGTCGTGCGGTAGCGTTCTCGCTTCCCACGCCCGGATTCCCGGGTTCGATTCCCGGCGGGGTCAGGGATTTTCTCTGCCTCGTGATGACTGGCTGTTGTGTGCTGTCCTTAGGTTAGTTAGGTTTAAGTAGTTCTAAGTTCTAGGGGACTGATGACCATAGATGTTAAGTCCCATAGTGCTCAGAGCCAATTGAACCATTTTGAACACCTGAAAATTCGGGTGAAAAATATGTAAAATCCGAATTATTACATCGTCTGCGCTAGTTGAAACCATTAATAGATAAAAAAATGACTTTGAAACATGTGCTCACAAGATGTCATATGCAAAACCTCCATCAAAAATATACGTAAATATTCAAATAAATGACTTAGGAAAGTAGTAACAGCAAATGCAATTAAATGATATGTACTGTTGTTGTTGTGGTCTTCAGTCCTGAGACTGGTTTGATGCAGCTCTCCATGCTACTCTATCCTCTGCAAGCTTCTTCATCTCCCAGTACCTACTGCAACCTACATCTTTCTGAATCTGCTTAGTGTATTCATCTCTTGGTCTCCCCCTATGATTTTTACCCTCCACGCTGCCCTCCAATACTAAATTGATGATCCCTTGATGCCTCATAACATGTCCTACCAACCGATCCCTTCTTCTGGTCAAGTTGCGCCACAAACTTCTCTTCTCCCCAATCCTATTCAATACCTCCTCATTAGTTACGTGATGATATGTACTAACCTCAAATTAAGTAAGCAAAGGACGTGAGCCACTTAGCTTTCAAAATAAATGTGGACCGTAAGTCGAGAATTTCAGCAATCACACAGATTCAAATTAGTGTGCACCACTTTCAGAAACATAGAATTACCTAAACTGTAAGAGAGAGTGCCGAAACTGAATGCTTGATGCTTCAGACTTGTAACCTTCCCCCAGTTTCGCACCGAACTATATTATTCGCATACGCTGTAGGTGAAGTTATATTTTAATTATTTTAGCATAATATATATCTTTCCTCCTTGCCATGAGACTCATTGTTGTCCACTTCCGTTATTGTGAAAACTACTAAATGATAACATCTCCTTTCTTAAATGCTGGAATTTATTAATTAAATCACTCAATTTATAAACATTTATGAACATCAATCACTGTGTGCCATTCTGCCACTCATCTCCGGCCTCGCTACCGAGCAACCTCTCTTTCTAGCCTCTCGCACCCGACTTTCACCCACAGACTCTCACACTCGACTACCGCTTACCCACTCGCACATTGTTAACTGCACTGCAGTCTTTGCTTAAACCATGTATGCTCTCTGCATAGTGCATAATCGATACTACGTTATGGTACTGTACCCTTACATACTGAATGACCCGAACACGATCCTGTAACTAGCTTCAAGCTGATGAGAAACAAAAAACTCCGAACTTTTGTAACGCCTTGGACCTACATAGCAGCTCGTCTTCGCAATTAATGGCACGTTTACAACGCTAAATTACTGAAAAATAAATCATGTGGTACGAATATCACACAAATGAATTGACTACAGCACCTTGCCTAGAAGCAACCACTTCGAGTGAGTGGAATGTTCTCATCAAATATGCAGATCTCTGCCGCCATCTGTGACCTGTTTCTACCCATCACATACCTCGTGGAATCAAGTCTGTTTCCAACATATTTCGGGAGCATGCCACAGTTAGCTGTCAGCTATCTGATTACCTGGAAGTACTCGGAAACCACCAGAGGTAAGACGCTACCGCCCCAACGCCTCAGAGAGAGACAAATCAGAGGACCAACACTGAATATCAATAGTGGTTACATAGCCTCATTGCAAAATGTTAGCAACGATCATTTCGCGTGTTTTTTGAAAGCAAAACTATTGAAAAATTGGAAGCGTGTTTTAACACACGACTTTTAACTTTAATTGTACAGTTCGTTCCAAATCCACCACGCAGCAGTTCAACACATGGGAAACATAGTTGACGAGTTCAGTGAAACTGGCTTCGAAGTCTGTGTGTGGAGCATACTTCTGGACCTGAACTGGTCGTAGTGACACAGGCGTGCTACCTTTCCTACATTCTGCCTTGCACATTCTGCTCTTTATACAGAGAATACTTCAAGGCCTGAACTGTTCGTAGTGAACGTAAGCTTGCTACCATCCCTACATTCTGTCTTGCACATTCTGCCCTTTGCGAAGATCATGTTTCGAGATATGAACTATTCGTCGTGAAAACAGGCATGATGGCATCCTTACATACTGTCTTGCACATAAGTGCGCTTCGGTAGTCTGGCGTGTAATTCATTGGTCAATCTTCTGATGTTTAAAAAGTGGCCCTATCGCTGCCTTTGTTATTGTGAAACCACCGCTCTAGTCTCAACGTAGAAATCACACAGCCAACCGGTTGCAAATAACTGTTTGGTACATTGACCTATGTTTCTAAACCTTTAAGGATGTCTTCATCGGAATGAAATTTTGAGAAACCCTATAAAATAATAAATAGAAATTTAAGTATGACAAAAAGCATTAACCAAGATGACGGTTTTCATGGTGTACAAAGATTCCTTACGTAAAATTACATTGTTAGAAAGCAATGGTCAGAATTAAGAGCAATACGATCAAGTCAAAAAATAAAATAAACCACGTCCCAGCCTTTGGCACGTGTACGTAGCTAGGAACAACATCGGACTGATCGGCTCAGTGGCTTACATTGCTGTCACGAAAACAATACAAGTTGTGTCGCGTATTTAGCAGGGACAGTGACATGTGCCCATTCGAAACATTATAACAGAAATAACTGTAAAAAGGGACAGTTGTTATTAAAAAAATGCTAAGGAAGAGAGATTAATGTATTTTTGAAAATACACAGTAGTCAAGCAGATTAAGTAGCCTTTACAGAAATTACTATTACGTAAAGGACAGAATAATATGGAAAAATTATACAAACAGCTGTACAACCCAGAAAATATCTGCATGAAGGTAATTTAAGTACTATACATCTGTAAGATTCAAAGAAAATGATGTTTCGGAGCCAGAGGCAGGAAAATATAGTTAAAAGAAATGGTTCAAATGGCTCTGAGCGCTATGGGACTTAACATCTATGGTCATCAGTCCCCTAGAACTTAGAACTACTTAAACCTAACTAACCTAAGGACATCACATAACACCCAGTCATCACGAGGCAGAGAAATAGTAAAAAAAGAAGAGGAATCAAAATTCCACGAATCAAAATTCCAGCTCCTCGAGTACGTCGAGCTTAAGACCTTTCTTTTCTTTATGTAAAATGGGAATTTCTTCAACGGTTTTCTGTTTGCAAAAGTGGAATTGAATACATTAGTGCTTCAGTTTCCCAATAAATGTTCCTTTTACCTGACACTAAAAGATCTTCCAGTTTGTCCTACATAATAAACGGGACAAGCATCACAAGCGATTTCATACACTCCTGAATTGTGTATAGGAGCAACTGTGGAATTGAGATTGTGAACGATATTTTTTGCAGGTTATTGTTAGCGGAAAAGGTGACTTTAAATCCAAAATCCATATTTTTTAATTAGAAGACGACGAATTTCAAACGAAATAGGGCCTAGAAAGGGAACGGAGAAAATATTTTTGTACTCGTTACTGTCAGAAACTTCACTGATGCATAAAGATGTCACTTTAGCATCAGTTTTAATTTTGAAGGTCACTTAACGTGGGATCATAACAGCGTAGTTTAATGTATCCGTAAAGAACACAAACATTTCTGGTGTCATCTGCTGGTTGCACCAAATACCTTTTTTAGTACTGAAACACAATTCCTGTATATCTGTTGCATGTCACAACTGCGTCTGTTCCATAATCTTCAACTGCCTTTATAATACTGTGGAACAAACTACTGGTCATTGCAATATCGATATGATAATTATCTGGCTGCTTCCACAACCCACTAATCACGGTAACCTGAACGTTGGAATGTGGAACGACTATTATGCCCGTAGATGAATTGTAAATTACGATACTGCCAATACGTATCTTCTCAATTGTCGAAACTGCTAGTGCCTCTAAGGTTTTTCAAATGGTTGTCTTCCATAAAAATAAGATCTCTTATAGAACACCAGATCTGCGTTTAAATGCCGCGCGGAGTGGCCGCACGGTTAGAGGCGCCATGTCACGGAGTTCTGGGCCATCCCGCCGGAGGTTCGAGTCCTCCCTCGGGCATTGGTGTGAGTGTTGTTCATAGCATAAGCTAGTTTAAGTTAGTTTGTATAGTGTGTAAGTTTAGGGACCGATGAACTAAGCAGTTTGGTCCCTCAGGAATTCACACACATTTGAACATTTTGAACATTTGCATTTCAATTCCTTCGTCTAGTTTAGACTTCCCTCCAATGTAAGGAATTTATCACTTTCGCGAATAAGTATAAAATTTTGGGGATAGAAGTTAATTCATCCGCAACATCAACTGAATTCAGTTTTATTCTTTTGTCTCTGTTGAACATACATCGTATTTGTCTGGGTGTAAAACTTTTCGTCACAACTTTCAGTTTTACATAATGTGGACTTACCCATCGCATTGTAAAACTGTTTTGTTCGCTTTAAAGCTAGAAAGCGGGAAAGAGCAATTTTTTTTATTCTCAACGCAATGTCACATTATTTTACTGACGCTTCCCTATCTGCGATTTATTTTTTTAATTTCAGCTTCGGCATTCAGTTCCTTAATTTTTAAATCCGTACTCACAATTTCATTTAGATGAAGTACGGGATCTGCAGCTGTGGTCTGGCTGAATCTTATTTTTTTCAGAAATGTATTTTCTAAATTCGTTCAATTTCGTTTTTGTGAAGTTGTTACTTTGCAGAATAGCATACTACTTTTAGATCTTTAAGGAACTAATGATCTTTCATTGTTTCTGGTATTATTTACTTAGAGTTATACAGTTCCTTCCACTCCTGATAAAATACTAGTTACTTGCGTAACTACAGGTTGTCTCAGTCTTTTTTCAGTAACATGGCTGCACACAAAAAATACGGATACAAGAGTCCAGCCAAGTTTTCTACTGTACTGTCGTACTTAAACACTTATCATGTCTTCAAAACACGGAATACAAGAGTGTATCTACGAGGAGTGTAACTGTAAAATCAAAGAGAAAAAACTAATTGACTTGAGCAGTACAATTTATTTATTTCCTACACGTGGTAGCATTCATTATCTGTCGTAGAGCACTGCAGTGTTACGTAAAACAGGATTAACGTCTACGGGAATTAATTTATTACGACGTTATCTTACTGTTAACTGGTTTGAGTGTTAATTATTTTACACACTGGCTCGTCATTTTCTCGTTTTCACTGCTGCTTTCTCTAACTTCTTTCCCATATCAGTTTGGAATGTTCAAACTGCGACCTGCTGTGAGTACTAACTCATACCGTGACGAACTGGACACACCCATGAAGTTTTCATATTATCCATACGCAGTGCAGGTGCTCACCTTTTGGGAAAAAATAATAGAAAATGTTTGAAGTCTTTCGAGCATTAGTAACGTAGTGTGGCAGGGCCTTGCTCATTGCGAACGCGAAAAGAGATATTTTCGTTGAACACACACTGTCGCTACACGTGTTCGGTTAAATACACATTCCAAGCTGTCCTCGCTGTAACATCACGATCCGCTAAAATATGCGGGGTTTTTTTGCTGGCCACGAGCAGGATCCTTTTATGCGCGCAATTGTCACGTAGACAAACAGGAAGAGGACTAAATATATGCTAGACACGTGACACACTCGACTGTTCCAGTTCTCGTGGTGAGAAGATAACTATTTCTAGCACATCGAGCGATATGGCACAGAGGATAGCACACTGGATTCGCATTCCGGAAAACGACGTTCCAAACTCGCGTCCGGCCATCCTGATTAAAGTTTTCCGTGATTTCCCTAAATCACTCGAGGTAAATGCCGAAATGGCTTCTTTGAAGGGGCACGGCCGATTTCCTTCAGCATCCTCGAAATTAACCGAGCTTGTACTCCATCTCTAATGACATCGATGTTGATGGGATGCTACACCCTAATCTTTTTTCCTTCCTTCTTCCAGCACAGCAATGTGCATATAAATTTCTAGAAAAATAAATTTAATGTCTATACCAATACTCACCGAAACACTGTCTACTTATGTGCAAGGTTACTATCAGGTACACGTGTTTAACGTTCACTGAAGCGCCAAAGAAACTGGTATTGGCATGCATATTCATATACAGAGATATGTAAGCAGGCAGAATACGGCGCTGCGGCCGGCAACGCCTATGTGAGACAAGTGTCTGGCGCAGTTCTTAGATTGGTAACTGCTGCTACAATTGCAGGTTATCAAAATTTAAGTGAGTTTGAACGTGGTGTTGTAGTCGGCGCACGAGCAATGGGTCACAGTATCTCCGAGATAGCGATGAAGTCGGGATTTTCCCGTATGACCATTTCACGAGTGTACCGCGAATATCAGGAATCAGATAAAACATCAAATATCCAACATCGCTGCGGCCGGAAAAATATCCTGCAAGAACAGGACCCACGACGACTGATGAGAATCATTCAACGTGATAGAAGTACAACCCTTCCTCAAATTGCTGCAGATTTCAGTGCTGAGCTATCAATAAGTGTCAGCGTGCGAACCATTCAGCGAAACATCATCGATATGGGCTTTCGAAGCCAAAGGCCAGCACGTGTAACCTTGATCACTGCACGTCATAAAACTTTACGACTCGCCTGGGCCCATAAACACCGACATTGGGTTGTTGATGACTGGAAATATGTTGAATGGTCGAACGAGTCTCGTTTCAAATAGTATCGAGCGAATGGACGTGTACGGGTACGGAGAGAACCTCATGACTCCATGGGCCCCGCATGTCAGCAGGGGACTGTTCAAGCTGTAAAGGCTCTGTAATGGTGTGAAGCGTGTGCAGTTGGAGTGATATGGGACCCCTGATATGTCTGGATACGAATCTGACAGGTGACACGTTCGTAATCATCCTGTCCGATCACCTGCATCCATTCGTGTACACTGTGCATTCCGACTGACTTGGGCAGTTCCAGCTGGACAATGCGACACCCCACACGTCCAGAAATGCTACATAGTGGCTCCTGGAACACTCTTCTGAATCTAAACACTTCCGCTGTCCACTAGACTCCGCAGACAAGAACATTATTGAGAAGGAATCTCCACCCCATCGTACTCTTACGGTTTTCATACATTAGTCGAGTCTATGTCACGTCGTGTTGCGGCACTTCTGCGTGCTCACTGGGCCCCTACACAATATTAGGCAGGTGTACGAGTTTCTTTGGCTCTTCAGTGTATGATACAAGTGCTGTGTTCAGGTTGCATAGGAACGAAACCCCGCAGGTTTGGTGCTAATACTGAATACCACCTTGACCGTCAGGCACGCTGCTGAAACGGTGGCAGGTGACGTATATGTTTAAGTCGTGGGTATGTTTTCACCACTGATGTCGGGAAACTGTATCTAAATTCGATCAGTCGGCGCACTGCCGTTGCTTTCTAAAGATTCAGTTTCAGTTTGTTCAGAGCTCTGTTAGCAGATACAACTGATACATTAGTTTTAATCGTCGAATGGTGGAACTATTTTCTCGGAGTTCTTTCCAAGACCGCTTCTAATTCACCTAGTTTCTCCCCTGCTAAAACCGATACGTCATCTTCCACAGTTAGAGCACAAGGCCGTAGCATCATGCGGCGATGGAAGCCTGCCTGCGGGAGTAAGGTGATGGAGCATAACTGTGCGCAGCCGGGTAAGCGTACGCAGTTGTTTCCTTCAACTGACCATCTAGAGCGGTAGTGTGCTGTGTGAAGAGAAGGTGTAATTGTATAATTGTTTCACTTTTGCGATTATTGTAGCGAAACAGGTAAGAAATCATTTTTCACTATCTTGACTGTAATTTTACAACGACTTTAGATGTACTCTCAAAGTCGTCAGAATAAATGAACTTGATTGATTTAGTAACATGGAGAAGACATTTTTGTTGCCCACCGATGGTGGTACAACCAGTTCCACCTTCGTGATCTCTAACGAAACGCTGTTATGGTCGGTCAAGTGCGCGCGCTTTATTCAAACTGCGTACATTTAACCTTCAGGTATGCATGCTATTTCGTAGACTTATACTGTTGCGTTTCACTGTATGTATGCTTGTTTAGCAGTAACATTTATGTCTAGTGAGAGTACTTATTTGTATTTCTATATTTGCAGACAAAATAAAATGGGAAAAAGTAAACGGAACACCGAAAAATCGTTGCTCACCTAAGGTAAAAATGGTGAAGCGAACAAATTTACGGTGTTAGTGAGATAGCCATTCAGAGAGCTGCTGGGAAGAAAGTGGGGTCGTAAGCACTAATTCTGTTGACTGCGGTCGTTCAATTTGTTTGAATTTACAACTAATAGTCAATATTTTTTTTTAATTTTTGGTATTATTCTTTTATTTAGGGTACCGTAGTTAATTCATGAGAAGACAAAGTAAAGTGTTAAATGAGCAAATGGAAGCACAATTACACTACTGGCCATGAAAACTGCTACTCCACGAAGATGACGTGCTACAGACGCGAAATTTAACTGACAGTAAGAAGATGCTGTGATATGCAAATGATTAGCTTTTCAGAGCATTCACACAAGGTTGGCGCCGGTGGCGACACCTACAACATGCTGACATGAGGAAGTTTACAACCGATTTCTCATACACAAACAGCAGTTGACCGGCGTTGCTGGGTGAAACGTTTTAGTGATGCCTCGTGCAAGGAGAAGAGATGCGTACCATCACGTTTCCGACTTCGATAAAGGTCGGATTGTAGCCTATCGCGATTTCGGTTTATCGTATCGCGACATTGCTGCTCTCGTCGGTCGAGATCCAATGACTGTAAGCACAATATGGAATCGGTGGGTTCAGGAGGGTAATTCGGAACGCCGTGCTAGATCCCAACGGCCTCTTATCACTAGCAGTCGAGATGACAGGCATCTTATCCGCATGCCTGTAACGCATCGTGCAGCCACGTCTCCATCCCTTAGTCAACAGATGGGGACGTTTGCAAGACAACAACCATCTGCACGAACAGTTCGACGACGTTTGTAGCAGCATGGACTATCAGCTCGGAGACCATGGTTGCGGTTACCCTTGACGCTGCATCACAGACAGGAGCGCCTGCTATGGTGTACTCAACGACAAACCTGGATGCACGAATGGCAAAACGTTATTTTTTCGGATGAATCCAGGTTCTGTTTACAGCATCATGATGGTCGCATCCGTGTTTGGCGGCATCGCGGTGAACGTACGTTGGAAGCGTGTATTCGTCATCGCCATACTGACGTATCACCCGGCGTGATGGTATGGGGTGCCATTGGTTACACGTCTCTGTCACTTCTTGTTCGCATTGACGGCACTTTGAACAGTGGACGTTACATTTCAGATGTGTTACGACCCGTGCCTCTACCCTTTATTTGATCCCTGCGAAACCCTACATTTCAGCAGGATAATGCACGACAGCATGTTGCAGGTCCTCTACGGGCCTTTCTGGATACAGAAAATGTTCGACTGCTGCCCTGGCCAGCACATTCTCCAGATCTCTCACCAACTGAAAACGTCTGGTCAATGGTGGCCGAGCAACTGGCTCGTCACAATACACCAGTCACTACTCTTGATGAACTGTGGTATCATGTTGAAGCTGCATGGGCAGCTGTACCTGTTCACGCCACTCAAGCTGTGTTTGACTCAATGCCCAGACGTATCAAGGCCGTTATTACGGCCAGAGGTGGTTGTTCTGGGTACTGATTTCTCATGATCTATGCACCCAAATTGCGTGAAAATGTAATCACATGTCAGTTCTGGTATAATATATTAGTCCAATGAATAATTAGTCCAACGAATACCCGTTTATCATCTGCATTTCTTCTTGGTGTAGCAATTGTAATGGCCAGTAGTGTAGCTAAACATACAACAGGTATCGAAGCTAGTTTTTACGGAATTACCAGCTAGAAACTCATGAAAGTTGTGTTTGATTTTGCTGAGCAGAATGTGTTACAGCAATGATTCAACAATAAACTGAAGTTTTCGGGAGAATACTGGGTTTATAATTTCCTTGACGATTCTGGACTGTCTATAAATAAGCCAGAGCAGCGTAGCTTAGGGACAACTATAAGGTTTAACAACGTGCAGGTAGAAAGGAACTTGCAGAATCTGAAAGAATGTCTAGAGAAGTTCAAGCTTCCTCCTCATAGGGTGCACAAAATGGACTAGACTGACGTGTCTGCCGTTCCTGACAGGACTCCCCAAAGTTGGGGCAACAAAGGGGAAGAAACCTGTAAAGAAAATTTAAACAGCACAGTGGGGTCAAACAGCAACAGCCGTATGCTGTCTTAATCCCACTTGACATTTCATATCACCTGCACTGATTTTTCTTCGTAGGAGGAATGAGGCAGAGCTATGCAACAATGGTCTGCTAGAATCTCTTGGCCTGTTTATGAATCAGATTACGTGAAGTCTGAAACGTTCGTAGTTTGGTTGCAGCGCTTCGTTAAATATGTTCTGCGGATGATCCCGTCTTACTGGTTCTTGATAACCATGTCTCTCATTACCTTCTCAGCTGTAGAATTTTGGAGGCAACATAATATTTTATTGTTAAGTCTGCCACCTCACGCAAGTAATTTGTTATAGCTATCAGATAAAGTCATATTTGGCTCGTTCAAGAAATTTTATGCGGAATAAACTGAGTAATGGTATTGCAGCAATCCAGGGAGAGCTATTTCTCGCATGGAAGAGTCTACTCTGCGTAGCGTTTGGAAGAGTGGCAACTACTGGGAAAACTGTAGTTTTTTTTCCCGTGGCATAGGTACTTATCCGTACAATCCGGATGTTTTCATGGACGATGATTTCTTCCCAGCCGAAACAACAGAAGCAAATTTGCCAGCGGTGAAAGTTCACATGAATCAGTAACTTTCACTCACCGCAACAATGATTATGGTGGCGAAAGTGACCAACAGGAGAAAGAGGCAGGAGAAATTAACATGAAAGACGATACAGGTCAGTCATCAGCTACCAGTGATCAACGAAATAAGCCCGCCAGTCCCTTCATTTCACCTCGAATACCTATCACTAACACTCATCTCCTTCCGAAATGTCAAAACCTTAACAAAAGAAAACGAAGTAACCAGAAGTATGAGATTCTAACTGTAATGGGAAATTACAAAAAAATGTTCAAATGTTTCTGAGCACTATGGGACTTAACATCTGAGGTCATCAGTCCCCTAGAACTTAGAACTAGTAAACCTAACTAGCCTAAGGACATCACACACATCCATGCCCGAGACAGGATTCGAACCTGCGACCGTAGCGGTCCCGCGGTTCCAGACTGTAGCGCCTAGAGCCGCTCGGCCACTCCGGCCGGCGGGAAATTACGACCTCTTAAGTGGCCACAATACTTTAACAACACTTCCAAAAATTCCTACTTAACAGTCCACAGGTTAATGCGTATATTAATTCCATAAGGACTCTTTGTAAAACACCTAACATGTTCGCACGATTTTCAGAGCGAACTGCTAACCAAAAACAGGTTTCGAATAGGGCAAGCTGTACAACAGAAATATCAGCAAACCCTCCGCAATAAATAAGCAAGGGGCTTCGGCAGTTTATCATACTCATCGGCAACAACCCTACTTGCCGAGAACTGTCTTGCTCCAAGGGTATTTTGCAAAAGCTATCAAGTAACTCCGCCCTGATACTGGGTAATACTTCCAGCGTCTTCCAACCCAATGACACTGACTCTGACTTGCAACTCTTTAACTTGATAAAGAAACTGTTCTACCAAACTAATCTACTCCGCAGTTAACTGTAGTTATTTTAAATCAGTGATTTGGTTTCTCCAATCGCCAGTTGTACCTTCACCCGACACAGCTGCTTACGGATAGGTTGATTATCCTTAAGAAAAGTTTTATATTGAGTGAACTTTACAAGAACTGAAAAGCAACGGTCGGCTGTTGGACCTCTCGACCTATGTCACCGAAGCTGTCAAGGGCAATGCTCACAGGATGCTCAAGAGCGAGACGTAAGCATGTTGCCAATTTACTCACACATCACTCGGTTGACTGACCCCGAACTTTAAGTTCATATCATGGTAAAGAAACACTATTCCTGGGCACATCGGAGCCTCCATGGTATAAAAGTGTTTACCTGCAACAGTACAATTTCCTGGGTATCATGACCACACAGAACCCAATAGTGCACAGTACAAATTTGAAAACTTACTTCGAATAGCAACGGACATTGGCCATCCTTCAACAAAGCCTTTAAAATAGAAACTTTCGGTTGGAATTAAATAAGAAATAACTTGCTTCGCCGGCTGGTGTGGCCGAGCGGTTCTAGGCGCTTCAGTCTGGAACCGCATGACCTCTACGGTCGCGGGTTAGAATCCTGCCTCGGGCATGGATGTGTGTGATGTTCTTAGGTTAGTTAGGTTTAAGTAGTTCTAAGTTCTAGGGGACTGATGACCTCAGATGTTAAGTCCCATAGTGCTCAGAGTCATTTGAACCATTTGAAGCAATTTGCTTCGCAGTTTTAAATCAACAAGGAATTAAGTTAATATTCCCTCCTTTGGAGAAGACACCCAGATATACTTTCAAAAAAATATTAATTTACTAAAATGAACTTAGCCACGATAGAATGGTAATAACAATGGCGATGACCCACTTAAGCAGGTTAATCGTCAGAGACCACAGGAATCCCCGAAATTTGACGCTCATCGGGTGCCTAGACAGCCCATATGTCCAAACCACAATAATTCAATTTGTCCACAGGATAGGTGAACGGATCTTTGGCTGGCGCCTCGGCCATCGCAGAATGCCGCGGATGTGTAGCGGCAAGAGAGCAGCCACGGCGGCCATGTTTAAGCACCCGGACGCTAGCGGCATCAGCTTGGCCGACAGCCTCAGTTTCAGTGGCCGCTTCCATATGATTCCCATCACACAGCACCCCTTAGAGAAATCCCAGTAACACACTCCTGCAATACAGAGTAGTTATCTTAAGATGTGGACTACTATAAAGACACCACCAAGTGACCCTCTCCTAAATATACACTCCTGGAAATTGAAATAAGAACACCGTGAATTCATTGTCCCAGGAAGGGGAAACTTTATTGACACATTCCTGGGGTCAGATACATCACATGATCACACTGACAGAACCACAGGCACATAGACACAGGCAACAGAGCATGCACAATGTCGGCACTAGTACAGTGTATATCCACCTTTCGCAGCAATGCAGGCTGCTATTCTCCCATGGAGACGATCGTAGAGATTCTGGATGTAGTCCTGTGGAACGGCTTGCCATGCCATTTCCACCTGGCGCCTCAGTTGGACCAGCGTTCGTGCTGGACGTGCAGACCGCGTGAGACGACGCTTCATCCAGTCCCAAACATGCTCAATGGGGGACAGATCCGGAGATCTTGCTGGCCAGGGTAGTTGACTTACACCTACTAGAGCACGTTGGGTGGCACGGGATACATGCGGACGTGCGTTGTCCTGTTGGAACAGCAAGTTCGCTTGCCGGTCTAGGAATGGTAGAACGATGGGTTCGATGACGGTTTGGATGTACTGTGCACTATTCAGTGTCCCCTCGACGATCACCAGTGGTGTACGGCCAGTGTAGGAGATCGCTCCCCACACCATGATGCCGGGTGTTGGCCCTGTGTGCCTCGGTCGTATGCAGTCCTGATTGTGGCGCTCACCTGCACGGCGCCAAACACGCATACGACCATCATTGGCACCAAGGCAGAAGCGACTCTCATCGCTGAAGGCGACACGTCTGCATTCGTCCCTCCATTCACGCCTGTCGCGACACCACTGGAGGCGGGCTGCACGATGTTGGGGCGTGAGTGGAAGACGGCCTAACGGTGTGCGGGACCGTAGCCCAGCTTCATGGAGACGGTTGCGAATGGTCCTCGCCGATACCTCAGGAGCAACAGTGTCCCTAATTTGCTGGGAAGTGGCGGTGCGGTCCCCTACGGCACTGCGTAGGATCCTACGGTCTTGGCGTGCATCCGTGCGTCGCTGCGGTCCGGTCCCAGGTCGACGGGCACGTGCACCTTCCGCCGACCATTGGCGACAACATCGATGTACTGTGGAGACCTCGCGCCCCACGTGTTGAGCAATTCGGCGGTACGTCCACCCGGCCTCCCGCATGCCCACTATACGCCCTCGCTCAAAGTCCGTCAACTGCACATACGGTTCACGTCCACGCTGTCGCGGCATGCTACCAGTGTTAAAGACTGCGGTGGAGCTCCGTATGCCACGGCAAACTGGCTGACACTGACGGCGGCGGTGCACAAATGCTGCGCAGCTAGCGCCATTCGACGGCCAACACCGCGGTTCCTGGTGTGTCCGCTGTGCCGTGCGTGTGATCATTGCTTGTACAGCCCTCTCGCAGTGTCCGGAGCAAGTATGGTGGGTCTGACACACCGGTGTCAATGTGTTCTTTTTTCCATTTCCAGGAGTGTATATTCTAATGCCAGCCATTCAAAGAGATCGAGAATGATCTACTGTAAATAGAAAATAACAATCTAAAGGCCTCAGCGGGGCCCGCAAACACCAAAGCATCTTAAAATAAATTCTAGTACCCCAAGACTTGAAAAAATTACAACTAAAACAGCGATTTTTTTGTCTCACTATGTATTTTGTGGAGGCGTAGTAACGCTTCTACAATCGGCTCAGCACTTCATAATCTTGTCAGCTCTGCAGAGAAACCTTGAGACACCAGTATATGCTGAAACAGAATTGTTCCTTTAAACACCAAGCTGAGTTACCAAAATGCCATGAGGGAAACGGATGACACATGTAAGAACACAGTAACAGCCAAGGCTGCGTTGCTTAGTGGCCTCCTCCTTTCAAGAACACTTGAAATCAATTACAGGACAGTAAAATAATCCAATAAGATAACAAAAATTCATACCCACGGCGTATCACAGCAAAAATTCCAGTACACAACTTGAAAGTCCCAGAGAAACAAATTTTAACAGACCTTAACGCCAACTCGCTCTCCTAACCAATGGAAAGCCGCTGTAATCTACCACCTTGGAGACGAGAATAGCCACGAATCGAACACAGCAGGAAAACTCCCATCCATCACGATGAGCACGCCTCTGACAGCTAGGTACCTCCCTCGTAATGAAATCCACGCTCCTCGAAGATGCCAAACAATGAGTACAAGGTTCCTTCAGGTTACAATGTTGAGAGTCTTTTTCCCCTATTGCAATGACTGGCCAGACGACATTAGAAAACTTATTTTTCATTCCTGTCCACAGCCCATACCGCCACAGCCAAAGACAAGCGAATGTCCAGTTCACCACTTTCCCCAGGTGGGACCAGACACCTTTCAAATCCCCGCGGTCATAGATGAGAGACGATAACCAAAGTCGATATCGCTCAATGAGCCGTCATGGTTCAACTTCCCCGATCAAAGCAGCTAGTCCACACCCCAAAGCTGGTCAGGGCTAAGTTGACCCTCTGTCAACTTTAATGTTCGGTATGAAAAAATGATCACCCACCTACCTTTATTTTAAACAGACGTCTGCCTCGGTTAAACCTGATACGCTGTTTCTAATGGGAAAACTCAATATTTTTCCTTGCTTCCTTCCAGTTAATTTCAGTAACGCCCAGATTGATCTCCTCAGGCAGTATTTCATCAAAGGAGAATAAACTGCCAAGGGGTGAGTTAATAGGATAGGACAACATCAAAGAGGCTTTGAGTTGAGTGGTGTTAAAGGTAAAATTAAGCCAAGGGATAGAACAATCCTACCTCCTCTGGGCCTTGGAATGGAAAATAATCAGTGCAGATTTAAGAATTCTATTGACCTTTCAGCAAGTGACGACTGGGGATAATATGGTGTGATTCTAATACGTTGAACGCCGTCCTGGAAACAAAATATACTGAATTCCCTAGAAGTGAATGCTGGGGCGTTGACACTAACTAAGGAGTTAGATGGACCAAACACCGAAAATATATTAGATAGATGATGACTGGTCAAAGCTGCAGAGTCCCCCTAGCTAGGAACCAGCCAAGTAAAACGCGAGAAGGCATCCATTATAACAAGAATATACTGATTTCCATTTCTGGTACGGGACAGAGATCCGACATAATCGATATAAATTTGGTCCGTCAGAGGATCTTCATGAATGGAATTCAAATATCTTTCCCAGAATTGAGATTCGGTTTCACTATTTTACATTTCTCAGACTGCCCCACCAAACACCGGACATCCTTGTACAAGGAAGGCCACGTAGGATGATCCGTAATTCTAGCAAGGGTTTTATAAAGTCCCAAATGCCCCTCTACTACATATTTGTGAAAATAATGGAATAAGGAAGGTATCAAATTTCTAGAAAGACAAATTTAAACCCACAGTCCTGAAAATCCTTACGGCAAACAATCCCCTTGCTCAAGGTATAATCATCGAGTTCTTCACTCCTTTGTAAACGACACTTAATGAAATTAATGGCTGGGTCTTCGTCTTGCTTATTAAATCAGGAAATAACTCCGGTACTTTGTTTAGCACCACGGCTATACACCCCCCACCCGTGGAAGACACCCCTTCTCGGAATTGATCATCCTCTTGAAACATTAGACTGAGGGCAACATGTTTTCGAGTACCTTTAATCTGCCTAACAGTACCCCTGAATGCATGTTTTCGAGTACCTTTAATCTGCCTAACAGTACCCCTGAATGCAGATAGACGGGCTGCCCAACAGGTGATTCCCCTTGTTCCCCTGGGTCACCTTAAAACCCAGCCCAAAGCTTCATTGTCCATCTGGCGCTCAAAATCCCTGTGCTCCAGATATGATCTGAACTTTTCTAACGCAAAGAGCATGGCAAGGGCCTCCCACTCGTACACAGAATACTTTAGATCGGCAGGAGATAATCTCCTTGAGGCATTGGCTACAGGACGTCTTTGGCCCTCAAATTCTTGCAGACGGACTTCAGTACTTCCTGAGTTGGAGGCGTCCGTTAGGACATTAATAGTAAATTTAAAATCAGCGATTCCCAAAACGGGAGGCTTAGCTAGCGCTTCCTTACAAGCTTAGAAGACCGTTTGTTGGCTCTCACTCCAGTTACAGGACTCCCACTTTTTAAGCGGCGTCTGATAATCAGCTTGATTTAGATGGAGGACCATAAAGCAACAAGCTCCAGAAAACCACGTAAAAAAGTTGCAAAGATCCGGCAAGGGAATGGATTCTAAGATAACCATTTCATTCAGGGGCCTGTAGGCAACAACCACTCGGTAATCGCCTCCCTGCTTTTTAGGAACCAAGAAAACTGGAGAGGCATAGGGAGAGGTTGACGCCCTAATAATTCCCTCACGGATCATACCATTAATTATTCCCCTTAGGGCTTTCATCTTGGGTGAAGATAACCTATATGGAACTTGCTTCATGGGTACATCATCTTTCAAACGAACCTTATACCCCACTCTATTGGTGACACCAAGCCTATTGGTTAACGCATCAGGGAACCCCTGAAGGAGCTGCAACAGCTTCTTAGCCCTGTCTGCTTCCAGGTAAGTGAGATGGAATCATTCACTATGCTCCCTCAAGATCCTGACCAAAAAATGGCCGCGGCAGAAACACAGGGAAATTTGTGCACTCAGACAAAATTTAAAAGAAAGAGAGATATTACCGCCATAGCCCAGAACAAGGCCAGCATGTCGTATAAAATCACAGCCCAACGAACACTTTAGATCGTCAGCACAAAGTAGGACATATGCTACTGATCCAGTGTTCGTTATTTAGAGATTTTCTTTTAAACTGCCATTGACGTGCGCAAGGAAGATAACAGAGGAACAGCATGTCACAGATCTGATGACACATCGCATTTGGTTACGTGTCCGTCAAATTATGCACAATGCCTGCTTTTCGTAACAGCAACTGAGAACGAAGCAGTCAAATTTAAAGACCATGCAGAAAATAGAGTTATTGTCAGTATTAGGCCTCGTGCAAAATCGTCCTAATCAGGAAAAAACTCAATTATGAAAAAATCTTCTGTCGTTCTTGTGAGAGGAACGTACCAACGACACCAATTGGACTGGTAACCTGGGAGGATATACACCATGAGAATCTCTGAAGAAAACTGCGGAAGAAAGACCATCTGATTTTGGGATGTAACAAAAGATCACTTTTAGTCGGAGAGTGTCAGAGAGATGACGTGCCGTGCGACCGCCTTCGTGAATGATGAGCACCTGCTCCAACGCCGAGTCAGTGTAGCAATGAGGTCGTTGTCATTCCAGTAACGCTTGTTGTAATATGAAGGAAAACTTCCCGCCTGTAGCAAAACTCTGCTCCAATAGTTCCAGTGATTGCCCTCACACTCACTGAATTTATGTGTGTTTCTGTCATAACAGGTTATGAGCAGTTATGTAGGACCACTTCTAAAGGGATATGATTTAAGGGGACACGATTTAAAAGGACGTGATTTAAAGGGACTTGATTTAAAGAGCCATCATTTAAAGTGCCAGTAGTTATGTCGTGGGCACTCTACCCATTATCTGGCTATAACCGGTTTCTTATCTCAAGTCACTGATAAGGACATTCGGTATCAGGTTACAGCTTACACACTTGGGTTCGCTATTTTCTTGGTCAACCACCATTTCCTCGAGACGACCCCCTCCCCCCCCCCCCCCCCCCCCCCCCGCCGGGGAACAACCAGCAGTTATTCAAGGTAACCCAGGGGAACCCCTTTCCTAGTCATGCACCTTAGGCAATTGCAATAAGTCCATACCCATCACGTGGTCCGGTGTATTATTCAATTAGTGGAAAATCAATCCCATTTCTCACCCAATGGGAGCGCATTAATAAGCCAGGGAACCTTTCCACTCCTTTCCCTCGACCAATGAGATTCAAGCTTCCGCCCACCTCTTCATACTTTACAACTAGCTCAACTGTGTAGACCTCTTCATTTGAGGTCTGCGCATCATGAGGAGAGGTTCATGTTTCTTATAAGCAGATTACTACTAACAGTAACTCTATCGTGAAAAGGTTTGGAAATAATAACAATGATATAACAAATTAACTGATGTTTTATTAACAACAATTTTTACAATACAATTTCTTGCAATAAATATTTTGTAGTATATTAACAATGCGTTCCAGTCTTTTTATGGACTTCATTTACAAAGCTATTTGCTTCTGGTCCATATGCACTGTGGTTTTTTTTTTTTTTGTTGGTTTACTTACAAAGCTATTTGTTTCTTGTATACAATAATTTGTAAAGCTCCTATTTGTGAGACATATGCGTTGGTTTGCCTGAAAAGCCAATACTTTTGTTCTGAAGACCTATATACTTTACGTTAAAAAACTTAAGTACCATTTTCGCATTTCGATTTGCAGTTACTTTTCATTCTTTGCACACTATTTAAATATTTTTTTCTGACCATTCTATATACATTTTAATTATTTTCCTTCTGTATGTGTGTGGAAACGAGGGCTAGCAGCAAGAGGTGAAGAAAAACCACACACATATATTGTGTACTTGCACACATATTCGTAGTACACAGTATTCAGGCTGTCCCAGGAATGTTGTGACAAACTTCAAGGGGTTGTAGGGGGTGTCTTGAGGAACAAAGCGAGAATATGAACCCGTGTCTGGAGACGTCATCCAGTGATGCTACAGAGCGTCGAAGTTGTATGCGCCGGTGCCTACCTCTAAGAAAACACTTCGGCAGCAAATGTGACTTTGCACTGTGACAGACTGTAGGTTGAATGTCTCGAAATATTTTATGTTAATCAGTGTTCGTGGCTGATTGCGTGCTCGTGACTAATTCCCACGATCACCAGTGGAGAAGATGGAGCTACCTGCTCCGTAGAATGGCCTTGTCTCCCATGAATGCGATCCTCTGTTGCCTTGGTGGGTGACGGTTTTGGACACAAGTTCCTATTCTCGATTTGTTCCTCAAGTCACCCTCTACAACCACTTGAAGTTTGACGCAGTGTTTCTTGGACATCCTGTACATACGCACACAAAGGGTGCAATGAGGCACGAAAACTCAGACACACAACTATGACAAGCAGTTCATCAAACTATTTCACACATGCACATATCCATTATTTATGAATAAATTAACCTGCCATACACAATACCTACATACACTGAATAGTGGGAATATGAAGCGATCTTTATCTCGTCCCCACAAGTGAACGATTTGTCGTGATGATGCGACAGCCTGATTTCCAGCTGCAGTGTAGTATGTACCTCATGTCCTCATGATCGAAAGACTAACTGGCGCACCATATACAGACCGGCATCAACACCCTCGAGTAGGTATCTCTAGTAATCTTGGATCATGAGAGTCTTTGAGACTACACGTTGCACATGTGTTGTTCATCTCTGGGCCGCGCCTGCATCTATGCAGTATGCATACATTTTCGATTTGAGCCCCACAAACACCACAGTCTGTGAACCACTTGCCTCGTCTTTCATCAGGCCGATTACCTTCTTGTTTTGTAGAGTTATTCCACAGGGATTATCAGCTACATAACGAACGTGTCGAATTCTTCATGAGTGTACTTAATTACTTAATATTTTAAACTTGTAAATGAACTTATATAGACAGGCTTTACGAACTGCACTGAAACCTTGGCTGTCTGGACAATTACTAGTCCTTAAGTGCAGATGGTGACTTACTTGAGATCTGGTCTGGCAGTGTACTCTCTTTCACCATAAGGATCCTCCCAGTGATAAACTAAATTAATTTCGCAATATTGTAGAACATTTTACATGGTTTTTCCTAAAACTGAATTTTTCACTAATTGGTACAAATCTCTCTCGAAGTCACATGTTGCGAGAGCCTTCTCTCTGGTGTTTACATCAACGTACTCCTCCAACCGGCAGTGGTGCTTGATGTAGATGCCAAAGGTGAGTCTAACAAGTTTCATCCCTAAACTTAGACGTTACTGGATATTTCTGTAGAGCAGAATGTATCTCTGCTTGTTCCCCTACATTGTCATCAGCTTTAGGACGGAATGTGTGTACCGAACTAGGCGCTCCATGCATAGTAGCAAGTAGCTCTGCTAATCACGCAAATGAGCGGGATATGTCAGTTCAACCTGCAAAATATATCCCTCAGGAGACTCTTCATGAACATTATGTATCTTTTCCTTCAGTCTGGTGATTTCCACTTTAGACGTCCATCGTAACACTCCAAATGCTACAGTCTGTTTTGTGACCTGTCTGTAGGGACGGTTTACACAAAAGTAAGGGATGTAACATAATTAGTCAAATGGACTGTACACCTCCTCGCTCATTCATGGGTTATTCACCTTGGTGTATGTGTGCAAGCACTGGCAAACCTGCCTGTGAATCCCACGTTCGAAGAAGAGTAGTGTCTCAACAATGGTTAGCTGACATGTGCTCATCTTAATATTGTTTCCCACAAAAGCCCAGGCACAGTGTAACGGAAGCCAGGATAGAGACAGTATGTTTCCTGGTAAACACTCCAGAATTTCTTAAAGATATCCACGAGCAATCGAACACCGGTGTTCATGTATAATCTAGCTTATTCCCCAAAATTAGGAATGTCAAACTTCCGCCAAATATTCACCGTGTGCACATATTCTGCGTATATTGTGGCACTACCTGTTAGTTTACTAGAGAATGCGGTTATGGTGGGCAGTGTGATTCCATGGAGTCTCTCCATCAGATCCAGCTACTCATTTGGAAAGACCCCCTTCTTTGACACAAGCTAAAACTTTGAAGAATTGGGATATGTAACTCTGGCGATCTAAATATCCTCGCGACAGTGTCTCATCAGGTTTCTGAAAAGACACGTGCATGAAGCATAGCGAATCGAAGAAGATGCGATTTATTTTTGGTGTGATTCACTTGGACAAATAAATGTACTTTTCAAAGAGTGTCAGGAACGTCAGTAGCCTTATCATTTTTCAAGCCAAAATCACCTAAAGGCTCAAAACGAAAGTATTATACTCACTCAGAAGAAGATGGGTATGTGTCATGGCAGTTGGTAGTTCAAGTTGCATACATTGTGGGCTGCACTGCGAAACTGGACGATAGTGATCTCTACAGAGTGTTTCCACTTTTCTATCCAACGGCAGCCCACAAATATGATAGTCGACTGCCTTCTTGTATAATGTGTCGTTGTCCTGGGAGTCAGTCTAGGGATTGTTTCTCCAATTAATCCCATCAACTTCCCCTTCACGTGTTTCATGCTAGAGATCAACCATCACAGTATTGTCAATGATGTACCATTCAGGTTTGTTACAACTGGAGTCATGTGAGCATACAACTTGATACGATGCAATTTGTAGTATGTGACGTTCCATGAAGGTAGTATGAGATTCATTGGATCAGCTTCACAATGCGCTACAGAAACTATGAGGCACTCAGAGTCAGCATACACAATGAAAAGGTATCACTCCTGAAGGTGGGTGTTCTTAAAGTCTAAGAACTTTTCATCTGCGGTAGGAATTTCCACACATATCGGTTCCTGACTCATTCAATCAATTAGGTGCCTTTCAACATACTGACTCTTGGTAAACGAAATGAGATATCTATGACAAAAATGTCGTTTCTGTTACTTTACACTCAGTTAGGATGGAAGTATGTGAGATAGGTTTTTGATCCACACATAGTGTTTCTTCTCACCATTACAGACTACATCTACATCTACATCCATACTCCGCAAGCCACCTGACGGTGTGTGACGGACGGTACCTTGAGTACCTCTATCGGTTCTCCCTTCTATTCCAGTCTCGTACTGTTCGTGGAAAGAAGGCTTGTCGGTATACCTCTGTGTGGGCTCTAATCTCTCTGATTTTATCCTCATGGTCTCTTCGCGAGATATACGTAGGAGGGAGCAATATCCTGCTTGACTCCTCGGTGAAGGTATGTTCTCGAAACTTCAACAAAAGCCCGTACCGAGCTACTGAGCGTCTCTCCTGCAGAGTCTTCCACTGGAGTTTATCTATCATCTCCGTAACGCTTTCTCGATTACTAAATGATCCTGTAACGAAGCGCGCTGCTCTCCGTTGGATCTTCAAATGGTTCAAATGGCTCTGAGCACTATGGGACTCAACTGCTGAGGTCATTAATCCCCTAGAACTTAGAAATAGTTAAACCTAACTAACCTAAGGACATCACACACATCCATGCCCGAGGCAGGATTCGAACCTGCGACCGTAGCGGTCTCGCGGTTCCAGACTGCAGCGCCAGAACCGCGCGGCCACTTCGGCCGGCGTTGGATCTTCTCTATCTCTTCTATCAACCCTATCTGGTACGGATCCCACACTGCTGAGCAGTATTCAAGCAGTGGGTGAACAAGCGTACTATAACCTACTTCCTTTGTTTTCGGATTGCATTTCCTTAGGATTCTTCCAATGAATCTCAGTCTGGCATCTGCTTTACCGACGATCAACTTTATATGATCATTCCATTTTAAATCACTCCTAATGCGTACTCCCAGATAATTTATAGAATTAACTTCTTCCAGTTGCTGACCTGCTATATTGTAGCTAAATGATATGGGATCTTTCGTTCTATGTATTCGCAGCACATTACACTTTTCTACATTGAGATTCAATTGCCATTCCCTGCACCATGCGTCAATTCGCTGCAGATCCTCCTGCATTTCAGTACAATTTCCCATTGTTACATCCTCTCGATATACCACAGCATCATCCACAAAAAGCCTCAGTGAACTTCCGATGTCATCCACAAGGTCATTTATGTACATTGTGAATAGCAACGGTCCTACGACACTCCCCTGCGGCACACCTGAAATCGCTCTTACTTCGGAAGACTTCTCTCCATTGAGAATGACAAGCTGCGTTCTGTTATCTAGGAACTCTTCAATCCAATCACACAATTGGTCTGATAGTCCATATGCTCTTACTTTGTTCATTAAACGACTGTGGGGAACTGTGTCGAACGCCTTGCGGAAGTCAAGAAACACGGCATCTACCTGGGAACCCATGTCTATGGCCCTCTGAGTCTCGTGGACGAATAGCGCGAGCTGGGTTTCACACGATCGTCTTTTTCGAAACCCATGCTGATTCCTACATAGTAGATTTCTAGTTTCCAGAAAAGTCATTATACTCGAACATAATACGTATTCCAAAATTCTACAACTGATCGACGTTAGAGGTATAGGTCTATAGTTCTGCACATCTGTTCGACGTCCCTTCTTGAAAACGGGGATGACCTGTGCCCTTTTCCAATCCTTTGGAACGCTACGCTCTTCTAGAGACCTACGGTACACCGCTGTAAGAAGGGGGGCAAGTTCCTTCGCATACTCTGTGTAAAATCGAACTGGTATCCCATCAGGTCCAGCGGCCTTTCCTCTTATGAGCGATTTTAATTGTTTCTCCATCCCTCTGCCGTCTATTTCGATATCTACCATTTTGTCATCTGTGCGACAATCTAGAGAAGGAACTGCAGCGCAGTCTTCCTCTGTGAAACACAGTAGCAAATCTATGTGTTTGAGGCGCCGACCAGCTGATTTTTAAAAGTAGAGGGCTACTTTATGCTTGAAATCTCTGTACTGCACAACGTGTACCAAATCATCTTCTTTTTGCTTGCTATCATCAACATCCAGGATATATACGTGACTTAAATAATCAGGGTTCTAAGGGTTCTACGTCTCAAACATGGGTAAGTCCTGTACTTTTATTAGGAATGAGAGGCCTTTGAAGTTATAATACCTGTGCAAATTACATTTATTGGTTGGTTGGTTGATTTTGGGGGAGGGGACCAAACAGCGAGGTCATCAGTCTCATCAGATTAGGGAAGGACGGGAAGGAAGTTGGCCATGCCCTTTCAAATGTTCAAATGTGTGTGAAATCTTATGGGACTTAAGCTTACACACTACTTAACCTAAATTATCCTAAGGACAAACACACACACCCATGCCCGAGGGAGGACTCGAACCTCCGCCGGGACCAGCCGCACAGTCCGTGACTGCAGCACCCGAGACCGGTCGGCTACTCCCGCGTGGCCATGCCCTTTCTAAGCGATTTAGAGGAATCATGGAAAATCTAATTCAGGATGATCATACCCAGGTTTGAACTGTCGTCCTCATGAATGCGAGTCGAGTGTGCTAATCACTGCGCCACCTCGATCAATTATGTGCACAGCAATTGTACTGTAATTTCTATCCGTAGCCAGAAATGTCCATGTGAAGCAATAGTCATCCATCTCATGTACATTCCGGATATAAATACATTATTTTTTAGCAGCAGTACCTTTCAGAAGAGGGATGAAACTGGACTCCCAGTAACTGGATCAAAAACATGTGGGTACATATCGAGGTGGAGTACACAGCTGAGCCACTTATAAAAATGGCCCAGTATGAATCTCTTATTAAAAGAGAACCACTCTGGAATTGTCCCACCCCACGATATCACACCATATCTCTCCCAAATTCGGACAGTTCTTTTCTCCTCAACACTGCCACTGTCGTCTTTTGGAGGATATGTCAGCTCACAGTAGAGAATTGCCTTCCACTTACTGGTGTGATACCACAGGTCCTTGAGAATTTCAGGGAGCATCCTTCCCGAATGCTTTGCCAGTCCTTGACAAAAGTTGCAGGATCTTGGTAGCGTGCATTAGGGTTGTCAATGCGGACTGTGAGACCCTCTCCCCAAAAGTACCAACAACCACAGAGGAATCGAGTGCAGTTGTGGTATCTATCTGATCATCCGTAACAGGACAGTCTGCTTGGCTGCTGCTGCTAGATCCATGGTGATGTCCAGTGGCGACAGTTGTGAGAGGTTCCACAACATGGATAGTGTACCTCCACTGGCAATCAAGCTACTGTCATCAGCCTGAACCACACTGATGATGATGGAGCCGACTGTGGTGATGTTTACAAGTGTGGTGACTACATCGTTGATGGGCTTGGCTGGGACAATGAACAGGCCATCATCATTTCCGCCATGGAGAATTTACTGGAAGCACAATCTGAAGATCACACATGTCCATCAGATCTACAACAGAAGAAGAAGAAATTAATCGTCACATGGCAGCTGTAACGAAGACAGACACAAGTATGGAAAAATGCATCTTATATACATAGCTGCAGGATCATCAGAGTCAAATCAGTGTCGCTTATTTGCCCCTGATGAAACATCATCATAGCCATTTCCATTATGGCGTTTCAACTCCGCTGATTTATCGGTGCTGAAGTTGCTGCTAGCGGGTCTCATACTGAACTGATTTTTTGCACTGAAACGACTAATATTTACAGACACTGGAGAGAGAGAAATTTGGATATACTGTCAGTTCGATTACTGTCCGTATCTCATCACTACTATGTGTGAAAGAGTATGCTCATTAACGCCAATTCGTCGGGGTCACCTAGTATCATTATCTAACAGCCTGGGACATATTGTCGATGTCCATTGGTTTAAAAGATTAACATTTTATTGTTTTGCAGTATTATTTTCAAAATAAACAAATTAACTCTTGTTATAAAGTCTACTTGGGAGACGTTAAAATGATTTTCCCCATTAGTATGCATTTTAGTGCGCTTAGTAATTCTATGCGCACAAAAGAATCACATCCATCCTACCCTTAACACTGGGATATCTAAGTTGCAGTTCAAAATGGTTCAAATGGCTCTGAGCGCTATGGGACTTAACTTCTGAGGTCATCAGTCCCCTAGAACTTAGAACTACTTAAACCTAATTAACCTAAGGACATCACACACATCCATGCTCAAGGCAGGATTCGAACCTGCGACCGTAGCGGTCGCTCGGTTCCAGACTGTAGCGCCTTTGCAGTACACACACACACACACACACACACACACACATACATACATACATACATACGTGCACAAACATACAAAGTAGTGTAACTGGATTGCAATTACATCCACACAAAGAGGGTAGGTCTGAAAATGCTGTCTTCTTGAGCCTTTACCCTGAGGTTTTTGCTGCTGGTACGACTAATCAACCAAACAATGATGGACAGGTAGGAATCTAACCCAAAATATTATCTGACTGTCTATAATTTTAATTATTTAAGGTGGAAATAGATGACACAAACTTGTATCGTTGGTGTACTGGAAGAAAATACGAGTACGACAGAATGATTTGTAAACACTCCTCGCAGAGCGCTGTTGGTGAAACGTTTGGACTTTTTATAATATTTTAATACACGCCAACGGTTAGTAACGTCTTGATACAAACGTGCAGTTGTCTCTCCAGACAGCGAGCAGCACACGCAGGGCTGTGGGTGGGTTGTCCGCTATAACGAGTGCTGCTTGACACTGGGCAACGATGTTGTGTGCCCTCGATGGAGGAGTACAAATTATTCCCATAAACTGGGAATTCGTTACAATTGTTGCAGAAACGGTGCATACCATGATAGCTAGCAGACTCTGAGAGATGCCTGGTTCTTACGTATGGCATCAATGGGTTCCACACTAGAGACACCTGCAAAGGTGTGTTACTGAGTTATGTATTCTATTCATTGTATTCTTTGAACAGAACTGAAATCAGCGTCTGAGGCATGAGTAATATTCCGCAGAAAATGATCGTGGTCTGCTGCAAGTGTCAAAGCGCCCGAAACTTATCCTTCTCTTTAATCGCCAGATCGTCGCATTCCGTTTTCTTCCATGTGATGCACCAGCGTGAGCATGCCCACTTAAATACTGTCCTATCATTAACAACACCAGCAGAAGGAGGATAAGATAGCGTTGTGCATGCGCAGCTGGGACCTGGTGGTATCCTGGCTAAAACCACATGACTAGAGAGAATAATACTCGCTTACTATTGGTTGAAATAAGCAAGTCGAAGAGAAAATCCCTATATCCAATTCCTAACCCTTCTCCCTCCCCCATAATATCAATCATCTCGCCAACCTCAGGCAAGTACCAGACACACACTGAACATTCATCACATCACTCCGACACCCAAAAATTACAGAAATAACCAGACACACAAGTACACAGTGGAGTAGAAGCCGACAGAAGGCTACAAACTCACCTTCACACTGCCTCAAAGAGGGGAAAGTATTAGATGACAGTGAGAGTGCTAAAAGTCGTTCCAGTCTGAGACCTGCTAGGTGCTACATCAGCAACGCCAACAGAATTAACAGAGATGAAATGGCATAGTGGAAACGGTTATGATGATGGTTCATCAGGGAATAATAAGTGGTCCCAATTTGACGATAGAGATCCTGCAGGTATGTGCTTAAGGTTCATGTCTGTGTGTGTGTTCGTTATAGCTGCCATGTGACGGTTAACATATTCTTTTTCTTCTTCTTACTCTCCTTCTTCTTCTTCTACTACTACTACTACTACTACTACTACTTCATATTCTTCTGTTGCAGATTTGATGGACGTGTGCAGACTCGACGTTGCACTTGCAAAACAAATCCACAACGTGACATCATGATGGTGAGGTGTTTAAATTTCCTTTACTCCATGTCTATGGTCGGTCACAAATACTTTTTGTCAACAGATTACCGGTTTCGGTCTATAATGACCATCTACAGATCTGTTTTATAAAAACATGTCCTAATATACTGGAGCCATAGTGGTATCGTCAAATGTGAAACACAAAATCAGCGCCGGCATCGTCAAATATATATAAATAGCAGTGATACTCTCTGTGCCCGGGGCCATCTCGGAACCATCATAGGCCTTCGTTTCTAGATACTAGCGTTGATAATACTGCAATGGATGTAGATCTGCAAGATAAGATATTCTAAGACATTGCGACAATAACGATATTACGAGAGGCTCATGGACATATTTGGGTGCTGCTGATTTTGAACATAAGGAGAAAGGAAAAACAGCTTTTTTTGCTGTCATCTAGGTATATCACTTTTTTACAAATGAAACTTACCAACATTATTTTGCTTTGCAGATGTGATTGGACATACGCAGACTCAGGCTTGCTGCTGCACTAAAACTCTACGACCCAACGCGATGATGATCCTTACGTCGCCTCAGCCCTATTCGTTGGGCCGGCCGCGGTGGACGAGCGGTTCTAGGCGTTTCAGTCAGGAACCACGCGGCTGCTGCGGTCGCAGGTTTTAATCCTGCCTCGGAGATGGATATGTGTTATGTCCTTAGATCAGTTAGGTTTAAGTAGTTCTAAGTCTAGGGGACTGATGCCCTCAGATGTTAAGTCCCATTGTGCTTAGAGCCACCGCGCGGGATTAGCCGAGTGGTCTAGGGCGCTGCAATCATGGACTGTGCGGCTGGTCCCGGCGGAGGTTCGAGTCCTCCCTCGGGCATGGGTGTGTGTGTTTGTCTTTAGGATAATTTAGGTTAAGTAGTGTGTAAGCTTAGGGACTGATGACCTTAGCAGTTAAGTCTCATAAGATTTCACACACATTTGAACATTTGAACATTTTTGCTTAGAGCCATTTGAACCCTTTGAGCTTATTCGTTGGTAATATATTTTGCACACCTACATACCTCACCATAGCCCAGTCTGTCATCATCGATGTGGTACTGTCTGATTTTGGGGAGAGGATCTCATTGAGTTTGTAGTCTTTTATCATAAGACTGTCTCGAATTTCTGATTTTTCGATCCGTTCATTTCGTTTTTCTTCGGTTTCTCTGCTTCTCACAGTGCTCATTCTCGTTTGTTGAGAACTTAAACGTGCTTCGCGCTCTTCGTCTGTTTCACTTTGTCGCTACTCTTTTTCTTTTTGCCGTTTTCTTCAGGACTGACAAGATCTCCTCCTCTTTTACGCTTGGGTATTCTCTAAAACACAAATCAAATCAACTTTTTATTAACAAATACACTAAGTACACATTACACACTTTCCACACATTATTTTCGATTTATATTCAGTCACTGTATCCCTTTGACTATTCACACTTCACTATTTGTTTCTATTGACTCACTGCACTACTTTTTCGCTTCCTCACTTCGTCACTGGTAAGAAACTAAGGTTCTAACACGCGACGGCTCTTGATTTATATACTCCTACAATGGGTAGCCCTACCAGTGGCCAATTCCAGAACATACCAAATGGCTTCGAATGGTCCACAATGTTCCAGAGTATTCCAGAACGTTCTAGAGTGGTCTGGAATGTTCCACAATGATATGGGATGTTCCGGGATGTTCCCGAACATTCTGGAATCTTCACGAATGTTCCAGACTATCCCTGGACATTCCAGAACGTCCCAGATCGTTGTGGAACATTCCGCAAAATTCTGGAATGTTATGGAACTCTCTCGAATTTTTTGGAATGTTCTGGAAATTTCTAGACGGCGAAACTTCCCAGCCCTTATATCTCCAAAAGCACGCCCTCAGTTAATAACTGAAACCTTCTTCATGGATTGGGGATAGAGGGCTACTATACTATGTAACTCCCTTGATTTCTGTTTTTTAGTGGCACGCACATTAAATCACTTTCGTTTATATCTAGAATCGACACCACCTAACTACTCTTGCGCGTTGATATTCCTTAAGATTCCTTGTACCTGGATTCCCGTGCTCAAAAATTCCTTGGATGACCAGCCCAAATAACAGACAGTTTGTCGCTAAACCTATGGTCACAATATTACTGCTAAACCCTGTAAGTAGGACAAACGGATGCCATTTGATCCAAAATATATCTATTTTGTTACGTTGCACGGTTTTTTGTTCAGAGGAATCGTTTGGTAACATTAATCTGGGGACTATGTTTTATTCAGTTAATTTAGCTAGATGTCGATGTAATCAGTGAGCCATGCACAGTAAATTAATCACAGGCTGAGACGGAGAGAGGGATGCTACCACAAACTTACATACTGTAGTCACGTTTTGTTCTCCGAATACAATCTTCAATCCCCGCTCAGCACATACACACAACTATTATAAATTTATTGTACCTTGATATCTCAGAATCATAAGGACAAGACAGGTGAGATTATGGCTCGAACAGAGTCATGCAGACAATTATCCCTTGCTCCATTTGTGAGTGGGATACGGAACGGAATGAGTAACAATGGCACAAAGTATCCTCCTCTATACATGGTACAGTGGCTTGCGGATTATGCATGCGATGCAATCTTGCCTCACTAGACATGCCCAACTAAATTTATTACCTGGTTTCGTACGCACTGATCGTCACCTTATGCTCATAAACACTAAACAAAGAAGTAGCATCAACGATGAATTTCATGCAGGACGTGTTACAGAACGTTATATATCAAGACAGAAGGTTCAAGTTTAACGTCCCGTGGGTGGTGGAGTTCATAGCGACCTATTTCTTGCCCGGCTGGCCAAGAATGGAAAACTTAAGAAAACTACACCGTGTATTGCCTCAAGTCGTTTAGGAAAATCTCAGACAAACCACATACGGATTTCTGGACGGTAATTTGAAACTCCATGCAGTTATATATGAACACGGTGTGTCATCCATCTCGCAAGGGCGCAGAATGCAGCCATGGGACTCAGTGCAAGCAACAAAGGATTTGCTATCTCCTTACGTAACGTCTACCTTTCTTTGTTTTTAACGAGACGCAATAAATCACCTCCAGCATTATATAAGTCTAAAATTACAGCTTTCTTCCTGCAGATTTTTATTCTGTTTTCCAGTTTTGGGATGTAGCCAGTGTCAGATCTCGTCGTTGGCGTTGTTAACTGGAAGAAACTAAAAATAATTGCCAATTAAACGGAAGGACGACATCGCAAAGCGTGCCCCAAATATTCTGACACCCTAGCAATGCTCTCTCTCAAGCCTGTTAACTTGAAGCAGAATGTCCAGAATACTTTGTCCACAGGAAAAATTATTTAGTTTGTCTATCTACTTCCATCTATTAATCCAACCTGACAAGGGTCTCAGACTGACTAGCAAATCTAATAACCTGATGTACTTTTTCGTAATACACAACGAAAAATGCATTTGAAAATCCAAATCATTTCCCGAAATGTGATATACAGGTAATAAATAATTATAGTTTGGATCTATTATGACGGGTAATACGGGTATTTTACGACATCATATTGACACAAGCGTTGCGTGATGGAACTGCGACGCATTTCTACATGTAATGTTATGAGTTATAACGTTAAAGCAGCGCCCAACAAAAATCGAAATCGTCATGATCCAAACAATCACGATACGTGATTTTTATCCGTAATATCAATACATTTCGAGTTTAACGTCCTGTCATCGGTGGAGTAATGACAGGAAGTGACGTCATGATCACGTGGTCAACTTACAGTACGTAAGTGGCAGTTTGTATGACTTGAGATATACGATGGTGTGCTGAAAAGTAATGTCTCCGAATTTTTTTATGTGAAAACTCTTCAGGCTTTTTAAATAAAACAAATGTTATTAACACTGTACACCCTTATTATACGAGATGACGGTTTGTAACGTACAATTTTTAACTATATCGGTGCATGAGAAATAGCGTGCTGTAATAGAATTCGAATTAGAAGATTTCGTCCACACATGGAGTACTCTCTTGTTCAAAACAATAATTCCAGACCACACATGAGCGCGGTGACATCTGCAACAATTCGACAGCTTGAGATCATGCCCGGCCGGGTTGGGGATTTTCTCTGCCCGGGGACTGGTTGTTTGTGTTGTGCTCATCATTTCTTCATCATCATGATCATCACCATTCGTGACAGTGGAGAGATTGATTTGTGTCAAAACTGGACTGTGTCAATTAGGGACTTTGTACGGGCGCTGATGATCACACAGTTGAGCACCCTACAAACCAAACATCATCATCCTTGAGATACTGTCGTCGGTCATCCTCCATACAGTCCTGCTATGGCGCCATCTGACACTCATCTGTTTCCAAAACTCAAAGAACACCTTCGAGGGCTTCACTTTAATAATGCAGCAGTACTTTCATAATGCAGCGGTACAAGTATAGGTGAGCTTGTGTCTCCGTCAACAAAGACAAACATTCTAATGTGACCGTATCAATATAGTGGTCTCTCTTTGGGAGAAACGTGTTCGTCGCCAGTGTGACTATGTTGGGAAACAAATATGTAGACATGAAGACTAAAGATGTAGAACGTTGATAACGTGTCTTCTATTTAAAAAGCTTTATTAATTTTCACATAAAAAATTCGGTTAAATTACTTTTCAGCACGCTCTCGTAGCTGCAAATACAAGACAGTTACAAATTTTTTATACTGTGATACTCCCATGTAGTCTTTCGTATTCTCAGAGAGTATGGACCTCAAAACACTCTGACACCACATAAACAGATTAATACCCTGATCTTTAGGAATGTGCAGATGCCTTCTGCAGTCTCAGATATACTGTCATGGAGACAGTGACTTTCACAAGATTTTCCACTATTTTTAACATTGCGCTTGCCATAAAGATGTTTCTCTGGTTTGGTGTGTATTTTTCGTACATAAGCAAGCCAGTCTCCATCCTGTCCTTAAACATCTTGAACTTTCCTCTCCCTATGGATTTTTCTACCATACGAGGAGAATAATGAAACCGTTCATATCCCGTCTAGGGTATAACTGCACTTTTGCTTGGTAAATGGTTATATGTTCCACATCCTTGACCAAAGCACTTAAAAATCCAAATCATTTCCGGAAGTGTGATGTGCAAGTGATTAATAATTGGTTAGATCGACCCAGACAGGTAAACTTCAGGTAACACATCACTTACGGTTTGGAGCACATACTGTTACGTGTATCAGCACATAATTTGTAACGGCAAATGAACTGCCTTGATACGTAGCCAAGCTTGTCTTCACATTCCTCATGCTTTGCCTCTACTACGGACACATCATCTGGTATAAAGTGTTGGGCAGCAAGACTTAGCGCGTATTATCCTTTCCTGTTTCTACGTTTTGTATTTGTGGCAGTAAGACCGCAGGTAAAAATGGTTCAAATGGCTCGAAGCACTATGGGACTTAACATCTGAGGTCATCAGTCCCCTAGACTTAGAACGACTTAGACCTAACTGACCTAAGGACATCACACACATCCATGCCCGAGGTAGGATTCGAACCTGCGACAGTAGCAGCCGCGTGGTCCCGGACTGAAGCGTCTAGACCGTAGGCTAGCACCACCTAAAACACAAGTAAAACACTGCGATCCAAAAAATTATGTTACGCGATTTTTATGAGTTGTTGTTGTTGTTGTCTTCAGTCCTGAGACTGGTTTGCTGCAGCTCTCCATGCTACTCTATCCTGTGCAAGCTTCTTCATCTCCCAGTACTTACTGCAACCTACATCCTTCTGAATCTGCTTAGTGTATTCATCTCTTGGTCTCCCTCTACGATCTATACCCTCCACGCTGCCCTCTAATGCTAAATTGGTGATCCCTTGATGCCTCAGAACATGTCCTACCAACCGGTCACGTCTTCTTGTCAATTTGTGCCACAAACTCCTCCCCAATCCTATTCAGTATCTCCTCATTAGTTATGTGATCTACCCATCTAATCTTCAGCATTCTTCTGTAGCACCACATTTCGAAAGCTTCTATTCTCTTCTTGTCCAAACTATTTATCGTCCATGTTTCACTTCCATACATGGCTACACTCCATACAAATACTTTCAGAAACGACTTCCTGACACTTAAATCTATACTCGACGTTAACAAATTTCTCTTATTCAGAAACGCTTTCCTTGCCATTGCCAGTCTACATTTTCTATCCTCTCTACTTCCACCATCATCAGTTATTTTGCCCCCCAAATAGCAAAACTCCTTTACTACTTTAAGTGTCTCATTTCCTAATCTAATTCCCTCAGCATCACCCGACTTAATTCGACTACATTCCATTATCCTCGTTTTGCTTTTGTTGATGTTCATCTTATATCCTCCTTTCAAGACACTGTCCATTCCGTTCAACTGCTCTTCCAAGTCCTTTGCTGTCTCTGACGGAATTACAATGTCATCGGCGAACCTCAACGTTTTTATTTCTTCTCCATGGACTTTAATACCCACTCCGAATTTTTCTTTTGTTTCCTTTACAGCTTGCTCAATATACAGATTGAATAACATCGGGGAGAGGCTACAACCCTGTCTCACTCCCTTCCCAACCGCTGCTTCCCTTTCATGCCCCTCGACTATTATAACTGCCATCTGGTTTCTGTACAAATTGTAAATAGCCTTTCGCTCCCTGTATTTTACCCCTACCACCTTTAGAATTTGAAAGAGAGTATTCCAGTCAACATTGTCAAAAGCTTTCTCTAAGTCTACAAATGCTAGAAATGTAGGTTTTCCTTTCCTTAACCTAGCTTCTAAGATAAGTCTTAGTGTCAGTATTGCCTCACGTGTTCCAACATTTCTACGGAATCCAAACTGATCTTCTCCGAGGTCCGCTTCTACCAGTTTTTCCATTCGTCTGTAAAGAATTCGCGTTAGTATTTTGCAGCTGTAACTTATTAAACTGATACTTCGGTAATTTTCACATCTGTCAACACCTGCTTTCTTTGGGATTGGAATTATTATATTCTTCTTGAAGTCTGAGGGTATTTCGCCTGTCTCACACATCTTGCTCACCAGATGGTTGAGTTTTGTCAGGAATGGCCCTCCCTAGGCCGTCGGTAGTTCCAATGGAATGTTGTCTACTCCCGAGGCCTTGTTTCGACTCAGGTCTTTCAGTGCTCTGTCAAACTCTTCACGCAGTATTGTATCTCCCATTTCATCTTCATCTACCTCCTCTTCCATTTCCATAATATTGTCCTCAAGTACATCGCCCTTGTATAGGCCCTCTATATGCTCCTTCCACCTTTCTGCCTTCCCTTCTCTGCTTAGAACTGGGTTTCCATCTGAGCTCTTGATACTCATACAAATGGCTCTCTTTTCTCCAAAGGTCTCTTTAATTTTCCTGTAGGCAGTATCTATCTTACCCCTAGTGAGATAAGCCTCTACATCCTTACATTTGTCCTCTAGCCATCCCTGCTTAGCCATTTTGCACTTCCTGTCGATCTCATTTTTGAGACGTTTGTATTCCCTTTTGCCTGCTTCATTTAATGCGTTTTTATATTTTCTCCTTTCATCAATTAAATTCAATATTTCTTCTGTTACCCAAGGATTTCTACTAGCCCTCGTCTTTTTATCTACTTGATCCTCTGCTGCTTTCACTACTTCATCCCTCAGAGCTACCCATTCTTCTTCTACTGCATTTCTTTCCCCCATTCCTGTCAATTGTTCCCTTATGCTCTCCCTGAAACTCTGTACAACCTCTGGTTCAGTCAGTTTATCGAGGTCCCATCCCCTTAAATTCCCACCTCTTATGCAGTTTCTTCAGTCTTAGTTGTGAGCAGTGTCAATATATATTCTAATTTTAGGAGTCATGTACGTTATGATGCGATTATGATCACGTGACCAACATATAATCTGGTATAGGCTCATTTAGGTATTTATATCTTTGCCAGAAAGATAGTCACGCCTCTCTCTTTTTACAGAGATGTATAGCTGTTCATTGCATTCTCTGATTTAACATCGTGGAGACAATCACTCGCCCTAGAGTTTTCCAGACTCTTAACACCTGGAAAAACCTCTGTGAATGTGGACTTTTGCCAGCAATCGTTGCGAGTGCATAACCATAAATAATAAACATTTTTCCCAGTATCTTTATCTTACCCAGTCTTGATTCTATAGCAAGTAGCCAACCCCAGTAACTTGACTGACGAATCGATTTTCACATAGGTAAGTAGCCAGGCATTCACTTCCTCTTGCCGAGATGTGCACACAGAATCCATCAAGATATAGTCTGCAACAGAACTGTCAGTATCGATGCTTGGTAGATTGTGTACTCGATTTCTGCGTTAAATGAGTAGAACTACAGACATACAGAACACTGTTTTATAACCAATTATCGGGCCTGATTGCCTGGAATGTCTATACTTCTGCACAAGTTAAGTGTCAACCTGTATTTATTTCCTTTAATTCCGAAGAAGATGCTGGTTTGGATCTCATGTCAGTTTTAATATTTGTATATATGTAGGGCAAACATTAGAATGCGTTTTAGCGTAGCAGTATGATCACAGTGTCTACCAACAGCTAATGATTTTGCTGCCAGTGCCCACGTTTGAATCTATCTGCCTGTAATTCACCTGTACTGTTCTACTTTTCGCGAATTAATACTGTTGTGTTAAATACTTTTTCCGTTATTTGTGTTCCAGTTATTTCTAAGTGTTGTGTCCCATACCGAATGTAAGACTTCTTAAAACATGTGTGTAGTAATGAACATAATGCATTTTCCCTGGTTAGATGTAAACAAGGGCCACATTGCCTTACATCATGTCAGAACAAATAAATCACTAAGTACAATCAACAATAGAAATAAAAATCTAACGACCACTTCCATATATTTAATTAAACTAAGGTCTACAACCGATTTTTTGTTAGAAAGTTGTTCATTGTCGATGGAATTTAGCTATACCGGTATTTTTAAGTAAACTCTTTATGTGAGAACAATTTAGTTCGTATTTATTAACACTTCGCGAGGCAGCCCGACCTTCACGTGACGGCACTGAAGTAAATAGAAATTGGTGACAAACTAATCCCGTGTGACATTATGGGGTAGCGCAGTACTGTCGAAATGCACCACAACTCTCATTAACATATTGTTATTAACTGACCATTATTCTCGAATAATTAAAACGTTCAAAAAGATCACAAATGCATGAACACGGTCGCAAAACTACACACAAGGCATACGCCAGGTGAGCTTCTGATATTATAGTTTTTACTTAGAATTCATCGAGATAATGTGCCGTGAAGAGATCTTTAGAAATTTTCGCGTTATGTCCAATAGGACTTTTGATTCTGTAACCATTACAGCTGGAACACACTGTTACTGAATTCACCCGAATTTGCTTTATGTGTTGTTCAACATCTGATCAGAATTTTTATTTACATTCCAGCTCTGATAAATTTAACTTTATTTAGCAATACTAGTTATACAATGTGTTGCAGAAAGATTCATCCAATTTCACAATACCACATGTTCTACATGAACGAAGATGGAAGCTCCAGATGGATCTTAACTTACGCACAGATATCAAAAGTTTACTTTGGTGCCAGTTGTAAGTTACCGATTTGTCTAGTTGCCAGTAGGGGTAGCTGCTTCGCTTACTCGCTCGTTCGTTCATTACGGAATGTACGTCGAGTCTAGACAGATGCAACACAACATTAGAAAAATTGTTTTGCGTTATAGGTTTCAACAGGTGCTAATGAATTACAACTGTGCTGCGTGATTTTCGCCCACAGTTCGGTCCTGCACCTTCTGCAGATCAAAGCATTCCACGATGGCACCAGCAGTTTCAATTTACTGATTGTTTCAAAAGTCATAGTAGACCCATACTCAGGGAATGAGACTAGAGGAGCAGATAATGAAATCTTGCATCGCCGTTCTAGGCAAGGTCCTAGTGGAGATGGTTTGCCATTTTCTTCCTCCAACCTGTTGTGGAGTTTCGGGTGTTTATCTCTGTCGTGTAGATGACTGTGGTTAGTTCTTTTATAGCGTAGTACTGAGTTTGTGTTGTTATGGATAGAGAGAAGGGACGTGGTTAAACCTGGCGCCGGCACATAGCAAACTGCTCTCGAATAGCACCATGGGACCGCCGAGTTTAGTGACCGTATCGAACGTACGGATCACCATCAACCGTCACATGCCCTCAGATCATGAGACATTACGGAGAGCTTTGGACTTTAATCCAGGACACTGACGCAAACAATGATGATCACGAACTTAACATCACCACACCTCTTCCTCTTGCTGTCCACCAGCAAAATTCGAACCGACTTTCCTTCGCATAGGCGTGAGCTAGCAAACTCTGCTCTGCTACGGAGGCGGATGCTGGTTGTTTACCTAATTGGAAATCAGGCAGTTCCCTTGTGAATATTCTAGACACTAAATGTAATCAAAAGAATTTCATTCGTAGTCCACACAAGTCCACGCGTCGTGAGAGCGGATATTTTGTCGTTACTAATGTGTCTACCACGCTACGGCGTTTGTGTATTGAACCATACACGATTCTGTTACAACAAGCCCACGTAGAGTTTTGTAAATTCATTCTGGAGGTAGAGTACTCCAACGTTGTATGTACAGTCGTGCTCAAAAGTATCCGAACGCCCTGAATTGCATTTCGCCTAGCAGGTCCTCTAATCGCTCCTCGGTACAGTCGTTTGATTAATGAAAATGGTTCCAACAAATAACCACTAGAAAACACTGCTCTGTATCGCAATAACTCAAGATGTAAAGTAGTAACACGATACTACAAATATTATGGAACACCATATCACAGATAAGACTGTCCTTAAGGCTTGTAAGCTCACATTTATTACAATAAATGACGTACCCGAAATGTTACCACAGTCATTATTATATTAGATAGGTAATGCACGTAATAAGTTCGTCATATTCATGATTTCCTCTTCAAAGTAACATACCGTACTTATTATTTAACACAAAATGTCATCAAAAATTTAAGATTTTCACGAGCTGCTAGTTGAGAAAATGTATGAACTTCAAATGACACGACGACTCGCACGTTCTCCATATGGACTCAAACCCAGGTCATGCAGACTAAGCAAAGATTTCGTGACTGACGGGAACTAACAGTCATTCCTGACCAGGCACACAGAGAGCAATATACCTCTATTTTAGGCAGTATCAGTTGGGAAATATCAACTTTAAATTACATAACGTAAACATTTTTAATGGACGCGAGTTCCTACCCAGCATCAATTGTCCCAGTTCACGAACTACGAGAGATGATAAATATTGCTTCTTCACAAGTAACGAACCAGAAATGCCGTGGGGTACAGCTTTGTGTTGGTCAGGGATTCGAACCTAAAACATAATCGGATTGTTATCGAAGCACAATCAACTGTGACATATCGAATTTTCTCGGCAATAGCTAGATGTTTTAACTGCAATGGCTAGACGAAACATTAATTTTTTCCTTCCCAGGACTCCAACCTGGCACCTATCCCTGTTATATTCTAGAGAAAAAAAAAGTTAAATATGGGTTTGTTACACCAGCAGAGACATGTGAGCATGTTTGAACTAGAAATAATATGAAGAAGAGTTCAGTGCTGACTGGGAATCGAACCCCACACATATCTTTGTTCGCTGCACACAAAGAGACGTCAGCTACCGAATTTTTCTCCACCAGCAGCTCGGAATAACATCCTTGAACTTACAGTGATCTCGCAAATAGTTCTGTGTCCCACTGAGAGTCAAAAACGTCAGACAGCGTAAATGTTGACAACGAATGAAAATACATTAAAAATCTAAATTATTATCCACCAGCAGATAGGTGTTCTCATGCCAGAGCTTGATAATACATAATGAAAACTTTAGTTCCGGGCCAGGATTCGAACCCATTCAGGCGCAATATGTGGAGATGTTGAGGAATCTGCAGTTTTGAACTAACAACAAATTGTAATCGAGCTGTATTGTCACGAAGGGATCAAATTCCGTGTTAAGGGCGGTCTGAGTTGCATTCCCAGTTCAGAACCAATTTTATCGACATACAGAAGCTCAAATAAAAGAGAATAGAATCTGTCTCTCCCTATAAAAAATCATCGGTACAAGTCGGAATTGAACCCAGACCTTGAATATACGAACCTCTCGGCATCCCAACAGTCCACCAGACACGCATCTCTGTGGATCATTTTTCTATTGTAACGCCGTTGCGACACACTGGATGATAATTCTGACACACAGGCTCCCTGTGGTGGTTTGCAGCATGTTCAGTACATTCATTAACTTGCTTGACTGAATCGCCGTGAACTAGCTGCCTCGGCTACCCAGTGCATACGTTCGACTCTATTTTTTAATAACCGAAACTAAATCACGTAACTGCCACTTACACAGAACTGCCAACAGTGTAGGATGCAGAAAATTTAAATATGAAGTGTTCCTTTCCATTTGAGCAACTCTATTGCGCTATCTGTTTGTTGAAAACGTCGTGCAGTGCAAAAGAAAAGCTGTTACTGTCTATCTCTGACAAGTCTACATCCGCCCATATCCATTATCTCACAACACTGTGGAATGCGGAAGTTCTGTAGGATTTGATACTGACTTCTTGAGCAGCTGTAGCTACGGTTCAGCTAGCCGTGGAGCGGTAAGTATGCGGTACTATAGACAAAACGTTGCGAGTTCAAATACATTCACTGCTACATTTTTAAAACGCAATTCTGCTGTCTGCTGAAGTTATCAGTCTAATGGAACTTTGAATATAATTCCCTTCATTTCTCAACTCAAAATATTCGCATGTGGAAAAAGGGCAAACTACTTCGACATTTTGTTATTTTCAGGTTTAATAGACAGCCAGGCAGTAGATGCATCTCGAAACTTTTGTTTTATGTATGGGGAGAGCGCATCATGCCAAAATATGTCACAAAGGTATTTTCTACACTAACTGTCGTGTGGTAGTGGCACTTTATTCTTCATCAAATCTTGTTTCACAGCTTTAATTCAAAACAAGATTTCTACATGCGCGTAAGCAATAACCCGCATGTGCATTGGTTCAAATGGCTCTGAGCACTATGGGACTTAACATCTGTGGTCATCAGTCCCCTAGAACTTAGAACTACTTAAACCTGACTAACCTAAGGACATCACACACATCCATGCCCGAGGCAGGATTCGAACCTGCGACCGTAGCGGCATGTGCATTGTCAAACTGTTATAGATAACATCAGAGAATTCGCATATATCGTTGATGATTAAAATGGCTGTGAGCACTATGGGACTTAACATCTTAGGTCATCAGTCACCTAGAACTTAGAACTAGTTAAGCCTAACTAACCTAAGGACATCACACACACCCATGCCCGAGGTAGGATTCGAACCTGCGACTGCAGCGCCAGAACCGCAAGGCCACAGCGGCCGGCGCGGCTCGCACAGCCTGGAATGCGTCTGATTTGTATTTCTGTAACTAGGTGTAGGGACTGGAGCGTAGTTAATAATAATAATCAGAACTGACTGTAAACTAAGCATCATAAAACAGTAACTCTCATAGTTGTTTATATATTCCTTTCGTAAGTGTACTCAAAACTAAGATATTCATTCATGGACGGTTTCGTGCCTGGCCGATAGTCGAGCACAACAAACAAGGAAAATAAAAAACAATGTGCGTGTATGTGTGAGAGCGAGAAAGAGAGAGAGGCAGAGAGAGAGAGAGAGAGAGAGAGAGAGAGAGAGAGATGTAAAAAAGAATGAGAGAGAGAGTAAATATTGTTGTCAAGAAATTGCATCATGGTATGTAAAGAAATCTTTCATGAAAAAGACATGTTCCACATTATTAAGATATTTCGTATTCATGACCCATGGAACAAATATTAATCGAATCAAATCCAATCTAATCAAATCTAATCATATTGCTGTCAGTCATGAAGAGTCATGAGTTACCGAAATATTCGCCAATATCGGTAACCAAATCTAAACTTTGAAAATAAAAGACCACAGTTTTTGTAATAAACTGGGACTCCTATCAAGACCCTTTCGTCTCTGTTAACTAACCACGAAAGATGTCTGATATACCTCCATTCAGAAGTAACAAAGTGTGCATGCATTTAAAGGTGGAGCGCATGATGAGAAGTTCTGTGACGGAGATACGAAACCAACACGTAATCGGATTGTTAACTAAGTAAAATTAAATGTTATGTATCCATTTTTCTTACCAGCTACTAGGTGTTTGAATCTGAACTAAGGACACAAATTTTTGTGCCTGAGCGACAATCAAACTGCACACCTACCGTCCTTCTTTATCATCCACGAATATGGCTTAAGTATCGATCGGTTACTTACCAACAGTAAGATGTGTGCGTGTCTGACCAGAAATAACGATACCTATTGCGAATGTTGGCAACACATGAACATACATTAAAAGTGCATATTAATTTTCACTAGCAGGTCGGTATGCGCGTGATAGGGCTTGAAATGAAATTATGAATATTTTTGTACTGGATCAGTATTCGGACCCACATGCTTACCTTTGGAGTAGACCTAGAAGAGACTGCAGTCTTGGGGAAAAGAACGAAATGACTGAACTATACTGTTCCGAGAGATTCAGATCCTCGAGAGAGGAGATACTAATTCAAATCACAGTCCAGCACCAAATTTTTCTACGTCTGCAGTTCAATCAAGTACAAGTAATATAAGAGCCCTGTTCCTTTCAATGGCTATCGGTTCATCAAATAAAATAAAATTTTCTAACGTAAGTATGTTTAGTGGCAGCAGTATTACTGTTTACCATTTCTTCCGCCTATGTCATTTCCCAACGTAAACTGGCTCTGACCAGTTGGTAATGAAGGAACGTGATGTTTAATTATGAATTATATTATGGTTCAAATGGTTCAAATGGCTCTGAGCACTATGGGACTCAACATTTTAGGTCATAAGTCCCCTAGAACCCAGAACTAATTAAACCTAACTAACCTAAGGACATCACACACGCCCATGCCCGAGGCAGGATTCGAACCTGCGACCGTAGCAGTCCCGCGGTTCCGGACTGCAGCGCCAGAACCGCACGGCCACCGCGGCCGGCAGTTATATTATGAATTATGACGTCGTTCTCTTGAGGTTACCAGAGGTTAAGTAAATCTGTTTGTGCCTCTTAAAAGTAAGTGCCTGAACCCACGCATTGCCCCTGAGATAGTTCGTTTCACAAGACCATTGTGGCCACATTTCCCAACCCCAGGAGTTTGCTGTAACGGATGATATGCTTAGCTTACAAAATTAGTCACGGTGGAAAACATGCGAGTCTATTAAATGGATGAGCAGAAGCAATCTTCTGACACGGAGATTATGCTATTCTCATGTCAGGAGGATGTAAAGACTCTTCATTTACTTGCGCCTAGAAATGGCTGTCGAATACTGCCAAACCAAAAGCCAAGGGATCTTACTGTCTTCCGATATACGTCACTGTCAGTTCTTCCATATGATTTGGTCGACGTGACCTGTTTCAGGTTGTGTATGACAGAGAATGTTGTAGAAAATCAATTATTTTCCTTTGCAATAAACAGAAAGATTTTCATTCTAAACTACCGAAGTTCAAATTTTTCGCAATATCAGTTCAAATTTAATATTCGCTTCTGTAATGTGGGAAAGTATTTCGCAGTTGTAAAACCCGCATCCGACCCATTGATCGTACGCTTAGTCGCTGACAATAAATTCTAGCTCAGAGTGAAACCAGTTTAAGTAACCTAATGTAGCGAAGACTGTTTGGCAGTGCTTTTTCTCACCAGAAAATACACAGTTAACCCATTGGGCTCCATCAGTACACTATAACAGTAATTTCTGTGTGAATGCAATGCATACGGATTGTAAAATTAAGTGGTGCTCTCGCTTCCACTTCTATATACAATATGCCTGATCTAAACAGGCCTTTTATCATCACAGGCCAGTGCAACATTATACTGACAAGAGTAATGTGCTTTTACTGACAACCTCACTGTTCGTTTTAACTGATTTTGTAATGTTTTAAATAAAACAACACGACCTTCCAGTGGGAGACATTTCGCCTCCCATTTCCTTCTGTGAAATTTGTCAGTAAGCTTTTTGTCTTCCAACCAGCGAAATGCGGCAGAGTACGGTTGGTAAACGATTCACAAACCACGATTTAGTGCCGTTAAGACGATTTCTTTAAACATTGTCGTAGCTGAAGGAATTTAGTTTCTTATTAAATCGCCCTATGCAGCAACGTTCACAGATATCTCAAATAGGAAAAGCTCTTTATCCAGGTACGGAGATTGTAAAACAAACTTCCCACAGTTTGTGTCAGGTTGATCTTTTCGTCTGATAGCACTGTGTAACTATTTTGTCTATGAACTATCACAAGTAGTGTTCATGTAGCTGTGGGAACCATTGGTTGAAAACGAGTTTAACACTAATGGCTACAGTACTGCTAAATATTCAAAATGATTATCAACCTAATTCTGAGTTCATCCGCAAACTGAGGCGAATTTATAGTATTGAAGCTAGACTGTGTATCCTTGTCTTCCTTGAGTAGGCATTGGAAGGCATTTAGACACACGTATACAATACTATGAATACTGCGAACGCTATAGTTAACGTTGCTCTCAAACTAATTTTGTTTTTTTTAATTCTTCTGGGTCTTCAATGTGCAACATGTGTTGCAGATACAGTCTTAGACAAATAAAGTGACCGCCGTGTCATTCACGTAAGGTGGACAATACAGTCATGCTCCCCTCAGAATTCTATGTCCGGCAATATGCTCGGTCTGGCAACATTGAAAACTTCAACACTTCCCAGTGGAAGTCTAGACTGCAGTCTGAGTACATCAGTCTTGACTACAACCGTAGTCTTGAGGTAAAACACGAGACTAGGTAATACGACATCTGGCAACAGAAAGTACACGTCAACAAAACTTTCACTGACCCTTTCCTCTGGGTGCTGAAGCTATGAGTTTAATTCAAGCGAATCTGTAATATATTTCGCTTTCTGTCACATTGGCAATAACGGTTAGGTTCAACACTATTTTAGGGAGAGATTTCTTGGCCGGGCATCTGCCTCTGAACACCGCATGCGTCTGAGTTCTCTGGAGCCCATTTGCTGCCTACCGGCGGGGCCTGAGGCATTGCGCTGCCTCGCCTTCTGCTGACAACGTCTGCTCCACTCCTCACTCTGGACAGTGTAACATGCTTTAATGTTGTTGAGTGGTGACCCATAAAATCTGTCTACGATTTGTGTCTCAAACTCCATAGCAACGGAGGTACAATACCGTTTTTATTTGATGAGTATTTTATTTCACTAATATGCAATACATCAATGTGGCACAGAATTAATTTCATTGTTCCTGATCCAGTGTGCTATAATTAAGGCGTCATATCCTGTTCTTTTTCCTTTCACAGGAGATTCTTCAGATAATTTATTTTTGTCATGGATTCATATGTGTTAGTCAAGGCAAAAATCAAATGGCTCTGAGCACTATGGGACTTAACACCTATGGTCATCAGTCCCCTAGAACTTAGAACTACTTAAACCTAACTAACCTAAGGACATCACACACATCCATGCCCGAGGCAGGATTCGAACCTGCGCGCGGCTCCGGACTGAGCGCCTAAAACCGCTAGGCCACCGCGGCCGGCTGTTAGTCAAGGCACAGAGAGTAAACGCAATGTAATCCGTTTGGTTAGCTTCTTTGATTCCCTACGGTAAATGGATGCAAAACATTGTGTCAATACCTTTTAGAAAATGCTCTATAGTTACTCAGGCAAATTACTTGTTTTGAGGTCCATACATTAATTAATGAAGAAGTGAACACTGCTCAAAAGTGATATTTAAAATATTCATTTGGATTTAGGGTGACAAAAGCAAGTAAAACACAAATATTTCTTGCACCATGCGCAACACACAAACGAAATCTCGCTGTTCTGACGTGTTGTCTGATATATTGCTTGGAAAACATATCCGATTCATGTTGCTAAATATAGCTCTATCAGATATCAATGTGGATGCGTACCAGGCGTATAAAAGTATATTTTGAAATACACAGAAAGGCACAAAGGGGTATTCGACTGAAACATAGCCATGAAAAAGATTGTAACAGGGGTCAACAGCATCGACGTCTACCACCTTGACAACTCGAACGGTGACAGGGCTTGGCCAGTTACTTACGTTTACTGGTATCAAAGCTACAGCATGAAAAAACAAAAATGTTATTAACCTGAAGATCATTAACTTTGAAACCCATAATAGAGTAAAGTAGTCATCAGTTAGAAGATTGGTTTGAACACCACAGGGCTTTAATAGGCACAGACCTGTTGGAGGTGGTATGCCGTAGCTTTCCTCCGACCTTTGAGTTGACTTGCCTAGACAGTTAACAGGGGAACCTACAGTTTAACATGGCTTTCCGACCACAGTGCAACTCGGTATTTTTCCCCCATTGGTGTTAAACTTGTTTTTAACCAATGGTTCCCACAGCTACATGAACACTGCTTGTGATACCGGTTAGACAAAATACTTACGCAGTGCTATCAGACGAAAAGATTAACCTGACACGAACTATGGGAAGTCTGATTTACAACCTTCGTACCTGGATAAAGAGCTTTTCCTATTTGAGATATCTGTGAACGTAGCTGCATAGGACGATTTAAGAAGAAACTAAATTCCTTCAGCTACGACAATGTTTAAAGAAATCGTCTTAACGGCACTAAATCGTGGTTTGTGAATCGTTTACCAACCGTACTCTGCCGCATTTCGCTGGTTGGAAGACAAAAAGTTACTGACAAATTTCACAGAAGGAAAAGGGGGACGAAATGTCTCCCACTGGAAGGTCATGTTGTTTTATTTAAAAGATTACAAAATCAGGTAAAACAAACAGTGAGGTTGTCAGTAAAAGCACATTACTGTCGTGCTTGGGTAGCTCAGCTGGTAGAGCACTGGCCCGCGAAAGGCAAAGGTCCCAAGTTCGATACTCGGTCAGACACACAGTTTTAATCTGCCAGGAAGTTTCATATCAGCGCACACTCCGCTGCAGAGTGAAAATCTAATTATGGAACCATCCCCCAGGCTGTGGCTATGCCATGTCTCCGCAATATCCTTCCTTTCAGGAGTGCTAGTTCTGCAGGGTTCGCAGGAGAGCTTCTGTAAAGTTTGGAAGGTAGGAGACGAGATACTGGCAGAAGTAAAGCTATGAGGACGGGGCGTGAGTCGTGCTTGGATAGCTTAGCTGGTAGAGCACTTACCCGCGAAAGGCAAAGGTCCCGAGTTCGAGTCTCGGTCCGGCACACAGTTTTAATCTGCCAGGAAGTTTCACATTACTGTTGTCAGTATAATGTTGCACTGCACACGGCCTGTTATGATAAAAGCTCCGTCTGGATCAGGCATATTGTATATAGAAGTGGAAGCGAGAGCACCACTTAATTTTACAATCCGTAATCATTGCATACACACAGAAATTACTGTTACAGTGTACTTATGGAGTCCAATGGGTTAATTGCGTATTTTCCGGTGAGGAAAAGCACTGGCAAACAGTCTTCGCTACATTAGGTTACTTAAACTGGTGTCACTCTGAGCTAGAAATTATTGTCTGCGACTAAGCGTAAGGTCAATGGGTCGGATGCTGGTTTTGCAACTGTTAAATACTTTCCCACATTACAGAAGCGAATATTAAATTTGAACTGATATTGCGACAATTTTGAAATTCGGTAGTTTAGAATGAAAACATTTCTGTTTATTGCAAGGGAATATAACTGATTTTCTACAACATTCTCTGTCATACACAAGTTGAAACAGGTCACGTCGACCAAATCATATGGAAGAACTGACAGTGACGTATATCGGAAGGCAGTAAGATCCCTTGGCTTTTGGTTTGGCAGTATTCGACAGCCATTTCTAGGCGCAAGTCAATGAAGAAAGACAGTGCGTTTGTGTTATCAAGTGACGTCTTTAGCAATTACTTCAGTTTTTATGTAATCTACGAGTAATTGCTGATATTTGATATTAACATGAAAAGAATAGCCGGCCGAAGTGTCCGAGCGGTTTTAGGCGCTTCAGACTGGAACCACGCTACCGCTACGGTCGCAGGTTCGAATCCTGCCTCGGGCATGGATGTGTGTGACGTCCTTAGGTTAGTTAGGTTTAAGTTGGTCTAAGTTCTAGGGGACTGACGACTTCAGAAGTCAAGTCCCACAGTGCTCAGAGCCATGAATAGAATTCCGTAGACAGGAAAAGAACCTGTTCCTGGCAACTACTTCTCTAATGACCAAAAGGAATTAAATGATGTTCAAGAACATGTGTTCCAGCAGCGGTATGAACAAAATAATAGTAATAATCACGGTATTATTCGAATTATCCGGTAACTTCGCTCTTCACAATGGATTTTCTCGAACTATGAAATTTGCTGAATTAGTGACAATTTCAAAATGGCTTCACATCGAGGATATGATGCCTCGAAGAGTCTTTACATCCTGCTGACATGTGAATAGCATAATCTCTGTGTCAGAAGATTGCTTCTACTTAACTATTTAATAAACTCGCATGATTTCCACCGTGATTAATTTTGTAAGCTAAGCATATCATCCGTTACAGCACACACCTGGGGCTGGGAAATATGGCCACAATGGTCTGGTGGAACGAACTATCTCAGGTGCAATGCGTGGGTTCAGGTATTTACTTTTAAGAGGCACAAACAGATTTAATTTACCTCTGGTAACCTCAAGAGAAAGACGTTATAATTCATAACATAATTCGTAATTAAACATCACGTTCCTTCATTAGCAACTGGGCAGAGCCAGATTACGTTGAAAATGACATAGGCGGAAGAAATGGTAAACAGTAATACTGCCGCCAGTAAACTTACTTACGTTAGAAAATTTTATTTTATTTGGTGAACCGATAGCCATTCAAAGGAACAGGGCTCTTATACTATTTGTACTTGATTGAACTGCAGACGTAGAAAAATTTGGTGCTGGACTGTGATTTGAATTCATATCTCCTCTCCCGAGGACAGTATTGTTCAGTCATTTCGTTCCTTTCCCCAAGACTGCAGTCTCTTCTAGGTCTACTCCAGAGGTACGTATGTGGGTCCGAATACTGATCCAGTACAAAAATATTCATAATTTCATTTCAAGCCCTATCATGCGCATACCGACCTGCTAGTGAAAATTAATATGCACTTTTAATGTCTGTTCATGTGTTGCCAACATTCGCAATAGGTATCGTTATTTCTGGTCAGACACGCACACATCTTACTGTTGGTGAGTAACCAATCGATACTTAAGCCATATTCGTGGATGATAAAGAAGGACGGTAGGTGTGCAGTTTGATTGTCGCTCAGGCACAAAAATTTGTATCCTTAGTTCAGATTCAAACACCTAGGAGCTGGTAAGAAAAATGGATACATAACATTTAATTTTACTTAGTTAACAATCCGATTACGTGTTGGTTTCGTATCTCCGTCACAGAACTTCTCATCATGCGCTCCACCTTTAAATGCATGCACACTTTGTTACTTCTGAATGGAGGTATATCAGATATCTTTCGTGGTTAGTTAACAGAGCCGGAAGGCTCTTGATAGGAGTCCCGGTTTATTACAAAAACTGTGGTCTTTTATTTTCAAGTTTAGATTTGGTTACCGATATTGGCGAATATTTCGGTAATTCATGACTCTTCATGGCTAGTCAGCAATATGATTAGATTTGATTAGATTGGATTTGATTCGATTAATATTTGTTCCATGGGTCATGAATACGAAATATCTTAATAATGTGGAACATGTCTTTTTCATGAAAGATTTCTTTACATACCATGATGCAATTTCTTTTCAACAATATTTACTCTCTCTCTCATTCTTTTTTATATTTCTCTCTCTCTCTCTCTCTCTCTCTTTCTCTCTCTCTCTCTGCCTCTCTCTCTTTCTCTCTCTCACACATACACACACATTGTTATTTATTTTTCTTGTTTGTTGTGCTCGACTATCGGCCAGGCACGAAAACGTCCATGAATGATTATCTTAGTTTTGAGTACACATACGAAAGGAATATATAAACAACTATGACAGTTACTGTTTTATGATGCTTAGTTTACAGTCAGTTCTGATTATTATTAGTAACTACGCTCCAGTCCCTAAACCTAGTTACAGAAATGCAAATCAGACGCATTCCAGGCTGTGCCAGCCGCGTCTTTGAGATTCCAGCTATGGCCAATTCCCAGCCCACTGTAGGAACACATCGGTTCGTCTTTTCCTGCTGTTACTGTAACTGAGATTTCTCAACAAGGCAAGGTATGTTTGGCAAATCTGTGATCGTCGAGTTACTTCCTGGTGTGTACGGAATTAAGCCTCAAAGTTCACTTGATTTTTCCTGTCATTTCCATTGAATAATCTGAGTTATTATCGCTTGAGGTGTATCAAAACTCTGTACTTTTACGGTTTTCAGCCCAGGAAAGTCGTTGCACGTGGAAATCGCAACTAATCTTGTCCTTTAAATAGCGATTTACGAGTTCTAGACACAGGCCTCGTAATAGGAATTTCGAATGTATATCTCTTCGATAGCGCTGTGGTAACATGCTGCTCTCTATAAAACCGTCTGTCCTGGGTCGCGGTCCCAGTCTCGCTGACTGTGACGTTTTTATTCCTTCTGTAGAAGAGCTACAAGCAGTCAGATCATACATCGATAAGGAAAACGCAAGAAAATACTTTCGGCTCATAGTGCAATGGTGAAAAACTTACAATGCTACACAACAGGTAATGCCTCATTCCGTTGCTGACAAGCAAATTTTGGGTTTCTAGGAATACATAACTTTGTTCATGAAATACTTTATTTGCATACCTCTTTAGTATGACACAGCATACCAATTAAACACAGACTCAGTCGAAATCAAAGTGAGTAGTACTTTACTAATTCGGTTCGATAGAGGCACGCTTGTGTACAGATACTCAGCTTTATTAAAACAGACTTTCGTCGTAAGGTTATTGTGGGTAGTTTTATTTTATTTCTTATAATACAGTGCACAATTTTCGTAGGGTTTCTTGTAGTGTTGTTTAAACAATAGTAAATATGAGAGAGAAATTAATCGTCAACGATATATGCGAATTCTCTGATGTTATCTATAACAGTTTGACAATGCACATGCGGTTTATTGATTACGTGCATGTAGAAATCTTGTTTTGAATTAAAGCTGTGAAACAAGATTTGATGAAGAATAAAGTGCCACTACCACACGACAGTTAGTGTAGAAAATACCTTTGTGACATATTTTGGCATGATGCGCTCTCCCCATACATAAAACAAAAGTTTCGAGATGCATCTACTGCCTGGCTGTCTATTAAACCTGAAAATAACAAAATGTCGAAGTAGTTTGCCCTTTTTCCACATGCGAATATTTTGAGTTGAGAAATGAAGGGAATTATATTCAAAGTTCCATTAGACTGATAACTTCAGCAGACAGCAGAATTGCGTTTTAAAAATGTAGCAGTGAATGTATTTGAACTCGCAACGTTTTGTCTATAGTACCGCATACTTACCGCTCCACGGCTAGCTGAACCGTAGCAACAGCTGCTCAAGAAGTCAGTATCAAATCCTACAGAACTTCCGCATTCCACAGTGTTGTGAGATAATGGATATGGGCGGATGTAGACTTGTCAGAGATAGACAGTAACAGCTTTTCTTTTGCACTGCACGACGTTTTCAACAAACAGATAGCGCAATAGAGTTGCTCAAATGGAAAGGAACACTTCATATTTAAATTTTCTGCATCCTACACTGTTGGCAGTTCTGTGTAAGTGGCAGTTACGTGATTTAGTTTCGGTTATTAAAAAATAGAGTCGAACGTATGCACTGGGTAGCCGAGGCAGCTAGTTCATGGCGATTCAGTCAAGCAAGTTAATGAATGTACTGAACATGCTGCAAACCACCACAGGGAGCCTGTGTGTCAGAATTATCATCCAGTGTGTCGCAACGGCGTTACAATAGAAAAATGATCCACAGAGATGCGTGTCTGGTGGACTGTTGGGATGCCGAGAGGTTCGTATATTCAAGGTCTGGGTTCAATTCCGACTTGTACCGATGATTTCTTATAGGGAGAGACAGATTCTATTCTCCTCTGGCTACGCCAAGTGAAGAAGGTATAATGGCATTGTGGTCTGTAATTCACGTTAAACATGATAGTCCTTCTCTACCAAGTAGACATTAGGTTGAACCACAATAAAGTAAGGAGTGGCAACATGTAGAAACTCTATCAGCAGTAACTTTTCTTATACTAGTTATTTATTTCTAGCGACGACACAGACGCTGTGTAGGGTCACAGGACACTTATTCCATCTTTTATTTGAGCTTCTGTATGTCGATAAAATTGGTTCTGAACTGGGAATGCAACTCAGACCGCCCTTAACACGGAATTTGATCCCTTCGTGACAATACAGCTCGACTACAATTTGTTGGTAGTTCAAAACTGCAGATTCCTCAACATCTCCACATATTGCGCCTGTATGGGTTCGAATCCTGACCCGGAACTAAAGTTTTCATTATGTGTTATCAAGCTCTGGCATGAGAACACCTATCTGCTGGCGGATAATAATTTAGATTTTTAATATATTTTCACTCGTTGTCAACATTTACGCTGTCTGACGTTTTTGACTCCCAGTGAGACACAGAACTATTTACGAGATCACTGTAATTTCAAGGATGTTATTCCGTGCTGCTGGTGGAGAAAAATTCGCTAGCTGACGTCTCTTTGTGTGTAGTCAACAACGATATGTGTGGGGTTCGAGTCCCAGTCAGCACTGAACTCTTCTTCATATTATTTCTAGTTCAAACATGCTCACATGTCTCTGCTGGTGTAACAAACCCATATTTAACTTTTTTTTTCTCTGGAATATAACAGGGATAGGTGCCAGGTTGGAGTCCTGGGAAGGGAAAAATTAATGTTTCGTCTAGCCATTGCAGTTAAAACATCTAGCTATTGCCGAGAAAATTCGATATGTCACAGTTGATTGTGCTTCGATAACAATCCGATTATGTTTTAGGTTCGAATCCCTGACCAACACAAAGCTGTACCCCACGGCATTTCTGGTTCGTTACTTGTGAAGAAGCAATATTTATCATCTCTCGTAGTTCGTGAACTGGGACAATTGATGCTGGGTAGGAACTCGCGTCCATTAAAAATGTTTACGTTATGTAATTTAAAGTTGATATTTCCCAACTGATACTGCCTAAAATAGAGGTATATTGCTCTCTGTGTGCCTGGTCAGGAATGACTGTTAGTTCCCGTCAGTCACGAAATCTTTGCTTAGTCTGCATGACCTGGGTTTGAGTCCATATGGAGAACGTGCGAGTCGTCGTGTCATTTGAAGTTCATACATTTTCTCAACTAGCAGCTCGTGAAAATCTTAAATTTTTGATGACATTTTGTGTTAAATAATAAGTACGGTATGTTACTTTGAAGAGGAAATCATGAATATGACGAACTTATTACGTGCATTACCTATCTAATATAATAATGACTGTGGTAACATTTCAGGTACGTCATTTATTGTAATAAATGTGAACTTATAAGCCTTAAGGACAGTCTTATCTGTGATAAGGTGTTCCATAATATTTGTAGTATCGTGTTACTACTCTACATCTTGAGTTATTGCGATACACAGCAGTGTTTTCTAGTGGTTATTTGTTGGAACCATTTTCAATAGTCAAACGACTGTACCGAGGAGCGTTTAGGGAACCTGCTAGACAGATGTTTTATGAGGGTTGTATTCGAATCAGGCGAAATGCAATTCAGATCGTTCGGATACTTTTGAGTACGATTGTACGTGCATATACGGCGGGCATTTCAGAATTCCTGTACACTGCGCATGTGCGCCCCTTAATGGTGGTGCAATCAAATTGTAATTCGCATCATCTGTGAGCGAGAGTTCAGACTTGACGGTCATGTACTTGTTTGCTGGTTCGCGTGACTGTGTAGTGATAATTCGGTTTCAAAATGGAAGCTGAAACCCAATTAGGTCGGATTACACGTAGTGATCAGCCTTTCTATATCAAAATCGAATCCCTACGTGGAAGAACCCAACGTAAATTTATAACGTTTTGACAGGGGTGGCCGGCCGTTGTGACCGAGGCGCTTCAGTCTGGAACCGCGCGACCGCTACGGTCGCAGGTTTGAATCCTGCCTCTGGCATGGATGCGTGTGATATCCTTAAGCTAGTTAGGTTTAAGTAGTTCTAAGTTCTAGGGAACTGAAGACCTCAGATGTTAAGTCCTACAGTGCTCAGAGCCATTTGAACCATTTTTTGACAGGGGTGTGTGGGAATAGTGTAGTGGGTCGTAGCACAGTATTAGGTGGACCGGCTTGTTTCTGTTAAGGTCGGGTAAGTACTGAGGACTACCAAAGAAGTTGAGCTAATAACTGCAAAAGACTTGCCTCTCAGGTTACTGATAATGGCATTTTTAGAGTGGATCGACGAAAAACATGTGAAGAACTTGCATATGAGGCCAAAATTTCTTTATCTTCGGTTTACGTAATCATTATTCAAAAATACGAAAACTTGCTGCCACATGGGTACCACATGATCTGAGGTAAGATCAGAAAACACGTTGTAAAAGAATCGCAGAAGCATTGCTTTAACGTTATCGAACAGAGGGGGAACAGTTTCCGAAAAGGATTATTTCGCGCCGGCCGGAGTGGCCGAGCGGTTCTATGCGCTACAGTCTGGAACCACGCGACCGCTACGGTCGCAGGTTCGAATCCTGCCTCGGACATGGATGTGTGTGATGTCATTAGGTTAGTTAGGTTTAAGTAGTTCTAAGTTCTAGGGGACTGATGACCTCAGAAGTTAAGTCCCATAGCGCTCAGAGCCATTTGACCATTTTTTGATTATTTCGCTTGATCAAACGTAAATACGAGAGTTTTAGCCAGGACGGAAGTCTCAGTCATCACAATAGAAAAGTTCCGACTCTCCACGCCCGAAGAAATTCCACAGCCTACAGTCAAAGGTGAAACTGATGATGAACTTTGCGTAAGACATGAACAGAGTCATAGTTCCAAATAGAGTGTTCCAGTGGATGTGTGTAAAAGGTGCGTACTACAAGCTGTTTCTGCAAAATGTTTTACACTCGAAAATTCGTTAAAGAAGGCCTGACTGCTTGCAATTGGTGTTCTCATTTTGCATGATAATGCAAGACAGCAAATTCCCCTACCAGTGAGAGAAATGCTCTACAAATGTGAATAGGAAACTCTTCCTCAGCCACCATACGGTCCTGATTCGAGCTCACTAGACTTTTATTTGTTTCCCAAATTGAAGCACCAACGCCGTGGAAAACGTTATGATTCAACTAATGAAGCTTCCAGTGTGATGACCAGAGTAATCAGACAGGTCAACAATGAAGGTGTCCTATCCGGAATAAAGGAATTGCCAAATCATTGGGAAGCTTTCATAAGCAAGACTGGAGATTATATTGAAGGTCTGTAACGGTATTTTGTAAAATAAATTATTTTCTTCAATTCGATATTACAATGTGCAGAACTTTTGAAGTGACCCTCGTAAAATATGTACCACTGCAAAATTACATGGTCTCCTTGAAAATAGTTACTTTTTAGTCCTATCATAATTTAAAATTCACTTGATGTTTCTGTCTTCATTGATGCAGAAGATGTTACTTGGTCTTTTAAAATTGAATGAATCTTTTTGACACAGCCTGTGTACTAATCTAAGCTTTTTATGACTTGAATTAAATTTTTCGTTTATTAGTTTTAAACCTAATCGTAAATAATGGTTTTCGTTTAGCTGGCTGCATTTATGTGTAAGTTTCTTCTGTCAGATATGTCAATGCAAAATATACACCCAGACAAACGAGTAATTTTGACATGCACCGTGGGTTTGTCCACCGCGGCAACTGTGTAACAGAGAGCAGGTATAGTGGACGGGGACATTATAATGCCACGATTAAAAAGTGGTTATCTGTGCTTTTCCGTTGAACCTAGAAGATCTTCTAATGCATAGGAGGTGGGCTACACTACTGACAAAGGCAAGCAAGTGCCCGGCTGACCCAGCCAGCGGACGGAAGTTAGAGGGCGGTCAGAGAAGCGGTTGTCCGGCAAACAGGCCGGCCTGATATTAAGCCAAAGCCGCAGAGAGCTCCATCCACTGCCTGCTCTGCCCCTGTTCAGCCAAGGATCAATTCTGCGGCACGTCGAGGGATGTAGACCGCTGCTATAGTTCCCACGGCGCCAAACGGACCGTCCCGTGCAAATTCTGCGCTCTTTTCTCGTTTAGGTTTCCACCCCACTGTTCGAGGCATGTTCAAAAATTAGGAGTACTCAATTATTTGGTAAAAATATCTGGAAAAAAACAGTCAAATATTTCGTGAAACGGTTTTTCGTCCAGAAGTAAGAAAAAAAGTAGATAGGGACATATTTGACGCGCCTTTGAAGCACATGAGGAGACAACAGAATGAAATTTCACCAGAGGAATATCCTCTGGTACTCTTTAAAATTCTAAGACTCTAAGCTAAACGTTGGAGTTTAATTTATCAATCGATATCTCGTTTGCTGTGTATTATGAGTATATAGATCAAGAAAATGCAGGGAAGTTTCAATTTATGCTGTTACGTGATATTTTTGAAACTTCATTTACATAGCTAGCAACAGCTGTTTTTGAAATATTTCAATTTTCCCTCAGATCGTTAATTGAGCTTTTTTAACTAACCCTATTACTTCCAAACAATCATCTTTTTCGCAAAACTAGACCTCACGCTGGTCATTTCGATTTGTCCATTTCCCACTCGTCGTTTCGCTATGAAAATTGGAATAAGGATCCACTGATAATTTTCCCAATTACTAATTAAGGTTTTCTTAATTACCCTGTAACTTCCAAGCAATTAAACCTTTCTTTCCGAAGCTACACCTTACGCTGGACAATCTGATGCTCCATTACTCACTCTTCGTTTGGCTAAGAAAATTCGGACTAAAATCCGTTGTGTAATTTCTACGAAGTCTTGTTTTAGCTCCGTTCAGTATATTTATGAAAAACTTATTAATTCACAGAGCATATCAAACACTATTTTTCGACGTAGTCACCTTCGTTCTCAGTGCATTTTTTGTGACAAGGTATGAGTTTTCTGATACCTTCGTCAAGAAAGTCTCCCACCACCTGTTTGGTCCAGTGTCTGCCGGAACTCTGGACTTCATATTTCTTAAAAAACGATTTTCCACTCGTAAACAACTTCAGAGTAACGAAAATATGAAATTTTGAAAATGCTAGATCAGGACTACAAGTAGGGTGGTTGATGATGTCGCTACCGAATGAACCCAACAATTGTTTCGTGGCATTGACTTCTGTGTTATTGTCATTTATCAAGCACACTCTCTTTCACATTATTTTGTCCTGTATCGCCCTTTTTTTAGAGTTTCACATTAACGCATAAAATTGTTCCCCCCTGGAACAAAAATTCAATGAGGAGAATCCTTTACGGTTCCAAAAGGCAGCACCTACGTTTCTCGCCAGACTCAAAGGAGTCGGGGAAATGTTCACATTTCAGTTCGAGGAGCTCGAGAAACTCCCTTGAAGATGCGACCTGTTGACTTTGTGTTCATCTGTGACTTGTTTTTTTGTTTCTTTTTTTTACCCAAGTAAGTGTATTAGTAATTATTGCAGGCAGAATAAATCTCGGAATTTCTGGGAACTTTGCGTTCATCCCGTCCAAAGTTAATCGACAGTACCCACGAATCATATCTTCGATCTTGTTCATCGTCTCATTAGTCGCGACTGAAAGACGCAAATTCCTTTGTTCATCACGAAAATTCGTTCTGCCAGCTGTAAACTCGCGACACTATTGGTACGGAGAAGTGCGGTTCATCACATCATCCCCATAGACAGTTCGATTTCTTTAAAAATCTGGAACGACGCGTTTCCATTTGCAAGATGAAATTGGTTCCGTTCCTCACTTCGCAGATGGCGGGATCCGTAGTATACACGCATTTCAGGACGGCACTACAGCGAGAGTTTTGAGGCCAATTAATTCATTGCCTATCGTACCACTCCACATAGTTACGGGAGAGTTTGAAAATGCGTCTCCACAAAGGCATGTGGTTTTTGTCGGACCACTGGCACGAGTCATAAGTGTTATTGATACCGTTATGAGTGAAATTGACATCATCAGTAAGCAGTATTAATGGGATTACTCGGAAATTTGCTATTAGCCAACAAAAAAAATAATTGTCTATCTTTATCTCCTTCTAGATGCTGCTGAATCATCTGGGAATAAGGATAGAGGCCGTCATTATGTAATGTCCGTCGTTTTCTTGTATACGGAATACCGATACGTGAAAAAAAAACAGGAATTTGCTTGTTGACGAACTAGGTTTTACCAACTGATAATGTCTTCTATCTCATACATACTTTTTTTCATTTTCAAGTTCGGATGAAATATCAATGATGGACATTGCGCCAGTACCATGCAGTTTAGTCAAAACTCGAGTAAAAGTTATTGAATCTGATACTCTGCAGTCAGAAAATCGCCTACTGTATTCTCTACAAGCAACATCAGCATTACATAACTACCATACAGACATATTCAACATTTGTAAATACTTGCGCCATAACCTAACCTGACAGATGAACTGACTAAAAATTGGACACGTGCTATACGGAATGATCCATCTGAATTAGTCTATACCACAACCTCCTAAAATATTTACTGTTGTTACTGAAATATCCTCGGCAAGGAAAGATTAAGAAGCAGATTCCACATTCTGAAATCGCATTTGACTGTTCTTTGTTTGAAAGAAGATTGCGCTATGCCTGGTGCAAGAAGTGGAAACGTCTGCCATCACGGGAGTTGCGTAGTTACGTATAGAGACTTCGGTTTATTGTTTCGCTGTAGTGCTGCTAGTGTTGGTTGGGATCTAACGACTTTAATGCGATATGGAATAGATTTGGTCAGCAGAGTCGTCGCCAAGCTCGTTCTCAATGTCCCCACAGGACAAGCGCCCAAGAGAACAGACATATTGTTCACTCAGCAGAACAGGATCAAATAGCCATATTTGCTGCCCGGAATTGCATCATTGCGTACTAAATTTCGCACCATTGAATATCCCCAAATCATCTACAGATTTAATTATGTGTTCTTCCAGCTATACTGTATACGATCAATAAGTAAAATTTCGTTATTTGCTGTGCTTCCTTAAGTTGCAGTTTGTGTGGCCAGTAGTGTCTTTGGTGCAACTTGTTGTGAAAGCGGATAAATGAAAACTAACGCAAATCGGTGGCAAAAACGTTTCTGTAATGTTAGAATACAATATTGATGGTATGCTGCTTGATTCAGCATCGTCAATTAAATTGTTATGAGTAGCACTGCGATACCCGATACAACAGAACGAGCGCATTAGGTCGATTACAAGGAAACCAAATGCTCGACTATGGTTTATGGGAGAGTTCTGGAATAATGGGACAATTTTTGGATAATGAATGTATAGGATTAACGTTTGCACTGCAAGAACACTACTATTTTTATTAGTTATTTCTGATAGGAACAGACTATGTTATATGTTCATAGTACATCCTCGATTGTACCCTGAAAGTATTACTTCAGTACTGGTTTCCTTTTATATATACATATTAATATTCCTTTCACTTATACATATTAATATGTATCCATCGTATCGTTTGTATAACACTATGTATGACATCTTGTTATGTACTTGTCTAATGTAAATTTTACTGTATAGGGCCTGAGATGACTACTGATTAGTTGAAATTGGTGACCTAAATAAAAAAACTATAAAAATGATGGTTGTTGAAATAGTATTTTCACAGTTCATGGACCAGCCGCAGTCCGACACACCAAAATAGCAAGATGGAGTTACATATGCTTGAGTACGGCTCGAGTATTTGGGGTATCCATCATATTAGATTAAAAGAAGATATCGATCCATTTCAGAGACATTCTCCTAAATTTGCTGCATGTCGGTTCGGTCAGTGAGCGAGTTTTACAGGGATATCCAATGAACTTACATGTACTTTTATTTTTACAAGTCCATCCTGATCACATAGAGTTCTTTGCACTTTATGACCGGTTTCGGCTTATCGCCATCTTCAGATCGTTAAAATATTCTGATGTAAATCATCGTCAAGTTAAACATGGGCACATGTTCAACTTGACGATGATTTATATCAGAAAGTGCTAACAATAAAATGATTGCGGACTCATGTACAGACTTTATGTATTCAGTTGAGAACTTACATGTGAATCCTTCGAGAGAAGAAGGCAATCTTTTCGTGAAAAGGCATTGAGATAATTTGTAGAACCAGCGTTTGCGACAGACTGTAGAGCGATTCTACTTGCTCCAGCGCTTATTCTATATACGGTTAGTAACAATACAATTATCTAAATTGGAGCACGTACACAAGCATGCAAAAAATCGTTATTCCCTTGCTTAATTTGCTATCGGAACAGTAAAGGCGAACTATGATGCAAAGTACTGTCTGCCATGCACTGTCAGTGGCTTCCAGAGCATGTATGTAGACGTATAAGGAGGTGCCACAACGCGACTTCGCCACAGGAAGCAAAAAGAATGCTAAGTTGGTATCCAATTCATTTATCAGTGCTGTATTTCCGGATATACAGTCGTATATCTTAATACGCCCTTGTCCCATTGCCCCACCACGTCATCCTGTGTGTTCCAGAAAATAGGATACGTTGTTAGTTGGCAGACAAATGTCATATGGAAGCTAAAATGGACAGCATAAACAATTACAGAAATTGAAGCGAATGCATGTAATTTATGACGTAACAGAGTTTCCAATGTTATTTTCTACACAACGCTCCAATAGAAGAGAGTTATAAACAGCAGCTGCAGAGTGAGTTAACATCGAGCAGCACTTCTGCTTCATTAGCGCAGCCAATCAGTAGATATCGCAGCTCCGTCAAACAGGATGAGTCGTTGAGGCCGTTCCGCGAACTGCGGGATTACAGATTTTTTTATTAAGGAACATGTACGAGACTTACATTTGGAGAAAAAATTGATTCCGAGAAGAGCAACGCTAGAGCACTCTGCAGGTAATTACATGTTTCAGATATTCGATGTCCATATAATTTACGACGGACAACTAAAACATACTCTGCCTGCCAAAAAAGTGAATCACCCTGAGAACATGGTCGGATGTCAACGTTACTTCGTACAAGTACACACCATCAGCGGGTATGTAAACACTTAGAGTTGCAGTTTACTGTGACAGGTAGAACGGCCACTAGAGTGTGTTAGTGTTGTTCACGTTTAGTATTGTTACCAGGCCTAGTAGAGTATATGAGAGGTGTGAAAAGCGTCAGATGTTGAGTGATTACTGTGAAGGACACGGAGATGCCGCATAGTCATGTGTGACAACGTTATCTGATCTGACAGAGCTTGAAAGGACCTCATTCTTGGTCTCCATTTAGTAGGCTGATCAAATCGTGCAATAACCAGATTTGTCTGACCTTCGAATGTGACAGTGGCCTAATGTTGGACTGAATGGAGACGTGAGGGCAGGCACTATCGTCGTCAAGGTTCAAGTCGACCACGTCTGATCTCCACAGTATAGCTTTATTGGACACCAAGAACATCGTGAACCGTTCACATCTGCCCCAGTCAGCCGAGAGCAGCTAACGGACACCTAGCAACATTCTGTATCATCCCGTACCATTCATCAGAGACTAGCAGCAGCCGGACTAGGGAATTACCGTCCGATGCGTAGGCTGCCTTTAAACCAGAAAAAAATGGAAATGATCGCGTAGCATTGCTGTGAGGCCCCATCCGGGGAAGTTCGACCGCCAAATGTATAGGTGCGCCGTGGTCTCGTGGTTAGCGTGAGCAGCTGCGGAACGAGAGGTTCTTGGTTCAAGTCTTCCCTGGAGTGATAAGTTTATGCCGGCACGGTGGCTCAGCGTGTTCGGTCAGAGAGCCTCTTGGCCTCTGTAATAAAAAAACTGAGTGGAAGGATCAACCACCGAACTTGAACAGGATGTCTTGCGACGTTCGCAACGACCTAACACAACGATCAATAACGAAAAAAAAAAATATATATATATAATGCAAGTCTTATTGCAGACGACGCCACATTGGGCGACCTGTGTGCCGGGATGAAGATGAAATGATGATGAGGGCAAAACAATATCCAGCCCACGAGCGAAGAAAACCTCCAGCCGGGAATCTAACCCGGGCCCGCTTGCACGGGGCTGGGGGGGAACCACCTTACCACCTAGCTGAGCAGGTGGACTTTACATCACAACACAAACTGCTGTGTTTGGAGTGGTGCCGTGACTGGGAAACATAGACTGCTGATGAACGGCGTCGTTTTGTGTTCAGAGAAGATTCGCTGTTCTTCTCTCCCCTGAATGACCATTCTCGACGAGTATGTTGGTGACTAAAGGAGAGGTCTCATCCTTTCAGTGATTTAGAGAGGAACATCGATGTCACTCCTGGCGTCATAGTGTGGGGAAACATCGAGTATGGCTTCAGGTCGGCTGGTTGCTACTGAGGGAACTCTTATGGTTCAAAAGTATGTCACGAACATCCTGTATTCTCATGTGTTACCTCTCATCCCACAGTATTGTGGTGCCACTATTCAACAGGATATTACTCGCCCACACATGGCTCGTGTCTCCACGAAATTTCTGTGTAATATTGAGGTACCTCCATGGCCAGCGAGATCTCCAGACCTGCGTCCGATAGATCATGTGTGGGACCAGCGTGGACTCTCACTCTTTCCCAGCACCAGCTCGAATATCCGGGACATCAAGGACCAGTTACAACAGTTGTGGGTCAGCTTGCCTCAGGACATGATACAGCGGTTTTATCCCACTCCTTCCGACCGAATCAGTGGATCCCTCGAGGCCACAGGGGGTGCAACATCACATTGATAAGTGGGTTCATACTGCCAAGTTTACTATAAATTTGACTTTATTTTGTAATCCATTAAATAACATCACATAATATCTCAACTGAGAAGTTAATTTCGTTTCCTCCCACCCTTCTGGCTGGTTCACTTCTTTCTTTTTCAGGCGTTCGCATGTCTACTGTAAACAATTGATGTACACTGAGATGACAATAGCCATGGGCTAGAGAAATACACATACACAGAAGGCGGCAGTATCAACGACACAAGGTATGAAAGCGCGTTGCATTCACGGATCAGTCATTTGTACTCAGGTGATTCATGTGTAAAGGTTTCCGACGTGATTATGGCCGCACGACTTTGAAAGCGGAATGGTAGCTGGAGCTAGAAGCATGCGACATTCCATTTCGTAAATCGTTGGGAAATTAAATACTCCGAGATCCACAGTGTCAAAAGTGTGCCGAGAATACCAAATTTCAGGCATTACCTCTCACCCCGGACATCGCAGTGGCCGGCGAATGCCACTTAATGACCGAGAGCAGCTGCGTTTGCGAAGAACTGCCAATGCTAACACGCAAGCAAACACTCCGTAAAACGACCGCAGAAATCAGAGTGGGATGTACGATGAACGAGTCCGTTAGGAAAGTGTGACTGGCGTTAATAATCTATGGCAGCAGACGACCCACGCGTGTGCCTTCGCTAACAGCACGACATAGCCTGCAGCATCTCTCCTGGACTCATGACCATATCGGTTGCATCCTTGGTGACTGGAAAACCGTGGCCTTGTCAGATGAGTCCCGTTTTCAGTTCGTAAGAGCTGTTGGTAGGGTTAGAGTGTGGCTCAGACCCCACGAAGTCATGGACCCAAGTAATCGACAAGGCACTGTGCAAGTTGGTGTGACTACATAATGCAGTTGGCTTTGATTACATATAATGCACTGGGTCTCCTGGTCCCACTGAACCAATAATTGACTAGAAATGGTAATCAGAATGAGATTTTCACTCTGCAGCGGAGTGTTCGCTAATATGAAACTTCCTGGAAGATTAAAACTGTGTGCCGAACCGAGACTCGAACTCGGGAAATTTGCCTTTCGCGGGCAAGTGCTCTGCCATCTGAGATACCCAAGCACGACTCACGCCCCGTCCTCACAGCTTTACTTTTTTTTAATTTATTTATTGTTCCGTGGGACCAAATCAAGGAGAAGTCTTCATGGTCATGGGACGAGTCAATACATGAAATTATAACACGATAATAGAAACAGATAAAATGAAATACAAGAACCGTATTCAGGCGACAATTCATAAGTTTAAATAAACAAAGTCAACAATGTAAGACTGGAATTTGCTTAATTTTTTTACCTCTTACAAGAGCTCCTTGGCAGAATAGGAGTTAGCCATGAGGAAACCCTTCAGTTTAGACTTAAAAGCGTTTGGACTACTGCTAAGATTTTTGAGTTCTTGTCGTAGCTTATTGAAAATGGATGCAGCAGAATAGTGCACTCCTTTCTGCACAAGAGTCAAGGAAGTGCATTCCACATGCAGATTTGATTTCTGCCTAGTATTAACTGAGTGAAAGCTGCTAACTCTTGGGAATAAGCTAATATTCTTAACAAAAAAAGACATTTAAGAAAATATGTACTGTGACGGCAATGTCAGAATTCCGAGACTATTGAGGTTCTCGAACAGCCCGTTTTTGAGCCAAAAATACCCTTTTTGAAACAGAAGAATTACCCCAAAAAATAATACCATATGACATAAGCGCATGAAAATATGCGAAGTAGACTACTTTTCGTGTTGAACTGTCACTTATTTCAGATACTGTTCTAATGGTAAATAAAGCAGCATTTAGTTTCTGAACAAGATCCTGAACATGGGCTTTCTACAACAGCTTACTATCTATCCAAACGCCTAGGAACTTGAACTGTTCCGTCTCGCTTATAATATGCCCATTCTGTCTTGTTAGAAACTGTAAAAACTGAGTCTCACTGTGATTTAGCATCAAATTATTTTCCACAAGCCAAGAACTTATTTCATGAACTACATAATTTGATAATGTTTCAATATTCCCCACAAGATCCTTCACTACCAATCTGGTGTCATCAGCAAACACAAATATTTTTGAATCACCTGTAATACTAGAAGGCATATCATTTATATAAATAAGAAACAGCAGTGGCCCCAGCACCGATCCTTGGAGAACACCTCACTTAACAGTGTCCCATTGGGACTGAACATCACTACAACTCTCAATATTGCGGAGACTTACCTTCTGCTTTCTGTTCTTAAAGTAAGAGGCGAACCAATTGTAAGCTACTCCCCTTACTCCATAATGGTCCAACTTCTGCAGTAATATTTTGTGGTCAACACAGTCAAAAGCCTTCGTTAAATCAAAGAAAACACCTAGCGTTGGCAGCCTTTTATTTAAGCCGTCCAAAACCTCACAGAGAAAAGAGATTATAGCATTTTCAGTTGTTAAACTATTTCTAAAACCAAACTGTACATTTGACAGCAAATTATGTGAATTTAAATGCTCCAGTAACCTTGTATACACAACCTTCTCGATAACTTTAGCAAACACCGATGGCACAGAAATAGGTCTATAATTGTCAACATTATCCCTGTCTCCCTGTTTATAAAGTGGCTTCACTACCGAGTACTTTAATCGGTCAGGAAACCGACCACTCCTAAAGGAAAAGTTACAGATATGGCTAAGTACTAGGCTAACATACATAGAACAATACTTCAATATTCTGCTAGATAACCCGTCATATCCATGAGAGTTCTTGGTCTTTAGTGATTTAATTATTAACTCAATCTCCCTCTTGTCAGTATCATGGAGGAGCATTTCAGGTAACAGCCTCGGAACACTTTTTTCTACGAGCGCTATATGATTCCCTGTTGGGACTAGGTTTCTATTTAGTTCACCTGCTACATTCAGAAAGTGATTATTAAATACTGTACATATATGCAACTTATCAGTAACACGGACATTCCCACTACGCACTGATTCTACATCCTCGACCTGTCTCTGCAGACCAGCCACTTCCTTTACGACTGACCATATGGTTTTAATTTTATCCTGAGACTTAGCTATTCTATCTGCATACCACATACTTTTTGCCTTCCTAATAACTTTTTTAAGCACCTTACAATACTGTCTGTAATGGTCTGCTGCATTTAGATTTTGACTGTTTCTAACGTTTTGATATAATTGCCACTTTGTTCTACAGGATATTCTTATCCCTCTAGTCAGCCACCCAGGCTGCCTGTTTGTGCTAGTACCCTGTTTTGAACGTTCTAACGGAAAGCAACTTTCAAAGAGCACGAGCACTTGTGCATCATGATCTGAAAGGCCATTCACTTTTTTGCTAACAGAATGCCCTTCAAGCAATGAGGAATGAACAAAAATTTTGCCTATGGTTGTTCTACTGTTCCCTTGCACTCTCGTTGTAAAGAATACGGTTTGCATAAGATTATATGAATTAAGGAGGTCTACCAGCATCCTTTTCCTTGCACAATCACTTACACAGTTAATATTAAAGTCACCACATACAACTAACTTTTTGTATTTCCTATAAAGTGAACCAAGAACCTCCTCTAGCTTTAGCAGAAATGTTGTACTTCTGCCAGTACCTCGTCTCCTACCTTCCAAACTTTACAGAAGCTCTCCTGCGAACCTTACAGAACTAGCACTCCTGAAAGAAAGGATATTGTGGAGACATGGCTTAGCCACAGCCAAGGGGACGTTTCCAGAACGAGATTTTCACTCTGCAGCGGAGTGTTCGCTGATATGAAACTTCCTGGCAGATTAGAACTGTGTGCCGGACCGAGGCTCGAACTCGAGTACTGCTGTGCGGCGAGGGATCCGCATCACATGGGACTGACGGATGACATCGAAAAAGTACAAAGAAGGGCAGCTCGCTTTGTATTATCGCGAAGTACGGGAGATAGTGCCACAGACATGATACGTGAATTAGAGTGGCTATCATTAAAACAAAGACGTTTTTTGATTCTTCAGTTTCTCCTGGCGTATTTGTTGCTCGAACAGTCCACGGGTATACTGCCGGTTCATAGTGTCCAACGGGCACAATATTTCGGCGATCAGACATGTCGCCAGCGTCAGGTGCGCTCACGAACTGAGCTCCAGAGGGCGGGCGGCCGATTTAAATCCCCTCACCCCGCGGGCCGCTCTCTTCGCCGTCCGCGCCCGCGCGCTGGCGGTCGCGAAGACGTGGGCGTCGGAATCTGTCGTAGCGTCGATGTGCTTGTTACGTCCTCCCTGGTCGCCAGTTCGTACTTCTTGCTGAGAGTCTTCTTAATTACATTCAATGCCGGGTCCCAAGCCTTGTTGAGATTGTAGCCGCAATCTCGGTTGATAAGATCTTCTCTGGTGCGAATTTCGATAGCCTCCCTTATAACGCTGTCCGAATATTTAGAGATCTGAGCCAGGACCTTGGTACGCTCATAATCCATCCCGTGTTTCTCGGACAAACAACGCTCTACTACAGCTGACTTATTTGGATATTTCAGTCGAGTGTGCCTTCGATGTTCTCGGCAACGATCTTTGATGGTACGTACTGTTTGTCGGATATAAGTCTTCCCACACTCACAGGGAATTTAGTATATGCCGGCCTTCCTCAAACCGAGGTCATCTTTCACAATTCCCAGTAATGGCCATGTTTTATTGGGCGAACAGAAGACGGTTTTAACATAATATCGTCTGGAAGTAAAATATTAGTTATTTATAATAAATTACTGAATGCGACATATGTTGTCTGGTACTGTTCGAACGGGAAAGAAATGAAGTCTTATATAATTTAAATACTTACGTTGTAATAGTATAAGGTAAAGGGAGGTAGTTTATTTTATTAAGCATTACATTTTATTAAGCATTCTATTTTACTAAGCCTTCCATTTTACTAAGTATCATATTTAAGGAAGACTGTAAGCTGGAAGACAGGCAAACTGTAGCCATTTGGCACGGACTTGTATGCGGTCGCGCGTCTTATTGGCGCTGAGCAGCGCTGGTGCGGTGTCCGGAGGCCAGCTGATAGTTACACGAGTAAAGAAGCAGTGGCGTTCGGGGACTTGCAAGAACAGTTTTCAGGTGATTGTTTAACTTGTGTGTCATGTGGTCGCACTAAATACTTAAACGATACTCAGGACTCTAAAAGCCGGCCGCTGTGGCAGAGCGGCTCTAGGCGCTTCAGTCTGGAACAGCGCGACCGTTACGGACGCAGGTTCAAATCCTGCCTCGGGTATGGATGCATGTGATGTCCTTAGGTTAGTTAGGTTTATGTAATTCTAAGTGCTAGGGGACTGATGACCTCAGATGTCAAGTCCCATAATGCTCAGTGCCATTTGAACCATTTGACTCTAAAAATATTCGTATGATGTGGGAGTTGGTCAAAGTTCAACAGTTGGACGTGATGTCGAGTTGAGCTTTATGAACTATTAGTATTGGGGAATCTGATACATTTTCATATTAATGCACTACAGCAAGCTCCACTGTGGCATTTATTTTATTATTAATTATATAAATTATTTATTTTCGAGCACCATCTTTAATTATTTGAAAGAGCTACTGAATGAATAAACCAATCATTTCAGTTAAAATCTTACTGGCCGACTACATCATTTAATTTTGACATCGCCTAGTATTATTTATTTCATTTAATGCAACAAGTTGCTCTTTATATTATTTATTATTCGCAGTGACTATCCAGTGCTTCATAAATTAGGCTATAAGATCACTGGCAACTGATGTATATTACGCAGACAAACTACTGCAAGGCGTTAAAGATGACGTATGTGACTCAACCCCTACGACAGTAGCGAGCCAAATATCTGATCCGAGCCACACATTGCTCAATACCAGTCTACATCATATTCTTTCCATGTAAGTCGCAAATGGTTTGTATGATCAGGGATAGTCAAATGCGATCCTAACTTTTCTCATTTACTCTATTTTTTTCACGCGATGTGTCACACCCCGCCCTTAAGGGTGAGTGTGTAGAGAAACACGAATACCGTCTCCAAGTTGGATGATAGCAGCTTGATTATCGATGTGGTTCAAATGGCTCTGAGCAGTATGCGACTTAACATCTGAGGTCATCAGTCACCTAGACGTATAACTACTTAAACCTGACTAACCTAAGGATATCACACACATCCATGCCCGAGGCAGGATTCGAACCTGCTACCGTAGCAGCAGCGTAGTTCCGGACTGAAGCGCCTAGAACCGCTCGGCCACAACGGTCTGCTATCGATGTGGTAATTAAATCTTAATGTGGACTTCTCATGCATTAGTCATAGGTATAACACAGGGTGTTTCAAAAAGAATATACGTATTACAAAGTATTATTTTGTCCAAACCATCGATCGCTGCGCCTCGGCTCGGCTATTGGAGAAACGAATACATAGTCCAGTTTATATTAATAGCCGTTAGATGTCAGTTGCCTTCTGTTTTGCTTGGTAACCGCCAGATGATTAAAATGGCTACTCCGCAGCAAAAATCATTTTGCGTTCTCGAGTTTGTGAATTACAATTCCGTGATTACAGTGCAAAGACGTTTCAGGCTGAGGTACCGAATTGATCCTCGGAATGGGTGTAACATTCGCAAATGGTATCGACAGTTTCTAGATACAGGATGTGTATGTAAAGAACAGAGTCGTGGCCGAGCTCGTGTTCCTCAAGAAAATGTTGCACGAATTCAAACTGCTTTCCAACATAGTCTTTCAAAATCAACTCGTCGTGCCAGTCGGGAGTTGCAACTGCCTACAACAACAATTTGGCGTGTTTTGAGACTTTGGTTGATTCTGAAACCGTGCAAGTTACAGCTGCTACAAGATCTGCGTCCTGAGACAAACGCAAACGTGTGGCATTTTGTAACGAGATTGTTGATGCTATTGACAGTGATAACACTTTCGCCCAACGCATCGTGTTCAGTGATGAAGCGACTTTCCACGTTAGTGGTCAGGTAAACAAACACAGTGTTCGAATTTGGAGCCTACAGAACCCACATACAGCCATTGAACATGTACGAGCTTCGCCCAAACTCAATGTGTTTTGTGCAGTATCCCGATTATATGTTTACGGCCCATTTTTCCTTGATGGAAACACGGTTAACAGTCAGCAGTGTCTCGCTATGTTGCAAAACTGGTTGTTTCCGAGGCTGCACGAAGACAACTTCATTTTTCAACAAGACGGGCCACCCCCTCACTGGAGTCGCCAAGTGCGTGAATATCTGAATGAAACTCTACCGAACCGTTGGATTGGTCGTCAAGGAGCTGACAACTTAGCATGTCTCAGCTGGGCTCCACGGTCACCGGATTTAACACCCTCTGACTTCTACCTGTGGGTCTTCATTAAAGACAACGTTTACGTATCACCAGTCCCACTGAGCCAGGAAGAGTTGAAGAACCGGATCCGTACTGCCATAACATCAGTGACGAAGGACATGCTTGCCAGAGCATGGGAGGGATTTGAGTATCGATGTGATATTGTTCGTGTCACTGATGGAGGACATATTGACAACATCTGTAATCTGAACTTTAGAGGTTCGTTAACACGTGTGTAAAGTTTCATATTCGTATGTCTTAAAGTTTAATAAATATATGTATTCTAAATGTGTATATTCTTTTTGAAACACCCTGTATTTTCAGAATATGTTCTAAGATTCTCGTGATCGTCGAATGAGAGCAACATCAATGTACAGCAAGAAGTCAATCGCGACACGCCCGTTTTTGCATTATCCTGGCGTCCAGAGACGCAGTGACACGAGTTTCACTTGTCTGTGGGAAAGGCTTGTACCGACGTGTTGCTCCCGCAGCGAGACAGAGCGCGTAGTACGTTCACATTGCGTCTCCGCTGCCTCCGAGAGCAGCAGGAATGCCATTGATCGCACCTGACGCACAAATTTACGGGCCGCGAAGAACACCCGGCCGCAGGCTTTCGCTGTATAATGTGGAAAATACGTGTTTCGATGTTTCTTTCTTTTTTCTCACTGTCGAATCATATAAGGCGAGAATGTCGACGGCGGTTCACTCTTCCGTTGTTCCTATGTTGACAACATAAAATGGTGCAAATGGCTCTGAGCACTATGGGACTTAACATCTGAGGTCATCACCCCCCTACAAGTTAGCACTACTTAAACCTAACTAACCTAAGGACATTACACACATCCATGCCCGAGGCAGGATTAGAACCTGCGAACGTAGCGGTGGCGCGGTTCCAAGCTGAAGCGCCTACAACCGCTCGGCCACACCGTCCGGCACTGACAACATAATTCTGTCGGATTGGTATGTGGTAAAATTACAGCACAATAGGTTCCCTGCGTGTCTACTAAACATTTATTAGCAGATTTATGTTTCATAGTTCATTATCACGATTCTGTGGAAACCCTGTGGTATAAGTCACAGGCAGTTTATACGAGAGACATTCAATAAGTAATGTAACACATCTTTTCTCGGCCAATTTTCTGTTGAAAAAGTGTGGAATTTGTAGTCGGACATCCTGGAGTATTCCCGCTTCAGCCCCTATAGTTTCATGAAGTTCCGATAGGTGGCGGCGCTACGCGTCGTCTTCTAAATAGCATCTGTAACGGAGTTGCGTTCCAAGCAAAAAGCTGTCATTGAGTTTCTTTTTGCAAAAACCCAGAGTGTCGTAGATATGCGTAGGTGTACACAGCTGAGACTCCTGCAGTATTGGAACGCGAGGACATTCTCATTCCAGGTGATCGACGAGTCACAATCAAACACCTCGCTGCTCAACTGGATGTCTCTGTTGGTAGTTCTGACACTCTCGTCCACCGTTCTTCCTCGTTCACCCTACAGCCCAGGTCTCTCACGTTCAGTTGGTTCCGACGTCGACCAGTAGAGTGGTATCATGCGGGCATAGAGGTCCTCCCAGTGACGTGGCGTAAAGCCGTTGTGTTGAACGGAGATTATGTGTGAAAATGGGGTTTTGTAGTCAAAAGAGCGGGGAATAATATGGTGTACTGGAATCCTGAATAAAACCAACCTGCTTTCCGAAACAAAAATATTAAACGCCCCAGGCACATTGATTCATTTATGTCTATGGCTGCTTTCTGGATACCTGTTGACTACTAAAGAGTATAATGTCTCAAACTGAACGAATAAGGTTTCGTCAATACTTCCGCTGATGAACCAAATCATAATGGCCACCTGCTTAATACCGCGTTGGTCCACTTACCGAACGAAATATAGTAGCACTTCTACGTACTATAGATTCGACAAATCCTTTGTAGGTTTCGGGAGGCATATGGTACCAGATATCAACGCACAGGTTATGCAAGTCCCATAAATTATCAGCGGGTGACTTGGCGTGGAACTGGCGTCCAGTAGCGTCCCAGATATGTTCAATCAGGCTTGGAACAGGCAAATTTGGTGGCCAAGACATAAACGTTAGTTCACTAAGATTCTCCTCATACAGATGTCGAGTGATTCTGATCTTGTGACACGGACAGTTACTCTGCTGGATTCCATCGCTTCCGGGGAAGACATCGAGCATGATGGAATGCAGCTGGTCCGCATTAATGTTCGCCTAATCCAGAGCTGGCACGGTGCCCACTATTACTACCGCAGGTCCCATGGCAGCCGAGCAAAGCTCCTACATAGCGTAATACTGTGCCCACCGTCCTGCGTCCCTGGAACAGAGCGTGTTTTGAATTGCTGCTCACCTGGATGATGGCTTATTCGTACACGACCATTGACCTGATGTAATAAGAAACGTTATTCATCCAAATATACGACACATTTCTATTAATCGTCGGCCCAATCTCAATGATCTCGTGCCCACTGCAATCCGACCCCCACGTTCTGCTATGGGGCGTGGACGTCCAGTAATACCTTGTCGCCTAGTCATGATTTCACCGTCCTTAAACCACTTTCCATAAATACTCGAGACAACAGTATGTAACAGCCGACCAGTTTCGCCGTCTCTGAGATGGTCGTTACCAGGCGGCGGGCCATAACCATCTTCCGTTTGTCAAAGTCGCTTATGCCAGTGAAATTCCCCATTTGCTGCCCTATCGCCGCTAGAAATATTTTTCCATTAGTCTCCGCTCCATTTAGCTACTTTCCTTACCGCGTGACTTGCCCACAACGTCACGAGGCGACATTCAGTCTCGCGGTGGGCAGTTTTCATAGTGTTTTACCTCATCATTGCATGTTTGAAGTAGAAACAAATTTACATATCGGTTAAAATGACTTACTGATTTCAAGAAGTCAAATGGGATGGGTTAGAAAACCGTAGTTATTTTTGGAGCACCACGTGGTCCACTTGTTGCCTATTTTGTACAAAGTAGTAATAATAATACTAGTGGTAGTAGTTTTATTCGTCGGTGGTTCACTTTCACAAGGATATTAGAAGAAACAAAAAGCTACTAAATGTACTTACATAGGAATGTACAAACTTAAAGGTCTAGTTTGATAAGATTCGAATAGGCAGTCAGCCTTGGCCAAGTAGTAGCAACCACCCTACCATCTGTTTGAAATAATTTAGGGAAACCATGGAAAACTTAAATCAAGATGACTGTATGGGAATTAAAGCCTCCATCCTTTCGAATACAAGGCCAGTCTCTTAACAATAGGGAAACCCCGGTCAGTTTATTCATAGTGGACAATGCTGTCTTGGTTATGCGTTCTTACAGAGAACTTATTTCATAATGTAAAAACCTAATGCTAGGCTCTTCATTCATTTCTCAACAGTAATCACTGCACACAATATACATGTATAGTTTCACAAAATAAAAAGTTGATGCTCTACTGTTTCTTTTTTTCTCAACTCCTATCATTGCACACACTAGATAGACACACTATTGTTTGGTAACAGTACCATCACGATGGTTCCTGGTATCCATTGTCAGTAGTGGAACGTCTCGTTTGCTTTTCTGCAAAAATGAGTCAGCACACCTCCAAAATGAATGAGGTTTTTAGGTCACATAGAAGATAATATGCGCACATCAAAAAAGTTTTTCATCACCTCGGTTCCGACAGTTCCGTAACCTGTACAGAAAATTGGAATAGAGATCAACACCAACATCACTTCCGCCCTTTTTATTGTTTTTATTGCTCATGTAAACCACACATTGCATGTTGTACCACCATACACCGAGACCTTCAGAGGTGGTGCTCCAGATTGCTGTACACACCGATACCTATAGTACCCAGTAGGACGTCCCCTTGCACTGATTCATGCCTGTATTCGTCGTGGCATACTATCCACAAGTTCATCAATGCACTGTTGATCCAGATTGTCCCACTCCTCAACGGCGATTCGGCGTAGATAGCTCAGAGTGGTTGGTGGATCACGTCGTCCATAAACACCCCTTTTCAATCTACCCCAGGCATGTGCGATAGGGTTCATGTCTGGAGAACATGTTGGCCACTCTAGTCAAGCGATGTCGTTATCCTGAAGAAAGTCATTCACAAGACTGCCCGATGGGGGAACGAATTGTCGTCCATGAAGACGAATGCCACGCCAATATGCTGCCGATATGGTTGCACTATAGGTCCGAGAATGGCATTCACGTATCGTACAGCTGTTACGGTGCGATCCATGACCGCCAGCGGCGTACGTCGGCCCCACATAATGCCACCCCAAAACATCAGGGCACCTCCACCTTGCTGCACTCGCTGGACAGTGTGTTTAAGGCGTTCAGCCTCACCGGGTTTCCTCCAAACACGTCTCCGACGATTGTCTGGTTGAAGGCACATGCGACACTCATCGATGAAGAGGTCGTAATGTCAATCCTGAGCAGTCCACTCAGCATGTTGTTGGGCCCATCTGTACCACGCTGCATGGTGTCGTGGTTGCAAAGATGGACTTCGCCATGGACGTCGGGAGTGAAGCTGGGCATCATGCAGCCTATTGCGCACAGTTTGAGTCGTAATACGAAGTCCTGTGGCTGCAAGAAAAGCATTATTCAACATGGTGGCGTTGCTGTCAGGGCTCCTCCGAGCCATAATCCGTAGGTAGCGGTCATTCACTGCAGTAGTAGCCCTTGGGCGGCCTGAGCGAGGCATGTCATCTACAGTTCCTGTCATCAGTATCCCCTTCATGTCCGAAAAACATCGCTTTGGTTCACTCCAAGAAGCCTAGACACTCCCCTTGTTGAGAGCCCTTCCCGGCACAAAGTAACAATGCGGACGCGATCGAACAGCGGTATTGACTGTCTAGGCATGGCTGAACTACAGGCAACACGAGATGTGTACCTGTTTCCTGGTGGAATGACTGGAACTGATCGGCTGTCGGACCCCCTCCGTCTAATAACCGCTTCTCATGCATAGTTGTTAACAGTTTTGTTTGGGTTTAGTGACATCTCTGAACAGTCAGAGGGACTGTGTCTGTGATACAATATCCACAGTCAACGTCTGTCTTCAGGATTTGTGGGAACCGGAGTGATGCAAAACTTGTTTTGATGTGTGTTAACACAACCCATTGAAGAGTTTTGGAGCGAGTGGTCCCACGAAATAAGAAAAATGGAAGTATAGTCTGAAAGTTTATCGCGAAATGTCAGAAGTACAACGCTGGAGGTTATTTGTATACGACTTCAACCAACCACCTACTTTGTACATATTGTAGTGCTTAACGGCATTCTTAATTGCTTCTTTGAATAAGTAACGAAAGTATTATTATGTGGAGTACCAAATAAAATTTGCAACTGGATTGAGGATTTATTGATTGGACATTCATCATCAGAAGAAGTTAATTACCTTCAAGCGAGTCCTATAGTGTTTAGTCGCATATTGTTCATTTTATATGTTAATGAGCTGGCAAACAATATCAACAGTTACCTCACATTTTTCAGATGATGTAGTTATCTACACTCCTGGAAATGGAAAAAAGAACACATTGACACCGGTGTGTCAGACCCACCATACTTGCTCCGGACACTGCGAGAGGGCTGTACAAGCAATGATCACACGCACGGCACAGCGGACACACCAGGAACCGCGGTGTTGGCCGTCGAATGGCGCTAGCTGCGCAGCATTTGTGCACCGCCGCCGTCAGTGTCAGCCAGTTTGCCGTGGCATACGGAGCTCCATCGCAGTCTTTAACACTGGTAGCATGCCGCGACAGCGTGGACGTGAACCGTATGTGCAGTTGACGGACTTTGAGCGAGGGCGTATAGTGGGCATGCGGGAGGCCGGGTGGACGTACCGCCGAATTGCTCAACACGTGGGACGTGAGGTCACCACAGTACATCGATGTTGTCGCCAGTGGTCGGCGGAAGGTGCACGTGCCCGTCGACCTGGGACCGGACCGCAGCGACGCACGGATGCACGCCAAGACCGTAGGATCCTACGCAGTGCCGTAGGGGACCGCACCGCCACTTCCCAGCAAATTAGGGACACTGTTGCTCCTGGGGTATCGGCGAGGACCATTCGCAACCGTCTCCATGAAGCTGGGCTACGGTCCCGCACACCGTTAGGCCGTCTTCCGCTCACGCCCCAACATCGTGCAGCCCGCCTCCAGTGGTGTCGCGACAGGCGTGAATGGAGGGACGAATGGAGACGTGTCGTCTTCAGCGATGAGAGTCGCTTCTGCCTTGGTGCCAATGATGGTCGTATGCGTGTTTGGCGCCGTGCAGGTGAGCGCCACAATCAGGACTGCATACGACCGAGGCACACAGGCCCAACACCCGGCATCATGGTGTGGGGAGCGATCTCCTACACTGGCCGTACACCACTGGTGATCGTCGAGGGGACACTGAATAGTGCACGGTACATCCAAACCGTCATCGAACCCATCGTTCTACCATTCCTAGACCGGCAAGGGAACTTGCTGTTCCAACAGGACAAAGCACGTCCGCATGTATCCCGTGCCACCCAACGTGCTCTAGAAGGTGTAAGTCAACTACCCTGGCCAGCAAGATCTCCGGGTCTGTCCCCCATTGAGCATGTTTGGGACTGGATGAAGCGTCGTCTCACGCGGTCTGCACGTCCAGCACGAACGCTGGTCCAACTGAGGCGCCAGGTGGAAATGGCATGGCAAGCCGTTCCACAGGACTACATCCAGCATCTCTACGATCGTCTCCATGGGAGAATAGCAGCCTGCATTGCTGCGAAAGGTGGATATACACTGTACTAGTGCCGACATTGTGCATGCTCTGTTGCCTGTGTCTATGTGCCTGTGGTTCTGTCAGTGTGATCATGTGATGTATCTGACCCCAGGAATGTGTCAATAAAGTTTCCCCTTCCTGGGACAATGAATTCACGGTGTTCTTATTTCAATTTCCAGGAGTGTATAATGAAGTACTCTCTGGAAAAAGGTGCACAAATACACTCTAAACCAACATAAAGGATGCACCACGAAAGAGTTATGCAAAACTGATCACAAACTGATATCCATACACGTATCGACGGAAAATGCGAAGTTGTAACTTTGACGTGCAGTGGATGAGTGTGTGACGCTGCAGCGCAGTTTCACCGCGCAGCTCGTAAAGGTGCTAAGCAGGGGATATTCCATTCCAGGCCATAAAATCTTTGTGAATTTCATTCCGTGTACTCAGTTGGACAGTAACTATGCCTCGCATATAGGCGCGCGAACAGTATACGACGATGTCAGCATTTGAGAGAGGATGTGTAGTTGGGCACAAAGAAGTCGGTTGGAGCAAACGGTGAATCGTTCGACATTTGAATAGGAGCAATGCTACTATTCGACAGGAATTGATGAAACATGGCCAAACAGTGTTAATACGGAAGTGATCGACCTAGAGAGAGACAGAGGACAGAACGTGAGGACTGAGCAATCGTCAGAGATGCAATCAGACTCCCGGATTGATTATTACCATCGATGCGACGAGCAACTGGTGCTTGAGTGACTGCAGAGGCATCGGGCACATTCGACCTGGGATCTCATTGACTGGAGTACAGTTAGAGACTTCCCGGACGGCGGTGGGATACCATCTTGACTGTTGGCCACCATTCAGTCCCAAAACCAGGGGTTATGATCAAGGGTGCCATTTCATTTCAAAGCAAGATCCCTTTGGACGTCATCCGCGGCACCCCTACAGCGCAGCAGTATGTCAACGACAGTCCACGCCTCGTTGTGTTGCCCTTCATGGCAAGCCATCCTGGACTTATATTTCAGTAAGATAACGCCTGCCCGCACATGGCAATTGTTTCGCCTTCTTGTCTTCGTGCTTGCCAAATCCTACCTTGGCCGCAAGGTCACCGGATGGATCCACAATTGAGACCGTGTGGAGCATTTTGGGCAGAGCCCTCTATCCATCCAGAGATTTTGACGATGTAATGCGCCAAATTGACAGAATTTGGTAGATACCCCCCCAGAAGGACATCCAACAACATTATCAATCAATGCCAAGCCGAATAACGGCTTGCATAAGGGCCAGACGTGGACCAACGCGTTATTAATTTTCTCAATTTGTGAAGCTCTTTATCTTAAATAAATCATACAATTTTTCTCAGATTGTACTCATTGGTTTGCATATACATGAATATCACATCTACCGCTTTCCGTCCCATATGGATAATTCCTTGGTGGTGCGTCGATCTTTTACCTTAGAGTGTATATAGGCAGAGCCCAATAAGATACCAAATTGGTAAAATAATTAACAACATGTTTCAAATACTCAGAAATGTGAAATTTTGTACTTCACAAAATGCAGGAGAGTGATGTCTTGTAGCTAGAATATCAGTCACAATCAGAATCATTCGACTCATACAAATACCTGGGTGTAACAATCTGTGAAAATATGAAATGGAATTATTACATAGGCTGAATTGTAGATAGGGCAGGTGACAGACATAGGTTCACTGACAACATACTGAGAAAATGCAGTCCAGAAAAGAGACTACATACAAATTGTTAGTGTGTCCCGTCGTATAACACTGCTAAAGTGTGTGGAAAATATACCAAATAAGGCTAACAGGACATACTTGATGTAAACAAAGAAGAATGGCACGAGTTTGACTCGCGGGAGAATGTTACAGAAATGTTGAAATAACCGAATTGCGAGATAGACGCAAATCATCCCCCAACAGACTACTTACAGAACTTTAAGAACCAGTAGTACTTGAAGACAGTCAACGGCCGTGATGTGATGGATACACTAGTCCCTTCATATCACGCACCGTTGGGAGAAGTTGGCATTTGGATGGGTGACCATTCGGCCGCCGTTCGCTGGTGAATTACTGGGGTGCACTCAGCCTCGTGCTACGAAATCTACGAACTACTTGACCGAGCAGTAGCGGCTAGTGCTCACGAAAAGTGACAACGGCCGGGAGAGCGGTGTGCAAACCCCATGACCCTCCATTCCGCATCCGATCATGCCAGTCCAGTTGCCCGAGGACGACACGGCGGTCTGTCGGTACCGTTGAGCCTTCCGAGGGCTGATCAGACGGAGTATTTTTTTTTAATATTACGTGAACAACCTAGAGAAAGTCTTCAGCCCCTCCCCCCCCCCCCCCTCCACACACACACCCATATATGTATCTCGTAGGGACCCCGGCGACAAGAGCAGACTAATTCCAGCACCCACAGTGGCGTTTAAGCAGTCATTCTTCTCGCACTCCATTCACGATGAGAAGAAACCTCAACAAGTGGTACCATGCTAAATACCCCTGACATGCACTTAACAGTAGTTTACAGAGAAGGGGACAGTGTTGTACCTGAAGAACAGTTTATCTAGGAACACAAAACGTTTCGTGGTCGGTGTTTCAATCTAGTGACCTATTTTTGAATCACACTAGAGACCAACATCAGCTGTTTCGGGCATTATCTAACGTTTTCGTTGTTGAGAGACACGATGATGTGTTTTGTGCAGCACTGTAAATATCTTTAGTTCTACACATTTAAATACTGTATAACATATTAAACAAATTTGGAAGATTTTTTTTTAATTCTTCAGTTGATCAACTGTGTGAGTAAAATCCTACATCTTTCTAAAACTAGTTATACAACGTTTGAACGGTTAAGCCATACGTCGTCGGTCATGCGCCATCTTGTACCTTGAAACGGAAAGTCTTTTACCACGGAACATGCGATATTTGCAAATGAACTGAGCATCTCTAATGTTTTCAACAGTTTTCCCTGTCTGGAAAATAGAAATTTATGTTCCTTGCCAATATCTTTTATTTTAAAACGTTTATTATTTGTAACTGGTTTTTGATAACAAAACAAACGAAACACCGTCTGAAGATGTCTTGAAGGCCCAACGATACCGACCCACCACCGTGTTATCCTCAGCCCTTAGGCGTCACCGGATGCAGGCCGTTGTCAATCTTCGTGACCGATGTCGCTATTTCTCAGTGATGTAGCCCCTTAATTGGTCTCGCAAGGGCTGAGTGCAGCCCGCTTGCTAAAAGCACTCGGCAGACCTGGACGGTGACCCATCCAAGTGCTAGCCAAGCCCGACAGTGCTAAACTTCGGCGATCCACGGTTTGCTGATGTTACCACTGCAGCAATACCTTAGCTGGTTCTTTTGCAATACTTCTACTTTATTTAGATTCTCTTACTGGTTGTTGGTATGAAGTAGAGTAATAAGGTAAGAGGTCGACTCTTAAACACAGTATTGACAAGATTTTCTCGATTACTATATTTTTTATTGTTAATAATATATTTGTTCCTAGGTATACAACTCTGCTGTAAATAACAGCATATTTCGCATTTGGAAAAAGCTTACGTTTCCGAAATAGTTTTTGTAATTTCAGAAAAAGACTTCAGCACACAAAAAGTGAATGCTATAATCTGAAACTGGAGTAAGACAATACGTTGTACTTCTATCATAGAGCTGACTACAGTCGAAAGTCTGGGGAAGTGCTCCAAGGTACAAAATTCTACCCTATATAAATGAAGATGTAAATATAGAAGTTTGATTTAGTAATCCCTTGAATAGGGTAGGCAGTCTCTTCCACAATCTTATTCCTTGGTAATAAATACCGTCTTGAGCTTTATGTACATGCCTTCTCATTAAATGTAATTTCAGCCTGTATCTCTTTCCATAATCGTGAAAAGAGCTGCTTGTGCAGTAGTTATTAAGGTAATTTTTTATTTGAGTAACTGACTAGTAAGTGTACTCATAAGGCATTAGGGGAAGGTGAAATCCACATTGTTTTCAATAGGTGCTTACAATGAGCTCCAGCATTTGTTATTATTCTTATGGCCCATTTCTACAGTTGGAAAGTTGAGTGGTAGCTTCCCTTACAGTAGCACATCCAAGCACACCGGTTGTTTTGTGAGTTGACACAGTTTCTCATTAGAAGCTGCTTACTTTGACTATCCTCTGTACTCTTTAGTTTAAAACTCTAAAATTTCGTGTGTGTTTTTTGTATTTATCAGACACAGTACCGCGTTTTAATTGGTGCCTTTTAAGGACGCCCTTTCTTTCACATGTTGACGCTGTGTCGAGGACTGTGCTTTGTGTCGATGAAGGAGATTTGTATGCCGGGAGTGCCAAAGATGGCGGACTTTGTGAAACCATAATGGCAGACATTTCACAATTCATGTAGAAATTAACAGTAGCCAAAGGAATCATGATACCTCAAAAAGAAACATGTACATTACCATTATTTGCACGACGATTCTGATGGTGTAATCAGATTTTCAATATCTTTATTAGTTTAAAGTTTAGTATCTGACTGTAAATTGTACAAGTAACACCCAGCAACGAATTTCCAGAATATAAACGGTTCATTCGATTTTGTCGATCGACGTGTCTTTAGAAAGCTATTAGTGTAAATCTAAATTGGTATGAATTACAGGCATGTAACTTGAACAGTACATGAGTTATGGGAGGTCAAAGTGGCCGATTACTATTGATCGCCTCAGGCCATAAGTACTCCACAGTTACACGAAAAATCGGTAACAGCATGTTTATAAATATATTTATTCATTTATGTCTTTGTTCATATCCGATATATACTAGTCATGAAGAAATTGGTCAAATATTTACTGTGTTTTAGAAAGCACAGAGACATTAGGCTACTGGCCTACTTTTGATTCTATTCCTTTGATATATGTTTATTTATTTTGTTTATGTATTTAATAATGTGTCTTAGTACGTGTTTATGATCCAGCCGTAGGAATATTTATTTAATTTCAAGTTATTTAAATGTAAATCCAGTATTTCGTATGAGTTTCAATATGTTTGTGAGTGTCCATTGGCGGGAGCGCCCTAGCCAATCACAGCACTCGTTACTACTGTAGGCGACGACTGAAGTCAATGGAGAGTGTTGAGAAGTTTGTGTATGGTCGCGAAGATAAAAATATTTTGTAGTGCCGACTTGTGCAGTTGTGAGATTTCTATGGCTTCTGCACCGAAGACGTAGTATGCGTGTCGAAGTGAATATCTTGCGAGCTATGTTGTTGGTCATAACTAATGACGTGAAGTAGGAAGCTATTGTTTCCCTGTTCCTCAACTTATATTTTATTTAATTGCTGAACCATCGACACCAATAAGTGTTTTGCAGAAATAAACAGCATTCTTAAAAGTACTTCTGCTATCGTATTCATCTATAAAGTCGTTAAAATAGGACCTGCAGCTTTTATTTAATTGCAATCTTTCATTTATAAATTTCTATGTTACATTCAAAATTAACAATTGCCGAGTGACAGGAACCTTCGACCATTCGATTCATGTGTGTATTCATATTGTATATTGTAGACTCAGTAGTATTTGGCATGTACTGCGGCACCTACGTATCCCACCCCCTAGACACCGAAACCAGCCAAAACTTTTAATATTTCAACTCAGAGTCTGAGGGTACGTAGTTGAGGGTCACATTATTTTTTGAAAGCCCCCACGTTATTTGGGTGTGATGTTGAGGGCCAACACACCGCTATGTAAGCCATTATTAGTTTCCCGAAACTTGGTATAGTTACTTCTCACAATGAATACGATGACCTGTGGCAAGGCAGCACATTGTGCGTAGCAGATTTACTCGGCTACTGTAAGCGCATGTGACATTACATTACGCTCAAGACATTTGTCCTCCATTGTTCTGATGGTCTGATCATTGTATGATATGCCACAACTGCAATAGATAAGGTAGACACCTGCCTTAAGCAAACCAAGATCATCCTTTTCAGACCCGAAAAGGGCCTTAGTCGTACTTAATGGTCGAAAAACGTGTTTCACACGCTTCGGAACATTGTCATGGCATTGGTCATCGTATGGAGTATAACAACACAGAGATTATGGCGTGCACTTCCTGCTGTTTGGATAGCGTTATTAAGGAAACAGCTGAAAATGGTTCAAATGGCTCTGAGCACTATGGGACTTAACTGCTGCGGTCATCAGTCCCCTACAACTTAGAACTACTTAAACCTAACTAACCTAAGGACATCACACACCTCCCTGCCTGAGGCAGGATTCGAACCAGAGGCCGTAGCGGTCGGGCGGGAAACAGCTGAAATTAAGTTCACAAGTGACCTTATAAATAGGGACGGAAATTTTTGCTTAACTTCTGTGGGAATCATGCTCTCCCGCTGGCCAAACAGGGGAGGGACGGAATTATTACTACTTGCTAACCCGTTAGTAATTAATATTCGCTGCGATAACTTATGACATTGATCATCTTTGGTTTTGTGATGACGCCACTTGTTTAATGTGTGTGTGTGTGTGTGTGTGTGTGTGTGTGTGTGTGTGTGGGTGGGTGGGTGGGTGGGTGTGTGTGGGTGTGTGTGTGTGTGTGTGCGTGTGTGTGTTCGTGGGTGTGTGTGTGTATTCGATGTCTTTCTGCATTCGCCCCTTTATGGTCCGGGTCCAGCGAAGCCCCACCTGCTGAGTGTATAAATTTCCATGTGTAACGCTCTCTCGTTGCATTTTTGCCTTGAAAATGACAGAGTGTTCACATGGTGAAACATCGGCGGCTGCTTCAGAAGTCACCCGACGGCATACCCGTAATTTTTGTGAATAAATTGTCTGCAGGTTAACATCTGGAGCTTCATGAGGCTCTTCGCAGTCGATGGCAGGAAGGTAATAGTGCTAGAGGACTACAGCAAAACGCAAGACGACCTGCAGAAAATAGATGTCCATTGCAGGGACTGCCAGTGAACTCTGACTACGAATAAAAGTAATGTGTCACGCAATAATAGGGGAAGAAATCAAACAGTGTTCGATTGCAGTACAGGCAAAAATCTATAAAATCTATGAAAACTGCAAGTACCGGAAAATACCTAGGAGTAACAATCAAGAGCGACCTGAAGTGGAATGTCTAGATAAAACAATCTGTACGAAAAGTAGATGCGAGGCTCAGATATCATCTGGGAGAATCTTAAGGAAGGACAACGCTTCAAACCCGCGTTCGGTCATCCACGAAAGAAGTGGTTCACGAAACACTTGTTGCGCCGATTCTTGAGTACTGCTCATCACTCATCAGTACTGGAACATTACCTTGTTAGAATAATAGGGCAGATTAGAAAGATCAAACTAAGAGCGGCGCACTTCGTCACGGAACTATTACGAAGGGCCACAGCAAACTCCAGTGAGAGTGAAGCTGTTTGCATCATGGAGAGGCTTACTATGGAAATTCCGCGAGAGTGCTTTTCGGGAAGAGTTAGGCAACATATTACTTTCTACATCTACACTCCCGGAAATTGAAATAAGAACACCGTGAATTCATTGTCCCAGGAAGGGGAAACTTTATTGACACATTCCTGGGGTCAGATACATCACATGATCACACTGACAGAACCACAGGCACATAGACACAGGCAACAGAGCATGCACAATGTCGGCACTAGTACAGTGTATATCCACCTTTCGCAGCAATGCAGGCTGCTATTCTCCCATGGAGACGATCGTAGAGATGCTGGATGTAGTCCTGTGGAACGGCTTGCCATGCCATTTCCACCTGGCGCCTCAGTTGGACCAGCGTTCGTGCTGGACGTGCAGACCGCGTGAGACGACGCTTCATCCAGTCCCAAACATGCTCAATGGGGGACAGATCCGGAGATCTTGCTGGCCAGGGTAGTTGACTTACACCTTCTAGAGCACGTTGGGTGGCACGGGATACATGCGGACGTGCATTGTCCTGTTGGAACAGCAAGTTCCCTTGCCGGTCTAGGAATGGTAGAACGATGGGTTCGATGACGGTTTGGATGTACCGTGCACTATTCAGTGTCCCCTCGACGATCACCAGTGGTGTACGGCCAGTGTAGGAGATCGCTCCCCACACCATGATGCCGGGTGTTGGCCCTGTGTGCCTCGGTCGTATGCAGTCCTGATTGTGGCGCTCACCTGCACGGGGCCAAACACGCATACGACTATCATTGGCACCAAGGCAGAAGCGACTCTCATCGCTGAAGACGACACGTCTCCATTCGTCCCTCCATTCACGCCTGTCGCGACACCACTGGAGGCGGGCTGCACGATGTTGGGGCGTGAGCGGAAGACGGCCTAACGGTGTGCAGGACCGTAGCCCAGCTTCATGGAGACGGTTGCGAATGGTCCTCGCCGATACCCCAGGAGCAACAGTGTCCCTAATTTGCTGGGAAGTGGCGGTGCGGTCCCCTACGGCACTGCGTAGGATCCTACGGTCTTGGCGTGCATCTGTGCGTCGCTGCGGTCCGGTCCCAGGTCGACGGGCACGTGCACCTTCCGCCGACCACTGGCGACAACATCGATGTACTGTGGAGACCTCACGCCCCACGTGTTGAGCAATTCGGCGGTACGTCCACCCGGCCTCCCGCATGCCCACTATACGTCCTCGCTCAAAGTCCGTCAACTGCACATACGGTTCACGTCCACGCTGTCGCGGCATGCTACCAGTGTTAAAGACTGCGATGGAGCTCCGTATGCCACGGCAAACTGGCTGACACTGACGGCGGCGGTGCACAAATGCTGCGCAGCTAGCGCCATTCGACGGCCAACACCGCGGTTCCTGGTGTGTCCGCTGTGCCGTGCGTGTGATCATTGCTTGTACAGCCCTCTCGCAGTGTCCGGAGCAAGTATGGTGGGTCTGACACACCGGTGTCAATGTGTTCTTTTTTCCATTTCCAGGAGTGTATATACATACAGAAGAAGGCACCATACAGTGCATGAAGAATTGTACCTTGTACTACTGCTACTCAATTCCTTTCCTGTTCGACATGCAAAATGAGCAAGGAGAAAACGACTGTCTGTATTCATCCACACGAGCCCTCATTTCTCTAACTGTGTCTTCTTGGTCCTTAGACCAGACGTACGTTGGTGGCTGTACAATCGTTCTGTAGCCTGTCTCATATGCGTGTTCTCGGAACATTCTCCGTAGCGTTTGGGGAAAAAAATTCTTACCTTCGGGATGTCTATTTGAGTTCCTGGACCATTTTCCTAATACTCCCATGCTGATCGTACCTACCAGTAACAAACCTAACAGACGTCCCTGAATTGCTTCGATGTCTTTCTGTAATCCCACGTGGTGGCAACCCCAAACACTCGAGCAGTACTCGAGAGTGGGTCACACTTGTGTTCTACCGCCTTCCCCACTACCCGCCTTGAATCCTAGTTCCATTCCATGTCGCTTTGCAGCGTTACACCAGGATCGACGTGACTCAAAGCAGCACAACACCAATACTGTTTTCGACAGTTACTCATCTGCATTAACTTACATTTTTCTACATTTAGAGCTCTCAGCCACAGAGGGAGGTAGCGCAGTTGGTAGCACACTGGACTTGCATTCGGGCGGACAACGCTTCAAACCCGCGTTCGGTCATCCTTATTTACGTTTTCCGTGATTTCCCTACATCGCTTAAGGCAAATGCCGGGATGGATTCTTTGCAAAGGGCCCGGCCGCTTTCCTTCTCCATCCTTCCCTAATCCGCGCTTGTACTGGGTCTCTAATTGACCTCGATGTCGACGGGATATTGAACACTAATGTCCTCCTCCACCAGCAAGCGGCCATTCATCACGCGAAATAGAGATTTTGCTTAAATCACTGTGTATCTTCTTTCAGTCACTCAAGGACGACACTTTCCCGTACATTACAGCGTCATCGGCAAACAGTCGCAGATTGCTGATCTCCATGTATGTCACATCGTTTATGTGTTTAGAAAACAAGAGCGGTCCCATCACACTTCCTTGGGGCGCTCCTGGCGATACCAATGTCTCTGCTGAAACATCACAGTCGAGGACAGCGTACTGGAATCTATTTCTCAAGTAATCTTCGAGCTATTCACATATCTGGGAACTTATTCCGTATGCTCTAACCTTCTTTAACAAAGGCCGGCGAGTACTGTGCCAAACACTTTCCGGAAATCTAGGAATATGGAATCTGCCTGTCGCTCTTCATCCATGATGCGCAGGATATCGTGCGAGGAAAGGGCATACCGAGTTTCGCACGAACGATGCTTTCGAAATCCTTACTGATCTTCGAACAGAAGCTTTTCTGTCTCAAGGAAATTTATTATATGCGAATACTGAAAGTGCTCAAAAATTCTGCTGCTAACCGTCTTGAAGAATATTCGTCTGTAATTTTGCGAGTCCTTTCTTTTGCCCTTCTTATATGCAGGAATCACCTAAGCTTTTTTGCAGTCTCTTGGGACTTTGCGCTGGACGAAAGAATCTCGGTAAATGCAAGCAAAGTGAAGGACCAATTGCAACTAGTATTCTCCTTAAAACTGAATTGGGGTTCCATCTAGACCAGGCGACTTCTTTGTTTTCAACTCTATCAGTGTCTTTTCAAGTCCAGGGGCGTCTCTTTCTATGTCCTACATATGGGAGTTTTTGACGCGGTAAAACGATGGTTTCCATCACAATTCTTGAACATATTTCAAGTTCGAATATTATGAATTTCCTCCATCTTCTGTCCACAAATCAGCAACAATTTCAAAAGCATAGCTCTTGCGTAACTCAGCTTTCCCTTTCCTCACACAAGACCCTGCGTACCATCCTCCTGCGTGAATTACTTTTTTAAACGCGAAAGAAAAACTTCATCTGTCCTTTTTCTGCTTGTATTGTCACACCAGACTGGTTGACGAGTGACTCAAAAGAAGCCTTTGAACCATTTTTACGTAGGAGTAGAATTTTCTAGGATTCTCGACAGTATCTTTCGCTAACGTATGACATACAATGAGGTGAGAAAAGTAGTGGGTCACCACCTAATATTGTGTCACACCTCCTTTTGCCCGGCGTACTGTACCAGTTCGACGTGTGTGTGTGTGTGTGTGTGTGTGTGTGTGTGTGTGTGTGTGTGTGGGTGTGTGTGTGTGTGTGTGTGTGTGTGTGTGTAAGTGTGTGTGTGTGTGAAATTTTATGGGGCTTAACTGCTAAGGTCATCAATCCCGAAGCTTACACACTACTTAACCTAAATTGTCCTAAGGGCAAACATCACCCATGCCTGAGGGAGGATTCGAACCTCCGCCGGGACCAGCCGCAGTCCATGACTGCAGCGCCTTAGACCGCTCGGCTAATCCCGCGCGACCAGTTCGACTTGTCACGCACTCAACAAGGCGCTAGAAATCCTCTGCAGAAATATTGAGCCATGCTGGCTCTATAATCGTCCATAATTGCGAAAGTGTTGACAGTGCAGGATTTAGTACACCAACTGACCTCTCGATTCTGTCTAATATGTCTTCGATTGGATTCATGTCGGGTAATCTGGGTGGCCAAATCATTCACCCAAAGTGTCCAGAATGTTCTTCAAACCAATCACGAACAACTGTGGCCCAGCTACATGGCACATTATCATCCATAAAAAATCCATCGTTGTTTCGTAATATGAAGTCTATGAAAGGCTGCAAACGGTCTCCAAGTAGCCGAACATACTCATTTCCAGTCAGTGACCGGTTCAGTTGGACCAGAGTATCCAGTCCACTCCGTATAAACACAGCTGGCATCATTAGGGGGCTTGTACAGTGCCTTGTTGACCACTTGAGTTCATGTCTTCGTGGGGTCTGCGCCACACTCTAATCCTACCATCAGCTGTTACCAACTGAAATCGTGACTAATCCGACCAGGCCATGGTTTTCCGGTTCCGGTCGTCTAGTGTCCAACAGATACGCTCAAGAGCCCAAGAGAGGAACTGCAGGCAATGTCGTACTACTAGCAGAGGCACTCGCATAGGTGTCCTAACGGATACGTCCGTCGTACGTTCCACGTTAATTTCTGTGGTTATTTCATGCAGTGTTGCTTCTGAGTTAGCACTGACAACTCTAAGCAAACACCGCTGCTCTCAGTCGTTACGTGGAAGCTGTCGACCACGGCGTTGTCCGACGTGAGAAGTAAAGCCTGAAAGGTGATATTCTCGGTACACTCTTGACATTGTGGATCTCGGAATAATGAATTACCTATCGATGCCAGTAACGGCATGTCGTATACGTCTAGCCCCAACTACCATTCCGCGTTCAAAGTCTGGTGATTCCCGTCGTGCGGTCATAATCACGTCGAAAACTTTTTCACATGAATCACCTCAGTAGAAATGCCAGCTCTGCCAACGCACTGCCCCTTTATGCTTGTGTACGCAATACTCACTACTGGATGGTAGCTATCAAAGGACGACGAGGGTAGCACAGGTTGAGAGCTTGCAGGCTGCTCAAGGAGTCAGTACACAGAAGAAACGCCTCTCCACGGCATGGACTGATCTGCTCAAAGAGCACGAGATATAGCTACCAGCTCTCCAGTGAAAACGCTGCAGCCATCGGGCAAGGATGCTGTTCAATATGTCCCCCATGGACATACGCGAAGCTGACGTGAGCATCAGTTAATGGCCTCGGTACTTGTCAAGAATCAAGAGGAAGTGGCAGCGGAGAAAGGTCCAGGCAAAGCTGCGGCCTACGTGTACACCTTGGAGGTGTACGTGAATGGACCTGAAGTATAGGTGGTAAAGGCAAGGACTCCAGTTCAGAAAGGAGGGATCGGACTCGAACTATAATTGGAAGCCCTGATCTGGGCCGCCGATGTGGAAGATGAACCCCCGTGGGTGGGAAAAGGAGACGGTGGTTCAGATGCGCAGGTGAACTACGAATGTGTGCTACGTAACTGGCCAGCAGTTGTGCACGCCTAACGTGCAATGGAGGCACTCCGGCTTCCACAAGGACGCTGGTCACCGGACTCTTCCTAAAAGCTCCTGTCGCTAGACAACGCCACAGTGGTGCACTGGGTTGAGTAAACGCAACGCTGAAGGCGCCGCCGAACCATAAACCAGACTCCCATAGTCAAGGCGGGATCGAACAAGGGCACTGTAAAGCTGCAGCAGCGTAGATGTAGATGTACTACTGTCATCTCTATATGTGCATATCACTATCCTATGACTTTTGTTACTTCAATGTATGTGTCGTGAAATGACCGTAATGAGAAAAAAATGGTGAAATTAGAGCTTTATCAGCAATTATTATTCCCACGCGCCATTAGCGAGTGTGACAGCGACGATAGAAAAGATAATAGAAGCGCATGTACCCTCTGTCACACACCGTCGTGTGGCTCGCAGAGTGTAGATGTTGATGCAGAATCGACGTGTACTTGGCAAATGACGATACTGCAGCTGTCGCAAGCAACCTGAGAGCGCAGCCGACACGTGCTGGCAGAAGTGACGGGTCTGCCCAATCAGGCAGATCGGGCGGCGCGGCGGCGGGCGGCAGTATTGAGCGGTGCGTGGGTGTCTGCCCGGCGCGGCGCGGCGCCGCGGGAGCCGTCCCGGGCTCGCCGCCCCCTCCCCAGGCTGGCCTCGCGCCTTTACGGCGACCCGAGGAAAGAGACTTCTCACCCATTACCCGGCTGTCAAACCTGAGTGCTTTTGTCCCAGAGCTGCCGGCTGAGCGAGCAGTCTCCCATACCGGATCTGATGCAACGCTATTTCCTTAGCTGCTCCTGAAAACTTAGCTGCAGCGGTATGACTTCCATATCAACTGTTACATTCATTTTCATTGACTTACCGTCATTTATTGGATGTAACTGGTTATGAGGCAATTGCTGCTAAAATAACTCGTCGACAGTGATAGTGATTGAAGAAATTGTACTTTTTTTTTATTTCGTCCGTCTCAGCTGAATTGATACAAAATTCTTGATGCAGTGGTTAGCCGTTTCGGGCTGACACATCCATTCTCAAACCGCACACTTTGTTCTTAAGCCGTAAGTAATCATGCAATATGGTGCCAAAAGGCACTGATAGCTTCTGTGCAGAAATGGTGTATTGGCGGCAGCAAGTACTCTCATTGACATCACTCTATGTGTCTGTAGAACCTGACCGACATAACCAAACCGGTAACCACTGCAGCAAAAATTTCATATCAATGCAGTGAGGCGGACAAAATAACAAAAAAAATCCATTTTTTTCAGTACTGAATAGTTGCGGACTTGCTATCCCATGGACGCTGGCCTCTAATAAACAAACAGTAGTGCTTACCTGTCATGTTAAACTGTAATGTTCCAGGTGTTCACTGGTATAACTAATAATATCCTAAATTTTCTCACCGAGCGAGGTGACGTAGTGGTTAAACACTGGACTCGCATTCGGGAGGACGACGGTTCAATCCCGCGTCCGGCCATCCTTATTTAGGTTATCCGTGATTTCCCTAAATCGCTCCAGGCAAATGCCGGGATGGTTCCTTTGAAAGGGCACGGCCGACTTCCTTCCCAGTCCTTCCCTAATCCGATGAGACCGATGACCTCGCTGCCTGGTCTCCTTCCCAAACAACCCAACCCCAACCCCTAAATTTTCTCACATTAGGAACTTTGAAGGAGCGACCTATGTTTTACTTTTAAGAGGGGCAGCAGCCTTCCAGTAGTTGCAGGTGTATCAGTCTGGATGATTGATTGATCTGGCTTCATAATATCAACCAAAACGGCCTTGCTGTGATGGTATAGCGAACGGCTGAAAGTAAGGGGAAGATGCAGCCTTAATTTTTCAATTTTTATCGAGGACATGCAACTCTACTTTACATGGAGAACTGCATCAAACCAGTCTCCCTACTGAAGACCACAACAACAACAACAAAGATCGCATAAATTAGTATTTACTGTTGACATCCGGTTTCGACAGTTATAACTGTCAACTTCCGGCCTTCAAAAAATTTTTGTTATAAAAGGCGTTTCATTGTGTGTTAGTACCTCATTATACGCACATGGCCATATCCACAAGGTGTTTTTCAACTGTAATTAATTTTCTTTCTCACAAACCTATGTATAATGTGCTATATTTTATCTTCCATAATGACAACACTGGACGAGGTACTAACTCACAACGGAACACGATTTATAACAAAACTTTTTTGAAAACCAGAAGACGACAGTTATAACTGTTGAAACCGGTTGTCATCAACAAAGATTAACTTATCCGATGTTGTCTATTGAAAGTTTTATCTCTAGCAACATTCTGTTTGTTAAAAATACTGGCACATGTTTACAGTCTTATACAAAAATAGTACACGTTATATTATATGTATCTCTGGCAGGTCTACATGTATGATCGGCTATCCTAAGGTTCCAATGTTGCTCCATCACTATCAATTGTTTCGCCCTCTTGGGTCATTGTCACCTACCAAAGTCAATGCGCACTTAGTAGTAGCAGAGGCGCATGCAAGCAGTGGTGTTAAGAAAGAGACAATTGCTACAAGACGAATAACAACATTTTGCAGTATAATAGTTACTTTTTATATTGTTTGACTCCAGGCATTCTGCCATGTAACCTTCACTACTAAAGTAAAACTTTATATTTATGATAATAACAATCTGTCTGGTAAAACCATCTATTTGTGTTACTATACTTGTATTCTGTGCATACAAGGTGATTGAGCTACCCAGAAACCCTTACTGCTGTATTTTATGAACAACCCTCCCCTCCTCCCCAATGCCAACAAATACAATGTGCAACATTTTCATATTCTGTCAACGGCCACATGGAAACTAAATGAACAGAACCTTTCTGTACGAAATTTAATTCAGGTAAATATTTTACTCGGATACGTTTTCGCTGGAGATCATGATTTTCGAGTTATTCAAGAAAAACGTGTTAGAAGAAAATTTTGTATGTTTTACTTGAATAGTTCGAAAACTATGGCCCTTAGCAAAACGCATCCCAGTATAAAATTTAACTACATTAAGTTTCCTACAAAAAGGTCTATTTCATTTCTTCTGTAGGACTAATAGTTTGCGCATAGAGAGCTAGTGAGTATAAATACAGTATCTTGTGTGTGGTATTTGCGGGTTGCATAAAACACAGCGGCAGGAGCAGCTGACTCACGCTGTATACAGGCTGCAACGTCTTTGCATCTAACGTCTAGGGGTGATATATTACTTCATGGGGAACAAAATGTTTGCTGTCAATTCCTGGCGAAGCTAGGCGCCCTTTTGTACTTTTTATGCCCCTGAGAGGCGACAGGGTGTAGACAGTCTGCAGCGAGTTTATGCCTTGTGTGTTCCCTCTCATCCAGTCATCTAGTCTGTGCGAAAGTGCGTCGGGCCAGCAAAATTGAAGTTCCTGATTCGCCTCTAAAATATCTTTCTCCGCTTAGAGACATTCGTTCTTAAGTTTTTCTTGTTGAAAATCGCTCTGTGAATTTACTGTGGAGTTAGCACGTAGCACATCTGGTTAACAGACAAAGCTAGTTGGATGAAATATCATCATCTTCTGTTCGGCGATGACTAAAGGTCGTCTAGCATCGCCAGGAAGTGACAGCGTAAGTTCGTCCTCTAACAAAATATGTTACTTAGGACATGATCTATCATCCCTAGGCGTTTGCTGCAAAGACTTTTCAGCACCCCGCATGTGTATTATATTTACGGGTAGGTCGGCTGAAGATGAGCATGTGATTCAAACCGATTTTCGCAAATAAAGCAGGTAGCACAGTAGTTTTTGGTGGAATACAATGACGTGTCTTAAGTACGTTGGATTCGTAGAATACTGCTCAGGCAAAATATAATGATAGTGTGGTTCTGAATATTGACATTTTGTTTAAATCGAACTTTACACATAAACCGTTCAAAACCCACAAACGTATGTGGACTTAGATTCAGTGCGTGCCGGCCGTTTTGGCCGAGTGGTTCTAGGCGCTTCCGTCTGGAACCGCGCGATCCTTACGGTCGCAGGTTCGAATCCTGCCTCGGGCATGGATGTGTGTGATGTCCTTACGTTAGTTAGGTTTAAGTAGTTCTAAGTTCTAGGGGACTGATGACCTCTGATGTTAAGTCCCATAGTGCTCAGAGCCATTTGAACATTTGATTCAGTGCGTTCAGGGAACAAAATAATGGTATGTAGTGGTATTCAGACTGCTTTGATGGGGCTTTCCATGCTTGTCCGTCTTATGCAAGTCTCTCCATCGCTACATGACTATAGTAGCCCACATCCATTTGGACGTGCTTACTACAGCGAAGGACTGATGTTCCTGTGCAGCTTTTTACCTCCACATTTCCTTCCATTACGATGATGCCAGACTCCTTTTAGTAGATGTCGACATCTTCCATTGCGGACAGACTGAAAGGTGTATGTTAAATGACACTTTCAAATTTTCTGTGGTTTTCAGCTCAATAATTATCGAACTAGTCTTCGCTAAAATTTTGCAAAGACGTTCTGTAACGAGTAGCAATATAAAGCGTAGGTTGTTTGATTCGTCTCTGTCTGAGACGTTGTGGCAGAAGCATGTAGCCTATTCTGGTTTCTGCGCGCTACCGGCCAATCAGATAGCTGGCTATTAGTTGGGACATGCCTGCGAGTAAGTGTCAAACAGACTTCCAGGAGGCGTGTGATGGGTAGACGGAGGTCTGAGGTGGCGGCAAAGTCGGTATATTCGATGAGAACGCTCCGTTTATTCGAAGTGGCTGCTAATAGGCAATATGCTGCAGTCAATTCATTCGCGTCGTACTCGCATCGCACGGTATAATTTTCACTAATTTCGCGTGGTACGATTTTGATTAAGTGCAAAGGCGACCTGATATTCAGGGATGACGTGTCACAAAAAGCTCAGAGTCTTCATGTCTCTTGTGAGATTGAAGTTGGTTACATGATCGTATTCTGGTCATTCAGTCCGAAGCCTTACGCATTCAATTCCCTCACTCTCTCTTAAAATTTAGGTCATTATATATTTTACTGGAAGTGGTGCACATAACTTTGAATGTGTGTAACTACTGAAATTCTCGACTTACGCTCCACATTTACCTTGAAAGCCAAGTGCCTCGTGTCCTTTTCTTGCTTAATTTGAAGTCAGCATAGATCATTTAATTACGTTTGCTGTTAGTCATACTCCGATGAGCCAGAAAATTATGACCACCTACCTAACAGCCGGTAGGCACGGATAACAGTGGTCACGCGTCGTGGCATGGAAGTAATGAGGCCTTGGTAGATCGCCGGAGGGAGTTGGCACCACATCTGCGCACACAAGTCACCTAATTCTCGTAAATTCTGGGGACGGGGACCATGAGCTATGATTCCACGTTCAATCGCATCCCAAATGTGTTCGATCGGGTTCAGATCTGGCGCGTTGGAGTGCCAGCACAACTGGAACTCACAATTGTGTTCCTCGAACCACTCCATCACACTCCTGGCCTAGTGATATGGCGTATTACCTTGCTGAAAATGCCCCTGCCGACGGGAAACACGGCCGTCATGAAGGGGTGTACGTGGTCTGCAACCGCTGTACGATACTCCTTGGCAGTCAGGTTGCCTTGTACGAGCTCCATTGGACACACTGAGTGGGATACTGTCAAGCGGGGGCGGGGGGGGGGGGGTGCCTCAGGCATCAGTGTTGGGGCCACTCCTGTTCCTTATTTATATAAATGATATACCCTCTAGTATTACCGGTAACTCTAAAATATTTCTGTTTGCTGATGACACTAGCTTGGTAGTAAAGGATGTTGTGTGCAACATTGGCTCGGTTTCAAATAGTGCAGCACATGACCTAAATTCATAGCTTGTAGAAAGTAAACTAACGCTAAATCACAGTAATACCCAGATTTTACAGTTTCTAACACACAGTTCAACAAAACCTGACGTTTTAATTTCACAGAAAGGACATATGATTAGTGAAACTAAACAGTTCAAATTTCTAGGTGTTCAGATATATAGTAAGCTGTCGTAGAAAGCCCACGTTCAGGATCTTGGTCAAAGACTTAATACTGCCATTCTTACTATTCGAACGGTAACAGAAGTGAGTTATCGTTTGACATGAAAATTAGTCTAATTTGCTTATTTTCATTCGCTTATGTCGTATGGTATTATATTTTGGGGTAACTCTGCCCATTCTAAATGGATATTTTTGGCTCAGAAACGGGCGGTTCGGTCAATAAGTGATGTAAGTTCACGAACTTCTTGTGGACCCCTGTTCACGAGTCTGGGTGAAAGCTGCTTATTCTTGGGAATAAGCTAATACTGTTAACAAGAAATGACAGTAAGGAATATATATATATATATATATATATATATATATATATATATATATATATATATATATATATATTCCTTACTGTCATTATATATATATATATATATATATTCCTTACTGTCATTTCTTGTTAACAGTATTAGCTTATTCCCAAGAATAAGCAGCTTTCACTCGGTAAATACCATACTCGGCAGAAATCAAACCTGCATTTGGATCGGACTTCCTTAGCTCTTGTGCAAAAAGGTGTGCAGTATACTACTGCATTCATTTTCAATAAGCTAGTACTCGAATTCAAAAATCTTAGCAGTAATCCACGCACTTTCAAATCGAAACTGAAGGGTTTCCTCATGGGTCACTCCTTCTATTCTGTCGAGGAGTTCCTTGACAAATTAAGCCGATTCATATTGTGTTGTTGATTGCGTTTACTTAAACTTATGAGTGACATTTTTCGGGTTCATAAACATTTATTTTTATCTGTTATTATTTTTACGTTGTAATTTCATGCACTGACACGTTCCATGACCTCGGAGATTTGCTCCTCAATTTGGTCCTACGGAACTTGATGTGTAAATAACATAAAATAGTGTAACTAATATCCCAGATCATGGTAGCGTAACAACAGAAATAATTCAACAGTTCATTTGAACGTTTGTTATTAATTTAATACTTTAAATTTAAATATAAAAGTCCTAGTCATACAAACAGCTGTATCTCATTGCAAATACAATAGCTCTGTGTTATTGATTCCTGGGCATTCATGTTAATGCCAATCATGATTAAAATATTTGCTATAAACTGCCTGTATTATACATTAAAATACAAATAGAAATAAGACATCAAATCACCTGAAGTTCGTTCCTGTAGTAATTTAGTTACACTACTGGCCTTTAAAATTGCTACGCCACGAAGTTGACGTACTACAGACGCGAAATTTAACCGACAGGAAGAAGATGCAAATGATTAGCTTTTCAGAGCATTCCCACAAGCTTGGCGCCGGTGGCGACACCTACAACGTGCTGACATAAGGAAAGTTTCCAACCGATTTCTCATACACAAACAGCAGTTAACCAACGTTACCTGGTTAAACGTTGTTGTGATGACTCGTGTAAGGAGGAGAAATGCGTACCATCACGTTGCCGACTTTGATAAAGGTCGGATTGTAGCCTATCGCGATTGTGGTTTATCGTATCGCGACATTGCTGCTCGCGTTGGTCGAGATCCAATGACTGTTAGCAGAATATGGAATCGGTGGATTCAGGAAGGTAATACGGAACGCCGTGCTGGATCCCAACGGCCTCGTATCACTAGCAGTCGAGATGACAGGCATCTTATCCGCATGCCTGTAACGGATCGTACAGCCACGTCTCGACCCCTGAGTCAACAGATGGGGACGTTTGCAAGACAACAACAATCTGCACGAACAGTTCGACGACGTTTGCAGCAGCATGGACTATCAGCTCGGAGACCATGGCTGAGGTTAACCTTGACGCTGCATCACGGACAGGAGCACCTGCCATGGTGTACTCAACGACAAACCTGGGTGCACGAATGGCAAAGCGTTATTTTTTCGGATGAATCCAGGTTGTGTTTACAGCATCATGATGGTCGCATCCGTGTTTCTGCGACATCGCGGTGAACGCACATTGGAAGCGTGTATTCGTCATCGCCCTACTGGCGTATCACCCGGCGTGATGGTATGGGGTGCCATTGGTTACACGTCTCGGTCACCACTTGATCGCACTGACGGCACTTTGAAGAGTGGACGTTACATTTGAGATGTATTACGTTCCTTGGCTCTACCCTTTATTCGATCCATGCGAAACCATACATTTCAGCAGGACAATGCTCGACCGCCTGTTGCAGGTCCTGTACGGGCCTTTCTGGATACAGAAAATGTTCGACTGCTGCCCTGGCCAGCACATTCTGCAGACCTCTCACCAACTGAAGACGTCTGGTCAATGGTGGCCGAGCAACTGGCTCGTCACAATACGCCAGTCACTACTCTTGATGAACTGTGGTATCGTGTTGAAGCTGCATGGGCAGCTGTACCTGTACACGCCATCCAAGCTCTGTTTGACTCAATGCGTAGGCGTATCAAGGCAGTTGTTACGGCCAGAGGTGGTTGTACTGGGTACTGATTTCTCAGGATCTATGCGCCCAAATCGCGTGAAAATGTAATCACATATCAGTTCCAGTATAATATATTTGTCCAATGAATACCCGTTTATCATCTGCATTTCTTCTTAGTGTAGTTATTTTAATGGCCAGTAGTGTATTTGTTTTATTTTGTACTTTCGTGTTATTGCCAGTCTGATTAAAATATTTGCCCTTATATCGTCTCTAATACTTGTAAAAAAGAACAGATTACATCTCTGTGAGAAGTAAGCCTATGCCGTATCTTTTTGTCAATGTCTTTGTTACAAGCAACAGTTGTAAAGCGCATACTGGGTGATGGCAAAGTCTCGCTGCCAGAGTGTAAATTAATATAGTTTGTGTGAAAGTGTGTGTAGTGATATAACAACTGGACATCAAAATGGAGGCAGACAGATGGACGCTAACGAGTAAAGCCGCCCATACGGTCGCAGTAAGTAAAAAACTAAAGTTACATCCGTATCGACGGATAAGAAATAGTCATGGCGATACATTAAAACGTGTTCCATCTTTTTGTCATAGAGCCAGCACCCAGCATTATGCTAGAAATAATGATGCAACTTCCACAAACATCTGAAGATGAACTTGAAAAGGTTCGAAAACCATTTCACGGAATACAACATAATTATTCAAAAAAGTGACTGGTTACAGTTTTATATAACTAATTTACATTCAATTAACAATCACGGTTCTAGAATATCCGCAATGGAGAATCATAATATATACAAGTATCTTAAAGCATTACGGCCAGATGGTGCAGTGGTGTAGTTTTGAGTTTTAATACTCGTGTTCGATAGCTCGATTAGAGATTTAGGTGTAATTTTTGCTATTTCTAATTTTAGACTACGTGATATGTTACGTAGCATCGCAATCGTTCTACAAAGCAATTACAGCAAGTCTTACGGAAAACAGGTGCAGTTATTTAAAAATAACACAGGAATTTAACTGCAATAACTTTTATTATTCCACTTTTAAATCCGTATTTTGCTTTTAAGCATTTACTCTGTTTTCTTCCATGCACTGCTCCTCATCTCTGCGTGCACCGCTTCATCTTTATAAAATGAAGTTACAAATGTCGCAGCGCTCGTGTGTAATCTGGCATAGTCATGCTGGAGGAGAGGATGCTCCACGTGTGGAAGAACTCTTAGAATTCGAAACTCGATTACAGCACGCTGTTTCTCAGGTATCAACATAGTTACGTTACACACCGCCATGTTACGCGCTACTTTTCGGAGCCCTCTGTCGGCAGAGGGGTGCAGATATGTAGACATGGAGATTAAAGATGTAGAATCTTAATAACATTTGTTTCATTTAAAAACCTTTAATCGTTTTCACATAAAAAATTCAGAGACATTGCTTTTCAGCACATCCTCGTACTTTTAGAAGTTGTCTGTTAATTGTCCAGTAGCAATGAGTTATACTAAGTGACATTTTATGCCCAGGCGGTAGTAACTAATAAAGCAAAATTCTTAATACTTTTTGGCTATTTATACTGCAGAGATTTCTCGTAATTTTGAGTTTAATGTTCTTGTATCTTAATTGTGATGTTAAATAAATGTTTTCATTTGATTTGCACGTCTGCATGAGGTTATTTTCACCTGACTGAATCCCTGAAACGTTCTGTACAGAATTTTAGATGGGAGTAACTTCACATTTGGCAGCAATTGCTATGTCAGCGGACTATAGATAGAAAAATTTCCAAGTTACTTGTCAGGCTTTTATTAGCTCTAAACTGCCAATATAGTGTCTCTTCTGGGATACAAAGTAACCGATCTACTGGCAGACTCAGTGGCCCACAATAAGGAATGCAAAACAAAAATAGTGTTCTCGTTGTACAACAAAATAATATCTCTAGACAAAAGATGGACGTTCAGCGTTGCCGGCAAAGTTAAACAAGAAAACAGTTACTCTGCTGCTCCTTGATGAGGAGCCTGGGAGACCACGTGACGTTAATGGATGGCCAAGGACGTGAAGAGTTCCTGGGTCGACTTCTCGGCGGTATGCTTACGGTGAACGCGCTCCGCGGTTACTACGATGACACCGGACTGAGCACCTGACTGATGAAGAGCGTAAGCTCTCGGCTGTTTGCTCTAGCGGCTCAGCCGGTTGAACGCCTTCCGAGGCTCCACGCGGGTCTATATACGAGTATGATGCCCGATCCAGAATATATCGCAAACTATTTTCAGTCACTTGTTGTGCGGAAGAAATTAAGTCCATGAACACCGAAACTTCTTGTGTCGCATGTGAAGACGCTTTGTGGCCGCCGATGAGTGTCTGCGTGTACAGTAATACCGGCCAAGCTGACCCCTACTTCGTCTGGGCCCCGCTTCACAAACCTTTCAGCAGGTGGCCGGAGCTGCAGGCGCTCGGCCTAGATACGAGGGCTATTCCTAAAGTAAGGAATGATAAGTCGCGAAATGGAAAGCACAGTTAAAATCGAAACTGTTTTATTTGCAACATTTAGCTACAACTTGTAGCTGCTTATCTCCATAGTCGCCGATCCGACTTAGACGTTTTTCGTAGCGTTGTACCAACTTTCCAAGACCCTCGTTGTAGAAGGCAGCGACCAGTGCTTTCCGCCAATTCTCTACGCTGGCCTAAAGCTCGTTGTCTGTGCCAAAATGTTGTCTTCATAGCCAGCGGTTCATGTGATCAGAGATGAAGCTCAGAGGGAGACAATTATGGACTGTATTGTCGGTAATCAAACATTTCCAATTGAAAACGATGTAGGAGCATCTTCATTGCCCGGCATAATGCGGCTGAGAATTGTCTTGAAGAAGAAAGCGCACGACAGTTACGTAATGTTTGCTGCATAGCTTCAGGCGTAATTTCTCACCAGACCTTCGTACTTGGCGGGAGACACTATTGTTCTAGATATCTTTATGTGCTCCCTGTGTACTCAGAACTAAAAGGAACGTCGTAACGCGATCGACGGGCATACTAGAGACACTGCCCAACACACCTGTGCAAATGATCGGATTTTCACTGTGCTTTCCATTTCGCGACCGAACGTTCGTTACTTTCCGAATAACCCTCGTATGTTGTTCGTTGCCATCATACGGGTGGAAAGTGCTCAACGTCCTACGGTTTCGCCTGGCTTGTGTCGGTGGTTGGGGCGGCTGTAATGCTGGAATCCACGTCCATGGTGGTTGGTGGCGCCGACGGACAAAGAGGTTTGAAGGGTGGGAACCTGTCGGTGGTGCCAGGCACTGGTGGAAGGAGTGTCCAGTGATTTGGCGAGTTGCTGTCTGCAACAGAAGGGGAAGGTAAGTCACGGGAAACAGAAGTCTCCCTGCTGGGGGCCGCAAGTGGTTAACAAGTGTATGACACACAGGACCCATAAGTATGGTAACCTCTGCCATGGCCCCCACTAGCTGGCGGGATCCCAACGTGGACGACCGTTTGTGTAGATCAGTGTCCAAACCGCGTCCTGGAGGGAAAATCGGTGACGGCGGGTCCGCCGACCGGGGGACGGACGAGGGGAATGATCCATTAAAGAAAGAAAAGACCGAAGGGCGTTCTGCAGGTGTAAACGCGTCTTGTAGAGCAGACCAGTAAGATGCCAAAAAGAGCAGCAACGCTGTCTCTAAAGGGTGGTGGCTGTTCATCTTCGACATCTGTGTTTTGAATGTGCGAACGAAACTTGTTCTCGGCCAATGGAAGCGGGAGGGAATGGAGCCGTGTGAATAAGTTCAATGCCGTTACTGGAGATAAAAGTGGTAAATTCTGCTGATGTGAATTGGAGCCCGTTATCAGTAACAATGGTCTCAGGCAAACCTTCAATGGCAAAGATGTGTCTGAGCACCTGTACGGTCGCACATCTGGAAGTATTGGACATTTGAGAGACTGGCGTCGACCAGGGTGAGTTAGGTGTGTTCAAGAAATGGCCTAACGAAATCGATGTGGAGATGGGACGAAATGGTCGAGGCATTGGGCCGAGGAAAGAACTACCAAACTGATGAGGGTGTGCTGCTTGCCTACTCTGATATGTGTAACAATAAGTAACCGTTGTGTTGATATCCATGTCCATTCCCCACCAGGAGACATGTGGGTGGCCCAGTCTCTCAGTGAGTATCACCCCCGGTGTCCTTGACTTAAGAGCGAGGACCCACTGCCAGATGGCTGTGAGAATGATGACTCTGGTCCACCCAGTGCCGCCCTGGAGGAGAAGTACCCCCTGGTGAGCAGGCAACTCATTCTGCGCGGCCAGTAATCTTGCAGCTCTGGGTGACGAAGCTGTCGGCGGTCGCCCAGCCACCTGACGTGCGTCCATTGGTGAACCTCCCATAGGAAAAGGTCATTGGCTGTGTGCCAGGCTAAGACCTTTGCGTCCAGAGGCAGGTTGGTGGCCGCTTCTTCCGTGGCAGCGTCGAAGTGGAAACACACGTTGGGATCTTTGTTGAATGCCAGGTCCTGTCCAAGAGGTAAGCTAGAATGTAAATCAGCTTTACAGTGGTGGGATGTGGAGCAGTACTGAATGTCATAGTGATAACTAGACAAGAACAACGCCCACTGCTGATGGCAGCGAGCTGTTTTTGTGGGGACAGAAGCTGACATTTTAAAGAGGGAAAATAAGGGTTAATGGTCAGTTGGTAACATGAATTTTCTGTCATAGACACAATAATGAAATTTCTTGATCCCAAATGTGACTGCTAATGCTTCTTTTTCGATTTGGCTGTAGTACCTATGAGCATTTAACGAAGACTTATACACAAAGACGACTGACCACTTCAACAGTATCCATAGTCTGGGATAAGTCTGCACACAGTCTGTAATTGGAAGCGTCGGCATTTAACTGAAGTCTGACGGATCATAGGCTGCTAGACACGTGGGGCGAAGGAGAGCCTTCTTTAGTACCTGGAATGCCTTGTCACAGTCAGGCGACCAATGCAATTTCACGTTTTTCAAAGTAGTCTGGGTTTACCAATGACTGCCACATGTGAAAAAAAAAACTGCGATAGTAGTTTAATTGGCCCAGTAGTGACTTCAATTTGCTGGTATTACAGGGAGGAGGGAGATGCTGAATGGCGTCCACATATTAGGGCATCGGCCTGATCCCTGCGGCACTGAACACGTAGCGTAAGTAGTCAACTTTATTCACGAAAAAACAGCATTTGTCCTTGTTGCCCCTAAGGTTGGCCTGCTGGAATACTGCGAACAGGGAACGAAGATTGCTAGTCAGGTTCTGGGCGTCTTTTCCTGCCACTAGTATTTCGTCTAAACATATGGCTGCGCGTGGTATCTCACGTTTTAGGAGTTCCAGAAACCGCTGAAAGATGATGGGAGCATTGGCAACACCTCAAGGTAACCGATTATACTGGAACAGGCCAAACGGTGTATTAATGACGAGAAGCTTCCGGGAGTCGGTGTCCAGTGCTATCTGGAGATAGACGTGCTTGAGGTCGCTTTAGACGCAGACACGTTCACAAGCCAGACAAGAAAGGGTGTCACAGTCTTTGGGAATGGCGTAAGCATTTATTACTGACTCGGCATTGACTGCATTCTTAAATTCTCCACAAGTGCGCAATACTCCATTATGTCTGTCTATGATAACAGTCGGCAATGCCCATTAACTGTGAAGCACTGATGAGAGAACATTCGCGTGCTGAAGTCCCTGTAACTCTTGGCGAAGTGTGTCCCTAAGAGCGAAGTCCGCGTTGCGCGCCTTGAAGTATTCAGGCGTCGGCATGGGCAGGACAGCCACATGAGCTTAAAAGGCTATTGGAACCGGGAGAATTTATAACGAGAATCCAAGCTGTCAGAGAGGTAGAGTGGTACTGGATTGAAGCGGAAAACTGACTGCTTATCGGAATATTATCGTTGCTACAACTGCAAAGAAGGATGTCGAGTGGATGTAAGGAAGGGGACCCCATCTGCACGTACGATAGCCAATCAATGATAGTTAAGGACGAGCTGGTATCGACCTGAAAGTCGAGGGGAACCTCGTTAATTGACAGGCGGATGGAAATGTATTGCGTGGAATGTGGAAAGACAGACTGGGTCACAGAAATGGTGGGAAACATGTCGGCCGCGTCGTCCACCCCAGAATTAGACAGATCAAAATGGGTAGAGCCAACTAACATCTTTGTGGAAGAGTGACAGACATCAGCTTTATGACCCCCTTCACCACAGGCGGTGCATTAAGAGGTATAACGCTGCGCGTATTCGGGCGAGCTAATCGGCCGCCTATTGTCGGTAAGAGATGAATTCGTTGTACGGATGAACGCTAGTGGGCCCAAGTCTCAGGGCGCTCTGCGGCTGTGCTGGCTTCTGATCAGTTGACCGGTATGAGTGAGTCCATAAATAGGGAAAATCCCACTACAGGGAATTTTGACGGCAGTCACTTGCATGGCCTCCGTGCAGGAGACGATGTTCCTAGACATGGCGGGCTTTGAGAGAAGCTGAAAGACCGCCAAGCTAAAACTCTTCGAGATTCAACAATAACTCACATCAAATATTAATGCAAACCTGAATACATTTGTAATCTCAGAAAAATGAGGCGCATCCAGTGACAAAATAATATTTCAATATCTCTAAAACTACATGAGTTAATACTTGACAGTGAATAAACAATTACACAATGAACCCCTGAATTAACAGCTTTTAATCGCTTGATGAGATCTCAACAAACTATTACTCAGATGATAGCATTGCAGTATAGCTATCATCCTGAAAATTTACGTATCTATATGTATTTCATTTATTGATTTATTATGTCTTTTAGATTTTTTAACTGCGCAAATGTTTGTCAGAACATCACATTCTCCACAATTACACAACAAATGAATACTCCATAAATACCTCATATTTTGTAATACTTGTGTTTTTAGTTAACAAACAGTTTACTATTTTGTCAGTAACATTATTTAAATTTTGATTGCAAGTGCTACTAAAAAACTGTACTAATTTAGAAGTGGTCAATCGCATGTATTAGCGGACATCACAAGTGAAAACAGCACCAAAACAAGCTTCCGACAAGAAGACAGAATAATTGCTTAACCAATATTTAAGGACAAATTGTCATTTATCGTGTGCACACTTGTGCAAGAATGCTGGCTTATTTATTTATGAACCAGCTATTGGTTATATTAAACGTAAATGAACTGAGTGTAACCGATTGTTTACAACGCTTCCTTTATTTAAATATTGTTCTAATATACTAGTTTAGTGCTAGAAAATGGTCAAGGTGAGTCAAATCATGTCTGTAGCACGTAAGAACGATTTATTTTTGGCGGAGATGCCCTTCAGCCAGTGGAACAGCAGACGGTAGCGGAGCACTACGGGAGTCAAGTGGAGACTGTGACTTTTCAGGTGAAGAGCTCAAGGGAGCGGTTCTGGATACGCTTACGTTTGTGCTTGGAACAGCCAGATATATCTGTGGTAACGACTGGTATTCGGTCGTGTATGTGACCATACTTTAATTTCAGAAGGAAACTTATATGAGTATTTCGAGAAGTCTGTGTTCCAGAGTAGGACTCTTACTTTTGCCGCTTGATTTAGGGAACTGAGAATAGACAGAGTATGAGGTACTATTCTTTGCATCGTGGGTGTTAATTTGTGAATCATCATGTTGAGCTTTGAACTCTTTTGAGCTGGTAAATAGTTCATGTATTGTGATTATGAAATGGACATAGTTTTGTGTATCTTTGGAGACTATTTACTTTGGAGATCTTGCTACCATTTTCGCAATGTTCTCAACGTAACTTTATTGCATTTGATAAGGGTATTTTTTTCTGTACTTTAATTGAATTATGTACGAATGGCTCTGAGCACTACGCGACTTAACTTCTGAGGTCATCAGTCGCCTAGAACTTAGAACTAATTAAACCTAACTAACCTAAGGACATCACACACATCCATGCCCGAGGCAGTATTCGAACCTGCGATCGTAGCGGTTGCTCGGCTCCAGACTGTAGCACCTAGAACCGCACGACCACTCCGGCCGGCTGAATTATGTACGAGCACTTCCCGTTTATTAGAGATGCCCTTTATTGAATAAACATTATTCAGCATAATTCTCTGTCGTCTAGACCAATTACAGACGTTAGAACAGAACCCGTGTTATTAAATTAATCATTTATCTTTTATTTTAAGTTTTTGTTTTATTAATTCGCAGTTCTAGCAATTTCATATACTATATGACTGCAGGAACACGGCTACAGGTTATTATTTGCAGGGCATAAAATCAGACGTGCGCGTCTCAGCCCTATGGCTACAACGAGCTGTTCGTTTTAAACGAGCCGTGCATAGCCCAAGTTCCTAAAGTACGAGTAATCGCATGTATAGAGGCAACTGGTTTGCTCGTATGGGATGCTGTTTAGAATAGAAGCACAGCAGCAATAACCGTTAGGCATCTCGCAGGGCGTCGGTGGGGACATCGATGTCACGGATTCTGGGAAAAACAATGTCAACAAGAGGGCTATCGTTGTGGGTGGTGACTAACTGCACAGTCGGTACTCGCAGCCGGTGGCGTCGACTGGCCTCATGAGAGCGGAGGAGGTTGTGATCGGCACGTCGGTTGGGCAGCATATACAGAGGGTGTCATCTGGTACGTGGACGGAAACCATGTCGCGCACCGGGGAAGTCGCATACGACTGTTTACAGGTAGGATTCATACAGATAAAATAACAGTCCCGGGATAACCCTTGGAGATGCGTAATCCATTCCCAGTAAGACTGCCCAGTGCCCTTGTGGCACCTAAATAATTTATGCGTTGTAGCGGCCACATGGATCTTCGCATCGAAGTATATGGAAAGACTGACCTTCAGAGTATCACAAGAGTGGGGTTCCACCGCCGGGTGTGAATGTTGCAGGAGATGGTACATTTCAGACCCTGAATAAGCCAGGAGAACAATTTTGGCAAGTAAAGTTAATCGTCGCATTGCTATGCCCGCGGAAAACGTTCGAAGTCACTTGTAAAGATTTCATTAACTCTAAACTACCAACATAGTGTCTCTTCTGACATAGAAAGTAACCGATCTACTGGCAGAGTCTGCAGCCCACAATAAGGAATGAAAAAAAAAATAGTGTTCCCGAAATACATCAAAATAATATCTCTAGACAAAACATGGAAGTTAGGCGGTGCCACAAAAGTTAAACAACAAAATAGTTACTCTGCTGGTTTTTGATGAGCGGCCTCGGAAACCACGTGACCTTAAAGGAAGACCGAGGACAAAAAGAGTTCCTAGTTCGACGTCTCGGCTTACGGCTGACGGCGCCGCGGCTGCTACGATGGCACCGGACTGAGCACCTGACTGATGAGTTTAGGCTCTCGGCTCCTGGCCCAGCCGGCTCCCACGGTGTGAATGCCCTCCGAGTCTCGGCGTGGTGCTATATATGACGCCCGCTCCAGGATATATCGCGGACTATTTCAATTCTCGTTTTATGTGGAAGAAATTAGGGCCGTGTACACAGCGACTTCTTGCGGCACACGTCAGGCAGCCCAGTGGCCGCCGATCGGTGTCTGCGTGCACAGAAATACGGGCTAAGCTGACTCCTACTCACACGGGGGCCCGCTTTACATGTGTTTTCAGCGGGAGGCCGTCGTTGCAGGCGCTCGACCTAGATATACGAGGGTTATTCGGAAAGTAAGGAACTATCGGTCGCGAAATGGAAACCACAATGAAAATCCGATGAAGTTTAGTACTGGTGTGTTAGCCAGTGTCTCTAGTATGCCCGTCTATCACGTTACGACGTACATTTTAGTTCTCAGCACACAGGGAGCACATAAAGATATCTAGAACAATAGTGTCTCCCGCCAAGTTCAAGGGCCTGGTGAGAAATTACGCCTGAAGCTATGCAGCCAACATTACATAACTGTCGTGCGCTTTCTTCTTCAAGACAATTCTCAACCGCATTATGCAGGGCAATGAAGATGCTCCTACATCGTTTTCAATTGGAAATTTTTGATTACCCACAATACAGTCCATAATTGTCTCCCTCGGAGTTTCATCTCTGTTCACATGAACCGCTGGCTATGAAGACAACATTTTGGAACAGACAACGAGCTATAGGCCAGCGTAGAGTATTGGCGGAAAGCACTGGCCGCTGCCTTCCACAACGAGGGTATTGGAAAGTTGGTACAACGCTACGACAAACGTCTAAGTCGGATCGGCGACTATGGAGATAAGTTGTTGGAGGTTGTAGCTAAATGTTGCAAATAAAACAATTTTGATTTTCACTGTGGTTCCCATTTCGCGACCTATCCTTCCTTACTTTCCGAATAGGCCTCGTATTAACAATTTTCCGAAGATCCATTGAGCAGAGAAATATTCCTCGTGTTTGTAACGGTGTACACTTAACGTGTGAAAGAAATATTTTAGTCTTCTTGCCTATAAAAAAACCCCTGTCTTTTCAAGAGTGTCGGCACTGAAAATGGCAACTCTAAAAAATAATTAATGTGGAGTAATTAATTTTTAGGATACTTTTTCTAGGTAACATATTTCAGTGATAACATTAAAAGATCACAGGTTAAGGCAAGCGCGAGGTAAGTCATTGCTAATGTGAAATGCTGGTACTTTAACAACCGGTGTAACCGGCAGAATGTTGAATGCATTGTGTTGCACAGGTGCCGGATGTCAGTTTGCGGGATAGAGTTCCATGTCTATTGCACTTGTCCGTCGATGCTCTTTGGGGTGACACTGGAGATGTCATTAGTGATGTCTAAGATAAGCTCTATAGGAGGCAGATCTGGCGATAGAGTAGGCCTCAACAACACGTCGACATCCTGTAGAGCATGTTCGGTTACAGCAACTGTAAATCGGCTAGCGTTATTCTACGGGAAAAACCTCCTGGAATGCTGTTCATGAATGGCAGCACAACAGATCCAGTCATCACATTGACGTACAGTTTTGCAGTCATTGTGTGTGGGATGCCTACGAGAGTGTTCGTGCTGTCACACAAAATCGCCAAAATCGCACCTCAGACCATAACTCCAGGTGTAGGTCCAGTGTACGTAGCACGCTGACAGGTTGGTTGCAGACCATCAGCTGGCTTCCTCTAACCAACACACGGCCATCACTGGCATCGAGGCAGATTCACCTTTCATCAGAAAACACAATTGACATCCACCCTGTCCTCCAACTGAAGTAGCAAATGGCAATGTTTCGGGGTCGGTGAAATGCACGCTACAGGACGTCTGGCACGGAGCTCTCTTTGAAGTAACCGATTTGTAACAGTTCATTTTATCACCGTGGTAGCTGCTCCTTCTCAGATGGCTGCTGCAGTTGTAGTGCGATGCGCCAGAGTCGTACTCCGAACACTATAGTCTTCCCTCTCGGTAGTGCCACGTGTCCTTTCGGAGCCCGGTCTTCTTGTGACCGTACATTCCCGTGACCACGCTGCCAACAGTCAGGTACATTAGCTACATCCCTGCCAAGTGTTTCTGCAGTATTGCACAAGGAACATTCAGCTTCTCATAGCCCTCTTACACGATCTCGATCAAACTCAGTGAGGTGTCGAAAATGGAGGCTTTGTCGCCTTAAAGTCATTCTCGATTAACACCAACTCTCCATGTCCAATCTCAAAGATAATTAAGGCCTGCGACTGTTACAGCATGCATTTAAACCAAATCTGTTTCGCATCCTAATAGTGGCGGTACTAGCGCCACTCTTATGCGACTGGAGCGGAATTTGCATAGACATCATCTTTCAGATGTAGAAACACGCCTACGAACTTTCGTTTATGTCGCACAAGTCCTTCTTAGTGTTGCGATTTTTTTACGTTAGTATCTTACAAGAATGATGGTCACCAAAGAGAAAAAAAACACCCAGACGGCCAGGCGTATTAACACACCGCTTCCGAAATTGGAGGAGGCTATGCCTGGGCAGGATCGAATCCGCCACGCGGATTAACGTCGAAGGTGATGAGGCGGACATTCCGGATGTGGTTTTCAGGTGGTTTCCCCTCATCCAACTATGTGAATACAGCGCTATTACCTGTGTCGCGCCTCAGATACACGCTACACAAATATTTAGAAATCATTCTCACGCTTGCATATGAGACTTACTTTGGCTAATTTTTATTAAGTATCTCTGACACAGAGAGCAGTCGAGCGTGACTAGAAAAGACCATACGTCACTCCCGTTTACAAAAATGGTAGGAGATTAGATGCACGAAAATCCACACCAATAATGCTGACGTCCGTATACTGCAATATACGAAACGTCATGAAAGGAGACGATCACATGAAGTCCGTAGTACGGAAGGCGAATGTAGAAGACAGATTTGTTGCAAGGTGAAAGTGTAGTGTATCCATGAAGAAACAGGGACAAGACGCTACTGTGGCCAGTTCTACATCTTTCAGCTTCGTCATGGCTCTCTCTCATGGGCGCAACACACCTGTAACCATACGTGCTGCCCATCTTTGTATCCTATCAGTATCCTCAGTTAGCCCTATTTGGTATGGATCGCACGAGTATCTTGCATACAGTCTCCTTTCTAGACTGATTGCATCTCCCTCGTATTCTATCACTGAACTGTAGTCTGCCGCCTACGTTACCTTTGACTGAGACTGTGTGATGGCTCTATTTCATATACCTACTAATTGGTATTTGTAGAAGTTGACCGATTCCAGCTGTGACTAACTGATATTATGGTCATAAGGTACTACGTTTCCCGTTTTGTGAACATTTAAAGAAAGTTGTCAACCTCTGCACGGTGTTGAAACCTTATTAAGATTTATTAATTCTAGATTATTTTTCAAACATCTGAAGTCATTACCACCCGCCTGGATAACCGTGCGTGTTGAAGCGCCGCTTCTGGGACGGGGAGGTGCGCAGGTGTACAAATTCTCCTTCCAACCTGCCTGCTCTGTATCTGCAGCAACCATTAAAGCAGCTCAACCTGCCGCAAAGGAGACAAAGAGCACAAGTGTACTGAAGCACATAGGTTAAAGCACTCCAGATTGGGTTTCCGTAAGGCTGGCAAGCTTAAAGGGACCCATTCAGCCTGCTGCACCTCACAACAGGTAGCGCTATCAATTTAACGTGGCTACCCGGGTATATGTGGCTACGAAATTTTTTGCGATAAGCACTTGCATAAAAATATCTCGGTTTACTTTTCACATCAAATTCGGATAAAATTCCAAGCTTTCAAATTTTCCACGGTTTGCATTTCGGTCAAGTCGCGGCAGGGATCCAGGCGCCGTTGTTTTCTTTCTGGAGAGAGAGTGTGTGTGGGTCAAAATTTGCACGCTTTTCTTTTGTTCAAAACATTTTGAACAATGTCTTGAACACTTGATTCAGGGATGCTGCTCTATCACAATTTGTGACTCAACAACGTTGAAACACCAAGGCCGGGCGTCCACTACTTAACACTGCCTAGTGACAACTGCCTGGTAGAATGCACATGTGTTGTTTACAATTCTTACTTCGAGTTGCGACGGTAGTTACTACGCTGATATCGCTTATACGCAAGGAATAAAATCAGACTCGCAACTTTTTGGAGGAACAGTGCATAGACACTTATTTTTCCCTCGCTTAAAATGCGAATTGAATAGCATAGGCTATCGCTGATACTACCCCGAGGTATCCTTCGTCATACACCGCACAGTGTCCTGCGCAGTATTCATGTACACTACTGGCCATTAAAATTGCTACACCACGAAGATGACGTGCTACAGACGCGAAATTTAACGGACAGGAAGAAGATGCTGTGATACGCAAATGATTAGCTTTTCAGAGCATTCACACAAGGTTGGCGCCGGTGGCGACACCTACAACGTGTTGACATGAGGAAACTTTCCAACCGATTTCTCATACACAAACAGTAGTTGACCGGCGTTGCCTGGTGAAACGTTGTTGTGATGCCTCGTATAAGGAGGAGAAATGCGTACCATCACGTTTCCGACTTTCATAAAGGTCGGATTGTAGCCTATCGCGATTGCGGTTTATCGTGTTGTGACATTGCTGCTCGCGTTGGTCGAGATCCAATGACTGTTAGCAGAATATGGAATCGGTGAGTTCAGGAGGGTAATACACAACGCCGTGCTGGATCCAAACGGCTTCGTATCACTAGCAGTCGAGATGACAGGCATCTTATCCGCAGATGGGGACGTTTGCAAGACAACAACAATCTGCACGAACAGTTCGACGACGTTTGTAGCAGCATGGACTATCAACTCGGAGACCATGGCTGCGGTTACCCTTGACGCTGCATCACAGGCAGGAGCGCCTGCGATGGTGTACTCAACGACGAACCTGGGTGCACGAATGGCAAAACGTCATTTTTTCGGATGAATCCAGGTTCTGTTTACAGCATCATGATGGTCGCATCCGTGTTTGGCGACATCGCGGTGAACGCACATCGGAAGCGTGTATTCGTCATGGCCATACTGGCGTATCACCCGGCGTGATGGTATGGGGTGCCATTGGTTACACGTCTCGATCACCTCTTGTTCGCATTGACGGCACTCTGAACAGTGGACGTTACATTTCAGATGTGTTACGTTCCTTGGCTCTACCCTTCATTCGATCCATGCGAAACCCTAAATTTCAGCAGGATAATGCACGACCACATGTTGCAGGTCCTGTACGAGCCTTTCTGGATACAGAAAATGTTCGACTGCTGCCCTGGCCAGCACATTCTCCAGATCTCTCAACAATTGAAAATGTCTGGTCCATGGTGACCCAGCAACTGGCTCGTCACAATACGCCAGTCACTACTCTCGATGAACTGTGGTATCGTGTTGAAGCTGCATGGGCAGTTGTACCTGTACACGCCATCCAAGTTCTGTTTGACTCAACGCCCAGGCGTATCGAGGCCGTTATTGCGGCCAGAGGTGGTTGTTCTGGGTATTGATTCCTCAGGATCTATGCACCCAAATTGCGTGAAAATATAGTCACATGTCAGTTCTAGTATAATATATTTGTCCAATGAATACCCCTTTATCATCTGCATTTCTTCTTGGTGTAGCAATTTTAATGGCCAGTAGTGCAGATGCTATAAAATGACATTCTACCTGGAAATCTGAATGGGTTCCAAAAGCATCTCTCACGCAAATTACAACTCACCCTCTTCGCGCATGGCATCCTCGTTGGTACAGACGGGGGAAACTGGGTTGATCAGCTTAGCATCACAGTATATCGACCTAGTCAACAGAACGGAGTCCAGCCTGACGACGTGATGAATTATTTGAATAAGTACAACCTTCCAGGTGAATCATAGTAGTTGAAATATAAAGACATCCATAGCAGAATTCACAGAAGTAGTACTTGATGCTTTTGACAGGGTACAAAGAATAGATATAACAGTTATCTCAAATAAGAATAAAAACTTTGTGAAACAATTATCAGAACCAAAACTCATTACTGCAGAAGTTCCTCATGGTAGTATATTAAGACCATTACTGTTCATGATATGTACATCAATGACTTTTCGATTAGTATAAGTCATGGGGAAAAAACTTCTTTTTACTGATGACAGCTATAGTATATTCACTGAGAAAGCAAGAGAACTATATGCAAAAAATACCAAATGTCACACTCAAGAAAGTTTACAATTGCCCAGTATGCAATAAAGTCACACTGAAAATTAGAAAAATAAACGCAGGATTTTCAGTTTGAAAAGGGAAAAAGGAGAGTGTTAAATGAACATGTATTTCGACAGACTGCATAACACACACAAAATTTCTAGAAATGAATACTGAGTCTCAGTTGCAATACTGTGAACACAGACGGATACTTGCAAGGAGAATGTCAAAAATGGTTCAAATGGCTCTGAGCACTATGGAACTCAACATCTTAGGTCATAAGTCCCCTAGAACTTAGAACTACTTAAACCTAACTAACCTAAGGACATCACACACACCCATGCCCGAGGCAGGATTCGAACCTGCGACCGTAGCAGTCCCGCGGTTCCGGACTGCAGCGCCAGAACCGCTAGACCACCGCGGCCGGCGGATAATGTCATCAGCCTGGTATGCCCTAAGAGTCCTGTCATTAATTTGTAACAGCTAGTGTCTTCTAGTTGCATACTATTCATATTTACACTCATTTATTAACTATGGAGTCTTTTTCTGGGGAACAAACGCACAAAATTGGCCCTCACCATTTGCACTACACGAAAGGACCATAAGAATAATGATCGAAAATAGTTATCTTGCTCATTGTAAATAGCCATGCTAAAAATTAGGAATTTCAACCACACAATGTGAACACAATTACCAGTCAGTTTTGCACATCAAAAATAACCTTGATAATTACTGCACAAACAGCTCTATCCGTGATTATGAAACAAGTTATAGATTGAACTTACGTTTACCGCGAAGGAATGAATATGAATTCAAAATAGCATATTTCTGCCAAGGTATGAAGTGGTACAATAAATTTCCCGAGGAGACCAAAGAGATTACTAAAAGGAATTTATTTAAAAAGGCAATTAAGAACTGCCATTGAAGCATTCTATTCTATAGAGCCATGGATTACATAGCTAACACAGAGCAACGGCGTGGTAACAAATTTAACACAAGTAAATAGTAGAAATATCCATGTCTTTTCGCAGAATAATTTCTCAATATAATGTTTTTCCGTATTTCCGAAATTCCCCAATTTAACAGATTGTCCTCTTTCTGAGCTCAAATTCTCACTCATTATAGAGGAATGTTGACACAGCTTTCCAGACAAGCAAATGGGAAGTTAAAGTGTACAATACAGAAACCAAACATTGTCACTGCGGGCCTGATGTCAATTGAGAGTGTGTGTATTTTTACACTACGAAATGTGTATGTATATCGTGTACAATGATTGGTCCTGAGAAATGAATGAACATTCCAGCACCAGCTTTTTGCATTACTAAATATCTTCTTTGTAACGCAGTATTGTTCACTGGGGATAAACCGAAACGTGTAGCGCTGTTTTAAACAGACTGGCCTTGTATTTTTAAGGACCAAGATTCCAGTCTCTGACTGGTTGTCTTGGTTCAGGTTGTCCGTAGTTACTTGAGGCAAATTCCGGGATGGCTCCTACTATGAGGCCATGGCCGACTACGTGACCCATCCTTGTCAAACTACAAATATAAATATGAAAATGCCTGTATGTATAAATTACGAGTATTATCTTGTTTTTAAGTAGTAATACATGATGTGTCCAGTATTCTTGTAAATGGGTTAATAAAACTACTACTATCACTAACGCCTTCTGTCGAATAAACACTATACTCTGCTGATGCGACAACAGCGCCGCAAACATGTGACACGGCCGCGACGCATACTAACCATCGCTTTATGCACTGAGATGACAAAAGTCATGGGATAGCGATGTGCACATAAGAAGATGGCGGTAGTATCAACTACACAAGGTATAAAAGGGCAGTGCATTGGCAGAGCTGCCGTTTGTACTCAGGTGATACATAGGAAAAGGTTTCCAATGTGATTCTGGCCGCACCACGGGAATTAACAGACTTTGAATCAGGAATGATAGCTGGAGCTAGAGACGTGGGACATTCCATTTTAGGAATTGATAGAGATTCAATATTCCGAGATCCACAGTGTTCAGGGTGTGGTAAGAATACCAAATTTCAGACATTGTCTCTCCCCACGGACAATGCAGTGACCGACGGCCTTAAAGTAACGGCTGAGAGCAGCGGCGTTTCCTTAGAGCTGTCAGTGCTAACAGACAAGCAACACTGCGTGAAATAACCGCAGAAATCAATATGGGACGTACGAAAAACTTATCCGTTAGGACAGTATGGCGAAATTTGGCGTTAATGGACCATGACAGCAGACAACCATCTTGAATGCCTTTGCTAACAGCTCGACATCGCCTGCAGCGCCTCTCCTGGGCTCGTGACCATATCGATTGGACACTAAACGACTGGAAAACAGTGGCCTGAGTCAGATGAGTCCAGATTTCAGTTGGTAAAAGCTGATGGTAATGTTTGAGTGTGACGCAGACTCTACGAAGCCATGGACCCAAGTTGTACACAAGACGCTGTGCAATCTGGTTGTGGCTCCATAGCGGTGTGGGTTATGTTAACATGGAATGGACTGAGTACTCTGGTCCAATTGACACGATCATTGACTGTAAATAGTTATGTTCGGCTACTTGGAAGCCATTTGCAACCATTCATAGTCTTCATGTTTCCATACAACGATGGAATTTTTATGGATATCAGTGGGCCATGTCAGAACATTCTGGACAATTCAACTGATTTATTTGGCCACTTAGATCGCATGACATAAATCACATCAAACATTTATGGAACATAATCAAGAAGTCATTTTGTTCACAAAATCCTTGCACAGGCAATACTTTCGCAATTATGGATGGGTATAGAGGCATTACGGCTCAACATTTCTGCAGGGGACTTCCAACAACTTGTTTAGTCCATTACACATCGAGCTGCTGCACTACACCAGCCAAAAGGTGGTCCGACACGATATTAAGAGGTATCACATGACATTTCTCACCTCAGTTTAAACCAGGTGACCACTAGACCCCTAGTCATTTGATGCTCTCATGTTAGGGATTTGCCTCGTACAGTATTACTATCTCTGTAACGACCCTGCTTGTCCAGAGATTTCTCTGGGGCACTGCTTTCATCTTTCTCGACAGCTTTCACTTTTCAAACAGTTTTCGCTTCGCAACCCAGTTTACTCAGCGCATCACACCTCTTGTTAATCAAGTGTCACGTGTATTACTTTGGTATCGGTGCTCAATACCAAGATTAGGCCCTTGTAGAAAACCACATCGTCGGCCTTTAAGAAAAATACAAATTTTTGTCAATTTATTCATTAAGGATGACGAATTGTGACTGTGGCGATTTATTTTGATAGAAATGTGTAGTTGTCAAATGGATGTGTTACATGAAAATTATATCGAGGACCAAGTACATGATTCAAATGGCTCTGAGCACTATGGGACTTAACATCTGAGGTCATCAGTCCCCTAGAACTTAGAACTAATTAAACCTAACTAACCTAAGGACATCACAGACATCCATGCCCGAGGCAGGATTCGAACCTGCGACCGTAGCGGTCGCGCGGTTCCAAACTGAAGCGCCTAGTACCGCTCGGTCACAGCGGCCGATGACCAAGTATAGCTACCCGCTGTGGTGGTGCTGCTGAAGGCAACGAAGGAAACTTAGTTGTAGTTAACGAAAGATTCATAAAACGGAACGATTTTTATATGTGGGTACTTACAGCGCACTGTCTTGTACATCCAAAGCAAATACGTTCCCATAATACAACGTCAGGTAACACAAATATAGACAGTATTTAGCTTCAGTTGGTTTTGCACTTATTCAGAGACCAATGATGTTGCCATTAAAAATACCTTATGCCACAAGAACCAACATAAAACCGCTTTCTTCGGGTAATCTGTAAACCGTATGCCCTGCATCCCATCAGCGAAGCAGATACTTGTAAAGAAATGAAAAAACTCAAATCTATAGCCCAAAATAATGGATATAAGACCTCCCCCATAAATACTTTAGTTAAAAAGATCAAAAGTAAACAAACGCAACTACCCTCACCATTACAAGCAAAGAAAGTAATGTCAAAATCTATGTGTCTTCCATTCCTAAGTAAAGTCTCATATAAACTTGCAAATCTTTTCAGACTACATAATGTAAAAATATCCTTCTACACAGACAATAGGACACAAAATAAATCGTTCGCGATAATAAACCCACTGTAGAGTGTGTAACGCCGGAAATGTATATCCTCCTATTTGCATCTATTGTACTATATTTTTTTCCTTATTTTGTTACCAAAAGATATGACATTTCTGTGTCTTTATATATTGTAATTGTTTTACTATTTGTATATACGTATTTGTGCATTTATGTCGATGTATAATTGGTTTGTTTTGTAAATATTATTTGTATTTTTACGCTGGGTCTTGCCTAGGGAAAACTACGCTATCGAACGATTACATCGATACGTCGTGTGGAAAACCAAAGCGTTTAGAATCTTTGGTAGTGTTAACTCTGCCGCGTGGAGCGCGGGCAGAGCGGAGTCTGGCGGGAGTAGGGCAGTGGAGCAGCTGAGTTGTGTGACGCTCCCGCGAGTTGCCGCGCTTTCGGGGTTTGGCAGCATGTAATTGCGCTCGACTTGCTATGTTAGTTTCTGATATGGTGTCGCGGACGGGAAGCGTTAGCTGGCACACATCAAGAGCCCGTTTCGGCTGGAGAGCGTGTCGAGAAGAAGGCGCGCCAACATCCAGCTTCTGCAACAGCTACGGCCGACAATGAGTGATTGTCGCTACCTCCTCGACCGACGACTTCAAACCTTCAATCAACCAACAAGGAAGACTGGAAGCACATAAAGCCTTAGAACTGTATGGCAGACCTCAGCTTTTAAAATTGTTCCATTTGCCTCACAAAATTACAGCAACTTAGCATGAAATTTTGTTGCTCATTGTCCCAATTGCATTACCAAGCAGGGTCCCTTCCTTTCCTGGAATGAACCCGAGTGTCGTTGAAATTCAAACGCCAGCATTAAAGTAATATCATTCGATTTCACTACTTTAATTTCAAAGTTCAGCTAAGGTATTCATAGCTGGCTACAATATTTAGATTACACAAGCACAAATTAAGAGTGCGAGTTTTGTTACCATATTTTAGCTAACCTGTGACTGCAGCTCGGATTGGTACGTACTAAATTTTACTATTGTTAATTTTTCAGAATCATTTAATCCAAGTTCAAAGTTAAATCTCTTATTTCTAAACTGCGTAGCATCAAGTAGCTTTTGAAATGATTGTTGAGGTAGCCCAAGACTAACCATATTTTACTGAATTTCGTAGTGCTTCAAAAACAAAGCTCACTATTAATTTCAGTCACTAAATTAGCTTTCAGTTTTCCAGTTTTATTAATTCATTTGCTAAATTAAGTCAGAGTGTAGCGAAATTTATTACTTCTGACAAACATTCAGTTTTTACACAACACGTGTCAACCTTCAGTTGCCACGCTTTTAGTGCTAATTATATGTACAATAACCTTTCATTTTAAGTTACTATAGTAGTTGTCCATAGGACTGGCGACCGTAATTTTCCCCAAATCTCAAATATCTAATTAATGTCAGATAATTGTTAACGTAACGATCGCACATTTACTTTCTTTATTAACTTTACCCCTTTTCAAAATTAATTTCCACCAGTTTCTTTTGCATTTTTCCTTTCATTTAGATGTAACCCTCTCCTTCCTCTTTACCGACAGATTAACTTCGGTGACGATTGCTTTTCCCAAATTTCCATTAGGTACACACGGTTTAATTTTTACTGTCATTAAGGTCGATATGTGAGGGGGATGTTACAAGTGGTGAAAAATTCTGCCCGCAGTGATATTAATGACAGTCTTTCTGTGATACACATTGCTAACAAATGATTACAGATGGATTTCTTTGAACAATTAGAGATTTACATTCACAAGTTGAATCACTTCAAAGAATCCTTAAGGAACAAACAGAATCGATGGAGAACTTTAACTTTCAGATCTTCTGAGACATCCTGCCACGAAAAACACCAAAAAATAAAATAAAAGATATATTCACTCTTCTGCATAAATTATATACTGTCAGTCATAAAACATTGGCTCTATAATTACGTAATATTTTACTTTATTTTCTTATCTTCCGCGTAACTTTTTAGTTCATATTAGAGGCACGAGGGCGAGCTTCAAAGTAATGCCTCCGAAATTTTATATGAAAAATCTTAAAGATTTTTAATAAAAAATTTTCACATAAAAAATTCGGAGTCATTACTCTTCAGTGTGCCCTCGTATATTGATAATATAAGAACACACCTGCCGCTGGCAATATATCGTTTGTACTTGAATACATTTATTTTGTAATGCGGTGCATCTCAGGTCAAAGATCACCACGCAGTAAAGTAGGCTGTCATATACACATTCTTTGTAATTACATCCATTGTTTACTTTCTGTGAATAAGTGTTAACTTAAGTGTAGTTAAATACTATGTATACATCGTTACAAAGACAAGGGATAGCGGCATGCACATATACAGATTGGGGTGGCACTGGCGAAGCTGTTTGTTATTTGTACTCAGGTGATTCATGTGAAAATGTTTCCGACGTGATTCTTGCCGCACGACGGGAGTTAACATACTTCGAATGCGTATGAAACATTCCATTTCGGAAATCGTCAGGAAATTCAATATTCCGAGACCCACAGTGTCAAGAATATGCCGATACTACCAAATTTCAGGCATTACCTCTCACCACGGAGAACGCAGTGCCCGATATCCTTCACTTAATGACCAAGAGTAGCAGCGTATGGGTAGAAATGTCAGTGGTAACAGACAAGCAACATTTTGGGACGTACGACGAACGTATCCGTTAGGACATTGCGGCGAAATTTGACGTTAATGGGTTCTGGCAGCAGATGACCTATTCGACTGCCTTTGCTAACAGCACATCACCGGCAGCGCTTCCCTGGGCTCGTGACCATGTCACTTGGACCGTAGGTGACTGAAAAATCGTAGCCTGGTTAGGTGAGTCCCGATTTCAGTTGGTAACAGCTGATGATGGGGTTCGAGTGTGGCACAGATCCCACGTTGTCAATAAGGCACTGTCAAGTTGGGGCTGGTTGCATGATAGCGTGGGCTGTGTTTGCATGGAATGAACTCGGTCCTGTGGTCCAACTGAACCGAACATTGACTGGAAATAATTATGTTACTGAAACACCGAAAAAAGCATATCAAATCTAAACGAAAGAAAAGTCTCCAAGATCGGCGATTTTTCACAAAAAATGTGTGAGTTCTTAAGGGACCAAATTGCAGAGGTCATCGGTCCAGAGACTTACACACTACTTAAACTAACTGAACTAACCTATGCTAAGAACAACACACACACCCATGCCCGAGGGAGGACTCGAACTTCCGGTGGGAGGGACCGCGGATTTTTCACAGAAGCTCGAAATCAATGCGAGATGCTTATAATAGTTTCCACAGCGAAGCTTAGTCTCGAATCCTGGCAGAAAATCCAAAGATATTCTAGTCGTGTGTAAAGTATACTAGCGGCAAGACACAATCAATGCTTTCTCTAGGTCACAGCAATCGAAATACTATCGACGACAGTACTGCCGAAGCAGAGTTACTAAACACAGCCTTCCGAAATTCCTTCAGCTAAGAAGAAGAAGTAAACATTCCAGAATTCGAATAAAGAACAGCTGCCAACATGAGTAACTTAGAAGCAGGTGTCCTCGGAGTTGTGAAGCAACTTTAATCACTTAATAACAGCAAGTCTTCCGGTCCAGACTGTACACTAATGAGGTTTCTTTCAGAGTATGCTGATGCAATAGCTCCGTACTTAACTATCATATAGAACCGCTTGCCCGACGAAATATCCGTACCCAAAGACTGGAAAGTTGCCAAGGTCACACCAATATTCAAGAAAGGTAGTAAAAGTAATCCACTAAATTACAGGCCCATGTCATTAACGTCGATAACCAGCAGGATTTTGGAACATATATTGTGCTTGAACGTTATGAATTACCTTGAAGAGAACGGTCTATTGACACACAGTGAACACCGATTTCGAAACCATGGTTCTTGTAAAACACAACTAGCTCTTTACGCACACAAAGTGTTGTGCTACTGACAAGGGATTTCAAAGTGATTCCTTATTTCTAGATTTCCAGTAGGATTTTGAAACTGAACCACACAAGCCGCTTTTGGTAAAAATGTGTGCTTATGGAATATGGTCTCCGTTATGCGAATAGATTCGTGATTTCCTGTCAGAGAGGTCACAGTTCGTAGCATCTGACGGGAAGTCGTCGAGTAAAAACAGAAGTGATTTCTGGCGTTCCCCAAGGTTATAGGTCCTCTACTGTTCCTCATCTATACAAACGATTTAGAAGTCAATCTAAGAAGCCGTCTTAGGTTGCTTGAGGATGATGCTGTCGTTTATCGTCTAATAAAGTCATCAGGAGATCAAAACAAATATCAAAACTACTAACAAATGATATCTGTATGGCACAAAAATAGGCAATTGACCCTAAATAACGGAAAGTATGAGGTCATCCACATGAGTGCTGGAAGGAATCCGTTAATCTTCGGTTACACGATAAATCAGTCAAATCTAAAGGCCGTAAATTCAACCAAGTTCCTCGGAATTACAATTACGAACAACTTAAAATTGGAAACAACACATAGAAAATGTTGTGGAGTAAGCCAAAAAGGACTGAGTTTTATTGGCAGGACACTTAGAAAATGTAACAGATCTACTAAAGAGACTTCCTCCACTACGCTTGTCCGTCCTCTTTTAGAGGACTGCTGAGCGATGTGCGATCCTTACCAGATAGGAAGCGCAGCGCGTTTTGCAGTATCGCGAAATAGGGGGGAGAGTGTCACTGATATGATACAGGATTTAGAGTGCACATCATTAAAACAAAGGCGTTTTTCTTTGCGGCAGTATCTTCTCACGAAACTTCAATCACCAACTTGCTCCTCCCAATGCGAAAATATTTTGTTGACGCCGACCTAAATAGGGAGAAACGATCGTCATAAAAAAATGGAAATCAGGGCTCACTCGGAAAGATATAGGTGTTTGTGTTTTCCGCGCGCTATTCGAGATTGGAGTAATGGAGAATTATGATGGAGGTAGTTAGATGAACCCTCTGCCAGGCACTTAGGTGTGATTTGCAGAGTATCCATGTAGATGTGGGTATAGATGTTGTGCCACTTGGAGATCATCTGCACCCATTCACAGACTTCATGTTCCCAAACAACGATGTAATTATTGTGGATGACAAAGCGCTACGTCAGCATGCCACAATTGCTCGCGATTGGTTTGAAGTACCAGATCGCCCGACATGAATCTTGACCTTGCAACACTTTCGCAGTTACGGACGACTATAGAGTCAACATCACTCATTATTTCTGCAGGGGACTTCCAACGAATTGTTGAGTCTAAGCCACGCCGAGTTGCTCCCCTACGCCGAGCGGAAGGAGGCCAGACACGATTTTAGGAGGTATCCTGTGGTGTCACCGCCAGACACCACACTTGCTAGGTGGTAGCCTTTAAATCGGCCGCGGTCCGTTAGTATACGTCGGACCCGCGTGTCGCCACTATCAGTGATTGCAGACCGAGCGCCGCCACACGGCAGGTCTAGAGAGACTTCCTAGCACTCGCCCAGTTGTACAGCCTACTTTGCTAGCAATGGTTCACTGACTACTTAAGCTCTCATTTGCAGAGACGACAGTTTAGCATAGCCTTGAGCTACATCATTTGCTACGGCCTAGCAAGGCGCCATATTCAGTTACTATTGATATTGATATTGTGAATCATGTACCTTCAAGAGCGACGTTCATCATTAATGGATTAAAGTTAAGTACCAAACTAGCTACGTCCGCTTTCTGAATTCTAAGTCTTTGTCATGTTCCAGACCTCACGTCAGTATAGTTCTTCCCTCCTCACGCCAGCCTGCGTGAGCTGAAGCGTGTGCATTTCGGCCTCCTCTAGTAACACGGTGTTGGCTCTTCTGCCACCACTAAATATCCCATAACTTTTGTCACCTTATTTGTGCATTACTTGTCAATGTACATTATGGGAACGGATTTGACCTGCGTATCACGATGCAGTGCACTGTAATTACCGAAATACAACAATCTTTCCGTTTTAAAATCGTTTCGTTAACTATAACTAACTTTCCGTCGTATCACCACGGAGTGTAACTACAACTGGTCCACGAATTAATGTTCCTGGAACACCTCCGTCTGATGATGAGCACCCAATGGATGGAAAACTAGTTATCGAACAACAAATCGTATCAAAAATCCAAAAAAGTGATTAGTTGCATATCTATACCCAAATAAATCGCCAAAGTAGAGGGTGGACCATAGATGTAGAATGACACTTCTAAAACAAAAACGGAAGGATAAACAAAAGTTTAAAGTTTAGTAGATGAGTTGGGAGAGGAGAGGGGGGGGGATTTTGGAAGCTACCATCTTGGATGAAATTCCTGGTTTTCAAATCTAAAGGAGTTCATGTGATACATCAAACAGATAGAGAATCACACAAGTACAATAATAGTGTCTTTCATTTTACTACAGTTTTATTAATTCTCGAGTTATGTTACATTTTGTACAAAAGAATTCAAATGTTTGACGTACATAGCACATTGTAAGGCTGCTGTTATCGGATTCACCCTTTTCTCATGGACTTTAATCAACACATCTACCGGAATGCGAGCACAAGCATCAACAGTCCGCCATCTGAGTTGTGCAACGTTTCTGATTTTCATTGCAAACACAAGTTCATTCACATGTCCCCTCCAGATAGTAGCACCTGCCATATCTCCCAGGAAACTAGGATCAAAACTACATCAATAATGAGAACTTTGCACGCCTCAGAGAACGGATGTATAATAGTACTATTAATAGCCATAAGATACATTAATTAGTTTGTGAGCCCCAGTACCAGCAACCACTTTCTTTTCATCAGTGATTCAGTTATCTATGACGACGTTTTACCCGAGTAGTAATATCCAGTCATATCTCGACTGGCAAAACTGAAGTTGTATATCTCACATAATTTGAAAATGTACTGGCACTGCACATTACGATTAATAATGCAACTCGGACAAATACTTACGATAAACAACAGTTCTGATATAGGAAAACGCAAAGCACATATAGTTTCGATTTAAAAATAAGATTTTGGCAACTTGCAGTTTGTTCACGAAAGAGATAGCTTGTAAAATATTTGTTCTCGTCATTTTAGAACATTGTCCAGATTGTGGTTTTGCTACCAGGTAGGATTAACAGGGGATAATACTGACCCTACGACTTATCTTAAAAGATAAGTTAAAGAAAGGCAAACTTACGTTTATAGTATTTGCAGATTTAGAGAAAAACTGTGAAAATGTTAACAGAACTACATTCCTTGAAATTCTGAAGGTAGTAAGGAAAAATACAGGGACTGAAAGATTGTAAACAACTTGAAGAGAAATTAGGCATCAATTGCAAGAGATGAGGAATATGAAAGGGATTTAGTAGTAGACGAGAGGGGGTGGACAGGGATTTAGCCTCTCTCCCATGTTATTCAATCTCTACATTGAGCGAGCACGCAAAGGAAACAAAAGAGATGCTGTGCTGGGGGCCCTCTTGTAAAGGACATAGGCGTAGTTAATTTTTATGGGCCCTTCGGCTGAATTTTTCAGTGGGCAGCTTATGTGAATGAACTTAATATTCACCTCCCAAATGCCACGCCCCTTCGCGTCGAATTCCCTGTGGCATCTGGCGTTCTCCCACTTGGCCAATGCAGTTCAAAGAGAACGAGGTGGACACAACAGTCTCTGGTGTTATCTGGTCACAGCCGATACACATAGACAGCTAATAACAACAATGGAACATTCTATAAGTTGTATTTCGTGTTGTAACGGGACAGTCGTATTTGAACTAGTTTTTGTAAGTACTGTCTTGTAGTAAAGTGTGATGCTTCACATGTAATGTCTGTACATATGATGGATAGAGGTTTATGTATAAAAACTGTACACACTTGTTAGCTGGTTTTCTCTTCTTGGCGCGGGGAAGTTCAAGATAATCTGATTCTACACCACAATCGACTGTCTTCGATAAAAAAAAAGATTGTACAGCAGTGTACAGTGCAATGTAATTCTTAACCTTAAATGCTATGTTATAGGATTTTAATTTAAAAATAGCTATAAAATTTATATTTTCTGATTATTTACCACAAAATTTCCCAAGGGACGGCTCGCACCACTGGATCAAATCAGGGGTTTATAAATCCTAAATACAGCCTGTGCCCAGAAAATGCGTTGTATGGAATTTCACTCTGTCTCGAATCAGCTGATGACGTCCTATCATTCCATTACTTCCTACGGCTTCCAGTTCTGGGAAGCATACCCTTTTCGGGTCAGAAACGTATGGCAAAGGCCTTGTTCTTATCCGCCAGTCATAACATAGCTTCGTTGCGCCGCCATTCCCCTCGTACGCACTGCGATATTTTCTCAGTAAACATACAAATTCCGGCCGCCAGCGACTACACTCCCTGATAGCGTTTTCTGCTCACTCTGCGAGTAGTGACACTATCTTCGTGTCTGTATGAAGGAGTTGTTTAATGTGTTAATTTCATTTCCTTCGGTGCCATAACATTCCGCTTGTTGATAGCGCCAGTTGAGGTGGATGGCAGCTTAAGTTAACTGCGTAGTAACCCAAACTGGCCCCCAGTTAAGCTAACCGTACAGATAATTACATCCACATCCACAAGCATACACCACGAGGCACCAAACAGTACATAGCGGAGGATACCTTGTACTGATACAACGTAACAATTATTTTTCAGAGATGACAGAAAGATTCACAATCAGTTAAAAATAGAGTACCTATCATAGGACAGACATAACTATAAACTTACGAAAGTGGAGATGTTAAATATACATTCGATATAAAGGAAGAGTGGCGAATTCGTATTCCTAAGTTTGCGGGACGGAGAATAACTGAAGAAAACGGAAGCAATGCTGGCAATGGATTGGAAAGCATAGAGGGGTGCAGTGCATGGAAGAAAACAGAGTAAACGCTTAAAAGCAAAATACGTCTTTAAAAGTCGAATAATAAAAGTTATTGCAGTTTCATTTCTGTGTTACTTTTAAATAACGGCGCCTGTTTTCCCTAAGAATTTCTGTAACTGCTTTGTAGAACGATTGCCGTGTCACGCAGTCTAAATTCGAAAATAACAAAAATTACACCTAAATCTCTGATCGAGCTCTCGAAAGCGAGTATTAAAACTCAAAACTATAGCACTGCACCAATTGGCCGTAATGTTTTAAGATACTTGTATACATTATGCTTATCCACTGCTGATATTTTAGAACCATGACTGTTAATTGAATGTAAATTACTTACATAAAACTGCACCTAGTCACTTTTTTGAATAATTATGTTGTATTCCATGAACCGGTTTTCGAACTTTTTCAGGTTCATCTTCAGATGTTTCCGGAAGTTACATCATTATTTCTAGCATAATGCCGGGTGCTGGCTCTATGGCAAAAAGATGGAACACGCTTTAATGTATCGCCATGACTATTGCTTATCTGTCGATATGGATGTAAATTTAGTTTTTTACTTACTGTGACAATGTGGGCGGATTTTTTCGTTAGTGTCCATCTCTCTGCCTCCATTTTGATATCCAGTTGTTATATCACTACACACCCTTTCACACAAACTATATTAATTTACACTCAGACAGCGAGACTTTGCCGGCACCCGGCATGCGCTTTACAACTGTTGCTTGTAACAAAGACATTGACAAACAGATATAGCATAGGCCTACCTTGCACAGAGATGTAATTTGTTCTTTTTTACATGTATTGAAGTCGATATAAGGGCAAATATTTTAATCAGACTGGCGACAACATGAGACCACAAAATAAAATAAATAAATAATTCACTACAAGAACAAACTTCAGGTTATCTGATTACTTATTTCTATTTGTGTTTTAACGTATAATACAGGCAGTTTGTAGCAAATATTTTAATAATGATTGGCATTAACATGAATGCCCAGGAATCAATAATATAGAGTTATTGTATTTTCAATGAGATACAGCTGTTTCTATGGTTAGGACATTTATATTTAAACTAAAATTATTAAATTAATAACAAACCTTCAAATGAACTGTTAACTTATTTATGTTGTTACGTTAACACGATCTGGGATATTAGTAAGAGCAAACTCTGTTTATTGTAGCTAAAGGTATATGTATACAAGTTATAGTGTTTGTAATGGACTAAAGTTGTTTGTCTGACCGTACACTTTATATTTAAAAACCAAGAACAAAAGTTCAAGTGAACTGTTGACTTATTTCTGTTCTTACATTAAAGTGATCTGGAATATCGGTAAAGGCAGCGTCTGTTTGTTCCAGCTAGAAGTAATATGTATAAAAGTACTGGTTTATGTTAACAGTAGAGGGCTTTACCATTTAGAAATATAGTACAGGTTTTATTCTGTGGTAGAATATTACATTGACACTAGTGTAGTTAGAATGTAAAAAGAGGGATTGGGGGGGGGGCTTAGGGAGGGGGGATGGGGAGGTGGTATAGGGTTGGTTGAGTGGTTACTTGTTTTGAACTAGTAGATCTTCAAAGTTCTGAAGGAGAAATTTGTTTCTCAGTTCAATTTGATCATTGAGTAGGTAGTCAGGTGCTATATTTGTGTAGGTAAATGTCTCAATTTCTTCAAGAAGGTCAGGTATCGTGCCTTTGTTGGCAAACTGGAGTATTTGAAGATTTTGTTCTCTGTTGTTTTTAGAATGACTGTGTTGGGCAAGATGTGAGGCAAAGCTGTATTTATTCAGGTTGTTAAGACGGAGTGCATCTATGTGTTCTTTTAATCTTGGTGTGAAGCTTCTACCTGTTTGTACAATGTAGAAGCTTGGAGATGAATTGCAAATGAGCTTGTATACACCTGACTTCTGATACTGTTGTATAGTGGTTTTGGTGCTGTGTATTATATTTTGTTGTTGGTGAAGAAGCTTACTTTTATGTTGTATGTCTTGAAGAGATTGGCAATTTGGTGAGAAATTTTCCCTTGGCAGAGTTATAAATGTGGTCTTCTTGTTTGTGGGTGGTTGTTCAGCAGTTGATTGATTTAATTTTGCTGTATAAATTAGGTTATCTATTATGCAGAGTTGTACCCATTGCTGGAGGCAATTGATTTAATAATTTCTCTTTCTTTTTGTCTTTCACTTTTGTCCATTGGGAATTTAAGCATGCTATTAACCATTGTTCTGAAGAATGCTTTCATATGTTGGTCTGAATGGCAAGAGAATTTGTGTATTGTAACATTGGTGGTTGTTGGCTTTCTGAAAATTTGAAATTTATGCTTTTGATTTTTATTTGAGATTGTTAAATCAAGATAGTTAATGCCTTCTGTTGTTTCATTTGCTACTGTGAAATGAATTTTGTTGTGTATTTTATTAAATTCTTTGGCTAGATCATCTATTTCTTCTGTTGTTCCATTGAACAGGTGTCATCAACATAGCGTTTGTAGTAAAGCAGCTTACATATTAGTTGGGTTTTGGAACTAAAAAAGTTGTTTTCAAAATTATAAATATATATCTCTGCTAACAAACCTGCAAGACTACTACCCACTGGCAATCTATCTTCCTGAATGTAAAATTTGTTGTTGAACAGGAAGCAGTTGTGTGATAATATAAGCTCCAGGATCTCTATGAGTTCGTAGACTTCATCTCTACCCATTGGTCCATGTTAGAGTAAATTATTTCTTATTAAACTAATTGTTTCCTTGACAGGTATGTTTTTATATAGGTTGACTATGTAAAGAGATGCAAATCTAGTTGTGGATGGGATAGGGGTTTCTTTTATGCTATTGATTTCCTCGTAACTGTTTTTTGTGGAGAAGTTATTTTCAAATACTTATACATTGCAGTTAATATCATTAAGTTTCCTGGTGATTTTATAGCTTGGACTGTTGATGGAGTTCGCAGTGGGATGTATTGGACATTCTGGTTTGTGGATCTTAGGCTGTGATCTCCATTTTGGTGCTGATGAGTTCATCACTATACAGTGCCTTGCTCCTCTTGGTTTCAACAAGAATTTTCAGTTTTTAAGTAACTTTCTAATTTTATCTTGGAATTTGGGAGTAGGGTCATATGCTACTTCTTTTATGTTATTCTTACTGAAGAATTCACAAGTTTTGCTAATATAATCTGATTTATACAGGGTGAGTCACGTAACGTTACCGCTGGATATATTTCGTAAACCACATCAAATACTGACGAACCGATTCCACAGACTGAACGTGAGGAGAGGGCCTAGTGTAATTGTTTAATACAAACCATACAAACATGCACGGAAGTATGATTTTTAACGCAAACCTACCTTTTTTTAAATGGAACCACGTTAGGTTTGTTAGCACATCTGAACATATAAACAAACACGTAATCAGTAACGTTTGTTGCACCGTAAAATGTTAATTACATCCGGAGATATTGTAACCTAAAGTTGACGCTTGAAACCTCCGACGTTCAGTTGCGTGTTGTAATAAACACGGGCCACGGTCGGCGAACAGCATCTGCAGGGACATGTTTACGATGACGACCGTGTTTACGAGTGTGGCTGTAGTGCACTGTTGTGATTCGGTCTAGCTGTCGCAGTGTCTGCATGTAGCGCTTGCTGCTATTGTTATTCTGCATTCGTCTCCGCACGCAGACCAACTGTAGTACACTGTGTTACCAGACATCTGTGATAGTGTAGTGTTGTAGGAACTGTGACCATGGTGTATTCGAACTCTGAAAAGGCGGAGATCATACTCATCTGTGGTGAGTGTCGACGAAATGCAGCTGACGCCTGCAGGGTGTATGCAGAACGGTACCCGGACAGAGAGCATCCAACGTGCCGCACATTGCAAAACATCTACCGCCAACTGTATGCAACAGGTATGGTCGTAGCACGCAAACGGGTGGCCCGTCACAGAAGAAGCGGGTGCAGTTGGTGTGTTAGCCACTGTTGCCATGAACCCACACATGTGTACATGGGACATTGCGAGAGCCGGTGGACTGAGTCAAAGTAGTGTCATGCGCATGCTGCATCGTCACCGCTTTCACCCGTTTCATGTGTCGCTACATCAGCAATTACATGGTGATGACTTTAATCATAGAGTGCAATTCTGTCAATGGGCATTAACAGAGAATGCGTTGCAGTTCTACCTGTTTACCGATGAAGCGGGTTTCACAAACCACGAGGCAGTGAATCTACGGAACATGCATTACTGGTCCGTGGACAATCCTCGCTGGCTCAGACAAGTAGAGCGACAGCGACCGTGGACTGTAAATTTATGGTGCGGAATCTTTGGCGACCACCTCATTGGTCCTCACTTCATTGCAGGGGCCCAAACAGCTGCAACATACATCGCGTTTCTACAGAATTATCTGCCAACGTTGCTCGAAAATGTCCCACTGGAAACGCGTCGACGTATGTGGTATCAGCATGATGATGCAACTGCACATTCCGCAATTAACAATAGGCTGACTCTTGACAGGATGTTCGACGGGCGTTTCATAGGACGTGGAGGACGCATAAATTGGCCATCCCGTTCTCCTGATCTTACACCTCTGGACTTCTTTCTGTGGGGTACGTTAAAGGAGAATGTGTACCATGATGTGCCTACAACCCCAGAGGATATGAAACAACGTATTGTGGTAGCCTGCGGCGACATTACACCAGATGTACTGCGGCGTGTACGGCATTCATTACGCCAGAGATTGCAATTGCGTGCAGCAAATGATGGCCACCACATTGAACATCTATTGGCCTGACATGTCGGGACACACTCTATTCCACTCCGTAAGTGAAAACGGAAACCATGTGTGTACGTGTACCTCACCCCTCATGCTAATGTACACTCTTTGACATAAAACTCGACCGGCGGCCGGCCGCTTCAGAGGCTAAGTTCACGCTGATCGCGACATGGGACAAAAAAACTGGCCAACTCGCTAATTCTCTAAGTCCGGTTATCTGCACAATCTGGCAACACTGTAGACTGCGGCACTTCCTGGAGGACAACTTGTCCCATGATAGAGAAACCCTAAGCTGATTACACCTGTGGTCTAGCGGTAGCGTGCGTTGTTTCTGTTAATAATGTCAGTGGATCGAGAGCAGCTGGCATAAAATATTTTTATAGCCTCTTTTGTCTGAATGCTGAAGACGTAAATGTAATGGTAGCGCAGATTCAAGCTATTTCGCTTTCTGACACACCAATATCAAAATTTTATCCAGTAACGATTTTGCGGCAGATTTCCCGCAGACTGTCCTCCTCTGGACGCCGTATGCGGCAAAGCTCCGGGATCCATTTGCTGGCTACTGGCAGCGGCTGTGGCGACAGCAGCGGCGCTGCACTCCCCCCGTTCTTTACCGAAAGCGCCTGCTACCGCTCATCGCTTTTGATGATTTAAAACGCTTTATTATTAAATGTTGCTCCACAGAAAATTTCCACAATTTCCATTCACGCTCAAAAGCAACGGAGACAGACGCGCTGATTAGTAGGCGGGTATTATATTACATTAATCGGCAAGAGCTGAGCATGGCCCGAAATTAATTTTATAGACTGGGACGAAATTAAACCATCTAACTACATTCGATGAATTTATAAATGCTTCATACCTCGTTTCTTTTCCTTTCAAACTCAATTATTTGTGCAACTTTTGGTCAATGTTTGGATGTTTGCGTCAAGCCAGAGTGAGCGTCTGTGGTGTAAAGTGTATTACAGTTCTTGTTTCATTCCTTATGGTAAGTCTATGCGATAAACTGTGTGAATACCTTGCAATGCATGCTCTGTAGCAGTGCAGGAACACTGCACATTTGGAGTTCCATGTATGGGTTCATGAAGCATTTATTGTTGATCGGAAGTGATAGTTAAGGTCATCAGATTTAAACCAGAAAAAATTTGTCGTTTTGAAGGTTTCAGAGAAAGGAAAGGAATTGCTAACGCCGGTGTTAGAAAGCGTCTACAATTAAATGCTATTGCAAAAATTTAGAAGAAGGGAACTATATTAATCAACATGTGCACTTCATTAACAACCTTCTTACATGTTAGACCTATATGACGAACAAAGCTCAAATTTGTATCGTTGACAGTCGGTTTGAATCTTTTCAGGACCTGCTTTACAGTGAAGCACCTTGGCATTTGCAAAGCAGACATCCATGATATTAACTTAATTTACTAAGTCGAAATCGGACGAAGATTGATGTTTAAAGGCATTCTTCAGATTTCGCATAAGGAATTTTTACTAGCAGTTTACAACTCCATTAATTAAAATGGAAAATAAAAGGTTGTAGTCAGCGGCTTCTACCGTGATTCGAACTGCTATGTCATATAGCACGAACACTGTAACGCACAAGGGAACCTCTGAGCTAACGGCACACTCGCGGCAAGAGGCGGACTATAGTCACTGCGATGTTGCCTGAGCCTCAAAACGCAACCTTAAACACACAAACAGAGGAGGAGGAGATTACTGTTTTAACGTCCCGTCGACAACGATGTCATTAGAGACGGAGCACAAGCTCGGATTAGGGAAGGATGGGGAAGGAAATCGGCCGTGCCCGTCCTAAGGAACCATCCCGGCATTTGCCTGAAGCGATTTAGGGAAATCACTGAAAACCTAAATCAGGATGGCCGGGCGTGGGATTGCACCGTCGTCCTTCCGAATGCACACACAAACAGGTGTTACTTATGTGAAGAACGCCGTTCTTGGAGTCCAGGAATTAAATATACTTTCTAATTGTGTCATCTTACTGTGGATTATATCGTACGAGTCTTCGATGTGGAAAACGAATGTCAAGTGAATTTAGCGAGGTAATGCTGGCCTACACCCGGAAGTAAATGCACTATCAGAGTGTTGACAAATACTTGCTACGACGCTGCCATTTCTCGGCTCTCTGACGAGGCAGCTCTTCAGCGAAATGCTTGCCGTGATTCTCCGATACGGTTCTTCAGAGTGGAGACGCGCGTGCACGTTTGGTTTTTATGCGGCGTTCTCCCCTGATGGTTTCTGACGTCGCCTTGTGGGCTATGTATACATTTGAGACATTCAATTATCATTAATCCAGAATGATACAAGTTTCAGCTTCCGGCGTGGAAGATGGCTGTTGACGCCGACATTATATCATTTCAACGTAGGGAAAGCAAAACAGATCATTCAATGTTTCTCATTCAACATAAAGCATGTGAGATAATTTTCCGTAACGTTCATAATCATCTAAAAATACAAACGAAGTAAAAATACATCGGAAGCTTATTCGAATTGAATATAACGTAAGATACCAAACGCTTTGCACCTCTATGTCGAATTTGTCCACGTGCAATCTTTTGCAGCATACACATAGAATGTCATGATTACCACGAGAATGAAGAAATATGTTGGTAAGGATGGAAGCAAGAAGAGATGCAGTCAACAAATATTCGATTCCTCATGGCATTCATTTCATTTGAGACGTAAGAAGAGGTAAAGCGGGAATTTACTTTCGTTAACACGAAAGATATGCCGCACATATTGATAACGAGGAAGTCTGCGTCTTCATACGTTTGCTCCTTGAAATCTGTATGCTCTATTATATACTAAGTAGCCCGATCATTGTTTCAGTAATGTTACCCTCTTGTTTGACCCCGTAACGATGAACAGATTCCAAATGCATGTCTCTGCATGAAAGTAGCTGTTCGAACCATTCCTGGGTTGTTTTTTGTGTTTTATTGCTTGGAATTCGTGAAGCAGACCACTGTGCCTTCCCCCCTCGTGGGTTAGGTCTCAAAACCAAAGCGCTTTTTATCCAATGGCATAATTTATTCAGACAGCATCAGCACAAGACTATCAAACAAAGCCTTCTATTTACAGTTGCAACACTCTAACCAGCACTGACCGAAGTGTAATCCACGGTCATGGTCCGAAATTAGCAGCTGTCTGCTACTGTGGCAAAGTCCGTACTACACTTTCGATTCAGCAGCACCATTTTATCTGGTAACACTGTGTAGTTGCAGAGTTGTGCCAGCATGTCTGTTCTCACACTGTCAACTTTATGTATCTCACTTCTCCTGTAGCGCAGATCACGAGGAGCCGAAGTAAATGAGTGTATTCTGCATGACGTAACATTCAGTATTCCCTTCTTTCATAGCCACTCTTCATGTGCATCGATACTCTCATTATTACGTCAGATTGGTAATGCACGTAGTAAGTTCGTCGTATTCATGATTTCCTCTTCAAAGTAACATACCGTACTGATTATTTAACACAAAATGACATCAAAAATTTAAGTTATTCACGAGCAGCTAGTTGAGAATATGTATGAACTTTAAATGACACGACAAACCGTCTTGTTCCGCATGTGGATTCGAACCCAGCTCATGCAGACTAAGCAAAGATTTCGTGATTGACGGAAACGAACAGTCATTCCTGATTAGGCATACAGAGAGTGATATACCTCGATTTTAGACAGTATCAGTTAGCAAATATGAACTTTATATTGCATAACGCAAACATTTTTAACAGACGCGAATTCCTACCCAGCATCTATTGTCCCTGTTAACGAACTACGAGGGATGTTAAATATTGCTTCTTCACAAGTAACTTACTTGAAATGCCGTGAGGTAAAGCTTTGTGTTGGACACGGATTCGAACGCAGAACCTAATCTGATTGCTATCGAAGCACAGTCAAATGTGACATATCGGATTTTCGCGGCAGTAGCTAGATGTTTTAACTGAAATGACGAGACGAAACATTAATTTTTTCCTTCCTAGGACTCCAACCCGGCACCTATAGCTGTTATATTCTAGAGAAAACGAACGTTAAATATGGGTTTGTTGCACCAGCAGTGACATGTGAGCATGTTTGAACTAGAAATAATATGACGAAGAGTTCAGCGCTCACTGGGAATAGAGCCCCACACATATCGTTGTTGACTACACACAAAGAGACGTCAGCTACCGAATTTTTCTCCACCAGCTGCTCAGAATAGCATCTTGAAGCGTCATCTCGCAAATCGTTCTGTGTCTCACTGGGAGTTAAAAAGTCAGCTATTGTTAGTGTTGACAACGAATGAAAATACATTAAAAATCAAAATTATTATCCACCAGCAGATAGGTGTTCTCATGCTAGAGCTTGATAATACATAATTAAATCTTTATTGCCGGGCCAGGATTCGATCCCATTCACGCGTAATATGTGAAGGTGTTGAGTAATCTGCAGTTTTGAACAAACAACAAATTGTAGCCGAGCTGTATTGCCTCGAAGGGCGGTCTGAGTTGCATTCCCAGTTCAGAACCAATTTTATCGACATACAGAAGTTCGGATAAAAGATGGAATAAGTGTCCTGTGACCATACATAGCGTTTGTTTCGTCACTTGAAATAAATAACTAGTATAAGAAAGGTTACTGGTGACAGAGTTTCTACATGTCGCCACTCCAGACTTTATTGTGGTTCAACCTACCGTCTACTTGGTAGAGAAGGAATATCATCTTTAATGTGAATTTTCAGACCACGCTGCCATTATATCTTCTTCACTTGGTGTAGCCAGGAGAGAATGGAATCTGTCTCTCCCTATCTAAAATCATTGACAGAAGTGGGAATCGAACCCAGACCATAGGTATAACAACATACCATCCGTCCAACAGACCACGAAATCCTCTTCTCTGCGACTCATTTTTCGTTCGTAACGCCGTTGCGCCACACTGGATGAGAATTCTGACACACAGGCTCCCTGTAGTAATTTGCAGCATGATCAGTAAATTCATTTACTTGGTTGACCGAATCACCATGAACTAGCTGCCTCGGCTACCCAGTGCATACATTCGACTCTATTTTGTAATCACCGAAATAAAATCACATAACTGCCACCTACACAGAACTGCCAACAGTGTAGGATGCAGAAGTTTAAACAGGAAGTATTCCTTTCCACTTGAGCTATCCTATTGCGCTATCTGTTACTAGAAAACGTCGTTCAGTCCAAAAGAAAAGCTGTAACTGTTTGTCTCTCAGAAGTCAAGACCTGGCCATATGCATAAGCTCACAGTGCTGTGGAATCCAAAAGTTCTGGAGGAATAGTTGTCGAGCTCTGGAGCTGTTGTAGCTACGTGTCAGCTTGTAGCATAGATAAGATGTCGCGAGTTCGGATACATTCAGTGCTACATTTTTTAAAACGCAATTCTGCTGTCTGCTGAAGTTACCAATCTAATGGAACTTTGAACATAATTCCCTTCACTTCTCAACCTAAAGTAGCCGCATGTGGAAAAAGGGCTAACTACTGTGACATTTTGTTCTATTCAAGTTTAATAGACAGCAGGCAGCAGATGCATCTCGAAGATGTGTAGGGAGAGCGCATCGTGCCATAATATGTCAGAAAAGTATTTCCTACATTAGCTGTCGTGTGGTAGTGAGATTTTATTCTTCTTCAAACTTTGTTTGACAGCTTTAACCCAGAACAAGTTTTCTACATGCATGTAATCAATAAACTGCATGTCCATTGTCAGACTGTCATAGGTAACATCAGAGAATTCGCATATATCGTTGATGATTAATTTCTCTCTCATGTTTACTATTGTTTTAACAGCAGTAAAGGAAACCTTACGAAAACTGTGCACTGTATTATAAGAAATGAAATAAAACTAACCACGATAACCTTGCGACGAAAGTCTGTTTTAATAAAACCGAGTATCTGTACACAAGCATGCCTCTGTCGACACGAATTAGTAAAATACTACTCACTTAGATTTTGATTGGGTCTGTGTTTAATTGGCATGCTGTGTCATACTCAAGAGGTAAGCAAATGTGGCATTTCATAAATATAGTTACATATTCCTAGAAACCCAAAATTCGCTTGTCAGCAGCGGAAAGAGGCGTTGCCCATTGTGCAGCATTGTAAGTTTTTCAACATTGCACTATGAGCTGAAAGCATTTTCTTGCGATTTCCTTATTGATGTTTGATCCGACTGCTTGTAGCTCTTTCACAGAAGGGATAGAAACGTTGCAGTCAGTGAGACTGGAACTGCGAACCGTAACAGACGCTTTTTCACAGGTCAACACGTTACCACAGAGCTGGCGAGGAGGTATGGGTCTCAGTTTCCTATTACGAGGGCAATAGCAACTAGAACTCATAAACCGCTATTTAAAGGTCGAGATTAGTTGCGATTTCCACCTGCAACGACTTTCCTGGGCTGAAAACCGTAAATTTACAATCTTTTGTTACCCTTCAAGCGATAATAACTCAGATTATTCAATGGAAATGACAGGTAAAATCAAGTGAACTTTGAGGCTTAATTCTGTGCACACCAGGAAGTAGCTCGTCGATCACAGAGTTGCCAAACGTACGTTGCCTTGTTGCCAAATCTCAGTTACAGTACCAGCAGGAAGAAGACGAACCGATGTGATCCTACAGCGGGCTGGGAAGTGACCATAGCTGGTGTCTCCAAGTCGCGGCTGCTACGGCCTGGAATACGTAATGCGTCTGATTCGCTTTCTGTAACTAGGTTTAGGGACTGGAGCGTAGTTACTAATAATACTCAGAACTGACTGCAAACTAAGCATCATAAATCAGTAACTCTCATTGTTGTTTTTATATTTCTTTCGTAAGTGTACTCAAAACTAAGAATCTCATTCACAGGCGTTTTAGGCGTTTTCGTGCCTCGCCGATAGTCGGGCACTACATACAAATAAAAATAGAAAAGAATGTGTATGTGTGTGTGTGTGTGTGTGTGTATGTGTGTGTGTGTGTGAGAGAGAGAGAGAGAGAGAGAGAGAGAGAGAGAAATAAGAAGCAATGAGAGTGTAAAAAATTGTTGTAAAGAAATTGAATCATGGTATTTAAAGAAATCTTTCATTAAAATGACATGTTCCACATCATTACAAAATGTTGTATTCATGATCTATGGAACAAGAGTTAATCTAATGTAATCTAATCTAATCTAATCACATCATATTGATGATTAGCCTTTAAGAGTAATGAATTACCGAAATTTTTGCCAATACCAGTAACCAAATCTAAACTTGAAAATAAAAGACGACTATTTTTGTAATAAACCGTGACTCCTATCAAGACCGTTTGGTCCCTGTTATCAAACCACGAAAGATGTCTGATATACCTCCATTCTGAGGTAATAAAGTGTGCATGCATTTAAAGATGAAGTGCATGATGTGAAGTTCTGTGACAGAGATACGAACCCAACACGTAATCGGATTGTTTACTAAGAAAAATCAAATGTTACGTATCGGTTTTTCTTATGAACCGCTAGCTGTCTGAATCTGAAATAAGGATACAAACTTTTGTGCCTAAGTGACAATCGAACTGCACACCTACCGTGCATCCACGAATATAGCTTAAGTATCAGTTGCTTACTCATGAACAGTAAGATGTGTGCGTGTTTGACCAGAAATAACGACACTTATTGCGCTTGTTGGCAACACATGAACAGACATTGATAATGCGCGTTAATTTTCACTAGCAGGTGAGTGTGCACTTGATAAAGCTTGAAATGAAATTATGAATATTTTTGTACTGGATCAGGTTTCAGACCCATATACTTACCTTTGGAGGAGACCTAGGGAAGATTGCAGTCTTGGGAAAAGGAACGAAATGACTGAACTATACTGTTCCGAGAGTTTCAGATCCTCGAAAGAGGACATACGAATTCGAATCACAGTCCAGCACCAAATTTTCTCTAGTTCAATCAAGTACATTTAAAATAAGAGCCCTGTCCCTTCAAATGGCTATCGGTTCATCAAATAAAATAAAATTTAATAATGTAAGTAAGCTTACTGGCGACTGTATTTCCGTTTACCATGACTTCCGCTATGTCATTTCCCAACGTAAACCGGCTCTGCCCAGTTGGTAATGAAGGATCGTGATGTTTAATCCGGATTCTAGATCACAACGTCTTTCTCTTGAGGTTACCAGAGGTAAAGTAAATCTGTTTGTGCCTCTTAAAAGTAAATGCCTGAACCCACGCATTGCACCTGTGATAGTTCGTTCCACCAGACCATTGTGGCCACATTACCCAGCCCCAGGAGTGTGCTGTAACTGATGATGTGCTTAGCTTACAAAATTAGTCACGGTGGAAAAAATGCGAGTCTATTAAATGGTCAAGTAGAAGCAAGCTTCTGACGCAGAGATTATGCTATTCTCATGTCAGCAGGATGTAAAGACTCTTCTAGGCATCATAGGCTGGATGTGAAGCCATTTTGATTTTTCACAAATTCAGCAAATTTCTTAGTTCGAGAAAATCCACAGTGAAGTGTGAAGTTGCCGGATAATTCGATTATTACTGTTATTATTAATATCATTTTATTCTTACCGCTGCTGGAACACAAGTGCCTGAACATCATTTAATGCCTTTTGGTCACTATAGAAGTAGTTTCCCAAGAACAGGTTCTTTCCCTGTCTACGGAATCCTTTTCATGTTAATATCAAACATCAGCAATTACTCGTAAATTACATTAAAACTAAAATAATTGACGAAGACGTTACTTGATAACAAAAACGCTGCCTTTCTTCATTTACTTTCACCTAGAAATGGCTATCGAGTACTGACAAACCAAAAGGCAAGAGATCTTACTGCCTTCCGATATACGTTGCTGTTAGTTCTTCCACATGATTTGGTCGACATGACATGTTTCAAGTTGTGTATGACAGATGTTTTAGAAAATCTATTGTTTCCCTTTGAAATAAACAGAGGTATTTTCATTCTAAGCTATCCAAGTACAAAATTTTCGCAATATTAGTTCAAATTTAGTATTCGCTTCTATAATGTAGGAAAGTATTTCACAGTTACAAAACTCGCATCCGAAACATTGACCTTACACTTAGTCGCTGACCATAAATTCTAGCTCAGAGTGACACCAGTTTAAATAACCTAATGTAGCGAAGATTGTTTGCCAGTGCTCTTTCTCACCAGAAAATACGCAATTCACTCATTTGGCTCCATAAGTACACTGTAACAATAATTTCTGTGTGAAATTTGTCAGTAAGCTTTTGCCTTCCAACCGGCAAAATACGGCAGAGTACGGCCGATTTAGTGCTGATAAGACGATTTCTTTAACATTGTCGAAGCTGAGGTAATTTAGTTTCTGCTTAAATCGTCTTAAGCAGCAACGTTCACAGATATCTCAAATAGGAGAAAGCTCATTATCCAGATACGAAGGTTGTAAAACAAACTTCCCACAGTTTGTGTCAGGTTGATCTTTTCGTCTGCTAACACTGCTTAAGTATTTTGTCTAAGAGGTATCACAGGTAGTGTCCCTGTAGCTGTGGGAATCATTGGTTGAAAACGAGTTTAACACCAATGGGTGCAGTGCTGCTAAATATTCAAAATTATTATCAACCTATGTCTGAATGCATCCACAAACTGAAGCTTATTTATAATATTGAAGCTAGACTGTGTATCCTTGTCTTCCTTGAGTGGTCATTGGAAGGCGTCTACACACACGTTTACAATACTATGAATACTTCGAACGCCATGGTTAACGTTGCTCTCATAAACTTCTTATGTTTTTTTAATCTTCTGGGTCTCAAGCATGCAATATGTGTTGTAGATACAGTCTCAGACCAAAAAATTGACCGCCGAGTCGTTCACGTAAGGTGGACAATACAGTCGTGCTCCCCTCAGAATTCCATGTCTGGCAATATGCTCGATCTGGCAACATGTAGACTGCAGCACTTCCCAGAGGAAGTCTTGACTCCAGTCTTAGTACATTACTCTTGACTACGACCGTAGTCTTGAAATAAAACGCGAGACCAGCTGATATGATATTGTAGATTCACTTGAATTACACTCATAGCTTCAGCACCGAGAGGAAAGGGGTGATAAAAATTTTGTCGATGTGTGCTTTCGGTCGCCAGACGTCATATTAGCTGGTCTCGGGTTTTACCTCAAGACTACGGTCGTGTTCCAGCAGCGGTATGAATAAAATGATAGTAATAATGACAGTAATAATCGAATTATCCGGCAACTTCACACTTCACTGTGGATTTTCTCGAACTAAGAAATTTGCTGAATTTGTGAAAAATCAAAATGGCTTCACATCCAGCCTATGATGCCTAGAAGAGTCTTTACATCCTGCTGACATGAGAATAGCATAATCTCTGCGTCAGAAGCTTGCTTCTACTTGACCATTTAATAGACGCGCATTTTAACACCGTGACTAATTTTGTAAGCTAAGCACATCATCAGTTACAGCACACTCCTGGGGCTGGGTAATGTGGCCACAATGGTCTGGTGGAACGAACTATCACAGGTGCAATGCGTGGATTCAGGCATTTACTTTTAAGAGGTACAAACAGATTTACTTTACCTCTGGTAACCTCAAGAGAAAGACGTTGTGATCTAGAATCCGCATTAAACATCACGATCCTTCATTACCAACTGGGCAGAGCCGGTTTACGTTGGGAAATGACATAGCGGAAGTCATGGTAAACAGAAATACAGTCGCCAGTAAGCTTACTTACATTATTAAATTTTATTTTATTTGATGAACCGATAGCCATTTAAAGGGACAAGGCTCTTATTTTAAATGTACTTGATTGAACTAGAGAAAATTTGGTGCGGGACTGTGATTCGAATTCGTATGTCCTCTTTCGAGGATCTGAAACTCTCGGAACAGTATAGTTCAGTCATTTCGTTCCTTTTCCCAAGACTGCAATCTTCTCTAGGTCTCCTCCAAAATTTCGGTAATTCATGACTCTTAATGGCTAATCATCAATATGATGTGATAAGATTAGATTAGATTACATTAGATTAACTCTTGTTCCATAGATCATGAATACAACATTTTGCAATGATGTGGAACGTGTCATTTTAATGAAAGATTTCTTTAAATACCATGATTCAATTTCTTTACAACAATTTTTTACATTCTCATTGCTTCTTATTTCTCTCTCTCTCTCTCTCTCTCTCTCTCTCTCTCTCTCTCTCTCACACACACACACACATACACACACACACACACACACACACACATACACATTCTTTTCTATTTTTATTTGTATGTTGTGCCCGACTATCGGCGAGGCACGAAAACGCCTAAAACGCCTGTGAATGAGTTTCTTAGTTTTGAGTACACTTACGAAAGAAATATAAAAACAACAATGAGAGTTACTGATTTATGATGTTTAGTTTGCAGTCAGTTCTGAGTATTATTAGTAACTACGCTCCAGTCCCTAAACCTAGTTACAGAAAGCGAATCAGACGCATTACGTATTCCAGGCCGTAGCAGCCGCGACTTGGAGACACCAGCTATGGTCACTTCCCAGCCCGCTGTAGGATCACATCGGTTCGTCTTCTTCCTGCTGGTACTGTAACTGAGATTTGGCAACAAGGCAACGTATGTTTGGCAACTCTGTGATCGACGAGTTACTTCCTGGTGTGCACGGAATTAAGCCTCAAAGTTCACTTGATTTTACCTGTCATTTCCATTGAATAATCTGAGTTATTATCGCTTGAAGGGTAACAAAAGATTGTAAATTTACGGTTTTCAGCCCAGGAAAGTCGTTGCAGGTGGAAATCGCAACTAATCTCGACCTTTAAATAGCGGATTATGAGTTCTAGTTGCTATTGCCCTCGTAATAGGAAACTGAGACCCATACCTCCTCACCAGCTCTGTGGGAACGTGTTGACCTGTGAAAAAGCGTCTGTTACGGTTCGCAGTTCCAGTCTCACTGACTGCAACGTTTCTATCCCTTCTGTGAAAGAGCTACAAGCAGTCGGATCAAACATCAATAAGGAAATCGCAAGAAAATGCTTTCAGCTCATAGTGCAATGTTGAAAAACTTACAATGCTGCACAATGGGCAACGCCTCTTTCCGCTGCTGACAAGCGAATTTTGGGTTTCTAGGAATATGTAACTATATTTATGAAATGCCACATTTGCTTACCTCTTGAGTATGACACAGCATGCCAATTAAACACAGACCCAATCAAAATCTAAGTGAGTAGTATTTTACTAATTCGTGTCGATAGAGGCATGCTTGTGTACAGATACTCGGTTTTATTAAAACAGACTTTCGTCGCAAGGTTATCGTGGTTAGTTTTATTTCATTTCTTATAATACAGTGCACAGTTTTCGTAAGGTTTCCTTTACTGCTGTTAAAACAATAGTAAACATGAGAGAGAAATTAATCATCAACGATATATGCGAATTCTCTGATGTTACCTATGACAGTCTGACAATGGACATGCAGTTTATTGATTACATGCATGTAGAAAACTTGTTCTGGGTTAAAGCTGTCAAACAAAGTTTGAAGAAGAATAAAATCTCACTACCACACGACAGCTAATGTAGGAAATACTTTTCTGACATATTATGGCACGATGCGCTCTCCCTACACATCTTCGAGATGCATCTGCTGCCTGCTGTCTATTAAACTTGAATAGAACAAAATGTCACAGTAGTTAGCCCTTTTTCCACATGCGGCTACTTTAGGTTGAGAAGTGAAGGGAATTATGTTCAAAGTTCCATTAGATTGGTAACTTCAGCAGACAGCAGAATTGCGTTTTAAAAAATGTAGCACTGAATGTATCCGAACTCGCGACATCTTATCTATGCTACAAGCTGACACGTAGCTACAACAGCTCCAGAGCTCGACAACTATTCCTCCAGAACTTTTGGATTCCACAGCACTGTGAGCTTATGCATATGGCCAGGTCTTGACTTCTGAGAGACAAACAGTTACAGCTTTTCTTTTGGACTGAACGACGTTTTCTAGTAACAGATAGCGCAATAGGATAGCTCAAGTGGAAAGGAATACTTCCTGTTTAAACTTCTGCATCCTACACTGTTGGCAGTTCTGTGTAGGTGGCAGTTATGTGATTTTATTTCGGTGATTACAAAATAGAGTCGAATGTATGCACTGGGTAGCCGAGGCAGCTAGTTCATGGTGATTCGGTCAACCAAGTAAATGAATTTACTGATCATGCTGCAAATTACTACAGGGAGCCTGTGTGTCAGAATTCTCATCCAGTGTGGCGCAACGGCGTTACGAACGAAAAATGAGTCGCAGAGAAGAGGATTTCGTGGTCTGTTGGACGGATGGTATGTTGTTATACCTATGGTCTGGGTTCGATTCCCACTTCTGTCAATGATTTTAGATAGGGAGAGACAGATTCCATTCTCTCCTGGCTACACCAAGTGAAGAAGATATAATGGCAGCGTGGTCTGAAAATTCACATTAAAGATGATATTCCTTCTCTACCAAGTAGACGGTAGGTTGAACCACAATAAAGTCTGGAGTGGCGACATGTAGAAACTCTGTCACCAGTAACCTTTCTTATACTAGTTATTTATTTCAAGTGACGAAACAAACGCTATGTATGGTCACAGGACACTTATTCCATCTTTTATCCGAACTTCTGTATGTCGATAAAATTGGTTCTGAACTGGGAATGCAACTCAGACCGCCCTTCGAGGCAATACAGCTCGGCTACAATTTGTTGTTTGTTCAAAACTGCAGATTACTCAACACCTTCACATATTACGCGTGAATGGGATCGAATCCTGACCCGGCAATAAAGATTTAATTATGTATTATCAAGCTCTAGCATGAGAACACCTATCTGCTGGTGGATAATAATTTTGATTTTTAATGTATTTTCATTCGTTGTCAACACTAACAATAGCTGACTTTTTAACTCCCAGTGAGACACAGAACGATTTGCGAGATGACGCTTCAAGATGCTATTCTGAGCAGCTGGTGGAGAAAAATTCGGTAGCTGACGTCTCTTTGTGTGTAGTCAACAACGATATGTGTGGGGCTCTATTCCCAGTGAGCGCTGAACTCTTCGTCATATTATTTCTAGTTCAAACATGCTCACATGTCACTGCTGGTGCAACAAACCCATATTTAACGTTCGTTTTCTCTAGAATATAACAGCTATAGGTGCCGGGTTGGAGTCCTAGGAAGGAAAAAATTAATGTTTCGTCTCGTCATTTCAGTTAAAACATCTAGCTACTGCCGCGAAAATCCGATATGTCACATTTGACTGTGCTTCGATAGCAATCCGATTAGGTTCTGCGTTCGAATCCGTGTCCAACACAAAGCTTTACCTCACGGCATTTCAAGTAAGTTACTTGTGAAGAAGCAATATTTAACATCCCTCGTAGTTCGTTAACAGGGACAATAGATGCTGGGTAGGAATTCGCGTCTGTTAAAAATGTTTGCGTTATGCAATTTAAAGTTCATATTTGCTAACTGATACTGTCTAAAATCGAGGTATATCACTCTCTGTATGCCTAATCAGGAATGACTGTTCGTTTCCGTCAATCACGAAATCTTTGCTTAGTCTGCATGAGCTGGGTTCGAATCCACATGCGGAACAAGACGGTTTGTCGTGTCATTTAAAGTTCATACATATTCTCAACTAGCTGCTCGTGAATAACTTAAATTTTTGATGTCATTTTGTGTTAAATAATCAGTACGGTATGTTACTTTGAAGAGGAAATCATGAATACGACGAACTTACTACGTGCATTACCAATCTGACGTAATAATGAGAGTATCGATGCACATGAAGAGTGGCTATGAAAGAAGGGAATACTGAATGTTACGTCATGCAGAATACACTCATTTACTTCGGCTCCTCGTGATCTGCGCTACAGGAGAAGTGAGATACATAAAGTTGACAGTGTGAGAACAGACATGCTGGCACAACTCTGCAACTACACAGTGTTACCAGATAAAATGGTGCTGCTGAATCGAAAGTGTAGTACGGACTTTGCCACAGTAGCAGACAGCTGCTAATTTCGGACCATGACCGTGGATTACACTTCGGTCAGTGCTGGTTAGAGTGTTGCAACTGTAAATAGAAGGCTTTGTTTGATAGTCTTGTGCTGATGCTGTCTGAATAAATTATGCCATTGGATAAAAAGCGCTTTGGTTTTGAGACCTAACCCACGAGGGGGGAAGTCACAGTGGTCTGCTTCACGAATTCCAAGCAATAAAACACAAAAAACAACCCAGGAATGGTTCGAACAGCTACTTTCATGCAGAGACATGCATTTGGAATCTGTTCATCGTTACGGGGTCAAACAAGAGGGTAACATTACTGAAACAATGATCGGGCTACTTAGTATATAATAGAGCATACAGATTTCAAGGAGCAAACGTATGAAGACGCAGACTTCCTCGTTATCAATATGTGCGGCATATCTTTCGTGTTAACGAAAGTAAATTCCCGCTTTACCTCTTCTTACGTCTCAAATGAAATGAATGCCATGAGGAATCGAATATTTGTTGACTGCGTCTCTTCTTGCTTCCATCCTTACCAACATATTTCTTCATTCTCGTGGTAATCATGACATTCTATGTGTATGCTGCAAAAGATTGCACGTGGACAAATTCGACATAGAGGTGCAAAGCGTTTGGTATCTTACGTTATATTCAATTCGAATAAGCTTCCGATGTATTTTTACTTCGTTTGTATTTTTAGATGATTATGAACGTTACGGAAAATTATCTCACATGCTTTATGTTGAATGAGAAACATTGAATGATCTGTTTTGCTTTCCCTACGTTGAAATGATATAATGTCGGCGTCAACAGCCATCTTCCACGCCGGAAGCTGAAACTTGTATCATTCTGGATTAATGATAATTGAATGTCTCAAATGTATACATAGCCCACAAGGCGATGTCAGAAACCATCAGGGGAGAACGCCGCATAAAAACCAAACGTGCACGCGCGTCTCCACTCTGAAGAACCGTATCGGAGAATCACGGCAAGCATTTCGCTGAAGAGCTGCCTCGTCAGAGAGCCGAGAAATGGCAGCGTCGTAGCAAGTATTTGTCAACACTCTGATAGTGCATTTACTTCCGGGTGTAGGCCGGCATTACCTCGCTAAATTCACTTGACATTCGTTTTCCACATCGAAGACTCGTACGATATAATCCACAGTAAGATGACACAATTAGAAAGTATATTTAATTCCTGGACTCCAAGAACGGCGTTCTTCACATAAGTAACACCTGTTTGTGTGTGCATTCGGGAGGACGACGGTGCAATCCCGCGCCCGGCCATCCTGATTTAGGTTTTCAGTGATTTCCCTAAATCGCTTCAGGCAAATGCCGGGATGGTTCCTTAGGAAGGGCACGGCCGATTTCCTTCCCCATCCTTCCCTAATCCGAGCTTGTGCTCCGTCTCTAATGACATCGTTGTCGACGGGACGTTAAAACAGTAATCTCCTCCTCCTCTGTTTGTGTGTTTAAGGTTGCGTTTTGAGGCTCAGGCAACATCGCAGTGACTATAGTCCGCCTCTTGCCGCGAGTGTGCCGTTAGCTCTGAGGTTCCCTTGTGCGTTACAGTGTTCGTACTATATGACATAGCAGTTCTAATCACGGTAGAAGCCGCTGACTACAACCTTTTATTTTCCATTTTAATTAATGGAGTTGCAAACTGCTAGTAAAAATTCCTTATGCGAAATCTGAAGAATGCCTTTAAACATCAATCTTCGTCCGATTTCGACTTAGTAAGTTAAGTTAATATCATGGATGTCTGCTTTGCAAATGCCAAGGTGCTTCACTGTAAAGCAGGTCCTGGAAAGATTCAAACCGACTGTCAACGATACAAATTTGAGCTTTGTTCGTCATATAGGTCTAACATGTAAGAAGGTTGTTAATGAAGTGCACATGTTGATTAATATAGTTCCCTTCTTCTAAATTTTTGCAATAGCATTTAATTGTAGACGCTTTCTAACACCGGCGTTAGCAATTCCTTTCCTTTCTCTGAAACCTTCAAAACGACAAATTTTTTCTGGTTTAAATCTGATGACCTTAACTATCACTTCCGATCAACAATAAATGCTTCATGAACCCATACATGGAACTCCAAATGTGCAGTGTTCCTGCACTGCTACAGAGCATGCATTGCAAGGTATTCACACAGTTTATCGCATAGACTTACCATAAGGAATGAAACAAGAACTGTAATACACTTTACACCACAGACGCTCACTCTGGCTTGACGCAAACATCCAAACAGTGACCAAAAGTTGCACAAATAATTGAGTTTGAAAGGAAAAGAAACGAGGTATGAAGCATTTATAAATTCATCGAATGTAGTGAGATGGTTTAATTTCGTCCCAGTCTATAAAATTAATTTCGGGCCATGCTCAGCTCTTGCCGATTAATGTAATATAATACCCGCCTACTAATCAGCGCGTCTGTCTCCGTTGCTTTTGAGCGTGAATGGAAATTGTGGAAATTTTCTGTGGAGCAACATTTAATAATAAAGCGTTTTAAATCATCAAAAGCGATGAGCGGTAGCAGGCGCTTTCGGTAAAGAACGGGGGAGTGCAGCGCCGCTGCTGTCGCCACAGCCGCTGCCAGTAGCCAGCAAATGGATCCCGGAGCTTTGCCGCATACGGCGTCCAGAGGAGGACAGTCTGCGGGAAATCTGCCGCAAAATCGTTACTGGATAAAATTTTGATATTGGTGTGTCAGAAAGCGAAATAGCTTGAATCTGCGCTACCATTACATTTACGTCTTCAGCATTCAGACAAAAGAGGCTATAAAAATATTTTATGCCAGCTGCTCTCGATCCACTGACATTATGAACAGAAACAACGCACGCTACCGCTAGACCACAGGTGTAACCAGCTTACGGTTTTTCTATTATGGGACAAGTTGTCCTCCAGGAAGTGCCGCAGTCTACAGTGTTGCCAGATTGTGCAGATAACCGGACTTAGAGAATTAGCGAGTTAGCCAGTTTTTTTGTCCCATGTCGCGATCGGCGTGAACTTAGCCTCTGAAGCGGCCGGCTGCCGGTCGAGTTTTATGTCAAAGAGTGTACATGTGGGTCAGTGAAAAAGACCAATAAAAAGGTGTTAGCATGTGGACGTAATGTGCTGTTCCAGTCTCTTCTGTACCTAAGGTCCATCACCGTTCCCTTTGGATCCCTACGTAATTCGGTGTTCTCTGATACACACGATCGAACAGCGGAGGAGTGGTATTCAAGCGTTAACTTTAGGTTACAATATCTCCGGATGTAATTAACATTTTACAGTGCAACAAACGGCACTGATTACGTATGTGTTTATATGTTCAGATGTGCTAACAAAACTAACGGGGTTCCATTTAAAAAAACGTACGTTTGTGTTAAAAAACATACTCCCGTGCATTTTTTATGGTTTGTATTAACCAGTTACACTAGCCCCTCTCCTCACGTTCGGTCTGTGGAATCGATTCGTCAGTATTTGATGTGGTTTACGAAATATATCCAGCGGTAATGTTAGGTGACTCACCCTGTATATGACGACAGCTGTGCTGCCCTTGACTGCTCTGACAACGAGGGCATTTTCAGTTGAGGGTTTCTTGTTTATGTTACATAATGTCCTATGTTCAGTATTCATCTTATTGTACATTTTGCTCTTGTGAAGTTTCTCATAATGATGTTGTTTGTCGTATGAGCTATAGCATGTTGTTCATTGTTTTTCAGTTTAGTTGCACTGCATGCAATTTTTTGTGCTAACTATTAGGTCTTTAATGTTGCTTTTATTTAGTGATGGGGTAATACTGTGCTTAAGGCCTTTGTTTAACAGCTTTAATTCATTACTACTGAAGCATATTTCTGTTTTATTTATCACTTTGTCAAAAAAATCTATGTTCTGTTTGAGAAGAGATACTAGGGAACTTTACTGCTTTCTTTGAAATCAGAGTATTTATCTTTTTCTCGTGTCTATATGAGATGGTAGTACGTTCCTTGTTGACAAGCAACAGTTGTAAAGCTCGTGCTGGATGCTGGCAAAGTCTCGCTGTTCAAAAATGGTTCAAATGGCTCGGAGCACTATGGGACTTAACATCTGTGGTCATCAGTCCCCTAGAACTTAGAACTACTTAAACCTAACTAACCTAAGCACATCACACACATCCAGGCCCGAGGCAGGATTCGAACCTGCGATCGTAGCAGTCGCGCGGTTCCGGACTGCGCGCCTAGAACCGCTAGCCCACCGCGGCCGGCAAAGTCTTGCTGTCAGAGTATATATTAATATAGTTTGTGTGAAAGCGTGTGTAGTGATATAACAACTGGACACCAAAATGGAGGCAGACAGATGGACACTAACGAAAAAATCCGCCCATACTGTCACAGTAAGTAAAAAACTAAATTTACATCCATATCGACAGATAAGCAATAGTCATGGCGATACATTAAAGCGTGTTTCATCTTTTTGTCAATGAGCGGGCACCCACCATATTGCTAGAAATGATGATGTAACTTCCAGAAACATCTGAAGATGAACCTGAAAAGGCTTGAAAACAGGTTCATGGAATACAACATAATTATTCAAAAAAGTAACTGGTTGCAATTCCATATAATTTATTTACATATAATTGTATATACGATTGCAGTGTCGCTACACTGCATTCCTTTGTCTCATATTTCCAACCGAAATATGTGCGGGATGAAATTTCGTTACAGATATTTTTCTGCTGTTCGTATGTAAAAAATTGCACTGTGGCTTCCGATTGCACGAATTTCGTTCCACCCTGCATATGAAGAGACAGCGGTTGTCATGTTAGGAAAGCGTATGATCTTCAGTAGGCCTGCCATTTTTTCCATGAAAATACGGAGCACCTGAAAAGGCTGTGATCAGCTGATCGATAGTTTATGAAATACTGTGTTAACTGACCACTGGGATGACGGAAACGTCATACTGAATAAACACACTTTGCTTCAGAACAATATGTATTAATACTGCACCTGAAGTGCACTTACATACAAATCCTTCATAATGTTACAATTTTGATTCTACTTTTTACCTGAGTGAATTTGCTCACGTAACTGCTTAATGCGTAAGAATCTATGGTACAAGCCTGTACATTAAGTGTTTAGACTTCACTTCAGGATCATTGCATTGGCAGTTTTACTATCTAAAACATTCGCTTATCGCATGACTAATAATGATTCATTTTTGAAAACAAACGCTAAATTATTGAATTTGAATCCGGGATGAACAATACAAGATCTACAATTTTAAGCCGGATTTTAACTTATATGCATTTTTCCTTTAATACATCAAATATTCCAACTCATCTGGGATTCACTTCTTCCTTGGAATTATTCCTCTAATTTTTCAGCTACAATCGTTTTGACAATAGAACATTCATCAAACATTTCTGCACCATCAATTTCTGCACTCCTAACATTCTGAGTCAATAGTATAATTGATTCTATATCATTCCATTGTAGTTTCTTTTTCGAACTGCTCTAACAAAGACAATTATAATGTGAAAACTGCTTTTTCCATGAAGTCAGTTATTCATATGCTACACTGTTGAATAAATGAGCAAAGGAATAAAACCTACTGTGAGCAGCTTCAACATTTTCATACAGTTCCTTCAACGCACATGTAACCTTAGAACTCTCAAAATTATTTTCTTTCGCGTTCGCTTTGTTCTTTTTTTTTTTTTTTTGTTATAAGTAATTCTTAACAAGATATTGTCACTGCGAGGCAGTCATTCTGTTTTATGATTTCTTGAACGCTTGTTCCAGGAAGACTGATTTGCTTATGAGCACACTACAACCATAATTCAGATTCCTCATTGTTAAAAAGTGTTTGTAAAGATAAAAGACAACATTATTCAGAGAGGAAAAACTATTTTTGAGCAAAATATAAATTCAAAATTCTTTCAAGAGCACGAGGAAATGACAACCATCTCGTACTGCTGTAATCTAGCAGTTGACGATAAAGGTCATTTAAAAAATTTCAGACTTCCTTCAGTCGTTCCACTATAACAGTATAAATATGAAATTACTTGTAAAGTTTACAGATGGCATACCCCAAATCAATCGTCAGATTTTCAACGATTTTTTTCCACGCTGTTGTGTGTGATATGTGCCATGCAACTACATCTTTCAGATAATTCCTACCAAGACTGGCTTGTAGTTTAGCAAAAAAGTTTTCTCTCCCACTTCTGTTTACTCCACCACATATATTGTTCGTATTGTCAGCAGATAAACACACAAACTTTGATTCTGGGCAGCCATCATGCAGAACCGGCAACACAATTTAGATATTGGATTCGAAGTTACATTTTCAATAGAAATGAATTCCAATACCTTTTGTCATCCCGCTTTCTGAAATTAAATATTTAACTAACACAGTAAGTACTTCGTTGATTTTTGATTACTGGTATCAATGGATAAACTTACGAAGTTTACATAGTCAAGAACATCTTTAATAAGATGTTGACACCACGGAGTTAATACATTATTAACAGTTGCTTCAGCCCTGGTTCGTTTACAACTAAACTTGACATCACAGAGTTACTCAATGACATTGTTAGCAGTAGCTGTGATTATGACACACGGTATGATATACGAAAGTTCTCTCAGATGCAGCCAGTGTAGCCTCTTCATTTCCTAGAATTCCTCAAATTACGCTTTTACCGCTTTCTATTTTATCTTGATACAAATATGTGTAAAAAGAACAATATGGGAATTGCGAGTTCGAGTAGGGCAAAACATTTTTGTTATTTACCTACCACCAAACTAGTTTTAGCAACATATATTGCCATCATCAGCGAATTCTTTAAATCCAAAACGTGCAGAAAATAGCATAAATATAAAACACTGTAAAACATTATAACTGTTTATACCGTCATCTAACAATAGAAGAAAATTATTACATACAAAAGGCCAAGGTGGAACGGGAAAACATAATAAACGAAAACGCAACACTCTGCAACAACACACTCTTTACCGCTCTGAGAGAACTGACCCAGAACACAGAACAGAAAGCACACACACGCAAAAGAACCATTCTCCAATCACATACGGGGGCATAAATAAGGAACACAAGTCGTCAGAACTCCCGCTACAATTCTCATAGCCTTCTCGCAACATTCAGTACATTTCTCGAGAGTCACGTGAACGGCAATATGGCGTAACGTTTTGGATTATGAACGAAGTGCAAAAGCTAAGTTTTATGTGAATAAAAGTAGCTGCAAGCAGCCCAACGAACGTGAGTACACGATAAACTAAATAACAGCCTATTACACACCAAAACTGTATCCATAACACTACCGCAATCCGAATTGTATAACGCTGACGTACGTATGTTCACGTTTTTGTATTCGTTTACTAACAGGCGCTCACACAGTTGCAGATGACATGATTTAGTCGAGAAAAACGACAACAGAAAAGCATAGAAAATATGTCACAACATCTTAAAACAATGCTGTAACGTAAATACATAAGGTAGTATGAAAGTTTTACAACTATGCTAGTTTCTGCATGTTTTACAGAACCCACTTATGATGACGATATTTGTCGACGAAACTTGTTTGTAGAATAAATAAATAACAAAAGTGTTTTGCACCAAGGCGGACTTACAATTCCCGTATTATAGTTTTTGTAGCCAAACACGGACTAAATGTAAGAGTTCCAAGATAAAATTATTGTAATATGTGTGGTTCTCACTATATGTATAGCTGAATAAAGTTTCTTATAGTTTACTGTGACGTACCAGGTCAACCCTCAACGATAATATTATATATTTCGTTATGATAATCAACCCAATAGTTTTGCGAGCCTCACTATCAAGAATCTGATTTGTTGACAGCCCTTTACTAAAGCTTTTTTAGGCTGTCAATGTTTTAAATACATTTTATATAGAAACAACGTAAGCAGTATTTCCTAGGATGTATAAAACATAATTACCTCTTTTTCTTGACGAGGTCATTGATTTTAGAAGTTGTTGCAGCAGCAGCGGTAGAAGGCAGCTTATGTTTGTTTGAATTATCATGCCGAATAATATCTGAGTTCAATCAAAAATGTGTAGTTGCGAATTTTACTGTAAACAACTTGATAACTAAGCTTTGTCTCTCCGAGGAAAGCATGTTTTTCCCTGGGAGGGGAGAGGGGGGGGGGGGGGAGCGATGGGGGGGCAGGTGCTCTTGAAATTTAGACTTTTTTAAACATTATTTTAATGTTTTTCTAAGCATTTGAAATTTGGAAATAGAACACAACAAGTAGGCATAGCCTTACATCACTTCAACACCAGCAAAATTTCTGTCGTACGACATCCCAGTATATGAGTGCGTACCGAAAACCAATGACTCCGAATTTTTTTTTGTGCGTAAACCCTGAAAGCTTTTTAAGTAAACGAACTTTATTAACATTCTACTTCTTCATTCTTCATGTCTACATATTGATTTTTCAACTCAGTCACCCTGGCGACAAACATATCTCCCAAAGAGAGATCGGTTTTGATATCGTCACTGAAGAATATTTATTTGACTTTGTTGACGGACCTACAATCTCGCCCCTGCATCCATCGCTTCATCACTATCGAAGTGAAGTCCACGAAGAGGTTCTTTAACGTCTGAAAACAGATGAAAATCCGATGGGGCCTAGTCGGGATTGTACGAAGCATGATCGATGACAGTGAACCCAAGGCGTCGGGTTGTTGCCGATGTCGTAACGCCTGCGTATGGTGTAGTATTGTCGTGCTGAAGGAGGAGGTGCTCCATGTGTGGACAAACTCTTCGAATTCGAAACCCGATAACAGCAAACTGTTTCTCACGAGCCGAAACACTTAAGTTACACAGCGTCATGTTACACGCTACAGTTCGGAGTCCTCTAGCGGCAGAGGGTGCAACTTCCGCAGCTAAGTGGGAATGTTGACTGAGTAATATGCATGACAAGTAATACCTCAACCGATACTGACAACCGAATATTAAATTTGGAGGCATTACTTTATGGCACGCCACCTTATATAGTAAGAGAACACAGAACCAAAGGCACGTTAATTGAAACATGTGTCACTGCTGAAATAAGTACAGGAAGGGAGAAAAAGTCGTTGTTGAAAACTATGGATAAAACTAACGTATGCGATGAAATGAGAGTATGTGATTTACTACTAAAACCATCAGAAATGACGGATTCCTTGTACTAAAATACTCAGAAAATTTCCCCGAAAAGCCTGCTAAATTTTCTTGGTGGACCTGGCGTTCACCCTGTATATCGTTCTAGCCAGCCGCCGTGCCGCTGGTGCCGCAATAACCTCAGTCCCATCAATAGTATTCCAACTGTTGGTGAATGACACAACCAGACACAAATACGATTACTTTTAAAAAGCTTCTATTTCGGAGGTATAACTGATCTCGTGCATTCATGCTCATCTTCAGATGGCCAACGTTTCCAGTTACACAAATGTTTCCATCATCAGCACGTCGTAATCTCCAGAAATACGTTCCACTGGATAGCGCTTCGTCTTGCAGTGGTCGATCTGCACTTCCAGGAGAATGTACAAGCTGCTGCATTGTAAATAGTACACATATTTTAAACAAATCATTATAGCACGTAAAACACACTTCAAAATATTCTTCAAGTCAGTCTGAGCTTCACACATGTGCTTTACACTGGCTGTTTCATTTTCCGCATGCAGCCACCGCTCGGTGTAATCCAATAAAATTATCGTTTGTAGTGCCACTTGAGGTCACAAACGATGTTTCCTCTAGTCAGCTCAAAATTACTTTGGGCTTCATACTCCTGACAGAACACACCCGTTATCTTACACTTCATTTAACTAACTTGCGAACTATTCAGTGTACAAAGATATAACTGGCATCAGTGTCTTCTGGAAAAGCTCCACTATGTCTTCTTTTTAGTCTTATTTGCGGTAACACATTTAGAAGACTAAATAGGAAAAGTTTACGAAAATGCGAATTCTGAGCTGTTACTGAGTTTTCCCCCCCATGAACCATGGACCTTGCCGTTGGTGGGGAGGCTTGCGTGCCTCAGCGATACAGATGGCCGTACCGTAGGTGCAACCACAACGGAGGGGTATATGTTGAGAGGCCAGACAAACATGTGGTTCCTGAAGAGGGGCAGCAGCCTTTTCAGTAGTTGCAGGGGCAACAGTCTGGATGATTGACTGATATGGCCTTGTAACATTAACCAAAAAGGCCTTGCTGTGCTGGTACTGCGAACCGCTGAAAGCAAGGGGAAACTACAGCCATAAATTTTCCCGAGGACATGCAGCTTTCCTGTATGATTAAATGATGATGGCGTCCTCTTGGGTAAAATATTCCGGAGGTAAAATAGTCCCCCATTCGGATCTCCGGGCGGGGACTACTCAAGAGGACGTCGTTATCAGGAGAAAGAAAACTGGCGTTCTACGGATCGGAGCGTGGAATGTCAGATCCCTTAATCGGGAAGGTAGGTTAGAAAATTTAAAAAGGAAAATGGATAGGTTAAAGTTAGATATAGTGGGAATTAGTGAAGTTCGGTGGCAGGAGGAACAAGACTTTTGGTCAGGTGATTACAGGGTTAAAAATACAAAATCAAATAGGGGTAATGCGGGAGTAGGTTTATTAATGAATAAAAAAATAGGAGTGCGGGTTAGCTACTACAAACAGCATAGTGAACGCATTATTGTGTCCAAGATAGACACAAAGCCCATGCCTACTACAGTAGTACAAGTTTATATGCCAACTAGCTCTGCAGATGATGAAGAAATTGATGAAATGTATGACGAGATAAAAGAAATTATTCAGGTAGTGAAGGGAGACGAAAATTTAATAGTCATGGGTCACTGGAATTCGTCAGTAGGAAAAGGGAGAGAAGGAAACATAGTAGGTGAATATGGATTGGGGGGAAGAAATGAAAGAGGAAGCCGCCTTGTAGAATTTTGCACAGAGCGTAACTTAATCATAGCTAACACTTGGTTCAAGAATCATAAAAGAAGGTTGTATACCTGGAAGAATCCTGGAGATACTAAAAGGTATCAGATAGATTATATAATGGTAAGACAGAGATTTAGGAACCAGGTTTTAAATTGTAAGACATTTCCAGGGGCAGATGTGGATTCTGACCACAATCTATTGGTTATGAACTGCACATTGAAACTGAAGAAACTGCAAAGTGGTGGGAATTTAAGGAGATGGGACCTCGATAAACAGAAAGAACCAGAGGTTGTAGAGAGTTTCAGGGAGATCATAAGGGAACAATTGACAGGAATGGGGGAAAGAAATACAGTAGAAGAAGAATGGGTAGCTCTGAGGGATGAAGTAGTGAAGGCAGCAGAGGATCAAGTAGGTAAAAAGGCGAGGGATAATAGAAATCCTTGGGTAACAGAAGAAATATTGAATTTAATTGATGAAAGGAGAAAATATAAAAATGCAATAAATGAAGCAGACAAAAAGGAATACAAACGTCTCAAAAATGAGATCGGCAGGAAGTGCAAAATGGCTAAGCAGGGATGGCTAAAGGACAAATGTAAGGATGTAGAGGCTTGTCTCACTAGGGGTAAGATAGATACTTCCTTCAGGAAAATTAAAGAGACCTTTGGAGAGAAGAGAATCACTTGCATGAATATCAAGAGCTCAGATGGCAACCCAGTTCTAAACAAAGAAGGGAGAGCAGAAAGGTGGAAGGAGTATATAGAGGGTTTATACAAGGGCGATGTACTTGAGGACAATATTATGGAAATGGAAGAGGATGTAGATGAAGATGAAAAGGGAGATAAGATACTGCGTGAAGAGTTTGACAGAGCACTGAAAGACCTGAGTCGAAACAAGGCGCCGGGAGTAGACAACATTCCATTAGAACTACTGATGGCCTTGGGAGAGCCAGTCATGACAAAACTCTACCATCTGGTGAGGAAGATGTATGAGACAGGCGAAATGGCCTCACACTTCAAAAGGAATATAATAATTCCAATCCCAAAGAAATCAGGGGTTGACAAACGTGAAAATTACCGAACTATCAGTTTAATAAGCCACGGCTGCAGAATACTAACACGAATTCTTTACAGACGAATGGAAAAACTAGTAGAAGCCAACCTTGGGGAAGATCAGTCTGGATTCCGTAGAAATATTGGAACACGTGAAGCAATACTGACCCTATGACTTATCTGAGAAAATAGATTAAGGAAAGGCAAACCTACGTTTCTAGCATTTGTAGACTTAGAGAAAGCTTTTGACAACGTTAACTGGAATACTCTCTTTCAAATTCTGAAGGTGGCAGGGGTAAAATACAGGGAGCGAAAGGCTATTTACAATTTGTACAGAAACCAGATGGCAGTTATAAGGGTCTAGGGGCATGAAAGGGAAGATGTGGTTGGGAAAGGAGTGAGACAGGGTTGTAGCCTCTCCTCGATGTTATTTAATCTGTATATTGAGCAAGCAGTAAAGGAAACAAAAGAAAAATTCGGAGTAAGTATTAAAATTCATGGGGAAGAAGTAAAAACTTTGAGGTTCGCCGATGACATTGTAATTCTGTCAGAGACAGCAAAGGACTTGGAAGAGCAGTTGAACGGAATGGACAGTGTCTTGAAAGGAGGATATAAGATGAACATCAACAAAAGCAAAACGAGGATAATGGAATGTAGTCAATTTAAATCTGGTGATGCTGAGGGAATTAGATTAGGAAATGAGACACTTAAAGTAGTAAAGGAGTTTTGCTATTTAGAGAGTAAAATAACTGATGATGGTCGAAGTAGAGAGGATATAAAATGTAGACTGGCAATGGCAAGGAAAGCGTTTCTGAAGAAGAGAAATTTGTTAACTTCGAGTATAGATTTAAGTGTCAGGAAGTCGTTTCTGAAAGTATTTGTATGGAGTGTAGCCATGTATGGAAGTGAAACATGGACGATAAATAGTTTGGACAAGAAGAGAATAGCAGCTTTCGAAATGTGGTGCTACAGAAGAATGCTGAAGATTAGATGGGTAGATCACATAACTAATGAGGAGGTATTGAATAGAATTGGGGAGAAGAGGAGTTTGTGGCACAACTTGACTAGAAGAAGGGATCGGTTGGTAGGACATGTTTTGAGGCATCAAGGGATCACAAATTTAGCATTGGAGGGCAGCGTGGAGGGTAAAAATCGTAGAGGGAGACCAAGAGATGAATACACTAAGCAGATTCAGAAGGATGTAGGTTGCAGTAGGTACTGGGAGATGAAGAAGCTTGCACAGGATAGAGTAGCATGGAGAGCTGCATCAAACCAGTCTCAGGACTGAAGACCACAACAACAACAACTGAATTTTCAACACGTGGAACTTTTTTTTTATTGCATTTAGACAAAAATATTATGCGGACTAAATCTTAAGAATATGCCATATTTTCATCTGCTTCAAAGCAGAGCTCTATTGGCTGGTCGCCCCTTCGGTTTCGTTGAGAATAACATTGCCCTACGTTGATTAACTTTATTCTACTTTTTCAGATCAAACTTCCTTCTTTTTTGTAACATACAAAAATTATACATGATAATCGAGATGACGACACTTGTTATCGGGTTTGAAAGAAAGACGAACAGTAATGACAAAGTAAACTTCCTCAGTATTGCAACAGTTATAAATGAAAGCAGTGAGAGGGTTGTCATTTGTGCAAAGAAGACTCTCTCAGAGATCTCTAACATGAGATAATTTGAGTTAAGTGTCACGCACGATGCTTTACTCCTATGTCAAAAGTTCAGTCGCTGCCCATTTGGTTTCATTGAGAGAACCAAAGCACTAGGATTGTAAATAACCTCTTATTCAGTGATCTCATCAAACTCTCGGCTTACCTGTAACGTAACAGAAAATTGTGCCTTTTAATCAAAATGAGGAAACTTAGTGGCATCGAAGAAAGAATAATAGTGATACCAGAGTAAACTATCTCAGTACTGCAACAATTATAATGTAAACAATGAAACGGATTTCTTTTGTATGTTGCAGTTTCTGAGATGATTTTCATTCCGAGTCAGTTGCTGATAACAGCGTTGTTATTAACAGTCATAACAAACGAAGATGTAATTTTGCTATGCAGGTACTTAAACTGCAAACACCAAACATTCAGTGGAATCCCCCTGTACAGCTTTACTGTCAAGACAATGGAAAAATTCTATTGAAATTACTCCCGTCGCTATCACACATGCTTGAGATGACGCTGTCACCGTCGTTATTTGATGACGCGTCATTTCCTATAAAGACTTTTTTCAAATAGATTCATTCAGTCATGTTTTTTCCACAACGCGCTGCTTATGACTGCTTTCTTCCGGTCTTCATAGATGACCTTCGTAGCATCATCGTTGCTGAGTGCCTGGACTGCAGATCGCGTAATTTGTTAAATTATTGCTGCCGAAGTAACCTTTAATTTTGGTTCTGTGTGTTAAGGAGTGATATTAGATCCATAAGCAACATTTTTAAATTTATCACTCATTTCGATGTTTCGACGCTCCTCCTTTCTCTTTGCCGTGGCAGGCATCGTGTCAGAAACAACAGAATGGTTGGGGCATAATTGATGACGGTGTAGGCACATAAGAGGAAAACCATTTCTCTTAACTGATCTCGTACGACAGCGCATCGGCCGAAAGGTCTACGTCGAACATTTCCACTGGCTCTGAGCACTATGGCTCTGAGCACTATGCGACTTAACTTCTAAGGTCATCAGTCGCCTAAAACTCAGAACTAATTAAACCTAACTAACCTAAGGACATCACACACATCCATGCCCGAGGCAGGATTCGAACCTGCGACCGGAGCGGTCCCTCGGCTCCAGACTGTAGCGCCTAGAACCGCACGGCCACTCCGGTCGGCTGAACATTTCCACTGAACGACATTTGACAACCTTGCTTCTGGCATTTTTCAGTATCATACAAGATACATAGCAGATAAAATATTAAATTCGCAACTGTAAGAAATGAAAACAAACAAAATCTTCGCAACACACGAACGATGACACTGGACAGCAAGCTCATTGACACTGCAGTCTGCAGAAAGCTGAAGGTGTTGACGTGGTAAGATTGAAGCTCTGGTTAACAGCGGAAGGTCACTGCGGTAACAGATCTCGTGGGAATAACTGAACGCGTGCTGTGCCTAACCCCACTACTCCCGACATAGCTTTCAGTTCTAAAGTAATCTTGAACAGACTGTGGTCTCACATCATCTGTGATGTGGCTTTCAAAATAAGCTGATTCTTCTCTCATTATTATGCTGCTTATTCCACTTTCTCCTTTATGAACTAACTGTTAAAAGCCTAAGGTCGTAAAATCAACGGTTTCATTTTTCAAATCAAGTATATGCTACTGTCAGCCACGATATTTGCTCATTTATTTTACCTCACATCATGAAGACAGCACTCAAAAATGTCAATTTGACATGAATTCATGTTTAGATATGCGCCCCCCGTGAACCATGGACCTTGCCGTTGGTGGGGAGGCTTGCGTGCCTCAGTGATACAAATAGCCGCACCGTAGGTACAACCACAACGGAGGGGTATCTGTTGAGAGCCCAGACAAACGTGTGGTTCCTGAAGAGGGGCAGCAGCCTTTTCAGTAGTTGCAGGGTCAGCAGTCTGGATGATTGACTGGTGTGGCCTTGTAACACTAACCAAAACGGCCTTGCTGTGCTGGTACTGCGAACGGCTGAAAACAAGGGGAAACAACAGTTGTAATTATTGCCGAGGGCATGCAGCTTAACTGTATGGTTAAATTATGATGCCGTCCTCTTGGGTAAAATATTCCGGAGGTAAAATAGTCCCCCATTCGGATCTCCGGGCGGGGACTACTCAGGAGGCCGCCGTTATCAGAAGAAAGAAAACTGGCAGTCTACGGGTCGGAGCATGTAATGTCAGATCCTTTAATCGGGCAGCTAGGTTAGAAAATTTAAAAAGGGAAATGGATAGGTTAAAGTCAGATATAGTGGGAATTAGTGAAGTTCGGTGGCAGGAGGAACAAGACTTCTGGTTAGGTGAATACAGGGTTATAAATACAAAATCAAATAGGGGTAATGCAAGAGTAAGTTTAATAATGAATAAAAAAATAGGAATGCGGGTAAGCTACTACAAACAGCATAGTGAACGCATTATTGTGGCCAAGATAGATACAAAGCCCACGCCTACCACAGTAGTACAAGTTTATATGCCAATTAGCTCCGCAGATGACGAAGAGATTGATGAAATGTATGATGATATAAAAGAAATTATTCAGATACTGAAGGGAGACGAAAATTTAATACTCATGGGTGACTGGAACTCGATAGTAGGAAAAGGAAGAGAAGGAAACGTAGTAGGTGAATATGGAATGGGAGTAAGGAATGAAAGAGGTAGAATTTTGCACAGAGCATAATTTAATCATAGCTAACACTTGCTTCAAGAATCATAAAAGATGGTTGTACACATAGAAGAAGCCTGGAGATACTGGAAGGTCTCAGTAACGTTATATAATGGTAAGACAGAGATTCAGGAACCAGGTTTTAAATTGTAAGACATTTCAAGGGGCAGATGTGGACTCTGACCACAATCTATTGGTTATGAACTGTAGATTAAAACTGAAGAAACTGCAAAAAGGTGAGAATTTCAGGAGATGGGACCAGGATAAACTGAAAGAACCAGAGGTTGTAGAGAGCTTCAGAGAGAGCATTAGGGAACGATTGACAAGAATGGGGAAAAATACGGTAGAAGAAGAATGGGTACCTTTGAGAGATGAAGTAGTGAAGGCAGAAGAGGATCAAGTGGGTAAAAAGACGAGGGCTAGTAGAAATCCTTGGGTAACAGAAGAGATACTGAATTTAATTGATGAAAGGAGAAAATACAAAAATGCAGTAAATGAAGGAGGCAAAAAGGAATACAAACGTCCCAAAAATGAGATCGACAGGAAGTGCAAAATGGCTAAGCAGGGATGGCTAGAGGACAAATGTAAGGATGTAGAGGCCTATCTCACTAGGGGTAAGATAGATACCGCCTACAGGAAAATTAAAGAGACCTTTGGAGATAAGAGAACGACTTGTATGAATATCAAGAGCTCAGATGGAAACCCAGTTCTAAGCAAAGAAGGGAGAGCAGAAAGGTGGAAGGAGTATATAGAGGGTCTACACGAGGGCGATGTTCTTGAGGACAATATTATGGAAATTGAACAGGGTGTAGATGAAGATGAAATGGGAGATATGATACTGCGTGAAGAGTTTGACAGAGCACTGAAAGACCAAAGTCGAAACAAGGTCCCGGGAGTAGACAGTATTCCATTAGAACTACTGATAGCCTTGGGAGAGCCAGCCCTGACAAAACTCTATCATCCGGTGAGCAAGATGTATGAGACAGGCGAAATGCCCTCACACTTCAAAAGGAATATAATAATTCCAATCCCAAAGAAATCAGGGGTTGACAAACGTGAAAATTACCGAACTATCAGTTTAATAAGCCACGGCTGCAGAATACTAACACGAATTCTTTACAGACGAATGGAAAAACTAGTAGAAGCCAACCTTGGGGAAGATCAGTTTGGATTCCGTAGAAATATTGGAACACGTGAAGCAATACTGACCCTATGACTTATCTGAGAAAATAGATTAAGGAAAGGCAAACCTACGTTTCTAGCATTTGTAGACTTAGAGAATGCTATTGACAATGTTGACTGGGATACTCTGTTTCAAATTCTGAAGGTGGCAGGGGTAAAATACAGGGAGCGAAAGGCTATTTACAATTTGTACAGAAACCAGATGGCAGTTATAAGAGTCGAGGGGCGTGAAAGGGAAGCAGTGGTTGGGAAGGGAGTGAGACAGGATTGTAGCCTCTCCCCGATGTTATTCAGTCTGTATATTAAGCAAGAAGTAAAGGAAACAAAAGAAAAATTCAGAGTAGGTATTAAAATACATGGAGAAGAAATAAAAACTTTGAGGTTCGCCGATAACATTGTAATTCTGTCAGAGACAGCAAAGGACCTGGAAGAGCAGTTGAACGGAATGGAGAGTGTCTTGAAAGAAGTATACAAGATGAACATCAACAAAAGCAAAACGAGGATAATGGAATGTAGTCGAATTAAGTCGGGTGATGCTGAGGGAACTAGATTAGGAAATGAGACACTTAAAGTAGTAAAGGAGTTTTGCTATTTGGGGAGCAAAATAACTGATGATGGTTGAAGTAGAGAGGATATAAAATGTGAACTGGCAATGACAAGGAAAGCGTTTCTGAAGAAGATAAATTTATTAACATCGAGTATAGATTTAAGTTCAAAATGGTTCAAATGGCTCTGAGCGCTATGGGACTTAACATCTGAGGTCATCAGTCCCCTAGAACTTAGAACTACTTAAACCTAACTAACCTAAGGACATCAAGCTCACCCATGCCCGAGGCAGGATTCGAACCTGCGACTGTAGCGGTCGCGCGGTTCCAGACTGAAGCGCCTAGAACCGTTTGGCCACCCTGGCCTGCTAGATTTATGTTTCAGGAAGTCGTTTCTGAGAGTATTTGTATGGAGTGTAGCCATGTAGGAAAGTGCAACATGAACGATAAATAGTTCGGACAAGAAGAGAATAAAAGCTTTCAAAACGTGGTGCTACAGAAGAATGCTGAAGATTAGATGGGTAGATCACATAACTAATGAGGAGGTATTGAATAGAACTGAGGAGAAGAGAAGTTTGTGGCACAACTTTACAAGAAGAAGGGACCAGTTGGTAGGACATGTTCTGGGGCATCAAGAGACCACCAATTTAGTATTGAAGGGCAGCGTGGAGGGTAAAAATCGTAGAGGGAGACCAAGAGATGAATACATTAAGCAGATTCAGAAGGATGTAGGCTGCAGTACGTACTGGGAGATGAAGCAGCTTGCACAGGATAGAGTAGCATGGAGGGCTGCATCAAACCAGTCTCTGGACTGAAGACCATAACAACAACATATGCAAAAGAATAGCATCTAAGTGTAATCTCACGAAGGACTTGCAAGAAGTAACGACATATACATTCCGTGTACAAGGAAATATTATACAGCCGGTTTCTCATTCAGAAACACATCAGCAGTTACTAACAGGAGGGATTAACTGACAGTCTTAAACAAATTGGCATTAGTAAGAATGGTGTGCCGCCTTTGATTCACTTTCATCTATGAAATGGGGTTGCCTGCACGCAGGGGCAGGGGCAGTGACGTAATTACTAATACCATCTTTGTCATCAGCGACGTCATCTTCTTCATCAGTAATGCCATTTTTATCTGTGGGAAACCATGCCCGTTCCCCCCTCCTCTCCAATGCCCTTAACCTCGAGCCAATTGTAACGCAGTATTAAAATTCTAAGATGGCGGAAATAATCCAATTGTGCTATTGGAAAGTTAAAAACAATGGCCTCCCTTTCCCTGTATCCAACCAGTTACGATGCAGTACTCCTTATCACCAACCATTCGTAGTGCAGTGTGAAAAATCCAAGGTGACAGAAATAGTGCAGCTCGATACTGGAAAATTAAAATAACCATGTCCTTTTCGTCCTTTATCTTCAGCCAGTCATAATGCAGTATTGAAAATCCAAGATGATGGGAACAGATCAACTGCATGCCCTATGTATTACAGCACCAACTGAAAGCCTAGCGAGTTTTATCTAGCGTTTAATTTGAGAGATGGCATGTGTTTAGATGCACACAGTGACTTGTCTCCTCTCATATTTATATCTTATTCTGTTAATTCGATTTGGAGAAGTATGGCCGAGTATTGTCATTACAAGGCTAGTATTGAGAACTCAGAAGATATGAATATTTTCCTCTCTAATTGCATGTGGTAAAAAGATGCTATTGCTTCATACGCGGACTTCCCACGCAGCGTCTCTCGTCACCAAGGTGGTCCGGTGACAGGAGGGTATTTCTGATCTTGAAAGGGTTATGCCGACGGGTGTGAGGGAGTCGAGTGGATGCTTTCCAGACGCCGACATTGTCATAAGAGCGGGAGCGACACGCCCACAGGGGCCTGAAGGAGCGGGTGGAGCCAGAGATTCCGTTACTTCGCAGAAACTTAGTGAAAACACTTTCTGACGGACTTCCAGCGAGGCGTGGGAATAACTTGTGTTCCCAGGCAGTCTTGGCGGGCAAATTCCCGCGTTTTCTGCAAAATCATAACTGTGATTGGCTTGCTCAGGGGCTAGCTCTGTGACGTAGCAAAATCGGCGCAGAAACTGGCACCAAGTATCTCCATTGGTGGAATGGTAGTGCTTCGGCAATAGAGTGGAATTTTCCGACGGTTTTCGAGTTGCTGATTGGCACGGTTTAAACACGCCACTGTCGTGGGGGCGGTAATGTTCTGTGTTCGGCTTGTATGGGTGCTCTTGAGAGAGTCGGCTCTCACCTTTCGGTCGGAGTAGGTTACAAGACTGAGCTCTTGCTGCTCTGGACAGCCTGCCTTCCGTTGGCTGTCTAATATACTTTCATTTAATTGTAACTGTTTCACAAAGTTGCTGAAGTTTCGACTTCAACGTAACTTTTCGAGTACAGTTGGCAATTGAGCGTTCTGTGTACAAGCGGTCTATGTTGTCTGTCTTGGGCAGTTTTGGCTAAAGTTGACTGTATCGGAGTTACTGTGTGACTTCGCTTGTGAAAATCCGTCACTGTACCGTCAGTGATTGTGTGGCGAGCCTTCTTCGTCTCCCTCAGAGGCGCATTTGTATTGCTAGGAAGTCTTTAGTCTGGACCAACCAGACCAGAATAATTTGTTTCGGGCTATACTCGCGACATTATCATCAACACGACGGTACGTCGAAACAACCAGCCATCGCATCCGGTACGCCAGATCGTGTCCTTGTAGTTAAGAAGACAGCTTGGTAATGTATGTCCGCAGCACCGGAAGATTAGGGAATGTTGCTATGTGATAACCAGAGCTCAGCAGAGCGCGCCTGTTCCCGTCTTTTCTAACGTGGTTCTGTCTTGGGTGTTCATTGTCTTAGTTCTCACTACCATAGCAGCAATTAATGTTGGGTTGGCTGGGTGTTTCTCTTAAGATTTGAGTTGTAACGAATTGGCTCCACATACCTCTTGGTCATAAATGTCACAAGCTAGTTTATGGACCACTTCACCTTCACAGCATTTATTTAAGTATCTAATTTGACGTATTGTAAATGTTTCATGTGTTTTGTTTATTATTTTGAGTTTAGTCATAATAAATCAAATTGTTATTTTGTACAGAACATTCATTCTGTAGATCGGTAGAGCAAAAGTCGGAGTTAGAAAAGGTGGGCTTAGAGCATCATTTCCATATGAAGATTCTAGAAGAATTTAGTGTTAAATACACTGCCAGCCCCGGCACCTCGCAAATTTTATGCCTTCTTGCTGACAGTAGTCAAAAATGGGATCACTATGCAGATATGCGATAAGTAAGCGTTATTCGGCAAGCTTCTTATCTTGTTTCTTTTTTTTTTTTTCGAGCTTTGCGCCCCGCCCCTAAGACCATTAGGTCCTTAAGGTATCCCAGAAATTGAATCCCTCTAGCATCTTGAATCTCTTGGAAAGGAGAACAGATAAGCTGGACTTCGCTTCTCTCTGCCGCAGCTTTACGAGAAAAAAAATAGAGTAAAAACACTCTCTCAAGGAGTATTATAATAACTGAATATGGCAATGGGTTCTATGGTATCTGAAGACAATGCAAGTACTCGCTGTGGGCTTTCACGATTAGATTACATCACTTCGCAATGTCACCAACAGCACACATTGTTTTCTGCGGCGAAAACTCTAAGAGTATATTGGCTTATTATTTCACTAATAGTTTGAATTCTTCTGCAGAAGCAAATACCATCCTCACCAAATGTTCCCATAATCAAATCAATGTATAGGAGGACTGCTTCTGAATATGCAAAATGAAATTTCTGCGGACGACTCCCAGTCTTTTACTACAGTGTTTTGATTAGATATTGTAAACTTTTAGTTGATAATCTAAGCACCTCTTTTCAGTAGATATTGTTATCTATCGCTTTGGGTTGGTTCATGTTAAAGCAAAGTGTCTTAGCACCCAAAAGGAAAAAATAAAATAAATAAATTAACAAAATAAAAAATAAAAGCAAAATGAAAAATAAATAAAGAAATTGCGACAGTGTAAGAAATTAGTAGGAGATGTGCCCATCCTTTGCCTGTATAACTGCATGAATTGTCCTCGAACGAGATATCTGCATGTCTGTGGAGGAATGGCAGCCTACTCTTCCGCAATAGCAGAAACCATTGATGTTGAATGTTCAGGTCTGGAGCGAAGTTGCCGTTCTAACTCATCCTAGAAGTGTCTCATCGGGTTCAGGTCGGTATTCGAGGCAGGTCAGCCCATTTCACGAATCATACTGTCCAGAAATCAGTGTTTCACAGATGCTGTTTGATGACAGTGTGTGTTATCATGTTGATAAAAATATTCATCACCTCCGCACTAATTCTGTACTGTATATAGTATACAGTAATGTACAATGTGTTCATATACTTCTGCATTTAGTCTCTTCGTAAGTCTAATAATGGGACCAAGTGCTAACGACAAAAAACAGTCCCATACCATAACACCATAACCTCCTTACTTCACTGACTGCAGGTAGCATACACCTCTCCAAATCACTCGATTCCAGTCATCCATTGTCCAGTGACGTCGTTCTTTACACTAACTCTAGAGTTGCTTGGCACTGGCTGCAGAAATATGTCAACCACAGCATTCCATTCTTTCTACAATCGTTTGTCGTGTGCTACGAGGTCCCTAGAATGTAAAATACACCAGACTCAACTTTTTCCCCTTACCGGAAAAAGGCCAAGCCTTATAGCCGCCTAATTGTTCATACCTTTCTAGTCATTTTTAGGCTTATGTTTAGTTGTGTCAGAGTGACTGCAGCACCAGCGGGTGAAGAGCAACTATAAATCATTCCTGGAACTGCAGCAGCGGTGGACTGTACATACCACGCGCTTGGGCATGTAAGCACTATCTCACATAGTATCGAAAAAATCAGGTACCATCTGCATAAAATAAATTTAATTTCATAACTAGTTTCAGGCACTTAGTACCCTTCTTCAGAAGGATGTGGTTCATAGTGTTTGTACAAAAATAATATACCATTGTTGCACAGGCACCAAATCCTTCTGAAAGAGGGCAATAAGTACCTGAAACCCGTTAAAATATTAAATTTCGTTTATGCAACTGGTTGCATATACAATTGCTGAAGACGATGGATAAAATACTAAGCTATTGCAAATTATCAACGTTATCTCTTGTATGCCTAAACGAAGCCGTGTGCTAAAAATGCGATACATTTTAGAGACGTCCATTATTATACTTTATTAACGGCTAACAATATTCCGTGTTTCTGATTGAAAGCCCAAGAAACCCCTGGCAGAGGAGGAACTACAACGGACTCTTTTAGAGGTGTTTGTGGAAGAAGGCGACGGCAGAGATGTTGATGATTTTTTTTTCTGGTGTAGAGAATGAAGTGATATTATCGAGTGATCGTGACAGTAACACTAAAATTGAATATGATGAAATATGACCTTCCTTTGATACTGAACACGATACGTTTATTGGTAGGGACAAACAAACAAAATGGATAGAAACCGATATGCATAAAAATACATCACGTGTACCATCTGAAAGTATCAAGATCTATTCAGGCCCTAAAGCGGTAACACGAGATACTGTAGAAGAAATTCAATCGTTCCACAAAATCAACAGTATTGATATGATAGATGAAATTTGTGCATTTTATAAATTCATACATCCGTAGAAAGAGGCAAGAAGAAGATCGTTCTAGAGACAAGGATACTAGGTTGACAAATGGTAATGAAATTTGTGCAGTATTAGACATTCTTTGCATGATTGGCGTCAGAGGTACAAACTACACATAGGTATTGGAACTTGGTCAAATGACGGAAAAGGAATCATTGTTTTGATATCCTGCATGAGTTGTAAGAGATTTTTATTACTACTCAAGTGAATAAGGTGTATTATATTCGATGACAAAGAAACTAGGGATATGAGACGTGAAACAAACACGTTAGCAGCTATTATGAGCTTTCTGGATGAATTTGTGAAAAACTACATGAACGGTTACGGTATTGGATGAGAAACGAGATGCATTCAGAGATCCTTGCAACTGCATACAATATATTCCCAACAAGCCAGCTAAATATGGCATTAAAATATTTGCTTTGTGCGATGCTAAGTCATTATACATTGGTTCACTGGAATTGTATTGTGGAAAATAGCCACAAAGACAGTTTTATTTTTCTAATAATCCATTTGATATTGCATGTAGACTAAACGAGCCGATAAAATGTACAAGCAGAAATGTGACAACAGATAACTGGTATATTAGCTGTCCGCTGGCTCTCTCTGTCGCTCTCTCTCTCTCTCTGTCTCTCTCTCTCTCTCTCTCTGCTGCAAAACATAATCACTTGTATAGGAACGCTAAACGAGGATAAAAAAGAAATAACGTCTGAATTTTGTTCAGAAAGAACAGAGAAATGGTTTTGGCATTTTTTCCCATACCAGATAGACATTACTATAGCATCGGATGTTCCTAAATGTAACAAACCTGTTAAACTCATTTCCACAATATACAACGAAGGGTAAGCAGATGAGGCCACTAAAAAGCCACAAATTATACTAGATTATAATAAGACAAAGGGTGGGGTGATACTATCGACTAAATGTGCAATAAATGTTCAGCAATGCGAATGACAAGAAGATGGACAATGGCTATATAGTACGCATTGTTGAACATGGCTGGTATCAACAGGCAGGTGTTATTTCGAGAAAATGAAAAGGGGGACAAATATCCACGTCGTGTTTCTCTAAAGAACCTTTCTTTTCAACTCATGCAACCATATCTTATCGAAAGATTTTCTCTATCATGTTTACCAGCGGATACTAGCACGTATCTGCGTCGTTAAATCGTTCATGAGATGCGTATACAGGAGTAACCAATGAAGAAAAAAAGTAGATGTGGAATTTGTGGAAGGGCAAAGAACATCTCCGCAACAAAAGATGTAGCACTTGTAATGATTTTGTCAGCAAGAGTCATTCTCAAACAACAGTTCTCTGCGAAAAATTCAGTGTTTGTTCACTAGAGAATGGAGACAACTGGTTTGCAAGTAAATTATTCCAATGCAAAAATTAACATTTGTAACAAGTATGGAACTATCGTTAAGCATAATATTAAAAGTTAGTTGTAATCACTGTAAGATGTAATGAAAATTACTGCAAGAAATGATAAAGCAAAAGCCGAGCGTAGTGACCGTGTGGTTTGAGGCGCCATGTCACGGATTCCGCGACCCCTCCACCGGAGGTTCGAATCCTTCCACAGGCATGGGTGTCTGTGTTGTTTTTAGCATAAGTTAGTTTAAGTTAGTTTAAGTAGTGTGTAAGTCTAGGGACCTATGCTCCCAGAAGTTTGGTCCCTTAAAAATTCACACACATTTGAATATTTTGATAAAGCAAAGGCCATTCATTCACAATGTATACGTAATACACCACACACCTTCTCCTGTAAAATTAAAGAGCCCACCTGTCCTAGGTTAATCGATAAACCTATGTAAATAGATTGTTTTGCCTTTCCCAAATCTTCTGAAGTGCATTTTATACGCATCTGCAACATAAAAACGGATACCAGTGGATCAATAATGATCAGTAGTCACTGATGGTCAGTGATCAGTGATGGTCAGTGATCAGCGATGTTTACAGGGTGACAGATATTACCACATATGTTTAAAATCTCCAATAAAGAACTGTGTGGCACAGAGTAGAGTCTCAGTTGATACTGAGAAATGAATAGCATGAGGTAATTAATTGCCATCTGTGCTAACACGGTTGCTCTCTCAATGTCCAATCAACAACTGATAGAGATAGGTCACACTAGACCCCCTTATACAGGATGTCTCACAAATGTTGCAAAAAACTTCGTGGGGTTGTAGATGGTATTCTGGGGAACAAATCGAAGGCAGGAACCTGTGTCAGGAAACGTCATCCAACGACGCTACAGACTGTCGAAGTTATAGGAGCCGGCGTCTGCCACTACGCCACCCCTTCAGCTGCATACGTGAATGTGTACGCTAAGGATCTGTAGGCGGGCCGTCTCGCAATGACTCTTGATCACTGAATAACAAACAACATTGTGAGGCGTTCCAACTACACTCCGTCACGTTTGCTGCCAAAGGGATGGTCTAGTGGCAAGCGCCGGCGCCTATAGCTGGTACGCTCTGTGGCGTCATTGGATGACTTTTCCAGACACGACTTCCTACCCTCGATTTGTTCCTGATGACACCCTCCACAACACTTTGAAGTGTGACGCAGTATTTCTGGGACACCTTGTGTAGCTGCGCTCACAGGCAGGGGCAACATTGTTCTCAAATACATTCATTTTCACGATTGAGTCATTGTTTATCTCGGATTTCATGTGGTTTGTAAATACCGGTAGTCTTTCTTTCTTTCTAAAAAAAAATCAGGTTGTTGTAACTCCCGATTAAAAATAAATTTCAGGGAATTAACTCCCGACTTTTTTCTTAGAATGGTGGCGGTGATTCACAAGAAGTTTCTGGGTGGGAATCCCGTCCAGATTTTTTTGGGTTCTGGGTATCCCTCGCCCTTCTTGGAGTTCTCTCACGATAATACAAATAAATATTGGTGTCTCAAACACTTGTTTGAATCAAATTTTCTTTCCTTGTTTAATTTAACGCAGAACACCTCCTCTGCTTGCAGAGAGAGAGCCTGGAGGTTTTTGCAGTCGGGAGACAAGCCCTAGTGACAACGTATGGGAACAAGCCTCAGCACGCCTGCTGCTCAGTTGTCTCTCAATTCGACTGAACGAAAGATTAGTCTTAAAAGTCAGATATTGAAATCTCGACGAAGTATGCGCAGGAACATGGCCTTGCTGCAAAAAAGGCAAACTGAAGCTCCTAACTCTACACTGGGAAGTACCTTTACACCTGTTTCTCAGCCGCTAAAGAGAATGGGAGAGTTATTCCGACAGGAGAATAAGGCATACCTAGACAAAGAAGATAAGTCCAAAAAAAATACAAAGTATTCATTAAAGTAGATGAAGAAGAAGAACATGGTGATGAAGATGAAGTACTCAGGAGAGAAAGTTATTCCGGAGGCATGGGACAGACTCGCAATCTCATTTTCTAGTAAACCAATAGACCAATTGTCCCCAACCCAGGTTTAATTACCCCCTGAGGAAAAACATGAAATTTTCTCGGGGGTAAAATGTGTTCAATTGTTTTTCGCTCATGGAACTGAATATTTTTAAAAGATCGCTCATAGTTCATAAGACTACTTAAAATTATCAATAATGAAACTTTTGTCAAATATGCATAACACAATGTTACAGTCTGTGAAACAATGCTTGAACAACATCTTCCCCACATAGTCTACCTACTACATTCATATTTTGTACTTTGTACCATGCATGTATGACAGTCAAATTATGACATATGCCTCACATATGCTTAAATATCTCATGAAAATACCTTCTCCGAGTTGTAGATAATTCCCACAATCGACCTAAGTTATTCTACCATTCATTTTGCAAATCATAAACGAACTGATTGATAGCAGAGCACAACAGTAAGTATGTAATGGCTGCCACATCGCAGTAGGGCCCATGTATTATTATTATTATTACTATTATTGTTATTATTGTTGTTGTTGTTGTTGTTGTTAGTGACAGAGGTAAGACACAAAGCATTTGCAACCCGAAGCCTTCCAGTTTTTGTCAGTTTAGAAGTAAGTGGTCTATCAGTGAAGTGATTTACAAACAATAAGTGTAGTACACAAATTTTAACTTGCTTGATTCTAAACGGGGGTGCAGAGTATGGATGAAGCAAGTATCGCTAGTGAGAGGACTGGTTTGTGACAAGCCCCTACCATCAGTTGGACAGTTAGTTCTCTTTTCTGAGGACGAATTGCAGGTAGCACTAGTAATGCACTGAGAAGTGCTTCATCATTCTACCAAAACAAAGGTTGTTAGAAATAAATAGTACCAATGGTTTCATTGAATTTCATTATGCTAAGTTTGTTTCGAGTATGCAGCAGAAGTTTCGCTTGAAGCCCTTACACATCCTCCATTAAAACCTGATCTCTCGCCATACGATTTCCATATTTTTGGAGTCCTGAAGAAAGACATTCGTTGCCGTCGATTTGCTTCGGAGGAAGAGATGCACGCCTTCGTACAATCATGGTTCTATAGACAACCGCAAACATTTTTCCGTGAGGACATTGAGCGTTTTGTTTCACAGTGGGATACATGAATTAACAGGTGTGGCGATCACTTATGGAATAATCAACAGTTTATTTAATTTTTTCCATCTGATTAATTTTTGCTTGACTAAATAGGGTGATGTTCTTGGGGAAGGAGCAAATATTGTGGGACAGTTTGTGAAGTACCTCCCAGGAGGACCGTCCATGCGTTAGCCCTGGGAAGTACGCTACCAAGAAGCGACGTCTAGATCTTATTTTCGGGGCTCCACAGTAGCAGATTTCGTTTAGAAAGTGGCTGCCCCACCTTTGCACGTCATTAACTTTTTTCATCCATCAAATATATCTCTTTTATCACACTACAGTTATTTTCTGTTACTGCGTGACTCTTGTTCGTTTTTACTACGTTTGTAACTTTTATTTCTGTGGGAGGATGGCTTCGGGGCTACCAGTACGTCTAACTGAACAGCGTAAGGAGAGAGCATCACCAGCATATGAACTGTGGATTTCAGTTCTGAGTATTGTCATATTTCATATTTCGTTATGACGGCAAAAAACGTGGCTGTTTTGATCTCTCCTCAAAGAAAATTCATCACCGTTTCATTAAAACGGCTATAAATGAGGTGTGCGATGGGTAGCAAAGGCGGCGTGGGCGGGAGCTCGGTGCAGTTTTGCAGACGTTGCGTGGGCGTCGTGAAATGAACTCTTTTCTCGGGGCTGGCGGCACGATTTACATAGACCGCAGCCATGTAGCAGCTTCATTTGGAAGTGCATTTTCTCTCCAAGCTGCAATATACGCAGGCGAGTTTCTGTCACAAATTGGAATGTATGAGGCAGAAGTATATTGCTCATAAAATGATTCACTACGTCCTAGTTCTACTCAGATTTATATAATGTGATGATCTAATACAGCACATTTGCAATGAGCACCATACCTAAATTAGATGTTCGACCACCAGTAAGACACTACACTCTTATTGGGGTAGAGTTGGATTGCAGTTCCTCTCGAACCGTCTCGATTTAGGTTTTCTGGAGTTTTTGCTAATCGTTTGAGCCCAGTGCCACTATTGTTCTTTTGTGAAGGCCACGACCGGTTTTCCTTCCCTGTTTCTCTAATTTCAGCATTTCCTCCGTCTCTTCTGACCACGTAATCGATGAGACGTTCAACTTTAATATTCCCTTCTCTGTTCTGTATTACATTTCGAAAGAAGATAATTAAATAAAAGTTGCGAAAGAGTCACGCAAACTGCTGATGCGGAGTCAAATCTAAAGGCTTTCATCAGCTGATGAACTTTGCTGATTAATTCAGAAGTAATTAAAAATAGAGACACGAACAAATAATGAGGCGTGATTTATGTATAATAATAATTGTAATAGTGCTTTACATTTACAGAATTATATGTGTTAGATGTAATTACTAACTAAAGAGACTTTCTATCGCTAATTATATCAATTATGTACAAATGTTGGAAGATAAGTTAATCACGTGTGTCCCACAAGATAGTTAATGAAACATCCTTTCAGACTATCATGTTCGATGCCTTTCTACTGTTGATTATAAAAAGATTTTTACACGAAAATAAGATCAAATGAGAACTCGTAACTACGTTTGTACAAAATGCTTGACATGGTAATTATGTTGTTGGTACCGTTTTCAAGGGCACTGCAGTAGGCTCATTTTTCCGTATTTGCACTTAACGCAGTGTATATGTTTAAATTGTGTACAATTAACGCTTACTGATGTAGCATGAGGGTTTAATGCACTGTTATATGGCGGGAGTAGCATCTACGTAGGCAGAAAACAACAGACCAGTGCAGGAAATAAAGCTAAACATACTAGCCGGACTTGGCGAGAATACTATTTGTGGCCTGTAAAAACATTTTTCAAGAGGTGTGGCTTGTACATGTAGTAAATTCGAGAGCGAATATCAGTGGAAAGGAGTACCAGTTCTAGATTTAAAGGGACTTTATTTAAAAGGACACGATTTAGAAGAGTGGTGATTTAAAAGGACAGATAACGTGATTCTGAGGGACAGAAGATAAAGAAGATGCGTTTTAGCCAGGATAAGAATCTAATCTCAAGCTAATAAGGACATCTGGTGTCAGGTTACACATCCGCATTAGTTATTTTCAAGATCGCGCCCCACTATCCTCCCGCTGGGGAATCACTAGCAATTCAACAAAGTAATCTACGCACCTTAGGAAAGTGGGCTAGGTCATGACGTGTCTAGAAACCGGTCACATGATAAAAAATTGGTGGCAAACCCCTGGACCAATAGAAGCACATTGAAATGGACGGAAACCTCTCCAGTTCCTCCTGAACCAATAAGGTCCAAGCTCTCCCTCCCCCTTATAATCCTTTATAACAATTTCAGTTGTGTAGGCCTCTTCATTCGGCGTCTATGCATCGTGGGAGACGTTCGGGTTTGTTATAAACAAATTATTTTTCTGTTCTATTCCATTCTATGATTCAATGGTGGCAGGGTTTCGAAATAATAACAGTGATATAACAATTGAAAGAATGTTTTTTTTATTAACAATGTCTTTTACAGTAATTGCTTTATAATATTTTTTGTCTATTAGCAGTTTCCTTTATGATTTACAAAGCTATTTGTTTTCGATGACACACACACAGTGGAGTTTTTGCAAAGCTATTCTTCTTCTCTTATATGCTATAATTTGCAATGCTGATTTCTTTGATTTTTTATGTCGGTGTATTTACAGAGCCATTTTTCTTACATATATACACTGGTCTAATTTATAAACTTACTCTTTTTCTGCTGAAGACTTACATACGTTACTAATACTACCAGCTACACTAAAAACTTAAATACTATTTTTCCCACTTTAATTTGTTGTTTATATTTTCTTTCTGACCATTCTACCTACAATGTTTACATTTTAATCATATCTTTCTGATTATTTTTATGCGTGGGAAACGAGTACTAGCAGTAGCAGTGAAGAAAAACCACACACACATACGCATGCGCACACACACACACACACACACACACACACACACAAACACACAAGTTATACAATATTTACATACACACATCGGGAGCACACACGGTGTGCTATTACGCACCCATACTCACACAAACACACAACTATGAAAAACGGTTCATCCGACTATCCCGCCCACACAGCCACTATTTAGAAATAAACTGGGCAGCCACACTCTCAGTTACTCAATGAATAGTGTGAGTACGGGAGGGTACTGCAGTCCCCAGATGAACTGTTCGTCGTCATGACGAGACAGCCCTACTTTCAGCGGCAGTGCAGTATATACCTCATGACCTATCGATAGACAGTCTATTTGGCGCAACATATGTGGAGCAGTGCTGAGGCTATCGAGTAGACAGCTCCGTGTGGCAGCTGCACCTATCCAGTATGCGTACATCTTCGACCTGAGCCGTACAAACTACACAATCTGCGAACCATTTGTCTCTTCTTTCATCAGATAGCTAAACTTCTTATTTTGTAGTGTTATTCCAAAAGGATTATCGACCATATATCTAGACTTGTCGAATTCTTGTTTATTTTACCTAATTACTTCATACGTATCACAGCCTTTCACCCAGTCTGTACCCATATAAAGTAACTTCGAATCGGCGAAATTTGTCTTCGCAAACTCATATTTATTTTTTATGGTACACATTTTTGTGGATAGCAATACATATGCACAGACGGCATCGTAGCACCAAGACGGAGTTTTGGAAAGTACATGTAAATTGGTAGATGCGTTTCTACAACCCACCTCCATTTGCGACTTCAGTGATGTCAAGTGAGAGCTCATTGGAGGTTTGTTATGTTTCCTGATAAAAGCTGGCCCCGCCTAGGTGCCAGTGAAGGCCGTGTGTTCATTAGAAGGAGGCCAGTTGAAGGCCTGCAAATAACCTGTCTGCGTGCTACGCACACTGGACCTACACCTGGGGTTAAGGTCTGAGGCGCGATCTCGTGTGACAGCAGGACCACTCTCGTGGTTATCCCACACACCGTGACTGCAAATTTGTACGTCAATCTGGTGATTCGACTTGCTGTGTTGCCATTCATGAACAGCATTCCAGGGGTATTTTCCCGCAGGATAGCGCTCACCGATTTATAGCTGTTGTAACCGAACATGCTCTACAGAATGCCCACATGTTGTCTTGGCCTCCGTGCGACCGCTACGGTCGCAGGTTCGAATCCTGCCTCGAGCGTGGATGTGTGTGATGTCCTTAGGTTAGTTAGGTTTAAGTAGTTCTAAGTTCTTGGGGACTGATGACCTCAGTAGTTAAGTCCCATAGTGCTCAGAGCCATTTTTGTCTTCGCCTACTCGATCACCAGATCTGTCTCCTATCGAGTACGTATGGGGCATCATTGACAACTGCAGTGTCACCACAAAGAGCATCGACGGACCAAGTGCAATAGACATGGAACTCCATCCCACAAACTGACATCCGGACCTGTAAAACACAATGCATGCACATTGCATGCTTGCATTCAACATTCTGGCGGTTACAACGGTTATTAAAGTACCAGCATTACACATTTTCAATGGCTTTTCTCGCGCTTTCATTAACCTGTGATCTTGCATTGTTTATCTCTGAAATATGTTACCTTGTCAAATGTATTCCCGAAATTTCATTATTCTACATTGATTACTTTTTAGTGTTGCGATTTTTTTCTGTCAATGTATATATAAATCAATTATTTGTTGCTGGAACTTATAAATGCATAGAAAAAGTAAAAATTCTAATTCTACAAAAATGCTGCTACTAAAATTATTCTCTAGTACTACAAATCTGCAGTTAAAAAGAAAAAAAAATCTTTAACGAAATACCCAGCTATTCACACCACTTTAGTGCTACAGATTTTATTCTGTTTATGGTCATTTTTAGCGTGCATCAAAACTGTTTATATTTGTTTCCGATGCTAGATCCGTCCTAGTCAACAGTCAATGTCCGCTGAATTCCTTGGGCACAGGGCAACACGTCAGTAGTGTTTCCACTTTACAGGTGTTTCCATGGTTCACTGTAACGTCCTAGAAACCACACTTCCGTGATCACTTGCACGAACGCAATGTAGATTCTTGAGAAACCATTTCAGTCAGTAGTCGCCGGCCTCAGTTGGCTTCTCTCTATCTGTAGAGTATCTCGTCTAGCCGTGATGGCAGCAGATTGCCGTGCAGTTGAGCGCCTCGTCAAGTCTTCCTTGGCTTTTCTGGATACTTCGGCTGTAGTATCGTCCAAGATGGACCACTATAACTCGTTCCTCAGTGCTGCTCTGGAATGCGGCATCCTTAATGTCTGACTACCATTACCTGCTGCGTCTCCGTAGAAGGTCAGTCCCACAATGTGTGCCCTGAAGTGTCCACACTGCTGCAGGCGGAACTATCATTGATCCATCTTTTGATTTCGTACAGGTAAGTAGCATGAAGGCCATGATCAGTCAGGTAATGTATCAGTCCACTCGACGGCTGAAGAAATCTCATTTTTAGCCCCTCCATGACGTTTAGGACACATTCGTATGTCTACCTTCGGACGTCTGAAAAGTCTCATTCAATTTTCCATGTTCCAAAATGGGATCTTGTACTAACATTTTTGCACTGGATTCAGTTCCAAGTATTCTTTGTACTTTCATTTGATTGCATTTCCTCAAGCAACAAGCGCTCCCCCTTTATTTTCGAAGTACAGTGGCATATTCATACACATCCTAACAATGGATCATTCTGGGGAAGTGCAGTAAAGTTGAACTGGTATGGGTAACCAGGAACATTTTCTTTCCGTTTGTGATGTCTTGACATCATCACCTTTATCAGTGACATCACCGTTGTTATGAAAGAAATCATCACCGTGAAGCGATGCCCCTTTCCTGCTCCCTTCTCCTCTCCTAAGTCTCCAGCCAGTCATAACGCAGTATTAAAAAATCCAAAATGGTGGAAACAGCAGAATTGCATTAGTGGAAAATTAAAAAGCACGTCCTCTTCCACCTGTCTTCCAATAATCACAGCACAGTACTCCTTATTTCCAAGCAGTCATAGTGTGGTGTTAAAAATTCAAAATGGCGACAACAGTACTACTGTGTTAGTGAAAAATTTAAAACCCTCCCAACCTTATATGGAAATAGACCAATAGAGTGCCTTTTGCCTGTCTTCCGCTCTTCCTTCCTACCAATCAGAGTATAGTATTCGAAAATAGCCAGGGAAATTAAAAAAACTCTTCCCCTTCCCTCTTTATCTCCAGCCATCCTTATATGGAAGCAGACCAGCTGTGTGGTGTGCTTTGTACTTCCTCCATCTCCTCTTTCCGTCCAGTCAGAGTGTAGTATGAAAATGATGTTAAGTTACATTATTTTAGGTGCAGACCAGTTGTGTGCTTTATAATTCCACTCCTCTTTCCAGCGCAGTATTAAAAAAATCCAAGGTGATGGAAACGAGCCGATTGCACTTTATAACCCACGCCGCCTGCACATTACCTCCAACCAGTCAGAGCGTATTGTAAAAATGGTGTCAAATTACATTATTTGTGATCCAATCAGAATATAGTACTAAAATGATATGCCAGATGCGCTGGAAAAATATTTTAAAAAACGTAACTTTCACTTGAAAATCAAAGATATGCATTCGGAAGATGTCTACATACCTCTAGCGCAATGGTATTACTGTGATTAATGAAAAATGGTATAAAGTTACAACTGTTGTGCGAAAGTTAGATGAGTGTGTACACAGAAATACCTCTGGCGTAATATTAAAAATTACACCATGGTCAAGGGTGTGCATTATATGTATGAAATTTCGTCTCTGTATGTCAAATAACATGCTCCTTACAAATCCGTAATCTCTCTGTATTTCATACGTCAAATATACTATGTACTCCTTAAAGATACATGTTGTCACGAATCGATATTTATAAAAATTTCCAGAAACTACCCTTTGTACTGCTTCGTTATTTAAATTCTTCTGTAAAACTCGTGACACACATGTGTTTGTACACGCCTATCTACTTTTTTTTCCTTTATTGTAATCTAATTCCCCTGCCCCATATGGGCAGGGGATGGCTGGCAGAGGCACAGTCCACCACTCTCCAGCCAAATGGCTTTAACAAAAACACAAGGAGAACTCTTAAATAAAAAACTGGGGTAAAAAGGGGGACATAAAAATACAGTAAATGGAGATGATGGGAGTTAAAACATACACTAATGCAGGGGCAATTGGGGACAATTAAAAAGTCGACATAAAGCTAAAAGAACACAGCTGGCAATTCGTTGCGTACTTAAAGTCACTGTAGTTCAGCACAAGGTAAAAGTCGGTCACAGTATAAAATTCACACAGAGCGAGACACTTAAAAAACAAAACCACTGGAAACGACAAAACACTCACAAAGAATAAAAAAACACTGGTAGGGACCTGCCGAGGGACTGGAGGTTGGAGAGGAGGGAAAATGTGGGGATGGGGAGGTGGGAAATAAATGTGTAGACATGAAGAATAAAGAGGTAGGATGTTAGGAACACTTGTTTTATTTAAAAATCTTTAAGACTTTTCACACAAAAAATTCGGAGGTATTACTTTTCAGTATGTCCTCATATTACGCTTTGCGAAAATGAACTATGGAGGTGGAAAACTCACAAAAAATGTCCTACATATAAACTTCGTTATAGAGCAAATTGTTTCTTATTCAGTGTTTTTCATGTATTTAAATTATTTATATTTTTATAGTATTTAATATCACATTTTTATTGTATTTATATTTCTAGAATAAAATCCAGCCACATATTTACATTATTTCTACATTTTTTAACTGTCTACTTTATGACAATAAAAGTAAGTCAGTTATTTTACATTATACATAATCATCGTTTATTTAACGTATTTCAGTCCCTTATTTTATTTCATTTTTTTACAGTGAAACTAGTCAGGTATTTTACATAACATACCATTATATTTTCAAGTATTTACATTTTTCCAATAAAAACCAATTATTTATTTACAATTATTGTTTAAGTCGTTTAACAATCGAAACTACGGTCTGCATCGAGTGTAAGACAAGCTACTCATCTGTTTTCACTTCAGAATCCAGGTCGCACTGCTTGTAATCGTCAGTGGCGAAGCTTTTTGCAGATGATTGTTTTACACATTTTTTCTTTGCATTATGCGCCCAGACTCTCATAATCACGTATGCACAACACTCCCGATATTCTCATATATACTGGTAGTTTCGTTGTTGTATAAGAGGCTACCAGTGTCTGCGTAGCACAGTTTTATACAGTTTGGCGGAAATTTGTTCGGCATAAATCCATACTTAAAATCGAAAAGGTGCGTTTTCGAAATATCTAAAATCGCCATTCCAACTACAGTTAGTTTGTCGAAGACGAAAATTAGTCGGCGAAGTTCAATGACGACAAGATTTTCGTCAAAATTGACACTCTTTTCAAAATTACATTTTTCAATTAGAGCAGCTGGCCTAGATGTGCACTCCAATGATGCTGCAAGTCTAATTTCCCACATCTTTCGCATATGTTGTATGGTTTTTCCCAATACGGCTTTGTTCATGAGTTTGAAGAAATTTTTCTCAGACATTTCGAGCACTCATGCGGTTTTGTGAACAAATCTCTATGTATGGATTTATCTAGGGCGCCTGCCTGCATAATTATATTCGATGAATCTTTTTCAAAACCCATTTACTTTTATAACATTGTTTCAAATTTCTGTAATTAACGACATAGTTTTTCTTGTCATTCAGAGTCGAAAAAGTTTCTTTGGCTTCTTTTTTGGGTGGTGGTGGTATCATTTCTTCCGGACATCACATAAAAATTTGTCATGTTCCACATCAAAATTTGTCATGTTCTCTGAGGGAAGCCATTCAAAATTAGACACAGGAAAATGTTGTAACATCGCCCAGCTATATAAGCTACTTACGTCAGGTTGTATGATGCAGATTCATCAATGTTTCGTCATAATCAGACATGAATTTGTTGTTGGCTACTTCACGTCGACAAGAACAACAAACAGTTCCCCTCTGATGCCTCGTTCCACAAACTGGAGTTGTTCCATACCGGTTATTAGCTGCAAAGACTGCGAAAGTTTTCAAACACGTTAGCAAGGAACATCACAACAATTTTTAAATATAAATTGGAGTACTCTGCGAGTGTTTTGCACTTGATTGTATTCTATACATTGCATGCTCTTTAGTTATTGTTTCGCCTGTTATTAAAATCTTAAACTTATCGACTGAGGGCAGGCAATCTTGCAGAAAAACCGATTCCTTGCTTACATATTCATATGAGAAAATATTGTTCTGGTTTACTACATTAAACGCATGATCGTCGGGAAAATATACCCTCGTAGTCTTGAGTTCTCCTGCTTTCAGGTAATTTTCGAGGGAACAAACCAGAAAATTTGATAGTCAATAAATTGGAAATTTACGTTGCATCTCTTCGCCAGATGCATTACTGGAATACTCTTTTTGAAAGACATGTTTTTTTCAGATTTGGTCGTATAATAGAAATACGACCTGAATTTAATGTAATTTCTTTGTCGTAATCTGTTGTCTTTTGTTCACATAGGTTCGTAATCAAGAAATGCCTATCGTCATTGCACAAATTGTGGAACATCACTGGCACAGTATAGTGATGCATATAATCCACACTCCAGCCGGGATGCGCGGCACCTCGATACCCACCCGTGAAATGATCATGGTCCCAGTGCTTCACATCGTCTTCCACAAAGAGTTTCTCGCAGACGTGACAGACATGTGCTGAGGGCTGGAACCATGGCATAGGCGTGTGTGTGAATGTGTATGTGTGTGTGTGTGTGTGTGTGTGTGTGTGTGTGTGTGTGTGTGTGTGTGATTCGCAAGCTAGCAAGTTTTCTTTCCTTTGTGTGTGTCTGTCGACAACTCAACGCTTCCGCTTTTCGATGAGTGGTCTCCTTTAATCCAAAACAATGTGAAACGTTCGAGAATATTGCGAGTATCATTTAGTTTATTATGAGGGTGGGGGGTCGTTATGGCGCAAGAGATTACATTGCTAGACCAAATTTGAAGTGGGTTACCATATTCAGGACAATACTAGCCGCTGTGGAGCTGACCAAGGTTTTTGTACAGTTCAAAAAGCTTGTCTACGTGGGTATGTGTGTTGTAGACTTCTCCAAACTCCATATGTACCGATTCCATTATAAATTTTTGAAGCCAAACTTCGGTGATCACAAGTTACTTTATATGGGTGCAGACAGTTTCATCTACTGAATGGAAGGCTGTGCTCCCTACGAAGTCACTTAGAATTCGACACGTCCGAATATGCGACCAATATTCATTAGAATAACACAGTAAAACAAGAAGGCTGCCGGGCTGATGAAAGACGAAGCGAATTGTTCGCAGATTGTGAAGTTTATAGGGCTCAGGTCGAAAACGTACGGATACACCTTAGATGCAGGTGTCACACAGAAGTGGACTAAGGTTATTCATCATGTAGTCTCAAAACTTACCTCGAATCAGGATTACAAGAGGTGTCTGCATGAGAGCGTTGGCGCTGTTCCACATATGGTGCACCAAGTATTCTTTCTATCGAGAGGTCTTGAGGGACATACTGTACTACAGCTGAAAGTAGGGGTGTCACTTCGTAACGACAAATGGTTCATCTGTGGCAACAGCATCGGTACTCTCCCGTACTCACACTATTCATTGAGTGATTGAGTGTGTGGCTTGATAATTTATTTGTAAATAATGGTTGTGTGTGCAGAGTAATTGAACGAACCAGTTGTTATAGTTGTCTGCGAGTGTATGCATCCCTGGCCGCAAACGATGTGTGCACATATATTGAGTGCAGCCAACATTTGTGTGTGTAAATGTTGTATAGAGGGTGAATAACCTAAGACTGGCACAGCAAATATTGCAGAAATGGAAAGTGCTATTGATGTGCAGTTTTCACAGAATGCATTGGTAGTCAGGCGCTCATATTGTTAGTCAATCAACAGATAGTAATAATACTTATAAAGTGTATTTTTTGTGGAAACATATACTTGTTAAATTGAACAATGCCTATTGACAGCAACAAGCTAAAATTAGGGTAAATTATAATGTCAGTGGTGTTTATCGTAGGATTCTGGTGCGATTCCTTTACGAGATATTGTATTTTGGATAGTTTTCACAGAGACACTTGGTTGTGCCATTCAACTTGCGTAGTTACTACGTACGATGTTGTTATGTTTGGTTACGGTGTGCTTGTGTGTTCCTTGAGTGCACTGCGACTTACTAAACGGTTAGTGTGTGGCAGTTCAAGCAGTACGTCATGAATGGACGATTGGATTTACAAATGCAGAAAACCCGACATGCTCATAGTGCATGAAGAGTGTAGGAAGAATGCAGTTCGTTCTCGTACAATGTATGAAGCAAGCTAGCCCAACAGACGTCGATCACCTCGGCAGCTGTTTATCAACCTCTTCAACCTGTTACGTGAAAGTGGCAGTTTAACACATAGACAACGTGACGGAAGGAAACAAGTGATCAGAGGAGAATGGGAAATTAATGTTCTTGCTGCTTTTGCAGTTGACCCTCACGTCAGCTAAACAAAATGGTTAAAATGGCTCTGAGCACTATGGAACTTTACATCTGAGGTCATCAGTCCCCTAGAACTTAATACTACTTAAACCTAACTAACCTAAGGACATCACACACATCCATGCCCGAGGCAGGATTCGAACCTGTGACCGTAGCGGTCGCGCGGTTCGAGACTGAAGCGCCTAGAACCGTTCGGTCACAGCGGCCGGCTCTCACGTCAGCCCCCACGCAGTCGCACGAGGAAGTGTCATATAGCAGGCAGGTGTCCTACGCTATCTCCATCGACGTAGGTTCCATCTGTGTCATATTTCTCTCCATCAAGAGCTGCATGGAAACGATTATAAGAATCATATGAACTTCTGTACATGGACATTAATGCAGGATACTCCAGATGTATCACGTATGTTGTTTAGTGATGAAGCCACTTTTATCAATCGTGGCCAGATAAACCACCGAAACATGCACTATCGGCCTGTTGACGATCCCCATTGGCTTCGTCACGTGCTACGTCAGCTTCCATGAAGTGTGAATGTGTGGTGTGGAATAGTGAACCATCAGGCAAAGGCCTGGTTTTCATAGACTGAACACTGAATGTGCACAAGTACCGCAACATCCTAACAGACCATCTTCCACGGATACTAGAAGACGTTGCTCTGCAGATTACGAGAAATCTGTGGTACCGAAGATGGCTGCCCAACCCATAGTGCGCAACGTACTACAGCATGTCTTTATGAACTGTTTCCAAATCGTTGGATTGGGCGTAGAGGAGCTGTGCCTTGTCGGCTCGTTCCCTGGGTTTGACGCCTACATACTTTTTTCTGTGGGAAAACTGGATGACGCTGTCTACAACGACATACAAACTACACCCAATTATATGCAACGACGCATTATTGCAGCCTGTTCGGACATCTCTGGTGAAATGCTAGCACAAGTGCAGCAGTCATTTCATACCAGACTGGGGGCTGCCAGTGCTCATTTTGAACACACCCTCTGATGGTCAAGTGTCTCGTTACTGGTCAGTGTATGCACATGTGTTGTTCTTTAGAGTGTGGTACCACAGGCATTGTACAAGTTTCGGTGTGGAAGCTTATCAAAATACGAGATCTCGTAAACGACTCGCACTAGACACCTGCAATAAACACCACTGACATTCTAATTCACCCTACTTTTATTTGGTTAATGTCAGTAGGCATCGTTCCATTTAAAGAAAGTGTATGTTTACAAAACAAATATACTTTCTAAGTATTATTACAACCTGTTGATTAGCTAACAATCTGAGTCCGTGACTACCAACCCATTCCGCGAAAACCGCGCATCAATAGCACTTTCCATTTCCGCAATATTTGCGGTGCAAGTTTTATGTGATTCACCATATATATGTGTGCGTGTGGTTTTTCTTTGCCTGCTGCTGCTAGTCTTCATGTAACATACACGAGGGCATGCAGAAACGTCATACCTCTAGCTTGTTTATTCGTAAATTCTTAAGGATTTAAGAGTAAAACCAACGTTATTTTATTTTTCATGTCTACAAATTTATTTCTCACGCACTGACATTGTTACATTACACTATCCCATGTTACAACGCTACAATTCCAAGTCCTGTAGCGGCAGTGGTATGCAAATATGTAGACATGAAAATAAGAGACGTAGAGTGTTAATAACATTCGCTTTTAAGATAAAAAACTTTAAGAGTTTGCACTTAAAGATTTCGGAGGTATTACTTTCGAGCATGCTCTTTTATATCATATATAGAAAAAAGATCAGAAAGATACTATTAAAATGTAAATATGGTGTATAGAATGACCAGAAAGAAAATTTAAATGTAGTATATAGAATGAAAACCCACAAATTAAAATGGAAAATGTAGTATTAAGTTTTTAGTGTACACGTTAGTAATGTATATGTCTTAAAAGAAAACTTTGTAAATAACAGAAATGTATATACATAAGAAAAAATTGACTGTGTAAACACATCAACCAAAAAAGTTGTAAAAAAATTAATTTTACAAATTATTGTATACAAGAAAAAATAGCATTGTAATAAAACCGTTGTGTGTATGTCATCAAAACCAAATAGCTTTGTAAATAAAACCACAACTGAATGACACTCTTAATAAGCAACCAAAAATTACTAGAAAAAATTGTAATGTAAAAGAGACTGTTAACAAAAATCGTTCTTTAATTTGATATATACTTATTATATGCAAGCCATGCCACAATAGAATTATTGTTAATAATAATTCGTTTATAGGAAACCTGATTCTCTCTTGGTGATGCCCAAACCTTGAATGAAGAAGCTTATATAATTAAACTAGCTATAAAGAATGATAAGGGGGAGGGGAAGCTTGAATCTAATTGTTCCAGGGGGAGAGGGAGGGGTTTCTCGCCATTTAAGTTCGTTCCCACTGGCGCAGGGGTTTCCCACCAATAATGTATCATGTGACAGTTTAGAGTTACTTCATGACCTAGTCCTCTAGAGTAAGGTGCGTGGGTAGGACAGGGTTTCTCTGGATGACCTTCGTCAAATGCTGGTGATTCAACAATGGAAGAGTTGTAGCATCCCCTCTGTAATATGACAAATCCTAACTTATAACGTACTGGTTCCCTTGGACTGTCTGGTACGGTAGGTGGTAGATTTAAGGGGGTACGTCGCAGGTCCTCTTTGTGACTTACCTGCGCGGTGGCAGCATATTCAGCCTCCGCACTTTCTCGACCTGTAATATGACCTGCCCTTAACTGCAGTTCAGCCTCTCATACGTTATACAACACCCTGCGGATTCTGGTCTTAGCAAATACGTAGAACTAATGCCTGGGAAAGGAATTCCGGTGCTACTAAATACTGCAACGCAGCTCTGATAAAAGCAATTATATTCTAGAGACACTTTGTCTTCAAAATCCTTTGATACAATTTATTACAAACAAATTGCAAAATCGTAGTTTGCACGTCAGAACTCATCCAGATAGCGGTCACGCGGATATGCCCCTCTAAGTGGGCTTAAGACCGCTGACGGATACCGATTGCATTTGGTTGTTGTCTCAATCACGCTATTCCCAACTGTGATCGTATTAATATAATTCACTCAGCTGCCACATGGGTCTTTTATTGCACAAGGCCAAGATCTTTTATTACCGGATGCCACGGACCTCAGTCTTTACTAACACTTGATACCCACATAAAAATAATCATGATCATAACCAGTTGGTCGTAATGATCATTGGCAAAAAACATAAACAGAATTGCAACAGCAGGAGCTGGCACAGCAGCTGATTTACTGGTTCAATAACTGTCGTATTGTTGCACACAGTAAGCTTTGCTCAATTAACTATCTGCGTCAATGCCTACGTAATTGTCACATATTAAGATAAACATTTATTCACAGTCAAAATAACTTCACCTACGAGAACGTTACTTTGTCACGGTCTTGCACAAACAACGCTTAGTTTGGAATCTAGTGAGAGTGCAACTGCCGGCGTTCCGTACTGCTCCCCGGTCGAACCGCTAGTCCTCAACAATAGCGTGCTGTGCGCCCCTTCTCCTCCACTAAACCGCTTGTGACATCAGCCACCATCTTTTTCCTTAAAACAGACACATTTTACCCTATACATTCTCTGTTGCTTTCTGCGCATATACACTTTTGATTTACACTTTTCTGTAGATTTTACTCTGGTCCTCTGCTTTGAAGTTTTTTTAAACGAACTACTTTTTCACCCTCCGCTAGCATCTCATCGGACTAGTCTACCCTCTCCACCCCTGTCACCTCGCTGCATTCTAATCGGCGCTCGCTTAATTAAAAAGGCTAGAACTTTAGTTTCATCGCCCACATAACAACCGGGTTTCTTTCTGAAGCCACCTCATATTCTTAGCTATCAAATGTAGTTCTTAAAATTATAGCTTATCAGAAGTGTGGCCATTCGTGCACAACACACTGTCACGTTTCAATGTGTAACCTTACACTGGAACTCCTGATCAGTGACCTTGAGATAAGATAGTTATCCTGGCCAGAAATGGCCCTGCTTATCTAATGTCGCTTTAAATATCGTTATCGTCCCTTAAAATCGCGTCCCTTTAAATCACGTCCCTTTAAATCTAGAACATGTACTGCTGTCCTACTAATATCTCAGGGCTGGTGGATTTTGACAAAAGTTAAGATTCGTGGCCTTAGAGTTTCAGCACTCTGACCTATCTTGAATGGAAGTTGAACTATTTTCAGGTGCTCACTTAGAGACTTTAACATTTCTCTGCGATGTTCTAGTCTCACAACTGGAATGAGGTGAGGTTACTTCGGACACAGAAATACTTCAATTAATCACTCTTGAATTTACCAGTAAGATTAAGTAAGCGAATTTTAGAATTTCAACTGATGCGTAACCATCCAATCACTCTTCTAATTATTAGTCGCAATGACCTCAGTTAAGCAGTCGCCAGAAACAATTTGTGATTTTTTGTTGAGAGAATGAACTCTCGTGTTAATTAATTCGCTGTGTATTGCCCTAAGTCAAATTAGCCACGACCTTTAATCTCTGCAGTTTTATTTACATCATAGGTAGCTGCATATAAAAAACATACTCCGGCAGTGTATCGTTGACCCTCGCCAGTCTGCGCGCCACCTATACGTCTATACTCTGCACACGACTGTGATATGAATTGACGAGAGTACGTCCCATTGTACCAGTTATTATGGATATATTTCGCTCCATTCACGTATTGATCATTGGAAAAATGATTTCTCAAATGCATGTATATGTGCTATAATCAGTATGATTTTGTCTTCGCAGTCCCTTGGGGAGCGATACGAGGAAGATTCAAATATATTCCTAGTTTCATCGCTTAAAGTTGGTTCTAGAAACTTTATAAGTAGGTTTTCACGAGATAATTTGTGCCTATCTTCGAGCACCTGCCGGTTTCATTGTTTCAGCGTCTTCATGAGACTCTTCCATGTGTCGAACAAACCTGTGACCATTAGTACTGCCTTTCTTTGTATCCGTTCAATATCTCCTCTTAGTTTTATTTGGTATGGATTCCACACGCTTGAGCAGTATTATAGGACGGGTTACAAAAGTGTCTTGTATGGAGTCTCCTTCGCAGGTAATTGCATTTCGCTAGTATTCTACCAATGGGTCACAACCTGCCACTGCTTTACCTACTACTGAGACTATGTGATCTTTCAGTTTCATATCCTTGCATATTGCTACACCTAGTTATTAGTAAGAGTTTACTGAGTCCATCTGTGCACAGTTTTGCATTTCTAAACATTTAAAGATAGTTGCTAATATTTGCACCATTTTGAAATGTTATCAGATCTGACTGAGTGTTTGCACAGCTTCCTTCAGATAGTAGTTCACTATAGATAACTGCATCGCCTTATGAAAGTCTGAAATTACTATTAACATTCTCCTCAAGGTCACTGATACACAGCATTCACAGCAAGGGTCCCAATACACTTCCCTGGGGCACATCCGAAGTTACTTCTACATCTATCGATAGTTCTCCATACAAGATTACTTGCTGTGTCCTCCCTCCTCCCTACCAAAAAAATCTCGAAGTAGCTACAAATATTGTTTGCTAACCCATGCGATCGAACGTTCAATAATAAGCGTAGATGTTGTACTGAAGCAACGGTTTTTCTGATACCGAGGAATATTGCGTATATCTGATAGCCTTAATTCATGGCTTTCAGTAATTCACGCGAGCAAAGAGTTTCCTGATCTATGCTTTCGGAGCCCATGCTAGTTGGCATAGAGGAGATCATTCTGTTCGAGATACCTCACTACGTTTGAGCTCTGAATATGTTCTAAGCTACGATAACAAATGAATGTCTGGGATATTAGACGGTAGTTTGGTGGATGTTTTCTGATATCCTCCTTGTAGATAGGTGTGATCTGTACTTTCTTCCAACTACTGGGCAAACTTTTTGTTTGAGGGAAATACAATGTAAGTTACATTATATATTTAACACAGGGACTAACTCAGACGCAAATTGGGCAAAGAATGTAGCATGGAAACCATCGGGCCTTGGAGATTTGTTCCATTCTAACGATTTCAGCTGTTTCTCAACGCCACTGATACTAATACTCGTATCTATTTCACTTATCTTTTCCGTGTTACGAGAGTTAAAATGGGGCAATATTCCTGGGTTTTTCTTTGTAAAGGAACATATGAGAACAGAGTTAGGCATTTCAGCTTTTGCTTTGTCACCCTCAAATTCAGTCCCTATCTTGACCATGAGTGACTGGAACTAACTTAGTGCCACTAACTGTCTTACCATGCGACCAGAATTTTATTTGCATTTTGTGAAAAGTCTTTAGAAAATATTCTGCTATGATAGTCTTTGAAGGTTTGAGACATTGCTCTCTTGACAGCCAAATGCATTTTATTCAACATGTCTGAATTTGTAGGCCTCTGCTTTGCTTCACACCAAATATGCGGCAGTCTTTGATCTCTTAGAAGTTTCCTTACAGCGACTGTAAAGCACTGAGGGTAACTCCCATCACGAATTCTTCTACTGGACACATATATATCCAGTGCATGCTCAACTGTTCTTTAAAATTTGAGTTGCAATTCATGTAGATGCTCATGTCCTGACCTATAAATTTCAACATCATCAGTAAGATATGACACTGCTTCTTTATCTAGGTTACTGCATGTTTAAATCTTTCGACTGGCTTCAGTTCCATTTTTACTTTGGTTATCATTGGTGCTACGGCTGCCTCAAGGTCACTTGTACCAGTTATGATTTGGGCATACTGAAAGGGATCGGGTTTGTTTGCTGCCATTAGATATAATGTATTTCCATTATGAGTAGGATTCTGAACCATTTGTTCGAGATAGTTTCCAGAATGTCTTTTCACGCCCACCACTCACAAAACTCTAATTATCCCAGTTGATTTTTGGATGAGTAAAATATCCTCCAATGATTATAGTATCATTGAGAACATACATAACAGTGAACGAAGGTTTGCTCCAAAGTTTTCGGTTACATCAGGAAGTGAGCGTGGTGGTGGACAGAAGGAATCAATTATAATTTTATGCCGAGTCTTTTCCAATCAATCACGCATCCAGCTTCAGTTTTTACCTCGATAGATTTGAGTTTCTTGTCCAATGTGACAAATATACCACCTCCACTTTCCTTTAGCCCGTCCTTTCGATGTACGCTTAAATTTTCCCCAAAACTTTCGTTGTTGTGAACTTCAGGTTTTAACTAGCTTTCCGTGAGCTGTGCTGATTTTTATGAGCGCTTCAAACTCTGGGACTTTGCTGCGAATGGTCTGACAGTTAACCATTAGGATTTTAATACTGCATCCCGTGGGGGAGATATCTTTGTATCTTATGCTGATACTTCTGGAACCGCTACAGCTATCATTATCTGGACTGGATGGAGAGTTGCCTAATCTGAAAAACCGTTGTGTGCAGCCTTCACAGTGTCAGCTATCTTGGTGGCAGGCCCTCACGTGTAATGTACAAGTGACCCACTTCAGGAGCACCTACAGTTTTCAACCCTGTGGCGCAAGTCCAGGAACTCCCAGATTGTCACACAACCTTCATAGTATCGGTCTCAAGCCTTCCACTTGACTCAAAACCATGTAGCCATGATCTGTTCTTGGAAGAATGCTGCAGATTGTGAGATACGGTGAGACTCTGTTAACCAGGCTGCTACTCTGAACCTTCTCTGTCAGTCACTGGCATGATCTAAGTACGACCTCAGGGCCCAGACGACAGGTATTGTTTGTTCCAATATGCGCCACAATCTGCAGTTTGTTACACCCTGTTCCCTAAATGGCTATAAAAATAACTTCTTCAACATGTTGATTGGGGACCGCAGACATACACTCAGCGTGCACTGGGTAGTCCTTTCCATCCCTTGCTGCCATTTCCCTGGGGGGTGCTACTGATACTTCTGAACTGCAGATGATTAATTTTGTTTTCCTCCCCTTGACAAGGGACTCAGTACGTTTATCAACAGCTGAAGTGAGCCACACTGGCTCACTTTCAGTTTTAATGCAAGACAGCGCCTCGAATCTGTTGGTAAAAGGGATGGGTGTAACATCCTGAGCTTTCCCTTGTTCCCGCCTCCTCTATACAGGATGCCTAGATCTTCTATTGACACTTCGCACACAGTTAAAGGACAATTACTGATAAATGCTCTATTACCTGCAGAAGAGACAGTATCCACAGAGGAGAGGGTAGTAGCTGAGGTACCTTTGGTATCTCTGTAAGTACCTCTCGGTAGCCCTCCCAACACACTCATCCGCATCAGCTTCCATTCCCTTAACGGTAGTCAGGACGATTCCCAGCTGCTTATGAACAGTAACTATCTGACCCCACGCCTGAGCACAGCATACACAGTGGGGCTGAGTTATGTTTGTTGCAATAGTTAAGAGAAAAGTAAACAAATACCTTTAAACTAAGCTTGCTAATTATCATTTAATTCATGGGTCTAATATTCTACAAATATTACCAGTACCCTTTTATAGCTGAAGTAATTACCTGCGGAACGAGATAGAAATTACAACAGAAAAACTTGGCTACAAATTTCACTCTTTCTTTGAAACGTCTTTCAGGTTATAGTCGCTAATAGTTTCGACACTAGAGTTAACTTACGATACCTGTAGACAATACAGCCTACACTCCTGTTAAAACAGAAGACTTCTCTGAAATTATAGTAACTATAAATCAAAAACGCCGCTTTACTACGAAATGCAGAGGGTAAACAAAGTATGGAAACACCAGTAACACAACATACTACCATGCCTAATACGCTGTTGGAAAACCGTTTGCACTCAAAATAGATTCCAGTCGTCTCGAGATGGGTAAATATGTGTCCCGTACGGTTTCCTACGGAATCTGACACTATTCTTCGTTTAAAATAGTCGCAAGTTTTAGATGATGGTGGTGGATAGCGATCATCTGCCCTTCTCTCCAATTTACACCAAAAAGGCTCAATAATATTGAGATCTGGTGACTTTGGTGGCCAGGGGAGAGGCGTCAACTCATCCTCGTTCTCATAAAAAGAGTCATCGACTGTGCGAGCTGTGTGAACAGGTGCCATGGGTCTTGAAAAACGGCATCATTATTGGGGAACAAACATTGTACCATGGGCTGGAACTTATCATGCAAAATGGTGACATAATCCTTGGCAGTAATGAGAACTTGTAGGGTAACCACGAGGCCCATGGAGTACCACGATATAGCTGCCTGCCCAATTCATCACCGAGCCCCTGCCATATTCAGTCTTGGGCGGTAAACTCGGCCAGAAGTTGGAAACAGTGTGAAACAAGACTCAACCGACCAAATGACATTCTTCCGTTGTTCTATTGTCAAAGATGGCTCTGAGCACTATGGGACTTAACTTCTGAGGTCATCAGTCCCCTAGAACTTAGAACTACTTAAACCTAACTAACCAAAGGACATCACACACATCCATGCCCGAGGCAGGATTCGAACCTGCGACCGTAGCAGCAGCGCGGTTCCAGGCTGTAGCGCCTAGAACCGCTCGGCCACTCCGGCCGGAGTTCTATTGTCAACAAGGTTTCCAGTTACGGGCATTTGCATCGCTGGTGGATGGTTTTGGTAGTCCAGCTCATCCTGCAATTCCCTGCTTATGTTCGTGCTGTACTGGTGCTGTCAGTCTTCGCGAGTGCGCCACTCAGTTCTGCAATGACTTTCGCAGCTGATGTCCTCTTTTTTTTAGTTACAATACTCTTCGATCATCGTCCGTCACAATTACTCAACAAACACTTTCGTTCGCGTTATGACTTAGCTGATCCTGTTTTCCCCTATTTCCTATATGCAGTATAAATCTTCTATAGACGACTTTTGAAGCACCAAATACTTTGGCTACCTTGGTTACAAAATCACCCACCACACGAGCACTAACAATCTGCCCACGTGCGACTTCACTTAGTTCCGGTATAATGCCTTTACAACTACACAGAACACTGTTCTGACGCGATTGAATGTTGCAACGTATTGAGGATATTGCACAGGTGCCTTTCGTGGTCAAATATAACAGCACAACATGCAGGTTTGGCTAGTATCTGCATTTATGTACGAGCAGGCATTTCTCTCGATGTTTCCACACTTTTGCCGATCCCTGTAATTTTATGTACAACACTTACTATTTGAGAAAATTCTCGAATGTCTACCTCTGCACGTGTGGCGTTATACCACGTGAGTCAGTAGCGTAGTACCTAAGAGCACAGTTTCGAATTTTTGATCTCCATGTTGAAATACAGTCTTATGCCTTTTATTTTTCTTTTGTTGTCGTGGAAGTATGTGATGTCAATGAAACCAGTATTTTTGTGGCATTGAGAAATACAGTGTTTAGTATAAGGTACCATCAAAAAGTTCCCCTTTGAGGAAGTTGCCGTAGCGTATGTGCAACGTAGCGCGACTCCGATGCGGGTATATAAGCACCGACATGTAGGCAAGGGATCAGTGTGGCATTTGTGTCTTTCCGACGTGTAGGCGGTAAATGTGGAACCGTGAACTATGGCGCCGTTATTACAAAACAGCGGTAGCCATCCGTCGAAGAATGAAGAATGTGTGTGCGGCAGCATCTCTCTCGAAAACCACCGTTATTGGAAGAGGTTCTGCTGCTTCATGTAACGCACGTCCCCATATCGCAAATGTAGTAACGCAGAACTTACGCCAACTCAAGTGGGAGGCATTTGAGCACACGCCGTATAGTCTTCATCTCTCCTCATGCGATTACCACACCTTCGGTCTCTTAAAAAAGGCCTTTAATGGCCGGCGATTCCTGTCGGACGAGGATTTACTTCAGCCATTTACGAACCAATTTTTTTTTTTTCAGGACATGTTATTGTACCAAATGGTTATCTTCAACCAGGTGAGTCGGTGAGATGATTTCCTCAATGCTCACGGCGATTTTGCCTGATTGGAACTCCGATTTTGGACTGTACAGCCTACGAACTACGTACGCCGCCAGTACGACGACTTTGCTCTGCGGGTTTACCTACCTGTGGCCCGTAGGCGTCTCTTCTACGGAGACTATTTACTAATACTATACGGATACACATGTTATATACATAATACTGTATACAAACCGTCTGTTTATATGCCATCCGTTACCGGCGCCGCCAGAGGGTGCTAGCCACGCTTCAGAGCAGCGCGTGCATCAGGAAACCGGCGGCGTTTCTTCAAAACATGGCTCTGAACACTATGGGACTTAACTTCTGAGGTCATCAGTCCCGTAGAACTTAGAACTACTTAAACGTAACTAACCTAAGGACATCACAAACATCCATGCCAGAAGCAGGATTCGAACCTGCGACCGTAGCGGTCGCGCGGTTCCAGACTGCAGCGCCTAGAACCGCTTGGCCGGCGCGGCGTTTCTATCGAGGAATCAAGTATCTTGGCTGCAGGGTACTTCCGCCTGCTGGATATTTCAGGCTAGGTACAGCTTCGAGCAGCAGCACAGTCGCGCTTGAGTCAGCGTAGCGGTAGTATCATAGCGTACAGTCTAAGTAAAATTATTGTTACACAGCCATTTCACGCCCACGTCTTAACAACGTTGCAGTGTTTTCGCGGACGCTCTTAGCGGACGTGTTAGGACATTTTGGTAGGTACTCCGGAACAACTGGAGTCTAGGTGGTATACATAGGGTATTTCAGATCCCGGGTCTCTGTTTCGGTGCACTAGCCAGCGGTCTGTATGCCAGGCTTTGTGCAAGCGTCTTTGGCTTTACCCCCAGTCTGCCATAGGCTCCCCCATTGGACAACATGGGTTACATCAAGGATTCGCTTCAAACTGTGTCCTGTGTGATAATGCGGAACAAATACCACGTGATGATGCCAAACGAAGTTTAAAAACTATGTTTATACCGAACACTACAGTCAGCACCGGAAGATAAACACGCTGAACGCCGATGTCGTCCCGAACAAACATTGGAGGCAATACGTCGTATCCAACGGCAGATCGTGAAAGCTACGGATGATGATACTGAGGGAACGTCGTCGATTACTTCTACCCCCTCCGAGTCTGAGGATGAAAGTCGTACCACTGTAGGAGAGGGCGGCGAGGATATGGAGTGTCAAGAATTACCAGATGCCGTAGACGTCGAAGGTTTCTAGCCTATGAGCCGTAGGAGAACAATTAGACAGAGGAAAGCGCAGGCTCTGAACGAAATACGCAATAGCCACTGGCTACTTCTAGCAGATATGCCACTTTAGCTGGAGAGGCACATCAAACTACTGAAGTTGCCGAGTACTCGGCGCCACCGGCGACGACTGTACCGGCATTAAAGGTACCGCGCATCGGGATTTACAGTCGTTCCAACCACATCAAGCTGTGCAGGGAGCTGAAGTATTTCATTTCTAGCGGCTTGCGAGTGTGGCGTACAGTGGTGATGGAGTGAAGTTTAACGTTGATACATTAGAAGATTACCAAAAGGTGTTTGATATTTGTCGGGCACAGCTGCCATTCTATACATGCCACGGTGCCTCTAATAAGTATCTGAAGGTGATCGTCAAGGGTCTCCCACCTTCTGTCTCTGTGGATGAAATCCGGGAGGATCTACTGGCCCAGGGTTTTACGGTTAACGACGTGCATCAATTAAAGCGTAAACGGCAGAGACAGGTCGGCCGCCTCCCGGTTAATGTGGTGACACTGCCAAAGGGTGACAAGTCCAATACTATCTATGGAGTTATATTTGTTCAATCCACGTCTGCTGTACAGACGGAACTGGGCAAGGTGACATTCGTTGCGGGTACCTTCGCCCCAACGCTTACCTCATCGATCATGATTTACGCGCTGTCCCCGTCCCTCATGGAAAGGGATTTATCGGTGGCGACTAGAGTGTGAAACATCCCACCTGGCACTGCAGTATCACCAACCTCAGAGTCCTTGAGCTGCGTCGGCTGGAACAGAAACTGGATTTGGAAGTCTGGGATTCCATAGTGCCGACCCATTATCCGTACCTCAGTCACCATATCCTGGATGTATTCGATACTGCCATCACACACGGGCTGGGATCGGTCCCTCGGCTCGAGACGGTCGGAGAATTATCATTGGACCATAGCCAAGTCCTGGCAAAGCTATCACTAACGAGATGTCAGCCTCGGTGTGTCTACCAGGAAACTAACTGGTCTCAACTCCACCGTTATTTGAACAACAATGTTGCGCCTAGAAATTTTTAATCTGCCAGGAAGTTTCATATCAGCGCACACTACCCTACAAGGTCAAACTTTCATTCTGGAAACATTTCTTGGGTTGTGCATAAGCCGTGTCTCCGCAGTAGCTGTTCTTCCAGTAGGGCTAGTACTGCAGGTTTCGGGGGAGAACTTCTGTGAAGTTTGGAAGGTAGCAGACGAGGCATTGGCGGAAGTAAAGCTGTGAGGACGATACGTACTTGCGTAACTCAGTTGGTAGAACACTTTCCAGCGAAATGCAAACCTCCCGAGCCCGAGTCTTAATCCGGCACACAGTTTTAATTTGCAAGGAAGTTTCAATGTTGCCGCGCGGGATTAGCCGAGCGGTCTCAGGCGCTGCAGTGATGGACTGTGCGACTGGTCCCGGCGGAGGTTCGAGTCTTCCCTCGGGCATGGGTGTGTGTGTTTCCCTTAGGATAATTTAGGTTAAGTAGTGTGTAAGCTTAGGGACTGATGACCTTAGCAGTTAAGTCCCATAAGATTTCGCACACATTTTTTGAACAAGTTTCAACGTTGCCCTTACTTTGGAGTTCCAACCACCGGCCCAAATCGATTACGCTGTGGACTATCTCACACGCAAAATTAGGAAGGTTCACCAACTATCCTCCTTCACAACAGTGGAGAACCACTGGACGTACGAGACACTGCCACCTTTGCTTGAAGCACTTTGCAGAAGAATCGCTCGGAGACAGTGCCAACGGATGACATACCTGGCTTACCGCCGACAGCTACACAGGTTAGAAAGTCGGCTCCGACGTCGGCTTATAGAATGGCGTATGGAGATGTCAGAGGACAAGATGTCCTCCTACACACCAGGGAAGAACGGAGGTTTCTCAAGAATTTACGCGCTGACTTCACTCCTAAGGGACCCCTCAGGTCCCCCAGGGGCTTACAGATGACCCTCTCATTATGGCGGCTACGTTTGTTACAGCGTTTGAGCAACAGACGACGCTCTTGCGAGAATCGCTTATTGTTGCACAGAGGGAGTATGATCTTACTACGTTCCAGCTCGTCGACAGGATCATCACGGCGGACGACCGTCTGCAACCACGTTTAACGATGCCAAGTGAAGTGAAGGCTATTATCAAAAAACGGAATGGGAATAAGGCACCCGGTGTGGACAAGGTTATCAACCTACCCCTTACGGACTTGCCTCGTAAATCCTTGGTGCTTCTTACCGTGGCTGTATTCTTACAAAGTATTTTCCGTCCTCTTGGTAGATTGCTAAGGTGCTCCCAATCCCCAAGCCGCGGAAGGATTTGACGCTTGCTACCAACTATCGACTTATCAGTCTTCTTATCGGCTTGGGCAAAACATCTGAGAGGGTCATACTCGCCCGCATTTTGGAGCCCCTTGTCGCAGAAGGCACGATTCCAGTGGTGCAGTATGGGTTCCTACACAAACCTCTGCAGAGTTACTTCCGCGCGTGGCGGAAAATCTGACGCAGAGCTTGAATCTGACTGAAGCTACGGCTGCAGACTCCTTAGATATCACTACTACCTACGACAAAGTTTGGAGGGAGCAACGTATCCACAAAGTAAATGAAAACAAGTCAATTCCTGACTGTTACGTAAAGCGTATTGCTAGTTTTCTTATAGACAGGAAGGTGGTTGCCACTATAGACGATCAATAGTCTGACTCCCGGGCAGCGTGTACAGGGCTGTCTCATTGTTCCTGTTGTCCCCGATCCTATTTAACATCTACGTTAACGACATGCTACAGTTGAAGAGGTCCTAAGAGCGCAATTTTCTGATGACACAGCCTTTGCCAATATCAGACGTCACTATTCCCAACTGGACGCCACGACTACTTGCTGCACTAATGATAAGGTGCAACTTAATCCGGCTAAGACGGCGGGTATCTACTTTAGCAAGCAACAGTCATTACTTTCTGCCAGTTTGAGGTTACATGGGCAAAACATTCCTTGCAGTCCGACGGTAAAGGATCTCAAGGTAGCTTTGGGTAAACAGTGTTTTCCCCATAAACACAATGAGTCACTTCCGAGGAAGGTGTACGGAATGACCAAACAGCTCGTCTCATTTTTAGAAGTACTGAACAGAGCACCACAGCAAAACTTCAGCTATGCAAAGCGACGGTAGTCTCCACGATCCTGTACGGCAGCTCGGTCTGGTGGTTAGCCAGCGCAACTCAAATCGATCACCTGCAGGTTCTCCAAAATAAGGTCCTTCGGTGGATACTGGGTGCCAGTCGGTCAGTCGGTACGCTCCCATCGTCGACCTAAATGCGAACATCCGTCTGGACACAATCAAGGAAGCAGTAAGTAAACGGACGACGAAACTGCGCCACAAGAGTGATGTCCTGAAGGACTCTCTACATAACATACAAACTCTATGCCGGACTGTTCCTTTACCATGGCATAGGTATAAGGCACTACTTTCCTCGGTACAATAGCACTATGACGCCATTACACCGGTTGAAAGTACCTTACGGAAAAAGGCTGCTCACACAGTTCCGAGTTAGGAGCCAGCTACACTCGTAACTCGTCAATCGCAACCCGCCGCGATCTGCTCGAACGCTTCGCTCTACACCGTACCGTCTACGCACTGCTTCACTGTGCTCCACACGGCGCGGCCCTCACGAACGCCGCTGCTACAGCCACTCGGGACGAGGCTTTCCTCGGAATTGGTATTACCCCAGTGAACTTTGTTTCTGTTATTCCCTAGTGATAATGAACGATCCTATTGTTAGTAGAACTAAACTTACCTGTAAACTCGTGCTGTGAATAAAGGTTTCGTTACTTCAGCCTGGGACTCATCACTCATTACAACGTGCATCGGCTAACACGGGTCTTAGCAGTGAAGGCGAGGACAACTCTTACTGTAAGGCGATGAAATTATTTACAAAAGAAATAGGTATATCAAATATTATTAAAAACAGATCGTATCATCACAAAACTTATATAATATTATTTAATTAAGAGTAATTGACTTGAAAAATTCAAATTCTAGTATTCCAATGTTTGCTTTGTTCTCTGCATTTGTACTGCACGAGAACCAGTGTATTTCACAGGATGATGTCTGCCGTAACAATTAACAACACGTAAAAATTCGAAGCATCACCAGCAAAGAGCGAGGGCGCATACGTCACAGTGACACTTTAAGTTTGAGTTTCATTAGGAGAAGCAACCCGGTCCACGTTGCTATATACCTTGCGATCAGGCGTTAATTTCGCGGCAAACCAAGCGTATCACAGCAGTTTATCGGAAGGTGGAGCCTGCAATTGTTTAAGTATCCGGCGTGTACTTTATTTTAATTGCATCGCTTCTACTTGTGCTTTCCGCTTGCTGTGTCATGAGAATAGGGCACTTGCGCAAAGCAAGTATTCACTTGTCAATAGACGTTTACGTTGTAGATTTAAAAGAACGCACACATTTTCATGGAATTACTATTAATGAACATGTCGACGTTCCGAGTTCATCGGTAACCAGGCCGTCGTACAAGGAGGGATAATTTTGCCCACTTCACAAGTCAATAATGTACAGAAGTGTTTCCACTTTTACGTAAGGTCGCACAACTGTCCTAAAGCTGATGATAGGTTTCTTTGTTTCAGTAGGCCGACAGCTATATCTGGAACTTTCTCACCTCAAAACGATAACATAATCTTACTATTTATTTATTTATTGTTCCGTGGGACCAAATTAAGGAGAACTCTCCATGGTCATGGAACGAGTCAATACATGAAATTATAACACGATTGTATAAACAGACAAAATGAAATATAAGAAACATATTCAGGCGACAAGTCGTAAGTTTAAATGAAGAAAATCAGCAATGTAACACTGGAATTTAGTTAATTTTTTAGCTCTTCCAGGAGCTCCTCGACAGAATAGAAGGAGTGAGCCATGAGGAAACTCTTCAGTTTAGACTTAAAAGAGTTTGGGCTACTGCTAAGATTTTTGAGTTCTTGTGATAGCTTATTGAAAATGGATGCAGCAGAATACTGCACTCCTTTCTGCACAAGAGCCAAGAAAGTGCATTCCACATGCAGATTTGATTTCTGCCTAGTAGTAACTGAGTGAAAGCTGCTAGCTCTTGGTAATAAGCTAATACTGCTAACAACAAACGACATTAATGAAAATATATACTGTGAGGGCAATGTCAGAATTCCCAGACTATTGAATAGGGGTCGACAAGAGGTCCTCGAACTTACACCACATATAGCTCGAACAGCCCGTTTTTTAGCAAAAAATACCCTTTTTGGATCAGAAGAATTACCCCAAAAGATAATACCATACGACATAAGCGTATGAAAATACGCGAAGTAGACTACTTTTCGTGTTGAACTGTCACTTATTTCAGATACTGTTCTAATGGTAAATAAAGCAGCATTTAGTTTCTGAACAATATCCTGAACATGGGCTTTCCACGACAGCTTACTATCTATCCGAACGTCTAGGAACTTGAACTGTTCCGTCTCGCTTATAATATGCCCATTCTGTCTGATCAAAAGATCGGTTCTTGTTGAATTGTGAGTTAGAAACTGTAAAAACTGAGTCTTACTGTGATTTAGCATCAAATTATTTTCCACAAGACACGAACTTATTTCATGAACTACATTACTTGATACTGTTTCAATGTTACACACAAGATCGTTCACTACCAAGCTGGTGTCATGAGCAAACAGAAATATTTTTGAATTACCTGTAATACTAGGAGGGAAATATCATTTATATAAGCCGGCCGGAGTGGCCGTGCGGTTCTAGGTGCTACAGTTTGGAGCCGAGTGACCGCTACAGTCGCAGGTTCGAATCCTGCCTCGGGCATAGATGTGTGTGATGTCCTTATGTTAGTTAGGTTTAATTAGTTCTAAGTTCTAGGCTACTGTTGACCTCAGAAGTTAATTCGCTTAGTGCTCAGAGCCATTTGAACCATTTGAACCATTTATATAAATAAGAAACAGCAGTGGTCCCAGCACCGACCCTTGGGGAACGCCCCACTTAACAGTGCTCCATGGGGACTGAAAATCACTACCACTCTCAATATTGCGGAGAATTACCTTCTGTTTCCTGTTCTTAAAGTAAGAGGCAAAACAATTCTAACCTACTCCTCTTACTCCATAATGGTCCAACTTCTGCAGTAATATTTTGCGGTCAACACAGTCAAAAGCCTTTGTTAAATCAAAGAAAACACCTAGCGTGAATTTAAATGCTCCAGTAACCTTGTATATACAACCGTCTCGATAACTTTAGCAAACACCGATGGCATAGAAATAGGTCTAAAATTGTCAACATTGTCCCTGTCTCCCTTTTTATAAAGTGGCTTCATTACCGAGTACTTTAATCGGTCAGGAAACTGACCACTCCTAAAGGAAAAGTTACAGATATGGCTAAGTACTGAGCTAACATACATAGAACAATACTTCAGTATTCTGCTAGATACCCCGTCATATCCATGAGAGTTCTTGGTCTTTAGTGATTTAATTATTAACTCAATCTCCCTCTTGTCAGTATCATAGAGGAGCATTTCAGGTAACAGCCTCGGATCACTTTTATCTAAGAGCGCTATATGATTCCCGGTTGGGACTAAGTTTCTATTTAATTCACCTGCTATATTCATAAAGTGGTTATTAAATACTGTACATACATGAGACTTATCAGCAACACGGACATTCCCACTACACACTGATTCTATATCCTCGACCTGTCTCTGCAGACCAGCCACGACTGACCATATGGTTTTAATTTTATCCTGAGACTTAGCTATTCTATCTGCATACCACATACTTTTTGCCTTCCTAATAACATTTTAAGCACCTTACAATACTGTTTGTAATGGGCTGCTGCATTTAGATTTTGACTTTTTCTAACGTTTTGATATAATTTCCACTTTGTTCTATAAGATATTCTTATGCCTCTAGTCAGCCACCCAGGCTGCCTGTTTGTGCTAGTACCCTGTCTTGAACGTTCTAACGGAAAGCAACTTTCAAAGAGCACGAGAAAATTCTTGAGAAAAGCATTACATTTATCGTCTACTGTATCAGCACTATAAATATCTTGCCACTCTTGTTCCTTGATAAGGTTTACAAAGATCTCTACAGCAACTGGATCAGCTTTCCTGAACAGTTGATAACTATATTTAACATGTGTCGCAGCACAAAAATCTTTTAGAGTTAAAATTTGTGCATCATGATCTGCAAGGCCATTCACCTTTTTGCTAACAGAATGCCGTTCTAGTAATGAGGAATGAACAAAAATGTTGTCTATGGTTGTTCTACTGTTCCCTTGCACTCTCGTTGGAAAGAATACGGTTTACATAAGATTATATGAATTAAGGAGGTCTACCAGCATCCCTTTCCTTGCACAATCACTTATACAATTAATATTGAAGTCACCACATATAACTAACTTTTTGTATTTCCTATAAAGTGAACCAAGAACCTCCTCTAGCTTTAGCAAAAATGTTGTGTAATCGGAGTCTGGGGATCTATAAATAACAACAGATACAAGTTTAGCTCCTCTAAATTTAACCACACCTGCACAACATTCAAACACCTTTTCAGTGCAGTACTTTGAAACATCATTTGACTCAAATGGGATGCCGTTTTTCACATACATGGCTACTCCTCCACACCGCAAAGAGCTCTTAGAAAAGCTGCCAGCCAACCTGTATCCTGGTAAAGGAAGCCTCTGAATTATCTCCTTATTTAAGAAGTGTTCAGATATACCAATAATTTCAGAGTCAACATCTATAAGATGTGAGACATTTTGTTTGATCCGTACTTATAACTACAGTAAATCAGGTTCGAATTTAGGAATTATAGTGGAGGTCTGAAATTGAAAGAATGTTGCTTTTTCCAATAATTTGTTAAATGTTCTGCTAATGTAATTGGCGACAGGACGCTGCCGAATTCTGTGTTCCCCTTGACAGAATTGCACCAGACGTTTGAGACTTTGATTTCGAAACTGTCGAACAGCAATGAGGCTGTTGCAGCCACTGCCGCAATGCTCGTGTAGTAACCATATGTCCCTTGTTTCTAGCCACTGTAAAACGATTGAACACCAGCGAATCGATCATTTTATATATATCTCGAGTCGACCCTCCTTTCGTCACCTCGGTCTCCCAACGTTATAGCTGTTATGTAATTGGCAGCTTGCCTATTCGTAGACTGCCCAGTACCGATTAACACTTTCTGGGAAAAGGTTACCTACAGTTTTCGTTTGTCTGCAAGAAGTCAGTTGCAGATTTGGTTCTCGATTCCAACTAGTCATAAAGCAATTGTTGGAACGGCAAGAGCTGTCATCAATTTTTGGACAAAGCGCATGTAAAAATGAAGTAGCTTCTGTACATTACTGACTCGTGGTATCCGTAAAGCTATCTCTCCTTGTACGATGGCCTGGTTGACGATGAAAGCGTAGTATCAACGTGTTCATTAAAAGTACTTTTCCCAAAGCGTACGCCGTTACGTCGAACCCACGAAGAATAATTTTACTGATAGGTGAAGAATTACATTCGCCCATTGCAGAAGTGCCTATTTTCACCTCACGGGAAACTGAAATCACAGGTAGAAGAATACAATTAATAAAATACACGCCCAAATCGGTAATCAATTGTAGGCTCCAGCTTTCGAGATAATACTATGATATGTTTGGCACTGATATGCTTCGTTTGCCGCGAAATTATCGCCAGATCGCTTGTTATTCAGCAATGTTATCGAGGTTCATTTTCTTAACGACATTCAAGCTAAAAATATATGACTGTGTCGTATGCGCCTTCGTACGTTGCTGGTGGTGCTTCGAATTTTTATGCTGTGAGCATTTTATGGTAGCTATCACTCTGGGAAATACACTGGTTCTCTGGAAGTATAAAAGTAAAAATCGAAGCAAAGGCTGACATACTAGAATATATGTTCTTCATATTCAATTACTGCTAATTGAACAAGATTATGATTTGTGATAGTAAAATCAATTTTAATAAGATTTCAAATGCTTATTTCTTTTGCAAATAATTCCGTTGTACTCAATGCCACAAAAAATGTTGATGTCATTGATGTCACGTACTTCCTCGACAACAAACGAGAACAACAACAATGTAAGATTAAATTTAACCATGGAGACCGAAAATTCGAAACCTCTGCTCTTACCTATTACGCTACAGTTTCAGTTAGGTATCTGAACATATGTAGGCAACGGCCTTGCCGCAGTGGATACACCTGTTCCCGTGAGATCACCGAAGTTAAGCGCTGTCGGGCGTGATGCGCACTTGGATGGGTGACCATCCGGGCCGCCGTGCGCTGTTGCCATTTTCCGGGGTGCACTCAGCCTCGTGATGCTAACTGAGGAGCTACTCGACCGAAGAGTAGCGGCTTCGGTCAAGATTACCATCACAACGACAGGGAGAGCGGTGTGCTGACCCCACGCCCCTCCTATCCACATCCTCCACTGAGGACGACACTGCGGTCGGATGGTCCCGATAGGCCACTCTTGGCCTGAAGACGGAGTGCTAATCTGAACATATGTGGAGGAATGGGAGCTTGTTCTTCCTCAAGAGCCGAAACCAGTGAAGGTGGTGACGTTGGATGTTCTAAATCATCACAAAGGTCTTCCACGCATTGCAGGTCGGGACTCTGTGCAGGCAAGTCCACTTTCGGAATGTTACTGTACACATACAATTGCCTCACAGATGATGCTTAATGACTGGCTGCATTGTCATACTGATACATTGTCTCCGAACTGTCACTCTACTGTACTCAGTACACGATGCTGTAAAGCCGGCCGCTGTGGGCGCGGTTCTAGGCGCTTCAGTCCGGAACCGCGCTGCTGCTACGGTCACAGGTTCGAATCCAGCCTTGGACATGGCTGTGTGTGATGTCCTTAGGTTAGTTAGGTTTAAGTAGTTCTAAATCTAGAGAACTGATGACCTCAGATGTTTAAGTCCCATAGAGCTTAGAGTCATTTGAATCATTTTTGAACGATGCTGTAAAATGTGTTGATTTCCTTCAGCACTTGTCACTTTCTTAAGCGAAATAGGTAACCACACCCTAATGATCCGAATTTAGCTACTGACTTAACCACTAATGTCTCCAGACATTCGCCAATCCCCCAAGCTTTTGCAAAACCCAAACCCTTCCACCGGATTGCCACCGGGCATAGCGTGCTGTATCACTCCAACTAATTTGTTTCGAACCATCCATTGTCTAGTGGCGCCGCTCCTTACACCGCTTAGCACTGACTACAGAAATGTGTGGAGTATGAGGAGCAGTTCTTCCACTGTACCCCACTGTTTTTAGCTTCTTAGGCACAGTCATGGTGCTAGGTGGACTGCTGCTATCACTTTAGATCTCACGAGTGATTCCTTTCGTTGATTTCGTGTGATTTTATACAACCATCCTGCGCACTGCACTTCGGCTCCTGTCCGTCTGTAGTACGTAAGGTGTGCATGACCTTGGTTTAGCTATAGTTGTACCTTCGCGCTTCCACTTCAGAATCACATTACCAACAGTCGACTTCTAGAAGGGAAGAATGGTCCATAATGGATTTGTTACTCATGATGGATTTATCACATCCATTGACTAGTCCACGTTCGAAGTCTTCGATCTCACGTGATAGACCCATTCTGATGCTACTGATTCTCTGCTGACTATACAATACTTCTTGCTCGCTTCCGTTCTGGCGGGTTCGCCTCCCATAATATCTACTGGTGAATTCCTCATTGCATGGGGGTTCCCCAAAACTTTTGACCAGATACTGCATAAGCTGCCCAGCCACGCTACAAGAGCAGAAAACGACACTGACGGTCGAGCAAATGACGTCCCACGCTCTGCCGCTGACGACCCTCACGTCCATCATGAGATAGAGCCACAGTGGAACGCAGTCGCTGACTTCACAACTAACAGGAGAGAAACTGCCACTTCGCTCATGTTTCTCACCGATGTTGCTTTCCATATATGCTTGATGCTCAAGTGGCTAGGACGAACGACGCTAAATTGCTTATGTCAGTAAGTGCATCTTGGCCGAAGCAAGTATTTCTTACGTTTTTCTTCCAGGAACGTTCGTACAAATCAGCGTGGCAGTAATTCGATGAGAGAGTGCACAAACGAAGGCGGAAGATTTCTCCTTCATAGAACGGCGTTGGTGTGAAACGCTTTTCAGTAAACTATGTACCGATATTTGACAGTTTACATTCCACTGTGATGGTACGATACTCAACGAGGCATTTCTAGACTCTTGTAAAAACTTTACTTTTAGGGAAGATAATTCATATCCGATAAATGATTATTTACGTAATATATCAACATTTTACAGTCTTTGGCTAGTTTTATGTACTAGCAGATACAATTACCGTAACGATTTTCTACTAACGCTTGGCAAGTTAAATAGTCTCCGAGACACGTCAACTCGCAGTGCTCAGGCGTGGATCCAAATGGGAGGTAGGGGAATCATTCGAGTCATGAAGCCCCCCCCCCCACCCTCAAACACATTTTAGTAGGAGCATTTATATTTTCGCATATAGGGTGATATAGCTGCCCTACCGATGTCATTTTATGCAACCCACAGTATTAAACCTAGCCTTCAAAAACCACTCGCGAGATTCTCAAATCCTCTCGGTCACTACAAACAAAATAATAATCCTACAGAAAAAAAACTGATCAAGATCTTTTCGTAGGAAATTCAATGTAGTTAAATTTTGTACTGGTATACGTTGTCGTTAGAGGCGGTAACTTTTAAGTTATTCAAGAAAACCGTATAAAAGTGACTCAGCCACCACCAGTTCGGATTTCTAGTATGTTCTTCATGGCAACCCCACCTACCACTGCACAAAAATTTGCGATTGGACGAATTATTTCCCACATTCGACATTTTTTGGTCTTCATCGATTGGCCCTATTACGTCACCGGCTCAGTCGAAATCTTACAAATGGTGAAAGTGGCGTCTGTGTAAATTTTATCTAACGGTTTTGTGAATTTCAACAGCATAAAATAAACAATCACATCGCTGTATTCATCAGGTCTTCTGATTACGAAAATGCTGTGCTTATAAGGGTTCAGTTTGAGTCGAATTGTCAACGTAATTAGTTATAGCGTAACATTTACAGAAGTCGTTTTTCTGTCATTATCCTCACTAGCACGCTTAAATTAATATTGTTGACGAGGTAGCCAACTATGATCTTGGCGTAATAGCCCAATCAGTAGAGACCAAACAGGTCAAATATCGGAAATAGTTCGTGCAGTCGGAAATTTTTGTACAGTGGTAGGAAGGAGTGCCACGAACAACATACTAGAAATCCTGACGGGTGAGGGATGAGTTGGGGGGTGGGGAGGGGTGAAAGTGCGTTTCAGGGTCACTTTTGTATGTTTTCCTTCAATAACTCGAAAACCGTGGCCTCCTGCAGAAACGTAGCCCAGTACAAAATAGAGCCACACAAAATTTCCTACAAGAACGCCCTGTTCATTATTTCTGTAGGACTAGTGGTTTGCGAGTAGGGAGCGAGAGAATATGAAAATCTCGCGTTTGTTTTTTGAAGGTCACATACAACATTGCGGTCTGCATAAAACGACATCGGTGGCATCAGCTGAATCACACTGTATATCAATTTCCAAATTTCTCATCTAACTGAACTAACCAGAAAACTGAGAGTCTCGAAAATGGCAAGCAGTTCTAGAACTTAAAAGTTTCGACTAACACAGCATGTTTTTGAGTTGCTTGTGTGAGAGCCTGCTTACGTGGAAAGGCTTGCATTACGATCCGCTGCAGAAAATATTCCAAGTATTCGAACCAGAAAAAAGGTGCATTTGCACAGGCTGACCTACCTCCCGGCTGCCTACAACAAATCCAAGACGGTTCGTGAACCTACAGGTAGAAACTGCAAACCCACGGAAGTTAAACAAGGAAAGACTGGAAACGGAAGGACATACACTAAATAGAAAAATAAGAGGAAAATTAACTTTCTCAACATAGACGGAACTAGTATTTCCCTCATTTACGCGCTCATATAATCATAGTTTGCAGAGTAGTGTTCAAAAACTTAGTGATTAGTGAAACAGTGGTAATTGTGATTTTATATCATGAGGTGGACAAAAATACGGAAATACCAAGAAAGGAACACATTACCATGCCTAATACGGTGTATGGAAACATCTGGCAATAGAAACATATTCCAATTGTATCGAAATGGATAAACATAGGTCCTGTACGGTTTCCAAAGGAATCTGATAGCATTCTTCCCGAAAATAGTGAAATGCTAAGATAACGATGATGAAGGTGGATAGCGATCACACGCCCTTCTATCCAAATTAGACCACAAAGGCTCAATAACAACATCATCAGGTGACTGCAGTAGCTAGTGGAGATGAGAAAATTCATCCTTGTGCTCGCAAAACCAGTCTTAGACAATGTGAACTGTGTGTGTCGTCTTGCAACAGGGCATTCGTACTGGAGAACAAACATTGTACCGTGGAATGGACCTGATCAGCCAAAATGGCCACATAATTGTCGGGAGTAATGTGATCTTGCAGAGTAACCATGGGGCCCATGGAATAGCACGACATGGCTGTCAAAATCATCACCGAACTCCCGCCATGTTTCATTCTTGACAGCAGTCTGCATCATCGGCTTGGACGACGTACGGCAGGCGTAAACTTGGCCTGAAGTTGGAAAGAGTGTGAAACAGGGCTCATCCGACAAAATGTCGTTCTACCGTTGCTCCGTAGTCCAGGTTTTATGGCTTCGGCACCACATTTTACTATTACTGGTAACTGCACAGCCGACGTGTGGTTTTGAAATTCCAGCTCGCCCAGCAATTCCCTGCTTATGGAGCTCCCTTCGCGTAGGTGCTGACAGTGTACGCGAGCGCAGTCACTTAGTTCTGCACTGACTTTTGCAGCTGTCGTCCTCATCTTTTTCGTCACAATCGTCTTCGACGATCGTCTCTCACGATTACTCAACATGATATTTTTTCCCGTTTTCCCAATGTTCTGTATAAATTTTCGACATGCTGCCTCTTGAAACACCAAATACTTTGGCTAGCTTCGTTAAGGATGCACTCACCATACGCGCACCAACAATTTGCTCCCATACAATGCACTCAGAGCTACACAGCTGCTTGCAACGGACATTTTTGGACTCGGGTACGTCGCAAAAGGCCATTGCTCACAACGGGATGGAAATTTGCACGTCTTCAGTGAGTTAAACAACGCGGATACTGGACGGCAGGTGATGGAAGCTTTTAATGTGATCTGAGAAGTCATAATTTTACCTGTTTTCAAGTAATGCAAGGAGTCGAGTGCGCCGATGTGCAATAAAGCGGTTGACCCGCAGTGTGCAGTTGGTGTAGTTCACGACTGAGTTGGTTCTATGATGTTTTGGGAGTGATTTTCGTACATGTATCAGGAAGTATACAGAGAAGTTGCAGCATTAGAAAATTGCAGCGAATTGCAGGAAGATCTGCAGAGGATAGGCGCTTGGTGCAGGGAGTTACAACTGACCCTTAACATAGACAAATGTAATGTATTGCGAATACACAGAAGGATCCTTTACTGTATGATTATATGATAGCGGAACAAACGCTGGTTGCAGTTACTTCTATAAAATATCTGGAAGTATGCGTACGGAACGATTTGAAGTGGAATGATCATATAAAATTAACTGTTGGTAAGGCGGGTGCCAGGTTAAGATTCATTGGGAGAGTCCTTACAAGGGAACCTCCCCATCGCACCCCCTCAGATTCAGTTATAATTTTGCACAGTGGATAGGCCTTGAAAAACTGAACACAAATCAATCGAGAAAACAGGAAGAAGTTGTGTGGAATTATGAAAAAATAAGCAAAATATACAAACTGAGTAGTCCATGGGCAACATAGGCAACATCAAGGAGGAGGCGAGCACAGGCGAGCCGTGGTCCCGTGGTTAGCGTGAGCAGCTGCGGAGCAAGAGGTCATTGGTTCAAGTCTTCCCTCGAGCGAAAAGTTTAGTTACTTTATTTTTGCAAAGTTATGATCTGTCCGTTCGTTCAGTGACGTCTCTGTTCACTGTAATAAGTTTAGTGTCTGTGTGTTGCGACCGCACCGCAAAACCGTGTGATTAGTAGACGAAAGGACGTGCGTCTCCAATGGGAACCGAAAACATTTGATCGCAAGGTCATAGGTCAACCGATTCCTCCACAGGAAAACACGTCTGATATATTCTGTACGATACTGGTGACGGCATGTGCGTCACATGACAGGAATATGTTGTCGACCCACCTAACTTGCACACTTGGCGAATGGGTAAAAAGATTTTTCTACCTTGCCCGATTTAGGTTTTCTTGTGGATGTGATAATCACTTCCAAAAAAGTGATGAAAACATAAGAGTGTGTCACATAAACTGCAACAAATGAATGCAACAGTTTCACAGTCGCACAGTTTTCTCTGTGCTCCGTCAAAACATATGTTTTTAACGTTTTCAAATTTTTCCGTGTGTAGACCGTCAAATCCTGCATATATCCAAGCAAATCTGAACATGTCCTGGAATTTTGGAGAGCGAAGTTGATTATGTGTGAGTGCCTGAACTCTGATAATTGTCTGAAAATAAATAATTGAACTTTTCACTCGAGGGAAGACTTGAACCAAGGACCTCTCGCTCTGCAGCTGCCCACGCTAGCCACGGGACCACGGCTCGCCTGTGCCCACGTCCTCCTTGATGTTGCCTATGTTGCCCATGGACTACTCAGTTTGTATATTTTGCTTATTTTTTCATAGTTCCACACAACTTCTTCCTGTTTTCTCGATTGATCTGTGTTCAGTTTTTCAAGGCCTATCCACTGTGCCAACTTATAACTAAATCTGAGTGGGGTGCGATGGGGAGGTTCCCTTGTTAGAAAATGTAGTCCATCAACAAAGGAGGTGGCTTACAAAACACTCGTTCGACCTATACTTGAGTATTGCTCATCAGTGTGGGATCCGTACCAAGTCGAGTTGACAGAGGAGATAGAGAAGATCCATAGAAGAGCGGCGCGTTTCGTCACAGGGTTATTTGGCAAGCGTGATAGCGTTACGGAGATGTTTAGCAAACTCAAGTGGCAGACTCTGCAAGAGAGACGCTCTGCATCGCGGTGTAGCTTGCTGTCCAGGTTTCGAGAGGGTGCGTTTCTGGATGAGGTATCGAATATATTGCTTCCTCCTACTTATACCTCCCGAGGAGATCACGAATGTAAAGTTAGAGAGATTCGAGCGCGCACGGAGGCTTTCCGGCAGTCGTTCTTCCCGCGAACCAACCGCGACTGGAACAGGAAAGGGAGGTAATGACAGTGGCACATAAAGTGCCCTCTGCAACATACCGTTGGGTGGCTTGCGGAGTATAAATGTAGATGTAGATGTAAAAGTTTATTTGTTCTATGTCTTCATGATTAGTATGCTGTGGACACTGCTGTCTTCCAAGAAGGCTATAGCCGTGCTTGCAGGGCTGCACGCATACGTTCCCGGTTTGAAAAACACTCACGCACGTTATCGCATTTCGAGTGGTCTGCTAAATCTCCCCACCTGTTCCCCTAGTAATTGCCTGGTGCTATTTGGGAGAGCGGGTGGAATCGTGTGCTTACGCAGGGATGGTGGCCGGAGGACGGGGGTGGAGGCTCTGCCAGCGGCCGCAGCCGCGTAACGGTCTCCCGTGGGCCCTTTAGACGTCGACTGCTCGCTGTTATATTGATCACACCGCCGCCTCCTTCCCCCGCTGTCGCGGCTTAAAGAAAACCTAGCCGGCCGAGCGCCGCCAGATCACACGCTAAACCTCCACAGTGCTCGGTCCTCTTGTACTCGTACAAGTCGTAAATGTGCATCGTCGGTTATCGAACCCCGCTCGCTTCTGCAGACGTAGGTGGGTTTGTCATAAGGTTTTAGTTATCATCTCGAAAACGTCAACTTGTGCACGTGAAACATGTTGATGTTGTTAACCGTTCACATGGCTGCATGTTGGCTGTCCAAGGAAAAGTTTCACCTCGAAAATCATCTTTTCGTCATTTTAAAAATTCCTGCCACGCAGTGTGTGGACAAAGAGTCGAAGATCGGGAGAATACGGGGAGCAGGGGACAAAATTTGATAATGCAAAGAAGCAGCAACATTCAGCTTAAACTTTGGACTGAATATAGTGTTGAATTAGCCCATTTTTTACTCCGTACGACAGCCCTCAGAAGACCCAACGGTAGTGACCGACCACCGTGTCATCTTTAGACTAATGGCGTCATCGGATGCGGATATGGAGGAGCGTGGGGTCAGTACCTTGTTCTCCCGGCTCTTGTCAGTTTTGTTGACATGGAGCCGCTACTACTCCGTCAAGTAGTTCCTCATCTGACATCACGAGGCTGAGTCCACCCAAGTGGGTCAATAGCGCTAGGCGACCTGGATGGTCTCCATCCATGTGACAACCAAGCCCGACGGTGCTTAACTCAGGTGATCTGACAGGAAGCAGTGTATCCACCGCGGCACGGCCGTTGAGCCGAGCCCGTTTCTTTGCACATATTTATGAAGAATCACTTGCACAATAATAGCCCTACATAACTAGAAATCAGCACAAGTAAATCCTTATTGCAAAAAAAAAAAAAAAGAAATGGATGCACAGTATTACTGACTAATGTCTTTGACATTCCTCTGCTGCAGGGTCTTAGAGGCTATTCTAAGATTAAATTTCTTGGTATTCTTGGAGTGAATTAAGCTTTTTTCAAAGAATCAGCATAAATTTAGGAAAACTGACTCATGTGAGACATGCCTTGTTTTGAATCTTCCTGGGAGATTGAAACTGTGTGCCGGACCGAGACTCGCACGCGGGATCTTTGCCTTCTCGGGGAAGTGCTCTACCAACTGAGCAAACCAAGCACTACTCACGACTCCTCATCACAGATTTATTTCTGCCAGTACCTTTTCTGCTACCTTCCATACTTCACAGAAGTTCTCCTGTGAAAGCATACTGCGCAGGCATGGCTTAGCCACATCCAATGCGATGTTCCCAGAATGAATTTTTCGCCATGCAGCGGAGTGTGTGCTGATATGAAACATCCTGGCGGTTGGAAACCGTGTGCCGGACCGTGAGTCGAACTCGGGATCTTTCCCTTCGCCGAGTTCGAGTCTTTGCCCGGCACACAGTTTTAATCTGTCAGAAAGTTTCTTATCAGTGCACACTTCGCTGTAGAGTGAGAACTTCATAGTTTGTTTCATTTATACCGATATCCTGCAAACAGTAGAAGTATGTGAACGGATGGATACCACTTAACCAAAATTCTGAAATGTGCTCGACACCGTACTACGTCATTGACAAATAATACGGTCGTGTGGAGTACGTCCACAGATATTAGATTGGCTCAATAAATTTTTAACTAATAATGCCCAATATATTGTACCGGACTGAAAAATGGAAGTACCTTGGGCATGTTCCAAGGAAGAGTAATAGGACATCTAATATTCTCATTATGCATAAATGATTTCTCAGGTAGGGATCAACAGGTTGTTTGCTGACAATGTTATTTTCCACGGGACCTTGTAATTGTTGGACAATTATTAGAAAATGCAGAAAGACTTCAACAAAATTTTCACTTAGTGTAATGAATGACAGCTCTCTTCAGATCTGGATAACTGCAGATAATGCCTATAACAAAGAAAGAGAACCCTATAATACCGATCTACACGATTAGTGGTAAATATTTGGAACATATCGCTTCACGTAAGTACTTAGGGGTACTAGTAACACGGGATATGAGAGGGAACAAACACATTAAATCGGTATTAGAGAAAGCAAATAGAAGTCTTAGATTTGCTGGAAGGTTTCTGGAAAAGTACTGTGTAAGAGTAAAGAAAACTGCACAGAAGTTGCACAGAAGCCTAGATTATTGCTCCAGGGTTGCGAGTCCTGTAAAGTAGCCTTGGACGGATTCCCGCGAAACTTCATCTTGACAGCCTTGTCAGGAAATTTGTGTAGTGAGCTGCTATGATGGTTTACCTCTGTTAGCTCGTACCATGGCAATCCCCTCAAACGCTCTGTATCACCTTGTCTACGATGGTTGTGTCTTCAGTTTTCTCTATGATGATGATTCCACACTTCTGTACTGCTTGGTTGCTCCTCTGTTTTGGGATTTTGGTAATACTCCTGCAGTGCTCGTCCATGATTACTGGCGGCTAAATAAGTCATCTTGACTGGCCTGACAGATGCAACAGTTCCGCTGCCGTATCGGTGCGGTGGGCTTTTTAATGGATGTGATCAGTCTTGGAACCCAGCGGACAGTGACTTTTGTCATGATCTGATTATTGGGCAAGATGTTGAAAACTGACAGTGACTACTTTTCAGTCTTTGCACAACTGCATCGATTACGATACACCAGGGCCTACACTGCTACGGGTATATTACAATACTTTTGCGATTCTCAGTTCATCACAGAGTGATGGTCTGACACTTCATCGTTTGGACTTGTTTGACCACAAAGGAACCGTCTACGCCGCCTTACCTTCAGACAACGAAAATTATTTTTTCCGAGGTGGTAATTAAAATTTTATGACCACCCCTGGTACCAGATTTCGACGTCGCTCTCTCATGATGACTTCCACGAACAGCCACTCAGTTAAATGGTTGATGTTTCATAGCCACACACAACTCATGCTCAGTCTTGCATCTTACTGGAGTTACTAATACCTGTATGCAGACAGAAATTCGGCCCTAGGATGAGAATACTGAACTCTGTTGCGCTATTCTCGGTGTAGATTATGGACAGCGCGACTGGAAATGAGTCAAATGACTGCTTCATAAATAGCGCGAAATATAATGCTTTTCTTTCTTCTCTTTTCTACTCTTCGTTATTGTTCTTTAGTTGCAAGAAGCCTTTCATTTTGTAAACTGTCTCTTTACTGAAGACAGAGAGAGCAAAATTAAGAAGTGTGAATTACTACCTCATAATTAATTGTCAGCGAAGAATACGATAGCGCTGCTGACACTGTATGATAGACCGTAATACACAGGTATGGCACCTAAATTTATAAAACAGAAACAAAAACTGAAAAATAACCGTCAACTGTTTTGTCTAGAAGTAAGAAATAAAACACGACAGAAAAAAATTTGAATAATTTTTGAATGATGATCGAAATCATGTACAGCAAATAATGCGGATCAAACGTTTCTCTAAGTTATTTTATTTCTTTCTATTCCACAAATCACGTCAAACAACATTTTATCTTTTTTTTCAGTTTTTGTTCAGCGAACATGAAATATAATGAATTTAAATGTTGGAAGGTGTTCTGTTACTATTAGGAGTACATAGATCAATCTGAAACCCATTTAGCCTATTTCCCACTCTTCACTTAGCTATGGAAATTCGGAAAAAAATCCATTGTATATTTTCTAGGGAGACTTGCTTCAGCTGCGCTGAAACATTTGACCAAAACTAGGTGGATAAACGTAAATGTAAGGTTAATTAGTATATGGTGGGAAAGGATGAAAACTTCTGATACTACGATACTAACATACTCCAGAGCTGGAACTCCCCATTACTAGCGAACTCAACCTCTGAAATTGTCCAGTGCTTTCAGACCCAACAGACCAGACGTCCCTTGTTGGTTCACACACTTTCAGCGATGGAGGTGATCTCAGATCCGGTTTTAAGGTATAAGGTGATAGTCATGCAGCCAATACCCTGTTTTCCTTCCACCCAGATATTTGTGACCCGGCCATTTATTTGCTGTTCATAAGCAAATAAACATCGATCGATCACGTCGAGCATATCGGAAGGCGCTATGTCATCAGGGATTCCAGTGGAAGCCATAGGCACCAGAAGTGCCACAATTTCACTCCAGGTGCCTGAACGCCACCTCAGCCCAAGGTAGCAGCCTGAAGACTGCTGACCGAGGCAACACAGCATCCAACAGTTTCCACATAACGGTCAATTCTCCCTACACCTACACACGACAGGAACAATCCCCATCCATATTTAATACATATTACTCACTTGTTTACAAAAGGAAGTGAGGAAAAACTGAACTAAACACTCCATAAAACAGGCATGCTGTTACCATGTACGCTCGACTCGGCGACTGGAGCCGTTCTCACTATTCAAGCCCTATTTGTAACGTGTCGAAATCCTAATGGTACAAGTATGTGTGGAGGGTCAATTGACAGTATGCTATTCAGAATCATACTTTCTGCCAGTCTGCAGAGATTTCTTAAAATATTAAGTGGCTTAATATTCTTATGTTGGTTCGCTTCCTCGCCTGGTTTGAGAATAGCTATCACTCCGTTCTTTCGCCATGTATATAGTATTTGGCCGCTATTCATACAATTTTTGAAGAACTGCAAGATCTATTTTCTTGTTGATAAACTGAAGTTATTTATCTGTTCGATTCGTAAGCCATAGCAAGTCGTTTTACTGGTCCTGCTCTCCTTATTTGCTTTGTTGAGTTCTGAAATTTGAAACAGGCTCCTGACCATCACAGTGTGTTTTAGGTACTTTCATTTTGCGTATTTTTTTCCATCCGTGAATAATTAGTGAGCTGTTTGCTTCACACTGGTGTCGTAACGTATGGTAGTCCTGGTGGTATCGTTGGTGAATTCTCTCAGCAGTTGCAATGTTATGCGTGCTCCTGATTCTCTCGAATTCTTCTACGTAGTTTATCCACGTTGGCCTTTTCGAGGCTGTCAGCGATATTACGAGTTTATTCCCAGATTTTACTTGTGCCAACGCCAATTGAGTCTTTCTGTAGTAGAATTCTGCAATCTGTAAACTGAACAAAAACATCAAGCGATGTGTAAAGTCCGACAACCACGAGGCATCGATATTCTCGACCATTTTTAACAGTTTCAATGCCCTGACTGTGGGACGAGAAAGGCGTTTCGATGATTGCAATCCGCTTGAGAATCTGAGCAGATGAATCAACTGGATGTTCCAAGAGCAACTGCAGGAATGCCGGATAGCCCTTTACCACCAGAAACATCATGTGAATCCTTTTCACGAAAACAACTGATCTCCATTTCAGTGAACATCAGAGGTGTGGTGGTGTAACGCCTGCAGGAGGGGAAACACCTGCCAGTACCTCTCCCCTGCAGCATTACTCGCAAAGCTAATATATCTGCGTAATACACGCCACTGGATGTCAACATGATTCATGACTAGAAATTCTGTTCCTGTCGAGTGTTACAGTCGGTCACAAGTGTTTCCAAAATGGTATGGCTCATTCAACCTGTTAGGTTTTGTGTAATTCTGGTCGTTAAAAGTGCAACACTAGGATAGATAATAAATAACGAAATTTTACATTTTTGATTATACAGTACAGTAAGAATAATATGTGATTAAGTTTGTGGGTAATCTGAGGTATATTGGATGCGAAATTTAGTACACACAACTGCCAACTCTGGCTGCAAATATAGCTCTAGCCCAGCAGGGCATTCAGTTGCCCTGAGCTTGGATGACCAATACGGGTTCATCACTCTATGTTGTTTCTACTCTGTGTAACAGTTCATCATTCGTGACGGCTGGAGAAATATGGCGTGCCAGTCAGTCAGCAAACCATGACTAGAAGTTTTCAGTTGGTGAGAGATCTGAACAAAGTGTTGGTCAGAGCAACAGTCGAACGCCCTCTGTGTCAAGGGAGGTCTGGATTGCACAAGTAACATACAGTCTCGCGATATCGTGTTGAAAGGTAATGGAACGATGACCACGACGATGCTGTTGCACGATAGAAGAGTAAGTATGTGCAAAAACAAAATTTTGGTTACAGACCGACGGAGAAGTTGCTAAGTGTGGCGCGTCTGCCAGCTACGTAATCAGTGTTGTAACGGAACGTCAACACAGAAAGCCCAGAGTGTAAACAAGTTGAGAGCTCGTTTTATTATACTTTGTGCGAGGTAAGCCAAGAACAACTCCTTCAGCACTTCTCCAACAGTGCGGAATAAACAGAACGTTCTACTGTAATGAGGCTAAATCTACTAACTTCACCTAGAGATGTCATAAAAAAACCTTTCAGGAGGCAAACTGAAACCCTGAAATTAAACACTAGAGCAGCCGAGAGTGCTGATGGGCTCAGAAACTGAGAGCACATTCGGCCACCATTGTGGCGGTGACGTGTCGCAAAAGCCGTCAGGAGCCGACGCCACACTGCAACACACCGCCATCGGGTTGATGGCCAGCTCAGTCCCTCTGCAGGCCCTCCGCCACAGGGCCTGCAGAGGGCCTTGGCGTACACCGGAACAAAGCACAGAGGGCGTGTAAATCAGATAGAGAGGTCGCTCCAGCCACAAACGTTTGCTGCATCCGCTAATGTCACATACAGCTTATCAGGAGGATGTGTACCTTTGCCGTCCGACGATTTCTGACCGCGCCCGCTATGATCACTACACCCCTCCTACCAACCTTAGCCCGACGTTCCCCATCCTCCTCCTCAAGGTTCCCTCTCCCCTCCTCTTCCCTCTCCATGAGAAGTTTTCCTCCCTCCTACGCCCTCCTCCCTTTCCCGTGCCCCCTTCTGTGTCTCTGCACGCCCTCCTGCCTTGACTTACCTCTTCATATCCCACCTCGCCCGTCTCTTGCCTGTTGATGCGCCCCTCCCCCCACCCTTTATTTCTTTTTCTCACAACCCCTCCAGCCCAACCCCCCTTGCACCTTTCTCTCCCCTCATTTTCCCTCTTCTCAGGCCCCCCGTCCCTCAGCAGGTACCTACCATTGGTTTTTATTTGTGTGTGCTCCGTCACTTGCAGTGTGTTTTTATACTGTGGTCGACTTTTAACTAGTGTGTGTGACTTCAGTGTCTTTTAAGTGCCCACACACATCGCCGACTGTGTTATTTTCACTGTATGTTGATTTTTTTAACTGTCTCCCAATGAACGCCCCCGTGTTAGTGTATATTTTACCTTCCATTATCTCTATTTACCGTATTTTTGTATCCCCCTATTTTTCTCCGTTATGTTGTTTTAAATGTCTTCTTTTGCATACTTCATGTCTTTCGGCTGAAGAACAGCGCCTATGCTGCTGCCAGCCCGCCCCAAATGGGGAACTGAAATACAATAAAGAAAGAAAAGAAACCGATTACGGCAATCACAACGCAGACACCCAAGAGAAGAAGTCTGTCCTCGCTGCTCGACAGCAAGCTGGCTTCGCCGCCAAGCGACCTCGGCAACGTGCTCGCGGGTCTGTTGGCACGTCTGTAAACTCGTACAGACCGTAACTGACGTGTTAGTCTGCTCCAACGTGCTCCGCTCAAGGAGGGCGAGGACTTGAACATTTAGTAGCCAAACTAGTAGAGCACGAACTCTGACGGTAGAAGCTTCCATTGTGTAGTTTTGTCAACGAAGACGTGTATTCCAAGTACCTGCATTTAGTCGTGAACTTTTTTTACTGTTAGGAACTAATTACAAAATTTTTGACTTGTTTGTGGCGGTCAGCGAAGACCATTTGCGTTGAATTCGTTGCGTTCTTAAGTATAGGTGATTAAATACGTGCTCGTGTATTTATTGCGGAAGTGTTCCAAGTCCTGAATACTTTAGGGGGACTACATCATCGCCTGCTATAAAACCTCCGCCCTCCTCAAGCCCATTCTCAGAATGAGGCAATTCCATTTGCATCACGGTTGCCGATGAAAGACCAGCCCTGTTAGGTTGCAGGATGCTCTGATGAATTCAACAAGTGTCTACAAGTTACCACTAACTTGGAGTCTACTAATGGAAACCCATAGCTGGCCGGCCATGGAATTCTGATCTGCAAGCTGCAGTCCTGTTGATCACAATGGTGACTGACTGAGGATAGGGGCCAGGCAGATCTTCTGTGGATGAAGAACCGATCTGCTCGTCTGTCAGTTGTTCATCTTAGGCACTGGTCGACCGTGTCGGCCCTACCAGGGCAATACAAATATCGCATTACCAGCTGTATGCTGGGACCACCACTCGGGCTGTCTTCTGTGTTGCTGCTGGGTCTACCGCCTACACGCCATCTCGACAATCGACAACAAGGGCATGCAGCCTTCTGGGAGTGAGCCTAAGCACAGCCTCACTCATCGAGAACACTGAGGCCCTGACGGACGTGCACAATCACGTCAACCGACGGGGACGCCACAGCCTCCTACGACGGGCCCGCAGCACTGACCACAGGCAACGTCAGGACCTGTGCTCAGCAAGTTTCTCCCCGGACATTGGTGTGCATCCTCGTGCTTTCGAAACCACAGACTCATCACAGTCGCTGGTAGGGAACGACGAGAAGAACACAGGGTGATTATAAGACTTTCGTCAATAAATTATTGTTAATTAAATGTTGTTTGACTAGCGCTAGCGCCCCATTGCTCTACGGAATCACTCAGCCTCGCACTTCTCTCGACTTCCTGATAACAACGCGGCCCTGGCTCGGATCGTAACAACAGGACACAGTCACCAGCCTCGACACATCCAAAATTTAGCGGATGCTGTCCAAATTACCGTTTATGCTAATCAACGTTGATCATGTTGTGCACCCAAGGCATCTCATATCATAACGACAAGGTGCTGGGCCCATACGACAATGATGAATGCAATTTGGCAACTTTTGTTCTCTTAGGAGCCTCCACACATAAATACGCCCATCGTGATGCTGTATGCAGAAAAGATAATGTGGTACCACTCCGACGTTCTGTGTTGATATTGGGCACACCATTGTCGCCACGTCTCTCTTTGCTGCCACGTCAAGGCAAGCCGCAAATTGGTCGCCATGCTGGTATCCCATGATGCTCCTGCCGTCGTCACACTGCCCGTGTAGATACGTGTCTTGCTACAAGCTCATTTCCCGACTCAAGTAACATGACGTGTCTGCACTATGTTGCATCGTCCAGCGAATAACGTGCCCATCCTCTGGGGCACTAAGTGCATAGGATGATTGGGATCCTGCATGTGATTGTGCATGATCCTCCTATACCTATCAATTCCAAATTCTCATCACAGTCGCGACATCCTGACGAAAACGAGTAGAAATATCGCAGAACAATATACTGCCGTCGATGGGTCACGATCCTACCGCTGTCAAATTCCGACACGTGCTGGTTGACGTTTTTCCTTCTTACACGAAATATAAGATTCTCTGCTCAAAAACAACCACATTGGAACGCAGTATCTGTCTGAGGCGCCCGTTAAGTAATCTTTACTTGTGTACAGAATGTAAATGGCACTATCGCTACGTACTTTGTGCGGTAGCGCTGAAATACTGATGATTTGCATATCCGAGCAAGTAGTTCACCTCATGCCATTTCGATGCTTTTTGGACGTCACCATCATGATGTTGCAATTTTAATGGTCAGCAGAGTAGCTACAACATCATTATGAGCAATTTAAATGAAGCACACAGTTGAATATTTTAAACTGTTATCTGAATGTGTATGCACTATAGGAACAGCCACAGTCAACAATAAAACTAGTACCCCCTTCTAGTTCACTCTCTGTGTGTGCAGTCAGTGAGTCATGGAAGTAGGAAAGATACGCGGCGTCGTTCGGGTACATTTACATTAGGCAGAAAAGATAAATTCTACCTCCGTGTTCTTCTTCTTGTTCTTTTGTGTCCTCAATGCGTGGTTTTGTCGGCAGCACTTCTCGTTCGCCAGTTTTCTTCATCTTTCGCAAATACCTTCAGTTCAGAGTACGTTGCCCATTCCAGATCGTGTTTTTTTTTCTTACAGATGACTGAAGTCGTATCCTTCCTCTTGCATTCTTCCCAGTTTCCATGTTTCCAGACGTCAACAGTCCAATGTCGGTGTTGAAGGGCCCAGGCGAGGCATTGTGTAGCGCAATCATGAAGGGTACACGAGTGGGTCCTCGTCTCCGAAATTTGATTTGTTGTTTGACGTAATTTGTGGAATAGAAAGAAATAAAATAACTTAGAGAAACGTTTGATGCGCCTCATTTGCTGAATGGTTTGCACGCTGACACTTGTTGATGTCGCATCATTGAATTCTGCAGCAGTTTGCGGAAGGGTTGCACTTCTGACTTCAGTCATCGTTGGTCCCGTTCTTGCAGGATCTTTTACCGGCCGCAGCGATGTCGGATATTTGACGTTTTGTCGGATTCCTGATATTCACGGTACACTCATGGAAACCCCACTGCATCGCTACATCGGAGATGCTGTGCCCCATCGCTCGTACGCCGACTATAACACCACGTTCAAATTCACTTAAATCTAGATAACCTGCCATTGTAGCAGCAGTAACCGATCTAACAACTACGTCAGACACTTGTTGTCTTATATAAGCGTTGCCCACCGCAGCGCCGTGTTCTACCTGTTTACTTATCTCTCTATTTGAATACGCATGCCTGTACCAGAATATTTGGCGCTTCAGTGTATATATAGATAATATGTTAAGAAATTTATCTTTTTCAGAAATGCTTTCCTTTCTATTAGCAGTCTGAACTTTGTATCCTCTCTACTTCAGCCATCATCAGCTCCATTATAAATGCATTAATATTTAGTTGTCAGTATGAAAGCGTTTCTGCTAGGTATGCCCAGATGAGCTGCATGAAGTACCTGGGTGACTGCATGTTGCGCTCAGAGTCCGACTCTTTCAATACCTCCGTAGCAGCTACTGCGAGAAGCCTCTATTCTGTTCTCTTTGCTTGGCGGAAGGAAGTCCCGCAGCGTCACGTCCCAGGAGAACAGATGCGTCAAACTTCGCGTATACTGCAACCTCTGCAAAGATATCGATCCATACCGCGACAGCTGATCTCGGGGGCAGAATTACAACAATCATATATTCACAGGTGTAGCAGGCAGGAAAACAATCTTCTGCTGTACAAAAAACGAGATGATTGGAAGTGTCCGTATTATGCAGCCACCTTTCACGTCGACTGGCTTTATGCACTTTGGCATTATTTCCGGACTGTTATTATTTTAATTACCACGAATACGTGATTCTCATTCATATTTTCAAAAATTAAAAAAAAAAGACTCTTAGAATGTTTGCGTAATATTGTAGATCTTTAATAATTACATGCTAAGGAAATAAATTTATAATGTGAAGATTTTCATTTTATACAAATCATGAGCGACAACGCGGGTGCACATTTCAATAGCTATGTTAGTATTAAGGATACCGATTGATCTAAAATCTCCTTTCATCTTCCATGAAAACAAGGTATTCTTTTAAACAGTCGACCATGCAGAGGAAGTTACACGTAAACAAACTGTCAGAGATGTAGGATGGATATTGTTTTCGGACTTCTATAGCGAAAAAGTAGAGAAAATGCTTCGATACACCGAACTGGAAACTGCGTAAGGCTAAGAGCTTTTATAGGGGAGAGATTCCCAGAGGCCCTCTAAAGGAAAGCCTTCAGGCGCGGCTAAAAGGTTCGCAGCTGCAGAGGGGTGGCCAGCCGACTCGGGAAGGGGACCGCAGCTGGGGGATGAAATACGACTCCCCCACGCTTAAATCATGCGGCCACGTTTTCACCACACAATCGTTTACCGAGCGTCGCCTTACGCGTTTCAGTGCGTACTCTGATAACCAGAGCTTTAACACCGCCGTAGGCTACTGTAGACTATCATAAGTAAGCATAGACTACGGTAGTTTTCCCAGTAGCTTTGGTCAGTTAAGATAGCAACCGCATTACCTGCACGTTATGTGTGTTGCATACCAACTGGGCGTTAACTCATTCTGATGGCTTACTTCGCGTAAGAGATCAGTGTCTTACAAGATTCCCATAGAAACCGAAAGCTGAGTGAGGATACATAAAGGGGCACTATCCTATGGAACATTTTTGTTCTAAGTTCTTTTCTTCCAAATATAAACACTATTTATGTCAGTGTTTAATTTAGGTTTTGTGTGAAAATTATTGACTTGTAACGTGAAACAGAAGGATATTTATCAAATAGCACTAGAAAAAGCAACTTCCTCAAAAAAGATAAAATTACAAGAACAGCAGAATAAAAACATATCTTACATCACTTCAACACTTCGTCGAGCTTACATACAACATAGCTCTGATATTCATAAATAACTTTTGCACTTTACCATAACAACAGGAAACTCTTGTCTTTGATCATGATGAATAACTTCCTATTGAGCACAAAGTACCAACAATAACTATGCAAATTTCTTTACGTTTGTGCATGTACACTGTACTTGCATCAAAACTAATTGCTTTGGGTACATGAAAACAGTACAAGTTATGTAGTCAGCTAATATTTTTACTTATAAAACTCATTTTTTTATTTTGTAAGGATATAAAATACACAATGAACTAACGCTGAACGATGTGCGGTTCTAATTATGTGCTAAACAAACAAACTAAGACAAAGAGTAGACGTTGATTCCCAGTTTCTCTATTCATTCATTTATGATTCGTCCCTACCAGTGTTAACGATACTGCCACTGATCCTACCATTTACTATGTCATTTACGTAGTGTACCAAAACTACAGAACCGTAGTTTCGGTAGAGCGCAACTCTACTGTCAACAGAATATGTGATACAATAAAATAACCAAAAAAACCGTATCAGCGCAAACCACAAAGTAGTTGAATTAAAATGTAGTAGCCGGGCGTTGTGGCCGAGCGGTTCTAGGCGCTTCAGTCCGTAACCGCGCTGCTACGGTCGCAAGTTCGAATCCTGCCTCGGGCATGGATGTGTGTGATGTCCTTAGGTTAGTTACGCTTAAGTAGTTCTAAGTTCTAGGGGACTGATGACCTCAGATGTTAAGTCCCATAGTGCTTAGAGCCATTTGAACCATTTTTGAAAATACTAGTAAACAAAAAACAAAAGTTAACTTAAATCGTCTAGATCACATATTGTCATTCTACAGTACACAGATTTTACCCTGACTCAATAGCGCGAGTTCTAGTACACTGATCAGCCAGAACATTACGACCACCAACCTATTGATATAAACCCGTCCAGGCGATAGCAGCGTCATCTAGCGAGGAATAAGTGCTAGTCAGACACACATGCACGGTGCCTGTAGTATCAGTGAGCGTGCTGTCCGTGTGTAGAACGCGTAAGGCGCGCGATCTATCGAAGTTTGACCGAGGGCAGATTGTGATGGTCCGGAGGCTCGGCAGGAGCATTCGGAAACTGCACGACTCGTCGGGCGCTCGAAGAGTGCTGTGGTGAGTGTCTTCAACACGTGGCGAAACCAAGGTGAAACGACGTCCAGACGTCGCGGGGTTGGGCGGCCACCCCTCATTACAAACGTCGGACGTCGTAGTCTGGGCAGACTGATAAAACAGGACAGGCGGCAAACTCTAGTGGAACTAACATCAGACTTTAATTCTGAGCACAGTACAAGTGTATCTGAACCCACAGTGTACCCAACAGTCCCATCGATGGCCCTCCGCAGCCGACGACCCATGCACATGCCAACGTTAATAGCACGACATCGGCAACTAAGATTGAAATTGGCACGCGACCATCGGCACTGGACGTTGGCTCAGTGGCAGAGCGTTGCACGGTCTGATGAATCCCGATACCTTCTTCATCATGCCGGTGAATGGGCGTGGATCCACCGTCTTCCAGTGGAACAGTCCCTTGACACCTATGCTGCGGGAGGGAGACAAGCTGACGTCGGCTCCATTATGCTCTGATTGGCATCCACGGGCCCAGTGGAGATCGTGCAAAGCACTATGACGGCCAACAAGTATCGTACATTGGTTGCAAACCACGTACATCCCATCATGATGATCATGTTTCCCGACAGCAGTGGCATTTTTCAACAAGATAATGCGCCATGTCACAAGATCACGAATGTGATGGAGTGATTTGAGGTGATGTGTTGGCCCCCCAAATCGCCAGATCTGAACAAGGTCGAATACATCTGGGATGTGATTGAATGTGGCGTCAGGGCTCATCGCCCTCCTCTCAGGAATTTACGGGAATTATGTGACTTGCGTGTGCAGATGTGGTGCCAACTCCCTCCAGCGACCTACCAAGGCCCCATTGCTTACGCGCCGCCGCTGGTATCTGCTGTTAGGTAGGTGGTCACGATGTTCTGGCTGATCAGTGTATATTAAGAGTACAAAATGCGAATGTAAAAAAATTTCGTCCCATCAAAGTTTTCGGTATAAAATGGACGTCAAAGATACGCAATTTGGTAGCACTGTAATTATGTGTATGAGAAACGTCTACATACAAGTGGCGGGAGATGGGCTTCTATTTAGTGCAGTGGGTAGAGTTCCGCGGTAGAATACCTGAGTTCGAAAGTTCTATTTAATACCGCGTGATATGGTAGGTAGCTTCTTAATTGTTGTATAGCAACTACAGCAGCTCTTTTAGAAAACACATGTAATTATTTAATACTTCACATGGATAGCATCTACAGACGGAGGACATGTCGAGAATAATTGTAGTGAATCATGCACAGAGACGTTTCCCATGAATAAATCTATATGTTAGTGAGAACTGTTCATGAAATTAACCTTCACATACGGAGAGAAAAAAACGGTGAGGGCTTTAATTTATAACGTGATGATATTCTTCAGCGCAGAAATAAGAGTTCAAAATTTTCCAGTTCATTGTCAGCTTTCTTTACCTTCAAGCCCTCCCTCAAAGTAGAAAGAAAAATTACTCTACCCCTCTTCCTATTGGCCTATCCATGCTGCATATGGATTAAGAACTCACGTACCATATCTCGCAGTCCAGGATCGGAAAGTAAAAAAAAAAATTAAAAATGCACCTAGACGTGGAATTGAATTCGAGTATGTGATAACACGTATCGATACCACCCCGCTGGCGTTCCACAGTTGATATCGGAATGGTAAGTTTCCGTTAGACGCCGATAGCGGCCGCACGGGATCTGCCAGACCCAGTGGTGCGCAATCACTGCGGCACACCTCCAGCGGCTTTGTACCACGAGCGTTTCTTTCCGCCGCAGTATAGCACAGCTGATGGCAGCCACTCAGCCTACATTTACTTGGAACCACTACGCGCTACGACACCTTCGTCCGTGCTTAGGACAATGAGTCTCATCCTAGTTACTGTTGTATGAGACAGACTCAGTTTCTTGCTGCATTTTTTGTATTGAGTCTTCGTTCGCTAGGAGAAATACAAGTTAACTAAATCTCCTGTTTACTGTGCTGTCTTGTCCGATAATCATTTCTGCTCCGTCCTGCTTTCCTACAACGACAGTTGCCGCACCACTCTGTACTCTGAACGAGGTGGTACACAACAGAGTACTCTAATGCAAATTCTATCCAGTGCCCAAACTGGACAGCATAATCACATAGTACTGACTAATAACATTTGTCGTGCAAGTGATTAGAGTGTTGCCAAACTGTGTACCTTTGACTTCCATGTTTTACCCAATATATCCGCAGGAAAAAATGTTGTTACAAACATTTTTGTACTGTTAGTAAACATGGAACCACGTTATGGCGTCCGAGTGCGCATATTTTGGTTCATCCTCTGTGGTGTGCATACTGTAAGACCTTCGGTACACACACCATCAGATTATTTGACTTGTCGCTCTAACGAAGTAGGCGAGTGTCAGCAATATGTCTCGTGGTCTTATCGTGGCGTGTTTATCTTCTGCTGTTAGGTCATACGATAGAATTGCCACTTGCACGCTTAGAGTAGCAGATTGACGGTGACCAACTTTAAACAGAACTTGATTAATTTTCACACACATTTATTAAAATAATAAAAAGCATAGAATTACTTAACTTGATTCTTGATACTATTTACAATTGACAATCTGAAGTTCCTTTGGTCTTGGTACGTTAATCTTATTCTCACATATCTCTGATGCTTGACAAAGTGTCTATACATCTATCTTCGTGGCTATGCACAGAAATATGATAATCTTATTAGGCGCAGATTGAAACTTGACTATAGACTGGCACAGACAAATGCAGACTGGTACAGACTAATGCAGACTCGTACAGACTGGTGCAGGCAAATGCAGACTGACTAATCAGAGGTCTGTACACTCGTTATAATACCTCGTGCATTCAGGTATCACTGCGCGAGTGTGATCCGCGAGGAGAAAAGGTTCTATGCTAGCAGCAATCTCATTGGCTGCGTTAGATATTAATACGCGGATCGGCGGAAGTGGAATTTGGTCCGTCTCTAAGGCAGCGCCATCTCGTAGTGCGGAGACAGACGAGCGCTGTGCCTGCGCTGTTGTGCTTAGCGGGGCGCGCTCTAGTGGGAAAGTTGCGTACGTGCTGACTACGCGGAACTATGTACACAACATCCTCTATACAATGTAATTTGAATACTAAGAACGAAAGTGTATTATGTCAAATTAACTGGAATAACACAAGTTTAGAGTGAGCTGGCGACGAGGTAGCGTGACGAGGATGAGTGGACTAGAGGCAGGAGGGTTGAGTGTCCAAAGCATTTGTTAACTGCACTGCAGAAGTGGGACACTTCTCTGTGGTTGGGAAAAGTGCAAAGTTTTCACAAGCTGAGCGGAAACGACCACGTTGCAGTTGCCACACAAAGCAACCGCTTCCAAACACACCCATGACAAGGACGTTCTTCGCGTAACCAGATCCCAGCTCTGCTCTGCGCTCTATCTACCCAAGTGCGTGGACACTGTGCGAATCAACGTCCACTGTTATCGGAGTTCTAACGACCGCCACAAAACTTGAGTGGACATTGACCAGAACAGCTTTATTTTTAAAAAGAGCGAAGGAACGTTTATAGCGTCCTTAAGTTCGTTCATTTCGTGAAGAACAGGTCAAGGAGGCACACGTTTATCTTTGGGCTGCTGTGATAGTTGGTAAGATGTGGGTAGGGAGCGCCTCAATTTACACTGATTGTTAGCTTACTGCCTACAGGGAGTGCCGCAACGATGACTTTATTAATGTGCAGATAATTGCATTAGTTAATTGAGCTTGCTTTAGAGTCGAGCGTATTATGCACTTTACTGATGCACGTTGACTCATCAAGCCAACGGAATAAACCAATAGATAAGTCACGCCGTCGCAGTTCGCTCCTTTCATAAGCCTCATCGTCTGGTAGATATCAGATGATATTATGTCCCGGCCGAGCCTGATGACGATCCTGTAGAAATGCCGGGTCTTAATGTGTTTCGTTTTCAAGAACTCACTTCTCGCTGAATACGTTGTGTTACAGAGGCCGAAACGGTTTGACTTAAATAAGGAAGTTTCACATTATTATGGCAGGCCAAATGGCTTTTAATGAATGCAACACTACACATCAAGGTGACAGAGATACATGACCCTATTTCTCAACAGGGACCAAATTCTGTAAACAACGGTAGGATGTTCTACCACTCGTTCAAGGCCTCGTGTTGTCAACGTTCACATCGTTGGGAAATTTCTGTCCAGCACGCGTTATTTCAGTTACCGAAAAGACTGCTCGGACATTATTGTCTGTTGTCGATGTCGATGGCCTTCAATCAGTAACACCCACGGCTGCGCGGCCTTCGTCAATTTGTTGTCATCATCTCACTACGGCCGGACGCGACACTGCATTTGCTCCATACGCCGCCAGAATTTCACAGTGGATCTGTGTGCAATTTAAAGGTTCAGCCCACTATCCGTCGTACTTCAACTGTGGAGTACATGTCAAGTCGCCGCGTCATTTCACCCGCACCCTGTGATACACCTGTTATCTGTACCGCAGCAGAACTGTGCCTGCAGGAGACCAAGAACATGAACTGTTTTCCGAGAATGCCTCACTCTTGTTGCGCAGTGGTCTTAGCATAGGACGACATGTGTGTAACTTACTTTCTGGAGTCACTATGTACAGGGTGTTTCACAGTTCATGTTACAGACTACTAGAGATTGTAAAAGGAACTTAGTAGATCATGTTTTACATAGGAGCGCACGTCCGGAAATGTCATCCAATGAAAGACAGATCGTCAAAGTTATATGCATCGGTGCCTACAAATGTATGTGTATACAGGGTGATTTCGTGATGATGTTACAAACCTTCTAGGATGATAGAGAAGGATAAATGTATCAATTTGAGGCAAGTGTCCTTCTACCGGAAACAAACAAGTCGGAAGTCATAAGTGAAAACAGTTCTGATACCTCTGACAGTGGAATACGTATACTGGTAATGTTATTGCTAAGACTGTAGGGCAGGCAACTTTCATAGGTGGTAGTATGGACCAAAACATGAAAAAATGTCCAGTAAAACGGGCTCTAAAATGCATACCATAAGAAATGGTTCAAATGGCTCTGCACTATGGGACTTAACTTCTGAGGGCATCTGTCCCCTAGAACTTAGAACTACTTAAACCTAACTAACCTAAGGACATCACATACATGCATGCCCGAGGCAGGATTCGAACCTGCGACCGTAGCGGTCGCGCCGTTCCAGACTGAAGCGCCTAGAACAACTCGGCCACTGCGGCCGGCTACGTACCATAAGAGCTATGAGTAATTATTCTGTAGAGGGGACGAGTTTCACAGTAGTGAAGATGAACAAGTACTCGTGGCTCCTCAGATATGCATTGTAGAGCCCATGTTTACTAGACTTTTTTCTTGCTTTGGTCCATACTACCATCTCTGAAAGTTGCCTACCCTGCAATCTTGGCAACAACAGTACCAGTCCATGTATTCCACTGTTAGAGGTATCAGAAGGGTTTCCGCCTAGAAGTTTCGACTCTTTCGTTTCCGGTACGGGCACCCTTACCTCGAATTGATACGTTTATCTTTCTCTATCATCCTGGAAAGTTTGTATCATCTTTACGGAATCACTTTATTCATACACACCTTTACAGGCGTCGGCAACTATAAATTTGACGCTCTGTAGCGTTCGTAAATGACGTTTGTGGACATAAGTTCTTACGTAAAACCTGATCTACTAAGTCCCCTCTACAACCTCTAGAAATGTGTAACATGAATTGTGAAACACCCTGTACATTGTGAAAAGTAATGATCCTATAACACTCCCATGGGATACGCCCGAAGTTGCTTTTGCGTCTGAGGTTTTCTGTTCGTGCGGAATGACATGCTGTGTTCCATCTGTTGGAAACTCCTCAGTTCAATTAGAAATTTGGTCTGATATTTCGTGCGCTCATACTTTCACACTTTAGGTAAGTGTCTGGATAAGGAAATGGTGTAGCAGAGCTGCGAAACCCAGTAGCAACGCGCCGCAATCATATCGCACGGCACCGGCCGGAGTGGCCGAGCGGTTCTAGGCGCTACAGTCTGGACCGCGCGACCGCTACGGTCGCAGGTTCGAATCCTGCCTCGGGCATGGATGTGTGTGATGTTCTTAGGTTAGTTATGTTTAAGTAGTTCTAAGTTCTAGGGGACCGATAACCTCAGAAGTTAAGTCCCATAGTGCTCAGAGCCATTTGAACCATATCGCACGGCGTCCGTACATCACGCACTGCAGAAGCGTCCCTGGCCCCCACGGTCCGCGTCTTCCCGTGTCCGTGGCAATCTCAGGGAACGGCTGTGCGACGCCTGGTGCGGTTATTGCAAGCCTGGGAATTGGTCAAAAGACGGCTGCGGCCTCTCGATCGGCCTGCCACAGCCGTAACGTATCGAATGCTGACGTTGACAGAACTGCGGCCGCAGCAACCGCGTCGATAGACCGGCTAGCCTGTCCCTCGGCCAATGTCAATACATGCTCTGTTTGGCGGACTCTCCGGGGAAGAGCCTGCTCGATGGAATAGTTGTGTGACGCCATCCCTGGGAAGGGACCCTGCGTGGCACACGGCCAGCACAAGGCGAAACGCAGACCAGCCGCAGCGGGAACTGTCTCCCTCAAGTGGCTGTAGTCTGTTAAAAATTACTGCATGACTGATGGTTCGGCAGGAACACGTGAAGGCGCGGAGCGAAGTTGCCAGTTCAGATACGGACACGATGGACGGCTGACGCAACTACGTAGATCGCAGTTATGTACAATATTTGTATACACTTTATAAAATAAAAGACATTAGATATTTCATTTTACTCTGTTTTTAGATTTGAGTACAATCCAGGGAGATCACAACTAGTCATCCTTTATAAAAACGAGCAAATGGCACTGGAAATAAACGATGTTTCCAAATTGCTTTAAATCTCAATACATGAGCTGATTTCTCTCGTGACGAATATATCGGCTATAGTGAAAACGGAATAATTCTGCTGACATTACTCTCCCCGCTATTATAGGTGAAGTGGCACTCAACTGCCGTTATTTAATAATGTGATTATTTCCTACAGTGATTTGCTTTAATAGCTTATATCTGCCACGCTTTTCTCAAATGTTCTGCGAATGGTTGATGGACTTCTTTAAGTCTTCATTGGTTATTGTCCTAACAGCTTCGTTGTTGTGTGCATCGACTGCAGATAGCGTGTTTATTATTATTATTATTATTATTACTGGCAACGTAACCTGTAATTTGTCCCCATATCATTTCTGTTTGGTATAAATTGTAGAGACAAAGTGGCAAGCTAATGACTGCGTGCTAGCTCGTCGCTTTCGTATAGAAGAAACCGTGGCTTTTAGAGAGAAATTAGCTCCATGAGCTGCATATTTTCAAACCTATCATTTACTTCGGCGTTTTGACGCTGAATTCAATCGGTTTTTTTTTTTTTTTTTTTTTTGTTTCGCTTTGCCAGCAACAGAATGGTTTGGAGCATTATCAAGAACAAATTATTCTTAGGCACTTTGCGAGTACTCTCCTGGGCTGACGAAGAGAAGTTCGTACCGCTTCCTGACACTCTGATCCTAGTGTTGCAGGGAGCCCCTATGAACCTCGTGGTTACGAAACTGCCGCGCATGTGGACAAACTACTAAATCCCTACTTGACATACAGTGAATAATTAAGGAGATGGCCACAACAACTAAGTTACGGCGATTGGTTCGCTAGTACAATTAAGGTGATCACACTATCTACTAAATGAAAATCAGTGATGCAACAATATTAATTTATTTACAAAACACAATAAAAACAGGGTTGCTACAAACAAAAAACAAGCTTCACAATAACAATAAATAATGAACTCTCTGACGCCAGAAATGAAACAGCATTAATAATAAATAACACTTACCTACATTTGTCTGAAATTTGTGCCGGTTAAGGAAAAAAATGTAATTATCTTTCTCATGACTCTGTGACACGTATTCCCTCGACTTTAACTGGTAAAATGAATGATTACTCGATTCAAACAATAGAAGGAGAAAATGTCAAAAGATCATCAATTACACGTCAAAGCTCTGTGGTCCACGCAAACACATATTTCTGTTAATCTAACCTTCATGTTGCCTAAACTGAAATCCTAGCGTCCTACCCCTCACTGCTGACTCAAAACTTTACATTCTCAATACAGCTGGCTCGGTGATTACGGCTGTAGACGACGCTATGTGGCTGCAAGTCGCGCCCTCGCTTCGTTTGCGGGTAGCTTATGCAGATAGGTTACTACCCAAGTGTAAGTTTGCACGTCGTCGACGCTCGCTGCACCACCCGGTGCAGGATAGATGATTTCTATTTCGAGTCATGGCAAGCTACTGCTCACCGAAGACCTCTAGCGCCGAATACGAGCAACTGCTCTCTACAAACCAAATTGTATTCCAAGACGTCTCTACAAAAAAAATCAGCATGCGATGCACTGCATGACTGTCCACGTGAGATCGGAGCACCCCCATGACCAGCCGTGAGGTAGACAGAAGACACAGCGCCAGTCAAGAGAATAATAACAATATTTAACTCAACAGTGCAGTCAGCAGAGAAGAATCTATCTAGCACACCACCGTCCGAAGCAGTTGCGTGCCCAGACTCATCCTTTCACCTTCTCACCTAGACAGCGAATTCCTCACCCACAAGAACGCAAATCTAAAACGAAACTTGTAACTGCAAGTGGTCTATGCTTTCAAGAGACTCTGGAAAAAATGTTATCTATCCTGGAGCACTTGGCTGCCGCTTTCCTAGGCATCATGTTGCAAGTGGTTGCTTGCTTTAATCATAAATATATGTCGAAGTGATACTAAATGTATTCTCTTCTCAATAATCTTCAAATCGTGAACGACACCCTTAATTTTTGTATATGAAATTAGTGAATTCTGTTGCTTATGTCTGCGGTCACTATCAGAACTCAAATTAATCATCAGTGTAACTAATTTAGTACGATTTCATTTTAAATTGCTGGTGTATCCATGTGTCACCACAATAAAATAAAAACAGTGAATGGTTGGAAGAGTATGAATGAGAACAGTGGCGTATTTAAGTTTACAAAAATAATGAGAAGTTTTAATTCATCCTTTCATAACTACAATCGAGCTGACAAATCTCACAAAAAAATGACTAACAGAAATCAGAAAAGGGATTATGCCTGATAGGCAAAACATTCATTCGGGTGGAAACTATACAAATTCTCCCCTGAATTAATTGCTTTTACAACGTAATCCGCTGTGGTATCGAACTATTCAGATGGAATCAACTACGATCAAGTACACCACAAACCATGGTTTACAGAGAACAGGGAGCTGTGAATGTCATTTAATAACCCTACAGCACAGCTTTGGGCGAGGAGCTGAAGGCTGCGGCAGCTGTATTGCTCTGATTTGCAAACTATGCGGACTGGTGTTCTGATTATTAGAACGCAAGAAACTTCCGTATCAGAGGCCCGAAATACCGGCAGATTTCAGTGTGAGGTGAGTCCATGCGCTGATCTAGACAAGCGATGTCTAGCCACAGTCTTATTCTCGGTCGCCGTCTGGATTGCCGTACTCCTCTGCACAATTCTTAGCACATGTTTCAGTACTGTATTTTTACAATAAATGTTTACGAAAACACACACATAGAAAATCATAACAAATATATGAACTGACGGTCGTTAAACTGTACAATATTGTTTATGGAGAAAAAAAGAGCCTTGCTGCTATCTTTCATTAAAATAAAGAATGAAAAAAATAGATCAATAATTATGTTTGAGCGGGAGTCGAACCGTCTCTTCATACACGTTAGCTTTGTGAAGCTCAAATGGTAACCACTTGACCACCATGAACTTCAACGTCCGGCTCCTATGCCGCACAGTTACATAACAGGCGCGTAAAACTTCTCTTGCGATTTTCTCGGAATTTCCAGAGTAGTGCACCTTACTACTTGCACATTATATTGTTTTAATGGCCTAATAAAGGCGTACAAAGTTTGAAGTACATCTGTGATCCCAACATCGTGGCCTCCCCATATTAGTACGTCGACTCAATCTCGTTGACACCTGGGGTGTGGTACATACACTATGTGATGAAAAGTATCCCGTCACCCCCAAAAACATACGCTTTTCATGTTAGGTCCATTGTACTGCCACCTGCTGCCAGGTACTCCATATCAGCGACCTCAGTAGTCATTAGACATTGGTCCACTGCTTCTGATGTTATAGTGAAGTGGAAAAGTGAAGGGACACGTACAGCACAAAAGCGTACAGTCCGACCTCGTCTGCTGACTGACAGAGACCGCCGACAGTTGAAGAGGGTCGTAAATTGTAATAGGCAGACATCTATCCAGACCATCACAGGGGAATTCCAAACTGCATCTGAATCCACTGCAAATACTATGACAGTATATGTCCTCTAAGACGCCACCACCAACGGAATTTCTTGAAGGTCTAACTATTCCGATTCTCAAACCCCCTCGAGGCACCCGACCTGTGGAAACTTGGATTTCATGGTTGAGCGGCTGCTAGTAAGCCACACATCACGCTGGTAAATGCCAAACGATGCCTCGCTCGGTGTAAGGAGCGTAAGCATTGCACGATTGAACACTGGCAAAACGTTGTGTGGAGTGATGAATCACGGTACACAATGTGGCGATCCTATGGCAGTGTGTGGGTATGGCGAATGCCCGGTGAACGTCATCTGCCAACTTGCGTAGTGCCAACAGTAAAATTTGGAGGCGGTGGTGTTACGTTATGATCGTGTTTTTCATGGAGGGGGCGTGCACTCCTTATTGTTTTGCGTGGCACTATCGCAGTACAGGCCTACATTGACGTTTTAAGCACCTTCTTGCTTCCCACTGTTGAAGAGCAATTCGGGGATAGCGATTGCAACTTTCAATGCGATCGAGCACCTGTTCATAATGCACGGCCTGTGGTGGAGTGGTTATATGACAATAATATCCCTGTAATGGACGGGCCTGCACCGAATCCTGACCTGAATATTATAGAACACCTTTGGGATATTTTGGAACGCCGACTTCGTGCCAGGCCTCACCGACCGACATCGATACCTCTCCTTAGTGGAGCACTCCGTGAAGAATGGGCTGCCATTCCCCAAGAAACCTTCCAGCACCTGATTGAACGTATGCCTGCGAGAGTGGGAGCTGTCATCGAGGCTAAGGGGGAGCCAACACCATACTGAATTCCAACATTAAGGATGGAGGGCGCCACGAACTTTTAAGTCATTTTGAGCCAGGAGTCTGGATACGTTTGATCACATAGTGTACGTTACAGTTCACTCAGCCAGTCGATTGGATCGCGTCTACGTGATTCCTCCTGTCGCTTCGGTAGTCTTGGATGTGCAAATATAGCCTTCGACCTTCTCAGAGTATAGTGTTTTACGTGCGCACGATCAACTTCCGAAAACAAACAGTATGGCGCAGTCGGGGTCAGTGGAAACTTAACGTTGCCAACTTAGAGAAATTGAAATGGCGGAGAATGGTCACGACCACACAAGAATCCTCTGAAAGACGCATCTCACAATAATCGTGCATACTTCTGTGGTAAGTACAATGTGTAAAGCCAGCCATACGCCGCGAGCTGGTTCAGTATGGCAAAGAATGAATGTAGTGTCACTGAGAAAAGACAGAATTTTACTACATGATCCTCGGGGACCTTTTGGAGCGTGCGTCATCCCCAGAACGCCAGGTTGGGGTTCAATGGGCCAGGGCTCAGATTTTGGCCCTTACTCGGAGCCGCTTGGAAGGAGTAGTAGTCCGACCGCGATGCAGAGACAGCATCAAGGAGAAACGCCCTCAGTGCATCATGTCATAGCAGGTCTCAGACGCCATCGACAAGTGCTGATCTGTTCTTTAGATCTGCCTGACGGTCGACGGTTGGTATCACAGGCAGTCATCGCACCAGCCTTCGAAGCTCACTATCGTCACTTCTGTCGTGAGGAAGACACTAACTTTGAGGCACTTACACTCATAGTACAGACGGTCCATCGTAACCTTGATGGCTAGGCGGCAGACTCTTTCTTAGCAAACATCATCACTGAAGACATGATTGATACGCTCGCCAAGGGGGCTCTCAGCTGATCGCCAGTACCAGACGGCCTGCCGTTATAATTTTATTCGGTCTTCAATGGAGGGAAATGTATCGGGAACTACTGTCTCCTAAGACGCCACCACCAACGGAATTTCTTGAAGGTCTAACTATTCCGATTCTCAAAACCCCTCGAGGCACAGAGAACTATCCGCCAGTCATTTTACTCAACTCAGATTTTAAGATCTTTACGCGTCTCCTCCCGATGAGTTTCAGACGAGTCCTGCACCAGGTCTTGTCGCCTACACATAAGTCCTTGGTCGGAGATACAAATATACAATCAACGTTACGTGATTATACAAATGCCATCGCCACTGCAACGGTCTGTTGACTGCAGGGAGTCATGATTTCCGTCGATCTCGATCAGGCATTTGATCGCGAGAACCTCACCTTCCCCGTGAAGATGATGGAACGGATGTCTTTTCCACCTACCTTCGTCCTCTTAATCCTCAGCCTACTTCGTAACGCTTCGTCGAGGGTGATTATCAATGGACGGATAACGACCCCAACATCGAACGCACGGTCAATCCGACAGGGTTGTCCCCTTTCAACGATCATGTACGCTATCGCACTAGAACTGCTTCTCTGCGACCTACAATGGCGTTCAACACCGATCACTCTGCGAGGACACACATTCAAATGCCGCGCCTCTGCAGACGATCTCGTCTTTATCTTACGTACCAACGAGCAGGTTCAGGAGGTAGCACGGTGGTTCGAACAATAAGGGAGCGGTGCGGTCAGCCATATGAACGTCGCCAAGTCCTGCGCGATAACCATTGGAATGGGACACTCTGATGAAACTGTGGCTCCGTTCGGGACGATGGAGACTCTACGCCGTCTAGGAACAGTTTTTACTCAGGACATCCGTCACACCACGGCAATCAACTTCTGGCGTCTTCATCGGACTTACAGGAAGGGCGTGCGAAGTCAGTTATTGCGAGCAATGGTAGTTACAAAAGGTGCAGTTTATTAACATTTATATGTCATCCCGTATAACACACATCACACAAATTTTACCTTTCTCTACCGTGATGGCGTGTCCGCTCCAATCAGCCTTCGGTTATTTTGTCAGTACTGGTCACATATTCAGGCTCAAGTATGACACCCTCACACTCCCTAAGCGAAGACAATATCTCGCCCTCATCAATGGCCATGCGCACTCTACAGCTCTTTACGTACATCACAGCCTCAACAGTATCGCTGGACTTTTTGTCGGCGAACTCGCTCCTAGTTCATGTTGACCGCCGATCGCCTTGGCCCGCATTGCACCATAATCAAACTTTTATTTCTGGAATACAGTTATGTCCATGAAGACTTTCCTCGCACTAGGGCTGCCACTACGCACCCTTTGAATGCTGTCGAAGGACGTCACCGAGATAACCTCTCGGTGGCCGGAGGTTTGGCGTGCAGTTCATCAGCCATACTTCACTACACAAACGAGCGCCACCTGGTACACTGCCGTTACTGGTAAATAACTGCGCCACAGTTTCCATGTCATCTCCCTGGCGGACAGCCCCCTCTGCCAGAGGTGTAACGTGGACAACACGGACGAACACCAGCTCCTCTGCGGTGTAGCGGTGGACGTGTGGTTCCTTCTCCAGCAGATACTGGCCCTTTATCTCCAGGTGCCAACGCACGTGATTGTCCCCAGTATGTTCCACTGTCCGAACGAGACGTATTTTCCACCATCAAACATGCATGGGGTCACCTAGATAAAAGGAATCGCCGTCCTTTATCTTTTCAGGAATGGACCGTAGAGCTTGATCGATTTTTGGAAGTTTTTGCTAGCACGATACCATATAATGAGACAACACGGTAAGTACTAGTCCACTTTCGTAACTATCTAGGGATCATTTTTTCCAATCTGCCCCGCAATTGGAACCTCTCCGCTGAGTGGGGTTGACAGGTGGAGCTACACTACTGGCCATTTAAATTGATACACCAAGAAGAAATGCAGATGATAAACGGGTACTCATTGGACAAATATATTATTCTAGAACTGACGTGTGATTACATTTTCACGCAGTTTGGGTGCATACATCCTGAGAAATCAGTACCCAGAACAACAACATCTGGCCGTAATAACGGCCTTGATACGTCTGGGCATTGAGTCAAACAGAGCTTGGATGGCGTGTACAGGTACAGCTGCCCATGCAGCTTCAACACGATACCACAGTTCATTAAGAGTAGTGACTGGCGTATTGTGACGAGCCAGTTGCTCGGCCACCATTGACCAGACGTTTTCAGTTGGTGAGAGATCTGGAGAATATGCTGGCCAGGGCAGCAGTCGGACATTTTCTGCATCCAGAAAGGCCCGTACAGGACCTGCAACATGCGGTCGTGCACTATCCTGCTGAAATGTAGGGTTTCGCAGGGATCGAATGAAGGGTAGAGCCACGGGTAGTAACACATCTGAAATGTATCGTCCACGGTTCAAAGTGCAACCAAGCGAACAAGAGGTGACCGAGACGTGTAACCAATGGCACCCCATGCCATCACGCCGAGTGATACGCCAGTATGGCGATGACGAATATACGCTTCCAATGTGCGTTCACCGCAATGTCGCCAAACACGGATGCGACCATCATGATGCTGTAAACAGAACCTGGATTCATCCGAAAAAATGACGTTTTGTCATTCGTGCACCCAGGTTCGTCGTTGAGTACACAATCGCTGGCGCTCCTGTCTGTGATGCAGCGTCAAGGGTAACCGCAGCCATGGTCTCCGAGCTGATAGTCCATGCTGCTGCAAACGTCGTCGAACTGTTCGTGCAAATGGTTGTTGTCTTGCAAACGTCTCCATCTGTTGACTCAGGGATCGAGACGTGGCTGCACGATCCGTAACAGCCATGCGGATAAGATGCCTGTCATCTCGACTGCTAATGATACGAGGCCGTTGGGATCCAGCACGACGTTCCGTATTACTCTCCTGAACCCACCGATTCCATATTCTGCTAACAATCATTGGATCTCGACCAACGCGAACAGCAATGTCGCGATACGATAAACCGCAATCGCGATAGGCTACAATCTGACTTTTATCAAAGTCGGAAACGTGCTGGTACGCATTTCTCCTCCATACACGAGGCATCACAACATCGTTTCACCAGGTAACGCCGCTGTTTGTGTATGAGAAATCGGTTGGAAACTTTCCTCATGTCAGCACGTTGTAGGTGTTGCTCCAGCGCCAGCCTTGTGTGAATGCTCTGAAAAGCTAATCATTTGCGTATCACAGCATCTTCTTCCTGTCGGTTAAATTTCGCGTCTGTAGCACGTCATATTCGTGGTGTAGCAATTTTAACGGCCAGTAGTGTACATTCTCATGACCATCAAAGGCTTGCCGTTCGCTTTCTGAAAGCATGTCCCCAACAGGCGTCTTCAAAACGAGCGGTTGCCGATTTGTATTCGCAAGTCAATAGCATCTTTTAGTTATTTTTTTCCTGTTTCCTATGTAAAATAAGGGAGTTTTGTGTTATTCTTTTTATGCTGTATAACTAAGATAAGACCCACACAAAATTGTTTACTTAGTTCCCATATTCTGTACTTTTTAGTCAATGGATAAAAGTTAATTTTAGAGTAAGTGCTAATTCATGTAAGAACTATGATTATTAAGTTTATATATATAAATTTGTTCCGTTATCAGCATTCCTGACTGAAGTATTGTATTTTGTTATGTCACAAACCGTTTTTGTAAAAACAAAAAATGGTAAGGCGACAGCTCGTGATAAGCGGGAGATCTGCGTTCGAATCCCGGTCCTGCACAGATTTTCATTGTCATCATTCCATTGTGCAGCTGATAGTTGTCCACATTCGCGACTGAGAATACATTCATGTATTTCATAATGGCTCTAGCTGCCGCAGTGCCTGTTCCTTCGGACATGCACGCACGTTCGAACGAACTTTGCATCGTAATTCGATATAACACAGGCACTACGATATTATACTGATATAAGTGGTTCTTCTTGTTCCAAAAAGGGGAACCTTTAAATTTTATAAAAAATACTTGCAGTGCGCCTTAGCAGCTAGCTTTAGCAGCTAAAATTTTAACAGTGCATTTCTTTCTGTTTATTCTTACTGTGTGAAAGTATTCGGGGTGGGTTCCGACATGTCGGATTAGACCTTTTCCTTGTACGTGAGTAAATACCAACTTGGAACTAGATTATAGAGTACCGACAGATTAATAACGCTGGCATATGTCTGAATAAAAGTGAAAATAGTAGTTTGCGTGTTGCTCAATCCAATGACCACAAAGTAATTTATTTATAAATAATGCTGCTTGTTGATCATATCTTGCGCTTCATAAACTGCTGTCCATTAAAACCGCAACACTAGCAAGGATAGCAAGTAACGAAATTTAGCTTATTTTGTGTATTCCACGCTGTAGAAAAATGCATGATTAAATTTATAGATGATTTAGGGATAGGCAGGATGCTAATTTAGTACACAAAGCTGCAGCCTCTGGTAGCAACAAAGTCTGTAATCCCGCAGCGCTTGAAGTCTAACAGAACTTGGACGAAAGGTACGGATATGTCATGTTATGCTGCTGCAACAGAATGCCAGAGTACACCAATCGTAGTGGCTTGCGAGTGGTGGAGTGCCTGTCTCTAGGCAACCTGGGATCAGCGTTTTTCAGTAGATAACGTAACTGGAGAACATGTGGACTATGGCAACAGTGGTACACCTTCTGTATAGGGGCAGGTAAAGACAGCCCAGACCACATGCGGTCTTGTCTTAAATTGTTGAAAGATAACGCCTGTTGTCCAAAATACTGTTTATGTGAACTAAACTTGATAGTACTGTGTACCCAATGGAACCCCATATCATCATATTAGTTCTTGAGCAATTAAAACAAAGACTAATCTAATAAAGCAAAGTTCGTTCTACTCGGTGCCTCCTCAGAGGGATGCGTCTGTTTTGGTGCTGTACGTTGAACTGACATTCGTCTAAAGAGTCGACGTGGTGGCACTCCCATGTCCAGTGTTGGCGTTGAGCATACGAATGTCGATGCACCTCTTTCTGCTGTCACGCTAGGGAAGCCACAACAATGGTCGCCACACATACAGTTTGTGGTGCTCTAGAAGTCGTAATACTGTCCGTGTGGATACTAATCTTGAGACAAATATGCCCCTTTCCTGACTCAAGGAACGTGACTTGACTGTGCAGTCCTGCATGACCGTGTGAGCAATATGTCTGTCCTCTCGGGCACTGGTCGTAACGAGCCGCTGAATCCTGATCAATGCGGGATTAACTGTGTAACGGCACAATCGGTGCGATTCCATAGTTGAGAGCGGCACTTTCGCGCCAGTTTATGCTGTATACACAAATTTACTTACTGTTGTGGCTCTAAATTCAGTTTTGCAGATGGTTAATTGCTCGTGCTCTGCCATGTCAACGCTATCAGATCACTACGGAGGTACACTAACATGACTGTGGAATGAATATAATTCAATATGTTTCTTTTATTTTCTATTGTGTACGTCCTGTGTCCTTTCATCTTCTTTTTCTATAGTGTACGCCGGCCGCGGTGGTCTAGCGGTTCAGGCGCTCAGTCGGGAACCGCGCGACTGCTACGGTCGCAGGTTCGAATCCTGCCTCGGGCGTGGATGTGTGTGATGTCCTTAGGTTAGTTAGGTTTAAGTAGTTCTAAGTTCTAGGGGACTGATGACCAGAGATGTTAAGTCCCATAGTGCTCAGAGCCATTTGAACCATTTTTCTATAGTGTACGGTCAAGCATGAAGGATTGTGAATGCGATAATAGACGAACCGAAGTTGTACAGGGTATCTCAGCCTTGTAACAACTTAACTTCTGTCTAGATAAGGCAAAGAACTGGAACAGAAGACGGGTGAGCGACCGGACGTTCCTCAAAACGTCTGTGTCGAATGACTGGGAAAAAGGAATTAGAATGGTTTATTTAGTGGCTAAATCTGATTATTTTTTCCCCTTCATAGGTTTATTATCGCTGATGAAGCCGGCGGGGGTCGTAATTTTATGACGTTTTTGATTTAGGGACTTTGCAACTGAAGTAATGTGGCTTCCGTTATGCGAGAACATGTGGTGTTCAGTTGCGATAGTTTCTCCTCTGTAGATTCATCCTGTTGTGCCTGTCTTTCATTACCTCGTGCGTAACTCGCGGTAGTTATCGTGTGCCGAATTTCGAAACCGATCTGTGCAGATTTGATGAACTTTTCTTCATGTACGACATGACTTGCTTGCGCGTTACTATGAGTATACTTGTGCTTCACACAGCTGCACTTAGCTGCAGCATAGTCAGTAGATACGTAATGAATTCGGTCGCGTGATTTAAGCCACTTTTGTCCGAAATTTAGGTGTGTTTCATTGTGTGTGTGTCTTTCTGTGGTCGGTGTAAATTGCAGGAATCAGACGCGAAACGGACAATTCATCCATGGTGACGTCAAATGTTCGATATTCTTCATTCACTTTTGGGGTATTTCCCGACATTTGCGAACACGTGTGTCTTGTATCAAATTACACGTCTCAGCGTCATCTAGACCACTTCGGGATTTTTTAAACGATAGTAAGAATCGCCCTGTATAAGGGGGGGGGGGACCCAAAAATAAACGGAATTTCTTTCTAGAAAGCATATACTTTATTGTTTTCAAATACAACCTTAATGTCCTTCGAAGTACTCTACATTAGCATTAATACACTTGTCCAAACGTTCATTCCAATGTTCGAAGCACCTTTTAAATTCGTCCTCTTTGATACCTGCTAGCACTTTCATGACATTGCGTTTTGCGGATTCTCAAGTCTCTTTTCATCCTCCGGAATAGGAAGAAGTCCGAGGGTGCTAAATCCGGCGAATAGGGCGCTTGGGTCAAGGTAGTCGTCTTCGTTGAGGCCAAAAACTGGCGAACGCTGAGAGCCGTGCGCGCGGGAGCGTTGTCGTGATGCAGGAACCACACGCCAGAATCCCACAAAGCCGGACGTTTTCGCGACAAACTTCTGCGAAGCCGTTTCATAATCTCCAAATAGAATTGTTGATTTACTGTCTGGTTTTTAGGGACAAATTCAGAACGTACGATCCTTTTGATGTCAAAAAAACAGATCAACATCGTCTTCACATTCGATTTCACTTGTCGAGCTTTTTTTGGTCGAGGTGAGCCAGGTGACTTCCATTGTGAATGCTGTTGTTTACTTTCTGGATCGTACCCATAGTACCATGACTCATCACCTGTAATGATTTTGTTGAAAAAATGTAGATCATCTTTGAACGCATTCTTCATTTCAAAAAATGGTTCAAATGGCTCTGAGCACTATAGGACTCAACTGTTGAGGTCATTAGTCCCCTAGAACTTAGAACTAGTTAAACCTAACTAACCTAAGGACATCACAAACATCCATGCCCGAGGCAGGATTCGAACCTGCGACCGTAGCGGTCTTGCGGTTCCAGGCTGCAGCGCCTTTAACCGCACGGCCACTTCGGCCGGCATTCTTCATTTCGAGACAGGCTTGAACGCGACGATCCCTCTGATCTCCAGTAAGAAGCTTCGGCACGAATTTTGCTGCCACTCTTCGCATCCCCAAATTGATGGTCAAGATGCGCTGAATTGAGCTCCAGGACAACCCGGACAAGCTCTCGAGTTGGTCGATTGTCCTGCATCGATCTTCACTGATGAGATCATGGATTTTGTCGATGTTGTCTTCGCTTCGAGCAGTTTAAACCGAGAAAACCATTCGTACACTTGCGTTTTACTAAGAGCATGATCTTTGTAGGCTGTCTGAATCATCGCAACAGTTTCTGCTGCGTTCTTGCCGAACAAGAAACAAAACTTCACTGCCGCACGTTGTTCTTAAGAACTAGCCATTTCCTCGTGTCACGTCTGCTCTGTATGCAAACTCAAAGAACCACCAAAGAAACCACACTTTTCACTGTTGGGTGACGCCGCATGGCAGAATGACTCAGCAGAGCTCCTACTACAAGCCTCTGGTGGCGCAACCTGCTATTACAAGTACACGATGTGCAGCATTACGATTCCGGTTACTTTCGTGTCCCCCAACATGACATAGTCGATGTTGCTTCACCCTATGCAGTACGGTTACCTGCACATACGAACATGTAGTACTCATCATGTAATTTGGTATTTGTTGCATTTCGTCTTATGATATTGCAATTTTAATGCCCAGCGATGTATACAGTCTGTGCCACACAAGCACAGTATGGATTACTCTGCATTATCTTCCCGCAAACCACATTGTCTCTCACATCAGGTATTTGATTGATTAATAATGAATGCATTTCATTATTCTCTTACCAATAATATACAGTAGTTCCGCTACAAACGGTCCCTCTGCAACAGAAGAAGGACATCTACAGTAGACGGCAGAACAAAATTACCCTCTGTCACTCATTTTGCAATAATATGCAGAGAAAAAATGACCTTAACAGAATACGGCGTAGCTCTTCTTCGATGTCTTTGTGACGATGACGCTTAGCGCCAAGTAACAGGTGGCGTCTGTTAACGCAGCTACAGTCATAGTAAGGTACTTAGCGGTGACAGGAAGCACTCCTCGTACATCTCCGGAAAGACGCGAGTAGGCAGGAACTCGCGCTGCAAGTTGGAATTAACGCGTGCGGTCGCCGCGGCTCGCCAACACCAGGCACAGGCCAACTTCCCGCCGGAAATAATAACTCGCGGTCAGGTCGCGCGCTTCTAGCCTCGCCAAGTTTCCCTTCCAGCCGAGCAGCCGAGCAAAAAGTCAAAGGTCGCAGGCCAGACGATGCAAAAGACAAACTTGCAAATTATATTAAAAGCCGCACAAATTCAACCAACTGCACTGCAGACGCGAATTCTTATTGCCTTCCTCCACTAGACAATTTGTTCAAATGGCTCTGAGCACTATGGGACTTAACATCTGTGTTCATCAGTCCCCTAGAACTTAGAACTAATTAAACCTAACTAACCTAAGGACATCACACACATCCATGCCCGGGGCAGGATTCGAATCTGCGACCGTAGCGGCCACGCGGTTCCAGACTGAAGCGCCTTTAACCGCACGGCCACACTGAGACAATTTGTCTTCAGTTTTCTGCATGAAGCAAACACGTTAGTGACTTCGTCTAGGAGAGGCTAGCGGCCTCTATACCCTCAGGATATTCCTGCACCGGAGTAACGAGACTGCAAAGTTTATCGTTGAGGCCGTGCGGGATTAGCCGAGCGGTCTCAGGCGCTGCAGACATGGACTGTGCGGCTGGTCCCGGCGGAGGTTCGATTCCTCCCTCGGGCATGGGTGTGTGTGTTTGTCCTTAGATAATTTAGGTTAAGTAGTGTGTAAGCTTAGGGACTGATGCCCTTAGCAGTTAAGTCCCATAAGATTTCACACTCATTTGAACATTTCTTATCGTTGTGAAACCATGAATGTAAGACAACAGCTAGATTCTACCGGGCGTATAACTCACTGCTTTTTCTCCGGTGCTTCAACAGATATTTGTAATTTGGTTTTGCAATGTATAGATGAAGCCAGCCCAAACAAGTATTGCTTATCACGTGTTTCATGCAGGTTTGTTTGGGATTAAACACAAATTTTTAAGTGAAATTTTATATGGTACGAAGCGAATCGGCAGCCGTTATCTTCCTAGATCTAAATAGTATGTCCTCGTTGCTAACGATAAAAGGGTGGAAGAGGTGCCAAATGGAGCGTCGCCGTAGGAATCTGGGCAGACGAGCAAAAGATTAACTGACACAAGTTCACCTTAAATACATTTTACTCAGCTTGTTGCTGAGGAACTGCTACACTGTTGACAACATGTGGCAACCGTGGATATTGTTGTGGCTTGGCAAGACAGCCCAGCCACTAGGAGGAAGCCGAAAGGCACGCGTTTAAGCTCACGCAGACTGGCGTGAGGTCTGGAACAGGACAAGGTAATTAATATAGCCAATAACGTACGTAGCTGCTGAAATACTTAACTTAAATCCACAATTGGTGAACATCGGTCTGACGGTACACGCATCACAAGATAAATAGCAAATGATAATGGCGCCTTGCTAGGTCGTAAAAATGACGTAGCTGAAGGCTATGCTAACTATCGTCTCGGCAAATGAGAGCGTAATTTGTCAGTGAACCATCGCTAGCAAAGTCGGCTGTACAACTGGGGCGAGTGCTAGGACGTCTCTCTAGACCTGCCGTGTGGCGGCGCTCGGTCTGCAATCACTGATAGTGGCGACACGCGGGTCCGACGTATACTACCGGACCGCGGCCGATTTAAAGGCTACCACCTAGCAAGTGTGGTGTCTGGCGGTGACACTACAGATATCTACACACTGAGGTTACGAAAGTAATGGGATACTTCCTAATACAGTGTCGGACCTCCTTTTCTCCGGCGTAGTGCAGCAGCTCAAAGTTGCATGGGATCAGCACGTCGTTGGAAGTCCGCTACGAGCCATGTTGCCTCTGTTCAAAGATGGTTCCAATTGCTCTGAGCACTATGGGACTTAACATCTGAGGTCATCAGTCCCCTAGAACTTAGAACTACTTAAACCTAAGTAATCTAAGGACATCACACACATCCATGCCCGAGGCAGGATTCGAACCTGCGACCGTTGCGGTCCCGCGGTTCCAGACTGAAGCGCCTAGAACCGCTCGGCCACAGCGGCCGGCTGTTGCCTCTGTAGCCGTCAGCAGTGGTGTAAGTGTTGTCAGCACAGGATTTTTTGCGCGAACCGAACTCTCGATTATGTCCTATAAATGTTCGATGGGATTCATGTCGGGCGATCTGGGCGGCCAGATCATTCGTTCAAATTGTCCAGAATGTTCCTCAAATCAATCGTAAGCAACTACAGCCCCATGACATGGCGTAACGCTGGATGGGAACACGAAGTCCATCTAGGGCTGCAAATGCTCTCCAAGTAACCGAGCATAACCATGTCCAGTCAATGATAGGTTCAGTTCGACTAGGGAACCCAGTCCATTCCATGTAAACTCATTATGGTGCCACCATCAGCTTGCACAGTGCCTTGTTGATAATTAGATTCGGCCTGCCGCTGTGGCCGAACGGTTCTAGGCACTTCAGTCTGGAACCGCGCGACCGTTACGGTCGCAGGTTCGAATCCTGCCTCGGGTATGGATGTGTGTGATGTCCTTAGGTTAGTTAGGTTTAAGTAGTTCTAAGTCTAGGGTCTGATGACCTCAGATGTTAAGTCCCATAGTGCTTAGAGCTATTTCACCATTTTTTGATAACTTGGTTCCATGGCTTCGTGGGGTCTGCGCCACACTCGAACCCCGCCATCAGCTCTTACAAACTGAAATCGGGACCAGGCCACCTTTTTCCAATCGTCACGATCCCACGAAAGGCGCTGCAGGCGATATCGTGCTGTTAGAAAAGGCACGCGTTTCGGTCGTCTGCTGCTATAGCTCATTAACGCCAAAGTTCGCTGCACTATCTTAGCGGATACGTCCGTCTTACGTCCCACACTGACTTCTCCGGTTACTTCACACTGTGTTGCTTGACAACTCTATGAAAGTGCCGCTGCACTCGGTCGTCAAGTGAAGTCCGTCGGCCACTGCGTTGACGGCGTGAGAGGTGATGCTCGAAATTTGGTATTCTCGGAACACTCCTGACACTGAGAATCTCGGAATATTGATTTCCCAACGATTCCTGAAATGGAATGTCGCACGCGTCTAGTTCCATCTACTATTCCGCTTTCAGAGTCTGTTTATTCCCGTGGAGCGACCATAATCACGTGGCAAAACTTTTCATATGAATCATCTGAGTCCAAATGATACCTCCGCCAATGCAATACCTTTTATGCCTTGTGTGCACGATACTACCTTCATCTGTATTTGTGAATATCGCTATCCGATGACTTTGTCGCCTCAGTGTAAGCACTGGCATGTGTCTGTGTATACTGGTCGTTTGCCTGTAGAGCCAGCTATCAACAGTTCGGTGCAACGTTCGGCACCAAGTAGCTACACGGAAATAATCGCAGACTTTATTGACTCATGGGATGTTATAAATGTTATTATCGGGGTAGCCTGAAGTGTCAAAGCAGCTATGCACGTCACTTTTATTAATCTCATAATATTTTAGGTAGTTGCATGACATATAAAGCTATCCGTGTTGGTGTAACACGTTTCTACGTTTTTTGACTCAATTTTTTCAGTGTATACCCAATAGGGAAATCGATAAGAAGCTTCTTAGGAATATCTGAAATAGCCATTCCTACAGCTATTTGATTGTCATAAACGATGTTCAATAAAAAAAAACCGTTTTCCTTAAATACGACACTGTGCCTGAAATTCGGTCTTACAGTAATATCAGCAGCTCCGTGTCTCCGTTCCGAACTTGTTACTAGCTTGAAATCACTAATTTTTCGCACACTGTGCATATTGTTACCTAAATCACTGTTATTAGATAGCTTGAAGAATTTCTTTTCGTAATCGGTTTCCGCATCCATACGTTTCTCAGTGTTAATATTGACATATGATTTCATCCAGGGAGCTTGAAGGAATGATAATAACCAGTGAATTATGTTTGCGTTAAGATTGTTGTTCAGACAGTGCTTTAAATTTCTGCAGTTGTTTGGTACTGGTACCATTATCTATGGGCATAATGCTAAATCATAATGAAGTTCTTGGGTATTATCTGGATACCCAAAGTCTACCTCTGAAAAGTACCTATGTCTCAGTCATGATGGCCAACCCTTGTTTGGAAAGCACACACACACACACACACACACACACACACACACACACACACACACACACACACACACACACACACACACACGCACATACATACATACACACACATATGGCGGCCAACGGCTCTCAAAGCTTTAATGCTGTTCGATAGGTAAAATTATGTGCAATAATTTTTTCTTTCCAATTTTGCAGATCGCACAGCTTATGCCTGTCTTTCAACTAATGGAATGTTGTTATTCACAGTTCCCCACTCTGCTGTTAAGTCTTCCACTTCACTGCTTGCAGAGTCAACTTAAATTTTATGCAATAATTAATTGCCACTTCCCGAAGTACCTCTTCAACATATTTTGGTTCATCATCATATAAATTATTGCCCACCTCCTTCGATATGAGCAAGAAAAGGAATACCTCTATCATTTCATTCGAGTTATTCCAACACACATAGTCGATATTTGCTGATGATTCATTGGATAACATCTTCCAAGCTTTAACACCAAGATTATTTTAGTTCTCTCTATGCTCGTAGATTTGCATGCAGACACGCATTTCATTATCTCTCTACAAACTGTAAGATGTGAGACATAGCATAATTGTAAACGGGTTGAGAGAAGTCTGACACAGTATAGACTCATAATGTCCCAGCTAATGGTACCAAAATCTCAACGTACATTCCAAATTATTCTTGTAGAGAAACTGCTGTCGTAGTTAAAGTCCCAGAGATAAATAAATATAATTTCGAATAACGGTACCAAATGTTTCTCCAAGTTACAAATCTAGAGTAATTCACTCTGGAAGCATGGGATGAAAATACTCTCTGTTCACGTCCAGGAACGTTTAAACAACGTTAGGATCAATTCCGTATGAATGAAATGGTTGAAACATGGAAGGATATTTGACACTGCCATATCGAGTGGCTGCAGTGATCTGTTGGTTATGGGCTTATGACATCACTGAACAGAAAATCTGGAATCTGTTTGATAGGTGGAACAGCCAACAGAGTGCATTGGTGTTGATCGTGTTTAGTGCATTTACCAGGCCTATTAGAGTGTATAATAGACGCGAAAAGCGTCAAGTGTTGGAAGATCGTTGTGGAGAACACACAGATGCCGTGTACTCGTGCGAGACAGCGTCACCAGTACTGATAAAGTTGGAAAGGGGACTCATTGTGGTCTCCATCTGGCCGCCTGGTCGAATCCTGCAATATCCAAATTTGTGGGTCAACTGGCTGTGACTGTGGCCCAGTGTTGGACTGCATGGGACATGAGGGCAGACACAATCGTCGTAAAAGTTCCAGTCGACCACGTCTGACCACCAAAAGAGCGGATCGGCGTATTGTGCACTAAGCTCATCGTAACCCCTTCATATCTGCGCCTGCCACCTAGGACATGCAAAGTGTGATGTTCTGTGAAAACCGAGGTGCCAAAGCAAACTTGAAACATCGCATCGCATCCACAAGAGACGATAGTCGCTGCAATCCACATTGACGAATGAGTGACACCGGTATTCATGCTCAGAAACGATCGCTACTCCGCCAGAACCGCTCTTCAATTTACGGCTAAGCACAGGACCGCTCAGCCCAGTCCGCGATGATCGGCTGAGATGAAAGCATCACCAGCTGTGTGATCAATGTGACCGGCCGCTGTGGCCGAGCGGTTCTAGGCGCTTCAGTCCGGAACTGCACTGCTGCTACGGTCGCAGGTTCGAATCCTGCCTCGGGCATGGATGTGTGTGATGTCCTTAGGTTAGATAGGTTTAAGTCGTTCTAAGTCTGAGGGACTGATGACCTCAGATGTTAAGTCCCATAGTGCTTAGAGCCATTTAAGGCATTTATGATCATTGTGTTTGCAGTACTCAACGTGAAAGTCACTGTTAAATGTACTCTGAATGAGATACTTGTATTCTGTCTCTATCAAGTGATATGTTGATGCTCAGAGACATTTCGAAATACTTATGACATTACTGAAGGAATGGACTATATGAAGTTAAGTAATTCTTCTTATCGATATGATAATAAAGTGAATTGATACCCGCCTGGATAGCCGAGAGCGCTAACGCGCTGCTTCCTGGACTCGGGTAGGCGCGCTGGCCCTGGATCGAATCCGTCCGGCGGATTAACGACGACGGCCGGTGTGCCGACCAGCCTGGATGTGGTTTTTAGGCGGTTTTCCACATCCTACTAGGTGAATATCGGGCTGGTCCCCATGTCCCGCCTCAGTTCCACGACTCACAGGCATTTGAAACACATTCACACTATTTCACGATTTACACTAGACGCAGACAGCTGGGGTACAGTAATTCCGTCCTGGGGGGGTACGGGGTGGCGGCAGGAAGGGCATCCGGCCACCCCTTACAATTAACATGCCAAATCGGGTTAACCATGGTCGACCCAGCGTAATCGTGGGACAAGGCGCAAGCGGTAGGTAAATAGATGGAATAAAGTGAATTAATATTTTATGTTATAGTACTCACTCGTTTCCTCCCCGAGCAAAGCAGATAATCCACCATTATGCAGACGAGTGAATTTTTGTGCGGTACAACATAATGGGCTCCTGCGACGTTCAGTCATACCGCACCATTGACGGGAGACTAACAGCAGCGAGATTCAAGAGCTACCGTCCCATACGTAAGCTACCAGTAACACTACAACGTAAAGGTTGCTTTTGGAGTGGTGCCGTGATCGGACATGTGCACTGCTGAATGGTGTCGCATTGTGTTCAGAGATGAATTATAGTACTGCACTACCCCAGATGACTGTCATCAGTGAGTAAGGCTTAAAGGACGGGAGAAGTCTAATTTTTCAAATGTTTTGGGGAGGCACAGCGCTGTTACTCCCTGCGTTATGGCGTGGATAGCTATCGGGAATGACTTCAGTTCATGGCTGGTAGTGACAGGGAACTCTGGTGGCACAACAGTACGTCATGGACTCATGCGAAATATTCGTATACAAATGACACTTGTCTCTATGAGCCCTCTGCGTAATGCTGAGGCACTCTCGTGGCTAACAAGATCCCCACATCTGTCCCTCATAGAACATACGTGGGACCAGCTCAGATTTCAACTCTGTCTCATTGCCAGTGTCGAGGAGAGTTGTAGTAAAGAAGGCAAATGGTTGAGTTCAGTTTGTTAGGAGAATTTTGGGAAAGCGTGGTTCGTCTGCAAAGGAGACCGCATATAAGATGCTAATGCGATCTATTCTTCAGTACTGCTCGAGTGTTTCGGGTCTGCACCAGAAGGATTAAAGGGAGATATAGAGGAAATTCAGAGGTGGGCTGCTAGATTTGCTACCGGTAGGTTGGAACAATACGTAAGTGTTACGGAGGTGCTTTCGGCAGTCAAATGAGAATCCATGGAGGGAAGGCGACGTTATTTCTGAAGCACAATAGTGAGAAAATTTAGAGAACCGACATTTGAAGCTGGCTGCAGAACGATTCTAATGCCGCGAAGACACATTTCGCGTAAGGACCACGAAGGTAAGATAGAAGAAATTAGGGCTCCTAAGGAGGAATATAGACTGTCGTTTTTCCCGCGCTTCTTTTGCAAGTTGAACAGGAAAGGGAACGACTAGTAGTGGTAAAGGGTAACCTCCGCCACACACCGTAAAGTGGCTTGCGGAGTATGTATGTAAATAAAGATGTATTTAGCAAGGAAAGTTACAACAGTTGAGGGCCAGTTTGCCCCAGGAAAAGATGCAATCGAATCAATCCATGCATCCAGCCCAGAGAAGATGCACGTCATACTAATAAGTGGGCGCATACTGCCAAACTAAACGAAATTTGACACGATTTCGTAATCACTGAAATAACGTCACATACCTACTCAACTCGTGAACCCTCCACTTCTCGATACTTCACCTTTCTTTTGTCAGGCAATGTGTGTAAACGACGGAGAACATGACGTCGGAAGCTCCATAGGGTTCTTTGCACGTGATCCTGTTGCTTATAGAGAAGTCGCAACGCTAGAAAAATGTAGTGAAGTACAGTATAACCTGCAGAAGCTCGAAAATTCGTGCAAGGATTGGCAGTTGAACCTCAACACATACAGATGTAACAGACAATGGGGTGGCAAACTTCACGAGATATCTCCTAATATAACGTCGGACCTCCTTTTGCCCGGCGTAGTGCAGCAGCGCGACGTGGCATGGACTCAAAAAGTAGTTGGAAGTCCCGTGCACAAACATTGAATCATTCTGCCTTTATAGCCGCTCATAATTGCGAAAGTGTTGCCAGTGCAGGATGTTGCGCACGAACTGACCTATCGATAGTGTCCCATAAACATTCGACGGGATTCGTGTCGGATGATCTGGGTGGCCAAATCATTCGCTCGAATTATTCACAATGTTCTTCAAACCCAGTCTCAAACAATTGTAGCCCGGTGACAAGACATCGTTGCTTGGAAACACAAAGTCCATGAATTGCTGCAAATGGTCTCCAAGTAACCGAACACAACCACTTCCCGTCAATGTTCAGTTCAGTTGGACTAGAAGACCCAGACGTTTCATGTAAACGCAGCCCATATCATTATGGAGCCACTACCACCTTGAACAGCGACTTGTTCACAACTTGGGTCCATGGGTTCATGGATCCATGGGGGCCGCGCCACACTCGAACCCTACCATCAGCACTTATCAACTGAAATTGGGATTCATCCGACCAGGCCACGATTTGCCAGTCGTCTAGTGCCCAATCGATATGGTCACGAGCCCAGGAGAAGCGCTGGAGGCGCTGTTATGCTGTTACCAAAAGCACACGCGTCGTCGTCTGTTGCCGTAGCCCATTAATGACACATTTCGTCGCTCTGTTCTAACGGATACGTTCGTCGTACGTCCCACATTGATTTTTGCGGATATTTCATGTAGTGTTGCTTGTCTGTTAGCACTGACCACCCTACGCAAACACCGCTGCTCACAGTCGTTAAGTGAAGGCCGTCGGCCACTGCGTTTTCCGTGGTGAGAGGTAATGGCTGAAATTTGGTTTACTCGGCACACTCTAGACACTGTGTATCTCGGAAGAGTGAATTCCCTAACGGTTTCCAAAATGTAATGCCTCATACATCTAGCCCCAACTGCCATTCTGAGTTCAAAATCTGTTATTTCTCGCCGTGCGGCCAAAATCAGGGAGGAAACCTCTGCACATGAATCAACTGAGTACAAATAATAGGTCCGCCAATGCACTGCCCTTTTATACCTTGTGTACACAACGGTGCTGCCATCTGTATATCTGCATATCGCTATCCCATGACTTTGTCACCTCAGTGTTCAGCGTATAAATAAGCACAATGACATGTTACTGTATGACTGCACGATTACCGAACAGTCACTGGAAGCAGTAACAGCAATTAAATAATATCTGGTTGTATGCATACGGGATGATCTGAAGTAGAACAAACACACAAAACTAATCGTTGGTAAGCCAGAGGCGAGAACGAGATTCATTGGAGGACTCGTCAATAAGAGTAGCCCACAAATGAAGAAAGTAATTTACAAAACTCTTGCTCGACCTGTACTAGAGTATTTCTCGTCAGTCTGGGGTCCTTACCAGGTAGGACTGATAGAGGAAACAGAGAAAATCCAAAGGAGAGAAGCGCGTTTCGTCGTAGGCTCGCTTGGTAAATATGGAAGCGTAATGGAAATGCTGGCACAACTCCAGCGGCTGACGCTACAAGAGAGGTGTTTTGCATATCAGTGATAAAATTCTGGGAGGTTACGTTCCTAGCAGAGTCAGTAAGTCAGTTTATTGCTTTCTCTTATATTTATTTTGCAAGAAGACCATGCAAGTAAGATCAGAGAGATTTGAGATCGCACCGATGTTTTGCATCTAACGTTCTTTCCGCACACCTTTTGCGACTGGTGTAGACACGGGGGAACCGACAGACACACAAATAGGATCCTCTATCTCATAATATAAGGTGACTTGCGGAATGTAGATGCAGATGTAGACGTCAAATGTTCTTGGCAGATTAAAATGTGTGCCGGACTGGAATTCTAACTGGGTTCGCGTCCCGTTCTGGCGTGGACTTTTAATCTAAAAACAGGGTTCACGAGCCGGTCCGGCCAACTGTTTTAGCCTGTCATGAAGTTTCAAAATAGCATTCGGGAGGACGACGGTTCAATCCCGTCTCCGGCCATCCTGATTTAGGTTTTCCATGATTTCCCTAAATCGCTTCGGGCAAATGCCGGGATGGTTCCTTTGAAAGGGCACGGCCGATTTTCTTCCCCATTCTTCCGTCACCCGAGCTTGCGCTCCGTCTCTAATGACCTCGTTGTCGATGAGACGTTAAACACTAATCTCCTCCTCCTCAAAATAGCACACACTCCACTTCTTAGGGACAGATTTACTCTAGTAACGTGGTATTTGTTTGTTGTGGTTGTAAGAAGTTTTAAAAAGGCAAACTGGGAGCTTCTGCGCATTGTGTAAAATACTGAACAAAAATCGTGCAATTATGAGGACACCCAAAGGTCAATAGCAAAGACTATATGACTGAAGGAAGGAGTTGCTATAGTACCGTTGCCACCCTAGAACCCGCAACTTACAGAGGTTACAAGTAATTCCGGATGGGAAGCAGAGTATCCCGAAAGGGCCTCAGTGACAGGCACTTCAGTCTGATGCTATATAGACAATTAAGGGAGGGGTATAAGTCTGAGATTAAGTCTGTCAGCCGAGCGAGCTGAGAGAGATTTGTTCGTTAAATTTTGGTGGAGGATCCCTGGGGTACATTCTATAAAATTATTACCGAGGAAATTAGCTCCCCCACTGTTCCCCCCAAGCTAGACGTGGTGGGTCTTCCAGGTGGCAACAAGAAGTATCACTCTGAATATAACAGAGAACTGAGATAAACTCTCTAAGAGCGTTATTACAATACAGCGGCACGTACCTGCGTGTGGATGCAATCGTGACTGACATCATTATTTAGATGAAAAAGATAAGAGTTCCGGGTCCAGATCACACACCAGAGAAAGTGGTATAATATTCAGTCTTTATGTTTTCCGTTAGATGCGTAAATGAATCAGTCAATGCTTAACGCAGCGGTGATTCCCGAACTGATGAAAAACAGAAGAAGCTGTTGTAATGAGAAAGACAGAAGATGAAGAACCTAAATTCTACAAATCACACGTGAGTCTCCGGCTAATTAATTTATTAAGTAAGTTAACTGGAAAAGCGTAAACTATCGTTGTTGTGGTCTTTGGTCTGAATACTCTATTGATGCAGCTCTCCGAACTAATCTACTAAAATGTCTGAGAGTGCTCATAGAATTTAACAGTGCCCAGTTCGTGTTTAGAAGAGGGAAACTGACAGAGGATTAATTAATTACATGAATAAATTAGCGTACGCTATACAGTGACAGGTATTAGAGTGCACGTAACAATAAGGTGGCCCTCATTCTTCGCAATGCCAAGTGAAATGGGCTACTCAATAATGTCTATAGAACTATTCCAGACATGTGACGATGATAAGTTCTGCAGCAACACCTACCAGAAGTGTTTCGTAAGGATGCCCGATGGTCGCAGTTCATTGGGCGTTTACTTACGACCACTTCGAAAAACATTATGAAACAGACTCATACTGTTGGAGTAGAAGTAAACGTGAAAAACACCACGTCCTAGCGCACAGCTGAACTTGAATAGAAAATAACTGTGGCAAACACCCTGAAATATTTTGAGTACAGGCCATAGAGGTCTGACACGGGTTTGCACCGCAAAAACTAAAGTAACCTATATTACTTAATGGAAGACAAATGATTATTATTACAAACCAATTACAAGCTATGAAAGTTCTTTGTCGGTGTTTTTAAAGTATGTTACCATACTTGTTTATTTCTTATGATGTTCCCTCCAAATAAAAATGTTAGGTCCTTTTTCCATACCATCTAAATACCTCGCTGTCGGTCGTGCTGATGGTCTTCTCCCATACGGGGTTTTTCTACCACAGTGTGAAATAAACTATCTTTTTCTGATCTCATTATTTGAACAATCGACTTAATCTTTTTAGCTTTTATATTTACTACAGTACCACGTGCTTCAAAAACGCCACATACGTCTACGTTTTTTCGGATACGCCATTCTCCACTGTTCTCTGCTCCAGAGATTTTATGTAGTACTTACCCGTATAATATTTGCCTCTAGAATATCCTCCACCCTTCACTTCTTTCTTTCTTTAATTGCAATTTCCATATACATATATTAGATCTGGCTGTAGTGGTGACTGATACGATGTGTATTTTGATTACACTGGACATATTTCTGCTCTTTAGTTTATTAGCGAGACCGGAAAGTGATGTCTTTTTCTACATTAAATTCAAAGAGATAAATTGTTAGCAATGATGGAATCACACTCGGTATCAACAACCTTTTGCCATGTGGCTTGGAAATTTTCGGTATCGGTTCGATAAAAATAATTTGGCTTTTGAGCAAAATATGTATGGATTGCATTCTGACATCATCTTCATCACCAAATTTTTTGTCACTTATAAATTGTTTTAGCGATCGGAATGAATGGAACTCTCGCAGCTCGATATCGGACGAGAATGGTGGATGAAGCAATACCTCCCACAGGGTCGATTTTGTGCAGTGCGGTCTTGCATTATCATGTCGCAGAATAACGCTTTTTCTGTTGAAAATCACTGGGCGCTTATCAACTACAGGTTGATTTACTGTATTCAGTTGTTCACAGTAAAGGTCTCCATTCACTGTTTGTCCAGATTTCAGCACTTCTAAATGAACGGCCCCGCGAATACTCCACCAAACAGAGAAATGCCTTTTTCGGGTGTGAACCTGGCTTGACTGTACTTCGTGACGATTCATTCTGAGAGAGCCACTGCCTTTTGCATTCCGGATTATCTTGGAAGACCCAATTTCATTTCCAGTGATCCATCGATCGAAAAATGCTTCTGTATTGTAACGCTGCAGCAATAAGTTGCATGTTGTGGATCGGTTAGCCGTGTTTGCCCTTATCAATCTGCTGCAAACGCTCTTGGATGGTCGACCAAGGTTGGTTAAGAGTGTTAGACATGCCTTCTATTGTCTGACACGGATTTGCTTCCATTTCCGCCCTTTCCATGTCATTGTCTCAAGTTGTTGTTAAAGATCGATACGAGTCGGAAAGATCAGAATTACCAGATTTGAACGTTTGGCATTTATGAACGTCTAATGCACTTGGATAAACAATATTTTTGGCAACAACTGTTGCGTTACTACCCTTGTGAAACACAAAAGTGTAAGATGCCGGACATCTACCGCTTCCAGTGTTTGGCTGGCGATTTCACCATAAATTGGGAAAAAAATATAAGATTTAATTTTTTTAAATAAATAAGTCGTTCTAACCTTGAAATGCCTTTGGTACAGGTTTGAAGTACGCAATGAGCTCATAATGACAAACGAGTAACTACCTGCACAGAAACAAGATTACTTTCAGGGTCTAGGCGCTGCAGTCTGGAACTGCGCGAACGCTACGGTCGCAGGATCGAATCCTGCCTCGGGCATGGATGTGTGTGATGTCCTTAGGTTAGTTAGGTTTAAGTAGTTCTAGGGGACTCATGACCACAGCAGTTAAGTCTCATAGTGCTCAGAGCCATTTGAACCATTTGAACTTTAAGGTTCTCCTAATATTACACAAGGATTAATATGTTTTCTTTGCGTTTTGAATACCAGTTTTAACCTCATCTTTCACATTATTTTCTGTATTTAAGAAAGCTAACGGGTATTTAAATTCGTCTACTTGTTCAAATGTTTCGGTTTGGACCTTCAGTTTGTTATAAGCGCAAGTGGGCACAAACTCTTTCGTTTGTTAATAATTAAACTGAAACCAGTCATTCTGGTTAATTCGAATTTATCTGATCAACAGTTACTCGTGTATACATCTCGATGAAACTTAGAGATTCTAACCCTACAGAGTGTATATAGCAAACAAAGGCAGTTGTGTCGTAAAAATAATTATTAATATGGAACAAAGCTGCTTATTGTAATTAGACACTAACACAAGTCCATACTGCCTGCTTGTCAACTGTGGAGCCATTATATAGTCTCGCAGGAAACGTCTGGTTGATTCTACTTGTGAGAATAGAGTGAAATATACGGTTAGGCAGTTGTAGAATGTGTTGCACACCATTTAAAGACATTCAGACTGTATTAACGGGCCTATGTACCTTCGACTTACAGATACGGCAAGTGGCTGTGATCTATCCCTTTAAGAAAAACTATAACGAATCCATACGACAAAATGTACAAGTTAATCTTTGGAGAAATGTAACAAAGATGGAATTCCACAGAATACGAAAGGAGAAGAGTGTCCATTTATTCCTCATGTAAACGAAAGGCTGTTAACTCATTTTGAGCCAAGTTGTCCACTGGTCCACTGCTTTTTTGGACGTGGCGTACAAGGGTTGGACAAAATACGAAAACATCAAAAACACGACACATTACCATGCCTAATAGCAATAAAACGTCCTATACTCAAAGAATGAGTGTAGGGAGAACAAATGCAGGATTTCTGCACCGCTGTTCATGGCAAGGTCCTATTGTATGTGGTTTGCCGTTGCCTTCCTACGACCTGTTACGAAGTGTCAAGTGTGTTTCTGTGTCGTGTGGAAGAACGTAATGCGTGCTTGTATAGTGGGGCGTCAGTTTTGTGTTGTTGTGGGTCAAGGAAAAGTAGAGAGTGATACACAGTGCCGACACATAGCCTATTCCTTTTGAAAAGCATAAAAGGAGCCGCCGAGCTAAACGTCCTCATTCTAGGGACGCATCAACAGAGTCACATGCCTTCACCTCATGTGATACTGCCAAGAGGTTTGGAATTTAATCCCGAACATTAGCGCAAACACTGGTGATCGGAAAATGTACGCCACCACTTCTCCTCCTCCCCTGGCCAGCCATATACTGGCAATGAAAATTTCATCCACCACCATGATTCGAACCAGCTTGTAAGACGTCGTGGTCTCCTGACCTTCATTGCTTACATATTCCGATCTCACAATCATGTTCCGCACACCAAGACGCTTCATTCGAACCCAAACTCGATAAGATAAAGTCAGTGTTGTATAAATTCATGTAAACGATATGCAATTGACAAGTGAGCGCACCGTGGTTGACATACTCGAGGCTGGCGTGCACACATACATTCCAGACACGACGGTCACAGAGGCTTTTAAGTCGGGAGGGAGGCTGCACAACGGGACGCCAGGCCCTTCAGAGGACGACCCAGGCCATGTCGGCCGGTGACCGCCCGTAGCAGACAGCGTGGGCCCGAGTGGGAAGGGGGGAACAACCCCGTGTTCGGCTTAAAAGCAAATTCCGCTACACTGTGTGGGAGCGGCCAGCCTATGCATTCTTTACACATAGCACGCAGTTACAGAGATTTTCACAGGGAGACAGCAAACGCCAAACGCCAAAGCTACAAGTTTCCGGATTGGTCACCTTAAACGAAACGTCATTCTCCCGTTTTAGAAGAGCAATGCTGATTGGCAGACGATATTTCTGACGCCTTGAGCTAAAGGAATAATGGAAGAGACCGAAAGATATACCCCTTCACGTCTGGCGTGGAAAGGCGCCGTTCCGTCGTCGCTCTTGGAGCGAGAACACGTAACGAGAGCGTGCGCGCTCGTATATGTGTACTCGAAAGAGCGAGGAACAAGTCTCTCCTCAGTACTTCACTGGGAGAGCACCTCTGTCGAGAGCGAATCAAAGGGCGTCTCTATATTGAGTCCTTGCAATTAAGCGTTGTTCACTGTGTTGGCTGACACACTTATTGTGCGGTGTGAACGGACAGAGTTATAGTTAAACGCCTGCGAGCGAATTTTGAGTGGCATCGCGGTGGACTGGTTATCCGACTGGTGTACCATGCCAATAGTTAGACTAGGGGCGAATAGGAATCCTTGATTTCATCAAGGCATAGGGAGAGTTTTATTGGCGAAGGTCAATCCAGATAGAACGAGAGTTATCTTATTTGTCAGCAGTGAGCGGCGTAGACAGCAGTCATCGCAACTTACAGTATTGTGCGCTACAGCTATTGCGAGACCCATATTTCCTCCACAACAGTACACTTCACTGCATTTCACACACGACAGCCTCGACCGTACCTAGCAACATTCTAAAGGATAATTATTCAAGTTGAGTAGGCGTGCCTCTCAGCCATTCTGCCAAGGCAACAAGCATCTTAAACTTTGTGTAGAAATTTCATTAGCGAATCCTATCCTTGAAACGTATCTTCACATTCTGAAAAGAACCAGGATATAACTTGTTAAATTCATAACTAAAAGTGCCATTGTGATTTCTCAGAGTTTTGCAAAATAAATAATAACTTTCGTCAGTTTCATGTTTTTCTTACACTAACTAGCACTACTCCAGTACCCAAGTATCCCACTAATTACGTAAGAAATTTTGTGAATTTTTGTGTCATTTCCTTACAGCGGAAGACTCCAGAAGATATTTATTGCTGAAAGTTTTTCAGGCATTTCTCTTTAGAACGTTAGGAGCGTCTGTCTGACTTCTGTAGTAGTGTGGGGGTGGAAATTGCATCTTGCAGGTGCCACAGGGTAAAGGGTACATCTCAGATTAATCCGTTGCGCAGAATAACAGAATAAAAGATCATCCACACACACCTAAGAAGCTTACCCCGAGTTGGGCGCCATTGCATAGGAGTATGTTAGCTACATCGGCCTCAGAGGCGAGTGACCAGACCTAACACGGCCTAGGAAAATCGTTGGCGATCAAAACAGTTTCCAGTCGTCTCGGAATGGCTAAATACAAGTCCTGTATGGTATTCAGTGGAATCTTATACTATTCTTCCTGGAAAATAATGTCAAGTTTAGGTATCGGTGACGGAGGTGGATAGCGATCACGCACCATTCTCTCTGAAGTAGAACACGAAGGCTCAGTAATTTTGAAATGTTGTGAATTTGGCAGCCAGGGCAGAGGTGACAATTCATCCTCGAGCTGAAGAAAGCAGACCTGGCCGATGCGAACTATGTGAGCAGGGGCCCTGTCGTCTTGGAACACATCACCGCTGGTTAGCCGAAATAGTCGACAGTAATGTGACATTGTGGAGTAACCATGAAATACGATATACGAGTAGATGTCCTTGTGATCATCGAATCCCATGGCCGTATTAAGGGGAGGGGGAGGGCCTTAGGGGATCCAGGTGGAAGGGGGACATCCACTCTGATCGAGTTCCCAACTGGCTATCTAGGAAGAATCATTCAAGACACAGTCATCATCATAGGAGAAAATACGACCAAAAACACGAAAGAGATTCATTCGTTTGTTACATCCACTGTCTTACTAAATTAGCAAAAATCAGTTTTAGAAGATCGAATATAGTGCATTATAATTGTGAGTCAAGTATTCTCGTTGAACGAAAGTGTTCTGCGATCTCATGTAGTTATAGAATACCCAGTCCCAATTCAGCGAAAAATTGAAGTTGGTTCAGATGGCTCTGAGCACTATGCGACTTAACTTCTGAGGTCATCAGTCACCTAGAACTTCGAACTAATTAAACCTAACTAACCTAAGGATATCACACACATCCATGCCCGAGGCAGGATTCGAACCTGCGACCGTAGCGGTAGCTCGGTTCCAGACTTCAGCGCCTAGAACCGCACGGCCACTCCGGCCGGCAAAATTTAGGTCACTGCGAAGTTGCGCAGTAGCATATATTTATTCCTTTGATGCCAACAATTTTCATCTGTTTATAAACTCTGTATGCGTGGGTTCGGATAGAATTTTTTGATCATAACAACAGGCGGGTTACTTCAAATACTAATGTGCGCTGTGACACCCATCGTCCCTTCTTTATTTTGTTCGCTGCTTTTATCGCTTGTCTGTAGCTGTAAAGCTGAACTGTAAATTCATGTGGCAATATTGTTTTCAGCGTTGGTTTCCAAACTGTGCGGCGGAGGGCGGGGAAGGGAGGGGGGCGACCCCCCCCCCTCCCCCATTACCCCAAGGGGACGCGGACGGGGCGAGCGGTACTGACGCATTACGTTATTAAAAAAAAAGTAGCTATTTAATAGACAAATATGTTAGTATTTACGACGAACTGTCTGCTGGACACCCAATATTTCCTATACACTCTGAGATTCATTTTGTAAAATCACCTTCTGTGTGACGTGCATTTACTGACGGGTATAGAACAATTGTTGACTGCTTAGTGATGGAAAAATAATTTAATAATTTTGAAAATCATATGCGCCCTTAATTTGAGAATGATTCTCGATGGAGACGTTGGTCGCAGCACACATAAGGGATTTGCATTAACGAGAGAGGTACGAACAGATTATTTCCTAGTGCCATATTTCATGATTATGATTAGTTTTACGATCTAGAAAAAATACCTACCTCGCTTTAGATTGGTATGCAGAAGGCAGGGAGCTTCTCTGATCAGCTGACCTGGAGAAAACTATTATTCCTTTTATGTTTTGATCGTGTAATCGGAAATTAAAAACTGCAAGCTCTTGAAAATAGCGAGAATTACGCTCTTAATGTCCACGTACCGCGCAAGCGGCCATTTTGACACAGTCCAAACCAGCCAGGAATTAATCCGTTGTTACTTACCTCCTTTTACAGCCTCGAAGAACGACTTAACGCTTTCGCCTTCTCTACAGCAAAAGGTACCATAGGACAATCATCATTTTGTACACCGAATTCTTCACTTGAATGGTTATTATTAAATAATAAATGGACATACTCTCAAGTGCCAAAGCTCTGTTCAATGCTACAAAAGTAAAGATACCAGAATGTGACAAAACAAAATCAACCTTAAGGTATCTATTGTTTTTCTACAGAAACCATAATATTTCATCTGGTACCGAAATTATTTACTGCAACGTTTCATCTCCCCCTTGGGCGAAATCTGTACTGTTCACATTCACACGGCTGAGCTCAATGATTCACTTCACAAAATGTTTGTTACATACCGTATTTTATTTGTGCCAGAGTGTTCTCATGTATTTTAAAATCTTGTATGCATTATTATTGTCCATGTTGCTCTGATGTTCGATGACCTGGTAAGTGGTTCTTACACATATCAGTTTTGAAAGTAATATGAAATGGTCTTTCGTTCTGTTCTTTCGACTATGTAAAACACACAATATTGTCTACACACAAAAACTTATCTAATTACACCGCATAACTTATCTCTTATCACGTTAGCTTCATACAAGGTCATTTCCTTTTTTGTTCATATTTTATACATTCATACTGCAATAATACAATAAAATAAGAGTTCTTCAGTAAAACACTAACATTTCCTCATAGCTGAAACGGAAACTTGAAACTAAATACAGGATTCCTACATAAGTGTATGTTCACTTCGAGTGACTTACTGGATGTTACAGTAGTAGGATGAATCGAGAATGACTGGGTAATTGGACTGCCCTTTGACCCATACATGAAACGGTCTTCAAAATGTGGTTTTTTGGTACCAGCAACCGATGTTTTTGAGAAATGTCCACTTCTTTCTCAAATGATAGTTCACGTGAAACAAATATTTTAACAGAAATTAGGTAACACCTTATACTATATTTGTAGCCCAGATGCAAAAGTAGCTAATTACATGACAAGTGATACTGAGATAATCGTGGCAAACTCGTCCCGTCCAAACTACCGAAGTTAAAGACTTCATTTCTTTTTAAAAATAAGTAAAAAAATAATTAATTACACGTTATTAATGGCTGAAATCTGTTATTAAGTTTTATACGTAAATATCTTTAGTGATATCTTTACTCATCGGTTTTTGCACCCGATTTATGCAATTACCAGGTTTTGCAGACGTGTCGATCCAGTTATGAAACAAACATTCGGTTGCAAAGTCAGCTATTCGGTGATACGTTAGCAATGACAGGTGGAAGGAGAAGTTCGAAAATTCTGCAAAACTGGCATATAAAAGTACGAGGGTGGCATTATTTTCCAGGAGAAACTGACTTATTCAAGGCCAAAAAAGAGAATGGAAATGAATGTTCAACATCAGGTTTTTTTTTAAAAAAAATACTCCATCGTGCTTTCGACGTTAAAAGATAATGTACAAAATAAAATAAGTTCCAAATTGCATCTTAGTAAAACATCGATAAAATTTTAGAAAATGATGAAATTTGTGGAATGTTGCATCTTGGCTAAACAGTGACAAGAAATTCTAGAAACTGAAACTAGCTCAAAATTGCATTTAAGCGTCATGGACTTCAACACTGTTCATCAATGTAAAATCGCTTCCCGCTTCTTCCTCGTTCTGAGGGTTGGCAGCGGCAGGAACGACTCTAGAAGTGTCTTCCTGCTCGTCCAACACCTCGGCGTAGAAATTGAGCTTATTGTTGGTCACCCACTCTTCACCAAAACGCAACTCCAAAAGCTCTTTGACGTCTCCGAGTTTGGCTTCTGGAAGTTCTGCACCCGCTGTGATTGGTGTTGGGCCGTTTCCTTTGCTGAATTTTTTCCCCTCTTCCGGGTGCTCTTCCACTCTCTAGCTTCAAAATTGTGGAAGGGCTCTCCATGAACCAGATAAATCTTCTTGTTTTTGCTTTTCTTGAAAATAATTTTTTTGGCCAGTTACCAGTCACTTTCACCAAGCCTTTCGAGTATGTCATAACAATTAGTGTCAACACAGTTTTCATCGCATAACATTACTTTCATAATACACTCCTGGAAATGGAAAAAAGAACACATTGACACCGGTGTGTCAGACCCACCATACTTGCTCCGGACACTGCGAGAGGGCTGTACAAGCAATGATCACACGCACGGCACAGCGGACACACCAGGAACCGCGGTGTTGGCCGTCGAATGGCGCTAGCTGCGCACCATTTGTGCACCGCCGCCGTCAGTGTCAGCCAGTTTGCCGTGGCATACGGAGCTCCATCGTAGTCTTTAACACTGGTAGCATGCCGCGACAGCGTGGACGTGAACCGTATGTGCAGTTGACGGACTTTGCGCGAGGGCGTATAGTGGGCATGCGGGAGGCCGGGTGGACGTACCGCCGAATTGCTCAACACGTGGGGCGTGAGGTCTCCACAGTACATCGATGTTGTCGCCAGTGGTCGGCGGAAGGTGCACGTGCCCGTCGACCTGGGACCGGACCGCAGCGACGCACGGATGCACGCCAAGACCGTAGGATCCTACGCAGTGCCGTAGGGGACCGCACCGCCACTTCCCAGCAAATTAGGGACACTGTTACTCCTGGGGTATCGGCGAGGACCATTCGCAACCGTCTCCATGAAGCTGGGCTACGGTCCCGCACACCGTTAGGCCGTCTTCCGCTCACGCCCCAACATCGTGCAGCCCGCCTCCAGTGGTGTCGCGACAGGCGTGAATGGAGGGACGAATGGAGACGTGTCGTCTTCAGCGATGAGAGTCGCTTCTGCCTTGGTGCCAATGATGGTCGTATGCGTGTTTGGCGCCGTGCAGGTGAGCGCCACAATCAGGACTGCATACGACCGAGGCACACAGGGCCAACACCCGGCATCATGGTGTGGGGAGCGATCTCCTACACTGGCCGTACACCACTGGTGATCGTCGAGGGGACACTGAATAGTGCACGGTACATCCAAACCGTCATCGAACCCATCGTTCTACCATTCCTAGACCGGCAAGGGAACTTGCTGTTCCAACAGGACAATGCACGTCCGCATGTATCCCGTGCCACCCAACGTGCTCTAGAAGGTGTAAGTCAACTACCCTGGCCAGCAAGATCTCCGGATCTGTCCCCCATTGAGCATGTTTGGGACTGGATGAAGCGTCGTCTCACGCGGTCTGCACGTCCAGCACGAACGCTGGTCCAACTGAGGCGCCAGGTGGAAATGGCATTGCAAGCCGTTCCACAGGACTACATCCAGCATCTCTACGATCGTCTCCATGGGAGAATAGCAGCCTGCATTGCTGCGAAAGGTGGATATACACTGTACTAGTGCCGACATTGTGCATGCTCTGTTGCCTGTGTCTATGTGCCTGTGGTTCTGTCAGTGTGATCATGTGATGTATCTGACCCCGGGAATGTGTCAATAAAGTTTCCCCTTCCTGGGACAATGAATTCACGGTGTTCTTATTTCAATTTCCAGGAGTGTAGTTCTCATGGTTTTACCTTTCTGATACGGAAACATTTCTTTTCCACTGATCAGGACGCCTCTTCCTTTTCTGGGAGGAGCCGTCGCCAGCTACATCTACGGGATCTATTCCTCGCAGAATTCCTACTATTTCCTCTACTCCCACTTCGTTTGTACCATCTACTGCATTTAAACTGTCCACAAAACCACTCATTTTCTTCAAAAACACTCACGCAAATACGTCAATACACATCCCGCTGATCAGATGAATTGTACCTACCGGTATATCTCGTATTTCGACAATGCATCGGCTGCGAGAGCTTCGCTGCTGTGTACGCGTTCGCTACAGCGCAGCCAACCTAACTCTGAATAAGAAAAATATCCCTTCTAATTGTACCTAACTAGAATATAGCTTTGAATGTCTAGGGTGGTAAATCTGATGTCAGTCGGCGTGCTTTGGATCCGGACATGGTACGGTGACCGCCAAGCCTGTTGAATTTGGCGGGTTTAGCAAACGTTGGACATGCAGTTAGACGCTTTTGCTACCAAACAAGATTTTCTACAACCATTTTCGCGGTTTATAGCGGCTGTTGCACCCTGAAACCCATTCCATCGTGTAGGCGAGGAAAAATCTAAACGGCAATGTGCTCAACTCAAAATCGACAAAAATTATATACATGGCGTCCCATTTATCTTGACCACCCCAAATAACTGTTTGTTCGGATGTTAATTACAAAATGTTTCAAGCAAATGTTCTTTAGACGTCAGGGGGACATCAATCAGCATGATTTCCTTCGTTGTAGCTTTGCTTCTTACAAAGATATGAACAACGGTATGTCTTTTTTAAATGGCACCCTGTATTTTTTATTCGGTAATTCATTTCCTCTCCTCAAGACCTATTCTAAAATGTATCACAGTGTACCATTCACTGAAACCCAACGTTATTAATTACATAACAAAACACTGACGTTGACGGTCCCAGCGCTTAGTGCAGGTACTAGGGTTAATGGAACACATCCACGTGCTGACGTTGACAGAGGACAAATGTAAACATAAGTAGAATACACACCCGTCATTCCGTCAACCATCGTCAGTTGAAGGGTTATGTGAGTAGAATGTATGCCAAAGAAGAGAAGGTAGAAATGCTACTCATCGATGGGGATTGTAAGGTAGCAGAACAGTAATTGTTTTCTTATGTAGGGGTACATTTAGTACAGTAGTTTAGTCCTTATAAATACTATTGTGTAGAGTAGGCACACAATAAAGGCTGTCCTTCCTACAAACTGCATCAAAAAATGGCTCCAGGCACTATGGGACTTAACATCTGAGGTCATCAGTCCCCTAAACTTAGAACTACTTAAACCTGACTAACATAAGGACATCACACACATCCATGCCCGAGGCAGGATTCGAACCTACGACAGTAGGAGCCACGTGGTTCCGGACTGAAGCGCCTAGAACCGCTCGTCCACAGCAGCCGGCCCAAACTATATCGACATTACGTTTCTTTTATCGTTGTTGTTGAAGGTAGGCGAGATGCTACGCAGGCAGCGGAACTGTAGAGAGAGCGATATCCTGACAAGAACCCACCTTCCCGACGGATGTTTTCTCGTCTTGTAGTGACGCTTTAGGAAACGGGAAGTTTCAACTCACGACAACGCAATCGTCGTAGCACTCGCACAGACGAAGCTGCCGAAGTTACTGTTCTCGCTTCCGTTGCTATGAATCCACTTGTGAGCACACGACAGCTTGAACACGAAATTGGCATTCCTGAAACCTGTGTACATCGTATTCTTACCCGTCAACGGTTCCATCCTTACCATGTACACCTACATCAAGAACTGTATGGGAATGATTTCAAGAGTCGTGTACAGTTCTGTCAGTGGGCACAGCAGCAAATCCTCGCCAACCCGAACTTCTTCTCCAATGTTCTATTTACTGATGAATGTTCCTTCTCAAACAAACGACAGGTAAATACAAGGAACTTGCATTATTGGTCCAGAGACAACCTACGATGGCTTAGACAGGTGGAACATCAGCTTCAATGGAGAGTTAACGTCTGGTGTGGGATGCTTGGTACTACAATTATTGGCCCTTATTTCATTAATGGTACTCTAAACGGCACAGCGCCTGCAAACTTCCTCAGACGATTTCTTCCTCCTCTCCTGTATGAAGTGGCGCTAATAACCAGAATGCTTATGTGGTATCAGCACGATGGATGTCCAGCACATCATGCCTTGCGTGCACGTCGTGTCCTGAACCGAAAGTATCCTGCCAGATGGATTGGTCGAGGAAGAACAGTTACTTGGCCTCCTATTGGCCTCCTAGGTCTCCTGATTTAAATCCTCTGGACTTTTTTCTTTGGAATGCGTTAAAGACGTTGTCTATCGCGATATTCCAACAACTCCAGAGGACATGCAGGAATGTATCGTGCTTGCTTGTAATTTTCTTCATTAGGCAACACTGGAAGCAGTAAATAATTCTTTCATACAACGAGTGCACCAGTGTATCGGTGTCCAGGGTCACCACTTTGAGCACCTTTGAATGTTCTGCTCCTGGGGAATTCTACAGGAGAGTCAAAATCAATTTTGTGTAATGTTTTTACTTGGTTTTCATTTGTTTTCTGACAACTCCAGCAAGTGGACGAGTTTGTTATCCCAGGCTCAAAGTAAGTGTTGTGTTATGTAATTAATAATGTTTTGTTTCAGTAAATGGTACACCGTGATACATTTTTAAATAGGTCTTTAGAAGAGGAAATGAATTACCGAATAAAAAATACAGGGTACCATTTAAAAAAGTTATACCGCTGTTTCTATCTTTGTAAAAAATAAAGCTACAACGAGGGCAACTACAAATTCCCTCAATGTGCACTTGCATACGTGTCTTTGTGAAGTTCGCTTTCTATTATAAAGTTCAAATTGTCCATACGTCCGTTGGGTGGCAAGAATGCTGACAAGTACTAGAGTGCACAGCACGGCAATTAGTCTTCTTACCCATCACAGCTGAGCGGTGCGGCATACACGATAACCGTACGTGTGTTACGAGCGTGGGTTGCCGAGAGTATTATGTCATCGTGGTTTTACGTGCGCCAGGCTCCAAATAGCAAGGTTCCTGAATAAGTCGACAGTCCTTTCCTTACTACTAGAAACCGGTAAGTAACACAGTTTGATGTTCATTTGCATGTGCTAAGCTGCCTTTAGGTACTTTTACTGTCCAGCATTGCAAGTCCGGAACAAAAATGGTTCAAATGGCTCTGAGCACTATGGGACTTAACTTCCAAGGTCATCAGTCCCCAAGTCCGGAACAACATTTCCTCCAAAACGCGAACAAAACTTTCTTAAACCACAGTTTTCACTTCACTATATTTGCACTACTTGAATGTAGTCACTCAGTTTATAATTATTTTTTAATTCAACTTCATAACAATCTTCATCCATACTGCCCTCCCTCATGAGCACAATCCTTACTTGTTTGAGAACATCACCAGTCGCATACGCATTTATTTATAGTACAGTTAGTTGAGGTATTGCTCCTTCTTACTACTGTTCAGGCCTCGTGCTTCCAGCAAATCGAAACGCGAATCGTGTATATAGGCGGGTCCTCTGGAAAACACGCCTTGTGAAGTTGCCCAATTTCCTCATTATAAATATACTTAGCTTAATTGTTTGGTTACTTTCGCATCAAAATTTCTGAGCACCGTCAAGGACTCGGAACCGTCTCAAATTTGAGAAGCGAAGTACTGTTTTTACCACAAGTTTATGGGCGGGTGGTAATTAATACAAACACTAATAATAATAAAAAATATATACATAGACAAATATAGAATAGAGAAGATTATTTAACTTCTCTTTCTTTATTCCTACTTAGTTAGTGACATCTTCACACACACACACATATATATATATATATATATATATATATATATATATATATATAAGTTGTAGTGATTCGAGAATTTCTGCGTAAATTCTAGAACCACTCGGCCTTCTACCCTCTCGAACACACGATATCTTAGATATGGGTGCGAGAAAGTGGAATCCTACCTACTGCGTGTCACATGTTGAAACGTCCCCTTAGAAAAATTATGAATGACTGTGCTGGAAAACCTCTTACGTTATTTGATTTTCAACCAGCTGAGCAAAACTCAACGTACTCAGACATTTCTCTCTTTACTTATTCTGATCAACACTTAAACTGACACACAATATTTTTAGCGCAACGCAATCTGTATTGTACTTCCTCGATTCACCGCCATGATTTCATACTGGATACTCTACCTGTGCTGCTAGAACATGTGCCTTTACAAGTACGACACAACATGTGGTTCATGCACGATGGAGCTCCTGCACATTTCATTCCAAGTGTTCGTACGTTCTCAACAACAGATTCGGTGAGCGATGGATTAGTAGAGGCGGACCAATTCCATGGCCTCCACGCTCTCCTGACCTCAACCCTCTTGACTCATTTATGGGGGCATTTGAAAGCTCTTGTCTACGCAACCCCGGTACCAAATGTAGAGACTCTTCGTGCTCGTATTATGGACGGCTGTGATACAATACGCCATTCTCCAGGTCTGCATCAGCGCATCAGGGATTCCATGCGACGGAGATGAATGCATGTATCCTCGCTAACGGAGGACAATTTGAACATTTCCTGTAACAAAGTGTTTGAAATCACGCTGGTACGTTCTGTTGCTGTGTGTTTCCATTCCATGATTAATTTGATTTGAAGAGAAGTAATAAAATGAGCTCTAACATGGAAAGTAAGCGTTTCCGGACACATGTCCACATAACATATTTTCTTTCTTTGTGTGTGAGGAATGCTTCCTGAAAGTTTGGCCATACCTTTTTGTAACACCCTATATATATATATATATATATATATATGTATATATATATATATATATATATATATATCAGTCCATGATATCCAATATTACAAATTTACTCTTTCTGATGGACACACGTCCAGATCGTCCGCTCTCAAAATTCTGCCATCTCTCTCCCCACATCCACCACTGCTGGCGGCTCACCTCCAACTGCGCAACGCTACGTGCTGTTCACATCCAACTGCCCAACACTACAATAGCAGATATTCCAACAATGCAAACCAGCCACAGACTTCACACAGCACAGTCAGTGAAGTTCATATAGAGCGCTACTTCGCGTTAGCAACATAAAAGACTAAACAGCCTACTTACAATGTTTGTGTGTGCAGGTTGGAAATGAGTCGCGAGCAGAATGTAGACGCCGCGGTCGATTCATGGAAGTTTAGTGAAAGTGGACAGAAGAACCATGGAGTGTTTAGCTACTCTGTTCTAATTGTGTTTTGGCCATTGTTATAGTAATGTGAACAGTTGAAGAAGAACAATAAAACACTTTCGTCTTAGCCTTGGTGAAGGGAAGACGTGTATTAAGATTCATGTTGAGAATGGACATGGTTATTAAGCCAACCTTCTCTTATATCTAAATTAACTTTGTTTCTGACGTTTGGACACACGAGAGACTTACTAACCTGTATTTATTTATGTGAAGAGCGGGATTTTGTAAAATATCTGAAGTTCAAATATACATCGTTGGTTGAATCAACTTTAACTTTGTACGTCTACTTATTTTTATAAGTAGCAAAAGTCTTCAGAAATTCCTGTAACTAGCACATACTTAGTAGAGAAAGTTTGCAGCGGCAGGCTAATCAACAAGGAAGGTCGGCCGAACATCTCAAGTAAGTCATCTCGTTAAAGAAGTGGAAGTTTGCATACATACTTTAACACTTTAAGTCGTCCAAACCGTTAGAAAGTGTGTATTGTTTCTTATTCTCCTAGTAGGTTTATCTTACCCATTGATCTGATTGTGTCTGTTATGTTTGTGGTTCATGTTCATTTCATTGGGCCTTTTACTTACCTTTATAATAACTCGCTTTCCACGGCTTGCTGCGGAGATCATACCTATTAAATAAAAATAGTGTGTGCCAAAACCGAGCTCTTGTAGTGCTAATACATATATTTATGTCTTTTCATTCGTTTCTATGCTTCTGTCAACACTAGTGTTTGTTAAAAATGTATAAACGTTAGGGTCGTGCCCCTGGCTGCAAAACAAAGTTTATTGCTGGGTCTTCTCAAGTGGTTTGTAGTTCTACTCTTCTGTAGGTTAGAAGTTGTTTTCCTTCTAGTCCCAAAATTTAGGCCTGAGCACTCATATGTTTCTCTTAAAAAAAGGTATAATTAAACCACTGCGCTTAATAGTACAATTTTCTATATGTTCCGAACAGTTAGTCTTTATGAGCGTCACGAGCAATATCAGCATTTAAAATCGCATGGATTACGTACATTTATGCAAAGACAAGGAAAAATCTACTTGTATTCATTCCTCTATTCCATTCCTTTAAGGAGGTCAGTTTTTGTCCCGTCTCATCTTGATCAGCCTGTAGTAAAATACTTTGCGAGGTCAGTGCCCACAAACTCCGCACTTCTCAATTACTTAACCTAACCCACAGTGATCAATATACTATCTCGCCTGACAATTACATTTCCTCGTTTCTTATCCCCTAATCACAAATGTATCCTAGCCCAATTTCCTTTTTGTATTCAGCGTCATTTTCCACGTAAGTGTACTAATTTCTTGTTTTGCTTAAGTGCTTTGTAAAAGATAGAATAGTACCAGTATATTTGGGCTGATGTCATTTTGATCTTTAATCTCGTGCTTGATCTATAGACCTACGTTCTTCTTGCAATTTTTTGGTCTCAGTATTACCTACACAAGCATTTTCTCTGCTTTTAGTTTTTGTTACGTTTTCCTACCAGCAGTACTTCTTCAGTGATTGTGCTGTTTGTCATAATGAATCTTTCGCACCTTGGCACTTCCTGTTAAAGATATTAATACTTGCCTTAGTTTTTTTTTTCAGTAATACTTCCTCCCAAGCCATACGCGGAATCGGTGTAACCTACTCGTTCTTCTCCTTGTTCTTGTGTATTAGATCTGGTGGCATATATGGCGTATTATATAACGGAAAGTTGTTAACGATTTGCTCAAACACGCCTGCTTTGATGTATTCGTAGCCGCAGAATGCGCATTATCAGTGACCTCGATTGTATTCACCGCTGGATTTGTATTTCCCCGTTGTGGCTCCCCATGCGGATTCGGGGCCGGATTCGATTGGTAATAAGTGTTTCTCGCTTGATTAAATTGTGGCTGGCTTCCCTGGTGGTATTGACATCGTGGATTCCGAAAATTCCTATTCGTACTGTACTGTGAGTGACTGTTTTGTAGTGGTCCCCAGTGACTTCTATTGTTCTGGTCACTCCAGTTGCCGTTACCGTGGTTCGCATAACCAGAGTGATACCTGTCGTCATTCTTACGTCTCCTCTTATGATTCGGAGAGCTGCTGCCTGCCCGGCCAGGCACTGACATCGACGCAGCCTGTTATGTGTCAACAAACGCGGGACGCGCTTCAAGTGCTAGCCGGTGATTGCGGCCGGGTGGGCGTAGCCTTTTCTCCGCCCCCACCATTACGATACCCATTCTGTTTATTACTGTTATTACTAGCCTTCATATCTTCGTTTATAAGGCCAATAGTATCGAGGACCGACAAAAATATTCTAGATTAATTTCTGGGGCGTGTACCAGATTTTCTCTATCGTGAAACGGAAGTTCTCCTTTCGAAATGTGTAGAACATAACTAGGAGCCACGGGTTCATCCGAAAAACAAGTCTTATTTATGTACTTCTCGAAATATTTTCTTAACGTTCCCTGTCTGATGCCGTATGGCTCTGGACTAAATACTTCTTTTCTTAATCTTTCCTGCATATATCGTGACCAACATTTCTCAAGAAATGCATTTTCAAATTGTGCTAATCTGTGACAGCTCTCTGCCGTCTCGGATACCCAAAGCGCGACCTCATCTTGTACAAAACCTAATACATATTGGATCTTTTGTTGTTCAGCTCAAACTGTAGATAAGACGCTTCTAAAAGATTTACGAAATTAACTGGATGAACAGATTTCTTTTCTGGGATGAAGACCTGGAATTGTCGGTTTTTAGAAGACTTTCATCAAGTATAACTGATGAAAGTGTGGCGTCTGTCCCCACATTTCGTGTAACAGCATTTTGTGGTACTACGTTTGTGCTAGCTGCTGTTCCTTGTGTACATACATTCGCATGAGAAACTGTATTATGACATTCATCATTACTCTTAACTGGATAGCTACTATCGTTCCTTGCTTCTTCCTTAATGTTATTCCATTCCTCTTCTAATTTGTCCAATAGTGTTCCAATTTATATTTGCACATGATCCTTCCACTTAGGCAGATCCTGTGAAAGTATTCTTTGTATCTGACCTAGCTCAGTTTGTATCTTCAATATTGACGTACTCTGGTCTGTGTACACATCGGTAATCGTTTACTCAACAGACTTCTATAGCTCTGTCTCTAACCTGTTATCAGTTACAGTCTCTTGTAAAAAAATCATCAATTTGCTATTCGTGTTTTGTTGCTACGTCATCTACTTGTTTGACTACCTGTCGAATTGTAGACTGTAGTGTTGTGCGTTCTAACCGCATCATTTGTCAGTTTTTTTCATCTGTGCTATCTTTTGATACAATTGTACAAAAGGGTCACGTCTAGGGTTTACTACTTCGAGACTAGTATTGGACACAGGTTGTGACGTTACGTCTCTTGGTGGTGTGAAAACGTCGCTACCACTACCCTGAACATTTTCAATATTAGTACCTGGTATGGTACTTGAACATTCAATGGTTGTTGTTTCAGACTTAGTTTTAACCATAACAACGTGTATGAATATCGGAAAACAATAAATCTTCTCTTTCTCAATCGTCTTTTGTGTTCACAATGTAAACAGTTCACGGATGACGCTTAGCTGTAACTTATTTCTGGTGCTGAAAAAAAAATTCTTTGCAAAACAAATTCTTAACGTCAAGCTTGTTTGCGCGCTCCTACAACAGTGCTTCCACCGTCTTGTCAAACATGTACGTTACGAAAAATCTACTACAAAAATAATAAATTTTGAAACTACTACAAAAGAAACACAATTCTAAGTGTAGCACACAGTGGCTCTCATAAAAGCTCAATTCTACTTCCACATTTCACTTATTTAACTTTAACAAGCGGTATGAAAGAGTACTGATGTTCTTTACCTGACGTGCTATTTTCCTGTTGTCTGGAAAATATTTTAGAATCGGCTTTTTTTGGCTTTATTGTCTCATAATTTTCGAAAATATTTCCTTATTACTGTAGTTTGCTCGGCTTCACGGACTCAGTTACTTATAGCGTGAAACAAACAATGGCTCTGAGCACTATGGGATTTAACTTCCGAGGTCATGAGTCCCCTAGAACTTAGAACTACTTAAACCTAACTAACCTAAGGACATCACACACATCCATGCCCGAGGCAGGATTCGAACCTGCGACCGTAGCGGTCTCGCGGCTCCAGACTGTAGCGCCTAGAACCGCACGGTCACCCCGGCCGGCTGAAACAAACAAACATTTATGTATCAATAGCGTAGCTGCTTTGTACAAGTGGATATAATAAATACCTACATATATATACGTCCTGTATACGGTCGCCCATGTAAAATCTCCTTCTGAGTGACATGTGTTTACTGACGGGGATAGAAAAATTGTTGACTGCTTAGTGACGGGAAAATAATTCAATAATTTTGAAAGTCAGATACACCCGCAATTTGAGGATGATTCTCGATGGAATCGTTTGTCGCAGCACACAAAACGGATTTACATTAGCGAGAGAGGTACGAACGGGCTATTACCTAGTGCCATGTTTCATGATTGTGGTTGGTTTTACGTACTAGGAAAGACATATATTCCTGTATCGCTTTAGATCGGTAGGCAGGAGGCAGGAGGCTTCTCTGATGAGCTGACCTGGAGAAAACTATTATTCCTCTTGTTTTTTGGCATGAAACGAACAGTTAAGGACTGCAAGCTCTTGAAAATGGTGAGAATTAGCCTCTCAATTTTTACGTACCGCGCAAGCGGCCATTTTGACACAGTCCAAGCCAGCCAGGAATTATCTGTTTTTCCTTACCTCCTTTTATAGCTTCGAAGAACGGCGTAACTCTCCGCCTTCTCTACAGTTAAAGGTACCATAGAACAATAATCATTTTGTACACTAATTTCTTCAGTTGAATGGTTATTATTAAGTAATGAACGAAGAAACCCCCGTCTGCCCAAGCTCTATTCAACGCTAAAAAAGTTAAGACACCAGAATGTGACAAGACATGATCAACTTCAACATGTCTACTGTTTTTCTACAGAGATCATAATACTCTATTTGCTACCGAATTTATTTACTGTAACGTTTCAAATTTCGTCTTTCATCATCAGCCTGAGTGTAAGCGCAGTAACTGACTATAGCCAATCCGATCGCTGGAGTTCGAAGCGTACGAGTATAACAGACGTGCGAAAACTTGGTCGATCATTGCACGTCGGCCCGATTCGGAACACTTCGTGCCAACTGTCTTCTGTATAGAACTCACACAGCTTCAACGATATAGTAATTGTTGTAAGTAGTGGCTTTGTTTCTAAGCATCTCGAGTCTTAGTTGGACTGAGTTGTCCAGTAATTATTGATCAAACAAGCAGTTTAGTCGTGTGTACTTTCGATGTGAAAGTGAACTGTCGACTTCTAAAGCTATTTTTTTCTTTACTTCATCATGATTTTGTCGAAGAAACGCAAATATCGCGATTACTATAGGAAAAACGGTTTTGTTGCTGTACAAAACAATAGTATCGAACAGCCGCAATGTGTTATTTGTTATGAAGTATTGAGCAATGATGCCATGAGACTGATCGTCTCCATTGCTCAGTTTTCCGAAAAAGTGATCCTAACTTCTTATAAGTTATCACGACTCATCGCAAAGGCTAAGAAAAGTCATATTGTCGGAGAAATACTTGTCAAACCCCGTTTGTTGAAGGCAGCTGATATTGTTCTTGGACGAGAAAGTAAACAAAAACTTCCACAAAGACCGCTTTCTGACAACACTGTGAAACGTCAGATTGATGATATGGCCGAAGACACAACAAATCAGGCAGCGCAGGCCGCGAAAGAATCTTAATTTTCGGCAGTACAGTTAGACGAGAGAACAGATGTTGCAGATTACTGTCAACTGTTAGTTTCCTTTCGATGCATGCAAAACGAAACAATTAAAAATGAGCTTCTATTTTATACAAAAAAAATGGTTCAAATGGCTCTGAGCACTATGGGACTTAACATCTGTGGTCATCAGTCCCCTAGAACTTCCTATATTCTACAGAGCTAACGGCTACTTCAGAAGCAATTCATTTAATGACATAGATATCTGAATTCTTTCGCAAATATGAACCGTCGTTGCAAAAGCTGATCGGCGCATACACGGACGGCGACACGTCAATGCATGGATTTCGCTTGGGAGTCGTGCAGATGGTCAGAGAGATGAATCCCAGCGTTAGTTCAATTCACTGTGTTAAACATCGTCGAGCCTTGGCAACTAAGACACTTCCAAACGAACTCAAAGACGTATTAAAATTATGCATAAAAATTGTGAATCGTATTAAATAGCGTGCGTTAAATACTCGACTTTTTACGGTCCGTTGTGAAGGTTTTGGAAGTACGGTGGCTCTCAAACGGAAATCTGTTAGGTAGATTATTTGAACTTAGCGATGAAGTGATTGTGTCTGAAACTCCCCGTATGCCAGGTATTCAAGCTGTGTTGGCTTATCTCTCAGATATTTTCCATTCATTGAACTCATTGAACTTGAAAATGCAAGATGAAGATTCGAACTTCTGTAATCGGGATGCCATCATCGCGTAGCTGATAAGGTGTAACTTTGGAAACGTAAAATTGTAGCCTGTAGTTATAAAAAAAATGGTTCAAATGGCTCTGAGCACTATGGGACTTAACTTCTAAGGTCATCAGTCCCCTAGAACTAACCTAAGGACATCACACACATCCATGCCCGAGGCAGGATTCTAACCTGAGACCGTAGCGGTCGCGCGGTTCCAGACTGTAGCGCCTAGAACCGCTCGGCCACTCCGGCCGGCGCCTGCAGTTATATCCGTTTTGTCAAATTAATGGAATTCTGGAAAAAGCACTGTTCATGGAGGTATTTAAGCAAGCTGATACTACGAATAAAATATCAAATCATTTGGAGCCTCTGACGAATTCAAACGCTACTTCCCTGGTGCGTGTGATTATAACATTTACTGACTGACAACAGATCTTCTTCACGTTGACATAGATGTGATGTCGGAAACACTGCAAGAATAAGCTTTGTAAATTAAAACGATTCTGCAGCCAAATATTACTTTGAGGAAATGGATAAGTCATTATTTTGGGTAAAATATCTGGAAGTTTATCCCAGCGTGATAAACCAACCACTGCAGCTGTACTTGCCATTTGCAAACACTTATTTGTGCGAAAGGGCGTTTTCAGCAATTATAACAATGAAAACTAAATACAGAATCAAAGCCAATATTGTGTTGTGTACTTTCTTAGAGTCAACAAAGAATTGAAAATTTTTGCAAAAATATGCAAGCTCATCCATCACATTGATTTACTTATTTTTTATTACCAAATGCGTATGCAAATCGTATATGTCTACAATAAAATATTTATATTACAAAGTTTATGATTTTCTTCGATCATCCAATATCGCCCCCGTTCGAAACACTTTGTGTAAGCTGTCTTCTCTTTCAGATTGCTCACAGCCTCTCCGATCTATCAGCAATCGCCATTTTTCTTCTATTCATTTCGATATATTCCAGCAGACTTAATTATTTTCCCAATATTTAAGCGTCGCGTTTGAAACTGGCCATATCCATAACGAGTAGAGCCAAAATTTCCATGTAAAAGTGTGTATTGACTGATGATTTTGGAATAAATGCGTATGTCGAAGAATTTTTTATTTAATATTTTGTATTTAGAAATTTATAATGGATTCATGTAATTTTCCTGGCGTCAATGGAAATGTTGCAATACCTTGCACAGGTATAATAGATAGTCTCTTTTCTCATGTGAATTATGAACAAATTGAAGATTATGTAAAATTTAGTCCGCAGCTCGTGGTCGTGCGGTAGCGTTCTCGCTTCCCACGCCCTGGTTCCCGAGTTCGATTCCCGGCGGGGTCAGGGATTTTCTCTGCCTCGTGATGACTGGGTGTTGTGTGATGTCCTTAGGTTAGTTAGGTTTCAGTAGTTCTAAGTTCTAGGGGACTGATGACCATAGATGTTAAGTCCCATAGTGCTCAGAGCCATTTGAACCATTTTTTTGTAAAATTTATGGCAGCTTCTTTGAACCAATTATTATTTTAGAACTGAAAAATTTTTGCCATTTTTGGAGGGCTTTGTTCCATTGAATTGTGTGTAAAATACAACACAATAGGCCTAAACCATTTTCTTCCCATGTCTATGTCAAGATGTTAGTCGACAACACTTTTTGTCAGTGGCGGCCATCTGCTCCCTGATGTGCGAGCTGTAGAAGGGGCGCATCTGACACACGATGTGGAACACTTTATTACCACGTAACAAACGTCGAAATATATACTATTTTTATTCGGAGACTAATGGGAGTATGCGAAAAAGGCGATGTGCCCCGACCCAGAAGCTACTGTTTACATTCCGAAAACTTGCCAGCACAACAGATTCTAAAAACAGATTACGCTCCCCTCTGGATCAATGTATCACGCAGGAAGCGCGATAGTAAAACGAGAGAAACTAGGAAACATAGAGAGGCTGCAAGCGGTCGCTCCGTCCCCCGAATCAGTGAATAGAATAGGAAGTGGGGAGATAATACTGCCAGTGAGTACCAACCGCCACACTCGATGAATACAAATGTGCTTGTTAAACCGCGTCTCTTCAAATCATTGGAGCTTTTCGCTCTTCTTGAACACCAGTAAATATCGATACTTTAAAATTGAACTCTCGTGTGTAAATCGGCTTCAATCGTCTGAGTGCTTTACGAACTAGCTAATGTGTTAAGTATTTGACGTAAAGCATGTAAGCGAGAAAAAGTATGGAAAGGTTTGAAATTATGCTTGACATTTGTTGCAAGTTGATAAGTGCTGTCATTATGAAACACTGGATAAGTACAGTCTGGGTAATTTGGGCTCCATTTTAAGCAAAAGCTAGGTTTTCACGTATCTCAATGTTTGTGACGTCATATTTCCTGAACAAAGTACCACATCATGACACAGTTTTGTGGGTACACTCGATGATATATGTAGACACGTGACGTTTGTTGTCAACAGAGTTGGTAATAAATAAATTAAAATGTTACGCTTGATGTTGATGTTTATGTTGTGGGTTGGCAGGAGAGCCAACACCGTGTTACTAGAGGAAGCCGAAAGGCACGCGTTTTAGCTCACGCAGGCTGGCGTGAGGTCTGGAACAGGTCAAGGAAATTAAGATTTAGAAAAACGGACGTAGCTGGTGGAATACTTAACTTTAATCCATCAATGGTGAACGTCGCTCTTAACTGTACATTATTCACAATATCAATAGTAACTGAACATGGCGCCTTGCTAGGTCGTAGCAAATGACGTAGCTGAAGGCTATGCTAACTGTCGTCTCGGAAAATGAGAGCGTATTTTGTCAGTGAACCATCGCTAGCAAAGTCGGTTGTACAACTGGGGCGAGTGCTAGGAAGTCTCTCTAGACCTGCCGTGTGGCGGCGCTCGGTCTGCAATCACTGATAGTGGCGACACGCGGGTCCGACATATACTAGCGGACCGCGGCCGATTTAAAGGCTACCACCTAGCAAGTGTGGTGTCTGGCGGAGACACCACAGTTTACTGCGGGTCGTTTTAAGCAAAAGTTATTTCTTCACGCAACTAATTGTTTATGACGTCATATCTACTAAACCATGTCATACAACGATATAATTTTGCAGGTACATTCAATGGTGAAAGTGGATACTGTCTGCAAACCGTGCTGCGAGTACAGCGGGTAGTAAAGAAGTAATAAATTAAAATATCGTGCCTGATGCTGAAGTCTGATTGCAAGAAGAGTAAAATGTAGTAAGCTATATACTTTTTTCCTTTTATCATTTTGTGGGGGGTGTCAGCAAGAAGTAGTTTTGTAAAGGTTTCGGATTATGTGTAAAATTCTCGGATGAATAACTACCAACCTCCAACTGAGGTGGGAGTGATAGAAAGGTGGCGAAGGAGGAGATGGAGAGAGAGGGGGGGGAGGAGGCGATGGACAGAGAGAAGAGGGAGGTGGAGATGGAGAGAGAGATAGAGGGAGGAGGAGATGGACAGAGAAAGATGAGAGGAGGAGAGGGACATAGAGATAGAGACGAGGAGATGGTAACAGAGAGGGGAAGGAAGCAATGGACAGAGATAGGGGGAAGAGAACATGGACAGTGGGAAGAGGAGACCGACAGAGAGAGCGGGGAGCACGTGATGGACAAAGAGACGATGAGGAGCAGATGGACAGAAAGAGGAGGAGATGTGTGTAGAGACGTGGATGGAAGAAGTACACAGAGAGGGGGGAAGAGGAGATTGATAGAGAGAGGGGGAAGGAGGAAATCGAGAGCTAAGAGGAAGAGATGGACAGATACAGAGGGTTGAGGGGGTAGACACTGAGAGGGGGTAGGAAGAGATTGATAGAGACCGGGGACAGAGAGAGGAAGAATTGGACAGAGAAGGTGAGGAGGAGGTATATAGAGAGGTGGGAGGAGGTGGTGGACAGAGAGAGAGAAAAGGAGGGTAGAGAGAGAGGGTGGAGGAGATGGACAGAGAGAGGGCTGAAGAGGCTATGGACTAATAGAAAATTGGCATAAATACATGAGTGGACAAATCTGGGTACTGAGCTAGCTTTAATTTATATTTATATTTTTATACGCGCAAACCTTCTTCTTGAATCAGTCTGCCTATTAGTGAAAACCGTGCGCGGCGCTGCACTTTAATGTATAAGTTTGCTGACAAAATAGCAAAAATTATCTACTACTTTTAGTGTTTAATTTCCTAATAAAATTCGGCTCAGCATCGCCTGATTTAATTTAATCATATCATAACTGTTTTTCATAGTCATTTGTCGTACCTGACGAATTCTGTATCATCAGCAAGCCTGAAAGTTTTAATTTTTCTCCCTGAACCTTAATTCCCTTTCCAAATTTCTCCTTCCTACTTCCTTGCTCGATGTAGAAGTTTAATCTAAGATGAGTAGTAGAGTCAGTTTTGGCTCGCGTATTCGTGCGTTTCTCAGGAACACAAACAGTTGTCAACCTCTAACAGTTTTCATCTTATTCTGTAGATAATTCGTGTCCAGTACGTTGAAACCGTGACTTGCTAAACTGATAGTTCGGTAGCACTCACATCTGGCAGCACATGTCTGTTTTGAATTGCAATTACTGCATTCTTCTTGCAACGTGAGGGTATTTCGCTTGTGTCGGAAATCTTGTACCGTTGGTAGAATAGTTTCGTGGTGGTTGACTCTGCTAAGAAAATCAATAATTCTGAAGTAGCATCGTCAACTCAAAGAGCATTTTTCGCCTCAGTTCTTCCTTTTCAAGTTCTTCTCGCAGTATTATCTCATTTTCAGTGATTTCCTCTTCCCATTCTGTTTTCGTCGTGTTCTAGTTCATTTCCGTTCTATATATTCCATGCATCTTTCAGCTTTACCTTCTTTGCTTTAACGTGTTAGCAGAACAAAGTGATTGATACCTGAAAATCCTTAGCAATGGTACTAGTGCTTTGGGCCAATTAGAGAACTGGATGTGGAAATAACATGTCAGTATTTTTATTTATGACGCAGTGGAATAAATAAAGAGCGCCGAAAAAGGCAAGAAAACTGTTTGTTTAACATGGTTAATGGGGCACTCAAGTATTCATCTCAAAGAGCAGTAGCTGGCGTTGCAAAAGACCACATCAACGAAATAAAATCCTTTCTTTTCAGCTTCCGTATTCTGACTTTCTCAACAATGCAGAAAAAACTGAATGGAAAATATCGCAACACGAAAGGGCATTTATGTACCTCTCGTGAGTCAACGACCAGGTGTTTTCAGTCGGCGAAAGATCTGAAGAACGTGTTGGCAAGGGCAACAGTCGTACACTCTCTGTACCGTGGTAGGTCAGGACTGCACCGACAACATGCGGTCCTGCGTTATCTTGTTGAAGTAATACATAACGGAGACGTCGAAAATAGGACACAGCATCCAGCATTAACACGCCACAAATGAAACGGTCATTATCCAAGTTACTAGCTATGTGAAGCAGAGGTGAACGTGCTGTCTACTCAGTGGCACCCAATACTATCATGCCAGATGCTGGAACCGTATGACGAACACAACGGTTGTTCACCTCAGAGTCTCTGCATGTGCGTACGTCTTCCATGATGCTGCGCGCAGAACCGTGACTCGTCTCAAAACACAACGTGGTGATACTTCTGCGCCCAGTGTTGTCACCGAGTATACAACTGTCGGAATGTTTTTCCTCTGCTGCGTCATGGGAAGCCGCAAACATACTGCAACCTGCCAAGAAAAGTGACACAGATTACAAGACGGCAATTGTTAGTTTATGTTACTGAAGAGTATGTGTGAAGCGCCCCAACAAGCACGAAAAATGTTAGGTCTCTATATCGCAATTCGTCCACTTCAGGACAGTTGCGTCAGTTTTGTTGTGGGCTACTTCACGATTCGTCACGGCAAGAATTGTGTCGCTTCAGAGTTGGCACTGGCGAGTGTGCGTGGGTCATACAAGAAGAGCGTCACAATCTTACTCCTGACATTTATCATGTATAAGGTAAGCTGAATGTAACTTTTAATATCGTTGATTATTACACTGTCTGTGTTTATAAGGGGTCTGTATCTTATATTGCAATGCCCTTCAGACATGCATGCACTTCTGAAGGAACAGGCAGTGTTTTGACGATTACAGCTGTTGTAAATATTACGAAATTTCGTGCGTTGCAGTATACAGGAAAAAAATTGAAATTTCTACTATAAAGAAAGTTTATATTGAATCCTTTTTCTCAGTGAAAAGTATTCCTGCATCATATAAGCCCACTTACGATCCTATGTTTTTTTAAATTGTGTTCCTTAAATTATACCTAACTGATGTTCCTTATTAAATTGCGTTAATTTTCATAAAGTATAGTTTTGGATCTTGGATTTTCCTAAAAAAACAGTTTCGAGTTGTTTTTCAGTTTTTATTCTAACTGAAGTACTAATGTTGCCTGATACAGGTTCTAACCTTGAGTAAAATGTATTATTTGGTGTGGAACAGTAGCAGCAATACATAACAAAAAAATATCTTTAGGAAAGCAAGAAGAATGACGCAACAGAAAGAACTAATTAATAATTACTTCATAACACCTCACATTCGGCGAGAACAGAACTATAAGTCCACATTATTGGTGTACAGAATATAATGGAATTTGCTGCCAAAAATACTTACTTGAAATTTAAAAGAAACTGGTACTATTTCAGTATAAGTTCTACAGAATCCTTCGTGTTGATTTTTCTCAAATATCACTTATTATAGGTGTGTCACTGCTCTTGCCAAGGAGCGATATGTAGCTATGCTGATGGTGCATGGTGCAGTGTCCGCAGCTCGTGGTCGTGCGGTAGCGTTCTCGCTTCCCGCACCCGGGTTCTTGGGTTCGATTCCCGGCGGGGTCAGGGATTTTCTCTGCCTCGTGATGACTGGGTGTTGTGTGATGTCCTTAGGTTAGTTAGGTTTAAGTAGTTCTAAGTTCTAGGGGACTGATGACCTTAGATGTTAAGTCCCATAGTGCTCAGAGCCATTTGAACCATTTGAGCCTCACACAAACTCCCAAAAAGAGCTTCAAATGTTGTGTGATGTGGTTGGTGTCTGTGAGGGTACTTGTTTTCATCTGCTTGGCCCTACACCAACACAATCCCAGCTACATGTGAGAAAGACGCGCAAAGCTACGGTGGAGCAGTCAACAGAGGCCAAAATATGTGTGTTCGTGACCATAGAAACTTCACGCTGAATTCACGGTCTGCAGAGTCTGAAGTGAATCAGGTGAAGAGCGACAGAATGAAATACGCCGGCCTCTGATAGGAACGTAGGACCAAGGAATCTGAAGTACTCTCCTGGGAGTCAGAATTCCAGAAGAACTGGTGTCTTGTGCAGACGCTAACCTTGAGGTATTGCGTCGTATTTCTCTCCAATTCTTCCAAGAACTCCTGATGTAAGATGGCAAGAACTATGCCCCCTACTTGAAGTTATTAAAGATCACTTAACTCACGTTGAGCGGACAGTAGGGCTGAACAAAAATGACTGACAAGCCACAACGCATCTTGTAGAGGGTATAGTATGGACGTATTGGAATAATTAATGTTCATATTAATTGATTCAGGATTGAATCCTTTTAATTAAAAAGGGGTGCACATTTATGTTATATTCAGCTATTGAACACCAGATGAAATCCCAAGTCACAAGTTGAGAGGACGGGAAATTTTGTGGGAATTTGTTCACTTCCCTGAGCAGGCATTGGTCGGCGCTGGGAAGCGATGCATAATTAACGCGACTTGAGCTGCAATTGGTGTAAGTGATTTTGCTGGAGGGGAAACCGAGGCAAAGAGCAGACTGGGAGAAGTCTCTGTGGAGGTCTTCCATTCCCAGCTTGCCTAGAGTGCTGACGTGGCGTTCTTTACTCAGCTTGCCTGAAAAAGAGTGAGCATCTCTGCAGTTTAGGACTTAGCAAACGGCCGAGCGGTTCTAGGCGCTACAGTCTGGAACCGCGCGACAGCTACGGTCGCAGGTTCGAATCCTGCCTCGGGCATGGATGTGTGTGATGTCCTTAGGTTAGTTAGGTTTAAGTAGTTCTAAGTTCTAGAGGACTGATGACCTCAGAAGTTAAGTCCCATAGTGCTCAGAGCCATTTGAACTTAGCAAACGGAACGATTGAGCTCGGAGATAGAAAGTTTTCGTTCAGCTATGTACTGAGCAAGATAGCTAGGAGTGAATAGACGAGTGCAGCCTTGCAGTGCCACGAGGTCGGCCGACGTCCGCATAATGACGCCACGCCGCCACGCTGAATTCGGTGATATTGCGCCCGGCCTGGCCACTGATTAATTTGTTGGATCACGTCGGCAAAGTTTCCACGAGGGTTTCATGGGCCGTGTATTGTAGAATTCTTCTCGCACTTCGGATTACGCCTGGATCAGTCGATAGGAATTACTTTTGATTTATCGCGCTTTACCCCATGCAAACGCAATTTATTACCACTGCCTATTAGGAGAGTCATGTAGTGTGATGATTGAAGGTCGTGAGTTAAAATAAATCTGTGCTAATTGACTGCATCTGTTTTCAATCAAGTAGTTGAAATCCCAAGTCACTTTCTTAATTAATTTTCTGTTCAACATTTGCATCTGGTGTTCAATAGCTGAATATAACATAAATGTGCACCCCTTTTTAATTAAATGGATTCAATCCTGAATCAATTAATATCAACACTGCCACCGCAGTTCAATCCGGAGTCACAGGGCCTTATTACTTTCTATGCGTTATCCGACATTGCCGCAGTTTTGCACTCTCTGTTGATCTGTTAGTCAATTACCTGGGGTGAACACACACCAAAACCAGATAAGTGACGGGTGGGGTGTTACAACGAAACTGGCGATGCGTAAGCCCATGTGTCTTCAGATAGTGTACAGTACGCACAACTATTCGCATGACATTTCTAACGTTATCGATTCCGAATAAAGCACCTCTCGATGTCGAATGCAGTGAATTCCATACAACGTCCGTTCTGTGAGTCCTAGCTTTCTGCATATCAGCGCTACGAGTCCGCTTTATGGCCTCGCATTGCCGGTGCTCCATCCGTGGTCAATAAGATTAACCGATTCCAATCTATATCACTACCATCAGTCGCTTGTTCGACAACTTAGGGTAAGTATACACCTGTCGTAGTCCCTTTCAAAGGCACTAAGACAAAAACTTCCTCTGTTACACGCAGAGCTGGAAAACAGTTTCCCGGATCTTGATATTCTCAATGCAATTCAGAAACTTGCTCGCAGTGCAGAGGTGTGATTGTCATTCTGCAAAATTGAAAACAGTAAGTTGTACAGTATTTTACAGTAAAATAGATACGAACGTAACACAAGAAACGAAGAGTTCAAGAGGTATTAGTTATTATGTCTTACGTTAGAAACCCGTTGATGCGCCTTATCCATTTGCCTAGGCACACTTAATATGGCTTGCCGCTCTTCACTCTTCAGTACACTACACTCGTATTTATGAAGTGAGTTGTCGTGTCTTTCGGTCGTGAATTTGCACTGGCCACTTATTATTCGTTGGCATAGCAAACGCTGTAAGTTTTCAACTACTGCTGTGAAGAAGATTTGCAGTTTCCAGTCGTGTTTAACTGAATGTGAACATAAGTCTCTTGTTGTTTGCTTTTTTGCAAATACTCTCCATTCCTCAGTACGTCTCACGTTAGCCTACAGTCGCCAGAGGGAAGCAAAGATTGGTTTGCTTCGGTCCTCCTGGTAGCGCGTAAACGAGGAAGCTGAACTGTCGCCGCTCATTTGATATACGTCTAGTCACAGATGTCGCCGTTCAGCCGTCGGCACACGCACTGACCGTGCATTCGAACGTTGAGCGTTAAGCGTGTCGAGTTTCTGACGTCATAGCGTGTGATAGTGCGTTGCGGAGTCTTTCCGAATGTGCAGGCAAGATCTTGCATGTCAAATGTTCTGAACGTTCGTTTGAACGTGACCAATGAGATAACACAACGCAATCTGCGTCACATGCACGCCATCTCCCTTCGGTAGAGTGGTGGGAGGCGCCATATTGGCTTTCAGTTGAAACCCGTATCTGTATGAACCGTTTCTGAGCACCAGGAAATTGAGGATCTCTTGAACACCCTTACTCAATTGTATGATTCGTTGTAATAAAATGATGAGAAAAGTAATATTCTTGGTAAAAGGATTATGGTAACTTGGGTATTAAAAGAATATGCCATTTCAAGGCAACAGCATGTTGAGGATCCATCAAAAACGCATTGTTCTTTGTACTGTTTGTTATAGTTAAATTTTAGTTAGTAATATAGCTACCATTAAAGCATTCAGGAAACGCTAAAATGCGAGACACATCCAATAACGATTGCTAGTCGATTAGGCGCAATGAGTAACGTGACAGACCTGTGATGAAAAGTTTGCTGAGTTGGTGGTTCGTGTCCCACTCCATCCAATGTTTTCCCCTAACCTTCACGTTTTTAACACATTCTGATGCTTTCTTATTAGTTCAATGTATGTACATACTATAATATCCGACGTTATGTAAATATAAGTGTGCTATTTTTGATTGGTGAATTTGTTCGATTTGTTTAATCTGCAGGAGCTTTCACTCCTTGCAGTAAGATATTTCGCCCTTTTTTCTACCAGGTTTTGTAATTCACTTGTTGTGAAGATTCTGCTACTGAACAGGAGCAGTGATCAATTGTAAGATGGCAAGAACTACGCCCCTTACATAAAGTCATTGAAGATCACCTAACTCACATTGAGCGAACAGTGGGGTTGAACAAAATGACTGACAAGGCACAATGCATCTTGTAGAGGGTATAGTATGGTCGTATTGGAATAATTAATGTTGGGTGATGGTTTTAAAGTAATTCACACGACATGAAAACTTTGTGGAAACGAGTCTATTTACTGGACGCTAGTCTACCCCAGGGACGTATTTCGAGTTGACTGTGTCCGGCTGGGGAACGGCGAAGGGAAGCGACAATAGGCAGCTTAGGGTGGCTCAAGCTCTGAGAAAGCAGTAACGCGGCACGGCCTCCAGCCACCTTAAGATGAGTGACATCATGGGTGGTTGACCCCGACCCCATGCTGGTGTATCAGGAAACAGACGGAGAACTTGTACGCCTGTTGATAAATGTCCATTGTCCCATTTTCAGGGAAACATGCGAGAAAGCCACGCAAAGCTACGGTGGAGCAGTCAACAGAGGCCAAAATATATGTGTTCGTGACCATAGAAACTTCACGCTGAATTCACGGTCTGCAGAGTCTGAAGTAAATCAGGTGAAGAGCGACAGAATGAAATACGCCGGCCTCCGATGGGAACGTAGGACCAAGGAATTTGAAGTACTCTCCTGGGAGTCAGAATTCCGGAAGAACTGGTGGTTTGTGCAGACGCTAACCTTGATGGTTGACCTGGGAGGAGCTAAATAGCAGACGCTGAGAGGATGGGAAATTTTGTGGGAATTTGTTCACTTCCCAGAGCAGGCACTCGTTGGCGCTGGGAAGCGATGCATAATTAACGCGACTTGTGCTGCAATTGGTGTAAGTGATTTTGTTGGAGGGGAAACCCAGCTTGCCTAGAGTATGGACGTGGCTTTCTTTACTCAGCTTGCCTGAGAAAAAGTGAGCATCTCTGCAGTTTAGGACTTAGCAAAGGGAACGATTGAGCTTGGAGATAGAAAGTTTTGGTTCAGCTATGTACTGAGCACGATAGCTAGGAGTGAATAGACGAGCGCAGCCTTGCAGCACCACGAGGTCGTCCGATGTCCACACAACGACGCTGCTCCACCACGCTGTATTTGGTGATATTGCGCCCGCTCCGGCCACTGATTAATTTGTTGGATCACGTCGGCAAAGTTTCCACGAGGGTTTCATGATCCGTGTATTGTAGAATTCTTCTCGCACTTCGCATTACGCCTGGGTCAGTCGATAGGAATTACTTTTGAGTATCGCGCTTTACTCCACGCAAACGTAATTTATTACCACTGCCTGATAGGAGAGTCTTGTAATGTCATGACTGAAGGTCTTGAGTTAGAATAAATTTGTGCTAATCGACTGCATCTGTTTTCAATCAAGTAGTTGAAATCCCAAGTCACTTTCTTAATTAATTTTGTGTTCAACATTTGCATCTGGTGTTCAATAGGTGAATATAACATAAATGTGCACCCTTTTTTAATTAAAAGTGATCAATTCTGAATAAATTAATGTCAACACTGCCACCGCAGTTCAATCAGGAGTCACAGGCCCATATTACTTTTTTGCGTTATCTGATATTGCGGCAGTTTTACACTCTCTGTTGATCTGTTAGTCAATTAGTTGGGGTGAACACACGCCAATACCAGCTAAGTGACGGGTGGGGTGTTACGAAGTAAGGATGACCTTAGGGTTTTACTAAAAAGTAAAACCTTATGCGGAGAAATACTGTAAATTTGTATCGCACTATTTGCAAAGGAACTTTTATATGCTTATTTCCTTACTGACTGGATGCAGTACTTTCGTTTTTGCCTTACAACATGTCCATGGACACTGAAGTTTTTATTTATGTATACTACTGACAGAACAACATGACTAGCTTAAAGACGAGGGAGAAAACGTGTGTTTTAGTAGAGCTAACGTAGGAATTTTACGCGTGCCCATTTCGTAAACAGTGTTATTTACGAGCCAGACACAGAAGACAACTACCGCTGGATCGCTTGTACCCCACTGGGGGACACCTATCCTGTCTTAACGTTTCCGAGCGTTCAGCAGTACGTTGAACTTGGCACCCTCAACGTTGACATTCAAAGGCCGGTCCGTGTGCTGACGGCCTTCCACTTTGCCCGCTCGCTGAAATGTGCGCACCTGTACCGCACCTCTGCACTTTACACAGTGTGAGCATTTGGCCGGCCCTGGTCTATAGCTTCTAATGAGAATGAACCAACTAACGGCAAAGTTTTCCTTCCTTTTGTAAAACGTGACATAGATCGTAGCAGCAGCAGAGCACTCAGAAAACATAGTATTGATATGGTGTTTAAACCAACAAGAAAGGTGCGCGAATATTTGAACACTGTGAAAGTATGTAATGAAAAATGAGACAGTGCGGAAAGCGTCGAATAAAATGAAAATTATTTAGTTTGGAAATTTATAATGAAAGGAGCTTTGAACGTTTACAATATTAAATGAAACTAACCTTGTTGTAGAAATTCTCACGCACAGTAGCTATAAGTGACAAAAGTCCTGGGATATCCCTAATATGCTGTCAGACCGTTCGACAGACGTCGTGCAGCAACTCGGCGTGACTTGTGCTCAACAAGTCGTTGGAAGTCCCCCGCAGAAATGTTGTCTCTGCTACGGTCGCAGGTTCGCATCCTGCCTCGGATGTATGTGATGTCCTTAGGTTAGTTAGGTTGAAGTAGTTCTAAGTCTAGGGGACTGATGACCTCAGACGTTAAGTGCCATAGTGCTTAGAGCCATTTGAACCATTTTTTCGATTATGTCCCATAAATGTTCGATGGTTTCATGTTGGGCGACCTTGGTGGCCAAATAGTTCGCTCTAACTGGGCGCAATGTTCTTCAAACAGTAGCAGCTGTTGTGTAAGAGCATAAAAGCACGTGAACACCCTAAATTTTGACGTTTCGGAGTTACTGGTTATTTTTCTTTGAATGCTGTTAAACATAATGTAGATGTGGTAATCCGAAATACACGGCGCTAAATCTACCGCGCTTTGCTACATTGCTACTCCTCTAGACTCCGTGAAATTTGACACCAGGGTCGTGAGCACACCTACAGTTGTGCACGTTTTAAGGAGCTTTTTCGTATGCGCAACTGGCATGACGTAATTGCCTTAAGTGCCAAACGCATTCGGATTTGATAAATAACATGCACAGTTCACGGTGTGCACAGCTAGCCCTTGCCACGCTACTAAAAATTTATGTCAATGTCATCAGGTGGCAGAACACTGCAGCGGACTTTTATACCCGTTCGCTTCGCATAAATCCCGCAAGACGGTAGCACATTCCCCAGATATGCTAATGCACTCACTATATAGTAAAATTAGATCGGACATCGATACATGTTACAGTTATACTGCCAGAAAAACCCATTTTGTGGGATTATGAGTGAGATATAATATATTAAGTTCTGGATTTAATCATACAGTAATCCATTTGAGGCTCTTGAATCTATGAAGTACAGCATCGCCGATTGTGAGACAGTAGCATTTATTCATGCTTCTCATATCTGTTGATATTATGGTGGGTCAGGTTTATCTGCACTGTAGGCCCACATTGTATCTTCTGGCCCTTATCGTTCTCAGCGCCTCATTTCTCTTCTAGTCAAGTGATGATGTTGGTAGACAGAAATATATGAATTTAATCGTTTCCGCAATTGGCAGTTTGTGTTTGGAGTTGGTTGTTAACTGCGCAGGAATCTGCTTTCGTATGTAGTGTCAACATGAACTCTGTTGAATCTGTTCTAAGTGCTAACAGGAAAGAAAAATACCAGGAAAGGTTATCTGCAACGAATTAGGGCCTCCCAGACCAGATCCATTGACTGAGAAAATTACGAAATCAAATAAGCATGACTACAAGCGAACAAAGAAGTGTATAATAAGTGCAAGTTGCTGTGTGGGTGCAACGTAAGAATTTCTGATTTTCAACCTGCAAGTTTATTTCTTAACTAATACGTGTGTTAGGAATCTTGTACATCTGTCTGAAAAATAAAAATGCATGAGAACTGCCACTTGCACAAGAATGCAGAACGGAGAGTGACGGAAGCTTAAACGTTATTTTGTTCTTCCCCTAAACTGTACTTAATTATGCATGAAATAAAAAAATTACGCAAAAACAATTCTTTCTTTTCTCTGGACAAGATCTATAGATTACTAATATTATTGTTATTACTGTTATTATTATTATTGTTATTGGCAGTGGTTGTAGTTATGTAAATTTGTTGATAAGTGTAACTATTATACAGTATATGATATTAATTTCACACTCTCATACTTACCTGAATCTACAAATTTGTGACCACTCAGAATATATGCTCATCAGCCACCAGTGTCTTCAAATCAATCGTGAACATCTGTGACCCAGTGACATGACATCATTGTCTGAGAACACGAAGTCCATGAATGGCTGCAAAAAGTCTTTAAGTAGCTGAACGTAATCATTTCCAGTTAATAATTGGTTCAGGTGGGCCAGAGGACCCAGTCCATTCCACGTACGACTGCCCACATCATTATGGAGCCATTACCAGCTTGCACAGTGAATTGTTGACTACTTGGATCCATGGATTCGTGGGACCTGAACATTTAAACTGAAATCCGACACATCTGATCAGGCCACGTTTTTGAGCTGTCTAATGTCCATGATCCCAGGAGAGGCGCTGCAGACGATGTGATACTGAAAAAGGCGACTAATTTCGCTGCACTGTCCTAACCTATACTTTTGTCATATGTCCCACATAGATTTCTGTGGTTAATTCACACAGTGTTCCTTATCTGTTAGCACTGACAGCTCGATGCAAACGCCGCTGTTCTTGACTGTGAAGTGAAAGTCGTCGGCCACTGCGTTGTCCGTGGTGAGAAGTAATGCCTGATGTGTGATATTCCCCGCAGACTCTTGACATTGTAGACTCGGAATACTGAATTACCTAACGATTCCCGAAATGGAAGGCCCCATGCATCTAGCTGCAACTACCATTCCGCATTCAAAATCTTTTAATTCCCGCCGTGCAGCCAAAATCAGATTGCAAACCTTTTCATATGGATCTGCTGAGTACAAATGAAGGCTCCGCCAATGGACTGTTCTTTTATAACTTGTGTTCGTGAAACTACTGTCATCTGTGTAAGTACATATGGCTATCCAATGACTTTTGTCACCTCAGTGTACATTATGGGCCGAGAATATATTCACTACTAATTTATTTCACTGCACGCAACAGGGAAACCTCATTCCAAATGAGTTTTGTAATAAGGCTCTTACAATTGATAACTTGTCAGAAAAGACAACAAGCCATCCTCTCGTTCTTCTGTTCATTTGGTAACAATGCTCTTGCTACTCATTGCATACAAAATGTATGCAAAATTCTGACATTTGAGGAAAGGGCGTGGATGACTGTAAATGATAAGTAAAATTCAATTAGAATTTCATTTTCTCAAAATCTTAAGTCCAAGATTTAAACTCATTTTATTAAAATTATTGATTCTTTTTAAACGTATCACATACACAAAGTGTTACTGAAATATAAAATATATAACTGTTTTACTTTTAAAATATTAAGTCAAAATCTTCTTTTAACTAAGAGAAGTGGATGGGACTTGCTAACACTCAAAATCACTGAATAAGCAAAATCAACGAACTAAAATAATTGCTAAATGCACGAAAGGCATGCGACAAATACCTTTTATTCGCCGAGCCGAATCTGCATCGAAATCAAATACCAAAAACCTTTCCTTCAATAGTATTTAATTCTTAGGTTTTCTATACTTCTCAAAATTCCTCATCCACAAATGAAAACCACTTGCTCGGACTCAGAGCTCCTCAGCTATGCCAACTGACCACAGTCACATCTGGCTCAAAACTCGACTATGACTTGCTCAACCTGCTACTGCTGTTCTGCCTAGTGCTCGCTATTTTACTCAGCAAAGATTTTTTTAACAATGAAAGACGGTGTATGCTTTCTTGTGTCCAAGTTTTACAAATGTATACATGGGACTTAGTCTTTGCAATCGATTTGTTACACAAGTGACTGATAAACTCGTTTTATGGTAAATTATATCTCAGTAATCGATACATTATATTAAATCGATACATTAAAAATACAGTCAACAGACTACGGGTTATACATAAAATTTATTCGTGATATAACTCACAATGTTTCTCTAAGATTCTTCTATAACACAAGTCAAATAGACCTATAAAATATTTCTGTATATTTCTGTATACAACATATCCTTAATTAGATACATCCTCAATCTATATTTATCAACAAATCATATCTATATTCTATGGTTTTTAAATCACAAAATAAAGGAGTTAAATATTTAAAAAATGATTTACTATTGATGTTTTACCATCAATTAGGAAATATGGAGAATAAAGGCTAATGTAAAACAATTCTAAGAACGTCAAATTAATCATTTTAAAGTTCTAAAAAAAATTTTGAAGAATTATAAAAGTAACATAGGAACATTTTGATTAAACTATAGAAATTTTAAATGAAAGAAATCATGAAATAAATATAATACAGGTACTTATTGTACAATAAACTAATGATAATTATTTATGACTCACGTTTCTTATTTGAAGATTATATGATAAGTTTAGATATTACTGCTATCTTATCAGGACACAACGAAAAAGGCTAGAAAAATAAATATATGAAATTTTAAAGAGACATTGTTACTGTGAAGGAATGTTAACACACAGGGATTATATTAATTTAATTAATTTATGTCAAAGAGTTACAGAATAATTAAGAACTAAATATATTGGAAGTTATTTTAGCATATTAGATGCACATGATCAGTTTGTTAATAATTTGGTAAATCGAAACCTTGCATTCATTTTCAAATACCATGGAAAACAATCATGGTATTACTTTCATGAGTTAAAGATATTTTTTAATTTTTTAATTTATTATCCATAGCAACAAATCAAGGAAAATAAAGTTCATAGGAGTGCATTTGTTCTGATCTATAAAAAGTGATAATGCTTGTTTCTCAATGAGAATAATCGTTTTACTACATAAACATTGTACTACATAAGCATTGCATCAGGTAATTTTATTGTATGTAAATGTAACATTTGGAGTTAAACCAATTAAAGTGACTTTCCATTAGTTGTGTCCTATAGGAAAACTTATTTGAGAATTCATGAACTAACACTTAACTGAATTAGATGACTCATTTACTATTCATAAATTATTATTACAATAAATATATCGACTATAGATTGGAAACCAAAAATAAGAGTTTGTGAGAAAAAATTAAAAATAAGTATGGTACACTTTTACCAAATTCTGTTCAATGTGCAATAATTGGGCTAATCAGATGGGGAAAAACGATACTAATATTTGACAGTTATGTTTCAGTTCAAAGATGGTTAAACTGAGCTGATATAAATCATGTGTATATTTATTCTAAAAGTTTAGATTAACTGAAATATTCAGAATTTATAAACACATGTGAAATTCGAAAATAAATGAAATTTGACTTTATTAAAACTATTGAAAAAATTATAACCTTAGATTAATATGAAGATAATTCAGTTGTTTCAATTCATGATTTTATTCTTGAAAATCAAGATAAAGGATTATGTACTAGTGGAAGACCAAAGTATTTGACTGTTTTTACTTGGTGCCAACATTTTCGGAAATACCAAAACAATAACAAAACAGGTAATTTAAAATTTTCTATATTTTAGACAAGGTAAAAGATGTTTTAATCATACTTATGATAAATTAGTTGGTGGCGATTAAAAATTTGACAAGTTTAAAGAAATATATACTAAATGTGGGAATAATAATGAAACAGAAATTATTACAACTGCTATGACAAAAAATTAATGAAGGGAAATAAAATAAAATAATATAATAATAATAATAATAATAATAATAATAATAATAATAATAATAATAATAAAATCATAAAATAATGAAAATTAATGAAGGGAAATAAAATCAAAGACTTTTAAAAGACAAAAAAGCTTTAAATATGCAAAAAAATAAGATACACAATTAAATTTTTAAGAAACATAGATGTCAAAATAAATGATTAAGGAGCTAAAAACCTATTAAATGTTAAAAACTTTTTACAAAATAACCATAAAAAGCAACATTGGATGTGAAAGAAATAAATCATTAAAAATTTTGGCCTTATTCAATGTTTACAAAATGTGACCCTGATGTAGTTGAAAAGCAGACGAAATAAAAATGAAAGAACACAAAAAAAGAGAATTACAGTATGGAAAACACAACCTAGAACTGCATATGAAAAATAGTTAAAGTTATAGGAGATAAAGGCTTATTATAAGTTGAAGAAAAGAAAGAAGTTGAAAAACAAGTTGTTGATTAATATCATCAACAACAACTTTATTTAGTAGAATTTAATAACATACTAACAACTGAACAATATGATAGAGATTATAGGTTAAGTGTACCACAAATGCATGATTTATTGAGTACATGGGAAGAACAGATTAACTATAGAAAACGGAGAAAAAGCTTCAAATATTGAAAAAATTAATATAATTGAAAGAATGCTAGAATATATATGAACTGTAGTGAAGATAAATTTAGTGATTTCATTGTGAAGAAACCAAAGGAAATACATTTCTTATTGTTTTCGAATAATTTACCTCATACAGTTGAAAATCAGAAAATAATGGAAAATGGTTAGTTAATACTTTAATTAATTAATTACCCTTTGAAGTAAAAATTCCTGTTTGTACTTATTGTGGACCAGGAACAAAATTAAAAATTGATAAACTAGTGCAGATCAAAGAAAAAATCCATTAGACGACATTTGTGAAGAACATTATGTTCTTCTACATGTGTGTGAAGTTTCTTATATATATATATATATATATATATATATATATATATATATATATATATATATATATATATATAAGAAACTTCAACTAATAGCAAAAGAATGTATGCTGAAGATGTCTCGTTTGGTGAAAAATTCACAGCAACAGATGTCAGAAGGACAATGTATGTAAAATGAAAGTTAAGAAAGGGCCTTGATGATAATGGTTGGGAATTATAAATTATGTTAGTGAAATAACTTTTTACAGTTTTAAGGAAAATAATTTCATAAAGTTTTCAAAATATTAATATCATTACTTTTCATCTGTATAAATGAATAATTGTTAATAATATTTTTTAACATCAAACCTAAAGCAATTGAAATTAAACGAAATTACTCACAATTAAAGAGTGCTGATGATTTCTTAAATGATGCTCGAAAAACAAAGATAAAAATTGTTAAAAATTCACTTATAACATTAGGTATTCCAACTGTGAAAATAATATTGAATAGCTTGAAAAAAACACAGGTTGTGGATTAACAAAACTTCAAAGAGGATTTCTACTATTACTTTTGATTGCATTACCATATTTAGCTAGTAAAGGTAGAATAGCCAGTGGAGTAGCTAATGTAGCAAAAACAATAATAAATAAAAACCAACTATGTAAAGACTTAAAACAAGTAGACATCATTTAGCAATGGAAAAGAAAACAACTTCAGTAAAAAATAAAATAAATAATTGAAAAATAAGAAACCTTCACCAAATTTTTCCGTTAGAAACTCTGGCTAAAGCATTAAAAAGTAATCATTTCTGAATCGTTTTTATGATTCTTGAATTACCAAGTAAACAAAAAAAAATTAAATCTGGTATAATATGTTCAGATACATTTGTTTATGTTGGTACATACTGGATTTGTTATTATAAAACAAATAATACAAAATAGATTTTGATTCATTTGGTGGTAATATTCTGAGAGAATTAATTATTTGGGAAAATGATTAATGTTACAATATTGAAAAAATGCAAAATTTGATATATATTGTCATTTATGCTTATTCATGTTAAAAATATTATCAGATAATTATAAATTGAAAAATTTAATAAATGGACGTTTTTGGAAAAAATAAAAGTAATACATGAAAAATTAGATAAAGTCTTAGTATCCAAAAGTAATCAAATATTAAGTGACGAGAATTAGCATAAAAAATGAATAACAATGAATTGCAAAATCTGAAATAGATCTGAAAGTAGAAAATTGAAGTAAATATGATTTAGAAATAGAATCAAAAAATAATGCAAAAATTACTTAACATGAATTATAAACATAAGAATGGAAAATTTAATTAAGCAATTTCAGAATGAATTCAGTAAAATTTTTCATCTTACTAAGACTTATGTTACTTTTAAAAATGGAAGATCCGTAGAAACAAGTGGTGCAGTTAGTGATTTTGATGCTGATACAAACAATATTTAGGAAAAGAATTAAAAAATGTTTTAACAAAATTAAATAAACGAAATAAAATTTTTGATAGTGCTGTAGAAGGTTACTCCAAAATATATACAACATTAAGTTTAAGATTTAATTATGCTTGAGATTAATATAATCGATTATAACAATAAAGCATAAGATAAAAAATAATTGAATTTAAATTTATTCCTGTATATGAAAAAATCTTAATTTTGAAATGTATTTATCCTTAAAAAGTTGTAGTTATTGGTAAAAGCATAGAAAAGATTTACCATTTAATGTTTTTATGTTTTCATTATGAGTGTTTGATAATAATCGTGAAATGAGTAGTGTTAACCAACAAAAACAAGATGTAAATCAAATTTTCAATTTTAAAATTAAAAAATTATGTTGAAATTTTCCCAGCAGGTGTAAAATATTTTTATTCATTGAACTTGAATCACCATTCAGACAATCGTATTTGTTCTCTAAAAAGTAAAAATATTTACTAACACATAGGCAGCTTTTTAAAGATTGTAAAGAAATTATATGGGAAGAGCTTTTTAAACGTTATTTTTACTTAAAGTTCTAGTTTTGGAGATCCTATTTTTGTGTGGTCTGATGTAAATGATGCTGGAATATAAAATAAAAGACACATTACCAAAATGATCAAATTTTCGCATTTTGAGAGTTGTTAAAAACCATTCAACAGCCAAGATCACATAAAAAGGGTTCTGAGCACTATGGCACTTAACTGCTGTGGTCATAAGTCCCCTAGAACTTAGAACTACTTAAACCTAACTAACCTAAGGACATCACACACATCCATGTCCGAGGCAGGATTCGCACCTGCGACCGTAGCGGTCACGCGGTTCCAAACTGTAGTGCCTAGAACCGCACGGCCACTCTGGCTGGCATCACATAAAATATTCCTCTATTTTAGACTACCAGTTTGAACAGACTTTGCTGTCATCTTCAGGTGTTCAAGTGGATTTTCACTGTTTTGCATACATTTATGTTGGTACACACTGCATTTGTTATTATAAAACAAATAATACAAAATAGTTTTTGATATATTTGGTGGTAATATTCCAAGAGAATTAATTATTTGGGAAAAATGAATTTATGTTATAATATTGAAAAAATACAAAATTTTGATATATATTGTCATTTATGCTTACGCATGTTAAAAATATTATCAGATAATTATAAATTGTAAATTTAATAAATGGACATTTTTTGGAAAAATTAAAAGTAGTATATGAAAAATTAGATAAAATCTTAGAATCCAAAACCAATAAAATGTTAAGTTAGGGGAATTAGCATCAAAAATGAATAACAGTGAATTGCAAAATCTGAAATAGATCTGAAAGTAGAAAATTGAAGTAAATATGATTTAGAAATAGAATCAAAAAATAATGCAAAAATTACTTATGTGTGAATTATGGATCTGAAAATGGAAAATGTAATTAAGCAATTTCAGAATGAATTCAGTAAAATTTTTCATCTTACTAAGACTTATGTTACTTTTAAAAACAGAAGATTTGTAGAAGCAACACATGTATGGACATGTGTGCACAAGGTGCTCAATGTTTTTAAATATATTAGAGATGACAAATATTTATAATGTGCTAATTTTTATCCACTTGACATCTTGTGCATAAGGTTCAGTGTAACATGAACAAATGCTACAACAAAAGATTTTGAAGACCAGAAGATGACAGAAAATTCTGTCGGAGCTGGTTGTGTTTAATAAATATTTTATGCTATGGCGGCTGTTGAATGGTTTTTAACAGGGTGATAGTGGCTGAGGCGGTGCAGACTGATGCACAGTGCTGAGCTACAGCATGCGGCGACTCCGACTGGCTATCTGCAGAAGGGCCACGGCTGGTCAGAGTGGCTAAACTCTTTCCACTACAGAGGAGAGCGCTGCTGCTATTACTACGAGGCGTCTTGTCAGATGGAGATCACAATGTCGCTCTGGTGGGACACAGGAGGTGGTGACTGTGACAGAGGCTATTAGCGCTACTGAACCTGTTAGTTGGTGATGGAGAACACTGTTGTTTTTGCAAAGGCCAAGGGATGAAGGACAAAATACTAAGGACTACTAGTCTCATTAGTAACCCTTGTTGGATGCAAGAATACTAAGAATATGGAGAACACGCTGTAGAACATTCAATGCAAAGACAGCAGACTTCGAACTTAGAAAGAGGGTATAAATATGCTGATATTTAATTGAGTAAACTGTGTGTGTAGTCATGAGGAACTTGACTTATATTTTTGTGATCCATGGCGGTGAGGGGTAGGCACAGACAGCAGTGCCAGACTGGAAACTGTTCATCACAGAACTTAGGCCCATAAGCAATGGCGTATACCAGTTAAAGAATTCGGAAGAAGACTGAGGACAGTAAAATAGGTCAACAACTTAAAGACACATACGTGCAGTGTAGTTGTTTGACATATAGCTTTATTTGGATCGCTGGAACTGATGTACTGTTAGTCCAATCCATTACACTAGTGCTAATAATAAAAGAAAGGGGGAACTGGTTTCTGACAGTGTTTTGACTGCAGGTGGACAAATAGTTTGCCGTCATAATTTTGCAGAAAGATATAGTCTAAGGTACAATAAATTTAAGGAGACAGCATGGGATGAAGGAGAGTCAGCATAGTGTAATAGGCTACCTCCAAGTTCCTTTGGAAGAAAGCCCTCCCCAAATATTATCCTAGATGGTGCGCGTGTGACTTCATAGTGCTGTGTGGCTACTCAAATGTAGGGCGTGCTAAATAACCAAAATAGCGTGAGAACTGGTCCTTTGATCATGCACATTATGTGGATTTTCCTCAAGATATCCTCATATTAATATCCTGTGTTTTTTATTTATGACTTACTTAAATATGATGAGTAGGATATGAAATGTTGTTTGTCTTAGGTTAGTCATTTCATTAGTGTTTTCTTTCTTTGCTGAAACGTGCAACAGAACAGTACCTTGGTTACTGAGTAACAATTTCGATTGGAGAGGAAAGAGGGGATGTTTTGCTTTAATATAAAGACTTATCTCTAATCTTAGAAGCGTGATCGATGGTATGTTGCTTTCTGTCATTTATCAGCCTAAAATGGGTCAGTGAGATGAGCAAAAGTCTGTTGGCTCAAGGCAAGATGTTGTCTAATAACTCAATCAGGCAGTAGGTTGACGGTTTACCTCATCCCTGTCTGACCAGAACTAAATTTGTGTATTGACAAGGAGGCCATAAACCTGAAGATAGTAGATATAACGTAGTCAGGTGTTATCTGATCATAATATGTTTAAAAGGACTCTCACTCTATGAGTTAACTATAAAGATAGATCATTACACTGCTTTCACGACATACGTAACTTCATTGCTATTCAGTAAGGAACAAATTAGATAAAACTTAATAAGGTGTTAAAATACAAAGTTGCTTTTCCAATGAAATTTTTGACGTACCTAATGTGCCACTGCATAATTTTGTACCAGTTTAATTTGCGATTTGGAGTCTCAAATATTTTATTTAGAGTTTCATGACAGTAGTGATCAGTTTCTAATATGTATTTCCTTTATTAGAATTTCTGATTAGTGGCTAGGTAATATGTATAACAGTAAATGTTTGTGGAGCCATTGAAGGTTGGATGTTTTGTGTTATTAATTGCATTGAAGGTTTGCTCATTTTTTCGATGTTCTTTGCAGAACGGTTCAATAGGGAATAGACATAACAGAATGTTTGAAGCCATTGTAGGCTGAGTGTTTTATATTATTGATTGCATTGAATGGTTACTACTTTTTCGATGCTTTGCAAGGAACATACTGTATTTTTTTAATTGAGATACACTAACAATCACCCTTGTTATGAGTATTTGATTCTTATGTCTTAGGATAATTTAATGTGTCTACATAATGAGTACCTAACTGTAATATAAATGTGATAAATTGCTTAAGGGCCGGCCGGGGTGGCCGAGCGGTTCTAGGCGCTACAGTCTGGAACCGAGTGACCGCTATGTTCGCAGGTTCGAAGCCTGCCTCGGGCATGGTTGTGTGTGATGTCCTTAGGTTAGTTAGGTTTAAGTAGATCTACGTTCTAAGGGAGTGATGACCTCAGAAGTTAAGTCCCATAGTGCTCAGAGCAATTTGAGCCATTTGAATCAATTGCTTAAGATGATTTCACTTACGGAATTTTTGTAATGTTATGAATATTTGTGGCTATGGCCACTGTGTCAGTGGTATTCGGTTGTGTGGTCTTGGCAAGTTAACTATTTCAAATGATGTACTTTTACCTTCCCAAGCATAACTCGAATAATAATAATAATAATGGACTGGTGTATCGTGAAGATTAGGGTCTCCTCCTCGTGGCACCAATTGAAAAATGTCCTGGACCGTCGTTCCATGGGAAAGACCTCCCAGAATCCATTTTCTTCAAAGATACCAGAGAGTGATGAAACGTAACTTCTTGTCCCGTTCCATATTTTTTTATCTCAATAAATTCCGTTACCAGAGAATTATAGCGAGAGTGTTTTTATTCTGCAGAAACAAATCTGTGGGTAACAAGCAGGAGATAATGCACCCAACGGTGTTTATTTATTGATTTTATATTTCGTATGTGCCACGTTTCCCTGCATCCTTTCCCTCGTGCGACCTGGACCGTATGAATGAGAAATTATGTGAAGTAGCAGAAAGTTTTAGTCAGAGGTTGTAGCATTGCATGAGTAGAGTGGTTCTGAGGTAGGATAGTGCCAGCCCCCAAACTCGAAAATGTTTGGCAAAGAAAGTGGGCAAGTCAGGTCAGAGAAGTCGATAATCCAAGAGTATTGGCTCCGTTAGGTTGTCGAACTACCCCCTCCACCACCATTTGAACGAACAACGGTTAGGTGATGTGGCCGCACGTCCACTTTTTCCTGGGTAGCGACGCTAGACAGACGTGGAGACGCAGCTCTCGATTTTGGTAATGTTAACAAAGGTACTACATTGTTTCAAATCTGCTTGGTAATAAGGTCCAGATGTTGAAATTAGGTGCCAGATTACCACTAAACCCCAATAAGGGAGTTTATTTTCATAATTTAGTCAAATTTCAGTAAGACCTTTGCGTTTGTGCCTTGGTCAGACACGCACCATGGGCCTTAAGCCCACGGCCGTGTTATTGCTGTGTGCGTAACGGAAGTTAACTCATTTAATGTATTTTAATGTGGTCTTTCTTTTACAATAATATTTTTGAGGTTTTTTTTTATTTTTAATATGTTTTCTTTGTGTTATTGCTTTCGGGCCACGTGGTCGGTTGGAGCAACCGCCACATTGGTAAAGTGCAGTTTCAGTCTGAAAATGTATAGTAGAGGAATGAATAACCATACGGTAGTGGGTGAGTGTAAGATAGGGAAGGAATAATCTGTTGTGTCCGTATTTTTTGTTTTGTTTTGATTTTGTTGGCTACCGCAACTTGGCCACGTTTGTGGAATAGTATTAATGTGGTAATTAGTTAATGTTTCTTGTGCCCCCCATAACTATTTGATTTGCTACCAATGTTGCGTGTTATGTAAAATATACTGCTTAAACTCCAGTATCTAGGAAAGTTCAGATTTTAATGCCCATTCATGGTAGAAAGACTTGCAAAATTTTCCCGCCATATGATGGTAAATGTTCTTGTCTCCAGCTCAGTAAAGTGGTGTTGTTTATGAACGCAAGATTAAACCAAAATTGGCAGTCATAGTAAAGTGGACCACATGCTACCCCCTCTTCAACTTACGTTTTAATGAAAATTGAAATATTTAGGCAGATACTATTTCCGCCCTGATAGAATTCGCTTGAAGTGTCTTGTTGAACTTGTTCTGCGTGAGCTATAGCAATTAAATGTAATAAGCGTGGGTTAAGGTATAATTGTGTGCCTGCATAAAATTCCATTGAAGCCAGGTCTGCGCTGCCCTCTCCATTTCCATAATTATGTGGTGCAAGTGAATCATGTTAACTAGAGCGGCCAGTTGTGGTGATGTATATTCCAACAGATACAGGGATAGTTGTTGAAATGCCATCGGTATTGAATAAATATCAATTAATCTATAGCCTCGACTGATTATTTCCTCCCTTCATTATAAATAAATCTGAAAGTTAGTCACTACCACAGTCGAATACTGGGTTTACAAAGGAAAGTAAATAAAAATTCTACGCTGCCTAATAAGTCCTGCACAGGTGCCTTCTGTAGTGATTCCAAAAAAATATTGCGTTATTGGTTGCACTCAAATTTTTACCGTTTGGTTAAACCCACCCGCTAGGAATTATTTATACCTTAGCAGTAACTCACAGGGGCCTGTAATTTCGTGGACCACACGAATTCGTTAAACCATTACTACAGAGGGTAGTTTGCAGGAGCTGTAGGACATGACAGGCGACTGTAATCTTCCTACAGGGTCGAGTCTTAACAATATCACCGGTAGTAGAAGGTTACGTTGCACTTTCAAAATATATATATTTCTTTCTTCATAATAATTAGCTATTTTTTACAGTAATAAAATAAGAGAATTTGTTCTTTCAATTTCTTCCCAATCATCTGCATCTTTTTTCTCATAATTATAAAGTTACTGCGTATAACATTCTTTACAATAAACTCATGGTTTTTCACTTCTCAAATGTTCTCTAATTAAAAATGTCTTGCAATAATATTTAGAAACATTGCATTAACTTGTTTCACTTTTGGATTTTTTTCTTTCCAGAAAAATAATTTTGTCAAATTTAAATCTGTAGCACACATTAGTGATATTTTATTTATTACATTTTTAAAAATAGAAACAGGAGTTGAATACAAGATTTTTTGTTATAATTTGTAAGATCCTATCCCCATGAACCATGGACCTTGCCGTTGGTGGGGAGGCTTGCGCGCCTCAGCGATACAGATGGCCGTACCGTAGGTGCAACCACAATGGAGGGGTATCTGTTGACAGGCCAGACAAACGTGTGGTTCCTGAAGAGGGGCAGCAGCCTTTTCAGGAGTTGCAGGGGCAACAGTCTGGATGATTGACTGATCTGGCCTTGCCACACTAACCAAAACGGCCTTGCTGTGCTGGTACTGCGAACGGCTGAAAGCAAGGGTAAACTACAGCCGTAATTTTTCCTGAGGGCATGCAGCTTTACTGTATGGTTAAATGATGATGGCATCATCGTGGGTAAAATATTCCGGAGGTAAAATAGTCCCCCATTCGGATCTCCGGGCGGGGACTGCTCAGGAGGACATCGTTATCAGGAGAACGAAAACTGGCATTCTACGGATCGGAGCGTGGAATGTCAGATCCCTTAATCGGGCAGGTAGGTTACAAAATTTAAAAAGGGAAATGGATAGGTTGAAGTTAGATATAGTGGGTGGCAGGAGGAACAAGACTTTTGGTCAGGTGAATACAGGGTTATAAATACAAAATCAAATAGGGGTAATGCAGGAGTAGGTTTAATAATGAATAAAAAATAAGCTACTACCAACAGCATAGAGAACGCCTTATTGTGGCCAAGATAGACACGAAGCCCACGCCTACTACAGTAGTACAAGTTTATATGCCAACTAGCTCTGCAGATGATGAAGAAATTGCTGAAATGTATGATGAGATAAAAGAAATTATTCAGGTAATGAAGGGAGACGAAAATTTAATAGTCATGAGTGACTGGAATTCGAGAATAGGAAAAGGGAGAGAAGGAAATATAGTGGATGAATATGGATTGGGGGAGAGAAATGAAAGAGGAAGCCATCTGGTAGAATTTTGCACATAGCATAACTTAATCTTAGCTAACACTTGGTTCAAGAAACATAAAAGAAGGTTGTATACATGGAAGAATCCTGAAGATACTAAAAGGTATCAGATAGATTATATAATGGTAAGACAGTGATTTAGGAACCAAGTTTTAAATTGTAAGACATTTCCAGGGGCAGATATTGACTCTGTCCACAATCTATTGGTTATGAACTGTAGATTAAAACTGAAGAAACTGCAAAAAGGTGGAAATTTAAGGAGATGGGACCTGGATAAACTGACTAAACCAGAGGTTGTACAGAGTTTCAGGGAGAGCATAAGGGAACAATTGACAGGAATGGGGGAAAGAAATACAGTAGAAGAAGAATGGGTAGCTCTGAGGGATGAAGTAGTGAAGGCAGCAGAGGATCAAGTAGGTAAAAAGACGAGGGCTAGTAGAAATCCTTGGGTAACAGAAGAAATATTGAATTTAATTGATGAAAGGAGAAAATATAAAAACGCACTAAATGAAGCAGGCAAAAGGGAATACAAACGTCTCAAAAATAATATCGACAAGAAGTGCAAAATGGCTAAGCAGGGATGGCTGGAGGACAAATGTAAGGATGTAGAGGCTTATCTCACTAGGGGTAAGACAGATACTGCCTACAGGAAAATTAAAGAGACCTTTGGAGAAAAGAGTGCCACTCGTATGAATATCAAGAGCTCAGATGGAAACCCAGTTCTAAGCAAAGAAGGGAAAGCAGAAAGGTGGAAGGAGTATATAGAAAGTCTATACAAGGGCGATGTACTTGAGGACAGAATTATGGAAATGGAAGAGGATGTAGATGAAGATGAAATGGGAGATACGATACTGCGTGAAGAGTTTGACAGAGCACTGAAAGACCTGAGTCGAAACAAGGCCCCGGGAGTAGACAACATTCCATTGGAACTACTGACGGCCTTGGGAGAGCCAGAATATAATAATTCCAATCCCAAAGAAAGCAGGTGTTGACAGATGTGAAAATTACCGAACTATCAGTTTAATAAGTCACAGCTGCAAAAAACTAACGCGAATTCTTTACAGACCAATGGAAAAATTGGTAGAAGCCGACCTCGGCGAAGACCAGTTTGGATTCCGCAGAAATGTTGGAACACGTGAGGCAATACTGACCCTGCGACTTATCTTAGAAAATAGATTAAGGAAAGGCAAACCTACATTTCTAGCATTTGTAGACTTAGAGAAAGCTTTTGACAATATTGACTGGATTACTCTCTTTCAAATTCTAAAGGTGGCAGGGGTAAAATACAGGGAGCGAAAGGCTATTTACAATTTGTACAGAAATCAGACGGCAGTTATAAGAGTCGAGGGGCTTGAAAGGGAAGCAGCGGTTGGGAAGAGAGTGAGACAGGGTTGTAGCCTGTCCCCGATGTTATTCAATCTGTATATTGAGCAAGCAGTGAAGGAAACAAAAGAAAATTTCGGAGTAGGTATTAAAGTCCGTGGAGAAGAAATAAAAACTTTGAGGTTCGCCGATGACATTGTAATTCTCTCAGAGACAGCAAAGGACTTGGAAGAGCAGTTGAACGGAATGGACAGTGTCTTGAAAGAAGGATACAAGATGAACATCAACAAAATCACAACGAGGATAATGGAATGAAGTCGAATTAAGTCGGGTGATGCTGAGGGAATTAGATTAGGAAATGAGGCACTTAAAGTAGTAAAGGAGTTTTGCTATTTGGGGAGCAAAATAACTGATGATGGTCGAAGTAGAGAGGATATAAAATGTAGACTGGCAATGGCAAGGAAAGCGTTTCTGAATAAGAGAAATTTGTTAACATCGAGTATTGATTTAAGTGTCAGGAAATCATTTCTGAAAGTATTTGTATGGAGTGTAGCCATGTATGGAAGTGAAACATGGACGATAAATAGTTTGCGACAAGAAGAGAATAGAAGCTTTCGAAATGTGGTGCTACAGAAGAATGCTGAAGATTAGATGGGTAGATCACATAACTAATGAGGAGGTATTGAACAGGATTGGGGAGAAGAGGAGTTTGTGGCACAACTTGACAAGAAGGAGGGACCGGTTGGTAGGACATGTTCTGAGGCATCAAGGGATCACAAATTTAGCACTGGAGGGCAGCGTGGAGGGTAAAAATCGTAGAGGGAGACCAAGAGATGAATACACTAAGCAGATACAAAAGGATGTAGGTTGCAGTAAGTACTGGGAGATGAAGAAGCTTGCACAGGATAGTGTAGCATGGAGAGTTGCATCAAACCAGTCTCAGGACTGAAGACAACAGCAACAACAACAACAACAATTCGTAAGATAAAATTTTTATTGGATGTTTTAATAATAAAAAATAAAAAATTATTATATTTTGAAAACTAAAGTTGTATTAGATATTTTAAAAAGTTTTTTTAGAAAATTTTACTTTTTCGTTTGTGGTATTTTGTAGATCTATATTCAGTTAAAAATTTATAATTAGCTGTCAATTTAATCAATTCATAGTTGGTTAAAAAATTCATAATCAGCTGAGTTTTTAAATTCGATCATATTTGATCATAATTTATAATATTTTCATTTTTTATTTAGATTTGGTCATGAAATTCGTTAAATTTATTTATTTGAATGGGGATGGTTTTGCAAAAAGTTTTCAGCAGCATTAGATGGAAACTGTGGGGATCGCCCTTCAATGGGGCAGTGGTACCATTTTCTATCTACTTGTTAGGATGAACAGAGAAGGAAGCGAAGGCAGAAGCACAAAAACGACTATAATAAAAAAGGTTTGGAACTAAGCCAATTGTGGGATTTTGTGCTAAATAACGAAAACATTGCCATCTCTTCCGCACTTCAAGCTCTATAACACATGTTGAAGAGACTTCACGATCTTGAGAAACATTATGACGTCACGATTAGACTGTTTCATATACATGTATGTTTGGCTTTCCACGTTTATTTGCGTCTGAAACAGGGATCTAATGCCCATGTGACAAAATTCAGAAAGATTCCGCCTAGTATTCCTTCAATGGACAGCCTTACCTTACAGATCGTACCAGACTCGTTACAGCTTCCAGACTTCGCCATTGGATACGCCACATACCCGTACACTTAGATACACGAAATTGAATGCCACCTGGTGGAGTTTTGGGCACGCAAAGCTGTCAGTAATGTGTATAGGACAGACTAATGGGGAATCACTCTACCGGCGATACGGAACACAAATGGAGAAATCCACTGACGTAAGCGACTTTGACAAAGGGAAGTTTGTTATGGTCCGTCATATGGGAAAGAGGATCTCGGAAACTGCGAAGCTGGTCAGTTGCTAGCATGCTACTGTTGTGAGCATCTATGGAAAGTGTTTGAAGGACGGTGAAACCACGAGCAGGGAGAAAGGTGTTCGATCTTCACACTTCATCGCACTGCCCGCCCAACAAAGCAGGAAAGGCAGCGATATGTACCACATCTGACTACAGATTATTATGCTGGTGAAGGTAGAAGTTTTTTTGAGCATACCATTCAACACACACTGCTGAACATAGGAGATGTCCCTGCATATTTCCGTGTTGACCCAACGACACCGTCAGTTTATGAGATCACCGAACTTGGACCATAGATCAAAGGAAATATGTCACCTGGTAGGATGACATATTTTGTTACACCAGGTTGATGGTCGTCTCCTGATATGTTATCATACAATTTGGGTCTGGCAGGAGGTGTGCTAGCGAGTCTGTGCATGTGCAATGACAACTGCGACAGGATAGCTCAATGGGCATAGAATCTGCATAATAAGCAGGAGACCCAGATTCGAATCCCAGTCTGCCATAATTTTCAATTTTCCCCAACTGATTTCAATAAATGCCCATTCGCAGCCAATGTCTGTAATTCTTTTGGGTCTTATTTCATTAACAGTGAATCTTAATGGCTTTTGTGCCTAATATAGTGAAAAGCAAAATATAATGTTAAAGTTACACTCATAACAAAATTTTTATTGCAACATCTGAGGATTTTGTTTCACATTTTCTTTAGGTGGCCCATCGACAGCAACATTCTCTTACGTCTGGAAACCTACCAAGGCTCTGTTTATTCTCTCACACAGAACAAAACTGTATTGCTATCCAAAGGTGAACCAAAACACTGTTAATCAGGTGGCCATGGTGTTTTAGTTCATTAGTCAATTTCATTTTGTAGAAAACCAAATCCCAAACAGTAAACTGAACTTTCATACTTTCAGCTCTGTCAAATTATGATGCAGTCTAGCTTTTCTTGGCTGAGTAACATTGTGTGTAGCTGTGGGTCAGTTAGCGGAGTGTGTGGAGCTTGCTGTTGTGAGTAACGCCATCACAGCCGTGCAGCTGCAACATGATTCCATCTTTACAGCCTGTCCCTTTAAGATCAAGTTATTACGATGCACTGTGGCGACGCATACCTATCAAGATGAGCATATTTCGATAAGGTGGTGTGTGTCTCTGTTTCAGCTGTTGCACTTTTAATAAACAAGTGAGAAGAAGCTCCTGAATGTCCAAGGCAGTGGTAGACTTAGGCTTCCAGCGGTCAGAGCGGGTGCAGAAGTTGAGTCCTGGAGGTCGTCACTGCGTCCGGTCACGAGCTTCCGTCGTCGACGCGAATGAAGACAGAGTGACGTCCGTTCGTGCTGCACGTCCTCCTCATATCTGAACTGCAGCCCTGAACTTGGGATTTCACGGATAACGCAGAAAAATGAAGGGCTGTGTAAACTGAGGCGCATGGAGAGACACGAATACAAATGCTGCAAAGCTGATATACGAGGCATCTTTTTAAGTAAGCACAGTTTTTATACAGGTTTAACATTAATAACACCAACAAACTGCAGGGATGGATTCGAGGAAGGAAGGTCCTATGAACATGTGTCCGGAAATACATCGTTGCCACGGCAGATGGCGTTGACGAAGGGAAGTTCCTCTGACCACGGCCCTGTGTTCCTTGCGTGTTGCATGTTGTGTGATTGACATAGCGTATAGCTGGAGGCCACGCCCCGTTTCTGCTTTCTCAGAGCTTGAGCCGCCCTAAGCTGCCTATTGTCGCTTCCCTTCGCCGCTCCCCACCCACCCACGGTCAATTCTGAGTACTTCCCTGCGATAAACTAGCCTCCAGTAAATCGACGCGTTTCCACAAAGTTTTCATGTCATGTGAATTACATTAAAATCACCACCTGACATTAATTATTCCAATACGTCCATACTATACCCTCTACAAGATGCATTGTGGCTTGTCAGTCATTTTTGTTCAGCCCTACTGTTCGCTCAACGTGAGTTAAGTGATCTTTAATGACTTCATGTAGGGGGCATAGTTCTTGCCATCTTACATCGGGAGTTCTTGGAAGAATTGGAGAGGAATACGACGCAATACCTCACTACACCGAAGTACTCTGGCTCAGTCACGGTAAAATGCTGAAAAGATTTTTTTGATTTACGTTAGCATGTTTCTTACATGATATGGGAAAGAGTGAACCGAAATTAGAATACCCTTGTGGATATCAGACCTTGCATTTGTCGTGGATATTACGCCTCACGTGAACAGCCTGAACATCAGCTTGCATGATGGTAAAAAGAAAAAAGTAAATGCTTTTGAAAGGAAGTTTGCTCTTTGGGAGAGCCAGCTATTGTCTGCAACACTACTCATTTCCCTACCGTTACTTCGGTCCTCGAAAGTGCTATATTTCAAGAATACGTATCAATAACTGTAAAAATTAAGAAGCAGTTTCGAGCACGATTTGTAGATGTTACGAGTGTCTCTCCTATCATTTGTTGCCTGGCATGGCCATATTCAGCATCAGTTGAAGATGCTCCGAATCACTTACAGAAGGAACTGATTGATCTGCAGTGCAATACACAGCTGAAATACAATTCCTTTTCAGTACGAAGTACTACGAAAACTTTCCACAGAAAGAATTTCCACACCTGCATCACGAAGCTGCGAGATTTATGTCCATGTTTGGATCTACTTATGTGTGTGAAATATTTATGTCCGTAATGAAAATGAATGAATCAAGGTTTCGATCGAGTATTAGTGACGAAAATCTTCTTAGCTGCTTGTGTTTATGAATGTGCTGCTTCCCAGTACACCAACATGGGGTCAACCACCCACTCACTGTCACTCATCTTAAGGCAGCTGGAAGCCACGCCCCGTTTCTGCTTTCTCAGAGCTTGAGCCGCCCTAAGCTGCCTATTGTCGCTTCCCTTCGCCGCTCCCCACCCACCTGGTCGCACCTGATGAAGGCCACGAGCTACGTGACCGAAATATCGTGTAAGTACGACGCTGATATCCGGCAGAACACCCGACAACCCAAGATGTCATTAGATCACCGGGAAAGCCTGAAGAGTTACAACTTTATCGTTTCTCATCACCAATGATAAATATGTTCCCGATGTCTTTCTATTTCTAATTTAGGATTGTTATTTACTAACTGTCCCTCATCCTGCTATATGTTACATAGGTGAACATTATTATCTGAAAAATTTGGTATTAAACCAGCTGTTCAAGGTATACTTACACGCTTAAAAACTACCGTTTAATTATTGAGAGACATGTTTGATACCCTTGCCATGAAGGTTATTTAGGTAGGTAACTAGGGCATATAACAAATCCAGCATATTTAGGTATCATTAGTTTTGGTGTTTTATTTTAGAACGGTGACGTTTGTTGTTAGGGCGATGGAGTAACACGAAACTTTCCCTTGATTGCATTGCACGTTGTGTAAAGAGCACCAGAGTACCCCAGGTTCAGTGTATCCCAACTAGTGGGTAAAGCGAAGACGCGACATCCGTGCTTAGAGACATACACAAGTCAGCGTGACGGTTCCGTTTCCCTGTTTACACTTCTGCTAAGTGTGCACACTGTGACAATGAAATTGCACGTGTGCAGCAGCTCCGCACTTGAGCAGAATTTCTGGCCGGCCCTCTTAGAGTGTAGTGCCTTATTTATCTCTTTGTCAGAGTAGCCGTATCTTCTGAAGGCTGATCTTAAATGATCGATCTCGTCTTCCAAGTTCTGTGGCTCACAGATTCTTTTAGCCTAGTCCATCAATATTATTGATGACTCCTCTTTTCTGATTGGGGTGGTAATTGGAATTTTTGTGGAGATATCTTTCGTGTGAGTAAGTTTTCTGTATGCTTTATGCCTTAAACACTGAAATTTTAATTTCTTTCTCAGTTCATAAAGCCTCTAATGATGTCTCCAGCATTGGAAGACGAAACGTTAGGTAGAGATTTATCCCTTGGATTACGGCCTAATGCCCATGAAACAAATAACTGGAATGACGCAAACACCAGCCGTGAAAGCCTCTATTCTATGATTAATCAAAATTATTTTAAAATGATATACTTGCCTGATTTTGCAGCAGTCTTGTACTTCGCTTTGAAATATCTTAATAACGGTCCCATAAACGTTCGATAAACTAGAAAATCCACGAATCGAGTTCTCATTATAATAATGGAAATGTGATCCAATTGTATATATCTCTTCTTTATTTAATTTTCTATTTGTGGTCCATCGTTTACAGAAAATTCATTACCACATCTTGTATTTGAAGGAGCTCGTATTGAGGCTGATCCCTCACCTGTGGTAGAGTGGGAGGTCGTCTCAAGGTGTGGCAGGGGGCGAAAGACATTCCGGAGGGCTGAACGGAAAGCCTCTCTAGTTTGTCTGACGAACCGGTTTCAGGCTCTGTCTCAGGCTGATACTGATCTTCGGCCTGACATGGCTGCTTGTCCTGTTCCAGAGGTTGCCCCTCAGTCTGCAAGATCCGGGCAGTCGAAGAGGGTGGGCTTACTGGTAGTTGGGAGCTCCAACGTCAGGCGCGTAATGGGTGTAAGTAGGCTGTTTATGTTTTCTCTATGTAAGTAGGCTGTTTATGTTTTCTCTATGTAAGTAGGCTGTTTAGGTTTTTTATTGGTAACGCCACCTCTGTATGACAATCACTGGCTGTGCTGTGGGCAGTATGTAAGTAGGCTGTTTATGTTTTCTCTATGTAAGTAGGCTGTTTATGTTTTCTCTATGTAAGTAGGCTGTTTAGGTTTTTTATTGGTAACGCCACCTCTGTATGACAATCACTGGCTGTGCTGTGGGCAGTCTGTGTCTGCTTTGCATTGTTGTAATACTCGCCATTGTAGTGTTAGGCAGCTGGCTGTGAACAGCGCGTAGCGTTGCGCAGTTGGAGGTGAGCCGCCAGCAGTGGTGGATGTGGAGAGAGAGATGGCGGAGTTTTGAAATTTGTCATGAACTGCTATATTTATATATGATGATATCAAGGTAAATACATTGTTTGTTCTCTATTAATATCTTTCATTTGCTAACTATCCCTATCAGTAGTTAGTGCCTTCCATAGTTTGAATCTTTTATTTAGCTGGCAGTAGTGGCGCTCGCTGTATTGCAGTAGCTTGAGCAGCGAAGATTTTTGTGAGGTAAGTGATTTGTGAAAGGTATAGTTTAATGTTAGTCAGGGCCATTCTTTGGCAGGGAATTTTGAAAGTCAGATTGCGTTGCGCTAACAAAATATTGTGTGTCAGGTTAAGCACAGCCATATATAAATTGTTCAAAGGGGACGTTTCATATGTCGACCCTTAGCCGAGGATACCTCACTGGAATCTTCTGATTTTTCTTGTAGTTTGTGTAATTAGTGTAGATTTTGTTTATTGCTAGCGCGTAATTGTAGAGAGAATCTCCTTTGTAGTTGTAGCCTTTCATTGTTGTACAGTAAAACAGTTGTGGCATGCATATAGATTTGCACCAAGTATTTCGCAGCTACGCTTGCAATTAACTAGATATTATTTTCAGTGCTATGTTAATGTGTTCTCTTATTTTTGATCTTCAAATTGTGTTTTTCTGTGTTATCGCGTGAAATATTGTGACAATAATGGCGTGTGAAAAACGTAATACTAGGCTCCAAAGTAAACTGAGAAATGACAGTGAAGACGAAGGCAGTGTGTTAGCGCCGCAGAGTAATGAATTAACTAATGTTCAAAGTAGTAATTTGGTAATTGCGCATAGGGAAATGGAGCGGGCGGCAAACAATGGTGTAGACAGTGAAACAGGTAGTGAACAGGGAAGCGTTATCGATCGATTGGCCGGCAACAGCTCGCCTCAGGAATCGGGAATGACAGAACACAATATCGCAAATACTGTAGATTCAGGTTTTGGGTCATCACCGTTTTCTCAAATAAGTCAAGACACATTTTCTGCTTGTCAAAATGTGAATGTTGCCGGTGCAAATGCACTGCCGAAAAGCGTAGAGAAACAGATTCCAGACACTAATACATTATTATTGCAATTAATGCAACAAATGGAACAAAATCAGAGACAAATGGGACAAAATCTTAAAAAGTTAGACACAGTGGAACAAAATCTTAAAAAGTTAGACACAATGGAACAACACCAGAGACAAACACAGCAACAGTTAGACGCAATGGAACAAAATCTTCACACCACGCTTGAACAAACACGTGAAGATTTAACTACTGAGTTACATAACATTGAATCGAAATGTCAAAAAGTCTGTAATGAAGTAAAAACACAAATTTGTGAGCATTTTCAACCTATTTTTTCGCGGCATGAAAATGCATTACAGAATCACGAAGCAGCCATAAAAGAACTGCAAACCATTGTTCATGAAAATCATGAGACCTTGTGGGCTAAAATTGACTCAGTTGCATCTACCGATTCGGTTACGCAACTTGCAAAAACTCAGGAAAACTTTAAGGACACAGTAGATATTCTGAAACTTGGTTCAGAAAAACACACTGAAGAAATAAGTACACTATCGGAGAAAGTAGCCGAACTTTTGGATCAGGTCACTAACTTATCTACAAAGTTAGATGATGATCTGAATGACACAAGACCCGTAGCCTTCACTGACACAGAAGAGTATGAACAAATCAGAAAATTCAAACAAAATCAGAATCAAATTAATACGCAACACTAAAGAGAAATCCGGGAAGTACAAGATCAGCTGACACAGGTAATACAAGAATTACGTATTTCAGAGGACACTGGCGCTCCAACACGGGAAGAGGGACTTAGAAACACGGAAAAGCCGCAAAATAATAACACAGGGCATTTCGGAAGTTATGAAAGAAATTGGCAATGTGCACCGAATTTTGAGATGGAACGGCCGACCCGACCTAACAATGACCGATATGCGACTCGCCGACATGATGATTTTGACTATAAGCTGTTCATTACTACACGTAAATTCAAAACATTTAAGAATTCTGGCAACGACATTCATCCACAAGCATGGCTCCATCAATTCTCTCATTGTTTTCCTCCCAACTGGTCGTTGGAACACAGATTAGAATTTATGTGTGGCTACTTAGAGAATGAACCAGCTGTAAGAATGCGATCGGTCATTCACGATTGCCACAGTGAAGGAGATTTTTACCATGCCTTCCTCTCAGCATATTGGTCTCAGGCCACACAAGACCGAGTAAAACAAAGCATCATAATGATGAAATGTTTCGAACAATCTGAATTTTCCAGTCTTATGAAATATTTTGAAGACATGTTGCACAAGAATCAATACCTGTCAAACCCATACAGCCCCTCAGAACTCATCCGCATTTGCTTAATCAAACTGCCTAAACATTTACGACATATTATTTTAGCAGGACGTTGCAAAGACGACATTGAAGCTTTTCAGGGACTCTTACAAGAATTAGAAATTGACACTGACAATCGCGGAACGCGAAACCAGGAACACAACAATTACAGGTCACATCCGTCACAACTCCGTGACGACAGAAGCAATAACTGGACACGAGAAGCCTATTCTTACAACGCAAATCGTGACCAAAACAGACACCACCCATATGACAACCACTGGCAGAGTAATAATAGTTACAGAGAAAGATCGCATTTCCGTAGTAATGACTATCACAGAGACAATCAGACAAACAGACAATATGGGAACCAGAACAATTATTATCAAGGGAGGCAGAATAACTTCAGACGCAACAGTTCGGCGCAGACTTACGATTCAGGGAGAAATTATCCACCACATGACCGACAAACAAGAAACTATGTAAACTACCGACATGACGACAGACGATATGATCGTAACGATAGACCTGAATTGCATCAGAACTGGCGGGATTCAAACAGAGCAGGGCCCTCTCGTCACGGTGAATTTGTAGAAGTTAGGTCTCCGAACCCGAATAACGACGCGCGCCAACAAAGAGACAGACAATGACTCGCACAGCAGGCAGCCGCGTGCGCCCGCTGGCTCCGAGAAAAATAACATAGACGCTAACCTTGAGAAAAATTCCAGTATTCTTTACCGACGTATACCGCCTGACAATTGCATTCAAGTTCAAACTCTGAGTACTATGAATAGTAAAGGATTGCACCACATTTCAGATATAAAACCGTTTATTGAAAGATAATCTGCTTTTTAACTTTGTCTTTGCCATTTAACTTTTCCCTTTACATTACTAGTATGCTGTGTTAGACTTAAGAAACTGTTAACATACAACAATGTTTGAAGTTAAATATCCAGTCTAGAACCTAGGGAACATTTTTAAACAGAAATTACAAATGCATTGTTATAGTGAACAGACGACACAGTGTTGTATTTGTACATTCTTGCTTGTTAGTTGCACGATTACGTAACGACTATAAGGCTCACATACTTAGAACATTTACCAGTACTGCTAATGAGATTTTAATGCAACATTTTGGTTTATTTGAAAATACATTCTGAATTTAAAGTGCTTTCTGAGAGATACCAGATGACACAGAGGTTAGTTTATGTGACAGCTACACGATTTTTATCACGACGCTACTAATGAGTGACAATTTACAATGTTGCTTTTGCGGTGTATCTGTTTTATATCTGCACAGTTTTCTGAATTCTTCTGGAAATCAAAACATGTTTTATTGGTAACTTTTGTGGTATAGCTACAAGGAGACAGTCTTTTCCATAGCACAACAATACGTTACAGCACAGTAGTTTCATCATCACAACTATAAGCGTAATAACTAAGATATCTCTATGCAAAGCATTTCACTTTTGTTTATCATGAGGTAAGTACATTGGCTTCTGCAGAACTTAGATTTTGGAGGAAAATAACTACGACACTTTCACAGAGATTATCTTACAACAATATGCACATTTAGCGCTACAGGACACGCATTTCAGTGATTAATTTTGTACTTAAAACATTTATTTTTAAAGATTTTTGAATTACAAAGAAAGTTTTCAGTGATACATTTCATTTCATTGCTGTAATCTGTAACACCTGAGGGTATAATTACATTAATCCTCAGGGGGGTACACGCTTACTTTGTGTACCATGTGTTTGGCAAGCACAAGGAGCCCTAGCTAATATGGTATTTGCTTATACAACTTTACACATCGGTACCATATTTCTCTAACACACAAATTACACAGCTATCTGATCATTTAACTGAGAGATAAACATGTTTTTTACTACGTCAGTGACAGATGTTTACGCAATTACACGGTTGGATAACTTCACACTTACGAAATTGTATTTTGTCTGTACTGTGTGAACTCTTCATATTTTTTCGGAACCATTGTGATACTATGAGAGCTTTGAATGATGTATTTGGTATGAGATCATGATTTTTAAAGTACGTTTGAGGCAGCTGACACTTATGACATGAGCAGAGAATTATTTTAGGCTTAGAAATTATTGGAGGAAGTTACGACGATTTTGAGATTTGACTGAAGTGTTATGATGTTATTATTACGACGACGATGTGTATTATGTTGTTGAGGAATGTTTATTATGCTACGTATTTCTCACGATGAAATATTGAAGAAGTGTCGACGAACATGTATATGTATAATGAGGTAAGGAGTAATGAATAGTGGGTAGGGACTCTTGACTTGTGAAAAAGGATGTTGGAAACCAAGAATCGTACTTTAAGAGTTATGACATGTGTGAATCATGTGTGAATGTATCACAATGCCACTGAACATTTTTTGGACACTGTTATATTCATAGGATTTTGTTTCTACAGATTTGCAACGCTAATTCTTGACCTGTGAAGTATTTTTATGTGAGACTGTCACTTTAGCGAAAATTGCTGTCGTAAATATTTCCGTACGAAAGTTAAGTGACCACCTGCACGTAATGCGTCGCGGGCACCCAGCTGTGTCAGACGCCTGGAGAAAAAGTCATTAGCGCGTGCCTTTCAGAGCACAGGAAGAAAAAAAAAAGAAAGGGAAGGCCATTATTCTGGCCATTGTCATTCCTTTAGAGAAAGCATCGCAAAAACGACACGGTCGAACTTGAAAACATATGATTACACTAGCTCTTAATTTACGATATTTACTGAAATGCCTAATAAAATGACAAGAAATATTTTTACATCTGCACACCTGATTATGACAAGCGTCTTTCTATGAGAGTTGAGAGAATTTCTACTAACTTACGAAATGTCACATGACTACTGAATGATATTTTTATGCTTTGCTTTTCATAGTTGCTTATTTCATTTGACATCTGTTTTCCAGCTGTGTTGCAGCATTGCTTTTATAAAATAAAATGCATTTGCTAGTGTGAACACTTTCTGTCAACAGATCTATTAAATAATTATTTTATGATCCACATTCTTTAAAAAAGGAGCACTTGGAAAGGAAAGAACAATAAGAAGCAACTAGTAACTGCATTCATAATTTTCTTTTCAAGTAATTGGTAACTTTTTGGTAGAATAACTTCTTGTGGTGCACCACTTTAATTACTTAGACATTAAGATGTGATTATACATTTGCCTTATCTGCATTGTTATCTTTAGTGTACTATTTTTTCTACTTGAGCTATGTCATGTTTCGATATAAGCTGCTGTTTGCCAGGCATAGTGCTACTGAACTTTAATTTGTGTTACTCTGCTAAGCCAGATTTATTTTTTTTTTTTTTTTTTTTGCTGCACAGTGCCCTATATGAGTTGTAATATTGCAATTGCTTTGGCATTTGTATTTTTGTCATTGATGTTTGTGTTAATTGTTTTGTGCTGCTGCATTGCCTCGTCCCTTAGTTTAGCATCTGATCTCAGTAGATTTAAGTTAGCTTAAGAGGGGGTAGATTATATGAGAAACTGACTATGGAGAATAGGTAAAGAATGCATTGCGAAGTTATATAAAAAGGATTTGGGCCCAAATGAGTTTTGTACAATCAGAAATAATTATTTTGAAAGAAATATGAACAGAATACAGAAAGCATGCTGGGATAAGATTTTTTTTGGGGGAAGCAAAGGTTGAAATAAGACGAAAGATCTATAGAATGAAGTTTTGGGATGGACTGCAGTACCAAATGTTACACTGAAAACGAACCCTGTCCTTTCCTTTTGTGTTATCCCACTATGTGTTTGTGTACCCTTGAGTATTTGTTTTCTTCCTGTCTCTGTGTGGTTTCATAGAATTTTTTCTTCTTTTAATATTAAGCTACATTCACTATGATGAGGAATACTGTTATCCTCGAATATAATTGGCATTAATAATATGTTATTTACTTTGTAAAGATGTTTAGACATTATTTACTCTGTTTTGTGTTAATGCTAATGTGTGAAGTTGATGTTTCAAAAGTTATTGTGATCTTTTATGTATGTACTCATGTCATAATTCCTGTAACACTGACGTATATGTCTATTTCTATTCTTTTGTAACGCCTGTTTTACTACAAATGTTATCTGTATTGTTATGTTCTTTAATGATGTATTTTGTACCTTTGTTATTGTATTCTTCTGTTATAAAATTGTAATTGTCACCAGTTCATGATATTATTAACTTGTAAGTTCCATTTCACTGCACACGTTTCTGTTGGTCATAGTATATGGACAATATGTGAGAAGTAGGGACTGATAGTGTTTGCACGTGTGTTGGTAATTCAGCAAGGGACTGGATAACAGCATTGCTGGTTTTAAGGACAATTAAAAGAAAAACTTTCTGAGTGCACAAGTGGTGGTTTATGGACTTGCTATATTCTCTGCAAGAATCTTCGATGGTGATTGTGCACCTGCACAGTCGCAACGGATGGCTGCTGGCCGTCTCTACCAGGACTACAGTGGGTCTGCACCTCTGGTGGCCCACCAATACCATTATCTCTACAAGGACTACAGTGGGTCTGCATCTATGATGACCTACCAACGCCATTATTTCTACAAGGACTGCAGTGGGTCTGCACCTCTGGTGCCCCACCAATACCACAATCTCTACCAGGACTCCAGTGGGTCTGCTCTGTGATGACCTACCTACCAATATTCTTCCAAACTTCGAATGACTCTGCTGTGGGCTTGCTCTGTTGTGGCCCATTACCTGTCTGCATGTCGAGAGTCAGCACTGTCTTTCCGTTGGAAGGTCAACACTACTTCTTCAAGACTGCATGGAAATCCACTACTTCTATGTGCATTTTCTTTTACTGCTTGGACTTTGAGAAAAACTCTGCATTTTTACTGTGATGAACAATGTGGACTGTCTTTATGGACTGTGAGAAATTTTGATCTTTTGACCAACATAATATTAATAAGTGTGTGCATTTTATATCTTTGTTACTGTAATTGTGAAAATTTTTTGTCAAATCTGTATTGGCCAGTGCCCAACACCATTTGTAAAAATTTTTGTGGGGAGCATGGGGGCTATGTAAGTAGGCTGTTTATGTTTTCTCTATGTAAGTAGGCTGTTTATGTTTTCTCTATGTAAGTAGGCTGTTTAGGTTTTTTATTGGTAACGCCACCTCTGTATGACAATCACTGGCTGTGCTGTGGGCAGTATGTAAGTAGGCTGTTTATGTTTTCTCTATGTAAGTAGGCTGTTTATGTTTTCTCTATGTAAGTAGGCTGTTTAGGTTTTTTATTGGTAACGCCACCTCTGTATGACAATCACTGGCTGTGCTGTGGGCAGTCTGTGTCTGCTTTGCATTGTTGTAGTACTCGCCATTGTAGTGTTAGGCAGCTGGCTGTGAACAGCGCGTAGCGTTGCGCAGTTGGAGGTGAGCCGCCAGCAGTGGTGGATGTGGAGAGAGAGATGGCGGAGTTTTGAAATTTGTCATGAACTGCTATATTTATATATGATGATATCAAGGTAAATACATTGTTTGTTCTCTATTAATATCTTTCATTTGCTAACTATCCCTATCAGTAGTTAGTGCCTTCCATAGTTTGAATCTTTTATTTAGCTGGCAGTAGTGGCGCTCGCTGTATTGCAGTAGCTTGAGCAGCGAAGATTTTTGTGAGGTAAGTGATTTGTGAAAGGTATAGTTTAATGTTAGTCAGGGCCATTCTTTGGCAGGGAATTTTGAAAGTCAGATTGCGTTGCGCTAACAAAATATTGTGTGTCAGGTTAAGCACAGCCATATATAAATTGTTCAAAGGGGACGTTTCATGGGGTCCCTTAGGGAAATGGCAGCAAGAGAGGGGAAGAAAGCCAATGTGCACTCCGTGTGCATACCGGGGGGAGTCATTCCAGATGTGGAAAGGGTCCTTCCGGATGCAATGAAGGGTACAGGGTACACCCATCTGCAGGTGGTCGCTCATGTCGGCACCAATGATGTGTGTCGCTATGGATCGGAGGAAATCCTCTCTGGCTTCCGGCGGCTATCTGAGATGGTGAAGACTGCCAGTCTCGCTAGCGGGATGGAAGCAGAGCTCACCATCTGCAGCATCGTCGACAGGACTGACTGCGGACCTTTGGTACAGAGCCGAGTGGAGGGTCTGAATCAGAGGCTGAGACGGTTCTGCGACCGTGTGGGCTGCAGATTCCTCGACTTGCGCCATAGGGTGGTGGGGTTTCGTGTTCCGCTGGATAGGTCAGGAGTCCACTACACGCAACAAGCGGCTACACGGGTAGCAGGGGTTGTGTGGCGTGGGCTGGGCGGTTTTTTAGGTTAGATGGCCTTGGGCAAGTACAGAAAGGGCAACAGCCTCAACGGGTGCGGGGCAAAGTCAGGACATGCGGGGACCAAGCAGCAATCGGTATTGTAATTGTCAACTGTCGAAGCTGCGTTGGTAAAGTACCAGAACTTCAAGCGCTGATAGAAAGCACCGAAGCTGAAATCGTTATAGGCACAGAAAGCTGGCTTAAGCCAGAGATAAATTCTGCCGAAATTTTTACAAAGGTACAGACGGTGTTTAGAAAGGATAGATTGCATGCAACCGGTGGTGGAGTGTTCGTCGCTGTTAGTAGTAGTTTATCCTGTAGTGAAGTAGAAGTGGATAGTTCCTGTGAATTATTATGGGTGGAGGTCACACTCAACAACCGAACTAGGTTAATAATTGGCTCCTTTTACCGACCTCCCGACTCAGCAGCATTAGTGGCAGAACAACTGAGAGAAAATTTGGAATACATTTCACATAAATTTTCTCAGCATGTTATAGTCTTAGGTGGAGATTTCAATTTACCAGATATAGACTGGGACACTCAGATGTTTAGGACGGGTGGTAGGGACAGAGCATCGAGTGACATTATACTGGGTGCACTATCCGAAAATTACCTCGAGCAATTAAACAGAGAACCGACTCGTGGAGGTAACATCTTGGACCTACTGATAACAAACAGACCCGAACTTTTCGACTCTGTATGTACAGAACAGGGAATCAGTGATCATAAGGCCGTTGCAGCATCCCTGAATATGGAAGTTAGTAGGAATATAAAAAAAAGGGAGGAAGGTTTAACTGTTTAGCAAGAGTAATAGAAGGCATATTTCAGACTACCTAACAGATCAAAACGAAAATTTCTGTTCCGACACTGACAATGTTGAGTGTTTATGGAAAAAGTTCAAGGCAATCGTAATATGCGTTTTAGACAGGTACGTGCCGAGTAAAACTGTGAGGGACGGGAAAAACCCACCGTGGTACAACAACAAAGTTAGGAAACTACTGCGAAACCAAAGAGAGCTCCACTCCAAGTTTAAACGCAGCCAAAACCTCTCAGACAAACAGAAGCTAAACGATGTCAAAGTTAGCGTAAGGAGGGCTATGCGTGAAGCGTTCAGTGAATTCGAAAGTAAAATTCTATGTACCGACTTGACAGAAAATCCTAGGAAGTTCTGGTCTTACGTTAAATCAGTAAGTGGCTCGAAACAGCATATCCAGACACTACGGGATGATGATGGCATTGAAACAGAGGATGACATGCGTAAAGCTGAAATACTAAACACCCTTTTCCAAAGCTGTTTCACAGAGGAAGACCGCACTGCAGTTCCTTCTCTAAATCCTCGCATAAACGAAAAAATGGCTGACATCGAAATAAGTGTCCAAGGAATAGAAAAGCAACTGGAATCACTCAATAGAGGAAAGTCCACTGGACCTGACGGGATACCAATTCGATTCTACACAGAGTACGCGAAAGAACTTGCCCCCCTTCTAACAGCCGTGTACCGCAAGTCTCTAGAGGAACGGAGGGTTCCAAATGATTGGAAAAGAGCACAGATAGTCCCAGTCTTCAAGAAGGGTCGTCGAGCAGATGCGCAAAACTATAGACCTATATCTCTGACGTCGATCTGTTGTAGAATTTTAGAACATGTTTTTTGCTCGAGTATCATGTCGTTTTTGGAAACCCAGAATCTACTATGTAGGAATCAACATGGATTCCGGAAACAGCGATCGTGTGAGATCCAACTCGCTTTATTTGTTCATGAGACCCAGAAAATATTAGATACAGGCTCCCAGGTAGATGCTATTTTTCTTGACTTCCGGAAGGCGTTCGATACAGTGCCGCACTGTCGCCTGATAAACAAAGTAAGAGCCTACGGAATATCAGACTAGCTGTGTGGCTGGATTGAAGAGTTTTTAGCAAACAGTTTTTAGCAAACAGAACACAGCATGTTGTTATCAATGGAGAGACGTCTACAGACGTTAAAGTAACCTCTGGCGTGCCACAGGGGAGTGTTATGGGACCATTGCTTTTCACAATATATATAAATGACCTAGTAGATAGTGTCGGAAGTTCCATGCGGCTTTTCGCGGATGATGCTGTAGTATACAGAGAAGTTGCAGCATTAGAAAATTGTAGCGAAATGCAGGAAGATCTGCAGCGGATAGGCACTTGGTGCAGGGAGTGGCAACTGACCCTTAACATAGACAAATGTAATGTATTGCGAATACATAGAAAGAAGGATCCTTTATTGTATGATTATATGATAGCGGAACAAACACTGGTAGCAGTTACTTCTGTAAAATATCTGGGAGTATGCGTGCGGAACGATTTGAAGTGGAATGATCATATAAAATTAATTGTTGGTAAGGCGGGTACCAGGTTGAGATTCATTGGGAGAGTGCTTAGAAAATGTAGTCCATCAACAAAGGAGGTGGCTTACAAAACACTCGTTCGACCTATACTTGAGTATTGCTCATCAGTGTGGGATCCGTACCAGATCGGTCTGACGGAGGAGATAGAGAACATCCAAAGAAGAGCGGCGCGTTTCGTCACAGGGCTATTTGGTAACCGTGATAGTGTTACGGAGATGTTTAATAAACTCAAGTGGCAGACTCTGCAAGAGAGGCGCTCTGCATCGCGGTGTAGCTTGCTCGCCAGGTTTCGAGAGGGTGCGTTTCTGGATGAGGTATCGAATATATTGCTTCCCCCTACTTATACCTCCCGAGGAGATCACGAATGTAAAATTACAGAGATTAGAGCGCGCACGGAGGCTTTCAGACAGTCGTTCTTCCCGCGAACCATACGCGACTGGAACAGGAAAGGGAGGTAATGACAGTGGCACATAAAGTGCCCTCCGCCACACACCGTTGGGTGGCTTGCGGAGTATAAATGTAGATGTAGATGTAGATGTATCTGGAGCTCAGACATTTTTTGCTATCATCCACGAACCCTACACATGCCCCACTGCTCACACTTAGCTTTCTCTAAGAACTACTACTTTACAGACATGTAGGCGCCAAAACAAAACCGGACAAATGCCAGTAGGACTCGCGCTCTGACGGTTCTGTGCAAACTTAATTATGTATATAGACAGATCAGCTATAGGTTTTGACGAGAGAGTTTGAGAATACCAAAACATGTAACATAAATGGCCGTATCTTTTGACTGCGTTGACCTACAGGCTTGAAGTTTTTATACCGCCAAGGAACCGTAGGCCTTAGTCTTTGACATAAATTTCAGTTTGATACCTCTGCCCGTGGCTGAAAAAATGATGTTAACTGGCGGACGACAAACTGATCCTATAAAGTTTCCGATTTTACCGACTGAGCTACTGAAACCCAAAAATCGATAAAAATGAGTAATTCAATATGACATTGATTATTATTTTAATTTGTCTACCTTGATTGTAATCGTACTTCTGATTTAAGGTAATAGTATCAATTTTTTGTTTTACAACAAATATTTATCGTCGCGTTTTTACATATTGTGGTGTGCATCTTTCCTAATAGCCCGAATTCGAGTATAAGAATAACAAACGTTCTAATTAAACCTTCGATTCCACCCATCAGATTAGTCTCGTCCTGTTCCATAAAAAAAACGAAAATCGGAAGATTTATTACAGTCGTTACTGTACAGAACGTTATTTCCTTTATAAAGGAAATTTTTGTTGGAATTTTCATAGAGAATAAGTTTATTCCATTCAAATACGGATGAATACAAAACAGGACCACGCAAATCTAAGTTTTGTATGTAGCTTATAGTTTCTGATATTTCTCCCATATATGCCATCTGAACATGGATACCCTTCGTGACTCATACGATTTACCGCATCTCGATATTCCTTAGTACACCAGAAAGTATACTAAAATATACTTAATTATGTTACAGTTTGAAGGTAGCCAGATATTTAATATGTATTAATTAAATAATCCATAAATGATATACTTAATGATACTGCAGGTGAGGTACAATTAAATAAATGCCTTAAATTTAATTTCTGTTGAGCAGCAAACGTGGCCATCCTTGTATCAACATAAACGCTTTGATGAGTTGTTTGGCTTACAGCTACTCACGCCCTCAGTCGTGGTTTGCTGCGTCTTCTAGGTGATTAGTAAAAATATTCGCCATTGTTCCAGAAATACTTCAGCCCGTGGCCAAGGGACATTAACTACTAATCTTTCTATGTGATCAGTGAATACAGCGGATTAATGCAACCGCTGCATTGCTTCTCCCTCCTCGACCAACAACGAACGTTGAAGCTCCTATTATACAGGATATATTTCTCCCCTATGTTTTTAATTGTAAAGAAGAAAGGTTAGTCAAAGTAAAAGATTCTTCCGTCGCTACTTGTTACAATGACTTCATAGTTACAGATGAAAAGTACAAAAATGTGGATGTTCTAAAATTCTGTTTAGGACCTCATTTTTAGTATTCACTGATCACCTAGAAGGTTTAGTAGTTAATGTCCCTTGGCCACGGGATGAAGGATTTCTGAAACAGTGGCGAATGTTTTTACTAACCACTCAGAAGAAAATTTGAAGAAATGGATTAGATTATTTGTTATAAACGATATGCTGATGACATGTTTTTGCTCGTGGAAAATGTAATGAGTTCTATGACAAAATTGACTTCACACTGGGCACGAATGTAGTAAACGCATTAAATTTTTGTACCTACAATAAATGAGAAACAATAATTTGAAGTATAACGGAAACGATCACTCTAGATCGCAAGAATTATTTGTTTATTAGCTCTGGAAACCTGTTTGTCTAAGCGGCAATCTTCAGACAAGAAGCACCTTGATGACGTCTGGAGACGGTTCACAGTGCTGCTGTGCTATCAAAATGTACCAGTCGACGGCCGTCGATTGTCGACTGTCGATTGTTAACCAGTATCATTTGTTATGCACAGCAGCTCCATGACCCAACTCCACACTTCATTAAGGAGCTTCTGGTCTAATAATTGTCGCTTAGATTGAAACCATTCACCAGAATTAACAAACAGATAATTGTTGCGACCAAATTGAGTGTTTCTGTTACACTCTAGCATAGGATCGCTGTCGTTTTACTATTACATTAAAAATTATATAATTTGCATGCCAATAAAGTCTTCAGAAAGCCCACTGCAACAGATGTCGTGATTTCAAAGGAATCGTGCCAGACATGAACAGGCAAAGAAGCTGCATCCAGATGTTTAGTGCACAGGGCGGCTGAGTTGCCAATGGCTGCAGACGAGTGTCTAAAATGAGTTAAAAATTACTAAGCAGAGAGCACTGAACAACGGTTATGATATAAATATTATGAATCGGCTAACGAAAAAGGAAGATAATAAGCTAAGAGCTGAACAAGTCACGGATAAAATGTGGATTGTCACTGCGTCATATTACGGTAAAATCTCGTAGTAAATGGTTAATATATTCAGTCCTTGGAATGTAATGTTATCATTTCAAGGGAGAAACTTAGTGAGATACTGATAAAACATGACGTTGTGAAGGAGAAGGGTAAACTGGGGCAAGCAGATGTTTATAAGATGCATTTTTCATACGGACGCAAGATTAATTGTCCTGGCTGCGGAACATTTTTGACTAGATATAGGTAACATACAGATGCTTTTAGGTGAGGCAGCAATGAAAAATCAGGAAGAGTAAAGAATATATACTGGGACATGTCTCGGTAGCTGCGCATGTTAATGCGACCGGTAGTTATGCTGGCCCGGAATCCAATGGTTGATGTTTCGGCCAGTATGGATGTGGTTTTCAAAATGTTCAAATGTGTGTGAAGTCCTATGGGACTTAACTGCTAAGGTCATCAGTCCATAAGCTTACACATTACTTAACCTAAATTATCCTAAGGACAAACACACACACCCATTCCCGAGGGAGGACAAGAAACCTCCGCCGGGATCAGCTGCACAGTCCGTGACTGCAGTGCCCTAGACCGCTCGGCTAATCCCGCGCGGCAATGTGGTTTTATGGAGCTTTTTCACATCCCAGTAGTGAATACCTGACTACTTCCCATGTTTTGCCTCAGAGACATAGACAAATGCTCTACAACGTGCTCCCATGCTGGCCATAAGGTTGGTATGGAGTTCTTGTGGTAGGACAGGCCAATTCCATTTCTCAACCAGTGCAGTTAAAAACTGTTGGGTGGTCGTCGGTGCATGTGGACAAACTACAGTACATCTCCGCAACGCATCCTACATGTGCTCGATACGATTTAAGTCAAGGGGACGGACAGACAACGTCATTCGCCGAATTTCCTCTCACTCTAAGAGCTCCTTCACCTGCGATGTTCGATGCGGTGGCGCATTGTCATCCATAAAAATCAAGACTAGCCCGAATGCATCCCCTAAAAGACGCACAATGGGGAAGGAGTACAGTGTCATAATAATGTTCGACGATATTCCTGGGTGTATTAATTATTCTCAGCATATGAGGATACGTAATGCAACCACAAACACTGTTGAACACGATCGTTTTGGTTGCCCTGGTTTTATGGTTTGGGGAAGCATAAAGTTGCATGCATGTACGTCCTGACCTCTTAACGTTTGAACATGGTACACTCACCGGTCAATGTTGTTATGACACTGTAATTCTCCATGCACGTCTTTTTTGGGGTGCATTTGGCCTTAAGTTCATTTTTAAGGATGACAATTACCAAGCACTTCCCACTTTAAATCTATCAGACCAAATAAGATTTTTGAACGCAAGGATCACATGGACTCTATAGGGTATACACTGAGGTGACAGAAGTCACCTGCTACGGTCGCAGGTTCAAATCCTGCCTCGAGCATGGATATGTGTGATGTCCTTAGGTTAGTTAGGCTTAAGTAGTTCTAAGTCTAGGGGACTGATGACCTCAGATGTTAACTCCCATAGTGCTTAGAGCCATTTGAACAATTTGAAAAGAAGTCACGGGATACCTCCTAATATTATGTAGGACCTCCTTTTGCCCGGCGTAGTGCAGCAACTCGACGTGGCATGGACAAGCAGAAATATTAAGCCATGATGCCTCTATAGCTGTCCGTAACTGCGAAAGAGTTGCTAGTTCGAATTATGTGCGCGAACTAACCTCTTGTTCATGTCCCATAAATATTCGATGGTATTCATATCGAGCGATCTGGGTAGCCAAATCATTCGCTCGAGTTATCTGGAAAGTTTTTCAAACCAATTGCGAACAATTGTGGCCTGGTGACATGACATTGTTGTCTGGGAACATGAGATCCATTAATGCCTGAGGATGGTCTCCAAGTAACCGAACATAACCATTTCTAGTCGATGATCCGTTCAGTTGTACCAGAGGACTCAGTCCATTCCATGTAAACACTGCCCACACCATTATGGAGCCACCACCAGCTTGCACACTGCTATGTCGACAACTTGGGTCCATGGCTTCGTGGGAACTGCGCGACACTCAAACCCTTATATCAGCTCTTATCAACTGAAACCGGGTTTCATCTGACCAGACCACGGTTTTCCAGTCGTCTGAGATCCAACCGCTGTGGTCACGAACACAGGAGAGGCTCAAAAATGGTTCATATGGCTCTGAGCACTATGGGACTCAACATCTTAGGTCATAAGTCCCCTAGAACTTAGAACTACTTAAACCTAACTAACCTAAGGACATCACACACACCCACGCCCGAGGCAGGATTCGAACCTGCGACCGTAGCAGTCCCGCGGTTCCGGACTGCAGCGCCAGAACCGCACGGCCACCGCGGCCGGCCCAGGAGAGGCGCTGCAGGCGATGTCGTTCTGGTAGTAAAGGAACTCGCTTCAATCGTCAGCTGCCATAGCAAAATTTCTCCGCATTGTCCTCACAGATACTTTTGTCGAGCGTCTCACATTGATTTCTGCGGTTATTTTACGTAGCGTTGCTTGTCTGTTAACAATGACAACTCTAAGCAAACGCAGCTGTTGTCGGTCGTGAAGTGAAGGCCGTCGGCCACTGCGTTGTCCGTGGTGAGTAGTAACGCCTGAAATTTGGTTTCGCGGCATACTCTTGACACTTTGGATCTCGCAATATTGAATTCCCTAACGCTTTCCGATATGGAAGGTTCCATGCGTCTAGCTCCAACTAGCATTCCACGTTCAAAGTCTGTTAATTCCCATCATGCGGCCAAAATCAGATTGGAAACCTTTTCACATGAATCACCTGAGTACAAATGACAGCTACAACAATACACTGCCGTTTCATATCTTGTGCACGCGATACTAAAGCCATCTGTAGAAGTGCATATCGCTATTCCATGACTTTGTCATCTCAGTGTACAGTTTCGCATATTAGGTTTCAATGTACAGATGTAGTTCTCAAGTACAGCATTTAGAAGGAATCGCCTTAAGGAAATACTTGAATATACATGGTCATAATCGTGGCCATTGTCTGTTATAGTCATAATTACCAAAGAAGGTTATGGTAATAAGTATGGTCCTAGATATTCACGGTCACAAGTATAGCATTAGACGGGTATTTTATTTATTTACTTTTTTGTATCTGGCTGCCGACAGTAATAACATGAGGAAGAATGAACAACAGGTTTTGTTTAAATTACAGGTAACAGGCTACAGTGTAATACATAAACAAATAAAATAGTCACAAGTATGACCTATCTTAAATAAGTGCTTAAGTATGACCTTGATTGGTATGGACGTAAGTAGAGTCTTGGACAGGAGTGGTTGTAAGTACGGTCTCTGTCAGGTATGATAAGAAGTAAACTATTGGTAAGACATGGTCATATGTAGGTCCCTGGTGAGATAGGGACTAAGAGTACGACCTTGGTCAGATACGGTAGTAAATAAAAACTTGGGAAGGTATAGTCACAAATGTAGCCTCGGACAGGTATTGTGATGTCGTCAGTCATACGACCACACCGCCGCCTGAGAGATCGATCCGCCGGATGCGATTCTCTCGATAAACGGAACAGAAGAACGGCTGTGCTAGCCAAAGAGTATACAGCCAGTCGCAGTACTTATGCTCGCCACGAGGCGCCACTAGGCCACTTCATGTGTAGCAGGAGTGTAGCGCACTTGTGCCAATCTACAGTTTGTAGCCGCGCTCAGTGCTCAGCCAGCGCCGATGTTAGTCATCGTCTGCAGCTCAGTCATTGCTGCTATCAAGTCTTTGTAGCCCAGTGGCAAGTTAGTCTTCATATTCACCGGATTCGACATTCAAGATTACGAGAGATTAATTCGTCACTGCAAGATTTATGACTTGAAAATTATGTCATTCTACAGATGCTTAGGCTAGTCACGTCGTCTGTAATTGTCAACCAACAGATGATGGACTACAACAAAGTAAAGTAATAAATACTTTCTTATTTTGTATTCCTGCTAATTAATTGTGTTTTCCTATTGTAGCTACCAAGCAGTCTTGGCATAGCATAACCCACGTTTCCACTTTCTTGGCTACCTCATGTTGATGGACTCGGTTATGGTGGAAGATAGAGAGCTATCAGGTATTATCATAAGCATGGACAGTGCAGCCCTCTAGAGTTATAGTCATGTATATGGCCTTGGATTGGTATGGTCATAAGTAAGGCCTTGGTCAAGTAGGGTAAAACACAGACTTGGATAATTATAGCCTCAAACAGGTGTGGTAATAATTATGGCCTTGGGCAGGTTAATCATAAAAATAGCCTTGTACAGGTATGGACATGAGTATAGCTTGGCGCAGGTATTCTCGTAGATATGGTCTTTGCCTGGCATAGTCGAAAGTACGACACACTCAGTACTTTTAGAGGAGAACAGACAGGTACTTGCTAAAAAGCTTACGTTCAGTACACTATCTATACCTTCTAAACTGTTATTCTTATGGAAGATCCAACCAGTTTTGCAACTGGGTCGAAAATTTCTTGCCAGGCAGAGGCTCTAGAATCCCAATATACACTCTTTAGTGAAGTAGGAGCCAATACTTTGAGTCACATTTGCAGTGTACTGTGCTAGGTGACGCTCATGTTTGGCTTCTTAATGAAATGTGGAACATCTATCCATCACCATATGTGAATCGTTCTATAGCTTTGACGTCCCACAGTGTCCAAGCCATGGATTTTCGGATATGGATTCCGTCTTGAAAAATAATCAGTACACCGTTCTACTCAACATACGTAATGTTCCGCAGGCGCAAACCATTCGTCATCTTTACGTCGATGACTAATGTGTTGCATACCTCATCAAGAGGGTGTACTGAAAACCAATGCCACCGAATTTTCTGCGTGAAAACTCTAAACTGTTTTTAAATAAAACAAAAATTAGTAACATTCTCCATCTCTGTTCTTTATGTGTATTCTATTTCTCGACGCAGTCACCCTGGGGACGAACACATTTCTCACAAAGGAGACTGGTCTGTTGATACCGTCACTGTGGAATGTTTGACTTCGTTGACTTCGTCACAACCTCACCTCTGCTCGCACTACTTCATCATTATCAAAGTGAAGCCTTCAAAGGTGTTCCTTAAGTTTTCGTAACAGATGAAAATCGGATGGAGCCAAGTCGGGAATGCATGGAGAATGTTCGATGACAGTGAACCCGAGGCGTCTGGCCATTGCAGATGTCGCAGCGCTCGTGTGTGGTCTGGCATTGCCATGCTGAAGGAGAGGATGCTCCATGTGTGGATGAACTCTTTGAATTCGAAACGCGATTACGTCATACTGTTTCTCAAGCACCGTCAAAGTTACGTTACAGTCCGCCATGTTACACACTACAATTCGGAGCAGTATAGCGGCAGAGGGTTGTAAATACGTAGACATGTAGAATGAAGATGTAGAATGTCTATGACGTTTATTTTATTTCAACACCGTTTTCAATCTTTGACTCCCCACAGCGTAGAAAACACTCTTATGGACTGGGATCCTCTCTTGAGAAATGGCCAGTTTGTCGTGCCTCACACTAAGTTTTGTCGGTGATCTTTTTGTACATCCAGTATAAGTCGCACTGCAAATAACTGCCACGCTATGCGGAAAAGAGGTCCCACGCAAGTCCACTACCAAGTGTAGAAGTATGAAACCGGAATTTGGTTGCAATAATTACACGTTTGTATTTTGAAACTGATAAGCAATATTTTATTCAAAATAATCTCCATTTCTGTTTATACATTTCTTCCACCTCTCCGGCAGGCTATGAATGCCAAGCCAGAAAAACAGTTCTTCTTTTGAAGTGAACCAGTCAGCGAGCCACTTTCGTACATTTTCATACGAACTGAAGCATTGTTCAGCGAGAGCGTGTCCGAGTGATGCAAATAGATGATAACCGAACGGAGCCAAGTCTGGGGAATAAGCTGCATACACTAGTATTTCCCAACTGAACGCCTCCATCGTTTTCCTAACCAGTTTTGCTGTGTCTGAGGGCATTATCGTGAATCAATATGACTTTCTTTTGTCTTTTTCCATATTGCTGTCTTTTTCACGTAATACTCGATTTAAATCGATCATTTTCTGTTATTATTAATCAGTGTCAACGCTTTCACCAGATTTTAGCACCCCATTATAGATGATATCCTTCTAATCCCACCAAACACAGAGAATTGTCTTCTTTCCAAAGCGATTTGGTCTTGCCGTGGGTGTCGATGGCTTTCCTGGATTCACCCATGATTTATGACGCTTAGGATTCTCAAAATATATCTGTTTTGCATCACCTGTCACTATTCGATGGAGAACGACTTTCGTTTGTATCTGGCGAGCAGCATTTCACAAGTGGTCTTTCGACTTGTTTGCTATATTTCATTCAGTTCACGCGCAACCTATTTTCCGACTTTCTGCACCTTTCCCATAGCTTCCAACCAAAGAGAAACGGCTATCCGCGTCACATTCAATTGGTCTGCGAGTTACTGTTGCGTTTGAATATCATCTTCATCCATAAGGCCTGCAATTCATTTTCTTCAAACTTCTTCGATGGTTTCCCGCGCTCGTCGTTTCACACGTCAAAATCACAACTTTTGAATTTTTTGAACCCCTCGAAACACTGTGTTTTCCCAACAGCATGTTCGCCGAAAGCTTCGACAAGCATTCGATGAGATTCTGCAGCAGTTTTCTTCGAATGATAACAGGAAACTAGTGCTGTCCACAGATCGTTGTTCGTAGGCACGAAACTAGACATGTTTACCGGTCTGAAACAGATACCGATTTTTGAATTTGGGTTACTGGATGCTGACATTCGTCGTCAGCCGTAAAAGAAAGCAGATGGCGCTGCAGACGCGAACTCACGTGCCCTACGCTGATGGCTAACACCATCTATTGGGAAATTCCGGTTTCATACTTCTACACCTGGTATACCCTAACAGCTATAAGGAAACTCATGACTCAGGCACGGTTCGTGTGTTTGCTTCAGCGACCGTCATATCAAGTGCTCTAATTGTTGACCCTGAGCACCGATACATGATGATCTTGAGCAGCGATACATACTACAAAGCTCTTCCGGACAGACAGTACTGCACTTTGAATTTCATCTGAACTTATCGCATCATAGGTCCGTGTGATACGGCACTCCATATCTTCGGAGGTCGACGGACTGTCCTTGCAGACCTCTTGTTTCAATTTCATCCACAGATAAACGTCGAGCGGCATTAACTTTGGTGAGCGTGAGACCATTTTCTGTCTCCTGAACGACCAATCTAACGCTCTACAAAATAATGTTCTTCTGAGAAAATCTGTAATATATATAAATTCCATACGTTGCGCCGTTTTCGAGTTATTTAGTATTGAAGTTAGCCAATCAGATCGTCGCGCGCGTAAATTCAAGTTTCAGCTAACGAGACAAAGCACTCCTGGGGAACACCGCCCCTGGCAGGGCGCTTGAATGCGAGCGCGTGACGCCCCGATTGGCTAAATTCTATGCTAAATAACTCGGAAACGGAGCAACGTATGGAATTTCTTTCTTAACATTTGTGTCTCAGTACAGCCTGCCCTGTAACATCCCTACAAGCATTTCACACATTTTCTGACCACCCTGTATATATATACACTCCTGGAAATTGAAATAAAAACACCGTGAATTCATTGTCCCAGGAAGGGGAAACTTTATTGACACATTCCTTGGGGTCAGATACATCACATGATCACACCGACAGACCCACAGGCACATAGACACAGGCAACAGAGCATGCACAATGTCGGCACTAGTACAGTGTATATCCACCTTTCGCAGCAATGCAGGCTGCTATTCTCCCATGGAGACGATCGTAGAGATGCTGGATGTAGTCCTGTGGAACGGCTTGCCATGCCATTTCCACCTGGCGCCTCAGTTGGACCAGCGTTCGTGCTGGACGTGCAGACCGCGTGAGACGACGCTTCATCCAGTCCCAAACATGCTCAATGGGGGACAGATCCGGAGATCTTGCTGGCCAGGGTAGTTGACTTACACCTTCTAGAGCACGTTGGGTGGCACGGGATACATGCGGACGTGCATTGTCCTGTTGGAACAGCAAGTTCCCTTGCCGGTCTAGGAATGGTAGAACGATGGGTTCGATGACGGTTTGGATGTACCCTGCACTATTCAGTGTCCCCTCGACGATCACCAGTGGTGTACAGCCAGTGTAGGAGATCGCTCCCCACACCATGATGCCGGGTGTTGGCCCTGTGTGCCTCGGTCGTATGCAGTCCTGATTGTGGCGCTCACCTGCATGGCGCCAAACACGCATACGACCATCATTGGCACCAAGGCAGAAGCGACTCTCATCGCTGAAGACGACACGTCTCCATTCGTCCCTCCATTCACGCCTGTCGCGACACCACTGGAGGCGGGCTGCACGACGTTGGGGCGTGAGCGGAAGACGGCCTAACGGTGTGCGGGAACGTAGCCCAGCTTCATGGAGACGGTTGCGAATGGTCCTCGCCGATACCCCAGGAGCAACAGTGTCCCTAATTTGCTGGGAAGTGGCGGTGCGGTCCCCTACGGCACTGCGTAGGATCCTACGGTCTTGGCGTGCATCCGTGCGTCGCTGCGGTCCGGTCCCAGGTCGACGGGCACGTGCACCTTCCGCCGACCACTGGCGACAACATCGATGTACTGTGGAGACCTCACGCCCCACGTGTTGAGCAATTCGGCGGTACGTCCACCCGGCCTCCCGCATGCCCACTATACGCCCTCGCTCAAAGTCCGTCAACTGCACATACGGTTCATGTCCACGCTGTCACGGCATGCTACCAGTGTTAAAGACTGCGATGGAGCTCCGTATGTCACGGCAAACTGGCTGACACTGACGGCGGCGGTGCACAAATGCTGCGCAGCTAGCGCCATTCGACGGCCAACACCGCGGTTCCTGGTGTGTCCGCTGTGCCGTGCGTGTGATCATTGCTTGTACAGCCCTCTCGCAGTGTCCGGAGCAAGTATGGTGGGTCTGACACACCGGTGTCAATGTGTTCTTTTTTCCATTTCCAGGAGTGTATATATATGAGCTGAAACGTTTGTGGGACAAAAGTTGCATGGGACAATGGGGACCATAATATGAAGTTGGTTTTTTGTTGCTAGGTGGAGTCGCGTCAGAGATATGAATGTCAACTTTGTTTTTTTTGAACGGAATGCTATAGTTTGGTACTTATTTTCTGATAGCGGCTATCGGGACGAATCCAATGATGTGTAACAGTAAGGTCTTTGAAGGTCACCGAAGGTCAAAAAGTGGAATGAACGTCCATTTACAGAAGGTGTTCGAAGTGATGACCATTGGTATCAGTGTAGTGCTGTGCAATATTCTTATCATGGATTCTGTGGTACTCCTTATGACATCGGCACTTATCGAAGCACATGCTTTGACAGTTCTCTCTCGCATATCTTCAGGTGTAGTTGGAACATCTTTATAAACAATATCGTTTACGAATGCCCACAAGAAAAAAATCCAGAGGCGTGAAATCTGGCGAACGGGCCGGCCATGACACATCTCCTCTGTGTCCAATCCAACGATTTGAGAATTGTTTCTGCAACTTATTTCTGGCCATCATTGAAAAATGTGCCGGACACCCATCGTGTTGATACCACATTTTGTTCCTTGCTCCTAAAGGTATTTCTTCCAATAACATACCTAATATTTCTTCTATGAATGTGGTGTACTTCCTACCATTAAGATTTCCTTTGATGAAATAGGAGCCTATAATTCTGTCCTCCAGAATCCCACACCACACATTCACCGACCACGGTTTTTTGGGTGCAACTTACTGCAGCCAACATAGATTTTCAGTTGCCCATCAATGTATGTTATGCAAATTAAGATTTCCATGGTTCGTGAATGTAGCCTCGACAGCAAATAAAATCAAATTAATAAATGTATCATCCGGATTGTATGCGACGCATACAATCCGTACCAGTTAATTCTTGGTGGAGACTGATATGGTAAGGATGATATTTATGGCGATGCAGAACACGAACAACATTACTCTGGTTCATGCCAGATTCCCTTGCGATTTGACGCTAACTGACACAAGGATCTCGAACCACAGTGACAAGAGTACCAATTTCCGTTTCCTCATCAGTAACTTTTTTTTGCCGGAGATGTTTCCGATGCGTTAAAGATCCAGTTGTTCTGAATTTATCATACACATATTTAAATGTGCGACGTGTCGGGTGAGTACTTTGGGGATATCTTTCAACGTATAAGTCTCTAGCTCTCACTGAATTTCGTTGGCATTCTCCGTAAACGAGAAGTATATCGACTTGTTCTTCGAAGGAATACATCATTCACATTCTCCTGATTCGACGATACAAGTTCAAATGGCTCTGAGCACTATGGGACTTAACATCTGAGGTCATCAGTCCCCTAGAACGTAGAACTACTTAAACCTAACTAACCTAAGGACATCACACACATCCATGCCCGAGGCAGGATTCGAACCTGCGACCGTAGAGGTTGCGCGGTCCCAGACTGAAGCACCTAGAACCGCTCGGCCACAACGGCCGGCCCCGTTAAGAGCAAAATGATTTTTAAAGTGGAATTTTACGATCGCGTTCGTCGGGGCGGTCCCAAATTAGACTATTGTGATATTTGTTTTACCGAAATATATTAACAGAGACAGAAAAGCACCAAGAAAAATCCGTACTCCAACGGCAGTTACTGAGCAGCGCTGCTGCATGGCGGTAGCAGTCAGCGCGGGCGTGGGCGGTGCTCTCGCTGCTGGAGTAGAGGTTATTCTTGGTATTTTACTGTCTGTGTTGTCCGCCCCCACAGGCTAGTGGTCAGCGTATCTCACTGCCATGTAGCGCACACGGGTTCGATTTTCGGCCGGATCGGAAATTTTCTTCGCTCGGATACTGGGTTCTGCGTTATTATCTACGCGCAAGTTGCCCAACGTGGCGTCAACTGAAAGGACTTGTAACGCAGTGGCCGAACTTCCCCAGGTGGGGACTTCCAGTTATCGATGACAACGGCCATTTCATTTCATTTCACCGTCCCTGTTGATACAGAATGATAAGTGGAATATCGCACTTGACTAATTTGGCACCGCTCAATCGAATAGGTACGTAAAATACTGCTTTAAAAATCATTTTGCTCGTTAAGGGAAACAAATCAACGATTTCTGTCGGCACCGGGTGTCTCATGGAGAACTTGAGCAGTATTTGTTTTGGCTGACTTTAGCTTCACATTGCAGACACGAAATGGCAAACATCTACCGAAACACCAGTAAAAATGCACCGGAGGGCCCATAGGGAGGACGCCCTATATTTTTCTGTACGTGTGTGTGTGGGGTCTCTGGTCTTTTGGACATATCCTAAAGAACAGACACCTTGTTCGATCGCCGGCCGGAGTGGCCGTGCGGTTCTAGGCGCTACAGTCTGGAACCGAGAGACCGCCACGGTCGCAGGTTCGAATCCTGCCTCGGGCATGGATGTGTATGATGTCCTTAGGTTAGTTAGGTTTAATTAGTTCTAAGTTCTAGGCGACTGATGACCTCAGAAGTTAAGTCGCATAGTGCTCAGAGCCATTTGAACCTTGTTCGATCCAGCGGCCATATAACTAAATGTCAAAGGTTTTTAATGACGATAGCCGCATTTAGGCATTGAAAATTAGCGCCAGACCTGAACTCAAAAGCTTATTTCCCGCTTTACGCGAGCAAGAGGTCGGGCGTAGTGTACATCTGCACTGAAAGAAGGAATCGTTGGTCAGCGTCAGTATATTGATATATAATGCGGTAACCAGGGACTGCAAGAAGGGCTTGTGGTTAGGTGTCGTTACGTCAGCGTGCTCGGATGGACGAGGAGGTAAAGCGGGTAATCCGGGTTCGAGGCCCGGTCCTCCACAACCTTTCACATGTTTCAAATTTTACATCTTCATGCCAAATGCGGCTAACATCATTAAAATCTTTGTAAAGTTTCTTATTTTGTTAAGGAATGGCCGGGACATCTATCATGTTAGTACCACATGGATTGCGTTATATCTAATGGTATGTCTGCCAGTACTTGACTCAGCATATCTGTTTTGAACTACACGTACACACGAATGGTATCTGAGTGAAGTCTTTGCATACCTTTGTTACAGTGGGTCAGTCCTCTGTTGGACACCATCTCTTGACGGCGGGAGAATTATTTGTGGAGCTGTAATCTTATTACTGGTTTATCAAACTCCAAACATGTTATGCTATTAGAGTCTTCTTCGAAGGTCCTTTCCAGTCCTACGAAAAAAATATGTATTTCAATTAAAAATGGCGTTGTCATAATTCGGTGACTCGACACGTCAAAAGTTCTTTGCATACATCATAAATTTCGCCACATGTGCACTATAACTTAGTGAAAAGCTCACCTCCACATATTTACCGTTCTGGATGTATTTCGGGTGGCCCGTCTTGGCTACTTCGCTCTCCACAAGCGGATATAGGTTGCACTCTATAGTTTTCTAGATACTGACGAAACACTGCAATGGAATCTGTAATATTCCGTATATCTACTTCTCGTCACAACTGAGAAATGGGTCACAAAAAACACATTGTTCGTGCTTAGAAGCTTTTAGTACACGAGTATGTTTACAACCCTCAAACACTGTCGATTTTATCACCTGTCTGCATAGTAATAGCTTTCCTTTAACGTCTGAAGTGTCCAGATGTAATTAGCTCTCATGAAATACATGGTGATTACAAATGATTCATCGGGTTTTGACGTCTTATAATTTCATATAGGGGTATAATGCCCACCCATTTGTACCAATAACCAATCGAAAGAGCATACTCTAAAGTTTTGCTTATGTCATTGTAGGTTCCATTTTGTCTCATCAAGTGTGAGGGTGGCAAGGTGGCAGAGTGATAACAGGAATCATTTTGTTTGTTGCAATATGGGAAGACAGAATCCGTCATTACTGCGGGGCGTGTGTTCTGAAGACTGTACAACATACATCCACCAACTTACCAACACATTCTGCGATAGTATTGACAGTTCAATGACATAGACTTCCTATGCAAAGTAAAAACCTACGGGAGACCACCTGTCGTGGAGGAAACACTGGAAAGCGTCCGAGATGTGTTCCTTCGTAGCCCAAAGGAAACCACACGTCGTACAAATCGCGAACTGGGCATTCCTCATTTAAGTGTGTGGAAGATTCTCCAGAAGCCATTACGTTAGCAACTGTATAGGACCGTTGCTGTTTACAATATATATATATATATATATATATATATATATATATATATATATATATATATATAAATGATCTAGTAGATAGCGTCGGAAGCTCTTTAAGGCTATTCGCAAATGATGCAATTGTCTATACCAAAGTAGCAACGCCAGAAGATAGTAAGAATTTTCTGAACGACCTGCAGAGAATTAATGAATGGTGTAGGTTCTGGCAGTTGACCCTGAACGTAAATAAATATAACACACTGCGCATAGTCGGCCGGTGTGGCCGCACGGTTCTAGGCGCTTCAGTCTGGAACCGCGCGACCGCTACGGTCGCAGGTTCGAATCCTGCCTCGAGCATGGATGTGTGTGGTGTTCTTAGGTTAGTTAGTTTTAAGTAGTTCTAAGTTCTAGGGGACTGATGACCTCAGATGTTAAGTCCCATAGTGCTCAGAGCCATTTGAAGGAAGAGCGGCGCGTTTCTTCACGGGATCATTTAGCTGGCGAGAGAGCGTTACGAAAATGCTAAACAAACTCCATTAGCAGACGTTAAAAGAGAGGCGTTGTGCAACACGGAGAGATTTATTGTTGAAATTTCGGGACAGCACTTTTCAGGAGCAGTCGGACAACGGACAACATATTGTTCTCCGCCCCCCCCCCCCCCCCCCCGCGCACATACATCTTGCGTGTTGACCACGAAGGGAAAGTTCGAGAAATTAGAGCCAATACAGAGGCTTGCCGACAATCATGCTTCCCACGCACTATTCGCGAGTGGAACAGGGTTGGAGGGATCAGATAGTGGTACCAAGAGTGCTCTCCGCCACACACCGTTATGTAGCTGGTGGAGTATGATGTAGATAATGTAGATATAGTTGTATCGCTTACAGCTGTTGCAACGTTTACGGCCAAACTACCGCACCATCAGACGTGAAGTTTGCCAACTATTCCAGGTTCAAATTCAAATGGCTCTAAGCATTATGGGACTTAACATCTGAGGTCATCAGTCCTCTAGACTTAGAACTACTTAAACCTAACCGACACACATCCATGCCTGAGGCAGGATTCGAACCTGCGACCGTAGCAGCAGTGCGGTTCCGGACTGAAGCGGTGGCAACTATTCCAGGAAGATGACAAATTTCCCCGCCGACTCGTGTTCACTGACGAGGCGACGTCCCACCTAAATGGTAAAGTGAATCACCCCAACATTCCAATGTTATATTGTAGAGTGAAAGAGATTCTCCAAAGGTCTTCTGTGCTGTGTCACGTAACAACGTTTACGGGCACTACTCTTTTCCTGGAAAAACTGTGACGGGTGTGTCGCATCTAAATATGTTACAAATCTGGTTGTTCCAGAGACTTATAACTGATAACCCACACTTCATATTCCAACAAGACGGAGCTCCGGCTCATTGGCATAGAGAAGTGCGTCGCCATCTGAACAAGAAACTTCCAAACAGAAGGGTTGGGTGATGTGCTCAGGATGATTTGGCATTCTTCAGTTGGCCCCCAAGGTCTCCCGGCCTTACAGTTTGCGATTTCTTTCTTTGGGGATACCTGAAAGACAATGTGAACGTACCACCTTTTCCGACAACATTGTCTGAACTCCAGGATAGCATCACTGCTGCGTTGGCGAACATTGACAGGGACATGCTCGAATGTGTATAAGCTGAGTCTGATTACCCAGCAGATGTGTGTCGTGTAACACGAGAACACGAGTAGAGCACATAGAACATTTGTAATGATGTGTAAGAAACCTGAAAATGTGCTTTCACATATAATGTATCAATACCTATTTCGTATGAAATTCTTTGTGAAATACATTCATCCAAAACCCGATGACTCATTTGTAAACACCCTGTACAGTTAATTTCCGTAGAGGTCGGCATGGATCTCTGAAATGCATTTCATGTTCAGTCGATAAGTCATTACCAGTAAAGCGCTTACTCCGTAAATTTGTGGTAAGGACTATGGGACCAAACTGCTGATGTCATCGGTCCCTAGGCTTATACATTACTTAATCTAACTTAAACTAACTTACGCTAAGGACAACACATACACCCACGCCCGAGGGAGGATTCGAATTTCCGCCGCGGGGAGCCGTGCGAACCATGATGAGGCGCCTAAGACCACACGGCTACCCCGCGCGGCGCTTATTCTGTGTTCTTCCATTGTGTATATAATGTTATAATCCCAACGAGGATTTTATGTAGCTAAATAGAAAAAATGCCCGAATTTTTTATGAAGGAAGACACAAAACACTTTTTTGGAGCGCTGTACGTGAACTGACGTAGTCTCATGGAATGCATAATAATTACAGATGGGCCGCTTTTTTCCTTTTATTGGGAATCAGGGAACATATTAGCCTTGAATATGTGCAAGCACGCAGCTGATATGAAACCATCAAATGGCTGGATATCTGCTGCAAATGAGTTTCCAAATCCGTGCGCAGGTTGCAGTTCATTTCCAATGTGAAAACACGGCCAACTGTGCGATCTGCAAACACATTAGCCGCGCGACCCGGGTACGCAGTATTCAGCATAAACATTCTCGCACCGTATTCGCGTACAGCGAAATCACAACTCTGAAATTACGTTCAATATAGGTCAGGAGTAAGCGGAAAATTTTAGTAATTGTAACGAAACGCAACAAAAAGTTGCAAAAAGTATACTTTTCATGCATATTTAAAATTGGATTTACGTGGTTTTGCCAAAAATATAATTGTTAGAGCTTAGAATTATAAGTGTATCCAGACAGTGAGATATAAAAGAAAATAAGCACTAAATGTGATACATTACTTGCCTTTTAGTACTCTTCCTCTCAATAACGCTATTGTTGCATATAAGGATGAACATCAAAGAATTTTCTCGCATGAAGTCCTTGTCGGTCTCTACGAAGAGTATTCTGCACAGTGACAATGTGCTTTCCACGCCAAATGGTGCCATAGGAGCATGTAAAGGCAACACATTCAGCATCTTATTTCATCAGAGAACTTTATTACAAATTACATACAGAGGTTTGTAAATGGAAATTTTCATGTGAGTACTACTTTTTAAGACATTTGACTAAAGTCAGTTAGAAGTGTACAAAAACCGATATCAGTGATTATACTGTTATGCAGAAATAAAATACGCATTCCACTTTTAAACTGTTAGTTTTTATAACATACTCTACTTAAATTAAAATTTACAAATCTGAGGCAAGAAAGCATTTCCAGTCTTATCTGAAATGTGGCCACACCCCTCAGTTTCATTTCTGCCTGGTCAAACAGTTCAACCATAAAGTATGTGTAGAAGTGCTTTAAGGCACTTTGGCTTCGAATAATTTCGCTAACAATTTTTGCTATTCGAGCCCACACTTAAATGAAACAAGAACATGGTTTTAACACAAGACTGAAAATGTAATACAGTTGTCAACTTCTGAAAAAGATAATCTCACGGTTTGGTCGCCTCTGAAAGTAAGTGTTTCTTTTGACACTAATCTTACATACCGTAGCTCATGGGCTGTTTAAATTATACATCGTATCTTCACGATCAAACTAACAACTCTCCACGTAAGTTTTAATTTTTTCTGAAAATACCCACTTAAAAAATGACTGAAATATACTTAAGAGTGCTTATCTATGTGCGTCTTATGAAATACACTGCTGGAAATAAAAAGTGAAGCACACGAAAGTGGAAGAGGAGACAAAATGAATGTGCATGGGTTGAGAAAGTATGTGATGCTATTGCAGTGATTGTAAAATCGAACCAAATTCACAAAGAACTTGGTAGTACATCTACATCTACGTGATTACTCTGCTATTCACAATAAAGTGCCTGGCAGAGGGTTCAATGAACCAGCTTCAAACTGTATCTCTACCGTTCCACTCTCGAACAGCACGCGGGAAAAACGAGCACTTAAATCTTTCTGTGTGAAACCTGATTTCTCTTATTTTATCGTTATGGTCATTCCTCTCTATCTTGGTGGGTGCCAAAAGAATGTTTTCGCAATCGGAAGAGAAAACTGGTGATTGAAATTTCATGAGAAGATCCCGTCGCAACGGAAAACGCCTTTGTTTTAATGACTGCCACTCCAATTCACGTATCATGTCTGTGACACTATCTCCCCTATTTCGCGATAATACAAAGCGCGCTGCCCTTCTTTGTACTTTTTCTAAGTCATCCGTCAGTCCCGCCTGATGCGGATCCCACACCGCACAGCAATACTCCAGAATAGGGCGGACAAGCGTGGTGTAAGCAGTCTCTTTAGTAGACCTGTTGCACCTTCTAAGCGTTCTGCCAATGAATCGCAGTCTTTGGTTTGCTCTACCCACAATATTATCTGTGTGATCGTTCCAGTTTAGGTTATTTGTAATTGTAACCCCTAAGTATTTAGCTGCATTTACAGCCATCAGATTTGTTTGAGCCTAGTTATCAATGTGACCTTATATCTCAGCCGCTAACACCCTCCTTCTCCCCCTCCCTGGCCTGGATTAATGCATCGATTAGTTTGTGATGGGTGTCATATGGCCGTGGTAACCTCTCCTGAGGCAAAATATCCCACAACTGTTGTAACTGGTCCTTTATACCGTGGATACTGGCACTGAGACGGAACTGGCGTCAGAACTGGTCCCATGCGTGTTCTATTGGGACAGATCTCGGCATCTTCCTGGTCACGAGAGTACCAAAAATGGTTCAAATGGCTCAGAGCACTATGGGACTTACCAGTTGAGGTCATCAGTCCCCTAGAACTTAGAACTACTTAAACCTAACTAACCTAAGGACATCACACACATCCATGACCGAGGCAGGATCGAACCTGCGACCGTAGCGGTCGCCCTGTTCCAGACTGACGAGAGTACCCAAAAGTCACACAGACAGTTCATAGAGACACGCTTCATGTGTGTACGAGCATGGTCCTGTTGAAAAATGATACCACGATACTGTCACATGAAAGTTGACATATGAGGACGCTTTCCAGTCCACTGGAAGAATGGAACTTTTACCCAGGTAGCCACCATACTCGCCGACGATGGTCATCCGGGATAGGGCAGAACCGCGATTCACTGCTGAACATTGTACAATGACATTCATCAGAAATGAACGCTTCCTGGCCGTGGCACCAGTCCAAACACAGTCGTCTGTGTTGTGGTGTTAACAACGAGCTATGCGAGGGACAATAATTCCCTAATACCGGCTGATGCTACTCTCTGACCAGTGATGTGGCTGACAAAGAATGTTGCAAGAAGTCCATTACTTGTTTCAGGATGGCAAGTGCAGGTCACAAGTGGAGCTCACATGAGACCAACCGGAACCTTGACGAGTATGCCTGCCCTCACCTTCCCATGCTGGCTACTGTCACATCCAAATGCTCCACAAATCCACAAATCTTGCTATTCAACGATTAGACCAGCGGGTCAAGTGAAGACCCACAATGAGGCTCCTTCTAAACTCTCCAAAGTGTTGATGACGCTGATAACGCGTCTCCGTGTCCTTCATAGTGATTTCTCAACGTGGCCTTGTTACAGCAGTGAATACGAACAACTCTGTTGCACTCTTGTGGCCGTCCTCCCTGTCACAGATAATTGCAACTCTAATGATTTATATACCCACTGATGGTGTGAATGTGTACGAAGTTAAACTGACATGTGGCAGTGTCTTCTGGGTGCTTCACTTTTTTGTCACGCACCGTATATCTTCAGTCTTGTACTGCTGTGAAATATAAACTGATAACCTTCTCGAACGTCGAATAAAATAATAATTTTGCCAAGAAATGTAACCGTTTTTGATCAGTGATGCAGAAATATTCAAATGTTTTCTGTCCAATCCAAAGAAATTCATTTAACTAGAGATTGTTTGAAACATTGTGCGAAGTAACACTGAATCGTAATTCGGAATAACAGACACTGCAATATCGTATTTATGAGTCGACACCGGTATAGCGACTTTCAAGTAAAATGTCTCACCTGTACGGGAATATATATAATGGATGTACGAGTGCAGGTTGTAGATACATGGTTGATAACATATGGAAGTGTGGGTCTGGCCTTCAGTTGTGCTCGGATAGCGCAATGGTAAGGGACCGCTCGCGAGTAGAGTGAAATCTGAGTTCGAGACCCGGTCGGGCACAAATTTTCATTGTCGTCATTCCATTCTGCAGCTGTGGTTGTCCATATTCACAACTGCGAGTACATTTCATGTCTTTCGTAACAAGTTGATTATACACATGGAAGTAAAATGACTACCACATAAATAAAGGCCCCCACATGTTCCGTTTTACCTGTCTGGCGTATTAATGTGGCACACACACACACACACACACACACACACACACATACACACACACAAACACAAACACACACACACACACACACACACGCACACACACACACACACACACACACACACACACACACACACACACATAAACACGCACAGTGAAGCTGAGAGGTTTTCGCGGCCGGCCGGAGTGGCCGAGCGGTTCTAGGCGCTACAGTTTGGAACCGCGCAACCGCTACAGTCGCAGGTTCGAATCCTGCCTCGGGCATGGATGTGTGTGATGTCCTTAGGTTAGTTAGGTTTAAGTAGTTCTAAGTTCTAGGGGATTGATGACCTCAGAAGTTAAGTCCCATAGTGCTCAGAGCCATTTGAACCATTTGAACCAAGAGGTTTTCGCTTGAGCTGTAGCCATGGCTTCGACTGAATAAAATGCGTTGGCTGTAGCAAGCTTGTTACAGGCCTTAGAGACTCATACAGATGATATCACCACAACGACAGCACATAGACGTCTTCTGGAGATGTTATAGATTTCACTGAAGCTCCTTTCTTTTTTTTCCAATTTCGGTGATTTCTTGGCAAACTTTCTTTTTTTTATCGATAGCGCCCTTGTCGGAGCCTAGCTTCTCCATTAGCTTTGCGTAAGCAGTGTCACACGCACCTCAGTTGTGCAGTTTCCACAGACTAGGTTCCACTATAAGAATTAAGTGAATTCATCAGTGGCGTTGTTCCTTCTCAAAACCATTCTACAAAGGGTACTAGAACATACCATAATGAAACCAGGAACAGAACCCATTTCTAAACTTCTCGCGTGCTGGCGCAATGATATAGAGCCACCCGAGAGACTTAGACTTGGAACCTGCGTTGAGAACATGCACACACGCTCCGGCCTGTAGATTGGCACAGGTCAAAAGAATCTAATTCCGACTCTTCTCTGGTTGACTATATTGTCGTATTCACCTGCACTGTTTTACTGGCATACGCTTTACTCTTTACTTCTACAGGTCAACGGAACCTGCGTGGTGGAATTTTAAGTACGAATGCTGTGTTAACCAGAAGCAACGACGAGAAGCTAGACTTTCGGGAAGTTTGCTGCAAGTTATTAAAATGCTGCTTAAAGTCTGGTATGAATCTCTCGGTCAATAGCTCAGTGTACGCAGATACAAACATTAGTAACAGACTAAATCTCGTACCGCAATTAACGAGCAGTGTATAACTTATCAATTATGGTCCTATGAGCTGTTGTGGAAGTCAGAAGAAGTTTTCTGGTATCTTGGGCATGGGGCCTTTCTGCAGCCGACAGATGGTCGGTGGGATTTCCCGTAACCCTTCTGAGGGTTTGTGGTCGGGGATGTCGGGCTGGCTTAAGGACTAGTGTCGTTCCAGTGACAGTAAGTGTTTTCCAGGACATCTTGGAAGAAAACTTTGAACGTAGCAGGATACAGCACTTTACCGAGGAATGCTATTGGTGGGAACAGGAAATGGCCAACGACAGCCTTGCAGTTTGCTCCTGCGGCTGACTGGCTGAAAGACACAGGTATTTAAACAATTTCGTGGAGCGGTTTTGAAGCTCGAAAAATCAGAAGCTGGTCAGCAGCCCTCGTACGTGTAGGAGGCAAATGGTTGGCCCTGTGGGACGGAGGTGATATTTTAAGAGGGTGGTTTGTATGAAGTCGGCAGTGAATGACTCTCAGCTAGCGATAAAGTGGTTCAGCCACTGCGGTAAGCTGGAATGTTTTCGCAAGAACGTTTTTGGTACACGGACACGGAATTCTACTTATTCTTTCGGTTTTTTCTCCGAGTGCGTGCTTTGTGGTCACGCACCTGCCCAGTAGGAGGTGGCATCATAGCAGTGCGTAGGATAATCAGCTAACTGGACGATGGTAAACTTCGATCCTTTTGGAGGAGAGTACAATTAGGAGATGCTAGAAACTAACTGTAGGTGGTGTAGAGGCTGTATCCAGTGATCATTTTCCAGTCTAGCATTCGGAGCTGAGAGTCTTTCTGAATGTGGCTGAATTGCTATAAGGCATTTATTAATAGTACTCCACTGCCGTGTGCTGAGTGGTCAACGTAGATGGCTGCCTGAGGAGGTTCAAATGGTTCAAATGGCTCTGAGCACTATGGGACTTAACATCTGTGGTCATCAGTCCCCTAGAACTTAGAACTACTTAAACCTAACTAACCTAAGGACATCACACACATCCATGCCCGAGGCAGGATTCGAACCTGCGACCGTAGCAGTCGCGCGGTTCCGGACTGAGCGCCTAGAACCGCGAGACCACCGCGGCCGGCCCCCTGAGGAGGTCCCGGCTTCAATTCCCAGTACTGTCAGGAAATTTTTCCTTGATGGGAAGGATGTTACGGGGTGCACTCAATCTCGTGATGCCAACTGAGGAGCTGTTTGAGTGAGATGTAGCGGTTCCACGGTCAGGAAAGTCGCCAATACGGCCGGGAGAGCGGTGTGTTAACCAAATGCCCTTTCATACTGCGTTTGCATGACGCCGCAAGACATAGGATGACAGGGCGGCTGGTCGACATCCCTTAGGCCTTCAAAGCCTGGCCAAGGAGGTTTTTTTTTATCTTTTAGTGGTATAGGAGTATTGACAGTTGTAGGACTTCTGATGAGTCAAAGCGACGTTGGTGACCCTTTCTTAGACTTACTAAATAGAAGTGTAGAAGTGCTGAAGAGTAATATTGGGTCTCCCAGTAAATATTCGGCCCAAACAGATGCCGCATAATCTGCTCAGCGTGCCGCACATCGCTAGAGTGTGCGGTTTCTGGGCGCGCCAGCGATAGGAACTTCGCGCGACATCCTGGAAGCTCCGAGGTCGACATGGAAGGGACGTCTCGTGTGTTCAGATACATAAATCCACCTGCGCGCAACTATACTGGCTTCCGCATTTCAGTCTGCCACTGTTAAAATGCTGTTTCCTGTATATATGGCTGGTTCAAATGGCTCTGAGCACTATGCGACTTAACTTCTGAAGTCATCAGTCGCCTAGAACTTAGAACTAATGAAACCTAACTAACGTAAGGACATTACACACGTCCATGCCCGAGGCAGGATTCGAACCTGCGACCGTAGAGGTCGCTCAGCTCCAGACTGTAGCGCCTAGAACCGCACGGCCACTACTGCCGGCTTTTCCTGTATTTAGTATCCCTGCCAGGGGACATCGAGATGGAGGTAGAGGAGCTAGCGTAGTCATCGCCGCGGACCACTGTCGAACGCTGTCACTGGGGGCGCGTACGAAGCATGACGTAGGCAGAGCTACTGGCTGAGGTGTATACTTGCCAGCAGCGCTAGGACCGGCAGCGGAGAAATCCCCGCCCCAACATCTACCACCGCAGACACTGTCACCGTTTGTCGGCTCCGACGAGTCGACTGAAAGTTGGGAGAATGACTTGCGCCAGTACCTGTGGCACTGCCAAGGTAAGTAGTATTGTCGATCTGGTTGAGAAGACTGTCTTGTTATTGTCCAACAGTGTGAGATTATATGTAATTCTCCAGAATTTGAAATCTTCTACCGACCATGAGAAACTTGAACTTGAGGATCAGATTTCGGTCATCAGTCAGTATTTTGGTCATCAAACGCACGTGGTGGTGGCATGGTTACAGTTTAAGCAGCGCCACCAAGTGCCCCAGCAGTTATACACAGCGTGGACTGCCGACCTGCAAGTTCTTTCGCTCAAGTATCGCTTTTATTACTCGCATTGAGCTATCACCTACGTGGACTTGCCCATTAGGAACGTGGTAGTCCGGTAACACCTGACCTGGAAGTTCAAACTAGGGCATCGACATTGTTCGACCCCTCTGCAGGCGAAGTCGCTAAAATTGTCGAATTACATGAACTTACGGCAGTGGCACATGACGTACTTTACGACAACTGCAAGGTGGCAAAGCTAGACGTACAACGTACACAGCCCCCGGGACCACGTGAGTTAGCAGGGCAGCTTTGACTTCCGCTGAGCGGGCGTGTGCTGATTGGCGGGACCATGCTGCTGTTCCTCCTATTTCGTCGAAGCAGTGTGGTAATTCAGAAATTCGACAACACCATGCATCTTTGCAACTATGTTAAACAGGCGGTCAGTGTACATTGTGTCGAGGTTTTGTATCCAGTTCCGTAGCTATAGAACTTGTCAAAGTTGTCAAGGGGCCAGTATTCTTCACACACCGACTTGTGCGACACATACCTGCAGTTGCCGCTGGAAGGCACTTTTCGTAGCTTCTTAGCGCTCAACTCCTCCTTTGGACTTTATCAGTTTAATCGCTTGTATTTTAGAATTTCCTCTGCGCCTGGAATTTGTCAACGAGGAGTAGCTGTTTCATGACATTCCTTGTTACGTAAACTAGCTCGATAACATCTCGATCATGGGCTCCATGGAAGAGAAGCATTTACAGAATCTGCAGGTGGTTTTCCAACGTCTTCTGGAGAACAGCTTTCATTGAAAATTGGAAAAATGAAGCTTTTTCCCCGAATTTCAATTTTTTAATATAATGTGCTCAGAAAAGACAGCCTTGTCTCAACATACGAGCACGTCAATGCCGTCGTCAACTTGCCAACCCCCAAGACCCTGAAGGATCTCCAGTCCTTTCTGGGAAAGGTTTCGTATTACGCTAAGTTCATTCCCCAGGCCACGCACATCTGCCATCCTCTTAACTGGCTTCACCAAAAGGGTGTCAAATTTTTTGTCTGGGGATTGTCAATGGGCTTTTCAGTCCCTAAAACACTGATGTGCTCCGCTCCCTGTTTGCTCCGTTTTTCTTCAGTTAAACCTTTAACCCTGGCTTGTGATGTGTTCCGGTATGGCATTTGTGTGGTCTGCGGCATCAGAACCCAGATGAAACCTAGCAGCCCATCGCTTATGCATCAAAGACGCTTTCCGCGGCACAGCATAATTATTCACAGGTGTAAAAGGAGCCACTGGCTATCATTTCGGGAATTAATAAGTTTCACATTTTCTTGTATGGGGCAAAGTTCCTACTCGTGACCAGTCACAAGTTTCTGGTTTGCAACCCTCGCCCCACGGTGCTGAGTTTGGCGTGGCAGACGTTTTTCTCTCCTATGTGGTCAAGCCGATGTCGTCCGGTGGGCCCTCGTGCATGCCGCGGAGCTGTCGAATGGTCGTCCCTCCACGCTTGCATCCTCACAGACTCTAGCTATCGTATGTGTCGCACTGGCGTATGACTCGTATAAAGGGTTTGGTACGTCGTCATATCTACTGGCTGGCAATCAATCACAATATCAGACATCCTGTATGGGCTTGCGCGGACTGTGCGAAAAATCAAGCTACGTAACAACGTCAGTTTTCCCCTTGGGACAGAGTGCATTGACTTTGCGGGCCCTGTTTTTGGGTAACATGTGCTTCTTGGTGGTCTATGCATTGTCAAATTTCCCATTCGCTGCCAAACTGTCCTCCACAATGTCAACGGCGACTGTTTGCTTGTTGACAATCTTCTCTATCAAAGGCTCTCCCCAGACCTTCATATCTGATAACAGTCGGTAATTTGTTTCAATAGAGTTTGTGCCTCTTCCAGAGATGATGCACTAACGAGTATTATAGCTTGGGGGTGTAGTTCAGCGGATCGTTTGCATGGACACCAGTCTGAGGGGCTTTGCCGCGCGGGGTAGCCGTGCGGCCAAGGGCGCTTTGCCACGGTTCCCGCTGCTTCCCCCGTTGGAGGTTCGAGTCCTCCCTCGGGCATAGGTGTGCGTGTTGTCCTTAGCGTAAGTTAGTTTGATTACGTAGTGTGTAATCTTAGGGACCGATGACCTCAGCAGTTTGGTCCCATAGAACTTACCACAAATTTCCAAAAAATATTCCACAGGGACTTTTGTATTTGTTGCACCATGACTCGCATGTCCCAGTCCATTGTGGCTTGCTGTGTTCTCCTCATGGGCCTCCCGTTTGGGCCCAGTCTTTAGGCTGCCAGTAGGGGTGTCTGCCAGGTGTAGTGGTGGCCCACAAAGGTCGGCAGTTTTTGGTGTTGGATGTCAGCCGGGACTAACATTCCAAACAGTTGTGGCTGTAATCTGTTGATCATTAAATGCCGCCGCCTCCAAGCCAACCGAACAACGGGATGAATCAAAGCGTTGTTCTGATGGTTGTTGCCCAGTTTCAGCAGCGTGCTCACCTGGTGCCGCCCCCTTCACCCCCACCAGCGTCCTACCCTCGACTGCGAAATAGGGAAACACTGAGGCTATCCCCTGCGTCTACTACTGCGGAGCCCATGGAAGTTCAACCAGTGCCCTCTTCTCCGTGCTCACATGTGATGGAGTCTTCACTCCCATTCCAGCCTCCGCAACATTTTGTCCCTCTGTCGGAACCAGCTGCATTGACGTTGGAGTTCGATCCACTTCTGGGAAATCTTGCACCCTCTTCGGTCTTGCGACGGTGGTCACGGTACAAACCGGGCCATATTCGGCCTATATTGCTTTTTCTGGGAGGGCGGGGGGGGGGGGGGGGGGATTTAGTAGTCCCACCAGCAGACGTCGAGATGCAGGCAATTGAGCTGGCGTGATTATCGCAGTGGAATAGTATCGAACCCTGTCACGGAGCGCAGGTGCGAAGCAGATGTAAACTATACCAGCCGGGAGCTGAAACCCGGAATAGGGGTCTGAACTCGACGTGCAAGTGGCATGGTGGCATGGTCAGAGCCACTGACCGAGGTACTTAACAACCGGCGGCACTAGGTCTGGCCATGCAGTTCTTATGCTGATTTCAACGCACGCGGACCAAGCTTCTGTCTCGCGCAGTGTTCCGTTTCGTCTGCGATGGTTGCGTGTTTTGGTTTTCTCCGTGCTCGACCTCTATGCCGTGTTCGGACTCTCTGCTCCCCCAGCAGATTGACTCGCACGTCGAGTTCAGACCCCTCTTCCGGGTTTCGGCTCCCGGCTTGTATAGTTTACATCTGTGCCGGCAGTGACGATTCATGACGTTTTTACGTCTTGTACAGATACTAAACTATACATAGCAGGTTGTTCAAGATACCTGGCTGGAAAACTACGTCCGTCGTTCTGTAAGCAGTACTTGATCTGCCGTAGATGTATTCTGGCGAACGCGCGGTGCACGAACCCACATACAGTCCCTATGTAATGTGTCAGTAGGCGCTTGACTGATGTTGGCGGCATTCTTGGGTTAAGTCACAGCTACTTGTCACTGCAAAGTACAGTTGCTAAATGGTGTTTGACAAAGTGGCTATTTGGAGGTTTGTAGAAGGCAGGCTATATCATTATTAAGGTCGAACTATATTTTCTTGTTTAGTTCGACGTTTCAGCGTTGTGTTCGTTAGTCACACATTACACTATAACTTGCATGTATACAAAAAACACTAGTAATCGTATTAAATACTTCTACATTAAAATCTCTAGTCTGCAATGAATATTTCTTATACACTGGCATGGGTATGTGTACTGCATCTCTTCTTTCACGACAAATGATTAGATTTGATGGTATGAAAATTAGTAACTGTCTGTTGTACGTCTTGGGTAGCGCTGGGCTGCCCTTAGTCGGCAGCTGTTCATTCATTTGTGTATTGATCTAAGTGTCATGTTGCATATGGGAATATTCGAATGGTTCATTTGTTTTTAATGAAATACTTTCGTAAATTTGGTGCCAAACGTAGACGTCTCCCGGTCGTATATTTCAATTTGGGAGAGGCTACAGCTACAGGTGGCTGCAGTCAAAAGAGACAGCACAGTGAGGAATGCTCCTGCTATATATGATGTATAGCCTCACTCGTGACCTTTAATGAGACACTAATACCAACCCCCAATTTATCACCCATTAATCATGCCGTAATGCAACATAGGTGTGACCGGTAACAAGACAGTTGCATCATTGAGACTCACGTGGAAGGCTGTGGTATTGGCTTCGACTAACGGTTTTAATACATCATTAATACTCTGCACAACTGTATATTGGGCAATGAGCTGCAGCTGTACAAAAACGTGAAAGGAAATATTTTGCTTCGCTTGACAGACTTCATCGCGCTATTTTCGTTAAAATTGAGAAAAGAAATAATTCGATTTCAAAGTCCCCGTATGAAGAACTCTTCAAAGAAAAGAAAGTATCGTCATTTAACGTAAGATAAATTACTCGAACTACCAACAAACTCAGTTTTACATCCTGCTCTACTATCTGAGAGTGCACAGACCAGTGTTATATTTCTTATTGATTCTCCAAACCGCCCTAGGCGAATTCCAACGTGGTTCCTTTGAAAACGACTTTCCCGTATTTTCTGCTCATTCTTACCCAGTATATGCAACCCCTCGTCATCTGACCACTGACCTCTAATCTTCTTTCCTATCGATTGCCAATACCGACAGCAAATCTTCCTTTGTGATAAGATTGTTGCCTTCCCAGGCAGACACGGAGCATTCCAGTGGGGTAGCTGAGCAATGGTACCTGCCAATGTCTGGGTGTAAGTACATCGTAAACCACACAAGGTGAAGCAACACGCTTGTCATCAGGACACCGTCCAGGAAAGTGGGTGTTCACATAAATGAAAGAGTCCCTTATTAGCCTGCCATCTTCTCCTACCGGTGAAAGATACGGCCTCGTGTATCTGTTTATTTAACTTCAGTAATCCATAGTCGAATTGCGAATTCAACAAGACGATGCCCCATTCTGTCACTCCTGAACTATTGCACCACCCTGTCGCTCCCGACCCGTTTCAACGTTTGAGGAACACCCCATCGACATTAAGGTGACCTTCGAGTGAAAGCCGGCACGGTAGCTCAGCGTGTTCGTTCAGAGGGTTAGCTCCCTCTGTAATAAAAAAAACTGAGTTAATCGATCAACAACGAACTTAAACGGATGTCTTACGACGTCCGCCCCGAGCAGATGCAACGAACAAAATCGAACAAAAAGGAGTAAAAAAAAGTGAAAAGTTTAATTTTTTATTTTCAGACAATTCCGTCCGTCCGTCCGTCCGTCTGATGTGAGGTAACTGCGCCGTAGTATGGCGACGCTACACCTAAACCGAAAAATTTGAAAACGTTAAAAACATATGTTTTGACAGAGTACAGGGAAAACTGTGCGACTGTGAAACTGTTGCATTCATTTGTTGCAGTTTACGTGACAAACTCTTATTTTTTCATCACTTTTTTGGGAGTGATTATCACATCCACAGGAAAACCTAAATCGGGCAAGGTAGAAGAATCTTTTTACCCATTCGCCAAGTGTACAAGTTCGGTGGGTCGACAACATATTCCTGTCATGTGACGCACATGCCGTCACCACTGTCGTATAGAATATATCAGACGTGTTTTCCTGTGGAGGAATCGGTTGACCTATGACCTTGAGATCAAATGTTTTCGGTTCCCATTGGAGAGGCAGGTCCTTTCGTCTACTAATCGCACGCTTATGCGGTGCGGTCACAAAACACAGACACTGAACTTATTACAGTGAACAGAGACGTCAATGAACGAACCGACAGATTATAACATTGCGAAAATAAAAGCAGTAAATTTTTCATTCAAGGGAAGACTTGAACCAAGGACCTCTCGTTCCACAGTTGCACACGCTAACCACGAGACCACCTCGGTCCTCAGTTCGCATGATCCTTGATGTTGCTTATCTCGCGCATGGGCTGCTCAGTTTGTATATTTTGCTTATTTTTTCCACAGTTCCACACAACTTCTTCCTGTCGATTGATCTGTGTTCAGTTTTTCAAGGCCTATCCACTGTGCCAACTTATAACTAAATCTGAGGGGGGTGCGATGGGGAGGTTGCCTTGTCAGTATCAAGTCACGTAGTATTTTAAATTTATTATATCCGGGAAAGTTGCGTTTTTTTTTTTTTTTTTTTTTTTTTTTTTTTTTTTTTTTTTTTTTTTTTTTTACGCGAAATGTTGCCGCTCTTGCTTGAACTTCTAACGAACCTCCGCACAGGGAGTAAATGCATTATCCGAAGATTAGCTTACATTATTTGTACAAGTATATTGTCGCATGTGAGACCTGAGTTTCTCCTGGCGTATACAACTTTCAGATAACTTCCGGGAATTCAGCCAGATAAGGCAAACTGCCTTGAAAATGGCGGGGTGTTCTCCCGCCGAAATATCGGCGGTCGCTGAAAGTGTTACCTGGCTGAATTCCCGGAAGTTATTTGAAAATATTGTCGCATTTCTTCCAAAAGCGGCCTATATGTTTGTATTCAGACATGGTGAGACTAAAGAAAAAGTAAAAGAGCTGATGTCGACGTCGCAAGAAACAGTTTTTAATAGTGATAGACTGCTGTTGCTTCCTAAATAAGAGAGCAACTATTAGCAGGAACGTCTTGCCAGGCAAGGTTATTACCAGGCGACAGAACTTGCATCGAGGTATATGGTAACTTTCAGCAGGATGTGCTATACGACAACATGGATTAGTGACAGAAACAAAGTTTCCGTCCAAGTTGTGTAGGCACACATGTAGACTATGCCAAGGCGACAGAAGTTACACTGCCTCACAGAATTAAAGAATCGCTTCTTCGAAATCCCGTACCTCCCCCCCCCCCCCCCCCCCCATTACGGCGCTTAAGTTTGAAATTTTGCTCAAAGGTGCGTACAACCTTCCTCTGTAATGACGCAAAAGCGTGGCACCCAGCGACGTCACTCTCGGGCTCGACAATACTTTAAATGGCAACGTGTCGACACATGCGGAAAAAGGCCACAGCTCAGAAGTTCATGTGACTAGTAAGGTGGGTTAATGGTGTAACATTGGCATCAAACATCACCACAATTCTGCCCAATGCCATCGTGGACGTGTTACACGATGGGAAGGTCGACACAGCCCCTCTTACATTTCACCACTTCTTTTGACACCCCTGCGAAGGAGGTTAAAAGGGTGACACACAGCGTTGGAATCAAGCAGTTCTCTTGTGTGGTGTAGGAAAAAAGACCAGACACACCACCGTCCATAATTGGCACGAGAAGACCTCAAGAGGTGGTATAAAGGACCTCAATGAAACCACCCCTTTCCCGCGGCGTTGATTCCCACACATTTCGCAGTGCGGTGAGTAACAGGAAGACTTTCTCGATAACCTTTGACACTGCTGACACCAACGCACTTCTTAACCGTTCGATAAGGACACCGTAGAGCTGCATCCTCATTAAATGTGACCTGATCCATTAGGAGCGCAGCACGACCGAAATTTTTGCTCTCATGCAGCACTAGAGACCGTTCAGTGCCATTCGACGAAATCTGAACGTGTACCTAAGCAGCAAAGGATGCTAATTCTTTTTCACCCCTCCTATTTTTCGTCTTTCTATGGCGTGATCACAGCGACATTGACTCACGCGTGTATAAAAAGCTGAAGAGTCCTACCAAGACCCTCAGCTTAGAAAAAGCCTCGGTGCCACCCACCCACCTTTGTTTAGCACCTTAAAAACGTACTCGTACAGACAGGTCCCATGACAAGAGACCCAGGTGCCTGCAGACAGGCTACGCTGCCGCACTTGCACCTGATAGCGGGTAATCTTGGATCCTAGAGTGTGTCAAATATATTGCTGGTCTGCAAGCGCCTATGAATTCGTCACGGTTTCTGTCTCTTTAGGTACATTTTAAAATTGCAATAAAGATAGGCTGGTGATACCGAGGGTTTTGTCTGACTGTGGGATGGGGGTTCATACAGGACTCCTTCCCATTTTATCCACACATGTCAATGTCGCGTAAACCCATGATCCCGCCAGAGGAGGTCACAAAATAGAAGTGATGAAAAAGCATAAGCATTCTTTGCTGCTTTGGATCACGTTAAAATTTTGTTGAACGGTTTTGAATGCTCCGGCAGCTATACCGAGTGTGGATCTGTCTCGTGTTTTTCTTCTTCGTACGCTGCTGATACAAACCGAAACTGGAAATGAAAGAAGCACTTAATGAAATGAAAAGACACTGCGAGTCATCAGCTCATGACCCTGAATGTACGTTTTTAGGGTTCCGTCTCTCAATCGACAAAAATGAAACCCTTATAGGATCACTGTTGTCCGTTTGTCTGTCTGTCTATCTCTCCAACTACTCGTATTAAGAACTCTTTTTCTCAGAAACGGGTAGAAATATCATGTTGAAATTTAAGTCACATCCTTAGATCTACTTTCGCTTGGTGGTGTAAAAAAGCTTCTAAGTCAATGTAATCTACATCTACATCTACATCTATACTCCGCGAGCCACCTTACGGTGTGTGGCGGAGGGTACTTATTGTACCACTATCTGATCCCCCCTTCCCTGTTCCATTCACGAATTGTGCGTGGGAAGAACGACTGCTTGTAAGTCTCCGTATTTGCTCTAATTTCTCGGATCTTTTCGTTGTGATCATTACGCGAGATATATGTGGGCGGTAGTAATATGTTGCCCATCTCTTCCCGGAATGTGCTCTCTCGTAATTTCGATAATAAACCTCTCCGTATTGCGTAACGCCTTTCTTGAAGTGTCCGCCACTGGAGCTTGTTCAGCATCTCCGTAACGCTCTCGCGCTGACTAAATGTCCCCATGACGAATCGCGCTGCTTTTCGCTGGATCATGTCTATCTCTTCTATTAATCCAACCTGGTAAGGGTCCCATACTGATGAGCAATACTCAAGAATCGGACGAACAAGCGTTTTGTAAGCTACTTCTTTCGTCGATGAGTCACATTTTCTTAGAATTCTTCCTATGAATCTAACCTGGCGCCTGCTTTTCCCACTATTTGTTTTATGTGATCATTCCACTTCAGATCGTTCCGAATAGTAACTCCTAAGTATTTTACGGTCGTTACCGCTTCCAATGATTTACCACCTATGGCATAATCGTACTGGAATGGATTTCTGCCCCTATGTATGCGCATTATATTACATTTATCTACGTTTAGGGAAAGCTGCCAGCTGTCGCACCATGCATTAATCCTCTGCAGGTCTTCCTGGAGTACGTACGAGTCTTCTGATGTTGCTACTTTCTTGTAGACAACCGTGTCATCTGCAAATAGCCTCACGGAGCTACCGATGTTGTCAACTAAGTCATTTATGTATATTGTAAACAATAAAGGTTCTATCACGCTTCCTTGCGGTACTCCCGAAATTACCTCTACATCTGCAGATTTTGAACCGTTAAAAATGACATGTTGTGTTCTTTCTTCTAGGAAATCCTGAATCCAATCACAAACCTGGTCCGATATTCCGTAAGCCCGTATTTCTTTCACTAAACGTAAGTGCGGAACCGTATCAAATGCCTTCCTGAAGTCCAGGAATACGGCATCAATCTGCTCGCCAGTGTCTACGGCACTGTGAATTTCTTGGGCAAATAGGGCGAGCTGAGTTTCACATGATCTCCGTTTGCGGAATCCATGTTGGTTATGATGAAGGAGATTTGTATTATCTAAGAACGTCATAATACGAGAACACAAGACATGTTCCATTATTCTACAACAGATTGACGTAAGCGAAATAGGCCTATAATTATTCGCATCTGATTTATGACCCTTCTTGAAAATGGGAACGACCTGCGCTTTCTTCCAGTCGCTAGGTACTTTACGTTCTTCCAGCGATCTACGATAAATTGCTGATAGAAAGGGGGCAAGTTCTTTAGCATAATCACTGTAGAATCTTAAGGGTATCTCTTCTGGTCCGGATGCTTTTCCGCTACTAAGTGATAGCAGTTGTTTTTCAATTCCGATATCGTTTATTTCAATATTTTCCATTTTGGCGTCCGTGCGACCTTTTATGCCTTACCAGTAAATGAAATAAAAGTAAGAAAGTGTTATCTTGTAATTACATCACAAGAAAATAAATTCTTTTGTTATCCGGCTTCAGACTTGAAATCAAAACAGTCTCGAGTCTTGTAATCCCCGGAACTGATATCTTGCTAGTACCAACAAAAATCGTCGGTCGTCTCGATTCCCGAAATGAATGAACCGTCTATATAAATAATTCAATCCGTACGGAACCCTCAGAGCGCGAGTTCTACTCACATCTGGCCAGTTTTTTCAGTCTATCCCGACTATTTTAAAGAAACAACGTTACCCGTATTGTTTTGTTTACAACGTTACCTACCGTATTGAATTTATTTGCACATTTATGTATAACCTGTTCGCTTTACAGCTGCAGTTCCAGCCGCGTGTGCTGCGACCTGTTGTATTCTGATTTGTTGTTTCGAATGACGTACGAGTAATATAACTGTACTCTATCAAAATTTAATGTGGTTCCTTAACAGTATTTGGTATACGTGTAGCATATAAAACAAACTTTCAACTAATTTCCGGGAATTCAGCCAGATAACACTTTCAGCGACCGCCGATATTTCGGCGGGAGAACACCCCGCCATTTTCAAGGCAAACTACAACGGACAGGCGACGTACATGCAAATTTAAAACCTCGGTTCTCGAACTGATGCAGGAAAGATAACACACACACCGAACACTAGTGCCACCAAAGATAGCCAAAGTCAGAGCTATCATCTTTGGTGGCACTAGTGTTCAGTGTGTGTGTTATCTTTCTTGTATCAGTCCAAGAACCGAGGTTTTAAATTTGCATGAATGTCGCCTGTCCGTTGCAGTTTTCCTTTCAAATGCCGAGTTGTTCTCCCGCCGAAATATCGGTGGTCGGTGAAAGTGTTACCTGGCTGAATTCCCGGACGTTATTTGAAAGTTGTATACGCCAGGAGAAACTCAGGTCTCATATAAAACAAACGTATATTCTGTTAACTCATTTTTCTATAGAAAATCAGTGAGAATGAACAACAGCAAAACAAACTTGTTTTACTTATCGACCAATGCAGCACTGCCTGTAGGAGACAACTGTACTTTCGCTTTTCATATATTCATCCGCAGGAAAGCGTACGAAATGCAGAAAATGAAATAAGGCTGTTGTGACACCACCCAGTGACTGAAACTAAGGCGTAATACGTGTGCTATTAAGACGTTCTTGTACAGAGAAGCATACGAAGTCAAAATAAAACTGTCATTTTGCGATAAATAACTGGAGTTCGGATCAGATCACAGTTTTAGCTTCCTTCACACCTCTGTCCTTTCCTCTCATTGTTCTAACAAAATATGCGCGCCATGCTGCAAAGTCTTCCTGTTAACCAGAAACGTTCTGGCTTTACATTCTTTACAACTAAGTAAACCTTTCCGTTTTTCTTCTAGACAGAGCTGAACTACGTTGTTTATAAACACTTTTCCATCTGAGCGTACTCCTCGATAATGTGTATCTGCACGATGACAATCCATTACAGCAGACGCTAAAAATATGCAGAAGTGGTAACACACAATGACTGTAATGTTGCTGTAAAATACCGAGCCACGTGCGTCAGTCGTGTACTATAGATTTCTGTCGGACGCCTTCAGTGCTGTCTGTACCTAAACAAAGTTCAGTTGATCGTTCTATCGTCGAGAGTTGTAAAATTAAAAGATCGACAGTGGATCTCAAGTTGATTCCGTATTTCTAGATTTCCGGAAAGCTTTTGACACCGTTGCTCACAAGCGACTTCTAATCAAGCTGCGAGCCTATAGGGCATCGTCTCAGTTGTGCGACTGGATTCGTGATTTCCTGTCAGGAAGGTCGCAGTTCGTAGTAATAGACGGCAAATCATCGAGTAAAACTGAAGTGATATCAGGTGTTCCCCAGGGAAGCGCCCTGGGACCTCTGCTGTTCCTGATCTATATAAATGACCTGGGTGACAATCTGAGAAGTTCTCTTGGGTTGTTCGCAGATGATGCTGTAATTTACCGTCTAGTAAGGTCACCCGAAGACCAGTATCAGTTGCAAAGCGATTTAGAAAAAAATTGCTGTATGGTGTGGCAGGTGGCAGGTGGCAGTTGGCGCTAAATAACGGAAAGTGTGAGGTGATCGACATGAGTTCCAAAAGAAATCCGTTGGAATTCGATTACTTGATAAATAGTACAATTCTCAAGGCTGTCAATTCAACTAAGTACCTGGGTGTTAAAATTACGAACAACTTCAGTTGGAAAGACCACATAGATAATATTGTGGGGAAGGCGAGCCAAAGGTTGCGTTTCATTGGCAGGACACTTAGAAGATGCAACAAGTCCACTAAAGAGACAGCTTACACTACACTCGTTCGTCCTCTGTTAGAATATTGCTGCGCGGTGTGGGATCCTTACCAGGTGGGATTGACGGAGGATATCGAAAGGGTGCAAAAAAGGGCAGCTCGTTTTGTATTATCACGTAATAGGGGAGAGAGTGTGGCAGATATGATACGCGAGTTGGGATGGACGTCATTAAAGCAAAGACGTTTTTCGTCGCGGCGAGATCCATTTACGAAACTTCAGTCACCAATTTTCTCCTCCGAATGCGAAAATATTTTGTTGAACCCAACCTACATATGTAGGAACGATCATCAAAATAAAATAAGAGAAATCAGAGATCGAACAGAAAGGTTTAGGTGTTCGTTTTTCCCGCGCGTTGTTCGGGAGTGGAATGGTAGAGAGATAGTATGATTGTGGTTCGATGAACCCATTGCCAAGCACTTAAATGTGAATTGCAGAGTAATCATGTAGATGTAGATGTACTATAGATTTCTGTCGGACGCCTTCGGTGCTGTCTGTACCTAAAGAAAGTTCAGTTGATCGTTCTATCGTCGAGAGTTGTAAAATGAAAAGATTGTAACTAACTTGAAAACTAACAAATTTAAGACGACCCCAGCAGAAAGGCGAGATGAGGTGGTGAGCAAACAAGCAAACACAGGGAAAATAGCAGAAAGACTGGTGCTGCGCTAGGTGCGGTTGGTACTCATGCGGTGGGAGGCCTGGGCAGAGACCCTCCCGCCCTTCACCACGGGAAATGTCCCCCTACTTACTTCTACGTTCTGCGGATATATGCACACCGGAATGCTGGCACCCACGGTTCAGCTAGCAGGACACGACAAACTTCGGCATGCGCGGCTCCTCGTGGGTGGCTTCAGCGGAGCGAAAGACGGACGGAACACTTGCAGAGGATGCCAGTCTCCCAGTGATAAATCCCACCCGTGAGTGATGAAGCGAGCTGACACGGCGGCTGCACCAGCGCTGAAGAGAGAGCCGATGTACTGCCGTAGTCACGACCCACTACCTCCTGGGCACGAGTCAAACTACTGCTGGAATGTGCCTGGAAGTGGCCCACCGGTGGAGAGTCTAAGAAGATAGTGCGGCAGTGGCGGCTGGCCGGTCTTGAGGCGGCTGCTTACTGACCTATGTTGCGACAGTGCCTGGCCTAGCCCCCTCGGAATAGCAGGTCTGAGGGATGTGAATATCTCTGCTAAAAAGTGACGATTATTTACACGGGATAGCGGCTCACATGTTGTGCCGATGTACCTGTTCCAGTCATGTTCCTGACGACATCGCTACAACCCTTTGTTAGAGAAACCTCTTCGCCCATCCCGTAAGAACACTGTCTTACCGCAGCGCTGGTAGAATTGTGGTGCCAGGTCTCGTCTGTCTCGCAATGCATAAACAGCCTTGTTGCGGTAAATAGCATGCCGATACCTTGCGCTCCTTCGGCTGCCTAGGGCATCTGCAAATGTTACACTGGATCCACAGTAACGCCAAAAAACAGTGGTGGCGCTACAATACCTCTCTCCCTTGGAAGCCCCAGTCCCTGTGTTTATACCATGAACTGATCTGCAATAATACTCAATAAGCAAGAAAAACAATGAACAGTTTTTATAAAAAAAAAATCTGTCCCGAAGTACCAGGTGGCTTGGACCACAATCTTCAGAGCCTACGAATTTGCTCTACAATGTTGAGCCTTCCGGCTCCAATCTCGTTTAGCCTATTAGATATTCACCTTAACTTAAAGGTCACATTTTGGCCACACCAGTTAACAATCCATTGGTTCTGTGAGAGTATATAACACAAAGTTTAACTCCTAGCATCTAGCTAGTCACGCCAACCTGGCAATTGTCCCCATATCGCTTAACATCTCATCACACTTCTCTCAAGGGCCCCATACCTTACTCGATAGTCTTATAATATCTTAGACGATAGGAAATACATTTCTTACTGCTATCCTTACTGCAGTGTCACACACTAAGCGACTGTCTTTTACTTCTCACTTTTCACCTAAAACTGCGACTGACATGGAAAAATTCTCATCCTCTTGATAAATCAAGCTGAACAAACCTTGTTTAATAGCCTATGGTCTGCTCTATTAAACTCTCATGCTCGGCGTCTCTTTATCTGTCGAGTGGTATGTTGACCTGTTGTTTTGGAACATCATTCGGAAATTTGTTTAATCACTGAACTGATTTTATTAGTTAGGAGTGATAGTTTTATTAACGTATTAATTTCTGTTCTGTATTCTGAAGAGTATTAGGCTTGTTAAAAAATTTAATTTTTTTGAGTTCAAATACTTCTGAGGTTTAAATATTCCAGTGTGCTAACTTTTGTTAACTGCTATTTAATAAGTTAATTTTTATATGTTATAGTATGGCCAGTTACTGCGTGAACTTAGGGAGTACTTCAGGAGGAGAGCACGTCCAGTGCTGGTGACTGTGGCCGGCTCCGGGTTGTATGACCTGAGTTCAACGTCTGTAAGAATCTGTGGTGTCTATGTCAACATGAAATGTAAGAAGGGGGAAGAGTAGGAAACGGAAAGTTTGGAAGCGAAATCGTGACGGCTAGCCGCACAGCGTATTGTTGTAATGCAACGGTGAAAGTTGAAAATTTATGCCGGAGTGGGACTCGAACCCGGATTTATCGCTTCTCATGAGTGGTGCCTTAAACGCTTCGGCCATCCGGACACAGTCCCTGACTGAACCAAATTTCCTACTAACCTCACGCTGCATTGCAACGTCCCTCGTCCATTAAACATTATACTTGCAAATCTTGATTCCCGTAGGAGTTTGGACGATATTTGCGCATTAGCACTGAAAAAATACGTCGAGGAGGCGTTGCCCTCTTTTTCGGAAATGTACGAGGGGCGTTCAGGAAGTGATGAAACACACTTTCTTTCTCGGCCAATTTCTGTTGAAAAAATGTGGAATTCGTTTTAGTACGTCGTGGAATATTCCCGTTTTAACCCCTATAGTTTCGTGAAGTTCCGACAGATGGCGGAGCTATAAAGACCTTCAAAATAGAGTCTGTAACGGTGGTGCGTTCCAAGCAGAGACTGTCATTGAGTTTCTTTTAGCGGAAAACCAGAACATCTCTGTCATTCGTAGGCGCTAGCAAAGAAGTCTACAGAGACCTGGCAGTAAACAAACGCACGGTGACTTGCAGGGCTAGGCGTCTGTCATCGTCGGAATAAGGTTGCGCAAACGTGTCCAAGCCGGCCGCGGTGACCGAGCGGTTCTAGGCGCTTCAGTCCGGAACAGCGCGACTGCTACGGTCGCAGGTTCGAATCCTGCCACGGGCATGGATGTGTGTGATGTCCTTAGGTCAGTTAGGTTTAAGTAGTTCTAAGTTGTAGGGGACTGATGACCTCAGATGTTAAGGCCCGTAGTGCTTAGAGCCATTTGAACCAAACCTGTCCGATCTCCCGTGTGGCTGTCGGACATACACAGGTGTACCTCCTGCATCGTTGGAACGTGTGGACACTCTCATTCGAGATGATCGACGGATCACAATCAAACACCTCGCCGCTCGACTGGACGTCTCTGCTGGTAGTGCTGACACACTCGTCGATCGTTTGGAATATTCAAAGATGTGTGCCCGCTGAGTTCCTCGTCGTCTTACAGAAGACGATAAAGAGCAACGAAGCACCATCTGCGAGGAATTTTTTGCGTGTTACGAGGCAGATCGCAATAATTTTTTGTCCAACATCTTCACAGGCGATAAAACCAGGGTTCATAACTTCGAACGGGAAACAAAGTGGCACCACACCACCACTTCTCCCAAGAAAAAGCTCAAAGCCGCACCCTCAGCCGCTAAAGTCACGGCAAAGGTCTTCTAGGGCTCTGAAGGCTTTATTCTGTTTGATGTCCTCCCTCTGGTGCAACGATCAACTCGGAAGTGTATTGTACCGCCCTTAGGAAACTGAAGAAACGACGTCAGCGTATTCATCATCACAAACTAATCTCCTTCTCCACGACAACGCATTTCTGACACAAGTCTGCACACCCGAGGGGAGCTCACAAAATTTCATCGAACTGTTCTCCCTCACCCACCCTACAGCCCGGATCTCGCACCTCCCGACTTCCATCTGTTTGGCCCAATGAAGGATACATTCCACGGGAAGCATTACGTGGATGACAGGAAGGTTACTGATGTAGCAAGACGTTGGCTCCAACGTGGACTAGTAGTGTGGCACCATGAGGGCAACAGGCCCTTCCGCTAAAATCGCGTAAGGCCGTGGAGTTGAAGGGACATTGCAAACATGCTACTTTCTATTGTAATCTTGACTTTAATAAAAATGGCAAGTTACTGTTAATCAGATCAGAGGAAGGAGTTGTCATATAAATAACAACAGATTTATTCATTCTTAATATCACGAGACAAAAAAAAAGACTAAAGGAACGTCACACAAACTTTTTCATTTGATTAACGCTATCACTAATATGGGGTCTATGGTGGACAAAGTGATCAGCTGGGGATCGACACACGACACTTACCAGAACATTAATCGCTCTATCTGATTTCATACACGTGAATCCGGGGTATGGCACAAAAACTACGCCACCATCAAGTATCTATACTCTACTGTTCCAAAATGAAAAATATGTTTCGAAAGAACAGGGTGCTGAAAAACATGTATTGGAACACGACGCCTTAGCAGCGAATACTTTTCCCTTCTCCTGGTCAGGGCGGCACACCACGATACCTTCGGCGACTAAAGACATGGATCGCAGCAATCTGTTATTAATGGCGCGCGCCCGAAAAATCTAAGTACGCGTACTCACGTTCGGCTAATTCCGAACGCAGGTACTTCCCTATGAGCCGGTAGATGGTGGGGCTCGCAGTGACGCCTGCTGGCAGCATATGTAGATGACGGGTCTTAAACGCGAAGTTGTGAACGGTGTGCGGCGCGCCCTGTGCTGTCGACACAGTCATCGTCGGTACCGCAGCTGTAACAGTGCACCGAATGTGACGGTGGACGCAGCAGAAACATTCGTCACTGTCGTCACTGACGCTAGCTTTCGGTTTTCAGTTTCGATAATCGAAACAGGATCTGTTAAGGCAAAGATACATTGAAACATTTGTATTCACGTAGATGTATTTGTACTACTAGACTGTAATGACACTGACCGCTAAATATAATGGAATAAAATAATAAAAGGAAAAAAAATGTAGCCGGCAGGGGTGGCCGAGCGGTTCTAGGCGCTACAGTCTGGAACCGCGCGACCGCTACGGTCGCAGGTTCGAATTCTGCCTCGGGCATGGATGTGTGTGATGTCCTTAGGTTAGTTAGTTAGGTTTAATTAGTTCTAAGTTCTAGTGGACTGATGACCGCAGAAGTTAAGTCACATAGTACTCAGAGCCATTTTGAAAAAAATGTGTATATGGTTTTCCTAGAGCATTACACTAGCTTCAGTAGAAGAGCAATTGTACGAAATCTATGCACTTTGGCGCTGTGCTGTGACGTCGCCATAGCTCTCACGACATAGAGGCGTAATTCCACGAGGCAAAATCTTGCCAACATGCGATATGCTGCTCTGCCGCAAGCTACGTGAAGCTATGTGAGCAGGGCGACACGCAGCAACACGCCACATGCTGCGCTGTAGCATGCTGCACTAGACAAAAGGTTGCCAACCACATCCGCACTTCTAGACAAAACATGATGTGTTACACCTTGTCGCCTGTTATCATTTAGTCACTGGTACGTGCAGCTTGTGCGACGTACGTAGGACGACTGGGAAAACATCTTCTTTTACTGAATGCTGACATAACTCTTGTGAGACATGGGAGTTTAAAAGTAGTGACTAAAAAGATAATAAAAAAGTACGATAATTCAGGGCATCCCACCTATAAATATGGTTCTATTGTTTTGTAAGCATAGCAGAAAATCAGACATTTATGTAAACTATTCCATCGCGAACGTAAAATAGCTAAACAGTCCAAGAAAAGTGCTAAAAGAAAGGAAAAAAAATGGTTTGCATGTGACCTCATACATACATTCTATGGTTTGGAATGCCACTGTTTTGCTAATTACCTACACAGAACCATTGATAACACGTATTATACTGTAGCTCTGCACACTTTTGGCATAATTCTTCAAAAACTAGGTTCTGGGATCCGGAGCATGTAGAGTCTTAGACATAAAAACTGACCGCCGGCCAGCCGCCACAGAGACAAAGTCCCAGTCGTTCACTTAAGACGGCCAATGAATCAGACCGTCTCTGACAACGGTGTACGGGAAATGCTATGCTGAAGATTGGTTCCCCTTTTGTTACCTTTTGTTGTTTTTGACTCTTGAATATGCTATAGTTTGCGAGGTGCCGGGATAGAGAAGAGTTTGTACCTCTTTAATTCTGGCGAATTTTGCATGAGAACTGGACATGCACTCGACCCCCTCCTTACCTACCACCTAACTGATTATGTGCGCAACGGTAACGAAAGTAATTGATGGTGGACCCTGCTAGTTGGTAGAATAAGGAGTGCACACTCACAATAATTTAATAAAAATCATTATCTACTCAATAACAAAAAGCGAAATTTTATCATAATAAACGATAGGAAATGGGATTCTGCATCTATCTATGAAATAATATGCGGATTAAATATTGCGATGTGATTTATTATAAATCAGAACACAAAGGTACTTGATTGCCCATACAAACAGTAGGCTATAGGGTAGGTTATGAGAATAAGAGTTGGATCGATAACAAGGGGCTCCTACTCTATGTGTTGCAATAGACTGACAGTAATGACTGGAGGTCCTAATGAATCAAATATTACTCCCCCAACTACAATGCAGTATTGCGATTAGTGTGAGAGCTCAAAGGGGTCACATGGAGAAACAAGCAAGGTGGTCTTGAAGCAAAGCGAGAGGGCGTGCTGCTGAGGGATTCGGTATAAAAAGATACGTCCTACAATGACGAAGCCGCATAATACTGTACCAGTCCTGGAATCTGCAGCACGTCGTCAATAGGCAGCGTTCTGATGATGTAGGCGCCGACTTCTGCTGTGCAGCGACTCTGTTTCAACCCCTGGCCTCGAAGGCTGCCGAAAAAGTGCAACTAAGTCGGAAGACCCTCAGACTCTGACGAAGATCAGATCCAGAATGCCCTGTGCCCCCGCAACGCAAGAGCGAAGCCAAGAGTGCTCAACTCCTTACTATCCTCGAAAACTGTGAATCAGCTTTCAGTGCTGATTCCAAAATTCCCCCACGCTGTCTCAGAACATCATTCGCGCCAATAGCGACCATTCCCTCCAATTTCGACGTCAACTAGCCTCAGTTTAAGTTTGCCATTCATGCCTCTGCTATTCAGCTGAGAGCAGTCTTGTTTCCGGACGCGCTGGAATGGTGAGCACATAAACTGCGGCAACATTCAGATGTCTCGTAGATCGTTTCGCCCTGCATACAATAGGCGAAACTCGACCAATGTCAGTCGTTCCGCCAGGCGCTTAACCCACTGATGTACGGCCCTCTCAGTATTCGCAGAAGTGCAGTTCCCAACCGGAACGCAGTGTGCCGCGTTCTCCGGTGCTCGCCTCGCACATGCCACCAAGGGAAATAACCCAACATGCATAGGAATCAAGTGAAAAGTATTTTGAGCTCTCAGTACAAATTCTCTCATTACAGTAACCTTATTTGGCCTGTTACCACCATGCAATGACATAAAATGGCTCTGGGCACTATGGGACTTAACATCTGTGGTCATCAGTCCCCTAGAACTTAGAACTACTTAAACCTAACTAACCTATGGACATCACACACATCCATGCCCGAGGCAGGATTCGAACCTGCGACCGTAGCAGTCGCGCGGTTCCGGACTGCGCGCCTAGAACCGCTAGACCACCGCGGCCGGCAATGACATAAAACATTAATAAAATTGATGAAAATGAGAGGCAACATCCAAAAGAGAGCATGAAACCTCTCATTACACCCAGTCACTTTAGATTATTTTTAGTAGTGGTTGACAAACTTGAAAGAGGTGGCGTGTTAATCACTCAAAAAGAATCGGTCCAAACAGTTTCCAAAATGTCACAACAAATTGGCAGACTAAATTGGAAATTGATGGTAAAATGAAAGGTAGTATTTTTCTTATAAGTTTTCCAACATCATACTCACATTGACGAATAAGTGACACCCAACACAGATTCACGCTCAGGGAACAAACTGTCATTCATGGACATACTTGCACAGTCATATAAATGTTGAACACATGCCAGAAGGCCAAGTTCGAAGCTGCAATAGAATGTTGACCTATTGGATCTGCAAGGTTGTCATTAAAGTAACATTTAAGAATTAGCTACTGGTGCCCAACTCAAACACACACATACTTCTGCATGAAGCCAAAAAGACGAACAACATTTCTATGCTTCATGGTTGAAACATTTAACCACACTCACGCCGTTTCCCTGAACAGAAAGAATGATAATTTTTTACAGTGATGGATTGACTGATGGTCCATTCACCACTAACCAGAATTGTAACCGCAGATATCCCGCTCACATACACAACAAAAATACTCTTGTGTAACTGTGGCATATAATTGTGTATACCATTCTGTAGCTATTGGCACATACACAAGAAATTTGGACACATAGTGACAATTGACAGGCATCAACATAAGTGAGATAGAGAGATATAGTGTGCACAAAAAAGACAGAAATTTTGTAAGTATACCTGTGTGATCGAAGATTATGTAACATAGTGTACATCACAAAGAAGAGCTTGTTCCAAACTGACATGGCGACAGGGAACCAGGATATTTTGAACATGAACATTTATATAAAAAAAAGAAGACTGGAAGCTATAAAACAAAACAATATACATGTAGTTGACATTGTATTTTCAGTTTCTAGTCTCTGAAATAAAGTTTGGGGGCAAAAAAAAAAAAAACAATTTTACTGTGTTCATGTATGGGCCTGCTGGGAGGAGTGCGACTAGCGGTGTGGGCCACCAATCTAATGTTTCTCGGAACCAGGCGCGCCATCCGGAAGTATCTGCAGTCATCCTTCCCTCTCTGTAGAGGCATTGACAGTCGACAGGAAGCTCGAAGGGTGGTAGGACAGCCTATTGTTGATTTGCAGTACTGTGCAGTACGGTGGCAAGCAGGTGTACAGGCTCTGATTGTCATTGACGACCGTAAGATTCGGGACAGATCCATAGGACAGGTAGTTGGTTGTCCAAAGACAGTAAAACTTGGTCTTATCTAGACGAAAAAATTGCAATACGGGATACTACACTTAAAGTGAATCCAACACTCGTGGAGTCATCTGATGGAGGTTGAAACAAGGATTGCAGATCGATCAACGTGCCCGATTGCTCGAAACTGCTCTCTATAGGAGAGGAGATAATCACAACAAACTGCAGACCAGCGACACCCAGCATGGAACTGCTTTGGGTATGCAGTCCAGCCTATTATAGTGAGTTATGCGAATTCGTACAGGAACTGTAAAAGGCGTCCGTCATAAGTGTGGCTCAAGAGATCTTCCCTCCGACGCTTCATGCCGCCATTATTAGAGCATGTCTTCGTCGTCCGGCAACTCTTCTGCAGTGGAATCCCCATTTCTGCGTCACCGCTGAGCGGCGCCATGCTGTCTCCTCGGCCAGCCACCAACGGGTTCGCCTGTCCAGGTGGAATTCTCAGGGTTGTGTCCGCCCTCAGCTGAGCCAGAGCTGCCTGCCAGGTGAGCCGCCGCCTTACTTTCACTGCGCTGAACAGGTAGGCGGCACACGCCTCTGAGACCTCGGGTGTCGTGACTTACAGCTGCTTCCCTCAGGTTTCTCCCTGCCGCTCGGGCCCATTTACTCCACACCGACCACCTCGTAGTGTCAATTCTCGTCCAGCAGACACTCGCTGTTCCCAGTACCCGCACAGTACTTAAATCGTTTTATAAAGTGTGCCTCCCTAAAACTTCTTACAAATACAGCATTAAGAATTCCTCACAATCGTCTCAGGTAGTATTTTGTGCATTCAATAAAAAATTAATAGAAATGAATATTTACATGAATAGAACCGTTTCACTAACTAAATATAAAATGTCTTATACTCTGCTGACAATATTTACCATAGTATAACATAAAAATAATACTGACTTAACCTACGGGCCCATTGTTAATACTAGAGTGTGTGTGTAATTATTGACTCATTAACCCATTGTTGCCTGACGGTACTTAAAAGTACCAGTAAGTTTTGACTCTCATTATTTTCTCGTGGTGCAGTTTCGTGATCTGAAAGCCTGTCGGTACGTAACAGTAACTCTGCTCTACTGTTTCATAGATGTTATTGTGCAATACATAGACCTCTCTGGCGGTCAGAGCTTCAAATTGCTTTTCGCGCGCTGCTGTGAAAACAGAAGATTGTATGTGCTTGTTTCCACGGTGTTGCCTGAATTTGTGTGCAATTTATTGAAACTTCCGTTGGGTTTTCCATTGTACGTACTTACCTTCTTTGTTTTTTTATAATAGTTTGAAGCATTACGTTAGAAGTGAATGAGATAAAGTGGAAATTATAAGGCGGACTTATTAGTACCGTCAGGTTGTGCGAACACTTTATTGTAGCAACAACGCGTTACCTCTCACTAGCTGTTCTGTCCACTTTTTCTCACACAGAAATCCGTAAATACATTTGCCTGTGGAACAATTAGAACAAACAGGAAAGGTTTGCCAGGTAATTTACCTAAATAAAAATGTCTAAACCGTGGGGAATCAAATCACAGAGATTCATCGTTAGACCTAACAGTATTTCAATGAAGGGAAAATAAAGTAGTGTATTTTGCGTCAAACTTCCATGGCACTGAACAGAGCGTAATGACAAGAAAACAGAAAGATGGAACTAGTATGACTATACCATGACTAGTTATTGTATGTGATTACAATAAACACATGGGTGGTGTGGATCATGCAGACAGATTACGTTCAACTTATGGTCTTGACAGGCGATCGAAGAAATGGTGGCACCGTCTCTCCTGGGGAGCAATAGAAATTGCTTTTGCCAATGCTTACGTAATTTTCAGTGATCTACATGGGGCACTGCCACTGCTGGAATTCAGGAGTGCTGTGGCACTAGGGCTAATGAATGAACAGCAAGTGCCAAATCTCAAAAAGAGAAACTCTGGTAAAGATGAAATAACTCCGCCAAAGAGAAGGAAGGATAACTTTTCTGTTCCGAAGAATGTACGTCTTGGCAACTGAGAAAACCATTTTGTAGTGTTCAGTTGTAAAAGAGGACGATGCGAAATGTGTGCGAAAAATAAAATTCAGTCGACAGCACATTCACAATGTAGCACATGTAAAGTGTATTTGTGCTACAATGAGAAAAAGAAATGTTACCTACAATTTCATGAGGTATCACTAACACTAAATACGTGATATGTATATACTGTCATAAATGTATAGCTAAGTTACTATGTATTGTGAAGTTGCTCTAGAATAAATTTATGCGAAATTTAAAAAAAAAACATTCAAAAATATCATATTTCTGTTAATTAATTTTCTAATGTAAAAATATTTAATATTTATGTGGAATAAAGTACAAGTTATAAAAATTGGAGCACTTTTCTGCGCATATTGTGATTCTGTCCATGGAGTCTGACGGTACTCTTGAGTACCAGGAGAGAAAAAAGTTGTGAAAAATTAAATAAAATTTTAGAAAAATTCCTACCGTCATTTGAGGCCACAATAGCATAAATTCTGCAAAGAAAATGTTAAAAAGTAAATTTTTACTTATGTCAGGAAACAAAGGGTTAAGATAAAGAAAAGCTGAAATACATTACCCATAACCCTAAACTACTATATGTAATCCCAACTATGATCTAACCGTCACTGGAGCATGCTCACAACTACTGGTGATTAAGTAACTTCAACAACTACGCTAAGTACACTATATACAGGCGTCACTGCCCGTCCCTCGCCGTCTCTGATCCCAGAGGCCTCGATGGATCCCTGAAACTGTTCAAGACATGGCTGCCGCTCACAAATACACAATGAACACATATTAGACGACATAAAATTAGTTGCAATTACCTTAGTAATGGAAATTAATAAAAACGCTTTATGCAACTTATCGTCTGCACCCGTTTACATACGCCCTCGTCCTGCCCCGCTGAGACAGCTCGATGGATGTTGCTGTTTCTGACGTGGCCGATACGCTGAGTCGGTCGCTGCTCATCTGAGATGGAACTGGATATACTGAAACCTACGGTGGAAAATTTACACAAAAAAAACACGGCAGACTTCACAAGTTACTATGCAAAGATCTACCTTTGTAAACAACTTCTTCTGAATATCATCCTTTCGGACTTCTCTTGTGTACTAGGTCTGACACCAAGAGCCGGCCATTGTGGCCGAGCGGTTCTAGGCGCTTCAGTCAGGAAGCGCGCGACCGCTACGGTCGCAGGTTCGAATCCTGCCTCGGGCATGGATGTGTGTGATGTCCTTAGGTTAGTTAGGTTTAAGTAGTTCTAAGTTCTAGGGGACTGATGACCTCAGATGTTAAGTCCCATAGTGCTCAGAGCCATTTGAACCATTTTTTTCTGACACCGAGACACCAATTACTGAACTTGTTGAGGAATTCCATACCTTCTGCATTATACCGCTCGTACGATAAATCCCGACGACCGCACACGTTCAGAGACGTGACGTACCACCGTACGAGGAACTCGCCACACTCCAAAAATGTTACGCCCAGCAGCAGCGACATGAGCGGGCACAATGGCCACCTTTGTATATACGCCTCCAAACCCTAAGAGTATGGTGCAACGCGCTGTGGCGTGCCCAACACGCCAACGAAAAATAAACCTCACTGAAAATAGGTGCAACGCTGCAATTGTGTGCCCATAACGCCACGTTCATACGTGTTGTGGTGGGTGATTCTTTTAAGCCTGTAGGGCCCATTGTACACTGAGAAACACTTTCGGCATTTTCTGGCCAGTACTATGATAAATCAACCGGTTCCATTTCAAAGTTCGGTACTATTTAGGGGGACAATCAAGCCTACAGAGGATGGTTAGTTTTGTGAGAAGTTGAGCAAAAGATTACCCAAAGTCGCTCGAATTTACAGAGGACGCAAGCTGTTGAACCAAAAAGTTTACATCTCTGGTTGTGGTATTTACCTAAGCTGTGACGAGCTTTCGTCTGCATGGCTGCTCTCATCCTCTGAAATTCCTACAGAAACTAAATAAGCCTGTACTGATTTTTCCAGCAGGAACTCTCCCTATGTTTCTCGTTATGTGAGATAACATGTACTCATCCCTAGTCATGGAATATGGCGATATGCAAACACATGGCGGGAGCAGATTGCATATTAAAATGCCCTCTCAGTCCTCGCAAAAACAATTAACTGTCTCGCTGGTTCGTTTCTCCACAGTTGGAGCTCAATGACGCTACAACTAATATCTAGCTGAATGTCAGCCACAGTGAACGATGTGTTCACAAAAAATTCTCCTCTGCATCGTACAGAGCATTATGCACCCCATTCTGCACTTGACACCAGTTCAGAGAAGAGACCCCGAAAATTTCGCTCTTGTCTTTCTCGTAGACGAACTGTCTCCCCACCTGGGCTCTTTCGTTCTCCACGTCACAGCTTTTTTCGACCAATGGGAGCGTTCCTCTCATTTTTGTGGAAACTCTTTCTGTCAACTGCAAGGGCCCTACCATTAAACTGTGTCGAAATCTTGGCACTTTACTCCTTCCTAGTTCGTTTCCGCCAATCTGACGTTTTGTGCCCACTCCAGACACCCAAAAGTTACATGCGTTCATCACATGTGTATCACTCGCTATTCACGTGATCAACTGTGTCACTGGTTTTGTTCGTATCCATTTGGAATTCTGAAACGGAGTTTCTAAAGCTTCTTTCTGTCCTACTTCTGGTGGGCCATTACTTGCTCTCCAGTACGCATCACCTGTCCAGTCGCTGACTCCCGCCACGGGACACCCCCTAAGAGGTTTCCATGGTGCCTCCCATGGTGCAGCCTCTGCTTCTGCCCATGCCTGCTTCCAAACAAAACGTTTCCTCTTGCTGCTTGTTTCACCTTCTGCTCATTGACATGCATTGTATAGGAGTGGTAATACCGCCAATTGAGTGTCATCCCTTTTGCTTTACATACTTTAGGCAAATCTGCTCATTACCGCTGAAGTAAGTAGGTGTCGTATCCACCTTCCCATTATGATGTATAAAACTCTTATGTAAGGTGCGAAATTGACCTTCATTTATTCTGCCACCTTACACGTCTTAATGTGGATTTACGACTACGAATCTCATCATATGATAGACTCGGTAAACCGCATTCCTAATCGGACTGTTAAACTAAATCACTTATCTATGACAGGGCCTGAATTCTTAAACACTATGGAAAATACTAATACAATGTGCTGATTACAAATACCCTGTTTAAATATAAATATATGAAGTAACGAGGTAACAGTTTATTTATAGGACCACAGCCCCAACCATCAAATCAGAGCAGTGCAAGATTGGTTTCAGGGCCAAGAGAGGATAAAGCTGTTGGCGTTTGTTCCACGATCAACCTGATAGAAAATAAGTGGGCAGAGGTAATGAGGTCATTGCCATGTGGACCTACAAATGCAAGCGACTTTTGGACGATTATAGAAAACGTATGGTGGGAAGTAAACCATAATGATACACTATCGAGGACCTTAGTGGAATCAATGCTCCGACGCCTTTAAGAAATCTTACGTACTGATGGTGGGTGGGTTGGTTGCTAAAGGTATACTCGTCCGCAAAACCCATATGGACAATTATCTGATGATCGGGCAAGCTTCACTTTGTCGCAGCTCTTTATTGTGCAAGTCCATTTGCTTCCAGTCTCCTACTCACAATTCTTGAAATGCAAGGTAACTGATAAATCTCATTCACTCGACGCCACCTGAGGAATTGATTGGCGCATGTGTTGTTCAACAGACAGCAGTCGTCACTCTCACTGGAATCAATGACTCCCTCCCTCTCTCTCTCTGCCTCTCTCTCTCTCTCTCTCTCTCTCTCTCTCTCTCTCTCTCTCTCTCTCTCTCTCTGTATGTGTGTGTGTGTGTGTGTGTGTGTGTGTGTGTGTGTGTGTTTTCGTGTTCACTCAAAATCTGAATCAATACTATTAAAATTAGAGAGACAAGCAACAATAAATATTGCGTCAAATGTAACTGTAAAGTATTTTCATGCAGTGGCTCGTTACTACAAACTGAATTTTTACCCACCCCATGTCTTGCATATGATGTTAAGTAAGTAATATGTATTAACTCCATAATATCATTAGTAGATACAGTGCAGCGATTAGTACTGCCTAATGCCACCGCGATTTGTTTATGTTGGCTGAGCGTGGACACTGCAGCAGACACTTCGCCATAAACAGAAAGGAATCACCTTGACTCTGGCTACAGTGAGCGAACATCACTGTCTGCATTTTCTTGTAGTAATCAACTTGAGACTTTACTCACAGGTGCCATGGAGCAATTGGAACGGGTATCATGTCATTAGTCATCAGAATATTAACCAGTGAGGAAATCTCCTCTCTATTTGGATCCCAAGAAAATAGGAACCTTCTAGCAAAGTAATGTGAGGTGATATCAAAATTTATCCAACACACAAAAATTAACTGCACAGCTTTCATACACGCAGTAGTAGTACACAAGAATATATTATGTCTTGAAAACGTATATTTCATTTCCTCCTCTCACATCAACGCCCTTATTTAGTATGAAGTGAGAAAATAAACACAAAAATAATAAAGTTTCTGAGAAGCATATAAGTCCTTTCCTCTTCTCATATTATAGCTTTTGTTTTAGTCAGGAAGGTACATTAATAGCACGTAGGTATCAGAACAAACACTTAATTTTTACAAATTAAATTGCATAAAAATACTCACATGCGTTTAAAAGGGAATTTGAGAGACATCGCTCTAGTTAAAACATTAAAACCACAATTAAAACATCTTCCATAGGTATAGTCAAAATTTTAAAACAATATATGCATATGCCACTAAGGGCACCACAGTGGTATACGACACGAGTAACAGTGACTGCGCGAGCGGGCAGTAGCAAATGACGCCGTGAACATGATACAGCTAGCGCCATCTAGTAGCAGAACGGCTTTAAGGGGACCACACCCTGCCTATCTAACCCATGTTAATTTAGGCAAGTATTTGTCCCATTTCTGAAAAACTATTTGTTGCAGGACCTTAATATTTTTACTGTGTGTTACATGATGATAATAGAGTCAATTGCACTAATATCTACTTTATCCATTTTATAGTTTTTAAGAAACACATTTTTAAATTTATTGCCGGCCGGTGTGGCCGAACGGTTCTAGGCGCTTTAGTCTGGAACCGCGCGACCGCTACGTCGCAGGTTCGAATCCTGCCTCGGGCATGGATGTGTGTGATATCCTTAGGTTAGTTAGGTTTAAGTAGTTCTAAGTTCTAGGGGACTGATGACCTCAGAAGTTAAGTCCCATAGTGCTCAGAGCCCTTTGAACCATTTTTTTAAATTTATTTATAAAAAATATTAAATTTTTTCTGCATAAAGTATTTTTTGTGAACTTCCTAATGGGGAAATATTAATGAATGTAGTACCAGAGGAGGGTTTTTATGTTATGCAGAGTCTCTGAAAATTTCACTTATTTATCTATGGTAGTTTCTGATATAATGGAGTATATGTACTGAAAATTTTAGGTTGCGGGAAATTGACTTTAAAGAAAAAACTTTTGAAATTGGTTACTTACAGTTAATTAAAACTGTCCTGCTGTATACGATGGCCTTCTTTGGCCTCTAGCAGGTCTTCCAGCTTCTTTTTCACCTTCCTGGATGTTTGTCTTGCTTTCTTGGCCATATTAGATGCAGACCTGTCTGCATCGGCTATCCTCATTTTATCGCAGTCTTGCAGCCCAGTGATCATATTTTCACCAGGATTAATTCCCATCCTTTTCAGTACCCGCACTTTCCAATATTACCACAACTGAATGTAATAACAGCATCATGAACTCCTAGTTTCATTGTATGCATGCCTACAAATACAGTTTTAGGAAGGCGGTTCCAAATTATGCTGTTGAAACATTCATTTGGGTTCTGTGTCTGCCCATGCATACATTTCCTTAGAAGGTCAGGATGAGCCTAGTCTCTGAAAATAGGTTTAATTGCTGTAATAACAGCAGCAGGAGGAGAATGCTGGTGAGAATAAGATTCTCCAGTTTCCTGAGCCCTATTGTATTTGCACCACGAATTTTCTCCTGTGGACACAATCCATGACATGGCTTATCATCAGTAGTGGACTTATGAAAGAATATGGCCCAAACATTTCTCTTCATTGCATCCAGATTTTCTTTATTTCTCCTAACTGCCTGCCCATAGCATACCTGCAAGTTTTCTATAACAACTACTCGCAATCACACTTGAACAAAACTAGCCGCCTGTTTGAAAGCGTGTTGTTTACAAACAGCAGAAACAAAAGAATACCGACCGTTGTATTCCAAGGGTAGCCAACACACTCGGGAGTAAATAAAATTCCTAACGTGCAATGTAGGGGATATAAAGATCTAAAATATATGCAGAAAAGTGGGTGACAGAAAAGTGACCGTGGCACATAAACACACGTGGTAGGAAAATGCTCTTTAAATGCTCGAAAAAAAATTTTTTCAGCTAAATCATTTTCAGAGTACTTCAATAAAAGCTTAATCTATCGAAATATGATGAAAAACGAGTATCGATTTTTTTCAACCTAAACCACGGTGTGGTCCCCTTAACCCACTGAAAAAGTTTTTATTATGCGACTGCAGTTGTTCACTTAATATGAGGCCATCATTCAGAGAAAGATGTTTGAAGATCTGTAACTCTTCCAAAATGTTCAGTCTAAAACCTTTTTTCTCACAGTGCAAAATTCCGATGTCACGAATTTCCATAGGTTTGTGGCACGTGATCAACAGGTGGTCGGCAAAGACTGAGTTATGAATGTTAGAACCATTTTTCCCTAAAAGATTCTCCTTGTATCTAGCAGAGAAAGCACGACCTGTTTGGCCTATGCAATAGGCTTTACATGTGTCACAAATGATTTTATAGATTCCTGAGTTCTGGAGGGGAGACCGTTCTGATTTTAAATTATGTATAAGGTTGCTATGCAAGGTGTTGTTAGTAGAAAAGGCTACGTTGCAGTTGTATTTGTTCCTGAGTAATGGCTGAATCCTGTAAGATACTGGCCCTATATACGCAATGGAAAAATAGTTTTTCTTTTCAACTTGGCCGTCCGCAGTGGCCGAGCGGTTCTAGGCGATTCCGTCCGGAACCGCGCGGCTGCTACGGTCGCAGGTTCGAATCCTGCCTCGGGCATGGGTGTGTGTGATGTCCTTAGGTTAGTTAGGTTTAAGTAGTTCTAAGTTCTAGGGGACTGATGACCTCAGATGTTAAGTCCCATAGTGCTCAGAGCCATTTGAACCATTTTTTCAACTTCATCATTAAAAGGAGTTGGTTCAAATGGCTCTGAGCACTATGGGACTCAACATCTAGAACTTAGAACTACTTAAACCTAACTAACCTAAGGACACCACACACATCCATGCCCGAGGCAGGATTCGAACCTGCGACCGTAGCGGTCGCGCGGTTCCAGACTGTAGCGCCTAGAACCTCTTGGCCACACCGGCCGGCTGGAGTTGGTTCAAATGGTTCAAAGGGCTCTGAGCACTATGCGACTTAACATCTATGGTCATCAGTCGCCTAGAACTTAGAACTAATTAAACGCAACTAAGCTAAGGACATCGCACACTTCCATGCCCGAGGCAGGATTCGAACCTGCGACCGTAGCGGTCGCATTAAAAGGAGTGCTGAGAGTAGTAATTCTCGATTTGGTGTTATTTCTGAAATTTTATCCACTATAGTCGGCTTATATTCGTTATTAACTGCAATGGTTTTTAACAGATTTATCTCAGTTGCAAGATTTTCGGCGCACACTGGTGTGGAAACAGCTCTATGGATGGCTGAGTGAAAAAAGGCTTAGTTCAGAGAAGAGTCCCCAAAAATTTCACTCTTTCTCGTAGCTGAACTGTCTCCCCACTTGGGTTCTTTCTTTCTCGAAATCATGGCTTTTTTCGACCAATAGGAGTGTTCCTCTTATTTTTGTGGAAGCTCTCTCTGCCAATTGCAAGGACCCTACCATTAAACTGCATAGAAATCTTGTCACTTTACTCCTTCCTAGTTCGTTTCCGCCAGTCAGACGTTTTGTGTCCACTCCAGACGCCTAAATGTTACATGCGTACATCACATGAATACCACTCTCTGTTCACGTCATCAACTGCGTCACTGGTATTGTTCGTATCCATTTGGAATTCCGAAACGGAGTTTTCTAAAGCTTCTTTCTGTCCTACTTCTGGTGGCCCATTACCTGCTCTCCAGTATGCATCACCTGACCGGTCGCTGGCTCCCGCCACGGGACGCCCCCTAAGAGCTTTTCGTGGTGCCTCCCGTGGTGCAGCCTCTGCTTCTGCCCACGCCCGCTTTCACACAAAATGTTTCCTCTCGCTGCCTGTTTCACCTACTGCTCATTGAGATGCATTATATAGGAGCGGTGTGTTAATATCGTCGATTGAGTGTCATCCCTTTTGCATTACATTCTTATAGGCAAATCTGCTCATTACCGCCGAAGTAAGTTATGTGTCATATTCACCTTCCCGTTATGATGTATAGAACTCTTATGTAAGGTGCGAAATTGGCCCTCATTTATTCTGCCACAAATGCAAGCGACCTTTGGAAGATTACAGAAAACGTATGGTGGGAAGTAAACCATTATGCTACACTATCGAGAACCTTAGTGGAATCAATGCCCCGACGCCTTTGAGAAATCTTACGTAATGATGGTGGGTGGGTTGGTTGCTAAAGGTATACTCGTCCGCAAAACCCATATGGACAATTATCTGATGATCGGGCAAGCTTCACTTTGTCGCAGCTCTTTATTGTGCAAGTCCATTTGCTTCCAGTCTCCTACTCACAATTCTTGAAATGCAGGGTAACTGATAAATCTCATTCTCTCGACGCCACCTGAGGAATTGATTGGCGCATGTGTTACTCAACGGCCGGCCGGTGTGGCCGAGCGGTTCTAGGCGCTTCAGTCTGGAATTTCGCGACTGCTGCGGTCGCAGGTTCGAGTCCTGCCTGGGGCATGGATGTGTGTGATGTCCTTAGGTTAGTTAGGTTTAAGTAGTTCAAAGTTCTAGGGGACTGATGACCTCAGATGTTAAGTCCCATAATTCTCAGAGCCATTTGAACCATTTTTGTTGTTCAACAGACAGCAGTCGTCACTCTCACCGGAATCAATGACTCTCTCTCTCTCTCTCTCTCTCTCTCTCTCTTTCTGTGTGTGTGTGTGTGTGTGTGTGTGTGTGTGTGTGTGTGTGTGTGTGTGTGTGTGTTTTCGTGTTCACTCAAAATCTGAATCAATTCTATTAAAATTAGAGAGACAAGCAACAATAAATATTGCGTCAAATGTAACTGTAAAGTATCTTCATGCAGTGGCTCGTTACTACAAACTGAATTTTTACCCACCCCATGTCTTGCATATGACGTTAAGTAAGATGTATTAACTCCATTTCGTTAGTAGAGACAGTGCAGCGATTAGCACTGCCTTATGCCACCGCAATTTGTTTACGTTGGTTGAGCGTGGACACTGCAGCAGACACTTCGCCATAAACAGAAAGGAATCACCTTCACTCTGACACAGTGAGCGAACATCACTGTCTGCATTTTCTTATAGTGACCAAGGTGAGACTTTACTCACAGGTGCCATGGAACAATTGGAACGGGTATCATGTCATTAGTCATCAGAATATTAAGCTGTGAGGGAATCTCCACTCTATTTGGATCCCAAGAAAATAGGAACCTTCTAGCAAAGTAATGTGAGGTGATATCAAAATTTATCCAACACACAAAAATTAACTGCAGAGCTTTCATACACGCAGTAGTAGTACACAAGAAAATATTATGTCTTGAAAGCGTATATTTAATTTCCTCCTCTCATATCAACGCCCTTGTTTTAGTACGAAGTGAGAAAATAAACACAAAAAACTAAAGTTTCTGAGAAGTATATAAGTATTTCTTCGTCTCATATCATAGCTTTTGTTTTAGTATGAAGGGTTCTGAAGCATAATATGACACCACATTCTTATAGTAGGCCCTATCTGAAACGTTAAAAGCAGGGAGCTCTCCATTCTTTTGTCCAACAGTCTGTTTCCTTTCATGTGTTACTACCGCTCGCAGATTCTTATATAAGGACTTGCGGGCATCAGGTTCTTCAGCAGAATGAACCTTATGTTACTGTGCTAATTACGTTAGGGAAAAATGCAACATAGACGAATTCCCTTAGAGCAGTGAAGATATTTGCATATGTCAGTATTCAGCAATGACTGCCAGCTGCCACTAGACTTTATAGAATTCATGCGCAGACAACACAACTTTGAGTGCGCTTCAGACTTCATTCGTAAGTCGTCACGAGACGGACGTAAACGTCAAATTAACGTTGCTTTCCTAGTCATATTCAATCCAGAATGAGGTGTTATTAAGTTAGTTGAGCGTTCTAGCAATTACACTTCGATAATACCCACAGGAGTATTCAGATAGCCAAAAGAACCGGTTAGTGTGAAACCATCGGGAACTACATTAATATCTAACTGCAACAATTTGAGACAATACGTGGACTCTTCCTTTCTCTGGGTAACCTCTTACTGTTATTTAGGCCGGCCGTGGTGGCCGGGCGGTTCTAGGCGCTTCAACCCGGAACCACGCGGCTGCTACGCGATTCCTGCCTCGGGCATGGCTGTTAGTTAGGTTAGTTAGGTTTAACCAGTTCTAAGTCCAGGGGACTGTTGACCTCAGATATTAAGTCCCATAGTGCTTAGAGCCATTTGAACCATTTTTTTAACTGTTATTTAGGATTCTCTCTGTCCTACGCGTAATGCAAATTGAACTTCAGATTCATGAGGCGCTTTCCGTTATTCTTGACAAACATCAGCAACTTGTAAACACTGCGAGTAACAAATGCTTGATGATGATCGTCCGGGTTGCAGTGGATGTGGTGGTGTTATGGTGTCAAACTGCTTACAGTAACGTTAATGGTGGCACATAATCCAGCGCTGACTACCTACGTAAATAAAGATAGTGTGGTGGCGTCGTCGCTTCTCTTTTTTTGGCATCAGCTTGAGTAATCTGATTTAACGAACATAGTACTCTATTCACGAGCTGCTAATGATACAGTAGGACTACAGAGATAATAGTGCAGGTATTACATTAATTCTACAGCGAATTTCTTGACAAATATTACCATCAGCTATGCAACTGAAATGACTCACTACACAGGTACTCTATGTTGCAATTGGGTAAGTGGTCAGCTGCTTCCTGCTTCTACTGTTCGTAAATGCTTGTATGCTAACCATTCATTACTTGACTAAATATGCGCTACAATTTGATTCGCATGTATGTGACATGGGTAAGCGCCATCACAAAGCAAAGACTAAGGAATGGATGCCGTTGAAGTCCCGTTACATTCATGGCAAGACAAATGTTCGCAAATCACCTGTATTGCCTCAAAAAACAATTGCACCTTAAATACAGAAACGACGGCAGATGGAAACTCGTGATCGCCCGGGGTTTGAATCTGGACCTTCTGCTGACAAAGCAGACGCACTATCGGGACACAACGTCCAAGCTGCCTGCGAGACCTGTCTATGCACACTCCTCGTCAGACAAGAAATTCCCACTTTTGCCGCATACCACATACGCGGTACCCTCCCGTCCATTATTCCACTCGCTCGCAGCCACACTGTATTCCGGCGAGGGTTCGGACGATGACGTGGGTCTAGCACTGAAAACTTTCGATGGCCCGTCTAAACCTGAATAATTATACTGGATGTTTCAGGAGAGTAGAAAATATTGCAGGAAGTGGTAGTACAGATAAATTGCAGAAATATGCCATATAACATGTGTCCAGTATTTATTGAACACATACAGCTGGGTTGAATGCATTTTCGTTTCGTTTGTTGGTCCTTACAGGATCCCGTCGTCTACACTTCCTTGAAAATGAGATTCCAGCATTACTGGAAGAGGTTCCTTTTGTTACAAGAATGCGTATTTTCCTCCAGCATGACGGGGCTCCTGCATATTCTAGTCGTCAGGAGACACATCGCCCAAACCTAATATTTCCCGGATGATGGATCAGCAGATATGGGCACTTTTCTTAGCCACCGATGTCCCCGGACCTTATCCCTTTTTTGTCTGTGGGGATGGTTGAAAGGCAAAATCTACAAAGAAAAAGTAAGCTCAAGAGCCGATTTGATCGTTCGTACTACGAATAGTGCAGCCCTAAAACAAACGATAAGACGACCTCAGAAGAGCTACACGTGGTGTTGTCAAGAGAAGTCAAAAGTGGATAGAAGTTGGTGGGGTAATTTTTGAAAATAAACTTTGAACTTCCTCATTTGCCTCTGCTTTGAGTTTGTTAGGGTTACGTACTAACAGCTGTACCTCTGTACTTAATAAAAAGTGGACACCTTTATACGGAATATTTTTATGCAATTCGTCTGTACTGCCACCTGTTGTTAACAAAAACCAAGGCAGTGACTATTATTGCAGTCCGAAAGAACAGAAACCACACACACACCAGACACACATACACACACACACACACACACACATTTCTATCTTAAGTGCGATTCGGAAAATGTTTGGCAATTTAGTGATAGTGACGGACTGGAGCTGCGTCAACCTACTCATTTAACTAGATATAGTTGTAACTTTTTGAACAATTCATGTTTAATAAGTGACAGCGACAGTGTATCTCATCGTTTACTTTGTGGGAAACCTGCTTCATTCTGTCCTAGCCTCTACTACAGCAATGAGTGATTTCTCACATTCTTGATACCTCTCTGGATGTTCTACTGAAACTGTAGCCAAAGAGTCCAGTCCCGCTGGAACAGTATATTTCAAGTCAGATAGTTTTGCTCCTCCTCCACTGTCACTGAAAACGATCACAACGAAATTAATTATAGGAATCGTACGAAATCCTTGAGTTCATACTGCGGTGCTGTGCAGATGAAAAAAGTAGTTTTTCACAATTATCGGATGACAGATGAAGTTTGTCAGTTTCCACTAATTATGATTGCATTATTAATTGTTGGTTCACAGGCGCTTTCCTGACACTTGTTTCAACTGTTTTTTGAATGTTAGAGCTGGAAGAATAGAAACATCAGATTTTCGCCGTATGGAATATTCGAATTCACCTTTGTGAATCGCGTCTAGTGTATACGCTTTCAAGGTTTCGGTCCAATTAAGACAGTAAAACACAAATAATCGTCGCAGATATTTATTTATGACGTTTCGTTTGCACTCAGTGCATTGATGTATTACAAGTAATCACACTCTAGCCCCTAAACCTAGCTACAGAAATGCGAATGAGACACTGAAATATAATGAGGATATTACGGCCCTTGCCAGCCACAACTTTGAGACGAAGCTATAGTCACTTCCGATGTCACAGAACACATCAGCTGGTATCCTTCGTGGCAATATAACTGAAACTTGGCAACTCTGTGACCGACGAGATTCTTCCTTGATGGCACAGAACTATCCCGCTAAATTCACTTGATTTTATGGTGTCATTTCAACTAAATAACGTAAGTGATTTGTTCTTGAGAAGTGATATAAGGATATCAGTTAATCCTTTTGGGTCCACAAAAGTCGTTCCCTTTTATAATAGGTTTGTTTATAAATAAATAAATCTTCTGCTACCAGTCACGATTTTTCTTTATTTTACTATTCGCACGACGCGTTTCGAGAAATAATTCTCATTTTCAAGTGCGTTTTTTGATGTGTGTTAAGCCATTTCTTTTGATGTTGTCAGTGTGTGTGAGTCTGCTTCATTTAGTTGACTTTTAAGTTTTCTAATGGTCCATTTGTGTAGAGTCTCACACACACTTAACATCACACACAACTTGTACACTTTACACATCGAATATATCTTATATAAACAAAACAGTTACAGAGATCTTCTTACAGGTAGTTCACAGAGATAACATTATAGGTCTTCCACAGATTATGATATGCTTTTGTACAGAGGTTATTTATCTTAACAGTTTGATTTTACAATTGTGCTTATTTATATGTTTTCCTATTTTTATTTAAGTATATTATCGAAACATCTGAAGAAATTCACTGATTCACTTTCAAGTTTTTCACTTAATATTTTATCTTCATATTTTCTGTAATATGAATATATCTCCAGATCTTCAAGCAAATCCATTTTATGTCATTTATTTAGTCGGTGGAGTACTTTGACATTTTGCTCTATTTTTCCAAATGGGTGTTCTGTATTAGGTATGTGTGTTGCTATTGCTGAGGTAGTGTGTTTGTTGTGTGTGTATGCTCTAATGTGCTCTGTGTACCTGGTGTTAATATTTCGGCCTGTTTGTCCTACGTAGAACTTGGAGCATTCCTGGCATGTTACCTTGTATATTCCAGAGTCTGAATATGGATCATGATTACACTTTATATTATGTATTAGTTTTTGGTGTAGTTTATTGGATGTAGAAAACCCAATTTTTACTCAGTGATTTTTGAAAATATTTGCAATCTTCTGTGATACATTGCCTATGTATGGAATGCTAGATACACTCCTGGAAATGGAAAAAAGAACACATTGACACCGGTGTGTCAGACCCACCATACTTGCTCCGGACACTGCGAGAGGGCTGTACAAGCAATGATCACACGCACGGCACAGCGGACACACCAGGAACCGCGGTGTTGGCCGTCGAATGGCGCTAGCTGCGCAGCATTTGTGCACCGCCGCCGTCAGTGTCAGCCAGTTTGCCGTGGCATACGGAGCTCCATCGCAGTCTTTAACACTGGTAGCATGCCGCGACAGCGTGGACGTGAACCGTATGTGCAGTTGACGGACTTTGAGCGAGGGCGTATAGTGGGCATGCGGGAGGCCGGGGGGACGTACCGCCGAATTGCTCAACACGTGGGGCGTGAGGTCTCCACAGTACATCGATGTTGTCGCCAGTGGTCGGCGGAAGGTGCACGTGCCCGTCGACCTGGGACCGGACCGCAATGAGGCACGGATGCACGCCAAGACCGTAGGATCCTACGCAGTGCCGTAGGGGACCGCACCGCCACTTCCCAGCAAATTAGGGACACTGTTGCTCCTGGGGTATCGGCGAGGACCATTCGCAACCGTCTCCATGAAGCTGGGCTACGGTCCCGCACACCGTTAGGCCGTCTTCCGCTCACGCCCCAACATCGTGCAGCCCGCCTCCAGTGGTGTCGCGACAGGCGTGAATGGAGGGACGAATGGAGACGTGTCGTCTTCAGCGATGAGAGTCGCTTCTGCCTTGGTGCCAATGATGGTCGTATGCGTGTTTGGCGCCGTGCAGGTGAGCGCCACAATCAGGACTGCATACGACCGAGGCACACAGGGCCAACACCCGGCATCATGGTGTGGGGAGCGATCTCCTACACTGGCCGTACACCACTGGTGATCGTCGAGGGGACACTGAATAGTGCACGGTACATCCAAACCGTCATCGAACCCATCGTTCTACCATTCCTAGACCGGCAAGGGAACTTGCTGTTCCAACAGGACAATGCACGTCCGCATGTATCCCGTGCCACCCAACGTGCTCTAGAAGGTGTAAGTCAACTACCCTGGCCAGCAAGATGTCCGGATCTGTCCCCCATTGAGCATGTTTGGGACTGGATGAAGCGTCGTCTCACGCGGTCTGCACGTCCAGCACGAACGCTGGTCCAACTGAGGCGCCAGGTGGAAATGGCATGGCAAGCCGTTCCACAGGACTACATCCAGCATCTCTACGATCGTCTCCATGGGAGAATAGCAGCCTGCATTGCTGCGAAAGGTGGATATACACTGTACTAGTGCCGACATTGTGCATGCTCTGTTGCCTGTGTCTATGTGCCTGTGGTTCTGTGAGTGTGATCATGTGATGTATCTGACCCCAGGAATGTGTCAATAAAGTTTCCCCTTCCTGGGACAATGAATTCACGGTGTTCTTATTTCAATTTCCGGGAGTGTATATATTTGTTTTTCTCTTTTTCTTCTGTGGTGCAGTTTGTACCTGGGTTTCTCTTCAGTTTGTCTAAGATAGTGTCAACCATGGAAGCATTGTAACCATTGGCAACTGCAATCTTCTTCACTGTGTTTATTTCTTGTTGCATATTTTCTTGGTTCAATGGTATTTTAGTTGCCCTATGCAGCATTGACCTGTATGCTGCCTGTTTATGGATATTTGGGTGACATGAGGTTGCAGGGATTGTGGTGTCAGTCATTGTGTTTTTCCTATAAATTTTGAATGTGCATGTGTTGTTGTGTCTCGTAATATTTAGGTCCAGAAGTTGATACTTTTATTTTGCTCATGTTCCACTGTAAATTTGATTTTCTCATTTAGATTATTGAAATGATTAAGAATGTCTGTGATGTCTTTGGTATCTCCTTTCACTAACAGTAGTGTGTCATCTACATATCTCCTATAAAATTCTATTTTCTAAGAACCAGAAAGCTCCCCCAAGATGCACAGTTTGTATCACTTGACATCACTAACCTTTATTCAAGCATACCCATACAAGAAGCTCTAACAGTAATACAAAAGAACCTTATGCAACACAAGAAACTTTCATACACAGAGATTGTCGAATTTATGGAACTCCTTCAGCTAACCCTAAGTTACAACTACTTTACCTTTAATGACAACATTTATAAGCAACCAGATGGCCTAGCATTGGGATCATGTATATCCGGTACCATAGCTGACATATACATAAATCACTTAGAACAAAAATTATTTGACAGCTAAGAACCTTGCCTAAAGAAAATAGAATTTTATAGGAGATATGTAGATGACACACTACTGTTAGTGAAAGGAGATACCAAAGACATCACAGACATTCTTAATCATTTCAATAATCTAAATGAGAAAATCAAATTTACAGTGGAACATGAGCAAAATTAAAGGTATCAACTTCTGGACCTAAATATTACAAGACACAACAACACATGCACACTCAAAATTTATAAGAAAAACACAATGACTGACACCACAATCCCTGCAACCTCATGTCACCCAAATATCCATAAACAGGCAGCATACAGGTCAATGCTGCATAGGGCAACTAAAATACCATTGAACCAAGAAAATATGCAACAAGAAATAAACACAGTGAAGAAGATTGCAGTTGCTAATGGTTACAATGCTTCCATGGTTGACACTATCTTAAACAAAGTGAAGAGAAACCCAGGTACAAACTGCACCACAGAAGAAAAAGAGAAAAACAAATATATATCTAGCATTCCATACATAGGCAATGTATCACAGAAGATTGCAAATATTTTCAAAAATCACTGAGTAAAAATTGGGTTTTCTACATCCAATAAACTACACCAAAAACTAATACATAATATAAAGTGTAATCATGATCCATATTCAGACTCTGGAATATACAAGGTAACATGCCAGGAATGCTCCAAGTTCTACGTAGGACAAACAGGCCGAAATATTAACACCAGGTACACAGAGCACATTAGAGCATACACACACAACAAACACACTACCTCAGCAATAGCAACACACATACCTAATACAGGACACCCATTAGGAAAAATAGAGCAAAATGTCAAAGTACTCCACCGACTAAATAAATGACATAAAATGGATTTGCTTGAAGATCTGGAGATATATTCATATTACAGAAAATATGAAGATAAAATATTAAATGAAAAACTTGAAAGTGAATCAGTGAATTTCTTCAGATGCTTCGATAATATACTTAAATAAAAATAGGAAAACATATAAATAAGCACAATTGTAAAATCAAACTGTTAAGATAAATAACCTCTGTACAAAAGCATATCATAATCTGTGGAAGACCTATAATGTTATCTCTGTGAACTACCTGTAAGAAGATCTCTGTAACTGTTTTGTTTATATAAGATATATTCGATGTGTAGAGTGTACAAGTTGTGTGTGATGTTAAGTGTGTGTGAGACTCTACACAAATGGACCATTAGAAAACTTAAAAGTCAACTAAATGAAGCAGACTCACACACACTGACAACATCAAAAGAAATGGCTTAACACACATCAAAAAACGCTCTTGAAAACGAGAATTATTTCTCGAAACGCGTCGTGCGAATAGTAAAATAAAGAAAAATCGTGACTGGTAGCAGAAGATTTGTTTATTTATAAACAAACCTATTGTATCTACAGTCGCAGGCTTTCAGAAACCATTTATAATGGATCAAATCGTTCCCTTTTGTTGCTATTTATCTGTCAGAGCGTCTACTGTGCCAACAAGTAACTCACAGACGCCGCACCTTTTCTCTAGCTCCGGGGTAACGTGCTTGCCTGCCGGTAACAAGCTGCTTTCGTTCGCCTTTCGAGACTCACTGAAAGGCGTAGTTGCAATTGTTTTGTAGCAGAGCTACAAGCAGGCAGATAGAAACTCAATAAGGAAATCGTAAGGCAACGCTCGAGAAAATTCGTCTTTCTACTTTCAGTACCCCATAGCGTCAGAGCGAATATCTTATGGTACTGCAAAATTGATAATGCCACTTTTGTTTTCTGCCGACATATTGTTTGTTGTTGTGAATACATAATTTTATCTATGAACTGCCACATTTTCATAATACTTGATTATGATACAGGGCATGAAGTAAACAGAGACCATTTCGAAGTCAGAAGTCGGTAACATCCTATTAATTTGTGTTAAAATAGACACAGTTGCCTTACGCTTTATTAAGATAGACTGCCGTCGTCATGTTTACGTAGTAAGTTGAATGTAATTTTTATTAGTAAAGTAAATATTTAATTTCTCTTTGATGATAACAGTTGTATTCAATAAACTAATGGAAAACGCAATTATATCAGCAACAGTATATACTTTCACAATATCTGTAACAATCTGACAAAGCTAAAGTAGTCTACAAATTCTACGCCTGTAGAAACCTACAGGTTCTAACAAAGTTATTAAACCAGTGTAGTTTGACGAGCATTTTCCTCTGGAAATGAATTGCCTTGACGGTTGATCGATCAAGAGCGGGAAAGGTAAACATTTACGAGTATACCATCAGAGGGCGATGACTTCCCTATCAGTCTCCTGGATAGTTTTCTTTCTCGCATCAACAGAGTGCGTTATCATCCATTAGCACACGTGATGTAGTTATGTCGGTCGATTTTCTTACACTGGGACCGAAAAATGCCTCAGTTGTTGGCCAAAAATTCCAGCTGTGATGGACACACCCTTGGGGAAGAATTCTTAGTGCAAAACACACTTTTGGAGCTATCAGATGGAAAATATTATGTTCACACTACTCTTTTCTCGAGTTTACGTCTCTTGGAGGGCTCAGCCTTTCATTTCTTGTTACAAAGATAACGATAAAGGCATCATAACTCGTCACCAGTAATAGTATCGAACAATGAGCGACCTGATGACGTTCAAGCAAAACTGTAATAATAGTCACTCCCTTGGTTTTTGTTGATTAGAATAAGAGCAAGCAAGACTTCTACACCAGACTTCTTAACCTTGCCTGTTGAATGCAAATGTCGCATGATGGTTAAATGGTAATCCATCACTTATATCAGTAGTGGAGACTGCCGGCCGGAGTGGTCGTGCGGGTCTAGGCGCTACAGTCTGGAGCCGAGCGACCACTACGGTCGCAGGTTCGAATCCTGCCTCGGGCATGGATGTGTGTGATGTCCTTAGGTTAGTTAGGTTTAATTAGTTCTATGTTCTAGGCGACTGATGGCCTAAGAAGTTAAGTCGCATAGTGCTCGGAGCCATTTGAAGCAGTGGAGACTTCCTTAATGTGGAAAAACATTCATGCTAGAAAGATCCTTTTTGAAACAAGAATATGTTTTTGTGGCTTATATTTTCCAAAAGCACTCGCTCCACACACAGTTCAAATCTTTCGAACTGCCTCCTCTGCATTCACCCCTGTGTTATAACAAAAGTAAATACTGTGTTGCTGATGTTACTCCTTTTTTCACTTACGACCCAATTTTACAACGCCTAACTGTAGTTCATGGTTTTCAGTTACGCAAATTCCAATGGTTTACTGCAAGATGATAACTAGAACTTCAAATTCGAAAATGACAGTCGATACATACAGTGATAGCGTCGCGCCGCGTTCACCTGGGCGGCGCCCGATTTCAGGCGGCAGGTGGCGTCTGGCCGGTGGCCCGTAGCCGCTGCATCGCAAGGAAACACTCGAGTGTAAACTGCACTGATCGCGAAGCAACCACGAGCTGTCCTGCGGAATGGTTTCTGAAAGTATTTGTTATTATTACTATGTTCAGTCAGACGAGGGCCGAAAAGTGGTAGTAAAAAAAAAAAAAAAAAAAAAAAAAAAAGAAAATTAAATTAAAAGAAAAGGTGCAGTTAGTTGGACGCGAACACGCGACTATAAGTTTAGAATGCACGACGATTAGCACTTTTCTTTTTTACACGGGACCCGAACGCTAATCACTCTTTCCCCTCCAAAGCACTTATTTAAGGCAATCAATTAAAATAAAACAAAAGAAGTCATTTCGACAAAAACAAAAGGGTAAATAAGAAAATAGTATTTGAAGAAATATGGCGTTAATTTTAATGTTCCCACACCTTCTTTCCTCCGTCACTTCTACATCGTGGCACATTTAAATCCAAACAAGAGTGCCCACAAAAGAAAGAGGGGATTTCAACTCATTTAACTCCTTGTCGATGAAAAACAAGATACATCATATTAGAAAAAACCTCACGATAACGTGGCATCCTGAGCCACGTGCAATGATCTGTGGCGTGGCCATATATTAGGAAAAGGCGTACGGATCTGCGTCATATCCACTCACCATCACGTAGTGGACATAATGACAAACAAGCCACATGATGGCATTGTTCTTCGATCGGGGAAAGAGGGTTGAATCGGGACGCAAGAGAATCTTCCTCGAGATAGCCGCTTCCGACGTCCGGAGGAGAAAAGCCAGTTGTCGGCGAAGCCATCTCCAATACCCATGACCACAGGAGATCAACCGATGATATAATGTATCATTTTCATGGCAGCGATTGCAACGATCCGTCACATTTAGGCCAATACGAAAAACTCGCACGTTGGTAGGTACAATATCATGAACCACTTGGTACCACGAGGACGCCACTTCCATCGGAAAAATCGGGAGCCTAACGTTAGACCAGTCTTCCAGTTCGTTTCTGGCGACAGGGCTTCCACAGAGGGAATACTATGAGGAATTGGCCAGCGGCTTAACAGCATTTTTAGTGAGAGATTCGCTTGGGAAAGGATATTTACTCCTAAATAACTGACTTCAAGAAAAAATTCCTTAACGTGTCGTAGTTTATAACTAATCCTACCAATATCTACTTGAGATGTTAAACTCGCCGTTCGGATACAGTAATGAAGGCGAGCTGGGGGGAGAGGGGGAGGGGGGGGGGGCGTAGACGATAAAACAGTGCGACCGATGAATAAAGCCTTAACCCGAATGTCAGGGAGGCCCAAACCTCCCAGTAGACGGGGGGCGCGCCATGGCCCTATAACACACGTGAAATATAGAGTTGCGCTAGATAAACCTGCCAGTTAAACTTTGCAACTTGCGGTACACCATCGCAGGAAGTGGAAAGACTTGTGCAAAAAAATAAGTCTTACTTAACACATACGTTTCCATGGCCCGGACCTTATGGAGAAATGAGAGGGAGCGACGCTCGTGTTCAATGATTGCTGCCTGAAGCTTATCCGTGACAGACTTCCAGTTTATCGTAGCCATCTTTAGCGAACAACCGTCAATTATAACACGTAACGATCGATATCGGGTGACCTACAAAACCCATGGAATTTCAACAGCGTCAAATCCTCGCAAAATGATTATGCGACATTTCTGGTCATTAACCCGCGCTCCCGTAAGACGACAAAAGGCATCCAAAACTTCCTTCAGCAGTGGTATGTCATCATGGGTACGGAGAAGAGCCATAACGTCATCAGCATATGCACGAACGGTAAACCTTTCTCACAACAGCGACCAGCCACCCAAACGAGCCGCGACAGATCACAATAAGGGTTCCAGAAAGAGCACGTAGAGTGACATAGATAATGGACTCCCTTGAAGGACGCCCTGACACACCGCGATGGGCGAAGTAAGATGGCCATTTACGTCAATGGACGCCTGAATGCCAGTAATTAGAGAGTTAAACAGCCGTCGTGCAGTATCGTTAAAACAACAGTCGTCAATACTCGCGTAAGGAATCCATGATTAACGCGGTCGAAAGCGTGGTGTAAATCAATGAAAAGCAAAGCAGTGGGCACGTAAATGGTGGAAGCAATCGAAATTAAATCACGACATTCAGCCACGGGAGTCAGAAGAGTACGACCCGGAAGACAACTTTGATGACTCGCGATGTTGGTAGCCAACAATACCGATAATCGGCTATTTACCGCTCGCGCCACTATTTTATAATCATACACTCCTGGAAATTGAAATAAGAACACCGTGAATTCATTGACCCAGGAAGGGGAAACTTTATTGACACATTCCTGGGGTCAGATACATCACATGATCACACTTACAGAACCACAGGCACATAGACACAGGCAACAGAGCATGCACAATGTCGGCACTAGTACAGTGTATATCCACCTTTCGCAGCAATGCAGGCTGCTATTCTCCCATGGAGACGATCGTAGAGATGCTGGATGTAGTCCTGTGGAACGGCTTGCCATGCCATTTCCACCTGGCGCCTCAGTTGGACCAGCGTTCGTGCTGGACGTGCAGACCGCGTGATACGACGCTTCATCCAGTCCCAAACATGCTCAATGGGGGACAGATCCGGACATCTTGCTGGCCAGGGTAGTTGACTTACACCTTCTAGAGCACGTTGGGTGGCACGGGATACATGCGGACGTGCATTGTCCTGTTGGAACAGCAAGTTCCCTTGCCGGTCTAGGAATGGTAGAACGATGGGTTCGATGACGGTTTGGATGTACCGTGCACTATTCAGTGTCCCCTCGACGATCACCAGTGGTGTACGGCCAGTGTAGGAGATCGCTCCCCACACCATGATGCCGGGTGTTGGCCCTGTGTGCCTCGGTCGTATGCAGTCCTGATTGTGGCGCTCACCTGCACGGCGCCAAACACGCATACGACCATCATTGGCACCAAGGCAGAAGCGACTCTCATCGCTGAAGATGACACGTCTCCATTCGTCCCTCCATTCACGCCTGTCGCGACACCACTGGAGGCGGGCTGCACGATGTTGGGGCGTGAGCGGAAGACGGCCTAACGGTGTGCGGGACCGTAGCCCAGCTTCATGGAGACGGTTGCGAATGGTCCTCGCCGATACCCCAGGAGCAACAGTGTCCCTAATTTGCTGGGAAGTGGCGGTGCGGTCCCCTACGGCACTGCGTAGGATCCTACGGTCTTGGCGTGCATCCGTGCGTCGCTGCGGTCCGGTCCCAGGTCGACGGGCACGTGCACCTTCCGCCGACCACTGGCGACAACATCGATGTACTGTGGAGATCTCACGCCCCACGTGTTGAGCAATTCGGCGGTACGTCCACCCGGCCTCCCGCATGCCCACTATACGCCCTCGCTCAAAGTCCGTCAACTGCACATACGGTTCACGTCCACGCTGTCGCGGCATGCTACCAGTGTTAAAGACTGCGATGGAGCTCCGTATGCCACGGCAAACTGGCTGACACTGACGGCGGCGGTGCGCAAATGCTGCGCAGCTAGCGCCATTCGACGGCCAACACCGCGGTTCCTGGTGTGTCCGCTGTGCCGTGCGTGTGATCATTGCTTGTACAGCCCTCTCGCAGTGTCCGGAGCAAGTATGGTGGGTCTGACACACCGGTGTCAATGTGTTCTTTTTTCCATTTCCAGGAGTGTAGTTGAAGAGGGTTATCGGACGGACCTGATCCACACGCAAAAGTCCCGGATTTTTGGGTATCAGGACAATTTTAGCAACCTTAAAGCTGAGGCGAGAGAAGGCCTTCGTGGAATACTTCATTCACCATAGAAGTTATCGTATCTCCTATTAGCGGCCAAAATCGAATATAAAATTCTTTGGGAAGACCACCGAAGCCAGGCGATTTGTGGGAGGGAGAACGAGCCACAATATCAAGTATATCATCGAGATGGAATACAGAGAAAGAGTCTTCCTGGAGAGCTGGCGTAACAACACTATCAAGGAGGGAGGTAAAATCAACAGACGGTGGACCGTCTGAATCCACTTCAGTATAAAGTTCGGAAAAGTATTGGTAAAGTTCACGCATGATATCAGATTGGGAGGACCACTCACGACCATCCATAGAACGAATGGTAGAAAGACACGTCCTTTGAGATCGCTTGTGAAGCTGAAGAAGATGATAGAGAGAGGTCAACTCATCCTGTATGATTGAACGAGGGTGGGAACGCAATCGGACACCATCCATTTGCCTACGTTTGAGTTGTAGAAGTTTTGCCTTCACATAGTGGACGTCGGCGACTCTCAAGGGGGCATCACGAGCATTGTCGTAAGGATCGCGAAGGACAGCATAATAAAATTCCCTAGTTCGCCTTATTTCAGCCGCTTTTTCAGCGCTAAAATGCTTGAGTCTATTTCGAATCCGGGGTTTAATAAAGGTAACCCACCATTCTAGAAGTGAGAAATAATGCGCCTGGGACTGTGTTGTCCGTCGCCATACGTCTGCGATGATGCCTTCCAGAGAGGGGTCCGTGAGATGTAGAGTGTTTAGCTTCCATAAAGGAAGCTGCGGGACGTGGTTAAAAATCATTGAAACAGCACAGTGATCAGTGAAACTGGCAGAAATTACATCAATAGATAGAAGCTGACTACATATGGGGGCAGATAAATAAAAGCGGTCCAATCGGCTACTTGAATTAGCTGTAAAAAACGTAAACCGCACTAATGTAGGATATCTGCAAACTCAAGCATCTTGGAGATGCAAGGACGTCACCATATCATTAAGTTCACAACTATATCTATAATTGGGGGTCTGATCTACACGACGTAAGACGCAGTTATAATCACCCCCCAACAAAACATTGCGCGGGTTCCGTCGGAGTAAATAAACAACTTCTTCCTTATAAAACCGCGCGCGATAGGATGAACGACCGGATACAGACAGGGCGGAAAGAAAAATTAAGGTGAGGTCATAAAAACTACAGCCTATACCACGACCATCATCTAGAGTTTTGAAGTCCGTCAGCGAGATTCCATCTCGATAAAGCAAAGCCATACCGCTAGAATTTTCAGGCGCGACATTGAAAAACGTAGAGTATCCAAGAAGACAAAACACATCAAATAATACCTCTTGTAAACACACGATATCAGCTTGGGAATCGTAAATAAACTGGCGTAACGCAGCAAGCCGTAATTGAGGACATATTCTACTAACATTGAGGATTAGAAATTTATGTGCCGTTAGCACATGTAAGGTCAATGAAACAACACTAAGGAAAAAAGCACTCATCACCTGCTTCTCTCCTCAACGTCCGGAGGCGGGGGAAAGAAGGTAATTCCAATCCTCCCCACTGGAAGCCGAGGAATCCTCGTTTTTCTTTTTACGACGGGCCGCTGCACGTTCAAGTTGAAAATGCTGTTTCGCACCACTCTGTGAAAACATACGCTCTTGATGTGGAAGGGTTGGGGGCACGTCAAGGTCCTATTTGATAGAGGAGCCATCCCCACTGCACTCATCGGAAATCGGGGAGCGCAACTCAGAACGACTAACAGCAACATCCGGTATAAAAGAGACAGGTAATGCAGTGCCGGTGTCGGATGGCATCTCCTCATCATTAGGAAGAGAACCCGTGGAATCCTGTTTCTCCACCGTCGCAGCGTGGAAGAGGCGTGGTTCAAAATGGCTCTGAGCACTATGGGACTTAACATCTTAGGTCATCAGTCCCCTAGAACTTAGAACTACTTAAACCTAACTAACCTAAGGACATCACACACATCCATGCCCGAGGCTGGATTCGAACCTGCGACCGTAGAAAGAGGCGTGGTATTTCACTGGAACACTGTAAAGACCGGCCATCAGGCAACGTCTCTGCGGGAACATCTGAACTCACGGGAACCGTCGCGTCTACGGGTGAAGTGGGGGACACAGATTCAACACACATTTCAACATCAACAGAAGCAGCTACATCATCTCTGGTAATACTGGAATCACAGTTAACATCAGTAGACAACGCATTACCGCCAGAAGGTGCACCCTCTGTCAACGCCGTGTAAGAAGAACGAGACTGGAGTGGGGCGTCCTCGAAATCTGTACCGTCCTCAGTCCGCCGGCGTTTGACTTGCGCTGCAGGAGCCGTCGTCCTCTTATGGACAGAGGCCGCACTGGGACGCGCCGGTAACGGTGGAAATTTGCGAGGAGTAGGGGGTAATGTTGCCCCCACATCGCTTAAAGCTGGAGATTGACTGACAGCTGACTACGATAACACTATGTCTGCTAATGTTAAAGAAAGACGTTTTTGATCAGACGAGCCGGCCGCGGTGGTCTCGCGGTTCTAGGCGCTCAGTCCGGAACCGCGCGGCTGCTACGGTCGCTGGTTCGAATCCTGCCTTGGGCATGGATGTGTGTGATGTCCTTAGGTTAGTTAGGTTTAGGTAGTTCTAAGTTCTAGGGGACTGATGACCACAGATATTAAGTCCCACAGTGCTCAGAGCCATTTGAACCATTTTTGATAAAACGACGTCAGAACAGTATTAAGGCGAGGACAATCAGATCTGAGATGACCGCTTTCGTTATAGAGAAAACATGTTCCTTCTTGCCCTGCATACGTAACATGGGTCCTGCAACCACAAACAGTTTAGTGGGAAGGAATATTCTTTTTAACGCAGATGTCCACAGTCCGGATACCATTATAACGCTGGAAGCCACGTTGTGCTGACCAGCGTTCCCATCGGATATGCCGTATTACTCCAAACGGAGGCAACGCTGTTTTAAGAAATGAGTCGTCCACTTCAGGAGGATGGTTATACTCGAGTGCCGCATTTTCAAGGAGGACTTGACTAACGGAACCACTCTATGTGTAAACAACACCTTAGAACCAACCCGAGAGAGAAACCATTCTACTTGAACGGAATCATAAAACTTCACAAAGAATGCATACAAATCAGAATCAAAGTAATCAATATCTACCTGATCAGGTGTAACACGGATAACATCAGCCAACCAATGGTGAATTTCTAAAAAGCCAGGTTGAGCACGACGCGTACTCCTGTCAAAACTGAAAAGAACAGTAGCTCGACGAGGAACAGACTTCGGAGAATCGACAGACACCATGGGGAGGGCAGAAAACACCGCTGCCAAGAGAAAAAGACAACAAACTCCGCTACGCAACTACGATGTGACTCCGACCAACAAGACTGAGGAGCTTAGACATAAGCGGCGCTGCGGCACAGGCGGAAGTTAACTACGACCTGCTCGCTCGACGCGCAAGGCGACACTCTGCACTAGACCACAGGCTAACACGACCCCACTGTATTTCGTAAGTATACAACACTTCCTCCTGACACACCCGCATCTTACGCGTTGCCAGATTGTGCAGATGGCCGGACATAGCGTTGTCAGAGGCGGTCAGTTTTATTGGCCACCTTAAGTGAGCGACTCGAACTTAGTCTCTGTAACGGCCGGCCGGCGGTCAATCTTTATCTCTAAGGCTGTACATCAATGAAGGATAATGGTCATCTCTAACTAAATATCTGAGAGTCACTAACAATTTGATATGTGAGCCAGTACTGTATCACGATAGTTAATGTCTGATGTTCAGTGACATGACATAATCCAGAAAATAGCTAAAATTTCGTTGGCATGGTCTTATCTAGGAAGTACCTAAATCTTCTAAACTCATTCGTGTAAAATTTTTAACAAACTCCATCGTCCACCACAAGTTTCCTAAGATATTCATTGTGATATTCCTGACCTCAAACAAATAAATGTATTCTCCAACATTTTGGATATCGTCTTTCACGTTTCCTTCTGTTACTCAAGGCTTACGATAGAGCTACTGAAATTTTCAAAGACATAATTCACTATTCTGAAGTTGCTTCAGTGGACCTGTATGTGATGCATATAGGCCAAGTTACCACTACGTCAATACAATATTTAATATGGCACGTTGCAATAAAGGTCACGCAGTGCAACACTTGTCTGTGCGACACCTGAGTTCCCACTGGAACGATACGACACGCAATAAGACAAGAAAAATCAGTTTTCCGCCTCAGCTGCCATTATTAGATCTTCTGAAGACGACATCATTGTGGCTTATCACTATTTAAAGCTCAGAAAACTGAAAAAGAAAAAGGATTTACTGGGTGCACCCGCCAGGCCTTGCTATTCCCTCTACTGAGAAACTGCTAGATACAATGACATAAATTGGTGCAAGCATTTGAGGGGCACTAAAAATGCCATTATGAAAAGTTCTTTTCAGCAAGACTGTCAAGTATGGTTCATAATTCAGTGAGGTACACGTATATGTATAATGGTTACAAGGTAATAAAAGTAGGATAGTGTTTCTATAACTGTTTAGTTTTGCAAGCTTGAGATGTATTTAGAAGAAACATTACTGGATTTGAAGCGAGGTCTGTCACCAGAGATGGTGTAGCAGTGGGTGTTGAAAAGTTCTTTGTAGTATGACTGTCTAGTATGGTACATAATTCTATGCGGTACAGACTGTGTGTGTGTGTGTGTGTGTGTGTGTGTGTGTGTGTGTGTGTGTGTGTGTGTGTGTGATGGTTGAAAGTTAATAAAACTTGGATAGTATTTATACAACTGTTCAGATTTGCAGGGTAGTATTTTATTCAGGTTGAGATGTATTCAGAAGAAACATTGGTGGATTTGAAGTGAGATCAGTCACCATCGATGGTGTAGCAGTGGGTGTTGAAATATGCACAGAAGCAGACACCTTTCCCATTTGAAAGCGCAGCTGCAAGTGAACGCTTCGGCTTGTCTCAGCAGCACAAGATAAAGAGAAACACGAGGCACCTCACCTCTGCTCAGTAGATAGCAAGAACTTCGTGTGTAGCGTGTAACAGCCAATCTCGTATCACATGTTTATTTGAGACTGTAAGGAGGTGTGGCTCTCCTTCCAGTCAGTATTAAAAACAATTTCGATATGTTGTCCACAGGCCGGGCGGTGTGGCCGTGCGGTTCTAGGCGCTTCTGTCTGGAACCGCGTGACCGCTACGGTCGCAGGTTCGAATCCTGCCTCGGGCATGGATGTGTGTGATGTCCTTAGGTTAGTTAGGTTTAAGTAGTTCTAAGTTCTAGGGGACTGATGACCACAGATGTTAAGTCCCATAGTGCTCAGAGCCATTTGAACCATTTTGTTGTCCACATTTTGTTCTCAGAAATGTACGTCCTAAAATGCAACAAATAAAAGCAAGGCAGCGACTACATTTTTCACTGCAATCTTTTCGAACTATGCGCAGTGTTTTACTTAATTTCGAAATACTACAATAACCGTCGCATAAGCAGAAATAAAACCAGATCATTATCAAGTTATGATATGATACTATAAGATGCAAAAAAATCTATTTCATTACCGAATAGTTTTCTTTAAATGGAATGAGAAAGAGTGCATGATGGAGGACATATATGAATCTAAAAACCTAGGTTGTCAAATTTTTACACAAAAAGTAAAAATATACTGAGAAACAAAGTTGAGATATGAAGGTAGCTTTGCTTCATTCTCATAAAACAGTTTTTTCTAGGCACATCAGATGAGCCGAAATTCGGTGCTTCCCTTCTCTCCTCGCATATCAAACGACAGTGCTGCAGGCAGCAATGAACACTCCGTGTTGCGGCGAACGGTACGGCAGAGACATGTGTTAGTGTTGTGACGCTGTCATCTTAGTGTGAAGCAGTTAAGTCACTACAACTACGTTTGTATGCAGTTCACCAATAGGTGTTGCTTCTGCGTCACATCACGGATCACATCCCGTATCATAGAGGAGCATATTGTATCGCCTCAATGAGAACCCCCCCCCCCCCCTTCTACAAAACATAGGCTACATGTAGCATGCGACATCAGACAATACATTTTTCTATGCAACAGCAACTGTCAACTTTGTAGCACGGATTCATGTCACACACCAAAACATGACGCCAGTAGACAATATATAGCATGCGACTTATCGTCTAATATTGCCTTGGTAGAATTCCACTTTGAGTCACAAGCTTGGTGGCTTGGCAGGTGAAGCTGCTGTACTGAATCGCCGTCCTTTTCAGTGTGACAACTACTGTCGGCGACAAGTTGCCGGCGATAGTTGTTCACATGAAATGCAACATAATTATGATGCAGCTCCGCATGTGCTACTATTCAAGCCTGCATAATTCGTAGTGTTTAGTGGGCGTAGACACGCCGTTACGTTTTAGCAGGCTTTGTAGAGAGGAATCTTGCATTAACATTCAGAAGTGTTTGCTGGAGGACGGTGGATTCCGCTCCAGAGGTTTCTAGATATATCCAAGCGTCAGAGTATTGTCCTTGGCATCAGAGAACATTACAGTGGTATTATGAGAGGAGGGTTATTCGGAAAATAAGTACCGATCGGTCGCGAAATGGAAACTACAGCGAAAATCAAAAATTTTTTATTTGCAACAAAAAAATGGTTCAAATGGTTCTGAGCATTATGGGACTCAACTTCTGAGGTCATTAGTCCCCTAGAACTTAGAACTAGTTAAACCTAACTAACCTAAGGACATCACACACATCCATGCCCGAGGCAGGATTCGAACCTGCGACCATAGCGGCCTTGCGGTTCCAGACTGCAGAGCCTAGAATCGCACGGCCACTTCGCCGGCTTATTTGCAACAGTTTGCTACACCATCCAGCTACTTCTCTACTTAGTCGCCGCTCCCACTTTGACTTTTGTCGTACCGTTGTACCAACTTTCCAATAACCTCGTCATAGGATCTGCCGCCTGTGTTTTGCGCCACTTCTCTACGCTGGTTTGCGATTCGTTGTCTGTGACAAAATGTTGTCTTCATACCCAGCAGTTCATTTGAGCAGAAATGAACATCAAAGGGAGCCAATTCTGGACTGCATGGTGGATGATCAAACATTTCCCATCGAAAACGCTGCCAGGGCGCCCTCGTAGGCCTGCAGTGTGCGGCCGAAATGTGCAGCCGAGAACTGTTACAAACAAGAAAATGCATGAAAGGTACTTTAAGTGGGGTTCCATGAAATCAAGCGAAATCTCGCAACGGGCACCCATGCTTGGGGGAAATATTACTGTTCTAGGCATTGTTAAGTGCTCACTGTGTGCTCAGACCTGAAAATAGTGACTTAACGCGATCGACAGGTGTACTAGAGACACTGGCCTGCACAGCTGCGCAACTCTTCATCAGATTTTCACTGTCGTTTCCATTTCGAGATCTATTGGACCTAACTCTCCGAATAGCCCTCGTAATAGACGCGTTAGTAATGAGAAGCTCTGTCAGGGATAGCACTGAGTAATCAAGTGTAATGAGTGGAGGAGAACCAACGTTAATATGAATATTCGACAATTAGCCTGGGACATAGCGTTACTGATCGGCTGAAAGATTAAATGTTGATAAATTTCTGGGAGCAGCTCTGAACTCGATACCAGGAAGCACAACAGACAAAATATTTTTAGCCCAAGGGAGACATCACGTTAATACTGTCTAACCCCGCCTCTATCCTTTATAACAGCTTTAGCTCGGTGAAGATGAGACTCGATAAGTTTCTCGAGGTGCGCCGTATCCAGCTGAAACCACTCCCTGATGATTAGATCGTGTAGAGTCACCTAACTGCAGGGTTGCTGATTGCTACGTGTCACCCCCAGTTCTAAATAGTTCCACACATTTGCTACGGGATTAATATTGTGAGATTTAGTGGGCTAGTCGAGCTGTGGTAGGGTGCATGAGTGTTTGTCAAACCAGAAACCTATCCTTGTAGCCCTGTGAACACAGTGGTTGTCATCCTGGACGTTGGGAGTGTCCACAATGACAACACTTGGTCACCGATAACGTTAGAAAAAATTTGCTTGTTCATGTGCACATAAACCTGAATGAGTGGGTTACATTATGGTTCCAGAAATGCCCCCCAAAACATCACAGGGTTCTGTGCTGTTTTGGGGGGGCATTTATCCAAACCAAACACTCTCCACACAATACGGGCAAAACGCCTCAGTAGGTCGTCGGTGCACTCGACCCCTTGCCTCATTTGAATACAGTTAAAACCGTGACTCATCGGACATACACGCCCTCAGTCTGTTACTATCCAGTTTCTGTGTTGTCTAGCTTCTTCAATGTGTGCAGCTTTATGTTCTGCTATGCTTTTGCAAAGCAACCACCTGCAAATGTTGAGAGATTGCAGGGCACTCTCACTTTTGATTCGGTGACATGCCGCTTAATGTTCTTAGGGAAGATTATCTTTATTACGATCTGACTTCATACATCATGATGAAATGGTGGGCAGTAGCTAACGCTCTTGCTTGTGTGCTCTTGTGAAGGAATATTGGTATGCTTTACATACATTCAAAGGGATAGGGTGCCGATTTAAACGACTGCAGTAAAAGCGTATCGCGACTGAGGGCCAAGGGGAGCGTTTTTTTCTGCAGAACCTGGGTGAAAAAGTTTGCAGACTACCGAGTTCCGCGGTCTCATTGTGCAGACATGTTAGACGGCGCTGGGCGGTCGGCGGTCGCGTCCAGGTAGGCTGACTAGCACTGAGGAGACGCTGCTGCAATGGGCAAAGCACTGAAGACTGGCAATAAAGCAGAGGATGGGCCGAACTGCCGAGTTCTGCGGTCTAATTTTGCAGACACCTTGGATGGTTCTGGTCAGTCAGGGGCCACATCCAGGTAGGCTGACTAGCGCCAAGGAGACGGTGCTGCAATGGGCAGAGCATTGAAGACTGGCAATGAAGCATAGGGTGGGGCCCTTGTTGGGCAGGAAGCTGCCGAGACAACTGTGAGCTTTCTGCGAATTTTTGTGGGACAGGTCACTGGCGCCCAGATGTTCAGACTCTGTTACAAAACATATTTGTGAAAGCATGAGGTTTTTAGTGAGTTTATGGCCGTTCTTTGGGAAGTTCTAAATGGACGGAACAGGGGAGATAACAATCATTTTATGGAGGACTGTGGTTCCATCCTGGTCATGTTGTTAGCAAAAGACATGGCATAAACGTGTGGGAAAGAGGCCGCGATGCTGAATCTTTTTTTTTTCCTTTTCTCCCAATTAACTTTATAGTCTCTGATTGGCCAAATCTGTGTATTCAGAGCAAGGGGCAATCCCCCATATTCGAATGAAGCGCTCCAGCTCTTGATGGGCTTGTGCTAAAGTGGGAGCAGTCTAAGATGTAAATGTGCTTTGCTACTGAGCTGGCGAGAAAAGCGGAGAGAAAGAGAAGTGGTCACTCTCGTACTGGCGCTTTGCTAGTGAAGAACAGCAGCTCTTTACCTAAACGGTGAGACTTTTGCCCTTTGATGGTGTGCCACTTAGAGACCGTGCCAGTCACCTTCTGAACTGTCCAAGGTACTGCTTCTAGCATCACGCACACAGCGAGTGATGTGTGGGTGTACTTACTTGTCTTGAGTCGGCCTTCTAAACATTTGACATACTCCATCATGCATAGTCGTGGGACGGAGTCAGATTGATTTGGCAGACCAGCATACGGGTCCATCTGCACAATGGAATCCACCGGCGTTTCATAGAGAAATACCTGTATTCCAAATTAGCCGAATGCGAGACCGCGTACTTGGAATTTTCGGGCGCGCGCCATTAATAACAGATTGCTGCCGTCCATCACTTCAGTCGCCAAACGCATCGTGGTGTGCCGCCCTGAGCAGGAGAAGGGTAAGGTATTCGCTGCTATGGTGTAGGGATCCAATATATCTCAGCACACTCTTCTTTCGAACCACTTTTTTCTTATTGGAATAGTACAGTACAGTTGCTTGATTGTGGCGTAGTTTGTGCCATACCCCAGATTCACGTGTATGAAGTCAGATAAAGCGATTAGTGTTCTGGTTAGTGTCGTGCGTCGATCCCCAGCTCATCACATTGTCCAGCACAGACCCCATAGCCGGCCGGAGTGGCCGAGCGGTTCTAGGCACTTCAGTCTGGAACCGCGCGACCGCTACGGTCGTAGGTTCGAATCCAGCCTCGGGCATGGATGTGTGTGATGTCCTTAGGTTAGTTAGGTTTAAGTAGTTCTAGGTTCTATGGGACTGATGACCTCAGATGTTAAGTCCTATGGTGCTCAGAGCCACAGACTCCGTATTAGTGAAAGCGTTTGTCAAATAAAAATGTTTGTGTGAAGTTTTTTAGCCATTTTTTGTTTTGTGATGTTAAGAATTAATAAATCTATTGTTATTTAGATCACAACTCCTTCCTCTATTCTGATTAACATTAACTTTGAAACGTCGCCTTAGAAAAATTTATACATGACTGTCCTTAAACTGACACACAATATTTTTTAGCGCAACGCAATCTGACTTTCAATAATCCCTACAAAAGAATGGCCCTGACTAACATTAACCTATACCTTTCACAAATCACATACCTCACAAAAATCTTCGTTACTCGAACTACTGCAATACAAGTGGTTCAAATGGCTCTGAGCACTATGGGACTTAACAGCTGTGGTCATCAGTCCCCTAGAACTTAGAACTACTTAAACCTAACTATCCTAAGGACATCACACACATCCATTCCCGAGGCAGGATTCGAACCTGCGACCGTAGCATACTGCAATACAGCGAGCGCCACTACTGCCAGCTAAATAAAAGATTCAAACTACGGAAGGCACTAACTACTGATAGGCATAGTTAGCAAATGAAAGATTTTAATAGAGAACAAACAATGTATTTACCTTAATAGTGTTGAAAAATCATAATATACATAGCAGTTCATGACATCCAGTCTTACAAATTTCAAAACTCCGCCATTTCTCTCCCCACATCCACCACAGCTGGCGGCTCACCTCCAACTGCACAGCGCTACGCGCTGTTAACATCCAACTTCCCAACACTACAATGGCCAACAACAATGCAAACCAGCCACAGACTGCACACAGCACAGCCAGTGATTTTCATACAGAGCGCTACGTGGCGTTACCAATATAAAAACCTAAACAGCCTACTTACAACTTTACCATTTTCATTAAAGTCCTGATTACAAAATAAGGTGGGAAGGTTGCAATGCCCATTGTGCAAAGTTCCTTTCGCACGATTCGCTTGGTTGAAATGGTCTTGTATTCACTGTCAGCACCAGTTTCTGCCGAGTTTGAAACCGATTAGAACTAACAAGGTGTGAAACACTTTTCTGGCCCCTGTTGAATACGGAGAGTCTTAGGACCACTGTTCTTACGGCGTGTTACACGGCTACATGCGGTCCATTATTCCTTGTAGCAACACTCGACAGTCCATGTCGATACGTCAAGAAATCGAGTAACTTCTTTAACGTTGTGGGCATCGACCCATCCAAACATGATAGCTTCTTTCTGGCACTCTGTCACACCACACCAGATTTACTCCGCTTATTCCATACAACCGACTAATACACATACGATTTCACTTACCATCAGATCTACAGCGTTCCAAAGCGACCAGTGTGGTGTTTTAAGGGGGTGACCAATATTTTGTCTGGCGAACTTATTTCAGTCAGGTATGTTCATCTGTACGTCTAATAGGTAATTGGATATGGCTTTTGGTGAAGGAACAAGTTTGGCCAGATTCCATTCCAGAGATTTTCTTGGTGTGATTAATTGAGAATATGTCTTCAGGTTTCTAGCACAGCTGAGAGTTCCATCTTGTGCACGTTATTAGGTTTCCTGGATGCTGCGAACAGCGGTGTGTTCTTACGCTTCCTATGTGGATTGTCACCAGAGTGTAAGGTTTGTTGGTGTTCCTCCTTTGTTTACAGTCGAATTTGTGCCGCTGCGCCCCTTGATGTGCATTTACACTGATAAGCCAAAACATTATGACTACTGCCCACCGTGAGGTTGAACGACTCCTGGCAGTGTTGCGGGCACGTGACGCAGTATGGAAAGACTGTAAGCTGAAAAGAAGACGGATGGGCAGTCATTATAGCAAACATACGGGCCGCAAATGTGGAAATCCACTGATATAAACGGTTATGAGCACCTATGGAAAGTGGTTGAAGGACGGTGAAACAACGAGTAGGCCGTATGGTATTGGACGACCATCACAAAACCCTGAGGTCGGAGGATCCCCACTGCGTATTCCAGGTTAGGCAGCGATCTGTGTCAGATCTGACGACAGAGTACAATGCTCGGCAGGCACAAGTGTTTCGGAGCACACCGTTCAACGGCCATTGTTGAACATGGAGCTCCACATCCCATGACCCCTACGTTTTCCTGTATAGACCCAACGATATCGTCAGTGGGCACAGCATCACTGAGTTTTCACTGTGGGTCAATAGAAACGTGTCGCCTGTCGAATGAATAGCATTTCTTGTTACACCACCTCGACGGTTGGGTCCTCATATGCCGTCATTCCGGCGAATGGCTGCACGAAACTTGCGCTGCGCCACATGTACAGGCCGGTGACGGCAGAATTATGTTATGGGGTGCATAGAGTTGGGCTTCCATGAGATCTGTGGTGGTAGTCGAAGACATCATGACAGTAGTGGACATTATTGCGGATCACCTGCTACACTGCTTCATGCTTCAAGTCTCCCCCTATAGCGATGACATCTTCCAGCAGGACAACTGTTCGTGTTGCAAGGTCACAGTCGTGCTACAGTGGTTTGAGGGACATTATAGCGAACTCACATTGATGTCTTGGCCAGCAAACGTGCCAGACTTGTAACCACTGGAACACATATGGGGCGTCAGCTCCGTGCCCGTAAACCACCATCCCGTAATTTGCGGGAATTGCTTGCCTGTGCCTAGGCACCTGGTGCTACATACGTCTGGAATCCTCTCAAGGGCTTGTACAATCCATGTCAAGCAGAATCTTTGTTGTACTTTGTTTGAAAAGTGGAACTACACGCTATTAATCAGGTGGTCATAATGTTCTGGTTCATCGGTGTATATTCTACTGTCCGTGCCAACACCCTACGGAATCCAGACTGTGGAGCACACAGATGAGACTAGAATCTCGAGAAGCAGATTAGGATAGTGATCGATATATGGGGTGGAAAGTGAAACTGTGGGCACTGTTTTCACAACTATTTGCGCTCGTAGTCTTGATGGAAACGCGGAGAAACTAAGAGGATATCTAAATTTGTCAGTTTTCAAGAAATGAACATTTACATCATATAATTAATTATGGATAACAGTGTCACACAGAATATTTACATTTACTTAATTAGTAACGGTTTACTTAACTATTTCTAAAAATACGACATCGTGTTCACCTACTATATACCTGTTGTGACTAAAGTCATTAAAAATCTTGCACGTTTCCCCTTTATTAGCCAAGCATAATGGTTTAAATGAAATAATAAATAAAATTAAGATAGCAAAATACATATATAAAAGACAGAATTCTTGCAGTAATAATACAACAGTCGGTAGATTGTATTTTATGTTGTGTACTCTCTGGTCCCTCGCGGATCAGGTCTTCATTGCTACCATTCACTGTCTTTGTTCTCTCTTTCATTCAATGAGCCATTGTACATTATTGTCGGCTTTTGTTTCATTTCTGCTCCTTTCTGTTTTTCCATTACAAGTGAGTTATAATTTGCCATGGTCAGTGGCAATGTAATAATGGTTTCAGGTTACTCGCGGTTGAAACCCTCACCTTTGATGTTACCTTTGCCATCCGTCCCATTCTTAGAACTACCGCGCTTTCCAAGAACTCGAACCTTCCCCCTCCCTCCCCCTCCCCCCCCCACCACTTCTAATAAACCTCCAGAAATATCGCAGCTTAGCCGGTAAGTCCGAAGAGGAAGGTATAAGAGGCGCTCACTATGACTGGCAGTGCTTTTCCATCCGAGTTCTGCGAAGATTGTGACAAATCGTCCTTGGAGTATCTTGATCAATCGTGGTGTAGGATTCTGTCTACCTGTTTTGCCGAGAACTTCTCGAAGTTTATGTCCCTCGCAGAAGCAATACCGGTGCCGTCGGATTCTCTTGAAGTGTAACTCTACTAACTGTATAGGAGTAACTCATTGAATTACAGACCCATATCACTGACCTCAATTTTCAATAGGATTTTGGAGCATATACTGTATTCGAACATTATGAATCATCTTCAAGAAAATGACTTATTGATACATAACCAACACGGATTAAGAAAATATCGTTCTTGTGCAACACAGCTAGCTCTTTATTCCCATGAAGTAATGAGTGCTGTCGACAAGGTATCTCAGATCGATTCCATATTCCTAGACTTCCAGAAGGCTTTTGATACCGTTCCTCACAAGCGACTATTAATCAGATTGCGTGCATCTGGAGTATTGTTTCAGTTGTGTGACTGGATTCGTGATTTCCTCTTAGAGAGGTCACAGTTCGTAGTGATAGACGGTAAATCATCGCGTAGAACAGAAGTGATATCTGGCGTTCCGCAAGGTAGTGTCAAAGGCTCTCTGCTGTTCCTGATTTACATAAATGATCTAGTTGATAATCTGAACAGCCTCCTTAGATTGTTTGCAGATGACGCTGTAATTTACCGTCTAGTAAAATCATCAGACGATCGATTCCAATTATAAAACGATCTAGAGAAAATTTCTATGTGGTGCGAAAAGTGGCAATTGGCACCAAACAAAGAAAAGTGAGAGGTCATCCACAAGGGTACTAAAAGAAATCCGATAAATTTTGGGTATACGATAAATCGCACAAATCTAAGGGCTGTCAGTTCGACTAAATACCTTGGAATTACAATTATGAGCAACTTAAATTGGAAAGACCACGTAGTTAATATTGTGGGGAAGGCAAAACAAAGACTGCGCTTTGATGGCAGAACACTTAGAAGATGCGACAAACCCACTAAAGAGACAGCCTACATTACAGTTGTCCGTCCTCTGTTGGAATACTGTTGCACGGTATGGGATCCTTAGCAGGTAGGATTGACGGAGGACATCGAAAAAGTGCAAAAAAGGGCAGCTCGTTTCGTGTTATCGCACAATAGGGGTGAGAGTGTCACTGATATGATACGCGAATTGGGATGACAATCACTGAGACAAAGGCGGTTTTCTTTGCGGCGAGATCTATTTACGAAATTTCTGTTACCAACTTTCTCTTCCGAATGCGAAAATATTTTGCTGACACCCACCTACGTAGGGAGAAATGATCATCATAATAAAGTAAGAAAAATCAGAGCTCGAACGGAAAGATTTAGGTGTTCCTTTTTCCCGCATGCCATTCGAGAGTGGAATGGTAGAGAAGTAGTATGAAAATGGTTCGATGAACCCTCTGCCAGGCACTTAAGTGTAAAATGCCGAGTAATCATGTAGATGTAGATGTAGATATAGATGATCGTAAGTGATGAAGCGGGACGCTAGATTATTCGGAAGAACGTTCAAAAGGCATGCCATTATGATGTATTTATTTACTAAACTTCATAAACTGATAAAATCGACGCAATTAATAATGATTAACAGAAAACTAACAATTTCCTGAGAGCTTGGTTTATGTAACAGAACTAGACCGGAAGACTGGCGACTGGCGACTACGGCGCATAGCCTGTACCTCGTACTTACACTCGTAATATTTCTTAGCTATCTGTACAAATTTCGTTACCTTATTATTCATTTACTTATTAAGACGATCGATTTCTAGCGTTGTAATATTGTTGTAAGAAAGTACTTACGATCTGTAGGCTTCTCCGGTGCGTTCTGCAGTACCACTTTACTCACTGAATGCTACAATATATCTGTAGACGAGATACAAAATTTTAAAACTGGAAAATATGGAAATAAAGTGTGGCTTGAACAGAAGGAGTACCTCACACAGCCCCTTTGGTAATTTCTTCACATAAGTGTGATTTTTTTTAAACAAATCTTAATTTTGGCTCAAATGGTGCAAATGGCTCTGAGCACTATGGGACTTAACATCTATGGTCATCAGTCCCCTAGAACTTAGAACTACATAAACCTAACTAACCTAAGGACGTCACACAACACCCAGTCATCACGAGGCAGAGAAAATCCCTGACCCCGCCGGGAATCGAACCCGGGAACCCGGGCGTGAGAAGCGAGAACGCTACCGCACGACCACGAGCTGCGGACCTTAATTTTGGAAACCCTAGCAACGCGCTCATTCAGGTCTTAGGAGGAGCCTATACAATTTATGTCAGTTTATTATTTACGCTAGTAGCTTTATGGATTTCTCGTGTTTCATAAAATTAGTATCAGTATTTCGTTATGATGTGTTTTAAACATAAAATCTAAATGTTCATGAGGTACTGTTACATTTACAGGTAATAAATAGCTTTTCTTAGCTTCAGAATTAATTGTATTAACAGAACCTTTGAATTTTACCTTCCATGCTCTCGAAAAATTAAACATCGCCACTCTTTCAAATAGAAAACCCTTGAACATCAATAACATATCAAACATAACACTTCAAATGTAACATCAAAGACAGGGAAAAAAGTTTCAGAATATTGATTATCCACATAAAATTTGCTCAGAACATCAGCAAAACATTTTTTGATTTTATATATCTTTAGAAAAATAATAAAAACATTTGGCTCACATTTTCCCGTGGCACGTTTTCCGTCCCAAAGAAATCCATCGAAGCATTTTTTTCACAATATACACTTTACAAATACAATATACACACAATACACAGACATACTGTACTCAGTATACACGGGAAATCTATTTCTCTTTGCACTCCTACGGAGCACTGCTGCTCACTGTTGTGTCCTGCCTACTCGTCGAATATGGGGTGCCTAGGAAACCTACTTTCTCGGATCGCTATACAACAATTGAAGCAAATCGTATTAATGAAGTTTTATTACAGTTAGATAAATGACAATACTTAACTGTGGGAATTTACAGTGGTGGGTTGCAAGCAATGGGCGACAGGCAAAATAAGAAAATTTCTTCGGTATACATAATTCCTAATACAAGTGAAGCCATACAGTTCCTAAGTCGCTGCTGTAGAGCTCGTGGAACGGCTAGTATTCAACTGGGCCGCAGCCAGGCGGCGCGGTGCTTATATTCTCTTCGCCTAGAGGCCGCTGCTGTCTCGGTGTTGTCCTAGAGAGGGGTCGGTCAGCGTACTATTGGCTAATGTCTTCTTCACAGCCATCTCTGCTCTACCGTTCCTGAGCTTGTCTTTAAGCCGGAACATTCATCATAACACTTTTAAAAGAAACATTTATGACTCAAGGGCGTTCTTTGAGAACTCATGACAGTAACGCAATTACTTTGCGTAGAACACTGTTATTCACCAACCGAGACTGCTGGTCCTAGGCTAAGCATTTCAACTGCGCTTCCCTGATGACAGGCATTACTTGTGTGTATGTGCGGCTGGTCCCAGCCGAGGTTCGAGTCCTCCCTCGGGCATGGGTGTGTGTGTTTGCCCTTAGGATAATTTAGGTTAAGTTGTGTGTAAGCTTAGGGACTGATGACCTCAGCAGTTAAGTCCCATAAGATTTCACACACATTTGAACATTTTTGAATTTGTGTGTATTCGAGCCGCGTCTCTTGCTGCTGACTGTTCATCTGGTTCAGCCCTCAGTGCATGTTATCTGGTTACGTGTGCTCGGAATTTTCCCATGTTTTCATACATTATTACATTTATTATGATAACATGCAGCAAAAACATATATTTTAGAAACAAAATAAGGACAATAGTTTGCATTTCCCACACAATAAATATTTTAATTATTGTATTTCTTATTCTCTCCAAGCGTCAAATTAAACAAATTCAAGCTTCTAGTTTTATTAAATAGTGAATTCTTTGTTTGCAAATATATGTTTTCATTTAATTAGTCCACCATAAACAACTAATTCATTAGACGAAATACTACTATTTTCACTATTTCCTTAAAATGATTTTACAGTACTAAGTCTAATGAACACTGATTTTGTTATATTACTCTGTAACTGATAATTTAATAATGACTGTTAAGCCGCTATATGAAACAATAGAGTTTACAAATTTTGTTTATCCCCTTCCTTAGGGTCAATACATTTCAGCTGACCTGTTTATTAATAGATCTATTGAGATACATCCTTCTTACGTCACGGCGGCGTCCATTCGTTCATTCACCCGGCTCCCTCAGCTGTGCCGTTCAGAGGCCATAAGCATTGCACCACCTTTTGATATGATTACGTTGCTACTATGTACAATGACCTACATTTCAAATTCAGTTCTTTTAGGGCATACTTCATATGTTTGTTTACTAGAGAGATATTCTCGCTGGTAGTTCATATTCAAGCTCGTCAGGGTCTTCAGGCTTCCATTTAACTACTATGGAATTCTATGGAATCTCTTAACATCAGCTACATTGTATGCGCCTCTTATTACTTGGAACGCAGGTTGTACTACTTCCACGACGTATGGATGGGGTACGCTACTAATCACGTATGGCCCTTACCTTCCAAACTATACAGAAGCTTCGGAGGACAGCTTCTGTGAAGTTTGGAAGGTAGGAGACGAGGTACTGGTGGAAGTGAAACTGTGAGGACGAGTCGCGAATCGTGCTTGGGTAGCACATTCGGTATTCACTTGCCTGCGAAAGGCAAAGGTCCCGAGCTCGAGTCTCGGTCCGGCACACAGTTTCAATCTGCCAAGAAGTTTCATTACACCGCACACTCCTCTGCAGAGTGAAAATTTCGTTCTGGAAGTGCCTGACTGACTCAGGCGCCCTTTCTGTTGCCTTTCAAGTAGGTACTGGTATTTGCTGCTCTTTGTTTCCTACAGTATCACTCATACAAATCGTTGGTTCTCCCCTAGATTTTGCAAGAGGAAACATATCACTATTCTCTGACAAATCAAATTTTCCTCGCGCCATATATGATACCTCACTTAGGTCATTCATCCTCTTTATTCACTTGTTCTACCGCTTCTAAGTAACATTAGTTAAAATTAAACAAAGTTAATCAGATTGAATTAAAACTTTGGCTAAGCTTCAGTACTCTACTGGTCGACGTAACACTTCGGTGTCTCGTCGTGCGTCGAACACCAGGACCTCAGCGTGCGTGCCTCCAGCGCACCCCTTCTCTGCCGTTGCGTTGTGTTGAACTGCTTCCCACGCCACGCCGTCGCATCGCGTCGTTTCCTCTAGTTACGCGGCTTGTCTTGCCACGCTATACATCGCTATCTTCTCTTTTCTCTGCCATGATGTCTTCTCGACGATCGTTCGTTAAGTTTCACTTGCAGAAGACTCGTAATCCTTAGACGCGGTTTGTATTTTCCGCTTCGCGACCTTATTACGATAGGCGACACACTTTCTGCATTACATGACTAACACGGTTTTAATATTTCTGCCCCCAATCACAGTTTTTAGTCACTTTTTACAATTATTGTTCACTTCCCTCCTCCTTAGCCGTTAGATTTGCTGTCGAACTGCGCTTCCTGTTCTTCGCACAAATTTGTAATAAACAGTTTCTTCAGTCGCAAGTTATCCGCTCAAAAGATGCCTGATACATCCACTGCAATTTATCTAAATGATAATCGATTTCTGGCACTGTAATATTCTTGTGAGAAAGTACTTATGATTTGTAGACTTCTCCTAAAATCTGTATTGGAAAAAGTAACTTTTATTAACAGATATTGAAACGGTACAGTAGTTTCCGCTCTATAAGCAGCAGGTTTCGCTGCTCGCTCGCACCGGGAAATAGAAACAGCGGCTCCGCAGCCAATTTTATTACACGACGCGGCCGGCCGCGGGTGCAACAGAACCCATGTGGACGGGTGGATAGAAATGTGTCGGGCTTCATAATACGTATTTATATGTGTCGTATATTATGCATTTCTTGTACGTGGATGAGAATCTGCACATGAACTTTCCTAATCCTCCTCACACCTTTCCGTAAAGCGTGGCCAAATCTTTGTTGGGAAGTAGTTCTGTAGTATAGTAGTGCCAACCTTACTCCTGGCTAGGGGATCAGAGAGACAGCACGGGCAGGTAAAAGTCAAAGACTTTCCAGTGTCACAAGAATTGGGGTGGAGAGTTTGGTCACGGCCAAGTGGTTCGACCACCCCCTCCACCGGGGCCCAGGAAGACCTCCGGGTGCCCGCCATATTCTAGGAGGCTTACAGAAGACGGGTAAGCGAGCAGACGTGCCCTCAGTGCGTCTGTCTCAATGTTCATGCATGGAAGAGAGGTATTTGAATATTTGTACTAATTCTTTTATTTCCAGCTTCGGATTGTGTAAGGAAATGAATGATCTCGTTAATTTAGGAAATTTGACCCCCTGTGTTAATGTATCTAGTCCCCAGTTTGCCTGTTATCCTCCTCACGTAGTAGATGTCCTATGTAAAATATTGGGAGGCTTTGGTGGTATACATTTGGCCAACGCAATTCCGTCTTGCCCGTAGAAAAGTGCGTGCAGATTCTTATATATAATATACCCGAGCTACAAGTTGTAAAATTGTAATATCTGTAAACTGAAACAATTGCTACTATCGCTGTAAAGTCGAGTGATAATGTTTAAAATAAATAGGAAATCAACTGTCATCAATCTTTAACATACTTTAAAAATCACAAAGAAGTCAAGTTAAAGGAATTTATTTAAAATAAAAGCTATAGAACGCAGGGACCCACACATCAGCGTGTGAGCCCTCCAGCCCCTTGCCTAGTATCGTACAGAAAGGACACGCTCTCTAGGTAGCGCTCTCAAGCTCCTCTCCCCAGTTATCCGTTGCGCAATCTTGATTCAGGGCTTGACGACATCAACTTTCATCTGGCGTCCCTAGGCAAGGAAGTAAGACGGTAAACTTTCAATATTTATGAAGCAAGTTTACTTGCTTCACGCCAGAATAATTATGCTTTGCCTACGTAACTCGCTGCTGATTGCATGGGCGTTCTCATGTCTAGCCACAGTGCCTAACACCACCGTCCACTGGCAATGCCATGAAGTCCACCAGCTCTTTAAGCCAGAGTGGGAACTTAAATCTTACTCCTGACTGTGCGGGTTCTGCATTACCGCTTTACTCACTGAATGCTGTAGGATATCTGTAGACGCGATACGAAATTTCAAACCTGGAATAAAGTAGCTTCAACAGGAAAGGTACCTTCCAACTTCAATCTCTTTTTTTTAATTTTTATTTTCTTATTGTTTTCGTGTACAGCTGTCTGTCCTTGGTTGTCTGATTCAGCCTCGTGCAGCACTCTCTAAAAGTTACGGTGAATAGGAGATATAAAATAACGATACTGAAGACGATTTCATTTTGCTAGTTTTACTGTGTTCAAGCCAACTCTTCGTTCAAGCTCCGTGCAGCGTTTAAATTGGCAGTCTATTTCTGTACCAAAGTTAACGCCTCCACACTAAGATTTATCCCTTTCGGCCTCCAAGAGAAACAGGAGGTGTTTTTTCGTACTTCATCTTTTCGCCACAAGATCTCATCACGTGTCAAGTTGCCACCTACAGCCTTAGGCCCAAAACTTCTTGTATTTCTTTTTTTTTTTTAGTAAATATAAAATAAACTCACTGTACTGACCCCGCTTGTCTTCTTCGCCCCTTGGTTATTATCTTCAGAGTTCCTCTGTAGAGATTCAATAACATTACTTGAGAACAGTAGACGGCAATCATAGCCTACCTATTCAGTGGTCAGGTCAATGGCCTTCTGTGTATCAGTAGGAACAGGGACAAAAATAGTAGTGCATTAGTCAAAACTGTTATCACTGTCTCATTTATCAAGCTGGAGAACTTTAACAAAACAAATGAATGAATTTAATGACGGAGGAAATGAATTCGGAGTGAGACGTTAAAATATTTTCTCTGGCAACCACAGTATAACAACGTCAGTTAGTAAAGCACCTGGAGACAAGAGTTAGCGTTCTCCATCGACCAAGCGCAGGGAAATAACATTATTCGTTGTTCGCTGATACTGGCGATGCAAATTAGATAACCGTATCATTAACGCCAGAGTATGTGGCGCCTACTTGACCTACTTTAACTAATGGGGTAATTAGTGACGTCACACGGCTAACTAGGTCACCCACCCTTTACCCTGACGCCCCATCCTCCTCTACCCCTTGGGGGGAAATCTAAATTACGCTGGATGAGGTAAATTTAAATATGTCTATTGTGCTGTGTTAAGAACCCTCTCACCTGCTGGGAAGTTCAGACTGTCAGGTGCAAGATAATTCTAGGATAGCTGTTCTGTCCTAAATTAAAATTGCGGACAGTTACTTCAGACCGAAAACTGTGACTTGGAGTTCGAGGCTGAACTCCCGGTACAGCGGTTTTTCGTAAATAACGATGTTGAGGGTATTTTCCGCTATTTCTATACTTACCGAGAATTACACAGGTGCGACTTTCGCTTCTAATGGCAGGATTTTTTCAAGAATTGTATGATGTTATTACTTTTCCTGTTTTATCTTTGGTAATTTACATCGAATTCTGAAGTATTTCGTTGCTTCTGGCTAGCAGCATTGCGTCCCAGGTTTCGGACTCGATCTCCAAAGTCGCCATTTGCTTTCAAAATTTCATACATGCATGATTTTCTGGCCAAGTTTTCGTGGTTTAAAGCACAGACATTACACTTCTCCCAAAAGATCACGGTTTCAATCCAAGACATTGTCATTTCTTTGAATTTTGTGGCGGCAAAGTTTTGGACCTAAGGGGTTTGGAATCAAATTCCCACTTTAGTATTTTAAGTATTTTAACACTGCCACAATCGTTTCATCAGTTTTACCTTTCACAATTGGAACGGAGACTGTGGATCTTTTCCCCAGATTAGCTCGACATATTGCTCACACTCATCAAATGAGTTTCACGAAGTAGCCTAGGGAGGGTTCTGTGACCGGGAAACTGTATTATCGTATTTATTACTATTGTCAAGCACCCTGAACGTTAACGTGTTTCTTTCCCTTCGTGAATGTTGAGTGAGAGTTAGATTCAATGATAAAGTTGTTGGTGAGAAGCAGTAATATCCCGATACGTGACTGTTATAATTCCCACATTTTATCGCTTTTCTCATGCGTTGTGCTATCGATCGATGCGCTCCTTAGACGGATTCGAGATCTGCGGATGATACTTCACAACTTATAAGTATGTGACACGGAAAGAAAGGAAAGAAGGTTAAAGTTGAATGTACCTCAACGTCGATGTGATTAATAATGGATATTTCACTTTTACCACACAGCTTAGAGTCCTCCGAGTCGAAAATTTCCGGCCTTCTAAGTCTGTTTTTAACGTCGGGTTTAAATATCTCATCAGTAACGTCTTAACGTCTGGAACTTGGCGTATAACGTTATTATCAAGTCCAGTTGTAATCTACCTGAACGTTGCGACAGGTGTTCAATTGTGCTGTTAACGACATCCTATCCATTTTCTGATGTGCCATTACGCTCATACATCACATTCTCCAATAGAGAACTTTGTACAAATCTGTTTCATGTTTTTAATTTAATTAAGGCTCGTAGCTTGCGACTGCAAGTGGTAGTTGGGGGTAAAGGAAGAAACGACGCCGACACAACCCTGATATTTCCATTCTGTATTGATCATACGATAATCCTAACCACCTTTTATTAACAGTGAAGCCAGAGATCACAGATGGCTATGATTTTCTTGTAATTCTTACTGGATTTAGACCACATCACCTAAATAGCCAGCATTAGTTACAAGTGAACAATTGTTCATGTTAACAATAAATTGCATTATACAAATATCACAACTGGCTGTATCATTATCTGGAATACCATGTAAGAGGAAGGCATAATGATTTACACAGAAAAACTAAAACTAAAAACTAAACTCCGTCCAAATAGGCCTTGGAAGGCCCAACGGTACCGACCGGCCGCCGTGTCATCCTCCACTCAAAGGCGTCTCTGGATGCGGATATGGAAAGGCATGTGGTCAGCACACCGCTCTCTCAACCGTATGTCAGTTTACTAGATCGGGGGCGCTACTTCTCAATCGAGTAGCTCCTCAGTTTGCCTCACAAGGGCTGAGTGCACCCCGCTTGCCAGCAGCGCTCGGCAGACAGAATAGTGACCCATCCAAGTGCTAGCTCAGCCCGACAGCGCTTAACGTCGGTGATCTGACGGGAACCGGTGTTACCACTGCGGCAAGGCCGTTGGCACAGACAGAAAAACACAATGGACAAAAATATTGTCACCCAGAGAAGATATCACTATAATACAGTGTAACACCGCCCGTAGCCTTGCCAACCGAAAGGCTTTCGATTCAACTCTTCATTGTTGTTTAGTAAGCAAAATACGAGCTTACCGAGCATCGGACCAGATTTGTAATATGATTCAGGACTTCCTTGCTGACAAAGCTCAGTATGCCCTTCTTTACGGAACAAAATCGACACAGGTTAAAGTAATTTCCGGAATACCCCAAGGAATTGGTTATGGGGCCTTTGCCAGTACAATATATATGAATGTTCCAGTGGATAACGTCGGAAAACCCTTGAAGCTTGTTGCAGAGGACACTGTTTTCTACACGCTGATCAGCCAGAATATTATGACCACAAACCTACTATCGACATGAAACCGTCCAGGGGATAGCAGCGCCACCTAGCGAGGAATGAGTGCTAGCCAGACACACGCACGATGCATATAGTATCAGTGAGCGTGCTGTCCATGTGTAAAACGGGGAAGGCGCCCGATCTATCTGAGTTTTACCAACGACAGAATGTGATGGCCCGAAGTCTAGGCACGACCATTTTGGAAAGTGCAGACTTTTCAGGTGTTCGAAGAGTGCTCGTTGTCTTCAAAACATGGCGAAACCGAGGTGAAACCATGTTCAGACGTCGTTTAGTTGGATGGCCACCCTTCATTGCAGATATCGGACATCGTAGGCTGGCCAGACTGGTAAGCCAGGACAGGCGGAGAACTGTGGCGGAACTAACATCAGACTTTAATGCTGGGCAGAATACACGTGTGTCTGAACGCACAGTGCACCAAACACTCCTCACGATGGGCCTCCACAACCGAAGACCCATGCATGTGCCAATGTTAACACAACGACATCGGCAACTATAACTGAAATGGGCACATGACCGTCGGTACTGGACGTTGGCGCAGTGGCAGAGCGTTGCGTGGTCTGAAGAATTCCAACCTTCCTCGCGCCGATTGGAGAGCGTGAATCCGTCGTCTCCCAGGGCAACAGCCCCATGACACCTGTACTGCAGGACGGGGATAAGCTGGCGGGGGCTCCATTATGCTCTAGAGGACATTCATGTGGGCATCTATGGGTCTAGCGAAGTTCGTACAAGGCACAATGACGGCCAAGGTGTATCGTACAGTGGTTGCAGACCACGTACACCGCTCCATGACGATCATGTTTCCCGACCGCAGTGGCATTTTTCAGCAAGATGATTCACCATGTCACAAAGCGTGCAGTGTGATGGAGTGGTTCGAGGAACACACTGCCGAATTCAAATTGATGTGTTGGTCCCCAACTCGCCAGATCTGAACCCGATCGAACACATCCTGGATGTGACTCAGCGTGGTGTCAGAACTCATCACCCCCCTGCCCGGAATTTACGGCAGTTAGGTGACTTGTGTTTTCATATGCGGTGCCAACAGGGGTACTGTGAATTCCAATCCCCAGTAATGCCCGACTGGGCTATTCAAATCCCAGGTGATGCAAATCTCTACAGCGAGATGTCATCTTCAGGTGTCTGGGATTCAGGTACAGTACACTCGGGTGAGGAGCCAGACGGCAACACCAATAACAAAACGTGGCACCCTGCAGCGTGAGGGTCCGCAGCTCGTGGTCGTGCGGTAGCGTTCTCGCTTCTCACCCCCGCGTTTCCGTGTTCGATTCCCGGCGGGGTCAGGGATTTTCTCTGCCTCGTGATGACTGGGTGTTATGTGATGTCCTTAGGTTAGTTAGGTTTAAGTAGTTCTAAGTTCTAGAAGACTGATGACCATAGATGTTAAGCCCCATAGTGCTCAGAGCCATTTGAACCATTTTTTTGCAGCGTGAGGCTTGCAGCCACACAGATAGCCGCCGAAGCGGACACCCAGCCGGCGCTCCCATCTTACTTTGGCGTCCATAGGCGATGCGAACTCCTCCGGCAGCCAGAACACCAGCACAAGCAATTTGTTCTAGGGTAGCTGCACCAGCTGTCAAACATTCATCGCCCCAGCCTGGCTGCTCCCACTTGCCTAATGAAGGCCAACCCACATCACAACCATCAGGTAGATGTGCATCGTCCCAGCCCAGCTGTTCTGGTTGGGATAATGAAGACCGCCAACACCAACCCACTACTAGCCATAGTGTTTCAACAGTTGGCAGCAGCTCCAACTCCCTTCAAATGGTTCAAATGGCTCTGAGCACTATGGGACTTAACTTCTGAGGTCATCAGTCCCCTAGAACTTACAACTACTTAAACCTAACTAACCTAAGGACATCACACACATCCATGCCCGAGGCAGGATTCGAACCTGCAACCGTAGCGGCCGCACAGTTCCAGACTGTAGCGCCTAGAACCGCTCGGCCACCTCGGCCGGCCCAACTCCCTTCCTAACAGTGATCAGCACCAAGTCACCAAGTCAGTAACGTCATGCCAGAGTTAAACTCCGTGGTGATTGAGGACACTTTTGACGAGCGGATCTCATTCTCCAGGACTGAGAACGCAGACAAGGGATGCAAACATCAAGTAGAGTTTCTAAGAGCGCACCTTCCCCTGCTAGAGAGAGAGCTCACTCTCCTTATTAATCATTCATAGTATCCCTCCATTAACTGCTGTGCAGTGTTGTACTGTGAGCTCACACATCCGCGCAAACAAAGTCGTGTTGCTGTGGATACCAGAATCGTCTACATATGGGGGAGAAATGGGGGTGATATCATGGAGCATCTTAATGGCTACTTGGTTTGAAGATGTCACCTTTAGTGCTATACAAGTTTCCTGAGATGCAACTTAAAGGCTCAGGTAAAGAACACAGCCAAGTAATACACCTCAATATCCACATGCATGTCCATGATTCAGTCAATGTAGGGTCCAGCTATGTCAAGCTTCCTGATGATATAGCACCCAAGCAGGAATTTTTTAATGTCCAAAATGAAGATCAGTATTGCTTTGCGTGGTAGATCTTGGTTAGCAAAAGAAATTATAGGAAACATCCACTGCATACATATCGATATGGTGAAGGTATTGACTTTCATGGATTATATAGCTTTGACGGTACTGAGTTTTCCATTAAATCCCAGGATGTACCTAAATCTGAGGCGAAGAATACTGATATATCGGTTCATGTTTATACCCCACATAACTGCAAGTCAGAGAATTGTAAGGTTTCGGACAGAGTCGTCAGATCCATCCATTTCCCAAAATTTGCAGGTCAGCATAAGATGCATGTAAACATGCTGCTATTCTCAGATGAGAAAAATAAGGGGAAAGGCAATTATCATTACTGTTGGATCAAGGACATGTCCCACTTCCCATCAAATGGTTCAAATGGCTCTGAGCACTATGGGACTTAACATCTATGGTCATCAGTCCCCCAGAACTTAGAACTACTTAAACCTAACTGACCTAAGGACATCACACAACACCCAGCCATCACGAGGCAGAGAAAATCCCCGACCCCGCCGGGAATCGAACCCGGGAACCCGGGCGTGGGAAGCGAGAACGCTACCGCACGACCACGAGATGCGGGCCCCACTTCCCATCCTCCCACTTGAGTAAACATAGGCATAAACAGCATATGTACTGTTATCTGAATTCCTTTCCCACAAGCGAGCTTTTAGCAGAACATCAGGTTCATTGTTTTACCAGGAAACCAGTGTGTCTTACAATTCCTACTTAGGAAAACAAATTCTTGAAGTTTAAGAACAAACACCAATAGCAGCGATGTCCCTTTGAGTTTAACCTGATTTCGAATGCCTCCTAGCTCCTGTGATACTACGTGAAGGCGACCCTACAGCCTCACATACTACCTTCACAGAGAAACACATATCAACGTACCAGATCGTATGTATGTATGCATAATTCAAGTCTTAACCATCACAAATCATACGCCAGGGATAATTCTGTGATCTGATTGCTCACCTACCTTGAGGAATTCTCACTAGTGGTTGATAAGCTTTACAGCACCAACATTCCCATGACCGAGTCAAAGGAGAATAATAATTTTTACTAGAAGGCAGTTGACTGTCATATCTCAGCTTGTAAGGATCATTGTCACCTAACTGGGAAGTTCCATGGTGCTGCCCATAATATATGTAACCCGAAGTCTTAGTTACCACGACGCACACCTGTATTTTCCCACAATCTAAGCGGGTATGATACTCACTTTATCACTAAGAATTTGGCTAATTTCGCTATTAAGAATGATCAGGTCGGTGTCCCGCCTGAGAGTGTCGAGAAATATGTATCACTCTCCAAATGAATAACACCGATAATTACGCTCTGCTTCCTGGACTCACTATGCTTTATGCAGGCACCATTCCAGAAGCTTGTTGAAACATTGCCTCAGGAGGATATTCCCGATACCCAAGTTGCATAACCCAAAGACGCAAAGTTTCAGTTTGTGAAGAGGAAGCGGGTATTCTAGTACCAGTATCTGGATTGTAAAGGGAACTCGACGAAACCAGATTACCCGACATAACTGCGTTCTCCAGTAACCTTACAGGAGATGCAATATCGAATGGAGCGTATAAGATGCTGTGAAATGTTTGGCATGAGTTTAACATTCCAAATTTGGGTGAGTATGTAAGTCTTTATATGGACACAGATGTGCGGTAGCTAGTGGTTGTTTTCGAGAAATTCCGGAGTGTATGCATGACCACAAATTCTCTGGACTCTGCCTTTTATTACAAAGCACCAGGATTGTCTTGGGACACCATACTCAAGAAAACGAAAGTCAACATTGAGCTTTTGATTGATGCTGACATGCTTCTTTTCCTTAGCGAGGGATCCGTTGGGGACTTTGCTAGCATGTGCATAGACATGCCAAGGCGAATGACCCTTGTATGAGTGAAAGGTTCAACACATGCCTTGATTCGACCTACATCATTCTCTTAGATGTCAGTAACCTATACGGGCATGCTGTGCAACAGTCGCTACCGATTGGTGAATTTCGATGGGTGCCCGGAAACTAAAGCAACGTATTAGGTGGAAAAATCAAGGGTGTGGCGGCTGATTCTGGTGTAGAGTGTGTTGTGGAGGGAGACTTCGTGTACCATAATAGTTTGCATGACGCCCCAAGTGATCTGCCGCTATTTCCAGAGCAATTAGTTACACTGGGTGGGACCATCCCCAAGTAGATGACAACGCTTGGGAACAAGCAGAGATGCATCCTGCATTACAGAAATCTCCGGCAATGTTTCGATTTAGGCATGGAGCTAATTGCAGTTTGGCGCTCTGTTTCTTTCAAGCAGTCACCTAGTTGAAGGAGTATATAGATTTAAATAAGAAACAGAGAATGTCCGCGAAAAATGATTTCGAAAAAGACTTTGATAAATTCATGAACAAAGCAATTTTCGAAAAGACAATGGAAAGTTTGAGAAAGCATCTCAAAATTCTTATTAGGTCGTGTTGTGATGGGCGTTGGGGCTTAAGGAAGTGTACCACCAAACCAAATTTCAAACAGGTCGCTATCTTCAACAAGAATTTAGTTGCAGCGGAGATATCGAAGGCTGCAGTAGAGTTCATGAAACCTGCCTATGTGAATACTAGACCTGTCAAAATTCCACATGTACCACTTCCATTATGAGTTTGGAAAACCTCATTTCGCTTATCCTAGATTACTTTGTATGGATACAATAGCTTCATTTATAGGGTGAAGACCTGCAATCCGTGCGAAGTAATGAGGTGGCACGGTGAATAATTAGACATGTCTTCATACAAGGTCGATAATCCTTATGGTAGTATTCCACAGAAAAAGAAGGTTATCAACGTAATGGTAGATGAGGCGAATGGGTCACTGATTGTGGAATTTGTGCCCCTAAGATCCAAGATGTATCCATATTGCACATTTGAAGGTGTGAAAAGGTTGGCAAAGGATGTGCGTTATGTGGCATCAAGAGCCGTCGAGAATGAAGACTGCTTGCAGTGCCTGTCCAGAGGTGTTTGGGTTGCTCCACTGCAACCGCCGCACATGTTGCAGCAAACCAGTATTTGTCTCGAGGGCATGAAGTGTACATTGTGCTGCAGTCTAAAATTGGTATATCTGCTCATGAAGATAAGCGAGTCATTTGTGATGATGGCACTGAAACTTGCCCATACTCGCGCTATTAAGTTGATGAGAATGGTATGTGAACGAGAGAGAGAGAGAGAGAGTGGATAGTGGTTGTGAATATTGTATGTAGGTTGGATAGTACGGCTCATTTATCATAGTGTAAATATTTTAGTGTAAATGTGTGTGTGTGTGTGTGTGTGTGTGTGTGTGTGTGTGTGTGTGTATGTGTGCGTGTGTGTGCGTAAATATATATATGCTAACTATATACTTTTGTGAATATATGCACACCATGTGTGCTGGGAAAGTTGGTTAGCAAAGTAGACTCGCATTCCGCACGACAACGGTTCAATCCCGCGTCCGGCCATCCTGATTTAGGTTTTCCGTGATTTCCCTAAATCGTTCAAGGCTATTGCCGGGATGGTTCCCTTGAAATTACACGGCCGACTTCCTTCCCCGTCCTTCCCTAATCCGATGACACCGTTGACCTCGCTGTTTGGTCTCCTCCCTTACAATAACCCAACTCACCCGCTTCCAACCATCCAGTCGAATTACTGTTTAGTGTAGAGAGATCCAAGTCCATCTAGAAAACATTCTCAGCCTGTGCTACTATGCCCAGGAAAATTGTAAAAATATACTCAGCCACTGGTACTATGAATTGGAAAATTATAAAAATATTCTCAACCGGTGCTACTACTGTTTGGTGGACTGTGGAAGGTTTCTCCTTTTCTAGTAATAGTATGTAAGTTTTAAGTATTTCTACATTGAAAATATTAGAATCAAACTGTATCGAGCTATAGTTATTAGTATCTCTGCATTGAAATATTAGAAACAAATTGTATCTCAAGAATCAAACTGTTCCTCAAGACGTAAATTGTGCTTCAAGAATCAAATTGTAACTGTGAAAACTGAATAAAGGGAAAAATTCGTTATCATGCTTCTCTGTGGTTATCAGGAAACCTTTTCGCAGTTGTATGTATGAAGGCCGCCCATGAACCATGGACCTTGCTGTTGGTGGGGAGGCTTGCGTGCCTCAGCTATACAGATAGCCGTACCGTAGGTGCAACCACAACGGAGGGGTATCTGTTGAGAGGCCAGACAAACGTGTGGTTCCTGAAGAGGGGCAGCAGCCTTTTCAGTAGTTGCAAGGGCAACAGTCTGGGTGATTGACTGATCTGGCCTTGTAACAATAACCAAAACGGCCTTGCTGTGCTGGTACTGCGAACGGCTGAAAGCAAGGGGAAACTACAGCCGTAATTTTTCCCGAGGGCATGCAGCTTTACTGTATGATTACATGATGATGGCGTCCTCTTGGGTAAAATATTCCGGAGGTAAAATAGTCCCCCATTCGGATCTCCGGGCGGGGACTACTCAAGAGGATGTCGTTATCAGGAGAAAGAATACTGGCGTTCTACGGATCGGAGCGTGGAATGTCAGATCCCTTAATCGGGCAGGTAGGTTAGAAAATTTAAAAAGGGAAATGGATAGGTTGAAGTTAGATATAGTGGGAATTAGTGAAGTTCGGTGGCAGGAGGAACAAGACTTCTGGTCAGGTGACTACAGGGTTATAAACACAAAATCAAATAGGGGTAATGCAGGAGTAGGTTTAATAATGAATAGGAAAATAGGAATGCGGGTAAGCTACTACAAACAGCATAGTGAACGCATTATTGTGGCCAAGATAGATACGAAGCCCACGCCTACTACAGTAGTACAAGTTTATATGCCAACTAGCTCTGCAGATGACGAAGAAATTGAAGAAATGTATGATGAAATAAAAGAAATTATTCAGATTGTGAAGGTAGACGAAAATTTAATAGTCATGGGTGACTGGAATTCGAGTGTAGGAAAAGGGAGAGAAGGAAACATAGTAGGTGAATATGGATTGGGGGACAGAAATGAAAGAGGGAGCCGCCTGGTCGAATTTTGCACAGAGCACAACATAATCATAACTAACACTTGGTTTAAGAATCATGAAAGAAGGTTGTATACATGGAAGAACCCTGGAGATACTAAAAGGTATCAGATAGATTATATAATGGTAAGACAGAGATTTAGGAACCAGGTTTTAAATTGTAAGACATTTCCAGGGGCAGATGTTGACTCTGACCACAATCTATTGGTTATGACCTGTAGATTAAAACTGAAGAAACTGCAAAAAGGTGGGAATTTAAGGAGATGGGACCTGGATAAACAAAAAGAACCAGAGGTTGTACAGAGATTCAGGGAGAGCATAAGGGGGCAATTGACAGGAATGGGGGAAAAAAATACAGTAGAAGAAGAATGGGTAGCTTTGAGGGATGAAGTAGTGAAGGCAGCAGAGGATCAAGTAGGTAAAAAGACGAGGGCTAGTAGAAATCCTTGGGTAACAGAAGGAATATTGAATTTAATTGATGAAAGGAGAAAATATAAAAATGCAGTAAGTGAAACAGGCAAAAAGGAATACAAACGTCTCAAAAATGAGATCGACAGGAAGTGCAAAATGGCTAAGCAGGGATGGCTAGAGGACAAATGTAAGGATGTAGAGGCCTATCTCACTAGGGGTAAGATAGATACCGCCTACAGGGAAATTAAAGAGACCTTTGGAGATAAGAGAACGACTTGTATGAATATCAAGAGCTCAGATGGGAACCCAGTTCTAAGCAAAGAAGGGAAAGCAGAAAGGTGGAAGGAGTATATAGAGGGTCTATACAAGGGCGATGTACTTGAGGACAATATTATGGAAATGGAAGAGGATGTAGATGAAGATGAAATGGGAGATATGATACTGCGTGAAGAGTTTGACAGAGCACTGAAAGACCTGAGTCGAAACAAGGCCCCCGGAGTAGACAATATTCCATTGGAACTACTGACGGCCGTGGGAGAGCCAGTCCTGACAAAACTCTACCATCTGGTGAGCAAGATGTATGAAACAGGCGAAATACCCTCAGTCTTCAAGAAGAATATAATAATTCCAATCCCAAAGAAAGCAGGTGTTGACAGATGTGAAAATTACCGAACTATCAGCTTAATAATTCACAGCTGCAAAATACTAATACGAATTATTTACAGACGAATGGAAAAACTAGTAGAAGCCAACCTCGGGGAAGATCAGTTTGGATTCCGTAGAAACACTGGAACACGTGAGGCAATACTGACCTTACGACTTATCTTAGAAGAAAGATTAAGGAAAGGCAAACCTACGTTTCTAGCATTTGTAGACTTAGAGAAAACTTTTGACAATGTCGACTGGAATACACTCTTTCAAATTCTAAAGGTGGCAGGGGTAAAATACAGGGAGCGAAAGGCTATTTACAATTTGTACAGAAACCAGATGGCAGTTATAAGAGTCGAGGGACATGAAAGGGAAGCAGTGGTTGGGAAGGGAGTAAGACAGGGTTGTAGCCTCTCCCCGATGTTGTTCAATCTGTATATTGAGCAAGCAGTAAAGGAAACAAAAGAAAAATTCGGAGTAGGTATTAAAATTCATGGAGAAGAAATAAAAACTTTGAGGTTCGCCGATGACATTGTAATTCTGTCAGAGACAGCAAAGGACTTGGAAGAGGAGTTGAATGGAGTGGACAGTGTCTTGAAAGGAGGATATAAGATGAACATCAACAAAAGCAAAACAAGGATAATGGAATGTAGTCTAATTAAGTCGGGTGATGCTGAGGGAATTAGATTAGGAAATGAGGTACTTAAAGTAGTAAAGGAGTTTTGCTATTTGGGGAGCAAAATAACTGATGATGGTCGAAGTAGAGAGGATATAAAATGTAGGCTGGCAACGGCAAGGAAAGCGTTTCTGAAGAAGAGAAATTTGTTAACATCCAGTATTGATTTAAGTGTCAGGAAGTCATTTCTGAAAGTATTCGTATGGAGTGTAGCCCTGTATGGAAGTGAAACATGGACGATAAGTAGTTTGGACAAGAAGAGAATAGAAGCTTTCGAAATGTGGTGCTACAGAAGAGTGCTGAAGATTAGATGGGTAGATCACATAACTAATGAGGAAGTATTGAATAGGATTGGGGAGAAGAGAAGTTTGTGGCACAACTTGACCAGAAGAAGGGATCGGTTGGTAGGACATGTTCTGAGGCATCAAGGGATCACCAATTTAGTATTGGAGGGCAGCGTGGAGGGTAAAAATCGTAGAGGGAGACCAAGAGATGAATACACTAAGCAGATTCAGAAGGATGTAGGTTGCAGTAGGTACTGGGAGATGAAAAATCTTGCACAGGATAGAATAGCATGGAGAGCTGCATCAAACCAGTCTCAGGACTGAAGACCACCACAACAACAACATGTATGAAGGATGTGCAAGACACAAATGACAATAGTTTTGAACATGAAGGTGAAGTTTAAGATGGAGGATAACAAAATATATGTTCTGGTTGCATGGGATTATGCCTATGATGCAGCACGTGTTCCGTTATGGGAGCAGATCGCACATGGGCGTGTCTGTTTCCAGAGACACATGTCTAAAATTATATCTCCTGTGCTGCAGGAGAACCACAGATATGGTATCTGGGTAGAGTTAGATCCCAACAAAATGTGAAAGAAACCGTATACAGATTGTGAGGTAAAAAAATCATCTATTTTTCATCCAACTTAAAAGCAATTTTACATTTTCATAAGCAGAAACAACACTCCTTTCACACATCTTGTTCTACTTCTTGAGTCAATGGAGAGCAGAACACCTGTAGAATTTCTGGCCTTAAATAGTAGCAAACCCGAAGTTTTCATGCAGCCATGTGATCTTCTTCTCACCTTTGATGTAGATGTTGGTATCCATGTGGTCGAAAAATTGAAGTGACGCTACCGTATCTTTATACGGTTTTCCAGGATCATCCCAATCAATTCCCTGGAAGAAACGTGTGAACCACTTTGCACTCCTCCACGTTTTAGTACACTTCACATCTGAAACTTCCTGGAAGATTAAACCTGTGTGCCGGACCGAGACTCGAACTCGGGACCTTTGCCTTTCGCGGGTAAGTGCTCTACCAACTGAGCTACCAAAGCACGACTCACGCCCCGTCCTCAGTGCTTCAATAACGCCAGTAGCTCGTCTCCTACCTTCCAAACTTCACAGAAGCTCGCCTGCGAACCTTGCAGAACTAGCACTCCTGGAAGAAAGGATATTGCGGAGACATGGCTTAGCCACAGCCTGGGGGATGTTTCCAGAACGAGATTTTCACTCTGCAGCGGAGTGTGCACTGATATGAAACTTCCTGGCAGATTAAAACTATGTGCCGAACCGAGACTCGAACTCGGAACCTTTGCCTTTCGCGGGCAAGTGCTTTACCAAGCTACCCAAGCACGACTCGGACCCCGTCCTCACAGTGTTAATTCCGCTAGTACCTCGTCTCCTACCTTCAAAACTTCACAGAAGCTCTCCTGCGAACCTTGCAGAACTAGCACTCCTGGAAGGTAGGAGATGAGATATTGGCAGAATTAAAGCTGTGAGGGCCGGGCCTGAGTCGTGCTTGGGTAGCTCAGTTGGTGGAGCACTTGCCCGCGAAAGGCAAAGGTCCCGAGTTCGAGTGTCGGTCCGGCACACAGTTTTAATCTGCCAGGAAGTTTCATATCAGCGCACACTCCGCTGTAGAGTGAAAACCTAATTCCGGACACTTCACATCCTTGAGAGACCTTGGCAATGCAATGCTTGCTGAGGATGTCTCTATTATACTGGCATGTTGTGTGTATGCTATGAATGCAACATCTTTAAATGTGAACTGTCTGCACGAATCATGATAGAAACCCTGAAGTCTACAATGATGTTTACGTCTAGAGACCCCACTATGAAATGCTCTGGGTATGGTGTAGCATTTGTTCATTTATACACCTCACTGCACAACACTAGTGAGTAGGCAATAACTAATAGCACGGTCATGTAGAACTAGACCATATGTTACAGTGTATCCTTGGAAATTTGCTGAGGACTCATATTCAATTCGTTCATTTATGCACTTTCATCCTATCGCAGGTGTAAATTATCGTACAGGTAGAATTCGGAGTTGAGATACACGCTAGCATTAGATAACCTGCAATTTTCGAATTAGGTGGGATCATTAGCTCCATTCCCTCTTCTATTGGTCTGACACGCAAGTATGATGAATCTGGGCGTCTCCAGTTGAACAGCGGTTCTAATAGCCCATGTTTGTCTGCTTGCAGCCAGAAGCACTGTCTACTAGAAAAGTCCCCATGTACAGAAAGTTAATGATACAAAACCGCAGCATTCGATACATTTAAAAGAGTCAAACACTGCTCATCTGATACAGTAATGTGTGTATTTTCTAATCTGTTTTATTGATGGTAATCTCGCTCTCTTCTTGATCTCCTTCACTGTATGAGTTGTTATCCATTGCACTCCATACCACAATAAGTTCCTGTTTAGCATTCATAACAATTCGTAGTATGTCTTCAAAGTATCCTATAAGCAATTTTAGAGCCTTACATGCAGTAAAACTCCTGTACTCTGCCGCTGTTCTACCTACTGGCTCACCTATGAACCATCCAGCATTTTATAAATCGTTCAGATCCGAGGGAGAGGCAGAGACGTACGTTTTGAAAGTTGATGCCATGCCTACATTGCGCGAAGGCCGATATCGACCCCATTATGTTCATATCGTATCTCATGAAACAAGAACGCTAAAGTATTACATGTAAGACTGGATGCCACTGTAGCACTTCCATCCCTTTTCGTAAATGATCCATCGAGATATATGAAACTCTTGCATGGGAGAGTTAAAGCGTCTCGGTGTTGGATGACAATCCTAATTTGATTGTTCTTGTGAAACGTAGTTGGAGCATAAGGTTTATGTGAGAAGTATTCCTGACGTAATATATCTCGTCCTACTAGGTCGAACGAACTGATTATGAGGTTTCAAACCTACTATTTTAAGAAGCTCGTAGTTTGCACGTGTTATTATTTTGCAGATCTGTTGTGAATTTTCACAGTGCAAATTGTGAGCTGCAGTTTTGTACCTTAACTCATCCCATCCTCGTTGGCAATACGTGGACGCTCGGAATCTGGGGTCTGCTGCGAGTCCTGACTGGTTGAAGGTCACCACCACTTCTGGTCTCCAACAAGTTTCAGCAAGTTGATGGTTGTTGCCGTCACTTCTGTCTTCGACAGGTCTCTGCACGATTGAGGGCACTGCCAGTCCCGCTTTAGGTGTAATCGTACAATGATTTCCTCATCACGAAAGTCGACAAGTTGATTGTCCGGATCCACAATACGTGGCTCCAAACAGTCCAACGTCTGAACCGTTACTGGAAGTTATATACTGTTGTTAGGGATCTCAACGATCTATACCCAATTCCAACTGATGAGAAGAATCTAAATTGTTTGAATCAATCTATTGTTGAGACTGGAGTTCGTTGCGCCGTGTGGGATTCGCCGAGCGGTCTAAGCGCTGCAGTCACGGACTGTGCGGCTGGTCCCGGCGGAGGTTCGAGTACTCCCTCGGGCATGGGTGTGTGTGTTTGTCCTTAGGATAATTTAGGTTAAGTAGTGTGTAAGCTTAGGGACTTATGACCTTAGCCGTTAAGTCCCATAAGATTTCACACACATTTGAAAATTTTTTAGTTCGTTGCAATGTTACACTCGACACGGATTGTACTGACAGGAAGTATATCCAAAGACTGATCGTATCTGTAAAATTTATTAGGATCCTTCTTCAAAACCTGTCCAACCTGTCCTTTTGTGAAGCCAAGTAGATGCCCTATTGAACCTTTCTGGCTAAAGTCAATCGTTGCATTTGCTGCATTTATTTCGGATTTTAGTGTACTTGTGTTTGTAAGTAGCACATTCCCGTTACCAGTGTGTGTTAAAAGGTCATTTAAATCGTCAGTATCGTATGCAGCAGCGTCTAGTTCCACAATTTCTTTTCTCCCATTAATTCCCAGATGAACTTTAATGTTAGCATCCGTGATATTTATAGTGCTGTTGTATGTCTCCAGTCCAGTCAGCGCTATATTCCACCTTCCATTACTTAAATCAGACGGTGGGAAGTAATTCGAGCGTAGTGTTGACGATTGTTATTTTAAAGTCAGAGTATACGACATTGCATCTGAACCTCAACTGACGAGTGGACGCGTAATGCACCTCCTTGTACCTGCTTCTCCATAGGAACATGATGCGTAGATGCCCACACAGATAAGTATTGGTAGCGACGAAAATTGTAGAAAACTTGCCTTCTGCCGTTGAAGTATCGTCGTAACTCTTCTGGTGGTTGAAGGTCTCCAAATCAGGCGAAATACTACACATTATTTGTTTTTTGTTCCAGCAATATCTAAATCCACAATACCACATGCTCTGGATTTCCACACAGTCTTCGGTAATGTATCCTGCGTAAACACACCGCGGAATCTTGGAATGTTGAATTTTTTCCTAATAGACTTGAGCAAATCTATATTTGTAAGCAGTCTATCCGGTAGGATGGTTATCGTTTTTTTTTATTTCCGAAGAGACTTCCTGTTTTCTTGTATGGTTTCAGGTATAGTCCTTTTCCGATGGCTGGTGCTTCCATAAAGCGGTTATGTCTTCGTGCTCCCTCTAGCTGCTCCTGAGAGTTCTGTGCGTTCTTGACTGTTGTGACGATAGCCGCAGTACCACCAGACAATGAACCGATCGCTGAGAGACCTGCGAGGGCAGGAACGTGAAAGGGGATAACTTCACTTGATGTCTTGGGTATCGGCAAAAAATGGTGTGCTGTGACCCCTCCATTATGCTTCAGAGCGCTTGTAGCTACATACATTGCTGTCAGGATATAGTTTTTTGAGCAGCCCTGCCCTGGATTCTTCTTCTTGTTCTTCTTCTTCTTCATTGTCTTCTTCTTCTTCAGTGAACGATGTGCAGCGTTCATAACTTGACTGAAATCCACATCTAAGCCGAAATTACTTCTACCACGTACGGTTTTGTCAATTACAAGTGCTACAGTGAGCTGCCGTATATAATTATCCCTTCCCGCGTGTATTGCCGTGGCTTCATCAACTAAAATTCAATCTGCAGCGTTGGGAGATCTTCACGTTTTCCGTATGAAATGTCGTCTTCCAAACACGCCTCGTCAAGCTGGTTAGTCCCCTTATAGCCATGAGCCACACGTTTTTGAAGCTTTGTATCAGGTCCACAATATTTATCCCCTGTAATATTCAATTCAACTGGAAGTTGAACCTCCTATAATGTGTCTCCTATCGTGCATTTTATGCTACTGTGCTGGTTGTGCTCTGTGCACCGCATTATATAGCAAATGATCAGCGTCAATTCAGCTCTTCTGTGTTGCAGGACAAACAAACCACACATGTGGTTCTCAAGATCTTCTGCAATTCCTCCGAGTAAAAGCATAACTGTTAGCGCTGTCATTTAAGATTTCAACTCTGGAATTTGTTCTCTGCGCTTTGGAAACTCTGAATGTCTCACTCGACCCGTTTGGGAGGTATGACGTCTCAAATGGTGTCTTGCGTTTTGAGATACGTAGCGAATTACCCACATTAAATATCTATTTACATGGATTCAGCATTTTAATACGATGTTATACGGTATCTATGAGTCCATCATCACAGATATTGATTGGTCTCATTTTTACTGTGCTATATTTGGTTCTATTATACACTCCTGGAAATGGAAAAAAGAACACATTGACACCGGTGTGTCAGACCCACCATACTTGCTCCGGACACTGCGAGAGGGCTGTACAAGCAATGATCTCACGCGCGGCACAGCGGACACACCAGGAACCGCGGTGTTGGCCGTCGAATGGCGCTAGCTGCGCAGCATTTGTGCACCGCCGCCGTCAGTGTCAGCCAGTTTGCCGTGGCATACGGAGCTCCATCGCAGTCTTTAACACTGGTAGCATGCCGCGACAGCGTGGACGTGAACCGTATGTGCAGTTGACGGACTTTGAGCGAGGGCGTATAGTGGGCATGCGGGAGGCCGGGTGGACGTACCGCCGAATTGCTCAACACGTGGGGCGTGAGGTCTCCACAGTACATCGATGTTGTCGCCAGTGGTCGGCGGAAGGTGCACGTGCCCGTCGACATGGGACCGGACCACAGCGACGCACGGATGCACGCCAAGACCGTAGGATCCTACGCAATGCCGTAGGGGACCGCACCGCCACTTCCCAGCAAATTAGGGACACTGTTGCTCCTGGGGTATCGGCGAGGACCATTCGCAACCGTCTCCATGAAGCTGGGCTACGGTCCCGCACACCGTTAGGCCGTCTTCCGCTCACGCCCCAACATCGTGCAGCCCGCCTCCAGTGGTGTCGCGACAGGCGTGAATGGAGGGACGAATGGAGATGTGTCGTCTTCAGCGATGAGAGTCGCTTCTGCCTTGGTGCCCATGATGGTCGTATGCGTGTTTGGCGCCGTGCAGGTGAGCGCCACAATCAGGACTGCATACGACCGAGGCACACAGGGCCAACACCCGGCATCATGGTGTGGGGAGCGATCTCCTACACTGGCCGTACACCACTGGTGATCGTCGAGGGGACACTGAATAGTGCACGGTACATCCAAACCGTCATCGAACCCATCGTTCTACCATTCCTAGACCGGCAAGGGAACTTGCTGTTCCAACAGGACAATGCACGTCCGCATGTATCCCGTGCCACCCAACGTGCTCTAGAAGGTGTAAGTCAACTACCCTGGCCAGCAAGATCTCCGGATCTGTCCCCCATTGAGCATGTTTGGGACTGGATGAAGCGTCGTCTCACGCGGTCTGCACGTCCAGCACGAACGCTGGTCCAACTGAGGCGCCAGGTGGAAATGGCATGGCAAGCCGTTCCACAGGACTACATCCAGCATCTCTACGATCGTCTCCATGGGAGAATAGCAGCCTGCATTGCTGCGAAAGGTGGATATACACTGTACTAGTGCCGACATTGTGCATGCTCTGTTGCCTGTGTCTATGTGCCTGTGGTTCTGTCAGTGTGATCATGTGATGTATCTGACCCCAGGAATGTGTCAATAAAGTTTCCCCTTCCTAGGACAATGAATTCACGGTGTTCTTATTTCAATTTCCAGGAGTGTATATATTTGTTTTTCTCTTTTTCTTCTGTGGTGCAGTTTGTACCTGGGTTTCTCTTCACTTTGTCTAAGATAGTGTCAAGCATGGAAGCATTGTAACCATTGGCAACTGCAATCTTCTTCACTGTGTTTATTTCTTGTTGCATATTTTCTTGGTTCAATGGTATTTTAGTTGCCCTATGCAGCATTGACCTGTATGCTGCCTGTTTATGGATATTTGGGTGACATGAGGTTGCAGGGATTGTGGTGTCAGTCACTGTGTTTTTCCTATAAATTTTGAATGTGCATGTGTTGTTGTGTCTCGTAATATTTAGGTCCAGAAGTTGATACTTTTATTTTGCTCATGTTCCACTGTAAATTTGATTTTCTCATTTAGATTATTGAAATGATTAAGAATGTCTGTGATGTCTTTGGTATCTCCTTTCACTAACAGTAGTGTGTCATCTACATATCTCCTATAAAATTCTATTTTCTAAGAACCAGAAAGCTCCCCCAAGATGCACAGTTTGTATCACTTGACATCACTAACCTTTATTCAAGCATACCCATACAAGAAGCTCTAACAGTAATACAAAAGAACCTTATGCAACACAAGAAACTTTCATACACAGAGATTGTCGAATTTATGGAACTCCTTCAGATAACCCTAAGTTACAACTACTTTACCTTTAATGACAACATTTATAAGCAACCAGATGGCCTAGCAATGGGATCATATATATCCGGTACCATAGCTGACATATACATAAATCACTTAGAACAAAAATTATTTGACAGCTAAGAACCTTGCCTAAAGAAAATAGAATTTTATAGGAGATATGTAGATGACACACTACTGTTAGTGAAAGGAGATACCAAAGACATTACAGACATTCTTAATCATTTCAATAATCTAAATGAGAAAATCAAATTGTTGTAGTGTATATACTGCAGAGATCTATGGATGACTCTTTTATGTTGGATGTCAAAACCGTCAGCAGTGCTATATCGTGCATCTAATATTGGTCTTACAGTGGTTTTGTATTTCGCACATCTCCAGATCTTTGAGAGAATAATTTACAAATTATATGGGATTACGGAAAATGAGGTTCATTAGGCCAGCCGTTTTTTGAAATTCCTTATCATCTATCTGTACTGTTTTTCCATTTACATTTATAGGCTCTGCACGTAACATGTATTGTTTTTCAGCACTGACACCAAATATTTTGTCTATCCTGTTATCACTGTTGCAGTTAATGAAATCAGCAACTTCGTCATCATTGAAACTTCCTGGCAGATTAAAACTGTGTTCCCGACCAAGACTCGAACTCGGGACCTTCACCTTTCGCGGGCAAGTGCTCTACCATCAGAGCTGCCGAAGCACGACTCACGCCCGGTCCTCACAGCTTTACTTCTGCCAGACTTCAGAAAGGCGAAGGTCCCGAGTTCGAGTCTCGGTCGGGCACACAGTTTTAATCTGCCAGGAAGTTTCATATCAGCGCACACTCCGCTGCAGAGTGAAAATCTCATTCTGGGGGTTCGTCATCATGGTATAATTGCGCTGTGAGTTCATTGTAAGATTCAGTAACTGGTTTAAAGGTTTCTCTCAGTGTCTGCTCTCAATCCAAGCAGACTAATTCACAGACAGCACCTTGCAAACATTTCGCCCCATTCCATCAACTTTCACAGTTACGTCGTTTACGTTCTTTTCAAGCAAAGTAACCATAGCAACTAACTCGTTGATCAATTTCAGTAGGCTCCAGATATACATATTTAGATCCTTAACGTTACTTTCGAGAGGCTGAAATTTTCCATCCATGTAAAGATAAATTCTCTGTCTACCTATACCCTTCCTCTCGTGTGGGCTGCGCGGCACATGTGCGAACTTGTAAGTCGTCAAATACGCTGAAGAGCCAAAGAAACTGGCACACCTGCCTAATATCGTGCACGCAGAAGTGACGCAACATGACGTGGTATGGACTCGACTAATGTCTGAAGTAGTGCTGGAGAGAACTGACACCATGAATCCTTCAGGCCTGTCCTTAAATCCATACGAGTATGAGGGGTTGGAGATCTCTCCTGAACGGCATGTTACAAGTGTTTAAAACTCAGAACAGTGTTCCTGCAGCCACTCTGTAGCAATTTTTGATCTGTGGGTTGTCGGGTTGTCCTGCTGGAATTGCCCAAGTCCATCGTTATGTAAAATGGACATGAATAGATGCAGGTGATCAGTCCAGATGCTTACTTACGTGTCACTTGTCAGAGTCGAATCTAGACGTATCAGGGGTCCCATATCACTCCAACTGCACACGCCCCACACCGTTACAGAGACTCCACCAGCTTCAAGAATTCCCTGCTGACATGCAGGGCCCATGAATTGATGAGATTGTCTCCATACCCGTACACGTCCATCCGCTCGAGATAATTTGAAACGAGACTCGTCCGACCAGGTAACACGTACCCAGTTGTCAACAGTCCAATTTCAGTGTTGATGGGTCCAGGAGAGGCATAAATCTTCGTGTCGTGCCGTCATCAAGGGTACATGAGTGGGCCTATGGCTCATTTATATATATATAGGTATTTAAACGCTTTGAGGAGCTAATTGTTAATTTATAAGTTGAAGTGAAGAGCACTAAAGCACTGGAAGAAATGGGCAGCTTCTCAACCACCATGTAAATGCTCTGTCCTTACAGTAACACCAGAATGATCCAGGATGGTGTGTATGCACTGACCTGCACCATGTGGTGCAGGTACCCCAACATAATTTTTCTGAGATTTGGGGATGTCTGGATGGGCAAGATGGATAATAGCAGCTCATTGTCCTGCTACAGGATGCTGGTCAGGTGTACTACAAGATTCCAAAGTCCTGATCCCACTCCCAACAGGCAAGAGGCCACTGATCATAATACTCAATATATAATGTATATGCAAAAAATAACATGTTTCTAGCTTTATCAAGTAACACTTCAATGTTTCTTTTAAAATACATTTTCTGTCAAATTTTCTATTTCCTCTAAAACATTAAAAAGACCTATTCATATAGAACTAATATTTTTTGGTATATAATCAAAAGTATAGTTGTGTTCAGTATTTTGAATTTTATTAAAACTGTTAAATCGTTAGTTTCTTGAAAATTTACACATTTTTTGAATTTACAAATTCTTCATCATTTATTATATATATCATCATTTTTAAATGATAATAATAATAATAATACATTCAAATGATAATGACTCAGAATTAGTTTAAAATGCTCTTTATAATAATATTTAGAAACCATTTTGCTCACACAAAAAGATATATATTTTTATTACATAATTTTTATGATATTCATTTAAACAAGGTGTATACCTTGTTTTATACCCATCATTTGTACATTTCTGTGAGATAAAATCATCAACTGATTTCTGCCTTTTGCAATTTTCACAAATCATCCATTGAATAACTTCCATTTATTGAGAAAAAATCACTATAAAAAGTAATCTTTTTTATTTTATACTATATTATTATTATTTTGATACCCAGTTTTGATGGGAATCACCAATACTAAGGCAGATAACAAAAACCTTATCAGTTTTCACAGCTTTTACAACAAGATATTTAGTTTGTTGTTGTTCTCATTCATAAAAGGTTCTCTGAACTTCTTCTCCATTAAAGCCTCTTAATTTACATGTGATTGGGTTGGAATAAATAACCTGTTCAGTTTCGAAAATTTCTATTGATCAGTTAGATTTGAAGCCTTCTTCGAAAACAGCTTTCACTTCACTTATTCTTACTTTATTGCATATTTTATATATAGGCATACTAGATTAAAAATTTGTGAAATGAACAGTAAGCAATAATTTTTTTTCATTTTCTTTAATTACATCTTTTGGCTTTATTTTTATTTCCAAATATTTTGTATTATTGCATTTTTTGAGAAATTTTCAACTGGTTTAGTCAATTTACAATTACCTTGAAAAGAAAATTATTCCTCATCTTTTCTTTAAGCATTGTATCAAACCTTTCTACAACAGATGCTTTCACTCCTGTAAATGATAAAATATTGGAAATCTTTACTATAAAAATCTCTACCATTATCCGTGTGTAAATTTCTTGCAGTTCTAGTTTTAAAAGTTTTTCCATAAGCATTAACTACATTTTTATTGGTTTTATCCTTAACTGGAACAGCCCAAACATATTTTGAAACAACATCAGTTATAGTTAATGTATATCTATTATTTTATTTATTATTCTTTTAAAAAATTTCCTGAATCCATTTCTACTAGATTGGCTTGCCATAACTCATCTATACCAAAAAGAAAAACATTTCTTCTAGTGAATCTCTTTTGTATCTGTTTATGTAATTCATTAATTATTTCTTCTCAAATATTATTAAGTTATGTTCCGGCACGTACAATATTATTTTAACAAATGTACATTTCATAGTATTATCTGCTGAACAAATTCTTTCCACTCTTTGTCTTCCATTTTCGGTTGTTACCATGTATGGATGTTGTGTATCAGAAAACGTTTTACATTTTAGACATAAAATACGAATGTGTGAAAGCTGATTAATGTTATCCATATATATGGATAACATTTTTATATATATATATATATATATATATATATATATATATATATATATATATATAAAGTAGACTAATTTTTTGTTTATTTGTAAATAAAATAATATTATTTATTTTTATAGCATCTTTACTTTTTCTAATTTATTAATTTTTGATTCTATTTCACATTCGTTTAGTTAAATAATGATAATAATCTCTCGTATTTTGTAAAATATATCTTTCATTTGCATGACGACATGAAGATTGTTTATTGACTTCAATTGAAAAAACTTATGATCTCACTTCCTATTAAATTTACATCTCTATATTGTTCTTTATTGTATATTATTTATAAATAATCATCTAAATTTATTTTATTTTTAATAACACATTTCTATATTCCTTTTGACATATTCTCTTATTCTGATCCACTTATTAAGTATATATTTTCCTTCTAAAGCGACAACATTCACCTATTATTTTTCTATTACATTCATCTTTCATTTCTACTTTTAATTTCGAATTTACTAGAGGCATATTACAAAAATTATCATTTTCATAATCGCTTGTATCAAAATAATATAACATTTGATTCATATCTTGAAAAACTTCCATTTTTTAAGTTACAGACATACGTGAAAGTATCTGGAGAACAAAGTTCAGTATTCTCTCCCTATTTTGGTTTCATAGCATTATAGTGAAAATGGTGCATTAATTCTTTCGATATATCAAGTATAGGAATTCCAATACAAAAAGGATGTCTACACAAAATTTAAGTTTTATTCATATATGTAGCAACCAATTTATCATTAAATTTTGTTTAACTCCTCAAATTAAATTTAACTGTTACTTTATCTCATTTACCTGGATCTGAGACCAATTTTATATTGATTCTGTTTCTAACATTTAACATAGTTTTCCAAAAACCAAATTATTAATCAGTTTGTAGAAATGTTTTTCAAATTCATTTTCTGCTTTTTTGTCATTTCAGTATTTCGGTCTGTATACTTTTTTAACCAATCAGAAATTTTCAAATTTAAAAACTTAATCCTTTTTGTAATTTTCGTTCCTGGAGATAGACACGGTTTAAGATTTCTGTAATGAACCGTGTATTTGTATTTGTTAGAAGAGTAGTTCATATTTCTTTTATTAACTCCTGGTAAAAATATTTTTGGGGCTGAAGGTAAATCTTTGTATGAAACAAGTTATTCTTTCAGATATCCAAAATCGACATGGAAAATATAACCTATTGCAGAAGTGCCTCAAATTTCACTTATCATTTTCGAAGCGATGTTTTGGTTCATTCCATTAAAACACACCATACAATAAATATTGACTGATAACATTGCCATATACTTTATTCTCATCTAAATTTGCTAACTAATTAGATCCTTTTTTTTATAAACTTTTTCACATACTTATTATTCTTTTCTCAGTTATTAATATCATATCTTAATTGTGTAATAACTGAAGTGGTTGATCAGTCAGTTTTAATTTCACATCCCAAGACAAACCAGATATGACAACTACACGAATCTAACACATATATTTCTATATATCAAAATGTAGAATTTTCAAAGCCATCAGAAAATAACAAAACATCAGGATATAAATACAAATCATGATTTTCACCAACGTTTTTATGTTAAATGTTTCCCAAATTAATTTAGTATTATTATCGTTTTCATAATTACTTTTATAGTCTATAATTGTATTGCAAGATACATTTTTTGCTAGATGTTTTGATACTTCAAATTCCTACCAATTATGCATATCATCATGAGGATGCATTCCTGTTTTAGGTAATAGATTTTTAATTGTTCTTCCAAAAAGAATTTTGAATATTTTCCATTTGATTCCTTTTTAAATGTGAAGCAAGTTCATTGAGGTTTAAAGCTATTAACTTAAATTTAACAATAAATGTGAATTTCAAAAAATGTTTCTTTTCCCTAAACTAAGGGATCAATTTTTATTATTTAGTACTAATTTCATTTCCTTAACATCATAACTGAGTTCTTTTACAAGTAAGCAACAAATATCATGACAAATTAAAATAGTAAAGTGGTACAAAACTAGGACATTTTTATTGTAAATTACTTATATTACATAATGGATATATATTTTTTCAGTCAAATGATGGAGATGATCTTTACTATTGTCTTTCATATCATAATTTTAACATAAATAAATTTTTTTAAATTTATTATGATATTTTTCAGAAGTTAACACCTTCATTCCATTAACTTTAGAATAAATTTCCACAGTTTCATCATACATTCTATAAATTTTATGGAAATTTTGTCTTCTATAAACAACTGTGTTTATATTATGACCATTCACATATTTAGTATAATATCAAAGACCACTTGGATCACCATAGTAATTTTTTCAGTAAAATAATTTTCTGCATCAATTAGACAGCTATCCATTTCTAGTAAAAAACTTTCAAAATCTGCAGAAATTAAAAAAGAACCAATGTAATCTAATCATAATACTTAAATTATATGTATTGATCTTTTTCTTGCAATTCTATTTTACAAGATTTTTATTTAAACAATGTTTTGAATGATCATCAAATTTTTCTTTATTAGTACAATGTAATAAACACACACAAAAATAAATTGCGATTCTTTATGTTTTCAAATTTGCCTTGAAACAAGTCGATTGATCTTTTATCAACCAAGAGTGTGAATATATGCCTATTTATAATATAATAAGTAGATATGATATTCTTTCATAGGATATGTTGTTTCCAGTGGATATATTTCATACCTTCCAGAAAAAGAAAAAAACGCTAACAGAATTGTTGATTTTTGGAATATGATCGTTCTTAATTGGTAATAAAACATGTTTATTTTTTTCTTCAGTGCTTGGTGTAAATTCTAATACTTGATAGCTCGTTGAGGATTTTTTAAATTTTCCTTTATACTGAAATTATGCAGATTTTATCTACCACAAATAACATTTTTTGTCATAATTTTAGATTAATACCAGCCCATTTTTCTTTTATAATTCCTGGTGACTCAGTATAAGGTGAACCAAGTAAGGGAACATAACACTCAAATGATAACTGCATTCTGATAACTTTGTTTACTTACCGTCCTGATCTTTAAGGTTGAAAATTAGCTATTTAATTTTTTTCCATATATATAAATTTCAGTAAGAATCGTGTAATTTTCTGTTTGACGACCAAATCCTTGAAACTTCATTAATTCTCAGGAATTTATATTCAATAACTACATTAAAAATTATTTTAAAAGCATTAAATAATTTTAATATTCCTTAAACTATTTTCTTAACTTTTAGTTTCATATCATTGAAGAAATGATTAGGGTGAATATATTATTTTCGAAATTTATAGTTGGTTATCTTTTTTAAATCCTTATCTGACTAGATAATGTAAACTGTCACATTACTTTTTCCGTTTGAAAAAATTAATATTATAATTTGGAAATGTATCATATGAAGCTTTAGATTCACTTTCTTAAAAAGGTCATTAACATTTTCAATTTTAGAATCAGGTAATTGAAAATATTTTTTCTTTCAGTTGCTTATTGTATGATTAAATATAAATATATTAAAATTATGACGATTTAATGTATAATACAACATAAATCTTTCTAATTTAAAAATACATGAAGTTTATTTATAGTCAAAATTGCTTTTATCAAAATCAAGAGCTCCAGGTGCAATGAAAATATTTATGATTTCTACTCAAATTTTACAAAGAGTTTCTGTAAAAAACTGTAAATTATATTCATCGATTAGTATATAATAATCTCTAGGCAATATAACTTTACATTTATTATTAGTTTCTAAACAAACTCTTTTGCCACCTTTAGTATTTAAATATTAAGCATTAATGATAATTTATAAACAATCTACTTCTCCCTCACTACTGTTCTCAATTACTTTATTTTATTTTTCACTAATGTTTTCAAGTAGCTTTTTTTTACTGCCTCTGATTTATAAGGACAAAAAGTCATTGGGTTTTTAAAATGATTATTTCTTTAATTTTAAAAACTAGTTTTGGTAGTTTATAAATTTATTTTCATGAAAGTAATTATCCTTTTGTTTTTTGTTCCATTATATTTTATTTCAATACTTTCTTTCTTCAAAATTGTTACATATACCCATTAATTACTTTATTTTTATCTTTTTCCATTATGATTTTAATTTCAATATTGAGTTTCAACCAGATTTGTTCGCCAATCTCGTATTTAATTGTTCTCAAGTAATTACATAAAAATTAAATTCATAGTTTTCTGAAACAAATTAAAATTGTTTGTGTTGTTTAATTTGTATAGAAATGAATCCACATATATGCAATAAAAATTAAATAATTATAGGGCTTTGATGTGTTCTAACAATGAATCCACAAACAGAATTATTTCAACATCTGCAGGAACAGTTTAAAAATCATCTTCTAGTCTTATAAACAGAAAATTTTATTACAGAACTATTATATTGCTTGATTAGTACGATTTATTTAGCAACAATTATCAAACACTCTTGAGAAGTTGTAGGTATTCCTAAGTGATAAATCTTTAATTATGTTTTTACCATTAACAACAACATTTTGAGACATAAGTTCACTTATTTGTTTATCACATATTTTATCTTTAAGGGAACTTAATTTGCTTATGTATGGAGTTAAAACCATTTTTTAAAAGTATTCTCATAATGCTTCTTCAATTAAATTTTTGTACAGTCTTTAGTGAATTTTTTTTTAGTAATGTAACTACTTAATTGCATTCAAACAATTGTGTATTCACTCTGTGATAATATCTTTTAATTCCTTTTCTTAATATTGTATGCTAACAGCATCATAGCCACTAATTGCATAACTCACTTATATTAATGTTCCCTTTGAAAATCAATGTAAGTCACTGAATTCTGGAAAATTTTACTTTATTCCTTGTGACTTTTTTAAATTAAATTCCACACAACTTCTTACACATTCTAATATATTTTAACATTTTTTATTATAATTCTGAATTAAAATTTGATTATAATGATTGAAAAATCTTAATTTTTACTAACTTTGGGTTCATTTTTATTTTCAGTTCTGTTTTTTTACCATTTCTAAGTCGTTTCCATCCAGTTTTGATTCTAATCCTGTATAAAATAATGTTATGTTCATTGAAAATTTTCTAGTTTCTTATTCATTTTTTACTAAATTTTCTATTACATTTCTTCTGTATCTAATTAATTTTTATCATTTTTACATTCGAATTCTTCTTAGACTATTTTCATTTTATTGAAAAAATGTAAGTTTATTATATTTACTTTCTCTTGAGATTTATAAATATCATTATAGTAGTTTACATAAATAGACATAAACGACCACTTTTTTCCTTCAACTTTATACCCTACATTATTTTTAATCTTCTGCCACACAATTAATCAAAAACTATTTTTTGATTATTTGTTTTGTAATAGCAAACGTAGTAAGTTTCAACTTCATTAGAAATATCTACATTAACTATGCTAGATTCAAACTGTTTGGTTTGTTACGAAAATTATCTATCATAAAAACGCTTCTAAAATGTTCAATAACTAATTTTTCTATTTTTCTACATCAAAATTTGATAAATGTTTCTTAGTTTTTATTATTATATGAACTTTTTTTATTCTGGTTCCATTCCTTTCCCGCGCTATATTATGTTATTATTTATCTTCTAATTCTTTATCAGTTTTTGTATAGTTTGAGCAGATGATGTAGTAGCTGTTGCATCAGCAGTTAATGAACTATGTGCCCCTAATTCAGCAAATGTAACATGAAAAATGGATCCTGTTTTCTTAATGAAGAACCCATATCCTCTTCTTTATAAGCAGTACATTAATATTTTACACAACCAGAATGCCTCACATAACAATTATATTTCCATTAGTTTTTTAATATCTTTCTTTTATGAGCATTAGTTAAAAATTATCAATACTGTAACCGTTCATTGGTTTATTTAGTTATTGCTTTATGTTTAGTTTTACCACAGATCAGCAAAGGATAGTCAGGTGCAAAACTGTTCATTTATATAGATGAAGTGTTATACATGTATAATGAAATTATACATATTTTCAAAACTATGTGTTTATTAAGTTAATTATTTCATTTCTGAAAAAACTGTGCAGTTGTGTCACTGAAAGCAATCAAATTATTATTTTAAACAGCTATAGTTATTTATAAATCTTGTAATTTATTATGAATAGTAACAAATAAGGAATAATACATTTTATAAGTAATTATTGTACCAAAAATATGTTTTTCTTTAAAAAAAGCAACAAAATGTCTTTCTTGATGAAAAAATTATTATGTTTTACAAACATTCATCAGCTATATTAAACTGAATATTATTAAAATCCCAACAAAAAGTTTTTCACAAATTACTAAGAACAGTGTTTTAACTTGCTCCAACTCATTGATAAATTGAAGTGTAAAAATTGTCCAAAGTGTGTTTTATATCCAACATAAGTTCTAATAAAAACTTAATTTAAAATTTTATCTTCTCTAATATGTGTATTAAGTTTTTTAGCACGAATAAATATTTCTAATTTTCTTAAAGTTATGTTGACCAACAGGAATTTTTATTGTTTCTCAATCACATTATCAATTGTTATTTTTTCACGTAATATTTAGAATTAATAAAGTTGTACAAATTCAATTACAGCAATGTTTTTCTAATTATCTTGTATAGTTACGCTTGTATAGGTATCTTTTTTTGAGAACTGTTGAGTTATCCCTTAAATAAATTAGGTGATACATTTATTATCAATAAATTATTAGAATAATTAGAATATTATTATAATTATGAAAATTTGTGAAAAAATAAGAACAAACATGGTAAGCTGTTACCAAATTCTGTTCAATGTGCAGAAATTGCAACAAGAGGATGCAGAAAAACAGCATTAATTGTCGATGATTATATTTTAGCCCCAGGTGGTTAAAGTGGGATAAAATAAATGATTTCTATATTTAATCTAAAGGATAAAATCAACCAAAATACACAGGATAAACAAAAGAACCGAAAAAATTGAAAAATGGAAACACTGAAAAATTGCTACTTCCATTGAATACTGTTGATATTATACCTTCAGATGAATCTAAAGTTATTTCAGTTATTTTTGATGATTTTATTCCCAAAAATCAAGATACAATTAAAGATTATTTTACTACAGGACATAAAGGAATTGTTTGTTTTCATTTTGCTTAAACATATTACAAATACCAAAACAATTAGTAAAAGATCATTTAAATTTCTTAGACAAGATGTTAAAAATTTAAGTGGTATACCACATAAGTTCGTTTAGGGTGATTTAAAATTTAATGAATTTTTAAAAATGTATAGTAAATGTGGAAATTATGGTAATTTGGCTGTAATATGAAATTTAATACAGAAAATATTAAAATTTTCATGAAAACATGTAAGTAAACTTTAAAAATACTGTTTGCACGTTAAACGTAGACACTAAAAATTCGAAATAAATTATTAATGTTTCTCATTTTCAATGAATGTTTGCAAAATATCATGGTCGAGAAGGTTCAGTGTACGATCTAGAGGTTATTAAAGAAGCTATATGAAACAAAAACGTAATTGAACAATTAAAAACGAATTTGAAAAATAGAAGATACAGCAGGGTATGAAAAATATTGAAAATAGGATCGATCTGTTATTTATAAAGATTTAAAAGCAATTGAAGAAACATAAAGAAGTTCAAAAACGAATTTTCTCTTATCATCATCAACAACAACACTATTTAGAAGAATTTTATGATTAAGAACAATCAAACAATTTGATAAAGATTACGCTTTAAGTGAATGAGAAATATAAATTTTATTGAATAAATATGAAAAAAAGTAAATAAAGAAAGAAGTTAGAACAAGCACAAACGCTAAATGTAAGTGAATGAATGCTAGGATATATCAACAATAGTGAAGCTAGAGCTTTACAATGAAGACCTGTTGGTACATTTTAATTCTTTGCAAAACTATCAGTAAAATGTTATGGAGATAAAATTACAATTGGTGAAAGGACATATGCAGGAACAGCTGGATTAGCAAATAGCTTAACAGATTAGGATGTAAGGAAAATTTACTGGTTCTGATACATCATATTATATGCATACATTGTACCATTTCACTGCAAAGTGAGAATGATAATGTATGTGAAGTCTTAAAAATGTACTGAAAAACCAATTTAAATATATTTCGATGGATGATGTCTGTTAATCAATCGACAGATTAGCAGTAGCCTAAGCAGAGGAATCAGCTGGAAATAATAATTCTGTAATGGAAAAACTGGAAGAACAAAAATCTTAACAAAAAACATTTGGTAATTTTATTACAATCTATCCAAAAGCAATAGCTTATTCCATAAGACTACTGAAGAATTTACATCACAAATTATGGAAATTGCAAAAATACAGAAAACAATTAGTTAGTGGTTTAAATAATAAATTACCTTTTCTAATTGAAATTCTTGGATATTATTATTGTGGTCAAGGAATAAAATTTGAATAAAGATTATTTAGAGTGGACACAGAATTAAATCCGTTGAATGAAGCTTGTAAAGCATGATATTGCATATAGAGGTAACAAAGACTTAGAAAAAATACATGAAACAGGCAAAGGACTTGAATTAGGTTTTTACAACATTTCATTCTTTATAAAAAATTTTAATTATATTCAGTCAGACATTTTTTATAAATTCTTTTAAAATTATAATCTGTATAAATGAACATAGTAGAAGTTATCAGTTTTACTCTCTTCCTGTTAATGAAAAAAGTAAAAATAATTTAAATGTTCCTAACAGGAAAACAGGATTTAATATAAATATTGTGAAAGTTGGATTCATCCAAATCTTACTCAGTTACATATGAAATTTAAAATCATTCAAATTGATAGTCAGATTACCCTACATATGACAGAAAATCTAATAAAAAGTTAATTGATAATTATGTTGCTAAATTATTTAATTTTGTATTTACTAAATTGGTAAGTAATATTTTATCAAGAACAGAACATCCTTTTATTTCTTCATCAGTTTTATTAAATTTAACTACTTCTGATTCTGATAAAATTTATGTGGAAAGACTTACAGTTAATAATGGTAAAATAAAGCATAAAGAAAGTAAAGCACATTATCCATTAAAAATGTTTAGCAGTTTTTAAAGGACTATAAAGAAATTATTGGGGAAGGAGATTTAACTATTATATTTACGTTAAGTTCTATTGATGGAGATACTATTTATGGATGGTCTCATAAAATAATACTGAAGTTGAAATAATAGATACATTACCAAATTAATGGAAAATTGATTTGAAAACATGGAAATAAGAGTACCTGTTGTTAATTATGATTTCAGTTATGAACTATTACAAGAAAGATTAAAAATTCTAGTTACCAATTTCTCTCTTTGAATTGCAAACTATAGAAACCACCAGACTGAGCAATAAAAATAATTTTGAGCTAGACATAACAATTCATTATAATTCAGCAGCATCTGATATGTCTTTAATTATTTTTGTAGTTTTTCAAGCATAAAGAAAGACTAATCAATTGGTCGATTCGTCATTATCTGATAATGTTAAATTACCAAAAATTTTTTAAAAAAGGGTGACATGAAGTTTTTCTTCAAGAAATGTGTAATTTAGAAACACCAATAATTTTTTGAAAGTGTACACTACATTTTGCGACTTTAAATGAGTAACACAATTATAAGAAGATCTATACAATTTCATTATAAATTATGCTGTTTATGTCATAAAATGAGTAGCATAAAAAATATTGTAGTAAATCGAAAAACTACTATTAAATGTGCTACTTTTAACGATTAAATTGCGTATGATACTTTATCACATATAAAGAAATTGACTTACAATGTTCAGTACATAGTGTAGATTAATAATTTTTAATTTTTGGTTATTGGGTGAGAAAATTCTAAAAATTGTATATAATCTTCTGTATATGTTTATTATATTTGGCAAATTTCAATAATAACAATATTTTTTGCTAAACATTTATCACACTAAAGATTTAATGATAAATTATGGCTTTCATGATAATTTGCAATTTTTTTACAGATACAAAAAAGGTGGAACTTGACTTTTCTATTTCTTCTCAAATACCCATAACATCTTCTTTTTAACTGATAATAAATTCTTACTGCTTTTCAATGCAGTCAATACCGCCTTTATTTCTTTTAATTCTGAAACATTCTGTAATTAAATATGGTTTAAAATATTTTTTGCAAATCTTACATTAACTTGAAACTTTGTGGCAGGTTAAAACTCGAACTCAGGACCTTTGCTTTTGCAGGCAAGTGCTCTACCAACTGGGCTACCCAAGCACAACTCACGCCCCATCCTCACAGCTTTACTTCTGCCAGTACCTCACCTCCTACCTTCCAAACTTTACAGAAGCTCTCCCTTACATTAACTTGTTTCTCTCTTTGTTTATTAAATGTATTTTCATCAAATTTAAATTATCCGATACATTAGTCATATATTTTATTTCGATAATATATTACGTTATTAGAAATGGAAACAGATTTGGGAGATCTAATTTACAAGATTTTTCGTTAGCATTTACCAGGAAAAATTTATTAGGTTTTCAAAAATGAAAAACTAAAAAATTAAAAATTAAAAAATTATAAGCATTTTTCATTACTTTTTTAGTGGTTTTATATTCAGCTACAATTAAACTTTTAGCTCTTATATTTATTGACGTAATTTCGTTAAATTAAGTGAATAAAATAAATTAATATTAGCACAGTTTTGTTTAAATTAATTTTGCCAGTTGAAATTGGAATGGACAATGGAACAATGGGTCCCACACACATATAGTGTGCTGATGGCCCCATTTTTTATCTGCTGTTATTGCACAGTACATATCTAATTTCTCAAGTCTCAAATATTTATCCCCCACAAAGTTAATTCTAACATGGCCTTGCCATAAATGTCAAGTAAACCCTCTTTACAGCCTAGCATTCAGCAGAACACTAGTCATGGTGTGTATCCAAGGAAAATGACTCATTTCCTATCAGTTATCAGCAAGAGTCTCTGTAATTGCACCTTGGTAAAATCCATTAATATTACTTGAAAGATAGCAAACGTTATGTATCTTATCTTTGCGAAAGATGAGTATTTAAGTGATAAATACTTTAATGCAAACACATATAGTTTCCTGTGATGGGCTAGAGACATTGAAAATTGTACTGTTATCCACAGCAGATGAGCAATGTGGAAGTAAAGACAAAATCCTGACATGTTGACAATTGTTGGTTCAAATGTCAACAGGATTATTTACATTTTCATTTTTAAATCTATAGCAAAATAACGTAGGTCGTTATTTTTATTCAATTAATTCATTTAAATGTCATTTTTATTTCTAATTTTTTACTATATGATTTTAATGATCACAAACGTTCTTATTTGGAATCATTTTTTCTTCCTATCATTCATTTTTCAATTGGAATCTTGGAGTATGTGTTTTTAATTGTTTTATTTGTCTATCACAATGTATAAACGATTGAAAACGCTGAACTATTGTTCTCAAAAGGAAAGATCAAATATTCTGTTTATATTCACTGTGAAATGGTGTCAAAAATGGATGTTTAGTTACAAGGTGTGCAGTTTTTGGGTGTAATAGTCATAAAACATTTAAGACATAAATTCTTGCTGCACCATGAACAAAATAATACAGATGAATGTTTAATATAAAGAAGGGATTATAAATAAAACAGAACAGAAGCAATATGACAAATAGAAAAATTGCAATAACGTGGACCAAAATAGAAAATGATAAAATGAAGTAATTCAAAGCTAATACACTAAAATAATTAAAATCACACGGTATCAGAAAAAAGAGATAATAATGAAGTCAATATGATGATTAAATAAGAATAGAAACAAAAAATTACATTTAAACCAATTAACTGAATAAAGATAATAGTGAAACTTATTTTGCTAAGGATTTAAAAATAGAATTTTATAAAACACCTGACAAGGATTCGAAACCACAACCTTCAGTACTTAAGGAATGTCTTTTAACCACTATACCAAGCCGGCACTCACTTGAAGTGATGATATTGATGAATCACAAATGTGATAAATACCACAAGCTGTGGAAGCCAAAAAATTTTTTTTTAAATCCTAGCTGAGTACCTGGCATTGCTTGGGTGTGTACTTATTCCAATCTCCTATTAGTCTATCCCCTCCCCCCCCCCCCCCTCTATCTGTCCATCTCCTCCAACATGCAGTCTGCTTCCATCTCCTCCTGCTCATCTCTCTGTGCATCCCATTCCATTCATCTCCTCCTCTCCTTTCTAATTCGATCTCCTCCTTCTCCCTCTCCTTGTCCATGTCCTCCTCCTCTCATTGTCCATGTCCTCCCCCTCCACTGTCTGTTCATCTCCTCCTCCGCCCTTCTCTATCCATGTTATCACTCCCATCCCAGTAGGAGTCTGATGTTTATTATTCCACACCATCTCTTTTAAGATCGTAATTAATATGTGTACCAAATATAACTGAAATCATTCCAGGGGTTTTGATGAGCTTTCAACCCATGGCTTTACGCGCATATGCACACGTTAAATATATTTCACTGATATTTAATTGAGCAATGCTGCCTCTGTAGCTTGTGGAGGTTGGTTTCCCCCTCCAACAGTTTGGATTTCGCACCCTTGTGGTTCTACCACAGTTTCTCTGTATTCCAAAGCGTGTTGGTTGTGCCTAGGTGCGCGAGTGACGGTGCGGTGGCATTAGCGGCGTCGAAGGTGACTGACAGTGCAAAGTGCTGCAGCCTAGGCTGGGCGCTCAGGTCTTGACAGTTCACAGCTGCAGCATTGCATAGAGGCAACGCAGTGAACACGCAGAGTTGTGTTGACGAGGGCCATGGCTGCCAATAGCAAGTGTATCCATTGGCGTTAAGCTCTGCGAAAGTGTTGAAATATGTTTGTGTTGGTGTAGTTCTACGTTGCTGTTCACCGTTTTGGTTGTTAGTTAGAATCGGTCAGGATACTGGAGACAGTAATTCGAAGCCAAGATTTTTGGTTAGGCTCGGCTGATCGTTCCCGTTGTCTTTCTCCAAAGTTGCCAACCGGGTTCAGTTAAGTGGTGAATAGCGCCGTTCTACGTTTATGTCTACCTTTAAGAAGATAATGCCGATAGACCAAGTCGACGATAAGAAGCTGTGTGGCGTTGCCACGGTGGTTGATTACAAGAACTGGCTGAGGCAGCTACGTTGGCTCCTTAACTTCTTGGTGGTGTCTTCTATCGTATTAAAGTGCCGGTAGTGACTGAGAAATGTTAGCGTTTTTCTTCAACTGTGTGTAATGTGTTGATTTCCTTGTCTTGTTTTGTGGTGCGGCCGTTGTCCAGTTTTGTTCCCGATGTCACGGGAATGGAGGGCTGGACTATTAAATGTGGACGCTGGATAGAACTCAATCTTTCTTATTTCTTTAAATGGGTTTCAACAATTAAAAATCAAGCTCTTCGGTTGTTTAACGGCCGTCGCCCACTGTATGATGACAGGAAGCGAACGCTGGCTCAGTGCTGATGGAGCTCTGGATCCTGACCGACCCCCAGGAACAGCTCCCGCAAGATCGGGTATTGAGCCTTGAACCTAGGCCACATGTGCAACATGCTGAGGTAGGATCCCTTAAACTAAGACCACAACCACTACCTTCAGTACGGAAGTAGCTTAGCGAAGTCTTAGCAGCCGGCTTAACAGTTTAAACTTCCAATGAACAATTAAATTTTTTATCGGCCCTTTTTAGCTCTAACATGCCTGAAGCTCATCTGCTTAGCCCCGTGATAAGTATAAAGCTCACAGAACATGAAAGGGCGGTAGGAAACTGCAATACTAGGATAAGGTTTTAACCATCAAACACATAAATAGCAGACAAAGCAGAGACAAATTTCATCAGCAAGCTTCTTACAACTCATACTTAATAGTGGCCAAGGGCATGATTACTAACGTAAGGTAACAGGGCACAGCTTTAGAAAAAAGGCTTTTAAAGCTTACTTTGCTAAATAAACTTTATATTGGCCAAGCCGCAAGAAATGGCCGCCCGGTTAGAGGCGCCATGTCACTGATTGCGCGGCGCCTCCCGCTGGAGGTTCGAGTCCTTCCTCAGGCATGGGTGTGTATGTTGTTCTTAGCATAAGTTAGTTTAAATTAATTTAATTATCGTGTAAGTATAGGGACAGATGACCTCAACAGTTTGGTCCCTTAGGAATTCACACAAATTTGAACATTTATATTGGCCAAGCACATAGTTACTACATTCAAACAGAATAGGCTAACAGGGCTTAGCAACAAGGCTTTTAAAACATATTACAGTGAACTTAATACTAGCCAAGCTCAATGACCAACACATTCAAACAATAAGCTACTGTCACCCAGACGCGCTATACGCTCACAGGGCCACAACCACAATCCGATAGCTTAATCTTAACGGTGCTTAACCACGCAAGCGAGGCCGGACACTGCACAGTCTGTAACCGTGCGGACACTAAGGCGCTGCGCAAAGCAAGAATGCATAAGCACGTGCTATCGTAACCAGCTTAACAGTTGCAGTCAAGCCCTCTTACTTAAAATTTACTAACTGCAGTTTTCTATTCTACAAAAGCGAAGCGCGCTACTTCAAAGAACACACTCCACAATATAACCGCCCCAAATGGCAACATACACACTTTATAATAAAAATTTTAGAGCCATTTTAAAGGAAGATAAAAGCCTTGACCACACAACGCCCTGCACTTCCAGGGCGTTGTGACCATTCCACACAGCATAGGGACGTCTCAATTTTCCACAGTCAAGGCATGATGTAAAAAAATCACAACTTACCCAAACAGCTGGCCACCAGTACCTCCCACTTTTGGGAACCAGCAACCAGCAAATACGGACGATCCAGAATCGCTAAAGCCATTAACGGTATCACTGCTGAATAACGATCCTTTCCGTCAGCCTACCAAGACGGGTCCATGTGCTAACACTCGGCTGCAAACTAATGACACTTTTACCACAAACTTTGCCACCGGAAGTAATCCTTACATTTCACAACGGCCTCGCCACACCATAGCAAGACAAGGATTATCAAACGCAGTAACTCTAGAATGGTAACAGCTACTCTGTAACGTTTGTTTCCATCATTTTACTACGGTGGACAAGCTTTTGTAATAATGCTTACCAACAAGAAGGTTACCCAGCACAGCTGTTGTTGGTTTCAGTACTTGCAATAACTCACAACGGTCGCATTACAAAATAAGACAAGTAAATCAACATGTTACACAGTTGAAGAACAACTCTAACAAGTCGCAGTCGTTACCGGCCATTTAATATAACAGAAAACACCACCAAGAAGTTAAGGAACCAACGTAGCTGCCTTAGCCAGTTCTCGTAATCAGCTACCGCACCAAGACCACACAGCTTCTTATCGTCCATGTGACCTATCAATTTCTCTTATTAACGACGCTACGGCTGGCCGGTGTGACCGTGCGGTTCTAGGCGCTTCAGTCTGGAACCGTGTGACCGCTGCGGTCGCAGGTTCGAATCCTGCCTCGGGCATGGATGCGTGTGATGTCCTTAGGTTAGTTGGGTTTAAGTAGTTCTAAGTTCTAGGGGACTGATGACCACAGATGTTAAGTCCCATAGTGCTCAGAGCCATTATCAACGACGCTATTCACCAGTTAAGTGAACATGGCGGGCAACGTTGAAGAAAGACAACGAGAACGATCAGCCGAGCCTAACGACAAATCTTGGCTTCAAATTACTTTCTCCAGTATCCTGACTGAAGCTAACCTCAGCGAAGCGCCAAAGAAACTGGTATAGATATGCGTATTCAAATACAGATATATGTGAACAGGCAAAAGACTGCGCTGAGGTCGGGAACCCCAATATAAGACAAGTGTCTGGCGCAGTTGTTAGATCAATTTCTGCTGGTACAATGACAGGTTATCAAGATTTAAGTGAGTCTGAACGTGGAGATATAGTCGGCGCACGAGCGAAGGTACCAGCATCGCCGAGGTAGCGATGAAGTGGGGATTGTCCCAGACGACCATTTCACGAGTGTACCGTAAATATCAGGAATCCGGTAAAACATCGAATCTCCGACATCTCTGCGGCCGGAAAAATATCCTGCCAGAACAGGACCAGCGACGACTGAAGACAATCGTTCAACGTTACGGAAGTGCAACCCTTCCGCAAATTGCTAATGACTTCACTACTGGGCCATCAACAAGTGTCAGTGTCATCGGTATGGGTTATCGTAGCCAAAGGCCTACTCGTGGAACGTTGATGACTGCACGACACGAAGCTTTACGCCTCGTCCGGGCCCGTCAACACCGACAGTGCACTGTTGATGAATGGAAACGTGTTGCCTGGTCGGACGAGTCTTGTGTCAAACTGTTTGGAGCAGGTGGGCATGTACGGGTACGGAGACAACCTCATGAATCCATGGACCCTGCATGTCAGCAGGGGCTGTTCAAGCTGGTGGAAGCTCTGTAATGGTGTGGGGCGTGTGCAGTTGGAGTGATATGGGACACTTGATACGTCTAGATACAACTCTGACAGGTGACAATTACGTAAGCACCCTGTCTGATCACCTCCATTCTTTCATGTCCATTGTTCATTCCGACGGACTTGAACAATTCCAGTAGGACCATGCGACATCCCACACAACCCTGCAGGATTCATGATGTCAGTTCCCCCCCCAGTATTACTTCAGACATGAGTTCAGTCCATGCCACGTCGTGTTTCGGCGCTTCTGCATGCTGACGGGGGCCCTACACGATTCTTGGCAGGTGTACCACTTTCTTTGGCACTTCAGTGTAATAAACAAAATGGTGAACAACAACGCAGAATATATTTCAACATTTTCGTAGAGCTTAACAACAACGGACGCACTTGCTGTCGGCAGTCACGACCCTGGTCAACACAACTCTGCCTCATCGCCGCGGTGGACCTATGCAACGCGCGACCTTAAACACAGGCAGTCAAGAACTGACCGCCCGGCATAGCTCGCATTACTACGCGCTGTCACCTCTGACGCCGCCAGCGCCGCCGCACTGTCACTCGCGCACCTAAGCACAACAAACACTCCATGGCCTACAGAAACTGTGGTAGAGCCATAATGGCGCTTAACGCAAATTGCCAAATGAGGAAACAAACCGGCACGAACTCCCCCCTCTCCCCAAAATTCCATGGTATCCGTAGAAGTGAACCGCACGTACCCAACGGACGACGCCTACGAACCGAATTACTTGATCTGTGAACCGTGTGCCAAAAGAACCCTACCACTCTGAGCGTCTCGCAGTCTAACCGTGACCGGCATAACAAACCCCTGACTGATAAAGGGACCCTTAAACTGGGTAGCAATTTCTTAGATTTTTCGCTGGTGTTGCTAACCGATGCAAAATTCTTTCAAAAAACTCTGCCCCTGCGCGGTATTTGCAAGTTTGTCTGTTCTGATTATAACGGGCTTACCGTTTCTGATGTGACGAGCGAATGTTTCTCCAGGCCTTAAGCCACTGCTGTGTAATGTCGGAAGGTGAGAACATCTCAGGTAACAAATGCTCAATTCTCCACAAGTAGCTCAGTGGAGAATTCGGTACATAAGCGAACATCAAGCAAGCCGGCTTATTCAAATTGCTCTCGTGCCTCCCCGTATTAGAGACATATTCTAACCAACTCAAGATTTCACTCCACTTTGACTGAGTCTTCTGATGGTAAACGATAAGGGCTGCCCGTAGAGAGAGGGATTGAGGTAGTGTGGCGTAGTACGGTGGTGTTTCACCCTCACATCAAAGAAAAAGTTATTTAATCCTTTAGAGGTGAAGGCGATAGCATTATCAGATACCAAGACTGAACTAGGACCAAACACTATGAATATACCCCACAGAGCCTCTACTGTCGCACTTGCCATTGTCGTTGGTATTAACCAGGTAATCCTGGAGAAAGCGTCCATCACGACATATATATATATATATATACACTCCTGGAAATGGAAAAAAGAACACATTGACACCGGTGTGTCAGACCCACCATACTTGCTCCGGACACTGCGAGAGGGCTGTACAAGCAATGATCACACGCACGGCACAGCGGACACACCAGGAACCGCGGTGTTGGCCGTCGAATGGCGCTAGCTGCGCAGCATTTGTGCACCGCCGCCGTCAGTGTCAGCCAGTTTGCCGTGGCATACGGAGCTCCATCGCAGTCTTTAACACTGGTAGCATGCCGCGACAGTGTGGACGTGAACCGTATGTGCAGTTGACGGACTTTGAGCGAGGGCGTATAGTGGGCATGCGGGAGGCCGGGTGGGCGTACCGCCGAATTGCTCAACACGTGGGGCGTGAGGTCTCCACAGTACATCGATGTTGTCGCCAGTGGTCGGCGGAAGGTACACGTGCCCGTCGACCTGGGACCGGACCGCAGCGACGCACGGATGCACGCCAAGACCGTAGGATCCTACGCAGTGCCGTAGGGGACCGCACCGCCACTTCCCAGCAAATTAGGGACACTGTTGCTCCTGGGGTATCGGCGAGGACCATTCGCAACCGTCTCCATGAAGCTGGGCTACGGTCCCGCACACCGTTAGGCCGTCTTCCGCTCACGCCCCAACATCGTGCAGCCCGCCTCCAGTGGTGTCGCGACAGGCGTGAATGGAGGGACGAATGGAGACGTGTCGTCTTCAGCGATGAGAGTCGCTTCTGCCTTGGTGCCAATGATGGTCGTATGCGTGTTTGGCGCCGTGCAGGTGAGTGCCACAATCAGGACTGCATACGACTGAGGCACACAGGGCCAACACCCGGCATCATGGTGTGGGGAGCGATCTCCTACACTGGCCGTACACCACTGGTGATCGTCGAGGGGACACTGAATAGTGCACGGTACATCCAAACCGTCATCGAACCCATCGTTCTACCATTCCTAGACCGGCAAGGGAACTTGCTGTTCCAACAGGACAATGCACGTCCGCATGTATCCCGTGCCACCCAACGTGCTCTAGAAGGTGTAAGTCAACTACCCTGGCCAGCAAGATCTCCGGATCTGTCCCCCATTGAGCATGTTTGGGACTGGATGAAGCGTCGTCTCACGCGGTCTGCACGTCCAGCACGAACGCTGGTCCAACTGAGGCGCCAGGTGGGAATGGCATGGCAAGCCGTTCCACAGGACTACATCCATCATCTCTACGATCGTCTCCATGGGAGAATAGCAGCCTGCATTGCTGCGAAAGGTGGATATACACTGTACTAGTGCCGACATTGTGCATGCTCTGTTGCCTGTGTCTATGTGCCTGTGGTTCTGTCAGTGTGATCATGTGATGTATCTGACCCCAGGAATGTGTCAATTAAGTTTCCGCTTCCTGGGACAATGAATTCACGGTGTTCTTATTTCAATTTCCAGGAGTGTATATATATATATGGACCAACGTAATCTACGAATATTCTTTCCATAGGATCCTTGCCTGGTTGTGAGGCCATATATCCCGTCAAGATATTCTGCGCAGGCTTGCTAGAAGCGCACTCTTGACATTCCTTAACTAACTTTCTTATGTACGTGTCCAATACTGCCCAAATAAAATGTTCCTTAACCTTCTCCCTAGTTTTATACAATCGAAGGTGACCGCCAACTGGGGTCGCATGGAAGTAGAAGAGAATATTCTGCGGTAGTTGGGACCACATCTCTTGTCCGAGTTTCACCCCACTTCTGACAGCATAAAACCCCTTTCTTCACTAGGTATTGGTAGCTCTCCTCAACCTTGTTGATCTTATCTATCACCAACTTTAACTCTGAATCTGATGATTCTCAATTCCGTGAAACAGTTCGGGATACTCAGCCAATATCGCGTTGATCTCATAAGGCAACTTACCACCTCCCTCCAGATCTTGTTCATCCTGCTCCTGATCCTCAAATATTCTATGAAGGCGTCCGCCACCATGCTGTCCATGCCCTTGATGTATCTTCTTCTGAACTGAAAAGCTGATATTCGTGTCGCCAATCGAGCTATCTGCCCAGTTGTTCTAGACAGCCCCAGCACCCAACTAAGATCCTGATTGCCAGTCTCAAGTTCAAACATCTGGTGCTTCAAATACATACTAAATTTCTCCAGAGCGAATGCCTCAAGTTCGTAAACAGAATACCGCTGCAGTATCATGATTGCGAAAGTGTTGTCCGCAGCTCGTGGTCGTGCGGTAGCGTTCTCGCTTCCCACGCCCGGGTTCCCGGGTTCGATTCCTGGCGGGGTCAGGGATTTTCCCTGCCTCGTGATGACTGGGTGTTGTGTGATGTCCTTAGGTTAGTTAGATTTAAGTAGTTCTAAGTTCTAGGGGACTGATGACCATAGATGTTTAGTCCCATAATGCTCAGAGCCATTTTGAGCGAAAGTGTTCCCGGTGCAGGCTTTTGTGCACGAACTGACCTCTCTATTATGTCCCATAAATGTTCGATTGTATTCATGTCCCCGGGTTCGATTCCCGGCGGGGTCAGGGATTTTCTCTGCATCATGATGACTGGGTGTTGTGTGAAGTCCTTAGGTTAGTTAGGTTTAAGTAGGTCTAAGTTCTAGGGGACTGATGACCATAGATGTTAAGTCCCATAGTGCTCAGAGACATTTTGATTTTTGCAGTTGTTTCAAGCAGTGTTGCTTGTCTGTTAGCACTGACAACTCTACGCAAACGCCGCTCCCTCAGTAGTAAAGTGAAGGCCGTCGGCCACTGCGTCGTCCATGGTGAGTAGTAACGCGTGTAATTTTGTATTCTCGTCGCTCTCTTGATACTGTGGATCTCGAAATATTGAATTCCCTAACGATTTCCGTCGGAAACCTTTTCACCTGAACCACCTGAGTACAAATGACAGCTCCGCCAATGCATTGCCCTTTTACATCGTGTGTACGCGGTATTACCACCATCTGTATATGCACTATCCGATGACCTTTGTCACCTCAGTGTATTTCGAATGTATGTCTAGCGAATTTCACTCTGCAATGTTATAGTCACACAGCTCAATGTTTATGACGTTGTATCTCCTGAACTATGCGTCGTGAAAGATGTAATTTTAGAGGTACATCCAATGGTATATATGTCTACTATATGCGAAATGTGTTGCGAGTAGGATTTGAAATAAAGAAGAAATAAATTTACACGTCATGCTTGATGCGGCAGTTTTTCACGCATCTCATTGTTTATGTCGTCATATCTCCTGACCTATGTGCCGTAAAATGATATAATTTTGCAGCTACATTCAGTGTTGTATGTTCATACTGCCTGAAAATATGTCGCGAATACGTTTAGTAGTAAGGAAGTAATAAATGAAAAGTGAAAAACTGATACTTCTTACGGCAGTTTCACTGCATGAATAGCGAAAACATAGCAAGCGACACACTTTTTTTTCCTTTCGTCATTTTATGGTGGCTTTCAGCTAGAAAAAGTCTCATAAACGTTTGAAATTGTGTGTAGTGTTTGTTATAAGTCACTATGTGCTCTCATTCATAAATACTGGGTAAATTAAGTATCGATATTCGAGCGTCATGGACTACACTGCTTTTTCACCACTACCCTCACCATATTCATAGGTAGATGGTTCTTACAACCACAGCGATTCTTTCCACACAGTAAGTGATACGAATATCAAGTTTGGTTGACATCGGTCCAACGGTTTAGAAGGAGACATGGATAATAATCTAAATGCATACATACGTACATACACACGTATACCTATCTCTATAATATGAATGTGTGTGGTAACAGTGTCTAATAATTCCGTAATCTCAGTTTTTATTCCAGATGTCGTGAAATACATTGCAGGCTATATTGCATGTAGATGCCAAAACTTTGATAAATCATTGGGTTTTCCAGCAGTAGAAAGTGAAGTAGGAGAGCCTAATATAAACTGAGTGTCGTGGGGTTCTTTACTCTCCAGTGCCAGCAAGGGAAAACAAAAGTCTTGCACTTAGAAGCAGAACTTGCTGCTCTTATTGGAAATGAAGTACGCAAAACAAAAGAAAAAGAAGAACGCCTTTAAAAATGTCTGTGCTCTGTTCTTGAAACAAATTTTTCTGGGATTAATGGCACAGTTTCTCTACACAGAGCAACAACATTTATAAGGATTGGGTAACTGAATCAAGACTTACTTGGAAGCCATGAAGAAATGTGTGACAAGGAGAAAGCAGCTGCAGATTGCATCTTCATCTGGTAAATGACAATTTAAATCTGGAACAAGCTACATTAACATCTGCTTCTGCATCAAACAACTGAGTTATTTTTCCTCTTAACTATTGTTTATTTAGTCCTAAGATGCAACACATCTGTCATGTCACTTTGTTTGAGCCGTCTAACTTTGTATTGAACAGGTAAAATGAACTTGCCGTATAACCACCCACAACAACTCTGCGCAGCGCTACACGTTTTCGCCGAAATGGCCTCGCTCTCTGTGTCGTTGCAGCTTTTAAGCTGTCTGTCTTTCTGCAAACGTCGTCACTGGTAGGCGTTCAAAGAGCCTGAACGTATTATGTGCCGTATTCGTAAAGTGACAGCTGTTTTCTGAGGCTCATGTTGGAGTTAGAATGGTGTAAATGTTTAACAGTGTGGATAGAATGGAAGTAAGTACATTTGTTTACCGCAATTAAATATACAATGTCAGTGTGAAAGTAAGAACTGCTCGCGTGAGCCACAGTAGTATGTTTCGGGTGATGAAATTAGCGTCATATGTCTTTGAACAATGAATAAGCATCTTTTACGTTAACCGTATTTCAACGTTATGAAACAGAATCTTTTACGAACCTTAGGTTAAATCAACTGTCGAGATGGAAATAACATTTGTTCACTATGACCGGTTTTGACCAATGTTAAAGCCATCCTCAGATTTTTGCGTCTCCTACGGCTGGTGCTGGCGGTTCCTCGGTTTTTCAAGTCATACCACGATAGTACACTGTCTTTCACGAACCATATCCCTATTCACACCTCCGACGAAAGGAAGAAATCTGAGTGACAAAATACAACAACGAGTGATAACTCTAGGTAATGACAAGAAAATAGTACAGTTGTGAGAGTGGTTACACGTGAAACGCCGTACCAGGCGCAGTGACAGATTAACACAAAGGCAAATGGCGTGTTTATTGCTTCGTAGAACGTTTCTATCGCCACGGTAAGCGTAACAGCTTTAACGGCAGACAATAAATGTGAAATGCTGCGTTTAGCGAATACGCTCTCAGCTTTATTCGCTTTAGGGTTACTGAGTAAAATCTGTGAAATGCTCATCAATGAATGCGGGAAAGTGTCTGTTTTTTTATGGCCGCAATTAGGCGCGGCTAGTGCCCTGAAATTCGAAGAACTTTGTAACAGTGGATGTCTTCTATCTAATACTAGGGCACGACAACAGAGCCATAAAGTTGTGTACCAAAATGGCTATCCTATAAAAGAGGTACAGAATTTGAGTTATCACATTACGGAAATTATATCATCGTCAAATGTGTTACTGATTCTACGGTCTGTTTTCCAATTTTCTCCTTTTTCTACTTCCGCCTCGGTGTATTCGCGCTCATCTGCGCTGAAATGGCAGAGTTCATCTGCAAAACTTCGAGAGCGGACAGACCATTGCATCAGCACCACTTGATGATGTTGTTGTTGTTATCTTCAGTCCTGAGACTGGTTTGATGCAGCTCTCCATCCTACTCTATCCTGTGCAAGCTTCTTCATCTCCCAGTACTTACTGCAACCTACATCCTTCTGAATCTGCTTAGCGTATTCATTTCTTGGTCTCACCTACGATTTTTACCCTCCACGCTGCCCTCCAATGCTAAATTTGTGATCCCTTGATGCCTCAGAACATGTCCTACCGACAGGTCCCTCCTTCTTGTCAAGTTGTGCCACAAACTCCTCTTCTCCCCAATTCTATTCAATACCTCCTCATTAGTTATGTGATCTACTAATCTAATCTTCAGCATTCTTCTGTAGCACCACATTTCGAAAGCTTCTATTCTCTTCTTGTCCAAACTATTTATCGTCCATGTTTCACTTCCGTACATGGCTACACTCCATACAAATACTTTCAGAAACGACTTCCTGACACTTAAATCTATATTAGATGTTAACAAATTTCTCTTCTTCAGCAACGCTTTCCTTGCCATTGCCAGTATACATTTTATATTCTCTCTACTTCGACCATCATCAGTTATTTTGCTCCCCAAATAGCAAAACTCCTTTATTACTTTGTGTCTCATTTCCTAATCTAATTCCCTCAGCATCACCCGACTTAATTCGACTACATTCCATTACTCTCGTTTTGCTTTTGTTGATGTTCATCTTATATCCTCCTTTCAAGACGCTGTCTATTCCGTTCAACTGCTCTTCCAAGTCCTTTGCTGCCTCTGACAGAATTACAATGTCATCGGCGAACCTCAACGTTTCTATTTCTTCTCCATGGACTTTAATACCTACTCCGAATTTTTCTTTTGTTTCCTTTACTGCTTTGCTCAACATACAGATTGAATAACATCGGGGACAGGCTACAACCCTGTCTCACTCCCTTCCCAACCGCTGCTTCCCTTTCATGCCACTCGACTCTTGTATCTGCCATCTGGTTTCTGTACAAATTGTAAATAGCCTTTCGCTCCCTGTATTTTACCCCTGCCACATTTAGAATTTGAAAGAGATGATAGCGGAGCGATTATTCGATGAAATATCGTCGGCATTCGACGATCGTTTCCGGCAGGACACCCGAGGACCCTAGTTTTGATTCTTAGTGTATGAGAAGGGCTAGATTACTTCTGTGGAGACATTAACAAATGGTTGAAATGGCTCTGATCACTATGGGACTTAACTGCTGAGGTCATCAGTCCCCTAGAACTTAGAACTACTTAAACCTAACTAACCTAAGGACATCACACACATCCATGCTCGAGGCGGGATTCGAACCTGCGACCGTAGCGGTCTCGCGGTTCCAGACTGTAGCGCCTAGAACCGCTCGGCCACTCCGGCCGGCCATATGATGGTGAAATATGATCAAAGAGTCGAACATCACAGATACAACGAACAAAGGCACTCACAACCAGTTGCAGGCACCATGATCTTTCGTGAGACAGACGTTGCAGAATGCGATCGCTGTAATCAATAACTGGAAGTACAAGTTTCGTATTCACGTCAAGACGTAATAACTTTTTATATTTTTGTAGGGTGTGGAGAGATGCTGATGCCCTCTTGCATACTGCAGTTACGTGCTGAGTCCAATTTAGATTTTCGTCCGTTATTACTCCAAGACTTTTTCCTAAAGGAGAGAAGTTGACATTTGTCCCATTTAGGGAGAAATGTAGTAGGGACCCTGATATTTCGGGCTAATGAGCGTTGCATGACCAAACAGTACCACTTGGTTTTGATATCTTGCGCCCGTTTTGATAGTGCAAGCAGGTTGGTATCGAGATTCTCGACAGCTGTCTTAAGGTTTATTGGTTTTGCACTTAAATAGAACTGGTGGTCATCAGCGTACATGCGGTACTTGCATGAGACCGAACTGATGACACATCATCCGTTTTGACTTTTAGTCCAAGCAAACTAGAAAAAATGAGGGAAAAATTTGTAAAGTTTTGAAACTTCTGGAAAACACTCTTGGGGCATGTAGAGGTAAAAAACAGAAAAGTTCCCTCCCCTATCGTGGAAGCTTCCCCCACCCCTTAATGTAATTTATTTTCCTTCTTTAAAACTTTACGAAGAACGGTTCATGTAACGAAGTTAGCTATATGACAGAAAATTTTTCTGGTGAAATTCTGCTCAGAGAAGGTCAAATGCATGTTCAAGCAAGGTAATTAGTTTATGAGTGCTAAAACTTGAAGGTAAAAAAAGTAAAATTTCTTTTAAAACAGATTTTTATTTATAGGAACTTTTTACTTTATAATATTTTAGTTTGGATTTATGCAACTTAAATTATTGGAATGAAAATAATTTTTTTACATAAAACCATCATCCAAATCTTCTGTCAAATCACTGCGAGGCACATTAGTGCAGATTTGTCCACGACGGTTTTTGCACATTGTTGTACAATGTACGTCAGCTTTCACACATCCGCACTTTCCTCCGCAGTCTTGAATGCAGCCGCATGAAATCAGTAGCAGTATTTTCTCTGGAGCAGGTGGTCGTTCCATGTGAATCGGGGAGAGGGACGAGTTTGATTCCCTCCAGCCCCAATTTTTGGGATCCAAGCTGTTCCCCAGCCACAGCTGGACTCGTAAGTAAACTTGGTAAGAATGGAGGCGTCCTGCGTCAGTAGTGGGTGGCAAAGGAGAGAGTATGACAGCATTGTGTGCCTGACCCACAAGTTCATTAAAACATTTCCATTGAACGGCATTTAATTTGTCATTACCAGGACTCTCTACCGTTGTTGTGTAGAGAGAGTATGAATTTCTCTCCTGCTTTTGCGATGTTATCAGGAGAGGATGCAGGATCGTTGAATATTCGTGGAATACTATGAAGTTGTGGGTGCCGGTTGGATAGTTGGAAAGCTTGCAACTTTTCTTTTCCAAACAAGTTGAAATGCTGTCACAACCACTTACAGCATGAAGAAACGGTATTGACTTCTTGCATACATGAATGAGTGAGGAGTTAGGTATATCTTTAGAACTGTAACACCTTGTTCTGATGCTACCTTTACCTTCCTGTCTGTGTAGTCTGGAGCAAGAGCGATACATAGCACAAGAAGATCTACATCTTGATCCACTATAACCAGCTGCTGGTAAAATTTTGAGCCGTTTATTGCTTTTGCAACAATTTCAACATCTGCATCGTCATCCGCAACCCTGGTTTCAGTAACAAAAGTGTCTAGTTTTTGCACAAGCTGTGTAATAAACATGTCCTAATTGCTGAGATTACTAAGAAAGGCGGACTGTGATTCAACATATGTCTCGCCATTAAAGAAAATTTCTCGTGAGGTCCGCTTCATCGTTCGCCTTTGGCGTTCAAAAGTTTTTATGTTCAGAGAACTTTCTGAATATCCGTCATATACAAGAGCAACATCATCTTCATAATGTCTCTGAATGTAGGCTGTTGTTGTTGCTGTGTGGCCTTCAGTCCAGAAGCTGGTTTGATGCAGCTCTTCATGCTACTCTATCCTGTTCAAGCTTCTTCATCTCCGAGTAACTACTGCAACCTACATCCTTTTGAATCTGCTTAGTGAATTCATCTCTTGGTCTCCCTCTACGGTATTTACCCTCCATGCTTCGCATCAATACTAAATTGGTGATCCCTTGATGACTCAGAACGTGCCCTACCAACCGATCCCTTCTTCTAGTCAGGTTGTTGCATTCCTATTCTCCCCAGTTCCATTCACTATCTCCTCATTAGTTACGTGATCTACCCATTTAATCTTCAGAATTCTTCTATAGCACCACATTCCGAAAGCTTCTATTCTCTTCTTGTCTAAACTGTTTATTGTCCACGTTCCACTTCCATACATGGCTACACTCCATACAAATACTTTCAGAAAACACTTCATGACACTTAAATCTATACTCGATGTTAACAAATTTCTTTTCTTCAGAAACGCTTTCCTTGCCATAGCCGGTCTACATTTCATATCCTCTCTACTTCGACCATCACCAGTCATTTTGCTCCCCAAATAACAAAAATCATCTACCACTTTAAGTGTCTCATTTCCTGATCTAATTCCCTCAGCATTACCTGAGTTAATTCGACTACATTTCATTATCCTCGTTTTGCTTTTGTTGATGTTCGTCTTATGTCCTCCTTTCAAGACACTCCGTTCCGTTCAGCTGCTCTTCCAGGTCCTCTGTTGTTTCTGAGAGAATTGCAATGTCATCGGCAAACCTGAAAAATTTTATTTCTTCTCCGTGGATTTTATTTCCAGTTCCAAATTTTTCTTTTGCTTCCTTTACTTCTTGCCCAATATACAGATTGAATGACATTGGTGATAGATCACAACCCTGTCTTACTCTCTTCTCAACCACTGCTTCCCTTTCTTAGCCCTCGACTCTAATAATTGCAGTCTGGTTTCTGTACAAATTGTAAATAGCCTTTCGCCTCCTATATTTTACCCCTGCCACCTTCAGAATTTGAAAGAGAGTATTCCAGTCACTATTGTCAAAAGCTTTCTCTAAATCTGCGAATGCTAGAAACGTAGTTTTGCCTTTCCTTAATCTACCTTCCAAGATAAGTCGTAGGGTCAGTATTGCCTCGCGTGTTCCAACATTTCTACGGAATCCAAACTGATCTTCCCCGAGGTTGGCTTCTACCAGTTTTCCATTAGCCTATGAAGAATTCGTGTTAGTATTTTGCAGCCTTGACTTACTAAACTAATAGTTCGGTAATTTTCACATGTCAACACCTGCTTTCTTTGGAATTGGAATTATTATATTCTTCTTGAAGTCTGAGGGTATTTCGCCTGTCTCATACATCTTGCTCACCAGATGGTAGAGTTTTGTCAGGACTGGCTCTCTCAAGGCTATCAGTAGTTCTAATGGAATGTTGTCTACTCCCGGGGTCTTGTTTTGACTTAGGTCTTTCAGTGCTCTGTTAAATTCTTCACGCAGTATGATATCTCCCATTTCATCTTCATCTACGTCCTATTCCATTTCCATAATATTGCTCTCAAGTACATCGCCCTCTATATACTCCTCCCACATTTCTGCTTTCCCTTCTTTGCTTGTGACTGGTTTCCCATCCGAGCTCTTGATATTCATACAGGTGGTTCTGATTTCCCCAAAGGTCTCTTTAATTTTCCTGTAGGCAGTATCTATCTTACCGCCAGTATTAAATTCAATATATCTTCTTTACCCAAGGATTTCTACTAGCCCTCGTCTTTTTACCTACTTGATCCTCTGCTGCCTTCACTACTTCATCTCGCAAAGCTGCCCATTCTTCTTCTACTGTATTCCTTTCCCCTGTATTTGTCAATCGTTCCCTAATGCTCTCTCCGAAACTCTCTACAACCTCTGGTTCTTTCAGGTTAATGTTTTGTAAATGTCACCATAAGTTCCAGTCTCGGACCACACGACATGTTGGATAAGAAACCCTCCATCTATATCAAAGAAACTCGATTCATTAGTGTCAATCTTACTTTCCGGTATTTGATTGAAAAGCTTCTACAACGACGACATTTTTGTTTCCTGGTGTATCCCGGTATTGCTTAGTGAGGCGGTTATCGTTATGCAACCAACAACTCACCCCCCTCCAGCCCCGATTGTTTTGAGAATCGAACTCCCATGAATAATTACAGTCTCAGTAATTCGGTAATTACTGCTTCGTTTTGAGAAAATATCGTTTTTCATACATCTCAATGTTTATGTTGTCATATCCCCTGAACTATGTGTTGTAAAATATACTATTTTGCACCTACATTCTGTGGTAAATGTGGATAACGTCTGCAACATTTGCTGCGAATAGAAGTATTAGTGAAGAAGTAATAAATAAAAACCTCATGCCTGCTGCTGAAGACTGAAAACCAGAATTTTGTTGCCCCTGGAACCCGCTAGGTAGGCAATCCCACGCTGCGATTGGTGGATCGTTTCATCCATTTAGTAATGTAGAAGTTCTAGGAAGAATTTTCCAATTAATGAATCCAATCAGTTTCTGTAGTTAGGAAAACCTTCCCTCGATTTTATCACCAATACACACACACACACACACACACACACACACACACACACACACACACCTCGTAAATTGCTAAGGGCAAATGAAGGGATGGTTCCTACGATAAGGACACGGCCGATAGCCTTCCCAGTCCTTCGCTCTTTCTGAGTCTGTGATCTGTCTCTAATAATATCTTAGTCGACGAGACGTTCAGTCTTAAACTTCCTACTTTTTTAATGAAGCACAGTGATTGTCAGATATGGTTTTTATTACAGATGTTGTTCAGCATCTAAATACGCTAAATACGCACAAATAAAGGAATAGAAAATTTGTTTCTGATTTACTGTAGAATGTGTTAAGCTTTCATAACAAACTAAGACTGCTTCTGAAAGAAACTGAGACGAAAACATTCAAAATGATGGAAGAAAAGTACTGAAACTCCTCCTCTAGTTCAGATGGAAACGCTGAAAATTCGTTTAAAACGTCTGACCTCACAGAAGAAAACAATGTCGGATTTAGTGATTTGAAAGTACTTAAATCTTGATATTCATTCTTTATAAGTCTGTTTGCTGTTGATAGTGAGGTATAGCTGCCCCGTTTCACCACCAATTACAAAGAATTCAGGAAACAATAGAGTTGGAGCTACTGAAATTGCAAGAATACGAAGGGATAAAAGGACTGAAACGAACTGGTTGTTCAATTATTTAATTTTGAAAAAACTTTCCAGAAGAGAAAAACCTCTAACAAGAGACTGTGTTAAGGGAAATCGAGTTTTGAGTCCGCTTGTTTGTAAATCACTGCACCAAACACACAGATTGATTAAATATAAATATCACTAAGAACTAACTGATGGATATGTAAGTGAAACTTTGCAAACTGTGTTAACTAACTATCAGCCAGTTTTCAAACAGCTCACAATACAAAAGCCACTTCTTGTTGGGCAAAGAAACTATACTCAGTTATGTTGGTTATAAGATTTGTAAAAATAAATATTTCTTCATTCTCGAAATAATAATGTTTCTGCATTGTTTTTAACGATTACTCTCTAAACAAGGCCGCTTTCTTTGAGCTCCATGATTTTGCAGCTCCCAAAGGTCGGGTTAGAAGCTACCCTCGCTACAGGCCATTTCTGGGAAATTGCGCTCGTTGCTTACCTTGTCGTGCTCATCGTTTTTGCTACAGCAGAGCACTATCTACTGCCTTGCTGCACTCATCAATTACGTCATATATCTACTAAGTGACTCTGGTTGTCACCGATTATCATTTGCTTTGCAATAAGGAATTCATAAACATATATTCGTTTCATAATCAACTCTATGTCAGACACCCTTCTGCCATACTCTCCTGCTGCCGCTGTGTGTATCATGAGGAACAGAACACGTCTGATCAATAAAAATATCGGTATTATGACCTTAGTAACGCCAATCTCGAAAGAATAACAAATGGGAAGGAGAACATGAGGGGAGCCATAAGCAAACGAAAAAGACTTTCAGTAACGTAAAAGGCAAATAATTCCATACATTAAGCTTGTTGTTGCTGTGTGGTCTTCAGTACTGAGACTGGTTTGATGCAGCTCTCCATGCTACTCTATCCTGTGCAAGCTTCTTCATCTCCCAGTACCTGCTGCAACCTACATACTTCTGAATCTGCTTACTGTATTCATCTCTTGGTCTCCCTCTATGATTTTTACCCTCCACACTGCCCTCCAATGCTAAGTTTGAGATCCCCTGATGCCTCAGAACATGTCCTACCAACTGGTCCCTTCTTCTTGCCAAGTTGTGCCTCAAACTCCTCTTCTCCCCAATTCTATTCAATACCTCCCCATTAGTTATGTGATCTACCCATCTAATCTTCAGCATTCTTCTGTAGCACCACATTTCGAAAGCTTCTATTCTCTTCTTTTCCAAACTATTTATCGTCCATATTTCACTTTCATACAGGGCTACACTCCATACAAATACTTTCAGAAACGACTTCCTGACATTTAAATCTGTACTCGATGTTAACGAATTTCTCTTATTCAGAAGCGCTTTCCTTGCCATTACCAGTCTACATTTTATATCCTCTCTACTTCGACCATTATCAGTTATTTTGCTCCCCAAATAGCAAAACTCCTTTACTACTTTAAGTGTCTCGTTTCCTAATTTAATTCCCTCAGCATCACCCAACTTAATTCTCTTCTTCAGAATCGCTTTCCTTGCCATTGCCAGTCTACATTTTATATCCTCTCTACTTCGACCATCATCAGTTATTTTGCTCCCCAAATAGCAAAACTCCTTTACTACTTTAAGTGTCTCGTTTCCTAATTTAATTCCCTCAGCATCACCCAACTTAATTCTCTTCTTCAGAATCGCTTTCCTTGCCATTGCCAGTCTACATTTTATATCCTCTCTACTTCGACCATCATCAGTTATTTTGCTCCCCAAATAGCAAAACTCCTTTACTACTTTAAGTGTCTCGTTTCCTAATTTAATTCCCTCAGCATCACCCAACTTAATTCTCTTCTTCAGAATCGCTTTCCTTGCCATTGCCAGTCTACATTTTATATCCTCTCTACTTCGACCATCATCAGTTATTTTGCTCCACAAATAGCAAAACTCCTTTACTACTTTAAGTGTCTCATTTCCTAATCTAATTTCCTCACCATCACCCGACTTAATTCGACTACATTCCATTATCCTCGTTTTGCTTTTGTTGATGTTCATCTTATATCCTTCTTTCAAGACACAGTCCATTCCGTTCAACTGTTTTTCCAAGTCCTTTGCTGTCTCTGACAGAATTACAATGTCATCGGCGAACCTCAAAGTTTTTATTTCTTCTCCACGGATTTTAATACCTACTCCGAATTCTTCTTTTGTTTCCTTTACTGCTTGATCAATATTCAGATTGAATAACATCGGGGAGAGGCTACAACCCTGTCTCACTCCCTTCCCATCCACTGCTTCCCTTTCGTGCCCCTCGCCTCTTATGACTGCCATATGGTTTCTGTACAAATTGTAAATAGCCTTTCGCTCCCTGTATTTTACCCCTACCCCTTTAGAATTTGAAAGAGAGTATTCCAGTCAACGTTGTCAAAAGCTTTCTCTAAGTCTACAAATGCTAGAAAAGTAGGTTTGCCCTTCCTTGATCTTTCTTCTAAGATAAGTCGTAAGGTCAGTATTGCCTCACATGTTTCAACTTTTCTGCGGAATCTAATCTGATCTTCCCCGGGGTCAGCTTATATAAGTTTTTCCATTCGTCTGTAAAGAATTCGCGTTAGTATTTTGCAGCTGTGACTTATTAAACTGATAGTTCGGTAATTTTCACATCTGTCAACACCTGCTTTCTTTGGGATTGGAACTATTATATTCTTCCTGAAGTCTGAGGGTATTTCGCCTGTCTCATACATCTTGCTCACCAGATGGTAGAGTTTTGTCAGGACTGGCTCTCCCAAAGCCGTCAGTAATTCTAATGGAATGTTGTCTACTCCCAGGGCCTTGTTTCGACTCAGGTCTTTCAGTGCTCTGTCAAACTCTTCACGCAGTATCATATCTCCCATTTCATCTTCATCTACATCCTCTTCCATTTCCATAATATTGTCCTCAAGTACATCGCCCTTGTATAGATCCTCTATATACTCCTTCCACCTTTCTGCTTTCCCTTCTTTGCTTAGAACTGGGTTTCCATCTGAGCTCTTGATATTCATACAAGTGGCTCTCTTTTCTCCAAAGGTGTCTTTAATTTTCCTGTAGGCAGTATCTATCTTACCCTAGTGAGATAAGCCTCTACATCCTTACATTTGTCCTCTAGCCATCCCTGCTTAGCCATTTTGCACTTCCTGTGATCTCATTCTTGAGACGTTTGTATTCCTTTTTGCCTGCTTCATTTACTGCATTTTTACATTTTCTCCTTTCATCAATTAAATTCAATATTTCTTCTGTTACCCAAGGATTTCTAGTAGCCCTCGTCTTTTTACCTACTTGATCCTCTGCTGCCATCACTACTTCATCGCTCAGAGCTACCCATTCTTCTTCTGTTGTATTTATTTCCCCCAATCCTGTCAATTGTTCCCTTATGCTCTCACTGAAACTATGTACAACCTCTGGTTTAGTCAGTTTATCCAGGTCCCATCTCCTTAAATTCCCACCTTTTTGCAGTTTCTTCAGTTTTAATCTACAGTTCACAACCATAGTCATAGTCCACATCTGCCCCTGGAAATCTCTTACAATATAAAACCTGGTTCCTAAATCCCTGTCTTACCATTATATAATCCATCTGATATCTTCAAGTATCTCCAGGTTCTTCCATGTATACAACCTTTTTTTTATGATTCTTGAACCAAGTGTCAAACGCATTAGATGACCACTAGTAAGTCAATGATTAATCTGAAGGTTAGATATAATACAGTAATGTGCAAAGTAAGACTATTTCGTTTACACAGAGCTGTGTAACATATCTAATGGTATATTCAGCCTTTTATGCGAGGATCCATACCTCAACATTGATTTCGAACTACAGGGGAACTGTAAATAGCTAAAAAAAATTAGTTTGTCTATGCGAATCGATTGCTTCTCTCTCTCCTTCTCTCTCTCTGTATCTCTCTGTCTCTCTCTACTTCTCTCTCTCTCTCTCTCTCTCTCTCTCTCTCTCTCTCTATCTATCTATCTATTTATCTATCTCTTTTTATTTATCTGTTATTTAAACAGGCTTTACAGAAACATCTACGATTCATACTTCCTTATTAGCCTACTTAAATTATTTTATTTCTGCAGCAGGTTTCAAAGTGCAACGTCACAATAAGGCAAATATGACAATAAAAAACATTTAATTCAAATAAAAAAATGGCTCGGAGCATTATGGAACTTAACATCTGAGGTCATCAGTCCCCTAGAACTTAGAACTACTTAAACCTATCTAACCTAAAGACATCACACACAGCCATGCCCGAGGCAGGATTCGAACCTGCGACCGTATCGGTTACAGATTGAAGCGAATAGAACGGCTAGGCCACCAAGGCCGGCTAATTCAAATGTAATTAGATTTTACAGAAGTATTTTTTAGTCTCGGCGTGTGTTTTGGTCTTCCTGCGGTGAAGGAGAACTATTGCACGATTGAGTGAGTGTTTATTTCGTCTGCTGGTCTGTATTTTACCCCAAACTGTACGTTCTCACTTATCTTGTTTATCATAATTAGCTGTCCTCTTCTGACAAGGATTCCTTCCTCCATCACCCGCAGCTGTCTGCAGTTTGTTGCCCACCATCTGTAGTCTCGTGGAGTATGTTCTAGACTCAAGATGGCGATCAAAGCAAAACTTGATTCGGATTCACTATCGATGTGTCGATGCTGGTGATAACTGTTACTTCGTAATGTCGTCTTGACACACTTTGGCAGAGCATCTTTGATGCTGTTGTTGTTGTGGTCTTCAGTCGTGAGACTGGTTTGATGCAGCTCTCCATGCTAATCTATCCTGTGCAAGCTCCTTCATCTCCCAGTACCTACTGCAACCTACATCCTTCTGAATCTGCTTAGTGTATTCATCTCTTCGTCTCCCACTATGATTTTTACCCTCCACGCTGCCCTCCAGTACTAAATTGGTGAACCTTCGATGTCTCAGAACATGTCCTACCAACCGATCCCTTCTTCTAGTCAAGTTGTGCCACAAACTTCTCTTCTCCCCAATCCTATTCAGCACCTCCTCATAAGTTACGTGATCTACCCACCTAATCTTCAACATTCTTCTGTAGCACCACATTTCGAAAGCTTCTATTCTCTTCTTGTCCAAACTATTTATTGTCCACGTTTCACTTCCACACATGGCTGCACTCCATACAAATACTTTCAGAAACGACTTCCTGACACTTAAATCTATGCTCGACGTTAACAAATTTCTCTTCTTCAGAAATGCTTTCCTTGCCATTGCCAGTCTACATTTTATATCCTCTCTACTTCGACCATCATCAGTTATTTTGCTCCCCAAATAGCAAAACTCCTTTACTACTTTAAGTGTTTCATTTCCTAATCTAATTCCCTCAGCATCACCCGACTTAATTCGACTACATTCCATTACTCTCGTTTTGCTTTTGTTGATGTTCATCTGATATCCTCCCTTCAAGACACTATCCATTCCGTTCAACTGCTCTTCCAAGACCTTTGCTGTCTCTGACAGAATTACAATGTCATCGGCGAACCTCAAAATTTGATGCTAATACACGGATTATTGCTCAGAACACCCATATGACAACTCTAAAATTGCAAGGACATATTCTGCTTGACGAGACAGGCGAAATACCCTCAGACTTCAAGAAGAATATAATAATTCCAATCCCAAAGAAAGCAGGTGTTGACAGATGTGAAAATTACAGAACTATCAGTTTAATAATCCACGGCTGCAAAATACTAACACAAATTATTTACAGACGAATGGAAAAATTGGTAGAAGCCACGTTTGGATTCCGTAGAAATGTTGGAACACGTGAGGCAATATTGACCCTACGGCTTATCTTAGAAAATAGATTAAGGAAAGGCAAACGTACATCTCTAGCATTAGCATTTGTAGACTTAGAGAAAGCTTTTGACAATGTTGACTGGAATACTCTCTTTCAAATTCTGAAGCTGGCAGAGGTAAAATACAGGGAGCGAAAGGCTATTCACAATTTGTACAGAAACCAGATGACAGTTATAAGAGTCGAGGGGCACAAAAGGGAAGCAGTGGTTGGGAAGGGAGTGAGGCAGGGTTGTAGCCTATCCCCGATATTATTCAGTCTGTATACTGAGCAAGTAGTAAAGGAAACAAAAGAAAAATTCGGAGTAGGAATTAAAATCCATGGAGAAGAAATAAAATCTTTGAGGTTCGCCGATGACATTGTAATTCTGTCAGAGACAGCAAAGGACCTGGAAGAGCAGCTGAACGGAATGGACAGTGTCTTGAAAGGAGGATATAAGATGAACATCAACAGAAAGAAAACAAGGATAATGGAATGTAGTCGAATTAAATCGGGTGATGCTGCGGGAATTAGATTAGGAAATGAGAGGCTTAAAGTAGTAAATGAGTTTTGCTGTTTGGAGAGCAAAATAACTGATGATGGTCGAAGTAGAGAGGATATAAAATGTAGACTGGCAATGGCAAGGAAAGCGTTTCTGAAGAAGAGAAATTTGTTAACTTCGAGTATAGATTTAAATGTCAGGAAGTCGTTTCTGAAAGTATTTGTATGGAGTGTATCCATATATGTAAGTGAAACGTGGACGATAAATAGCTTAGACAAGAAAGACTAGAAGCTTTCGAAATGTGCTGCTACAGAAGAATGCTGAAGATTAGATGGTTAGATCACATAACTAATGAGGAGGTATTGAATAGAATTGGCGATACCTGAAGTCATACACGATTACTCCCCAGAACATGGCGCCAGGAGTAACGCTGCCCTGCCTATCGAAGACATTGGAAAAATGGAATATCTTACCAGGTGCGTGCCATACTCGCCGACGATGATCATCCGGAGCAGTAAAGAACAGAGATTCATCGCTGAATAAATTACGACGTGGTTCCCATGCTTCACCGTTACGGTACCACTCCAAATAGAAATCATTTGTGTTGTGACGTTAACGGCAGGTTACGCATGGGACAGTAATTCCCTAGTCCAGCTGCTGATGATCACCAATAAATGGTGTAAGATGATAGATAGAGCATGTTGCAAGGAGTCCATTACTTGTTTCTGATGTACAATATAGCGGTCCTCCCTTGTGATGGTAGGACACAGTAGACAGGAAACTTCACGACGAGTATTCCTCTCCTCTTTTCTCATGCAGTGAAACGTCGAGTCACTGTCACATCCGAATGCCCTACAAATTAGGATACTGAATAATTCGACCAGCTGACCAAATGGAGAATCACAATGAGACTCCTCTAAAACTCTGTCCGATGCTGATAACGCAGTCTCATACGATTACATGGCATTTCCGTGTCTTTCATAGTGATCATCAACTGCTGATGGTGTGTACATGTACGAAGTTACATTAACATCCGACAATGTCTTCTTGGTGCTTCACTTTCTTTTGGCACGAAGTGCAGTTGTACAAAACACAACTCTATACATACTTTCGATCACCATGGATTTTTCAGTTTAACGTAGTTCGTTAGCCCACTCATGACGTCCGTTCTCTTAGCAGAGTCCCTCTGATTGTGAACTGTTTTACTGGGTACATATCTATACAGTGCTTGGTCAAATAGTCTTTCAAAGTTGCCCCACAGTTACTTTACGTATTCTTGCCCAGATGTACTTGTTTCGAGAACACTACATAACACTACTGCGTCTCTGTCAAGTTTACTGAACATGTATACCTTTATACATTGTTTGTGCTATGGTCAGTAGTGTCGCCAAAATTGCGTAGCGATCACTGATCGGGACGGCCGGGGTGGCCGAGCGGTTCTAGGCGCTACAGTCTGGAACCGCGCGACCGCTACGGTCGCAGGTGCGAAACCTGCCTCGGGCATGGATGTGTGTGATGTCCTTAGGTTAGTTAGGTTTAAGTAGTTCTAAGTTCTAGGGGACTGATGACCTCAGTAGTTAAGTCCCATAGTGCTCAGAGCCATTTGAACCATTTGATCACTGATCGCAGCTTTAATGTGGACCTCTAAAAAGAGTTTCAAAGAGATCTTGTCCATTTGTCGTCGTTAAATGTAATATACGAATCTTAAGTCTTGAATTAGAATGTCCATAGTCAGTAACCAGTGTGGAACTGAATGTTCAACAACTACATCAACGTACTTTTAGACTAATTATATGTTTATATTTAGCATTAGTGCCATCTACTAACGTCAAAGCTGGTTTGCCAAAGTGTGCAAAAGAAATAACAAAATGAAAAATTACTAATATCACATCAATAATGAAATCGAGCCAAGGTTTTCTTTTCGTCGACACTTGCTTCTACTGCACATTAATGGTGTGTACATTAAACAGCATCTTGTTAGAGTACTTAACAAGGCTGCAGAAAGTGGGCAGCAAAATCTAGAGCGCCAGTGATGGAGGAAGTAGGTTACGCCACAAGAGGGCAGCTAATTCTGATGAACAGAGTTAATGGCATTTTTGATCAGCAAACAAAGTAAACGCTCTCTCAGACATAATATAATTCCCTTTCTCCGCAGACAGTGCACAGCACTCGCCGACGATAAAAAATACTACAATAAAATTATGGTGTTGTTAAGTTAATTGTCTTTGTATTATAATATTTTCCTGATAATGAGGTCATAGCTCCGAAATAAGTTGAATCAATAAATCAAGGTAACAAAGGAGTGTCACTTGTTGGTGTCTCCATGAAGCTATTCATAAATTGTAAGGAACCATCACTGTTGAGTAACAGCCACCATGTCTACAAAATTCTATCGATTCTGTCTCTCTCTAAACATGTTCTATTTATTTCTCTCACTATTTCTCTCTCTCTTTCTCTCTCTTTTACCTTTTTTTCTTTTCTTTCTTTCTTTCTCCAGCAACTTCACGTGAGTTCTGTGGATATTGCAAGAGGGGAAATTTCTGTTGTTCGCGAGTCGTATTGGTCCCGATAGTACCATGGCAGCCCTAAACAAGAAACAAGAGCCAGCTCTCGGAATGAAAGAAAGATTTAGTTACGTCAGCTGCTCAGTTGATTCGCCAACTTCCAGATAGTCAATTAACCGAGAATATTGTACGAGTCTACACAGACGGCTATCAATACGAGCTGCCAGCGAGGACATTATTGAGCATTAATAGCGTTGTCGACTGTGTGATAATCCCCAGGGTTACTGGGCGGTTTTAGTGTTAACCCTTCCCTTAATTACGTTGCGCTGACTGTATCATGTGTATTGTGATAATCTGTATGACACTGTTTTATATAGCGTAAAGACCGCGGCCTGGCTTCATAGACGCTGTTTACTATTTGAGAAGCAGCGTTATTCGAGATACAGTATACTAACAGCTTAATTGTCTTTGACTAGTTCGCGTCACTCTTCTGCAAAAGTCTTTGTAAAGAGCAATACTGCCAAGCGCAGTTTTTATCTGTGAAGTTTTGTTCAGAGTAACTAAAATGGGTTACATATTTCCTCTGTGTGTAATTTATGTAACGTAGTAAGTGGATCAAAAAAACCACAACACGATATAAATTAATTTGAACTACTTTTTTCTGATCAAAGGCAACATGTCGCCGCTTAACCTAAGTGACGTATTCTGCAAATACATTGCATTCGAAAGTACTGTGCACTGCGCAAAGCAACGGACTAATAATATGTGGTGACCGAAAGAATGAAGTGTTTTGTCGAGACGAGGCGTGCCTTGATTGTTACTGAAAATTTAAAAAAAGTGACTGAAGCAAATAATGCACGAAGTTCTGCAAATTTCGTAAGATAGTCTCATATCTCAACCAATTCCGTTCTAATTTGATTAAAATTATGTTAACCTATTGGAGCTCGTGCCTAATAATTTAGCCACAATCTATAGGAAAATAGTAGAAATGAGTTTGCTTAGGTCTGACTGCACACGTCTGAGATGTTTTAGATCTACCTTAAAGTCCAGTTTTATCAAATATTATAACGTTATGGAGAAAGTAGTGCATGTATATATAAAACAGCTAAAAAAATAAATTAAGTTCAGTATCGTCATTAGAATTAATTATCAAAACTTGAAGTGTCATCGTGATGTGGCTCACAGATGAAGACACGGAATAGTTATTCAGGAGGAAAATCCGGCATATCTTAATTTTTCTAAATCACATCTAGGGACTGCCTCACCAGTCTCATTATAATGGCCTAGTCCGACTTCCTTCCCTCTATATTTGTACAGTTGAAGTTATGCGCCGTCGCAAATAGCCTCAATATCGAATTCTAACCACCTTGCTTATAAAATGAAACTGAATTTTAATCTAATGAAACTGAATATTAATCTGATACCTCTCTGCACTTATCTTGGCTAATCACAGTGGAACAATGTTGTAAAGTTTCCAGCCAGCAGATTCGTGCTTCCTTAAATAGTCCAAAACAAGCAATGCCTCAGGTCAACGGGACTATTTGGTGGTTTTCAAATCGTAGATTTCCCACCATATTAAATTTGGTCTTTCATAATCATCATCGTGGAACGAGGTCTGACGTTGCTTGCTTGCCTCCACATTCTTTCTTTCGAGGCAGCTTAATATTCTTAGTCGCGGAGTAGTTTCAGCCGGGTGTTAACTGTGTCTTACCACTGCGACCGCCTGAACCTGAAGGATGTTAACAATGACTGCCTATGCTCTCCTCGAGAGCGACAAGGTCCGACGTGCCGAAAGAATTATTACTTCACCTACCCCGTCGTAAAAGACCACTATCCCGTGGTAAAAGACCACGATCAGACCATAATAATATTTTTTCGTCAGGGATGAATCATATTGTACAAAGATTACAATAACTACATAGTTAATACACATGTCCATAACCAGTGAAGTTTCATTGCACAATTTTCACAATATTTCAGTCACAGTTTAGAAAGAACCCATTCAGAAATACGCTGCCGGAAAAAAAATCAACGCACCCTAAAGGACAAGGCCATTTTATTGAAAAGAGATGTTACAGATAGTTCAACACTGTAAGGGTATTTAATAATAAATTCAGACTAAATGAAACACACATGTCACAGCAATGGTTGCTCAAACAGTCGCATCAATTCACAGTGTACCCCCCTATCCTCCCCCCCACCCCCCCCCCCCCCCACCCCACCCCGGGGCGGGCAGCAACGCTATTCTCGTACGCAAGCGATCTATCGTACGATAGGCTGATCAGAGCACTTTGCACCTTTCATTGCGATTCGGCAATGGTTCTCGCCGGTTATGTAGAACAAGTGGGCCCTTCTTCAAATGGTTCAAATGGCTCTAAGCACTATAGGACTTAACATCTGAGGTCATCAGTCCCCTAGACTTAGAAACAACTTAAACCTAACTAACCTAAGGACATCACACACATCCATGCCCGAGGTAGGATTCGAACCTGCGACCGTAGCAGCAGCGCTCCGGACTGAAGTTACGTTGTGCAAGACGCGACAGTTGGCTGCGACTGCGACGCTGCCCCCACCTCTTTTCCCACCCTGGCAGACGGCGACACGGCCGCAACACGACAGGAGTCGTCGCCGTTTCCCAAGCTCCGGTCGGCGGCGGCGGATTAAAATACATAAGAAAAATAAGAATTCCGATTTTCTTGCTGTAAAAAATACTGTATGTTAATGCAACAAAGTTACATCGGCTCCCAGAGTTAGTTTTTCGATACAGATTCTCCTATTACTTTAAAAAATTGAAAAGTATCTCTTCCGGTTTTGCGTGTTTTTTTTCGCTGTATATTACTTCTCTATTAATTATGAGGAAAGTAAAAGGCACAAAAAATTGATGTTTGCGTATCTTACAGTTTCACATAACAGCTTGATAATGAGGTGTCTATTTTTCGGATATTCGTCACAGTTATTCCGGTACTTAATTTACAAGTAACCTACTGCATAAAATTTGAATTGTGTACAGTGAAAAATGTGGTCGCTGGCTACTTTACGTATGGTTCACGTTAGGTCATACATCGTTGGCGATGAAAAGAAGCTAACATATCGAAATTATTTTTAAAGTTGTGATCAGAAAGATATCGATCTCCGTTTCCGAGATTTGGGCTTATATATCTCCGGGAGCGTCGCGACTAGCCGCCAGTTCTGTCGACGCGCAACGAGAATCGTGTGGTCTTCACACGATAGAGAATGCATTTGTTTTGTTTCGCTGACACATTTGGACCTAATGAAACCATTTTATGTCATATTTCTCCGGTATGAGTTACTAATATTTCTCCATATGCTCTTGACAATTTCATTTAAAATGCCACGAAATGTAGGTTTCTTAAAGCCAAGTGATCAAGCAGAACCCATTTTCTTGGTTTTGCTGAGGCATCTGAACCTGTTCCAAGCTTTCTTTCTCGTTTATTTCTCTGATACGAGTCCCGAATATTCCTCCATCTGTTTTTGCACATTTCACCTAAAATTCCAATGAAAGATAAGTTTATTAACAATAAGCGCACGCTAGCGTCATTGCATTGTTTCAAGTTCTTGACAACAAGGTAGGGTTACACCTTAAACATTTCTAGAATTTTGATTCTGAACGTCTAAAGTATACGTTGGCAGAAATGTGGAAGAAATAATGTACGTGCTTGTTCACAAAATTTCCCCAAATTATACTTGTCAGTTTCTCCCATGCAGAAACTTTTGGAACAAGCTAAGGCAACTTTCATAGCTGACTGAATCTTTATTCCCATCCAAATGAACTTCCATATTCTTATATTCTGACAGCATACATCGTTATGGATGACATGAACATTTAATCTTGCCAAGCTGCACTCAAAAGATGACTCCAGGATTTACAAAAGACGAATTTCAATTGTGAACTGAGTCAGACCAGAAGGGCCTTGTAAAACGGTAGTGCACTTTTGGCACAAGTTTTTTGAGCACCATCTTCTACCAATGAATTGAAGTGAATGTGACAAATTACTTATTGCAGCATACTGTTTGCGCAATCTGTTGAGAAACGCCTTCCTCAAAAACGAACATCTATTGATTACAGAAAGCTGTACAACAATCTGGTGGTGGTTTTTCACAACTAGAAGGTATCATCAAGACACCAATTTACCGTTTACTATCAAAGTGAAGGTAAGGTAAAATGTAACTTTCTCGTTGTACTTTAGATTGTTCATTTTATAATGTACTTGCCGTTTTCAATTTTTATCGTCACAAAAAAGAGTAATGCGAAAATTGACCTTCAAGTTCATTTTCATCATTCTAATTCTACATCTGCATGGATTATACTGATTTTCATAACAGGCCTGAAAAATTTGCATTAATGGGAAAATATTATATATTTCACTCACCTGCCAGTTTCAACTGTGCACCAATTTCTTCCCAAATTCTGTCTCTGAACATAGTGTCTCTATATTTAGGGTTCTTCAAATCGTAAAGGCAAGGATGTTGCGAGACCAGCTCACAGAGCATCACATCCTGTGAGTGACTCATTTCAGTTTTCCTTGACTGGCTCGATATCTTTCTGGCAGCCGTACGTCTTTGTGTCGTGCGACTTCCGTCGCAACACTGCTCACTGGTGCAGTGCTGCGGCAGCTGCCGCAACAGTCGCGCGTCGCATCTCAAACTCGAACTGCGCATGCGCCAGCAGGCAACTTCTGACGTCACGTAGCGGCCCGTCGCAGTCGCTAGTGTGCGTCGCGTCTTGGACAACGTACTTTGAAGCGCCTAGAACCGCTCAGCCGCAATGGCCGGCGGCCCATCTTCACCATGTCTCACATGTGTTCAGTTGGCGAGAGATCTGGTGATGTTGCTAACCATAGCAGTCGTTGTACACCATTAAGAGCACGTTGCGTCGCAGCAGCCGTATGTGAACATCCGTTGTCCTGCTGAAAAAGCACGTCACCTACCTGTCAAAGAAATAGCACTAGCAAGCGATAACAACATGTGCAGCGCAGTGGGCACTGGTTACCTTACCCTGCATAAATACCAAATGCGACCGTGAGTTGTAACTGATGGCCCTCCGCATCATGAAGCCTCGGATGTGACCCGCACGTCGTGAGCGAATGCACTCCGGAATAGGCTGCTCATCATCTCTGCCTTTTACGCTTACATGTCCATCACTCATATACAGACAGACCCTATTCTCATCATTAAAGAAAACAGAGTGTCATTCCACTCTCAAGTCGACTCTTTCGCGATCCCATGTTAACCGTGCTTGGCAGTGCCGTGGTTCCAGTCGTAGCCTGGCCAGAGGCACACACGATCTTAGTCTTGCTGCAAGCAGACGGTGTCCGGTGATCCTAGGTGACACTTCTGGTGCATCAGGTGCCCATATTTCTTCCCTCGATGATGTTCGGTCGGCCACTGCCGCTCTCACAGTGCGTCGATTTTGGTGCGTCCACAGTATGTGGATGTTCAGAACCTGGTCTGCGGGTACGGGAAAGTTCCACAGATCACTACTGAAAGCAGAGATGTATCACCGGTGCTTGTTCCCAACATATGCATCAACCCATCGACACGTTGATCTAGCTTCCCGCAGGCCCATAATGCGACCCTGCTCAAATGGCTTAAGTTGTTCAACAGGAGTAGTACTCGTCATAGGATCATGGTTATACCCTAGAATGAATGTCGCACCCTCTATTCGCCTTAAAACTCAGCATAGTTACGGTCTGCAGAGTCAAAACAAAGGGCGCACATTCAGGCCTCCAGACCACCATCTCATCGCCGATGACTGTGACTAATAAATCACTAACACAACAACCTCTCAGTATGCACATACTATGTCCTGGTGTCTCTGAACACAGTCATTGAGAGCATTGTATTTTTTCGGCAGTGTATTTACGACTAGTGATGTTACTATCATGCACATATAGAATGACCAAAAGTCAGGGCAAGCGTTGACCCATTTGTAGATACGCTATGTATGACACCCGAATGTTGCGGCTAGATGTGGAGCATCAGTAACCCCTTTCTAGAAGGATTCAACGGAGGCCAAAGCACCGTATATCCTCCAGCAGCCGATGACCGACTCGTGTTCCTTTGCTGACACCTCGACACAGCGCTCAACTGGCATGGACCCGCGCACATGGTTATAAAGCCATAGAACAGTGCAGGCTTTTATCATGATCCGATGAATCCCCGTTTCATTTGTATCTAGCATATAGGCATGTGAATGTAACAAGTTCTGTGGACGTTCTTGCAGGTAACTGTAGCGTTAAAGTACCCCGATTGACATACCATGTTTCAGCAGGAAAACACGACATGTCTCTACACTTTGGTTGCACGATCGTAGCCCAGGCGATAATTCATGGACTGCTGTCAATAAGTGTGTACGCTCGAAGAACGCAGCATCAACTACACAAGAATTTCCGGTAGTACTGCAAAATGTATGGATCAGTATCTATCTTGGGAGACTGATGACCTTCGCTGTTTAGTCCCCCTTAAACATCCCAACAACCACCACCACCAGTGTCTATCTACAGCGATTCCAACACCTGATTCTTCAAAGGGTTACTGCAGTTTTGAGTGCTCGTGGAGTTATCATCAAATCCAGTGCATTTCCATGTCTTTAGGCCACTCAGTTTATGCCTCTGTAGCGTTTGTACTTTTCAAGGGATCGGCGGCTCATCTATTTTCATTGTGTTTGGCTTCTTTTCAAAGCCAAGGATGATCATTTCTACGTCATCCATCTGAAAATTTCTGCGCGGTCGATCAGTGGTATCTTTACGACCATCTTGTGTGATCCAGAGTGGTCTACGAGAGACTGAACAGACACTTTTGAAAAGTGTAGTGATTTTATTTAGGATCAGAGTTTTCTAGGATTCTTGGAAATGTCTTTCGCAAATGTTCGATGGTGGAAGTTTTTACATGCGTCGGCCATAGATATCCTTGTAGACGCATGAATTTCAGCAACTTTTACCTGTCGGCATATCCGCACCATTTTCTGAACCGAGAGTGAAAGAGTCTCTGTAAATCAGGATTCGCGGCGATCTGTGGCAATTATGATGACGGAGTACAATGCTGGTGCAGGCACAAGTGATTCGGAGCAGAGTGTTCACCGCACGTTGCTGAACATGGAGCTTCACAGCAAACGAGCCCATATTCCCAAGATGACTCAACGATATCGCCAATTACGGCTGTAGAGGGCATGATATCATCGAGACTGAATCATCGTTGAGCAACGAAAACGTGTCACTTCGTTAGACGAATCAGGTTTCAAGTCGATGGCAGTGTCTGGATATGTCGTCATCCAAGCGAAAACATGCGCGGGAGGTGTTTTTATGCTATGGCAAACACTAATCGGATATTCCATTAGACCTGTGGCAGTCGTCGAAGGCACCAGAACAGTTGTTGACTACGTGTACAATATTGCGGGCCACCTGCATCCCTTCTTACTTGATGTCTTCTCAGATGGCGATGACATCTTCCAGCAGGATAACTGTCTGTGTCACAGCGCCATAATCGTGGTTCAGTGGTTTAAAGAGCATGATAGTAAACTCACGATGATGACTTAGCAGCCAAACTGCCTGATCTGAACCCGTGGAACATCTCTGGAAGCTATCGGGCGCTGTCTCCGCGCCCACAAATCACCGGCCAGTAATTTACGAGAGTTTTGTGACTTGTGCGCAGACATCTGGTGCAATATACCTCCGGAAACATACAAATAACTTGCTGAATGTATGCCACCCACAACTGAAACTGCACTGCGTTCCAGAGGTGGACCAATACGTCATTAAACTGGAGATTATAACATTTTGCCTCATCACTGTAGCTGCATTCGTTCGATATCGAACTCTAAAGGAATTTTAGATTATGTGACAAGCAGAGAGCAAGACTCATCTTTCTTTAGGAGAAAGAAAAGGTCAAAACTGAAGGCTTTGGTAGGTTTGCAATAGCTCATTTGGGCAAAGCTAGAAACAATGGATGAAAATTCCACTATTAGCACTTTCAATTGTGGGTTCTGGAAGCCGGTATAGAAGTTCCTGTATGCAATACTAAAGCATTTTTAATTTTTTTTTTTCACTGGAAATTGTGGTGCACCACGAGCCATAGATGACAGGGGCGAACGGCGATTGTGGAGATGTGCACGGGTGAATAGACGTGCAATTTTTGAGCAACTGGCCTCCCAGATGAACCAAGGGGATACCAACACTGTCTCCTCAACAACCACTTAGGGAACGTTGCTGCTTGTGGCCTCCGCAGCAGGCGCCTGGTTTCATTAGACATGTGATCGTTCTGTGTACCTGTCCAGCCCTATATAAACTTTGTTTTTTCTCGGTACGACACCTACCAGCAGGACAGTGCAACGTGTCACACAGCTCGCAATGTACACTATGTGATCAAAAGTGGACAGTGCAACGTGTCACACAGCTCGCAATGTACACTATGTAATCAAAAGTAGTCGGACACCTGGCTGAAAATGACTTACAAGTTCGTGGCGCCCTCCATCAGTAATGCTGGAATTCAATGTGTTGTTGGCCCACCATTAGCCTTGATGACAGCTTCCACTCTCGCAGGCATACATTCAGTCAGGTGCTGGAAGGTTCCTTGGGGAATGGCAGCCCATTCTTCACGGAGTGCTGCACTGGGGAGAGCTATCGATGTCGGGGGTGAGGCCTGGCACGAAGTCGGCTTTCCAAAACATCTCAAAGGTGTTCTGTAGGAATCAGGTCAGCATTCTGTGCAGGATAGCCCATTACAGGGACGTTATTGAGGTGTAACCACTCCGCCACAGGCTGTGCATTATGAACAGGTGCTCGATCGCGTTAAAGATGCAATTGCCATCCCCGAATTGTTCCTCAACAGTGGTAAGCAAGAAGGTGCTTAAAATATCAATGTAGGCCTGTGCTGTGATAGTGCCATGCAGACCAACAAGGAGTGTAAGCTCCCACCATGAAAAACACAACCACACCTTAACACAACCGCCTCTGAATATTACAGTTGACACAACACTCGTTGACAGATGACGTTCACCGGCCATTCGCCATACCCATACCCCGCCATAGGTTCAAAATGGTTCAAACGGCTCTGAGCACTATGGGACTGTTGCAAGCATCGGATCGTTCGCTGAACAACTTAGATTACCTCTTATACCTTAGTTCCAATGTGATCGGTAGCCAAAACAAATTTTCTGAAGCCGGCCGCTGTGACCGAGCGGTTCTAGGCGTTTCAGTCCGGAACCGCGCTGCTGCTATGGTCGCAGGTTCGAATCCTGCCTCGGGCATGGATGTGTGTGATGTCCATAGGTTAGTTAGGTTTAAGTAGTTCTAAGTCTAGGGGACTGATGACCTCAGATGTTAAGTCCCATAGTGGTTAGAGCCATTTGAACCTTTTTTTTTTAATTTCTGAATGAAAACGGTCTCTCTCACTGGCTGACGTTAGTTGCGTTGAAATATCCTTTTAGTTTGCTACTCCAGTGATGCACAGTTTTGGTTGAGCATGCATCATCAGTTTTATAGTTGGCTTTTTTTTTGTCGTCAGTCTTCTACCTAGTTTGATGCGGCCCGCCACGAATTTCTCTCCTGTGCTAACCTCTTCATCTCAGAGTAGCACTTTCAACCTGCGTCCTCAGTTATTTGCTGGATGTATTCCAATCTCTGTCTTCCTCTACAGTTTTTGCCCTCTACAACTCCCTCTAGTAACATGGAAATCATTCCCTCATGTCTTAGCAGATGTCCTATCATCCTGTCCCTCCTCCTTATCAGTGTTTTTCACATATTCCTTTCCTCTCCGATTCTGCGTAGAACCTCCTCATTCCTTATCTTATCTGTCCACCTAATTTTCAACATTCGTCTATAGCACCACATCTCAAATGCTTCGATTCTCTTCTGTTCCGGTTTTCCCACAGTCCATATTTCACTACTATACAATGCTGTACTCCAGACGTACATTCTCAGAAATTTCTTTCTCAAATTAAGGCCGATATTTGATATGAGTAGAATTATCTTGGCCAGGAATGCCTTTTTTGCCATAGCTAGTCTGCTTTTGATGTCCTCCTCGCTCTTCCTGTCATTGGTTATTTTACTGCGTAGGTAGCAGAATGCCTTAACTGCATCTACTTCTTGACCATCAATCCTGATGTTAATTTGCTCGCTGTTCCCATTTCTACTACTTCTCATTACCTTCGCCTTTCTTCGATTTACTCTCAATCCATATTTTGTACTCATTAGACTTTTCATTCCGTTCAGCAGATCATGTAATCCTTCTTCACTTTCACTCAGGATAGCAATGTCATCAGCGAATCGTATCATCGATATCCTTTCACCTTGAATTTTAATTCCATTCCTGATCCTTTCTTTTATTTCCATCATTGATTCCTCGATGTACGGATTGAACAGTAGTGGCAAAAGGTTACATCCTTGTCCTACACCCTTTTTAGTACCAGCACTCCGTTCTTGGTCGTCCCCTCTTATTATTCCCTCTTCGCTTTTGTGCATATTGTATATGACCCGTCTCTCCCTATAGCTTATACCTACTTTTTTCAGAATTTCGAACATCTTGCACCATTTTACATTGTCGAACGCTTTTTCCAGGTCGACAAATCATATGAATGTGTATTTCTGTATTCCTGAGTTTCCTCCTTTCATCAGTCAACTGAAGCATTTCTTCTGTTACCCATGGTTTCTTCGCGTTTACCTTCTTTGTACCTATGTTCTCCTTCCCAAATTCTGTGATGGCCCTTTTTAGAGATGTCCATTCCTCTTCAACTGTACTGCCTGCAGAGCTATTCCTCATTGCTGTATCTATAATCTTAGAGAAGTTCAAGCGTATCTCGTTATTCCATAGTACTTCCGTATCCCACTTCTTTGCATATTGATTCTTCGTGACTAATGTCTTAACTTCAGCCTACAGTCATCACTACTATATTGTGATATGAGTCTATATCTGCTCCTGGGTACGCCTTGCAATCCAGTATCTGATTTCGGAATCTCTGTCTGACCATGATGTAATCTAAGTGAAATCTTCCCCCTTCACCCGGCCTTTTCCATGTATACCTCCTGCTCTTGTGATTTTTGAACAGGGTATTCGCTATTACTAGCTGAAACTTGTTACAGAACTCAATTAGTTTTTCTCCTCTCTCATTCCTTGTCCCAAACTCATATTCTCCTGTAACCTTTTCTTCTACTCCTTCCCCTACAACTACATCCCAGTCCCCCATAACTATTAGATTTTCATCCTCCTTTACAAAATGGTTCAAATGGCTCTGAGCACTATGCGACTTAACTTCTGAGGTCATCAGTCGCCTAGAACTTAGAACTAATTAAACCTAACTAACCTGAGGATATCACACACATCCATGCCCGAGGCAGGATTCTAACCTGCGACCGTAGCGGTCGCTCGGCTCCAAACTGTAGCGCCTAGAACCGCACGGCCACTCCGGCCGGCCATCCTCCTTTACATACTGTATTACCCTTACAATATCCTCATACACTTTCTCTATCTCTTCATCTTCAGCTTGCGACGTCGGCATGTATACCTGAACTATCGCTGTCGGTTTTGGTTTGCTGTTGATTCTGATAAGAACGACCCTGTCACTGAACTGTTCACAGAAACACACTCTCTGCCCTACCCTCCTATTCATAACGAATCCTCCTCCTGTTATACCCTTTCTGCTGCTTTTGATATTCCTCTATGTTCATCTGACCAGAAATCCTTGTCTTCTTTCCACTTCCCTTCACTGACCTTTACTATATCTAGATTGATCCTATGCTTTTCCCTTTTCAGATTTTCTAGTTTCCCTACCACGTTCAAACCTCTGACATTCCACGCCCTAACTCGTAGAACGTTATCCTTCCGTTGATTATTCAATCTTTTTCTTATGGTAACCTCCCCCTTGGCAGTCCCCTCCCGGATATCCGAATGGGGGACTATTCCGGAATATTTTCAAAACGGTTCAAATGGCTCGAAGTACTATGGGACTTAACATCTGAGGTCATCAGTCCCCTAGACTTAAAACTACTTAAACCTAACTAACCTAAGGACATCACACACATCCGTGCCAGAGGCAGGATTCGAACTTGCGACCGTAGCAGGCGCGCGGTTCCGGACTGAAGCGCCTAGAACCGCTCGGCCACAGCGGCCTGCCGGAATCGTTTTCCCATGGAGAGATCATCATGGCACTTCTTCAATTACAGACCACATGTCCTATGCATACACGTTACGGGACTTTAATGCAGTGGTTTCCATTGCCTTCTGCATCCTCATGCCGTTGATCATTGCTGATTCTTCCGCCTTTAGGGGCAATTTCGCACCCCTAGGACAAGAGAAAGCCCTGAACCTCTGTCCTATTCTCCGACCTCTTTGACAGGGCCGTTGGCAGAATGAGGGTGATTTCTTATGCCGGAACTCTTCGGCCGCCAATGCTGAATATTAATCAAAATTTACCCAGCGGCGGGATTCGAAGACGGGACCGAAGACGTTTTGATTTTGAATCAAACACGCTACTCCTAGACCACGAGTCTAAAAATACAGCGCGTAGTATACGCACGGCTGGGTCCCTGCATCCGCAGCCACTCCTCGTAGCACGACGTCTGCGTCCTGCAGGTTGCCGTTTCCTACTCCCGCAGCCCTACTCCGTCGGAGCCAGTTAAACGTCTCCCCAGGTAGTTAGTTAGTTAGATACGTGTTCCATTGACCAATCTCACCCTAACCGTTATGATGTGGAACGTCTCAAGTGCATAAGAAATGCACACATGAAACAAGGTATTTTTTTTTTTTTTTTGAGCTTAAAATTTGTATCCCTTAATTTGCGCGGCTTCATGCCCGAAATTTAATGGATTATTCATAGCGCCGCGAAAAGTTGAAAATGCACCTATAGATTTATTTATTCGTATTCAAGAATTCATCTATGGTATAGAAAGAGTTGTCAAGGAGTTATGATTTCAATTTATTTTTGAAACTATTACCACTGTCTGTCTGATTTCATCTGGTAATTTATCGAAAAGTTTGTAACACCATGATTGATAGGGAGTAGTTGTTCAGTGTAATTAATTATAAAGTGTTTCCTCTTTAATGCTTAATGTCACGGATTTACTGTAAGGAAATACGGTTTTATGAAACATATTTTGTAGAAATATAACTGTGTATTTAAATAATGAGACTTTCTAAAATAAGTTTGTTTATGTAAAGGAAATAATAATGTAAAAAACTGGTCCGTACTGAGGAACTTGCATTGTAGAATAAAAAAGACATAGTACTTCCCCTCCGCAACGGAAGTGAGTTGGCGCTCGCCAAAAGGTGGACTTCGCGCTCAATCTGGGTGGCAAGCGAGAGAGCACAGTTAGGAGTCAGTAGCCAGCAGCCAATGAGTGAACAGCGCAGGTCCTAGCGAGGCATCCAGTACCTAATTGGAGATGGAATGGCCTCGGGTGTAACTGCGGCTGTAAAATGGTGCTCTCGCATTGGAAATGGCTCTAATATGGTATTCACGTCGCCAGGAAGAATTTAATAGAGCATATTACTGCCAAAGGAGAGACCAGGTAGACGCCACGTGCTCGCCACCACTATTGCGCCAACACTTCATCAGATTCCAGAGGTTAGAACGGTATATCAGTACGAACAAGTGTATTTGTGTGAATTGATTTGCAATAATAGTGCAAATAATACTAAACTTTGTGTTCGAACCATGAATTGTTTCCTTTCATGGTACCTATCAGGGCCCTCTCCTCGTAATGACCAAAATCCGAGTACCTTGTGTGGGAAAAAAATGATGATCATCTGTGTTATTTAAAAATGCATAGTTCTGAATGCAAAAATATATAGAAGTGAGTAGTTAGACTATTAACTTCATTGATATTAAGGGAGGCACTAATTATTGAATCTATGAAAATCTCTAATGTGTTCTGGTTTGCTTCTATTTTACAAGTGTCAGTGTTTTTAAAGCTTAGCTGCTTAAAAAGTTGTCAGTGAAAATCACTTGCTTCACAAGTGGTGTTATAAAGTACTTGGTTTTGATTATATTCAAAGTATAACTTTTACTGTAAGCCATTTCTGATGATGTAGAGAGTATTGCCAGTGCAAATTGTTTTAAAGTTTTGCACGGTAAATGATATTAAGTGGGGAATTAACTAAGCTGGTATCATAATGTAAACTATTTTTAAAAAGTGTGTATAGTTTGCTTTTATAAAGAAGGGATAGTTTGTGGCCCCCTAATCCCCCGCCCCCCAATTCTATTCTTTTACGTTAGGAAGAAATCAAACTGAATAGTTGTTCTCTAATTAAAGAAACAGGAAGTACTGTTTAAAAGATAGATACATTCAAAATAATGTTTCCATATTATTATGCCTAATTAGGCTGGCGACCGTTTTATTATTCCATTTACAAGAATTCTGTTACTGTAACTTCTAACAAAATTAGTCTTTCTGTTATCTACTAACTGCTACCATTACGAAATTCATGTCCGATACCCTCGTTCTGTTAGGTAACACACGGTCAAATTCAAAAATCCTTGCAGAGGATGACACTATTTGCTAGCTTATGTCATATTTGACAAATACACTGCTAGAGTGTTGTACGTGGCTCCCTTGTAACAGGTTAGAAAATATCGATACTAAAGCTAAGTAGAGCACGCAGCGCCAGTAAGTGTTATACGTGGCTCCTGGTGACAGGACTGAGAGTGTTGTCACTGGGCGAACTGCATGCCGGCATAATACTAGAGGCTTAACTATGAAACGATAGTGTTATAAGTTTTACAGGAGTATATTTTACCCCTTTCTGTGTCAAAGATAGGGTAAGTAGAGGATAGTGTAAGTCTTTCTTTCTGGTATTATAATCATGAATATCACTATTGTTTTTAATCTGGTCCATGTTGTTGAGAACAAATGTCATTCCTGATTAAATGTACTGTGAGGATGTTGTAAGAATTCCTAACCTTTTAAACAGATGCCTGAGAGGTGTGCGACTATGAGCCCCACACATCATTCTCACCACTTTCTTTTGAATAGTGAATATCTTTCGCCTAAACGTTCAGTTACCCCAAAATATTATTCCGTATGACGTCACAGAGTGAAAGTATGCAAATTTTGTTAGCTTGCTAATTTCTATATCCTCAAAATTAGCAATTATTCTGATTGCAAAAGTCACTGAACCTAGTCGCTTTAGGAGATTCAAAATATGAATTTTCCAATTAAGATTTTCATCTATATGAACACTCAAAAATGTAGTATGGTCTTCCCTGACTACTGACTTCTGTTGATGTGTTATATTTATTGAAGTAACTGTACTCCTTGCAGTAGAAATTTGGATGTACAGTGTTTTTCCAAAGTTCAGAACAAGCCCATTCGCAGAAAACCAATCAATAATTTCCCAAAGACATTATTTGTACCATTTTCTATTGACATTGTCAGTTTAGCTTCTTGTTTCAGATGAGAGGTTGGCTCTGAGCACTATGGGACTTAACTTCTGAGGTCATCAGTACCCTAGAACTTAGAACTACTTAAACCTAACTAACCCAAGGACATGACACAGCCCGCATCTCGTGGTCGTGCGGTAGCGTTCTCGCTTCCCACGCCCGGGTTCCCGGGTTCGATTCCCGGCGGGGTCGGGGATTTTCTCTGCCTCGTGATGGCTGGGTGTTGTGTGATGTCCTTAGGTTAGTTAGGTTTCAGTAGTTCTAAGTTCTAGGGGACTGATGACCATAGATGTTAAGTCCCATAGTGCTCAGAGCCATTTGAACCATTTGACATGACACACATCCATGCCCGAGGCAGGATTCGATCCTGCGACCGTAGTGGTCGCGCGGTTCCAGACTGTAGCGCCTAGAACCAATCGGCCACCCCGGCCGGCTAAGAAGAGAGGTCATTCACATATATCAATGACATAAGGGGAGACATGAGCGAAACCTGTGGAACACCTAACGTAATTTCATTGCAGCTAGATGAAGTGGGAAACTTCCTCAAATCACTTAAACAATATAAAGAAACTTTTTGCTTCCTGTTCTGTACATATGACTTAAACCACTTATATGATGTTCCATTTATACCGTAGAATTGTAATTTCTGTATCATAATGTCATGGTTCACATAATCAAATACTTTGGATAAGTCACAGAAAATTCCTGTTGTTGACATTTTACAATTTAAAGACTCTAATATGTGGGAAGTGAAATTGTATATTGCTGTTTCAGTAGAATAGTATTTTTGAAACCCAAACTGTGATTTACTAAGTATTCCATCACTGTTGAGATGGCTAAACATTCTTGAGAACATTACTTTCTCGACCATTTTTGAAAATATTGTAAGCAAGGATACTGGCTGGTAATTATTAACATCTGTGGTGTCCCCTTTTTTGTAGAGAGGACTGACAATGGCATATTTTAACCTCTCTGGGAAAATAACTTCAGTTAGTGATGCATTGCAAATGTGACTCAGAACATCAGCTGTAACTGCTCCACATTGTTTAAATATCTTGTTATAGATGTCATCTGCTCCAACAGAACATTTATTTTTCAAAGATTTAATGATTTTCCTTACTTCACAAGAAGTTGTTAGATGAAAATTAATCTGACAAGGATTTCTCTAAACTGACTATTCCATGTATTGCTTGGCTCTTTCTTTTGAACTATTCTCAGCAGCTTTTCACCTACACTTAAGAAATGGTTGTTAAATACGTTAGCTCCTTGAGTACTGTTGGTTAAGATGGTATCATTCTCTTCAATAGTAATGCTATCTACCCCAGTAGTTACTTTACCTGTCTCTGTTCTAATAACATTTCATACTGATTTAATTTTATTGCCCCAGTTGTTAATTCCATCTCTAATATACATATTTTTTTTATTTTCTGACAATTTTTCTCAGTATGTTGCAATAATTTTTATAGTGTAAAATTACTTCTGGGTCTTTACTAATTCTTGCTGTCTCGTACAATTTTCTTCTTCTTTCTGAAGACACTTTAATGCCTGTAGTAATCCAAGGTTTCTTTGAAAACTGGTTGGTGTTACATTTAGTAGTTTTTTTGGGCAACAGTGTTCAAAAAGGGATATAAATTTATCAATAAATATGTTACATTTATCATTAGCATTTGGCTCATTATATACAGCTCCCCAATTAATATATTAGTTTCACATACTCTTGCTGTGCAAACACATTATCTATTAGAGTGTTACTGTCTTGAGCTATACGTGTATGGAAGCTGATCACGGATTCTAAGTTATATGTCATTAATAATACTTCTACTTCACTTTTCCTATCAGAATTGCTTAGAAAGTTTACACTGAAATCACCACAGATTAATAATTTTTTCTTTTTGTCAGATAGACAGCGTAATTTCCTAATCGGGACCTTATACCCTTGTTTTGTGTAAATGGCAACTCCTTTATCAATGCTAGATCTGCAAGTGTAAGATGCTAAATTATACTCGTTTATACTGACACTTTCCATCCCCACAGTTACATGGTGTTCAGACAGACAGGGTACTGTATATCAATCTCATTCTTACAAAATTGTTAAGGCTTTCGTGGCCACTTGTTGACAAACTGCCTATTGGCTTCTGTCTCGGCTTCTTCGACCGACGTTCATCTAATGATTTTTCTGACGTTTCGCCAGCACGAGTGGCTGGCATTGTCAAAGCTTCACCCTCCACTGCCGGTGGTGAACTGGAGGCGAGCTCGCGGCCGCAGACTATATGTACCTGGCGCGCCAACGTCCGAGGGCTTCTCCGCGGTCATTTCCGGTGCGGTTCTCCTCTTGCTACCTGCGACGGTCGTTCGCTGCAGTACGGGTAGTCAGGATCCGTTTACCTTAAGGCTTTCCTCTTTCTTGTTGAAACTATTCGCGTGTTTTTTGGATTTCTACAGCTTCTCTGAACAAGCGCGTGTGATAGTGCTTCTCTACAGCCAGAACTTCCGTGTCGGCGAATTATATTACGTGGTCGGTCTCATTCAGTGCGTGCTCTGCCACGGCCGATTTCTCCACCTGCCTCAACCTGCAATGTCGCTTATGCTCTTTGATCCTGGTGTTAATTGATCGTCCAGTCATTCCGACATAAACATTTCCGCATGTGCATGGTATACGGTATATTCCCGATATTGCAAGTGGGTCTCTTTTCTCCTTCGCCGATCTAAGACACTCTTTGATCTTCCTTGTCGGTTTGAAAATCGCCTTTACGCCGTGTTTGCGCAATATACGGCCGATTCTGTCCGTCACTTTGGGAATGTATGGCAGGAAGGCCGTACCCGACATTTCTTTTTTTGGTTCCTTACTTCGCCGAGAGTTTGGCTCTGTTACACTTCTAATGTAATTTGTGTTGTACCCATTGCTCCTCAGAACAGTTTACAGGTGTTGCATTTCTCGTTTGAGGTGTTGAGGCTCACATATTCGTCCTGCTCTCGTTACGAGCGTACTAATCATGCCTCTTTTCTGACTCGGGTGGTGGTTTGACTGTTTGTGCAGGTATCGGTCCGTGTGTGTCGGTTTCGATACACGCTGTGTCCCAGGTTTTCGCCGTCCCTTGTGACCAGCACATCTAGAAATGGCAGTTTCTTGTCCTTTTCTACTTCCATGGTAAATGTTATGTTGGCATGGAGGCTGTTCAAGTGTCTCAGGAATTCACCGAGCTGTTCTTCACCATGGCTCCACACCACGAAAGTATCATCGACGTACCTGTACCACACCTTAGGTTTGCAAGTCGCCGAGTCCAGTGCCTGTGCTTCGAATTGTTCCACGAAGAAGTTGGCCACCACTGGACTGAGAGGATTTCCCATGGCGACGCCTTCCAGCTGTTCGTAGAAATCGCCATTCCACGTGAAATGGCTCGTGGTGAGACATGCGTGGGAGAGCTTTCTGATGTCTTGCGGGAACATGGAACCGATGTGCTCCAGAGCGTCACTGAGTGGCACTTTCGTAAATAACGAAACAACATCAAAACTGACCAGGATGTCGTTTGGCGCAAGTTTCAGTTTCTTCAGCTTCTCAATGAAATGTCCTGAGTCCTTAATGTATGTGTCGGTCTTCCCCACGTGTGGCTGGAGCAGAGAGGCCAAGTGTTTTGCCAGTTTATGCGTTGGTGAGCCAGGAGCGCTAACGATCGGTCTCAGTGGAACGTTGTTCTTATGGATCTTGGGTAATCCATACAGCCGAGGTGGTAGGGCTTCTGTGCTGCGCAGGTTTCTCTGTATGTCCACCGGCAGAGAAGACGCCTTGATTAATCGATTCGTATTCCGAGTGATACGCTGCGTCGGATCTGCGCTTAGTTTTCGGTACGTCGTCGGATCTAATAGGTCTCGGATCTTTTGCTCACAATCTTCGGTCTTCATTCCGACGGTCGCATTCCCCTTATCGGCAGGCAGTACCAATATACTCTTGTCGGCGTTGAGATTCTTATTGTCTTGTACCTCTTCTTTCTTCAGGTTGCTAGCTGGTGGTTTTGCTCGGCGCAGTATCCTGGCTGTTTCAGTGCGTATTTCCTCTGCCCTTTCCCAAGGAAGGGTCCGAATTGCTGCTTCGGTGTTGGCAATGATGTCCTCCATAGGTATAGTTCTCGGGCTGATAGCGAAATTCCCTCCTTTTTGAAAAACAGACACTTCCTCTTCGGTCAATTGTCGTTCAGTGAGGTTGACCGCTGTGTGTGACATGTCGGGAATCGCCTTGTCGGTCTGCCTCCGGCATTTTTCAAGCTTTTTTCTTTTGCCGCTCGGTGCAGCGCTCGAGTTCGTTCTGCATGCTCCTGTGGGTGATGCTGTCGATCTTGTCCCAGTCGTCTCGATGCATTCTGCTACTTAGTTGATAGAAAATGTCCAGAAGTTCCTGATCCGTTCTTGCCGGGTCTCTCCGTGTTGTATGTATTCGCTCACGAAGAAAAGCTCGTTCCATTCTGTCGTAGATACGATGTGCTTGGGCGGTGGTGAATAGGCGCTTGCATCTCAAGAACTTCGGTGTAGCACATTCATATCGGCACCGTGACAGAAAGTCGAGAGAGGACACCAGTCGCGCTTTCTTCTTCCGTCGTTGGTCAAGGCGTCGGTACAATCTGCAAATCTCCTCCCCATAGAGGCGTAATACAAAATTGTTAAGGCTTTCGTGGCCACTTGTTGACAAACTGCCTATTGGCTTCTGTCTCGGGGTCTTCGGCCGACATTCATCTAATGATTTTTCTGACGTTTCGCCAGCACGAGTGGCTGGCATTGTCAAAGCTTCACCCTCCATTGCCAGTGGTGAACTGGAGGCGAGCTCGCGGCCGCAGACTATATGTACCTCTACGAATCGATTAATCAAGGCGTCTTCTCTGCCGGCGGACATACAGAGAAACCTGCGCAGCACAGAAGCCCTACCACCTCGGCTGTATGGATTACCCAAGATCCATAAGAACAACGTTCCACTGAGACCGATCGTTAGCGCTCCTGGCTCACCATCGTATAAACTGGCAAAACACTTGGCCTCTCTGCTCCAGCCACACGTGGGGAAGACCGACACATACATTAAGGACTCAGGACGTTTCATTGAGAAGCTGAAGAAACTGAAACTTGCGCCAAACGACATCCTGGTCAGTTTTGATGTTGTTTCGTTATTTACGAAAGTGCCACTCAGTGACGCTCTGGAGCACATCGGTTCCATTTTCCCGCAAGACATCAGAAAGCTCTCCCACGCATGTCTCACCACGAGCCATTTCACGTGGAATGGCGATTTCTACGAACAGCTGGAAGGCGTCGCCATGGGAAATCCTCTCAGTCCAGTGGTGGCCAACTTCTTCATGGAACAATTCGAAGCACAGGCACTGGATTCGGCGACTTGCAAACCTAAGGTGTGGTACAGGTACGTCGATGATACTTTCGTGGTGTGGAGCCATGGTGAAGAACAGCTCGGTGAATTCCTGAGACACTTGAACAGCCTCCATGCCAACATAACATTTACCATGGAAGTAGAAAAGGACAAGAAACTGCCATTTCTAGATGTGCTGGTCACAAGGGACGGCGAAAACCTGGGACACAGCGTGTATCGAAACCGACACACACGGACCGATACCTGTACAAACTGTCAAACCACCACCTGAGCCAGAAAAGAGGCATGATTAGTACGCTCGTAACGAGAGCAGGACGAATATGTGAGCCTCAACACCTCAAACGAGAAATGCAACACCTGTAAACTGTTCTGAGGAGCAATGGGTACAACACAAATTACATTAGAAGTGTAACAGAGCCAAACACTCGGCGAAGTAAGAACCAAAAAAAGAAATGTCGGGTACGGCCTTCCTGCCATACATTCCCAAAGTGACGGACAGAATCGGCCGTATATTGCACAAACACGGCGTAAAGACGATTTTCAAACCGACAAGGAAGATCAAAGAGTGTCTTAGATCGGCGAAGGAGAAAAGAGACCCACTTGCAATGTCGGGAATATACCGTATACCATGCACATGCGGAAATGTTTATGTCGGAATGACTGGACGATCAATTAACACCAGGATCAAAGAGCATAAGCGACATTGCAGGTTGGGGCAGGTGGAGAAATCGGCCGTGGCAGAGCACGCACTGAATGAGACCGACCACGTAATATAATTCGCCGACACGGAAGTTCTGGCTGTAGAGAAGCACTATCACACGCGCTTGTTCAGAGAAGCTGTAGAAATCCAAAAACACGCGAATAGTTTCAACAAGAAAGAGGAAAGCCTTAAGGTAAACGGATCCTGACTTCCCGTACTGCAGTGAACGACCGTCGCAGGTAGCAAGAGGAGAACCGCACCGGAAACGACCGCGGAGAAGCCCTCGGACGTTGGCGTGCCAGGTACATATAGTCTGCGGCCGCGAGCTCACCTCCAGTTCACCACCGGCAATGGAGGGTGAAGGTTTAATAATGCCAGCCACTCGTGCTGGCGAAACGTCAGAAAAATCATTAGATGAACGTCGGCCGCAGACCCCGAGACAGAAGCCAATAGGCAGTTTGTCAACAAGTGGCCTAGCGAGGAAGTAAATGCACTAGTCTAAAATGTTATGTTGACTAAATTAGCTCTTATTGCAATATCAATCACTTAACTTCGCGAGAGTTCCGTGGACTTGCGTCGGCTACAGGAGATGCTACAGATGTTATACCGTGAATCAACTTCTTGCACTGTATAAGAGCATCATCCCGTCTTTGTACCGTGAAACGCCAAGGAAACTGGTATAGGCATGCGTATTCAAATACAGAGATATGCAAACAGCCAGAATACGGTGATGCGTTCGGTAACGCCTATATAAGACAAGAAGCCCTTGGCGCAGTTGTTACATCGGTTACTGCTGCTACAATAGCAGCTTATCAACACTTAAGTGTGTTCCAGCGAGGTATTATAGTCGGCGCACGAGCGATGGGACACATCGTCTCCGAGGTAGCGGTGAAGTGGGGATTTTCCCTTACGGCCTTTTCACGAGTGTGCCGTGAATGTCAGGAATCCAGTAAAACATCAAATATCCGACACTGTTGCGGCCAGAAAAAGATCCTGCAAGAACGATACCAACGACGAATGATGAGAATCGTTCAGCATGACATAAGTGCAACCGTTCCGCAGATTGCTGCAGATTTCAGTGCTGGGCCATCAACAAGTGTCAGCGTGCAAACCATTCAACGCAATATCATCGATTCATCGATATAGGCTTTCGGAGCCGAAGGCCCGCTCGTGTACCCTTGATGACTGCAAGACACAAAGTTTTACGCCTCGCCTAGGCACGTCAACACCGACATTGGACTGTTGATGAATGGAAACATGTTGCCTGGTCGGACGAGTCTCGTTCCAAATTGTATCGAGTGGGTGACCGTGTATGGGTGTTGGGACAACTGCATGACTCCATGGACCCTCCATGTCAGCAGGGGACTGTTCAATCTGGTGGAGGCTCTGTAATAGTGTGGGACGTGTCCATTTGAAATGGTGTGGGGCCGCTGATACGTCTAGATACGACTCTGACAGGTAATACGCACGTAAGCATCCTGTCTGATCACCTGCATCCAGTCGTGTCCGTTGTGTCATTCCGACAGACTCGGGCAATTCTAGCAGGACAATGCGACACTCACACGCCCAGAATTAATACAGAGTGGCTCCAGGAGCAGTCTTCTGAAATTAAACACTTCCTCTGGCTATCAAACTCCCCATACATGAACATTGTTAAGCATATCTGGGATGCCTTGCAAAGTGCTGTTCACAAGAGATCTCCACCCTTCATACTCTTACAGATTTATGGACAGCTCTGCAGGATGTATGGTATCAATTCCCTCCAGCACTACTTCAGACATTAGTCGAGACCATGCCACGTCGTGTTGCGGCACTTCTGCGTGCTCGCGGGGGCCCTACACGGTATTAGACAGGTATACCGGTTTCTTTGGCTCTTCGGTGTATTTGGTGCTGGCAGTAAACGTTCTGGTTACAGGCTCATCAGTAGTAGACACCACCAAGGTTCGCTACCATCGTCGGCAACAACGGCCAACAACAGTAACAACGGCGCCGTTGCCATCAGTTACGTGGTTATCAAGAGGCTGCGGATATCCCTACGCGGCAGTATACTAAAGTTGAGCGTCCAACTAGTTGGCATGCGGCTGACTTATCTCAGACATGTAGCCGCTCTGCCACGTGTCCACTCTCCACGACCGAAAGAGATCGGATACCAGCGAAATGGGATTGTAAATTGAAGGTGGAGAAGGAAGAAAAGAACGGGAAGGGAATTAATTATTGATGCCACCTCCTTCGGGACTTTATGCGGAATCACCGGTGATGTGTGAAAATGTGTTCCGGATTGGGATTCTAACTTGGAAGCTCCTGCTTACTAATGTAGTTGCGTTAACCACTTCACCACCCGTACATAGTGTTTATCTCAACTACGCAGACTATCTCGGTACGCCTCGCAGCCGACCCTCCTAACGGCAGCTACCTGCAGTGCCCGTCAATGTCCTCCATGATTGCTACCTCGATATTCCCGCAGGAGGGCGAAAATAATTGTGCATCCACACTGAAGGTGGTGGAGTCATTGCCCATCGAGGCGAATCAGCTATATGAATGCGTGGTGACCGTTCGTTCGGACACGCCAGAAAAAAACAGATACCACGCATTCATATAAAAAAAATGGGATTGGTCGTAGTTGGACGTAGCGGGTGCAAGCATGCCCCTGTTGTTTCTAGAGTCCGTGTGTGTTTCGCATTTAATTACCAACTGTCGACGTGGAGATGCTTATAAGTGTTGTGAATGAGAATAGGTCACTGTCGAATATGCGCGACACGAGAGGTCACCACCGTGACTTAGAGGAAGCCACGGTTCAAAGCTGGAGAGGACATCAGTGTGTAAACTAAGTGGAAACGCTAATCATAACGTAGAAAACACATAATATTGTGAGATCAGATTTATTGAATATGTGACGTACAGTGTACATTCTATAAGATTGTCTAAAAATCCTACAAACTATTTAAAATCAAAACTTGCGAGGTGCCGGGGCTAGCAGTGTATTTAACACTAAATTCTTCTCGAATCTTCATATGGAAATGATGCTCTAAGCCCCCCCCCCCCTTTTCTAACTCCTACTTTTGCTGTTGCACATGGATTAAGAAGAAACGCGAACTGACTGTAATCGACCCTGCAAGTGGAGTAGAAAAGAGTTTGACACCTGCAATAATTTAATTTGATAGACATTAATTAAATAAAGGAAAGTTTCAGTAACGTAGTGAGAAATGGAAGGGTTGCTCTACCGATTAACAGAATGAAAGTTCTGTCCAAAATACCAATTTGATTTATTATGAATAAACTCAAAATCATAAACAAAAGACATGAAACGTTTACAATACATCAAATTGGATCAAACTGGATACTCAAATAAATGCTGTGAAGGTGAAGTTGTCCATAAACTAAATTGTGACATTTATGACGAAGTGGTATGTGGAGCCAATTCCTTGCAACTCAACATTAATTGCTGCTACGGTAGTGATAACTCAGACAATGAACACCCAAGACAGAACAAAGTTAGAAAAGACGAACAGGCGCGCTCTGCTGAGCTCTGATTATCACAGTGCAAATTCCCTAGTCTGCCAGTGCTGCAGACATACATTACCAAGCTGTCTTCTTAACTGCAAGGACACGATCTGGCGTACCGGAAGCGATGGCTGGTTGCTTCGACGTCCCGTCGTGGTGATGATAATGTCGCGAGTATAGCCCGAAACAAATTATCCTGATCTGGTTGGTCCAGACTAAAGACTTCCTATCAATCCAAATGCGCCTCAGAGGAAGACGAAGAAGGCTCGCCACACAATCACTGACGGTACAGTGATTGATTTTAACAAGTGAAGTCACACAGTAACTCCGATACAGTCAACTTTAGCCAAAACTGCCCAAGATAGACAACATAGGCCGCCTGTACGCAGAACGCTCAATTGCCAACTGTACTCGGAAAGTTACGTTGAAGTCGAAACTTCAGCAACTTCGTTAAACAGTTACAATCAAATAAAAGTATATTAGACAGCCAACGGAAGGCAGGCTGTCCAGAGAAGCGAGAGCTCAGTCTTGTAACCTACTCCGACCGAAAGACGAGAGCCGACTCTCTCAAGAGCACCCGTACAAGCCGAACACAGAACATTCCCGCCCCCACAACAGTGACTGTGGTTAAACATTCCAATCAGCAACTCGAAAACCGGTGGAGAATTCCACTCTATTGCCGAAGCACTACCATTCGACCAATGGAGATTCTTGGCGCCAATTTCTGCGCCGATTTTGCTACGTCACGGATCTATGCCCTGAGCAAGCCAATCACAGTTACGATTTTGCAGAAAACGCGGGAATTTGCCCGCCCATACTGCCTCGGAACACAAGTCATTCCCACGCCTCGCTGGTAGCCCACCAGAAAGTGTTTTCGCTAAGTTTCTGCGAAGTAACGGAATCTCTAGCCCAGCCGCTCCTTCAGGCCCCTGCGGGCGTGTCTCCGCCGCTTTATGACAATGTTGGCGTCTGGAAAGCATTCACTCGACTCCTTCACACCCGTCTACTTAGCCCTTTCAAGATCAGACGAGCCCGCCTGTCACCCGGGTGACGAGAGACGCTGCATGGGAAGTCCGCGTGTGAAGGAATAGCAACTTTTCACTTCATGCAATTAGAGAGGAAAATCGAATTACTCAGAGTAAGATTGAAATATGAGAGGGGGCTTCTGCCACCTCTCAAACTGAGAACGCCTGCAACCGTATATTCACTCCATGTAACTAACGTCTGCCTTCAGGAGTTCTCGGAAACGGACTGACGCAAAAATTTTTTTGATGTGTGTACATTTGAGTATGTCAGCATTATCAGGCATTTCAATTTCAGTACTTGTCTGCCACAATCTGCATCTACGAGCTATTATTCCAAAGGCATAGTCTACCACTTGTCGAATCTTAGAAAGACACTTGTCGAATCTTAGAAAGACACTTGTCGAAAGTAGTTTCCTTTGACACTGGAAATTGTCTGATCACGTAACTCTTCAGTCCAGTTGTCTCGCGAATTACTGGTTGCCAGCCGTGTGTCGGATGATACTCGTCTACAGTGGTAGTCGTACGACCACACGGATAACCTGTCAGTCGGACGAGTAAGGCCCCAGTGGAGGCCCAGGCTGAAGCCACAGTGCGACGTCTAGCAGCCAGTAGCTGTCGCAGCTCCGCTCCACGTCATTCGAGCCGGTCGCCTACAGCGTCCCATCTGTTTGAGTTTCTGCCGATTCTGCAACACGCTGCAACGCTCCGCTACGTCACGACATAGTCACGACCCACTTCTATGGTGTAGTTCTGTAGCACTGAGTACATCACGAGCGAGTCGCGACCCAGGTAATAACACACCCTTGGTTTGCTACATTCATACAAGATAAAGGGCGATCATTTTTAATATCATTCCTCACGTGGAACTTTTCTGTTCTGTGGTGAGGCTGACATAAACGTTCACTACCAAATCAGCTACAGAATCGTCAATTATCTGCGTGCAATACAGACTACCGTCCAGCCCAGGGACGTAAAAATCTGATTTCACAAGCCAATGCATTTTACACGAATAGAGATAGAAACTTGTGATGGATTTCAACTCAGGCATCGAAATGTTTACCATGTTACCAGTTGTAAGTTGCTGGTGCCGGTTCTTGTGGTTGCCAGTAGGTGTCTACCTAGAGCATCGTCGATCGTTCATTATGGCTCTTTCCATGATTGAGAGAACTGGACAGAAATTTTGTTTCTCAGCAGGACGGAGAAGCGCCACACTAGCAGCTACATGTAAGAGCATTGCTTCAAATGGAGCTGCCTCAACGATGGCTCCACCTGAATGACCGTACAGGTCTCCAAGTGGACCATTGGCCTCCAGCGTCGCCTGGTATCACAGTATGTGATTTTATGTTTCATTTTTTGTGGGGGTTTGTGAAAGACTCCGTCTATGTGACCCCGTTTTAAACCACTCTGGACTAATTGCGACACCACATAACAGCAGCAGTGGAAGAAAAAACTCTAGACGTGCGCGCAGAAGTATAGATCGAGTCTGACTACGGTCTGGATATTTGTCGCGTGTCCGGTGGAGGGCACAATGAACATTGGTGAAATATAAATGTAAACATTTATCCTAAACGTAATGGCAAAAAGTATCTCAACCTTGTATATGCATGCATGTAAAAGATACATCCTAATACAATCAGAGGGTTCTTTTTGAAAATAAAAACCCTTTCGTCCTATACGTAGTTGAAATTCATCCAAGTATCGTTCTTCATTTATGAAGAATATACTTGGAATAGCATGTATCTTTTTGAAACACCCTTTACAATCCTTCAGCATCTACATCTACATCTAGATCCCGCAAGCAACCTTCTTATCCTGGGGAAAAAACGCGTAGTTGCAAATTTCTGTACAATCTTCGGGAAGATAGAGGGCGTGTCATGTGAAACATATTAAAAATTCATGAGGAACATAAAAAAAAATTTGGCCGATGCGGTGTGAGCGTGGAGGTGGGGTGGGAGGCGGCGGAGTGACGAGAAAATGTCTCCCTTTGATGTTTTTGTTGAATGTCTCGAAAGCTGCGGCTTCTAACGAAAAAGTTTCCCAGTACAAAATTAAACTAAATTAAATTTCCTACATAAAAGGATGTATTCTTTTTTCTCTAGGACTAATAGTTTCCTCATTCCTGGGAATGGAAAAATCGCAAATTGTTAAAAATAACGTTTTAATGGTATAAAATTAATGTATATTGTTAAAAAATCATGGATTAATAACAAATATTAAATGTTTGTACCACGTGTATGTGCAATATAGCCATATAAGGGATAAATTTATTCGGGGGGTGTAACAGATTGGAAAGACGAGGGTGGAGGTTAGAAGCGTGAAGGAGGGTAAGTCACCAGATTGTAGTCATGCATTTTCCTCCCTCATACATCTGCAAAATGAAGAGCGAGCAGGCAGTTCCCCATTCTCCCCGCCGCACTACGTCACAAAAAGCAACTGCAGGCTATTTCACAAAGTTATGCGGACCCTTTCGCGGCTCTCCTTATGAATCACTGGCAACACAGTGTGCAGAAATGACGTGGGGAGTTTATTTCCCACGAAGTGCATTAACAAACACTACATGGACTACAGATATGAATTAGTAAAACTATCAGCACAAGAAACGCATATGGACAGAATCTACGTAAATCTCTGCAGACTGTTCTACGATGCTAGAGGGAAACTGATTCTTAGTTATCCTGTATGGCAGTTGTAACGTTCTTCCGGAAAAGGCGACTTCCTCCACAATGAACCTATCGCTTTTCGCTTTACAGACAGGCTATATCTCCCCAGAATTTCCTGCCCATTTTTCTAAAGCAGAAAATATAACTCCACTAACCTCGTGTTTATATGGTGGAGTTATTTGCAGTTGTTAAGTGAGCTTTTATGTAAAATACGTTCCCATAAATAGTGGTTAAAAAGTGCTTAGTTTTTAAATGTGATGTTGTCAGTAGCCCATGCAGCTGTGGTAGGAATAGGACTGGATTAGTAAATGTGATTTCTTGCTGTTATCTATCGTTGCCAGCATATTGTAAAGCCTGGTAACCATGTTGTAGTCAGTTCGCGGTGGATTAATGAATGACCAGGAAGTTACTTCACCATTAGTTGTGTTACTGGTAGACTGCATAAGTCACTTCCATTCAGGAATGGCCGTCACCTATAGAGTGGGCTGCACTAAGTAGGGCCACTTACCACTCATCCACGTTATACCTTGCAAGGTGGCTGTCAATGTGTCTAATGGAACAAAATTGAACATGTTTAAATCTAGGAAAGTAATCTACAGCAAGGCATTGCTTGGCTTATCTAAAGCTCCATATCGCCTAAGAGACCTACTTCTGTATCGTAACTTAACTTCTGAGGTCATCAGTCCCCTAGAACTTAGAACTACTTAAACGTAACTAACCTAAGGACATCACACACATCCATGCCCGAGGCAGGATTCGAACCTGCGACCGTAGAGGTCGAATACGTATTGACCGCGTGTTACACTTGGGAAAGACTCTTCATTGTGGCAGACAATTGACAGCTGCAGTTGTTGAGCTTTTTTGCATAACATATCATTTAGCAACTGCAAATAAATAGTCAATAAACTGACAATAACCCCTGTATATAAACAGGAGCTCAGTGAAGTTATTTGTCTATTCGCATGAGAGAATTAGACAAGAAATGCTGGGGAGGTATCATCTGTCTGTAAATTGAAAGCGAGTAGCACTCATCGTGGGGGAAGCTTCTCACAACGGACAATACAGTGGCCGACGGCCTTCACTTTACAACTGAGAACAGGGGCGCTGACGTAGAGTTGTCAGTGCGAACAGACAAGCAACACTGATTGAAATAACCGTAGAAATCAATGTGGGACGTACGACGAACGTATACGTTAGGACAGTATGGCAAAATTTGGCGTTAATGTGTTATGGTAGCAGACGACCGACGGGAGTGCCTTTGCTAAAAGCACGACAACGCGTGCAGCGCCTCTCCTGGGCTCATGACCATATCGGTTGGACCCTAGACGATGAAAACCCGTGGCCCGGTCAGATGAGTCACTATTTCACTTGGTAATAACTGACAGTAGGGTTCAAGTGTGGCGCAAACCTCAGGAAGCCATAGATCCACGTTGTCAACAAGGCACTGTGCAAGCTTGTGATGGCTCCATAATAGCGTGAGCTTTGTTTACATGGAATGGACTGGGTCCTCTGATCGAACTGAACCGGTAATTGACTGGAAGTGGTTATGTTCGGCTACATGGAGACCATTTGCAGCCATTCATGGACGTCATGTTCCCATGATCATTGTTACCAGGCCACAATTGCTCGCGATTGGTTTGAAGAACATTCTGGACAATTCGAGCGAATGATTTGGCCCTACAGATCGACCGATATGAATCCCATCGAACATTTTGGGACGTAATCGAGAGGTGCGTTCGTGCACAAAATCCTGCAGCGGCAACACTTCCGCACATAACGGACGGCAATAGAGGCAGCGTGGCTCAGTACTCCTGCAGGGCACTTCCAACGATTTGTTGAATCCTTGCCACTCCGAGCTGCTGCAATACACCGGACAAAAGGAGGTCCGACACGATATTAGGAGGTGTCCCATGACTTTTGTCACCTCAGTGTATACAGCTGTCATGTTACAGAAATATACGGATGTACGTACAGCTGTTTGTTCCTCTGTAGCAGATGACACTGACGATGGGTTCTACACCTGAATATCAGTCTGGCAAACAAATACTTCAAGTGCAGCTCATGATGTTTAGAACATGTCCTTCAATAACTGTTTTTCATAATCTACGATGTTTCCATCCCTTGTAACGTGGAGACCATTAATCCAAGAGAAAACTGAATATATTCTTTCTCTTAGGAAATTAAGTATAGTTTAATTTGGTACCGGAAAGCATTTTCGCTAGAAACCGTGGTTTCCAAGATAGCCAAGAAAAACATAAAAAAGTGACTTTTACACTCTTACCTCACCACCACGATCACGCTCACCGCTCAGCGGTCTGGATCTTTAGTGTGTTACTCATTCCACGTCACCCTACCAATGCACAAAAAGTTGCGAATGCACGTATTTTGTCACCTAATTTTCCTTGGTTGACTGGACTATATAGTCTGTGAGGGAGAGTATTTCGACCTTTTTCCTGTTCCAGTCGCGAATGGTCCGTGAGAAGAACTATTCTCTCTAATTTTATCTTCATGACCTTTCCCTAGGGTATATGTAGGAGGAAACAATATATTGGTTGTTTCTTCTAGGAAAGTAAGTTTTTCCAAATGGCTCTGAGCACTATGGGACTTAACAGCTGTGGTCATCAGTCCCCTAGAACTTAGAACTACTTAAACCTAACTAACCTAAGGACATCACACACATCCATGCCCGAGGCAGAAGTCGAACCTGCGACCGTAGCAGTCGCGCGGTTCCGGACTGCGCGCCTAGAACCGCGAGACCACCGCGGCCGGCGTAAGTTTTTCCAACTTTAACATTAAATCACGTAGTGATGCACAACGCTTCTCTTTTAGCGTATGTCACTGTAGTTGAATGAGCATCTTCGTGGCGCGTACGGGCTCAGTAAATGAACCTGTAACGAAACGCACTGCTCTTCTTCGATTCTTCACTGTTTCTCTATCAATTCTATCTGGATCCCAGACTGACTAGCAATATTCAGAGAGTTTTCTATATTAGCTCCTTCGTGGATGAACTACACTTCTTGAGGATTCTTACGATGAATCTGTCTGGCATCTACCTTACCTGCTACTGGTTTTATGTGGCCGTTCCACTTTATATCATTCGATATACTCCCAGATATTTAATGGGTGTAAGTGCTTGCTGCCGGTGATTAGCGTGCAGTCGTGTAATTATACGATAATGGGCCTTTCTACATCTACATAGATACTCTGCAGATCACACGTAAGTGCCTGGCAGAGGGTTCATCCAGCTATCTACACAATAATTCTCTATTATTCCAATCTCGAACCGCTCGCGGCAAAAACAAACACCTATGTTTTTCCATCCGAGCTCTGATTTCCCTTATTTTATTATGATGATCATTTCTTCCTGCGTAGGTCGGCGTCAACAAAATATTTTCTCATTCGGAGGAGAAAGTTTTTGATTGAAACTTCGTGAGCAGGTTCCGCCGCAACGAAAACCACATTTGTTTTAATGATGTCCACCCGAAATCCTGTATAGTTTCAGTGACACTCTCTCCCCTATTTCGCTCTAACACAAAACGTGCTGCCCTTCTTTGAACTTTCTCGATGTACTCCGTTAATCCTATCTGGTAAGGATCCCACACCGCGCAGCAGTATTCTAAAAGAGGACTTAAAAGTGTAGTGTAGGCAGTCTGTTTAGTAGATCTGTTACATTTTCTAAGTGTCCAGCCAATGAAACACAGTCTTTGGTTTGCCTTCCCCACAACATTTTCTTTGTGCCCTTTCCAATTTAAGTTGTTCGTAATTGTAATTCCTTCGTATTTATTTGCATTTGCGGTCTTTAGATTTGACTTATTTATTGTGTAAACGAAGTTTAAAGGATTCCTTTTCTCACTCATGTGGATGACATCACACTTTTCAGTCTTTGGGATCAACTGTCGATTTTTGCACCATACAGATATATTTCTTAAATCGTTTTGCAATTTGTTTTGATATTTTTATATTCTGATGGCTTTACAAGACGATAACGACATTATCATCTGCAAACAACCTAAGACGGCTGCTCAGATTTTCTCCCAAATCGTTTATCGATATAAGGAACAGCAGATGGCCTACAACACTATCTTAGGGAACGCCAGAAATCGCTTCTGTTTTACTCGATCACTTTTCCTCAGTTACTACGAACTGTGACCTCTCTGACAGGAAATCACGAATCCGGTCACATACGTGAGACGATATTCAATGAGCACGCAATTTCACCACAACCCGCTTGTGTGGTACAGCGTAAAAGCTTTCTGGAAATCTAGACATACAGAATAAATTTGAAATCCCTTGTCAATAGCATTCAACACTTCGTGTGAGGCCGGCCGGAGTGGCCGTGCTGTTCTAAGCGCTACAGTCTGGAGCCGAGCGACCGCTACGGTCGCAGGTTCGAATCCTGCCTCGGGCATGGATGTGTGTGCTGTCCTTAGGTTAGTTATGTTTAATTAGTTCTAAGTCTAGGCGACTGATGACCTCAGAAGTTAAGTCGCATAGTGCTCAGAGCCATTTGAACCATTTTTTTGAACTTCGTGTGAGTAAAGAGCTGGTTCTGTTTCACAAGCACAATGTTTTCTAAATCCGTGTCAATTGACCGTCCTCTTCGAGATAATTCATAATGTTCGAACACAATATATGTTCCAGAATCCTGCTGCATGTCGATATTAATAACATGAGCCTGTAATTTAGTGGATTGTTCCTACTACCTTTCTTGAATATTGGTAGTCCTGTGCAACTTTCCAGTTTTTGGGTATGGATCTTCGCGTCCAGCGAACGGTTGTATATGATTGTTAAGTATGGAGCTATTGTATCAGCATACTCTGAAAGTAGCCTGACTGGTATTCAGTGTGGACCGGAAGGCTTGCTTTTATTGGTTTATGCTGCTTCGCTACTCCGAGGATATCTCCTTTTAAATTACCTATGTTGGCGGCCGATCTTGATCCAACTTGTGGAATATTTACTTCGCTTCTTTGGTGAAGGAATTTCGGAAGTCTGTGTTGAGTAACTCTGCTTTGGTAGCACTGTCGTCAACAGTATTTCCATTGCTATCGCGCAGATTTGGCATTGGTTGTCTGTTGCCGCTAGCATACTTTACATACGACCAGAATCTCTTTGGACTTTCTGCCAGGTTTCGAGACAAAGTGTCGTTGTGGAAACTATTATAAGCATCTCGCACTGATGTTCGGGCAAAATTTTGAGCATCTGTTAAAGATCGTCACTCATGGAGATTTTGCGTTCATTTAAATCTAGCGTAAATTTTTTTTTTTTTTTGTTTCTGCAACGGAGTTATGATCCGTGTGTGTACCAAGGAGGATCAGCTCCGTCGTTTGTTAATTTACTAGTTATAAATCTCTCAGTTGCTGTCGATACTATTTCTTTGAATTCCAGCCACATCTGATCTATACTTACGTTGTTAATTTTGAAGGAGAGGAGAGTCTGTTAGGAAGATGTCAAGTGAATTTTTGGTTGGTTGGTTGGTTTGGGGAAGGAGACCAGACAGCGTGGTCATCGGTCTCATCGGATTAGGGAAGGATGGGGAAGGAAGTCGGCCGTCCCCTTTCAGAGGAACCATCCCGGCATTTGCCTGGAGTGATTTAGGGAAATCACAGTGAATTTTTATCTGCTTTTCTCAATAGGTATATTTTTCGTTTATTTTTGGAGGATTTAGTGGTTACAACATTCAGTCTGGCTATGACAACCCTGTGTTCACTAATCCCTGTATCCGTTTTGATGCTTGTTATTAGGGCAGGATTCAAATGGTTCAAATGGCTCTGAGCACCATGGGACTTAACTGCTGAGGTCATCAGTCCCCTAGAACTTAGAGCTACTTAAACCTAACTAACCTAAGGACATCACACACATCCATGCCCGAGGCAGGATTCGAACCAGCGACCGTAGCGGTCGCGCGGATCCAGACTGTAGCGCCTAGAACCGCTAGGCCACTCCGGCCGGCTAGGGCAGGATTATTTGTTGCTAAGAGGTCAAGTGTGTTTTCACAACCGTTTAGTATTCCCGTGCGCTCATGAACCAACTGCTCGAAGTAATTTTCAGAGAATGCGTTTAGCACAATTTCTGATTATGTTTTATGCGTACCTCCGGATTTAAACATCTATTTTCGCCAACATATCGAGGGTAAATTAAAGTCACCACCAACTATAATTGTATGAGTCGGGTAAGTGTCTGCAATTAAACTCAGGTTTTCTTTGAACCTTTCAGCAATTGTATTATCTGCGTTGGGAGGTCGGTAAAAGAATCCAATTATTATTTTATTCCGGTTGCCAAGAAGGACCTTTGCCCATACTAACTCTCAGGAACTATCTACTTCAGTTTCGTGACAAGACAGACTGTTTCTAACAACAACAAACACCCCACCGCCAACTGTATTTAGCCTATCCTTTCGGAACACCGTTAGGTACTTCGCAAAAATTTCAGCCGAACTTATCTCCGGGTTCAGCCAGCTTTCAGTGCCTATAACGATTTGAGCATCAGTGCTTTCTATCAGCACTTAGAGCTCTGGTACTTTCCCAACGCAGCTACGACAGTTTACAACTGTTATACCGATGGTTACTGATCTAGGTTCTTCCTGTGTTCGGCCTGCACCTTTTGAGACTGAAGCTCTTTTTGTGTTTTCCGGAGACCCTCTAACCTGAAAAACCGCCCTGTCTACGCCACACAACTCGTGCTACCCGTGTAGCGCCTCCTGCGTGTAATGGACTCCTGACGTATTCAGCGGAACCCGAAACCCAACCACCCTATGGTGCAAGTCGAAGAATCTGCAGCCTACATGGTCGAACAACTGTCTGAGCCTCTGATTCAGACCCTCCACTCGGCTCTGTACCAGAGGCCCACAATCCGCCCTGTCGACTGTTGACGTCAGCTAATCGCACGCTGAGAGACCCCTCTCCAGGACGACAACGCGACAGCAGTGAACCCTATGTGAAGGGGACATAAGTGCCGCGCCCGATTGGTTGGGGCCAGTTCAGTAGTAGCTTCGAGACTAGGCACTTGTATAGAAGCGTCAACACTAGTTACTTTGCTTGTATATTGTATGTACCTCAGACTTGTAATTGTTTATACTAAAGAAGACTCATTATTTCGTATGGCGCCCTTTGCTTGCGACACATCTCTTTACTTGTCACAGTTAAGTATTGTCTCTTTCCATTTTGTACTAAAACTCATTAATACGATTTGTTTGAATGTTTTATGCAGGCTTCCTAGACGCACCATATTTGACGCAAGGCTGGACATAAAATCGACTATGCTGCAGATGGTGAGCTCTGCTTTCATCTCACACGTAAGACTGGCAGTCTTTACCACTTATGCTAGCCGCTCGGAGCCAGAGAGATCTCTTCTGATCCAAAGCGACACACATCATTGGTGCCGAGCCACCACCTGCAGTTAGCTGCACCCTGTGCTCTTCATGGCATCCGGAAGGACGCGTTCCACGTCTAGAATGACTCCACCCGGTATGCACACGGAGTGCACATTGGCTTTCTTCCCCTCTTTGGCAGTCATGTAAGGGGCCCTATAACGCGCCTATCACTGGAGCTCTCAACTACCAATAATCCCACCCTCAGTGATTGCCCGGATGTTGCAGGTTGAGAGGTTTCCTCTGAAATAGGACGGGAGAGTGTATCTGGATGAGCGACAGTGTCAGCCACAGACAGCACCTGAAACCTGTTTGTCATACTAACTGAGGAGGCCATACGTGAAGCCCCCTGGGAAGTCTTTCGCTGACTGCCGCGCCCCGAGGCGACCTCCCACTCGACCACGAGTGAGAGGTCAACCTCACTGCGAGCAGTAACTGGGCTGGCCACTGTTGCGGACCGATCGAAGTACTCAGATGTGCTGTACGTCCGTTGGAACCCCACGGCAGGCCCACAACAGTGACGCCCATCCACTGCAGATTCAAGCTGTGCAACCTAAGCCATCACAGTCTGGAGCTCAGAGCGTAATGTCACCAACTCGGCTCGCATCCGCACATAGCAGCCACTGTCCCTATCCATACTAAAGTCTGTGAAAAACTACACTACACAGACAAACGGACTATCGACTCGTGCTGCGGAACTCTACTGTAGACACGGATAAAAACGCAAGAACTGTGTCTAATAAATACGCGGAGATTCGAAAACTGAACTACCAAAGCACTCAGATGAGATTAAATAATTCGCTCCTGGTTAGGAACTTGTAATATGGCTGCCAATTGCGCAGCCGTTATTTGAAGCTGTGGGATATTGGGAGGCGCGCCATGAGTACTGCAGGCAGCTCATCTCCTCAAGACGGCCCGGCGTGGCGCGGCGCGCTCTTGGCATGCGGCGCACGTCTCCGTGTGTCGATACACATAACCTCGTCGCAGCAACTTCATTGGATCTGCAATCTATTAAGGAGCTCCCCGGGACAAGGCGCCGACATGCCTTCCCTGTAGCGCTCTCTCGCGCCTCGCCTCTTGTGCCGCCCTGTATTCACAGTTCGTGGAGCTTGCTTTTGATCGCGAACTTGTAGTCATTCTTTAGCTGAAGCTTCATGTTGTAAGTGATATGGCATAAATTATTCCTATTTCTCAGAATACTGTGAGTTAGATTCATTTTGTTGCCATTATTGTTGCTGTTATTGTCTTCAGTCCTAAGACTGCCCTGAAGCAGCTGTCCACGCTAGTCTACTCTGTGCAAGCCTCTGCATAACTGCTGTAACCTACATCCATCTGAACCTGCTCACTGTATTCGAACCTTCGTCTCCATCTATAGTTTTCACCCCCCCCCCCACACTATGTACTATTAGCTGATGCCTTCTTTTAGTCAAAATGTCCCATGAATATTAAGCATCTCCTCATTGTTCTGTAGCATGACATTTCAAAAGTTTCTATTTACTCCTTGTCTGAACTGCTTAGCGCTCTCCTTTATGCGCGGCTCCCTCTGTCGGAGGTTCGATTCCTCCCTCGGGCATGGGTGTGTGTGTTGTCCTTAGCGTAGGTTAGTTTAAGTTCGATTAAGTAGTGAGTAAGCTTAGGGACCCATAAGACCTTACCACAAATATCCAAATATGCTCTCCTTGCATTTCCGCACAAGGCTACACGACGAGGGAAAATCAGAAAGTCTTTGCCCCTATTTTATTAGCCTAATTATGTCTGTAAATGCAATGTCAATATACCCATTTCCAGTGTTGGACCTTTCTTGGTTCGTGCCGGCCTTATCTGCCGATAGCTCCACCGCACGGCGCTGTAGTCAATTGTTAAAGACGGAGGTTGTGCTTCACACGTTCATTGCGTTAGAGCAACCAAGTGTGATTTGTTTTCTATGGAGCAAAAGTCGAACGCCGTCGAGATCTACAAGGAAATGCAGCCCACATATGGGGAAAACTGTCTCGTTTTGAGAACTATGAGGTAGTAGTGTTGTGTTCAAAAATTGTTCAAATGGCTCTGAGCACTATGGGACTTAACTTCTGAGGTCATCAGTCGGCTAGAACTTAGAACTAATTAAACCTAACTAACCTAAGGACATCACACACATCCATGCCCGAGGCAGGATTGGAACCTGCGACCGTAGCGGTCTCTCGGTGCCAGACTGTAGCGCCTAGAACCGCACGGCCACTCCAGCCGGCGGTAGTGTTGTGAGTTCGACAAAGTCTTGCATGACAATGAGCGGTCGTAGAGGCCGCTGACAGACGACAACATTTCCTGGTTGGAAGCAATGGTGGAAGCAGATCGGGGTGTGCACATCACGGCCATTTCCCTGGAGTTTGGCATATCGTATGGCAGTGCAGCAATTCAGAAGTAACGATGGAGCCAAGAAAGCAGTCCGACAGCGATTCCATAGTCGTCCGGAAAAAATCCAACCAGAGGGGCATCTCAAATTTAGTGCTGCGATGGGACAAATGTGTGAACCGGGGGACTATGTGGAAAAATAGTGTAAGGTACGTAGAATAGGATGTATATTTGTCATTACCTGTATATACACTACTTTGGCTAATAATAAACAGTGGCAAAGACTTTCTGATTTGCCCTCATATCTTCAGAGAAGATTTCCTAATGCTTAAATTTATATTAAAACTTAACAAATGGCTCTCTTCGTAAGCTTTCTTTACTGTTGTCAGTCTGATATTTATACCTTTACTGGTTCGACCATCGTTACATATGTTGTTACGGAAATATCGATTATAATGGTCGATCAAAAAGGTTCTGTTCGAAGGCCATACCGTCCATAATCGGCATTCCAATAAGGCAAAATCGCTGTGAGCATTACCACAATCAGCTCACCGACGGACCGGGTCGAAGATACCTATTTGATAAAACACAAAGTCTTTATGTTGATGCTCTTCACGGGTACGCAGCCGGATTTAATCGTCCTGAAGACTCTATATTCCCATGATCCAACTGGCCATCTTCAGATGAGATTCCAGGTGCAGTCACCATGGAATTTAGGTAACATCAGATATGGCGGCTCTTTTATTCCCGGGTTCGATTGCCGGCACGATCAGGGGTTTTCACATGCCTCGAGATGACTGAGTGTCTGTGTTGTCCTCATCATTTCATCACCATTCATGAAAGTCGCGAGACTGGACTGAGCAAAGGTTGGAAAATCTGTACCGGCGCTGATATCCGCGCAGTTGAGCGCCCCACAAACCAAACATCATCATCATCATCATCAACTTTTATTCCCTGGTCACAGGCCACTGAGCATGATGCATGGTAAGTGAAAGAGTTGCCCTCTGCGAAGCGAAGAATTGCAGCACCGCCGGCGGTACAAACTAATAAAAAAGAGACTCTGTATCTGTTGTTACCTCAGTTCCAACGTGAGTGTGCCTCTGCAATCTCACCCAAAGATGGCGTCCAGTTGGACCGACGAAACATTGTGTCCTCAGGACTATCAAATCCAGCTCCACACTCGTGAAGAGCATCAACATATTTACTGCACCACGAATAAGTACAGGCGCAGATTTGGACAATTCTTGAAAATTTCGCGCAGTTATGGATGGAAGGTAGTAGTTACGGGACCAGTTGTCACATCAGAAAGCAGGCGCGGGCGATTTCGATATTTTGCAAACAATACTGCGAGGCGGGTTTACGACACCGCTCGTAGGCTAGAAGGAACAGCACGGCGGTCATAGTACGCAAATGTGAAGTAATCAAGGCAGCATAGGGCACCCTTGTGCTGTGAAGAGCCCTTACGTGGCAATTACTACAGTTTCAGGTGACCTGTATGTAGAGGCCGAAGTGGGCTGAGGAAAACTGAATTTGTACACTAATGGCTATCAAAATTGCTAAACCGCGAAGATGACGTGCTACAGACGCGAAATTTAACCGACAGGAAGAAGATGCTGTGATATGCAAATGATTAGCTTTTCAGAGCATTGACACAAGGTTGGCGCCGGTGGCGACACCTACAACGTGCTGACGTAAGGAAAGTTTCCAACCGATTTCTCGTACACAAACAGCAGTTCACCGGCGTTGCCTGGTGAAACGTTGTTGTGATGCCTCGCGTAAGGAGGAGAAATACATACCATCACGTTTCAGACTTTGATAAGGTCGGATTGCAGCCTATCGCGATTGCGGTTTACCGTATCGCGACATTGCTGCTCGTGTTAGTCGAGATCCAATGACTGTTAGCAGAATATGGAATCGGTGGGTTCAGGAGGGTAATACGGAACGCCGTGCTGGATCCCAACGGCCTCGTATCACTAGCAGTCGAGATGACAGGCATCTTACCCGCATGGCTGTAACGGATCGTGCAGCCACGTCTCGATCCCTAAGTCATCAGATGGGGACGTTTGGAAGACAACAACCATCTGCACGAACAGTTCGACGACGTCTGCAGCAGCATGGACTATCAGCTCGGAGACCATGGCTGCCGTTATCCTTGACTCTGCATCACAGACAGGAGCGCCTGCGATGGTGTACTCAACGGCGAACCTGGGTGCACGAATGGCAAAACGTCTGTGTTTCGGATGAATCCAGGTTCTGTTTACAGCATCATGATGGTCGCATCCGTGTTTGGCGACATCGCGGTGAACGCTCATTGGAAGCGTGTATTCGTCATCGCCATACTGGCGTATCACCCGGCGTGATGGTATGGGGTGCCACTGGTTACACGTCTCGATCACCTCTTGTTCACATTGACTTCACTTTGAACAGTGGACGTTACATTTCAGATGTGTTACGACCCGTGGCTCTACCCTTCATTCGATCGTGGCGAAATCGTACAGTTCAGCAGGATAATGCACGGCCGCATGTTGCAGGTCCTGTACGGGCCTTTGTGGATACAGAAAATGTTCGACTGCTGCCCTCGCCAGCACATTCTCCAGATGTCTCACCAATTGAAAACGTCTGGTCAATTGTGGCCGAGCAACTGGCTCGTCACAATACGCCAGTCACTACTCTTGATGAACCGTGGTATCGGTTTGAAGCTGCATGGGCAGCTGTACCTGTACACGCCATCCAAGCTCTGTTTGACTCAATGCCCAGGCATATCAAGGCCGTTATTACGGCCAGAGGTGGTTGTTCTGGGTACTGATTTCTCAGGATCTATGCAGCCAAATTGTGTGGAAATGTAATCACATGTCAGTTCTAGTATAATATATTTGTACAGTGAATACCCGTTTATCATCTGCATTTCTTCTTGGTGTAGCAATTTTAATGGCCAGTAGTGTAGTTAGCAAAGAGCACTCTACTCGTCCCCTCCAGAGGAACTGCATCTAGAACCGGAGGGAATGATGAGTGTTTAAGTTGCAGGCCAATCGCGACGACCTTCGGGTGACGGAAATCGGCGATCACCAGCCCGTTGAAGCTACCTCCAACCTCCACTGCACAGATGCGTCATGGCTATGGTGCAGCGGGCCACACCTTGGAGGTGCACCGGTTCGAGGAGCGAGAGGGCTGCTAGCCTCCGCTCTCTGGGTGGTATCCTCTGGCGGACTGCAAGCTGCCGTCGGCAGAGGCGGGCTGGGGCGCGAACTTGCGGCCTCCTTGGTGCGGAGATGTCTGTGGGAATTGAATGAGCTGCCCTGGGCAGACAGCCAAAGCTGCTAAGGCTCACTATACCGATGGCTGTCAGCTGCTTCCCTTTGGCATTCTACATTTTGTGCACAAGTCACATTTGAGGGAGCAGTCAGACGTGTTCTGAGCCACGGGCACATTTAATGCATGCTGTGTCCACTTAGCCAAGGTGCGAGTAGGATCACTACATCACTACATCCGCGAGGCTGGGCAACAGGACGCGGATGCTGCAGATTACGGCATTCGCTTTGGCGCTGACCCACGCACTCTGCACAACGCCATCGCCGAGTTCATCACAAGGCCGGTTGTGTACCTTTGACGTAATAAAATCAATGACACACTCGCCTGTGTTTCTCTGCACATTCCGGCATAAGTCATCCCTCTTTCCCGAACCAAGCCTCTTGGTCGTTCTGGCATAGTACAACATCTGAGCTTGGGAAGTTGTAACAGTATATTAAGCTGGAAAGATCTATGTAATCACACTGTATCCTTCAGCTTGGAGAAGTAGCTACAGGCTGCACATCCTCATCAATAGGGAAATAATGTTTGTTCTGGGACAGTCTGCACTGCTCCCAAATTTATTCATGACGGTGGCTCTCCATGGGTGCCCCCAACCTCCTCTCTGTAGGGGGTAGATGTGCCAATGTTGCACTGATGACATCACCACCACAACTCTTCCCTTCTCCCCCATTTCGCGTCCCCTCCCCCACTTCCTCTCCCCCCCCCCACCACTTGGGAATTGGCAGGAAAAAACTCAGTCAGTGTTGAGCTGCTGTAGAGGAAGGATGTAAAGCACTGTGTTCAGTTATTTGTATGTGTATTATTCTGCTGGAAGAATTTCCTACATTTTGGCAGGGAAACTGGTAGGGGGATTTCACTGCTTTGAGTGAATGTATATTTTACACCATCAACACCTTGTATTTTGTTTTGCAGCAGCTGGTACTTGGGTTGAAACAGCGTTTTTTAAAATTACATGTACATGCTCAACATGGACTCCATCTGGGTTGTGTTAGCAGTGACATGAGAACATTTGTCTTGCTGCAGTTGGATGGACCTATAATTATCGCCTGTATGTTATCTAGTAGGAGCATCCCATTCTTCATCTTCTTCTTCTTGTCTTCTTCCACACCATCACAGGACCAGCCACTTACAACCAAGTCCTTATGTCAAGGATGCTTCACCCTCCACACCATGATACTGACTACATCAGGTTTTGGTGTGTTGCAGTACTCTCTGGGTATATATACACATGAAAGTTGGTGTATCATTTAGTTTTTCAGTTTAACAATGACTGAAGACGCTGACTGTGGTAATGAGTTGATTTAGGCAGCTTGATGCTGCTGTGGTGAGAGGCACCCACTTGCCTTGCTCATACTGTGGCATCAAGCAGTCAGGCCTGCAAGATGAGTGGTCTGCCAAGCGAGTGGATTCATTCTTACTTATCGAGTAACATGAACTCTAGTACTCACACTTAAGTTACAAGTTATCCTCCTATATGATTAATACGCAACGGAAACACGCTTCTGACTATCAGTAATTTACAGAACTCTGACTGTACACTACGCACTGGCAATACCACATTTTCTTTTTGTCTTTTATTTAACGGCTTATGTCAACAGGTGGCCACCGCACTGAATATGAATGGCGCACACATCATAAATTCGGGACATTATGACAACATACAGTTCGAAGGAAAAGTCCACCAATCTTTTTCTTTTCACTATCTTATTTATTCCGATAAATTCTCTAACCTAAACACACAAATTCTACAACCTACAACAATAACACATGAGAAATTCCGCCCAGTGGGCATGGCCTTACAATGGTGAATCTCTATATTATGGTCTCGTAATTATTTTAACGCTGCAGTGCACTTTCTGGATAGGATGGTGGATCTTTTATTATTTCTCACACTTTGACTCTCACAATCATCATCACGAAACTATCCTCCAGATCGAGCGATACAGAAGGAAACAAGCATAACCCACTAATCTTTTGCAACTACCTTGCTACTCTCCCATGCAAACCACACATACCCAAATTACATGACATACACCACACTACAATAGGAAATACTACACAGAGAATGGTCACAACATTATCACTTTCAGCTTTCCCACTTCAATTAATATTTATCCCAGTTTCACACGACAGTGCCCCACTTCGTAATTCTACTTTCCTACTATGAACTCTGGAGATATATGCACGTCTTCCTGTGCAATGCAAGCCAAGTGGCGTTGCTGGATAGACGGCCGACTCACCTTGCTTCTCTCTCAGAGTTTGAATCTAGCGTCACACGGAATTATATCACGTAAGGTAATATTAAGAATGTATTCATCACACACGCGAGTCCTCAACTGATACCATGGACGGGTACTTCTCTTTACCCTTTGTCTCATACACAGATTGAGACTCACACTGTACTCACCACGTGGAAGTACTCGTCTCTAATTTCAAGTCCTGCACACGCCATTTCTTAAATATTTCAACTTATGGTACACACGCTATTTCTTAAATATTTCAACTTATTGTACATACGCTAGTAATTCAGCTTAACTTAAGCACACGGAAGTATTTCAACTTATTGCTACACGTGGTTTCATTGTGACCGTTGGTCACATCCGAAGATTACTACAATCCCTTTAATATTACCTGCCTGACATTTAATTCTCCCCACAAAAGTTCCTGAAATAGAGAAATTATTATTTCAAACTACCCTTAAATATTCCACATGCATACCATGTCTCCACTCTTTCATCATTACGGAGCACAACTAAAACAGGCCTTAACAGCACAAGATCCAGGGGCAGAGTGCCGAAAAATGGCCGTTCTTCAGGTCATCTCGCTCCTCTGTCGAGGTGGGGGAAGACCATGCTGCCGTATTGGTCAGCCACATTTCAGGCACTCAACGCTCTGGTAAATTTCATCTCTTTGGTCCCACCAAAGGTGGCCAAAGGATCGTCTCAAAGATGACCATATATCCACATTCACTATCTGTGGTTAGCAGACGACCATACATTCATTCATTTCACAGATCTCACCAAACTGGATGTAGGGATTTACTTTGTGGGAGTGTACATGTGATCAATTAAATAAATAAATTGTCATTCTTTCCCACACTGGTATCCGGCTTCGCTGTATTAATTGAAATTGAGTTAGTTTTACAAAAAAAATATGTTGTTCTGACAAAAATAATGAAGTATGTTGTACCTATTTTCAATGTCGGGCGGTACTGTACCCTTTCAGTGGTATTCTAGGAATTGCGGTGAAAATAATGATAGCAGTAACATTATTGTGAGAAGTGCGAATAAAATAAAACACGGTTTGTGGTAATATAAACATTTTTGTTGAGCAGCCATACATTTGGTGCACTACATCAAAAAAATCAGTTGGCTCTTTCATGATCATCACACCTGTACACAATTTAGTAAATAAGCTTTCTTGTATGCACAGAATTCAACGTGTATTTCTCTCAAACTGATGGATGTTCCTTTAGCTTCTTCTTTTGACATCATATTGATACAGCGTTCTAAATCTTCTGCACGCATACTATACATATGGAGGTAGTCCAAAATGTCTTTATATACATTTTTAACACAACGTAGCCATCTGTTCAGTCTTCGTCTGTCGATTGATGTAGGGTTCTGCATGAGACAGTCCACCCCATCCCACTCTGTAAACTGCAACTTAAGACTTATCGATGCATTCTCAGCCTCTAACACAACACACCATTCACTGTCCATTGACACTTATATACCAATATTTAAGGGCTTTGAGCCTTATCTGTTAAATTCTATATTGAAGTAAAAAGTAGTAGAGCTCTGGTAAGAATCAGCGGTTTGTCATACACCCAATCAACACTCTGTCCTTGTAGTAATACCAGAATGTTCTGGCATGGTGCATATGTCTGAGACCAGTACTGACCATCATCACGTGGTGTAGGTCCCTCTGCATAATTCTTCTTAAAGTCGAGGACTGACTGGGTCTCTTCATAACAAAAATTGATGAGTGGGATTGATAACAGCAACTCGTTGTCCTGCTCCAACGTGCTGGTCAGGTGAGCTATAGAATCCCAAAATGCTGCTGCTGCTGCCGGTCCCAACAGGCTAGAGGTTGATGAAGACCCTGACGAGCCAGCAATGGCTACTGCTGGCCTGAACATGCCGGAGGTCACCATAGGTCCCAACAAGCCAGAGTTTGCTGCTGGTCTGGACATGCTGGAGGTCGCTGAACAAATAAGGAGAAGAAAAAGAAACAATGAGCATTCACAGACAAACACATGGAGCTGAACAAAGATATGGAACCGAACCACATGTACTTACTTTTATGTTTCTTCTTCGAGGCAGGGGTGGACGATGTTCTTGGTTGCTGTTGACGCCTCATGATGCTTGGACTGACTGTAGCTGGGACTGCGTCTGTTTTAATCCCCCCACATAATGATCACGTGACCAGACGCAATGCTGTCATTGGTTCCATTGCATTTTTCGCCCATGATGTCAGAATTTCAAGCGCCCTCTGGGGCTGTGTAACAGAACAGACTACTACAGACCTGTCTGTTTGATTGCAGGGAGAACCACTTTTAATTCAGTATATTACTACTGTTGGTGCGCTGCCTACCACAGAAATGTAGCACACAGGAATAAAATTACATACCTGCTAGATTGGAGGCAATCGCCTCTTGTGCAGTGGAAGAGACAGGTTGATTAGCCATTTCAAAGACGGAGGTTGGCAGTTCGAGCACCAGCATAACCCCATCCAGCTGCATCACCATTATTTGGCAAAAAGTATTCTTTTTATGCTCCTCCATTATCTCATCTTTCCAACCATCGAGTTGAAGCTGTGGTCACAGTCTTTGACTGCAATTTTGTGTGTAATATGGTTATTAAACTCCTCTCTGCTCGATGTCCACATATTATCAATTGTACACGCTGTGCACACACACATAGTATGTTCCTCACCAACAGGTTAATGCATGCTGAGCTTTTCCCAACTATTCACAAGTGGAGAAAGGGGGCAACTGTAGGACAATCTGCATATAAATAAATAAAGACAGTACCTTACGTCCTTTCTCTCCAGCAGCTTAGAACAGTGTCAGTATTTTTCCTATCAATCCCTAAGTGTGGCAAGGGAGGGGAAGTGGGGGAGAGGGGAGGAGTGGGTTTGGTGACGTCGTGAGTGTGACGTTGCCACATCTACCCCTACAGAGAGAATTTTGGGGGACCACTCAGGGAGAGCCACCATCTTGAATAAAATTGGCGACAATACAGACTGTCCCAGAAGGAACACTATTCCCCTAGACGTGTACCGGTGATTGCGCTACGGCAGCCAAGAAAAGAATAACAGCACGTTGGGCCTGTTGGGACGCATTTGGTAATAACGTCGCCGTAGCTCATGTTCCCACTGTACACACGTCGAAAAGACACGAATGCCAGTATAATCCCTTGCCTAGATGTTGGTGCTTATAAACCTACCAAGGACTTGTCACTGCCACGGAGAATTACCGCTGTATTGCACCCAAAAAGCACACCAACGTACAATTAAGCATGTGAGTATAATGTCTTGGCTCATCAGAGTATGTTTACAAATTTTTCAGTAAGTAATGTGCAGTCTTCACCGCACATGCTGTAGTTGGACTTGTCGATCCTACCCTCGCCGGTAGGGAGCACAGCTAGGCATCGCTCTGCTAGAGTATTATGTTTTCATTCTAGCATTATCCAATGTGATATGGTAGTGCTTGCAGTAGTGGTAATACAAGACCATGATTAACTGGTTTACAGTTACGAAAAAGGAGTATCCTAGTGGAGCGACCTGTAGCACTGCCCCCTACCAATGAGAGAAAGACAAATATGCCCAACTGCTGCACATACATTGAGGTACATTATTTGGAGAGGTCATATGTTCAACATTTGTCATCAGCTGTTGGGGTATTTCTCAACATTTGCGGTCCCATGTGTTTTATATTACGAGCAACTTACGTGTCTCAGCATCCTATGTCGCTTTGGGGTTTTGAAACGTTAATAGGGTGGACATTAATAAAACCGACAAACTGCAAAGACAGATTCCTAACTGGGAATGGAGGAAAAAAGGTCCTTTGAAAATGTGTCCAGAAATGCATTGTTGCCATTGTAGATGGAGCTGACGAATGAAAATTCCTCTGACCACATGTCATGTGTTCCTTTTGTGTTGCTGGCTGTGCAATTGATGCAGCATACTGTAAACATCAGAATGGTCCGATATCATGTTGGGAACAAGCGAAGGTGGTGTTTCTGTTGGGCCAAGCAGATGGAAATGGTCGAGAGGCAGCACAGATATATCAAAACAAGTACTCTTACAGACACCAACCACTGTGCATACATCAGATCCGGAGAATCGGATGAAGACGATTATAAGTTCCATACAAGTGGCCCGCCAACATGGTGTAAGCCAAAGTACGATTATGTGTATCCTGCATGACAACCACTGGTATCCCTGTCGCCTATAACGAGTACGAGGATTATCAACAGCAGATTTCCCTCCATGGGAAGGATTTTGTTGATAGTTCTTGCACCAGACCACCACAAATGTCGGATTTCTGTCATCAGCCCTTTTTTTATGACGAAGCAATCTTTACCAGAACTGGCATCATCAGTTTGCTTAATAGTCGTCTGTGGGCTATGGACAGTCCTTTTGGAAAAGTTGGGACATCCCATCAGTGCCGATTCAGCATCAACGTGTGAGCAGGAATTCTTGGCGACCAGATACTTGCATTGGTTATTATTACACAACACCTGGATGGAGGGATGTACCTGGAATTCCTGTGGAATACTCTGTCTGGGCTGCTTGAGAATGTACCTTTGGTAGTACGACAGGTTATGTGGTTTCTGTGTGATGAGTACCACCCATCTTCCACATTCAGTTCGTTGACACCTCAACAACATCTTGTCTGGATGTTGAATAGGACACGAACGCTCTGTAGCATGGCCTGCTAGATCACCGAACTTAAACCCCTGGATTTTTACCACTGAGGCCTTCTAGAAAACGTTGTGCATACTGAACCAGTTCCTGAAGTGCACACTCTTCAACAGCATGTTCACAACACCTGTTACACTGTTTGGAGAGAGGACAGAATGTGTGATCCATGATGTTATGTGTGAACACATACATTGCATCTCATGGAGGCCACTTTGAACATCTGTTGTGATGTGGATGCGATACAGCTCTGTACCGTGTTCTGGGACTATTTGTTGTCGTTGCACTCACACTGTCCATTTCCAGACATATGTTCAAAGGACCTTGTTTCCTCCATTTCCAGTCAGGAATTCGGCCCTGCAGTTTGTCGGTATTATTAATGTTCACCCGTACCCCCTTTATCACCTAAACGACTAATGTGTGTACAGTACGGTTCTTATCCCATCATCACAAGCGATCCACTTACTCTCTTGATGTGACAGTCCTATTTGCAGCTGCGATACAGCATGTACCTCATGCTTTTGGGTTGGAATCTTGACTTGGCACATCATGTGCAGGGGAGGAGCACCAAACCACCACCAACACCATCATGATGTTTACCATGCCATTTCAATAACACCTACACATCGCTGTGTCCACTATATGGACTTCCGCCATTTTTCTGAAAGAAATGTAATTGAAAGATGAGTCTACAGCACTAAAATGTAGTTTTTTACTCAGCTGATTTTCTCGAAATCTGATTCACTGATGATGAACCCAAATACCTTCCGTACAAAGAAATATCTTATTTTCAGGTTTGCCATGCTGATGATTTACTGACTACAATATAAAATTGTTTCTCAATTGAATCTTCTGCATTCATAAATCCTTAGATTATTGGCTCACAAAATTCATCTCCCAAAAGGTTCCACAAAGTGTACTCTTAACAACCAAACATGACTACGCTTTAAATGTGTGTTTCCAACACGCCATCATACAACAACTCACCCCTCCAAAGTAGTGGGGTAAAGTGAGTTTTAGTGCAATGAAAGGTCCTGTTTGAATGTAAAGGTCAGGGGTCAATGTACACTATCCTGTGGCACCTGCCATCCTCATCTTCAAGATCAGGGGTCAGTGTCCACCTTGATCAATGTCCTGAGACAGTTGTTGGGGTCAGTGTCTTCTCTGGTAGATGGCCTGAGGCAGTTGCCCTGCTTATATTCAAGGTCACAGGAGAATTTCCTCTCTCATACAAGGGGTCCATTGTTTTCTACAAGTCAGCCACTTACCCTTATCACTTTTATTAATGACCTATCATAATACATTGTGCAATTAATGTAATTAATGAATATGACTTTTATAACCCCATTATCATAATTTATTATCCAAAAACAATGATTTTCCTCCACCACTCCAATCATAAGACTTAATCCTCACATTTGTTCAGTACAAAATACTGAGAGCCCCTATCAGAACAAGAGAAATGGATTGTGTCCTCGAATTTATTTTATCAGCTTTACACTCACGACCTGTCTCTTCGTTAGACATTTGTATCTAATACTACTACCAATATGACTGGGTTTGAGGACTGAGGGTTTGGTTTCATAAATAATAACAAGGAAACAGGCATTTATTCATTTGTTTGTACAATATATTCTTGGTTACAATATGTAACGCTTTCTGGCATGAAATTTTTATACAGAGATCCTGTAATAATAATAATGACCAGAAAGAAATACAGAATTATATTTTTAAAGTAATGACAATAATCACTAGCAATTTGAAATTCTAATATAACAAAATCTACAGGTCAATATGTTTGCTGGGAAGTCTTTACGCTTTTCATTCTTTATTGCAATGGGAAAAATTTTTTAGAATGGTATTTGAAAAAAAAAACGTTTAGATATTGAAAAGACAAACTTCACATGGAAAGTACATTACACTAAAATCCAGCGACTTTGAATAGCAGCAGTTGAACAAACTGATGTAACACACACACACAATATATATATATATATATATATATATATATATATATATATATATATATATATGTATATATATATACTCAGGCATGTCGAGTACACATATACAATTTACATGCCCATATGATGTGCAATCAGCCCATAAACACACAAAAATGTTCACATCTACTTACACTATGACAAATGGTTCACACTATTCTGTATACATACACACATTTTCTCTCTATATACAAAGTCAATAAATAGACCCGCTCTCCATCTCTATCACATGGTTGAATAGTTTGATTATGGAGGGGTTTCGATTTCATTTTCACAAATCAACAGTTTGTCGCCATAGGCAGATAGACTTTCAACTTCGATTCAGTGTGTACCACATGATCTCATGATCGAAACCTTAGCTGATGCACCATATGCGGGGCAATTTCAGAATCTAAAAGCAGGCAATCCTTGGAAACATTGATTTTCAGTACCGTTAAGGCGGTATGTTACATACTGTTCACCTGTCTGGATGACACCTGTATCAATAAAGCATGCATACATTTTTTACTATGGCCTACAAACCCCACAATGTAGAACCCATTCGCCTTGTCTTTCATTAGGCCAATAACCTTATTGTTTTCAGGTATTATACGTAAATGACTATCGACTACATACCCAGACGTATCGAATCTGTTGGGTTGATACTTTGTTACTTCATATGGATCACATCGCTTGACCTAGTATATGAAACTATCTGCATCTATAAAATAATTTGGGATGTGCGAAATGAGTTTTCACAAATTCGTAATGAAAATTTTGCATAAGGAGTTTGGGTAGGTCTATCATACAAGTACTAACAGGGACAGGTTTCACGAACACTACCAAAACCTTAGCCACCTCGAGAATGACCCAACCTTCATAGAAGATTGTAGTCCATTTAAAATTTTCGCCTTGGACCATAACGCCCTTTCCAGCAGTAAACTATGTGAATTTCATGGTTATTTCTTAAATTCTCTGTTGTCTTGCCGAAAATTGTATTTGTCATTGTAAATGAAGTCCCATGCTTCTTGACAGAGCATAGGGGAACGATGCCGGAGACCCACACTGCAGTTCTAACCAAGGTTCTAATGGAGGTGGTTTGCCGCTGCCTTCCTCCCACCATAATGGGGATGAATGATGATGATGATGAAGGCCACAAAACAACACCATGTCATCTTGGGGCAGGCGAAAATCCCTGACCCCACGGGGAATTGAACCTGGGACCCCATGCTCGGGAAGTGAGAACGTTACAGCGAGACCTCGACCTGCGGAGGTATTTGTCATTAATTAAAGAAAATCTTTTTCAAAGTCACACATCACAAGAGGCCTCTGTTCGTTATTACAGCTTAGGGATGGAACCGTTACGCGAGACTAGATACTGTGGACATAGCAGGAAATCACTGTGTGCGTCGTGCAAACCATCTGGATGAGCCATTCCCGCTTCCAGAAATGTGACTGTCAGGCAGTGTGATTTCATTGAGTATCTCCACTGAATCCAGATATTTGTAAGGGAAGACCTCTTTCTTCGTCACAAGCTGAAACTTTGCACCATCAGGATGTGCATTTATAGTGAGGTTCATGTCCTCCTGACACGTCATCTCAGCAAGTTCCTGCAGCGTTGCATGCATAAATTGGAGTGAATCTAAGAATCGGAGCATAATGTTTGTTTTGGTTCACTTAGAGAATGAGTTCTATTTTTCGACAAACTCAAGTAGGACACAAACTCTGTTCTTTTCCAAGTCAGAATCACCCAAGTCTTCAGCAAGGAAGTGAGCACCATGTCCACTTAAATTATGGAAGAAAACGGGTTTGTGCTGTGGCAGTTGGCATTTCAGGTTACATGCGCTGTGTGCTGCGCCACAGAATTTCCCCATTAGATGACAGTGGTCTGTATGTGGAGTTACCACTTTTCTGAGGCAGATCCACTGATACGAGAGTCTACTGATTTCTTGTGTAATGCATTATTCTCCTGCGGTTTGACTGTAGGAATGTTGGTGTTATAAGTCTCATCAGCAAGCCTCGCAAGATGTTTGAGCTCAGAGAGCAACCATCTCAAAAGATTATCTTCCAAATATGAATGAAATGATTGAGGTTTGTGTCATATGAGCGCAGAACATCGTATTCTGCTATTTGATGCTATGGGAGGCAGTGGTAGAACCCTCACAGTATACCACAGGAATCAGAAGGCACTCAAAATCTATACATACGACAAAAGAGCATTGCTCCTGATGGTGGACGTTGTCAAATTTGAGAACGTGCATATCTCGGCACGCATTTCCACAGTTACAGGTTCCTATGAGGAACATTCTATACAATGCTTTGATAAAAACTTGCTCATAGAAAGTGAGCTGAGTCATCTCTGGCATTAATGCTACGCACCTTTATGTTTACTCAATTGGGATGAAATAGAGGTGGGCAAAAAATTCCGATACACCATAGCATCGATATTTCTTACAAATAGTACTGATGAATACAGTCGAAACTTAAGTTACTGATACGTCACCTAATCGATATTTTATACTGACTATCGAAAGCGATATTTTTATTATCTGCCCTTTCTTGATTCATAGGCACTATAGTTCTCATCAGCAGGTTTCTTGCCCACTCCAACTATGTACAATCTTTGCAGTCTAACAATAAATGTCATAAAATAGGTTTAAATTAATTTCATATTCAGTACTACAAATGGGCAACAGATTTAAACATGAATGTACCTGTACAGTATATTCATGAAAGCTTGCTATTTCCGTGTGTCACTTGTACCATTGCAATTGCACACATTTGGTGATAACACCGTATGAGAATGGTGTAAGTTATCATTGCCTGCTCCCAATACAAGAAGACTCTAAGAAGCCTTCAATTTGGTTACAACATAAAAACTGTTGTTCGAAAGCTCATTCATACAAGATATTCCAAGCTCTGATTCTCTGCCAAACGAGCTAAAATAATATCTCGATGAACCACATTCAGGGTGTAACTGTAATCCTGTAAATTTCTGGATTGATAGTCGTCATTTCACACATGTTTTGTCAGAAATTGTTCGTAAATACTTAATATGCCAAGCCTCTTATGTTTCGTCCATAAGAGTGGCTTCGTTAGTAAACTTCAATGTGCCAGATAACAGAAGCAGACTGACAGGGGAACATATTAAATAAAGAGTTCTGTTAATGTCCATTGGTGGCGATCAGTTGTTTCACTAATTTGACTCTTATCATAAGTGATTTTATAATACATTGCGTGACTTTCATTGATTGATATTGGATATAATGAAATATTTGTCAGTTTTTAAATGTTTGGTAATTATTTCTGAGACTTCGATCAAGTTCGTTTTTTTTTTAAATTCCTGTAAACTGAAAATTTCGGCCAATACATCGAAATATCGCTATTCTTGTGTTGATAATATCGATATACTCTATAAATATTGACACAATAAATGTCGGTATATTTAAATATTTGCCCATCCCTACGATGAAAGAACCTGGGGCATGTTTTTGAGCCATACATAGCGTTGGTTCTCCACATGGGAGAAAAGCAACAAATCAACATGTCTGGGATGCTGTCCAGCTACTTGGAAAAAGCAGAGAGGTCCAACGACTTTATGTTCTACCTATTTTTGCACAGCATGCTTTTGTTCTGGATTGCCTTCTCCTTCTTCCTTCTCCGGCAGTAAACGTTAACCGATGTGTGTGGTACATGCTGAAGTTTAACAGGGAGATGCATTCAATTAAAGTCACAAAATGAGCAAATGTCTCATTTATTATGTGCGTCGGAAAGGTGCGTGTTCATATAGTTTCTTTCCCTATCCAGAAGTGACCAACCAAAACAAAATTCTTCTTCGCGATTTTGGACATTAACACAGCCATGTTTTGTAGCTTAATCTCTGCGAGAGTGATATAAAAGGACTCCCCTCCACCCTTTAAAGACATCATTAATGCATCATAAACAAAAGAATGGATGTCCAAGTGGAGTACACAGCTGAGTGCCTTACAGACCCCTCTCCCTGTACATCAGAAAATTCGACCAATCTCACATTCGAGGTAAAAGTTTCAAAACATTCAGTCATTGAGGCACCACACGATGTCGCTACAGCTCCCCCTGATAACAGACGATGGTTTTCTCTTCTACACCATTATATTTGGTTTTTGAGGGTGTGTTTGTTCACATCATAAAACTGTATAACAGTTAATTGCAGGATACCATGGATCATTGACAATTTTGAGGATTTCCCTTTTCCAGAATTGGTGGACACGCATTCAGAAAAGGAGTAGGATCAAGGTACTCTGCAGTAGAGTTATCTATGCGGCCATATAGGATTCTATCTTCAAACGCAACTAAAATCACAGAGTAGTTTAATGGTGGGGACTGGCCTGGTATGTGACTATATTTTTAGTAGGACAAATAGGAGAGTTGCTGCTGCTACACTATTTGTTATTATGGCAATTAGCGGTGAACATTGACAGCTGGGGTCAGTGAGGAGACAACCACCAAATGCTGGTGAGGCAGTGGCCGATGTCGTGGAATTCGCAACAACTATGAGAGCCCAGGATGCTGGTGTGGTGTTGATGAAAGGCCATATGCAGATGACCCCAGAATTCCTGCAATGACTAAATGACAATGGTAAATACCATGCCATCATTCAGAAAGAAACATGATATATCTACGCCAGTGTAAATAATCGTTTCTTGCATTTAATTAGCATCTCATCGATATGTGTAGTATTATCCCACATGGATTTCATGTCATCATCACATGGCTATAATTTTGGCACATTCATCATGTAATCATCCTCATAAGCGTCCTAGAAGCAAATATATGTTGTAAGTATTGTATACCAGTGAGAATTATTAACATTTTTAATGTGAATAAACACTTACTTACGTATCACTAACAGTGGGGACATTTCTCAAGGAACTTCAGGTGGAGAATGGCGTCAGAACAATGTCATAATGTTCTAGGTCGTTAACTGGCCCCCAGCCCATTCCGACCTCACAGATTCATCATCCAGACTCCCTGGAAACAAGAACATTTGGTAAGTATTCAAGTGTGAATTACTATTAATAGCACTATTTTAATGTGAATTAAACACTTACTTATTAAGTCACTGAGATTCTGAGACATTCGTCAACAACTTTGGGTGGAGAATGGCATCATATCACTGCGAGCGACCGTGACATCGTTTCTCTAGCATAAGTCAACAGTCTTCGCGAACTAATTTCCAGCATTCTGGAAGGCATGACGTCAGTAGGTGTATGGGTTACCAAATTATGTAATAAATTGCAGAGAAATATCATAGTTACAATATTAATTTTCTTTATTACTTGATGTTAGTCCTGAGCCTAAGCTCATTATCTAATCATCCAATAAGCTATGCAAATACTACGAAAACCATGTGCCTATCCATTGCTGTTACACACATCTTGTAAAGCAGTACAGGGCTGAACTTTATTCCCCTACATCTACATCTACATGGTTACTCTGCAAGTCACACTTAAGTGCCTGGCAGAGGGTTCATCGAACCATTTTCATACTACTTCTCTAGCATTCCACTCTCCAATGGCGCGAGGGAAAAGGAACACCTAAACCTTTCCGTTCGAGCTGTGATTTCTCTTATTTTATTATTATGATCATTTCTCCCTACGAAGGTGGATGTCAACAAATTGTTTTCGCATTCGGAAGAGAAAGTTGATGATTGAAATTTCGTAAATAGATCTCGCCGCAAAGAAAACCGCCTTTGTTTCAGTGACTGCCACCCCCAACTCGCGTATCATATCAGTGACACCATTGCGCGATAGCATGAGACGAGCTGCCACTCTTTGCACTTTTTCGATGTCCTCCGTCAATCCTACCTGTTACGGATCCCAGACTGCGCAGCAATACTCCAGCAGAGTACGGACAAGTGTAATGTAGGTTGTCTCTTTAGTGGGTTTGTCGCATTTTCTAAGTGTTCTGCCAACAAAGCACAGTCTTTGTTTCGCCTTCCCCAAAATATTATCTATGTGGTCTTTCCAATTTGAGTTGCTCGTAATTGTAATTCATAGGTATTTAGTCGAACTGACAGCCCTTATATTTGTGCGATTTATCGCATACCCAAAATTTATTGGATTTCTTTTAGTACCCATGTGGGTGACGTCGCATTGTTCTTTGTTTAGTGCCTGTTGTCGCTTTTCACACCATACAGACATTCTCTCTAGATCATTTTGTAATTGGAATTGATCGTCTGATGATTTTACTAGACGGTAAATTACAGCGTCATCTGCAAAAAATCCAAAGGGGCTGCTCAGATTATCACCTAGATCATTTATGTATATCAAGAGCAGGAGAGGGCCTATGGCACTACCTTGCGGAACGCCAGATATCACTCCTGTTCTACTCGACGATTTACCGTCTATCACTACGAACTGACATCTCTGAGAGGAAATCACGAATCCAGTCATACAACTGAGACGATACTCCATATGCACGCAATTTGATTAATAGTCGCTTGTGAGGGACGGTATCAAAAGCCTTCTGGAAATCTAGGAATATGGAATCGATCTGAGGTCCCTTGACGACAGCACTCATTACTTCATGTGTTGCAAAAGAACGATACTTTCTCAATCCGTGTTGGTTATATATCAATAAGTCATTTTCTTCAAGGTGATGCATAATGTTCGAGTACAGCATATGCTCCAAAATCCTGCTGCAAATTGAGGTCAGTGATATGGGTCTGTAATTCAATGGGTTACTCCTATTTCCTTTCTTGAATACTGGTGTGACCGGTGCTACTTTCCAGTCTTAGGAACAAACCTTTTGTCAAGTGAGCGATTGTATGTGGTTGCTAAGAAAGGCACTGTTGTGTCTGCATACTCTGAAAGGAACCTGATTGGTATATCATCTGGACCAGAAGACCTGCCTTGCTTAAGTGATTTGAGTTGTTTGGCAACACCTAAGATATCTACTTTTATGTCACTCGTGCTGAAAGCTGTTCTGGTTTCGAATTCCGGAATATTTGCTTCGTCTTCTTTCGTGAAGGAATTACGGAAAACTGTATTTAGTCACTCCGCTTTACTTGCACCATCATCGGTAACATTTCAATCGCTATCGCGCAGTGACGGTATTGACTGTCTTTTGCCATTGGTGTACTTTACATTCGACCAGTATCGCTTTGGGTTTTCTACCATATTTTGAGACAATGTTTCATTGTGGAAACTATTAAAAGCATATGAATTAAGTTCCACCCTCTAGAAAATGTGTTTCACTAGAATGAACAGGCATGTGGCTATCATAATGCATGTTATTGCATTGCTTATTGGATGATTTGATAACAAGCTTAGACTTGAAACTAGTCATGAACTAACAAAAAAATTAATACCACAACTTTGAATGTTCTCTGCAGTCTGTTGCACAAATTTGTAAATCTTATCTAAGTCCCCTAAACCTAGAAATAGAACAGTTAAATGTTGTATGTTCATGTAAATTGTAGAAATACTTCTAACGTGAATTAGCACACATATGTATTTGTTCATCCTCTAGGGTGAAAATTGGTTTTGGTGTAGTAACCATCTTGTTGCGAGGTACCTCAGCATTTACTGTCTTGCATAGGATAATAATCTTATCTAACTCCCCTAGCAACAAAAACAACAGTGAAGTACTGTATGCACGTGTAAATTGTAGAAACATTTCCATCGTGAATTAACACAGATATGTATTTGCTCAACAATTGAAGTTTCATTTAATATGTGCTCTGTACTGTTTTCAAGTACAGTCAGCTCACAGACTTGTATGAGTCCTAATTGGGTGAAAGTATGTATCAAGTGTAAAATGTACACACACACACACACACACACACACACACACACACACACACACACACACACTTGTAGAGAAAGCGACAGAGAGAGAGAGATGTTACATACTAATTTGAACTTCTGCAGTCGCCTCACTTTAACTGGGCTGTGCAATGACAATGTCCTCACTCAATAAACCTGGAAAAAAACAATAACACGTCATATTAACATAGTAGAGATATGTACACATGAAGAGGTTTATGTGTTGTCATGAGTCACCAATAATCTCCATCAACATAGTATGATCACCAAAGAGTGGTGATGACAGGCTTTCATCCGCAATAATAAAAAATTCAGTAGGTTATGTCTATGCAGGGGAAATAAAGAACACATATACTGTGCGAGATACGTACCATCAATGTTATCAGCTAAACGTGGGAGTCTGCTGCTGCTCCTACCATCATCACCACTACACTTACCAAATGAATCTCTCAGCCTTGGAGGTGGTGCTAGTAGACAGTGTGAAACTGAAATGAGTCAGCCACTGCAGCTGGTGTGGTTGGCGAAGAAAGGTCTGTGCTTGCCTCTGCGTATTTGTACTTACAGTGTCAAGTGTAAAAGATTCCTGGAAACACACACATCAGCAGTTCATCAAAGTGAGGGTTTTTGTGGGAATTACAGCAATGGTCCTTCCACCTGAAAACATATCTAGAGGCCATTAGAGTGGAAATAACATCTGGAAACACACATCACAGTGCAATGTTTTCTATGCTTAATTGAGAACAAACGTGTTGCAGAAGGAGGAGATCGTGGGTGCCTTCTATCTCCTGTGTAAGTCTTCCAGCTGTTGGCACAAAGCAAAAAGTCTATCAGCTGACACTTTACTCCCATTAAGTTACAGCTTCTGGTTGTGAAATATGCTCGACTGGGTGGCAGCTGTTGTTGAACATGTTGGGATGAGTTAGAGTTATCTCTTCCCTGATGTCGCGATAGCATACAGCTAGATATACTCACCAACCCAAGGAGAGCCCGGGCGCCATCATGTGGCTGACAGAGAATGGCCATTGCAGTCATTTGCTATCACTACTGTGCCTGCACTCAGAGACGATTGGCAGGGTATGACCTAATAGAAGTGGTCCTTCAGATAAGGACGCCATTGCTGATCAGCCTGTCTCAATGCCTCGATTATATTCTGACATTTTTCAGTCAATCACTTTCATATATTTGTTATAAGACAAACTTTTCTGCTTTTCCAGTTGTCATTAACATGAGAACAGAGAAAAAAACAGCTGAGTATAAGATGTACATAGAAAAAAGAGCTGCAGTTTAAGATGGAATATAGTTCGATTCGCACGGTGTATGCCTGAAGTTTTGCATATCTTCCAGCACATGTAGGACCTAGCGAAGAGGCTGCATGTGACCGATATCGATTCTCAAGGTTCATCTACGAATTGAGCAATATCCTCTCACATGTACTTGACATGTACTCCTCTGAAGGAGGAGGTTTGGGTTGGGTTGTTTTGAGGGAAGAGACCAGACAGCGGGGTCATTGGTCTCATCGGATTAGGGAAGGACGAGGAAGAACGTCGGCTATGCCTTTTCAAAGGAACCATCCTGGCATTTGCCTGGAGCGATTTAGGGAAATCATGGAAAACCTAAATCAGGATGGCTGGACGCGGGACTGAACGGTCGTCCTCCCGAACGTGAGTCCAGTGTGCTAATCACTGCGCCACCTCGCAGGAGGAGGAGGAGAGGTATGAATAAATAATAATAACACGTCATACTTTTTATTATTAATCTTTTATTTATCACCTAACTTAAAAGTAATTTTACGTTTTCTGAAGCAGACAAAAAATGATTTTCTTCACCATACTACTTCACTTGTTGAAGGAAGGGAAAAAAGGATCCAGTCATTGCATTCATGTAGACTCTGTGCACCCACGAGACCGTCTTGTCACCTTTAACATAGATGGTCGTGTCCTCTTATGTCATTACACATCGTAAGGTATTCCGAGGTCATCATATTGAATGATGTAAATGTGTTCACCACAATGCAGTTCATCATGTTTTAGAACCTTTCATGTCCTGGAAAAGCTTTGGTCAACCGACATTTGCAGAGAATGTCGTTATTACACATTCTCTGTTGGTGAGTGCAATAAATGCAATAGCCTTAAACACAATCTGTCAGCATTCGTTGTAGAAGTCTTGAGCATCTAGAACAATGTTCACACTTCGTGGTGTCATCGCGAAATACTTTCGATATGACGCATGTTTCTTTGAACAGCTCGCTGTACGATCCACGCGGATGGTGAATAATTAATGGCTGTGGTGTCTGGTAGGAAGTTCATTGATGATTCGAATTCTGTTCTGACATCTGCTGCTTCTGATTTAATTCTTTTGCTCAGTTTTGAGCAGTCAAATCTCTAAATTTCCACAGGATGGGCAGATTTCCTTCCTCATCTTTAATGCCCTTATAGTAAGAATGATGAAACCTTGCATACATACCATATAGCAGACTGTATACAATCTGTATCTAAGTCTAATATCACGCTGTCATATGGATAAAAATCTGAGTTGAGACGCATTTTAGCATTAGTGAAAATAGAATTTTCAAATGTGGTACAATCCTTTCTTTGGTTTCTTTTGTGTCGTCTCGTTAAGACTGTCGAGTCTTGTACCATGGGAAGCAAGAAGAGGATGTTGTTTGGTGGCCGGTATCCTCTTTCTACAGCACAACTGCACACTTGTGTTAACAGGGTTCTTTATTCATAAGAATAAGAAGCTACTTCTCTTTAAGGAAGGTGTTGTGGTACAAGCTCTTCCATAGTAGTCCACGTTAGCCTCACTGCTGTTGAAGTGCAAGTCCCACTATAAACACGACACTCTAGTAGCCGATGATGTGAACTGACGGACGCCAACTAGAATAGTGACTGAGTTTGTGACTGCGACTGGCTAGGGTTGTAACTGCGACTAACTGGGCTCTCTGACTGTGACTGACGGGGCCCTCCAGTCTGCGGCGGTGGTCTAAAAACTCGCGGTTGAAAGGGCGTTGGCAGTGCATTGCTTGCGGGTCTGTCTTTGGCGTCTCTCCTGATAGGTGTGCTGGCGACAGCTTACGCCAGCACATTTTCCCTTCCCTCCAGTTTGGAAACCGAGTGTTATGAATGATGGTGTTTGTAGTTGAATGGATGGTTTAATAGCAGATATTTGGGTGGGTGTGGTCGGAAGCATGATACATTCAAAGAGCTTCCAAGAACGGAAAACTAAAGGTTGATGAATACCTGCATTCAGAACTTTCATATTATTTTATCGGCGTTAATTTCTTTCAATTCAATTCCTCTTTGAGTGTATAGGTTATTGTAAGTTGCAGTTCTTACTAGGATAAGTTCCTGCTTAGTGTGCATAATAATACGTTTCATATATTTGAAATACCCCAGCAGAAGGTTAAGAGGTATATATGAACTAAAATGCCTGGACTGAGCTGCTGTTCTGACCATCTATGAACTATCCTGTGTTTTCTTAACTGTTGGAGACAGACCAGTGCAGAAACATGTGATTTAAGGGATGATGCCTACATTGCGACTGTGATCAACCTTACGTCCGTTAAATTCATATTTTAGTGACTGAAACAAGAATGCTAAAGCATTACATGTAAGTTTCGATGCAGCTGTAGCACTGCCACCCTTTTTCCTAAAATCTACCTTCCAGATATAGGAAACTCTTGCATGGAACAGTTGAAGTGTTCTGGTTCTGAATGAAAATCCTGATATCACTTTTTTTAAACTTTTCCATAGCAGCGAGCTTGTGTGAAAAGTGTTCGTGACATATAATTCGCTTGTCATGCTCTACGGCAGCTGTTATATCAAGTGTCATCATAGAAGGGTCGTAAAACCAGTGATTCAAGGAACTGGAAGCCCTTCTGTGTTAACATATTTTGTCTTAACTGCGAAGTGGTACACTGATGGCTGCATGTCACGCTTTTATACCTTGTGCCCATCCTATTTTATATGAAGGTGTATTACGATTTGCTTACAACGAAACTCGGCTAGGCACCTGTCTTTGTTCACAGTACGTAGTTCGAGATGGTCTAATGCTTGCATGGTCACTGGGAGGTATATTGGGTTTGTGGGCAACTCGACAATCTTATATCATGGAATGACCACAGAGTAGGGTCTGTAAATTGTGTGAATCAATTTGTTGTTGAGATATGCATTTGTTCCAATATTACACTTAATGACAATTTTACTGACTGATAATATATCTGCCAGCTGAGCTAATTTGTAAAATTTATCAGATTTCTTCCCTAAAATTTGACTTTTTGAGAAAACTAGTAGCGGTCCTGCTGAAATTTCCTGGCTAAAGTCTATTGTTATCTGTGTTGTCCTTATTTCCGATTTATGCATACTGAGGTTTGCACATGGGACAACCCCTTTTACTTTGTTTTAAAATAAATTTGAATCATCAACATCATACGCATCAGATGGTATTCCCACAGCCTTTTTTACCATCAACTTCTAGATGCAGTTTATTAACTGTCTCCGTGATTTTATGAATGCTGTTATATGTCTGCCGTCTTATCCCTTTTGCTTAAATCGATTGTTGGAAAGTTGCCCATACAAAGAACTGACGCTCGTTCTTTTAGAGTAAGAGTGGACGACATCATACCTGAATCTCAACTAATGCAGTGCTGTGCGTGATGCTTACTTTTATGCTCTTGTCACGAGGAACATTAGGCAAAAATGGCTGCATAAGTATGTATTGAAGTTCTGATAGTGTCGAAAATTGCAGAAAACACGATTGTTGATGAAGTATCACTGCAATTCTTCTGGCAGTTGCAACGCACCAAACAGGTCAAAATAGTAATAATATATATCATTCTATTTTTTTAGTAAATACAGCCCAGTGAGTTCAAAGTCCTCCTACAACATCTAAATTGGGCGTCCCCCATTCTTTAAATTTCTATGTGATCTTGGGTAGAGTATTATGCATAAAAACTCCTCAAAATCTTGGGATGTTGAATTTTTTATGGGATTTAAACAGATAGGTATTTGTGAGTGGTCTGTTGGGTAGTATAGCTAGGCGTTTTTTTTTATGAATAGCCCAAGCCCTTTCCTGTGTTGTTTTAAATAAATTCCTTTTCCAATAGCCACTAATTCCATCATCCTGTTGGGTCTTTTCGCCACATCAAGCTGTTCCTGGATTTTTTTGGCATCTTTCACTGTTCTCGAAATTGCTGTCACTCCTCCAGCTAAAGAGCCAATCCCTGGAAGACCCGCCAGTGCAGGAATTAGAAATGGAGTAATTCCATCAGATGCCTTAGGTATTAGTAGAATCATAGGCAATTTAACTGATATTCTTCTTTTTCTTCTTCTTCTTCTTCTTCTTCTTCTTCCTCCGATCTGTTTCAGAGCACTTTCAGCCACTGACAGCGATGACTGAAAACAGTCGTTTTTTCTTCGTCATCTTTAGTGTATGATGACTGGACTTTATAATTTATTGGAAATTTACTCCTAAACCCAATTTAAGTTTGGTGCACGTTGTTTTGTCGACTACAAATGCTGCAATACGCTGCTTATAGCAATGTCTCTTCTCCTGCGTATTTCTCTAACTTTATCAGCTACAATTCGATCTACAACGTGACGTTCTGCCAAAGTTTTATTTGTACCACATGCAATATCGTGTTGCTTACACGCCTCCTCCAACAGATTAATCTCCTTGTCACCAAGCGCTAGTCGTTTTTCAAGCTTTGTTCCTGCTCTACACAAGTTATGTGTAGGAATATGCAGTTCCACCGATATCTTATCAAAAATAACACCAGCGTCTCTGATGTGGTTGCTACCACTCATTTTATGCTACTTAATGGTTTGAGGTTTGCACACCTTACTATATACCAACTTTTAATGTATGATGGGAAACCAAGCCATTTAATTAAAGCCCTTTTCCATCAATGCCTTATGATGAGCGCTATGGGAAACACGTCAGACTCAGAGCTTCTGTGTAATTCTTCTGTGTGAAAACGCTCAGCAGTTTCTTTACCAGCACCGCCATTTAAAATGTAAATTCTAGGATTTGGTCTCTATGCATTTTTTGTAGCTTATTGATACCGCCGGACCCGGTGCCTCGCAGATCCCTGCAGGCGCCGTAAGCAGTAATTTGAGCATCGCCACCAATGAAGAACCTCCAGGTCACCGACCAGTGAAGAATCTGGAAAGAGGTGGGTCATTTTGTCAGATATGAGGTTGTAGCAGCAGTGAAATTAAAGAAAGCTCTGCGACAAAGTGAACCAGTTAGCCAGCTCAAGATCGGCACCTTCCATTACTTCTACAAAGAAAGGCGTGATCTTGGCAGCAACTCCTCTGGTGAAAAGTGTGGTGTCGTAAATGGGCACCACTGTGTTCCAATTACGTATTCCTGTTCTCGAATTACAGCCTGAGACAACAACAGGTGATACCTGACAGCGACGAGCGACATATCACGGTTACTGTATATACAAAAAAAAAAAAAAAAGCCGCATCAACATCGGCCCTACCACGTAAGCTCCTGCGCACTTTCTCACAAGTTTAATGCATAAGAATCAATTGAAGAGCCCCTCCAAAATAATGGCATAAGGAATATTTTACAATTAATACACGAACCGAGAGTGTAACGAAATAACATTTATATTCCTTAAATGATAAAAATCCAACAAAATACTGACTAAAAATGAGTAATCCTGTCTGAAAAGTAGTCTTGACGAAACTTTATATACACTGAAGAGCCAGAGAAACTGGTACACCTGCCTAATATCGTGTAGAGCACGTAGAAGTGGCGCAACACGGCGTGGCATGGACTCGACTGATGTCTGAAGTAGTGCTGAAGGGAATTGACGCCATGAATCCTGCAGGCCTGTCCTTAAATCCGTACGAGTATGAGGGGGTGGAGATCTCTTCTGAACAGCACGTAGCAAGGCATCCCAGATATACTCAATAATGTTCAGATCTGGGGAGTTTGGTGGCCATCGGAAGTGTTTAAGCTCAGAAGAGTGTTCCTGGAACCACTCTGTAGCAGTGCTGGAGGTGTGTGGGGTCGCATTGTCCTGCTGGAATTGCCCAAGTCAGTCGGAGTGCACAATGGACATGAATGAATGCAGGTGATCAGACAGGATGCTTACGTACGTATCACCTGTTAGAGTCGTGTCTAGATGCATCAGGGGTCCCATATAACTCCAACTGCACATGCTCCACACCATAACGAACCCTCCAGGGTCCATGTATTCATGAGGTTGTCTCCATACCCGTAAACGTCCATTCGCTCGATACAATTTGAAACGAGACTCGTCCGACCAGGTAACATGTTTCCAGTCAACAGCTGAACGTCTGTGTTGACGTGTCCAGGCGAGGCGTAAAGCGTTGTGTCGTGCAGTCATCAAGGGTACACCAGTGGGCCTTCGGCTTCGAAAGCCCATATCGATGATGTTTCGTGGAATAATTCACTCGCTAACACTTGTTGATGGTCCAGCATTCAAATCTGCAGTAATTTGCGGAAGGGTTGCACTTCCGTCATGTTGAACGATTCTCTTCAGGCGTTGTTGGTCCCGTTATTGCAGGATCTGTTACTGGCCGCAGCGATGTCAGAGATTTGATGTTTTACCGGATTCCTGATATTCACAGTACACACGTGAAATGGTCGTCCCGGAAAATACACTTCATCGCTACCTCGGACATGCTGTGTCCCATCGTCCGCGCGTCGACTAAACACCACGTTCAAACTCACTTAAATCTTAATAACCTGCCGTTGTAGCAGCAGTAACCGACCTAAAAACTGCGTCAGACACTTGTTGTCTTATATAGGCGTTGCCGACCGCAGCGCTGTATTGTGCCTGTTTGCATATCACTGTATTTGAATACGCATGCCTATACCAGTTTCTTTGGCACTTCAGTGTATATATAAAGCTGGCAAGTTGGGGAAAAAGTACAAGAAATGCCTTATCTTCCCCACCAAGAGTTACAGACGGATGAAGCGAAAAATAAATCTGACTGTTATCGCACAAGGTTAAACACCAATTGAGTCAAACGAAACATTCCGCTTAATTGACCAGTCTGAATGAAACGAAATCCTACAGAAAACCTGCAGCAAGTTAGTACTCCAGAGTTCCTAGCCGCAAAAGCGCCAAGTTCTCTCGCCAAAAGCTGTAGTCTGGAATTGGCAGGTAACAGCACCACGGCTGCGTCGATGTACTGCGTGAGCGCCCAGAGACGAATCAGCAACGGCAGGCCTGGCTGCTAGAGATGGGCAAAGTCGTTCATCCTTGGGAACTAGTTCACTGGTGATCGCTCTTTTTTTGGGAACCATTCATGTTTACTCGTTCATCGTTCACTGTGTGTGGTATATGGTTCTCACGAAAAATTGAAAATTAGTAGCTTAGGTGACTGAAGATGGAAGGCGCCAAGAGGGGACAGCCCTGGAGTACAGAGTTTTTATTCATAACAGAATTCTCACACACTTCTAATTTTCGTAATTCTGCAAAACATCTCGTTCAGCCAACTGTAGCGTTATGTGCCTGATCGCAATGAAATAATATAAGATGGCGCACTAGAAACCGGCCCCGAGTACAGACTGCTCGCCAATTAGGCACGATTTGTTGACCGCTACGAGCAGAATAGATAAACATGTAATAATTAGGCAGTGAACAAGTAACAAGTAAGCTAATGCAAACAACTTCGAAATAATAGATGACGATTGGTAAGCGACTATGAGCAGCTAGTACTCGGGGCTGATTTTTCGTGCGCCACCCTGTACCACTGAAATAATATTGTAGGAGTTATCATATTCTCTTCACAGAATGTGACACCATACACTCGATTACGAAGCGCGGGCTTCATTCGGTTGTAAGTCGTTCTGCCTTCCATAACAATGACCATGCTCTTTTACCTTGGATCAAAAAAAGATTACTGTGTGCCATGCATGTGTAATAACAAAAAATCTTGCCATTTTACAAGTATTTTTTCTGCTGTTTATCGAAATAGTGAAGTAAGATGATACGCCGTTTTGTTACCTGAAAAGATGTATGTATCACATACCACGTAATTTTTATGTAATTTACATAACAATAAAATACATTTTAATTACCGGTCGTGGACGCTGAATAGAATACGAAAAGAACCAGAAGTTCAGAGTTCAAAAAAGGTTTGTAACAGATCTAGAATGGGCGTGCGAAGCGAACGGAACGAACAACAAAAACTCAATACTGAATATGAGCAGTCGGCAGTGTAACTGCGACGAGTGGCCACGCGAAGAAAGACGAGTCTGGCCGAGGAAGACCGAGACAGGCGGGAACTGGACCGAAGCTAGAACGAGACCGGCCGACGTGCCGTTCGGGAACGAGGCCGACCGTTTCCCTTTCCCGGGAACTGAAAGTAGAAAGCCGCGACCGAAGTGAACTATGAAAGACCATTCCGCCATTCCTTAGAATTCGTTCCTCGCTCGTTCCGTTCATCTTGGTGAACTGTTCCTTTGGACCCGTTAGTTGGCGAACGACCCATCTCTACTGGCTGCCACACAGCAAGGCGGCTCTCGGCCGAATCCTCCAAAAAAAAAAAAATAAATAAATAAATAAATAAAAAAGTTCAAATGTGTGTGAAATCTTATGGGACTTAACTGCTAAGGTCATCAGTCCCTAAGCTTACACACTACTTAACCTAAATTATCCTAAGGACAAACACACACACCCATGCCCGAAGGAGGACTCGAACCTCCGCCGGGACCAGCGGGAATCCTCCAAGTCGAACCTCTGACTACGGCGGACGCCGCCTGAATCTAAATACCGGAACGGCGAGTGCTGCCCGAAACTAAAACCTTGAACTACGACTGTCGCCGCCTGAATCAAACTCCTCGCTACGGTGGTCGCCGACCGAATGTCCTGCTCAGAGCGCAGTGCACCTCTCTCCGGCCGCGACACTTCTAAGTTCGCGCCACAACCAAAAAGTATGCAGTGCTCAAAGAACAAAATGGCAAAATTCCGCCTCGTGACGCAAATTCTACCCAGATGTCTCTAGTACACTGGAGCCAATAGCATTGCTGTCCGCTCCAGCGGCGGGAAAACTTAGTCACTGATGCTAAAATCACAAGGCGTCCGTCCAATTGAAAATTAGGCCCCACCAAAACTAGTCCGAAGCCTCACCTGACAAAAATCAAGTAAAACGGTGGAGACTAGGCGTCTGCAGTCGGCCCCGAAGAGTCGTGGGCCGATCAAGATCAAAAGCTTCTAGCACGTCGTTCCCATAGCTACAAGCGCTGCTATTTGGCAAATGGGTTCCAGGTAATGGCTCGCGCCAGAGCGTCCCTTTGAAATTGGCCGGCCTCTACGGCGTCTGCTGTGCGCCAGCCCTGGCGAGCCCGTGCCTCGACTATTGTCCACAGTCGCCCTAGCGCCCAGAATTCTCCGTAAGCCGTCTGCGCCTCCTCCCCCTGGCTGCAAACCTTGTCGAATGTATGACGCCACATCGTTTTCCTTCCTTTGTCGCCTGTTTTAATCACTTTCCGGACATTTTTGTTGCGCTTTTACCATTCGTGCTTTTGGATATTTCTGTTTCAGATCCGTGCTTGCCATTTTTGTTTAGTTTACTTGTTTGCGCTCTCACATATTTATTTAGATTTAGTATTTTTTGTTTTACCATGGCTACCCCACCACTTGAAGCCCCACACCTGCCAACCCCTCGCTTAGCGGATCCACAATTGCAAGCGTCTTTGGCATACACAACTGTTTAAACTTCGGACAGCTGTACTAGCAAGATTTTTAAACTTGTGGATTGTGGGCTTCCCATTTTTTATCTCAGTTTGAAGTGAATTACCAATAAAGGGGAATTGTTTAAACGTAGCAGTAACCAAACTTTATTTATTTATTTTTTCTTATCTGATTAAGGCCATCAGGCTCTCTCTTACATTGGACCAAGGTTTCGCACATACAGTACACTTTTTACATCATAGTTTCCTAAGAAAAACGCTTTTAATATGCTAAATAATATTAAAATATTTTGAGTGTCTGAAATGGCAATGTAACCAATACTGACTATGAACTAATACTGTTAATACTGGCAGTGCTTGTGCTACTGCAGCTGCTGCCTCCAATAGTGATAACAGTGATAATGGTAGTGCTAGTACTAGTAACAGTAATAATAAAGACAATAATAACAATAATGATACCGCAAATATTTAAAAAAAGTTATAGGTATACAAGAGTGTCGTTTTTTGATAGAGCGATTTCTGGGGAAAGGCAGTTCAAGGAGACTGCATCAGCTACGAGCTCTAGGAGAAGAGGAAAATCTGGATCGAAAACAGTATGTACACGTGTAGCGAGTGCGTATTGGGACAATGGTAATCCTTATTGTTGCTTTAGTAGATGTGTCATTAACTGTCTTCTGAAGCCGAGGATGTTATTCAATTCTCTAATATAACGTGGAAGGTTATCCCAGAGACGGGTCCTTGCTGCTGAGAAGGACTTTGAGAAAGTGGCTGAACAACGGAGTGAGACGGAAAGGATTTCGCTCCGATGGGAACGAGTGTTTCTGCCATGTTGTTCAGGTAAGTGCGTTATGGTCTAGGAGAGATAATGAGGAGGGGCAGTGTTCGTTGGTAGGAAAGTAAAAACGACAGAGGATATGGATATCTCTGAACTTGTCTGCTCGTAGCCAGGACAGTCGTGCGTATGACGGTGAAATATGACCGAAGAAGTCATCAGCGTACATATAACATTTGCAGTAGATATAACGAACACTGGTATTCATAATTAGCTTCAGGCGCCGTGAGCTTTCCCGAAAAAGGCCTTGAAGGATAACATCGCTGTAATCAATAATTGGAGGTATAAGTGTTTATAAAAGTTTCTTTTTCAGGTCAAGAGGGAAAAGCTTTTAATATATTTTATAGGGCATGGAGAGGTGCTGATGCCTTCCTGCACACTGCAGTTACGTGCTCTGTCCAATTTATATTTTCAGCTGGTATCAACCAGTACCTCTTAGGTTTTGGTTGAGTTGAGCTTTAACCCTATATCCTTCGCCCATTTTGATAGTGCACAAAGGTCGGTACTGAGAATCTCGATAGCTGTCTTCAGGTTTATTGGATTTTCCACTTAGATACAACTGGGGGTCATCAGCATACATGTGGCATTTGCAGCAGGACAAAACTGGTGAGACCTCATTTACGTATAATAAAAATAGTGTAGGACCTAATACCAAACCGTGGGGGACATCTGATACCATCTATCTCCATTGTGACTTTATGGCGCTGGAGATGACGCATTTCTGGCGAGACTTCAGGTATGAGCAAAACCACTGCACTGCATTTTCGGTGAAATTTAGACTGCTAAGTTTGGCAAGTAAAATGTCAAAGTCGACAGTGTCAAAGGCGTTGCTGAAATCTAAGAAGCACATGATCGTTGCCTCATGTGCTTCAATGGTAAGTTTCAGGTCATCCGTTACCTTTATCGAGGCAGATGATGTGCTGAGATATTTATGGAGACCTGATTGGAATTCGTCTAATAGGTTGTTTGTAGTCAGCTAGTTTGTTAGCTGGTAGTGGACTTCATATTCTAATGCCCTGGACAGTGCAGGAAGAACGCAAATAGGTCAGTAATTAGAGAGTGCAGTTGCAACGTCATTTTTAGGTAGTGGCTTAAGTCCTCCCTGTTTCCAGGCCTCAGGGAAAACACTTGTGGTTAAGGAATGGTTGAAGGCATCTGCTATAGTGCGCGGTAGTGGGACTGTAATAAGCTTCTCGTTTGGACTGTGATGCCATGATGTCCCGTAGAAGCTGATCTGATACGCATGACGGCTTTTTGACGGTACTGCAAGTAACATGCTTTAGATAAAAATTTTCGTGGCTACGGTCATTTACCCCCATGAAGTAATCAATGAGTCTCTGTTTCGTTTTTGGTTCGATTGTGGTTGTAGCTTCGGCTGAGCAATGGAATCAGCTGCAGCTGTTACTTTGCCCATAGCAAGACCACGCAGATTTTTCCATAGTGCAGGTGGTCTGCTTCTGTTGTCAGTTAATGTATGGGTACGCCTGAGTTTTGGATTTCTCACTGCTTGACTGATTCTTTTCCGCTTCTGCTTGTAAGTACTATGATTTTCGGGCATGGGGCGTAATTTGTATGCCCAGTGTGCAGCGTCTTTGAAATTCATAAGCTATTTTAGTTTTTCAGTTAGCCAAGGTGCAGGCTTCCTTCTTACTTTACCGGTCCTTAGAGGAACACATTTGTCATACAGTTGAGTAAGTTTGTTAGTAAACCCTTGCAATTTTCCGTTTACGTCCAAGAAAGGAATAGAAACAGACCCCAAAATACTTATTGCACCTCAGCTACAAGTTCAAATAAAGTATTGCGTTTGAAGTTAGGTATGTAGCCAGTTGCGGTTTGTTTCTGGAACATTATACCGAGTACGTCATGAAAATAATGTCGTGGGTGCACATTCCAGGTGCAGATATTTTAGAGGTACGAATTACTCTGTTCGGGTATTTCGTTGCAAATATATGAGAGTGTGTCTACTGCTCATATGATGGGTAGGAGCAAGCTGAAGTAGCATTACATTTGAAGAACAAAGCATCCTCTTAAACTTCAAACTGAAAGGACTATTGTATAGAAAATTCCTGTTAGCGTCAGCAGCTATGATGATGTGTTTATACTCGTATGTCGATTCGAGACTTGAAAGAGCAATTTCGAAGCAGGAAAAACCACCTAATTTAGGAAATTTGTAGGGGACACGTATCGAGCATTTTCTGTTAAGAGATTTGACCTCTATGAATATACATGCCACTTGTTTATCTCCATTATTACTTGATGTATGTGTAGCATAGCAGGTGATAAATTAAAGTATATGTACGCCCGTCTTGTACCCCTCATCGCTTATGTCTGTCATGCCTTAGAATGATGTAACCGTCTAGATACACCGAGCTTGTGGGAGTACTTGGTTTCAGCCAGGTCTCCGAAAGAAGTATTTCACAGATGTTTATGCCTTGAAATGTAAGGCTTAACTCGTCGAGGTAAGTTGGCGAAGATACGACAGTTGCGTGTGCAATATTGAGCTTAGTGCACTCGGATGCAAAGACTGCGAGGATACCACTGCAGGACATTTGCGATTCTGGTCCAGCGAGGGTAGGGGAACAATGAATAGCGGAGCGCTCTGCGGCAGAGGAGCTCAAGTTCCCCAAAGTGAAAGCAGAAGGAGCAGAGTTTTTGTGGCCAAGATCGACAGGCTTTGACAGCGGTCTTTAAACAGACAACTGGTGTCGGGAACATAAACTCGCTAAACAGAGCTGGAATAATCTGTGCACAACACTGTCGAAAACAAGATAAATGTAATAAAAATAAAGTGCACTATTTATTAATGATTCTAATGATTAGTAATAACAGCGATACGACAATATATTGCTAAATAAATATAGAAGTAAGACAGTAAATTAACCGTCTGAATCAGTTCCCCGTCAGCATATTGCGATAATAGTGCATTCACGAACTATATTGGTATTTGAAGTATGAAAACTGAAGAGAAAATTTATAATTAGTACTGAAAGTAAATCTAAACAAACAAATTACAGTAAAACAGGAAACCGTTTTAAGAAAATTATTGCAAAATACGTAGTTTCTTGCAAAATAAAGACACGGAAGAAGACACACAAACTAGAGACAACAAGAGTTAACATGTTGTTTAGCTCCTAAAGCACAGGCATTCGAGTTCATCTGCAGTGTAAACTGATCTTTTCCATTTTCGATCTTCGCCATTATCTTGCCGTCGTTTGTCCTCATTTTTTGTGGCCCAAATCTCGAGATCGCATTGTTCAAAATCTTTAGTCTTTCAGCGCTGAGGGGAAAAGCCTGTGGCCATCTTCAATTCTATAATTAGAACAAGTTACCAGACTACTATAAAAATAACCTTGCAGTTCTTCCTTACTCGTCTGACAAGGGGAACTGCCGTAGGCCGGTCTGTGATATAATCGAAACTTGGCTTGATGAACGAAGGGTGAAACTAAGGAGACCACTATTTCGGCTTAGGCGCCAACAGCCAGTAGTTTTCGCGAAAATGGTGGTCAAACTTTCGAAGCGACTTCATCACCCCACCCGCGTATCGCAAAACCAGATGAGTTGGCAGCTCAGTGACTAAGAGCACAGTTTCGAACTTTAGCGTCCTGTGTTCAAATCCAATCTTATCTTTCGTTTTTCGTTTGTTGTCACGGAAGTATGTCACAGCTACATTTTTGTGTCAACATAAAATACAATGCTATTATTGACAAAAGGAATAAGAATTTCAAATATTAATAAAATAAATTTTATGATCACAAATCTTACTTAAGTAACAATAGCTGAAAATTAAAAACATAAAAGTTCTAGTATTTCTATTTTTGCTTTGTTTATTACTTCAAGAGAACTAGTGCATTCATAAAACAATCAAAGCATAAAAATTTAGAGCACCAATATCGATGTGCGAAGGCACAATCACATTCACATTTTTTTGTGTGAATGTCATTAGGAAAACAACCTCGCGACCTGGCAATAATTTCGGTGTAAAGCGCACATACCGCAGTATTTTCTCGAAAGCTGGATCCTGCAACTGATTTTGTTTATTTTAACTGCATCGCTTCTACTTGTGGTTTCCCTTTGCTGCGCTATGAGAGTATTGCGCTTACCTAATCAGCGAATACCTGTCAGTGAAAGTATACGTCGCAGGATTCACGTAACGGCATACAGTTTGGCGGAATTACATTTAATGAACATGCCAGTATTCCAGTTTCATTGACAAGTAGCCCCAAGTATAGAAAGGGGTCGTTTTGCCCTCTCCTCGAGTCAAAAGTTTACAGAAACGGCTCTATTTTTACAAAAGATCGCAAAACTTTGTCCAGATATTGATGATTGATTTCTTTTGTGAGGTTTCCAGAATTTTTTTTTGCTGTTTCATGCATATTCTAATAGCGTTCCATTAAATAGTTTGCTTCTTGATGGAATCTAGGAGCAAATTTTTCACTAGCTCCTTAGAGACAAACTAAAACTTTTGGTAGCAGTTTCCACGAAAGTGTTAATCTATGCTGATTCTGATGTGAAATCTGTTTTTAATAAGATCTGGAATCTTTATTTCTTTTGCCATTAATTCCGTTGTCATAAAAAGTATTGATGTCACATACTTCCGCTACTACAACAAAACGAGTATGCAGATTGGATTTGAACACGGAGCATGCAATTTGTTTTGTGCGAAATTGGTTTTACGCTATGAGAGTAGCCTAATGAAGTCGTATCGAAACTTTGATTGTCATTTTCTCGGAAGCTCCAGCGTTTTGGAACCTATGCCAAGATATGTGTCTCTTTATTTTTGTCCTTCAATCATACAGCCAAGTTTCGACTGAACCAAAGAGAAACCTTGGGAGTGTTCCCCTTGCGAATGAATAAAAGTTGTTGGAAAAACATGTTAAGTAGGTCAGAAGGCAAGTTCAGAGTGGTTACTACCTGTGGGAGGAAAAGCATGTTTACATTGACAACAGGCTTGGACCTGCATGTGAGGAAATGGGGAAAACATCAAGTCTTGGGCGAGACAATGCCCTTTGTCCTAGAACTGATACAGGAGGATGAGAGCCGACCTTGGGAGACAATGCCTTGTCCCAGACCCACAGGCTCAGAATGGTAGAAGAAAAACATCTTTTGTCTAACAGATAGACTTCGAGCTGCAGATGAAACAAACATCCTTTGTCTTGGGTGAGTGATTTCAGGGGAAAATCCAGAAAATCTAGCAACACTGCAGATTGTGACAGTATTACAGGCCAATTATTGTGAATTCCAACAGGACAATGCACCATCTTGGATTTCTTGCAGTTTTATACTTAGGACAATACCCCTGCTTCCACAGCGATGTCATTGGAGTGGAAGGGAAACCCACTATCACAATTAAGCTATATTTGATTTTGCCACCAAATTTTTAATTTTCAAAAAATGGTTCGAATGGCTCTGAGCACTATGGGACTTAACATCTGTGGTCATCAGTCCCCTAGAACTTAGAACTACTTAAACCTAACCTACCTAAGGACATCACACACATCCATGCCCGACTCAGGATTCGAACCTGCGACCGTAGCAGTCGCGCGGTTCCGGACTGCGCGCCTAGAACCGCTAGACCACCGCGGCCGGCTTTTAATTTTTGGCCATATTTTAAATTCCCACCATTTTTCAGTTTTCCACTGTTTTTTGAATTTCGCACAGTTTTATATGTAGGGCAAGTGGCCTTGGTCAGAAGCGGTAGAGTGTGGGAGTGGAATATTGTAATAAATGCGTGACATCATTGATGTTGTAATCGCCAGCCGTTGTGACCGAGCGGTTCTAGGCGCTTCAGTCCGGAACCGCGCTGCTGTTACGGTCGAAGGTTCTAAACCATGCCTCGGGCATTGATGGTAATGATGTCCTTAGGTTAGTCAGGTTTAAGTAGTTCTAATTCTAGGGTACTGATGGCCTCAGATGTTAAGTCCCATAGTGCTTCGAGCCATTTGAACCATTTGTTATAATCGGAAATTCGTTTACAATGCAAACTCCACCACAACGCTCACTGCCTACCTACTACTGAAGACTCCGTCTGTAACGTGACGGAAAGTAAGAGATTTCGTTTATGATTGAGCGTTTCAGTTCGTTTGCACGCCGCTCCGCGGCCTCTTAGCAGCTCTCCGCTCTGACAATTGACTAGACGCCAAGCAGGCGCGGGGCTTGGGCCAGGTGGGAGCTATTCAGCTTATGTGGTCTTCTCAAACTCGCCCTACGCCAGAAGTGACGTCACATCCGTCACTGCAGATCCGCTCGCGCAATGGACAATAAAACTTCGTACACGTTTGCGCAGGTGTAGCATAAACCATAGAACTTACAGCAGAGTACAATACACCAACGTCGAGAGCAGAGTGAGACGTTTCAGATACAGTATGCTTGTTAAAACTTGTGACAGCTAAATATCTCGCAAATGATGCACCGTACGAAGAAAATGTTCTGGCTGAAAAGTTAACATTACCAAAGGAGACATCTATCAGGGCCGCAACTGGCCACCACCGAACCACCCCTCCAGCGTGAGCGGGGTCAACATTGTATTTTCAAATGAAACATCCCATTTTTATTGCATATTCGGATTGTATGGTTTACTCAAACCATTGTTTTAAATTCGTGGTAATGGTGCTGTAATCGATAAATGAAAGTCTGCCTGTTTTTGCAATTAAGAACTGACGCCTTCAAATTTACATTTCGATTTAAGATGTAAATGTAAACATTTGTGTTCTAGCAGTTGATATTTACGTTCGAAATTTACTTTAGTGTTCCAAATTTGATTGTACAGTACCATATGGTTAGCCGTTTCAGTGTCTCGCTACAAACTATATTTAGCGTGATTCAGGAACAACGAAGTGGATATAATAGTTTTCCGTTCCCATCGGGATACTTGATTTCGGTAAGTCCACTTGCTTCTCACCATTGGAGTGCTTGATTTCGTTAAGTCCCCTTGGCTTTCATCATTAGGCGCTTGCTTTCGGTTTGATGGGAACAGTAAACTTATAACATCCATGTAGCTGTTCCTCGATCACGCTAAACGTAATTTCTAATCAGACATTGAAACGGCTAACCATAATGTACTGTACATCAAATTTGCAATACTAACGTAAATTTCGAACATAAGTGTCAACCGTTTGTATTTGCATCGTAAATGAAATGTAGAATCAAATGCGTCGGTTTTTAATTGCAAAAACAGAGCCATCTACTACGAATGCAACAAAATGGTTAGCGTAAACTGTACGTATTTTTTGACGTTCAATCTGAATATGCAGTAAAAATGAGTGGGCTCTCATCTGAAAATACAAAGTTGACCCCGCCCACGCAAGAGGGGTGGTCAGCAGGTGGCCAGTTGTAGCACAGACAGATATTCCCTTGATTTTTCACCTAGACTTTTTTTTCGTATGATGTGTCTTTTCGGGACATTTAGTTGTCTCAAGTTCAAACAAACACTCCGAACAGATCTACTAAGCAAAGAATATATTTAATTACACTAACGGAAAAATCGCAGCATCAAGGAGTAGAAGTGCGACAAAACAAAGGTTTGGGGGGGGGGGGGGCTGCTTCTACATCTGAAAGAGTGAAACATAGGAGTGGCACAAGTAGCGCCACTATAACGATGGAAATGCCGTGTGGCTAGGGCCTCCCGTCGGGTAGACCGTTCGCCTGGTGCAAGTATTTCGAGATGACGCCACTTCGGCGACTTGCCTGTCGATGGGGATGGAATGATGATGATAAGGACAACAACAACACCCAATCCCTGAGCGGAGAAAATCTCCGACCCAGCCGGGAATCTAACCCGGGCTGTTAGGTATGACATTCCGTCGCGCTGACCACTCAGCTACCAAGGGCGGACACTATAACGATGCAAACCATTTTTGTTTTGGATATACGCTGTAAAGGATCGGAAAAGGGCACAGGTCATCCCCATTTTCAAGAAGGGACGTCGAACAGATGTGCAGAACTATAGACCTATATCTCCTAACGTCTATCAGTTGTAGAATTTTGGAACACGTATTATGTTCGAGTATAATGACTTTTCTGGAGACTAGAAATCTACTCTGTAGGAATCAGCATGGGTTTCGATAAAGACGATCGTGTGAAACCCAGCTCGCGCTATTCGTCCACGAGACTCAGAGGGCCATAGACACGAGTTCCCAGGTAGATGTCGTTTCTTGACTTCCACAAGGCGTTCGATACAGTTCCCCACAGTCGTTTAATGAACAAAGTAAGAGCATACGGACTATCAGACCAATTGTGTGATTGGATTGAAGAGTTCCTAGATAACAGAACGCAGCATGTCATTCTCAATGGAGAGAAGTCTTCCGAAGTAGGAGTGATTTCAGGTGTGCCGCAGGGGAGTGTCGTAGGACCGTTGCTATTCACAATATACATAAATGACCTTGTGGATGACATCGGAAGTTCAATGAGGCTTTTTGCGGATGATGCTGTGGTATATCGAGAGGTTGTAACAATGGAAAATTGTACTTAAATGCAGGAGGATCTGCAGCGAATTGACGCATGGTGCAGGGAATGGCAATTGAATCTCAGTGTAGACAAGTGTAATGTGCTGCGAATACATAGAAAGAAAGATCCCTTATCATTTAGCTACAAAATAGCAGGTCAGCAACTGGAAGCAGTTAATTCCATAAATTATCTGGGAGTGCGCATTAGGAGTGATTTAAAATGGAATGATCATATAAAGTTGATCGTCGGTAAAGCAGATGCCAGACTGATATTCATTGGAAGAATCCTAAGGAAATGCAATCCGAAAACAAAGGAAGTAGGTTACAGTACGCTTGTTCGCCCACTGCTTGAATACTGCTCAGCAATGTGGGATCCGTACCAGATAGGGTTGATAGAAGAGATAGAGAAGATCCAACGGAGAGCAGCGCGCTTCGTTACAGGATCATTTAGTAATCGCGAAAGCGTTACGGAGATGATAGATAAACTCCAGTGGAAGATTCTGCAGGAGAGACGCTCAGTAGCTCGGTACGGGCTTTTGTTGAAGTTTCGAGAACATACCTTCACCGAGGAGTCAAGCAGTATATTGCTCCCTCCTACGTATATCTCGCGCAGAGACCATGAGGATAAAATCAGAGAGATTAGAGCCCACACAGAGGCATACCGACAATCCTTTCCACGAACAATACGAGACTGGAATAGAACCGATAGAGGTACTCAAGGTACCCTCCGCCACAGACCGTCAGGTGGCTTGCGGAGTATGGATGTCGATGTAGATGTAGATGTAACGGTCGTGAGCGTTAGTCACCTCTGACATTCGACGAGGTGAGTTGATGTTAGCCAGATGCCTTTGAGGCGACAAAGACGCCTTTATCAACACCTCACTGAGTTTGAACGAGGTCGTATAACAGGGCTACGAGAAGCTTGATGTTCCTTCTGAGATACTGCAGGGAGACTTGACAGGAATGTAGCCACCGCACATGATTGCTGGCACCGGTCGTCACGAGAATGTACGGTCGCAAGAAGATCGGGCTCAGGACGGTCACATGGCACTAGCGAGAGGGAAGACCATCGTGTTCGGCGTATGGCTCGGGCGCATTGTACTGCATCTGCAGCGGCATTTTGAGTAGCAGTTGGCACCACAGTGACACAACGAACTGTTACAAATCGGTTACTTCAAGAAAAATTCCGAAACAGACGTCCTGTAGCGTGGATTCCGCTGACTCCAAACCACCGCAATTTACGCCTTCAATAGTGTCAAGCGAGAGCTCATTGGAAGGCGGGGTGGATATCTGTTGTGTTTTCTGATGAAAGCTGTTTCTGCCTCGGTGCTGCTGATGGCGTGTGTTGGATAGAAGATGGCCAGTTGAGGGCCTGCAACGAACCTGCCTGCGTGCTAGACGCACGGGACTGGAACCTGGAGTCATGCTCTGTGGTGCGATTTCGTATGACAGCAGGAGCACTCTCGTGGTTATCCCAAGCACCCTGGCTACAAATCTGTAAGTCAGTCTGGTGAATCGACCTGTTGTACTTCCATTCATGAACAACATTCTAGCCGCGCGGGATTAGCCGAGCGGTCCAGGGCACTGCAGTCATGGACTGTGCGGCTGGTCCCGGCGGAGGTTCGAGTCCTCCCTTGACCTTAGGTTGTTCGCAGATGATGCTGTAATTTACCGTCTAGTAAGGTCATCCGAAGACCAGTATCAGTTGCAAAGCGATTTAGAAAAGACTGCTGTATGGTGTGGCAGGTGGCAGTTGACGCTAAATAACGAAAAGTGTGAGGTGATCCACATGAGTTCCAAAAGAAATCCGTTGGAATTCGATTACTCGATAAATGGTACAATTCTCATGGCTGTCAATTCAACTAAGTACCTGGGTGTAAAAATTACGAACAACTTCAGTTGGAAAGACCACATAGACAATATTGTGGGGAAGGCGAGCCAAAGGTTGCGTTTCATTGACAGGACACTTAAGAGACACTAAAGAGTCAGCTTACACTACACTCGTTCGTCGTCTGTTGGAATATTGCTGCGCGGTGTGGGATCCTTACCAGGTAGGATTGACGGAGGACATCGAAAGGGTGCAAAAAAGGGCAGCTCGTTTTGTATTATCACGTAATAGGGGAGAGAGTGTGGCAGATATGATACGCGAGTTGGAATGGAAGTCATTAAAGCAAAGACGTTTTTCGTCGCGGCGAGATCTATTTACGAAATTTCAGTCACCAAATTTCTCTTACGAATGCGAAAATATTTTGTTGAGCCCAACTTACATAGGTAGGAATGACCATCAAAATAAAATAAGAGAAATCAGAGCTCGAACAGAAAGGTTTAGGTGTTCGTTTTTCCCCCGTGCTGTTCGGGAGTGGAATGTTAGGGTGATAGTATGATTGTGGTTCGATGAACCCTCTGCCGAGCACTTAAATGTGAATTGCAGAGTAATCGTGTAGATGTACATGTAGATGCCAGCCCTCCCCTGCCCCATATGGGCAGGGGAATGAAATTACAATAAAGAAAAAAAGGTGGGAGTCGTAATTACAATGGGTGGACACTCGCATCCAGTAAGACCACAGTCTTGATTTCACTTATCACTCTAAGCACTGCAGAGCTAAGCTCTTACCACTCAATCTTTAATTTTTGAATAATTGGAACAGATTTAGTAAATTGACAAGCAAACATGGGGGAGGAGGGCACACAATGTAAGTCATAACCACTTTGAAATAACTTCATACCCTATGTACGGACAATATGGATCTTACACGTGTATTACTTTCATTGCCGCAGAAAAAGTCACTTTCATCAGTATAGAATAAATGTGCTTTAAGCCTGAGACACTTTTATGTGAAATAACACTGAAAAGTTGAGTGAAAAGATCCTGCTAAGCATTAGAGATGCATAGCTACTATGGTGGTGTTCTTTTTAGGTTTTGTAACCAATAAACATCTTTCTTTAACATTATCTTTACACAGAATTGACCACTGACTGAAAATGAATTTTTACACTGAGGTTTCCTGATAATTTTCAACATGAAGAATTTTTGAACCGATAGAATTTCAATGCAATGTAATAAAAACACTTCCTGCACTTTTGTTGAAATGTAAATTTAGTTTCTCACACACCATCATTAAGTAAAATCGTATGTTCTGAACATCACTGTAGTAATGTTTTTTGTAGTAATGAAAATGTGCACAATACCTTTTCTTCTTCTGCAACTGCTTTCATTACGCTGGTCAATGTAATAAAATAGCTGGTACTTTGTACACAATCAGATGCTTTGCTTAATGCAGCAATAATAATTTTAAGCACTTCATATATGCCTTTGTACAACCAGCTTATGATCCGAAAATTTTGTGGATTAAATGTCACAGCATGTGCGAAGGACGCACTAAACATCTATTGAAATAACGACACTGTGATAAAGCTTGTTGCTTTTAAACACTTATCTTGTATTAACTTGTACAAGATGACGACGAATCATCACTTTTACAATATGTTCGTCACTATGAAAAACGGAATAAACTAAACTTCACCACAGAAATAAATACTTCAATCCTTTTGTGGTGCTGAGCAACGTACTCGAGGCTCTAACGAGATTTTGCTACCGATGAATGATTTAGCAGCTTTTACACAATGGCTTCCAAGACGTAATTACCGTGGTAATATTTGGTCAGTACAGTGGGTAATGCTGCAACATAATGTCTGCATCCTTCACAGCAAACTACGACTTCCCACTGGCTCTCATAATAACATTGCCGCTTCTGCTAGGTTGACAAATAGCTATTTAATACTGTAGAATTATGTGTAACAATAATTTCCCGTCCATCCGAGGTCGTTTAACAATGATCATGCTCACTTAATTATCACACAATATAGTATGTGGACAGCATACCACTCTACTGTCATTCAGAACCCTTCCGACTCACAAAGAAGACCGTTCTGGAACTTTTTGTCGCGACGTTTCTTCCGCCTTATCCTTCCGCAGCGGAGTCCTTTAGATTTTACTTAAAGCCTAAAGCCATGACTCCTTACGGCTTTAATTATAAAGGTTCATAATACTTTTAAGGCTAAGATCTACTTAGCAATATATAGAGATTAACACAAAAACATTATTTACAGCTATACATTTAAAACACAGTTACAGACTATTGGTTGCGCACTCCGCAGGCTGGTGGCAGCATCTTAGCAGTAGGCTGCCTTACTTACCCTGCTGCCATTAGATGGCATATGCGCCCTTAGTGCTATATCATCCCACTGCTTGCTTTATACAGGTTTTTACAACTGCCTTGCTACTGATTGTATTTTTAACTTATGACAGAGAATAACGAAATAAATTCTTCGAAATGAAACGGAACAATTCCTACACCGTGTCGTTACACTCTCCGTCTCCTTCTGTTACCTTCTCTCTTCACACTATGATCCCTATTCCAACTGGAGCCTAGTGGTTCTTACCATCACAGTATTTCTTTCCAGATCGTAACTTACATGTGTACCAAATTAAACTGAAATCGTTTCAGGGATTTAGGACTAGCTTTTTACCCGTAGCGTATACATTTCACACGTATTTGTAGACATATGTACCTTTATCTGTAGCGAATTTCGCGCCACCGTTTCATTTTCTCACAGCTCAGTGTTTGTGATGTCATATCTCCTGAAAAGCGTATCGTACAATGATATAATTTTGTAGGTATCTCCAGTAGCATATGTGGCTACTGTATGCGAAATGTGTTGCGAATACAGTTAATGGCAAAGAGGAAATAAACTTAAAACGTCATGCATAATGTGGCAATGGTTCACGTATCTCAGTGATTATGTCATCATGTCTCCTGAACTGTATGTTGTACAACGATATAATTTTGCTGGTACGTACAGTGGTATATCTAAATACTGTCTGCAAAATGCGTCACGAATACTGTTAGTAGTGAAGAAGTAATAAGTTAAAATTTCATACTCCATGCAGCTGTTTTATTGCACGAACACCAAAAATGTACCATTTCTGGATTATGCCGGTAACATGACAGTAGCCGTATAAAGAATCCCCACCAACATATACACATCAAAAGAAGTTTTGCATCACCCGGTTCCCAGAACTCCTGAAGATAGATGCTGACTGTGGATGTTATATCACAGACACAGTCCCTTTGACTGTTCAGAGATGTCACTTAACTCGCCCGAAGATGTAAGCAACCATGCATAAGCAGCGCCTATTAGACGGAGGGGGTCCGACAGCCGATCAGTTCCAGTCATTCCACTGGGAACGGCGTACACGGCTCGTGTTGTCTATAGTTCAGCCATGCCTAGACGGCCAATACTGCGGTTCTATCTCGTCAGCATTGTTACTTTGTGCCAGGAACTGCTCTCAACAAGGGAAGTGTCCAGGCGTCTCGAAGTGAATCAAAGGGATGTTGTTCGGACATGGAGGAGATACAGAGAGACAAGAACTGTCGATAACATGTCTTGCTCAGGCCACCCGAGGGCTACTACTGCAGTGGATGATCGCTACCTACGAATTATGGCTCGGAGGAACCCTGAGAGCAACGCCACCATGTTGAATAAAGCTTTTCGTTCAGCCACAGCATGTCGTATTACGACTCAAACTGTGCGCAATAGGTTGCATGATGCGCTACTTCACTCTCGACGTCCATGGCGAGGACCATCTTTGCAACCACGACACCACGCAAGGCGGTACAGATGGGCCCAACAACCTGCCGAATGGACCGCTCAGGATTGGCATCACAGTCTCTTCAGCGATGAGTGTCGCATAAGAGCTCCAACCAGACAATCGTCGGAAACGTGTTTGGAGGCAACCCGGTCAGGCTGAACGCCTTAGACACACTGTCCAGCCAGTGCAGCAAGGTGGAGGTTCCCTGATGTTTTCGGGTGGCATTATGTGGGGCCGACGTACGTCACTCGTGGTCATGGAAGCCGCCGTAACGGCTGTACGATACGTGAATGCCATCCTCCGGCCGATAGTGCAACCATATCGGCAGCATATTGGCAAGGCATTCGTCTTCATGGACCACAATTTGCGCCCCCATCGTGCACATCTTGTGAATGACTTCCTTCAGGATAACGACATCGCTCGACTTCAGTGGCCAGCATGTTCTCCAGACATGAACCCTATCGAACATGCCTGTGATGGATTGAAAAGGGCTGTTATGGACGACGCAACCCACCAACCACTGTGATGGATCTACGCCGAATCGCCATTGAGGAGTGGGACAATGTGGACCAACAGTGCCTTCATGAACTTGCGGATAGTATGCCACGACGAACAGAGGCGTGCATCAATACATGAGGACGTGCTACTAGGTATTAGAGGTATCGGTGTGTACAGAAATCTGGGCCAACACCTCTGAAGGTACAACATGCAATGCGTGGTTTTCATGAACAATAAAAAGGGCTCAAATGCTGTTTAGGTTGTTCTCTATTCTATATTTAGGTTGATCTCTACTCCAATTTTCTGTACAGGTTCCGGAACTCTAGGAACCAAGGTGATGCAAAACTAATTTTGATGTGTGTATATGAAAAACACTAGGCGTGTCAACATCACAATCAGTGACGCGAACTAGGCGTCCCGGTACCCAACATTTCCCACACCACTTGTCCCGAATACGCTACCCGTAAGGGGTGAGGTTTGTCAGCCGAGAAAAATAAGAGGGGGAATCGTCTCTTGCTTAACGCTCCTGTCATGAATTTGTAGTTGTCCGATGTGCTTCGTGCACGAAATCAAAGTGCATTAAGCACTTTTTTACCCGAACAGTTCTGTGGGTCCTCATTATAGTCCACATTTACAATAATGTTACAATAGTAACGTGCAAGCAGTTTCGGATATAACATAATTACATTCGAAAAAGCTACAACTTAGAAAAAATACACCAAATGCAAAACCAAAATTCAGATATAACACTACATATTTTATATTCCATAAAATTAACAAGAAAATATATGTAGAACAATATATATACATACTATTCATTTATAATGTATTTATCTGGGAAAGACTTATTAAATAACTCAATATGAGAACTGGCATTCAATCGGGAACAAATTGAGCGCGCTTACAGAGGTACAGAGATATCTCTAGCTTATTTTTGATAAGCCCGTCTTCGAAATGCCACTTCATTGTATATGACTGAACAACGATCTTTTGAATGTTACATTTCTTATTTCCTTGCTTGTTAAGAAAATTCGAGAGGAATGCCGCCTTATGCAGAACACCTATGGCGTCTCACATATGGCGGAATTCCACTCCAGTATATGACTGAGTTTGGTATTAATAACGCTAGACATTTTTCTAATAGTCCAATGTCGAAATGAAAAACATAGAAGGGAGTGGGGAGGAGATTTGAAAAACACGACTTTTTCGACAAATCTAGGTGCACCGTTGTAACATACATTGAAAACCAAAGCACTTTTATTTCATTCATAAATATTAAACTCAATTTTTTTCAAGGGGGTGTTTCGCCTCCATAACGGCCGTCTTTTATTTTGCTCTACACTACAACATATTCAAAGCCGAATAAAATCAAAGTTTATACCTTGCGTGGGTTTCCTTGTTAGAATAATTTCGTCACAATTTGGACTCTAGCTCAGACTGTTCAATGGGGACTCAAGAGTATTTTACAGTGTCAGCCCTTGGAATAACTTCGTCGGTGTCGGACAGACATACGTTTATCACAATTGTCGCTAATTCGGAGATACAACGTTTCTCGTCTATGAACACATACACTATATACAATTTCGCAGTATTACCGGATTTATTTGCAATTTATAGCGAGTTTCAAACCACTACATGGGGTCTCGAGTCATTTTAGATCTGTTAACATACAGCAAGTGTGTTTTTCACCAGTCTGCCACTTATTACGTGCATTGAGTGAATAAATAGTGAATGATACTGAACTCTAAAATCGTTGTTGGGAAATATTAATTGCAACCTAACAGTTTCGTATTCTGATTTTGTGTATCAGGGAGAATTAATTTGAATTTTTCATTAAGAAAGCAAAAAGTACGACCTCTATATCCTACGACATTGATACGAGCTAACGGACAATTATGTATTCATATAGTTCTTACCGTACCATCGCACCTCTTGCCCCAGAGTTCGGAAACTGCCCACAAAAGGTGAGAGAATCAAAAGTGATCAAGAGGATTGGGATGCAGAACGCAAACAGTCTACTCACAGGATGTGCAGTCTTCTAAAAATTGTGATCACTTCTTCCGTTTAACAGCCCGAAGTTACACTACTGCTTTATTCCGTTCTCCTGGCGGCGACTGCATGGATGAGAGTGGGGAAGATACCGAATGACGCTGACGTTCTAAGAATAAGAATATGAAATGCTAAATTTTATTTACTGTTATACACATAACAATTGTTGCCATATGGAAGACAAATTATTCAGGACGTTGTGAATAGTGGACCCGGGGAAACAGGATTTTCATGGGTAGAAAATAAGTAAGCACTTAAAATAAATGTCGCAGTAATCTCTTGCCTTGTCATTTGTAGCAATCGCATTAAATGTTTAGGAACAATCGACTGCAACCATTTAAGTCATTTGAAGTCCATCCATGCAGCTACTGAAAACTGCCTATGGTCCGACCACGGAGGTCTAAATCCCTCACAATCCAAAGATGGCACTAAACTTCTCAAAGACATCTGCTCCATTAACTCCCACTGGAAGGAACGTTTTCATAAACTTCCGAACAGCGAAACGAGTGTTGAGGAAAATAGAGTCAACGTAATTCCTCAAAGGCCAACTTAGTATCAACTCGAATACGTTACTTCACTCCAGAAAGTCGAAGAGGCTACCCACCAGCCGAAGAACAAGAAAGCAGCTGATGTAGATCGGACCTCTGGAAAGTTCTTTAAGAAATGAGGTCCGAAGCTTACTCAACGTATGCACCTACTTACAGCCAAGATATGGGATGCTGGAACCACTCCAGCTAACTCACAAGATGGTCGTAATCGTATTCAAAAAGGTGAACAAAGCCGATTGTGGCAACTACCATGGAAAATAGCTACTTCAGTCTGCTGGGAAAATTTTTGCCATAGTTATGCCTAACTGCCTGATGCACCTTGCTGTAGATACCCTGCAAAAATCCAATGATTTTAGACTAAACGGAGGTACAGTTGGTATGACATTTAGCGCCCGACAAAAGCAGGAGAAATAAAGAAAGGATCTTCCCCTCTGTATGGCCTTCATAGATATTATCAAGGCTTTCGACTCTGTTAATCGAGAGACTCTTTGGAGGGTCCTAGACTCAATCGGATGCACCCCAAACTGTAGACTAATACTCTACTGTTGTACGGTAACATGAGCGCCACAATCCTCATCAATTGATATAAACCAGAGAAGCTTTCGAAATCAAAGCAGGGAGGTGTGATCACTCTTCCTTTTTTCCAGAATTTGTTGGAAATTTACTACACCTCGATGAAGGAGAACTACCATTGTGAGTTGAAATAGTCTATAAGGCGGATGGTGGGTTTTTGAGTTTCAGTAGACTGAGAACTGCGCCCGAGGAAATCACAACGTCTGTCGCCGAACTCCAGTATGCAAATAATAATGTTGTCATGGCTAACTTAGAGGAAGCCCTTCAAGCAATTCTGAATGTTTCCAATGAGGCATAAATGAGCATCGGTCTAGATGTAGACCTCAGGAAAGCAAATGTTTTGCATCAATCTTTACCAAAGACCATTTATAAAGCTCCAGCTGTAATACTCAACGATGAAATCCTGCGGAATGTTGAGCACTTTCTTTACTTTGGGAGTCATCTTTCGACAAACGCGAATATTGAAGCTGAAATCCAGCACCTCATACAACGTGCTAGCGCAGATTTTGGCCATTTACGGGACTGCGTCTTCAACTAATGGTTCAAATGGCTCTGAGCACTATGGGACTTAACAGCTGTGGTCATCAGTCCCCTAGAACTTAGAACTATTTAAACCTAACTAACCTAAGGACATCACACACATCCGTGCCCGAGTCAGGATTCGAACCTGCGACCGTAGCAATCGCGCGGTTCCGGACTGCGCGCCTAGAACCGCGAGACCACCGCGGCCGGCCGTCTTCAACTCCCATGACGTCAACACTCATACTAAACTCTTTGTCAGACCATCATTATCGTAACTCTCATTTATGTGTGTGAGGCCGGGATCGCATATAAAGGACATATGAAACTCGATGCCTCACGATAATACTGGAAGTGAAATGGGAAGACCAACGTCCCAACATCAGTATCCTGGAGGAAACAAATACTGTCGGCATGGAGATCACCATTATCATCAAACACCAACTCCGATTGCCTGATCGTATTACCCAGATGCCCGACGGACGTTGCCTAGCATGGACAAAACGTAGAAACGTATTAGTAGAAAATATGGTTTCGGGGTTAGTCTCCTCAGCTACTTGCAAACCCATAAAGGACACTTATTCTCGTGGAAGACGAAAAAAAAAAAAACAACAAAAAAACTCGTTAGCGAGTCAGTACTTACGATAAAGTGGCAAAAAATTCTGAAATAAATGCACTTTTTTGTAATTGCAAAGACGGATTTCAAATAACTTCATTATTGTAAAACAATTACGGACGCTATCATTATACAAATAAAGAATTTAATAAATTGTAACATCCATAGATCTTCACTTACAAACCAACGCAAAGATGGCCACTCACGTAAGTAAAAGCTTGAGAAACATACATGATCAACGATATTTTACAGGCCAGTACGAATCTTTTTCGCTTATACTTAGTCCAGACCCACTTGTACAAGCATCAGTTTTTGCTTGGATCTCGTCAAGCTCTGATGACACTAAAATCCTTGTGACGCAGAAAACAAAAAATGGAAAACAGGATATGTGGTGCAAAACTGTTTAACGAAATAAAAATTATTCTCACGTTTTGTATGGCAGTTGAAGGTATCTCCATGAAATTAGCATAGTTTTCTCAGGATTATCGAAGAAACTTATTCTATAGCACTTAAGCTCTTTGTTTAAAAAGCAGGATGCAATCGTGGGAGAAGCTGTAACACCACACGAAATACTGGCAACATTACTTGGTTTATATACGCTTATGCGATATACAAAGATTTGCATCTATTATACAGTTCCTTTCTCTTTTCCCTCCTATCTTTTTTTTTCCTTTATTGAATTTCGATTCCCCCCGACGAGGGCGGGCTGGCAGCAGCTTAGTACGCTGCTCTTCAGCCTACAGAATTTTTAAAACATAAGAAGATAAGACACAATAAAAGCAGGCGATAAAACGGTGATTTAAATTGTAAAACGGCGGAAAATTATGGAAAGTTAAAACATAAAAACAAAGGGTTGGCGATGCTAATAAAATACACAGGAAGCAGACAGGTAAAATAGTAGACAGACGATTAAAACACAGGGCGACAGTCTGGTTTCTGTTCGCAAGAGATATAAAAACACACCCAGCGACAGTATGATTTCCGTTCGCAACACTTCGGAAAAGACGCACAACACTGAACACTCACTTCCCATCTTTGGTCCTCAAAGAATTTTTCTTTCTGATCGTTACATCTTCGTCCGCAGTAGAGTCAGTTCATACACTCTGTGTTAGACACAGATCGTATGCAATATCCCTGTTTGTCTTGTAGTGATAAGCTTTCAGTTAAATCCTCCAAAGACGAGGCTGGTCTTTGTGTTCTCGAACAAACTCTTCCATCAATTTGCGGTCGATTTCATTCAGATTGATTGACATGACACTACCGCGAAGACTGTCTCTCGACTGTTTTTAGTTTGTGCACGAACACCAAAGTTTTTACACACGCTCCAACATGTGCTTGTCCGTATATTTACACAATCTTGCATACCTGAAAACTGATCACGCCTCAGACATCTTCTACAGTTCAGATATTTGCAAAATATTGCCGTACGGCAGCTGCACCATGCTTGCACTACATATGCAATCACGCATGCTTGCTAAGCTTGTAGTTAGGTCTGTACCCGTCTTCACTTTGGCACTTCTTATGATCAAATGTGTGGAATTATCAGCACTTGCAGATTCATAAGACACCGCAGATGCATCTCGCTCAACAATCTCTCAAACAACAAATTATTAAAAACGCCAGAGGAACGTGTAATGAAGTTCGTAAGCGTGCCAAAGAATTGTTAAAACAGGTGTTCCTTGTCAATAGCACCCTCGTCTCGTCCAGGAAACCGTTACACGTCTGGCTCGGGTTTACGAGATGCAGCAACAACTTTCAGAATGGTTCATACGAGGTCTGTCTAAAAAGTATCCGGCCTTTGATTTTCCCGCGCAAAACAGAGACGATAGCGCTGCGCCACTGTATATAGTAAAGGGAGAGACCTATACGTGCATGCGTGAATTTTGTCCCCGCCTTCCAGCCCTTCCAGCGCGTCAGTCGCTGTCTGTCGGTCGCTGAGTGAGGTGCTACACAACGTGTTCGTCGGATTACGATTCTCTCAAGATGACTGAAAGTGCTGAGCAAAGATACTGCATCAAATTTTGCCAAAAGCTTGGTGATTCTCAACAAACAATTCGTATGATTCAGCAGGTTTTTGGAGAAGATGCGACGGGTGTAACACAAATTAAGGAGTGGTTCAACCGATATAAAAATGGCCGCACACCAGGGGAGAGTGACCAGCGTTCTGGCAGGCCCCAAACTGCTCGAATTGCGGGTGTTGTTGAGAGGGTGATGGCAGTTCGTCGTTTGACCGTGCGCGAGATTGCCTAAGAGTTTGGAATGAACAAAGATGCTGCACATGCAATTTTGCGTGATGATTTGAACATGCATCGAGTGGCTGCGAAATTCCTGCCCAAGTTGTTGTCGCCGGAAAAAAAGACCTCCGTTTTGACGTTGCACAGGACTTTATGGACACCACCAACACTAATCCTGGCTTTCTGAACACCGTGATAACTGGAGGTGAGTCATGGGTGTACAGGTACGACCCAGAAACTAAAAGACAGTCATCACAATGGAAGCATCCCGAGTCTGCAAGGCCGGAGAAAGCGCTGGAGGTGAGAAGCAAAATCAAGGTGATGCTGACTGTCTTCTTTGATGTCCATGGAATTTTGCATCACGAATACGTACCAGAAGGACAAACAGTGACAAAGGAGTACTATCAAGATGTTCTCCGGCGACTCCGTGACGCAGTACGGCGCAAAAGACCAGACATGTGCACGGCGAAAAACTGGCAACTGCATCACGACAACGCCCCCTCACATTCATCCCACTTGATCCAAAATTTCTTGGCCAAACACGGAATTACAGCCGTTCACCAACCGCCCTACTCTCCAGACATGGCTCCCTGCGACTTCTGGTTGTTTCCAAAGCTGAAGACGCCATTGAAAGGATCACGTTTTGAGAGTAGAGAAGAGATTATGCGGAACACGACGAAGGAGCTGAACACCATTCCAAAAGAAGACTTCCAGAGGTGTTTTCGGCAGTGGAAGGATTGGTGGGCTAAGTGTATGCAAGCACAAAGGGCCTACTTTGCAGGGGGGTTAGGGATCCAACCACGTCAGATATTCGAAATACTTTTTCTGGCCAAAGGTCGGATACTTTTTAGAAAGGCATCGTATACTTCCCTACAAATATGCACATCTAATTCGTCGTTGTCCTCTCAAATACATGTTCCATAAATAGGGCCAGGTTTAGGCACAAGCTACGCAAGCCGCCGATTGGGGCGCCAAGCTGAGAGGGATGCCAGAGGCGCCATAACGCAGATTTCTGTACAGTACATATCACACTTCGTAGCGCACGCTTGGGCGCCCCTGGCGCCCAAATGCTACATTTGTATATTGTGCATATCGCAGTTAGCAACGAAAATTGACACGGGTGAGAAAGTACGAGGGAAAAGGGGGGAAAGGGGGTGCCAAATGGTAAGTTGCTTGTGTGGGGAAAATGTTCTCGAACTGTCTCTGTCCATAAAGACCATATTTAACTTATACTCCCTCCAGTACAGTACCCCTCCCCCATCTCTTCCCCTCCCTCCCTTCTTCAGGTTTCCCTCATCTCCTTGAACCTGGCAGATCCTCTTTATTGATCCTCATCAGTGTGCCACATCAGTGTTGTGTTTAGTGCTGTTTCTCGTGTGCGTCAAGAGGTGTGATTTTAATTGTGTACTGCCTTGAGGTTCGCCGTCAGTGTTACGTTGTGTGCTATGCCATCCGTCCACACCTTTATGCTCCAGTCATACTGTGCCTTGTGTTCTTTTAATCGTCGCAGTGTGTGGCTTTTTGTGTGTGCTACTTTTAAACAGTTTTTTATCTCCATTTTACAGTCACCCCGTTTTTTTCTTTGTCTATTGCCTTCCATGATGTTCTCCCTTTTTATATCTATGTTCGCCTTCTTCTCTCCTTTGCTGTTTTTAAATGTCTTCTATTGTTTTGTTCTATGTCTTTCGGCTGAAGAGCAGCGCATATGCTGCTGCCAGCCCGCCCCGTTGGGGAATTGAAATACATTAAAGAAAAAAAAAAACAGTACAGTATTACCCGGCAAACCGCTGTCCGCCGTCTCCTCCTACCGTCCCATCAGCCTTACCTCGGTCTTCAGCAAGGTCCTGGAATCTATCCTCACCCGACGCATCCACCAGCATCTCCACCAGCACCGCCTCCTTCCCGTTACCCAGTGTGGCTTTCGGCTGTCCTTCTCTTCCGACGATCTTCTCCTTCACCTCACTCATCTCCTTTCCGAACAGCTCAATTCCCGTCGCTCCGCAATCTTCCTCTCTCTTGACCTCGAACGCGCTTATGACCGCGCATGGCATTCCGGTCTCCTTTTCAAGCTCCAAACCTTCGCCCTTCCCATTAACTACGTCCGTCTGATCGGTTCCTTTCTCTCCCGCCGTCCTTCCTATGTCACCATCCATAACACCGATTCCTACACCTTTTTCCCCTCCGCCGGTGTGCCCCAAGGCTCCGTCCTCTCCCCCCTTCTGTACCTGTTGTACACGGCGGACATGCCACCGCCGTCACCCCCCGTCCACCTTCTCCAGTTTGCCGATGACACTGCCTTCCTTGCCCTTGCCCCCACCCTGCAACGCTCCCAACTCCTTCTCCAATCCCATCTTGACCGGTTCGCCGCTTGGTGCAACCAGTGGTTGCTCATGGTCAATCCTTCCAAAACCCAGGCGATCATTGTAGGCAAAACCACCGCTTCCTTCCGCCTCCTTGATTTCTATCTCACCATCTATGGCCGTCCCATTGCCCTCACTCCCACCCTTAAGTACCTTGGCGTCACTCTCGACCGTCGCCTCTCCTGGACTCCCCACCTCCGGACAATCCAAGCCAAGGCACGCTCCCGACTCAGTCTCCTCAAGCTCCTCTCCGGCCGCACGTGCGGTCTGGACCCCTCCACCATCCTCCACACTTATAAATCCCTCATCCGCCCTATCCTTTGTTATGCCCATCCGGCTTGGATCTCTGCCCCCCCTTCCTTTTATAAACCCCTCCAAATCCTTGAACGCCATGCTCTCCGCCTCGCCTATCGCATCCGTCTCCCCTCCCCTACGCGGATCCTGTACGATCTCATCCCCTTCCCCCACCTCCTCCTTTTTCTTGAAAGGATACGGATCCTGTACACCTCCCGCAAACTCGATCCTCCTCACCCGCTCGTCTCCCCTATCCTCTCCCACCCCTGCCCGCTGCCGCGCCTGTATTCCCACGTCCCACCTGGTCTCCATCTCTCCACCCTCCTAACCCTCTCCCAAGGTCGCTTCCGCCAGCTCCCCCTCCCTGATGATGTCCTCCTCCCCTCCATCTACCCCTCCTATCAACTTTGACCCTGCCCCACCCCCCCACTTCCGGTGTCCTTTCCTTTAGGCACCCTCCCTCCCTCCCTTCTCTTCCCTTCCCTTCCCTTCTCTCTCCTTTTTTTCCCCCATCCCCTCCCTCCACCCCTCCTCCCCCCGGGCTTCCCCTCCCACTTCCTCCCTCCCCCCCTTCTCCCCTGCCCGTGGCATCTCTGCTCTCCCCTCTCCCTCTCCCACTCCCCTTCCTCCTCCTCCTCTCTTGGCAGGTCCCCGGACTCGCACACGCATAGTGAACATTCGCGCACCGGAGATCGTCGCCATCAGTGTCTAGTGTGTGTGCTTCGTTTTGTGTTTCGTGCAGTTACAACTCAACTGTTCCATGTGCCGTCGCCGTTCTCCGTGTTTTGTGCGCCGTGTCACCAAGTGTTAGTGTTTATATCATCCAACGTGAACGGCTTCTTGTTTTTTGTTTTTTGTAACTACTTTCTTTGCCCGCCATTTTTTGTATTGTCTGTGTCACCTATATCATATTATTGTACCCCATAAGGCTGAAGAGCAGCGTATTAAGCTGCTGCCAGCCCGCATGTATCAGGTGATAAAAATTACAATAAAGGAAAAAAAAAGCTGTACAGTATCTCCCCCCCACCTCCTGTGTCCTTTCCTTTAGGCACCCTCCCTCCCTCCCTCCCTTCCCTTCCCTTCCCCTCCCCTCTCTTTCCTTTCCCCCCTCCCTCCACCCCTGTCCCCCAGGCTTCCCCTCCCACTTCCTCCCTCCCCCCCTTCTCCCCTGCCCGTGGCATCTCTGCTCTCCCCTCTCCCTCTCCCACTCCCCTTCCTCCTCCTCCTCTCTTGGCAGGTCCCCGGACTCATACACGCTCAGTGAACATTCGCGCGCCGGAGATCATCGCCATCAGTGTTTCGTGTGTGTGCCTTCGTTTGTGTGTAGTGTTGTTCGCCGTCACGCCACCACCGTTCACGTGCCGTCGCCACCATCCATGTTATGTGCACCGTGTCGCCTCGTGTTAGTGATGTTTCTCGTCCAGCGTGAACGGCTCCATGTTTTTTCGATTTTTAGTGTCTACATTTTTTGCCCATCGTTTTTACGGTCTACTCAGTGCCACCTTTATGTACTACTTGTTGTCAAACTCAAGGCTGAAGAGCAGCGTATTGTGCTGCTGACAGCCCGCCTTTGTATAAGCTGTTTAACATCACAATAAAGTAAAAAAAACAAAAAAAAAACAGTACAGTATCCTCTCCTTCCCGACCCCACCGAACACCTGATCCTTAGTCTCTTCTTCCCCGGCCTACTGTTACCTGCGCCACCATCTATGTCCGCCCCAACGCCCCTATTCCCTTCGACTTCCTCTCCCACATCGACCGTACCTTCTCCTCTTACGTGATCGCCGCCGACCTCAACATCCATAGTCGTTCCGCCGCCCAGTTACGGCGGTGGCATCGGTTCCTCTCCTCCCTTCAAGGCGACCTAATCCCCATCCCCCAGCACACCCTTCCCGAATCCAATTCCACTCCTGATGTTATCCTCTCCTCCCCCAACCTCCTTGGCGCATAACGGTGGATGTCCTGGAGCCTATTGGTAGCGACCATCTCCCTGTCCTCCTCACCGTTTCAGACGGTCGTCGCCCCCACCCCGACCCTCATCATGACCCTCCCCCTAAGTATGTCCATGACTATTCCCGTGCCGACTGGCATGCCTACCGGAATACCCTTTCCACCCAGGTCGATAGCCACCCCTTCACCTACCACCACCCTGACGATGTCACCCATGCCGCCTCCTTTCTCCAGCAGACCTTGTCTGAGGCCGTGGAGGCCCATGTCCCTACTGTCGCCATCCACCCCCACCGTCCTACCTTACCCCCACAGGCCGTCCTCCTCCTCCGTGAATCCCGTCGTCTCTACCGTGCCTTCCTCCGCATGCGTGACCCAGACACACTACGACGCCACCGGCAACTCCAGCGACACATTCGTAATCTGCTCGCGGCTACGAAACGCCGGGACTGGCGACAGACATGCACCCGTTTAAATGCTACCCTACCAATAAACTCGTCCAAGTTCTGGTCGGCCTTCCGTCGCCTTACCGGAACTAAACCCTCCCCCTTTTATCCTCTTCTCCATGATGATCACCCTTTCCCTGACACCCTTAGTAAGGCCGCTCCTGGTCACGATCGTGTCACCTACAGTCACCTTCGTGAAGCTCCTGTCTCTTTCCTCTCCACCCTGGCCAGGCTCTACAATGTAGTCCTGTCCACCGGTTACTACCCCGACCTGTGGAAAGCCTCCCGTATCCTCATGTTCCTTAAACCTGGCAAACCGCCGTCCGCCGTCTCCTCCTACCGTCCCATCAGCCTTACCTCAGTCTTCAGCAAGGTCCTGGACTCTATCCTCACCCGACGCATCCACCAGCATCTCCGCCAGCACCGCCTCCTTCCCGTTACCCAGTGTGGCTTCCGGCTGTCCTTCTCTTCCGACGACCTTCCCCTCCACCTCACTCATCTCCTTTCCGAACAGCTTAGTTCCCGTCGCTCCGCAATCTTCCTCTCCCTGGACCTCGAACGTGCATATGACCGCGTATGGCATTCCGGTCTCCTAATCAAGCTCCAAACCTTCGCCCTTCCCATTGATTACGTCCGTCTGATCGGCTCCTTTCTCTCCCGCCGTCCTTCCTATGTCACCATCCATAACACAGATTCCTACACCTTTTTCCCCTCTGTTGGTGTGCCCCAAGGCTCCGTCCTCTCCCCCCTTCTGTACCTTTTGTACACGGCGGACATGCCGCCGCCGTCAGCCCCCATGCACCTTCTCCAGTTTGCCGATGACACCGACTTCCTTGGCTTTGCCCCCACCCTCCAGCACTCCCAACACCTTCTCCAATCCCATCTTGACCGGTTCACCGCTTGGTGCAACCAGTAGTTGCTCAAGGTCAATCCCTCCAAAACCCAGGCGATCATTGTAGGCAAAACCACCCCTTCCTTCCGCCTCCTTGATTTCTATCTCACCATCTATGGCCATCCTACCACCCTCACTCCCACCCTTAAGTACCTTGGCGTCACCCTCGACCGTCGCCTCTCCTGGACTCCCCACCTCCGGACAATCCAAGCCAAGGCACGCTCCCGACTCAGTCTCCTCAAGCTCCTCTCTGGCCGTACGTGGGGTCTGGACCCCTCCACCGTCCTCCACACCTATAAGTCCCTCATCCGCCCTATCCTTTGTTATGCCCATCCGGCTTGGATCTCCGCCCCCCCCCTACCTTTTATAAATCCCTCCAAATCCTTAAACGTCATGCTCTCCGCCTCACCTATCGCATCCGTCTCCCGTCCCCCATGCGGATCCTGTACAATCTCATCCCCTTCCCCCACCTCCTTCTTTTCCTTGAAAGGATATGGATCCTGTACACCTCCCGCAAACTCGATCCTCCTCACCTGCTCGTCTCCCCGATCCTCTCCCACCCCCGCCTGCTGCCGCACCTGTATTCGCATGCCCCACCCGGTGTCCATCTCTCCACCCTCCTTACCCTCTCCCAAGGTGGCTTCCGCCAGCTCCCCCTGCCTGATGATGTCCTCCTCCCATGCATCTACCCCTCCTATCAACTTTGATCCTCCCCCCCACCTCCTGTGTCCTTTCCTTTAGGCACCCTCCCTCCCTCCCTTCCCTTCCTTTCTCTTTCCTTTCCCCCCTCCCTCCTCCCCTCTCCCCTAGGCTGCCCCTCCCCCTTCCTCCCTCCCCCTCTCTCCTTTGCCCATGGCATCTCTGCTCCCCCCCTCTCCCATTCCCCTTCCCCTTCCTCCTCCCCACCTCCTCTCTTGGCAGGTCACCGGACTCGTACACGCTCAGTGAACATTCGCGCGCCGGAGATCATCGCCATCAGTGTTTCGTGTGTGTGCCTTCGTTTGTGTGTAGTGTTGTTCGCCGTCACGCCACCACCGTTCACGTGCCGTCGCCACCATCCATGTTATGTGCACCGTGTCGCCTCGTTTTAGTGATGTTTCTCGTCCAGCGTGAACGGCTCCATGTTTTTTCGATTTTTAGTGTCTACATTTTTTGCCCACCGTTTTTACTATCTACTCTGTGCCACCTTTATGTACTACTTGTTGTCAAACTCAAGGCTGAAGAGCGGCGTATTGTGCTGCTGACAGCCCGCCTTGTATAAGGTGTTTAACATCACAATAAAGAAAAAAAAAAAAAACAGTACAGTATCCTCTCCTTCCCGACCCCACCGAACACCTGATCCTTAGTCTCTTCTTCCCCGGCCTACCGTTACCTGCGCCACCATCTATGTCCGCCCCAACGCCCCTATTCCCTTCGACTTCCTCTCCCACATCGACCGTACCTTCTCCTCCTACGTGATCGCCGCCGACCTCAACATCCATAGTCGTTCCGCTACCCAGTTACGGCGGTGGCATCGGTTCCTCTCTTCCCTTCAAGGCGACCTCATTCCCATCCCCCAGCACACACGTCCCGAATCCAACACCACTCCCGATGTTATCCTCTCCTCCCCCAACCTCCTTGGCCGCATAACGGTGGATGTCCTGAAGCCTATTGGTAGCGACCATCTCCCTGTCCTCCTCACCATTTCAGACGGTCGTCGCCCCCGCCCCGACCCTCGTCATGACCCTCCCCCTAAGTACGTCCATGATTATTCCTGTGCCAACTGGAATGCCTACCGGGATACCCTCTCCACCCAGGTCGATAGCCACCCCTTCACCTACCACCACCCCGATGATGTCACCCATGTTGCCTCCTTTCTCCAGCTGACCTTGTCTGAGGCCGTGGAGGCCCACGTCCCTACTGTCGCCATCCACCCCCACTGTCCTACCTTACCCCCTCAGGCCGTCCTCCTCCTCCGCGAATCCCGCCATCTCTACCGTGCCTTCCTCCGCACACGTGACCCGGACACACTACGACGCCACTGGCAACTCCAGCAACACATTCGTAATTTGCTCGCGGCTAAGAAACGCCGGGACTGGCGACAGACATGCACTCGTTTAACTGCTACCCTACCTATCAACTCGTCCAAGTTCTGGTCAGCCTTCCGTCGCCTTACCAGAACTAAACCCTCCCCCTACTATCCTCTTCGCCATGATGATCACCCTTTCCCTGACACCCTTAGTAAGGCCAATCACTTTGCCTCCTACCTTTCCGATGTCTTTTCCATCCCCGATGATCCCCAGTTCGATTACTCCCTCTTCCCGGATATCCTCGATCGAACTGACACCTCTGTCCCTCCCCTCGCTCCTGGTTTCCAGTAGTTGGACAACATTGCACACGCGGAACTCAATGCCCCTATCACTACACAGGATCTCCTTGCTACACTCCGCACAAAACGCACCACCGCTCCTGGTCACGATCGTGTCACCTACCGTCACCTTCGTGAAGCTCCTGTCTCTTTCCTCTCCACCCAGGCCAAGCTCTACAATGTAGTCCTGTCCACCGGTTACTACCCCGATCTGTGGAAAACCTCCCGTGTCCTCATGTTCCTTAAACCTGGCAAACCGCCGTCCGACGTCTCCTCCTACCGTCCCATCAGCCTTACCTCAGTCTTCAGCAAGGTCCTGGAATCTATCATCACCCGACGCATCCACCAGCATCTCCGCCAGCACCGCCTCCTTCCCGTTACCCAGTGTGGCTTTCGGCCGTCCTTCTCTTCCGACGACCTTCTCCTTCACCTGACTCATCTCCTCTCTGAACAGCTTAATTCCCGTCGCTCTGCAATCTTCCTCTCCCTGGATCTCGAACGTGTTTATGACCGCGTATGGCATCCCAGTCTCCTCTTCAAGCTCCAAAACCTTCGCCCTTCCCATTAACTACATCCGTCTGATCGGCTCCTTTCTCTCCCGCCGTCCTTCCTATGTCACCATCCATAACACAGATTCCTACACCTTTTTCCCCTCCGCCAGTGTGCCCCAAGGCTTCGTCCTCTCCCCCCTTCTGTACTTTTTGTACACGGCGGACATGCCGCCGCCATCACCCCCCGTCCACCTTCTCCAGTTTGCCGATGACACTGCCTTCCTTGCCCTTGCCCCCACCCTGCAGCGCTCCCAACGCCTTCTCCAATCCCATCTTGACCGTTTCACCGCTTGGTGCAACCAGTGGTTGCTCAAGGTCAATCCCTCCAAAACCCAGGCGATCATTGTAGGCAAAACCACCCCTTCCTTCCGCCTCCTTGATTTCTATCTCACCATCTATGGCCGTCCCATCGCCCTCACTCCCACCCTTAAGTACCTTGGCGTCACCCTTGACTGTCGCCTCTCCTGGACTCCCCACCTCCGGACAGTCCAAGCCAAGGCACGCTCCCAACTCAGTCTCCTCAAGCTCCTCTCCGGCCGTACGTGGGGTCTGGACCTCTCCACCATCCTCCACACCTATAAATCCCTCATCCGCCCTATCCTTCGTTATGCCCATCCAGCTTGGATCTCTGCCCCCCCTACCTTTTATAAATCCCTCCAAATTCTTGAACGTCATGCTCTCCGCCTCGCCTATCGCATCCGTCTGCCCTCCCCCACGTGGATCCTGTACGATCTCATCCCCTTCCCCCACCTCCTCCTTTTCCTTGAAAGGATACAGATCCTGTACACCTCCCGCAAACTCGATCCTCCTCACCTGCTCGTCTCCCCGATCCTCTCCCACCCCCGCCTGCTGCCGCGCCTTTATTCGCACGTCCCACCCGGTCTCCATCTCTCCACCCTCCTTACCCTCTCCCAAGGTGGCTTCCGCCAGCTCCCCCTGCCTGATGATGTCCTCCTCCCATGCATCTACCCCTCTTATCAACTTTGATCCTCCCCCCCACCTCCTGTGTCCTTTCCTTTAGGCACCCTCCCTCCCTCCCTTCCCTTCCTTTCTCTTTCCTTTCCCCCCTCCCTCCTCCCCTCTCCCCCAGGCTTCCCCTCCCCCTTCCTCCCTCCCCCTCTCTCCTTTGCCCATGGCATCTCTGCTCCCCCCCTCTCCCATTCCCTTTCCCCTTCCTCCTCCCCACCTCCTCTCTTGGCAGGTCACCGGACTCGTACACGCTCAGTGAACATTCGCGCGCCGGAGATCATCGCCGTCAGTGTTTCGTGTGTGTGCCTTCGTTTGTGTGTAGTGTTGTTCGCCGTCACGCCACCACCGTTCACGTGCCGTCGCCACCATCCATGTTATGTGCACCGTGTCGCCTCGTGTTAGTGATGTTTCTCGTCCAGCGTGAACGGCTCCATGTTTTTTCGATTTTTAGTATCTAAATTTTTTGCCCACCGTTTTTACTATCTACTCTGTGCCACCTTTATGTACTACTTGTTGTCAAACTCAAGGCTGAAGAGCGGCGTATTGTGCTGCTGACAGCCCGCCTTGTATAAGGTGTTTAACATCACAATAAAGAAAAAAAAAAAAAAACAGTACAGTATCCTCTCCTTCCCGACCCCACCGAACACCTGATCCTTAGTCTCTTCTTCCCCGGCCTACCGTTACCTGCGCCACCATCTATGTCCGCCCCAACGCCCCTATTCCCTTCGACTTCCTCTCCCACATCGACCGTACCTTCTCCTCCTACGTGATCGCCGCCGACCTCAACATCCATAGTCGTTCCGCTACCCCCGTTACGGCGGTGGCATCGGTTCCTCTCTTCCCTTCAAGGCGACCTCATTCCCATCCCCCAGCACACACGTCCCGAATCCAACACCACTCCCGATGTTATCCTCTCCTCCCCCAACCTCCTTGGCCGCATAACGGTGGATGTCCTGAAGCCTATTGGTAGCGACCATCTCCCTGTCCTCCTCACCATTTCAGATGGTCGTCGCCCCCGCCCCGACCCTCGTCATGACCCTCCCCCTAAGTACGTCCATGATTATTCCTGTGCCAACTGGAATGCCTACCGGGATACCCTCTCCACCCAGGTCGATAGCCACCCCTTCACCTACCACCACCCCGATGATGTCACCCATGCTGACTCCTTTCTCCAGCAGACCTTGTCTGAGCCCGTGGAGGCCCACGTCCCTACTGTCGCCATCCACCCCCACTGTCCTACCTTACCCCCTCAGGCCGTCCTCCTCCTCCGCGAATCCCGCCATCTCTACCGTGCCTTCCTCCGCACACGTTACCCGGACACACTACGACGCCACTGGCAACTCCAGCAACACATTCGTAATTTGCTCGCGGCTAAGAAACGCCGGGACTGGCGACAGACATGCACCCGTTTAACTGCTACCCTACCTATCAACTCGTCCAAGTTCTGGTCAGCCTTCCGTCGCCTTACCGGAACTAAACCCTCCCCCTACTATCCTCTTCGCCATGATGATCACCCTTTCCCTGACACCCTTAGTAAGGCCAATCACTTTGCCTCCTACCTTTCCGATGTCTTTTCCATCCCCGATGATCCCCAGTTCGATTACTCCCTCTTCCCGGATATCCTCGATCGAACTGACACCTCTGTCCCTCCCCTCGCTCCTGGTTTCCAGTACTTGGACAACATTGCACACACGGAACTCAATGCCCCTATCACTACACAGGATCTCCTTGCTACACTCCGCACAAAACGCACCACCGCTCCTGGTCACGATCGTGTCACCTACCGTCACCTTCGTGAAGCTCCTATCTCTTTCCTCTCCACCCAGGCCAAGCTCTACAATGTAGTCCTGTCCACCGGTTACTACGCCGACCTGTGGAAAACCTCCCGTGTCCTCATGTTCCTTAAACCTGGCAAACCGCCGTCCGCCGTCTCCTCCTACCGTCCCATCAGCCTTACCTCAGTCTTCAGCAAGGTCCTGGAATCTATCCTCACCCGACGCATCCACCAGCATCTCCGCCAGCACCGCCTCCTTCCCGTTACCCAGTGTGGCTTTCGGCCGTCCTTCTCTTCCGACGACCTTCTCCTTCACCTGACTCATCTCCTCTCCAAACAGCTTAATTCCCGTCGCTCTGCAATCTTCCTCTCCCTGGACCTCGAACGTGTTTATGACCGCGTATGGCATCCCAGTCTCCTCTTCAAGCTCCAAACCTTCGCCCTTCCCATTAACTACATCCGTCTGATTGGCTCCTTTCTCTCCCGCCGTCCTTCCTATGTCACCATCCATAACACAGATTCCTACACCTTTTTCCCCTCCGCCAGTGTGCCCCAAAGCTCCGTCGTCTCCCCCCTTCTGTACCTTTTGTACACTGCGGACATGCCGCCGCCATCACCCCCCCGTCCACCTTCTCCAGTTTGCCGATGACACTGCCTTCCTTGCCCTTGCCCCCAACCTGCAGCGCTCCCAACACCTTCTCCAATCCCATCTTGACCGTTTCACCGCTTGGTGCAACCAGTGGTTGCTCAAGGTCAATCCCTCCAAAACCCAGGCGATCATTGTAGGCAAAACCACCCCTTCCTTCCGCCTCCTTGATTTCTATCTCACCATCTATGGCCGTCCTATCGCCCTCACTCCCACCGTTAAGTACCTTGGCGTCACCCTTGACTGTCGCCTCTCCTGGACTCCCCACCTCCGGACAATCCAAGCCAAGGCACGCTCCCGACTCAGTCTCCTCAAGCTCCTCTCCGGCCGTACGTGGGGTCTGGACCCCTCCACCATCCTCCACACCTATAAATCCCTCATCCGCCCTATCCTTCGTTATGCCCATCCGGCTTGGATCTCTGCCCCCCCTACCTTTTATAAATCCCTCCAAATCCTTGAACGTCATGCTCTCCGCCTCGCCTATCGCATCCGTCTCCCCTCCCCCACGCAGATCCTGTACGATCTCATCCCCTTCCCCCACCTCCTCCTTTTCCTTGAAAGGATACGGATCCTGTACACCTCCCGCAAACTCGATCCTCCTCACCCACTCGTCTTCCCGATCCTCTCCCACCCCCGCCCGCTGCCGCGCCTGTTTCGCACGTCCCACCCGGTCTCCATCTCTCAACCCTCCTTACCCTCTCCCAAGGTGGCTTCCACCAGCTCCCCCTCAATGATGATGTCCTCCTCCCCTCCATCTACCCCTCCTATCAACTTTGACCCTGCCCCCCCACTTCCAGTGTGCTTTTCTTTAGGCACCCTCCCTCCTTTCTCTTCCCTTCCCTTCTCTTCTCTTTCCTTTTCCCCCATCCCCTCCCTCCACCCCTCTTCCCCCGGGCTGCCCCTTCCCCTCCCTCCCTCCCCCTATCTCCCCTGCCCGTGGCATCTCTGCTCCCCCCTCTCGATCTCCCACTCCCCTTACTCCTCCTCCTCTCTTGGCAGGTCCCCGGACTCGCACACGTACAGTGAACATTCGCGCGCCGGAGGTCATCGCCGTTAGTGTCTCGTGTGTGTGCCTTCGTTTGTGTTTAGTGTTTGTTCGCTGAAACGCCGCCACTGTTCACGTGTACCATCGCCATCATCCCTGTTTTGTGCGCCGTGTCAAACAGTGTCAGTGATGTTTTCTCGCCAGGCGTGAATGGCTCCGTGTTTTTTTTTTGTTTTTTGGTGTCTACATTGTTTTGCCCGCCATTTTGATTGTATTCTCTGTGCCCCCTCTATTTATTACTAATTGTACATCTCGAGGCTGAAGAGCGGTGTACTCAGCTGCTGACAGCCCGCCTTGTGTAAGGTGATACAAATCACAATAAAGAAAAAAAAAACAGTACAGTATCCCCCCCAAGTCCTTTCGAATTCCCCTCCTCTGCCTACCCCACCCCCTGTCGCGTCTGCCCAGCGCCCCCCACCCCTCTTATGGGTCCCCATCCTCCATCAGCTCGTTTCCCGGCTCCCCCCCCCTTTTTTATTTTCACATCATCTGTCCAGTTTCCCCCCACCTGCTCTCGGCTGTGGTATGTCACATTTGCCAACTCTTTAGTGCAGTGTTCCAGAGACTGTTCAGTGTTGTTCGTCTTTCTCGTGTTGCGAACAGAAACCATACTGTCGCTGGGTGTGAATTTTATGTCTTTTGCGAACAGAAACCAGACTGTCGCCGTGTTTTTTAATTGTCTGTCTATTGTTTTACCTGTCTGCTTTGTATGTATTTTCTTAGCGTCATCATCCCTCTGTTCTTTGTTTTAAGTTCCACGATTTCTTTTCGCCATGTTACTCCTTAAGTCTCCGATTTTATATCCTGTTTTTATTATTTATTCTCTTCATCTTTCTAACAAAGTTTGTAGGTTGAAGAGCGGCACACTAAGCTGCTGCCAGCCCGCCCCCTTCGGGGGGAATTGAAATTCAATAAAGGAAAAAAATTAAAAAAAAAAACGGTACAAGCCAACATATCTATGGACGAAAGGAGTCATTTACGCAGTTACTGGTACTGTTACTTACGCACAGAATGTATTAACGTAGGACATGTGCAACTTACTGACAAGTATGACAGGTGTCCTTCACTGAAACAAATCAGATTGTTTCGTCTTCGAAGAGTAACCAACGAAAGATCAGAGTGCTCGAAAAAGTATAAATAATGCCTGTATTTTTTGAGTACAGTGACAAAATAAAACTGAAGTAATTATCATCAGAAAAGGGTGCATTCGAAGAATTTTGTAGCACTACAAAGTGCAGTTCGGCGCGTTCACTCGCCTCGTGCAGCACCCATACTCAAGCTTGGCGCGCTCCCTTTGCGCGTGGTGACATCTGGCGGCAGACTCCGGTACTACTAGCAGGCTTCTTCGATCGGCCAAATTTCGCTGCAGTAAACTTGGTGGCCCGAGATATATACGGGTGACGATCATAGCGCTCCGTGAGCATGCCTGAAACGTTCGGTGCTGTTGAGTCTCAGTGAAACACAGTACCTCGGTGGTCTCTCATCCAACAGGACACACTACATTTTTTTGTAAAAGACATGTTTTCCGGACTTACGAATCAAGTGAGTAGCTGGATGGGAGGAACGGCAAAGAAAGATGGTGATCCCCAGAAGAGCGAAGAAGAGAACTTGTCGCCTCATGCTGTGGAGAATGACGTGATAAGCAACACTGAAGCTGAAAATAAGAAAGACAGGTATGACTTTTATGTATTTAGGAGATTATGTTAAGCTATTTTTGTGCTCGATTTAACTAATTCATTCACTATTTATCTCATCATCAAGATGTGAAGTTGTAACATTTGCTGTATATGCTCAGCAGAATTTCCTTATAGTATTGACATTCGAAGGTAATGTGTGTGTCGTGTCGAGCATTTGTTAATACGTCTTCTCGCACACTTATCTTTGAGGTTAAGGGCCGCGTATGACATTCATTCACGTATCATCAGGTGGATCGTGGTGGGGCAACATCGTTTTGTCATTGCGATATTTAGTCTAAATATGTGAAAATGTTTTAACTCTCCTCGGCGTCGTACTTTGCAGTGTAAACACTTTAAACTAAGTTTAGAAATACATAAGTCACAAATGTTTAATTGTTTGTACAAGCATCAAGTACGAAGTTTTAGATATTTGTGGAAGCTTCAAGTTCATGTCAAATGTTATGTCAGTGATTTCTAATCACAGTTGTTTCGCAGTTCTTTATTCGAAAACTTTATTCTGCACTTCTCGCTACTGCTGTCACATCAGTTTTTCTTTTGTAACAATGTGTCGTGTATTCTTTTGATATAGCTGTTTACATCCGGTTGTTACAGGTCCCTTCTAATCAAGTACCGTAGGGTTTGTTAGTTTTGTTGTAATACTGCCTTTCAGATCCGAGTTTAAATAAAGATGTATGTACTTAGTGAGTAAGTAACAAAATACACTTATTGTTAAGTGAATTATAGATGTCACTCATGGAAAAAGTAGCTTGTTATCAGATATTCATGCTTTTTAATATCACTTAAAACGTTTCACATTATAGCAAGTGTAGTTCATGGCACGCACAAATAACAAACTTTCTGCTGTGATATTATATGACAAGTGTTCACAGCAATGTAGTGTGTAAACTGCGTTTATAGCAATGTATCAGAGAGCATATGCAAAGATAGATGTACTGTAGTAAGTAGTATGGCTATTCACAGCACTGTTACAGCATAAATTGCTGAAGGAAATGTACTTTGAATGAGCGTGAAATAAAAGTAGCTTGGCGTTAATAAAGGTTCAGAAAGTCGCTGTTGTATGTAGTACATAAATTTGCACTGCATTTCCAACAAAGTTATTTTTCATTGCGTATTAGTTATTAACATACTGAATGCAGAGTAGAAAATTATTTAACTGTTAGATTATTCTGTCAGAGGGAAAAGTGACTTTGGCTGATGTCACTTGTATGTCCCACTTAGTGATAACACAGGTTGAATATTAATTAAAACGAAGAATCACTATGGTATTTTCTGTCAGCTGGCTTTTCTGATGATGTGACATGTAATTCCGTATTTAGAACTGTCACAGAGTAATGTTAAATAGTAAGCTGAGAAGTGTAAAATAAGCTTGTTGAATTTGAGTACAATTTTCTTTCAGGCTGCCTTGCCTTGCATGGTTTTCGCATTTATGATAAAGTGAAGAATACATAAGTAGGAATACAGATAATTTCTAAAAGTTTAGTCTTTCGAATTCTTTTGTATGTTGCCATTCATGAAATGATCTCACCATATACTTTCATTCGTTTGCTGCTGTTTCAGAAATGTTCGAGAAACTTGTATAAATTTCGCTCCCTTCTTTTGTAGCTAAGTAACTATTGTCGTAAAAGTGCCCTAGAAACAATGTGCAACATATTTTAGTCAAGTAAGTACTGATGTACGGACATTCCTGTGTGTGAAGTTCTCTAAAGCTCAGATCTTGTAAATAATGAGTCAGAACTAGAGGTCTGAGCAGACTACCTCTGAGTTTCAACGCCATAAAGTTTCCTACACATGAATCGCAACAGTGAGTTCTCTCTTTCAGTATTATCCTAAACCTTCCACAACATTTAAAAAAATCACTGAGATTGGCGTCCTTTGCATAATGCCAAATAAAATTACATACCTTTTTCCGTCATGCAAGATGCACATTCTAACGTAAGTTGGAATTAAGCGACTTTAGTCTCGATCAGCTTTTGCAGAATCACATGAGGTGAATCAGTGGCCAGTGATTCGTTATCATTTTTCCTACTGAACGTGTCCTGTGCCATTCATGAGCGCGACGTCGACGAGATGTTAAGTTCTCATCGTCTTCTCCCCCGCCTCCCGCTCCCTCCGCCCGAATTGTATTCTCCTTTCTAATGATCACGTTGTACAAGCTTGAGGACTGGGAGTTGCGTTACGAACAACGAAATTCAATTGATAATGATTCCGCTGCTGAATTCGGTGTCACAATCTTGTCACATACGAGGTGTAATCAAAAAGTAATGTGAATTTTTGTTTTTCTTAAAGAATCTCTATTTATTCATCAACATTGGCCTCCAGAGTAATCCCCGTCAGATATAATACGTACACCAGCGCGCTTTGCGATCTTCGAAGAACTTATGGAACTCACGTTTCGCCGTTTGTTCAGCCCTTCAGCGATTCTGTTTTTCTCATCAGTGATGGCAAAGCGTCGTTTCATGGATATCTTTAGTTTCGGCAATAGAAGGAAGTCGCAGGGGGCCATGTCTGGTGAATACGATGGCCGAGACAATAGAACTTTGTTTTTTTACCAAAAAATCACGAACTAGCATTGAGATGTAAGCGGGACCATTATCGTGATGCAATTTCCACGAATGGTTTTGCCACAATTCTGGTCGTCGTGTTCGGATTGCTTCACGCAAACGGCGCATGGCTTCAAGGTATCTTGTTCACTGCTCGACCATAAGGGAGGAACTGAAGCTTATCCCATTGCAATCGAAGAAAACGGAAGAACCTTCACATGTGGTCGAATTTGTCTACTTTTTATTCGGTTTTGGCTCGGCAGGCAGTTTTCATTAGGACGATTGGGCCATTGTCTCGATGTCATACACTTAAGCCAATGTTTCGTCACCAGTTACAACCTCATTTTTAACTTCTGGTTCGTTGTCGACGTCGGTTTTGGTCGAAATTCAACAATTTTGGAAAAGTTTGCTGCCACACGTGTCGTGCCAAAAACACCCGAAAAAAATTATTTGGCATGATCCAAAGGATATGCCGACATCAGCAGCAACCCCTCTGATAGTGGTTCGGCGATTTTCCAGAACCATTTTCCTTACTTCTTGCAAACTGTCACCAGTATTTCATGTGCTATGGCGGTAGTCGTCTTTAGTGTCTTCTCGACCCCCTCTTTGATACATTTATACCATTCGCAAACTCATATCCTAATCATAGTAGATTCGCCAAAAGCAACAGTCAACATTTGGAATGCGGTGCTGAACTTTCCATTTTTTAAGCAAAATTTAATGCAAGTAATTTGATCTATCGTTTCCGAAAGGAAAAGCTCGTGAAGATGTCGAATATTCCACTTTCCTGACGTAACTACCAGGAATATTTTCTACCGAAGAAATTTCTCAGTAATATATATATAACGGCAAGCAACAGGTAGAAGAGACCTCGACAGCTGAGTTAGGGACGAACAGTCGGTGTATGGTAAAATAATCTTTCGGGAAATAGTAATGCATTGGTATAGACCCGATAGGAGACAAAAATCGCAGCACACCGTATTTAATGCTAGTCTACAAGAATGTTTGAAATTAACACGAAGCACGTATGAAGAGACTTACCAGTTCACTACCGCTTGTCCTTTCTATGGACGTTAGTGAAAAATGGAGCCTTTCCAAACTTAATTAGCGCACGTCTGCTGCTTTGAAAAATCTGGGTTAAAGCACTACATCAAGCCAAACGTAATACCGGCTTTGAACGCAATTATTGTTGAGAAAATATTGCTTGGTTCTTTGTGGTTCGGCAATCAGTTGCTGTCATTGCTTTTATATCGTTTCTCATATGCGGTTGTTATTGACGCCGGGTGGATTGCACACTTACGTAATACATACATAATTCATATTTGTAAGAACGTAGTGAATATTATTATAATCGAAGCTGTGTTATGAATTTCTGTCTTCGGATATATGCCCCATTTTGAGCCCTTCTGACACCTCTCTAAAACACCCAATTCCTTCTTAATCCGTTCTGAATTCTTCAGGGAACTGTTACTTGATCTTTTCGTAATTTGGTCACTGTGTAAAGGCATCAGCGACTGAATGCAAAACCAAAGCAGGTTACTGCTATTTTCCGTATGCGATTCGTTCCTCGAGCAAAATGATGCAGAGTAAACATTTCACACATACATTTCGGATATTTCTGAGTTTTGTTTTATAGTTCGTTGAGTATTTCCAACTTTCATAGTTTCATCACTGCATTCCAAATTGACGAGAATGTATGTAGTCAGAGCTAATTCGTATACCGCTGAGTTAGGTTTCATCTTTCGAAAGTTCTTAACAGCCACACAGGACCTCTACATGAAAGAAACAACTGTACCATTCTATTCTCCAAGCTTAAAAATGTTACTTTTCCCTTTTCTCTCTATTATGCTATGAATTACAAACATGATGATTGTGAATACTTACCAAAGTCTTGTTCCAGACCATGGTTACAACTGAAACATGTGGCTAGTGAACATCGAAATATTTCACGTAATGTATACAATAACTGAGGTTACGAAGACCACTTGTACTCAGTCTCTGCGATACGACAGAACAGCTTTGTCACTAATTTGCACACAAAATATTTAAGACAACACTGAAGACAAAACATTGAAGCTGGGACTTTGGTCGCAATGACTGAAAATAGTTGGATGAAAACTCATTACTTGGCAGAACGCGTCACGTTTCTGCCGAGAGTGGACGCCTGAGCCGAGACACAAATAAGTGAGACTTTGCACTGAATCGATTGTACTGTCACCCCGTCGACTGAATGGTAATTCCCATCACGGTAGATTCATGAATGAAAATTGGCTTTCACGGAGTGACGTCTATGTGACGTAAGTACCAAATTTTCGCCATCTTTTCCGTCCCGACATCCTCTCCCCCCGTGGTATTACTCAATTCAGAACATCGCTCAGAGCTCACAGCGGTCTAACCTTCTCAGAGTTCGGGTGCCATCCATATTCTAGTCATTTTTCGATCAGCTGGAAACTTATCGTGCGGTAGATGACCCTTTTTTTAATATGACATGTAAGTATTAATTTCTTCCACTGTCCAGGTTAGGGCCAACATAATTGTGCCCTCCATCCCTCGCCACCCCCACCTCCCTCTACGTATCCCTTCACCATCCCTTCGCAACTCTCTCTAGCAATGTCGCTACCAGCTATACGTCTTCCGTGTCAAATATGTTGATAGTTGCATTATGAGCGGTGCAGTTTCCTCTATTGCATTTAATTTCAGCACTGTGTAAGGTTGTGCGTGTCACTCGGTTCCCTTAGCGCTTGTTGCAACTGTCAAGTGTTTCTTTGTTGTAACTGTTAAGTGTTTCATATAATGTGTTGCATCTTGGTTTGTGGAATTGGGGGGGGGGGGGGGGAGAGAGAGCTAGTACTATCATTTGCTTAAAGACATAAAGCCAGCATTCACCCTAAAAGGACCCCCCGGAACAGTTGGGTCAGGGGGCAGGGACACAGTCTGCCGTCTGAAACCATTGTAGGAACACAGAACGCATTTTAACATCAAGTAGGCTTGGTAGTTTGCAGTCACGGTTAAACAGACGAACTTTGCAGTCGAGTGTTACCAACTCGCATTCCATAGAAGCATAGCGACATCAAGTTCATTCACATTACTGTCACAGTATTCCTTGCACCAGGGTGGTTAATAGGTGTTGGTGTGTGTGTGTGTGTGTGTGTGTGTGTGTGTGTGTGTGTGTGTGTGTGTGTGTGTGTAGGGGGAGGGGGAGAGAGGGGTCGTGTTCTGCAGTTGTAGTAGACGCCGGAAAGGAAAATCCAGGTACTGTCATTCGTAAGTTCTGATCTTTAGAAGTTAAGAAGAATAAAGCTGTACCCAGACTTCAGTAGTGGTCCTTGATTACAACTGTTCCTCTAAATCATAAAAAAAATGTTGCCTCTCATTTGACACGCAATAAAGTATTTGAGCGTAGCAACTCCCAAAAAGATAGTGTTGTCAGAAAGAGAGGGGCCATTCTCTCGTTTTTGCTTAGGTCAGAAACATTTCTTCATTTCGTGTACCGACAATGAATTGCTTACACAGAGAACGCAGAAGCCTTTCTTATAATGACAGCAGCTGGGCTACGCACTGAAGATCAAAAAGTGGCGGTGAAAATTAAGGGACATCGCCCCCTCTGGCAATTGGACTAGAGCAGTAGTGCTGCTGGTTTAACCCAGGACTGTAAATTAATCTTCATTGATTATTTTGGGGTTGTAATATAAATCAGGTATGTCCGTAGGTATCACTCTCTGCCGTGCCCTAAGATCGCTGGATACAAAAAGAGACGAAGTCTTCCTTAATGTTGTTCTCGAATTATGGAGTGCGGATGGACCAAAATAACTCGTTTTCGGCAGTGCACTTGCGCAGTTGGTGCACTCGCCAATGTCCGTTCGCCGTAACGGGTTTGGCTCACTCGTTAGACAAAAAATTATTTTCAGCCAGTTTCTAATGTACACGTCGCTTTCTTAAAAACAAACACTACTCATTCAAGCGCTACCCTTTTGTGTGTTTGAAGGCAGCTGTCGATATTCTTTCAAACAGCTGCCTCCGCTATAACTCTCGTGCACGAACGTGTTTCGATTATAGCATTATTGTTACCGAAACTGTTGTCACGCACGTCTCATTCTTTGTATCTCTTTTTGTCGCAGCATACATACTGCGTATGGAGTACGTTGCTTTGCACAGCTCTGCAACGCAACACCGTCGTTGGACCGTGTTCTTGGTGGTAGTTTATATGATTTTTGAAATTGTTATTGTATATTATTTTTTACCCGGGGCTTTACTGGCCGTAAATGGCAGTTTGAGTACAAATTTCTCATGCACAGACTATCTTTCTAAAATTTCTATCACAATAATTATCTTTTTGTTTCAAAACTGTATAAAGATGTTAGCACATTTAGCTATACATGTTCCCTCAGGGATCAACTTCAGTAACTCTTCTGCCGTAAGTTCCGTATTTTTTTCAAAGATACAATGACACGTTTAGTCACTGTCAAATTTTAAGACAATTTGCTGTATCAAAGAGACATTGCAGACGATTCGGAAAGACTATGTATGGCTCAAAACGTAGTTCCCACTCACGGATGTCGTAACTATAATAGTATGAAAATGCAGGGAATACTGTTCTGTTTTTTGACATTTTGCTTAAATCTTTAATTCAGGAGAAATTGAAGACACCACCGTTTCGGCACGTGGCCTGCCGTTCACCACTTCTACGCAGGTCGAGCGCATAAATCCGTGTCGCCCAATCGCAGTCCGGCTCCCACGTCACGTTGCGCCCCTCTCGCCCCCCCCCCTGCCAACCCACTCTCCCCACTACCAGCACTTCCCCCACCATTTCCACTTCCAGAAAATCGGCACCCACTTCCTTCCCCTCATATGGCGCTTATTTCGGAGCAAACACACAGTTCCCGCCCGGAGCTTGGACTGCGAACATCGCGTGCGGCGCTCGGGCAAGAGAATGTTTGGCACGTAAGTTAGCATCTCCCACACGAAGACGAGTCCTGTCTCATCGTGTGTGGCCCTCAGTCTTCGTTCTCTTCGCCTTGTCTGTCCAGTAGCTAGAGTGTTACGTTTCGTCACGTTTGTTTGAATTTCTGTTAGTATCCTATACGACTCTTATTCGGATAGCGTCATAACATCCGAAAACGATGATACACTATCATTGTGATAGCTTTGTTGGCGCCTTATAGAATGAGAGAGATGGTGTGAAGATTAAACACAGTAAGTTGTCAGCCTCATTTACGGTCCACGTGTTTTCGCTAAATCACCCCATACTGTTTGAGCAATGTCGCAATTCAGATGACATGTACAATGACATCAATGTAGACAAAATATTCTACCGTAATATAGAAAAGTGCATTTACAAGGGAAAACGAGTGTGACTGACAAACTAATTTGCAACCCCTAGTATCGACGTGCATTTATTTTTATGCTATTGTTGGAAAGTATTGGGAATCATTATATAGCATTATGTAAACCGATTTCTGAAACAATTTTTAGCTCGTGAGCCTTTTACAGAACACTTAAATTTTTTTTAGTTAAGAAGAACGACCACATCTCAGGATGACAGCACAATAGCCCCGAGGGTGGTTGTTTGAACCGTAATTTTAAATGCTTTTTGTTACAATTAGCAGACGCTGAATGAGTCAATTCTCTTTCTATTTTAAAGAAATGCCTCACTTAAGGCGTTTAAGGTGTATTCGACGTAAGAGGTCATTATAATACGTGTACCTAATGAACTGCAAAGCCAGAAGGAAGAGACTGGACGTGGCTGAATTATAGACCCACCAGCATGCGAGGAAATTCCAAATCGGGCAACTCACTCTTCAATTACTACGTAGCAATTAAATTAGAACGACGCATGTCAGCAGCACGTTGCTTACTTATTTCCTTACATTAATGCTTCACATTATACATCATCGTTTATCGTAGTTCTGGTTGTATTGTTTGAGACAGTGTATTCTAAAAGACATTAAATCACACGCGGCGCTCTTCCAGGAGCCGTATTTCAAGCTTTCGCGAGTCCATAAGATAGGTGTGATAGCGTAACAGCACGTCGTAGTTTAATTAATAAACACAGACTGAAACGAGAAGCTGTAGGCAGCTCATTGTAAGTTATTGTACAGAAAGTTCCAGCCTCACACTGTCAGAAATATTTTTGGATGCAATGTTTATTTCATCGCATTTCGCTCACTATACCAAATATAAAGAAAATAATCCAGAATGTGTGTCCTCGATGCCTCCTAAAACTTGCACAACCGACTGAAAATTTGCTCATACTGCAGCATTTACTTATTCGCTGATTGCCAACAATAATGAACAGGAAATTTTTTTTTAATGATTCTCTTCCAGGCGACCCCTTTGGGAAGCAACAAGTGCTACGCAAGCGATTCGTGAGAACGGAAAGTCTTTCCATGATGGCAGTGGAGAGCGTAGATTGCAAGAGATACACATGCAAGAGCTTTTGACAGTAAATCTCCCTGGTTGTGTGAAGCATACATTTTTCTCTGCAGTAGCTGGACGGCAGGACTTATTCATGGTTCACCGAAGAGAATCAGTAGTTTGAAGAGTGCCTTACGGACGTTATGGAAAGCCAAAGCACTCCGAGCCGAAATCGGGCGGAGTCAGCTTTTCTTGGAAAACGGAGATCAGCACAATACGTCCATAAAAAACACTTAGCAAAAGCAGTAATTGAAATTCTTATGATTCGCACTGCTTTTCTTTTCTGCAGCGTACTTCTGCTTATCATGTGTTGTGTGTACGGTATCTTGGATTCTTTTAATGGGGAAGTGACAGCTGATGTAGCAGGCACCTTAGTTCTCTTTAATGTGGCAGTTACAATATTAACAGCCGACTCCTCATTACGTCAACAAACTTTCTTCGTAAACTCAACACCCTTTGTTAACTTAGCTCTACTGTTCCTAACTGATATTTGTTTACTTTAATGTTATTTCCCTCTTGTGGTAGTCCTTAGTTCCGAGTAATCGTCTCTCCATTAATGGGCGATTATTTTTATTCTGCGACCGAGCTAATTCCCTTCAGCTAATTATAGACAGAATGGCTTACGTAAGTATAAACGACAGTGTAGAACCATACCAAAGTTTAGAATTAGAAATGTTCACATCGTAATGCTAATATTTTCAGGAGAAGACAGTGAACAACGATAGTCAATTGGTAAGAGGGAAATTATAAAATGGTTTTATGTAAATCTACAAATTATTCTTTTCAGTGTGAAGTATGTATTCGGTTTTGTAATACGGTGTGAGTCATATCCACCAAATAATCTTTCGTATTATTTGTTGTTGAAGAAATTGTTAAAGTTGCAATGTACAAATTTTATATTGCTAACAGAACAACAAAAAAATTCGTGTTGTTGTTGTCAATAAATCATATCTACGTAATTTTTGTATCACACGTAGTTAAATTCGTTTCTCTTTACACACCTCAGCTCTTGGCACACCGCAGCTCTTGGATAACTAATGCTATGTTTCTTATTGTTTCCATAGACATACTGACAACATTGTTAAATGTGTCACTTTTGTTTTTGTGTTACTACTTTTCCACGACAGTTCTTACACACAACGTAGAAACACATTTTGATGATACTTATGTTTCAGTAATTCGAATGAAAAGTACAACAAAGATATTGGAACCAAAATAATTAATCCAAAGTACACTGTGCGAAGACGGGAGATTATTTTCAAATTCAGAGGCTGCTAACTTCATCGGTGAGTGTCCTGACAAAAAAAAAGTGACTTCAGCCTCACAAGTAGGTGCTAGTTACTTCCAGAACATTGAAGTATGTGACTAATCTTCAGCTAATCACCCACCCGCCACTCAAATACACTGATTCGCAGCAGAATGTTTCGGTAACTTCTAAAGCTAAATATGAAGGATGATTCAGCTAATTTGTGTTCATATCGGGTACTTTCTGAAGTGTTACAAATACCGCAGTTGTTTTCACGCAGATGAATTGTGACAAAGTCCTCACTAACAGACGTCAAATCCCTTCACAGCTTTATTACAAGAATCGGTATCAGCTTCGCTTTTTCAAATGGAACTACAGTAATTTCGGCTGTTAGTTCTTAGTTCCGACGGCGAAGAATGCGACGGTGTTCCACTCTTCAGAATCGGATTACTATCTACAAAAGAGAATGCAAGGAAGCTGAAATAACTTACTGGCAGTCAATGCAACCGCACGAAGTAACACCTGTGAAGTGTACAATAATTAGGAGTCAAATCCTGGCGTAGGATCTATCAAAAATTGGCGTTGAAAACTGTTACGACTACTCAAAATGGAGTCCTGGCACAATTCCTATTTGATTTTGCGTTTCAAGGACGTAGTCAATTTCCTAGCACATATTTATCTAGAATCTGTCGCGCTGCAAATAGTCCCGCGTGACTGGAAGACAGTGCTTAAAACCCCTCTTCACTAAAGGGTAAAAGAATGGATGCACAAAAGTACGGACCAGTATAGCTAACATTCACCTATTGGAGCATTCGAAATCGTATTTTTTGGTAATGAATCGGGTTTCGAGCAGCATGATCATTAGTCGCATCGAGAGTGGTTTTTAGCACATTCTGACGTTACTGAAGGGAAATAAGTTTCTATCGAAGGACCAGCACAGATTCGGGGAAAAAGCAGTTGTATGAGACAGCTTCCCTTATCATGCACGATAACCAGCAAACAGCAGGGGCTAATGAACACGTAGACAGATTAGATTTCCGAAAGGCGTTAGACACTGTGACACACACACACACACACACACACACACACACACACACACACACACACACACACATGATCTAGACACTTCAGAGTTACGGTAAACGTTTTTTATGTAGGTACTACATGATTATTTGTATGTAATCAGCAACTAAAAAAGTTTTTTGTGCCCTATTCAATCTGTGAACGGCTAGTCACACGACACACATCCAGACGACTCACCTAAAGTGTCTGCTGTGATAGGCACTCATACGTCAGCGATGTTGTGGGGAAGAGGTGGTGTGAGAAGACAGAGTCTTTGATATATCCCCACAGGTGAAAATCACACGGTGTCAGGTCCGGACAACGTGAGATGTCTTGCCAGCAATCGAAGATTGCCAACTGATGCACGACCGATCCATCACCGTAAAACTCGGTATCCAAGAACTCGTGAACATCGTTCAGGAATGCAGTGAAGCCCCATCCCGAACTATCACTGACCTCTTGCAGTTGCGGCATGAAGTGCTAAAAATGCCTTTTCCGTTGGTCTGGCAGTCATGTTGCTGGAGATTACTGTAAAATAAAATAAAAAAAACCTTCCTGATTTGGTCTTTCCATACATATGATACTAGCTCGCCCCGTGGTGCTACCTGCAGTTACACAGTTGTTAAAAAAATTTCCAGGTACGCATATATTTCTGTCTTCTATTAGTCCACCTCGCCCTCTTCTCTCTGTCCATTTCATCCTCACCCCTCTCTTTGCCCGTCTCCTCCTCTTTCCACGTTATCACCCCCATCCCAATAGGATGCTAGGTGTTCTCACCCCACAGTAATTATTTCCAGACTGAAACTAATGTGTGTACCAAATTTACTTGAAATCGTTCAAAGCGCTTAGGGTGAGCCTATTAACCGTGGCTTTGCCCGCGGCAAATATATTTCAGATATATTTAACATATTTCACAATTATATGTACACTATTTCGCCTGTATCTTTAGTGAATTTCGCTCTTCAGTTTCTTTTTCACGCAGCAAAATGTTTATCACGGCGTCTCTACCGAACGATGAGTAAAAATAATAATAATAATAATAATAATAATAATAATAATAATAATAATGGTTCAAATGGATCTGAGCACTATGGGACTTAACTTCTGAGGTCATCAGTCCCCTAGAACTTAGAACTACTTAAACCTAACTAACCTACGGTCATCACACACATCCATGCCCGAGGCAGGATTCGAACCTGCGACCGTAGTGGTCTCGCGGTTCCAGATTGTAGCGCCTAGAACCGCTCGGCCACCCCGGCCGGCAACGATGAGTCGTACAGTGATGATTTTGCAGGCGCATTCAGTGGTTTATGTGGCTACTATCTGCGAAATGTGTTGCGAATAAAGATAGCAAAGCAGTAATAAATTTAAACTTTATACTTGATGCGTCAGTTACGCATTTCGTTGTCTGTAACACCTCTCGTGAACTGTTGTCGTACGATGATACTATTGCTGTTACATTCAGTGGTGTAAGTGAATACTTTCTACAGAATGTCACGGATACAGTTCGTAGTAAAGAAGTAATAGCGAAAATGCAGTAACCGATAAACGCTTTTCCTTTCATCATTTTGCGGGGGGTTGTCAGCGAAGAAATATTTCTTAATAGTTTGAAATTGTGTGTCATGTTTGTTGCAAGTCACTAACTACCCGCATTGTCAAATACTGGATGAATAAAGTATGGCTACTCGCGCCGTGGGCTACACCTCTTTTCACCCCCACCATTTTGGTAGATAGGTATACACAAGGTGATTTAGGTGCCCCTACCGCTGCCGTTTTATGCAACCCACGATTTTGTAGCTAGACTTCATAAACAACGTACGAGATTTTCATGTTCTCTCGCTCGCCACGCGCAAACTATTAGTCCTACAGAAACAATAAACTGGGCAGTTTTGTGGATAATTAAATGTAATTAAATTTTGTATTGGGGTACGTTTTTGCTAGAGGCAGTAGATCTCGAGTTACTCAAGAAAAATGTACAAAAGTGACCTTCAAACGCACCCCCAATCCCACACTCACCCCCCACCGGTTAGGATTTGTTCATAGTAACCCACCCCCCACCCTCTCCTACGACCGTACAAATGTCTGCGATTATACGAATTATTTCCCACATTCCTCCTTTTTGGTCATTATTGACTGGCCACATTAAGACACTGGCTTAGTCGAACATTTACAGATTGTAAAACTGACGTTTGTGTAAATTTTACCTGATAATTTTGTGAATTTTGACTGCATAAAATAATCACCTATTTTTATTTGTGAGGCCTTGTGACTAAAAAACTTCTGTGCTTGTAATGGTTAAGTTTCGATCGGATTGTCAACGTAATTATTAAGTGTAGCGTAACGTTTACAAAAGTCTATTTTCGTTCATTACCCTCAAGGGCACGTTTAAGTTAATGATGTTAACGAAGTTGCCGACTACGCTGATGACGTAATAGCCCGGTTAATAGATACAAAAAAAGGTCGAATATCTGAAATTGGTTATGTTTTTGGAAATGTTTGTACCGAGATAGGAGTGAGTGTCGCGAGCAACATATTAGAAATCCTGACTGGTGAGGGATAAGTGTGGGTGGAGTTGTTTGAAGGTCACTTCTGTATGTATTTCTATAATAACTGATAAACCGTGGCCTCGAGCGGAAACTTATCCCAGGACAAAAGTTAACTAACTTAAATTTCCTACAGAAAGGTCCTTTTTTATATAAAACGACAGTGATAGAGACTGCTAAATCACGCTGTATAAGGTTTTACGCTGTGTGTTAATTCAGGGTATAAGTTGTCTTCAGTCCAAATTTCATCCAAATCCGTCCAGCCTTTACAGCCTAAAGGAGTAACACACACACACACACACACACACACACACACACACACACACACATTCTCTCTCTCTCTCTCTCTCTCTCTCTCTCTCTCTCTCCCGTATTTGTAATATGTATAAGGTATCTTAAATCAAACGTGTTTTTACGATCACGTGAATATACCGAGATATTTTGTTTCCTCACCCATTTGATACGTATTGGCTGGATGTGTAGGGGCACGACTTCAGCATATGTAAATAGGAAGACGCAGATGTCAACCATTATCGAGAAAGTAGTTTTTACGCGTGCTTACAAACTTTCTAGGGTCGCTATTATTCATGAAGTCCACAGCCGGCCGAATTAGCCTGTAGTTTCATAAGCGCGGGGTCACTGGATCGAATGTTAGTGCGGGTGCTACTTCCTTTTAGCTATCTACACGAGTAATTGGTGACACGCTTCGATATGCGTCGTCGCCGCGAAATTTTGTGGCGGACGAGGACCATTTATGAATGTAAACCAAGCTTGTTTTGAAATATACATTAGAAACCTTGCACATGGGAAACTTTGACGTTCATTTCATGTGCTGAATATCGCAGTAATTGTTTTCCATGTTTCTACAAGCATTATCATCCTGAATCGTGCAGTGGTTCAAAGGTTGTATATTAAGCTTGTCACAAATGAAGATACAATAATACAAATAAAATGACTGTACAGATTTGAAAGTTCGTGATATTTTTCTTATTTTCAATTTCCTTAAGCTGATAATTTTCTTCCTTTTTCAGTATGAAGATTAGGAAAGTAGTAAATGAGTCATTAAATATTTTAATTTGCACTATCGTAATAAATATGTTGTTAGAATTACATGGGAATAAAATCACCCGCAGCGAGGTTCGATCCAAGACCTTGTACTTCTGAAACTAAGCGCTTATTCTCCCGGCTGCAGACTCAACTAAAAACTAGCGACCCTACAGAGTACATAAACATGCCTAAAATTTTCAAACTATATTTTCTTGAAAATTATGTTTTCCTATTCACCTATCTTGAAGTCCATATCGTGCCCTACACACCCTGCTGCCACTATGAAACAAATTGGCGAGGGGAAGTTCGTACGGTTCCCTTGTAACTAAGCCGGAACCCAGTAACAGTCGCAGGCTGCGTATATAACGGATTTCAGGAGCTACAAAAACTTTATTTTCAGTATTTTTTTGAGGTATAATCTTATAACTGACAGCTCACAGATTTTTAGATTTTATTCATTCAGTATTTGAGAATGAGAAGACTTAGCGACTTCAAACTAACTTCACACGCAATTTCAAACTTTCAAGAAAGTTTCTCTCGCTGACACCCCCTGCAAAATAATGAAAAGAAAAAGGTTGTCGTCTACTGCATTGTCGCTGTTCATGTGGTAAAACTTCGGCATTAGACATGACGTTGTAATTTATTACTTCTTTACTCCCGACTATATTCGCAACAAACGTTGCAGCCGGTACTTAAACACATCGCTGAATGTACCTGGAAAAATGTCTTTGTACGACACATAGTTCAGGAGATACGACGTAAACAGTGAGATGTGTGAAAAAGTTGGTTTTGCTTAAAATGGAGTGCAAAGTACCCTGTTTATATTTATCCAGTGTTTCATACTGAGAGCACTCAACTACTTTCAACAAACTTAAGCATTATTTCAAACCTTTCCTAAACTTTTTCTCGCCCACATGCTTAACGTCAAATGTTTAATACATTAACTCAGCCGGCCGGAGTGGCCAAGCGGTTCTAGGCACTACAGTCTGGAACCGCGCGACCGCCACGGTCGCAGGTTCGAATCCTGCCTCGGGCATGGATGTGTGTGATGTCCTTAGGTTAGTTAGGTTTAAGTAGTTCTAAGTTCTAGGGGACTGATGACCTCAGATGTCAAGTCCCATAGTGCTCAGAGCCATTTTTGAACATTAACTCATTTGTAATCACACGTTTGGAACTGTTTTATGTAACGCAGTTAAATCTACATCTACATCCATACTCCGCAAGCCACCCGACGGTGTGTGGCGGATGGTACTTTGTGTACCTCTGTCGGCTCTCCCTTCTATTCCAGTCTCGTATTGTTCGTGGAAAGAAAGATTGTCGGTATGCCTCTGTGTGGGCTCTAATCTCTCTGATTTTATCCTCACGGTCTCTTCGCGAGATATACGTAGGAGGGAGCAATATACTGCTTGACTCCTCGGTGAAGGTATGTTCTCGAAACTTCAACAAAAGCCCGTACCGAGTTACTGAGCGTCTCTCCTGAAAAGTCTTCCACTGGAGTTTATCTATCATCTCCGTAACGCTTTCGCGATTACTAAATGATCCTGTAACGAAGCGCGCTGCTCTCCGTTGGATTTTCTCTCTCTCTTCTATCAACCCTATCTGGTACGGACAGATGCAAAAAAGTAAGTCAACTGTTTATTATTTCAAAAGTAATCGCCACAACTGTTAATACATTTGTCCCACTATGAGACAAGACGGTGAATGCCTTAAAGGAAAAATGTTTGCAGTTGCCAACGGAATTATGATTGTACTCAGACGTGCAGTTCTTCGTCCGAAGCGAACATGTGGCCAGGAATGTCTTTCTTCAGGACTCCAACAGTATGGAAATCACATAGGCAGGTGTTTGGACTCTTGGGGTGGATGTATAAAGGCTCCCCAGCGAAACGCGGCGTAGACGAAGCAACCTTGATGGACGGGTCCAGATGTTGCCCAGGTTGTTTAGAGTATGGTGCAGTAGTTTTGTTGGGAAGCCCTTACATATCCTCCGTACAGACCCAATACGTGTCGATGCGATTGCCAGATTTTTGAAGCCTTGAAGAAAGGCATTCGTGGTCGTCGATTTGCTTCAAACGGAGGAGTGTACGCCTTGGTGCAGTCATGGGTCCATAGGCAACTGCAAACATTTTTCCGTGAAGGCGTTCACCGTCTTGTCTCAATGGGATAAATATATTAACAGTTACTTTTGAAATAATTAACAGTTTACTTATTTTCTGCATCTGCCTGTTCTATTTGACAGTCCGTTACAAGTGGGAGTCTAGTTCTTTAAGAAATAGGGGGTTTAACGATTGTAGACTAATAACCAAGAATCTTCACTGCTGAGGGATTAATTAGAATAATGTATATCTAAAGAGCTCAGTACGATATACTGGATGGCGAATATTCAACAGAATCGAATGTGACGTCGTATGTGCCATAAGGAAGCGTAATAGATCCACTAACATCATCGACACACGTACTCTTAATACATTAATTACGTTGGTTCAGGAGCACTATCATCAGTGCTGTTGGATTCTGGAAGGTATCGTCGTTTGACCATCTTAAGGAGACGAGGAAACACACAAACAATATTTCCAATGGATGTAATTATTAGCAGCTGTTTTTAATGTTGATAAAAGCAAATTAATGCCATGACACAGATTCCGAAAGTATCAGACTGTTAGTTGTTAACAGATAGAGCACGTTACATCGTGTAAATGTTTAGGGTTAACACTAAAAAGCTACTTGAAATGTGAGGAACACACCGAATCTGTAGTTAAACATCAAACATTAATCTCTGGGAAGCAGACATTAAGATGTGGAGTATCAGTGGATGATAGTAAGGAGTATTGTACACTACGTAGGCACTTATGTACCGAGAGATGTTCTAAGGGCGCTTCACACACACACACACACACACACACACACACACACACACAGATTGACGCGACAATGGCGTGACCGCCTGTGATTGCACCGGCCGTGATGCCACATTGACGCCTATTCACAGTGGTTAGTGTTTCTTCTGGCGTGTAGAAGCACACTTGAGCGGCCGAGATGACGAAGTTCTCGGACAACGTTCTCATGCTGATTGCTGTGACTTTGGATGACGAAGAGGAAAAAAAAAAGTGGAAAAACAAGAGTGGATTGATAAGGCGTTGAACAACAGAACAATCGGGTAGGGAGAAGGGGAGGAGGAAGATTGCTACTCTGTACAGTGAATTGATGGACAGTGGAGAAAAGTTGTATGAATATTTCAGAATGTCAGACAATTCATTCAGCTTACTATTTAACAAGTTGGAAGTTTGTCAGAAAAAGCGAAACACACACTGGAGAAAAGCTGTTACGCCAAGAGAACAGCTCGCCGTTTGTTTGATGTTAGTATATAATACAGTTAACACACACTTTGACAGGTTATTGTAAATTGAATATATGAAATCAACATTGATCATCATTGGCTTCTCTTCTATAGTATTGAGTGTTTTCTTCTATTTCGCGCGATACTGATCCTTTACCGCTAAGACCGCCTGTGAAATCTTCGTTTGTTATATCGCTTCTTACTACCTGTTTTCAGATACTGGGCCACGGGAGATGAACTAAACACGATTTCATTTAGTTATCGCATGGGGTATAGTACGGTTCACAAGAAAAACCTGCTAAACAATTACAGACGATAAGGTAGTCGGATTGATGCGCACTCGGTCAGAAGAAATGTGGAAGGATATCACTGTGGGTTTTTGTGAAATGTGGCATTTTTTCCGACTTCACAGGAGCTCTGGACGCGAAACGAGTTTCTGTTCAGGCTCCTTCGTACACCGGATCACTACGCTTTAATTACACAAAGACATTCTCCACAACGTTATTGCCTCTTGTAGACGCACAGTGTAGCTATATTGCTATTGATGTCGGGGCATATGAAAAAAAAAAGTGTCACGGCTATAGCCAACAGTTCCGAACAGTAATCTTCAACCTCGCTGGTTGTGTTAGTTGATGTAAGATCAGAAATTTACACGTATTTACTTACCAATTGTTTTTGTTTTTGCTCCTGTTTAATTGCAAAGTGTATTCTTCAGCTCTGTGTCCATGTATTTGGGACTGGAGAGATCACACAACATAGGATAGTTGCGCATTAATTGAATAAGTTTTTCATCATTTCTGTTTTTGATGACATGCTACTTCACGACAACAGAACAACTTGACCGTGCCGCGCGCGTGAAGTGAGAAAATATCGGCTGTAAGAAATTTGGCGATCACGGTGCGGCGTCGTGGGGAGCACGGAATGCACTGCCGTGGTCACGCCAGGGCGAGTGTGAATACTGCCCTTTAAACTTTTAGAACAATGTCTTCAAACAGACCGATCACAATGTCGCGTCACTGATGTGTGTGAAGTGGCTTTTGAAGGATAGGAACGACACTATGTTGTTGAACACACATTCTGAAAGTTGCTACGAAAGAAAATAGAACATCATAGTTTCAAGTGAATTTAAAAATTGTTGAAGGGTACAAACTGAACGAAGCAAAATGCGAGTAAGGAGAACATTGTAAGATGTCCGGACGTTAATTTTGCCGATTTCATATAGCGTAAATTCCCAAGAGGATTTTAGCTCGTGTATAATCAGCAAATGATCGAAAATCAGGTATTCAGCCCCGCAGTAGTGATACAGGTATCGAAACAGAAGGTGACGGGGGACCGAACTAAAATCGCCCTTCGAAAATTGTTTCACAGCGAAAGATCATAATTCGATTCTTCGTTTCAATCACCGCACGAACGGCGAAATACCGAGGAATGAGAACTGTTCGCGGAACAAAAAGAAACTAAAAATCCCTCAACCGAGGAAATGCATCTGGACGCTTGAAGGAACTGCCCAGTTTTATACAGCTTGTGCGAAAGAAGTTGTTCCTCTTCCGGAATAGATTCTAGTAGGTCGCTGGAGAAATGAATGCTCCCAAGCAGCTGGAGAAAGATACAGCGGCAGATTTCCGCGTGCAAGGAGGTCATCGGACAGACCCACATAATTGTAGGCCTTTATCCGTGACATCGGTCAGTAGTGGAACAGTGACACAAGTTTTACGGTCGCGTGTTATTGACCTTCTGTGAGGATGAAAATATCCTTTTCAGAAAGCACCGTGGGTTTCGTTAACGGGTGTTGTGAAACTCAGACAGCCTTGCTCTTGGTACCGTCCAGAGGGCCTAGATGACGGCATGCACGTCTATGCAGTGCTCCTTGACTTCTCAAAGGCATGCAATACTCTTAAGAAATGTGGCATAGTGAACCAAACACGAGCTTAGGGAATATCGGACCAGTTCTGTCACGAGATTCAGAAATTATTAGCAGACTGTACTCAACAAGTCATTATCAACGGAACGAGATCAACAGTTGTCGAGGTAGCTTCTGGAGTAACCTCTAAGGGCTGTTTGTAGTCGGTGCTGTTCACGATAAATATAAACGAGCTACTGGATGTCGTGGAATGCTCCGTGACACTGTTCCACTCGTATAAGCCGTAGTAATGTTGCAATTCCAAATGCAGGGAAATGTACCGGGGGATCGACGATTGTGCAGAAACAGGCTTGAAGAACTACACTGGAAACAGTAACAACCTCGAAGTATATCTGTCTGGAGTGAGCCAAAGCGAAACTTTGCCATATAACAAGTGGTAGGAAAAGCAGATTCATGGGAAGAATCATAAGTAAATGTAGTTCTTCCATGAAAAAGCTACATAGCCAAATTCTTGTTCGGCCACATGGGTACTGCACCTCAGCAAAGTACCCTTATGAGGTATCACTGAAAGAGGATGTAATAGGAGATCCAAAGTACAGCGGTGCGTGTAGTAAGCGCGAGAGGATTACGGAGATAATCACCAAACCCCAGTGGCAGACTGTAGGAAGGTATTCCGCATTCCGGACATATTTGCTGTTAAAAGAGCGGACACCCCAAGAAATCAGCTCACATATTAATTCCTGTCATATAAATCTCACTAAAATAGTGGAAAAGAAAGAAATCATACCATATACAGGGGCTCAGCGACAATCGTTCTGCCCCCAACTCATTCACAAAAGGAGCAAATAATGGAAAATGATTTAAATGGCTCTGAGTGCTCAGAGCCATTTGCACCATTTTGAAGCTGGAAGCGTAAGGTACGTGCTTGAAAATGTCCAAAGGTTGAAACTGGCCAATCGCATAGATAATAAAAAGAATACAGCCTACATGGACCATGCCATGTTTTCTTCATATTTCTGTAATATATAAAGGGGAAAAGTTGTTAACAAAAATCTTTAGAAGTTCGGGGCCGATTTACTTCAGATTTGTATAATTAGACGAACCAATGAAGAAAATTAATGAAAAATTAAATGCCCTGTCTAACAAACAAGATACATCGCGGTAAACTGACTGTGATTCCTATCGCGTTAATAAATTACAACATCAATATACTTGGTTTAAATGGCTCTGAGCACTATGGGACTTAACTTCTGAGGCCATCAGTCGCCTAGAACTTAGAACTAATTAAACCTAACTAACCTAAGGACATCACGCACATCCATGCCCGAGGTAGGATTCGAACCTGTGACCGTAGCGGTCGCTTGGCTCCAGACTGTAGCTCCTAGAACCGCATGGCCACTCCGGCCGGCCAGCAATATACTTCTTCGATATAGTAACAGCAGACGTCTCTAGATCGTGGGACGAGCGAAAGCTCGTGCATTTGACAGAAGCACTGCAGCTAGTATATTTTCTAGGATACATTTCGTATGTAATCAGTAAATAAGAGTTTGCAATCACTTTTGTCAAATTCTAGAGCTTTCGACGTATTCAAGGGGGGCGGTGGTTAGCCCCGCTCACGCAGGAGAGGCTATTAGCAGGTGATTAGTGCAGTTACTAATGCTAACTCTTCACCCTGAACACTTTTTTGTCGTACGATGCGTCGTTTTCGAGATATTTGATTAACTCGGGGCATAAGTAGTACTAAGTTCACTTAGCTCCCTTAATCCGAAGAAAACCAGCAAGAAATACCAATCCGGGCGGTTACTACTTGACTTTCCAAAATATTCAGGAAAAACGCAGAGAACTTTACGTAGCAGTAATTAAGAGCAAAAGTCCGTCACCAACGACATTTGTTATTATTTTACGGAAGTCCGACACTGCTATTCATTCAGAAATAGGAAAGTGAATTTCTCAAACAAGACTTTGTTGATACAAAATACTGCTGATCACTTGAAGTGCTAACACACTAATTCGTAGTGGCAGACTTGTAAAATATAGAGGCCAGTAAATAAATAAAAGTTGGAGTTACTCATTTGCGCTCAGGCAAAAACTGATTCGTAAGATTCGATTTTAAGGCTTGAGATCAAGTGTTCACTGCACTCAGATTTCTTCTCCCTTTCGTTTTACAAAATGCCGATCCGAATTTTCACAAAGCGTGCGTTTTTGTGCCAAACCGCACGAATCTGTTTGTGAGGTACTTCTTTAGCAGAGGGACGAGCTAAAGCGGAGTAGTTGTGGAGAGAAATTGTGCCCGATGAGACAGCGTGCGGGCAGCTGCTTGGTCTGCCGAGAATACTTGTAAATAACACCTGCGACTGTCTGTTTTTCGTCCTTGAACTACGCTGCCGTATGGTCGTGCTATATTCACGGGTGTTGGGTTCTTTCACAAGCACAGTCACTACATAAAGCAGTATGGAAACTATGAAGACGCGCTTCGCACTTGGTTTTCCGCAGCCTTTGAATAAGAACATCAGTATGATAAAAGGGTCGTTACAAAGTCAAATACTGGCTGCTCTCTTATGCAGCGTTCGAAGGATGTAGTTGCCGCCGACGTGTGTAGTTGATGTTGCCTAGCGGCTATTTCTTTGGGCTTTGTTCTTTGTATTTGGACAGTCCTATATATGCCGGGTGATCAAAAAGTCAGTATAAATTTGAAAACTTAATAAACCACGGAATAATGTAGATAGAGAGGTGAAAATTGACACACATGCTTGGAATGACATGGGGTTTTATTAGAATAAAAAAAGTATTGTTATACGCGTGAAAGATCTCTTGCGCGGGTCGTTTGGTGATGATCGTGTGCTCAACCGCCACTTTCATCATGCCTGGCCTCCCAGGTCCCCAGACCTCAGTCCGTGCGATTATTGGCTTTGGGTTACCTGAAGTCGCAAGTGTATCGTGATTGACCGACATCTCTAGGGATGCTGAAAGACAACATCCGACGCCAATGCCTTACCATAACTCCGGACATGCTTTACAGTGCTGTTCACAACATTATTCCTCGACTACAGCTATTGTTGAGGAATGATGGTGGACATATTGAGCATTTCCTGTAAAGAACATCATATTTGCTTTGTCTTACTTTGTTATGCTAATTATTGCTATTCTGATCAGATGAAGCGTCATCTGTCGGACATTTTTTGATCGTTTGTATTATCTTTTTTGGTTCTAATAAAACCCCATGTCATTCCAAGCATGTGGGTCAATTTGTACCTCTCTATCTAAATTATTCCGTGATTTATTCAGTTTTCAAATTTATACTAACGTTTTGATCATCCGGTACTTAGTGTGAGGCAGTTTTCGAAAAGATGGGAGCTTTCGTGGCCACAGAGAGCACAAAGGCGAGGCCCGGTGTACACTATTTTGCTTCGTACAGTTAGCACACTTTGCTTGCGAACTGGTGAAAAACTGGGGGAAGGGAAGCAGGTTGGTTACAGGGAAAAAATTCCACTCACGGGGAGGGACGATCCCATACCAGATTCTATGCGATATTTGGTATCGATACCAATACTTAAAATTGTATCATTACCTCTATAAGACCTAAAAAAGTGTCGATACCGAAAGTATCGCAAGGTATTCATTGATTCTTTGTATGCAATTTAAGCTTTTAACACAAAAGGACTTACAATAAATCACAAAATATTGAAATTACGCTATATGCATTAATAGGTTTCACTGAATAATGTACTGGAGTGGTAAAAACTAGTATGTTTTTCTTGGAATTCTCCTGCACACGACCAAGTATGAAAACCGTATTTAACTATCACCAATTCAAGAACATACACCGCTGGGCGACAAGTGATACTCGCGCCCTAGTTAAAAACCGAAGGAGAGTCTTACAGAGTCTGTGGCAGTACCTTAGTAACGTACACTAAAAAACTAGTCGTCTGTAGTGAAAACAAACTGTGATGTGTCTTAGTCTTATGTGTCTTATAGTAACAAGGTTATAATGTAAAGGAGACACACACGCGGGAATTTCCTATATCACTCAATGCTGGCACAAAATGTAACTACCGCTCGCTTCTCCAATTTGTATGGCACCGCGTACAGGGAACGCGGCCACATGCTCCCCTGTACGCGGTTCCATATACACTCCTGGAAATGGAAAAAAGAACACATTGACACCGGTGTGTCAGACCCACCATACTTGCTCCGGACACAGCGAGAGGGCTGTACAAGCAATGATCACACGCACGGCACAGCGGACACACCAGGAACCGCGGTGTTGGCCGTCGAATGGCGCTAGCTGCGCAGCATTTGTGCACCGCCACCGTCAGTGTCAGCCAGTTTGCCGTGGCATACGGAGCTCCATCGCAGTCTTTAACACTGGTAGCATGCCGCGACAGCGTGGACGTGAACCGTATGTGCAGTTGACGGACTTTGAGCGAGGGCGTATAGTGGGCATGCGGGAGGCCGGGTGGACGTACCGCCGAATTGCTCAACACGTGGGGCGTGAGGTCTCCACAGTACATCGATGTTGTCGCCAGTGGTCGGCGGAAGGTGCACGTGCCCGTCGACCTGGGACCGGACCGCAGCGACGCACGGATGCAAGCCAAGACCGTAGGATCCTACGCAGTGCCGTAGGGGACCGCACCGCCACTTCCAAGCAAATTAGGGACACTGTTGCTCCTGGGGTATCGGCGAGGACCATTCGCAACCGTCTCCATGAAGCTGGGCTACGGTCCCGCACACCGTTAGGCTGTCTTCCGCTCACGCCCCAACATCGTGCAGCCCGCCTCCAGTGGTGTCGCGACAGGCGTGAATGGAGGGACGAATGGAGACGTGTCGTCTTCAGCGATGAGAGTCGCTTCTGCCTTGGTGCCAATGATGGTCGTATGCGTGTTTGGCGCCGTGCAGGTGAGCGCCACAATCAGGACTGCATACGACCGAGGCACACAGGGCCAACACCCGGCATCATGGTGTGGGGGAGCGATCTCCTACACTGGCCGTACACCACTGGTGATCGTCGAGGGGACACTGAATAGCGCACGGTACATCCAAACCGTCATCGAACCCATCGTTCTACCATTCCTAGACCGGCAAGGGAACTTGCTGTTCCAACAGGACAATGCACGTCCGCATGTATCCCGTGCCACCCAACGTGCTCTAGAAGGTGTAAGTCAACTACCCTGGCCAGCAAGATCTCCGGATCTGTCCCCCATTGAGCATGTTTGGGACTGGATGAAGCGTCGTCTCACGCGGTCTGCACGTCCAGCACGAACGCTGGTCCAACTGAGGCGCCAGGTGGGAATGGCATGGCAAGCCATTCCACAGGACTACATCCAGCATCTCTACGATCGTCTCCATGGGAGAATAGCAGCCTGCATTGCTGCGAAAGATGGATATACACTGTACTAGTGCCGATATTGTGCATGCTCTGTTGCCTGTGTCTATGTGCCTGTGGTTCTGTCAGTGTGATCATGTGATGTATCTGACCCCAGGAATGTGTCAATAAAGTTTCCCCTTCCTGGGACAGTGAATTCACGGTGTACTTATTTCAGTTTCCAGGAGTGTAGATTGGAGAAGCGCGGTGTTCTGTATTTGACGGCCAATGAATGTTGGGGAAAAAAAAATTCCGAACCTTTTCGCCCTAATATTTTAATCATATGTCACCTGAAAATGTGCCTTTAACCCCCACAAAACCGGTAGTGATACAGTAATACAGGACCAAAATAAAGCTGAAGCGGTTATTTATACCCAACATGAATAGTCATAGCTGTGGTTGCCCCACCTACAAGGTTGTCTTTTGTGTGTGTTGGTACTGCCAGTTTTGTAGATTGGTTATGTGTGTAACAGTTGGATGTGTTCAGCGTATCTAATTTGAAATTTCCTGCCAGTTAGTCTTATGTAGTAGCTTGAGCAAATTTAACATTTCATTCTGCATATCCTGAATCTGAGAATTTTTCCTTTCAGTAGTTCAAGGCGTGGACTAACTTCTGTTGTAGGCTGTTTTTTTTTTTTTTTTTTAAGCAGGTAAAACTTGATCAAGCAGCTACATAGGGCAAACTGGGAGGAACTTTAAAATTGGATACACCGGCGCGCGCACTCACACACACGCACTCATTGTACAAATTTACAAAATCAGCAATAACAGCACACACACAGAATCGATAATTCAGTAGTTAATAATGGTAAAATAAATTTTATAATTTACAACTCCATGATAAAATGTAATCAACAGAACATGTAATACCTCTGACTGTATTCACAAACTTTGTGAAACCATACTGTCGTAATATCTCTGTAGTATGTTTTGATTACAAAAAGAAGCAGTGTTAGTGATGATTTTCGTATGTATAAGAGAAATGTCGTGAGCAGCAGAGGCCACTTTATATTGCTTTCATTGACCTTGTTAAAGCGTTTGATTTAGTGAGCAGAATGGGGCTTTTCAAACTGTTGCAGAAGATTGGATGCCCACCTAAACTACTACAGATAATTGTCTCTTTCCATGAGAAAACACAAGCAACAATCTGCTTCAACGGTAAAACATCAGAAGCATTCCCCGTTAATAGCGGTGTGAAACTGGGGTGTGTGTTAGCTCCTACATTATTTGGTATTTTCTTTTCCCTTCTGCTCAGATTTGCCTTTGAAGACTGTGAGGAGGGAGTGTATCTACATACGAGGTCTGATGGAAATCTTTCCAACATTGCTCGCCTCAAGGCCAAGACCAAAGTAAATACAGTTGTTATCCGTGAGTTGTTATATGCGGACGATGCAGCTCTAGTAGCGAACACAGAAGATAATCAACAAATTATCAAATGCCTGTGAAAAATTTGGTCTACTCATCAGCCTTCAAAAGACTAAGATCATGGCGCAGAGCACTACCAACCTTCCGTCCATCAGCATTGACGGCAATCCTCTCCAGGTAGTTGATGACTTTACCTACTTGGGATCCACAATATGTAGCAACTTGTCCATGGACACTGAAATTACTAACAGAATCGCAAAGGCATCATCTGTCATGGCTAGATTGAAAAACAGAGCATGGAACAACGGACTGCTTACCACAAAAACCAAATTAAAAGTCTACAACGCTTGTGTTATCAGCACTCTTCTCTATAGCTGTGAGACATGGACAACTCTTTCTAGGCATGAATCTTGACTCAACAGCTTCCATCTCCGCTGTCTCCGGAAGATCCTTCAGATCTCTTGGAAAAATAGATAACACAACACCGAAGTCTTTCATCGTGCAAGCACAACCAGCATCTTTGCACTCCTGAGTCATCGACGTCTAAGATGGTTGGGACTTGTCAGGCGCATGGATCCTGAACGGATACCGAAACAACTGCTGTACGGAGAACTTCAGGAGGATGTGAGGCCTGTGGGACGACCGCATCTTCGTTTCGAGGATGTCTGCAAGAGAGATCTGGCCAAGACCAGAATCAATCCAAGTCGCTGGGAAAGCATTGCAGATGACCGTGTCAAGTGGCGACTAACTGTGCGCAACGGCGTCAAGCTCTCAGAGGAGCAGACTGACTAGCAATATTTGACTATTAGTCGAACGAGGGTTTTGTAAGCTAAGCTCTTTCGTGGGTGGGTTCAAAGGGGTATTCAAATTACGGTTCGCGGCTCCTATGGGCATTGCGGCCTTTGAATGTGTCTCGGTGGTTTCATAAAAATAATAATTCGGTTATTCGCGCTCTGAGTAAAGAAACAGTGTGCGCTGGTAGTGAGACCTAGTGGGCCGGCGAGTATGTGTTGTTACTATGACAGCGTGAAAGATTGTACTTGAATTATAAAATATGACTAATTTGTTTTTATTCAGTAAAAACCAGTTTGAAGGTTAGTATTATCGAAAGTAGATCATCTTAATTGTTATTTGTCGTCTGTGATTTATTTTTCTCTGTCAGCATGGGCAGATTCTTAAATGTTAGTACGAAACGTGGTATTTCAAAAGTATCATGCAGTTATAAAGAAATGAAGAGATTAAAATGCAGGAAGTACGATGAATTTCGGTTTTGAGTCTACTACTGTTGGAAATGGAAAACCGACCGCAGTGTGTCTTTTGTTTCGAAGTTCTACCTACTATAATCATGCTTCCTAATAAAATAAAACTACATTGGAAGTCAAATCACGGTAGTTTGATAACAAAAACCACGAGAATACTTTTACCGCAAGTTAAAAGAAATAACAGAACAAAAAACTTTCACTAAATGACTCCGATTTTTACAAAAGCTCTTTCAACTTATAAAGTTCCCTACCTTATACCAAAGAGCAAGAAACCTCACACCGAAGCGGAAGAACTTACTTCACCAGCTGTTACGGACATGGTATCTGCTATGATGGACGACTCATCTGCTAAGCAACTGGTAGAGTATCTTCGACAGACAGCACTATTAGTCGTCGAATACTTGATAGTTTTGAAATACTACTCATTTATGGAAGAGAACAACATTAATTTCGAAAATTGTGTAGGCGTGAGGACAGACAGTGGTCGTAGTTTGTTACGTCAGGTTGCAAGCTCTGTACATTCAAGATGTGCCTCTTGCTATTTGGACACGGTACACCAAGAAGCACTGGTATCAAATAGAATGAGCCTTCTCCTTCATGAGGTTCTTCAATCAATGATCGAAGTAGTAAATTTCATTATAAGTCGGCCGCTTGTGTGTATACAGCTACAGTTACATACACAATACGCAAACCCCTGTGAATTAGCAAAGGGTACTTTGAATTTTACCAGTTATTAGGAATGTTTCCCGTTCCATTCACGTATGGAGCGCCTGAAGACTGTTTAAATGCCTCTGCGCGATCTGTTATTAATCTAATCTTGGCCACATGATCACTACGGGAGCGACACATAGCAGCTTGTATGTTACTAGATTTATTATTTAGCATCTGTGTCACTTACCACAAACAAACTTTTGACAATTCGTGCTGCCCTTTTCTATATAACTTCAATATCCTATGTTAACCCTACTCGGTACGGGACCTAAGCGCCTGAGGTCGCATGAATGGCTTGTAAACCATCTCCTTTGTAGACTGATCGAATTTTGCTGTTATTCCTCCACTGAACCGGAGTGTGCCACCTGCTTTACCTGTGACTGAGTGTATGGGATCGTTCCATTTCATAGCCCAACAAAGCGTTACACGAGTTGAGTGTTTTCATCTGTGACTAGTTGATACTGTCGTCATTCGTTTTGTGAAGTGCATAGTTCTACATTTTTGAACATTTAGAGCAAGTTCCCCATCTTGGCACGATTTTGAAATCTTCATTATAGATAACTTTATAATCTATGAGAAGTCTGAGGTTAATACTGTCTGTTGGATCATCAAGATGCAACATGAACAGCAAGGGTCCCACACACGAAGTTACTTAAACATCTGTCGATGATTCTCCATTCAAGATAACATGATGCGTCCTCCCTACCAACCATCCCTCAATCCAGTCACAAATTTCACTTCATAGCCCATACGATCGTGCTTGCGACATAAGCGTAGATTTGAAACTGAGTCAAATGCTTTTTGAAACTGCGTCTTCCTGATTGCCTTCATCCTTTGCGTTCAGTATGTCACGAGAGAAAAAAGTGCGAGTTGGGTTTCACTCGGTGTGTGTTTCTGGAATCCATGCTGGTTGGCACAGTGAAGATCATTCTCTCAGAGATAGCTCAAAATGTTTGAGCTCAAAATGTGTTCTAAGATTCCACAACAAATGGATAACAAGGATACTATCAAGATGTTTTCAACAGATGAGTGTTGGAATGGGGGCTGAGCTCATTTTATTACTCTCAGTGGCTTTCAAGTGGGAGTCTCTCGAAAAGGGTGTATGTACTACAGTCTTCTTTTGTTGGAAACGCTTGAGCTGCGAGAAGTTCGTAGACAGTGACTTCGTTATGAAGCTGGCGTATACTTGTGACATCTTTGAAAACCTGTTCATTAAATGTATACCTTAAAGGTAATGAGACCAGCATTTTGCAACTGTCAGAAAATTTCAGCCTTCAAGGAATTTACTGTTGTGGAAGACGAAGTTGGATGCAATATACATTATCTATACCCTGATCTTCACAGGGTTTTAGAAAACTTTCAGTTGAATAAGGAATTGAAGTTTGTGTTCTTGAGTCATTTAACTTAACTCATTTACCTTTTGAAGTACTATACTGAAATTCAACACAATTGAACCAACGATCCTATTAGTACGAAACATCCGTCAACTCTTACCACTGAAGAACACAAGCCATTTATTGATATTTCTTCAGACTCTACATAGAAATGGGAATCCATTCCCTCATGATCGCTTGAGTTTTAAGGCGTGATGAAACAAGCGTAAGCCGGCCAGGGTGGCCGAGCGGTTCTAGGCACTACAGTCTGGAACCGCGCGACCGCTACGGTCGCAGGTTCGAATCCTGCCTCGGGCATGGATGTGTGTGATGTCCTTAGGTTAGTTAGGTTTAAGTAGTTCTAAGTTCTAGTTGACTGATGGCCTCAGAAGTTAAGTCCCATAGTGCTCAGAGCCATTTGAACCAAACAAGCGTATCCGTAAATAGGTGACAAGCCCCTACGAATATTGGAGTCTTTTGCAACATCCTACTTACGTGAGGTGGTTTTTTCTTTACGCACTGGCAGTCAGTACGAAATGCAGATCGCGAATGAATGTGGAGAAATATGCGAGTCACAATTTCCATTCTTATGCCGAGGCTCGAAGAATTGATGATGAAACAGAAAGTTCGTCCTTCCCATTGATTTCGTTGCAAGAATAAGATACAATAACATCAAAAATGCCGTGAAACGCATGTCAACTGTTAAGAAAGAAATAACACACTTTTTTCGCAACTTAAGTTTATTTACCCAACCCCTCGGGTTGGATTTCACGTGCAAAGGGGAGCCACGAGTGTTCGTTCAGGTCAGGGGAGCTGTGGACCCGAAAAGTTTCAAACCTATTCCTCCAAAGAATCGGCCTGGCCTTTGCTTTACATGCGATTGGTTTCATGTAGTTCTGTCCGTTACCTTTTTTACGAACAGACACGCTGCGCAGTGATAAGTTGAGACAGCGAAGTGTAGTGGTAAGCCCCGGCCCGTCTAGTGTTTGAATGGAGTTGCATGGCACGCAGCTGGCGCGTTTATATGCACCCAGATAGCAGCGCGCTGACACACATTGTTACTGCCGTATCCGTCGCAAGCCCCATTTAGCTGGCACCTGGCGCCGTTCCCTCAGTGCACCTGCACCCACTGCTGCGGTTATCATTTCGCATTCAGTTCACTGCTCCAGCGTGGCTAGCGGGGAATGCCTACGTGTTCCCTACGTGCGCTCTAATTTCACTTGTCTCCTCGTTATGAACCACAGTACGTGCAAACTGTACGTGATTTCCAACTGAATATTCGTCACCGCTACGATTGTAAATCTAGCATTTCAAAAGGTTTGTTAACAACAGACTCGTTATATTCACTTGTTTACTACACAATGTGATTAACTCTCTTCAGATCACGAAGAGAGTTTTTTAATAATTTTGGATTGTCTACTGTCATTGTGTGATGATTAAGAGACGGCATTGCAGTGGAGAAAGGCAACGTGGAACATAGAGGACTAAGACACATCTGCATCAACCACCTGAAGTAAAATGGCGGAGATGGAAGATTGGTTGCTGAAACAGAAAGTAACTGACACATCTAAGCTACATCAGACTGCAGTTTCTTCTGTAAAAGAACCCGTTAAACACAAATTATAACAAATTCAGCATCATCCATCTGACACTTGCGACAAACGTCTCGTTCCGATTTTTTCAAATATTGCAGTCTTCAACTGTACACATACTGGTTATTGCTGCAAGTTTCGTAATGTTCTGCACTCGCCTTCCAATATGTCATCCTCTTGTTCGTCCTTCGCTGTTGGAATACTGCAAGGAACTCAGTGAACATCCATTCGCCTGACAAGCTGACATGTTTCGTGCATCTCCATGTTCTTTACGGTCATAATTCTGCCATCCACTCAACTTTATTGCGAATATCCATTTCTTTGTTTTCTAGTAACTGTGAACATGGATTTTTAAACGTTCCATTACGGAAACAGCGAAACCTTTGTTTTGTAAACTATTTAGATTACCGAAAATACCAGAGTCCCCTTTTTTATTCCTATTGCTGTCCATCGACAGTACTCTAAATGTAACGGCTCATCACCTGATCTTAAGACTTCGGGTTTCGATTAATCGCATTACAAGAAATTGAGACAATACCAAAACTGCCACTAACGAAAAAACTCTTTTAAAATTCCGTGATGTACCTTTTGGTGTGAGATTATTTAAGAGGTCACGTGACATTGGAATTCGTTAATTCATCTGTTAGTATAAATCGATAGGGTTGTCAGACCAGACTTTTACTTAACTAATATATCGTTTATATATACGGTATATATTATTTTACTTCACCTGCTTAATTTTTGGACACTACAGGCAACGCCTCTTTGGTGTACCCATCCTAACTGTCGCCATTTTTACCAGTTGGTTGTAGTTGCTGCAGTTCATTCCATTGAACCCATTTCGTAATACGAATGTTCTGGGCCTGCCTCTTAACTCTTTCCCCTAGGGTTTTTTTCCTTCAAACCTATTTTTCGAAGCTGTTAGGTCGATATAGGTGTCGAATTAACTTATTGTTTCCTTCTTTTCTTGCAGTATTTGTTCACTTGATTTTATTTCAGTCCGAGATGTCTTTGTGGCTCTTCTCCATACCCAAATTACTATTTCTTCAATTTTTTTTTTTCTTTTTCTATATAGTCCACACTTCACTACCGTTGCATAAAATACTCCAAATAAGTGTTTCGGTTAACTTCTTTCATTTTACTATGTTAAGGTGGTTGTTAATAAATTACTCTAATTTCTGAAGATCTGTTTAATTATTGCAGTTGTTTCTTTGATATCCATTATCATCAATTGAAAATCATCACTTACATTATTATTGTTTTTCCTATCTTAATCTTTGCCCTAATTGTCTGTTCGATTTGTGTATCACCATTGTTTTAGTACACTTTGTGCTTAATTTTCAGTTTTTGTCACCAGGCACAATATTTAACATACAGCTTGTGACCCCTCTCTCTCTCTCTCTCTCTCTCTCTCTCTCTCTCACACACACACACACACACACACACACACACACACACACACACACACACACACAGAGAGAGAGAGAGAGAGAGAGAGAGAGAGAGAGAGAGAGAGAGAGAGAGAGAATTGCTTATAGTTGTTCAAATGGCTCTGAGCACTATGGGACTTAACTTCTGAGGTCAAAGTCCGCTAGAACTTAGAACTACTTGAACCTAACTAACCTAAGGACATAACACACACATCCATGCCCGAGGCAGTATTCGAACGTGTGACCGTAACGGTCGCACGGTTCGAGACTGAAGCGCCTAGAACTGCTCGATCACAGCGGCCGGCGCTTATACTTCTGTAAACACGAATTTAGTAGTAAGAGTATCTTCTTTTGCCTTGGTGATGGCCGTAATGTGTCGTGCACAGAGACACCGAAAAGTACTGGAGATACGTAGCAATTACCAAATATGTATAATATCTTTCATTACGAGAAACAGGATGAAACCTTTTAACACCAGAATTGTTGTCCTACTGCAGGGATGTATTTTATAAGAAATAAAGAATAAGAAAAATAGTTTATATGATGTTCATTCCGAATAGCATGTTTTAAAAAAACTGGTATAAAACACACAATTCATATTAGTAACCTACTACATAGGACGTTGATAAGGATGAATAAATATTTTCGCTGCTCTTTCAGACAGCTGCCTTCCAATCACTGCCAGAAATAGTGTTTCATTTTTCACCATCACCGTTCATAAACTTCGTTTTACTTTGTGCCAGTCAAATTTGGGGCTGCTCTATCGATAGGTGACAAAAAATTACAATTTGCGCGTAATTTTGGGTGTAATGAGAACCAGAAGTTCATTTTCCGCCGACAATGGGTTGTTACCCGAAACGCTCGAGAAGGGGTCTTCGTTGGAGCTGACTCCACCTACACGTTACTAGAACAAATCAAAATACACCTTCCGAAACAAAGGAAAAAACAGCTGACGTCTTTTGTGGGAGAAATCCTGTGTATTTATTACCAAATTCTACCGAGGAACACTACAGATCTTTCACTGAGGTGGTATGCCATTGCCTTCTTCCGAACTTTGAACTGACTTCACTCACCGGTTAACCGGTTACTTTGGGGAGGGGCTGTCTAAATTTTAACGTGGATTCAGAACCACGGTATATAGAAAGACTAGTAAAGGGACTTTAAATTGTTGCGGACTTATTCCTTTGCAATCGGTAGCATGTGTGTTTGGCGTCAGTAAAGATACCAACAAAAAACGAGAAAGTGGTATCTTGTTTAACAAGTATTGTCATGGTAAATAATTGTGTTCATGAGTGAAATGAGTGTGATTGACGTAATATTTGCCGGGAGCTCTCTACAGCTCTACATAATTCCCAGGAAAGAACCCACATGACGAGTTTTAACAATCGCGTGGTCTGGAAAAATCACTAAATGTGATGTCGGAGCCAAGCGGATGTTATCCCTGGCGTGTTCAGTGCAGTTAACCGTTTTCATGTATCTCTTGGCGTGTGCTAGGCGCTCAGGGTTAACGCGGCAATGTAGCGTCAAAGCTACCTTTACTGGTGCGTAAAGATGTAATCTTAGCACGAGATTCTCCAAACTGCGTATAAACGTAGCTCTTTGCGCTCGAAGTGCCTCATTCGGATTGGAAGTTGCCGCAACAGCAGACGTTAAATATCGGCGACAGAGTGCCCTAAGAACACTTTGATATTCGTATACACTAGATTTTATGTCCTGTTCACACACCTTCATAACATCGCTTGGATTTATAGCCGTGGTACGCAATAGACAGACCATTTTCGCAGAGAAAGAGTAACAGGGGCTAAGTACCACTGGTCCGCTGACGAACTGACTGGAATTGTATTCTATTAGGAAAATGAATTTCAGCGTGGCGTCTCTCTCTCTCTCTCTCTCTCTCTCTCTCTCTCTCTCTCTCTCTCTCTCTCTCTCTCTCTCTCTCTTTTCCACGCTTCCCCCCACCCGCTCCTCTCTCCATTTCCCATCCTCCAAAACCGAACTTGTCTCTTACTACTACTACTACTACTACTGTTATAATGATGACGATTTTTTATCTTGATTTAACAAAAATGCTATGAAATAGCAGTTGCTAACAGTTACAGCATTTAAAAAGTGCTGGTCTGAAAATTTAAGGACATCATGTCGTGCAATTGATCTAAGAACTATAACGGCAACAAACTCTTAGACATTGAAATTTACGCAGTATAAAATCGAAGTCTGCATTCGCCGTTATCAGTATTCAGCCTAGCACTAGGTTATGCGCTCAGGTCTGGAGATCATGGCGGTTAGAGCGTGTAAATTAGGGTAATTCTGTTTCTTTGAATCATTTCCGCCAACGTTCTGGAAATTATCCTCCCTGTAATATTTTTCTTTGTGTGTGGCGAGGGGGCATTACCTTTCTTTCTTGGCATTCTCAAATTCCTGTTGTTTGCTAATACTATCTGTGAACACATTCGAACCCTGTCGGATTTATTATCGGCGACAAGTACCGTCAACCTATCAATAAGCGCCTTCACCAGATTGGAATGTTCTCCACAGGCGGTCAGTATGCAAGCACATCCATGAGAGCAAGAAACTGAAAAGTATCGGGGGTTGAGCGCAGCTTGTAATTTCGTAGAATTCGATGCCATTAGGAGACTCATAGTTTCCATGTTTCTTACCGTCCGAAAGTGAGCTGCGAAATATGGAAATGGATTTATGTAGAATTATGATCACTTTCGCTAAAATATTTTTTTTGTGGGAGGAGGAGTTCCTTTAATCCCCCCCCCCCTCCCCGCAGCCTTCACCCTTTCGCATCAACGCCTGCCGTGTAGTGTGTGCGTATGATTTGTTCAGTCTTACCCACGAAAGGCAAGTTGAGCGTTAGTGGAACACACCCTCCCAGGCGTTTCTGCGCACTGCGTCGCCATTGATGTAAGTCACGCAGCGGAAGGGTCGGTATAATTTCGTGTAGAACCTATACGTTTGCCATGTGGCTTTGATTGGTAGTATGTAGAGACTCGCCTCCTCCCTCATCACTTTGTATACAGACTGTAATACAGAGTGATCACAAATGAATCATCGGGTTTTGGATGAACGTATTTCACGAAGTATTACGCGAAAACTGTGAATGGTGCATGGTATGAAAAGTCACATTTTCAAGATTATTACACAGCATTATTAATATTTTATGTCCTGCTTTCCTTATTCCACGTACAAACACTTACGCGGCACTAAAGTAAAAAGGATGCATGTTCGAGCAAGTACGTCAGTGTACCAAACTCAAGCCTTGCGATCCTGAAGTTCAGTCAGTGTTGTCAGAAAAGGCGGTACTGTTGTCAGCAAAGTTGGTACTTAAACATTTTCTTTCACGTATCACCATAGAAAAGAAATAACGAGCTGTAAGATGAAGAGACATCGGGGGCCGCCTGAAGAGTGCAAAATGATCCTGATCGCAGAGCCCAATCCACCGGTTTGGAAAGTCAACATTCAGACAGGGACTCTGTACTCTCTGCCAGTGAGACAGAGCTCCGTCTTGTAATAATATGAAATGTGGGATACCAGCTGTCAGTTTAGGAATCAACCAGTCTTAGAACGTATGTAGATACTAGTTCTGCATGACCGAGTAAGCGCGCTTAAAAAGCCTTCCCGGATAGGCTGCCCGCATTAGTTACTTTGGAGCATAGGTGACATGTTTGTCCTAAATTATCTTTGACTGTAAGGACGTTAGGGTGCGTTCATGCTACCAGCTCATCCTGCCAGCTCGCTGCTCGGCGGCATGGCATGGCAAGGTAATGATGAATCAAACCCATTTGTCTTACCCGCTCATTTAACCTACACCATGGCTGCTCGCCACGATCCTCTCTAGGCGATGATACCAAGCTGGTTTGTGTTACGCGCTGCGTACATAGCCGTATGTCGTGAACCTTCAGCTGTGACTGGCTGCTTAAAGGTCACTCCAGTAGTGCAGTGTTCGACTGCTGCTCGTTGTACGGTTTTCGGGGCCTACACGCAACACAGTTTTATTCCTTACGAGCTGTGAAGACAATTCAATAACGCCAAAAGTAAGTGACGATTTTAAACGGACACTTATTCAGCCGTTTTTACTATAAAAAAGTCAGTTCCAATTAGTCTTGGTTTACATTAATGTCCCTAAATAAATACTGTTCGTAACAGCTATGCGTAACTTTTTCAAAGTGGAGATACGGTCGGTCTAAAACCGGTGCCTCCAACTACATTTCGAAGTGGGTTTTGTAAAGAAACTAACCATGGAAATAAAACACATGCAGGCAGCCAATATGTATTTATACACTGTAGCACCAAAGAAACTTGTATGGGCATGGGTATTCAAATACAGAGGTATATAAACAGGCAGAATACAGCGCTACGGTCGGCAACGCCTATATAAGACAAAAAGTGTTTGGCGCAGTTGTTAGATCAGTTACTGCTGCTAAAATGGCGGGTTTTAAAGGTTTAAGTGAGTTTGTAGGTGGCGTTACAGCCGGCGCACGAGCGATGGGACACAGCATCTCCGAGGTGGCGATGAAGTGGGGATTTTCCCGTACGATCATTTCACAAGTGCACCTTGAATATCAGGAATCCGGTGAAACGTCAAATCTTCGACATCGCTGCGGCCGGAGACAGATCCTGCAAGAACGGGAACAACGACGCCTGAAGAGAATCGTTCAGCGTGACACATGTGCAACCCTTCCGCAAATTGTTGCACATTTCAGTACTGGGTCATCAACCATTCAACGAAACATCATCGATATCGGCTTTCGGAGCCGAAGGCCCACTCGTGTACTCTTGATGACTGCACGACCCTAGTCGGACTAGTCTCGTTTAAAATTGTATCGAGCGGGTGGACGTGTATGGGTATGGAGACAACCTCATGAATCCATGGGCCCTGGATGTCAGCAGGGGACTGTTCAAGCTGGTGGAGGCTCTGTAATAGTGTGGAGCGTGTGCAGTTGGAATGATGTGGGACCGCTGATACGTCTAGATACGACTCTGACAGGTGACACGCACATAAGCATCCTGTCTGATCACCTGCATGCCCTCGTGTCCGTTGTGTCATTCCGACAGACTAGGGCAATTCCAGCAGGACAATGCGACACTCACACGTCCAGAATTGCTACTGAGTGGCTCCAGAAACAGCCTTCTGAGTTTAAACACTTCCGCTGGCTACCAAACTGCCCAGACATGAACATTATTAAGCATATCTGGAATGCCTTGCAACGTGCTGTTCAGAAGAGATCTCCGCTCCCCTCGTACTCTTACGGATTTATGGACAGCTCTACAGGGTTCATGGTATCAATTCCCTCCAGCACTACTTCAGACATTAGTCGAGTCCATCCCACGTCGTGTTGCGGCACTTCTGCGTGCTCGAGGGTCCTACACGATATTAGGCAGGTGTACCGGTTTCTTTGGGTCTTCAGTGTATTAGAATCTTACAAACTTAAATTGAAACTTAAAATTAAGAAAAAATAAAACACTTAAAACCAAAACTTAATTAGACAAACATCTTCGTTTTTCAGAGTTCCTTGTAGATATATTCCATGTCGAAATTCTGAGAACTCTGGGCAGTAGCCGTCTGTTCTGTAGGTTTAACATAGCGTTTTCAATCTCACCTCAAAAGGATTTTGGAACAATTTTGTTTACGGCTCTGGATTCTTAAATTCTGTGAGTCTTTCCTCACACTAAGTTATTTTTTTCGGGAAGAAATCCAGTGTCTCTTGATTTCGCGTAGACAAGGTCTCCCAACGACCAAACTATCTTTCCAGTATCTGTTTTTCAAACAAGATAAACTTTTTAATAAATGCTTGAATATCTCCATACAGTTATGCACTTCAATAATTTATACCTTGGAGGTCGGCGAAATATTTAGTTACGTCAACTAAAAAAGCCAGATCATTCAACCATTGTTCGTTCTCCAAAACTCTGACATTTTGTACTGTGGCGATCATAAAGGTTTTTATTTCTCCCAACAGAGAATAAAATCGTGTTAGCGTTGATGATCGTCTGAGACAGCGAACTCGGTTAAAAGTAAATGATATCATGCCCCGAGCTTCCTTCAGACAGGAAGGTCTGATATGATTTCGTCCTCTTGCGCGTATGAAATTGACAGTCAATGTTACCTTTTCTATCACATCCTTCAAATCGAGAACTTCAGCACTCAGCTGTTCATAGTGAATAATGCAGTGGTGTTTTAGAATCCTGCGTGTCATGCTATTACTCTATTCAAAGTCACAAATCCCCCTTTTCTCGCCGTAAACATGAAGATCAAACTTGTATATACAACTTCTTACTCTTCATATAATTTCTTGTCTGTTATTGCTCCTTTCATTCACCGTAAGTCAAGTAATTCCTCGGTTACATTGTAATTATGTCTCCTCACACAAAGCCTGCCTACGGCTCAGTATCTGAATCAACAAGCGCTGAACTGTAAAATAAACATTCTTCATTTTTTATTAGAGTGAAATTTCAGTATCTTCTGCCATGTCGTCAACTCATGGTGCAGTGGTTTGATGTGACGAGCTTGTATTTTTCACTAACGGTATGTGGTCTGGAAACGCCTTTGATGCACATATTTCCAAACATTCTTTGATGAATTCATCATGAGACAAATGTTTTCTCCTTTGGCAATAGCTTCTGCTATTTTAAAGCTTAGTTTTGCTGTATTTTCTGAGTTTTCTTGTGGTTTCTTAAACATGGCTTGCTCTCCGGTCATTTTTTACCGTGAATAGATTCGATTGAATCTTATTTGGCCACTATATTCATCGTACTTAGAAGCATGTTCCGTGTTTCGTAGGATAATAGCGCTTTCTGTTGTACGCCTTCCACACTGATATTGTCATTACATATGAGACACATTGTGTTTCCATTTTGCTGAATCACAGTATATACTTCAGCCTTGCCGGTTTGAATACACGACGTTCTGCGTCAACTTTCCGTTTTTTTCATGGATGACCTGACTGCATTAACAATCATGGATCGTTCACTGATAATCAGTACAGCCAACAAAACCTATCGTCGTAATCACATGCGGCTTCTGGAACAAAATTATAAATATACTCATCAACCTCATTGCTCGATCTTAAAACCAAAATAAAATATAGGTAAATAAGTAGGAGAGAGGCGAAGTAGGTCTCCAAGAAACGTGAATTATATTAAAACTGAATTCTTCTTCCCTAACCGTACGCGCGTCGGAGGGACAGATATATGTATAATTCGGCATCAGTTTACAACGTTACATTACACTTTAAATTTCCGAAGCTTTGGTGCTCGTAAACGAGCGTCCTTTTCGGACAACGTTACCGCCATCCATTCTATACCACATCATGGAATTCGACGCGAAACATCTGCGACAGAGGTCGAGCGGTTCTAGGCGCTTCAGTCTGGAACCGCGCGAGCGCTACGGTCGCAGGTTCGAATCCTACCTCGGGCATGGATGTGTATGATGTCCTTAAGTTAGTTACGTTTAAGTAGTTCTAAGTTCTAGGGGACTGATGACCTTAGAAGTTAAGTCCCATAGTGCTCAGAGCCATTTGAACCATTTTTTTCAAATCACACGCACGCGAACGATGGGAAATAGGCGACCTTTGGCGCTAACTACACTACCGGCCACTAAAATTGCTACAGCAATAAGAAATGCAGATGGTAAACGGGTATTCATTGGACAAGTATATTATACTAGAATTGACATGACTACATTTTCACGCAATTTGGGTGCATAGATCCTGAGAAATTAGTACCCAGAACAACCACATCTGGTCTTGATACGCCTGGGCATTGAGTCAAACAGAGCTTGGATGGCGTGTACAGATACAGCTGCCCATGCAGCTTCAACACGATACCACAGTTCATCAAGAGTAGTGACTGGCGTATTGTGACGAGCCAGTTGCTCGGCCACCATTGACCAGACGTTTTCAATTGGTGAGAAATCTGGAGAATGTGCTGGCCAGGGCAGCAGTCGAACATTTTCTGTATCCAGAAAGGTCCGTGCAGGACCTGCAACATGCGGTCGTGCGTTATCCTGCTGAAATGTGGGGTTTCGCAAGGATCGAATGAAGGTAGAGCCACGGGTCGTAACACATCTGAAATGTAACGTCCACTGTTCAAAGTGCCGTCAATGAGAACAAGAGGTGACCGAGACGTGTAACCAATGGCACCCCATACCATCACGCCGGGTGTAATGTGGGGTTTCGCCATACTGGCGATGACGAATACACGCTTCCAATGTGCGTTCACCGCGATGTCGCTCAACACGGATGCGACCATCACGGTGCTGTAAACAAAACCTGGATTCATCCGAAAAAATTACGTTTTGCCATTCGTGCTCAGAGGTTCGTCAATGAGTACACAATCGCTCCTGTCTGTGATGCAGCGTCAAGGGTAACCGCAGCCATGGTTTCCGAGCTGATAGTCCATGTTGCTGCAAACGTCGTCGAACTGTTCATGCAGATGGTTGTTGTCTTGCAAACGTCCCCATCTGTTGACTCACGGATCGAGACGTGGCTGCACGGCCCGTTACAGCCACGCGGATAAGATGCCTGTCATCTCGACTGCTAGTGATACGAGGCCGTTGGGATCCAGCACGGCGTTCCGTATTACCCTCCTGAACCCACCGATTCCATATTCTGCTAACAGTCATTGGATCTCGACCAATGCGAGCAGCTGTGTCGCGATTCGATAAACGGCAATCGCGATAGGCTACAATTCAACCTTTATCAAGGTCGGAAACGTGATGGTACGCATTTCTCCTCATTACACGAGGCATCACAACAACGTTTCACCAGGCCGGTCAACTGCTGTTTGTGTATGAGAAATCGGTTGGAAACTTTCCTTGTGTCAGCACGCTGTAGGTTTCGCCACCGGCGCCAACCTTGTGTGAATGCTCTGAAAAGCTAATCATTTAGATATCACAGCATCTTCTTCCTGTCGGTTAAATTTCGCGTCTGTAGCACGTCATCTTCGTGGTGTAGCAATTTTAATGGCCAGTAGTGTATTAAGCAACGTCCAACCAGTGCAACAGCACAGTGTGTCTCAGTGACTGAACTGAAAGGAAGGAAGAAAGAAAGAAAGAAAGAAAGAAAACGAGCGGGCAAGCGCGCGATCGCGGGTATTTAAGGGTATCACGACGCGACGCCCGTGTGGCCAACGTAGCACGTGCATGTGCCACTGGTGGGGAAACGCGCGGCAAATATCATGAACGGAAGACAGCTAGTAGGTCAGCAAGCACCACATTGCGTACTTGTTGGCGCCCGGGCGCAGTCGATATAACAGGTTAATTTTACAACGGTGTCCTCATTTACTACTGTGTCTGAAAAATTAACTTTGTCGGTCTGTGGCGGCCATATAATGGACAGCCGTGATCTAAGCGTGTAATTATTTGCGCCTTATGGCACTATGCATTCCCAGAACTGAAAAAGCCTATTAGTCAAACTCAGACACAAAAAAATTACTTTTTTAGCATCTGCCGTTTATCATCTCCAACTGGAAAGGAATCAAGTGCAATGTGCAGCCTTTATTATAATACGTCCACAGCAAAGTCTCATCTCAGATTAATTTATTTTTGTTGTTCCATATAGGAAATGAGTATTCTACTTATTGTAGAATATGGACAACAAATAACTGTTTACAGTTTTTGATGTTGCTGAGCAACACATATGCAATAATTTTTAAATGGACATGCCGGCATTTGACTGTACTGTTGTTTATTTAATTACGACCCAGGTAATTGCCATTTTCAAGTGATTGAGTTTGTCATTAACATAAATATTACGTGCTTCTACTATCAGTTACTGATCTTTTTACAAGATGTGAAACGTCCCCTTTGAACAATTATACATGACTGTGCTTAAACTGACACACAATATTTTGTTAGCGCAACGCAATCTGACTTTCAAAATTCCCTGCAAAAGAATGGCCCTGACTAACATTAAACTATACCTTTCACAAATCACTTACCTCACAAAAATCTTCGCTGCTCAAGCTACTGCAATACAGCGAGCGCCACTACTGCCAGCTAAATAAAAGATTCAAACTATGGAAGGCACTAACTACTGATAGGGATAGTTAGCAAATGAAAGATATTAATAGAGAACAAACAATGTATTTACCTTGATATCATCATATATAAATATAGCAGTTCATGACAAATTTCAAAACTCCGCCATCTCTCTCTCCACATCCACCACTGCTGGCGGCTCACCTCCAACTGCCCAACGCTACGCGCTGTTAACATCCAGCTGCCCCTCTACAATGGCAGACAACAATGCAAACTAGCCACAGACTGCACACAGCACAGCCAGTGATTTCATTTTCATACAGAGAGCGCTACGTGGAGGCGGCTTTACCAATATAAGAACCTAAACAGCCTACTTACATAAAGAAAACATAAACAGCCTACTTACATAGCCCCCATGCTCCCCACAAAAAATTTTTACAAATGGTGTTGGGCACTGGCCAATACAGATTTGACAAAAATTTTTCACAATTACAGTAACAACGATATAAAATGCACACACTTATTGATACAATGTTGGTCAAAAGCTAAAATTTTCTCACAGTCCATAAAGATAGTCCTGATCATTCATCATAATAGTAAATACAGTTTCTCATTAGTAAAAGAAATTGCACACAGAAGTAGTGGATTTCCATACAGTCTTGAAGAAGTAGTGTTGTCCTTCCAACGGAAAGACAGTGCTGACTCTTGACATGCTGACAGGTAATGGGCCACAATGGAGCAAACCCACAGCAGAGTCATTCGAAGTTTTGAAGAATATTGGTAGGTAGGTCATCACAGAGTAGACCCACTGTAGTCCTGGTAGAGAGTATGGTATTGGTGGGCCACCAGAGGTGCAGACCCACTGCAGTCCTTGTAGAGATAATGGTACTGGTGGGTCATCAAAGATGCAGACCCACTGTAGTCCTTGTAGAGATAGCCAGCAGCCATCTGTTGTGACTGTGCAGGTGCACAATCACCATTGAAGAGTCTTGCGGATAATATAGCAAGTCCATAAACCACCACTTGTGCACTCACAAAGTTTTCGGAACTGTCCTTAGAACCAACAATGCTGTTATCCAGTCCGTTGCTGAATTATTAACACACGTGCAAACACTAACAGTCCCTACTTCTCACATATTGTCCATATACTATGACCAACAGAAACGTGTGCAGTGAAATGTAACTTACAAGTTACTTAATTTGATGAACTGGTGTCAATTACAATTGTATAACATAAGAATACAATTACAAAGGTACAAAATACATCATTAAAGAACATAACAATACAGATAACATTTGTAGTAATAGGGGCTTTACCAAAGAATAGAAATAAGCATATACATCAGTGTTACAGGAATTATGACATAAGTAAACACATAAAAGATCAAAATAATTATTGAAACATCAACTTCACACATGAGCATTAAAACAAAACAGAATAAATAATGTGTAAACATCTTTACAAAGTAAATAACATATTATTAATGCAAATTATATTCGAGGATAACAGTATTCCTCATCCTAGTGAATGTAACTTAGTATTAGAAGAGAAAAAAGTTCTATGAAACAGTACACAGAGACAGGAAGAAAACAAATACACAAGGGTACACAAACATATAGTGGGATAACACAAAAGGGAAAGGACAGGGTTTGTTTTACTGCAGTATTTTGCATGGAGATCTCCCTTTGTTCATCATTATTCCCAAAAAGTCCTATCTATACCTGCTTTCTGTATTCTATTCACATCCTCTGTCAAAAATAGTTTTTCTCCACTGTACAGTATCCTTCTTTTTCGCCCAAACCATTTTCATATAGCTACTCAACACATTTCTTCCAAGTCATCATGGTTAGTTTCTTATATAGTCTACCCCTCTTAAGCTAACTTAAATCTACTGAGCTCAGATATATATACCAAGGGACGAGGCAATGCAGCATCACATAAAACAATTAATATAAACAGCAATGAAAAAAAATGGTAAATCGCAAAGCAAGCTAAAGTAAATCTAAATTACCAAGCAATTCAACATTACAACTAATATGAGGCAATGCGCAGCAAACAAGAAAAATAAATCTGGCTGAGCAGAGTAACACAAGTTAAAGTTCAGTTGCACTATGGCTGGCAAACAGCAGCTTATATCTAAACATGACATAGCTCAAGCAGGAAAAATAGTACACTAAAGATAACAATGCAGATAAGGGAAATGTATAATTACATCTTAATGTCTAAGTAATTAAAGTGGTGCACCACTACAACTTATTGTAAAAGAAATATTACCATGTACTTGAAAAGAAAATTATGTGTTACTGTTACTAGTTCCTTCTTATTGTTCTTTCCTTTCCAAGTGCTCCTTTTTTAAAGAATGTGGATCATAAAATAATTATTTAATAGATCTGTTGACAGAAAGTGTTCACATTAGCAAATGCATTTCATTTTATAAAAGCAATGCTGCAACACAGCTGGAAACCAGATATCAAATGAAATAAGCAACTATGAAAAGCAAAGCATAAAAATATCATTCAGTAGTCATGTGACATTTCATAAGTTAGTAGAAATTCTCTCAACTCTCATAGAAAGACGCTTGTCATAATCAGGTGTGCAGATGTAAAAATATTTCTTGTCATTTTATTAGGCATTTCAGTAAATATCATAAATTACGAGCTCCACAGTATGCTTTCAACAAGGAAATGTCAGTAGCGCGGACAATGGCCTCCCCTTTTTTTTTTCTACCTGTGCCGCTGAAAGGCTAATGGCTTTTTTTTTCCCGGGCGGCTTGTCGCCCAGGTGGGTGCCCGCGACGCATTACGTGCAGGTGGTCACTTAACTTTCTTACGGAAATATTTACGACAGCAGTTTCCGCTACAGTGACAGTCTCACATAAAAATATTTCACAGGTCAAGAATTAGCGTTGCAAATCTGTAGAAACAAAATCCTATAAATATAAGTGTCCAAAAAAATTTTCGCCGGCATTGTGATACATTCACGCATTTACACACATTTCATAACTCTTAAAGTACGATTCTTGGTTTCCAACATCCTGTTTCACAAGTCAAGAGTCCCTACCCACTATTCATTACTCCTTACCTTATTACACATATATGTATCCATCGACACTCGTCAATATTTCGTCATTATAAATATGAAGCATAATCAAATAACTCATATAGCCTCAGCCTATTAATCATAAACATACCTCAGCAGCATAATACACATCGTTGTCGTAAAAATAACATCATAACACCTCAGTCAAATCTCAAAATCGTCGTAACTTCCTCCAATAATTAAAAAAATTCTCTGCTCATGTCAAAAGTGTCATCTGCCTCAAACGTACTTTAAAAATCATGAATCCATACCAAATACATCATTCAAAGCTCTCATAGTATCACAATGGTTCCAAAAAAAATATGAACAGTTTACAAAGTACAGACAAAATACAATTTTATAAGTGTGAAGTTATTCAACTGTGTAATTGCGTAAACATCTGTCACTGATGTAGTAAAAAAAATGTTTATCTCTCAGTTAAATGATCAGATAGCTGTGTAATTTGTGTGTTAGAGAAATATGGTACCGATGTGTAAAGTTGTATAAGCAAATACCATATTAGCTAGGGTTCCTTGTAGTTGCCACACACATGGTACACAAAGTAAGTGTGTACCCCCCTGAGGATTAATGTAATTATACCCTCAGGTGTTACAGATTACAGCAATAGAATGAAATATATCACGGAAAACTTTCTTTGTAATTCAAAAATCTTGAAAAATAAATGGCTTAAGTACAAAATCTCTCAAATGCGTGTCCTGTAGCGCTAAATGTGCGTCTTGCTGTAAGATAATTCTGTGGAAGTGTCGTACTTATCGTCCTCCGAAAGCCAAGTTCTGCAGAAGTCAATGTACTTACCTCATGATAAACAAAAGTGAAATGCTTTATGTATAGATATCTTAGTTATTACACTTATTGCCGTGATGAAGAAAGTACTGTGCTGTAACGTATTGTTGTGCTACGGAAAAGGCAATCTCATTGTTGCTGTACCACAAAAGTTACTACTAAAACATGTTTTACTTTCCAGAAGAATTCAGAAAAACTGTGCAGATATAAAACAGAAACACTGCAAAAGCAACATTGTAAATTGTCACTCATTAGTAGCGTCGTGATAAAATCGTGTAGCTGTCACATAAACTAACCACTGTGCCATCTGGTATCTCACTGACAGTACTTTAAATCCAGAATATATTTTCAAGTAAACCAAAATGTTGCATTAAAATCTCATTAGCAGTACTGGTAAATGTTCTAAGTATGTAAGCCTTATAGTCGTTCCATAATCGTGCAACTAACAAGCAAGAATGTACACACACAATAACACTGTGACGTCTGTTCACTATAACAATGCATTCGTCATTCCTGTTTAAGTAAGTTCTCTTGGTTCTTGATTGGATATTTAACTTCAAACATTGTTGTATGTTAACAGATTCTAAGTCTGACAAAGCATATTAGTAATGTGAAGCGAAAAATTTTATGGCAAAGACTAAGTTAAAAAGCAGATTATCTTTCAATAAATGGTTTTACATGTGAAATGTGGTGTAAACCTTTACTCTTCCTAGTACGCAGAGTTTCAACTTCAACGCAATTATCATGTGGTATACGTTGGATTCTGTAAGGTCCATTGTAAACTAGAAAGAATTTGTGACTCAAGTGTTTCTTCTTATGTGACAATGAATGAGCTTTAATGAGAACTTTCTGACCAATATACAACTTCTTTGCATTTGCTTTACCATGTAGTTTTCTCCTTTTGTCTGCTGCAGATTTTATATTTTTAAGAGCCAAATCAATTATGTCTTTGTGTCGAAGTTTACGTGTATTCGGGAAAGGTACAAGCTCTCTGATTCTGTTCGGTGGTTCTTCATTCTTCAGTACAAGAGTAGGTGGTAAAGCAGTGGAGTCGTGAGGCATTTCATTCAGCACGTTTTGAAATAAGTGTAAATATCTGTCCCAATGCTGATGCTTTCTGTGACAATAAAGTCTGCAAAGCTTATTGATTTCTTTCATAATCCGTTCAGACGGGTTGCAATGTGGTGAGTACAATGAAATAAAAACGGGTTTGATTTTATGGTTGCGAAGCATGCGTGACCAAACAGCAGATCTGAATTGCGGTCCGTTATCTGAAATGACTTTACTAACGTGTCCAACTTCACGTAAGAAATTTTTAACAAAGGCGTTGGATACAGATCGTCCAGTGGCTTTACGTAACGGAGTGAAAGAAACAAATTTTGAAGTAAGTTCAACAGCGACTAGAACCTACGAAAATCCATTAGATGTTCTGACAAGCGGTCCCAAGAGATCAACAGCAGCAAATTCTTTTAATTTAGAAGGAATGATAGGAAACAACGGAGCACAATGTGAGACAGTAGATGGTTTCGCCTTTTGACAAAGTTTACAAATAGACAAGACTCTTCGAATTCGCTTTTCCATATTGTTAAAATAACAAGTCGTTCGAAGAATATGATAACATTTTCGTGGGCCAAAATGTGCGTAGCTGTAATGAATGTACCAAATGAGCTTATTAACAAAATCGTCTGGAATGCAAAGTACCCATAGCTTGTCATCAACAGTGCAGCGTTTGAAGAGTATGTTGTTTCTAACCAGGTAGTAATGCCGAATCTGTGTGTGTGTGTCTTTTCATGCCATTTGCTCTTGATGTCTTTCCAAATCGGATCTTTATCTTGTTCATGAGCAATGTCCTTTAAAGATGTGGTGATGAAGTTTTCAAAGGCGACTTTCTGAATGTAAAGAATACTGAAATTTTTCTCAATGTTGCCTTCTGTGTTACTTTTCTCAAGCCCAGCCGGTGCGCGTGACAGTGCGTCCGCAACAATGTTCTTCTTGCCGGGAATGTAGACTATTGTGAAGCGGAATTCTTGCAGAAACAATGCCCAACGTTTTAACCTGTCATGATTTAATTTTGAAGACATAAGAAATTGTAATGCACGATGATCACTGTATACTTTTACGTGCTTACCAGAAAGAAAGAAACGGAATTTGTTAAATGCCCAAACGATTGCTAAAGCTTCTAATTCAGTAACGGAATAATTTTTTTCAGATTTTGTTAGCACTCGGCTAGCAAAAGCAATGGTTTTCTGAACAGTAATGTCATTTTCTATGGCTTCTTGAAATAAATGGGCACCAAGACCGACTTTAGAAGAATCCGTGCTAAGGCAGAAATCTTGTGATAGATCTGGATGAGCTAATATTGGCGCATGAAGTAACGCTTCTTTTAAAGAATCGAATTCCAACTGTGCTTGTTCGTCCCAGTTCCAAATAGTATTTTTTTCCAGTGAGAGAACAAAGTTTTGGTGTAACAAGAATTTGCACATTCAGAAAACGACGGTAAAAATTTACGAGACCTAGAAAACTGCGGACTTGTCTTTTTGTGGATGGAACTGGAATGGCTCTGATTGCTTCTAACTTTTCAGGATCCGGCTGAATGCCTTTAGAAGAAATAATATGTCCCAAAAACTTCACCTTTGTCCGACCAAATTCAGACTTTTCCAAGTTAACTGTAATTCCAGATTCTGCAAAAATACGTAACAAACTGTTGAGGATGCGATTATGTTGTTCCCATGAAGCTTCTGCTATTAGAATATCGTCCACATATAAGGTGATGTGACGTTTTAAGAACTCAGGCAATATGGAATTTAGCCCGCGAATGAATGCTGCTGAAGAAATGTTCAAACCAAAGGGAAGTTTCCGAAACTGATAACAAACGCCGAAACAAAGGAAAGCTGTGTATTTTCTACATTCTGGATGAAGTTCGATCTGATAAAAGCTGGATCTGAGATCAATGGAAGACAACACTTTTACACCATTAAAATTTCGAAGAAGTTCTTCCAACGTTTGCGGCCTGTCTGTTTCAGGAATAATGATAGTATTGATTTGTCTCGAATCTAAGACAAGTCTGATCGATCCATTTTTCTTCTCAACAACATGTAATGGATTGTTGTATGAGCCTTACTGCAGGCTCAATAATGCCCTCATCAAGCATAGATTGTACTTCTGTTCTAACACGGTCCCTATAATGCGCCGGAATTACGTATGGTCTAACACAAAATTTAGTATGCTCACGAACACGAAATTGGTATTGAAATCCCTTGATTGTTCCTGTTTTGTGAGTAAAAACTGTGGAATGTGCTTGTAAAATCTCAAAGAGGTCCTGCCTATCAGTGTCATTACAATTCTCAATTGTTTGAATTTTATTCTGAATTAACTTATTAGTTTCAAATATGCCGTCGACATCATCCCTGTCAGTACTTGCAGAGTGATTGTTAGTGTCAAGTTCCGTTGAAAATTCCGAACTGTTGTCTAACAGGAGGTAAAGCCGATTAATTTCTTCGTCATGGTTTGAGAACCAGTCTTCAAATTTCAAAGCTACTGACTTACCTTCTTTTTCTAAACTTATTTCAGCATCGTGAAAGCTTAAGATTGCTTTGTATTCATTCAAAAAGTCTACTCCCAGTATAATTTCCGTCGACAATAATGGAACAATAAGAAAGCTCATAGAGAAGCTGTGGCTTTGACAAAAGAATTCTATGTTGGTTTGTTGGCGTACATCTACACTTTTTCCAAAGATTGCACCTTGTAATTTAATCTTATGTAACGGAAGTGTGGGACAATCGTTCGGTTTGTTGCATTTGCTAAAGGCTGTTTCACTAATTACTGAAATGGGACTGCCAGAGTAAAGTACTGCCGTAAATTTTACATCATTTACTGTAATGTGAATCACAGGATATGCAATGTTGTTATGTTTTATGTCGTGTTCCTGGAGTAAGATGTCCCTAATGTCTTCCATTTTTACGTAATTACTAGCTACGGCAGCTGCGTCGTCAGTTTCGTAAGTATGTTTTGTGGCTGCCAGCGGTGTGAGTCATTGCCTATTGTCTCTTTGTTGGCGCGCGTCGTTATTGGGGTTTGGAGACCTAACTTCTACAAATTCACCGTGACGAGAGGGCCCTGCTCTGTTTGAATCCCGCCAGTTCTGATGCAATTCAGGTCTTTCGTTACGATCACATCGTCTGTCGTCATGTCGGTAGTTCCTGTAGTTTCTTTCTTGTCGCTTAAGTGGTGGAGAATTTCTCCCTGAATCGTAACTGCGCGCTGGACCGTTGCGTCTCAAGTTATTCTGTCTCCCGTAATAATAATTGTTTTGGTTCCCATATTGTCTGTTTCTCTGATTGTCTCTGTGATAGTCATTACCGCGGAGAGGTGATCTTTCCCTGTAATTATTACTACTCTGCCAACGGTTGTCATAGGGGTGGTGTCTGTTTTGGTCACGATTTGTGTTGTGAGAATAGCCTTGTCGCGTCCAGTTATTATCGAGGAATTGTGACGGATGTGACCTGTAATTGTTGTGTTCCTGTTTCCGCATTCCGCGATTGTCAGTGTCAATTTCCAATTCTTGTAACAGTCCCTGAAAAGCTTCAATGTCGTCTTTGCAACGTCCTGCCAAAATAATGTGTCGTAAATGTTCAGGCAATTTGATTAAGCAAATGCAGGTAAGTTCTGAGGGGCTGTATGGGTTTGACAGGTACTGATTCTTGTGCAACATGTCTTCAAAATATTTCATAAGACTGGAAAATTCAGATTGTTCGAAACGTTTCATCATTATGATGATGCTTTGTTTTACTCGGTCTTGCGTGGCCTGAGACCAATATGCTGAGAGGAAGGCATGGTAAAACTCTCCTTCACTGTGGCAATCGTGAATGACCGACCGCATTCTTACAGCTGGTTCATTCTCTAAGTAGCCACACATAAATTCTAATCTGTGCTCTAATGACCAGTTGGGAGGAAAACAATGAGAGAATTGATGGAGCCATGCTTGTGGATGAATGTCGTTGCCAGAATTCTTAAATGTTTTGAATTTACGTGTAGTAATGAACAGCTTATAGTCAAAGTCATCATGTCGGCGAGTCGCATATCGGTCATTGTTACGTCGTTTCGGCGGTTCCATTTCAAAATTCGGTGCACCTTGCCAATTTCTTTCATAATTTCCGAAATGCCCTGTGTTATTATTTTGTGGTTGTTCCGTATTTCTAAGTCCCTCTTCCCGTATTGGAGCGCGAGTGGCCTCTGAAATACGTAATTCTTGTATTACCTGAGTCAGCTGATCTTGTACTTCCCGGATTTCTCTTTGGTGTTGCGTATTAATTTGATTCTGATTTTGTTTGAATCTCCTAATTTGTTCGCACTCTTCTGTGTCATTAAAGACTACCGGTTTTGTGTCGTTCAGATTATCATCTACCTTCGTAGATAAGTTAGTGAATTGATCCGAAAGTTCGGCTACTTTCTCCGATAGTGAACACATTTCCTCAATGTGTTTTTCTGAACCAAGTTTCAGAGTGTCCATTTGTGTTGAAATCGAATCTACTGTGTTCTTTAAGTTTTCCTGAGTTTTTGCAAGTTGCGTAACCGAATCGGTAGATGCAACTGAGTCAAATTTAGCTTGCAAGGTCTCATGATTTTCATGAACAATAATTTGCAGTTCTTTAATGGCTGCTTCGTGATTCTGTAATGCCTTTTCATGCCGCGAAAAAATAGGTTGAAAATGCTCACAAATTTGAGTTTTTACGTCATTACAGACTTTTTGACATTTCGATTCAATGTTATGTAACTCAGTAGTTAAATCTTCACGCGTTTGTTCAAGAGTTTGTTCCAATGAGTCTAACTTTTGAAGCTGTTGCTGTGTTTGTCTCTGATTTTGTTCCAGTGTGTCTAACTTTTTAAGATTTTGTTCCACTGTGTCTAACTTTTTAAGATTTTGTTCCACTGTGTCTAACTTTTTGAGATTTTGTTCCACTGTGTCTAACTGTTGCTGTGTTTGTCTCTGGTGTTGTTCCATTGTGTCTAACTTTTCAAGCTTTTGTCCCATTTGTTGCATTAATTGTAATAACAATGCACTGGTGTCTGAAACATGTTCCTCAGTGCTTTTCGGCAGTGAAGTTGCACCGGCAACATTCACATTTTGACAAGCGGAAAATGTGTCTTGACTCATTTGAGAAAACGGTGAGAACCCAAAACCTGAGTCTGCAGTATTTGCAATATTGTGTTCTGTCATTCCCGATTCCCGATTCCTGAGGCGAGCTGTTGCCGACCAATCGATCGATTACGCTTCCCTGTTCACTACCTGTTTCACTGCCTACACCATTGTTTGCCGCCCGCTCCATTTCCCTATGCGCAATTACCAAATTACTACTTTGAACATTAGTTAATTCATTACTCTGCGGCGCTAACACACTGCTTTCGTCTTCACTGTCATTTCTCAGTTTACTTTGGAGCCTAGTATTACGTTTTTCACACGCCATAATTGTCACAATATATCACACGATAACACAGAAAAGCACAATTTGAAGAGCAAAATAAAATAACATAGCAATGGAAATAATGTCTACTTAATTGCCAGCGCAGCTGCGAAATACTTGGTGCAAATCTACATGCATGCCACAACTGTTTTACTGTAAAACAATGAAAAACTACAACAACAAAGGAAATTCTCTCTATGATTACGCGCTATCAATAAACAAAATCTACACTAATTACACAAACTACAAGAAAAAAAATCAGAAGATTCCAGTGAGGTATCCTCGGCTAAGGGTCGACATATGAAACGTCCCCTTTGAACAATTATACATGACTGTGCTTAAACTGACACACAATATTTTGTTAGCGCAACGCAATCTGACTTTCAAAATTCCCTGCAAAAGAATGGCCCTGACTAACATTAAACTATACCTTTCACAAATCACTTACCTCACAAAAATCTTCGCTGCTCAAGCTACTGCAATACAGCGAGCGCCACTACTGCCAGCTAAATAAAAGATTCAAACTATGGAAGGCACTAACTACTGATAGGGATAGTTAGCAAATGAAAGATATTAATAGAGAACAAACAATGTATTTACCTTGATATCATCATATATAAATATAGCAGTTCATGACAAATTTCAAAACTCCGCCATCTCTCTCTCCACATCCACCACTGCTGGCGGCTCACCTCCAACTGCCCAACGCTACGCGCTGTTAACATCCAGCTGCCCCTCTACAATGGCAGACAACAATGCAAACTAGCCACAGACTGCACACAGCACAGCCAGTGATTTCATTTTCATACAGAGAGCGCTACGTGGCGGCGGCGTTACCAATATAAGAACCTAAACAGCCTACTTATATAAAGAAAACATAAACAGCCTACTTACACATGATTATTTTACATCTGACATTTCGTGGGGAGCGAATATTTCTCTTAATTTATGGCCAAATTGAGCTTAGTTTCCTGTATTATATGTTAATGACATGAACTCCATCACTTGAAAATGGAATAAAAGGCCGAAACTTAGGTAGCAATTAAATAAACAAAACTTCATTCAGATGGCGGTGTGTTAATTGAAAAAAAATTTAAAAAATAACTGTTTGCTTCTAATAATGTAAAATGAGACTATTGTAAAACCATAGCAGATTGTCCAGTATAACGGGACGTCGCCGAGGGAAAAATTCGTATACATTTAGATTTTTATGGACATGGCCATTGAAATAATATGAGGGACCGACACTAGACCTGCACTGATGGATATCCTGCAGTGTTTGACTCGACGCTAAAGCAAGCTAAACTCGAGCAGCATTGACACCAATCAGTAACTCGCATTTACTGATGAAAGGAGACAAACCCGCCAGGGCAGCCGAGAGCGCTAATGCGCTGCTTCCTGGACTCGGACATGCGCGCCGGTCCCGAATCGAATCCGCCTGGCGGTTTTCCACATCCCGCTAGGTAAATACCGGACTGGTCCCCACGTTCCGCCCTAGTTACACGACTCGCAGACATTTGGAAACGTTCGCACTATTCCATGGCTTACACTAGACGAGGACAGCAGGGGTACACTAATTCCGTCCCAGGGGGTTCGGGGTGGCGGCAGGAAGGGCATCCGGCCACCCTCTGCAACGAACACTGCCAAATCAATACTAACACGGTGGACCCCGCTTTGACGAGGGACAAAGGCCCCGAAAAAAGAAAAAAAAACTGAGGCAAGGAGACAGATAACTGTGTCACTACCAATTCAAAAACTTTTTTGTACTTTTAGCTATATTTCACTCGCAATTATGTATGCTCTAAAACTTCTCACAGTAAGCAACCCGAAATCAAACGTTTTCACAAGATGATTTGTAAATCAAGAGCACGTAGGTGCCAAATAGTGTCATTCCACAATGACTGTCGCAAATTATGAAAATGTAAAGGTTTTATTAAGAAATTAAGATGCTACACTACCAGATTTTTTAAACATATGCTTATTTAAGTGTCAGGAAGTCATATCTGAAAGTATTTGTATGGAGTGTAGCCATGTATGGAAGTGAAACATGGACGATAAATAGTTTGGACAAGAACAGAATAGAAGCTTTCGAAATGTGGTGCTATAGAAGAATGCTGAAGATCAGATGGGTAGATCACATAACTAATGAGGAGGTATTGAATAGAATTGGGGAGAAGAGTGGTTTGTGGCACAACTTGACTAGAAGAAGGGATCGGTTGGTAGGACATGTTCTGAGGCATCAAGGGATCACAAATTTAGTACTGGAGGGCAGCGTGTAGGGTAAAAATCGTTGAGGGAGACCAAGAGATGAATACACCAAGCATATTCAGAAGGACGTAGGTTGCAGTAGGTACTGGGAGATGAAGAAGCTTGCACAGGATAGGGTAGCATGGAGAGCTGCATCAAACCAGTCTCAGGACTGAAGACCACAACAACAACAACAACAATGCTTTTGAAAACTGAGAAATGTTATGGAACTAAAACCGAACGTAGACTGTTTCTTATTTCTCAAGGAAATTAAAACTTTTATGGAAAAAATAAGTTCAGAAGATGAAGTGGCGTAGTATTACATGTCGCCATGAGTTTTTACAACGTGAAAATCAGAGAAGTGGACTTCCCCGTTTTCGCCGTCCCGGCCCGGCGCGAAGAGAGCATGTAGCGTAAACGCAACTAGGCACTCGGCGAAGAGCGAGATAAGATTTGCTAGCTGCCAGCAGCACGGCTGCAGCGAAAACGTATCCTATGCGTGTAATACGTGCTCGGTTACATCCAGCACAAGTTTCATTTGTCGTCTGTCTGTAATCATGCAGCGTGAGGAAGCCAGTGCAACAAGAATTAAGACTTGAAAAATGTGTACACATTGAAGAAACGGGAAGGCGTAAAAAGCGAAGTATGGAGTAAACATGTTGGCTGTAGCCCGATACAAAAAGTCTACTTGGTACGTATCGTGCATGAATGACTTAGTTAAAGAAACACAGTTGTAAAAAAAGTCTCACACGGACACTGCTCCTTCGTGAATACCGGCAATAATAAAAAGTAATATAGCAGCAAAGCATGTGGCAATTTGTGCTAAAGATACAAGACCTGTTGGTGCGGTTTCTGGTAGATGTTTCATATAACTAGGCCAAGTATTAATAGATATAGATGCACAATATAGAGAAGCCAGCGTTCGTTGGCATGCCACGTTCCTCTTCTGTAAGTAGGCATGTCTAAATACAGGTTGATGATACTAGAAACAACATAATGCTTTCTGTTATTACGGAAGTATCTAATAACGTACCATACGTGCTGCGACAGTTGAGAGGTGGACTGATTTGCATAATAAGGTTTTGTTACTTCATGCTTACAGCACATTACATAAACACAGATTGGCCTCCTGTGAATAATGTTCAAAAATGGCTCTGAGCACTATGGGACTTAACATCGGTGGCCGTCAGTCCCCTAGAACTTAGAACTACTTAAACCTAACTAACCTAAGGACATCATACACATCCATACCCGAGGCAGGATTCGAACCTGCGACCGTAGCGGTCACGCGGTTCCAGACTGAAGCGCCTAGAACTGCACGGCCACACCGGCCGGCCGAATAATTTTTCATTTGCAGCTAAATTCCTGGATGTTACGAAGACATAAGTAAATATTATAAAATAACTGAAAGAGAGGCAGACTGATTGGAAAATTTCACTGGACATGCATAATTTTCTCATTGTCTCCGACCGGGGTGCCAATATAACAACACATTTGGAAAATTACGGAAAGCTTCCTTGTCCTGTCTATTGTATAAACACAATACTTAGCCACACTTTCGATAAAGACTGTTTCTTGTTAAATCATGGGCCGATCATCGCAGCAACAATAAATACGTACTGTAAAATGCATTGTATGGTACGCAAAAGAAAATGTTAATCTCTGAAGTCCCCTCTCAAACAAGAGGGCTGTATATATTGGAATAGCTTGTATATGATGATGGAGCTTTTACACTTTCATTATAATGAAGTTGCCGTTTCGCTGAAGGAAGAGGGTTCCACTTACAAATTACAGGGGATATGATAATGGGTCTGAAAGAGAACTGTGAATTTCTTGAAACCATATAAAGACGACGCAGATGAATTAGAAGGCGAAAAATAAACTGCAGTCCAGTTGGTTTTTTTTGCAGTTTCACGGACTTAAACAATTCTGTAGTATACAAGACAGTAACTGTGAACTCAGTTTAATTATTGCAATTCCATTACGATACCAGGACAGGGCAGATGTGTGATCAACAAGCATAATTGATGTATACTAACAGATACACACTTTTTAACAAGAGGTGATAGGGTTAAAAATAGAGCCCTTTCTACGTGAGAAGGTTGTAATTACTTTCAACCATGAAATTTGCTACGTGTATGTGGCAGTCTTTCCGCTATTTCCAATTGTTTGACCGGCCGGAGTGGCCAAGCGGTTCTAGGCGCTACAGTCTGGAACCGTGCGGCCACTAGGTCGCAGGTTCAAATCCTGCCTCGGGCATGGATGTGTGTGATGTCCTTAGGTTAGTTAGGTTTAAGTAGTTCTAAGTTCTAGGGGACTGATGACCAGAGATGTTAAGTCCCATAGTGCTCAGAGCCATTTGAACCGAATGTTTGACGTAAATAAAATGTGGGAAGTTCTTAGCAGAGTACGATAAATGTGTGCAAGCTATGCAGGAACAGCATGGAGTCATTAACACAATAGTTTTTCTATCGTTAACACTAGTGTCTTACAGTCAAATGAAAGTATTATAATTCGTAGAAAATTTCAACGTGAAACCCTTTTTTTCCTGGTACACCTTCCACCTTCATGATTTCCACGTCAGATCTGTATTACTTCTCTCTCTCTCTCTCTCTCTCTCTCTCTGTTATTAACATCGAGCCTTCAAGTGCAGTGTGGTTGCCACCCACAGAGACCGAAATGGTTTCGAGGACTTGAAGATTAACAAATCGTCCGCAGCAGACGACGTGGAACTGTACAGGGTGTTACAAAAAGGTACGGCCAAACTTTCAGGAAACATTCCTCACACACAAAGAAAGAAAATACGTTATGTGGACATGTGTCCGGAAACGCTTACTTTCCATGTTAGAGCTTATTTTATTACTTCTCTTCAAATCACATTAATCATGGAATGGAAACACACAGCAACAGAACGTACCAGCGTGACTTCAAACACTTTGTTACAGGAAATGTTCAAATTGTCCTCTGTTAGCGAGGATACATGCATCCACCGTCCGTCGCATGGAATACCTGATGCGGTGATGCTGCCCTGGAGAATGGCGTATTGTATCACAGCCGTCCACAATACGAGCACGAAGAGTCTCTACATTTGGTACCGGGGTTGCGTAGACAAGAGCTTTCAAATGCCCCCATAAATGAAAGTCAAGAGGGTTGAGGTCAGGAGAGCGTGGAGGCCATGGAATTGGTCCGCCTCTACCAATCCATCGGTCACCGAATCTGTTGTTGAGAAGTGTACGAACACTTCGACTGTGATGTGTAGGAGCTCCATCGTGCATGAACCACATTTTGTGTCATACTTGTAAAGGCACATGTTCTAGCAGCACAGGTAGAGTATCCCGTATGAAATCATGATAACGTGCTCCATTGAGCGTAGGTGTAAGAACATGGGGCCCAATCAAGACATCACCAACAATGCCTGCCCAAACGTTCACAGAAAATCTGTGTTGATGATGTGATTGCACAATTGCGTGCGGATTCTCGTCAGCCCATACATGTTGGTTGTGAAAATTCACAATTTGATCACATTGGAATGAAGCCTCATCCGTAAAGAGAACATTTGCACTGAAATGAGGATTAACACATTGTTGGATGAACCATTCGCAGAAGTGTACCCGTGGAGGCCAATCAGCTGCTGATAGTGCCTGCACACGCTGTACATGGTACAGAATCGAGGAAGTACAGTACATACTCACGAAACTAAAATGAGCTCTAACATGGAAATTAAGCGTTTCCGGACACATGTCCACATAACATCTTTTCTTTATTTGTGTGTGAGGAATGTTTCCTGAAAGTTTGGCCGTACCTTTTTGTAACACCCTGTATAATTTAACACACGCCAGCGATGATGAGATCTTGAAGTGATGGAACAGATAAGGAAAGGATCTATCGGGCCTGGCAGTGGTTGCAAAACATATTTCATGCATCCCAGCAACAAGCGCACCTAGTGAAGAATGCTTAGTAAAGTTGGCTTGTTATTAAAAAATCGCCACGCTCCGATCCAGAAAGCTTTGGTGATCTACTGTCGATCAACAGGAACTATAAAGTCTCTTCCAAACAAATGAGAAGTTACAGTTTGAAGTATATAATTTTCTTCGTATGTTTTCTTCATAAAGATAGTCGTCTCCTAGATTTCAGGGATACCATTTATTTTAACGTGTAGGTAGTTTCCTAATGACAGGCAGAATGCAACTTCCGTGTAGAAATGAGTTTTTTTTTTTTACGTGATTATACTGAAATATCAAATTGCTTTCAACTTGTCTGAAGTTAACTGTGGCGTTCTTCGAAATGTTACTTTTGTACTTACAAGAGGGAGAGCGAGAGAGAGAGAGAGAGAGAGAGAGAGAGAGAGAGAGAGATGGGGCGTAGGAGGGAGGCAGGCGTTTAGCCTGTGCAGTACAGAGTGGTGACGCGAAGCAAGTTGAGATCAGCGGCGACGAGCGAAAATGTGTTCCGGACCGGGAATCGAACACGCGATCTCCTACTTACTAGGCAGGTGCGGTAACCACTGCGCTATCTGAACACCGCGTTATCTCGGCATATCTCACGGCCGATTCACACCTCCACCGAACCCCACCTACTCGTAGTTCCTATCGATTATACTCCCGTTCGCTACTCTGAGATTCCCACGGGAGGTCGGATGAATTTGTGCATTCGCACTGAAGAAAGTGGATCCATTACCCAGCTAGGCTTATCAATTATACGAATGCGTGCTGTCTGTTCTTTCGGAATCACGCAGAAACAGCAGCTGTGAAATATTATATGTAAATTGAAGGGGGGTCACTGCTGTCAGCTGCCGCGGAACATTAAGCGGTTACCGCACCTGCCTAGTAAGAAGGGGATCCCGAGTTCGAATCCGGGTCCGGTACACATTTTCGTTCGTCGCTGCTGATTCCGCTTAATGTCCCGCTGCAGCTGACACCAGTGATTTCCGAAAGAACAGACATCACGCATTCATATAATCTCCATTTTACAGTGGAATTGTCTGTGACCCATATGCGAATGTTGCGACGATTCACTTGACCGTTTACGTGGAACATCGCCTCATCATTGAACACGAGTCTGGGGTAAAATCGTGCCGCGCGGGATTAGTAGAGCGGTCTAGGGCGCTGCAGTCATGGACTGTGCGGCTGCTCCCGGCGGAGTTTCGAGTCCTCCCTCGGGCGTGTGTGTGTGTGTGTGTGTGTGTGTGTGTGTGTGTGTGTGTGTGTGTGTGTTCGTCCTGAGGATAATTTAGGTTAAGTAGTATGTAAGCTTAGGGCTGATGACCTTAGCAGTTAATACCCATGAAATTTCACACACATTTGAACATATTGGTAAAATCGTTATCTTCGAGTGTTTCCTGGAACGAAATTGGCTGCTGATAGTGCTGTCGTTTGGCCGAAAACTTTGGAGCACCTGTATGAGATAAGATTTTTGATGGAGTCGCTTTCGCAGAATCTTCCACACGGATTTATTTGCGCTACGAAGAAATATTTCGCGACACCTTTCACTGTTTCAACTGCAACATCCGGTAGTCCGGACGTTTCTTCTTTGCAGAGGCAAGCCGTAATCTTAAACTTTCGATACCATCACAGAATCCTTTTGACGGGTTTGTGACTGTATGCTGTACGGTCTTCGGAACGCACGTTGCGTAGTAGTGACGGATTCAGTCTTCTCATATGTCAACAGAAAACATGGTTTGTATTGGCTAGTCGCCATTTTGGGAACTGTCATTACTCTGCCGCCTGGTGAATTACAGTGGAACCTGCCGTGCAATAAACAAAATTTCAAAATGTAAACTGCATGTAGGACTGGACAGTTACACACGAACGTCCATCTGTCCGATGGAGCGTAAAACGTGATTTATTTGAAAAGACCACCTGTCGCCACTTAGTGGATGCGCAGTTGCGCTATTGGCGTGCAAATTCCAACCTTAGTCGCCGAAGAACAGCAGTTCAAAATGGTTCAAATGGCTCTGAGCACTACGGGACTTAACGTCTGAGGTCATCAGTCCCCTATAACTTAGAACTACTTAAACCTAACTAACCTAAGGACATCACACACATTCATGCCCTAGGCAGGATTCGAATCTGCGACCGTAGCGGTCGCACGGTTCCATAGTGAAGCTCCTAGAACCGCTCGACCACATCGGCCGGCGGAAGAACAGCAGTCAGCATGGGTGCACGAACCAGGCGGCTGCTTCGGAGGCCCATACGCAGCACCGTTCGCCGAATGGTCGTCTACTCGACGTATCTGTTGGTTTTATTATAGTCTCTGTTGGTAACCACTTGGTTCATCTGGGCGGTCGGTTGCTCAACAGTTGCACGTCTATTCGCCCGTGCGCATCTCCTTAGCTGTCGTCCATCCTGTCTTCTATGAGCCGTGGTGCACTCTTTTGCCATGCACGGTTACCTTAACCACTGCGGTTCACGAACGGTTTACAGACTTAGCCATTTCGGAAATGCTTCCACCCTTGGTCCGAAAGCCAATGATTATGCCTTTCTAGACATTAGATAAATCGCTCTGTTTCCGCATTACGACAACGACTGCACTGTTATCCGCGAGCTCTGACAATCTTTATATCATCCACTGTTAGAGCTGCCACCTGCGCATGCGAGTGGTTATTGCACGTTGACGTCGAACATAGGTGTTGGTCGTATTAACGTGATTGAACAGTCTACTCGTATATTCTAAGGTATGAAAGGTGAAAACTTAATGAATCATTTGTAAATCATCCTGTAGTCCGCGGCCGGTTCGACCCGGTCCTGTTTCCTTTCTTGCACGGCAGACCATAACACTTGTTAATCTAGCGAGTTCAGAGCAGCTTCCAAAATTTGTTAAACATTTAGCTGTCTTCTCTCTCCCGAGCGTTCTCATTGGTTCAGTCCATTCTGCGGGTAACGACGTTACTACACATGTGATCGTCTTATATTTCGCAAACTAACAACTGGAATGCTCCGGTAACGTCACGGGAAACGCACTGAATACCACGTGCAGTGAAAGCATTCGCTAGCACTCCGCTATTCTCGGATACGTACAGCTGTATATATCTGTTGTGTGAGCCACTGTGCAGTGCTTGGCGGAGGGTGCTTGGTATCACTGTTAGTCATTCCCGTTCCTGTTATACTGCAGATTGAGCGAGGGAATGACGACCGCCTGTGAGTCTGCGCACGAGCCATAATCTCTCTTACTGTGCCCTTGCGCGTCATAAACGTAGGCGACGGTACTTCTTCTATAGGGTTCGGCCGAAGGATCGTCTTTTTGCCTCCAAGGATTCCCATCTAAATCACAGTGCATTTCCGTATCAGTCGTGTATTGATAGAATCGAGCGGTAACAAATCTAGGACCAAGCCTCGGAATTACGTGGACGGTCTCGTACAATTCGACGTAGTGGAGATCTCAAACCCTCGCTCAGCACTCCAAAATTGGTAGCACTGGCGTTCTGTACGCAGTCTCTCTTATAGACCCGGTAGAGTACTAAAAGTCTCCCAATAAACCGTAGGCGGCCACACACCTGTTCTGCAATTCACCTTCTGTGCTCGTTCAGTTTCATGTCGTTTCGCAACGCTACGGCCGGATATTTAGCTGACGTGACTGCGTCAAGCAGCATAAGATTAATAGTGTGTTGAAACGTTCTTCCAGTGTTTCACCCAACAATCCGCATTAACTTGCGTAATTGCTTTCGGGAAGATCGTTGTCGTCCTCCTCCCTCCTCCTCCTCCTCCTCCTCCTCCTCCTTCTTCTCCATCATCATCATCATCATCACTCCTTCCCTCCCAACATACGGAGTGTCTTAAGTCCTTTGCGCTTTCGAACGCCTACCTAAAATCCCTTTGAGGCCGATGACCGTCTCGAGTACGGAGGTCTTCCGCACCAGAAATAACATAAGAAATGACTCTGCATAAAAAAACTGATATAATCATTGCTCCTCAAATAACCATTCCATATCAGCGTGGAAAATCAGTTACGTGGGGTGAGGACTTTCCTACATTGGAATGAAGTAGGCTACATTACTACTCACGTCAAGTAAATGTAGTAAAATTTTAAAGAAAGCACCAAAGTTGTTGTAATGTGTGTTGATTAACGGATAACCAATTTCGTTCAAGCGACGATTTCCGCTACCCGGATGCTATTACATTAGCTTAAGGGAAGGATCTATGGCGTCCTTCCTTTAACCCAACGTAACTGCATTTGTGCCTGTAAGATGATCGCTTGACGTAAACCACTTCTCTGTAAATCAGCAAACATTACAGTATCTTCTCGTGATTTCGTGATGGCATTCTTTAAATACATTGAAGCTGTGCGGCACAGTTCATAAAAAATACGAGTACATATTTTGTATTAAACTGTGTGGTAGTTCGTCGCACCCAGTCACCCAAAGTCACCGTAGAGCAGAGCTCTAGCTGACGTGGAGGAACAGGAACCTTACGTTAATCCGCCGCATAAATCTCTCTCATCCCTTCCCTTCCCACGCCCTTCGAACACGATTTACCGTTCTCAGCTCTGCACATTATAGAAGGGTTGTCAGTAACGGCGGGCACTCCGGAAAATTGCCTCTAGAATAGTGGAGAAAAGCTTAGACAGAGTTTAAAGACTCTTTCACCAATCGTGCGAGAGGATGGTTGCGACAAGAAGGGAAACGCAAGATTCCGTGAGAATAAATTAGAAAAAAAAACCATGTATATGAGTGGGCTACCTGTAAACTAAAGAGCGCTTCCACCAGCCGAAACACTTCAAAGAAATACAAAGGCGACTTCTGAGGCAGGAAGTCGTAGAAATCTGCAGTGGCTCAACAAATTTAATTGCTTGTGAATCTAGGAAGCCCCACTAGTTGCGGGCCAGCGAAACAGACAGAGAGCGAAGAATAACTGTCTTTAAAAAACTGGGAAAAAATACTGTAGGCCATCGTCTCTGTATTAAATGTCCTCCACTTCTGAAAAGATAGTTTTCGAACAGAAGCAAGGTGGTATTTGCAAAGCGCGTACAAAATTTCAATGTTCTCTTTACAGCTTCTCAGCTAGAGAAGTGAGAGTTGAGTCTGCACTGATAGGCGGATTTTGTAATGAACTGCAGTGCGAATAACGTGAATTTCATATTTTTGTGGTGGGAGGGAGAAGGGTGTTTAAGGGATTGGGTTAGTGTGAAATGCGTGATCACGTATTTTTTAGGCAAGGTTTCTGATCCCTGACGTAAGTCCATTCGATACAAAACTTCTTGCGCTTTCTGTGGAATGAAATCCGCAAACAGAACACAAGATGTACTATCACAGTCGCGGTTGCACTTCTTGCGCAGCTAAGGGTGGGTTGATGATGTGAAGGGAGTGACAAGCAAAACAATTGCAAACGAACTGTGCTAATGTCGAACTCATAGTGTTTGTGGGTGCTTGGTTTATGGGCTCAAATGGCTCTGAGCACTATGGGACTTAACTGCTGTGGGCATGAGTCCCCTAGAACTTAGAACTACTTAAACCTAACTAACCTAAGGACATCACACACATCCATGCCCGAGGCAGGATTCGAACTTGCGACCGTAGCGGTCACGCGCCTCCAGACTGTAGCGCCTAGAACCGCACGGCCACTCCGGCCGGTGCTTGGTTTATGGGTGACAATCGTCATGACATATACCCTCTGTGGATGGGCATGGCAGTAGAAAGAGGTGACATGGAAATAACAGCCCTGTAGTGATTTCAGCCAAACGTGTTACACATATCGCTTATTATATGGGAAAAGCACTGTGTGACCAGGAGGCCCATATCAGACGTAGGAACTGAGTAGGGATGGGGAAGGAAATGGGGTGACAAGAAACCATGATTCTGAAACGCCTGGATAAATGTCAGCAGAATGTGGTACACACGTCGCTTGCTATTTAGGGAAAAATTCAGTGGCAATAACACACCAGAGCACCGCTAGTAACGAGAATGGAAGTTGGGAGGAGGTGAAAAAATGGTTCAAATGGCTCTGAGCACTATGGGACTTAACATCTGTGGTCATCAGTCCCCTAGAACTTAGAACTAATTAAACCTAACTAACCTAAGGACATCACACACATCCATGCCCGAGGCAGGATTCGAACCTGCGACCGTAGCAGTCACGCGGTTCCGGACTGCGCGCCTAGAACCGCTAGACCACCGCGGCCGGCTGGAGGAGGTGAAATTTAAAAATAATGTAAAAAAAATCCGTAGCATATCGTCTTGCAATGTTGATTGACGTAAGTTTCGATATTATTTCACAACCGGAAATGTGCCTAGGGCTGTATATGTAGTGACTGGTTAAAAATTAAACTAAAAACCAATTTGTAATAACATTTTGTGTTAAATTAATATTTCAGTGAATGTGAAAAGGGTGTTTCTGTTTACTTTAAATACGAATAGTGTAGGTTACGCTTTACCGTGACGGTTTTCGATATCAATTGAAACTACTACTTCACTATTCAGACGCAAGTTTTTTTTAATTCCACCTAAACCTGCATCGGTAGGTGGATTTATGTCTCTTGATAAGACGTATATGTGTTGTGTGTACGGCTTTTGGGCATTGTCTCCAGTGCTCACAGGGTCCTTTTCATATTGTGTTCACATCACATACATCTACTTAATTTGTATTTACACTAAGTTATAAATAACTGCATTTATTTTCACTCTGTAGACTGGAGCCATTCGTTCTAACATAGTATGGTATAAATAAATACTAAGGAACGCCTCGTAATAAGCTAGTAAGAGATAAATCGATAATTTTATGTACTTACGTTGTCATTTGTAAGATACATTTGGGGTTACCCAGCGGACTTACTACTTCCTGTTTTAGAACATTATTTAGACAGCGCTGGCCGTCGTCTTAAAGCAGTGACAACGATAGCCTCAGAAGTTCTGACTGTGGATTCGGAATAGCGCTGTCCTCAAAATGCTCAGCTAGAAAATAAAGCCAATAACTGCGCGTGAAATGAAGGGTATTCTAGAAAGATTCATCCGATTTCAAAAGATTATATCTAGTACATGAATAAATATAAAAATTTATGGTGAATTGTAGCTCATGCACCGGAACTAAAGGGCGTTTACTAAGGCGCCAGTTCGAAATAGCAACCCCATATGTTTTCCATCAGAGGTCTGTCTGTTACTGGTTTGCACTTCGTCTACATTTTTTCCACAGTCGTGTGTACATGCCGGAAATTACCGTTTTCTTCAGAACGGAGGACCACCACTTCCATGTAAGAGCAATTCTTAATCATAAGGGTCCGCTACGATGGATCCTTCACAAGAGGGCGTACGGGTATCGAATTATACCATTGGCCGCTACAGTCACCCGGTGCCACGGAAGGTAATTTTTTGGTTGTTGTTTGTTGAAGACTCCCTTTCAACATCTTTGTCGTGCGTCCGGAGTAGAAAACATTGAATGTTTGTGAAAGTTAAATGATGATTTAATTATAAAATGTGCCGCAGGGTTTTCTTTACATATGTGTAAACGACACTCAGTCATATAGAAGATAGTCCAGTTGCAATAGGACAAATGTTTATTAAAAGCCCATGCATATCTCCTTGGGTCTAATTTGAACCGACCAAACCTTTTGGGGGTGTTTCGTTGTTAGGTATGCCTCTGTTACTAGATAACCTGTGCTGTTAGGCTCTGCTCTGACGCGAAGCGTTTTCTACACCACGTCCGGAAATTTGCATGAAAACTAAGTGTAAATATTCATCCAGGAAACTGCGACCATTTGCATCCTGTGAACCTAAAGCTGCCTAACGCAGCCTGTGTTGTCCCCATCTAGCGCGCTACTCTTGCCAGCGACGCGAAAGAGGTAAGAAGTTGCATTTGCTAGTCTTCCTAGCTCAGGAAATTTGAATGTGAAGTGAAGATGGCTGTGTAAATTCGATCCCGTAATCTTACAGTTTCCATGCACTCCTAAACCACCCGGTCAGATATTTTTGTCAATAACATATGTTCACAAAGCTGTACTTTCTTAGCTTTTAAACGTTTCTCATTTTGCGAGGCTTCCAGTGGATGTATGTGTAAATTTCTAGTTAGATTTTGGACGCTTTACTCGGCAAGTCATGGAATGGATTACAACAGTTACTTTTTTAATTGTAGAGTTATAGAGTTCTTGTTACCGTTGTGAGAAAAGCGTCACAAATGTAGAAGTTGAAAATTACAAGCACGCTTGAGCCTTGATCTATGTTGTGTGTTTCCTAGAGCTGAACGAGAAACATTCAAAGGTAGCCTCTTATTTCGTTTAGCTTCTATGAGTCGGGAACACCAACAGTCTTACCCCGTATGCCATACGCAAAATCTATGATCGTAAGCTAATCTTCGTCAGCCTATCTATGGAAGACTGTTCAGGTAAAATAAATATATAAATAAATAAACAAACAAATAAATAATTCTTCGACTTAATCCCTTCTTCGGTCCTCAGTTTGTAGAAGTTAAATATCAGGTATTAAAACTAACACTATTGTCATGTAGATTTAATATGGAAAAAGGAGTTGCAACATATGTAAGAGTTTGGCACAGTCAGACATATAGAAAAGAACTGTATTCAGTAGATGAGAGTCGGGGGCTAGTTTGTGGAGATCTTAATGTAGATTTATTAAAAGATACAGACAGGGAAAATGAACTGGGGGGTTTAAATCTAAATACAGTGGTTAATCTTCCAACTCGTGTGCAGCTAGATAATAGAATCCTGATTATAAATATTTTGTCAAACAGTGGTCAAGCTGAAACAGTGCGTGCTCAGTTGTTAAGGGACTATCTGGTTGTGCTGCGCAATTACACTGACGGGCCAAAAGATGACGACCACCTGCTTAACTGCTTGTTTGTCCGTCTTTGCAACGAAATACATAACTGATCCTGCGTATCAGGGATCCGACAGTTTGTTGGTAGGTCTGTGGAGGTATGTGGCAGTAGGTGTCTCTACGCACAGATCAGATAATTACCTTAAATAACGCTGTTCTTGCCAGTTTCTTTATTGACTTCTTTTCCAAAATATTCGAAACATTAATCTAGTCAAGATTATTCTTGCTTTCAGCCAAAAACTAATTTAAATAGCATATCGCTATTCGGATTCCAGGACGGTCCCTTAACTGAGGATGCTATTTATACATTCACCAGCCAAATATGAGCGGCCTTAAATAGTAAAATATCGCCTGCTGGTGTTTTGTTATCTCTCCAAGGCGCTTGCTCGACTTCTATTACTTATTACTCTCTTAAAAAAAAACTTCGGTTCGATAAGATTTATGGCCTTACACAGCTGGTTTGAATCGTACTTAAGAGTACAAAGAGTTCTGCTGTACAATTCATACCATATTTTAAAGGCCGAAGACTTCACTCGGGAGAAATCACAAACGGAATCCCACAGGTTTCAATCTGCGGTCCACTCATATTGTTTATACAGGGTGTCCGTAATTAAAGTTCCAATTTTAAAACGCTGTAGAAAGAGAACCACTGCTCAGAATGACGTCAAATTTGAACAGCATATTGTTGACGCAGAAGGAAACGTCATGGAACGAAAAAAGTTACCGAAAGTTTTACCAGTAGAAGGCGCTATAAGCGTCTTAACAGAAATGGGGTCGGCAAGAAATGACAGGTAAATCACAATACAATACTTATGGTTGGAGTTGTGAATTACACTATGTGTACTGTTTGCTCTGCATGACGGCAATAGTTCGGCAGCCAGCAGTTACGGGACTGTTTGTTAGGTGAGCCAACCCACAACGGCAAGGTCGTATCACATCGGATGGCAAAAATCGGTCTTTGATTGACCTGAGATCAAAATCCGCATAAAAAGCAAAACGACATCGGTTTTTAATTGTCCTTCTGGCAACAACCGCATAAAAATCGACATGGAATCGGTTTCTAATTGTCGTGAGACTAGCGCAAGACGTATTAAATATGCTGCTCACCGTATTCTGCCACAAGATGAAATCGAGGAAAAAGGCTGTTCAACAACAGATCGGAATGTCTTGGTGGTCATGTTCAGAATGCGTTGCGGAATGCTTGCCTTCAGTTCAGCTGCTTTCGTGATTAGAGCAGTAAACGCAACATCTTTCAGATAACTCCACAGCCAGAAGTCACACGGATGAAGGTCAGGTGATCTGGACGGCCGGGCTGTGGAGAAATGACGGCTAATAATTCTAGCATTTCCGAAATGTGTCTGCAGCAGCCGCTTCACTGGCTGTCTATTGTGCAGAGGAGCGCCATCTTGCATAAAAATAATCCTACTCTCACACCGACGCTGTTGAAGACTTGGAATGACGTAGGTGCGCAAGATTTTCACATCGTTTCCCAGTGACGATACAGGTAACAGGACCCACAGGACTCATCTCCTCGAAACAGTACTGCCCAACGACAAACGATGCTGTCAACGCGCACCTCAGTAACCTATCCAGGAGGAAGGGTGCTGGTTGATGTATGTGCGGGTTTTCCATTGCTCATATTCTGCAACTCGGCGTATTGACATGTCCTTGGAGATGGAAATGGGCTTCGTCTGTTCATAGAATGTTCCATTGCGATACACTGTCCACACCCATGCGAGCGAGAAATTCCAGAATAAACATTCTTCTTGCTGGCAGGCAAGCAGGAAGCAAGTCCGGAACGTAATTTTTTTTTTGGTTAGCAATGCAGAATGTTTCGAAGGGAGCAGCCATGTTCAACGTTCGGGCAATACCCTGCACCTCATGTCTGCACACCACCGCTCAACCCATCTTGCTATGCTGTAGTCACGTCTTCCCCAGACTTCGGATGAACTGCTTTCCTCCCTCTGCCACACTGCACTTCCAAAGAACGTGTTTTTTCGAAATTTGTAACCATTTTCTCCAGACCCTTATTAAACATCGGACCAATGCCTTTCTTCATATCCTTGAGTGCCCAGAACTTCTGCTGGGCTACTGGCGCACAGTCGCCGTTCTTGTAAAAGAAGACAGGCATGTTGAGCGTCTGACACAAACTCAAGAACAGCTGTGCATATTCCGAGGCTTCCAGCGCCATCTGCTGGTAAAATTTTCGTTAAATTTCATTTTTTTGTCCCGTGACGTTTACCCCTGCGTCAGTAATATGCTGTTCAAATTTGACGCCATTCTTAGCAGTGGTTCTCTTTCTAAAGTATTTTGAAACTGGAACTTTAATTATGGACGCCCTGTATGTGTGACTTGACGTCCAACGGGCTGAATTGGTACTTTTTGCAGACAGTGGTGGTGTTATAATAAATTACTGAGCTTCTCACTCAGTTAAGTTCAGGTAATTCTGCTCTTCGGATAACGGCTAGTCTTGCAAGCAAACGAAGCACCCTGCACACACACACACACACACACACACACACACACACACACACACTATATATTTCACATACTTCCACTCAATGCCTTCTGGAGTAATTTTCTGCGCAAACTTATAACTAGGCAAGAAAGTATTGATTGCATAAAAGCTAGCAGTAAGAATAAGTGTTTACACGCATTCGTCATATAGGTACATCTTCAAGGAGTTAAGCATTTTAATTGCACCATCACAATACATTAACTCTTTAAAAAAAAAACAAAAAAAAAAGACACACTACGAAGGAATTATTCGAATGGGACGGAAATCGGTATATATGATGTCCACGTACAGACAAACAAATGGTCACAACTTGAGATAAATTGGATTATTTTCTCAAGAGAAAGAGCTTAATAAACTGCCCAAGTCAATAACGCATTGGGTCACCTCTGGTCCTTAGGCAAGCAGTTATTCGGCTTGGCAATGATTGATTCAGATTGGTATTGTCTCTGCCGTGCATATACTTATTATGCTCTCAAAGTTTCCCTTTGCGTGTTTTACAGGTTGAGGCTCTGGACACCATCATAAGACTTGGAGAAAGATACAGAAATGTTTCCAGAATGGGTCTGATGAACTCTCAGTACTTTACGCAAATAAGCCTCTTCATACGTATTTGATGGATAGTTCCTCGTTATTTCAACACAGTGCTTGATAATCTCAAGCTATCTGTCCAGACGGCAGCTGCTGTTTATCTGACTTGAGTAGCGAATGGAATCGCATCCCTGAGATCAGTCGATAGTGGTTTTTCTTATTGTTTAAAATATTATTCAAAGATTTCGTCGCGTCTTCATATTGACTGCCTCCGATTCTATTTACAATATACAATGGCTCTGAGCACAATGGGACTTAACTGCTGAGGTCATCAGTCCCCTAGGACTTAGAACTACTTAAACCTAACTAACCTAAGGACATCACACACATCCATGCCCGTGGCAGGATTCGAACCTGCGACCGTAGCGCCGCTCGGTTCCAGACTGTAGCGCTTAGAAACGCACGGCCACTCCGACCGGCTTACTATATACAGAGGTCAGGCTGCCATGTCAAAGCTGTAGCGTAGTCGATAGCGTCGTGAACTGGGAGCAGGCAGCTAAACACGTTGGCGTCTACTTGCTTCCAAATTTTTCTTCTCGCCTTTTGTTTTATAAAAAATTCAGGCTCATTCTTATTAATTAAATAGAAGTATTGACTGCAAAAGTCGATATTATTTACTATAAATAGTGTATTAGCTGCAATTCTTGAAGCAAAGGGCAGAAATCTTAATGTGACTGTCGGGCTGTCAGAAAGTAAACACAAATTACACGCTGGAAGTTTTTGCTATATCGAAACTTCCTGTAAATTAAATTTACCTCCCTCCTTTTTTTATTGAGTGCCTCATGTTTGTATCTTGAAGGTAAATATCTTTTTCTAAAAATCTCCTCCTCCATTCAAATGAAATTACGAAACGAATTTCGATTTTGGAACCTGTGTGATGAAGTACGTCACTTCGGAGAGATAGTATTCAATGCAACATCGAGAGTATGGATATTATGTAAGCGCAAACTTGACATTAGACACTATATTTTAACTATACTCAGTTTAAAACCGAAAATGGGATGAAGATTCTGTTGAGTTAATGAATAATTTCTGCTAGTATGTATCTCAGATCGCTGTACAACATTATGTAATGTTTCTCTACCAGCAGCTCGCTGTTAAAGCCAGCCATCGACGAGTCCTCAATATTCTTCCCGATTTTCTCCGCTCTTCTTCGACAATCACTAAACAAGTTGACGCAGCTATTTTCCTCGCGTCCATTTTCGCAAAGAAACTGTGATTAACGCGCCAGCTGCAGCCGGGAACAGCTGCTAGAGGTCGTAAATCATGATGTGGAGCACATTCCGTGAAATGTAGCAGGTAGTCCCAGGCGTGCAGCAGACAGACACGTCTGGCGTGCTTCGCGGTGAGAAACACGTCCTGCGTGAGGGGCTGCAGATAGCGCACGTCTCCGTTTCTTGCATTCTTATCGTAGTAGTGTGGATGATGCCTTTCTGTAACTTTCAGCAACACGGTTCTAAGTGCGCAGAAAGTTGCTGTGCTTTCGCAGTTTTCTTGCGTCGCGCTTTCGAACCCGCAGCGCGTGCCGTCGGCACGTCGTCGAGGAAACTTTCAGCTATCTGTTTTGTAACGGTTGAATGCCTTCAGCTGCGATCGCAATCTCGACGGTCATCAAACTTCCATAAAATCTCCCTCCATCCGTTGCCAAGAAAATAAATGTTCTCAGCTGCTCCATCCAACCCTGTACAAGTGCCTTGTCGGGAAGCAATTAGGGGCACAAATGGCGCGGAAAAAATACAGATACACAGATGCTTGGATTTATTTCCGTAACGAAGGAATAATGCGTAGTCGTCAACAGAAATGCTTCAGGCTGCATTTGAGCCCAATTCGTAATTTAATACTACAATTCTTCCTTCATGTTTCTAACCATCTGTATTGATGTTTGTATTAAGTGCACTTTCCGACGCTAATTCGTGATGATTCTTTGTACTATCCAGCCTGAGAAGACAATTTGCGTTTATTGCATTTATACTGTCAGCACTTTATTAATTATAAACAATGCACATGAGTGAGATGTTTGCAGTCGCTAAAATAAAACAATTAGCTGCACAAGCTGGAGGAACGTTATTAAAGTATAATGAAAACGTTTAAAACACGAAAGAATTCAGTGTTAAAGTTCTTTTTTGGGGAGAGTGGGAGATTATTTATTAACAATGCCTTTGCCGTTAATTATTCGGCACACGGTTATATATTACCTTTCGTCAAATGACGAACACCATAGAGCCAGTAGTTGCTACATTAGTGCAAAGTGAAGAGAATTTTAAATTTCACAATAGAAAAATGACGAAAGTTTGAAGTACAAAGATAAGTTTTGAATGTAAAAGAAAACCATAAAAATGCGACCCAGTTTTCGAATGGGGCTGGTCTCATGGGAGGACGACATGCACATCAACTTACAGTTTAAAGCTGGACGACGGCGTCAATTACAAATATAAGTTCTTAATTCGGAATTCACACAACTACCCAGTTTTCGAGGCGTGCTAGTTCCCTGTGACGAAGAGATCCTCAGCAACGTATAGCTTAAATCTGGATACAGGCGTGTTTTAAATAGTCCGCCAGCAAATTGTACTTACATCAGACTGGTAAAGTAAAAAGTCATACTTGTGGAGAGGGGTGACCCCTCGCAACCAGTTTCCTGTACAGGGCCGCTTGAGCGGCCGTTTACTTATGACTTAGTTCAGATCTGCCGCTACCTCATCGCAGTGTTCAGAAGCGATAATTTTTAAATGGTGTAGGTGGGCGGGTTAACGGCCATCTCCTAAGTCATGCGAATGATAGTCCCTTATCTACGAATCTTCACAGAGGCGAACCATGGTCGAGAAGAGATTTTCGGTTTTATGGTCACCAGGTGGCCGCCCTTATCCTGCTGGGATATGGGCCATTCACAGCTCCAATCGTGATAAACGGATTTGTGAATTGACGATTTGAGGTCCTTACAAGGGACTGGTGTTGGGCGTAACTGCCGTTCGGTAATGCTCATCTCAGTGAGGCGGTCAAGTGTCATTAAGGAGAACACCATGAACCGTTGGAAGATCCTAAATCCCACCATAACATCTTGGTGTTAGGAGGCTCGTTAACAACTGTTCTGGAGGTTGTATCTGTAAAGTTCCAGGTGGCTGTCTCTTCTCGTCTTCAATATGTAGGATAAACCAGGTAATATTTTCGATGATACACTCGTTATTACGAAGCGGCGGTGGTTGTTTACCGTACTGAGGAGAGTACGGGTTGTGTGATAGAGGGGCTTGCGGGAGGAAGTGAGAGATAGAAAATTCTTGGCTAATTACCGAGAAGCTGTGTCGCCAGCCTGGTCTACGAGTGTGCCATTTAGATGGACGTCTCGCGCCGGAGACGACACCCGATCTGTCCGTTGACTGAAAGTCATTCTGACGATACCTGGCACTCTGAAAGAGAGAATCTAACTGAGGTGACAACGGTGACTGGCGGCTGTAGTGAAAGCTTCGGCGGTAGTGATGGAAAATCCATGTGACTTTGGGGATTGGGAGGCTGCCGGAGGGCAGAGGAGTATGTGTACTGCTAGGAGCTACCAACGTGGCATATGCCGTTGCACGTTGTAGCTCTTGTTGGTGGAGAAATACCGCGCACGACCTACCTGTGACTGTGTGCTGACGAGAACAGTTTGTGCAAGATAGAACCGTCGCCGTGCACAAATAGGTTGGGTGTTGATAGCTGCATCTGCTGCAACGAGTATGGCATCTGCACTGTTTCGCCACAATGAAGACGCCAGAAACTTCTGCATTTGATGACGGGCGACGTGTGGTTCCACTAAACACCGTGCCCCCAACCTGGCAAAATGTGAGGTCAAAGTTTGTGAACGAAACACTGCCATGCAGACTGGAATCGGCGCCGTTATTTCTGGATTTGAATTAGGTTTCTTCGTGTAGCGTTTGATTTCCATTTCACGCGAGTGGAGTGGGAGTGAGTGTCTGAGTGCTATTTATAGGTTTCCTTCTCACTGTGTGACAACGATTTCAGACATTTTATCCGCATCGGTTTCTTTCAATATATGTATGGGCGCCGCTCTCGGCGTTGAGCGCCCGTAAGCTGCGAAAACAAGCAAGCACACGCGAGCGTGCGCGTGTGCTAGTTCCATTTAGTCGACTATCTCCTTATGTTAGAGAAATGTCATCATCGCGGATAATGCCATACATATGGAGCAGGAAGTAGCGGATATACACATCGAACTTACGGTCTTTGAGTACGGCGGCCTCTATTATATTATTGGCAGCCGCAGCGAACTTCCGTTCTACCTGAACTCTCTTTCTGCCCGACGGATTAATTTAACAATATCGTGTTTTAAATGAGCCGTAGGCATACAGTAACTTGCCCACTGACATACGATGCAGTTTTCCAATCTTCTTATCTAGGCTCTCCACGAAGACAAGTGTATGGGCCTGCATTAGAACGATTCTACAGAATGCTGACACCCTCCGCGCAACCGTATCGTTAGGGGTCGATGGTTGACCCTGAGAGTGGTTTGTATTTCTCTGCACTGTGCCGCCAGGGGAAGGGGGACCCGAACCCAGTGTCTCGCTCATGTCACAGTCCGGGACGGAAGAGTCATCACAAAGCCTTTTAGTAAGGGGACTGATTTGCTACTGCTGCTTATGCACCGATACTTCGGCTGAAGGTGCTAAAGCTGTTAAGGTTACAGTGATTGCTGACTTGCTGACTTGCTGATTGCCGTGATGTATCTATACCTATTCTGGTTGTTTTGTCATTGTTGTGGCTGAAGGAGATGAAACTGTTGCTGCTCGGCTAATTGTTGCTACTGCAGTTATAGTTCTTCATGTTGGTGCTGCAGCTCCTGTGGTAGATAGAAATTGCACGTTCACGGTTGGCGATTGACCCAAGGACCTCACAATGAATTTCGGACATCGCCGGCAGCGGACTATCCGTCGGTGCGTTCTGATGGCAAATTTCCAGCGCCGGCTGTACGACTTGACGAGTGTCGGGGAATCGACCATTTGTCAGGTTAATTGTGTAGCACTTTCGCTGCAAACTTGTGGTTAAGGAAACACATCTCTGGCGTTCACTACTTCTTCACTGGGGGAACGACGGTATGAGTATAGAAACACTTTCTGTTGTTGGGGTTTTTAATCCAGAGACTGGTTTAATACAGCTTTCCATGCTACCCTATCCTGTGCAAGCTCCTTCATCTCCAAGTACCTACAGCAACTTACATCTTTCTGAATCTGCTTAGTGTATTCATCTCTTGGTCTCCCTCTACGATTTTTATCCACCACGCTGCCCTCCAGTTCTAAATTGGTGATCTCCTGATGCCTTGGAACATGTCATGTTGTGCCACAAATTCCTCTTCTCCCCAACTTCCCAATTCTGTTCTGTACGTCTTCATTAGTTACGTGATCCACCCATCTAATCTTCAGCATTGTTCTGTAGCAGCGCATTTCGAAAGCTTCTGCCTCTTCTTGTCTAAACTATTTATAGTCCATGAAACTTCCTGGCAGATTAAAACTGTGTGCCGGGCCGAGTCTCGAACACGGTACCTTTGCCTTTCGCGGGCAAGTGCTCTACCAACTAAGCTACCCAAGCGCGACTCACGCCCCGTTCTCACAGCTTTACTTCTGCCAGTATCTCGTCCCGAGTTCGAGTCTCGGCCCGGCACACAGTTTTAATCTGCCAGGAAGTTTCATATCAGCGCACACTCCGCTACAGAGTGAAAATCTCATTCTATTTATAGTCCATGTTTCACATATATACACTTAAAAGTATACAAATAGTACAAAGCGACACACTCGTCCGCGAAACGTAAACAACTCGCACACAGCGTACTTCCAACACGTGTGCACTGTCTGAGAGCCGGAAGTAAACTGGTTTTTTTGATTCCACCTGACGACTGCCCGTATAAGTAGCTCCACTGAACGTTTCATATTTCGACTGGGCGGTGACAAAAAGTTCAATGTTTATTTAATTGTCGAATTCGTCACTGTCGTCGTCCAAATTGATAGGATATTTTGAGCTCTGTACAATCACCGAACTGTAGTCTGTCATTGGTTCTGTACATACATCACAGGTTGTATCCAATGATGACTATGACAGCCTGATAATGTAGAAACTTTCCCATATATTTAATAAAACCGTGGCTCAGTTTCAGTATTCGAAACCTAGTTTTCTGTAATGCTTTGATCAGAGTTTTAAAGAAAACTCGTGTTGTTCTGACGCAAAAGTATGAGCTTTATACTGTGGTGACAAAAGTCATGAGATGGACATCTCGTAATATCGTGTTGGACCTCCTTTTGCCTAGCGTAATTCAGCATCTCGACGTGGTAATAATAAAGAACAACCGCCTTCAGCCATAAATCATGATGTTATCAACGTGACATGTACGGGGCCTTCGAGGTCTTTCTCGCTGGCCTTACACTCATACGGGGCCCCACGAGAAATACCACTCGTACCGCTGTGAGCACCATGTGGCGTCGCCCTCCAGCAGTCACGGGAAGACGCGCGCCATGCTTTGAGCACCAATCAGTGTGACGGAGGGGGAGATGAAAATTGCTTCACTCACTCGCATTCGAACCGATTCTCTCGGAGCCGGGCGCCACTGTTGACATGCGCCGGCGGCCTTGGCTACTTAGTCTTCAAACAGCTCGATTTATTGTAGAACTTAAAATATACAATCATTCCTTAAGAGAAGCTTGTCGTTTCGCTCTGCGTTCATCCTCTTTTTTCCGTTGCTGTTTTGGTTTGAAATGTTCTTTGCAAATCGCCGATTTTGCATCCATGCCCATTGTTGATTCGTGGCGGTATCTCCTTGCCCTTTTTTTTTTTCGGCCATTTCTGTGTGCTTGACCATTTTGATCTGTCGGTGTGATACCTCTTCGCTATTTTCAGTCAACGTACTTGGCTACTCCCAACTAGTATACAAGGAGGAAACGTAGAAAAGTGGCTAAGGCGGCGGGTAATCCATCGGAGTGTAGACCGTCCACAGTTGAATGACATCTGCCGGGCTGTTACTTTGCCCCAGCCTTTCAAGCGCAGGATGTGTCTGGTGGCACGAACACGCGCATTCCGTGGCTGTCAAACCCCTCGTGACGGTTCACAAAGAGCAGATAGACCCCCGACGGCAACCCAACACTCGCTTGAAAAGAGGCTTGTTTCCTTCTTATATAAGACTAGTGATATTTAATTATTTCCCTTCGCAGGCTGCCACCAAAAATAGTGGCACGCTGACCTATCAGGTCGTCTTTTTACAAGATTCATCTCTGGCTCCTCATTTTACGTTAGAACAACGACGTAAACACTGCTGCAGGAAGGACAGATGCCAAAATGAGTCATTGGAGGAATGCTGAGGAAGTGTAATTCATCCATGCGGGAAGTTGTGTACAAAACTCGTACTATCGATTAATACTATTTGTAAGGTTGTGAAACATTTTTACCAAATAAAAATTGATGAAAGAGACAAGGAAAGTTTAGGAAAGAGCTGTGCGATGTGTAACGATCGGTTCGATTCTGCCTTTCTAATAGATTTGCACGACCTGGGTGGAATATTAAAGTAGTTTTATCCGCGAGGGTTTGGAAAAGCTGTTAACGTTAAGACTTCAATGTACGTTTCTCCATTCATATGAAAAAAAATCTCTTCGATTTGTTTCCATCCCGGCAGTGGGATTAATTGCTTCCATCAGTTTGTTTGTATTTCTTCTGATAATGCTATATAATTTCTGATGCTCTTTGCTCCCTTAGTAGGATCCCCATCCGAAACCTCACGCGTATTTCTAAGCCGCTCTACCAAATTCCTTCGTCTCATGTACTAAATCTTATTTTGGAGTCGCGAATAATGTATAAAACTTACTTATTTATGTTTTTCAGCGATAATTATTAACTATCTAATTTCCCACCTTAGGTAGCCGATATAAAATTGTGATCTCCACTAACGGACGTTTGAAATGTATAATTAATTAGTCATTGCGGAATTATCCTTCCAGCGAGTTAATTTTTAGGCGACCATTTTATGGAACTCATTACAGGTTTTAGCTTAGGACTGGCGTCCAGTAACATTTGCTCTGTGCACTTTTTATGTGGAGGATAAACTGAAAGCCTGGAAAAGTGTGTAAGTGGTGCACAAGCGTCGAAATGATAGTTGACTGCAAAGAAGCCCCTGTTCGCCCACGTGGTTTGTGCATTGGTGAGGTCGGTGTCGCTCACGAAACCGGATCGCTAGCTATCCATTCAAGGAAACTGTGGCCATAGCCCCTTAAAGTGGATGGCTGGCGAGCTGCTGCCAGCCTTGACCGGGGTTTAGCCCGTTTAGGTTTGACGTGTTACTTTTTTGTTGCGCACTGTGACTGCAGAATAGTTCTGCGATAGCAGCGCTGGTTGTGTGCTGCCACAACACAGATAACACGTTTTTACTGCGCAGATAAACGTTACTGCCTCCTCCACATTGCGGCCGGCAAAATTAAAACCTGACATTAGGCTAAAATTTGTTTTCGCTTGGAAATTGAGAGTGATACTAGGAAGCATTGCGACGTCTAATATACACTTCTACTGCAGCAGATGGTAATACAGTGCGATTGTAATATTTGGGAACATTTTCCCAAGGTCTAGACGTATCGAAGACAATAAAGCTGATCCATGATAAGCGCGCTGGCATTCGGAAAGAACGGTTGTCAAATTCCTGACTGGCTATCCACATTTCAGTTCGCCTTAGTTTTTCTAAATCTATTAAGGCGAATACCGGGATGACTCCTTTCCAGAGAGACACGGCTCGTTCCCTTATCTGTCATTAATGTACCTGAGCCTGGAGTTTCGCCTCTAATGCCGGCACTTCAAGCCATAATATGCCTTCCTAACAGAATAAATCTGCAGGGAGCGCGATAACTGCAGTAATTAACTGAAGCAAAACAGCGATAGCATACGCAATTTTTTAAGAGAAGTTACGCATTGCGTCTTGAATTGTCCTCAGTACAAAACAGGCCTAGCCAAGATTTACGCTCGCACTCTTTGCGACGCAGCCGAGTATGCATAGCGCTCAAGCATCCTCCACCATGGACTGTTCAGAGATATGTTAGTGAGGCGAGTATATGCTGAAGCCTGCAAACGCGGGAGGAAGGGAAGACGTGGTCACAACACCGTGGGACTATCTGTAAACCGCGAATACTGCAACATACTTTTGTAAGTAGGATTTTATCACTATTTTAAATTTTTTCTGCGTAAAAAAATAACTTCATTACTTATTAAATGAGTACTTTAGAGAGCGTTCATATGCCGAACAGAACTACATATCCTCTTTAATAACCAAAGGTTTTACGTGCACGCAATTAATAATAATTTGCGGTACTTATCAATTTATACGCATTCCGATTTTAGAATATGTAATATTTACTGAAGAGCCAAAGAAACTGGCACACTTGTCTAATATCGTCTAGGGCACCCGCGATCACGAAGAAGTGGCACAGCACGACGTGGCATGGACTGGATTGAAGTCTGACGTAGCGCTGGAGGGAATGGACACCATGAATCCTACAGGGCTATCCATAAATTCGCAAGAGTACGAGAGGGTGGGGGTCTCTTCTGAACAGCACGTTGCAAGGCATCCCAGATGTGCTCAATAATGTTCATATCTGGGGAATTTGGTGGCCGTCGGTAGTGTTTAAATCCAGAAGAGTGTTCGTGGAGTTCCCCTGTAGCAATTCTGGAGGTGTGGGGTGTCGCATTGCCCTGCTGGATTTGCCCAAGTTCGTCTGAATGCACAACGGACATCAACGGATGCAAGTGATCAGACAGGATGCTTACGTACGTGTCATCTGTCAAAGTCGTATCTAGACGTATCAGGGGCCCCATATCACTCAAACTGCACGTGCCCCACACCATTACAGTTCCTCCACCAGCTTCAACAGTCACCTGCTGACATGTAGGAACCATCGATTCATGTTGTCTCCATACCCGTACACGTCCTTCCGCTCGATACAATTTGAAATAAGACTCGTCCGACCAGGCAAGATGTTTACATTCATTAACAGTCCAGTGTCGGTGTTAACGGACCCAGGCGAGGCGTAAAGCTTCGTGTCGTGCATTCATCAAGGGTACAGGAGTGGGCTCTCGACTCCGAAAGCCAATATCGATGACGTTTCGTTGAACAGCAGATAGCCCAGCATTGGACTCTGCATCAATTTGCGGATGGGTTGGTCTTCTGTCACGCTGAACGATTCTCTTCAGTCGACGTTGGTCCAGTTCTGGCAGGATCTTTTTCCGGCCGCAGCGATGTCGGAGATTTGTTGTTTTACCTGATCCTGATATTCTCTTGCACTGTCAAGAGCGTGTGCACCCGCATCCCTCTAGCGGCGAGTTCGGGACCTCAGTGATCTTATGGGGATCATGTCTTCATCCTTAGGCAATGGCATTACGATCACTTCAGCGGTTTTTATTTTACAGCCTCTAGCTCGTTTCTTTTTGAATACACGTTACAGTTTTATTATATTATGTACAAATATGATAAATGTGTTTACTATATTCAGGGGCCTGAAGATCGTGCATCGCATCGCCGAAACTGAAAGCAGATAAAGCAAGACCTTCAAATACAGCCGAAGGATTCATTCATATTTTTAAAAAAATCATGTATGTTAAATCTGTAACTGGCTACAAATCCATTTCACTGGGTCTGATAGACTGTAAAGTCCTTAGTGGCCGTTAATGTCTGACAGTCAATGTACACATCACTCCACTCCATCTGCAGGTCATAAGTGTTTCCTGTCCCATCCTCACCTGATGGGATCCCCACTCTGAATTGTTAGTAACTTTGTACACAGTAAATAAGTTTTTTACGTCGTACAAACAACGATAAGTGAGTTCTCGTATTCGTCTGGCAGAGCACCTCAAAGCACATTTGACATCGTAACTTTTGCCTCAGTCGTTTACTGACGAAGATGCTCTATACCACATTTATACATTTTCCCGTCTCCATCACCGCCAAATGTTTTCAGCATCATTAGAATGCACCCTGTAGACCCGCCAGGGTAGCCGAGAGCGCTAACGCGCTGCTTCCTGGACTCGGGTAAGCGCGCTGGCCCCGGATCGAATCCGCCCGGCGGATTAACGACGGGGGCCGATGTGCCAGCCAGCCTGGATGTGGTTTTTAGGCGGTTTTCCACATCCCGCTAGGTGAATACTGGGCTGGTCCCCCATGTTCCGCCTCAGTTACACGGCTCGCGGACATCTGAACACATCCGCATTATTCCATGGATTACACTCGACGCAGACAGTTAGGGTACACTAATTGCGTCGCGGGGGGTACGGGGTGGCGGCAGGAAGGGCATCCGGCCACACTCCTTAACCATTAACATGCCAAATCCAATTAACGATGGCTGACCCTGCGTAACTGCGGGACAAGGCTCAAGCGATAGATAGAATAGAATGCACCCTGTAGAAAAGAAATGGTACAGGCACGTAGCCCACTGCTCCAGAACAGCAGTAATGTGACCTGCCATTTCCTAGTTAAAGATTACCTATCTTGGCAGCGGAAATAGTTATAGGAAAGGTAGTGGGTAGATACTTCAGTTGGCGAGCCGTTGACAGATACCACTAACATGTCAGACCCAAGTACGAGAGTAGCTGGTGGTTTTTTGAGTAACACATACAACTGTGCTGAAGGCTGTTAATCTTCTAGCTGTGGAGGAGACTACCATGGAATGTTTCCAGTGCCGGTAGGCCGACGCCTCCTCCCCCCCCCCCCCACCACCCCAATTACAGTAACGAGTTTTGCAATGAAGCCGTCACACGCGAATGTGTGGTCCTCTTACGATGCGCTTCCTAATTAGATCTGTAAGTACCGCTTTTTAAACGACCGCTGCAGAAACGGGTTACCGTAACGACGACTATTTTTAACTTACCCAAAATAATGATTTTATCTTGGAACTCTTCCATTTGATCCGTGCTTGCATAGAAAAACAGTAATATCAGAAATTGAGTCCGCCTTGATGCAAAACACCTTGTTATTCGTTTATTTCTTTATTCTCCCAAACTAATTTCGGCGGCAAATCTCACCATCATCAGGGTTTTTTTAATTTTATTTATTGTATGTTACAGCATGTTTTAAGAATTATTGTTGCTGTTTGCGACATATTTTCTGTGCGCTTTTTTCTGTTGCCGTTTTTTACGCAGCGAACATCATGTCATGTTCTTTGGACGGTATGTATCTGCTTTTATACACAGAAAAACAAAACTTTCGCACTTTGTTTTTCTGTGTATAAAAGCAGCTGCATACCATCCAATGAACATGACATGATGTTCGCTACGTGAAAAACGGCAACAGGAAAAAAGCGCACAGAAAATATGTCGCAAACAGCGACAATAATTCTTAAAACATGCTGTAACATACAATAAATAAAATTAAAAAACCCACTTATGATGGTGAGATTTGCCGCCGAAATTAGTTTGGGAGAAGAAAGAAGTAAACGAATAACAAGGTGTTTTGCACCAAGGCTGACTCATTTTCTGATATTACTGTTTCACCCAAAATATTGAAATTAAATTATAAATAGAAAATAAATAGTTTAAAGACAGTTTTGCGGAGAGTTTTACTAAAAAGATGATACGAGTGACAATGCGTGTTCAGTATTTTAGTGGTGATAATGACGTTTTGCAATAACTGCGACATTAAGATAATTCATTAGGTCGCACATGGTAGTAGGATAAGTACCAAAGTACCAGGGAATTTTGAAATTGCGGTGGTCAACAGCACTGTCGGATTAATGGATGGCGATGCTGTTTTTTCGGGAAAATATTGTAGCTGGGCGATAGTACAGTAACACAGAACGATTGACAGTATTTAAACATTACTTCTGAATTACCACTTTCCTAAAATGTTGATAAATGGTAGATAGTGAACCTAACAAAGGGAGGGAACCCGTGAGTGTCTGATTACGGTATCAATGGTTAAGTTTAGGAGCATGTCACATAGTCCAAATATCTACGAAGTGACACGAAATGTGTGGAACATGTAGGATACGGAAATAGAAGATACCATAGAGCATCGGGATAAGAGGAGTGGGTCCTTAACGAAATCGCATACAAACTTCTAGTGTGACAAATTCTGCAGTACTGCTCCCGGGTATGGAGCCGTCATGACAGTAGACAACGAACAAATTCTGAAATTCGATTCTAAAATCGTGGAAGGTCCATGCGCCCGTAGAAAGTGTAACTGAGATGCTCAAGGAACTTAAAAGGGGAAGTACCATATCTACATCTACGTGATTACTCTGCTATCCACAATAAAGTACCGGGCAGAGGGTTCAATGAACCATCTTCATGCTGTCTCTCTACCGTTCCACTCTCGAACGGCACGCGGGAAAAACGAGCACTTAAATTTTTCCGTGCGAGCCCTGATTTCTCTTATTTTATCGTGATGATCATTTCTCCGTATGTCGGTGGGTGCCAAAAGAAAGTTTTCGCAATCGGACGAGAAAACTGGTGATTGAAATTTCATGAGAAGATCCCGTTGCAACGATAAACGCCGTTTTTTAATGATTGCCACTCCAATTCACGTATCATGTCTGCGACACTATCTCCTCTATTTCTCGATAATACAAAACGAGCTGCTCTTCTTTGTACTTTTTCGATGTCATCCGTCAGTCCGACCTGATGCGGATCCCACACCGCACAGCAGTACTCCAGAATAGGGCGGACAAGCGTAGTGTAAGCAGTCTCTTTGGTAGACCTGTTGCACCTTCTAAGTGTTCTGTCAGTGAATCGCAGTCTTTGGTTTGCTCTAGCCACAATATTATCTATGTGATCGTTCCAATTTAGGTTATTCGTAATTGTAATCCCTAAGTTTTTAGTGGAACTTACTGCCCTCAGATTTGTGTGACTTTTCGCGTAAGCGAAATGTAGCTGATTTCTTTTAGTACTCATGTGAATAACTTCGCACTTTTCTTTATTCAGGGTCAATTGCCACTTTTCGCGTCATATAGATATCTTATCGAAATCATTTTGCAAGTCGTTTTGATCATCTGATGACTTTACAAGACGGTAAATGACAGCATCATCTGCAAACAATCTAAGACGGCTACTCGCTAATATAGATCAGGATGATGCGGTTCCTAACGCGCGGCTGCGGCTACCGCAGTGTGACTGACGTTTGCGGCATCACGAACGAACCAGAAAGCGCTCTGACCTGCAGCTTGATAGTACGTCGAAAAAAATGAGTTTCCTTGTTTTAGTGCTGTGAAACAAGCACTGTATGTAATTGAAGCAAAGCTGCATGAGCCTCTGGAGCTGATTTTTCAATAGTGGTTATTTTTCCTTCAAAAAATTGAAAACCACTTATTTCGGATTTTGGCTTTTTTTCTTTGTATAATACATCTCACCCGATTTTGAGGAAACTAATTGGCAAACAGAGTTGATTTTTTTCTTATATTACAGTTTAATATCACAGCTTGATGATGAAGTGGCCACTTTTTTGATGCTGGTTGTAGTTATTGTGATACTTGGATATTTAGTAACGCATCGCATAAAACTTCAAAGATTCACCGTGAAAAATGCTGTCGCTTGCTACTTAACGTTAACATATCGAAATTGTTTTTAAAACGGAAACGAAAGCCGTATCTCACTACAGTATGGTCAAAATAGAAGTTGTGGTTCATTTGAGGACACTGGAGCCGACTGAAACGCCTGTTGGCGCGGCGCGCTGGTGGACGTAGCTACTAGTATTCCTAGCTTCATGAGTCGTGTGGAATTCGTAGAGATAAACGAATTTTTCTCAGAAGGAGTGAGTGCGATTTGTTGTCCTGCTTACTTCGGGAAGAAAGTGAAAAAGACATCTTTCTCCAACAGTTACATAGTTGTAAAGCTGAAACATATGCCATCTTTAGAAGAAGGCTTGATGATGATTTCTTTACGACACTATCAATCGTCGTTTATCAAACGACGATGAAATGTTCCATATGTTATTCAGGTTAAATACTGCCCCGTTTAACCATGTCTCAAGAAGTGTCCATCAAATAGTGTTATTCGGTAACACCTGACGAAAAATTAGCCGTAACATTAAGGTGAAAAAGGTAGAAATACTTTGTAGACTACAATGGTTTATTTAACATTTACTTTGTTGCGGAACGATGAAAACCATTTACAACGAACTGAAATTTGTTACTCATTCGGTTTGACAATAATCACGTTCAGTTGCCTGGTTCGTAAAACTCACATTTAGTCATAATAAAGATTTCAGCATTAATACTTGAGGATGCTGAACATGCTGGTTGAAAAGAAGTTGCTATCTTCTGGATCTAAAACCACTTGCATTGACATAATTTTTGCTTCTTTAATCAAGTATGATCTATTTTTTGTCTGATATAAAATAAATCGTCGTCGTCATGATGCATGTGCTTAAAGTTCATAATGATAAATTTGAACGTCATTTCCGTTAGTTTTTCGCCATCTAAAAATGTAAATGGCTCTTCTGTAGCAGACAGCGTCAGGCTGCAGAATCTGCTAAGGAACCGCTCCGCATACTTCCCGATGGGGCTGCGCCAGCTGCAAGCAGCACGATGGGAACAGCACCTTTAAGGCGACAGGCGTTTACTGAATAAACGTCCGCACCGGTGGGCGCGCATGCCCAAGGACTCTTCTCCCTTTTCCCGTGAGCTTCGCGTCTTGTATAGTGGACAACTCTTGCAGCGATCACAAATTGAAGAGTTATTCTGCCTTCACATTCCCCTCCCCTTCCGCTCCCTCACCGGTTGAATTTAAATGAAACGGTATTAGAGATACTCTGTACATTACCTCCGCCACTTCCATCATATAAACCAAACAGGCCGTGAGAATAAGGAAATAGAGGTTATGGTACATACAGGGGCAAATAGGCAGTTATTTCTCTCTTTCCATCTGTGGGGATGGTATGTGACAGGACGACGTTATTACTGATAAGAAGTCTCCTCAATGCTTACGTCTAGTGCCCTTTGAAGTGTGTGTTTTGCCGTCCTGGGCACTGGTTACTGCCGCAGGATATTCGTACGTATTGAAAACACTAACCTTTGACTAACATAGTATCAAACATGGGATACTGACTCCGTGGTGCGGTCACTCTGACCTCTCATTTTTCGGTGGGTGTAATGTTAGCAATTTCAATCCTTTTTAAATTTTCTGGTTTTCGTATGAAACAGCCATTAATGCAAAGTAAACAAACGTGAAAATACAAAACATTAACATTAATTAATAATTCGCAAATTGGCATTCAGATATATTTAGCAAAACTGCACACCTCGTAAACTATTACGTTTATATGTTTTCCATTAGCTAATAATGAAATTATAGATACTTTTGGAGAAAGAAAATTTCCTGTGTAGAAATCAACATCCGCTACTGACCATTAAAATTGCTACACCACGAAGATGACGTGCTACAGACGCGAAATTTAACCGACAGAAAGAAGATGCTGTGATATTTAAATGATTAGCTTTTCAGAGCATTCACCCAAGGTTGGCGCCGGTGGCGACACCTACAACGTGCAGACACGAGGAAAGTTTCCAACCTATTTCTCATATACAAACAGCAGTTGACCGCCGTTGCCTGGTGAAACGTTGTTGTGATGCCTCGTGTAAGGAGGAGAAATGCGTACCATCACGTTTCCGACCTTGATAAAGGTCGAATCGTAGCCTATCGCGATTGCGGTTTATCGTATCGCGACAATTTGGAATCGGTGGGTTCAGGAGGGTAATACGGAACGCCGTGCTGGATCCCAACGGCCTCGTATCACTAGCAGTCGAGATGACAGGCATCTTATCCGCATGGCTGTAACGGATCGTACAGCCACGTCTCGATCCGTGAGTCAACAGATGAGGACGTTTGCAAGACAACAACCATCTGCACGAACAGTTCGACGACGTTTGCAGCAGCATGGACTATCAGCTCGGAGACCATGGTTGCGGTTACCTTTGGCGCTGCATCTCAGACAGGAGCGCCTGCGGTGGTGTACTCGACGACGAACCCCGGTGCACGAATGGCAAAACGTCATTTTTTTGGATGAATCCAGGTTCTGTTTACAGCATCACGATGGTCGCATCCGTGTTGAGCGACATCGCGGTGAACGCACATTGGAAGCGTGTATTCGTCAATGCCATGCTGGCGTATCACCCGGCGTGATGGTATGGGGTGCCACTGGTTACACGTCTCGGTCACCTCTTGTTCGCATTGACGGCGCTTTGAAAAGTGGACGTTACATTTCAGATGTGTTACGACCCGTGGCTCTACCCTTCATTCGATCGTGGCGAAACCGCACATTTCAGCAGGATAATGCACGGCCGCATGTTGCAGCTCCTGTACGGGCCTTTCTGGATACGGAAAATGTTCGACTGCTGCCCTGGCCAGCACATTCTCCAGATGTCTCACCAATTGAAAACGTCTGGTCAATGGTGGCCGAGCAACTGGCTCGTCACAATACGCCAGTCACTACTCTTGATGAACTGTGGTATCGTGTTGAAGCTGCATGGGCAGCTGTAGCTGTACACGCCATCCAAGCTCTGTTTGACTCAATGCCCAGGTGTATCAAGGCCGTTATTACGGCCAGAGGTGGTTGTTCTGGATACTGATTTCTCAGGATCTGTGCACCCAAACTGCGTGAAAATATAATCACATGTCAGTTCTAGTATAATATATTTGTCCAATGAATACCCGTTTATCATCTGCATTTCTTCTTGGAGTAGCAATTTTAATGGCCAGTAGTGTATATACCAGGTTTGCCACACAAACGACAGTCGGTCTTCGTCTTCGCCAGTGTCTCCCTTCAAGCATCTTCGGTCCATATGTTCTTCTCCAGCTAGTCTCATTTTGTTCTTCTCTGATCCCATCACTCCATCTCAGTCGTGGTCCCAGATGATCTGGCCCTCTTAACGCTGTACGCACCCATACCACTTAAATATCCTATCTTCAATCACTGCAAAATGTCGAGCGATTTGTACAACTCCTGTAGTTTGCGTGCTTTTCCTTTTTTTCCCAGTCGTCTCCATCCTTTACTGGTCCAGAAGTGCCTTAGAACATCGTCCTGAAATGTCAGGAGTTTTCGTTCATTCTTTTGGGTCTTAGCCTAGGTCTCTGCACCAAAGGGTATGGCCACAGGCTGTATAGTAGTCTTGCAGACATTAACCTTTGTCGATCGTGACAGCGGCCGGGACTTCACAGTTTTTCGAGTGAAAACTTTGAACTGTTTCCTGCGCGAATTCTTGTTGCCATTATTTGCTTATCTATCTCGTTCTTTTCTCTGAGCACTGTGTAAATCACCCTAGATACCACAAATAACTTTCTTCTGAAACTCACTTCGATCCGTTGGCTCACGAGATTAAAAAAAGCAGCAGATAACGGTGCCCGAAATGACTTCGCGTTGCTGGATAACGAGAAGGTATTGATATACGCCGTCGAGACACATTAATGTGGCCACCAGGCTAAAGCTTGAACAACCCTACGATGCAGACTCCAGTGCCGTAGCCAGCTACGCTAGGATTGTCGGTTGGGGATCCATGGCACGAACAGCCCGATTCAAGTTGTCCCACAGGTTCTCGATAGGGTTTAAATCGGGGGAGTTTGATGGGCACGGGAGTACGGTAAACTCATTCTGGTACTGTTCGAACCACACACATGCACTGCGAGCTGTGTGAAACGTTGCATTTTCCCGCTGGTAGATGCCATCGTGTCGAGGAAGATCAAACTTGTTGATGCATTGTGCCTTCCAACATGACGAGATCAAGCAGGGAATGCCTCCGGCTTGGAACCTTCCGACGATTGCTGCAGGGTGTATGCTTTAACTCGTTTCACCCAGTACAACTGTCCGATGGATCATAAAACGCAGATCATCTTTACCGTAACTACTAGTGTTGTTGATAAAATAGACGCATAGATATTTTTTCCAAGAAATATGTATATATAATATATATAGGCGATATTTTTCCCACGATGTATCCATATTTCGGTATCAAAATGGCAATATCGAGTACCGATATTTGTATATATATATTTACTATTTTCGGTAAATATTTGAAGTTCTCCGTTTGAAACTGTAGTTGAACAAAGTGAAGGTGTCTGACTATATTTTGAGCTTTCATCAATTTCAAATGTTCCTTTTGCCTGTGTGAAGTAAGTATATGTGACACAACAGTAGTCGTCCGAATCCACTGGGGGAGTGGATGAGTGCATGGAATAACAAGATTTTCGATGAGAAGAAATAGCACACCAGTTGCGTTAAAAACGGTTTTTGACGCAACTAGTGTGTTATTTCTTCACACCGGCATTCTTTAAAAACAGTTGCTGAAAATGATGAACAAAAATCTAATTGGCAAGATGGGTCTTTACGGTGGACGGAGCCGTGTGAGGGTAAATGGTGACGTAATCGGCGCTCGGCGCTACTAACAGAAACTGCTTCACCACGGAATTCTCACACTGCAACTGCTAGGTCACTGCCGTGTAATAAATAAATACTCAAATATACAGCTCTAAAATCGGCAGTGTATTCACAATGTGCAACCGATGTTTTTATAGGCAGGTACATCGATATTTCTTCCGCCATATCGATACCTATCTTAGATGTATCGAGAGCCCATAGTAATATTTTTTAAATACCGATATATCGGATTCCTGCTATTTTTAAAAATATCAGCAGTCCTAGGAAGTACGCTGTTGTAGACACGGTAGCGTGGCATAACGGAATTAACGTGTAGAGACAGATTATTTACTATTCAGATGGTCAAATGTTTGTGAAATCTTATGGGACTTAACTGCTAAGGTCATCAGTCCCTAAGCTTACACACTACTTAACCTAAATTATCCTAAGGACAAACACACACACCCATGCCCGAGGGAGGACTCGAACCTCCGTCGGGACCCGCCGCACAGTCCATGACTGCAGCGCCTTAGATCGCACGGCTAATCCCTCGCAGCATTCACTATTCATATTACTTTTTTTCCCTATGGCTGTTTTCCACCTTGGAACCTCAAGACACATAGGTATTTACCGTGATCTTCAATTTTATTGCACACAGAGTTGTAAGGTGTTAGTACTGTAACGTCCACGAACTAACATTTTGTCTTCTGTTGCAAGACACATCACCGGTATATTTTGGAAGTATAATTTGAAATATCTGAAATACGATTCTGCATGTAATATAAAAGAAAAGCACAATCTTGTTCATGTTCCACAGGATCCTGGAGAACATAAACAATATTGTTATTAAGTTGTTCTACGAAGAAGCGAGGGAAGAATTAGTTAAATGCCGGCCGGTGTGGCCGTGCGGTTCTAGGCGAATCAGTCTGGAACCGCATGACCGCTACGGTCGCAGGTTCGGATCCTGCCTCGGGCATGGATGTGTGTGATGTCCTTCGATTAGTTAGGTTTAAGTAGTTCTAAGTTCTAGGGGACTGATGATCACAGATGTTAAGTCCCATAGTGCTCAGAGCCATTTGAACCATTTTACTTGAATTAGTTAAATATACTACTCGTGTCAGCATATAATCCGTCACGTCGTGATGTCGGAGAATACTGCCAATCATTTTCGCAGTATACATTGTTTAAGTGTCTGGTCATCTCCAGTGGAAGCCAACTGATCTTGTCTAGTTTAATACCCAGGTTCAAATGGTTCAAATGGCTCTGAGCACTATGGGACTTAACATCTGTGGTCATCAGTCCCCTTGAACTTAGAACTACTTAAACCTAACTAACCGAAGGACGTCACACACATCCATGCCCGAGGCAGGATTCGAACCTGCGACCGTAGCAGTCGCGCGGTTCCGGACTGAGCGCCTAGAACCGCTAGACCACCGCGGCCGGCTAATACCCAGATCTTATAATTGTCTCTTTTTTTCCTTGCGGTCCAGAGGCGCAGTAGTAAAATGTGTTGATGATTTTATTGTGACTTCGTTGCTGGAAATACCGGAAGTCAAAAAACGTTTGTTTAATTCGAAGATGGGTAAGCGCTCTTGAAGCATTTAGCGTCCGTAAACTGAGCATTTGTTTGATGTTTGGAACGAAGATACGGATTCGTCTTCACCTTCCGGTACCACTACAGCGTTTTTGCCCGGCAAACAAGACCAGATGTGTCGTTCTGTTTTCGATCTGTGGTCTGTGCGCCTGTGAGAGTTTTCGCCTTGATCTTATTAACTCCCTTTCGACCAGTATGTAGCGGCTTTTTTCTGTATTGGTTGCTCTAGTATACATCTCAGTGTTACTTGAAGTACCTTTGCAGATGTAGTTCCAGAAGCTCCCGGCAACCGGAACCCTCCCCGTTGTACTATGTTTATTGTTTCTGGTCGTGTTAGAACGAACAGATAGCGTCAGTTGTTAGTCTGCATATCGTAAAGTCCCTGTCACTAGCAAATCTGACAGGTGTGAAGTTTTGTCAGCGGGAAGATACCTTCCCTGTATTTGTGAGCCACGTCACAATTCTCGTAAAACAAGAGGTCTGAATGTTGTCAGGCGTCGTGGTTCCAAGCGGTCCTCCCCCCCTGGACTGCGGCCAGTTTCTGATGTGCTCTTTGTAGCGTCCTCGCCTTGTCAGAACCCGACTTCTCGTAGAACGTCGACGGGAACTGCAGAACTTGGCATTGTCTCCTGTTCCACTGTTCTTCTTCGACCGACACTACGAGTTGACCGTAGCAGACCTGGTACTGGGAGTTACGAAACATGCATAGGCATCCGGCATATTGTTTCCTACTTTGAATATTGAGCTGTTCAGTGCTGCAGGACTGTGGTTTTCGTGCCAGGTATATCGAGATAGAGTGCGCGTGTGATCAGTTACAACTTACATGATTTGCGCTTTCGTAACGCATAACACTATCTTAACCAAGGTACAGACTGGTATGCACTATTTTCTCAATTTTTAATAATTCAGTATGCTTTCAACAGAATAAAACAAACTGAATGTCTAATGCCAGATTTCAGATAAAAGTTTAAAGGTTGGTTCGTCTTTCATTATTTTTATTCTATGCAGGGGTTCCCAGCAGTAATTTAAAGGATGGTAATGTATGTATTATTTATTCGTATGCAGGTAGGCAAGTAAATTGTTTTCGACTTTTTCTAATTTCTGTTCTTAACTTCAAAATTCTGCAGCATTACGTGTATTATGAACGGGTCTTAAGCTCACACGGTGCCACATAACCTGAGGGTAAAGAAAACAATACTTTCGTGAGAGACCTTAAGAACTTCAAGAAAAGACCTTATTTTTGGAAAACTTGTTTAAGAGTAAACAAATATGAAAAAATGAAAATAAACTCTTAGGGGTAATCGTTGTTGCAGGAATAATTCAGAAATTTTTATGCTATGGTTTTCATACAATAAGTTACATCAGTAAGCTTCAGTAATGCGTCTAAAAAATGGTTCAAATCGCTCTGAGCACTATGGGACTTAACATCTGTGGTCATCAGTCCCCTAGAACTTAGAACTACTTAAACCTAACCAACCTAAGGACATCACACACATCCATTCCCGAGGCAGGACTCGAACCTGCGACGGTAGCAGTCGCGCGGTTAGTAATGCGTCTGTCCATACTGATGAAGACGCGACAGGTACATTTTTGGTACATATTGCGCTAGTAGGGAACCTGGGAGACTTGAGACTACGACTATCAATGATTGTCTACGGCAGTCGTAACTGCAGATAGCGATAGGGGCGGGAGTAAAGGGCTTTTAGTCTATACAGCTTTTCTTAATAACGTCACACCGACGCTAAAAGTGGTGTGTGCCACCACAAATTACGAGTGATAAAATGGTGTTATAACATCTACCTTTGTACTCCACATGTTCCCGTAGGGCATGCGGCTGAGGGTTTGTTGATGTGGCTCGATTTGTTTAACGACTTCCGTCATGACTGCTTGATAACGCATCCGTACGCTATAGTGGTACACTACAAATTGGTCGCAATACCATTTTATGTAATACTTCCTTTCCCAAAACGCTCTGAATCTATCGAGGTCTTCTATTCCACAGATTTCACGAGCTCGTACAATTTCGTATCACTTCTTAGTATTACCATTAGATATTTGAAGACAGCTGTCATTCAGTAGGCGCTCTACATATCTTTACAGCCATCTAGAGACTTCACTTTCCTGTAGATATTACGAGTGAACAACCTGGCCCTGATGGATCGTTAATGTTTACTCAGATCATTAGCGATCCGATAACACTTCTTTGTGGCTCACGTAGATATTTTCGCGACTGTAGAACAGTAGCCATACAGCATAACATGTTGGATTCTACTAGTGAAAATTTCTAGCCAGGAACACAACTATACTTCTTATGACCGTATCTTAATTATCAGTAGGCGATTTGACTGTGAATCGGACGCATTTTAGAACTCGGTAAACATGGAGTCTGCACGTTAAACTACATCTGCTGTATGCAGGATACGTTCCGTGAGGAAAAGCAAGCCACTATTCACACTAGTAATTTTTCATGAACCTGTGAAGACTGTTCTGAAGGAAGTTTATTTTCCACTAGAAATGTCATAATTAGAATGTTCTCTAGAAGCTCAGCAAGAGACAGACGTTCTGGATATTGGTTCATAATTGGGTGTATATATTATTTTATACCTTTTAATAAACAACTGAGAGGGGCGCTATTGACAAAGACTATTCGCTTCTATAATGCTTCGATGTCACAGTCGAACTACATTACGGTACGCGTCTCCATTGAAACTGGTAGGACCGTTGCACCTAGATTGGCTATCTACTTTCGTTAACTATGTACTTCCTAGAGATTGTAGTTATCAGGCAGCTCAAACAAAGATAGCAGGGCAGTGGCAGCGGATTTCCATCGGGCCATTGAGCCACACGAAATTATATTTTCGTCTTCACAGCTGCAAATGCAACTGCAGCTGCTCATATTATAGAACTCTGTTATTTGGTCTTCGTCGAGTGCCTATAAGGCGACTGTCGTCTCAGGTGACGATCAGGCATGGACCGTGTCACCCAGTAATCCATAAAAAGCAAACTTTTACGCAGTAATACGGCGAATGATAAGACTTCAACTTGCTGAAGACGAGGTTAACAAGGAAATAGTAATCTTCGAAGATTAAGACAAAGTAGCCGGTTGTCAGTCACAAATGATTTAGGATGTATACCACAGAAGTTGGAAGGTCGACAGAGTTTGTCTGAAACTCCCGCCACACAACGGTATTCTCTCATTGGCCTATTCTGGTTGTGAGCATGTCTTCTTTTTCCTCAAGCGGTTAATGTTACTGTTACGTATAGCCTACTATGTCGGGCGCAAAAATACTCATTCTCCAATGTGTCCCAGCAATGGTAATAGGTTGGACACCCCCGCTCCAGAGAGAAATGGCTCAACGAAAAGGCTAATTTCGCAAGTTTCCCGTATTACGCTTGCATTTCGAGCCAAAATAGCTCATTGTTACAAAACCCGATATTAAAACCGGCGTATTGACGACCAGGGCCGGTGTGTCGGCCAGCCTCCATATGGTTTCTACTTGGTTTCCCGCATGCGACAAGATGAATACCAGCCCCTAGTCTGTTACACGATTCGCAAACATTTCGGAAACGGTCGCACGCTTTCACGTGGGGTAACCCTAGACGCAGAGTGTTGCGGTACACAAATTCAGTCCCCAGCGGAAAGGGATGGCGACAGGAAGGGAACCCGACCACCGTCCACCAGCAACATTAACAAATCCAAAAATTAACATACGGACCCCGTGAAGATACGGGGTAAAGGCCAGGAAGAAGAAGGATCTTTCTATAATTCTAGTAATTGCGATGTTGCAGAAGATTTTCGTCGAACTATGACGGCCGCAAGAAACTGGAACGTTCCTAATTAGTAGGGATAACATCGGTGCTCCACGGACGCGCCACTCTCGACGTCCCAGAGGACTTTCGTCCCGTAGAATTGAAGATTACGAAGAGTACTCGAAGCATTGGCCATGTCATGGGTACCTGTAAAGTAAAGCACACACGGCAGATCTCATTGTCTCCATTGTACGTACTGAGAAGGGGGAGATTTGAAAGTGATCTGATAAATATTTCCTTCAAAATATACGTCCAAACGGTATGTTTTCGGACGTAGGTTCCGTACCAAAACTTTAGCCCAGGACTTTTGACTATAGTAAACACAGCCCGTGAAAGCGATCATTGTAGGATCTATCACTTGTGTTACTGCTATTTTCAGGTAATTTTATTTTTTACATTATATACATGGCAGCTTAATCGTCTGCATAGGATTCGTTTATGTGTTAATAAGTTTCGTGATGGTTATTTCATGTACTGACTATTTTCATGATCATGGAGATTTGCTGCTCAATTTGGTTCTACGGAATTTGAGGCGTAAAATAAAAGAACCAAATTTATTGAATGCCTTTACAATGTTTCTTGGGTAATCAACATCTGTGTGTCGTATATATTAGCCGTGATTTAGGCTGCATCGTTGCAACCTTCGGATTTTACGCCACTTTGTTGACAGCTCGCTACTCACTGTCACTGCATGTATTTCAAGCAGCTGCTCAGTTCCGCGAAGTAGATCTCGGGCTAGACTTTCCCATGAAAGAAGACACTGAGGCAGTTACGAGGAACCGTTAGAAATAATAGCTCCTAGACCGTAAACGTAGTCCGAACGGTGACGTTATCGCCTCTGTGACTTGCTAGCACGAGCGTGCTAGGAACGCGATAAGATACACGTGAAACGGGCAGGGACTGTCATTTGCTCTTACTGGCGAAGGCGACGGCGCGGCGTGTTGGTGGCGGACAGATTTCCAGCAGTTGAGGCAGATTGCGAGAGAGTCAGGGTGAGTGGCGCGCTTTGGCAGCGGTGGACGGCGGGCGGACATGGGAGACACGCAGGCGGCAGTAGCGGGCAGCGCGGAAACGCTGTTCAAAACAGTGGCGCGCGGCGAGGCCCTCTTCACTAGCCAGATTCCCCTCAACCTTCGCTCAGAGGAAGTGGAGTCAAAATAAGCGAACGCCTGTATCGGCTTATCCGTAGATACTCGACCGTTTCTGAAAATGGGGGGGGGGGGGGGAGATGCTCAAGGTTTTCCACGTAACTTACATGCCTTCCAGCGCGCGACCACCTCAGGTAAACTGGTCGCGTCTTGGCTTCTCAGTTTAGCGCCCCGTTTTCGAAACCCAGGTATTGATTTTATTTTTTTCATTTATCTACCCATATCCGTTGAAGGTTACTACATAAATGTTTATCAAATTATTGGACATAAAGGGCGTTATATCAATTGTAAAATTAAAACTGAATTCACAGTGTCATATATATTTTATTATTTATGTGCGTATGATATTTTCAAGGATTACAATATTTATAAATTATTATATTCTTATATCAGTTTTTATATTATATTTTTTCGTAAGTTCATTCTTCAGGAAAATCTAGTGCATTCCCTTGGATGGAATCTATCGTGGAAGCATTCGCTACATAGAAGTTCCGAACACCACGAGCGTATGAAATCTCAGTCTGGAAAGAAACGTCGTTTACTGAAGATTTCAGGCGTTGGCAACAATTCGTGGAAAACCACGCATATCGAATCATTTTATCGAAAACTGGTGATTGCAGTTAATCATGAATCAAGGTACACTACAAGAATTTCACCGAAAACGATTTCAAATAATTTTCTCATTATTTAGTATTTTAAAATTTATTATTAGACATACGGTCAGTAGACGAATAAGTGTAGCGTTATGGCAGAACACATTGGAAAACATTCGTGCAGTAATCTTCTATGAAAATGGGTAGAGAAATGATAAAAAAATTATAATAATAATCGGGTTTCGAACATAGGGCGCAAGAGTGTGAAATCGGACATTAGCCACTGTGCCACCTCTTCGGTTGAACTATTTACTCGCTAAAAGGCACATAAAGTACCTCGTAAACTCTGACAGTCGTTTTCGCAGAAATCGTAGAGTATCTACGGATAAGGCAAGATAAGATGGGTCAAATGGCTCTAAGCACTATGGGACTTAACATCAGAGGTCATCAGTCCCCTAGTCCTAGTACTTAAATCTAACTAACCTAAGGACATCACACACATCCATGCCCGAGGCAGGATTCGAACCTGCGACCGTAGCAGTCGCGCGGTTCCGGACTACGCGCCTAGAACCGCTCGGCCACCACGGCCGGCTGTTCGTATGATTCTTCGCGGAAATGTGATGCCTGGCGTGTCCGTGAGTTACTGAGATGAAACAGCTACGGAACTCACACAACGCATCCTGGAACACTACTTTTTGTAATCATCCGAAAAGTGACACTTTCTCTTCCCATCCTTCAGCATTTTCGTAAGCTATGGTAAGTTTATAGGACGGTAAAACAGTAGACAGTCACACTTCAGCCATTGAAGTACAGGTAACTATACACTTCGCCGGCCGCGGTGGTCTCGCGGTTCTAGGCGCGCAGTCCGGAACCGCGCGACTGCTACGGTCGCAGGTTGGAATCCTGCCTCGGGCATGGATGTGTGTGATGTCCTTAGGTTAGTTAGGTTTAAGTAGTTCTAAGTTCTAGGGGACTGATGACCACAGTTGTTAAGTCCCATAGTGCTCAGAGCCATTTGAACCATTTTTGAACTATACACTTCACACCGTACATACCCGCAGTAAACAATTCAAACGTTACTAATGTGCACTCGTTGTTTGTATTAAGTTTAGAAAGAATCGTCTTATCAGATCGCTATTAAATGGGAACTGCCCGATTATTCCGCGTGACACTGCTTAAATATTTCCAGCCCAGTGCTACTGGAGAACTCTGGTGTTTTCTCGAATAATGGCGCTAGATCTACAAGGTGCTTGCATCGTCGATACACGATACGCAACATGCAGCGCCATTTGTGAGACGTCCTAGTCAACATAAACTTGTTTACATGAATAAAACTGAAGCTGCATTTACTTGTTACTCCAACAGATGGCGTTACTTCAGTACTTGAGCCAAACTCGTAATAGTATTTTGCAAAATAGGGACAAAATTGAGTCTTGTCGCGATGTCGGTACAAGAAGTTCCATAACGGTGATGGTCCTGGTACGTCGGGACGGATGGCAACCCTAACACGTAGCACAGGCGCCGCCTTCGTGCTTCCCCAGCTACCTGCCATCCCTCTCCCTCCTCCGCCCATTCCACTCCCCCTTTCTCCCCTTCATCTGCAGACATGTGTAATCAGCTGAGAGCTCACGCCAGGCCTGCAGCAGTCTCCGCCGCAACTGACAGCAGCTTCCTGTATCAGGGGAATGAAGGCGCTTGCGTTCAACTATGGATCGCTAGCGTATCTCGGCAACGCGACGCGATACGCCAGCTTGCTTACACCACTGTCGTGATGCACTTCTCATTGATTTACTTTGCCGATCGCAGGAAACCAATCCCTCCAACTACACCGTCGTTTTTGTGCTGCGGGACTGTGACATACGTGGTTCCATCTTTGAAATACTCGTACTTCTCAGTTAAAAAGTACGTGTAAATAAAGTTAAACTGTAAAAACTGCCAGATTCCATCCTGCGAAAAACAGAATGCGTTATTGGTGTTGGTGCTTTGCTTACATTTTTGTTGTATGCGGCCTTCTTTCTGTACGTATGCTGCATACAAGACCAATTACAACGAAACTTCGAAGACTGGTTTGTTGCAGTTTACAGTACTGGACGAGATTCGAACATTCGACAAGTCAGGTTAATACGCTACCCACTACACTATGCCATTTCACCGGAAAACGCTCTTGTACTTATGACTAGTGTACCAGTTGCAATGATTAATATTGTCTTCCTTATATTAATGTACATGATTTAAGGCTAATGTTGCTCGCCCTTCTACATCAACCACCGTTAATGTGTAAAATACTTAAAGTTTAGCCTTCAAGATTGTGACGTAATTAAGATCTAATGTAAAGTGGATGAGTGCTGCTGATAATGGACATGTTTTGCAAACTGTCCAGTGTTTGAAAGAGAAGTATAAATTTCGTTCAAGACAGCGTAGTTTAATATAGATAATAAAAATAATCTTGGGAAAAGTAGGATACCATTTTCAAGCTCTTTTAGAGGGCGAGAAGAAAGCCGCTTGATAGGAAATACCAACTTCAGGCGTTGTTCTTCAACTTTTCCGCTATTAAAATGGCCGTATATGACATGTAGAGTAATGTTGACCTGGTTTACAATCGTAGTTTCGTTCCGCCTGTCTTCAGTGCCAGTAGCTTTGATACCCAATTTTCCCATTCGGCACTATTAGAAGGAAATAACGGCGTCGACAGGCTACTTAGCACTGGCTACCTATTGTTAATTTATCCGTCAAAAAACTGTCTCGTGGCCCTATGGTAAAAATAAGCAACTGAAGTCTTACCAGAAACAGAATAATAATGATTGATGGGTACTTATTTACATGGCAGGCAGCGTAGCAACGACGAACTTGAGTCACGCTGTCCATCCTGTTCGCGGTTTTCTTCTACCAAAGGTGCCAATTATCGCAGGCGGTTGCAGGCTACATTCGAGTTCGCTAAAGTTACTGTGGTTATTATGTTCAGTAGCGTGCTTCTTGTTTCTCTGTTCGTAATGGTTATTTGAAGCAACCGAATGTCTTGAGCTAGCAGTAAAAGGACGTAGGAAAGTGACACGACGATTCTGAAAAGCAAATCCGGTATGCACGTTGACTGCAGGAGTACGGATGTTAACACAGTGCTACCACACAGCTATTACTGCCATGGCCATGCTGCGTGCGCTACTATAGTGACGAAACGTTGCAACAACGCCTGACCGCAAGGTGGCCTATTCCTTCCCACACTAGCGCAGAGGCAGATGCGCAAAAGTTGCTGGAAACAACGTACTGTACGCGTGCACGCTGTCGTGTCCAGCCGTGGTAGCTTAGTTCAAATCGTCTTCTGTGCATCCACTTCATTGCTCGGCAGTTTGTTTTCTTTTGATGACACCTTTCATCATAATAAACGCAGCACACAGTGCCGGTTAAGGATAAAACAATACCTTAATAACAAATGCTGTATTGCATCTACATCTACATTTATACTCCGCAAGCCACCCAACGGTGTGTGGCGGAGGGCACTTTACGTGCCACTGTCATTACCTCCCTTTTCTGTTCCAGTCGCGTATGGTTCGCGGGGAGAACGACTGCCAGAAAGCCTCCGTGCGCGCTCGAATCTCTCTAATTTTACATTCGTGATCTCCTCGGGAGGTATAAGTAGGGGGAAGCAATATATTCGATACCTCATCCAGAAACGCACCCTCTCGGAACCTGGACAGCAAGCTACACCGCGATGCAGAGCGCCTCTCTTGCAGTGTCTGCCAGTTGAGTTTGCTAAACATCTCCGTAACGCTATCACGCTTACCAAATAACCCTGTGACGAAACGCGCCGCTCTTCTTTGGACCTTTTCTATCTCCTCTGTCAACCCGACCTGGTACGGATCCCACACTGATGAGCAATACTCAAGTATGGGTCGAACGAGTTTTGCGAGAGATATACAGGGCTATTACAAATGATTGAAGCGATTTCATAAATTCACTGTAGCTCCATTCATTGACATATGGTCACGAGACACTACAGATACGTAGAAAAACTCATAAAGTTTTGTTCGGCTGAAGCCGCACTTCAGGTTTCTGCCGCCAGAGCGCTCGAGAGCACAGTGAGACAAAATGGCGACAGGAGCCGAGAAAGCGTATGTCGTGCTTGAAATGCACTCACATCAGTCAGTCATAACAGTGCAACGACACTTCAGGGCGAAGTTCAACGAAGATCCACCAACTACTAACTCCATTTGGCGATGGTATGCGCAGTTTAAAGCTTCTGGATGCCTCTGTAAGGGGAAATCAACGGGTCGGCCTGCAGTGAGCGAAGAAACGGTTGAACGCGTGCGGGCAAGTTTCACGCGTAGCCCGCGGCAGTCGACGAATAAAGCAAGCAGGGAGGTAAACGTACCACAGCCGACGGTTTGGAAAATCTTACGGAAAAGGCTAAAGCAGAAGCCTTACCGTTTACAATTGCTACAAGCCCTGGCACCCGATGACAAAGTCAAACGCTTTGAATTTTCGGCGCGGTTGCAACAGCTCATGGAAGAGGATGCGTTCAGTGCGACACTTGTTTTCAGTGATGAAGCAACATTTTTTCTTAATGGTGAAGTGAACAGACACAATGTGCGAATCTGGGTGGTAGAGAATCCTCACGCATTCGTGCAACAAGTTCGCAATTCACCAAAAGTTAACGTGTTTTGTGCAATCTCACGGTTTAAAGTTTACGGCCCCTTTTTCTTCTGCGAAAAAAACGTTACAGGACACGTGTATCTGGACATGCTCGAAAATTGGCTCGTGCCACAACTGGAGACCGACAGCGCCGACTTCATTTTTCAACAGGATGGTGCTCCACCGCACTTCCATCATGATGTTCGGCATTTCTTAAACAGGAGATTGGAAAACCGATGGATCTGTCGTGGTGGAGATCATGATCAGCAATTCATGTCATGGCCTCCACGCTCTGCCGACTTAACCCCATGCGATTTCTTTCTGTGGGGTTATATGAAAGATTCAGTGTTTAAACCTCCTCTACCAAGAAACGTGCCAGAACTGCGAGCTCGCATCAACGATGCTTTCGAACTCATTGATGGGGACATGCTGCGCCGAGTGTGGGAGGAACTTGATTATCGGCTTGATGTTTGCCGAATCACTAAAGGGGCACATATCGAACATTTGTGAGTGCCTAAAAAAACTTTTTGAGTTTTTGTATGTGTGTGCAAAGCATTGTGAAAATATCTCAAACAATAAAGTTATTGTAGAGCTGTGAAATCGCTTCAATCATTTGTAATAACCCTGTACGAGAAGTGTTGGCGACGTTTTGACTGCGAATTCCAGAACCTACTCACAGAAAGATATTCCATTCTGCTTTGAAGACTGGTAACGAGTATATCTAAGGTAAGATATTCTTGTACATAATGCGATTTCTGCTGTGAGTAGGCTGGCAGTAACATATCGTTACGCGGCAACTGACGTCTAACATACCGGATGTATTTCACATTTGGAAAGAAAGCATTTCAGTGATTATTCCTGGAATCGCGAAGCTGGGGATGTTTTTTATGGTTATTAAGAAGATTTTTGATAACACCGACCTTCCAGTACTGAATGAGGTATTCTCAGTGGAGCGAAAAGGGTGGACAAGACATCAGATTTTAATCACAACCAGAATTCTTGCTGAAAATTAATTCAATGCCAACGATGAATGGAAGCGGTGCTGGCAACGAAACTGCTCTCTACAGTGCCTGAAACTGCCCTGCGTCCAGGTGAAACCTTCTGTATTTGACCAGCCTCGGGCGACACAGACTACTCTGAGTAGCATCCGATCGGGCGATTGAAGATGCGCATATACTCACCACAAGTGCGGCAAACCTTATCGCCATCTTGTGAATGTGGTGCTTAACGACAGAGAGGTGCTCATGTTGTGTCAGTATGTCCAGCAAGTGCCTACAAGGGTCATTTCGAAGATTTCCTTTCAGTGACGACTGGAATGATAAATTATATAAAAGACTGTGATATTCGCTTATAGCAGTTGACATTTCTATTATACAGGGTGTTTCAAAAAGGGCTTTCCAAATTTGAAAATTCATATAAAATAGTTAATAGTATCTACAGAGTTGATTGTAGTGTCAATTTGTAGGGAAATAAATAAAGTTTTGACTCGCGTAGTTCGCTAGTGAAAGTTATTTGTGTATTGAGCTAGAACAAAGTGTACAGCTCCCTTTTTTTTCATGAGAGAACCGTCAACGGGATAGTGTACCTGGATATGTTACAACAATTTTTGATACCACAGATCGATAAGGGTGACAAAGAACGAAATGTTCACTTCATACAAGATGGTGCACCGCCCCACTACCTGGCTGACGCCCGGGATTTTCTCTGTGACAGCTTTCCAGGTCAATGGATTGTCCGTGCCGGGCCAGTTGGATGGCCCCCGTGATACTCATACCTGACACCACTCGATTTTTTTAATGGGGATTCATCAAGGATATCGTGTTTGTACCTCCTGTGCTCGCTTCTCTATCTGAACTTAGAGCAAGAATTTACGCCACCACTGAGCAAGTTACTCCTGGAATGCTGCAGCGAGTTCGGGAAGAAATTCCCTTTCGATGGGATGTGTGCAGAATAACCAACGGAAGCCACATACAACATCTTTAGTTTAAAGTAAAAAAAAAAAAAAAAAAAAAAAACTTGATGTATTTCCCTACAGAATAACACTAAACCCAGCTCTACATCTTCTTTCAATAAATTTATATGAATTTTTAAAGTTGTGAAGTCGTTCTTGAAACACCCTGTATATGCGGGAGAGCTGGATTCTTGTGTGTTGTGGTCTTCAGTCCAGAGACTGGTTTGGTGCAGCTCTCCATGCTACCTTATCCTGTGCAAGCTTCTTCATCTCCCAGTACCTACTGCAACCTACATCCTTCTGAATCTCCTTAGTGTATTCATCTCTTGGTCTCCCTCTACTATTTTTTACCTTCCACGCTGCCCTCCAATACTAAATTGGTGATCCCTCGATGTCTCAGAACATGTTCTACCAACCGATCCCTTCTTTTAGCCAGTTTGTGCCACAAACTCCTCTTCTCCCCAATTCTATTCAATACCTCCTCATTAGTTACGTGATCTATCCATCTAATGTTCAGCATTCTTCTGTAGCGCCACATTTCGAAAGCTTCTATTCTCTTCTTATCTAAACTATTTATCGTCATGTTCCACTTCCATACATGGCTACACTCTATACAAATACTTTCAGAAAATACTTCCCGACACTTAAATCTATACTCGATGTTAACAAATTTCTTTTCTTCAGAAACTCTTTCCTTGTCATAGCCAGTCTACATTTCATATCCTCTCGACTTCGACCATCATCAGTTACTTTGCTCCCCAAATAACAAAACTCATCAGCCACTTTAAGTGTCTCATTTCCTAATCTAATTCCCTCAGCATTAGCTGAGTTAATTCGACTACATTTCATTATACTCGTTTTGCTTTTGTTGCTGTTCGTCTGATATCCTCCTTTCAAGACACTGTCCATTCTGTTCGACCGCTCTTTGAGGTTCTTTGATGTCTCTGACAGAATTACAATGTCGGTGGCAATCTCGAAGTTTTAATTTCTTCTCCATGGATTTTAAGATTCCTACTCCAAATTTTTCTTTCGTTTCCTTTACTGCTTGCTTAATATACAGATTGAATAACACCGGGGATAGGCTACATCCCTGTCACACTCCCTTCCCAACCACTGGTTCCCTTTCATGCCCCTCGACTCTTATAACTGCCGTCTGATTTCTGTACAAATTGTAAATAGCTTTTCGCTTCCTGTATTTGACCCCTGCCACCTTCAGAATTTGAAAGAGAAGCAGGATTGATACATTGTAATTTACTTATCTTCGTGTATGTATAGCTATTCTTGTGATGTAGTAACTCTTGTGTATACCATACAATAAATAAATCAATGAGAGCTACATATTTATTCACATAGGATGAGTAAATAAAGATCACTTACAAATTCTAACTTAGCGTGGTATTACGCACTAGCATAATAAAAATGAAATTAGCTACCAATAGCTCATGGTTGCATTACTATTATTTGACCGTAACACTTGAAAAGATAAGACGGTAATAAGGATTACATACTGATCTTAGAAGCTTTACTAAAATGTCTGTCGAAATAATTAAAGAAGTGTCAACGGTGCAAAACAAGTTAAACTAATACATCTATCGTGATAGGTGTTTGAATTAAACTAAGTGTTTCTTAAGAAGACTCAGCAGAACCTTGCTGTCGTGGAGCAGCACCACCCGAAGAGTTGCAAAGAAACAAGTCTTACCAAACCAGGAACCATGACGAGTGAAGCAAAGGAAAAGTCATTGTTTACCCCACGACTATTGGTACAAGACAAGTTGAAGAAAGGCAGGCACACATTTATAGCATTGTTAGATTCAGAAATAGCTTCGACAACTTTGGAAAAAAAGTAGGTGTTAAAATGCGGTAACTGTAAATTTAAGGGGATCATAACACCACAACTTTCAAAAATGGCTCTGAGCACTATGGGACTTAACATCTGTGGTCATCAGTCCCCTAGAATTTAGAACTACGTAAACCTAACTAACCTAAGGACATCACACACATCCATGCCCGAGGCAGGATTCGAACCAGCGACCGTAGCGGTCGCGCGGTTCCAGACTGAAGCGCCTAGAACCGCTCGGCCACCAAAGGCCGGCCCACAAATTTCCTGAAAGAATATTTTACTGAAGGCGTTTTGGTTATTACACATATCAGCTTCCAAGTTTCGTAGATAAATTTCGGAAAATAAAGTAGTACGAAAACATTATAAAAATGGCAAGGAATTCTAGAAAATTACACAGGGCACTTCAGCTGCTCCCTCGAGGGCTGCTCCACTGGATGCGCCTGCGACCCGGCCGGCTGCAAACATTCCCAGGCTGTATCCGTTTCAGCAGTGATCCCAGCAAATCGCAGAAGCTACAGCCCAACCCCTCCCCATCCCGGAACCTGAACATTGGGCACGTGCCTGCCTTTGAGATAGTAATGATGATCAAACTGACAGCTGTCACAAATATTCCACGAGTTACGTGGTGTCACCTCATCGCCAGCGGTTCTGTAACGTGCGGCTTCATTCATTCTGTGTAGTAGCAGCCGACTATCCAGTCCCTCTTGTGTACACTTTCATGCGAGCTCACGTTTGCTACGCGTCTTTGTAACTCTAGCCTCGGCACAGCTAGTCCAGGGAATGCAGGCCACTTGCGTGGCTCAAGCCCCGCCGGCGGTCCTTTGTCATCTCCCACTGGCGGAGCCTCGAGAGCGCTTTCAGCCGTCCCACAGATTTAGCAAAGCCCGGCATCGCTTTTCTTTGTTCTTAAAGTCAGAAAATGCGCCATACAATTCGTTTTTCAACGGCCTAAAGACGTCATAATGGTGAAACATTACTATCACAAAGAATGGCAGAAATTGTGCAATTTTTATAATGACCTGAATGTGAATTACGCGGTATGGAGCTTCACGTTTGTCATTCTTTAATGTGATACTGACACACATTTCATATTTACACGAGAAATTGTCTCCTTTTTTTTTTTATCGCCGGTCACTCCGCCTCATGGCATCGGTGAGAGCTTCAAATAAGTTGTTACTGTGTATTCTCTCCAAACAGCAGAATGAGATCCTTGGAAAAATAATTGTTTTAGTATAAAGTAAATTTTTGGTATAACATTTTAAAATTGGGCTAACAAGTATAAAATAATTACTTCTAGCCCCGTACTGATTCATAAACCCATACAGATAGTCCTGAAAATTTGTGCTAGAGGATTTTTAATGGCTGTTGCGATACTTGCACGATTCGTAAGGGAAAACGTGGGGCGCATGCAAATAGATAATATTTATGAGGTGAACTATTCATGCATCAATTATGCATTGTACGCGCCCCGCATTTTTCGTTACAAATATGATTAGTATTGTCATAGCTATTGAAATATTTTTCAAACATAAATTTTCGAGGCTAACTGTATACAGTTAGGAAAATTTGTTTTATACTTTTTAGTGCGACTTGAAAACGAGTTGTATTAATTTTTATTTAAATTATTACTTTCTGCTTGCTTGTGTGTGTGTGTGTGTGTGTGTGTGTGTGTGTGTGTGTGTGTGTGTGTGTGTGATTTATAAGTGGATTTTGGACATGTTAAATTTTTTGTTCAAATTACATATAAATAAATTAAAAGCTTTAAACCCGTGTATGTCACATATATTGCACAAACCTACTCTGCCTAACTCTGCTCAGCCGTGCCCGTCCGCTTTTCCAACGGTTTCTCGCTCTCATCATTCATACGCTATCCATAAACGCAAATAAAAGTTGTAAAAGACGGAAAAAGTTCGAACACTTGGATACCGGAGGCCTCCTAATCGCTGACTAGGAAAGTGCGAGTGTATGCAGTGTCTCATCTGGGTCCTTTAACCTCTTGTCCGTCCCCATAATCAAAATTCTGTGGGTTCGTACTGGAATGTCTTCCAGGTTCTGCAGGTCCTGCTGACATGAACCCGACTGCATATGCTTGAAACCAGTAAAAACTTGCAGTGCACTTTCGCAGTAACCCTCCACACACACTGAATGACCTGAGGAGTACTACCGTCGAAGAAGGGGGGGGGGGGGGGACAGGTTTGAGCAGCAGCGTCCCGTCCACCTTGAGGACAGAGGGCCCAGGCCGGGTGGAATAAGAGCAGCCAGATATTGCTTTCGTAAGTGTGCAAAATCTCATCGTCGCAACATTTATTTATTTAATCGTATGGTGATTTTATACAATATACATATGATATAAGACAAGATTGAACCTTAAAGTCCGTGTTTTTCAACCAATTAATTAAGCTGGGTGTGAGAGTGAACAAGTCGTCGGGAATTCCAGGGTATGAATGAAGTGGACAGTTCAAATGGTTCTGAGCACTATGGGACTTAACATCTGTGGTCATCAGTCCCCTAGAACTTAGAACTACGTAAACCTAACCAACCTAAGGACATCACACACATCCATGCCCGAGGCAGGATTCGAACCTGCAACCGTAGCGGTCACGCGGTTCCAGACTGAAGCGCCTAAACCGCACGGCCACACCGGCCGGCGAAGTGGACAGTGTTGTACTAGATGTTCAATTGTCTGCTCTTCTTGATTAAATTCACACATTGAACTGATTAAGCCCCATTTGTACCTGAAGCAGCTACAACAGCCATGTCCAGTCCTTAACCTGTTGAGGCGGCGCCAGAGATTCCTCGGCAGGTCAAAACCTTTTGGCTTCTTTGTGGGACCAAGGTGATGGGCTCTAGTTCCCAATGTTTTTGTTGACCGTTCATGCTTCCAGCTTTCATTTATGTCAAAACTGTTACTGTTTCATAGGGAAGTTGTACACACATTACAGATATGTGGGAAAATAGGTCGGTGGGTGGGTGTCACACTGCTTTTCATGTCGTGTTGGAAAACAGTGAAAACATGTTCATCAGGGCCTGCATTTGTTGACGAAAAGCGTTACAATGTTGTTGTTAGGCGATTGCTGTAGTGTTGTGATTAGTACCAGTTCTATGACCTCCACCGCTTCTTCGTTCAGCCAACTTCTTAGCGTTCTCTCTTCCTGTCAGGAAATAAAATTCTGAGGGTCTCCGCATTCTGTGCTCTTCCACCGTGTACCTCAGTCAGGACTAAACAAATGCAGGTAAAATTGTTCCTCATTTTTCACTACTGAAATCTGAACAGGTCTTTGTACATCTGCACTCTACAACCTACCTTGTGGCGTGTGGCTAAGGGTACTTCGCGTACCACTATCACTCCCCCCGCCTCCCCCCATTTCCTGTTCCAGTCGCGAATAGTTCGCGGGAAGAAAGATTGCCAGTAAGCTTCCGTGTGGGCTCGAATGTCTCTGATTTTATTTCCGTCGTCTTTTCACGAGGTATACGTAGGATGGAGCAATATATTTGTTAACTATTATAGGAGCGTACGCTCTCGGAACTCTAACAGTGAACATACTGTGATGGAGAACGCCTCTCTTGCAGCATCTGCTACTGGAGTTGGTTGCTCATCTCTGTGACGCTTTCGTGCTTACTAAGTGAACCTGTAAATGTAGTCGAATTAAGTCGGGTGATGCTGAGGGAATTAGGAAATGAGACACTTAAAGTAGTAAAGGAGTTTTGCCATTTGGGGAGCAAAATAACTGATGATGGTCGAAGTAGAGAGGATATAAAATGTAGACTGGCAATGGCAAGGAAAGCGTTTCTGAAGAAGAGAAATTTGTTAACTTCGAGTATAGATTTAAGTGTCAGGAAGTCATTTCTGAAAGTATTTGTATGGAGTGTAGCCATGTATGGAAGTGAAACATGGACGATAAATAGATTAGACAAGAAGAGAATGAAAGCTTTCGAAATGTGGTGCTATAGAAGAATGCTGAAGATTAGATGTGTAGATCACATAACTAATGAGGAGGTATTGAATAGAATTGGGGGAGAAGAGAAGTTTGTGGCACAACTTGACCAGAAGAAGGGATCGGTTGGTAGGACATGTTCTGAGGCATCAAGGGATCACCAATTTAGTACTGGAGGGCAGGGTGGAGGGTAAAAATCGTAGAGGGAGACCAAGAGATGAATACACTAAGCAGATTCAGAAGGATGTGGGCTGCAGTAGGTACTGGGAGATGAAGAAGCTTGCACGGGATAGGGTAGCATGGAGAGCTGCATCAAACCAGTCTCAGGACTGAAGACAACAACAACAACAACAACGAAACACACTGATATTCTCTATTTCATGTATCAGCCCTATCTAGTACGGATCCCATACGGACAAGTAATATTCAAGTATTGGTCGAATTAGTGTTTGTTGAGCTTCTTGCTTTGTTCATGGATTACATTTCATAATAATTCTTCCAGTGAATCTCAGTGTGGCATCTGCCTTACTCGCGATTAATTTTTTGCGATTGTTCGGTTTCAAATCGCACCGTACGCATACTCGTAGATATTTTACGGAAGTAACTGCTTCCAGTGATCTGCAGTTGTGTATAATATTATAAATGTCTTCTTATGTACACGCAATACTTTACGTTTGTTTATGTTGAAGGTCAATTGCCACTCCCTGCACCAAGCGCCGGTCGTCTACAGATCTTTTTGCATTTCGCTAAAATTTTCTAGCCTCGCGGCTTTCCAGTCGATATCATCATCCGCGAAAAGTCTAATGGCACTTCCGATGTTATCTGCTAGGTCATTTATGTATATTCCGAAAAGCAATGGTCCTATAACGCACTCTTGCGGCACGCCCGATGTAATTTCTACGCCGAATTCAGAATGACATGCTGTGTTGTCTCTGGAAGCAACTCGTCAGTACAGTCACACAGTTGTCTGATATTTCGTAAGATCGTATTTTGTTAATAAGGCAGCATTGCGGCACTGTATCGAATCTCCTCCTGCTTTCTCGGTTTTGTGGACGAACAAACGGAGCTGGGTTTCACACGATCTTTGTTTTCGGAACCCTTATTGGTTCCTACAGAGGAGTTTATGTAATAATTATGGCAAATTATGCTAAAATATCGTATCTTATTATTAAATGTGTGTTCCAAATTCACCGTATTTGTGGGTAAAGTAGTCTCAGCTGGTGTTAGAGCCCATTAGTTCAAGAAATAGAAACTGAGTGGTCCAAATTCGGGGGGGGGGGGGGGGGGGGGAGGAGGGTTCTCTCATTTAAAGATGTATCACATGTAGTGCTCGAGTGTAACTGAGCAGCCTGTCACAAACAGGTGTGTAATGAAGATTGCAGCATGTCGTGAGCTTGTGGACTAAGAACTTGTGTTGATAAACTGTGTAAGCTGCATGAGTCGTAACATATCGGGATAAAACAAGAATTCGGGTTTCCTAGGTCTAGGATGGATCTGCAGTATCACAGAGATAGTGTTACCACACGCGTAAACCACCGCACACGACCACAGGTGTTCGAAGAACTGACGCCACGTCGCCACCGCAGACACGGGCTACAGTCATTGTGCTGTGAGTCGGTGAATGTGGGGTGTCAGGAACTCGTGTCTGCCTGAATCGTACGGGGAAGCATGCACAATCTATTCTGCAGGATCCGAAGACATGACTCACGGCCGGCCTAAGTGGCCGAGCGGTTCTAGGCGCTTCAGTCTGGAACCGCGCGACCGCTACGGTCGCAGGTTCGAATCCTGCCTCGGGCATGGATGTGCGTGTCGTCCTTAGGTTAGTTAGGTTTAAGTAGTCCTAAGTTCTATGGGGCTGATGACCTTAGATGTTAAGTCCCATAGTGCTCAGAGCCATCTCGTGACACGTTGACCACTCCTTGTACAATGTACACCATCGTTGACCGAAGCGAGCGTCGACTAAAGGCTTAAATGTTCGAGCATACAGTCGACGTTGCAATGATCGTAGCAGAAATCGCGTGTTGATCCTCAGTTTCAAACCCACCGTTTCAAATAAAAATGTAGTAGATGTAGAATAATTTCCTTAACATTTGCTGCGCGTTAGAAACCAGTCTTAATATCAACCTAGACTAGTCCCAGGTCGCTCGAAAGCAAACACTTAGCAGACCGTCGGTTAAAAGAGAAGTTTTTTTACCGGCTTACACTAGAATGAATTAGTCCGCCTCCAAAGGACTGCCATGCGAAGATTCGATTCCTGGTGCTACCAAGTGGACATCCTTGGTGGGGAGACTGGAATAGGGTGCATTCAGCGTCGTGAGGCTAACTGAGGAGCTACTTGACAGAGTAGTACCTGTTTCAAGGTCAAGAAAGTCGACAACGTCCCGGTCAGTGGTGTGGTGACCACATACTTATTCATACCGCATCCAATGACACCATTGCCAGAGGATGACACGGTGGTCGGTTGGGCCCGATTGGGCCGTCAGGGGCCAGCACGCATAAGTTCAGCTGAATAAGTTACGGTTAAGGTAGGTAGCGGTATCGCTAGAGAAACGCTGTCACCGACAGATATTGAAAGGACGTCAGCAGGACTGCCGACGAGTCCCTGTTTGAGTGTTACGTAAATGAGGCAGACCCGTCTCGCCATTCATCAGCAGGCGTCTCTATTGACTAGCTGCGGGCACTGCCACTGACAGCCTCGGCTCTGTAGCCTTCTAGAATGCAGTCAGTGACGATAGCAGGCTCCTGCTCGCACCGTTGAAAGACGTAATGCAATAATAAATATTGCTAGACACTTACTGTCTCTCAAATCTAGTGACAGGTTCCGATGCAAAAGGAAAAAAGAAAGTGGCATGGAAGTTGCGGCTTTCTCGAGGAAGGGAATAAAACAATTGCTAAAGGATCAGCTACACTTGCATAACATATTTCGTGAATAACTGAATACCGAGAAGATTATTTCAGCTGAGCCTGACCTGACCAAGCAAACTTCTCCTTCTGTGAGGACATATTTACTCAGCTCATCACTCTCGAATACAAATAAGTGGAAAAAGTGAATCAACCACGGACATATTTTGCCAGACGAAGAAGACAGCACTGCCGTATGGTGTGACAAAGCAGCAGTGGGGTATTTCTTCAGGATCAAAATACTCCTGGTGACATCGTCCTGTGTGGGGAAAGTATCTCTTAGTGACAGTAAGGAGATTGAGGATGACTAGCACAGAACTTCAATTTAACGCTATGAAAGGCAGCTTGCTCTAAATGAGGATAAATGAGATTTAATGCAGATGGGCAGTAGAGATTTTTCTATAGTTCCTGTATAGCAGTAATGGTACGCTGCTTGACTAGGTCATGTCAATTAAAGACCTAGGCGTAACGTTGTTCAGCGGCATGGAGTGGAACGAGCACCTAAGATTAGTCGTAGCGAAAGCGATTAGCCGAATACTCTTTATTGGAAGGCTTTCTCAGAAGTCGATTGTACCTGTAAAGAAAACCGCGTACAAAACGCTGGTACGACTCATTTCTCATTTGTCAGCGTTGCTAGAGTGCTAGCTAACGATTCCTTACAGGTTATGATAATGGAAAAACTCGATGCAGTTCAGATGTGGTATGTTCGATCAAAACTAGTGCGTCAAGGAATTGCTCAGTGAGCTTAGATGGGAATCTTTGGCGACAAGAAAACGATCTTCTCGCGAAATGCTATTGGCGAAGTTCATCATACTTTATCCTGCAAATATTTTCAATATGGTTTTAATATGCCCAGATCTGCCAGATGATGATACACATCTTAATAGCTTTTAATTTTGTCGTAAAAAGGGCACTATAATATTTAATCGTTAGGTCATCCAATTGTCTATAATTCCAGTGTGCATTAGGTATATATTTAAATATGTGGAAATAAGTGCGCCTATATACATATATGTAGAGTGTTAAACCGTGGGGCAATGTTAATCACATAACAGGAAATAAATGAATAAACTTAAAATTCCATTCAGCGCTGATGCGTGTCGTTGCTGTCGTCATAATTATCATCGCGGAGTGACACCACGAGCAAGAATACACACTTGTCGTTACAATATGGAAGCAAACAGCCACCACCTGCCATTCAGAATAATTGCTGGCCATGCCTGAAACAAAAGCTGTATCAGTTCATGAAGATATCTGGCTGGAGGCTTATATGAAAGTATACGTCTTTATTTTATTTTCTCCATTGAAAATGATGGTCGGAAGTCTGTGCTGCCGATCACGATTTTCCTTTACCTGTGCGGTTTTTTTTTCCTTTTCTTTGTCATTCAAATGTGATGGTTTGCGATATGTTGAGCTACTGTATTAGTCTGGTACCTGTATTGTATTATAAACACGCACAATTTTGTAATTAATGGTGTAGCTTTCTCTATACATGATGTATAGAGAAACTGACTTTATTCCTGGCGTATGAGCGACGTCAGCGAAGTAACTACGGTGCCAGCTTGAACCAAAGGGTTCGTTTATGCTGTCACATCACTGCTCATTGCTCGCTTGCATAGGCCTACTTAGTCCTACCGGCCCATTGAAATTGCACCACAGCTGCTCTGCAGGATCGTTGCCAGGCGATAATATGATGCTGGTTTGTTTCGCGTAACGATCATCGCAGTATGTTCTGACCCCTGAGCCGTGATTGGCTGCTTCGGGGTCATTCGAGCAGTGTCGTGTTTGACTGTTGTTTGTTGCACGGTTTCGCGCGCACCACACATCTGCCTCTACATCTCTTTCTACATCCATACCCTGTAACGTGTAAACTGTTGTGAAATGCATGGCGAAGGATACTTCCCGTTGTAATAGTTATCCGGGCTTCTCCCTGTTCTGTTCGTGTATGGAGCGCGGAAAAAATGATTTCCTAAAAGAGTCTGCGCAAACTGTAGTTAGTTTCATCGTCGTCTTCGCGATCACTGTAGGAGCGATATACAGGAGGCTGTAGCACATTTCTACATGCCTCACGTGATTTTGGTACGCGAAACCTTTAAGTAGTCTGAAGAGCTACTGTTCTCATCTACGCCAAGCGTCTTGCAGCTTAGGTTTTTCTCCATTCCCGGGACCTGTCTCTTGGATCAAACCGATATGCGGCCCACGAAAATCTGGAAGTGGAATGTGTGGTTCAACCCGTAGATGTAGATAAAAACTGACGAAACAGTACCTCAGCGTGGGCGGGCCTACGAATCGCTTTTTGAAAGAAACTACGTTAATAATGTTGGGTCAGTAGTAAATTCCGGTGCAGCAGTTCAGATAGCTAGCAGAGTTAAATGTCGTACTGCTGGAGTGACCTCGAAGCAGCCATGACGGCTTAGGTTTCAGGACATGTGGCTATGGCCGGCCGTTGTGGCCGAGCGGTTCTAGGCGCTTCAGTCCGGTACCGCGCTGCTGCTACGGTCGCAGGCTCGAATCCTGCCTCGGGCATGGATGTGTGTGATGTCCTTAGGTTAGTTAGGTTCAAGTAGTTCTAAGTCTAGGGGACTGATGACCTCAGATGTTAAATCCCGTAGTGCTTAGAGCCATTTGAACCATTTGAGCATGCGGCGATGGTGGCAGCGTGAAACTCAAACCATCTAGGTATCATCGCTTGGCGACAGTTTTAGAGGGGAGGTGCAGGTTGAATGGACAGTTACGACTCGGTGGATTTCATTCATCATGTCGACGAGCAGCGAGGTGGCAGAATAAACGCACCCAAACAACTGTAAACAGATGAGCGTTCGACCGGCATTGTTAACCATTTGGGCACCAGTGGTTTCTGCCTCAAACCACCATTTTATTAATTTTGTTTTGAAGAACCAGTGCCTTACTTATGGAAACGCAGATGTTGTTGGAAGACAGAAATATCTAGTGGAATACTGAGGTACTGGTCTAGCCACTACTATGGTCGCTCTATGAGTTGTCTGTTGCCAGAGGAAAGAGGCCTGTGCACATGCGCAACACGGGTAGCGAAGTGTTATCAACATACATCAGCCATCTCTGTGCAAGTGTGAATGAATGGGGGCAATGTGGATAATTCAGGCTGTATAGCGACGGCGCCAGCTGATACGCCGACAAGTTGCTGGACTTGAGCCGTCCGGGTGGGATAAGCACCTGCAAAGAGAAAAGACTTCAAATCCTCGAACGACCATCGTCATTCAGTTGTTCAGAGGTGCCACTCGGTTGAACTAGGTACGGTAAAGTCAGCGTACGAATACACAAGCACCACCCAGCCCTGAAATGGGTCAATGGGTAGTTTGTAAAACACGTTCTTCAGACAGGCAACCATTGTTGCATGTCGAATAAATCGTGCTTCTCAAAAAAACCAGTGAATTTCAAAATACTGCCTCGGGAATTTTAAGTACAAAATTTCTTTATTTTGATTTATTCTCGAAAGTAACGTGACACAGGTTTCCATGTAAATGCGTTTCATTGAAGCTATTTGGTAATGCTGAACACATCTAATAGTTTTCCTTCTGCCGTTATTGATAAGACTGACTAAAAACATTCGGATTTGGAATATAATTTGACATCTGGGTTGTCAGTGCTGTCGATTTGTTGTGAAAGAGTTCACGAGTCGTCTTTCTTTCACGTCCTGCAGAGCCTTTTTACCAGATTGGATGATACTCCCAGTCAAACAACTGATTCAAGAAACTGCATTAAATTAAAATCTGCACAATTTGAACTCGCAATCATTCTTTGAGAGCGAGCGAAGTGGCGTAGTGGCTAGCACACTGGACTCGCATTCGGGAGGACGACGGCTCAATCTCGCGTCCGGCTATCCTGATTTAGGTTTCCCGTGATTTTCCTAAATCACTCCAGGCAAATGCCGGGATGGTTCCTTCGAAAGGGTACGGCCGACTTCCTTCCCCGTCCTTCCGTAATCCGATGAGGCCGATGACCTCACTGTTTGGTCTCTTTCCCCAAGCGACACAACCTAACCCATTCTTTGAGATGCTAAGAGCAGTAAACCGTTTCGCTTACGGTAGATCTTGTAAAGAACGGTTAATTAATTTTTTATTTTGACGTTTATTTGCATTCATCATCATTAACCTTAGTGGTGACTGAGAATCGATATGAATATCAAATTAAGTTTTTCTGGCTGTTGTAGAATTAACTTAATTAGCGAATCATTCATGGCCTTCAGAGTGGCAGTAATGCTTCTGCAAATATGCCGTAAGTTATGTGCGAGAAAATGATGAGATTCGCTCACAAGCAAACAGTACGTGGAGCAAAATTTTCTAGTGGAAGCGGTAGCTGGGAGCGCGCTGCAGGCAGCAGGCAGCTGGGCGGTGCACGCCGAGAGGTTGAATGCGGCAGTTAAGTGGAGAGCAGTCCCGCGGGAGTGCGCTCTCGGCGCCTCATTTGCAAGCTGCCCGCCCGCCTCGCTATGCGCGCCCATTCCAGTCAGGCATACGCTCGAGGCTGCAGTAGTTCACATCCTGAGACGGGGAGACATCTCGCCTCTAAGTCTGAGTAAGTTGTAATACAATTTGGGGGCACCGATACCTGAATTTCGAAGAAGTACCGGCATTGTGATAGCATACCTATACATACTAGAGATAAGAAATTCTGGAAGCTCGCCGGGATAAGAACGGCCAGTTCATTGAGCGGACTGACTGAATTTTTTGTAGCTGTTTCCATTATCATGTCCTGAACGGTCTTTTTATTTGAAACACACACACACACACACACACACACACACACACACACACACACACACACACACACAGTTCCCCATATCAAATGCATTAGAATAAAATACTTTTTCTCGTCGTCACTTTTTTGGTTTCTCATCCACGCATATAAAGTAGGTGTTACGTAACTAATTCGTAAAAGTGGTAATCCAATTAATTTTTTGTGAAATTTGATTTCTGATGCGAAGGGGAAATGTGTTCGTAAAATGCTCCTGTAATTGTTGTGACGATGCTAATAACGGATACAAACGTAACGGTTAGGATTCCAACAAATTATATTGACGAATCTTGTTCTTAGGAAAAATAATTACCAGAAGCGCGGTGTGGTTTTCTGATAAGAGTGGACGGACATCGTATATTTATCAGATGAAAAATGTCAAAAAGTCTAGAATGCAAAACAACTCTGGTCCGAGAGAGAGAGAGAGAGAGAGAGAGAGAGCTCCTGCTATGGGGGTTAATAGCTCGTGTTTTGGAGAAAACGCCCGACTGTGCGGAGGTTCTACTTTTAATAGCCAATCTGACAGTGCCCAGTTTCACAGTTTGGAACAGGCCACTAAAGTGAGTTAGGTTGGTTAGCACTGCCTTCCTCGAACGATTAGCCTCACTTCTCTGACGCCCTTGGTATATCCATGCGCGAAGGCCCGTTCAAACTAGACACGAAGGAGTTCCTTACGCCGGAAAATATATTTGCGAAAATGTTTAACTCTTAGCGTTTATATCAACCAAGAGCCACAACATTTAAGGACAAAATCCTATGTCGTGGCATCGTTTTTGTCTATTTAATTTCTCTCGTCCGCCCTCGCAACACACGCGGCTTACAGTTAATATTAGCTGAGTAATCTGCGTTGCTCAGGTATATATTTATTCGAGTCTTCTATTAATCCATCTCACCCCCATCTCAATAGGAGGTTTCTGGTTCTTACCACCGTCCAGCTTTTCTTACAGTATAGCAATGTGTTTACCAAGTCCAGCTGAAATCGATCCGGTGGTTTAAGATATGGTGGGGAACATACACAGATACACTTTTATAACATGTATGCATTTAATACATAATTTTAAAATACAAGGACATGCCGAAAAGTAATGACTCCAAAATTTTTACGTGAAAACTATTTAGGCTTTTTAAGTAAAACAAATGTTATTAACGTCCTACACCTTTATTCTTCATGTCTTCATATTTGTAGCCCTCTACCGCTACAGGGCTCCAGATTGCAGTGTGTAGCATGGTGGTGTGTAACGTCTTCGGTTAGGTAGTATCGATTATCCTCCAAACAGTCCCGACATGGCCGCATCCGATTTTCATCTGTTTCCGAAACTTAAATATAGAGACACGAAGAATAAAGACGTAGAATTTTGTCAATAGTTTCTCGGGCGAGACGTCGCATGTCGTCGTGAAATTTCCTCGATATTTTGTCGGCGCAACTGCCCGACATCTTCAGGTGTGGCGAACACCCTGCTAAGGCTGTGACCGAAGCCTCCTTATTTGTGCTAGTCCGAAGGGAAATTGCGCAGGCGTGAACGCGCCAAATTCGTTGAACAATAGCGCAGATACACTGATCTGTATTGAGAGACAGCTACGCCACCTGTCGGGCGATGAACCAATAGCTTCGACACATGCGCATATGCTGGCGTGTGCCCATCCTCGCCGTTGTTAATAGAATATCTGTCGCCACCGCATCATCGTCCCATTTAAGACCAACAGTTTCATTTTGGTCGCTGTGATTTTAACCTGACCAGCCAATGCTGTGCTACATTGGTACCATCATTCCCTGTTCAGCAGATTAATCGAGCTGGGAGTTTCCACTGCTGCTTTAATAACGCTATACCTATACGATGACGTCGATGACAGAATTTTGGTGTTTTTGTTTTTCATACTGTGTCCTGTACTGAGACAAAGCTCGTCCACTGTAGATTTCTCAGGTTGGTCCAGAAGTGTGCGTCGTCGATGTTCGACGCATCTACTCTTCGCGGTGCGACAAGTTTGTCCAACGTATGACGGCCCAGAGCTACAGGGAATCTTAATAGACACCGGGCCTTTTTAAACCGAGATCATCTTACACTGAGCCTAAATGAGCTATAAGTTCCGCGACGTCATACATTGGGAAGACTAGTCGCAACGTGGAAGACAGATGCTTCAAATTGTAAGAAAATGAAACTCCTACAGCCGTCCTTACGCTCTTATTTATTGTGCAGCTACCAGTTTCGGCGCTTCAATGCGCGATCTTCGGACCTTAGTTGATGCGGAAGGAGTTAACACGATCCATGTTTACACTGCATCAGTGGCCAACGTAACTAGTTTATGCAGCCAGTTACGTTGGCCACTGATGCAGTGTATATATGGATCGCGATATTCCCTTCAGCATCAACTAAGGCCTGAAGATGGCGGACTGAAGCGGCGAAACTGGTAGCTGTGCAATAAATAAGATCGTAAGGACGGCTGTAGGCATTTCATTTTCTTACATAGTGAACGGCCTTGGTCCCCAAGATCTCCAGTCGAACGGATGGACACACAAAAATTAGATGCTTCAAAGTTCTACGACAGACACGACTGGACCAACCAGAAAAATCTGCGGTGACCGAGCGTTTTCGCAGTTTGGGACACACTATGGAATGCAAAAATACCAAAATTCTCTGGTCGACGTCTTCGTACTGGGACAGCGTTATTAAATAAGCATTGGAAATTCGCAGCTCCACTAATCTGCTGAACAGGGACACAGGGTACCAACTTATCACAGCACGGGATCCAACGCTGGCCATGTTAAAATTACAGCAAACAAAAACAAGAACTACTTGGCTGTACAAGGGACGACGATGCCGTGGCCACTGATTAATCGGTTGACAACGGCAGGGATGAGCACATGCGAGCGCGGACACGTACACAGGCAGGCGGCTTCCGACAGATGGCTTTGGGGCGTCAGACAGAAGCGTACCGGATGACTGACACGCTCTGCGCGTGCGTCGAAGCTATTGGTTCATTGTCAAACTGGTGGGGTAGCCCCCCCCCCCCTCTCTCTCTCCCTCATTGTGTTATGATGACAAATCCTTTATCATTGCGAGATGATCCCTGGGTGAATAAGTGAATACCAAGTAGTTATTAACCACGGATTTAGAACTAGTGTTTATTGGAGAACCGACATCTACAGCGATGCTCTGCAATTCACCTAATAGTGTGCTTGACGGGGGATGCTTCGTGTATCGGAGGCAAGTCGTAATATATATCATAGCGCGCTCATGTGCATTTAAAGTCGTTCTTTCCGCACTTCATAGCCAATTGTAACGGGAACAATCCCTACTATGTTGTACAGGGTCCGACAAACGGACCTCCCATATATGCAGAGGCTCCTATTTCAGCTCTGGTGGGGGTACAGAGGTGGAGTTGGTATCGATTCATAGCGGTGTAAGTGCTATTTTCAGTAGGCGCAGTAGCTTCGCTAGGTGAGCATCATGCATTTGTTGTGGAGTAGTATACTGAAAAAGGTGGTTCTGTGATGACTACTTTTCACTACATTTCACATTCGTTTCGAACTTGGACCACATGATTCTGTTCCTGATAGAAAAACTGTTGGAGTTCAGGTTGTAGAATTCAGAGCATCAGGTTCTGCCTTTAGTTGCAACAGTTTCTGCACTAAAAACAAAATCTACTGGCCGACCTCGGCCTGTCACAGCGCTCGAATACGTGGCACGTGTTTGAGTGTCTATCCAGCGATCTCCAAAGCGTTCAGCACTTACATATGTAGCTGCTTTGTGGTTGTCTGATAGAAGTGCAGAAAAAATCCTGCGCAGAGATCTTCACATGCACCCACACAAAATTCCACAGGAAATGACACGGGAAAACTATGGGTGACTTCCAGGAAGGCTTTATCAATGTGTCGGTAATGGAGGCTGTCATTTACTGGACATAATTTTTAAAACCGGCTAATGTAACTTGTAGTATCTATTGTACAGAAATCACAATATTTTCTCTGTATCTTTCTTTCTTTGTAACTATCTTATGAAGGGTCGTCGAGCAGATGCGCAAAACTATAGACCTATATCTCTGACGTCGATCTGTTGTAGAATTTTAGAACATGTTTTTTGCTCGAGTATCATGTCGTTTTTGGAAACCCAGAATCTACTATGTAGGAATCAACATGGATTCCGGAAACAGCGATCGTGTGAGACCCAACTCGCTTTATTTGTTCATGAGACCCAGAAAATATTAGATACAGGCTCCCAGGTAGATGCTATTTTTCTTGACTTCCGGAAGGCGTTCGATACAGTTCCGCACTGTCGCCTGATAAACATAGTAAGAGCCTACGGAATAGCAGACCAGCTGTGTGGCTGGATTGAAGAGTTTTTAGCAAGCAGAACACAGCATGTTGTTCTCAATGGAGAGGCGTTTACAGACGTTAAAGTAACCTCTGACGTGCCACAGGGGAGTGCTATGGGACCATTGCTTTTCACAATATATATAAATGACCTAGTAGATAGTGTCGGAAGTCCCATGCGGCTTTTCGCGGATGATGCTGTAGTATACAGAGAAGTTGCAGCACTAGAAAATTGTAGCGAAATGCAGGAAGATCTGCAGCGGATAGGCACTTGGTGCAGGGAGTGGCAACTGACCCTTAACATAGACAAATGTAATCTATTGCGAATACATAGAAAGAAGGATCCTTTATTGTATGATTATTTGATAGCGGAACAAACACTGGTAGCAGTTACTTCTGTAAAATATCTGGGAGTATGCGTGCGGAACGATTTGAAGTGGAATGATCATATAAAATTAATTGTTGGTAAGGCGGGTACCAGGTTGAGATTCATTGGGAGAGTGCTTAGAAAATGTAGTCCATCAACAAAGGAGGTAGCTTACAAAACACTCGTTCGACCTATACTTGAGTATTGCTCATCAGTGTGGTATCCGTACCAGATCGGGTTGACGGAGGAGATAGAGAAGATCCAAAGAAGAGTGGCGCGTTTCGTCACAGGGTTATTTGGTAACCGTGATAGCGTTACGGAGATGTTTAACAAACTCAAGTGGCAGACTCTGCAAGAGAGGCGCTCTGCATCGCGGTGTAGCTTGCTCGCCAGGTTTCGAGAGGGTGCGTTTCTGGATGAGGTATCGAATATATTGCTTCCCCCTACTTAAACCTCCCGAGGAGATCACGAATGTAAAATTAGAGAGATTAGAGCGCGCACGGAGGCTTTCAGACAGTCGTTCTTCCCGCGAACCATACGCGACTGGAACAGGAAAGGGAGGTAATGACAGTGGCACGTAAAGTGCCCTCCGCCACACACCGTTGGGTGGCTTGCGGAGTATAAATGTAGATGTAGAAGTACGGGAGGTCTTTTTGCCGGACCCTGTGCAGCGCTAAGTAATCTCTGCCATGAATTTGAGTGGTTTTTATAGTATTTAGATATGAAATTTGCGTATTCCCACCCGCGAGCGTACGTCATGTACATCAGGTGGCCTTGATTACTTTCTTATTGACCGTATGGGGATTTTGCCTGCTCACTACCAATGCTTTGCTACGTGCGCGTAAAACCCGTTGGTGAACTTCGGCACAGTTGCTTGCGAAATCGCTGGTGTTGGTGCAGCGAACGCTCTTGTTAAAAAGCTACGCATTTGTTACCTTCACGTGTTGCAGCGTGCAGACGAAGCATCAAGTAGTCAAAAACAACCTCTATCAAGGACCCATGGTGTGGAACGTCCACTGGTAGTCTCTTCGTGGTCCTCATCAGAAAAAGCTAATGCCAACAGTCTGCACTGTGTTTTAATGAATTTCTTTATTACCGCGTGCAATTAAAACAGGAGTCTGTAATCAAAAATGAAGTTAATTCCATTTTCAACGATTGCAGTGCTACTCAAGATGAAAATGTTAGGGTTGACTTGTTATCCTCCTATGTCTGCAACAGGTTTTACCTGAAATAGTTTTTAAAGCGTTATATTTGCCAAAGTTTTTATTTTTAGAAGTGCAATTTCGGCATTAACCCTAGCAACTGACCAACGCATTTTCTACACTGAAGAGCCCGTGAAACTGGTACACCTGCCTGATATCGTGTAGGGACCCCGCGAGCACACAGAAGTGACGCAACACGACTTGGCATGGACTCCACTGGTATCTGAAGTAGTGCTGCTGGAATTGACAACATGAATCCTGCAGGGCTGTCCATAAATCCGTAAGAGGAGGAGGGTGGACATCTCTTCTGAACAGCACGTTGCAAAGCATCCTAGATATGCTCAATAATGTTCATGTCTGGGGAGTTTGGTGGCCAGCGGAAGTGTTAAAATCGGAAGAGTGTTTTGGAGCCACTCTGTAGCAATTCTGGACGTGTGGGGTGTCGCATTGTCGTTGTCGAATAGCCTAAATCCCTCGGAAAGCACAATGGACATGAATGGATGCAGGTGATCAGATAGGATGCATACGTACGTGTCCTGTCAGAGTCGTATCTAGACACATCAGGTGCCCCGTATCACTCCAACTGCACACGCCCCACACCATTACGGACCCTCCACCAGCTTCAACAGTCATCTGCTGACATATTGGGTTCATTACGTTGTCTCCATACCCGTAAACGTCGATACGCTCGATACAATTTGAAATGAGACTCGTCCGACCAGGCAACATGTTTCCATATGTCAACAGCCCAATGTTGGTGTTGACGGGCCCAGGCTAGGTACATGAGTGGGTCTTCAGCTCCGAAAGCCCATGTCGATGATGTTTCTTTGAGTGGTTCGCACGTTGAAACTCGTTGATGGCTCAGCACTGAAATTTGCAGCAATTTGCGGAAGGATTGCACTTTAGTCACTTTGAACGATTCTCTTCAGACATCGTTAGTCCCGTTCTTGCAGGACCTTTCTCCGGCCGCAGGGGTGTCGGAGATTTGATGTTTCACCGGAGTCCTGATATTCACGGTACACTCGTGAAATGGTCGCACGGGACAATCCCAACTTCATCACTATTTCGGAGATGCTGTGTACCATCGTTCGTGCGCCGACTATAACACCACGTTCAAACTCAATTAAATCCAGATAACCTGCCATTGTAGTAGCATTAACTGAGCCAACAGCTGCGCCACACACTTGTCTTACATAGGCGTTGTCGACCGTAGCGCCGCATTCTGCCTGGTTACGTATCTCTGTATTTGAATAAGCGTGCCTATACCAGTTTCTTTGGCGCTTCAATGTATAACGCACATCACCAAAGATGGGGAGTTACTTATCCCCACCCTAAAAAAGTTATAATACAACACAGTACGTTGATTTTAATTGATTTATATTACTAACATACTTTTTAAAGTAATATTGGTCTGTAAGTAGGATCCAGAACATGAAAAGATCTTTTACGACACTTTCAGCAACATCAGTGTATTTTCATTATATCCACTGTGGATGATGAACTGCGACTGTCATTTAAATCGGCGATTCATCTGGTAATAAATATGCAACCAGTCGCTTTTTTACGATTTATTCAACCATGAACATGTTTCCGAGCCACTGCAGGCTCATCAGCACTGCATCTTGCTACACTTGGTCAACAAGACAATGTTCTTGGAACAGCGCACCAGAGAAGACATAATCTGTCAATATTAACCGTGCTCGTCGAAGTTTTAAGCAACAACTGCTCACAATGGGGGACAATATTTTACGTTTTCAAGACACTGTGCGCTCTTTGGGTTTATTATTTGACTCTAAATTAACTAGGCTCACACACCCGAAAGATATACGAACAAAGGGCTCCCAGTCATTGAATATTTTGAAATGCCTTAGTGGAAAAATATGGGGAGCTGACAGGTCTCGCCTCTTGCAGTTTTATGGAGCATTTGTTCAATCACCTTTAGACAATGGCAGCGTGGTATGCGGATCTGCTCGCCCGTCCTACCTCAAGATACTAGTTAGATGCTGTCCACCAGGAGGGCATTCCGATATGTACTGGAGCGTTTCGGACCAGTCCAGTTCAGAGTCTGTGTGCAGAGGTTGCTGAACCACCACTCTGAACTCGGCGACGTATCCTTTTGGCTCGACAGATGATGAAAATCTCCGCGTCACCTCAGTCGTTGACATTTAGTTCAGTGGTTCAACCCACCTTTGAACAGCCGTTCAGAAATCGGCCCCATGCGACCAAGCCAGTTGGGATACGTGCATAAGACTGTCTCAAGGATCTGGATCTATCGGGCATCAAAATACACAGCCAGGTATGGAGCGCATTGCGCCTTCAGAGGCTCAATGTGATTTTAAGCGTGATACAGCACAAGGAAACTTGTACTCCAGATTTTGTTTTTACAACATTGTTTTCGTCAATTTTAAGTACGTACCACAGTTTTATAGTTGTTTATACAGATGGATCCCAGCAAGAGAATGTCCTCGGTTGTTCTGCTGTTTTCCCTGATAGGGTTTTTAAAGTGCGTCTTCCGGAACAATTTACAAATTATGATGCGGAATTATATGTCATTCTGATGGCACTGGAGAGGATTCGTAGACATCGCCGTACAAGGTTTCTTGTCTGTTCCGACTCGCTTAGTGCACTGCAAGCACTTCACAAAATTTATTCAGTAGACCCGCTGATTCAGCTCATCGATGACTCCTTACAGCGGCTCCAACACCGTGGGAAGGAGGTGATCTTTTGCTGGGTACCTGGCCACATTGGGACACACGGCAACGACATGACCGACAACGTCGCCAAGGAAGCATGTTGGAGTTGTGCTGTCCATCAATGCTCCATTCTCTCTTGCAAGCCATCATCTCATTTCCTGACACACGTATCATGCATAAGTGGGAGACTGAATGGTTGCAGGTATCAGACAACAAACAGCGGTCGCTCAAATTGACCACAAAAGCATGGGGGACTTCGTGCCAGCTTCACCGCTGGAAGGAAGTTCTGCTTAGCAGACTGCGCATCGGGAATGACCCTTGAACACATTGCTTCCTCCTTCGACGGGAGGATCCACCACTCAGTGCAGTTCGTGATGTGCCACTCTGTTCGGCATATTGTGGTTGCGTTTGTCCTATATATTGATATTAGGGCAGCCCTCAGTCTCGATGGAAATCTGCCCACCATCTTCGCAGATATTGATACCAGTGTTAAGAGTGGTGAAATTTTGTGAACCGTCAGGCCTCATCCCTAAATTAGTGGGGAAGGGAGGCAGACTTTAATACATTATAAACTGCTGCGCATGTGGTGACAGCCTTCGTCCCCACCCATGAGATTAGCATGATGACTTTTCGTCAGCGCGCTGATGACCATGATGTCGAGCGCGCTTCACCTTAAATCATCATCATCATCATCATCATCATCATCATCATCTTCTAACACCTCCATCTGATGATGGGCCTGCAGTGATTCGAAAACGTGTTAATGGTTCAATAAATCGTAAAAAAGCGAGTGGTTGCATATTTATTACCAGATAAATCGCCAATCAATGTATTTTCAATAACGTGTACAACCAAGATGGAGGTATTTCATTACCACAAAAAAAGATTTTAAAATGGGAAATTTCGTTTATTTTTGTTGATTTTTACTTGCAACATACTTCCTAAAGAGCGTCTGATGAGTAAAAGATCAAAGGCTCGGCGGAAAAATGTTTCCGATTGCATACAGAACCACAATTGTTCCCAGACGTGCACCTCCTTGTCTTTCTTCGTGGCTCCGAACTCCAAATATATGGAAACCGCAAGGGGAGGCATCGGGACTGTACGGGGCATGTGTAAGGGCTACCCATCAAAACTTCTGCGGCGTAGAGGAAACAACGTTGATGAGCCGGCCCATATGTTGACAAGATTGTTTAGAGCACGATACGGAATTTCGCCGGAAAGCCCTTACACATCCTCCATACAGTCCCAATACCTCTGTATGTTTGGAGTTTGAAAAAAGACATTCGTGGCCGTCTGTTTGCTTCAGACGAAGAGGTGCACACCTTGGTACAATCATGGTTGCATAGGCAACCGCAGACATTTCCCCATGAAGGCACCGACTGTCTAGTTTCACAGTGAAGGCACCGACCGTCTAGTTTCACAGTGAGGTACACATACTAACAGTTATAACGATTAGTTTTGAAATAATAAAAGGTATACTTTCTTTTACCCACCTGTCTCCTTTCCATATGACTGCCCTTTACACAGGGTGGGGCAAATAAGTGGCCCGGACGAGTGGATATTATCAGACGCGAATCTGTGCATATAACCACACCCTCTGTGGTTATATGCAACAGGCTGGAGCAACTGCCGATACAGCACATTTACGCAATCTTCAAAACTGACTGAGTTGTTAGCAGAGGTAAGTCTGGTCGCGGCCCTGTCTGGTCACCTAGGTCACTTGATCTGTCAGTGTGCGATTACTTTGTGAGGGGAGCCCTCAAGTGTAACGTGTATCGCAACACTCCTCATAGCCTTCAAAAACTATAGCAGAACATTTCGGATGAGACTGCAGTAATTCAGCAGTCGAGCTTCCATTTGCCTTGAGAAACTTGCTGATCAGGAACCAAAAGTGCCAAGAGATGAACTGTGGTCACTTTAAACACCTGCTGTTGTCGGGTTAGCACTGTATCTTTACTCTGTTGTTTTTCTTGGTACCGTGGAACTCTGTTCTCCAGGCCACTTTTATCTGCCCCACCCTGTACATATTACACCAAAAATATTGTAGAACGTAATGTACTCAAAAGTTTGCCACCAGAATGTGACAAAATGGCATACTTGGCCAGTGGCAGCTGGTATTTCAAGTGTCGCTCAGAGGCAGCTTACAAGGGGGCGGGCGTCTGCACATACGCAGGCATACACAAAGAACAAAAACAGTATTATTTCAGCAGACAAATTAATTTTTTGCTTAAAGTAAAAAGAGCTTGCAGTACTTCAGGTCCTACTGTGTCCTGTTTAAAGTGTATCCTATTTCACCCCTTAAAAAAAAAAAACAACACACAGAAACCAAACTCCCTTATTAACATTTCTTTGTGAAAAGCCTGCGTATTTTGTTTCGATGAATCACTAAATCTCCACACAACTGAAAATACATTGTTCTATTTATACACTATATTGATATGCTGGTATATTCGAGAAACTATACTGTTTCTCAGGTGCTAAACAAAAGTACTGAGGTGCGTGTCTTTGTTATGTTAATGATACAGCGGTAGTGTAAGATGTTACAGGGTGTAAAAAAGTTCTCGAACTGGAGAAATTTCCTGTATTTGCGACGTTTCTGTAACGCTGAAGAATAAGACACCAGCAGAGAGCATTCACAGATCAGCAGAACTGTCAGGATAATGTATGAATGCAAAGGTTTGAAGTTCTTTGCAGTTACGATTATTATCTACTAAATTATTTCTTTGGAAAATTGAATTTGTGGGTTACTGCAACCGAGAGGAATTTAACTCATCGGTCATCTGTTTGTTGTTCCTGATATGAAGTAAATTCTTGATACTGATAAACATGTTGTTTGGCTTTTGTAGCTAGGTTCTTGCTTTAAAATGCCGTAAATGTAGTGTCCGGAAGACAGTTATTAACTGATACAACAAAAACCATTCTCATTTCGTTGTTGTATGTTAAGTGTCACAAATACGCAAGCTTTTACTCCATAAAATATCGCAAGGCCCTATTGTGTGACCATGTCAAGATATTACAACTTACCGATTGTACCTAAGCATTTTATCATACTTTTTTTCTCTGCATGCGTATTGTAAATAACGATGTTTTTGGAAAATGTCTGCTCTTCGGTGATCAGCTTCTAAATATTCATTTAAATAGAGATTGTCAAACTCGTATTTTGCTAGTGGTAACGTTTTGTAGTGAATGAGCGCTGTATTCATGATATTCTTAATTTAATAAATTTCGTATAAAGATGTTAATAACACTTATTGACAGATTTCTGCTTTTACTTTCCAGCTACAGTACGTAATTGTACCTTTCCACAGACTAGATACTTCGTTTTCTCAAATTTGTCTGCTCGTTATGTTTAAAAATGGGAGGGGGGGGGGGGGAGGAGGGAGGTAAAGAGGCAAATATATAGTATATGTTACAGCTTTCTTCTATAGCCGCACTAAACTTCTTGTATGTATAACCTTTGCTTTTCCTCCCACATTATGGTATAATATAATAAGCGTGAATGAATGAGGCCATATTACAGTATCAGCATTTACTGTCCTATTAAATCCTCATTATAACCATAATGGGCATACTTTCAAGCTAATTTTATTAATATGAAACTCCCAAGTCATTAACACATCAGTGTAACACCCATGAATTAATAGTTACCTGCTGTTTTTTAGAAATGCTTCCCAGTCTTTGAGACAAACCACTTTCACTTGTGACTTCCTGTATACCTTGTTTACAGTAACAAAAATAATTTGTCACTGAAATATGTATCAGTGTCTTTCATATTTACATATCTTGGTTCTGGTTTTAATGAAGTTCAGAAGGGGTACTCTAGATTTTTTTCATTTTACTAGTAAAAACTTCGGTGTCAACAATAGCTAGGAGTGGGATATGTTCAGAACATGGAAGAACTCTAATAGTAAAAAGAGTAACAGAAACTTGAAATTTAAGATGAAAATAAACTGTGAGGACTGTGAAACTTCCAGACAGATTAAAAGCATATGTTCGACTGGGACCCAAACCCAGCCATTTACCTTATTGGGAAGGATAAGTCTGGGGGGTCTGATCTGGCACTCAGTTCTAGTCTTTCAGTTACACAACAGTGTGCACTTTCCCATGGGGTGGATGATTCATTTTGCAAGGACTGTGGTAACATGGGAATTTTGTTTCAAAGTTTCTTTGGTAACTGGAGAAGCTTATCCATGTTCATGTAACAGGATTAGCATGTCACTCCATACCCTTCACATAAAATGTTACTGTGAAGAGTGAAAAGTGTATAAAGTTCCTTAGAGACTGAACAAGACATACAAAATTCATTTTGTTCATATGTGGCCTCTTGAAGCATTCTCCTTGTAGCCCTACAGCTAAAGATAAATGCAAAATAAATAATGTTTTGCTATTTTTTCAATTTTTTCTGATTTAATATATGATGAAAATTCTGTACTACTTCAGGAGGTCGACAATCATGTTCTTAAAAACGAAAGAAGTGTACTTTTAACAGATTTATATGCTTTTATTGCAACTTTAACTACTTACAGCAAGAACACACTGCTGTGTAACTTACATGTTCGCAATTGGCATCATTGAGGACCATATTCAGTACTTTTTTCATTTTGCTCATTTCTTGTACCAAGCTAGGTGCCTGCAAGATATCACCTTTTAATACTGTAATTGTGTGTTGGTAACATTGTGCTGTCTGGAATTGTATGATGCCTCTTATTAGCTCAAAATGATGACATAGTCATTTATTCTAGGCTGTAGCTAATTCCTAAAGTCATTGGCTGTGAAAAGTTGTAGGGCAAATGATTCAAATAAAATCACTGTTCATTTATGTTAATGGCTAACTTCCATTCCACTGCTATTAAAAATCTTTCATTTTCTATCATTTCTGTTTATAAGTAAATTGCTGTGCTGCATAAATGAAGTATGTGCAAGAGTTTTTGCCTTCAAGAAGTGAGGTCACTGAAAAGACTGAGTTTTAATTAAACTCCCTTATTCTTTGCAGTCCGACTAAAGGAAGCAAACTGGAGATGTTGGGGAATGTAAAGAGCCAGATGACAAGCTGGCTAGGGTCTGGTGTTTTGGGAGGCCTAAGGAAGGGGGACCCATCAGACCCAAATGCAACTACAGGCCAGCAACCATCAGATCAGTCAAGTGATCCTGCTCAGCAGACTTCTACTTCCGAGAAGCCAGCACAGGACACAACTCAAGAAACCAAAGAAGATGATGACTCCAGGTTTGTTGATTTTAATTAGCATTGTGAATGTTAGTACAAATATTAAGAACAATAAATAAATTGACATTGTATAGTATGAATTACAGTAGGTAGGATAAAATAACATTGGTTTCATCTGGATGTTATCACATGTGGAGACATCTGAATTGTAGGTTTCATTCTTCAGTCCCAAAGAGTGTGCGAAATCGGACAAGCAGAATATGTTGGTAGGTGAGGTGGCAACACAGGAACAATATGTTTCTGATTATCATTTTGTCAAGTTTCGTAACAAAAAGCGTAATTCATAAATAAAAACTAAAATTAATGTTTCTACCCAGTTTCTCTCATTCCTGTTTCAACTGAGCTAGTCAAACATTTTTAAGGGCCTCAGTGTTTAGACACTGAACTCTCAAAATTCTAGCTTAACATTATGGCCAAAGGTGCTGACATGTATATCATAATTATAAAATCATATTAATACAAAATCACAAGTAATGAGAAATTTTCAATGTCATGATGCATTGAATCAGTACTGGAAAGTACATAATAAGCTTATTAGCTTTTGAAACATGTAACAGGTCTCAGCTTTACTTACACATAAATTTGCAAGACGTTGGGAACTTTGTTTACACATGCCTTACTTCAAGGAATTTATTGGCTTCAGTTTAAGCTAGTAAATGGCACAATGTGAAACATGATCATATTTGGTTATTGTAACAAAACATCTGTGATTAGTATACAAATGGAACCATAGCTAAAATTGATTGGTCTGTGAAACCACTTCATGCCTCTTCCTCTTAATTTTACAACCTCATTAACAACACTGTTTCAGATAACTTCTTTCTTTTATAGTTATACATTTTTACAGATGCTGGTATCCATTTTCTTAATCTGCTTTACCACTGTTTGCTTAGAGGCTAATGGGGGACACTTCATAGATGTATCAACACTCAACTTACAAAGAAGGCCAGCATAAGCACCACATTGTTAACATGTTGTTCAACTTACATTTTCATATAACATTACCATTAAATAATAAGCGTTTGGTGCAGTTTTCTCTGGATTAAGTGTGTGTGAAATTGAGCTGTGTTACATATTTCTCTTTAGATTTTCTAGTTATAAAAATAACTCATCAGTTACAAGCTAAACTAGCCTTTTAGTGGTCTTGTGATTGCTCTAAATGATAGTGTGTAGCATAGCTTACGGTGAGAGTTGAAATGAAATAAGGTAGCATGGCCCTCCAAATTTACAGTGGCAGTATTGAGAAGCATTTCTACAACCTTTATTATCAAAGATTATTTAAATTCTGCGATTGTGTGTTGAGGGTCTTGTACGTTCTGCAGTAGTGTTTGCATTACCTGTAGTAGCTTGCTTTCTGGCATGTTACTACTTTTGCACATGTTTTGTAAATGGTTTCTTTCAGAAACAGTTTTGTTTTGATTCTGTATATTTTTAGTGATGGGCGTGGAATAAATTACTATGTTACAAATTTTACCACGGTGAGTGAAAGATGATCTTCCTTGGCTTCTATATCTTGTGACCGAGTAAAACATGGAGATAAATTGGCATTTGCAAATGCATGTGCAGTGTTCTTGACATCAATTATGGGTTTCCGTAGTGAAGTGGAAAATTTGAGGAAGTGATTTAATACCAACTGTGTTTTAAACACAATAAATAATAAAACAGAACTACAGTGGCAAATACTCTATAGTTTTAGATTGAAAGACAAAGGTCTGGAAGCTAGCATAAGAGGTAATACTTCAGCATGCAATAAGTGTGTGTGTGTCACGTGAATGCATTAGCTTGCAAAATGAAGGTGAGCCAGACTACCAGCCTAGACTTTAATCCATTCAACAGTTAACAAGAGTGGTTTGATTAGACTACAGAAACACAAGATATAAATCACACAGATCAGAATTCAAACAGTTCAGATAGATGTGGCATATGACTTGCTTCCCTTCTGTGGTTAAAGTAAGCTAAGGGGTAGGAATATCATTTGACCATAGAAATATAACTATGTTAGCGAATTTCGGGGTGGGCAACGGTTGAACACATGTAGATGCCAATAGAGAAGTAAGAGGACAAAGTGGGATATCAAAAGCTACTTATGAAGTTTGTCCAGCCAATGCCTTCTTCATTAATGAGCCTGGTTACTAGTTAGATAACTCACAGTAATAATTCAAGGTGAACAGTCAGAGACACAAACCCACAGCTGGTTTAATAACACACATTTTTTTTCCGTGATTTTTTTCCCTTTATAAAGCTTGACTAATAAATCAGCTATGCTATAAGTACCATAATTCCATAAACTTTTGAAGAGAAAAGGTGCTCACAAAACTTAAGAATCAACTTATGAGTGCGGCGGATCTGAACATGTCCTGAACACAAGGAGGACTGTAACTCTTGGGTACATGGAGAGAAGCTGAACACTTTCTTACCACATGGATCACCATAAATAACTTCCTGTATGTAAATGGTGAAAACAGTGTGCAAGTACTCACTACTGTGTGATGATTGGAATTTTGTATTGATGGTGCAGCCATTTTCCATATGACAAATTGAACATGCATTATTAGTGCTACTACAGCCATAGGTACTACAAAGTTGTAATTCATGTTAATAGTTGCAATTTGTCAGATGACAACATATCATACAAAACATACTAAACGTTTTCTCTGAAAAGTAATTACAAAAAAATAGTTTGGAAGCTTATTCATTAGGGGGACAATCCCCTCTTTCATGATGGCCACTTGGAAACTTGTATCGGTCAACATGAAGCAGTTGTAATGCCAATGCATACATTACAAAGATGAACTAAAAACAAGTAGAAACATTTCTATGTTCAATAATCTAGGCAGAGAGACAGCCACATCGAATCTGAAATGAAAACTCAAATGACTTAGCCCTGGAGTCCAGCAAGTACAGGAAATGTGGCTCTAGTCTGAAGAATAGTTGACCAATCAATCGACAGATATGTATATGTAGAACAGTTCATGATTGGAGGGCGGACTAATTAGTATACATCCACTGTGAAGAAACTTCAAAAGGAACAGCTTCTACTGCTCATAGTACCATAGTAGAACAACATCGAAAGACCTCTTGCAGAATACAAAGAAATTCAGGTCATGTGAAAAAGCTGTCAGTGGCACGAAAGCTAGTGTGTAGACACTCCTAAATGCTACAGGAACAGAAATAAATTTGATCAAACCCTAAGCACAATTTTGAAGTCCATTTTCAAGTCTTCAATAAAAGAAGTTGCAAGACTGTTATCTCAGTGTAATGTGCATTTCACTGGAAAGGTGGATAATATAAGTATTAGTGTCATGGGCATTCAGAAACAGTTGAAATAATTGAAACTGAACACTGTTTCACCGTCTAATAGGCTACCCATAATATTCAATACAGAACTTTCAACAAAGTTATCCCCCATTTTAACCATAATATACTGTAGATCCCTCAAACAAAATACTGCACTCAGAAGTTGAAAATTTGTGACTGAATTGAAGTTAAGTTTGTAGGGAGGACTCCGCATGTTATCTTAGATTGAAAATCAACAACAGATACTGAGTTAGCTTCAGTCATGCTCCAGGGTGGTGTACTGAACCTTCCTGCCCTCCTCATAGAAAAGGATCTTCTCAATCTCAGCTCACATTGTGGCTCATCACACACCATACCAAAGCAGTATTAGTTGAAAGAAAGATGAAGCATGTTAAGGATACTAACTAGTAGCAGGTATGTCCATATCTATTTGTGGTAAAATTCTAAAACCATTTTGCCATTCACCATAAACTAATAAGGATGCTCCCATTGAAACTTAGATCCTGCGTATGCTCTTGACCTCAGACTTCGTATAGGTGATGCAATGAATTGCTGTCTGAGAAAAGCTGCACAAATATCGAGTCGCATCTTGATAAGATCAGAAAATGGTGCATTGTAAAATTGTGTCACAGAACAGATTCGTATTGTGTGACAACAATAGGTATGTCACAGTTGGAATTACATTCATGCAAGTACCTGGGTTTAATGTTTTGTGGGGAATATGAAATGGAATGATGACATAGGCTTAAGCAGCAGGTAGCAGGCGTTGGTTCACGGCAGGATACTGGGAACTTGTAGGTAGTCTACAAAGGAAATTACTCCCAAAACTCTTACGTGTTGTATCTTAGAATGTTGCTCAAGTGTGGGACGCGTACCAACAGTGAATTTACTATAATGTAGACAAAGGAAGACAGTGTGAATAGTCAAAAGTCTGTCTGACCCACAGGAGAGCACCACAAAAATACTGAAATGAAACAGAATTTTCAGACACCAGGTATCCTGTGAAAGCCTAATCACAAAGATCCAAGAACCAATATTAAGTGAAGAACCCAGGAATTGACTTCAGGCCCCATCAGGAATGCAAAGACAAGATTAGTCTAATTTTAACATGCACAGAGGCATCCAAGCTTTCATTCATTCTTTCCCTGCTTGGTAGTCGAATGGAATGGGAAGAAATACTAACGTGTGGTACAATACACCCTTGCTCAGGTTGTTAGCAATGGTTCGTAGAGTGTGTGTGTAATGTAGATGGTCAGACATGCTGTCCTAGTGGCCGAAATGCCAAATAAATGATGGTATAAATCGATTTTTCAGTGATCGGTTCATTGTAGAACTTCGGCAACTCAATGAGGCAAGATTCTTTGTACATGATTAATCGTCATATTTAGACATATAAAACCATATTAAATGATTATAATTTTGGTCCACATGATTTTGGAATTGTTGTGAAACAGGTCAGTCTACAAATCTAACAATATGTTCTTGGGCTAACAGAACACACATACACAAGCCCTTGTTAGAGAAATTGCTAGAGATAGATAATGTATGTAAAACTTCTTTCCAAATGACATGCTTATTTGCTGCAGTGTCAATGGCTATTGTAGTTAACTAGTGTTCTACAGCGATGTTGCCTCACGACAATATATGGAATATGTATGATACACTAACTGTAGATTGAAATTGAGGAGCTAGATGCAAATATTGTGATAAAATGCACTGTTACACACTTGAATTGCAGCTGTGAAGGCATGTAGATGACTGTTAAATACCTCCAGCCTATTAAACTCTTGGCTTCAATATAGCCAATGCTAATAAGAAGTCGAAAGAGGTAGTGTTGAACCTAGGCATTCTGTGTTGGTGAGCACATGGTCATCTGCGAAACCATTGAAGCTGAGGTACCATTACTTATACTGTTGATGTTCAGTCACTGTCATGTATGTAGTAGCAGAGTAAAGTATTGCTAAGGCTGTGTATGCAACAGATGCACCACTTACACAGCAAGGATTGTAATACTGGTAAGATGTCCACCAGAAGGTGCATCATAATGACCCACCTACAAGTAATGCACAAAGAGGTTGCCTTGATACACAATATCAGCTCATGGAGGCATTTGTTAATGCAGCAAACTTTGTCACGTTCACCTACATTAGTTGTGGATAACTGGATGGGTGTTGGCTTGATAAATTTTGAAGCAAGCCAGATTCTGTATTTTACATGTGTCAAAATTTTTATTTGTGGGACACTCAAGCCTTGCATGACATAAGCCGCTATAGGCAACCACGGTTTTGGGGTCTTAGCTCCATCATCGGGTGTATCTGAAATCTGAAGTAAAATAACAGCTCTAACCTACTCCATTTAGCGATTAAGAAATTTTTAAACAATTAAAGATTGACAATTAAAAACTGAAAGAGAGAAAATGTTTCAACAATAATCTACCTAGAAGTGGTGGGGCATCATGTCTATGAGCTAACAGTTGATAAGCAAACATCTGTCATAAGTGGACTGTCAAATAATATCTCAAATTGTGGCTGCGACACGGCAAGCAGACTGAACAGTAACACCACAGGCCATATTTGTGGTAAACACTGTGATGGAAGGGCATAACGTGACAGAGAGAGAAACTAAGGTATAAGCATGTACGAATGCCAAAAAAATACAGAAGCAATATAGGTAATGGCGGTCCATTACAAAAGATGTTCACGTTAATAAACAAATTGGAAAAAGCAGCATGACTAGTAACAGAATATGTGCAACAAAGCAATCCATAAGACACAGAATCCTAATATAACTAACAGCATGAGCCAAATGCTGAGACACATACAATTTACCAAAATCTGCATCAAAAGCAGGAAAGTACAAACATAACACGCAACGGGTTGTAAACCAGTGAAATTAAAAGGTAAAACATTTAAAAAATAAAACTGGCAAATATAAATCCAATTACTGAAGAGTTCTAACATAACAAATGACAGGTCATGAACCGATGAAGTTAAAAAGATAATGCATTTGAAAGATGAAAAAATTTCTAAAACATTTCAAGAAACTAAAAAAAATTAAGATGAATACAAGTATTATTGCACTTATTCTGTTGTTAATCATGCTATTTTTTGTTACTTGTTTGTTAAGGTGAACATATCTCGTAATGGAGTGCCATGACTTTCGGTTGTTGGGTATATTTCTTCTGCACTTTTTTTGGTGTTTGTACATTCTTGTACCTTAGCTCCTCTCCATGTCAAACCACTTTATCTGTTTTTCAGTTTCTTAATCTCCATCTTCAGTCGTTTAAGAAATTCATAATTGCTTAATGAAGTACGTTGTTTTACTTCTGATTTCAGACTCGTCCGATGGTGGGTCGACTAAGAAATCGTGGTAATGCATAGCGACTTTTATCGTGCAAGACTTTATTGACCAAAGTATTTTAAAATTGTGGTGGATTTGTTTACCATGAACATTTTTATGAGAGTGTTTGCCCTGGAGAGCAAAAGGAAATTGCCCAGTATTCTGGTTGATATTATTGGTAATATAATTATGCTTAGTACATGCAGTGCCCATAGATAATGTAGCAGAACTTTGAGCTGGTGTTTGTGCACTAAGGAAACTCTGTTTACTTTGTCACTCAAGACTATAAATGTATCATCGTCAGCTATAGGGTCTAGACTCTAGAGGGTCTGATACGACTAGCATGGATTTTTCTGAAATTTTGTATGAACATTCACACATGTTGCCAGTGAATATTGGTAAAGTTTTGTATTCACCAGTGTAATGTTTCCAGAGATCATCACTTTCTTGAGCCCGTAGCGCAACTATCGAAAGCCCACTTCTGAATTTTCGACAACTTGGAGACATACCATCTCCAGCAGTATTATCTTGAAAGAAACAAAACTATGCCATCTTGTACAACTTATTCACCCTGAAGCAAAAGTCATAAAACTGCTCAATAAATATTTTTTTATATGGATAATTTAAACCAAAGTAGGATGAAAAAACAGATCTTTGAAAAAGACATGAAATTTAGCTTTTTATATCTCTGGAAGTAACTGCAGGATAATCATGAAACTTTGCACATAGTAAGTTACCAATACAGGGTTTTAGAATATAAAATTTCGTTCTACTACTGCTTTCAAGTAGTTTACAGATTGAATGCAAAGTTCATGATATTTTAAAAATGCCAAAAATGTTAATTTGTAGCCCACTTTCGCTAAATAGTCTTCTACAGACTCTTTTGAACCAATTTCATTGGAAAGTCCGTGCTCTAAACCAACTAAAACACTAATTTGGTTTTGCAGTGTACACATAAGAGCCCCCCCCCCCCCCCAAAAAAAAAAAAGACAATGAGAAGGTGGGGGTGCATTTAAAATATGCCTATATTCTGCTGGTACTCGGATTAAATCTGACGTGTTGTGTTACATTCTACAATTGCTTAACACTCTCTGGGGGAAGGTAATATCAAGTCCTGATGACTAAGAAGTGAGATAGTCGTTCCACTGTATAAACATCAAGAAATGGGTGTCGTTTTGTCATGATTCATTATGACATATCAGGCACACACACACACACACACACACACACACACACACACACTCTCTCTCTCTCTCTCTCTCTCTCTCTCTCTCTCTCTCTCTCTCTCTCTCTGTATAAATTGCCTTAAAGTTGTACACTGTTATCACATTGTGTAAGTCCTGGGATGTTCATAGCAGCCTACCTTTTCTTTTACATACTAGTTTAATTCCGGTTTAAAGTATAGCAAATTTTGTGTCTGCATAGTTTTCAGTTTATGTGAGCTGATGAAAAATTGTGTTGCTCTGGTCCAAGGTGGCTTAATCACTGTTGGTTTCTTTTAAAGTGAGAAAATTAGCATTCCCATCACCATAGGGGCTACACCCAGTAGCTGTGCATTGGCAGCCACTGATGGATTTCTGTACCACAAGTTCCCAAGCCTGTCTTCACACAGGATCCCAAGCCTGATGATATATTTCTAGAAGTGTCAGAGGAAAAATCCAGAAAATGCCTGTTTTAGGATCCAAAACATGTTGTTACCTTCAAGCTACATGAAATTTTACAGGTTTCATTAATTTTCTGTAGAACGTCATCAGGAAAACTATACTGTCAACCAGATGTCAGTGAGGGTGCTGTGTCACCTCTTGATGACCAATAAAATGAATTTCCTGGGCCATGTGGGTGCATAAAGCTCAGCAGCAGTCTCGGATATTTCCAGCTCTCCACACCCTTCCATAAATGCATGCAGCCTATTTTCCTGGCTGGAGGTCTGATATGTTTCTCTTCTGCACTGAGAGCATTAACGGCATTAAATTTGTTTTCATCAGCAAAGAAGAAAGTGATCGGAGTAAAGTTTTAAGAGAAGAGTGGTTATAACGTGGTCATACTTTAGCAGGAACTAGAGAAAATATCATTTTTTTCCAAATAATGATGCAACAATTCAGGTTAGCAGATTTTCAAATGATGAATAATCTTTTCTGGGTATAATTAGTGACAATAGTGGAGAAGATACATTAACATCAGACTTCCAATCAGGGCAATATTCTGCAAGCATTTATGAAAAAGTGTGGTTGATTGGAAATATCCATGAAACTTCCCCAAAGAAGAAGAGGGAGGATGCTGTAATAAGTGTCATGCACTAACATGGCCCAGCAAATTCGTTTTATTTGCCATCAAAGGCCACAAGCCTAGTGTTCCATAATAGCACGTTATTGCAGTCATTCCTCATGACATCCTACAGCAAATTAATGAAACCTGTAAAAAGTTAAAGTAGCTTGAAAGAAACCTAAGCTTAGGATCCTAAAAGAGACCTCTTTGAACTTTGTCCTCTGACACTTAAAGAAAGAGATCATCCGGCTTTGGGATCCTGCGTAAAGAAACCCTTATCAGGCTTTGAAACCTGTGGTAAAGAAACTGACCGGTAACAGCTGATGACTGACTATTGGATGTGGCCCCTATGGTGATGGGAATGCTGGTTTTCTCACTTTAAAAGTCACCAGCAGTAGTTAAGCCACCATGGACCATAGCAACATATTTACACAATTTTTCATCAGTTCCCATAAAGTGTAAACTATGCAAACACAAAATATGCTATAATTTAAACTGGAGTTAAACTAGTATGTCAATAGCATTGCACAATAAAAGAACTCAAAATGGTCTATAATGTGAGTCCTTTGCAAAAAAAAGTCAGGCAGACTCATAAGAACTTCTGCAAAACTTGCACAATGTGATGATGGTGTACAGATTGAAAGCAGTTTATTCAGCTGTTAGGCAACAGTTTTACCAACATAATGTCCAGTGCCTTGGTAATGCACAGCTAGTTTGATACCGTAGCTATCATAGCGGAAAACAGGCTGAAATATGTCCTGATAAGTCGTGACAAAAATGCACCCATTTTTTGAAGTTTGTATAGTTGTTCTGACTCGATCTCACTTCCTAACCATCAGGACTTCTGATGTTGCCTTCCCTATATAGAGTGCTAAGCAATTGTAGAACATAATAAAAAGATTTCAAATTTAATTTGAGTATTGCGGAATATGGGCCTATTTTAAATGCACCTCTACCTTGTTGTTGTATTTTTTTGGGGCCTTGTGTGCTCACATTGTGAAAAAAATTAGTTTCTTTGGTGGTTTAGAACATGATCTTTCTAATAAAAACAGTTTCAGAAAATTTTATTTTGTAAAAGTTGGCTAAAAATAGCCAATTTTGGCGTTTTAAAAATATCATCAACTTTGTCTTAAATTGCTGGCATGCAGTAAGAGAATGAAATTTTATATTAAAAAAAAAAAACCTTGTATTGGTAAATTATTACGTACAAAGTTTCAGGTTTATCCTGCAGGTACTTCCAGAGATATAAAAAGCTAATTTTACATTTTTATTTATTTATTTTTTCAAGTGTGTCTTTCTTCAGCTGACTTTGGTTAAAATTATCCCTATAAAAATTGCTCAGAAATTTTTTGATGATTTTACTTGAGCATGTGAAAAGTTGCGTGAGATAGTCAAGTTTTGTTTCTTTCAAGAAAATATTGCTGGAGACATTGTGTCTCAACATAGCCGAAAATGTATGTGTATGTGGGGGGAGAATGGAGGATGTACTTTCGGTAGTTGAACTGTGTAATTAAACAAATGACTATATCCCTGGAAGTATTATATTGGCAAAAGTAAAACTGTGCTGATGACATGTGTCAATGCTCTCACAAAATTTCAGCAAAATGTGTGATGGTTATGGGAAACTTTTCTAAAATTAGACCACGTTGGCTCCAGTAAGGACAAAAAACCTGTCAGTGCAGTGGACTGTCTAATACAATTTTAATCTAGTAAGTTCTGGAGGTAAGCTAGAAAATAGTGTTCTTCAAATGGATAAGGACTGGATGCAATGGCCATTTATTGCACATTGAGTTAATAACTACATGTAATTACTTCAAATATCAAGTAATCTCTGTATTAAAGATCTGAAGTAGTATTGTTATATTTAGTTTGCTCCAGTCATTACATATAGTTCTATTGTTACGCTGTTGCCTGTTAGGAGTGAAACACACTATTTAAATTGTAGTATTGTAATCAGAGTAATTTCTTCACAAAATAGTTGTAAGTTCTGAGTCTTGCAATATGACAAATATTGTGTGTGGTGAATGCAGAACTTCTGCTAGGACTTATGTACTACTTCCTAAACTTCACACGTCAAGCTTCGTGGGCAGATTGTAAGTCAAGGTGTAATAGATCCATCTGTAACCAACTTGTCAATGGAAGACTAAGTTTTAGTTGGAAGTCCTGTAATCTGCTAGGAAATACTATCATTTCTGTAGTTCTTAGTTTACTTAATCCATTGCTTTCTACATTTTAAACTAATTTTACTGAGCTGTTGCAAACAACTGGCATGTCTGTAGTCACATCATGAAGTTGTAGGTTCCCATACTAAGATAATTTTCAGTCTAGTGATTAATCATCATATGCATTGATGAATCCATCTACCCCTTGCTGAAGTTTGGTAGAGTGATCCTATTCTGATTATCGTGAATTCTGCAGTAGTTTTTATTGGCAATAGGACAATGTATATGTCTTAACGGAACTGTGATGACATAAATACTACAAAATTTTCCTTTCATCTAGAGGAATTTTTTTTTTATTTCTCAGGGCATTGCAAGTACATACAATCTTAACATTATAGATAACACAATTTTTCTTCTCTACATTCTGTTGTGCATACAATCATCTTAAATGTGCCATATTAATCAATGAGACTTACCTTCAGCATGAAAATATTTTCCTCCCTTCCTCCCTCGTGTGTGTGTACATGTGGGTTTTTTAACTTTTGTATTTCTGTTACAGTGCTACAGGAGGAGCAGACAGTGATGTGGCTGCCTCTGAACCAGGAACACCTGTGGAGGACAAGGAAGGGGGCCAACCATTTGGTGCTGGTATGTTTATTTCACTTGATATTTGTTGAGTTAGAGTGTTTGTATGTATTTACTGTGGAGATAATGAGGTCACTTGAATTGTGTAATACAATGTTTAAAGATGTCTTGTGCCAGAAATACATGTCACAGAAGACAACAGTGTACTCTTGCGTTTTAGTTTTATATTTTCCAAAGTATGACCTCATTTCTTACTGTGGATTACGTACACATTTTGTTCTGTAGATCAAGGAGCTACTCAAGGATGGTAGGACATACTCTAAGTGAAATGGTTCTTATGGATATGGAATAAGAAATCATTAACATATATTTGATGTAATAACAAGCTTCTCACGTAAAATGCAGACATATAGTTACACTACTGCATTGAAGATGTGCTGAGGCGAAGCCTGATTTTATTTCTTCGATACTATCAGTAAGATATACATTCTTCGCTTGTGCTAAGAAACTTTCCATTGTAATAGGATTTGGCCACCAACTCTTTAAACTAAACTTCATTAGTAGCTAAACTCTCCTGCTGCGTACTAAATTAATTTTTAGTGTACTGTAGCCTCTGAGAGCTATACTGAAGATCTAATTAGGCAATGGCAATTGTTATTTTTAGAGACTAGGTCAGTAAATTGAGTTATATACTTGTGATTTCCCCTTTCCATAGGTGGTCATGAAACTGGCATGCAAGTGCCAGCTATCAACGCAGTTTCTGAGATTTTCATTCCCAAGACCGTGCCATAATACTTTGCCCTTTGTCAAAGCTGCTTTTGGCATTGGATATCCCCATTTGTGGCCTTGATTTTTGCTACAATGATTGGTCTTTCATCTCTGCTCCTGTAATAAACTTTCCTTACAGCATCACATGCCTTGTGTGTGTGTGTGTGTGTGTGTGTGTGTGTGTGTGTGTTCACCAAGCTGTAGTTCTTAACATAATTATGTCATCTTCTACTGTGTGACAGTCTACTTGAATGTGTTGGCACTAAGATTACAGCCCATCTTAACGTGTTGCACTGATAAAAATGTGCTTGTTTGATCAGTAGATAGTGTGTGATCTTTTCCAATTGGTACTTGGACAAAGAGTGTACAGCATCAGTTACGCAAATGGGGAAGTGTTCTTTGATTGTTGAGAAAGAGACCTTGAAGAGGGCCAGAACAGCTGAGCCTCCTTAAATATGTGCTTCGAACCACCAGTTCTTTGTGAATGTGGGCAGGCTAGATAAGACCTCTTTTTTTTCCCAACTAACTGAATGCAAAGATGTACCGTTGTGCTGTATTGTCCCCTTTCTCATGCCTCAGCACTCCACTTCTCTATTAAGACAAATATTATGACTTTTCTTTTCTCCTGGTTTAGTGATCTGAAAAATCTCTTTCACAAAGATACCCACCACACATTTATGAAAGTTGCAAGGATTATTTGGTTAAAGCCTATTGTTACTCTTCAAAGAAAAATATTACAGCCATGGGGAATATATTATTCAATAAGGAAATGCCTTTATGGTCATCCTGTGCAGGATATTAGTAGGTCTATTCATGGTTTGGAAATGGAAGAAATATTTTATAACCATTTTTTTGTTATTCCGAAGTGAGCGTGAATGTCGATCTGTCTCTTTTAGGATTGACTTCAGTGTTTGATTGATCTTCCATCATGGTAATGATCTCTGATGCAGTTAATACAGACTTGTAAAAAATTCGCCTGAAGACTAAAATCATTTGTACAGAGCAGCAACAACTGAGGCCAAAGTTAATATTTATTTATTCATTTTAGTTCTTCGTTTTATTTAGAAAGATTGAAGGTGAGGGCTGCCGTAAGATCTAGCATTTTCAGTAATCTTTTGGGTTTAAATCAGCAGCAGTCACCAGACTCTGAGTCTTCATGTTGGGAAGGCTTGCAGTTGGTGGAAACTACGTGATATAAAAAAAGGTTGAGCATTTGGTGCTAGGTCAAAATTGATCTTAACCACCTGGTAAAGAAATGAATCAGTTTCATTCACACAGTGTGGCAGTTGCCCCTCAGGGTCTTGTTCAGTTGCCTGTTGGAATGTTGTTCGTCATAAGAATAAGATGTGAAGAGGTTGAGTAATTTCAAGATCAGGTATGTTATGGGGTGGGGGGTAGACACACACTTTTCACTGTATTTACCCGAATAACCAAGAATAAGCATCCTATTTGATCACAGGATCTTTACAAAATGATTCAGAGATTTGTTTGCACTGCTCTGAGGTGTCCAGCCAGGTTCAGGTGTTTAAGTAACATAATACACTGATCAGCCAGAATATAATGACCACCAACCTACTATGAATACAGACCTATTGAGGCGATAGCAGCATCACCTGACAAGGAATGACTGCTAGTCAAGACACACGCATGGTGCATACTGTACCAGTAAGCGTGCTGTCTGTGCAGAGAATGAGGAAGATGAGCATTCTATATGAGTTCGACCAAGAGCAGATTGTGATGGCGTGAAAGCTTGTTAGTAGCATTTTGAAAACTGCATGCCTTGTCAAGTGCTCGAGGAGTGCAGTGGTCAGTGTCTTCAACATATGGTGAAACAACATCAAGATATGGGGTTGGGGGGTCATCCATCATTGTAGATGTTAGACATCACAAGCTTGCTAGAATGGTAAAATGGGACAGGCAGCAAACTGTAGCAGAACTAACATCCAGCATTAATGCTGGGCTGGTTACAAGGGTATCTAAACACAAGAGTGCACCGAACACTCCTAACGTTCGGCCTCTGCAGCTGATGACCCATGTATATGCCAGTGTTAACATCACTACATTGGCAGCTATGACTGAAATGCGCATGTGACTACTGGCACTGGACGTTGGCGAAGTAGCAGAGCATTGCGTGGTCTGATTAATTCCGATACCTTCTTCATCATGCCAATTGGAGGGTGTGAATCTGTTGTCTCCCAGGGTAACAGCTCCTTGACACCTCTACTGCGGCACTGAGATAAGCTGTCAGTGGCTCCATTATGGTGGGGAGAATATTCACATGGAATTCATGCAATGCACCATGACGAGCAAGGAGTATCGTACACAGGTTGCAGACCACGTACACCTCTTCATGACGATCATTTTTCCCGATGGCAGTGGTGTTTTTCAGCAAGATAATGCATCATGTCACAAGGCCAGGAGCATGATGGAATGGTTCAAGAAACACAGTGGCAAGTTGTGGTTGGTTGCTGGCCATCCACAACTTGCCTTATCTGAACCTGATTGAACACATCTGGGATGTGATTGAATGTGGCGTTGAAGCTCATTGCTGCGCTGCCCGGAATTTATGGGAATTAGGTGACTTATGTATGCAGTTGTAATGCCAACTCTGTCCAGTTACCTACTAAGGCCTCATTGGTGCCATGCCATGAAATGTCGTCGCTGTTATCCGTACATGATCAGTGTCTTTGCAACATTGTGCTTCTTTTGTACTCCTGTCACTCCCCACTCCTTCCCCCACTACCTGGTTGCATGCCCACCAAATACTGGGTGTGAACTCTGATCCCTCGCTGCTTCTGCTGCCACTGTAGGGTGTGGAAGTCACTTGAGTGATATTGTTCGAAAGCTGGCTGAGTGCAGCTGCTTTCTCTGTTGGCCATGTGTATTTCAGTAGCCCCTTTAGAACAGTCTCAAAATGACTACAATGGTAGGCTTCCTTCGTCTACTAGTACACAGGTTCTGTGGACCAATGTACATAGCACATGTTCATGCTGTGAAGGATTGTGGCAGTTGGAGGTGTGGAAAAACAAATTTGCGTTGATGGATTTCCTGTATTCACTGTCTCCCATAGTGCCGTAGGCTCCTCACTTGGCTAAGACATCCACAAAAGGGGAATTTGCCATTCTTTTGCACCTGCATAGTGAATTTGATGCTGGGGTGTTGAGAATTCAGATATTGGAGAAATTCCTTTGTCTGCAGACTGAATCAAAATTTCAGGGTTATTACGTAGTTCTCAAATCACAGCTTTCTTCACTTTTGTGAGGTTTGTTTTCAGTGGAAGGGCTCTCGTGAGCACGCGGCATTTTTCCAATATAGCTCCCATGTGGCCACACCACAAATGTTTCATCAACATACCTGGAAAAGCATGGAGAAATCAGTGCAGCTGTTTGCAAAGCCTACTCTTTGAAATCCTCCATGAATAAGTTTGCCACAACCAGTGATAGAGAGCATCCCATGGTGGTGCCACCTATTGGTTTATAATAATCACTGCCTAAGAGCAGAAGGGAGATGTGAGGACAACTTCATTCTCAGGTTGAATTTCTACTTCATAAGCTTGATGGAATCAGAAGAGTCCCTCTGGTAAAGAGGGAGACGGCATCAAACCTCACCATGAGGTCCTCAACATGAAGACGTAGTTACTGCAGCTGTTGAATGAAATGTCTGGAGTTCCTGATGTGATGCTGCCACTCACTGATGTAAGGGCTTACTTAGTAGTCCCATTAGATGTTTGGCCACCTGGTACATACTTGCACCTGTATTGCTTACAGTAGACCATAGAAAAATGTATTGTTAGTGAATTTTTGGTAAGCCAGAGAGCCTTGGCTGTGCAGCAGCTCGTGGTCGAAGCTTGTTGATCTCTTTTTCCCCAGTTGCCAGCATAGAAGTTCGATGATGTTCCTTCTCACTTTGCTGGTCAAATCTACTTTGTTTTCTGTAGGCTGTAACGTTGAGTAAGTTGTACATTTCATGATTTTGCTCTGACAGCGAAAGTAGTACAATGGCATTTCCTTTGTGTGCAGACTGAATCAAAATTTCAGGATCATTCCATGGTTTTCAAACCACAGCTTTTTTTCACTTTTGTGAGGTTTGTTGTCAGTGGAAGGGCTCTCGTGAGCACGCAGTATTTTACCAATGTATCTCCTCCGCTCCATCACTGGGGAGGGTGGAAAGTGGTTGTTCTTACCCATGATGATATCTGCAATAGGTATAACAGTTGGTACTGGTGTGAAATAGAGCTCCTGACTTCTCTGTGTTGTCTATCTTTTTTCCTGTGAGATTCATTATGGTTCTTCTTTGCAGTGCTTATAGTTGTTGTTCTCTTGCTGCTAGACATTTGAGCTTGGAGACTTCTTTCGGTGTAACACTTTGTCGAGAGTGGTCTGCGTGAGCCCAGTAGACCCCGTCAACCCACTCAGTGGAGAGTAATCCAGATTTACTCTTCTTCTACGTGAATAATGAAAATTGAAATGAATAGCTGTATTGTAATTTATATGTCATTTATTCAAAATATGCTACCAGTTGAAACGCCCTTGAATATGGAAACATATATAACGTGCTAGTAAAGTGTAATGAGAATTCCAACAACAAAAATCACAGTTTGTGAGCAAAATGGGGATAAATTACATCATAAACTTACATAATAAAAATATACTATTCATACCCTTACAGAACAAAGTTTAGCACTTAATTTATGTTTCTTGCGCACGCATGCACACACACACACACACACACACACACACACACACACACACTTACTTTCTTCAGTGACATAATGTACCCAAGGGGAGCCCACACATTCAATGAATTAAACCAGCAAAGGAACTGAAGTCACATATTTTCCTAACCAGAAAACACAGGAATATGGGATATACCAATCATAAAATGAGATAACCTAATAGCATAAAATCAAACAGGCAGAGTAAACAAATGTAAAAGAAACCTCATGAACAAATGTTCATTGGACAATTGAAACCCACTGAAATAACATCTGTCACATCACATATTCTCTAATCAACTCCAATATATAAACAATGTAAATCTCAGTCTAAAACTTAGTATACAAGTGGAATTGAAGTCGGAAGAAACTACAAAAAGTGCTCCATTGATATTATTATATAGCAACCCAGTTATAGTATATCATTAAGCGAATGCGTAACTCCTGTAAGTAAAAGGCCATAAATATGCAATATCTACAGAGTAACAACAAAATAAGTCATTAATGTTTCTTCTAATTTCAGGAAATGTAATGGGCATATAACAATTTTGCCAACTTTAGGGACCTCCTCTGTCACTATGTACTCACGGACTTAAAAGTAACATATGTGATACGTATTGACGAGCAGTTACCGAAGAACATCTTGTGCACAAATACTCTATTTATATGTAACAATAACCTATTAGTAGGAGTAAATCAGTAAAACCAATAGGCCCGTTTGTTTGAACACACACATACAGGACCGTGAACTTCAAAACATCCATATGAAAATCCAACAGCACGCAACCAGGAGACACCTATGTATTAATGTATAAGAGCAAGAAAATGAACTCTGAAGAGTCCTTAAGATGGGGAACTCGGACAATAACTTACACAAACTTCACAAAAGCCAAGCACATTCCCTCATGTCCTTTCTAACCTATTTAAAGGTGGTGACATCCATCGCGTACCCAGTTGCAGTCAACATGAAAGTAATGCTAGACAAAATGCATAATTCATATATTAAAACTCTCCACACCTAAACTACACTGTGATAAGGAAACACCAGTGTAAAATCAAATTGTGCACAAACAGGCACTTCATCCTGGAAAACTCTCCACTGGAACCACATATCCAGTCACTAATGAACCAGACCCAAAACCATGCATTTAAAATGAAAATAAAAGTGGCACCTGAAGTCATTCATTATATAGCATAACATAAACCACAACAAAGTCACAACTGAACATTGCAAAAGCAAGCACAAAGTAGTAAAAAATGGTGAAGTAATAAGAGGGATCAACATGCTCAAATACCTTAAAAATAAGAAGTGGACCATTTGGACTGGATATTTAATGACCAAACAGCCTTTCCAATACAAGCACCACAGAAAATCCTAAAAACGTAAAAATATTTGAAAACTATGTAAAAACTAAATATACATCCATATCGGGGACAAGAAGACATGAGAAAACGTATGCACTTGTTTAAAGATGCAGAACAGTGAAATATTTGAATACCTGCAAAGCAGTGTGTGGCGAACACATCAACAAACAAAGCAACAGTACGAAAGTGCAGGGTGCAGTGCGGGAACTTCCTTATTTGAAACACGCAACACACACGGCTGTGATTCGACATGCATTCAGGAAACAGTTCAATATTGCGCCTGCAGGTCATGGTCCTGATGGGAAATAAACTGTTATGTATGTAGATACCTTTATGGATACTGGAAGTGTGCAGAAAAAGAAATCAGGATCTTCAAGAACCACCAGAACTCCAGAAAACATGCAGAGGGGTAAGGATGTCGATTTTGAATTCCTGCTAGCGATCTGCACACAAACATGCAGCTTCCCTTGCAATTTATGAATGCACAGTGAGACGAATTATTCATGAAGAGATGAAATTTCGTCCATATAAACTGTCAGTGGTGCACACAGGTCATCGACGTGATTTTGTTTCACGAAAAAATAAGTGTGAAGCCTTGATAGGTGAGCTGCCTCATGACGCCTTAGTGTTATTCAGCAATGAGGCACATTTTCATTTGTCTGGCTGCATGAATAAACAAAATGTGCAGTATTGGAGTTGCACGAACCACCGAGAACTTAATGAACAGCCCCTGCATACAGAATGTGTAACTGTTTGGTGTGCACTGTCTAAAATTGGATTTATTGGTCCATGGGTTTTTGAAGAGAATGATAAGGCAGATACGGTCATTTCTGAGCGTTGCGTTCAGATGATTCAGCAGTTTCTTATTCTAGAACTTTAAGAAATGGATGTGGGTCATGTTTGGTTCCAACAAGATGGCACTACAGCTCACACGACACGAACATCGATGACCATGTTGCACGAACACGTCCCCGATCGTCTCATATCTTTGAGGGGTGATCTCCAATGGCCAGCACACTTGCTAGATTTAGTGCCATGCGACTTTTTCTTATGGGGCTCTCTCAAATCATTGCTGTATACCAATTGTCCACAGACCCTGGCTGAGCTATGGAACAATATTCATGTTGATATTGCCAGCATCGACAGAGACATGTTAGAAAAAGTGGACCAAAACTTCTGATTTCGACTCTACAAATTCATTGAGCAGAACGGATGCCATCTTCGAGATATCATTTTCAAAACTTAATGAAACAAAACTTTAGATGTTACTCTTTGTAAATAAAAAAAGAATTAAATTGATGTCTCTAATACTTTCTGATTTATGATTGTTTTTTTAAATAAAGAAGTTACCACACCACACCCTGTACAAGTGGAAGGTAAAATACGGCCTCCTGGTGTGATAAACTACTCAGTATGTGAAACTCGGTGATAGACAAACAGTACTGCTGCCAACCCAGAAACATCCAAAAATAATAGATCAGCACCATGGATCATGTCTTAGTTCAGAGAAAAAAACCAGGAGACTGTATGTGACACACACACACACACACACACACCTGTGACTCCGTAAATGTCCAGCTACCACAAGCAAAAATGCAGTAATCACCTCAATTCAGACACCTATAAAATACAGTAGGAGTGGCAGCCATAGACAAAAAGCTAAATAGTGCAAAGAAGCACTATCTGTAATTGTAACACCCAAAAACACACACTGTCATATAAGCTAAACTGTTAAATGTTATTAAGACAAAGACTTATATGTGGTCATTACTAAATGCACATAACCACCTCTTGAGTGACACAACAAACTCCAGGGAGACAACTGTGTTCATACTACTGAGAACTATATGCAACACGACAATGGTCAACACTAAGCAGTGGCAATCCTTATAGCCCCGGTACCACCCTAAAAAGCAAGAATAGGCACTGGCATCTACACGGAACCTAGATCATCCATACATTAAAGTAACTATAGAGGAGCTGAGACACTTCTATGTAAACTGTGGATAACAAATAGGGATACATGAAATACTCATAAATAGTGTACGTTAGACGGATGAAACACACAACTCACGGTAAAGCGGTCCTGGTATATTATAATAATGCAAAATCTATCTGCAGTGATGACACACAACCGTGAAGGAGACTCTGAAACCCTACAGGAGAAAATTAATCGCAGATAATAGACAATGACAGCATATGTACTCACCAAGTGTAATCTGCCATCAACATACAAACCACAGTGACAAAGACCAGCAGAGTCTTCAAATGAAGAAAGTACAACCTATTAAGCATGTCATGCCAGCATGTTGTTGTTGTGGTGGTCTTCAGTCCTGAGACTGGTTTGATGCAGTTCTCCATGCTACTCAATCCTGTGCAAGCTTCTTCATCTCCCAGTACCTACTGCAGCCTACATACTTCTGAATCTGCTTAGTGTATTCATCTCTTGGTCTCCCTCTACGATTGTTACCCTCCACACTGCCCTCCAGTACTAAATTGGTGATCCCTTGATGCCTCGGAACATGTCCTACCAACCGATCCCCTCTTCTAGTCAAGTTGTGCCACGAACTCCTCTTCTCCCCAATTCTATTCAATACCTCCTCATTAGTTATGTGATGTACCCATCTAATCTTCAGCATTCTTCTGTAGCACCACATTTTGAAAGCTTGTATTCTGTTCTTGTCCAAACTATTTATCGTCCACGTTTCTCTTCCATACATGGCTACACTCCATACAAATACTTTCAGAAACGACTTCCTGACATTTAAATCTATACTCCATGTTAACAAATTTCTCTTCTTCAGGAACGCTTCCTTGCCATTGCCAGTCTACATTTTATATCCTCTCTACTTCGACCATCATCAGTTATTTTGCTCCCGAAATAGCAAAACTCCTTTACTACTTTAAGTGTCTCATTTCCTAATCTAATTCCCTCAGCATCACCCGACTTAATTCGACTACATTCCATTATCCTTGTTTTGCTTTTGTTGATGTTCATCTTATACCCTCCTTTCAAGACACTGTCCATTCCGTTCAACTGCTCTTCCAAGTCCTTTGCTGTCTCTGAGAGAATTACAATGTCATCGGCGAACCTCAAAGTTTTTATTTCTTCTCCATGGATTTTAATACCTATTCCGAACTTTTCTTTTGTTTCCTTTACTGCTTGCTCAATATGCAGATTGAATAGCATCAGAGAGAGGCTACAACCCTGTCTCACTCTCTTCCCAACCACTGCTTCCCTTTCATGGCCCTCAACTCTTGTAACTCCCATCTAGTTTCTGTACAAATTGTAAATCGCCTTTCGCTCCCTGTATTTTACCCCTGCCACCTTCAGAATTTGAAAGAGAGTATTCCAGTCAACATTGTCAAAAGCTTTCTCTAAGTCTACAAATGCTAGAAACGTAGGTTTGCCTTTCCTTAATCTAGCTTCTAAGATAAGTCGTAGGGTCAGTATTGCCTCACGTGTTCCAACATGTCTACGGAATCCAAACTGGTCTTCCCCGAGGTCGGCTTCTACCAGTTTTTTCATTCGTCTGTAAAGAATTCGCATTAGTATTTTGCAACTGTGACTAATTAAACTGATAGTTCAGTAATTTTCACATCTGTCAACACCTGCTTTCTTTGGGATTGGAATTATTATATTCTTCTTCAAGTCTAAGGGAATTTCGCCTGTGTCATACATCTTGCTCACCAGACGGTAGAGTTTTGTCAGGACTGGCTCTCTCAAGGCTATCAGTAGTTGTAATGGAATGTTGTCTACTCCCGGGGCCTTGTTTCGATTCAGGTCTTTCAGTGCTCTGTCAAACTCTTCACGCGGTATTGTATTTCCCATTTCATCTTCATCTACATCCTCTTCCATTTCCATAATATTGTCCTCAAGAACATCGCCCCTGTATAGACCCTCTATATACTCCTTCCACCTTTCTGCTTTCCCTTCTTTGCTTAGAACTGTGTTTCCATCTGAGCTCTTGATATTAATGCAAGTGGCATATGCAGCCAACAAAGTCTTGTAATCTGGTGGGTGGCCTCAGTATTTATATGTTGGGCGATCCTTGCGAATGTCGGTATTATACTGTGCTCACTGCACCTCATTAAGAAGGTAAGAGACCTGAGGAGATGCCCTTTCCTGTCACGATGCTTATCCAGCTTTGTAAGTCTCAGAGAGATCACCTATGAAAACACGTACACTGTTAGGTTTGGTGAAAAATGACTTGGAAACTGTGTGTCTACTGTATTCCTTGCAAATGCAGCAAGGCAGACTGTGCAGTCGAAGAAAGGTGCAAGGAGCACAGGAGACTAACCTAACTTATGCATCAGAACATTGCATTGGCTACAGGGGACTCTGTGAAATTTGAAGAAGAGAAATGCAGAGACAGAACTTGTCATTTTTGGACTGGGTTCTAAAGCAGTCTATGGAAATAAGTGACAAACAACCTGATCAACAGAACAATGGCTCCACTCCAGTAAAGTAAGGAACCCAACACCCCACTAGCTGAAGTCACAGTATCGGCCAAGAAAGACTTCTGCACTCAACAGGTGTGGCAGAAGCACTGAGGGACCGGAGTTTGACCCAGCAATCAACAATCCCTTCTCCCTAGCATTCCACCTGGTGCAGCCTGCGACCACATAATGGGGGAAGGAGTGGGGAGCAATAAAGAGTAGCGAAGGTGCGTGATGCAGCAGAGAAGCTCATTCATAAAGGTGACTTCGAGGTATGTTTTTGAAATATTGTGTTACAAAACACTGCACTTGGCTTGACACCCGAGGAGAATACAGACAGCTGATTTGTTGAAGTAGTTCAAGATACACATATGGTTTAGAGAGAATGTACTAGAATGAAAATTCCCTCATGCCTTCCTTAAAACAGTTATCACATTAGTGATAAGTTACCCACCATACGCTGTCTCTCAAGTTTGTTTTGTTGTTGTTCTTCTTCTATGTAATGGTCATAACATATTACATGTATGTATAATAAACGTTTTGATGCAGTTTCTCGATTTCTAGCAAACGGGTTACTCTATGTATGTTTCAGTTGTTTTTTGTGCTTACTTTTTGATAAGTGAGATAAATCCTAATCAATTTGCTGAGGTTGTGCACCCCAGACTCATATTTGGGAGGATGATGGTTGAAATCCCTGTCTGGCCATACAGAGCTAGGTTTTCCATAATTTCCTTAAGTGGCTCAAGGCAAATGCCAGGATGGTTCCTTTGAAAGGACACAGCAGATTTCCTTCTCCATCCTTCCGTAATATGAGCGTGTGCTCCGTTTGTAATTACAACACTGTTGACGGGGATATTAAACTCTAACCCCTTCCTTTTTGTTGTTGCTGCAAGAATGAATACGGATATGCTAATGTTATTTCTGTGTTGCACTGCGAAGGTTGGAGACCCAGATTAAAGATTGAAAATGCATGTTGAGCCTTTCGTGGAAGTATTAAATTTGTTGAGTGTGTGTCAATAATTACCAAATTACCATGGTCACTACTAAATGAGCAGCATGGAAGATAACATGGTAATCCCTTCATATCCCTATACAACCATCCTGATATAGGTTTCCCTGAACAATTACAGGCAATACAGGATAGTTCCTTCGATGAAACTACATCCAGTTAGTTTCTCTTGCTTTGTCCAGCTGAGCTACTACTTCATCTTTGATGATTTGTCAGTAAGGTGCTCTTCTGTCCCTTCCTGATTCGATAAAACAATTTTCGCTTTTCTGAGACAAATCGAAGAAAGTGATGTAAAGCAAGGCAATCCATTGCTTCAGGCGATAAGTGACAGTGTTGTGTCAACATGCAATAATGTGGGGGAGAGGAGGAGATGGTGGATGCTGGTGGAGGAGTAGGTTTCTCAAAGATGTTGCTGTGTGAAGTTGTGTTGCTGTGTGAAGTTAATCCATATGCAAAAGCAGTCAGTATCATCTGTCTCTTGCAAAACAATTGAGACTTCTTCAACTACTTGCAGGAGGGATTGGTGTCTCCACTTTTGATGACAGTGCATTTACTATTTACTTTGACTTGCAAGGGTAGGTTATCTCCTTCTGTACATAACACAAAGAATTGTTGTATGTAAGGGAGCAAAAATAAAAAAAAGGAAAAGAGTAACATTGATTAACAAGTGTCTGGTAGTAGTCTTACCAGTTTTGCTTTAAGTCAGTTAAAGATGCCTCCAATTGAAATAAATGAAAGGTCAGAATATGTCAGGTTTCTTGAAATAATGGAGGATATTCTCTCTAATGCGTTTGTGGACGTAAGTCCAGGTTTTATCAAAATAATTATCTGCCACTAGTGCTGTGGCTGTTGAAAACAGTGGAACAACTTGCAGGAAAAACCATAGGAAACCTAAGTGCAGCTCTGAATGCTTACCTGCTTGCTGACAATTGTACTTTGTTGACAACAGGCTCAAGGATTCTTGAAAATTCAAAAATAGTAATGTAGCAATATTTGCAATGCATCAGTGTTTTTTTTCCAATATTGCACATTCCAATGATAAACTGTTTTATAGCTATAATATTCTTCACCTATCGTCTATTTTTCATGCAACGTACCATAACACATTTCCTTTTGTGTGATTAATGTGCTCACATGGTCAACAGTTAAGGTGGGAATACTTTATGTGCAAACTGTGCTCTGATTGTAACACCTCGCCCCCCCCCCCCCAATAAATATATATATCTGTGTGTGTGTGTGTGTGTGTGTGTGTGTGTGTGTGTGTGTGTGTGTGTGTCCTGGTTCCACTCCCCAAATGCAATGCACTGGTTTCACCTTCAGTTGAAGCACCTTCAGTTCTTCTTCTTTTCTTCTTCTTTTTTTGTGCCTTTGTCCCACATTGGTGCAGGGTTGGCTTAGTTGCTAACAGATTTGAGTTTGTTAGTAATGGGTTTGGTTTGGTGAGTTACAGGGGTGGCCTGATGCCCTTCCTGGTGCCACACCATTATTACCTGGAACGGAATATGTGTACTCCACCTGGCTGCGTGCAGTATCATTCATGTGAATGTGAGCAAAAGTTTTCTAAATGTTTGCAGAATGTGTAACTGAGGCAGGACTTGGGTACTGGCCCAGTATTCACCAATGTGGGAAAGAGCCTAGAAGCCACATCCAGGCAGACTTGCGTTAATACATCAGGTGGATTCAGTATGCAGCCACTGCATCCCCCTGCCCCAGTGCTTTAACATGCTTGGCTTCCTGGGTGGGTGGGAAATCATCCTCAGATGTTCTTTTAAGTGCTGCAATTGCCAATGAAGTCTTGAAAATAAATTTAAGGTGTTTTATGGAACAAAAGTTTTGTTAACAATACTATTTGAAAACATTAACATCGTGATTTGGTGTAGAAGAAAGTGCAGGGTTAAGATTGCCAATAATGTCCAGACTCCCATGTGGGTGCATATGTCCACATGCTGCTGTCCTAGCATCTTCCACACAATGGAATTTACTCTTACTATATCCCCATCTCCTCCTCAATTGCAATTGCTTTCATCCATTTCTCTTCAAAATTATGTTGTTTCCCACTCATTGATGATGATTGGCTCCCCATTATAATTCGTATCCCTTTCTATATGTTATAGATTTTTGTTGTTATCCTCTGCCTGTACCTGACAGTCACCATGTAGTGATCCAAACCAGCATCATCCCCCCCCCCCCCCCCCTTCTTCACCTTAACATTCTTATGGACTGAGGTGTACTTTCTTTGGACAAGCTCTTGATCTGTCTGGCTCGCTCTCTCTCCATCTGGAGACTTCTGTGTCCCTTGTGAGAATATGCTGATAGTTATGGTGAGGTTTTTGTTTATGGCAAAATCAGCCAGCCTCATCTTGTTGTCATTACATTTTTCATGTTGACTATAGTTCACATTTGGTCTAAATGCCATTTCTCTTACCACCTTGGCATTCATCTCTCTTAGAATGACTTTGTTATTAGCTGCAATCACATCATGTGTGCCTGTGTCCTGTGTACTAGGCAACCAGTTCCAAGATCAGCTGTTCTACTGCTGCTGCCAAACATTGTGTAGCCACCAGAGTCAAATGTTGAGTTCTTCTTCCATCTTTACTCCTGTAAGACTGCTATTCCTATTTGGTAATGTTTCAGTTGGTTTTTCAGGCTTCTGAATGGCCCTGCTGTATTAAAACTCAGTGTATTCAAAGTAGCCATTTTTAAATGAGTCCATGTCAGTTGCTTAGTAGTCGTCATAAAGGCTGTCTGGTTTCCACCTGTATTAGACATACTCTACACATTTCTTACACAGCAGTGAAGGCACTCTTGTGAAATACCACCAGGGGGGCTGCCCCTTCACAGCCTGCGTTTTCTAGCAGGAATGGTCACTTAGCCTTTGAAGATCCATCCTCTTCTTAAAAGACAATACATTCCTACTATTACCCTCAGTAGTTTGGTGTCCTGTTCAGATAGAAAAGGAAAAAATGAAAGATACCCTCTGTCTTTAAAACCTCGATAAATCAAGTGTTGGCCAAAGAAGGCTGATATGAAAGAAAACAGAAGTACTCGGTCACAAATAACTGAAAGTAATGTCAGACTTAGCGAAGGACACACGTGGTTGACTCCCCCATACTTCCAAGAAGGGAGCTTCCTATGGAGGACTACTCTATCTCCGAAATCTCACTATTGGGGAGGAAACTAGTCCCAGAGAGCAGTGCAACTGATGCAAAGAACAATACAGCAGACAATGGAAGTCAAGCATGACTGGAAAACAGAGTAAGATGGAGTGAGTAGTACAATGATGACTTTGATAAAGCTATTGAGGAACGAAATAGCAAAAGGAAGATAATGCTGCAGTGAAATATGTGGGCTGCAGGACAAACTTACAAAGAAATGAAATGTAAAGCAAAAACTATTTGGCAAAGGAAAAAGAGGAAATTTGAGAAAAATAGATTGGAAGACATCGAGACTGTTTAAGGGAACGAGAGAGAGAGAGAGAGAGAGAGAGAGAGAGAGAGAGAGAGAGAGAGAGAGAGAGAGAGAACAAGGGTGGCAGCATCAAACAATGATATGCGGGGATAAAGAAGGAAACTTGATTTTAGATGAAACTAAAATCATCCAAAGATGGCAGTAATATTTTAAAAACCGTTGAAATGTGGGGAAACCTAGGAATTTGAAGAATAGAAGTAGTTGGAACGAGATGATGACGATGACGATGACGATGACGAGGAGGAGGAGGAGAAGCTAATGTGGGAGAAGTAATGGGTGCTGTTGCAGAGATTAGGATCTACAGAGCTGTGGGGGAAGATAGGATATCAAGTGAAATCTTTAAGTGTGGTGGTATAGAGGTACTGAGGAAAAGGCATGAACTGGTTGAGAAAATACTAAGTGGAAAAAATTCCAACTAGAATACATCCATCATTAAACCAATACATAAGAAGGACAATATAACAAACTGCAATAACCACAGAGGAATAGAACTGCTGAATGCTGCCTACTAAATATTTTCTAGAATACCGAACAAAAAATTATGACCATGTGCAGAAGCCACGATAGGGAAATACAGTGTGGGCTCAGGAAAGAAAGAGCAACGAAAGATCTGATGTTCACCCTTGGATTAGTAATGGAAAAGTGTTAGATTTCAATATAATGGTGTATCAGCTGTGTGTGGATTTACAGCAGCTTATGGCAGTCAACAGAAATGGTATTTTTAAGTCATTAGGGAGCTAGGGATACCGCCAAGGCTAGTAAAACCCATGAAAATGATCCTGAGTAACAACATCTGCATAATAAAAGTTAATGACAAATATACCAATAATTTTTTTTTTTTTTAGGGACTAAAGCAAGGAGATTCTTTATCAGTGGTATTATTTAACTCGGCTCTGGGGGCTGTCATGGGAAAACTGCCAAACAAAACATAGTTTTCTATATTCTACAGAATGACTCAGAATTTGAAGCTGAATTATCACCTGTTACCTGCGGCTGTTCTTGCCTTTATCTTTGTTGGTACCGTAATCATCTTCTGTAACAATACCTCTTAAATACTTTCACTGATTTACTCTTTAAAACACTACAAACAGTATAATGATTCTCCACTTTATTTTGTTTCTGATGCTAACCATATATTTAGTTTTTTCCTTACCTATGTCCAATCTAAGTGCAGCCACTTTGCCTTCCGAAACTACACAGCTTTCCAGCAAAAATTCCTTGCGTCTCCAAGCATGGCTATGTCAGATCCATGCCCGAGGCAGGATTCGAACCTGTGACCGTAGCGGTCACGCAGTTCCAGACTGATACACCTAGAACCACTCGGCCAAACTGGCCGGCAATTCAGCTTCCTTAAGATGTTGTGATCCTCCAAAATATCAAGACGGCTGAAGACAACAGCTTACAAAACAATTATAAAACCAGTTGCTACATATGGGTCGGAAATGTGAACAGTAACACTCCAGGTCAGAAACATTTACAATGCCTGGGAATGCAAAGTACCGTACTAGATATATGGGGCAGTATGTGAAAATGGTATGTGGAGAATTAGGACCAGTGCAGAACTGTTTGAACTCTATAAAAATCTACCAATCACCGTAGATGTAAACGCATGAAGGTTACAGTGGTTGGGGCATGTACAGAGAATGGAACAACAGTGTGCCAAGGAAGGTATTAATTACAGTGCTTGAGGTTAGTCTCTCTGTGGGAAGACAAAGACAGCAATGACTGGATAAGGTAGAAACACTTCTGGGAAGGTCAGGAGTACAAAAGTGGAGAAGGTTGGCGAAGTCAAGTGATGATTGGAGGAGACAGGTAGTCACAAAGGCCCGGGCTGTTAATGTGCTGTAACACCAGAAAAGAAGAAGAAGAAACTTATCTCAACATAATAAAAGGAAATAAAAATATATTAAACTTCTGTCCCATTGGTACAGGAGAACATTAGCTTCAAGGAACACTTAGTAACATCAAAAATAACAGCACATCTGACAGTAGGATGTAGAATGGTTGCATTATTAAAATAATTCCATTAGTTTGCCAACACATCAAAATTTTTTCCTCTAGGTTGCTTGTAAAACTGTATCTTCATGTGGTCTGCAAAATCTAGGAGACTAACAGTAATACTTCCCTGTGTGTGTGTGTGTGTGTGTGTGTGTGTGTGTGTGTGGGCGCGCGCGCGCGCAGACTTAGTCCTTCTTACTGGGGAATGTTCCAGTCCAATATGTTGAAACCTATCCTGAAATTTTTCACACAAGAAAATTACACTGAAAGAAATGCACTATCAGAATTTTTGCTGCTATGGCACACTGCAAGTATTTTTTTTTTAATTTTATTTTTTTAATTTTTATTTTTTTTAATGTGAGCTACTTTTACTGCACGAAAAACCACAGCCTAGCACACAACTGGCTAATTAGCAGGTGCAGCCACGCCAAGAGAATGTAGCACTGCATAATGTGCTGTCCAACCATGACAAAAAGTCTCAAATCATTAATTTTTTGAATAACTCGTGGTTCATATTGACAGCTAAACTGTTCGGATGTAATTCTTATACAACAATTCCTTTTGCTCGGTTCGTATGGTAACTTTGTAATCATATATATTTTACTAAAATAGCACACTTCTTTCTTTACCCCTGTAGTCATTACAAAAATACAAAGTGTCCATTGGATGATGAAAACAAACTTTTTCCTTACACTAAGCAAACCTGACAAAATGAAAATAAATGCATTCAGACACTTCACAGAAATTACTAGTTTTATTCAGACAGAAATGGGATGAAATGAGAAACGGTGATGAGCATTGGTCTGCACATTGTGTTGCATACTTGGTGTACTTTATCAAATTTATAAAATGTGGTTATGCAATATGACAATACTAACAATATTTTTCCACGGATAAACCTAAAGTAACAAAGAGCTATGGAATATTATATTGCCAGATAATCTTTTTCAAAAGTTTACACTGTCGAAAAGTTTCTCTATCGAGAGGCTGAATGATACTACTAGTTTCGGGTGGAATCCAAATTATATTAAGTCTTTCTGTCATCATCCTAAAGACAGAGTTGTTGTTACATTCAGGCCAAGAGTCCAACAAAAACAATCAATTATTTTCTGCTATTGGTATGAAGACATTTTGTATGTAATATTGAAAATTACTGTCTCCTATTTTTCCAGATTTTGCAACATTGATTAAGATTTTTGCAACTAACCATTCCTTTTTTTAAATTTTTAGTCCTAATTTGCCTTGAGGTTCCTAAAGACAGGTCTGGAGCTGTGGAAATAGTAATCCACTCATACTTATCATTGGCAGTGTTTTGTTGACTGCACAAGTGACTCTGTCTTCTCCCTCAAAATGATGAAGCGCGGTTTCTTGCACAAAACCTGACTGATTTGCCTTGCACACAGCATTTTAGCGGATAACAAGAAGCTTCAACTTCATGCCAGCTACAGATTTTGGTATGGTATTCACTGTTAATGAAATATCCTGTGTGTTTGAAATAAACTTGGTAATTTTGTGGCTTCATTTACTGTATAATTTCCTGAATCTGTTAATGAGGTCAAAGAAGCCTGGGAATCAGTAATGTTAGTATCACTTGCAGTTCAGAGGCACCTGTTTTGTAAATTCCTGTCAATAATGGTGCACTGACTCTGACAAGCAGTTCTAAATCTTTCAAATGGTATTTCTATCATACTTTCTTGAGTTCCATTTTGACTCGTATTTGATGCTTTGTATAAATCTTTCTTCCATTGACACAATTCATGTTCAAATTTTACAAACCAAAACAGGCTTGCACACTGCTTAGCTCTAAACATTCTTTCCTTACTTTGTTTAACCAAAAAATTTAGAGCCTTTTCTTTGTCATTAAATCTATTACTTTACATTTCTTTGGGCTTGGAAGTTGCTGTATTTTTGTTCCAGACTTAAAGTAGCACAACAATTATTGTTCGAACCTCAGTTAAGGAATTGTCAGTCAGTTCTTTGCTGTTTCATCTTATGTTTCCACAATTTCAGATGAAATGTTGATATCATTAGAGTGAATTTTCAAGAAATTGACTAATAAATAGTATATGGTAGGTCTTCAGGGGAAGTACACAATTGAGATTTCATACCACATTCTTCACATTTATGTTTGCAAGAAACAAAACATTAACTGGATTCCACACCAGTGTGAAATTGGAACCTCTACAAAAACAGATGCTATTAACAAGCGTGTACGAAAAAAACACAGTGAAAATTGAATTAATTTTATCTCCTTGCTAATGCTTAGTGATACCTCAGAGGCAGCTGATAAATGTTATGGATATTAAATAAGTTGCAAATTCGAGCAAATAGTAATTGTGAACAGTTGTGTCGGAGAAACTATCAATAGAATCTGAAATTCACTCACAAAGTAAGAGCGCATTGTGCCATGTTATATGTTTACTGATGTGCCGTCAACCAAGGCTGTGAGCCTGCCTGTTGCGCACAAGCTGTCAGATGCAGCTACGGTAGGGCCACCAGCCTGGCAAGCTACAAATTTGGCAACTTTCAACATTTTTTTTTTTTTATAAATACTTGCAGTGTGTCTTTTAGCTAAAATTCCAACACTGTGTTTCTTTTGGTGAATTGGTTCTGTATAAAAATTTGTGGATATGTTTCATCATTTTGGACTGGTCTGTTCCCTTGTTCATGGCAGAGCAGTTGAGCTATTTGAAATACAGAGCCCTATAGTGGACTTGCTTAAAAAGTTCTTGTTCCGTGCCACTCCTCTCCTAATTTTGAGTGCCAGCTAGTGCTATTTGTTTTAAATTGATGGATATCTCCTGTGCATTTTCTGTAAGGAGCAATAAATACTGCAGGAGCAATAAATAGTGCAGGCTAGTTGTCATTATTAATGAATAATAACTCTTCTAATGTTTTGGTCAGAGGGCATAACATTTTTGGAGGGAGGGAGGGGGGGGGGGTTTGGTTCCTGCATAATACTTAAATGAGTGTAAAGGTAATACAGCTGCTGGAAAAGGATAAAAATTAGGTACACTGTAGACACGAGTGAGTAACTGACAAATAATTGCATTAGATTGTCTTAGAGAGTAAGTGATTTTTCCTTTAGAATGTTATTGATTGCTGTCAATAAATTACACTTTCTGCAGACTTAAGTTTCACCACTTCAAACAGTGTGGTTTTCTTGGTCTTTCTGTAAGCTCCATCACGCATGCCCTGGAATGCTACAAGGATGATTTAAAAAGTTCTCGAAATCACCATGAGAGGTCAGCGCTAGTGCAACAAGTTGTTCACGTGGTATTCATTGCACTGTTGCCTGTAAACATGTTCCATGTCAGTGCTGTTGGAAGAGAGCTGTGGTGGTGACGTGGCTCTGTTGTTTCCGCGTAGTGATTTGCGAAAATGGAAAAAGTTGAGATTTGACCAGTGATTAAGTACTTCTTAAAGAAAGGTATGAAAGCGAAGGACATTCATGCCGATTCCCAAATACACTGGGGGACTGTGCTTCATATTCAACTGTTGCCAAGTGGACAAATGAATTTAAATTTGGTTGGGAGAGCTTAGATGATGATCCACGCAGTGGTCGGCCAAGATGTGTCACTACTCCGGAAATCATTGCAAAAGTGCACAAAATGGTCATGGAGGATCACTAATTGAAAGTGCGTGAAATTCTCACACTTGCCAGATGTTAACTGAAGAATTGGAAATGAAAAAATTATCTGCAAGATGGGTGCCACAACTCTTGATGCTGGATCAAAAATGCATGAGAATGGCATGGCAAAATTATACGAACTAAGCTGTGAATTATTGCCACACCTGCCTTGTTCACCTCCGTCAGACTTCAATTGCTTTCCAAAAGTGAAAATTTTTCTTGGTGGACAAAGATTCACTTCAAACAAAGAATTGAGAGCTGGAGTTGACAGCTATTTTGCAGGCCTGGAGGAAACTCATTTTAGAGATGGGATCAAGGCATTGGAACATCGTTGGACCAAGTGCATTAATCTACAAGGAGACTGCATTGAAAAATAAAAAAAGTTTCAGTGATGTAAGTACTTTTTTATTCTATTCCATTCCGAGAGCTTTTCAAACCATCCTCATATTATGACCAGTTGGAAATGTAATTGGCACACTTTTCACACAAAATTCTTATTCTGTTCAGTTGTAATGGAGCTTTCATGTGATTTTGAAGTGATAAAACACGTGCTTCAGTATTCCGTAAAGTGCTGTTTCATTAATTTTTTATTCTAGGATTTTTTTGGATGTCAGTGTAACTTTGTGCATTTGCACACCATTGGCGGCTATGTAAATAATTAGGGTTGCAGTTCTCGGTAACAGTAGAACAGCCACCAGAACTCATTAAAGTCGTTAGTGTTCAGTGAGTGTTACAAGACCAGGTAGAGTATATAAGTAGCATGAACAGCATTACATGTTGAGTGTTCTGGGTGAAGGACACAGAGAGAAAGTTACTCATGTCAGAGAGCATTATCAGCACCTGAAAGTATTTGAATAGGCCTTCATTGTGGGGTCTCCGTTTGTTTGGCTGGTCAAATCGTGCAATATCCATATTTGTGGGGCATTCAGATGTGACGTTAGCCCAGTATTGGACTGCACCAAAACATTGAGGGCAGGCATCCTTGTCATTAAGGATCTGGTCGATTATAAGGATCCGGTTGATTGTGTCAGACAACTACAAGGGAGGATCGCTGTATTGTGCACCAAGCACATTGTAACTCCTTCACATCTGTACCTGCCTTTCCACCACTTTGTTAGTGTGTGTCACGCTGATTAGTTACCCAAGGTTTCATCATGTTTCTTTGATTAAATACAGATTTTCAAAGTTATGGCATTCTCTTTCAGTAACCCTGTATTGTTGTTCTCCTTTCATACCTTTCTATTGTCCATGGTTCACTTCCATAAAAGCTTACTCTAAAGACAAAATACCTTCAGAAAAAAAACATTTAAATTTACACTTTGTGTCCAGAAATACCTTTCTTGCTACTGCGAATCAGCGTTTTGTATCCTATCTACATCAGTCATCGTAATTTATTTGGCTGCCCTAAACAAAACTCATATGCTGCTTTTAGTATCCCATATCCTTCTCTGATACCCTCAACAATGCTTGATTTGACTACATTCCATTACCCTTGTTCTGCTTTTGTTGATGTTCATGTTAAACCCCATTCCAAGACACTATATATTCCAGTCAACTGCTCTGCAAAGTCGTTTGCCATCTCTGACAGAATTACGGTGTCATCAGGAGACCTCAGTTTTTATTTCTTCTCCCTGAACTTTAATTCACTTTTTGAATTTCTTCCTTGTTTTTGCAGCTTGCTCAGTGGACAGATCAACAAGGAGGACAGGGTGCAATCTTGTCTTAATTTGTTCTTAATTGCTACCTCCTGTTCATGCCCTTATGCCTGTATAACAACTGTCTGGTTGCTATAAAAGTTGAGAATATCCATTTAGACCAATGCTAGTATGGTTCTTCAAATAGATGTGGCCAGTATCATTCTCCAACCTTCCCTTAATATGAATATGTGCTCCTTCTTTTAATGCTCTTGTTGTATTCCCTCAGAAATTGCCATCCACTGTGTATTTTGATGATTGGGTTGGTTATGGAGCAAGTGAGCATCCAGAGCCTGTGTTCGCTCCCCAGTCAGTCCTAAGAATTATTTTCTGGCAGCTAAACTGTTACCTGTGGCAATGCCTTGCATATATGAAAAATGGCATTTACATTTACAGTTGAAATTTCACTTAGACAGTGGTAATGTATGGATGCAATGCTTAAAAACAAATATCCTAACATCACTGTAGTGCAACTGTGATATGGATAATGAATATGAAAATTCAGTCTGGTGCTCCTGCAAACTTCCTGATGCCATTTGAGACAAGTGCCAATTAAATTTAAAGAAATAGAGTGGTATTTTTTCCGTATTAATTTTCCAGAAAGCTTATATAGCCACCCTGTTACAGATAAACAGTGTGGGGAAGAAAACTTGATATTTAAATTTGTCATGTGTAACCATGGTGTGAAATGAAATATTTTATCACTATGGCTGTGCAACAGCAGCCAATACATGTGAGCATCTGAAAGTTTTCCATTAATCAGACCTCATTGGGCGTACTTAGCAGTGCAGATCTGTCTAAGTTGCTGCGGTGGTAGTGCAACATTATGCTTGCTGTCATGCACAGCATCATGCTGCAGTCACCATGAACAGGTGTGGATGGAATTAGCTAACATGCTTTCACATAGCATACAGAGAAGTGGGTGTGGGGAATGTGATAATGCTGAAAATTTCCCAAACAGAATGCCACCAGTAGTGTTGGCCCGTATTAAAGGAAAACAGTCATGTTTCCATCAAAATGGGGCAGTGTAGGACAGTGAGGTACTTCAGCATTCCATTACAAACAGTGTGTTTATATTGCCAAAACCGAACAACTGGCAGTGTGTCTACCAAGCATGAAATGCTTGTGCATGAAAGTAGATATTTACTCCGACAAGAAATTTTCTTAGGTGTTAAGTGTTACAGAATTCATCTATATTGATTTCTAGTGTTGCACATTATTTACGGAGTAGGCGTTTATTTTCTTCTTTCGTTACGGAAAGAGTCTGTATCATCCACAGCTGTCACCAGTTGACAAATGGAAAATTACACCATTACTATAAAAATATGATGACCAGAAAATAATTTCAGTTAATGAGTGACAGGAATCGCTGTTGTCACTTTAATCAAAGCTTCTGTTCCACTTCCATTTTAAACTGACAAAATTATTTACAATTTTTTATTGTGGGATTGCTTGTGCTGTTGGAAGGTGTTTCTCTTCACTTATGCTAAAGCACATCACATCAGTATAGTTCTCCACTGCTTTAAATTGCTTTTTTAAATGTGGTGGATTACTGTATCACTCAATTTAACACCGTCTGATTAATTTCTGTGGAGCTTCATTAAGGCCCACATTTTCTAAACACCAGTCATCACCTGCAATGAACTGATAAAGAATTTTGAGGTTAAGAAAATCATTTGCCAAATGCATGGAATTTTCAGAGAGTTTATATACCATTTCTCCAGTGTGTGAACATTTGCAATGATGTAGTATGCAGAAATATGGAGCATTTTGTGTACAAGAAATGATTTTAGAAAACTAGGGTTTTAAATAGCTCATTAGTTTTATTTTCATCAACCCTTAGTTCACACACAATGATCAACCTTTTATTAAAAAAAGTTGAGTATTGTTGTCACTACATCAGCAAAAAACTCAAAACATGTAACCATTCAATTTCATAGTTTATAACTTCAGGTTGCACAGTACAGTAGAGTCTTGATAGTTTGCGGTGAATGGGACTGGAACCACCTTGAACTATTGAAAACTCGGACTATCGAAATTTAAATGGGAAAAAGAAATATTATGATATTGTAAGTAATACAGGTCAAAATATGAACTTTATTAAAATAAAAGTATTTACACATGCATTTGCAGAATAACAATAATTATTTATTTAGACAAGTAATAGTGAAGTGTCTTTTGTTTGGCGAAGCTGCAACGCTTCCTCGTGGCAATGTCACGCCACTGTCTCAGGAGCAGTAGGTCAGCTGGTGTTGCCTCAGGCTGTTGTTCCATGTAGCATATGGCGGCCTTGCGAGCAGCGTAGCCATCAGTGTGACTCATCATCGGTGCTGCCTCTGCCTAGTCATCCTCGTCACTCTCACACTGCGATGGAATGTTAACCATGTCAATTATAGAGGAGTCTGTCACTTCCAACTGTTCGTCTGAATTTAACCACTTGTCTACTTCCACCTCTTCTGCCTGTTCACACCCTGGCAATCTTCTGATTAAATTACACAATGGTTGATCATCCTCATCTGCTAAATCTTCAGTTTCTGTGTCTGGCATGCTATCCTGTAGAACTTTCCTCCATGACTTAGAAATTGTGTCTGACTTTATTTCATTCCAAGATTCGCTGATCCAGTACACAACGTCCTTCAAAGTCACTTTCTTCAACGCTCCTGCATTGTCTTCGGAATGCAGGATTGACTGTAGCAATCGTCCTCGATACTTTTTTTTTTTAAATAGGCATTCCAGGACGCCCTGATCCATGGGCTGAATGAGACAGGTAACGTTTGGTGGGAAAAACAAGCCGCGGATACCGTCGCACTGCAGTTCTCCTGCACTTGGATGTGAGGATGCGTTATCCATGAGCAAAATTGCTTTGAATGGCAGTCCCCTTTCTTTTAAAAAATTCTTGCAGTCAGGTACAAATGAGTTAAAAACCAGTTCTTGAAGATTTCCTGATTCATCCAGGCATTATTCTGATGTGTATAGACAACTGGAAGAGCTGAGATGGATACATTCTTGAATGAATGTTCTTGGCTTGGCAGACTTCCCAATCACAACTAGTTTTAGTTTGTGGTTTCCAGTTGCATTTTAAGCTGCCATAACTGTGAGCCACTCTTTGCTTTTTTTTGTCCAGGAGCACTTTTTTCTTCACAAGAAGCAAGTGTACTCGCTGGTAACATTTTAAAATTTAGCCCAGTTTCGTCACAGTTGTATATTTGTTCATTAGACAAATTTTCGTCAGTTATGATTTTTTTTAACTCGAAGATAAACTTTGAAATGGCCTGAGCGTCACCAGATAGTTTTTCTCCACATACGTATAGTTGACGCACTCCATACCTCTTCCTCCACTTGTCCAGCCAGCCCACACTAGTGGCGAAATTGTCATCTCCTTCCTGCAGCTGGTTTCTGAAAAACAAAGCTTTTTCTTGCAAGATTGGGCCAGAAATCGGAGCACCCTTCTGTCTCTGTTGGGTAACCCACATGAACAATGCCTCACTTGTTTTTTCAAAGTCTGACTTCTTTATACTTCTTCAACTGAGAAATTCGTGAGCATTTCTGTGAAGAAAACTATTCCAATTTAAGTCGGTTTCTTCGCCAGTCACCAACAGTAACTTCACCGACACCATATTCGAGAGCAAGTTTTTTTATTGTTTCTCCTTTGTCAAGTCATCTTAGTGCTTCTAATTTTAGATGCAAAGGCACAAATTTCCTCTTTTTTGTTACAGCACTCATCTTTGTAAGGTGTACAGCGGAACACACAGTCAAAAAAAAAAGACACACAACACTGTACAGTACAGGTACTGGGAACTACAGCAGCGTATCAACTCCCCAGTTTTGATCGGTAGCAGCCGGCAGCAGTCAGGGTATTTCGTGCCATAATGACAACAGATGTTCGTGCAACAGGGCAGGGAGCTAATCAGCAGTGTTGATTGCATTGTTGTCTGTTTTGTCACTGAGGTGTACTCTCCCTATCTACCTTTTGCAATGATTTTTTTTTTTTCCTACTGTACCTTGTGTGCGGTTTTTGCAATCTGCGTTGCATCTACCTTAACAAATTAATGGCATGATGGTAATCTGTATCCTAGCACATTTGATCATCAGATGTAATAGGAAAGAGAGAACATCAAATGTAACCAGCAGTGGATATGAATCCAAAGTTCAGAGCTTCTACAGATTTGATCTTAATACTTAAAGCAGTTAACTTGCATTAATTTAACCAGTGGTGGTGCTATTCAGCATATCATCTCCTAGATGGGACAAGTTACAATAGCGGTCACACACTCACGTGCTCATTACTTATTAATTACTGTTGTAAGGCCATAGCCTAATAACAGTTCGTACTCACTAGTGCACTGGTTATTTCACATAATTTAGACTGCCCAAAATATACAGCAGATATTGAAATTCTCTTTGCCTTAAATGATGGTATTTAAGGGATCTTGTATTTCTATTATGATTAACATTTGACATATTTTCAGAGACGGAAAAGTAACTACCCATATTCTTAAACAGAACTGTGTACTTTTAACGAGGTTCTATAGCTTGCAGAAAAATAAAATACAATGATACAGCATTTGTCAATATTCACAGTGAAGCACTTGCAAAGAATTTTTGAAGCTGTTGAAAATGTGAAATGGAAATATGCTTACGCAGTGTAGTTTCAGCACTGTTACGCCATGTGTACACAAAGTACTACTTAGGTTCATCAGGCATTGTGACTTGGGATATATCCGTGAACAATCAGATGTATCATTTTTATTAGGACATTTTCTTGTAGTAGTTTCAGCTAGATATTTCTTTGCGACTTCGAGCTTCAGATGCTGTACTGTTCATTTGAAGCAGACTGTGGACCCACTCTTGAATAATTAAGAGCATAAATGGTTGTCCTGAAGATACTTTTATTGTGAAATTGATGTGGACAGTGAAATATTTACATAGATTGATGGAGAAAAATTCAGTTTCTAACATTATTTGGCAGATGGTAAGCAGAAGGGCAATGTGTGCTGCCTACTAAATACTCTTGTTAAGTCTTTGTATGCTGTGTGTAACTGGTTTGCAGTGTTTCCAATGGGAATACTCAAAATGAAAGGGATTTTTATGTTAATGATCAGTGCCTCTTTGAAAACATGGGGGAAGAAGTACGTTGTTACACATACACAAATATATTACGCATTGTCCAATACTGGAGGCATTGACAATTTGGATATTCCAAAGTCCTTCATTCACATGAAAGGAATGCAGACTCAAAGTATGTACACGATAATGCAGACTCAAAGTATGTACGCGATCATAATCAACTCGATGAACAGCAGCATGAAAAGGGACAGACTATTTTGGAAAAACGACATGGAAGTTAAAGTTGAAAGCAAACAGTTTGAAAATTTCACAAAATGCTACAAAAGAAGTGTTGGCATTTGAAGAAGAAATAAAGGCTTTAAAAACAGATGATTGCATTGTGACAGTGTGTCTGTTTCATAAATAGTGAAATTCTGGAATTCAAAATTTTGTTCCTGTGCCAAATTTCTATTATCAATTTATTACCAAATTCTTGGAGTAGAGCAAAAGTTAATGATGAATTTAATGTCTCAGAACGTTTGGTCAAATCAACAAGGCAGTTAGTAAAAGAGCAGGGAATTTTACCTGGATTACAAAAGAAAAATGCATCATGAAAACATGATTGAAAAGATTACTAGGTTTTATGAAGATGACAATAACAGCCATTTGATGTCTGACAAAAAATATTGTTTTTTGTGAAAGAAAATGGTACTAAGATCCAGAAACAAATAAGGTTAATATTGTGTAATTTAAATGAACTATTCACTGAATTCAAGAAAGAAAATCCTGACATTAGCATTGGAAAGGTCAAAATTTTGCGAGTTTAGACCATAATGGTGTATTGCTGCAGGGGCATGTGGTACCCATAATTGCGTTCGGTTGTATCACCAGAATTTAAAGTTGATGATAAATGGAGCCAATCTGAGAGTTGACTATAAAGTTCTTTCAGAAGTTCTGGTTTGCAATAGTGACACGTAAACTGTATGATCATGGGACTGTGTCAAGACTTTCCAGGCAAATAAGCTTTACTTGACATGTTTGAAGAATTGGAAGATGATGATTTAATGCCTGACAATATAGAATGCAAACACAACAGAAGACAGAATGGAAATGGTGACAGTTACAAAACCAGGAGAAGAGTTTTTGAAGTGTTGGTAACTAACCTTGAAAACCTGAAAATGCATAATTTTATTGCCAAAGCTCAGGGTAAATTTCTGAAAGACAAAAAGCAAACCTTGACAGTTGATGAATGCTCACTTCTTGCTGACTTTCCTGAAAATTATTTCTTTGCTGGTCAAGATGAAGTACAAGCGCACCATTGTGTAAACAAACAGGCCACAGTTCATCCATTTGTTCTATCATAAAGATAAAGTAAAGAGTCACAGTTTTTGTGTCATAAGTGACTACGTCGAACACAGCACTACAGCAGTGCACGCTTTCCAACTGCAGTTAATGAACTAAATAAAACAGCACTACCCTTCCATAAACAACCTGATGTACTTCTCTGGTGGTGTTGAAAGCCAGTTAAAAAAAAGATTAAAGTCACCTTTCACAAAGACGACCATGGACTTGATACAGATAGGCACTTTTTTGGTTTGATGCCATGGGAAGAATGCATGTGATTGCGTCAGGGGTTCAAAAAAGTGAGCTGTAATAAAAGCTAGTCTGCAGTGGACCTATGAGAACCAGATCATGACGCCTCAAGAAATGCTTAAATTCTGTAAAGAACAGGTAAAAGGGATTACCTCTGTTTTTTTTGTAAAATGTGAGGAAATACAAGAACTTCATGCTAGTGTCATGGAGGAAAGATGCAACACTTGCCATAAGATTAAAGGCATTCCATTGTTGTATACCTCAGTTACACAACGTCCTCGAGTGTAAGTTCACATCAACATCAGCTCATAGTGAACTCCATCAGTGTGGAAATTTTGCACCACTTGACACTTCAAACTAAGTGTGTAGTAGCTTGTGTTCATGGCAAACTGTAGTGGATTGCTGAAGTTGATAGTATTGAACCAAGACGTGCTTGTTAAATTTTACCACCCACCGGGACCAAGGACTTCGTTTAAAAAAAAGTTGAAAAGCATCAAGGCCGAATCTCTGTTAAAATTAACTGAAGTACCTGTCTTCCCCCAAAGTTTACAAATGCGACTGGGCAAACTTTTAACCTAGTGCCTAAACTGAGTGAAGAAATTTCAGTTGTTTAATGAACAACGTAGTAATAACAAATAAGGTGAGAACAAGATGATGTAATCAGTTGGCTCATTTAAAAAAAAGTAAAAAAAAGTGTGATATATTTAAATTATGTAACTGATACACTTTATCCATTGGTTTATATATTGCAGATATTAAGAAACATGTTATTGACATGCATTCACAATATCTTTTTAACTTCCCATTTAATCTCAGAGTTGAAATTTATACTGTAGTTTGACGTCATAAAGTGCCATTAAGTGTGTAATTTTTAGGCTTTTATCTGGTCTCCTAACAAAGGTATTGTAGGCCAAAGAATGGAAAAAATTCAAGTAATCAGTTTTTTAAAATAGTGTATTTTTTAAGTGTAAGCTTCTTACCGTTCGTAAGCCATGAAAAGTAACTATACTGTGTAGTGTAATAGCACAAAAAAGATTAAGGCTGAGAAATGATCCCTTCTTTGGAAAAATACTGTTAAAAAATTTTATTTTCTAGTTTGTGACCAATAACTTTGAGCCATTAAAATATATTAAGGAATACATTCAGCTAAGTGATCATGGCTTTAATCGATGGTCCAGTATGTGCTGAATTAAATGCTTTTTATTTGAAAGGTCTGGGAAACCGATTTCTGAATAATTTTAATAAAATTGCAGATGCTTGTGAATGTGAAAGAATGCTTGTGACCTGAAACAAAAATGGCCGCTGTTTCTTAATGATAACCAATAAAAAAATTTTTAAAATATTTTAGAGTCCACCAAATGAGGGAATTCACCCAGTGAATATCAATTTTTGTGTGATGGACAAGCAACCAGTGCTGGACCACTTGGTACGGATTGACCCTGACAGAAAATTGGAATATTATTAGCAAACCAAAACAGGTAGTTGGTTGTACTTGTGTAAAGGAGCTATGCAGTACAAATGAATTTACTAATGAATACTCAAAATGAATTTACTATAATTAAAAATGCATTAACTTCTACTAATACTGCTATCACTTGTGGATGCGTAATACTTCTGACAGTGCACATCAACCTTTTGCCCACTTCAGGTGGCAATATGATACACATCTGATGTTTTGATGGACAATGTTCCTTGGTGTCACCAGAAATGTGTTGAGAATAGTAGAGTCAGGGTAAGTAGTCAGTCAGTTCCAGATTGATCAGTTCTTCCAACAGTGAGTCAACCTATTCCATATCATTGACTTAAGTGTCTGTTTCTTCAATAATTTCAATGAAAGCTACTTCTTCACTTTCTTCATATAAGAATTGTGGCCCGTTTTCAGAGTTTTACTCCACTGCAGTTGTTGCAGATGAAAGAACATTTGAAACCTAATTTTTTGCAGCAGTATGCTCAATCACAGTGCAGCTTAATTGAGTATGAAACATTGTGAAGAACTGACTCGGGTGCTGGATTTTGGCTCATTACAACAGGCCTGAGACTGTGGTTATTATGATTCCAGCCCCATTTATCAAATGGTTTCCTGTTTCCCCATCCAATTTTGGACTTATTGGGAACTCCATACTAAATTATGTTGTGCAAAATCTTTTGTGGTTGGCTACATTGCAAAATTCAGTTTGCTTTTTGTGGCAGACATAGCAAATAGCTGGTAGCACAAATCATCTAGCATCTGACAATTTCTGACACCTCCAGTATACAGTGTTTTAATAATAATAATAATAATAATAATAATAATAATAATAATAATAATAATCTCTCCAGTTGTTATAAGTACTTCACATGTAGAGCCTGGTTTCTTGAATGTGCCAAATGCTGAATTTAGATGTTCATATTTCATAATAATGTTGCAAAAACTTTGTTTTTCCGTGATTGATGTGGTGGTGTTTAGCATCCACTAACTGCAGGAGTGAACGTAATATGTTCAGTGTCAAACTGGTAGAATACAGTGCAAAACGAATTTCATTCTGCTCTTGATGACATTAGCAGAAAATAAGTTTTTGATGCTAATGTCCTAAACCAGTCATCAGCATGTTTTCAGTCATGACTCTTCTCCCACTATGACCATACTTCCAAAATCATTTGTTCTTGAAATGGCAGATGGTAAAGTCATGACGTCTGCATCATCTTGTGATTGCTCCACCTCAAAGCTACACTCTGGAAATTCCTTTTTAAGAAGTTTGAGCAAGCAATTCTTCTTTTGTTTGTCATACAAAAACTTGTTCTGAATGAGTTAGTAAGCTAACTCTGATTCAACTAAAACTTCAACAGAAGAATGGTTTCTAATCCTACAAATTCTCTTAGCACTCTTGGTGCTGCATTGCTCTCCTTCACATTAGTACCCATCAAAAACAACAGAAAATTAAGATAAAAAATTATGTTACAGGCAAGAAACAAAACTTTTTGCTCTTGATTCTAAGCAAACATTTCTTGGCCAAGTAACTGTGTGTGTAAGGTACCCTTTATCAACAACAAAAAATTTATTGTTTACAATTGAGTTCACATCGTTCACTGAACCGAAGATATTGTAGAATGAAGGTTTTGTTCCTTTTTGCACGACTTTTTTCTGTAATAGAGACATTTGATAAGGGGCAAGTTGATGCTTCAGAAATGATTGTAATTCTTCTTCACTTTGTTTAACCAAACAAATCCTTTGGAAAAGAATTAATGCATCAAGAGGGGTAACTTTAGTGCAGCCAGCTTTTATAATATTGACTGCTATGTAAGCTATACTACATCAGGAGTGGCCACTTACCTTACCGTGCTTTACCTTACCTTACCTTCATGAGCCACAAACTTTCAGGGTTGTTTTGAAGCAAGCCACAATTTTTTAGGGACTGATAATTAACATCAGTGAGAAAACACTTAAAAATAACAGTATTGGACTATTTTATTACACAACAAGAAATGGAAAGTTATATTTGTGACGAGCTTTTTCGAGTGTTTACTTTTGATGTGAGCTGATTGAAGTGTGGCTGATAATTGATGAGCACAGTTCGCACAAGTCCACTTAAATAGTGATTAGACAGAAATGTTTAGATTTGATAAATTAGAGTGTTTAGTACAGTGATTGACATACATAAGTGGTCCCAAAAATTGAGATCAATCTCTTGGCGCACTGTATTGTTAGTGCATATTTTTCTTCTGGAACCTTCTCCCAGAATTCAGCAGTTGAGCAACCTCTACATTTCAGTTCCTTTAGTCCTTTGTCCTCTTGAAGCTCCAGCTGTACAGCTGCTGAACCCTTAACAATTAGCAGTGTAGCAGAACAGACATCTTCCACAATATCAAAACAGAAAAGTTGTTCCAAGAATGAATGAGGACAGACATTCAACTTAAATAATTTTGCATTTGCATCTGATCTAAAGGAAGTTTCTCAGTAATTTTTTTTTAAGTATATAAAATGGAAAAGTATTTCAGTCTCCAGGTCTTTCTGAAAGAGTCTTACTTTGTTATGGTAGCTGAACACATTGCAGTAAATCAGAAATAAGTTTCTCTTTCATATAATGGTGTGTTTAGTGTTCGTAAATGCTGACCAACGTCAGTAAAAAAGGCCTCATCTAACAGCCAATGTGGTTCATCAAGCTGAGGGAAATATTTTCATTTTTGTTGCAGAAATTGCACTATTGGATCCAGTAATTAGAGAAATTTGCTTAGAAAATTACCTACTAATGGTCATCTCATTGAACAATACAAAGTCGCATAATCAGGAAGGTCATCATTGCTGAGTTTCTTCTATGAAGGATTTGAGCTGCTGGTGTGTTTTGGCATTTGAGCAAACGTAGCTCACAGTTTTTAGCACCTCCAGTATAACATTTGGATATTGAAAATATTTAGCATCTAAATGTTCTCTTTGAATAACACAGTGGACACACAGCAGTTCAGGGTATGAAGTGTCAGCATTTAAAAGCCCCACAAAGCTTTTGTTTCTACCTGTCACAGACTGTACATCATCGGTAGCAATACTAACAATCTTCCCAGTAGGCACTGAATATTTTGCTAACAAGTAACACAACCATCCAGGATATCTTCATTGTCACAACCTCAAGTGGTATGTGGACATGTGTCCGGAAACGCTTAATTTCCATGTTAGAGCTCATTTTAGTTTAGTCAGTATGTACTGTACTTCCTCGATTCACCACCAGTTGGCCCAATTGAAGGAAGGTAATGTTGACTTCGGTGCTTGTGTTGACATGCGACTCATTGCTCTACATTACTAACATCAAGCACATCAGTATGTAGCATCAACTGGTTAGTGTTCATCGCGAATGTGGTTTTGCAGTCAGTGCAATGTCTACAAATGCGTAGTTGGCAGATGCCCATTTGATGTATGGAGTAGCACGGGGCAATAGCCATGGCGCGGTACGTTTGTATCGAGACAGATTTCCAGAACGAAGGTGTCCCGGCAGGAAGACGTTCGAAGCAACTGATTGGCGTCTTAGGGAGCACGGAACATTCCAGCGTATGACTTGCGACTGGGGAAGACCTAGAACGACGAGGACACCTGCGATGGACGAGGCAATTCTTTGTGCAGTTGACGATAACCCTAATGTCAGCGTCAGAGAAGTTACTGCTGTACAAGGTAACGTTGACCACGTCACTGTATGGAGAGTGCTACGGGAGAACCAGTTATTTCCGTACCATGTACATCGTGTGCAGGCACTATCAGCAGCTGATTGGCCTCTACGGGTACACTTCTGCGAATGGTTCATCCAACAATGTGTCAATCCTCATTTCAGTGCAAATGTTCTCTTTACGGATGAGGCTTCATTCCAACGTGATCAAATTGTAAATTTTCTTAATCAACATGTGTGGGCTGACGAGAATCCACACGCAATTGTGCAATCACGTCATCAACACAGATTTTCTGTGAACGTTTGGGCAGGCATTGTTGGTGATGTCTTGATTGGGCCCCTATGTTCTTCCACCTACGCTCAATGGAGCACGTTATCATGATTTCATACGGGATACTCTACCTGTGCTGCTAGAACATGTGCCTTTACAAATACGACACAACATGTGGTTCATGCACGATGGAGCTCCTACACGTTTCAGTCGATGTGTTCGTACGCTTCTCAACAACAGATTCGGTGACCGATGGAGTGGTAGAGGCGGACCAATTCCATGGCCTCCACGCTCTCCTGACCTCAACCCTCTTGACTTTCATTTATGGGGGCATTTGAAAGCTCTTGTCTACGCAACCCCGATACCAAATATAGAGACTCTTCGTGCTCGTATTGTGGACGGCTGTGGTACAATACGCCATTCTCCAGGGCTGCATCAGCGCATCAGGGATTCCATGCGACGGAGGGTGGATGCATGTATCCTCGCTAACGGAGGACATTTTGAACATTTCCTGTAACAAAGTGTTTGAAGTCACGCTGGTACGTTCTGTTGTTGTGTGTTTCCATTCCATGATTAATGTGATTTGAAGAGAAGTAATAAAATGAGCTCTAACATGGAAATTAAGCGTTTCCCGACACATGTCCACATAACATCTTTTCTTTATTTGTGTGTGAGGAATGTTTCCTGAAAGTTTGGCCGTACCTTTTTGTAACACCCTGTATATCTCTTACAAATATGGCAAGTTGGATTTTTCCTGGATATATGTAGATACATTCAAAGCTAGACTCATTGCTGAGCAGTCCTTTACATCAGTAATAGTAGGAACTTGCCTCTCCCTTGTGCGTCTAGAAGCGTGTATTGACCAGTTATTGTAGTTCCTTATTTCTGGGTTGTAAAATAGGTAAAACTTATCCGATATTGACAAAGAATGGGCCCTATCACGTTTTACACTCCGTTCTATTCTCCGTATTAACGCTTCTTAGATAATATTATAACTAATGGGACACCAATAATGATTAAAAGTTTCCTTAAATAGTGATACTGCTTGGAGATAAGAAACTGCCTTATTAGCTACGAATGTGACCAACAACTGACTGCCTCACCTCGATCCTTGCTGCTACATGGCCGGCTCGGCGCAGAGCGACGTAGCGTTGTCAAATCGACAATAAGATTGCACAGTTGTGAGTTTGACCAAGGAGTTCCTTTTGTATTACCGCGCGTCAACACCAGCTGCGCTGCGCATAACCAACAAAAGAGGTTCGTTCCAGCGCGACAACGAGTAAGTTTCGCACGGTTTATGTATGGCTATGTTTCGTTCGCGCGTGGAACTCTTTGGACGGCGTTTCTCGTTTCTCAACTTTTAACGACGCGCGCCTCCTGTGGAACATTGCTTGTGCGTACGAACACTTTGCTCCAACCTACGCTGCTCTGCGCCGCGCGTTAGTGCGCGTCCGGCCTAAACACGGCCTTATGTCGTGGCTCGCGACCCTCTTTGTAACCACCCCTGCTATATACAGGGTGGTCCATTGATCGTGACCGGGCCAAATATTTCACGAAATAAATGTCGAACGAAACTTGTCTAGCTTGAAGGGGGAAACCAGATGGCACTATGGTTGTCCCGCTAGATGGCGCCGGCATAGGTCAAACGGATATCAACTGCCTTTTTTTAAAAATAGGAACCCAATTTTTATTACATTTCCTGTAGTACGTAAAGAAATATGAATTGTTTTAGTTGTACCACTTTTTTCGCTTTGTGATAGATGGCGCTGTAATAGTCACAAACATATGGCTCACAATTTTAGGCGAACACTTGGTAACAGGTAGGGTTTTTAAATTAAAATACAGAACGTAGGTACGTTTGAATAATTTATTTCGGTTGTTCCAATGTGATACATGTACCTTAGTGAACTAATCATTTCTGAGAACGCATGCTGTTACAGCGTGATTACCTGTAAATATGACATTAATGCAATAAATGCTCAAAATGATGCCCGTCAACCTCAATGCATTTGGCAATACGTGTAACGACATTCCTCTCAACACCGAGTAGTTCGCCTTCTTTAATGTTCGCACATGCATTGACAATGCGCTGACGCATGTCAGGCGTTGTCGGTAGATCACGATAGCAAATATTCTTCAACTTTCCCCAGAGAAAGAAATCTGGGGACGTCAGATCCGGTGAACGTACGGGCCATGGTATGGTGCTTCGACGACCAATCCACCTGTCATGAAATACGTTATTCAATACTGCTTCAACTGTACGCGAGCTATGTGCCGGACATCCATCATGTTGGAAGTACATCGCCATTCTGTCATGCACTGAAACATCTCGTAGTAGTATCGGTAGAACATTACGTAGGAAATGAGCATACATTGCACCATTTAGATTGCCATCGATAAAATGGGGGCCAATTATCCTTCCTCCCATAATGCCGCACCATACATTAACCCGCCAAGGTCGCTAATGTTCCACATGTCGCAGCCATCGTGGATTTTCCGTTGGCCAATAGTGCATATTATGCCGGTTTACGTTACCGCTGTTGGTGAATGACGCTTCGTCGCAAAATAGAACGCGTGCAAAAAAGTGTCATCGACCCGTAATTTCTCTTGTGCCCAGTGGCAGAACTGTACACGACGTTCAAAGTCGTCGCCATGAAATTCCTGGTGCGTAGAAAAATGGTACGGGTACAATCGATGTTGATGTAGCATTCTCAACACCGACGTTTCTGAGATTCCCGATTCTCGCGCAATTTGTCTGCTACTGATGTGCGGATTAGCCGCGACAGCAGCTAAAACACCTACTTGGGCATCATTTGTTGCAGGTCGTGGTTGACGTTTCACAAGTGGCTGAACACTTCCTGTTTCCTTAAATAACGTAACTATCCGACGAACGGTCCGGACACTTGGATGATGTCGTCCAGGATACCGAGCAGCATACATAGCACACGCCCGTTGGGCATTTTGATTACAATAGCCATACATCAGCACGATATCGACCTTTTCTGCAGTTGGTAAACGGTCCATGTTAACACGGGTAATGTATCACGAAGCAAATACCGTCCGCACTGGTGGAATGTTACGTGATACCACGTACTTATACGTTTGTGACTATTACAGCGCCATCTATCACAAAGCGAAATAGGGGTTCCTATTTTTAAAAAATGCAGTTGATATCCTTTTGACGTATGACAGCGCCACTAGCGGGCCAACCATAGCGCCATCTGGTTTTCCCCTTCAAGCTAGAAAAGTTTCGTTCTTTTAGTTTTTCGTTTGACGCTTATTTCGTGATATATTTGGTCTGGTCACGATCAATGGACCACCCTGTATAATGGGCATGTCGCAAAGTCATATTTTCAATTCCAGTGCATAACATAACATACATTTCTACTATACAGGGTGAGGCAACTGAGTCATAACACCCCTTGTATCTTCCCAACCGTAATAGATACAAAGATGTCGTTTGGACAGTGAATTGCTGGGACAGGGGCTACTTGAATCCATCACATTCCATGTTTGTGCTGTTTTTTATTTCAGAGCTATGAGGCCGTCTTTGGTTTTTTAAATGGAACCCTGTTAAATTTTAGCGTAAGATGATGGGCTTAAAAAAACGGTTTCAAATATGTGTATATCATAATATTTAGGCGAATAGTTTTTGAGACACAGATATGTTCTCGTATCCTGTTCATCCTTCGAAGCGGCGATGTCCAATGCGACCGTTACTGTTGTGTAGAGTACATGGTAAACGTCGCGAGTCCGTCCTTACACAAACACGCCCGGTTACCCGACAATAGTAATACATGCTGCGATATTTCGCGCAAAAATTAACTGATGTGGCCCAAATATTATTCAGCTATTTGACAACTGTGAAACCAAAATAGTAGACAACATAAAGTATTAAAATACTACAAGATGTTAATATATTTTAAATAACAGAAATACAAATGTAAATGAGGAGGCCCTTATTGGTTAAAATTATTTCATACGTATTTGTTTTTTATTTGAAAATATTTTCTATTGATCACAGTACGAAGCAAATACACACAAAGTTGCAAAATACATACTGTACGTGATACAAAACTTTACTGAAGCATGTGCTCAAAATGCTTCCCCTCTGCTGCAGTGCACATTTGTAGTCGCCGTTCTAATGATTTGTGAACGGCTGCGAGGGTATCAGCACACGCTTCGATGACACGTTGCTTCATATAGTCTGGCGTAGTTGGTATTTGAGCATATACTTTGTTTGATTGCTCCACACAGAAAAAAATCAAGAGGGATCAAATCAGGAGACTGGGCTGGCCACTTCACTTCAGCACGTTGTCCGATCCAAAAATTCAGGAACTTTTCATTTAACAGCTCTGTAGCTACACGGGAAGAGTGAGCAGGACAGCCGTCATGTTGGAACCACATGCACTGACGCGTAGTTAACGGTACCTCTTACAGCAAAATGGACAGAACGTTTCGCAGAAACTGTGCATAGTTATAGCCATTTAGTATACCGGAATGACGTACGGCCCCACAATGACATATCCGATGATGCCGCACCACACGTTAACACTCCACGGTTGCTGATGCTGTACCTGTCGAAGCCAATTAAGGTTCTCTATTGACCAGTAATGCATATTATGCAAATCACATTACCGTGGTTGGTGAACGTCGCTGCATCAGTAAAAAGCACCCGTTGAAAAAACGTTGGATCATCTTGTAGGCGTTGCAGAGCAAACCGGCAAAATTCCTGGCGCCGTTCGAAATCCACACCGGAGAGTGCTTGATGTAATGAGAGGTGAAACGGGTGAAATATATGCCGGTGCAATATGTGTAGAACACTTCTGACTTACACCACATTCCGAGGCGATACGTCGCGACGAAACAGTGGGGTCGTAATGCGCCAACGCTGAACGCCCCTTCATGTACCTCGCCAGTTGCAGTTTTCTGCCTTGTCCTCTGTATGGCGTTCCATGATTCCGATTCAAGTAGTTTCTTGCAAATACGTGCAAGAAGCTGGCCCGTAGGACGCGCACGATAAGTATACAGCTGTCCATATCTCTTTATTGCTCTAACAGCAATTCTTCTGCTTTCACCATACACTAGAAGAATATCTAACTTCTCTTCGTTGGTGTACGTGTCTGCTCCAAGGAACTGTGACGGAAATGTAGTGGTCTTGTTACTGGGTGCAGAAAAAGTTGTAGTAATTGTATTTGTAGACAATTTTATGCTCTTTTAAAAAGGAAGTAGATGCCAAAGAACTAGGAGCAGAAGAAGTTCAGACTTTTGAAAAAAACTGGAAAAGTTCTTTCCGAGGGTGTTTTTTTTACTACAGAAAATTCAACCAACATAAATTTTGTTAGTGAAACTTGGTTTTCCAATCTTTCCAACCATATGAACGACTTTAAAAAAATAAGATCGTCTACCCGCCTTTTGCAAGGTGTAGACCTCTCTTTTTCCCTACAGTTTAGACTGCAGCCACTTTCATAGGTAAGTCACCTAAGCTGTTAACGTCAGATATTATCTGACCGTTTAACGTACTGTGATACTGTTTTCCCGCAAACAAATCTTAAGAAAGTCGTCACCAAACAACGTGTTGTTTCTGTCATGGCTATAAATTAATTACAGAGATATTGACGTCAGCTTAGTTTGTCAAACGGAACTACGGTAATTTGTCGTCCTAGCATCATCAAATCTGAACGCTCGTGGGAAAGTATGCAAGGGTTACCGTTGCAAGGGTGGCGTCGGTTAAACAAGCGAGCCGGCACATTCTGTCTCGCATCACTGAACGTTGGGACTATGGAAGATGCAGCGAACTATCTAATGCACTCGCAAAAAGGCGCATCGGCTTCTTTTCAGTGCAAGAAACAGGGTGGAGAGGGCAAAAGCCAAATGACGTTAGTTGTGGTTACAAACTGATACACAACGGAACCGCCCACAGAACAGCATAGGGAATCGGCATTGTCATGCTAGCGAAATTCGATGATTCTGCTTCTGAAGTACAGCGTAACGACAATCGCCTCATGAAAATTCTCTACATTGCAGACAGATGAAAAGTCCACTTCTTCAGTGCCTGTGCCTTACAAATCAGCCCGAATGTAGAAACCAAAGACGCCTTCTGGTCAATGCTTGACGAGAAGACTGCTTAAGACCCACAAGAAGACAACTTCATCGTCGTTGGTGACCTGTATGGACATGTCGGACAAAGAAAAGATCATGACGCTTATGGTGAACATGAACATGGACATGGAGAGGAAAACGATGACTGCCAGCGCATCCTCTATTACCCAGAAACTCATGTACTGGCTATCGCGAACACTTGCTACAAAAATCGTGAAACTCAACGAATCACGTACTATAGTGGATCAAACGCGACATAGATTGAAGTTCCGACCACGTACCAAGACATAATCAAAGATGTGTTAGACACGAAAGCTGTTCCATATGAAACCTTTGCATTGCAACATCTGTAAGCTTAGCATAAACTCACCAAGCTCTGGGCACTCTTCCAGTAATGGACCATCAAGAATCAAACGGTGGCGCCTCAGGAGGGTGGGGGGGGGGGGAGGCTGACATTATGACAGAAAATACAGTGGTATCAAGATTTTAACTTAAGTTAACTTTAATTTCATCAGTTACCGCTGTGGAGTGCCCTCAGAGAGGGCCCCCACAAGGGAGGAGCGCGCCATCGGAGACGCCGGTAATCATGGGGGATTCTTCCGCAATGGCTTCCTCACCTTCCACTATGTCTGCTGACAAGCGTAAGTTCACTGAGTCTCAGCCACAGACAGTTCTTCCATCGTTGCCACAGTTCCTTGTTGTTTCTCGGTCTGACGAAGGTCACGACTTCTCCACGGTCAACTCTTTCATTATTCAGAAAGGTATCGACGCAATTGCAGGTCCTGTAAGGTCTTGTTCCAGATTACGGAATGGCACCCTGTTGTTAGAAACAGTCAGTGCCCTCCAGGCACAAAAATTGCTGCGTATCTCACTACTACACACCTTCCCTGTCCGGGTGGAACCGCACCATACTTTAAATTCCTCGCGTGGAGTCGTTTATACACGCTCCCTCGATGGATTATCTGACGAAGAAATTCAGCACTACCTGTCTGACCAGGGCGTAACGGCTGTTGTTAGGGTTATGAAAAGGGTTTACACGAACATCATTCCAACCCGCACTGTCTTCTTGACATTTGACAAAGTTCAACTCCCATCGAAAATCAAAGCAAGCTATGAGATAATTTCCGTTCGCCCTTACGTCCCAAACCCTACGCGTTGCTATCGGTGTCAGCGGTTCAATCACACCAGCCAGTCCTGTTCCAATCCGGCCAAATGTGTTACGTGTGGCAAGGATGCCCATGAGGGTGCTTGTCGACCTCCATCCCCTCGCTGCATCAACTGTATGGGTGACCATGCTGCTTCCACTCGAGATTGTCCCGTTTTTAAGGACGAAAAGCTCATCCAGGAAATTAGAGTAAAGGAAAAGGTGTCGACCTTTGCTGCTCGAAAATTTTTCGCCAGTCGACAGCCCACCGTGCCTCAGACAGGAAAATACAGCACTGTCCTTGCTTCTCCTCGGCCAACAAAGGAGGCGGCCACGCAGACTTGCGACCTCACCTTTAGTGCCACGGTCGTCAGATCGGCCAGCGCAAAGATCGCCCGTTCAACCTCACCACTTTCGCCTGCCCACTCTCTGGCTCACCCTTCGTCGAGTTCTGCTAAATCTCGAGCCCAAAAGACAGACACCAAGACTTCGAAAAAAGAGCATACTCGTGAAGAGTTTTTACGTACCGCAACTTCCCAACCATCGGTTCCTCCTTCCTCTAAACATCATACTTCCAAGAAGGCTACAAAGAAACCCAGTTCCTCTCCCTCTCCGCCAAGGCGTGTCCCATCTACAGCACCACCTGGCGGAAATAGCCCTCGGCCGTCTTCTGTGTCGCCGAGGCGCACTGCTGGCGGCCGATCAACCGGCCGATCGCTGGTGGCAGGAGCTGCTCCTGACCAACCTATGGATCAGGATCTTCTGCCTTCGGGTGAATGCCATTCCATGCTGTCGGTCGCAAGCTCTGAGCAGTCGTTGAGATGTCAGCGACCTTGGTCACATTCCTCCATTTTCTGTTCACCCTATGTCCATTATCCACTGGAATATCCGCGGTATTCGAGCCAATCGGGATGAATTGTCGATCCTCTTACGATCCTACTCGCCGGTCATCTTCTGTCTTCAGGAAACAAAGCTGCGTCCCCATGACCGCTTTGTTCTCCCTCATTTTCAGTCCGTCCGATATGATCTCCCCTCTGTTGAAGGCACTCCAGCACATGGAGGACTCATGGTTCTTCTCCATTAAACTCTCCATTATCACCCAATCCATTTAAACACTTCCTTCCAAGCTGTCGCCGTCCGTCTTTCCCTTTCCGGATACACGTTCTCTGTTTGTACTGTATACATTCCATCGTCCACACCAATGGCACGAGCTGATCTCCTTCATCTTCTTGGTCAGCTTCCACCCCCATATTTGCTGGTTGGGGACTTCAATGCCCACCACCCGCTTTGGGGATCTCCACATCCTTGTCCACGTGGCTCACTATTGCTAGACGTCTTCCACCAAGCAGATCTAGTTTGCCTCAACACTGGGGTCCCTACATTTTTGTCTGCCTCCATGACAAATTTATCTCATTTGGACCTTGCGGTCGGTACTGTTCCGCTAGCTCGGCGCTTCGAATGGTTCGCCCTTGATGATACACACTCGAGTGACCACTTTCCAATTGTCCTTAGACTGCAGCCTCAACTACCCTACATGCGCCCGCGACGCTGGAAGTTTGCCCAAGCTGATTGGACACTTTTTTCGTCTCTAGCGACATTCGATGACCGTCACTTTCCCAGCGTCGACGATGAGGTCTCACATATTACCGACGTCATTCTTACAGCTGCGGAACATTCAATACCACGCACCTCCGAATTGCCCCGGCGCCCTCCAGTTCCTTGGTGGAACGAGGCATGCCGTGATGTAATACGTGAGCGGCGACGTGCTCTCCGCGTTTTCCGCCACCATCCTACTTTGGCCAACTGTATCCGCTATAAGCAGTTCCGTGCGCGATGCCGTCGTGTCATCCGCGATAGCAAGAAGGCAAGCTGGAAATTCTTTATTAGCTCATTTAACACCTTCACTCCCTCCTCGGAAGTTTGGAGTCGGCTTCGACGGTTCTCAGGCGCGCCTAGTTTCACCCCGGTCTCTGGGCTCACTGTCGCGCATGACACATTAGTGGACCCCGTCGCAATTTCTAACTCGTTGGGTCAGCACTTTGCTGAGATTTCGAGCTCTTCAAATTACCCGCCAGCGTTTCTCCCGAAGAAACGTGCAGCGGAAGTGCGACCTCTTGCTTTCTCCTCACAAAATCGCGAAAGCTACAATACTGTTTTCTCCATGCGGGAACTCCAACATGCACTCTCTTCTTCTCGCTCCTCCGCCCCAGGACCGGATGGTATCCACGTCCAAATGTTGCTGCATTTATCAACCCATAGTCTGCGTTACCTCCTTCGCATTTATAATCGAATTTGGACCGACAGTACTTTTCCCAGACGATGGCGGGAAGCTATCGTCGTTCCTGTTCCGAAACCTGGAAAGGACAAACATCTCCCCTCTAGCTATCGCCCCATTTCTCTCACGAGTAGTGTCTGTAAGGTTTTGGAGCGTATGGTGAATTACCGTTTAGCGTGGTGGCTGGAATCCCGCAGTCTTTTAACACCTGCCCAATGCGGATTCCGAAAGCATCGTTCTGCAGTTGACCATCTTGTTGCTCTCTCCACTTATATCATGAACAATTTTCTCCGGGAACGCCAAACAGTAGCAGTACTTTTTGATCTGGAGAGAGCATACGATACCTGTTGGAGGACAGGCATCCTCCGCGCACTGTTCTCTTGGGGCTTTCGAGGTCGGCTGCCCCTTTTTCTTCGCGAATTTATGGCAGAGCGCACATTTAGGGTGCGGGTGAACACTACTCTCTCCCGTATTTTCTCCCAAGAAAACGGGGTACCCCAGGGCTCCGTGCTGAGTGTTGTACTGTTTGCCATTGCCATCAATCCAATTATGGATTGTCTCCTTCCTGATGTCTCGGGCTCCCTCTTTGTGGACGATTTTGCGATCTACTACAGCTCTCAACGGATCAGCCTTCTTGAAGGACGTCTTTAAGGATGTCTCGATCGCCTCCACTCTTGGAGCATCGAAACCGGCTTCCGTTTTTCTCCCAGTAAGACCGTTTGTGTTAATTTTTGGCGACGTAAGGAGTTTCTTCCGCCCTCCTTACATCTAGGTCCTGTCAACCTTCCGTTTTCAAACGTCGCTAAATTCTTGGGTCTTATGTTTGACAGAAAACTGTGCTGGTCCTCCCACGTTTCCTATCTTTCGGCTCGCTGTCTGCGATCCCTCAACACCCTTCGTGTCCTGAATGGTACCTCCTGGGGAGCGGACCGAGTGGTCCTTCTCCGCCTCTATCGCGCCTTAGTGCGCTCGAAATTGGACTATGGAAGCATAGTCTACTCCTCTGCTCGGCCGTCTATTCTTCGGCGTCTCGACTCTATCCACCACCGTGGATTACGTTTAGTGTCTGGAGCTTTTTACACTAGCCCTGTGGAAAGCCTTTATGCTGAGACTGCTGAACCTCCGCTGTCCAATCGGCGAGCAGTCCTTCAGAGTCGTTATGCTAGCCATCTGTCCTCCATGCCTGCTAATCCAGCCCATGACCTTTTTTTCGACGCCTCCTTTCGTGTAGGGTATGCAGGCCGTCCCTCCTCCCTACTACCACCGGGAGTCCGCTTCCGTCAACTGCTCCATTCTCTTTCCTTCCGCTTTCCTAAAACCTTCTTGACAACTTGGGGTACAGCACCGCCTTGGCTCCGTCCCCGAATCTGCCTGCTCCGTGACCTTTGTCGATTTCCCAAGGATGGTACCCCTTCACTTGTTTATCGTCGGGCATTTGCTGCTCTATGTGCACAAATGACGGACGCCACATTTATTTACAGCGACGGCTCGAAAACATCGTTAGGTGTAGGGAGTGCCTATATTGTTGGCGACACCCCAAATCACTTTCGGCTTCCCGACCAGTGTTCGGTTTATACTGCGGAGCTTTACGCTGTTCTCCAGGCTGTCCACTACATCCGCCGCCATCAGCGGATACAGTACGTTATCTGCTCAGATTCTCTCAGCTCTCTCCTCAGTCTCCAAGCTCTTTATCCTGTGAACCCTCTGGTCCACCGGATTCAGGACTGTGTGCGCTTCCTCCACCTTGGGGCGCCTCGGTGGCGTTCCTCTGGCTCCCGGGACACGTTGGTATCTGTGGAAATCAGGCGGCCGATATTGCAGCCAAGGCTGCAGTCTCTCTTCCTCGGGCAGCTATTCAATCGATTCCCTTCGCCGATCTACGGAGCGTTTTATGTCGACTTGTTGTTCATTTATGGCACACGCATTGGTCGACACTTACCCATAATAAATTGCGGGACGTGAAAGCTCTTCCTTGTGCTTGGACCTCTTCCTCCCGAACGCGTCGTCGGGAGGAGGTAATTTTAACTAGACTCCGGATAGGGCACTGTCTTTTTAGCCATCGACATCTTTTAAGCGGCGATCCTCCCCCACTCTGTCCCCACTGCTCTCAGCTGTGGACGGTAAGACACCTTTTAATTGAGTGCCCCTATTTTAATCCGTTACGCTCCCGTCTACAGCTATCGACTGATATATCGTCGATTTTAGCAGATGACACGCGCTCAGCCGACCGCGTTCTCAAGTTTATTAGTGCCAATTAAATGACGTCAGTCATTTGAAGCTTTTTTTGGGGACAACCAACCCCTTTCTGTAGTGGATTTTTAAGCCTTCCTTCTGCTTTTAGTTTCTCAAATTTTATGACTTTCGTACCCATTGCTGCTGGTTTTCAATTTCGGTTTTTTACTGTTTCCTAAGTCACGGACCGGGCGCTAATGACCATAGCAGTTTTGCGCCCTAAAACCAAAACAAACAAAAACAACTATCAGGAAACGTTTCGGTGGTCGCACCGATCTAGAAGAAAATGCGAGAAAGCCGTCGGCGATGGTTTGGGCTGTGCTGTTGCACGCAGAGGACTATACCATTTCCAAAGGCAGCATACACAGTGGAAGTCATGGGAAAGAGACCCAAAGGACGACTTAGACAGCGATGGGCCGACACTCTGCACAACAAGAAGGTTGTGAATCTTCAGCCAGACATGGCCCACGATCGGACAAAATGGAGAAAGCGAATCCACTCAGAGGATCCTACCACTAGGCGGGACAAACGTTAAAGAAAAAGAAGGAAAAATAGACAATTTCAACGTAGTTTCACTCTCTGAATCTAGTTAATAGTTTCGGAGAAATTATAGTTAAAGACGTTTGGTTTTACATGTTCATGAAAATAAATCTGATACTCCGCATGGAACAGCTATTTGTTTGTTCAAAACGGAGAAATCGTAACCAATAATAATTGTAATTTCCTCGAAGCAGTGTACCGGATTTCGGAGAGTGAAACTACATCGAATTTGTTAGTTTCAGATCTACAATACTGGCAGTAAAAATTCTGAGGCGATACCAGTTTCACTGTAATAAATCTTACTAGAAGAAGAGATTACACATCGTTTAGTGAGAACTTCCTTAATGTATACCTGGGTTAAACGAAGTTGTGATGTCTCAAACAATTCTGAAATGTTTGGGATTAACTACATAGGAGACTCACCTTGTTCGTCTCATTAACTAAATGAATGTTAGCAGATAGTAAAATGTTAGTACGACGCTCTGCTGCTGCTCCATACAGTGGGTAGAATTTACAAAATGCTCCCAGTGAAGAACATCCTGAATGCGAGTTTTGGAACGTAAGAAATGACGGCAATACCAAAGCAAATTCCTAAATTCTGAGATTATATTCCTATCTGTCGCGTAAGACTGGATTCCTCTGTATAACCTTGCTTTCGTCCTTCAGTACTAAAAAATACGCGACGTGATCATTATGTACATTGCGAATTGACCTCTATTCGTCTAACTCACACATTTTCAAAAACTGGGCTGTTTCCTCTAATAATTCCCCACTCCGCATCCTCGTCCAAACGAACTGCTGCTCCAACGAAAGAGTCAACTCCAACCTTCCCAGTAGTCATTCTTCCATCGATGCTCCAAACGCAAATGGAACGGGACTAAATCGTACTGTGTACTCCAGGGGTGAGTACCGTCTACCACGGACTCACGTCGTTTGCAGAGTATAGTTACAGAAACTATTACATATCTAGTGATAGCCAGCAATGATGTAACCGTACGGACTGTCAAGGGCTGAGAAGTGGGTATATCTAATGTCCTCGCGCCCTCCCGCGAGCGATAGACATGGAGTCTGTGTAAACTGTTACGGCACGCCCGTGATTGCTAGCGGGTGTAGCGCAGCTTTTGTAAGTACCATCTCGGAGCAGTTAGCCGTATTAAAAAGTTCTGCTCAAAAAAAGAAAAAAATACTACAAGAAATTGCCACGAAAATAAACTTGAGCACGTGTACGCCGTGGGCAGTGTTTTAAAAGAAGAGATTTTCTTTTCTTCGATTAACTCCTTTACCACTGCGACCAAAATCCAGACATATTCGGAACTCAGTTAAATGAAAAAATGCCAGCAAATAATATCAACCGTCTCTCACTGATAAATTAGGAGGAACTGACACGAAATTGCGTAAAATAGGTAATTGTAAACGATCGGGGGAAAGTGAGTAGACACGTTAAAAATACTGAAAAGGAGCTTTGGGATTACGATGCTGAAGTGGAACAGGAGATTGAAATATACTTCATACAGGATGGGATTCAACGTAACAACGAAGAAAGTGACAAGCACGTAGGCTTTGCGACCCATCCAGCAACTCGAAAAAGATAGTATACCGACAGGGCAGCGGAGGTCATTGACGCAGCTAACGAAAGTGCAGTTACAAAAGGAATGAAATTATTATGAAATTATTAAAAGTTGACAGTTGTGTAGAGTATTCATTAAGAACCATTACTGGTAAGAAATACTTCCGTTTTTTTACGATTTGCAACCGTGCGACATATGTTCGGCTAGATTTCCTCAGCGTCAGTGTTTTATAGCTGTAATCCGCTCCTCCCACTGTAAGGTCGTGATTCTTGCATCAGCAAACACTGGCGCCCTCACTGTTCAGCAGTATTCTTTCTTTTATTTATCAGTTATTTACATGTCCCGAGTAGAGCAGGGATGCGGTGTTAGTATCGGCCACGTCGTCGATTTCCAATCTTTGAATAAAACCATTAAAATACGTAAATACAATGTTGGGAAAAAAATCAATGATCTTATAGTTGAGGAATTGGGACCGTGTACAGTCGTGAAACGAGTTAAGGATTAAGGATAGCGCTGTCGGCTCTTGTTGACATTTTCTTGGTGAAGGATTTTGATGCAAGGGGGTCTGGAGAGACTATCCTTTTATGGTGATAGAAGATGTGGAACGTAGAAAATGGAAAGATCAAGGGTGAGCTTTATAACCTTCATCTGGAGTAGAAGAGGGTAACTTTATGTCGGACAAAAAGTAAAATACCTGTCGTACTGACCTACAATGTTACAGCGCCTTTAACCTTTCAAGTAATACAGCTTCCATTTGGTTCTCGTAGAAAAGTAGTCTGCAGGGTAGGTAATGTCGAGTAAGGAAAAACAGTAGGGGAGAACGAAAATATCTTTTGTTGTTACTGTTTCGGGATAAAAAACTACTGTTTTTGAAGTGGAAATGTGATTACGCGTAAACAGTGTTTAGTTAATGAATGTGGCTGTTGTAATGTGTGCCTGTGGAGGAGACTTTGGCTAGGGCAACATGCTATTTTCATACTTACGGCAGACAGCCGCATCATTTGGTCGGACGCACAGCGGGATGCGTAATAAGAGGCTAATTGATTTGGAGGAGGTGGAGCGCGAAATGAACCGGCCACAAAGCAACAGGTGCCCGGCGCGTCTCGTGACCTACAACACGTAATAGCGGGCCTTGTCCCTGCTCATCACTACATGCGCCCGGCGGTATTCAGCCCCACTCCCTTGTTCTCTGCCCCTTTGTTGGGCAACGCAGTGACGCGCAACTGGGCAAACAACCGGTACATCTCCGATGCTCACAGAATAGATTACTTTTTAACAGCTTACTTCTTGCTTGTATGCAGCTTAATTGAACTCCGAGGCCATTACGCCCATCGAAAGGTGAAAAACAAGAACACAGCTGTTAAACAGATTATGCCGTATTATTGCTAAGATGCTGGCAACAGACTAGGTAGTTACATAAAAACCTGTAAATCCTCGATTATTTAACGAATCGAACTCCCATGTATAAAACAGCTTCAGACATCTGATTATTTAACAAATGACTTAATGTGTTAAGTATTTGGCTTTAAGCGTAAGCGCCGGCCGAAGTGGCCGTGCGGTTAAAGGCGCTGCAGTCTGGAACCGCAGGACCGCTACGGTCGCAGGTTCGAATCCTGCCTCGGGCATGGATGTTTGTGATGTCCTTAGGTTAGTTAGGTTTAACTAGTTCTAAGTTCTAGGGGACTAATGACCTCAGCAGTTGAGTCCCATAGTGCTCAGAGCCATTTTTTTTAAGGGTAAGCGAGAAAAATTTGGGAAAAATTTTGAGTTATGCTTAAAGTCTGTTGGAAGTCACGAAGTGCGCTAGTTCTCAAATAGTAGATGAGCGTTATCAGTTATGCTGCGTACCCCAAACTTCCATATGTCGGACACTAGTAAACAAAATGATAAGATCCGGAGGTGCATTCAAGTTCTAAGGCCTCCGATTTTTTTTCTAATTAACTACTCACCCGAAATCGATGAAACTGGCGTTACTTCTCGACGTAATCGCCCTGCAGACGTACACATTTTTCACAACGCTGACGCCACGATTACATGGCAGTGGCGAAGGCTTCTTTAGGAGTCTTTTTTGACCACTGGAAAATCGCTGAGGCAATAGCAACACGGCTGGTGAATGTGCGGCCACGGAGAGTGTCTTTCATTGTTGGAAAAAGCCAAAAGTCACTAGGAGCCAGGTCAGGTGAGTAGGGAGCATGAGGAATCACTTCAAAGTTGTTATCACGAAGAAACTGTTGCGTAACGTTAGCTCGATGTGCGGGTGCGTTGTCTTGGTGAACCAGCACACGCGCAGCCCTTCCCGGACGTTTTTGTTGCAGTGCAGGAAGGAATTGGTTCTTCAAAACATTTTCGTAAGATGCACCTGTTACCGTAGTGCCCTTTGGAACGCAGTGGGTAAGGATTGCGCCCTCGCTGTCCCAGAACATGGACACCATCATTTTTTCAGCACTGGCGGTTACCCGAAATTTTTTTGGTAGCAGTGAATCTGTGTGCTTCCATTGAGCTGACTGGCGCTTTGTTTCTGGATTGAAAAATGGCATCCACGTCTCATCCATTGTCACAACCGACGAAAAGAAAGTCCCATTCATGCTGTCGTTCCACGTCAGCATTGCTTGGCAACATGCCCCACGGGCAGCCATGTGGTCGTCCGTCAGCATTCGTGGCACCCACCTGGATGACACTTTTCGCATTTTCAGGTCGTCATGCAGGATTGTGTGCACAGAACCCACAGAAATGCCAACTCTGGAGGCGATCTGTTCAACAGTCATTCGGCGATCCCCCAAAACAATTCTCTCCACTTTCTCGATCATGTCGTCAGACCGGCTTGTGCGAGCCCGAGGTTGTTTCGGTTTGTTGTCACACGATGTTCTGCCTTCATTAAACTGTCGCACCCACGAACGCACTTACGACACATCCATAACTCCATCACCACATGTCTCCTTCAACTGTCGATGAATTTCAATTGGTTTCACACCACACAAATTTAGAAAACGAATGATTGCACGCTGTTCAAGTAAGGAAAACGTCGCCATTTTAAGTATTTAAAACAGTTCTCATTCTCGCCGCTGGCGGTAAAATTCCATCTGCCGTACGGTGCTGCCATATCTGGGACGTATTGACAATGAACGCGGCCTCATTTTAAAACAATGCGCATGTTTCTATCTCTTTCCAGTCCGGAGAAAAAAAATCGGAGGCCTTAGAACTTGAATGCACCTCGTACATAACGTTGAACTAGCGAAGCGAAAGCAGACTGCCTAAAAAGCATTGCTCCAAACTCTGAATGTTTTTCGTGTGCTCCGGAGTTCTGGTGTTACTTTTAATTACCGTTTACACATGTTCTACGGGGCGACAGCACATAGCATGAAATAAATCAGTATTTTGGTGTATAGTCTATTGACATACAACAGTTGGTACTGAGCTGAGTGTCTGACATCTGGAGATTCGGGTGTTAGAGATAAGGGCGGTTTCTACCTGTAGTAGCTGCCTTTTTGTGTTAAACTGTTGACATAAGAGTATATCTCTTCATGGGGTTGATTATGACGATGTTTTAAATTTCTTTATTTCGGTCAATAACTACGCGAAATATTGAAAATTGAGTTTTTCCCCTCTAAGTTACAATTGGTACTGGGTTATGGAAGAGCAGTTGAGTAATATAGAATATTGCCGACAACACGAACAAGTGAAACTGATAAAATTCAAACAAAATAATTACAAATAATAATATTACTGTAACATTCGGTATACACAGTATCATCGTAAAAAGTTACATATTAAAATTATGAACCTGCTCTGTACCACAATATTTTTGCTGTCGTATTGAGACTGGTTACTTTACCATGTAGTATGTTGTTTTGGTCAACGTTTTTTTCGCACGCTGAGATCGTTGTCAGTCCCGACTATCTTATTGCGAGTGTTTGCGCCACTTCTTGACTGCTAAACTGAAGGTATTTACCATATAGTTGATAGGTTCCAAATGGCTTCGAAATTTCCAACGATAGTGTCTTCGTCAATCAGGTTTTCCAGACTTCAGCGTTCGAACCTGCCACCAAAACAAATACGCACGCACACACACGCGTGTATAACACTTTGAACTTAAACAATGCAATTGATGGTACTTGCCATTGAAAAAAATGTTTTGAAAGTTGTACAAAAATTTGTTCATATTTTAACCATCATAATCTTTTTTTATTCTCAATTAATAGTGTATAATGTCTGCGTTTTCTTCTTTCAGTCTCAACTAAAGCTTTGCAAGGCGCCAAATCCATAGGAAGCTTCCTTTTCTCTGCTGTGAATAAGGCTGGAAAAACAGTGAGCGAAGCAAGTGCAAAAATCAAGAAGACAGTGGAAGAAAATGTAAGTACAACCATTTTCAACAGTTAATTTCCTCCCTTTGCCCCACCTTCATGTTATCCTTTCTCTTTTGTTGATGGTACACGTTAGTTGCAGGTTGACAGTCTGTTGTGGTGTAGGATCTAAAACTTTTTTTAAAAATACAGAAAAAGGGGTTTGGGGGGTTAGGAGGTAGCTGTGCCAAGCCAATCCAATCCACAGGGCTTCTTTAGCCGTCTGAATTGACATAACATAGCTGTAACATTTCTGCTGCTGTTGAAAATGAATTACCAAACGATACTCCACTTCATGAACGAGGTGCTCCATCCTGCTTTCGATGAAGCATTGTGCTACTACTGTCTGTGGCACGGGAATTTGTAGGCGTCAGGACTTCAGGACACATCCGTGTAATAAACAAATAACTAATTACATAACATCATTTTTTCCACAATCAAGACCTTGACTATTAATCGGAGAGAGCACAGTGTCAAGTGAAACAGTGTGGCGGCAATAAAACATTCTACATCTACTTTCTCACTGAGCTAGTCACCTTAACAGTGTGAATTGGACGGTACTGAAGGAACCACTGATCTGCTCCATACCATTGTGTATGTTAAAATGCACCAAGGGAGATGTATAATCTCTACTCTATTCATCCAGCTGTTGAAATGTGTTGAACGTTCTGTAGTAACACTTGAGGCGGTCATAGTATTTTAAGCGAATCCTGTGGTCATACTGAAACGAAGTGGCATAAGGTATGTGTAATCATTTATGGTAACTGTTTTCATTCAGTGCTACAGAATTTTTTATTGGTAAAACACTTACACTGAGCTTGTTTACCCTCTTTTGCGGTATTCTGCATGGTATGGGATTTTTGCCAAGTGGGATTGACAAAGGACATTGAAAAAGTTGAAAGGAAAGAGAAGTAGGGGAGGGTGTGTCAAGGAGATGATTAGGTACTTGGGATAGCAATCATTAAAACAAAGGCATTTTTAGATGCGACGAAATCTATTCACGAAATTTCTATCACCGACTTTGTCCTCAGAATGACAAAATACTCGTAGTTTGTTGGCTCATACCTGAATAGGGACAATGAACAACTTAATGGAAATCAAAGCTCGCACGGAAGGATTTATATAATGCACAGATAGTATTCGGACCAGACAGCTGGTTGGAGCCAGACGTCAGTGACAACGAAAGCCTAAGTTCAGACTGGAATGTTTATCGTAAGGATAGCGGGGAAGATCAGTTTGGATTCCGTAGAAATACTGGAACACGTGAGGCAATACTGTCCTTACGACTTATCTTAGAAGAAAGATTAAGGAAAGGCAAACCTAACGTTTCTAGTATTTGGAGACTTAGAGAAAGCTTTTGACAATGTTGACTGGAATACTCTCTTTCAAATTCTAAAGGTGGCAGGGGTAAAATACAGGGAGCGAAAGGCTATTTACAATTTGTGCAGAAACCAGATGGCAGTTACATGAGTCGAGGGACATGAAAGGGAAGCAGTGGTTGGGAAGGGAGTGAGACAGGGTTGTAGCCTCTCCCCGATGTCATTCAATCTGTATATTGAGCAAGCAGTAAAGGAAACAAAAGAAAAATTCGGAGTAGGTATTAAAATCCATGGAGAAGAAATAAAAACTTTGAGGTTCGCCGATGACATTGTAATTCTCTCAGAGACAGCAAAGGACTTGGAAGAGCAGTTGAATGGAATGGACAGTGTCTTGAAAGACCATATAAGATTAACATCAACAAAAGCAAAATGAGGATAATGGAATGTAGTCGAATTAAGTCGGGTGATGCTGAGGGAATTAAATTAGGAAATGAGACACTTAAAGTAGTAAAGGAGTTTTGCTATTTGGGAAGCAAAATAACTGATGATGGTCGAAGTAGAGAGGATATAAAATGTAGACTGGCAATGGCAAGGAAAGCATTTCTGAAGAAGAGAAATTTGTTAACATCTAGTATAGGTTTAAGTGTCAGAAAGTCGTTTCTGAAAGTATTTGTATGGAGTGTAGCCATGTATGGAAGTGAAACATGGACGATAAATAGTTTGGACAAGAACAGAATACAAGCTTTCGAAATGTGGTGCTACAGAAGAATGCTGAAGATTAGATGGGTAGATCACATAACTAATGAGGAGGTATTGAATAGAATTGGGGGAGAAGAGAAGTTTGTGGCACAACTTGACCAGAAGAAGGGATCGGTTGGTAGGACATGTTCTGAGGCATCAAGGGATCACCAATTTAGTATTGGAGGGTAGCGTGGAGGGTAAAAATCGTAGAGGGAGACCAAGAGATGAATACACTAAGCAGATTGAGAAGGATGTAGGTTGCAGTAGGTACTGGGAGATGAAGAAGCTTGCACAGGATAGAGTAGCATGGAGAGCTGCATCAAACCAGTCTCAGGACTGAAGACCACAACAACAACAACAGGATAGTCGCCAACGGTGGCGGCGTGTTCATTGCAGTAAAAAATTCGATAAAAAATCTAGAGGTTATCACGGGTTCAGAATGTGAATTAATCTGGGTGAATTGAGTATAAAAGAATGGTCAAAAATTGTGATCGGATGATTTTATAGACCACCTGGGTCAGGATCTGTAATTGTAGAGCGCTTCAGATAGAGCTTGCAAAATATCAATAGTAATTTTCGTGATCATGCCGTTGTAATAGGGGGTGACTTCAAGTTGCCAGGTATAGATTTCGAAGTATTATGCCATCAAATCTGGTGCCAGGGACAGGGAATCGTGTGGCATTGTTCTGGATGTCTAGTCCGAAAATTACCCTGAGTTAGAGAACCATCTCGTGAGTGTAACGTCTTAGACCTCCTGGGAACAAACAGACCTGAACTTTTCGAATCAGTTAACGTAGAGGTAGGTATCAGTGATCATAAGGCTGTGACACCATCTATGACAACGAGTCCTACAAGGAATGTTAAGAAAGGTAGGAAGATATATTTGCTCAGCAAGGGTGACAGGATACAAATTTCAGAATATCTCAGCAGTCAGCATCAAATATTCGGTGATGAGGGCGAAGATGTGGAGAACAAATGGAAAAAATTCTAAGGCGTTGTTCAATATGCCCTAGACAAGTAAGTATGTCCCGAGTAAGGTTTTAAGGGATGGGAAAGATAACCCTAGTTTAAAAGCCGTGTTAGAAAAACTCTACGAAAACAAAGAGCACTTCATCTCAGATTCAAGGGAAGTAGAAAAGCTAGCTGCCAAACAAAAGCTGAACGAAGCGAAAATGGGCGTAAGGAAAGCAATGAGAGAAGCGTTCAATGAATTCGAAAGTAAGACGTTGTCAACCGACCTGAGAAAAACCCTAAGAGGTTTTGGTCGTATGTAAAATCAGTAAATGGGTCAAAATCATCTCTTCATTCTCTCAGCGACCACACCGGCACCGAAACGGAAAATAACAGAGAGAAGGCCGAAATAATCAGTTAGGTCTTCCGAAGTTTTTTCACCGCGGAAGATCGTAACTGTCCCTCCTTTCAGTCGTCGTGCGAACGTCGAAATGGCAGATATTGAGATAACTGGCCACGGAATTGAAAAGCAGCTACAATCGATTATTAGTGGAAAGGCTTCAGGACCACGTGAAATACCTACAAGATTCTATAAAGATTATGCGAAAGAACTTGCTCCCGTTCTAGCAGTAATTTATCGTGGATCGCTTGAGCAACGAAAGGTGCCTAACGACTGGAAAACAGCGCAGGCAGTTCCCGTGTTTTTAAGAAAGGCTGTAAGACAGATCCACACAGTTATAGACTTATATCGTTGACGTCAATCTGTTGTAGAATTATGGAACATGTTTTATGCTCAAGAATTACGACGTTTTTGGAAAATGAACAGCTCCTCTATAAAAATCGAGATGGATTCCGCAAACAGAGATCCTGCGAAACTCAGCTCGCTGTGTTCCTCCATGAGATGACAGCGCAGTGGACAACGGCGCTCAGACTGATGCCGTGTCCCTTGACTTCAGTAAGGCATTTGACACCGTCCCACATTGCCGTTTAATGAAAAAAATACGATCTTACGGAGTATCGGAGCAGACCTGCGATTGGATTCAAGACTTTCTTGCAGGTAGAACTCAACACGACGCTCGTAACGGAACTAAATCGACAGAGGTAAAGGTAAATCCGGAGTACCACAGGGAAGTGTGATAGGACCGTTGCTGTTTACAATATATATAAATGATGTAGTAGAAAGCGTCGGATGCTCTTTAAGGCTATTCGCAGATGATGCGGTTGTTTATGCCAAAGTAGCAACGCCAGAAGACAGTAAGAATTTTCTGAACGACCTGCAGAGAATTAATGAATGGTGGAGGCTCTGGCAGTTGACCCTGAACGTAAATAAATGTAACATATTGCACATACGTAGGAAAATAATCCACTACTGTACAGCTCCACTATTGATGACAAACAGCTGGAGACAGCGTCTGCCGTGAAATATCGAAGCGTAACCATACAGAGCGACCTTAAGTGGAATGACCATATAAAACAGATAGACACCATACTCAGGTTCATCGGAAGAATCTTAAGGAAATGTAACTCTTCCACGGAAGAAGTGGCTTATAAGGTTCTTGTCCGCCCGATTCTTGAGTGTTGTTCATCTATCTGGGATCCCTATCAAGTAGGACTGCTAGAGGAGATAGAGAAGATCCAACGAAGAGCGGCGCGTTTCGTCACGGGATATTTCAGCTGGTGAGAGAGCGTTACGGAGATGCTAAACAACCTCCACTGGCAGACGTTACAAGAGAGGCGTTGTACATCACGGAGAGACTACTGAAATTTCGGGACAGCACTTTTCAGGGGGAGTCAGGCAACATATTACTTCTCCCCACATACACCTCGCGTATTGACCACGAGGAGAAAATTCGAGAAATTAGAGCCAATACAGAAGCTTACCGACAATCATTCTTCACACGCACTATTCGCGAGTGGAACAGGGTTGGAGGGATCAGATAGTGGTACCGAAAGTACCCTCCGCCACACACCATTATGATGTAGTTCAAAAGAATAAGGGGAACACGTATATCAACGAGCGGTACGTTAAATCTGATTTGATCCAGGCGGTATCTGTGAACTTATTGCATGGTTTCAGATATTCGCTTTCGGTGTAGGCTACAATAAAAATTAGTCGCCATCTAGTGGCTGTTTGTACGTTGCAGTGTCAGATGACGTATCAGAAGGAAGTGAGTTTCGGTGTCCGTGTTTTCTAGCGAGGTACACAAAAAAATTGGTTCAAATGGCTCTGAGCACTGTGGGACTTAACATCTGAGGTCATCAGTCCCCTAGAACTTAGAACTACCTGAACCTAACTAACCTAAGGACATCACACACATCCATGCCCGAGGCAAGATTCGAACATGCGACCGTAGCAGTCGCGCGGTTCCGGACTGAAGCGCCTAGAACCGCTCTGCCACCGCGGCCGGCTTGAGGTACAGAGATAGCAGTTGTTATTGGTGGACGTTGTATTCAACCAAGCACATGCAGTGCAACGAGACATCATAATGCAGTACAAGTTGCCAGTGCGGTCTGTTCGATCCAAAAAGGATGGAATTTCGGTCGTATTGCTGCAGATGCCTATGCAGTATGTCATCCATAGCTTATGGACACGCTACAGGGAGACTTTATTTTGTAAGGAAGTGTTTTGCGCTCGCATCTAGTGCTGCTGCTGTTCGCTGTGCGAGAGATTTCGATAAACATTGCTACCGGTCATGTCCATTGCCAAAGAGGACATGGGAAGAAGAATAGTTGGGAGGAAGGGAGAATAGCTATGATTAGGTAAACTCAGATATCTCTCTCCTTTTACGCACTCAGACGGCCTTGTAGGCACATTGCCTCTTGACCCATTCTCCACCGCCCGGAAGGCACATCAGTGTGAGACGTCTGTGATGCCACCAAAATAGCGCCCCACGTCTTGTTGAGATAATTTACACATAATAGGATACATGTAACGCGATATATTTCTCATTGCGACTTTCCACTTTCTCAAAAGCCCCAGAGAATTCATCCTTCAGAATGGTCTCTAGTTTGTCGGTCCAAGCCTTCGGTATCTGTTTTGTCGAATCTTTATCTCGTCAGTTACATTTTAGTTTAGGCGGGAGACAGTTATCCGGAGGTGAAAAACCTGGTGTATAAAGTGGATGGTGCAGCTAGAAACTGACGAATGATTCCTGCCGAATAAGGCGGGCCCTTGTCGTGCGGCAGGAAAGATTCGCGAGAGCTGAAGAGGACCCGCCAGTATCGTTGGTTTAGAGCGTAAGAACGTGTTGACTTCTGCTAAACTACTGCTAATATACTTTTTTATTCGCTCTTCTTCCTGCAAGCACGAATGATCCAACCGTGCGAGATAGCGAACTGCTAAGACACAGGACTTGTATTGGAAGGACGCAATTTCTCCACTTCTGGTCTTGCAAATATTTTTTACACGTTTCCAGTAGATTAAATAATGTCTATGCCAGAATGGTTCTTTCGAATGGCCCCGGACAGTTTCCTTCCCCAGTAAGAGTTCGTGCGTATCTCCTGATGACTTTGTCGATGGAATGTTAAAACACCAACTTTCATTCCGTCCTTCCTTCCTTCTTACACTTCGTGAACAGCGCTACTGCTACACAAAATACCATGAAATTCGTAATTCTTTTACGTGTACTGTAAAGCGTATGACGGAGAGTACTTTCTACTGTAATGTGTATGAGGGTGTGTTCCTGTTACATTCACAGAGGTCCGAGCTGGTATTTGCCTGATTTTATATGCACCGGGATGAATGATCATCGTAAATTGTGCCCTGAAAGAAGATTCTTAAACTTTTTTATGCAGCTTTCCGCAAGATATACGGCTTCTGTCTTAGGAGTGCTTGCGGTTAAAGTTTTTAAACATTCCTGCTACTTTCCGCCATTGAAACGTGGATGTGGCGGTCAGTCCTTGGTATACACTTGATGCCCCTCCCCGTTAGTCTGACGTAATATGGACACCATCTACGTCAGCGGCATGCAGTTATGGGATGTGCTAGTGTTCTGCATGCAATATCTCCTGTAGACAAACTCTTGTTTCCCAGTATCTGCCATATCGATCGTGGACTGCAATACACTTTCTTACAACTGAAAATAGTGATCATTCCACTTCATAATCCCACTTATTATCATGCTAAATATTTGACGTAATGATTAATGGTAATTTGTTAATCCATTAGTGAAGGGATACCTTGCTTTTAGGTTTCGTGAAGTACAGAACTTCGTATTCTTCTTCATAAAAAACTAGTTTACAGTCTTTGCATCTGGCCGATATTTTGGCGAGATGTAACAGGATGTTACTGCAATTTTTACCATATAGATATTCGACTTTAACAATTGCATCGGACGAGAGGGACTTTTTTTCCAGTCTTGGCGATGTTTCACCCACCCATAAGTAACTCTGATTTGCTGGCTAGTCTAAAACAAAACATTGGTCTTATTTTGTCAAAACATTTCTTGCCGTGGTTAATTCTGAATGAGAAATTATGACAAGATTCGACTCGATCGTGCATGAGTTTGCTCTCCTTTGTCACAGCGCATGGGAAAAACATTGTACACGGTTCCACTTGCTCATATCGTTTTAGGAGATCCGCAAAACCCCTGTTTTCAGGCGGTTTACCGTCCCTCTTTTCATTCGAAACGTGACTTGAGGATCCTCATTCATTTATCGGCGTTTACGATGTTCCCATTTTTACTAATTTCGGACCGAAAACCACGTCCTTCGTCTTTACCTTCTCTCCTTCCTTTATGAAAAAGTTTGTGCCACCAGAGGAAAGATTCAGTGCGCCCCTCCCTCACTTCACACGCACACACAAACAATGTTCTATCAGACATTTCAGTAACGGCTAGACCAGTGCTTCTCAAGAACATAGCTGTTCGAAGTGATTCAAACTACATAGTTACACAGTCGTCCAGTAGATGGTGCTAATAGGAAATCTCAGAAACAGAACTGGCAATGCCCATAGGCTTTTTAGACACAGTATACTTATAGCTGATGGCATGAAGTGCCTTGGTCTCTTCTTGCCATAACACTTATCAGTATAAACATGCAACACGTGTATTGTTGTATGGGGATCAATATTGAACCGTTACTCTTAGGAAGGCATATGTAATTCCTTTTCGAGTTTATCAGACATTAATTTAGTACTTCAGGGCAATATACAGCGATATAGCTAGTGCAGTAGTACTTCATTTTTACTGATTAAGCTCCCCCTCCCCCCCGTCGGGGGCTCACGGTTGTTTCGTGAGTTCGTACGTGGTGCACACGGAGCTCCGAGCTATGGCAGCCTGTCCTTCCTTCACGGGTTGTATTTCCTTCATCGTGCCCCTCCCTCTCCATCCTGCTCCTCCTTCCCCGTTGCCCTTCTTCCCCTCTCTCGATATTCTGATTTATGTCGACCTGGCTATCCACCAGGTTCCCTGTATCCCTTGCAATTTCGTTCCTCCTGCTTATTCTCTTTCATCCTTTTTGGCGTTTTGGTCCCCCCTTTGGGGTTTGACCTCCACTTCTAAATATTCTGTCTTTAATGTGAGCCATTTTTTGGGAAGAACTCCCTCCCTAGCGTCTACAGTGTGAATTCCTACGCCCCCTTCAGCCGCCCCCGTCGTTGCCCACCCCCTCTGCCCTGCTAGCTTTCCAGCATGTGTAGCCAGTTGTGTGGTGGGGCTGTTAGGTATCCATATGGCTGAGCCCCCTGACAACACAGGGATCACACGAGTGATACCCGAACTGTTCCCGGCCCATGTATTCCAAGGAGTGGTTGCATGGCATCCTGGAGCATCGAAACTCCCAGCAACGGTCGTCGTGCCGGACGGCCGTTGCTGTGTCTGGGTGGCCCAATGGGGAGAGCCCCTGATCGGAGTGGATGGTATGAGGGCAGATGATTGGTGCATGAAATGTATCAAGCCGCAAAAATCTGGCTATTTCCACACAGCCATCTCTTCGAGTGGTAATGGATCATTGAATGGTGCTTCTTATGACACTGCAGCCTTCACTTCCTTGGCTGCGCCCTGTGAGGAGGGCCAAGCTCGCAGTCTCAGAATGAAACACTTTCCCCGCTAACTGGTCTGTACTAGGACGGACGGGGACACATTCACCGCCACAAAGCCATTGGTTTTTGTGGAGATTATTGAGGACAAAATGGGCGAACTGAAGTTGCTCAGTAAGACGTGGTTGGGCTCCCTGTTGATCAAAGCATCTTTTGCCACCCAATCTGCAGCCCTCCATGCTTGTGATCGCCTTGGCGGCGTCTCGGTGTCTATTACCCCTCACCAGCCTCTGAATATAGTCCAGGGAGTGATTTTTCATAGGGAACGTATCCTTTAAACTTGGGAGCTCCGGGCTAATTTTGAGCGACGCGGTGTTCATTTTTTCGATGTGTGCGGAATGGATGTAAAGACGACCACACTACACCTTATCTGGGGTGACACCCTCCGAGATAAGGTTGAAGTTATGTGTGTTACCAACGTGACATACAGCCATATGTCCCACCATCCATGAGGTACTTTCAGTGCTTGAGTTTTCAACGTATGTCTTCCCGCTGTATGGCAGACCCTCTGTCTGGTGACTGTCGCCACTCTCTCCATGAGGGAAGTCTCTGTGTTCCGCCACTTTGAGGGTGTCAACTGTCGTAATCGCCATTCTCCACGCTCGCCATATTTCCGAGTTTACGAGAGAAAAAAAGAATATCCAGGAGTTGGACAGACTCCCATACGGACGACACAGTAATAATCATTCCTGGCGTAGAGAAACAATTGAAAGATTTGAAAGCAAATAAATCACTAGGTCCGGATGGAATCCCAGTTCGATTTTACAGAGATTATTATATGGCATTGGCTCCTTAACTAGCTTGCATTTATCGTGAATCTCTCGCCCAGCACAAAGTTCCAAGCGACTCGAAAAAAGGCGCAGGTGACTCCAGTGTATAAGAAGGGTAAAATAACAGAACCACGAAATTACGGACCAATATCCCTAACTTCTGTCTGCTGCAGAATCCTTGAACATATCCTCAGTTCGAATATAATAAACTTTCTTGAGACTGAGAAGCTTATGTGCACGGATCAGCAAGATTTTAGAAGCCATCGCTCGTGCGTAACTCAGCTTTCCCTTTTCTCACATGATATACTGCAAACTGTGGATGAATGGCATCAGACAGAGTCCATGTTTCTAGATTTCTAGAAAGCATTTGACACCATGCTCCATTACAGACTGTTACAGAAGGTACAAGCATATGGAATAAGTTCACAAATATGTGAGTGGTTCAAAGACTTCTTAAGTAATAGAACACAGTATGTTGTCCTCGACGGCAAGTGTTCATTGGAGACAAGGGCATCATCAGGAGTGCCCCAGGGAAGTGTGATAAGACCGCTGTTGTTCTCTATATACGTAAATGATTTGGCGGATAGTGTTGGCAGCAATCTGCGATTGTTTGCTAATGATGCCGTGGTGTACAGTAAGGTGTCGAAGTTGAGTGACTTTAGGAAGATACAAGACGACATAGAAAAAATTTTCAGTTGGTGTGTTGAATGGCAGGTAGTCCTAAATGTGGAAAAAGTAAATTAATGCGGATGGATAGGAAGATCAAACCTGTAATGTAAGAACACAGTATTACTAGTGTCCTACTTCACACAATCAAGACGTATAAACATCTGGATGTTACGTTCCAAAGCAATAAGAGATGGAACGAGCATGTGACAGCTGTTACAGGGAAGGCGAAATGTCGACTTCGGTTTATTGGAAGAATATTAGGAAAGAGTGGTTCACCTTTAAAAGAGACCACACATATATTACGCTGTTGCGACCTATTCTTGAGCACTGCTTGAGTGTTTGGGATCTGTGCCAGGTCGGATCGAAGGAAGACATGGAAGCAATTCAAAGGCAGGCTGCTAGATTCGTTATTGGTAGGTTTTAACAAAACACAAGTGTTATGGAGATACTTTGGGAAGTCAAGTGGGAATCCCTGGAGGGAAGGCGACGTCGTTTTCGAGAAACATTGTTGAGAAAATTTTTAGAACTGGCGTTTGAAGCTGACTGTCGAACGATTTTACTGTCGCCAACATACATTGTGTGTAAGGACTACGAAGATAAGATACAATGGCTAGTAGTGGTACAGGGTACCCTCCGCCATGCACCGTATGGTGGCTTGAGGAGTATTTGTGTAGATGTAGATGTACAACTCCCTGGATCGTCTATCTTAGGCTGAGGCGCGCCAAAAATATAACCACTTCCACCCAATGTGATTATTTCTACTTCTGCTTATTACAGCCTTTCCCCCTCCTACCTCTTCCTTACCCCAGTGCCATCCCCCCCCCTCATCTCCCCCTCCCCTGAAGTTCCCACGCCCTCACCTCCAGGTGCCGCTCCCCCTAGCCAGCCCCTAGCCAGCCGAAGATGTGCCCCCTTCGGCACCTGTCAGTGATGGGGCTCACACCTGGGACCCTTCCCGCCTGGCATCTCTCAGGCCGGAAGCCAACTACCACAATGCGACCACAAAACACTATCTGTGCGCCCCAAGGTCGCCCACTCTCTTTCGGTTCCAGATCTTGCAAAAGCCTGTTCTCCTTCTGTGTCCTGTCCTCCTCCACGCCAAAAGAAGAAGAGGAGGAGGAGGAGGAGAAGAAGAAGCAGCATCAGGACAAGGCATCCCCTGGTGCCTCCGAAGGCGCTATCTCCCCCTTCGCAACCTGAGTCTGCCATCTTCTTTATGGATGTCACCCCATCCTCTTCTATGACGACCATTGACCCAGGTGACATGACGTCCCCTCTGCTTCTTTATGTCTATCCTGGACTCTCTCGCCACACGATAATCGAGTGGAATTGGAACAGATACTACCGTCACCTACCGGAAAAACAACAATTTCTTTCCTCTTCGGACTGCATTGATGTGGTCGTGCAAGACGTCTCTGCTACTCTCCTTCATGCCTCTGGCACTGCTTCCCCGTATCCACAGGTCTCCATCATTGTTTACCGGTCACGTTGTGGACCAAGAACATAGCAGTCATTATCCAGAACTGCCGAAGGCCCTGCAACGATTTAAACGACACCCTTCACAGCCCAACCTTATTGCTTTTAAGTGTGCTAGGACTCACTACCTTATCAAGCAGAGTAAACAGGAATGCTATGAGTGCTGTTTTTCCACCCTGGGGATGTATGCCTCTTTGTCACAGGTTTGGGCCAAGCTCCGTAGGCTTCTGGCTCCCCAGCGATAATCAACTGTCCAGGGTCTTATCCTACAGGGTGCTCTGTGGTCTGATCCATTGGTTCTTGCAGAAGGCCCCCCTCTGTTTCAATCCCCCAACAAGCTGAATCATATAATGAACCCTTAATTGAATGGGAATTCTTACAGGCTCGTACCTCTTCATATGACATGGCCCCAGGCCATGATTCCATCCACAACCAGATGATCCAATACTTGAATGTTACCCAGAGGCAACATCTAACAAGGTTCTTCAACTGCATTTGACTTATGGGTGCCTTCCCCTCGCAATGGTGAGACAGCATAGTTATCCATGTCCTTAACCAGGGAAGAACCCAACATCTCTCGGCAGCTGCTGTCCAGTTGGCCTGACTAACATACTTTGTAAACTGCTCGAGAGGATGATTAGCTTCCTATTATGTTGAGCACTCGAATCTGTGCCTTTTGTCCCTGTATCAGTGTTGCTTCTGTGAAGGACGATCTCCAACTGACAAATTATTCAGATTGGAAACAACAATCCGACAGACTTTTACTAATTGCCAGCACCTTGTCGTGGTCTTCTTTGACCTACGTAAGGCATACAACATGACTTGGCGCCATCACATTTTAGTTACCCTCCATGATGGGGTTTTGTGGTCCCCTTTCGAATTTTACCTGCGAGCTTTTATCCTATTGGGTCTTCTGGGTCTGAGTTGGCACTTCACTCAACACCCCTTGGGTCCAGGAGAATGGTATCCCACAGGGTTCTGTGTTAAGTGTCGCACTCTTCCTCATCGCCATCAGTGGGCTTGTAAGCTCTGTTGGGCCTCTTGTTACCCTGGCGTTGTATGTCTATGATTCTTGCATCTGGTGCAGCTCCCCCACTTGATAGCATCAGCTGAATGCCAGCTCCAAGGCGCCATCCGATGGCCTCTGCGTGGGCCCTCTTTCGTGGCTTCCAGTTTTCTCCCTCCAGAACGCTAGTTATGCATTCTTGCTGTTGACCCACAGTACAACACAGTCCCATTTCTTCGGCGTTGGTTTTGATAAAAAGCTGTGGCTGCCCCACATTTTCCAGCTGAAGACTACCTGCATGCGGACACTTAATGCTCTCTGCCTCCTGGCCCACGCATCGTGGAATACAGACCGTGCCACTTCTCTCCACATTTACCACGCTCCGTGTTTGTCCAGAGTAGATTATGATTGTCAGAATTATGGCTTGGCAGTTCCTTCCACTCTGAAACTACTTGACTGTGTTAATTAATATGGGCTGCATCTGGCTATCGGTGCCTTTCACACAAGTCCCATCAACAGTTTCCTCATAGAAATGGGGATTGTCTCCTCTACAAATAGGATGGAACCAGCTCCTGGTTTCTTACGCAGTCACCATTCAGCGATTCCCTGACCGTCTCTTGTACCCCATCCTCTTTGCAAACAAGGCATGTCTCCCTCCTGATATCCACCCTCAGGGTGGATTGCCAGTTGGAATGTGTCTCGCTTCCCTATGTCGGGATCTCCATCTCCCCTCACTGAAGTGTGATCCGTGTGTTCTCCCACCCCCCTGTCTCGGATGGTGCCACGGATAGGGACTGATCCGTTCCAGGGTCCTAAGGTCTCTGTCGCGCCTGTGATATTTCAGCATCATGTGCATTCCTTTCTTGAAGAGTTACGGGTGCTACCATCTTCTACATTGATGGTTCGAAAACGGTAGATGCGGCAGGATTCGCTTTTGCGTCTCTTACTGGTATGGAACACCATTTACTGCCTGGATCATGTAGTGTGTTCACAGCAGAGCTGCTAGTCACTCACAGAGCACTCCATTTTGTTACTCAGGCGTCCCTCCATAGTGTTTTAGTATATAGCGACTCAGTGATCAGTTTTCAGGCTATAGACTGATGTTACTCTCGTCATCCTTTGATTAGTGCTATCCTTGACCACCTCTCTGCCCTTGGCCATGCCGCACCTCTGTTGTCTTTCTCTGGCTCCCAAGTCATTTTGGCATCCCAGGGAATGAACTGATTGACTCTTTGGCGAAAGAGGCAGATACTTAAGTCCCATTCCCTTTCATGATTCCAGGTGCAGATACGCGGATCCACATCAAATCTCTCTTTGCTCAAAAGTAGAATGACACCTGGTGCGCTACTGCTTTCAGTAATAAACTGCTCACAGTGGAGGAGACTATTGCAGTTTGGTGCTCTTCCTTCCGTTCCCCTCGCAAGGAGTCGACTGTTTTATGTTATCTACGCATTGGCCATACCAAGCTCACCCATTGCTTTCTCCTGCGTAACGAGCCACCCCCATAGTGTGGCCATGGCGCCAGACTGACGGTGGAATGTCTCCTTCTTTTGACCCTTTGTACTATGTATAGCCTTCAAGATTACTTGTCTTTAACATTAGCAGACGATTCATGGATGGTTGAATTGGTCCTCAGTTTCATACGTTTAAATGGTTTCTATTTTCAGATTTAAGTTTTGCTTTACGCTTGTAGCAGAGGCAGGGTGGTTGTGATTGTGGCCTCTCTTCATGTTTCCTAGGTTTGGGACCCATGACCGCTCCCCCATGCAAAGATCCCTCTTTTATCCCTCTATTTTTCCAGTTTTTAGATTTGGCTTACCCTTTTATACCTTCTACGGTGTGTGTTTTAACGTCTCCGCTGTATAATTTGACCCATCTGACTGGATTCGTCCACTTTTAGCGAACCTTCTCTTTTATGCAGGTAACTTTGGAATCGTGGGAATTACGACTTAGTCGTTTCGTCCCATAACCCTCTCCTCTCAGTCAATCAGTTTGTTGGTTTTTTTTTTCTGAAACAGGAAAACCAGCCGTAACAGTTCGTTGCATCCACAATGAAACTTCCACATTGAAGCGATGTGTGCCATGACCTAATTTTTTCTAACATTGAAAGTGCCTGCAAGGCCTTTACTTCCACGGAACTTTGCCTTAGCCAGAGTAATGTTGGTGAAAGACAACTTTGTTCGTGGCCTGTTTCTTCTTGGTAAAAAAAAAAAAATCAGCCGGGAAGGTTCAGTTACATTGTACAGAAAAAGTACGACAGAGTTAACGGAAATGTGGGCACAATCATTAGCCAAATGTAGCGGCGGTGTTAAAAGTCGTGTCTCATAGTGAAAACTCTGGACAAACAAGATTCTTACGGCTTCCTCGCTCTCTTGAACAGCGTCCTGGACTTCCACATTCGAAGAAACTGTGCAGTTTCTCAGTTTCTTGTGTGCTACACAAAACACGTCCAAGAAGCCGCGTGAAACGTTTGTCGGGAATGTACGCGCTTTTGCGTTTTCCAGGGTTAAGTGTCACTGCTGATGCACTATCACTTAGTGTTCTCAGAAGACGTAACTTGTTTGGGAATGAACCCATGTAAAAAATCTTAAAGTCGTTGAACTTTTTAGTTTTGCCTGATAAAAGCTCTGTGTTTGGGCTTACCTAGTGAGTAGCACAGAGGTTAAGACACTGGGCTCCTGTTTTGGAGGATTGTGGTTCAAATCTCCTCCCAGGCTTCCAGTTAAAGGTTTTCGGTGCTCTCACCAAATTGCATAAGGCAAATGCGGGTGCAGTTGGAGATTTCGGATATCCGTTGTGGCATTCACTACAGCCCGTACTGCGAAGGACAATCTCTGAGAGCCGGCAGCGGTGTAAGCTTTCGTCCACCAAGTTCAAACGGCTGCCGCAACACTGACAAAGACGTAGTAGTCTAAAACATCAACAACGCTGAGACGTTGCCATATGAACGTAAGCAAAATGGTTCGTCGTGGCAGGCGCACGAAGCAGCCGCGCCAAACCCCCTGTCGGGTCCAGCGAGCGGTCTAGACACTTAGTGCAGTTGGAGACTGGAGAAGGTTTGTCCAGTCAGCTAACGTGGAGATGGCTAACTGGAAGTTTGAAAGAGTTATGGAACTCGGTCGGGAAATAATCAAACAAAGGCAAGACTTGAATAACCGTAATCCTTAATTGCTCGTCTGAGCAAGAATTGGATGACGACTCGAATGAATGTGCACTACTACTAATTGCAAAATCCCATGGAGGGAGGTACACGGCGAGCAGAGCCAGAGCGAATACTTAAAGTCCAGGCCCCAGGCCTGACCTACACTCACAACTCTTATCCCATTAATCGGGTAACATGTACATTTGCTTTACAACTGCCCAGGACAGAAATACATATAAGTCAATCTTTTCCTGTAAGAGAGAGATTTACAATTTTACATTTCACACTTAATATTATTATTACATATTCTAATACCTGGAATAAGATAAAAAATATTGTTGTTACATATTCTGATACCTGGAATAAGATAAGTTTTATTTTACAGTACGAAACATTTCGTATTATCGTACCAATTCTCATTTCTGGTAAGGTGGGTTACAAAGGGTATCTCACCTACAATATTCACTGCCAATATTTCTGGAACCACACTAGATACTGACAAACGGCTTTCACGGGTATGAATATACGGCAGCAGCTCACGAAAGTAAATACTAGGAGACATTCTAAACCGTCTGCAAATATTGGTTTCAACACTTTTTTTAAAAAATGGAAACACATACTATTCCATACGCAATAAGTAACACGAGGAATCACAATAATATTGGCGTTGGTTGCATCGCAGTACGTAAATTACATCCGAGAAATTGGAACGCGAAGTTTACGCGTGAAATGAACGAAACGCGCCGCTATTGCACTTCCCGCGATGCAAGCGTGACCCGCACGCTGCTCTTAATCGCGATATGACTGACGTACTACGATGTGGGAAACGCTGTACTTCTATATTGTTATGTACACTGTTACTACATGGCCTGGGAACATACGGATGTCCAGTGACCCACAACGAAAATAAGGACACGGTTTACTCTTACATGTTCATGCACGTACTTTATTGAACTCCTCGACAGTACTACAATGGACATAACGGTAACGAAATACCGATAACCACCGGCCAGAGTAAACAAAATTAGTGGCTCTCAAAGGGTCGCACAGAGGGGTACATGCTATTTGTACCTAGTTGTACATAAACTACACAGCGGTACAAGCCACGTACAGGACATTTTTAATGACCGCAACACAATTGAACCGTTGCAGCTGGTGCAACGCATACATAAACGTACAGTAGTACGAACAAAACAAACATACGTCTTCTCCGTAATACACAAATTGTACGCCGGTGTGCAATCACACGTCTCACAGTCGAAACGCTACAACGTATGTTCGAAGAGATCGCCATTTGCTTCGCAACACTGCTGTGCGCGCTCCATCACGGATCCATTCATGGCTGTCAGTGTTTGTGGTTTTATTGCAGCGTATGCAGTGCTAATGCGGGCTTTCGTGTTTGCCATTGGTGCTGGGAACTGCTGATAAACGTCTTTCACGTGTCCCCAGAGAAAAAAAGTCACAGGAGTGAGGTCCGGCGACCGTGCTGGAAATCCATGAACGGGACTGCCTCGTCCTATCAGTCGATGTGGGAACTGTTGGTTAAGCGCTTGTCGTGCCACAATGGCATTATGCGCAGGACGTTCACATTATTTGACGCAAATGAAGGGGTAGGTCTTCCATCCGTCCAGGTAAGGTAACAACTCGGGAACCGCTCATACCGTCGCCGGTTGAAGAGTGCCATCAGTGAAATGTGGGCCATTGATGCGGTGTCCTAAAATACCGCAGCATACATTGACACTCCACTGACGTTGATGTCAGTGGACATTCTCCATACATTAATATCATGTCAGCCATATCGTCATTTGTGAATACAATGTCGAACACACAGAACGGGTGGACAGGTAAATTAATATTACGATTACGACAGTGACACAGATTACAGTGTACAGTACATCGGTGCCATCTACTTGTACGTGCTTACACGCAGAATAATCTGCTTTGTAGTTATCCGTTCGCACACAAAGCGCCGATTGCACCAGTTTCTGTACACAACTGCAGAAGCGAAGGGTTGACCTCGGCAGTGTAACGGGGCAGCGTATATCGGCTGATATTGTTCCTTAGTGTGTACGTAGATAAATACGACACGCACGAGAGCCGCGCGGGATTAGCCGAGCGACGCCGGCACGGTAACTCAGCGTGTTCGGGAAAAAAAAAAACAGTCAAGGAATCAACGATCAATTTGAACGGATGTCTTGCGACGTCCGCCCAGACCAAACGCAACGAACCACATCGAACAAAAAAAAAAGTCGTCTAAGGCGCTGCAGGCATGTACTGTGAGGCTGGTCCCGGCGGAGGTTCGAGTCCACCCTTGAGCATGGGTGTGTGTGCGCGTTTGTCCGTCCTTAGATAATTTAGGTTAAGTAGTGTGTAAGCTTAGGGACTGATGACCTTAGCAGTTAAGTCCCATAAGATTTCACACACATTTGAACATTTTGAACGCACGAGAGACACCGTTATCTACATATCAGTGTTTGTGGCAGGAATCCCTATTATTACTACCGGGCCTCGTGATAACAGTGAAAGTAAGAATACGTACGTCAATCACATCGCGATTACGAACAACGTACTGGTCACGCTTGCATTGCGGGAAGTGTAACAGCGGCGCGTTTCTTTCATTTCACGTGTCAACTTCGCATTCCAATTTCTCGGGATACAATTGATGTATTGCGATGGAACCAACGCCATTATTATTTATCAGGTTATTGCTTGCATATGGAATAAAATGGGGTACCCATTGAAAAAAATGTAAGTTGCTAAAATCAATATTTACACATGGTTTAGAATTCTCATAGTATTTACTTTCGTGAGCCTCTGCCGTGTATTCATACCCTTGAAAGCCGTTTGTCAATATCAATTGTGGTTCCAGAGATATTGGCAGTGATAAGTTTGGGATACCCTGTATACTACAAGATCAATTTTAAAATAAATTACACTTGGTGCATAAGTGTACATTTCGTAACATAATTACAATTTCAGTACGTGAAAGAGAAAACATTTCACTCTAGTTTGTTCACACTTTCCAACACTGATATTCTTTAGCGTTTGTCCGTTTTGTCTTAACACTTTGATAAACACCACTTCTAACGTGTCTAGTAGGCGCTAAATTGTAAAAAATGCTCTTCAGTGTCTCTAGATGTGCCTCTCGTAGGACGGTTCCTCACTATAGCCGTATCTGGGCACTGATTTACCATAGTGTTTTTAACACATATTTTTCTACAACAGTCCTTAGCAATTATTGTGCACGCAAATTTAAAACAGTCTCTGAAACATTTACAATATTTGCGTAGACAACATAATATTAAGACACCAGAGCCCATGAAACCCCAGAAGGAAACAGAACTTAACGGGAAGTTGGTACAGACACACTCTCCTGGCATTCAGTTTCACCTTGTAGTTCATTCAAGTTACGTCCTGCGGCTGTTGGGTCATCTGACTGCCTAATTGTAGGTTGTATCGTCAGTTCCAGCTTAAGTTTACTTACATTCTACCTTTCACTATTCTGTATGCTTAGACGCCAGGAAGGCATCTGGCCCAAACGGTATCCCCCTGAGATTATATGTTGAGTATGCTACGAATGTAACACCGTTCTTATCCATCATCTGTCAGATCACTGGAACAGCGGAAAGTTCCACGGGACTGGAAGAAGGCCCAGGTCATAGCAATCTATAAAAAAGGGGAGAAAATCGGATGCACATAATTACCGGCCGATTTCACTGACGTCAATTTCTTGTAGAATCATGGAACATATTTTGTGTTCAGACATAATGACCTTTCTAGACTCTGAGCAGCTCATCTGCAGAAACCAGCACCGTTTTAGGAAACAGCGGTCATGCGGGACACAGCTGGCCCTCCTTGTGCATGATATACAACAGGCTCCAAATACCGGCTGCCAGGTTGATGCCATATTTCTCGACTTTCGAAAGGCGTTCGACTCAGTTCCGCACTGTCGCTTGCTCCAAAAAGTGCGCACTTGCGGTCTATTCAATGACCTACGCGATTGGATAGAAAGCTTTCTAACAGACAGAGCAGTATGTCGCTCTGAATGGGGTGACTTCAACAGAAATAAGCGTAACTTCAGGTGTGCCCCAGGGCAGCGAATAGGTCCGCTGCTTTTTACGATTTACATAATCCATATGGTTGATAGTATTGACAGCTGCATTAGACTGTTTGCCGATGATACTGTAGTCTACAGGAAAGTAGTATCACACGAACGTTGTGAACAAATCAATAAGGATTTGCTGAAAGTAAATGTGTGGTGTAGTGACTGGAAATTACTCTCAATATTAGTAAGTGTAACCTACTGCGTATAACTAGGCGAAAATCCCCATTAATGTAAGAATACAAAATAAACGGCCAGTCTTTGGAAGCGGTAACATCCGTCAAATATCCGGGTGTGATTATTCTCAAATGCAGTGATCAGATTACACAAGTAACGGGCAAGGCGAACTCTAGATTGCTGTTTATTGGTAGAATGCTGAAGCGATGCAGTCCTTCAACAAAGGAAATTGCTTACACTACCTTAGTTCGCCCAGTATTACAGTATTGTTCGTCTGTATGGGACCCTTACCAGTTGCGTCTGATCCAAGAGATTGAGAAGGTCCAAAGAAGAGCGGCAAGATTCGTGTCTGGTACATTTAGGCATCGCGAGAGCGTTACAAATCTCATTGGAAGTTTGAAGTGAGACACACTTGCAGATAGATGAGGCGCTAAACGGAAGGGGCTGCTCACTAAATTCCGAAATCCTATCTTCGCCGAGGATGTAGACCATATATTATTATCACCAACTTTAAAATCACGCGATGATCATCACCATTAAAAGATAAGGGAAATTAGAGCTCATACTGAGGCGTTCAGACAGTCGCTTTTCCCTCGCGCGATCCGCGAGTGTAACGGGGGGGGGGGAATATGACTTTAGCGCAAATTGTGCCCTCTGCCACACACCGCTTGGAGGCTAGCGCAGAGTATATATGTAGATGCAGATACAGATACAGATGCTTAAGTTCGGCACAGTACGACTACTTGGGACATTTGTTCGTATTATATGTTCAGATTGTACTACCATCTGAGCCGCATACCCACGACATTTACCTAAAAATATTATCTTCCCTGTCTGAGCATATCTGTGGAACTTCCGTCATGACAGATGGCGGTAATGCCTTCGTCTACTGGGGCAACAAACAGCCATTTGTTATTACTTAATGGTTTCCACAGAATTTCGTTTAACACTACTAGTTTCTGCCCCCAATCCTTCAGAATTTCTCGCACTGACTGAAGCATCTTAGCCTCATACTTCTCATGATCATGCGTGAACAAAAGTATAAATACCTGTTTGCATATTCTGAGGCTCTGATCTACCGTCTTACGCTATAACAGTTCGTTATTTAACTTCGTATATTGACGTTTCGCCTCATAATTTAGCAGTAGCTCTTCATCTGGGACAATATACGTAAATAAATGTCTCGTCCTGTCCACATGTGATGGTGATGGTAGTATTTTGTAGAGCTTATACACGTTTTTTCTACTAGCGGGACATTTAGCACATTGCTTAAGGTGTTTCCAGCAATTAAAACACCCAGATCGATGATTCTGATCAATTGGTATCCTCTGTCTACCTTAAGGTCGACAGGGAACCGCTTGACTTGGATGTCATCTTTTATTAGTTCTAGGTACGTAACGATGGGAACTGGATTGATCAGATGCGGCTCCAGAATACCTTTCTGAGCGTTGACAATCGCTGATATTAATGTATGGTTTTCCCGTTCTAGCTCATTGAAAATGCCCATCAGTTGTATCAGCTGTTCGTTAGCGGTGATCAAAATTACGGCTCGCTGTAATCGTTTGTCAGTGCTGTTCTCAAATTCTACTACGTGCCAGTTTAACTGCATCATTCCATGTGTGATAATTTCTTCTTTTTTCGCTACATGGCTTACCGTTTGATTAAAACTAGTCAAGCTTACTTTAACCATTGTCACTTGCTCCTTAGAGAGTCTGAGGGTCGCCTCGCGAGAACCTCAGTGCACTCAAATTTCTCTCTAAGTTCCGTTAAATTAAAATAACTCAATTTTCCACGTTACACTGTACATTTTTGCTCGACCTCTATTGTCATAATACAGTCCAGATGACGACTAAATCTTAGCTACTTGCGTATGTGGTTCTTGTCTGGTGTGCTCAACCCCAATGAGCAGTAGGATAACACCGACGAAGCAGTATGATGCCAACATCTGGAATTAGAAAAATTCCTTCAGTCTGTTTGCATGAACTGAGAGATATTTATCTCGTTTCAGACAGATTACAACAATAGGCCCCGTTGTCCGTACCACCGTGTAAGGACCTCACTATTGTGTATCCAACTTCCGTGATCTGACTGGTCGTACGCTTTCACCAAACAACAGAACCTTATCCCTATAACGGATTTCCTTTGTTCTTGCACATCGGTGTATTTCTTGCATGCGCTCCTTTAGGTCTGTTACATAATCATAAAAATTATACCTCACTCCAGCTGGATCTTTATGTGGTATCCCTGGAGTGTTACATGTTCTTCCAAAGAACAATTCATGTGGCGTATAACCAGTCGCACTATGCGGAGTTGTATTTTACACAAAAACCGCGAATCGAATCCAACCGTCCCAATTTGCCTGTGTTCTATTTACATAATGTTGCAACATACGCGTTAAGTTTGATGCGAACTCTCCTTTCCTCCGTTTGAGTGTGGTAACTTGTTTGTCTCTTCTCGATACGCAGTAGTGTACATAATCTTTCCATAGTCTCATTCATAAAACTACTTCCCTTGTCACTTAACAATACTGATGGATTTCCATACCTCAGTATAATGTTCTCAACTAGCGCCTTCTCTACTTTGTCGGCATCTTGCCTGTCGTTATCGCACCCTGAAACGTAATGATACACTTGTACCCTCCGTCTGTCTGCAGACGTGTCTGTCACACATTTCGAAAACGTGTTAAGTCATTTTCGGGATCTCTAGACATCTTTGTGTGTTTCCTAGTGAGCTTATCCTTTTGACAAGTTTCTCATTTCCGGATATATTCTTTTATATCTTTCTTCATGTCGGTCAATACTCGTTACTTCTTTATTCGCTCATAGGCTCTTCCTGTGCCCCGGTTTCCTCCAGTGGGAAAAATCGTGAAACTGTTTTAATATTGCGGCTTTTTCAGTCGCACTTATATCTTCCGTCTTTCCCGACTCAGCTGTCTCCTGTTTCCGGATATACTTCTCTATATCCTTGATGCAATTTTCCCGTTCTCGAAAAATACCTTGTACTGTTCTTGGATTAGCTGTTCTATGTCCTGTATCCTTGTCGGCCGCGCGCGCCACCTGCTCGCGTGCGCAGACAACACAGCTGTCGTCGCCTGCCGGTGGGTCGCTGACCCACGCCACTGCTTCCTTTTCCGCTGTGCCTTGACCTAGGCTACTGTCACCTTCCAGTCGCGCGCCAGCCGCCCTGACATCTCTCACTCTCGCGAGAGTGCGTCGGCTACTTGATTTCGTTTGCCACTCTTGTACAGGATCTGCTAGTCATATTCCTCCTGCTGTAATATAAATTTCATCATTCTGGATGACGGATTTGAAATACTACCTACCCACGTTAGGCGTTTATGGTCACTGCAGTATTAGGAACTTTCTTCCAAATACATACGGTCTAAAATATTCCAATCTTACTCTCAATCGTACTATACCCTCTTTACGCCTTATTCATCGTTCTCGAGGCGTACACGACAGGTAACACGCTTCCGATTTTTCCCTAACTTAAAACCGCTCCAATACTCGACTGGCTAGCGCCTGTTGTAATTTTGAATTCCTTTAAGTCCGTATGCTGTAGTATAGGCGGACTGACCAGCTTCTCTTTCAAATGCCGAAAACCGTTTTCTTGCTCGACACCACAGGTGTAAGGCACTTCTTTCGACAGTGATTCGCGATTTTGCTGAAGCTGCTTATAAAACGCTGGTAGTATCCGTCAAGGCCTAAATACGCCTGTAATTGCTGCGTTGTTGCGGGCTGTGGACACTACTTTAATCACCTTGACATTCTGTGGATATAGCCTTAAGGTCCGGGCCGATAAAATATGACCAAAATAGCATACTTCCCTTCTCAAAATCTCGCACTTGTCCACTTGCAGTTTTAAATTGTGGAGTCTAAGCCTTTCGAATACCGCCGTCAACCGCACATTATGTTCCGCTAAGGAGGGGTCAAATATTACCTCGTCATCTGAATAGACGATGAGTTTGTCACCTAGTAGCCTTGTCAAGACAGAGTTCATTAACTTGTGAAACGTACTGGGAGTTATTTTAACACCCATGGGCATTCGTTTGGATTCGTAGTGTCCATACGGCATACTGAAAGCCGTTTTTGCTCGATCCTGTTCGTCTCGCAAGGCTTGATAATAGCCCTTTGCTAAATCGAGGATCGAGAAGTACTTTGCCTTTCGTACACCGTCAAGAATTTCGCCTATTCTTGGCAATTGATACACTGAATTTATGTAGATCTCATTAAGTCGCTTTTAGTCCGTCACTGTTCGCCACTTTCGCTTTCCGCTGGCATCCATCTTTTTCGGAATTAAAATCAAAGTAAAATTCCAACCACTTTTATTTGGTACTATGTCATCCTCTAACATATTTTCAATAATTTCCTGCTGGAGAACCTCCTTTTGTGCTTGTGGTGTTCTGTAGAGTCGCGAACATATCACCCTACCTTCTGTTTCCGATAGCAGTTTAGTTTCGTGCCCGATACTCTCCTTGTGAGTTAATGTCTCCAGCCAAATTGAAAACGTAACTGTACATGGTGCCTAACTCTGTGATTGCTGCCTTCTCTTCCGCATTCGAATGACTGGCGGATGTTCTCCTTTAGCGCACTTATCCTTGATTTCAGCAGTAGCCTATTTTTACTGACCACGTTTCACACTGAACGATTGCCGTAAAAAAGTCCGCTCCGGAATTGCTTCTGCTACCACCCGTGGGCAGTTTACTGACACACTTTCGTCTGTAGTGTTCCGCACTCTTCTCATTCTACTTTTACTAATGTCTCTGGTAAATACATGCCCTTGGTGATTTCCTGTTTGGGAATGATAGTCTCCCTCGTTCCATTCGCCTCTCTTTCTATTCGACACACCCGTTCCCCACGGGGTCCTGTTGTCAACGCTGAAACAAGTTGTTTGCGCACTTTTTGCTTCTCTTCGGCATTACATGTTGCCTGTCTCTGTTGCGTTCACAGCTAATGAGTTTTTGTTACTATTCGCTCTCGCCCTTCCACATGGTTCTCGCTTTGTGCTTAAGCGTCTCTCGCAAGAGTCTTTCAATTTCTTTGAATATACTAAGTAGAGCGCACCTGTGACTCCGTCTTCCTTTCCTTACACGCCTTTCGCCCAGCATCTTAGGTTTCTCTGAAAGAGCATTCTCTTTCTTGTACCTGCACAGCCGTATTAGCAAGTTTCAAACTTCTAATACAAATCTGCAGCGGGCGGAGCTCACACTATTGCTCAGTCTTAATTCTGATCCGTTCCCCGCGGATCCACAGATTTCCGGTGGCGTAATTGATTATGACTCTTTGTTCTTTGGAAAAATCCCGGCCCACCAACCCGTCATATGGAACATCTACATCTTCCCCCAATTACGTGGAAACGTTGCATCACTTGCATTCCGTTTCTCGTTCTTAATTAGAGGGTTACTGTTTCCTCTGTCCTTGCAACCGCATTAGCGATTCCACTAATTCTAATATATTCGGCTGGATTATACTCTCCGCCGTTTCTCACACTACTACTCCTAACTAGGCTTATCTGCGCACCGAAATCCCCGAGGAGCCTGAGGCAATTAGTAAGGCCGCCCTGAGACTCCAGTTGTATAAACTCAATTTTACTTTCGCAGTCGACGGCTAATATCATTCCAGATACAGCGTAATGAGACTGCTTTAATACGCCCTTACTTTATTTTCCTGGCTTTTTCTCTCATGTGCATTCTGTGCATGGCAAACGCTTTCTGGGCAATCTCTCGCGTAATGACCGTTGCGTTTAAAACACATTATGGACTTCATATGCACTGAGCACCTCACTATTCGTCGTTGGTCCGTTTCCCTGTCTTTTCTTGATACATCCGACCCCACCTTTCTTATTCTTTTAACTGCACGACACTAGCGCCATACGGCCTGGCATCCCACACCTGAAGCACTTCGTGGCTTTCTTGTCGGCCTACGGCACCACATCACCATCTCGGGGATCATCGTTTCTAGGGCCGGTGCTATCGCGCTCTCTTCTGTCAGAGCTATCTCTATAGCCTCTGCTAACGTTAGCTGCTTACCTCGCTCACGCACTACCGTCGTTATCTTGTCATTGTAAATCCCTTGGATAAACACTGTTCGGCTTAATTTCCAAATGGGAGCAAGCCTGCCTTCACCTCCGATTCTCGCTTTGTACCTCTTGATTCCTTACTTCAAATGGTACGGCATGGTATCTAAACTCGAGCCCCAAGTGAGCTATACTTTCTCCACGTTCTTGCCGACTTGCAAACATCCGCCATGTGTAGAAGTTAAGTGCCCTCTTACTAGCATAGTTTTCCAATAATACGGCACGCGCATCTCGCCAAGTGGCGCTTAGATCTCTAATAACTTGCTACTTGCTGAGCCCACTATGTTAGTTTTAACAAATTTCAAAACGGTGCCATCCTGCTCTGGGTCTTGTAAGTTGAAACGGAAGATCACAACTGTCAAGGAACACAATGAGTGTGTTGTAAGTGTAGTCAAACGATTGCAGTATTAGTATTAGTATTAGTATTAGCATAGCTGACAAATTAACGAATTCCCTACTTTGCGACTAAGGCGCATCAGAGCCTGAGCCAGCAACATTATCTACGTGTCGCGACATGCCTGCTAGTCTTTTAACTCACCGTTGGAATTCACACTGCTACCGTTGCTTTTGTAAGCCGTTTCCGCGAAGCGTTGCCCTTGCGGCGGCGCCGCTGCCGCCGATTAATGTCTGCCTTCCGCTGTCTCACACCGCCGCCTGCGACCTGGTGCGTCTGCGCTGAGGCTGCTGCTGCCTGCCCTCGCGCCGCTGTGTGTCGCCTCCCGCTGCGTCCGCCGCTGATGTTGGCTGCCTCTCACGTCGTCGTCTGCGACCTCACACCGCTGTCGGCACCTGTGCGTGCCGCCTACGACCCCGCGCTGCCCGCCGTGGCAATAGGCTGTCCTCGCGCTGCCGTCGGCCGTCCCTACCCGCTTTCTTCGACTCGGGCCCCGTCCCTCAGCTGCTGCTGAGGCTGCACCGCCCATGGCCGCCTTCTAGGATGCCCTCCTTGTCCCCAGGCACCGTCTGTTGCCGGGCTAGTCCCGGCCTCCTCTTCTTTCTTCGGGAGCCTCCTCCTTCTCGGGAGCTCTTTTACTCTGTTTACTCTACCGCTGGCCTGCGTACGTGCTATTCAAGTAATGCAAAGTGGGTCTCAAAGCCATTCTGTCGTTTTGCTTGACGTCGGACTTAGCAAGTTCGATATTCTAAAGAGAGGTGACCTATTCCTCTCACTTCTGGTGTGACAACTGCACGCTAATCCAGTACCAACCCCACACACCTGGCACCAGAAAATAGAGCCCCTATGTCGCGTCCTGCGAGCGGTCTAGACGCTCAATGACATTGGAGACTGGAGAAGGTGCGTCCAGTCAGCTAACGTGGACATGGCTAACTGGAAGTTTGAAAGAGTTACGGAACTCTGTCGACAAATAATCGAACAGAGGCAACACTTGAATAACTACAATCTTTAATTGCTCGTCTGAGCAAGAATTGGACAATGATTTCAATGTAAGTACACTATTCCTGATTGCAAAATCACGTGGAGGGAGGTACGCTGCTAAGCGTGAGCGCGAGCAGATGCAAGATAGCCCACTGCAAGTCCAGGCCCCAGGCCTGACCTACACAGACATCCCTCCTGAACCACTGCCTGTACTGAACACTCCCACGGGCTACATTGCCTCTGCCTTTATACTGTGCGACAGGTCACGCCGGTCCTTCCACGTTGACGCATCCGGACACAACACTGCGGGGCCTTACGTATGACCGTATATGGTCATCGCCAACGCACTTCTAACTTGTCTAGCAGGCACTAGAGACTCATCAAAAATTCTCTCTTCATTGTCTCGAGATGTACCTCTCGTAGGACGGTACCTGACTGCATCCGTCTCAGGGCCCTGATTTACGGTCGTGTTTTTAACACGTTTTTCTACAACAGTCGTTACCAATTATTATGCACACACATATGCATAGCTGCGCTGCTGCCGACTCTTCAAAGGTTTTTAAACGAGGCAGCATTTATTCTTTGTGGTGGATACATTGACGAACAAAGATGCTGTCACCCATCCTATGTCTCTCCTGTTTGGTCTATAGCCAATCATGTTGCAAAGTTCGACGACGTCTTGAGCCTTCCGGTGTATTTGTGATAGGGACAAGACGTCGATGTCGTATATCGATAAGTAGAAAGACCTATTTCTCGTTGGTAATCCCATTACCATTCCATAGTCTATAGCTATCCGTACAGGCTACATTGTCGAACGCTGCTTCGATTTTTCTCGCAGCTACCACAGTTAGACTTAAAAAAAATCCGTTGTAAGCCCTTCCGAAATCCTTGATTTCCTTCGTTGCATCTTCAACTAATTTGCTTGCGTAAGCATTTTGTAGCGGTTTCTAGCATGAGGTATTTGCTGGTATCCGCTGGTGTCTACGTTTGGCGCAGGCTTTTCGACGTGTTTCCATTTATGGCGTTTGCGACTTTTCTGTTAACTTTCGCAGCGGTTTGTTTCTGTTCACTGGTAGTCGTCGGCGTTGCTTGTGGGGGCACCGTTGTAGGTTTAAGTGCTAGTGTGGCTGCATTGTACTCTTTGATGACCTGTTGGCGTTTTTTGCAGCCAAGTCACAGCGCTGGATGATGACCACTACATACGGCACTTCCATAATGCCGGTAATCAACAGTAATTTTTCGTGTGTGGTCTAGCCGTTGGCATTTCTTAAATTTGTCCGGTCCGTTTTTCGGTGTGAAGTCTTCCACCTGGCTTTTTGTGTTTAGTAGGTCGGTTTATTCGTTTTACCCCAGAGTGACTGCATAGAGAGGTAGTGGCCTTAAGATTTCATTGTCTTGATCTCGTTTTTTTTTTTGCATTGATACGCGTCCTTAATTACAATGCTTTCTCCTGGAGAACTCCTGTGACTATTACTTCTGGAATTTCACTGGATAGACGTCTGATTACTACATTTAGCTTCCTCGAGTTCTGATCCTCGTGGGTTGTAGAAGGGAATATTTCTGTGGGTAGAATTTTCTCGCTGCCCACTGGTATTCTAGGGAATGACGTAACTATTTGTCACTGTCGCCACGGTATATTATTCTAAGACTTCCTTTGATCATTCTCTTCAATTCCTGATTCAGCTTCTAGTAGTTCCCGACATGATAGATTACTATTGGCGGTACCGGGAAGCGCTTCTTTTTCTGTGGTCTCCCCTCTGCGTTGTATTGAGAGATTCACGTTAGATTTGCGCCCACCTGTGGGAGGATGTTACAGAATGTTACTTGTTGCAACAGTGTCGCTCTTTTCCTTTCCCTTTCTTTTAACTGTTGCACTGCTTTGTGTTGCGGTGCTCTCCGTCCTGTAACTAGTTGTAATACTTGGTGGTCGATTCTCTTCTTGTGTAGCTGTTGTATTTTCGTCTGAAAGGGATCACCTGAAGAACATACGTCTCCGTGATCACTGTCGGTGCTTTCGTATTTCCTTCTTATATGTTGGATGTAAAAGTTTCCTGATGAGATCCTGCCTCCGTTGCTGTAGCAGAAACTGTTCTTCCTGTCTCGTAGTCTCCGCTGTGTGTCCTCTTGTAGGCATCGCTTCCGGTTTTATGTACTTTGACGACATCCATTTCATCGGGGGTGGGGGATGAGCCACTCAAGAGTTCTGTCGCTCTTGTCTCTTTTTTTGCCTTGACGCAGCAGGTCGTGGCTTGCCACGCTGCAGCAAGTGTCCTGGATCTGTATTTGCCCTGTTGTAACGTCCTATACACATGGATATTCCGGATTATCTCGCCTAGCAAGCGTCCTAGCCAGTGGCCAAACACGCAACACCTTGCCACAAACGCGATTATTTATGGTGATACGATATGACCGCCCCGATTTCACACAAACTACTTTTTGGGCAAGGAACTTCAACTCTTCCTTGCTTGTAACTGATACCGGCAGGCCTTATACACAGCTTTGACGAGCGGAACTGCCCATGTCACATGGAGTCGCCAGCGTGATTTGGAGATCACGTGAAGATCGGCATCGCTCTCTCTCTCTCTCTCTCTCTGCTTACAGAATAACCTTGCCACCAGCTATGTTCCGATAGTGCGGGAACCAACGCTGAGTGGAGGAGCCCTCTACGTTGTTATCTGTAACTTAGGTAACGAGCTCAGTTTTTACGCTGGCTCGTCACCTGCCTCGGAGGTGCCGTATTTGTTGTTGTGTTCTGACTCCGGAACTGGCTCCATTTTACGCCTTCTGTATCCGGCAGCGATATGATATTTTGACAACACCCCCTCTGCGTGGGACTAGTCGGCCTGTTAGTGACGGGTGGTGCCTAAAGGTGCTCTTCTCTGAAGGGCCGCCCCTTGGATAGGACGATTATCAGGGCTAGTTTCACAGGCAGTACGTGCAGCTGGCGGCAGGTACCCCTAGACAAAATGTAGACCGCCCACTTAAAAAACTTTTTACTGAAAGCATCATGCATAACGAGGAAGAATACGATAGTGTACTATTTTAAGATTAGTATTTAGCAATAATCGTGAAATGCGATAAGAAACAGAACACTAAATTAATATTAGGGAAGGTGAATGGAGGACTAGGATTTCTTGGTAGGGTTTTGGGAAAATTCAGTGCATCTGTAAAGGAAATTTCTCTCAAGATTCTGTTGCGACCAATTTCAGAGAATTGTTCCAGCTTTTGGAGTTCTTACCAACTAGGTATGACAACCAATGTCTACCAAATTGGTGTAACCGATATGAAAAAAGAAACCGACATGTTCTAGGAACTTACATATATGGAAGAGGGGTTGGGACGCATACAGATGGATGTAGGCAGTTAATTTTCCCTCGCTCAATACGAGAGTGGAGCAGGACAGAAAATTGGTATGACCTACCCTCCGCCATTCTGTGTACGGTGACTTACGTAGATGTAGCTCCGACGTACAGCTCGGTACAAACTAATATTACGTTAGAAAATAAAATAAATGAAATGGCAGTCTTAATGTTTTTGGTAAGAGATATTACGTGACGCCGATAGATTTTTACATTGGCAATCTTATATAAAAAAGAGCCCCCACCAGCGAATGTATGATGAGATGTACAGTCTGTTTTATTGTCGCCTGTCAATGACAAGTGTGTGCTTTCGTCATTACCGTCGGTATTTTTTCTATAGTTCTCAGCATGTTTTCTTCCAGTTGAGCGGGCCTGTACCAAATGAATGACTGGGACAGAATAAGTATTAATATCTTTAGAAGTCAGGCTGATATTAAGATCGTCCGAACTCATTGTATAAAAATTCACACGTATCACAATTCACGTATTGGACTTCTCTGTCATTCGCAAATTTTGGTTTGTTGTATCTGCTAACTGGTTGGGTGAGCCGATTCTCTGGTAGAGGAATTAAAAGGCGATAAAAGGTTACCTAGGCGAGTGATCGACTGAGCGAAGTAGTGCAATAGTTTGCACGTGATTCGCAGATCAGTCGAATTAAGATTTTCCATGGTTTTCCTAAATCTGTCAACGTGACTGCCGAAATGGTTCGTTTGAAAATGCCACGGCATTTTTCTTTCGCATCCTTGGCCAAACCGAACTAGTACTCAGCCAGAAACAGTAGACTTCAAAGTATTTACGGCCCTATCACGTTTTGTATACCGTTGCCTTTTAAATTAAAGATAACTTACACAGCTTAAGCGACGCTGCGCACCAATATAAGACGAGGCAAATGAAACAGATATGCCCACAGCTAGATTAAAGAAAACACAGTATAGTTATGATTACCTGGTCATAAAATTATTTAATACTTCACCTTTGCGGGCGCATCATGTCTCACTTAATGACTTGAAAACACTGACAAATGGTTAAAAGAAAAGGCTTTCTATAATACTTCAGAATTCCAAAACTGTTCTAAGGATGACCTGAGTTACTCAATTATTTCTAACGGTAAACCTTTTTGTATTTACCTTAGTATGTCAGTAGTTTATTTGAAACTTCTGTATATTATTTTCTATGGACTGTAAAATTAAGAAATTGTTCTCTAATGTTTATTTTATGTGCTGTGTGTTGTTATTAGTATGTGTACTGTAACTGTGGCAACAAAACGTATTTGTACAATATATGCATAAAAACAATCAAAGATGGATATAGATAAATAAATGAACGCGTCGTCAATGAAAGGTTAAAAATAATCTCCTTCGTTACGGGAGCAATGTGCTGAACAAGGTGTTGGTAAAGTTTAAGATTGCTAAAGACAGTTGAGAAAATCCCGTTTAATAGAAACTAACGAAAATGCGGACAGTGCTGGTCTTCAGTTCGGATTTCCGACCTAGGTTCAGTTGCGACCTCCACCTACTGCGACATATCACTATTCACGTATTGGACCTTCGTGCCAAAAATTTTGGTTTGTTGTATCTGCTAACTGGTCGGGCGAGCCGATTCTCGGGCAGAGGAATTAAAAGGCGATAAAAGGGTACCTAGGAGAGTGATCGACTGAGCGAAATAATGCCAGAGAGAAATTTTGTGAATATCTACCGTCTAGCTGGCAGCTGTCACGCGGTTGTAGAGTGGTCTGACGGCGTTCAGCAGAATCGCGCACAGAGCGTGCCTTAGTAACTGGACGGAGGCAGGCCCTCGGCTATTGATTGGCCGGTCACGTGGCGCGCCACGCATATTGATCACTGGCTTCCGTGGCACTCTTTATCTTAAGCTTAGTTCCTTGTCGAAGGGCAATCGCTTATCGGCTTTCATCAGGATCCAGCAAGGTCTCGAGGAAATGGCGCCCCAGCGCTCTCGCCGCTCTCCTACCAGATACGAGAACTAGGAAGAACATGGGGCTGACGGGACGTACACAAAGCTATAACAGTGTAGACACGAAGAACTAAGACAGAGATGTAGAAAGGAGGTCACGGAAGGAAAGCATGCACCCAGAGGATTACAGAGTTTGCCTATCTTCCGTACAATTATAATATAAACGTCGACGCAACAAATATTGCTCCATACGAAGCGCTTTTCAACCGTTTTCGAGAAATCTGGGTGAGTTTCTCGAACTGAATACGATACAAGAGCGCCAGCCGTCAAGCGGTGGCGTTAGAGAAAGACGCAGACCAGAATAGGAATAAATAAATCTGTTAATATAGTATATGCATGTTGTGCCATTTAAGGGAATGGGGTAAATAATAGAAATATCAATCTTTAACAATGTACTATTAAAAAAAAATCTTGTCTCATATGTGCATTTCTTGTGCACTTGACACGTTCCTCATCATAACGGCTTCCGTACCGTGCGATTGATCAACGAAACACCTATCTATCTATCTATGGCGCCTTAGTCTCGTCATGTTATTTCTCTAATCTTTCAGACATGTCACTATAACAGTACGTGGTGTAATATTAGATGGAAAACCAAATGGCGAGGCATGCAATAGAGGTCGAATTACCCGGTTGCGCTGATGCCGCTGCTCGATGATGGAACTCTTGCATAGTATTCAGATCGTGAAACTTCGGACCTCGATTTTTCGAAAACGTTTAAAAGTTCCTCGTACCAAAGCGACATATATTACATCTAAGTACATACTACAATAGCACGAAATTTGAGCAAAATCGGTGAACCGATGGATTTATGCTACCCTTGTTAGCTTCATTCAATGAACGTACAAGCCTTTTTTTCTGTAGCATCAGTACTTTTCCGAGTATGAAAACAGCAACGAATTCGGCAACAAAAAATGCTCACATGTTTGTGAATTCCGAAGGGACCAAACTGCTGAGGTCATCGGTCCCTAAACTCGGCAACACATCGGATTACTGTCGAGGATCCGAACTTCATTGCGCATGGTAACACGTTGCTTTGATAGCATTTCCTAGTGAATGAAGATCTGCTCTTTATCTCCTTGACAACCAAAACACAGGCACGACTACAATGGCTTCATAAAATGTCGTGCTAGTCATTTTAGCGAAATCTCAGCGGAAAGAGACTTCTGAACGAGTAATAATGAGAATCTTTACGCTTTCAGACTCGACTGCTACACACAGTTCGCCATTGCTTCCCTGATAGATCAGTCTGCACCCAGCTTTCACAATGTAATCATAGATTTTGAGATATTCCTTAAAATTAATCTAGGCCACAGATCAAAACAAAATATTGTGGTTGTGTACTTAATGAACAAAAGTGTTGTGAAGAAAAAGTTGAGGGTGCTCAGTTAAATTCAGTTTTTTGCACCAGTCCAAGAAAACGTTCTTCTTATGCTTTACTGTCATGTCATTGTATCCCCTAAGGAAATAGACCCTGTCTTCAAACTTCATCTATATGGTTACTCTGCAATTCACACTTAAGTGCCTGGCAGAGGGTTACTGCCACTTGGTATGTAACCTTAGAGTCACATCGTATAAGCTGTTGTTAATAAATTGGGTTACTGTCTGTAGGATTGACAGTAAATTACTGATTAAAAATGCACGCAAAATTGAGATTCCTGTGTTCTTTAAAACTGCTTCGTGGAGCACCATCCATACATATATGACACTCCTAACGTAAATTTCCATCGTAGAGAGAAAAAGGGCCCTGATCAGTATGTCACTGATTTTTGGATAATATGATAGAAGTGCCACAGAACCCCTGAACTGTTGAACTCGGGACACAAACAGGAGAACACCAATTTTAAATGTGTTTTTTCGTTATAACTCCTTAAATTAAATAGTTACACCGCTGAATTTGTCAAGTCAGTAACTGTTGTTTTAGGGTAAAAATATAAGAGGCAGTCAAAAGAAAAAAAGTAAGTAATCTGTTCATTTCAAATGTAATCGCCGTACTGTTAATATATTTAGTCCATTGTGAGACAAGACTGTCAATACGTTCATGGAAAAATGTTGGCACTTGCCTATGGAACTATGATTCTACCTAGTCATGCACGTCTTTGTCCGAATCAAATCGGCGACCTCGAATGTCATTGTTCATGGCTCCAAAAATATTGAAATCACAAGGGGAGAGATCTAGACTGTATGGAGAATGTATAAGGGCTTCCCGGTGAAACTTGTGCAGCATAGTCGAAACAACCGATACATGTGGGCAAGCATTATCCTGCATCATGATGATGCCACCCGTCAGCATTGTTTGGCGTTTGGACTTGATAGCATGCTTCAATTAATGCACAGTGCTGTGGGGCCACTCGGCAAAAATCGAAGTGCACTGTCAGGTCCAAACACTCAGGAATGTTGCTGGACAGCACCATTTTCTTGCAGGATAATGCTTGCCCATATGTGTGAAAGGTTGTTCAGACTACATTCCAGAAGTTTCGCTGGGAAGCCCTTGCATATTCTCCATACAGTCCAGATATCTTCCCACAAGATTTGCGTGTCGTTGGAGCCTTGAAGAAAGACGTGCGTGGCCATTGATTTGCTTCAGACAAACAAGTGCATCCCTGGATAAAATCATTGTTTCGAGGGCAAACACAAGCATTTTTCCATGAGGGAATTGACAGTCTTGTCCCACAGTGGAATAAATATGTTACCAGTTATGGTGATTACTTTACAAATAATAAATAATTTACGTACTTTTTTTCCGTCTGTGTCATTTTAATTTTACTGCCCCTTCTGTGTTGTAGTGCCATATAAAGTAACAAAGCTAATAGTTGTCTCCTCCATCTTTATATCTGTTCATGAACTATTAACTCTCCATTGTGTGACATTTCAGTTCCAGTGAAGCAGTTTTGTCATTTAAAGTGTCAAATTTAACTACTGTGGCTGATATTTTATGCCTCATTCTAGTATGTATGTTAAAAGAGCATTTGGTGGAATACATTGAATACAGATTATTAGATTAGCTATTTACCTGTATAATAATGTCATTTGCAATAAAATTGGCAGTGTTCCATCCCTGCAGAGTGTCTGACAATAGTGACGACGAATTCAGAAATTGCATTATGTGGCATATGTGTTACTTGAATTGGAGGCTGGCCAGAAAAACAGGCAGACAGACAGACACCTCCTTCCTGTCCTTTAATTGTAACTAGAACTCAGATTTTAATGACACAGATCTTAATGATGGCCTAAATCTTAAATAAACATGACCTTGAAAAGTGATTTAATGTAAGTTTATTTAAATAACATTGTTGATTTTTTTATGTACCATTTCATACAAAATACACTTGTGAACCAATTGTGAGTATAGTGCTTACCTTTTGCAGTGTCTGACACTAACTGGCACGTACATTTGTAATGTCTGCATGTGTGAGTTGAAAAAAAGGGCCGGCCGTTGTGGCTGAGCGGTTCTAGGCGCTTCAGTCTGGAACTGCACGACCGCTATGGTCGCAGGTTTGAATCCTTTCTCTGGCATGGATGTGTGTGATGTCCTTAGGTTAGTTAGGTTTGAGTAGTTCTAAGTTCTAGGGGACTGAGGACCTCAAATGTTAAGTCCCATAGTGCTCAGAGCCATTTGAACCATTTTTTGAAAAAAAAAAAGGAAAAAGTTCCAATGAAAACAATAACACCTATCAAAACAATAAAATAATGTTTGTACTACTGCACACCGCTTGTATATTAAAATTAGTTAACATGTCCTGTCAATCTTCAGTTGCTGCAGAGCTGCGCCTGATCACAAGGTGCATTGTCAGGTTTTCTATTTTCAAAGATCTACTGTTGCCACTGACGAAATTTTTGTACCTGTAAAAGCTCCTCTCTATGTGGCAAGACCTCAACGAAGTGTATTTGAAGGCATCAAGGTCACTGCGGGCCAGTTTTGGTTCAGGATCTTCAAACGTAGTGGCATTCCCAGAAAAGCTGTCACAAATATTGCATGTTGTAGAATATCCAAGGTTCCACAGGAGAACACTTTGCATTGTGTAGTTCACTTCATCAGTCACATGTGCACGAGCTTGACCCAACTGCACATGTTGATGGTGTTTGATACCACTGAAAATTTAGCCTTGATGCATGCCAAATTTCCAGACAAGATATCTGTGAAGGCGTCTTCCACACTTTTGATAGAACTCGATTCATTGCTATCAGTCTCACAAAAGATTATTTTGCTGTAGCTGGTGCAGTAAGACTCAGTAGCATTAAGCCAAGAACCACTCATGCAAGAGAAGGGTGGTGAAAGTGCTTCTTCCTTGAATTTCTGCACCTATAGCAGAGCTTTCGCATAGATTTTCTTACTACAGGAAATTAATTTGTCCACATCAGGGTAATTTGATCACCCATCTGTTGCAGTGTATGTGTATGGCAAGTGACTTACACCATTTGAGGGTAGATAATCTGCAGCCCCTTGGCTGCTTTAGCCATGTATAAAGCACCATCTGTTACAAACTGCAAAGTGTTGCCTCTGTTGTTCACATCATCTGGCCACAGTACCTTCATAGAGTTCTCAAACGACATGGCAGTTGTCGAGTTGTTAACTCACGAGAGAGAGAGCTTCATACTTCAGGAGGAACAGTCCTCTAGATCCATCAACTTTTAGAAAACTGACATCATCATTTGCAACATAGCATCCACCCACATTGTTGGTTTCGTTGATGGACACTCAAACCATCTTGTCCTTCGATGGTGACAGTCTACCGCTGTGACATAAAGCCATATATCCCTCCCCCTGATGTGGTGCTTCCAAGTACTGGAAGTTCGGCCATGTGTCTTCCTGCTGTACTTCCAGCATCACCTTTTGAGATTGTGGATGTCCTTCACATCCCAGTACTCCCTGTGCCCCACCTCCTATCTGTGTCAGCTGCAGAGAGCACCATTAACCTTGCTCCCCAGACTGCAGGATTCTTCAGAAAGAAAGAAAAATAATGAAATAAAAGACCGACTAATCTACACTGAGGCTAAGAGAAGATATGAGAGGCTACATCCTGTGCATATGACGTCAACCTACGCTGCCGCTGTGACAATGGTTGTACCCTCTTCCGTTCCGCCGTGTACAGAGCTCTCTCTTTGCAGCATCGTTCCCAGAGTGGATCGGGGTCCTTTGGTTTGGAGCCGAGTGGAGGGTCCCAACCAGAGGCTTCGTCGACTCTGTGACGGTCTTGGCTGCAGATTTCTAGACTTGCGCTATTGGGTGGGGAATTGTAGGACGCCCCTAGATAGGTCAGGGGTGCACTACACAAAGGAAGCGGGTAATCGGGTAGCAGAGTACTTGGGGCTTGCACATGGGGGTTTTTTAGGCTAGGCAGTAGTGCGAGGTGTCCTGATGAACATTCACCAGTCGATTTGCAGGCAGGGAAATCAGGACGCGCTCAGTGTAAAGTCACTTCAGCTATCAAGATATTAGCAGTAAATTTTCAGTGTGTTCGGAATAAAGTTCCTGAATTTACTGCCCTCCAGGAAGCGTGTGGCATGCAAATTATTCTCGGGACTGAGACCTGGCTGAACCCTGAGATAGGAAGTTCTGAAATATTTAGTGAGGGTTGGAACGTGTATCGGAAAGACAGATTAGACACCGTAGGAGGTGGTGTTTTCATTGTAGTTGACAAAAACATTGTATCTACTGAGGTCGAAATAGAGCGTGATTGTGAAGTTATCTGGACACATTTAACAGAGCTAGGGGAAATAAAGTTAATTGTGGGGTGTTATTACTGGCCACCAGGTTCCACTGTGACCGTTCTAGAATCATTCAAAGGGAGTCTACATTCTGTATCGCAGAAGTACCCGGATCATGCTATATTAGTCGGAGGCGACTTCAACCTACCTAGTATAGACTGGGATGTCTATGGATTCATTACAGGTGGTACAGACAAGCCGTCGTGTGAATTACTTTTGAACACATTATCCGAAAACTGTCTTGAGCAGCTAAATCGACACCCAACACATAACGGAAATATTTTAGATCTGGTAGACACGAACAGACCAGACCTCATCGATGGTGTCAGTGCTGAGACAGGGATTAGTGATCATGATGTTATCATTACGACTATGGTTATGAAAGTTAAAAAGTCGGTCAAAAAGGCTAGGAGAGTATTCTTACTAGAAAGAGCAGATAAGCAGTTGTTAGCATCCTACTTAGTAAATGAATCTACTTCATTTACTTCCGGTACGATGGACGTGGAAGAATTATGGGCAAATTTTAAACACATTGTAAATCACGCATTGGACAAGTATGTGCCGAAAAAGTGGGTTACGAACGGAAAACACTCACCATGGTTTAACAACGCAATTCGGAGAATGCTCAGGAAGCAAAGGCAGCTGCACTCGCGGTACTAGGAAGATCGGGAGAGGCAAAAGTTAGTAGAGATTTTTGCTGCTGCAAAAAGAGCCACGCGCGAAGCATTCAACCACTACCACCGTCATACCTTAGCAAAAGATCTTGCTGAAAACCCAAGGAAATTCTGGTCTTATGTAAAATTGGTAAGCGGGTCGAAGGCTTCCATCCAGTCACTCACTGATCAGTCTGGCCTGGCAACGGAAGACAGCAAAACGAAAGCTGAAATTTTAAATTTAGCATTTGAGAAAGCTTTCACGCAGGAGGATCGTACAAACTAACTGCCGATTGAGCCTTGTACAAATTCCCGTATGGAGGACATAGTGATAGACATCCCTGGGATTGTGAAGCAGCTGAATGAGTTGAAAATAAATAAATCGCCAGGTCCTGATGGGATTCCAATTTGGTTTTACAGAGAGTACTCTACTGCATTGGCTCCTTACTTAGCTTGCATTTATCGCGAATCTCTTGCCCAACGTAAAGTCCCAAGCGACTGGAAAAAAGCGCAGGTTGCGCCTGTATATAAGAATGGTAGAAGGACGGATCCTCAAAATTACAGACCAATATCGTTAACATTGGTCTGTTGCAGGATTCTCGAACATATTCTCAGTTTGAATATAATGAATTTCCTTGAGACAGATAAGTTGCTGTCCATGCATCAGCACGGCTTTAGAAAGCATCGCTCCTGCGAAATGCAACTCGCCCTTTTTTCACATGACATCTTGCGAACCATGGATGAAGGGTATCAGACGGATACCATATTCCTTGACTTCCGGAAAGCATTTGATTTGGTGCCCGACTGGAGACTCCTAACTAAGGTACGAGCATATGGGATTGGTTCCCAAGACTGTGAGTGGCTCGTAGACTTCTTAAGTAATAGAACCCAGTACGTTGTCCTCGATGGTGAGTGTTCATCGGAGGTGAGGGTATCATCTGGAGTACACAAGGGAAGTGTGGTAGGTCCACTGTTGTTTTCTATCTACATAAATGATCATTTGGATAGGGAGGATAGCAATGTGCGGCTGTTTGCTGATGATGCTGTGGTGTACGGGAAGGTGTCTGTAGGAAGATACAAGATGACTTGGACAGGATTTGTGATTGGTGTAAAGAATGGCAGCTAAATCTAAATATAGATAAATGTAAATTAATGGGGATGAATAGGAAAAAGAATCCCGTAATGTTTGAATACTCCATTAGTAGTGTAGCGCTTGACACAGTCACGTCGATTAAATATTTGGGCGTAACATTGCAGAGCGATATGAAGTGGGACAAGCATGTAATGGCAGTTGTGGGGAAGGCGGATAGTCGTCTTCGGTTCATTGGTAGAATTTTGGGAAGATGTGGTTCATCTGTAAAGGAGACTGCTTATAAAACACTAATACGACCTATTCTTGTGTACTGCTTGAGCGTTTGGGATCTCTATCAGGTAGGATTGAGGGAGGACGTAGAAGCAATTCAGAGGCGGGCTGCTAGATTTGTTACTGGTAGGTTTGATCATCACGCGAGTGTTACGGAAATGCTTCAGGAACTCGGGTGGGAGTCTCTAGAGGAAAGGAGGTGTTCTTTTCGTGAATCGCTACTGAGGAAATTTAGAGAACCAGCATTTGAGGCTGACTGCAGTACAATTTTACTGCCGCCAACTTACATTTCGCGGAAAGACCACAAAGATGAGATGAGGATGAGATGAGAATGAGGATGGGATAAGGATGGGATAAGGATGGGATAAGGATGAGATGAGACGAGATTAGGGCTCGTACAGAGGCATATAGGCAGTCATTTTTCCCTAATTCAGTTTGGGAGTGGAACAGGGAGAGAAGATGCTAGTTGTGGTACGAGGTACCCTCCGCCACGCACCGTATGGTGGATTGCGGAGTATGTATGTAGATGTAGATGTACAGTTGGCTTTCAGAGCTGTCAGACTCTCCCTGCCCCCTTGATGGTGGGGGGTACTTTCCTTCTGGTTGCTCCTGCAAAACCTACTTCAGGAGCAACCCCCCACCACCCGCACCCCACCCCCACCCATCGGGGATGTCAGTCCCCACTTCTCAGCTGGAGAAGCGTAAGTCTTCTTCGGCAGGAAGGGATCCCTTGGGTCACTCCATTCCCAGATTCCTACCAGTGGCAAAGCTGACACCTGCCAGTGGCTGAAGCAACCACAGGGCTTCACGGACCTCCTCAGTCCCTGAGACTGAATCAGTGAAGCCCTCCCATCCAGAAAAACGTAAGGAGCAGTCAGAGAAACCTAAAAAGAAAAAGAGCCCCAAGAATCAAGGCACTGTAGTGGCACCCACACCACCACTACCTACAAGCTGTGTCTGAGGATGAGGTGGAGATTCTGGCATCCCCTGAGGACCTAGACCTCGCGACCTCGCTGGGCTCTCAGAGACAATGGATGTCGATCGCACAGGTACTCATCTGGTGGCAGCAGGTGACCCTGAGGCATAGACTGCCTCATTGATTGTTTCATGCCTTCCCAGTCTCACAATCACGTCCACCACCTGGCTGAGCTATGGCAACTTTTAAGCTTTACACCTGCTTTCTGCATTGCTCTCCAAGAAACCTGGTTCCCAGTAATGCAGACCCCTGACCTCCGCAGCTATAAGGGATATTACAGGAACCGTAGCGACTTTATAAAAAGGGAGACAGGGATAATGTTGATAATTATAGACCTATTTCTATGCCATCGGTGTGTGCTAAAGTTATCGAGAGGGTTGTATATACAAGGTTACTGCAGCATTTAAATTCACATAATTTGCTGTCAGATGTACAGTTTGGTTTTAGAAATGGCTTAACAACTGAAAATGCTATAGTCTCTTTTCTCTGTGAGGTTTTGGACGGATTAAATAAAAGGTTGCGAACGTTAGGTGTTTTCTTTGATTTAACGAAGGCTTTTGACTGTGTTGACCACAAAATATTACTGCAGAAGTTGGAACATTATGGAGTAAGGGGAGTAGCTTACAATTGGTTCGCCTCTTACTTTAAGAACAGAAAGCAGAAGGTAATTCTCCGCAATATTGAGAGTGGTAATGATGTTCAGTCCCAATGGGGCACTGTTAAATGGGGCGTTCCCCAAGGATCGGTGCTGGGGCCACTGCTGTTTCTTATCTATATAAATGATATGCCTTCTAGTATTACAGGTGATTCAAAAATATTTCTGTTTGCTGATGACACCAGCTTGGTAGTGAAGGATCTTGTGTGTAATATTGAAACATTATCAAATAATGTAGTTCGTGAAATAAGTTCGTGGCTTGTTGAAAATAATTTGATGCTAAATCACAGTAAGACTCAGTTTTTACAGTTTCTAACTCACAATTCAACAAGAACTGATATTTTAATCAGACAGAATGGGCATGTTATAAGCGAGACGGAACAGTTCAAGTTCCTAGGCGTACGGATAGATAGTAAGCTGTTGTGGAAAGCCCATGTTCAGGATCTTGTTCAGAAACTAAATGCCGCTTTATTTACCATTAGAACAGTATCTGAAATAAGTGACATTTCAACACGAAAAGTAGTCTACTTCGCATATTTTCATATGCTTATGTCATATGGTATTATTTTTTGGGGCAATTCTTCGGATTCAAAAAGGGTATTTTTGGCACAAAAACGGGCTGTTCGAGCTATGTGTGGTGTAAGTTCAAAAACCTCTTGTCGACCCCTATTCAATAGTCTGGGAATTTTGACATTGCCCTCACAGTATATATTTTCTTTAATGTCGTTTGTTGTTAGCAATATTAGCTTATTCCCAAGAGTTAGCAGCTTTCACTCAGTTAATACTAGGCAGAAGTCAAATCTGCATGTTGAATGCACATCCTTGACTCTTGCGCAGAAAGGAGTGCAGTATTCTGCTGCATCCATTTTCAATAAGCTACCACAAGAACTCAAAAATCTTAGCAGTAGCCCAAACGCTTTTAAGTCTAAAACTGAAGAGTTTCCTCATGGCTCACTCCTTCTACTCTGTCGAGGAGCACCTGGAAGAACTAAAAAATTAAGCAAATTCCAGTGTTACATTCTTGATTTTCTTTATTTAAACTAACGACGTGTCGCCTGAATATGTTTCTTATACACTCCTGGAAGTTGAAATAAGAACACCGTGAATTCATTGTCCCAGGAAGGGGAAACTTTATTGACACATTCCTGGGGTCAGATACATCACATGATCACACTGACAGAACCACAGGCACATAGACACAGGCAACAGAGCATGCACAATGTCGGCACTAGTACAGTGTATATCCACCTTTCGCAGCAATGCAGGCTGCTATTCTCCCATGGAGACGATCGTAGAGATGCTGGATGTAGTCCTGTGGAACGGCTTGCCATGCCATTTCCACCTGGCGCCTCAGTTGGACCAGCGTTCGTGCTGGACGTGCAGACCGCGTGAGACGACGCTTCATCCAGTCCCAAACATGCTCAATGGGGGACAGATCCGGAGATCTTGCTGGCCAGGGTAGTTGACTTACACCTTCTAGGGCACGTTGGGTGGCACGGGATACATGCGGACGTGCATTGTCCTGTTGGAACAGCAAGTTCCCTTGCCGGTCTAGGAATGGTAGAACGATGGGTTCGATGACGGTTTGGATGTACCGTGCACTATTCAGTGTCCCCTCGATGATCACCAGTGGTGTACGGCCAGTGTAGGAGATCGCTCCCCACACCATGATGCCGGGTGTTGGCCCTGTGTGCCTCGGTCGTATGCAGTCCTGATTGTGGCGCTCACCTGCACGGCGCCAAACACGCATACGACCATCATTGGCACCAAGGCAGAAGCGACTCTCATCGCTGAAGACGTCACGTCTCCATTCGTCCATCCATTCACGCCTGTCGCGACACCACTGGAGGCGGGCTGCACGATGTTGGGGCGTGAGCGGAAGACGGCCTAACGGTGTGCGGGACCGTAGCCCAGCTTCATGGAGACGGTTGCGAATGGTCCTCACCGATACCCCAGGAGCAACAGTGTCCCTAATTTGCTTGGAAGTGGCGGTGCGGTGCCCTACGGCACTGCGTAGGATCCTACGGTCTTGGCGTGCATCCGTGCGTCGCTGCGGTCCGGTCCCAGGTCGACGGGCACGTGCACCTTCCGCCGACCACTGGCGACAACATCGATGTACTGTGGAGACCTCACGCCCCACGTGTTGAGCAATTCGGCGGTACGTCCACCCGGCCTCCCGCATGCCCTCTATATGCCCTCGCTCAAAGTCCGTCAACTGCACATACGGTTCACGTCCACGCTGTCGCGGCATGCTACCATTGTTAAAGACTGCGATGGAGCTCCGTATGCCACGGCAAACTGGCTGACACTGACGGCGGCGGTGCACAAATGCTGCGCAGCTAGCGCCATTCGACGGCCAACACCGCGGTTCCTGGTGTGTCCGCTGTGCCGTGCGTGTGATCATTGCTTGTACAGCCCTCTCGCAGTGTCCGGAGCAAGTATGGTGGGTCTGACACACCGGTGTCAATGTGCGCATGTATTCCAGGAGTGTATTTCATTTCATCTGTTTCTGCAATCGTGTTGTAATTTCATGTATTGAATCGTTCCATGACCATGGAGACTTCTCCTTAATGTGGTCCCACGGAACAATAAATAAATAAATATAATAGTGTGTCAGGTGCAGTTTGCGTCTATGTCCTGAACTCGATATCTAGTGAACCTGTGCCCCTTCGAACCCCTCCTCAAGCTGTGGCTGTCAGGATAAGGACAATGCAGGAAATCCCCACACATTTCAGTGCGGCACATGGCACATATTAGCCCATTGATATCCCAGTTTGCAGTCCTGCACTTGTCCCCTCTATCCACTGGAGAGCACATGACAACCTGTTTGGTAGTGACCACTTACTGTCTCTCCCCCAGCGTCATGCTCACGGACGCCTAACCAGATTGGCTTTAAACAAGGCAGACTGGGGTACCTTCACCTCTGCCGTCATTGCTGAATCTCCCACACATGGTGCCATCGATGTTGTCATTGAGCAGGTCACTACAATAATCGTTTCTGCGGTGGAAAATGTGATCCCTTGTTCTTTAGGGTGCCGCCTGGTGAAAGACAGTCCTTTGGTGGATGCTGGAAGTCGGTGAGGCAATTTACAGTGTCGACGAGCTCTGCAGTGACGTAAGCAGCACCCTTCCCTAGAGCACCTAATAGCCTTTAAGCAGCTCCGTACCCGCCTTTGCCAGCTGATAAAACGATGGAAACAGGAGTGTTGGGAGAGGTATGTGTCGGCCATTGCGTGCCATACATCACCTTCCCAACTCCGGATGAAGATCAGATGTTTTCTTGGGTACCAGATCCCAACAGGTGTCCATGGCGTTAACATCAGTGGCGTGTTATCTACCGACGCAAACTCGATTGCCGAGCACTTTGCTGAGCACTATGCTCGAGCCTCTGTGTTGGAGAAGATCCCCCGTGGCCTTTTGCACCCTCAAATGACTGATGGAAAGGAAAATCGTCTCATTCACTGTATGCCACAGTGAAACCTGTCACTCCCCATTTGCAGAGTGGGAGCTCCTCAGCGCCCTTGCACATTGCCTTGACGCAACTCCTGGGCCAGATCGGATACGCAGTCAGATGATAAAACATGTCTTGTCTGACTACAAGCGACATCTCTTCTTCATTTTCAACCAGATCTGGCGCAATGGCGTCTTTCCAGCGCAATGGCGGGAGAGCACCATCATTCCGGTGCTCAAACCTGGTCAAAACCCACTTGATGTGGATAGCTACTGGCCCATCAGCCGCACCAACTTTCTTTGTAATCTACTGGAACATATGGTGTGTCGTCGGTTGGGTTTGGTCCTGGAGTTACGTGGCATACTGGCTCCATGTCAGGGTGTCTCTGTATTTTTAGTGGCTATTAATGGTCCAGCAGCAGCTGTAGGGCCGTCGGTCTCACCTCCTCTGTATGCAGATGACTTCTGCATTTCGTACTGCTCCTCCAGTACTGGTGTTGCTGAGTGGCACCTACAGGGAGCCATTCAGAAGGCACGGTCATGGGCTCTAGCTCATGGCTTCCAGTTTTCAGCCGCAATGTTGTGTGTCATGCATTTCTGTAGTTACCTTAATGATGATCCACTCACTGTAGTGGAGACATATGGATTCTTAGGATTGGTTTTCGATGCCCGATTGTCTTGACTACCTCACTTTCGTCAGCTAAGTGGAAGTGCTGGCAGCACCTCAGTGCCCTCCGCTGCCTGAGCAACACCAACTGGGGTGCAAATCGTTCTCCACTGCTGCAGCTATACAGAGCCCTTGTTCAATCCCGCCATAACTATGGGAGTCTGGTTTACAGTTCGGGGGCGCCCTCGCATTGCATTTACTCGACTCAGTGCACCAATGTGGTGTCCACTTAGCGACGGGAACTTTTAGAATGAGTCCAGTGACCAGTGTCCTGGTGGAGGCAGGAGTCCCTTCATTGAAGGTTAGGCATGCACAACTGCTCACCAGTTACATTGCACATATTCATAGTTCTCCTGCGTGTCTGAATTACCATCTCCTTTTCCCAACCACAGCGGTTCATCTCCCACATCGGCGGCCCAGGTCAGAGCTTACGATTGCAGTTCGCGTCCAATCCCTTCTGTCTTAACTGGAGTCCTTCCCTTTACCACTTTGCAGAGTGGCTGGCTTTTCCTTTTTATTCTCATGGTCAGCCAGCTATGGTAATCTGCTCTCTTGTTTTGATCTCTTCTACATGTTTCTTGCGTCTCTCTGTGGTTTTCTGGTCCAATTTCTGTCTATTTTAGTGTCTGTTGCCATTCTGTCATTCTTGTGGTTTTCTCCTTTCTTCCTGCTGTGTTTTGTATGTCTCGATTATTTTACTTGCACCTTGTGGAATTATGACCTGATGACCTAGCAGTTTGATCCCTCCCCCCTTTTTTCAAACCAACCAACCAACCAACACTCAAATCTTTTGGTCAGCAACACTAATTCATATTTTTGTGAGCATTCTGGATCTGCTGTTTTCTTCTCCAAGAACTGTCTGAAGCAGAGATTCTTCAGCTTCTCCAATCAATGGGGAATTGCAAGACATCATTGTATCACACAGGCCCTTGAAGGATGACTACACAATTGTAGATCGATTTGTTTGCTCAAGTAACAGTGTTTATCTGCTGTCCACCTCTTTTCTTCACAAAGCTGCTGTCTCTGGCTGTATCACAGTGTTGTTGCACATTAAACTGCTTTTCTGCAGTAACTTTAACTTCTCTACAAAATATTATTTCCCCATCAATGCTGAAGAACTTCTCTCCAAAATCAACAAATTGCAGACTGTAAACAGTAATTCACTGCTGTGGTTTTGTGCAAAAGTTACTAGTGATGGTTGAACGAACAAACATATGCACAGACTGTGCTGTTTTACGATATACGGACATGTGTGCTCGCACTACTTAGCAGTGTTACGAACGTACGTAACAACAAATGACAATGACATATAAATGTCAGCTTGTATAGAGTAGAAATGGCTTAAAGCCAAAAAATCTGCACTTGATAATGGCCTGAGGCCGAAATTGCAATAGTGGAAATAAAAAGTTTAACGGTCACTGGCATAAACACAATGTCTTTGAAGAGACAGCTGATTATGATGGCTACTTGTGTGTAGCAGACTCATATTTGTATCAGTCAGACAATTTTTTCCCCCCTTCTTCTTGACACATTCATTAAGTGTTTTTGAACTTCCTTTATTTTATAGTAAGTCAACACCATAAACTTTAATTATTTACATGTAAGTCGGCAGCACAAAAATGTGGAATGAAGCGGTCTTTCCCCCCAAACACCTCCTAGCAACCTCACATGGTCCTTCTCCTAGACACGTGATGGGACAAGATTTGTTCCAAAACTTTGTTACTGTAACATAATTCATATTGCTTTTGCTATGTAATGACTAAGACAATTCTTGTTCAAAAATCAACATTGAGATTAGTACATATATTTGTTGTGTTTCAGAGCCTTCTTGGAGACTTCAACAAAGAACAGGAATCATTCATCAAGGAAAAACAATCAAAAGGTGCGGAACCTGCCTTTCCTCCATGGGTTGGCTGTGCTAATGAAGAATCTCTCAAAGAAGAATGCCTCACACTTTCTACGGTACTTTTTTCCTTACATATTAATTATGTTTGTGCAGTATGACATTACAGATGACTTACATCACTACATCAAGTGGTTCATTGGATTCAATACCACAAATGCGTCCAGTTCATAAAACCACCCATGTTACAAAGAATTGTCAGTATCCTCTAACACAGAAATAAGTAATGTAACTAAACTGCCTTATCAGTTAACTGTTCTCTTTAAGCCAGATAAGAAAATCTGACAAAGGATTGTGGTTTCATGAAACAGCGTTTTTCAGACATTTTTTAGGTTTACATAATAGTGTGTGTCCATATCAGTTATTTTTTTGTTTCTCTTGTAGAGGACCATAACAGAGTAGTCAAGCCTATATTAGAAATATGTTATCCAGAAAAAAAATAAAATTCAGTAAGTAAGGGCACTTTTTCTGCTCCATTGGTAGACTGTACTGACTCAACAATAACATTCTTAACTTCACTGTTGTTCCTGTACATCAGCTGTATTGCTTCAGTGATTAACTCTTTTTTTTGTAGTGATTTGAGATCATTTTATGATGAGTGCCTTGTTGTCTGTATGCACCAAGGAAAAAATGAAGAGTAATTATTCCCTATACTCTGAAGGGACTAAAGCTGTGGATATTATTTGCAGAATGCCCCTGCAGTGTGGTGATAGCTCTCTTACTTAACAAAAAAATTTAAGAGAGTATAAATCATTTCAGAAGTCAGTGTGTCTTGATCTGTAATGAAGAACAGTTGGGTATGCCACTCGCTTAAAAAATGGATAGCAATATAGACACAATGAGCAAATTATTTATGATAATCGTCATGGGAGAATTGATGACTGCACATGAGTCCAACATTAGCCGTGGTTCAGTGATTGCAGTTGTCCACAAATTTCTAAACTATCACAATGTGCACATTTGTTGGATGCCATCTCACCTGACAAATGCAAAAAGAAATGCTTGGAAATATTGAAATCACATTTAAGACACGACACGGGTCCATCATTAGGAAAACAGATTAACTGGCAGAGAAGGAAGTTCAAAAGCCAGGATTCTACAGGAAGTTGATGACATGCATGTTCCGGGATAGGGAAGATCCACCACTAATTCATTACACTTCTAAAAATAAAACAATAAAAAGTGGTAGCAGTTGTGAGCTAATGTGTGATCTGAAATCCAAAATCAAAAACTAATAGGAGAGGGAAGTTTACAAAAGGTGTTATATTGCTTCAGCTGTCTTCATACTACTGGGAAGACAAAAATCCAGTAACCTCAAAACATTGGTTTTGAGTGGCTGGAGCACCCACTAAACAATCGTGGTCTAGCTCAAGATGAATTTCACCTGTTTGGTTGCATGAAGGAGCACCTGCATGCATGAATACAATGTGTGAAGTTCGTGGATAATGTGCAAGAGTGGATCTAGATGATGGCACAAAGCTTCTTCTGGAACAGAATTACACGATTAAGTCACATTAATGTGACCACTGCCTATGTTAGATATCAGTACGCAATAATCGCTCGCATATGGCAGATGGCAGAATGAACTGTGGAGGGTACATGAAGTGTGTCCAGGGCATGCACTAAACAGTACGTTCTTTGTCATAATGCAGAAACAGAGTGATTTGTCTGATGTCCAAAGAGGCAAGATTATTGTATTTCAGCTCATGGGTGGAAGCCTTTCCAAAAAAGCTGAGTTTGTTAAGTGTTGGTGTGCCACTGTGGTTAAAGTGCATATGCATGGCAAAACGGTGCTATCCAAAACCGGTGCTGAGGCAACTGTGGTGCAGCACGGGCCGTTAATGACAGTGGTGAGAGACGGCAGCAGTGATGTGTATGGGTGAATAGACATGCCACTGTTGAGCAACTGACTGCCCAGATGAACCAAGGGGTTACCAAATGTGTCTCCTCAAGTGAATGTTGCTGCAGTAAGTATGTGGGTCATGGACCTATGCTGACAGCTGTTCATAGGTGTCAGACTTGAATTTTGCACACGAGTACTGCAACTGACGTCCCCTTAGTGGTGACAAAGGGCCTTTGCAAATGAATTTACGTTTGTGGTTTGAATAGTGCCAGGATGAATTTAGCGTACTCTTGTGGCCACTAAACTCCCTGGGTTTATACGAAGTCAAGAGTGAGGGAGACCACCTTCAGTCAGGCTGATTGAGCCATGTATTCTCAACCAAGAAACGTAGCACAGCTGGCCACAGCACTGAAGTCGGCATGGCTCCACATCCATGTCAGTACCTTCCAGACACTTCTTGATGTCCCGCACTGCAGAAGGTGGTTATTCAGGCTTTTGAAAAGGGGGTCACTTTGTGACTGGACAGGGTGTGTGTATCATTTCAAGAGACTGAGGAAGTGTTTGGAGGTTGAGGGAGTTTATGTAGTGGAACTATGTTGCAGTTATTTTCCCATTGAAAAATTAATTTAAATTTTCCTTTACTTTTTGACTTGCCCACGTACTACACAGTTCACTCATTTTGCTACTTTTCACTCTCTGCAGAGAAACTTTCATATTCTCCTCGATATTTAATGTAGTCTTGTTTGACTTTAAGTTTTATAAATCCTGTACCTACATTTCTGAAGATTAACTTCCAAATACTGTCTTAAATTGGACAGGGTGAGAAAAATTTTGATTTAACATGCAAGTTTAGTGTCAGTCCATGTGAATGACAGTCTTCAGCATTACCTACTGCTGTCCAAAAAATGAACAGTTATTATGAATATTGATATCTGTTGCTTTTGATTCTGTGTATTTGACCCAGAGCCCTGTGTAATTTCTCCCTTTGCAGCATATGGGATGCAATTTGCTACATTTCCACTTGGCAAAAAACATCCTTCACTGGTGCTGACATAGCCATTATATAAGACAAGAAATACCAATTCTGCTTGTCACATTGTTGCCTGCTTCCAGACATCGAGGTGGGGAAGGGGGGAGAGGTTATCTCCTTTGTCAAGTAATAGTGGATATGAACCAAGGCAAACATTCACCAACCTAATATTTGTATATATTCAAGAACATAAATTTTTTGCCATATTGATGCCACTCAAATGTGTAACAGGATTCCTGTGTGACGGGTAAGAAGCAGATCTAGGAAACATTGCTAAAAGCCATTTTCTCGGAGACCATCGTGGTTAGAACATTCATGTGCTTTACTTTACACCTATTTAATTTATTTTGGTAATTATGTCAATATTTTCAGTTAACAGCGTCACAATTTATTTTGAGATTCAGTGCATTGATATGTGCAGCTTACAATCAAGAAATTGATTATATGTGAATTGAACATTAAAATTGCATTAGAGCCACAGGGAAATGTTTACATTACTACTGGATATACTGCAAGAAAGCTGTATGTGACTTCTGTGCCTCTAGTGCAAGCCAGCTTCTGAACTATGCAGGGCATTGATTTGATGTGATACCCTCATATGTTACATGTTGATACCATCTTCAGAAGATCTTTAATGTAACATAAATATTAAAAAAATGTTTTCTGCTTCTGCAACCTTTGTAATTCAACTAGCTTTTGTGTTCAGAGATCAGGTTCATATATATTCTCTCTCTCTCTTTCTCTCTCTCTCTCTCTCTCTCTCTCTCTCTCTCTCTCTCTCTCTCTCTCACACACACACACACACACACACACACACACACACACACACACAGTGAATGTTTCAGTATTGACTTCATTGTTAAGTATTAGGTGATGTTAATTTTCGGGTGAAACTTCTCTTTCTCTGAACTACTAAGCAAATGTTTTCTTAAAATTCTAGGACAGGCGAACCTTTGTCCGTAGCCCACCAGCTGGCGTAGACTTTCATTTTGACTATGAAGTGTCATATCCCGTAGCCATGGCAACGCTGGCAGAGGACCCAAATCTGGAGAAGATGAGATTTGAACTGGTTCCTAAAGTGTAAGTACTAGTTTCCATACAATGTCTGTGTCTGTAATCCTTAGGGCATTATAAATATGTTTCAAGTGCTTCAGTATGTTCACATCTTTTTGTTGGAATGTTATGTTTAATTTTTCCGTTATCCCATTAACCCTCTCCCACTGAACAAAATTGGTTGAAAGGAGTGATGGTAAGCATTTTTTATGATCTTTCCTATTCAAATTGGAAAATATCTTTAGTAGAAAGATTATGATTCTGCTCTTTCATGGTGCTTGTACGGGTGTTATTGAACTTGTCTATAATAATAAAAGATTTAAAGAGTTCAGTATTAGAAAATAATTTTTTGGTAGAATACAGACGATGAAAGGAGTAAAGGTAACAACTCAACATACAGCTGAGGTATTGAGTGATTGACGGACACACAAACAGAATGGAAAATGATCTTGTCTTCCTGACAGTATGGAAATAAAGTACGTGAGATTCTTCATGTGTCTCTAACAAAATTATCTTTTCTATTCCTCATTGACTTCTTATACGAGGGCTATCCACAAAGTACATTACATTTTGGAATTAAAAATAAATAAAGTATTGGAATTTTTTTTATTATATACAGATGAAAGCCACACTTAAATACTACTTTTCTACATAGTTGCCATTTAAATTAAGGCACTTATCGTAGCAATGGACGAGCTTGGAAATTCCTTTGTCGTAAAATTCGGCCACCTGCACCTTCAACCACGTGGTTACCTCTTCTTGAAGCTGTGCGTCATCAAAACGCTGCATAGCCAACCACTTCTTCATTGCTGGGAATAAGTGGAAGTCACTCGGTGCCAGGTCGGGACTGTACAGCAGATGAGGAAACAACTCCCACTTAAAAGATTCGAGAACTTCGCGAGTGGCATTTGCCATGTGGGCCCGGGTGTTGTCGTGAATCAGCAACATCTTTGAGCCCAACTTTCCCCTGCGCTTGTTTTGTATTGCTCTTCTGAGGTTTTGTAGAGTTTGGCAATACCTTTGTGAGTTTATTGTAGTGCCTCTTTCCAGGAAATCCACAAAAATCACACCTTTTCTGTCCCAAAAGAGGTAACCACGTGGTTGAAGGCGCAAGTGGCCTGATTTTACGACGAAGGAATTTCCAAGCTCATCCATCGCTACGATAAGTGCCTTAATTTAAATGGCAACTATGTAGAAAAGTAGTATTTAAGTGTGGCTTTCATCTGTATATAATAAAAAAAATTTCCAATACTTTATTTATTTTTAATTCCAAAACATAATGTACTTTGTGGATATCCCTCGTATAAATTTGTTTTGGATATGCTGCAAAGTCAGTTTTCATCACACAATTCATGAGTGAGTGATCTCGCCAGTTATATTTTCTCATATAGTTTTTCATGTCGGCTTCCTGTTAATGAAGAGAGCACTTAAGTTTCAGTACATTTCTTTTTCAATTGGAGGGTACACAGTTCCAGAACTGTATGTAACTTGTTGCAGAAATAGCAGTTCAGACTGTAATAAATTATAAGCAGAATGACAGAATGTCTAGATAGTTTCCACTTCTATGTTAGTGTGATCGTGAATGATCTGTAGTTAAGAACATTGACACATTTTACCTGTTTTGGAAAAGCATTTGTGCTTGATGGTGTCACATTATATTGTTCATAAAATTTCAGTCACCTAGTCTGTATTCAAAGTGAGCGTAAGAACTGAGACTTACGGTGGAACCCTATAGAGTTATGTGTGCTTTTGATAGGAATGATTTGACCATGTGGTTCAGCAGCAGCTTTGCTAACTCAGACCTTTCATTTATATCATTACATTATTTTCATTCAGTTGCCTTCTATGTCATTAATATGAATAAAGAATGTGTTGCAAAATACACAGTGCCCATTGAAGGGGAGCTGAACAGGACAATAAAAGCATGAACTATGGATTTGTAGTCAAAAAAGACACTGAAGATGATAGAAACTTTCAGAGATGACGAAGAGGGGTAAATGTATCAATTTGAGGTAAGAGACCTTGGTCTGGAAATTACAAAGTTGAAAGTTAAAAGCGAAAATCATTCTGATACCTCTGCATAACTTAAGAGCTGTGAGCACTTGCTCATCTTAGATACTGAGAAACACATCTCTTCTAATGCAAGCCCTTTAGTCCCCATATTTTTGTTGGAGGTAGTATGGACCAAAACAAGAAAAAAGCCCAATAAATGTGGGCTCTGAAATGCATGCCTTGAGAGCTATAAGCACATATTCAGTAGAAGAGATGTTTCACGGTACTGGAAGTGAAAAAGTGTTTGCAGCTTTTAAGGTACACACTTTAGACCCCGTGTTTACTGGATATTTTTTTCTTGTTTTGTTTCATACTGCCACCTTTGAAAAGTGCATACTCTACAATCTTCAAAACAGCAGCACTGGTACAAACATTCCAGTGTTGGAGATATAAGAATGGTTTTCACATAGAACTTTAAACTCTGTCATTTCCAGACCAGGGTCCCTTACTTGGAATTTATAGATTTACCCTTGTCTGTCATCCCTGAAATATTGTATCATCATCATGGAATCTCTCTGTGTAACGGTTTACTTCATTTTACTAGTATTAATGAGTAGGGGAAGGGAAGGTGTTGATGCTTGGTTTGAACTACCCTGGCATTGGCCTGGAATGGTGTGGGGAAACTGTAGAATGCTCTTAACCATACATTGTCTGTGACATGGAAAGTGCAGAATATCATGTGAAGCTACCTATGTGTAAAATTGCTATGTGTGAGCTTATACTTATGGATTTACTTACATAATATACAGTGTGCCATAATATTAAACATTAAGGGTTTGACAGTGAAGCAAGATTAATTTTGTGTGCTTGTTAAGGCCATTGTTTTACTGAGAGGAGTGGAATCACAGGTGACAAGTGTTTCCCTCTACCCCTCCCTCTCCCTTCCTCTCCCTTCCCCTCCCTTTTTCCCCCCACAATCTGATTGAAATTTCATGTGTTGATACATCTGTCGAACTTAAACAACACTGTTTTGGAACTTTTGTGTACTTTGACTCGGTGACTTTATACTGCTGCTAATTGCAAAGTGGTTCCAACACCCATTTCTTTCATTAATGGAACTACTATTTAACCTGTTACGTAAGACACGATGACAAAATTGTCAGAAAGGAACCTGGGGAAAACTACACTGAAGTGAAGCATGGAATGTTCATTTCTTTATGGTACACATTTTCTGTAGATCTGATGTGTGAGAAAGTCATGCGGGTGCAGAATAAATCAATCCATAAAACATTAATATCCATACGTGGAATATCAGCAATAATAAGATCAATTACGGTAACTATGTAATAGGAATAATGAATTGCAGAAGTGGTGTGTTCAGCATAACTTTTCCATTACAGATTTTGATTGAAATACATATTTTCACTGTAGGTTACAAGTACAGTTGATGCCGTAATAGCCTAAAGATCATATGAAATAAAGGAAAACAAAATTGAAAAAAAAGGTAGAATGTTTTGTGAAATTGTTTGTCTAAAAGTATGAAATAAAGCAGACTGGAGAAACATTTGACACACATTTGAATGATGATCAGAATGACACAGCAATGATGACAACAGCACTTACAAGTGTGATATTACTTCTTGTAGCACATACCTTCTCTTTGTTCATATTTGAAGGACTCTCTGTAGAAAAATTTTTAAGGGTGACGAATTGTTGGAATTATTTACACATTTGGGCACAGATAATAGAAATATGTCAAGGACACACAACAGCAACTGCACTATCTACATGACCCATCAGACAAGTATCCTGTAATACTGTTTAATATTCCAAGATTATAAGTTAAAAATTGAACTCTAAATTCTAAATTGGCATCCCTCTTGCTGTGCAAGATTTTGAAAATAATTTGAAGATGTGTCAAATGTTTCTCTAATCTGTATTATTTCTTGCTTTTAGGCAAATGATTTCACAAAACATTTTATATCTTTTTCTCAATTTTTTTAAAATTTTATTTGTATTTTGAATTTTTGTTCAGAAAATGTGAAGTACAACGTAATTAAGTACTGACTGAGGAAAAGCAGAGACATTCCAGTTTGTGCTATGATTTGATATTTATTTTATTTTCCCGGCATGAAACAAAGAAATCCATGGTTTCTAATGTCATAAGTAGAATTCTGCCATCTTCTTGAGTTCCTGAGATGCTCGACCTTCATGTTCACTGTTGTCATCGTCTCAGAACAATTGGATAGTAGTCTCAGGAAGTCCTGTCACTGTAAAGTGCTGCTCTGCGTCAAACAGTGGAAAGCCTCTCAAATGTGCATACTCATAGACAACTACTGATGAGGAGCAGCCATGCAACATTTGACCTTCATCAGTATCATCCAAAATGGACAAAAAGAATCCAAAGGTGGAAATCTGGTTAACATCATATACACTTAATGAGTAACAAATATTCATCTACCCAAGTAGACTTCGCCTGAAGGAGACAAAGTAATCCCTTACAACTGAGGAGGAGTTGTTGCCCAGCTCATTGTCAGAGATAACTGAAACTGCTGCATTTTTGTGTAGAATTTGCTGCTCTAATGAACAGCTATCTGTTGAATCGTGTTAAGATGTTGATTATTAGTTGAAATGTGGGGATGATTGTCTAAGCAAAAGAGAACTGGCAGTGGTTATTGATCTTTGTGAAGCTGAAACTTGATGGATCCAATTAATCTCAACAATTTCACCCAGTACCAGTTGATAAGACCAGTGCTATCAGGCATGTATATCCTCAACATACGCCTATAGTTAGTCACGAACAATGTTGGTAGAGCTAAGGCTTGTTCTGCACACCTAAGTCAGATATGTTCTGACAGCCAGTGAGCGTTCAGTATGCTCAGAGTGCTCTGCTGTGACCACTGTAGCTAGTGCGAGCACTAAATGTGATCGTAGCATGTTGTTAAGCGAATTTCATTTCCATTTGTTGCGAGCTGTCATCGCTAATAGTGGTAGTAAGTGATAAATTCTGCATTAGTAAGCGAGAGACGTAATTTGCAGTTTATATTCTTTCTACAAGCAGAACGAATGCGCTCACCCCAACTGCCACTTGAATCGTCAATAATGCAAGCTTTGACCATGACTGGACATGTGCAAACTGCCATTGTTCGTGGATTGGACTATACTGCCGATTCCAGTATTAATTTCATCAGCAAGTCTACCACAGTCATTGATATTTAGTTTACCATGCTTTTTCAGTGCTGGCTTTCTTGTATCCTCTTACATTCCGGAGTATATACCAATTGCGCAAATTTTATAAACTGTTGCTGCTGGTTCTGCAGGTAGTGTTTTGTGCATTTATTGGATGAATCTGAAGCAACTGCTTCTCGTGGTCTCTGACCTTAAATCCTTGGGATATATTCTGCTGTAGAGGACACTTACGTCATCAGAAGTGAAGTTGGCTTCACAAAGTTGATGGATCAATTCAGTGAACACATTATCGTGCTGTCGCTTACTCTGACGGAGTCCCACGAAACTGAAGAGGTGCTGCAGATTAAAAATATGGTTGTGAGACTGACCTTGGCCATTCTTATTTGTGAACAGTGCTCAAGAATATGGCCTACCTACCCGAGAAATGCAGCATACGATTACAAAGCATCACAGTTGCCTCTTGTGTTTACATTTATTGGCTGTTCAGAATGTTGGTGTCATCAAACAAAGAGATGCCTTTTTGCCCCTTCCTTTTCACACAGCTGTTTCTACAGTTGGTAGAATATTTTTGCTGATAATGTCTCTCAGCTGTGGCAATGTATTTCAAAGTATAAATGACAATACAAGTCCTAGAACCAACTGGTTGAATGTTTATATTGGCTTGCCTTAGCTTGATAATGTCAGGATTATAGTAATTGACCCTTGACGTCAGAAACCTCCTCATCTAGTGCAGTATGTGGGCCTGCACGAAACCTTTCATGTGAAATTCAAAACGGATAAAGTAATCAGTGACATGTCTTTTCAATATATCTGTCTTCAAAATTACATTGCATATTTGATAAAGCAATGATAAAAATTAGCATGTCATATTAACCGGAAATTTGAGTAACTATGCCATCCTCTCTTGGGATGAGATTGTCGTGTTTTTTGTGGTAGGAGTGCTGTCAAGAACCACAGATTGCTGATAACTTAATGCCAGATAGGGTCATTAGAGCCGTGAATGTGGAATCGGAAAGAAGATCGTAACTGGTTGACCATTCTGATGAGATCACTTGATGGGCTGGTCCAGTAACTTGAACAACAATGCATATTATAAAAATATGAGTTCAGATCTGTCAGCTTCGCCATGTTTAATATTTCAGAGTGTAGGGTGCTTAAATTATTCACATCATTGATGTTTTCATTCACACACTCGTACTCAACTCTTCTGGGAGCATAAAGACTGATGACCTTGCTCTTTGGTCCCCTTCCCCAAATCAACCAACTAATCTGTGAGCATAAAAAAAAGATAAAGCCAGAATCTTTTTTCGCTACCTGTAACATGCTGCTGGAAATACTTACAGGTCGTTACAGATATCTTCCAAATATATTTGATGTAATGGACAGCAAGTTTTTCCAGCTTTATGTTTGTGACAAACTATCTGCTTTCTCATCCCCCCCTCCCCCCCCCCCCCTCTTTCCCCACCCTGAACACTCAGCGACTGGTGGCTGAGATTCTTTATTCACCAGCAGAACATGTTTTTCAATCGCTGTTCTGCCTTTGTCAGAATCGAATGTTCAGAAACTGTTCCAGTTTCGGCAGAGTGTGAAGCAACATCTCTTTGAACTTCAACTGGAGTGCTGTGCACAAAGGCGGAAAAAGCATTTGTTTTTCAGTTCATGATTCAGTGAAGCTCTTTTTCTTTCTTCTTCTTCTCCTCCCCCTCCTCTTTTTTTTCTGAGATGCCTGAGTATAACTATCAGTAAGCCATGATGATTGTTGATTGCAGTTGCAAGGAGATAATGTCAAATGACAACCAGCAGGAATTAAAGTTTGCCAGTCAATGTAGTAATGCTGGCTATGACTGATGCAAAACCATAGTCGTGTTTTCACCAGGCATTATTAGATAGTCACTAAAATGTTTATGACTAACTGAATCCCATCCATTACTAGTATATAAGTCTTCAGACCAAGCCGTGTTGTCCAATCTCAAACCCTGCTTTGTTACTTAACTACTGTTCAAGCAGTTGATCAACATTACTTCTCTGCTAAGACTAGAAACAGAGAGAACATCTTGACTAATTGTTGTAGTGTTGATTTAACCTATTTATTTCATTTGTCATAAGCATAATGTGACCCAATTTCTGTCACTTGTTTCTGCGAATAGCATATGCACTTGACAAAATTGTGCATTTCACCATGAGATTATGGGCTTCAAGCTTGCTTCCCAAAGAGCAACAGCCACAACAGCGGTTCAAGTTACCACCCTGAAGGTAATGTCTCAAATTTGCCTGATGTGTGGAAGTTTGAAGATAGGAGTAGCTGTCTATTTTACTCCTACTCTCGTAAAATGCATCCCTAATACAGTGCTTGATGTCTTTTCTGTTTTTTTACATGTCCTTTGATGGCTGCTTTGAAGCCAATGTTTCATGGAAATTCGAATCATTTGCAGAGCTAGCCAATTTTTCAAAATTAACAGCATTTACATTGACTTACAGGTGTTTGTGCTTCTTAAGGTAATTAAAAACCAGCTTGCATGATTTGTGGTCAAATGTCAAAATTCATCTGCATATTAATCAAAGGCAATGACGATATTTATAAGATTGCTTGGCAGATGTTCTTATACTTCCTCCATGATTTGTCGGAAACAACAAATGACCTCTTTATCCTTTCTATTTATTAATTGAAGTTACTTTTGGATGTTTATAAATGTGTGGAATAACACAAGACAACACTTCTCTGCAAAAGACAAGTCAATGAAGAGAGACGCCACTTCTTCCAATTCCTTTGTTGCACCTTGTGTGAGAAAAGTTACAGTGTCCGGTCAGTTAGTGATAGCATCTTGTGAACAATTCTCTATCATCAGAAACCCTTGTGTTATCTGCACACCATGTGGAAAGATATGTAGAAAATACTGGCGATCGCAAACACAGCAAGAGTCGGTTGGCGAAAGTGTCTATGTCTGCAAGAAATTTTCTCACTACTTTCATGTAATTCTGTGCTCCTTGATCATCTTCACCATTCTGTCTTCTCACGTGTTTTGCTGCCTTCATTGTTTCTGGATGATCTTCCACATTTACCGGGTATCTTTTGCATTCAGCTGTGCTTGCTCACCCCAGGTGATACTAGAGACATTCTGTACTCGAGTTAATGTGAGAAGATTCCCGGCAGCTAGCAGTGCCGTTGCCAGCTTTCAACGGTGAGGTGCCAATGGCTGCAAGAGAAACAGCAATCTTCTTCAGAGCTGCAACAACACTGAGGTGTTATCAAAGAGAGGTTGCATAATTGCTCTCCTAGCCTCTTTTGCTTTCAAAAGTCTTGATTTAGGTTTAAAAGAAGCCATTTTGTCAGCTGAATATTGCACCAATGCAAAATTTTATATGCAAAACAGCTAGGCACTAAAGAGAGAAACTTTCTGATGCTTGATTTGCAAAGGTAGCAGTAACTATTTGCGAAACATTTCAGATTTCCCTCAAATCACCAATTAGCCTTTTCTTAATTATCTTAATTTTTCTGACAATTAAACCCTGTTTTGCAAAGTTGGCATCAGGCTGGTCAATTTGATTTTCAGTATATGTATTTCCCTCTCTTCATCTATGAAAATTCGAATGAAAACATTGTGTCTAATTTCATAGTGTCTCTTGTTTTTGTTACTTAAACATTTGACTGATAAGGGAATGGTTAACAGGAGTTCCAGATTGTGTGTGCAACAGAAGAGCTGCACATAAACTGTTCTTATTATTACGGAAGAACAATTTTTCAGTAGAGTAAAATGATGTTTCAAGCAGGTATTTTGTCCACCCCATCAACCTCAGATGAGGACAAACTGACTAGCTCTTGTGCATCGAAAGATGTAGGTTTCCAAGGGATTCTGGTGGCACCAGAGGCACTGCAGCTTTTGCCACAGTTGCTCCACTGCCACTTCAGCATAGGGCATCATCATAAAGACGAACTACTTTTAGCCTTCTCTGGATAATGACTAATCTCTCTTATGTTCACACAAGCACTGTTGCTATTCATTTCCTGCTATATTCTGAATTAGCCAGTCAACAGGAAAAGTGCAAGCAGACCACAGCAACAAGGGAGATTGAACTGCTCGACTCTGGCACTGCAAAAGTCCTAAATCTACACTGCTAAAACAAAAAAATACACAAAATATAAATAAGAAAAATAAAACAAGTCCTAGTCTCTATCAGATAGTGTTGTATGTGAGGCTGTAGAGTTGTTGCATAAGTTTGTAGCCTTTTTTCTGTAATTTTGATAAACGCAACAGATACACATAACTGAGGCTTCACTCATCAATAATATATTCTCCTTCACTATTTAAAACAGTGTAACTTTTTGATTCTGCGACTGTAGAATCGTGTGATTTTGAAGCAAAGAAATCATGGGCCCATGCTTGGAGTGTTTTTTCATCCTGAAAGGAAGTTGCTTCAAGGTTGTTGGAAAGAGAGTGGAAAAGGTGCAAATCTGAGGGTGCAACAGGTTGGGTGTGGTCAGTCTAGTAGAATGCTGGCATTATCGTAGAGTAGCATCACTTCATGCAGTCTTCCTGGGTGTTGTTCTTGGAATGCGTCTGCAAGACATCTCAGATGTTGAAAATAAATGTCAACAGTGATAGTTACACCTTTTAGAAACAATTTGTAGTACACCACATGATCGTTGTTCCACCAGCTACATAAAATTATCTTTTGTGGAAGCATGCAGATCTTGGCAAGGGGAGTTGCTGCTTTGTTTGGACTTAACCAATCCTTCCTTTTCCTTATGTTAGCATAGACACACAATTTCTCATCACCATTGACTATACAGGATAGGAATGGTTCATGTTCTCCACAAGCAAATTGACGATGAGCAAGTAAAGGTGCACATATGGCCATCCCATCCACTGATGATTGTGATTTTGGCTTAGAGCATGTGGTACCCATAGACCTAATTTTTGAGCCTTATCTATTGTGTGCAAATGTCACACGGTGGTAGAAGGATTACATTTCATCACATCTGCCAGTTCTTTATTCCATTGACATGATCATTGTGGATTAATGTGTTCATATGATATTCGTCAAAACCTGAAGGTCTTTCTGAACATGGAGAGTCACTAACATCAAAATGATCCACCTTAAGGGGACTACACCCTGCCTATCTAACCCATGTTAATTTAGGCAAATATTTGACCCATTTTTGAAGAAACTATTTGATGCAGGGCCTTAATATTTTTACTGTATGTTACACAATTCTAATAGTCAACTGTACTAAAATCTACTTTATCCATTTTATAGTTTTTCAGAAATACTTTTTTAAATTTATTAACAAAAAATATTAATTTTTTTCTGCAGAAAATATTTTTTTGTGAACTTCCTAGTGGGGGGAATATTAATGAATGTAGTACCAGAGGTGGCTTTTTATTTTATGCAGAGTCTCTGAAAATTTCATTCATTTTTCTATGATAGTTTCTGATATAATGGGGTGTATCTACTGAAAATTTTAGTTTGCGGGAAATTGACTTTAAAGAGAAAACTTTTGAAATTTGTTACTTACAGTTAATTAAAACTGCCCTGCTTCATATGATGGCCCTTCTTTGGCCTCTAGCAGGTCGTCCAGCTTCTTTTTCACCCTACTAGATGTTTGTCTTGCTTTCTTGACCATATTAGATGCAGACCTGTCTGCATCAGCCATCCTCATTTTATTGCAATGTTGCAGCCCAGTGATCATAGTTTCACCAGAATTAATTCCCAGATTTTTCAGTACCCAACACTTCGCAATATTACCATAATTGAATGTAATAACAGCATCATGAACTCCTAGTTCATCCTACAAATACAGTTTTAGGAAGGCGGTTCCAAAGTATGCTTTGAAACACTCATTTGGGTTCTGTGCCTGCCCATGCAGAAATTTCCTTAGAAGGTCAGGATGAGCCAAGTCTCTGTAAATAGGTTCAATTGCTGTGATTGCAGCAGGAAGAGAATGCTGGTGAGAATAAGATTCTCCAGTTGCCTGAGCCCTATTGTATTTGCACCACGAATTTTCTCCTGTGGACACAATCCATGACATGGCTTATCATCAGTAGAGGACTTACGGAAGAATATGGCCCAAACATCTCTCTTCGTTGCCTCCAGATTTTCTTTATTTCTCCTAATTGCCTGCCCATAGTATACCTGCCGGTTTTCTATTTCAGTTTTAGTTAACCGACCCTGTCCGGTCAACAATTTTCCATCTTTTAATTTTTTTCCTCTCATTTCAACAGTTAATTTTCTCAGCCTTGTTCACAAACGTTTTTGAACATGGCCTACACATTCTATTTTGCTAATAATGGCATCTCCATATGGCTTAGAGTTTGCCACATTGTTGTATGCCTTACTGTCACCATCGCCCAAATATTTGGTGTACCATACACCTCTTGTTTCCATCTTTTAATTTTTTTCCTCTCATTTCAACAGTTAATTTTCTCAGCCTTGTTCACAAACGTTTTTGAACATGGCCTACACATTCTATTTTGCTAATAATGGCATCTCCATATGGCTTAGAGTTCGCCACATTGTTGTATGCTTTACTGTCACCATCGCCCAAATATTTGGTGTACCATACACCTCTTGTTTCTACAGAGCAATGAAATATTTGTTGTACTCCATGAACTTCTATGCCACAACTTGTTCCTCTAAAATTAGCCACACAGTTGTGTTCTTTATGTTCATTGACTTTACAACATTTGCAATATTTAGACATTATCTCCACATCTAACACTTTACCAGTGTGCTACACTCATGGCAGTCACTACTCCATTCAGAGAAGTATGTCCTCTCTTCTGCCAACTTCCATCAAGTGCAACTGCAATACCTGAACATCCATAGTTTTCTTCCACTGCTTCCCTAGCAGCCAGTTTCATGATTTCCTCACATGCAGCTTTCTCTAACATTGCAGTCAGTTTTTCAAATTTCTTTGGTGATTGATGTAAGTTCATCACTGAACAAAATGTTCTCCCTGCAGCCATGCCCTTGCCAATGGATCGTAAGGCATAAACTAATCTAGTAATTATTTCATAAGGGCCAATTGCATCTGGTTTTGAAGAACTCGTAAATGAAATCACAGCTCAGCATTTAGTGCAAATTAAATCCAAAGCAATTGCTGGGCCTTTTCTCCCACTAGCACACTCAATAAATTTTTACACTCTGTGGCTCACCATACTGTCTACAGTGTACAAATTTAGAAATTACATCTGACAATGTTCTCGAATTTATAATAATGTTGCTACACCCCTTGTAACTTACAGTAAATTCGTTGTAACTCTCCTGAAATAGTGAGAGCTTCTTTGATGATGCACTTGTTGAAGAATTGCAATTAGAAACATCATTGCCAGGCGACATAAGCTCTTGTACAGAAAGCTTTCTAATCTTGTTTCCTCTAAATTGTCGTTTCTTGAAAATGCCGTTACATTTTGTCATCTTCAATAAACACAACAGAACACACGTAAACAAGCACTGCAAACATAAGTATAACAACTACTCACAATCACACTTGAACAAAACTAACTGTGTGGTTCAAAGCATGTTGTTTACAAACAGCAGAAACAAAAGAATACCGACCATTGCATTCCAAGGATAGCATCACACTTGCACACTTGGGAGTAAAAAAAAAAAAAAAAAAAAAAAAAAAAAAAAATCCCGAACATGCAATGTAGGGGCTATAAAGATCTAAAATACATGTAGAAAAGTGGGTGACAGAAAAGTGAGCATGGAACATAAACACACATGGTAGGAAAATGCTCTTTAAATGCTTGAAAAAAAAAAAAAAAAAAATTTCAGCAAAGTCCTTTTCAGAGTACTTAAATAAAACCTTAATATATCGAAATATGATGAAATCCGAAAATCTTTTTTTTTTTTTTTTTTTTCAACCTGAACCAAGGTGTGGTCCCCTTAATCAAGAAAACCATTTTCTTGCTGTGCTCTGTCCAATGGTATTATACCCATACGTGGCATAAATGTTTTTGGATGCCCTTTTCATTGACCTCAAACAGAAGAATATGTTGGAAACATTCAGATTTCTCCATTTGATACTCAATCTTGTAGTGTCCACAGGCCCACTTATCTTGCAAATGTCAGAATGACGGTACGTAAATTTGGATAGCAACAGTGAACTACAAATAAAAAATGACAATTGATAAAAAAAAAACATAACAACAGGAAAATGAACACGCATAACAAAAACACTATGAACTTCTGCACCAACCTAATACCAAACAGTGTGAGAAAAATGAAAAGTACAGGCTGCTATATGAGCAGTGGCCCACTGCACCCAACTGCATATCACACAGGTACAACCAAAACTGGAAGAATGTGGAAGCCTTCTTAGGAAACCAATAAGAGTATGATTTTTTCCTCGGCCTTCATATTTTTGTTGTGGTTGAATAAGTATGTGGATATTATTGTCCAGCAACTTCCTCATTCTGGCACTGTAGCAATTTCTGTCAATTTATATCTAGGGCTTTTTGATGCCTCAAGCTTTAAAGCGTCTTTATGCAGCATGTAGGTAGTTAACACCATACAGAAGTTCTAAGAGATGACATATAGTTACATAAATTTAATTGTTTTTGTGTTGTTGTAAACCTCTTCATAGTACATTGGTGTTGCAATTTTCTATAATATTAGTGTAGCTGCAGTCTAGACTGTGTGTGTTAGGAAAAGTAGGGCAAAGCTGGGTACCTTAAATTCTAATTTATCTGAAATATTTTCAGTGATCACAGTGTTCGTAAGTTAAGGTTATTTATATCTCTTTTATATTCAGCATTATTGTAATCTGGTTTCAGCATAAAAATAAACTGTGTTTCCAACAATCTCAAAAAGTTTTCGACTGATTTACTTCAGATTTTATGCAGTGATGTGATAAACATTTGAACAGGCTACTTCATCAAGGCTGCTTCTTACCACTGAGGGAACTGCAACTAATGAGTGCCTATTCTGATTCTGTGGACACCATTTTTGAGACACACACCAGAATTACCAGAATTTTCCAATGTTTCATTTACTTTCCTCAGGTCATGAAGGAAAGCCTCTGTGGCTATCATAAAATAAGTTTTTCTTTTTAGAGTGTATGAAGTTTTATGTAGGTAGTATGTAGTTATACATGACCATCTTTCTATAAAAGATGGCATGAATTTTTATAATGCTGTTATATCAATGTAACTATTTCTTTTTTGGACGTTTAAAAAAAGTTGTGTGTGGTGATATTGCATCGACACTGTAATCGTTTAATCTATTCCCTACTAGTGGAAATGTTGGTATCGTGTAGATACTTTTGTTGTATTGTTTCTTGATTCCTTTATTGCCACTCTTAACGAAATCCAGTGATGTTTGTTGTTAATTTTGGGTACCAGTTATTTTGGTAAGCAGATGGGAAAAGGAAAGCACTTAAAACATTTTGATGTATTGTCAATTCATTTGGTGAATGCAATTTACAGTGGAAGCAAAGTCACAAGGTGCAAGTTTCATATTGTTATAGTTATTGGAAATGGTGCAATGTTTGTCAGCCTGTAAGTCATAGTCAAGACTGAGGGTGTCATTGTGGAAAGTCAGCAAATATTGACAGCTGTTTGAAAAGGGAGGGCAAAAATTTCATTGATAATGCCATACTTAAAAGCAGTTATTTACAGCCCTTTTCTTAAAAAAATTGTATGTTTCTTTTCTATTTTTTCTTTTACCAACTAAAAGGATGGTTATCATTTTAGGATAAGTGAAGAAAACTTCTGGCGGAACTACTTCTATCGTGTGAGCCTTATCCGTCAGGCTAATGAGTTGTCATCAATGGTCCAGGAACAGGGTGAGAATGCTTCAAAGCCTGGCAGTGTTGACGTTGCTGAACCAACTGGTACGTGAATGTTCTGCATTCCACTTTTATTTTAATGTGAATGGATCTTAATAGCTGAAGTTACACTGCTTTGTTTACAATTGTAAGTGGTGTTGTTGGATTCCAAGTTCTAACAGATAATGAAAGCTTAAGTGTTAGAAAATGAAGCAGTTGCTTTCTTTTTTGAATTGAAGTATTTTGTAATGGTAGTAGTTGAACTGCTACGATGTTAAAAGTATTTTGTTAAAAGAGAGATGCATGCAGTGAAATGGCATAGAATTTCCTAATTTCATTGTTAGTCGTTGAAAGTGTGCATTATTTCTGACAACTTCGCACTTTCTTTGAATATCAGACATCAAAAACAGATTTGGCAAAACCTCGAAAATACTGCGCATTAATTGTAGATGTAGACGAAACCTACATAGATTATTTGTCCTATTTTTGTTTATTTCTGGTACCAAATATTTGCTTTATAATGTGCCCTTAACATTTGAAATTGGTTTTCAGGTCATTCCTCTGTATGTGGGCAGTTTGTAGGCTTCAGGGAAATGGTTGTTAAGGCACCCTAAAATGTGTTGAAACCAGCCCAAGCAATAACTTAAACAAATTTTATGAGTCTGTAAAAAAAATTTCATCAGTTGCCAAACATCAAGAATTTAGTGACCTCCATAAATTTTACCACAGCCTCTTGCTCCATACTAACAGTTGTTGCCATGTTTGTCAGCATATATTCTCTATTTTATAGTTTACAATTGGTGAAGTTATAATTTTCTTTTCCACAAAACTGTATATGATAATTAGCATTGATCAGGTATAGGGCCATACGCTATACACTCCTGATATTCCACTCCCCCCCCCCCCCCCTCTCTCCCAGAGAGAGAGAGAGAGAGAGAGAGAGAGCTTTGAGGAGAGGTGTGTGTTTGTCCATATGCAAGTGCTTGAATATGTTACCAATATGAAGATTGTTCTGAACACCACAGCGCTTTACTAGGCGTGGTATTGTTGGGAATGGTATGCCATTGTCTTCCTCCAATCTCTGAACTGACATACCCAGTGGTAGTTTTCACATAAACAAACTTCGTCAGAGGTGAAACAACTGATAAGTGATGGATGAAAATCCTGAGATTGACTGGGGATCAAACCCAAGACCTTTGTATTTGTAGTCTGGCACTTCAAACAGAGACTGTATAGCTTGGTGGGTCAGTGGTACATTAAAATAAAAAGGGCCAGTCAAGCTGTGTGTTGCCACAGCTAAATAGGGAATTACACTGGTTAGTTCTAGAAACTGCAGTTTCTGTATCGCCTGGGTTTGCTGAATGTCCCAGTGGGTAGAATGGAGAGGTCAGTGCGCCTGAAGTGAAGCTATGTAACAAAAGCCTTATGATGAGTAAAGAAAGAGGAATACAGTGTTAAGACAAGTAATAAAAATATGTAACCAAACTGTGTGTTGGCAGGCAGTGGTATACTGTGAATATTGGTGTTGCTTGCCTGTATCAGCTTACAGGAGACAACTGCAAAACACTATTAAATTAGTCATTGAATAAGAAAACTATTGGTGCCAGATTTATAAGAGAGCAGAGTAGTTTTAGCAGATGTGGAGTAGGTACAGTGATGATGATGCACAATAATTACTGGTCAAACCATGTCACTGGATTGAACTTATTTTGTTGTGAAGCCACAAAGAAAAGTATGTTAAGAGGCCAGACAGAACACCCACTTACAACATGTCAATAAACAAATGCAAGCAAAGACCATAGTTGCTAGATGTCACAGCCAGAAGGTCGTCCTTCTTTCTTCTTGAAAAAGGACAAGTGTGTTGGAAGAAAAGGACTCGAAAGGACTCGAGGATTGTTTTGGAAACCAGGACCAAGTATCACCATGAAAACAGTAAGACATGATAGGAAGTGGTGTTTACAGAAATCTCTCTCGATTTCATTTTTGTTCCCCCCACCCACCCACCCATTGTTTCCTGTTATTATCTGTTGCTAAATGTCTAAATACTTCCTCCCAATGAACAGTCACATTTACTGTTTAGTAAAATGTTCATAATCTTCATATCAGGTTATGAACAGGACCATTCATATAAAAATAGTGAATTTGACATAATATTGGCTCTGATATTCCAGCGAGGCAGTATCTCCATTGTCCATTAGGCCCTCGGAGTTAAGATGATAAGAGTTGTGTGGATGAGTTGTAAATTGATTTCTAGGAATTCTGCAAATAATGTATTACAAAGATTTCAGAGTAACTTGGCCTATTGTCATGTTTACTATTTAAGAAGTTTGTTTGCACATCAAATTTACTGCACAGTGTCACAGTGGCAAATACCATCACAGTGCATGTTTACTTGGAGTCAGACAGATGAAGGTTCTCAAATTAGTGGCAACGGTAAGTTGCATAATGACAAATAATATCACACAGAAATGTACTTAGCTTACATGGAGATATTAACACAGTGTAAGAAGATGATAACTTAGAAGTGCTGCTTGATAGATGCTTAGGCTCAAACTCAACTACGAACTATAGTACAGTCCAGATTAACTGCATTTCTAGAAATCTTGCATAGGTCTTGTGCAAGTGCAAGTTGGTCGCAAACTGTGAAAAAAATTTGTTGGCTTCAGACTACTTGAAAGAACATACTTTGATCACAAAAAGCACATAATCATTTAAAAAATGCCTAAGTTAGATTTTTCCATTTTGGATGAACTATAAATATTAACAGTAACTCTGTTTATGAACTATGTGACAGTTGAAGAATATGAAACAGTTTTACCCATCCATGTTAAAAATACCACATTTACAGGTACAAGCACCATATTGATAATTACAGTACATTATGCGGAATTATTAATTAATGCTTTAGTCAATTAGTGAATTATGTCAGCTTTTGCATAAAATCCAGGCCAACAAAAGTGTGATGATAAAGGTTGGAATCTGAAAAGCTCAGAGGCAAAAACTGCTGTAGAGCATCCAGTGCTGGGAGCTGCAGCTGTAGCTGTGAACCAGGTTGGTACGAGTGGATGATGGAGGAGGAAGGGGGGGGGGGGGGGGGAGGGGGCAGGAGGCTTCAGAGAAAGGGAGCTGCAAAGTTTACAAGTTCGTAATTGTGACATCTGCACTGTGTAGTACACTAGGTCAGTGGCCAGCTGGCTTCTGAGTTCTGCTGGGCTGGCAGCTAGCACACCCCGAGTGCTGACGCAGAGCCTTTGCCATCCGCCAGAGTCCACATTTTGTAAGCTGGCAGCAAGAATTTTATGTGAGCATTGGGCACTCTTGATGATGCCATATCTGTTGCCCTACCGTGGCCTCGAACTGGTGATGAATACAGGCAGTTCCATGTAGTGAGATCGCTTGGCACAGCCTCGGCATCCTGGTAGGGCTGTGAGACTAAGAATAAGCCCAGTAAAATTCGGTAACGGTATGCTTGTTGCGCATGTGCACTTTTAACAGTTGTGTATCCTGAAACGCCACTACCAATGTGGAACTCTGCCTTGCCCCTTGCTGCACAAACTCGTGCACTATCGCTCAGCTCGGTCAACTGTTTCAACAAGCTAACCTGACTTGCAATACTGCATTGACATTGTTGAATTACTACAATAACATCATCCTATGCCTACCTGCTGTCAGTGCTGCTGCAGTATACCATTCAGGCTCACAATAATATGCTCGTACATGGCTGGTTCACTACTCTTTAGTGTGTAGTTGGTCATGAGCGCTAGTGTTAGTTATCTCGGAAATTAATTAGTTTCACTGAAACTGAAGTACATTACTGATAATTTGGACTGCCAGTCTTCCCGATGAGTGGTGTCATTATTTCTGTAAATGCAGATTAACTCTCACAAAAGTGACAGTCATAGTGTAGTAGAAAGTTCAATGATTTGTATATTTTGATTAACAAGATTTCCAGTAAAACTAGATACAGCGCTGGAGTCAGCATACTGAAAACAATGTCTTGAATAATGAATCCAAGTGGGGAAAGAATAGTAAAGGTATTCAGATATTTCAGTACCTGCCACATGTATATTACTTGGAAAATATACATAAATTGAAAAATATGTAAAGAAAACAAAAATTATTAGCAGGAGTGCAATAAGAACAGATAGGAGAGTTCTGCTGGCTCTATTTAAGCAAGGGTACTAAAAGTCCTCAGATTTCCTTCTTCCAAATTTGGGTATTGCGTTTCTGTTAGCTCAAGTCTCTTGTTAATGTAACTTACAGTGTAAGCTGTGATTCGCTCCCTGAGAAGGAGCAGGATAAACAGAGATTGTATCAAGAAAACATTTTACTCATCTACTTTACAAGGTTCACATATTAGTATAGGGCAGCAGATTGTCCCCATGACACAATTAGCAGAGAATCTAATCTCCAGGGACAGATTCAGATAAAATTAATGACTGCATTTTAGGACACAAGGACAAAGCCACAAACTGCAGCTCTGGAGGTGAAGAGATGTTAGACAGTCATCAATAAATATCACCTTGAAACAAAAAAAAAAAAACAAAAATATCAAATTAGGACTATGAAACTTGGTGATGGTGTTTGTCCTTCTTACATATTCAGTCTTCAGTCCACCACTTTTTTTCCTCTTGATGGCTGACTTGGTGGAAACCTTGGTTGTAGAAATCTATATCTTGGCTGTTCAAGAAATTATCCATTTACAAAATTACCATCTCATCATACTTGGATGGTGCTACGCAATGGGTTTGTCATCCTGGAAAACAGATAGAAGTCAGGAGAATATGAGAGGTTGAGGCAAAATTTGATAGCCCAAAGAAACAGCATATGTGACTGTCATGTGCAGAATGAGGTGGGGCACTGTCGTGGAGCAAAAGCAACCCCTTGGACAGTCTCCTAACATGATGTGTCGTAACAGCTTCCCACATCCTTGTCAAGGAATTTCCACAGCATTTGCCTGTGTTGATTTGCCCCCTTGTGAAAATAGGCTGTTGCACAACACCATGGCATCCCCAAAACACTCGCCATCATCTTGCTGGAGGGATCGTTGTGAATCCACATGTTACTGCCGACTGCTTTGCTCCTTGGTCTCATGATCATTGTGATGTATCCAGTATTAATCCATGATGACTGCGATACTGAAAAAGTGATTTTGATTGGCCCGAGGCACCTGCCACAATTTAGTTGCTGCCTTGATGTTGTGGGTGTTTCGAATGGGTGTAAACAGTTACAGAACCCAGTAGGTAATGTTATTCATCATGTTCAAAATTTTGTGGAAAATGTCAAAAATTGATGAATGACCAGTTTTAATTTTTTCCACTTTCACCTTGATTTTGGTAGGCTGATCTAAAAGTAACGGTTTGTCCATGTCTCTTGAAATCCTCAGTTTGTCAAGGTTTTCACAAATGTTCTGCTACTTTGTTCTTTATCATTCAGACTTATTTGACCTCACTGTATGATGGTGCATCACTGCTGTACAGATCCACCAACTCAGCATGAATTTTGCAGCAGTGTTCCCCTTCAAATGCAGGAAACAAATTACTGGACAGTCCTCCCCTTTATCAATGGACTGCAACATTTTGTATGGGCTGTTGTAGCAAAGTATTATGGTACTGTGCTGTAGGGATTTCAGTGTGTACTAGGACTGCAGAGAGATACCTACAAACAAACAAAAATTGGTTATATAACTTTTTTGTGTTAATTAGAAAGTTGAACAACACTCCAAAGAGTGCATTAATTCTTAGCTGGTTGAATGAGCTGTCATTGAATTGAATTTACTGAACATAATGTACTTAACAGCAATACTTTTCATTTATCTGACAACTTTTAAATAATCACAATGCAGTGCAAGTAACTTCGCATATGACATTTGGACTAGTAGGCTGTAAAGACTGTGAGACAATCCCGTAATTGTCCACCAAATTATGATTTCATTTGCCTCATCACCATGGGATTGCAGCAGTAATTATCTTTTATGTTCTGAAATTAGATGCTATAACATGACCTGTCTCCTTTTCACTTTGTATCTTCTGACACAATAATCATTGGATGCAATATGTGCATGTTTTGATGTATGTGGTTTTCACAATTTCTTCAACTACCTTGATTGTGGGGACCTGTTCTTTAATTACAATTAAATGGCCTGGTAATTCCTGTCAGGAAGCAGAACTGACATAAAAAGAAATCTTTTAATACCACTCATCAACTTTTCAATGTTGTGTTTGTTGTATGTGTTGTTTTTCTTTCCTTTCTTTTTTTTATGTCTCTTTTACTAAAATCACCAATATATTCTCCATCTCACTATGAGGCATGTCAACATCTCCCTGATGAAGACATATTCAGATGCAGAATCTTTTTTCACTTTCACTGTTACAGTTTCTTAATTCATTATGTATATTTACAGTGTTATACGGTTGTACAAGAATCTTGTTCTGCTGAAGGAGTTTAATGTGATCAGATTGGTAATTTTGTGCAGTATAGTGACATAAAACCAGAAATTAAGGATTGTATCAAAGACTAGGGTTAACACTGACATTATAGATAATCAGTGGAGTGTGTCAAATAGTTTCAGATATCACATAGTGTATATCTTCCTCAACATTTATGAACTGTACCTATACTTATCAACAATCTGTGCAGATGTGTGTAATAGTGAGAACCATATGCTGTCTGTTAATGCATTGCTTGATGTAACAAACTGCATAGTGCTTAAAATTACACAGTACATTACTTGAATGAAATTATCTTCTTGTCTACATTTTCACAGCCAAATTTACATGCAATTTTGAAAGTCTGTAAGTGGTCAAAATTCCATTTTTTCATCAGAACAACATGATTTATTTATATCTTGGTGTTTCTTATCTGATCAGCCATCCCACTGCAGATAGTATTCATAGATATGATTCATTATTCTACATCTACATCTACATCTACATTTATAGTCTGCGAGCCATCCAACGGTGTGTGGCGGAGGGCACTTTACGTACCACTGTCATTACCTCCCTTTTCTGTTCCAGTCGCATATGGCTCGAGGAAAGAACGACTGTCTGAAAGCCTCCGTGCGCGCTCGAATCTCTCTAATTTTACATTCGTGATCTCCTCGGGAGGTATAAGTAAGGGGAAACAATATATTCGATACTTCATCCAGAAACGCGCCCTCTTGAAACCTGGCGAGCAAGCTACACCGCGATGTAGAGCGCCTCTCTTGCAGAGTCTGCCACTTGAGTTTGCTAAACATCTCCGTAACGTTATCATGGTTACCAAATAACCCTGTGACGCAACGCGCCACTCTTCTTTGGATCTTCTCTATCTCCTCCGTCAACCCGATCTGGTACGGATCCCACACTGATGAGCAATACACCAGTATAGGTCGAACGAGTGTTTTGTAAGCCACCTCCTTTGTTGATGGACTACATTTTCTAAGGACTCTCCCAATGAATCTCAACCTGGTACCCGCCTTACCAACAATTAATTTTATATGATCATTCCACTTCAAATCGTTCCGCACGCATACTCCCAGATATTTTACAGAAGTAACTGCTACCAGTGTTTGTTCCGCTATCAAATAATCATACAATAAAGGATCCTTCTTTCTATGTATTCGCAATAGATTACATTTGTCTATGTTAAGGGTCAGTTGCCACTCCCTGCACCAAGTGCCTATCCGCTGCAGATCTCCCTGCAATTCGCTACAATTTTCTAATGCTGCAACTTCTCTGTATACTACAGCATCATCCGCAAAAAACCGCATGGAACTTCCGACACTATCTAATGGGTCATTTATATATATATTGTGAAAAGCAATGGTCCCATAACACTCCCCTGTGGCACGCCAGAGGTTACTTTAACGTCTGTAAACGTCTCTCCATTGATAACAACATGCTGTGTTCTGTTTGCTAAAAACTCTTCAATCCAGCCACACAGCTGGTCTGATATTCCGTAGGCTCTTACTTTATCAGGCGACAGTGCGGAACTGTATCGAATGCCTTCCGGAAGTCAAGGAAAATAGCATCTACTTGGGAGCCTGTATCTAATATTTTCTGGGTCTCATGAACAAATAAAGCGAGTTGGGTCTCACACGATCACTGTTTCCGGAATCCATGTTGATTCCTACAGAGTAGATTCTGGGTTTCCAAAAATGACATGATACTCGAGCAAAAAACATGTTCTAAAATTCTACAATAGATGGAAGTCAGAGATATAGGTCTATAGTTTTGCGCATCTGCTCGATGACCCTTCTTGAATACTGGGACTACCTGTGCTCTTTTCCAATCATTTGGAACCTTCCATTCCTCTAGACACTTGCGGTACACGGCTGTTAGAAGGGGGGGCAAGTTCTTTCGCGTATTCTGTGTAGAATCGAATTGGTATCCTGTCAGGTCCAGTGGACTTTCCTCTGTTGAGTGATTCCAGTTGCTTTTCTATTCCTTGGACACTTATTTCGATGTCAGCCATTTTTTCGTTTGTGCGAGGATTTAGAGAAGGAACTGCAGTGCGGTCTTCCTCTGTGAAACAGCTTTGGGAACAGGTGTTTAGTATTTCAGCTTTATGCGTGTCATCCTCTGTTTCAATGCCATCATCATCCCAGAGTGTCTGGATATGCTGTTTCGAGCCACTTGCTGATTTAACGTAAGACCAGAACTTCCTAGGATTTTCTGTCAAGTCGGTACATAGAATTTTACTTTCGAATTCACTGAACGCTTCACGCATAGCCCTCCTTACGCTAACTTTGACATCGTTTAGCTTCTGTTTGTCTGAGAGGTTTTGGCTGCGTTTAAATTTGCAGTGAAGCTCTCTTTGCTTTCGCAGTAGTTTCCTAGCTTTGTTGTTGAACCACGGTGGGTTTTTCCCGTCCCTCACAGTTTTACGCTGCACATAGATGTCTAAAATGCATTTTACGATTGCCTTGAACTTTTTCCATAAACACTCAACATTGTCAGTGTCGGAACAGAAATTTTCGTTTTGATCTGTTAGGTAGTCTGAAATCTACCTTCTATTACTCTTGCTAAACAGATAAACCTTCCTCCCTTTTTTTATATTCCTATTAACTTCCATATTCAGGGATGCTGCAGCGGTCTTATGATCACTGATTCCCTGTTCTGTACTTACAGAGTCGAAAAGTTCGGGTCTGTTTGTTATCAGTAAGTCCATTGGGACACATGTCCATTTCTTACACCTTCAGATTTAGCAGAGTGCCACATTCAGCTCTTAATGGTGATATTCTGGCAAATGTGCACAGTTTAGCATACAGCAACTGTGTACTTTGAAAAAGTTTCTTCATTGCTTGTTGCTGGGGCAAATTTTCACATTACGACATTACCATTATTCTCAACTGAGAAGTAAACATTTTTTATATTGGTTTGATCCTTTTATTTACTGTTCCATTAGCATTTCTGTAGTCTCCTGATCTTTCAAGGAAAAGTGTTTTGTCGTGAGAGTTCAGTTCGTCTCTGAAAATTACTGGATTGTAACTCATGTCCTGTTCTGGTCTTCATCACAATTAGCTTTTTCTAAAATAATTGTGTTTATTAGATATTAAGATTAAAAAAGATAATGTTGTAGATTACAGAAGTAAAAATAAAATTTCTAAGTTTTATAATGTAAGCATGTACACAGACAGTTTCATGGGCTTTTCAATTTTAACATTTGTTTCAAAGCTTATTTCTATATCTCTCTACTGTAAAAGTGTCATCCCAGTAATTAATTTACTGACAATGTGTCATAACATATTTTACAACTGTGTTGTATTTTTTGTTACCAAAACAGGGGCACATCACTCTGGTAGTGCCTTCTACTTGTACTGAAGGTTATTTAGTGGATTGTCAAAATATACTGACTCCTCATCGTAGATATGTGCAAGAATTCCTTTGCTGATTAAATTGCTTGCCTTCTCATGTGGGAATGAATTCTTATCTATCATTGGGACTGTTGTTGCTGGATTTCATCCTCTAACCAGTATTGTTCCTCAATTTCAAAGCTGTGCACACAAAATCTGTCATATCATTCTATAGCAATCTTGCAGTTTGTGACAAACACTCAGGTGCTTTGTGTACTACACTGTGGTAAAGCATTTAATTTGCAGAGTTGTTTTGATACATTTTTTATACAATACTGTATACACTCATTAGCATTTTGTCTTTTAATTGTAAAGCCTCCCACAAAATAGTGATATGAAAAATTGTATCTCGGTCCAACTGTCTCTTTTTCATTATTTTCTCACCAGTCAGTCCTTTCGAAGGTGTGATGTTACACTAACACAAATTTGCAGCTGATTACCCAAGTTAATTCTTGATTTGTGAAGTGGATTCTACAATCATTATGTACACAACTCTGTGAACACGTGTGCCATTTTTAAACTTGGTGATAGCTGAAATCCTCATCTCTTGTGAAGAGTGATTCTCTGTCTGCTTTTTTGAGTCCTGCATACACAGTAATTTGGACCTATATTCACGGCTGTTTCTATGAAATGGTGCAGTACTGGTGTAGCTCCCTCTTATTTCTTTACAGTGTGTGAAGAGAGTGTGTGCCATACAGATGACTTGTTTGAAGGCTAGTGCAATGTTTAAATATGAAAAATCTTCCAGACTCATTGGCATCTACTGTTTAAACCATTGCACTGCTTTATCAGTTATTTTCCAGCTTTAACTTAAGGAGAGTAACATTCTCTTTGGAACAAAGAGACTGATGGAACAGTTCACTAGGTAACTAGAACTCCCGACTGAAACAAAAATCGGAAATAATAGGGTGCATGCAATACACGATTTCTTCTTGTTTTTTGGAAGACAGCATAAAATCAGGTTACCATAGTTTAATACCGTGCTGTATGTAATAAACATTCAAATAGAAAGTTGTTTAGGCACTTCCTTCATACTAATTAAAGATTTAACACCAAATAGTCATAATTTTTGTTCTTGTGCAATTAATGTTTATAAATGAAAACAGTAACAATGGGGGAACAACAACAACAACAACAACAACAACAACATAGGTGTCATAAGAACTAGAAAGATTATGGATATTGTGGAACTGGAATGGCAGAGGAGTTATTAATGTGTCAGAAAAGTTTCTACCATAATGATACATGCAGTTAGGCATTTCTACAAGACCATGACAAGAAATTCTTCTCTAGGAATTACTGGCACTCCTCCATAAAAGGCAATCATCAAACTATCAGAAATATGTAATTAGCTATCTGTAATATTATTACTTACTTTTTGAAGTGGAAAGAAATGTTCCCAGCATAACTGACAGGTCTGAGGAAATACAGATCGTTGCTGGAACTCTCTTTCTGGCTGATTAACAAAGAAAGTGCCCTTCAATTAAAAGCAAAGCTTACATGTCCCTTATGGACACAGTTGCTCATGAATTTTGGCCTTAAAAACAGCACCACCAACAACAATGACATTGTGACAGCAGTGACACACAATGCTGCACTTTGTAGTTCGGGATAGAGAACACATTATTTGAATTGCTGAGCATCTCAGGATTACACCACTAAAAGAATTCATGAATTACTAGTAAATATTCATTTTTTTCATACTTTCCTGTTTGTTTATTTCTTCTACATTATACACAGTAATTATGCTGCAAACAGTTCATTTTGTATAAAGGATTCAATCACTTAATTTCGCTTAGCACCATTCAGTGTGCACTATTACTTCATAAGATAATGCTAAAACACTGTACCAGGCTTCAAATATGTGCCTGACAATCCAGATACAGATTTTTCTGTGATTTCCCTAAACTGCCGAAGGAAAATTCTGGTATGGTTCCTTTGAAAAGAACACTGGCACTATCTTTACCACTTTCTCTCTCTCTCTCTCTCTCTCTCTCTCTCTCTCTCTCTCTCTCTCTCTCTCTCTCTCTCTCTCATGACCCCATCACTTGTATACCATGTGAAACCCTAATGCTGCTCCCTCTTCTTTCTGTGAGTATTTGATTTGCCATTTGGTGAGAAGTGAAGCTGAAGGTGTGCTGTGGAAGCTGACCCCTCTCTGTGTTATATGAAAAATTACAATTTTTGTGTAACTCAAGTGATTCTATATACCAAACAGAAAATCGTCGAGTTACTTAAAAAAATTGTTTTTGGGTGTTGTTAGGAAGAAGTTGTAAGCTGGTACGCAATTCATTGTCACATTTTATGTTCGTAACAGTTTGTTTCATTTAATATAATTTGATTTTGTGATGTTAAATGAACCACTACATCGAATGCTATTATGTACAAATCATACTGGCTATAAAACCTGGCCAAAAAAAAAATACTGTGCACTAAATGAGAGGAAATGGTTCAACAAATCATTATTGTGTCTACATAGAGCGGTATTGAATACGATGGAATATGTAAAAATTGAGTTCATTTTATGTTCGCACAAATGTAATTAATGAAAGAAATTGTAACAGTAATTTGACCAAAAAATGACATACAAATACGCTCCATGTGTTCTTGTTAGAACTTATACATGTCCAACACGTATGTAAGAACTGTATTTTAAGATTTTCATCACAATGAAGCATTTCCATGTACAGATTTTACCACATACTTCTCCAACACCTTGTAATTCCATATATTTTATATTGCTGGTGATGGTTTCCATGCATTTAAGAAGGTAATGTGTCAGTGACATGTCAGTCTTATGGCCATTATAACTTCCTTCTAGAGTTGACTGTGTGTAAGAATGTATTCAAGTTTTATAACTGGTGCCATCAACCACCACCCTGTAATTTTGCTGTGGAACAAAAGTATTAGTCTCACTGAAAGATTTTTATTGTTCCTGTAATGTGAATTGCACCTCGAAATAAAAATATGATGTTTTAGTTACTCTCATAGAGTGAACCTTTTCAACAGTTTTGTTTCATGATGCAAGGAAGTACATATGAAACTACACTGCCTTTTATCTTTTAGCCTCTTGATTTTCCATCAGCAGTGTTGGGAAATATATTTTTCATTCTGTTTGCGTCATACCCTATGACACACTTCTGTGGATAATTGAAAGGGTGAGAAAAAGACAATTTTGTAGTCACAAACTGCTCACTTTATATATTATTCAGGAGAGTTTAGCTCATTTGAGTGCAGTTACCATTATGTAGACAGAAATAACTTGTAGAAATGCTGTGTAAATCATGATATCAGTGTTGTAGCTAGTGGTACAGAATAATATGCACTATTGGTAGGTAATGATACCTTTCCATATTTATTAGTTTTTTAATGTTGGAAACTGAGTAAAAGAGACTAGTAGTAGCTGTCAAATTGTATTAAGTGGCATGAATTTTAAGTTTTATTTTTACAGATGCATGTTTTCAGTGTTTGCTTGCACTGTTTCCATTATTCACCCCCATAATTTGCTGTGAATGTCGATGTTGGCTGTTTGTCTTATGTAGCAAAACCCCAACCCCATGAAGTACCTGTTGCGGAACAAGCACCTGCAGACAGCCCCTCTCACGAGTTTGTGTCAGACACATTCCAGGCAAGTTCCAGGGACTTAGAGGAGGTTCGAGAGGGTATGAAAAAACTCGGTATGGATCCTGACAAAAGGAATGGTAAGTAAAATAACTGAGCAGACCTATTCTGTGGATAGTTGTATAGTGTAGATTAATCTTTGTTGTGCAGCTTTCACAGAATAGTATATTTGTGCATTTTGCATATTGCCAGTGTTCACAGTGTAAATTTTTTCTTCTGATAAATATCGTGTATCATATTCCCAATTTTTCCTGCCAGTTAAACAATGATGGCTACCATTACATTAGGAAATAGTTGATATCTTATTGGTTTAAGTATATATTTAACTGATAAATTTAATGCAAGGAATGCTGAACAACTGGTGTAATGAGCAATAGGCACGCATATAACCAAGGCATTGAACAGTATAGATTGCCCAAGAGTGTGTGCGACTGTGGCAATTCAGATGAGAATTGTTTGACTTGCTAGTTGTTAAATAATGTTTTGTATCTCAGTTTACCCGTAACTGACATGAGATCGACTTTGCTTTTTAGTATACCACTTCAGAGGGCCAGTGGGTAGGGGGAGGGGGGAGAGGACATTTTATACAAGAACTAACTGGCAAATGTGATCTGTGTTTGTCTGGTGCTGCTAGTACTATCCCACTTTCGAGAGAGTAAGGTTTGACATTTCTTACTAAGTTTGCATGAATGATTGCTTGTTGTTTTTGTGCATGGCTTTGGAATGTTGTTATCATATATTTTCAGTACTGCGCATATATGAAGGAGTATTGTCCGATGTCGCTTAATATTTCTGAAGCCTAACACTGCTTGTTTTATCACATTCTGTCTCCATTTTTATATATGTCATGTATGTTTTTAAATACTGAATAATGGGCTGCTGAAGTTTTGTAAGCATTTTGAAACAAAATAGAGCATGCAATGGAAATATGGCATAGTTAAGCTTTTGCTGCTATTCCCAACCTAGATATGAGGACCATCAGTTTATTTCCTGTGTATTGAAGTACTGACTGACTGTGGCTTTCCATGACCTTATTCCATCAAAATGTCTGACAAATAGTGAATGTTGTAATGTGTGAAACAGGAATGATCTTGCAATAATATTTGTGAAGAGAATGCTAGGTGGTAGTGAAGTGGGTCAGAAATCAGTGATGGCACTGAAAGCAGAGTTACTTCTAGCTTATTGTTTGTATGATTTTTTTTTTTTTTGTTTTTTGTTTTTTTTTGTTTGTTTTGGTTTTAGGGCGCAAAACTGCTATGGTCATTAGCGCCCGAGTTTGTATGAATGATTAATATTTTTACTGTTTATGAAAACTGTCTCATCAAGATGAACTTCTGGTTCCATTGCTTGGGAAATTCTAAAATAATGAAAGGCATTGTATGACATTTTACTGCAATATACATATTGTGGAGAAAGAGCCAATGCTTTGCGAAGTCATCACTGCCACGTGTGGCTTGCCTTCCTTGTCTTCTCAAGTTAAGTAATCTTGTTATGATGTACTGAGAAATTTACAACCACATTCAATTTGTACATCTCTAAATTTAATAATAATCTCTAAATTTAAAAAGTTGTCTCAGAGAAAATGATCTGACAGTTCTAGCTGTCTGAAATCGTGTGTATTACATTCCTAAAATTTGCCACACACACACACACACACACACACACACACACACACACACACTTGTCTAATATGTATTGATCCTAGTCTTCCCACCAAGGAAAAATTGCCGGCAGTATGAGGTTCTGGCTCTCAACATGCCATCCTCAAGTTCTGTGTACTGAACTACTGATATGGACTTAAAAAAAAAAATTTACTCATTAGCATAACACAGTGACCACCATTCTGTATTGTATATTTGGGGAGGGGGGGGGGGGTGTTAAAGATAAAGCCAATTGTTATGGAAACATTAATGACCATACAGACTCTCTCTTAAGTAAATGAGTTGAAAGTTCCCAGTTATTTTGTACAGTTCTGGGGACTGCACTTGATCTATAAGAGAGATGGTTCAGAACACACCCGCACACAGTATTCAGGAATATTGCATATGGAATCCTGCATGTTTAGACCAGAAGCTAAATAGTGTCTGAGAACTACCAGAAAATCTGATTTGGAAGGTGCTTCAAAAAGCTTCTCAATTAACTCTCAAAAATATGCAAGGAATTTCTATCCTCCTCCTCCTCCTCCTCCTCCTCCTCCTCCTCCTCCTCTCCATTCCCATGCGTCCCCCCCCCCCCTCCCCTCCCAAATGTTTTGTCTGCGAGAACCTTGATGTCAAATGTTCATTACACTCTGAGGATTGTGTTTTTATGGAAGCGAAAAAAAGATGGTTATTGAAAGTAAATGACCTCATATATTTATTTTGTCAACAAAGTAAGTACTATAGGATACTTGTAGTTTGACCACTGGAAGCAGGAGTGTATAATTTTGCTTGGTGATATGTGATCTCTTGTCTCCCAACCTGCCTGGCCTGCCCCTCACACCCTTCCTTTTTCGTATGCTATTGACAAGGTGAGAGGCATAAACACACAGTACTCTGGGGAACTATGGTGCATAAATAATTTTACAGAGCTTCATGATAAAACAAAATAGTAACAGCCCTCTCTAAAACACTGTTTCGTATATGTTTTAATATTTCATTACCAACAAGCATGGCCTCCCAACTTTGCAGAGAAGCAAGTGGAGGGTGACAGTCTCAGCAGAGAGGCAAAATAATTTATAGTATTAGACCAAGGTATTTGTGTGTCCAGAGAAATAGAAGAAAGGTACTTTCAAGGTTTCAGATGGAAGATGTCGCATCCAGATATCACACTAAAAAAAGGGAACCTGAATGTACATCTTGCCCCACCTCGCTCTCTTTTATTCAGGACCCTGAGTGACAGTCCCATGTGATCTTCGAAAAAGTCTCTCTACAGCTGTGTGCTTCTGTCCTTCAGGGCGAAAGAACTCCTTGTTTGAAGTGTTGAAACTCTCTCTCTCTCTCTCTCTCTCTCTCTCTCTCTCTCTCTCTCTCTCTGTATGTCTATTGTCCTCTCTCATAACTATTATGTTTTTTTAGCTGCATTTGGTTTTAGTTTAATTTAAAATCATAATTTGTTGTGTAGATTTTGTAAACATAGATTTTTTTCACTTAGTCTGACACAGATAATATATTGGCTCACAAAGTTCATTACAGTCAAGGGAGACCACAAAGTACAACTTAAGTGTGGAATTAAGGGTTAGTTCAGTTTTATTTGCAACTGTACTTGTGTGTACCTGTTCACATTCCTAGGACACACAGCTGAATAGCAGGAATTACTTGTGTACCAACTTAATGAGGTAAGTAAATACTGTTTCAGAGTTGGTCTTTATAATGTGAGTTGAGAGTTAAATTTCAAAAAATGGTACTTCCTCCTAAATGTGTAAACTATTTGTGATAAGTTTAGTTAACAGAAAGTATTAATAAGTCTTTTATGGATGAGACATAAATATTTGAAAGTAATGCAAAAATGCATGTAATTTGTGCAGAAACATGATCACCTCTTTCAGCTGTATTCCCATTCCATATGAAATGAAACTGGAATATATTACCTGTAGATACAAGAGTTTCATTTTTTTATGAACTGTCTTTAATGGACATCATGTGTGGTAAACATGGTGCACAGTTTCAGCAGTCTAGTCATTTTAATGTGTGTGTGTGTGTGTGTGTGTGTGTGTGTGTGTGTGTGTGTGTGTGTGTGCGCACACAAAGCATATGCATGATCACCACTTACAGCCAGTAGCAATGAGATTTTTCTTATCAGTTAAAACTATTTAGGGAACACATCATGAGCCCTTCTTCAAGAGAATGGAACCGTTCCTTTGTAGACATGGTATTCTAATTTAATTAAAAATATTGAATGGTTAAATAGCAATGCTTCAAAGAGGAATTAATGTAAGCTCAGTTGCTGCTAGTACAGCTTCCTTGAAAATCTGTTAATTCATATCCATAAATCTAACTGTTCAGTTAATAGTACACTTCTCTCAGCTGGCATATAAATTTGTATTATAAGGGTATACAGACAAGGGTGGCATAGCGATTCAAACAACTGGCTCGTATTTGTGAGCATCAGGGTGCTTCATCTAACTGTTTCATAAGTTTTCTATGATATTATTACAGCATTTAAAGTGAATGGTATGATGATTCCTTGAAATGATAACTAAATTCCTTACTCATCCTTATTGAACTGTGATTGTCCAATCCATTTGGAAGATAAAAGAAAGTTAGCTAATTTATATGGTGCATTCTGTTAAATACACTGTGGCAGCTGTTTTGTGGTGACACATTTGTTCTGTTATCGGTCATGTGAAGCTGACTTACATTATTTGCTTTTTGTGAATTACAAATAATGCACTAGTGTGACTTTTACAATTAATAAAAACAAATGCAGAATGTAAGAATGCGAGAATGTAATTTAAGTAAATTCAAGTAGGTTTTATTTCAACAAAATTTATCAGTTCTTTTGGATCATGGCTAAACTGGAAGTAGTTACCTTCTACTTGGCTACTTAATAACATCCTCTGAAATGTTCGACGCAAACCAGTTACATATTTCTATCGTGCTAAGATGGAAAAAGAAAACAATATGGTGTCCATATTACATACCTCAGACTCACTTTCCTGTGTGTTACTAACGGAACTTTGGTAGGCAGGCTTCTGCTGGAGTGCTTTAGCACAGATCATTTTTAGGCACTGGAGGGTTTGTTGATCGTGTTGGCTGTTGTGTGGCTCCCATGTTGTCAGAGAGATATTAGCATCTATGAGCAGAGGCTCTTGTGATCCTGACTGCAACTGGGACATATTGTACCACGCATGTCTGAACAGTGATTATGGTTGTGTTCCTTTCTAAAAGCATTCCAGATTAATAGCTAGTGTGCAGAACTTGCAGATTCAGTGTCATGGTAAGGTGTCTTATGTCCTATGTTATGCATTATGCCACTGACACAACAAATAAAAAATAAAAAGTGGAGGACCCAAGTAAATTTTTTTTAGGTGTGGGGGGGGGGGGTGTTAATCCCGACAAAAAGCCGTTTTACATGTCATTGTTCTGCTCATTTATTAATGCTCTTTATTTCCTTTGACAAAATGAATTCACAACCACTCCTGCTGTTCCTTACATATGGTCATAGCAGGATTCATGTAAAAAGATATCTTATTCCTCAGAAAATGTAGCAGTCATCAATCTAGATTCGTGCTTCAATGCTGCAAAGTTGTATGGAACATGGCCGTAATAGGAGTGAAAGGTGTTGCCTTCATCTGACCAGAACACCAGTTTAAGCCATCCTCCTGCCCTTGCCAATTTTTATGGGGGCTACAAAACATAATTAAACGAATGTTATTGGTAAGAAATGGGATACCTTATTTCGGACAAAGACTTAAATACTCCAGAAGAAATACGTCAATTCTCACTTATATTTATTTTCTCACATTGTCACAAACATAATTTGACTTTCTGTGCAATTAACTTAACTAATTTGATGATAAATTCACAGAATTTCTTTGTGTTACTTTCAGTTACCATTGATGTGACTGTACTGTACATGAACCGAATGATTTGTTTACTATTGGACGTGTATGTGGCTGCCATAGTGTTGTGATACTAACCAAATACTGATTATGAAAGTTGATTGATAAGATTGCTGTTGGTCTTCTCGATCATTTTTCATTTGAGTGAATACTCTCTTCGGGTCAGTATGATGCAAGGGCATCATGGTTATGCCATGTAATTCACTGATGCAACCACTATATGCTAATCAGTGCCCAAAGTAATTTTAAATAATATAGTTTAGAAATTTACAGAATCTTTGGAGCTCTCTTATCTTATCCCAGAAACCATATTGTTTGTTTCCATGAATAAATGTTGGTTGTACAGTCATTTGAGCTTTCAATACTCTAGAGTTAGAGACAGAGCTTCATAATTAGGCAAAAATATAAAATAAAATGGAAAAAAACTATAATATCTTTTGCCACATGTTTCTCACCACAGAAATGGATAGTAGTTGTTACACCTGATCTGTATAGCTTCAACTATTTCTTTTAATAATTTGGTCTTGTGTAACTCTTGTGCACAAGTAGTTCTAAATGTAACATGTATATTCATTTAAAAATATGTGTTCATGGAACTCATGAAGTTGGGCTCATAGCTTTATATGCATACAATAATTGTGAGAATGTGCTGTTACTTCTCAATTCTCAGATGTGCTGGTAAGTGCTGGTCTCATGGTGTTCCATTTATTGTCTGTAATAAACTCTGTTAGTATAAAAATTACGAAGTTTTCAGTCCAGAGGGTGAGGCTTCCTGTTTGCTCTTTTTTCTACAGCCTAAGAAGAAGGAGAAAAGCATGGAACACACGGCCTTCCCCATTTCCTGTAAAGTCTCCTGCCACTTTGATGCCACTTGAGTCTAATTTTCATACATTAGTTAATGTAATAGTTTACCTCAATGAGCATGGCTGTGTCACAATATTAACAATTATTTAAATGCATGCTCGCATTTGCACTGTGGAAATAATTTTCTAGACGCACCTTTTTGATTCTCTAATGCTCAAAGCCAGACTTACATTGGATTTTGGTTGCATTTTCTTATTATGTGTGAAATGGAGACAGAACTGATTAATGAGAGATTAAACAAATAGCTATGCCGTGAAACTAACAGAAGTAAAATGTGTTATGCTGACTGCTGGGTCTCTGCAAATTTCTGTAATGTAAATGGCTGTGGCTCTTACTGTTGGCTTGAAGGAAAAAAAATAAAGGTTTATAGGTCTGAATTGAGGATAACCTATGACATAATAATATATCTCTCTAACCCTGAAATGACTGATCAAATATATTTCATGTATTCAAATAAGACTGTGAAGCTGGTTAATATAACTGAATACGCCATTATTTTTTGACATGATGTTTCATGCGTTGGAATTATGTGTTTATTTTTATTCTATTGTTTTGTGACCTTTTGATGAATTACAGTTCTAGAGAAGATGGAACGCCACTCAATTTCAAAGTGAAGTTGCAAGCAGGGAACAGAACACACTAAATACTATAATGAACTGTCAAAGATTATATTTTAGGAAACATAATGCATATTTAACAATCATTGTTATGTGAAGTATATGGCATGGAGCCAGTGAGCGGTGGCAAGTAAAAGGGAAGTGCATTGTTTTATGAATAGGGCAGAAGATCAAAAGAGGCGGAGTTTGGAGGATTATGGTGCAAGGATGGTGCAGTGTAAATGTGGAGGAGGCTTTAATAAGAACTTCATATATTTACGAAAATGTCATTGACAGAAACTATGATTGGCTGATAATGTTTCATGAAGATAAAGTGTAAAAACCACTTAGGTATCCTATGTGCACTGCTGATGAAGTTCCTGCTCAAGTCATTGGGATAATGGACTGGGTTACTGTAAACTGAGATTACTGTGCCCTTTAAATGTGGCAAGAAAACAAAGGGTAACAACAGTGAGAAAATTTAAATATTTTTTGCCAGTATTGTCAGAGGCTTGTACCATCAATTAAGTAGGTTAATAACAAAAAACATCACTTTTGTTGCTGTCGTTCCATAAACGTAAGTGGGCCAATGTTACCTGCAGTTGGGGTTACTTCAACCCACTTACTCATTTCTTTGTGGAAGAGTAGTACTATGATGTTGGGACAAAGTAAATTCAATGAATATCACTAGAATAGAATTTGGGAGTATGAGGGGAAAAATAAATTGCCAAATTTTGAAGGTAAGCACATGGAAATTGAACTTACTAAGAGAGTGATACAGTAAATATAAAAGTGTAGTATATTTCATTAGGTGACTAATTCATTAACTTATTTGTTACACTGTGGTAAGTATTTGCAAAGAGATTATATTATATAGCCAAATTGTGTTATTTGTGTGGGACTGATAATTCGTATCAAATTCTCCCAAGGATAAAATGGTTTGCCTTTTTCTTCTGGCAATTTTCAGTAGGACTTCAACTTCCCCATAGAGTTCACTTTGGCACCCTCATCACTCATGTCTTTCCAGTTTCAAATATTCTTCTTAGTTGTATAAAACTGTAGTATACTGCCCAACTACTAATTTATCTTTCAATGTTTTGTGGTGCTGGACATCAACTTGCATATCAGAGAAACTTTCAGGGTTGCCATCAGATTCTAGCACCACTTCATCTTCATTTTGGGGTTGCTTTGGCCTGGGCTAAAGTAACCCCATATTTTGCAAAAATGTTAACCATTTTAAAGAAGTGCTAAATATGTTTACTAACAGAATTTCACACAAATGACCATTTCTCGTCTTATTACCTAATGCTGACAGCATGCAAAATTACTCAGCATATTTTTAGCATACCTGATGTTAACCTTCCAGGCAGAAGTTACTGGGGTGTAATTGGTGTTAAATATTTTATGAACAACATTGTGTCCAGTACTGCCAACTCTGTATCACTTCGTAGAACTCACAACCTTGTAGATCATTCTTCACATGCTGTAAATGTATATTACCTTGTTTGCTCCATACTGATGATGTAATTTTAGTGGGGAAAATTAAAAAAAAAAATTGCCTATAAAGGGCCAAAGTAACCCCAGCTTACGGTACCCTGTGTTCAGTGGCTGTTAGTCAACTTATGTGATTGCTATTAATGTACATGTAAATTTTTTAATGAACAAGTTTGTGTAAGAGATAGAAGGTTGCGTGCGGCATAGTTTCGCCTTTAGACAATTTTGCATTTGTTATCAGTGTTCAACTTGGTGGTGCATTGAACATGTGGGGTATAGAATGGGACTCTACTTATCAGAGAATGTAATTACCGAATGGGCATAATACAGATGGACTAGGACAATATACGTGATGCATAGGTCCTGGAATATAACTAGGGATAGTGTGGATGGTTTTATTTTGAGAAACCAGTGTAATCCATAATGTTGAAGAAGAGGGCTACTGTGTTCAAGCCTGTATTTTCAAGAGTGTACCTGGTGTCCTTCCTTATCTCATGCCAAAGATACAAAGTTCATTGTTGTTCACACTCCCGTGCTCCCACTCATACTTTCACAGTGAAGTGTAGTAATCCAGTGTACAGGCTGAAAGATGCAGCTTTTTTGCACAAGGGTACTACCCTCACTACTGGCCCATTTAGAGATTTGTGAAATGAATTTGTCCATTCCTTCTAATTTTAGTCTAACGCAGAGGCTCTATCACATTGCCTACTATTTTTAAAATTCTATGTTCTCTTGTGTAGCATAAAGTGTTCCTCGAACACAGTTTACAGTCCATGTATAAGTTCATATCTCAACACTATGTACTGAAACGCGTGACTAAGGTTGTGAATAGGTTCTCCACAAAACTCACAGCATTGACCAGTGTTGCAACTATAGCTATTTGTCATACTTGTAAGACAACTGTTTCTCTGTTTTACAAACACAGGAATTTTCTTCAGCAAGTAAACTTATTATGTTGCCAGTTGGTCAATTATCTTTATTTGCTTCAGATCTTAGGTCAGCTCCTGTTTATGGTATTAAAATATCTTTATTGCTCATCCGGATAGCCTTCTTTTGCTATTTTACTATCTTTATCACAATTTTTGCTTCATATTCTCAGTGTTACACTCCTTTAACTTCTGTCAGCTGATGTTCTCATGCAGTTAACCACATCTGTGTATTTTTCTTAAATGATACCCATGCGTTATTCCTACCCTGTCAATACATTGTGGGCATATTTTAAAAGGTGGGTGCATTGTTGTGTTCCATACTACGAAATTGTGTTAAGACAAATCCTTTCAGTCTCTTGGCACTTGAAAAAGGAGTAAGAGCAAAAGTGAAAGTTCGTCACAGTTTTTAGTGGGTGCTGTTTATCCCTTGCAATTTCATGTTTGTAAGGTGAATAATGGTGTTTCTTCAGCAGTTTTTGTTATCCAATTTTCAGTTTACCATTTTCCTTCTGTTACTTTCTTCATTACACCAGTGGCCTTGCCACAGTGGTAGCACTGGTTCCCATCAGATCACCGAAGTTATGCGCTGTTGGGCTCGACAAGCAGTTGGATGGGTGACCATCCAAGTCTGCCAAGTGCTGTTGACAAGTGGGGTGCACTCAGCCCTTGTGAGGCCAATTGAGGAGCCACTTCATTGAGGAGTAGTGGCTCTGATCATAAAAACTGACAACGGCTAAGAGAGTGGTGTGCTGACCACGTGCCCCTCTGTATCAACATCCAGTGATGCCTATCGGCAGAGGATGAGACAGTGGTTGGTTGGTGCAGTTGGGCCTTAAGAGGTCTGTTCAGATGGAGTTTTTGTTCATTGCTTAATTTTAGTTAATTTTATTTAAGTTAGTGGGAGAACTCAGTGTTGCATAAATTGTAGGCTTAAGTACTTAAATATTTGTATTTTTTATCAGTTTATGTAGTTAGTTTTTGAAGTCCAAAGTAGTTCTGGCTGGATTAGACTGTGCTTAAAGCTGCGCACAGACAGTTATTTTTTACTTTCAAAATTATGAAGCAGTTTGAGACAATAGTGGTGGTGCAGAGAAACTGTGAAAACAGAGTATTCTTTGTTTACATCTGGATAGTTTTTACTTGAGCAATTTATAAAATGAGCAGCTTACTGTAGCAGTCATAGATGAAAGTTGTGATCGTATGTAGATAAATGGAAATTAACGACTTTTCATGCCAGAATTGTAATGTACTTACACATTTTTGGAAACCAAGACAGTGCAGATGTGATGTAGTTAAGCTGCAGATCTCGTGCTAAGGTTAATAGCAAGAGTAGAATTTAAAGAACTTTGACAGGAAATTATTTCCAACTACTGGTGCACGTTATTTTGTTTTAGAGATTTTTGTTCACACCATACATCATTCAAGTTAATTTTATCCTTTCCTCTCCAATTCCATTCTCCCATCTGTATCCTTTAGATGTTTAGCTTTCTGTTGTCATTATGCTTCCTCCGTATCTGTCTCTCTCCTCCAGAAGAAGAGTGGGAGAAAGAGCTAGAAGCAGAACTACAAGATTATGAAGTGGTTGCAGATGGAGACAGTCAACAAGACTCAAACTGGGAGAATCAAATTGAGGAGATGCTGGATGCTGAGGATACAACTGATCTGAAATAGCTGACAACTTGTAACAGTAGGCTGACGTACATTTATGACCAGTTGCAGCTTATTTTTGGGTATACCTAAGGGCTTCATGAAATGGCCTTCTTTCATTGTAAAAGAGATTACTGCTAGCCTAAAACTATTTTATTTGTTCTGGATGTCAGCTTCAGAATTCGCCAAATATTTTATTAATCATAAAGGAAAAATGTCAATTTTCAAGTTACCGTGTTCTATAAAACATACCAGAGAATGACTATAAAATATCAAATTAAAAATAGTGTTAATGCACATTAATAAATAAATAGCTGAATTAATTTTCTAAAATAAATGAGATTTCCTTTCATTGGGTGAAATAGAAGGATAAATTACTACATTTTGTTGAAATACTAGAAATAAAGTAATTTGATTTATTTATGTAAAAAAACTTTTTTTTTAAAATTGTGTTCCATAAATTAATATTATTTAGTGTTGCTATAAATTGTATATGAGTGTATGTACATACTTCAGAATATGTGAAAAGTTGTATATGAGAACTGTACAGTTTGTGATCAAGTGTCTGTTTGTGATTAAGTTCAGCATTTTATAACAAAAAGTTGTTACAACCAATTATTTTTTGTGTAGCAGGAATTAACTGTCATAAAATTACAAAATTTTATATTTCGAGTAATAAGTGTGCTTACATGTTGTACCAGAGAATATAAAAGTTGATGGATCGAGTGAAGTAGAAATTGTTAGAGTGCAATAACCACTTAGAGTGCAATAACCACTTTCTGCCTATAAGTATTTCACTTGATCAAAACTGTTGATATATATCTGTGTGTCTGTAGTGTAACTGTTTCAGAGGTGTGTGTCATTATTAAAACTCTTCTTCAAATATGAAACCATTCTAAAATGACCTGACTTGCCATTTTGTCGTCACCTTTCACACAAACATTCCACTTGCAGTGATCAGTTCTGTTGTTTAATAAGTTCTTCCCAGAATGATTTAAAGTTGTCTTCAACATAAACATTTAATGAAGAATAGAAAATGCAAATATACCATTGTCTAGTCTTCTGAATAGATTTTCAAACAAGATTTCTTCATAATCTGTAGTTTATCATCCAGTTTTTCCCCCCCAAAAAAATGTTCTGCAAACCAATACAGATGGTGACTCCTCTTGATACTAACCTCCACAGAAGAGTGAAATTCATCATACTTATTGATTCCCTGACAAAAGTAAAGTAGCTCTGCCCTTGAAGAATGTTGCAGGTATTGCTTTATAGAGGACTTACTGCAGGTTTATGTTACTGAAAGTTCCTATGTCACTGTTGTAATTTCTATAATAACTTTTTATATTTTAATGATAATAATTACTTCATTAATTTTAAATGTTCTTATTTTGTCTTATTATTATGTGGTTTTCTCTTCTTGTTTGTTTCACTGAGAGGCAGTGTGTGTGTGTGTGTGTGTGTGTGTGTGTGTGTGTGTGTGTGTGTGTTTTGCATGCGTGCAGGTTCCATACCGGGTTTGGATGAATGTTGGTTTGATTCTTCATGACTTCAGGAGTGGCTGAGAAGTATATGTATTTGCACAAGTGAAGACTGTGTTGGGGTATAAGTTAAAATATGTTTATTAAGAATGAGTTAATGTAACCAGCCTGAGTGAATAACAATTAACTATGATGCATACATTCTTCCAAGTTATTTCAAGATCTTCTTGTTTAAAAAGAAATAGACAATATAAGTAGCCACTGGGATTCCTAACCACCTTCATAATGTACCTTTTCATCTGTTGGATGTTAAGAAATATAGTGTATGTATAACAGATAAATGTGCATGTAGGTGAAAACAAATGTAATTAATGGTTACAATATACTGAAATATATTGTGTGTTTCCCTGGCTGACTGTTGTTTTTTCCAACCCCTCACCTGCATCACTTGTTACAATACCTGGTCTAGTTTTTTCAAACACAATATTCTATAAATGTAATATAAATTGCCCGGATCATGTAGAACAAGAAACTGATTATGTACAGCAATTAAGATACATTGGTGCAAAGCTGTGCTGATCTATCTTAAAAAGACTGTGAAAGTGAAACTAAAAAATTTGTTTTTACAAAGGCATAATTAAGGACAACGGGATTCTGACAACTGGGGCAGTATATGACGTTGCTATTACACAGTTTATATTTTTAAGCACAGAGAGGTAGATGTGTGCTGTAAAATCGTACAGGCAAGTTTTGAGTGTAAGTTGCGTAAGCTTAAAGGTCCTGGCAGATTAAAACAGTGTGCCAGATCCAGAACCTTGCCTTTCATGGGTAATACTCTTATTGGCTGAGCTACCCAGGCATGACTCACTACCCTCACTCAAAGTTCTGCTTACACCAGGACTTATCAATTACCTTACATACTTAACTGTAGCTCTCCAGTATTGGCTTCATCACACGGTTTCAAAATGCCAGGAAATTTCAGAATGTGCAGGCACACTGTTACAGAGGTGATCATAATACAATAAAGGCTCCAAAAAATTATCTGGACATTTGTATCTGGCACATTAAAAGAACAAATAACATACTTAATTTTTATTAATTTTGGTCTGTAAACTGACCATGCAAAGTGATACATCAACCCTCGAGTGGTCATGCTGTTTTTCATAACAAGAGTTGGCATGGGGCACAGTTTTTACATGTGTAAAGATTAGTTGCCTTTATGTTACCAAGGTAAGTGTGAATGTGCAAAATCACAGTTTACTCTTAATTTAAATAAGTGATGATAAAAGAAATCTACATTATAGGAAGTAAATCAATATTTAATTAGACAACAATAAAATAAACTTTTCAGTGTATCACTCTGTTGCTGCATACAAATGTTAACCACACTAATGACCCACTTGAACCACTAAACAGGGAACTTTCATCAGGTACCTACCTACCACTTACTTGATTACTAATTATCTCACAGATAACTGCCTCATTGTGGGATCATGCTGCTAGCTCAGAATCTGGGTCATTTCTTGCCCAGATCATAATTTTTTCTCATGTAACTCACTGTTGATTTCATAGGTATATGATGGCACAACTGACTGCTGTGTTAGCTGAAGCAGTAAGAAGGAATATGTACAAGCTTGTAATTGTGAAACAACAACAACAGACCAGTACAAGACAATGTTTGTGATTAGCACACTTCATACATAGGCACACTCACCCGTGGGTTATTTGTAGTGGATTGAGCCAATTGAAAACTGTAATGATCGCAACTGTAGTATTGGTTGTGTTCTGTTGCTTACAAGAACTTCTTTAGACTAAAAAACTGGGTGATTGATTTCCCTATAAACTTGCTGAACAGCACAGTATTTTTCAGAAACATGTTTCTCTCTCTCCCTCTCGCCCCCTCTCTCCCTCTCTCTCCCTCTCGCTCCCTCTCGCCCCCCCCTCTCCCTCTCGCCCCCCCTCTCCCTCTCGCCCCCCTCTCCCTCTCGCCCCCCTCTCCCTCTCGCCCCCCTCTCCCTCTCGCCCCCCTCTCCCTCTCGCCCCCCTCTCCTTCTCGCCCCCCTCTCCCTCTCGCCCCCCTCTCCCTCTCGCCCCCCTCTCCCTCTCGCCCCCCTCTCCCTCTCGCCCCCCCTCTCCCTCTCGCCCCCCCTCTCCCTCTCGCCCCCCCTCTCCCTCTCGCCCCCCCTCTCCCTCTCGCCCCCCCTCTCCCTCTCGCCCCCCCTCTCCCTCTCGCCCCCCCTCTCCCTCTCGCCCCCCTCTCCCTCTCGCCCCCCCTCTCCCTCTCGCCCCCCTCTCCCTCTCGCCCCCCTCTCCCTCTCGCCCCCCTCTCCCTCTCGCCCCCCTCTCCCTCTCGCCCCCCTCTCCCTCTCGCCCCCTCTCGCCCCCTCTCCCCCCTCTCCCTCTCGCCCCCTCTCGCCCCCTCTCCCCCCCTCTCGCCCCCTCTCCCCCCCTCTCCCCCCCTCTCGCCCCCTCTCGCCCCCTCTCGCCCCCTCTCGCCCCCTCTCCCCCCCTCTCGCCCCCTCTCCCCCCTCTCGCCCCCTCGCCCCCTCTCCCCCCTCTCGCCCCCTCTCGCCCCCTCTCGCCCCCTCTCGCCCCCTCTCGCCCCCTCTCGCCCCCTCTCGCCCCCTCTCGCCCCCTCTCGCCCCCTCTCGCCCCCTCTCGCCCCCTCTCGCCCCCTCTCGCCCCCTCTCGCCCCCTCTCGCCCCCTCTCGCCCCCTCTCTCGCCCCCTCTCTCTCCCCCTCTCTCTCCCCCTCTCTCTCCCCCTCTCTCTCCCCCTCTCTCTCCCCCTCTCTCTCCCCCTCTCTCTCCCCCTCTCTCTCCCCCTCTCTCTCCCCCTCTCTCCCTCTCTCTCCCTCTCTCCCCCTCTCTCCCTCTCGCCCCCTCTCTCCCTCTCTCTCCCTCTCGCCCCCTCTCTCCCTCTCGCCCCCTCTCGCCCCCTCTCGCCCCCTCTCTCCCTCTCGCCCCCTCTCGCCCCCTCTCGCCCCCTCTCGCCCCCTCTCGCCCCCTCTCGCCCCCTCTCGCCCCCTCTCGCCCCCTCTCGCCCCCTCTCGCCCCCTCTCGCCCCCTCTCGCCCCCTCTCGCCCCCTCTCGCCCCCTCTCGCCCCCTCTCGCCCCCTCTCGCCCCCTCTCGCCCCCTCTCTCCCTCTCGCCCCCTCTCTCCCTCTCGCCCCCTCTCTCCCTCTCGCCCCCTCTCTCCCTCTCGCCCCCTCTCTCCCTCTCGCCCCCTCTCTCCCTCTCGCCCCCTCTCCCCCTCTCGCCCCCTCTCCCCCTCTCGCCCCCTCTCTCCCTCTCGCCCCCTCTCTCCCTCTCGCCCCCTCTCTCCCTCTCGCCCCCTCTCTCCCTCTCGCCCCCTCTCTCCCTCTCGCCCCCTCTCTCCCTCTCGCCCCCTCTCTCCCTCTCGCCCCCTCTCTCCCTCTCGCCCCCTCTCTCCCTCTCGCCCCCTCTCTCCCTCTCGCCCCCTCTCTCCCTCTCGCCCCCTCTCTCCCTCTCGCCCCCTCTCTCCCTCTCGCCCCCTCTCTCCCTCTCGCCCCCTCTCTCACTCTCGCCACCTCTCTCACTCTCGCCCCCCCTCTCACTCTCGCCCCCCCTCTCACTCTCGCCCCCCTCTCACTCTCGCCCCCCTCTCACTCTCGCCCCCCCTCTCACTCTCGCCCCCCCTCTCACTCTCGCCCCCTCTCTCACTCTCGCCCCCTCTCTCACTCTCGCCCCCTCTCTCACTCTCGCCCCCTCTCTCACTCTCGCCCCCTCTCTCACTCTCGCCCCCTCTCTCACTCTCGCCCCCTCTCTCACTCTCGCCCCCTCTCTCACTCTCGCCCCCCTCTCTCCCTCTCGCCCCCTCTCTCCCTCTCGCCCCCTCTCTCCCTCTCTCCCTCTCTCTCCCTCTCGCTCCCTCTCGCCCCCCCCTCTCCCTCTCGCCCCCCTCTCCCTCTCGCCCCCCTCTCCCTCTCGCCCCCCTCTCCCTCTCGCCCCCCTCTCCCTCTCGCCCCCCTCTCCCTCTCGCCCCCCTCTCCCTCTCGCCCCCCTCTCCTTCTCGCCCCCCTCTCCCTCTCGCCCCCCTCTCCCTCTCGCCCCCCTCTCCCTCTCGCCCCCCTCTCCCTCTCGCCCCCCCTCTCCCTCTCGCCCCCCCTCTCCCTCTCGCCCCCCCTCTCCCTCTCGCCCCCCCTCTCCCTCTCGCCCCCCCTCTCCCTCTCGCCCCCCCTCTCCCTCTCGCCCCCCCTCTCCCTCTCGCCCCCCTCTCCCTCTCGCCCCCCCTCTCCCTCTCGCCCCCCTCTCCCTCTCGCCCCCCTCTCCCTCTCGCCCCCCTCTCCCTCTCGCCCCCCTCTCCCTCTCGCCCCCTCTCGCCCCCTCTCCCCCCTCTCCCCCTCTCCCCCCCTCTCCCCCCCTCTCCCCCCCTCTCGCCCCCTCTCGCCCCCTCTCGCCCCCTCTCCCCCCCTCTCCCCCCCTCTCGCCCCCTCTCCCCCCTCTCGCCCCCTCTCGCCCCCTCTCGCCCCCTCTCGCCCCCTCTCGCCCCCTCTCGCCCCCTCTCGCCCCCTCTCGCCCCCTCTCGCCCCCTCTCGCCCCCTCTCGCCCCCTCTCGCCCCCTCTCTCGCCCCCTCTCTCTCCCCCTCTCTCTCCCCCTCTCTCTCCCCCTCTCTCTCCCCCTCTCTCTCCCCCTCTCTCTCCCCCTCTCTCTCCCCCTCTCTCCCTCTCTCTCCCTCTCTCCCCCTCTCTCCCTCTCTCTCCCTCTCGCCCCCTCTCTCCCCCTCTCTCCCTCTCGCCCCCTCTCGCCCCCTCTCGCCCCCTCTCTCCCTCTCGCCCCCTCTCTCCCTCTCGCCCCCTCTCGCCCCCTCTCGCCCCCTCTCGCCCCCTCTCGCCCCCTCTCGCCCCCTCTCGCCCCCTCTCGCCCCCTCTCGCCCCCTCTCGCCCCCTCTCGCCCCCTCTCGCCCCCTCTCGCCCCCTCTCGCCCCCTCTCGCCCCCTCTCGCCCCCTCTCGCCCCCTCTCGCCCCCTCTCGCCCCCTCTCGCCCCCTCTCGCCCCCTCTCTCCCTCTCGCCCCCTCTCTCCCTCTCGCCCCCTCTCTCCCTCTCGCCCCCTCTCTCCCTCTCGCCCCCTCTCTCCCTCTCGCCCCCTCTCTCCCTCTCGCCCCCTCTCTCCCTCTCGCCCCCTCTCTCCCTCTCGCCCCCTCTCCCCCTCTCGCCCCCTCTCCCCCTCTCGCCCCCTCTCCCCCTCTCGCCCCCTCTCCCCCTCTCGCCCCCTCTCTCCCTCTCGCCCCCTCTCTCCCTCTCGCCCCCTCTCTCCCTCTCGCCCCCTCTCTCCCTCTCGCCCCCTCTCTCCCTCTCGCCCCCTCTCTCCCTCTCGCCCCCTCTCTCCCTCTCGCCCCCTCTCTCCCTCTCGCCCCCTCTCTCCCTCTCGCCCCCTCTCTCCCTCTCGCCCCCTCTCTCCCTCTCGCCCCCTCTCTCCCTCTCGCCCCCTCTCTCCCTCTCGCCCCCTCTCTCCCTCTCGCCCCCCCTCTCACTCTCGCCCCCCCTCTCACTCTCGCCCCCCCTCTCACTCTCGCCCCCCCTCTCACTCTCGCCCCCCCTCTCACTCTCGCCCCCCCTCTCACTCTCGCCCCCCCTCTCACTCTCGCCCCCCCTCTCACTCTCGTCCCCCCTCTCACTCTCGCCCCCTCTCTCACTCTCGCCCCCTCTCTCACTCTCGCCCCCTCTCTCACTCTCGCCCCCTCTCTCACTCTCGCCCCCTCTCTCACTCTCGCCCCCTCTCTCACTCTCGCCCCCTCTCTCACTCTCGCCCCCCTCTCTCACTCTCGCCCCCTCTCTCCCTCTCGCCCCCTCTCTCCCTCTCGCCCCCTCTCTCCCTCTCGCCCCCTCTCTCCCTCTCGCCCCCTCTCTCCCTCTCGCCCCCTCTCTCCCTCTCGCCCCCTCTCTCCCTCTCGCCCCCTCTCTCCCTCTCGCCCCCTCTCTCCCTCTCGCCCCCTCTCTCCCTCTCGCCCCCTCTCTCCCTCTCGCCCCCTCTCTCCCTCTCGCCCCCTCTCTCCCTCTCGCCCCCTCTCTCCCTCTCGCCCCCTCTCTCCCTCTCGCCCCCTCTCTCCCTCTCGCCCCCTCTCTCCCTCTCGCCCCCTCTCTCCCTCTCGCCCCCTCTCTCCCCCTCGCCCCCTCTCTCCCCCTCGCCCCCTCTCTCCCCCTCGCCCCCTCTCTCCCCCTCGCCCCCTCTCTCCCCCTCGCCCCCTCTCTCCCCCTCTCCCCCTCTCGCCCCCTCTCCCCCTCTCGCCCCCTCTCCCCCTCTCGCCCCCTCTCCCCCTCTCGCCCCCTCTCCCCCTCTCGCCCCCTCTCCCCCTCTCGCCCCCTCTCCCCCTCTCGCCCCCTCTCCCCCTCTCGCCCCCTCTCCCCCTCTCGCCCCCTCTCCCCCTCTCGCCCCCTCTCCCCCTCTCGCCCCCTCTCCCCCTCTCGCCCCCCTCTCCCCCTCTCCCCCCCTCTCCCCCTCTCCCCCCCTCTCCCCCTCTCCCCCTCTCCCCCTCTCGCCCCCTCGCCCCCTCGCCCCCTCTCTCCCCCTCTCTCCCCCTCTCTCCCCCCCTCTCCCCCTATCCCCCCTCTCTCCCCCTCTCCCCCTATCCCCCCTCTCTCCCCCTCTCCCCCCCTCTCTCCCCCTCTCTCCCCCTCTCTCCCCCTCTCTCCCCCTCTCCCCCCCTCTCCCCCCCTCTCTCCCCCTCTCCCCCTCTCTCCCCCTCTCCCCCCCTCTCCCCCTCTCTCACTCTTGCCCCCTCTCTCGCCCCCTCTCTCGCCCCCTCTCTCCCCCCTCTCGCCCCCCTCTCGCCCCCCTCTCGCCCCCCTCTCGCCCCCCTCTCGCCCCCCTCTCGCCCCCCTCTCGCCCCCCTCTCGCCCCCCTCTCGCCCCCCTCTCGCCTAGTATGCTACTGCTGCTTCACAAAAAAATTGCGTTAATTTTGAAGGTATAACATGTAAGTGTACATTGCTGAATGATTTGGATTCTTCTTCTAAAATGATAACATCACGAAAAGGGGCAAGAATTACTACAAACACATAGTAAAGTCTCACACACTTCATTAATTTAATGACTGAAATAAATATGTTAGAACAACTTGAAAGAAACTATAGGAGATTAAAATTTTTGGTTACCCATTCTTCTGTTGTGAGGTCCTATGTCAGTTAACATACTGACTGCCAGAAGGCTGGCAGCAGCTACAGCAGAGCCTTGAAGCTGGTGCCGTGGCCTGGACTGGCAGTGGAACATGCATACTAGGTGAACATGCATACTAGGTAAGCAGCAGGCAATGTATCTAAAATCAGTACTAAATTATCAGAAACAGGTCAGTAACGCAGTAAATACAGAAAATGTATTTCATGAAGTCTTTTTGCATGCAGTAAACATGCACGTGTTGCAGAAAATTTTGAAGAACAACTTGGGGGAAATGACTCAGGTCTTCAGTGATATCCAGAGACTTTTGTTTAAGTAACTGATAACTTTAACCTTTTCAGGGGAAGTGGTTCCGTTTGAAACCACCTACAATTTTCTCATTTTGTGGCAAAAGGGCAGTGGCTACATATGGGGACACCATTCAGCAGCCTAGTTGGTGCTGTCCTCTAGCGGCTGCCACTGGAACCACTTCGAAATCTGTAAATATTATCAAGTAGTGAGGCGCGTTGGATAGCCATTTTTGTACGCTGTGCGCGAACGTCTTTGTTCTCAAATTGTGACTGTATTCTTTTGTATTAGGTAACTTTTATGCCTGTATCAAATGCAGAATACTGTTCTGTTTACATTAATACTATATGTACTGCAATAATAACCAAAATAATGCATTTATTTCCGTGAGTTTGTGGTGGTTCCATTTGAAACCACTTCTCCTGTAACGGCAGCATTACTAGGTGTGACGAATTTTTTTTTTCCCCCCAGTTTCACGTGATGTATTCTCACAGACTAAAGGATGAGGAAATTCTGGAGTGCCTTTTCGTAGATATTCCTTCAGATCCCGACTCACAGATTGACACTAGCAGTGTCAGTGAAAGTGATGTGCTAGCTGAAGACAGTGATCTGGATTTGCAAATGAAAACACCTGTTTTATCTCAAATTATTTCGGAAAGTGAGAGCGAGGACCATTTTGACAATGACAGTGATGATAGTTTCAGCGCTAATGACGATTTGCCACTGTATTCCATTGCAAATTTTTCATGGAGAAAGGACGTCAGTGCAGTGAACTTTGCCGCCAATTTTTCAGAGGAAGCTGGTGTACGAGGAAAACTTAAAAATGACAGTGAAGGTAAGCAACCAGTAGATTTTTTTTTTTGTGTCTGTTTTGTGACACTATGTTAGAACACATAGTTTTCCAGTCTAACCTGTACAAAACACAGAAAGGTGGCAATTTCAGACCTCTTTCTAAAGCAGAACTAAAAGTATTTTTGGCTATAAACATTCTAATGGGAATCAAGAAACCTTGTTATTATCTTGATTGCTGGTCATCCCATAAGGAACTTTGAGATGAGTACATTTCCTCACTAATGTTGGCAAAAAGGTTCAGCTGGATATTGACACATATTCACATCAATGACAACACTGTTATGCCTTCAAGGGAGAGCAGAAATTATGACAAATTGTATAAAATCCGTCCACTAATCAATCAGATACTGTTAATCTTCAAAGAATTCTATGCACCTACTAAGGAGCAAGCTATAGATGAATGCATGGTGAAGTTCAAAGGACGAATCGCATTCAAACAATATATGCCACCAAAGCCAATCAAGAAGGGATACAAAATCCGGGTCTGAGCTGATAAGCTTGGATATATTTATGATTTTCAGATACATACTGGAAAAGTTGAAGGCATAGTGGAAAAATCCTTAATAGAGAGAATTGTGAGATATATGCGTAAAGGCTTGTAAGGAAAGGGATACCACATATACTTTGACAGTTTTTTTACCAGTGTCTCACATTTACAGAAGCTAAAAGATGACGGACTTTTTGCCTGTGGAAGAATTAGATCACACAGAAAAGGACTTCCTACGCTAAAAACATACAAAGAGTTGCAAAGAGGAGAGTTTGACTGGTCAGTTCGTTCTGATGGCATTACCTGCATCAAATGGAAAGACAAACATGCAGTCATGTTGCTGTCTACAATTGATTCACCTGTATGTGTTGAAGAAGTTAGCCGTAAAGAAAAGAATGGAAAAATCACAAAGGTGCCTTGCCCAAAAATAGTGAAATCATATAATGCAAATATGGGATGTGTCGATAAGGCAAATATGATGAACAGTTTTTATGCAATAGACAGGAAATCATGAAGGTGGTGCCTAAGATTATTTTGGTATACAGTTGTTATTTCTATTGGAAATGCATTTATTCTGTTTCGATTGTGTAATCCAACAGCGAAGCAAGTGCTAAAGGATTTTCAAAGACGTGTTGCCACAGGCCTGGTAGGCAGTTATGTCTTCAAAAATAGTCCTGGCCATCCCAGTACACGGTCAGAACCATCTGCAAAAAAAATTCAAAACTGTTGTTCCCCATGATAAATGTATACTGAAAGCAAAACATCTGCCAAAACATGGAACCTCAAGGTGCTGTGTGCACTGCAGCACAAAGAAAGAACCCCACAGAAGCAGATGGACATGTAGTCACTGCCAGGTAGCCTTACGCTTATCTGCAGAAAGGAATTGCTGTTTACTGTATCATCAAAAGTGATGACATTTAGCGGGCAGTGGCTCCATTTGAAACCACCCTGTATGTGTTCAGTTTATGTATATTTCATTAAATTTTTACATTTTTCTCTCTCACTGTATGAAAATTAGTACAATAAAAACCAGGAAAATTTAAAAATGATTTTTTTTTTTTTTTTATATTTTGCCCCTGAAAGGGTTAATGGCAGGTAGCAACAGTCGAGTGAGCTTCATAGTAACAGAACAGTTGTAACTATAGAAACTGACTGTACAAAGTTAGTTAGAAAAAATGATTAAAGTTAAATATGCTGTCTGAAAAAAAGGAGAAGTGTCTAGAAGACACGGTCAGATGTCAATGTAACTTTGTCACATACACACTATGGGTGGTGGCAGAAATGACTGAGTGGAAATTATATGACTGGCAGAACAACCACCAGAGTGCATTAGTGTCATTAATATGTTTTGCTGTTATCAGGCCTGGTAGCGTATATAAGGGATGTGGACATCATCAGATATTGAGTGACCACTGTGAAGGACACAGAGATGCTGCATACTCAGGTAAGACAACATTATCAACACCTGACACAATTCGAATGGAGCCTCATTATGGGTATCAATTTGGCTGGCTGATCGAATCCAAGATACAGATTTGTGAAGCACTCTAATGTGGCAGAAGCATGATGTTGGACTGCATGGAAATGTGAGGATAAACATACTCATCAAGGTTGTGGTCGACCGCGTCTGACCAGCACAGAGGAGGATTCCTATATTGTGCACCAAGCACATTGTAACTCCTTCATATCTGCACCTGCCATTCAGGAACAAGTTGTAGGCCGCATACAATGTTCTTGGTCATCCCTCACTATTCATCAGAGGCTAGCAGCAGCCGGACTAGGCAATTACCATCCCATGAATATGCTGCCGTTGGTACCACAACACAAACGGCTCTGTTTGGAGTGGTGCCATGACCGGGAAGCATTGACTGCTGATGAATGGTGTCTCAACGTGTTCCACAATGATTACAGTTCTGCAATGCCCCAGATGACCATTGTCAACAAGTATGGTGGCTTCCTGGGGAGAGGTCACATTTTTCCAATATTTTGGAGAGGGACAGTGGTGTTACTCCTGACCTCAAGGTGTGGGAAGCATTTGGGTATGACTTTAGGTCACAGCTGGTACTGATTGAGGGAACTCTGAAGGTACAAATATACGTAGCAGACATCCTGTCTCCTCGTGTGTTACCTGTCATGCAACTTTATCGTGGTGCCATAGTTTTCCTCAGGAGAGGACACAATGAGCCAGAGAGGGTGTGACATCATAACAGTCAAGTGGTCTCATACCATCACATTCTTTGTAAATTTGACATGATTTTGTAATCCCTGAAATAACATCAAATACCGTATGAACCCTGAAGCTTCATTTAATTTCTTCTTCTTTCTTCTCCTCCTCCTCTGCATGCTTCACTTTATTTTGTCAGCCAGTGTGTGTACTATACAGTTCAAACTAAATTGACATATCCAGTAACATTTCAGAAATGTGATTGTATCCTATATGGTTGCAAATTTTCTTTATTAAGGCATATACATATTTATTAAGACATCTCTCTCTACTAGTAGGTACATACAAATAGTAAACATTTTTTACTGTTCATATGGACTGCAGTTTGTCTGTTAAGTAATTCTGTGGTACAGAAGTTCAACATACAGTAATTCTCTTAAAGTAAATGAAGTAAAGTTAAGATTTGTACTCACAAAATATACAATCATACTTTATTTTCAATTTCATGAACATTTTAGAAATGTTACTTCCATACTTTTTACATTTCAATACAACATATAACATCTAAATATTTATATTCTAATGCAGACTTATATACACTAAATTAATGTCAGTCTTCTTTTCTAATTTGAGCAAATTCTGCATTTAAATAATGTAAATTAACATTGTTAATAGCTGTAGTAAAAGTAATAGCTTTATCCACAAGAAGTCAACTCTTTAAATTACAAACAGTTTCTTCATGCAGCAGTTGCTATTATTTTTTAAGGCTGGGAAGTGGCTTGCTGAGGTGACATATGCATGGTTACTGTGGAATGTACCCTAAACCAAGTAAAAGGATTACTATACAGTGTCATTAATCTTTTATTTTGCTGGTGCCTCTGCTACATACATAGCCAAATAAATTAGTAGTCCACTCCTTCCATATGTACACACACAAAAACTTCTTTCATAAAAGCATTTTTTGTTCTTGTGTCCTTCCATTGTTTCCCTTTTCCTTTAGTTGGAGCTGGTACCTGGAAAAGGAAAAATAAGTTTCTACACTCTGTCATACTGCACACACACAGTTACATGGAATTCCATCTTTCTATGTCTGCTAAATTAACATCCTGAAGAATTTGGTTGGCATATCCTAATCTTTTGATTGTCTTTCTTGGTCTATACAGGGCCAAATTAACTGTTGTTATTTCTTGAAATTGTCCGTTCTCTTCAAACTTAATTTTTTGCCTATCTGTTCCGACATTATGCACTATATCTTACCACTTAATTTGTCAAAGAGTTTCTGTAGCACCACACTTAGAGTACTTATAGTTCCCTTCATCTCTGGATTTTGCCCAATGGTCTGTTCACTTCTGTACATTCATGTTCTGTGGGCTTTTAATGGTTAGCACAACACAAGCCATAACAGTCAGTTGTTTGAGACAGAGATGATGAAGGATTTTTCTTTAAAAGTTTGAAATTGTAAGCAGATCGCTCACATTAAGTAAACTTGAGAAATTTTTTTTTTTTTTTTTTTTTTTTACACTGATCAGCCATAACATTACAACCACTGACCTATCATTATAAACCCATCCAGGTGATAGCAGTGTCACACGGTGAGGAATGACTGCTAGTCAGACATGCGCACAGTGTATGTAGCATCCGTGAGCATGCTGTCCATGTGTAGAATGGGGAAGGCGGGAAATCTATCAGAGTTTGACCGAGGGCAGATTGTGTTAGCCCAGAGGCTTGCCATGAGCATTTCACAAGCTGCACGACTTGTTGGGTATTTGAGAAGGCTGTGGTGAGTGTCTTCAACATGTGGCAAAACCAAGGTGAAACCACGTCCAGACATCATGGAGTTGGGCGGCCACCCCTCATCACATGTGTCGGATGTCGTAGGCCAGGCAGACTGGTAAAACAGAACAGGTGGTGAACTGTGGTGGAACTAACATTAGAATTTAATGCAGAACAGAGTACAAGTGAGTCTGAACACACAGTGCACTGAAGACTCCTGCTGATGGGCCTCTGCAGCTGACAACCCATACATGTGCCAATATTAATTCCACCACATTGGCAAGTACTACTGAATCCCAATACCTTCTTCATTATGCTGATGGGATAGTGTGAATCGGGAGGAGCTCCTCGATGCCTGTAGTGCGGGACGGAGACAAGCTGATGGTGGCTTCATTATGCCCTGGACAACATTCCCATGACCATGAGTCCAGTGGAGCTCTTGCAAAGCACCATGATGGCAAAGGAGTACTGTACACTGGTTGCAGACCACATACAACCATCCATTACGATCATGTTTCCCAATGGCAGTGGCATTTTCCATCAGGATAATGTGCCATGTCATAAGACCAGGAGTGTGATGGACTGGTTTCAGGACCACAGTGGTGAGTTCCAGTTGATGTGCTGGCCCCCAATTTGGCAGATCTGAACCCAATCAAACGCATCTGGGATGTGGTTGAGTGTGGCATCAGAGCTCTTCGCTCTCTCCCCGAAGATTTTACGGGAATCAGGTGACTTGTGTGTGTATATGTGTTGCCGGCAACATGCCAAGGCCTCATTGCATCCATGCCATGATGCATTGCCTCTACTATTCCTGCCAAGGGTGGAAATATCGGCTATTAGGTAGATGGTCATAATGTTCCGGCTGATCAATATATAAGGATGATCTTGTAAGGAACTTCAGTCCCACATCTCAATTGTGTTCAACTGTGTCAAGCTTATGAAATCTCCCTTGATCATCCAACTTTTACTTACTTAATACAGCAGTTGTTTAACTTTCTCCAAGGTTTTTATCTTATTCCAGCTTGTAGGAAGTTTCTGTTATCCTTTAGACTGTTTTCTTTACCTTTTTCTTTGTTTGTTTACACTTACTCCACATATGTATCACCTCCCCTTATGGTTCCTGAAGTGGATCTTTGCTAAAAGCAGTAGAAACATAATTCAGAACTCCAGCAGTCTCTATTTTCTCAGGTTTCTTTTTTGGTAGTCCACATTGTGCAGCAGTTGTGGTGTCCTTTCATTCCCCAACTGTAGCAATCCACTCATCCTTGACTGTCAGATTTTAATCCCCTTTCCAGTTACTTTTAATGATTTGTCATTTCCTCACATAATCCCTACATACTATTAATCATCAGCTTGTAATATGGACATCTAAACATGTATGCTGATGGGTGTCAATAGCTTCATTTTAATTCTTGGAAGAATATTTCCACAATTGCAGTACGTCTAATAACTCATTCTGTAACTCACGTTCTTGCTTGTAACAATACCATTGGTTCCTCCCAATTCCATACAATATTTTAATGTGTAAAGTTCCACACTCGAATTTGCAGAACATCAGCTAATACCTGTTCAAGTTGGTAGGGCTACCAGCAACTATGCTACAACTAGTGCATCTCATAGCATCATGTCAGCTGAAAGAATCATCCACTTTAACAGTACTATGTTAAGGTATTTCACCTACATGTGACTGTTTTCAGCTCTTGTGCTTTGTGTTTCTGTAATTATTGAAGAACTAACCAGTGGTTAAGACATTGCATTCATATGCCTGATATCCGGATATAGTTTCATTAATTGACTTGAGGTGAATATAAGGATGGTTCATATGGCTAAAACAAAGCTGATACCCTCCTGAATCTGCATCCGGTTGACCTGACACTTTTATTACCTTTCATGTATAGGTTGATAACATGTCAGACGAACTTACTTTCCTTGTGACAATATCTGTCTTTGACAGGGAACAATGTAAAGTAAGTGTAAATGAATTATAAAACTCTTAGGGAAGCCAGACAAATATGAGGGTGTGCTGAAAAGTATTGCTTCATTCTGAGTTTTCTTATGTCAAAACTCGTAAAACTTTTAAATTACCAACATCCTACATCTTCATTCTTCATGTCTAGATATTTGCAGCCCTCTACTACTTGATAACTCCAAATTATAGCATATAATAAGGTGGTGCGTAATGTAACTATGTCGGTATCTGAGAAATAGTGTGCTGTAATTGAGTTCCTACTTTGAAGATTTGGCTACCCACAGAGCACCCCTTCCTTTGCTGTGATGATGGCGGACTACACATGAGCATGGCGCCATCTGAAACAATGCAATGCCATGGGTTTGCTGTGATTGTCATCTTTCATACAGTCCCAACTTGGCCCCATCCGATTTCCAAAACTTGAAGAACATCTTCAAGCTAACAGAAGTGAGGGTTGTGGCTCCAGCTACAAAGTCAATCATTCTATAGTGATGGTATTATTAAACTGGTCTCTCGTTGGGAGAAATATGTTCATCGTCCAGGTGACTGTTGAGAAATTAATATGTAGACATGAAGGATAAAGATGTAGAACGTTAATCTTGTTTGTTTTAATTTAAAAAGCTGTAAGAGCTGTCACATGAAAAACTCAAATGTGAAAGGAAATGCACACGAAACTTGGCACAAGTACAAATGAATTACTGAAAGTCATATTTCTGATTAATAACACAGATTACAAAACACTGTTGTAATGAAACACAAAACAGTCATACCTTTAAGACTTATTCCCACATGAATCTTAATTCTAGATTAGTAGTTCACTTCCCTCAATCCAGAGAGTTTCTCCATTACTACAATTATTATTAATTTGTGTTTAATTACTGGAGCTACAACTATCTCTACTGTACCCCATTTCTGATGATCCATATTATAATTATTATCCTGGTGTGAAACTTTCTTATACTGACTGTGTAGAGAAATTGAAAATAGTCTCAGCATTTGTTGCTATTGTTGCTGTAAAACATAATTATCATGAACCTTTTTTGTCAGTCCATTGGACTCTGATCTGTTGATCTTTAAGAGGCAATATGAGAGGTGCACATGGAGATTAACCCCCACCCGTATCTGTACCCATGACCACACAGCTGTACCAAATTTAGCTTTCCCTACAGCGGGTTACAGGCATACAGTTCAGGAAGATCCATTTGTGACACCTTTAGTGATACTAACATGTGTGACAGACGAGAGAAAACAATATAGTTCCTGCTTTCAGTGGCTGTACAGATGTGAAAATAACAGATAGAGAAATAAATGAGAATATAATTGAAAATTGGCTCATGTGTCTTGATAGAGGAAATATGACTAGACCTGATGGGCTGTCCATTGAATTCTTTATCAAATATGTGGTAGAACTTGACCCCCTCTTCTGCAACAGTTTACCTTGCTCCATCAGTCCAAAACGTTTTGAGACTGGATTGATAAAAAGTAGAGAACAGTTAATATGGTGGTTTTAATGCTGCAGGTGCTATACACAGGCTTCCTATACTTCAGTACAGCACACAGAATGTTCATACAATCTTGTGAAACTGTCAGAAAAGTCCTCTTTTGAGGTGGTGTTCAACTCACACATCACGTTCGCATTTACTTAGGTCTTAAGAAACTGTTAGAGACCCAGTCTGCACTTAGTCATTTTGTAATAGGTTTGCATTGATATCTCCAAGTCTCAATACCTTTGGTGATATTTTCTAAAAAAGAACAGTCCACATTGTTCATTCCAGTCAAGTTGTAGTAGGCATTGAACACCTGATTTCTAGATGTTCAGTCTGTTGTGTCATTGCAATTTGACATGACATTGACACTCTATGGTCTCATGCCCACTTCCACAACCTCACAACTAACTGGTCAAATCCACATCTGCTGTTTACAGTTGTTAGCTCAAGCAGCTACCATAGTTACTGTGCTGATGTCGCTTATACACCAGTAATAAAATAAGTCTCGGAACTTTTCTTGACAAGTGGTGTATATTGCTGGAAGTGGAGCATGACTGGGAAAAAGGTGTAGGTGTGTGGTTTGGAGCCCATGGGCACTCAACAGCGAGGTTATCAGCACCCTTACCCTCATGGAAATAAACAATTGTGGTTTAAGTCTCTAAAATCGTTGCACACAATGAGGAGTAAATCCATAAAATGACACTCATTCACTCACTCCCATCTCACTTGTGTTGAGTCACACAATCACTGTATCTAACGTGCCGGAAGACAACTGATAAATGGTGAAAGGTGCTACACCTATAATTAAAACAGAAGTAAAATCATAAAAGACCTAAAAGAAAGGCACAGAGAAATGTAACTGGCTGACCACTTACAAAAAACGTGGGTAAGCCAGTCACCCTACAGACACATTAAGAATATCTACCAAAAATCTTAGGAAACAAGTTGGATGGATCACAAAATCTTAAACCACATTCACATGAACATTACCTAAAATAGAGGGCAAACCTGTTGGCAAATCCACTCTCTGGTTAGAAAATGAAACACAGTTTAAAAACGTGGAGCACCGGTATCTGTACGCCACAAGCACTGCACGTTGGAGGGCCCTCTCGCCAGAGCAAGAAATGCGTTACAGGGTTGTGGCATATGTGATGACATGTAAGGAGAACCTCATCCTGTTGAGAGGCTGGAAGGAGATAAACCGCTGCTGCATTGTAGGCTTTACTAGATGGAGCTTATTGCCTGTCACTTCCAGCCATTCATTGACACATGATGTTCCTCATCAGCGAAACGAGAACATGCAGGTCGATGGGGCACTGAAGTAACCAAGGATCAAAACATGCCTCCTAGGCCACTACATCTGCCGTTTTGTTCCCTGTGATACCTCTGTACCTTGGCACCCAGCATCTGCCCCAGCTGTTTAGCCAGAGGAGGGTGTGCTGGCTATCCTGAACTACTTAAAAAGGTGCAGGTCATTGCAATACAAAGGAAGGGGCACAGGACATCTGTGGAGGATTATTAATCCATCAGAATGAGAGTGAGGTACTGGCAGAAATAAAGATAGGAGCATATCATTAGCTCTGCTTGGATTGCTCAGTTGGCAGAGCACTTGCCTGCAAATGACAAAGTTTTAGGTTTAAGTCCCAATCCTGAACGCAGTTATAACCTGTAAGCAAGTTTTAACATTAGACCTATCTCATTGAAGTCAAAATGTTGCAGAATTTCTGTTATCATGTGATGGCTCATCTGCAAACTTTGCTACCACCACACTACTACTACTACTACTACTACTACTACTACTACTTCAAAACCAACAATGATTGTGTAATCATTGACTATATGAAACTCAGATTGCTCTTATCATTAATGAGATGGACAGAGCAGTAAGTACAGCAGCTGGGGTTGACATCACGTTTGTTGGCTTCCAAAAAGCCTGAAATACAGTTCCACATCATCACTGAGCAAACAAAATACATGCAAATGAAATATCTGAATAAAAGTTTGACTGGAGTGAAGACTTCCTAGAAAACAGAACCCATAACAAAATTTGTAATGGGGAGGTGCCATCAGAAGCTAGAGTAGCATGTGGTCTACTTCAAGGTAGTTTGGTAGTGCTACCATTGTTAATGATAACACAGAGATCACTTGTAGCTCTATGAAGCAGTTCAGATATCTCACAATTGTGTACAAGAAGTTGACATCATTATAAATTTGAAATGAATATAGAAAGACAAAGTGATTACCACCTGGTGTAAAGATTTGTGTCTGACCCTCGACATAAGTAAATGCAATATAATGTGCATCAATAAACAAAATAATCAAATAACATTTGACTTAGTGATTGATCTTTGGTTACTGGAATAAGACAAAGCTGTGAAACATCTAGGAGTAAAACTGTTAAGTGTTTTAAAGTGGAATGGGCACAAAAAATATCTCCACGAGGAAAGTATTTACCAGACTCATGTCTGCTGTCAGCAATGAAGAAAGTCATTAACAAAATCATTTTTATACCAATTCCTGACTATTGTTCATCAGACTGGGACTCTCTTTCAGGTTGACTAGCAGAAGATAACAGGTATGCAGAGAAGAGTTGTACTCTACATTATACGCTCATTCAATCAATATGAGTGTGTTGCACAAATGCGTAACAAATGTAGTGGTACATTTACAGGGAAGACGTGCTTGCAGAGAGCTGTATACATGGAATTCTGGGAAACAATTTTCCAAAACTAGTCACGAAATACATTTTACTAAACTGATGTAACCAGTTTCTGAGATGATTCCTTTGAAAAGAACATACCGGTAGCTGATTTATTCCTTCCTCCTAGCTCTTACCCAGCCTTTTATGCCATCTCCAATGTTTCTTATTCAGTCTCTTACAACCTCTCTTTCTTGTGGAAAGAGTATCCCCTATCCTTCTCATCAATAAACGTGCTTTTGTCAATATGTCACACCTTCCATAGTACAAATACATGTGTTTCTATTACTCTGCCTGTGCTGACACATTCATTTATTCTGATATTGCTTGTTTACATATTTATGTCACAGTTTTGATAAGTATATAGTGTGATGAAAAATAAACTAAATCTAAATAGAAGACTATTATAGATACTGCTGTCTAAGTAATTGGCCATTTTTAAAAGCTTTTTTAGTAAAATGTAATTCTGATGTAATGGTTATTTAAACATTTATTTAGTAGTTGTTCAAATACAGTTCATGAGAGTCCATTCGGTTTTAATATAGTAATCTTGTCTGTGTTAATTTATTACAAGGTTTTTATAAGTATCAGTAATAAAAAAAAAGTGGATCACCATACCTTATAGCTCTTGAGAGAGAATAAAGTCCTGTCAGGGCGACAAAGACATTTACACTGCACAGACTATAGTTCTTGGGGATAATAACTAAGCAGTATCGAGACCATATCATGCCTGTGACTGCCAAAGCAGAAGACTGTGATATACTGATTGTTTCTACTGGTCGCTGGAGGTCACTCAAGCCTGCAATTACAAGCCCCTGCAAAACATGACAACATAACTTATATTTAGTATTTTACTCTACTTTAATTTCTATTTTGCAGGAGTCTGTATGTAAGCAATTTAAAGTTTTCATAATCTATATAGAAATTATGTATCTGTAGTTTTAGAGTTGCTCTACGTTTGTTTACTGACGAGGAGAACATGGCAATTGTCATCACCCCATTTCCCAGGAACACCGATCAGTGGAAGAGGAGTCAAAGTATGCAAACACATGCCTCGTCTTATCTGTAGATACATGACCATTTCTCAATAAACAACTATCAAAGCTTTCAAGGTATAGGCCTTCTACCACAAGACATCCACAGAGAAAATGATGATTCAGTGGTTAGGGTTGCAGCTTGTTAATTTTGCATCCCATGTTCAAAAATTAATTTTTGTTTTTATTTATTTTATTTTTATTCTTTTCATTTATCTACACATGCTCTTAGATGGTTGTTACACAAATGTTTCTTATCAAATTAGGGGATCTAAGGGCATTCATTATATTAATTGTAAAATTACAATTGGATTTCACAATAAGTGTCTCACAATAATTGCATATGTGTGTGTGGTATGTTGATGGGTTGCAGTATTTTTAAATTCTCATATTCCACTCTCATATTATTACATTTTATAAAGATATTTATTCTTCAGGAAGATTTGATGCATTCCCTTGGATGGTACCGATAATAGAAACATTCAGAATGCAGATATTCCAAATTCCACAAGCATTTCGCAAAAACAGGTTTGCCACAGTGACATTTCTTCGTAGGAATCTCCCTCGGGAAAGAAACGTAGCTACCATTTGTGAAGATGTCATGTATTGGCAATAATTTCGCAGCAAACCATGCATAATGGATCACTTTTGCAAAACTGGCACTTGCAGTTGATCATGAACTATGTTACACTGCAGGAATTTCACCGAAAACAATTTCAAATAATTTTCTCATTCTTTTTCTAATTCAGTCATCTGACATACAAGTGATAGACGAATAATGTTATATCAATATAAACTGTAGCAATCTTCTATAGACATGGATATATAAATGAGAAAAAAAGGGTAGTAATTCCATTTCGAACACGAGGTGCAAAATTAAGAAGCTGCAACACTAACCATTGTGCCACCATTTTGTCTGAGGATATTGTGTTGTAAAAGTCCTGTAAAGTATCTCAAAAACTTTGACTGTAATTTTTTCAGAAATGGTTGAGTGTCTACAGATAAGCCAAAATGTGTTCGCTTACTCTGACTCCTCCTCCACTAAGTGAATTTTCTGGGAAATTGGATTATGGCACTTTTCGTGTTCTCCTTGGGAGTAGAAGAAATAAAAGAAAATTCAATCACACGTAAGTCCGTAGACACAAGGTAAATCTATAAATGATCTGCACTTAATTCCAATAACACATAATTGAAAAGAAAGAATGAAGTAGGTTTCTGACATTGAAGAAACTGTCATTCAAAGTTTAATTTAACAACAAACAAGAAAAGTGAAAACTGTCAAAATTACAATTTCATACTTACCCACTTAAAGAACGGCGACCAGAAAAATATAGTTTTAGGACCTGCAAAAACAAGAGCAAGAATTAGGAAGTGTTTGCTTTCGTGGACGAGTTTAAATTTGGAAATTTGTGGTAAGGGGCCAAACTGCTGAGGTCATTGGTCCCAAGGCTTACACACTACTTAATCCAGCCTAAACTACCTCACACTGAGGACAACATGCACACCCATGCCCGAGGGAGGACTCGAACCTCCGACGGGGGGAGCTGCACTAACCATGGTGAGTTTAAAATTATATATTTTTGATTGATGTTCGCCGTGATTGAGGTGTGTCTTGTTTGGAAACAATCTTGTCCAAGCGACTCACAGTACTTGATACTGACAGGAGTAATGCACACTTTACTCCTTGCCCTCAAGCTTGCTGTCAGTACTGCTCAGATCTCTTTTAGGTTTGTGTTATGGCAGGGTTAGTTGTATGTTAACACTGATACATAGCAGCATGGATGGGTTTACTGACGAAGACTTGGCTGATATGCACCTTATGTATGTGTTGACGGTATGAAATAGATGTTATGCTGTGGGCTGTTCCTTCGGTAATGGTAACCATGTCACAGTACTGTTGTAAAATCTGAGGGTTGTTGCAGTACTGTGTGTTTCATATTTTATGTTTTATGTTTTGATTATTGCATATTATGCAGTTTTTTGCTGTTGTGAGGATATTTTCGTGGATACAAAGGTAATTTGGTTAGCAAATGGAATAAATCACAATTACATCACTACTCTGTGACAAGCCATTGAAAGTTCATGTTCGATTTGTGTGGTTAGGCACAATTAATAGTTTACAATGAAAAGATATATAGCTTGATTAAAATAACTTTGTGGTTGACAGATGACCTTGCCAGCAGGTAGTGTTGGCAGCTAGTACAAAGCATGCCACTTGCCCATGCAATCTATAGTTGCATGTGTGCTGCATATTGAAAGTAAACATACTTTCAAGGTCTTTGTCAGTAGTTGGGAAGGTATCATAGTGGTGATGGCAGTTGGGGTAGCAGGTGTAATCATTGTTCCATGGATAGTGATATCTCAAGTACTTATTGAAAAGGAAGACCACCCATAGGATGAACAACGAATAACACATAATAACAAATTTGCTAATAATCACAAATCGTTGCAAACTGATAACACAGATGAATTTTATGCATAATTGGCTTTACCAGCAATGAATGCACTGTACTTAAATGATTTATCATTTTTGTTGTCCTTTGTGTGTCAACTAAATAGCTGTCAGATTTTAAAGAAATAATGAATTGATGGTACTCAGTGTATATTCCACTGCACATTCATTCTCACACAATTTCATTATTACATAGTTTGAGTGTTTTACGATGTTATGTCAGTCTGGTGAGTAAGTGTTGTATTGTTCTGTGTCTCATATTCCTTAATTTGAGTCAGCGAGCAAGTGGACACAATGGTAAGTCACTGGACTCGCATTCAGCAGGATGGCACTTAAAATCTCGGTCCGGCCATTCACATTTTATTTTCCCCTGGGTTTCCTGAATCACTTAAGGCCAATTCTGGGATGGGTCCTTTGAAAAGGATACAGTTTATTTATTTTTACCCAATTGGAGCTTTTACTCCATCTCTAATGACTTTAATATCAATGGGACATTAATGCCTAAGATTAATTCTTTCTTAATTTGAGTCCATGTTTGTTCTCTGCAATTAAAATTGCAGTCATATGATGCCACTCCCAGAATTCTTTGACCACACGAGGTTGTGCAGTGGTTAGCACACTGGACTCGCATTCAGAAGGACAACAGTTCAAACCTGTATCCAGTCATCCTCATTTAGGTTTTCTGTGATTTTCCTAAATCACTTCAGGCAAATGCCAGGATGGTTTCCACGAAAGGGTACAGCTGATTTCCTTCCCCTTCCTTCCCTAATCTGAGCTTGTGCTCTGACTCTAATGACCTCACTGTCAAAGGGACATTAAACACTAATCTGCTCCTCCTCCTCAAAATTCTTTAACAATATTTTTAGCCAGTTCAGATACAATACATAAAGGCAACTGCTGTTTCAACTGCTGTTTATTCCAGGCCACAGAATCCAGTCTTTCAGGCTTTTTCAGAATTCTGATAAGGGAATGTTATTTTTTACTTTCATAGCCAAGCGATAAAGTCCTGTGTCCTGGAGGCAACTGTAAGCAAATTATCAAGGATTATCAAATAATAAAAGGCATTTTATGGTACAGTTACAAAAGCTGAGTTAAGGTTTCCAACAGGGAGCACTTAAACCCTTACCTACTTTTACGATTTTCCAGTACTGGTAATCCCTTCTTGTTAGTAAGCTATTTGCATTGATATGAACTGTATTCAATTTTGTGCGAAACTCTGTGCCATACCTAAGTGAATAAGAATCAGTGTATGCCTACCAGTACTCCATTTTATAGTGAATAGCTTTAATCTAGGTACTGACATCTGTTATGTGATTCCTGTCTTCTGTTTATGAGATACTGAATGCTGTCACAAAATGTACACTATTCCATTTTGTTAGGTAAAAGAAAGTTTCAAGTAGTAACCTACAGCAAAATTCATGTCTGTCTGTAAACAGTGCTTTGCCAAGTTGGGGTATTAAAAGTTAGATGCCTTGCACTATAGGCAATTGAAATATTTATTTATGCATTTATTTCACCTGTAAAAGTTAGGGCCTTTTCTTGCATCTAACATATTCTACATGGGCACTACAATATAATGATCAAAATAGTAGTAGTAGTAGTAGTAGTAGTCATTGTGAATATGAGCACCATAACTTGGGGTGAATCGGGACAGAAAATGAAGTTTTTACTGAAAATTAACATCTAAATATTGTACTATAATTTTGAAATTTTAAATACAGCACCTCTAGTCCTTCCTACAGCAATGTGTTACAAGAATGAAAATGCTCTGCCATACCCGTTCTTCACCCCAGGACTTGAGGTGATTTGGAACACTGCATATTTTGAACAGTACTTGCATTTGAAACATGTGGTGAGGTGAATTGGAACATGTGAAACACATCTATCAAGCATTTTACTGAGGAAAATTCATTTATACTCCCTCAGCTTTAAATAAATTAATGCCAATTAATATTTTTACATTACCAACCAGTTTTATTAACCACTAAATCTCTGAACTTCATTACTTAATACAACACTTAACATTACACAATGTCAATGACTCCCTCGTTAGAAATCAGTTCCTTTCACCTTCATCCAAACTTGTGCTTTTGACACCACACACATGTCTACAACATCAGGAAAAAAGAAGTATTCTTGTTTCTCACTAATTTTCTTCCTCATGAAATTACCTTGAATGTCGTCAGGCAAATCCACAGCCTCAATTCTTCCTATATATAATTTTGAACGGTTAGTCTCTGTAACAGGAAACTTAACGAAGACAAAATCGTTTTTGGCCAGTGTCATTGGAGGTGTCTCGGAAGGTTCAGGTCCATATTTCTCTTCCGTTGTTGCCTCAGATATTACAGTTTCTTGCTCCAAAACTTTGGGATCATCAGCTTCCTTTTCCTTGCTGCCCACTCCAATATTGTCTGAAATTTCTGTCTGTGACATGACACTTTTTCCAGGGAGAACTTCCAGTTTTCTACCATGAGCTTTTTTGGGTTGGAAATTAACAGACCCATAACAAACATCTCTCAGGTGTTCCACAAAGGCATCAGAACATACCTGCACTGGCTTACCTGTTTCATTTCCCAAACTACTAACAGGTAAGACAGATAAAACGTTTTCTGGATTGAAAGGTATGATACCAGAAGCACGAAATCCTGCAGTAGCATTGTCTTGAATTTTCTCACCCATGTGGTGAAATGTCAGCTTCAATGTATTAGGGAAGTTGCTTTTTGGAAGAACACCCCTATTGCCTTTCTCCCAAACAGTCAAAGCTTTTTGCCAAGCTATCTTCATTAGGTGAAACAATGCCATGTTTAGAGGTTGGCAGATGTGTGTTGAATTTGGGGGGAGCAACACAAACTTAATATATGAAGATCGTATCTGTTCTTTCGTACATGTCTGAAAGAACAGATACCCTCTTCTTATAGATAAGGCTTACCAGCCAGTGATCTTCTTCACTGTGGATGCACTCACATTGCTCAAACTGTTACGGGAATTGGTAGATTGACTGTCGCAAGTAATGAGTATTGTGGGCAGGGCACTACAAATGTAGTGTGTGGACAGTAAGTTGCAAATGTGGGTCTCACGGGCAGTGTGCCAGAGAGAAATTACTGCAGTCACACTATCCTCTATCAACTAAATACCTAGGAATTACACCGAGCGAGGTGGCGCAGTGGTTAGCACACTGGACTCGCATTCGGGAGGACGACGGTTCAATCCCGCATCCGGCCATCCTGATTTAGGTTTTTCGTGATTTTCCTAAATCCCTCCAGGCAAATGCCGGGATGGTTCCTTTGAAAGGGCACGGCCGACTTCCTTTCCCATCCTTCCCTACTCAGATGAGACCGATGACTTCGCTGTTTGGTCTCCTCCCGCAAACAACCCCCCCCCCCCTAGGAATTACAATTACGAATGACTTAAATTGGAAGGAACACATAGAAAATGTTGTGGGAAAGGCTAACCAAACACTGCGTTTTATTGGCAGGACATTTAGAAAATGTAACAGATCTACTAAGGAGACTGCTTACACTACGCTTGTCCGTCCTCTTTCAGAATACTGCTGCATGGTGTGGCCTCCTTACCAGATAGGACTGACGGTGTTCATCGAAGAAGTTCAAAGTAGGGCAGCACATTTTGTATTATCGCGAAATATGGGAGAAAGTGTCACTGAAATGATACAGGATTTGGGCCGGACATGATTAAAACAAAGGCTTTTTTCGTTGCGACGGAAGCTTCTCACGAAATTCAGTCACCAACTTTCCCTTCCGATGTGAAAATATTTTGTTGACGCCGACCTGCATAGGGAGAAACGATCACCACGATAAAATAAGGGAAATCAGAGCTTGTGTGGAAAGATATAGGTGTTCGTTCTTTCCACGCGCTATACGAGATTGGAATAATAGAGAATTGTGAAGGTGGTTCGATGAACCCTCTGCCAGGCACTTAAAAGTTAAATGTGATTTGCAGAGTATCCATGTAGATGTAGAACCGACAACTATAGCGGTGCCCGTCAACCGACGAGCGGCAACAGCGCAAACCCACGGCCAATCGGAACGCCTGGCGCCAAGTTTTCGTAGTTTAAAAATGGTGCGTCGTCGACTTACACAACGTTGGTAATTTTGGTTCCTATTGGCATCAGCTATCCAGGGTTAAAATTTCGTGACACTTTTTTTTCCCACGCTCTGTGTGTGTGTGTGTGTGTGTGTGTGTGTGTGTGTGTGTGTGTGTTTGGGTTTGGGTTTGGTGCTTACGGGTGCTCAACAGTGAGATTACCAGCGCCCTTACACATGTTAAAAGAGACGGATGTGGGAAAAATTGCTAAAAAGTGATCATACACGCAAAGACAACCGGAAAGAATACAAGATGCTATACAGGAGACTAAAACATAAGGAACATGACAAAGGAGCTAAAAGGAAGGCACAGGAAAATCTCACTGGCTGGCCACTTGCGTAAAAAAAAAATGAGTGAAACAGTCACTCTGTGAACATATTAAATTCATCTCCCCAAAAATATTGGTACAAATATTGCTCAATTCATAAAACTTTAAAACTCTAACTTCATTCATTTTATTGTCACCTAAAATAGATTTCAGATCCGTTGGCAAATCAGTCCCAGTCCGCTGGTCGGAAAATAATACGCAGTCCAATAAAATGTGGTGCACATTGATCTGTACACACAAGCGCCACACATTGAAGGGTCCTCTAGTCGGAGCAAGAAGCCATGCGTCATAGGGCTGTTGCCTATGCAAAGATGAGCGAGGAGAATGTCGTCCCATCTACATGGCTGTAAGGAAGTACACCACGGCCACGTTCTGGGCTTTGTAAAATTGAGCTTATTGTGTGTCACTTCTAGCCATTCATCCTCCCACCAACGCAAGACTCTGGAGCTCAACAGCGAGGTTATAGCATGCAGGGGGATGGCAAACTGGAATTCCCGAGGATCAAAACACAGCTTCTTGGCTGCTAGACCTCTCCTTTCATTCCCCACAATTCCCATGTGCCCTGATACCCACCAGAAAAACACCTCCATCCCCAGTTGCTGTAGTTGGAGGAGGGCATCCTGGATAATCTGGACTACTTTATCTGCTGGGTACAAACGCGACCCATCCATAAAAACAGCTACATGGTTGTGCTGCTCGAACAAAATGTCAGAAAATATCGCATTAAAAATGGAAGTAGGAGTGCAGTCTCTCCCACACTGCACCAAATGTAAAATCACTCTGGGTCTTTCGAGTAACAAGGGCGGCAGACGGTTAAAACCGTGGATTTGGGGTAATACTTGTTCCACACCAAGTGACTCTAGCACAAGATGCACACAGATCCTAAACGGCTTTGTGCCTCATGGACGGTTGGAGAAAAGGTGTTCCAAAGGCGGGCATGCAACAGTAAGGCTTGCAGGTGAAGTCGTAGCTGCTAGGGATGTACACACATGATGCACCATGATCAACTGCCGCTGGATGGTAAGTGCTGGTTCCCCAGCCTCAGCAAAGAGGCTGGGTATGGTTCTGGTCCTATAAGCACTCGTGGCCAGCTGAATCCCCTCATGGATGACACCTCAATGATCTTCAAATAAGAAGACCTCACCGATCCATATACGGTGCACCCATAGTCGAGCCGTGAACGCATGAAAACTCAATAAAACTGGAGGAGATGCACCTTGTTAGCTCCTCAAGACCTGTGGCTAATGCACTTCATGATGTTCAGTGACTTGAGAGTTCTGGCTTTCAGGTCTCTTAGGTGTGGCAACCACAACAATTTGGAGTAAAAAATGAGGCCCAGAAGCCTCACTGAGTCTCTTAAATTTAGGATGGTGTTCCTCATATGCAAATCAAATAAATTAAAAATACGACGATAATGATTAAAATGAGCACTCACTCACACACACACACACACACACACACACACATTACCGTAGATGTGACAATGTTTATGGCTATGGCAAAGAGGGTAACACTCAAAACAGCGCCCTGACGGACATCAGTTTCCTGCTCAAATCGATCTGATAGCGTGTCACGAAGTTGAGTCCTAAAAAAACGCTGAGACAAGAAAGACTGTAAGAAGATGGGTAGGTGGCCACGAAAGCCCCATTGATGCAGTTGTGAGAGAATACTGTGTCTCCAAGTAGTGTCATATGCCTTCAGAATAAGATTTTCATTCTGCAGCAGAGTGTGCACTGTGAAGTTGTCTGCTGTCGGGCGGCATTTAAACCGGCAAAAAGCTGCACGCCTCTCCTGGATTGCCGAAGAGCGCTCATCTGCCCACCAAGGTACTGGTCGTCTCCTAAGTGACCTAAAGGCTGTGGTATGGATAAGTCAGCAGCATGACGGATCACACATGTGATGTGGTCCACCCATTCCTAGAGGTTATCATGGTGTTCAAACACAGCAAACTGGCTGAACAGCGCCCAATTAACCTTGATGATCATCCATTTTGGTGGCTTCTGTTCCAGCAATTCTCCATCCAGTATGTGGATTAACAGTGGGAAGTAGTCACTGGAATTAAGGTCATCAGTTGCTTCCCACTGTGCTGAGTGTGCAAGGGCTGGACAGCAGAATAAGAGGTCAATGGCTGAGGATGATCCAGTAGCAACCAAGAAATGCGCATCCAGTAGGAGAAATGGGCTGGACAGTTGGTCAATAAGGCCTGCAAGAGCCTCAGAGTCTATTGCATCCTGTGGAGGTAAGAACAGGGAGCAGAGAGTTATCACTGGATTTCCATGAACTGCAAAAGCTACTGCTTTTAGGTTAGCAGCTAAAGAGAAAGCGAGGAGTGGTGTGTGTTACTGACAAACACAGCAACAACTCCCTTACCTCTTTCCCCAGTCACGTCATCCTTATGGTGGAGGGTATAACCCTATAGCACAGGGACATCAGTAGCTTTGAAATGTGTTTTCCATAAACACAAGCACAGGGGTTGTGTCTGTGCCAGGAGTTTCAGTTGCTCCACATGAGTCCTGAACCCATTCATGTTCCACTGTATTATGGGTGCCATTTATCATGATGGTTGGACTTTCACACTGTCTGTCCACCAGGGTGGGGAGCCCACAGTGATTGGAGTTCCAGCTTTGGGGCAAGATGGTTGCCACAGGTAGAGTTTGCAGTTCATTGGCTATGAAGCAGAAGCAGCAGAGCTATCAAGTAGATTGACATCGGCATGGTCTGATAGTCTACTTCCTGTACTCTCTGTTTTCGCCTGTGGCGGAAGCTTCCCATTTGCTTTATTGGCCTGGGAGGCTTTACAGGAACTACTGCAGCAGTGGCAGAGGCAGCACTGGATTTTTTACAAGACTGTGCCCTTGGAGGTACTATGAGCTCTGCAGTGGTGGTACCTGTGGTCTTCTCTGATGTTCTCTTAGGGGTATTGGTTCTGAAACAATTGCAGCTTAATAAATACACTGACAAGCGCAGGTACTAGTGCTGACACTAGCAACCTCCATTTGTGTAGAAGCATTGGCTATCAAAATAGGATTTTTAAGGGCTGAAGCAAAAGAACTAGTGAATGTGGGAGGTGCATGGCATTATAGATTTTCTTCGCCTGTCCATGTGGAATGCCATTTGAAGTCTTAAGCTCCTGTATCTTTCGCTCTTCAAGGAAGACACTGCAGTCCCTACTCCAGACAGGGTGATATCCAGAGCAATTTACACACTTTGGAGGGGAGGAGCAGCCAACGCCATCATTGTTGGTCTTGCCACATTTGCCATAAATGCCTTCACCCTTACATCGTAAGATGGTGTGCCCAAAGCACTGGCATTTCAAACAGCGAATTGGGTTAGGGACATATGGCCGTACACTTAGGTGAAAAAAAACCCACCTTTATATGCTCTGGGAGTTTTATGCTATTGAAGGTAAGTATGGAGGAGTCATATATCACTAGATCCCCATCCAATCTTTTCGGTATATTCTGCACATCAACGATCCCTTCTTGAGCCCACTCATCTTTCAGTTCCTCCTTACAAATGTTGACCATATCTGTACACGACAGCCGGCCGGAATGGTCGAGCGGTTCTAGGCGCTACAGTCTGAAACCGCACGACCGCTACGGTCGCAGGTTCGAATCCTGCCTTGAGCATGGATGTGTGTGATGTCCTTAGGTTAGTTAGGTTTAAGTAGTTCTAAGTTCTAGGGGACTGATGACCACAGCAGTTAAGTCCCATAGTGCTCAGAGCCATTTGAACCTTTTTTTTTTTTTTACACGACACAACACCTTTGTTGTAATTCAAGCTGTTGTAGAGCTCCATTCCGATGGTATATTCTCCAAGGCATTTAGCCTTCCAGAGGTTTGTTGCTTGTTGGGAACTAGCAGTGTCAACCAACAGTGTGCCATTACACCATTGCTTGAGGGATTTCAATGAACCTGCGATGGCCTCCAAACCTTTTTTAACATAAAAAGGTGAAAGTTTTTCTAAAATACCTTCTTTCCGTTTCACAGTCAAAAACCCATTCTGGCAGCAGCATGCATTCTGTTATTATTCATGGTCAAATTCTGTATAATCCCCGAGTCTGGAGGACTAACTGCATGAGCCCTTTTATTTGATGGGGTGTTAATGTCTATCAGCAGCCCACCATTTCCACTGGGAGGAGAAGGAGATATCTTCGAGTGTTCCATTTTGATCCCACTAGCAGCTAGGGAAATAAGGGTCCACTCAGAAAGAGCCCTGTGTGCCTGAGTAAACCTTATATAACTGAGGAGCGGGATGTTCTCCAGAGGTTGCCCGCCAACGACTGTTCCACGTCACCAGCCATGCATCTCATCAGCACACAGCACACTTTGAGACTGAAGTGGTTTTTTTTTTTTTTTTTGAAAAGGTTTATTCCGTCCTCGCGATCTGGGCAGTAAAGCCAAGACCCCATTCCCGTAGACACACAACTTCCCAGCAACGCGCTTCACGTTGGTCGCTGAAGCATGCCCAGAGCTTACAGTGACAGAGGACTAGTGGTGTTCATCGGTCCCCAGCTCAGGAACCCCGGGGTCGCCAAGAGTGTACCCAGCAAACAAATGCTGAGCCCCTGAGGGCAACGCATAACTGATGATGGCCGAATTAGAGAGAATATGAAATACAGACTGACATATACTGCACTGTCGGGTCGCAATACCAGGCCCCGAATGGAGGGTACCTGCCACTGTGCTGATCAACGATGGTATGACTTATCAAGTAGGCTGCTGTATATGCAGTAGATTGAAAGTACTTATTCTTAAATTTTTCGGAAACTATTAGCTTTTAAACATAACGAATACAAATAATTTGAATGTTCTTTCAATTTCGCCCGGCCGAGAATGGTTCATTTGACAACGATTGAATACATTTTCAGGAATGGTAGTAGATATCTCCTTAGTAAACACTAGCTATTTCAGCATCAAAAGAAGAAAAGGAAATGACCCTCACAAACTTCTAAGGTACTGCGAATGACCCACATTTCGGCTTTATTCTTCCGTTGGGAACCAAGTGGGAGCAAAATTAAGGAACCAGTGAATAGCCTTACGTGTTAAGTCTAGAAGTTAAAAAAGAAAACGTATCTCATATCCGCATTAGTCTACACAGTTTTTATTGATATCTTTGTGAATATAGAGTTTGGCTAGTTACTCCAAAACATCAAATAATATGTTGTTGGGGATTCTTTACACGGCTACTGTCATGTTACCGTCATAATCCAGAAATGTTACATTTTTGCTATTCGTGCAATAAAAATGCTGCATGAAGTAAGACATTTGACTTATTACTTCTTTACTACTAACTGTATTCGTGACGCATTTTGCAGACAGTATTCAAATATACCGCTGATTGTACCAGCAAAATTATATGTACAACATACAACAAACAATTCAGGAGATGTGATGTCATAATCATTGAGATACGTGAACCATTTCCACATTCTGCATGATGTTTTAAGTTTATTACTTCTTTGATATTAATTCTGTTCGCAACACATTTCACATACAGTAGCCACATATGCTACTGGAGATACCTACTAAATTATATCATTGTACGATGCTCAGTTCTGGAGATATGACATCACAAACACTGAGCTGCGAGAAAATGAAACTGCGGCGCGAAATTCGCTAGAGATACAGGTACATATGTCTACAAATACGTTTGAAATGTATACGTGGGCAAAGGTATGGGTAAAAAACTAATCCTAAATCCCTGAAACGATTTCAGTTAAATTTGGTACACATGTAAGTTACGATCTGGAAAGAAATACTGTGGTGGTAAGTACCACCAGGCTCCTGTTGGAGTAGGGGTCATAATGTGAAGAGATGATGATGATGATGATGATGTTTGGTTTGTGGGGCGTTCAACTGCGCGGTTATCAATGCCCGTACAGATTCCCAACCTTTGCTCAACCCAATCTCGCCACTTTCATGAATGATGACGAAGTGATGATGACAACACAAACACCCAGTCATCTCGAAGCAGGTGAAAATCCCTGACCCCACCGGGAAAATGTGAAGAGAGAAGATAACAAAAGGAGATGGACAGTGTAACGACACACTGTAGGAATTGTTCCATTTCATTTCGTAGAAGTTATTTCGCTATTCTCTGTCATAAGTTAAAAATACTGTTAGTAACAGGGCAGATGTAAAAACCTGTATAAAGCAAGCAGTGGGATGATATAGCACTGAGGGCGCATACGCCATGTAATGGCAGCAGGGTAAAGTAAGGCAGCCCGCTGCTAAGATGCTGCCACCATCCTGCGGAGTGCGCAACGAATAATCTGTAACCGTTTTAAATGTGTAGCTGTATGTAATGTGTTTTGTATTAATCTTGCTAAGTAGATCTTAGCTTTAAAAGTATTAGGAACCTTTGTAATTAAAACTGTAAGGAGTCATGGCCTTAGACTTTAAGTAAAATCTAAAGGGACACCGCCGCGGAAGGAAAAGGCGGAAGAAACGTTGCGACAAAAAGTTCCAGAATGGTCTTCTTTGTGAGTCGGAATGATTCTGAAGCAGAGTGGTATTATGTACACATACTGTATTGTGTGGTAGTTAAAGAGAGCACGTTCATTGTGCCTCGGATGGACGGGAAATTATTGCTACACACAATTCTACAGTGTTAAACAGCTATTTGTCAACCTAGCAGAAGTGGCAATGTTATTATGAGGGCCAGTGGCAATTCCTTTGCTGTGAAGGAGGCAGACATTATGCTGCAGCATTGCCCACTGTACTGGCCAAATATTACGATGGGATTTACGGCTTGGAAGCCATTGTGTAAAAGTTGCTAAACCAATCATCGGTAGCAAAATCTCGTTGTAGGCTCCAATACGTTGCTCAGCACCACAAAAGGACTGAAGTATTTATTTCTGTTGTGAAGTTTACTTTATTCTATTTTTCATAGTGATTGACGTATTGTAAAAGTCATGATTCGTCGTCGTCTTGTACAAGTTAATACAAGATAAGTGTTTAAAGGCAACAAGCTTTATCAAAATGGTTCAAATGGCTCTAAGCACTATGGGGCTTAACAGCTGAGGTCATCAGTCCCCTAGACTTAGAACTACTTAAACCTAACTAACCTAAGGACATCACACACATCCATGCCCGAGGCAGGATTCGAACCCGCGACCGTAGCAGCAGCACGGTTCCGAACTGAACCGCCTAGAACCACTCGGCCACAGCGGCCGGCAACAAGTTTTATCACAGCCTTGTTATTTTAGTAGGTGTTTAGTGCGTCCTTCTCACATACTCCGATATTTAATCAACAACATTTTCAGATCATAAGCTGGTTATACATAGGCGTATATAAAGTGCTTAAAATTATTATTGTTATAGTAAGCAAAGCATCAGATTGTGTACAAAGTACCAGCTATTTTATTACATTGACCAGCATAATAAAAGCAGTTGCAGAAGAAGAAAAGGTATTGTGCCCATTTTCATGACTACAAAAAACTCTGGAGACCATTTTAAGCTGTAGCATTTAGTCCGACATATCTCTGTAATATCGTGTTACAAGAGTATTCTACACTAAGCACCTCTAGATAATGAGACAGTTATATAGCAATAGTTATATGATTTGTATTTTCGTGTACATATTACATTACTTGAAACTGATATTAACAAAAATACGTGTCTTATTATAGGTGTGTACAAAACTGCTTTGTAAAATTTGGAGAACGAAACTGCCTGCATATATTTACACAGTTTCATTATATTACAGCAAATAATGATCGCTATATATATCTTCAAGGGCTGACATGTATATGTTCTGAAGCAGAGGTGCTTAAGGAATGACGCTCCAAGGATTAATTCTACTTGAAGGAACAACGAGGGGGGGGGAGAGAGAGAAAGAAAGAGAGAATATGTTCCGATGCATTTAGAAGACTTTTCAGCGTCAGCGCGAAGGGAGTAAGAAAACTACGAGCACTTAAAATTTCTGGCAGAACGTCCGCAGACAAGAGAGGAAGGTGTATTTCCGACAGCCTAGCAGCAGCAGAGCATGATTTAGTGCGAGATCATACATCTTCCTTTCCACAGAAACAACGCTATTATGTAGATAAAAATGGAAATGAGCGTTTGGTGTTACTGGCCGGGAGGCCCCTTACGGGGCAGGTCCGGCCGCCTTGGTGCAGGTCTTATTACATTCGACGCCAGATTTGGCGACCTGCGCGCCGGATGGGGATGAAATGATGATAAAGACGACACAACACCCAGTCTCTGAGCGGAGGGAATCCCCGACCCATCCAGGAATCGAACCCGGGCCCCTTAGGACGGCAGTCCGCCACGCTGACCATTCAGCTATTTTTTTTTAATCAAAATGTGTACGGGAGTGGGATTTTTTTACTATTTTTTTATTATTTTTCATTTTGTTCAGTATAGTTCGTGGCGTTTGGTCTGTGCGGACGTCACATGGTGTCCGTTCAGGTTGATAGTTGAGTCCTTTACTCAGTTTTTTTTATTACAGAGGACAATTAGTCCTCTGACCGAACACGCTGAGCTACCGTGTCGGCTGCTATTGGGGCGGACATTATGTAGGTGGGCGGTTCAAATTAAAAATAAACCCTCAGCAGATTTGTGTTGTTCTTAACCGATTCTGGGAGATTGAGCAAAATCTAACAATACTTCCCCGTGAGGGAGCACACTTTTTTTCCTGTGATAGGGATTTTGGCATTATAAAAAGGGAACTATGAAAACCGATTCTGGGAGATTGAACAAAGTATGACAATACTTTCCAGTGAGGGAGCACACTATTTTTCCCTGTTATAGGGATTTTGGCATTATAAAAAGGGAACTATGAAAACAGGACAGATTGTTTAACTGTGCATGATGTTACAGAGGTGATTCTTACAAGTTTGAAGGAAGGTAAAGTTCTTATTGCGAGTAAAGACTTTAGTGCTACTGAGATATTAGATTTCAAGTCATAGTGGCCATTATATTACGGGAAGGCCAGAATATCTGAAGACACTCAAAGGAGTGGAAGACAAGGAAAGGTAACTTTCTCTACCAGCACTTTTTCACTTTTTGTTTTTGACAGTATCAGAGAAGGTTTGTACTAGAGCTTCTACGATAATCAGTGGACACTTTTCTTCTGGGATTCGACCATGGTCCACTGCTTGCGCCACATAAACTAACTTACCCCTCAGCAAAGGGTCCAGTTAAGTCCAGTACAATAAGAGACTTGTAAAACTAAAACGTTATCTGCTGATGAACGTAACATTTCTGTTAAGAAATTCTGAAGAGCGTGTAACGAACGAAACCAAGATGACGAATAAATGGACTGTGAAATATTGAATTTTGTTGTAGAATTAGGCATAACTATTGTAAAATGTAGAACCGTACGTGTTATCTTGTTTGTTATGAAGACAACGAAAATATTAGTAAAATGTGTGTACAGTTCCAGAATCTTTTTAAGGTATCAGTTTCCAACTTTCAGCAATTTATTACATTACTTTAATATAACATTAGAAATCCAGTCGTTTCTCAAAGAACCACATTTGCATCATATTACATAAAAATGTGAAGAAACGTGCCAATAAGTAATAATTTGAAGATTTATACAGTTTTTATAGACTTCCCGCAAATTTGTGTCAATTGACGTAAGCTCATTTAAAAATATATCATTCATATATGAGTTTTGAAAGGGGACAGCATAATAACGTACAATAAACAAATTCTGTGTCAGAAACCACAGCACACTTTTACACATAACTGTATTTTCCAACACATGCACTCCCTACTAACAGGAAAATACCGATAACAGGAAAATACCGATATCGAAAAACATTTCCATTCCTGTATCGGAAACTTAAGTTAATGTATATACATAAACTACATTTTCCAATACACGCACTGCCCAATAACAGCAAAAACGTTTTCATTCTTGTATTGGAAACTGAAGTACACCAATATACACAAGCTGTCTTTTTCCCATACACCTATACCCTATTAATAGCAAAAGCCTGAAAGGTAACATATTGATAGGACTGGAACCCCTTTCTCGACATGTCACACAACAAAAGCAAATTATGATTCAAAACACTCGTTTTAGAGGACATTCTTTTTATGTTCACCTGGAAAGCAGCAAAACTAATACCACTGTGAAGAAACCGAGAAACTGCGAAATACGAAATAAAAAATAGGCATTTACTTACTTTTAAAACAGATTTATCCTTCTGTTGTTGTGACTTGTGGCAAATTCATCAACCACTCTTTGCAGTTCAATGGTCTCTGCCACAGTCCTTTTTGTTTCAAGAATAGACAAATAACTTAGGCTTTCATCAGAGATGGAATTCATTAAATAGCTTTTTACGCTTCACACACACACCAAAATTATTTCATTGATGCAAAGGAAGCTGGAAGAGTCACTGTTATTTGACTGAATCCGTACAAGTCGTGTAACGCAAGTTTCTATTGCCGTAACAATTCAGGCAATGCAAGTAAATTATCGGTATTCACTCCAGTTTGCCGTTCATGTCTTATGATAAGATTTTTTAATATTTTAATTTCTGCCAGCAACTATTAAGCATTGCTTGAGTAATTTTGTGCCGATAGCAGTAACATTTGCTTCCCCATGAAATTTTCACTTTTTGGGAACAGACAAGTTAATCTTTTAATAATTCCAGAGTTTGAAATAAAAGGTCTCTCAAGTTCACTGTTCATTATACGTAAAACTTAATTAAATATTAAATATTTGAGCTCAGTCGTATAGTTTCTAGACTGTATTCATTCGGCAAACTAGAAACATGTTCCCCAAGATGTTTTGGAAACTCTCAAATTCTACTAGGAGAAGAGGAATCTAGGAGAATATCAGCACCTATTTTTATTGCCACAACTGCACTTTCTTTCCTGAATTAAGTGAAACCAGAGTTTGATCCATACATTTGGTTGAAATGATCCCTTGTAGCTTCTGCCAAGTTGATTGCAGCAACTATGTCACAGTCGTTGCTGTGAAGGAAATCAAATAGTGATTTACACGTCCATAGAAACCTTGTAAACAGGCGTAAATTACAAAAGAACAGTTGAACTTTGCGCTAAATTCTGATGGTTCTGAGCTCGTTCTGATTTCTCTGCCTGAATGATTACTTGGGTTACAACAATAGCAACTGTTGTCATCTTCACAGCCAAACATGAAGTATACTGACAGGCCCATCTATTGTCACTTGACGTTTTACTAGCGTATGAATAAACATTTGATGCATTGGTGGCCCACTCATAAAATTAAACAGTCCCTGCAGTGTCATAAAAGAAAAGCTGTAGCCGACTTGGTACCTCTACCTATTACTACTACGATGACATTAAACTTATGGTTCATACAGTGTGTGTGTAGATGGCTTGTCGGACCTCGCAGCTTAAAAGACCTTGAATACATGCACAAGAACCACTCGTGACTGAAGCTCCATCTTATGTTTGTGCAACACAGTAATTTTAATTAACTCCACAGTTTCTAAGTGTTTTTAATGTAGACTAAGAAAGAAGAAGCAACCAATTTTCTTGCAGATTCAAAGGCAAGAAACCTTTTGTATTTATTACCATCTAAATAGTACTGAATAACAGTTGACAGTTGCTCATTTTTTGAACAATCTTTTGATTCATCAGCCATTAGAGAAAAGTGTTGTGCTTCATTCACTTCATCTAAGTTCTAGCACGATAATGCTGCTTGTACTAAGGATTTCATTACGTGGATCATGATGTCTGTATTTTTCTGTGACACTTAAGTTTTTTCCTAGTACTTGGATCTTTTTTCCCTGTATGTTCAAATAACTCTAAAAGTTTTTCCTTATTTGCACTATCTTTCGATTTCTTATAAACTCTTTGAGCTATTCCTTCAAAGGCTGTGTATCAAAGCAGATAAGCAGTAGTTTCTGTGTGTCCTGTGTTTTCTTGAACTTCTACAGTATGTGTTTTATCTAGCAGACCAGCAACAGATGCATTCCCTCCAAACTTACTTTTTAAAATTTTCACACACTCCCAAGCAACTAGAGAGTTTTGTGTGTGAAGCTGTTCTCACTCTGCTTATAACCGGAATGAGATTCTGTTATTGTTTTCCAATTACTGAAACTCTCAATTACAAAACTATCTTATTGTCTTTTTGTGCCTTGAATTTGGGGATAGAAACATCTACAGACAAAACGAAATGCAGCATCATTTTTTTACTCTATTCCAACCATGGATGAATTTTGTGCCAACCTTGCTGGAAATTTATTTATTTATTTATTTATTTTTTGTCGCCAAACAAACGAAAAGGAAAATATCCTAGTAGAGGTTGTTTTGTTTCAGCAGATGGACTAGTGGGGCATGTGGTACAGGTAGGAATAGAAAATAATCTTTACCTTTGACTTTCACTGAATTTTTCATTTTCCAACAGTTTTTAAGTCTTTTTTACTTCCAATTCATCATCATCAAACACAGTTTTTACTATTTTACTTTCTGTATCGTGAAAACTAATCTCTGGAGTTATATCTGGAGACATTATAATGAACTCATTTGGTTTAATAGCTTTTTATTGCCGACGGAAGAAATCTGATAAGCTAGGCTGTTTTGCTGTGTTACTGTGTTTACTTTAAATAACACATAAAGCTCATTACAAAATACAAAACACAGGCCACAAGGATACCAAAAATGCCTTTATTTTTTACCGTTAATGCGAGCTATAGAACACATATGCAAACACAAAACAGAAACTGGGAAAGAACCGTTCGTTTGATAGATCGATAGACTAGTTCATTGCTTTGTTGTTCAACATGTACGAATCAATGGATAGATCGATCGACATAAAATCCACTTCGAATGTATTAGTTTTATTTTACGGCTTTAATATGGAACAACACGGAACTGTTGAACAAATTAACAGAGTGGTCTGCCATATGTCTACAACTGTATGAAAGTTATTTTAATTTTATAAAATAAAGTTTGACTTTGGACTTTTATTCTGCTGTGCTGGTATTCAAATTCCGCCTCAGTCACACGATTCGCAAACATTTAGAGAATTTTCGTTCACTTTCTCATGGATGACACTACACGCCAACAGTTGGGGTACTCACACTCCGCCCCAAGGGTAACGGGGTGCGAAAGGAATGGTGTCCGGCCACCCCTAAATTAACAGTGCCACATCTCTTCACCACCATGCCGATCCTACGCCGATGCTGGACAAAGACACAAGAAAAAGAATAAGCAGTTAAACAACATTTTCTGTACATATTTTCTTATTTTTTTCTGTACAAAAAGTTATTTTGGGCTCTCAAAATAAGAGAGGACAAGAGACTTTGAAACCTGGCAGATTGTTATGACTGACGGCCTGGGCGCGAGCGCTTCGGAAACGCCGACGTTGGTCGCTGTTCGTGTGCTGCTGTCGTGAGCATCTGTGGTAAGTGGTTCAAAGACGGTGAAACCGTGGGGAGGCAACAACGTGTTGGACGTCCAAGTCTCATCACAGAACATTCAGGTCAGAGGCTTGCCCGCTATGTAAAGTGGGATAAGCGGCGACCAGTGGCATATCTGACGACGAAGTGCGTCGGCCGCTGTGGCCGAGCGGTTCCAGGCGCTTCAGTCCGGAACCGCGCTGCTGCTACGGTCGCAGATTCGAATCCTGCCTCGGGCATGGATGCGTGTGATGTCTTTAGGTTAGTTAGGTTTAAGTAGTTCTAAGTCTAGGGGACTGATGACCTCAGATATTAAGTCCCATAGTGTTTAGAGCCATTTGAACCATTCTGAACGACGAAGTGCAATGCTGGTGCAGGCACAAGTGTTCCGGGGCACACCATTGAACGCACGTTGTTGAAAATGAGGGCCACAGCAGACGACCCCAACATGTTCCCATGTTAATCCAACGGCATCGTCAATTTCGACAGCAGTCCTTCAGTCCATTACATTGACAAACACCATCTCACTTTATAAATCCGTGAGTTGGAATTTTAACAGTGGCAACACTGCCACTGTTGAAGTTCCAACTCACGCAAGGCAGTGGAATCCAATAATGTCACCTGTATCACACATTAGTTACATACACCTACTTCCCTAATTCAGAGCAAATGAACTAGCCCTTCTCACATCACACACATGCGCAGTTGCGAGAACAGAGCCTTGCGTAGCGAGCGGTCTAATGTAGTGCTGTCGCGGTGTTTCCGAAACAAGAACAACGGAGTTGGGAAAAATTATAATTCTGTTTCACCTTACATACACTAAAGGAAGAAAAGACCGTCAGGACAGGAAGGTCAGTAGAGATGGAGCTTGGGCAATAATTGAGAAGAGAACCGGCAGTGACTCTATCGAAGGAGGCATCCTATCCGCCGCGGTAGCTGCGGGGTCAGTCCGGTAGATTGCTAACAGAGAAGGCTCGGGTTCTATTCCCGGCTGGGTCGTGATTTTCTTCGCTCGGGGACTGACTGTCGCGTTATTCTCATCTTAGTACCGTACTAACTGAAACAAAAATTGCCTGCATCGCGTCACGTGACAAGACGAAGCATACGTAACTTTGTACCGGGGCATGGCTTGGCGCTAACGAATGTCCTGATTAGTCGAAACGCACTGTCGTATCTTCCACCGGTGAGATGGCTGTATGGGCACATTCCGAAAGCCAGTTAAAAAAAAAAAAAAAAAAGGAGAAAGGAGCCATCCTGCCATTTACATGAAGTTAATTATGGAAGCCTAAAATAATCAATGAGTATCATTGTGCGCGAAGCTGATTATTGCTGCTTTCCAATATGTGTTTGTAATCGCCAAGCTGCTTTGTGGCCGACAAGCTAAGCGATAGACTACGAATCAAATTGTTTGGTGCTCTATCCCTGATTGATCCTAAGATATTTTCTGTTTCTTGCACCGTAGAAATATATATTCAGTGCCAATTTGCACTACTGGTAATCCACATGAAGTTGTACGTTAGTGTATAACTGGCTGGGTAAGTCAATTCACAGATCCGAGGAACACAAGGGCGTAGCACCTCCAAAAGGAGTCTGGAGTTCAAATAAACCTTCGGTCTGAAGAAAGTTGTGTTTATTAGAGAAGCGAAGGATAGACTAAAGACTAATGAATATTCTCATTGCCTCCATTGCGCTAGAAGTGCTGAGCACTAAATGACGTATTACCAAAAATACACACAATTTACTCCATTTTATTATTATATGTACAGTCAGCTGCACTTCTTGTTTCTCGCTAACTGCAATCGCTTTCAAAGCACGCAAGGATTAATCCATGGCGTGATAATCGATGTATTACACATCAATGTTGTGGCCATACTCGGTGAATTACCAGTGATCCGTTATGATTACCTGATACACACGCAGTGGTGTAATATACCGATTATCACACTACATGTCTGAAGATAAATCCTTTTCTGCTTTGAAATCGATTTCAGTTAGCGAAAAACAATAAACGCATCTGGTTTGAAATAAACTAATAAAAAGGAATAAATAGCTCATGTTCTCCATAATAAGACTAATGAATATTTCACCCACAACGGATTCACACTCACAGCGCTATAGGGGACATTTGCGTAAATAATTTCTTGTGGATATATTTTCCTATTATTTTTTGAAGCTACGAAAAAAAAAACATTCACTTCGTTTCAAACGTAAAAATTGCAAAGGGATGCATGTTTTAATATCATACTATTGCAATAATAATCCATCAGAGCTGCTTCTGCGTTACAATAGTATGAATTTGATACAATTTGTTGGGCTGCAGAACAGCATATACAAGAAATATTCAAGGATGCATGTTTCTCCTTGAAATGCTATGGTGAACATAACGTGTATTATTTGGAGTCAAAATAGTTGTCCGTCAGATGTATTTGGTTAGCTGCTTCATATCTTATGAAATCACAGTGAGCAGAGTTTAGGCATAGTCTGTAATCAGTGTAATAGTCTATTTTCGTCAAATCCACTTGTCTATCATTCTGAATATTACAAGACCAGGGTGAATGTGCACCGAAACAAGGTTATAATCTTCTTAATTAGGCTAAAAACAGTAGACGTTTGTTTGCCGGTTTCTATGAAAACCAAGGAACGAGGGTAGTTCGTTAGTTTTTTTCTCTGCATTTCATCTGTACACCGTACAGCATCTGTGAAAGCGCACTGAATAAATGCCCCGAAGCGAAAGATGCATTTCGTTCAGTTTGTGATAAAGTAATTACCGAGGCCCACAGCTATTTATCACAGCTAACGTCTAGTGCTGTAAGCCGGAGAGCAACCGTGACGCACGAGATCCAAAATAGGTGAAGTAATAAGCCGCAACATCTAGAACACTGATTCCCAACTTTGACGTTACTACTGTTTGGAATATGAAACAAAATTCTCTGGAGAGTAAAACCGAAAAGGATTCAGTCACGAAAATGTTGTTGTGGTCTTCAGCCCAAAGATTGGTTTAATGCAGCCCTCTGTTCTGTGCAAATTTTGGTCATCTCTGCGTAACTACTGCACCATACATCCATTTCAACCCGTGTACTGTGCTCTAACCTTGGCCTCCCGTTAGAATGTTCACCCCGTGTCCTTCCCTCTATTACCAAACTGACGAATCCTTGCTGCCTCAGAATATATCCTATCAACCGATCACTTCATTTAGTCAGATTGTCACATAAATCTCTTTATCACTTGATTATGTTCAGTATATCCTCATTAGTTGTTAGATCTACCTGTCTAATCTTCAGTGTCTTTCTGTGGCAGCACATATCAAAAGCTCCTATTTTACTCTTGTCTGAAATGCTGTTGTTCACGTTTCTCTTCCGTACAAGGCTACGTTTCATACAAGTGCCTTCAGAACGGGCTTCCTGACGTTTAAATTTATATTCAGTTCTCTGCTCAAATAGCAAAACTCATGTACTACTTACAGTGTGTTATTTCCTAATACAACCACCTCTGCATCGTCTGACTTGATTCGACCGCAGTCCATTGCTCTTGTTTTACTTTTGTTGCCATTCATCTTATAACCTCTTTTCAAGACGCTGTTCATTCAAATCATCTGTTCTTCCACGTCCTTAGCCGTCTCTGATATAATTGTAGTCTCATTAAGAAATGTAAGGTTTTATTTGTTCTCCCTGAACTTTGATTCACTTTCCAAATTTTCGTTTATATTCTTCAGAATTTCCTCAGTGTGCAGACTGAATAATATAAGGGACCTACTACAACCTTGTCTCACTCCCTTCTCAAGAGCTGCCCCGCTTTCATGCCCTTTGACTCTTGTAACTGCAATCTGTCTTCTGTACGAGTTGTAGGTAACCTTTCGCTCCCTTTATTCTATCTCCGTTACCTTCAGAATTTCAAATAATGTAGTGCAGTTTTCGAATACGATCGTTAGCGCGTGATATGATGTGGTGGTGAGCAGTATTTTAGGAAATTCTCCCGCAGACACCAGTGACCACAGCTTACTGCCAGTGTGGTATTCGCTGGAGCGAATCATCAGCAAACCATCTCGCTTGTCGCTTTTTGTTTCGCTAGTCGGTTAGAATTGTTCACTCACCAACTGATTCAAAATAACAGATAATCCATTTATCAGAAATGGCGTGTGGGTTTCTTTGAAGCGCTAAATACCTTAACCTCAGCTTAAAAGGAAATATTGTGAATATCTTTTGAAAACGCAATATAACGTTACCAGTTTTCTTCGCAGATTGGAGCTTTACTAACGTTCCTCCTTTGTTTCCATGACTGACAACGATGGTGCGCGAGGAATGAAAATGGTCATTCTCGGATTAAATGAATAAGCACTTGTCATAACTATTATATTAACAGATGTTATACGAATATCAAAAACAATAAAAAATTCACGGATTCTGAACAATTTCAATGAATAAAAATATTTTCAGGTAGTAAAATTCGACCCGAAGTGCAACATCTTGAATTCTGTGAAGACAACGCACTTGAAATTTGTTGTGGTAGAACTGACAACATTTTCGCGAAAGGTTGGTGTTTAGTATCCATTACTATAAGAAAAAGTCTTAATAAAACTGATTTCATTCGTCCCAACAAACAGGCAGAGATGTGAATACAAATTTATACTATGTTAGCAATGAACAAGAAAAATGAGGAATTTAGTGGAAGTGGAGCAAAACGCACGTTTTTGCTGGCCGAAATTAAACTGACTATAAAAGACTAAAAGATAAGCAAAAATCAACCATCCCACTGACGCATTTTCTCTTGGTTCCAAAGCAGATGAATTTTATTTGTTCGAGAATTAACTGTACATTATTTATCTTTCGTTGTTTTAGAAATGGGATTGCTCCATTTTCTTTTCATCAATTGAAAGTTTTGTTAGGGGCTAAACTTTATGCAGAAAAGGGAGGGGATATTGGCTGACATCTGGTCTCGTACAGGGCTAGTAGACTCAGAAAGGTTGATCTCTCTCTGATCATGATGCTCAGTTAGTTAAGGTAAAAGAGACAGTGCCTTACAGTATTAATAATCCTCAGTTGAAATCAGTTAGAAGAATTAGTTACTCCACGACAAATGTTCTGAAGAATAACTTACAAGAGATGACATGGAATGAAATTTATAATGCACCAAATGCTAACTTAAAATTTGATCTGTTGCATATTAAATACATATCTTTACTTGAAAATAGCTTCCACATAAGCTAATCGGAAAGGACATTAAACAGCTATATAAAAAAACCATGGATCTCTAGAGGGATTAAAGTATCTTACGAAAGGAAAAGGAAACTGTATCTGTTGGCAAGAACACTTAGAGATCTTTTAGTAGTTGCACGCTACAAAAAGAAGTCGTAATTACTAAGAATAGTTATTAAAAATCAAGGTGCATGTACGTAATGTCAGAGATCAATAATTATGACAACAGACTTAAGGCTCTATGGTATGTAGTGAAATGAGAGACGGGACAACTAGCCACAGAACAGAATAACATCACTATTGAACTGAATGGAAGAGTTATAAATGATGAGTCACATGTAGCAAATATATTTAATAATCCTTTCTTAATTATAGTAGAAAGTATAGGGACGAACAGTTCAGGAGAAAAATCACAGCAGTATGTTGAAAAAGCAACTCTCATAAAATTCATTCATATGAATATACCACCAACTTCTTCTTCTTTTCATAACGGACATCATTTTACAACATTTTTGAAATGATGGTGTGTTCTACAATAGTATCTCGTCTGAACAACAGTAATATCCTCAGCAAATCACAGTCTGAATTTCAGAAGAGTTCCCCTACTGAGAATGCCAGTTACATGTTCACTAACCAAATTTTACAAGCATTAAATAACAAAATATCGCCAGTTGGTATTTGACTGTGCTAATCACAATATTCTCCTAGATAAACTTCAGTTTTATGGGATTGATGGTATAGCAAACTAATGGGTAATGTATCTAACCAAAACAATACAGAAAGTTGTGCTTGGTAATTCAACCAATGTAGTCTGGGGACATTACTGTGACTGGGGAGAAATCACATATGGGGTTCCCCAAGGCTCAATCTTAGGTCCACTATTGTTCCTCATTTATGTAAACGATATTCTATCTAAAATATAACAAGTAGAAGTACTTCTTTCTGCAGATGATCCTAGTATTGTAATTAATCCAAACATACATACAGCAACAGAAAAAATGATAAGCAGTGTTCTTAAAAGCAGCACTGACTCTGTGAATGGTCCTACCTTCAGTTTTACACAACATACCTAGTTCTGTGCATCTAGGGTACTACACCAGTGATGAGTGTGGAAATAATAAATAGGGTGAAACCTTCAAAATTCTTAGGTGTCCATATTGATGGAAATTTGAACTGGAAAATCACATTGTGGAACACCTAAAACAACTTATTTCAGCCACATTTGCAGTTAGAATCACTTTAAATCCTGGGGAGAGTCAAATTAGAAAGTTGACATATTCTGTATATTTTCAATCAATAGAGTTGTATGGGAAAATGTTCTATGGTCACTCATCTTCAAAAAAGAAAGTGTTTGTTGCTCAAAAACGTGCGACAAGAGTGATATGTGGTGCTCTCACACGGTCTTCTTGTAGAAATCTGTTTTGAGTACCGCTTCACAGCATATTTATTCCCTCATGAATTTTGTTGTAAATAAACCCTGAAAAAGTTTCTCCTTGACAACTCCTATTCTGTAGAAGAATTTCTGTTATTGTAATGTGTAAAAGGTAGTGGGTAGGAATTACTAACTCACATCTGTATATTTAATAATTAGATTTATCGTGCAAATGATCCATGAAACATGAAACTAACTAACTAAACTAACTAGAAAATATACCAAATAGAAATTGCGAAAATAACGTGTGGAGCATTAGGAAATGACGGGAAACCGTAAATCAATGGAAAGCTTATATACGAACATCCATTAGTCAGTACGCATTCGAAGAAGTTCTGCAGTCGAGCAGTTTAATTCATACGAAACTGTTACCTAACTGATTAGCGAGTATAGATGGCAACTGAAGCGCTTGACCTCCTGTTCTGGTGAAATGTTTTTGCATAGTTTCAGAGAGTCGGTGTATCACCTAGGAAATAAAATAATTACTGTTTTCTAATCGTATATTTTCAGTAACAAACATAAAGATAAGAACGATTTGAGCCTAAAAGAAAGCATCCATGCAGTTACTCTTCCATCGCAACCGGTAGGAATGAAGAAGGAAAGGTAAGAAGAACCCTCCACCAATTATCGTGCAGTCATTTGCGGAGCACATTCTGAACGTATAAAATTATATATGTAGTTTGTCTGTTCACGTAGTACCTTAATAATTGTTTCCGAAATAAGAACCCATTTTCTATAATTTACTTCAAAAAAGTCATCGGGTAAATTATTACAAAATATAAAGCTAGCTAGTTTGAGAACAAAGAGTACACTTAACCTTTTGTTTAAAAGATCTGCTCAGACGGAAAATTTCTGGGAATCACTGACCCAGATAACGATAGGAAAATCCGAATAATTCCGGTATTCGTTTCGCACCTTTGCGCGTCATGGCAATTGTAAATAAAAATACTGAAGACTGATAGTAGATGACATGTGCGATTTCCCTAAAGGAAAAACCCGATACGCCGTCAGGGATGTCGGCGATACTACAGCAAGATAGCGCTGCCGTGTGCTGATAAGGGAACACGCGGCGACAGCATTCGTAAATTACTCTGAGAAACGTCTTATCAGTTGACGTATCAAGCAAGTCACCCAGGATCTATTGTAACACCCAACGAGCTTTACGAGCACTTATTTTGCACCAGACGTTTAGATCCCTGGGAACGTCAGACACACTGCCATGGCCACAATTCCTGGTCTGCTTTGCAAGTGTGACAAGAAACGTATTGCGGATTACCTGAGCAGTCAAAATCAAATATACGCGACTTGGTCGATATCTGGACACTTATTAGTGTACATTAACATGAGGTGTGTCCACCCTCTGCCTTTATGACGTCTTGAACTCTGCTCGGGACAATTTCAGCGTGGTATCTGAATGTCTGTGGAGGAATGGCAGACCATTTTTCCTCAAGAGCTGAAACCAGAGAAGATAATCATGATGGATGCTGGGGTATTGAAAGAAGTGTCGTTCTAACTGACACCAAAAGTGTTCAGTTGGGCTCAGAACGAGATTCTGGGCAATGCAGTCCTTTCTAGGGATGTTATTACCACAAGATATTGTCTCACATATGCTGATTTATGGCAGGGGGCCATGTCATGCTGATACACTCATCGTCTCCGAACTGTCCCTCTATTGTATGCAGTACACGATGCTGTAAAATATATTCACATTGTTCTTCATTTACCGTTATCCTAAGCGCAATAATGGGACCGCACTCTTACCACAAAAATCATCGCCATACTGTAACATCACCTCCTTTGGACTTCTCTGCTGGTACTACACATCATGGCAGGTAATGTTCTCCAGGCACTGACCAAACCCATCGGACAGCCAAACGGTATAGCGTGATTCATCACTCCAAATCACTAGTTTCCACTCATCCACTGCTCTTTACACCATACCAAGAGTAGCTTTGCATTAGCAACAGTAATGTGTGGCATATGAGGAGCTGCTCAACCATTGGACCCAATTCTTATTAATTCCCTGTGCAATCATTGTGCTATTTGGACGACTGGCAGCACTTTGGAACTCACGAGTGCTTCCTTCCGCAGATTTCATGCTATTTTTGTAACCACCCTCCGCAGTGCTCGGTGGTCCCTGTCCGTCAGTTCATGATGTCTATCTGGCCTTGGTTCAGCTGTGGTTGTTTCTTCGCGTTTTCGCTTCACAGTCACATCACCATCAGTCGACTTGTGCAGATTTTGAAGGTTGATATGTCCTTGATGGATTTGTTGTCGAGACAAAACACAATGACTGGACCACATTCGAAATCACTGACCTCTCCTGACCAACGAATTCGGCTGTTTCTGTTTCTCTACTGACAACACAGTACTCCCCGCGTCCGTTATGCTTGCGGGTTCGCCTCTCGTGACATATACTCGTCAGTTCCGTGTTACAAAGGGTTGTTCGGATACTTTTGATCAGATAGCGTACATTCCTGCAGCTGAGAATACGGAGTATCAAGAATTTGTACAATACGCTTTAGATATGGCACTTACGTGCCGAGCACAGTGGTGAAGAATGACAAACTGGTCCGCCGGCCGGAGTGGCCGAGCGGTTCTAGGCGCTACAGTCTGGAACCGCGCGACCGCTACGGTCGCAGGTTCCAATCCTGCCTGGGGCATGGATGTGTGTGATGTCCTTAGGTTAGTTAGGTTTAAGTAGTTCTAAGTTCTAAGGGACTGATGACATCAGAAGTTAAATCCCATAGTGTGCAGATCCATTTGAACCATTTTTTTGAGAAACTGGTCCAATAGCTGTGTTAGAAAATGGCAACGTCGGCAGAGAGAGTTTCATAATAAATTTAAACAACGCCAAAGCCTTTTTGACAAACTGCCATTCGACAGATTCTTGAGTATTCCTCGTCAATATGGGACATTAGCAGTTGGGATTAATGCAGAATGTCCAAATTATAACAATTTTTTCCGTAACTGGTTCGTCACTGAAATACTACCTGCTTCTGTAGACGATGACACTAACGCATCCTATGTAATGGCGCTCAATTCGGAGGTAATGTGGTTCGAGTCCTTTTGGTGGACGGAACTTTTACTACCAGTATTAGGCCGACGAGGGGAGAAGAGGTTTCTTGGCCTCCAAGGACCCTGCGCATTAGTGCTTCACATTTTTGCCTGGCTGGAAGTTGAAGTCTACAAAGAGAAAGTAAACACAAGAGACGAATTGATCGTTCAGAATATGGGTAGTGCCACCCCCAGTGAAAGTTCGCCAAGACGACTTCAGACGAGCAACACATGGTGTTGTGAGGAGAATTTGAAAGTGCATTATGTCGAAGGCGGAATATGTGAAAATCAACCTCGAACGTAATCATTTGCCTCTACTTGACACCTTCTGTGAGTATTTGTAAGGATTACATGCTAACAGCTGCGTCTCTATAAAAAATAAAAATTGGACATCTGTTTTATTTTATTCGAATTAGTCTGTACTACCACCTCCTAAAATATTAACTATTCTGAGTTAGTCTGTACTACCGCCTCCTAAAATATTTACTATTCTTCTTGAAACACGTTTTATATTGTGGAATGATCTTGATGGTAAAGTAAAACAAACCGGAGCTGACACTGAGGTTCAGTAACAGCGGTTCTGCCCACGCATCAGTCGTCAGTAGAACAGTAAGTCGAGGAAATGACGGTGGTCCGCAAAACAGCCATCTCCTCACAAGATGTGCAGGTGGTGGATAAAAGTACGGAAAACCCAAAAACATTACGTATTACCTTGCCTAATACGGTGTAGGAAAACTTTTGGCATTCAATACAGCTTCCAGTCGTCTCAGAATGGATGAATACAGGTCCTGTATGGTTTTCAAGGGAATCTTGTTTGTTTTTTTTTAAATTTTTTATTTGGCCTCCAGGACAAAGGGATCTTATACTATTCTTCCTGCAAAATAGTGTTAAGTTAAGGTAACGATGATGGAAGTGGGTAGGAATCACGCACCCTTCTCCCCAAAGAGTCAATAGTATTAAGTTCTGGCGACTGTGTTGGCCAGGAGATATGTGACACGTCATCCTCGTGCTCACAAAACCAGCCCTGGACGATACGAGTTATATGAACAGGAGCCCTGTCGTCTAGGAACACATCATCACCATCGGCGAACAATCATTGCACCATTGGGTGACTCTGGTCAGCACCATGGAATGCAACGATGTGGCTACACACACGACTGAACACTCACCTTTTTTCACTCTTGGGGCGTAAACTGGGCCGGAAATTGGAAACAGTGTGAAACAAGACACATCTGACTAAGTACTCAGCGCTGTGGCGCAGTAGTTATCACACTGGACTCGCATTCGAGAGGACGACGTTTCAGATCCCCGTCCACCATCCAAATTTAGGTCTTCTGTCAGTTCATTAAATGCTCCAGGCAAATGCCGGTGGTTCCTTTAAAAAGGGCACGGCCGTTTTGACTTGAGCTCCGTCTCTAATGCTGCGCTGTCTACTGGACGTTAAACTCTAAATTTCCTCTCCCTTACCTCATCCGACCAAATGACTTTCTTCCATAGTCCAGGTTTTATGGCTTCGTGTACTACGTTTTCCTGTTACGAGCATTTGCATAATCGATAAGTGGTTTTGGAATTCCAGCTCCCCCTGCAGTTTCCTGCTTATGGAGCTTCTTTCCTGTTGTTTTGGTGCTGACAGGGTTCGCGATTGCGACGTCCAGTTCTGCAATGACTTCTGCAGCTGTTGTCCTCTTTATTTTTCGTCACAAGCCTCTTTAATGGACGTCCGTCACTATCGCTCAACACACGCTTACGTCTGCGTTGTGACTCACCGCATGGTGTACACTACTGGCCATTAAAACTGCTACACCAAGAAGAAATGCAGATGATAAACGGGTATTCAGTGGACAAATATATTATACTAGAACTGACATGTGATTACATTTTCACGCAATTTGGGTGCATAGATCCTGAGAAATCAGTACCCAGAACAACCACCTCTGGCCGTAATAACGGACTTGATACGCCTGGGCATTGAGTCAAACAGAGCTTGGATGGCGTGTACAGGTACAGCTGCCCATGCACCTTCAAAACGATACCACGGTTCATCAAGAGCAGTGACTGGCGTATTGTGACGAACCAGTTGCTTGGCCACCATTGACCAGACGTTGTCAATTGGTGAGAGATCTGGATAATGTGCTGTATCCAGAAAGACCCGTGCAGGACCTGCAACATGCGGTCGTGCATTATCCTGCTGAAATGTAGGGTTTCGCAGGGATCGAATGAAGGGTAGAGCCACGGGTCGTAACACATCTCAAATGTAACGTCCACTGTTCGAAGTGCCGTCAATGCGAACAAGAGGTGACCGAGACGTGTAACTAATGCCACCCCATACCATCACGCCCGGTGATATGTCAGTATGACGATGACGAATACACGCTTCCAATGTGCGTTCACCGCGATGTCGCCAAACACGGATGCGACCATCATGATGCTGTAAACAGAACATGGATTCATCCTAAAACATTACGTTTTGCCATTCGTGCACCCAGGTTCGTCGTTGAGTACACCATCGCAGGCACTCCTCTCTGTGATGCAGCGCCAAGGATAACCGCAGCCATGGTCTCCGAGCTGATAGTCCATGCTGCTGCAAATGTAGTCGAACTGTTCGTGCAGATGGTTGTTGGCCGGCCGGTGTGACCGTGCGGTTAAAGGCGCTTCAGTCTGGAACCGCGTGATCGCTACGGTCGCAGGTTCGAATCCTGCCTCGGGCAAGGATGTGTGTGATGTCCTTAGGTTAGATAGGTTTAATTAGTTCTAAGTTCTAGGCGACTGATGACCTCAGAAGTTAAGTCGCATAGTGCTCAGAGCCATTTTTTTTAGATGGTTGTTGCCTTGCAAACGTCCCCATCTGTTGACTCAGGGATCGAGACGTGGCTGCACGATCCGTTACAGCCAAGCGGATAAGATGCCTGTCATCTCGACTGCTAGTGATACGAGGCCGTTGGGATCCAGCACTGCGTTCCGTATTACCCTCCTGAACCCACCGATTCCATATTCTGCTAACAGTCATTGGATTTCGACCAACGGGAGGGGCAATGTCACAACACGATAAACCGCAATCGCGATAGGCTACAATCCGACCTTTATCAAAGTCGAAAACGTGATGGTACGCATTTCTTCTCCTTACCCGAGGCATCACAACATCGTTTCACCAGGCAACGCTGGTCAACTGCTGTTTGTGTATGAGAAATCGGTTGGGAACTTTCCTCATGTCAGCACGTTGTAGGTGTCGCCACCGGCGCCAACCTTGTGTGAATGCTCTGAAAAGCTAATCATTTGCATATCACAGCATCTTCTTCCTGTCGGTTAAATTTCGCTTCTGTAGCACGTCCTCTTCGTGGCGTAGCAGTTTTAATGGCCAGTAGTGTATATCCCCTTTCTCTGTATGTGGTATAAATCTCCAATGCGGTGCCTCCTGAACCATCAAACACTTCGACTATCTTGGTTACGGAAGCACCCACCATACGAGCACAAGTACTTCGCCCACGTTCGAATTCTCTTAGCTCCGACTTAACGCACTCAAAATTACACGGAACACTGTTCTGAGCACGACTGACACTTACAACATGTTCAGGGCATTGTGCAGGTGCAGTTCGTGGTTAAATACAAAACAATAACCTGCAGACGTGGCTAGTATCTACATCTACACCTACCTGATTACTCTGCAATTCACAATTAAGCGCCTGGCAAAGGGTTCATCGAACCACCTTTAAGCTATTGCTCTACCATTCCATTCTCAAACAGTTCGCGTGAGAAACGAAGACGTAAATCTTTCCGTGCGAGCTCTGATTTTTCATGTTTTATAATGACGATTATTTCTCCATTGTAGGTGGGCGCCAACAAAATACGAGGGTTGCAACTTAAATAGCGGCAACTACTTATTCACAACCGATACAAAAGAGTTACATGTTTGCACCTGTTACTCTCCTTCAAAGTAGTCACCAGCGTCGTGTAGAACCCGTTGCCAGCGATGTGGATGGCGTAGTATACCGTTAGCAGAGCCTGTTCTGTTGATGGTGCGAATGGAGCGGTCTACTGCCTGTCGAATCTCTGGAACAGTTCTGAAGCGAATGCCACGAAGTGGTTTCTTCATCTTCGGAATCAAATCAAAGTCACAATGACTTAAGTTCGGGGAGTATGGTGGATGGTTCAAATGGCTCTGAGCACTATGGGACTTAACATCTGTGGTCATCAGTCCCCTAGAACTTAGAACTACTTAAACCTAACTAACCTAAGGACATCACACACATCCATGCCCGAGGCAGGATTCGAACCTGCGACCGTAGCGGTCACGTGGTTCCAGACTGAAGCGCCTAGAACCGCACGGCCACACCGGCCGGCATGGTGGATGGTACAGCACTTCCCAGTCCCATCGACCGAACAGAGCAGCCACAGCTTGCGCTGTATGAGCCCGTGCATTGTCGTGCAAAATGATGGGTGGGTTGCGCAGAAAGTGTCCCCGCTTCTTTCGGAAAGCTGGTCGCAGGTGATGCTCGAAAAACGAACAGTAATACTGTTCACTGACGGTCTGCCGTGGAGGAACGTTATACTTTAGGATAAAATCATCACAGTCTTACACGAGAATCACCATAATTTTAGACCGCTCCATTCGCACCATCAACAGAACAGGTTCTGCTAACGATATAGTACGCCTTCCACATCGCTGGCAACGGGTTCTACACAACGCTGGTGACTACTTTGAAGGACAGTAACAGGTGCAAATATGTAACTCTTTTGTATCGGCTGTGAATAAATAGTTACCACTATTTAAGTTACAACCCTCGTATTTCCTCTCTCTGACGAAAAAGCTCGTGACTGAAATTTTATGAAAACATCCTGTCGCAACGAAAAACATCCTTGTTTTAATGATTGCCACCCCAGTTCGTGTATTATGTCCGTGGCACTCTCGCCCCTGATCCTCTCTAATACAAAACGAGCTGCCCTTCTTTGAAGTTTTTCAAGATCCACCTTCGGTCTTATCTGATGCTGATCCTACGCCGCACAGCAGTACTCCAGAAGAGGGCAGAGAAGCGTATGTCAGCAGTCCCTTTAGTAGACCTGTTGCATTTTCTAAGTTGCACTTTCACACAATGTTGTGCTCCACATGTACATTCCCAGAACTTTCTTTCTAAAATAAATCGCAGTCCTTGGTTTGCTTTCCCCACAACATTATCTATGTGATCGTTCCAGTTTAAGCTATTTGTGATTGTAATCCCTTAGTATTCAGTTGAATTCACGGTCTTTAGATTTGTGTATTTTATCCTGTAACCGAAATTTAGCGGATTCCTTTTAGTACTCATGTGGACGACGTCACAGTCTTCATTATTTAGAATCAATTGCCACTTTTCACCCCACCTGTATTTATGTTCAAGCATGTTTCCACATTTTTGTGCAGCCCCTGTAGGTGTAGACGTTGAAACGTAGATGATACAGTCCGCGCATGACGTCACTGTATTGAAGCCAACGCCTCTACTAGCTGATGGAAGAATTCTCTTTGCAGGCAGATTGTGGAAGAAATTTCTATTATTCTCGACTGCAGTATTTTCGACAAATAGTTTTTTTATTAAAGTGCTGAGTATTTTGAAACTTTAGTTAGCACCAGAAAATATGTCGAAGGATGTAATATTTCGTATCATCTTAAAGTTGTTTTAAAAATAAAAGAAAAGCGAACACATTTTCGAGATCAGCTCAGTAAATTCCAGGCTGAAGCTAAGGAGTGATATAGTTTCCGACAAGATGTAAGTGGTCTTCTATTTGAGAGCATTTTTTTAAACTGAGCTGTCCATCAATAGCAAGGTCGCCAGGAAGAGCTCAATTACTTAGTTTTAGACGAGGATGTGGGAGGAAACGGCTGCGACTTGTTTAAGGCGAAATATCGGCATAGCGCAACATCAACACGCAGAGTATCTGAAGACGCTTATGGGAAAACAAACTGCTTTTATTCAGTCTGCACACATATGTAATTTCAAAATGAGTAATTTAATACTATTAGCAAGTGAGAATCGACAAGCTGGATAATGAGATACTTCATTTTAATAGTGAATGCCACAGTCCAGTCAAGGACCTTCACAGATTCGTGAAAGCTAAAGTTGCATTTTCTTTGATTCATTACCTTGAACGCTGGCCTTTTGCGGTCGCATGTGCAACGTTATCGCACAAACAAATCACTTTTGGGGAAAGAAACATAGGTACAGCTACTCGGGTATTTTATAACGATGCTGTTCGGAATTTCCACTGGTAATCAGCAACATCTGAAGAGGTGAGAAACTCATATCGATTTCTGGAACCCAAATCTTATCTGATACTATACGACCTACACTTCAGATATCGTACAGATAGATTTTATGCGTGTTTCCCAGTCGCTGCTTACGTTCCACACCTTCTCAAAACCGAACTATGAACAGTGACACATTTAACAACTTTTTAAAATATATCCAGGAGTACCATAATAAGATATTTTAATGTATACAGTGGATGTACACCCAGCGGCACATTTAAAATCTACACTGATGCTCGAGATTGGATCCGAAGTTGCAACTTCGGCCTTACAAGGCAACGACGTGGCTCAGAAACACGGAGGACAGCGAGAAGAAAATGGTTTCGTTTCCTTGGGTCATTAGTTCTTCTGAGTTGTCCAATGCGACCCTTCATGATTTCCTCTCCTGTGCCACTCCCTTTATCTCAAAGTGCCACTTACACCTAATGTGCTCAGTTATTTGTTGGGTATATAGCAATCACTGTCGTACCTTACATTTTTTGGCCACTGTGGCTCCCTCTAGTACCACAAAAGTTTTTCGCTGATGTTGTAACACACGCCATATTCTTCTGTTTCATGTTTTCCGCGTATTCCATGAATCAGCGATTCTGTCGAGAACCTCTTCATATCTTGTTAGTCCACTTAATTTTCAGTATCCGTATGTAACGATAGATCTCAACCACTTCGACTATCTTATTTTTCGGTTTTCCCACAGTCCATGACTCACTTTCATACAGTGCTGTGCTCCACATGTACATTCCCGGAACTTCCTCTCTCAAATTAAAACTTGTATTTGATACCAGTAGATGTCTTTTGACGACGAATGCTCTCTTCGCCGGCGCTAGTCTACTTCTTATGCCCTCCTTGCTTCAAACGTCAGGCGTTATTTTGCTTCTAAGGTAACAGAATTCCTTCACTTCTTCTACTAAATGGTTTCCAATTTTGATGTTAAGTTTGTCAATAATCTCATTTCTGCTGTCTCTCCGTGCCTTTGTCTTTCTTTGTTTAACTCTCAATTCATATTCTGTGCTCAATAGACTATTTGTTCCATTCAAAGAACCTATAATTCTGAATCCTCTATCAACTTGTAAATTTTCCGCCCAACTCTTCCACCCTGAACTTATCCGAGTACCTACGTTGCCCGTAAACTTGATACTTGCCACCCGCTAGTTTCCTCCCTGCTCGCTGATCCTGGTGCTCTTCCACGCCTCTACCACCATATTACCCCAGCACTACACCTCCACGCTCTCCACATCCTCTCTCAACAAAATTTTCATCGCCTTTCCTTACCCGACCACGAAATCTGCCCTGATGCATGGCCGTCCTACCAGATCTAAAAGAACCCAACCTTCTCCCCTGGTCAGGTTTCCATTCCTCACCACTCACATCCTGAGCCTTGGTCCAAAACAGCATTCCTCTTCACTGTACCAAATCCCTCCTCCAAACATCCGCCCACACCATCACCCTCTTACGGATTACCCCGACTGCCCTGTTTCCATGACAATCCTATCCCTGGCAGTCTATATCCACTCATCACTTCAGATGTCCTTGTCTCTATCTTAACCAGTCAACACATCGGCTTTCTTTTCTTTTAACTTATGTATCTGTCCATGTATCTTTTACATATTGTGAAACATTCATTTTGTCATTTCATCTGTGTCAATATTTTAATAACTCACCAAATCAACATTTTATATTTTGACTTATTTATCTGACGATCTGTCTTTTTGTTGTGTCAAGCATTCATCTTTGTCAACCGACATGTCTAATTTTATGATATGTTTTAAAATTTTTACTGTCATATGGCTGAAGAGCAGCGATTTGTCTTCGCTGACAGCCCACATCCCGCCCATATGGGGCGAGTGGGATGAAATAATAATTAAGGAAAAAAAAACTGTGGTTCTTCCTCACTTTCTCAAAGTACAGCAATGTCCTCAGTGAATCTTATCACCGATATCCTTTCACCTTTAATTTTAATCCCGCTTCTGAACCTATCTTTTATTTCCTTCATTGCTTCTCGATACTCAGGATGATCTGCAAGCGTGGAATCACGGTTCTAAAACATAAACGGGTGGATAAACAGAAATGTAAAGTTAAGTAATATGAGATAGGAGACGAAGAAAACGTGTGAGGCAATGTTAACAATATGGCTACCATCTTGGAAGCCTTCATCTCGGATGATCCTTGTAATATTGAAATGGAAAGGGGGTGATTGACATATTAAATAGACAGACAACTCTCGAGTTTTGACTGATTTTTCTTCCTTACAAGTGACGTGAAAGAAGTTGAGGTTAACACAAGCCGAACACATTGAGAACACCCTGATTTCAACATAGATGCGCACCCGTGTTATCCACATTTGGCAGAAAACTGAGACCAGCCTACGTCATACCTCAGGGAGCGGATTGTTGACGTTTGAGTTCACACTCCGGTACATGTGTTGGTTAAAGTCCGAGCGGAATGCGTGAAGTGGGTAACAACAACCTTTCAAAGTGTTGGAAACCCGTCGAGCACATCCTGTGACCTTTATGTGTCATCATCAGCATTTGCCCTGTTGTGTATAAACTACGACGTAACTCGAGGATGCATAAAGTGCTCAAGTGAAAAACACCATTGTTTCAATCGTGCAATTCTCTATCTGTTTAATATCTCACATGTCCCTCCTTTCATTTGGAGATTACGAGTTGGATCTAAGACGGTGACTTCCAAAAAGGCCACCATGTTGGTAACATCCCCTCACAGGTTTCCCACCCTCTTCCGTTTCATACCACTCGACTTTAAATTTATGTTTATCCACCTATGTGTGTTTTAGAATGGTGGTTTCACACCTATGGACCACCCTGTACTGGCTGAATAGTAGAGGCGAAAGTTTACATCCCAGTCTTACGCTTATTTTAATCCAAGCACATGCTGTGTCTTGTTCTCCCATATACAATGCACCAGGAAGATCGGCATTTCTGTCACCTGAGAGAACAACGAAAGTGAAAATACTGTTGTGGTGGCTAGTCCTTTTTCTCGCCCCAAGCGCTCTCAATGACCGCTTGCAATCGAGGAGAGGTCCACGCGCCTTTGTGCTTTAGGAGATATATTGCGTCCTACAAAAGAACAAATACTCGAGCCAGTCGTATACCACTCATGTGGTAGGTAAGTGGGCGCTTTATTGTGGGAATGGCGTGAAGACCTCTCCGAATGTCAAGGAACACCGTATCTAACTGCTAGCCGCTATCTGCCGCTTGGCTTGTGTGCGTTTCGAGGACAAGCTGTGTTCACACGATCCGTCGTTACGAAAGCCTCGCTAATTTCGACAGAGGAGACGATTAACCTCGATGAAGGCCATGTCATTTCTGAAAAATAACACTCGTAGATTTCGAAGAATGAAGATTTGTACTTAACGCCCTGCCGACGACAAGAGGATTAGGGATGCATCCCCCGGAGGGTCTAAGTCATATATGACTTCGCTAGAGCTGGTCAGTGGATGCAGCTAACCAGAGAGTAATGGTCGATTCGTACTGAATGTGTACGGAACGAAAAGGCAAGCGACGTCACTGTCAAACAGCGATGTTTTCACGTTAGACAGAACACCAACACGTCACATCGCTTACCCCAATACCTAACGGTGAAAGTGAGGTTATAGGATACTAACCGTCATACAAAAAGTCATGATATAGTATCAGGATTAACCCTACATTACGAAAACCCTCGTAGAACCTATGATTGCAGTATGGTATAAAATGGACACTTTGTACTTAATTTCGTATGTAACGTACCATTGGAAACCGAATAATTGTAATTAATTAAATCGTAACCTATAAATTATGACTTCCTTTTAATAAAATGTGGACTAAACTTTACGATGGTTTGGCAGAAATGTAATATTCTCCCCCCCCCCCCCCCCCACCCACCGACTTTTAATGTTCTGGGTTTAAGGAGCTAGTAATGATAAAACTTATTAATGGCCAAAGCCAACTTTTTAACATGTATTCTTAACAATTTTCTATGGCAAGCTGCTGAGAAGCGAAATAATAGGACACCTATCACCCTAACAAGTCAGAATATCGATATTTATTTGGTAGAGAAAAATTGTCACATCAGACAGTATTTAGAAGGCAAAATATAGAGCCTATGTACTTTATCCATTGTGTTTTTTCCTTTCTAGGTACCAAATACCGTCAAAAACAACTGTATTTTTCTCCTTTAATGAAGCTGACATTTACACTGTTAAAAATAGATTATTTAATGAAAAGTGTTTCTTTAATTTGTGTACTGTGTACGATTTTTTCTTTGTATACGTATAATACAACTGTATGTTATACTATTTAAACTGTTTCTATCTATTAAACGTCAATTGTTATGTCTATTTACGCAACGGAATTTGTATCTGTTCATATAGTGTAGACTGATTGCAATGAAATGTTAGTTTCAGAGTTTGCGACCTGCACTATTTAATTTTGAACAATAAATTTCATAGCCTTTATCTTGAAACAGTGTTCTGGTGTATCATCTACGTCTGAAGAAGTATTCTCCTACACATATGTATGATATTTTCTTTGTTATCTACAAAATGATGGTGAGCTCTGATTGACTGCGTCGATCTAATTTTTGAGGATGATTCGTGGGAAGGTGATTAAATGAAAGAAAAGGCCTATAGCCTATTCATTCTCTTTTGAGTTATAGCTTATTATTTCAACTTTTTGGCGACGCCAACTGTTATCATTCAAATTAGCATCGACTGCACCACGCTGTATGACAATGTTCAACATTTTATCAAATATTTTTTCTATATTTTTTTCATGTGCACTAGTAGCCTCTCAAACTCGCAGATGTTTCAATATTTCTGCGTGCACTCCCATGTCAATCGTCATCGTTCACACGAACTTCAGACCCCCTCGGCTTCCTAGCGCTGTCTCTTGTGCTGTGACAATACTCTAGCTTTCTTTCAGGGGTTACACTGGTACATTTCACGTGATTTGCCAATGAGTGCAACATTCTTCTAAACAATCTGTTCTTCTTAATAGTGCTTTTGATCATACAACTGCTGCATAAAATTGTGGCTGAGTTCAGGGTGAATTTAAATATTACTTCACATATACAAAATTTTAATTATTAACCAATTAATAAAATGTGAGGTGTCGTCGGAGGTTTTCGAGGATATAGTTGCGTATGCATTAGTGATATCGCATGGATCCCGCGGAGAGTGGTTTCTGGCATGTGAGGAGAAGCCAGAAATGCACACTTTAGTGCAAATATCCTGAAATGACCTTAATTTTTCTATATTAAGATGTTAATCCTAATTATAAAATTGCTTAAAACTTTAGCCGGCCGCGTTGGCAGAGCGGTTCTAGGCGCTTCAGTCCGGAGCCGCGCGACTGCTACGGTCGCAGGTTCGAATCCTGCCTCGAGCATGGGTGTATGTGATGTCCTTAGGTTAGTCAGGTTTCAGTAGTTCTAGGGGACTGATGACCTCAGATGTTAAGTGCCATAAGGCTCAGAGCCATTTGAACCATTTGAACTTAAAACTTTGAATGTAAGAGTTTCTTTGAAGATACTTTTCAGTGCATTAGAATACTTTTCAGTGCATTTGAATACTTTTCATTGCTTCAAAAGGTGTTGCCTAACAGAAAGTTCTTTAATTCAGTCTTAAATTCCACCAAATTATCTTCTTGGCATTTAATCTGCTCTGATAGGTTCTTGAATACATGTGTAGCCATGCATCTGACTACATTTTGTACTTCTGTTAACCCGCTGCAGTCTTTGTTAGCAGATGTTTTTGGTAGTAGTGTTATGTTACCGCTTTTCACTATTTTTTGTGAAAAGAGAATTATTGACAGTGACAAAAGCCATTAATACATATTTTGAAGTGGTTGTCAAAATACCCAGTTTTCTGAAGAGGTCTCCGAAGGACGTTTTTCGATTAGCACCAGATACAATTTTTGTAACACACTTCCATATTCTGAAAATACTGTCCCTGTAAGTTGAGTTTCCATTTCTTGTGACCTACTTTGCTCGTAATGATAGTAGTAAAATATTTTTAACAATTTCTTAGAGCCGATGAAATTTTTCTGCTAGTTATTGGAATATTCTTAGCGCACTCTCCAGGCGAAAAGAACCATACTCCTATTAGTTTAAAGCTTATGGTGATCAATACGCCTTCCTGCGCCCTCGCAACAGTTTTATCTTCTTAGAAAACCAAATCCGTTTTGGTCCTATTAAACGCCAAGCACTTTTTATACAGAATTCATTATTACGAGATTGGACGCTCTGTTCCAGTGAGATAAAAAACCGCAGTAGATTTTAGACGTTTTGTCTTCTTCTCTGCATTGCATATCCGTCTGAAGAACATATAAAAATGAAACGTTCTGGGGAGAGTTTTCTGTAAACGTATCAACAACTTCTGACGAGGCTGTCATCTTGTAATTAGCTGTGGAGAATCTACGTAAATATCTTTTTATTTTATCTATCCTTATTTTATTTTATCTATCCTTATTTTATTTTATAATATTTAGTTGTCAGTACAACAGTTGTTCTGAATTACAAATATATATGTTAAACCTCAGGATTTCGAAGTATAAGCATGTAATCTTTGTCGTGAATGCTTGTGAGTAGAGAGGCCGCTCGCTGTTCTTTGTGTATCATGATGCTGTCAAAATGTCGTGTGTCCTAAATTAACACGATCAGCGACCATCTATAAATAATCGGTGAAACTTGATTTTCAGCTGAGTGCTACAAAGACGGTTTCGGGAGAACTGTGGGCACTAAGTACATACATGAGTGTTTATTTTACTGACCAAACAAATTGAGCCAGAAAAATTATTCCTTTTACGGGGATATAAATTTTCTGTGGGGAGCAGTCGAAGTTGGTTCAAGAACGATAGTGTCAGATTCCCACACTCCGCGAGACACGCCGGAGAAGTTTTCTAAAAAAGGAAGAAAGATTTAAGCTTAGCTTCTTTCGACAACGGAATTATTCGAGGTGGAGCACAAAGACTGGCAGGGAGTGGATGGGAAGGAAATTGGCCGTGTCCTCTTCAGAGAAATCGTCCCGGCATTTCCCTTAAGTGATTTAGGGTAACCACGGAAAACTTAAATCTGGATGGCAGGCCAAAGAATTCAACGTAGGTCTTCCCTAATGCGATTGCAGTAACTCAAAAGCACTGCTCCACAGAAGCCTCGACTTGAACCCAGAACGCTGATGCACAGTTCAGTGCTTGTATGCCCACGCCTTGGCGGTCGAATACTGGCGATGAAACTTTCTGCGACGAACTGAGATGAAAAACGGTTACGTACGCGCAGAGTGCACCACATTAGCATGCCTTAGGGACCCCGGCTACCGTTTAATGTGCACGAAGTTCGCATATTCTGCAAGAAAAAAGACACACCGCTTTCTTTCCTAAAGAATAAGACGGATGTGATATAACTTTCCCGGCAGAGTTGATCACGACGTACAGGTCATTAAGCAGAGAACAAACAAAAATTGCTACTCAAGTTATATGCGCGCAGTTAACTGTAATTCTGTTTTAAAACGCGCATTGTGTGTGCATTGTACCCGTCATCTCCGAAGTCTGCAGGAAGCCATTATGTTAAAAAGTGAATTACACATGTCGGCCCGCGCTAAGGTCATTGCGCAACAAGAGCGGCGGGCGTATTGTCAGAAAAGAGTACATGTTCTGGGATTCTTGCCGACGCAGTTCTACTGCGGTGTACGGATGACACGGGCATCGCACTGTGAGAGTGAAATGGCGCAGCAAACTGGGATTGTACTCCAAAGTTGAAGTTCGCGGTACAGTGCGATTCCTGTGAGCAAATTCTGTTGGTATGTCGACCAAATTCAGTGTTGCATCGACCCATGGTGAAATGGTGTCGACAATTTGACTTGGCCACACAAACGTGGGTGATGCTGATCGTCGACGTCGACGTCGACGTCGATCACAGACGGCCATGTCCAGGCAGTCGAAGAACTGATTCGCTACAATCGGAGATTTTCCAACTATGAAGACGTCCTTTCGGGGGTTATCAAGTGGGTCTGCGACAAAGGAGCAGATTTCCGTCGTCGCGGGATTGAACGACTACTTTAACGTTCCGAGCGTTGTTTGCAGGAACTTGGCGATTGTGTTGAGAAACAGTGTCACGTATTTCTGTCACTTACAAATACAGTGCAGCATTCAATAAAAGTTACTTGGTCTGCCACAATAAAAAAAAGAAAGATTAGCGACTAACGTTCTGGTGATACCAAGGTCATTTCAGACGGAGCATAAGCTCGGACTGTTTCGAGGATGGGGAAGGAAATCGGCTGTGCCGTTCCAAAGGAACCATCCTGACATTTGTCTGGAGCGATTTAGGAAAATCACGGAAAACCTAAATCTGGATAGCTGGACGCGTATTTGAACCCTTGTCTTTGCTATTCTGACTTCAATGGCCTGCGATAATAATGCGTAATTTACTTTTTGAAGTCACCTCATATCTTTACATACATGCATAAGTGAAATGCTGCAATACGCAAGGCCTTTTTCATACAGCGTAAATTATCAATGCCACAAATGATTACTTGCTATTAAGCGAGTGAGTAACTCTTGTAAGAATACATTAGCCATAATTATATCATATTCTATCTAGTCTCTGTGCGTGCAGTACGAAAAATAGCTGTTACGTCAAAATTATGTAATGTATCAGAAGTTGAGTCGGCAGGGCTCTAAAAACATAGCGCATTTTAACAAAAATCACGATTTGCGACTGAAGGAGAGCTATTCTCCTTTCACTCTTCAGGAAAGTAACATAGTCATGTTAACAATACGAACCACAATGAGTAAATTAAGAATTATCTGTATGCCATATTTTTGGAACGTCGAACATTGATTGATCACACGCAAACCGACAGTAGCTAGCAAGATATCAGCACCGGACGCCGAGTATTGTTCATTCGTCCATGCTGAATTTTCTTTGTGCACACCACATACGATACCTCATTTTCACGGTCGAGCTGGCCCAGCGTCTGTATTATCAGCTCGAATTAGTTAGGAAACAGCACTCCATGTTCAGATGGTACACCGCACCCCTAAAACTCTAAACTTACCAGTGAAAGAGCAAAGTATCTCAGCAGTTAAGCCACTAGCTGAGTGGGACTCAAAGTTCCGAGCAGCTATCTAGACATCGGTTTTGCAGTGAATTCTCTATACCGTTTCAGGTGAACACGAGAATGTTTCCCTTGGAAATGGCCGCGCGTGGTAGCCGCGCTGTCTAGGTGCCGGTGCCTTTCCACGGTTCGTGCGGCTCCCCCCCCCCCCTCCCCCCCCCCCCCCTTCGAAGGTTCGAGTCCTCCCTTGGGCATGGGTGTGTGTGTTGTCCTTAGCGTAAGTTAGATTAAATTAGATTGAGTAGTGTGTAAGCCTAGGGACCGATGACCTCAGCAGTTTGGTCCCACTGGAACTTACCGTCATCTTTGGAAATGGCGTGGCTTTCCCATTCCTTGTCCATTCCGAGCTTGTGCTCCGTCCCCACTGACATCGATGCCACATTAGACCCATATTACTTTATTTCTTTCTTCTTCACCAGCGCACGGGTGGTTTAGCGCGACACATGCAGTGTTGTGTGTCTCCGTCTGATGTGTGTACATCTTTTTACAGTGACGCTAGGCTTATTCACGAATATGCTCACTTACTACAGCATATCTGAAGAAGGAAATCGTCCTCTATGAAAATTAACATGGACTCCGCAAACATGGATCTTGCGAAACTCAGCTCACTCTATTCGGCTGTGTGATCCAGGATATTGTAGACAAAGGCGCCAAGGTTGATGGCGTGTTTCTTGTCTTAAAGTGGGCGTTTTAAACAGTTCCCAACAGTCGTGCCGGCCGGAGTGGCCCAAGCGGTTCTAGGCGCTACAGTCTGGAACCGCGCGACCGCTACGGTCGCAGGTTCAAATCCTGCCTCGGGCATGGATGTGTGTGATGTCCTTAGGTTAGTTAGGTTTAAGTAGTTCTAAGTTCTAGGGGACTGATGATCTCAGCAGTTAAGTCCCATAGTGCTCCGAGCCATTTGAACCATTTTGAATAGTCGTGTAGTGAAAAAATACGAGCCTACCGAGTATCGGAAAAGGTTTGTAACTGGATTCAGGGCTTTCTCTCAGACAGAGCTCAATACGTCGCTCTTAATGGGACAATATCGACAGATCCAAAATATATAAATAATCTAGTGGATATCGCCGGAAACTTCATGAGGCTGTTTGCAGACGATGCGGTTGTCTGTAGGAAGGTAGCAGCGCCAGAAGACCGTAGCGAGTTGCAAGAAATACCTACAGAGGATCTACTATTGGTACAGGAAGTAGTGGTTGACCATAACGTAAATAAAATGTAGCGTTTAGCGTATAAAGTGGCAAAAAAGATCACTACGGTACAATTACACTACTGGCTACAAGTCACGGCTAACAGCAACATCAGTAAGTTACATAGGAGTAGGACCGACCTAAAGTGGAATGACCACATAAAACAAATTGTAAGTAAAGCAGATACCAGGGTGAGATTAATTGGAAGTGCCTTACAAAACACTTATTCGCCCGATGCTTGAGTGTTCCTCATCTGTCTGGGGCCGTTACGAGTTGGGATAGACAAGGCCCAAAGAGGAACAGCGCAGTCTCTTAGTCGATGCAAAAGCATTGCTGAGATGCTCAACAAACTCCTGTGATAGACGCTACAAGACAGCCGTTGTACACCACAGAGAGTATACGATTGAAGTTCCGAGAGAGTATATTACTGCATTTTACTTCCTCCCACATACAGTTTCGCGAACTGACCACAACCAGAAAATCCTACGAATTACACGTAATGCGAAGGGTTACTGATAATTATTATTCCTAAGCGCCATTCGCAACTGGAACAGGCAAGAAGGTGTAGACAGATACCGGAAGTACCTTCGGCCCGACATCGTAAGGTGGCTTATACAGGGTGTTACAAAAAGGTACGGCCAAACTTTCAGGAAACATTCCTCACACAGCTCACACACAAATAATGTTATGTGGACATGTGTCCGGAAACGCTTAATTTCCATGTTAGAGCTCATTTTTGTTTCGTCAGTATGTACTGTACTTCTTCGATTCACCGCCAGTTGGCCCAATTGAAGGAAGGTAATGTTGACTTCGGTGCTTGTGTTGACATGCGACTCATTGCTCTACAGTACTAGCATCAAGCACATCAGTACGTAGCATCAACAGGTTAGTGTTCATCACGAACGTGGTTTTGCAGTCAGTGCAATGTTTACAAATGCGGAGTTGGCAGATACCCATTTGATGTATGAATTAGCACGGGGCAATAGCCGTGGCGCGGTACATTTGTATCGAGACAGATTTCCAGAACGGAGGTGTCCCGACAGGAAGACGTTCGAAGCAATTGATCGGCGTCTTAGGGAGCACGGAACATTCCACCCTATGACTAGCGACTGGGGAAAACCTAGAACGACGAGGACACCTGCAATGGACGAGGCAATTCTTCGTGCAGTTGACGATAACCCTAATGTCAGCGTCAGAGAAGTTACTGCTGTACAAGGTAACGTTGACCACGTCACTGTATGGAGAGTGCTACGGGAGAACCCGTTGTTTCCGTACCATGTACAGCGTGTGCAGGCACTATCAGCAGCTGATTGGCCTCCACGGGTACACTTCTGCGAATGGTTCATCCAACAATGTGTCAATCCTCATTTCAGTGCAGATGTTCTCTTTACGGATGAGGCTTCATTCCAACGTGATCAAATTGTAAATTTTCACAATCAACATGTGTGGGCTGACGAGAATCCGCACGCAACTGTGTAATCACATCATCAACACAGATTTTCTGTGAACGTTTGGGCAGGCATTGTTGGTGATGTCTTGATTGGGCCCCATGTTCTTCCACCTACACTCAATGGAGCACGTTATCATGATTTCTTACGGGATACTCTACCTGTGCTGCTAGAACATGTGCCTTTACAAGTACGACACAACATGTGGTTCATGCACAATGGAGCTCCTGCACATTTCAGTCGAAGTGTTCGTACGCTTCTCAACAACAGATTCGGTGACCGATGGATTGGTAAAGGCGGACCAATTCCATGGACTCCACGCTCTCCTGACCTCAACCCTCTTCACTTTCATTTATGGGGGCATTTGAAAGCTCTTGTCTACGCATCCCCGATATCAAATGTAGAGACTCTTCGTGCTCGTATTGTGGACGGCTGTGATACAATACGCCATTCTCCAGGGCTGCATCAACGCATCAGGGATTCCATGCGACGGAGGGTGGATGCATTATTCTCGCTAACGGAGGACATTTTGAACATTTCCTGTAACAAAGTGTTTGAAGTCATGCTGATACGTTCTGTTGCTGTGTGTTTCCATTCCATGATTAATGTGATTTGTAGAGAAGTAATAAAATGAGCTCTAACATGGAAAGTAAGCGTTTCCGGACACATGTCCACATAACATATTTTCTTTCTTTGTGTATGAGGAATGTTTCCTGAAAGTTTGGCCGTACCTTTTTGTAACACCCTGTATAGTATAGATGTAGGGAAGTGTAGGGTGGTTTATCAGTTTGGTAATTGCTTCTCCCGATGTTTCTGGTGCAAACGTCATATCGTGAAAAATCACTTTTACCGGACATCAGTGGTAAGTTGTACAATGTTGTTGTTATTGTTGTTGTTGTCATCAGCCCAAAGACTGGTAAGGTGGAGTCTTCAACGCTAGTTTTCCTGGAGTAAGTCTTTTCATATTTGCATAATTATTGCACCCTACATCCGTTTCAGTTGTCCACAGTATTTAAGCCGTAGTCTCCCCATACAGTTGTTACCCCCACGGATTCTTTCACTACCAAACTGACGATTTCTTCACGGCTTAGGAGGTGTCCTACAAGCTATCCTATTTTTTTTAATAAATATGGGTCATAAAGCTCTATTCTCAATCGTTATATTCTGTATCTCTTCATCAGTTTCTCGATCTACCCATCTAAGTTTCAGAATTCTTCTACAGCACGACATTTCAAAAGCTTCTATCCTCATCTTGTCAGTACTGTTTATCGTCAAAATCTTACTTGTCTATAACTCCTCACTCCAAACAAATGCTATCAGGAAGGGCGTTATAACAAATTTATGTTCGATGTTAACATATTTATCTTTTGCAGGGATGTTTTTCTTGCTGGCGCTGCTCGCAATTTTACAATGATAAACTACCGAGAAGTGATGCTTCAAGTGAATTAGACAATGAACATCGAGGTGGTGGAAAAAAAAGCTTGCATTATATTCCCGGAAGGATCCTCAGAAAATTATGAAAAAAAAGAGTATTTCGAGAAAATAAGACACCCTTGGATCGCTTAAAAGCAACTGCTCACATGCAGTGATTCACACCGTTCCGAAATAGACGATTCTCTAGCATAAATTTCTTTACCTGTCTCGTATATCTTTTTCTCACATACTGCGTGTTCCAAGAAAGCGTGGCCGGAGTTTTTATCTTTGTTCTCCGCCTTGAAATTAGTATTCCGCCAGTAGTGGTAGCAACGTCTATGTTGACGAATTCTTTTGGTTATATGTCACATACATGCTGTTGAAAGCACACTGTACCAATTTCGACGCTAAATTCCGTGCGGCTGGGGCCTGTGATACAGGTAGGCGCTCAGCCAAAGTTGGTAGTAAAGAAGAAATGTGATATTACCGCGAAGAGAAGTACGAAAATGCATACGTGTTGACAACCTCTACCGTTATTTCTGCGTCTGATACAATGTTTGCAAAATACGAACACACACACACACACACACACACACACACACACACACACACACACAGACACACACACAAACACACAAATATGAGTTTACATGATTTGCTAGCAGATGGCATAGATGATACTCTCGTAATTTAACAAAGTTATATTTAGTTTGGGTGACTTTTTCTTCTCTAGCACCTGCCTTTCTTGCGAAATACTGATCAAAACTTTTAGTACAGAATATTATTTATACATATGGAGTAAATAAGAAAAATAACACAACGAACTGTGATACACTACTTCCGCATTCGATGCTGACTGCGAACAAGTGTTAATGGTCTTACTGCTTATGGAGTAAAACTTAATTGCGGTACTTCATGAACGTTGGGATATTCAAGAATTCCGCGTTTATTCCAACGGTTAGGTTCTATTAGAAGCATTTAGCTGACGGATTAGTTAGATTTGTTACGAAAATTGCTTGGCTAGTGGATCCTCTGAAATGTCAAATTCTTCTTTTTATCTACAAAATTTCATTTACAGACTTGAAGCAGTTCACGTCTTGATTTTCACATACAATGATGTGGGCTTACCAATTTCGGCCGGGCGGGGTAGCCGCGCTGTCTCGGACGTCTTGTCACGGTCCGCGCGGCTCCCCTCGTCGGAGGTTCGAGTCCTCCCTCGGACATGGGTGCGTATGTCGTCCTTAGCATAAGTTAGTTTGAGTTAGATTAAGTAGTGTGTAAGCTTAGGGGCCGATGACCTCAGTAGTTTGGTCCCATAAGACCTTACCACAAATTTCCAACTTTGAAACAAATTTTCGTGCATTTTACGCATATATAAATTGCATTTTCCCTCTTTGCGGCTTTCATCAACACAGTCTCAACCCAATTATGCGCAATATTCTCTCAAGTGGAGTGCAAATGTCACTCTCAGCACGTGGTTCCAGAAGGAAGAGGAACGTTGCCAGGGTGCGCATTAGGAAAGGTAATTGTAAGTATCTTTTATGTAATGCATAAATCAGGACGTAAACTGTTTTAAATCTAAACTTAATTTTTCGTGATATATTTCAAATTGCTCATACAAGATAGTTTTGAAACAGAAGACGAAACGCGTCTGGGACAAAAAAATAACGTAACAGCAGGTATGATGCCGTTGTTTACAATAAGCAAATACAGTGAAGCCTCACTAATTCGGACAAACTTACGAGTCTCAGTCTGAATTACTGAAAATCAGAATAACAATTGTTTTTGGTAAAATAGTTATCTGAAGTTATAACTAGGAATATACAGCGTATGTAGTGGTTAAATAAAAACTAAGTTAACTGTAATATTACGTGAAAGACTGTCACTATATTTAATTTAAGAGCAACTAATGTAATGGCATCACAATAACGAACAATAAGATTAAACAAATTAAAGGCACGGTACATAAACCGATACATTACTATATGTTTACCAAAGTGAAAATCTATAATGTTACTTTAAACATCTGTGACGTAGCATGTGAAAGTTGCTGAACTGGACGGGTTACTCCTGTAACTTAAATATCAGATCTGAAGATGGTTCTGAATGAATCGAAACCGGTCATATGAATAATAAAAAAAATTTGCAATCAAGACGGATTTAAAGTAACATTATAAAATCACTGATTGCTGTTATCCCATAAGACATTATGTCTGTTTTTGCAAAGTGAAAATCGGTGCTTTAGTGGAAATTTCTATGCTACATTTACTCTACAACGGAACTTACTTTACCAGTTAATTGTTGCTGTCATCTGGAGCTATAATGATATGGTCTATAGCAGCCAAAGAGGCACTACTCTCTCACGATGATACCACGACAATATTTTCATCCCCAATACCTCCCGAAGTTCATGATTTATATCTATACCTAACACTCATCTTGGTTGCTGTACTGTGTTGCATGACACTTCAATGCACTTAAGCGATCACACAGATGTAAATTAACACAGTTCGTTATGCAGCCTTCAGTAAGCGAACTGTGCAGAATTTGACGTTGTTGCGTATTTGTTACCAACAATAATACACACAAACGTTATTCACTACCGGCCATAGCTGAAGCGTATGGGAAGGGAGGGGATGTGCAAATATTTTCAACAAATGAACTGTCTGGTACGTTAAGGCTTCGTTTCACTTCGTGAATTCCGAATTAGCGAAGGTTTCATGTATAAAATTTATGCAGCTGAAGTGTAAACGGCCATTCCGAAGAATTTGTTCGTAAAGTTTCAGCTAAATAATTTGGAATGGCATGTTTTGGATCACCGTACGCTGCTGTTAAACCACTCTTACTTATGGACTAACTATCGTCTGTCTCGTTCCGTTCCGTTGGCGGTCTGTGTGATTTGAAATGCATTGTGGAACGTTTTGACCTTCTGTTCCATCCCGTCAAGTGTGAAACGATCTTAATGTACAGTGGGCAGAGAGACAGCGTACCTGCAGGGTGCTCCCAAAGAGGCCGCAGCTTGGGGGGCACACGCTTGTCGAAGAAAGCGATCGTCCTCAGGTAGAGCTGCGACATGCTGGCCAGGGCGACTCTGCGCTCCTTTCCAGCCGGTCTCTATATAAAGGCCGCCCGTTGCGCGTCCGCCGAGTATCTGTCAACCAACAGCGCTTATCGTCGCTCGAGAACCCGTCCAAGGACGCCGGCTTGTGGTATTCCATGGCTTGGGGGGGGGGGGGGAGGGGGGGGGGGAGGCAGAGCAGTTTCTTGGCGCCTGGCCACTCTCACCATCGTGCAGGAGCAGTCCCTGCGATGCGGAGGATAATTCCATATTCCTCAGATAATTTGCACGATTTGATGTGGATTAGGACAGCTTACAGGGTATGTATTGAGCTATTACGAGGATCTTACCGGTGGGTTCTTGCGCGCAGCTACAGGTGCTCCGCATAAGGTAAAAGTTTTGTAGATCTCTTTCAAAAAAAATTCAAATAGCTCTGAGCACTATGGGACTTAACATCTATGGTCATCAGTCCCCTAGAACTTAGAACTAATTAAACCTAACTAACCTAAGGACATCACACAACACCCAGCCATCACGAGGCAGAGAAAATCCCTGACCCCGCCGGGAATCGAACCCGGGAACCCGGGCGTGGGAAGCGAGAACGCTACCGCACGACCACGAGATGCGGGCAGATCTCTTTCTTTAGGCTTCTGTAAAGCAACAGACTGAGCCAGAATAGGATGCCCATTCGTTTCGTTTTTCTCGTGACAGTCCAGTTTTTTTTTCTCGAAATGTGCCACTGTTCCGAAAGTTCTTTTGGTGACATTCGAATGCCCCGCTTTTGTGATTCGCCGGCCAGAGTGGCCGAGCGGTTCTATGCGCTACAGTCTGGAACCGCGCGACCGCTACGGTCGCAGGTTCGAATCCTGCCTCGGGCATGGATGTGTGTGATGTCCTTAGTTTAGTTAGGTTTAAGTAGTTCTAGGTTCTAGGGGACTGATGACCTCAGAAGTTAAGTCCCGTAGTGCTCAGAGACATCTGTATCATTATTTTTTTTGTGATTCACCTTGACTAAAGAATTTTACACTAGCAATTTACTGTGCACTGTTGGTTTAGTTAGTAAGAATTTCCATTTCTGCTTCGGTAATCAGTCTGAAGATGTTTAGAGGATACGTGGCAATTTTAAATGTATACAATCACTGTTTCATCATTTCTAAACGAAAATGTAATTTTGACTGAAATATAAAAAGCGAGTTTCCTTTTATCACCGATAGTGGAAAGGCAAGGCCTTGCTCATTGTCAAAACACACTTTACTGGGGTATCGTGTGCTTATTTTTATGACAAAATGTCAAAAGGAAGTGCACTTCTTGATAAAATACATAAAAGCGGAAAGTACAGTGAGAGTGCAGTAGAATAACTGCAAAAAGTCATTTGGGATCATCTGAGTGTGTAATGCAAAGGTAAGCTTCATGTCCACTAAATTTTGTCAATACAATTAGTGTCTCGTTTTCTTTTCTAAATGTTTTAAAATTTCCCTTTTTGAATAAAAACGAAATTGGCATCTAAAGTTAGAAGCACTTTCCTAAAAGCGAAATACATTAACCACGGCAGCTGTGATGGATTGACATCATACTCGGTCTGGAAGTAAAACAACCGATTTGAAACCAGGCAATGAGAATAGTGTAAGGAGTAGACAACAATGGCATGACTGTTACCGTGGGCTAATTCCTTCGGGCTGTGGGGCCGACTTGCGTCGCTCAGGCGTACAACACACTGACTATTAACCGAGGTTAATCAGACTAGGTCTACGTTAAGGCAATTAAAACATACATTGATGTGCCAAAACATTATGACCGCTTCCCACTGTGACTGAATGAAGTATGGTAGCGTTGTGGGCACTTGACGCTGTAAGGAAAGTACACAAGCGGAGAAGAGACGAATGGGGATTATTTTACCGACGACTGGAGCCAGAAATTGGGAAATCCGCTGATATAAGCGAATCTGATAACGGTCAGATTGTTACGTCTGGCGCCTGAGGAACAGCATCTCGGAAACGGGACGCTGGTCGGTTGTTCGCGGGCAGCTGTCGTTAACTTCTATGGAAAGTAGTTGAAACATGGTAAAACCACGAGTGAGCGACAAAATGCTGGACAATGACGCTTCATAACATAATGAGGACGTTAACAGATCCGTAAAGGGGGCTAGAAGCGGCGATCTGTGGCAGAACTGACAACAGAGTACAATGCTGATGTAGGCACAAATGTTTCGGAGGTCGTTCAGCGCACATAGCTGAACACGGGGCTGCGCAGTAGGCGACCTGTACGTGTTCTAGTGTAGATCCAACGACATGGAAAATTTTGATTGCAATGGGCTCAGGGTCATGCAGATTAGAGCGTGGGTCAGCGGAAATGCATAGTCTGCCCGAATGAATCACGTATCCTGTTACATCACGTCTATGGTCGTGTCCAGATATGCCGTCATCCAGGCGAACCGCTGTTTTAAATGTGCACTACGCAGGTTGGTGAGTGCAATATTGCGCTATGTAGATTATTCAACTCGCTTTAACGGGACGCGTCTTAGTAATCGAAGGTATCACATCAGTTGCGCATAATGAGAACGTTATTGCGGATCACCTGAATTCTTTCAAGCTTGATGTGTTCCCCAGCAGCGACGTCATCTTCCAGCAGGATAACTGACCTTGTCCAAAGGCAAGAATCGTGCTTCAGAAGTTTGAGGAGCACACAGAACGAGACCTAACCTAGTTGTGTGGCAGTCGTTCATACTTCGATATTAGTGGACGCTGATTCGCATGTGATCCGCGAGCATAGATCGTTCGAGTGCAGAGCAGAGCTGAGATATCATTACGCCGCGCGATTCCTAATCTCGGTGGGGTGCGAAGGGTTTGCTTCGTGCGCTAAACGTGGCGGTTTCGGCCATTCTGTCAAAAGTGAAACCTTTGCACTTTTCATACCACATTACACTTCTGCGGTGTGATTATTAAATGATTTGGACACTCATAACCCTCTTGCTTCTAGTAGATCAGTTGCGCGTTTTCGAACTCAACGTCGCCACATCAACTCGTTATCTGCCCACCCAACACATTTTAGCAGTTAATTGGACCTAATAGAAGTTCCCTTTCGGTATAGACGATTTGTCGGTGCCTGTAAAATGTTTAATGCTACTGGACAATTGATCAAAGATTTTTGTGGCTGTATGTTCAACACTTTTACCGAGCCACTGACAGGTTTCATAATAAGTAATGAGAGTAACTTAGGCTCAGTTGTAGGTAAAGCAAACTGGTTTCAGTTCATTAGTAGGGTACCGGAAAAAGTGCAATCACTATACTTAGGAGATTGGTTCAAATGGCTCTGAGCACTACGGGACTGAACATCTATGGTCATCAGTCCCCTAGAACTTAGAACTACTTAAACCTAACTAACCTAAAGACAGCACACAACACCCAGTCATCACGAGGCAGAGAGAAAATCCTTTAGGAGATTGCTCACAAAACACTCTTACAACGCATTGAAAAATATTGGTGAAGTGTGTGGTACCCATGAGAAACAGGGCTCACAGCAGTTATTGAACGCATACAAGGAAAGGCAACATGAATGGTTACAGATTTGTCTAACCCACGAGAGTGTATCAGAGAGATAATGAGAAACCTAATCTGTCAGACGCTTGGAGCAAGACGGCTACTGTCCCACAACAGCCTGAGGCATAGAACTCCCCAAAGGCATCCTCGCATGGGACGATAAAGCATTCGTGGACGAGGAGCTCTTCGAGTTTTGTGACTTCACAGGGTGGATTTTCACGTTCCACAGCATTCTGTAGCGTGAAAGACTTAATAAGACAAGTCAGATATTTGATTCGAGGAATATGCCCTATGAGATGCAAGACCACATTCTATGTCACAAACAGAATTGGGGAATTGCCATATTGGATTTCGTCGTTTTCAGTTGAGACACTTGGCTCCATCCGTTCAAAGGATCCCCCATGAGAAGCTGGGTTCATCCACACAACAGTGCAAGAACCAATTACAGAAATGGGCTCGTGACACAAAATCCTGTGGCTGCATTGCCTTTACCTTCTGGGTGTGGTACGGGTATAGATGTTGCTCAATGAGAACACGCCAGACAGTTTGGTGATCAACATTCAGTCTACCTGTATGTTTTTGATACTCGCCATAGGGTCCTCTTCCACTGCATGGAATACACTTTCTTCAAACTCGGCTGTGCATAGCGGCCATGGAACACCACAGTCGGCCTTACTGGTGGGGAATGTATTTGTCTCAAAGGACCGCTGGTCGCTGTAGCAAAGAGAGAGTGCGAAGGTGTCTGGCGGTGTGGAAGACGCTCTGCATACAACTGACAAGCAGCCCTCTCATTGCACTGAGCTTTGCTGTACAATAACATCATGTTGCGTATTCCGCAAACGTGTAATTCACCATGGTCAACAGCAACACACCAGAAATGAACTGTACTGTAGTGAATGATTACTATTATACAATAGTAATAGCATGAACAAAGACCACAAGCACAGTGGTAGTTACAAACCTCTCTGGGCAGATCACAGGCTCAGCTGACAAAGGAATGGACCAATCTGAAATGTTAAAACTGAACCTGAAGTTTATATGTAGGTAGAGTACAACAAAAGAAATGCAGTGTCAAAATTGTAGCTGCTAAGATGCACTGCAAGTAGTTTTTAAAAATTGTTCATGTTACTCGTTTCTGTCACACAAAGAACAGCTTACGTCAGCCATGAAAGTAGAAGGACAAACTTTGTTCTGGTGCATTTTTGATACCAAATTGATATAAAATTAACTAATTAATTTAATTGATAAATTAATTACCCCACCAGCTGATGACATCATGGGTTTTCCTCACTGTCACATACCGCATCCCAACCGCTGCACTGAGAAATGCCCTCCGCTCCCGCCTGGCAAGGGCTGCCAAGTGAAATTTTTGCGGTAAATTAAAAACTGGCGGTAAATTCAAATTTATTGGCGGGAATATCAAATTTTGTGTGTTCACCTTGGGGATCAGAGACCAACAGACCTAGTTAACAACACCACCACGAGAGGGCGCTATTGGCCCTCCCTGCTTCCCTCTCCCCCCGTCCAGCTCCAGTTGTGAGGGGCCTTCAGTCTGTGCTGAACTGCTGGACAGAACAGATGTAAGTCATTATTTGATTATTTAAACAATTTGAATTGGGAAGGGGTAGTTGCCATTGATCAAGCACTATACAGTAGCTACATCCAATTTCGTCAATAACTGCTAGATATGGAATGGATATTTTAGCCATTAGTGTAGCACTAGACAGTTACTTCAGCCAGTCTAGCCTATAGCATTATATGGGGAGAATGGGTAATAATAAAAGGTCGGCTCACTATCACTGAAGTACAGTGAACTGCTGCTGGGAGGACGTTAAGGATGGGTAATAATACTAGAACAGTGACCTACTTTCCCAGTGCACCTGTTTTTTTTTCCTTTATTGTATTTTCATGTCCCTGGGCATGGGCGGACTGGCAATGGTGTAATCCTCCGCTCTTCAGCTGAGTGACATACAAATAATAACAGAGGAAACTTATACATAAAAAGAGCGAAAATAGGGGATATAAAAACACAGTAATTGGAGATAATGGAAGTTAAAATATACACTAACACGGGGACGTTCACTGTGGGACAGGTAAAAGAGTCGACATAAAGTTAAAATAACACAGTTGGCGATTTGTGGGGCACTTAAAATTCACTGGAGTCACGCACCCAAGTTAAAAATCGGTCACAATATAAAAACACACAGAGCAAACATACTTAAAAAACCACTGTAAGTGACAGAGCACACATGAGGAATAAAAGCCACTGGTAGGGATCTGCCGAGGGACAGGAGGCCAGAGAGGAGGGAGAAGGAGGGGAGAGGAAGGTGCAGTGGGGGGGGGGGGGGGGCTGGAGGGGGTGGGAACCCAGTGCATCCTTTTTTTTTCTTTTAGTGGAAGGTTGAAATACAAGTTCACTGGTTGCTCACAGTCTGACTGTGTTGGTGGATGGTGCGACTGTTCCATTCGGCAGCGATGCCATTCCAAAGACGTCACTGGAGTCCACTTTGAATGTGTGGCAGTGGGACTTGAAGTCCCATACCAACCTCCCACAGTTGAAGTTCAGGCTGCAGGCAAGAGGTAACATAATGAAGAACATCATCAGGTATCAATGTGGGTGGGTTACGAAGGTCGAAACCCATCAAGTCAATACTACGCTGCATGAGTGGCCATAAGAAGGCTATCGTTAACCGTGGTTGAAATTGGAGTCCTCAAGGGCGATGAGAGGAACAGGGTGTTAGTGCCAGTGCCAGGGTGTCATGCTGCCAATGTTTTGTAAACCGGCGACTGTGTCACATAGGGCTTCTACTTTAACATAGAGACGTCTTGCCTTCTCTCGCATGAACGTCTTGAGAGTGGCCATATCTGTTTCCTCATGGAGGGTAACTACCCTCATGAGGGGAGGGGGCATGCAGGCTCCACAAAAGCACTTTATTCTGGAGGCACTGAAGAGTCTGCATCTGGGAGGCACTAATTGCAGCCAATGCAGTAGAGCCATAGGCGAGGGAAGGGTGGGCAACCATCTGGTACAGCCAGAGCTTGGTGTCAAGGTTCAGTTCACTGCTGGTGAACACTGGAAAAAGTGCATACAGCACTTTTATCAGCTTGAATCATTTGTGGGTTACATATTCTGCATAGCGATGGAAGAGCAGTTTTTTACCCATCCAGACATCTGTGTATTTGGTATCAGGGGACCATGGAACCTGGGGACACCTGCAATAGTGATGTTGTGGCGGAGGATGGGGCAATGTTTAGTGAAGCAGACTGCAGTAGTTTTGGTGGCATTGAGGGCAAACTTGCTAGAATGACACCAGGTCACTGTCGTGTCCACCTGCCTCAGGAGAAGAGCAATGAGCTGGTCTTTGTTGCGGCTGGTGGTATAGAGATCCATATCATCAGTGTATTGCGCCAGGTGGCAGTGTGGGAGGACTAGCATAACGTTAACATGAATGTTAGAAAGGATGGGAGACAACACACGGCCATGAGCGGTACTCATCGACATGTGATATAAGTTGGAGCAGTTACATTGCTGAGTAACCAAGAAAGTCCTATCGTGGAGGAAATTATCCACGATCTTCACATAGATGTCGGGGATGGTCGTCTGTGTCAGCATTTTGTACACAAGATCGTTCTGCTAGATCTTGTCACATGCATTTTGAGGGTCCAGGAAAATCGCTGGCTTCGACATGGTGGAGTTAAAGCCCTTGCTGACGTGTTCCATGATCCTAAGGACTTGGAGTTCAGCCGACAGGAGGGAAGTGAATCCAAGCTGTTCTTGACGGATTGTCCCAGCCACTGCTAGAGGCTGGGAAACCCAGTGCAGGATCAATGATCCTAGAACCTTGACCATGGTATTCAGAAGGCTAATGGGCCTGTTATTAATAGGGACTGTAGGATCCTCCAAGGGTTTGGGGATGGCAATCATTTTGGCGTGCTTCCACTATGAGTGAAGAAGGCCAGTTGTGAGACAGCAGTTCAGGATGCTAGTAAGACCAGCGGCTTGCGTGGGAGCTGGCAGAGGTGGTCGCTTAAGATGCCATCCAAACCTGCAGCCAACTGCCCATGCTTCTGCAGGAGGATCCATTGGATTTCCGCCGGGGATGAGGGGCAGTCAGAGGTGGTCTGTAGGCAGCAACGGCTGCTGGAATATCACGTTCACCTTGGAGTTCATCAGGCGTGAGGTCCTAGATGAGCAACTAGTTCTGGGCCTCAAACACATCGGCCAGAGTTTCTACCACATGGGGGGTGTCGTAAGTTAACCCATCCACTGCACTGATGGGATGGTTGGTCTCCACTGTGGAGTGCCATAGGGCTTGGAAAAGCCATTCGGATTTATGTTGGAGGAGGAAGGCAGACATCTTGTCTTCCCATTGTTCCATTTTCAGTTCGCGAGCCGGTGGCAGAATTCACGTTGAAGACACTTCATGCAATGGTTACCCCAAGGATCATGAAACTGCTTCCACCACCTGCAGCAGTGGTTCTTCTGGATTTTAAGTTTGTGCAAGAGGAGAGGCAAGTCATCGATTGGGGTTAAAGCCCTTGGGACAACGGAAGTAAAAGCCTTCATCGCCTTTTGAGTTTTTGTGGTTAGGTAATCAACAGCACTAACCAAATTTAGCAGACATTGCCAGGTCGAGATGTTGCCAAGTGCTTTTATTAAGGATCCAGGAAAATTTATCACAGTCCATGATGGTCAAGGTAGAATGGACGTCTAAAGACAGAGTGACGTCAGTACAGTGCAAAAGTATGGGGTCATGGTCAGAGGCCAGTTTGTGGCGTGTTTCCAACGAAAACTGCACTGAAATGTTCTTGAAAATATACACATCAAGAACATCTGGCTGGCAGTCAGAGCGGACTGGTATGTGGGTGGGAGTGTGAGGGCTATAGACCGACAACACCAGAGTATCTTCTAGGGCAAGGAAGAGTCTTCCCTTGGGATTAGCAACGCGTGAATGCCAAGCTGGATGCTTGGCGTTGAGATCTGCCTAACAATGAGTTTGTCAAATGATGTCAAGCTACAGGTAGGGCTCAAATATGCCGCAGTAAAAGTTATAGCACCAAGGTGGGTGGAAACAGTGACTGCCATAGCGTCAATATGGCCGATTGGTTAGAGAACATCGCGATTATGGGTGAGTGCCTTATGCAGAAACCCTGCTGTGCCCCCACCTGGACGATGGAGGTGGTCAGTGCAATAGCAAACCATGTAGCAGAGACGAAAATCGTAGGACGGTTCAGTTGGGTTTCTGAGACAAGTAAAATAGGAAGGTGTTTGGTTCAGTCTTCATACCTGTAAGGCCATTAGCATTAAAAATTCAGGCAACTAGATCCTAAGAGGGCTGATGGTTGTATGGCGGGCGATTCGCCATTATAACAAAATCTTGACTAAGCCTTTCAACAACGGTGATGATCTTAGTGAGCCCATCCTCCATCCGACGGATCTTTCGATCTGTTTCACGAATGGCAGCCCTGATGTGGGGCCGCGTGAACAGAGAGATGACCTGGAGGATCTCTCTCGCATGTCATCCCGGGAAGAAGCATCTGTCTCCACCACTGGAGGTACATCCCGGGTGTACTGCTTGCCCTGCAATGGGCAGGGGTGGGCGTGGGGGCAGGTGGAGAGGGAGCCACAATGGAGGGTTGTGGCACTTAAGCAGGAGGGTGGGAGGAGGCTGCAGACAGTCTTTCAGCTTTGTGGGTGTAGGTATGCGTCACAGAAGATGGATATGCAGGAGGAGACTGAGCATCAGCGAATGTGGTCATAGGGGATGGAGCTGGAGGGGGCTCCTGTGTCGCAGATAGGTCAGGCACCAGAGCATCAGTGGTGGGACGGTCATCGGATTGACCCTGTAAGACGGGGAAATGGGTGCGGTCCCGTGGCAATGGGGGTGGCTGATTCGCCCTTGGTTTCCTTCTGGAGAACTTCATAGCCTTCTGGTATATAGGACAACCCTTCCAAGAAGCCAGATGGTGAGGATCGTGAGAGATGCCCAAACAACGGGCACACATGGGTTTTTCTGAGGCCAGGAGTTTGCAGCCCTCTGACTAATGCGAGCCAGCACACTAGACACACCAAAAAGACAGTGAACAGTAATTGCTGGTGTACCGCAAACGTTGACACCTATGGCAGATGGAGGGGCCATTGCAGCCTTTATATGATTTAATACACACAGTGGTGCACTGGAAATACGTGATTTTGTAAATGTGTTCGACGTCCTCTCTCCTAATAAGCGAGACAACATGGGTGGGCATAAGCATTAATTTCCAGGTGTCGGGTCCCTCTTGTTGTATTGGTGGACCAAAGGGTCCAGGAACTTGAGACAGAGTAATTCATCCCTAACATCTGTTTCTGTAACTTCGCAAGGAAGGTCTTTGATGACGATTTTTGTTCTTCTGTCGCCAGAAGCCTGATGAGTGTACTAGTCCATAGCCCTGGACTTCACAAGGCTATGTACAAGGTTCACGTGAATCGGTACCACTCTCAGTGGTTATTGGTGACTTGTGGCGAGAGGCATGATACGCTTGGTCCTTAGCCCATTGGGTGGTGTCAATATTGCCGGCCGAAGTGGCCGTGTGGTTAAAGGCGCTGCAGTCTGGAACCGCAAGTCCGCTACGGTAGCAGGTTCGAAACCTGCCTCGGGCATAGATGTTTGTGATGTCCTTAGGTTAATTAGGTTTAACTAGTTCTAAGTTCTAGGGGACTAATAACCTCAGAGCCATTTGAACCATTTTTTTGGTGTCAATATCAGCGTAGCCAATGAGCAGCCGGTACACACTGCTGCGCGAACGGGGGGCCGAAGAGACTCCCAGCTGAGGATTCCTGTCCTTGGTCCTATTCTTGCTTAGCCCTGGCCCAGCTGACGTAGTCAGGGTGTGGGAAGGCTATAGGCACGAACGCCTGTCGCCTATAAATACCCGGTACAATAGGACGAGTAGGAAATAAGAATGCTGCCTTACAAGGCGAACGACAAATCAACGACGACTCAGACACTATGACTACACAACGCTGAGGAACACTCATGACCATAGTGAACAACGTGCATGTACTCGCAAGTAAACACTGTCAGGGCTCAAACCTGACTGACGCCAGTGCCTTCCCCCGCACCCATGACTGGGGTACTCTCCTCCACCACCAGCAATTGCAGCGACACATCCAGAAACTCCTTACATCAAAGAAACGCCAGTACTGGCGCCGGACATGTATACACCTCAACTCCATCCTCCCTGTCAACTCCTCCAAGTACTGACCAGCCTTCCACCACCTTACTAGCAGCTAAAAAAAACAATGGTTCAAATGGCTCTGACCACTATGGGACTTAACTTCTAAGGTCATGAGTCCCCTAGAATTTAGAACTACTTAAACCTAACTAACCTAAGGACATCACACACATCCATGCCTGAGGCAGGATTCGAACCTGCGACCGTAGCGGTCGCGGTTCCAGACTGTAGCGCCTAGAACCGCTCGGCCACCCCAGCCGGCTACTAGTAGTCATCCAACCCCACGTTACTCTCTTCTCCATGACAACTGCCTCTTCCTGGACAACCTCAGTAAGGATAACCATTTAGCTTCCCACCTATCCGAGTTGTTCTCCACTCCTGTTGATCCCCATTTTATTACTCTCTCGTCCCCACTGTCCACGAACGCACTGATACCTCTGTCCCACCACTCGCCCCTTGTTTCCAGTAGATGGATCAGTTACCACCCTTAGACATAAACACTTCCATCACCGCACACAAAATCACACTCGTCCTCCTCTCCAAACGCCCCTGGTAACGACAGTGCCAGCTACTGCCACCTCAACGAACCCCCCCCCTCCCCCCCCCTCCCACGGTCCTTCCTGGCTGCCCTTGCATATCCTGTACAACATCTTCCTCTGCAACATGATTTGCTATCGCACTGACCAACTCCATCGCCAAGGTGGGGACATGGCACTGTTTCTGTATTAGTCACTCATCCACAATCACGAGGCTCTCCAACCATTCGACCATATCGAAGCTACGGCAGTCACTGTTTCTATCCACCTTGGTTCTATAACTTTTACTCTGGCATATTTGAGCCCTAATAGTACCCTGACATCAAATGGTTTAAATTTCTCTGAGCACTATGGGACTTAACATCTGAGGTCATCAGTCCCCTAGAACTTAGAACTACTTAAACCTAACTAACCTAAGGACATCACACACATCCATGTCCAAGGCAGGATTCGAACCTGCGACCGTAGCAGCAGCGTGGTTCCGGACTGAAGCGCCTAGAACCTTTCATCTCAGGTAGATGATGAAAATATGGGATAGGAAACAGCCCAGTCAGTCCGGACTGCCACACGGGGTAGCCGCGTAGTCAGAGGCGCCTTGTCACGGTCCGCACGGTTCCCCCTGTCGGAGGTTCGAGTCCTCCTTAGCGTAAGTTAGTTTAAGTTAGATTAAGTAGTGCGTAAGCTTAGGGACTGATGACCTCACCAATTTCGTCCCATAAGACCTTACCACAAATTTGGATTTCATGCGTCGGGACTCTTGATAGATGAACTGGCACAAGCTTCTCGAATTTCACTGGTTATAGTGAAGAATATATTCCAAAAATTTAGTCATATCAGAGCTTATTTCCTTGAATACGGCTACATTATTACAGATCTCCCAGCCAACAAACTGCCGACAGCGCACAACGTCTACCGAATACTCATGAGCAGGCGCATCAACAAACCTGTGAAAGCACAACACCCCATAATCAGCTGGCTAGTGATAAGGCGGACAATTCACCATATGACCCTTGGCACAAAGACATGAATGAGATGTTACCTGATAGTTAACTGTAAACAAGTAACTGGATCCTGCCTCAGCGCCATCAATGTTGTGAACTCCCCATTATGTCAAGCATGTCAGGTTAGCGATGATGATGCCCATCGTCTAACGTGGGGTCTGCCTGTGGAAGTTTGACATCTAGTGACAAAGATAATTTCATTTCTTCTCTGTGTAGGACAACAACCCATTGACCCTATGAATGTTCTTTTTCTGGACGGAGCATACTACCATGAGCCAAGACGACATGGATATGAGGCCAAGTGGTGCATTACCTGCTTCGCAACGACCAGAAGAATGTGCTGGACTTCTGGAACCACCTAAATGAATGACATACTGTGATTGTGTGTATCCCGAAATATCAACAATATTTTTCTGTTTTCCTGGGAATGTGTTATGAGAGTCCCCACACAGCTGTCACGTCCTGGACATGAGAAGCTGAGGTTAAACACAGTGAAGAGGTATACATTAACCATGAAAAATGGTTATCTCTTTCAATTCTATGTGATGTTGCGCCTGGAGGCAGAAGCGCCATTGAGGATCACCCTTGCCGGCCGGAGTGGCCGTGAGGTTCTAGGCGCTACAGTCTGGAACGGCGTGGCCGCTACGGTCGCAGGTTCGAATCCTGCCTCGGGCATGGATGTGTGTGATGTCCTTAGGTTAGTTAGATTTAAGTAGTTCTAAGTTCTAGAGGACTCATGACCACAGCAGTTAAGTTCCACAGTGCTCAGAGCCATTTGAACCATTTTGAGGATCACCCTTCTAGTTTCCCATCAGTGGAGATTTTCTCTTATTTTCTCTTTTTATTCGTGAAACGCACCTTTCCTTAGTGAAGAGCACCCAGTTGATGATATCGTTGTAAACTTATAAAAGGAAAGTATTTTATTTCCATTGATTTATTTCCTTTACAAAGAGTTTTGATATCTCTCCTACTTATGAACTGGAAAAGAACCAGGAAACAAAACCAAAATGCGAAAACATGTCCGGCTGATACATCAGGTACTGCCATATCAGCGAGGAACATGAAAACAAACAGGGATGCAGTCCACTAATGTTATGAACTGAATGAAACAGTTTGTCATATCTTCCAACATTACAAAAAAAAAAAAAAAAAAAAAATAAGGTGACTGCGTGTGTAAAGCCAGAAATCTGGGTTCGAGTCCCAGTCTGCAACGAATTTTCAATGTTGTCATTACTTTATACAGCTGCAGGTGATGCATATTCACAGCTGCGAATACATTTCATGAGTAGCAGGGAAAACTGCTGGCACACTTTGGATGTCAAATTGTCAAATTAATTACCCCCACCCCCCATGAAGTGTCCCTTCCCCCACCACTCCCCTGTGAAATCCCCTCCCCTCCCCTATGAAAATGGCAGAAAATTAAAATGTTGGCGGGCAATTCAAATTTATCGGTAGGAATATCAAATTTTGTGATTTCACCTTGACGTTCATTCACAACACCACCACCACCACCAGAGGGCACTATTGGCCCTCCCCACCTCCCTCTCCTCCACCACTTCTGAGAGAGCTTCAGTCTGCGCTAAGCTGTCAGATTTGGGAATAAAACACACTTACACCTGTTTACGAGTCACAAGTTGCATTCTAGCCAACAGAAACATGGGACATGTTTCGTACCATACTTTTTACGGATGTGGTGCTAATTAGCTTACCTGAACATGGCATCTCAAGACGGAAGGTACACTGACCACTCACCCCTATGTAGTCTGACGCCATGTACTGAATGTATTGTGTACCTGAAGAGCTGGCCAGCCAAGAAACAGTCACTCACGACGGACATAAGCCAAGACTTCCGGTCGCCTGACACCCTTGTAAACACTCCCGCCACTGACTATGGCACATGAGGTGCAACTTGGACTAACTGCAATTCCAACCCCTGACACAGACTCCTCAGTTTAAAAATTTCGAAACGGGGATGTTATTTTGTCAATATACTTCGAATTTCTCACACGAAATATACTTTTCTCCTGTTTGTATCTGCTATTTTCGAAGACAGAAGAAATGACCATGCACTTGTTCTCACATCGCTAAAGTATCGTTACTTGTTGTGAAAATCGTGTACGACACTATGGCATACGCTATATTTCCTCTAAGTATTGTCTCATCAGGTCGAAAAATCTGTTTCTATTAGCTTAATATCTGCCACATCCTGCACCACAGGACTAGAATCTTAAACTCATTTTCGGCTCGTGACAAGCGCTAAGAGCATACTCTACCTCTGTCATGGGATGCCTCCTCCCATTCGAACTCTTGAAGTTATCAAATGTCTCATCACATATTAAATCTCTCAAGGTAAGAGAACAGAGAAGTTGTAAATAACAGGTTTATACTACATATCACTTTATAAATACCGCAATAAAACTCATTTTATTACGATGATTATCTCTCGCTACGTAGGTGGGAGATTGAACGCAACGAAAAAATGCCTGATTACCGCTCGAGCCCGTGAATTATATCTATGGTATTTTTGCTTTCGCTTCCACCAGCCTGGAGGCACGTCATTGATATGAGATTAATAGGCGAATTAATGAAAGTGGTCATGAGAACCCCTTTGTATGGTGTGTAATTTATTTACTGCAGTCGCGTTCCACTCGCCAGGTAACCAGTACACATGCTTCCATGACGTCTCTGTAGGCATCCCACAGGCTAGGAGGCCACTTCCTCAGATGCCACAATCGGTAATAACCATCGTCAAATGGCTGAGGACATCCTACACTTATTGTGTTCTGTCTCTCGTTTGTCTTGTCATGCTGGTGAAAGTAAGTCACCTAGAATTCTGGTACACTGCTCCCGAACTAATCCTGCTGAAACCTGTTGGTCTATGGGTGGTGTAGGATATTTCAGTCTCTTCTCCATCACTATGATGCCTCTGCTACTTGGACTGCATGTGAACAGCCGTCACTGAGTTTCGAGCCTCCGCCCGCACATCACGGCAGTTCCACTCCTGGCCAACAACCCACTGCTCACTGCGCTGGACAGATGTTAATGATTCTATATTCACAAAAGTTGTCCTATCCTTCACAAAAGGACTGGACACTTAAATGTTACTGGGGTAAATACCAGGATTTTGAACAATACGCTTCCCCTCACACCTCCTGCAAACCGAAACGTTCTGAGATTTGTTTTTCGAAATATCACGCTAAGGCTGACATAGTGAGCGATAACAAAATACCTTTATACAGACCGCCACATCCCAAACGTGTTCGAGATTGCAGACCTAGGTTTTCCTTAGAATACAGCCCTATAGAAACGTTCCTATTGGCTCCCACCAAATTAGTGGGCGGATGTTTCGAGAACTAATATGAAGATGATGTTCTTTAGAAGAGACTCTATTGACTAACGACATTTGAAACTGATCACAGAGGGATTTTACTGCTGCCAACGTACATTTTACGTAAGGACCACAAAAATACAAAAAAATAGTGCTCCTAGGGAGGCATTTAGGTAGCCTACTTCCCTCGTTATATTTTCAAGTGGAATAGATAATAGAATGATTAGTAGTGGTGCAAGATACCCTCCTTCACACGCCTTACAACAGTTTGCGAGGTAAGGATATAGACCTAAATGTAAATTAAGTCTACTGATTGTCTCTCTGTAGCAACCATCGTATGAACCCCTAATTTCCTCATTGCACTGACTTCGCGAGACATGTGAGACGGTGTAGTATGTTTGCTCACACTACTTAGAAGAAACGGTATAGAACTCACCTCACAGCTATCGTTTCGTCAGAGCCGGCCACTGTGGACGAGCGGTTCTAGGCGCTTCAGTTCCGAACAGCCCGACTGCTACGGTCGCAGGTTCGAATCCTGCCTCGGCCCTGGATGTGTGTGATGTCCTTAGATTAGTTAGGTTTAAGTAGTTCTAAGTTCTAAGGGGGTCAAGACCTCAGATGTTAAGTTCCTTAGTGCTCAGAGCCACTTGAACCATTTGAACCTTTCGCCAGAGTATCGCTTAACTCCTGTTTTCTCACGAATCACCCAGTCTTCAGTATGTATCATTTGAATCCACCTGATTTCAACGAGTAAGAAACGTCCCACTCCAGATTACAGACCCCTACTAATTCTCTCGAAATCTCAACACATTCCGATAGCACCGTTCCGTTACATAGAAGGATACCAGGTAGACAGCTTTCACAGCGAGAAAAACAGCACACTAACATACAGGAGCAAATTGACAACCATGCTGAGTATACGCGGACTGCACAAAGAAATTCAGAAGCGTAACATCTACAAGTCATTGATATCGAATGACGGTCTATAAATATTACTCCCTACATGTCCTAATCTCCCTCATCGTGTTCCTATGATCACCACACCAAAACACGACAGTGTAATGCAGCCTGTATCTTCATATACAGCTCAGTCTCTCTCTCTCTCTCTCTCTCTCTCTTTCTCTCGCTCTCACTCTCTCTCGCGCTCTCTCTCTTTCTCTCTCTCTCTCTCTCTCTCTCTCTCTCCACGTTATTTTTGTAACATAAAACAGAGTGAAACTACGTACTATAAAAACTTTGCTAATGTCACCTGGTAGAGAACTCAATAAGATTTTACCGTGTCTCTCCCTTCTGATAAATCGAGAAACAAATACATCTTTGTGTTGACATCGACCATATATGGTGGTCCCATTAAATATACATGTATTGGTCCACTGGAGCAGGTGAGCAGTGATCGAAATCGTTTCCACGGACCTGTTTAAAATTTTGTTGCCTGTGCTGGAGGAAGACCATATAGACTATCAGTCGGAAGGGGAGCGTTCTTGTGTTGTTGTTTCATAAGTAGTTTGATACATTGTTTTTCCTGTACTCATCGAAGCAGTGTATGACTAAAGCTGTCTACTCAGCCATACATTTTGTTTTTCTACCATGACTTCAAGGTCTAAGTCAGGAGCGAAACTGACATTAAGACGTTTTGATTCATTGGCCCTCACAGAAAGCTGGACATCACATGGTATCTCCGTCTGTTGGAGCTACATCATACATAAACCACACGTTTCCTCTTAACCATTTTTTTTATGTCACGACAACACAATCATATTTACTATACCCCGATAAGGGGTGCTAACCTCCTCGACATGCGCGCATCTGGAGAGATGCTGTGCACTAGGGCTCAGCTCCTTCTGTTCTTCCACAAGACATGGAATGTAGCTAGTATACTACCCTCCTACATTCTGTCAGTTGCAAATTAAATCGTGTTCAGTGATGTCACTAAACCCTCCCAAAGATGTAGACAACGATGCACGAGCAGCGCCTATTAGAAGAAGGATGTCCAACAGCCGATTAGTTACTGTCATTCCACCAGGAAGGAGGCACAACGCTCGTGTTGTCTGTAGTTCTACCGCAGTTCGATTGTGGCCACCTTGTTACTTTATGCCAGGAAGGGCTCTCAGCAAGGGAAGTGTCCAGGCGTCACAGAGGGACCAAAGAGATGCTGTTCGGACATGGAGGAGATACGGAGAGACAGGAACTGTTGATGACATGCCTCGCTCAAGCCGCCCAAGGGCTACCACTGCAGTGGATGACCGCTACCTACGGATTATGGCTCAGAGGAACCCTGACAGCAACGCTATCATGTTGAATAATGCTTTTCGTGCAGCCACAGGACGTCGTGTTACGACTCAAACTGTGCGCAGTAGGCTGCATGCTGCGCATCTTCACTTCCGACGTCCATGGCGAGGTCCATCTTTGCAAACACGATGCCATGCAGCGTGGTACAGATGGGCCCAACAACATGCCGAATGGACTGCTCAGGATTGGCATCACATTCTCTTCAGCGATGAGTGTTGCATATGCCTTCAACCAGACAATAGTTGGAGATGTGTTTGGAGGCAACCCGGTCAGGCTGAACGCCTTAGACACACTGTCTAGTGAGTGCCGCAAGGTGGAGGTTCCCTGCTGTTTTGGGCTGGCATTATGTGGGGCCGACATACGCCGCTGGTGGTCACGGAAAGCGCCGTAACAGCTGTACGATACGTGAGTGCCATCTTTCGACTGATGGTGCAGTCATAACAGCAGCATACTGGCGAGGCATTCATCTTCACGGACGACAATTCTCGCCTCCATCGTGCACATTTTGTGACTGACTTCCTTCACGATAACGACATCGCTCGACTAGAGTGGCCAGCATGTTCTCCAGACATGAACCCTATCGAAAATGCCTGAGATAGATTGAAAAGGGCTGTTTATGGACAACATGGCCCACCAACCACTCTGAGAGATCTATGGCGAATCGCCGTTGAGAAGTGGTACAATCTGGACCAACAGTGCCTTGATGAACTTGTGGATAGTATGCCACGAAGAATACAGGCATACATTAATGCAAGAGGACGTGCTACTGGGTATTAGAGGTACAGATGTGTACAGCAGTCCGGACCACCACCTCTGAAGGTCGCGCTGTATGGTGGTACAACATGCAATGTGTGGTTTTCATGAGCAATAAAACGGCGGAAATGATGTTTATGTTGATGTCTATTCCAATTTTCTGTACAGGTTCCGGAATTCTCGGAACCAAGATAATGCAAAACTTTTTTTGACGTGTGTAGTTGCTGTTTTGATTTTAAGGCTCTGCTAGCTTCCTGTAACATCCGAGAGAAAACGTCACGTCGTGAATGAGCTTTTGATTCGTTTTGTCATTGTTTGGCAATCTTCCAAAAAGCGCGCGGGTCTGTCAGACCCAGCCCGATCGTTTACTTCACAAATTTCTGCCGGTGCGGTCCCCTTTTTATTTTGGTGTAGGTCTGTCACTGAGTTACTTTGTTAACTATCTGTGACGTCCTAAAACAGAATTGTAATTGTCAATAGTTTACAATTTAAAATGGCGTGAGGAAATCTTTCACACAGTGAAATTTACAGAATTTTATGATATGATGAGGGTGAAGTAGACGATTCTGACGCGGCCCCAGACTTCGAAATAAACAGTGATCATGACAGGAATAGTGATATAAGTGGTAGTGAAGAGGAGGATGTTCAGCCTTCTGCCAGAACCGATGCATCTACTGTTGTTGATTCTAGTACATCTCCCATAACTGACTCTCTCAACTAAGGAATTTTATAACGGAAGGAACAGAGCAAATAAACGGAGAAAAACTTGTTTCTCACAAAGTGTTCGAACAAGACGTAACAATATAGTTACCATGCCTTTGCCTGGAAACATTCTAGCTGCGATGGATGTACATTCATCGTTAGAATCATAGCAGTTATTTTTTAACAATCCATTGATTGATTTAGTTCTTGAATCAGACAATATCCTCGAGTGTACTGATTCAGTTCGAAACAAATATACAAGTGACCCGAATATGGCTAGGCCTACGAGTTTTAATGAAATGAAGGCCTAGTTTGGCTTACTTTGCTTAGCTAGAACATTGAATTGCAGTAAAATGAATATCGAAGAGTTTTGGATTACAGATGGGACCGGAGTATAAATCCTTAGAGCAAGTATGTCACTAAAACGGTTCATATTTTTGACTCGTTGTATCAGAATTGACAACATCCATACGAGGAAAGAGAGAAAAGGACAAGATAATCCTGCTGCCATAAGATCCATTCTTGATATGTTTGCCTCCAACTGCAATGCATATTTTGCTCAACCAGAAAACGTTATTCTGGACGAAATGCTCATTCCATACAGACGCAGGTGCAAGTTCAGGATGTATATCCCAAATAAACCTGCAAAGTATGGGATCAACGTTTTCACCCTGTCTTGTTCTAAAACAATCTATGTTTTGCATCTTGTAGCCACAGTAAGAGGGTCTGGACCAAATCTGACCATAGATAATTGGTTTACTTCTTACGTAATCGTCAGAAAAGTACCACAGGAAAAGAATATTACTGTTGTTGGTACGTTAAAAAATTAGCCTGAAATTCCAGTTGAGTATTTACCCAAAAAAATCTAAAAAATGGTACTCAAGTAGGCTTGGACTTCAGGTAGACGGCACATTACTCTCATACGTAGCAGGACGAAAGAAATCAGTAATGGTTATTTCGTCACTGCATCATGACGATGGAACTGACAGTGACATCGGCAAAAATAAAAAATTAACGTTAATAACGTACTACAAGAAACAAAGGGCGGCCTAGACGTCGTTGATGCTAGGCGTGATGAATATACTATTGATAGAGGGTCAAGACAGTGGCCTCTCTGTGTCTTTTTCAGTTGTTGAACATTGCAGCTCTCAAGGGCTACATTATATTCAACGGAAACAAAAACGTTTCAGTTAGAAGAGAAGACCTCGGAACCCAAGGAAAACTCTCTCATAACATGATATTTAACAATGCATGCAACCCAGCCGAACCTCCCGGTCGAAATTCACAGGCTTGCCACTAAACTCTCCGGCACTAAAGAACAAAGAATAGTTGAAGTGGAAGATGCTACAAATGCAAGGACAGCAAAACTAACTACTTTTACAAAGTTTGAACCTGTGGCTATGCACAGAGCATGCTGAAATGGTTTGCTGTTACTGTTTAGAAAAATGCTAATTTTAGAGAACGATACCTCTCAAACTGTTCACGATAGTCACAATTTCCATTTATATAATCAAAATTAAACATTTTTACGTCTTAGTTCTACAACTTATTCTCATTTATAGCCGAGTGTCAATCAAATTTACTTGTTGTTGTGGTCTTCAATCCTGAGACTGGTTTGATGCAGCTCTCCATGCTACTCTATCTTGTGCAAGCTTCTGCATCTCCCAGTACCTACTGCAACCTACATCCTTCTGAATCTGCTGAGTGTATTCATCTCTTGGCCTCCCTCTACGATTTTATTCCTCCACGCTGCCCTCTAATGCCAAATTGGTAATCCCTTGATGCCTCAGAACATGTCCTACCAACCAATCCCTTCTTCTAGTCAAGTTGTGCCACAAACTCCTCTTCTCCCCAATTCTATTCAACACCTCCTCATTAGTTATGTGATCTACCCATCTAATCCTCAGCATTCTTCTGTAGCACCACATTTCTAAGGCTTCTATTCTCTTTTTGTCCAAAATATTTATCATCCATGTCTCACTTCCATACATGACTACACAGCATACAAAAACTTTCAGAAACGACTTCCTGGCACTTACATCTACTTTCCATGTTAACGAATTTCTCTTCTTCAGAAACGTTTTTTCTTACCATTGCCAGTTTACATTCTATATCCTATCTACTTCTACCAACATCAGTTTTTTGCTTCCGAAATAGCAAAACTCATTTACTACTTTCAGTGTCTCATTTCATAATCTAATTCCCTCAGCATCACACGATTTAATTCGACTACATTCCATTATCCTCGTTTTGCTTTTGTTGATGTTCATATTATATCCTCATTTCAAGACAATGTCCATTCCATTCAATTGCTCTTCCAAGTCCTTTGCTGTCTCTGACAGAATTACAATGTCATCAGCGAACCTTAAAGTTTTTATTTCTTCTCCATGGATTTTAAAACCTACTGCAAATTATTCTTTTGTTTCCTTTACTGCTTGCTCAATATACATATTGAATAACATTGGGAAGAGGCTACAACCCTGTCTCACTTCCTTCCCAACCACTGCTTCCCTTTCATGTCCCTCGACTCTTATAACTGCCATCTGGTTTCTGTACAAATTGTAAACAGCCTTTCGCTCTCTGTATTTTACCCCTGCCACCTTCAGAATTTGAAAGAGAGTATTCCAGTCAACATTGTCAAAAGCTTTCTCTAAGTCTACGAATGCTAGAAACGTAGGTTTGCCTTTCCTTAAGTTATTTTCTAAGATAAGTCATGGAGTCAGTATTGTCTCACATGTTCCACTACTTCTATGGAATCCAAGCTGATCTTCCCCGAGGTCAGCTTCTACCAGTTTGTCCATTCGTCTGTAAAGAATTCGTGTCAGTATTTTGCAGCTGTGCTTATTAAACTGATAGTTCGGTAATTTTCACATCTGTCAACACCTGCTTTCTTTGGGATTGGAATTATTATATTCTTCTTGAAGTCTGAGGGAATTTCGCCTGTCTCATACATGTTGCTCACCAGATGGTAGAGTTTTGTCAGGACTGGGTCTCCCAAGGCTGTCAGTAGATCTAATGGAACGCTGTCTACTCCCAGGGCCTTGTTTCGACTCAGGTCTTTCAGTGCTCTGACAAACTCTTCATGCAGTATCATATCTCCCATTTCATCTTCATCTACATTCTCTAGCATTTCCATAATATTGTCCTCAAGTACATCGCCCTTGTATAGACCCTCTGTATACTCCTTCCACCTTTCTGCTTTCCCTTCTTTGCTTAGAACTGGGTTTCTATCTGAGCTCTTTACATTCATACAAATGGTTCTCTTTTCTCCGAAGGTCTCTTTAATTTTCCTGTAGGCAGTATCTATCTTACCCATACTGAGATAAGCCTCTACATCCTTACATTTATCCTTTAGCCATGCCTGCTTTGTCATTTTGCGCTTCCTGTAGATCTCATTTCTGAGACGTTTGTATTCCTTTTTGCCTGCTTCATTTACTGCATTTTTATATTTTCTCCTTTCATGAATTAAATTCAATATTTCTTCTGTTACCAAGAATTTCTACTAGCCCTCGTCTTTTTACCTACTTGATCCTCTGCTGCCTTCACTACTTCATGCATCAAAGCTTCCCATAGTTGTTCTACTGTATTTCTTTCCCCCATTCCTGTCAGTTGTTCCCTTATGCTCTCTCTGAAACTCTCTACAACCTCTGGTTCTGTCTGTTTATCCTTGAATTCCCAGCTTTTTGCAGTTTCTTTAGTTTTAATCTACAGTTCATAACCAATAGATTGTGGTCACAGTCCACATCTGCTCCTGGAAATGTCTTACAATTTAAAACCGCATACCTAAATCTCTGTCTTACCATTATATAATCTATCTGATACTGTCTAGTAATTCCAGACTTCTTCCATGTATACAACCTTCTCTCATGGTTCTTGAACCAAGTGTTAGCTATGATTAAGTTTTGCACTGTGCAAAATTCTACCAGGCAGCTTCCTCTTTCATTCCTCAGCCCCAATCCATATTCACCTACTACTTTTCCTAATCTTCCTTTTCCTACTATCGAATTCCAGTCACACATGACTATTAAATTTTCGTCTCCCTTCACTATCTGAATAATTTCTTCATCATCTGCAGAGCTACTTGGCATATTGAGTTGTAGCTTTAGTGGGCTTCGTGCCTATCTTGGCCACAATAATGTGTTCATTATGCTGTTTGTAGTAGCTTACCCACACTCCTATTTTTTATTCATTATTAAACCTACTCCTGCATTACCCCAATTTGGTTTTGTATTTATAACCCTGTATTCACCTGACCAAGACTCTTGTTCCTCCTGCCACCGAACTTCACTAATTCCCACTATATCTAACTTTAACCCGACCATTTCCCTTTTTAAATTTTGTAACCTACCCTCCCAATTAAGGGCTGACATTCCACACTCCGATCTGTAGAACACCAGTTTCCTTTCTCCTGATAACGACCTACTCTTTAGTAGTCCACGCCCAGAGATCTAAATGGGGCACTATTTTACCTCCACAATATTTTACCCAAGAGGGTGAGTAGAATAATTTTTTATGTTCTGGAACACTGAGACAATAATAAACTAAGGACTGTAGTTTATAAATAAAACAACTGATTTTTAAGCATCAGTAAAAAATCATTATATTTAATTAACTAAACTGATTTTATAACATTAACTAAATACCTATATTTAATAATAAAACAACCAATCATAATAATTAACTGATTTCTAACTTCATTTACTTCACTTACAACACAATTTTGACACAATAACATGTATTAGTTAAAAAAGTAAGTTCTTTTTTTAAAAATCACATTGTGAACATAAGTAAATTAATTAAAATGCATTAATTAAAAAAAATAATTTTGAAAATCACATTGTGAAAGTAAGTAAATAATTAAAATGCATTAGTTAAAAAATTAATTATTTTAAAAATAACATTGAGAAGGTAAATAAATTACTTAAAATGTATTAGTTAAAAAAGTAGAATTAGTTTTTAAAAAATAACATCGTGAACATAAGGAAAAATTAAATAAAAACATATCATTTAATAAAAGTGAATTATAAAAATTTTACACATGATTGTAATATAAATGTATCAGTTAAAATAAAAGTACATTATTTAAAAAAATTTCTCATTGTGAACTCTATCTAATGAAATTGATACTTCTATTTTTAAGTTTCTTCATTCCTTTTCATTTCAATTTTATTTGTCCTTTTTCATATATATCAAAGTCGAAATCATCAGTTAATATAGAAAATCTATTTGGTATAATAACTTTAAAATCATTATTCTGTTTTAGACAATGTTGTTCTCCATATCAAGTATTTAAATATTCTCAGTTTGTAATATTATATAAAACATTTATCATTAGCTCATTTACTTTTCTAATTTCTTTAGAAATACTTATATTATTGAGCTTCTTGATTTAAGTAGTTTCCATTTATACAGAAAATTTTTTTATTAGTTTTTCAAAAAGAAATTTGTAGTTTGTATTCATAATAATTTTAAAATTTTGTAATTTTGAATTGATAGCCAAATGATTCATTGAAAATTATTCTTTTTTATTTTTATTATAATTTGAGCTATGTGAAGAAGATATTGATTGTCCTATTTATGATGAAAATAATCAATTTGTTAAAACAAATTGCAATCGTATATTTCATAAAGCAATGTGTTGAAGAATGGTTAAAGGAAAAAGATAATAGTCCTCTTTGCAGAACTATTATTAAAAATAAATAACATAAAATTGATATTTGTACTATCTATGATGCTCAAGATGAAGCAGGATTTTTTGATAGAAGAGGAAATTATGGTGAAACAGGATATTATGATGGTGATTAATTATATAGTTAAATTGTAAAAATTATAAAAATTAATTTTTTCAGAAATGTAATAAATTTATTAATATATAAATGGAGCAAGTTCAACAAAATTCTTCAGTGAATTCTAAATTTTGTAAGTATTGACATACAGAGAAATCAATTGATTATTTTATTTTATAAAAATATATAAAAGCTGCTTATAAAACTATGATAACCATGTATAAATAGATATCATGTAAGAACTTATAATAAAAATCGAATTTCTTGTGTATGTGGAAAATGTGTTGATAAATATTATCTTTAGGAACATTTACGATGAAATCCATCATTCAAAAATATAATTAACAATGATTAATGAAGAAATATCTACATCTACAATGAATAACGAAGAAGTTGTAACTGAAGATACATCTACATAGAAATGTAAAAGTTGTCTAGAAATTAAAGATTTAAATTGTTTTTATATAAATCCTTCACATAAAGATAAACATAAGACTAAATGTAAGAGGTTTACTTTAGATTATATTAAGAATAAGAAAGCTGTAACATTATGATTTATTATTTATTAAATAGTAATATTTATTATTAATTGCATAAATTATTAAAACTAATTGATTCTTAAACTAAATAGTAAAGTAACTGATTATTAAACTAAATAGTAGACTAATTGATTGCAAACTAATTAGAAAAGTAACTTTTTTAATATACTACTTGATCATTAAACTAAATAGTGAACTAATTCTTTAAAAACTTATTCATTGATAAAGTAAATAGTAAAGTAATTCCTTAAAACAACTATTTGTTAAAAAATTAATTAAATGTGAAACGAAATATTAAACTAATTCTTTTAAAAACTTATTGTTTAAAAACTAATCGATTGTTCAACTAAATAATGTAATAGTTCTATTTTTGATCAATTATCTATTAAATAATAATCCTTATACATCTACTCTGATATCCGGCAGAACACCCGGCAACCCATGATGTCATGGGAAAGCCTGAAGAGTTAAAAAATTTCTTTTAATTGTTAAAGACTATTTGAAAGTATATAATGGTTTACAGATAAATTTTAGTTTATATTGTGAATATAAACTACAAACAAATTCAATAAATGAAAAAATTCAAGAATTTGTTTAACATATAAGAAATTGTCCTATTTTAAAGGAAATTTTAAAGGAAAACATTTTATTAACAATTTAAACAAGTTAAAAGAGATATTTTACATAAAACAACAAATTTTCAAGGACAAGGGTAAGGATGGACATTAAATGGAATATTGGTTTGCAACTAGTAAGTAATAAATATATTCCACTGAAACTATCATTTTATATTGGTGTACCAGATAAAAATTAAAAACAAATAAGCTTGTATTAATGTAATAAATAGTGATGAAAAATGTTTTTGTGGTGTATAAAAGCAGCTTTGTAACCTGTAGATGGGCATCCTGAAAGATTAACCAAATAAAAAATGTTGGTCTTGATCTTGATAAAAAAATTGGAAATATTGAATGTCCTGTTTTAGTAGATCAGATACCAAAAATAGAAAATATAAATAATATATCTATTAATGTTTATTCATTTGATCATGGTAATAAAAATTTCATCTGTATCCATTAAAAATTACATAATCTAAAAAGGAAAAACTTATATATGTAATTTATTTCAATAAATATAATAATTTACACTATTGTTATATAAGAAATTTATAAAGTTTTATATCAAGAAAGTGATTAGACATACTGAAGTAAATTATTTTTTGTGATTTATTTTAATGGTAATTAAAAATTTAATGATGATACACCAAATTGTTTAACTAAAAATCATTAGAAATTTCAATACCAAATGAAGAAGTATTTGTACATTTTAAAAATTATAAATATACACAAAAGGTTCTGTTTGTTATTTATGCTGATTTTGAATGTTAATTTTTAAAAATGGTTATAAAAATTTAGGAAAATCATTTACAATGAAATATCTAATCATGAACCAAGTGGATTTTACTACTATGTAAAATAGATATATGTAATTTATAAAGATCCTGTAGTTTTAGAGGACCAAATAGTTATAAGAAATTTATTCACTGTATAAAACAAAAAGTTGAAGAAATTGAAAAAATTATTTTGAAATTGATTAAATGAAACCGCTGCATTTAAAGGAAATGAAATACGTAATAATTCTAAATATTTTACAATGTGTAAATATTATTATACAAAAAAATAATAAAAAAGTTCGTCATCATGATGTAGTAACTGGAAATTATATTGCTCCATTATGTAATAATTGTAATTAAAAACTACAACAACCTGATATTGTTCCTATTTATTCAGATAATTTTTCTGGTTATGGTTCTCATCCTTTTGTAAAGGAACTTGGTTATGATAATAAAGAAATAGAACTAATACCAAATAATGAAAATAATCGTTTTGGGAAATATTCCAAACAATTAAAAAATGAAATTTGTTGATACATTTAAATTTATGGCTTCATCAAATTTAAATAAACATCAATTAAAAATGTTAAAGAGTGTTTTATTCCAGAATTATTTAATTTAGTAATTAGAAAATGTGTTTATTCAAATGATTATACTACTTCTGGAAAAAATTTGGAGTAACACAATTACCACCAAAAGAAAAGTTTTAGAGTAAATTAAATGATTGTAATATAACTGATGAATGTCATGAGCATGCAGAATTAGTTTGGGAAACATTCAGTATAAAAATTTGGCCATATCGTGACAAATATCTTAAAATTCATATACTATTTCTAAGTGATGTTTCTAAAATTTTAGAATAACTTTTATATAGAACAGATAATGTAGATCTTTGTTGGTATTATACAGTACCTTGTTTATCTTGGGATGCAATGATAGAAATTGCTGAACAAAAAATTGAGTTATTATATGATTATGAATTGCTTTTAATGGTTGAAAAAGGAATATGAGGAGGAATAATACAAGATATGTAAAAACCAATAATAAATACTTAAGAGATTTTTATTATAACGAAATATCGCATTATATAACATATTTAGATGCTAATAATTACTATGGTGATGCTATGAAGCAATATTTACCCATTTAAATGGGATGAAACAAATAATTTTAACTCTAAAAAAGTAAATGAAATTTCAAAAATTTTGAAGATGATTAGGTATTTGAAATGGATTTAGAATACAAAAAAAATTTCATGATAAACATTGTTCCAGGTACATATGAAAGTAAATTAATTATTAATTTAGGTAAAAAAATTGTGTAATACATGATAGAAATCTTATATAATTTTTAACTCTGTTAATGCAAGTTTTAAAACTACATAAAGTTTTAAAATTTAAACAAACTAATTGGTTAAAGAGGTGTATACATTTAAATACACAGTTAGGAACTAAAGCAGCAAATGCTTTTGAAGAAGATTTCTATAAAGTAATGAATAATTTTGTATTTGGAAAAACATAGGGGAATATAAGAAATAGACAAGATCTAAAATAATTTGAAATAATAAATTATGTGATAAACTTGTAGCCAAACCAGACTTCCAATGTAGAACTATATTTAATGAAAATCTTGGTGCTATTCGTAAGTTTAAAACTGAAATCACATTTGATAAACCTCTTTATGTTGGATATATTATATTAAGTATCAAGATACAAATATATATATTTATAATTTTAAAACTGAAGATTTCTATGTGGATTTAAAATCGATGATTGGTCATTTTCATACAAGTGATTATCAAACAGATATTATAAATAATATTCCATGAATAAACAAAATAGTTGTTGGTAAAATAAAAGATGCTTGTAGTGTAAAAGTAACTGAAAAAATATATGGTTTAAGTGCAAAAATTTATGCTTATAAAGTTAATGACAAAATAGGAAAAAGCTAAAGGAATAAGAAATGTGTTGTTAAAAACAAAATATGTTTAGAAAATTATAATGATTCTTTACCTAACAATTTTGAAGAATATAAAAAAATTAATTTAATTTAAAGTGAAAAACATGATATATCCAATGGACATAAACAAAACAGCAGTAAATCCAAACGTTAGCAAAAGATATGTATTGGAAAAAAATCGATACATTACCACATGGTCATTATAAGTTATTAAAATTGTAAGAAAATTAATAATATAATATCTACAGGTAATTAATAAATTTTTTATATATAAAAGATTTTTGTAAACAAAAACAACAAACATTGAGTAAAATAAATACTGAATAATTAAAATAAAATATGATAGAATTAAAATAACTAATGAAATACTTAATTAAATCAAAAGATGTTCAAATTAAAAATTTTATGGAAGTATTTGATACTTTAATAAAAACTAATTGATTGTTAAACTAAATAGTAAACTAATTCTTTTAAAAACTAGTTGATTGAAAACTATTTGATTGTTAAACTATATAGTAAACAAATTCTTTTAAATACCAATTGTTTGAAAATGAACTGATTGTTAAACTAAGTAGTAAACTGATTCTGTATAAAATTTTGGTGAGCTGAAGCAGACTTTTGTCTCTTACTGCTTTGTCTTTGTTTATTCAACTGTTTTGTGAATTAAAAAAAACCAACCATTTAACATAAATTTTATCAACTATCTTTCTTAAAACCCTTTCTACTATGTATACCTCTTGATAATTTTTTTCTGTAGTTATTGTTCTTAAAAATTTGCTTTTATGTCATTTAATTTATGTGTAAATGTATTAGAATAAATAACATCTTCAATTTCAAATAATTCTTTTGACCAATTAGCTGAATAACCTTTTTCAAAAATACCTTTAAGTTTACTGGATCTAACTTTATCACATTTTTTAAGTTTAGCTACTTCATTAGATACTATGTTGGTACTTATTTTTAAATTTTTTCACTAACTTCTGTCGGTTGCATTTTTACTGTAGAGTGATTTGTATTTTTTTATTCATTAATTATATTGTTAACTAAATTTAACCGTTATAATTTCCTTATAAAACAAATTTCTTTCACATTATTTCCTTAATTATTCTGTTAAATCGTTCAACAACAGATGCTTTTAATTGTGAAAGAGCATCAACTACTTCTCTAGCCATTTTATTTTTAAAAGGACCAGCAAGTTATATGTTTAGAAAAAACCATAATTGTTAATAAATATTTATAACTTTTATTTATTTCTGAAATTCCTTTTAAAATTCCAGAATCCTCTTCAGATAAATCAGCTTGCCATATATGATCTATATCAAATGAAACAACATTTATTCTTTTAAAATTATTTCTTTAATATTGATGAAGCGCATTTATTATATATTCAAGAATATTATTTTTAGGAATATTATTTTCGCGAATTTTATTTAAACATTCACCATGTTCAAAAATTTTTTGCTAGATTTGCTTTTTTCAGATTTGCAAATAGTACAAATACTTTCAATTCATTGTCTTCCATTTTTAGTTGTCATGCTATATGGAGTATTTGTTCTGTAAATTTTTTACACTTTAAACACAAAAATGATCGTCTATAAGAACTAAATATTAGTTATGATTTTCCATTTATATATAAAAATTTAAATAGACTGAAATTTTATATAAATTGAAAAATTTTGTAAAGGTTAAAAATTTTGTATAGATAAAAATATTTATATAGATAAAACCTTATATAATTTAAAATATTTCAACATCTATAATCAATTTTACATCAACTGGGAAAGTTTTAAAAGATCTTTCAATGTTATTCTTAGAAAACACGACTATCTACTACTATTAATGCCTGATTAATAGAATTTACTTTATAAAGTTTATAATTACTATGTACAAAAATGCTGAAATAATTAAATGTTAATTCTTTATTTATATTTTTAGCAATAACTACAGCTTTTTTAATAACAAACCTGTATTTAAAATTCTACACTTTTTGTTTACCACCTGTTAAAAAAATAAATTCAATTATGTGTTTTTTATATTTTTTTCTTAAATATTCCTTACTGTTCCAAGTATGATGTTAAATCTGTTTTTGAGAAATAATCTAAAAAACTTTTCTCTACTTTTCTTTGTAAAATAATAATCATATTGTATAAAATGCTTGTGTAATCCTGTTTTTGTAACATAGTCTTTTTCTAAGTATTGTTTGTTAACTACATCTTCTGCATCAATTGCATGTTTCATACTAAAAAGTCTTCTATTTTTAAAAGCAAAACCAAATTTAGTTATTATAAAAATAGCATTAAATCCTTTTTTGAAATTGTTTAATTGTATTAGCTGTTTTTGGATCTATTGAAAATTGATATTGTTTAACAATATTTTCAATTTTTTCTTAATTGTGTGTCCGTGTATTGAGTACTTATGCAGTTTGTTTAGTTAGATGTGTCTAATTTCCAAAAATGCATATTTATCAAGTTTAAAATATCATTAAAAGTATAATTCTAACACAGTAATTTTAAAATAAATAAACAGAATTGACCACATAATACTTCAGCAAAGTTTTGTATTCTTTGAGTATTGCAGTATAGTTCATTTTTTGTTAAATAGTTATCTAATTTTTCTGGTATATTACCACCAAATGAATCAAAAACAAATTTTTATCATTATTTTTATAATAACAAATCGAATGAGTACCAGGATTATCAGATGTATCTAAATTTACTATACCACATTTAATTTTTAATGGTTTATTTAATAATTCATCATCATGTATATACCACAAAAGTTTTTAATTTTTAATTGTTTTATTAATTGCATTGTCAGTTTTGTTCACCTATTTCCTTATCATTTTTCTTTATGTTTTATACTGCACTGACAATTGATGTAGATCCACCAGCTAATGAACCAATTGTTGCCAAATATTGCGATGCAGCTAATAATAATGGATGAAATCCACCATCTTATTGTGTTAATCCTTTACCATGTTTCTTTTTTGCTAATTATTGAATAATTTTTTTCACAGCAGGGACACCAAATGCGATAAGTAAATTTCCACCAGTTTTTTAATCTTTCTTACATTATTGTGGTTCAGTTAAAATGGATCAATTGCATTTAATTGTTCATTATTTAAATTTAATTTTACTAATTTTGGTTTAGTTTTTCCACTAGGTAGCAAATATAATCAATTGCAAAGTTCTTCATTTATATAGTTAAAATATGGTAAAGTATTTTCGTATAGTATTAAAGTTATTAAATTTTTTTATAGTTTAAAAATAATCAAGCTCTTTTATATAGTTTAAATATTTATAAAGATTTTTATAATCTCCAACCATTTTCATCAACATGATCATTAATTCCCATACCAATTTTTTTTTCATAAATTATTCCTGTAATTGCTGTTGCTGCAATTTTTCACCAAATGCGACATCATTTGCGTATATACTTTCTGTTTAGCTACCTCAAGTTCTTTATCACCTATATGTATTTTTTATAACTGTATATCATCTCCTTAAGCCAGGGCTTCACAACGTACGTGCTCGTGGAGCATGCTGTGAGCAGCAAGGCACGAGCACGGAGCAGTGCGAGCACGCTACCCCAACTACCGGACCACAGCAGAGAGGTGGGAGAGTCATGTGGGGCACACAACAGCTGCCACCAGTCTATGTAAATCCGTGGCCACCTGCAGGGATATCACTCACGAATTATTACTGTGACAAATGAAACAAATAAAGGAGAGTGTACACGTGCCGCATAATTTTATTAGCTTAGTGTATGCCTCTACATTCGTACGAATTTGTGAACTGTTACACAATAAAAGGTGTCACTGTAGTGTGGGATTCTCTGTTATCTTGTACTTTTTGCCCTTTACAATTGCGTCTATGTTCGGAGTAACTGTTCTTGTGCATCATAGGCGCAGCATGCTGTTTAAATTTCGATCAGACAATGCGCTGTTCCAGTTCAAAAATGGTTCAAATGGCTCTGAGCACTATGGGACTCAACTGCTGAGGTCATTAGTCCCCTAGAACTTAGAACTAGTTAAACCTAACTAACCTAAGGACATCACAAACATCCACGCCCGAGGCAGGATTCGAACCTGCGACCGTAGCGGTCTTGCGGTTCCAGACTGCAGCGCCTTTAACCGCATGCCCACTTCGGCCGGCGCTGTTCCAGTGATATCAACACTTTCGTCCAGAGCTAGAGAATACGCCATAAAATCTTTATAGATATTTGCAAGCTGGCTCTGGACGTCGTCTGCCATGTCCTGTATGTGACACAAAATGGTCATGTCAGATAATGGCACAATCCGAAACTGTTCAGCTTGAGATGGACACAAATGTTCTGCTGCAACTACCAAACATCTATTATTAAATCGCCATCAGTGAAGGGGCGCAGGGAGTTTGCTAAAAACAGCTCACTCTGAGAGTTGCCTCAGTTGATTTTTCTTCACCATCCAGATCTTCTTCGGATAACTTCCTTTTAAGTTTAATAACTTCCTGTGCACAATCTGGTCCATCACATTTTCCACTTCTGTAGTCTTTCGTGTGGTATATATAATGTCACTGCAAATTACATTTCCTTAAAGAATTCAGTGTTTTGTGACATACAAAACATTTTGCAACACCATCTTTTTCTGTAAACATATACAATTCCTCCAAATGGGGGTTGAACTGCGTAAGCATGGTTAGGGTTACACAACGGCGGCTTGACACGATTCTTAACCAGCGAAGTGACTGTTAGAGCTGATTGTCGTACTTTTAACGTTACACAGTCGGCGCGAATTCAATAGGAGGCATGCTGCGGTCCTATTCATACGTGCGCGCATATTTCCCCTCCCTGCCCTCCCTCCCTACTCCGCGACCTTGCACCTGCTCACGAGCACATGCCTGAGCAGACGCGAGTACTCACGCCCAAAACCGGCCAATTGTTAAGCCCTGCCTTAAGGAATATCATGTTTTTTGTAAGTTTCATCTAATGGATTTATACCTTTATCACCTTTAGCTAATCTTTCTTGTGATTTTGTACCCAGATCACAAAATTTATAGTGTGGAAGATGCATTTCACATGGTAATTTGTTAATTAAAGTATTAACCACCCTCGTCCATATTTACCACTTTTTCAAAATGTATGTGGAAAATTTTTCAAAAATCTAATTAAATAATTAATTCGTTTTGGATTATCGGTTATAAAATCATTATATTTATTTGTTACCATTTGTATTGTACTAACTTATTCATTATGATAATATTTATTTCCAGCTAATTCTTCACTTTGAATAACTGCTAATCTATCAATTAATCGTCTAACATCATTTAACCAAACGCATTCAATTTCTTTACGACAATTTGTTTTATTATATATTTATGATTATTACCTCTATGTGATCTTGTTTCATTTGGATTATTATCAGAATATAATGCTCCTGAATTTATTAATAGAACTGCATTTTTTGATAAATCTACACCACGAACCTTTTAATTTAATTCATCTACAGTAAGTAGTTTTTCAGTTAAAAGATTTATTAATCCATCTGTACCTATATATGTTTTTACCCACTATTAATCCATCACCATTAAATTCTACAAGTAAATTACTAACAATTGTAAACATACGATTAGGTTTTTAACAAAATATTTTATCTTTACTATGATTAATATATTTTAACATTCTTTCACTAGCATTTATCTTTTTAGTTTAATTTATCTTTTTACTTTCTATTTCTTCTCAGCATTTATTAAATGTATTTCTTTAATTTCTGATTCATTTAATGTATAATCATATTCTCTATAAATTTCGTCAGACCAATCTGTTATTTTTTTTAATTGGTGATAGATCTTCAAAATCTTGTATATGATGATATAGAATCATTTGTTTTTCAACTTCCCTATTTTCTTCAATTGGTTTTAAAACATTATCACCTAATCCTTCAATATCCTGTTTTTTTTTTCAATAGCATCAATAACAGGTTTATCTGCCCTTTTATATTTATCATATTCTGTTCATGGTTCCTTTTTGCAAAGCTTAAATTGTTCTTCAAGTTCTTCAAATTTTTATCTATTTTCTTTAGCTTATAAACAACTTTTTCAATATATTTTGCAAACAATTATTAATGAAGAAACATTAATTATGTTTATGTTTACGTTTATTTTTATGTTTATGTTTTAATGTTAAAATCAATGTGAAAGTTAATGTAAATGTTGAAGTTAATGTTATTGATTAATGTTTGTATTTAATGTTAATGTTGTAAAGAAATGTTGAATTTTATTTCTAAATTTTCCTTCACTTGGTTCTAAAATTTACTACACAATTCTTAAAAATTACCAAACTTAATACCTCCTCTGAGTAACTCATAATAAACATGATTTAATATTGCATCATCTTCGTGGCTGGTGTGGCCGAGCAGTTCTAGGCACTGCAGTGTGGCACCGCGTGACCGCTACGGTCGCAGGTTCTAATCCTGCCTTGGGCATGGATGTGTGTGATGTCATTAGGTTAGTTAGGTTTAAGTAGTTCTAAGTTCTAGAGGACTGATGACCTCAGAAGTTAAGTCCCATAGTGCTCAGAGCCATTTGTATCATCTTGCCTAAGAATGTTTAAAAAGTTTAAATTATATCTAACTAAGTGTTTTATTTCCAGAATGAGATTTTCACTCTGCAGCGGAGTGTGTGCTGATATGAAAGTTCCTGGCAGATTAAAAGTGTGTGCCCGACCGAGACTCGAACTCGGGACCTTTGCCTTTCGCGGGCAAGTGCTCTACCATCTGAGCAACCGAAGCACGAATCACGCCCGGTACGCACAGCTTTACTTCTGCCAGTACCTCGTCTCCTACATTGCGAACTTTACAGAAGCTCTCCTGCGACCTTGCAGAACTAGCACTCCTGAAAGAAAGGATATTGTGGATACATGGCTTAGCCACACCCTGGGGGATGTTTCCAGAATGAGATTTTCACTCTGCAGCGGAGTGTGCGTTGATATGAAACTTTCTGGCAGATTAAAACTGTGTGCCCGACCGAGACTCGAACTCGGAACCTTTGCTTTTTGCGGGCAAGTGCTCTACCAACTTGCCCGCGAAAGGCAAAGGTCCCGAGTTTGAGTCTTGGTCGGGCACACAGTTTCAATCTGCCAGGAAGTTTGCAGTGTTTTGTTATTTTTGAATAAGATTGAGCTAAATAAAAGCAATCTATACCTTTGTCTCTACCTCTAGTAAAATAATTCCTAACAATATCTTGATGTTCTAGAATAAAATCACCTAATACAACAACTGAATTACCTTTACATTCATCTAAGGAACAATTACTTCATTATTTTCAATAAAACTAACAATTTGTTTATTAATTTTATCTTCCATTTTTCATAATTGTTTTATAAACTCTTAATATTTTCGTTGTTCTAAACTTTTTGAAGCAACAACAAATGCTTAATTTTACTCCAATTTAACCTTCCTGTAGCTAAAATATAATTATCAACCATTAAAGTTGTTTCTCCACAAGCACTTAGTCCAATTGTTGCACATCTTACATAATTTTGATTGAAGTTCTCCATGTTCGTTTTCAACTTATTTTCTGGTTTTCTTACTTTAGTTTCCTAATCTGTTTTGTTCATTTATTTCTATTTTTTTCATTTATTCATAATTTTTTCACTTATTAATAATTTTTTCATTTATTAATGGTATTTTTCATTTATTAATAATTTTTTCAGTAGTAAATGAGTAGATTATTTGGACTTAGTGATAACTGTTCTATACTTAGAAAAAGATTAAGTGTTACATTAATGTTTCATTAGTTGGTTTTTATTCAACATTTCTAACAGCAAATATTACAACAAAAAACAATAAACATTATTGTGAAGGAGCAACAGTAGACTTTTCTATAGGTCAACTTAGTTTAAAAAATTTATTCATTTGAAAATACCGAATTACACGTTAATTCAGATGAAATTTTGAAAAGTATTCTTATTGAAAGTGATGTAAATATAGAAAACAGAATTTCGAGTTTACTTGGTTTTAATAATCAAACTGTTAAAGCTAATGAAAAAGCTGTAGCTAAAAATGATCGTAAAATAATTTCTTTTGAATAATTCAATACAAATTTTAATCTTACTGATGGAATATATACAAAACATAATGGTCATTTTCATATTGTTGTTGTTGTTGTTGTTGTTGTGGTCTTCAGTCCTGAGACTGGTTTGATGCAGCTCTCCATGCTACTCTATCCTGCGCAAGCTTTTTCATTTCCCAGTACCTACCGCAACCTACATCCTTCTTAATCTGCTTAGTGTATTGATCTCTTGGTTTCCCTCTACGATTTTTACCCTCCACGCTGCCCTCCAATGCTAAATTTGTGATCCCTTGATGCCTCAAAACATGTCCTACCAACCAATCCCTTCTTCTAGTCAAGTTCTGCCACAAACATCTCTTCTCCCCAATCCTATTCAATATAGTTACGTGATCTACCCACCTTATCTTCAGCATTCTTCTGTAGCACCACATTTCGAAAGCTTCTATTCTCTTCTTGTCCAAACGGGTTATCGTCCATGTTTCACTTCCATACATGGCTACACTCCATACAAATACTTTCAGAAACGACTTCCTGACACTTAAATCTATACTCGATGTTAACAAATTTCTCTTCTTCAGAAACGATTTCCTTGCCATTGCCAGTCTACATTTTATATCCTCTCTACTTCGACCATCATCAGTTATTTTACTCCCTAAATAGCAAAACTCCTTTACTACTTTAAGTGTCTCATTTCCTAACCTAATCCCCTCAGCATCACCCGATTTAATTTGACTACATTCCGTTATCCTCGTTTTGCTTTTGTTGATGTTCATCTTATATCCTCCTTTCAAGACACTGTCCATTCCATTCAACTGCTCTTCCAAGTCATTTGCTGTCTCTGACAGAATTACAATGTCATCGGCAAAGCTCAAAGTTTTTACTTCTTCTCCATGAATTTTAATACCTACTCCGAATTTTTCTTTTGTTTCCTTTACTGCTTGCTCAATATACAGATTGAATAACATCGGGGAGAGGCTACAACCCTGTCTCACTCCTTTCCCAACCGCCCGCATCTCGTGGTCGTGCGGTAGCGTTCTCGCTTCCCACGCCCGGGTTCCTGGGTTCGATTCCCGGCAGGGTCAGGGATTTTCTCTGCCTCGTGATGGCTGGGTGTTGTGTGCTGTCCTTAGGTTAGTTAGGTTTAAGTAGTTCTAAGTTCTAGGGTCTTATGACCACAGCAGTTGAGTCCCATAGTGCTCAGAGCCATTTGAAACATTTGAACCTTTCCCAGCCACTGCTTCCCTTTCATGGCCCTCGACTCTTATAACTGCCATCTGGTTTCTGTACAAATTGTAAATAGCCTTTCGCTCCTTGTATTTTACCCCTGCCACCTTCAGAATTTGAAAGAGAGTAGTCCAGTTAACGTTGTCAAAAGCTTTCTCTAAGTCTACGAATGCTAGAAACGTAGGTTTGCCTTTTCTTAATCTTTCTTCTAAGATAAGTCGTAAGGTTAGTATTGCCTCACGTGTTCCAACATTTCTACGGAATCCAAACTGATCTTCCCTGAGGTCCGCTTCTACCAGTTTTTCCATTCGTCTGTAAAGAATTCGCGTTAGTATTTTGCAGCTGTGACTTATTAAACTGATAGTTCGCTAATTTTCACATCTGTCAACACCTGCTTTCTTTAGGATTGGAATTATTATATTCTTCTTGAAGTCTGTGGATATTTCGCCTGTCTCATACATCTTGCTCACCAGATGGTAGAGTTTTGTCATGAGTGGCTCTCCCAAGGCCGTCAGTAGTTGTCTACCCCCGGGGGCCTTGTTTCGACTCAGGTCTTTCAGTGCTCTGTCAAACTCTTCACGCAGTATCTTATCTCCCATTTCATCTTCATCTACATCCTCTTCCATTTCCATAATATTGTCCTCGAGTACGTCGCCCTTGTATAAACCCTCTATATACTCCTTCCACCTTTCTGCCTTCCCTTCTTTGCTTAGAACTGGGTTGCCATCTGAGCTCTTGATATTCATACAAGTGGTTCTCTTCTCTCCAAAGGTCTCTTTAATTTTCCTGTAGGCAGTATCTATCTTACCCCTAGTGAGACAAGCCTCTACATCCTTACATTTATCCTTTAGCCATGCCTGCTTAGTCATTTTGCGCTTCCTGTAGATCTCATTTTTGAGACGCTTGTATTCCTTTTTGCCTGCTTCATTTACTGCATTTTTATATTTTCTCCTTTCATGAATTAAATTCAATATTTCTTCTGTTACCAAGAATTTCTACTAGCCCTCGTCTTTTTACCTACTTGATCCTCTGCTGCCTTCACTACTTCATCCCTCGGAGCTACCCATTCTTCTTCTACTGTATTTCTTTCCCCCATTCCTGTCAATTGTTCCCTTATGCTCTCCCTGAAACTCTCTACAACCTCTGGTTCTTTCAGTTTATCCAGGTCCCATCTCCTTAAATTCCCACCTTTTTGCAGTTTCTTCAGTTTCAATCTGCAGTTCATAACCATTAGATTGTGGTCAGAATCCACATCTGCCCCTGGAAATGTCTTACAATTTAAAACCTGGTTTTTAAATCTCTGTCTTACCATTATATAATCTATCTGATACCTTTTAGTATCTCCAGGATTCTTCCAGGTATACAACCTTCTTTTATGATTCTTGAACCAAGTGTTAGCTATGATTAAATTATGCTCTGTGCAAAATTCTACAAGGCGGCTTCCTCTTTCATTTCTTCCCCCCAATCCATATTCACCTACTATGTTTCCTTCTCTCCCTTTGCCTACTGACGAATTCCAGTCACCCATGACTATTAAATTTTCGTCTCCCTTCACTACCTGAATAATTTCTTTTATCTCGTCATACATTTCATCAATTTTTTCATTGTCTGCAGAGCTAGTTGGCATATAAACTTGTACTACAGTAGTAGGCATGGGCTTTGTGTCTATCTTGGCCACAATAATGCGTTCACTATGCTGTTTGTAGTAGCTTACCCGCATTCCTATTTTCCTATTCATTATTAAACCTACTCCTGCATTACCCCTATTTGATTTTGTATTTATAACCCTGTAATCACCTGACCAAAAGTCTTGTTCCTCCTGCCACCGAACTTCACTAATTCCCACTATATCTAACTTCAACCTATCCATTTCCCTTTTTAAATTTTCTAACCTACCTGCCCGATTAAGGGATCTGACATTCCACGCTCCGATCCGTAGAATACCAGTTTTCTTTCTCCTGATAACGACATTCTCTTGAGTAGTCCCCGCCCGGAGATCCAAGTGGGGGACTACTTTACCTCCGGAATATTTTACCCAAGAGGACGCCATCATCATTTAATCATACAGTAAAGCGGCATGTCCTCGGGAAAAATTACAGCTGTAGTTTCCCCTTGCTTTCAGCCGTTCGCAGTACCAGCACAGCAAGGCCGTTTTGGTTAATGTTACAAGGCCAGATCAGTCAATCATCCACACTGTTGCCCCTGCAACTACTGAAAAGGCTGCTGCCCCTCTTCAGGAACCACATGTCTGTCTGGCCTCTCAACAGATACCCTGCCGTTGTGGTTGCACCTACGGTATGGCCATCTGTATCGCTGAGGCACGCAAGCCTCTCCACCAACGGCAAGGTCCATGGTTCATGGGGGAAGTCATTTTCATAAACAAACTAATATTATTGATTCACTGAAACATAATGCAGAATTTGGTGGATGAAAAATTTGGTAATCTCATTATCCTATAAATATTCCTATTTTTAATACAATTCAACATCTAGAATTTACTATAACTGATGAAAATGATAATTAAATTGACTTAAATAGTAAACTGAAACAGTTATTTTAGATATAGCTTAGTATCTTAATAAATGTTTTTCCTTAATAAATCATGAATAAAATTGAAAGTTACCAGATTTGTTCTTTTCCTCTTAATGAAAAAACTAAAAATAATTAAAATGTTTCTAACAAAGATACAGAAATTGAAAAAACATTGTTGATGCTTGGCTTCATCTAAATAATGCACAATTATTCATGAATTTTAATATTATTGGAAATGATATTGATGATTTTGCTACTTATGATGGAATATCGAATAAAAAATTAATTGATAGTTATGTAACTAAATTGTTAGACTTTGTAGCAATAAAAAGGATATAATATATTATCTAGAATTGAACATCCTTTTATTTCATCAACAGTTTTACTACATCTAACTTCATCTGTTACTGACAAAATAATTTTAGATGGACATAATCTTAATGCTGGATTATCTGGTAATAATAATTATGAACGAATTATAAGAAGTTACTATAACTCTATAGAATTCGATATACCTTATTTTGTTTTTGTTGTATTTCAGACAAATCGTAAAAAGAATCAGTTAGTTGATTCATCATAATTTGATCATGTTAAACTACAGAATATATATTTAAAAAATGGTAAAAATATAGTTTTTCCTCAAGAAATGTGGAATATTAAACACCAAATAATTTTTTAAAAGTGTATGACAAGTTTTTATATTTTAAAAGTATGACTATACTAAAATCAGATATTGATATTAATCTACCTAGTTTTATATCTAATTATTCAATGTATGTGACAAATGTGACACATAGAAAAAATGCTTTAACTACACAAAAGCAAATATGAAACTTCGTGAAAATTTTAATGACAAAATTCAAATTGATACACTTGCTTATATAATTATGTATGGAAAGAAAAATCTCACTTATGATGCAAAATATAGATTAATTACAGAAATTTTTATTATTAACATTAGATTCTATATAAACGAATGAAAAAGTAAAAAAAAATGTGAACGTTTTAACTTCATGCACATATACATTTTAAAAATGATAGAAAATATAAAAACTACAAATTTAAAAATAATGTATTTTTGTTAACTAATACATGTTATTTAATTTAGTTATGTTGACATTGTGATTTTTTAAATAATTTACTTTTGTTAAATAATACATATTAATTAATTTACTTATCTTCACAATGTGATTTGTTAAAATAGTATACTTTGTTAACTAATACCTTTTATTTAATTTACTTATATTCACAATGTGTTATTTTGAAATAATGTGCTTTTTTAACTAATATATTTTAATTGTTTACTTATATTCACAATGTGATGTTTTATAATAATGTACTTTGTTAAATTATATGTATTAATTAATTTACTTTTATTGACAATGCTGTTTTTTAAAAGAATGTACATTTTTGGCTAATACATTTCAATTAATTTACTTATATTCACAATGCGAATTTTTAAAGTTATGTTCTTTTTTAATTAAAGCATTTTAATTAATTTACTTACACTCACAATGTGAATCTTTTAAAAATTACTTATTTTTTAAGTAATACATATTATTGTACTAAAAATCGTGTTGGAAGTTAAATAAATCACGTAGTTATTATAATTAGTTGTACTATTGTAAAAAACAGGTATTTAGTTAATGTTATACAATCGGTTTAGTTAATTAAAATATACTGAATTTTAAAAATCAGTTGTGTCTTTCGTAAAATGCAGAATTTAGTTTCATGTTGTCTTAGTGTCCTAGAACTTACAAAATTACTCTACTAGGATGTCATCATCATTTAACCATACAGTATAGCTGCACTGCCTCAGGCTTTCAGCCATTCACAGTACCAGCACGACAAGGCCGTGTTGGTTAGTGTTACAAGGCCAGTTATCCAGACTGTTGCCCTGCAACTGCTGGAAAGGCTGCTGCCCCTCTTCAGGAATCAAATATTTGCCTAGCCTCTCAACAGATACCCCTCCGTTCTGGTTGCACCTATGGTACGACTATCTGTATCGCTGAGGCGCGCAAGCCTCCCCACCAACAGCGAGGTTCATGGTTCACGGGGGGGTCAAATTTACTTGTATTTCTAATTTACCTCATTTAGTACTACAAAGAAGTATGTTTTTCAATTCTTTTTACAGTTTTTGTATAACTCAGAAAGTTAAAATAATGTCAATATAGCATTTAGTAGTACCTGAACAAAATAAAATTTCAACATTTGATGTAAATATTCCATTTGTCACTTGTTACAAGTGTTTTATTTATTGGGACCCACAGGCCAGATTGACTGTTCTTGACTCTGTTTTTCGCTCAGCCATTCCAGGGTTAAGCATGAATGGACATACTTCACAATCATCTATCTACATTAGCAATCTAGTATATGGTACTCGCAAAGTTGTGGAGGGCTAGTTTAATGATGATACAGAAATTGAGAATAATGCTTCCATGTCATTGGTTGGCATTGAAATTACGGAAAAACTGGTAAAATTGCTAAAATTGATTGTACTGTCAACTGTGCTGCCTATTACAGTACATCACTCTACATCTACAGTGTCTTTTCGATCGCACCCATCCACAGGTAAGCTGTTGATTACTACATAATGATGACTGACATTACTAGTTTCAGATGGAGAGAATTTTGGTGGGAACAACACCTACCAGGCATGGCCAGCACCAACACTGTGTTCACGTACATGGCTGCAATATGAGAAATCAATGCTCTTCGCCTCTTGGACATCGAACACGAAGATATCTGCCACACTGTCACTGTGGAAGATAAGATTAAATGTAGAGGATAAGGCATTTAGCCTGACCGGGTTGCCTCCAAATACTTCTCCAACTATTGTCTGGTTGAAGGCATATGCGACACTCATCGCTGAAGAGAACATGATTCCAATTCTGAGCAGTCCATTTGGCATGTTGTTGGGCCCATCTGTACTGTGGAGCATGGCTCCGTGTTTGCAAATATGGACCTATCTATGGACGTCGGAAGTGAAGCTGCGCATCATGTAGCCTACTGCGCACAGTTTGAGTGGTAACACGACGACCTGTAACTGCACGAAAAGCATTATTCAAAATTCTGGCGTTGTTGTCAGGGTTCCTCTGAGCCATAATCCGAGGTAGCGGTCATCCACTGCAGTAGTAACCCTTGGGCGGCTTGAGCGAGGCATGTCATCAACAGTTCCTGTCTCTCCATGTCTCCTCCATGCCCTTTGGTTCCCTCTGAGACGCCTGGACACTTCCCTTGCTGAGAGACCTTCCTGGCACAAAGTAACAAAGTGGCCGCAATCGAACCGCGATAGAACTAAAGACAACGTGAACCTTGTTCCTCCTTCCTGGTGGAATGAATGTAACTGATAGCCTGTCAGATGTCCTCTGTCAAATAGGTGCTGCTCATGCATCGTTGTCTACATCTTGAGGAGGGTTTAGTGATACCATTGAACATGATTGAATTTGCAACTGACCAAAAGTAGGAGGGTAGTATACTAGCTACATTCCATGTCTTGTGAAGGAACAGAGGGAGCTGAGCCCTAGTGCACAACATCTCTCCAGATGTGCGCATCTCGGGGAGGTTAGCACCCCTTATCGAGGGGTATAAGTATGAGAGTGTCGTCATGATATAAAAAAAATGGTTAAGAGGAAACGTGTGGTTTATGTACGATGTAGCTCCAGACGGAGATACCATGTGATGTCCAGCTTTCTGTGAGGGCCAATGAATCAAAACGTGTTAATGTCAGTTTCGCTCCTGACTTAGACCTTGAAGTCATGGTAGAAAAACAAAATGTGTGGCTGAGTAGGCAGCTTTAGTCATACACTGCTTCGATGAGTACAGGAAAAACAATGTATCAAACTACTTATGAAACAACAACACAAGAACGCTCTCCTTCCGACTGATAGTCTATATGGTCTTCCTCCAGCACAGGCAACAAAATTTTAAACAGGTCCGTGGAAACGATTTCGATCACTGCTCACCTGCTCCAGTGGACCAATACATGTATATTTAATGGGACCACCATATATGGTCGATGTCAACACAAAGATGTATTTGTTTCTCGATTTATCAGAAGGGAGAGACACGGTAAAATCTTATTGAGTTCTCTACCAGGTGACATTAGCAAAGTTTTTATAGTACGTAGTTTCACTCTGTTTATATGTTACAAAAATAACGTGGAGAGAGAGAGAGAGAGAGAGAGAGAGAGAAAGAGAGAGAGAGAGAGAGAGAGAGAGAGCGAGCGAGAGAGACTGAGAGCGAGAGAAAGAGAGAGAGAGAGACTGAGCTGTATATGAAGATACAGGCTGCATTACACTGTCGTGTTTTGGTGTGGTAATCATAGGAACACGATGCAGGAGATTAGGACATTTAGGGAGTAATATTTATAGACTGTCATTTGATATCAATGACTTGTAGGTTTTACGCTTCTGAATTTCTTTGTGCATTCCGCGTATACTCAGCATGGTTGTCAATTTCCTTCTGTATGTTAGTGAGCTGTTTTTCTCGTTGTGAAAGCTGTCTACCTAGTATCCTTCTATGTAACGGAATGGTGCTATCGGAATGTGTTGAGATTTCGAAAGAATTATTAGGGGTCTGTAATCTGGAGGGGGACGTTTCTTACTCGTTGAAATCAGGTGGATTCAAATGATATATATTGAAGACTGGGTGATTCGTGAAAAAACAGGAGGTAAGCGATAATCTGACGAAAGGGTCAAATGGTTCAAATGGCTCTGAACACTATGGAACTTAACATCTGAGGTCATGAGTCCCCTAGAACTTAGAATTACTTAAACCTAACTAACCTAAGGACATCACACACATCCAGGCCCGAGGCAGGATTCGAACCTGCGGCCGTAGCAGTCTGGCGGTTCGGGACGAAGCACCTAGAACCGCTCGTCCACAGTGGCCGGCTCTGACGAAACGATAGCTGAGTGGTGAGTTATATACCGTTTCTTCTAAGTAGTGTAAGCAAACATACTACACCGTCTCACATGTCTCGCGAAGTCAGTGCAATGAGGAAATTAGGGGCTAATACGTTGGTTGCTACAGAGAGACAACCAGTAGACTTAATTTACATTTCGGTTTATATCCTTACCTCGCAAACTATCGTAAGGCGTGTGAAGGAGGAGAGCTTGTACCACTACTAATCATTCTATTACATATTCCACTCGAAAATATAACGAGGGAAGTAGGCTACCTAAATGCCTCACTAGGAGCACAAATTTTTTGTATTTATGTGGTCCTTACGTAAAATGTACGTTGGTAGCAGTAAAATTCCTCTGTGATCAGTTTCAAATGTCGATAGTCAATAGAGTCTCTTCTAAAGAACATCATATTCATATTAGTTCTCGAAACATCGGCCCACTAATTTGGTGGGAGCCAATAAGAACGTTTCTATAGGGCTGTATTCTGAGGAAAACCTAGGTCTGCAATCTCGTACACGTTTGGGATGTGACGGTCTGTATAAAGGTATTTTGCTATCGCCCACTTTGTCAGCCTTTGCGGGATATTTCGAAAACACATCTCAGAGCGTTTCGGTTTGCAGGAGGTGTGAGGGGAAGCGTATTGTTCAAAATCCTGGTATTAACCCCAGCAACACTTAAGTGTCCAGTCCTTTTGTGAAGGATAGGACAACTTTTGCGAATCTGGAATCGTTAACAGCTGTCCGGTACATTGAGCAGTGGGTTGTTGGCCAGGAGTGGAACAGCCGTGATGCGCAGGCGGAGGCTCGAAACTCAAGTGACAGCTATTCACATACAGTCAAGTAGAAGAGTCATCATAGTGATGGAGAAGAGAGTGAAATATCCTACACCACCCTTAGACCAACAGGTCTAGTTCGGGAACAGTGGCCGGCCGGAGTTGACGTGCGGTTCTAGGCACTACAGTGTGGAACAGCGTGACCGCTACGGTCGCAGGTTCGAATCCTGCCTCGGGCATGGATGTGTGTGATGTCCTTAGGTTAGTTAGGTTTAAGTAGTTCTAAGTTCTAGGTGACTGATGACCTCAGAAGTTGAGTCCCATAGCGCTCAGAGCCATGTTCGGGAACAGTGCATCAGAATTCTAAGTGACTTACTTTCACCAGCACGACAAGACAACCGAGATACAGAACGCAATCAGTGTTGAATATCCTCAGCCATTTGACGATGGTTATTACCCATTTTGGCATCAGAGGAAGTGACCTCTTAGCCTTTGCGAAGCCTACAGAGACGTCATGGAAGCATGGGTAATCGTTACCTGGCGAGTGGCATCCGACTGCAGGAAATAAATTATTCACCGTACAAAGGGACTCTCATGACCACTTTAATTAATTCGCCTATTAATCTGATATCAATGAGGTGCCTCCGGGCTGGTGGAAGTGAAAGCAAAAATACCACAGATATAATTCAAGAGTTCGAGCGGTAATCAGGCATCTTTTCGTTGCAGTAAGATCTTTTAATGGAATTTCATTCTCCCACCTACATACGTAAAGATGATCATCGTAATAAAACGAGTTTAATGATGGCATTTATAAACTTGTATGTAGTATAAACCTATTATTTACAACTTCTCTGTTCTCTTACCTTGAGAGATTTCATAAGTGATGAGACATTTTTTTACTTTAAGAGTTCGAATGGATGGAGGCATCCCGTGACAGAGGTAGAGTACGCTCTTAGCGCTTGTCATTAGCCGAAAATGAGTTTAACTTTCTAGTCCTGTGGTGCAGGGTGTGGCAGATATTAAGCTAATAGAAACAGGTTTTGCGACCTGATGAGACAATACTTAGAGGAAATATAGCGTATGCCATAGTGTCGTACACGATTTTCACAACAAGTAACGATACTTTAGCGATGTGAGAACAAGTGCATGGTCATTTCTTCTGTCTTCGAAAATAGCAGATACAAACAGGAGAAAAGTATATTTCGTGTGAGAAATTCGAGGTATATTGACAAAATAACATCCCCGTTTCGAAATTTTTAAACTGAAGAGTCTATGTCAGGGGTTGGAACTGCAGTTAGTCCAAGTAGCACCTCATCGTGCCATAGTCAGTGGCGGGTGTGTTTACAAGGGTGTCAGGCGACCGGAAGTCTTGGCTTATGTCCGTCGTGAGTGACTGTTTCTTGGCTGACCAGCTCTTCAGTTACACAATACATTCAGTACATGGCGTCAGACTACATAGGGGTGAGTGGTCAGTGTACCTTTCGTCTTGAGATGCCATGTTCAGGTAAGATAATTAGCACCACATCTGTAAAAAGTATGGTACGAAACATGTCCCATGTTTCTGTTGGGTAGAATGCAACTTGTGACTCGTAAACAGATGTAAGTGTGTTTTATTCCCAAATCTGACAGCTTAGCGCAGACTAAAGCTCTCTCAGAAGTGGAGGAGGAGAGGGAAGTGGGGAGGGCCAATAGTGCCCTCTGGTGGTGGTAGTGTTGTGAATTAGGTCTGATGATCTCTGAACGTCAAGGTGAAATCACAAAATTTGATATTCCTACCGATAAATTTGAATTGCCCGCCAAAATTTTAATTTTCCGCCATTTTCATAGGGGAGGGGAGGGGATTTCACAGGGGAGTGGTTGGGGGAAGGGGCATTTCTTTGGAGGGTGGGGGTAATTAATTGGACAATTTGATATCAAAAGTGTGCCAGAATGCAGTTTTCCCTGCTACTCATGAAATGTATTCGCAGCTGTGAATATGCATCACCTGCAGCTGTATAAAGTAATGACAACATTGAAAATTCGTTGCAGACTGGGACTCGAATCCAGATATCTGGCTTTACACAAGCAGTCACCTTAATCTTTTTTTTTTTTTTTTGTAATGTTGGAAGAAATGACAAACTGCTTCATTCAGTTCATAACATTAGTGGACTGCATCCCTGTTTGTTTTCCATGTTCCTCGCTGATATGGCAGCACCTGATGTAGCAGCCAGGCACGTTTTCGCATTTTGGTTTTGTTTCCTGGTTCTTTTCCAGCCCATAAGCAGGAGAGAAATCAAAACACTTTGAAATGGAAATATTTTTTTATAATATATGAAGTCTTCACGGGTTGTCAGCCGAGTAGCATCGTCGTCTCGTAGCAACGTTTCGATGGAATGCGTCTCCATCATCTTCAGGCGAAGTGTCGGGATATCTGCTGCTTACATCTAACACTTTCCCCTCTTTGGGGAAGTGTGAGGGGGAGTTTGTAGCCTTTCGGCTTTTACTCCCCTGTGTACTTGTGTGTGTGATTATTTCTGTACTTTTTTGATGTCTGTGAGATGTGATGTTTGTTCTGTGTGAGTCTGGTACTTGCCTGAGGTTTGGCGAGATAGTTGTAGCATTTTGGGTAGGAGTATGATTTGGGAATGGGTATTGGGATTTTTCTCTTCGGCTTAGTCGTCGAAGATCATCATGGGGCGATTGTGTTTATCGCGGGACATGTCATACCGACCTAGGGAGTGGATGAGGGCGTTTCCCGACCTGGAAGTACCTTCATAGAAGGCCCTTGCCAGGTCTTGAAAACGCTCTCTCAGGAGTGGGATTTCCGCAGCGGCATGCAAATCGTCGATAGGGAATCCAAGGGGTAAACGCAGTGCCCTCCTGAGGGCGCGGTTCTGCAGCCTCTGGAGTTTGTCAAGGTGCTGCTTCGCCGCGTATCCCCAGACAGGACACGCGTATTCCATGACTGGCCGGATCAGGGCCTGGTACACGTTCACTCCTACTGAGCAGGAAAGGGAGCTGGATGAGTTGAGAATTGGGTACAGGATGGACATTCTGGCGCAGACCTTCCTATGGACCTCGTCTATGTGGGGTTTCCACGTAAGACGAGAGTCCAAGGTTACGCCAAGATACTTGGCGGTTCTGCGCCAGGGGAGTTGGGTTCCGTTTAGGTGAAGGTGGAGGGGGGGCCGTTGAGGAGGTTCGCGCCTTCCGAGCCTACGGGTGATCAGCATCGCCTGCGTCTTTTCAGAATTGATGGTGATTCGCCAGCGACGGGCCCAAGTTTCTGTGTCATCTAAAACCCTTTGTAGCCTACGGATGACCAGGTCCTTGTTCGCGTTTCTTGTGTAGAAGGCTGTATCGTCAGCGTACTGTGCAGTGTGCACCAGGGGGGCCGTTGGAGTGTCCGCAGTGTACAGACTGTACAAAACGGGCCCCAGGACCGATCCCTGTGGCACCCCAGCACGAATACGCCTTCTGGTGGAGGTGGCCGTTTCTACTTTGACAGAGAAAGTTCTGTTCGAGGGATAGCTTTTAATCTGTTTAACTATACTCCCAGGGAACCCTTGGGTGTACAACTTGTAGAGTAGCCCTCTATGCCATACTGAGTCAAAGGCCTTGGCTACGTCAAGTAGCACTATCCCGCAGTAGCCTCTGTGGTTGAAGCCCTCTGTGGCTGCTTCAACCACTCTCATGATCTGTTGCGTCGGTCGCGGGCTTATATCTCTGCTGGACCGCTCTCCGCTTCCCGCGGCCGGCCAATCACGCGCCCGCGGAATCGCCCGATGCGCCTGGATCGGCTGGTGTGTGGGGGGGAGGGGGGGGGGGACGCGTGCGCAGGGTTCGAGTCCCGGCGTCCGTCTCTGTCTGCTCCGTCCACGGCCCTTGGTGGAACGGAACGTTCTTCTCTGATATTCCTGATTGCAGGCTCCCAGGCTGTGCTGAGATGGTGGCCACTGTCGTGGTTGATTAGGGTGTTGTGTAACCGTATTTCTATGGACACTTTGATTACTGAGTCCGAAAATCCGTTTGTACTGCGTATTTTCTTTGTGTCTTCGAAATCGAAGGTGTGCTTCTCGTCAATACTATGTTCCGCCACAGCAGATTTTGTTGGACTGGCCCAAGCGTACATACCTAATGTGTTCACTGTGGCGCTGTGAAATGCAACGCTGCGTCTGTCCTATACAGGGTTATTTCAAATGATTGAAGCGATTTCACAGCTCTACAATAACTTTATTATTTGAGATATTTTCACAATGCTTTGCACACACATACAAAAACTCAAAAAGTTTTTTTAGGCATTCACAAATGTTCGATATGTGCCCATTTAGTGATTTGGCAGACATCAAGTCGATAATCAAGTTCCTCCCACACCCAGCGCAGCATGTCCCCATCAATGAGTTCGAAAGCATCGTTGGTGCGAGCTCGCAGTTCTGGCACGTTTCTTGGTACAGGAGGTTTAAACACTGAATCTTTCACATTACCCCACAGAAAGAAATCGTATGGGGTTAAGTCCCTGCTTGCTTTATTCGTCGACTTCCGCGGGCTACGCGTGAAACTTGCCCGCACGCGTTCAACCGTTTCTTCGCTCACTGCAGGCCGATCCGTTGATTTCCCCTTACAGAGGCATACAGAAGCTTTAAACTGCGCATACCATCGCCGAATGGAGTTAGCAGTTGGTGGATCTTTGTTGAACTTCGTCCTGAAGTGTCGTTGCACTGTTATGACTGACCGATGTGAGTGCATTTCAAGCACGACATACGCTTTCTCAGCTCCTGTCGCCATTTTGTCTCACTGCGCTCTCGAGCGCTCTAGCAGCAGAAACCTGAAGTGCGACTTCAGCCGAACAAAACTTTATGAGTTTTTCTACGTATCTGTAGCGTGTCGTGACCATATGTCAATGAATGAAGCTACAGTGAATTTATGAAATCGCTTCAATCATTTGTAATAGCCCTATACATTGCATACCACATTCACATCCGATCTCGTACACACCTGGTGCCGTCAGACCTAGTGGATCCTTGGTTGAACCGAGAAGGTCGATTTTTCGTGTTGCGCGGAAAACGGTCTTCACTTTATGTTTCTTGAGAATTCTCACGATCTTGGACATCGGAAGACCCGCGTATGGCAAGAACGCACAACCCATTGCTTCGTCTTCATCCGGTCTCTCTTCTCTCTTCTTGTGGTCGATCTTCAGAGCTATCATTATTTGTGTCTCACTGTATCCATTCTTCTTGAAGGAGTCCTTTAGGTGTTGCAATTCTCCTGGCAAAGTTTCTTTATCGCAGATGGACCTGGCCCTCTGCACTAAGGTGTTCAGTAGAGCATTGAGTTGCGCAGGGTGGTGGCAGCTCTTGGCGTTAAGATAGAGGTCCGTGTGTGTTTTCTTTCCATACACTGCGTGTCCCAGCGTGCCGTCCATGTTTCTTGTGATCAGGATATCCAGAAAGGGTAAGCTTCTGTTCTCTTCTATCTCCATGGTAAATTTCATATTTGCATGTATGCTGTTGAGGTGTTGATGGAACTCTAGCAGTTTGTCCCTGCCCTGTGGCCAAACAGCAAAGGTATCGTCAACGTGCCTGTAGCGCCTTTCGTTCTGCCACCGAAATGTTATTCTTCGGCATCTTTGCTTTGTCTAGTACTCTGCAGACGTCTCTTCTTACTTCTTCTGCAGCTTCTTCAGGTAGTCTCCTTATGGCTTGCTCTACCCCACTTATGATGTCCCGTTTCGGCAGGGTGCTCTGAACCGGGGCGAAGTTTAGGCCTTTGGACAGCACCTCTTGTGTTGGCCCATCCAGTTCCTTATTTGTTTGATTAATGACCACCTTGTGGTGGAGATGATGGAGACGCATTCCACCGAAACGTTGCTGCGAGACGGCGATGCTACTCGGCTGACAACCCGTGAAGACTTCATATATGAAATTCGCCGAGAAAGCCTGCACTCGCATATTTTCTTTTATAAGTTTACAACAATATCATCAACTGGGTGCTCTTCACTAAGGGAAAGATACGTTGCTCGAATAAAAAGAGAGAACAAAAGAAAATCTTCACTGGTGGGAAAGTACAAGGGCGGCCCTCAACGGCTCTTCTGCCTCCGGGCACAACATCTCATACAATCGAAGAAGATGACTATTTGACATGGTTAATGTAGACCTCTTCACCGTGTTTATCCTCGGCTTCTCATCTCCAGGACATTCCAGCTGTGTGGAGAATCTCATAACACATACCCCCGAAAATTAGAGAAATATTGTTGGTATTTCGGGATATACATAATCACCGTGTGTCATTCATGCAGGTGATTGCAGAAGTCCAGCACATTCTTCTGGTCGTTGCGAAGCAAGTAATGCACCGCTTGGTCTCATATCCATATCACCGCATTCGTCTTGGCTCATGTTAGTATGCTCTGTCCAGAAAAAGAACATTCATAGGATCAGTGGGTTGTTATTCCACACAGATAAGAAAGGAAATAATCTTTGTTACTAGACGTCAAACTTCCACAGGGAGAGCGCACGTTAGACGATGGGTATCATGGTCGCTAACCTGACACGCTTGACATAATGGAGAGTTCAGCATACTGATGGCGCTGAATCAGGATTTGGTGACTTGTTTACAGTTAACTACCAGGTACCATCTCATTCTTGTTATGTGTCAAGGGTCGTATGGTGAATTGTCCGCCTTATCACAGGCCAGTAGGTTATGGGGTGTTGTGCTTCCACAGGGTTGTCGGGGCGCCTGATCGTGAGTATTCGATAGATGTTGTGTGCCGTCTGCGGTTTGTTGGCTGCGAGATCTGTAATAACGTAGCCATATTCAAGGAAAGAATCTCTGATACGTTTAAATTTTTGGAAAATATTCTTCACCATAACCAGCGCAGTTCGAGAAGCTGGTGCCAGTTCATCAATCAAGAGTCCAGACAAATGAAACTAAAATTTATGATAAGGTCTTATGGGACGAAACTGCTGAGGTCATCAGTCCCTAAGCTTACGCAATACTTAATATAACTTAAACTAGCTCACGCTAAGGACAACACACACACCCATCCCGGAGGGAGGACTCGAACCTCCGATGGGGGGAGCCACGCGGACCGTTACAAGACGCCTGAGACCGCACGGCTACGTCACGCGGCGGTCCCGACAAACTGGGCTGGTTCCTATCCCATATTTTCAACATCGGCCTGAGATGAAAGGGTACAGTATGATTGTGAACGTATACGTGCATGAGGCCTCTTCTCCCAATAAGTAGCGTCAGGGCATCATATCCAATCTTGTAGAGTAATCTCGCTCTGACGAAGTATCCAAATGCTGTCAGTGTGTGTCAAGTGGTTGTCTTCGGCATTGGAAGCATCTGTGTTTAGTGGGGGATACGTGGTGCCAAGTAGGTATTTACCAGTTGAATCATGTCTAAGGCGCGCAAGCTGATAGCTGTGACACCACTCCGGATGACTTGGAGCAACCTCTCGAAGTTGATCGCTGCTCTGCGTCTCGTGTCATTTGGAAAGATGATCCGCAGACACTTTATACTGTCCCATATCTGGAAGGGTGCAACGCAGTCAACAGGTAGTCTAGTATCAATACTCAGGTCGACCGATTTGTTTACGTTCATACGCCTACCCATAGCAGTGCCATACTTACTGACCCAGTCCAATGCCACATTTGCGTCGTTGCCAGTCTGCAACACCAGTAATAGGTCGTCTGCACACGTCTTGCACTGAAAAGTGTGCCCCCGTATCATAAGGCCTGTCAAGTGTTGGCGAAGGCCGCTGAGAAGTAATTGAAAGGCCAGTGATATATGATCGTGAATAATCTGGTAATAGTAAAGGGGCCCAATAATCGGCTATTAATAAGCACTTTAGACGCCGCTGCCTATTGTAACCGCATGATCGTGAGGATTTAGGGCTGTGGATACTTAATTTGTGTCAGAGCTCTGCGTAGTCGACATGATTTCGCCACTGCGACTGAATCGCAGTATTCCCCGAGTGCCGTCTGAATGTTGCTGTAGCCACCTAGGGATGTTTAGTCAAGTGACACCATGCGGTGCTGTATTCATGAAAGCCATGCCGCCATCAATTTGGTAAAAATCTTAGCACCACAATTAAGTAGTGATAATGGGCGGTAGTCTGCAAGTCAATTACCGCCTGAAGGTTTTGGTATTGGAATGATCAGCCTCCCTAGAAAGGCAGGTGAAAGTGGCACATTAAGAGACATTGGTTTGCGATAAATTTCAGTCCAACAGGGAGCCACCAAATGTTGAAAGGTTCGATAGATTACTGTGCCACTAGTGGTTTCTGAAGTTGGTGACATCAAGTTGTAACCATAGAGGGGTTGGAATTCGTCGACGTATACTTCCTGTAAAACAATGATATCTGTAGCTGTAGCGTGTAGCATATCTGCGGGTAAAGCCATCTTGATCCATGATCGTATGGTACTAGTATTACCGGATGTGATGTTGAATGCCTGTTGACGTCCTGTATGTTGTGGGGCGTGCATGTTAGGCCCACATTGTCCTTGTCATTGCGCTCTATGTCAGTGGCATGAGTGAGCTGGCTATCCTTAGTTACAAAGTGGTCGCTTGGAGGGGGGGGGGGGGGGGGAGGGTCTCAACCGTGGTACCTGTGGTTGCAGGCGACTGGACTTCCTGGCTATCATGGGCCCAGTAACCCCCAAGACGACTCCTGCGGCTTGGTCTGTGTTTGTTGTTATGGTCATGTCCTTCTCTACTGCGCAGAGTTCTGGAAAATTTGGGGAACTGCCTGAAACGTCTCTATGGTGGAGAGAAGTTCTTCGCATTAAGTGGTATAAAACTGATCGTTGTCAGAGACTCCAGCACTCTCTACTGTGGCGTCGTCATCGTCTGCCTGTTGTCGTTCATCGTCTCCCTTACAGAGAAAGCTATCATCTGATGGTGTGTGACGTTTCTTTCTGTGCCGTTTTTGTAACCTCTATTTGCGCTGTCGTACATCCATGTCCATATCCAAATGTTGTCTGGAAGTCCGATCATCTTGGAAGTCGGCAACAAACGCGGTTGTCGGTACCACCAGTCGGCCGATATCTATGCTCGTCTCCGTTCCCACTAAGTCCGATTTCTGTTGCAGCTGCTCAGCGGAGCATTCCTCGCTTCACATCTTGGATGCCGCGCGGGATTAGCCGAGCGTTCTAGGCGCTGCAGTCATGGACTGTGGAGTTGGTCCCGGCGGAGGTTCGAGTCCTCCCTAGAGCATGGGTGTGTCTGTTTGTCCTCAGGATAATTTAGGTTAAGTAGTTTGTAAGCTTAGGGACTGATGACCTTAGCAGTTAAGTCCCATAAGATTTCACACACATTTGAACATTTTTCTTTTTGAACATTTTGGATACATTGTCTTCAATTTGTGTCGTCTCTTCGATGGGGTCGCCCATCATCTGCAACTGTGGATCGTGCAAACGGGACTCATTTTCGGAAGGCAGCAGCATACCAAGGAGGCATGGATGCTGTCGTGGATGGGGGTACAGCTTCGCCCGTCAGTACTTTAATTATTCTCGTTTGGACGCGCTCTGAGCGTATGGGGTCCTTCTTGCAGGTCTTGGGCTGCCTGTCGTAAATAATTATCGCTCTACAGCCACCAATAAGAAGGTAAGATGGGACATGCCTTTCATGCTCGATTCGAAATTGTCTCACCCCTTTAAGAAAGGGGTATGTCTTAAAAGTGTCCATTTTTCAGTGACGTGGTTGAGTACGCGTTCGTATGGTTGTAAAGCATTGATCACGACATCTTCCGGAACATCGAAGGGAAGTTCAAAAACTCTAATAGTGTGGAGTCGAAGTCCCGTGTGAGCGATTGACGCCGTTCCCACGTTGGCATTAAAATGTCTAAATTTTAGACCATTGTTACGTTCACGTACAATTTTATCACATACTGTGTCGTTGGTCAGTTTAAGGTAAATCACACTACTCATAATAGAGAGGTGGATGCCTATCAGGGCTTGTGGATCTATTCTTACGAAGCGTCCGACTTCGAAGACTTAAGGTCACGTCAGTCCAGTAGCGTTGCTGATCTTGATGGTTGACTTCCTGTACGAGTGAGCAATTATTTGTCTATAGCGTAGTTAGTCGCGAGAAGCACAAGAGGTAAACAACTTCACGCTAGCAACGCTTCGCGGCGTGGATGTAAACAGGCGTCCGAGCCGCGCCCACCTGCGGAGGTGAACTGCCCATTTCGGTTATCCGAGCACGACTCACGGCCTAAACTTCCGTATGTCGTCGTCTGTGTATCATATCTGTACTCGTGCAGGCCGAGTGTCGGTCGATCGATATGAAACTGCAGTGCCTGTGTTCTGAAGAAGTACGATGCAATGTTCCTTCGAACATGCATGCATGTCTGAGGGGAAGTTGTATCACACTTTCTTCACAATACAGGCACTGATGTTTCGTATTCCCTTGTGACAACGGTTTGTACAGCCCTCCTCGCCTAGCGCGCGATCGGTCGTGACAAGAGACGATAGCGCCGCATAGTCCTAACATCCGGAGTGAAATAAGCGAATTTGAAGCACCTAAACTATACAAAAGAGTGACGTATTGTTAATGTTTTACATAAAAGGCAATTCATACCGACAGCTAACCTGTTGCATATGTAATTATTACAGAGGTAACTAGCCGAGGAAAATAAATCAAGAGTGTTTGATGTTATATTACAGACGACTTTCATCAATCTTGACTTTAATGTACTGAAATGAAATATTTCTTATACATACATCATTTTATAAGAACCGCTGTAGCACGGTTCTTACAGTAATTTCTGACTAATGTATATTTTAGTAACAGTGTTTATTCCCCATAGTCGTCGCAATAAAGCGAAGTGTCCTTTGAATGAAGAAAACAAACATTTTCCTTACGCCAGTCGAAAGAAAAATTAATGCTTTCAGGCACGTCACAGTCATTACTAATTTTATTTAGACAGAATTTCGGTGGAGTATGAAATAGTCCTGGCCGTTGCTCTGCTTGTTGTGCTGCATACCGGGCATAGTTAAAGCTACAGAGGGGCCGAGCCGATGACGCCTCTGCACGACGTCAGGAATCGTCTGGAAGTTCAAATGGTTCAAATGGCTCTGAGCACTATGGGACTTATCTGCTGTGGTCATCAGTCCCCTAGAACTTAGAACTACTTAAACCTAACTAACCTAAGGACATCACACACATCCATGCCCGAGGCAGGATTCGAACCTGCGACCGTAGCGGTCGCGCGGCTCCAGACTGTAGCGCCTAGAACCGCTCGGCCACTCTGGCCGGCTCGTCTGGAAGTGCTCGTGGCGCTAAGAAAAAATGATTATTCAGTGAATCGTTTATTGTGACAACTTTACAAAGGGTGGTGCACTGTTGGCCGTAGTTGCCTCCTGCCCTGGTCACGGAAAGTCTCTCGGTGTCGGACGCTGCGCAGTCCTTGCGCCTGCGTCCTAGCGAGACGTCGTTCCTCTTGCGTCGATACGGTTGCTTAGCCCAGTCTGGTACTGCATGGATAGCTGCTACCGACTGAGGGAGTGTACTCGATCCCACTCCGTGCCTCTTCTTCCCTGGACCACCCCATCCGCGGTGTGGTGTAGGCGACAGACATTGAACCCAAAACTGCCGGCCTGGTAGGCTCCGCACCGGAAGTGGTTGGTGTGACACAGTATGAAGTTCGCCAGCGGCTTTCAGACGCGACACTCCACAGCTGGCTGATACTGCGCTGGTTGATCTGAGACAAGACTTACTAAAACAACCTGGCCATGGAATGGATTGTCGTCGACACGGACTCAATCTTTCCCATTGAACTGAACCTTTCTCCTCTTCTTGGAGTTGGGGCTCCGGTATTTAAAGAGCTCTCTGTAGTTCCGTGACGTGCGTTTTACTAGCGATGAGCGCATGTGGCCTCGTTATTCTGCTACCCTTGCTTTAATTCTCTGTTAGCAGCTAGTTAAATTGGTCTATGAGTGTTTTTCTTCGCCGTGTCTATTGCTTTTTGTGGCATCCCGCTGCGCGAACGAGCGTGCGTGTTAGTTTGCTTAGACGCTGTCCTTTTCTGTTTCCTGCTGCGTGTGCTTTCTCCCACTCAGCTACTGCAGAGTTGCAGACTGTGCTGCCTGTCTGTCTTGCATCACCGTGCTTTCTGGTCCGCCGCTAATTGTGGAGTAACCAGCTTATCTTACGCCAATATGGTTGAACTTCGGTAAAAATTTTATAACTTGGAACCCGTATTACTCTGTGGCGTAACAAACCGCTTCGTAAAATATGCTGATGCAAACTGATAATGCTCAAATGACTTAGAGTTAAGAATACTGTTCTCCGGATAAGAATTATTGAGACGGAGCTATTAGGAGTTATAATATCTGACAATTTCATAAAAAATACTTCACACAGTCGAAAAAAGTCTTTACCAAGAGTCTAATTGGTTTGGCTTGGTGGAATGAGAATTATATCCTGAAAGACAGAGGTATCGTTATATCCAGGCCAACAAAAGCAATGAATTAACTTCTGCAATTTGTTAGAAATCGTTTGAATGAAATGATGAAAATTATTCTTCCTTTTCTCCCAGAGTTCGTTACGTCGCTTTCAATATTTTTGCCACTAAACACCATTTTTAAAATTTTTTTGTCCTAATTTGCTTTGAGGTCCCTAAAGACAGACTGTGACATTGTGGAAGCAGTATTCCGTTCATACTTATCACTGTCAGTGTTGTATATGAATGTGTCATAGCATTAATCGACTACTGACTCTGTCTTTTTTCGCCTTCAAATGACAAAGTGCGGTCAGCTCGCAGTTCTTCCACGAAACACCTCTGATCGGTGTTAGATACAGCAGATGTGGGGATAACAGTAAGCTCTGTCTTCACTGCAGTTACGAATTAATTCCATTTCCTCTACCCTTGTACTAGTTGTAAACGTCGTTGTTTTGTGATTTCTTATACTGTACGATTTTTGAATCTGCTTACTTAGGTCTAAGAAGACTTGACATCGTCTCATTTGCGATTAGGAGGGCCCAGTCTCATGGATCTCCAAAGGCAACGGTGCATTGCCTCTCGCGAGCAGCACTACATGGTTTATATCTCAGGAAAACTCCTCTAAGGAAGTGTTGTTTATGTAATTTATTCACGTTAAGGGGTTCATGTTGGCTATCAGTGGGGGTAACAGGACTTTGTGGCCACCCTATGCGATAAATCTTTCTGATAATTCTTGTTTCATGGTTCCACAAATTTCATTTTGGTGCGTATTTACTACTTTGTAAGTCTTTCCTCCATTTATGCAAAAATGTTCAAATGTGTGTGAAATCTTATGGGACTCAACTGCTAAGGTCATCAGTCCCTAAGTTTACACACTACTTAACCTAAAGTATCCTAAGGACAAACACACACACCCATGCCCGAGGGAGGACTCGAACCTCCGCCGGGACCAGCCGCACAGTCCATGACTGCAGCGCCAAAGACCGCTCGGCTAATCCCGCGCGGCGTAATGTGTGGGCCGGGATAATTTGCGACTGTATTTAGGGACCAGTCTTCCTTGCACGTCGCCAACAAGCCGGAACTGTCGGCATTTCTTGCGGGTGACTTTGCCTCCCCTGCTAGAAGAGGTGCCATTGATGGTTCGAAGAGTTATGTGGCTGCTACATGATTGTGCTCCAGCCCCCTTTGCTATTTATGTCCGGATACGTCTCAGTCGTGCCTCCCTGGTCAATGGATCAGACGACGGGGTCCAGTTGCACGGCCTACTCATTCACTGGATCTCAATCCATTCGATTTCTGGTAGTGGGTCCATCCACTGTGTATGCAGAGCCCATTCCAGATTTGGAGGCACTGGAGCAGCGTATTCATGCTGCTTTTGACACTGTTCAGATGCAGCCTGGCCAATGTGAACGTGTGAGACAGAACATCTTACAGCATGTACACACATGCATTGAGGCACACGGAAACCATTTTCAACGCATACTGTAACTGTGGCTTCATGGTACAGCGCGTATTAGACCGCAGTCTCTGTAACAATATATGATTGAATAAACGGACTCTAGCATGGAAACCATGCATTTCCGGTCATAAGTTCATTAGACCTTTCTTGTTCCGTATTTTCTGATCGATCAATCCCTAGAGTTTGTACACAATGGAAAAAGTCACCCTGTATACTGCACAGTCGTTTATATTTACGAATTTAACGCATATTACCTGTAGTTATCAACGGTTAACCTGTCAACAGAAGACCGTTTTATACTCTTTGCTCTGCGTATTATATGTCAAGATTTGGGCTCAAGGGCATACATTTTTTGTTGATAGACTAGCAAATTCCGTAATATTTGGCCTCAAGGGCATACATTTTTTGCTCATAGACCAGCAAATTCTGTAATAAGTTCACTATTCAGTTTGTCTTTCATTAGCCCAAAGTCTTCTTTATTCACTAGTGGAATATCATAGCTCTTATTTGTAGGGAAATCTGAAGTATCAGATCATGTATCGATACATTTCCTGTTATCCTCGTAGATATTTGGAGTAGTAATGTGATATATCAAGCTATCGGTGTCTGTGTAGTTTCACGTGATTAGCCACAAAGTTGTTTAATATGTGTCCATAATGAAAGTCGATAAGAAGGGTTTTCAAAATATCCAAAATGGCGATTCCTATTGAAATAGGTTTATCAAAGACTACATTAAGCCTGTTCGGTTCTATGGCTTCGAAATTTTCGTTAAAACTACACTCCTTCGAAAATGTAGTTTGGTAATTAATTCAGCTGCTCCATATCTGGCTTCCCAGGATGTTTCTAGACATACGACCTGCATCTTTCCCACACTTTGCATGGTTTCTCTAAAACACTGTTATTCATTAGTCTGAAAAAGTTCTTCTGGAAATCACTGCATTATGTGCATTAATGACAATTTATGGATTAGTCCATGGAGCTTGCCTATATGCTGAAATTCGATTAATCTTTAAAAACCAATTTATGTTGTAAACATTGTTTTAGATTCATGTCATGGCAAACACAGTGTTCCTATCACATAAATTTGAAAATATTTTTTTTTGGTTTCTTACTGTCCGATGGTGATGACATTTTTCCAGACATAAGGGAAAATCCAAATGAAAATCGTGAATATTCCAGATTTCCTTCTAAAATGCATTATGTGTCTGGTATAGTTTCTACCACAAAAATTACAACACTCGCTGGTGAAAGCCATTCAAAATTAGACACTGGAAGATACGCCAATGTCATTCAGCTGTCTAGGCCAATCACATCAAGATAAATGAAGTAAGATTCGTCAATTCTCACATTATAATTGGCCATGGATATGTCGGTGTCAACGGCATGCTTGCAAGAACAATGGACAACATTGCCTCCAATGCCTCTTTCAACGAACTGCGATTGTTCAATATTCATAATTAACTGCAGTTCCTCTTAAGTAATTTTCAGCAATCAGGTAAAGCAATGTAATGCACATCATCCAGTTCATATGTTTCAAGGCAAAGACAGCAAAAGCTTTCGACCAGACCAGCAAGGAGTAGCAAGTCAATTTTCAAATAGAAACTGGAATTAATCTCCAAGTGTTTTACACTTAAATACACTCCACACACTGTAAGCTCTTTGGTACTCAGCTCTGTTATTATCAATAAACTTTAAAATTTTTCGGTTGAGTGTTGATGATCTTCCAGTAAAATCGTTTAATTGCTCATGTACTCACAAGAAAAATTTCTAACTAGATTACATTCTCGATCTCGGGAAAATATGTCCTCATTATCTTAAGTTCATCTGATTTCATGATTGATGCAAATTTTTCATGTGAGCACGTCAAGAAATTTAGCGAATCGATACATCAAAAATTTACGTCCCAATGCCGCTCTTAGTGCAATACTGCATTACTTTTCATTACTCATATCTTTATTCGATGAGAGAAGAAAAATACGACCTGTGCTTAGTTTAACTTCTTTTTTGCCTTCTTACACCTTTTGTTTGCAAATGTTTATGCCTGTCTTAATAGCTCAGATTGTGGCATACGACTCGTACTGTATAGTGACGCCTGTAAATCATGTTGTAACTGGCATGTCCCGCGCCTCAGTATGCATCAATGAAATGGCAGTGGCATCTGTGTTGTATATCACCTTCCGCACAAATATGGCACACCTTTGCCAAGTAAAATACCGATTCTTCTTCGGGACTTCCTACAATATTTTTATTTTGCAGTAAAAAGTAATTCACACTTTTAGCGATTCTATACAGCTGTTCGGTGATCCATTACATGCCGTCGCTGCCTCTGCACTATTTAAACTCAGTATGCCCAGCCGCAGTGTATGGTGAAGGTGTATACAAACGTACCTGATCAGAATACAAAACAGAGTCATAGCCACAACTGCAAGAAGCAAGTGGATCCAACACGAATTCAGTATCAGTATAAATCAGAAGGGTAGCTTCAGTTTGTCGCAGAATTTGCTAAATTTTACACACTAATTATTGCCACGTGGCAATATAGTGCTGTCTGGTTTAAAGTGTGCACGATCAGGTAAATGTGCATCTGACTTCTCCTTGGAATGAAAATAGCAGTCCGCAGCTCGTGGTCGTGCGGTAGCGTTCGCGCTTCCACACCCCCAGGTTCCCGGGTTCGATTCCCGGCGGGGTCAGGGATTTTCTCTGCCTCGTGATGACTGGGTGTTGTGTGCTGTCCTTAGGTTAGTTAGGTTTAAGTAGTTCTAAGTTCTAGGGGACTGATGACCATAGATGTTAAGTCCCATAGTGCTCAGAGCCATTTGAGCCATTTTGAAAATAGCACAGAAAGCTTTCACATACCACAACTACATGGTAGCAAGCAGTAATGCTGCCTCATGTTAGTTTCAACAATGTTTCTATCCAATAGAACTCCACATTATTAGATTTACATGTTTCTCACGATGGTGTTTTTAGATACTTTGTGGTACAACTCGAAATTTTTTCTCATTTCTCTTGTCGTCTACGAACGTCCATTCATAATCTGAATACTGAAGGCTGTAGATATTTGCAGAGATAACTTCGTTTTGTTTTTCGAAAATGTGAACATGTGTTTGTTGCACAGGGAATAGTTTGTCGACAAAGTTTGTTTGTACAATGAAAATATTTACACATATTGTGTGCATGCTTATTTATAGGACACACTTGACCAGAATTCACCACATCAAACAGGCATTGTCACGTGACTGGAAGTTTATTACTGGGCGTTTATTTACTATGACTTTGGTCAGTTCCATGTATAGTCTAGCGTTTAAAGCCAAATTTTCATGTACTTTAAGGCACAGATAAATTATTTCCTTCAACGCCCAGCTGGAACCACTCTCTTTAAAAGAATCAAGTTTCTTTAACAGCTCATCAATGACTCTACCTGAACCAATTATTAACAGTTATGGATGGCATTAAACTCACGTTCTTTGTATTGAGATACATTTGTTTTTTTTCATCTGACTGGAGTAAGAGATCCTTGCAGACTAGTGAAAAATTTATTTTAAGAGATTGGCTGCTTAGATGAATTCTGTTCTCAAAAACATGAATACTGACATCCAAAAAATGTCTAGGCCTCTTAAACCCAACGCTATTATATCTACCACACCCGTGCATATTCGGTTTTTAAATGCACATCAACAGCATACCATTCAAGATTATTTAATTTAACGGATTTCGGTGCTGTTTCGCCAATTATTGCTAATACGGTAATGATACTAGGTTAGTCCCAAAGTCGAAGAAGTTTAGAATACAGAGAGAATTCGATCTCAATCATCTTCTTCGGCCGCTGCAGATTCTTGGTTGCTGCCTACAGATTCTCTGCTACTCGATCAAGAAGGGTATTAGACCTGGTCTGAGCAGCAAGTGAGTGAACAGCGGAAGTGCCGGGGGTGGCATTCAGTACCTGGGTTAATATGGAAAGGCTTCGGATGTGTGTACGACTCTAAAATGGTGCTCCATTATTGGAAAATACTCTAAAGTCGGTAGTATCGTCGCTGAGAAGAAAGTAATAGAGCAAATTACAACCAGAGGAAAGACCAGGTGACCACCATGTACTTGCCACCAATATTGCGCCGTCACTTCAGCAAATCTAAGAGGTCAGATTTATCTCAAAGTATGGACCAGTACTCTTAAGTGTTGATTAATTCGCAATAACAAGGCAAATTAAGTTAAACTGTGTGTCTGACCCTTGAATTATTTCCTCTCACCATACCTCTTAGGATACATTCCACTTAATTACTAACATCCGAGTATCCTGTATGTGGAAAACGATTGAAAATAAGTGATTGTTGGTGTTGCTTAATACTGAATGCAACAAGATATATAGAAATACTGTGGGTTTCATTGAAATCAAGGGAGGTAGTTAGTATTGCATTTATGAAAACCTCCATAATGTTTGATTTGTTTTAATTCAAAGTATTTGTGCTTCAAAGATTAGCTGCATTCAATTCTGATAATGAAAATTACTGGTTGTGCTAATGACAAAAGGAAGCATGTTGATTTGAGGTTAGTTAGAGTAAAATGCATTTAAAGTCATACTTAAGAATCTGTATAAAAGATCACCGGCATTAACTGTTTTGAAAGTCCTGCAAGGTGAGTAAGATTAATGAAAGAATAATACCAAAATTTTGCATCTCACAATTTGTCTCAGAAAGTGTGTTTAGTTTGCTTTATGATAATGGACAGTTTAAAGGTCCCCTCTTTAGTGTTGCTTGATATGAAGAAACATTGTTGAACAATAAGTTTACTAATTGCATTGTGAAGAAATTGTATAATTTTGAGTGCTTTGTGTAGTAAAAATTGGAAAGACAGTTTGAGGGACTCATCTAAGGCTTTGCCTATGAAAGATAAAGTTACTGTAATTGATTTTATTAATAAAACAGAAACGTGACAGCTGGCTCATACTATTTATAGCTGCTAGCATTGACTGCATCTCTCGTCTAGTTATGGTAGAGTTCATTGCACTTCTCCGAGAAAAAAGTAATGAAAGCTTTCCCTTACTAAATTTCTGTACAGATTTTTTTTGAAAGTAATGTTTCACATTTCTGTGCCTAATTAGGCTGGCGACCGTATTTTATTTCATTTTAAGTAAACTTGGTTATTTAAAACACTTCCCAAATTTCAGTCTATAGCTTTCTGGTTTCTTCTGTTATATTAAGTACAGGTTCGATGACCCAAATCCATTAGGTAACTCACGGTCAATTTACTTAAATCCTCCCAGAGGGTAACATTTACTGCAATGTAATGCATAGTAAACCAAATTTGGTACATGATAGCACACGTGTAGGCGGTTAGTGTTATAGTGTCAGTTAATCATTATGTGTTAATCAACAGCTTTCCTGTGGATGAATGGGATGTAAAAGACACCGTCGATGTAGGGTGATGTACTGTAATAAGCATCAAAGTTGATAGTGCGATCAATTTTAGCAATTTTACCAGTTTTTCGATAATTTCAACGCCAACCAATGACACAGCTACATACTTCCCAATTTCCGTATCACCGCTAAACCATCTCTCCATTACTTTGCGAGCACCATATATTAGATTGCTAACGTATATAGATGACTGTATAGTACGTCCATTCATAGTTTATTCTCGGTTATATACACTAAAGTATACAAGAATACGTCCTATACCAATACAGTTAGGTTAGCTACGTACAGTATTTCTGGCACTTAGATCATAGTGCGGACTTTACTATTACGATTGGCCATCTTTCCGTATGTGGATGGGAGTCACAGGGTATTCTCGCATTCATAGAATAAAGTTGAAGATTAGAAGATCTCCCCGTATTGTCTTTGAACAAAGCTTCCTGCAACACTCTCTAGCATCATAGGGAGTTTAAGTGCAGAACTGTGTAGCCCTTGGCCGGCCGCGGTGGTCTCGCGGTTCTAGGCGCGCAGTCCGGAACCGCGCGACTGCTACGGTCGCAGGTTCGAATCCTGCCTCGGACATCGATGTGCGTGATGTCCTTAGGTTAGTTAGGTTTAATTAGTTCTAAGTTCTAGGGGACTGATGACCACAGCTGTTAAGTCCCATAGTGCTCAGAGCCATTTGAACCATTTTTTTGTGTAGCCCTTGTAATGTGTTTATGATGCACGATTATTTCTCTCTTTCCGATATCTTCTCACATCTTTTGTGAACATATCATAATTTCCGAACCGTAATCAGGCTTGAACTTCATAAACAGTAGGCACCATACACCTCTGGAAACTTATGTAGTGTTTGTGTTACAAGGAATCGATGTTTTCTTTGGTGTGCAAGGTAACTGGCTTATCACTTTACTGTTTGTCACCATAGTTTACTGGGGAGACACATGCAGAGAAAATGTATGTCATGCACTGGAATTATGTTGCTTCCGTTGGACTATTAATAGCGTTGCATTCCACATGACTAATAGATCGAAAAGCGCACAGCTCTAGTATTACAGCGTGTTCAAGTGTAGAACCGTGTAGCCTTAGGAGTTCATGTGTTTGCGTTCTACGATCATTTCTCTCTTGGCAATACCTTCTTGCAACTGACCCCAGACACTGGAACAGTACGTCAGAATTGATAGCATGAACTCCGTCCATCTTGAGCTCCACCATGCACAAACCACATGTTCCTTCTTAACCGTCTGTTACATCACCACAACACTCTCATACTACCATAAACCGATAAGAGGTGCTAACCTTATTGACAGACATACATCTGGAGAGATCTTGTGCGCTTGGATGCTTGTCATGATTAAGGTTGGTGCAAAACCATCTTCGCTGAACAGCAGTTACAGACTCGGCTTGCTCTGATTGTTCATTAGAAGTGGAATGTAGTGGGTGTAGTACCCTCCTAATTCTCGTCAGTTGTAAATTAAATCGACGCAGTGTTAAAGGGAGGGTTGCTCATAGACACTGCGGGGAGAGCTTTCGATCTCCAACGTTATCCTATGAATGCGAGAATACTCTGCGACTTCCATCCACATAGGGAAAGATGGCCAATAGTAATCATAATTTCCGCGCTATGATCGAAGTCCTAGAAATATGTAGATAACCTAACTGCATCGGTATAGGACGCTGTCTGGTATACTTTGGTTGCGCCCTGGAGGCTTTAATTGTGGCAGCATAGCACTCTGCTTCCGCCACAAACTGTTTGTCTTGCCGATACCGATCTGATCATATTTCGTGAGCTAGGGTCTTTGGTGGAGGCATGTGTTGTTGGTTTTGGCTGGTATTGGTAAAGTCGGTTGGCTGGATGGCACGTGGCCGGCTTTTGGTTGCCTCCGGCTGGCCGGTACAGCCATCGAGAAGCCGTGAGTGGTTCAGTCGCTCGGAGGCAAACCTTGCCGGCTCGCTTAAAGATTGGTAGCGGCGAGAGCAACCAACGTCGAGTGCAACATGATCGGCAGGTTCCCGGTCTACCCTGCTAGCTTATTTTACAGCACTTCAAAGACGCTTATACAAATTGGAGGCAATAACACCCTGGCTTGGAATCCCGCAAGTCACAGCTCCTTCACATCTGAGTGGAGTTAAGTGTAGTTTTCTTACATTTCGGGTACTTGGTATTACAGGGCCGCACATGTTTTAATGTGAAATTGGATCTGTTATATTAACGTATGCCCAAGTGATTGTGTGTACCATCATCGGTCAGTGTAATTGATCGCAATTTCTTATTCCAGGCCATATTCTGTGCATGTGCACGAGTATTCTCTGTTATAAATTGATTCGACGAAATTAAATTTGTAACGTAATCTGTGTTAGAGGCAAAACATCCTTTGCAGATGGGTATGTCTTAATCATTGCATCAACAGGCGCTGATATTTCGTCGTCTAACTTACAATTAATTTTAAGGAGTGTTAAGCTTGAAACTCGTACGTATAGTCACTTTCGCGATAAGTTGAGATTTCCTACACCTCAGACATTTTCATCTGTAGCCTTATTTGCTCAACTTACTGTTCTCTTCTGACGTGCATTGGCAGGGTGGCTTTGACAGGGGACGACGCGTTCCTGTTCCCTGGGCCCGGAGCGGAGACGTGTTTCCTTGCTGTTGCGGCGGCACTTCTGTCGTCGTACGCTGTCTTGATTGGCTGGCATCTGGTGCTTTTACCAGTTGTGTCGTGGTGGTCAAGTTAAATTAACGGTTTGATGCGCGCCATGGCCGGCCGGAGTGGCCGAGCAGTTCTAGGCGCTACAGTCTGGAACCGCGCGACCGATACGGTCGCAGGTTCGAATCCTGACTCGGGCATGGATGTGTGTGATGTCCTTAGGTTAGTTAGGTTTAAATAGTTCTAAGTTCTGGGGGACTGATGACCTTAGAAGTTAAGTCCCATAGTGCTCAGAGCCATTTGAACCATTTGCTCGCCATGGCAAAGTGTTGCCGATTAATTGGAAACCATTGGTCTGTCCTATTTGGTGACTTCAGTAAGCTCAGCTGGTTTAAAGCGTGTTTGGCAAGTCCGAAGTTGCTTCTCCCTGTACCTGCTGTTTAAGTATTCGTTTAAACCTTGCACCCTTACTGCGTCTTATAGACCCCATTAAGTTTTAAGGCTTTTCCTATGATTCTCAATCATTAGCTAACTCCACTCACTGGGAAACGTGTCTGGTTGTTCCTTATTGGCTGTGATAGCCATCTGCTGTCGTTCTCAGTTTACCTTGCATTTTGGGCAATTGTATATTTATTAAAGGTCATTGTCAACGTTTCTGCATGTGTGTATCAGTTGGGAGTCACATCTAAATTGCATGTCCTCCCAATTTATCTCGTATTTTGGGCAACTGTATTTTTATTAAGGGTCATTGTTAACGTTTCTGCTGATGCATACCGGTTGGTAGTCATATTTAAATTTTATGTCTTCCCAATTTCTCTTGTATTTTGGGCAATTGTATTTTTGTTGAGGCTCATTGTCTGCGTTTCTGCTGGTGTGTATCCGTTACAAGTCACATTTAAATCGCATGTCTTCCCAGCCTTGCGTGTTTTAGGGGATTGTGTATTTTATTGGTTAAGGGAGTTTTATTAAGGCTTATACATTGTTGAGGGCTTTCCAACAGCCACAGTCAGTGGTGTGACTTGTTACCCTTTCAGAATTTTGATGGCCGTTATTCACTAGTGTAATGTGTTTCCCAAGCTTGGAAATTTTTAGTACTTCCAGTGCCTGACAAAATTTTTTGTTGAACCCGCTTGCACCCACGCCTAGGTGGTGTGACTTCTTTCTTGTACTTGGGAACTGGATACACCTGGTTTCAAGCCCTGCTCTTAATGGTATAGATTGTTAAAGTTTGTTATTGATGAATTGAGCCTGTTAAAGTTTTTAAAATTATTGTGAGTGTTTCCAGAATGAGATTTTCACTTTGCAGCGGAGTGTGCGCTGGTATGAAACTTCCAGGCAGATTGAAACTGTGTGCCGGACCGAGACTCGAACTCGGGACCTTTGCCTTTCGCGGGCAAGTGCTCTACCATTTGAGCTACCCAAGCACGACTCACGCCCCATCCTCACAGCTTCCTCACAGCAGGAGAGCTTCTGTAAAGTTTGGAAGGTAGGAGGCTAGGTATTGGCGGTAGAAAAGCTGTGAGGACGGGGCGTGAGTCGTGCTTGGGTAGCCCAGATGGTAGAGCACTTGCCCGCGAAAGGCAAAGATACCGAGTTCGAGTCTCGGTCCGGCACACAGTTTTAATCTGCCAGGAAGTTTCATTGTGAGTGTTGCTATTCTTTTAACAAAGTTTTTAAAATGTTAATTATAACATTGTTATTGTATTCCATGAAACAACAAATAACGAAATATGTGCGTCCACCTTCCATGTGCCTTCCCTCAAAGTTATCCCAACCCTAGTTGTGAGGTATCATTGGTGTGTATGTCTGACAATTAACAGTGAATGAACGTACTGCACAGTCATCTATGTACATTAACAATCTAGTATACGGTGCACGCTAAGTAGTGAAGGGGTGGTTTAGCGATGATACAGAAACTGGGAAGAATGTAGCCGAGTCATTCGTTGGTGTTGAAATTACGAAAAACCTTAAAAAATTGCTAAAATTGATAGAACGATCAACTGTGGTGCTTATTAGAGTACACCTCCCCATACTGATGGTGTCTTTTCCATTCCATCTGTCTACTGGTACGCTGTTGATTACCACATAATGATTGACTGACACCACTTGTTTGAAATGGAGAGAGTTTTGGTGGGAGCAATACCATCAGGGCATGGCCAGCACCAAAGCAGTGATCACGTGCATGATTGCACTATGAAGAAGCAATGCTCTTGGTCTCTTCGAAATGGAACACCAAGACATCCGCTGCCCCGGCACTGGGGAAGATGAGAATAAATGTGGAAGTCATCACCTTCGGAGAGCTGTTGGGGAATGCTCCACAGTGCACTGACGTATTTCTGCCTTAGTATTCATAGGAACCCGATAAAGGAGATTAGGACGTGTACAGATTGATATTTATAGACAGTCATTTGATATTGACGAATTGTAGGTGTTGTCCTTCTGAATTTCTTTGTACAGTCTGCATGTACTTTGCATGTTACGAATTTCCGCCTCTACGTTAGTGTGCTATTTCTCTCTTTGTGACAGCATTTTACCTATCAGCCTTCTAACTAATGGAACAGTGGTGTCGCAACGTGATGGGATTTCGACAGAATTAGCAGGAGTCTGTAACTCGGCGAGGGACATCTCATGCTGTGTATCAAAGACTGGACGATTCGTGAGAATATGACAAGTAAGCGATGCTCCTACGAAATGGGATACGAGAGGAGAGCTCTATACCGTTTCTTCTAAGTATTGTGGACAAACATATTACAGCCTCTCCCATATGCCTCGGAAAGTGACTGCAATGAGAAAATTAGGGGCTAATATGAATGTTTCTCTAGAGAGACAATCAGCAACAGAAGTTCTATCTTTTGTTTTCTCGATAAATAAGAGACAACATTGTTCCTAAATTGTTCTATAAATGGGTGGACTGACATCTCAATAGGTAGACTAAATTCATATCTATATGCTTAATTTGCTAGCAGTCGTACTGCGTGTGGTGGAGGGTATCCTGTATCTCTACTGGTCATTCACTTTCCTATTCCACTCGCCAACAGAGCGATAGAAAAAGACCACCTATATATCTCTCTATCAGTGCTAATTACTCGTATCTTATCTTTGTGGTCCTTATGTGGAATGTATGAAGGCTGTAGTCCGCCTCCGGTGGCGGAGGCATTGTGATGCATAGATGCATTCCCTTCACGTGTTTAAGCCAAGTATTAGGCATATTTATGCGATTGGGAATGCTCAGTAGTAGCCAGGCTACATGTACATTTAACAATTAAGCGTCAGCAAGGAGCATTAGTGATGAAATCATAGGAGGCAATGTTGTGCAACTTTAGTAGAGACAAGATCCGACTCTTCTGGAGTAGGATCTTACAATCTGAGACAGTGTTCCGAGACAAATTTCTGTCACAATGTCTGCAAATGTGACGTCTGATCCACCTACCAACAGCGATCTGAACGCCCATTGGCTGAAAGTTTCGATATATATATATATATAGGAAACGAGAGAAGTGTCCTTATTGGCTGAGGGAGAAAGGGGGTCTCTCTTGTCCTACGGGAGGACAGGGCGAGTTAGTCGCGAGGAGCCACTCAAAACGCACGGTCGAGTAACAGGGGCGGCTCTAAAAGAACCGTCGCACATATTTCAGCTGTTAAACAAGCTAGAAAGTGAGGTTATTAGTTATCAGAACGCCACGTGAAGTGGGCAGTGTTTATGATTATGTAAAGTCAGAAAACTGTGTTAATGTGTGTAAAGGGTCGAATATAACGGCGTAGTCTAGAGCCGCCATATTGCAAATGCTGATTCTGTGACGTGTGTGACAAAGCAATTTCTGTATTAAAACAATCAAAGTACAAATGTTGTTGACAATTAAGAACTGGCATCCCTGAACACTTCACTTCAGCAGGATCACCACCTACATGGAACCTGGCGACTGAGCGCTACTACTGTGCTTCGAGGGACTTAGCGAAGCAGCAAGACACCAGGTTAGTGATACCGCCCAGAGAAGTACTTCCTTCTCGCTACAATGCCACTGAGGATGTTGTAGCATCACAGGGATGATGAAGAGAGTGAAACATCCTACTGCTCCCATAGATCGACAGGTCTGAGTGGGATTAGTTCGCACTTCCACCAGCATGACAAGACAACCGAGAGACAGAATGCTATTAGCATTGAATGTCTTCAGCTACTTGATGAAAGTTACCACCCATTTTGGCATCAGAGGAAGTGACTACCTAGCCAGTGGAAACCCTACAGAGACATCACGGAAGCATCTGTAACGATTACCTGGCGAGTGTAATCTGACTGCAGGAAAAAATTACTCAGCATGTAGAGGGACTCTCATGATCAAATTTATTAATTAGCAAATCAATTTGTTATCAATGACGTGCCGCTGGGCAGGAGAAAGAGAGGATGAGAATACCATGGATATGATTTGGGAGTTGTGGGTGGTGTGTTGGTGGGGGGTTATGGTTATAGTGCTGGTGGTGGGCCAACATCACCTTCTGGTGGTGGTGTTGTGAACTAGGTCAGTTGCTCTCCGAACCTCAAGCTGAATACACAAAATTTGATACTCCCACCAATAAATCTGAATTTCCTCCCATTTTGTGGATTTCCCACCAAACTTTCAATATTCCACCATTTCCAGGGATGGAATGTGCCGGCTGTGGGCAACCCATGACGTCATCAGTGTCTGGGGGTAATTAATTGATCATTTTAAATAATCGGCATAATTAATTTGATATCAATTTGGTATCAAAAGTGGCGCCAGAACCCCATTGCCCCCCTACTGACATGCACATTTACAGAATTTATTACCTCGTGTGGAATGCCAAGTTTCCATCACCAGTTTCTATGGGTCTGCCAAAGCAAAAAGCAGTAAGTCCTCCTCTTGTGTAAACACCTTTCTCTTCCTCATTTACAAGGAACTTGGTGTTGGTCCCTCATTTTTGTGCTGCATGGATAACATAGTTAGCAATAATTATAATTTTACAATGCAATTAGGTTGGTTGCTTATACTGTCCACTGCACAATTGATTCTCTGATAAGACCATCTTACTATGTGCAGCTGCTGCTTGCATGAACACTGGCATCAGTCACTTCATTCAGTTTTGAGCAGAGGATGGGTGGTACATTAAATTTTACGTTACGAGAAACCATTGCTGGTTAACCAGAACAAAGCAGTTTGATTTCATAGATTTCATGGAGTTTGTATTACATACAAAGTACATGAAATAAGCATGAGTGAGTGCAGCATGAAAGAGTCATTGACATTACACCAAGTATTCCAGAGGACGAGGCTTACTCGCAGTTCAGATTCTAAAGAGTCTAAAGCCGTTTTTACACAAACGAATGAGCACAAGGGAATCAGAAATCTCTCAACTGTAAATCGCTTGTGCTCCACAGGGAGTCGACGTTTAATGACGCATTAAACGAATTTCGCGTTCATTACTCTTCGGTGCTGTTAGTGCATTATTCTTTCGTCTGATATCTTTTCTTCTCCTGTTGTTGTTGACACTAGTTGCGTGAGTGATGGAGTGATTTGAGGAAAATGTGATGTTGCTGAGAGAAGAATATAGATATTCTGGAATCCCAGAAATCCACGGCACGAATTCCGAAAATATATATATATATATATATATATATATATATATATATATATATATATATATATATTTATATGTCCAATGGTCGCTGCACACGAGTCCTATGGATTCCAATATAAAAAGAATGTGTATCAATTATGCTGATTAAAATTTTCGAAAAACCTCGTTAGTCTCATTGCTCGCATTCACAATTACTGTAATTACATGGCTGATGTATTACTATTATGTTAGATATTTTTAGTTATAAATAAAAATTCTTTGCCCAGTATCATACAGTCTGCCTTCTAATAACGTATACAACAGATATTTTCCATCAGCCTATGTGTCAAGTCGAATGTACACTACTGGCAATTAAAATTGCTACACCAAGAAGAAATGCAGATGATAAATGGGTATTCATTGGACAAATATATTATACTAGAACTGGTATGTGATTACATTTTCAAGAAATTTGGGTGCATAGATCCTGAGAAATCAGTACCCAGAACAACCACCTCTGGCCGTAATAACGGCCTTGATACGCCTGGGCATTGAGTCAAACATAGCTTGGGTGGCGTGTACAGGTACAGCTGCCCATGCAGCTTCAACATGATACCACAGTTCATCAAGAGTAGTGATTAGCGTATCGTGACGAGCCAGTTGCTTGACCACCATTGACCAGACGTTGTCAATTGGTGAGAGATCTGGAGAATGAGCTGGCTGGGGCAGCAGTCGAACATTTTCTGTATTCAGAAAGGCCCGTACAGGACCTGCAACATGCGGTCGTGCATTGTCCTGCTGAAATGTAGGGTTTCGCAGGGATCGAATGAAGGGCAGAGCAACGGGTCGTAACATATCTGCACTGTAACGTCCACTGTTCAAAGTGCCGTCAATGCGAACAAGAGGTTATCGAGACGTGTAACCAATCGCACCCCATACCATCACACCGGGTGATACGCCAGTATGGCAATGACGAATATATGCTTCCAATGTGCGTTCACCGGGATGTCGCCAAACACGGATGCGACCATCATGATGCTGTAAACAGAACCTGGATTCATCCGAAAAAATGAGGTTTTGCCATTCGTGCACTGACGTTCGTTGTTGAGTACACCATCGCATGCGCTCCTGTCTGTGATGCAGCGTCAAGGGTAACCGCAGCCATGGTCTCCGAGCTGATTGTCAATGCTGCTGCAAACGTCGTCGAACTGTTCGTGCAGATGGTTGTTGTCTTGCAAACGTTCCCATCTGTTGACTCAGGGATCGAGACGTGGCAGCCATGCGTATAAGATGCCTGTCATCTCGACTGTTAGCCTAACAGTCATTGGATCTCGACCAACGCGAGCAGTAATGTCACAAATACGACAAACAGCAATCGCGATAGGCTACAATCTGACCTTTATCAAAGTCGGAAACGTGATGGTACGCATTTCTCCTCCTTACACGAGGCATCACAACAACGTTCCACCAGGCAACGCCGGTCAACTGCTGTTTCTGTATGAGAAATCAGTTGGAAACTTTCCTCATCTCAGCACGTTGTAGGTGTCGCCACCGGCGCCAACTTTGTGTGAATGCTCTGAAAACCTAATCATTTGCATATCACAGCATCTTCTTCCCGTCGGTTAAATTTCGCGTCTGTCGCACGTCATGTTCCTGGTGTAGCAATTTTAGTGGCCAGTAGTGTATATTTCACATTCCATTAAGCAAATTCTGTTACCATCCTCTATGTAGTCCACTGAAATCCTTTAAGTGCTTCGCATATATATCACTGTAGATGTCACCAACTATCAGAGATATAGCAGTTGTTGAAATGCAAAACTGTCACGAAGCTAAATAAACCAAGTTGCTAATAACTAGAGTGTACACTGATGAGCGAAAACATTATGACTACCTGCTTTGTAGCTTGTTTGTCCTCCCTTTGAAGGAAATACATCACTGATGAGGGATCCGACACTTTGTTGATAGGTTTGTGGAGATATGTGACATCAGGTGTCTACGCACAGGTCACGGAATTCGTGTAAATAATGGGCCGCTGATTTGCGTACGCGATAATGGCACCCGATGGGTTCCATAGGATTTAAATCAGGTGAATTTGGTGGCCGAGACATCAATGTCAGTTCACCATAATGCTCCTCAAACCACTGTACGCACGGAGTGGCCACGTGGTTTGGGGCGCCATGTCACGGACTGCTCGGCCCCTCTTGCAGGAGGTTCAAGTCCTCCCTCGGCATGGGTCTGTGTGTTGTTCTTAGCATAAGTTAGTTTAAGTAGTGTGTACGTCTACGGACCGATGACCTCAGCAGTTTGGTCTCTTAGGAATTCACACACATTTGAATATTTGAACCACTGTAGTACGGTTTAGGCTCCGAGACACGGACATTTGTTCTGCTGAAAGATGACATTGCTGTCGGGGAAGACATCAAGCATGTAGGAATGCAGGTGGTTCGCAGCTATCAGCGTGTCTTTGATTATTACCACAGGTCCCATCCAAGCGCAGGAGGATGTCTCCCATAGCAAACTACTGCTCCCAGCAGCCTGCGTCCGTGGCGCGCTGCATGTTTCGAGCGGCCGTTCACCTCGACGACGGCGTTTGTGGAGACGACCATCGACCTAGTGTAGCAAAAATGAGTGTGATTCGCCCGAAGAGCCGACACATTTCCATTGATCAACGGTTGAATCCCGATGGACCCGTGCCCCCTGCAACCGTAATTGCTATGCTGTTTTACAGGGAAGACAAGCCTCCAAGCCCCACGTTCTGTGAAGAGTTGTAGGCGTCCAACCATTTAGCGCCTAGTGGTAGTTTCAGTGTCCTTCTGCCTCTTTCCGTAGATGCTCACGACAGTAGCACATGAGCATTCGACCTCTCCGTTTTCAAGATACTCGTTCACAGGCTCCGCGTAATAATAATTTTCCCTTTGTGAAAGTCGCTAATCTCAATGGGTTTTCCCATTTGCAACCCATATCTTCGCTAGGGTGATTCTCTGTCCGTGTCTGCCGCGCTTATACACTTTTGTTACAGCGTTACGTGCCTGCAGCGCCGCCAGGTAGCATCCAACGTCATGGTGATCAGTGGTCATAATGTTTTGGCTTACCAGTGCCAATGCTAGGGTGTTTTCAGGTTAAAACCGTCATCACCAATTACTATTCTGATTTCAGTTTCCCTTCTCACAGCCGGCCGGGGTGGCCGAGCGGTTCTAGGCACTTCAGTCTGGAACCACGCGACCGCTACGGTCGCAGGTTCGAATCCAGTCTCGGGCATGGCTGTGTTTGTTGTCCTTAGGTTAGTTAGATTTAAGTAGTTCTAAGTTCTAGGGGACTGATGACCACAGCTGTTAAGTCCCATAGTGCTCAGAGCCATTTGAACCATTTGAACCCTTCTCACATCTAACAAGAAGCCAGCGAAAAGTATCAAGCGACAAATGTTCAAAGTTTTGGAATAACGCTAAGGAAATTTAGTGCTGAAAGTGCTAAGCGGACTTCATGAACATATTTAATGCTTACATACAAATTCAGACACATAAATTATTCTACTCCATTTTACTACTTCTTGATAAAAAGTGCGCTTGCCATGCAAAATAATCCTCTCTGAATTCGTGGCTCTGTGTAATGTTCTATCCTGTGTGCCGATTATTTGTGTCAAAAACAATAATGCAGCGTTCAAAAGCTATGCTCATTGTCTCGTTTTATCTCTTGTTCCCTTTAGTGTCAATTCTTGCCTACAAGTACAGGTGAATGTTAATAAACGCTGGTGTATGTCCGAAAATGCGCATTCGCTTGTGTTTTGCACAGTGTAAACCAGACTTAAGAAGGCTGAAAGTTTAGAGGAGTTAACTTTGCAAAGCATTGATTATTGCTTGAAGTTTACGATGGCTGTAGAAAATAAAGCAAAACAATCAATTGCAGCTGCACCTGAGAACATTCTGTCGTTTCAAATAGACGCCAGCAAAATGTCTGGAAACAGTTGGCGTTAACTTCAGCGTTTGGACACACAACAGAGTGCAGCACCTGAGACAGCATTCAGCTGGGAGCTATCTTATCGCAGCAGAGCCTGACGAGTGTTGAGACATGCGCGGGAAATTACACGTGACTTGAAGAATGAAACTTTTTTTTTCACCCGAAGACTATGTTCAGTCATAGCCCAGAGATGCAGAATCTTCATATAAATCGCTTCATTGACGTTCAGGGGAGCTGGGTGCTTTTTCTGGAAGCTAAGCAGCCATGGAGATATTTCAATGCTAAATTATCGCATCTAAATTGTATTTCACATCTAAAACATTTTCCATATTAGCTAGATACATATTAAGAGTTTAATTCGATACAGAAAAATCATCATATTATATCTGCGCTGTCACCATAAGTTTTCCTTATTCCATTCCTTTGGTGGTCTGCTGCAGTATCTATATGTCTTTGAACTTACATTCGCTAGTCGTATCAATAAAAGCCCACTGTGTTTTGTGCAGATTGGAGTGAGTCTTCCTTGCAAAATGGTTGGTAGCCGTTACCATGTGCTTTGTTCATGACGTTGTACTTAAGTATCCTATGCTTAAAAATGAACCAGTTTCTTAGCTTACATAAATTCTCGTGCTTATTGTTTGATTTTGTGATCTTTCTTGTCGAGAATTTACTTTATATTTTATCGATATTTCTTTGTAGTGGGTAGCCACGTGGTTACTAGTGATTTTCGGTGACTCCTACCTTTTGGAAGAATTGTTCACTGGATGTAGTTACTGTTCATTGTTCTTAACTGCAATCTCGTGTAATTTTTTATAAATCTAAGAATAATTTTCTGTCAGAGTATTCGACCATTGAACCTAGTCTCTCTCCAACCCAATTCAGATCTTGTTCCCGTTATTAAGTTATTGAACAACTTCTTTCTCTTTGATTAATGGTTAGCCTGAATGTGTTCGTGTGTAATCCATCTTTCCCAAAGCAATCCCGTTTTCAAATGATCATGTTATTCATATATGCATTTCAGCCCGTTTACCAACAATATTCAGTACCAACACTCCACTGTAGGTAAGGTTTTCCTGTTAAATAATCTTCTGATCCTATGTTTCCCTTTTACAGAATTAATCTTGAAATAAATGTGTAGTAAAAGGTATTCCTATTCAATAACTCACCCGCTAATTATCCACTTTCCTATCGAAGCTCTTCCAGGCCTACTCACTCTTGTATGATTGTTAATACATTTACGAGCATTTCCCAAACTGATTCTCTTTCAGAATTGATCAGGAACTATCAAGGTACTTATATATCAAGATTTCATTAATTTTTCGTGAACTGAGGCCTATTCAACAACTTTTTTTTTAAGCATATGGTCAGGCTAACTGGTCAACTCATGTGGCGGTACGAGCTATCTTCTTTAATACATTCTCAATTTTAATTCACGTAATAATGTACCAGGCATCGTAACACAATAGTTTTCGGTCAGCCAAGCTGACTATATAATTAAGCAGGTACGTTACTCCTGTTGCAGAGATTGTCAACATGCACATAACGAAATTTAGTTACCTTGATTATGCGGCTGTCTCAGAGCTTGTATTCTTCCAAGATCATCTTCTTTCCGACTGTGGACCTTCTTGCCGCATGTATATCGATAGCAGACAAAATGTTTATGTAACATAAGAATCCCTGGGATTGGCTAAATAGAGGTTAGACAGAGAATCTCGACTGTGCTGACGAGGATTCACCTCATTGGTCACAGAGAGAGATAGAGATAGAGATAGAGAGAGAGTGAGATGACTTTCTTCCGTGTTGAATGGTAGGACGCACGTTACTGGTTAACCGAGTACAGGATAGCCCAGGGAAGGAGACTAGCTTGTTCTAAGGAGCATTTTTACCGGTTGGAACTAGGACGCTTATATCAACAAGATAGATCTTGCTTGACTAATGCTCACTACTTACATTTTTACCTACTGACTCTGCATGATGATGTGTTATAAAAGCCAGAAGACTCGCTGCAGTAGCTCCTTGTGGATGCTGTACCATTAGAGAAACCATCATCATGGTAATCGCTATTGTTGCTGTCTTCACATAATTACCACTTGCCTTCCACACTACTACCACTACTAATATAATCTATACATTTTTCTTACCATTTACTTGAAGTAATACAGGAAAGCAGGGATGCATCTGCTAAGACTTACAGAGCTTGAAAAATGTGTGGAGCACAGTACGCCATGAAAGACTATCGGTATTGGAGAAGGAGAGGCTCCACCCAATTCTGAGCGCTAGAGGCATCAGCACCAAATGTGGTGCAGTGGTGCTGTTTCATCTGAAAAACTGCGAGATATATCTGCTGTCAAGATTCTCGACCATCAGTGCTGATAAACTCTACTTTCTCAGCATAAGTAGCATGTGCATGACACGTCACAGAAGAGTGAACTACATGGACTCAGTCGATTTCTAAAACAGTGATCTGTAATTTTTGTGCCTAGTGAAAAACAACGTCCGGTATATAAGAATGTCGGTTTTTGTTCCCAAGTCGTCATGCCGTGGAACTGTAAGAGATATTAACATTAGATCTCTAAGACTGACTGACAGCACTTGCCCCCTAAAAGCAATTCCACGATATTCTGTCGCCGCCGGCCGAAGTGGCCGTGCGGTTAAAGGCGCTGCAGTCTGGAACCGCAAGACCGCTACGGTCGCAGGTTCGAATCCTGCCTCGGGCATGGATGTTTGTGATGTCCTTAGGTTAGTTAGGTTTACCTAGTTCTAAGTTCTAGGGGACTAATGACCACAGCAGTTGAGTCCCATAGCGCTCAGAGCCATTTGAACCATTCTGTCGCCAATTGTAGCTGCCAATATCTGGTTGTCAAATCACGCTGCTCATATATTTTGCCTCCTCAAATTTCTGTGTGAACGCGTCCACATGTTCTGGCCTATCGTTCTCTTGATGTGCAATGGTGTCCTAGCTTCGATTACTAACTAGACACTTCCGTCTCACTCCCCTACCATCGCCAGTGGGTTCTTATATTTGCTTCAACTCTGCTGTGTTGCATTCCATTTCTCTATCTTGTCTAAGTTTTTTGGTTACGGCTTCTCTCTTAGCGACAGGAATTGTCTAGGATCTCATACGGAATGGTCTGTGTCGTTTGATAGTGAATTTACACTGATATTTCGTTACTTGCCCTAACCTGTTGGAAAATAGCTTTAAATTTCAGCATGCTTTCCTTTCGGGCCGCCGGCCGGTGTGGCCGAGCGGTTCTAGGCACTTCAGTCTGGAACCGCGCGACCGCTAAGATCGCTGGTTCGAATCCTGCCTCGGGCATGGATGTGTGTGATGTCCTTAGGTTGGTTAGGTTTAAGTAGTTCTAAGTTCTAGGGGACTGATGACCTCAGATGTTAAGTCCCATAGTGCTCAGAGCCATTTGAACCTTTTGGGCCCCAGTTATTCCTTCAGGGTTACTGATTATTTTTCTAACTTATGCTCCTACATCTAAATACTTACACTGAAGGGCATCATATGGTGCATGGAGGAGGATACCTTGTCATTTCCTCTAATGTTCCACTCGCAAGTATTGAGAGGGAAAAACGACTGTCTGTATGCCTCAGTACTAGCACTAATTTCTCTTATCTTCATGGTCCTCATGCAAAATTTTCTTAGTAGTATTTTGCGAAAAGAACTTCGTATTTCCTCCATGGATTCCCATATGAGTTCATGAAGCATTGCTTAATCCTCGCATGTTGATTTAATCTATTGGTTACAAATCTGTCGGCTTATCATCGGCTACATTCACCCCTTCCTTTGCAACTCTTCAAATACTTCATTCCCCAATTTATGAACAATAATTTCAGTGATAACACACCTTTTTCCTTTCTGTTATTTACTATCATTTCTTTAAAATATATCACAGCTGCTTCTTTGTCACCTTTAACTTGTAAACATCACATATCACAATTAATTTGTTCTTTGTACTTCAGGATTCAGTCCTTCCTAAAATGACATACATACTCAGCCCTGGAATTACTAAAATCTCATGCTCCAAACTCAGTCCTCCTCCGTCAACCGCCAAAAGTACCTGTTTCCTATTGGGATTACTTAATTTGCCTATTGCCCGTAAGACATTGATACCAGTCACTGGCATCTTTCCTAACTTTTGTTGGTCTTTTAAAACTTCATATCTAGGTTCTGAGATAGCCAATATTTAGCTACGCAGCTCGACTAAAACGTACTCTGTGCCGCTATATACAGTTATATTAATTACTGGTTGACATACATTTAACTCTACCTTCATAATATCCTCTTCTAGTAGGTCATTTTGGAACATATCATATTGATTTCCTTCTACTTCACCTTGCCCCAGGGACGTTTTCTTATCACTGCTTTGTACAGCTAATTGTCTCACGTTTTTCTCGCCATCTTTGAGGCTTTATGTGGTGCTCCTCCTAGGCTCTTCAGATCCATCTCAGTACTCTCATCTGTCCTATAATTCTCAAATAAGTCAAGTTTTTCCTCCTCATCTTCATGTGTTATGGTGTGAACCACTTCCTCCTTTATATAAAATATTATAATTTTATCGTCGTAATCCTGTTTCGTTGTATATGCCCCCTCCCCTATAGTATTTCAACCTGGTCATCTTCCTTTGAGTCATCTTCTAATTCCTTCTCTAAATCTAGTTTATCTGAACCCTCTTCAATGCCCTGTTCACTGTGTGTCTCATCTTCATCCAATAATATTCCATTTTCCAAACATCTCTGGATTTTCTGTCTCTCTTCGTTCTGCATCTTTCATGCCATAGTCTAGAACACCTGAAAGTACATTGCACATTTCCTTTGCTCGTGCTCCTAACATCTCTTCTGGATCCTACCCTTCTGACATAGCCAGATTATCAGTATTCATAGCCTCCTCTTCTTGAGATATATCTACCAATTTATTGTTTAGAAGAGCGCGGGGCGCATGAGCTGCCCATGAGGAAGCCCGCAGGCACTGTGGGAATTTGTATCGCCGTGTAGGTACGATGCACGCTGTTCGCACACTCTTACTCGCGAACAGGACTGAAGAATGGCCATTGTACACGATCGACAGCTGACGCTCGAGTTTGTAGCCGCTATAGTATCCCCTGCCTTGTCGTAATTACTACAGTACGACAATGCAATGAATACTTACGACACAATATAACATGTGCGTAGTATTTTGCCGAAGTGTAACCTTAAATGCCGCCCGCTGTGGCCGAGCGATTCTAGGCGCTTCAGTCCGGAATCGCGCTGCTGCTACGATCGCAGGTTCGAATTCTGCCTCGGGCATAGATGTGTGTGATGTCCTTAGGTTTGTTGGGTTTAAGTAGTTCTAAGTCTAGGGGACTGATGACCTCAGATGTTAAGTCCCATAGTGCTTAGAGCCATTTGAACCATTTGTAACCTTAAAAGACCAATTATGATTTACCGAGAGATGCCATCGAATGAAACAGTAATAATAGTTAACTTATAACGAATCTGTCATGAAGAGAAGCAAATGAATTTACGCTAGTGTGCCTGTTTTTATGCGCCATCTCGTCACATGTGGCTTTGAATTTCTATTATTAAGGTGTAAAACAGCCGTATAGTTTTCCTATGTTTGTCAGTGAGTGAAATTTTATTTTTGATTTTCTTCCCTGTGGGACCATTTTCATGTTCCACTTTCTTCTGGACGTGAATATATCGTTTCAGCTTCATTCGAAAAGCTAAAGGCAGGTACACACGTTCAGATGACACCAGAGGACGACAGAAAAGTGGTTGACCGTCTGCAGTTCTATAGAGGCACTACACTGTGACAAAGAAAGAAATAAAGCATAATCTTTTCAATGCGTAATGTCGTAATGAGCAAAATAATACACTACATAAGTTGACAGCAACTACAAACAGTACGGACGTTCCAGTCTGTCGTTCAGTTCAGTAGAGAGTGGGAGGGGGAGAGAGGGGGCGGTACAGGGATCAAGAAAAGGAGAATTAAAAACCTCTCTCGTCGGATTCATTTCCTGGTCACAAATACAACACAGACATAAACTAATAAGCAAAGAGCACATACTTTTTTTGGTTAAACATCTCTTAACTTAATACATCTAATCTCACTGATAAATGTCAAGTTCGGATCTGGTCTTCAGCTTATGAGAAAGAACGAAACATCTATTTTCTTCATACTACTATAGTCTTTAAATGTTTTTACACTAGCCTCTGAATGTCAGGAGTGTGATTGCTGGTCATTAAACGCATTGCTCCAGTCAGATGGGGTGGTGGGGGGGGGGGGGGCAGTGGTTAGCACACTGTACTCGAATTCGGGAGGACGGCGGTTTAATCCCGCTTCCGGCCATCCTAAATCGTTCCAGGCAAATTCCGGGTTGGTTGTTTTGAAAGGGCACAGCTGACTTCCTTCCCCATCCTTCCCTAATCCGATGAGACCGATGACCTCGCTATTTGGTCTCTTCCCCCGCGCAACCCCAACCCCAGTCAGATGAAAGTTAGTAAGACCAATCCTGGATTTCGATTTTGTTAAGTTCGTTGTTGAAAAAAAAACACTTTCACACTAATATGTAGTTCCGAACGTACTGTAGACTTGAGCAGCTATTCGAAACAACTGCAGGAACTGTTCCCTAAGGAAACTCTTGAAAAACATTTCAATATCTTCTGCAGTGCGAAACCTCTTCGACTACCTCATATGACTACACTGGAAGACACTCTCATCCGGCTGAATTTCGAGAGACGCACTTGCAACGCCCACTGAAAAAAAAGTTGCAGAAACATTAAAATAAAGCTCAAGTCGATTTAGTCACTAAATCTACTATCAAAGTTTTGTGACAAAACTTGTAGCACAGTAACAAATTTATCAAAATGTTCGCACAATGTGGCCATTTCAAGATTCAAGTCATTTATAGCTAGTGCTACGTTCAAAAAATGAGCATATGATCTTTCTGAAAGTCGCTTTGCCCACAAAAGCAGACTGTTTTAGTACTCAAGGCCGGTGTCAAAAACAACGGTAGGTAGTTTATGCGTACCCTGAAAAGTTGCCCTCAAGAACTTAGGTGCTTTGTAATGTGAGTTCAAAATGCAAGATCTAATATTCACTGGAGGTCATCAATTTCTTTTACTGGCATTCATTTCACGTCAATTAATAATGATATGTCTTCACACAAGTTGGAAAAACGTTCTAATACAACACCTCAACACAACCAGCTTACTTCACAAATTACGGCACAAAAATATGGCACATCGCCATAGTCACACCCCAACTCTACCAGATAGGATTTAAACTGTCGATGGCACAAACCGTGCCATCTCAGTTTAAATATCCATGACGCCGCTTATTTTGGCACATTTTATCAGCAGGTTAACACGATGTTCGAGGCAGGGTATTGCTGGATATCAACTTCTTTCACCTTGTTCCTTGTCATAGCAATGATACCAGACTTTTGACCAATCGGTGCAGGAGCTCCATCTGTTGCAATTAACGAAAACCTTTCCCAACAAAAGTCATATTTGTTGACAATGTTGCCTGAGCAAGGAAGTATGTTGTCGGTTGTAGTTATATCGTGCACTGGCACTAAATCAAGGAGTTCCTTCACCAAGTTGAACTCTACGTCAACACCTCTTAGAACTACAACAACTTGAGTTACGTAAGTTACATCCGTCCTTTCACCCAAAACCAAAGAGAAAAAAAAATCGTTAGTCTTATCTTTCAGTTGCGTTTGCACGTAATTTACCATTTCTTCGATGAACCTCAAATTGTTCTCCGTGAAAGAGGAAGTGTTTCGAAAACTCAAAGCAACAAAACACTCTTTAATAAATCCTCCATCGCTCAAGTGCTATGTGATAGCTCACTCCCAGTGCACCATGAATGTGGATGACATGTTTCTCTTTTTGTAAATACGTTATAAAGAAGAGGTAAAATAGAGGGCAAAACGACATAATGCTTTATAAATAATAGTAACATTTTCAAGAAATGACATATATTTATATGAACTTTCCTCTTCCTCCCTTTCTTGTTTTAGCTTGAGAAGTATGGCCTTCCTTTCTTCAGCATCCAAAGTGATGGCGATTTTCTCATGGAAGAGTTGAAAATGTGGTTTCACGTTGTACTCGTTCCATGCTGATAAAACAGCATTATGAAACAGACGCTGGGGCCAGTTTATGTTTCAATAAAAAGTAATCTGTGGGCTGAAGCATAGGGATTCGACCAGCTTTCACTTTGAGGATGTTAACTTCTCCTCAGCCATTTTCCTCTCACTGATTTTGTCCTACCACGAATGCCAAAGAGATTTCGATACCAACAACACTAACAATACACACAGGCCGCATATGTATCGATAGCAGACAAAATGTTTATGTAACATAAGAATCCCTGGGATTGGCTAAATAGAGGTTAGACGGAGAATCTCGACTGTGCTGGCGAGGACCCACCTCACTGGTGACAGAGAGAGAGATAGAAAGAGAGTGAGATGACTTTCTTCCGTGTTGAATGGTAGGACGCACGTTACTGGTTAACCGAGTACAGGATAGCCCAGGGAAGGAGACTAACATCACAGTCTAATACACTCCTGGAAATTGAAATAAGAACACCGTGAATTCATTGTCCCAGGAAGGGGAAACTTTATTGACACATTCCTGGGGTCAGATACATCATATGATCACACTGACAGAACCACAGGCACATAGACACAGGCAACAGAGCATGCACAATGTCGGCACTAGTACAGTGTATATCCACCTTTCGCAGCAATGCAGGCTGCTATTCTCCCATGGAGACGATCGTAGAGATGCTGGATGTAGTCCTGTGGAACGGCTTGCCATGCCATTTCCACCTTGCGCCTCAGTTGGACCAGCGTTCGTGCTGGACGTGCAGACCGCGTGAGACGACGCTTCATCCAGTCCCAAACATGCTCAATGGGGGACAGATCCGGAGATCTTGCTGGCCAGGGTAGTTGACTTACACCTTCTAGAGCACGTTGGGTGGCACGGGATACATGCGGACGTGCATTGTCCTGTTGGAACAGCAAGTTCCCTTGCCGGTCTAGGAATGGTAGAACGATGGGTTCGATGACGGTTTGGATGTACCTTGCACTATTCAGTGTCCCCTCAACGATCACCAGTGGTGTACGGCCAGTGTAGGAGATCGCTCCCCACACCATCATGCCGGGTGTTGGCCCTGTGTGCCTCGGTCGTATGCAGTCCTGATTGTGGCGCTCACCTGCACGGCGCCAAACACGCATACGACCATCATTGGCACCAAGGCAGAAGCGACTCTCATCGCTGAAGACGACACGTCTCCATTCGTCCCTCCATTCACGCCTGTCGCGACACCGCTGGAGGCGGGCTGCACGATGTTGGGGCGTGAGCGGAAGACGGCCTAACGGTGTGCGGGACCGTAGCCCAGCTTCATGGAGACGGTTGCGAATGGTCCTCGCCGATACCCCAGGAGCAACAGTGTCCCTAATTTGCTGGGAAGTGGCGGTGCGGTCCCCTACGGCACTGCGTAGGATCCTACGGTCTTGGCGTGCATCCGTGCGTCGCTGCGGTCCGGTCCCAGGTCGACGGGCACGTGCACCTTCCGCCGACCACTGGCGACAACATCGATGTACTGTGGAGACCTCACGCCCCACGTGTTGAGCAATTCGGCGGTACGTCCACCCGGCCTCCCGCATGCCCACTATACGCCCTCGCTCAAAGTCCGTCAACTGCACATACGGTTCACGTCCACGCTGTCGCGGCATGCTACCAGTGTTAAAGACTGCGATGGAGCTCCGTATGCCACGGCAAACTGGCTGACACTGACGGCGGCGGTGCACAAATGCTGCGCAGCTAGCGCCATTCGACGGCCAACACCGCGGTTCCTGGTGTGTCCGCTGTGCCGTGCGTGTGATCATTGCTTGTACAGCCGTCTCGCAGTGTCCGGAGCAAGTATGGTGGGTCTGACACACCGGTGTCAATGTGTTCTTTTTTCCATTTCCAGGAGTGTATATACAGTCGCGACCCTCTCGCTGATTTTTGTTATACACCGCGACAACAGCGCCCCAAGCGGTGGAGAAGCTACGCTGCGGAATATGGTATTCAGTAAATGTAAACAGTATCGTTTATATTCATTTTTAACATGGTTTTTACGAAAGGCAGCGTATGTAGCGCAATCAATTGCAGTAATAATAGAAAGAAGTCACCACATGTGTCATTCTTCAGGTTTCTTAAGGACCCTGAGAGGCATGGAACATCGCATTAGTGCGCTCTTTGTTTACGATTTTTTTCTAAACTGTATTGAATTACTGAATTTGTTTTTCTTTTTCAGGAGCAAGAAATGATTAATAAATAGTAGAAGACAGGACCTGCTGCAAAAAGATGTCCTTTATTTGCACAATAACGTGAAGGTTTGTGCATTACATTTCGAGTCAAACAGTTCATGAGCGCGAGAAAGAAGACATTGGTATGGAATGCAGTTCCTACGTTATTTGACGTGCCGAATAAGCCACAACTAGTGACGATGAAGAGAAAATTGCCATACAAACGCGAAAGTGTTACTGCAAAAACAATAAATCTGTCTCCTGACACAGAAGAAACAGCTACCACAAGTGTTACTACACGAGAGACATATATAAAATCACTAACAACGGAATCTGCGACACAGACATCTTTTGAAGATGAAATGCTCAAACTACGTGAAATTATTCGCGTGTTGGAAAATCGAGTGAAATGTAAAAGCGTGCAAATCATTAGACTTCGTACAAAATTACTACGTCACAAGGAAAGTGCCCATCGTAAGAATAAACTGCAACCACAACGTCACAGGACACAAGTACAAAAGGACGAGCTTATTTTAAAAAGTATTGGTTCCAAGTACTTGGTGGCAACGGCCTTGCCGCAGTGGATACACCGGTTCCCGTGACATCACCGAAATTAAGTGCTCTCGGAAGTGGTCGGCACTTGGATGGGTGACCAGCCGGGCCGTCATGCGCTGTTACCATTTTTCGGGGTGCACTCAGCTTCGTGATGCCAATTGAGGAGCTACTCGACTCAGTAGTAGCGGCTTCTGTCGATACTGCCATCATAACGACCGGGAGAGCCGTGTGCTGATCCCACGCCCCTCCTATCTGCATCCTCCTCTGAGGATGACACGGCGGTCAGATGCTCCCGATGGGCCACTTGTGGCCTGTAGACGGAGTGGTTTTTTTCCAAGTACTTGAAAAAAGATGCTCTCGATTTATTGATAAGTCAAATCAGTACACCATTGAATGGAAAACGTAGTGCCAGATGGAAAGATAAAACTAAATTATTTGCACTTAATTTGTTGTATTGTAGTACTCAGGCATACAGTTTTTTATCACACTGTTTTAGCTTTCTATCAGTATGTACCTTACAAAGGTATGTGGAAGATATACAATTAAATTGTGGGATAAATAATAATATATGTCATGTTTTAAAGCAGGAAGTGCAGCAGTTACCAGAAACTGATATAATTGTTAATTTGTCTATGGATGAGATGTCAGTAATGGAAAATTTGATATATGACAGCTCTAGGAATCGTGTTATTGGATTTGAAGACATGGGTTTCATACGTACATCTGTGGTTGCCAATACTGCATTAGTTATAATGATTAACGGCATCTTCTCAAATTTTAAACAGCCATTAGTATATTATTTTTCCAAAGGACCAGTTGGAGCCACCCACCTGATGCGCATATTTTTTGAAGTTGTCAAAAAACTCACAGAGACTGGTTTGGTTGTAAAAACATGTGTGACTGATCAAGGCTCGAATTTTGTGGAGTGCAGGCACAGACTGGGTATCACACGAGTTAATCCATGCTTAGTACACGAAGGGAGTAAGATCTACTTTTTTATGACACCCCACACTTGATAAAAAGCATATGTAATAATTTATTCAGCCATAAAATTATCCGCACAACAGATGAAGGATGGATTGGCACTGCTTCATGGAAGGACATTTGTCAGTTGTACTCAAGTGATTGTGAAAGGAAGTACAAGTTGGCCCCCAAGCTCACTAAAAGAGCTGTACAACTGCCAGCGTTTTCAAAACTGAAGGTAAGCACTCAGTTCGTGTGTTGAGTCATACAGTAGCAGCAGGCACTGAGACACTTGTTACTAGTGCCACCATATCATCATCTGCTACTGCTACTGCAGATTTTTGCCAAAAAGTAAACGATATTTTTAAAATATTTAATGCATATGGTGTTAAAGGGCCTGTATCCTTAAGGAACTGCATTAAAAGTGCCTCAAGACATTTGGAAATATTAAAGACACTGAAGCCATGGATATAGTCATGGAAATTTGTAGATGTTGATAGGAAAGATTTTTCATCTAGGATTAAGTGTGTTAAAGGACTTCTGGGTAACATAAGCGCTTTGAACATGTTTGTTGATGATGTTTTGCATGGATCCAAGTTATATTTTTTATCACTCAAAATTAATCAAGATCCACTGGAAAACCTTTTCTCAGTGATAAGGCATAAAGATGGTTTTTGTAGCAACCCATCACCACGACAGTTTTGTGTTACATTCAATAATTGTGCTTTAAGCAAATTAATGAACACACACAGTGTAGCTACCTCCAATTGTGAGGGGATCAACTGGGGTCAGACAGTAGTGGGTATGAAAGCAGCGCCCAAATTACTTGTTTCACCACTGTTGGACATCAGTGACACGAGTTCAGTGATCAGACTACTAAATGTGGAAGTCCAAACAGACCTCGGAGAGGCAAACAGCATGAGATACGTGTTTGTTTACGTATTAAAGAAACTGCTCACGATTCATGACTGTTGCAAATGTAGGACAGCACTTGTAGATGGCAGCCAAGACTTAGATGCAAATGACAAAGTTTATTGTCATTTTAAAAGTTATGAAGGCAACTTTGGAAGCCTATTTATTTGTACAGAAGATGTCAATGAATTTTTAACTCATTGTGAGACTAAGATGACTTCTACTTTTGATGAATATGCTCACATAAGTAATTGTGGTGCTTTCTTTGTGAACATGTTGATGGACATCCCCAGTTTTCCACCTGGGTGCTGTGCTGAAACCAAGCTGCTGTTAATAAGACTGTTTGTGAAAGTGAGGCTCTTTTACATTATTAAATTCGGGAATCAAGATTTAGTCTGTAGGAGCAAGAGAAGAAATAAAAAAAGTGATGAATCTGGCTCATTTGGGTTGCTCAAGTGTTAGGACTGACTCATTCATTTAATTTTATTTTCATTAAATTTATCAATGGGATACAATAAAATTTTAAAACAGTCGTGCTTTTTATTGAGATAACCAGATACCACAGAGAATAACATGGAAATTGTATTTTTGCAAGCAGGCTTCCTGCAAAGCATTTTTACACAAGGAAGAGCATCTATCTACTTCATATGTGGGATATACAGTGTGTTTTCTCTTGCTTTCAGTGGAATAAGTGCGATTGTATGCTACTTCTTAATTATTTTTTTCAAGAATATGTTGCAGCTTATGTCACTTCATTCAATAGTTCATGCTCTGTTTACTTATATTTCACGATCATTTATGTCTCTCGCTGTTCTCCTAACACTTGTGACGCAAAAATATACTAACTATTTTGTAAATTACGTACAAAACGAATTAAAAACAAACATCATTTTTGCGTCGCATCTGCTGTCAGAGGAAGCCGAGCTTTCTGGCCGCTAGGGGCGCTAGTGTCACTTCAACTGTCAGAAGGTAACAACTTTCACAGCAGTAAGTGTCGCGACTGTATGTATTAGACTGTGCTAACATGTTCTAAGAAGCATTTTTACCGGTTGGAACTCTGTAGATCTGAAACCCAGCCAATCTGAATACAGTAAGAGGTGCAAAAAGCGGTAGTGCGGGGTTTACTTTTGGTAACTATTCGGTTAGAAGTTACTTGATCGTCAGTCTTCTTTGAAAGATTCGATCTTTGAAAGTCTCGATCTTCGGTAGCTTCCACCGTCACACTTCTCCAATGAGAACCGCTGATTGACTGCCACGGCCAAAGTTGAAATGTTGAGGGTCTTAGAGAAATTTCGGACTGACTTGCACGATGCTTACCGAGGGCCGATGGTGCCGCCAATGACTTATTCTGCAGGCGTTTCAGCTTCCACCTATAATTTACTATGCCGATATCGAGCCGCAACTGCGACACGATGTGTAGAGACATTAAAGTGATTTTATAGCATTTCGTCTGCTTTCAATTCCGACAGTAGGTACAATGTATTCCATTCTGTAGTACTGTCTGTTTTTTCAGTTAACATCACGACAGTCATGGTGCCACTTGGTAACTGCAATTCTTTTACTTCCGTAATTGTTAGAATCTTTCCCTGCGACGCCTTTGTCAGATGTTCCAAGGTTTTATTATAACAATATTTCCGTTGTATGTCAATTGTTTTACGAATATCTGTTATCAGAATAAACTGAACTGATTGTGATTCTTGTTTCATTTGCTAGTCGTCGGATTCCTAATTAATTTTTTTTGGGGGGGGGGGGGGAGGGTGATTAAATAATGTATGTCGGATACAGGATCCATTTACATATATACGTAGCTTCGTCCACCCACCACGTGAACTTGCTTTCGTTTTGTTACTTTGAGCTCCGTCTTTTCTTCATCAGCATACATTTTTTGTGAACGTTACGGGTCCACTGCTCATTTTCCGTACCTTTCAGCCCCTTACTGATGTGGAGAATCGCTTTCTAGGGGTTTTTCCCTATACTCTGATTATATCCACGTCGATAATATCCTCGACCTCTTCCCTCTCTTATTGCCAGACGATGTCCTCTATTCATCTGAACCGATCTCATTTCAAAATCATTAACCCGTCTCCCGTCACTGGGTCTCGCTCGTTCCCAACAATATGGGCTTTGTTCCCTACTGTATCACATATCTGTATTATTTACTTGAGTCAAAAACTGATCAGAATCAATGTTCGTTGTACTAACGTGCTTCTGCACTTCCTTCACATCCTTCACACATCGGTGAGTCAATGTAACCCACTATTTTAGACGACCTTTCACAATATTCCCACATGGAATCCCATGAATTTCGTCGATAGTGTGTAAATTCTTGGAACTGTATTCGTTGCTCCCTTTGTCGAACTTTCGACTTGCATTTAGCTTTGAACCGCTTAATTAACTCACTAAGCATGTCGCTTTAATTTCCATCCTCAAGCATCTCCAGCAAGACACTGTTCCAACAAGCGAATTTTTCTGCTAACGCTACTCGATACACAGTTCCCACATGCATTTATAAATACCATTGGGTGTACGTTACCTTCAGGATAAAGCTTCCTGTCATGATTACCAACCCCATTACACCAGTCAGTGATACCCAGGGAAACCTCTGTGCTTAATACTTTCCTCTAGCTATGCTACATCTTCCTGGATTCTGGGAGTATCTCTCTTCATTTGTGCTATTTGGTCCCCATATTTTCTCTTAACCTCCTTTGAAATTCCCTACAGAATATTAGCTTCTTATTTCATCTACGTTCCCCATTATCCCAGAACGACGTTCGGAAATCCCTTTTCAAGACTTTCTTTAGTTTGTTCTATAGGGTTCTTGATTTAGATGGTTACTTTCTCACCTATTACGCCTATCTGCCACATTAAACTGATTTAAGTCTTCTCATTAAACTTCTTCCTAAGCGATTCGACTTTCTTCCATACTACCTTGATTTTCTCCTCAAAATCTGTTTTCGTAACAACGAGTTCCTTCTTCAAGGTCTGTAAGCCTGTATTCATAGATACCATCATCTCTGATCTCAAGGCCACATTGTTTGCTGTCATTTCTTTTCTCAGAGTTTCCGAATTCACTTGTATTTGTGCCCTCAGAGCTTCTGAGTTGACTTGTATTTCTGTTTACATGCTTACTTCTAACAAACCTATAGATTCATTGGTGACTTCAAAAAAATCAGTATTGCTTTGTGACGTTGCTAATATTTCTTGTAATATCGATCCTGAACCCATAGTTACCGCAATGTGACTTTCATCTCAATAAGCCGGTTCATGTTTGATTTCTACTGTACCCTTGATGTCTTGCTCCTTGATTACACCTTCTTGGTTGACGCGTTCCTACCCTTTTGTATCTATTTTGATATTACGCATTTATTAAATCCGAAAATTATGATGATACAGACGTGCGGTCTAAATATTAAGCTGTACTATTATGGTCGCCAGCTGCGATCGGTCTCCTGCCTTCCTTGCAACCGGACTTCTTGATTTTGTTTGTTTACAGGTAATTAAGCGAAGGTTCCATAAATCTATGTACTGAAACTTTGTACTTTTTCTTGACTCGTGTTAACGTCTCTGTGGCATATCCACAAGAATCCTGTCAATTTTTCTGACCAATTCGGATCTTTACTTCGAATTTTTTGGTGCTCTTAACTGTCTGTTTGTGTTCGCTACTGGCGACGCGTCATGTCGGTTGTCCTTGCCACTTTGCTGCACCAAACGACACTGGTCATAAACAGTCGTCTCCCGTTTTCTTTTGGCTGCAATCATAGAAATGCTATCAAATATGGCATTCGTTTCTGTGTTCAGCAAGTATCAGTGCCCCTAACTATCGTGTTCCTCATCAATATCGTGAGTCCCAACTGATGGGACTTTAAAACGCCAGACGATCATCCCCTGCCGCTCCACCAGGTTCGTAAAGCGTATGAAAAAGCAGCTAACCCACTAAGTGCTACAAGCTAGTCAGCCGACCGAAACTCACTTTTTCACAGCGGCAAACCGGTGTGGTCCTATTTGTTACGTAACATTTTACGAATGCTACAGCCATCTTCCGCTTTCAATGCAAACTCTGTGCGAAGTTGACAGAACAACAACACCGCTAGGGAAATCTTGGCTTCTTAGATGAAGTCACGTCCACTCTTACATAATAATGGCCGAAATTAATAATATATTTTGCTGAATTTATCACAACAGTTATTGCTGATGAAGATAACGTTGAGAAGAACGGTGGCTCCTGCAACAAGCCACGCCAGAAACGTAACTGTTTGAGTGAACGACTATGACTAAATAAACTCGATACATACACATAACAGAGACTTTAGTCATCAGTAATATATTCTGATTCACCAATACAACAATCTACCAAAACTGGGATAACTTTTCGATTTCGCTACTGTGGAAATCACGTGATTTTGAGGTGAAGAACTCCTCGTGTCATGTTCAGAGCGTATTTTCATCCGGAAAGGAAGTTCCTTGAAGGCTGTTCGATAGAGAGCAAAAAAGGTGAAAATCTGGGGGCTTAAGATTGAGGGAATACGGTGGAAGACGAATGACTTCCCAACCCAACTCCAGTATACTGTTTATTGTCAGTATAGCAGAATGCTGGCGGGCGCTATCGTGGAGTAGCATCACTTTCCGCAGTCTTCATGATCTTTGTTATAGGACTGCATCTGCAAGGCGTCTCAGTTGTTGACAATAAATGTCAGCAGTGATGGTTACACCGCAATTCTTAGTACACTACACCGTCACCGTTCCACCAGACGCATAACAAACATTATCTTTTGTGGATGAGCACAGGTCTTTGTATGGGGGGTTGCTGCTTTGTTTGGGCTCGAACTCTTTTCATTTTGTTAGCATAAAGATACCATTTTTCGCCAATAGTAACAGTGCGGGATACGAATAGTCGGTGTTTTTCTCGAGCCTGTCGACGGCGAACAATCAGAGATGCGCATATAACCACACGCCTATTTCTGATTTTGGCTTGGCGCATGCTGTAGCCATACACCCGATTTTTGAACCTTCCCCATTGCATGAAAATGTCACATCATGGTGAAATGATCACAGTTCACTATATTTTCCAATTCTCGAATTCACTGCGCGACCGAACCGCCGAATCTTTCCATCAGTAAATGGGGTATGTTCTCAACTGACTCAGTTGTTTTGACCCCTCCACTGACGGAATGACCCGCTTCCTACTTCCGTATGTATAAAGCCAATACGGACTTGTAGCTGTCACGCCTTTGCGCTTACTGCTACGTATTTTAACCGTAAATAGCTCAGCCCTAATGGTAAGAGTTAGTAGTGAATTCTGGCGTTATTAATCTTTGAAGACAGCACAGCTGCCACAAGCTCAGCTCACTTTTACTCCACTCCTACCCTCGCCATTACACCACATTAACTAGGTGCTACATGGACCTTGCTAAATTCACTTGCGTATACATTTTTGACCGTTACTCGCCAGTATTTACCTATTGGATTAGTACACTCCTAACCGGACTATTTCTCAAAGAGCTGTGATGATTGAACGGGTTCGATCCACGGCCTACAGTGCCCTACAGTTCACACGGTAACACTGCCTACCTGACCCACTTAACTTGGTAGTGAGCTTATGTATCCAATCACCACTGCTAGCAGCAGTAGATAATCCTATCAGCACGACGAGAGCAGCAGACTTACCGTCGAATCCTCCTGAAAATACTTATAACTACGGTCGCCAGCTCTGAAGGAGCAAAAGAATAAATCAATTTTTTGGCTCGTTTCAAAGTGAAATGGCTTGAGTTGAATTTTAAACTTAATTCTGAATATTACTATTTCTGATCATTCTAGGTGATTCTACAAAGCAAATACTCTCTCAATTTCTGTGAGTTGGCTTGGTAATTACCACCAAGACAATTTAAGCAACTTCTACCCTTCAACTTATTTAATGATTTTGGGATATTACTCTTTGGACAATTGCTATAGAATTAGTTAAGTGACTTTACTTGAAAGGTTACTCAGAAAAATTTAAGTAACTATAAATAGGCGACTCATTCTGGTGTGACCATTGCTCTTTTCTACATTCTTAAACGCTAAAGTATTCTACAACCAAAAGAATTGTAAATGAAAGAGGCGATGGTGGCCTCAGTCTGATTTCACTACACTATGTTTCAGGTTACTACACTTTACAATGAACAACATGCGTCGTAATTTTACTCATTACTATATTCTGTCCTCTGCACTTGCACAAAAGAAAACTGGTATTCTCCTTTTACATGTATACAAAGTTCGACTTAACAATTTCAAGCAGTCTTGCCTTGGGTAGACGTGTCGGTGCTGGTGGTGAGATGCATGTGGCTAACGCAGCTCTTCCTCTTCACGCCTCGTGCCCTTAATGGCGGCTGGAACTACGAGCTGTAGCACTCGTATAAGCTACTGCGTGTCCGCCATAAAATCTGGGCGCAGGAACTCTTACAATCAGCCCCAGTGGCATAGAGACGGCTTCGACAACCATTCGTCGCGTTCTAGTCCACAAACGGCGACGATATTCGCCTCTTCGCTGTTGCACAATCACTTTTGCGTGAGCACAGTTACGCACGTCCGATCACGTCAACACTCCCCAGGCCATTGCATTGTTCAGTCCCTGTGTCTCCAGCTACCTCTAGCTACGCTCGTATCACCAAGAGTGGGGGCGTTCCCCTACCACCTTTTCACCGAAATCATTTAGTATTTAAGAAAATTTATATTTATTACCCTGGAGTTCATACCAGTCATAATAATTTACTACTAGCGCCTTATAACATTAAATCATACACTAATAACTTATAATTACCAAGAAAAAGAATACATTTGACTCCGAGAGCTTAGCGCATTGTCTGAGACAGCGCTAATTCCCAGTTTCGCCAATAGATGGCATCAGGGTGCACTCCCGGGCAGTCTCACACCAGCGCGCCCGTTTCCGATGCGCGGGCTCCAAATTACTGTCAGCCCACCATTTTTTCAGTTCCGTTACAACTGACTTTTATCATGTTGGATAATGCGTTTAAAGAATTTTCATCAGACCTCGAAGGTCTTCCTGAACTTGGAGAGTCACTAATGTCAAAACAATCCTTCTTAAAACGAGAAAACCATTTTATTTCCGTGATTTGCCCAATGGCGTTATTCCCATACAGAGCGCAAGCATTTCTGGCTGCCTTTATTGAACTCAAACAGAAGAATACGTCGGAAATGTTCAGATTTCTCCACTAGACGCTACATATTCTAGCGTCCACAGCTCCATTCACTATCTCCAAACGGCAAAATGACAACATGTAACCGTTGATAACACTGGACTACAAATTAAAAGCAGCAATCGATAAATAAACCCATAGGAACTGGAATACCAATATGCACGAACTTACGCACCAACCTAATATCTTGGGCCCCACTCGGGGTTCGATCAGTAAAGCAGTCATGCTGAGAGTCCCGGAAGTTTATGACATTGATGAAAGAAAAGTCAGTAGTTCAAGAAACGAATTCTGAACACTAGATCCCCATAAATCGTCAAAAAGCAGTTCTTAACCTGCCGTGCATCGTTTATGGCCATTGTCAGATTGAATGCAAAGGCTTGCTGAGTCACGTTGTCGTTTCCCAATACGGGCACTATGTTGCATTGAATTGCCGACAGCTTTACAGTTGGAATCATTCCCTATACAGCCTAGTCGCTACGAACGGATTTATCTCGTGTTTCTGGTCGGAGTCTCCCAACCGAGCAACTGAAATCTCATCGACGATGGCAGTTGCAGATGGTGCGCTGAACCATGTTGTTGGATGCGAAGATGCGTTGCAGCAGCCCACTGAAGTGCCCGCCACTGCGCCATGTCAGTTGTCTCAAAACGTGTCACTGTCTCAGCCATACTTAGTTCCTCATTAGCAAGGACCCTAGCGTCAATTCCTACACGCGATGCTCCATTGGTCAGTTTATAGTCTGTTTGTTACATTAATATTTTTGCATGGCTCATAATGTCACATATATCTCGTATTCACAAACTGTTATTTGTATCTATCATTTTTATCAGTTTATATTTAACGTTACAGGGACTCATGATTTACTACAGTAAAATACCGGTTGAATTTGACTCGCTACCTCTCCGCCAATGACAAGCTTCTCGCCTGTTGCCGGTGACACTCTCTGCCCACTCACCTTAATTCAATGCACAAAAACTATTAAGGCGTCTGTCTTCAGACCACTGACATCGTATTGCAGACCCTAGCAAATTTTACGAAAAATTTTTCTTCCAACAACGTATCGTTACTATTACAAGCCCCACAACACATTATGTGCATTGAACTGTTTCAGTAGGAGATGTGGCTGGGACAGATGTTCTGTTAGGTCTTCTAGAGCCTCGTGATAGATTTATTTGTATGGTGGTAAGTAAAGAGAGTATGCAGTGATAATCTGTCCCACAAAAATTACAGCTGCAACTGTTTTCATATCAGTAACCGGGGATATAGTAGAGGACTGGTGTGTGTCATTTACGAACACAACTAATCGTCTCTTTGCCAATACAGGTCATCCTTTCGGTTTAAGACGAAGTTAGGTTCTCTTAGTCTACCGAATACCTTTCCTCTGACATGGAGAATCTGTTGGCGCTACGTCAGTCTTCTGTCCAATGTGACGTCAAAATACGTGGCTGTAGGGGACCATTCTATGGGTTTGTCCCTAATCATTACTTTTTGTAAGTCTTTGGGCACCACCTTGTGAGTAACTGTGATAATCTGGGTTTTCAAAGCATTATATGAGGGTCGCTATTTCCTTGCTCACTAGGCGAGGTTGTCGATTGACTGCTGCAGCTGTCGGTGCGTTATATGGAGTTCATGCTGCGTGTGAACAGAATAGTGTCGTCAAAATATAAGGCTGGTTGTACCCACTCGGTCTGACGTAGGTCCGCAGTGTAGATCCTGCACAACACGAGGCTGAGTACAGACACCAGGGGAACACTTACCAGGATGAGACGACGAGAGGAGAAGTTGTCGTCGGCCCTTAACTTTGCTACGAGACAGGGAAACCTCCCGCAAGAATCTTGTGTAAGAGGCCCTCACGCCATACAGAATCAAAAGCTCTTGTAGCATCAAAGAAGATGGTCCCGAAATTCTACCGACATGAATTCCTTCTGTCAGTGAATGCAGGCCAGTATCGTTCATTTTCCAAGCGTAGCACAGAGTGAATATTTGGAGTCATGTACCTCGTAGACCAAAGCTCACGGCAGTAGGGGAAGGCGAGGTAAAGTCGCGAGGGCGGTAAAAGTTGCTATGGCACAATTTTTGCGCTGCACAGTGTTTCTACCTGCTGAGAACTGGTCAGACTAGATCTAATATGGACCATCACTGTTAGTGAGTTTGACTGAGGAAGTTTGTTCCGTTATGTCCTCTAAAAACTTTTCAGATTTTCAGTTATCTAATGTAATATAAGTAAGTTATACTATTCTTGTTTCCTCACATTTCGTGTAATATTTTTTACCATATCAATGTTTCAACGAAGTGTTTCGGCCTACAAATTTAGTTCGTTGTTCTATGTTTCTGTATGATAATTTCATCTGTGAACCACTAATGCCGTCATGCTGTCCGATCGCGAAATGTGGCCACATTACTTGTAGGGAAAAGTGGCCGCGTAGTTTATCCCGGTAAGAGTTACTTACTTCCATATATCACGCATAATACTACAGATCAGATTTATTTCTAGAGTCTTTTATGTAAATAGCTATCGTCCGTGATTCTATCTCTTGAATTGATTTATATTATTTAAAACCATCTCCGTCCTGATATACGTCGTCTAATACAAAAATACTATTGAAAACTATCTGGCCAAAGCTTTTGGTACTGTTTCAGGTACTAGGACATCTAGATGTCTAGAAAGTATGCCCAAAAATCAGAACAGCAGACATGGGATCCTACTGCGATGGAAGAACCACATTACCCTGTAGGTAGGGAAAAGTGGCCACTTTTAAAGCATTCAGAAAAATACATATAGTCTCTAGATATGATTTTTGTTTTCACTTACAAATAGCTGTTGTGATGCCTTGTAATATGCACATATAAAAAGTGTAGGCGGCAAGCTTCTATCGATAATCATAGTTTGATGAAAATTCATTTTCCCTTATAGTGGGCACATTACCCCACCTTCACCCACATAAGGCAACACGTCTGGAACTGGACAAACAACACAGAAGCTGCACAATAGTTTTAAATGAGAACATTTTTGCTTAGGATTTATAGTGTCTGTTACTGGTATCGAATGAAACTACAAGTTTACTGTTAGCAAACACAGTTTATTCGAATGGAAACAAAAAACTTACTGTTACCAGTCACAATTTATTATTATTACTGGTTACAGCAAAACTGTTTCATTCGATGGACAGTAGCTGTCTGTAGGAATGTAATGTGGCCCGACGAGTGATTATTTTGCCTCTTCTCAGATGATGCTAGACGTCGAGGACTCTGACAGCCCTATGAGGCGTTTAATCTGCAGCGCGTGCGGGGGATGTAGTTCAGGCTGGAGGTGTTTCTATAACGTTTTAAGATTGCCGTGAAGATCAACAAGGATACTTATATAAACGTTTTCGGTTATCAAGTGTTGTAGTTTCTGCTACATCTTTACGGTGAATATGCCGTGGATACTCCTGTCCTTAAAGATCACAACAGCTGAATTCACAGGGCCTCATGCATGCGTTCCTGGTTTGATGAACACTCAGACACCCTGTCACAATTCGATTGGCAACATAAATCACCCGATCTTAAACCCATAGAAAATTTCTGAAACTATTTGGACAGGGGGAGCAACCGACATCGCCGCAATTTGGTAGCTCTATCAAATCTTACAGGCAATGAGAGGCACCAGTTTGATATGGCATACCTAAAGAAACTTGCAGACCCTTGTCTACGCCAAACTGAAGCCATTACCAAGCCAGAGGTCGTGTTAGACAGTATTTGCGTGATGTCTCCAAGGGTGACGAACTTTTTTTGTCGAGTGTTGTCTCAGGAGTGCCCGAGGGGTCAGTACTGGGCCTATTATTAATTTTCTTCTATGTCAATAATATAGCGTCGATTCTGTCCTGTAAATATCACTTCTATTTCGAGTACGTCCAACTTTACCTAAGTTTCAGACATGAAGATATCAATGCTGTCATCGTCCAGATGAATAACCATCTGCCTTCAGTTATGAAATGAGAGCAAAACCTGGGACTTTAAATATGACAAAGTCCCTAATACAGGGTGTATCAAAAAGAATCATGTGATTTGGCACGTCTATACTTCCTGAAACTAATAAAGATATACAATGAATTTTGTTTTTTGATGAACAGGAAACTCAAAAAGTTTTTTTCATACCTTTTCATAGGTGTTCAATATGCTCCCCTTGAGATACATGGCAAAGGCCAATGAGGTATTCAAAGTGTTCCCACACTTCAGCGAGCATATCTTGAGTTACAGTTTCCACAGCTGCTGCTATGCGATGTCTCAGTTCATTCATTGTTGTTGGTAACAGAGGCACATAAATTGAGTCTTTTATAAATCCCCACAAGAAATAATCACATTAAATCAGGTCCGGTGACCTTGGAGGCCAGTAATGTAAAGCTGAATTGGTTGGTCCAGCGTGACCGATCCATTGTTCAATAATCCATTGATTTAAAAATTCCCGCTCTTCCAGATGCCAATGTGGCTGTGCGCCATCTTGTTGGCAACTGAAGTCGTTCGAAGCAGTCTCCAACTGTTGCAAAAGAATGTTCCCAAGCATATCGAGATATGTGCTTCCTGTAACAATGTTCTCAGCAAAGGAAAATAGGCCATACACATTAAATTTTGGAGAGTCCCTCTCATGTTGTACAACTTCACGTGGTTGTTCCGTACCCCATATTCTGACATTATGACGGTTCACCTACCAATTTAAATGGAACTTTGCCTCGTCACTAAACTCTAAGCGTAGAAGAAAAGTGTCATCCTCCATCTTGCCAAGAATGAAATTACAGAACTCCGCCGGCCGCTGGTGGCCGAGCGCTTCTAGGCGCTTCAGTCTGGAAACGCTCGACCGCTACGGTCGCAGGTTCGAATCCTGCCTCGGGCATGGATGTGTGTCATGTCCTTAGGTTAGTAAGGTTTAAGTAGTTCTAAGTTCTAGGGGACTGATGACCTTAGATGTTAAACCCCATAGTGCTCAGAGCCATTTGAGCCATTTGAACAGAACTCCACACCTTGTTGTTTGTCACCTTCACGAAGAGCTTGCAATTGCTGAATTTCGTATGGTTTCATGTGTGAACGTCGACGCAAGACACGCCAGACGGACATCGGGGGCATATTGAGCTGTCGAGCTGCACGGCTAACGGATTTCTGCGGATTCCTTGTGAAACTATCGCGGATATGTTCGACGTCTGTGTCAGACACTCGCGGACGGCCTGGCGATTTGCCTTTACACAAACGACCTGTTTCTCCGAATTGTCATGCCATCGTCTAATGCTCTCTGTTGTAGGAAGATCCACCCCATACCTAATACGAAAGTCACTATGAACAGTTACTACTGACCCGCAATGCGCAATACGTAAAACACAAAACGCTTTCTGTTGTCATGACACCATTTTTACTAGAAATGAAGTGGGCGCACACTGCTGATACCTAGTGGGAACCATAAAACAAGAGAGGTTGCTCTTTCCAACAGTGCATTGTTCACTCCCGTATCTCAGATAACATAACAGTTATGATATTTTTTAAAAATCGGATGATTCTTTTTGATATACACTCTGTGTTTCCAGTGTCCCACCAGAAATTAATAACTTTAGCATTCCTCGAACAACTGCATCGATTTCTTCATGACGCTATCCCAATATCATATCATAGAAACAGTAAAGGACTTCGTGTAATTTTGAGTGAGCAACTCAGCTGGTTATAAAATACTGTCGGCACATATAGGAACATTTCCGGTTGCCTCCATTCCCTCCAAAAGTTTCGGAACATATTTCCACAAAACATGAAACGTAAAAATTTTGGAGTCACTCTTTCTACTGAACCGCCACTGTTGTGATGTAAACCAACACATCACAAGTAATGATGCACTAGAGGGTTAGATCTACCAACGAATGCTTGTGCACATTACAGCTACAACGAACGACTGTATGACCATGACCATGTCAGTGGTTCATTCACCCAGTTAGCTTTGTTAGTGCCAGACAAGTTACGCGACTACCACACACCACTTACTTCATGGGCTCCTCAGTGCGGATAGAACTCAGTACCTCACATTAAAGATCAATCATGGTTATCTCATCATAACTGAAACTCAAGTCTGACTCATCTAGGATCTTAGCTGTATCCATACATGAAACAAAAATATTCACAAACTCCTCTGTTGCTGCCCTTCACCTCTAGAACAGCTATCCGGCACACAATTCCATGCTCTGCTCTTTTTAGGAAGAAACCGAAGCACTTCCTTCTGTCTCTCTAATAACCTTTCCTTAAAAATTAATGTATATGATCAGATTTCTCTATGAGAAATAGTGTCTAGCGCTCATAGTTTAAACTCGCCTTCCAGTACTCTCTATTCATTGTTGAACTTTTCATAAACGAATATAGCTATGTTTTATTCGACACTATAATATTTCTAAATGTTATATTCTATCTTAGCTGTAACGTAGAGCATACTACATATACTTCACGTTCACCATAAAATGTGGATGAGGTACACTTCCAGGATCACCAACAACGAAGCAACCGCTTCCATTAACATTCAGATTTCGCGATGTGTGGATTTTCTGATCTGACACAAACACTCAACAGACACGTTCTTTCACCTAACTGTGATAGGAGCAGTGTATTCACTGCCTGACTAAAAGGTGAAGCACCCAGAAGGCTGTTTGGCTATCAATGTAACTTCGTAAGTATGCATACAATCGGTGCATGTGGAAACTACTAGAGTGTTAGTTCTCTGTGACAGGTACAACGACCTCCACACTGCATTAGTGTTGTTCGCATTTAGTGTTGTTATCAGGCTTGATAGGGTATATAAGGGGATGAACAGCGTCAGATGCTGAGTAATCATTGGAAACATCAGAGACTCGTGTGAAACAGCGTTATCAGCACCTGACAGAATTTGAAAGGGCCCTCATTATAGATCTCCATTTGGCTTGCTGGTCCAATAATGTAATATGCCGATTTATTAAGCATTCAGATGTGACCGTGGCTCGATGTTGGACTGCATGGGAACGTGAGAGCACGTATACACTTAGTTAAGGTACTGGTGGACCTTATCTGACCACTTTCGTCGTAGTGCGCACCAAGCACTCCTTCACATCTGCAGGTCCTTCAGAGAACAAGTAATGAGTTCTCAGCAGCACTGTGTGTCATCCCAAACCTTTGATTAGAGATTAACAGTAGCAGGACTAGCATATTATCGTCCTGTATGTGGACTGCCGTAACACCACAGCGCAAACTGCGGCGTTTGGAGGGGCATTGACTGTTGATGAATGGTGTCGCATTATGTTATGTGATAAATTGTGGTGCTACACTATCCCGGCTGACCATCTTCGACGTGTATGTCGGCGACCCGAGGAGATGTCCCATTCTTCCTCAGCTTTGGAGAGGTACAGTGGTTTCACTGCTAGCGCCGAACTGTGAGGACCCCTACCATCAGGTCGTGGCCGGTAGTGGCTGAGAGAACTTTGATGGTACAACTGTACGTCACGAACATTTTGCGTCCTCGTGTGTTATCTCACTCACTACAAGTGCAAGATGCCAGTTTACAACAGGATAATGCTTATTCACACATAGTATGTGTCTCTATAAACTGTCCGAATGGTGTTGAGGTAATCCCATGGCCAGCAAAATCCCCAGATCTGACCCCGACAGGTGATATATGGGACTAGTTCGAACTTCGACTCCGTCCCAGTGCCAGTATCTAGGTTATCAAGGACCAGTTTTGGGCCAGCTTGCCTCACGAGAGGCTACAACGGCTTTACAACACCCTTCCCAACCGAATCAGTGTATAGAACAAGACAAAATGTGGTGTAACGTCATAATGGTGAAAGGCGTCATACCGCCAAGTTCTTTGTAAATTTAACTCGGATTTGTAATCACTGAAATAACAGCACATACCCATGAAGTTTCATTTCATTCTTCTTCCCCTTCCGGTTGTTTAACTTTTTTTGTCAGACAGAGTACGTCATATAAAATATGTGGAAATTCTCGTCAGATGTAACAGATAGACTGATGGTGCTGGTCTTCCCAGGTTAAATAAACAGTAAATAAATATGAAATAAAAAGTCACAAGCAGCTGAATTCTCTCGGAACGCTACATCAATCCATTCTGTTTCTTGTGAAAAACGCAGCACAAAAAATTATCAGAAACTTGGAAGAGAATGTACTGGATACATATGCAACGCTGAAGTCTCAGGAAGGCTGGGCTAACAGCGTTGTTCCCACCGTGACAATGTAGCAACGCGATATGAACTGATACTGCCTCTGCGTAGTGACTCACTTGCACAGTCCCTCGAACAGAGACCCAGTGGCGATAACGCCTCTCGTGGCATGTAGCACTATCGGGGATTCCAGGTACTTGTCACCTGACAAGTGCGCGGCAATCTAGCGGATTAAGCGTTGCACAATCGAAAAAAAATCATGCTTACAACGGACAGTCATATCTACCATCAGCAGACGCGAAGCAGGTGATATTTTGCAGAGTACTTACCATTAAAGCGGGATGCTTACACTTCGGTAATTTTGCGCCATAACTAGCGGAGGCGGAAGCTAAGTGACGGGACACGCTAACTCACTAGCCACTCGGATACACACTCTGCAAATAACTGTGCTACAAAGGATGAATGATCTGTTTTATACACAATCTTAGGCACGGGGAAGAATTGTCTTCACGGATGATAGCAACAATGCAATGCACAATGCAGTCCGAAAGCTGGTTTGATGTTATCCGCACAAGTCTATCTTGTACAAGCCTCTCCATCTAACTGACGATTCGTTGATACCTCAGGAGGTATCCTACCAACCGATCCCTTCTTTTAGTCATGATGTGCCATAAATTTCCTTTCTCCCTAGTTCGATTCAGTTTCCCCTCTAATCTTTATCACTGTACCTTAGAACCACTTTTGAAAAGCTTCTATTTTTTCTTATCTGAACCGCTTTCCGTCCACATTTCACTTTTCTACAAGCCTTAATTCCATATGAATATCTTCAGAAAAAATTTCATAACTTTTAGATTTATACTCGATGTTAATGAACTTCTCTTTTCCAGATAGGCTTTCATGATGTTGCCAGTCTGCGTTCTGTATCCTCTCTTCTTCGGCTGTCGTCACACATTTTTGTTCTCAAGTAATAAAACTAATCTACTAGTTTCAGTGTCTTATTTTCTAATGTATTTCACTCAGCATCGTCTGATGTAATTCGACTACATTGCATTACTCTTGCTGTACTTTTCTTCGCGTTCGTCTTGTGTCCTCTTTTGAAGACACTACCCGTTCTTTTCAGCTGTTCTTCCAGGTCCTTCACTGTCTCTGACAGAATTATCGTGCCGTTTCTATTCATATTTCCTGAACATTAATTCCTTTACCAAGTTCCTCCTTCTTTGTTCAGTGTGCAGATTATACATGTGGGAGAGGCTACAGTCCTGTCTTCCTTGTTTCTCAGTTACTGCTATCCCTTCGTGTTTTTCGACTCATAACAACAGTCTTGTTTCTGTACAAGTAGAAAGTAACATTTTCTTACTGAATAATAAACTAAAGATGAAAGTGAAGAAACAATGAGCATGAATTTCATATTGAAGACCGAAATTTATATTATTTCATTGTTGTCGATAATTCCATAGATTCTGTAGAAATACAAATTTTTTGTAGATGATTACTGACTGTCAGTTGTTAGTGCACAGGTACAGAAAGATATTACCAAAAAGAATGTCACCACTGTGTAAGAGCAAGGTCCTTGTAGTTACAAGCTATTCCTAAGTATACACAATCCTTAGCTATGGTATCATTTCATTGAGACCAGATACATACTAAATGGGCACAATATTCAAACTATGGAAAATAACCATAAGGATAATGATTAAAAAGGATAACTGGGTTCATTCTATAAATCTGTTTAAGTACTTGAGTATTCTGACGAAGTCTTATGAGTACAGCTTTCAATCAGTATTAAGAAAAACTTTCGTAATTTGTTCTCTGGCAACTTTATTCACGATCAACATCCACAACTACATCTACAACTGTACTCTGCAAACCAATGTGAAGTGTACTGCAGGTGGTACTTCCTGTAGTGCCACTTATTGGGGCTTCTTCCTGTTCCAGTCACTTGTGGACCATTGGCAGAATGATTGCTTAAATACATCCTAGTACATTTTAATTAGTCCAATCCAATCTGTGCAGTCCTTATGAGTGGATGGATATTGCTGGTTCTTCCCTGGCCTGAGACTACCGACAATACTCATCTATGACTGCTGGTCCCCAACCACCCGCCCCCCTGGGAGCCATCTGAGCCTAACTTTTTTAAATTTAACCAAATCTAATACTGAAAATAAAAAAATCAGAAGAATTATATATTTTAACTGGTTATCATTGGGGTGAAATTTGTTATTCAAATGAATTATCAGAAGGCTTTATTAGAGATTCTGAAGAGAACTTAGATTGGTCTTCTATTTCCATGATGAAAATATCAAAACATTTTGTTAGAGAATTTACAATAATGTAAAGATGTATAAAATATCTAAAATATCAGATTTAGCTGAAAATTTTAAAGAAGAATTTAAGTATATAATTGATGAGGTGCATTAATTTTTACTATTTTTTGAAACTGGAGAATTTTCAGATAGTTATGATGATTAAAAATGGTTCAAATGGCTCTCAGCACTATGGGACTTAACATCTATGGTCATCAGTCCCCTAGAACTTAGAACTACTTAAACATAACTAACCTAAGGACATCACACAACACCCAGTCATCACGAGGCAGAGAAAATCCCTGACCTTGCCAGGAATCAAACCCGGGAACCCGGGCGTGGGAAGCGAGAACGCTACCGCACGACCACGAGCTGCGGACTATCATGATTATGATATAAAAATATAATAATTAACTTGTTTTTAAATGTTCAGTTAATATCCTGTGTTGGGTATCAGTTGTTAAATTTTTCATGGTGTACACTATTATATAATCAATACTATCAATAGGTATTTTATTATCCAATGTAGCATATTATTTTGTAGTAGCTTTTTGTGTAGCTAACACTTTTATACTTCTAGAGTTGTTTATAACAAAAGTAGAATAATTCTCTATGAAAATGAATGGATTTACATTTATGTAACTGTGCAATAGTGTGACCTGCTTAAAACCGACTCGTGGCAATAACACATTAGACGTTCTGGTGACAACCAGACTCAAACTACACTCCTGGAAATGGAAAAAAGAACACATTGACACCGGTGTGTCAGACCCACCATACTTGCTCCGGACACTACGAGAGGGCTGTACAAGCAATGATCACACGCACGGCACAGCGGACACACCAGGAACCGCGGTGTTGGCCGTCGAATGGCGCTAGCTGCGCAGCATTTGTGCACCGCCGCCGTCAGTGTCAGCCAGTTTGCCGTGGCATACGGAGCTCCATCGCAGTCTTTGACACTGGTAGGATGCCGCGACAGCGTGGACGTGAACCGTATGTGCAGTTGACGGACTTTGAGCGAGGGCGTATAGTGGGCATGCGGGAGGCCGGGTGGACGTACCGCCGAATTGCTCAACACGTGGGGCGTGAGGTCTCCACAGTACATCGATGTTGTCGCCAGTGGTCGGCGGAAGGTGCACGTGCCCGTCGACCTGGGACCGGACCGCAGCGACGCACGGATGCACGCCAAGACCGTAGGATCCTACGCAGTGCCGTAGGGGACTGCACCGCCACTTCCCAGCAAATTAGGGACACTGTTGCTCCTGGGGTATCGGCGAGGAGCATTCGCAACCGTCTCCATGAAGCTGGGCTACTGTCCCGCACACCGTTAGGCCGTCTTCCGCTCACGCCCCAACATCGTGCAGCCCGCCTCCAGTGGTGTCGCGACAGGCGTCAATGGAGGGACGAATGGAGACGTGTCGTCTTCAGCGATGAGAGTCGCTTCTGCCTTGGTGCCAATGATGGTCGTATGCGTGTTTGGCGCCGTGCAGGTAAGCGCCACAATCAGGACTGTATACGACCGAGGCACACAGGGCCAACACCCGGCATCATGGTGTGGGGAAGGATCTCCTACACTGGCCGTACACCACTGTTGATCGTCGAGGGGACACTGAATAGTGCACGGTACATCCAAACCGTCATCGAACCCATCGTTCTACCATTCCTAGACCGGCAAGGGAACTTGCTGTTCCAACAGGACAATGCACGTCCGCGTGTATCCCGTGCCACCCAACGTGCTCTAGAAGGTGTAAGTCAACTACCCTGGCCAGCAAGATCTCCGGACCTGTCCCCCATTGAGCATGTTTGGGACTGGATGAAGCGTCGTCTCACGCGGTCTGCACGTCCAGCACGAACGCTGGTCCAACTGAGGCGCCAGGTGGAAATGGCATGGCAAGCCGTTCCACAGGACTACATCCAGCATCTCTACGATCGTCTCCATGGGAGAATAGCAGCCTGCATTGCTGCGAAAGGTGGATATACACTGTACTAGTGCCGACATTGTGCATGCTCTGTTGCCTGTGTCTATGTGCCTGTGGTTCTGTCAGTGTGATCATGTGATGCATCTGACCCCAGGAATGTGTCAATAAAGTTTCCCCTTCCTGGGACAATGAATTCACGGTGTTCTTATTTCAATTTCCAGTAGTGTATTTGAAACAGTTAACGCAGAACAGGGAATCAGCGATCATAAAGCGGTTACTGCATCGATGATTTCGGCCGTAAATAGAAATATTAGAAAAAGTAGGAAGATTTTTCTGTTTAGCAAAAGTGACAAAAAGCAGATTACAGAGTACCTGACGGCTCAACACAAAAGTTTTGTCTCAAGTACAGATAGTGTTGAGGATCAGTGGACAAAGTTCAAAACCATCATATAATATGCGTTAGATGAGTATGTGCCAAGCAAGATCGTAAGAGTTGGAAAAGAGCCACCGTGGTACAACAACCGAGTTAGAAAACTGCTACGGAAGCAAAGGGAACTTCACAGCAAACATAAACATTGCCAAAGCCTTGCAGACAGACAAAAATTACACGAAGCGAAATGTAGTGTGAGGAGGCCTATGCGAGAGGCATTCAATGAATTCCAAAGTAAAGTTCTATGTACTGACTTGGCAGAAAATCCTAAGTAATTTTGGTCTCATGTCAAAGCGGTAGCTGGACCAAAACAAAATGTCCAGACACTCTGTGACCAAAATGGTACTGAAACAGAGGATGACAGACCAAAGGCCGAAATACTAAATGTCTTTTTCCAAAGCTGTTTCACAGATAAAGACTGCACTGTACTTCCTTATCTAGATTGTCATACAGATGACAAAATGGTAGATATCGAAATAGACGACAGAGGGATAGAGAAACAATTAAAATCGCTCATAAGAGGAAAGGCCGCTGGACCTGATGGGATACCAGTTCGATTTTACACAGAGTACGCGAAGGAACTTGCCCCCCTTCTTGCAGCGGTGTACCGTAGGTCTCTAGAAGAGCGTAGCGTTCCAAAGGATTGGAAGAGGGCACAAGTCATCCCCGTTTTCAAGAAGGGACATCGAACAGATGTGCAGAAATATAGACATCTATCTCTAACGTCGATCAGTTGTAGAATTTTGGAACACGTATTATGTTCGAGTATAATGACTTTTCTGGAGACTAGAAATCTACTCTGTAGGAATCAGCATGGGTTTCGAAAAAGACGGTAGTGTGAAACCCAGCTCGCGCTATTCGTCCACGAGACTCAGAGAGCCATAGACACGGGTTCACAGGTAGATGCCGTGTTTCTTGACTTTCGTAAGGCATTCGATACAGTTCCCCACAGTCGTTTAATGAACAAAGTAAGAGCATATGGAGTATCAGACCAATTGTGTGATTGGATTGAAGAGTTCCTAGATAACAGAACGCAGCATGTCCCTCTCAATAGAGAGAAGTCTTCCGAAGTACGAGTGATTTCAGGTGTGCCGCAGGGGAGTGTCATAGGACCGTTGCTATTCACAATATACATAAATTACCTTGTGGATGAGATTGGAAGTTCACTGAGGCTTTTTGCAGATGATGCTGTGGTGTATCGAGAGGTTGTAACAATGGAAAATTGTACTGAAATGTAGGAGGATCTGCAGCGAATTGATGCATGGTGCAGGGAATGGCAATTGAATCTCAATGTAGACAAGTGTAATGTGCTGCGAATACATAGAAAGATAGATCCCTTTTCATTTAGCTACAAAATAGCAGGTCAGCAACTGGAAGCAGTTAATTCCATAAATTATCTGGGAGTACGCATTAGGAGTGATTTAAAATGGAATGATCATATAAAGTTGATCGTCGGTAAAGCAGATGCCAGACTGAGATTCATTGGAAGAATCCTAAGGAGATGCAATCCGAAAACAAAGGAAGTAGGTTACAGCATGCTTGTTCGCCCACTGCTTGAATACTGCTCAGCAGTGTGGGATTCGTACCAGATAGGGTTGATAGAAGAGATAGAGAAGATCCAACGGAGAGCAGCGCGCTTCATTACAGGATCATTTAGTAATCGCGAAAGCGTTACGGAGATGATAGATAAACTCCAGTGGAAGACTCCGCAGGAGAGACGCTCAGTAGCTCGGTACGGGCTTTTGTTAAAGTTTTGAGAATATACCTTCACCAAAGAGTCAAGCAGTATATTGCTCCCTCCTACGTATATCTCGCGAAGAGACCATGAGGATAAAATCAGAGAGATTAGAGCCCACAGAGAAGCATACCGACAATCCTTCTTTCCACGAACAATACGAGACTGGAATAGAAGGGAGAACCGAAAGAGGTACTGAGGGTACCCTCCACCAGTGGTTGGGTACTACAATAATATTAATCTTTAGAAAAAATTTTATTAATATAAATTAATAACTTCAGCAGTGATTATACTTTGCTATTTAGTGGCAAAGATAAACTAAAATCAGTTAAAATTAAACTCATTAATCATAAATTACATAGTACTCACAGTTGTTTAACTGATTCACAAAAAGGAAGGAAATAAAAGCTGGTGACAATTTACTCATAACATTAGTTGTACCTGTTTTGAAAAATATATCGAATATCTAACAAAAAAGGAAGAAAGTTTTGGACTAATGAAACATAAAGGAGGATTCCTTGTATTACTTTGACACCGTCAGGTGGCTTGTGGAGTATGGATGTAGATGTAGATGTAGAAAGTACAGTTCCAGTTATTTCTAAATCTTTTATAGTATTAAAAATCGGAATATATAGAGGATAATGTTTCTCTCGAATTATTGGTCCACCAATTTCTGCATTGAGTTTGAATGAAGCAATGATATTAGTTTCTCTATGAAAGTGATCAGATTGCTTTACATACATTCCATTGCCCAAAGTAAAATTTATATCGATTAATTTGAATGAAATAATTTTAAGCACATCATTAGCAACATTTTTTCATTGGCTTCAATAATTTGGTTATTAAATCCTAATACACATCCAATGATTTCCTGTATGTGCATATACAATTTCGTGTCACTCTCAATAACAACTATTTAAAATTTCGTCTGCATTGATGTGTATATATGTCTTTTTAGGTAGAATCAATTTTTCTAACTTTTTCAAGCTATATTGTCCAACAGGAATTTCTATCATTTCTCCAACAGAATACAATTTATTATTTTTGGAATTGATATTTGGAGTTTGAAATGTTGTATGAATATGATCTAGAGAAACATTACTATAGCTGTCTGTTATAGGTACTGTCAAAGGTTTTTTATAACAGATGTCTTACCACACAATTGAAATAGGTGACTCTTTATTATTAATAAAAATTATATAATTAAATGAGTAAAACTGATTGGGATCCAAAATTAAGACTCCTATTGAAGAGATAAAAATAAACATGGGAAGGTTTTACCAAATTGTATTCAATGTGCAACAATAGGACCAAGTGGATGTGAAAAAACAGTATTAATCATTGATAATTACATTTTAGCTCCAGAACAGCTGGAATAAAACAAATTGTTTGTGTGTTTATTCCAAAAACTTATATCAGTCAACATACTTGGAATTTCTAAAAGTGTGAAAAATTAGAAGAGAAAAATAATGCAAAGATTACCACATTTACAGAAAATAATGATGAAATTATACTGTTAGATAAGATACTACAACTGAAGATAATTCAGTTGTAGTATTCGATGATTTTACTCTCGAAAATCAGGATGTAGATAGAGAACATTTTACTAGAGGGTGTCACAACAAAATAGATTGTTATTATTTAGCCTACATATATTATAAAATACCAAAACAATTGGTAATAGATAACATACATTTTTAAAGTATTTATAAACAATACGACACAAATTTAAATCATATTTATCACAAGTTTGTCAGTGGCGACTTGGAATTTGATGATTTTGAAGAAATGAGTAGTAAAAGCTGGAATGAACATAAATCTGGCTTTAATACAGTGGATATGACAAGAAAAATGATTAATGATAAGTAGAGACATAAAATTAAATTTTAAAAAATTAACGTTAAACATGACAATAAACATTAAGCATAACAACAAACATTAACCATAAATCTTAAATGTTAAAAAATAAATTATTATCATTTTTAGCTTTATTAAATATTTTCAAAATATAATCGGCCAAAAGGGCTGAGTACACATTCTGCATATGACCTCGAGGTTGTTAAAAAGGCTACAAGGAATACAAAGCTAAAGCAACAATTAAAAGATGAATTTAAAAGTGGAAAAGAGAATGTAGAACAGGATATGGAAAATACAAAAAAGATCAGACTATTACAGATGCAATCGAAAGAGTAAAACAAGGAATCAAAGGCGTAAGTGATGATGATCTGAAAGCTATAGAAGAAAACAGGGAACTCGAAAAGCAGATGGTTCCTTATAAATATTTTGAATAATTTAATGACATACCAGCAGTTAAGCTCTATGATAGTGATAAAAGAGATTATACATTAAGTGAATCAGATATACAAGATTTTCTGAAGAACTATGAAGCAGAGGTCTAAAACAGGACAAGCTACAAACTAAAAAAAATAAATGTAAGTGAAAGGATGATAGAATATATTAATCACTGTGAAGATTAACTTTTAGTATTAAGACCTGTTTGCACATTTAAAATCATTGATAGATTACCAATAGCATTTGATGGACCTAAGTTCACCATTCGTGAAAAATAATATGAAGGTGCATATGGATTAATGTATGATAACTAAAAAGCACATTAGTGTGGATGATATGGGTGAAATATTTGATCATGTTGCTTTATCGAATTATGTAGATATAGCATTCAGTTCAGGAGAATTATGTTCTGATATTCCAAATAAAATAAAATCAAATAAAGATATAATATAAAATAGTTTGATAAATTTGCTGAATATTATTTTCCAAAATTAAGTCATCCACATTCAAGTACAGATTTTTCAGATGGAAAACGGTGTACGCTTAATAAAAATATACATAAAATCTAATTGAATGTGTTTGGATGTATGATATTAGAGATTTAATAGACAGATTAGTAGTAATTCATGGAGAAGTATTGGATGGAAACAAAAATTATTGTAACGAAAATGTTTGAATAACACACATGGTAATGAATAAATTTAGTGATTTCGTTATCAGCACACCAAAAGGAATACTGTATCTTATTAGATTTTTGAATAACATGCCATACACATTTTGAATGAATGAAAAATATGTAAAGGATTGGTTAATACCTTACATCAAAAATTATCATTCGAAATGCATCTTTCTGGTTATAATTATTGTGGTTACCTAGAGGCAATGAAGGAATAAATCCGGTTGATGAAGCTTGCAAAAAGAGGGGTATTCTAGAAATAGGTAATAAAGATTTAGAAAACAACACAAAGCAGTTAAAGAACCCCAGCTAGCGGCCAAAGAAATAATGCATGCTTCTGATGCATCAATTGGAGAAAAATTAGATGCTACAGGAGTTTGAGCCAGATATATGGAAAGATAAAATTAGTTATGGGTTTAGATGTTGATAACAGTGGTTGGGTACTACAATAATATTAATCTTTAGAAAAAATTTTATTAATATAAATTAATAACTTCAGCAGTGATTATACTTTGCTATTTAGTGGCAAAGATAAACTAAAATCAGTTAAAATTAAACTCATTAATCATAAATTACATAGTACTCACAGTTGTTTAACTGATTCACAAAAATGAAGGAAATAAAAGCTGGTGACAATTTACTCATAACATTAGTTGTACCTGTTTTGAAAAATATATCGAATATCTAACAAAAAAGGAAGAAAGTTTTGGACTAATGAAACATAAAGGAGGATTCCTTGCATTACTTTGACAGCATTTCCATATTTAGTTACCAGTACTCTTGAGTCATTGGCATGTGGAGAGGTTGGTATTGCAAAAGTGGTAAAGGACCAGCAAAAAGATGATAAGAATTAAAGAGAGAAAAGGCACAATTTATCAATGGAGAAGAAAGCTGGGTCTGGAATAAGAAAACTACAAAAAATAATTCATATGTACCCTAATACATTAAGTAATTTTGATACAGAAAAACTTGCTAAACATCTAAAATCAAACACTTTCATGGTCTCTTTATGACTGACGAATTACGTAATAAACGACAAAATTTTGAATCTGAAAAAGTCAATTTCGTTGCTTCAGATAATGTAGCTACTCACTGGATATGAAATTATGAGAATAATGATAAAAAAATTGTGCTTGATTCTTTTGCAGCAAATATTCCCAAAGAATTGGTTAAATATCTGGACTATAGTGAGCTGTTTTATAATGTCCAATGAACACAAACTTTTAATGAAACTATATACAGCTATTTGTGTATCTTTGTGTATTTAAGCTATTGTCTAATAACTATGTATTTAATGATATTTTCAACAAATAAATTGCCAGTTTTTTAAAATAAGGTGTAACCTAAGGGCGAGCAAATAAATGTGTTAGCATTAGAAAAATTAACGTGGGCCTTAGAATCATTCAATCAAAAAATTTAGTACATTATACAAAATAGAAAAAAATAGAGAAAATAGAACAGAATTTCAGAAGGAAATAAGTAAAGTTTTTCAAAGACCCAATAGCTATATTACTTTTAAAGGAAGAATAATAATCAATTAAGACATCCACAAATTGGTTATAGTACTGTTACTGAACAATATTTAGAAAAACAGTTAAAAGATTTTGTAACAAAACACAAATCCACAAGTATTCTCACACAATTCAATATTTGTTACCTAACAAGAATTAGCATCAGCTTACTTAGACTTTGTATCAGCTATTGCTGATAATGTCTATTGACATTGTATTAATGAAAATCAAACATAAATCAAACTTTCTGTCAGTAAAAATACTGTCAATATCTCGATAAGAGTTTAATATTTTCTGCACATTTTGGATTCATAGCATTATACTGAACTTTCGTTAAATATTGCTCTATTTTTAAAATTTGGTTTAGTTATTAATTTATCACATTTATCTGGATCTGATATTAATTTTATATCGACTCTGCTTTGTATATTTTCTACTGTTTTTCCAAATACTGATTTATTCAGCAATTTGTATAAATCATTTTCAGAATCGATTTTTGCTTTTGTCCTCATCTCTATAATTTACTTTTTTAACCAAGGAGATTGTTTAAATTTTAAAACTTTATATAATTTTGTTATTTTCATTCCTAAAGATAAATATAATTTAAGATATCTATAATAAACAACATAATTTTATTTATAATCTAAAGTAGCTAATACTTTGTTTACTTCCTGGAACAGTTTTATTTCTAGGGGCTAATGGTAAATCTTTATGTGAACCATGTAAATTTTTAGCTATTCCAAATTTACTTCCAAAACATAACCAATTCATCCCATTCAATGCCATCATATGTTGACTCATACTATTATCATATAAATTATTTACATCTAAATACAGAAAACAATTCGATATAATAATTTTATTAAAATTTTTTCTTATATGTTTGATTGTATTTAACATGTCTTTTACAACATTGGTGTATACCACCCTTTACTCAATTTTCAATCATGAAAAGGATATCATAATCGTGCAATAATTCAATTGATTGACCAGTCACTTTTAACATTGCATCAAAAGATGAACAGGTGCTGCATAATACCAAGATGGATCTAAATCAAAAGATTTTATACAAGTATTTCGCAAATCCTCAAAAATATCAGCTAATAATAAAACGTCAGCTTTTAAGTATAAATCACTTTATCCACCAATGTTTTTTATATTAAACTTTTGCCAAAATTAATTTAGCATGACTATAATCCTCATCACTTATTTTATAGTCTTTTAGTTTATTGTAAAGTTGCTTTTTTGCTGGAAATTTTGTTTCTTCAAATGTTTTCCATCTATCCATACAATCATCAGGATAGCCTCCTTTTCTTACATATTAAATCTTTTAGTTCTCTTCCTGGAAAAAATTTCTAATGTGTTTCTTTTGCACCTTTTTTAAATTCTAAGGAAGTTTATCAATACGTAAAGGCATGAGTTTCAATGTATCAGTAAACCTCATTTGCAAATTTTCTGCTTTTTGTGCCAAAAGTATATATTTATTTTCATTATTTGGCATCTAAACTATTTCTTTTTCATCATAACAAATATTTTTTCACAAACAAATGAGAATCATATTGTGATAAATTATGTAAATAAGTTTGTACATAATTAAGATGTTTTAATTTTAAGTCGCAATTATTATGTTTTACAATCAAATGGTCATAGTGATGAACATTTTTATTATTTTATGTATAATAAATATTATATATAGGACAAAATTTAGGTTTGTTATGTGTTGATTGTTCTTCAAAAGTTTTTGTCAATTTCAGAATAAATTTCCCTAATTTCTCCAACTTTTTAAAAATATATTCTATAAGTTTTTATGGCAATTTGGTCTTCTATAAACAACCGGTTTTTGATCCCTTCCAATTGTATATTTTACATAATAACAACAACCAAATGGTTCACGTTTTTGATATTTGATAGTTAAATTATTTTCTAGATTGCACCAATGATTATCCACTTTTAATTATAAACTGGCAAAATCTACCAACATAAGGAAATTAGCCATTTGTGTAAACTTATAATTTTTAAATTGTATATATTTACCTTTATTTGGCAGTTCTACTTTTAATGGTTTATTAATTAAATAATTTCTGTGTGATTCTCTAGTTTTTATTTATTATTAAAATGTTATAAACACAATCACAAATAAATTTTTGGCACATATTTTTATTAATTTGATTAGAAACAATTCGAGATAAATCTATTATGAACAGTAGCGTGAATTATTTTCGTTTTTAAAATATAATACATTAATATGTTTTTCTTTTTTAGATTTTTCTATTTCTAACAGATATTTATCATAATATTTTTCATAAGAGGAATTTGTTCTTCAAAGGAATAAATATTAATAGCTACATTCATCTGAGTCTCAATTGTTAGGGCATCATTATTTCAACAGTGATTGGAATATCCAGTATTTTATCTGCAAGCTCTTTTATAAAATCTTTATAATTGCTCATTCTGTTGGCAGTTTTATATATCTGTGTATCTGCTGGTTTTAATATAGGAGCATTTTTGATCATTATTTTTACACAAACGCTACCTTTTTCTTCTTTCATTTTTTTGTAGTAATTTGATGTGAGATGAACCTCTTAATAAAACATATTTATTAATTGCTAACTGTAATCCATCAGTCCTTTTTCTGTAAAATCGTATGATTTTCAGATGTTGCTCATATTTGATAATTTTATTATTATTCTGCTTACTGTGCTCGCCAAATAAATTGAAATTTTTTCAAAGTGTTAAATACTGTACTATTTTCTTTAACATTTTTCATAATTTTTGGTTTCATTGCATTAGGAAATGTTTTGGGTCAAGCAGACCTATGTTATTTTCAAAATTTATAGTTTGAAATTTTTTTAAATGCCGTATCAAATATATATTGACGAACTGTTTTTCTATTTCTGTCTTTCCCAGACACTTTGGTAGAAAATGGAACTATTTCTTTTAATGGTTTATCATCATTATTTTGATATAATCAAGATTTTGTATTTTACAATAAGGTATTCGTTTCAAATTCTTCCTTGCCTTTATTTCATTTCTTATTAAATATTCAATTATTAATAAAATTAAAAATCTTTATTTAATCTGTAGTACCCTTTTAAATGATTGAATTTACAATATTCTCGAAGTTCTTGCAAACTTTGTCTTTGAATACTCATTTCTAAGAAAAAACATTACATATCTTATTTTTTCATAAAAAAATTTTTTGGAAGGTAAAAACGAAATTTTTGATAATATATTTTTACCTTTTTTCACAAATACAATTTTTTTGCGTCGAATTTTTTTAATTAGTTAAAATATATAATTCTTCTCATTTTTCCTTTTGAATCATTAGATTTGGTTAAATTTAATACATAAATTAGGTTGGGATGGCCCTCAGGGGGACAGGTGGTCAGAGACTGGATATTTCCAGTAGCCACAGGCCTGGGACAGGCTTGGAGCAGTACTCCCAATATCCATATATTCCTGTGGGTTATAGTGTAACAAATAGCAACAAAATGTAATAAGCTGCCAATACGTCATTTTATATTCTGTTACAGATAATCATCAAGCAAAATTACAAAAAATTATTCCTTACATCAATATGTTTATAGCAAAATTATAAGGAATTGTCCATGTTACAACGAATTTACAACAAACTGGCCTACATTATACAAAATAGTATAGTAAATTACCCTCCACGTTACAGCAAAATTCTTACATTGGACTTTAATATGATGTGTGACTATTCTTTATGTTCGTAATGGCTTTGCCGGCCAGTGTGGCCGAGCACTTCTAGGCGCTTCAATCTGGAACTGTGCGACTGCTACGGTCACAGGTTCGATTCCTGCCTTGGACATGGATGTGTGTGACGTCCTTAGGTTAGTTAGGTTTAAGTAGTTCTAAGTTATAGGGGACTGATGACCTCAGATGTCAAGTCCCACAGTCCCATTTGATCTGTTTGAACAACTTGGGTCCATTGCTTCGTGGGGTCTGCGCCATCTCGAACCATACCAATTCTTACCATCGGAAATCGGGTCTCATGTGACCAAACCACGGTTCTCAAATCATCCAGGGTCCAACCGATATGATCATAAGACCAGGAGAGGCGATGTTGTGCTGTTAGCAAATACGTTGGCGTCGGTTATCTGCTGCCATAGCCCATCACCACCAAATTTCACTGCACTGTCCTAACGGAAACGTTCGTCGAACTGATTGCTGCAGTTATTTCATTCAATGTTGCTTGTCTGCTATTACTGGCAACTCTCTTCAAACGCCGCTGCTGTCGGTCATTAAGCGAAGACCCTCGGCCAAGGCGTTGTCCTTGATGCTCATCTCTTCCACAATTTGTCTGATAGTCACATGATGACCCCGCACCATCACAGCGTTCACTTTGGCAACGACCTGGTCTTCTCGGAATTTTGATGGCCTACCGAAGCGTGGCTCGCTCTACACCGTTGTGCAGCCGCCTTGAAACCAGTTGTACCACTCCTTAATCTGTGTGATGCCCATAGCATCGTCACCGAAAGCCGTCTGAATCTTCCGAATGGTTTCCACCTGGCTACCGACCAGTTTCTGGCAAAATCTGATGAAGTAGCACTGCTCCAATCGTTCCGTCAGTTACCTGGCAATGAAAAACCGACTCGAGCACTGCCTCAGTCAACTGCTGCTTGCCAGCAACTGAAGCTGCCGACAGGTGGGAAAAATTCACGCATGTACACGAACATCCAAAGTCGGATCATTCAAGTACGCTAGATGCAAATCTATCAGGTGTTCGCAAGAAAAAGGTCGGATACTTTTCTAAAGTACCTTTTAAGGACGACAGCTTACTCTGGGGAAGCTCTCAGCAGTTCCCTTGTCACCTACCGGTCCACAGCCATAAATGGACGTAATCCGGTTGAAATTTTACATGCGCGCAGACCCCACACTCCCTTCAGTGTGTTGCTTCCGACTCAGTGGGCCCACCACGCATCGACACAGCGATATTACCATTTGGCCCCCATGTAAAGGCTCGCACTTTCGGCCTGAACCCAAAGTGGACACGGTGTGAGGTGGCAGACTGAACTCGCCTTCAGGAGGACTACGCTTCAAGTTTTTGTGTGTCCATCATTTTGACTGGAGGCTTTGTGGATCATGGCTGTTCAATATTGTAAGAAAATGAGAAACTTCATATGTCGCTTAGATGCTGCGGTAGGTTGTCACCGTAGAACTTTGTAACCGACAGGTACGTAGTAGCGTATAAAGCCAGCTTGATACCAGCCCTGAGAACAGCAACGTCAGTAGACTTACGAGGGTTAGAAAGAGAGCGAAAACGCCAAAAACTGTTGACCTAGCAGTCCCTACTCCGGGGAGCCCGAGGGGCGGGGCTAAATGACGTATAACAATAATGTTGCAAGCCTTATTTGGCAGAGCAGTTACGTTTAGCTTTCAGCCCAACAATGTTGATACCAAATACGGACTTAGTGAAATTGGATTAACATCTCCGCCTTAGGAGCAGTGGAGGGGACCTAACTAAACCGTGAGTGGCAGGCACCAGCAAGAGACTTACAGGATGGGCTGGGTGGCTTTATGTGGGAAAAACAGTGCCCCCACGCGACTCTTTAAAACCCCCTGATTCCGCATTTTGGCAGAGTTCTCAGTCAGACGATCTGGACGCCGAATCCGCGTCCGTCGACTCCAGCCGCGGTCCAGCTCCGCGTAAGTCTGCTCTCTCACATGGAGTGCCTCAGTGAACAGTGTAACACTCAGTATTTTTTGTTTTGCAACTAAGTTATTACCTTAAGATACTCCTAGTGTTTGTTACTGTGGTTAGCATCCACTCGTGGGACTTCTGCACTGGCTTCTGTTGTAACAGTGTTATTCATTCTTTTTCTAACCCTAGAACTAGCCTCCAGGGCATTAGTTAGTCCTGTCTGGAATAAACAACTATTTCAAAACTCTGTTTGTCCAAGAGTCTCCACAACGAGTTCCCTACCGAGTCTCACCACCTGCATTTCTAGTAAATGCCTGTACCAGTGTTGGCTCAGATAGAAGAACACAGTCAAATGCCTTCACTGTGAATTGTCCTTCTGCTTTCTGCTCTGTACCGCTCGGGAGCGCAGACTGACCGGTAACCCCTTTTTCCCTCTCACACTTACATCAGGACACGACAACAGTACTGGGAATAATGCTTGCGTCAATCAACAAATACGATCAAGTAAAATGTTTGACACTAATTAGCAGTTTATCTTTCCTTTCATTGTGCCCATATGGCAGACTAAAAACCACGATACTATTGACGGGTACTCACGGACAATTCCGCTCAAAAGAAAAAAGAAGTCAATGTATTTAATACGTAGCCATAACCGTTTAGGGAGGAAAGTCGTCTTGCCGGTAATGTGGAAACTGAAATCAGTGCTGAAGGGGATTGCACACAACCAGAAGAAAAAACCATCCTCGACGCCTAGCCTACAGATAACTTAATACGCAACATTTCGTCGGCTTTTATATAAATTTAGTTGTCCATCAACCGTAAGGTCGCTAGAAACAAATTATTTAGTCAGTTTTAGACTAGAATTAGAAAGCATCGACATAGTGCAACACTAACATACACTATTATGGCTAAACAAATTGCATTTATTCGTCTGCACACGAATCTAACTTCAAAATTATTGATGTGGTATTATTAGCAACTCAGAACAGAAGGACCAAGAAGATGAAAGACGTTATATGACACTTTAATGGTTAATGCCTAGCCCAGTCCAGGAAAATCACACAGATACGTTAACACTGAAGTTGCCTTCCCTTTAGTCATCTAGAACGCGGGTTTTTCTGCTCTCACATTCGCAGCCTTATCATGCGAGCAAATCAATTTAGGAGTAACACACAGCGTACAACTGATCGCCTATTTGATATCGATGTCGTTAGGAATTTTCCCCAGTAATCAACAACATGCAAAGAAGGGAGGAACTGATACCGAATTCTGGGGCCCAAAAGCGCTTCTAGCGTCGTTGGAATCTTATCTGATACCAGATGACCAACGGTTCAAACGTCATGTAGGTGGACATAATGCAGGTTTCCCAGTAGCTGCTTTCGTACTGTGCCTTCTGTCAACCGTGCAGTACAGAGTGATACGTTTCACAAGTTTCACATGTTTTAAAGGAGATTCCGGAGTAGGTTTAAATGTATATATTGTATCTCATCTTCCATGGGCACTCGCGGATTTTCGTTACCCCAAATTCTGCAGTTCTGCTTATTGACGTACCCACTGAGGTGGAAGGGCGCCTCATCTGAAAAAATTATTCTTTTTGTGAAGTTCTCGTTCTCCACTTGTCGAGCCAAGACCCATTGGGCAAATTACCAACGTACATTCATGCTCGAGGTGGCACTCGAAGCCACGACCTCGGCTTTCCGAGGCATCAACGAGACTCGGAGACCATAGAGGCTTACGAGAAAAAGTTTTTTCTGTTTCTTTGGCTGATTAAATTTCTAACTGGTCCAGTATGGCCCCTCATGTTTTCCTCACCTGTGCTACGCTCTTTATCTCAGAGTTCCACTTACACTATGTCATCAATTATTTGTTGGGTATATTGCAATCACTGTCTTCCCTTACATTTTTTGTTTTCTTTGGCTCCCTCTAGCGCCACAGAAATGTTTTCCTAATGTCTTGACACGTGTACTACTATTCTGTTCCTTCTAATTACTATCTTCCGCATATACTTTTCCTCGGCTATTCTGTAGAGAACCTCATCGTATCTTACCAGTCCACTTGATTCTGAGCATCCGTGTCTAAAGCCACATCTTAATCACTTCGGTTACCTTCCTTGGGCGTCAGCAAGAAGGATGAAGTTCTAATACTGAAATGTTTGATATTAGAAAACTTGAGTACTTCCTGTTGGTGGTGGTGGTTTTTGGGGGAAGGAGCCCAGACAGCGAGGTCATCGGTCTCATCGGATTAGGGAAGAACGGGGAAGGAAGTCGGCCGTGCCCTTTGAAAGCAACCGTCCCGGCATTTGCCTGGAGCGATTTAGGGAAATCACGGAAAACCTAAATCAGGATGGCCGGACGCGGGATTGAACCGTCGTCCTCCCGAATGCGAGTCCAGTGTCTAACCACTGCGCCACCTCGCTCGGTACTTCCTGTTGATTATTAACAAAAATAACCAGCAAAAATACGACGGATTAATGTTCCTCACAGTGAACGAATAGGAAATAAACTTTAAAAACGTTTATTCGCCTTATGTCACCTCACGGATGCCCGGTAAGTAAGAACGAATTTTAATTTTGCACCATTTTGTCATACGATGGTTTGCAGCCGTGGTTTTTTTATATTTGTTATCTGCAATCCTTCCCATTAGTAGTCTGATAGCTCTTGTGTGGTGAGTATTGTTGTTTGATGTTTGTTTTCGTCATGGAGCAGATGACAGTTATTGCAAAAACAGTGAAAGTCCACAGCAACCGTTCGTGAATTGTGTGTGGCACTCGGGCGTAATGCTGCTCCAACCGAATCATCACTTCGGAAGTTGATCCGGAAGTCTGAGACCATGGGTTCTGTTTTAAACGTTCAGAAAACGGGACGATCGCTTTCTGTTCGAACACAAGAACACAAGAAAACATTTCTGTCGTGAGTGACAATGTGACCGTAAGCCCCAGAAAATCGGTTCGCCGACGAGCTCAACAAGTGAATTCATCACCAAGCTCACTGCGTGAAATCCTTTCAAAAGATCTGAAAATACATGCGTACAAGTTTCAACTTACACAAGAGTTGAAGCCTGCAGATCACGGAAAGAGACATCGATTTGCCCAATGGGTCTTGGCTCGACAAGCGGAGTACGACAACTTCACAAAAGGAATAATTTTTTCAGATGAGGTGCACTTCCACGTCAGTTGGTACGTCAATAAGCAGAACTGCAGACGTTGGGGTAACGAAAATCCGCGAGTGCCTGTGGAAGATGTGATGCATCCATAACGCACGACTATGTGTTGTGGGTTCTGGGCAGGTGGAGTGATCGGCCCGTACTTTTTTGAAAACGACGAGGGAGCTGCCGTCACTGTGAACGGCGACCGTTACGGAAACATGCTTTCTGATTGGTTCTTCCATCTTATTGATGAAAATGACGATTTTTGGTTTCAACAAGGTGCTGTGATATGCTACACATCCCGCGAAATGATTTCTCTGACTTTTTTGTGGGGATTTGTGAAATCAAAAGCATACATGAAAAAACCACAAAAAATACACCAACTGAAGGATTAAATTAAAATGATTATTGATGGCATCCCACTAGATGTTTGTGAACGCCTCATCTAGAATTCCAGTGAACGCACTGCTCGTTGCCGCGAGGCCTTGGGTGTTCATATGGAGGATATAATTTTTCATATATAAATGGGAGAAGTTTCTTAATGTGTTTGTAAAAAAAATTGCATTTTCAATAAATTTTGGATGTTCTATAGCAATTTAACGCTCGTCTCAGCTCCCCAGACTCCTTCTATAAACCCTGCTTGCTTACTAAACTTCTCATCTGATCATGATTATGGATTTCATTGCAATATTTTCATTCGTTCTATTTTTAAATTTGGCTAGCCTAATTAAAAGTCAATAAAATGAATTATGAACGCTACATTTTTAAAGTTCTTTGGGTGACTTGTAACCCATGCCAGCATGCGACTAACAACATGAATGTGGAAAACCTTTCAAAACCATCTCAAATTACCTGGCACAATCGATCCTTAACAGCCTAGAAATAAACGAATGTGAGTCTCTATTCCACTGCGAGAAATTCTTCCTGCGCCTCTGTCTCGACGAATATGGGTCCCTTGACGAAAAAATCCAGGAATTAATATCCTCCTGTGTGTGCGGATGATATTGGCCAATAAGCAATTTCCACCCGTAACTGCTGAATATATGGAGATGAAGGCATTAAGGCACAAGGTGTGGAAAAGTCCTCTTCTACCGCACTACAACTGGCCACACAAAACGTCGACTCTGCTGACGGATGCCACGATCGATTTGACGTTTTTTTTTTTCAAAACCAGCACCTAACTAACGTAGCGGCAACGGAATTATTGTCTATCATGCTGCGTGCGTGGTGTATACAGATGTGTCCAAGTCTAGTGACAGCGCTGGTAGTGCCTATTGGATTCCCTGAAGCAAAGCTGGATCCCAAATCAGAATTACGACAGCCGAGCCGATTGCCAGTTTGGAAGCCCAGCTATTCGCACAGACGACCACAGCAGATACAACAGTCATGATGTCTGGTAGTATGTCTGCCCTACAACTGATCAGAAACCATCATACGTAGAAGTTTTGCCATCCCCATAGTTGCAGCAATTATCCACGTTGTGTTTAGCGTGCAGACGAACTATCGCAACATCGTGATGATATGGATGAGAGACCACTCTGGGATTCCTGGAAATGAACAAGTAGACGTCCTAGCAAAGCAAACACCTCTACGTGGAGCTATTAAATGTGATAAACTTCCTTTCACAGATATGATTTTCATGCTCAGAAAGGGGTTCTCATCGGACTGGAAGGAGGATGATCGAGGAAATAAAAAATCAAAGGCAGTCACTATGAAATAATTCGTCCCACGATTCCAAGATTACAGTGGTACCGTAAGAGACAAACAACGAAGAGTTTCACGATAGTTACAGCATGGCTGAAATATCATCATTGGTCGTTCAACAAAGTAAACGCCACCCCTCCATATGTTTGGGGAATGGAAGAAGATTTAAACCACATATTTCTACAATGTCCTCAGGACATGTATCACATAAACGTACTTGCAAGTAAACTTTGTGCTCTTGGTCATCAGTTTCCAAGTATCCTCCAAATCTTGTCAGTATCCAGCGATATAGCGACGTATAATATACTTTACGAATTCGTCAACAGCGCCAACATCCCGATATAGCTCTTGGTACTTAGAATCCTATGGAGAGACAAAAGAACAATTAATATAGAACATTACCTTATAAATGTATGTCACTATGTACTTCCTAAATATATAGATCTGAATACTGCTGTGTCTCTTCGTATGGTTGTAATACCCAAATCTGGTTCTTTTATACTTTTTCCATGTTCTGTCTAGGTGGTACTTACAGACCTGCGCAGATATTCAATTCTGCATGCGCATCTTCTGAAATAATTCTTATAGAGCATACAAAAGAAAATTTTATTTCTAATTTAAATGCATAGTCATTAAAATGGACTGAAGTGGGACTACGTCAAATGTGCTTCAAATCTGTATCGTATTGTGTTACCAGTAATATTTTCATGGCTTACTGCCTCTGCGTACCCTGTGTCACATTTTCGTCTTATTTACTCATTTTACTAAACTACGGATGTAAAATTTCTTTTATGTCAGAATATGCCCTTTGTTAAGCCTATATAACTTCGGAACAGGGTACGATTTAAACTGATGTATATTTTGAATTGTCAAAACAAACCGTAATGTAACATTTCCAGTGTTGAAATGACTGTATGGACACGTTCTGAAAGAGAATAAATTAACAAAAAACGGAAATGAGTCTTTTCCCCTCTCCCTAACCTGTGGCAGCATGTTGTGCTGTGTTCCACCACATGGAATTTGAAAAGATCACACTTCTTGAGGTGGAAATCTTTTCGAACCTGGCTTTTCACACGGTTTTCCCATTTTTCTAGCGCAGAAAATGGCATTGTCTGGTTTTCGTTTTGTGGATTTGGCTTCATAGGTTAGATACAGATAAACACGCGTAAGTTACAGCAAGATCGTGTTTTTCAGTCTGCTACAATTGACCTCCGATTGAAAAACTGAACGAGATCTCAGGAAGCCGTGACAGATCTTCACTAATCACAGGCAAATGGTTCAAATGGCTCTGAGCACTATGGGACTCAACTGCTGAGGTCATTAGTCCCCTAGAACTTAGAACTAGTTAAACCTAACTAACCTAAGGACATCACAAACATCCATGCCCGAGGCAGGATTCGAACCTGCGACCGTAGCGGTCTTGCGGTTCCAGACTGCAGCGCCTTTAACCGCACGGCCACTTCGGCCGGCAATCACAGGCAGATGGTAAACTGTTGTTGCAGGTAAGTTGTGCGCTAAGAGGATCGAGTGTCTTTGTGGAAATTAGGGATGGATGTTGTGCAGGTATACTGCAGCCATGTTAGTTTTACGCAGAGAATTGTCCCTTTCTGAAGTTCGGTGAGGACTGTACGAGGAACGGACAGTGAATAGTTTTGGAACTGTACGTTCTCTTACTTGTCACATCTTTCTTGAATGCACGAAAATACCGAAACAACCACCGTACGGAAGAAAGGGCATATTTCCCATGAACAGCCCGTGTTAGACTTCTGTACACTAAACTGCAGGAGGGGTCAAGTGTCTCGTCTTGCTGCCTCCCCCTTGCGAGCGCGTCTGTTATCTTCCATTCCCGTTTTCTCATAGGACTCTCTCTGATAATGCAATTTAAAGTAAAGAAAAATAGTAATAACACTGTAGCGATAATAACGAAGTGAAATAATCAATTGGATAAACAAAATCTGGTGTATATTTTTGTGAGGATGGGTTTGAGCAGTGTGTGTTTGGTGAATCCAGCACACAGTACAATTTTACCCCGTCAGTCGATGCTGCAGTTACCAAAAAATCCGAGATGGAGTTGCTAGGAAATTCAAAACAGAAAGATGGTGAATGGCGGGAAATTTAAAAATGGAAAACGGTGTTGGAGACAAAGAAAATGCAGGATGGCAGTAGTGAGAAACTTAAAAAAATTAAGATGAAGGTGCTGAGGAATTTAAAAATGCAAGATGTAGTTGTTGCAAAATTTAAAAGTGCAGAATGGCGGTGGTAGTCGGAAATTTCTAAAGTGCAAGATGGCGTAACAAGCCCACTTGTGTTTTGTACACCCTCCCCCCTCCTCTACCCTCTTCATTTTCCCCTACCCATCCCTTTTCACTCAATAACAGCATAGTTTTAACATGAGGTAGCCATCACTTGAATGTGTAAAAATGGCGACAGGTTAAAACAAAACTGCGTATAAATGGCGTCATATTCAAAGATATTATCCTCTGACTTGCGTTGTAAGTTGGCGTTATTTTACATCTTAGAAACCGCGCTTACATCCAATACGACATAAGTAAGCCCCTTCAATGAGAGAAAAGACAGGTTTACGCTCGTTCATTAAAAACATGTATGTGACTTGACATTGTCTAGTACACTTAATTTATTGTATAATGTCTGCATGTTGGGTGACTGGGGAACAAGCAGAGCTGTGAAACCCGTGGTAGAACGGAAGAACACGGGAAGCTCACACATTCCTTCGAACAACAGGACAACACAGCCGCTTCTGGCGCTAATCCCGGGACTCGCCCGTGAGCTGGACCACCTGCAAAACGAGAACGCGTGTCCGGCGGGCAGGCGTGAGAAGGCGGCCTGGTCGGCCAAAAACAAATGATAGCAGGTATTCGCGTACTTTCCTACGGACATAGGAAGAACTTACAGAAACTTCGATCTGGATTCTAAATTGCGATTGGTCGGCGTTCAGAAACGAGCACCTTCCGGAAAGATGATTCGCCACCCAAATTTAAGGGGGAGAAAAGACTTTGAGCAGCGAAAAGAGGAGAGAAGAAAAGTGAGAGTTGTAGCGGTCGTGGAGCAGAAGAGTCGTCTTGGAGGTCCACAGCAGTCGACGGACGTCTTCAGCTGTAATTTTGGTGAAGTACAATTCTGCTATTATCTCGCTGAGGTGAGAAGTCCTGCGGTTATAGCTTCTGGTCATTACGGTGATCTTTCTTATGCACCGGCGTGTGGGAAAGTGAATTTACACTGGTGAATCACGCGTTCTACTCCGTTCTGCACTGAGGTTTCACACTGCTCATCGAGATAGTAGTTCCTTCTTGCTATTTAGTACACGGGGAATGTCAGTTACTCCGTGCCTAATCACAGATCGCGAGCACGTTATAGGGAAAAGCCAAACAGTTTAAGGGCCAGTATTACTACAGGGAGAACATGAGATTTGGAATCCTTACTTAGTTTCTTTAAATTGTTTTTATGATGAATATATGTGTTAAAATCACGGCATTTATCTTTTAGTACATAGTATTTTCCTGTACCACTTAATCTTGTCTCTTGTGTACATTTTATATGTTATTCGTTAAAAGGGGGACTGGATTTTGTCGGCTTATCCTGGCATTCTATCAGATCCTCAGGATAAGGTTAGAAAACTGGTAGCTTATCACATGACAAGTTACATAATTAATGAGAATAACGTACTACTACTGGGGGATGTATAAGCGTCAGGGCGACTTCTGTAGCGTTACAATATCCATTGCGTAAATTATCACTTGTACGCACTCATGGCAAGTTCCCGTCATCAGGAGCTAATAGAAGAAGTGGAGGTACGTTAGAGCGTAAAAGGGCTTCGTGTTCAAAAATATAAAACAGTTCCATCTCAAAAAAATGTGTAAGCTTTACTTGAATTTGCAACATGTTTGAAGATAAGATGGGTAAATTGACATCACACACACACACACACACACACACACACACACACACACACACACACACACACAATCCAGATCGAAGTTTCTGTATGTTCTTCCTATGTCCGTAGGAAAGTACGCGCACACACACACACACACACACACACACACACACACACACACACACACACACATAATCTATCTACATCTATATCTACATCATACTCCCACAAGCCACACACACACACATAATCTATCTACATCTATATCTACATCATACTCCCACAAGCCACCTAATAATCTGTGGCGGTGGGTGCTTTTTGTACCACTATCTGAGCCCTCCAATCGTGTTCTACTCGCGAATAGCGCATGGGAAAAATGTTTGTCGGTAAGCCTCTGTATTGGTTCTAATTTTTCGAATATTTTCCTCATGGTAATTATGTGAGACTTCTGGGAGGGGGGGGGGGAGGGGAGGAAAGTAATTCATATCCGAATCTCCTCGGAAAGTGGTCTCTCGAAATTTCAATAGTAAATCTCTCAGCGATGCACAACGCCTGTTTTGTAACATCTGCCAATGGAGTTCGTTGAGCATCTCCGTAACGCTCTCGTGCCGACTAAACGATCCCGTAACGAAACGCACCCCTCTTCGTTGGATCTTCTCTATCTCTTCTCTATCTTTTCTACCAGTGCTATCTGATATGGAACCCAGATAGATGAACAGTACTCAAGAATATTCCTTTCTGGGTGTGTTACTTATCTTTAAGATTCTTCCTATGAATCTGAGTCTGCCATCTGCTTTTCCAACTATTTGTTTTATATGGTCATTCCACTAAAAGTCGCTCTGGATACTTACTCCTAGATATTTTACAGCAGATACTGTTTCCAGCGGCTTGTCACCAATAGTATAGCTGTACAGTAGTGGATTTCTTTTCCTGTATATGCGCAATACGTTACATTTATTTACGTTCTGGGTCAACTGCCAGAGCCTGCACAATTCATCAGTTCTCTTGAGATCATCCTGCAAATCGTTACCATCTTCTGACGTTACTACTTTGTTATAGACAACCGCATAGTCTGCGAACAGCTTTAGAGAGCATCCGACGACTTCCAATAGATCATTTATATGTATTATAAACAATAACGGTCCTATCACGCTTCCTTGGGGTACTCCGGAAATTACCTTTACATCTGTCGATTTTGTTCCGTTAAGAGCCACGTGTTGAGTTCTGTTTGCAAGGAAGTCTTGAATCCAGTCGTAAAACTGCTCCAATACTCGATAACCTCGTACTTTTTTTTCACTTAACGGCAGTGTGGGACGGTGTCAAATGCCGTTGTCTACAGCGCTGTGGACTCCATGCAGGAACAGAGTGAGCTGAGTTTCGCAGGATCTCTGTTTGGCTAGGTACCGTTCATTGCTACTGGAAGGGTAGCAAGTTCTTTCGCATTATCTTTGTAGAATCTTATAGGTGGACATCTGGTCCTGGCGCCTTTCCACTACTCAGCGATTGTAGTTGTTTTTCTATTCCGCGATCGGTTAAGTCAATATCTGCCGTTCCGACGTTCGTACGATAATTTTCCGCGGTGAAACAATTTAGGAAGACCGAATTTAGTATTTCGGCCTTCTCTCTGTTATCTTCCGTTTCGGTGCCAGTATGGCCACTAAGTGAATGAATAGATGATTTTGCCCCACTTACTGATCTTACACACGACAAAAACTCTTAGGATTTGTACTCAGGTCGGTCGACAAAGTTCTACCTTCAAGGTCATTGAACGCTTATCTCATTTCAGAATGATCATTGATACTTTCCTCAACGTTAGCGGTTACGTTAACAATTCAGGTCTGTTTGTTGCGGTCTCTAAAAGCATCGGCGGTCTATAAAATCGTCCGATTACCATTTTTAATTCACAATCCGAATCCGTGATAACCTCGCTAGATTTTATCGAATTCTTTACTGGAGTAACCTACCCTTACGGTAAATATTCCAATCTGAACTTAGGATTTCGTTGTCATTTACGTCCGATTTCAACAGACTTTGTGTTCCTAATACCATATGTGCACTACAACCTTCATTAAGCGATACTTATTCTGGGACCTTTCCTTGGATGGTCCTGCAAGTTTACTAAAATCATATTAACCTTTTCTATCTCCGACCTGCCGCGACGAACGTTATCTGGGGACATTGTGCCTAATTTATCAGGCAAATTGTCTTCGATCCCAAGGGAGGGTTTCTCTAACCTAAAAAAGCCCCATGTGCACGCCACACGGACTCCGCCACCCTAGTAGCCGCTTCCTACGTGTAGTGCACTCCTGACCTATTGAGGGGAACCCTACAATTCTGTACTCGATAGCAGAGGTCGAGAAATTCGCATCCGATACCGTCACAGAGTCGTCTGAGCCTCTGGTGTAGACCCTCCACTCTGCTGCAAACCAGAGGACCGCGATCAACCCTGGGTACGATGCTACAAATAGACAGCGTAGCATGCACCTCGCGTGCAATGCTAGTTGCCTCCCCAAATCAGCCATCCGCCGAAAGAGCCGAGGATACCCTCAGGATCCCAGTGGCAGACGTCATTCGTGTCGACATATGCCAGTATATGCAGCTGGTTGTACCCAGTGCGCACAATAGCCACCGGCAGGACCTCTCCCACAATTATAAACGAGACTCCCCGGCAAACATACCGGCTGCACACTGGCATTCTTTCTCTCGTTGCCTGCTATTTCCCTGAGGGACTTCATCACCTGTCGAACATTGGTGCTCCTGATGGCAAGCATACCCACACTCTGCACTTGTCCGGACTGGGCAGGAAAATCGGCCGCTGGTCCAACAGGAGAGGCATCCCATGCTGGCTCCCAGTTGTCATCAACACAGGGTAGCACCTCGTAACTGTTTCTAAGGCACAGGGAGTCAGCCGTGCGACCTTCTGCCTCTTTCGCCTTCCGCCCAGTGACAGACAGACCCACTACTGTCTGCCACCCACTATCGAGTGAGGACGGAGCGGTCAGATGTTGCGCATCAGAAGATGCAGCGACATTCGGATCACCAGGGGATTCCAACAGTACCAAAGGTGTCGCAGGTCTCGTCCCCAGCGCCCCGTCGTCGCCGCAACTTTGAGTGTTAGCTAATTTTCCTTGTGTCCGCTCGCAACAAGCACAGTCCTGGCCATATCGTAGTGTGTAAAAATAGATATAAGATTTCAAATGGCACTTCTGAGTTCGGAATGTACGCAAAATATAACGAGAAGAATAAAGAAGCACTAAAATGTGCTCTACTGATTTCTCACTATGTCCTAGAAGGCAAGCTCTTAAGCAGAAATAAATTTCTCTGCTAAAGTGGATGTATCTTCAGTTACCTGTTACTAGAAACTCTGCTTACCCAAAAGGTACTGCACGAGATAAGAACGGAAACTAGAACACACTGATATAAGCTATAAGCTGTGTACCAGCACGAGATTTAAACTTAGTGGCGTGACGTGGCGGTCTGACAGCGGGAAAATTACACTATTAAGCCGCCTTACATAAGGATATGCATCAAGATTTACGCAAAAACAAAAACTTACAGTGATTTGCTAGCCACTAGTTTACACAGTAAAATACAGGTATAGTTCACTTCTGTGCAGAAGCACATGAAAAAGAAAACAGAAACTAAACTAAATTACTGTATATCAGATCTCTGCTTCTCTGCTACCGCTGCTGGCGCGTCTGCTCGGCTCGGCGTCTGGCGGTACACATAATGTTCCATCTCTGTAACTACTCTACTGCGCTATGGCTTTTCAGGCAAAATGTTGTGGGATTTGCACAATACGATCCAACAGCAAACTCGGGAAGAGTATTCAACTCTACTGCCTTATCATTACATTTCACAGGTGTACATGCAGCATCAGAAAATTAAGTTCAATATATCCTCATCTGCCTTATCATCACCACAATCAGTAAGTTTCATTTCTCTGATTTATACACCACAGTGAATTTCCTCTCTCTCTCTCTCTCTCTCTCTCTCTCTCTCTCTCTCTCTCTGTGATGTTGACTTTAGTGAGACAACAATATTATAATACTCGTATATCATAGAAGGACTGAAGTAAAAAAAAATTGTTCTGACATATTTTTTTTAGATTTTCATATCATAAATCGCTGTTAACTTTGACTTGCAGCACAAATCGTTTCTCATCTTATGCTGTCACATAGTGGAAGCATACGAATTTAATACACCTTCTAATTCATCATCAACAGTTTTCAGAATATCATATATTGCAAAGAGTAGGCAGTTACAATTTGAATAAGGATTTGAGATATGTCCATTAGACGATCAAGTTTTGTGAGCTGTATCTGCCTTAGTAAAATCGAAATGACACAGAATTGTATTTTGTGGGCAGACTATGTACAATACGAACAATATATCCTTAATGAAACAGTTAACCTGTTTGTTATCCTGAGAGAGAGTGTGTGATAAATACATTCCTACTTATTACACACTTCAAAGACAACAAAGTGTTCAGAATATGTAAAGCACTCTCTCTTAAGTGACTCAATCACTTTGACATTCACTTCCGTAACAGTGTTTGGATAGTAACCAAAACCAGTGACTTTGTATGTGAGAATTAAATTGTCCTGCGAATTAAACACAGAAATGAAGTACAGTATTTCCAGATACGCGAAACGCACTTTTTTCTAGGCGTCTTTCAGTTGTTGGCAAGTTCTCATATGCAACTCCCCACTCTGTAACTGATCCTTTCACTTTACTATCATGTGAATTATTGGCTACAGATTTCGACTATGATGGCTTGAACTCTGCTGGGGATGCTTCCCATGAGGCGTCTGAGAGTCCATAGAGGAATCGTAGCCCATTCTTTCTCAAGAGCCGAAGCCATACGAGCTAGTGATGTTGGTCGCCAGGGTCGGGTGCGCAGTCGACGCCCAAACTCACGATTGGGCAACGTACGGGCAGTGGGACGGATCCGGCCCGCTGTTCGTTTCAGTCTTGCCTTCGGAAGAAATTCGTGGGAGAGAGAGCGAGAGCGAGGCGCTGCGGAATACTGCAACGGAAGTTTTTAAGTCAGATATCTTAAAACGCCTTAAGTAAAGAAACTACGTTCATGACGCGTGCAGAAGTGTAATCACATGAAGATGGGGTGGACATAAAATGAATGCGTACTTTGAGGCGTAATTCGTTGGCGTGGCGTGTAAAGAAAGGGACGTCATTCATACCGATGGGTTACCCCTTAAACATTAACGTCACGGACGCTATAGTTTTGACCTCACGTGCTGCGAGCGCTGTGTCTTGTTACGTGGCGAGGTGGCCCGCGAGCTAAAGTAAGTATATGAGTCAGGCCCGCGGGTCACTAAAGGTTGACGATGCCTGTTCCAATTCATCCCGAAGGTGTTCCACTGGGTATAATTCAGGACTCATGAAACTCCCATGCTGTCGAAGTTCCAGTTTCAGAAGTCTTACTGTCTATAAACCAGTGCCTCACATATGCTCCTTCATGACAGTGTGCACAGTCGTGCTAATAATGAAACCTTCCCGTCTCCTCTATATCTCTTTTGCTAGGCAACCTTCCCTTCTGCAATAGCCTATGAAACCTTCCCTTAGGATTTCTATCTCTTGTTTAATAATAACAAATGAAATCTTCCCTTTGAAATTAATTCTCTTTCTCAATAATAAGTGCAATCTTCGCATACAAATTTAAATGCTGCTTATTAAAAGTGATTTTCTGATTATTTCGACGAAACATAGAATGTGTCGTCGTCGTGGCCCTCAGTCGTTACCTGCAATAACCCAAAACTGTTCCTTACCTTTTTTATTGTTACTGGATCGCCATCTGACTGCTACATCGAACTGCGACATGAATACACTTACTCTCTTTGACTATACTCTATTAGCTACTGGTGGGCTCTCATAATAAGTGGCTGTATTTATTACCAAAGCTGACGTTATTCCTTAACAGCAAAGCTGACGTTATTCTTTAATTAAGTTGACTAAAGTTACTTAGTTCATAGTTAAACTTTTTCTTGACAACAATAATATTTTGCAAAGTTTTACGTTGATGGTTTTTGGGATGGATTATAATCAGTAATGCAATATTGCTGGCAAAAATTAATTATATTCTGAATGAAATGATTCTACAAACGTTCAAATGGGACTTACTTTTTACAATAATCTTACAACTAGCATTGCGCAAACATACCTTCAGTAGTCTTGAGTTTCTCAAAAAAATAATTCTATAATATTATTTCTCTTATGATAATAGTTAGCTGATGTCTCTGTATATGCGTTTATAATCTCTTGTAAATGGTAGCTGGTGGCTAGCAGGCACACCGCTCCTCTCAACCTCTCGCTTCAGACCTGCTACCTACTCGCTTCACATCTCGCTTACTACTCGCTTCACATCTCGCTTACTACTGACTTCCTACGAACGCTACAGTGCGGTCTCTCCCGCCAACAATGCTTTCTGGTGCAGACAATCCCTGCTACCACAATTATTTCCAACATGACAAATATTAATTATTCCTACTTAATCCTATTAATAAAATATAAACATCTTTAATAAATTGTGGTTTGACAATAGACTATAGAAATATACACTCCTTACAATATAATACTATACAATACAATTATCGGCTCCGAACTGTTCCTCTATTAATGAAATTTTCACTCTACGGCGGAGTGTGCGCTGATATGAAACTTCCTGGCAGATTTAAACTGTGTGCCGGACCGAGACTCGAACTCGGGACTTTTGCCTTTCGCGGGCAAAGGCCCCGAGTTCGAGTCTCGGTCCGGCACACAATTGTTCCTCTATTGTACACAGTACAGTATGCTGTTAAATATATTCATAGTCTTCTGCATGTAGTATTTGCTTAATCGCAATAAGGGCACCCCTAATCCCAAAGGACAGAGCCATACGGTAACATTACCTCCTCCTTCGCATTTCACTGTTGACAGGCAACATTTTCCATCAGATAGCTGCTGAGTGCAGAGTAATTCAACACTCCAAATTACATGTTTCCAGTTAACCACAGTCAAGAGGAGTTCTTTACTCTACTTCAAGCGTTGCTTAGCGTTGACTTTAGAAATGTGTGGTTTATGAGGAGGTGTTCCACCATTGCGACCCATTCCTTTTAATTCCCTTCGTACAGTCATTACGATAACAAGACTGTCGGTAGCACTTTTAAAGTCGGGAGTGATTGTTTCTGCTGATTTCAGACGATTTATTTATCACCACCCTCTGCAATACTCAACGGTCCCTGTCCGTCAGTACATGACGACTGCCTGACCGTGGTTTAGCTGTGGTTATCCTGTTCACATCACCAACACTCAACTTCGGCAACCTTAGAAGAGTTGAAATGTCCCTGACAGATTTGTTATTTACACTACTGGCCGTTAAAATTGCTACACCACGAAAATGACGTGCTACAGACGCGAAATTTAAACGACATGAAGAAGATGCTGTGATATGCAAATGATTAGCTTTTCAGAGCATTCACACAAGGTTGGCGCCGGTGACGACACCTACAACTGACATGATGAAAGTTTCCAACCGATTTCTCATACGCAAACAGCAGTTGACCGGCGTTGCTGGTGAAACGTTGTTGTGATGCCTCGTGTAAAGAGGAGAAATGCGTACCATCACGTTTCCGACTTTGATAAAGGTCGGATTGTAGGCTATCGCGATTGCGGTTTATCGTATCGAGACATTGCTGCTCGCGTTGGTCGAGATCCAATGACTGTTACCAGAATATGGAATCGGTGGGTTCAGGAGGGTAATACGGGACGCCGTGCTGTATCCCAACGGCCTCGTATCACTAGCAGTCGAGATGAAAACATCTTATCCGCATGGCTGTAACGGATCGTGCAGCCACGTCTCGATCCCTGAGTCAACAGATGGGGACGTTTGCAAGACAACAACCATCTGCACGAACAGTTCGACGACGTTTGCAGCAGCATAGACTATCGGCTCGGAGACCGTGGCTGCGGTTACCCTTGACGCTGCATTTCAGACAGTAGCGCCTGCGATGGTCTACTCAACGACGAACCTGGGTGCACGAATGGCAAAACGTCATTTTTTCGGATGAATCCAGGTTCTGTTCACAGCATCATGATGGTCGCATCCGTGTTTGGCGACATCGCGGTGAACGCACATTGTAAGAGTGTATTCGTAATCGCCATACTGACGTATGGCTCTGAGCACTATGGGACAACAGTTGACGTCATCAGTCCCCTAGAACTTAGAACTACTTAAACCTAACTAACCTAAGGACATCACACACATCCATGCCCGAGGCAGGATTCGAACCTTTGACCGTAGCGGTCGCGCGGTTCCAGACTGAAGCGCCTAGAACCGCTCGGCCAATCCGGCTGGCTACTGGCGTATCACCCGGCGTGATGGTATGGGGTGCCATTGGTTACACGTCTCGGTCACCCTTTGTTCGCACTGACGGCACTTTGAACAGTGGACGTTACATACACATGTGTTACGACCCGTGGCTCTACCCTTCATTCGATCCCTGCGAAACCCTACATTTCAGCAGGATAATGCACGACCGCATGTTGCAGGGCCTTTCTGGATACAGAAAATGTTCGACTGCTGCCCTGGCCAGCACATTCTCCAGATCTCTCACCAACTGAAAACGTCTGGTCATTGGTGGCCGAGCAACTGGCTCGTCACAATACGCCAGTCACTACTCTTGATGAACTGTGGTATCGTGTTGAAGCTGCATGGGCAGCTGTACCTGTACACGCCATCCAAGCTCTGTTTGACTCAAAGCCCAGGGGTATCAAGGCCGTTATTACGGCCAGAGGTGGTTGTTCTGGGTACTGATTTCTCAGGATCTATGCACCCAAATTGGGTGAAAATGTAATCATATGTCAGTTCTAGTATAATATATTTCTCCAATGAATACTCCTTTATCATCTGCATTTCTTCTTGGTGTAGCAATTTTAATGGCCAGTAATGTAGGTGACATCCAATAACTAACCCACGTTAGAAGCCGCTCAGATCTCCTAACTGAGCAATTCTGGTATAATACTTCTCTACTGACAATACAATACACCCAACATCTTTTTATGGTGGTGGGTCCCCTATGGAAGTTCATTCACACAGTCGTTAAAAAAAAGTTTCCACAATGCATGATTGTATTCCCATACACTATCAGAAAACAAAATGGATGAGAATCTAAACGTGTTTCGCACAGTGCATTTCATTTAAGAGATATCAAAGTATCTCGGTATTCACAACAAAGTGCTGGAGTTTCAAGCGCTCCTAAAAAGCAGTAAAGCTCACGTAACTATGTACAGAAAACTGGTTAAACCTGAAGCTGATAGCAGTGAGATTTGTGGGGAAAGTTTAAGTGTAAATCGGAAGGACAAGCTAACGGGAAATTGAGGTGTTGTGTTTGTCACAGGAGACAAGAAACTAAAATCCACCAAGATTGAAATGGAAGGTATATGTGAGATTGTTTGAGCAAGATTCAGTATCAGTGGCAGGCATAAAATTGTAACTGAATCCTTCTGTCGACTACCAGACTCACCTCCTCATGTAACCGAAAACTTTTTAAAAAAAAAAAGAACTCATTTTGCTTGGTTCCTAATCACTCTGTAATTATCGCCGGAGACTTTAATTATCCAACCATCAATTGGGAAAATTACAGTTAGGTTAGTAGCAGGATGAAGAGCAGGTCACAACCTCAGTAGTGTGGGGACAGGGTGAGAATTTCGGTCTGACGGGAGGCGTCCTGGTGCAGTCCATGCAGTTCAGATGACCACTGTGTCCAGATCACTTAGTGCTCAGAGAATCTGCCTAGTGAGCAGGAGACCCGGGTTCGAATCCCTGTCCGACACAAATTTTCAGCTTTCCCTATTGATGTACATCCATTCCAACTTGTAGCTAAATTTCATTAATTCCTTTGCGTGTTGATAGTATTGTATTAGTGGCAAGATCACAATAAAGGGTGAACTGGCACCCAACCACCGCTAACATTGAATGGTTTGCTTCTGAAACTGCATGTAGTAGTCGAATGTGTGTAGGTGTGATTGTTTTATAGAAGGTCTCGACATTTCTTGCATGCCTGTTATTATGTTTATGAGAACAGAGTTTGTCCTATTAATCAACCTTTTAAAATAAATTGTTTGCTATTTTGCAAGGTACTCTTCCCCAACTCAGGTGAAGAAAAATCTCAATACAAGGAACGTAAATGTAATGCGATCTAAAATTAGTCACGACTGGCACTCGCCTTATGTTACTGATAAGCTTTTAAAGAAACTTGAGACTTTTCGAAAGAGAGCATCCAGCTGCAAGTTGAGGGAAATAGTTCAAATATATATAAACATAAATGAAAATAAGATGTTATATGCAGCGCTACATACAAAACTGCCAAAAGTGGTAGCAAATAAAACCATAGTAATAAGCTTTCAGTTGGATGAAAATGCATGCTTTAAGTGGTCAATTTTAGCCAGACTGGATACTGTGAATGCTGTGGACTGGAGCGTCCACTTTGATGAAAATCTCGCTACCGTTGAAAAAGACCAATAAAGGTGTCCAGGTAGGACGGTTGCGTGGATGCTTGGGCAACACACACACACACACAATGAAAGCAGCTCAGAATAGTGAATAGTAAAACATATTACTCAACTTTGATAACGCTGGTAACAGTAGCCGTAGAATGGAGGGTTAGCCTATCTCTCCTGCTTTGATTAGAGTTCCATGAACACAAACTAAATCATGTTCTGTGAACTAAAGTCGGAAGAAAAGTGATCCTCTGTCTCGATGTACTATTCGAGGAACAGACCCAAATTAACAGAACTCAGTTAAATCTCTATAGGCAAGTAGTCTCTGTCCATAGACGATAAGTTTATTCACTGTTCTGTTTCTGCTGAAGACTAACCACTGTCTATTTAGCAGAGCCCACTTGACGACTTGAACGCTTGAAGAGACGACGAGCGTTGTGCAGAAATTCCCTAGCAAGACTCGGACAGACTTACAACTTGAAACGCACAACTTCTGCTCGCGGACGGTTACTTAAGCGCGCGTCTCTCTTCCTGGCGGCACTGCCGTTTCAGGGTGTGTGATTCTCGCGGGCAGCGTGAATGGTTTTTGCGCAGCGGTGTTTCTACTGAAGACTGTCGTCCACCGTACTTCTGATACCAACTATTACAAAATCTTTTTGTGTGGTATCTCAGTATACCACAGTAAATAATGACGCACAACGATGTACGTAAGCGTACAGACTATGTTTCCAGAATGAGATTTTCACTCTGCAGCGGAGTGTGCGCCGATATGAAACTTCCTGGCAGATTAAAACTGTGTGCCGGACCGAGGCTCGAACGCGGGACCTTTGCCTTTCGCGGGCGATGTGTCTAAATATTTACCATAGGCAAACAAATTAAGCTTTGCCAACATAACGTTCCCCGTTGAACACGTTCAAATTTTCAAAAAACAGAACGAAACATCTCTGTAAACGTCTGTAGTCTTCAATATCCTGATTATAATGAATGGTTGTTGATGACAAGAGAGATGAGGAAGAATTTTGCGTTGTACTATCGCAAGGCCCCATCGCAAGAAACACATAAATCTGTTAACGTTTCAGGTTGCAAATACAGACACATACCGTTTCTGTTGTATAAAAAGTTTTCAAGGCTAGCACATAGTAGCATCACTGGTCATCGGCATTCAGTTGTATGTGAGCGTTGTCTTCCCTATTTTCATTCCAAAGAAAAAATAGATGCACATTTAGATGACTGCACACAGTTTAAGCTAGTCAAGAGTGTGATATCCAGCGATAAGAACGCGTATATAAAATTTACCGAGTTCAGCAATGAGCTACAGCTTCTCATTATAACTGATGCTGGACAGAATCCGTGCTAGAACCAGTTGATACCTGCAGTCATAGTAATGACTTTGGTTATTATTCCGATCAGGTACACCTGCTTACACGAGCATGTCTGCTTCATACACTGTAGCTATGGTGAGGGTTATTCTGAGATTAAACTATACAGAGGCAGCGATTATAGGAAATGGTTCACTTAATAGCTGTATGCAATAGCTGAGAGTGTGAATTATTTTTTATTGCAAAATACGAAAATGGAAATAAATTCCAAAGAAGAATTAACACTTAGTCCGGCATTTATCTCTGCCAAATTTGTTGGGAATCATTTAACGAAGGTGGTTTTCAACACAGAGTACACTAAGATTACACTGGTGCGCACCGAGGTGGAGCGCATGGGATCACATGTCTGGCTACAACGTGACAGGCAGCACTATACAGTGTTGCTCATATTACACAATTTGAGCAATTACTATGGTCATGTCTTGATCACAAACATATGAGAGCAAAATGTGACAGATGGCAATGAAAAAGTTCAATTAAATCCAGGCCACATTTCTCTTCGGCAAACTAATATGGAGAAACATAAATCACTTATAAAACGTTTGACAGTAGTACACCAAGAGAGGTGCTGCAATATAAATCTCTGATTTGACGATTTGTGAAATTTTCTGATGGCCTCACTCTAAAAGTGTGCTTTATACCTGAAATAAGACGAACTCAAGATTACGAGGATATATTTTCTGGATCACTGAGAGTTCAACCTAGTTAACTAGAAGGGAATTTCTCCATATGAGTATGTGAGCAAAGAACCATTTTTACTGGAAGATCACTTACCTCCGATTGAAAAGTTTAGATGTTTGTTAACAGGCAAAACCGTAACAGAACGGGAATACCAAAGGGCTTGCAATTGTCGAATGTGTTCATGTGTTACTGGCCACCAGTAGTAATTGGGAAAGTCCAGTTCTGGAAAAAGGCGAGTGTTGTTCTTCTTAAGTAAACAAACCAGCCACTTGCGCTGGTCTAATTTAATTGGCCTTATGCAAACAAACTGTCCACTTGAGCGCATGTTCTTTTCTCTTAGATCATAATTAGTGGGCAATATTTGTCATGATAATGGTAATTAATGATTAAAAAATGTCATGTTATGTACGAGATGGTGGCTTGTTTCCACAAGTGCCTCGATGCTTTTGACTTAAAGAGATAACTGTCATTCTCGAAGACGGTAATTTATGACCCAAAAACTGGCGCTCCCACTGCCCTCATTGTGTTGCTATCAGCCACGTCACCACCATCTTCAGTATCCCCCCCCCCCTACTGTCACCCCAACATCCCAAAACTATTATTCCTAATCTGATCATCGCTTGAAAAGCAGTTGCAACAGCAGCAGCAAATTCAGTTGATGTTTCAGATTTCCAGAATAGCATACCACCTAGCGGTTCTGACCTAGCTTGCACAATTTTTGGCATCCACGCTATTTTCTGCAACGTTCGACGCTATTTAAGGTATTGTGGCTGATTTTTAAGAGGATACATATTTCATTACTATTGTACTGACTTTCCCAACTTTCTAAGAAGATACACGTAAATATTAGTTCCATTGTTAATTTCACTCGCTTTTTAGGAAGATACTCATTAACACTGGACAAATGTTACCGATTTTCTAAGACATCTGACACAAATACAGGTTTCTCTGCTATTTTATCGATTTTCACAAAACACACGTAAAAGACATAGCTTGAAAGGTTGCATAAATAACACCACCAAAATATGATACTCCTTACAGTATTTATCGAATTACCCTCGGTATTACGAAAACACCCATAATTTTACAGTTTTTTTAAGACTACACACGTAAATATGGGTTTTTCGTTAAAAGTTTATCGATTTATTCCACAAATAGCTAATTTTTCCAGGAAGACATACGTAAAAATGTCGGTCAAACAAAAGCAGCATCGCGGTAAGCTACTAAATTATGCAGATTTTCGGCATTAAACAATACCCACCAGGCTTACGTTTCACTTAAAGTAACTTAACTTATACCCCCCCCCCCCCCCCCCCAGTAAGCCAGGAGAGCTGACCTGTGCGTGTTTGTATGGGACTAGTGGATAGTCATCACTATCACGTAGTACTCAGCATTTTAGGAATATAAACTGCTGCGATAGTACGCGCATAACTGCCATTTATGTATTTAAACAAGCACCAGACAATGCAGTGTCTTCCAAGTGCACCTAACGGATACTGTCGTCCTCAGGCAACGCTCACGTCTGTAATAAGAGGGGTTAAAAGAACTCCCACACCACCGCTGGAAACTAGTGCTGGCCAACACCTGCGACAAGGGGCTTCTGTGCTCTTTAAGTAGCCCCCCTCCACCGCATCAACCATTCACCGCCCACAGACGGGCACCTACAGGCCGGATGCAGAGTCCAGTGGAACATTTAATTAATCAATCTGCGTAAGGAATTATGATTACTATGTGTGATCGGGAGTATTGGGACACTTACAAGTGGACATTAATACGTGATCCGTCTACTTGTAAGATCCCATCTTGTATTGAAAAGAGAAAAAAATCGTGGCAGACAAGTCTGAGACGTGTGTGCGGAATCTGTGATGCGCTGTAAGTGCTTTTTTTATTTCAAGGCAGCTCCTTCCCTCTAGGCGTATGTATTCTAACAGACGTACACGTGAATTTTCGTCCCTCCGAGTCTCATGAAGTGTGAGCTGGCTTCCCGTTGGTGCTTACTGCAGTCGTGGTTTCAGTTATTTCTGTTTGATTAATGGTTTGTTCTCTCGTCACCTGTACTTTCCTACGCTCATTTCCTTCGTCCTGTCTCATTTTCACATGCGTTGTTTCTTTGCTCGTCAGTTGATCATCACTACTAAAGCCACCCAGTTTCTGATCAAGATCTCCACACAGTGCTCAGTTGTTTGCGGAAAATTCTTCATTTCGCGATCCCTTAAACTGGTACATGACATATTTCCCACAGAAGTGTCACCATCCAGTAGTAATCATACCTCTCTTTATTCACCTCCTACAGTGCAGTGTGGGGGACTGATGACCTTCGCTGTTTAGTCCCCCTTAAACATCCTAACAACTACCACCACCACAGTGCAGTGCGATCGTTTCCCATTTTCTATACACTACTGTGGAACATTTCCGCCCTATCTTCACAAGTCACATACTGCATCACGATTACGCAACCCTGATATAGCAGATGAGTGACAATAAGCTATCCATATTCAGTGATACTGCTGTAGCTAAGAATGCTTAGGATCACAAACCAAATAAAAATGTATTAAGGGAAAAATATTTCCCGAAAATCCAGGTTCTAATGTCTGACTCCCCTTTTCGTATGCATGTTGCAAGTTATTGCTCAAGTTGCCAGCCAACAGTTCCCCCATTACTGGACGTACCTAAATCATTAACGTAATCCGTAACCTATTGATCTCCAAAAATAAACAACAACTTCGTCTCTGCATCCTCTTCCTTGTACATAACCAAGCACACTTTTAACAATTGCATGTGGGAGTGCCCACAATGTTTACAAGTTTCGCAGAATTCGGGTACAGACTGGTTATAAGGTGCGCTGCAATTTAAGACATCTTGATTTTGAAATTTCTATCTCCAAATCGGTAGTTTTTAATGTATCATCAACAACCTTAACTGAAATCAATTTTTCCAATTACTGTCATAAAGTTTTTCACATAACTATGCCAACCACGTGACAGATGTGTATGCGTGAAACGTAGTTCGTCTATATTATCGAAATCGTGTCGCTACAGATCTTCAATTTTCTTTTCCATTCTTCTCTGTATTAATCTTATCTGTAGTTTGGATGCATGAGCTGTTAAACTGACTGTGCGATAGTTTTCTCACCTGTCTGCCCTTGTTATCTTCAGAATTGTGTGGATGATATTTTTCCGAAAGTATGATGATTGCCGGTAGTCTCATAGATTCTAGAGACCGACATGAATAGCGGTTTGGTTGCCTTTTCCCCTAATGAATTTAGAAATTCCGATGAAATGTAATGTATCCCTTCTGCTTTGTTTTGCATGTCTAGTCTTCCAGAAATCTTTTAAATTCTGACTGATACTGGGTTCCCACTCCAGTCACCAGACAAGTCCTCTCCTCATAGAGGAATTCACTGTACTCTTTCCACCTATTCGCTCTTTCCTCTGCGTTTAACAGTGGGATTCCCTTTGCACTTTTCATGTTGCCACCTTTGCTTTTTAATTTCACCGCGGGATTGGTTTGACTTTTCTATAAGCTGAGTCCGACCTTCCGATGATCATTTCTTTTTAGATATCTTCATATTTTTCCTGAAGACATATCGCCTTGGCGGCCCCGCACTCCCTATTTACATCGTTCCAAAGGTATTTATACGGTCGTATTCCTGTCTTTTCATAAACATTTTCGTACCCCCTCGATCAGTTCGTCTATCGGTTAAGGTATTGTCGCTAATTTTCTCACTGCATTTACTTCGGGACACTTATGTGGGAGGGAGCAACATGTTTGTTCCCAATACATAGAAGAAACGGTAAAGAAACCGCCGCTCAGTCTCTCTTTTGTCAGAGTATATCAGTATAGCTAATTTCCCCCACCCCCCACATACACACCATTCATGAATCATACATATATAGCATATACATCTACCTGATTCTGACGAGTAAGGCTGGCTCTAGACGTCCACCAGCCAAGTCACAAAGTCACAGAGCCCTGCAAATTCTCTCGAAATCCCATCACGTTGAAACCGCACAGTTAGAAGGCTGTTTGGCCCTCTACCCGTCATAGACTATGTAGAGAGCTATCATAATGAGAAAAAATAGGAAGAAATTCTCTAAATTCTTCATATTTTTACGGTTGCTATGTCCCCTGTGATTTGTGGTCAACGACGTAATAGAATGGTAACAGATCTCTTAGGCCACTTTAAATTTATTAGTTACATTTATCAACATTCAGCTCCAACGCTTACCAATCCTGAGACCTCTGATAATCGCTGTAGCCTACCGGTGTCGCAATCCTGCTAGAGACAGGAGGCTACATATAAATACATATACCAAACTAGGCCAAAACAGCTAGGTAGTGTGCAGTGCTGGAAATTTGCAACATTACCTGAATTTACTGATGCCGCTTCTTTAGCGACGTTCAGATTAAGAATGACAGTCTCGGGATGCTGGAAGGACACTAACGAGGGTTGGGAATGGTGGTTTGGGCGTGACTAATAGCAGCACCAGGAGGGCGTAATTTTTTTTTGGGTCATAAATTACCATATCTCCTTAAGCTAAAAGCATCCAGGTACATGGGTAAATGTGCCGACATCTTGTAAATACATTAGGGTAATTAACATGACAGTTATTAAACATCAATTTCCATTATCATATGTGACGCGTCAGTACTAATTACAAGTTTATAAGGCGCCATTCGCCGTGCAGTACACGGACAGCCAAGTACACCGGCTTGTGAAAGGTACAGGAGAAGTAGCCATCAGAACTGTGACTCATTGAAGAACCGAGAAAGTAGAATTTACTACTATATTATCATATAACAACAGTGAAAGTTAGGATGGACCTATCACGACTACGTTGATAACCTCGCCTTTGAGTGTCTGTACGCTCTGCCATCCCCCAAGTACGACTATATGCGATGGTTTGGTTCCCAATTGGTAATGGTCACACATTTTTTAGGTATTTCACGATTTACCCTTACCCACTAAAGCGGGAAACCTTAGAAAAATGTACACAGATAAGAACAGGAGAATACTGCTAATTTCAGAGACTGTGGGTAGCCATGCGGCAATGACAGCAGAGAAACTCCAACACCCTATAGAGGATAAGGATTACTAAACACTCGACTCAAGAAATCCAGACTAGCATAGACACATGTGTTGTCCAGTTGTTCTTAGGTAAAAAAAAAAAAAAAAACCGGACAGTTTGAGTTGTCCATGTGACGTCCTGGAATGTCACTCCTACTTCCAACAATCAGAGCTCCTCTGGATCTACTCTGTGTACAACACCGTAGTAGCGATAGAGAACTGCTATGAGCACGATAGATTCACAGGGGCAAAGTGACTGGAACTGCACGGCAGTGGCTTATTAATTTATGAGACAGTTTAAGACATTACAGGATCAACATTCCACTTGTCAGCCACTGTTACGAGGATTACGAAGTTAGACACAACGTAGCCACAGTTATACGGGCCAAATAAACCGCTAAGGTTGCTCCCAGTGCAAAATTTGGTCTCTCTTAATAATATACTGAAACGTGACCTAATCCTCTTCCTGAAGCTGCTCATAGTAACCCAAGAGGAATGTATTTCTGCAGAACTAAAGTTTCAGCAAGTACAGCAGTACCGGGAGAAATAGCACCGAACAGCCGTCACCCTGAGCGTCATAATATCCAGCACCATATTAGCTCTGATCATGTTCTGTGCAGCCTTCATCTACCTTAGGCAGATGTATCGTCATGGTGACCCAGATATCACTAGACTGGATCACCAATCGTACATTAGGTACAACAAGTGGTAGCAGAATGTTAAAAACTGCAACGTGAGTAGTAATAAGGAATGTGCTTACTAGTATTTAAGATGATATAAAACACGCTTGATTAGGGCATTGGTCCCTTGACTGAGTACACATAGAGATTTACCATGGTGGCGTGACTAGCAAGACGCGATGTCAGCAGTTGTACATTGTGTTAAATGATTCACAAGACTGTAACTGACTGTCAATTAGTCGCAACGAAATGTTTGACCTGTTACTTGTAAGGGAATATTTTGGAAGAGTTACTGGGCGTAGATAAAAGAGGAGCCAGAGGACTAAAGCTATAGGGTAAATTCACAGCTTCTGAAACTTGTGGTTCTAGCCAGTATAAATACCCGTCAATTCTAACAGAGGTATTTGCAGTTCACTAGCACCTACTATGAGGAGGGGACTATATTGCTAACGTATAATTCTTGAATCCATCGATTATCTCTATTAATCTTGCTATTGCGTCTTTTTTTAATTTTTCTTAGGTGTCATATTTCCCTCTGATCTTCTTCAGCCTCCATACTAATCAAGAACCCCCTGCAAGTAGGAACGTTCGCGATGCCTTACGCTGTGAGAGACTGACGAGATGATCATTAAAATCAAGGCAATCTGTTGATCTTTAACGTCTCAGCAAACCGGAGCAAGTTGTTTTCATATTAGCCATCTGGATTGGGAGCGGTGTTAACAAATCGTGTGAAATTGTTCGAAATGCCTTATCGGAAAATTATCTTGAGCAGTTAATCAGAGAACGTGCTAGAGATTGTGAAATTATTCTAAATGCCTTATCAGAAAATTGCCTTGAGCCGTTAATCAGCGAGCAAGAATTGTAGAGAAAGATAGGAAGATATTTCTGCTTAGTAAGAGCAGTACGAAACAGATTTCTGATTCCTTATCAGTCAATATCAAGGATTCAGCTCTGATACTGGAAATGTTGCGTATATATGGATAATGTTCAGGAGTATTGTAACGTAACTATTAAACAGGTATGTGCCGAGCGAAGTTGTCGTTCGACAGCCGTTGTAGAAAACTGCTCCGAAGGAAGTGAGAGGTTAACTGCAGATTTAATCGTAGCCAGAGCCTTGCACAAATTAAGGCGCTAAAAGAAGTCAGAAACAGCGTAAGGACAGCTATGCGTGGTCGAAAATAAAATTCTGTCTACAGAAAATCCAAAGAAGATTCGGTCTTATCCATATTCTGTAAACGAATCAAAGTAATCTGTCTAAATACGCAGTGGACATATTCCGTTTTCCACAGTTGTTTCACTGAGGAAGATCGCGCTGCGGTTCTTCTGTTCGATCATCGCACGAACACCAAAATGAAAAGCATGGAAATAAAGGACGGCGAGACAGAAAATCATCTAATCTCGCTTAACAGAGAGACAACTGGACCTGCTGGGATGCGACATAACTTGCTCCTATTGCTGGTTGGTCGCTGGAGGAAGTAAATGTTCCAAGTGATGTAGAAAAACGCGCAAGTCAGTCCCCTTATCAAGATGGTCGTTGAACAGACGCACACAACTGTTGACCCATATCGCTGACGTTAGTGAGTTATATTTTGGAACACGATTTATGTTCGCGTATTACTTCCTCTCTAGGAAGCGACATACATTGCGCAATGAGCGACTGTGTGCAATCCAGTTCCCTTCGTTCGTCCATGAAACACAGACCGGTGCCTAGGTTCAGGCAATGTTGCTTTGCTTCCGGCAGCAAACTACGAGCTTACCGAATATCAGACCAGCTGTGTGATTGGACCGAAGATTTCCTAGCACATACGACACGACATTCTTAACAGAGAGAAATCTACAGACGTAGAAGTGGCTCCAGGTTGGGTTATAGAACCGTTGCTGTTCGTAGTGTATATGAATGACCTTGTGGATAATGTCAGAAGTTTCATGAAGTGGTTTGCGACAGAGAAGTCGTTACGCTAGAAAACTGAGGCAAAATGCGGGAAGACCTGCAGAGGATCGACGGCTTGTTCAAGGACTGATGGTTCACACTCAGCACACAAACATACATTGACGGAAAAAAATCGCAACACCAGGAAAGAGTTGTGCGACATAAACCAAAGTCGGTAGGCGTGTTTCTACATCTGAAAGGTGAAGTCTATTCAAATTTCGCGCCAGTCGCTTATCAGTGGCGCTGTAAGTGCCACTATGAGGATGAAAATCAGGTTTCCTTGAAAAACACGCTGTAGCAGCCTTGAGAGTTAGTTACTTTGGAGATTAGACGTGATCAGTTGATGTTAGTCAAGAATGACTTTAAGGTGCAAAGACGCCATTATCAACATCTAACTGAGTTTGAACGAGGTCGTGTAATAGGGCTATAGGTGTTGGATGTTCCTTCCGCGGTACTGCAGAAAGACTTGACAGGAATGTAGCCAATGTAAATTACTGCTGGCAGCGGTGGTCAAGAGAATGTATGGTTGCAAGAAGACCGTGCTCCGGACGGCCACGTGGCACCACCGACAGGGAAGACCATGGAATTCTTCGTGTAGATTGGCGCATCGTACTGCATCTGCAGCAGCAATTTGAGCAGCAGGTGGTGCCACAGTGACAATTCAGTTCAGTTCAATTAAATTTCTTGCTACGGATTTTAGACCTGTTACCTAGAAACTCTAAACAGGTCGTACATATCGTATTCGTTAATCATGGTGACATATAATGTTTTATATTTTGTATGTAGTAATAAATCATGTTAACAGCAACCGTTGATAATATTAATGTAGAAATAAAACAAAACATCTAGAAAATAAGAATCACTTTAAAGAAATAACATAAAATGAAAGGAATTAACTCACGTTCCAACTGAATAACTTCCATCCTACATTACTAGATATTTTACTGGCAGCCTCGGCAGAACTCAAGGTTTGCAAGATTTCCAAACATATTATTCTACATTAACCGCATTGGTACGTGCGTGCCTCGGAAATCCTCGAGGATACGCATACCCGTGTGGTGACCATAGTATTCGTTCTTCCCTTCTCTTAACTAAATTTACGTGTGCCTATCGTTATGTATGGAAATGAAGTCCCATGCTTCTTGAAAGAGCGTAGGGGAACGATGCGGGAGACCCGCATCGCGGTATTAGGAAAAGTCTAATGGAGGTGTTTTGCCGTTGCCTTCCTCCGACGGCAATGGGGATGAATGATGATGATGAAGATGACACATAACACCCAATCATCTGGGGCAGGTGAAAATCCCTGACCCTGCGGGGAATCGAACCCGAGATCCCGTGCTCGGGAAGCGAGAACGCTACTGCGGTACCACGAGCGGCGGACAGCGTTATGCATAGTTGGGAAAAGCTTGTTGTTACATGCTGACATTTTGATATTGAGTGTCAACTTGATCTTATAGCCTGAAAGTTAAGCAGTTGCCTTTTATATATCTGATGTGCTATCGTACTGACTTTAGTCCGCAAGTTTTTTTCATTCACAATTGTTTGCAGGTCACAGTCTAATTGTCTGCAGTCTCTCTCTCTACCTAAAGAAGGAGGCATATGGGAACGACATGATCAGCAGAACCTTCCGCTCCACATTTACAGATTGGTGCGATACTACATCCCACTAGATGCAGATGTTTAAGATATGGACCGTGACATGTTATTAGATGCACCATACCTCGAGTAGAGGCAATGTGGTGCAGTTTGATCCTGTTCCTGATGCTTGGGAATATACTGTAAACACGCCTTGCAGTGGTTTCAGTGTGCCAGTCAGACTCCATTCATTTAACTTCCAGGCTATTAAATGTCTTTTATTAATAATATGCGTTCTTTGATCTCGTACATACGGTCACATCGCTCACGCCCCAACCAACACAGTGCTGCCCTGTAACATACCACGATATACATCGAACATATTTCGAGGATCACCAGTAAACCCTCTACAGGTGTAATGCGAAAGGCACTGGTGAACCTCGTAAGTACGCTCCACTGAGTTCGTCACAATATTGTTTTGTAGCTGCCTAGTCTAAGGCGATGCGCCCAGGCGCTGGCAGCGAAGTCCGCAATGGCGTTGAAGATAGTTTCGTGGCAAGACCGCACCACAAGCAACGGTAATTTATAGTCAGCTCCGCCAGAACTGGCAATCTTATACATAATTTGGACCGCTTTCTGTGTAACAGATTTTAAGTATGATATAAAATTTCTTAACTCGTCTAGAAGAATGCCTAAATATCAACAAACAGTGATGCGTTTTACAGCCTCAGGGATGGATTTCTGGCAAGAGAAAGTCTTACCTTCAGAAGTATGTAAGTGGTTTTATGAACAGTTATAGTCAGTTTGTTGCTCTTGCACCAATGTTGCATCTGAACAAGCACATCAGTCGCCTTTTCCTCAAGTCAACCCCCTAAGTCTGTAGACGCAACTACTAGGATATCATCGGCGTATGTAGTAACTCCTTCAGTAGCATCTGCCCCGCCTAACAGATGTAACAGAGGTTCAATGCTAAGATCCCAGAACAGTGGACCATGGACCACTTATGCAGCCTTGAGGATAGCCGTTGGAAACTTTTTTGATTATCCTGCTCTGCCCCGTAAGCCATTGGACACTACGTCCAACACAATAACCTATAAAGCTCTTAGTCAGACATTTGGAGACCCTGAGATCTCGAAGGCGTACGAACATCGCAGGTCACTAATGATTTTCCAGTGCGCCTGCAGTGTCAATTATGGGTGCGAGTGCATACTTCGTTGTCTAATTTTCTACAGTATAAAGAGCTCTGTTAAATGCATCATCTATAGACTTGCCTTTTCTGAATCGACAGTGACACTGATTTATACCCAAAAGCTCCCTGTGCGCCTGCAATCGATCACAGAGCAAACGTTCCTGAACTTTGGCCAAGGCTTCTAATTTAGCAGATAGATCTAGAGCTTTCCGGTCATGCTGGATCTTTGCCTTTCCGTTGTTAATCATTACTTCTCTAGCTCTTTTCCATATCGCCGGGCTCCTACCCATTCGCAACGCCTAGTTTAGTAATGTTGTCAAATATGGCACCATCAATGGACTTACCATCCACACGACCTCAGGGTAGATGCCATCTGCAATAGATGCATTTCCAGTTTTGAGCTTGGAAACTGCGGCAGCAACATCTTCTTAAGTGAACCAAAGTGAGACAACGAAAGTAGGGGGACAAGGGGCGTGTCACCCCACTCTCCATTGTTGCCAAATTTATTCAAGATGGCGGCGATGACATCAACCAAGATGGCGGCATGTAGACTTGGCAACAGCGCATGACGTTATCCAAGATGGCGGATCTGGGCGGGAAACTAGGGCAATTGTGCTACGTCCACTAACATAACCTCAAGAAACAATGGCGGGAATTTTGAATTCCAACAGGATAATGCATGCAAAGACCGTACTTGTCTTTACTATTATTATTGATTATCATTCATTAACATTCATTATCATTCATTATCATTTATTAACATTCATTATCATTCACTGTCATTCATCATCATTCATTATTATAGGCCTACTTCCACTAGAAAATTGCGTCAAATTCAAATTCCAACACGATATTCTCTCGAAAACTGTACTTCTGTGTGTTATTGTCATTTATTATTAATTCAAGATGTCCGATTTTCTCGGTGAGAAAGCCATTCTCCTTACATCCATAACAAAAATCTGTCACAAGTTCAAATCCCCAACACCATAATTGATCACATGTACAAGCTTTCTTCGTCACTTATATTTTTTTTCAGTGGCAGCCTATCATAATTGCGTCAAATAATAAACTCCACTTATAGTAACGTAATTCAAGTTCTTTGATATCGCAGTCCAGTAACCACGACGTCCGCGCTCCAACTGAATTAGTTCAAATCCTCGCCACCCCCTGTCCAGCTCGCGGAGACACTACCTACGCCTGTCACATGAGGCGGCCGACCATTAGCGCGGGGGGCGAGCCCAGCGATCGCTCCCATGTCGTAAACATGTTTTCGCTGAACACGCTGGAACTTGTCGAGTTTGATGTCACAGCAGCCCCTTGTCTGCTCACCACGTGCACTCGTCGCCTCCACAAGTTTCCCTCCAAAATTGACTCCCTCGGAGCTGAATCACACAACAGTTGGCCGTTTCCCTGCAACACTTCCGGCACCACATTCAAACCTGCAGATACCGACCTCACACAGCCGTTCGCCACATGTCCTTGTGCAATCGTGAACGCAGTGCTACACTTTTGGCGGCAAAGTTTGCTCGACAGTGGAATCCACCACGACTATATAAGAGCACGTTTGAACCGCACTAGAACGCCCGCTAATTGACTCGCTCTCACGCACGTGTAATAACTGTACAATCGCTGCGCCACCGCCCCGCTTACGTAACACACCCTCCATGCACGCGACAGACATAGCCTTCTGTAAATACCTGGAAAATGACTCTTTATTTCAGACATTACGGTCATGCAGGTGTATTCCAACTGACTTCTCCATCCTCACACAGCGAAACTCCAGAGCGCGGCCGGTTGAGCCTGCGCCCTGGTCGGCTGACGTCAAGTGGTTTACGGTGCCCACCCAGCCCCCACGGCCAGCGCGACAGGTAGGCCTCAGCGCCTGAGGACCCCTGCCCGTGAGCACTTAACACCGGATACGATGTTTCCTGTCGACCGCGTGCCGTGCGCGTTTGCTCGTCGCGAGAACGCTCGCTAATTTACTCTCACCACCCCGCTATATTAAATAATTCCATTTACAATTTCATATATATATTCAAACGTGTTCAACTCCCTAATATCAACTACTTTTTGAGGACCAGACCGCCACCTCAGCCTCCTCCTAGGAACCAGCACCAAGTTTGAAATCAGCCAGTAAACAAAGCTCACTTGGGCTTCCGCCACCAACATAAGAAAATTGTTTCAAACTAAGCCACCAGCACTCAACCTCTTCCTACATGTTACTGGTAAACGCAATGTTTTTTCTACCGAGGTGGAAACTTCCTTGATGTCACAACGCACGATTGACCACGTGGCTCTGTCAGACAAAGAACACTCTCACTAAGTTAACTGATCACCTGATTCTCATTATTCAGCCCACATGCTTCGATTATCTAATCCAGGATCTTGGCAAAAACACACGTCCATACACATGAGCCATCGGGCGCACCTATCTTAGTACCTACGCAAGTAATGTAACAAAGTCCACTTGACTATTTAATTAATCTGATCAATTAATTAACCTCTCTGATGCGGAAAACTACCACGTCCACCTAGACTTGGAATCAATTTTCGCCACTGCCACACCCACCTGGACTTGAAATGTAATAGTTAAAGTCACTACCGACCACCACGTCCTTTTACTGACCCATATTCTTTGTTTAACTTGTACTAATGCTTGCTTCGGTTTACTAACGTACACTAACGTGTACTAACCCACATTAACTTATATCACATTCTGTCTATACAAATAAGCCAAGTTTCAATTCTGATGGTCAGTTCGTGTTTCGCTACCAAACACAAGAAAATTGTGGCAAACGAAGCCACTAACCTAAGTCACCTGTGATGACTCAAAATCGTCTGCTTTGCCTCTCTCACACACCATGAGCGCGAGACCGCCCACATCACAGTCTGGACCTTTATACTAGCGTCGGACATACTCCTGTATAAATATTCTAGCTAAACTATGACCCTAATACTGTTGTTCAATCCACACGGTCTAGCTCATGGCCAGAGCACACCCCCAGTACCTAAGCTGAGAACATTGCTCGCTCCATCTTTAGTTAACCGCTGAGAGACGGAGATATGCTGCAGTCACATCCCTCGCACTCTCGTAGCTACTCACCTCAGCAATTCGATCTAACAAACCCTCCAAGTAGAAAAAATAACAACCAATTCGAACTCTCTCATATTCTATATCGTCCCACAAATACTTAACGTACATTTTATTTACGCATCGAGTATACCTATCACTCTCATTCAAAAAACCCTCGTCCTGATATACCTGGTGTCATGTTGCACAGTCGGCAGACACGCAAACAGCTCCTAATTTCAGTGCACAATATCAAACTGCTCCTAAATAGAGCAGTACACAAAACTGTAAACACCGTCAGTACTCGTAATCTGTCCAAATAACGCACAGCAAAGTAACTCAACAGACGCGCGCAATCAACCTATCCCACATTAAGTCACACGTCCGACAGCTCTCAATTCGCTCAAAGGCCTCTGTTCGACCCTTCAAACATGACTTGATGACAGCCGCACTCACACCGAACACCTGAGAAATTCATATCACCTACACGCCGAACATGACTATCCAAGCCAGGCCACGAGAGTCGTATGTCACCGTCCTAACTCAGTGCGGTCCAACACACATGTTAAGGTCGCATTCCATTGCTCGCTGGCCTATATGCGACACATCTCCACCTTCACGTCTGTTGTCAGAATACCCGAGAGCGAGTTCACACACACCGTCCGCACACATCCCAGCGCTTCTCTCCCCTCTCAATCTAAGACGATCATTTGAAAATAAAAAAAAGAGCCCAGTCAACCTCTCCGAAATTGTATAGTGCCCCCCCCCCCCCCCAAAAAATAGTTAACGCTAGCTTTCGTGTTTTCTAAGCTTATTTGTAAATTCAAATTCCTACCCTAACAGAACTTGTTCACCAAAGTAATACTGAATGCGCTCCCCACCTCCTACCTTTCCAGCTCTCAACATACGCAAATGTTCTCAACCCTCCTATATCCCAGCACAACCGATTAATCATTCTTATTCCTTCTTATCGAATTTACTGGCCTAATTTCCTATGGCCCCGTTATCGAAGTACCATCCTGCTTTTCTTTCTGATGCTTCCTGTGCTTACTTTTACAAAGATCGCTAAATTACCTCCACAGCCCCCCCCCCCCCCCTCAATCTACACACACACACACACACACACACACACACACACACACACACGGTCATCCTCTCTACTCATCCCATAACGTAAGCATTAGTAACTTTACAATCCATTATATACAAACCCTACACAATGTAAACCACATTAACTTCACAATACAGTATATACACATTTGACACAAAACAGTGCACTTATCCAGTATATCTCTACAGCATGCGAAAAAAATATCCTATCCCTACAGCGTCTATATACAGCAATGCTCCCCAATCCTAGGAAAGCACCGTCAACCTGTTCTCTTTACAGACCCGACATTCAGAGCCAATCTTCCCTCTTACATCAGCGAACCCAAGTCACCCTCAGAACTCTTTTTTACAAACTCGGTATCGTCCCCTCCTCAGCACAAACGCCTTACTGTCTCTCCTTCCTTATCTGTTCGCTTTTCTTCAAACATCCTCAGACTCATAGATTGCAAGAACACATGTACTTTCTCCATAATATTAAACCATTTTAGGTGTACTTCTCAATATCACGCACTAGGCTACACCCTACCGATCACTAGTTCATCATAATTCCCAAGATATAGACTTCAAATTAATTCTCTACAAACGCCGAACTTTATCTATGTGCAGCATGCTGTAAACCACTGACTAACTAGAAACAAACATACGCAAAATGATATTTCCACTCTCGAATACCGGTCTCAGTCATAACATTTTTGAGATCTTGGCTATAATTTACACGTCAACTAAGGTGTGTTCCAGGTCTAGAGAACAGACAAGCATGTATCCAACACACCATAATCGATCTTCACTCAGCTAAATAAAGGAAGCAAATGTGCAGAAGTAGTCAACGGAACAATCTACATCCCAACTAATAACACTCCAACCCAAATCAATCATCTTCTCAAATTCTGACTTGATCACCAAAGCCGCCCAACAAATAATATTACTTCGCTATTCGGTCGTTTAGAGGACATCAAAGTTCGCTCTTACAGATCCATATACCCCAACAGGTCTCTGCATTCGGACAGCTGCTCCAGTTATTTATTATCATTTATGATCATTTATTATTATTTATTATGATTTATTATTTATTATTATTTATATCATGTTACCTAACAAAAATGGCTCCAAGTTCAACTGTGTTTATCTCCTATGACAACCACCAGAGCGCTCTGTCATCACGTCAGTTTATTACGCAATTACCATTATTCAAGACGGCTGCACCCAGTGCACCTGCATGCTACCTTAAAATTCCAACTTGGCTTTAGTCACACCCTACACATCGTTCTACTGAGCCCATTTCCAGATCTTTGCGCATCTGATTCGATAAGAAGGAATAAGAATGATTAATCGGTTGTGCTGGGATATAGGAGGGTTGAGAACATTTGCGTATGTTGAGAGCTGGAAAGGTAGGAGGTGGGGAGCGCATTCAGTATTACTTTGGTGAACAAGTTCTGTTAGGGTAGGAATTTGAATTTACAAATAAGCTTAGAAAACACGAAAGCTAGCGTTAACTATTTTGAGGGGGGGGGGGGGGGGCACTATAAGGTTTCGCAGAGGTTGACTGGGCTCCTTTCTTTTCTTTTTTTTAATTTCAAATGATCGTTTTAGATTGAGAGGGGAGAGAAGCGCTGGAATGTGTGCGGACGGTGTGTGTATGAACTCGCTCTCGGGTATTCTGACAACAGACGTGAAGGTGGAGATGTGTCGCATATAGGCCAGCGAGCAATGGAATGCGACCTTAACATGTGTGTTGGACCGCACTGAGTTGGGACGGTGACATACGACTCGCGTGGCCTGGCTTGGATAGTCATGTTCGGCGTGTAGGTGATATGAATTTCTCAGGTATTCGGTGTGAATGCGGCTGTCATCAAGTCATGTTTGAAGGGTCGAACAGAGGCCTTTGAGCGAATTGAGAGCTGTCGGACGTGTGACTTAATGTGGGATAGGTTGATTGCGCGCGTCTGTTGAGTTACTTTGCTGTGCGTTATTTGGACAGATTACGAGTACTGATGGTGTTTACAGTTTTGTGTACTGCATTATTTAGGAGCAGTTTGATATTGTGCACTGAAATTAGGAGCTGTTTGCGTGTCTGCCGACTGTGCAACATGACACCAGGTACATCAGGACGAGTGTTTTTTGTATGAGAGTGATAGGTATACTCGATGCGTAAATAAAATGTACGTTAAGTATTTGTGGGACGATATAGAATATGAGAGAGTTCGAATTGGTTGTTATTTTTTCTACTTGGAGGGTTTGTTAGATCGAATTGCTGAGGTGAGTAGCTACGAGAGCGCGAGGGATGTGATTGCAGCATATCTCCGTCTCTCAGCGGTTAACTAAAGATGGGGCGAGCAATGTTCTCAGCTTAGGTACTGGGGGTGTGCTCTGGCCATGAGCTAGACCGTGTGGATTGAACAGCAGTATTAGGGTCATAGTTTAGCTAGAATATTTATACAGGAGTATGTCCGACGCTAGTATAAAGGTCCAGACTGTGATGTGGGCGGTCTCGCGCTCATGGTGTGTGAGAGAGGCAAAGCAGACGATTTTGAGTCATCACAGGTGACTTAGGTTAGTGGCTTCGTTTGCCACAATTTTCTTGTGTTTGGTAGCGAAACACGAACTGACCATCAGAATTGAAGCTTGGCTTATTTGTATAGATAGAATGTGATATAAGTTAATGTGGGTTAGTACACGTTAGTGCACGTTAGTAAACGAAAGCAAGCATTAGTACATGTTAGCCAAAGAATATGGGTCAGTAAAAGGACGTGGTGGTCGGTAGTGACTTTAACTATTACATTTCAAGTCCAGGTGGGTGTGGCGGTGGCGAAAATTGATTCCAAGTCTAGGTGGACGTGGTAGCTTTCCGCATCAGAGAGGTTAATTAATTGATCAGATTAATTAAATAGTCAAGTGGACTTTGTTACATTCACTTGCGTAGGTAGTAAGCTAGGTGCGCGCGATGGCTCATGTGTATGGACGTGTGTTTTCGCCAAGATCCTGGATTAGATAATCGAAGCATGTGGGCTGAATAATGAGAATCAGGTGATCAGTTAACTTAGTGAGAGTGTTCTTTGTCCGACAGAGCCACGTGGTCGATCGCGCGTTGTGACATCAAGGAAGTTTCCACCTCGGTAGAAAAAACATTGCGTTTACCAGTAACGTGTAGGAAGTGGTTGAGTGCTGGTGGCTTAGTTTGAAACAATTTTCTTAGGTTGGTGGCGGAAGCGCAAGTGAGCTTTGTTTACTGGCTGATTTCAAACTTGGTGCTGGTTCCTAGGAGGAGGCTGAGGTGGCGTTCTGGTCCTCGAAAAGTAGTTGATATTAGGGAGTTGAACACATTTGAGTATGTATATGAAATTGTAAATGGAATTATATAATATAGCGGGGTGGTGAGAGTGAATTAGTGAGTGTTCTCGCGACGAGTAAACGTGCATGGCAAGCGGTCGACATTAAACATCGTATCCGGTGTTAAGTGCTCACGGGCGGGGGCCCTCAGGCACTGCGGCCTACTTGTCGCGCGGGCCGTGGGGGCTGGGTGGGCACCGTAAACTGCTTGACGTCTGCCGGCCAGGGCGTGGGCTCAACGGGCCGCGCTCTGGAGTTTCGCTGTGTGAGGATGGAGAGGTCAGTTGGAATACACCTGCATGACCGTAATGTCTGAAATAAAGAGTCATTTTCCAGGTATTTACAGAAGGCTATGTCCGTCGCGTGCATGGAGTGTTTGTGACGCAAGCGGGGCGGTGGCGCAGCGATTGTGCAGTTATTACGCGTGCGCGAAAGCGAGTCAATTATCGGGCGTTCTAGTGCGGTCCAAACGTGCCCTTATATAGTCATGGCGGATTCCACTGTCGAGCAAACTTTGCCGCCAAAAGTGCAGCACTACATTCTCGATAGCACAAGGACATGTGGCGAACGGCTGTGTGAGGTTGGTATCTGCAGGTCTGAACGTGGTGCCGGAAGTGTTGCAGGGAAACGGCCGACCGTTGTGTGATTCAGCTCCGAGGGAGTCAATTTTGGAGGGAAACGTGTGGAGGCGATGAATGCATGTGGTGAGTGGACAAGGGGCTGCTGTGATGTCAAACTCAACAATTTCCAGCGTGTCCAGCGAAAACATGTTTACGACATGAGAGTGATCGCTGGGCTCGCCCCCCGTGCTAGTGGCCGGCCACCTCACCTGACAGGCGTAGGTAGTGTCTCCGTGAGCTGGCCAGGGGGTGGCGAGGATTTGAACTAATTCAGTTGGAGCGCAGACGTTGTGGTGACTGCACTGTGATATCAAAGATGTGTGTGCTGACCGTGTTGGAGAACAAGTGATGACCGTAGTGCTCGAAATAAAGTCTTCAGTCCCTTCCCCCCTGCAAAATCAAAGGACGCGAATTACGTTACTATAAGTGGACTTTATTATTTGACTCGATTATGATAGGCTACTAGTGAAAAAAAAGATAAGTGTCGGAGAAAGCTCGTACATGTGATCAATTATGGTGTTGGGGATTTGAACTTGTGACAGATTTTTGTTATGGATGTAAGGAGAATGGCTTTCTCACCGACAAAATCGGACATCTTGAATTAATAATAAATGATAATAATACATAGAAGTACAGTTTTCGAGAGAATATCATGTATGAATTTGAATTTGGCGGAATTTTCTAGTGGAAGTAGGCCTATAATAATGAATGATAATAAATGATACTGAATTATAATGAATGACAATGAATGATAATGAATGTTAACAAATGATGATGAATGATAATGAATGTTAATGAATGATAATCAATAATAATAATAAAGACAAGTATGGTCTTTGCATGCATTATCCTGTTGGAATTCAAAATTCCCGCCATTTTTTCTTGAGGTTATGTTAGTGGACATAGCACAATTGGCCTATTTTCCCGCCCAAATCCGCCATCTTGGATGATGTCATGCGCTGTTGCCAAGTCTACATGCCGCCGTCTTGGATGATGTCATCGCCGCCATCTTGAATAAATTTGGCAACAATGGAGAGTGGGATGACACGCCCCTTGTCCCCCTACTAACGAACTGTTACAAATCAGTTACTTCAAGGACAGCTCCTAGCCAGACGCGCCGTAGAGTACATTCCACTGACCCCAAACTACCGCCATTTACGTCTTCAGTGGTGTCGAGCGAGGGCACTTTGGAGGGTAGGGTGCAGATATGTTGTTTTTTCTGATGGAAGCTGGTTCTGCCTCAGTGCCAGTGATTGCCGTGTGTTGGACAGAAGGAGGCCAGTTGAGAGCCTGTGATCAACCTGTCTGCGTGCCAGATATACTGGACCTACACATGGAGCTATGGACTGTCATGCGATTTCGTATGGCAGCAGAAGCACTCTCGTGGTTATCCCACGCACCCTGACTGCAAATCTGCACGTCAATCTTCTGATTCGACCTGTTGTCCCACCATTTATGAAGAGCATTACAGGGGATGTTTTCGAAAAGGATATCGCTCACCCACATACCGCTGTTGTAACCCAACATGTGATACAGAGTGTCGACATGTTGCCTTGGCCTGTTGGATCACCAGATGTGTCTCCAATAGAGCACATATAGGACATCGTCCTGTGACAACTCCAGAGTCATCCACAACCAGCATTCACCGTCCCTGTATTGATGGACCAAGCGCAACAGGAATGGAACTCCATCCCACAAACTGACATTCGGCACATGTGCAACACAATGCATGCACGTTTGTATGTTTGCGTTTAACATTCTTGCGGTTACAGCAGTTATTAATGAACCAGCGTTTCACATTTGCAATGGCTTATCTCGCTCTTCCATTAACCTGTGATCTTGCAAAATTAAGCACTTAAATATATTGCTTAGACAAATGTATTCACGAAATTTCATTATTCTACATTAACTATTATTTGGTGTCACGATTTTTCCGTCTCTATATAACAGCCATCATTATAAATTCCCGAAAGGACCCGTTCCATGCTTCCTAGCAACAATTTGACTTGCTGCATTACACTCACGTCATGGAGTGGATGTTTCTTCCCAAGAACTTATAGCGATGGCTATTGTATGAAGACCTCGGATTTAGATATAGTTTCAAACATTTCTAGAGTAACGAATAATTTTAAAATGGTGAATTCTATTCAGAATTTGACTCTCAAAAATGTTAGTGGGTACTTAACATTGGTTACTTGCAAACTGAGTGCACATAACCTCTGTTACCATTGAGTTACCCTATGACTGTTTACTTCCTGGACGAGTAAATGAAACATTACTATGAAAGCCCTAAAAAAATACAGATTCCAAAGGTCCGCATTATGTAAGCTCATGGTACTAAGATTTGTGTTATCTTTTTTGGTACAATGAAGTATAACAACCCAAAAAATTAATCTACCATCCAGAACAATAAGAAATTAATTTTGTCACCGTACTACAGCACATACACAATTTTAAAGATGGCATCACGTAACAGAGGGGAATCCAAGGGGGGAGGGGCGGGAGGGATGTGACCAATGACAATGGGTTATGGGCCTGCAACGCCCCCTAGAAAAATTTTTTTTTTTGCAACATTCAGACTTAAGAGTCTCGAAAATTTTCTCGCTATTGTAGTTGGTAATCATAACATCAATTAAGAAAACTCCTTCGTTTACTCTAGAGAATTTCTATGAGCTCAGCGCCCCTCCCCGACTCCCCCCGACCCAAATCCTTGATTCGAGTCTGTGACGTATTGCGTTCAGGCGGCAAGACGCATTACTGCAAAATCACACGATTGATGACTAGTCACTGGAAGCAGTCAGATACAGTATATTAAATACCTGGTAGTATGCATACGGAGCGATTTACACCGCTGTGAAAAAAAGTCACAGGATACTTCCCAATATCATGTCGGACCTCCTTTTGCCTGGCGTGCAACTCGACGTGGCATGGACCCAACAAGTAGTTGGAAATCGCTGCAGAAATACTGAGCCACGCTGCGTCTATAGCCGTCCCTAAATTCCTAAGGATTGCCGGTGCAGGATTTCGTGCTCGAACTGACCTCTCGATTATGTCCCATAAATTATGGACGGGATTCATGTAGAGCGATCTGGGTGGCAATATCATTCACTGTCCAGAATGTTATTGAAACCAATCGCGAACAGCTGTAGCCCAATGATATGGCGTATTGTCATCCATAAAAATTCCATCGTTGATTGGGAAAATAAATTCCATGAATGGCAGCAAATGGTGTCCTAGTAGTCGAAAATAACGATTTCCAGTCCATAGCCGGTTGAGTAGGACCAGAGGACCCAGTCCATTCCATGTAAACACAGCCCATACCAATATGAAGCCACCACCAGCTTGTACTGCTCCTTGTTAACAATCTGGGTCTGTGGCTTCGTAGGATCTACGCCACCCTACCATCAGCTCTTACCAACTGAAATCGGGACTCAACTGACCACGCCACCGTTCTCCAGTCGTCTAGGGTGCAGCCGATATGGTCACGAACCGAGGAGAGGCGCTGCGGGCGATGTCGTGCAGTTAGCAAAGGCACCCGCGTCGGCCGTATTCTGCCATTACCCATTAACTCCAAATTTCGCAGCACTGTCTTAACGGATACGTTCGTCGACCGTCCCACATTGATTTCTGCAGTTATTCCATGCAGTATTGCTTGTCTGTTAGCACTGAAAACTCTATGCAAACGTCACTGCTCTCGGCCGTTAAGGCAAGGCCGTCGGCGACTGCGTTTTTAATAGTGAGAAGTAATGCCTGAAATTTGGTATTATCGGCGCACTCTTGACGCTGTGGATCTCGGAATACTGAGTTCCCTAACGATTTCCAGAATGGAATATCCCATTCCACTAGGGCCGGCCGAAGTGGCCGTGCGGTTAAAGGCGCTGCAGTCTGGAACCGCAAGACCGCTACGGTCGCAGGTTCGAATCCTGCCTAGGGCATGGATGTTTGTGATGTCCTTAGGTTAGTTAGGTTTAACTAGTTCTAAGTTCTAGGGGACTAATGACCTCAGCAGTTGAGTCCCATAGTGCTCAGAACCATTTGAACCATTTGAACCATTCCACTAGCACCAACTACCATTCCGCGTTCAAAGTCCATTAATTCCCGTCGGGGGCCATAATCTTGTCGGAAACCTTTTCGCATGAATTATCGGAGTGTTAATGACAGCTCCGCCAATGCACCACCCTTTTATACCTTTTGTACGCGATACTGCCGCCATCTCTACCATATGTATATGTATATATCGCTATCCCATGACGTTTGTCAGCTCAGTATAAAGTGCAACGACCAGATAAAACTAATCATAGGAAAGGTATATGCTAGAAGGCGATTCGTTGGATGATATCTCAAGATGCTGTAGTCCACCCACGATGGAGGTAGCATACGAAACCCTTGTTTGACAGATATTTTACTATTGCTTGTCAGTCTGAGGCCGTCACCAGACGGAATTGAAAAAGGTAGAACTTGTCTCTCTGGCGGTCAGGCATGTGGGTGCCCCTAATCAACCTCTGCCTCTCAACGACTCTAAGTCACTAAACCAGTACTTAAGTGGCACTGCTGTGAAATTTGTGCACGAAGAATATCAACGCAAATGACTATTAAGGTTGCCCTATGACGTAGTGCCGCAAGAAAGAAACTGTATTTCTCACTACAAGACTATTTCTGTTATCTCCCACATGGTAAATAAAATTTGTAATGGTAATCACGGGGTCCTGTGAGCCTGAATGAAAGAAAGAATTAAATATCACGACTGATTTATTCAAAAAACGCATGTTATATGGAATGTGTGTCAAAGTAACATCTTGATTATGCCCCAGCTAACATTCATAAAGTAGAAATATCTGATTGGCTGTTGACAAACTTGAATCGTGGAAGATGACTCTCAACTGCGACTTTGAAGGGATAATGCTATGTGATCATGATTCATACGACTGACAGTGGTTGTAAACTTAACTTTGAAACAAACTACAACAATGCGCTTGGGTTGGACAACAGCTGTTGCTTCCATAGCATGCGGAAAAATAAGAGCATTTTTCTAATGATTCCTAGTGCCTGTGCTGCGAAATGTTAACCATACACACGTAGAAAACTCGAGATGCGACGCATAGCGTGCTTCTGCGTCCACTTGGACGATTGACCTCCGTTACCTACTCTCGTTTAGATTCAACTTCGGCCGGACTTCGAACCCAAAAACTAAATCTCCGTATCATCCGGACTCCTCACTCCTCCACGCACCACGAACGAATCACCTTCTCCTTGTTCATCTCCCAGGCCAGGTTGGCTTTCGCCAACAAACTAAAACAGCCAGTGAAAAGTTGGGAAAAAACCCGTGAGCCAATTGCATGTCACTTCACGTACTGTATAGCCTTCCTCCAAAAGACAGACGGAAAACATGTTCTTACAATCCCAGTACATTGACAGACGGGAAATATGTTCTTCCAATCCCAGTACATTGACAGGTGTCAACTGTGACGATTTAAAACAAGGAAATATCGATATTAGTGCAAACAGGATACAATACGGGGCCCCCTGCTGGAACAAGGACTGAGCCCCGCTTCGCCCGGGAGCAGTCGCCGCTCTCACATTCCTACGCAACTTCTACGAAAGAAGTTGCGCATTTCTCCTCTGCTGTTGCCACTCCACTCCGTGTGTCCAGTGACTCCCTGTGGCTCGGCCTGCATTCCTTGTGATGAGCACCGCCACGGAAAAGAGCCGACCGGCTGCCCTTCACGCACCTGTGGCCCGCTGCATTGTCATAACCTGGGTTATTCAGCCTCACCTACCACAGCCGTGGCCATCCGTCCAAAACAAGAGCTCGTCTCCTCCACCTCTAGTGACTGCATGCTACGATTAAATTCAGCTTAGAACCTCTGTCAGCCTACTCTAATACTTTCAGTGGCCATAGGGCATGTGACTATCAACTCGACCGAGCTAATGAGGTGGATCAAAGGAGGGTCGAAAGGACCTGCCGTCTCTCAAAGAAAACAGAAAATATCCTAAGAGCAGCAGTGCATTTGGCCACTAGGTTAGTAAATATGAAAGTGTCTTGGTGACACTCATTCAACTCCAGTGGCAAACTACAAGAGTGTTGTTATACATCACAGTGTGGTTTACTGTTAAAATTCCAAGAGCATATTGTGTCTGAATCGACGGTTTTATAATCCGCTATTGGTGTCGACAATACACGACCTAGGCTACTAGTTTGGTTCGCTTCAGTGTCGTAGGGGTCGCTCATACGCCAGTGCTCTGAAATCCACGACTTTTCTAAAGAATTAATCCTGAAATCATTGTAATTTAGTTGGCAGGATAGAGAAATAATTTATAGATAAATAAACTGTGTGGATAAACCCTGTGTGATTAATAATATTTTCGAAACAGGATAATTGTCAAATTAACATTTATAAAAATAATTCACATATTTGCATATGGTGGCCTTATATAATTTCAGAATCAAATGAAAACAAAGATGAATAGTAATTGAGGTATTGTAGCAGCAACATAAATGTAGCAGGCGCATTCAAAGTCCATTTAACATCCCGTTAATGACCTAATTAAAATTCTTGCTCTCAAAATCCAACAGCAAATTTTTCACTACTAATCGCAATGTAAATATGAAGTTCATTATTCTAAATGACCACTGTGAAAATAATAAAAAACGTCCGTCATATGTGAGTCTAAGTATTAATTTCAGCAAAACGGATGTTCTCGCCGCCCGCGGTGGTCCAGCGGTTCTAGGCGCGCAGTCCGGAACCGCGCGACTGCTACGGTCGCAGGTTCGAATCCTGCCTCGGGCATGGATGTGTGTGATGTCCTTAGGTTAGTTAGGTTTAAGTAGTTCTAAGTTCTAGGGGACTGATGACCACAGATGTTAAGTCCCATAGTGCTCAGAGCCATTTGATAAAGTTTTCACCTGCTTTTTAGTTGCACAAAACGGGTGAGTTCATATGGGCACTCAAGGCCCTCACCAATATGATGCAGCACCCAAACAATGTTAAAGAGTTCAACTAAAGCAGCCGTTTTGCCTCCTGATTATTTTGTCCAGCACTAATGCAGTCTCCAATGACGAAAGACTATCCACTACAGGCTAAAGACAAAAGACCCCATGAGTAGCAGGGAAGGGACCATTCTGGTGCAGTTGGGGTCACACACTAATTTCCCTGACCGACATTCATTCTAATTACATGCTACTTTCACTTTTAGCCACATGTAACCTGCTTCCCCCACTTTCACCTACAGTGAATTGTGCTGCTGCAATATAACGCCACACCGTTACACAGCATAAGGTTACTAATGTACCACAACTATGGAGGCAGAAGATTCTGGGTTGAAGTCCCATCTTGTTCTATTTTTTAAAATTTATTTAAAATGTTCACAGTAATGCCTAACGGCAATTGTGGCAGTACCTACATACACCTAAGTGTCGCCCCCACCAGCCCTGTCTTCATGACACCATCTCCAGACCACCCTCATGAACCCCTCATGACATCCCTCAAAACAATGCTGCCACAGCCACCCCCACCATCAACGTCACCCACATGGAGGTGGTTGTATGTGTGTATATAAACCCTATCAGTGAGTCCAATATGACGTCACAAGATTAAGAAATTTCCAACAAATTTGTAGCCAGAGGGGTCGCCATTGGACGTGTGAATGTTGTACTCATGTTTGATGCATTAACTGTTGAGACATAAACTTAAGAAAGCTTCATGTACGCTAATGATGGGTGGACTCTGAATATCGACATGCTATTGAAACTGAGAATATGTTTGTGTAGCTTCATGATAGATATCATACATTCCAACATGATAAACAATTATTAACAACTAGAAAAAAATTTTTCAGTAAACGAGAAAGTGTGATGTGAATGTGAAACGATGTGCCTTAGAATAGTGCTATGTGAAATGGCCAGCCAGTAAATAGTGCAGTTACATGCAGGCAACTAATATTTTATGTGAATGTTAAATAATAACTCATAATTTTTATTGTTCTTGCAGGTGAGGCCCTTGCACACCTGCTGGTAAAGATGTTTACGCCAAATGTGCCACCACCTAGAGTTTGAATAATAGTGGCGCGAAATGTGTCATTATTGGAGAGCATATACGTACGTTTAATGGTGAATGTGACAGAGGGTTGTGTAATGTGTATCTCAACTGACATAAGAATTTATAACCAGACATTATGATAGACATTTTTCATTAATATGTGATACTGTACATGAACCAACTATACCAAACACTGAACCAGAGTTAAGGTCTAACTTAAAACGGTTTATGTGAAGTGCTAAATGTAAAAGCCTTAGAAATAAATAAATTACGGACCATGTTTGTTCTTTCCCTGTAAAGTCCATTACAAAGTAACTGAATCTTGTTTTCAGCAACATATTGACATGGATGAAGCAGCCTCTTCGTAAAGAGCTTACTGAAGTCATTTGCTCATCTGATACTATTAAAAAAAAAAAAAGAAGTCACACGAACATGGCTCTTTGTTATCTAACAATATACACTCAGTTATTGTAAGTTCTTCAGACAGCAGTAAACAAATATTATAATGACACTAGGAATCGATTTGAAGGACTTCACTTCGAACATATACACACATTTTCAAAAACACAATTCCAACCCAAATATCAACTATTAAAAGAGATACTGTCAGGTACTGTAGGTGTAGCATATAATAAATATAATGATAACATGTCACTGCCACCTGATGAAGTAAAACAGAATTCAGTATTTACTTTTGAGGACATAACTTGTGAGAAACAGGACCAGATTAGAAATTATATCTGCTTTGATGGATGTAACTCGATTGATGTATTTTATATTTTTCAAACACACTCATGAGTCCCTAAATAGTTGGTGCATGACAATTCAAATCTTATTCTCGCTTTCTAACAAGATAACATGAACATGAATCACATTTACAAACACCCTATTAGTATGGATTTGCCTTTCTGTGAACTAAAGAGTATTTGTGGAAACTGCGGGGATCATAGTAAGTACAGAATTTTACTTATTGATAAAGCAAGAAAACTGAATTATAGGCGATAAAGAATGAATTTGCAGAAGTTTTTTAAAAGGTGAGGTAATGATATGTAAGTGCAACAGTACATAGTTCAGTATGAAAAAATGCAGAGGCATGGTAAGTCCATGTAAGCCAGTCAGAGTGGAGTTAACGAATATTCTTAAAGATCATTAAGTTAGCAGATGTAAACTGATGGCTGAAGTCAGTTCGCTCTAAGAACACTTAAAATATTGTTAGAGGAAAGCAGTAAAATGAATGAGAGCGAAATGACACTCAAAGCCACATCTACGCGGTATCTGCGGTCACCTTACAAAACACCCACCACATATTCTTCAAGATCAGTTGTATGTCAGTTCATAACTTGTTATATCTAGCAGTGCACTGGGTGATAGTTCCATTAAACAACACACTATAGATAAATTTGCACATACCTTGCGTAGTCAATCTGAGAGGCTGCACAGATAGAATATTAGTTTATACGTCGATGCAAAAACTGAGCACAAAATTATGGGTGGTTGTGCTGCCGTAAACAGTTCTAACCATTCTAGAAGTGGTTCGTTTCCCAGAAGATTTGAAGAGAAGAAAGAATGGACTGTTAACTGTCGTCGCGAAAACTGGGAACCTGTACGGAACGCACACTTAGGTATTGTAAGTGAATAATATTTACTATGACCTCAAGCAAAATTTAATAGAAAAAATCGTATGTGATATACGAACGTAGGTTTCTGTTTAGCTGTTTCGAAAGTACTACTTCTTAACAGAGATTTTACCTGTAGGGGGTTAGCAGCCCCAAAATATCATAATACAGCAAAACATTCGAGAACATAGAGTATTCAGAGTACAATATGTGTGTCTTATAGTATACTGACAGACATTAATCAAATACAAGCCACGACCACTTAACACTTTTATTTAGATGACCGTTTTCGTCAGAATTAGGCCTAAACTGCCGTCATCGGATCTGTATCACAATAGTAATCATAACACTTCAGAGCTATGTGCCATTTTTAGAGTTGAGAAAGCTCGCCAGTTGCACAATCTGCATTTCACAATAGGAACACATAATGCAAGACATTAAGCCTCTGGGTTGATAGGGCCTAGATCATGTCAAAAGCTATACTCAGTTTAATTCTGCCAAAACTGGTCATCTAAGTAAAAGTTTTAAGCGATCTTGGCTCGTATTTCAATTATGTGATCGATATCAGATCGCCCCCCAGAGGTCACAATGACGAACTTTGATACTGACAGTTCCTCTGCACTAATGTTTGTTGCTGTGTCTGTAGGGTTATTAGGCCCTACCTTGAGATGGGCATTTGGTATTGTCCAATATAGGTACCTCATATCATTCAAGAAAAGCTAATATAAAAAACATACACAGTTTTACATCAACATAAGAGGAAAATATATGAGCACAGAACATACTCAACTTTGTGGCATTGAGTTCATCGTGTAACAATGTATGAACCAGAACTTCAGTTTGAAACATACTACTGGAAGTTTATCAGAATCAGCAGATCAAAATCTTTATTTATATAGTTCATTTATATTTCTTGTAAATGCTGGCTTATAAACATCTTTGACAGCCACACACACACTGACACCCCCCCCCCCCCCCCACACACACACCCTCCCACCACCCCCCCCCCCCCACACACACATGCACATACACACAAACAACTAAAAAATTAACGCAAAATGTATTCCCTTTCGAAATGTCTGAAATAGTGCAGAATGTTGAGGCCACAAATTAACTAAGTTGATAGAGCCTGAAGTAGTGTATTCAGAAGTATAATTTACATCTTTGAAAGTGGGATGCCACTCAAATTTTCAGATTGAAACTGAGGAAGTCACTACTTAAATAGGGTTTTACAGTATTGATAAGTGTCAAACTTGTGTTTTGATTTTCATATGAGTGTGTTCCTTAGTATAGTTCCACATTTTGTTGTGTTAATTATGTAAGCATAAGCAATCTTTAGTGCAATGTCTTCACAGTTGTTAATTTCTGTGATTAGCTTAAGTCTTTCAGTTATCCTCCCTCTAAGAGTTTTTAGTCATGATTAAAACTACATTAAAATTTTATTTATAGTTCTTAGTTTGTTACAAGAACTAAGGAAAAATCCAACAAACAAAAGTTATAGGCACACTTCGAAGAGTCTCAGTTTGAGCCTCACAGACAGGATGGCTGGAAAAGAGTATAATTAACAGCAGTTCCAACAGTTTTTGATGTGCCTAATCCTCCGCAAAATCTGTCCAATAACATAAGAAAGATATTGGCTTGCCAAAACCAGGGACACTTTTGTGCAGAACATCAAAAGCATCAAAATATGAATTAAGTCAATTTGTATTGTGCATGTTTTCTTTTTATCATTATTCAGGATATTTAATTTTTCTGTATAAAAGTAGTGGGAGGAAAAAGTTTAAAGCATTTGTCCATATCCAACTCCAAATGTGATGCTAATCCCATCACTCATTTAAACGTCATTCTTCCAAATACTTGTAATTATTCTTAATTTGATAAATGTAAGTTTTTGTTGATGTGGTCTTTAGTCTGGAAACTGGTTTGATGGAGCTATCCACGCTACACTAGTAGCAAACTCTCATTTGTATCTTGTAGTCATTCCGTCCCGGATTTTCCATTGTTCAATATATAGTGCATGTTCATATACGTTAAATTTTTTTTCAGGGTATCCCAAGCTACAGCCAACCAAGAATATTCCAGACGCATGCAGGGTTAAGCAATCTACACTACTGGCCATTAAAATTGCTACACCAAGAAGAAATGCAGATGATAAACGGGTATTCGTTGGACAAATATATTATACTTCAACTGACATATGATTACATTTTCACGCAATTTGGGTGCATAGATCCTGAGAAATCAGTACCCAGAACAACTACCTCTGGCCGTAATAACGGCCTTGATACGCCTGGGCATTGGGTCAAACAGAGCTTGGATGGCGTTTACAGGTACAGCTGCCCATGCAGCTTCAACACGAGAGTAGTGACTGGCGTATTGTGACGAGCCAGTTGCTCGACCACCATTGACCAGGCGTTTTCAATTGGTGAGAGATCTGGAGAATGTGCTGGCCAGTGCAGCAGTCGAACATTTTCTGTAGCCAGAAGGCCCGTACAGGTCCTGCAACATGCGGTCGTGCATTTTCCTGCTGAAATGTAGGGTTTCGCAGGGATCGAATGAAGGGTTGAGTCACGGGTCGTAACACATCTGAAATGTAACGTACACTGTTCAAAGTGCCGCCAATGCGAACAAGAGGTGACCGAGACGTGTAACCAATGGCACCCCATATCATCACGCGGGGTGATACGCCAGTATGGCGATGACGAATACGCGCTTCCAATGTGCGTTCCCTGCGATGTCGCCAAACACGGATGCGACCATCATGATGCTGTAAACAGAACCTCGATTCATCCAAAAAATGACGTGTTGCCATTCGTGCACCGAGGTTCGTCATTGAGTACAACACCGCAGGCGCTCCTGTCTACGATGCAGCATCAAGGGTAACCGCAGCCATGGTCTCCGATCTGATGGTCCATGCTGCTGCAAACGTCGTCAAACTGTTCGTACAGATGGTTGTTGTCTTGCAAACGTCCCCATCTGTTGACTCAGGGATCAAGACGTGGCTGCACGATCCGTTACAGCCATGCGGATAAGATGCCTGTCATCTCGACTGCTAGTGATACGAGGCCGTTGGGATCCAGCACGGCGTTCCGTCTTACCCTCCTGAACCCACCGATTCAATATTCTGCTAACAGTCATTGGATCTCGACCAACGCGAGCAGCAATAGCGCGATACGATAAACCGCAATTGCAATAGGTTACAATCCGACCCTTATCAAAGTCGGAAACGTGATGGTACGCATTTCTCCTCCTTACACGAGGCATCACAACAACGTTTCACCAGGCAACGCCGGTCAACTGCTGTTTGCGTATGAGAAATCGGTTGGAAACTTTTCTCGTGTCAGCACGTTGTAGGTGTCGCCATCGGCTCCAACCTTGTGTGAATGCTCTGAAAAGCTAATCATTTGCATATCACAGCATCTTCTTCCTGTCGGTTAAATTTAGCGTCTGTAGCACGTCATCTTCGTTGTGTAGCAATTTTAATGGCCAGTAGTGTATTATCATGAGTGCAATATTGCCTTCAAATGAAGAAACAACTGTAAGTTCTTGTCTCATCTTCACAACTGAAATAAATTGATATATACATTCCATTTTACTAAAATTTACCTGTTAGGTAGTGTCTTCATATAGTAAATTTGAAAAGAAAAAAAATTGCAAAATAGTAATGTATCAATTTTTAACAGATTAAAATGTTAAAAAACTTTATAGTGCAATATTACGCCATATGTGTAGTTATAGCCAAAATTGACTGGATGTGAATGAATTATGTTTTAGACAAAAATATATTTTTATTGAAGTGTTCACATTATTAGTAACATTCTTGTAGATTTCAACATCGCTTAGTTACTATTTCAGTATAACTTGTTTAATAGTGTAATTATAAAGTGATGTTTCCTTTGATATTGTGATACAATTTTTTTGTACATGTGCATTTTCTTTTGTACTTATAGGATGCATAAACAGAATCAGTGGCTGCATTAAAGCGAAGAGTAGCAGACTGGACGCAGAAAATCAAAAGTTAAAAAAAAAAAGAAATCGTAGAAGACAAGGAAAGCCTCTCATTTCTCTCAGAGGAACAAATTTCCAATGCAAGAAAAAATCCGAATGTTATTACACAGTGTTCTGATGCAGGTATTATAAAAGGACTCAAATTACGTTTTCAGTTAGAGAAGACAGGATACAATTATTTGAAAGGCACTAAATATTCATCACCATCATACAGCACTCTGAATCGGAGAATGCAGGGTATAAAAGTAGATTTTGGTGTTATTAATTCACCGATGACACTTCTTCAAACCAAAGTTGAAGCAGTGGACGAAAATGATAGAATGTGTTGAATGTGCATTGATGAGATGGAAATTAGTGGTACAAAGAATTTTGATAACGTAGGCAAGAAGTTTGCAGGAAATGTTACATTAGGTTCTAAAGCAGTAACAGGAAACCATTACACAGATGTTCCTCTTCGAGATTTAAAAACACAGTGGAAGCAGATTGTGGCCCATGAAATGACTGGTCCATCTATTAATGGGTCAGATATGAAGACACTTGTATTGTCCACTGCCCAGGCTGCTACAGCTGTAGGGTTAAAAGTTAAAGCTGCAGTCTCAGATATGGGCAGCAACAACAAGGCCTTGTGGAATGCTTTATGTGTGAACGTTAATAAAAGTGACAGAAATAAGTCTTTCACAGCAGATGATAAGGAAAAAATACATGTTCTTGCTGATCCACCACATTTATTAAAGAATATTCGTTCTGCTTTCTTATGTCATCTTCTTACTTTACCAGAAGACATTTATAAAGAACATGATTTGCCATCCAAAAATGTTTCATCATTGTTTATGAAAGAATTATGGGAAATAGAAAACACATCAAAGGATGGATTAAGGTCTCTGCACCACTTACACAAGGAACATCTGTTTCCTTCCCATTTTGCCAAAATGAATGTTGCAACTGCTGTTCAGCTGTTTTCTGTAAAAACCGTTGCACCTTTGGAAAAAACAGTACATCTCACACAAATACGCAAGGATACGCTAACCACTGCATGGTGGATACGAGTGATGAATGAATGGTTTGACATAATGTCTGCCAGACATCGTAAAAGATTCATTACTCTAAGGAATTAAGAGAGGAAGACTGAGTTCTTTAAAAGTGTTGTGAATATCTTCCAGAACATGGGATTCGGCATTGGTTGGAAGCCTGTGTAAGCAGGTGTCATATTATCAACGAATCTGTGTTATGAATCTGGCAAAGGAACTCTTAAGTATGAGATATGAACTCCTTATGCCTGGACGACTTTCCCAGGATGCCTTAGAAAATGTGTTTTCACAGATAAGGAAAAAGGCTGGAATGATACCATCTGCTTCACAAGTGAGGAGAGTAATAAAGATGATTTGTGTGTCACAATTTGTTTCCAATGTGAAAAACACAAATATTTATTTATTGGATTATTCTAGTCTCAATAAGTGTGAATCTGGACAAAATGATCCCATGATATCTGGGAATGAAAACGAGAATGATACTGAAGATATAGAAGGTGAAACAGTTGCAGGTCACTTGCCACTTCCGGCTGAAAATGATATGTATTATATTGCTGGAGCTACTGTGAATGCTGTTTTGAAGCGGAAGGTATGGAATCCTGCATGGATACTACTAACTATGTCAATGATCCCGGAATACCGAAAATAAATGAGAATATCACATATCTCACAAAATACTCAGATTTAGGAGGCCTTAAGGAACCGTCATCTGATATTTACAGGTTATGTAAAGTAGCGGAAATTCTTTTGCAAGACTGAAGAATCAGCTGTAGAAGGAGAATTATGTGTAAATGAACACTGTGTTGAAAAAGTTCGTCAAAGGTGCCCCAACATAATTTTGCCATAGTGTTGCAGTGTAAAACAGAAAATTGTAAGTTATTATTTGAGTGTAAGATGTAGAGGCATTGCAAAACATCTGTCTGAAGTACAGGAAAGACATGAGTCTTTTGGATCTGCCACAGTATATAAGCAGCAGAAAATGGCATGAGTTGTATATTTCATAATTTATGTTCAAGTGGAGATGCATTTAAAATTAAGAGTTTTCTTCATCCTCTTTCGAATGGGCCAGCAAAGGACCATTATATTCAATTTTTCAGCCCGGGGAGGGACTTGATGTTTGACCAGTAATCCCGCATTCTCTGGCTATGTTTCTCCTTTCTCTCCTTTTTCCAAAGGTCACTGGTCTTTTTATGGGTTGATCTGTCCTGAAACCTCTTTTCTTTGAGTATCCTTCTGAGAAGTGCTCGGTTTCTAATGTCACTCTCAGTTATGTTCAGTTCCTGGATGTCCTTCTTGACTTCTGTCAGCCATGGTGTCACGATCTTCCTGCTCTTGCAGTAGCTGAGAAGTCGGTTGGTCAGTCTTTTTTGGTCTATCCTTGTGATATGTTTGTAGAAAGCGAGATGTCTCTTCCTGGCTCCATCTGTGATTTTCTCAGTTGTTGTGGTCTTCAGTCCAGAGACTGGTTTGATGCAGCTCTCCATGTTACTCTATCCTGTGCAAGCTTCTTCATCTCCTAGTACCTACTGCAACCTACCTCCTTCTGAATCTGTTTAGTGTACTCATCCCTTGGTCTCCCTCTAAGATTTTTACCCTCCACGCTGCCCTACAATACTAAATTGTTGATCCCTTGATGCCTCAGAATATGCTCTGCCAACCGATCCCTTCTTCTAGTCAAGTTGTGCCACAAATTTCTCTTCTCTCCAATTCTATTCAATACCTCCTCATTAGTTACGTGATCTACCCATCCAATCTTCAGTATTCTTCTGTTGCACCACATTTCGAAAGCTTCTATTCTCTTCTTGTCTAAACTGTTCATCGTCCATGTTTCACTTCCATACGTGGCTACACTCCTTACAAATACTTTCAGAAACGACCTCCTGACATTTAAATCTAAACTCGATGTTAATAAATTTCTCTTCTTCAGAAACGCTTCCTTGCCATTGCCAGTCTACATTTTATATCCTCTCTACTTCGACCATCATCAGGTATTTTGCTCCCCAAATAGCAAAACTCCTTTACTACTTTAAGTGTCTCATTTCCTAATCTAATTCCCTCAGAATCAGCCGATTTAATTCGACTACACTCCATTATCCTCGTTTTGCTTTTGTTGATGTTCATCTTATATCCTCCTTTCAAGACATTGTCCATTCCATTCAACTGGTCTTCCAGGTCCTTTGCTGTCTCTGACAGAATCACAACGTCATCGGCGAACCTCAAAGTTTTTATTTCTTCTCCATGGATTTTAATATCTACTCCGTATTTTTCTTTTGTTTCCTTTACTGCTTGCTCAATATACAGATTGAATAACATCGGGGATAGGCTACAACCCTGTTTCACTCCCTTCCCAACCACTGCTTCCCTTTCATGCCCCTCGACTCTTATAACTGCCATCTGGTTTGGTACTGCATTTTAACGTTAACATTATAATCAATGCAGTGGCTGTGTACCAGTTTTCATTAAATAAATGAGCAGAGTACAATATCAACAGATTTGGTGCCACACTCTCAAGCTGTAGGTTCCCTCAAACACCTCCATTTTCCTGCATTTATTAATTTCTGTTTATCTCATTGATATTGCTTAAGTTCCTTATGTATTCTGTATTTACATTGACAACTGTCTCTTCTTTTTTTTTTAATTGGTTGTGTATCACTCTCCATGTTTCATACCTTTTGATGCAGCCTTGTCTAGTACTAATTTTATCTTATTTTATTAGTTTTCCTTATTGATAGAAACTGTTATGTAAGCATGCTATTCCTATTTTGTGCTAAAGGTTTTCCTGTCAATTCCATTGTTATTTATGTACTGTTCAGTTTTTACTATTTCATTACAAAGATGTTACTTACTGTATATTTCTACTTCACTCTAGATGTGTTACTTCTCTTCCAATGTTGTCTGCTAACATTTAACTTCTTTGGTGATAATACTCAGTAAATGTCTGAAGAGGACCTTGTAAGCCGAAAACCGGTTAGCAATAAAAGTAATATTGTAGAACAAAAGCAAACTGGTGCTTTTCATTTGTTACCATATATTTGTAAAAATGAAGTACCAACAAAACTTCAGTTTGGTTTTCAAAAAGGCCTCTCAACAGAAAATACTATATACGCTTTCACTGATCACATATTAAATGTTCTGCATAGCCGACTATCACCCATTGGGATTTTTTGTGATCTCTCAAAGGCTTTTGACTGTGAATCATGAAATTCTTCTAGATAAGCTTAAGTATTGTGGTACGAGTGGGACAGTGCACAAATGCTTCACGTCATATATAACTGGAGGAATGCAGAACTTTTGCCATTTTCCATACGTACGCGTAACTTGTGCTTTACCTTGGAGAAGCATAGTGTGGTGTGTAAGTGTTAAGTGTGTCCTGGAACTTTAACGAAGCAAGCCTTCATTCGATTATAAGAGCCGTGTTTGGTAAGTTTCCTATTTATACTTGGTTATTGCTCAAATAGGCACTTTAGATGCAGCCGCGCCAACTCATACTTATAGGAGCATGGTACATGATTTAGTTAACGTCAGTAACGAATATTTAATTTGAATTCCACGAAGAAAATAAAACATAAGCATAGTAAGCAATTCTATCACAGAAATATACATGTTTGTTGCACTTTTATTCTCCATCCGGATAGCAAAGAAAAGCTCCAATAAGCAAATAAAACGCGACATTTCTGTGTCTAATCCACATAGCGATGTAAGCATGAGCGGGATGAAAGCTCAAAATAGCGCGATCTAAGGCTCTATACAGGGCACTTCTAAAATATTTCAGAAAACTTGAACAAAACAACACAGTTCGCATAAGCTACGTGTTGAGTTTAATATATGTTAGGAAACAAAAAGGCGGATGCGCCAGCCTGTGTTTTTAGGAGCTCTGTCTTTTGAGCCTACGTTGTCTGCAAAGTTGATGAAATTGAAAGGTCAGTCAATATATTGACTCCAAAGATAGTTAAACGTAAAACACACAAAAAAACCAGCCCATCACAATTAGTCTGAAGATGTGTATATAAGCTGTGTGGAGTCGCAAGGTCTGTTTAGTACATGAGAATATGTGGACGAAACAGAAAATTGTTGCAGTGTGTAAGGCTATTCATCAATAATTACAAGTCCTGAGAGCATGGTGGTTGAAAAGGAACGGCCATCTAAAAGAGCAGTTGAAGCCTTTTTCAGAATCCACTGAACAAGTCTTGCAAACAGTTAGTAAGGAGAACAACCAAGACGACGTTGAAGCGAATGATGACTCCATTTAACAACAAAGGTTTTAAGCAACTGGTTTACTAGACAGAACATCATTTAAAAAACATGAGAAATCAGTAGTTATTTGCTGGAAGATACAAAAGGCAATGCGGAAATATTATGTTCAACAGAAGTACTCGAGAAAAGAAATGGTGGTAAAAAAATCATAGTAATAAATAAAAAAATTATTAAACATGCATATGAAGGTAATTATGGGGTTAGTGGTGGTACCGATATAGACATTCACAATAAAAAAATAAACAGTCTATCTTTGCAATGTACGCTTCAATGCAGTGGTCCTTACGAGACTGTAGATTGCTTAATATTGTTGATAACGTCAGCAAGCGTTGGGAACACAGCTCACACAAACGAGATAATTTTAGTTACTTCAGAGTTTCGACAATGACATACTATCAAATAACGGAAATGGTCACTCACGAATTTCACAAACCTGCACGGAAAAAGTTTCCACATAGACACGTTTTACTATGTGTTTTAGACAATTTGTGGCAGGCAGATATCGTTGATATGAACCAGTATGCGTGAGACAATAAACGCTTCAACTATATTGATTATTAAATATCCTTGGGCACACTAACAAAACCAAATATGGGGAAAACAGTTGCACAGATGATTGAGCAATTACTGGGAAGTAGAAAGTTTGGTCTCCTCTTAACCTACAGACTGCTCATAGTGCTGAGTTTCATAATCGCTACTTGAAGACCATAATGGAAAGGTATTCTATACATAATTATTCGACATTCTCATAGATGAAAGCATATATTGTGAAACAACTGAACAGAACAACAAAAACCATACGTGGATGCAATATAATCTTCGAGGATCGTGTGAATGGACTGCCATGCTACCACAAGTAATTGAACAGTATAACGGAACCGTAAACCAAACAATAAACATGAAATCAATCGACATTCATGATAAAATGTTTCTAAATATACTACACTCCTGGAAATGGAAAAAAGAACACATTGACACCGGTGTGTCAGACCCACCATACTTGCTTCGGACACTGCAAGAGGGCTGTACAAGCAATGATCACACGCACGGCACAGCGGACACACCAGGAACCGCGGTGTTGGCCGTCGAATGGCGCTAGCTGCGCAGCATTTGTGCACCGCCGCCGTCAGTGTCAGCCAGTTTGCCGTGGCATACGGAGCTCCATCGCAGTCTTTAACACTGGTAGCATGCCGCGACAGCGTGGACGTGAACCGTATGTGCAGTTGACGGACTTTGAGCGAGGGCGTATAGTGGGCATGCGGGAGGCCGGGTGGACGTACCGCCGAATTGCTCAACACGTGGGGCGTGAGGTCTCCACAGTACATCGATGTTGTCGCCAGTGGTCGGCGGAAGGTGCACGTGCCCGTCGACCTGGGACCGGACCGCAGCGACGCACGGATGCACGCCAAGACCGTAGGATCCTACGCAGTGCCGTAGGGGACCGCACCGCCACTTCCCAGCAAATTAGGGACACTGTTGCTCCTGGGGTATCGGCGAGGACCATTCGCAACCGTCTCCATGAAGCTGGGCTACTGTCCCGCACACCGTTAGGCCGTCTTCCGCTCACGCCCCAACATCGTGCAGCGACAGGCGTGAATGGAGGGACGAATGGAGACGTGTCGTCTTCAGCGATGGGAGTCGCTTCTGCCTTGGTGCCAATGATGGTCGTATGCGTGTTTGGCGCCGTGCAGGTGAGCGCCACAATCAGGACTGCATACGACCGAGGCACACAGGGCCAACACCCGGCATCATGGTGTGGGGAGCGATCTCCTACACTGGCCGTACACCACTTGTGATCGTCGAGGGGACACTGAATAGTGCACGGTACATCCAAACCGTCATCGAACCCATCGTTCTACCATTCCTAGACCGGCAAGGGAACTTGCTGTTCCAACAGACAATGCACGTCCGCATGTATCCCGTGCCACCCAACGTGCTCTAGAAAGTGTAAGTCAACTACCCTGGCCAGCAAGATCTCCGGATCTGTCCCCCATTGAGCATGTTTGGGACTGGATGAAGCGTCGTCTCACGCGGTCTGCACGTCCAGCACGAACGCTGGTCCAACTGAGGCGCCAGGTGGAAATGGCATGGCAAGCCGTTCCACAGGACTACATCCAGCATCTCTACGATCGTCTCCATGGGAGAATAGCAGCCTGCATTGCTGCGAAAGGTGGATATACACTGTACTAGTGCCGACATTGTGCATGCTCTGTTGCCTGTGTCTATGTGCCTGTGGTTCTGTCAGTGTGATCATGTGATGTATCTGACCCCAGGAATGTGTCAATAAAGTTTCCCCTTCCTGGGACAATGAATTCACGGTGTTCTTATTTCAATTTCCAGGAGTGTATATAGTCACATTAAAATTGTAGATCCACGCAAACACAAATAAAATGTTGTTGATTTAGACCACGTCTGGAAATACAAGACTGGTTTCGAGAAAATCATAGTTATTAAATTACACTGAGTGCTGATCTAAATTTCAGACTAGTTATCAATGCAGCTCATTGTTAAACAGACCCCAAAGAGCATCTAATCTTTTTCAGCAGCTGAATGTTTTAAGCAGAAACCAAGATAGAACCCAATTAAATCACCGAGATTTATGCTAATGTATAAAACTTCAGGCAGATTTCTTCCATTTCTAATACCTGCATTAGCAGGTCATTTAGCCGTAGGTTCTCTAGCAGGAGGATCCTTTACCATTGGTCAAACAATTAAAAACGCCCTAGGACAGTTTGGCAAAGCTGAAACACAGACTAAGTTGATGCAATCTGTAGTTTGAAACACAGCAAGCCCTTTGCATAGCCTCTTTTCATCCTATGGTCGCCTTTAACTACACAAATGGCAGGAGTTGAATTAGTTTAAATGGATAAGGTTATCACAGTGATAGCATGTGCCGATTACACTTCATCTTCTTAATTTTGTTCTAATCTAACTTGATGCTAGGTACCTTCAGCTGCTTTCTGGGCTTACTTTACAAGGAGGAATGCTGGGAACATGAGACAGGTGTCGCGCCATCTTTTAAGGGCCTGTTTCGACAGCTGTCTTCAACAGACTTCGTCAGTATTGCTCGGTTTCTGCTAGAAGCGGATACCAAGATATAAGTTAGACAGAAAGGATTCAGCGTGAGACGTTGTGCTATATGGACTGTGTCGAGTATGTGACTGTGCGAAGAGTACCTTGAAGTTTACCTGCAATTAATGTAGTTACTAATGTCTATGCTATATACACTATGTACTCAAAGGTATCCGGCCACCTGGCTGAAAATGACTTGCAAAATTCGTGGCGTCCTCCATTGGTAATGCTGGAATTCAATATAGTGTTGGAACACCTTTAGCCTTGATGACAGCTTCCACTCTCGCAGGCACACGTTCAGTGAGGTGCTGGAAGGTTTCTTGGAGAATAGCAGCCCATTCCTCACGGCGTGCTGCAGTGAGGAGAGGTGTCGATGTCGGTCGGTGAGGCCTGGCACGAAGTCGGCGTTCCAAAACATCCCAAAGGTGTTCTATAGGATTCACGTCAGGACTCTGTGCAGGCCATTCTATTTCAGGGATGTTATTGTCGTGTAACCACTCCACCACAGGCCATGCATTATGAACAGGTGATCGATCGTGATGAAAGATGCAGTCGCCATCCCCGAATTGCTCTTCAACAGTGGGAAGCAAGAAGGTGCTTAAAACATCAATGTAGGTCTATGTTGTGATAGTGCCAAGCAAAACAACAAGGGGTGCAAGCCCCCTCCATGAATAACACAACCACACCATAACACTACAGACTCCGAATTTCACTGATGGCACCACACACGCTGGCAGATGACGTTCACTGGGCATTCGCCATACCCACACCCTGCCATCGGATCGCCACATTGTGCACCGTGATTCGTCACTCCACACAACGTTTTTCGGCGTCATGTGTGACTTATGAGCAACCGTTCGACCATGAAATCCAAGTGCTCTCACCTCCTTCCTAACTGTTATAGTACTTGTTGTGGACCCTGATGCAGATTAGAATTCCTGTGTGATTGTCTGGATAGATGCCTGCTTGATACACGTTACAACTCTCTTCAACTGTCGGCGTACTCTGTCAGTCAACAGACGAGGTCAGCCTGTATGCTTTTGTGCTGTACGTGTCCCTTCACGTTTCCACTTCACGATTACATCGGAAACAGTGGACCTAGGAATGTTTAGGAATACGGAAATATGGCGCACAAACGAATGATACAAGTGACACCCAATCACCTGACCACATTCGAGGTCCGTGAGTTCCGCGGAGTGCCCCATTCTGCTCTCTCGCGATGTCTAATGACTACTGAGGTCGGTGATATGGAGTACCTGACAGTAGGTGGCAGCACAATGCACCTAATATGACAAACGTATGTTTCTGAGGGTGTCCGGATACTTTTGATCACATAGTGTATATATGAACTGTATACGACATCTATAGTTACTCACTTCTGTGGCTAAATGGTTAATGCCAAAGGCCAATAAATTAAAGAAAAAGGTGTAACACGATGAGGCCCAGCGGAGCGACTCATGATGGGGCCGGTGGAGGGGGAGGGGAGGGGACGGGGTGAATTCAGAGGCCCTTCGGACTTCGTAGAAACAGAGAGGAAATAGTAGGTGAGATGCCTGCCTGCTGCCCAGGGGATGGTGTCGCTTGCACCAATGGAGAGCAGGCAGAAAAGCCATCCTCAGTTTATAAGACGGTCGGGGGAGGGGGGGATGCCGAGATAAAAAAGGCCTCCATTTCAAAAGATGGAACTCTGTCAGAGGGCGTAACATCTTCTGGCTTTCCTCAAGTAAACGCGGAAACAGCCCTCGCCTAATTTTCGGACTGACTCTGAAGCAGAGTCGGCTACTAACCACGTACTAAGATTTTTTACGTTTTTGCGGGACTTGCAATGTGATACTGGCTAAAGGCAAATGAGCACCGATTGGAGTGTTAGTTGTGACATCGTAAACAGGTAATACTCACGAGCAATAGTTTTAGAAAAGAGGGTCATAAATGTGATTCATTGAGTTGTTGGCGTTTCGGAGTTTTTGAGAGCGATATCTTGCTTGTGAAACAATGATGCAACTGGGCAGCAGTGGCAACTGTTTGGAGGACAAGTGGTCGCATACTGATGGCAGGAAGACAGCAGCAAGCTACGTTTTTAGAGACGCGGAAAAAGGAGTCGCTGAGGAGACGTGGGTGCGGAAGGCGGTGGTCAGGACGTGAACGTGTGAGAATAATTACGATACTCAGAGGCTGATGCAGCTGAAATCACGGACAGGAGATGGAGGCTAGATTGTGGTTGCATTCTCAAGCCGCGGAGTTGCTGTATCTCCACTCTGCTCACAGGTCAATGAACATTATGGTAATCGTCAGTTACAGCTCCAGACCTGCCTTGAATAACTAGTTAGATAACCCACACGCAACGGAAATGTTTTAGACGTTCTAGCTGAAAACAGGCCTAACCTTACCGACAGTGTCGGTATAGAGACAGGGGTTAGTGCTCATGATGTCATCATTGCGACGGTGGTTACTGAAGTTAATAAATTAGCCAAGTAGACCAGAAGAGTGTTTTTGCTAGCAAAAGAAGATAGACATTTGTTAGCGTCTCATTTGGACGATGAATGGGCATCATTTAGCCCCAGCATGACGGGCGTAGATGGACTGTGAGCAAAGTTTATACAGTGTAAATTTGGTACTGGAGACGTACTCGTATGTGTCAAGTAAATGGATTAAGGATGGAAAGGACTGTCCTTGGTTTAATACTTGGTTTAATAATCGAATTCTGAAAATGCCGAGAGAACAGAGATTGTTGCACTCTCGGTTCAAAATAGAACGAGCACATGACGACAGACAAAGATTCGCAGAAATAAGGGTGTCCGTAAGAATTTCAGTTCACGAAGGATACAAAAACTTCCACCGTGATAACTTAGCTAAAGATCTTCCCGAGAACTCAAGAAAATTCTGATCATACATAAAATCGCTAGGCGGGTCGAAGGCTTCTATCCAGGCACTCGTCGACCACAATGAGGTTGCAATAGAAGACAGCAAAAGGAAAGTTGAAGTTTTTTTCCGATTAAGAAATAATTCACGTAGGAGGATCGTAAAAACACACCGTCGTTTGACTGTCGTGCAGACTTTCTCATGGAGAATATAGAAATAAGCATCTGTGGCCTAGAGAAGCAACTGAAGGAGTTGAAAACTCGTAATTCACCATGTCCAGACGGAATTGCAATTTGGGTTTGCAGAGAGTAACTGCCTTCTATTAGCCTAGCAATTTTCTCGAGTCTCTTGTCCGGTGGAAAGCCCCAAGCGACTGAAAAAAGCGCAAGTGATACATGTAAATAAGGAACGTAAAAGAACTGAGCAGCATAATTACAGACCATTATCCTAATCATCGGTTTGCTACAGAATTCTTAAACACATTCTGTGTCGAATATAATAAACAAGCGAAGCCTGCAGTGGTTTGCAATTGGCAAATGTGAATGGGAATCGGATAAATGTCCTAATCGCCTTCTCCCCCCTCTCTCTGTCCCTCTCCTCTTCTCATTTCTCGTTGTCCATCTCCTCCTCCTCCCCCTCTTTCTGTCAGTCTCCTCCTTCCTGCTTTATATGCCCATTTCCTCCGCCTATCTCTGTCCATATCCTCTTACCCATCTCTGTCCATACCCTTTCCCCCACCCCCACGCCCTTTCTCTGTGTTGCCATTTGGGGCGTTGTCGTGATGTAGCATCCACTCGTCTACAATGTCCGGTCTCACTCGATTCACCCTTTTCCTGAGCCTTTCGAGGAAATCTTTGTAAAACATGTGGTTGACAGTTTATCCAGGAGGAAGAAATTTCTTATGCGTGATACCCCTACTGTTGAAAAGCAAATTAGCATTGTTTTGATCCTTGATTTGTTCATTAAAGTCTTTTTCGGTCAAGGAGATGTCTCAGTGTGCCACTCCTTACTTTAACGCTTAGTCTTAGGATCGTACTAAAAAATCCAGGATTTGTCACCTGTGATCACACGACTGAACCGTTAGTGGTTCAAAAAATGGTTCAAATGGCTCTGAGCACTATGGGACTTAACTTCTGAGGTCATCATTCCCCTAGAACTTAGAACTACTTAAACCTAACTAACCTAAGGACATCACACACATCCATGCCTGAGGTAGTATTTGAACCTGCGACCGTAGCGGTCGCGCGGTTCCAGACTGTAGCGCCTAGAACCGCTCGGCCATCCCGGCTGGCGCACCGTTAGTGGTCATTGGCAGTCCTCTGAAGAGGATCAACACAAACATTTGTTCGATCGTACTTCTACTAAGTTGTGAGATTTTTCGGCGCCATTTTGGTATAAACCTTTCCCAGATCTTCCGTCAAAATGTGAAGTACGGTGAAAGTATTTAACAGGTACCCTGTAATCCTTATTGTTCAACGTCGGTCTGACCTCGTAAGGGCACCCACAGTTTCGATATTTTCGACGGTTTTTTAAGTCGAAGTCGCTCTGACCAAGGTTCATCTTTATCGTGGTCTCGGACTTCAAAAAAGGATATGTGCCAGCGAAAAACCTATGCTTTTAATAAGGAATGTTCCCCATAGGCCTCTTTCAACTTTCCAAAGGTCATATTCGTGGATTCCCAAAGTTTAACACAGAACCTGATTGCATAACGTTGCTCTAAATTCCGCTATTCTGGTTTAGTAATACACAACAAAAACACAACTTCACTGACGGCGCTCTCAGAAATCATATGGTGGCTGTACGGAGCTGAAACTCTGACAGCGCATCTGGAAGGGATGAACACATCTATCGACACTAGTGGAACTACAGAGCGTTGTCAGATAGCTCGCAATGTCCTCAGTGTCATTGCTTTTCTCACCTGCCTCGTATTTATATAACATGTATATTAACAAAATATGTAGCCTATGTCCGTCCGAACATTCATTAGACTATCGTGTAAAAATTGGGAAAAAATCGATCAAGAATTTTCCGAAATTTTTGGTGACAACTTTTCGACTTTATATAGAAAATATATAATTATACTAACTACAGTTAAAAATATGTAGCCGATGTCCTTCCGAACGCTCATAAGTGTCGTGTAAAAAAAGTGAAGTCAATTGGTCAAGAACATTTGGAAATTTTTGGTAACAACGTTAAACAAGTAGTGTAGATACAGATATGTTCATATACGACATATATTAAAAATATATACCTTATGTCTGTCCAACCGTTTATGAGAGTATCGTTTAAACATTTGAAGTAAATCGGTCAATATTATTGCTAACAACGTTCCCCCCTACATATATATAATATTCAAATACTATATACCACATATATTAAAAGTAGATACCTAATGACCATCTGAATGCTTACTACAGCATCATGAAAATATCTGAAGGAAATTGGTCGAGAATTTTATTAGACTTCTGCTAATTTTTAAATGGGATGCTGTGTTCTATGTCTGTCCAAATGTTTGTTAGAGTACCGTTTAAAATTAGAAGTAAATTGGTCAAGAACTTTTCGATATATTTGCTAACAACGTTTCCTCTTTAGCTATAATTGCCAACACGCACTGAAGGGACAAATAAACAGGTACACCTGACTAATATCCTGTAGGGCCCCCGCGAGCACGCAGAAGTGCCGCAACAGATGTGGCATGGACACGACTTATGTCTGAAGTAGCGCTGGAGGGAATTGACACAATGAATCCTGCAGGGCTGTCCATAAATCCGTAAGAGAGATGGTGCAGCACGTTGCAAGGCATCCCTCATATGCTCAGTAATGTTCATGTCTGAGGCGTTTGGTGGCCAGCGGAAGTGTTTAAACTCAGAAGAAAGTTCCTGGAGTCACTCTATAGGAATCCTGGACGTGTGGGGTGTCACATTGTCCTGCTGAAATTCCCCAAGTCAGTCGGAATGCACAATGGACATGAATGGATGCAGGTGTTCAGATAGGATGCTTACGTACGTGTCACCTGTCAGAGTCGTATCTAGACCTCTCAGGGGTCACATATCACTGCAACTGCACACGCCGCACACCACTGACAGAGCCTCCGCCAGCTTGAGCAGTCCCCTGCTGACATGCAGAGTACATGGATTCATGAGGTTGTCTCCATACTCATACACGTCCAACCGCTCGATATAATTTGCAACGAGACTCGTCCGACTAGGCAATAGTCCTGTATCTGTGTTGACGGGCCCGGGCAAGGCGTAAAACTTTGTGTCGTGCAGTCATCAAGAGAACACGAATGAGCCTTAGGCTTCGAAAGCCCATATTGATGATGTTTTGTTGAATTGTTCGCACACTGACACTTGTTGATAGCCCAGCATTGAAATCTGCAGAAATTTGCGGAAGGGTTGCACTTCTGTCACGTTAAACGATTCTCTTCGGTCGCCGTTGGTCCCGTTCTTGCAGGATGTTTTTCCGGCCGCAGCGATGTAGGAGACTTGATGTTTTACCGGATTCCTGGTATTCACGGTTCACTGGTGAGATGGTCGTACGGGGAAATTCCCTACCTCATCGATACCTCGGAGATGCTGTGTCCCATCGTTCGGGAGCCGACTATAACACAATGCTCAAACTCACTAAAAATTTTTGATAACCTGCCATTGTAACAGCAGTAACCGGTCTAAGAACTGTGCCAGACATTTGTTGTCTTATATAGGCGTTGCCGACCGCAGCGCCGTATTCTGTCCGTTTACACACCTTTGTATTTGAATACGCATGCCTATACCAGTTTTTTGGTGCTTATTGTATTTGTATACTTTATATATATTGAAGAAATATGTAGCATATGTCCGTCCGAACGTTGATTGGCGTATCGTGTAAAAATTTGAAGCAAATTGGTCGAGAACATTTTGAAATTTTCCCTAACAACCTTTCCCGTGCAAAAAATGTGAAGTAAAGCGTTTAAGAACTTCTCGAGACTTTTGGTAACAGCCTTTCCCTTTTATGTTGGTGTACTTATAGCTATATACGTTACAGGTTAAAAAATATGTAACTTACGTCTGTCCGAACTTTTATTAGACTATCGTATAAAAATGTGAAGTAAATCGATCAAGAAGTTTTCAGTAGTTTTTGTAATAACGCAAATCAACAATTTATCTTTATATTGTCGTATATATTTTCATGAGACAGGAAAGCTTCTGTCCACAAATGAGCTGGATTTAGAAAGCACCGCTCGTACGAAGCTCAGCTTGCCCTTTTGTCACATGATGTCCTTCAAATCATGGACGGAGGACAACAGACAGATTCCATGGTCCTAGATTTTCGGAAAGTGTTTGATACAGTGCCCCACTGAAGCTTGTTGACGAAGGTCCGAGGGTGTGTTACTGCATTAATATTCATATGTATCTGATAATAAATCAGTGTTCTTTAAATCTTGAATTCATTACTACACCCACATCCTTTAAACGATAATATAAACATCAAAAAACGTTTTGCACCACCTCGGTTCCGAGACTTCCGGAATCTGTACAGAAAATTGGAATATAGATCAGCATAAACATTATTTCCGCCCTTTTTATTGGTCATGGAAACCACACATTGCATGTCGTACCGCCATACAGCGAGACCTTCAGAGGTGGTGGTCCAGACTGCTGTACACGCCTGTATCTCTGATACCCAGTAGCACGTCCTCTTGCATTGATGCACACTATCCACAAGTTCATCAATTCACTGTTGGCCCAGATTGTCCCACTCCTCAACGGCGATTCGGCGTACATCCCTCAGAGTGGTTGGTGGATCACGTCGTCCATAAACAGCCCTTTTCAATCCATCCCAGGCATGTTCGATAGGGTTCATGTCTGAAGAACATGCTGGCCACTCTAGTCGAGCGATGTCGTTATCCTGAAGGAAGTCATTCACAAGATGTGCGCGATGGGGGCGCTAATTGTCGTCCATGAAGACGAATACCTCGCCAATATGCTGCTGATATGATTGCACCATCGGTCGGAGGATGGCATTCACGTATCCTACCGCCGTTACAGCACCTTCCAAGACCACCAGCGGCGTACGTCGGCCCCACATAATGCCACCCCAAAACAGCAGGGAACCTCCACCTTGTTGCACTCGCTGGACAGTGTGTCTAAGGCGTTCAGCCTGACGGGCTGCCCCCAAACACGTTTCTGACGATTATCTGGCTGAAGGCATGTGCGACACTCATCGGTGAAGAGAACGTGATGCCAATCCTGAGCGGTCCATTCGGTATGCTGTTGGGCCAATCTGTACCGCACTGCATGGTGCCGTGTTGCAAAGATGGACCTCGCCATGGACGTCGGGAGTGAAGTTGCGCAGCATACAGCCTACTGTGCACCGTTTGAGTCGTAACACGACGTCCTGTGGCATTATTGAACATGGTGGCGTTGCTGTCAGGGTTCCTCCGAGCCATAATCCGTAGGCAGCGCACATCCATAGCAGTAGTAGCCCTTGGGCGGGCTGCGCGAGGCATTTCATCGACAGTTCCAGTCCCTTTGTATCACCTCCATGTCCGAATGACATCACTTTGGTTCACTCCGAGACACATGACACTTCCATAGTTGAGACCTTTTCGTGGCACAAAGTAATAATGCGGACACTATCGAATCGCGGTATTGATCGTCTAGGCATGGTTGAACTACAGACAACACGAGCCGTGTACCTCCTTCCTGGTGGAATGCCTGGAACTAATCGGCTGTCGGTCCCCCTCCATCTAATAGGCGCTGCTCATGGATGGTTGTTTACACCTTTGGGCGGGTTTAGTGACATCTGTGAACAGTCAAACGTACTGTGTCTGTGATACAATACCTACAGTCAACGTCTATCTTCAGGCGTTCTGGGAACCACGGTGATGCAAAATTTTTTTTGATGTATACATTACATCAGTTTTCCACCTTCACATTCACTGTAAGGGCCAATCAATTAAAGCATTAGTAATTCGGTTGCGCACACTAAATTTAGCACTGGGTATCAAAGGAGTGCCTGACTGTTCATTAATCCAGACTCAGATAGGTTTCAGGTTCGCGCGCTACAGTGCGACTGACTCGAAGCTTACCTTGATGTAACCGATTTGTAACAGTTCATTGCGTCACTATAATGGAACTGCTGCTCACGTTGCTGCAGCAGATGCAGTACTATGCGCCAGAGCCATTCACAGAACACGATGGTCTTTCCTCTCGGTAATGCCACATGGCCACCTAGAGCCTAGTGTTCTTGCGACTGTACATTCTCGTGACCACCGCTGCCAGAAATCATGTAAAGAGGCTAAATTCCTGTCAAGTCTTTCAGTAGTATCGCATGATACTACTGAAAGAAAATGTGCTTATGCCTCTTAAGTGAAGTTATAGTGCGACCTACAGCCTGCGATCAGATGAGCGGAAACGCAGATCCTAGCCAAAAGCGAATGTGAATGACATACTCATTCGAAGAACAAGTCGATATGCTTCTCATTTACGGAGAATGCCACGACATTCAGTGAGAGCTAGAGACATACGCTGAAAGATATCCTCAACGTACTCACCCTACACGTCGTACATTTAAATATGTGTATGATAATTTGAGAACAACTGGATCTTTAACGCATCGGAAACATATTCGGCAAAGGAAATTTACTAACGAGGAAACGGAAATTGGCAGTCTTGCCACTGTGGTTAGGGATCCTTGTGTTAGTTCACGCCAGATCGCAAGGGAATGAGCCAGAGTAGTGTTGTTCGTCTTCTGCATTGCCATAAACATCATCCTTACATCAATCTCCACCAAGAATTAACTGGAACGGATTGTGTGCGTCGCATTGAATTCTGCCGATGTGCTCAGCTTCAGATTCAGAGGGATGACACATTTATTAATTTGACTTTATTTACGGTCGAGGCTACATTCACGAACCCGGAAATGTTAATTTGCATAACATGCATTATTGGGCAACTGAAAATCCATGTTGGCTGCGGCAAGTTGCACACCAAAAACCGTGGTCGGTGAATGTATGGTGTGGGATTCTGGAGGACAGAATTATAGGCCCCTATTTCGTCTAAGGGAATCTTAATGGTAGAAAGTACACCTCATTCCTGCACGAAACATTAGGTCTGTTATTGGAAGAAATACCTTTAGGAACAAGGAACAGAATGTGGTATCAACACGACGGATGACTGGCACATTTTTCGCTAATGGCTAGAAATGAGTTGCAGAGACAATTCCCAAACCGTTGGATTAAACGCGGAGGAGATGAGTCGCGGCCGGCTCGTTCGCCAGACTGGACACCTCTGGATTTTTTCTTGCGGGGATTCGTAAGAGACATTGCTTATAAAGACATTCCAGCTACACCTGAAGATATGCGATATGTTCTTCGATAAGTGCCGATGTGACAAGGAATACCATTCAATTCATGACAAGAAGATTGTAGCACTGCATTGATACCAATCACTTCGAACACCTTCTGTAAATGGACGTTCATGCCACCTTTATGACCTTCGTTGACCTTCAAACACCTTACTGTCACACATCATTGGATTCGTCTCGATAGTCGCTGTCAGAAAACAAGTATCGAACCATAGCATCCTTTTTTAAGAAACAAACTTGACCTTCATATCTCTGAAGCAACCCCACCTAGCAATAAAAACCCAACGTCATATTATGTCCCCGTTGTCCCATACAACTTTTGTTCCACGAACTGTTTAGTTCTTATCATACTTTGGGAATTATTCTTGGTGGCAATAGTTAGTGACTCACCACGTATATGTAGAAACTGTTGGAAGTTTCGTCTTTACCTACCATCATTCAGTTTTCTTGTTTTATCAGTATTGAGAAATCCATACTGTGAATGATTCCAGCAATCAGCATCTGTCTCTAGAAAATCATTGAAGCACATGTCAGTTCCTACATGCGCGTGGTAAATGTGTTTTAAATTCAGACTCTCTTGTATGAAGGCTATAATGTGGATTGGATTGTCCCTAACCAACTGTTTTGGGATTCCGGAATATGTTTGGCTTAGATAAAATACATCAGTACCCATATGGTCTTGGTTTTCCACAGCAACATCGTCAAATATGAACACAGTATTTGGCTTTACTTTTTCAGGTGAGAGGAGTATCACTACTTTCACTGAATATCGTGCATGTAACGCCTTTTACACCATGGAGTGTCTCGTGTAACAGGTGATACTTGGGTTGCAACGGTGTTTTTGGAAATAAATGTGTCCAAATCGGACTCCATCTACGTGTGTTAATAGCATCATGAGAACATTGGTCTTGCCACAGTTGGACGGACCTACAATAATTCCTTGTACGTAATCAGGAATGAGTAATCCATTTGTCTTCTTTTACATCTTCACAGTAAGACACACACACACACACACACACACACACACACACACACACACACACACACATACACTTGTAAGGATACTAATAATATGTGTAGCCACTATAGCTCCATCACTTAACCAACTGAGCTACAATCGCTGAACAGAGAATTCAAATTCAATTATATACATGGTGATTCAAAAAGAATACCACAACTTTAAAAATGTGTATTTAATGAAAGAAACATAATATAACCTTCTGTTATACATCATTACAAAGAGTATTTAAAAAGGTTTTTTTTTCACTCAAAAACAAGTTCAGAGATGTTCAATATGGCCCCCTCCAGACACTCGAGCAATATCAACCCGATACTCCAACTCGTTCCACACTCTCTGTAGCATATCAGGCGTAACAGTTTGGATAGCTGCCGTTATTTCTCGTTTCAAATCATCAATGGTGGCTGGGAGAGGTGGCCGAAACACCATATCCTTAACATACCCCCATAAGAAAAAATCGCAGGGGGTAAGATCAGGGCTTCTTGGAGGCCAGTGATGAAGTGCTCTGTCACGGGCTGCCTGGCGGCCGATCCATCGCCTCGGGTAGTTGACGTTCAGGTAGTTACGGACAGACAAGTGCCAATGTGGTGGCGCTCCATCCTGCTGAAATATGAATTGTTGTGCTTCTTGTTCGAGCTGAGGGAACAGCCAATTCTCTAACATCTCCAGATACTGTAGTCCAGTTACAGTAGCACCTTCGAAGAAAAAGGGACCAAAAACTTTATTGGCTGAAATGGCACAGAAAACGTTCACCTTAGGCGAGTCACGTTCATACTGAGTTGTTTCCCACGGATTCTCAGTGCCCCATATACAGACATTGTGACGGTTGACTTTCCCGTTAGTGTGGAAAGTTGCTTCATCACTAAACACAATTTTTGAAATGAAAGATTCATCTGTTTCCATTTGAGCAAGGATAAAATCACAGAAATCGATTCTTTTAATCTTATCAGCTGCAGACAGTGCTTGAACCAATTTCAGACGATAAGGTTTCATAACTAACCTTTTTTGTAGGACTCTCCATACAGTTGATTGTGGAATTTGCAGCTCTCTGCTAGCTCTGCAAGTCGATTTTCCTGGGCTGCGAACAAATGCTTGCTGGATGCGTGCTACATTATCATCACTCGTTCTCGGCCGTCCAGAACTTTTCCCTTTGCACAAACACCCATTCTCTGTAAACTGTTTATACCAACGTTTAATACACCACCTATCAGGAGGTTTAACACCATACTTCGTTCGAAATGCACGCTGAACAACTGTCGTCGATTCACTTCTGCCGTACTCAATAACACAAAAAGCTTTCTGTTGAGCGGTCGCCATCTTAGCATCAACTGACGCTGACGCCTAGTCAACAGCGCCTCAAGCGAACAAATGTACAACTAAACGAAACTTTATAGCTTCCTTAATTCGCCGACAGATAGCGCTTAGCTCTGCCTTTTGTCGTTGCAGAGTTTTAAATTCCTAAAGTTGTGGTATTCTTTTTGAATCACTCTGTATATATATATATATATATATATATATATATATATATATATATATATATATATATAACCATTCCATGTGGTTGCTACGGGTTCAGAAAGACTGGAGGTTGCTGCTGCTGCAGGTAAAGAGGTCAGTGCAGGTCTCGACAAGATGGTGGCTTTGGTTGCTGTGGATCCCGATGTGCTGCTGCATGATTATAGGCACAGCATTGAAAATAATAATATTAATAAGTGTAGTACTTGGACTATAATGAGAAACGTATGAAACAAAACACAAACAAGGTTTGATATTATATATACACATTATTTATTTAAATATCCTACATCAGACGTAGTATTTCAAATAATCATGACTCCTTCTTCGTCGTCTTCTTTGCACCTGTACAATGTTTCCCAAATAACGCTTTTTGATATGTAATAAATTCCATGCGTATATCCTTCAAACTAATGGGCACCCCACAATGCTCTGGTTTTTCACATGAACATTTAATCTGTTTCTCCTTTGGCTCTGTGTTGATGGAGAAACGTAGGTACTGTTCCATCAAAATGTACACAATGCGCATGTAGAAAGTTTACATCATTGTATGTGGAGTCTATGCTTGATAACCATTAACTCTGTCTCTCTAATGCACGGTGTATGCAGTATCCACATCATGTAAGCTCGTAACTGAGGCGAGCCATAGATGGACACACTTGTCACCCGATTTCCCACTTAGTGCAGAGTCATCTCGCGCTGTTGTAATAGATAGTGTCGCACCAGTAAAGCAGATGTCCAGTGGGGTACAGGCTGGATAATACACTGTTGTCATCTGCTGACTGATGTAGCATTCTGCATGACATATTTCGTCCCAGTAGAAATTTGAAATAGGCACTTTAACACCCATCTATGCATTTTCAATTTCTATCCTCACATGCAAGCCCCAGTCATGATGTGGTTCTGTACCCACATTTAGATGTTTCATTCCACTAGGAGTTAAATTTATGTAGAACTGAGAAACCTGGGCATACTTGGTACTTTCTTATCCACAGCATCTGCACTCTGTCAGTGCGCTACTACAGGGATGTTCTGCTTTTACAGGTCGCATGTCGGTGACCAGTACTGACATCCGTCTTGCTGTTTAGAACCACCAGCAGCGTTCGAGATGTCAGGGACAGGCTGAGCATCCTCATTAACCAAATCAATAAGCAAGAGTGTCAATAACAGCTCCTTGTCCTGCTCCAACATGTGGGCAAAGTGTGCTATAGGATCCTATATGGTTGCTACGGGTTCAGAAAGGCTGGAGGTTGCTGCTGGTGCAGGTCCAGGGGTCAGTGCAGGTCTCGACAAGATGGTGGCTTAGGTTGATGTGGATCCCGATGCGGCGGATATCGGCATGTTGGTGGTCGCCACTGCGGGTCTCGAGAGCTCGAAGGCTACTGTTGAACAAGAAGAAGGAAGTGTCACATACTGGCCAAGACACTAAACAATCAATAATAAGGCTAACTACAGACAAAGATGTAATATGCGATTCTTACTTTTCCACTTCTTCCTGTTCTGCGGGGCTGTTTTGGATCTCGACTGCTGCTGCTGACACTTCATGGTTCTTCTGCTGCTGCTGTCTGGCTGAGTGAGTGAGACTGAGGCTTCATCGTATTTCTTCCCATAAATGACATCTCGACGCCATTCGACCAAGTTCGTTATTCGACAAGACCTGCCTCAGTTACATGGCGTTCCTCACTACTTTACCCAAAAACATCCACTTGTCCTTTATCTACAGGTAGCGCATGACGTTTTCTGCAGCGGTGAATACTTTCTAAACTATTGATGTGATAGAAATATAACTCGGTTTGAGTTATTCTTTCCGGGATCTGTTACGTTTTATGATTAATCCTAATCTATAGAAGAGAAGGTTTATCAGTTTTGTAATTGTTACAGTCAGCACATACTGATACACTGCATAACACAATTAAAGGATCACTTTTTCGAAACGTCCTAATTGTCTCCCACTGTGACGCATAAGTTAGAAATTTGGCTCAAAGTTGCCTACGATCTTCCTCTGTAATGGTATAAAAGCATGTCGCAATGCGCCATCACCATCGGGCTCGACGCCGCTTCAAACAGCGTGGTGCCAACGCGTGCGGAAATAGGCCAAGGCTCAAAAGCTCACTTGAGATGTAACATGGGTTAATGACGTCACATTGGAACCACATTTCACCAAAATTCGTCCCATTGCCACTATGGGCGTGTCACACGACGGGAAGGTCCTCTTACCCACTTTTCACGCCTTCTTTTGACACCTCTGCGATGGAGGTCAGAACCAAAACTCCCAGAGTTAAAATCACGGAGTTTTCTTGTGGGTGGCAGCGGAAGACGTTTCAGACACACCACGATTCAAAATTGACACGGAAAGGCCTCGGGGGGGGGGGGGGGGGGGGGCGGGGGGGGGGGAGGTGTAAGGCCCATCGATGTAATCACCCCTTTCCTTGGGGCGTTGCTTACCACATATTTCTCGTTCGTAAAAGACAGTTATGTGATGAGCAACAGGACGATGTTCTTGACATCATTTGACACTGCTGACACCCCTCGGACTATTCAAGCCTTCTCTAACGACATCGTCGTCCACCAACCCCACTGAAAGTGATCGCACCCCTTTGGAGTGCAGTGCGACCTCAACTGTTGCTCTGGTGTACAGGATGGAACAACTAGGAACCATTAAAGACCATTCGACAAAATTTCAACGCGTTCCGAAACAGCAAACGGTGCTTCTGCTTTCTCAGCCCTTCCAATTTCTCGCCCTCCTGTTGCGCTTCCACTGTGGGGTGTGACATTGACACATGTGGGAATGAAACGGCAAAGCTTCCCAAGACCCACTAGTTCGGCAACACACTCGGTGCCCTCCACGCGATTTTGCTGAACGCTTTCAAAATGTACCTGGACAGAGACAACCTGTGAGGAAGTCCTAAGCGCACGCAGACAGGAGGTCAACTAATAGGCTCAAGGGCAGCAGGGTAACTCCCCTGCACGAACCCAGAACTCTCGTTATAGGGGTTCTGTCTGTACAAGAACATTTTAAGGTGCTCAACAACGATGGCTGGGTGGCACCAAATGTGTTGCCAAAGTAGGTGGCCTTAGAGGGATCCTTTGCCATTTTATTCTCCCCTATGTGATCACGCCATAGGAGGGCACGAAACAGAAGAGCTGAGGAAGCGTAAGCACTGTTTCCTGCTTCGGATCACATTCAAATTTCGTTCGAATGGTTTTGAATGGTCCCCATTGGTTCCACTCTGTAACATCAGAGCGGAAGTTGCGGTCGCACTGCATTCCAAAGCGATGCGATCACATTCAATTGTATCGGTAGCTCACAATGTCATTAGACTAGGGTTGAATGGTGTGGAGTCCTCAGCAGTGTCAATGTTTGTCAAGAACGTCGTCGCGCTGCTCATCGCACTATGAACTGCCGTTTTAGACAGGAAAATGTATGAGATTCAACGCCCCAAGGGAAGGTATTGTTTCATTGACGTCCTTTATACCAACCCCTACGGTCTTTTCGCGTCGGTTCTGAGGAGCGGTGTGTCTGGAACGTTTTCCTCGGCCACCCATTAGAAAACATCGTGATTTGAAAGTTGGGCGTTGCTGTTCTGACCTGCACAGCAGAGGTGTTAAGACAAGGATTGAAATGTGGATAAGAGGGAGTGTGACGACCTTCTCTTCGTGTATCACTCCCAAGGTGGCATTTGGCAGAATTGTGGTGAAAACTGGTGTCAAAGTTACGTCATTAATCCACCTTAGCCGCGCGGGATTAGCCGAGCGGTCTTTGGCGCTGCAGTCATGGACTGTGCGGCTGGTCCCGGCGGAGGTTCGAGTCCTCCCTCGGGCATGGGTGTGTGTATTTGTCCTTAGGATAATTTAGGTTAAGTAGTGTGTAAGCTTATGGACTAATGACCATAGCAGCTAAGTCCCGTAAGATTTCACACACATTGGAACAATCCACCTTACACCTCACACTAACTACTGAGCTCTGGCCTTTCTTCGCATGTGTCGACACCTTGCTATTTGAAGCATCGCCAAGCCCGAATATGATGTCGCAGGGCGCCATGTATCAGCACCATTACAGAGCAGGGTTATAAGGATTGTTGAGCCGCCGGCCGGGGTGACCGAGTGGTTCTAGGCGCTACAGTCTGGAACCGAGCGACAGCTACGGTCGCAGGTTCGAATTCTACCTCGGGCATGGATGTGTGTGATGTCCTTGGGTTAGTTAGGTTTAGGTAGTTCTAAGTTCTAGGGGACTGATAACCTCAGAAGTTAAGTCCCGTAGTGCTCAGACCCAATTGAACCTTTTTTTTTATTGTTGAGCCGAATTTCCAATTTATACGTTGCAATGGGATACAATTACGATGTTTCGAAAAAGTGATTTTTAATTTTGTTGCACAGTGTAGCTATGATGCTACTGACAAACTGAAGGCCTCAAACACGGCCAAACGATTCGACTCATATTTAGCAAGGTGCTTGTCTACAACCTAAAACGAAAAACTCTAAGATATTTTGTCTCAACGCCCCCTGCTAACGTTCATGACGGGCAGTCAGCTCAGAATTAACGGGATCGATCGATAATTGAAAACTGAGCATTGTTCAACAATATACATATGGTCTGCAAACGATTATTTTCCTAGAAATCGAGAAAAGAAACGTTTCTGACTACCGCTGATGTAGCCATATGATAGGGGCTGTAAAACGAATGTGGTGCTGGCGTCGCGACCAAGCATAAAACCTATATTTGATTCCCAGTTGCGTTCTGTGCTTTTTTCCTTGTTGTTTCCACTTTTTCCACGTCGAATCTGGTAAGAATAGGAGTGTTAATGACGTAAGTAAATAAATAGTGAATAACAACGAAGTAGACATATAAATTTCTTAAGCGACTAGGGTTAGTAATACATTAAAACTTTACTCCTCGGTGTATGAAAACAGTTTCGAGTAATTTTGCTGCGAACACGGGCATTCGGCGTACATTACAGCATAAAGCAGAAAAACTAACCCTATTCGCAGTTAGTAGTGTACATGAAGTAACATGTTTTAGTACTTCCAGCCTTTATCGTCCTACAGTCTGAAGAATATTCATCAGCGTAAAATGAGAAATGAAGACCCAGAAGCAATGGTTCGACGGTAATGACAAATGCGACACATGTTATCGCTTTTACAATGTATGCAATGATAATATCAAGGTAAAACACTTCGACTGAGATACTTTAAGACACACATTTTGGTATCTATTAAAGTCTTCTATAGATAAAATATCGTAATGTTATTGAGGTATTGCACAATCGTAGACGTGTAAAAGCCGGTCGAGGAATATTGTATGCCACAATACTTCAACGTGTTGTAGTTCGTCAAAGAATGTGGTCGTCAATGGAGACCACACTTGATGGACTCTTATCATGATGCACATGTACTCGCGTAAGTCAGGTGATCTTTATGGTCAGAGAACTAACGGTTTCTTTACGAGAGTCCATTACAGGTACGTAACGAGGCGAGGAAGTGTAGCAGAGACGAATGAGGAGTGATTCTGGCCACCCACGATCTGAGTCGCAAATGGGGAAATCCACCGACATTAGCGACTTTGACAAAGGGTAGAATTTTACGGTCCAACCTTTGGGAATGAGCATATTGGAAATAGTGAAGCAGATTGGCTGTTGGCGAAGAAACGTCATGAGTATGTGTGGTAATTGGTTGAAGGACACTGGAACCGCGAGTAGGGGACAAGTTGTTGGATATTCATGCCTCAACACAGAACGTGAATTCTGGAGACTTGGCCGTCGTGTAAAGGAGAATAGTTGGTGATCTATTTCAATTATGGTGACAGAACGTGTCGCTGGTGCAGGCCCACGTTCTTGAGAGCACATTGTTCAGTGCACAGTGTTGAACATGAGACTTCACAAGAGACGATATCTACGTTTTCCCATGTTCACCCAACGACATCGTCACTTACGGTAGCAGTGGGTATGGGATCATCGAAACTGGAGCGTGCTTCAATGGAAACGTTCACTAGGTCGGATGAATCACGGTTCATGTTACACAGAGTTGTTGGACATGTCGAGATACGACGTCAGCCAGGCATAGGGCCGCTCAAAATATAAACCACATCACCGATGCATGCTGGTGGAGGCTGTATTGTGGCGTGGGGAACGTTCATCTGGGCTTTATTGGGAATTGTTTTATTAATAGAAGTCACCATGACAACTGTGGACTACGAACACGTTATTGCAGGCCACCTCCACTCACAATCATGCCTGATGTCTTCCCCAAGAGCAATGACATTATCCAAAAGGATAACTGCCCATATTACAAGGACAGAATCGTCCCACGACAATTTGAGGAGCAGGATAATGAACTCACGTTGCTATCTTGGAAATCAGATTACTCTTATATGAAATAAATGATAAACATTTGGGTTGCTACAGGGTTTCAGCACCGGGTCCACAGTCTACTGGCCAGTAATTTACGAGAATTACGTGACCTGTGTGTAGACGCCTGACACCACGTAACACCAAAAACCTGCCAATGACTTATCGAATCCATGCTACATGAAATCACTGCTGTGTCGTGTTCAGAGGTGCACCAACCCGCTATTAAGTTGGTGGTCGTCATGACTTTGCCCATCAGTGCGTACATATATGACCTGATAGATAATGTCAAAGACATAGTGAGGCTGAGCGCACACGAAACTATTGCACATACGGAAATCACAGAGCCTGAAAATTATAGGGAATGAAAGAGGAGTAAGTTGTAGACAATTTAAATTGGTGGTAGAACCTCGTCCTGATGAAATGCAATATTTTTGCGCATAAATAAGTGGAAAAGCTCTTTGAAATTCAGTTTTCACAGTTTGTGATTAATGTTTCTAGTACAATACATCCCGTTTGTTTAACGCCTCATCAAGTGCTTAAAAACATATACAGGGTGACTCACCTAACGTTACCGCTGGATATATTTCGTAAACCACCTCAAATACTGACGAACTGATTCCACAGACTGAACCTGAGGAGAGGGGCTAGTGTAATTGTTTAATACAAACCATAAAAAATGCACGGAAGTATGTTTTTTTAACACAAACCTACGTTTTTTTAAATGGAACCACGTTAGTTTTGTTAGCACATCTGAACATATAAACAAATACGTAATCAGTGCCGTTTGTTGCATCGTAAAATGTTAATTACATCCGGAGATATTGTAACCTAAAGTTGACGCTTGAGTACCACTCCTCTGCTGTTCGATCGTGTGTATCGGAGAGCACCGAATTACGTAGGGATCCAAAGGGAACGGTGATAGACCTTAGGTACAGAAGAGACTGGAACAGCACATTACGTCCACATGCTAACACCTTTTTATTGGTCTTTTTCACTGACGCACATGTACATTACCATGAGGGGTGAGGTACACGTACACACGTGGTTTCCGTTTTCAATTACGGAGTGGAATAGAGTGTGTCCCGACATGTCAGGCCAATAGATGTTCAATGTGGTGGCCAGCATTTGCTGCACACAATTGCAATCTCTGGCGTAATGAATGTCGTACACGCCGTTGTACATCTTGTGCAATGTCGCCGCAGGCTGCCACAATACGTTGTTTCATATCCTCTGGGGTTGTAGGCACATCACGGTACACATTCTCCTTTAACGTACCCCACAGAGACAAGTCTAGAGGTGTAAGATCAGGAGAACGGGCTGGCCAATTTATGCGTTTCATAGGACGTGGAGGACGCATAAATTGGCCAGCCCGTTGTTTATATGTTCAGATGTGCTAACAAAACTAACGTGGTTCCACTTAAAAAAACGTAGGTTTGTGTTAAAAAACATACTTCCGTGCATTTTTTTATGGTTTGTATTAACCAATTACACTAACCCCTCTCCTCACGTTCGTTCTGTGGAATCGATTCGTCAGTATTTGATGTGGTTTACGGAATATATCAAGCGGTAATGTTAGGTGACTCACCCTGTATAATGATAATGCTATGTGTGGAACAATAATTTAGCGCTGAATTTAGGATTATTGATTCAAATTCCTATAAAGGGAGTTCATATTTTGTTTATAATACGTTTTTAATCTCCTGTTGTAAAGATTATCACGAAATTCATTCCATGGGTTATTCAGAGCAACGAAGATTGAATTGTGGGGCAATCAGTACTGTTGATTCACTGCTCTGTTTTGACGTCGAAAGGTCTGAGCGGAAGGAAGTTTGCATCTCAAAGCTACTGAGTCATATACTGCTTGCCAGTAATCAGGCAGTCGGTCGCAGGCCTATACGAGTCTTTGTCATCAGCGTAGTGGGAGGGGGAATGGGTGAAGTCCTGGGGCAGTCTGCCGACATTCCACAGACCTTGTGCTCGTAACATTCAGTTCACTTCAGTCGCCTGCGTATAACAACGGGATAGAGCAAACGACTTAGAGGGCCTATGGATCTTCGTATATATACTCTCATGGTAAGTACAACAGAAAATAGTCGTAAGTCAATTGCCGTATGTGTGCTTATGATAGCAAAAATTTGCGACTTAAAAAAAAAAAGCGTCAGAGTGCCTTAGCTGTTAACGAATAAATATCAGTTCATCAACAGCGCATGGAATCGTCCACACGTTCATGAAACGATCACGTATTTGATCCAACCGAATTTATTTTTTATATATTTATTGTGCGGCCAGTGATCATTCGAATCTATGAACACCTTCCAGTCTGTGCACGAGATACATGCTGGAATCGTATTCTTGCCATATGGGAGAGTATGAAGCGACATCAACAGCTTTGTTGTTCTCTCGAATACTTCATCCCTCTAAATATCAGTAAAGTGCTGAAAAATGGTGATGGTTTATTTCATATGAAAAATAGAAGGCTTTATTTTATATATTATAATTCATTTTCATTTTAGGTTCACACAAGAATGCAATCTTGTATGTCTCAACCAGTAACAGTTCTTGACAAAGAGGATTTGTTGCCCTCACATAAACAATAAAAAGGACATAACATGTTTTAATTTTCTCGTTTGTAGAATATAATTTTAGTCATTGATTCGTTGGTAGCCCATTAGATCACATTAAAATTATTTTTTCGTTTTTATGAATGTATTTTGAGGCATTTTTCAGCAATAATGAATACATTGCAGTTATAAATGAAAAGAACAAAGATGTAGTTGTTCCACGCTATACAGTAGGACATTTACAATTCTGTGCTTTTCATCTGTAACTATTAAGTTCTGCTACCAGGAAAAGATGGAAGAATCAGTTAATACTGATATATTGCACACTGAGATCTCATTGTGACTCTATAATTCTTTCCTCTCAATATAACAAACCCAGCAATTTGAAATTTCTTCATCCAACTTATATTGCTCAAGCTTACCAAATACTTAAAGCAGACAACTGATTTCTGAAGGAAACCCAGCAATTTTTCACTTTGTAGAATTCGTTACTATAATTCCATTGCCAGTTCTGAGGAGCTGTGATTATAGCGATTTCCAATATTAACAGTAAAAAAGCTTTACAGAAATTGTTTACATACCAAACTAATATAAGAATCACATTGTCACTTACATATTTCACCAACCTGTCTCGTTTTAACCTAAACTTGTGTAAATTTAAATGACTGTTATGTACAAATTTCGATGTGTTGTTTCCTACATGCTATAAGAAAGTAGAGTTTGATAAGTGAGAAATTCAGGAATGAGCCTGTGTCTAACAGCGAAGTCAGACTATGACGACAAAGCCCAGTTGCTTTTCTGGTGGAAGATATGGTAGCATTGCTTTCTAAGTCTTTGTAGGACAGTACTCAAAATTTTAGCAATTTCTACTACTGGTTTTTCAGTTGAAACCAGTTTCCGTTGTTACACTTGTTATTTCGGAAAGTAGGAGAACAATCAGTTTTTGAATTCTAAATCAGTTTATACTCATCGAAAAATTCTTGATAACATATCCATCAAGACCTTTACTGTATAGCTCCAAAACATGGTTTTTATGTTTACATAAAAACACAGAATAATACTTTTTTAAATAGTTGTCCTAATGTAGGGAAGGTAAAGGAAATCTGAGCTTCCTGTGTGAGGATATAATGTAAACGACGTTTTTAAGTTATTCAGATTTATATTTAACCTATGAGTAATCGGAATGAGTGGGGACCTAATAACTACCTGGCTATATTGATACAGGCTTGTTGTGACTTTCGCAGTTGTCCTGATGCATAAGAGAAGATGGTTCCTTTGATATTGACATAGCCGATCCCTTCCTTATCCTTGTCTTACCTGAGCTTGTTCTCCGCCTATAATGACCTCATAATTGATGGGGCATTAGATTATAATCATCATGCCTCTCTCTTGCTTCTCTCTACGAAAATGGTCTCAGTGTAATGATGGTTTGAGGTGAATGACTACAAGCAGCACCAAGGAAGTCATCCTTATAGACCTGTGTAAGTCCATGTGGATGGTCGTGGATGAATGGTATGTATATTCACCGAAGATTTCTGTGTGTTAGTTGTAGGTAACTGTCTCATACATGTTTCGCAAGCTGCGATATGGTCGCTGATTAAAACAGTGATACAGAAAGTGTAGAATAAATTTCATTTATTTCCATCAATGCTCACAAAAGTTTCGTCCTTTGACTACCGGTTTTTGTCAGCTATAACCAACTTCAGATACGTTTTATAACATGTCCTAACATAGTAAAAATACTCTTAGCTTATTTATTAACGTATGTGTAAGGCAATGGAATGAATGGGCCCTAAATAACTACGTAGCTATACTGACCTAGGCTTGTTGTGATTTTGCAACTCTCTTAATGCGTAAGAGGGTATAGTTCCTTTTATATTGACATAGCTGATCTCCTTCCATTAGGACAAGTTATAAAACAGATCTGAGGATGCTCTTTGCTTACAGAAACTAGTAGTCTAAGGATCAAACTTTTTATGATTAGTGACGGAAAGAGAAGAAATTTATTCATGCATGTTGTCGGGAGATAATAGTTTTTACTTCTTGAAAAGTGAATACATATATATCGGCTTCTGACTTATAATAAAGAACAGGTTCTCTGTTGTCTGCTGTCTAGTCTACACAACTTCTACACACTATTCTCTCTCTCAGAATCTTTGGATGGTACATATATCTGTGGCTGGACATGTATCACCTCCATGAAATTTTTGACATACAATATTTGGTGACGTAATGATTCTGGAGGTTGCTGCAAGATTTTCGTTGGAATGAGGTCACAATTCTTTTATTTTTAGGGTACAACATCCGATAGTGGACAAGAATGTACGTTTTAGCTTTGGACATAAGTGGCTCAACAGTACTGATGAGGAACATTTTGTATGGTGTTGTGGTCATAGATTATGCACAACGAAACGTTTCCGCAGTCTGACTTTGACACGACCCTAGTTTCTTGATAACACTCCAACATATTTCTTCCTGTGAATGACACGACAATGTATTTGACCAAGTTGGTTAGTCCACTAGCGGTATGGCTATGGGGATTTTGGCCAACACTTCGTGCGTCAATTGCTAGTCATCACTGCAGTCACCGAGAAGTCCAAGATGGCACTGGCGGAAAATTAAAAAATAAATAAAAACAAGATAACGTTTGTGAAAAAATTAAAAAATATAGATGGCGGTGGCGAAAAATGTAATAAATGTAAAAACGTAATAAATTCGAGATGGCGGAACTAGTCCAGATGTATGTACTTTGCAGAATCCTTCTTACATTACAGTCCAAGACTGCGTCTTGTCCAAAATTATTCGATTATTTATGAAAATACATAAGCTTCGCCTAATTTGCATAAATTGGCACTATGCTCAAACGATTTGAATTTTTTATGTCATGTTCCATAGCAATTATAAAACAATTATGTGAAGCAGTACTTCCACGTCTAAAGCATGTAAGCTTAGTCATCAAACCACACTCACACAAACACAAACACATACACACACACACACACACACACACACACACACACACAGGCTACTGCAGTCTTAAGCCTTTCGGAGGCTATCTTACTCGTGGTACAAAGAAAAAACTACGGTCACTTTTTTAGGAATTTTTCAGTAATGCTGCACCTCACCATGCTCCAAATTAGGGGAAAGACGATAATGCGTCACGCACACACACACACACACACACACAAACTATTTTGATCTTAAGTCTACTTGAGGCGGTCTAACTCGTGGTACAAAGATTGAATATCATCATCTTTTTAGAAATTGTTCACTAATGCTTCACATTACCACCCATAAAATTAGGGAGGAAGAAGACAAAGCATCATCTTCTACACTAGAAACACACAACCGAACTGTACAAAATACATGTGACTGAAATATCACGCAATGCAGGCAGTTAACATTTCATCCTAGGCACAAAAACTGACCAAACATGTAACTGTACAAAACACATGTTAGCTAAAATAAAATACTAAACAGGCAAAAACATAAGAAACGAGCAGTATGAAATGCGGTTCTACAACTGTAATCTATTGGAAGAGGGCTATTAATGTGTGGTGCCTGAAACGTAACTGTTTCGACGATACCTAACGGTTATTGCTAGAGTAGGTGCTTTTCTAAACAGCAGTCCCTACAAGCAAACCAGTTGCGTCTTTATCTGTGGTTACTCGTACTTTATCTAGAGGGGCTATGCACGGCTCTGTTTACAAAGATCAACTCGATGTCGTTATAGGGTCGAGCCGTGTATGTCAGCTTTCATGCCCTGCTGCTAAAACGCTGCAAATAATAAACTGTAGCTGTGATCCTGTAGTCAAACAGTCTATGCACTGGCTCGAATTGCGAATTAATAAAATACGAAGAAATACACAATAAAAGTTAAATAAGTAATTTAATAACAAGAGGTTTCTTCTAATGTCTATAATTGATGTAGACGACATATAATTATGATGAATAATGTTTATCCAAGAAAGGACATCTCAAATAAATGGGAAATGGTCCTATGTTATTCAGTTAAAATGCAAATAGAAAATATCCTTATCAAATGAGGTAAAGTTACGTTGACAGCGAACGAGAATGGTAACAAAATCCCCAAACTAAATAGTCATCAGAGACTCACGAGAACTAAGTCCATTTCGTGATCACAATACACGAAAGATTCACCAGCTCAAAATAGTTCAGAGCTCAACATGGTGATTCACAAATTAATAAACACGATGCAAAGAATAGTAACTCATCCTCTGTCTACTCTCAGTTCCGTAAATCGAGAGGAAATAAGAGTCCTGTTCTGGAGCGCATTCAGCCCTTTCGAAATATTAAGTCCCTTCAAAAGTTAGAGCATTGTAGCGGCCTTTCACCCCCCACAAACAATCACCTATATGACTAAATCGCACATGTTACAGGCTGGTTTGCCTCGTTGCAGAAATCACCAACAAAACATTTAGAATCGCTCCTTTGAGCTCTCCACTCGACAAGATCCAGCCACCACCTTACTTCCATTGTGTTCCACTGCTGCCCACTTCTCCATTGTCTGAAGGCAGTTCCCACCAAAAATACATCGTTCTTAAGCTCTTAAGACATGATCTGTATCAACATGACCACTTTCCCATAATAAACTAATATATTACAACAATATTTAAATACAGATATGTTATAAATATTCAGTCACACTCAGAACATTCACAATAAATATAAGTAAAGGTTAGTTCACAAATATGTAAGCCCGTGCACTTGTGCAAATCCGCTCACGTAAAATGGCAGCAGATTTCGTTAAATATGGTTCAAACAATTCTTTAGGCCTGCCTGTCAAAAGGGACTTTTTGTTCTATTTTTAACTGTGGTGTCCGTTAACATATGTGATTGATCACTTTTAATTAGTTCAGTTTTTTTAATCCCCCCATGACTATGAAACTTGCCGTTGGTGGGGAGGCTTGCGTGCCTCACCGATACAGATAGCCCTACCGTAGGTGCAACCACAACGGAGGGGTATCTGTTGAGAGTCCAGACAAACGTGTGGTTCCTGAAGAGGCGCAGCAGCCTTTTCAGTAGTTGCAGGGGCAACAGTCTGGATGATTGACTGATCTGGCCTTGTAACACTAACCAAAACGGCCTTGCTGTGCTGGTACTGCGAACGGCTGAAAGCAAGGGGAAACTACAGCCGTAATTTTTCCCGAGGGCATGCAGCTTTACTGTATGGTTAAATGACGATGGCGTCCTCTTGGGTACAATATTCCGGAGGTAAAATAGTCCCCCATTCGGATCTCCGGGCGGGGACTACTCAAGAGGACGTCGTTATCAGCAGAAAGAAAACTGACGTTCTACGGATCGGAGCATGGAATGTCGGATCCCTTAATCGGGCAGGTAGGGTAGCAAATTTAAAAAGGGAAATGGATAGGTTAAAGTTAGATATAGTGGGAATTAGTGAAGTTCGGTGGCAGGAGGAACAAGACTTTTGGTCAGGTGAATACAGGGTTGTAAATACAAAATCAAATAGGGGTAATGCAGGAGTAGGTTTCATAATGAATAAGAAAATAGGAGTGCGGGTAAGCTACTACAAACAGCATAGTGAACGCATTATTGTGGCCAAGATAGACACGAAGCCCACGCCTACTACAGTAGTACAAGTTTGTGTGCCAACTAGCACTGCAGATGACGAAGAAATTGATTAAATGTATGATGAGATAAAAGAAATTATTCAGATAGTGAAGGGAGACGAAAATGTAATAGTCATCGGGGACTGGAATTCGATATTAAGAAAAGGAAGAGAAGGAAACGTAGTAGGTGAATATGGATTGGGGGTAAGAAATGAAAGAGGAAGCCGCCTGGCAGAATTTTGCACAGAGCATAACTTAATCATAGGTAACACTGGTTCAAGAATCATGAAAGAAAGTTGTATACCTGGAAGAAGCCTGGAGATACTAGAAGGTATCAGATTTAGGAACCAGGTTTTAAATTGTAAGACATTTCCAGGGGCAGATGTTGACTCTGACCACAATCTATTGGTTATGAAGTGTAGATTAAAACTGAAGAAACTGCAAAAAGGTGGGAATTTAAGGAGATGGGACCTGGATAAACTGACTAAACCAGAGGGTGTACGGAGTTTCAGGGAGAGCATAAGTGAACGATTGACAGGAATGGGGGAAAGAAATACAGTAGAAGAAGAATGGGTAGCTTTGAGGGATGAAGAAGCAAAGGCAGCAAAGGATCAAGTAGGCAAAAAGATGAGGGCTAGTGGAAAATCTTGGGTAACAGAAGAAACAAGGCCCCGGGAGTAGACAACATTCCATTAGAACTACTAACAGCCTTGGGAGAGTTTCTAGCATTTGTAGACTTAGAGAAAGCTTTTGACAATGTTTATTGGAATACTCTCTTTCAAGTTCTGAAGGTGGCAGGGGTAAAATACAGGGAAAGGCTATTTACAATTTGTACAGAAACCAGATGGCAGTTATAAGAGTCGAGGGGCATGAAAAGGAAGCAGTCGTTTGGAAGGGAGTGAGACAGTGTTGTAGCCTTTCCCCGATGTTATTCCATCTGTATATTGAGCAAGCAGTAAAGGAAACAAAAGAAAAATTCGGAGTAGGTATTAAAATCTTTGAAGTTCGCCAATGACATTGTAATTTTATCAGAGACAGCAAAGGACTTGGAAGAGCAGTTGAACGGAATGGACATTGTCTTGAAAGGAGGATATAAGATGAACATCAACAGAAGCAAAACGAGGATAATGGAATGTAGTCGAATTAAGTCGGGTGATGCTGAAGGAATTAGATTAGGAAATGAGACACTTAAAGTAGTAAAGGAGTTTTGCTATTTGGGGAGCAAAATAACTGATGATGGTCGAAGTAGAGAGGGTATAAAATGTAGACTGGCAATGGCAAGGAAAGCGTTTCTGAAGAAGAGGAATTTGTTAACATCCAGTATAGATTTAAATGTCAGGATGTCGTTTCTGAAAGTATTTGTATGGGGTGTAGCCATGTATGGAAGTGAAACATGGACGATAAATAGTTTGGACAAGAAGGGAATAAAAGCTTTCGAAATGTAGTGCTACAGAAGAATGCTGATGATTAGATGGGTAGATCACGTAACTAATAGCCCGCATCTCGTGGTCGTGCGGTAGCGTTCTCGCTTCCCACGCCCGGGTTCCCGGGTTCGATTCCCGGCGGGGTCAGGGATTTTCTCTGCCTCGTGATGGCTGGGTGTTGTGTGCTGTCCTTAGGTTTAGTTAGGTGTAAGTAGTTCTAAGTTCTAGGGGACTGATGACCATAGATGTTAAGTCCCATAGTGCTCAGAGCCATTTGAACCATTTGAACCACGTAACTAATGAGGAGGTATTCAAATGGTTCAAATGGCTCTGAGCACTATGGGACTTAACTTCTGAGGTCATCACTCCCCTAGAACTTAGAACTGCTTAAACTCCACTAACCTAAGGACATCACACACATCCTTGCCCGAGGCAAGATTCGAACCTGCGACCGTAGCGGTTGCGCGGTTCGAGACTCTAGAGCCTAGAACCGCTCGGCCACTACTGCCGGCGAGGAGGTATTGAATAGAAGCAGAGAGAAGATAAATTTGTGGCACACCTACACTAGAAGAAGGGATCGGTTGGTAGGACATGTTCTGAGGCATCAAGGGATCACCAATTTAGTATTGGAGGGCAGCGTGGAGGGTAAAAATCGCAGCGGGAGACCAAGAGATGAATACACTAAGCAGTTTGCAGTTGGTACTGGGAGATGAAGAAACTTGCACAGGATAGAGTAGCATGGAGAGCTACATCAAACCAGTCTCAGGAATGAAGACCACAACAACAACAACTTTTTTTAATACCACTTGCAGTCAACATTTAAGTAAAGTTGTTGGCAAAATAATGAACTGTTATTAAATAAAAACTGTAGTATGACGAAATATGAAGTACTGATGCTGTATTCACTTGTTGTGTAAATGTGGAGACTGCTATGTTCTGACAAACTTTTGCATAGTAAAAAAGGTATAAAAGACGTCGTAAAAAAATAAAATAGACACAGATATGTAGCTTTCAGGAAAGATAGCGATAGTGCAATGTTTTCATATGAGATACCGTTTGTTGAAATCACATGAAACGATTAAAAGTTGTTATTTTCGAAGTTCGTTGTGCAAATGTTTATTCCCTGTGAAATACTAATTTTTGTAGTTTTGAAGAGATTTAAATACTGTTGTGTCATTGGATGCGCTTCATTTATCTGAGATCGCGGATGTATTCAGATTTGCACTAATATTTGATGTTAGTTATTGTCGAAACCCAATTAGCTGTAACTTAGCTATTTCTAAGATTATCTGACACTCCCCCATTTCCTGGATCATATTCTGCATAAAGGCAATGACAGTAAAACCCCTCCATATCCCCAGCCTCGGGGTTTTCCCCCTTTCCGGCGACGCAGCTAGTCTTTGTACCTGGACTCGCTCGTACCGGCCACCCACTGCAAGCCGGAACCGCCAAGGTGCGCGCTGAGACCTGGGTCCGCTAGCTTACAGCTGTACAACAAATTTATCTCACCTCGCAACAGTACTAGGCGGCCGATTAGGTCGCCTAAATACGGGTAACTTTACTAAGTGGATTCTTAAATTAAGTCCACTTATTCTAACTGCTTATCTGAATTGTTCTATACGTATACAAACACAAGAGGCTAAAGAAAACATGCGAAGCAGGCAACTGACACTTCATTTTAGGCGTAAATGATATTAAACAACTGGCCATTAATATTGCTACACCAAGAAGAAATGCAGATGATAAACGAGTATTCATTGGACAAATATATTATGCTAGAACTGACATGTGATTACATTTTCACGCAATTTGGGTGCATAGATCCTGAGAAATCAGTACCCAGAACAACCACCTCTGGCCGTAATAATGGCCTTGAGACGCCTGGGCATTGAGTCAAACAGAGCTTGGATGGCATGTACAGGTACAGCTTCCCATGCAGCTTCAACACAATACCACAGTTCATCAAGAGTAGTGACTGGCGTATTGTGACGAGCTAGTTGCTCGGCCACCATTGACCAGACGTCTTCAGTTGGTGAGAGATCTGCAGAATGTGCTGGCCAGGGCAGCAGTCGAACATTTTCTGTATCCAGAAAGGCCCGTACAGGACCTGCAACATGCGGTCGTGCATTATTCTGCTGAAATGTAGGGTTTCGCAGGGATCGAATGAAGGGTAGAGCCACGAGTCGTAACACATCTGAAATGTAACGTCCACTGTTCAAAGTGCCGTCAATGCGAACAAGGGGTTGCCGAGACGTGTAACCAATGGCACCCCATACCATCACGCCGGGTGATACGCCAGTATGGCGATGACGAATACACGCTTCCAATGTGCGTTCACCGCGATGTCGCCAAACACGGATGCGACCATCATGATGCTGTAAACAGAACCTGGGTTCATCCGAAAAAATGACGTTTTGCCATTCGTGCACCGAGGTTCGTCGTTGAGTACACCATCGCAGGTGCTCCTGTCTGTGCTGCAGCAGCAAGGGTAACCGCACCCATGGTCTCCGAGCTGATAGTCCATGCTGCTGCAAACGTCGTCGAAATGTTCGTGCAGATGGTTGTTGTCTTGCATACGTCACCATCTGTTGACTCAGGGATCGAGACGTGGCTGCGCGATCCGTTACAGCCATGCGGATAAGATGCCTGTCATCTCGACTGCTAGTGATACGAGGCCGTTGGGATCCAGCACGGCGTTCCGTATTACCCTCCTGAGTCCACCGATTCCAAATTCTGCTAAGAGTCATTGGATCTCGACCAACGCGAGCAGCAATGTCACGGCACGATAAACCGCAATCACGATAGGCTACAATCCGAGCTTTATCAACGTCGGAAACGTGATGGTACGCATTTCTCCTCCTTACACGCGGTATCACAACAACGTTTCACCAGGCAACGCCGGTCAACTGCTCTTTGTGTATGAGAAATCGGTTGGAAACTTTCCCCATGTCAGCACGTTGTAGGTGTCGCCACCGGCGCCAACCTTGTGTGAATGCTCTGAAAAGCTAACCATTTGCATATCACAGCATCTTCTTCCTGTCGGCTAAATTTCGCGTCTGTAGCACGTCATCTTCGTTGTAGCAATTTTAATGGCCAGTAGTGTATGTACGAAAACGAACTTTAGAGGAAGTCTGGCGTTCAACGATCGTAACTATGGTCTCAAGCCTCTCTACAATGTTTACAGAATGTATTTCCTTTCCTTTCCATAATCAACTACTAAATAACACCAACATTCAATTGTAATGCTCCAAATACTTGATTCATAAACACACAACATGGCCAAAGACGAACGAACTGACTGTGGCCATTGTGGAGGGGGGGGGGGGGGGGGGGGGGGGGGGGAGGTCGGAAGAAGTCGTACTGAGGACATCTTAAATGCATTGTATGACTTAATACTTTCGTAATAAGCGAAGAGCCCTTCATAATGTATGAAATTCGGATGTAAATGAAAAATAAACACTTTGAGGCAATGGTTCTACAATCTACAGGAATCACACATGCTTCCCATTTGGCTCAATTTTCGTACTGTATGCACTAATAATCTCAGGGTCAAACACCTCTACTGAGATAGTATTAGATATCAATTTCATTATCTCATACAGTCTCCTATGGACAAAATACTGTAATATCTATGCTATGCTATGCCAAGCTGTTATCAGCAATTTACCTGAGATCTCAATATAATATACTTCCGTCTTCTTCATCTACATCTGCATTTATACTCCGCAAGCCACCCAACGGTGTGTGGGGGAGGGAACTTTACGTGCTACTGTCATTTCCTCCCTTTCCTGTTCCAGTCGCGTATAGTTCGCGGGAGAACTACTGCCGGAAAGCCTCCGTGCGCGCTCGAATCTTTTCAATTTTACATTCGTGATCTCCTCTGGAGGTATAAGTAGGGGGAAGCAATATATTCGATACATCATTCAGAAAGGCACCCTCTCGGAACCTGGACAGCGAGCTACACTCCGATGCAGAGCGGCTCTCTTGCAGAGTCTGCCACTTGAGTTTGCTAAACATCTCCGTAACGCTATCACGCTTACCAAATAACCCTGCGACAAAAGGCGCCGCTCTTCTGTGGATCTTCTCTATCTCCTCTGTCAACTCGACCTGGTACAGATCCCACACTGATGAGCAATACTCAAGTATAGGTCGAACGAGTGTTTTGTAAGGCACCTCCTTTGCTGATGGACTACATTTTCTAAGGACTCTCCCAATGAATCTCAACCTGGCACCCACCTTACCAACAATTAATTTTATATGATCATTCCACTTCAAATCGTTCCGTACGCAAACTCCCAGATATTTTACAGAAGTAACTGCTACCAGTATTTGTTCTGCTACCATGTAATCATACAATAAAGGATCCTTCTTTCTATGTATTTGCAACACATTACATTTGTCTATGTTAAGGGTCAGTTGACACTCCCTGCACCAAATGCCTATCCGCTGCAGATCTTCCTGCATTTCGCTGCAATTTTCTAGTGCTGCAACTTCTCTGTATACTACAGCATCATCCGCGAAAAGCCGCATGGAACTTCCGATACTATCTACTATGTCATTTATATATATTGTGAGAAGCAATGGTCCGATAACACTCCCCTGTGGCACGCCAGAGGTTACTTTAACGTCTGTAGACTTCTCTCGATTGAGAACAACATGCTGTGTTCTGTTTGCTAAAAACTCTTAAATACAGCCACACAGCTGGTCTGATTTTCCGTAGGCTCTTACTTTGTTTATCAGGCGACAGTGCGGAACTGTATCGAACGCCTTCCGGAAGTCAAGGAAAATGGCATCTACCTGGGAGCTTGTATCTAATATTTTCTGGGTCTCGTGAACAAATAACGCGAGTTGGGTCTCACAGGATCGCTGTTTCCGGAATCCATGTTGATTCCTAGAGAGTAGATTCTGGGTTTCCAGAAATGACATGATACGCGAGCAAAAACATGTTCTAAAATTCTACAACAGATCGATGTCAGAGATATAGGCCTATAGTTTTGCGCATCTGCTCGACGACCCTTCTTGAAAACTGGAACTACCTGTGTTCTTTTCAAATCATTTGGAACCTTCCGTTCCTCTAGAGAATTGCGGTACACGGCTGTTAAAAGGGTGGGGGGGGGGGGGGGAGCAGTTCTTTCACGTACTCTGTGTAGAATCGAACTGGTATGCCAATTCCACTTCAAACACTAATCGAGACCAGACCAGACATTCTCCTACCATGTTGTACACGTATTTGCTCTAGTCAGGGGCTTGACGCTTATTTATGAGAGTCCATTTGGTAACATGGGAAGACAGGATACTGTATATAATGTAAACTCGCAGAATATCGGGATAGTTTGGCGATTGGAAGCAAGACAACGTAGCAGATGGGAATGCACTGTTCTCGACACGACAAAAACGTCACACGTGAAAGTATTTTCGGTGTACTATTACTACTAATGATAAACGGATGAGACAAAACATTATAACCACTGCATAACACGTTGTTTCTTTAAGGGACGAAGTTATCACATGTGAAAGCAGATTTCGGCAAGTGTAATAGGGTTGTTACTGTTGAAGATAGCCGGCGGCGGTGGCCGTGCGGTTCTAGGCGCTTCAGTCCTGAACCGCGGGGCTGCTACGGTCGCAGGTTCGAATCCTGCCTCGGGCATGGATGTGTGTGATGTCCTTAGGTTAGTTAGGTTTAAGTAGTTCTAAGTTCTAGGGGACTGATGACATAAGATGTTAAGTCCCATAGTGCTCAGAGCCATTTGAACCATTTTTGTTGAAGATACGCATACATTGTCTGATGGGTAATGTCTGAAACACAATGAGGCTGATCGCGGATGAAGCTGTTGCACATAGTGAAGTCTCTAAACCCGAAAATTATACAGAAATGCATGTGGACCTGTAAAGGGTCGACACTTGCGACTCGTGGTAGAACCTCATCATGAATAAACGGAACACGTTGGGCATAAATAGGTGAAAAGGCTCCTCACAATTCTGTCTGGTGTTTATCACCAGACATGTTCCAGGGGATACTCATAATAAGAAAGAGTGCGGGTTGAGGCAATTTGTATTGTTCACTAACTGGGCGGCTTTGACGACAAAAGCCCTAAACAGAAGGAAGTTTGAATTTCAGAACCACTGTGTCATAAACTCCTTTCCGATAATTTGGGGCTCGGTAGATACCTATATGAGGCTCTGTACTGGGAGAGCAGGGGTTGTCTTGGGGTGGTCTTCCGGCATACCGCAGTTCTTGTGCTCGTAATAGTGCAGTCACATTTAGTGGCTGAAAACTAGTTGGCTGCTATGGATCTCTAAGTGTTTTTTCCTTTTTTTCATTTGGTAAGTGTAACAGAAAATAGTACTTTCTAGGTGATTGTCGTATGGGAACACTTCGTAAATTTACAAAACTTTGTTACTATAATGAATACAAGGCAATATGAACTGTGATTGTAAATTTTGTTCACTGTTGTTCCCAAAAACAAATTTTTCTCTTCACACAAATCATGTAGTATGACGCCTAATTCTAAGTCGTCACATTCTTTCAATTAAAAAAGAAAAGATATTTAAAAATATATTTAACGGCGATTTTGTGCTTTGATTATCATCAAACTTGGTTCTGTCTTACTTTCAGCGCACGACAGAAAAGGCAACTAATTTCGAAGCGTTCTGGTAGATATTCTCTCGTACGTAGCGCGAGCCATGATATCTTAACACTTCCGTCACTTACTCTAGAGTGTGATGGGCTCTCAATAGTATAAAATGGTAAATGAACGCCCGAAACATATGATTCTGCTGTAAACGAGCATTCTTTAATTTTATTTCATTTTTTCACAACACATGTAATAATGAAGTCATAGTCAAACACCTAGAGTAAGATGGTTTTCTTCTGTGCTGAGGCACAATCATATACGAGTATGTGTTGTAGATCCTCATCGAAGACAGTGGATCATAATACTTCGATCTGTTGCAGTTTGTCAAAGGATATTGGCTGCCAATTGAGATCAGACCACAAGGTCTCCAGTCATGTTGTGAATTCGCACAAGTCTTGTCATCGTTATGGTAAGGGCATGAGGTATGCATAAGACACACCACTGAGTAACATGAGAAGTCAGTAGGCAGTAGATAATGTGTTCCTAAATTGTGCTGTGTTCCATGAATTCCAGAATGCATCGTATACAGTCCCGCGCCGTAGACTAGTGAATAAAATATGAACATACGAATACGGGATCAGCTTTGTGACTGGATTAAGGATATTGTAGCAGATAGTAGGGAATCCGTCATTCTTAATTCGACGAAATCATGACGAGCGAAGGCAGCTTTCGTGTGCTATATGGGAGTGTAATAGGGCTTTTGCTACTGAAGATACATATAATTCGCCTGATGGATGATGTCTGAAGCATAGTGAAGCGAATTGCGCATAAAGCTGTTGCACGTGCGAAAGTTGTAAGAACCGAAATTAAATACTACATGCACGAGGAACCCGGAAAGAATCAGTACTTGGGTCTGGTGGCAGAACCTGAACATAAATGCAACGCACTGCGCGCAAATAGGCGGAAAGGCCCTTTCCGGTTCGATTACACAATTTGTGATCTATGTTGCTAGTTCAGTGCGTCTTGTTTCTATTGACTATTACACCTCTTTAAAAGCGTGAAAACACAAACAATATTCATGTTGGATATGCCAACATACATTCACCTTGAATTTAGGATTGTGGATACGATTTCCTTCAATATGTGTTTATTTTTTGCTTACAGTACATTTTAATTATACTATTATTATCCTGTTTATCACCAAACACATTCAATGGATCCCTCATAGAAACAAAGAATGCATGCTGAGGTAATTGTACTGTTGAGTCATTGCTCGGCTTTGGCGCCGAAAAGTTTGAGCAGCAGAAAGCGTATATTTCAAAGCTACCATGTCATATGCTGCTTGCAGGTAGTTATTCGACTGGTAGACGACTTTTACTAGGCTCTATCGACAGTGTATGGGGAGGGAGGTCTTGGCACAGTCTTTCGGCATTCCACAGCTCTTGTGATCGTAATACTCTAGTTCGCTCCAGTCACCTGTGTAAAACAGACGTCAAGTAGGCTACTGTGGATCTTTGCGTATTTATTGGATTGGTAGGTACAACAGCAAACAGTTCCACAAGGCATCTGTCATATGTGTGCACAGGATAGCAACACTTTACAGGTTCATCTACATCTACATCTACATTTATACTCCGCAAGCCACCCAACGGTGTGTGGCGGAGGGAACTTTACGTGCCACTGTCATTACCTCCCTTTCCTGTTCCAGTCGCGTATGGTTCGCGGGAAGAACGACTGTCTGAAAGCCTCTGTGCGGGCTCTAATCTCTCTAATTTTACATTCGTGATCTCCTCGGGAGGTATAAGTAGGGGGAAGCAATATATTCGATACCTCATCCAGAAACGCACCCTCTCGAAACCTGGCGAGCAAGCTACACCGCGATGCAGAGCGCCTCTCTTGCAGAGTCTGCCACTTGAGTTTGTTAAACGTCTCCGTAACGCTATCACGGTTACGAAATAACCCTGTGACGAAACGCGCCGCTCTTCTTTGGATCTTCTCTATCTCCTCCGTCAACCCGATCTGGTACGGATCCCACACTGATGAGCAATACTCAAGTATAGGTCGAACGAGTGTTTTGTAAATCACCCCCTTTGTTGATGGACTACATTTTCTAAGGACTCTCCCAATGAATCTCAACCTGGTACCCGCCTTACCAACAATTAATTTTATATGATCATTCCACTTCAGAACTTTGAAACTGAAATGAAGACAGCCAATGTCTTTTGCGATTGTAAACTGCGGACACTGTAGTTCCCAAAACCAAGTTCACTTCTTCGTACAAAGCATATGATTTAGTACCTTATTCTATGTTGTCACCTTCAACTAAAATTTTTTACGTTGATGGTTATGTTTCATTACTGTTGGGTTAGACAGCACAAATTTATTATGCTGAACCATTACCGAAGTAAATTACAGACCATCAGACAAAGCACGGAAACGTCTAAGCGCCGTGTAGTGTCGACGAGTAGCGACTGAACCTGTCAGAAACCAAGCTGAAGCAGATGTTTTGAGAGCTGGTGTGTGACAGCGAGTACGTGGTGTGCCGCAGGCTCTGGTAGCGGCCATCGTGTTGGGGCCCGGAATGCAGCGGCCGGGTAGTCCTCGACCACCCCCACCGGCTCCGCCAAGACCGAGGCCACCAAAGCCGCCCCCGCGACCACAGCCCCCGCCACCCACGCCGCCAGCAGCAGCTGCGGCTCCAGTTGTCAACCCTCATCCAACGAGGCGAATCGATCTGGGAATGTTTGAGAAAGAATCGTAAGTAGTCCTTTCTTTCTGTTTATAATAAAACTAGCTGAGTACCCGGCGTAGTCCCTGTACGTATTTATTCCAGCCTTTAATTAGACCATCTGCTCTCTTCGACTCTCTCTGTCTACCACCCCCTTCACCACCTCTCTGTCAATCTCATCCATCCCTCTCTCTGTCCACCTCCTCCATCCCACCCACTCGCTATCTCCTCCTGCTCTTCTTTCTGCCCATCTCCTCCTCCTCCCTCCCCCACTTTGTCCAAGTGTTTCTCCCCCTCTGTCCATCTGCTCCTTACCCCTCTGTCCATCTCCTCCTGTCCCCTCGAATTCGATCTCCTCTTCCCCTCCTCTTGGTCCATTTCCTCGTATGCTCTCTTTGTGCATCTCCTCTTCCCCTTCTCTCTGTCCAACTCCTCCTTCCACCTCACTCTCTCCCTCTTCATCTCCTCCCCTTTCCTTTCTCTGTCCACCCCCTCCTTCCTCCTCTCTCTGTCCATATACTCATCTTTCCTTTCTCTATCCACCTCCTTCTCTCCCCTCTCTCTGCCCATTTCCCATCCCCCTCTCCCTGTCCGTCTCCTCCACCTCCTGTCTGTGTCTATCTCCTTCTTACAAGGGAACCTCCCCATCGCACCCCCCTCAGATTCAGTTATAAGTTGGCGCAGTGGATAGGCCTTGAAAAACTGAACAGATATGAATCGAGAAAACAGGAAGAAGTTGTGTGGAACTATGAAAAAAATAAGCAAAATATACAAACTGAGTAGTCCATGCGCAAGATAAACAACATCAAGGAGCGTGGTCCTGTAGTTAGCGTAAGCTGCTGGGGACCGAGAGGTCCTTGGTTGAAGTCGTCCTCCGAGTGAAAAATTTACTTTCTTTATTTTCGCAAAGTTATGATCTCTCCGTTCGTTCATTGACGTCTCTGTTCACTGTAATAAGTTTAGTTTCTGTGTTTTGCGACCGCACCGCAAAACTGTGCGATTAGTAGACGAAAGGACGTGCCTCTCCAATGGGAACCGAAAGCATTTGATCGCAAGGTCATAGGTCGATCGATTCCTCAACAGGAAAACAGGTCTGATATATTCTATGCGACACTGGTGACGGCATGTGCGTCACATGACAGGAATATGTTCTCGACGCACCTAACTTGCACACTTGGCGAATGGGTAAAAAGATTCTTCTACCTTGTCCGATTTAGGTTTTCTTGTGGATGTGATAATCACTCCCAAAAAATTGATGAAAACATAAGAGTTTGTCACATAAACTGCAACAAATGAATGCAACAGTTTTACAGTCGCACAGTTTTCCCTGTGCTCTGTCAAAACATATGTTTTTAACGTTTTCAAATTTTTCCGTGTGTAGACCGTCAAATCCTGCGTATGTCCAAGTAAATCTGCACATGTCCTGGAATTTTGGAGAGCGAGGTTGATTATGTGTGAGTGCCTGAACTTTGATAATTGCCTGAAAATAAAAAATTTAACTTTTCACTCGAGGGAAGACTTGAACCAACGACCTCTCGTTTCGCAGCTACTAACGGTAACCACGGGACCACAGCGCTCCTGAGCTCACATCATCCTTGATGTTGCTTATCTTTCGCATGGACTACTCAGTTTGTATATATTGCTTTTTTTTCGTAGTTCCACACAACTTCTTCCTGTTTTCTCGATTCATCTGTGTTGAGTTTTTCAAGGCCTATCCACTGTGCCAACTTGTAACTAAATCTGAGGGGGGTGCGATGGGGAGGTTCCCTTGTTAGCCCCCTCTGTCTGTTCATCTCTTCCTCTCCCTTCTCTCTCCGTGTTATCACAATCACCTCAGTAGGAGGCTGGTGGTTTTTACCTCCATAATATTTCTTTCCAGATCATAAAAATGTGTATCAAATTTAGCTGAATTCTTTCCAGAGGTTTAGAATGAGCTTTCTACCCATGGCTTTGCCCGTATACCTACATGTCAAATATATTACACATATATTTAACACGTTACACACATATTTGTACACCTGTATAGCTGGCGAATTTCGTCCTGCAGTTTCATTTTCACACACTCAACGTTTAAGACGTCGTATCTCCTGAGCTATGTGCTGTACAGTAATATAATTTGGCAAGAATATCCACTACCATATGTTGCTACAATTTCTGAAACGTGTTGTGAATAGAGTAAGTAGTAAAGAAGTAATGCAGTAAAACGTCATACACGATGCTGCGGTTTTTCACGAAATTCAGTATTTGACCTCATATCTCCTGAACTACGTGCATTACAGTGATATATTTTGTTGGCACATTCAGTGGCTTATGTGTGTACCGTCTGCGAAAAGTGTTGCGAATATAGTTAGTAGCAACGAAGTAATAAATTTAGAAGTCTTGCATGATGTGGCAGTTCTTCACACATCTCATGTTTATGATGTCATATCACTCGAACTCTGTGTATAATTTTGATGGTACATTCAGTGGCTTATTTGAATACTGTCTGCAAAATGTGTCGCGAATGCAGTTAGTAGTAAGGAAGTAATAAATTAAACCGTTATGCTTCATGCAGCAGATTTACTGCATGAACAGGGAAAATATAGTAGGCGATAAAATATTTTGTGGTGGTTATTAGCGAGAAAAAGTCTCGCAACGGTTTAAAATTATGTGTAAAGTTTATTGAAACTCAATAAGTGCTCTGATTCTCAAATACTGGGTGTCTAATGCATGAGTATTCACCCGTCATGAGCTACGCTGCTTTTTGACCCCCGACCCCTTCGTTAGGTAAGTAATACTTCTACCCACATCGCCTCTTCCCTTCCATTCATCAGTGCATCCCTCCATACACACATACATACTTATTCATGGAGATTCAAGTCCCCCAACCACTTTCGTTTTATTCAACCTGCAACGTTACAGCTGGCCCTCAAAATCCACTGGTGAGATTTTCATATTCTCTCGCTCACTTCGAGCGAATTGTTAATCCCACAGAAAAAAGTCAAGAGGACCTTTTTTGTAGTTAAATCTTGTACGTTTTTGCTGGAGGTCACGGTTTTCGAGTACCTCATGACAAGTACAAATGTGAGCTTCAAATGCAACTCCACCCGCACACTCATCAAAAGTGGTTCAAATGGCTCTGAGCACTATGGGACTTAACTTCCGAAGTCATCAGTCCCCTACTACTTAGAACTACTTAAACCTAGCTAACCTAAGGACATCACACACATCCATGTCCGAGGCAGGATTCGAACCTGCGACCGTAGCGGTCGCGCAGTTCCAGACTGTAGCGCCTAGAACCGCTCGGCCACCTCCGCCGGCGCACACTCATCCCTCAAGAGTCAGGGTTGCTAGTATGTTGTTCGTGGCAATTTCTCCTATCACCGTACATGAACTATTCCCGATATTCGGCCTATTTTGGTCTCTGTTGATTCGGCTATTACGCCAACAGCACAGTCGTCTATTTTGTTAGCATTATTAAAGTAATCCTTCTCGTGAGGGTAATGAAAAAAGTGACTTCTGTAAACGTTATGCTAAAGCTAATTACTTTGACAATTCGATGCAAACTTAACCCTTACAAGTACAGTGGTTTCGTAGTCAGAAGGCCTGGCGAATACGTCTATGTAATCGTTTATTTCATGCTGTTAAAACTCTCAAAACTGTTACGTAAAATTTACACAAGCTCAGTTTTACCATTTTTGCAAGTGCTCTACTAAGCCGATGGCCCAATAAGGTCCGTCAATGTAAACCGAAAAAGGTGAAATGTGAGAAATAATTCGTGCAATTATAAGGTGTTTATGTGGATTGTATCCTCGGCTGAGGGTCACCCTTGGTATTTTTCAGGATTATTACGGGTATTGAGTCCATGAGGTACAGAAATACGCAAACCACGAGTTATTAACCATCACCACTTTGTTTCTACAGGGTGTTATAAAAAGGTACGGCTAAACTTTCAGGAAACATTCCTCACACACAAATAAAGAAAAGATGTTATGTGGACATGTGTCCGGAAACGCTTAATTTCCATGTTAGAGATCATTTTAGTTTCATCAGTATGTACTGTACTTCCTCGATTCACCGCCAGTTGGCCCAATTGAAGGAAGGTAATGTTGACTTCGGTGCTTGTGTTGACATGCGACTCATTGCTCTACAGTACTAGCATCAAGCACATCAGTACGTAGCATCAACAGGTTAGTGTTCATCACGAACGTGGTTTTGCAGTCAGTGCAGTGTTTACAAATGCGGAGTTCGCAGATGCCCATTTGATGTGTGGATTAGCACGGGGCAATAGCCGTGGCGCGATACGTTTGTATCGAGACAGATTTCCAGAACGAAGGTGTCCCGACAGGAAGACGTTCGAAGCAATTGATCGGCGTCTTAGGGAGCACCGAACATTCCAGCCTATGACTCGCGACAGGGGAAGACCTAGAACGACGAGGACACCTGCAATGGACGAGGCAATTCTTCGTGCAGTTGACGATAACCCTAATGTCAGCGTCAGAGAAGTTGCTACTGTACAAGGTAACGTTGACCACGTCACTGTATGGAGAGTGCTACGGGAGAACTAGTTGTTTCCGTACCATGTATAGCGTGTGTGCAGGCATTATCAGCAGCTGATTGGCCTCCACGGGTACACATCTGCGAATGGTTCATCCAACAATGTGTCAATCCTCATTTCAGTGCAAATGTTATCTTTACGGATGAGGCTTCATTCCAACGTGATCAAATTGTAAATTTTCACAATCAACATGTGTGGGCTGACGAGAATCCACACGCAACTGTGTAATCACGTCATCAACACAGATTTTCTGTGAACGTTTGGGCAGGCATGGTTGGTGATGTCTTGATTGGGCCCCATGTTGTTCCACCTACGCTCAATGGAGCACGTTATCATGATTTCACACGGGATACTCTACCTGTGCTGCTAGAACATGTGCCTTTACAAGTACGACACAACATGTGGTTCATGCACGATGGAGCTCCTGCATATTTCAGTCGAAGTGTTCGTACGCTTCTCAACAACAGATTCGGTGACCGATGGATTGGTAGAGGCAGACCAATTCCATGACCTCCACGCTCTCCTGACCTCAACCCTCTTGACTTTCATTTATGGGAGCATTTGAATGCTCTTGTATACGCAACCCCGGTACCAAATGTAGAGACTCTTCGTGCTCGTATTGTGGACGGCTGTGATACAATACGCCATTCTCCAGGGCTGCATCAGCGCATCAGGGATTCCATGCGACGGAGGTTGGATGCAAGTATCCTAGCTAACGGATGACATTTTGAACATTTCCTGTAACAAAGTGTTTGAAGTCATGCTGGTACGTTCTGTTGCTGTGTGGTTCCATTCCATGATTAATGTGATTTGAAGAGAAGTAATAAAATGAGCTCTAACATGGAAAGTAAGCATTTCCGGACACATGTCCACATAACATATTTTCTTTCTTTGTGTATGAGGAATGTTTCCTGAAAGTTTGGCCGTACCTTTTTATAACACCCTGTATAAAGACATTCATAATAACGTGCTCGCTACGTCGACCCGTCATAACTATGTCTGACGTCCTAACACGAACAAATACGAATTTGTCAATACACCATTGTGAGTTGAAGAAGACATAATTCCGCGTCGGAACCACGCGCGTTGTTAACTGTTCTGCCCGTGCAAGAGGCCAGCGACGCGACGCGACCACTGTGTGTGTGGGGCGCTCTGCCGCCGGCGGATACTGACACTGCAGTTCGTCAACGTTCCACGATAACGCCAGCTCGCTCTCTTACCCCCACGTGGCGGCTGCGTCCAAGCCTGTAACCCTTACAGTACACCTCCCAAAGAAGCGAGTCATGAATCTGTTTCACCAACGTCCGCCCCGGTAGCTGAGTGGTCAGCGTGACAGACTGTCAATCCTAAGGGCCCGGGTTCGATTCCCGGCTGGGTCGGAAATTTTCTCCGCTCAGGGACTGGGTGTTGTGTTGTCCTAATCATCATCATTTCATCCCCATCGACGAGCAGGTCGCCGAAGTGGCGTCAAATCGAAAGACCTGCACCAGGCGACCGGTCTACCCTACGGGAGGCCCTAGCCACACGACATTTCCATTTCCATGTTTCACCAATTTTTGCATCAGAAGCCATTGCAACGTTTATCTTATTTGCAGACATAGTAACGATTGATACTGACGAGCGGGCTTTCTAAGTCACAACTTGGTACACGACATACGCTGCAGGCACAAGACACATTGATAAAAATAAAAAGTACACAATACTTACAATTAAGTACGGATTAACATTACTTGAAGATTCAAAAGACTTAATCCTATTTGCTGCTTCAATGAAATTCAATTCATTGTTAGTAGTTAACTTATAGTAGGCATATAAATTATAAGAATTAACAAGGTAAATCATAGTAGATGTCGCATCCAGCATTCGCTCAGTTAGTAGTAATATCTGTAAGAATTGGTCTGGATGCTAAAGTACACTTCTTAAGCAATAATTTGAACTACTTCCTAGAGCTGTTCTTAAATTGTAGCATTAGATATACTGTCAGTAATTGTTAAAAGCAGAGTATTTAAATCCACGTGAGCACTCGCAGCATTTAATCCTTCAAAGAGCTCGCTGCATTCATCTCAGCACGAATCATGTTGAAATGTGTAAGAAATTGCTTTACGATGTGTTCAATAAAATTATGTGATTAGCAACGGTTCTTTGCATATTCCTTAATACAATTATTTCATTACATACGTTAATTGAATTCGTACTAGACTGTTATTCAAAGGCTACAATTTTGGCTTTAACTTCCAATAGATCTCGGCTTGTTAAAAGTGCCAAGCAGAGCTCGAAGGACACTATTTCCGAAATCAAACCAGGCACGTTTGCGCCTAATCAAGATTTTGTGTGGCAAAAGGTTTAAGAAAAAGTTAATCTCTTTTTCATAATTAGCAAATGTAGCCTCTACCTGCATTTTTGCGGTAATCCAATTGTTATACCAAGACATTCTCATTTCCAAAACGGTGTAATTATCCTTGACTGAATTTATCACATCAATTTGCTCCTTAACAGAATTGAATTGTTGTTGAATTTCACTCAAATTGTATTTAAATACAAATTTAGCATTATTTGTTGAAACTTCAATGTCTGATCGTGGTTCAAACAGAACACCTGTTGTCTGTGGTATTACTGCTATAGCATTAACGGAACACATTGTCATAGTAAAAATTAGGATTACAGTAAATATGGTTAATTATTTCTAAATATTAGAGTTAAACAATGAATATGACACAAATATGTCTCTTGTGGTAACCTGCGGAATAAGATTTAGTTACACTTGCGCAGCCGGCCACTGTGGCCGAGCGGTTCCAGGCGCTTCAGTCCGGAACCGCGCTGCTGCTACGGTCGCAAGTTCTAATCCTGCCTCGGGCATGGACGTGTGTGATGTCCTTAGGTTAGTTAGATTTAAGTAGTTCTAAGTCTAGGGGACTGATGACCTCAGATGTTAAGTCCCATAGTGCTTGGAGCCATTTGAATTTTGAACACTTGCGCACTTTATGTAACAGCTGCAATCTATATTTGCGAAACACATTCATATATGCCCATGGCTGAGAAATAAACATACGTTTTACACTCACTCACACTACACACGTCTACGAAGATTGTAGGAGTCTCTGGGACTGGATCGCTGGGTGTGTAGCGACGCCTCGGCCTCGAAGTCTGGAGTGTGATCTTGTGTTCTGGCTTTAGGAGCAGCTAGTCGGCCCCTAGGTTGCTCCTCGTCGTCGTATCACGATGCTACATGACGTCTACCCAGTGTAAGGTGTCAGGCAAATCCAACACCTTCCATGAAAACCCTGACATAATAGCAAATCCGGCAGTATGTCACATAGCTCCGAATAAATCCTGACATTAAATTAACCAAAGTAATATGATCAACGAGTGAGTAAATGGAATACCACAGACTAATACAAGAACGCCTAAATGCATGTCATACCTTCCCACCGTGAATCAGACGCAGTTCCTAGGGGAGAAAAGAGAACAGAAGCCGAGAGCAGAGCCGTGTACGCTAGAAGGCCGTACGATAAGGGATGGACACCCACATCGCCGGCCGATCGCCAAGAGCAGCCCCCAGCCCATGTTAAAAGATAGAGCCCTCCAGAAGAATAGATCTTACGATAACACTAAAATGGCCACACCAGCTGCAAGTTTTAGCGTGAGACTATACGCGTCTCTGTTACGTAGCAAACATTAAAAACATTGCCCCACCACGAAAAGTATAATGTTTCTCATTGGATAGACAGAATTTTTGTAGGTGGAGCTTAAGGTTAACATTGAGACCCTGATTGGTCGGTTGAAAACACAGCCAGATACCTTCTTCTTAAACCAACTACGGGAAATTGTGGTAAGGAGAGGTTAGAGGGAGTTGCTTCCGAGACGGCGAGGTGTGTGGAGCTGCGCCGCCCGCCGCTCCCTCACGCTGCCTAACCACCGACAAGGTAATGAACGCACGCGATGCCGCATAAGAGCACATAAGGCTTCACTCAGAACTGCAGAGGTCTCATCTGTTACATCCCCTTTTTGCATAATACTAGTGTCGATCGTCAATTAAACTTCGTGGTAGTCACATTTGCTACTTGAAGTTAAAATCTGAAATGCGATGGTTTTTCTGTTATATAATTATTGAGAAGCCATAGCAGCCACTTTAATTTACGGAAAGTTAAATAAGTAATTAAAGATAATTGAGGGTCACTGTAGACCATTTTTGATAGTTTTCTTTTTTGTGAAACTTAATTTAAACGTAGATTATAGATGTGATATGGCATAGGTCATCCTTTGATCCTTTATAGAACTTGGAAATCCATTCAGGGAATATTCGTTCACATTTTTGTTGAACGCAGTTGGTTTTCATCATCCTGTATTAAAATATTTCCTTTTATCAATAGTGCAGTTTATAAACAATGTTTTGTGAGTAGAATAAAAATTCCAATGGTAAACTTAATTGCTTTTTCGACGTTATTTTACCAGCTAACTAAAAATAGGAAAGCCTTGAACCCCTTCCACTAAATTTAGTTAGTATTAAGATTCTTTTACAGGGAGTGCAGTGGAGCTGACGCTGAAATCATTAAGTATTTGATTGTATCATCGCTAGTCTCACTGAACTCTTCTGAACTCTACATGTCATGTGTGGTCTGGCGTATCCTTACCAGCAGCAGGTCCCAGGTTCAAACTAGTCAATTCCCTAAAAAAACACGCTCAGAGCGCCGTTGCGCGAAAGTGGTAGGGAGACACGACTTAGAACAAACAGACACCATGCAGGCTGTTAGACCAGAAATGGCTTTACACGATTTACATGAACGACAATCGAACGAAAAGGCAGCTGGAGAATAAGAATGACTGGCGACAACCCTCCAAGATCGGATACGGTGCTTTCCAAAACTTCTTAAATTTTTTGACTTCACTCTTGTTTAATACCACGTTGCACAGGTAGACAAGACCCCGACTCGTTACTGTGGCGCAACTGCTTGGCGATCGTGTTGTTTCTCTTGCTGCAGAAAAGATTGATGATTGTACCGTTTCACTCCCTTCCATGCCTCCTTTAGCTTGCGCGCTAATTCCTTTACGTGTTCATTGCTGTTTCCAGCGGTCGATCGTACAAAGTCCAAGGGTGAATGCGCCCTTCTTCCATACACAATTTCGTACGGACTTAGGCCAGTTGAAGTGTGCATTTTTGCATTGTAAGCACTCACGATGTATAGAAGACACAACCCCAACAGTCATGCTTGCTACTTTCGTAGTGGCTACCCATCTTAATAACTGTTCTGTGAACTGGCTCATGTGGCCATTTCCTTCTGGGTGTGCTGGTGCAGTTTTTAGTTGCGTTGTTTGCCTTAGCTTACAAGTCTGTTTACGCAGTTCACTCATGAAATTTGGTCCTTGGTCACTGATTATGCTTAATGGTGATCCAGACTTTAGAATCTACACTTTTACAAAGACCTTAGCCACAGTCTCGGCACTCTGATCAGGATTTGGTATCATGAGAAGATATCTGGAAAAATGATCTAACATGGTCAATATGTATTTATTCTCATCTTTAGTCTTAGGCAAAGTTCCAACGACATCAAGTCCATCTCTTTCGAATGGTTCACTAGTTTCTGGCAGTTCTTGTAATGGTGCCCTAGTTTTCCCCGAATTATTCCATATATTGCAGGTATCACATTGTGAAACATACTCAGAAACGTCAGCTTCACGTCTTGGTCACCAATATACCTCAGTTATTTTAATATTTGCTGCCTTATTACCACAGTGTCCAGATAATAAAGAATCATATTGTTCCGTCATGATTTGCTCTCTCATGCTTTCCAGATTAACTAGGTGGTTTCCTTTACTAGTGATCTTGAACAACAATGCATCTGTTTCGACAAAACGTTGATAATTTTTTCATATTTTGCATTATTGATTCTCCCCCTGAGTTGCTTTTAGCTCTTCCTTTCGAGTTATTGTAACACCAACACGTACCTTTCGGTTCATCATGTCAGCATTTAAACCGAAACTCACTCCGTTTCAAAGCCCACCTTGTTAATCTGGTACTTGGGTCCTTTAAGCTCAATAGCCATTTAAGTTCAAAAATGGCTCTGAGCACTATGGGACTTAACATCTGAGGTCATCAGTCCCCTAGAACTTAGAACTACTTAAACCTAGCTAACCTAAGGACATCACACACATCCATGCCCGAGGCAGGATTCGAACCTGCGACCGTAGCAGTCGCGCGGTTCCAGACTGCAGCGCCTAGAACCGCTTGGTCACACCGGTCGGCGCCATTTCAGTGCGGCATGATCTGTAATCACTGTGAATTCTCTTCCTGTTAAAAAAATATCTGTTATGTGTTATACCAAAAACCAAAGCACAAAGCTCCTTTTCTGTTGTAGTATAATTACATTTTGCTTTGTTTACTTGTCTGGAAGCAAATGATATTGAATGTTCATGGCCATCAATTTCTAGAGACAAAATAGCACAAACAGCAAAATTTTAAGCATCTATTCAAAGAATGAAGGGCTTACTGAAATCTAGATAGGCTAACACTTTGGCTGTGATTAGGACAGTTTTAAGTTCTTCCATTGCCTCCGTGCATTCTGTTGACCAATTGAATACAGTTCCCTTTTTCAGTAGCTGTGTCATTGGACGTGCTATATTTGCATAATCGGCTATGAAACGCCAATAGAAATTTGTTAATTCCAAAAATGATTGTAATTCCTTTAAATTCGGTGGTTCCGGAAAATTATTGACAGCTTCAATTAATTTTGGATTATGACAGACGTCTTCACTAGTTATAACACGCGCAAGGTAGTTCACTTGATTTTGTGCAAAGTGACATTTATCTGTTGACAAGGACCGAATTGTGTTTCTTATACGCTCGAAACTGCTTGAAGCTTCTCAGTATGCTGCTTCACGTTTTAACCGAAACTTCTTACGACGTCGAGGTATACAAGAGCTTGTGCTGATGTGATCCCTCGTAAAATGGAGTCCATCATACGTTTAAAAGGTGGCTGGCGCAATGCGAAGTTCAAATGGCATACGGAAGTATGCATTTCATTATACACTCCTGTAGTTGTAACAAGTGAAGTTTTCTTTTTATCATCTAGAACCACTATCAGCTGATGATATCGGCTTATCAGACCACAAACCGAAAAAATTAGCCATCTGCCCAAGTAATCCAGGGTTTCAACCAAGTTTGGTAAGGGGCAAATGCCTGGTGTGGTTACTGGATTCAGAGTACGGTAATCCACGCAAGAAGGAAACTGTGGTTCTCCTGAAACAGATTCATTCTTAACAGTGACAACCAGTGAACACTGTGGTGGATCTGCAGGATCTCTTGATTCTGTAGTTCCGGCTTTCAGTTGTTCCTGAACCATTTATTCTACCAGCTATCTTTGACTGAATGGTACTCTGTAAGGTCTTAGAGTGATCTGTGCTGCATTTCCAGTATTTATACGATGCTGAACCAGATGAGCGACAGGTAAATTTGAACGTTCTCGGAAAAGATCTGCACAGTCCTGCAAAACAGGCGCTAAAATCTTCTGCTCTTCAACTGTCAAATGTTATATCTTCTGCCAAATATTGCTCTTTATTTCATTATTAATTTCTACTCCTGGCTGCAATTTTTCGGCACCACTACAAAAATCTGTCTTCCTAACTGTGACATTTGAAGCTTCGTTTGGAATCTGTATGACATCACTTTCATTTATACTCGACACTTCAGCAACCTTCGTTCCTCGTGGCAATATAACGTCTTCGTTACTCATGTTCGTTATTGTTATTGTGACTTTAGCTACATTCTGTCTCACCACTGTAGCTACTCCTACGCTTCTCGCAACATAACAGTGCATTTTGTTCAGTAACTCACATTTATCCGACCGCTCGATCAATAAAAAAGTTCCTTTTTTGCATCGTGGTGACTTGACTAGGAGGTAGGTCGTTTTTCCTGTTCCCTGGGAAACTTGCTGAGGCTGATCAATCTGTAGATCGACTCTGAGGGTTTGAACCGATACGTCTGTCGGGTTGATCGATCCCACGACGTCAGTGTTGCTCCTCCTTTGAGTACGATCTGAAGAATGATTTCCTAGGTCGTAGTTTCTACGTCTTTGTCTGATCCTTCTGTCTGCAACAAATATCTTTGCCCCTTTAGCGGACAAGAAATTAAATCCAAGTACACCATCGTAGCGCGTTTCATTATTTGTAACTACTTGCTCCCTTGCCGTGTATTTTTCTTGTCCCAAACATAATTCTACGTCAACCTCTCCGTGTCTACTTAAACTCCCGCCGTTTAACCCGCGCACCTGTAGCTGTGGCGGTCTTAACTTATCGCTCTTGTCAGTGTAACACCACATTAGTGAGGTCTGCGCTCCTGTGTCAATAAGTAGTTGAATCGGTCGTCCACGATATGTAGTACCTATCACAAAGTCATTGTCGATCTGATTTTCGGTTGAGCTAACAGAAATCGCTGTCTCGGGCAGGGAGCGGACGATGTGGTGGCCCGTATGTCCTCGCAGACGTTTAACCATCTGCCAAGTTGTCTGTTGCTCGCATTTCTGTTTCTCTTATTGCGGTAATCTTTCGGTATGTCGCCCAGTATCCCACAGTTCTAACAAAGTCGTTTTTCCTTACAGTCTTTAAGTTTATGCCCAGGCTTGTTACATCTGTAACATTCTGCATTTGTGTTGAACACGCGACGCTCTTCTTTTCGTATATCATTCGGCCGTCTCAATGCTTCCACGAAGCTAACAGCTGCTTCTACTGCTTCCTGAAAGGTCTTACATCGCGTCAGTCTGACTGCTTTGCCCACTCCCTCGCCATACAACCCGTGAGTGAATGTGTCTAAAAGCTCCCTGATCGGCTTGGAACAGCTGGATGCGAATCTCATTCTTGTCTTCGAGCAGCTCGTATGTTTGAGCGTCAATGTTTCGAATTAGCAAACAGCTCAATATATTCGTCCCGTCGTATCCGCATACTATGCAGTTGCTCTCTGTGGAATTTGAAGCATATTTGCGTTTAAATCTATGAACAACTCTTGCTTTGAATTCATTGTAATCTTCTGATTTTACACAAGTGGGTTCCACGCTGATGAAATCCTGTGCGGCTCCCTGAATTCTTAATTTAGCAATTGATAGTTTATCTGAATCAGTCCACGAATCCAACAAGGCAGCTCCTTCGAGTTTACTGAAGAATACTTTTACGTCTTCCTCGGGTTTGCCGCTTAACACTGGTACTGATGACAACAATGTGAAATTCTTTATCGGGCCAGCACTGCAAGAGTTATCACTTGACAAATTATGTGAATGGCTTGCGTTCATTTTTGCCTGCTTTTAACCTTTGAATATCTTTCCGGAAATCGTTTATAACGGTTCGGAAATCGGCCACGTGACCCGGGTTAGATTCTGCCATACTTATTTATGTACGCCAGCAAAATCATGCTATTACAGCAGAATTTTACGAATCCATCACTGCCATTCGTGTTGTAGCCAAATCTGAGTAGGCTAACTTGAATTTCAGAGTTGGATAACCCTGTGTTGTCGGGTGACGTCTATGCTGCTGCTGCTGCTGCTGCTGCTGCTGCTGCTGATTCGCCATGGCGATATGCCAGGAACTAGGTAATCCTCTAAAGTTCACACATCGCTGCATCCCCTCAGGACTGTAGGATTTCCATGATTTATTCCCACACTGACACCACTTTTATACGACATCTATCAGGTTTGTGTCCTTCACTGAGGGTCTCCATTGGTATTTGCCAGGATCATTGAGGGCGTTGGGTCCAAGAGGTATAGAAGTGCGCGAACTATGAGTTATTTTCCATCACCACCTTGTTTCTATGAAGACATTCATAACAACGTGCTCACTACGCCGACCCGTCATAACTATGTCTGATGCCTTACCACAAACAAATACGGATTTTTCGATACTCCATAGTGAGTCGAAAAATACATAATTTCGCGTCGGAACCCCGCGCTCTGGAAACTGTTCGGCACGTGCACTCGGCCAACGACGCGACGCGACTACTGTGTATGTGACGCGCTCTGTGGCCGGCGGATACTGACACTGCAGTTCGTCAGCATTCCACGATAACGCCAGCTCGCACTCGCACCCGTACGTGGCGGCTGCGTCCAAGCCTGTGACCCTTACACAGATGCAAATACTTGTACAGTGTTAGAAAGGAGCGCCGTTAACAACATACTAGAAATCTTAATCGGTGGGGAGCTGAGTGACGGAGAGGGGTGTGTAGTGTCGGTAGCTGGACCGACACCGTGATGTGGATTGCTGAAAAGGAATGCTAAACTAACGCTGTGGCCGATGGTGCACGAACGGCAATAAGCAGACGGGCGTGAAGTCTGGAACATGAGAACTTATGAATGAATAAGAAGAAAAGTATGTAGATACTTTTTACTTATCTTTTATTGATTCCTTGGAATACATCTCTCTTGAATACTCGTAAGCTATAGGCACTGATACAAATGGCTCCTTGCTAGTTCGTAGCCATTATCTTAGCTGATGGCTATTCTGTCTCTCGGCTAATGAGAGAGAAAGGCTTCGTACAACTGGGCGATAGCTAGGTTCGCGTACAACTGGGCGGTAGCTTGGTTCTCGTACAACTGGGCGATAGCTAGGTTCGCGTACAACTGGGCGATAGCTAGGTTCGCGTACAACTGGGCGATAGCTAGGTTCGCGTACAACTGGGGTCGAGTCCACTCCCGTATCACGAGACCTGCCTTGGTGGTGGCGCTAGGTCTGCGATCACAGTGGCGACACGCGGGTCCGACATGTACTACATGGACCGCGGCCGATTTAAACTACCACCTAGCAAGTGTGGTGTCTGGCGGTGACACCACATTCCTCCCCCGCAAATCGGCGAACGGTCGTGTAATAAGGCTTCCGCCCGCCGTGGGGAGGACCACATGTTGACGTATGCGATGAGGTGGGGAGCCTAACAACAGGCGAGGCTGTGCCACCCGCACCCGGCCATTCGGTCCGAGGGGAGCTAGGAAACGCCTGCAAAACTAGTCCAGGGTGCACGTCAACATGCGGTGTATGCGCCCGTAAAGAGACAGGAGGGACCGAAGGATCAACCTCCATTGCGTCGGGGTAGCCGACGCGCGATGACGTCATGTGGTCCGGAGCGGGCGGGAGTTCCATGGCGGAGGACAGCTGGTCACGGGAAGCGATCGGCGGCGCGTGACCCTGGGAGGCGCTTGGCGGCTGCAACGAAGCGTCGAATGCGGTCGGCGGCGGCGGCGGCTGCTGCTGCTGCTGCTGCTGCGGCGGCGGCGGCGCGTCGCCATGGGGCAAAATGGAAGGCATCGTCGGTAACACCTGGGGATGAGGCGAGCCAGTAGATGGGTCCCCAGGGCGCTGACCGGACGGCACCGTCGCTGAAAGCAGACGGGGAGCGGCAGAACCCGAGCGACGACAGAGGCGCAGCTGATTGAGATGCCGACGCACCTCACCAGAGGTCCCCAAAACCAAATACATCGCGCGGCCGAGGCAGCGAAGAATGCGCCCTGCGAGCCAACGCCGTGAACCTCGATAGTTGCGATAAAATACAACGTCGCCTGGAGCAAAAGCAGGAGTCTGCCGCTGCGCAGGAACCTGATGCGGCGGATGCAGCAAAGACATCAAGGTGCGATGAGGACGACCGTGGAGCAACTCAGCCGGCGAGCGACCATCTCGGGGCTGAGAGCGATACGAAGACAAAAAGAGCAACAATGCGTCCTCCCGAGAATGCGACTCTTTCAATTTCAACATCTGTGACTTGAAAGTTCGGACCAATCGTTCAGCGGCACCGTTGGACTGAGGCGAAAACGGCGCGGATGTCAGATGTTGAATACCATTGGCCTGGCAGAATGACTGAAATTCTGCGGACATGAATTGTGGGCCATTGTCGGAAACAATAGTCTGCGGAAGACCTTCAATGCAAAAGATAGCAGACAACGCTTGGATGGTGGCGGAGGACGTCGTGGAAGACATCCGGACAACAAAAGGAAAATTACTGAAGGCGTCGACCAGAACCAACCATCGAGCATTCCAGAATGGACCAGCAAAATCAATGTGCAAGCGTTGCCAAGGGGAAGTGGCTTTTGGCCACGCAAAGACTTTCCGCGGCGGTGCGGACTGGTGTTCGGCCACGCCGGGCACGAAGAACACATATTCGTAATCGCAGCATCGATTCCGAACCAAGTACAGTGCTGACGAGCAAGTTGTTTCGTTCGCACTATACCCCAATGTCCCTGGTGAAGAAGCCGTAAAACAGAGGACTGTAACGAACGTGGGACCACGACTCTGGACTGATCATTATCAGAACGCAACAACAAAACACCACGTCGAACAAAAAGTCTCTCCTTGTGAGCAAAAAATCGGCGAACCAACGGATCCTCGATCCGAGACTTTGACAAAGGCCATTGCGTAGCAACAAAACGTAAAACAGTAGCAAGGACAGGGTCAGCAGCTGTGGCTGTAGCGACACGACGAAAATCAATCGGAAACGATTCGACCACTTCATCGGTTTCCGAATCAATGAACATGCAAGCAAGTTCGGAAGAATCGAATGCTTTATCCTCAGCAACAGGCAAACGGGACAACGCATCGGCGTTTCCGTGCTTAGCAGTGGACCGATACAAGATATCGTAGCGGTACTGCGAGAGGAAAATAGACCAGCGAATGAATTTCTGCGCTGTACGTGGAGGTACAGGCTTGGTCGGATGAAAAAGCGATGTCAAAGGTTTGTGGTCTGTGATGATGGTAAAGTGACGACCATACAAGAAATCATGGAACTTAGTAACACCAAACACGAGAGCCAAAGCTTCTTTCTCTATCTGTGAATAATTTCTTTGCGCAGACGAGAGCAATTTGGACGCAAAGGCAATAGGGCGATCATGTGAGCCAACTTTGTGCGCAAGCACAGCACCGATCCCGAAATCCGATGCATCTACCATCAACAAAAGGGGTTTCTGGGGATCGAATGGCGTAAGGCAAGTATTAGAAAGCAACGCCGATTTCAACTGGCGAAAGGCGCGTTCACATTCCGTCGTCCAGACGAACGGAACACCTTTACGGCGTAAGCGATGAAGCGGAGCTGAAATGGAAGAGGCATTGCGCACATATTTATGGTAATAATTAATTTTACCCAACACACTCTGTAGCTGTTTCAGATTTTTAGGGGACGGCAAGTCTTGTATGGCACGGAGGTGCTCTGGACTCGGATGTATGCCTTGGGCATTAATGACATGTCCCAGGTATGGTAAGTCACGAGCAAAAAACACACATTTGTCCTTCCTCAAGCGAAGACCATTTTGCCGCAAGACCTGAAATAATGTTCGTAAATTCGCAAGATGATCTTCTTCTGTCTGTCCGGAGATCACTATATCGTCCAGATAGTTTGCTGCAGTAGGGACCGACGCACAAACAGTTTGTAAATATTGCTGAAACAAGGCAGGGGCGGATGCACACCCGAATGGCAGTCTTTTGAAGCGGTACAATCCAAGATGCGTGTTAACCACCAATACGCGCTGGGATTCGTCGTCCACCGGTATTTGCAAGTACGCATCGGCTAGGTCCAACTTTGAAAAATATTTTCCCGGGCACAGTTTAGCAAAAAGATCTTCCGGGCGGGGCAAAGGAAAAGTAGCAGTCACTAGCTGTGGATTCACTGTGGCCTTGAAGTCCACGCAAAGTCTCAATTTTCCGGAAGGTTTTGGCAAAATTACTAAGGGTGAGGCCCAGAGAGAAGCTTGCACACGTTCAATTACACCCTGTGATTTGAGATCGTGTAACGTTCTGGCGACCTCATCACGCAATGCGTGGGGAACATTGCGCGCCCTGAAAAATTTCGGTTGCGCGTTTACCTTCAGTTCTAAATGTGCTTCATAGTTTTTAGCGCAACCTAAGCCCGGTGCAAAAATGTCTGCAAATTCGTCACATAAGCCGAGAAACACTGTCTGTAGGGACAGTCTGATTCACTGATAGGACCTGATTTACAATAGACATGTTAAACAACTTAAATAAATCTAGACCAAATAAGTTCACTGCAGAAGAAGAACGAAGAACGTAAAATGACACAAGTTTTGTTTGTCCCTTGAATGTTGCAAGAAGGCTGCACTGTCCTAACACAGGAATTTTCTGTCCGGAATATGTAGTTAGCTTAACATTTGCGGCACGCAACGGAGGTGCGCCCAGTTGTTTGTATGTGTCGTGATTGAGCAATGAAACTGCAGCTCCGGTATCGAGCTGGAATGGTATCACTTGGCCGTCAAAGTCTAAGTCCACAAAAAGTTTATTGTCCTGCTGACGACAAGAGCGACTGTTTTGTGCAATTTGAATAGACACTGGTACAGAATCACTTGCTAATTGACGTGATTTCCGGCGACGTCGACGCACAGTTTTTGTGGGACGATCACAGTTACTGTTAGAGAAAGTGTCACTGGACGAAGCGGAATTAACGACATGAATGTCCATAGGCGAAGGTCCACGAGCCTGAGTGTCCTTGGTTCGATTCCGGCGCGAAGCAAAGGGCCTGGAATGATTGTGATTGTCTGATCTGAGCTTTTTCTGGCAAACACTTTGAACATGTCCTTTCTTATTGCAGAAAAAGCAAATAGCTTGGCGTGACGGGCAATGTTCACGCTAATGTCTAGTAGCACACCGCGGGCATGATTTCACTGCAGTTGTGGGCTGGCGCGGCACACCTGGGTTAGCACGCGGCGGTCGCTGTGTCGCCGTGCGCGAGGCCCGGTGACCGGGCCGCGCAGCGCGTCCAGCGGGCCGGTTAATGTTACACACGGCTGGCGAAGTTTCAAAAGATTCCTGAGCACAGTCAAGTGTGTCCTGTCTATCCAATATGTCTATCACTTGTTGAAGGGAGGGATTAACTAGTTTCAAAATTTGCTCCCGTATGCGAACATCAGAAACGTTCTGTGCAATTGCATCACGCACCATTGTATCTGAATAAGAAAGACCACAGTCACATTCAAAGGCACAGTCCCTAGTAAGTCCTTGCAATGTTGCTACCCACTCCCTATTAGTTTGACCGGCCATACGTTTTGTACGAAAAAACGTATACCGTTTTGCAACCACATTAACTGTTTCTTTGAAATAGGCATCTAATGCAGACAAAATTTCCTCGTATGTCAAAGTTGCTACGTCGCGGCGGGGAAACAATTTCACTATCACACGGTATGTGGACACACCGACACAAGAAAGCAAAAACGGCTGCCGCTCATTACCTTGAATTCTGTAGGCAGCAAGGTGGAAGGCGAACTGACGAGACCACTCTTGCCAGGTCTCGTGGTTCGGGTCGTAGTGCCTAAAAGGCGGTGCAACGGCAGGTTGTGGCTGCGGTAGCGGTGAAGCGGCTGCGGCCGCATCGGTGTGCAGCGCACGTTGACCCTGGACGAGCTGTCCAAGGGCATCCAGTAACGCCTGCGTCTGCTGATTCTGCAAGCGATAAAATTCGGACAGTACATCTGGAGAATGTGGCGAAGCCATGACACAATGAAATGTAAGCAATCAGAACACTTTAAAGCGTCGCCAACGTGGCAAATGAATTAATACAAACTCTTTTTCTCGTCGCCAATAATTGTAGTGTCGGTAGCTGGACCGACACCGTGATGTGGATTGCTGAAAAGGAATGCTAAACTAACGCTGTGGCCGATGGTGCACGAACGGCAATAAGCAGACGGGCGTGAAGTCTGGCACATGAGAACTTATGAATGAATAAGAAGAAAAGTATGTAGATACTTTTTACTTATCTTTTATTGATTCCTTGGAATACATCTCTCTTGAATACTCGTAAGCTATAGGCACTGATACAAATGGCTCCTTGCTAGTTCGTAGCCATTATCTTAGCTGATGGCTATTCTGTCTCTCGGCTAATGAGAGAGAAAGGCTTCGTACAACTGGGCGATAGCTAGGTTCGCGTACAACTGGGCGGTAGCTTGGTTCTCGTACAACTGGGCGATAGCTAGGTTCGCGTACAACTGGGCGATAGCTAGGTTCGCGTACAACTGGGGTCGAGTCCACTCCCGTATCACGAGACCTGCCTTGGTGGTGGCGCTAGGTCTGCGATCACAGTGGCGACACGCGGGTCCGACATGTACTACATGGACCGCGGCCGATTTAAACTACCACCTAGCAAGTGTGGTGTCTGGCGGTGACACCACAGGGTGCGTTTGAAGGTCAATTTTGTACGTTTCTCTTGGATAACTGGAAAAATCCACCCTCTAGCTGAAACGAATACAGGTACAAAATCCAACTACATTAAATTTTCTACAAAAGAGATCCCATTATTTCATTTTCATGCAGTTTGGCCATCCAGTGTGTTCACCATGAGGCCTAGTACACATCGCCACCACCAGTGGGCGCTCTCATCTTTGATGTAACCCAAGATGGCGGCAAACAGTGCGTTCACCAAGAGCTCCAGACTCCAACTGACTTAGTACACAGTACTGGCAGCAGAGGGTGCTGTCGTCCATGACATCATGATGACACGACTACCATTATTCAAGATGGCGGCATACATTGTGTTCACTGCGAGGCCTAGTACATATTGACACCACCAGAGAGCGCTACTGTCGACTTGGAATGAATTTTCGCGAATGCCACTTGGATTTGGAAGGAAATTCTTTAACTATCCACCACGATCCTCAACCAACAACCATGTCCCCTTACCAACCCATGTTGTAGGGCTAATGTACACTAACGTGTACTAAAGCGTACTAACATGTACTAAAGTGCACTAACGTGTACTAATGTGCACAGTGCATGACGTCATGCAAGGTGGTGGTGGGGGGGGGGGGGAGAAATGGCGGGAAAACGACTCTGCCTATGATGAACATAATGCAAGCAATGACTCCACTATGGGATCTAGACTCCAACTGACCTAGTACACATTACTACCACCAGAGGGTACTGTCATCGCTCCTGTGACCTAATCCCAGATGGTGGTCTGTAGGGGGAAAATAGTACGAAAATTACTCAGGCTGCGCTGGGCTGCTGAGGAGAGTAAGAAAGCAGTGCACTCTATTTATTATGGAACATTTTATTTAGGGATGGAGTATATTTATCACACTGACACAAAACACTCGCCCTTAAGCGCTTGGGATCACAATACACATTCTGCAGACAATCAAACAAATCCTAATTATCCCAAAAAATTTCAGTACAGACCTGCAAACTGTTCCTAAATAATGCTGCACAGTGATGTGTAGACACGCTCAGTACTCAAAAGCTGTCCAAATAATGCATAGCACAGCCTAAAGACATGCTCGCAAAATAATACAATCAACATGTGCAAACACCCTCCACCACCCCCTGTCCAGAAGAGCGCACAAGAGGTTTGCGGCAACCCCTGCCAAGTGATGTGCCCTTCAGCTGTCAAAGCAAGCACAGCTGCCCTCAAATGTGAGGTGGCGACATTCCTTTCATACTTGGCACCTGACAAATTCCTGTCCAAATATGTGTTCACTTAGACACCAGTGCAGACGCTCCCGGGGCGAGCACAGCCGCAAGCCGACGCCGGATGCAGGTGAAAGTTCCCCCTAACAGAACATACGAGCTGCATTCAGCTGTGCGTACCCATGAAACATCCACGTGGTGACTCACCATCTAAAATGTTCTCAAAAATGGCTCTGAGCACTATGAGACTTAACTTCTAAGGTCATCAGTCCCCTAGAACTTAGAACTACTTACACCTAACTAACCTAAGGACATACACACATCCATGCCCGAGGCAGGATTCGAACCTGCGACTGTAGCGGTCGCGAAAATGTTCTCAATTTTATTCTTACATCACAAGGTTTTGTAAGAAATAACAGCCAAGTCGACCTCACTGGAATTGTATAGTGTCCCAGAAATAGTTAACATTCGCTTTGTTGATGTCTCAGCTTGTATGCACGGAAATTCTTGTCCTAACAGAACCAGTTTACGAAAACCACGCCGAATGCACTCTTCCCAGGGCTCCTAATGTCATAGCCTTAATGCTCTCAACATACGCAAATGTTCTCACTGCTTTGTAGAGGCTCCTATATCCCAGCACAAATCATTTAAATGAATCGAGCATTATGATTGGCTCTTATCGAATTTACCTGCAGAATTACTGATGCCGCCGGTATCGAAGCAACATCAGCCCTTTTTTTTCCTTCTGCAGGCCAGACTTTCAGCCATTATTTTACACAGATCAAAATTTTGCAACGACAACTACACCTCACAAAGCGACAGATATATCGTCAAATACAGAAAGATTCTTACTCAGTCACACTGCTCTCCCACCGAGGAAAGCAGCTCGAATACTAGAACATGAAACCGACCTGTGACCCGTCAGTACATCACTGCATACCCTACATAAATTCAAATACGTAAAGACTCCTACTCAATTACAGTGCTTCCCCACCAAGGACAGGAGCTTGAATATAAGTGCGCGAAAGCGAGCTCCAACCTAGCAGTATATCAACGCATACCGTGTCGATGTAGTAAACATACAGTTCATATCCTCCGCCAAACAAAACCATCCCTTTTACATCAGAGCACCCTCAGCGGACCGAAGTTGCGCTCAGAACTGTTCTACAAATTCGCGATCGTTACCCTTGGGCTCAAACGCGTTACTGTTTCTGATCCGAACCTGCTTCTCTGCTTGCTCACTTTTCTACGCACATCTCCAGACTCTGGGATTACAAGAACACACGTATTTTCACCACAATGTTATACCATTTTCGCGGTACTCCTCTACATCAAGCACTAGGCAGTATCCCACCTATCGCTAGCGCAACATAATTCCCAACATATAGACTGGAAATTATTTCTATACAAACCTCAAACTTTAGTGGGGTGCACCATGCTGTAAACCACTGAATAACTAGAAACAAATAGAGGCATTTGATATTACCAACCTCGAATACCGAAGTCGGCGATGTAACAGATTCCAAATTATTCCTGTAATTTACAAGCCAACTAAGGTCTTTCCCACGTCTAGAGAACAGGCAAACGTGTCTTCCACACACCACAATCCATCTTCTCTCAACTAAATAAAGGCGCGGAATCTGCAGAAGCAGTCAACCGAACAATTTACATGGGAGGGAATAACGATCCAGCGCAAACACACCATCTCCTCAAATGTCCACTTTATCACGAAACCCGCCCAACACATACTAAGTATTAGTTCGCTATTCGGTCGTCTCGAGGACGGGAAAGTTAACTCAGATACACTCCTACACTCCAACAGGCCTCTGCACTCGGACGGCTGCTGCCGTTAACGAGAAACGTAAATCATTCCCACCACAGGCCATGCATGTACGGAATCATTCTAGAAAACCGGTCACATATATGTTTTATCATTATACTTACAATTAAATGTTACTATCGCGGTTTCATTGAACGGCATTCGACAAAGAGCCAAGAAAGATCAGACTAGGCTGTAGCAACTACAATTTAGGAAATCGTTCTTCAGATCGTACTCAAAGGAGCTGCAATACTGACATCGTGGGAATGGACCGCCCAAACGATGCATCAGTTCAAACCGTCCCAATCAAAGTTTAAATTGATTAGCCTCAGCAAATTCCCAAGGGAGCAGGAAAGACAATCTACGTTGAAGTTAAGTCACCCCGATGCAAGGAAGGAACTTTGTTATTAATTGAGCGATTCGAGAAAAGTGAGTTGCTGGATACAATGCGTTGTTATGTTACTAGAAGTGTAGGTGTCGCTACAATGGTGAGACAGAATGTCGCAAAAGTCCCGGTTACAATAACGAATATGAGCAAAGAGGATGTTGTTTTGCCGCGAGGAACTAAAGTTGCTGAAGTGTCGAGCGTAAGTAACAGTGACCTAATACAGAGTCGAGATGAGGTAACAAATGCTGCAGTTATAAACACAGATTTTCGTAACAGTACCGCAAAATTCCAACGAGGAGACGAAGTTAATTATGAACTGAAGGGCAAGATTTGGAAGAAGATAGAACATTTAATAGCTGATGAACAGAAGATTTTAGTGCCTGTTTTGCTGGAGTACGCAGATTTATTCCGAGAACGTACAAATTTACCTGTCACTCATTTAGTTCAGCGCCATATTCATACAGGGAATGCAACACCAATCACACAGAAGCATTACCGAATACCATTCAGTCAAAGAGAGTTGGTAGAAGACATGGTTAAAGAACAATTAGAAGCCAGAATTATAAAACCAAGAGATCCTTCAGACCTACCATGGTGTTCGCCTGTTGTAATTGTAAGGGAGAAATCAATTTCTAGAGAAACACAGTTTCGTTTTTGTGTTGACTACCGATGTTTGAATGCTGTGACCACACCCGACCTTTACCCCTTACCAAATTTAGTGGAAACCTTGGATTACTTGGGCGAGGTCGATTTTTTTCAGTACGTGATTTAACAAGTGGTTATCACCAGTTAACAGTGCATCCAGATGATCTAGCAAAAACTTCATTTGTAACACAACAGGAGTACACAAGTATCTTCGTATGCCATTTGGACTTCGTAATGCTCCAGCTACATTTCAACGCTTGATGGATTCAGTTTTACGGGTGCTCACCCCAACACAACCACTTGTTTACCTTGATGATGTAATAATTGTTGTTGAAAACATGAAGCAGCATACTGAGAGACTACAAGCTGTTTATGAGCGTATAAGAAGCGCAAAACTGTCTTTATCAATAGATACATGTCATTTTGCACAAATGAAAATTAAATATCTTGGTCATGTTATAACCAGTGAAAGTGTTCGACCTGATCCAAAATTAATTGAAGATGTAAAGAATTTTCCTGAACCACAGAATTTGAAAGAACTACAATCATTCTTGGGATTGTCAAATTTCTACAGACGATTTATAGCCGGTTATGTGCATATAGCACTTCCAGTGACACAGCTACTGAAGAAAGAAGCCACATTAAATAGGTCAACAGAATGCAAAAAGGCAATGGAAGAACTTAAAACTGCTCTAATCACAGCCCCAGTGTAACCTTTTATTCTTTCAACAGATGCATCCAATTTTGCCATAGGTGCAATCTTGTCTCAAGAAGTTGATGGTTATGAACATCCAATCTCATTTGCTTCCAGACAAGTAAACAAAGCAGAATGTAATTATACTACTACTGAGAAGGAGCTTTGTGCTTTGGTTTTTGGTACAACACATAACAGATGTTTCTTAACAGGAAGAGAATTTACAGTTATTACAGATAATGCCGCACTTAAATGTTTATTGAGCTTAAAGGATCCAAGTTCGAGATTAACAAGATGGGCATTAAGATTGAGTAAGTACCAATTTTAGGTTATTCATCGACCTGGTAAACAACATGTGAATGCTGATGCAATGAGTCGAAAAGTCAATGTTTGCGTTACAATAAGACGAGAAGAAGAGTTAAAGGCAGCTCAAGAAGAAGATCCACAATGCAAATAACGGAAAAATGATCAACGTTTTGCCGAAATAGATGGATTATTGTACAAAATCACTAGTAAGGGAAACCGCATAGTTATTCCAGAACGCTTGGAAGAGCGAATCATGAGAGAACAACACGATTCTTTATTATCAGGAAATTGCGGTAAAAAAGTAACAAACATTAAAATAACTCAAATGTTTTGGTGGACGAGCCGCAAAGTTGACGTTTTCGAGTTTGTTTCTCAATGTGATTCCTCTAACAGATGGAATAATGTAGGAAAAAGTAGAGCACCATTGCAAGAACTGCCAGAGACAAGTGAACCTTTTGAACTAGGACTAGATGTCGTAGGACCGTTGCCTAAGACTAAAGATGGAAACATATACGTATCGACAACGTTAGATCATTTCTCTAGATAGCTTCTCATGATACCAATACCTGATCAGAGCACTGAGACTTTAGTTAATTTTTTTGTAAAATAATGGATTCTTAAGTTTGGATCACCATTAAGTAAAATTAGTGATCAAGGAACAAATTTTATGAGTGAATTACTTAAACAGACTTGTAAGCTCATGCAAATAACTCAGTTAAGGACAACACCAGTACACCCTGAAGGAAATGGAAGAGTCGAGCGAGTCCACAGAACAATTATTAAAATGGTTAGCCATTATGTGAGCAGCAAACACGACAATTGGGATGCCTGTTTACCGTACTTGGTAAGCTGTTACGATGCCAAAACGCACAGCTCAACTGGCCTAAGTCCATATGAGATCGTCTAGGGAAGAAGGATGCATTCACCTTTGGACTTCGCACGATCGACTGCCGGAATCAGCAATGAACACGTAAGGGATCTAGCACGCAAGCTAAAGGAAGAATGAAGGGGAGTGAAGCAGCGAAATCATCAATCCTTTCTTCAGTAAGCAAGACAACACGACCGCCAAGCAGCATCGAGATGGAGATCTTGTGTATCTGAGCAACGTAGTATTAAAGAAGAGTTAAGTCAAAAAGTTTAAGAAGTTTTGGAAGGGACCATATCCAATCTTGGAGGTGTTGTCGCCAGTCACTCTTAAGCTCCATCTGCCCTTTCGCTTGATTGTCGTTCATGTCAATCGTGTAAAGCCATATCTGGGTAGATTTCCTGTAGTGCCGCAAGACGACAAGCACCGACCGAGAGGTCAGATACGAGAGAAAATATGAAAACCATTTGGTCATACATAGGAAAAATTATTATTATATATAAAATTTAACTATCAAACTCTATTTCAGTGTCAGTGTTGTCATGTGGGGAAGGCTAGCTTCAATCTCGATATTGATTCATGCCTAGAACCAGAACCTTGAGCTTGGAGATCTGATACAGTTCGAAGGAATAGAAGGAGGTTAGAGTTACTAACGAAAGTGTGTATATTCTAAACACCTAAGTACTTCAGTGAAAGGGAATAATCGGCTGTAGGCTTATCGAAGAAAGCTTCCCGAGGTTCTGTTGAAGTGATTTATGGAGACTACAGGAAACCTACGTCAGAATGACTGGGTAGCTCTCTCCACAAGTACAAGTTCATTATCTTAACTTCTACTGCACTAAATAGTTACATAAAAGAGAAACACTGTTTATGAAATATGGAAAAGATTGTCCATAAGGTAAGAAAACTTACCTCATAAGGCAGTTGCTGTAACGCTGTATCACTTTTAAATATCGTTCGTAGATATCTTCCCGCTCAGATACGAACTGGTGCAGCTATAGGCACCCAACCAGCTTTTATCGAATAACGCGCACACTGCTAGCTTACAAGACGGAGAAATATACAGACACAGATGGAATCCACCAGAGGAACCGGCATGAACTGTCCTTTACACTGACTAGCGTGAGTGTGATTCTAGGTTATTTTGCAAGCTTTTACACCCCCAACAGGCTGGTCCCCCCAGTCCCACTCCCTTAATTTCAGAAAAAGGACAAACACTGGCTCACAACAATGTACGAGGCGTGTTAAATACGTAATGCAACACATTTTTTCCTCGGCCAATTTCGGTTGAAAAAAATGCGGAATTTGCTGTGGACATCGTGGAATATTCCCGGTTCAGCCCCTATAGTTTCATGAAGTTCCGTCGGGTGGCGGCGCTATACGTAGCCTTCAAAATGGTGCCTGTAAAGGAAGTGCTGTCATTGAGTTTCTTTTGGCGGTAAACCAAAGGATCGCAGATATTCGTAGGCGCTTGCAGAATGTCTACAGAGACCTGGCAGTGAACAACAGCAAGGTGATTCGTTGGGCGAGGCATCTGTCATCATTCCGAGAAGGTCGCGCAAAGCTGTCTTATCTTCTGCCTGCCGGCAAGTCGCACGCATATGTGACCTTGCAGTATTGGAACGTGCGGACAATGTCATTCGAGGTGGTCAATGCATCAAAATCAAACATTTCGCTGCTCAACTGGACGTTTCTTTTGGTAGTGCTGACACAATTGTCCACCACTTGGGGGTTCCCAAAGAAGTGTGCCTGCTGGGTTCTTCACAGCCTCACGGAAGACAATAAAGAGCTACCAAGGACCAGTCGTGTGGAATGGCTTACGCGTTACAAGGCTCATCGTGCAATTTTTTGTCGAAAATCGTCACAGGTAATGAAACATAGGTTCATCACTTTGAACCGCATATAAAACCGAGAACTGCAATCCATGGAGTGGCGCCACAACTTTCTCCTCCGAAGAAAAATTTCAAAGCCACACCCTCAGCCATTAAAGTCATGGGTTTATAGTGTTTGCTGTCTTCCTTTACGATGCAACGATCAACTCTGAAGTGTATTGTGCTACCCTCAGGAAACTGAAGGAAGAACTTCAGCGCATTAGTAGCCACAAAAATGTAAATGAACTTCTCCTTCCCCATGACAACGCAAGGCCACACAAGTGTGCGCACCCGAGAATAGCTCACAAAGCTTCACTGAACTGTTCTTTTCATCCACACTACAGCCAAGATGTCACACTTTCCGACTTCCATATGTTTGACGCAATGAACAATGCATGGCACGGGAAGCAGTGCGTGTATGATGGGGAAGTTATTGATGCAACAATACGTTGGTTCCGCATCGAACAGTAGAGTGGTACCATGCGGCCATATAGGCCCTTCCAGTAAGGTGGCGTAAGACCGTCGCTCTGAATGGAGATTGTGTGAAAAATAGGGTTTTCTATCCAAAAGAATGGGGAATAATATGATGCATTGGAATTCTGAATAAAACAAAAAAGAAATGTTGCATGAATTATTGTATGCTCCTCGTAAGATCCGCAAACAAATAGTGGACACGACTTTGTTCCTTTCAGCGACGTTTTAGACGGAAGGGAAGTATCTGGCCATAGAATAACACAGAAAATAACTTACATATCATGACTCGGAGAATGTGCATAAATAGCAGATTCTAATACAAGCGCAACAAATGTTAAACGATTTTCTGTAATTTCCTTGTTGCAGTTAAAAAGGAAGAAAATAAAATTTAGCGTCCAGTTCACTGTTAGGTCGTTAGAGAGAAACATTAAATCGGATAGCACAATAATACGCAACAAATCAGTCACGTCCGTTCAAACGCACCGCGCCGGTATTGTCGTTATGCAGTTAAGAGAAACAGAGGAAAACTTAATCTGGATGGCCGGGCTACGGATTAAATCTTGTTACAGAGTACTGGGCCATCAGGATTAAGAGGATGGAGCTACTGACTGACCTTGGGTCACGTCTTACATAAAACATTTATTGTGACTTTTATTAAATTTAACATTAACCCATTTCAGTCATGCAGAAACCGACATATAGACTAACAGCTCAATTAAATATGAATTCAAAAACGATTCAAAATTACGTAAAAGACTTAAACATTCACTTATATGAATTACTTAAGAAAACAGTTCAGCTAATAGCCTCTCATCAAGACAGCTTTAGCCAAACTGCATTTCAATTATATGAACAGGTTTGCCAGTAGCAGTGAATTCAGAAAAGACGTACAGTATTAGAAAAATAAAGGCTGGACCGTAGCGCAACAGTCAAAACTTATTATCTGAAGAAGGAATTAATGTTCTTGCAGAAATTATACTTCAGCTAAGACAAACCGGCAAGTGCAGCTCAATTTCAAAAAATTAAACTGGGCTATACACACATACAACCGTAGCTACCAAAGGAAATTCTTGATCATATGCTTCTCTTCGGCACATTGTTACGCAAGCATAGGGAATGAAAATGCTTAAGAGCTGTTGCAGCAATCGTAAGGAAAACTATCCTTCAACACATCCAAATAACATTGCTGTTGTTGTTGTTGTGGTCTTCAGTCCTGAGACTGGTTTGATGCAGCTCTCCATGCTACTCTATCCTGTGCAAGCTTCTTCATCTCCCAGTACGTACTGCAGCCTACATCCTTCTGAATCTGCTTAGCGTATTCATCTCTTGGTCTCCCTCTACGATTTTTACCCTCCACTCTGCCCTCCAGTACTAAATTGGTGATCCCTTCATGCCTCAGAACATGTCCTACCAACCGATCCCTTGTTCTGGTCATGTTGTGCCACAGACTCCTCTTCTCCCCAATTCTATTCAATAACTCCTCATTAGTTATGTGATCTACCCATCTAATCTTCAGCATTCTTCTGTAGCACCACATTTCGAAAGCTTCTATTCTCTTCTTGTCTAAACTCTTTATCGTCCATGTTTCACTTCCATACATGGCTACACTCCATACAAATGCTTTCAGAAACGACTTCCTGACACTTAAATCTATACTCGATGCCAACAAATATCTCTTCTTCAGAAACGCTTTCCTTGCCATTGCCAGTCTACATTTTATGTCCTCTCTACTTCGACCATCATCAGTTACTTTGCTCCCGAAATAGCAAAACTCCTTTACTACTTTAAGTGTCTCATTTCCTAATCTAATTCCCTCAGCATCACCCGACTTAATTCGACTACATTCCATTATCCTTGTTTTGCTTTTGTTGATGTTCATCTTATACCCTCCTTTCAAGACACTGTCCATTCCGTTCAACTGCTCTTCCAAGTCCTTTGCTGTCTCTGACAGAATTACAATGTCATCAGCGAATCTCAAAGTTTTTATTTCTTCTCCATGGATTTTAATACCTACTCCGAACTTTTCTTTTGTTTCCTTTACAGCTTGCTCAATACACAGATTGAATGGCATTGGGGAGAGGCTACAACCCTGTCTCACTCCCTTCCCAACCACTGCTTCCCTTTCATGCCCCTCAACTCTTGTAACTGCCATCTGGTTTCTGTACAAATTGTAAATAACCTTTCGCTCCCTGTATTTTATCCCTGCCACCTTCAGAATTTGAAAGAGAGTATTCCAGTCAACATTGTCAAAAGCTTTCTCTAAGTCTACAAATGCTAGAAACGTACGTTTGCCTTTCCTTAATCTTTCTTCTAAGATAAGCCGTAGGGTTAGTATTGCCTCACGTGTTCCAACAATTCTACGGAATCCAAACTGATCCTCCCCGAGGTCGGCTTCTACCAGTTTTTCCATTCGTCTGTAAAGAATTCGCGTTAGTATTTTGCAGCTGTGACTTATTAAACTGATAGTTCGGTAATTTTCATATCTGTCAACACCTGCTTTCTTTGGGATTGGAATTATTATATTCTTCTTGAAGTCTGAGGGAATTTCGCCTGTCTCATACATTTTGCTTTTTGTTGAACAGATTAAACACTTTGGTCCCAACGTTAAACAATGGCTACTGAAACTGTTTAACAATTGCATGTAAACAGGTCAGATTCCCACAATCTGGAGGAAGCCTAAAGTTATTGCCATTTTAAAACCAGGCAAAAATGCTGATGACCCCAGAAATTTCCGACCCGTATCACTTCTCTGCCATATCTTTAAAATCTTTTTAACATATACACCAACGATCAACCACTGCCAGCTGGTACGGAAAACTATATCTACGCCGATGACCGTGCTATGGCCGTACAGGGTGACTCCTTTGAGGATGTTGAGACAAAGCTCACGGATGCGCTAGACATGCTCTGTCAGTACTACGCCGACAATCAACTCAAGTCGAACCCTAGCAAAACACAAGTTTGCGCCTTCCATCTCCGTAACAAGCAGGCATCCCGTAAGCTGCGTGTCTTCTGGAAGGACACACTCCTCGAACACTGCGTTAACCCCAAATACCTAGGAGTAACCCTAGATGGGGCTCTGACGTATAAACAGCACTGTATTAACACCAAAATGAAGGTGAGCGGCAGAAATAATATTCTTCGGAAAATAACGAACTCCTCCTGGGGCGCAAAGCCAGAGGTAGTGAGGACCACAGCACTAGCAGTTTACTTCCCAGCAGGCGAATATGCAAGCAGTGTCTGGTACAACTCTACCCACGCTAAACAGGTCGACATTGCTCTGAACGTGACCTGCAGGCTCGTCACTGGATGTCTGAAACCGACGCCAACAGACAAGCTCTACCATCTTGCTGGGATTGCACCTCCTGCAGTGCGAAGAGAAGCGGCAGCCTATAGTGAAAGAGCGAGGGCTGAGATGGCAGAGAGCCACCCCCTCTACAAAACTCAGCCAGCCACCACACGCTTGAAATCTAGACGCAGTTTTCTCAGAGCAACCGAAGATTTTAGCGACCAACCTGGAGCTAGGGTGGAGAGATGGAAGCGGTCGGGAGAAGGGCACTGGATGGAACCAAAGGAAGAATTGGCACCAGGTTACGATGAGGATTGGGTGGTCTGGAGATCACTAAACAGGCTACGCACCAACACTGCACGGTCAAGAGATAACCTTCTGAAGTGGGGATATTCTACTACATCTAATCTCTGCGACTGTGGAGAGGTGCAGACGACCCAGCACATGTATAACTGCCCTGAATGTCCTTCACACTGCACTTTAGAGGATCTGATGTTAGCAACACCAAATGCTGTCGACGTAGCCCGCTTACGGGCCAAATGCCTATAACATTTTGTTTCTGTGCACACATATTTGTATATATATTTTATATATATTTTCGTATACCTGTAATTAATTTTTTTTTTCTGTGTGCTATACATTTTTTTATGTTCCTGTATCCATGGTGCTTCTGACACGAATTAAAAAAAAATACATTTTGCTCACCAGATGGTAGAGTTATATCAGGACTGGCTCTCCCAAGGCTGTCAGTAGTTCTAATGGAATGTTGTATACTCCCGGAGCCTTGTTTCGACTTAGGTCTTTCAGTGCTCTGTCAAACTCTTCACGCAGTATCATATCTCCCATTTCATCTTCATCTACATCCTCTTCCATTTCCATAATACTGTCCTCAAGAACATCGCCCCCGTATAAACCCTCTATATACTCCTTCCACCTTTCTGCTTTCCCTTCTTTGCTTAGAACTGGGTTTCCATCTGAGCTCTTGATATTCATACAAGTGGTTCTCTTTTCTCCAAACGTCTCTTTAATTTTCCTGTAGGCAGTATCTATCTTACCCCTCGTGAGATAAGCCTCTACATCCTTACATTTGTCCTCCCTGCTTAGCCATTTTGCACTTCCTGTCGATCTCATTTTTGAGACGTTTGTATTCCTTTCTGCCTGCTTCACTTACTGCATTTTTGTATTTTCTCCTTTCATCAATTAAATTCAATATCTCTTCTGTTACCCAAGGATTTCTACTAGCCCTCGTCTTTTTACCTACTTGATCCTCTGCTGCCTTCACTATTTCATTCCTCAAAGCTACCCATTCTTCTTCTACTGTATTTCTTCCCGCCATTCCTGTTAATTGTTCCCTTATGCTCTCCCTGAAACTTTGTACAACCTCTGGTTCTTTCAGTTTATCCAGGTCCCATCTCCTTAAATTCCCACCTTTTTGCAGTTTCTTCAGTTGTAATCGACAGTTCATAACAAATAGATTGTGGTCAGAGTCTACATCTGCCCCTGGAAATGTCTTACAATTTAAAACCTGGTTCCTAAATCTCTGTCTTACCATTATGTAATCTATCTGAAACCTTCTAGTATCGTCAGGGTTCTTCCATGTATACAACCTTCTTTCATGATTCTTGAACCAAGTGTTAGCTATGATTAAGTTATGCTCTGTGCAAAATTCTACCAGGCGGCTTCCTCTTGCATTTCTTAGCCCCAATCCATATTCACCTACTTCGTTTCCTTCTCTTCCTTTCCCTACTGTCGAATTCCAGTCACCCATGACTATTAAATTTTCGTCTCCCTTCACTACCTGAATAATTTCTTTTATCTCATCATACATGTCATCAAGTTCTTCATCATCTGCAGAGCTAGTTGGCATATAAACTTGTACTACTGTAGTAGACGTGGGCTTTGTGTCTATCTTGGCCACAATAATGCGTTCACTATGCTGTTTGTAGTAGCTTACCCGCACTCCTATTTTTCATTCATTATTAAACCTACTCCTGCATTACCCCGCCGGCCGCGGTGGTCTAGCGGTTCTAGGCGCTCAGTCCGGAACCGCGCGATTGGTACGGTCGCAGGTTCGAATCCTGCCTCGGGCATGGATGTGTGTGATGTCCTTAGGTTAGTTAGGTTGAAGTAGTTCTAAGTTCTAGGGGACTGATGACCACAGCTGTTAAGTCCCATAGTGCTCAGAGCCATTTGAACCATTTTGCATTACCCCTATTTGATTTTGTATTTATAACCCTGTATTCACCTGACCAAAAGTCTTGTTCCTCCTGCCACCGAACTTCACTAATTCCCACTATATCTAACTTTAACCTATCCATTTCCCTTTTTAAATTTTCTAACCTACTTGCCCGATTAAGGGATCTGACATTCCATGCTCCGATCCGTAGAACGCCAGTTTTCTTTCTGCTGATAACGACGTCCTCTTGAGTAGTCCCCGCCCGGAGATCCGAATGGGGGACTATTTTACCTCCAGAATATTGTACCCAAGAGGACGCCATCGTCATTTAACCATACAGTAAAGCTGCATGCCCTCGGGAAAAATTACGGCTGTAGTTTCCCCTTGCTTTCAGCCGTTCGCAGTACCAGCACAGCAAGGCCGTTTTGGTTAGTGTTACAAGGCCAGGTCAGTCAATCATCCAGACTGTTGCCTCTGCAACTACTGAAAAGGCTGCTGCGCCTCTTCAGAAACCACACGTGTGTCTGGCCTCTCAACAGATACCCCTCCGTTGTGGTTGCACCTACGGTACGGCTATCTGCATCATTGAGGCACGCAAGCCTCCCCACCAACGGCAAGGTCCATGGTTCATGGGGGGGGGGGGGGGGGAGGCAAATAACATTAGAAAATGGTATTATAACAGTTGCAGCACATTCATGATGGTATAAGGCATACACAACGTTAGACTCCCTTATCACTGCCTGTGGCACCGGCGTCACTCTCCAAATGTGGCAGGCATCCAGTACATCGATTTTTTCAAGTAATAAATGTAGAGGGTATCGAAATTGCGACAGACTGTAACTAGTGGTTAGTAATCACTGTTCTTAACATCAAGGCAGTTTCATACTTCTTCCTTTTACTACAGCTGCTGGCCAACGTAAATATCAGTACACATCTCAGTAACTGAAAAATAATAATGTGAGTGCAGCTCGGATTCAGAAAATAGCAAGCAGAAACGGCAGCGCCCGAAGAAGCATTTTGTGTGCTTTAGTACACGAATACAGTCTGTCGGTGGACACAATACAGCTCACTGACATCCAAGGTGGAGCTCAGCAAATATGACACCACCTTTTAGCGCAAAGAGCAAGCGTTGTCCAGGCTCATCACAAATGCACACTCTTCCACCGTACAAGCCCAGCAGGATACAGACGTCAGATATTCAATCTTTTAGTGTATAAACTTAAGGGCACAGGCCAAACCAGCCGCGGACGTATGTTTACGAGAAAGGCCGTCAAACTGTCCGCCTCGACCCACTCCGTACTTTCACTATCGATTTCCTTCTTGCTGCCCCACAGATCAACACTCCTCCTGGTAGCGATCCCGTAAATCGCTGACAGTGGAAATATTGCCAACGTACACCGAAAAGCCAGAACACTATGACCACCTACCTAATGGCTGCCTAATGGCTGCTATGCCCACATTTTTCACGGATAACAGCGGCAATGCGTCATGGCATGGGAGCAATGAGGCCTTGGTAGGTTGTTGGAGGAAGTTGGCACCACATCTGCACACACAAGTCAACTAATAGCCGTAAGTTCCGGGGAGGAAGCCCATGAGCTCTGATACCACTATCAATCGTATCCCACATTAGTTCGATCATGTTCAGACTCTGGCGTGTTGGGGGGGCGAGCACAACAACTGGAACCGCCACTGTGTTCCCTGGACCACTGCGTCAGACTCCAGGCCTTGTGACAAGGCGCTTTAGATTGTTGAAAAATGCCGTTGCTGACAGGAAACATGATCGTCATGAAGGGGTATAGGTGACCTGCAACCACTGTACGATACTCCTTGGCCACCATGGAGCCTTGCATGAGCTCCATTGGACCCATGAATGCCCAAGTGAATGTTCCGCAATTCGACATTCCACTTGAATGTACTTGGTAAAATAATAACGAGTAGGGATTCACACGGAGTAGTCGTATTACGACAGCAGGCTGAGATATAACTGGCAAAACTTACTGGGACATGGACATTTATCTTATCGGAAAAGTTTCTTGATTTTATCAGACATGCTCTTCGCAATATGTATATGCCGTCCACTATCTGATGTACCGTAAGGATCCTGTTCAATGAATTCAGCTGGTACAGGTGCACTAAGTGTTGACTGAATATTTGATGATGTTAAGTGTGTACATTCTCGCTGTGGTAGACGCTACAATACACTGGTCAGCAAGAATATTATGACCACCGACCTACTACCTATATAAACCCGTCCACGAAATAGAAGCCTCACCTGGCAAGGACTGAGTGCTAGGCAGACACACTCAGAATGCATGTAATATCAGTGAGCGTGCACTCTTCCCGCAATCTATCTGAGTTTGATCGAGGGCGGATTGAGACGGTCTGGAGTATTGGCACGATCATTTCGGAAACTGCACGACTTGTCGGTTGATCAAGGAGTGTTGTGGTGAATGCCTTCATTCCAGTACAATGATAGTTGCATTTGTGGATACTTCTAGAAAGTACTCGAACCGAATATAGAAATTAAAATTTTACGTTTCAGGTGGGTTTTGAACTCACGACCCTCCACGCAACGGTCTAGTATCACAACTACTACATCACGGCTTCTGCAACGTTTCTCCGTTCTTAAGAGAACAGTGTCTTGGTGTTACGTCGTCCTAGTCCGGGAACGAATCATTGGTCCTGCGTACTCCGAATCCCGATGACTGATGTTCGCCCTGACGGTGATCTTCTTAGAATTTCCTTTGCCGCTGCGCCCTTCGTCACCCTTCCCCTTGCTGCCTGTCACTGGAGCTTCGAATTTACCCTGGGTTGCAGCATCCTTAAAGGGCTTCATTCGAAGGACGTAGACCGTATCTCTGATCTTTCGTCGTCTTGTGTCGGGGTCGAAATCTTCAACTTCATAAGTAACATTAGACAACTGTTTTACAGCCTTATAAGGTCCAAAGTAGAGCCGGAGGAGCACCTCAGAGAGACCAACCTTCCGAACAGCAGTGAAGATCCAGACGAGGTCACCAGGCTGGTAGACAACAGGGCGGTGGCCCGCGTCATACCTTCAGCGATCGTTTTCTTGAGCCAACAGCGTGCGGAGTCGAGCTGCCTGCCGAGCTTCCTCAGCTCTGCTTAACACCTGGCCGATGTAGTCGTCATCAGGATGTAACGGAAACACTGTCTCCATCGTCGTAGTCGCCTCACGCTCATGCAGCAGGAAAAATGGCGTAAATCCTGTGGTGTCTTGTTCGGTGGTGTTGTAGGCAAACGTCACGAAAGGTAGCACCTCATCCCAGTTGCTCTGCTCAACACGGACGAACATGGATAGCATGTCGCTATGGTCTTATTAACGCCTTCAGTAAGCCCGTTAGTTTGCGGATGGTAGGCAGTCGTCATGTGATGAGTAATGTTGCACCGACAGTTTATCTCTGTCACAATATTCGATTGAAAAACTTTCCCTCGATCCGTAATTAACGAACTTGGGGCACCGTGTTTTAATACAATGTCTTCCACGATGAATTTGGCTACCTCGGATGCTTCATCTGTTTTCACGGCTTTTGTAATGGCATAGCGAATCAGATAATCAGTGCAAACAATAATCCATCTATTGCCACTAGCAGACGTTGGAAATCGTCCAAGGAGGACAATCCCAACACGCTGGAAAGGCGTTTCGGCTGGTGGAATTGGTATGAGTCGGCCAGGTGCTTTCTGAGCAAGTGCCTTTCTCCTCTGGCACTCTCGACAGTGCAACACACAGTGACGGACACTCCTAAATAAACCTGGCCAGAAAAATCTCTTGCGGATCCTATCGTATGTCGTAATAAATCCTAAATGTCCGGCCTCTGATGTCATGGAATTTCTGTAGAACATCTAAGCGCTGGTAGCCATCGCTTTCCAAATGAATCAAAGTTTTACTTACAAAGTAATCCATTAACTATCTTAAATTGTCCTTTCACATCCTCTGAGCGATTTAAGGCAACCATAATTCGAGATATCTTGGCATCCTTCTTCTGTTCAGCAGAGAGATCCTGGAGCGCAGCGAGACAGTCACTATCTTCATCAAATTCCTGATGGTCTTGCACAGGGTTTCTTGAGAGACAGTCAGTATCTTGGTGTTTTCTTCCACTTTTGTACACTATGGTAATGAAATACTCTTGAAGACGTAGTGCCCACCTGGCGAGTTGTCCTCTTGGATCCTTAAGACCTGTCAACCAACAAAGTGAATGATGGTCTGTAACAGCTGTGAATGGCCTTCCATAGAGATACTGTCGAAATCTGCACATGGTCCAGATCACAGTAAGACATTCTCTTTCTGTAGTTGAGTTATTTCTCTCGTCTTTTGTAAGTGTCCTAGAAGCATAGGCTATAAACTTCTCTTTTCCATCCGAAATTTGCACCAGAACAGCACCGATCCCATACCCACCGGCATCTGTGTGTAGTTCTGTAGGTGCTCTCTCATCATACTGACCGAGTACAGGGTCAGTCGTCAGAGCTTTTCGTAGCACATCGAACGAATCTTGTTGAGCAACATCCCAGATAAATTAAGCATCGGCTTTTAACAACTCTTGGAGTGCTCTGGTTTTGATACAAAAGTCTTTTATAAAACGATGGTAATGAGAACATAATCCGAGGAAGCTTCTCATATATCTAATACTTTTAGGAATAGGAAATTCCGTTATAGATCTCACCTTTTTTGGGTCTGGCGGCACATCTTCGTTTGACACAAGGTGTCCAAGTATTTTGATTCCTTTCTCTCCAAAGAGACACTTTCTTAGGTTAAGCTTCAGTCCGCCTTGTTGGAAACGCTTAAGAACGACCATCAGTCTTTTTATATGTTCATCAAATGTCTCTGAGATCACTATAATGTCATCTAAGTTACAAAGACACATCTTCCACTTCAGGTGTCTTAGAAGATTATCCATCATCCGTTCAAAAGTTGCTGGTGCATTACGCAAACCAAAAGGCATTATCTTAAACTCATGCAGGCCCTCAGAGGTGATGAATGCAGTTTTCCCACTATCAGCCTCATCTACTTCGATTTGCCAGTATCCCGAGTATATGTCCATGGTTGAGAAAAACTTAGCCCTCTTCAGACAATCTAGTGTATCGTCAATTCGTGGAAGGGGGTAAACGTCCTTTTTAGTTATCTTATTAAGCTTCCTGTAATCAACACAAAAGCGCCAACTGCCATCCTTCTTCCTGACGAAGACCACTGGTGATGACCATGGGCTCTGCGAAGGCTGAATGATGTCATTCTTCATCATTTTCTCTACCTCGTCGCGAATTATTCGACGTGCCGTTGCTAACACACGGTACGCTCTCTGGCTTATTGGTTGGTGGTCTCGCACATGCATCTTGGAAGGATTTGCGGTTCTCGGCGACAGTTAACTATCCACAATTCACCGAATCCGTTTTTAAATGAGACGACAGAGGCTTGGATGACCAGGTTAGTCTTCACTGGTATGTTTCTCTCACATTCCAATATAAGATCCATGGGTTGATGCATGGCATGACACATGACAATTACCTTTCTAGCGCTGACTGCAGGAATGATCACTTCATCCAGCACACATAGTCTCCACACACTCGGATGCGCATCTTCCTGTCCACGGTATCTCATCTCGTCTAGCATAATCTTCGAGCGACCACAATCTATAACTGCCTGAGAAGCTTTTAAAAAGTCCCATCCGAGAATGACGTCATGACTATACTCTTGTGAGACGATGAATTCTAAGGGCTGTGTTTGGCTACTTATACCCACACGAATGGTACATCTTCCTGTACGATATACATATTTCCCATTAGCCACCTTCAGCAGAGATGTTTTCTTGTCGACGAATACGGTTTTCTGAACTGGCGACGGTACTTCTCCGAAATGACTGAATATGATGCTTCAGAATCCACAAGAGCTTGGGCTGGTCGGCCATCCATGAGGATATCGACGTAGTTTCCTATCATTGTTGTAGTGATCGACGAGAGAGGATTTTTTCTCTTCGGCGGCCTCACCTCCAAGGAAGGTCGCACCCTTTAGTTTTCCAGGTCGCGGCGGCTAGGTGATCGGTGGAGCTTTTAAACGGCGATGGAGACATTGATCGGCGTGTTGGGGAACGTCCTCTCCAGCGGCTACCTTGCGGCGATAGTGACCTACGTCGTCCTGCACCCACATCTTCTTGTTCATCTTCGTCGTCCCGGAGTTGGCGTCGGCTAAGATCGGTCTGCTATCTTCTGGCGCGGGCGTCATCAAATGTCCGCCGCCTTTCTGGCCAATAGCGCACCACACGTCCCGGTCGTCCGCAGTGGAAACACACTGGTTGGTTATCCTGGGTCCTCCAGAGGTCAGTCTTCCTTGGTGCCCAAACAGGTTCCTCATGCGACACTGTAGGAACGTAGCTCCGTCTGGGTCTCTACATTTTCACCGTTTTAAAGGGAAATGAAGGACGAGAGTTTGGGTTCAATGTCTTTTCACTTACCTCCCTTATGACCTCTTGAAGTGTCTCGGTTTCTTGCTAGCCGTGCAATCAAAATGCCTTCTGAACTTTCTCTCTCACTATCTGACGAAGAACACTTGTAAATCAGTTGCTTCCTCCATTACAGACATCGATACGACGTTTGGAAGCCGTTCAAACTTCTTGCGTGTAATTGTTCCGTGATGCATTGTCTCGGTACACTGGCACCATTTTATGTAGTCGTCTGCTGTCGAAACCTCCTTCAGGAGTAGGGCTTGATACATGTTCTCAGCAACACCCTTAATGAGATGTGCAACCTTATCTTCCTCCTTCATTCTAGGATCCACTATTTTACACAGCTGCGAGACGTCTTGAAAGTAGGATGCTGTAGTTTCTTCTGGACGCTGTGCCCTGCAATTTAATTTATCTTCAGCCTTGCACTTCTGTCGTTATGTGTAACCGATATACTTGCGCAATTCCACCTGGAATACTTCCCAGCTTGTGAACTTCTCATCGTTGTTCTAATACAATAGCTTGGCAGTGCCCTCCAAGTAGAAAAATACGTTAGCCAAACAAACGGTGCCATCCCATTTAAGTTTGGCTATACGCTCATATACCTTCAGCCACTTGTTTGGATCCTTTTCATCGTCACCAAAGAACCCGGAAGATTGTCTCATGTGGTGGCACACAGTTGTTGTCATCGTAACGTCCTATTCTTCTTCTGTCTTCGATAGACTGCGATCTGTTGAATATGGCTCGAACTCGGGTTTCACGCCACGTAAACAGCGGCTATGTCGTGGCCTGATGGGAGCCACTATACGTCGATAACGTGCGCTATCAGAAGTTCCAATACCCAGCGTCTTCACCAGAATAATATCACGTAGAAGAAGGTGTAATTAGATGAATGACGAACACTACCTTCACTTAACGAAGGTTTATTCAGCACTTGCACATACAACAGCGCGGAGCGAACTGCCTCCGGCCAGAACGCATACGGTATATATGCAGTTACAGAACATTCCCGTACAATGATACTTGACATTTGTGGATACTTCTAGAATGTATTCGAACAAAATATAGAAATTAAAAGTGTACAGTTCAGATTAGTTTTGAACTCACGACACTCCATGCAAGAGTCTAGTATCATACACAGTACACCCCGGCTTCTATGACAGTATTGTTGTCTGGGGTGTTGTATGATTATTTGTCAGTGGCGCACTTAATCTCCCAGTTATTGACTTTTGCTTCTAGCGAGGTCCATTACTTGAGTTTGTACGTTGAAGTACCACATACACTCTCATTGGATGCAGCAGTTTTCACTGGCAGCTATCTCGCATCAAATCAAGTAGGCACCATAATCTTCGAACTTGGTTTTCCTTCATATTACTCAAATTACATAAGAAACCTTTTGCAAGCAGTCATTAGCAACTTCGAGTGACATTTTATATTACTTTTTTTAAAAAAAGATTCTCAACGAAGAAGGGAGGTACAGAGGGGTCTCACAACACCTAACGATTTTGTTATTTAAAGACATTAATGTGTCACTGTTAAAACTGAAGCTAATTGTAATGTCCTCACGACCAGATTGACCGTTTGAGGGGAAAAATCTATCTGTAGTTTGTATAAGATCCCGTTTTATTTATAACCACTCTAGTTATACTGTTACAGCACCCCAGCTCAGGGATTGTAATACAGGGTGAGTCACTATCTGTTTCCACCTAGAATAACTCCGAAAATATGATAGTAGCTTAAAAGGTTTTGGGACAAATGTTGCATGGGACAAGGGGGGGGGGGCATAATGTGACGTTGGATTTTTGTTGCTAGGTGGGGTCTCGCCAGAGATATGAAGGTCAATTTCTTTTTTTTTTTAATGGGATCTATAGTTTGGTACTCATTTCCTGATAGCGGCTATCGAGACGAATTCAGTGATGTGTAACAGTAATGTCTTTGAAGATCAACGAAGGTCAAAAAGGGGGCATGAACGTCCACTTACAGAAGGTGTTCAAAGTGATGAACATTGGCATTAATACAGTGCTGCAATCTCCTTATCACGGATTGAGTGGTATTCCTTATCATTTCGGCACTTATCGAAGCTCATGGTCTGACAATTCTCTCTCGCATATCGTACAAATAGTAAATATTCACCCAATACTGTGTATCCATCTAACGTGCCATTGCCATGTAATCAGCATTCCACGGTTTCGCAATACAACACTAATAGGAACGGTAAGACTAGTATCGTCGAATAAAGTGAATGTGAATGATGTAGGCTATTCCTTCGAAGAACAGGTCAATATGCTTCTCATTTACGGAGAATGCCAACGAAATTCAGTGAGAGCTAGAGACATATACACTGAAAAATATCCTCAACGTACTCACCCTAGTCGTTTCTGAAAGTATTTGTATAGAGTGTAGCCATGTATGGAAGTGAAACGTGGACAATAAATAGTTTAGACAAGAAGAGAATAGAAGCTTTCGAAATGTGGCGCTACAGAAGAATGCTGAAGATTAGATGGGTAGATTACATAACTAATGAGGAGGTATTGAATAGAACTGGGGAGAAGAGGAGCTTGTGGCACAACTTGACTAGAAGAAGGGATCGGTTGGTAGGACATGTTCTGAGACATCGAGGGATCATCAATTTAGTATTGGAGGGCAGCGCGGAGGGTAAAAATCGTAGCGGGAGACCAAGAGATGAATACACCAAGCAGATTCAGAAGGATGTAGGCTGCAGTAGGTACTGGGAAATGAAGAAGCTTGCACAGGATAGAGTAGCATGGAGAGCTGCATCAAACCAGTCTCAGGACTGAAGACCACAACAACAACAACTCACCCTACACGTCGTAAATTTAAATATGTGTATTATAAATTGAGAAAAACTGGATCTTTAACACATCGGAAACATATCCGACAAGGGAAAGTTACTAACGAGGAAACGGAAATTGGTACTCTTGTCACTGTGGTTCGAGATCCTTGTGTTAGTTCACGCCAAATTGCAAGGTAATCTGGCATGAGCCAGAGTAGTGTTGTTCGTGTTCTGCATCTCCATAAATATCATCCTTACCACATCAGAATTAACTGGTACGGATTGTATGCGTCGCACTGAATTTTGCCGTTGTGCTCGACTTCAGATTTCGAGGGGAGACACATTTATCAATTCGATTTTATTTACTGTCGAGGCTACATTCACGAACCATGGAAACGTTAATTTGCGTAACATGCATTATAGGGCAACTGAAAATCCACGTTGGCTGCGGCAAGTTGCACACCAAAAACCGTGGTCGGTGGATGTATGGTGTGGGATTCTGGAGGACAGAATTATATGACCCTATTTCATCGAAGGAAGTCTTAGTGATAGGAAGTACACCACATTCCTGCAAGAAGCATTAGGTCTGTTATTGGAAGAAATACCTTTAGGAATAAGGAACGGAATCTGGTATCAACACGATGGGTGTCCAGCACATTTTTTCGCAGATGGCTAGAAATGAGTTGCAGAGACAATTCCCAAATCGTTGGATTGTATGCGGAGAAGATGTGTCGTGGCGGGATCGTTCGCCAGATTGCCGGCTCTGGATTTTTTCCTGTGAGAATTCGTGAAAGACATTGTTTATGAAGACGTACCAGCTACACCTGAAGATATGCGAGAGAGAATTGTCAGAACATGTGCTTCGATAAGTGCCGATGTGATAAGGAGTACCACTCAATCCACGACAAGAAGATTGCAGCACTGCATTGATACCAATGGTCATCACTTCGAACACCTTCTGGAAATGGACGTTCATGCCACCTTTGTGATCTTCGTTGACCTTCAAAGACCTTACTGTTACGCATCATTGGATCCGTCTCGATAGCCGCTATCAGGAAATAAGTACCAAACTATAGCACCCCATTTAAAAAAACCAAGTTGACCTTCATATTTCTGAAGCGACCCCACCTAGCAACAAAAAACCGACGTCATATTATGGCCCCCGTTGTCCCATGCAACATTTGTCCCACAAACTTTTCAGCTCCTATCATACTTTCGGAGTTATTCGTGGTGGCAATAGTTATGACTCACCCTATATATCAGAACGACCGAGAGGTATGGTTTGGGAGAAAGGACTGACTCATTCCGAAACGTGCAGAGAAACATCAACAAGTGTGTCATTGACATTATTGTATCGAAGGTGCACAGCCGGCCTTCCGATGACCCCGGTGCGTGCGTGGGTCACCGCCAGTGCCTAGGAATCTGCTGTGTCAGCGTCTGGTCACCCAACCTTAAAGGCATAGCGTCCCTACTCACGCCACGGCTAAGTGACCGCAGCGTGTGTTGGCTGCGCAATAGCCCGCGACTCGGCTCACTGTTCTCTGAAGCGCAGCTCGTGGACCAGGTGTAGAGCGCCTAAGGGAAACCGCTGTCCGCTGTCGTTGCAGTGAGCCTTAGCAGCTCTGGTTGTCCGCCAGGGCAGCTCGGTCAGTGACTGCTAACAGCTCTGCACCATGGAGGCTCTGTTGTAACTGCAATGTATGGGTTCTTCGCAATGCGTAAGTGCCCTGTGCTGCCCTTATTACTTCACACTGGTATACAGTGCCTGCTGGGCCGTACCTCATCGCCTGCGAGCGTTGTATACTTGTCTTGCAGAATCGTTTGCTAAATGCGGCCACCATCCGATGTGACTATTGGTAGTTGAACTACTACCTTCCAGCCACAGTTGCGCGAAAGTTACAAGAATTCCCCAAATCCGTGCCTGTACTTATTCGCGGCGCAGCAGTACTTAATGTATATCAGGTATCAAGAAACTCTTTTCCCGAGTCTACTAACATACATGAGATTTTTTCCCCCTTATGCTAACGAACTATTTCTAAAACTCCAATCCCTTTTCTCTAGTCATTTAATTACAAGCTACTATGCGGTGCTGCAAGCAAATCGCTCGTCGTCATGATCGCTGTAGATTTTGTACATCTTCCAGATGCATCATGCCGGTCAAGGTATACTGTAGCATGCTTATGTTACCTCTTAGATTCGTGGAGTCAACTACAGGTTTCTAATGTGGAAATACACGTTCTTCGCTGAATGAGTGAGGTAAGCGATTGTCAATAATTTTTTTCTTTGATGAAGTCTGACACTTTTACGTCGTAAAAATCATTGCGCAAATCTTGTTAGTAAAGAACTGGGAGAAATTTAGACTTCATATGCTACAGAATAGAAAATGCCGTGTGGAACTGTTGGCCAACAATTTACCTACGCTCTTGGTGACTAAATTTTAAACGGTTTCCTACAGTATCCCTACTATGCACCTTTCCCTTGCAATATGTATGTGTTGAGACTTCCGTTTAATCTTTCTGAGTGATTGATGGGATGGCCGTTAATTGTAGTGTCGAGTTTGTATTGTTGACGACAGTGAAAGACAAAGCCAGAGAGGGAAACCGGACACCTAGGGATAGCCTCCTGCTCTCGAATGTCAATAAGGGGACCATACTGTAAAACGACTTTATTCGAAGGACTCATAGTCACCAAGGGACTCAAGCCCTTATAGCTGGCTCTGAGCACTATGGGACTTAACAGCGGAGGTCATCAGTCCCCTAGAACGTAGAACTACTTAAACCTAACTAACCTAAGGACATCACACACATCTATGCCCGAGGCAGGATTCGAACCTGCTACCGTAGCGGTCGCGCGGTTCGACACTGAAGCGCCTAGAACCGCTCGGCCACTCCGGCCGGCCAAGCCCTCACTTCATGAAATACTGCTGAGAAATTTCGAGTGAAACCGAGTAAATTGGCACGTAGTTTGATCACATTGAAAGTTGAGCCATCATCACGCCTCCTCTAGCTGCTTGAATGCTTGTAATAAAAGTGACTTCTGCCACCATAAACCGAGCCACCTAACTCCATGTCTAGTGCTCGACCGTTTCGTGAATTAGATACATCGACTGCAAACGAAGGTGAGCAGAGCATCACAGGAGGTTGGTCAGATTACTCCTGCCACCTAACAAACTGCACGAACAATACAGGAGTCCTGACATAGTAGGCTGCTACTCGACATCACAGTTTCCAATCACGAAGCGCCACTGGAGATTATATAGTGGAATTCCACACTATCTTTCTCTGCGTAATCTTTCCACAGGGCATCGGGGTTGTCCATTATGTGGTTCTGCAAACGTTTCAGAAGTCCACGTGGGCAATAATTCATGAGTCTCTCATTAGAATTGTTTGAGTCAACGACATATATTACTAAAGTCATCGTATTCCGAACCCAGTAAAAAAATGGAAATCTAGCGACTCCTTTCTTAGCATTGCCGATAAAAGGCGGTTTGTCTCTTACCAGCCAGATAAATGTCTGTAATTACCCGAATGACACTGGTATGTAGTAGATAAATGTGGGCACTTGACCGATGTGACTTCTTTCCATTTTGACACAGCACGTGTTTTCCATACACTTTCCAGAACTACGTGCTATGTTCCAATATGATATGGCACAATGTTGTGATCTTACTGTTGTATAAATGGGTGAAGACAGTGATAAATTATACGGTCTGGCAGTGCACTGTGCTATGTTTAAGGTCTTGACAGAGTCACATGTGTAAATATGTCCTCCTGAAATATTAGTCGCCAAGGTACATTATGCCTCTCAGGCACTTCTGTCACAGACAACAACACAATATTTGTTTTCTTTTTGTAATCTAGAGTAACATTAAATGTTATATTAGCTGACACTGCATTCTTTAAAGGAGACGTAAATCACTTCTTTCTTGAATGGTGTTCAGCAAAGACTAACACAGAGGTACATTTTGGTCTTTCCTCAGGTGCCCTGAAAAGGATACTGCAGAGAGGCAATTAATTGAAGATGATAAGGTGGTCGCACCAGTAATAGCTACATTTTTGTTCCCCGAAGATGGTGGGTCTATGATCATTGTGGACCTAAATGGAAAACTATACAAAACATTAGGAAAATGAAGCCAGGAGCAGTAGCACATGAAGGTGGTCAACTGGAGAAGAAGTTGCAAAATATACTGACTTTTCCAAGTGCAGCATCTAGTGTAGCTACTCAGTCTCGTCACCACACCATACTGTCATCCTCTTTTGCTTACCATGCTATGGGAAGTATGTGTCGACGTCCAGTTGTCCATGGCTCTGATGACCAACGAGCAGATTTCAATTATCTGGAAGAAACTGCAGCTCAGCAGGACTGCCCTGACGTGAGCGTCAAAACACCATACACTCTCAAGCTTAGCTCCTCCGCTCCTGAAGGTCCAGGTGGCTTTGTTGACCAGAACAGTGCTCCTCAATCTACTGTTACACTGCTGAAAGGAGATGAACAGCAGCTGTCTGGTCGCCTACCAAAGGAGCGTTGGGAAAATTCATATTCCGACTCGACAGGCGCGCCTGCCGTACGGGAGGTCTACAGTTATATGCCTTCTCAGACATCGGAGGCCTGCGCATCTGCATCCGCTGCACTGGACAGTTACAGCAACACACAGCCTGGTGCTACATCTGCTGATAAGCCTGCTGTGGGAGCAGGACTCCAACAAGAGCAGCTGTGGCAGCACCCTGCCCAGCTCCCGACAGTTGTGATTCCAGTACCGGAATATAAGGCACTGTTGTGGAGTCTATGTATTTTCGCCTGTTTACTCCCCACCTCTCCTGGATATGTTGGTCACAATACGAATCCACAACCTGCTGCAGGAACACTTCTTCTTCTGCAAAATGAAAAGGCAGGGAATCCGACTGCTTTCGCAGCTCCTGTGCTAGCCTGCAGTTCGGACGCTGAGAAACCCTTTAACCAGGACGGTCAGCACTAGAGGCTAATAATGGGCCCCTGCTGTCTTACATCTGCAGGAGGTAGATCTAATCAAAATTAAAATCACCTCTAACGACTAGAGAGCACAGTTCCAACGTGAAATGGCCAAGTGCACGGCAAAAGGTACTACATAAAGTGACTGTCAAGTCTGTTACAGTACGTATGGTAGGTAATATTGACCGATATTGCAAAACATCTATCCTTGGAGGTTACTAAGGATGGTTGTTTGACCTGCAAAGATGGGATCCTTCAGTAAGACGGGACGCCAATTTGAACCTGCGAATAATGCTCATATGTTGAACTGTATCAACGGCAAAAGAATATTGTACAAACTCGCGGTATTGAAACCGCTGTATGGTTTGTGATTCTGCGTTGCAAACGACGAAGACGTGCTTCTCATCCTGGAACTTAAGGCCCAAGGGATGTCTACCGCCCGCCGTGAATTGCGTCACCATGCGAATGTGGTACTGATGGGCATGTGGTCAGCACACAGCTCTCCCGACCGTTTTTGCAGCTTTTCCAGACCCTGGAGCCGCTAGTACTCAGTCAAGTACTCAGTTGGCGTCACGAGGCTAAGTGCTCTCCGCGCCAGTCCTCCCACCAAGGAAAAATCCTTGGCAGTACGGAGAATCGAACCCAGGTCCACGGAAGCCATCTACAGTGACGACTCAGCTATGTAGGCGGACACGCAGGACAGAGGTTAGAGTGAATTAAACCTCCTAGCCTCCCACATGTACAGCGTTCTCACAGCTTCACCTGCCGAAATAAACTTGTAATGACTTAGCAGAAAACTACAGGCGTCCAAGGTCTATGACACAGAACGTTCCTACTATGGGGCTTCCTTCCATCCCACCCTCACAAGTGTAATGTAGTCGCCGTCAATAAACACATACATTACTGGACATTAAAACTGCTACACCACGAAGATGACGTGCTACAGTCGCGAAATTTAACCGACAGGAAGAAGATATTGTAATATGCAAATGATTAGCTTTTCAGAGCATTCACATGGTTGGCGCCGGTGGCGACTCCTACAACGTGCTGACATGAGGAAAGTTTCCAACGTATTTCTCATACACAAACAGCAATTGACCGGCGTTGGCTGGTGAAACGTTGTTGTGATGCCTCGTGTAAGGAGGAGAAATGCGTACAATCACGTTTCCGACTTTGATAAAGGTCAGATTGTAGCCTATCGCGATTGCGGTTTATCGTATCGCGACATTGCTGCTCGCGTTGGTCGAGATCCAATTACTGTTAACAGAATATGGAATCGGTGGCTTCAGGAGGGTAATACGGAACGCCGTGCTGGATCCCAACGGCCTCGTATCACTAGCAGTCGAGATGACAGGCATCTTATCCGCATGACTGTAACGGGTCGTGCAGCCACATCTCGATCCCTGAGTCAACAGATGGGGACGTTTGCAAGACAACAACCATCTGCACGAACAGTTCGACGACGTTTGCAGCAGCATGGACTATCAGCTCGGAGACCATGGCTGCGGTTACCCATGACGCTGCATCACAGAGAGGAGCGCCTGCGATGGTGTACTCAACGACGAACCTGGGTGCACGAATGGCAAAATGTCATTTTTCCGGATGAATCGAGGTTCTGTTTACAGCATCATGATGGTCGCATCCGTGTTTGGCGTATCACCAGGCGTGATGGTATGGGGCGCCATTGGTTACACGTCTCGGTCACCTCTTGTTCGCATTGACGGCACTTTGAACAGTGGACGTTACATTTGAGATGTGTTACGACACGTGACTCTACCCTTCATTCGATCCCTGCGAAACCCTACATTTCAGCAGGATAATGCACGACCGCATGTTGCAAGTCATGTACATGCCTTTCTGGATACAGAAAATGTTCCACTGCTGCCCTGGCCAGCGCATTCTCCAGATCTCTTGATAGGCACCCACATGCCTTGCTCATACTGTGGCATCAAGCAGTCCGGCCTGCAAGATGAGTGGTCTGCCAAGCGAGTGGATTCATTCTTATTTATCGAATAATATGAACTCTCGTACTCACAATAAAGTTACAAATTACCCTCCTGTATGAATAATATGCAACGGAAACACGCATCTGACTATCAGTAATTTACAGAACTCTGACTGTTCACTACGCACTGGCAATACCACATTTTCTTTCCTTTTTATTTAACGGCTTTTATCAACACGTGGCCATCGCACTGAATATAAGTGGCGCACACATTATAAATTCTGGATATCATGACAACATACAATTTGAAGGAAAAGGCCACCAATCTTTTTCTTTTCACTATCTTATTTATTCCGATAAATTCTATAACCGAAACCCACAAATTCTATAATCTACAACAATAACACATGAGAAATTCCGCCCAGTGGACATGGCGTAACATTGGTGATTCTCTACCTTACGGTCTCGTAATTATTTAACGCTACAGTGCACTTTCTGGATAGGATGGTGGATCTTTTGCTATATCTCACACTTCGACTCTCACAACCATCATCACGAAACTTTCCTCCAGACCGAGCGGTACAAAAGGAACATGCATACCCACTACCTCTGAAACTACCTTGCTACTCTCCCATGCAAACCACACATACTTAAATTACATGACATACACCACACTGCAACATGAAATACAAGACAGGGAATAGTCACAGCATTATCACTTTCAGCTTTCCCACTTCAATTAATATTTATCCCAGTTTCACACGACACTGCCCCACTTTGTAATTCTACTTTCCTACTATGAACTCTGGAGATATATGCACGTCTTCCTGTGCAATGCAAGCCAAGTGGCGTTGCTGGATAGACGGCCGACTCACCTTGCTTCTCTCTCAGAGTTTGAATCTAGCGTCACACGGAATCATATCATGCAAAGTAATATTAAGAACATATTCATCACACACGCGAGTCCTCAACTGATACCATGGACGAGTACTTCACTTTATCCTTTGTCTCATACACAGATTGAGACTCACACAGTACTCACCATGTGGAAGTACTCGTCTCTAATTTCAAGTCCTGCACACACCATTTCTTAAATATTTCAACTTATGGTACACACGCCATTTCTTAAATATTTCAACTTATTGTACACACGCTTGTAATTCAGCTTAACTTAAGCACACAGAAGTATTTCAACTTCTTGCTACACGTGGTTTCATTGTGACCGTTGGTCACTTCTGAAGATTACTACGATCCCATTAATATTACCTGCCTGACATTTAATTCTCCCCACAAAAGTTCCTGAAATAGAGAAATTATTATTTCAAACTACTCTTAAATATTCCACATGCATACCATGTCTTCACTCTTTTGTCTTTACGGAGCACAACTAAGACAGGTCTTAACAGCACAAGATCCAGTGGCAGAGTGCTGAAACAAGGCCGTTCTTCAGGTCCTCTCACACCTCTGTCGAAGTGGGGGAGCACCTTGCTACTGTATTGGTCAGCCACATTTCAGGCGCTCAAAGCTCAGGTAAATTTCATCTCTTTGGTCCCACCAAAGGTGGCCAAAGGATCGTCTCAAAGATGATCATATATTCACATTCACTATCTGCGGTTAGCAGACGACCATACATTCATTCATTTCACAGATCTCACCAAACTGGATGTAGGGATTTATTTTGTGAGAGTGCACATGTGATCAATTAAATAAATAAATTGTCATTCTTTACCACACTGGTATCCGGCTTCGCTGTATTAATTGAAACTGAGTTAGTTTTACAAAAAAAATGTGTTGCTCTGACAAAAATAATGAAGTATGTTGTACCTATTTTCAATGTCGGGCGGTACGGTACCCTTTCACCACCGGCTACCCATGCAGAAAAAAATGGCACGTTACTATCCTTGCAATGCGAGGGTAGTTCCGAACATTTTTTTAAGAAAACTGTATTATAACAAACGTAGCAAGTCATCAAAATAACCAGGAGGAGACCTTAGCCCCTGGTAACCTCAAATAGACGACCAAATGCTGTTACTTTACCAAATTATTGACACAGTTGTAGCATTATTTTACTCTCCACAATCCGGAGTAACGTACACTTACAAATTTACAATAATCCACATGACAAATAAAACATTACATCATACAAATAAAAAATAATGTTGAGGTAAAAATTTGCTTAGTTACTGGGATCTTCGTTATTTTTATGAGTAATCCAGACTTTACTAATTCTATGACAAATAAAAAAAATACTAATTGTACTAATGAAATTTTAAATAGCTCACGGTCCAAACACAGAGCAAGTAATCTGACATTCATAAATTGCTTTGTAATAATCTTTTACACAGCAATGTCTAAATACAAAACAAAATCAACAAAAGAAAAAATTGCGTACACTAGTTCCATGTATAATCTCAGGCTCCATACCGTTACTCTAAAATATACATCAAACCTACAGAGAAATAAAACTGAGAAGATAAACAATGATATATACCACAAGTTACATACTGGTTACGTAATATAGTTCGTCTAAGACATCATGTCATACCTCATTAACTATCATCACCTAAGCAATTGCCACCACTACTCGACTGTGAGTTTAACCTTATCCTTATCGACCAGTACAAATACCTGCTGCTGAGCTAGTCAGTCCATCAACTTTGATCAATACACGCAGCAAATAGTTTAGCAATAAGTGCTTGAATCCACCAGTAGCTCTCGTATCTTACTCTACTGCTCATTTCTCTGTTGTTACACATTTAGACGACAAGAACTTGCATTTCGACTAGCCTTCGTTACACTTTAATGTGAAATACCACCACTGTGATAATGCAAATAAGTGGCTTCAGTCAACACACCAACAAGATCATTACTGTCCACAACATCAAAATGCATCAGTTAATTCCAATATTTGTTGTGCAATGCAAACTCTTGTCCCCTGTGACAATCTTACTGACCTATGCAACAAGAGCCGCTACGTTAGTATTACGCCACTGGCTAATAATTAAAGCATCATTGTACCAAATATTCTAATAAACATGTTACATGTACTTGTAACCCAGAACAAACAAAAAAACACTAACTATTCTAAACACAAATGTTAATGAAATACAATTACACTTGCTGTCCCTTCAGGAATGAAACATATAAAAAAAATTACACAATTACAAGTACAAACATTATTTCCTATCTTGCGAGTCACACGGAATCATTTCATTCTGTGATTTTCTTGGGGTCAAAAAAGTTGCTGACAGGTTCCCTAGAAACACTGTCTCGGTGTCAAAGCTCTCCCATGGTTACCCGGACAAAAGTCTTTAAGTCACTCAAATCGGCATTTTTAACATGCACTGAACAGTAAACTGTATCTCACATTAAACACAAATGTCATGGTCACCCTCAGCGTACCATCCACACGAATCTGTTCGTCCAGAAATGGCCCAACAACTACTATTACCCACGGTTCTGTCCTTTGAGTTCATGGTGTAATTAAAAGTCGTAAGTTCCAACAAACAGCACTTATTCCCGCACCAATTAAAGAAATGTCTCCTACAACAAATGCAAATGTCAATGTCCCACTTTAGTTTCTTGCGTTCATACAATAATTAGTCACCAAACGACAACTGTCCTCTTTAAGTATACCAAGCGTCCCACATGCAATTTACAAAGTACACTTAACAAGTCACTGCCAAAAGTTTATGGATCCCACCATTCAGTGGTCAAGACAAAACAAAACAATCGTCCTGTCTGCTAAAGACAAAATCTTTTCCACCACTCACAACATGTAAACATCAGTCCTTCACTTTCCACCTTATGGAGACATACGAGCAGTCATCTTGTTTCACAGCTCCACAGTCCAGTACTAGTTTATATTTGCTGGTAAAAAATGTCCACCGGACTCTGCCGCACGTCGTTCATTCTGCCGTCGCTCCGCCGTTGAGCAGAAGAAACCACCTGCTGTTGCCTCCGCGGGATACTTTCCCCAGTCGTAAGGGTGGCGGAACTTATGAATGGCCATTGGTACGTGCGTGTCGCCCCAGGCCGTTGACCTGCTGTAGCGGGCGCGTGGAGTGTACCCCGACCGGCAGTGGAGTGGGGAGCGCACCGGCTCTGTTGCCGACGTCTGCTTGGCTTTTGTGGTATTGGCGTGTGGTGTAGCCCCTCAGCGCTACGACATCCTATCAGTCAGACCCTTCCGTGCATCTCGCAACATTACAGACAAAAGGATATTCTTACAGTATTTAAATACTCATTGATTACATGTATGAGCTATTAGATACATTGGTAATAAAAGAATCTTTGTTCTAAAAAACATAAAATCATACACCCTAGTTTTCTACACATATAACATCAACATTTATCCCTTTTCTATATACAGCCCGCACTTGTGCTATTGATTGTACCTGTCGTCCCTCATACAAAACATGAAAGTGTAAAAAAAAACAAAAGGAATAATAAACAATCTATACAGCTCATAATTACAATATCAAATAGTAGACTACTCTAACATCCTATCACAGTGAAAATATTAGAAACTGTTTATTCTAAAACTACAATATACAGTGAACCTTTGTGCTTGTGACAGACTGAAATTAATACCCCTTCAAAGTGTTCTAACAAAAAAATAAGAAATAATCTACACAGCTCACAATTACCTACCACATGTTGTTAAATAGTAAACTACTTTAACATCCTAACACAATAAACATTTTAGAAACTGATGACTCTAAATCTACAACGTACAATGCACCTTTGTGCTTCTGACAGACTGAAATTAGTATCTCTTTATATATTTTACATTTTATTATATATAACAACATTTCTAGGACACGTATGTACCATTCACATGTCAGATCCTGACCTGCCATCGAGGTCCATCCCAATCAAACAATAAAACACAATAACGTTTTAGTCATGGATCGGTAGCATCCCCTTTACAGGAGTGTGCGCATTGATCACACTACTCTACGACTCTCACTCACCAGACATCACATTTTCCTTCTCATTCAACCCATTAATACACTAACAGAATAGGTCTAGACGTCAGCTAACCTTAACACCACCACAGTCACGACAACATACCATACCTTTGCTCCCTTATACTCAACCACATAACACATGAAGCTGTTTCGGAGATCGCTTTCCAGTCTCCGAATTCGTCCTTTCACTCTGGCACCTCTCTCCATCGGCTTACCTCTGCATTCACTTTACCGATTATTCATCCTGCTAAATATCAACTTAGAATTGCGATATTTCATCTAAGAACAAAAAATACACAAATTATTCATCCTGCAAAATAACTGTACACATTCTTGGTACCGTTTTGATTAGTTATACTGGTACCAGGCTTCAACAACAAAAATTATTTTTTTCATGTAGCAAATGTTATGGTAAGAATCAGATTTACACTTATATTACATCTTACGTCAGTATTTCACAACATTCACCATCTGGATCTCATACTCCCTTTATGTCCTTTCATGTTGTGCAGTTGTCCTCATCTCTTCATTCGTATTTCGGCTCTCCGTCCGTCTATTACTCCATCATTTCCTGGTCTTCCTTCGCCATTCGCATCAATCTCGATTGCAGCATACACAGGCCTCTCTGTCACATACCTCTAAGACATCTCCACATTATTAGTTCTACTCACCTTTCTTTACCACTGTTTCATCACGTCGAATCTCTCTTTATTAATCACACTGCTTCACGTTGCTTCTCTCCTTAAATATCACCTTTATCCACTACTATTTATCACGTCACTTCTCTATCTACCATCTTTATCCACTCATTAATCATCACGTCGTTTCTGCTTGATCCTTATTCACACGACAAAAAATACGTACATACACCACTCTGTCGACTCCTGTTCATGACTCATTCGACCAGTCTATTCCGTCATACTTCCTGACACCCCGCCTGAAAATTCTTATGTTCGATTTGACCTTGCACAACGTTACACACCACAAATAAATACTCTGACTATCTACCATAAGTTGCCTACTTTCGATCTATCCTTAACTGTTCCATAATTTGATGTTAGAAATGTGATGAAGCCCACGAGATTGTTTTCCCTTGATCGTCTCAGTCAGTACAGCATTTTCATGGACAATCCGCCTCACTCTGAATGGTCCACTATACACAGTAAAGAATTTGCTAGTTATGAATCTGAGCTTACATGAAAATTAAATGTGTGCAGAGAGTATACAAACTGGGAGAGATGGGACAGCCCAAGTGTTAGAAACTTTGGTGCTAGTGGCCTCTTTCCCTAACACCAGATTCTGAGCAACCATACGCAACACCTCATAACTGTCACTATGACAATGACATACTACCGATCAGATGGCATCTAATTTAAAAACTTCGATCACATTACTGATGTTACCTGTAACAGCAGTATAAACGTACCCTATTCCATACAGATCACAATGTTGACTTTTTACATTACGTGTTAAGTACCTGCAATAGTCAAATCACACTAATTAAGCTGGACTCATTGGCACTATTACATAACATTTTAGCAACTGGTTTCTTTGAGGGAACAGTCCTTTTACTTTACTGTTCCAAATAAAAATTTGCAAATTTTGCTCTGAGAGACCAGCCTAACAGATGCCATTACTGGTGTTTTATTCTCTGATCAGAAGTATGGTATTTGCATTCCTACATATCAGTAGAGTATGTCTGCTACATAGACAATTTTCAGTGCCAGCTGCATGTGCTTTAAGGCAAGATGCTAAGGGCTGATATGTTGAATTAGTTTCTCCTATCCTTCAATCCATTATGACAAGAATGAAATGCCGGGATTCCATGCTCTCCTGTCATTCTGATAGTTTCTGCCGTTCCTATCCTCGACCCTGCCTGACCTATGAGTCGTGTCTCCGTTCACAATGTAGCTCTCATTTCCCAGTTCCTGTAACAAGTGCTGAAATGACGCAGAATCGTCTAAGCCTCTGCCTGCTATCACTATATCTCTGCGCAATTTCACTGGCAACTTCGTTATACAGATCCTAATGAACTCCCCAGGTTCGTATGGCACATTCAAATACCTATTTCGTCTCAGCATTTCCTGATAGCACGACACTGGATCTCTTATACCACCTTCGTTACAATTTGGCATCATCAATATGCTTTGCTTAACCTGGTCCTGCTTACTTTTCGACCAGAATTCATTTAAAAACTTGTCACAGAATATCTTGTAGCTACTACAGTCTTTAATAACTTCCTGCATTTTCGCTCTAGCCTCGTCCCTCAAATGGTTACACACAAATTTCATTTTGAGGAGCGGTCCCCACGATGAAGGTAATGAATCTTGAAATTGAGACAGCCTTGGACTATACCCAGTTGGGTTTGCCACCTGTTTTATCCGACTCAACCGTTCTTCTAACTCTCTGGGTTCGTCTTCCGCTTTCTGCCTATTTTCGTTTTTTGAATTTATCTCACTCTCCCTCTGCAATCTACCTGGTGGTGTGTCACCTTCGCTACTGCACGCTAATTGCAACTGTGCTAATTCTTCCCTATGTTTCCTACTTATTTCTAATTGCGCCTCTTTAAGTTGTAATAGTGATTGTATCTCCCCCTGGTTGGCATAAACCTCTCGCTGCGTACTGTCAGAGCCTGTCTCGCCTCTTATACTGATCTTTTCTACATCTGCACTAATCGTATTCATTCTGACCACTACCTCTTTGATTCGCTCATTCGGCAACACGTCCCTACGTTCAGTAGTATCACTCTCTATTGCAAATATTCGTACCTCCAAATTATTGGCTTTTTCTTTCACAGCGTCACATACTTGCTTCAACGCACCCAGATTCTTCTCCCCCTCACCTAACCGATTATTAATTGTGGCCAGACACTCATCGATAACTGTGTGTAGCTTCGTCATTGACTCTTTATTTCCCTTATCCACTGCCCCCAATCTTTCCTTATTATCTTTATCCACCGCTTCCAATCTTTCCTTTTTATCTATATCCATCGCTTCCAATCTTTCCTTATACGCTTCCCATCTTTCCTTATACGCTTCCCATCTTTCCTTATTACCTTTATCAATCGCTTCCAATCTTTCCTGATATGTTTCCAATCTTTCCTTAGTCTCCCTATCTATCTCCTTATTATCTCTGTCCATCCTCTGTAAAAACTGCAGTAGCACATTGTCATTTGCTACTTTCGGTGCGCTCACCTCGTTCGCCTGAGAAACCGTAGCTTCGCCAAGGGTAGCTTCACTTTTGTTGCATACCTGACCTAGTCCCGGCTCGCCTGCGTCGTCGGGAAAAGCCCCCATTTGTGGACAAAGCCCGCCGCTTAAAGGATCACCTAGCCGCGGTCCGCTGAACAATTCAGCCCCTTCCGAGTGTTAGCCGTTCCTGCTCATTAGCTCATGGTCGACAGCTACTTCCTGCCGCACTGCTACGTTCACGCCAGAATCACTATTCTCCATGGTGACTACACTTTTCGACTGCGACCTAGTTACTACAGACATTACGCAAAAAAAATTCTACAACGATCTTCCAACCTTAGATGACATCCCAAGTGATTACATAAAAAGAAATAAAAGATCCTCACCAATCCAGAAAGAAATTGCAAACAAAAAAAATTTTACTTCTTAGCGCTATCACAATACATTCCATAAAAAGAATTTTAACAGCAAACCCTAACAGCAGAATCCTGGCAAACTATCCTGGCAGGGTCGAAATTATGAGAGGCACCCACATGCCTTGCTCATACTGTGGCATCAAGCAGTCAGGCCTGCAAGATGAGTGGTCTGCCAAGCGAGTGGATTCATTCTTATTTATCGAGTAATATGAACTCTCGTACTCACAATAAAGTTACAAATTACCCTCCTGTATGAATAATACACAACGGAAACACGCATCTGACTATCAGTAATCTACAGAACTCTGACTGTTCACTACGCACTGGCAATACCACATTTTCTTTCCTTTTTATTTAACGGCTTTTATCAACACGTGGCCATCGCACTGAATATAAGTGGCGCACACATTATAAATTCTGGATATCATGACAACATACAATTCGAAGGAAATGGCCACCAATCTTTTTCTTTTCACTATCTTATTTATTCCGATAAATTCTTTAACCTAAACCCACAAATTCTATAACCTATAACAATAACACATGAGAAATTCCGCCCAGTGGGCATGGCTTAACATTGGTGATTCTCTACCTTACGGTCTCGTAATTATTTAACGCTACAGTGCACTTTCTGGATAGGATGGTGGATCTTTTGCTATATCTCACACTTCGACTCTCACAACCATCATCACGAAACTTTCCTCCAGACCGAGCGGTACAAAAGGAACATGCATACCCACTACCTCTGAAACTACCTTGCTACTCTCCCATGCAAACCACACATACTTAAATTACATGACATACACCACACTGCAACATGAAATACAAGACAGGGAATAGTCACAACATTATCACTTTCAGCTTTCCCACTTCAATTAATATTTATCCCAGTTTCACATGACACTGCCCCACTTTGTAATTCTACTTTCCTACTATGAACTCTGGAGATATATGCACGTCTTCCTGTGCAATGCAAGCCAAGTGGCGTTGCTGGATAGACGGCCGACTCACCTTGCTTCTCTCTCAGAGTTTGAATCTAGCGTCACACGGAATCATATCATGCAAAGTAATATTAAGAACATATTCATCACACACGCAGGTCCTCAACTGATACCATGGACGAGTACTTCACTTTATCCTTTGTCTCATACACAGATTGAGACTCACACAGTACTCACCATGTGGAAGTACTCGTCTCTAATTTCAAGTCCTGCACACGCCATTTCTTAAATATTTCAACTTATGGTACACACGCTATTTCTTAAATATTTCAGCTTATTCTACACATGCTAGTAATTCAGCTTAACTTAAGCACACAGAAGTATTTCAACTTATTGCTACACGTGGTTTCATTGTGACCATTGGTCACTTCCGAAGATTACTACGATCCCATTAATATTACCTGCCTGACATTTAATTCTCCCCACAAAAGTTCCTGAAATAGAGAAAATATTATTTCAAACTACTCTTAAATATTCCACATGCATACCATGTCTCCACTCTTTTGTCTTTACGGAGCACAACTAAGACAGGTCTTAACAGCACAAGATCCAGCGGCAGAGTGCTGAAACATGGCCGTTCTTCCGGTCGTCTCGCACATCTGTCGAAGTGGGGGAGCACCTTGCTACTGTATTGGTCAGTCACATTTCAGGCGCTCAAAGCTCAGGTAAATTTCATCTCTTTGGTCCCACCAAAGGTGGCCAAAGGATCGTCTCAAAGATGATCAATATTCACATTCACTATCTGCGGTTAGCAGACGACCATACATTCATTCATTTCACAGATCTCACCAAACTGGATGTAGGGATTTATTTTGTGGGAGTGCACGTGTGATCAATTAAATAAATAAATTGTCATTCTTTCCCACACTGGTATCCGGCTTCGCTGTATTAATTGAAACTGAGTTAGTTTTACAAAAAAAATGTGTTGTTCTGACAAAAATAATGAAGTATGTTGTACCTATTTTCAATGTCGGGTGGTACTGCACCCTTTCACCCTCACCAACTGAAAACGTCTGGCCAATGGTGGCCGAGCAACTGGCTCGTAACAATACGCCAGTCACTACTCTTGATGAACTGTGGTATCGTGTTGAAGCTGCTTGGGCAGCTGTACCTGTACTCGCCATCCAAGCTCTGTTTGTCTCAATGCCCATGAGTAACAGGGCCGTTGTTATGGCCATACGTGGTTGTTATGGGTACTGATTTCTCGGGATCTATGCACCCAACTTGCGTGAAAATGTAATCACATGTCAGTTCTAGTATAATATATTTGTCCAATGAATGCCCGTTTATCATCTGCATTTCTTCTTGGTGTAGTAATGCTAATGGCCAGTAGTGTATAAAGCGCCAACGGCCTTGCCGCAGTGGTAACATCGGTTCCCGTCCGATCACCGAAGTTAAGCGCTGTCGGGCTGGGCTAGCACTGGATGGGTGACCATCCGGTCTGCCGAGCGCTGTTGGCAAGCGGGGTGCATTCAGCTCTTGTGAGGCAAACTGGGGAGCTACTTGATTAAGAAGTAGCGGATCCGGTCTCGGAAACTGACATTCGGCCGGGAGAGCAGTGTGCTGACCACTTGCCCCTCCATACCCGCATCCAGTGACGCCTGTAGGCTGAGGATGACACGGTGGTCGGTTCGTACCGTTGGGCCTTCATGACCTGTTCGGGAGGAGTTTAGTTTTTTTAGTGTATAAAGCGTGCGAGAAACTTTTGTATACATCTGAAGGCTAAATAGCAGGTGTGAAATGGTTAATTTGCGAGAGTTTCTCTGAATGATGGAAAATTCTTTTCATATTTAAACAATTGCTCACAATTTCGGCCTTCTCGACTCATGCAGCACCACCATTACTGGTCTAGCCAGTACCTACGAGCGCACCGGTGCTTTTATTAGTCAATATCGGTGTGGGTAGTGCACGACCTGATTTGTTGCCCTCATTCATTGAGATAGCATAGGGGTCGGTCATAGAGCGTCGCTTTAAGGCCCATGCATTTAATACAGAACTGATCCTCATACCCTTTTTAGTAAGTAGATAAGGCAGCGAATAATACGTATAAATAAGTGAAATGACTAGGTAAACACCTTCGGATTAATGATAATGACGAAAACTGATATCATGTCTATCCAGGAAATCTTGAGCTTTCTGCAATAGCATCACATCTCGAAGACTTGTTTTGTGTTTTTAGCTCCTCCGAGTGTCCGTGTTTCACTTCCATATGGCAGGCACACTCGAAACAAATGTTTTTCTATGCTGGTAGAAGTGCAAAGGTTTCTTCTTTTATCGAATGTAGCTTTTGCCCCGTGGATTCGGCTTGCAGTGTCCTTCCTCGATCTTCCGTTTGATGTAGCTTTACTCCCTACGTCTGCCCACTTTTAGCCGCTCTGCGGCGGACCTTTAACTTTCCTAGCACCCTACCTTCGGTGTTGGGCGACAATGCCTCAACAGTAGCTTTAGTTTTACGTTTTATTCGTGAGGGTGGGTTTTATCATTTGATACAAGTTTTAGCGCATGTCCTTTGTCGCTCTGTGTCCGCCACCCTTGTGTGTGTCCTCACTGTTAAGTGAGCATTGCGAAACGATCTTTTGTCTGTTCAGCAATAAGATTTTTTTATTTTTATTAATTTTCGCATCATTGGAAGAGATGAGGCTGGTTTCCAACTGTGCTAGCATTGCTTCTGATTTTTCTGCATCTTCACTTAACCTGAGAGATCTTCAGCAAATCTCAGCACGTCTGTTTTATTACCATGAATTATAATTCCTCCTATGGCTGCTAGTTTCTCCTTAACGTAAGCTATTGCCGACTGAATGTATCCATTGACCAAGACAGGTGTGAGCAGCCCTGCCATACACCCTTCTTAAATAGTAGCCGTTCAACGCTAAAGTTCATTATTTTTACTAACCGCTGCAAAAATGAAATACTTCCGTTATATGCGAGTATAAATATCAGCTACAGCTAATAATTACAGTTCACAGCTGCCTCAAGTCCCACAGACAACAGTTAAGCTCGTAAAACCATGCTGAATCAATCACCAAAAACACACTCAAATTATCTAAGTCCAGTGAAAAGTCGAAGTACTTAACTCGCGCATACAAAATAATTCCAAATCCAACGAAAAGTTTTAGTACATGGCCCCATTCAACTGCTTAGGCACACAGCCCTCTCGGCAAAAGCACAATCAACACTGTCCAGCAAAAGACCGAAGACCATAGAACAAGAACAAAGACCATGCATGCCCTAAAGATCGCCCTAAATACTTTCTGTGTCGTCACATTACTGAATCCATATTTCTTGTGGTGAAAATTTTTCGTGGCAGCTAAATAAAAGCTGCAGTAGTTTACAATAAAAACCCCTTTTGCATGCCGCACGTAACTTCTATATTTCTTACTGTTTTAATTACTCGGTTTTCGTCACTGTCACACATTTTGTTATAGATTTAAAAAGAGCCCAAGGAACTTTTTATAATAAAATGGAAAACTGCTTATGGTAAAATGTCTAATTCTTTATCTGAAAAAGGGGACTGATGACCTCACAAGTTAAGTCCCATAGTGCTCAGAGTCATTTGAACCATTTGAGCCTTATCTGAAAACCATGTATCTATTCCTCATATGGCAAAGTGGTTGAAAGCCTCCTTTCTTTGTATAGTCACCGTGGTTTTGTAACATGTCAGTTGCCGTTTCTTTGTCTTGGGTGTCATCTGTTTTTGGTAGTGTTGCTAGCTTTCTCGGATTTTATTTTCACTTTTTTTTCTCAAATTATGTGTGTTGATATAAGTTGGTTTGTGTGTGTGTCCACATTTTTTTATAGCCCCTACTTAGGAGAGTAATGAGATTTGTGATTATCTATTGGGATATTTGTCTGCTACACAGAGTGTCCCAGCAGGAATGTTCAGTCTTCAGGGACATGGCACGAACGCTCATCTGAAGTAGAAACTTCACATGGGCATGTGAGCAGCAAATAATCAGGAAAAGCGAAAAACTGATATATCCTAAACTATTCTATGAAACACAATGCTGTTTTCACAGTTAATTCCGAGTTGAGATACTGAATTTTATCCCACTTTGCAACAGATCAAAATTTGATTAGGATGGCTCTAAAATCAATTTATGTTTTGGAAAATATACATTTTGATCGGTCACCTAGGATATTACATCTTTTGATGGGTTTTCACTATTAAATCTTCATTAATTTACGAACCTTAATACCTGAAAATAATTATTAACTTACAGTAATTTTCAATTGCTTAACATTAATTATAGAACTTATAACAATGTAATATTAATATTTACTTGAAATATCGCTACAAAGCCTTAAATTACATAAAAAACTGTTCAATAGAATAATTTGTTACAGGCAGTTTAATTAAATTTTGTTCTTTGCTGGTTCTTCTTGTAAAGAATCACATTCGTTATCTTCTGAAGTGTAGTTGCTGCAGTCTGTGAAAAAAATTTAGTTGTTCTTCATCTTTCAGTTTTGTGCCGAACCTTAAAGTGAGCACTTTCTTCACATCATCCCTTTTTCTAACTTTATCATACCTGACAAAGCTAGTATAGGTCTTTCAGTAGCAGAGAACATCTTATGTCCACGTTTTGCCAATGTTGTGAATAATTTAGAAGGGCCATCGAAGTAATAATGAATTTCTGTTTTAAATTTTATATCCTGATCACCGACATGGTTCAGTTTTGACTTTTCAAAATTATTATTTTTACTCCACTGATACCATCCATCTTTTTAAATTCGTTTGAGAGTTTATCAAAGTTCTTAAGCTCCCAGTCTTTTCCAGTTACCCATGTTTCCCCCGGTTGTCTGTTAGGCTCATCGAGCTCGAGGCGCAGGCGTCGGCTCGTAGTGGCGTTGGGGCAACTGTGGTGAGACCTATGCCTACTTCGGTGGCCTTGGAATCACATGGAACCCCTGATGTCACTGCGTCTTCCGGCAGTGAGCATCTTACCGGTCAGCCATCACTCCAGGGTGAATGGCGGACAGTGGTGGGCTCGCGCGTGCCTGGCCGAAAGGCGAAGGTGGGATCTGGCCGCGTGGCAGCTGCCTTACCCCTTTCCAACAGGTACGGGGTGCTTCCTAGTGGTGATGACATCGTTTCCGAGCCACCACAGGATGCCTCACCTGTTGGGCCAGTGGCCGATTCTCCGGCAAGGTCCCGACAGTCACAGAGGGCGGGCCTATTAGTTATAGGGAGCTCCAACGTTAGGCGGGTTATGGAGCCCCTCAGGAAAATAGCGGGTAGGTCGGGGAAGAATGCCAGTGTGCACTCGGTGTGCTTGCCGGGGGGTCTCGTCCGTAATGTGGAGGAGGCCCTTCCGGCAGCTATTGAACGCACTGGGTGTGACCGGCTGCAGATAGTAGCACATGTCGGAACGAATGACGCCTGCCGCTTGGGTTCTGAGGCCATCCTTGGTTCCTTCCGGCGGCTGGCTGATTTGGTGAAGACAACCAGCATCGCACGCGGAGTGCAAGCTGAGCTTAATATCTGCAGCATAGTGCCCAGAGTCGATCGCGGTCCTCTGGTTTGGAGCCGTGTGGAGGGTCTAAACCAGAGGCTCAGACGACTCTGCGACTATAATGGTTGCAAATTCATCGACCTCCGTTATTGGGTGGAGAACTGTAGGGCCCCCCTAGACAGATCAGGCGTGCACTACACACCGGAAGCAGCTACTAGGGTAGCAGAGTACGTGTGGCGTGCACACGGGGGTTTTTTAGGTTAGAGGGACCCCCCCTTGGGCGAAACGATAAAATACCTGACGGCTTACCAGAGAGGACATTATCATCGTTGATAAAGAACGTCCGTCCTCAGAGACCAAAAACAGGAAAAGTTAACGTAATATTGGTAAACTGCAGGAGTATCCAGGGCAAGGTTCCTGAATTAGTATCTCTTATTGAAGGAAATAGTGCGCATATAGTATTAGGAACGGAAAGTTGGTTAAAACCGGAAGTGAACAGTAACGAAATCCTAGACACAGAATGGAATATATACCGCAAGGATAGGATAAACGCCAATGGTGGAGGAGTATTTATAGCAGTAAAGAATTCAATAATATCCAGTGAAGTTATTAGCGAATGCGAATGTGAAATAATCTGGGTTAAGTTAAGTATCAAAGGTGGGTCAGATATGATAGTCGGATGCTTCTATAGACCACCTGCATCAGCAACCGTAGTAGTTGAGCGCCTCAGAGAGAACCTGCAGAACGTCGTGAAGAAGTTTCGTGATCATACTATTGTAATAGGGGGAGACTTCAATCTACCAGGTATAGAATGGGATAGTCACACAATCAGAACAGGAGCCAGGGACAGAGACTCTTGTGACATTATCCTGACTGCCTTGTCCGAGAATTACTTCGAGCAGATAGTTAGAGAACCAACTCGTGAAGCTAACGTTTTAGACCTCATAGCAACAAATAGACCGGAACTTTTCGACTCCGTGAATGTAGAAGAGGGTATCAGTGATCATAAGTCAGTGGTTGCATCAATGACTACAAGTGTAATAAGAAATGCCAAGAAAGGAAGGAAAATATATTTGCTTAACAAGAGTGATAGGACACAAATCGCAGAATATCTGAGTGACCACCATCAAACGTTCATTTCTGAGGAAGAGGATGTGGAACAAAAATGGAAAAAATTCAGAAACATCGTCCAGTACGCCTTAGATAAGTTCGTACCGACTAAGGTCCAAAGCGAGGGGAAAGATCCACCGTGGTATAACAATCATGTACGAAAGGTACTACGGAAACAAAGAAAGCTTCATCATAGGTTTAAGAGTAGTCGAATCATAGCTGATAAGGAAAAGCTGAACGAAGCGAAAAAGAGCGTAAAGAGAGCAATGAGAGAAGCATTCAACGAATTCGAACATAAAACATTGGTAAACAATCTAAACAAGAACCCTAAAAAGTTTTGGTCATACGTAAAATCGGTAAGCGGATCTAAATCCCCTATTCAGTCACTCGTTGACCACGATGGCACCGAAACAGAGGATGACCGAAGAAAGGCTGAAATACTGAATTCAGTGTTCCGAAACTGTTTCACTGCGGAAAATCGTAACACGGTCCCTGACTTCAGCCGTCGCACGGACGCCAAAATGGAAAATATTGAAATAAACGATATCGGAATTGAAAAACAACTGCTATCACTTAGTAGCGGAAAAGCATCCGGACCAGACGAGATACCCTTAAGATTCTACAGTGATTATGCTAAAGAACTTGCCCCCTTTCTATCAGCAATTTATCGTAGATCGCTGGAAGAACGTAAAGTACCTAGCGACTGGAAGAAAGCGCAGGTCGTTCCCATTTTCAAGAAGGGTCATAAATCAGATGCGAATAATTATAGGCCTATTTCGCTTACGTCAATCTGTTGTAGAATAATGGAACATGTTTTGTGTTCTCGTATTATGACGTTCTTAGATAATACAAATCTCCTTCATCATAACCAACATGGATTCCGCAAATAGAGATCATGTGAAACTCAGCTCGCCCTATTTGCCCAAGAAATTCACAGTGCCGTAGACACTGGCGAGCAGATTGATGCCGTATTCCTGGACTTCAGGAAGGCATTTGATACGGTTCCGCACTTACGTTTAGTGAAAAAAAATACGAGCTTACGGAATATCGGACCAGGTTTGTGATTGGATTCAGGATTTCCTAGAAGAAAGAACACAACATGTCATTCTTAACGGTTCAAAATCTGCAGATGTAGAGGTAATTTCGGGAGTACCGCAGGGAAGCGTGATAGGACCTTTATTGTTTACAATATACATAAATGACTTAGTTGACAACATCGGTAGCTCCGTGAGGCTATTTGCAGATGACACGGTTGTCTACAAGAAAGTAGCAACATCAGAAGACTCGTAGTACTCCAGGAGGACCTGCAGAGGATTAATGCATGGTGCGACAGCTGGCAGCTTTCCCTAAACGTAGATAAATGTAATATAATGCGCATACATAGGGGCAGAAATCCATTCCAGTACGATTATGCCATAGGTGGTAAATCATTGGAAGCGGTAACGACCGTAAAATACTTAGGAGTTACTATCCGGAGCGATCTGAAGTGGAATGATCACATAAAACAAATAGTGGAAAAAGCAGGCGCCAGGTTGAGATTCATAGGAAGAATTCTAAGAAAATGTGACTCATCGACGAAAGAAGTAGCTTACAAAACGCTTGTTCGTCCGATTCTTGGGTATTGCTCATCAGTATGGGACCCTTACCAGGTTGGATTAATAGAAGAGATAGACATGATCCAGCGAAAAGCAGCGCGATTCGTCATGGGGACATTTAGTCAGCGCGAGAGCGTTACGGAGATGCTGAACAAGCTCCAGTGGCGGACACTTCAAGAAAGGCGTTACGCAATACGGAGAGGTTTATTATCGAAATTACGAGAGAGCACATTCCGGGAAGAGATGGGCAACATATTACTACCGCCCACATATATCTCGCGTAATGATCACAACGAAAAGATCCGAGAAATTAGAGCAAATACGGAGACTTACAAGCAGTCGTTCTTCCCACGCACAATTCGTGAATGGAACAGGGAAGGGGGGATCAGATAGTGGTACAATAAGTACCCTCCGCCACACACCGTAAGGTGGCTCGCGGAGTATAGATGTAGATGTAGATGTAGATGTTTCCCCAACTTCGTTGTAGATCTGTACATACTTCTCTGTATTCAAAATAACTGGAATTTGACGCATTATTCTCTCAACTCGTCCAAAGACCCTGTCTGCAGGTAAAAAAGAATGTCTTCTATCTGGAAAATATAAATACACACCCCTTATATAAAAATGGAGAACTTATCAGTAGCCAGAATGCAATAGCATGAATCAGATGTCGATTTTTATTCTGGCCACCACACCCATTACCAAAGAATCTGAGAGATATGGTAGTCTGGTCAAAGGATGTTTTAGAAAGAAAATCTGTGATGGCTGATACAATTTCTTGTGGCCCACTTCTAGCTTGAGCTTCATTCCATACATAGAAAACAGGGTGTGTGGTTTCTATATTTGTTACACATAAGCTAGAAAATGCAATTTGTCGGGCATAATTGCCTCTTCAATAATCAGTTTTGGCAGAGGCTGGACTTACTGCAAGTAAAATGCAAAGGTATTACTTCGATGTGTCGACTGCTTCATTAATTTATGAAAAGCTCGAGATTTCAGCCTATGAGCATGAAGTTCAGTCATTAACTTCTTGTGATTTGTATCTACAGCACTTTGAATTTCATGCCGCATACTAAGATATTAACTGCGTCCATCATCGGCAGGGGACGCAAAACCTAAATTGAATTTGAAGTTGAAAATTCTGGTGAAGAATAATCTTTTACCTTTGAGATCAGTTGCTGCTGACTTGTATAATTTTAAAATATTGTGTATATTTAATTCACACGACTGATACAGTCTTTGGCTTTTGTTCCTATTGTAATGACTTACAGAGGCTTTTAATTTTGATAAGAATTCTACCACATGCTTTCTTTTAGTTTCATACTTTGCGATCTTATGATCACAGCCTCTTTTATCCGTTAGTCCTCTCCCAGACGCAATTCCTTTCGCAATGGTATTTAATCTTGTTTGTCCAATAACAAAGAATTTCTGAAAAATGCAGCACGTACTGGAATTTTCTCACCCTCTTATATCACGTGTAGTTTACAAAAACCCATGTTAGCATGCGATAGTTACCTACTTAACTTTGTGAAATAATGATGTTCTTTGTTTAGATATGCACGTTGGAACATTAACTGCAAGTGTTCCAGAGTCTGTTGGATCATCTCCTGTTTAGTATCGGTAGAAGCATATACTTCACTAAGAAGAAATGAAAAATAGTGCGAATCTGTATTAAATCCTCAAATTACTTGATATTTTACTGTGACAGCTGTTGGTTTTTACTTTGGCACTTTCTCCGCAGATGCGCCGACGTTTTGGACTGCTTACGTCCAGATGATACGATATTTTTTCATCATCGTGTTTTTCATTCCGTGCAGAAAACACATTGCTTTTGGTTCTACGTAGAACTTTTACTGGGATAGAGCAGCAATTAAAACGACCTTCCCTATGTTGGCAGAGAGGATCAAAATTCATTAAATAAGGATCTTTATCACGATATCTAGGACAAAAAGAATAAGAAAGTGCTATTTCTTGTGGCATTATTTACGATGAATGTTACGGAAACAAATTCTATTTTTGTAATAAGAAGGTATAAACAGATTTACCTGCTTTCTTCATTCTTTTTCTTGTTTCACGATCTTTACGCTCCTTCCCCATAGTCACAGTTTCCTCTTCTAAATCCGTTGGACACAAAACACAACAGAATACTGCTGCTGTGCAGTGCTAACAGTAACGATTTTGCTAAAACGATGTCAAACAATACCAGAAGGCAACAAAGCTTTGAACAGCCGCAAGCATTGACAAAAGTTAACATCGACAGTACTGTCAAAGCAGATGAAACGATAGCAAACTGAAACGAAAATGGTGGACATTATACGTTCTGATTCATTCAGTCATGTAGACAATATACATTCGTTTTAGCCGGCCGCTGTGGCCGAGCGGTTCTAGGTGCTTCAGTCTGGAACCGCGCTGCTACTACGGTTGCAGGTTCGAATCCTGCCTCGGTCAGCAGGATGTCTTTAGGTTAGTTAAGGTTTAATTAGTTGTAAGTCTAGGGGCTGCTGGCCTCCGATGTTAAGTCCCATAGCGCTTAGAGCCATTTGATTTTTTTAACCGCTCGTTTTCAAGATACTTTTCCGGTGTTACAATATACAGATAGACGCATCTGATTGGTGTATCATGCAGAGTACATAAAATACCACTCGAAACTACATGAAACTCAATTTTGTCCACAGGTGGACAATATACGTTTTGATTGGTTGCTCCTCATATGCCCTACTCTGAATAGTTTTCGAGATAGAAATCATTTACTGTAGATTTGTTTCTGGGCTACTGGTGCGCATGGATGTGTCTTACTCACCCAACCTCTTTGACGTTTTGTTGTAGTCCGGTCTACCTCACTGCTCTCAGCCCCTTTGCTCAGGATATCTTTCTGGCATTAAACTAGCCTGCTTAATGCTCAGTTGTCTATCGTGTGTTGTAAGTGAAGTAGTGCGACGTAGCTGCCCGCATTAGGGAACGTCTAGAAGCACTCAGACAAACAATGCAAGATGATCTTCCAAGGGTGCACGAAAGCACTGAAATTTACACTGGGAGATTCTAACACTTATTATGAATCATGCAATACGTGTAACGTGATTTTAACTTTCATGTTTAGAGATGAATATGTTAAAAATACGTAATTTTTAATTGATAGTTTGTAGAACGCAGGTTGTTATGTTTACTGCTTGTTGTATATGAGTCCATATGTAAACTTGATCATACAGTGAATAATACAGAAAATAAATAATAATCTATATTACACAAGCTGTCTTCTGCTTCAAATGGTCGTTCCTGTCACGTCCCTGAACACTGACCAAAATGGTTCAAATGGCTCTGAGCACTATGGGACTTAACATCTGAGGTCATCAGTCCCCTAGAACTTAGAACTACTTAAACCTAACTAGCCTAAGGACATCACACACAGCCATACCCGGGGCAGGATTCGAACCTGCGACCGTAGCGGTCGCGCGGTTCCAGAGTGAAGTGCCTAGAACCGCTCGGCCACTTCGGCCGGCGAACACTGACCATTCCTCTGTATAATCAGTTAGCGTAAGCAATGTGTTTAGTTACATTCACTTTGTCAAGTAGTAGCTCCTTTTCTTCCTTTGTTTTGTATATATGATAATTTTCTTGTAAGGTCAGCAAGTGTCTTTCATTATTTATTTTAACTATTTTCGTGTCTTTCTCTCACGCAGTTGGTTTGTGGTCCATTTCTCTTAAATGTTATGCAAAAGTTGTGTGGCTTGCCGCTGCTGAAAAGCTCCGTGTTCAACAATGTGCACTGACTGATGTGCAAGGGAAGACCTGTGCCTGCGCCGGCATTGTACTCTGTCGTCAGATCTGCTTTAAAGGGCGGGGAAGCCTCCAAACTCCATGTTGCGTGATGAGTCGTGGACGTACAATGACTTGCTTCGTGCTCGAGGTTCCACTGTCCTTCAACCACCTTCCGTAGATCCTCACAACAGTGGGACATGAACAGCCGAGCAGCTTTCCAAGATGCTCATTGCCACGTGCCTAGGCATAAAAACCGCCTCTTCTCAATGTCGCTTATAGCAGTGGTTTTACCATTTCCGGTCAGTGTCGTCGCAACAATGATACTTCATTCGTCTCAGCTCCGCTTGTAAACTTTCCTTAAAGTGTCAGGGGACCCTAACACCACCAGTCAGCATTCGCCGGAGGGGGGAGGGGGGGGCAGTCGTTGAAAATAGTTTAGCTCAATAGTGTAGATATTGTGGGCAGCGCTACATTTTATGAATTATACGCAGGGAAAAATGTGTTTCTGTGTAACTATTGTAATGCATTGCCAAGTACCAGCATTTATGTAGATTCATATTCCGCGTTTCGTTTAGCTTGTACTGGGTGAGCAGCTTCGATGGCATAAATGCATGTAGTATCGCCTGACAACTGACAACTTTTAATAACAAATTTACAGTAATTGCTCTACGACAGATGCGCTGCCATTCTACATCAGAAATATAGAACGCGTCTTAAGTTCGAACATTCTGAAGATAATCTTCTCTAAACATAAAAACCGCCTTCCGAATTACCTCTATAATGTTGACTGGTGACTCGACCCTCTACAGGGATTCAGTCAGAGAGGATAGGTTCTTATTTAGTCGAGTGAAAATTAATATCGTCCAACCTCCAACTAGAATAAGGCATGGTTTGCGTGAAACACGGCTTGTCCATTTCCGTACATCCTGTAATTAAACGCATATGAAAGCAACATGCATCGAAATTTGCGAGGCGTATTTGACGCAGTTCTTTATCATGGACCGATAACAAGTACTCGTATTTTATTTAACATATGGGTACATCATAGCATTTTTTAACTTCGTCTTCGATAATCAGTTGCCAACAAAAGAAAAATTAATTTACAGTACATCATATGGATACTTAAATAATGGTCAACCTGCACACTCTATCACATTTTATTGTTCAATATGAGCAGTACATATATACTAATCGGAAGTTTTATTGAAATACATCGTGGTCACAGGCTGAAAATAAATCCAGAAACGGTAGTATAGCACCACGTACCACGACATTCAACTTCATTGATACGGAAATTCCTTCGAAAAACAGATGGGACACTTAACATGTTGTCTTTTTGTTAACTACTTACACCTACTGGCTATGTGCCCGCGTTCAGTTCCAGGGCACTTGTGGAATCAAATCATGGCCCACTGCTGTGTAGGCGGAAATAAAGAGGGCGGCTCTTGTGAGCACACCCACATAGTTGCTACTCAGAGACGCAAAGGGCGCTGGCCACTCATTCTACTTTTTTTCTGTCATGCTCGTTAAACTAACTAAATTGGTGAGAACTTTGTACCAAGTTTCGTGTCATTGCCTAACATAAACTAGACTGGACACTGCTGCAAGCATCATAGCGCGTGAAGACTACGAATGACTCAAGTCCATGGACGACAACAAAGTAGAGAGCGAAAGTTTCAACTATAACGAACGACAGATCAAATCAGCAACAACAGATGGGCGCTGATAACCACGCTTTTTAGCACCCGTAAACCTCAAACACACACAGCAACAACAGAGGTCAAACGGCTATCACAATGTGATATGTTTGATGCGACACCTGACGTCGCAGCAGCCGAAGGTGGAAATACGCTATGTGATGATAAGTATCCGGACACCTGGCTGAAAATGACTTACAAGTTCGTGGCGCTCTCCATCGGTAATGCTGCAATTCAGTATGGTGTTGGCCCACCCTTAGCCTTGATGACAGCTTCAACTCTCGCTGGCATACGTTCAATTAGGTGCTGGAAGGTTTCTTGGGGAATGGCAGCCCATTCTTCACGAAGTGCTCCACTGAGGAGAGGTATCGGTGTCGGTCGGTGAGGCCTGGCACGAAGTAGGCGTTCCAAAACATCCCAGAGTTGTTCTATAGGATTCAGGTCAGGACTCTGTCCAGGCCAGTCCATTAAAGGGATGTTATTGTTGTGTAGCCACTCCGGCACAGGCCGTGCATTATGAACAGCTGCTCGATCGTGTTGAAAGACCCAATCGCCATCCCCAAATTGCTTTTCAACAGTCTGAAGCAAGAAGGTGCTTGCAACATCAATGTGGGTCTGTGCTGTAATAGAGACACGCAAAACAACAAGGGGTGCAAGCCCCCTCAATGAAAAACACGACCACATCATAACACCACCACCTCCGAATTTTACTGTTAGCACTACACACGCGGGCACATGACGTTCACCGGGCATCCGCCATACCCATACCCTGCCATCGGATCGTCACATTGTATACCGTGATTTCTCACTCCACACAACACTTTTCCATTGCTCAATCGTCCAATGTTTACGCTCCTTACACAAAGCGAGGCGTTGTTTGGCATTTACCGGCATAATGTGTGGCTTATGAGCAGCCGCTCGACCATGAAATCCAAGTTTTCTCACCTCTCGCCTAACTGTCATAGTACTTGCAGTGGATCCTGATACAGTTTGGAATTCCTGTGTTATGTTAACATCGGCGAATCAACTCAAGAATTCCGCATCATGAGGGGTGTCAAGCAAGGCGATCCCATCTCCCCAAAACTGTTCTCTGCTGTATTGGAAATGGCTATGTCAAAGCTGAGCTGGGAAGGTAAGGGAATTAGAATTAATGGAAGAAGGCTTACCAACTTGAGATTCACGTTTCCACTTCACTATCACATATGAAACAGTGGACCTAGGGATGTTTAGGAGTGTCGAAATCTCGTGTCAGTGAAACTCTCTCCCCTATTTCTCGATAACATAAAACGTGCTCTTCTTCTTACAACTTTCTCGGTGTGCTCCATTAAGCCTATCTAGTAAGGACCCCACACCGCGCAGCAGTACTCCAAGAAGAGTAGTGTAGGTAGTCTCTTTACTATATGTGTCACATCTTCTAAGTGCTCTACCAATAAATCGCAGCCTTTGTTTCCCCTTCCCCACAACATTGTAGGGTGTTCTTTCCCATATAAGTTGTTCGTAACTGTAATTACTAGATATTTAGTTGAATTTACGGCCTTTAGATTTAGTTGAGTTATTATGCAGCCGAATCTTAGCGGATTCCCATTAGCACTCATGTAGATGACCCCATGCTTTTTATTATTTATGGTCTATTGCCAATATTAACACAATATAGATATCTTCTCTAAATCGCTTTACCATTGGTGTTGATCTTCTGATGACTTTACTAGATGATAAACGACAGCATCATCCGCAAACAACCTAAGACGACTGTTCAGATCATCTCCTAAATCGTTTACATACGTAAGGAATAGCAGACAGCCTATAACACTACGCGGAACGCCAGATATCACATCTGTTTTATTCGACGACTTTCCGTCAGTTACTATGAACTGTGACGTCTGTGACAGGAAATCACGAATCCATTCTCTTAACTGAGGCTGTATTCCATAAGCTCGCAATTTGATTACAAGCTGCATAAAAAGTTCTCGGTTTACCTGCCGCGTCAAGTTTGGATTAAATCCGGTGAGGCTTCCGCCTTTTTAAGCAGTGGACGGCTTCTCATTGGCTGAATGACGTCACGGTGAAAACGGCGCGTACAGAGGTGGCGGCCTCTATGTCCATAGATTTTGTTTGCGCACTTTATCCAGCGTTGCTTGCAGGCGGAGAACTGCGAGGAATGTAAGAAGTCTCCCTCTGCGCTCTTTCTTTATCAATTATCTACCTGCTGCTCTGCTGCTGTGGGATCCCGTTTAAGAATCCGGTACATGGTATCTACCAGCTACTATCTACCAGAGGAGCTACTGAAGAACTCTGGCCTCCCATAAGGACTAGTCAAGAATCTACGATCAAGAGCACCAAGGCCACCCAGGTTATATGGTCTACCCAAGGTCCATAAGGATGTGGTCCCGTTGAAACCTATTGTTAGTGCTATTGGGTCTCCTACATATCGGTTGGCAAAATACACTCCTGGAAATGGAAAAAAGAACACATTGACACCGGTGTGTCAGACCCACCATACTTGCTCCAGACACTGCGAGAGGGCTGTACAAGCAATGATCACACGCACGGCACAGCGGACACACCAGGAACCGCGGTGTTGGCCGTCGAATGGCGCTAGCTGCGCAGCATTTGTGCACCGCCGCCGTCAGTGTCAGCCAGTTTGCCGTGGCATACGGAGCTCCATCGCAGTCTTTAACACTGGTAGCATGCCGCGACAGCGTGGACGTGAACCGTATGTGCAGTTGACGGACTTCGAGCGAGGGCGTATAGTGGGCATGCGGGAGGCTGGGTGGACGTACCGCCGAATTGCTCAACACGTGGGGCGTGAGGTCTCCACAGTACATCGATGTTGTCGCCAGTGGTCGGCGGAAGGTGCACGTGCCCGTCGACCTGGGACCGGACCGCAGCGACGCACGGATGCACGCCAAGACCGTAGGATCCTATGCAGTGCCGTAGGGGACCGCACCGCCACTTCCCAGCAAATTAGGGACACTGTTGCTCCTGGGGTATCGGCGAGGACCATTCGCAACCGTCTCCATGAAGCTGGGCTACGGTCCCGCACACCGTTAGGCCGTCTTCCGCTCACGCCCCAACATCGTGCAGCCCGCCTCCAGTGGTGTCGCGACAGGCGTGAATGGAGGGACGAATGGAGACGTGTCGTCTTCAGCGATGAGAGTCGCTTCTGCCTTGGTGCCAATGATGGTCGTATGCGTGTTTGGCGCCGTGCAGGTGAGCGCCACAATCAGGACTGCATACGACCGAGGCACACAGGGCCAACACCCGGCATCATGGTGTGGGGAGCGATCTCCTACACTGGCCGTACACCACTGGTGATCGTCGAGGGAACACTGAATAGTGCACGGTACATCCAAACCGTCATCGAACCCATCGTTCTACCATTCCTAGACCGACAAGGGAACTTGCTGTTCCAACAGGACAATGCACGTCCGCATGTATCCCGTGCCACCCAACGTGCTCTAGAAGGTGTAAGTCAACTACCCTGGCCAGCAAGATCTCCGGATCTGTCCCCCATTGAGCATGTTTGGGACTGGATGAAGCGTCGTCTCACGCGGTCTGCACGTCCAGCACGAACGCTGGTCCAACTGAGGCGCCAGGTGGAAATGGCATGGCAAGCCGTTCCACAGGACTACATCCAGCATCTCTACGATCGTCTCCATGGGAGAATAGCAGCCTGCATTGCTGCGAAAGGTGGATATACACTGTACTAGTGCCGACATTGTGCATGCTCTGTTGCCTGTGTCTATGTGCCTGTGGTTCTGTCAGTGTGATCATGTGATTTATCTGACCCCAGGAATGTGTCAATAAAGTTTCCCCTTCCTGGGACAATGAATTCACGGTGTTCTTATTTCAATTTCCAGGAGTGTACTTAACCAAGTTATTAGATAACGGAGGTAGTCATCGAAAGCTTGGGATTTTATCCAAATTTGACGCGGCAGGTAAACCGAGAACATTTTATGCTAGGACTCAGTCGTGAAAGACTTCGTAGTCATACTGATTACAAGCTGCTAGTGGGGAACGGTGTCAAAATCGTTCTGAAAGTTAAAAAGTAGGGAACCAATTTGAAATCTCTCCCCGGTAGCGGTTCAACACTTCATGTGAGTAAAGAGATAGTTGTGTTTCACAAGAATGATGTTTTCTAGATACCCGCTGACTGTGTGTCAACAGACGGTCCTCTTCAGGGTTCGAACGCAATATATATTCCAGAATCCTGTATCATATCGACGTTAATGATAAGGACATGTAATTTAGTGGATTACTCCTAGTGTCCTTCTTGAATATTGGTGTGACCTTCGGGCATAGATGACAGAAATATGTCGAGACCACATAACAGCCGACTGCACGGTCTACATAATCCACAACGCAAGTATCCTCTGGTACGCTTCAAAACTCTAAGTCTAAGTTAAATTCTCCATTGACACTTCATTTGCTGTACATGATCTTTTTTTCTATTTCTTTTTATTTTCAATCTTTGTTCAGAGATCATAAAAAACAATATTTTGAAAATAACTAGGTCTTCAAGACAAAAATTTTTGGAAACTTCATTTTCATAGCTAGAAGCAGCAGTTAGTGAAATGTTTCAGTTTACGCTGGTCAGTTCGAAACCGCATTTGTCCATTTTCCACTCTTTGTTTGAACTGTAAAATTTGGGACAAAAATCCATCGTGCAGTTTTCCCACAAATCAGTAGTTAAATTTTTCTTTATTGCCCTGATAATTTTGAAGCAATAAAATGTTTTTAGGTATTATGGTGGTTAATTGGGTACTCCATTTGTCCATTTACCATTTGTAGTTTGGTATGAAAATTCAGACAAGCGTTTTCCCTTAAACCACAAATTAATTATTTCTTGTTGTTGCTGTTGTTGTTGTGGTCTTCAGTCCTGAGACTGGTTTGATGCAGCTCTCCATGCTACTCTATCTTGTGCAAGCTTCTTCATCTCCTAGTACTTACTGCAACCTACAGCCTTCTGAACCTGCTTAGTGTATTCATCTCTTGGCCTTCCTCTACGATTTTTACCCTCCACTCGGCCCTCCAGTACTAAATTGGTGATCCCTTGATACCTCAGAACATGTCCTACCAACCGATCCCTTCTTCTAGTGAAGTTATGCCACAAAATCCTCTCCTCCCCAATTCTACTCAGTACCTCCTCATTAGTTATGTGATCTACCCACCTAATCTTGAGCATTCTTCTGTAGCACCACATTTCGAAAGCTTCTATTCTCTTCTTGTCCAAACTATTCATCGTCCATGTTTCACTTCCATACATGGCTACACTCCACACAAATACATTCAGAAACGACTTCCTGACACTTAAATCTATACTCGATGTTAACAAATTTCTCATCTTCAGAAACGCTTTCCTTGCCATTGCCAGTCTACAATTTATATCTTCTCTACTTCTACCATCAACAGTTATTTTGCTCCCCAAATAGCAAAACTCCTTTACTACATGAAGTGTCTCATTTCCTAATCTAATTCCCTCCGCATCACCCGACTTAATTCGACTACATTCCATTATCCTCGTTTTGCTTTTGTTGATGTTCATCATATATCCTCCTTTCAAGACACTGTCCATTCGGTTCAACTGCTCTTCCAAGTCCTTTTCAGTCTCCGACATCATTACAATGCCATCGGCGAACCTCAATTTTTTTATTTCTTCTCCATGGATTTTAATACCTACTCCTATTTTTTTTGTTTCCTTACTGCTTGCTCGATATACAGATTGAATAACATCCGGGAGAGGCTACAACCCTGTCTCACTCCTTTCCCAACCACTGCTTCCCTTTCATGCCCCTCGTCTCTTATAACTATGATCCGGTTTCTGTACAAGTTGTATATAGCCTTTCGCTCCCTGTATTTTACCCCTGCCACCTTCAGAATTTGAATGAGAGTATTCCAGTCAACATTGTCAAAAGCTTTCTCTAAGTCTACAAACGCTAGAAATGTAGGTTTGCCTTTCCTTAATCTATCTCCTCAGATAAGTCGTAGGCTCAGTATTGCCTCACGTGTTCGAACATTTCTACAGAATCCAAACTGATCTTCCCCAAGGTGGGCCTCTACCAGTTTTTCCGTTCGTCTGTAAAGAATTCATGTTAGTATTTTGCAGCCGTGGCTTATTAAATTGACAGTTCGGTAATTTTTACATCTGTCAACACCTGCTTTCTTTGGGATTGGAATTATTATATACTTCTTGAAGTCTGAGGGTATTTCGCCTGTCTCATACAACTTACTCACCAGATGGTAGAGTTTTGTCAGGACTGGCTCTCCCAAGGCTGTCAGTGGTTCTAATGGAATGTTGTCTACTCCGGGGGCCTTGTTTCGACTCAGGTCTTTCAATGCTCTGTCAAACTCTTCACGCAGTATTATATTTTCCATTTCATCTTCATCTACATCCTCTTCCATTTCCATAATATTGTCCTCCAGTACATCGTCCTTGTATAGACCCTCTATATACTCCTTCCACCTTACTGTTTTCCCTTCTTTGCTTAGAGCTGTGTTTCCATCTGAGCTCTTGATATTCATACAAGTAAAATTACCAAATAAGCAGCAACCAGTCGCAAAAATGTTGTCTACACTCGACTGGTTGCTGCTTGTTTGGTAATTTTATGGTTTACGGTCGCTGCACAACTTGGGAAACACATGGAGCCCACCGTTCATTCATGCAAGTGGTTCTCTTTTCTCCAAAGGTCTTCTTAATTTTCCTGTAGGCAGTATCTATCTTACCCCTAGCAAGATAATCCTCTACATCCTTACATTTGTCCTCTAGCCATCCCTGCTTAACCATTCTGCACTTCCTGTCGATCTCATTTTTGAGACGTTTGCATTCCTTTTTGCCTGCTTCATTTACTGCATTTTTGTGTTTTCTCCTTTCATCAATTGAATTCAATATTTCATCTGTTACCCAAGGATTTCTACTAGCCCTCGTCCTTTACCTACTTGATCCTCTGCTTCCTTCACTACCTCATCCCTTAAAGCTACCCTTCTTCTTCTACTGTATTTCTTTCCCCCATTCCTGTCAATTGGTCCCTAACGCCCTCCCTGAAACTCTGTACAACCTCTGGTTTATGCAGTTTATCCAGGTCCCATCTCCTTAAATTCCCACCTTTTGGCAGTTTCTTCAGTTTTAATCTACAATTCATAACCAATAGATTGTGGTCAGAGTCCACATCTGCGCCTGGAAATGTTTTACAATTTAAAACCTGGTTCCTAAATCTCTGTCTTACCATTATATAATCTGTCTGATACCTTCTAGTATCTCCAGGCTTCTTCCAGGTTTACAACCTTCTTTCATGATCCTGAACCAAGGGTTAACTATGTTTAAGTTATGCTCTGTGCTAAATTCTACCAGGCGGCTTCCTCTTTCATTTCTTACCCCCGATCCATATTCACCTACTACGTTTCCTTCTCTCCCTTTTCCTACTATCGAATTCCAGTCACCCATCACTAGAAAATTTTCGTCTCCCTTCCCTATCTGAATAATTTCTTTTATCTCATCATACATTTCATCAATTTCTTCGTCATCTGCAGAGCTAGTTGGCATATAAACTTGTAGTACTGTAGGAGGCGTGGGCTTGGTGTCTACCTTGGCCAAAATAATGTGTTCATTATGCTGTTTGTAGTAGCTTATTTTTTTATTCATTATTAAACCTACTCCTGCATTATCCCTATTTGATTTTGTATTTATAACCCTGTACTCACCTGACCAAAAGTCTTGTTCCTCCCGCCATCAAACTTCACTAATTCCCACTATATCTAACTTTAACCTATCCTTTTCCATTTTTAAATTTTCTAACCTACCTGCCCGATTAAGGGATCTGACATTCCACTCTCTGATCCGTAGAACGCCAGTTTTCTTTCTCCTGATAACGACGTCCTCTTGAGTAGTCCTCGCCCGGATATCCGAATTGGGGACTATTTTACCTTCGGAATATTTTACCCGAGAGGACGCCATCATCATTTAACTATATAGTAAAGCTGCATGCCCTTGGGAAGAATTACGGCTTTAGTTTCTCCTTGCTTTCAGTCGTTCGCAGTACCAGCACAGCAAGTCCGTTTTGGTTGGTGTTACAAGGCCAGATCAGTCAATCATCCAGACTGTTGCTCCTGCAACTACTGAAAAGGCTGCTGCCCCTCTTCAGCAACTACACGTTTGTCTGGTCTCTCAACAGATACCCCTCCGTTGTGGTTGCATCTACGGTACGGTTATCTGTATCACTGAGACACGTAAGCCTCCCCACCAACGGGAAGATCCATGGTTCATGGGGAGGGGGAGGGGATTTTTATAATTACTCTTATTTCTTTCAAGAAATTAAATCTCTGTTTGCGAAACTAGACCTCATTCTGCTGAATTTGATATCTCTTTCGTCCACATCCTACTCATCGTTTGGCTACAAAAATTCGGACAGATATCCTTTGTGTAGTTTCTAGAGAATCTTGAATTCGCTCAAACATTTGACCAAAAATGACCGATTATTCCTCTGTGTGTTCCCTAATCTCTCTTGCCCTCTTCTCATTACCACTACGCGAGTTATTGGATGGCGGCGCCACAATCACCGCACAGTTCTCCATCAACACCGGTTCTGCTGTATGCGATTTCTTTTAGATATACAGTACACTTTTCCAGAATCCGCTTATCAAATCTAAGCCATCCATTCGCTTTTCATAATACTGCTTTCACGCGTTCGTCCTCTTTCACACTGCTTCTTGCCGTTACGCCGAAATATTTAAACGCTGTGAAATACTCTTGACGTTTGCACAATTCTGTGATTGGATACTAGCGGGTTCCTTCTATTTGTTGTATGCATTATCTTGCATTTATAGAGAGCTGACATTCACCAAATGAGAGAAAGTTTGGCTAAGTGTTTCGACATTCCCTTAAGCACGTGCAATGACAATACTCTCTTTTGACATCAGCGTGGTGGGTGGACACACCAATAGCGTTACTAAACGGATTCGATAAATCATTTGTGTACACTGAGAACGTAAGTGGTTCTATTACACATCCTTAGGACACACTCGACGTTCCTTTTATTCCTGTTCGATGTTGGCTATCGAATGCAACGTACTGGGTGTTGTTAATCAAAAATTTATAGAGCTAATCGAATATGTGTGAAGATGTTACGTATGATCCTATCTATGTTGGTAATAGACTGACGGCTCAGCTACGGAGGTCCACCATAACTTGTTTCAGTAGAAAAGCTGAGATCTAAAAACAATGCACTCACCATAAATAAACGTTTATACTAAGGATGCCACTGAACTGTCTGACAGTACTAAATGTCATTCCATGAGATATTCATCAGATGTTTATGACAGGTGAAAGAAACAAATGCCTGACAGTCTAACCTGTATAACAGAACTTCTAGGGGGGGGGGGGGGGGGGATACAGTGCACGCTGTGGCATACATTGCAAGAATAATCGTGACATATTAATACGGTGCTACGGACTGTGACTCGAATTTGAGACATTTGTGCAGTTCACAAGTGTTGAAGAAAGTGTTGGGTAAGTTAAGTCTTTAATTGGATTGTGAGACGTACTTTGACGGCTCAGTTTGTTACGCATTTCCCGCAAAAATTCGTGTTTACCATTTTAGAACCAACCCCTTTTCTGTGATTGAGTCGTTCTCTAACAAGCCGTCTTCATAAGTGGTTCTATTCAGCAATGTATGCGACAGAATTTTCGTATAATTTGGAAGAATAGTTGTGGCAAACTAGTAGGTTATTACTATTACTATAATAATAATACTTTTAGTGAGATAGCTTTCAGTTGCATGTTTCATTAGTTACCAGTTTTCTAATATTTTTATGAAACGAAAATAGCTTGTAAATTTTTGAAAGAGCTTTTTTTTTTCTTTTTCCTGTTGGTATTCAAGTTGCTTAACGAATCAAAATGTCATTGTCAATATTATTTATAAAAGTTGTTATATTTCCCGGACAGCAGTATGGTAACCTTGAACAACAAGTTTTATCACAGCATAACATACATTTTAGTGCATAGCTTCAATAGGTCTCTGATATTCAGATCTCAGAAACATTTTTCAAAAAACTGTATCAAGATACAAGAAAGGGCAAAGCATTGTTCTTAAAATCTTCCGAACATGCTGTGATGGTGCTGTTCCTTCGATTGAGATTCGTAATAACTGCTCTGTTTTCCATTCCTAATTGAATTTCCGTTCTTCCTAGTTCATGAAGTTATGAAGTATTCCCACTAAGTTGTTTTGAGCCTTTCTTGTAGATTTTCCTCTTTGTCCATTTCGAACTTATTAAGTTTTCTGATTAAATTATTGCAGTCTGTAACGCTTGTTTCTCATGCGTTTTAATAACTTGATCGCAGAAGGGACATGCGCAAATTCCGACAACTGCTGCACAGTATGGGCCTTGAATGCATTTATTTTAAATATTTTCAGTTGACTTCGGACCTAATGCTGTTCGTAAATACATTTCTCCGTATTGCCATTTGATCAATGTTTTCTACAGCAGTTGTTGTACTTAACGCTGTTGGTGCCAAGGAGCAGTTATAAAGGTTGCAGTGCCGTGAAAAAATTTTACTTCGCGATCTGTCTTAAAATATCGCATTATCCAACTGCTTGTACATTATACGGAAAAATATTTCAGAATAAAGTTTTTTATACTGCACTTATCTTGACGCAACATTTATAATTGTTATTACACTTTTAGAATTTTTTGATTCAAGCTACAATATTACTAACAAGTCCGCCTTTGTGTTAACTAGCTCATTATACTAGCCCATTTCACTTTCTTACTTTATTTCAGAATAACAATCCAGCATCGGTATGTAAATTTAAAACAAATTTATCACAATATTCCATAGTTATAAATGTTATGCAAATACCTGATGTATTTAATAGGTAAATTTGTTCTCCTTTTTCAGATTCTAGAGCTTGCTACGGAACACGTTTGGTTATCATCCGTTTTGTCTGTCAACATGCGCACAGCACAATGAATCCAGCAGAAAATGATGCATCACAGGACTCCCTCGAGAAGATTTGCTACAATCTGACAATAATCGTTGTTATGAGTTCGGTGTTAGTTCTTTTATGGCTTTCCGGACGGACTACAAGGGGAAAGCTACCACAGGTGTCTGGAAATGCTGGCGTAGCCTCTGAAAGACGGCTGAAAATGAGAAGTTTTTTTGGGAACGCTGTAGCTATAAAAATGAAAGGGAGAGTAAAAGAAAACCTAAGAACATAAGTTTCAAGTCTCTTTATAATGGACTTTTTTTTTTTTTACCGAAGTCTGATACCTGACGATTTCATGCAACACCCAGATAGTCAATAATTTTGGCTCTTCAGAAGGTGAAACCTATTTTTACAATCTTGCTGAGCTAAAGCAACTCTGATTGTCTTTTATGGCGTGACCACAGCCCAGAATCGCATCCAGTTAATATTGCTTTGCGACTATCTGAATCAACAACACAATACATATGTAAAAATGCACTTTCTAAATAAACAAATTATTGTGATCTCAGATTTGTCAGTAGTGTGTTCATTAATATTCGAAGGTGTTTTGTGTTCATTGTACCAACTGACAATTAACAGTTCACAGCAATTATAATACGTTTTACGTAAATACAACAATGAAGTTCTATTGCTGGGTGAATACTGTCACGGTCGTGCGGTAGCGTTCCCGCTTCCCGCGCCCAGGTTCCCGGGTTCGATTCCCGGCGGGGTCAGGGATTTTCTCTGCCTCGTGATGACTGGTTGTTGTGTGATGTCCTTAGGTTAGTTATGTTTAAGTAGTTCTAAGTTCTAGGGGACTGATGACCTCAGAAGTTAAGTCCCATAGTGCTCAGAGCCATTTGAACCATTAAGTACACACGAAAGTAAAAACACGGCTATACTCATCTAGAGTGTCCCTGTTTATACATACATCAGAAGTTCTATTAAACTCCAGTTTTCAGTAAATAAATAAGTTCCAGAACCTTTAAGATGTCACAAATGTTAAATGAGAAATAAGTGCCCAGTTTGTGACCCAAACCTGTGACCGACACATTGCCAGTCAGCTGCTACACCATGGCGTAAAACCCATCTCACACGGAGTAAGGTTCTCTGCCAGTTTGCTAGGTGGCACGCATGACTGTTAGCTATACCCCGTTCATCACAACAATAAACCTCGTGTAAACATTGCACTATGTATTCTTCCGCGTCTGCTGGACCCTGATTGGATTTCGTTTCACGTGGAGCAGAACCCAACCTGTCTCGAGTACAGTGAAGCACGATAATAAGGATACGTTTCATGCTGTGCGTTACGCGTACATCGACTCAGCGATAAAGCCTAGTTTACACGACGACACTAGGTTCCAGGCAACTGCGCAACCGGCCACTGCGCATGCGCGCCGCTCGTTTGCGCAACTCGTCGGTGAAACTAAACAGTTTTGGCGTGTTCCAACTTTGATGACATTAGTTGCATAAGTTTTTAGGTTATGTGTGTTCGTAGAGTGTAGACAAACTGAAATGTGAAGTGAGGAGCGGAAAATAATGTTTGCTTTTTGGATGATTAAGTTTTGCTTAGGTGTTTGTGGGATGTTAGTGATGCTGATTACAAAAATAAGCAATAAATTGCTGCTCCTGAGACCTTCATGTTGTGGGGCGGCGGTTAACTTGTAAAAATAAACTAATTGCTGTATAAATGCTTACATGTTGAATCCGTTTCTGGCTTTTAGAATGTTGTTAATGCTGTCTTTCGCCGTTCTCAACACTGGCTCTCTATTTACTTTTTAGCACCCAGAAAGTGATTTAACAAAACGTGGAGCCAGTAATTAGAGATCCTAGTGCCCACTTCATCTGAGAATACCATTATAGCTGCAGCTTATAGCTCTGAGGGATTAGGAGATTGTCCGGGATTTCTAATCAAAAACGGTTTTCCAAAATAGTTGAGTATATTCTGAAATTCACTGATAAAAAACACAAGTATCCCTACAACCTAACTAACAGAGCAGCTCAGAGTCTAATGCGCTGATGCAACTATAAATGTCCGAATTAAATGTTAAAAAGAATGCTCGCCATAATTTGATGAGATTATTTCATCAAACGCCACGCTAAATATTTGGTAGAATGTCTGTCCCGCGACGGCACATGAAAATACGACAATACGCAAACTGAAGCTAGATAATGAAAATCATCCCAGAATTAACACTTCACTTGAAATGTTTTCATGGTTCCGCGTATCTCTAGTAACTTAATACGGCACCCGAGGCTGTTTGTAGCAGTGATACCGATGCGACGCGACTCCCGACACAGATGGCGTGTTATTCAGCGTCTGGAGAGAACTGGGGCCTTGCTTCCTCGCACAGCATTCTTATATATAAAGCCGCGGTGCGGACGGCTAAGGGAACGCCTGATCAAATCGGCTCTCCCGACTAGCCGCTGGACTAGTAACGCACCACTTCAAGTTACATAATAATTTATAGCTTCTTTTGCTGATGGCCGATGAAGCTCTTAATTTAAACGTGCATTCAGCACGCAGGTAAGTATTGATAATAAAATTTTGATGTGGCTAAGTTAAATATTTTGGGCGAGAGAATTAATTAAATTACACTGCACGCAGTAGATGAGCTCTGAACTGGCCCTTTTGAGATCCGCTATCGCTATAATTTATTAGGTATTCAAAAGAAACTTTTCACATCTTCATAGTCATAGCGGACCTCCAACCTATTTAAATCTAAACATCCTAGCCTTATTTATTAGCCTACTTAATCTATCTTGCTTCCTTCAGTTTTGAGATGAAAACCAGAAAATCATGAATTTCCACTAAAATCTTAATTTGTGAAATCCAAAGTACTGTTTTTATTAAATCATTATGAAAGATGAATCTAAATATAAATTTTGAAGTCTCTAGCTCTTTTCTGTTGCGCCAATGATTTTTTCAGTAAAACGTCCAAATTTCGAAAATGGCTGAAGTTATCGAACTGATATTTAACACACATTAATTTAGTATTATTCCTGACATGCTAGAAAAGTTTTAGGTCATTTGCTTGATTTTTAAGGTATTGCGCAACATTTATGACGTCAGAGCTAGTTACAGCAGACTGGCTGGCACACAATGGAAACTGATGTGAATTTACTACAGCGTGAGTAGGCTGCTTCCCTACATCACCCTCTACTTAAATTTTTTGTTTATGAATGTTAATGAATGAAAAAAAATTTAATTACAAAAAGGGAAGCAAGAGTACAGTTTAACTCCCTATGAAAAATCAAAATTGAAATATAAACATGTAGAAACATTAAAGAAAACTGATTACCTACATTAATTATTTAAATTGTGGGCATGTTCACTGCCTTTTAAACAATGTCATTACTCAAAATTTTAAGCAAAGTCAATGAAATATTTTGGTAGACAAATAACCACATACAAATTGAAAAATTATGAAAATCTTAGATCCATTAAATACATTAAATACATTTTTACATACACAAATTCAAAGAAAATAACATGATACATTAACAGATGATTATCTCTTAGCAGTCTTTTCTAAACCTGAAAGAAAAGTTCACAAATAATTTTTTACACACGTGGTTGTAGCCGCTTTGGCTGGCGTCCTACACTTCCATTCACAAGGGTAGAGGAGGGGAAGTTGCTATGGTGTGCGTCCTTCACGTTCTCTCTAAATTACATGGGGGAAAGGGGAGGGGTCACTGTGAGTTGTGTCCAAGTCACTCCACGCTTTCACGCAGCTACCAGGCTGCCATTATATGGTTTGTCCTGTAGAACAAACAAAAAGAGTGCCTCAGACTCTGTTCACTTAACATCTAAGGGTGGGTCACAATGAAATTGGGATATATACATTTTATCCTTCAATATTTTGCTGGAACACAGTTAACAGAACTTTTTCAATTTTACTCTCGTGGTTACTTAATTGTCATAAAATCGGTAAACAAATGGCTCAAAACGCCGTTACTCACGTACTAGAGAAAATCTATGCTCAAGGCATACAATCATGAATCCTATTTAACATCAATTTATTATTTCTGGGCCAGAACACTGAACCAATGCTCGGTACATTCCTGACAAATCTGCATTTTATTTACTTAACTGACTCATCTTTGATTACCTTATTCTTAGAGATAGTATGAGTATATTTGATTAGTGGTTGTTTTCTCAGTTTTTTTGTACATGTGAGTAACTTTTGGTAGTAGTACAGTTCTGAGTGTTCAAAACACTCTACTTTTAGTTGACTACTAAATCCACTTATTGGTCCTCTGCTGTTGTCAGTTCCACATCTGCAATTAAGTACTTACTTACTTTGAAGTGTATTTATGCTGAGCTAAAATAATGTTTCACGTCTGTCAGTATGTTACTTATTTACTTTGCTAGTGTATGTACTTATTTAACACTCACTCTATGAATATTTAAAACGTAGGATAGCACATTTATTTCATATTCATAGTGTATTGCAGCTGATTAGTTTGCTCACATGGCAATCCATTTCCACTCGATCGGACGCTGAAACCTCAGGTAGTCTCTCTCAGACCTACCACTAAAGTGCATCAAGTAATTATGGACGAGCGTAATGCTAAATTCCTTAAACCTATAGGACACCATGAGCTACTCTGTCTCATCTAACGTAAGGGTACCTATGGTCGCATTGACGCCTCCAACTAATAACCTCAATACGTGTAGGTGTGTCCTGTCACACACTACACCAAATAACGGCCAGCTCCAACTTTATAAATACTTCAGGGACGTGTCCTTCACGTCTCAACCACAAACACTGCTCAATTCTATTACACTACCTTTCCTTGCTGCACCAAGTGAATTTAATTTTACAACTTATCTGCATATTTTTTCTAACACTAAGCAATCTCTTTTACTATTTCTTAGTTGGCTCTAATGCATACACTAGGTTTCACTACCACTTCAGATCCTGCTTGTACATGAATTCATATATCTTTTTAAATTACTGTTGGTGGACCATTTCCAATAAAACAACACTTTGTACTTATTATATTACCAGGGTACTATACATAATTGTTACTCAAATACATTTGTATCTTAATTACGTCATACTTCTCTATTGTTTGTCACTATTAGGTTTGTCACATTAGGTATTTTTCTTCACTAATCGGTAGATAGAATGGTTACATAACTCATGGCTTGATAGCCATGACAGAAAATTTTCATGTCTGGAAAGAAGAGGTCGAAATTTTTGTGGATAGGAAAGATGAAGAATGAGTGAGACCTCAAAGGGAAAGAAGATCTCACACAGCTGGGACTGCACAGCTGCCACACTGTGTAGAGGTTACAGAACAACCTCCTCCCTACAGCATTCATTAGCTTAATGCTGGCTTGATAGTCATAACGGAAAATTTTAGTATTTGGAAAGAAAAGGTCGAAATTTTTGAGGACAGGAAAGAGGAAGAATGAGTGAGACCTGAAAGGGAAAGAAGATCTCACACAGCTGGAACTGCACAGCTGCCACACTGTGTAGAGGTTACAGAACAACCTCCTCCCTACAGCATTCATTAGCTTAATGCTGGCTTGATAGTCATAACGGAAAATTTTATTATTTGGAAAGAAAAGGTCGAAATTTTTGAGGACAGGAAAGAGGAAGAATGAGTGACACCTGAAAGGGAAAGAAGATCTCACACAGCTGGGACTGCACAGCTGCCACACTGTGTAGAGGTTACAGAACAACCTCCTCCCTACAGCATTCATTAGCTTAATGCTGGCTTGATAGTCATAACGGAAAATTTTAGTATTTGGAAAGCAAAGGTCGAAATTTTTGAGGACAGGAAAGAGGAAGAATGAGTGACACCTGAAAGGGAAAGAAGATCTCACACAGCTGGGACTGCACAGCTGCCACACTGTGTAGAGGTTACAGAACAACCTCCTCCCTACAGCATTCATTAGCTTAATGCTGGCTTGATAGTCATAACGGAAAATTTTAGTATTTGGAAAGAAAAGGTCGAAATTTTTGAGGACAGGAAAGAGGAAGAATGAGTGACACCTGAAAGGGAAAGAAGATCTCACACAGCTGGGACCGCACAGCTGCCACACTGTGTAGAGGTTACAGAACAACCTCCTCCCTACAGCATTCATTAGCTTAATGCTGGCTTGATAGTCATAACGGAAAATTTTAGTATTTGGAAAGCAAAGGTCGAAATTTTTGAGGACAGGAAAGAGGAAGAATGAGTGACACCTGAAAGGGAAAGAAGATCTCACACAGCTGGGACTGCACAGCTGCCACACTGTGTAGAGGTTACAGAACAACCTCCTCCCTACAGCATTCATTCATAACCTTTGACCACGCCACGTCGATCTGAAAATACTTTATGATGCCTTTTTAGAACCTGTCTCAGTTCTTCCTTTTGATTGTCTGAAATCTTATAGATTTCCTGCAATTTAGCTTTTATTTTGTCTAAAATAATTGCTTCTTCTTCTTCTTCTGTGTTCAGCTTACTGTTACTAAGATTAACACCTTCGTCCCAATATCTCCTATTTTTCAGAACTCGTATAGGCAGCTCCCAAGTTCCATCATCCGTTACTACATGTTTATCACTAAAAAGTACTATAATTACTCCGGTTATTGGCAAGACCATTTTTACCTGGCTTCTTTCAAAGTCAACAACACTCTGATATTTTGACAAGAAATCTATGCCAATTAAAACCTCAATACTGAGATTGTTGACAATTAAACATGGATGATCAATTAAATTACCATTAATGTTAAAGGGCAGCAAAGCTTCTTGCTTTACCGTTTTTGACACCTTGCCAGTAGCACCAATTATTCTTAGTCCTGATACCCTCATTACTGTAAGCTTGTCTTTACCAGGTAATGCATCAAAGAAGGACTGAGATATTGCACTCACCTCACTTCCACTGTCTAAGAGACAACGTACATTGATACCCAACATATTCACTATTATTATAGGATGGCTTATTCTAGGTTGTACAGGTGGTTCCTCAAATTCATCTAGTAGTTCCTTTTGGATTTGTCTCCAACTAAAGTGATCGACATCTGTCTTCATTACATTTAGGTCACAGTGTGTAGGGGTTTCCTGAATTACATTTTCAGCTGCCTTTTCCAGTCGGTCTATTAATTTTAAATCGAAACACCGCACGACTTCATTACATTTAGTTTGCTGAACATAACCCAAATTACTGTAGTCTGGGCGATTCTGCGCCTCCAGACCGGGCATAACACTAGTTACAGCTAAACCACTTTCACCATTATCGTCAGTTTCCTTCTCAAGTGACAACTGGTCACAGCTACTGGGTTCATCGACCCTCAACAGCCTACCCTCTACATTCTCACTTATCTCCTGTCCTAAATCTATTAGTACGTTATCAACATCCTGCACAGGCACTTTAGATAAGAGCACATCATCTTCATCGTAAATACAAGCATGAATTTCTTCTGCTTCTTCACCTGTCAATTCAGTATTTTGTAGCTCCTCCCTATCGTTACACTGCTGCGCCTTCTCTTTCTCTTCCCACTTAGAAAGCGTCTCTAACACGGTATCTATCAAATACTGTGAGTGATCTAATATTTCTGTTGTATCCTTAGATGCTACCGACACTTCATCCATCTGTTCAGTTTGAGTATTCTGATTTGTCTTACCAATTCCCGTAACTACTGGCTTAGGAAAAGTAACCGCCTGGTGAGCGCCAGTGTCCTCATAGACGGGAACTAGTTTTCCTGCCTCGGCCTACTGCTGTTTCCTTTATTTTCATTATAGTTAACTGGCATAGCATTGCTTTCCGTACTGTGGTTTACATGCATAATTTTGTTTGGCACAACATTACTGTCATTTGGATGCCATTGTTGGTTCTGATAATTATTTCCCCAATTCCTACCTCTCTTAGGATGGCGAACACCTACTGTTCTGATGTTTACATTGCCATTTTGCTCGTTCCTAAAATTACTATTATTGTTATTGGCATTTCGGTTATTACGTGCTTGCTCCTCATTGGCAGCAACACGTTCTACACGTTCCAAATACTCAATGAAACGATCCAGATTGTCTCTAGGGGCTGATATATTTCTAGTTTGCCAATACCATGGCAGTTTGGCTTCAAGACCTAGTATTATCATTTCAGGTTTCAGCTTTTCGTCCAAATGTGACAAACGTGAAATCCATGACCTAGCAAACTCTTTAATGGACTCCTTGCCTGCATTGAAGCGTTTTCCACTCCAAAATTCTCTCAACACTTCATTTTGCTTATTACTAGACCAATACTCATTAATGAAAGCTGTTTTAAACTCCGCTAATGTTTTACACTTCAACATAACATCAGCTGACCAACGCATGGCGTCACCTGCTAAATGGCTTCTAATAAATGAGATTTTCTCTCGTTCAGACCAAGTTGGTGGAATCACATCTTCAAAATAGTTCCAGAAATCTAGCGGGTGGATATTTTTATCTGGATCGAACCGCAAGAACTGCCGACACCCGATAAAAGCGGCGTTTGCAGCTACCACTTGTATATTACCATTACCAGAAGTTACTGAAGCTACTTTACTCTCAATGTTAGCAATGTTAGTACTAATATTTTCTACTTTCATTTCAACATTATCTACTCTTTGCACAATATGAGTAGTATCACTTTTGATTGCATCTACGTCTGCTTGACATATGTTTACTTTTATATTAACATCTTTAAATCTATCTGAGCACAGTTCAGATGTCGCCTCGATCTTTTCTGTTAACTTGTGCTCCAGCTTCGCATCTTCCATTTGGAAGTCCTTGCGAACCTCAGCAACTTCGGATTTTACTGTTTTATACATTTCATAAAATTGTTGAGCAACCTTTTTCTTAATATCCTCATGGTTGTAATCAATTTTATAATTCAAACTGTCTAGATCCTCTTTCAACTTATTGCAACCAGCCTTGAAGGTATCGTCCATTACCTCCAATCGTTTATTAAAATTTGTTTGGCTGGCCACAATCTCAAACTTTAATTCAGCATTACTGCTTTTGACCTGTTCACTTATTTCAGACTTTAACTCAGCATTATTGGATTCTAATTTATTGTCCATTGCCTCAAACCGTTTATTAAAATTTGTTTGACTGGCCACAATCCTGTTATTTACCTCAATTATATCAGATTTTAAATCAGCTGTCATTTTTGCATTACTGGCAGCTATTGCTTGTAATGTAACATTTAAATCAACAGCCCCAGCATCTTTGGGTTGCTCACTACCTGGCTTTTTATCACACTCAGGTGATGAAAAACTAGCTCCAACACCAGAATCATCAAAACTAAATGAAACTTCTGATTGATTAGTCATATCTAACTTCTCCTTCTTAAACTCTACCACCTCTGTTGACTGATTCATTTTTAATTCAACAGAGAAACTATCATCCAATAAATTAACAATTTCTGCTTTCTGCTTTACTACAGGGGTCTCTATTATTGAATCATTGCCCCTTCCCACACTACTGTCAGGAGACAATACTTCATATTTCACTTTAACATTACTACTTTCATGCATATTTACACTTGAACCATTGTCTGGATTTACAGTTCCCTCAACAGACATAGGTTCTGATTTAAGTTTAACCTCAGTTTCTTTTGGCGGTTCCATCGCCGACAGTCCTTTAGTGCAGGTTAGTAAAATTTTTAACAGCTTTTCACTTAACTTAGTTCCTTCTGCACGACGTATGGCGTTGCCGGCGCGGCGTACCAGGATTCCTGATGCGACGTGGCACGTTGAACTGCAGACGGCTCTCCGACGGCTGTTGTGTGTTTGCGTGGCCCGCAATTGCAGGCGCTGCGCCGGCTGCTCCAGCGGACGACTTCGGTGCGGCGAGACTGGCTTCTCGCGATGCCGGCAGCACCGCTAGACTCAGTGCCAGCTCCGTCAATCCAGATGTGTTGTTAATCCAATTGCGTCGTCCACATGCACACGTAACACATTCACTGTTCTATACTCAGTTGCGTGTCGCATTTCACTCGCGAATCCGAATAGTTAAAAATCACTTTCACTTAGTTGATTTTCCCAGCCGATGCACCACATGTGGGGCGGCGGTTAACTTGTAAAAATAAACTAATTGCTGTATAAATGCTTGCATGTTGAATCCGTTTCTGGCTTTTAGAATGTTGTTAATGCTGTCTTTCGCCGTTCTCAACACTGGCTCTCTATTTACTTTTTAGCACCCAGAAAGTGATTTAACAAAACGTGGAGCCAGTAATTAGAGATCCTAGTGCCCACTTCATCTGAGAATACCATTATAGCTGCAGCTTATAGCTCTGAGGGATTAGGAGATTGTTCGGGATTTCTAATCAAAAACGGTTTTCCAAAATAGTTGAGTATATTCTGAAATTCACTGATAAAAAACACAAGTATCCCTACAACCTAACTAACAGAGCAGCTCAGAGTCTAATGCGCTGATGCATCTATAAATGTCCGAATTAAATGTTAAAAAGAATGCTCGCCATAATTTGATGAGATTATTTCATCAAACGCCACGCTAAATATTTGGTAGAATGTCTGTCCCGCGACGGCACATGAAAATACGACAATACGCAAACTGAAGCTAGATAATGAAAATCATCCCAGAATTAACACTTCACTTGAAATGTTTTCATGGTTCCGCGTATCTCTAGTAACTTAATACGGCACCCGAGGCTGTTTGTAGCAGTGATACCGATGCGACGCGACTCCCGACACAGATGGCGTGTTATTCAGCGTCTGGAGAGAACTGGGGCCTTGCTTCCACGCGCAGCATTCTTATATATAAAGCCGCGGTGCGGGTTGGCTAAGGGAACGCCTGATCAAATCGGCTCTCCCGACTAGCCGCTGGGCTAGTAACACACCACTTCAAGTTACATAATAATTTATAGCTTCTTTTGCTGATGGCCGATGAAGCTCTTAATTTAAACGTGCATTCAGCACGCAGGTAAGTATTGATAATAAAATTTTGATGTGGCTAAGTTAAATATTTTGGGCGAGAGAATTAATTAAATTACACTGCACGCAGTAGATGAGCTCTGAACTGGCCCTTTTGAGATCCGCTATCGCTATAATTTATTAGGTATTCAAAAGAAACTTTTCACATCTTCATAGTCATAGCGGACCTCCAACCTATTTAAATCTAAACATCCTAGCCTTATTTATTAGCCTACTTAATCTATCTTGCTTCCTTCAGTTTTGAGATGAAAACCAGAAAATCATGAATTTCCACTAAAATCTTAATTTGTGAAATCCAAAGTACTGTTTTTATTAAATCATTATGAAAGATGAATCTAAATATAAATTTTGAAGTCTCTAGCTCTTTTCTGTTGCGCCAATGATTTTTTCAGAAAAACGTCCAAATTTCGAAAATGGCTGAAGTTATCGAACTGATATTTAACACACATTAATTTAGTATTATTCCTGACATGCTAGAAAAGTTTTAGGTCATTTGCTTGATTTTTAAGGTATTGCGCAACATTTATGACGTCAGAGCTAGTTACAGCAGACTGGCTGGCACACAATGGAAACTGATGTGAATTTACTACAGCGTGAGTAGGCTGCTTCCCTACAATGTGCGATCAGAACATAGATAGTTTGACAATACCTGTGTTGCAGGGCAAAATTTATTGAATTAGGAGCACAGATACAACTGAATTTAAAAAAATACAAGCAAATGTAATTCTACCTGTAGAAATGCTCTTTACTATAAGTTTCCCATCGTTCGAGTTTGCCGACTTTTTTCTTTTTAAAGGAATATTGTTGACAGGAGGGACGGCTACACAAATCAAAAAGCTACATTCTTTATTCATCTATTTACAACGTCGCAGCAGTGCTCCCCATTCATATATGTTTGAATTTTGAAATACTGCCACTGTACAGATCTATCTTCAAGAGAGTAGTTTACTAATCATTCTCTTCTTAATGCGATCTGCTTGAATAATTACTGCTGTTAATGTTAATAATTATTACTGTTAATAATCATTGGTGTTAATGAAAAAGCGTCATCACCAACTAAAACTGCATCTTGTAGCATGCCGAGTGTTCTCGATAGTAATGCATGCAATGTGATATGTAATTTCAGTTCTGGCGATAGTGCTTCATGCATTACAATATATTCGTTATTGCATAATTAACTCTATTTAGAAAAACGTTAATAGTTCTGGTGACATTCTATGATAATTCAAGGAACATCTTGGGTCTTCCATTACAAATTATTTCAGCAAGGATGCTGAGCAACTGAGTTGACGACTTTTCTTCATCCAGTCACGAATCGAAACAAGTTTCTTATTTTTTCCTCGTGCAGTGATTCCACGCTACAACCTTTAACTCCATCCCGTGAGACGTGCAGCTCCCAAAACTTTCATTTCAGACACAACTCAGAAACCCACAAAACGTCGAAACTGAAGTGTACACTGGTTTCGCCGGGTCTATAGTCAAATACGAAACCATCTGCGTGCAAGTCATTCCACGCTACGAGTGGCGCAACCCAATGTCGTCGTGTGAACTAGGCTTAATACGGCGCAACAGCTTTACCGGCACATTGACTTGGACAGCGCTGGCCAGCTACCAGGTCCAACAAACTTGCGGTGATGTGAACAGTTGTAGTAAAGACACAAAGAGAGACAGGCAGAGAACAATATAGCCTTGAATGTCTTTTAATTTTTGAACATAAGGAAATAATAGTAAAACTCAGGCGATACGCTTCTTAAGTGATCTGCTGGAAAACATAACATGCTCTTGATCTTAGCTAACACAGTAATGCAATTAAAAACGAGACTGATGAAAATTCCTGACTTTAAGAAGGGTACTTTTTCTACATGAGCAATATGCAGCGTAAAAGTGCACTGCTGTGATTTCACCATGAAGTTGAATATCCAAGCCACTGAAGGCATAACAGTCAGTCGCTGGTAACCTCTGAACTTCTTCCATATCGGACTCTGAGGAATGCGATACATTTCAGTGCTGCTACATAGATAACGATGCGATCAGCAGTAGAATCTCAATCCACTATTTTTCTTGAAAAAATGACAGTTAAGAATGAGTTATATGATAAATTTCATATTTATGTGGTTTAGATATTCAAACCGAACAAAAACAAACTGTAAATCACAATGGGTTACGAACTGCCGTTCATCAGCTCCCTCGCCGACGCAGTAGCCGAGCGGTTCTAGGCGCTTCAGTCTGGAACGGCACGACCGCTACGGTCGCGGGTTCGAATCCTGCCTCTTGCCTGGATGTGTGTGATGTTCTTAGGTTAGTTAGGATTAAGCAGTTCTAAGTTCTAGGGGACTGATGACCTCAGACATTACGTCCCATAGTGCTCAGAGCCATTTGAACCATTTTGAACCATCAGCTCCCTCGATTAACAATTCCACGACGCTACCGATTACGCCACAAATGTAATTTACGTATAGTTGCTGATATTTATTACATACTGTTCCTCGAAAAACTTCAAAGCTGATTTTACTCTGTAATGTTGTGAAAAACATTAAGAATAGCTTGTTTCTAGTCATTAATGGTGTTGCACGTGTGTGTTTCAATACGAAGCAGGAAACATTGTTACCCATTTTCGCGGTACATATGAGCAGCGAGACAGTCAGAGCACAAGTAGTGTTTACAGAGACTGTGACTGTACACGATTTTTAAAATAAAAAATACATGGCTAAAGTATGATTAAGAAAAAGTTGATCAGTGTTAATATACCAGAATGTCTTAAAGTTTCATTTACAGTGACACTGTAGTAAGATATCTAGTACATAAGTACATAGTACCTACTTCCAAGAGCGGAACAACACAAGTGTACGAGAGCTACGGCTGCTGACCAATCATTGCGTTTGTGTTCGTTTACATCAAGTTTATTGTTACAGAACAGAGTATAGCAGCTAGGGGTGCAGGCTACCTCGCATGCTAAACCAGTGACATGGCTTATGATCTGGAGTGGAAGCTAGCTGACTTCTTAAATGTGAAATGCAAGTCGCGCAAGCCGACCGGACTGCAATCTTTCTCAAACGATTATGCAGAAATTATTTGATAAAAAAATGATTCTCACATATCTTATAGCTTCATTCGCCAGTTTCGTGAATAGCGAACTATCGTTTCGTTCATGGTCACGCTTATTGTGATATTTTTGGATTAGTAAATTATTGCAAGAATTTCTAAGCGTTTGCAGTGAAAAATACAGGACACTATGAATTTGTGTTTGGTCCATGTTAGGTCATATGTTACCGCTTATGAAATGTAGCTAATACTGTATATTGAATTTTTCTAAACTTCCAAGGATATTGCTACCTGTTACCAATCTCCAGAAAATGGATCGTATGTAAAGTTCTTCGCCCCGAACTCGCGGACCAGCGAAAAATTCAGAACGAAACAATATTTTGGCTCATGATAGCGTACAAAAATGAGAGTATTTCGCCCTATGATCAGTATGCGAAACTACCATATTTATGGCGATATTGAACTGACTACGGATGTTTTCAATGAAAGAGACAGCGATAGATGGGGAAACGGGAATAGCTGCGAGTTTGGAACAATATACGTAAAGAAATTTCTGAAACTTCCTGGCAGATTAAAACTGTGTGCCAGAGCGAGACTTGAACTCAGGATCTTTGCCTTTCGGTAGCAAGCTCTCTACCATCTGAGCTATCCAAGCACGACTCGCGACTTCTCTTCATAGCTTCAGTTCTGCCAGTACCTCGTCTCCTACCTTCCAAACTTCACAGAAGCTCTTTTGCGAACCTTGCAGAGCTAGCACTCGTGGAATAAAGTATATTGCGGAGACATAGCTTAGCCACACCCTGGAGGATGTTTCCAAAATGAGGTTTTCACTCTGCAGCGGAGTATGCGCTGATATGAAACTTCATGGCGGATTAAAACTGTGTGCCGGACCGAGACTCGAACTCGGGACCTTGGATAGCTCAGTTGGTAGAGCACTTTCCCGCGAAAGGCAAAGGTCCCGAGTCCGAGTCTCGGTCTAGCACACAGTTCTAATCTTCCAGGAAGTTTCATATCAGTGCGTACTCTGCTGCAGAGTGGAAATCTCATTCTGAAAGAAATTTTTGTTTATTTTTATACCGAGAGTGGGCATTTTCATAAACTATTGACTTGTTTTTCTTCACCACATGCTGTTTTATGATTCTATCGCAATTTCAATCGCATTAGAAAGTCAGTAACATAAATATTTACAAACTCTGCTGTGCTTTGGTGAAAGAAGCAGATTTCAACATGGGAACAAGGGAACTTACGTATCACTCAAAACTCGTCACTGAAAACGTCTGTCTGAAGAAAGATAAAGAAAACAAAAAAAAAATTGGCGAAAATAATTCACTACTTCTGTTGAAATTTTAATGGAATCCGATAGCATAGTGTGTTTTTAATGATGAATGATGTGGAGTGACAATGGTCAAAGAATTTCATTTCTGTAACTCAATGATCTGAGAAATACTGAAACATTTAAATCTGCAAAATCCAATCAATTGCCCATCAAGTTATAAACAGATTACCAATATTTTCGACAAACTGAAAGATGTTTGTGGTGAAAAAGTACAATCCCGCATACTCTATAGCAATGAGAAAGAAAGGATGGCGTGCTATGTGCTGTTATTTGATTCCATTTTTTAGATTACTGAGATAAAGAAATAAAATCGTTGCCCATATTCAGTCAACATCATTCGTTATTAAAATGCACTGTGGTATAGGATTTCGTCCAAATTTTACAGTAAGTAGCTATGTATTTACATCAGACTTACCACCACCTTTTTTTTTTCTTTCAAAGAAACGTTACCAGTGACGAGTTTTGAGTGATATGTAAGTCTCTTTGCTGTCACATTGATCGGTTTCTTTCGTCAAAACACAGATGAGATTATAAATATGATCGCAGTAACATTCTAGTGCACTTGAAATTGCGACAGAATCATGAAACAGCAACTGGTGGAAAGACGAAGATTCCACTCTGGACTTGAACGGACTCGAAAATTAACGCAGAATGACCAATACACACTGATGTTTTTTTCAATCTAGCTGGGAACTGCTGACGGTTGTACAATAGATTACCGCAGCTGATAGTCGGTAATGGCAACGTAGTGTAACCTTCCGTCGATGGCATTGGGCTGACTTTCTCGCACTGGTTTTTCTGGCTCGACGCACATACTGTTAGGGAACAACCTTTGGATCTTCAAACGCAGTCTTCTTCAGCTGACAGTGATAATCATTCTATTTCACAGAACGACACCCAGAACTCATTAGTGTATGGAAAGGTTAGTCGTCGATAATGACATCGACATCATTTTCCTGACTTTTGGCATCTGTCGTCCATGGTGGAGATTATAGTCCGCAGGGGCCTAAGCTATATAGACCAGGGACAGCCGACAACTCAGCTCACGATCTGTAGCCTGGCACGAGCGTCATAGCACTCAGCCTAGCTAACACACTTTCCCCATCACCACGGCACACTGGCTGAGTATGAGGGGGAAACTGCAAACGCAGTGCATTTAAATAGCAATGCAGTCGCACTGCATGTGGTGCTGTTTTATGTTTCACACATATCAACAACGTAGGTCACAAATCAAACAAATTTTCAGTATTTTTCAATTTTTTTTGGTGTGCTGAAGACGTAATGTAACTGTTACCTGGTGCAAACTGTCGACATGTGAAAAAATGCAGACAATTCCACCGATTTTTGCAGTCACGTTGCCAGCTCCTCGTGATTTATTTAGTTTCATAAAGAAAAAAGGTCTTTCATACACATGTGTTGACAGATACACTGCAGCACTTTTGTGGCCTAGTTATGGAGACTTCCTGAAGAAAACATTCGAGACATCCTGGAAAAATTTAACCTAAAAGAATTTTTCTTTGAAATGGGAATTCCACTACAGATAAATCAGTTATTTCTAACCATGTGCAGGGGTGCTTATAGCTGAAAAGGAAACGGTCTCGAAAGCAGCTCGAAAATATATGTAAGATTGGCAGTGTCCTCAAAATGTTTAGAAAACTGTCCTTGTAATTCTCTCAAGACCACGATGAATTCATCAAACTTCACGTTTTGTTTGACACCAATGATCTCAGGGAAATGGACGGTGGTTTTTGGCAGGTTTGGTCACTTCCACAATGCAGTTTTCATTTTAAAATGCATCCCCATCAAATTAATAATTAGTTGTTTCTCACTTTTCTTTGTCTTAGTGTGGGCAGTGTGCGGTCAAGTCCTCTTAAAACGCAAGGTTTGCAGTTCTTTCTGGATGTTCTAATTTTTGTTCCTGTACTACGTTTTCCTTCATAAATTCAACAATAGTGGGCTTTAAATTGGAAAAACGTGCCAGGCATGCTCCTTCACTTATCTGTACAGAGTCTCCATACTCTTCGTCCAATTCCATCGAAAACTGTTGCAGCTGACAGTGGAATAATACGTGTGACTTGTGATATTTTACTATTGATATCACTAATTTCTTCACGCGCTTCATTCCTGCAAATTTAGCAGAAAGTGCTTATTGATGTACAGAACAATGAATCCCACTAGCGACCGTTGTAATTTTTTCTCTTTGATTCTCAGCATAATTTTCAGATTCTTTTTGCTTGACACTATAATGTCATTTCATAGCAAATTTGCAGTACCCGTGGACTGCGATTGCAAAATAGGTATTGAGAAGACTCGTACCTCCCTTCTGTCATCCACAATCAGTTTTAAAGACTTGTAACAATGAATGGAGCCACTGCTCCTTTGATCTTCCTTCGCACCTTGAACGAATAACGAAGGGTAAACAGCACTAACACCACGTTACTGCTAACTGAAGAGAATTGTACTGACCGAAAAATGTCACACCGCAGTGGTAAATGAAATGTCGCATAGTACCAAGTACTTCCGTGAAGGTCTGAGCAAAATCGAGGCAGACCGAGAGCCTCAGTCCACACACAGACCACACAACCGGTTCGAGAGCCGTTTGGCACGTCGTGGCTGGCACTCATATACACGGTCGCCTAGTTTAGCTCTCCTCGTTTAAACGGTTGTAAGGATAGCATGAACCACTGTATGGCAATGGTGAATGACTATGGCACGTTAGAAAGCAATCTCGACCAGGGTATTTCGATGGGCTTCACCCCAAACGTTGGTTGTAGCCATCTGCAGGTGCATGGCGTGCGTAGAACTGCCCTGTTGTTTGCCTTCCTGCGACGTAATAGTCGTCTGACACTGTTCTTCTGTCTTTACAATACTGAATGACATGCTGAGGACGCCCAAAATGGAATTATACCAGTGTGTTGTCTTTTATTTTCCTAATTTACGTTTTTCTGCGCTGTGCTGGAATTGACGAGGGAGTCAGCTGTACCTTTATCCTCGAGTACCTTGGTTGTGGTTGCGGTATACGCTCAGGGTTACTGACTGCGTTTTTGAATGTTGTTCTGCCTATAGGAGAGCGATGGTAATGTTCACCGAACATCTTCTTCAATTAGTATTTCAACGTTTTCGTGGCTGCATTTGACACAGAGCACTGTTACTTCTGGCCATCTAGTTTTGGCATTGACAGACTTCATAAACCTCCGAATCTGTTCTCTTACTATCTTACATAACCACTATTCAAGATTTTAATGGTCCTCAACGACTACCATGGAATGGCACGCGGTGAAATGCCTTTCTGCAGTCTTTTTATTGTCCATTACCTCAGTATGCTGCACCACTTGACGAAGGCCTTTGTTGTGGTGACATGCTGCAAAAGAAGCACTTGATAAACGTCCTCATAGCAGACCTTCATTAGGAATGAAATTTTGTAGGCATCCATCATAATCGACTTCACTGTGTGATATAGTGCCTAAGCGTTCTATGTGTACGATTGAATCGTCTCCCCATGGCGTTGGGCTCTGTTCAACAGTTGACCTTCTAATGCGTTGACCTGCATCTGATTGCTGCCAAATGTTTTCTTAATCTCCGCCTAAAATTTAACGCTGCTCCTGAGTTTTGATTGCTCTCAAACTAGTGTTGTCCTACAGTGTCGCAGTATAAGTACAGGTTTGCAAGATAGTGGATTTCATTCCACTTTTTGTCTTTAAGGACGCAGTCGGGCCTCTTTAGCCATTTAGTCGCTTCCTGGCCAGCATCCCACAAAATCACTTCCGGATACGTGCTGTACATTTGTCTCGCCGAAGCTTTCCAGGCCATAGGTACCTTGACAATGTGAACTGTAGAAGGAATTTGCTTTTTCTACTTTGGATCTTGCTCTTGAAGGTGATGGCTTTTGTATAGCATAATTGGAACCAGATGAAGTTGATGACGGAGATAAACGGTGTCTCCATGTAGAATCCGGAATCAAATACCAGTTAAAAGGACAGGTTATCAACTAAAACTAATGCTTCACATGGAAAGCACGGTTATTGAACACACAAGGAAGTCCAGACGGGGCTGAACTGCCTGCCTAAGTAGAGAGACCTCCTGCATACATATGCGTAGAATTTTATAGGTATCTACAATATTTAATTAAGCAGTAAGTCCTAGAAACTTGCAGAACTATCAAATAACATTTAGCAAGTAACTACAGGTGGTGAAAAATAAACCAGTGAGATGCACATCGCCAGTCAGCGGCTGTATCCACCACACCACGGCAGACGAAGCACAGAACGTGGAAATATTAAATAACTAAAGTAAGAGTAACTAAGAAATCATGCAGCTTGATTATGAGAGACGAAAGTAGGTGGAAGAAGACGGAGAAAGAAGTGAATTATGTAACTGGAGAAACACTTAGAATAAGAAGAAGTAAGAATTAACACTAGGAAAAATAGCTTCATCCAATTCACTATTAATTATAGATCAAAACATATAGTCATTTAGATATAAGCTTTTGTATCTGAGGTAGCAAGAGTAATAAATTGCGTTAAATTGATATCCATAGTGCGGTGTATTGTGGCAACCAAATTACTTCAGGAGGAGGTCGAGCGGATACTACGCACACAGATTATTAGTTATTTATGAAAACTTGAGCATGGTTAGTGCTTAAGTTTGGTAACAATTTGTATCCACACAGATGACATGTATTTGATGCTGTCGCGAACACTTTTAACATACAGCATCTGATCATTGCAGAATGATTGTTTGAAATCGCAGTACAATTGTCCACAATTGGATATAAAGTTCAGAATAACTATTCTATTAGCACGTAACTAAATCTGTCGTCGTTAGCGATGATTTCAAGTTGTCGCTGATTACTTAGAGGCTGGTGCAGAGTGACACTGGGTTCAGACTTACAGTAAATAGCTTTCACGCTGTGGCGGCGTAAGGAAACACTTGGGCATATTAATGAATTAATCAAAAAACTTCTGCATCACCCCGATTCCAAGAGTTCCGGAACCTGTACAGAAAACTGGACTAGAGATCAACATAAACATCATTTCCGCCCTTTTTATTGCTCATGAAGACCACACGTTGCATGTTGTACCACCATACAGCGACCGTCAGAAGTGGTGGACCAGATTGCTGCACACACCAGTACCTCTAATAACCAGTAGCATGTTCTCTTGTATTGATGCGTTCCTGTATTCCTCGTGGCACAAGTTCATCAAGGCACTGTTGGTCCAGATTGTCCCACTCCTCAACGGCAATGTGGCGTAGATCCCTCGGAGTGGTTGGTGGGTCACGTCGTCCATAAACAGCCCTTTTCAATCAACCCCAGGAATGTGAAACGTCCCCTTAGAAAATTTAATGAATTACTGTGCTGGTAAACTCCTTACGTTATTTGATTTTCAAACAGCTGAGCAAAAGTGAACGTACTCAGACACTTCTCTCTTTACTTATTCTGATCAACACTAAACTGACACACAATATTTTTAGCGCAACGCAATCTGACTTTCAATAATCCCTACAAAAGAATGGCCGTGACTAACAATAACCTATACCTTTCATGAATCACTTACCTCACAAAAATCTTTGTTACTCTAACTACTGCAATACAGCGAGCGCCAATACTGCCAGTTAAATAAAGGATTCTAACTACTGAAGGCACTAACTACTGATAGGCATAGTTAGCAAATGAGAGATTTCGATAGAGAACAAACAATGTATTTACTTTCATAGTGTTCAAAAGTCATAATATATATATCAGTTCATGACATCCAGTCTTACAAATCTACTCTCTCTGATGGACACACTTCCAGATCATCCACTCTCAAAACGCTGCCATCTCTCTCCCCACATCCACCACTGCTGGCGGCTCACCTCCAACTGCGCAACGCTTCGCGCTGTTAACAGCCAACTGCCCAACACTACAATAGCAAATTCCAACAATGCAGACCAGCCACAGACTGCACACAGCACAGTCAGTGATTTTCATACAGAGCGCTACGTGACGTTACCAACATAAAAACCTAAACAGCCTACTTACATAGCCCCCACACTCCCCACAAAAAATTTTACAAATTGTTTTGGGCAGTGGCCTATACAGATTTGAAGAAATTTTTCATAATTACAATAACAAAGAAATCAAATGCACACACTTATTGATACAATGTTGGTCAAAAGCTAAAATTTTCTCACAGTCCATAAAGACAGTCCTGATCATTCATCACAGTAAAATTGCAGTGTTTTTTTTTCTCAAAGTCTGAGCAGTAAAAGAAAATGCACACGGAAGTAGTGGATTTCCAAGCAGTCTTGAAGAAGTAGTGTTGTCCTTCCAACGGAAAGACGATGCTGACTCTTGACATGCAGACAGGTAATGGGTCACAACAGAGCAAACCCACAGCAGAGTCAGTCGAAGTTTTGAAGAATATTGGTAGGTTGGTCATCACAGAGCAGACCACTGTATTCCTGTTAGAGATTATGGTGTTGGTGGGCCACCAGAGGTGCAGACCCACAGCAACCCTTGTAGAAACAATGGTATTGGTGGGCCATCAAAGATGCAGACCCACTGTAGTCCTTGTAAAGACGGCCAGCAGCCATCTGTTGCGACTGTGCAGATGCACAATCACCATCGAAGAAGCAAGTCCATAAACCACCACTTGTGCACTCACAAAGTTTTTGGAATTGTCCTTAGAACCAGCAATGCTGTTAACAGTCCCTTGCTGAATTATTAACACACATGCAAACACTAACAGTCCCAACTTCTCAGATATTGTGCACATACTATGACCAACAGAACTATGTGCAGTGAAATGAATGCTTAAAAGTTCCTTAATTTGATGACCTGGTGTCAATTACAGTTTTATAACGTGAGAATACAATTACAAAGGTACAAAATACATCATTAAAGAACATAACAATACAGATAACATCTGTAGTAGTACCGGCTTTACAAAAGGATAGAAATAAACAGATACATCAGTGTTACAGGAATTATGACAGAAGTACATAAATAAAATAATGAGAATAGTTTTCGAAACATTAATTTCAAGCATGAGCATTGAAACAGAACAGAATTAATCATGTCTAAACATCTTTACAAAGTAAATAACATAGTATTCGAAAAATTTTACAACATAAATCTTATTAGCTAAACACATAAAGACAGGAAAAACACAAATACACAAGGGTACACAAACACATAGTGGAATAACACAAAAGGAAAAGACAGGGTTCGTTTTCAGTGTAACATTTGGTACTGCAGTCCAACCCAAAACTTCATTCTATAGATCTTTCCTGCAAAAAAATCCTATCTAACCCTGCTGTCCCTAAATAATTACTGTTTTGTTCGTATCCTCTTTCAAAATAAATATTTCTCATTGAAGAATACTCATTTTTGCCCGAATCTTTTTCATATAACTTCTCAATGCATTCTTTCCCTAATCTTCGTAGTTAGTTTCTTATATAATCTACCCCCTCTTAAGTGAAATTAAATCTACTGAGCTCAGATATATATACCAAGGAACGAGGCAATGCAGCCGCACATAACAAATTAACACAACAGCAATGACAACAAAATTGCAAATTGGCGAAGCAGGCTGCAGTATATCTAAATTAGCAAAGCAAATGCAACATTGCAACTAATATGAGGCAATGTGCAGCAACAAGAAAAATAAATCAGTAGTAAAACTGGCTTAACAGAGTAATACAAAGTGAAATTCAGTAGCACTATGCCTGGCAAACAGCAGCAGCAGATGCTATAACTTATACCTAAACATGACAAAGCTCAAGCAGAAAAAATTTTACAGTAAAGATGGTCATGTCTAATACCTGTCACATCTTAACACTAGAGTGATGCATCATGATAACTTACTCTAGCAGACAAGTTACCAAATTGGTAAAAAAATATTTATGCAGTTCCTGTGAAGGGAAGTGTCTATTTGTGTTCCCTTTTTTTAAAAAAAGAAAGTAGATCATAAAATTATTGTTTAATGGATCTGTAGATGGAAAATATTTACGTTAGTACATCTATTAAATTTTATTTTAACCAATACTGTAGTGCAGCTAGAAACTAGATATTAAACAAAATAGGCAAATATATATACAAAGCAATGCGTGAAACGTCATTCACTAGCCATATGGCATTTCATAAGTCAGTAGAACTTCTCTCATCTCTCGTAGAAAGACACTTGTCATAATCAGTTGTGCAGATGTAAGAATATTTCCCATCAATTCGTAAGCATTTCAGTAAGTAGCACAACGTATGTGCTTCACAATATAATCATATGTTTCCAAGAAATAGCGTGTCATATTTGCGATGCTTTCTACAAAGGAATGTCAATAGCGAGATTAATGGCCTCTTTTTTTCTCCACTTAATGGCCTTTTCTCCAGGCAGCTGGCGCAGCTGGGCGCCACAATGCATTACATCAAGGTCACTTAGCTTTCTTACCCAAAAATTTACGACAGCAGTTTCTGCTACAGTGACAGTCTCATATAAAAAAATTTCACAGATAGAAAAATTACAGTAGAAATGTGTAGAAACGAAATCTCATGAATAGCAGTGTTGTGATACATTCACGCATGTACACACGTTTTATAACTCTTAAAGTATGATTCTTGGTTTCCAACATCCTTTATCACATATCAGAGTCCCTAACCACTACTCATTATTCCTTACCTTATTACACATATACATATTCGTCGACATTTCTTCAATATTTCATCATTATAAATATGTAGCATAATCAAATTCCTCATATAGCAACAGCTGATTGATCATAAACATACCTCAATGGCATAATACACATCATAGTAATAATAATAATATCGTAACACCTCAGTCAAATCTCAAAAACGTTGTAGCTTTCTGCAATAATTTCAAAACCTAAAAAATTCTCTGCTCATTTCAGTTGTGTCATCTACCTCAAACGTACTTTAAAAATCATGATCCCATACCAAATACATCATTCAAAGCTGTCATAGTATCACAATGGTTCCGAAAAAATATGAACAGTTGACAAAGTACAGACAAAATACAGTTTCATAAGTGTGAAGTTATCCAACTGTGTAATTACGTAAACATCTGTCATTGATGTGGTAAAATAAATTTTGTCTCTCTCAGTTAAATAATCAGATAGCTGTGTAACTCTGTATTAGAGAAATATGGTACCGATGTGTAAAGTTGTATAAGCAAATACCATATTAGCTAGGGCTCCTAGCGCTCGCTATACGCTTAGCACACAAAGTAGGCGTGTACCCCCTGATGATTAATGTAATTATACCCTCAGGTGTTACAGAATACAGCAATGGAATGAAACGTATCACGGAAAAACTTTGTATCATTGTAATTCAAAAATCTTTAAAAATAAATATTTTAATTACAAAATTAACCACTAAAATGCGTGTACTGTAGCGCTAGTGCGTCTTGTTGTAAGATAATCTTTGTTATTACTTAAGGGTAAAAAATGTGCCAAGTGTCGTAATTATCGTCGTCCGTAAACAAAGTTCTGTAGAAGTCAATGTACTTACCTCGCAATAAACAAAAGTGAAATGCTATTCGTATAGATATCATAGTTATTATGTACCCTATTGTGATCAAGAAAGTACTATAATGTAACATATTGTTGTGCTACAGAAAAGGCTGTCTCATTGTAGCTACACCACAAAAGTTACTACTAAAACATGATTTACTCTCCAGAATAATACATGAAAACTGTGCACATATAAAATACATACACCGCAAAAGTAAGAATGTAAATTGTGTCACACATTAGTAGCGTCGTGATATAATCGTGTAGCTGTCAAAGAAACCAAATGCTAAGTCATCTTTAATCTCACAGAAAGTACTTTAAATCCAGAATGTATTTTCAAGTAAACCAAAAAGTTGCATTAAAATCTCGTTAGCAGTACCGGTATATGTTCTATGTATGTGAGCCTTATAGTCATTACGTAATCGTGAAACTAACAAGCAAGAATGTACACACACAATAACACTGTGTCGTCTGTTCACTACAACAATGCATTCGTAATTACTGTCTAAATATGTTCCCTAAGTTCTAGACTGGATAGTTAACTTTAAAACATAGTTGTATGTTAACAGTTTCTAAGTGTGACAAAGCGTACTAGTAATGTAAAGTGAATAATTTTATAGCAAAGACTGAGTTAAAAAGCAGATTATCTCTCAATAAACGGTTTCACATATGAAATGTGGTGCAATCCTTTACCCTTTCTAGTGCGTAGAGTTTCAACTACAAAGTAATTATCATGTTGTATATGTCGGTAAGGAATGCTAAAATTTTTCTCAAGATTAGCGTCTATATTATTTTTCGCTGAGCCAGCTGGCGCACGTGGCTGCCTGTGGTTCGAGTCATCACCTGTCTCTTTGTTGGCACGCGTCGTTATTAGGATTAGAAGACCTAACTTCTACAAATTCACCTTGGCGAGAGGGCCCTGCCCTGTTTGAATCCCGCCAGTTCTCATGAAATTCAGGTCTGTCGTTACGATTATATCGTCTGCCATCATGTCGGTAGATTCCATAATTTCTTTCTTGTCTGTCACGTGGTGAAGAATTTCTCCCGGAATCGTAATGCGCGCTGAACTGTTGCGTCTGAAATTATTCTGTCTCCCTTGATAATAATTGTTTTGGTTCCCATATTGTCTGTTCCCATGGTTATCTCTGTGATATTCATTGCTGGGGAGAGGTGATCTTTCCGTGTAATTATTACTACTCTGCCAACGGTTGTCATACGGGTGGTGTATGTTTTGGTCACGATTTGCGTTGTAAGAATAGCCTTGTCATGTCCAGTTATTACTTCTTTCATCGCAGAATTGTGACGGATGTGATCCGTAATTGTTGTGTTCCTGTTTTTGCGTCCCGCGATTGTCAGTGTCGATTTCCAATTCTTGTAAGAGTCCCTGAAAAGCTTCAATGTCGTCTTTGCAACGTCCTGCCAAAATAATATGTCGTAAATGTTCAGGCAATTTGATTAAGCAAATGCAGATGAGTTCTGGGGGCCTGTATGGGTTGGATAATCCCTACAAAAGAATGGCCATGACTAACAATAAACTTGAAAGGTGGCTTTCATTTGTAACATTCATTTCGCACATTATTCTGCATATTTGGAGTAAATAAACCCATATAATGGTTAATTAGTCTTATTAGGTGCATTAGAAAGAGAGATACGTGATGATTACACACATGTCTGAAATAATACGGGCTTTGGTAATGACAATATTCTTATGCAACATGTCTTCAAAATATTTCACAAGACTGGAAAATTCAGATTGTTCGAAATGTTTCATCATTATGATGCTATGTTTTACTCGGTCTTGTGTATCTTGAGACCAATATGCTGAGAGGAAGGCATGATAAAATTCTCCTTCACTGTGACAATCGCGAATGACCGATCGCATTCTTACAGCTGGTTCATTCTCTAAGTAGCCACACATAAATTCTAATCTGTGCTCTCATGACCAGTTGGGAGGAAAACAATGAGAGAATTGATGAAGCCACGCTTGTGGATGAATGTCGTGGCCAGAATTCTTAAATGTTTTGAATTTGCGTGTAGTAATGAACAGCTTATAGTCAAAATCATCATGTCGGCGATTCGCATATCAGTCATTGTTACTTCTTTTCGGCGGTTCCATCTCAAAATTCGGTGCACCTTGCTAATTTCTTTCGTAATTTCCGAAATCCGCTGTGTTATTATTTTGTGGATTTTCCGTATTTCTGTGTCCCTCTTCCCGTGTTGGAGCTCGAGTCTCCTCTGAAATATGTAATTCTTGTATTACTTGTGCCAACTGATCTTGTACTTCCCGGTTTTCTCTTTTGTACTGTGTATTGATTTGATTTTCATTTTGTTTGAGTTTTCTAATTTGTTCATACTCTTCTGTGTCACTAAAGACTATTGGTCTTTTGTCGTTCAGAGTATCATCTACTTCCGTAGATAAATTATTTAGGTGATCCGAAAGTTCGACTACTTTCTCTGATAACGAACTAATTTCCTCCACGTGTCTTTCTCAACCAATTTTCAGAGTATCTACTGTGTCCTTTAAGTTTTCCTGAGTTTTTGCAAGTTGAGTAACCGAATCGGTAGATGCAACTGAGTCAATTTTAGCTTGCAAGGTGTCGTGATTTTCATGAAAAATAGTTTGCAGTTCTTTTATGGCTGTTTCGTGATTCTGCAATGCATTTTCATGACGCGAAAAAATAGGTTCAAAATGCTCACAAATCTGTGTTTTTACGTCATTACAGACTTTTTGACACTTCGATTCGATTTTAAGTAACTCAGCAGTTAAACCCGCACGTGTTTGTTCAACCGTTTGTTCCATTGAGTCTAACTTTTGAAGCGGTTGCTGTGTTTGTCTCTGATTTTGTTCCATTGTTGTGTCTAACTTTCGAAGATTTTGTTCCATTGCGTCTAACTTTTGAAGCTTTTGTCCCATTTGTTGCATTAATTGTAATAACAATGCACTGGTGTCTGAAACATGTTCCGCAATGCTATTTGGCAGTACATTTGAACCGGCAATATTCGCATTTCGGAAAGCAGAAAATGTGTCTTGACTTATTTGAGAAAACTGTGAGGACGCAAAACCTGAATCAACAGTATTTGCAAGATTGTGTCCTGTCATTTCGGAATCCTGAGACGAGCTGTTGCCGACCGATTGATCGAAAATGCTTCCTTGTTCACTAATTGTTTCACTGTCTACACAATTATTTGCCACCCGCTCCATTTCCCTATGCACAATTACCAAATTAAAATGTTGAACATTAGTTAATTCATTACACGGTGACGCTAACACACTACTCTCGTCTTCACTGTCATTTCTCAGTTTACTTTGGAGCCTAGTACTACGTTTTTCACACGCCATTATTGTCACAATATTTCACACGATAACACGAAAAGCACAATTTGAAGAGCAAAATAAGAAACCACATTAACATAGCACTGAAAATAATATCTAATTAATTGCAAGCACAGCTGCAAAATACTTGGTGCAAATCTAAGTGGCCGGCCGGAGTGGCCGTGCGGTTCTAGGCGCGACAGTCTGGAGCCGAGCGACCGCTACGGTCGCAGGTTCGAATCCTGCCTCGGGCATGGATGTGTGTGATGTCCTTAGGTTAGTTAGGTTTAATTAGTTCTAAGTTATAGGTGACTGATGACCTCAGAAGTTAAGTCGCATAGTGCTCAGAGCCATTTGAACCATTTTTCAAATGTACGTGCATGCCACATCTGTTTTATTGTACAACAATGAAAAAATACAGCTACAAAGAAGATTCTCTCTACAATTACGCGCTAGCAATAAACAATAGCTACATTAATTACACAAACTACAAGGAAAGATCAGAAGATTCCAGTGAGGTATCCTTGGCTAGGGGTCGACATATGAAACGTCCCCTTAGAAAAATTAGTGAATTACTGTACTGGTAAACCCCTTACATTATTTGATTTTCAAACAGCTGAGCAAAAGTGAACGTACTCAGACATTCCTCTGTTTACTTATTCTGATCAACACTAAACTGACACACAATATTTTTAGCGCAACGCAATCTGACTTTCAATAATCCCTACAAAAGAATGGCCATGACTAACAATAACCTTGAAAGGTGGCTTTCATTTGTAACATTCATTTCGCACATTATTCTGCATGTTTGAAGTAAATAAACCCATATAATGGTTAATTAGTCTTATTAGGTGCATTAGAAAGAGAGATACGTGATGATTACACACATGTCTGAAATAATACGGGCTTTGGTAATGACAATATTTAGTTGCATGCTGTAGGTGTAAGCAAAGTAAATTTGCCAGTGGAGGCGAGGAGTGGTCGGGCACAGCCAGAAAGAGAGATACGTGATGATTACACACATGTCTGAAATAATACAGGCTTTGGTAATGCCAATATTTAGTTGCATGCTGTAGGTGTAAGCAAAGTAAATTTGCCAGTGGAGGCGAGGAGTGGTCTGGCACAGCTAGGGAGGCGAAGGCCAGCGAGCGCCGGAAGAGCATTGTGCAGGGGCCGGGCTCCAAGGGGATGCGGCCGCAGACCTGCAAGCATCAAAAGGAACGCTGCCGGGTGCCAGGTGAGAGAGAGAGGGGAAATGTCGAGCAGACAGAGAGCGTCCAACGTACGCGCTGGCGCCGCCTGGTCGCGCGCTGTTTTAGTGGCAAATGGGCTGAGCTCTGATTGGGCAGTTCATAAGAAAGTGTGTGAAACGCTGAGCGTCAACGCCCGCTGTTTGAACAGAGAAATTTTTGGATAGGTGGAGAAATTGTATCACTCCGCGAGGGAGATGTGGGACGCCTCTACAGCGTCGGGATTGGCTGATTAGTTTGGCGGCAAGATTGTCGCAAGAGCATCGTGCAGAGAGCGACAGGAGGGAGAGCGTCTTGTGCCGTGAAAGCGGACAGTCGCAAAGATCGGTAGCTCTGAGATAGGGACTTAGATTCTGAATTCTGAAGACTGTGCTGTGTGTGATGTAGAGTCTGCACCCACAGTAGGACATCAGCGTCCACGATAGGCATTGCATTGACTACTAGTATAATTGCAGTTGATTCCGCCTTATAGGCTGACAGTCACCATTGAACGTAGTCAACCAGTGCACAGAGCTATCATACTGATATTGCACGTTAGTACAAGACACACTGGGCTGCACCTTAAAGGTTGTTGAGCCAGTCTTGAAAGAGTTGTATACCATTAAGAGGAAATATAGGGCTTGTTGTATTAGTAGGTTCTGAGTTGTTTATTGTGCTCAAGATATTTGAGAGACTTATCTTAATTCAGCGACTTCGCAGCTGCAGTCGTCGCCCCAGCAGTATCGACGGAGCCAGCAAGCAGCTAGATGGTATTGTACAACCTGCAGCATTGGCAGTAAAGTTCAGAAATAGTTGTTGGATTGTGTTCTTGTCATCCACTGAGCATCCGTGCAGTTTTGCTTACGATTCGTTATTGGTTATTTGTCTTTTTGCATGTTGTTTGGTTTGTTTCTTGGCGGTGGTATCCAACGTGCATATTATTTCAGACACAAAAGAGATTATATGAACGCAGTCAGATCGCATTTACCATTTGCTTATCCAGGGGCATAATTAAATCTAACTTTGCATCAACTTAACATTGAGATTATAGGAACACAGTCAGATCGCATTTACCATTTGCTTATCCAGGGGCGTAATTAAATTTAACTTCGGATCAACTTAACATTAAGAGCTGAGAGCCAATCTTACCAGTGCAGTATATCTAAGAACAGTGTATAATTTGTTTTCATTCATGATTTGTTCAATATGATCTAATTTCTATCATGGGATAATTTACAATAAATGCAAGTTATTTACAATATCGCTTTTGATTCAGTAGTAGGTGGTAGTTAGCCGTCACTGTCACATTCATATAATTTATTCAAGTTTAATAACGGCCACTACCCCCCTAGAAAAACCCCTACAACCTATACCTTTCATGAATCACTTACCACACAAAAATCTTCGTTACTCGAACTACTGCAATACAGCGAGCGCCAATACTGCCAGTTAAATAAAGGATTCTAACTACTGAAGGCACTAACTACTGATAGGAATAGTTAGCAAATGAGAGATTTCGATAGAGAACAAACAATGTATTTACCTTCATAGTGTTCAAAAGTCATAATATTTATATCAGTTCATGACATCCAGTCTTACAAATATACTCTCTCTGATGCACACACGTCCAGATCATCAGCTCTCAAAACTCCGCCATCTCTCTCCCCACATCCACCACTGCTGGTGGCTCACCTCCAACTGCACAACGCTACGAGCTGTTAACAGCCAACTGCCCAACACTACAATAGCAAATTCCAGCAATGCAGACCAGCCACAGACTGCACACAGCACACTCAATGATTTTCATACAGAGAGTTACGTGACGTTACCAACATAAAAACCTAAACAGCCTACTTACACATGTTCGATTAGTATCATGGCTAGAGAACATGCTGGCTACTCTAGTCGAGCGATGTCGTTATCCTGAAGGAAGCCATTCACAAAATGTGCGCGATGGGGGCGCGAAATGTCGTCCATGAAGACGAATGCCTCGCCAATATGCTGCCGATATGGTTGCACTATGGGTCGGAGGATAGCATTCACGTATCGTACAGCCGTTACGGCGCCTCCCATGACCACCAGAGGCATACGTCGGCCCCACATAAAGCCACCGCAACAGAGCAGGGAACCTCCACCTTGCTGCACTCTCTGAACAGTGTGTCTAAAGCGTTCAGCCTGACTGGGTTGCCTCCAAACATGTCTCCGGCGATTGTCTGGTTGAAAGCATATGTGACACTCATCGGTGAAGAGAACGTGATGCCAATCCTGAGCGGTTCATTCAGCATGTTGTTGTGCCCATTGTTCTAGGCGCTCAGTCCGGAACCGCGCGACTGCTACAGTCGCAGGTTCGAATCCGGCCTCAGGCATGGATGTGTGTGATGTCCTTAGGTTAGTTAGGTTTAAGTAGTTCTAAGTTCTAGGGGACTGATGACCACAGATGTTAAGTCCCATAGTGCTCAGAGGCATTTGTTGTGCCCATCTGTACCGCGCTGCATGGTGTCGTGGTTGCAAAGATGGACCTCGTCACGGATATCGGAAGCGAAGCTGCACATCATGCAGTCTATTGCGCAGAGTTTGAGTCGTAACACGCCCCCCCTGTAGCTGCACGAAAAGCATTACTCAACAAGGTGGCGCTGTTGTCAGGGCACCTCCGAGCCATAATCCGTAGATAGTGGTCATCCACTACAGCACTAGCCCTTGCACGGCCTGAGTGAGGCATGTCATCGTCACTTCCTGTCTCTCTGTATCTCCTCCATGTCCGAACATCATCGCTTTCGTTCACTCCGAGACGCCCGGACACTTCCCTAGTAGAATCCCTTCCCGGCACAAAGTAACAATGTGGAAGCGATCGAACCGCTTTATTGACCGTCTAGGCACGGTTGAACTAAAGACAACATGAGCCGTGTATCTCCCTCCTGGTGGAATGACTGGAACAGATCGGCTGTCGGACCCCCTCCATCTAACTGGCGCTGCTCATGCATGGTTGTTTACATGCTGGGCGGGTTTAGTGACATCTCTAAATAGTTAAAGGGACCGTGTCTGTGATACAATATCCACAGTCAACGTCTATCTTCAGGAGTTCTGGGAACTAGGGGTGATGCAAAACTTTTTTTGATGTGTGTATTTATAAGAGATAACATAAAAGGACCAGTAGTAGCAAGTTTCGTGGGATTCTGTTCTACAGTGTAGCTGTGCAAAAATTGCAATGTCAAGTATATCTTACGTTTTAATGTGTGTACACAGGGCTTTGAGGAGAAGTTTATATGTGCTCATGGTGATCTGGGATCTCTTGCAGACACAATTTTGTAAGAACCCTACAATTATACGCAGACTTTTAAGAAACAACACTTTATCAGACTCAAGATGTAAAATACAACTTGAAACTTCATTACGACCAGACATTCACAATAATTTTCACAGGTTTCCTTGAGCAAGATGGAATAGACAGTTTGCCACTAATTTCATGATCGCTAATTTTGCATCAACTACACTGGAGTTCAAAACTTGAGGACAAAAGTAATTTTTGGAAATTACTGCTGAAATATGGTATATCTCATGTAGAACAACGTCGTCAGTAGATACGCAATTGGATGGGCACGAATCGGGAGAGTGGGCGGTAGTGGTGTTATGGGCAAGCACTGTAGGGGAAATGCCAAGCGCAGGAGGGAAAGTGCCATTCCAAACAGAAACCCACACTCACAGTTTTTGTAAGTATTAAGCGGAGCCCCTCCACACCCATACTTGCATGGTGACCATTCAAAAAGATCTACTGTCACCACGGCTTTGGCTAGCATCTAAAAAGAACTCTACTGAAAATACAACAAAAATAGCGATTTATTTTCGTCTGTCTTGTTAACCACTTATAAAATACAGAGAAACGTCATGCATGTAGAATTCTGAGTAAAATCTACATTCCTCTTGTAGCCATGTTAAAATTTGCTTCTTTTTCCAATAGACAGCGGAGTTTAGACAATGTCAGTCACTAAAATGTTGTGCAGATGCAACTGCGAGAGCATTCTGAAACAGAGGTTCATTAATTTTATTAAATGAGGAACTGAAGTAAATTTAGGTCAATAACTTATGAAAAAGCACATCCTCAGCACAAAAACAAATGTGTAATGTCTTCACTTACATTGTTCCGAAACCCACAGGATTTCTCATTTCACCAGTTATTGATGTCTCTTAAAAATTACTTTCATTTATCTAAAAACTCTGCAGTTAGTGGAATAACTCTGTGGATAATGAAGTTTCACATAATAACCATATGGCAAAATACTCTCCTCTTTCAGTGCTATCATTTCCCAAAATCTCATTTCGATATATCAAACCGTTTATGAAATATGAGGAATGTTGTGTATATTTCTTTCTGGCTTTATCACTGGCGGTGCTGATTGCAAATGAGTGTGCCACATCAGATGAATTTTCTTGAGTCTGGTGACAGATAGATACGTCCACACAAGTCTAAATAAACATGCAATATGTTAGCTAAATTTCATACACAGCAAAATACGAGGGTTGGAACTTAAATAGTGGCAACTACTTATTCACAACCCATACGAAACAGTTACATGTTTGCACCTGTTACTGTCCTTCAGACTAGTCACCAGCATTGTGTACAACACGTTGCCAGCAATGCGGAAGGCGTAGTATACCGTTAGCAGAGCCTGTTCTGTTGGTGCGAATGGAACAGTCTACTGCCTATCGAATCTCTGGAACAGTTCTGAAGCAAATGCCACGAAGTGGTTCCTTCATCTTCAGAATCAAATCAATGTCACAAGGAAACAAGCCCGGGGAGTATGGTGGATGGTACAGTACGTCCCAGTCCCCTCGATTGAACAGGGCAGCCACAGCTTGCATTGTGTGCGCCCGCTCATTGTCGTGCAAAATGATGAGTGGATTGCAGAGAAAGTGTCGCCGCTTCTTTCGCAACGCTGGTAAAATAATTTTAATTCCTTATTTGATTCCAAACGTGTTTTGTCTCCTTGCCTAGTGTTGAAATATCCACAATCAGTAATTTCATATAAAATATCTACTTGTAACTCACAAATTTTTTAAAACAAATTAGTACTAATAGCATCATCAAGCTTCTTGAGTAGAACCTCCACTTATATAGATAAAATTTTTATTAATATTTTATTTTTATATTGTTGATAATAGAGCATAGCATCCATATAGTAGTGTATTTATTCTATTTTCGAAAATTAATCGTTTATCATCATGTGGACTCAGTGCCTTTTTATTTACCTCAACTGAATAAATGTCATGCTTAATGCTTCTTGTTAAATTTACAGTTCTGTTCTGTTCCTTTTGTTTAAACAAACAATCTTTATAGTCTTCTAAGCTTATTTTATTTTTAACATTACATTTCCTTACACGTTCCAGTGTTCCCTCTGTGTTGTCACCAAACTTTATAAGCATTCATTTTTGCTCTCGAACCACAAAATTCTTCCATTTTTTTCAGTTACTTTCATCTTTCTATTGTCCTAAAATTTTCTTGTTTACTTGTGTAATATTGTATATATTATCTAATTGATAGCCACTAGTATCATATTTATCAATCATCGATTTCATGCCATCGTAGAAATGTTCATTCTGTATATTGTTTATGTAACTGTCTGTATATTGATTACAAAACTCAATTTTCTCACTGTATTTTGGTTGCTTAACTCTACTCTGAAAATCATGAATCGGCTCTTTACATAAATCAAGTGCATTCATTCCAACATAAACTGGCTTATTAAACAGAATTTGGGTTTCATTCATATGGGCAGGAACAAGATTTTCATTAAATAATGTCCTCCCCTAAAGAGTGGCTGTGCTACAAGTGTATGACATTTTTCTCCATATGAAACTAGTTTTATATCTACTCTGTTTTTCTATTTTGCATCGTTTTCCCAAATATTGATTTATTCATCAGTTTGTAGAACTCTTTTTCAAAATCATTTTTTGCCTTGGTTCTCATTTCTGTGTTCAAGTCTCTGTATTTCTGTTAGCTCCATTCCTAGAGACAGATACTGTTCAATATTTCTATAGCAAACTACATAACATTGATTGTGTTTCCAGATTAGTCAGTAACTTGCTTTCTTTCGTTCCAGGCACAATTTTATTTTCAGGATCAAGTCTCAAATCTTTGTGTAAATCACATAATTTTTTATGTTCTATTCAAATATGCATCCAAGGGATGATGTGTTAGAAATCTCTCTTATTTATATAGAATAAAAAATGAATTTGGATCATCCCATACAAAACCACTATATGGTAAATATTGGCTCATAGGAACCCATATAAATTATTTGCATCTAAATATGCTAAATAATTTGATATTTTTTTACATCATAATCTTTCATGTACTCATTATTTTCTTTCACATGTCTTCTGAAACACTGGAATGTACCCTCTCTTATTCCTTTTTCAATTGTATAAACAAATCATAATCATGTAATAATTCAAGTGGTTGTCCACTCATTTTTAGCATTCCATTAAGAGATAAACTGGGTGCAGTAAAATACAAAGATGGATCTAAGTCTTAGCTTTTATACAAGTTTTTCTAAAGTTTTCAAATACATCAGCCAATAACGAAACATCAGTTTTAAAATAAAAATCACGATATTCAACAAGATTGTTTATATTAAATTTTCCCAAATTAAATGTTTGTAATCTTCTTCACTTCATACCTTGATGGAAGCTATGTTTCTTCAGATTTCTTCCAACTATTCCTGTAATCATAGGGATAGACACCTTTCTTGATTACTAGATTTACTAGAGTGTCTTGAAAAAGCTTTTTAATATTTTTTCATTTGATTCTTTTTCAAATTTGATGAAAGTTTGTTTAGACTTGAAGCCACAAATCTAATAGTTTCTGTGAACATCCTCTTTAAATCTTCTGTCTTCTTGCTAAAAATAACATATCTATCTTCATTATTTGGTATTAAATCTATATGCTTTCTATTGTAACCAAATTCTTTACAAACAAATGTGAATCATATCCAGATACATTATATAGCTAAATAGGGTCAAAATTTGTGTATTTTAATCGTACATTACAAAGATTACATATTAGATTTACGTATTTTCCACTCAAATAATCATGACGAACTTCTTAGTTTATTTGTGAATAATGAAGTGTACATAACGACCAAATATTTGATCTTGTATGGCTTGGTTGTTCTTCATGTGTTATGGTCTCATTTCTTCAATTTCACAATAAATGTTTCCAATTTCTTCAGCCCCTCCTTTCATCCATTTGATAAGTTTTTTATGACAGTATGGCCCACAATAAACAACTGGAACTTTATAGTGTTGATTTATATATTCAGTATAATATCAGAAACCACTTGGCTCACGTTTTTGATATTTCATTGTATATGAATTTCTTTCGATAGGTAGTGAAGTATCCATCTTCAACAGCACACTTCAAAAATCAGCATAAATAACGAATCGAAGTTTCTATGTTTGCTGCTAATTTTTAAAACTTAAGTATTCACCATTATGTGACAATACAACTTTTAATAGTTTGTTAACTAGGTAGCTTGGTGGGTGGCTACCAATTTTTTATTTACTCATGAAGTGGAGTAAACACATATTATGAATAAATTTTACTTCTTCATACTTTTTAATTTCACTTTAAACAAGCCTAGATAAATGTTTTATATAACAATACTGTGAATTACTTTCATTCTTAAAGTAAAAGAGGTTTCCATGATTGTCCCTTTTATATTTTGGTACGCCTAATCGATACATTTGATATTTTCCATCAAATTAATAAACATTAATAGACACATTAATTCTATTTTCAATTATTTCAATATTATCAACAACCACAGAATATTTAAAATCTTAGCATTTCTGATCAATATCAAAGCCAACATTTCTATATTATAGGATTCTATACATATATTTATTTACAGGATATACTGCAGATTTTATAGCCTACAGAAAATATTTTTGTTCATTATCGTTTACATTAATACAACCTTTCTTATATTTTATTGTTTCTGGTAAGTCAACGTAAGTTGAACCCTTCACTGGAACACATCTATTCATTCCCAATTGCAAGTTGATAATTCTATTTCATTACAAGCCAGAACCATGAGCTTGACAATTAGAAATTGATGGTAAAACATTTTGCTCAACATTCTTAAATTTTTATTTATGAGTAACTCTCTGTCTGTCTGTCTGTCTGCCTGTCTCTCTCTCTCTCTCTCTCTTTCTAGTGATTCTGTAGTTTCTTGTTTGAAATATAAATTCTGAAATATTTTCGTTCATCTGCATTCTGCACTCACAAAAAAATTTAAAATTAGATTCCAACTGATGAAATATTTTTAGATAATATTTCAGAATTTTCATAATTTTTGTCTTAGAGGCGTTCTAGAAGAAATCTGGGTCAAGTGTGTTACAGTTTTTAGCCTATTTGCAAATGCTTTTTCATTGAGATAATTTCTAATTATTCTCCTGTTCCTTAATTTCTCAAGTGCATCATTAGAAAAAGGAAATATTTCTTCCAGTAGTTTAGTTTCATTATTATGAAAATTTTTTCATGATTTCCAATTTTAGAATAGGATAATTGTTTCCAAAGGTTTCCACCCCAATGTCTGTTAATGAATATAATGAAACCAGCTTTATTTAATTTAATACATCCAGTTAAACTATTTCCTCTACAACAATCAGTAAGTTGGGGAATTAAGAATTGCTCCATTTCAATCTCTTCTTTAATATAAAAAATTATTTGGGATTTTGAAAAAGTCTCTGCCACATTTCTTACTTTTGACATATTTTCGAGTAGTTTTCTTACATCCGCTTGTATGTTTGTCTTTACAAGATGGATTTAAGTAAAAACATTCTATTTCTTTAACCTCTTGAGAATCAACAAATTTTTTGTATGTTATTGGTCTCAATCTGTTGTTCATCATTTTTCAATGACAGCAATATCTTTGAATGTTCTTCACTCAGAATCATTTGTAAGTGATTTTTATAATCATAAATATAAACATTTTTTACATACATACACACACACACACACACACACACACACACACACACACACACACACACACACACACACACACACACAAGAAATTCATTTGCTATTGTATATTGTTATATGATATTCATTTATACATTCTCTACACATTGTCATATAACCATCTTTTGTATGTTTCTGAGAAATCAAACTATCAGTTGACTCCTGGTTTCACAGTATTTTCACAGTTTGAACCGAATAGGTTCCATTAGATATAGAAAATATTTTTATTAGGAAAATGTAAAATTTTCTGGTTTTTGCTGTGTATCTTTTAATATATTTGTATAGACTTAAAATATTATGCGATTAATCTAAATCACTCGAGATTGGAGGTATTAAAGGGAATGAAAAATCGACTGTATTTATTAATGAATATACGATCTATAAATAACATTTTTATTGACAAAAGTAAAAAAATCCAATGAAAATTTATTTTTATTAAGTGGAGTGAATCATTGACCTTGCTAACAACAAGATAACAAAAACTAATACGCAAGTGTTTATGATTATTAATGTAAAGAATATTCCATGTTTTAATGCAAATCAAGGTGCTGATCTTTTAGGATATGAATGTCCTAGGAATACAACTAAAGACTATGTTAAAGAAAAATATAGTAAAAAATACGAACATTTCAATAGCTACTGAAATATATAAAAAAATCAACAAAATTAATCATTGAACCTGGTCTATATTCTTTAGTTGTGAGATCCAAAATGACTTTTGCAGAAAATTTCCAAGGCTGTGTTTATGAAGAAGTCGTACAATCAGTTCATAAACATGGAGAATATAAAACTAAAGAGGTATATTGAGGTCAAATATTCACTCGGAAAACATAAACAAAATTAACTATTAAAAGATAGAGAATTTAAATGGAATAGTTCATAGTTCCTTAGAAATAGTGCAAGAAAGAAACAGAGAAAGGGATACTTTATTACCTCATGTGGTTTCTCCAATATTTCATCAGAATTTAAGAACAACTTCGGTTTTTTTTTTTAAATTATTTGATGAAAACTTTATATATAATTATCATGTCATTACAGCACAATGAAAAAATTTACAAAAGCAATTTTATAGAATCAAAGATACACACCAAAATTGTGAAGAAATGTGAAGGCTTAACTATAATCCTAATACAGTAAATTTATACTAAAGAGTGAAATACTCCTTAAGAATAATTTGTTGACACAATTATTTCAATATTTTGGATAACTCTACACAAGAAAAAGTGATTAATGATATATTCTCGCTTCACAAGGTATAAATCTTTTATATATGACGGTAGTATCTGTTCCCGAAAGAACAGTTACTGTTGATGACCATGCAGCTTTGCTAGAAATGAAATGATAATTAAATGGACACCATAGCTGCAGACAGGTGTTGTACATCAACGCCTGTCTGCAACTAGGGTGTCCATTTAATTGTCATTTCATTTATAAATTTTTTAATAGCATTTCTTCACATTGGACAAGTACAATTAACTGGATCTGCTAGCTATTTATTAATACATACAGACCAAAATCCTGCATCTGTGCCTGGACCACTGGCAAAACTAACAAAACACATGGTGTTTAGTAAGACAAGATGTAATAAAAGACCATCCCATAAATAAGAAATCTTTCCCAGATATCGGCAGAACAAATGAAAGAATTACCATCCCTTTCCCAATTTACATGATCAAATAGCCATGTATTCACTACCAAAGTTCTAAGTGAAGTACTAATGATGGTGAGAGCACACTTAAAAAAAGTACAACGAAAAAGGAAATGCAGGAGCTCTGGAATGTCGGGAAAATGGCGTTCGATCATGTGTCCACTTGCATTCTTATAGTGAGAAATTTTTGCATGCCTCTCTGCTGAGTTCCATACCCTATGTTGGAGCCTCTGTAGCCAGCATTGAGCATCTGTAGTTTGCAGACTTCCGGAAGCACATGGTCCTGAGGTGTATGGGCAGCAGCTGCAATGCCCCCTTTTTCCATATCCAAATGAGCCAGTTTCAGCTGTTTGATTGACACAATCTCCTCACATACATCTCATAGAATGTTGAAGGAGTGTGGGCTCTGTTGCATCACTCTGAAATGTCCCGTATAAGGAGGCAATAATTTGAGCGATCAGTGTCATCATGAAGTAACACATAAGACAGGTTGAATTGGCTCCTGCAGCCGAAAATGGAATTGTCCCCGTAAAGACTGAGAGCAGTTGCTCGAAGGAGGCCCAAGGTCACTTAGAAATCGACAGGGTGGAAGGTATACGTATTGACTTGTCCAAGATCAATTCGTCTAGCAGACATAATGCTTCACGATAAACCAACTGTGCTGTTGAATGTTCCACACCTTCCTTGAAGGCTGACTGCTGCCAAAACAATACAATAAGTTGAGCCGCTGTCCATGTTAACTTATTGCACATCAGTGCCTACAGTAGAATCTTTCCACCATTCCATTGCTGGATACGTGGTAGCTTGGTGCATTCATGTGGATGCAACTGCGCAGGCAAAGTGGCTCTTCGAATGATGTTGTTTCAAATTGTTAAATGCTGTTGGTTGTTATTGTTTGGGATGCGCCGAATTTTGCAGTCCAGCCGTTGAGTAGTGTCTTCAATATGGCTTTGGCAGTGATGATGTTGATAGGAATGTCCACATCATCAAACGGTAACCAAATATCAGTGGCCATTTCAGTATGGTAGTGGTTCAACCAAATTCACATGAATGTGGCAAAACCGTGTTTTAGAAGTGGCGATGGATCCTGTTGGTCCTGACATTTGCCTGTTCATTTTGCATCTCTGCCAGCGATCACACTGCTATGCCCATTTGCAAAAGTCTTTCTTAATTATGGGCTGCAGCCACACTCCTTGGTATAACAGACCGTGAAATACAGCAAAACACAATGCTGAAAAGCATGGGTACGAAAATCTGTCATGCTGTGTGAAACATTGCACCACAAGGTTTAAGTAGCTGACGGTGCCTTCACTTACTTCAGATTCAAAGTGGATCGTCCCAGTCCTGCACAGTATGTATCTCTGGGCCATGTGGTTATGTATGGGCAATGTTATTCCATGTCACAGTCTTCACACTTGCACAACACCCTGACAGGCAGTCGGCAACTGTGTTTTTCCTATCGTTTATGTGGCACACTTGTGTTGTAAACTGAAATGCAGTTACATGACGCTTAAGAGCTACTTAATTAAACATTTTGCCCCTACACTCAAAAACAGTTTACAGAGGTTAATTACGATAAACGCTCGGATAACATGTCACCCTGTCAACTTTTGCATGAACTTTGTCCACTACGAGCACTGAATTTGTTAGTAGAATAGTTCTCGTGCATGCTTCAGCTTGAGGAGCTACCAGAAAATATAAGGATAATTTTGACAGTTGACAATTATGCCCCATTCAAGTGTTGACATGAAAACTGAAGCTATGGCGACATACTTAGAACCAAAAGTTAGCAGTGTTAAGGACTGCATTATTTTGGCTAGTGCCCCCAACTGAGTATTTCAGAAATGAGTACACGCATATGCTCTGGTGCAATCATGCAGGGGGAAGCACAAGATTCCGCTACTGAGAAGCTAGCAGAAAGCATTCAGGTTCTGGTGGCACAAGTGGCAGCCCTGCAAAATAAGCAGTGTGCATCAGACAGAAAATCAAGCTTTTGGCAACAGTAAGACAGCCGACAGTGTGATGAAAGTCTATGGAAGTATAAGACTCACTGGTGCTGGTTCCATCAGAGGTTCAAAGACAAGACATGGAAATGTTTGACACCGTGTCAGTACATAAACTCATTCGACTGCCTCTAAAGGGCATTGCAGGTTGTCACATAAGAACTCTCAGACGCCCTTCCATGCCCCCTCTAAAGTGGCTACTGGATCTACAGGTGTCGTTCACAAACGATATTTTAAGCAGTGCACATCCGGGCGTGTATCGCACAAATATGTCTACAGAGGAAACATCAAATAGCCATTCTTCATTCACACCCAACTGTTCAAATTGGTATGTGTCCCTATGTTCAGTGGCTGCAGTACCAGAGGAGGCTACTGGACGTTTGAATATGTTTAGCACACAGGAAACGACATGTGGACAGCAAGCTTGTTTCTGACATGGAGTTAGTGCACATGTGACAACATTATGCAAGAATTTTAGCTTGTGATTCTGCTGTCACAATCAAACAAAGAGTAACCGCAAACTTGAAGGTCAACATCTGAGATTAAGATTTACAACTGCCTCAGATGATTCCAAACAACTGTTCGTGATGAGTAGACTATGAGTGAATGATTTTTCGTTTGACATGGCGTCTGATTCCAGTTTGTTCCAAAGAAACTTGTTTTGACCAGAGAGCATGGTGGTACCTCTCTGTTTAATGCCCACCAATAATTCATTAGTTACAGTGAATGGAAGAAGGAATATGGTGTTAGATCTCGGTTTACAAGAACACTTAGCATGGACCTTTTGGCTGTGAACATCACCGTGCTCATCCTGGCAGCAGATTTTTGCATTATTTCAACCTCATTGTGGACGTCAAAATGGTACTAATAAAAAAGGCAACAGTTGCAATGACTACTCATGATGAAGCGTGTTATCACATTCTCAATGGATTCAGTCATTTGTTCTGTGTCAGAGGCTGAGATGACAGTTTGGAAAAACACACACCATTTCACACACACCACGCCAGGATACCTGGTGGCGGCTTCACATCTGAAAAGTTTACAGCGGCAAAAATGATGTAGACAGGCAGGTCGATGAGGGGATGAGAAGGCCTTCAGAGAGCCAATGGTCTTCGCCATTGCACAAGGTGCAGAAATGTGGAAGCACATGGAGGCTGTATGGTGACTGCTGAGTATTAAATTCAAGGATGATTCTGGATCAGTATCCTGTACCACATGCTATGGATGCAAACAATTCAATGGTGGTTGCAGCAATATTTCCGTTATCGACTGCACGTTCACGTACTCCAAAATTCCCTTGGCAATATCTGACATAGCCAAGACGGCAATGACCACAACTATTAGGTTATTTGAATGTTGTTACATGCCACACAGATTGAAAAACACTCCTCATACGTGTCAGCGCTTCATTCACCAGGTGCTCTGTGGACTCATAGCTTATTCTGTCCCATGGACGACATTCTAGTCTTTTTACAATCGCAAAACAAGCATAAAAAGTATTTATGGCAAGATTTTGAGCACCTAATGGATGCATGTGTCGTAGTCCACAGAACAATGAGTGATCTTTGCCAGGCCAGAACGAAATTCCTCGGTTTTAAGGCGTCAGCAGAGGGGCTCACACCACTTGCGAAACATGTAGCGGCCATTCAGAACGTTTCCAGGCCAAAAATATTCGAATATATAAGAGGCTGTATGGTCAGCTGAGACTGTGACATATTTTCCATTTTTATCAACTATGAACGTCTTTATGATATGGGAAATCACAGTGAATAGTTCTAAATAAACATTAGCCAATGGGGGCGTGAGAGTGTCGTCCCTGATCGATACCTTATGGCAAGTGAGGAGTTCTTTGGTTAAAAAATGGTCTAGAACCGTGCTGCAAAGGAAGAGGATGCTGTAGTGAATGCATTACAAGCTGCAGCTGAAGCAGAAATTGGCTGTACTCGCCCGTTCCACAGTCACTCAGAGGGCATGAAGCAAAAAGTTCACTGGGCACCCTCCGTGCTTCCCCATAGACAAATTACTCTAAAGAACACCCAATATCCTCCTTTAACATATTATGGAGTACCAACAAAACTATATGCAGGGCAACTGTCCACACCGTACCATTGCATGCCAAGGCAGCCGTCAGGGTATGGTGCATACATTCTACCATCTCATTGCTACAGGGATGGTAGTTCGTAGTTTTCAGGTGGTTGCAACCTGTCATACATAACAATTCATTAAATAATTGGGAATCAAAATAACAGCCTCTATCAGATGTAACTGGTGTAGGAATATCGAACAGAACAAATCATGTGGAGATCAGAGCTGAAGCAACAGTGCAAGCCAAAATCTCAGACACAGGGCACTCCTCTGGCCAACTCGTAAACCTATCAATTGAAGAGACAACATAACGAAACCCCCTAAGCAATAAGGAGTGCTGCAATTTCAACATGAATGTGGGCAAAATGACCTGTAGGGGTGGGGAATGCGTCCATGGGAGGGGTCGTCTGGTGAGCAATTTTGTCTTTCTGCAGTGGTATGCAATTAGATGGCTAGCGCTGGTAATCTTTCCACATTCCCGGCCACACCAATTTGGAGGCCACAAATTTAGTAGAAGTGTTGACGCCAATATGTGACAACTTATGCAAAACATCAAAGATGGTGCACTGCGAACATAATGGAATAAACGAGCGCAAAAGATTCTGAGAACTGTCACACCATAGATTGGATTGGGAACCCTGCACTGTCGCATGTCCAAGATTCAGACAAATGGATGCAGAATCGAGCTGACACTGTCGTAAAATTGCATCAGAACCTTGGTCTCTTGCAATAGCTGTCCAATCGATACACATCAAAGATACACAGTTGCTTGATAAGCAATCTTCGACGATGTTGTTAAACCCAGAGATGTAGTTGACATCAGTATAGTATGGACAATAAATTCCACATGACGGATTTGACATTAAGAGTTCAATTCACACATCCACTAAAAAAGTGAAGCTAAGTGTATGTCGTGTGTGTAAATTTCGAATTCCACACCTTCCAGGCACAGTCAAAAATGTTTGATAGAAAGATGTGCACTGATAAGCCAAAACGTTATGGCCACTGTCCACCACGAGGCTGAATGCCTTCTTGTGATGTCGCATGCATGTGACACAGTAAGTAAAGAATGTGAGCAGAAGAGGCACGAATGGGCAGTCAGTATAGCGAAGATATTGACTGCTAAAGTGGAAATCTACTGGCATAAGCGGTTTTGACAAATGGCTCATTTTTATGGCCCTGCAGCTGGAAATGAGAATCTCTGAAACAGCGAAGCTCGTCGCCTGTTGGTGTACTACTGTCGTGATCACCAATGGAAAGTGGTTGAAGGATTGTGAAATAACGAGTAGGCCATCTGGTATTGGACAACAACATCTCATTACAAAACGTAGAGGTAGGAGAATCCCTCACTGTGTAATACAGGTTAGGCACTGATCTGTGACAGACCTGAGGACAGAGTACAATGCTGGTGCAGGTACAACTGTTTCAGAGCACACTGTTCAATGGCCAGTTTGAAGATGGAGCTTCAAATCACACGACCCCTATGTGTTCCTGTGTTGACCCAACGACATCGTCAGTTATGATTGTGATGGGCATAGCGTCACTGAGTTTGCACTGTGGATCAATAGAAACGTGTCGCCTGTCAAATGAATCGCATTTCTTAGTACACCAGGTCTCTCGTTGAGTCCTTACACATTGCACAGAACATGTACTGCACTACAGATTCAGGCAGGTGAGGGTAGAATTATGCTATGGGGTACACTGAGTTGTGCTTCCATTGGATCTGTGGTGGTAATCGATAGCATCATGACAGAACATTATTGCGGACCACCAGCAGCGCTTCATGCTGGAAGTCTCCCCCTTTGGTGATGATATCTTCCATCAGGATAACTATCCATCTACCAAGGTCAGAATACTGCTACATGGTTTGAGGGGCACTACGGTGAACTCATACTGACGTCATGGAAAAGAAATGTGACTGATCTGTACCCACTGGAACACATATCGGAACCCAGCTGTGTGCCCATAATCCACCATCCTGTAATTTGCGGGAATTGCTTGACCTATGCGTAGACATCTTGTGCCACATACCTCTGGAATAATGTCAAGGACTTGTAGAATCCGTGTCAAGCAGAATCTCTGTTGTGCTGTGTTTGGAAAGGGGAACAACATGTCATTAAACAGGTGTTCATAATGTCTTGGCTCGTTGGTGTATAGCAATGAACTCTCTGTCAAATGCACTCCAGTTTTTGTTGTTGTGTAGACATGCCTTTAGAGAAGAAAGCCAGTGGCTGCCATGCTCCTAATACTAATTGCTGGAGTACTGCCCCCCCACAGCCGTCTGGCTGGCATCAACAAAAAGAGCCATCTGTGCTCCAGAAACAGGGTGGCCCAATAAGAGGCTCTTCACTAAAGACAATTTCACTGATTTGAAAGCCTCTCAGCTTGACCATTCCAGGGGACTTTTCTAACACCTGAAGTGTGTATGCCCTTTAGCAGGTCACTGATAGGTTCTATAATGTCTGCAAACTTCAGTAGATGTCGCTGGTAATAATTGACCATACCTACGAACCTGCATAGCTGTGAATGTGATGGGAAGGGGCATCTGCGAAATATGTGAGACCCTCTGAAGAGTAGGAGAGATATCATCCTTTGATACAAGGTAAACCAAGCATTGTACTTTGTCCTCAGCGAATACGCACTTTTCCTTGTTAATTTTGACGCCATATTCGTCAAGACGAGAGGAAATAGCCCTCAAATGGGAAGTATAGTCACTCATTTTATCAGAAGAAACCAACACATCGTCCACATAGCAAAAAAGTGGCTTAAACCCTGTAGAATTTCGTCCATAAAACGCTGCCACGTCTGAGCGACGTATGAAGACCAAAATGCACAATGCTTGTATGTCTCTGCCATTGGAATTTGTGCAAAAGCCTTAGCGCAGTCTATGATGCTGAATATAGAGCACTTTCTAAAGTGCTTGTGAAATCCAACATGTTGAATATTGGATACCCGTCTGGCATAGTGTGACAGTTCAGTCCCCAATAATCACTGCACAAATGCCAAGACTCATTCTTTTTGAGGATCATCTGTAAGCGGGCAGCCCACGTGCTGTTAGAGTGAGACACTATTCCATCTGTTAGCATTGCTTCAAAAGCGGCTTTAACCGCCCGTGACTTCTCTAGGGATAGTCAGTGTGGGTAGAAAGTGACAGGCTATTCCGGAGTCGTGTGACTTTGGTGGACAGCGAAATGTTGCCACTGGATCAGTGCCAGTTCTGTATCTGGAATCACATGAAATTTTTGAAGCAATGGCTGCATATTGTCGTTGGCCGCTTGGGCAGCATCAATGGGCGCCAGCCGCGCGGGATTAGCCGAGTGGTGTAAGGCGCTGCAGTCATGGACTGTGCGGCTGGTCCCGGCGGAGGTTCGAGTCCTCCCTCGGGCATGGGTGTGTGTGTTTGTCCTTAGGATAATTTAGGTTAAGTAGTGTGTAAGCTTAGGGACTGATGACCTTAGCAGTTAAGTCCCATAAGATTTCACACACATTTGAACATTTGAATGGGCGCCATCGTTAAAGCTCGTAATTCTGCCTGAGCATCATACAGAGCCTTCCCCATATCGTCGATCTGATGCCTGAATATATCACTGCTGTCAGTTAGGCCTCTTACAGATCCTTCTTTTTTGCGGAAAAGTTCATTGAGATGAGCAACCTCCTGCTCTAGTGAATCGTGCTGCTGTTGAAGTGAAAAGCGGTCTCCATAATTGTGCAGAAGACGTAACACAATCTTCTTGTGTGAAGCACCCATGTGCATTTCGCAGTGAGGTGTGTATGGAATGGGCAGAAGCTGTCGCGACGAGGGAGACATGGAAGACGCATTAATCTTCATGCCTTCTGATCTGGCAGAATGGCTTGTGGCGTCAAGCGTAGGAGACAGCATGCCTAAAGCCGGGGATTGCACAAGAAGATGATTATAGAGGTCCATAGGTAATGGAAAAATTTAAGAAAATTGGCCCCCAATATGAGGCCAAATATGCAGGCCATTAACAATCATCATGAAGGTGAGAAAACATCTTGCAGATTTAATTTCATACGACTCTGAGGCATGTCCTTCACATCCCGTAAAACACCACTTACATCCAAACCTGTGTTGACCAAAATTCCATACCAGATATCTTTTCAAACACGAATAATCGTGAAGATTCACATTAAGCAGAAGCTGTGGCATTGTCATTACAACTACAATCTTACTGGTTATACAACGGATATGCACGCCTATACACATCCGTTGTTGATATCTGGGAACCCACACAGTTTGGAACATCATCTAGCATATCGCCTGAAGTGTCTATGGAACCAAAACCATTCGAATTTGCGTGGCTGCCGCTCGTCAATGCGCCGTACGCTCCTTGGGCTGTCAGCTGCCAGCTTGGCGTAGAGTCTTGCCAGTTCAGTGAGGATTCTCTCAATAGGTGGCTCTGGTGGTTGCACAGCCGAGACGAGACTTCAGTGACAGCGAAACATGGGAAGTGACGTAGTTGAAGGCGTTGTGAATATTGACTTTGAAGATGATATTTTAGATGAGGCAGAAATATCTGTGTTTGTTTTATGTTATGGTTTTTGTTGACGTGGTAGATGCTGCATAAAACCTTTTCAGGGATGAATTTTTTTAATAATTTCAATTTTGACAATTATTTTTAACACTATATTTGAGATATAAGGAAGTCATTGCAAATATATTTCTTCAACAAATGCTTCAATTTACTGTACAACAATGAAAATAGGAAATGGCCACATTTGTGTACATGGTGCATAGCAGGTTACATGAGAGCAAACATGGTGAAAACATAAAGAAACTAAAAAATGTGATAAATAATAGCGAAATTCAAGTAAGAAGGAATTGTTCACATCATGTATTGTGGAAGAACTCCGTACATTGTGGGCAAACAAGAACCTTGCACTTTTGCAGATGTATCTTGTTCTTCTTTTGCAGTTTTTCTTTCTGCACCGAGGAGGATTCTCACATTCCTTTTTTTTTTCTTTTCAGGGTAATGGGCTATTCCATCCAGTCTTATATATGCAGTACACCCAGTGCGTTGCCTTTTCTTCCAGTGAGCATGGTCAGTGGTGTTAGATGGTCTGCCACGCTTCCTTTGCAGGCTTCCAAGCTATGTAATTGTTGTAGCAACTGAGGCCTTGTATTCCACCAAAGAAATATTTCTCCCAGTGCCTCTTTTGTAAAGAATCCATGCATTTACTAGTGCAACATTATAAAAGTGGAAAAATATTCTCAAATACAACTTCTTGCTCTTCATTGTGTGAGGGTAGTGTGCAACCATCTGGTCACTCATGTCTACTCAGCCCATGAATTTGTTGTAGCATGCTACAGCATCTGGCCTCTCGATATCTATGCGAGCATGGTTCTTCACGTCCCATCACAGTATCAGTTGGTGTCCCTCCAGAAAAGGTAGATATCATGTGGACAATGTTTCCCTCCACCCATCACACAACTGTAATATTGTCATTAGAAGTAGCAATAGACATTGAACCTCGACCTGATTCCATTAGAGCTTTGCTGTTTGTCAATTTACTCTCTGCACCGTACAGTCTGTTCGACCTTATGGTTCCCAATACATGAATTTTCTTTTGCTTGAGATATGAAAGCAATGGGATTGCTGCGAATAAATTGTCAAGAATGATCTTGTGATTTTTTCCTTCTAGCCCCTGGTACAATCTTACGACAGTGTCCCCAATAGGACTGAAGCTCAGTGTGTCATTCCGCTCCCGCCTTTCCTCTTGGTACATCTCAAAAAATGTCGCGCATCCATCTGAGCTAGAGCGTACCCATGATTTCAATCCCCACTTTTAGGGCTTAGACTTTATATACTGTTTTGCCCTGCTTCTACCCTTGAAGAGGATAATCATTTCACCTATAGACTGATATTCAGTAGGAGTTACATTCCCTGAAAATGTCTCTTTCAGTGTGTCCAATATGGGTTTCACCTTCACAAACATGTCAGAGTTATTTCCCGGGATTTCGTTCAAAAATGGTTCAAATGGCTCTGAGCACTATGGGACTTAACATCTGTGGTCATCAGTCCCCTAGAACTTAGAACTACTTAAACCTAACTAACCTAAGGACATCACACACATCCATGCCCAAGGCAGGATTCGAACCTGCGACCGTAGCAGTCGCGCGGTTTCGGACTGAGCGCCTGAACCGCTAGACCACCGCGGCCGGCCGGGATTTCGTCATTGTCCACAAAACGTAAATACGTTTTTAGACTATTGGCCATTAAAACTGCTACAAGACGAAGATGAAGTGCTACGGGCGCGAAATTTAACTGACAGGACGAAGATGCTGTGATATACAAAGGATTAGCTTTCCAGAGTATTCACACAAGGTTGGCGCTAGTGGCGACACCTACAACGTGCTGACATGAGGAAAGTTTCCAACCGATTTCTCATACACAAACAGCAGCTGACACGGCGTTGCCTGGCGAAACGTTGTTGTGATGCCTCGTGTAAAGAGGAGAAATGCGTACCATCACGTTACCGCCTTTGATAAAGGTCGGATTGTAGCTTGTCTCGATTGCGGTTTATCGTATCACGACATTGCTGCTCACGTTGGTCGAGATCCAATGACTGTTAGCGGAATATGGAATCGGTGGGTTCAGGAGGGTAATACGGAACGCCGTGCTGGATCCCAATGGCATCGTATCACTAGCAATGGAGATGACAGGCATCTTATCCACATCGCTGTAACGGATCGTGCAGCCACATCTCGATCCCTGAGTCAACAGATGGGGATGTTTGCAAACAACAACCATCTGCACCAACAGTTCGACGACGTTTACAGCAGCATGGACTATCAGCTCGGAGACCATGGCTGCGATTACCCTTGACGCTGCATCACAGAGAGGAGCAGCTGCGATGGTGTACTCAACCCGGGTGCATGAATGGCAAGACGTCATTTTTTCAGATGAATCCAGGGTCTGTTTACAGCATCACGATGGTCGCATCTGTGGTTTTCGACATCGCTGTGAACGCACATTGGAAGCGCGTATTCGTCATCGCCATACTGGCGTATCACCTGGCGTGATGGTATGGGGTGCCATTGGTTACACATCTTGACACCTCTTGTTCGCATTGACGGCACTCTGAACAGTCGCCGTTACATTTCAGATGTGTTATGACCCGTAGCTCTACCCTTCATTCGATCCCTGCGAAACCCTACATTTCAGCAGGATAATGCACGACCGCATGTTGCAGGTCCTCTATGGGCATTTCTGGATACAAAAAGGTTCGACTGCTGCCCTGGCCTTCACATTCTCCAGGTCTCTCACTAATTGAAAACGTCTGCTCAATGGTGGCTGAACAACTGGCTTGTCACAATACGCCAGTCACCACTCTTGATGAACTGTGGTGTTGTGTTGAAGCTGCATGGGAAGCCGTACCTGTACATGCCATCCAAGCTCTGTTTGACTCAATGCCCAGGCGTCTCAAGGTCATTATTACAGCCAGAGGTGGTTGTTCTGGGTACTGATTTCTCAGGATCTATGCACCCAAATTGCGTGAAAATGTAATCACATGTCAGTTCTAGTATAATATATTTGTCTAATGAACACCCTCTTATCATCTGCATTTCTTCTTGGTGTAGCAATTTTAATGACCAATAGTGTAAGTTGATTGGTTCAAATGATTGTGGTTAGAATATCGTATTTTCCCACAGAATATAAATGTATAGGATTTATTTAATACTGTGATTATGTACTCTAGCTGCAGGTGTAGTGTTGTACCGGTGAACGTTATAAACTGCAGATTTAGTTTCATAGCTGTGTGCACATGAAAGTATACACAGCTGTGTTGTATGCAACGTAGTGCTGTTGTAATGATTGTTGGAAGGCTTCTTCAAAGTTAACTCTCAACATGTTGAGTTGTTAAGTAATGCAGTTGTTGGACTTTATTTTTAGTCACTGAAGCATATAACGATGGAACTATCTAAAAACACGAAGAGACATGCAGCAAAACTGGAGATACTGTGGGAAATTTGGATTTGCAAAACAAGATGCTGAAATAGCAGGTGAGGATTTATATTGTGGCGCCGATGAAATCGACACCAACATCGACATGTATTCATCTTTGGACTCTAGGCATTATGTTTGGCTGTTTCGCCATATTCAGTTCAGTTTTTTTTATCCTTGTATGTGTTAAGGTTAATAAATGAACTATTTGTAAATGGGTGTGATTATTGGTGCAACCAACAAGGTAACCCTGGTGACACCGAGTTGTAACGTCTTTCGTTTTCGCAGTTTTACTGTGTCCGCGACCTCCGCATCGGTTATTTTCGCGTGTATTACATCGACACAGTATTCGAACAGTGACTAACGTCGGATTTTGTGATTGACATGCATCATGTCGCAGGCGATGTACACCCGCCAGGAGTGCAACATGATGCCTCTCACTCGATGATTCCGCCAGACGTTTTCGAGCCTGCAACAAAAAGTGAGGTTAGGAGTGTGCATGACTCCGGCTATCAAACGCCTTTGTTCCCACCCCATGTGCCCTCCCTGTGCAGTTACCTCTTACGGATCTTGATGCAGTGCAGGACCAATGCCGATTTCTGCAAATGCTTTGTCGGACAACCTACTACCACCAGGACAACGATTTGCCACGCTGCAATCCGTGCAGTACCATGCAGATACCTGCCACGTGGCCAGAACTGCTTCGTTCACAGGTCTACCTCCTCAGCATCAGACCATGCTCGCACCTATCTCAGTTCAGCTTTGGCACATGCCTTCCTAATTCTATATCTCGGCCTGCAACAGGAACAATAACCTGTTATCTGCGCCTGACCTCCACCTCCATCCCACTGCTACGTCTCAGTGTTTTGTGCCATGACATTCACCTTATCCGCACACCATTTTGAGTGGAGTGACTATGAACAGTGAACATTCACACATTCCATCCCACATTAGACATCATTTCCCACACTGTGCTTCTGGACAGCCCGCACCTCCGCAGCCTCCCTGCAACACAGGTGGCCCTGGCTCTGATCACACGTCGAGCTTTCCGCGGACTTACACGTGTTCTCATACTCTGAACTTTTTCTCACCTGTCGCCCCCGCACCTGCTCCAGTCGAGCTTCCGCTACTGTTCTCGGCACATCTCGGTGCCTCATCCACGTTGGTTTTCTGCAACGCGTCAATCCGAACACACCCGCAACGTGTTGAGCTTCTGCAATCGCAATCGTCACATTATGGTGTCTCACCCGCGTCAGCCTTCTGCGTTGCTACGGATCACGCTCAACCACAACGTGTCACCCTCACACTGCCACCTGAACAGCCGTCATTGCCACATCCCCTGGAGACACACTCTCCTCGAATACTACAGCAACAACAGCTCGATTCAGGCAGTGCCCCGACCAACTCAACTCATCCTGTTCTTCTGAACATTCTACAATGCTTACCAACGCTGCCGCCGTTTAATCCCGACAGAGCAACAACCTGGTTCAAAATTGTGGACGAAGTGTTCGACCATTACAAACTGGACGAGTCAACCAGGTTTCTGTGCCTCATCACCCACCAGCACGACCAGGAGGACTTGATTGCTGACCTGGTCGACGCCCCAGACTCATCTACCCAGTAAATTCTAGACAAAACGATAGTTCTACGTCGGCTTCCACACTTAACTGAGGAGCAAACTATCAAGTTCTCCATGTCCAGTAACTAGACAATGACAAACCTTCCCAGCTCTGGAGATGGCTACGTGCCCTGGTCAGCGATGATCTACTCTCTGACGCAGCTCTCCTTGCCATCTGGTCAGATAAACTATCTCCTCACATCCGCTTTGCTCTGGCTTGAAGGTCTCCTGAACCTGTCGAGCAAAGAATGACAATTGCTGACAAGCTACACGATGCATCACTGCTCTATTTCGCCTGCCACTGCCTACCTCACAAGTCTCAGGTTCAGGCTCATCGCCCTGCGTCCGGACGCGGCCGGGGCCGTACTGTGCTGACCCTTCCGCTCGCTCTGGGAAGCAGTAAACAAGCAGCTGGGACGTCACTGGCTCTGCCCATGGTCACGCCCCCTCCTCCAACCGAACCTGCTGCAGCCACCGAACCTCGGCCACTGCCACTGTCAACGAACCTTCCACAGGAAATGCAACCACACTACCCGTACTGTTACTTCCACACATGGTTTGGTGAGGCGGCATGGAACTGCAGACCACCCTGCTACTTCCCAAACGCCAATCACAGATAGGTCGAGCTGCCGTCTCCTGCCCACAAAATGACAGGCATCCCCCCCTTCTCCATTCTGTCCGCGAACGACAGGATAATTTCCGACGACTTTACGTTAAAGACATTTCGTCGGGATACTTTTTCCTAGTGGACACAGGCGCCAATGTTTCGCTGCTGCCTAAGTCCTTAGCGTCGTCGAACATCCGCCCTCATCATACTTCACTGCAAGCCGTGAATTCAACTAAACTACAATGCTCGGGTTCAACTTCCCACATCTTCTCTCTGTCTCTGAAAACTGCAAACTCGAGTGGACTTTTTTAGTGTGCGAAATTGACGAACCTGTACTAGACATTGACTTCTTGCGACACGACAAACTTTCACTGGACCTAGTGTGAAACACTGTGTTTCATCATCCGTCCAAGACTCACTTCCGCTGTGCTCCTTCGAGCAACCCTCCCCCCACCCCTCCCCCCCATGACACATCAGTCTGGGCTCATCTCATTCGTATACACTCGTCTCTGTCGACGACGTTACAAGAAACCAGGCACAAGTGGCTTGTCAAGCTTGAACACGTCGCTCGCCTACACAAGGAAAAACTTCAAGCTCTCCCTCCGGCTCCATGAAACACAGCTCCAGCTCTCCGATGCAATCCCAGCAATCGAGCCTCCGCTACCCCTTGCAACTGTGCTATCAAGACTGCCATGATGTGTACTGACAGCTACACAGGGCCACACCCTCCTAACACAGCAACGTTTGACACTTGGCTGGACACAAGTGATCATGCGTGACGAGCGTCACGTGCTCCGGAACTCACAGCTCCTACCCCGCCCCTCGCAGACAGCACCTCAAACTATGCAACTTCGGCTCCTGTGCGACTGTGCTGCCACAGGCCGCGCCCTCGGAAAATGGACTCACTAACGGCTCACGAGATCTACCGAGCTCACCCTACCGTGGTGCCACTGCTTCGGACCGGCGGCCATCTTGTCGCGCTGATTCGTGGTACATTTTACCGCCTCGGCTCCCGCCGGATCCGCCGAGTGGCTCCAAACACCACGACCACGCCTCGCCTGCCCCACCGACTACACATTGTAAACAAGCCGCCTCCCGTGCCGCTGGCAACATTTCCGTCGTCACCAACGGCACGGTTCACAAGCTTCGCCTTATGCCAGGTCCCCCGATCTCCAGTAAACCACGTTGATTCTCTCCGACCTTAAAAATCAAATTTCTGAACTACTAAGCTCCGGCATCATTGAACCCTCTGCCAGTAGCTGGTCTACACCCATACATATGACACCCAAGAAAGCCGGGTCCTGGCGAATGTGTGGAGACTACCGTTGACTAAACACACAAACAATTATGGACACCTACCCGATACCCAACATTGCTGACTTTACCAGTTCCCTCGCAGGTGCGACCATGTTCTCTGTCATTGATTGCAAATGGGCCCACCACCAGATCCCCATGGCACCTGAAGACATCGAGAAGACAGCAATCACCACCCCAGTCGGGTTATTTCAGTTTCGATTCATGCCCTTCAGTCTGAAAAACGCAACCCAGACCTGGCAACGCTTCATCAACGAAGTGCTATGCAACCTAAAATTCTGCTTTGCATATCTTGATGACATTCTTGTGTTCAGCTCCTTCATCAAGCACAACATTCGACATGTGCAAACTGTTATGAACACTCTTGCAGCAGCAGGCATCGAGACTAACCAGGACAAATTGCAGCTACATCAACCTGGTGTCACTTTTCTTGGTTTTCGGGTCTCTGCCGACGGCATTTCACCGCCCCCTGAGAAAGTACAAACAATACTAAACCTACTCAGACCTTCGTCATTCAAAGAGCTCCAGCGCTTTCTGGGGATAGTTAATTATTGTCGCCGACATCTACCTGGGGCTGCGGAGATTCAGGCTCCACTGACGCATGCCTTGGGAGGCACCAGCACCTCTGGATCTCGGCCTGTTCCATGGACCCCTGCTATGACTGACTCTTTCGCTGCCCTCAAAAATCTTCTTGCCGAGGCCTGCACCATCGCACATCCTCATCCCAATGCGCAGCTTTTCATCACCACAGACATGAGCGATACTTCCATCGGCGCTGTCCTAAGCCAGACAATCGACGGCAAAACTTCGCCTCGGCATTTATTCTCGCGCAAGCTCACCAATGCACAATGGAAATATTCCGCGTTTGACAGGGAGTTGCTTGTGGTCTATGAAGCGATTAAGCATTTTAAGACCGACGTTGAGGGACGCCCTTTCTATGTTTTAATGGACCGCAAACCCCTGGCTGCGGCCATTACAATCCCGCCACCTGACCCACCTCCTCGCCGCTTCAGATACATGGACTTCATATCTCAGTTCACCACCAATGTCAGACACATAAAGGGTGCTAACAATATAGTTGCCGATTTCCTTTCACGAGCCAACGCCGTCCATTCGCTGTTAGACCTCTCTGAACTGCCTAACCTCCAACCTGTTGACGAGGTAACACAAAACCTGATTTCAGACTCTATTTCTTCACCACACTTCGTTCGCACCACCCTCCCTGGCATTTCTGGTGAGATCTGGTGCGACGACAGTACGGGCATGTTATGCCCCCTCATCCCAACCACGCTCCGTCGAGATGTCGTCAACGTATTGCATAATTTAGCGCACCCCAGTGTTCGTGCGTCCACCCCCCTCATAGCGGAGTGCTTTGTGTGCAGAAATGGCCGTGCGGTTCTAGGCGCTTCAGCCTGGAACCGAGTGACCTCTACGGTCGCAGGTTCGAATCCTGCCTTGGGCATGGATGTGTGTGATGTCCTTAGGTTAGTTAGGTTTAAGTAGTTCTCAGTTCTAGTGGACTGATGACCACAGATGTTAAGTCCCATAGTGCTCAGAGCTATTTGAACCATTTTTGTGGAGAAATGTCAACAAGGACTGTCAGCAATGGGCGCACGCCAACGCTGCAAAGTACACAAGCACACTTCACCCCCCCCCCCCCTCCCTCGGCGCCTTTTCGATCCCTCCTGGGCGTTTCCAGCATATTCACATTGACATTGTCGACCCTCTCTCCCTCTGTAACGGCTTTCGTTATGTTCTCTCGTCTATCGACCGAACAACTCGCTGGCCAGAGGCTGTCTCTCTCCCCACTGTTGCCCGAGCTTTCGTCGAGTCAAGGGTATTGCGTTTAGGATGTCCACCTATCATCAAGACTGACCAGGGCAGACAATTTGATTCGGCCCTGTTCAACAGGATTTGCAACATTTGCGGCATCTGTACCACAGCATATCACCTGCAAAGTAACAGGATAGTGTAGCGCTGGCACCACACTTTCAAGGTGGCTCTTCGATGCCACGACTCTCCATGGATGGAGGCCCTTCCCCTTGTGCTACTCAGCATTTGTGCTCTATAAGGAAGACCTCAAAGGCACAATAGCTGAGTTCTTATACATCCAGAACATTGTTCTCCCTGGCGAACTTGTGAGCCCTTCCGCTTCTCTCCCTCAGTCTGACTTACCTTCCTTCACAGACCATGTCAGACGCCACTTCATCAACCTCCATATCCCTCCGCCCACCAGCCATTCCCGCCCTAAGGTTCACATCCAGAAACCTCTGGACAATTACGAGTATGTCATGCTCCGAGATGACACTGTCCGTGCTCTCCTCCAACCTCCATATACCGGCCCGTACCAAGTTCTCCGGCGCTCAGCCAACACCTATGACATCCAAATGAAAGATTCAGCTGTTACAGTCTCTCTCAACAGACTTAAGCCTGCTCATGTCAAGCCTTCTTCTACCCCCCTCCAGGCCACGACCACGCCACTCACTGTCGTGGCTCACGACGCTCCAACCACTCACTCCACGTTGGACTTACACACTCGATCGAGTGACTTCAAGCTCCAATTGTTGAGCTCTCCTCCGACCTTGCCCTCTACTCTGGTCTCACACACTGCATCAAGTGACCACATGCTCCCCACATCGAGCTTACCTATGATCATACACTCGCCGCCAGGCCCTTCGTCGGTCCCTTTGACCTCTCCAACGTCGCCTGCCTCACCCTGTCCAGGTTTCTCACGCCTTCTCATCTTGAACGTGCCCTCGATTGAGGTGTTTGTGCCTGTCCCCCACAACATAATCCATGACATCTCAATAACACTGCGTGATTATACACTGTTCGTCATGTGTTTCTCTTCATCCAGTACTCATGACACAACCTCCGCCATTCCTTGCACCTGGTGAAATGTGTTCCCCTCCCGCCCGACGTCAACCTGTACATGCATCGTGTGTTTGCCATGACCACCGGAGACTTCGGCATCGCCGCTCCGTTCCACCCCCAAACCGCCAGCCTACCTGTCACCACATGACCAGCACCCCCAGTACGACTCCCAGCTTGCTTCAACGACTTCCAGGTTCGGTGGCTGAACCTTCCTTCATGACATCTACCCACACAGCTCCCCGACGATGCTGTCGAGCTGACCGTGGACCACTCCTGCTGACGCCATAGTCACCCCCCCCCCCCCCACCCGGCCTCTCAAGAGTACTATGTACTGTGGGGGGGGGGGGGGGGGGCGACTATGTGGCGCCGATGCAATCGGCACCAACATCGATATGCATTCATCTTTGGACTCTAAGCATTATCTTTGGCTGTTCCCCCTTGTTCAGTTCAGTTCTTTGTGATCCTTGTATGTGTTAAGGTTAATAAATGAACTATTGCTAAATGGGTGTGATTATTGGTGTAACTAACCTGGTAACCCTCCTCAATATGAATGTCTTGGCTGACATTCAGAAAATTCGTAAATCAAATCAATGTCTAGTAAATTCACTCTTTATTATTAATCATGAGTACCATTAGGGAGTAATTGGTTTAGGATGAAAGTATCAGAATTTTAGTGTTAGAATGGACAATTTTTAGATCTAGCTGGGCTGCTTAAAAAGAAAATTCTGTAGGACAATTAGAATAAAAATATGCTGTCAGTCCTGTTTGTGGGCCAGTACTGTGAGAAAGGTTTCTAAGTGCAAAGCAGGCAGTATTGACCTTTTCGGGTTGTACCATGAAGACGCAAACTCAGAACAAATGTTCCAACAGTAATTAAGCTTCATTCTAGATAATTTAGTTCTACTTTCTTGCCAACTGGTAGCCATTATCTAATCACTATTTGCTGCCTGAGGCAACTGTGAGGTTATTCGCCCAAGTTCAGGGGCTGATGCTACACCAATCTGCTTTGACATGTGATGTAACTGTGATGGGGTGTGTGATGTCATAGTGAGCCTTGATGTTTTTGAGCCTTTGTGTTTGTAGATGTTTTGTTGTAGTATTTGGTGGTGATCTCTTGTGCTGGATATTTGATAGTGAGTTGTTTGACATAAATTGAGTCTTTCAGGTTGCTATTATAAGAATTTGTGCTGGCTTTCTGGTGAGTTACTTTGAATTTGCATATTGTGGCTGATGGATTCATTTTTATGTTTGGAAATATTAGTGCCATGTGTTTCTTGTGGTCGGAGATTTAATATTATTTTTCTGTTTTCTTCAGTTGTGAAGAAGATACAGATATTTATGAGTAGCTTATTTCTTGTTGCAATGAGTGAAGTTGTCCATGTATCTTGAAATTGGTGGCAATTCAAGATTCATGAATTTTCGTTATTTCCTTGTTAGTGTTTGGTAATTTTGTTGGATTGTTATTGGTGGGTATAATGGGTATTGAGGTACCATAGTTGATTAGAATACATTTCTGATAGTCATGTGAACATTGTTTGGTTTGTTGTACTGTGGACACTGCTTTGGAAAGAGTAAGTGAAAGTATGGTATGAAGGGCTTTGCTCGAGCTGTGTGGGTGAAGTGAAATTTGCACCACCATGTTTTAGAGTTGTACGTTGGTTCCTCATATCGAGGGCTTTGTTGGAGCTATGTAGGTGAAGTGAAAATAGTGGTGTTGAGTTTTTGATTTGTGTTTGGGTTACTGGTATTACAGTCTTCATTTGAGATGTATAGCTCACGTGAAATTTACAACACAAATAGTTTTTGTTTTTGTAATCTTTTTGTGTTAAGTTTTGATTTCTGAGTGAATATCTCTTTTGCAGTGCTGTCATTATTCTTACTACCATTTACTTAGTTTTCCCCCTTCATTTGGCTGTTCTGTTGGTTTCATTCTATTGCTGGAGTTAAAATACTCACATGTTATTTATGTTTGGTGGCAGGTGTAATGAGTGACATCATGGTCACCGTACTGTATGTGCTTGAAATTATGTACACCACATTGATGGCATTACTGGTCAAAACAGGTGAATGGAGTTATGACTTTATGCCAATCTACCTTTACAATAAAGCAGTAGATCACTTTATATAAACTTATTTTTTCTTTGGATCTAGTTTGTGTGTGTTTTGATTAACAAAAAGTAATGGGATGTTCCAAGGATCATTGGTCTGTTTCTATCAAAATGGTGTAGATTGCCTAGGTTTCACACTCTGTGTCTTTTTTGTGATTATGACTAAATACTGTCTATTTACAGATTACCAGCTAGCTCATTGGCTGAAAAGTAATAATAATGAGCATATTGGTCTGTCACTGCTCACATTACTGTTAAGGAATGCTTACATCTACTTCTATAGCACAAACAATCATTGTAGTCTTTTATACCACAAGGTTTTTGTTATATATCCATCTTCAGAGCAGAAGTTGCCAGAAGAATCAATTTCATTCAGTTTTAAATTTGTGTAAAGTTTTACAGCAGCCAGCCACCTTTGGTTTTATTCTCCAGTTTCTGTTTACCATGACCAGTTTGGAACTGACAAGCAGTTCATCATCAGATGGTACATATTTATTGCATATTTGCAGCATTGTTATGGATAAATAAAGGTTGAAAAATATATACAAAAGATGGCTGACAGCACTAATTTCTGGAAACCTTTATCAATCACAGTGACCCATATATATAATGGATAGATATTAAAGTTTTAAAATTTTTTGGCACCTGTAAGATTATACTAGTGGGAAATAATAGAAAACTTTTGTGGCTATTGTTGAATGCTTTCGTGAGCCTATGGCAGACTTAGTGATAAAATTTTGATTAAAATAACTTCTTGGTTGACAAACGGCTAGGGTGGCACAGGGATTTTCGTTATATGCAACATTACACATACTTAGAATGAGCAAGAGCTCTATAGGCAATGCAAATAGAGCAAAACATACATTCAAATTATTTTTAATGTTGTCGTTATCAGCAGTAGTGGGAACTACATCAGTGGGGGTGGTGGATAGGGCAACAGTTGGCTCTCCCCTTCCTGTGCTTCCTGCTGCATGTGAGAAAGCTGTGTGGTAGCTAAAAAAATCAGTCATTATAGCGGGCACATATGTGTCAAGAAAGAACTGCAGTTGGCTTACTTCTAGCCACTGCCATCATCACAGAGTTATTTTAGTCAAGGTGTAGTGTAGTTGCAAAAAATCAGTCCAAGGTGAACCGTGATCTGCACTATCAATACAAGACAGAAATATAACTTTTGTGTAAACTTTGCATGCTTATCTAGGATTTAAAAAAGTTATGTATTATGGTTTGAAGATAGTTGAGAAGCTCCCATGTAACATACTGCAAGTAACTGGTTATCTCATCCAATTCAAAAGAAATTTAAAATATACCTCATTAGTAACTCCTTCCACTAATTATCTTAGTACAAGGATTTGATTCCTCCTTTAGATGGATGGAATGTAGTGTGTTGTAAACTGTCCTGTGTAATTACATACTTAGGTTACTAATTTCTATGAAAAGTACTTCATTAATGAAGTAAATATTAAGTTTCTGATAAGACAGCCTGCAGCCACCTAATATAACAGACATAGCAACAACTTTCTTTCCAATTCACCAAAACACATTTACCTGGTATATTCAAAACTAGTATTAAGCAGTATTGTGATACTTTCTTATTAACATAGTGTACCGCTTAAGCAATGTTTGGTTGTCTTTTGTTAATGTGTACCTTCACTTGTTCCTTAGCCCTGTAGATTCACCTTCTTGGTAGGATGTACACAATATGATGAATGAGTAGAAGAAATCTCTATTCTTTTGAAATTGTGATGGTTTTTTTATGTCAAGCCACATTAGTAAATGTATACAATGTAAAGGTGCTGTCAGAATGCTTAATGCCTTGAACATGCACCTACAACATGACTGTTAGTAAACTCCTAGCATCACTATCTCCAGTTGCCCACTTGCAATGTGAATGCAATAGGTAATCAGATTAGCTGATTATATGCTTTACCATTTGACAACTTAATATATGCTCAATGTAGGAGTTTTTACTTCTAGGTATTTCATTTGAAATTGATCTACCACTCTCTGATGACAGAGTGTCATACTTTACATACAAAATTCATGTTACTAATCAGTACATACTTAATTCTTTTCTAATTTGACATGTAGTTATTCTAATTTGACATCTAGTGACGTTATTCTACTTATGCTTGTTCTTTCCAATACTGCCAGGTTCTATCTAAAAATATTCAATAATTCATTCAATATATCTTTGATTTATTTTCAGAAACACATCACAAATCAAGTAGCACACACTCCAGGCAAATGCCGGGATGGTTTCTTTGAAAGGGCACGGCCGCCTTCCTTCCCCATCCTTCCCTAATCCGAGATTGTGCTCCGTCTCTAATGACCTCGTTGTCGACGGGATGTTAAACACCAATATCCTCCTCCTCCAAGTAGCACATCAGAACAAGTACAGGATTCCACAACCAAACGTTCTCTGCCACCACCCTATATTTTCTGGGATGGTTACTAGTGATAGGCCACAGCCAATACCCAAGATCATTATTTTATTTTACCATCTGTGCAAAATTAATGTGTCTGGTAATATATTAGGTGTGTACACATAGCCCGTTGTTCTCATTGTTCATTATTCTATCTCAAGTTGTATTCCAAATAAGTCGGCAAAATATGGTATAAAACTATGTGTTACGTGTGATAGAAGAATTTTTACCACTTAAATCTGGAAGTCTATGAAGGCAAACAGCCTGCTGGTCCACATTAAGTACCCACTGACACAGAGAATGTATTGTTACCACTAACTCGACACACTGACAACACATGCAGAAATCTGATGATGGACCACTATTCTGTACGTAAAGCAGTCGCTAACACTGATCATCGACTCACAGAATGGGAGATAAATTCCACCAGAACTGCTGTCAGTAAAGGGTAGGATGGTAAATATTAATATTTTATCATTAGGAGGGAAACCACGTAAAAACTTCCTTCATTGCTCATATGTTCCAAACAAGAAACAGAAAATGAATTTACTGATGGTACCTGCCACCCATAACAACATGAGTATAGTCACTGAGAATGATGAAGTGAATAAATGTGAACTGATTACCTCTACATCCCCACAAAAGGTGATGTAGATGTTATCTCTAATCTGAATACTCTGTTTCAAAACCAAGCAATTGATGGCCTGTTAAACTGTTTTTTAACAGAGCAACAAAGGCTCAAGTAACACACAGTGTAAATACAAATGACTTAATACCAATGAGAAGATTTCTTACAGATCTGAATATGGTGCTTACAGAAGCATATGAGTGTGAGTAACCATACGTGAATTACTAGTGCACACCATAACCTGAAGGAGAAAATACGAGGTTTTGTAGATATCCACATCAAAAGGAGCAAGTGAATCAAGATAATAACAAGAATGTCACTACTGCTGTAACAGGAAAAACATATACATACAGCATTGCTGCCATCTTTCTTGCAATCTTATTTGTAAGAAACATACAGCAATGAGTGCCCCTACTCTATATGTGAGTATGGCATAAGAAACTGGATCTGACTGTGGTTAGTAAAACACTAGTGAAGTTAACTTAAGTTGATCACTTAGTATAGATGGGACTGTAATCGTACTGTGTGTAACCAATGCATATTGAAATATTTTTATGTTAAGCAATATATACACTTAATTTTACATTTATAAGTATTTATAATGTCTTGGAAATAATGAACTAATAATTTGCTTCATGAATGTATATTTTATAGAGCTTACAGCTAAAAAAGAAAACGTTAAAATTGTTTTTGTCACAAACTATCTGACATAGGATTTATCGTGTGACAACATCAGACGCGTGTAATTGTAGGTTCAAAAAACAGTCACACTGTTACCACAGAGTATGTACAATAAGCACACAGTCTGCCCCCCTGTGACAGAGAGTTCATTTTGCTGTCGTATATGAAACAAATCATACATGAAATTATCGAAGACATCTCATGAGATGGAGTCTACCAACTTGGAGTGAAAAATTATTAATGCAGTTGCTAGTTATCGCCAATGTATTTGAGTAATATCAGAGAAAGATTTGTCCTTTCCCTGAGTTAATACAGTGACAAAATGCATTGTGGTAGGTAACTATGAAAGGACATTGAGTTACTGAGGTGAATCCGACATGTCGCTTTCGTCATAGGCTACTAAAATCCTTCCAAATACTAAACAAAGTTGTAATTCTTATTCGTGAAACATTATTGACATACATATATGTTTGTCTATGCAGTAACTCATTTGTATATGACCTTTATAATGAAAATCTTTGATTGTCAGAGGAATTGTATCTATTATGTACCGAAAGTTTCAAAACCCAAAGTGGTAGATGAAGCTGTCATACCAAGCAACTCAGAAATATTCAACAGAAGGGAGTGGACCATGCAGCAGAACCAGTCCATGGGTGGGTAGCTGCTGCAACAAGGTCTCCTGGCTCAAGGTAACGTTATTGGCTGACCACAAAGCTGTACCCAGCATGAACTGCAGTGTACACACCTCTAGCAGTCAAAGTTTCAACCGATCATCAACACCGTCATATGATTAGTATTGTAATAGGATGACCAGAGCAGGTGACGCGGTTGGGGTTGTAGGGTGTGGGTGGGTAGAAGGTGGTTGCTTTTAGCAATCTCCTCTTTATTGTTGGTTCTTCCAACACATTTTCCGGTAGCTCAGCCCCACCGCTCGTGTCGTGGTGGAGATGTGTTGATGCGCACAGCCCGGGGAATGCGACGCCGTGCTCGGTCAGCAGCTGCGCAGGCAGTAGGAGGTTAGCAGCATGATGTCTGGCCTAGCTCGCCTCCTGCAGACGCTGCGGTTAGTGACGATGCCGGGAGTCGCCGGTGCAGCAGTGGGCAACGCCCTCCGCCAGCCAGTCCTCGGGGACAGCGTCACTGATGACAACGACGTAACAGCGACTGAACAACCAATCAGTCGAAACGATGCCGACACCCACCTCTAATGCCCTTCAATAGTGCAGACCGCTGCTGAATCCGCTGGTTACATAGCGCTGTGTTTATTAGAATGTTCTCGATAACTTGGCTAACGCAACCGCACCGGCCCGCGCCTGTGTAATTCTGCTAATGCTGCATTCTGACTGTTGATGGCTGCCGAGCACGTACACACATACCGATGCTCGTTGCAAAACTGTGTCACCTGCATAACGCCCCGGCCAGCCTTCATCTGCCGTCTGCCACGAGGCTGGCGCATAGCGCACTGAAACACACTAAATCACAATTTTGCACCATATTTCCTAAAAATAACCCCTTGTCCTCTACAGTATGATGAATGAATTCAAGAGTGAGGTAATCTTTGTTAATGCTGTCACTGTAATTATCTTGTAACTTGGGTCTTGCAGTGACTATCAATGGTAAGGTTCTTTGCTTTCTGAGAGTTAATTATTGTTCTTTTCAGATTCTGGAAAGATATGTCCGTCTTATGAGGCATTGATTGGGCATTGGAGATCTAGTACATGTTTGGCTTTGAGGTAATCCGATGTCAGCTGGCACTGACTGGGGAGCCTTAGCAACAATACTAGGCTCACAGCAGACTAGGGCCAATAGATTACGTTGACCGAGATTTGATAGTAGGAATGTACCTTATTTGGGTAGAGTGTTGGATTTTGTAGTAGTATGGGCCACTGTCATTGCATTTGATTGTATGATAAGTATAGAACATTTATTTACTCTTCAGAAATTGTGCAAGAGTATTTTATTTTATAGTGTAAATGAATGTTTCTCATGAATGATTTTTTAGTTTTTAAAGTGGACTGATAGGATATAATGTTTTTCATTTCATGTTTTATCTTTTTTATTTTTTGTTTTAAATTCTTATGCTTGCATGTAAAAACTTAATAAATGTTTAGTTTTAACAAATGTTTGAAAGTGCTATTTTGCCTTTTGCAACCTAGCCCTCACTTAGCTGCCCACTTTTACAGGGGTTATGGGTGCAACATCGTAAGTTCTCCGTGGTCCCTGTCTCCCCTCTACAAGATGCCTAGACATACCTTTGAAAACCCACTCAAATTAAAGTGTATGATTACTGATAGATCCTTTATCACCTGTAGAAGATACAGTGCACACAGGAGAGGACTGTACTAGAGACGTCTGCACTGAGAAGTGATCACCAGTAATTACGTAAACACTCATTTAAATGCACCATTTTCTAACTGACAACTGTGGACTCTCTTTTCTTGGGAGGGAGAGGGAGCAGAATGCATATGCCTTTTGTGTACAGCTGAGTCTGGTGAAACATAGCAAAGTGCAATAACGCCATTTCCTATAACTCTACTTCTTAGATAATTATTTTTCTTTTCTTTCAGTGGCTTACTCTGAGAACTATCTATGACCATCTGTTTTCTTTTCCTTCGAATAGAGTTTTGTGTAGATATTTCCTTTGCAAACATCAGAGGCACGTTTGCTAAGGGAATAAACAGTCACAGCTTAGAGTTCATCCACTGTAGTGTCTGATGTGGTTTATCCAAACTATAAAAATAACTAATAGAAGAAGCTAATCATCATCCTTATATGTTTCAGCACTAATAAATGTGAAGTAATCTCTCATTTAAACAACACTGTTATGTCCATCATTGAACTATTAGATTACAATTCCAACCAGTTTCAGAGAACAATGCTTCAAAAGTTCGGTGTTACAAAGGAATACCAGCAGTATAACTGTGTCAATAACTTTTCACAGTGTCCTTAACTTTTCACTGAACAGACAACTGTAGAGTTCCTAATGATGAAATAAGGCTTTCTGGTGAAGCACTAAATATTTTATGGCTACCCACACAACTAAGGGTGAGAGAGGTAAAAAAGATTTTTGTAAGAAACTTCCTGCTCAGTTGGAAAATAGGACAACCAAAACTGCAATACTGAAATGCCTTACTGTACAATATGTTCATTGACATTTAAGTGTTTGTTTTTATTTCATGATGTGATCAATTCACATAAGGTATAAGTCAGTTCTGTAAAGACTTCTCTCCCTTATATACCAGTTGTGCCTGTAGAAATAACTGTTAAGGCATTTAGAAGTTTATCATTAAGCCAAAGTGAACAACTTAAAACCATGAATGGGAACTAAATATATATACACAATCATAATAAGCACACATTACAATGAATTTAATAAGTTTGCTACATACTAGTGGTATGAGTTCACTGAGGCACCGAGTCCAAAATCAATAAATGAATTTATCCAGTTTCAAGTACAGGAAAACAATTCCCTGCATATATGTAACACTCTGGTTTAAAACAATTTTTCTGAAACAAACTGTCTTCATTTTGTATGGTGTTTTTTTTTTTTTACCAGTTTTGTACTTTTATTTTCTGCATGCACCAGCATTATAATTATTGGGTCAAATATAATTCCATCCTTTTGGCAAGATATTTATATTCACTGTAACCTTTTACTTTCTGTCTACCATCCAAATCAGCCAAATGTATCTAATAAGATACATGATGATAATATCATTAATTCAGAAAAACAAAATTTTATGAATGGGTGCACATGGTGCAACACACTGCCAAGATATCTAAAGAACATATAATTGAAATTTGTTTTAAATAAAGTTACACCACACAGGAAATGAATGCGTAGCATAGTCCATAATACAGGAACTGCAGCATTGCAGTTGTGAGGCAACAGAATCCAGAAATTGTATCCTACAAAATCTGCTAACGGCAAGAAAATAGTTGCACAACTATTCTGGTAGAATATCAAATTATGGGCAGCTAAAATAATCATACAGAACCAACAAAATTGTTTGAATAAACATTTAGAAATACCTCTTGTGAAATGGGAAGAATAATGTTTACATTTCAACAGTGAATTTAGAAAATGCAAAGAGAAAGAGGCAGGTAACAATCATCTGGTATTAAAATGTCATACCATTACTATCAAAGGAAGTTTTAATCAAGAAAACATGGCCAAGAGGCAGCTGGACAAAAGAGCTGTTGAGCGTACTACCCAGGATGATGTTCTGGACTTTGACAACTTCTTAACTGCCTGGACCTTCTGGATTCTTTCCACCCACACCAGTTTTTCTGGACTGGACAGAGGGAACTCTCCTTGCAACATTTCTTTCATTCTCTAAATTCCATTGGCCTCAACCTGCACTACTCTGTGTCTTTCACTTGCCTCTACACCTTCTCTGCTCCCTTTCCAGTCCCAACACACCCTTCTGTTCCACAGGTGCACATGTACTGTCTGTTTCGATTTTCTACTTTCTCTGCCCTTGCCCAGCCTTTCCCTCCCTCCCAAAAAATAATCACCAAATGGTGCAACTTGTTACTCACTATCCTATTTCCTCAAAATTCCTGGATGCTCCCATAGGCAGCACTAGTAACTTCCCCCAACCCTAGATTGCTATCATTTGCACTCCCCATCCCATGCCTATCGCCTGCAAGTATGTGTATGAGTGTGTGTGTGTGTGTGTGTGTGTGTGTGTGTGTGTGCATAAGGAATTGACTAATTTGAATGACAGGTTCCACCTATTCATCCTCTGTAAAATTACAGAGTAACAGCACTCACAATCACACAGTTTATGGGTGCTTATTTCTTGTAACTTCTTATTAAAACGACTACAATCAGATATTTGTAATACTTTCCTTTGAAAAGTTACATTTTCCTCTTTCAAGAATTTGTCTATGGATTTTTATCAGCAATAAAAAAATGAACCAAGTATGTGCAATACTTGCATCTCAGTCACTGCATAAGATGCAAGCAAACAGTGATATACTGAGGTCTTGCTACTTCCCCAGAGTGATATTCTCAGCTATTTATCCTAATATAAATTATAAGTTCTTATTATATGAAGTTAAAAATCACATAGTGCCATGACCCCTTGCATTTTTATAATATATCTACAGTATCTGTACATGCAGTGAAACATTCATTGGGGAATTATGTATCTCAATTTTTCTGCCATTTTAGTTTTTATCCCAAAAAGTGCATTAAATACAGTATGAACATATAGAATATGTTTTACTATATATAAATTCGTTAGATCTTGAGCAAAATACTTCGGCACCTGCAACAGGAACTCAGTTCATGTTCTCACTGCTGGGCATGTCTACCCATTTATTCCAAAGGGTGGCCACCTCAGTTTGCAGTCACCTGCTGACTTGTGTGCTTCATCCACTACCAGCAGCTGTGCCAGTATTTTCATATGCTGATTTTATTACTTGTCACACTAGTGAAAGGCAAAAGACTTATTAGTAATACTAGGATAACCTGTTAATATGAACATTCGCTAGCTGTAGCTTAGAAGTTATGTTTGTGAATAGGCTTCAGCTGTTGATATGCACTTCATCTACTGGGCAGTGATTCCACACAACCAAACCCTCATGACTTCCATCACCCACTACTATACCATAATATCTGTGCAGATGTAGGCCACGTTATTTCACTTTACCAAATTATCACCTACCAGCCTAACCTGAACCTTGGGCTATGCTACAGATCAGTCATTCACCATAACGAAATGCATATGCAATTTTGTTATGGTAGTGTACAGTTATACAGACAAAATAGTTGTGTTAACACATTGGCAGTTCATATGTGTAAGGAAGTAGCTTTTGAAATGTAATTTTAGAGATAAGTGCTGAAGATTATATGGGTAGATCAGTTAACTAATGAGGTGCTACTGAAGATAGTTGGTGAGAAAAGAAAGTAACAGCACAACTTTACCAAAAGATGGGACTGATTTATAGCACGCAGCTTTAGGCATCAAGGAATCATCAGGTCAGTATGGTAATGGAGGGAAATGTGTTGGATAAAAACTGTACAAGTACACCAAGGTTTGACTACTGTAAGTAGGTTAGAATGGATATAGGTTGCAGAAGTTTAAAAGATATGTAGAGGCTTCCACAGGGTACACCAGAGTGGACAGTTGATCCATTTGGTCTTTGGATTGAAGAAGATGGCACTAATGACAACAATAACATCATCTGGAAATTCTACCATTTACAGTTTTTTCCAATTCACTGAATTCTTTTCTTCCTCTATGTGGTTTGTACTTCTGCTGAAAAGGTAGGCGGAGGAAAGTGGAAGAGCAAAGACATGTAAATTTGGCAAGAATGATACTGACAAAAATTAATTTTTTGTTGACAATGATGCAGATCCTGTTTATGCACAACGAAATTCATTGGATGTTGATAATACCCCAAGTGTGGCTTAGCACTGTTCTACCATCAGCTAACTTTATAAGAATTACAGATAGCCCTAGCTACACATTGCAGAGTCTTTAATGGTGGCAGTTTAAAAATTAAATCTGTATCGACAAGCACCTGAAAGGTGGTTACAGTCACTGGTTAGTTTTACTTTGTAACAAAAGGAAATCGAATAATAAGTCTGTTTAAGGGTTAGCAGTTTTTTACCCTCATGTTGAACATGGGGCATTAGCACTGTTTTTAGCCTACTTTATTTCCCTATAAATGTTTTTGTGTATTTATTTTTAGCAAGGAGCACAATTTACATTCACTGAAGGAGAAGTTGGAAATACGTGACAATATACATCTACATCTATACTCAGCAAGGCAACTTTGTGTATCAGTGTCACTTCTCCCTTTTTCTGTTCCACTTGCACGTGATTCATGGGAAGAACGATTACAGGTTTGCCTTTGCGTGGGCTCAAATTTCTCTAATTTAACCTTGACAGTCTTTTTGTGAGATAATAGGAGGAAGAAATATTTCAGCTGGCTCCTCCAGCATGTACACTTCACACATTCTCCCAACTCTAACAGTGAACTGTGTCGTGATGCTGAATACCTTTCTTCCAGCATCTGCCAGTATAGTTTGCTGAGCATCTCCAAGGTGCAACCGTGCTTACTAACTGAACCTGTAAGAAAATGTGCTACCCTTCTTTGGATGTACTCTATCTTCTCTACCAGTCCTACCTGGCACAGATATCATACTGTTGGTTCAAGTATTGTTTAAATAAGTGTTGTGTAAGCTGCTTTCTTTGCTGATGGACTAAATTTCATGAGGATTCTTCCAATGAATCTCAGCCTTGTATCTGTCGCACTTATGATTAATTTTCTGTTGTTGATGCATTTCAAATCATTTCATACACACACTCCTAGATACACAGGCTGTTCAGAAAGTAGGGAAAGTTTCCGTCTGATGCCACAAAGTGCTTGCCGATCTCGTATACTGTAGTATGTGCGTGTTCGGCAGCTCAGTCGGCATCCATCCGTGAGAAAGGGAACGTCTCTGCATGTCTGGTTTTTTTGATATTCGAATTTGAAATGTGTGCTGCAATCGAAAATACCCCCAATTGTGAGGTGCAGTCTGTGATACGGTTTTTGTTGGCAAAACACCTAAAACGTATAGAAATTTATCGTGAACTGGGTGAAGCGTATAGAAACAACATAATGAGTGAATGTTCCATCCAGAAATGGTGCATTAGGTTTAAAAGTGGATGAACCAACATTCATGATGAAGAGAAGAGCAGACGCCCAAGCATTGTGACTGATGATCTTGTCACTACAGTTGATGAAACGGTTCATGAAAATTGTCACTTCACAATAACGGAGCTTTTGCTTTCTTTTCCTCAAGGTTTGTGGACTTTGTTGTTTGAAACTGTCACTCAAAAGCTAGCCATAAATTTTGTGCATGATGGGTGCTCAAAATCACCATGAAGGACAGCAAATGAGGGCAACGTTGACATTTCTGGAGGCCTATCACAAACATGGTAATTCATTTCTAGATCGGATAGTAACCGATGACGAGATTTGGATGAAACACGCCAATTGCAAGACAGGTGCAAAGAAAGTTGTTTCATCCATCATACTGTATCGAAAATCGAATTGGTGTCCTGTCAAGTCCAGAAAAATTTCTCTGCTGAATGATTTCAGTTGCTTTTCTATCACTTATTTTGATATCTGTCATTTTTGCAATGGTTTCAATTAAGAACTAGAGAGTGATCTTCCTCTGAGAAACAGTTTTGGACAAAGACATTCAATATTTTGAGCTTTTCTGTGCTGATTTCTGTTTCAATACAGTTATGGTCGTAGAGTGTGTGCACAGATGGTTTTGATTCATTTACTGATTTAAAGTAAGACCAGAACTTCTTAGGATTTTCTGCTAACTTGTTGGACAGTGGTTTACTTTCATATTTGTTGATGCTTCATGCACAGTCCCCCTTACGCTAATTTTGGCTTTGTTAATGTTTATTTGTCTGTGCATCTTTGGCTTCATTTAAATCTGTAGCGAAGTTCTCTTTGCTTTTCTGACAACCTCTTAACAAAGTTGTCAAACCATGGTGTGTCTTTTCCATCCCTCACAACTCTGCTTGGTACATGCTTGTATAAAGTATAATACATGATGTTCTCAAATTTTGTCCACTGATGCTCACTGATGTCAATGTTGGGAATGAAATTTTAATGGTGATTTGCCAGGTAATCTGAAATTTGTCTCTTGTCGCTCCTCCTACACAGAAAGATCTTCCAGCCTTTCATGCTGTAATGGCCTTATGATCACTAATACCATGTTCTACACTAAATGAGTTGAAACGTTCTGGACTGTTTGTCACCAGCAGGTCTATAATATCATCCCCATGAGTCATTTCTCTGATTTACTGCTCAAATTAATTTTTGGACTAGGCACTTAGAAAAATTTTGTGTGATTCTCTGTCTCTACTACTCATCATAATCACTAAAATTTATAACATGACCATGGAAATTATACATAATATTTTCCAAGCGTCCTCTCTGCTGTTCTGCTGAAACTGTTGCTGAGGCATGGTGTCTATAAAAGCGTCATATAAGCATGTTTGATCCACCTTTAACACTTATCTTCACCCAAATTATTTCGCATTCTCAGTGTGCTAATCTCATTAGATATTATCATAGTCAGTATTATGTCAACAAAGGTCAAGCATCAATTTAATACTGATTCTTTAAATGTTTCATTAAGAAAAAAAGGCAGAGAGATATTTCCTACAGCTTAGAATTAATGAAAAAATGTTGAAAATTAATGTCCCTGAATTGTTTATATGAAAATTCTTACAGGTTTTTAAATAAAACAAACATCATTAACACTCTGAATCTTTATTTTCCTTGTCTACTTATTTGCAGCACGCCTCTGCTACAGGGCTCCAACTTATGGTGTGTAATGTGGCAGTGTGTATTATACATAACTATGTCAGTTCATAGAGAGAACATGCTGTAATCAAGTTTCAAATGCAAAGAGTTTCTACACACATGGAGCTCCTTCTTCTTCCACATGACAATGGCAGGCCACATACGAGCAGTGCAACATTTCCAACAGACCAACGCCTTTGGGTCACTGCCATCAATCATCGTCCACACAGACTCCACTTTGGCCACATCTGATTTTCAAAGTCAGTCTTTCTACAATGACGGTATCAACAAAACCTCATCTCTGAGAGGAATGTATTCATTGCATGGTGACTATGCTGAGATATAAATATGCAGACATGAAGAATAAAGATGTGCTTTATAGCAATATGTAATAAAGTTTTCTGAATACATTATTTGTATTTACAACCAGGGCTTGTAATTCATGATGTCCTTATCAATTTGCTTGTCAGTACCAATTGCTGGGTTCTTCCTAAAGGATACCAGTTGTACAAGCTGTCTCACAGAAAACCAATACGCCTCACGTCCCAGTTAATCATGTTGAGTCAAATTGCTTGGGAAGTGGTAACACTGTCTTGAAAGTTTGCTACACTGCATTTTATTGGATAATTGAGTGCAGCTGTGTGTTCATGCATCAGTTGTGATGAGCTTGTAAGGTTAAGTTGTCACAGAAAAAGGCCAGTTTCCATTAGAACAGTGAATTGATATTATGGAGTGTTAGATAAAGGCAGACTCCATCAAGAAGTCTCAAAAAGTGTTTCAAGCAAAGTATCCTGGTAGAAAATTTCCCACAACAAGAACTATTCAAGATCTGTACAAGAAATGGACCGCTGTAGGATCTGTTCAGAATGTGCAGAGCAATAGGCAGTTCACAGTAATGACCCCTGAAATTATAGACAGAATTTGCATGGTCATTACGAGAAGTCCCCACATGTCAGTAAGGAGGTTATTACATCAGGTCAATGTATCTTATACATCACTTCATTCTGTACTGAAAGATACAAAATCAAAAGCCTATTCTGTGAGTGTGGTGAAATAGTTGAAATCTGATGATCAGGGAACAAGAGGTCATTATTGTAACTGGTTGTTAACATCAATTGCTACTGACTGCTGGGACCCCTTGCTTTACTTCATGTTGGATCAGGCCTGGTTGCATTTCTCAGGCTGAGTAGACTCCCAGAATTTCTGATTCTGATCACAGGACAATCCACATTTTCTGTGTGAAGAATTTCTCTATACAGGTTGCGTTGTCTGGCATGTACATTACTGGATACATATTTTTCCATTACACATTAAACAGTGCCAAATATCTAGACATCTTTTGACTGTTTCTGCACACAATTAACAGATGCAGAGATGCTATATGCAGTAACCAACAAGATGGAGCAGCTGCCCACACATCAAAATGAAGTATGGCCCACATCACCAGTGTGTGCCCAGAAAGACTTGTCAGTAGAGGCCACTGGCCCCTTCGGTCCCTGGACATAGCATCATCTGATGTTTATTTATGGGGAACATGGCATGCCATCTGATAATGAGGAAACTGTTTTGTTCAAAGTGAAAAAATGCAAAAAGGGAGTAAAAAATATCACGTACAAATGAAAATACATAAATAAAGCAAAAGTAAATGGTTTACATCAACTATTCTTCTATGGTCATCTCAAAGAAGATAATCAGAGATGTGTGCAAGTGAGTATGGTGAAGTTTTACTATCAGTTCATTGTGGGGAATATTAACTGCTGAAAACAATGCTTCGGTATGGCAAAAACTGTATCATTACTATTTCCTTATAGGTGTATAAGGGATTTTTATGGAGTTGTGTCAGAGAGGGATCTCGAAGAGATATTCACAAACTTTTACAGCAAACAAATGAAAGACGAACAAGATATATATATTCGCAAGTGCTGCCACAGTTTTACATATTATATATCATCAACTTCCTGAAGATGTCAAGTAAATACCAGGGCATTACAAAATATTCATGGCATGACAAAAATTCGTGTCCACCATATTACAACTTGTTTACTTTAGAAATTCTCCAAAGGACATGAGATATAAAAATAGGTCAGAAAATGCAACACCAGGGCACATATGCACATTAGTTGAGGACCACATACACCCATATCCAACAAAAAAGGTAAATAATACATCAAGAGATTTACAATATTTCAGTGAGATGCTTAATATCAATATAACACATGACATGTTCATGGAAATGAGCCTGAAAAATGGGATTCCAACTTTGTGGTTAGGAAGCCACAACTGGTACTACTGCACTTGTGGGGAGTTATCAGAACAGTTGAAAAGTCAATCACTGAATGTATGTGAAAAATGTTAGCACCAGCAGAGTATATAGTCCATAAGAGGAAAACAGGAAGTTCACAAGCAAAATGGAAACCCTGTGTAATGTCTGTAAGATGTGCAGATTATATGGAGAATCTGCAGCTGTCAGAGATACCAGCACAGGAGGCATTCTACTGCAGGCAGCTCACCATTAATGTCTTTAATACCCACATCAACATGAGGGACAATACTGCTAAATTTTGATATATCATGAGGCAGACTAAGGAAGATCTCAATGAAATTTGCTCTTTTATCTTAGATTACATTACTAGTGCATTACCAAGTTCTATTAAATACCTACATATATTTTCTGATGGGTACCCAGACCAGAAAAAAAGATCACTGTTATCAGATTTTTCTCAAACCTCGTTACTGCTGGAAGATTTCAAAATGTACAGAAATATTTTCTCGTATGTGTCCAGTCTTTCGTGCCATACAGCGATGATTTTGATTATCGAGATGATGTGTAGAATTAATAGTAGCTTCTATCAAGACTAACATATTGACTTTTAACATGGTATGAACAGCAGACGTTTTTGATTTTCCTACTTGGTGGCCAAAGTACTTCAATAAATCAGTACTTTCAGAGGAATCTGTGGGAAGCAGAGTAAAGAAAGATGAGAAAGTAACAGTCCATATCAGTAAATTTATAGAATTTCAGTGTGAAGAGGATCATGTCATAGGAAAGAATTTCACTGATGGACTGTTTCCTCATTATTTTAATCTGTTGCTTTCTACAAACAACAGTCCATTGTTGCCATGTTCTCCTGCTTACTCTCAGAACTATGTGGAAGTATATGGAAATTAATTAGTTGACATCAAGAAATTGTACCCATACATACCAACAGAGTATCATGACTTTTATAATCAACTACCAACTAGATCCTCCACAACAGCTGGTGACTAGTTAAGTTGATAAATCTCCATACACAAATATAAGAATTTTTTATGCCCACATCTCTTATTGAATTTCTAACATTTGTGTAGCTTTAGGATGCAACAGATGTGCCATAAAATTAACATCTTTTTTCTTCAAACACAATGTCCTGTGTCGAAAATTGTGAGTCATAAACAATATTAATTTCTTTTGTTACTAAGGGTTCCTGGCACTGGGCGGAAATTTAAAACTTTTTTGGTAGTATAATATAGAGATTCTAAATTCATTAAAGGCTACTAAAAGCGATTTACTGCTTTTTTTCTAAATTATTACTGTTTATTGCAGTAACAGCAGTCTCTTCTATTGGCCTCATGTTATCGAACAGGACATTAAAATATTTGCACTCAGCGGTAGATAAATGAAAAGCAAATTCATATTTCTCCTCACTAGATTATCCCCTACACAATCCCTTTTATATTTACTGGTAAATGTGACTGTGTGGAGAAATGTTGTTTCAGAAATAAATGATTCAGATGTACTGTTTCGTTAATATCAGTTGTTTTGTATATTCCTTTTTGTAATTATGTGCTGAGCATGAGTGTAGCCATGGACACCGTCAGGAGTGCATGGAAATGGGCACACATTGGAACTTTGAAGGCTGTGGGCAGAAACACTTTTGAAAGTGTATAGACAACTGAGAGGAGAAACATGAATGAGAAGTGTATGAATATTATGATTACTGATACATTTCTGCATTATAATCGTAATAACTTTTTGTCTACAAGAAAAGAGTGTTCAAGCGACTGAAATGTAAAGTAATATTCCAGGAAATCACAAATATTATGTACCTTGTTTTATTCAAAATTTGCGTTTATTGTTATGTCATGTTATGGCCAGGGAATGTTATTTTGAAATATTTATCGCATGAAGTTTTGAATATCAGTTTATGTAAAATGCTACTTTCAAACTGGAACTATTCCACTTGTTTTAACTTCGGCTCCTGATAATGGCCATTTTTTACTTATTTTTCAAATTCTGTACATTCTTGAAATAATTCAAAATGTTAATCATGCTTTAGCACACTTAAATTCATTACTCAGGCTAATATTTTCAATGTGACAATAATGCTCCATTTAATTTCACTGTAAAATCCATTAATCCAAAGATATAAATAATTAAAAATAATAATACAGTTCACCATGTGAAATTTCTAGTGAGACAGTCTGTGTATTTATACAATGATATGTAGACAATTAGAACGACTGGCATTCCAACTTTGCAATAACACATTCCAATTTTCATAAAACTAATTAACTTATGAGACAATTAATACTGAAATTCCATATCATCATAATTTTTCTTAGCATATTACACCACTGGGCATGTTAAATTTCAACTTGGACCACTACATTTTTGTTTCTCCAACTTTTATGAACCGTTAAATGAAACTGATCAATGCTGCCTGCTGAATGTCTGTAGGCCTAAATCAAAAACCAAGAAATCTTTCTGGCTGTTATTATTCCAAACAGGTATCAGATTGTTGGTCAAATAGTCTAAGATGGACTGTTTAAATCTGCACAAACTAAAAGCAACCATTCAGACTTTTTTGAAAGAAAAAAAAAGGTGCCACTGATAAGTTCAAAAAACACCAAGTCCTAACGTAATGTGCTGACATAATGAGTGAATGTAAAGAAAATGTCCATGGTAATGAGAGTGAAATCTGTGAAGCTGTATGCAAGAAACCATCCCAAGAAAATAGTAGAAGAAGTGAGGAGAACCAGAAATACAAGAAGGGCCACATTCTAATATATGGAGACAGTAATGCTCACAGATCAATGCAAGACAACATAAGTATCCAAGATGACTTTATACTTGTGGCTTACATCCAATGTGGAGCCGTCCTTTCTGCTACTGTGAAGCTGTGTACACAAGATAGTGAATCTTTCTCATCAAATAATTGCTTCATTATCATGGGAGGTGTAAATTATATAGCTAAAAATCCAGTAAATTGTGCAATCAGACACATGAAAGTGACAATTAATATATTAATTGGCAGTAACATAATTGTTGTTAATATTCCACAGAGACATGATATAATGGAACAATCTATTGTGAACTAGGAAGTGCATGAAACAAATTATAGGCTTAAAAATAATACATACTAAATTTCACAATGTGTATCTGGTAAATATCAGGAAACTAAAAAGGGACATGCACACAATTCATGGTATGTACATAAAGAAAAGAGGTAAAAAAGGTTGTCAGAAAATCAGTTATTGAGGATGTTAGACAAAATTTTGCACAAAATGGTGTAATAAGTCCATTGCCATGGAGTTGCACAACCCACCCAGGTAGGATCTGCCACACAAACAGTCATTGGTGGCAGCAAGGGAAACTTGTAAAGGCTGCTGGACAGCTTAGTAGCACTAAATCATCCTGTGTGGTTCAGCAGGAGAAATCATAATTAATATAATGTGGTAGAATTTTTGTAGTCTTAAAAACAAGCAATGTGGAAGAGTGCCACCTTCAACCAGTGTTCAGCATTCCAAACTTAGATTCAAATTAATTCAATGACAGTTTCAGAGCCTTAGCAATAAGTACAATAAGTTGGATATCATTGCAGTGATTGATAAAAGTGATGCTTCAGTTATAAGTGAACAGTGGTATACAGATGACCTAATCAGTGTACATCAGCCACTCTAAAGGAACTTTTCCTCTGCCCTCAGCAGAAAAGAGAACGGTGGTGGTGGGTTAGCTGTCTTTGCACCAAGATGTAATAACCATAATGTAACCAAAGTAAGTACTTTCAGTACAGAGCACATAATAGAACTAGCAGCAAATAACTACAATTTGGGAAGAGAACTCAATTAGTGTAGGCTTATGATGACCTCTAGGTGGTAGCATAAATATACCCTTTGAAGTTCTTAATTACCTGTGTGTTGGCATAGACAGTATACATTACAATAAAAATGGATGAGTTAACAACATACTAAAAACACTGTCCCTACAGGTCTTGAAGGTCCAACAGTATTGACTGGCTGCCATGTCACCCTCACCCGTAGGCATCATTGGATGTGGATACAGAGGGGTATGTGGTCTGCACATGGCTCTCCTGACTGTTGTCCATATTTGTGACTGGTGCCACTACTTCTCAGCCAAGTAGCCCCTCAATTGGCCTTATGAGAGCTGAGTGCATCTTGCTTACAAGCAGCATTTTGCAGTCCTGGATGGTGATTCATCCAAGTACAAACCAAGCCTGATAGCACTTAACTTTGGTGATCTGACAGGAACCGGTTTTACCACTGCAGCAAGGCTGTTGGCTAACATCTTACCAACTGGAGGTTTAAATACTGACTGACTGTCTAATGACCCTAGCTCAGAAAAACTAATGCAAATACTAGCTAAACTTAACTTAACTTACCTGATAAATGAACTCACTAGAGAGGTCAATAGCATCAAATCATGAGTTGACAACATTATAACTAACATGTCTCACTTTACTTCAGTGCATTAGTTCTGCAGCTTGCCATTCTTGACCATCATGCTGTACAGGTATAAGCTTTAAATGTTCACATCAGCAGCAAAAAGAAACAATTTAAGACAAGAAGAACCACTCATGATGACTTTATTGAAGGGAATTTTCATCAGATTTTTATTTTTGCTTTGATGTCTCATGTCCAGAACTGACCTTGCCAGTGAATGACTGGAAAAAAAGTTTGAAGAAGCTGCATAAGCCCTGAAGTGAACAGCGAGAGAAACATTTAGACTTTTCCAATTTGTAATGCTAAGGAATAGCAATAATAATAGGTAGAATTTAAGAACTATCATCATCAGTGCAAAATTCTGCTGTTGTAAACTAAAACCAAATATCCAGTCACAATGTTAAGAAACTCTACTGACACTGGCTTAGCTCTTTATAAAGATATAAACAGCTTTTAGCTTTGGGGGTTATAAGGACAAATCAACTAGTGACTATAGACAGAGTATTATCAAATGTCAATATCAAATCACAAATGTTCTTAATGAGTGCTTTTCTTACATTGTAAAGTCCATCAGTAAACATATCAACAATCTTCAGCATACATACAAGGACATTCCATTCAAACAAAGCATTTACTTTGTCCCAACTAACAGCAAGGAAATAAAAGACATAGCATGGTCACTAACAGATATAAAATGGACAGGCTATCATGGATTCTCTACCCACACATTAAAAAATGCATATAAAACATATCTGAAACGATGGCCAAAGCAGTAAATAATGAAATTGAATCAGGTAGTTCCCAGACGATCTAAAGATAGCACAAATAACTACCATTTTCCAGAAAGATGATAAATCTAAAACTGAAAACCACTGAACTATATCAAACTTGGCTGCTTTTCCTAAGATAATTGAGAAAGTTATTTATACTGGCTTAATGACATTTCTGAGCCAACAAAATCTAATATCTGAAAATCAGAATGGCCTTATGAGAAACATGTCAACTTAAGTAGGCACAGCACAATTAACAGATGAAACAATAAGTGCCATAGAGAACGAGTAGTATGTTACAGGAGTGTTCCTTGATCTACATAACAGTGAGTCTTTCAGATCCAAAAATTACTAGTATCAAACATAGAGTACCTCAAGTTGCTGTGTTGAGATCTTTGGTGACAAATCTAGAGAATCATTGCAGAATCTGTTCCCAAAATAAAGTGTGCTCAACATTATACGTGTACATATACACTCCTGGAAATTGAAATAAGAACACCGTGAATTCATTGTCCCAGGAAGGGGAAACTTTATTGACACATTCCTGGGGTCAGATACATCACATGATCACACTGACAAAACCACAGGCACGTAGACACAGGCAACAGAGCATGCACAATGTCGGCACTAGTACAGTGTATATCCACCTTTCGCAGCAATGCAGGCTGCTATTCTCCCATGGAGACGATCGTAGAGATGCTGGATGTAGTCCTGTGGAACGGCTTGCCATGCCATTTCCACCTGGCGCCTCAGTTGGACCAGCGTTCGTGCTGGACGTGCAGACCGCGTGAGGCGACGCTTCATCCAGTCCCAAACATGCTCAATGGGGGACAGATCCGGAGATCTTGCTGGCCAGGGTAGTTGACTTACACCTTCTAGAGCACGTTGGGTGGCACGGGATACATGCGGACGTGCATTGTCCTGTTGGAACAGCAAGTTCCCTTGCCGGTCTAGGAATGGTAGAATGATGGGTTCGATGACGGTTTGGATGTACCGTGCACTATTCAGTGTCCCCTCGACGATCACCAGTGGTGTACGGCCAGTGTAGGAGATCGCCCCCCACACCATGATGCCGGGTGTTGGCCCTGTGTGCCTCGGTCGTATGCAGTCCTGATTGTGGCGCTCACCTGCACGGCGCCAAACACGCATACGACCATCATTGGCACCAAGGCAGAAGCGACTCTCATCACTGAAGACGACACGTCTCCATTCGTCCCTCCATTCACGCCTGTCGCGACACCACTGGAGGCAGGCTGCACGATGTTGGGGCGTGAGCGGAAGACGGCCTAACGGTGTGCGGGACCGTAGCCCAGCTTCATGGAGACGGTTGAGAATGGTCCTCGCCGATACCCCAGGAGCAACAGTGTCCCTAATTTGCTGGGAAGTGGCGGTGCGGTCCCCTACGGCACTGTGTAGGATCCTACGGTCTTGGCGTGCATCCGTGCGTCGCTGCGGTCTGGTCCCAGGTCGACGGGCACGTGCACCTTCCGCCGACCACTGGCGACAACATCGATGTACTGTGGAGACCTCACGCCCCACGTGTTGAGCAACTCGGCGGTACGTCCACCCGGCCTCCCGCGTGCCCACTATACGCCCTCGCTCAAAGTCCGTCAACTGCATATACGGTTCACGTCCACGCTGTCGCGACATGCTACCAGTGTTAAAGACTGCGATGGAGCTCCGTATGCCACGGCAAACTGGCTGACACTGACGGCAGCGGTGCACAAATGCTGCGCAGCTAGCACCATTCGACGGCCAACACCGCGGTTCCTGGTGTGTCCGCTGTGCCGTGCGTGTGATCATTGCTTGTACAGCCCTCTCGCAGTGTCCGGAGCAAGTATGGTGGGTCTGACACACCGGTGTCAATGTGTTCTTTTTTCCATTTCCAGGAGTGTATTAATAATAATGTTGCTTTTGAAACAGTAAATTCAAACTTAAACTGTGACATAGACCAGCAATATATAATAGGAATAAAAAAGTTTGGGTTTGAGGTTGTTCCTGCAGGATGTATGCAACATAGCGTGACTCTGATGTGGGTATATAACAGTTTTCAACAGGACCATAAACTATGGTGACATTAATTCCAACTGCATACAAATGAGACCAACATGTTTTCATTCTGTTTTGGACTGCTGAAGGAAAAACACTGGTAAACATCAATTAGAGAATGAAAAATGTGCATGCAGCAGCATGTTGGTCAAAAACCAATTGTGTTGCATGGTGTGCCATGTTCTATGCTGGTCGCAACTTTTCACAAGACGCCAGTCAGTCTGGGAGATCAGCTTCATCCATCACAGACAACTTGGCATCTCCATTACTGGGGACTGGCACTGTGCAACACTGTAGAAATTACAGCATGCAATTAAGGTGAAACATTACGGAAAATTGCAACAGGAGGTGCTGCTGCCTCATGACAACACACATCCCCATATTGCAAATGTCGTAATGCAGAAGTTACGCCAACTGAAGTGGGAGACACTTGAGCAGTCACCCTATAACCCCTTAAAAGAGTCCTTGAAGGGTTGATAGTTCTGTTGGGGAAGGATGTGCAGCAGGCAGTTACAGACTTCTATATGCAACCGGACAAAGCATTTTGGCAAATGGGTGTCTTCAATCTGGTGCATTGGTGGGATGATTGCCTCAGTGCTCATCACAATTTTGCCTCATTGGGATACTGGTTCTAGACTGTACAGACCTTGAAAGGAGATAACAAATAATTAGCCACAGAACAGATTTATATGAAAAAAAGCACTTCACACCGGGATGAAGCTAGCAAAGTCTCACATCCCTTTCCACTAGCAAATTAAAAGCCACCTATAAAGAATTTTAACTGAAATGACGTGACTGGTTAGGCAGGTAGGGTACCATATTAAGGTCCCAAAATCCCCGTTCCTCTCCTATCCTAATCAGATTTGCACTGGTAGCTTGTGCATCGCAAAGGAAGCTGCTGGTTTCAGACGGTGTGACTGCCCAATGATTGTTTCTTCCAGTATTGGAACCAGAAATTTTCTCTACTGTGGCTTCTCCAGTGGCTGTTACAATGCATTATAGGAAGCAGAATGTTGTTATACACAGAGCTTGAGTGTGATGGTCTTCCAAAAGATTAAATACATGTGGCAGATCCATGTTACAGTGAAATGAGAAAATCTCAGTGCCTGCACGATCTTAGGTGGAGAGTTCCATACACTGGGCAGCTTGTGAACCGGTGCAAGAATATTTCTGTTCTAGCTCACCCTCATTTGATTGTCATGTCATTCTATTAGATTCACCATGGCAACAGAAGTAATATCTCTATATTGCAACAGCTATCTTTAATGCAATTACCCAAGACCATAGGTCAATCATCATAGAAACAGCAGTATGAGTCTTTGTCTTTACTGCAAGAAATGCAGTATTTGTCTCAAACAGGGGAATGATTTACTTGCACAAATAAGTACTTTGCTGAGAAAATTTTGAAAAAGATGTGTTCAGTTGTTGGTTAAAACTGTAACATTTAATTTTTAATTTAATGAATATCGTGAAATTATCCTAATAATATTCACTCTAGTCATTTTAAAGATACCAAAATTCATAAATATATTTTGTAGTATAGTATAATACTATGTATAGATTGCAGGGAATTTATAGAAAGACACTAAAAAAAAAAAAAAAGACTCGCCATAAATTAATTATCCCAATGGGGTGGAAATCCGTGGACGTGATGTACATGTACAAACAAATGATTACAGTTTCAGAAAAATTGGCTTGCTCAAGAGAAAGAGCTTCAAAAATTGAGCAAGTCCATAACATGTTGGTCCACCTCTGGCCCTTATGGAAACAGTTACTTGGCTTCACGTTGATTAGTAGAGTTGTAGGATATCCTCCAGAGGTATATCGTACCAAATTCAATATGTATGAAGATGGTATCTGTTCTTTCGGACATGTCCAAAAGAACAGATACCATAGCTGACCGTGCAGTTCATTAGAATGAAATTACAATTAAATCAATACAATGACATGAATACCCTTAGCTGCATACAGATGTTGATATACATCAGCGTAGACAGCTGAAAATGTGTGCCCCGGCTGGGACTCGAACCCGGGATCTCCTGCTTACATAGCAGACACTTTATCCATCTTTTTTAATTATTATTATTCATCTGAGCCACTGAGGACATAGAGGATAACGCGACTGCAGGGACATATCTCTGGTATGTCTCCTGTGAGACCCACATTCCCAACGTATTGTCCTGTACTATATTCGTAGTGCCCCTGCCCATTACACTCATTACTCGCAGCCTTACTGCTTCCCGTAAGAGTTCGGGCAATGCTTGTGCATCTGCACAGAAGATGGTCAAATGGACAGTGAGCCTTAACTACATATATATGAAGATGGTATCTGTTCTTTCAGACATGTGGGTCTCACAGGAGGCATGCCAGGGGTAAGTGCCTGCAGTCGCACTATGCTCTGTTTCCTTGGTGGCTCAGATGGATAGAGAGTCTGCCATGTAAGAAGGTGGTCCCAGGATTGAGTCCCGGTCGTGTCATACATTTTCAACTGTCCCCCATTGACGTACATGAACGCCTGTATGCAGCTAAGATTATTCATTTCATTGTATTGATTTAATTGTAATTTCATTCTAATGAGCTGCACAGTCACCGATGGTTTTTTTTTGACATGACCGAAAGAACAGATACCATCTTCATATGCATAGTTAAGGTTCACTGGCCATTTGACCATCTTCTGTGTGGATGCACAAGCATTGCCAGAACTTTTATGGGAATCAGTAAAGCCACAAGTAATGAGTGTAATGGGCAGGGGCACTACGAATATAGTGCGAGACAATAAGTTGGGAATGTGGGTCTCACGGGATGCATGCCAGAGATAAATCCCTGCAGTAGCACTATCTTCTGTGCCCTCAGTGGCTCAGATGGATAGAGTGTCTGCCATGTTAGCAGGAGATCCCGGGTTCGAGTCCCGATTGGGGCACACATTTTCAACTGTCCCAGTTGATGTATATCAACAGCTGTATGCAGCTAAGGGTATTCATTTCATTGTATTGATTTAATTGTAATTTCGTTCCAAATTCTGATCACTTGGTGTGTTAGATCTTCAAAATCCTGAGATGGTTGGAGGGCCCTGCCAATAATGCTACAACCATTCTCAGTTGGGGAGAGATCTGGTGACCTTGGTGGCCAAGGTAGGATTTGTCAAGCACAAAGACAGACAGTAGAAACTCTTTACATATGCAGGTAATCTTTGTCTTCTGAAAATATAAGCCTAGGATGGCTTGCCATGAATAGCATCAAAATGTGTTGTAGAATATCGTTGACATAGCACTGGGTTCTGTAAGGGCACCACGAATGAAAACCAGAGGTGTCCTGCTATGCAGGCCTGGGTCTAAGGGCATGGAGGAGGGGGGCAGGCAAACCGGAATGTCTGCCCTGGGCTGCAATTTCAGAGGGCATCAAACTCATATTCTAGTAGAAAAAAAACCTTGTTTCGTAAAGCGCCTAGCATCCAAAGCACAGTGATCTATCGATTATTCATATTATTTTAAAATGCATCTGTATTGGTTTTAAACATATTTGAGCACATTCAAAGTTAACATCTGAATGAATCATAAGTAATTTTTAAATATGTGCATAGTGTACATGATGCTTCTGCCTGGGGCATCCCTGTCATATTTAGAAAGACATAGCTTTCCCACAGACAAAAGAGGACAGCGTAACACGAGCTGCACCGAATAAACCTGAACGTGTGAATGCCAGTTGCTGTTTGTTTATCTGATTGACTGGATGTACGAATGGTAAATGTTGTTGTAATTATTAGGGAAATCCATAGATTCAGACCATCAGAGTGGAAATGTCAATAAAATGCAGTGTAATTTTTGCGTGATGCGAATTTTTCATGTCTTTGTTATGTTCATACTATCGAATCTTTGGACAGTACAACGGTGGGTGTTCGTCTTTGTCACAAAACTGAACGTCTGTGTGTGTGTGTGTGTGTGTGTGTGTGTGTGTGTGTGTGTGTGTGTGTAACGGTTATCTGTGAGGAACCATGGTTTTGTAAATCTTAGGCCCGTTTCACACTGGGACACTGGTAACAGTCACCAGAGCCCGTCACCGACAGAGGTACCTTCTTTTGAACTGGAGCGTTCACACCAGGACACTACGCTGCCTCACGGAGCCACTGTGACCCAGCAGTGACTCACCCTTGCCACATGTGACAGACAACATCACTGTACAGCAGTCACTGCCAGACACGCATTAATTTGAATTGGAGTTTTCACACTGGAACACTGATCACAGACACAGTGCTGCAGATTTGCCAACAGACAGGCAGTCATTTCTGAGACAGTGATGCAAAATATTCTTGTACCCTATACTGTACAGACTGTAGCCATGAGTTTAGGTTTGATTAACACGGAAGATTTTGCAAGTGAAGCAGAAAAGCTGTCCTATTTGGGATGTGAAAAGTGATGACTATAGCAATAAAATGATGAAAACTAATGTGTGGCAAGATATTATAACCAAGTTTGAGCCTGATTTCAATGAGAAGAGCATGGATAAGAAAAACAACATTGGTAAGTTGTACGTTCTTTTTTCAAATTTAGTACCTTATCTTTTGGTCCATAAAAGGCTAACGAAATTTAGTTGCTACTCCTGTATGAGTCCACTTCACTAATTAATCAGTTGGCAATACCTGCGGTGTCAGACACCAGTGATCCGAGAGTGTTCACCACAGTCACCGGTGACCATCACTGGTGACCATCGCCAGTGTCCCAGTGTGAAACAGGGCTTATGCTATTCGCAGTCTGGTTTCAACAAATAATCTTGACAGGTTTTGGGCCCAGACCACATGCCTACAACCACGAAGTAACTGCTTTCGCTCATGACTAAAATAAAGTGAATTTGTCAGTTATTTGTGTGTTCGATGAAAATGGCAAAAAATAAAAGTGGAAAAACTCGAAGCACCTGAAGACTGGGCGGAGTGGAAGCGGCACATGTCGATGCTGTTGCGAGCATCTGCACTTGAAGACGTGGTAAACGGTACGTACAAATGCCCTGAATTGCCACACAATGAAACCACGGAGCAAAAGGCAGCACATCAGCAGTGACTGGAAGACAATGCGAAAGCAGTAAGTTTACTAGCAAGTGCGTTAGGAAAATCCGTTGCCGAGCTCATGTAAATGTGCACCCACGCAAGTGAAATTGAGGATAAGTTACACGCACAATTCGAATGAAGCAGTACACAACGTCTAAACATGTTGATAGAAGTATTTTTTCGTGTTCAACATGACGCCAATGAGGACATTAGCACACACGTCACGAAACTGCAGAAGCTTTTCTGGGTAGCTCAGATGGTAGAGCACTTGCCTGCGAAAGGCAAAGGTACCGAGTTCGAGTCTTGGTCTGGCACACGGTTTAAATGTGCCACGAAGTTTCATATCAGCCCACACTCCGCTGCAGAGTGAAAATCTCATTCAGAAAGTAGGTTGTTGTAAGGGTGAATTCAAACAACTTTGTTAGCTTTGCCGCAAATTTTTCTTCTATAATACTTAGGGAGTCTCTTAGATGCACCCTCGTGAAGAGAGATTCCCCCTCTAAGCTCACCTTGAGGTCTTCTTAGTCTAGTTGAAAGTTCTGCAGCTGCTGAATGAAATATGCCAAATTTTGTATGTGGTGTAGGCATTTTCCCACAAAGGGGATGAGCATTGTTCTCAGGTATTTCGCTAATTCATATGTAGGTATGCCGATGTTGTTAACACCTGGACGAAGAAATATTTGTTATTTGTCGACTTTAGGTAGTGCATAAGTCTGTTTGGCACAGCTGGTCATGGATGAAGTTTCTTCACTGTATAATTGTCTGGGAATATGTGTTGGAGAAGCTCAAGGGTCTTCCTCTTCACCCAGTTACTAGCAAAGTCTTCAGTTCTCCTGTATGCGTTGTCCTCTAATAGGGTGTACGACTTCTGTTTGTAAACGTGACATGATATACAACACAAGAATTCCTCTCACTCCACCCACAGTTGGCGTCGACATAAGATACAATGTGCCTTAATATCAAGGGAGCGAAGACCCCAGCCTGTCAAAGTCAAAGATAAAGTGATTGTGATGGCCGTTATCACATATGTCGGGAACACATCAGCAAAAATTGGAAGAATACTCCAGAAACACAACAGCAAATGCCTGTTCTGTCCACCAACCAAGACAAAAACTTTATTAGGATCAGTCAAAGATGACCCAGAACTCCAGAAACTGGGGGGGGGGGGGGGGGGGGGGGTTCTACCACATACCTTGCCAGTATGGGAAACTGTATGTAGGCCAGACTATCCAGACAGTACAGGAGAGATGCACTGAGCACAAATTCCTCAAAGACAGCATTCAGCTGACAAAATTCGCTATGGGAGAGTACTGTATCTCCCATGAACGTACCGTTAATTGTGACGACACCAAGTTGTTGCAATCTTTTGGAATTGTATTCCCAAACATACTGTAGAGATACAACTAAATGACCGATTAACTGACTAATAAATTAGTACAGCAGATTTCAATTAAGCAAAGGCCTGGGACCCAGCCTTGAGCATGACCAGGCCACAGTGGCAGTCTACGTTGATGCCCACTCCCATCATGATAACTGAAGAGGACAAAAAAGTTTTGACAGCATGCCAGCAGAGATCCAAATATAGCCCCACCCATGGCGCTAATGAAGGCCCTGCTTCTTCCACTTCCACACCAGGAGATGCCAGCAGGAGGTTGGGGAGAGGGCTTATAGAGGTGACACCAAGCAGATATCACCCATCTATCAGGAACGCCTGAAGATTGGAAGAAGTTGGCTTGCCAAAATATTGCGCCTCTTAGACAATGTCAGCAAGATTAATACCTGACAACTACTCAAAATCTTTTTGCAGAAGTAGAAAATCGCTTGGCCAAGGCCAGCAGTGGACTAAACCGTATGAAACGAATTTAATAACGGGACTGTGATACAATATTAAAATAATTTGGGAAAGTGTTTATGATTTATTTGTCCATTTATAAAAACACAATAAGTATTGTGTGAGGACTGTTGCTGAGAAACCATGAACATGAGAAACAATAAGCGTTTTACACTGACCAAAAAGCTCATTTAGAGAACTCAGTACTGTACTGAATCCAATACAGCTGCTTCTACTTACTCACATTTCATTTTACTGTTTGTAGTTAACACATTATTATGTCCAGTACTATGGTGCACAAACATAGTACAAATCAGATGAATAATATTATTACAATATATTGTCATGATTTTGTAAAGAAAAACTAAATTATTCTGCAGTTCACTCCTTACATTCATACCTATCTGGATGTGGTTACTGACACAAATTAGTGTAGTGGCACTCCATTCAGCAGTATCTGGTTTGAATATTGGTTGCTGAAGAAATTCTCATCAGTGTTTATGTATTATGATGAGTGATGGTTATGACAAATAGCTCCTAATCACAAGATTGTTGGACAATGCCATGCATGAGATTTACAATCTCCCATTATAATTTCTTAGACAGAAAACTTCAGACACTGTTAGTGATAAATTAGCTTTGTGGACACATTATCTTTAGTGGCACTGTTCAAAAGGAGTAGGTTTTGTGCTATCACTGGATTTCATTCTCTACCTACCTCTCATGTCATATTCTACAATAGAAATTATGTGACACTGTAGTCAATATACTCTGATCATTGCCATCTACAGAGAACTTTGATACACAGTCTGCAGAGTTCAGTCACACCAAAAGGCTTGCCCTGATCGAGAGTCATACACTCATCACATAATAAGTAAATTTACTTCCGATAATAATACACTAAAATTTTAAGAAGAAGTTAACAGAGTCCAACATGAAAATAATTAGCCAAAGAAAATGGTTGGAACTAATGTCATTTAATTATAAGTTACAGGAATTGTGGCACCAAGCAAGAAAATTGAAAGTTGATATACTATAATCAGTATGTAGCTCGTGTCAAAGTGGTAGAAGTGACGTTCTGACAGCAAGATGGATGGGGACCTCTGAATTCAAATATTTCAAAGAAATGTGAAGCAAGAGAGCAAAAATAATAATATGGAGATAATTAGAATCTTAAATATGATGAAACAATATATTCATTCCAGTATTTGAGAAGAGCCTAAGACGTGCCGATGAGTGAGTGTATACTTCACTATGCATATATTGTATGGATTGTGACTTTTCTTTGAACACATAATTCAAAACAGTCATGAACTGCACTATGAAGACTAAATGATATGTGAAGAAATGAGACATATATGGCTCAAATATCACACTTATTTCACACAGAACTATTTATGTACTAGGCAAATTAATGAGAATGATTGTAGATCAGTGTTCACTTAGAACTAGAATTTCATGTTTGGAGATGTATGCAGTGGTATCCAGGTCACTGTGCTTACCGCCAATGCTATAATAACTTCCGTAAATTATCATAAGCACAGAATTTACACAAATCTAATATACACTTTCTAACCATATGCAGTATTCAAAATTGGAATGTGCATAAGATTTAATGGCACATTACAATTGAGTGAAAACCTCAATCTATCATTCAGCAGCAACATCGTTGAAATTTACGTATTGTTTCTTATATCACAATGCATTGTTGTAATTCTCAAGTTTGTTACATTATCGTTAACCTATTACTGTGTAGTGTGTCTGCATTAGGTAATCACAAAATGGGTGGCAGTCAGAGCAGAACACCATATAATGCTGCTTTCAAAAGTAAAGTAATTCTTCATGCTGAAATATATTGTAACAGGAAGGCATGATGGGATTTCAGTGTAGTTGAGAGTACTGTTTACTTATTTGCAACTATCATTACTACAAAGAAATTCACTGGCCCTCACAAAGGAAGACATCCTGACACTGAAGCAAAAGCTTGGAATTTGTCAATGAAAGGATGAAAAATGAGCAACCTGTGATTAGTGACACCACAAGATATAAATCAAAAGAGGTGCAAACTGTGATTAGTGAGACCATAAGGCACAAAGCAAAAGAGGTCTCTGCAGTTCTGAATATACCAAGGCAAGATTTTAAGAATAGCTGTAGATGGGTTGATAGCATTATGAAATGGGCAGGCTTAACTGTAGAGTGCTATACAACAGTATGGCATAAGCTTCCACAGGATTTTGAGAAAAAATTTCAAGAATATCAGCACTATATCATCACACTTTGGAAAGAGAATAAGTTTTCGATGAGCCGAATAGGCAACACTGATGAGGTAGCAATTTGGTTTGATATGGCACCTAACTACGTGATTGATGAGAAAGGGACAAAAAAGTTACCACCAAAACATTAGGATCTGAAAAACAGTGCACATCAGTAATGCTGACAAACACAGCAACTGGGCGCAAACTTCTCACATTCTTAATCTGCAAGTGGAACACAAGCTCCAAGACCTCTAAAAATGAAAAGCTGTACCATGATGATGTCATTGTTCAAAATCAAGAAAAGGTATAGGTGACTGAACCTTCAATGCTTGACTGGGTCCCAAAAGTATGAGAACTCTCTCCTGCTGGGCTTTCCAGACTACCATCAATGTTTTGTTTTGCTGCATTTCACAGTCATCTCACTGTCAGTGTAAAAATGAAGATCCACAGCCTAGCCAGTAACCTTCCTAGACAAATGACTGCTGTGTTACAACCCCAGGACATTAGTATAAATAAACCATTTGAAGGCTATATTCAAGAACACTATGACAAATGGCTTTGTGAAGCAAATAGTGAACTGACTATGACAGAAAAAATTAAGCTTTCTGCATCCCATATTATTGCTCATTGGGTTTTGGCTGCTTCCAGAAAAGCATGAAAGTTCCAGTGATGATAAAATCATTCACAAAATGCTGTATTTTGAACACACTGGATGGCAGTGAAGATGATGTGCTCTAGAATGAGACCGACAATAATGCAGTAAGAGGAAATGAATCTGTTTCTGATGTAGACTCTTCTGAGGCTACCAGTAATGAAGACATTAATGAATAACGATGAGTAACATCTGGAATTTTTGGTATGTTTGCTTGCATGTCTTGTAGGTAATTGAGTTAGGTGTTCTTTTTTAATAGGGACTGTGTCACTTAACAATTCTTCCTATTTTGGTCGTTCATGTATTCACCCACCATTGTGTAAAATAAATTTAAATTTAGTCTGCCAGTGAAGTGCAAACAGACTCTTTTTTTATGATTTTAATTTTTAAAATTGGAATATACATTACATTTAATGGTGGATTAGCTTCATGTAAAAATGGTATATGACTAGTCCACAGAATATTATGTGATTATGTTTGTCTGCCATATTGTGCAGTGTATTTGAAGAGCTTTACACTTCTCTTTGGTGATTAATAACGTGATTTTATACCCAAAATTATATCTATGAACTGATTATTCTAGTGTCTACCTACTGTATCTAAAATTAGTGTTACATTTTTGACTGCTCTTGTGTGGTGAGATTGTCTTTATAATTTCACAGCTGTCTTTAAACTAGCATTTTAAGTTACATATACTTATCTACATTAAGCTTGTGGTTTAAGATATTTCACCATAGCATAAAATGTCTGTTGTAAATCAATAAATATATTATTCAGCAGTTAAATATTGTTGGAAATCATATATTTTTCATCACAGATGCCACATTGCTGTTGAAAACTGTAAAAAAACCTGACTCAATGACACTTTGAAACCCCTGGGCCATACATAATATTGACAGCTAGGGGACTAAAGAAAGTCCACCACATCAAGATATGCCGAACTTGGCCACTCATGTTATGATTCCTTCACCTAGATGTTACTGTAATGGAAAATAAATGGCACATTTACATGAACTGAAGGCGATAAGCAAGTACTTGGTATGTGCTAAGGCCACCTCCTACATGTAAAGAACAAAAACAGCACGCTAATTGAGAAATTTAAGTTTCTATTACATTTTAAGTGGATTCTCTAAGACATTCTGAAGGAAACAACTTAATTAATTTTAGTTAAAATATTATTTATTACATAAATAAAATCAATACATTATTTGTAAACTGATATAAATAACATAGTTATTGACACACATAAATCTTAAATACTGTACATTACTAACAAAGAACAACAAAAAAATAACTTAGAATATTATAATCTAGTCTTGAAGAACTTTAATGCAGTACTTAAACATCCAGAAAAACATAAAGAAAACACATAAAGTTAGAATTTGGAAGTTCTTTTAACAAAACAGTGGCAGTAGTTTAACTACTTTTATTCAAGTAATTATTGCAATACAAGAAATTAGCACGGTTATGCACTCAGAAAGGTGGTCGACGTAAAAAGTATAAAACTTGTACTGCGCTGCATGCTACAGTCTAAATTTATTTTCACTTTTAGAGAACACTGTTCTTCAAGTTTATGATTTCCCCTTCCCCAAAGGCTGCTTCTAAACTGATGTAATTACAATTTATTCTAACAAACCACAAATGTTCATAATGATCAACTTTTTAGCTATAAAATACATAGAATGTTAAATGGCTCATTTGTTTCATGATGGAAATACATTTTTTTAAAAAAATAGACACACGATACGACAATCACAGTCATTTAGTTCTGATGCCAAATCTCTCTACATCTGTTGACTTTCATTAACAATTAAATAAAATATAATGCAATACTTAAAAACAAAAATTGATAAATATACTATTAAACAATATATCACATGGATTTTCTTACAGTTTTTTTCCATTGATTAATTTTAGATATGCAAAATATATTGGTTGTTGGAAAAAGCCAGTTATTATACAGCATTCACCGATGGAATTACTCATATATGTTTTCAGGGATGTACTAAGGTTTCATTTATGCTATATCTGGTAGTAAATATTTCCAAAAAGAGACAGGTAACTAAATAAGGTTCATATTGTGATCTCACTAATTACCTATACCAACATACTGGTACATTCTAACAAGACATGAATCAGCTACAAATTTCATATATTTTCAATCCAGTTAGTCCAAGTATTTCATTTAAACAAAGATATATGCACTTTTATTCATTCAATATCAAAAATACCCTCCAAATGCTCTCTCATTTTAGCTATGCCTTTCTATATATTTTCTAGAACCAACATCGGGTGTGCTGTCTGGAGAATGTTTCAGCAGAGTGTAGTATGGTAGTACATGTGTATATCACAGAGGTAGTTATATGCTTAGATTTTCTGTAAATTTGTTACAGTCACAGAGAAGTGAATGGAAGAGACATGGACAATTCAAAAAGTTCAACACATTTTCATTTACAAATTAATACAATAGCTGCCATGAACATGTAAATGAAGTGTAAATTATTCCTTGGTTGTTACAGCTATTTCCCTTTCAACGACAGTTACTTACAATATTTACTTACAGTAATTGAATTGGTCCACATAAGGCCTTCAGAGGTGAAATGATACATATAACTTCATTACATGTTGTTATTATAACTATGTATATCTATAATACTTATTTATGATGATAAATGCCCCTGTGGATTAGAAAGAGTTGGCCAAAACTAAAAAATGTAAGGATCTCTTACACTGGTTGTGATTATCCACCAAACTTTTTATTATTTCCGGTAATCAACTTCTAGTAGATTTCTGTTATTTTGTAGTACTTATTCTATGAACTGAGCTGTTGGTTGGAAACTGGAATAAATTATTTCTGACATTTACTTTTATGAAAAAAAGCACTGAAAGTAGTAATCAATACACCCAATCTTTTGAGCAGGCTTATGTTGCACACTATCCAGTCTAAACAATCCATAAACTGTATTACATGCTTCTGGGCTTGGACACATTTAAGTTGAACTGGATGTCATGCCAAGACACAATACAGTACAGCATCATGGAATAAAAATGAGGAAAGTATCACATTGTTTCCATTATGCCCCAAATGTTTATTAAAACATACATTGAAGGTAAAGAATTTTTTAACATTTCAGCAGAGAAATTATGAATACAGTTTCAGTTTATGTTTTGTGTATTGTGTGGCAAACAACCAACACTGACTTCTAATAATTTCCGGGTATGCAGCCGGATCCCGTCGACATTCTGCCACGATATTTCAGCCCAGAGACATCCGGCCGAGAGAAGTCACATCAAACCAACACTGAATTTGCTTACGCTGAACTCTATGTGCAAGTATCAATCTAGATCATGTTGTTGTAATTGAAGCAGAAGTAAAGCACATTTGAACGCCGGCAGGGTGGTCGAGCGGTTCTAGACCCTACAGTTCGGAACCGTGCGACCTCTATGGTCGACGGTTCGAATCCTGCCTCGGGCATGGATGTGTGTGATGTCCTTAGGTTAGTTAGGTTTAAGTAGTATTAAGTTCTAGAGGTCGGATGACCTCAGAAGTTAAGTCCCATAGTGCTCAGAGCCATCTGAACCATTTTTTTAAAGAAATTTGCAATTCCATTTCCCTAGCCAGAAGCTCAGTTTTGAAGTACAGTTTACTCTAACTTGTGGTATGGGCAACTGAAAACGTAGGAATATGTTCTTGGAATTTGTGGGGCAAATAGAAACAGTGATTGTCAGTTTTCTAGGAACCACACTATTTGGAAATAGTTGTGACTTTGTCCTTAGAGAAATAATAAATAATCGTGTATTTATTATATGTATTTATATGCAGTAGATTAGTAGGTAGTGTTTGTTATGGGCGTTCCGTCTATCATGTCAACGAAGTAAAGGGCAGTTAGTGGAGGTCACTAAAATCATGACCGAAAAGCGTAAAGAAGCTGTGATCAATATAAATGGCATTAGTGTAAGAAAACTGTTAAAAAAATTGGACTGCATTCTAGTATTCACTACAGGCTCTGGAAGAATATTGCTTGCATGAAATCAAAAGTGGACAAAGGGCTCTATAAGAAAACATTTTTTAAACTGAATCCAAAACTCTGGTGATTGGGGTTATCCTATAAACTCAATTACAACTATATTAAGTGAATTTTTGGATTGCCAAGATAAAATCACTACAAAATATAAAGTAAAGCCCTGCACAATGAGGTACTGTGAACATCAAGTTACCTTCCATTTGGAAAGTGGATGCACTCAGCGACTGTATGTGGCTTATAAATTATAGAGTGCAGCAATTAGTCGTCCTTTTTAAATTTTATTATGCAAATCCAGATTTTGCTTAGTAGCTAGCCATTCTCAATTCTCTATATTTTATTCTCAATGCGTGTAACTCCGTGTTGTTTGGGCATCAGTCACTGTTCTTTAAATATTGAAAGAACTGTTACTGACGGCCCCCCACAAAAAAAATAAGAAAAAAAAGTACCTTACATGCATTGACATAAAAAAATAATGCATTGAGAATGGCTAGCGCCTAACTGAAGTCTGGATTTGCATAATAAAATCCAAAAAGGACGACTGTTTGCTGCACTCTACAGTTTATAAATTCAGTTTACAGTTTTTATAATGTCATAAGAATGAGGTAGCCTCAATAATACAGCAAAACGTACAGCAAGCAACACTAGCAATGTCACCTGGCATAATTATTGCTTATTGTATTGAGCTGGAAAAGGAACTAACTACAGTGCTATACTCAAATATAGTCCATTTTGATGAAACAAAACTCACCAATGACACTGGTTGGTGAAGGGTTTTAACTACGAGAGGATGCAAGTTTCAAGAAAGAATAATGACTTTTACGTCATCATCAGTTTCAGTCATATTTGCAGCTGCAATAAATGGCACCATAATACATCCTTGTGTAATTTATAAAACCCAGTGCCTGTATCACAGATGGATGGAAGTGGAAAGGGTTATGAATTTTTAACATTTCAATAGTTGTGCACTAAGTGCTGTCTAAATGACTTCATTACAAAGATGTATTTGAAAGAGTTTAACAGTGTCACACCAACTTCTTTTCTCCGGGTAATTATCTCTCACAGATTTTGAACTGTTGTAAATCCTTTCACAGTTTAGTAATGTTTTAGGGACTAAAATAATTAACATATAAATAGTGATTTTTTCAAAACTATGCTCATTTCTTTAATTAGCACAACATTCTCATGGTCCATAAATAAAATGAGGTTAGTCAATGACAATGTTACTAAGCATCCAAGTAGTAAAACTGACAACAGCAATCTACAACATATAAGGCTGGAAAAAACATGGAAATACCAAGAACACAACACATTAGCATGTCTAATATGTTGTAGCAAAACTATTGGCATTCAAACCAGCTTCCAGTCATATCATAATGGACTAATACTGGTTCTGTTTGGTTTCAAAGGAAATAATACATCATCCTTCCTGCAAAATAGTGGCAAGTTCACATTCCATGATATCTCTGCACTAAGTGGCGAATCTCCCATGTGTGTCTGTATCAAGCACATTTCTAAAACTGTGACAGGCCTAAACCCAACGTATAGCACTGAATGACAACATTCATGAAACATGATGTACTCACAAAAATGAGAGAGTTGTTAATATGAGAAACACTTCAATATCTTAGAACAGCTCTCATAACCAAACAAGTAAGAAGGGGAGATGGACAACATGATCAAGAAATATTAACGTATAGGTCTGACAGCACACTAAATGTATAACTTTACTGATCTGTTAATGTTACCAAATGTTTTGTGCAATGTAATATGTAGTGAAGAATAAGAAATAACATACTGAACATCACTAGATACTCTGGCACAACAAAGGGACAGTATGGTTGAAAAGTCTATATAGTGAAGAAGTGAGTAACTTTGCAGTTTATATGTAAAAGTAATGTGAATCTTAATTGTATCTGGCCTACTTTAGGCACTCATTAATCACGTGAATTTGAAACAGAGGTAAAAATCAGCAAAATAAATGGAGTAAATGAATGTGTTACAGCAGTGGAACACGACTTCTGTGTAGAAGCTGTTGTCATGTTTCTTACAAGGTGCTACCATGACAGAGAAGTATTGTGAAACTGGGTGAACTGAAACAATGGGGTCAACAGTTCTATGCTACCATGTAAGAAGGCATATGAGAACATTAATCAAAATTAGTTTCTCTAGGTTAGTCGTAAACTAATTTAGAAAGGTAATTATGAACATAGTTTATGTTTATCCTGTGGCAAATAACCAATGCTGAATTTGCTTATACTGAACTTTTATCTGTAAGTATTGATCTAGATCACATTGCTTTAATTTAAGGAGACGTATAACACATTCACAATTCCTTGTCACTAACCTAAAGCCAAGTTTTCAATTATACTTTAACTTAACTTGTAGTTTGGCCGGCTGAAAATGTAGGGATATGTACTTGGAATCTATGTAAAGAATAACGAATTTTCCATCATCATCAGTGTCAGTCATATTTGCAGCTGCAAGAAATAGCACCATAATACATCCTTCTGTAATTTTTAAAGCTCAGTCCCTGTATCATGGATGGATGGAAGTGGAATGGATTATGAATTTTTAACATTTCAATAGTAGTGCACTAAGTGCTGTCTAAATGACGTCATTACATAGTTTTACTCCAAAGAGTTTAATAGTGTAACATCAACTTCTGTTCTCTGGGTAATTATCTCTCACAGATTTTGAACTGTGGTAAGTCCTTTCATAGTTTAGTAATGTTTCAGTGACTTAAATAATTGCCGTATAATTAGCAACCATTTTCAAAACTATACGCATCTCTTTAGTTAGCACAACGTTCTCATGATCTGCAAATAAAATGAGGTTAGTCTCTGACTATGTTACCCAGCATCTAAGTCTTAAAAGTGATAACAGCAATCTACAACATATAAGGCTGGACAAAAACATGGAAGTACCAAAAGCACAACATATTAGCATGTCTAATATGTTGTAGCAAGCCTATTGGCATTTAAACCAGCTTCCAGTCATGTCACAATGGACTAATAATGGTTCCGTTTGATTTAAAAGGAAATCATATATCATTGATCCTCCAAAATAGTGGCAATTTCACATTCCATAATACCTCTACACTAAGTGGCACATCTCCCGCGTGTGTTTGTATCAAGAATATTTCTAGAACTGTGACAGACCTAAACCCAATGTTTAGTGCTGCATGACAATATTCATGTGACATGATGTACTTACAAAAATGAGAGAGTTGTTAACATGAGAAACGCTTCACCATCTTAGAACTGCTCTCATAACCAAACAAGCAAGAAGGGGAGATGTACAACACAATCAAGAAATAATAATGTATAGGTCTGAAGGCACACTAAATGTATAACTTTCTGATATCTTACTGTTACCGAATGTTTTGTGCATTGTAATATTTAGTGAAGAATAAGAAATAACATATTTAACATCACCAGATGCTCAGAAACAACACAGGGGCTGTATGGTTCAAAAGTCTACACAATCAAGAAGTGAAGTGACTTTCCAGTTGATATGTAAAAGTAATTTGAATCTTAATTTATCTGGCCTACATTAGGCACTCATTAACAATGTGAATTTGAAATAGAGATAAAAACCAGCAAAAGAAATGGAGTAAATGAATGTGTTACAGCAGTGGAATGCGACTTCTGTGTAGAACCTGTTATCATGTTTCTTACAAGGTGCTATCATGACAGAGAAGCATTGTTAAACTGCGTGAACAGAAACAATGGTGTCAACAGTTCTATGCTCCCCTGTAAGAGTGCCATATCGTCGATGAAGAAACAATACCACGTAACAGAGAAATTGCCGATTTTTCGTTTTTCAGTGAGATGATGTCATTGACTGTACACACATCTGCTCCTAACGCCATAATGCCAAACTTTTACGTATTTTACATGAAAAAATTATCTAAAACAATACCGCACACAGCAAATAAATAGATGGCAATACCGCCGAAGTATAGAGAATTTAAATACCGTGTATCTACAATCTATGGATACTGTAAACAATACCACGTAAATACAAAAGTGCGTGCAGCCACAGCACATTGTTACTACTTTATTATGTATTTCACAGTGCTCGACCGTGGTTCCATGCTTGTAGCTTCATTCGTGATAATGGACGGCGATAAAGATGACGATCTTTTTACTGAAGAAGAAATTGTTTCTCAGCTGAAATTGGCTTATGAAAGCGATGAATCGTTTCTGAGAGTGACTGACAGTGGTAAGAAAATTGTTTTATTATTCACCTTTGAATGTTAGTAGCACCGCAAGTGTCTTATTGTGATATAAATGAGAACTCCTCCACTTCACTCATTCTGTGCTTCATTCATTTCTGCCAAAGATTTCTAGACTGTCCACTTTCTTGTAGAATCTCCCATAAATGCAGAACAAACAACAGGTGAGAAAAGTCGTAACGCTGAAGTTACAGTTACGGAAGAAAAATTAATTTCGTATATGGGGTTCTCAGTTACTGTTCCTGCAACATCTAATGACGCACGTAAATTTCCTTGGGATTATTGTTAATAGTATTACTCATGCTGTTGTTCTCATAAATACTTGAATTTGAGCTTGATCTTTGTCTGCTTAAATTAATTTATACATATTTTTCCATCTAGAAACTTCAGTGGTTGTATCCAACTATGCTCAAAATTAAACCACAGCCACTAGAGACGACAGTACTTCACACTCATTGCTATGCAATGGTGCTCATTGTTTGCCAAACACTCTGGATAAATTATCGGAAGATCATGGGAGTAATAATGATGCTGACAGTAAAGGCCAAGAATTTTATGGTGATGTAAGCAGTGACAGGAAAAGGAAGTCTAAACTACATCCTGAAGATTGGACGAAAAATGCCAATAAAATTCTGAGAATGCGTGGACAGGCGTATATTGGATACAAAAGAAGTCGAATTGGTAAAATCTCTCACGATACTCCAAGAGAGGCACGAAAATTAGGTCCAACATGTACTTCGAAGATGTGCCAGAAATCCGTTCAAAGGAAGTGTCACCAGTTTTCTGTTGATGATAGGCGGGCAGTATTTAACACATTTTGGGAAACAATGTCATGGGATCACAGGAAGGTTTACGTTATCAACCTTGTGGACGTAATTCCAACAAACATTCAGGGAACAACACTGGCAAATCCTGTAGAAGAGGGATGCTCATTTATCAATTGAAAAATGAGCTGAGGAAACATAAATTATGCAAAAAGATGTTTTTTCAATACTCTTGGGATTAACGAATGGACTGTCCGATATTGACTGGGTAATTCCACACATGGAATGAGTCCTGAAACAGAATCGTCACCACCTCGAATCAAACAGATGAAGAAGAAAGACGAGAGAACCGTCACGAAAGAATTCTGGACACTCTTCTGAAACTTCCATCGCATTACTGCAGGAAATCCTTCTTGAAGTCATACCTTGGGCCAATTCTATAATCCAAGCAACAGCTGTATGGACTCTACGTGGAAAAATGTCATGCAGAGAAGGTTTCACCATTAAGTCGGGTTACCTTTAACTTGATTTTAGAAGATGGTAATATTAGCTTATTTTCCTCCAAGAAAGACCAGTTTGACTTGTGTTGTAGTTACAGGCTTGGTAACTTGAGTGAAGGCGTTTGGAAACAATACACAGAACAGAAAGAGCAAGCAAGAATGCAAATAGATGCTGACAAGGAAGGAGCGCAGCAGAAGCTCTGCACAGTGTACACCTTGGACATAAAGGCCGTGAAGGTAGCTCCATTTTTAAGTGCAAGTGCAGTTTATTATAAAACAAAGTTGGCTGTTCATAACTTTACAATGTATAATTTATAAAGTCGTGATGCAGTATGTTACTGGTTCGATGAAACGCAAGGTGATTTGGTTGCATCATGTTTTGCCTCATCCATCGTGGACATTCTATCCATTACAATTAAGGAAAATCTCGTTCAAGTCATTCTGTATTCTGACGGCTGCAAATATCAGAACATAAAAATGATATTATCAAATGCATTTTTAAGATTAGTAATTGATACTGGAGTATTGATTACACAAAAGGTTTTGAAGAAAGGCCATACTCAGATGAAATGTGACTCAGTTCACAGTTCCACTGAGTGCAAGCTTAAAGGAAGTGAAGTTACACTTCCTAGCCAATACACTATGATATCTAAAGAAGCGAGCCACAGCCATACAAAGCCCATTATCTAGATTATTCCTTTTTCATCAACTATGCAGAGAAAAGTGTGTAGCTGTATGACTCAATTAGACCTGGAAGAGCTATATAAAATGAGCCTACAATTATCAATCTGAGGGCTCTACAGTACCGCCCAAATTTACTACAAGTGCTCTTTCAACGAGGTGTGGCAAGAATTATTGAGGCTTCCGAGGAAAATTCTTGGAGATGTTTGCTTCCCAAAACTATACAAGGAAAGGAAGAAAATCAGGAAATCAAAATGGGACCATCTACAACAACTTAAAGCTGTTCTTCCTAAAGAATGTCATAGTTATTATGACAACATTCCTTATGAATGAAAATTATCGCGGAGGTAAATGTATGGCAAGTAACAGCGCAGTGTAATTCTCTGTTGCTGCTTTGAGTGATGTTTAGGATTTTTCTTCAAGAAACGTGCAGACATTAGCGGAACTATGAAACAGTATATTTATTTAAAATGGTTCTGTGAAATCTTTCAACAAAAAATGATTAGAGCTCCAAAACGTGTCCTCACTAGCTTTCTCAGCACCAAATACCAATGTAAATGTGTCAAGTCATGCCGGGAGATTGACAAACACCGCCTACGAAACAGAACATGGCATAAATACCGAGACAATTCCGTGTATGTGCCGTAATTAAGCTTTCTAAAGCGTATTTTTTTTCACAGTTTTATTTGATCCGATATTTCCTTGTAGTGTTACAATGAGAATTTAGCGCCGCTGTGTATATCTAGAGAGTTTTTTGTCTCTCGTGTAAAATACTTATTTTGCTATTTGGGTGGAACTGTTTCTTCACCGACGATATGAGAATATTATTCAAAAATTAATTTCTCTATGTCAGTGGTAAACTAATCTAGCAGGGAAATTATGAATACAGTTTGTTTATGTTTTGTTTATCCTGTGGTAAACAACCAATGCTGAGATTGCTTACACTGGACTCTGTCTGTAAGTATCAATGTAGATCACAGTGTTTCAATTTAAGCAGATGTGTAACACATTTGCAATTTCATTTCACTAACCTAAAGCACAGGATTCAAGTATACTTTACCCTAACTTGTAGCTTGGGCAAATGAAAATGTGGGGATATATACTTGGAATTCATGGGAAGAAGAGGCAATGGTTGTCAGAATTACTAGACACTACACAACTTGCCAATGATTATGTATTTGTCCATAGAGGAATAATAAATTATTATATATTTATTACATGTATTTGTATGCAGTAAATTAGTAGATAGTGGCTGTTGTGGGCGTTCCTTATATCATGTCAAAGAAGTGAAGGGTAGTTAGTGGAGGTCGCTAAAGTCATGATTCGGAAAAGTGTATAGAAACTGTGATCAAATCGAATGGTGTTAGTGTAAGAAAAAATGCTAAAAACATGGAATGCATTCTAGTGTTCTCTACAGACTCAGGAAGAACATTGGTTGTATCAAATCAAAAGTGGCCTAACCATTCTATCAGCAAACATTTTTTAAATTGAATCGAAACCTTTAGTGATTGGGGTTATCCTATAAACCCAATGACAACTTTAAGTAATAGTATTTTAGGATTGCCCAAATAAAATCATTACAAAACATAAAGATAAATCCCACAAAAATGAGATTTTGTGAGCAGTTTTTATAATACCATAAGAATGAGGTAGCCTCAAGATTATGACAAAACATACAGCAAGCAACAGCAGCAATATCACCTGACATAATTATAATATTGGGATGTAAAAGGAACTACCTGGAGACTATACTCAAATATGGTCCAATTAGATGAAACAAAACTCACTGATGACACTGATAGGTGAAAGGTGTTAACTACGAGAGGATGTAAGTTTCAAGAAAGAATGACGAATTTAACCTTCATCATCAGATTCAGTCATATTTTCAGCTGCAAGATATAACACCATAATACATCCTTCTGTAATTTATAAAGCCCAGTGCCTGTATCATGGATGAATGGAAGTGGAAAGGATTACGAATGTTTAACATTTCATTAGTTGTGCACTAAGTGCTGCCTAAATGACGTCATTACAAAGTTTTATTCCACAGAGTTTAATAGTGTAACATCAACTTCTTTTCTCTGGGTAATTATCTCTCACAGAATTTGAACTGTAGTAAGTCCTTTCACAGTTTAGTAATGTTTCAATGAGTAAAATACCTAACATATAATTAGTGAATGTTTTCAAAACTATACGCATCTCTTTAGTTAGCACAACATTATCATTATCTGTAAATAAACTGAGGGTAGTCTCTGACAATGCTGCTAAGCATCCAAGTCGTAAGACAGACAACAGCAATCTACAACATATAAGGCTTTCCAAAAATATGGAAATACCAAACACACAACTAATTAGCATGGTAATACATTGTGGCATTCAAACCAGCTTCAAGTCATCTCGGAATGGACTAATACTGATTTTGTTTGGTTTAAAAGGAAATCATATATCATTTTTCCTCCAAAATAATGGAAAGGTCACGTCCCATAGTATTTCTGCACTAAGTGGTGCATCACCCATTTGTGTCTGTATCAAGCACATCTGTATAACTGTGACAGACCTAAATCCAATGTTTAGCATGTGACATAATGTTCTTACAAAAATGAGAGAGTTGTTAATATGAAAAACTCATCACCATCTTAGAACTGCTCTCATAACCAAACAATCAAAAAGGAGATATGTACAACATGATCAAGAAATATTAATGCATAGGGCTGAAGGCACACCAAATGTACAACTTTACTGATCTGTTATTGTTACCGAATGTTTTGTACAATGTATTATGTAGGGAAGGATAAGAAGTAACATATTTAACATCACCAGATGCTCAGGAACAACAAAGGCGCTGCATGGTTCAAAGGTCTATATAATCAATAAGTGAAGTAACTTTGCAGTTTATGTGTAAAAATAATGTGAGTCTAAATTTTATCTCGCCTACATTAGGCAATCATTAATCATGTTCATCTGAAATAAAGATAAGAACTGGCAAAAGAAATGAAGTAAATGAATGTGTTACAGCAGCGGAATGCGACTTCTGTGAAGAAGCTGTTACCATGTTTCTTACAAGGTGCTATCATATCAGGGAAGTACTGTGAAACTGTGTAAACAGAAACAATGGGGTCAACATTCTACGCTCCCATGTAAGAAGCCATATGAGAATATTATTCAAAAATTAATTTCTCTAGGTTAGTAGTAAACTAATTTAGCAGGAAAAATTATCAATACAGTTTCAGTTTATGTTTTGTTTATCCCGTGGCTAACAACCAGTGCTGAATTTGGTTACAATGGACTCTATCAGTAAGTATCAGTCTAGATCACATTGTTTTAATTTAAACAGATGTGTAACACATTTGCAATTCCATTCCACTAACCTGAGCCCAGGTTCAAGTATACTATAACCTAAATTGTAGTTTTGGCAGCCGAAAATGTAGGGATATGTACTTTGAATTAGTGGGATGAAAAGGCAGTGATTGCCAGATTTTGTAGGCACTACACAATTTGCCAGTAATTATGTATTTGTTCATAGAGGAATAATAAATTACCAAATATTTATTACATGTATTTATATGTAGTAAATTAGTAGATTGTGTTTGTTATGTTTGTTATGGGCATTCCTTTTATCATGTAAAAGAAGTAAAGGGCAGTTAGCGGAGGTCACTCAAATCATGATTCACAAAAGCGTAAAGAAGCTGTAATCAATTTGAATGGTGTTAGTGTAAGAAAAAATGCTATAAACATGGAATGCATGCTAGCATTCCCTACAGACTCAGAACGAACACTGGTTGTATCAAATCAAATGTGGACTAACCGTTCTATCAGCAAACTTTTTTTAAATTGAAGCCAAAACCTTGGTGATTGGGGTAATCCTATAAACTCAATTACAACTTTAAGTAGTGGTATTTTAGGATTGCCCAAATAAAATCAATACAAAATATAAAGATAAATCCCACAAAATGAGATTTTGTTAACAGTTTTTATAATGCCATAAGAATGAGGTAGCCTCAAGATAATGGAAAAGATACAGCAAGCAACAGTAGCAATGTTACCTGGCATAATTATTACTTATTATATTGAGATGTAAAGGAACTAGCTGGAGTTCTGTACTCATTTTGATGAAACAAATTTCATTGATGGCACTGCTAGGTGTAAGGTGTTAACTACGAGAGGATGTAAGTTTCAAAAATGAATAACAAATTTACCCTTCATCAATAGTTTCAGTGATATTTGCAGCTGCACAAAATGGCTCCATTATACATGCTTGTGTAGTTTATAAAACCCCGTGCCTGTATCACGGATGAATGGAAGTGGAAAGGATTATGAATTTTTAACATTTCAATAGTTGAGCACTCAGTGCTGTGTAAATGATGTCATTACAAAGTTTTATTCCAAAGAGTTTAATAGTCTCACATCAACTTCTTTTCTCTGAGTGGTTATCTCTCACAGATTTTGGACTGTGGTAAGTCCTTTCATAGTTTAGTAATGTTTTAGTGACTAAACTAATTAACATATAATTAGTGACTGTTTTCAAAACTATGCCTATCTGTTTCGTTAGTACAACATTATCATGATCTGCAAATAAAATCTGGTTAGTCTGTGACAGTGTTACTAAGCATCCAAGTTGTAAAACTGACAACAGCAATCTACAACATGTAAGGCTGGACAAAAATGATGATGATGCCTAGCATATTGCTTTTGTTACATGGTGTGAGACAAAGGGGAGATGGTGAAGCACATAACAGTGGCAGCAGAAACAGACAAGGAGAGTGGATTAATTGTCTATGACAGTATTCAGGGCTTTGGGCATCCCCAGAGGATAACAGTGGAAGAGGGAGACTTCAGGCCACTGAGTGGCCACTTCAAAGTGGTGCACGGCCAATGACCTTCAACAAGAAATTGGAGCAGTGTGCTGCTTCACTGCTGCAATTACCCAGTGTGGTGCCATACCAAGTCACAGGTGAGGGAGATTAACTGGCAAATCACAAATAGTGAAGTGGTTGTTTGTTGAAGAGCGTCATGCCAATCCATTGTGTCTCCCCATGTATGAAGTTTTCAGTGAAAAGATGTGCTAATGAATGTATGAAGTCCTTAGTTTTTCTTTCTTGTAGTTCCTCCAAGCAGTACTGAGTTCTCAGAAAAACTGTTACAGCAAGGAAGGCTGCTTAGAAAGCAACAGATTAAAGTACTTTGTACATGATTGAAAATACTTCAAGATTAATGTGAACCTTTTGATAGCTTTTCTAATTCAACTGTTGTCTGTTTCTGAATTTTGATATATGTGTTTAATGTACTATTTTCTTGCTGCTTTGAAATGAATATTCCAAGAGATTAGGAAATGGACTGAAACTAAATATGACTGTAAGATATCATACCTTTTCATAAGCAATCTGTGTCTTCTATAAACAAACTCTGTAAGAATTACAAATTGGTAAGTATGGATGGGTTCAGTTTGTGTACTGTTTTAAGATATTGACATTCAAGATGAATAATGTGAAAAATGAGGGAGCCATTGCAACCTATGATTAGATTTATATTTCTGGGGTCTTTTCATTACATTTCTGGCAATTTTTTTTTTGTTTTGTTTTTACTCTTATCGTTAAATGTGGGGAACTTTTATTATATTTCAGAAAAATCTTTATTTCTTATGGATTTTGGAAACATTTAATGATGGATTTAAGGTTACTAATATCAGTCCCATCCAAACAGGTCAAACCTACTCTAATACATCTTTCATGTAGTGAGTTAGTGTTTCTGATGGGAAATCTCTTTGTATTATAAGGGTGCTGCATGGTGACCGTCATTTGCATTGATGCATATGTGAGTCAGCCCGACCTGACAGTTCTTAATGAGACGATTGTGAGTGTGTGCACGGTACATGTTCAGGGATAAAAGGCATTAAGGTGTGGAACTTATATTTTTCAGACAGGCACGTGGTGTTTTTAAGCTATGGATGACTGTAAGGAATTTACCAACAATGGAGAATTTGAATCAAAAGAGTTAAGTGCATGAATGAGGATGCAAGGCGAATGTGATTAGACTCACTGCTTGTGATTAAAGAGGAAATAGTTGTCTTCTATCAAATCAATGTGAACTTCATTTAATCTCTTCATATTAATGACACTATTTTGATGAGAGTTCTGATTAAGATTATGGGAATAATAAATAGTGCATGTTTCAGCAAACATATGGTTGACAACTTTGTCAAACTGGCATGTGTACCTTTTGAGTAAGTTTGCCCACCATGCTGTCATGACCATCCAATTACCTCTTAAATTTCAAACAGTCAAAATATGCAAGTTAGCTTAAATAGAAGAAGGCTCAGTTTCCAAAGTTTACAGATTAATAACTAAAAATATGGAGCTAGAGGAGCAGATTAGCCAGTGTGATGATGGGCAGCTATGCCAAGGGTAAATGTTAGTGTTCAAACTGCTCTTGATGACTGAATAGGCCTTAAAAATCCCAATATTAGACCTAAGCCATGAGATGCGGATGGGTTATCTCTTCTGTAATTTTAGTATAACTGAGATGGATGTAAGTAGAGTTTCTGGCTAAAAGCAGAGGGAGCAAGACGCACGGCAATCAGATGAGTGGCTATGATTAGCTGAGCTTCCTGCAGGAATGAATTTCAGATCTCGTAGTACAGCAACAAGAAGCAAAGCTAGTCAGTTACTGCAAACAGTTTCCAAGCCGTTAATTTTGTTTCTTCATTCTCAGGAAAATCCACAGAGAGTGTTGATACATTTTTGCACAATGTCTGTGATGTAGATTGCATTTGCTCATGGCCAGAGAGTTTTCTGCTTTTTGTGGTAAAGCAAAAATTGTCCAAAAATGTGCACACCTATTTTTAGCCAGTTAAGATATTAAATAAAGATGACAAATTTGAGATCCAAGCACAGGACCTATCAGAGTAGTATTAAATAATAATGGCATCAGTTGTTTCCATAAGCAACTTTCTACCTTCAGGCAAAGGTCAGGGGAAGATACTGAACAGTTTGCCAATTGAATCAGGGCTGTCTCCTGTGAAACCTACACGTTGCGGAGGATTCTGACCCAAAATCAAGTGCTCCTAGAGGAAGCAGAAGAACATTCAATTGATATTTTTATTGATGGTACAAATACACAACGAAGTTGTCAGGTGAAAGTGGCTTCCCCAATGTTGCTCCATGAGGAAACCCACTTGCCATGTCGTGTGAAGTAGCAGGGCAATTTGTTGCCTCCTCTGTGCTGTAGAATGAAGTATCCCCCCCCCCCCCCAAAAGTTTACCAGTGACTCAGTTTACAAAGGATGTAAGTGAGCCACTCATAAGCCAACAAACACTTGTTATCTTACTGTCATAATTGCCAGAGTTTTGGCATCTACAAAAGCATCACTCGTGATCCCAAAATAAACAAACTCATGGCAACCATGGTTCTCCCAATTACAGAGGGAATGGTCGCTTCCATCACAGAAATGGCAAAAGAAGGTATAGCCACCCGACCTTGCCCCAGTAAAAACAGTAAATGCCCTTCACTTACCGAGGTTTAGAGGAGCTGACAATTGTGATTGTGAAGAGAGAGATGTAAGAGAAACTGGGCTGGATTTTGGTGGATATGGGCACATATATAAGTTTAAGTTTTCTTCCCTCTGGCAACAAGCAGCCACTGAAACTACCCCATTTACATATTTGTGTCCTGGGTGTCAAAATAGCAAAACCCACAGTAGCAGTTTGCACATACATAATACAATTCAAGTTGGAGGTTATAAGAAAAAAAGGCCTGATTTTGTCTTCGTACTATCCTGATTTCCTGTACTGGTTCCATGACGTGATTGATTACTACTGGTAGCTTAATGTCTCATTCTGTTGAGCAATCCACCATTTTGGTGGTGACAGCACCTCCCAGACATAAGGAAATCTGGGGAAGGGCACCGTTCGTCAAAATATTGATACACCACAAATCTCAGTGTTAAGGGCAAGCATCCCTGCAACCCTAAAAGGTGGCATTGTATGAGTTTTCTGGTTGACTGTCAAAACTGAAGAGCGCAAAGGAACCATCTATTTGGTTGACTCACTTACTGAAAATGACATTCTTAATAAAATGAATGTATATGTCTAGAGAAGTTTACATAATGCAAAAACCATGTCTAGACAATTTTAGTATATTAGACATAGTAGCACCATGAGGAACCATACTGTATGCAGCATTTAACCATGGATGTGGAACACTTCCCTGAAGAGAGACTTGAGAGCAGGAGCAGGCAGAAGCCAATAACTGCTTGAGAAGTACAGGGTGATAAAAAAAAATTATGAACTGACATGGGACACTGGCCATACAACAAGGATCAGTAATCCCTGTAAGACCTGGAGATCAAAAATGTTAAGAGAGGGTGCTACAGTCATGAAATAGCGGTGACCTATTAGGCATCAGAGTGAATTTGTTTTTATTATTAACATTTGAATGTTAGGAAAAGAGCATCAAATTGTTCAGGCTTATATTTGGAATTGAACGTATTATGATGAGATAAGGCATGTGTATTTTAGGTCAGGGAAATCATTAAGATCCCAGCTGTACTATGCTTTGAAACCAAGGGGGCCACCCTGTCACTCTGACCAAAACACTGGCAGTGTGTTATTGCACATATTCAGATGGCACCAGTCAAAGTAGTAGGTAGTGATTCAACCCCCATAATAAATAGGCTGATCTGTAATATTATTTGTGTAAAATGTAACAGAAATATAAGAAATGGTAACTTCTGTGATTTGTGCAATCACTGGAATCACTTTGCTTGTGCAAATGTAACTGAAAATGACCTACCTGCTGCAAGTGAAAAGTGGATTTGTCTATGATCTCCTGATGTGATAGGTAACATTGTAAAACTTGACACAGTATCTGATGAACATAATAACTTTTTATTATCAGTTACTGCTGAGCTACACAAGGACTTAAAAATACTGAGTGATGAAAACAGAAGACTCAAGAAAGAGAGTGATCATCAGGTATGTGTCTATATTTCTAAACCAGAAGGATTGCCAAAAAATGAGTTAGGACTTTAATGGCTCACAATTACAGGTCTAGCACAGTATGAAAAGCTGTGAAATTGAAGAGGAGCTCTTATGAACTCATCAAAAATAAATATTGGCAGGATTTTGTTCTACCTTTTAATAATAAACATAATTCATTGCAAAATACAGATGATATAGAAATTGCATCAGAATGCTCATCTGACAACACAGTACAAGAGACTCAGAACTTAGTAAATAACAAATTTATATACAAGAAGATACATAAAATCAAGATTTACACAGACAGTTATGTGTGAGGATTATCAGTTATGTTAATGGAAAGTAGGCCTTCTGTGATGGATAAGTCTGAAATAGAAGGAATCATGAAGCCATGGGCTGCTTTATGAGATGTTTCAACGTATACTGAGGAAGACACCACAGCCCTCATGGACAAAGCCTTCATAGTGGTAGCTGTCAGTGCAAATGACAATGAAGAAGACTTTTGAAATATTAAGCCACATCAATGTGATCGTCATCATTGTGCCTCATTGACATGGTCTAGTGTGAATAAGGAAGTAGAGCAAACCAACAGGTAGTACAAAGTGATCTGTAAGCACTTTAAGAATGTTTCCCTAGTTAACACCAGTAGTTACAGCAGAGAACGGCATACCAAGTATGGCCAGTATCTCAGCAAACTAGGTAAACATGTTTTAAGTGACACAATTCTTAGAGTAGTGTTGGATAAGCTTAGGAAGGAAGAAAGATCAGCACTCTGTTTGGGTTATGTTTCAAATGTGATGACAAAAACTTGTAGCATTAGACCAGATTAGATATTCAAATACCATAAGAGGACATAATCTAGTCAACTTCCCCCCCACCCTGGTGATCGGAGGTTTGAGTCCTCCCTTGGGCATGGGTGTGTGTGTGTGTTGTCCATAGCATAAGTTAGTTTAAGTAGTGTGTAAGCTCAGGGACCGATGACCTAAGCAGTTTGATCCTATAAGATCTTACCAGAAATTGACAAAATTTTTACATGGTAACATTAGCTCCATCAACTAAGTAACACGCAAAAAAGTAATGCCAAAAGCAGAGTTTGAAGTAGGCTTCCTAAACATTCAGGATATGGTGGAATAGTTAATGAATCTTCAAATGAAAACATGTTGGTTCTTTTATGTTTACGTGAACATTGGCGTAATGAAGAAGAGCTTGGATACAAAGTACTGAATGACTACACATTACTTAGTTGCTATAATAATGGACATCTCTTGCATGGGGGTAGCAATATATATAAAAACATCTCTTGCACCAAATTGTGGTATGTTAGATCTCAACACACTTAGTGTTGAAATGCATTTTGAAATACCAGGTCTAGTATTTGAGAGACTTAAGCTACTTGTAGTAGCTGTAATAGCAGTGTACAGGCCACCTGGTGGTGATCCCCATGCCTGTCTTGAGAAGCTTGATGGTTTCTTAATGCACATCGGTGCTATACCAAAATGGGAAAAGTACAATACTGTCATTGGTGGGGATGTCAGTTCATGTTTTGATGTATTACAGGACAAAACAACTGCGACTGAACTAAAAAACTTGCTTTGACAATTTACCTCTACTATGCTGACTATAAACCCATGAGAGTCTCTGCCTGTCTTGATAATATATTTGCAAATATTAAGAGAACATGTATGTCCTTTGAAGTAATTAGTTTCCCTTTATCAGATTATGATGCAGTATTTGCCAGTCTTAGTATGTAACTTCAGACTGTTCCAAACCAAAATCTAAAACTGTGACTAATAGACTGATTAGCAAAGATAACATGGGTAGGTCTAAACATGTCCTCAGTTGTTACAAATGGGACTCCCTTTTCAGTAGGCTTCAACATCGTTACTCTGATATTGTTTTCAGTGAGTTTTTCTCCACATTTTTAAACATGTTTGAAAGCAGCAACCCCCTCAAGAAATGCACAATAACTATTAGTAGTACCCAAAAAAAAGTTTGCTGTATTCTGATCTGTACAAAAAAGTAATTCTGAATTGTATAGGAATTGTATGATGATAAAGCTGAGAGTAAATATAGGCAGACAATCAATGAAGGAAAGAAACTACATAATATAGAAACATGACAGAAATGCAAGAGAATTTAAGGCTTGCAGACAAGAACACCATACAAGTTATGGTTAAAGGTTATGTATACATTGCAACTGCAGCCATTGACATGAATCCCATAATGCTTAAAAATACTTGATATGTTTCAAAACTCAGAAACAATTTTGAGACCTTTATAGATGACCACAGCAGATGATGTCAAATCTATTTCCTTAGACATAATGTAAATGTTGTTTACAAATTTGTTAAATTCAAAAATCTAGTGGAAAATCAGACTGATCATAAAACTAACCCCTTTCAGTCAGATACTGGTAGCACTGCAATGAATGAAGGACTCTAATCTCAGCACAGCAAGAATATAGTGGTGCCTAACAGTTTCATACACACCATTTCAGAATTGTCACCAAACAAAAGAACCATTCAGCGGTTGAAGTCAGTACTACGACCATCATTTTGGGCTGAAGTCAGTACCACAGTTAACTACATCTGAAACTGTCGCTTAACTAAAGGGTTGTCTGATAGAATGCCATATGAGAAGCAGTTGAAGAGAAAACCCAATGTATCATTCTACGTCTGGTCCAAAGTTTGTCATCATGGATAAATTGCTGAACAAAGCAAAGTTTGATCATAAAGGCAAAGAAGACATATTTGCAGGCAATACTGACTGTACAAAAACCTATTATGTGTGGGTGCCAAGGAACCATAATATGTGAATCTCCATTAAAATGAACCAAATCATAGCCCAGTAGAAGGCATCAACATGAATTCAGTTGGAGGATATTTCAATGGTGATACAAAAATTGAATCAGAGACCATCAGATGATGAACTGTTCCACAAATTTGAATATGATGGCCTTACAATTACTATAGGCCTAAAATTCATCCCTGATGATGATTTATCATGTGATAAACACATTAATTCTTCAAATGTCATATCTGCACTACAGTTATTGCCAGATATAGACTCATCAGATGTTTTACATCATGATATTAACTTCAATGGAAATACAACAGAGGTCAGTGTCAATGATGCATTAAGTTGTCCATTTCATCAAGAGTGGTTTGAGGTTAGATACAACTAGTGTTCAAAAAGTAACACAACACATTTTTTTTCTTCCCAATTTTGGCTGTATACATGCAGAATGCTTTGTAATACATTTTGGAATATACCCACTTCATCTCCTATGGTTTTATGAAGATTCAATAGATGGAGGCACTATACATAGCCTTCAAAATGGTGTCTGTAATGGAAGTGCAATCCAAGTAGAGAGCTGTCACTGAGTTTCTTGGCTAAAGCATCAGGTATATTCATAGGGGCTAGCAGAATGCCTATGATGGCCTGGCAGTGAACAAAAACATTGTGAGTTCTTGGGTAAGGTGTCTGTCATCTTTGCAACACAGTCTCGCAAACCTTCCGATATCCTGCGTACTGGATGTCTACACACAGCTGTGACTCCAGCAGTGTTAGAAAATGTGGACACCTTCATTTGAGATGACTGATGGATCACAATAAAACACCTTGCTGCAACACGACATCTCTGTTGGTAGTGCTGACACATTCATCCACCATTTGGGGTTCTCAGAGGTGTGTCCCCACTGTGTTCCTCACCACCTACCAGAACACCATAAAGACCAACAAAGAATCATCTGTACATAGTTGCTTGTGCATTACAAGACTGATTACAACAATTTTTTGTCAAACAATATCAAAGGCAATAAAGCATGGGTTCATCACTTCTAACCAGAAACAAAACAGCAATCCATGACTCTGAAGGGATTATTCTCTTTGAAGTCCTTCCTCATGGGGCAACCATCAGCTCAGTATTGCATTGTGTTACCACCAGGAAATTCAAGAGAAGTTGTCAGCATGTTAATTGCCACAAAAATTCAAAATAACTTCTCCCTCTTCATGACAACTCAAAGACTCAGTCCTGTCTGTGCACCCGAGAGGAGCTGATGAAACTTCATTACACTGTTCATCCTTATCTACCCTACAGCCCAGAACTCATCCCTTCTGACTTGCATATGTTTCACCCAATGAAGGATATACTCTGTGGGAAGCAGTACATGGGTGATGTGGAGGTTATTGATGCTGCAAGACGTTGGCTCCCATGACAACCAGTAGAGTGGTATAATGCAGGCACACAGGCCCTTCCAGTAAGGTGTGTAAGGCTGTCATACTGAACAGATACTATGCTGAAAAATAGGGCTTTGTAACCACAAGAGTGCAGAAGAATATGGTGTACTGGAATACTGAATAAAATTAATATGCTTTCCAAAAAAATGTTGCATTACTTTTTAAATGTCCCTCATAAGCTGAAATGTGGTCACTAGAGAGAAATGACACCGTGTTCACTGCAGACAGACCAACAAATGACTGAGTTTTTTGTGGAATAAATACAGAACTGATGGATCTTTGGTGAGGGAAAAAGCAAGAGGATTGTTGGCTTTGATGAAATGTAATTTCCAGTTGCAGGAATTGAATTATTTAGTCTACACACAATGTTCTGTCAGTAAGATTTGACCTGTGAATCTCAACCTGATATATGCAGTCAGTAACCTAAGCCAGTACAGCAGAAGCCCTAATTTTGCTCACAAGCAAGTGGATAAGTGGGTTCTTATACACCTTAAAGAAACCATAGGCAAGAACCCTACTTTTGCTGAGGATAAGAAAAGAATCTTCAGTTTCGCAGATGCCAGTTGGGGAAGTTCTGATGCTGATGGGAACTCATATGTAAGTTGCTACTTCACCTCATTTGGATCAGCATTCTTATAGTGTTCAAAGAAGCAATGTTTCATCATCTGAAGCTGAGTACATGAGCCTCACCAAAGCAGCAAAGGCAGTGATTCTCCTCAGTTTAGGAATTCTCTCATACAGCCCCATTTCTAGTGACAATCACTAGTTTTCCACTGAATGATGAAGCACATGCGTGTAAAATATCACTTCATGCACCAAATTTAACTAGAATATCTGCTCAAACTGGAATATCAGCCAACAGAAGATATGGTGGCAGATATACTAACAAAGGCTCATCCTATACTGAAACATTAGAAATGTGTTGAAGGGCTTGGACTTCAATCCTACAGCCAGAAACTTAAGCCTCAAGTTTTAATATATAACTGTCTGTTAAAATAAAGAGGGCATTTTGAGATTCAAATTTTATCATCATGTGACATTCTTGGTATCCACAGACGTCAGTGTGCATTGTTCTTGGTTCTGTGTTATCCTCTGTACAGTAAACTATGAATAAAACTGTGTTTCTTGAAGCTTTCCTGGTGGCTCAAATATTCCATCTTTTTTGGGAGTGCATCCCATATATTATTAACACATGTACTGATATTATGGCTAAAAACCTTCCAACCATTCTCTGGGTGAGTCATTTACAAGATTTTTAACACATTTTACACTGTCCTCTCAAAGGAAATATTGTTCCAGTTCTTTGACACATGACATTATAAATATGCCATCCATAACAATCAACCAAGTACTTTCTAAGCACCATGGATTCACAGACTCTCTGCTTAGTTTATTTAAATCTTTGAGGTGTGAAGTTTTGTTTATGACTGAGACTCTTGTTACCAACAGTATTATTTTTTATGCATGTACATTTACTCTACAGCATGAAGTATGTTAAAAATCTTGCAAGTGACTCATCTTAAGAATGGCTGAAAGGTTTTTGTGGTATAACTTATTGATACCTCATAGCCATGGAATTGCAAGTTTTCATGAAACGCTGATAGCAGTTGTGTGGGATCTGGTGGACCCAATGGAGCATGCCCCTGAGCCATGCCTCTAGTGGCTCAGTAACTCAAGCACCCTCTGCCACTGCAATATAGGATGTCCATTGGCTGCACTCAGAGCTACTTGTACTCTAATGCACTTTGCAATGGGATGCAATGCAGATGTTGCAGCTGGACTCCATTCATTGCTGCACTGTCTTCTTCTGGGTCTTCATATGTTTTGAGAAATACAAGTTATGTAAATCTTCTGTTTGTTGTGTTAGCTTGTTCACTAATAATTTCTGCTTCTGTCCAGCTTTCCTATCATGATGGTTGCTGCACCACTCTATAGCCCACCTCTCCTTACTGTTGTATATAAAGGTATACACAACAGTTGTCAGCCAAAATATCTGTACATAAAATCCTAGATGCACTCCAGAAAAGTGATGGAATACGAATAAAATTGTTTGGTAATTATGTGTCATGCCTTTCTTTTCAAACCATGTCCCAACAATAACAACAGTAGCATATAAAATGTAGTGTGTTTTACAAACATGTATTTTTGTTTATTATTATTGCGGGTATGTTAAATTATGTTCTGAAATATCCAGTTACAATGTTGGAGCATATGCCTCATTTAAAGGTATTTGTTTTGGATCATTATACTATGAACAAGGTTTAGTTGCCCAGAAAATCTGATTCTCAAGGTGGAACACTTTACCATGAATAGGCATAGTTGTAAAAATATTTCCTTCCAAATCAGATTCTCATGGCGGAGCAGTTTACCAATTATTGGGATGGTTATAAAATTATTTCTTTCCAAATGATTTTTGTAAATACTGTAACTACAACATTTACACATGTTTCCCGAACTGTTTAAGTAGTTCAACACTGTTCAGAGGCCCATATGGTTTCCAGTTTAAAAATCATAGGGTGCATGCACGAGCAGCTACAAATCATAGTGTGTATGCACAAGCAGAAACGGATATGTTTATGAATATATAATTAATACTGGAAATGTTCTTCTGGGATATATTTTGCAGTTTGCTGCCCTACAGAAATAAATGTATAAATTTTTAAGATTAATTTCCATAAATACTAGTAGTATTTTCCATAAATACTGGTAGTTATCTGTAACCTTTACTGGTTTAGTGACTTTCATATACCCAGTTTGAGGATAGGATGTGAAGCAGTATGTTTTCCATTATCATAAAAAGGATGTTACAATTATTTGTCATAGTACAAATAAATGTCTGTCAGCAAAATGAATCTTAGGTGTAATTAACATGTCTATACCTGTGTGGGAATAACACAGAAACTTTGCCCAAAGTATTCCTGTGCGTTATGATTTTAGTTAACTGCCGACTGTTAACAGTTCCAAGCTGTCTAAGAGGTACTGAAAAATTTTCCAACTAATAAGCTATGTGAAGTTGTCTGTTCAGTGTTTGTAAGATGTAAATTAATCTAAATTAAGTCTTACTTTGAAGTCACACAGTTGTTTACAATATACTAAGTTATACAAGTTGTGCTGCCAAAAATGTGGCCCATGGGGTTTAGGGGCAAGAAAGCATAAAGTAATTACTTTCAATGATCCTCCATCATAATAGTGAAAGAGTATCTGATTCGTGATAATCATTTGTATTAAACATTGTCCCAACAGGCCTCGGAAGGACAAATTGTACTGACTGACCATCATGTCATCCTCAGGTAGATCCATATGTCGAGGGGCATGTGTTGGCAAACTGATCTCCCAACTGATGTCAGTTATCATGACCTGAACTGCTATTTCTGTCAGATAGCTCCTCAATTGGCCTCACAAGGGCTCAGTGCACCATGCTTGCAAACAGCACTCGGTAGACCCAGACTGTCACCCATCCAAAAATTAGCCAAACATGGCAGAACTTTCAACTGCTGCAATCACATAGGAACCAGTGTCATCACTGTGGCAAAGCCATTGACACTCTGTGTTAAAAGCTTTCACTCTCTTATCCAACAACATTGTGCCAGCATTACATCAAAAGTCAACTTTGGCAAGAAGTATATAATACACAGGTCATGAATGATAATATAACGCTTATTGAACTATCGTTCATTACTTTCTCTGACATCTATCTCCCACTGAATCACGACCAACAGAACAAGAGAAGAAGTAAGGAATGTGTTTGGATAAATAATGCAATTTAAATATGCTGATGAAGGAAGTGAGAGATCATGATTCCATAACCAATAGCTATTGTTCAATTGATGGAATTAATTGCAGAGAATACTGCAAACAGGGAACTTTGAAATCCCTACCTTACTATGAACAGTAGAGGGTTTCTGTACCTGCCATGGTTGCAGCAGGTAACAAGGTATAAGTGTATAGTTCCTGAGAAGAAGCATGAGAAACAGTTATCACATCAATAAGTGTATAAATTACATATTACTACCATAAAGAGTTACTGATACAAAAGTTGAGATAAAAAATATGAAACATCCACTACACATCTGCAAATCATGTCATAAAATTTTCCTGTCAACAACCATAAAACAAAATTAAAATTTAATCTGTAAAAGCAAATATAAAGAAGATAACTGAATCAGTTATAAAATCAATGAGGAGTCAAAACTCAATTGCGTATCACAAAATATCACTTAGGCTTACGAAGATCTACACACCATATATTAATGCTGTATTCTGATATGTTTTTAAGATATATTCTGCTTCCAGTCATAAAACATTCATTGCTACAATTACTTTCTAGACTAACAGAAGCCAGTCATGTAGACATCTATACGTCTACTGTCTCATTACCAGTGATTTTACCGGCTTTTGCAAAGGTCAGGAGCAATAAAATATTAGAGTATAATTAAGTTGTTGTTTTGACTAGTACTGGCATGCAGAATCAAGCAAGCAACATTACAGAAAATCCAATTTATTGACTGTATGTGGCATACTTTCAGAAAAAACTCTTATGTTGGCAATAGCAACCATCTTCTTTGATATAAGATTAATTATTGCAGTGAAGAGTCCCAATCCTAGTATTACATGTTTTAAAACATGTCAGAATTACAGGAAATCCACATGAATGAATCCTTTGTTAATGCTTTAGGAGTAAAGGAGACCACTCACAAAACAGCATAAGTGTTGAGTCATCGACAGTCACATATTAAAGAGAAATGTAACTTGCTTCCTTTTGGAATAACTCTTTTGTCAAGCTGGAGTACAAATATACATACAAAACACTCACACACTGGTGTGGTTTCATTCCGCCAGCTGTGTGTGCAGCCAAGAAAATGTAGGGACACAGGTGTGTATGTGTGTGTGTGTGTGTGTGTGTGTGTGTGTGTGTGTGTGTGTGTGTGTGTGTGTGTGTGTGTGTGTGTGTGTTCGTGAGTGGTCTCCTTTACTCCATTATTTACAAGGGAATTGTTTATATGGATTTCCTGTGATTGTGATGATAATACTCGTAGATATAAAAAGGAAATGTGAACAGTCGAATGAAATAATTAACATTATATCAAAGAAGAATGACATTCCATTGGTGAAAATGCCACATTCACCACCTTATGAAGAAACTGATAGCTGCTACCTTCAGCTTGAGAAGAACCTATATCATCACTGGCCATAAAACACAAAGTATCAATTACTTTCCCCCTTTGCCTTTATTCTGTCTTGTGGTACCATCTTCTTAATGATGAAAACTGCACGGCAGAATAACAAGAATATGGAAGGAAGAAATCGCTACTCACCGTATAGTGGAGGCAGTGAGTCAGAGACAGGCACAATGAACGATGCTAACAAAATATTAAAAGGTCTGTACAAAGTCCTTTTCCTGCACTTTCACACAAGCACAACTCACAGATACATGGCCGTTGTCTCAGGGTGCTAAAGCCCAACTGGCAGTTGGCCTATGGCGCCCTGAGACAGTGGCCATGTTTCTGTGAACTGTGTTTGTGTGAATGTGTGTGCAGAGAAAGGGCTTCAACCAAGAGATTTAATATTTTGGCAGTCTTTTTCATTGAGCCTGTCTGTGGCTGAACGTCTTCTCCATATGGAGGGTATCATATATTGGTTGGATTCTGTGCTCCAGTACCTTGATTTGACTAAAAAAATGTCTTATTGTATCATATTTTGGGTTGACTTTGCGCTCTCTGGAGGATAGTCTCAATCCAGAATTAGGGTAACACATGGTATGTAGTATACATTTAACATATAATGGGTTTAAAGAATCTCAGAATTCTAATCCCACTTTCACTGTGCAACCAGATACTCATGAGGTTTTTAGTCAATAATATGGACCTACTAAGGAATGGAGACTAAGAAAATGATTTAGGAATTTCAGAAAACATGCCAACAATGAATTTAGTACTAAACCAAAAGTTAGTAGTGAAGTTAATTCCTTTAAAAAAAATGAGATGGATTTTAAATGGTAAAAGAATGGAAAGATTCTGCCCTTGCTCCAACAGCTCAGTTCAGGCACTTTGGCTGTAATACTGTAGGCATCTGATGAAGGAACTTTAAATTTTCGCCACAGATTTTGGGAAGAAGTATTTTCTTATGAAAGTTTTGAAACTATTTCAGACACAAATATAATGGTCATAAGTACAACATTAAATCTGAAATGGACTAATTTTAGCTCAGAAAGGAGTTAATAAACTAGTAAAATCCTTTTTTCAAGTACCTATCAAATAATGGAGCTATAACAGAAAGTAACATAAAAAATGAGTTTGGCGAACTCTTTCTGTCCCGTAGAATAACAGTGTTTTACATATTGCTGGCTTACTTAGTGTGGATTAAGTATTTATGTGTGCCTATTACTAAACTATTAAATATACTTATATTACATAAACTCATCAATATGGAATCACATTTCTGTATCAATATTTTTGAATGCCTTGCAAAAAAAAAAAAAAAAAAAAAAAAAAAAAAAAAAAAAAAAAAGTAATAATAATAATAATAATAATTTGTTCACATTATTATTTTGTATACAAGGGGCATTTGAAAAGTCTGTCCAAAATAAAAACTAGTTACGTGTTTAGGGTAAACATTTTCTATTTTTTGACATAGTCTCCTTTTAGACTTATACACTTGTCCAACACTGTTCTAATTTGTTGATCCCTTCCGAATAAAATTAATTGTCCTAGTCTGCAAAATAGCTATTAGTTGCTGCAATCACCTCCTTGTCTGAATGAAATCTTTGTCCCACTTGCCATTTCTTCAAATTGGGGAACACATGGTAGTCCAAGGGCGCCAAGTCTGGAGAATATGGGGGTGGGGATGTGAAACAAGTTGGAATCCTATTGCCATTAATTTTGCGACCACAACTGCTGAGGTGTGTGCTGCTGCATTGTCGTGATGGAAAAGGACATTTTTTTCGGTCCAATCACCGGCGTTTTTCTTGCACCTCGGTTTTCAAACGGTCCAATAATGATGAACAATATGCACCTGTAATAGTTTTACCCTTTTCCAGACAATCGATGATGATTATCGTTTGTGAATCCCAAAAGACAGTCGCCAACACCTTTCCGGCTGAAGGAATGGTCTTCACCTTTTTTGGGGCAGATTCTCCCTTGGTAACCCATTGTTTAGATTGTTGTTTGGCCTCAGGAGTATAGTAATGTATACATGTTTCATCCACAGTGACGAAACAATGCTTAAAGTCCTGCAGATTCTTCCTGAAAAGCTGCAAACCATCCTTGCAACACTTCACACGATTCCATTTTTGGTCAAGTGTGAGCAATGGCGGAACTCATCTTGTGGATAGCATTCTCATGTCCAAATGTTTATGCAAAATATTATGTACCCATTCATTTGAGATGCCCATAGCACTAGCAATCTCATGCACCTTAACTCTTCTGTCATCCATCATCATATCATGGATTTTATCAAGGATTTCTGGAGTCGTAACCTCCACAGGGCGTCCAGAACGTTCAGCATCACTTGTGCCCATATGGCCACTCCAAAAATTTTCAAACTCCTTATAAACAGTTCTAATCGAAGGTGCAGAGTCACTGTAATGTTCATCAAGCTTCATTTTAGTCTCCTGAGGCGTTTTGCCTTTCATAAAGTAATGTTTAATCACCACACGGAATTCTTTTTCATCCATTTTTTGACAATCACTCAACTTCCTTGATTCACACGAATGTCAAACGCAAAGAAATAGACCAATATAGCTTAAACTTGGTGTACATTCTTTCCAAAGCTGCTACTAACTAAACATGACCTTGATATGTGCTGGTGGTGCCATCTATTGGACTTTGTACGGACTTTTCAAATGCCCCTTGCATGGTATATTGTTCTACAAAAGGTCTATATAGCATGTCAATGACTAGACTGAGTCAATCTGAAGGGTCTACTTGCACTGAGTTAAAGAATGACTATATATATGATGTAACTGAGATTTCCATTCAAAGTGGAAAAGCTTTCTTGCAGCAAACTCCTCATACAGCAATTAATGCCCAAAACCTTTGGCACACTGTAGTCAGCATATGTAGGCACATCATAAATCTCTTGATACTTTTCTGTTTTTTCTCTGTGTCCAAACAGCTTTAGTAAAGGTGGTGACAAATTAAATAAAGGAATAAAACCTAGAGCGTAGTCTGCAGAAAGATACATCACATAGTGCAATATGATTAACAATTTCTTCACTGCACAGTATCCTATATCCTATCTATGTTTCAAGACGTCCATCCATTGATTGAGCCATAATGTGGAAATCCCCTTTTAGAGACAATATACCAAAGTGAATTTAGTCAGAACTTTTACGTTGGGAGCGTTCCACTACAACAGACTGCAAATGATATTCTGAATATATACTTACATATCACCTATAACAGTAATCTGCACTAACAGTTTATGTGATTACAGCACATCTGCTGCATTGTAATGTGACAATACATATACCAGGAGTATACTTATCACTATGCAGCTCATTACAAGATTAGTGGTTAACATTACTCTCTGTTCTTCTCCCATACTATTGGTATTTGTAATACCGCTAATGGTTTTAGTAATACGCTATTTACCAATTGGAACAGATGGCTTCTTGGTAACTGCTGGATCATCTTTTGCTGTGAACATGGTGGTGTCATTTGGATGGCTGTTACAAGACAGTTAGGTTAATGGAGAATGAATTTGCTCCATATCTTCTTATGAGAGAGCACAACCCATGTCAAATGGTCATGGAGCAGCCGAGGCATGAACATATTTACAAGCAAGAATACACAGGGGTTCAAAATGGCAGAAGCAATGTGCCCTGTGGTGCCAGGTTGAGTTTCCATCCATGCCATCTGAAACAGTTCAGGAGAAAAATGAGTGGTGAATTTCAAAACATGTAGCAAATGAGTGACCATAAACTGCCAGCAAGTCCTTACATTATCTGCAAGTGAATAATAATCACCACCATACCAGGACTCCCCTCTCATCTTATGTAAGCATTATGCAATTATGATACCTGTACGTCCTTAAACTGTCTTCAGTTCCAAATGATTTCTGATGCATTTTTTATAGAGATGTAATATGTATTTTACTTAAGTTTTATCATCCTTCAGGCTTCAAGTCTTGAAGCACTAATGCAAATATCTGTGTGTGCTGAATGGTACAGATATGGCTCTGAACTGTATAGGTGTTCAGAAATATGTTGCATTACATCAGTTCATTGCTAAAATCAGAGCCAACTGATGGTAGCCAGACATTGGGATTTTCTGATCATAGCATCTGGCCTTGAAGGTGGCTATTTTACGCAAACTGAGAACATTACATCACACAACTGATACAGTAGCCTGTAGAGAGCTTAGTGCCTTAAAGACATTGCTGAAAGCATGCCATACTCAGCTAGCATCAATGACATAGCCATGATTAGAGGCAATGAGATCCTGTGATTTGCCATTTTTGTGTCACATACACAATTAACACACGATATGAAAAAACTTACTTATATTCCACACTTAATTATTTCCCAAGGCTACAGAAGTGTTATTCATTCAACATGATATCTATCACTAATACAGTTGCTGGTCAGTGTGATCAGAACAACAGAAACACTCTTTTCATTACATTACTTCTAAATAGCACCCACAAACTAAATCTTTTGTTCTATTATCATAAAGGTATTTGACATTCCATTCATTAGACACACTGATCAAATCTGAATGAGTGTTTTAACAACTATAAAAATGCTTTGAGAACTAAGTGTCTTGACAGAAAGAAGACTGATGAGACTGGAATAACTTAGTCTCATTCAGAATGTATGTTAAATGAGATATATAATTACCAAATCTGCAATACCAACTTTCACTGCTTAATAAGAAAAATAAACAATGGTGGAAATATTAGCTGACAATAATTTCAACCAGATGCCACAGAAAACAAAATTGTCACTTTCTAACAAAATAAAGGTGAAAGGCAGAGCATGTGTACTACTTACTGCTGAATATTCTCTTTTCTAGCAAAAGAATATTTGCAATTATCACTGGAAAATGACTTCACAGCATCATTGTGAGCTACTGTTTTACCCCACTAAAATTTTCATTATTATCATTGACTAAGAGTTATTTTTGAATTAATGCATATAGCAAAACTGATTACAACATTGTTATGGAATAATCCTGCTATGTAAAGAAAGCTATACTTATTTCACACCATATCAAAGAAAACTGAGCAAAATATGGCGTAAATTTCTCTTAACAGCATTCCAAAAGGAATCAGTAGAATCTGCGGGGTCGGACAAATACTCTTAGGTCTGTAGTTTTATTCAGTAACTGAGACATAATTTGGAACAAAATGATATGTCTTTGCTTGTGATGACACTACTAATGCACATTGTGGTAATTTATGCACACAGAGTAAACATGAGCTACAAAAATTAATGAAAATGTAGTTTTTGAGACAAACCCTAGATATAAAGTTTATTATACTTTTTAATCCTTTAACAATACTGGCATACAAATCAGCTTTATTCACAGTGGCTGGTTAAAAATAATCTATACAATCCTTCCTTCTTTCCGAATTGCCTCACAGGCTATGACCAAATATGGTGATGTCTCACGTAACATTACCATCTTTCTTCTCTGAGGCACCACTCTCCATTATTGTATTCCATACAAGACCTATATGGAAAGACATTTCATGAAAAATTACAAAAGTAACCTTTGAGAGGACAAATAGAAAATTTTCACAGCAGAAAACTTTCAATTGTAAGATATTTTTGCTTTGGAGTTAAGTGGTAATATTCACATTACATATAGAAAAGTTTAATGTAAGTGGATAGATAAGAAATATAGTCACTTAACAGCAGTTGGAGAACACACATATACAAATCTCAAGGAAATTTGCAAACTTTGGCAAGGCTTAGAAAATGGGGATTGTGTCGAAAAGTCACCCAGAACTCCATGTCAGGGGAGACTTACCAAATGGGATGAGAAAGAAAGACTGATTGTTGGGAATTGCATTGGACTAAATTAGAAACCTAAGAGCTTGGAGATGGAAGATAGGGTAATAAGCAAAACAGAGAACATGGACAAAATATTGTGCAGGGGTTAATAAGAGCAGAAAGCTAAGAGAATTGTATGTGGTAGATATGGCAGAGAGGGAAAAAATGAACAGGTCAGAAAATAAAAGCTGTAGAAAACAAAAAGGGAGTGAAGAAAAAATGCAAGTAGTTACTGACAAGAAATGCTGAGAGTAAAGAAAGTAATGTAAATTAAGACCAAGTGGGCGGCAAGAATCAAGGTCATGCTGTAACGCGAGTCCCCACCTGCAGAGCTCTGAGAAGCTAGTGTCTGGGAGAATAATATAAATGGAATGTGTGGTAAAACAGGCTCTGAGGTCACAACTGTCATGTAGAGCATGCTCAGTATCATGTATCGGTGTAAACCCTCTGTCTATGTTCATTTATCTTGCCTGTTAAATTGGTGATAGTCATACCACTGTAAGAGGTCGAACAGTGTTAACATAACAGTTGATACACTACTTGTGTCATATCAGAAACACAGATATATCCTTTGATAGTATATTTTTTACCAGTTGCAGAGGTAGTATAGGTGGTAGTAAGAGGGTGCAAGGGGCAAATCTTACATTGGGGATGGTGACAGAGGTAGGGGCTATAGCATAGGGACACAGGTTCAGAAATATCATGAAGTGTGACCAGAAGACTGCAGTGATTGGAGGGAGTGGAGCATGTGGATGGGAGGCTGATGAAAAGCTATTGCAGGTGTGATGGGAAAAATATCAGGCAGAATTGACCCAATTTCAGGGTATGATTTTAGGAAGTTGTAGCCTTGTCGAAGTAGCTGATTAATACATTCAGGACTAGAATGATACTACATCATAACAGTCATGATATGGGAGTGTGTTTCACCACACATGCCATCTGAATTGTTCCCCACAGACACTAGCTTCTCGGAATTTCATAGGTTGGAACTGACATTGTGACATGTCATCGATTCTTAGCACCCACTTGAACTTAATTTATGCTTATTTATTTGGTCTCAGCATTTAGTGCCAATAACTATTTCTTTCTTCACTCCCTTTTACATCTCTATATTTTTATTTTCTGACCTACTATTTTTTTCTGCCTCCCCTTACCTTTACCTCAAATAATTCACTTAGCTTTGCACTTAATCTCTCTGTTGCCTATTATCCCATCTTCCAGCTCCAAGCTCTTAGGTTTTCAAATATCACCTGGTGCAGTCCCTAACAACCAGTCTTTCCTTCTCATCCCACTCCATGCATCACCAATGAACTTGGGTTCTGGGCAACTTTTCCATATGCTCCAAATTTCCTAAACCTTTCCAGTCCTTTTCCTTCATCCCTCTTCATCACCCTTACACCCTTCTGCCAGATGGAGGAGCAACTGGCTCTAAAAGCTTACAGATTTCCTTAACCTTGTTATGTAGGTATTCTCTTGCTGCCACTTGGTGATTAGATTTTTATCGATCCAGTTACATTATACGTTAAAATACTGATTATTTTTGTTGACATATGGTAAACTCTTTTATTCTATTTAACTCGTACTGTCAGACACAAATAAGAATATCCTTGCTTTGCTGTCAACAAGAGAATAAAGTTTTCTTCAGTATTGCCACTTCACTACATGAAATTAGTAAAATGTTTCATATGTATGCTCTCACAAGGTCATTGTGCAAGAAAGAAGATATATTCACATAAAATTCCTTTAAAAACAACATTGTGTAAAATTTAAATTTTGTAAGTATTCAGTACAAGACATACCATGACCACATTATCACACAAATTAAAAAGCTGAAAATGAATCAAAGATACAGAATTACCATTTTCAGTTAATATACCCCCTCCCAATCCAGGGTGTCATAAAGATCTTTCTCATCAGTAGACTAAGACGAAGTGTGCTGTAACAACTAATTGGAGTTTCTGGTTCCACAACAGTATGAAGTACTGCAGGGAATTGATTTTCCTATAGCTTTTTGTTAATACTGGCGTTTCAAATTTATTTCATAATCTGTTTCATTTGCAGTGGTATGACTGAAAGATATAGTAGATTTCCATTTATTTTGTTACTACACAATTTAATGTAGCAAACACACACACATATCACCAGAAACAGATGTGAGCAATACCATGAATACAAATTGAAAATATCACAGCAATATGGAGAGTATGTTTGGTCAGGTGTGTATGCTAATGGAAGCGAGGAAAAGAGATTATTTATGTTGTTAGGAAGTAGTCCACAATTTTACAATGTTTGGTTAATTTTAAACTAATAGTGCTCAACAGACATGAAATAGAAGCAATCTGTGCAACATAGAGACTGGAAGTGTATCTGTTGCAACTTTTGTGTTTCAGGTACAAATGAAATGGACTTCAGATGTATCGGTAGTTATTTGATACTACAAACTTTACTTATTTCTTACTTATCAAACAAGTTGCAAATAACTGTGTATACTGCACTACTGACAGTACTGAGGTACTGTTTATATTATATAAAGCGAAAGCTTGGCCTTTGTCTGCGAAGGAGATGGTGAGAAAGATGAAAGAGCAAGCAAGCTCCTGGCCCTGAGAATATTTTTTGAAGGCCCAAAGAACATTCATGTAGGTTGCAACATGTCAATGAATTTTCTGGTTGTAAGTGATTTAATAATAATAATCATCATCATCATTTTGTACATTTGGAGATAATTTACAGTGATAAGCTATACTTAAGGTTTTTTGTGAAGGTTGTTGCATCGTGGTTCTAGTTGTTATGTAACTTTTATTCATGAATATGGAGGAAAACATAAGCTTTACAGAACTGGAAAATATCTTTGACAATACATTTTGTCGGCTAACTAAATTAATTACAGGGACCTAAATAAAAAAGTTATTGTGATAACATTACTAACAATTCTAAATATACCTTTATATGTACATAAATCTAAAAAAATTATGGAAATAACAAAACTTGTGCACAATGAACTTAGTGACATCAATCCAGAAACAAATCATATTTTCGTAGTAAACGTTAGTGCCATGTATTGGATTAGGTAGTATGGCAATTATTTAATTTCAAGCAATAAAAGGTTTCTTCTTCTCCTTAAGTTTCAAGTTTTGTAGTAGAAATAACACTAACAAAATATTTTACTTCATAGCCATCATCATACATTTTAAAGACTTGAGCAACATATTAGTGACCTCTCATGTCAGTTTGCTGCTCTGGTTTAACTACAATGAAGTCCCCCTCTTCACTGTTTCATAACAGCACCCAAGTTGTTCCCAATTGTCATTAACAACATAGGCTCCAATGGACACACCTTGCAGTTTGCAGATGACATGACTTCATCCTCAAAAGGGGGGGAACATATTTCAAGCTGTTCATCAAGTAGATGTCCTTCTCAATTAGGACAAGGCTTGGTTCATCATGAACAAGATGGAAATTAATGAAGACAAAATGCTGAGGCTGATGTGCACACTAAATGATACTGGAGCACTGGGTGACACAGCAGCTGTTAAGCTTCTGGGTTTTTTCTTTGATACCAAGTTAATCTGGCAACAGCACATCGAACATTTACGTTTCAAACTCTTGTGGGTTCTATAACTTTTGACGAAACTAAAAAGTGCATTTTCACAGCAGTACCTACTAACAGTGTACTATGCAATGTTCCACGGCCACTTCAGCTATGGGCTGTTACTGTGGAGCCATTCTGCCGACTGCAAGAATGAGCGTTATTACTAAAGAAAACAATGAGGATCATTGACTCAAGTAAAACGAATTTTTTCCAGAATAGGCACTCTGTTTTCAGACAATAAATTTTAAGTTTCTTAGTTCACACAAAGACAAATCATGAGATATACAGAAAGAGAAATAAAGTTCATCAACACAGCACTCACTGTAAAGACAGTATAAACAGACCAAAATGCAAATTAACTACATGCAGAACAGTTTCCCAGTGGTGGCAATAAAAGTTTTTAATGCTCTACCTAAGGATATTCAGTCATTACCAATTGAACAATTTAGAACTAAAGCTTCTTGTTGTGGTCTTCAGTCCTGAGACTGATTTGATGCAGCTCCCCATGTTACTCTATCCTGTGCAAGCTTTTTTATCTCCCAGTACCTACTGCAGCCCACATCCTTCTGAATCTGCCTAGTGTATTCATCTCTTGGTCTTCCTATATGATTTTTACCCTCCACGCTGCCCTCCAGTACTAAATTGGTGATCCCTTGACGCCTCAGAACATGTGCTACCAACCGATCCCTTCTTCTAGTCAAGTTGTGCCACAAGCTCCTCTTCTCCCCAATTCTATTCAGTACCTCCTCATTAGTTATGTGATCTACTCATCTAATCTTCAGCATTCTTCTGTAGCACCACAATTCGAAAGTTTCTTATTCTCTTCTTGTCTAAACTATTTATCGTCCACGTTTCACTGCCATACATGTCTACACTCCATACAAATACTTTCACAAACGACTTCATGCCACTTAAATCTATAGTCGATGTTAACAAATTTCTCTTCTTCAGAAACGCTTTCCTTGCCATTGCCAGTCTACACTTTATATCCTCTCTACTTTGACCGTCATCCGTTATTTTGCTCCCCAAATAGCAAAACTCCTTTACTACTTTAAGTGTCTCATTTCCTAATCTAATTCCCTCAGCATCACACGACTTAATTTGACTACATTCCATTATCCTCGTTTTGCTTTTGTTGATGTTCATCTTATACCCTCCATTCAAGACACTGTCTATTCCGTTAAACTGCTCTTCCAAGTTCTTTGCTGTCTCTGACAGAATTACAACGTCATTGGCAAACCTCAAAGTTTTTATTTCTTCTCCATGAATTTTAATACCTACTCTGAACTTTTCTTTTGTTTCCTTTGCTGCTTGCTCAATATACAGATTGAATAACATTGGGGAGAGGCTACAACCCTGTCTCACTCCCTTCCCAACCACTGCTTCCCTTTCATGTCCCTCGACTCTTATAACTACCATCTGCTTTCTGTACAAATTGTAAATAGCCTTTTGCTCCCTGTATTTTACCCCTGCCACCTTCAGAATTTGAAAGAGAGTATTCCAGTCAACATTGTCAAAAGCTTTCTCTAAGTCTACAAATGCCAGAAACGTAGGTTTGCCTTTCCTTAATCTTTCTTCTAAGATAAGTCGTAAGGTCAGTATTGCCTCACGTGTTCCAACATTTCTATGAAATCGAAACTGATCCTCCCCAAGGTCGGCTTCTACCAGTTTTTCCATTCGTCTGTAAAGAATTCCCATTAGTATTTTGCAGCTGTGACTTATTAAGCTGATAGTTCGGTAATTTTCATATCTGTCAACACCTGCTTTCTTTGGGATTGGAATTATTATATTCTTTTTGAAGTCTGAGGGAATTTCGCCTGTCTCATACATCTTGCTCACCAGATGGTAGGGTTTTGTCAGGACTGGCTCTCCCAAGGCTGTCAGTAGTTCTAATGGAATGCTGTCTACTCCCGGGGCCTTGTTTCGACTTAGGTCTTTCAGTGCTCTGTCAAACTCTTCACGCAGTATCATATCAACCATTTCATCTTCATCTACATCCTCTTTCGTTTCCATAATATTGTCCTCAAGTACATCGGCCCTGTATAGACCCTCTATATATTCCTCCCACCTTTCTGCTTTCCCTTCTTTGCTTGGAACTGGGTTTCCATCTGAGCTCTTGATATTCATACAAGTGGTTCTCTTTTCTCCAAAGGTCCCTTTAATTTTCCTGTAGGCAGTATCTTATCTTACCCCTCGTGAGATAAGCCTCTACATCCTTACATTTGTCCTCTAGCCATCCCTGCTTAACCATTTTGCACTTCCTGTTGATCTCATTGTTGAGACATTTGTATTCCTTTTTGCCTGCTTCACTTGCTTCATTTTTGTATTTTGTCCTTTCATCAATTAAATTCAGTATCTCTTCTGTTACCCAAGGATTTCTACTAGCCCTCGTCTTTTTACCTACTTGATCCTCTGCTGCCTTCACTATTTCATTCCTCAAAGCTACCCATTCTTCTTGTACTGTATTTCTTTCCCCCATTCCTGTCAATTGTTCCCTTATGCGCTCCGTGAAACTCTGTACAACCTCTGGTTCTTTCAGTTTATCCAGGTCCCATCTCCTTAAATTCCCACCTTTTTGTAGTTTCTTCCATTTTAATCTACAGTTCATAACCAATAGATTGTGGTCAGAGTCCACACCTGCCCCTGGAAATGTCTTACAGTTTAGAACCTGGTTCCTAAATCTCTGTCTTACCATTATAATCTATCTGAAATCTTCTAGTATCTCCAGGGTTCTTCCATGTATACAACCTCCTTTCATGATTCTTGAACCGAGTGTTAGCTATGATTAATTTATGCTCTGTGCAAAATTCTACCAGGCGGCTTCCTCTTTCATTTCTTAGCGCCGAACCATATTCACCTACTATGTTTCCTTCTCTTCCTTTCCCTACTGTCGAATTCCAGTCCCCATGACTATTAAATTTTCATCTCCCTTCACTGCCTCAATAATTTCTTTTATCTCATCATACATGTCATCAAGTTCCTCATCATCTGCAGAGCTAGTTGGCATATAAACTTGTACTACTGTAGTAGGCATGGGCTTTGTGTCTATCTTGGCCACAATAATACATTCACTATGCTGTTTTTAGTAGCTTACCCGCATTCCTATTTTTTTATTCATTATTAAACCTACTCCTGCATTACCCCTTTTTGATTTTGTATTTATAACCCTGTATTCACCTGACCAAAAGTCTTGTTCCTCCTGCCACCGAACTTCACTAATTCCCACTATATCTAACTTTAACCTATCCATTTCCCTTTTTAAATATTCTAACCTACCCACCCGATTAAGGGATCTGATATTCCACACTCCAATCCGCAGAACACCAGTTTTCTTTCTCCTGATAATGATGTCCTCCTGAGTAGTCCCCACCCGGAGATCCGAATGGGGGACTATTTTACCTCCGGAATATTTTACCCAAGAGGACGTCATCATCATTTAGTCATACAGTAAAGCTGCATGCCCTCGGGAAAAATTATGGCTGTAGTTTCCCCTTGCTTTCAGCCGTTCGCAGTACCACAACAGCAAGGGCGTTTTGGTTATTGTTACAAGGCCAGATCAGTCAATCATCCAGACTGTTGCCCTTGCAACTACTGAAAAGGCTGCTGCCCCTCTTCAGGAACCACACGTTTGTCTGGCCTCTCAACAGATACCCCTCCATTGTGGTTGCACCTACGGTAGGGTTATCGATGTCGTTGAGGCACACAAGCCTCCCCACCAATGGCAAGATCCATGGTTCATGGGGGTTTGGCAGGGGGGGGGGGGGGGGGACTAAAGCTTAGTGTATGCTAAAAGAACAACTTTTTTACAGTACAGAAGAATACTTTTCCAGTAACAGAACAGTGTCTGACTGAGCTGCAACTCAGTGCCAATGAAAACAACAGCAACTCTGGCATTTTACTGCATGAACACCCTATTATTGTATGTTATTTTGAAATCTAATTCTTAAATTTATTTTTTAAGGTACTCACATTAACATCATTGTTTTAATTGCAGTATTTTCTTAGTTTTACTGTAATAATATTATTGTAAACTTGACGCTGTCTCTCCAGCCAGGGCTGGTGAATGACACAGACCTGGTAATAAAGGTAATCATTACATCACCACTTCTGGACCTGTTGGTATCAGAGGAATCAATGTACTGGACATAATCAGTATCTTGAGATTTGGTAATGCTGTCTTCCGGTATTTGGCATTTGACCTAAGGCTTTACTTCGTTGAATATATGTTTTCTCAGCAACTGTTTTGACCTTCTACCATTTTCTGCATTATCTCACTACTGTTTAACTGGATGTATTGGTAAGGACAGTTGATTTTCTTTCAGTTTTACCTCTTGATGGTTTCCTTGCTTCAGTCTTAGCATATGGACAAACCTGTGCAGAATCTGTAATTTCTGGCAGCTGATTTTGCCTGATTTGCAATATTCTCCACATTTCCATCTCCCACTCTTTGCCAGTGAGTCATCAGCTGTTTATTGCTGAATTGGTGGAGGTCTGTCCAATTTATTTGATGAAAACAAATCCAGGTAAGTAAATATGTATGAATTGAAAGGTTTAATATTGCTAACACTAAAGCTTTTCAAGATGTTTCCAACAATAAAAGCCAAAGGTTATACTAACCCTACAAGGCTGCAATGTCTTATACGGTAATCCAGGGTGCACTAGCAGGTTTGTCTACAAAGTTATTCACTATATTCATGGTGTTAAATGAACCAATCCATCTAACCCAACATTTTATTGGCCCAGTTAACCTCACCTTTATCTTACCAAAAATCTTCAAAATAGTGTGAAAATGGCTTCATGCACAGCTTACATTTCATGGTGTATCAAAAAGCAATAAACAGTTAATTTTGCTGAGAAACAGAATTGTGTATTATTGCTGATTAAAATTTTAGGAGAACTATTAGATGGTAAGAAACAATTTCGCATTTTTGTATGCATCTCTAAGTTCAAATGGTATTCCCAGTCAGACGGTACTTCCAGCCTAAGGAAATGACTTTATGGTACGAAAAAATAAATTTCCCTCTTAAATTGTCAATTAATGTGATGGTCCAGTTAACCTGAGGTTCAGGTAACCGCAATCTCCCCTACCATTTTCAGCATTTTAATAGTTCTGATAAGTGGCACTATAAGTCACTATACAAAGGATAGGTCATTAAATGACACATAAGTTTCCACCAAAGAAATCCTGATGTAGGCTACACAGTTGACATTTAATGGATCCCTCATAAAAGCACTCTGCCTTCAGGCCACGAGTGGCCTACCGGGATCATCTGACCGCCGTGTCATCACCAGTGGAGCAGGGGTGTAGGACCAGCACACCACTTTCCCGGTCATAAGACGGTATTCTTGACCGAAGCCGCTACTGTTCGGTCGAGTAGCTCCTCAATGGGCATCACGAGGCTGAGTGCCCCCCAAAAATGGCAACAGCGCATGGCGACCTGGATGGTCACCCATCCAAGTGCCGGCCACGCCCGACAGCGCTTAACTTTGGTGATCGCACGGGAAACGGTGTATCTACTGCGGCAAGGTCGTTGCCTAATGAATCCCTCATAGACATTATAATTACAATAATTTAACACTTGTATGTCGAAAACTTATTGGATGTAAATAGGGTTTTTTACAGTCTATGTTTCACTTTAAGAGAGGTAACAAGCAAAACAATGTAAATGCATAAAATAAAAACTCCTGATATTAATACAAAGTATTTGTTTAATTTGTATAATAAATGAGTTTTTATCTCAAATCCAGTAAATTAATTATATTGCAGTACTGATACTGTTTTTCCAACAAGTTCAGAATCATTGTAAAATATCTTTGATTTCTCCTAGCAGTAAGATTAAACTTTAACATTCATCAAAGTAGTATTTATTAGAATGGGCTACTTCAGCTAAAGAAGTACCAGTACTGGTACGTGAGAATCAATGCTGTACTAATAACGTAACTACATAACTTTCCATGCTCCATGTGATATAAAACTGAGGAAATACAATAAGCATGTTATGCATCAAGGGTAAAAGAAGAGTAACGAATAGAATAGTACACAGAAGGAAAGACAAGTGTACAGCAAGGCTTCTTTGTCTCTGCAGGAGTTGCTTCTCTCCACCTTTTGAAAAAAGATTCAGTCCTGCCTAGCACGTATTCTAATAAACATTTCCGAATGTTCTATGTTCTGTCCTGCAGTTAACAGTTTCCATTATCCCATATAATGGAATTATTTTGTCACTCGCTATCATGGATATTTTCCATTAACGACATCTTTACTACTGTACTTCTTAGATAATTTTTGCCAGGATAAAGTGTTATTTTGCCAATGGAAAACTACAGAAACTGAAGACAAATAACATGCATTTATGTGCAAAAATTCGTTATTGTCTAATCATACAGAGTCGTAATCAACACATCATTTATGGCTATAGAATTGAAAGCATCGGTGAAGTTTATTTTCTGATAAAATGAGGCAACTTCGTACCACTGAGAAAGTGGATCAAAGTGGCTCCCCAGTGTTTTCATTACTTTGTTTTAGACCTAATTCATTTTGGGATGGATCGTGTTATGCTGAAAATGAGTAATGCTAGGAGATTATGTCACTTCCTGTAAATGGAAGATAGGGCACGTGAAAGAATGCCTGAAATCCATGAGAAATGGTACTTGCTGGAAATGTCACAAAATGCTTCTAAAGCAGTGCCAGGTACTAGTAAACAACCGAAGAAGAGAAAAATCTAAACAGTGTTTGATTATTATAGCGAGGGATGACCTACTAAGAGAACAAATTCTTGGTGGAAGTTCGGAAGAAGACTGGGAAACACACAGAAGAAATCAAATGGAAGTGAATAGAGAATGAAGTGCCCCTATCAAAACCATAGAAAAAACTAACACCAATCAGCAAGCAGACTCTTGTGTTTGTAGGTATACAGTATGAAAATGAATATTATCGTCGTGTTATAGGAAGTTTTAGCAAATATGGTGCAACCATAAATATCATGACGCCATCTTTTCATAATTAGAAATTACCTGTAAATAAAGATATACTTTTTCACATATAGGAGAATTTAATTGCAGGTATAAACCTTTCAAAATGTTTAAATGAAAGCGGTATGGTGATGAATTTATGCAAAATGTTTTCCGGGTGTAGTTACTGACATTTTGACATACCAGCATACCTAATGAAACACTGGCCTCTTGTTTGTTAACGAAACAACATTAAATTCTGTTTACATTAGTTACCTTTTTTAAATATTGAATGAAAAAGTTGCACTACACTGCTTTTTTATTATGTTTTCCCTTTCACAAGAAAAACTACACCACCAATGATTGATTGATTGATTTATTCATCTGTAGAACAATATACATTCATGGTTGTCGTCAATGGTGGTTTACTATGGTCCTATAAGGTAGAAAAATGAATTTTAAAAGGCGTAATGTTGCCCCAAGCTATTATACAATCGTACAATAATGTTTATAATAATCAGAGCAAAGAAACCCAACGCAGGGACTACTTTACTCCAACTTTTAAAACGTTATAAAATTTCAAAAGCTAATCTTGGACGTCTTTCTATTTGGATGTCTTTCTATGTTACTAGATGGTGTTTACGTTGCTCTAGAATAAACTTTCCTTAGTTTCAAAGGCTATCTTACAAAACTACTATATATTATATGAACTTGTTTGAAGAACCGTTCAAAAGTGGAGCAAAGTGATTCCACTTTACGGTAGTGAATAAAAGAACTGAAGCGAAATATATTCTGGAAAGAATATACAGCAGGCAAAGTAGGTGGAGAAAAAGAATTATTATTATTACGTGTAGACGCTGATCGTCATTACACATAAATGTTTTTCTTTCATTTCAGTTGTTGTTGATTCTTTCCATTGTGACCGCTACAATTTTCAAAATGACTTCTATTCATGAAATTTTGTTTTTACCCCTACCAGCAGTATTCGTTTCTCTATCAGTTTATAGACATTTATATTTGTAAATTCCTCACAAATTTGTACACTTTGTGCACCATATCGATTACTTTATGGTACGTAAAAGAAATAGTCCAATGAAGGGTCACTAAAGGAACTGCTATAAACTTAAATGGCAGCCATGACAGTGTCATTTCCTTCGCTAAAGAAGTCTTCAGACTACCCCTGTTCTTCTCAACATTTCTTTAAACGTTTATGTACTCAAGCAGAACCATTGCCTTATGATGTACTTTAATTTACAGGTGTAACGGAATTATATTTCCTGTATTACTTTTTTGAGAAATCGAAAAACTGGAGTTTCTATTTCTGCAATGGCTCTGACATCTTGAGAGGCTCAGTATAAACAACCATACTGTACATCAAAAACGTTAACTTTACATAATTTGAATTTTCAGTACTGCACAAGTATGCAGTACAATTCAATGAAATTACAACAAATGTGGAACAAAGAGCAGATGGATTCGCTCAGATTTTCGATACCAATATAGGGGTAAAGTTACCATAATTTCCGTGCCTTCGAAATAAACTAAAATTTTTAGCGATAATAATGACAGGAATTAGGTTGTAGAATAGGTTATGAGAAACTGCGAAGAAAAATTAAAAAAAATCATTCATAGCTTTGAATTTTTGCAGTAACATGTGTCACTGAAAGTAATGTACTTACATAATTTCTCAGCGATAAATTTAGGCCTTTCTTTTTGGATTACAACTCTAAGTGACCAATGCTTCGCAACTTGTTGATTTCAGTCTGTACCTGGAAATATTTAGATTGCATGTACCGTTATTTGGGGATAGTTACAAAAACAAAAAAAATAGATAAATAAATAAATAAATTCTGAAAACTTGTTTCCCAGTGGCTTTACAAAACTTTGCATTAGCATTGTGGTGTTTCATTAATAGTACTGCTTAACTAAATAAGTTTCATATAATACTGCATGAATAGAAAATACTTACGAATTAATTACGTCAATCGTAATACTAAATTATAGTGATAAAAATTGTGTAGACATATACCAGCGATTATTTTTCTCATGTAAGTACAAGACTGATTAAATGCCGATTGCACTGAAGCGCGAGCAATAGCGGCAACAGCATCCACAAATAGCGCCAGATTGATCCCCTTCCAGAGAAATTATTGTTTAACGTCGCAGCCAACGAGTTAACATTTTAACTCGTTGGCTGTAGCATTTTGTCTCTGTCAGTCAGGTTGCCAACTCGTACGATAATTTTGCGAACATACGATTAGTTGAACGCTTGTACGATGTATAATACTACATTGAAAGATACCAGCCAAACACACATTTCCATTGTCTTGCTTGTCACAGGGAAATGACATGAATATAAATAATTCCCAGAGATAATATATAAACCATGCTCTGCAATAACAGAGTCAATCAGACCTAAGGCAGAAATAACTATTGTCACTTGCTGTCGTGTCGGGCTTTTCGCTAGTGTATTCACACTTTCAGTCCAATTACTAATCGTGAGCTCCTGTACGGGTATTACAGTAGGAAATTAGGACTGAACTATTGTTTAACAAAATGCGTGATTCCATAAGTGAGGAAACGGGCAAGAGAAAAAGCTGTGCATATCCAGAAAAAAAGGACAAAAGCTCAACAATACCGCTACACAAAAAACAGAAGTACGGAAAAGAACGGAATTCCGTTGTTGGCTCTGATCCGATAATACGATGTTATTTATGCGTTGTGTGTGTTGTGGGGCTCTCTTTTTATAGCAGAACTGTTGGCGGTGAAATGGCATGCAAAAGGTGCTGAACACTAAATACTTATGAAGGGTCTTGGGTTTGGACAAATTCAAAGAACCTTGTTTCGGTACAGCAATACAACAACTATTGACTGCAGGAAAGAAAAAGAGAGAGTGGCTGAAATACGGCAATGTCCTGTTTACGCCAAATGTCAGTACAGAAGCAGGGATTAGCGATCATGATGTCATTATAGCAACTATGATTACGAAAGTTAATAAATAAGTCAACCAGGATAGGAGAGTGTTTCTGCTAGTAGAGCAGATAAGCCGTTACTAGCATCTCACTTGCATGGTGAATTAGCATAACTTAGTTCCAGTACGATGGATGTAGAGGGATTATGGGCGAAGTTTAAGCAGACTGTAAAAAATAAGTCAATCAGGATAGGAGAGTGTTTCTGCTAGTAGAGCAGATAAGCCGTTATTAGCATCTCACTTGCATGGTGAATTAGCATAACTTAGTTCCAGTACGATGGATGTAGAGGGATTATGGGCGAAGTTTAAGCAGACTGTAAACAGTGGTGTAGATAGTTATGTCCTAGTAAATGGATAAAGCATAGAAAAGACCCACCACGGTTTAATAACGAAATTCGGAAGATGCTGAGGAAGTGGAGGCTGTTGCACTCTCGGTTCAAAAGGGAAAATACAAATCACGACAAGCGAGAGTTAGTACAGGTTCGTGCATCTGAGAAAAGATCTATGCGCGAAACATACAACTACCAGCGTCACACCTTAGCAAAATATCTGGCAGGGAACCCGAAAAAACTCTGATCTTATGTAAAATTGGCAACCGGGTATAAGGCTTCCATTCAGTTCCTTGTTGACCGGTCTCGTGTGGCAGCTGCAGATAGCAAAACGAAAGCGGAAGTTTTGAATTTCATGTTCAAGAAATCGTTCACACAAGAGAATCGCACAAACATAGCGCCATCTGACCGTCGGACAGATAACCGTATGGACGACATAGTAATAAGCATCCCTGGCATAGAGGAACAACTGAAAGATTTGAAAGCAAATAAAGCACCAGGTCCAGATGGAATTCCAGTTTGATTTTATAAAGAGTACTCTTCCGTATTAGCCCCTTACCTAGCTTGGATTTATCGTGAATCTGTCGGCCAACATAAAGTCCAAAGCGATTGGAAAAAAGCGTTGGTGACTGCAGTATATAAGAAGGGTAAAAGAACGGACCCACAAAATTACAGACCAATATCTCTGACTTCTGTCTGCTGCAGAATCCTTGAAGATATTGTCCGTTGCAATATAATACACTTTCTGGAGACTAAGAAGTTTATGAGGACGAATTAGCCTGATTTTGGAAAGCATCACTCGTACGAAACTCAGCTTGCCCTTTTCTCACATGATATACTGTGAACTATAGGTAAGGGGCAACAGGCAGAAGCTATATTTCTAGATTTCCGGAAGGCGTTTGATATGGTGCCCCATTGCAGGCTGTTAACGAAGTTACGAGCGTATGGAATAAGTTCAGAGATATGTGAGTGGCACGGATACTTCTTAAATTATAGAACATAGTATGTTGTCCTCGATGGCTGATGTTCATAGAATGAAGGGTATCGTCAATAGCGCCCCAGAGAAATGTTATACATACATAAATGATTTGGGGAAAAGAATAGGCAGCATTCTGCGGTTGTTTGCTGATGATGGCATGGTGTACAGTAAGGTGTCGAAGTTGTGCGATCGTAGTAAGATACAAGACGACTTAGACAAAATTTCTGGATGGTGTGGTGAATGGCAGCTAGCCCTCGACATGGAAAAATATAAGTTAATGCAGACGAGTAGGAAGATATAACCTGTGATGTTCGAATACAGTATTAATAATGTCCTGTTCGACGAACTGAAGTCGTTTAAATATTTTGTCATAACGTTGCAAAGTGATAGGAGATGGAATGAGCGTGTGAGAACTGTGGTAGGGAAGGCGAATGGTCGACTTCAGTTTATTGGGAACATTTTAAGAGAGAGTGGTTCACCCGTAAAGGAGACCACATATAGGATACTGGTGCGACCTGTTCTTGAGTACTGCTTGAGTGTTTTGGATATGTACCAGGTCCAATTGAAGGAAGCAGTTCAGAGATGGGCTGCTCGATTTGTTACCAGTAGATTCGAACAACATATAATTGGTAACGGAAATGCTTGGGAACCCAAATGGGAATCCCTGGAGGGAAGGCGACATTCTTTCCAAGAAACAATTTTGAGAAAATTTAGAGAGCCAGCATTTGAAGCTGACTGCCGATCGACTCTACTGCCACCAACATACATTGCATTTAAGGACCATGAAGATAAGAAACGAGAAATTAGAGCTCATACGGAGGCATGTAGATAGCCCTTTTTCCCTTGCTCTACTTGTGAGTGGAACCGGACACGAAATGACTAGTAGTAGTACAGAGTACCCTCCACCATCCACCGTACGGCGGCTTGCAGAATATCTATATAGATGTAGATGTAATGTTGCTCTAGTCTAAGACTTGAATCTAAACTAGATGCCCTCTGCGAGACCAATTATAGTGACCCAGAAATTGCTAAGTCATTTAACTTAGGTCGAACTAAAGCCACATAATTATTGTGAAAAATGTGATTGGTAAGTTTGACACAGAGGAGTTGGCAGATATTTTGAACGAAGTGAATTTTAGCATCATAGCTGACGAGTCTGCTGATATGTAGTAGCAAATACAAAAAAAAAAAAAAGTTGAAGCAAAGTTTTTGAAGTTTGCACAGGGTCCAGTCAAAAACTGAATAGAGATCAAGCATGGAAACAAGAAGCAGGTGTACTGAACTGTGAAAAAATAACAAAATTGAAACAGTGAACGGTCCAAGCTTAACAAGTACAATGTTGAGCACACAAATGGAGCCACGGTGTTGTGGTTAAGTGGTCACAGTGTAGGAGTGTCAAGCAAATGAGAAGTGTTCGATACTCTTTTATGCCAATTTTTTAAAATTATTTTTTTCATAAAAATATCAACTATCACTCCTGTCACTGAAATGTGTGTTCTCTTTCTGTAGTCTTGGTAATTGTCATACTATACGTTGATTATAGAATATGAGTCACATGGTAAGAATACATTACTTGGAAAGTAAATGTGGTGAATAGTGAGAGCAGGCGAGATACCACATAGACACGTCACAGAAATGAAAACAACAAGTAAACGGCTGTGAACAATGTTACAAAAAGGAATACAGGAGTCAGAACTTCCAAAACGGAATGCAACTTCAAAAACGTTAGAAACATATGTTTTGACAGAATACAGGGAAAACTTCATCATTGTGAAGCTGTTGCATTCATGTTTTGCAGCTTATGTCACAAACTATTATGTTTCATCATTTCTTTGGGAGTGATCACATTCACATTCATACAAACTCCTAAATTGGGCAAGGCAGCATATGCCACTCACCAACCAGGTGTACAAACTAGGTGTGTCGATAAGAGATTTCTGTCATGTGACACACATACTGTCACTAATGCCGTGCGTAACACACCAGACATGTTTTCTGGTGGAGTATTCAGTTGACTTTTTGTCTTGTCATCAAATGTTCCCGGTTCCCATTCGGAAGCCCTTCCTTTCCACTGCTGATAGAGTAGTTGCATAGAATCAGCTTTCATTATAGGTCTCTTCCTTACACCTCACTGTTGCAAACGGACATTATACCATGACACAGACATAAATCTGAATACAACGAACACATACATCAACTACCAGGAAGACAGTTCACAATTTTGTGAAGAAGTAATGCACAGTGTAGCTTTGAACACAAACCCATCCGCTATGTAGTCCGACTCCATTGCCACTTAACCCCGACACCGTGGCATTCCAGTAGTAGTGGGACAAAGTTCATTTCAGTCAATTTTGTTAGTGCACATTGCCTACACCAAAAGCATGTATGCACTCAGGGGCAGACCTATTGTTCAACTTAGATTGACAGGTGCTTAACTTATAGTTTTCCTTTGATTGACAGGTACTTAACCTATTGTTCTCCTTTGACTGGCAGGTCCTTAACCTATTATTCTGCTAAAAGGATCCTACCTTTTTATTGACAGGCACTTAACCTATTGTTCCCCCATGAAACGCAAACTCACCCCCTCCCTCTCGCTGCTACATGTACACATTCAGGTCTGAGTTATTGGAGAACCCCTCTCACTCTTATCACTTTTATTGACTACTTAATTAAACGGATCAATTATTTAATCTTTCCTCCTCTGGTAAACCCCACTCCCACCCTCCCTCCCGGAAACAGGCGCGAAAAAAAATTCAAATGATTGGTCATTTTGAGGGAATTCGATTGTTCTGTATCGAAGATTGTTTAAACTATTTAGAAAATGTGTCAAATATTGTTTATTTAAACAATTTTAATGGATTCAAGGCAGTGTATGAAATACATGGAAATCAGTGGAGAGGAAGGAGCTCATAACAGGAAATTCAAGGGTATATTTTTTATTTATACAAAATTCAGTTTTTGGGGTCGGATTTCACTTGCTCATCATTCTCTGCTGTTTGGAAACATGTACGTCTTGTAAGAAGTAATTACACAGGGCAAACATATTGCATACCGGTAACCTAATGTTCAGCACTGTACTCTGGATGTCTTAACCTAATACTGTAGAACAAAAGCAAACTGGTGCTTTTTCATTCATTTTTTTACATCTTTGGCCGTTTGTCAGCACTTAACGTATTGTTCTGTTACGTGGTTTTCCATGTCACCCCCATTTCCTTAAAATATTGTACCTCGTTTGATACCAAGTTAAGCAATTAGTTATGTCCTCCCACCATTTTCTGATACACTTTTCGAATTTCACATGCTTGTGAACGACATTTCTGGGGCATTCTTCATTGTCAGCTAGCCCCTTAAACTATTGCACTGCATTTAACATAAAAATTATGCAAAGTAATGAATTGTTCTGCACTTAATCTCCTATTCTGCTCCATGTCACCCACTCAAGCACACCCTCCCCTTAACTGTTGTACAGCTAGCACCACGTTGCTATAAAAAAATTATGCAAATTAATTAAATCGATATTCTTCACATGTATGGGATAGTTTTTCTTAATTTTCAGCATCCTATTGGTTGGTGAAATCGATGGAATATAGATTACACAAAAGATCGCAAGGAAAAAACACATCTAACCACCCAACACCGACGCCGGAGTCTGGGTGCACCAGCAGTGCCTGCGAAGTGTGGATACAGTCGTCAGCTGCCAAGCAATGCAATGGTGTTGGTTCGGGTCCCACAAGGATGAGGCAGCGGCATCTCTTTCATACTTGACACCTGTGAAACTCCCGTCGAAATACGTGTTCAACTAGTTACCATTGCTAGCACGATGATGTGTAGCTGCAGTGTGGGCTCTGCACAGAGAGAGATGTTCAAATGTTTCCCAGAATAGCAGAGGATTCTTTGTTCCTAGTGAACCTAACGGGGCAGCCTGTTCATCACTGAATCTACCTGCCAAACTGCTGCTGCTACCAGTGAGGGATCACTGTCCGCCATTTTTTCTGTAGACGAGACTTCCAGTATTAAAATTATTTTATGCAGATCGCTACATTGCACTGACAGTTAAATCCTGCAAAAGTTGTCTACAGTTCATCAAATAAATATGCGACTTACAAGAAAATTGGAAACCAGGAACTATTTACCAGTGTAACTACAATTAAATATTAAGATTACTGCTGCAGTCTGACACTGATCGATGTACAGGTAATGTCTCCTCTTGACAGCTGTGGTTCTGGAACAAATCTCAGTATCTATAATGCACATAATTTTCCACATAAAAATCTCTCTCATACCCTTGCGGTAATCAATGCGTTGAATCTATACATTCGTCACGATAGGACAAACATTCATTTTCTCTGGTCATGCCACAATATAAGCCACAGCAACATTACACTGCAAAATATAAACTTTTTACACAAACAGTGCAGTCATCTTTTACATCTTTACAGTGCCCGAAAAAATTATGATACGCCTACACTCACACTGGCTATATGTCTCGATTCTCCTCAGTCCTAGGAAATTATCTGACAAAGTCTTCGAATCAGCGCTTCTGGAAGGTGCTGCATCCTGCCAAGATTCTCTCAAACAAGTGCTATAAACGACAGGCGTCCTGCACTATGTGATAATGAATACCGCATCTGTGGATGTAATGCTCGAAAAGACACCACAATTTGCATGTTGGTGTACTGTAATCAACATCACTATCGATAAAACAACAAGGAAAATGCGAGGGTACACTTAGGGGTGTCCATGAGGGGACGTATTGTTACAGCCATATTGTCCATCCTGTTTGTACACTATGGCAGGTCGAATAGAACACTTGCATTGCTGTATTGTGCAGCTGTTTCCGAATTGCATCTGTCACCGCTTACTTTCGCATATACTCCTGAGTGCATTGAAATCACAATTAACAATGTCCAATCTATCCTCTCATTACGAATAGACATACATATTTTGTTTCTTGTTTTTATGTGAATAGTAGTTCGATTACTTCCCACAAATGTATGTCAGAACATAAGCCACGATACCTTTACATTCAAGCAGCAGATTGTGCACCACCAATTAAATGTTGCAAAGTGGCCCACGGGTCATTAAATAGGGAAAGACTCTTACTGAATTACTCTGCTCTGCGACTGAGGACAGATGCTTGAATATTGGAGTGTGAAACCAATCTCCAACCCAGCAATGTATCACCACGTACTGTGATAATGTAGTAAACATACAATTTCTATCCTGCGCCATGTACACTAGCTATTCATATCTCTAGTGCTATGCATTCAGTAGAAATGATGTCTATGATTTGGAATCAAGTCTTTCTATTCAACCACATACCTGCATTGGATCCTATGGAGAAGTCCTTTAATGATTACAGCCACTAGTGAATCATATTTCTGGCACTCTCATATCTCGAAACGAGCCACCTTTCTCGAACATATCTGCTACAGTAAAATTCCAACATGGTTTTAGGTAGCCCCTATGCATCTTGAAACTACCCCTCAGATTCTATGCTACAGACCCTGTAGCTGCGGGCATGTGATTGTTCCAATGTAAGTCGGAACTGAGTACAAGTTGGAGAAAGGTATATCTACCACCTTTTACAACCCGTAGGCCAAGTTGAGTTACTGTGACAAAACTGTGGTTTTACCATTGAACAGAAACGAAGCATGCTGCTGCAACACGAGATAGTATAAAATACAGAACGGGAACTGGGGAAAGGATGTGGATTTTGCTACTGCATTGCGGTGCTTCTCTAAACAACATGCAGGTACTACATCAGAGATCCATGTCCCTCAGGGCCCATTCACACCTATCACCCCAACATTCTATCATTGTTATTCTGTTCCATCCACCAGAGAAAAATTACGAACTATAATAGCTCCACTAACTTCATCCGATAGAGAACTCGATAAGAATTTGACCGCATCTCTCTCCTCCCATAGATCGAAAACAAATGCCGTATGCATGTTTGCATCGAGCACTTATGACGATCCTATTGAAAATACAGCTATTGATCCACTGCACAGACCAGTTTAAAGTTTCATCACCTGTATTGTAGGAGGATGACCGCATCCAACAGACTATACTGTAAGCCGCAAGAGACACTTTCTGTGACCCTGTGTCGTAGTTTGAAACATTGTTTTCTTCTACCATAACATGCTGTGTACACTGCCATGCATTTTGTTTTTCCGCCACGGCTTAGAGGTCTGCGTCAGGTTCTAAACTGACATTAACAAGTTCTGATCCATTGCCTCTAGCAGAAAACTAGATGTTGCATGGTGTAAATCATGTTGTTACTGTGGCTAAAATAATGCGCCACACACACACACACACACAGGATGATTTTAATTAAAAGACAGTTACAACGTAAGGAAACTGGAAGAGTTTGTCATCGTTGTGGAGAGCTTCCAAACTGCTGTCCGATAGTGACTGACGACTTCTACATTGAAACTCATCAGTCACAGTGACAGAATAGCTGATGGCTCTGCATTTCGTTTCGACTGATTCTTCACATTGCAGTCATGTACGTGATTGCTATCCATCCCCAGAAGTTGTAATCCCTCCACAAAAACACTTTCTCCAACTCAAAGAAGCAATGTCAGTCAATCATTATGTGGTAAACAACAGCATATCAGTGCACGGATGGGGTGGTAAAGACACCACTGATGTACTCTAATAATAAGCATCACAGTTGATAGTGGAAACAATTTTAGCAGTTTTACTGTAATTTCAACACTGAGCAATGCTGCAACAGCATGTTTCCCAATTTCAGTATCATAGCTAAACCGCCCCCTCTCTACTTTGCGAGTATCATTGCAAATGTAGATTGATGACTGTGCAGTATGTCCAATGACTGTTAATTGTCGAACGTATACATCATCAAAGTATACCACGCAGCGCTTTACGTATTTCTAACGCCTCGAGCATAGTGCTTAATTTACAATCTGTCTCTGTGATGATGGGGTCACAGAGTATTCTCGCAGTCGTAGGGTAACATTAGAGACTGAAAGACCCCCTTACACTGTCATTGACCAACCCACTCTGCAGCACCATTACTGATTTAATTTGCCGGCCTGTGTGGCCGAGCGGTTCTAGGCGCTAGAGTCTGGAACCGCGCGACCTCTACAGTCGCAGGTTCGAATCCTGCCTCGGGCATGGATGTATGTGACGTCCTTAGGTTAGTTAGGTTTAAGTAGTTCTATGTTCTAGGGGACTGATGACCTCAGAAGTTAAGTCCCATAGTGCTCAGAGCCATTTGAACCATTTGATTTAATTTGCAACCGACCAGAAGTAGACTGCTACATTCCATGTCTCGTGAATGAATGGAGGTTGCCGAGTCCTTGCCCATCCAGGTACATAAGATTTCTCCAGATGCACCAATGTCGAGGAGGTTAGCACCCCCTCATCGGTGTATAGTAACAGATTTGAAAGTGTTGTGATGTAATAGCAGACGATTAAGAAGAACAAGAAACGGGAGATTTTTATGCGTGATGGAGCTCCAGATGGATGGAGTTCGAAGCATTTTACGTAAATCAACTACGCTATCAACTGTAAAGTATTGTTCTAGAGTCTAGGATCAGTGCCTTGAAAGTACTGGTAAGAGAGAACATAAACACACGCACTTAAAACAGGCTATAATGTTCGGTTGCTTGAGTTTGCGGCCTATCAGTCCTGTGGAATATATTTCCAGCGTATGACATACATCCTTCTTGCAGGTTTCTCTACGATAAACTATGGTATCGAACTGTAAAACGAGCACAATACTTCCTTAAAACAGTGGCTCAGTGTGATACATGTACAATATAGCTTTCCAGAAATGTATAGCAATCACTGTCCACATCTGATCACAGTTCAGCAATTATACTATGCCCACATCAGTCCTATATAAAATGCTCGTTAGTAACGGAGACTACCTCTTACAAGGAAACAGATAAACGCATACCAGCGGCATCCGACATGTGAAATTACAAGTCATGCAACCTCTAACTATGTAAAGAGCACATCTGTCAAGCAGATGTATCCACAGGGGATTGTAGTGTCTCACATACACCTATCGCTAACTTAGTAATGAAACTGAAGTATCGATTTTACGCGTAAGATGCGACAGGAGAATGGAGTACATCGCATAAATTATCGTTCATTTAGAGGAATGTGTCACATTTCATCACATGTGAAATGGAAGAACTCTGATGACCGAGAGGTTTACTGTTAACGATCGCAAATAGACACTGTTCTAAGACCCACACAGAACAACCGGTTGTATACAATTCGAATGCAGGCTATGTCACACATCAGACGTATCCTGACGGAAAATCAGGGAAAAAAATGGTCAAATGAGCTGCAGCAACTTCTCCCTCCTTCTCTCCCTCTCTCTAGAATGAATCATCAGTCTACCATTAAATCGTACCTCGTTACAACTCCATCTCAACTGACCAATCCATCCACTCTATGTCATCCTTTAATGCAGAAGCAAGTAAGTTTAGAATCAGATGGTTCTCTGTCTTCCTGAAAAGCGCCAAATACAATAGTCAATTCACGCGTATCACTGTTTCCTCAATAGACATGCAATAGAATACTGGCTCAATGGAAAAAAAGTGACTGTTTCCCTGGTTCCCTTGGCTTCTATTTCGATGTTTTATCGGATACCTCTTGCTGTCACATGCTTGTTCCCTTGTACAAATTGTTCTGCTCCAAATAGAAGACATTCAATTACTTCCTCAATTTCCCTGCATTTCGGTGTAGGCCTATATTCCATCAATATATACGTTATTTTCCGCAATTCTATCGATTTTTTGTGTCAGTTCTACCCATGCAATCATGACATAACCTCTCATTCCATGTTCTAAAATTGCTTGTAAATGTAGTACAGCTGTCAACACCTAGCGCAAATGCACTGATTGGAAGGTATAGTATAGCACTCTACTTGATTGTATCCAGTCGCCTCCACCCCGCATATTCCACATTTGCAGAGTGACTGCTCTGTTTTCTGTATATCTGTGTATGTGCATGTGTCGCAGACACCGTTGGTTACCACATAATGATTGACTGACATCGCTTGTTTGTATTAGAGAAAGAGTTTTGGTGGAGGGACAACACCTTCTTGAGATGGATAGCACTGAAATGGCGATCATGTACATGACTACAATGAGAGGAATCAGTCGAAACGGAATGCAGAACTATCAGCTATTCCCTCACTGTGACAGATGAGTTTCAATGTAGAGGTTGTCAATCACTTTCGGACAGCAGTTGGGAAAGTCTCCAAATGCCGACAAACTCTTCCAGTTTCCTCATATTGTAACTCTCTTTTGCTTAAAATCATCCTGTGTCTGGTGTGTTATTTTAGCCGCAGTAGCAACATGACTTCTAGTTTTCTGCAACAGGCAGTGGATCAGAACGTGTTAATGTCAGTTTAGAACCTGTCACAGACCTCAAAGTCATGGTAGTAAAACAAAATGTATGGCAGTGTAGATATCACGTTACAGCAGAAAAAAAATGTTCCAAACAGCGACGCAAGGTCACAGGGAGTGTCTCTAGCGACTTCCAGCATAGTCTGTGGGATACGGTCATCCTCCAACAGTACAGGTCATGAAACATAAAACTGGTCTGTGCAGTGGATCGATAGCTGTAAAATTAATTTGATCGTTACATGTGCTCAGTGCCAGCACGTATGTAGTATTTGTTTGTAGTTTGCTGAAGCACCTCAATGCAGTAGCAAAATGCATGTCCTTCCCCCAGTTCCCGTACTGTCTTTCATACTACCTCGTGTTGCAGGAGCCGGCTTCATTTCCGTCGAATGGTCAAAACACAGTTCTGTCGCAGTAACTCAGCTTGGCCTGTTTCTACACGCGTTGTAGAAGGTGGTAGATATATCTTTCTCTAACTTGTACTCAGTTGCGACTTATATTGGAATAATCACATGGCGAAAGCTGCAGGGTCGGTAGCATTGAGCCTGAGGGGTAGTTGCAAAATTCATAGGGGCTACCTAAAACCATGTCGGAATTTAACTGTATCAGATACGTTCGATGAAGGTGGCTCGTTTCTAGATATGAGAGTGCCAGAAATATGATTCACTAGTGGCTGTAATCATTAAAGGACTTTTCCATAGTATCCAACGCAGGTATGTTGTTGAATAGAAAGACTTGATTCCAAATCATAGACATCATTTCTACTGAAAGCGTAGCACTAGAGATCTGAAAAGCTAGTGTACATTTCTTACGACCTCAATCATCACACCATCTACTACTGTTTGCGATCCTTCTCAATCAATCATCGTCTATAACTCAGTGGATACATCGCAGAACCTATGACGTGGCATCAAGATAGAATACGTTACAAATACTGCAGAAATATGTAGTGGAGGCGGTGTGAAGGAGTTGCAGATAGCTGGTCCATACCACACTCCTTAGCCGATCACTTTCAAAATTCGGTAATTTTATTACAAGGGTGCACCATCTGTGACACATAACCACACTGCAGCTCTGATAATATACATTCTGGCAATCACTTTTTATACTGAGTGTCTTGGTATTTGTCTGGAAAAACCACGTCATTTGTAGGTAATGTCATATGTGGATTTATAAAGCGGGTATAGCTTTTAACATGGATAATTGTGTGCAGCTGTAGAACTGAGACTGCTTGTGATGGTAATATGATTGTGTTTTATTTAACATACAGCGGTCTGTAAGACAATCATGCCACTCTTCCCAAGACACTGTGGTAGCACTAGCAAGAAACGCTTTTGAGACATGTCCACCCATCATTGATTTTAGGCCAGTATTATTTTGTATTGCCTGCAATCAGTTACTGATGAAGTATTATCAACATGTGCAAAGGAAATGACTATGCCCAGTTGTAAGGATGGTATGGATTTGACATGGAGTACTGTGATAGCAAAGGGAAGAGTATGTCAAGTCATAAGAACGGTACCGATATTACTATTTCCAGAGTCACAGCCATCAACAGGGTGTATTTTCGATACTACACTCATTCATTCAACTGAGACCGCAATCGTAACATTCAGTTGTAAGTACGAGGATAAAGTGTATATAAGACCGTTTTTTTTTCCTATGATGATTCTGTCTGTTTGTGCTTGGCATGCGGCGCCCGGTGACCTGTGGTGGGAATGATTCACGTTTCCCATTAACAGTAAGAGCCATCCAAATGGAGAGGCCTGTTGCAGTGTTGGAATGTTGCTGACTTTACCGTGTTGACCTCTAGGCGTTGTCCTCTAGATGGACCAATAGCGAACTAATATTTAGTATGTGTTGGATAGCTTTCGTGATCATGTGGAAATTTGAGAAGATTCCACATGGACATGTGTTTGTGCTGCACCGTTATTCCCTCCCTTGTAAATTGTTCGGTTGACTGCTCCTGCACATTTCGCGCCTTTATTTAGTTGAGGGAACATCGATTGTGGTGTGTGCATCTAGCAGGTGAAAGAGAGGTGGAAGACATGTTTGCTGGTTTTCTAGACATGAGAAACACCTTAGTTGACTTTTAAAATTATAAATATGATTTGTAATCTGTTGCATCACGAACATTGGTTTTCGTGAGTGGAAATATCAGTTTCTTCCATTTTTTCGAATTCTCACCTAAAGGTCTTCACAGATGAGATACGTCTCTAGTTACTCAGTGGTTAACAGCATGCTCCACCTTGCTAAGGTTTCGGTTTTGTAGAGAAATAGTTTCCAGTCTATGTTTTCGGAATAATGTTGTGCGAGTGATTGTTAGGATGCTGCTGCATGCTTGATATTGAGAAGTAATGAGAAAATGCTATAATATTCTAGAAAACCATGCAAAATTACATATGTTCTTCTAATCCCAGAGTCTGCAGATGTGTATGGCGCAGGATAGAATTTGTATGTTTACTACATCAACACGGTACACAGCAATATATTTCTGGGTTGGAGATCAGTTTCATGCTCTAATATTCAACACCTGTCATTAGTAGCGGAGCAGTGTCGTTCAGTAAGAGTCTTTCTGTATTGGACGATCTGTGGGCCACTTTGCAACGATTAATTGTTGGTGCGCATGCTGCTGCTTGAATGTAAAGATATCGTGGCTTATGTTCCGACATATGTTTGTGGGAAGTAATTAAACTGCTATTCACATAAAAACAAAAAAAAAAAAAAAAAAAAAACAAAAACAAAAAACGTATGTCTGGTTGTAATAGAAGGATAGATTGGACATGGTGAACTGTGATTTCAATGCACTGAGGAGTATGCAAAAGTAAGTGGTGACAGATGCATTCTGTAAACAGCTGCCCAATATAGCAATTCAAGTGTTCAATTGGACCTGCCATAGTGCACAAATAGGATGGGCAATATGGCTGTAACAATACGTAAACTCATGGGCACCCCTCAACATTTTCCTTGTTGTTTTATCGAAAGTGATGTTGATTACAGTACACCAACATGCATTCGTCATGTCTTTCTGAGCATGATGTCTGCGGGTGCGGTATTCATTATCACATAGTGCTGGACACCTGTCGTTCATAGCACTTGTTTGAGAGAATCTTGGCAGGATGCAGCACCTTCCAGAAGCGCTGATTTGAAGACTTTGTCAGGTAATTTCCAAGGACTGAGGAGAATCGAGACATATAACTGGTGTGAGTGTAGGCATAATTTTTTTGGACGCTGTAGAGATGTAAAAGATGACTGTTCTGTTTGTGTGAAAAGTTTATATATTGCAGTGTAATGTTACTGTGGCTTATATTGTGGCATGACCAGAGAAAATGAATGTGTGTCCTACCGTGAGGGATGTATAGATTCAGCGCGTTGATAACTGCAAGGGTATGAGAGAGATTTTTACATGGAAAATTATGTGCGCTATAGATATGGAGATTTGTTCCAGAACCACAGCTGTCAAGAGGAGACATTACCTGTACATCGATCGGTGTCAGACTGCAGCAGCGATCTTAATATTTAATTGTAGTTACACTGGTAAATATGTTCCTGGTTCCCAATATTCTTGTGAGTCTCATATTTATTTGATGAACTGTAGACAACTTTTGCAGGATTTAACTGTCAGTGCAATGTAGCGGTCTGTACAAAATAGTTTTACCGCTGGAAGTCTCGTCTGCAGAAAACAATGGCGGACGGTGCTCCCATACTGGCAGCAGCAGCAGTTTGGCAGGTAAATTCAGTGATGAACAGGCTGTCCCCTTAGGATCGCTAGGAACAATGTATCCTGTGCTATTCTGGGAAACATTGGAACATCTCTCTCTGTGCAGAGCCCACACTGCAGCTACGAATCATCATGGCAGCAATGGTAACTAGGTGAACACGTATTTCGACAGGAGTTTCTCAGGTGTCAAGTACGAAAGAGATGCCGCTGCCTCATCCTTGCGGGACTCGAACTGACAGCTGATGACCGCATCCATACTTTGCGAGCACTGCTGCTGCACCTGGACTCCGGCGACGGTGTCTGGTGGTGGGATGTGTTTTTTGCTAGTGATCTTTTGTTTAAACTATATTCCATCGATTTCAGCAACCAATAGGATGCTGTGAATTTAGAAAAACTACCCCATACATGTGAAGAATATCGATTTAATTAATTTGCATAATTTTTTTATAGCAACGTGATGCTAGCTCTACAACAGTTAAGGGGAGGGTGTGCTTGAGTGGCTGACATGGATCAGAATAGCAGGTTAAGTGCAGAACAACAGGTGAATTTCCATAATTTTTATGTTAAATGCAGCACAATAGTTTAAGGGGGTGGCTGACAAAGAAGAATGACACAGAAATGTCGTTCGCAAGCATGTGAAATTCGGAAAGTCTACCAGAAAATGGTAGGAGGACATAACTAATTGCTTAATTTGGTATCAAACGTGGTACAATAGTTTAAGGAAATGGGGGTGACATGGAAAACCACTTAACAGAACAATACGTTAAGTGCTGACAAAGGGCCGAACATTAAAATAATGAATGAAAAAGCACCTGTTTGCTCTTGTTCTACAGTACTAGGTTAAGACATCCTGAGTACAGTGCTGAACATTAGGTTATGCAACATGTTTGCCCCATGTAATCACTTCTTACAAGACCTACATGTTTCCAAACAGCAGAGAATGATGAGCAAGAGAAATCCAACCTCACAAACTGATTTTTTTTTTTAATAAATAAACAGTACACCCTTGAATTTCCTGTTATGAGATCCTTCCTCTCCACTAGTTTCCATATATATGCCATACACTGCCTTGAATCCATTAAAACTTTTTAAATAAACAATATTCGACACATTGTTTAAATTTTTTAAACAATATTCCATACGCAGCAATCAATTTCCCTCAAAATGAATGACCAGCTGAGTCTTTTTTTCTGCCAATTTCTGTGAGGAAGGTGCGCTTACCAGAGGGGGAGAGGTTAAATAATTGATCAATTTAATTAACTAGTCAGTTAAATCGATAAGAGTGAGAGGGGTTCTCCAATAACTCAGACCTGTAAGTGCACCTGTTGCAGCTGGAGGGAGGGGATGGGTTGGAGTTGAGGGGGGGGGGGGACTGGACCAGGGGAACAATAGGTTAAGTGCCTATTAATCAAAAGGAATGAACCTTTTAGCAGAGCAATAAGTTTAGGAGCTGCCAATCAAAGGAGAATAATAGGATAAGTACCTGTCAATCAAAGGAGAGCAATAGGTCAAGTACCCATCAATCAAAGGAAAACAATAGTTTAAGTACCTGTTAGTTAAAGGCAAACAATAGGTTTTCCCCTGAGTGCATACCTGCCCATTATGTAGGGAACCTGCACTAACAAAATGGACTGAAATGAACTTTGTCCCATTACTCTCTTAGCCTGTAGCCGATGCTCTACTTCCTGAGGTTGGAACATTCACTGTTTTTATTTTGCTTTTTTTTTTACAGTTCAGTACACCTTCTTGCTGTTTTCATGCCTGATCTGTGTTCAGTTTTTAACTGGCTGTCCACTGGGCCCTTTTAGACTAAATCTGAGGGGGGTGTGATGGCTATTTTCCTCTGTGAGAATCATGAGGGCTTCAAGCACTTCACCATCAATAGTAGGGTTGTAGCATTTATTCATATTTCTGAAATCTGTTGATCTTATGATGAATCAGGTTTATCTCTGCTGTGGTCCCACACTGTATATATGAAAATTCACGAAAAGCTGTACCAGTGGTTTCTCTGATATTCACTGATATTCATACCAGTGTGCTTTAGGTCTTTATGGATCTCATCGCCTCATTTGTATTCTAGTCAAGTGACCATGTTGGTAGACATTAGTACTTGAGTTTAAAAATTTCCACAAACGGCGCTTTGTGTTTGGAGTTGATGGTTTACTGTGCGAGAATCAGCTTTCATGCGCAGTGTAAACATGAACTGTGTTGAACCTATTTTAAATGCTAATAGAAAAGTAAAGGTGTGAGGGCGAGCCGTGAGTCGTGCTTAGGTCGCTCAGTCGGTAGAGAACTTTCCCGTGAAAGACAATGGTCCCGAGTTCGAGTCTCACTCCAGCACACAGCTTTAATCTGCCAGGAAGTTTCATGTCAGTGCACATTCTGCTGCAGAGTGAAAATCTCATTCTGGGAGCAGAAAAGTTAGCCACAAAGCAACTAAGGCCTCTGAGAACAGAGCCTTTGATTGAGAGAGTGACGAAATCAAATGGGCGTGAATAAAAGTGAACATTTAACAAGGCTGCGTACAGTTATCACAACTTGTTGTGTGGGTGCTGTGTAAAATTATCTGATTTTCAGCCCGGAGGTAATTTTGTGAACTGATACATCATTTAGAGATTTGTATATTTATCCGAAAAAATGGAAAAGCATGAAAACTCCCACTTACAAAAAAGCACAAAATGGAGAGTTGCGAAAGCTTGCACATTATTTCCTTATTGCCCTAAACTGTACTTAATTATGTAATGACAACAAAATTTCACAAAAACGATTCTTTCTTTTGTCAGATAAACTAAGCATTTTATTATTATTATTATTACTGTTGTTATTATTGGCAATGACTGTAGTTGTATAAACTTGTTGACAAGCATAAACATGCTATTAATTTCCCACTCTCAAATCTTTCTGAATCAAAAAATTTGTGAACACACAGAATGTGTACCCACGAGCTGCCACTTGTTATCACTGCAGTTGCAGTTACTGCCAATAGATTAACAAAATATCAGAGAAAGATTCATACTTTCCTTGAGTTAATACAGTGACGAATATATAGAGGACAACATGTATTATGGAAGAGTAACTATGAAAGATCACTAAGTTACTGAGGTGAATCTCAAGCGACTCATTACTTTCGTCATATGCTACTAAAATCCTTCTAAAAACTAAATAAAGTTGCAGTTTTTATTCGTGAAACAGTGTTGACATACCTATATTTTTGTCTGTGCAGTATTTCATTTCTATAAGACCTATAACAAGAAAAACTTTAGTTGTTGGAGGAACCGTATCTATCATGTATCAAAAGTGGTGAAACCCAGAGTGGCAGATGAAGATGTCATGCTGAGCACTCCAGAAATATTCAACACAAGGGAGTGGGTCATGCAACAGGACCAGTCCATGGGTAGCGGCTGGAACAAGTCTCCCAGCTCAAGGCAGTATTATAGGCTGACCACAAAGCCACACCCAGCATGAACTGCAGTGTACATGCCTGTAGCAGTGAAAAGGTTACCTGATTATCAACAGCGTAATGTGATTAGTATGAGGAGTGAATTCAAAATGAGGTAATCTTTGTCAATGCTGTCATTTTCATTATCTTGTAACTTGCAGTGACTAATGTTTGACTTTGAAGTAATCTGATGTCAGTTGGCACTGACTGGGGAGCCTTAGCAGCAATACTAGGCTCACAGCGGACTAGGGCCAATAGATTATGTTGACTGAGGTTTGATCATAGGAAAATACCTTACTTGAGGGCAGTATTCGATTCTGTAGTTGTCTGAGCCACTGTCATGGCATTTGATTGTATTATAAGTATTGAATATTTATTTACTCTTCAAAGATTGTTATTTAATACTTATGGATTACTCATGGGCTTTGTTTAGAGGATTAGCTTATGATTTAAAAAGAAAAGGGTAATTTTACAAGAGCATAAAAGAAATTAGAAAATTTACAAGGAGTTATTGTCGTGTAAATAAATGGTTCTTGTGAATGATTTTTAATTTTGTGTTTTTGAATTTGACTGACTGGATATAATGATTCTTGTGAAATATTTTAATTTTATATTTTTCTAGTTGTTTATTTTTTGTTTTAAATTCTTGTGCTTGCATGTAAAAAATTATAAAAGTGTAATAAATCTTTAGTTTTAACAAATGTTTGAAATTCCTCTTGGTACAGGGATATGGATGCACCATTGTGAGTTTTCCTTGGTCCTTGCCTCCTCTGTACATTATGCCTAGACCGACCTTTGACAAACCACTCATAAGAAAGTATACAAAAACTGTTACATCCTGTATCTTCTGTAGAAGATACAGTGTCCATGGGAGAGGACAGTACTAGAGATATCTACAATGCAAAAATGATCAACAGTAATTTCCTAAACACTCTTTTAAATGCACCATTTTGTGTCTGGAACTGTAGACTCACTACTCTTGGGTATGAGGAGAGGGAGTAGAAGCCATATGCTTCTACTGTGCAGGTGAGGTTGAAAGTGGAATGACTCCATTTTCTATCTCTACTCCTTAGATAAGCATTTTCCATTTCTTTTGGTGGCTCACTTTGAGAACTACATATGACCATCAGTTTTATTTTCCTTCAGAAGGCGTTTTGTATACATATTGTGTTTGAAAATATCAGAGGCACCTCTGCTGTGTAAGTAAATAGCCACTGTTTAGAGTTCAGCCACTGTTGTCGCTGATGTGGTCTATCCAAACTATAAGAATAATTAATAGAAGAAGCTAATGACCATTATTATATGTTTCAAAACTAATAAATGTGAATAATCTCTAGTTTAAAACAACAGTGGTATTTCTGCCACTGTACTACTAGATTACAATTCTAATCAATTTCAGAGAACGGGGCTTCAAAAGTATAGTGTTATCAAGGAATATCAGCAGTATAACTATGTCAATAACTTTTCATAGTGTCTTTAATTTTTAACTGAACAGACAGCTATAGAGTTACTAATAATGAAGTAAAGCTACCTAATGGGGCACTAAATAGTAAATGTGACAACCCACACAACTAAGGGTGAGAGACGTACAAAAAGAATTTTGTAGCAATGTACAGTCGAGTTGGAAAATAGGATACCCAAAACTGCAATACTGAATGCCTTACTATGCAATATGTTCATTGACATTTAAGTGTTCGTTTTTATTGCATGACGTGAACAATTCACATGAGGTATAAGTCAGTTCTGTAAAGACTTCTCTTCGCTATATACCAGATGTGCCTGTAGGGATAGCTGTTCAGACATTTAGAAGTCTATCATTAAGGCAACGTGAGCAGCCTAAAACCATGAATGGGAGCTAAATACCTTCACACAATGATAATATGCACACCTTACAATGAAGTTATTAAGTATACTACATACAAGTGGTATGAGTTCGCTGAAGCACTGAGTTAAAAAGCAATAACTGAATTTATTTAGTTTCAAGTACAGGAAACCATTCACTTCATTTATATATGACTCTGGTTTAAAATAATCTTTGAGAAACAAACAGTCTTGATTTTGTTTGGTGTTTGTCACCAGTTTTTTTTTAAATTTTATTTTGTGTATGGATTACCGTTCTCTTGGGTCAAATATAATCCCATTCTTTTGACAAGATATTTATATTCTCTATCACTTTTTGTTTTCTGTTTTCCATCCAAATAAATAAAGTATGTCTAGTAATTTAGTAATAATAGTATTTTTTGGATTAGTATACACATTAACAGAACACTAGTGCTGTGAAGGATTAACAGAACACTAGTGCTGTGAAGGAGGGCTATCACACACATGCCATATCTATATGATGGAGGTTTTGTACATCACAAATAGTTCGAAATATGTACCTCAGACAAAGAGCTACAAAAACTTTGGATTAATTAAATGTAATATTATGTAGGAAGGACCTCACATCAGGACATTATTTCCAGAAAAGTACAAAACGGTATATTTATTTTTACATTTACTTTTTATTTTCTATATACCATCCAAATAAATCAAATATGTACAATAAGATACATGACCACAGTACTGTTACTAACAGGCAAACAAAAATTTATGAATGGATGCACATGAAGCAACATCCCGCCAAGATATCTGAGAGCATATAACTGAAATTTGTTTTAAATAAAGTTACAACACACAAGAAATGAATAAGCATAATGTATTATGAACTTCCCAATTCTGCATACCATAGTTCATAATACAGGAACTGCAGTATTGCAGTTGTGAGGCAGCAGAATCCAGAAACTGTATCGTTCAACATATGTTAACAAAAAGCCTACAGTTGCACACCTATTTTGGAAGAATATCAAATTATGTGCACCGAAAGCACTGATGTAGAACTGACGAAAACTGTTTGTATAAACATTCAGAAATCCCTCATGTGAAATGTGAAGATTAATGTTTAAGGTTGATCAGTAAATTTAGAAACTAAAAAGAGGAAATAGCAGCTAGCAGTCTCCTGGTGTTCAAATGTCATACCAATCCTATCAAAGAATGTTTCAATTGAGAAAACATGGCCAAGAGACAGCTCGATGAAAGAGTTGCTGAGTGTGCTGCCCAACATGATGTTCTGGACTTTGACGACTGCGTAACTGCCTGGGTCTTCTGGATTCTTTCCACCCACACTGGATTCTCTGGATTGCACAGAGAGAACTCACCTTTCAACATGTCCTTCATTCTCACGTGCACATGCACTGCCTGTTCCCCTTTTCTACTTTCTCTAAACTTTTTCAACCTTCCCCTCCCCCCCCCCCCCCCAAAAAAAATAACCACCTAATGCTGTAAATTGTGGCTCACTATCCTATATCCACAATATTCCTGCATCCTTCCACAGGCAGCAATAGTAAGTTCCCTAACTCTACACTGCTGTCATTCCCACTATCCACACGATTATGTGTATGAGTGTGTGTGTGTGAGTGTGTGAGTCTGTGTGTGTGTGTGTGTGTCTGTGTGTGTGTGTAAGGAACTGACTAATCTGAATGACATATTCCTCCTAATGAGTCTGTGTAATTTTACACAGACTGAATAGGTGGAACTAATGATTCAAATTAATCAGTTCCTTACACACACACACACACACACACACACACACACACACACACACACACACATATATATATATATATATATATATATATATATATATATATATATATATATATAGACTTGCAACAGACAGACATCGTGTGGGGAGTGGGAATCACAGTGTCGGGTTGGGGGAAAGTACTAGTGCTGCCTGTGGGAGGCTACAGGAATGATGTGGAGATAGGATTGTGAGCCACAATTTGCAGCATTAGGTGGTTGTTTTTTCGGGGGAGGGGAAATTTGCCCGAGGGTAGAGACAGTGGAAGAGGGGAACAGACAGTGCAGGTGCACCAGTGGGATAGAAGGGTTTGTTGGGCTGGAGTGGAAGCAGAGAAGGGGATAGAGGCAAGTGAAAGACATGGAGTAGTGCAGGTTGAGGCCAATGGAATTTAAGAGACTGAAGGACATGTTGCAAGGAGAGTTCTCTCCGGGCAATCCAGAAAAGCTGGTGTTGGTCGAAAGAATCCAGAAAGCCCAGGCAGTTAAGCAGTTGTTGAAGTCCAGAACATCATGTTGGGCAGCATGCTCAACAAATCCTTCGTCCAGCTGTTTCTTGGCTATGTGTTGGCTGTGACCTTTCAAGCAGACAGGCAACTTGTTAGTGGTCATGCCCACACAGAACATTGCATAGCTGTTGCCATTATTTGGTAGGTCACATGGTTTGAATAATCATCGAAGTAATACAAGTCACACAGTCTTATCATATTAAGAACATTAAATTACATGGGTGCCTTGATTCTTAGATCAACATTTATGTCTCCAAGACGATATATCTTGGGTCTAGATCGTTTTAGAAGAAGAAAGATAATTTGTCTCACTTTTCAAATACTTCACTATTACTGTCTGGTGTACAGTGCACAGACACAGTTAAATTGTTTAATATGGTCAGTGTGTTTGCATGCCTCATCGATACAGATAGCTGTACACGATGGAGGGGTATATGTTGAGAGGTCAGGTGAATGTGTGGTTCCTAAAGAAGGACAGCAACCTTGTCAGTAGTTAAAGGGCCAACAGTCTGAATGATTGACTGATCTGGCCTTATAACATCAACGAAAACAGTCTTGATGTGCTGGTACTGCAAATAGCTGAAAGCAAGGTGGAACTACAGCCAAAACTTTTCCCACGGGGATGCAGCTGAACTGCATGGTTAAATGATGATGGCACCCTCTTGGGTAAAATATTCCAGTAATTAGGTAAAACAGTCCCCACTTCAGATCTCTGGGTTTAGACTAGTCAAGAGGATGTCACTATCAGGAGAAACAAAATAGGCGTTCTATAGATCTCAGCGTGAAATGTCAGATCCCTCACTTGGGTAGGTAGGCTAGAAAGTTTTAAAAAGGGAAATGGGTAAGTTAAAGTTAGATGTAGTGGGAATTAGTCAAGTTCACTGGCAGGAGGAACAGGACTTCTGGTCAGGTGAACACAGGATTATTAATTCAAAATGAAATAGAGGTAATGCACGAGTAGGTTCAATAATGAATGCAAAAATATGAATGCAGGTAAGCTACTGTGAACAGCATAGTGAACGCATTATTGTACATAAGATGGACACAAAGCCCAAACCGACCACAGTAGTACAAGTTTATATGCCAACTAGCTACACATATGATCAAGAGAGTGAAGAAATGTATGGTGAGATAAGATAAATTATTCGAGTAATTCAGTGAAATGAAAATTTAATAGTCATGTGGGAATGGAATTTGATAGTAGGAAAAGAAAGAGAAGGAAAAATCTTTGGTAAATATGGACTGGGGGAAAGGAATGAAAGAGGAAACTGCCTGGTAGAATTTTGCACAGAGTGTGATTTAATCAACACTAATACTTGGTGTAAGAATCATGAAAGAAATTTGTATAGATGGAAGAGACTTGGACACACTGTAAGGTTTCAGATTTATCATATAATGATAAGACAGAGATTTTGGAACAAGATTTTAAATTGTAAGACATTTGCAGGGACAGATGTTGACTCTGACCACAATTTATTAGTTATGAACTGCATCTTAAAACTGAATAAACTGCATAAAGTTAGGAAATTAAAGAGATGGGACCTGTAGGAATTGAAAGAACCAGGGGATGTTGATGGTCTCAGAGGGAGCATTAAGGAACGATTGACAAGAACAGAGAAAAGGAAGGCAGTAGAAGAGGAATGGGTAGCCTTGGGAGATGAAGTAATGAAGCCAGCAGAGGATCAAATAGGTATACAGATGAAGTCTAGTAGAAACCTTTGGGCAATGCAAGCAAAATTGAATATAATTAATGAATGGAAAAAATATAAAAATGCAGTAAATGAAGAAGGCAAAAAGGAATACAAAAATCGAAAAAATGAGATTGATAGGAAGTGCAAAATGGGTAAGCAAGAATGGCTACAGGTCAAATGTTAGGATATAGAAGCATATATCACTAGGCGAAAGATAGATACTCCCTACAGGAAAATTAAAGAGGCTTTCAGAGGTAAGAGAAGCAGGTGTATGAATGTCAAAAGCTCAGATGGAAACCCAGTCTTAAGCAAAGAAGGGAAGTTGAAAGGTGAAAGGAGTATATGGAGTGACTATATAAGGGAGACATACTTTAGGGCAACATTGTAGAAATATAAGAGGATGCAGACGAAGATGAGATGGGAGGTCCAATACTTTTTTTTTCTTTTTCTTTTTTAAGTTGCAACAAGGCACCTGGAGTATACAACGTTCTGTTAGAACTACTGATAGCCTTTGGAGAGCCAGCCATGGCAACACTCTTCCATCTGGTGAGCAAGATGTTTGAGACAGTTGAAATACCCTCAAACTTCAAGAAGAATAAAATAATTCCAATTTCAAAGAAAGCAGGTGTGGAGACTTGTGAATATTATTGAACTATCAGTTTAATAAGTCATGGTTGCAAAATACTAACACTAATTCTTTTCTGAAGACTGGAGAAACTCTTAGAAGCTGACCCTGAGGAAGGCCAGTTGGAATTCTATAGAAATGTAGAAACACATGAGTCAATACTGATCCTATGACTTCTCTTGGAAGATAAGTTAAAGAAATGCAAACCTACGTTTATAGCACTTGGACACTTAGAGAAAGCTTTTGACAATATTGACTGAAATACTCTCTTTGAAGAAAGCAGGAGTAAAATACAGGGAGCAAAAGGCTATTTACAACTTATACAGAAACTAGACAGCAGATGTAACAGTCAAAGGGCAAGAAAAGGCTGCAGTGGTGGAGAAGGGAGTGAGACAATGTTGTAGCCTTTCCACAAAATTATTCAATCTGAACACTGAGAAAGCAATAAAGGAAATGAAAAAAAAAATTGGAGTAGGAATTAAAGCTCAAGGAGAAGAAATAAAAAACATTGAGGTTTGCCAATGACATTGTAATTATGTCAGAGACAGCAAAGGACTTGGAAGAGCAGTTGAACAGAATGGACAGTCTCTTGAAATGAGGATATAAGGTGAACATCAACAAAAGTAAAATGAGGATAATGGAATGTAATCAAATTACATTAGGTTATCAAATGGCTCTGAGCACTATGGGACTTAACTTTGGAGGTCATCAGTCCCCTCAGTCTTAGAACTACTTAAACCTAACTAACCTAAGGACATCACACACATCCATGCCCAAGGCAGGATTCGAACCTGTGACCGTAACGGTCACGTGCAGGTCCAGAGTGTAGCACCTAGAAGCACTCGGCCACCCCGGCTGGCAAATTAGGTAATTCTTAGGGAATTAGATTATGATAAGAGACACTCAAAGCTCATCACCGTAATAAGAAGGATATGCCACTCGCTCCAAAACACAGTGGAGTTCAGACATAAAATAAAATTTTAAAAGTTTTGCATGGCACATCATCAACTAAAGTAGAGGTCACATTGTCACCTAAATCCTATTCCACTCTGTTATCACAGTACAGGCCTAAACTTCACTGACATAAAATGTGGCATATAGTGAGTTTCACACCTTATGTATCTCAGAATAGTGGTCTTTCTCACTGGCATATGAAGCTAATACTGTGAACAGTATACTATTAGGAGGTGGGTCAGGGTTATTTCATCTAGTCAGAGTTGTCAGTATGAGAAATTCCATGCACAATGTGTGCTGGCAGCAATATCTGCTACATTATCAACAATACAAGGATAATTTAACTTTGCCAAAACTTCAAAGTATTTGTTGCACACAACCCAACTTCAAGGCTGGCAAGGAGACACTGAGAAAAATTATTCTGTCTCTGTGATCTAGTTTTAAAAGATTGTAGAATAAATAGTCATTGCGTGTGCATATGAGACATTAGTTTCAGAAAAAGATTAAATTTTTAAGAAATAAATGCAGCATCACAGTTTGTCCTATGCTTTATTCAGATGAAATGGTGATTCATTTACATCACACTCTGAATTAAAACTTGTAATAGTGTGTATGGAGTACTGTCAAACATAACTGTTACTCAATTTTGAATTGTTGTGGTATGAAGAACTTTGGTGTTTAGAAATATTATGTGCACACCATTATCACTTCCACTCCTATTTTGACAAGGAAAGAACTACCACCTGAAAAAAAAAAAAAAAAAAAAAAAAAAAAAAAAAAAAAAAAAAAAAAAAATTTCCCTTCTCCTCTTAATGCACCTGTACCAATAATTAATTTTTCTTCTTATATTCATTATTCTTTTTTTATAAAGTTACCTGCAGTGTGTACATGTAATATATACATAAATAGAATGAGTTTTGCTTGGATTTATTCTTAAGAGTCTTATTTGTACTGCATTTATTCTCACAGTGTGATTAATTCTCATAAAATCCTTGTTAGTTAAAAATATGGGTAATTGAAATTCTTAATGGAATGTGTAAGAGTAAGTATTTAGTGAGCTAATTGGCAGCTCAGATCATACTGACACCACCCATTAGAAAGACTGATATTGCAGCTTCACAGCAAAGTTTTTTGTCTTAAACTTATTAAATAAGGAGATAATTATCATTAAAGTTAGCTACATTTCTCACTGTTGATTTTGCTTATATCCTTCTTAGATACTCCAACCATTGCCATTATACTCTTGCTGGACTGTCTTTTATGAACAAAATGACATACTGATACTTCACTAATTCATTAAGCTTTTAATTAAGATTTTTGCTTAATTTACAATATGGTGCTTGTATTCATAAATGGGGTATACTAAATGTAGATGCATAAAATAGTTTCATAAACTTTTCTAAATTGTTAACCTACAGCCTACTTGAAAAACCAGTTTACTGTTAATACTTATAGTCCATCCTAAGTATCAAAATATAATGCAGCCATTTTTCAAAAGGTCATATAGTTTCTGAGATCACAGTACATTCATACACCAGTCTTTAAACACCCTGACCCCACCCCAAATTTTCAGTGTGGCACCAGACAGCACTTGTGCAGCACCTATGGGAGATATTGAGAAACTACATCTAGTCTGGATTGTCTTAAGCCAATTCATGAATTTGCAGCCTAGCTCAACAGTGCTGACTTCTGTGTAGAAAAGCTGTGGCTCACTACTACAATATTGACACCTATATAACTGTTCATTGTTCCCAAAATTCATATTCAACATCTCTATGAAAATATTTTGACTGTGTACACATGAGCAGCATGTATGAGTGGATTATCTGATGTATTTTTATCAGGCAGTGGCTATGTTAATTCTTCTAAATTTACGGATGTTTAATTCAGACTGTTATCATGTTTTATGCATCTGATATTTAATGATCTGAGTGACTGCCTCAGAAACTCAACATAAGCTACACCCACTGTGTTCTGCTAATATTGAGTATTAGAGGATTGTGACCTCATATATTGATCGTGTTGTTAAAGGCATATATCTGAATAGTGAAGAGGAGAGGTGGAGATACATACTTGCATAGAAACGAATGATGTGGAATGTAATCTGGTTGTCACAATGTTTGTTATGGTCATAACTGTAGGAAAAAGCTACACTACTTACAGATCTGTGTAGTGTACATCATTTGCATAACCCCTTGAAATACATTTAGAGATATTCTACAAGACCTTGATCTGTGATACTCCAAGGGCTTAATGGACATTACAGGAGGCCAGTGTCACTTATGATGCCACAGCATGAGGACATCCTCCTACTCTGGTATTGTGAAACAAACTCATCAGTTTAAAGACAAGGACATATGGTAGAACTTGAAGACAGTGACACAAGGGTTAGATGGGTCTTAGAAAACTGTGAACAGTGGGCCCTGGTGACAATAAACAGTGAATACATAGAGTTTTGAATGACTAATGTGAGTTGACAACAGCTACAACAGCTCATATGACATTAATTACAAGAGGCAAAGTTAAATACGACACAGCACCAATGAGCAGTAAGTGGGTGCTACAATAGTAGATTAACCATACTTCAACCAATGAGAGGATGGGGATGACAAATGCCATCTTCAGTGAGACAGGAGTCAATCAATGCAGAACCCAGCAGTAGACAGATCAGCCTGAAGTGGAAATTCAAATGAATTGTCAAGCAGACAGTTATTGATACCAGCAGTGACTGATATTCTGACAAGAAGAGGGAAAACTGCTTATATTATTGAGCGCTCAATTAATATTGACAAAATGAGTGAGAAAGGGGTAGAAGACAGTACGCTTATGTGTAAAATACAAGAACATTCCATAGATGAAAACACTGAATTATTACGGAAATTACTGATACAACACTGATCAGAAAAGATAGCTTGAAGAAAAACATTGACAAATTTAATAATTTAAATTTAAAAATGGACCTGACTAATACACTCCTGGAAATTGAAATAAGAACACCGTGAATTCATTGTCCCAGGAAGGGGAAACTTTATTGACACATTCCTGGGGTCAGATACATCACATGATCACACTGACAGAACCACAGGCACATAGACACAGGCAACAGAGCATGCACAATGTCGGCACTAGTACAGTGTATATCCACCTTTCGCAGCAATGCAGGCTGCTATTCTCCCATGGAGACGATCGTAGAGATGCTGGATGTAGTCCTGTGGAACGGCTTGCCATGCCATTTCCACCTGGCGCCTCAGTTGGACCAGCGTTCGTGCTGGACGTGCAGACCGCGTGAGACGACGCTTCATCCAGTCCCAAACATGCTCAATGGGGGACAGATCCAGAGATCTTGCTGGCCAGGGTAGTTGACTTACACCTTCTAGAGCACGTTGGGTGGCACGGGATACATGCGGACGTGCATTGTCCTGTTGGAACAGCAAGTTCCCTTGCCGGTCTAGGAATGGTAGAACGATGGGTTCGATGACGGTTTGGATGTACCGTGCACTATTCAGTGTCCCCTTGACGATCACCAGTGGTGTATGGTCAGTGTAGGAGATCGCTCCCCACACCATGGGGGTGTTGGCCCTGTGTGCCTCGGTCGTATGCAGTCCTGATTGTGGCGCTCACCTGCACGGCGCCAAACACGCATACGACCATCATTGGCACCAAGGCAGAAGCGACTCTCATCGCTGAAGACGACACGTCTCCATTCGTCCCTCCATTCACGCCTGTCGCGACACCACTGGAGGCGGGCTGCACGATGTTGGGGCGTGAGCGGCCTAACGGTGTGCGGGACCGTAGCCCAGCTTCATGGAGACTGTTGCGAATGGTCCTCGCCGATACCCCAGGAGCAACAGTGTCCCTAATTTGCTGGGAAGTGGCGGTGCGGTCCCCTACGGCACTGCGTAGGATCCTATGGTCTTGGCGCGCATCCGTGCGTCGCTGCGGTCCGGTCCCAGGTCGACGGGCACGTGCACCTTCCGCCGACCACTGGCGACAACATCGATGTACTGTGGAGACCTCACGCCCCACGTGTTGAGCAATTCGGCGGTACGTCCACCCGGCCTCCCGCATGCCCACTATACGCCCTTGCTCAAAGTCCGTCAACTGCACATACGGTTCACGTCCACGCTGTCGCGGCATGCTACCAGTGTTAAAGACTGCGATGGAGCTCCGTATGCCACGGCAAACTGGCTGACACTGAAGGCGGCGGTGCACAAATGCTGCGCAGCTAGTGCAATTCGACAGCCAACACCGCCGTTCCTGGTGTGTCCGCTGTGCCGTGCATGTGATCATTGCTTGTACAGCCCTCTCGCAGTGTCCGGAGCAAGTATGGTGGGTCTGACACACCGGTGTCAATGTGTTCTTTTTTCCATTTCAGGAGTGTAGTAACGTGAGTAACATATGGGTATGCAGAACATAGGTAATAAACTAAATTTGATGAAAACTGCATACAGACGAAAGCTGAGCAACTGGGGAACATTTGCAATCATTATTATGTACTTGGAAATTAGCATCTGTGGGTTAGTGAAGAAGAGCTTGAAAAACTGCATAGTAAGGGAATAGAAGATGCTACTGTTAATTCTTTTGAGGATGAATTACTAAAAGTAAAACAAACTGTTCCAATACGAAGGAAGTACACTGATCAGCCAGAACATTATGACCACCTACCAGATATTCGGTATGTCCACTTTTGGCATAGAGAACAGGAGTCAGATGTCATGATATGGAATCAATGAGGCTTTGGTAAGTTGCTGGAGGGAGTTGGCACCATGTCTGCACACAAAAGCCACCTAATTTCTATAAATTACGGGGAGTTGGGCAACGAGCTCTGATGCCATGTTCAGTCACATGCCAGATGTGTTCGACAGGGTTCAGATCTGGCGATCTGGAGGGCCAGCAGATCAATTGGAGCTCGGAACAGTGTTCCGTGGACCACTCCATCACACTCCTGGCCTAGTCACATGGAGACCTGTCTTGTTGAAAAATGCAAATGCCCTCAGGAAATGTCATCGACACGAAGGAGAGTACATGGCCTGCAACCAGTGTATGATACTCCATGGCCATCATGGAGCCTTGCATAATCTGCATGGGACCCATGGACACCCACATGAATGTTCCCCAGAGCATAATGGAACAACCACCAACTTGTCTCCATCCCGAAATACAGATTTCAAGGAGCTGTTCCTTAGGAAGGCAATGGATTTGTGCCCTACCATCAGCAAGATGACAAAGGTGTTGGAATTCATCGGATCACACAATGCTCTGCCACTGCACAAATGTTCAGTAGTGATTGTCATGTGCCCATTTCATCCACAGTTGCTGATGTCGTGGTGTTTCATGGGTATGTGGAGGCCCATCATTAGGAGTGTTCGGTGTACTGTGCTTTAAGACATCTTTGTACCTTGCCCAGAATTAAAATCTGGTGTTCGTTCTGCCACAGTTCACCACTTGCCCTGTTTTACCAGTCTGCCCAGCCTATGACGTCTGACATCTGTAATGAGGGGTAGCTGCCCAACCCCATGACATCTTCATGTTGTTTCACCTTGATTTCACCACATATTGAAGACACTCACTGCAGTACTCCTGGAATACCCGACCGAGTAAACTCAGATAGATTATGTGTGTTCCCCATTCTATACACAGAAAACTCACTCACTGATACTACATGCACCATACATGTGTCGACAAGCAGTCAATCCTCACCAGGTGACACTGTTATCACCTGAATGGGTTTCTATCAATAGTACATCAGTGGTCATAATGTTCTGGCTGATCAGTGTTAAGTAATGCTGATATTCAGGTAATAGCAGTAGTTCAGAAAACAGTTAATGTAAACTTTGATAAAAATGAAGATGTTGAAACAGAATGTGTGCAGTTAATGATGGCTGTAGTTGATAAAGTAGATGTTAGTGTGAATGACTCAGTTTGAAAAATAAGTTACCACTGTAGTAGTTAACAGTGATGTAAATGATTTGCAAGCAACTGAACTTAAAATGGGACTGAAAATCGATGTCTCAAAGTATTAAATGAGATTGGGAACAAAGTTTGTGAGGTTGTGACAGACAGTCAGGTTGAAGAGTATGTAAGGCTTGTGTAATTAACAACAAGTTACATAAAAAAATCTATCACTAAGGTCTAATGTTAACAGTGTTATGATGAAAAGGGTGCATGTTGAAAAGCCAAAGATTGCCAAAACACAGAAGCCTGTTAGGTTACCAATGACTACTATTCCCAATCTTTTTAAGTGAAATATGAGGTAGACTGTTTGCAAAAAGTAGAGTTTAATGTAAATATGTCTGAGACATTTGTCAGTTTCTATACTGCTTTTAATAGAATTGTGTCTGTGAGATGTGCTATGCTCAAAGATTGTGTTGGTTGAAGTGCTATACTTTCATACATTTTCAATATAAGCATAATACAGTATGTGATCAAAAGCATCCAGATACCCCCAAAAGCGAGTTTTTCATATTAGGTGCATTGTGCTGCCACCTACTGCCAGGAACTCCATATCAGCAGCCTCAGTACGAATACATAGAAAGAAGGATCCTTTATTGTATGATTATATGATAGCGGAACAAACACTGGTAGCAGTTACTTCTGTAAAATATCTGGGAGTATGCGTGTGGAATGATTTGAAGTGGAATGATCATATAAAATTAATTGTTGGTAAGGCGGGTGCCAGGTTGAGATTCATTGGAAGAGTCCTTAGAAAATGTAGTCCATCAACAAAGGAGGTGGCTTACAAAACACTCGTTCAACCTATACTTGAGCATTGCTCATCAGTGTGGGATCCATACCAGGTCGGGTTGACAGAGGAGATAGAGAAAATCCAAAGAAGAGGGGTGTGTTTCATCACAGGGTTATTTTGTAAGCATGATAGCGCTACGGAGATGTGGGTGCCTTGCAGAGTATAAATGTAGATGTAGATTTCATTAGACATCGTGAGAGAGCAGAATGGGGTGCTCCACGGAAATTATGGTTTTAGAATGTGGTCAGGTGATTGGGCGTCACTTGCGGCATACGTCTGTACATGACATTTCCACACTCCTAAACGTTGCTAATTCCACTGTTTCCAATGTGATAGTTAAGTGGAAACATGAAGGGACACATACATCACAAAAGTGTAGAAGCCGACCTCGTCTGTTGACTGACAGTTGAAGAGGGACGTAATGTGTAATAGGCAGACACCTATCCAGACCATTACACAGGAATTCCATAATGCATCACCATCCACTGCAAGTGCTATGACAGATAGGTGGGAGGTAAGATAACTTGGATTTCATGGTCCATTAGCTGCTCACAAGCCACACATCATGCCGGTAAATGTCAAAGGACACTTTGCTTGGAGTAAGGAGTGTAAACATTGGATGACTGAACAGTGGAAAAATGTTGTTTGGAGTGCCGAATCACAGTACACAATGTGGCGAGCTGATGGCATTGTGTGGGTACAGCGAATGTGCAGTGAACATCATCTTCCAGTATGTGTAGTGCCAACAGTAAAGTTTGGAGGTGGTGGTGTTATGGTGTGGTCGTGTTTTTCATGGACGGTGCTTGCACACCTGGTTGTTTTGTGTGGCACTACCACAGCACAGACCTACATTGATTTTTTAAGAACCTTCTTGCTTCCCACTGTTAAAGAGCAATTTAGAGATGGTGACTTCAACTTTCAACATGATCAAGCACCTATTCATAATGCATGGCCTGTGGTGGAGTGGTTACACGACAATAGCATTCCTGTAATGGACTGTCCAGCACAGAGTACTAACTTTGATCCTATAGAAGACCTTTGGGATGTTTTGGAATGCCAACTTAATACCAGGCCTCACCGACTGACATTGATACCTATCCTCAGTGTAGCACTCAATGAAGAAATGGCTGCCATTCCCCAGGAACCTTCCAGTACCTGATTGAACGTATGCCCGTGAGAGTCATTTTAGTCAGGTGTGCGGTAACTTTTGATCACATAGTGTATTTCACCAGGTGTTGCAAAAGTAGATAGAGGAGCAGGGGTCAGTGTAATAGTGAAATGATGAAAACTTAGAATGTTATGGAATCTTAGTGAAAACACTACATGACAAGTAGTGCCCCTGCAGCTGGGTGATCTTCTTCTTCCTTTCCTGAGTCACTCCATTTATTTTTTATTTATCCTCCCCTAGACAATAAATATTATACAGATGTTGTCCAAATGTACATGGGAAATCATCTCAAGGGAAAGGGAAAGCCAAATATGTACTTAAAAGGGACAATAAAAATAATGCAAGTACACAAAGTACATACTAATACAACTTTATACACATGTATGCTTATGGTATTATAAATGCATAGTCTGTTTTCTTTAGGGCTTTACTTTTGTCCTCCATAAGAGCAACTCCTTTTATATACTACAGTACTTCGTTAAAGATTTTACATAGACAATAGCTCTCCATAAGATATGGAAACATAATAAAAAGTTCACAGGTGAAAGAGAGTAATTTCAGTTTTGTCTTAATTCAGACATTATCAGAAAATGTTTTTTGGCCATTTACCATTTACGAACACTGTTCTAGAATAAATTTTTTAAATTCGGCTTTAAATTTATTTTTGTCTTCCAGCTTTTTGTTGGTGACTGGCTGTCTGGTTGTAAAGTTTTGTATCAGTAAGGCTCACATGCCTTTCTGTGCTCGTTCTTTTCACTCACTGAGTATGATGTGATGTGCTATTTTGGGTACTGTAGATATGGAAGTCAGGATTTGTCTGAAAATCTGATAGCTAGGCCCTGAACTATAAGACACATTCTTGTATATATTATCCAGGTATTATTAGTATTTTAAGCTTTTTGAATATTGGTTTGCAGCATGTCTCTGGATGACTTCATGTTATTATTCAGATAGTCCTCTGTTGAAAAGAAATAAAAAATTGTTTTATGCAGAAAGAGGTGGAACACCAAAAAATATTCTGTATGTTACATCAAGCTGAAAACAACTGAAATATGCCATTATGGCACCCTCTGAGGTTCAAAAATTTGCAATAATTCTAAGAGTCAAACAGACTGAATTGAGTTTCTGTGCAAGTTCCATTACATAGTCATTAAAATTTAACTTTTCATCAACACGAATCCCCAACAGTTTTGTAGATGTCACTCTGTCTATGGCTTTGTCACACAACACTAGATCAACATCTACATTTTGACTCGTTTTTTTTTTTCAAATTGCATCCAACTTCTTTCATTTGCATTTAAAGTTAAATAGTATGGCATTTGCTGCATCAACTGAGGTGTGTGTTAGTTATATACAGAAGAAACTTTATGCAACCTACTATATTGAATTGCGTACTCCTGTATCCATTTCTTTTATATCTAATACTATACTTGTTTTGTGGCTGGAGTAAGCTGACATTGTGGGGGACTAAAATGGAGAACTGATATGGAGAGAATGCAACCATTAGTATGTGAATAGCTGTGATATAAAAACTAGCTTTATCTTTCTACTAGGTTATATGACTATTGTTCTTATTTTCCTTTGTAACTCCTGTGGTGTTGAGTTTTCTTTTATATGTATTGGATGAGTATGTGTAGTTAATAAATAGAAAAAAGCATTGGATATTATCATAGTCATGTGTATTACAAATATATGCTGAATTCCCCTAAAATATTAGTCATACAAATAGTGATTTGTTTTGCAGGTATGTTTCAAACCAGTTTATCTCTGTCCCATGAATACCTAATGCTTACAGTTTTTCTAAAAGAGAGCCGTGATTGCCAGTATCAATTGTTTTGGAGAGATGTATTCCTACTATGCTATGTTCTTTATATAGATTTTTGATTATGTGTTCTGTGTAGCACATTACTGCTGTTTCCTTATTTTTACCAGCGAAGAAGGCATTCTGATTTCTCTTTAGTAACTTACAGTCATTTAAATATTTGTTTACCATGTGCTCCACCAATTTCTCTCATATTTTGGAAAATACTGGAAGAAGTGATATTGGCTAATAGTTTTCTACCTTATACTTTTCAGCATTTCTAAATGGCTGCACTTTTGAGATTACCACAATTTCTGGGAACTCTCCTTTGCAAAATGAAAAGTTGGCTATGCGTGCCAAGGGCTTTGCAATCTGTGGAACTGTAATTGTTATGACAGATACCAGCATCTAATTTACTCCTGCGGAAATTTTAGGTTTTAAGCTTTCTTATATCACTTTCAGCACTTTATGTTCATATGTGGGCTCCACCATTAAGCAAAAAACGGCTTTTTTTAAAGTTTTCCTTGGTTTGTAAATCTTGAGCATAATGATGTTGCTGGATTTATTGCATTTATGAAATAATTGATATAATTCAGTAAATCTTGCTTTTTTTTTTGGATCTCTTCTCTGTGTGAGTCTTCATAGTACCTTATATAGCTTTTGATTTGTTTTCAGACTGTGTTAAAAGCTATCATTATTCATAAATTTTGCTTTATGGATCACTGGACGTTTTGATTTTAGCCATCTCATTATATCCTACCTGCTATCCAACCTGTAAGAGAAAAAATTAATCTTCATCCATTATCTTCAATTCATAAGTAATTCTGTATGTGTAAATTCAATGATTAGATTTTTGCATGTTAATGGAAATTAAGATAGAAGGGGATGGGAGGAAAAACAATTAATGCTCTCTCAGTTAAAAGGTTTTTCAGGGAAATGTCTTATATGTCTTCAGAATCAGTACTATGGAAAACATTTGTATGCATCATGGCAAAATATTTGACAGCTTAATGATGTATAATGTTAAGAATGCAGTCAGCACAGAACACACCATAAAAGAAATTTAAACGCATTTTGTTTGGTTCTAAGTAAAAATAAAATCAGTTTGCTGTAGTAAAGTGTCAGTTTCATCAAAACGTATCAGTACATTGCCTTTCATACTAAAGTAATAAATTGTCAGGTGAAATATATATTGTTTCCTAAATTTAAGATCATGAAATAGTATTGAAACTTCCTGGCAGATTATAACTGTATGCCGGACCAAGACTCAAACTCGAGCCTTTGCCTTTTGCAAGCAAGTGCTCTGCCAACTGAGCTACCCAAGCACGACTCATGCCCCATCCTCACAGCTTTACTTCTGCTAGTGCCTCATCTCCTACCTTCCAAACTTTATAGAAGCTCTCCTGCAAACTTTGCAGAACTAGCACTCCTGAAAGAAAGGATATTTCGGAGACTTGGCTTAGCCACAGCATGGGGGCTGTATCCAGAACGAGATTTTCACTGTGCAGCGGAGTGTGCGCTGGTATGAATCTTCCTGGCAGATTAAAACTGTGTGCCAGTCCGAGACTCGAACTCGGGATTGCCTTTCGCGGGCAAGTGCTCTACGAACTGCGCTACCCAAGCATCACTCACACACTGTTCTCACAGTATCCAAGGCACAGGTCTTGACTTAGAGTCTCGGTCTTGCACACAGTTTTAGTCTGCCAGGAAGTTTCATATCAGCGCACACTCCGCTGCACAGTGAAAATCTCATTCATGAAATAGTATTGTTTGTCATGAGGATACACTTCAGGTGTCATGAGAGTGACAGAAGTATTTTAAGACAAATTACTATCCTCATCTATTGCACTGAAATACAGCAAATAAGTTTGTGTCCGTCATGTAACAGAGAATGAAATTCTGCTGTATCATGGTATTGGTTTGTTGCTGAGGAGTGTCAGTTTTGTATCAGAAAAAAGCCAGTGATTTTCATGACTGATAATTACACAATAATCAATATTTGAAGTAATAATTAAGAATATGAGATATATTGTGAAAAGTTGCAACAACTGAGGAAGTTGTTAGTGACACTGTCTTTGTGGTACTTTGTTTTTGTAAATGCTCTACTACAGTTAACAAGGTTTGTTAGATAAAGTATTTAAGAAGAACATAGACAAAAAAAGTAGCTAAATTTAGCTATGTGAAGAAAAATATGTTTTTTGAGCTGCAGAAATAGTCCTAAAGATGAAAAGCAACACTTGAGTAACACACACAACCAAATGAAGTTTTGTGTCATCCTGGTTCCCAGAACTCAGAGGGGGTCCAACAGCAGATGATTTCCAGTCATTCCACCAGGAAAGATGTACAAGCCTGGTGTTGTTTGTAGTTCAACCATGCCTTGACAGTCAATACTGTGGTTCGATTGTCTCTGCATTGTTACTTTGTGCCAGAAAGGGCTCTCAAGAAGGGAAGTGACCAGGCTTCTCAGAGTGAACTGAATCAAAGTTGTTTAGACATGGAGAAGATACAGTGAGACAGGAATTACTGATGACATGCCTTGCACAGGACATCCAAGGGCTACTATTGCATTGGATGACCACTACCTATGGATTATGGCTCAGAGAAATCTTGACAGCAACGCTACCATGTTGAATAATGCTTTTCGTGCAGGCACAGGATGTCGTGTTACAACTCAAACTGTTCGCAATTGGCTGCATGATGCACAACTTCAGTCCTGACATCCATGTTGGGGTCCATCTTTGCAAACACAACACCATGCAGTGCGGTACAGATGGGTCCAACAACATGCCAAAAGGACAACTCAGGACTGGCATCACATTTTCTTCACTGATGAGTGCTGAACGTACCTTCAACCAGACAATCATTGGAGACCTGTTTGGTGGAAACCCAGTCAGACTTAACGCCTGGCTGTAGAATACATGAATGCCAGCCTCTGACCGATGATGCAACCATATTGGCAGCGCATTGGCGAGGCATTCGTCTTCATGGATGACAATTCAAGCCCCCATAATGCATATCTTGTGAAGGGCATCCTTCATGATAATGATATTGCTCGATTAGTGTGTCCAGCATGTTCTCCAAACATGAACCCCATTGAACATGCCTCGGATAGATTGAAAAAAGCTGTTTATGGATGACATCATCCACCAACCACTCTGATAGCTCTATGCTGAATCACCATTGAGGAGTGCGACAATCAGGATCAACAGTGCCTTGATGATCTTCTGGATAGCATGCCACGATGAATACAGGCATGCATCAATGCAAGAGTATGTGCTACTGGGCATTAGAGGTACCAGTGTGTACAGCACAGACGCGTGCTGCTCTAATTGTCAGGTTATTTAAACATTTGTTATTTAATACTGTTATGAAAAGGACTTTAAAAACCAGTCATGTGCCATTGAATTATCCAGTCAGGTAATTGTCAACATCTGTCTGTCTGTATAAGTCAGTCTGGGGAGGGGGCAGAGAGAAGGGGTGAGAAAACGTAGGAGGTTTTTATCTCTCATCTATTCTTATTGGACCACTACAAATAATAATGATTTTTTCATATTCAGTATACCATTTTTGAACAGTTACAGTATACACTCAACTATTTCTCATTATCTGTCTTACTGTATAACTCAGTTTGGGGGGGGGGGGGGGGTGAGAGGGAAGGAATCAATAGAACATTGTATGTAGTGCAAAACATACCATTAGATAGACTTGACAACCCAACTTTCCAGTAAAGTATTTTGATTTATCTAAAGCTTATTAAATTGTGAGATTTGTGACCAGCTATATTTTGTATCGTAGATTTTGCCTCTCTGCTTGGCAGATTTCAGTCACTGATATAATACTATTGTTGAGCTGATTATAATGCACGAATAAAATTTTTTCCCAATTTACCACATTTTTAATGTAATGCTTACACTCATAACATGGATGCATAAAGCGGTTTCTGAAACTTTCCTGATTTATTAACCCACAACATATTTCATGAATTAAATTACTTTTAAGGCTCATAGTCTATCCTAAGTCAGAAAATGTAACCCAGACATTTTTTTAGTCAATTCATAGTTTCTGAGATTGCAACATCTTCATATGAAAGTCATTAAATAGTTGGAAGCTATTAAAAATTTTTAAGGTGGGACCAGCCAGCACTTTAAATTTGCTAGCTATCTGAAATTTTGAAAAACTGAAGCTATTCTTGTTTCTGTTAAAGTTGTTTCTTGAGTTCATGGCCTATGCCTTCAGTGATGACACGCATATAGAAAAGCTGCAGATTACTTCCTACCTTACTTATTTATTTCTGATTCAGTGTAACACTCTGAGATGGAAGCTGTAATCAAGTAAGTATTTGATGGTAGCTTTGAAAAATGTGAAAATAACATGTGAAAAGAAACATCACATAAATATTTTAAACAGAAATATATATTGACATTCAATTATACAAAAATGAGCACATAATTAGTACACAAATTCCATATCTTTGTCACTTCATACTCTGAAGAGCAAAGTTCCTGGGATGGCTTCCAGCAGAACAAAAATTGATAGCAACACCTGAAAACATTCAGTGTCTGTCCAAGAATTTGGTACTTATAAACTTGTACTTGATTAGAGATCTACATCTACATGGATACTCTGAAAATCACAATTAAGTGCCTGGCAGAGGGTTCATCCAACCACCTTCACAACAATTATCTATTATTCCAATCTGGAACAGCATGCAGAAAAAATGAAAACCTCTGTCTTTCAGTGCGGGTTCTGTTTGCACTTATTTTGTTATGATGATCATTTCTCCCTATGTCAGTGTCAACAAAATATTTTCGGACTCAGAGGAGAAAGTTAATGATTGAAATTTCTTGAGAAGATTCTGACACAAAAAAAAGTCTGTTTTAATGGTGTCCATCCCAAACCCTGTATCAAGTTCATGACACTCTCTCCCCTATTTTGTGATAGTAAAAAACAGACTGTTACACTTTGAACTTCTATGAGATGTGCTGAAAATGAATATTACAGTGTAATGTGTATCATCCCTGAAAATACTTATCGTTACGAGTGTTAAATGTGTTTTACAACTTGTTGTCATCCTTATATTTGTGAAGCAAATGATATGTAAATCAAACTTTTTGATAAAATCCACAGAAGAAAGAATCTACCAGTATGATATCATGTAATGTGTTTTTCTGAACTGAAACTCCAATTCTAAGTGAACTGTCTTAAACATCTCAGCATGATACATTCACTAGACCTGGACATTATTTTACCAGAGGAAAAATGAAAGTACTTTTTAACTAACTTCTTTTTCTTCTGTCTTGACTTATTTACAATTTCATTCTATTTGCTTACCTCTGAAGTAAAACTTTTCACCTATTCTAGCTTATCTGCTGCCATCTCTTCCACATACTGTCCGGTTCTTAGCTTAAATTAGATATTTATCTGTTCAGTGATTCATAATTGCAACCTCTCGAATGATTTGGAATGAGACATTTACAATTATAATATACTTTCTCAATCAGAAATAAACCAAAATGTACCAGCATGGTGATCTTTTGTATAGTTTTCCTAAAGTACTCCTTTTGCACATAGTCATTTTTAATTAACCAAGTTTAGTCTCTGTCTCTAAAATTCATGTCACCCATACACACACACACTCACACACACACACACACACACACACACACACACACACACACACACACACAAACACACACTGTATTTTTGTCCATTTAGAAATTGTGCAATGGAGAAAAGGAGCAGATATGTTTTTAGTTTGTGTTTGAAGTAAATTTCATTACCTATTAAATTATTTAAATCACAGGTGAGGTAGTCAAATGTTTATATGGACAAATACCTGTCAATACCTTTTTTCTGTACTGGAACTAAGATTTTGGACAACATACTACATGAGGGAGTAGGTGTACCATGAGATTGATGACTGAGTATGCAGCTGTAAGAAAAGGTTTTTGCAAATGGCTGTAGACTGGACACCATTCCTTATTACATGTATCTGTGCAACAAAACTTTCTTCCTCAATGAAACTTTACCACAGGTTAGGAAGCCACAAAAATTTAGTGCATTGTATTCTATTTTTCTTGGAGATGTCATCAACAGTTTGGCAAACGGGTATTCTGTGAGGGGACATTTCATATTCTCTGTTGCAAACTGCTATTAAAAGATAGAATTTCTAATGTTTGTATGTAATCTATAACCATTTTTGTTAACATTTGAACATATCTAGCCTGTAGAATTCTCTCTGTAGCATTTTGTGAAATGCATGTTGCTTTGTTTCTGTTTTCAGTTTCCAAGAGTTCTGAAGACCCTGAAATTTGTGTATCTCATTTATCACATTTAGCACTCTAACACTGCTAATGGTACATCCTAGGTGTTTTAAGCTTTTAACTTTTTCAATTGGCTGAATATCTAACTATATTTTCATGATACATAAAATACATTCACAACTGCAAATACAGACAAACATATCCTGTACAATGGAATGACAACAATGAAAATTAGTATTGGGCTGGTAGTCAAGCCCAGATTTCCCATTTTACACAGGCAGTATCCGTATCATTAGGCTATCTGAGCACACCTCATGGCCACACTCAAACTTCCATATGGTATCAACCATGTGTCTACCACCTGCACGTGTACATCCATTATGTATATTCCCGTACCTTGGAGACATCTGAATTGAAAGTCACTTCACTGGTGCTGGTCAATGATTATGGCATTGCACCACCTGTGTTGTTGAGAAATACAATGCAGTATTCCTTTGGACATGCAGACATGCCTGAAGGAACACTGAATTGTACTTATGAACAGCACAGGCACCTAAATGTTGTATACACTTGTTACTGGAACTTTCTCTCAAAATTAAATAATCCTATAAGGCATTCCAGCTGGAGCAGTAGCATGATTATGTGATTTTGGAAACTATTCAAATAGTATTTGCTGTTAAGAGTTCATTGTACCACTATCATGTAGTCACAGAATGGTGGAATCATGTGCATTCATGTCTCAAGGCAGGGAGTGAAGGCAAATAAATATTACATATAATATGCAGATGAAGGCCTGTTTTGTTTGCTTTTTGCAGCATAATGATAGATACAGGAATGGTACCATTTATCCCACATAACAATGCGTTTTATGATTACATGGCTACCACCGAACTTATACTGTGCCTCTGAGAAGGCTCCATATCCTATAGTGCATTTTGATATTCTTGAACCCACACACGAAGCAATTAATGTTGCCCTCTATGGCAGTGTTGTGTCTTTAAAAGTACTGTCACCAGTTTATTCACTATTGTATTCCAGATGAGTGATGGCAACATGGACATTGCATCCAGCACATAGTGTTTTACTCAAACAGAGTCCAGTGCTTTCAAATATATGGATGGAGGGAGAATTTTCTGAGTTACCATCGTGTTAAAATACAGAGAGAACACAAGTTCTAGTTGGCAATCTATGGGGCTGGATATTGCAATGATCTTTTCAAGGAAACCATTCCAGGATCCAGCAAATACAATTTAAAATAACAGGAAATATAAGTCTGAATTGCTGGACAGGGTTTAATTTCACTTTCTCATGAATGTCCAGTATCGTAAACCCATACTCACCTTACATGTTGTCTCCACAGAAGTGTATCATGCATCTGGAGGTAATGAGGTGTGTGTGATTGAATTTACCTGTGTATAACTGAATATGGCCATCCCATCTAAATGTCATATAGATGGTAAATACCATCATTTATAGTCACATACTTCGTAAAGTCAGTCATTGTACCAAAGCTAATGGTCACTGCTTCCTTAACATTGTTGCTACCTGTAATTGAGTATTTAAAAGACATAATTACAAATATTCAACAAGAATCATGAATATACATTACCGGGCATTAAAGTTGCAAGACGAGGAAGGATAGCAAATAATGAAATTTCACTTATTTTGCATACACAGAATAGCAAGAAGAATACATGTATCAATGTTTGGGTGATATAGGAGTATACAGGATACAAAATGTAGTATACACAGCTGTCACCTATCGCAGTAACAATGGCTCTAAGCGGACCGAGAATTGAGTTGAGTAGAGTTTGGATATCACATATGATTTTGACATTTCATGCTGCTTCTACTCTGTACTAGAATCCATCAGTTGTAGTAGCTGGCAATTGGTGACAGACCAGCCTCTCTGCAATAAATGATGTGACATTTTCAGTGGGTTATGGACTTCAAGAATGTGTTGTCCAAGGCAACAGTCAAATGTCATATGCATCAAGAAAGATTGGGATAGCAGTGACAACACATGATCTTGGGATAACCTTTTGAAAGATATGTCCTGCAGACCTCAACTGGAAGTGCATACTGAGGGAAATTGAATAATATGTCAGCATACGCTCACAAACTCTATCTACGTATGTGGTAACACAATGATAATGGGAACATTTTCAGGGTGTAAGCAAATAAAAATATGAGGTTGGTAAATTGTTCACTGCAGATGAATGGCTGGTGGACACCCAGAAACTCATCTCTGTTCCTGTGGCAACTGAGATGTGTATAGTAATATTTCAAGAACAGTCACAGCCCCTAACTCACAGATGTGTGGCCATCTAACCTCATGAGTGTGTGTATGTGTATCACTCACAATGCATCCTGCAGGATTGGAAACATAAAACAGGCAGTCACATACATTCCTTGATATGCCCATAAATCGATACATTTTAAAGGAATGTAGGTCCTCCAAGAAATTCTGTCTCACACTCAAAAATTAAGGGATACTAATAATAAAAATGAACAGAATTTATTCTGAATAAAGTATGAGATACACTTTAGCTGACAAAAAAGTGAAGCGCTCATAAGCAGAGGAGGAAAAAGAATAAAACTTGAATAACTTATAAGTTACATGGTGTTATTTCAGTGACTGCAAAATGGAGTCAAATTTATATAGATTGTGGTGGTATGAGGCCAGATATTAGCATGACATTGCACCCTCTCTGGGCTGGATGCATGCACTGATTCACCACAAAGCCACTGTATCCTCTCCTGAGGCCAGCTGCCCCACAACTGTTGTAGCTAGTTCTTGATATCTCTGATACTGGCACTGCAGTGTGGTAGATTTCTGATATAGTTCAACACTTATACTATTGGGCAGATATATGGGAATCCTGCTAGTACAGGATTAGCTCAACACCATGAAGACAGCTTATAGACATATGATCCGTGTGTTCTCAAGCATTTTCCTGGCTGTCACATGAGAGATAATAGCCACTACCAGCTGTGACCTGAACACATAACTGCTGCTTCTCCACAACATGACAACAACAGTAACTGTAACTCCACATAACATCAGAAAAATGGGACCCCACCGTAGGTCGCTCCTATACTCAACTACAATTGTCGTACAAGGTAGTGCAGAACCACAATTCTTTGCTGAGTATAAAGCAGTGCCATTCATCCGCAGTCTATGTTGCTTGGTCACAGCACCATTCCAAACACAAATGTTGGTCATGTGGTGTTAATGACAGCACATAAATGGAATGATAATCATCTAGTCTGGCTATTGCTAATCTCTAGCCAGTGTTGTTGGATGACAGAAAACATTGTAGGGATTCCCTAATTTCTTCTCACGTGCAAGAGCAGATGTGCAGTGGTTACAATATGTTTGCTACACCATACTGTGATCCTTCCTTTTGGTGGTCAGATGTGGTCCACCACAACCCTCTAGATGTGTATCACACTCTCATGCAGTCAACATCAGGCCACTATCACATCCAAAATAACCACAAATTTGGTTAAATCATAAATCAACCAGCCTGCCAAATGAGGACTGGCAAAGTGACACCTTTAAAATTCTGTAATATACTGATAATATTGTCTCACATGAGTGCCCTACACCTCCAATACCTTCCCAGTTATCACTCAAAATCTGATGCTGCTCACCTCCCTTACATAGCTTACCAAGTTTGGTAACAAAAAAAAAACACAAACAACACTAAAGTACTCTGTTGGCTGTGGTACATTGAACTGTGTTGTTTGCCACGGTTCCTGTTTTTTCCTTGGTTTACTCCTGTTTGGAGTTTACGCACTTTCCTAGAGGGCGTTGCGGAGCCTCCACGAGTGTGCTGCTAGCTCGCCCGCTGGGAGGATGATTAAAAATCGCCAACTGGTCTTCGTCCAACCTAGTGGCCTGTGTTAGATGAGTTCCCTTTCCAATTTGGGTAAATGTTTCCTCCTCCTGGTGGAGCCATCCTCTTTCCCGAGCTACAGTGGGGTAAGAGTTGCCTGAGTGTCTATCGCCGCTCAATGTTCCAGGAGAATGAAATATGAGTCTAATTATCTACTCCCCCGTTATGCCCAAGAAAGGTGAATTAGAGTAGTTCTGGATAACCTAAGTATTGTACACTATTAAGATAGTTCTAGGTTTGGAGAAATTGCTGTTTGGTAAAATATAGCCGTCTGTGACAGTAACCAACATTGTTATAGAACTGAAAGATTGGTTTTGATAAATAAATTTGCTGAGATGTGTACAATTATTTGCTATAGATGTTAATTGATTTAAATGAATCTTCTTTAATTTGTGGTTATAATTCTTAATGAGTGATCATCCTTAATGGTGTAACATTTAATGTACATCTGATTGTCACCCATGTCATCTGCTGACTTCAGAGACTGAAAAGGTGAACCTCGCTCAAGTTTATGAGACTTTATTAATGGTTGATCTTTACTGTTTATGGTCTTAAAAACGTTTGTTGAAAGGACTAATTTTAGATTTCTATTGTTTATTAACTAATTCTTAAGTTATATAGCAAATATTATGAGTGCAAATATTCTCTCATTGTTACACTTGCTGGTTCTGTGGTTTACACTGAAGGGTGTGACAATAAACGCAAAATCTAAAGTGAAGCATTGGGGCAAATAATTCTTTCCCTTATCATTACTGTTAAGGATAACTAACTGTTTGTCACTTGTTATTAATATTGGTGGGGAGAATAGTTTATTGATTGACCCCGTAGAAAGAGTACATCACAGAGAGTTAAAAAACCAATCTTTTTCATAAATGATGTGCTGCCTCACCCTCCGTACTATTCAGACACGCCCCCTATGGACTTTTTTTTATTTCTAAAGTTGAAATTCTTGAAAGGACAAAGATTTGCAATGATAGAAAAGACAAAAGATAACTTGCAAATGATGCACTGGGTGATAAAGCAAGAGCTGTAGCAAGACTGCTTCCAGAACTGGAAACAGCATTGGGAGCACTGTATAAATTGTGGTGGAGAGTAATTTGAAATAGACCACGCACAGTAAGTGAAAGGTAAGTGTAGAAAAATTTTGTGAGCAAAGTTCTGGAATTTTTGAGCAGACCTCAATAAGTTAGAACTCAACCATCTGTTGTGGAATCTACAAACCTAACATTGTCTCAACTGATAAAACTGCCCAACAAGTGTAAATTCTGAGGCAGGTTTTGTAGAATTTTCGCCTATTCATTACTGTGATTCTTGCAAAAACATCAATTATAAAATAGTATTGTAGGTCCCCATGAAGCTTTAAGAAAGCTTGTATGAAAATAAATCTTGAGCAAAGCTTTAAACAATACCCAGTCATAAAAAGTTACAACACGAGATAAACTGGTGATATACCTTTAACAAACTGAAAATATATTTTAGATCAAGTACATTTGTGGATCGTAAGACAAGAACAATAATTTACACTTAAGTACAGCTGATAGTCTGGTTATAGGGTAGCTGACTCTACTCATGTCTCCCAGACCTGCCTCATGTTATAAATTAGTCTGAAACTAAGACCAGAATAAATAAAAAATACATAATTTTTCACTCTTCAAAGGTGCTATAAAACACTGGATTCAGCTAACATGTTAGTTGAAACTCAAAGACAATCCCACCAAGTTTCTGTCAGAACAGTTGATCAATAAGGAGTTTTCAAATGATGGAACACAGAAGCAGGTAGAGTAACAGGTGCAATATATACAAACTTAAACACACTTTTCCATATTAATACAAAATTAGGACTAAACTGGACTAATATTATCATTAATACACCCATCATAATACATTCACTCTGTTATGACATTTAATGGTAATGAAAATATACTTAAAAGGAGATTCTATGATAATCCGATAAACAAAAGAAAAACCTGTACTACTTTTTAAAAAATGTGTACTGTTGTGAAAATTACACAGTCAATATTCTTCCATAAGGGTAAGTAATGTAAGGAGAAACCCTCAAATTTTTAAATCCAAAAGTTGATAAAATGCAAATTTCTATAAACTCTGCATATCATTGTTTGATTCATTTTATTGCAGTTTACTTTGTTGTCCAGTGAAAGAAATGAAATAATACTGAAACATCATCAGAATACTTCCAATAACAGTGTATACTCTTATGATTTGTTAATTGTAATGTCCTCAGTTTGCTATTGAATGTGTTACCTCTTCAAAGGATTTTTCACAGTACACACAAAATACAAACTAAGACATGCAACTTCAGACACATAAATGTAATCAGTGAAATGTTTTTTTTTTTTTTTTTTTTTTTTGCATCTCTGCTTCAACTGTATAGAACAAAATACTAAAAAACTTCCTTCATGTAGCTGTACAACAAATACGGCTATGATGAAAGGAGCACAAGCAGCTAGTTATGGTGTTAACTATATTATGCAGTTTATGGGGATAAGTTCTGGAAAAGTAGGATATTTGCCTTTTCTCAGTTTATGATGACTGTATTAAAAAGCAGGCATCTATCTTAATATCACATTTTATATTTAATAACAGTGTATTTTATGGATATTGTCAAGCCTCGTAGCAGAGTACTGAATGTATCTTTTTCCTCATTTTTATTTTTTTGAACAAGACCATACAACTAGAGGCTCTTATTAAATATACTGGGGAAAGTGCTCAAATACTTTCATAGTTGGAACTATGAATCCAAAAACTTCACAAAACTGAAACAGAAAAATTCAGTGTATCATAACTGATGACTTCATAATGAAATTTTTATGAATCAGGTGGAAAATAAATATAATTTTCTTCTTTCTCAAACTGGTTACACATTTTCTGACTTTACTTCGAACCTATTGTTTATATATCTTCCTTCAGTATTGTAACAGCTGAAAGGTATGATAAATTTTGGTTATACTTTTTTTCTATAACAAATTCCCATATTTACCTTCATTTGTATTCCTAAGCAGGAAGACAGACTGCTAAATAGGATCAATGACGGGATACAGAGAACATACACTATGTGATCAAAAGTATCTGGACATCCCCAAAAATATACATTTATCATATTCGGTGCATTGTATTGCCACTTATTGCCAGGAACTCCATCTCAGCAACCTCAGTATTCATTAGACATTGTGTGGGAGCGAAATGGGGCACTCCACGGAACTTATGGGTTCTGAATGTGGTCAGGTGGTTGGGTGTCACTTGTGTCATACTTCTATACATGAGATTTCCACACTCCTAAACCTCCCTAGGGTCACTGTTTCCAATATGACAGTGAAGAGGAAATGTGAAGGTACATGTACAGCACAAAAGCATACAGGCCGACCACATCTGTTGACTGACCGAGACCACCACCAGTTCAAGAGGGACCATCACACAGGAATTCCAAACTGCATCAGAATCCACTGCATGTACTATGACAGTTGGGTGGGAGGTGAGATAACTTGGATTACATGGTCGAGCCTCTGCTCATAAGCCATACATCATTCCAGTAAATGATAAACGAAACCTTGCTTGGTGTAAGGAGCGTAAACATTAGAGGATTGAAGAGTGGAAAAATGTTGTGTGGAGTGAAGAAACACAGTACACAATGTGGCCAGCCAATGGCAGTGTGTGGGAACAGTGAATGGCGAGTGAACATCATCTGCCAGTGTGTGTGGTGTCAACAGTAAAATCTGGAGGCGGTGGTGTTATGGTGTAGTCATCATTTCATGGAAGGGCATTGCACCTCTGGTTGTTTTGCCTGATGCTATCACACCACAGACCTACATTGATGTTTTAAGCACCTTTTTGCTTCCCACTGTTGAAGAGCAATTCAGAAATGGCGACTGCACCTTTCAACACAATTGAGCACCGGTTCATAATGTACCGCCTGTGGGGGAGGGGTTACACAACAATAACATTCGTGTAATGGACTAGCCTGCACAGAGTCCTCACTTGGATCCTACAGAACACCTTTGGGATGTTTTGGAATGCCAACTTCATGCCAGGCCTCACTGACTGACATCGATACCTCTCCTCAGTACAGCACTCCATGAATAATGGGCTGCCATTCCCCAAGAAACCTTCCAGTACCTGATTGAACGTGTGCCCGCAAGAGTAATTTTAGTCAGGTGTCTGGTAACTTTTGATCACATAGTGTATTTCACCAGGTGTTGCAAAAGTAAATAGAGGAGCAGGGGTCAGTGTAATAGTGAAGTGATGAAAACTTAGAATGTTTTGGAATCTTAGTGAAAACACTACATGGCAAGTAGTGCCTCTGCAACTGGGCGATCTTCTTCTTCCTTTCCTGAGTCATTCCATTTATTTTTTATTTATCCTCCCCTAGACAATAAATATTATACAGATGTGGTCCAAATGTACATGGGAAATCATCCCAAGGGAAAGGGAAAGCCAAATATGTACTTGAAAGGTACAATCAAAATAATACAAGTACACAAAGCACATACTAATACAACTTTATACACATGTATGCTTATGGTATTATAAATGCATAGTCTGTTTTCTTTAGGGCTTTACTTTTGTCCTCCATAAGAGGAACTCCTTTTATATACTACAGTACTTTGTTAAAGATTTTACATAGACAATAGCTCTCCACTAGATATGGAAACATAATAAAAAGTTCACAGGTGAAAAAGAGTAATTTCAGTTTTGCCTTAATACAAACATTATCAGAAAATATTTATTGGCCTACATAGTCATTTACCAATTAAAAACACTGATCTAGTAGAAATTTTAAAAATTTTGCTTTAAATTTATTTTCATCTTCCAGCTTTCTGTTGTGACTGGCTGTCTGGTTGTACAGTTTTTTATCAGTATGGCTCACATATCTTCTTGTGCTTGTTCTTTTTGTTCACTGAGTATTACGTGCTGTGCTATTTTGGGTACTGTAGTTACGGAAGTCAGGATTTGCCCGAAAATCTGATAGCTAGGCCCTGAACTATAAAACACATTCATGTAGATATAATCCAGGTATTATTAGTATTATAAGCTTTTTGAATATTGGTTTGCAGCGTGTCTGTGGATGATGGCATGTTATTATTCAAATAGTACTCTACTGGGAAAAAAAAGAAAAAAAAGTTTATGTAGAAAGTGGTGGAACACCAAAATTTATTCTGTATGTTGCATGAAGGTGAAAATAGCTGAAATATGCTGTCCTGGCACCCTCTGAGGAACAAAAATTTGCAATAATTCTGAGAACCAAACAGACTGAATTGAGTTTCTGTGCAAGTCCCATTACCTCGCCTTTAATTTAACTTCTCATCAACATGAATCCCCAACAATTTTGTAAATGTCACTCTGTCTGTGGCTTTGTCACCCAACACCAGATCAACATTTACATTTGACTTTTCTTTCCAAATTGGTGCAATTTGTTTCATTTGCATTTAATGTCAAACGGTTTGCATTGAACCATGAGTGGACATCCTTTAGGACTTCATCAGTTGTTCGTAGGAGTTTCTTTGGTGCATTTACTATCACACTATTATCATCTGCAAATAGTATGGGATTTGCTGCATCATCTGAGGACTGTGTCAGTTATATAGACAAGAAAATTTATGCAACCTACAATATTGAATTGTGTACTCCTGTTTCCATTTCTTTTATATCTAATACTACACTTGTTTTGTGGCTGGAGTAAGATGACATTGTAGGGGACTAAAATGGAGAACTGATATGAAGAGGATGCAACCATTAGTATGTGAATAGCTGTGATATAAAAACTAGATTTATCTTTATACTGGATGATATGACTATTGTTCTTATTTTCTTTTGTAACTTCTATGGTGTTGCATTTTCTCTTTTGTGCATTGGATGGGTAGGTGTAGTGAATAAATAGAATAAAGCTTTGGGTATTATCATAGTCATGTGTATTACAAGTAGATGCTGAATTCCCTAAAATATCAGTCATACAATCTGCGATTTGTTTTGCCGGTACGTTGCAAACCATTTTTCTCTGTCCCATTTATACCTAATGCTTACAGTTTATAGAGAGCCGTGATTGTCAGTATCAAAGGTTTTGGAGACATCTAATCTTATTCCTACTATTCTACGGTCTTTATATTGATTTCTGATAACCCGTTCAGTGTAGCACATTACTGCTGTTTCCTTATTTTTACCACCCAAGAAGGCATGGTGATTTCTGTTTAGTAACTTAACTGTAATTTAAATATTTGTTTATAATGTGCTTCACCAATTTTTTACATATTTCGGAAAATACTGGAAGATGTGATATTGGCTAATAGTTTTCTACCTTATACTTTTCAGCATTTTTAAATGGCTTCACTTTTGAGATTTCTACCATTTCTGGGAACTGTTCTATGCAAAATGAAAAGTAGGCTATGTATGCCAAGGGCCTTGCAATCTGTGGAACTGTGATTGTTATGACGCATCTAACTTACTGCTGCTGAAATTTTAGGTTTTAAGCTTTCTTTTATCACTTTCAGCACTTCATGTTCATATGTAGGCTCCACCATTATGCAAAAAATGGCTTTTTAAAGTTTTCCTTGGTTTGTAAATCTTGAGCATAATGATGTTGCTGGATTTATTGCATTTATGAGATAATTGATATAATTTAGTAAATCTTGCTTTCTTTTGGGACTCTTCCCTGTGTGAGTCAAATATTTGTCAACTTAATGATGTATAATGTTATGAATGCAGTCAGCAATGAACACCATAAAAGAAATTTACATGCATTTTGTTCAGTTCGAAGTAAAAATAAATTCAGTTTGATGTTGTAAAGTTCCAGTTTCATCAAAAGATATCAGTACTGCTGCATATTTTATTTTCCATTAATGTTTGCTATATATATCTTTGGTACTAATGATTCTGAGTAATATTGTACTAAGTAGCGATGTACTGATGATTAATTATTGTCAGTATATGAGCTGAATAAGTGATATTCTGACAGGGATAAAAAATACAGTCATAATTTTGGAAATATTGAGTATTTTGAGAATTTTAGTAATTTTTATTTCAAAAGAATTGTAGGGTTGAAGACAGCCTCCATCCGCTATAAATGAATTTATTCATGACTTTTTGAGAATTTTTTTATAGAATTGGAATCCCTATTTCATCCATAACATGGAATGACACACTTTCTTTCAGGTTTAAAAATAAGTTGTATTCCTTTACCAACTTAGGATGTTTTATGTATTTTAGGTATATATAAGTGCTGGGAACAAGTTAAACTACGGACACTAATGTAAAAAATTGTTGCAGAAATACATTTTCAAAATGTGCATTTATACATTTATCTATAAAACTATACATTTGTATATTTTCTATATAATGACAATCTCCAGTGAAAATTCTGACAGCATACATATGTGTGCTGCTCTAATTGTCTGGCTATTTAAACATTTGTTAATTAATACTGTTATGAAAATGTGTTTAAAACCCAGTCATCTGACACTGAATTATACAGTCAGCTAATTGTCAACATCTGTCTGTCTGTATAATTCAGTTTGTGAAGGGGGCAGGGAGAAGGGGTGAGAAAACATAGGGTGTTTTTATCTCTCATCTGCTCTTATTGCAGCACTACAAATAATAATGATTTTTTATGTTCGTTATACAGTTACATTATACGGTCAACTATTTCTCGATATCTGTCTGTCTGTATAACTCAGTTTGGAGAGGGTGGGGGTGGGGGAGGGGATGGAGGCAATAAAACATTGTATGTTGCACCTCTGCTAATAAGATTTTTTCTTTTTTTCCACTATTCCATTTCAATCTAGTTATCTACAGAGTGTACATGTAATATATGCATACATATATTTATCTCTTTTATTTGTAATGAGATGATTTGTCAAAGTGTAATTAATTTTCATAAAAGCATTGTTAATTAAATATATAGGTAACTGAACTTCTTAGTGCAACACATACTACTTATTTTCTAGTGAGCCAATCTGCTGCTTCACAGTAAAGTATTTTGATTTATGTAAAGCTTATTAACTTGTGAGATTTGTGACCTGCTATATTTTCCATTGTAAATTTTGCCTCTCTGCTTGGCAGATTTCAAAATTTGCCATGATACTATTGTTGAGCTGTTTATAATGCATGAAATGATATACTGGTACTTCGCTTATTCAATAAGTTTTTATTTGAATTTTTTTCCCAATTTACCAGTGCCTATACTCATAACATAGATGCACAAAGTAGTTTCAGAAACTTTTCTGATTTATTAACCCACAACATATTTCATGAATTAAATCACTTTTAAGACTCATAGTCTATCCTAAGTCAGAAAATATAACCCAGACATATTTTTAGTCAATCCATAGCTTCCGAGATTGCGACATTTTCATATGAAAGTCGTTAAATAGTTGGAAGCTACTCAAAATTTTTAAGGTCGGACCAGCTAGCATTTCAAATTTGCTAGGTGTCTGAAATTTTGAGAAACTGCAGCTATTCTTGTTTGTGATAAAGTAGTTTCTTGATCTCATGGCCTATGCCTTCAGTGATGACTTCCATATAGAAAAGCTGTGGATACTTCATACTTTACTTATTTATTTCTGATTCAGTGCAATCACTCTAAGAAGGAAGCTGTAATCAAGTGAGTATGTGATGGTAACTTTGAGAAATATGAATATAACACATGAAAAGAAACATCATATAAATATTTTAAACAGAAATATATACTGACATTCATTTATACAAAAATGAGCACATAATTAATGCACAATTTCCATATCTTTGTCACTTCATACTCTGAAGAGCCAAATTCCAGGGATGGCTTTTGGCAGCACAAAAATTCACAGCAACACCTGAACACATTCAGTGTCTACTCAAGTATTTGGCACCTATAAATTTTGACTTGATTCGAGATCTACATCTACATCTACATTGATACTCATCATATCACACTTAAGTGACTGGCAGAGGGTTCATCCAATCACCTTCACAACAATTATCTGTTATTCCAATCTGGAACAGCATGCAGAAAATACGAATACCTCTATTTTTCAGTGCGAGCTCTGATTTCACTTATTTTGTTGATTTTGTTGAGACGATCATTTCTCCCCATATAGCTCAGCATCAACAAAATATTTTCACATTCAGAGGAGAGAGTTAATGATCTAAATTTCGGGAGAAGATTCTGCCGCAGCAAAAAAGTCTTTGTTTTAATGGTGTCCATTCCACACCCTGCATCATGTTCATGAAACTCTCTCCCCTATTTTGTGATGGTAAAAAGCAGACTGTTACACTTTGAACTTCTATGAGATGTGCTGAAAATGAATATTACAGATTAATGTGTATCATCTCTGAAAATACTTGAGGTTATGAGTGTTAAATGTGTTTTACAACTTGTTGTCAGCCTTATATTTGTCAAGCAAATGATATTTAAATCAAACTTTTTGATAAAATCTACAGAAGAGGGAATGAACCAGTATGATATCATGAAATATGTTTTTCTGATCTGAAACTCCAATTCCAAGCGAATTGTCTTAAACATCTCAGCATAATATATTCACTAACCCTATTCACTAACCCTGGACACTATTTTAGCAGAGGAAAAATGAAAGTATTTTTAACTAAATTCATTTTATCTTGGGTTGACTTATTTCCAATTTCATTCTATTTGGTTACCTCTGAAGTAAAAGCTTTTTCACCTATTCTAGCTTATCTGCTAGCATCTCTTCCATGAACTGTATGGTTCTTAGTTTAATTTAGATATTTGTATGTTCAGTGGGTCATAATTGCAACCTCTCGTATGATTTGGAATGAGACACTTACAATTATAATATACTTTCTCAGTCAGAAATACACCAAAATGTACCAGCATGGCGATATTTTACATAGTTTTCATACAGTACTCTTTTTGCATGAAGTTATTTATAATTAACCAAGTTCAGCCTCTCTCTCTCTCTCTCTCTCTCTCTCGCTCTCTCTCTCTGTCTCTCTCTCTCCAATTCATTCCACCCAGACACATACACACACACACACACACACACACACACACACACGCACACACGCACACACGCACACACGCACACACTCTGTATTTTTGTCCATTTAGAAATTGTGCAATGGAGAAAAGGAGCAGATATGTTTTTAGTTTGTGTTTCAAGGTTTCAAGTAAATTTCATTACCTATTAAATTCTTTAGATCGCAGGTGGGGTAGTCAAATGTTTATATGGACAAGTACCTATCAATACCTTTTCTTTTTGTACTGGAACTTCGATTGTGGACAACATACTACATGAGGGAGTAGGTGTACCATGAGATTGCTGACACAATATCCAGCTGTTTGAAAAGGTTCCTGCAAATGGCTGTAGACTGGACACCACTCCTTATTACATGCATCTGTGCAACAAAACTTTCTTCTTCAATGAAGCTTACCACAAGTTAGGAAGCCACAACAATTTGGTGCATTGCATTCTATTTTTCTTGGAGATATCATCAACAGTTTGGCAAACAGGTATTCTGTGAGGGGACATTTCATATTCTCTGTTGCAAACTACTATTAAAAGATAGAATTTCTAATGTTTGTATGTAATCTATACATACACAACATTTAGGTGGCTGTGCTGTTCATATCTAGCCTGTAGAATTGTCTCTGTAGTATTTTGTGAAAAGTATTTTGCTTTGTTTCTGTTTTTTGTTTCCTAGAGTTCTTAAGACCCTGAAATTTGTGTATCTCATTTATCACATTTAGCACTGTAACACTGCTAATGGTACATCCTAGGTGTTTCATGCTCTTAACGTTTTCAATTGGCTGAATATCTAACTATATATGCATTATATGTAAAATACATTCACAACTGCAAATAGAGACAACTATCCTGTACAATGAAATGACAACAATGAAAATTTGTGCCAGGCTGGGAGTCAAGCCCAGATTTCCCGTTTATTGCTGGCACTTACCTTATCATTAGCCTATCTGAGCACACATCATGGGAACACCTAAAACTTCCATATTGTATCAAACATGTGTCTACAACCAGCAGTTGTACATCCATTATGTATATTCCCATCCCTTGGAGACATCTGAATTGAAAGTCACTTCAATGGTGCCAGTTAATGATCATGACATTGTACCACCTTTGTTGTTCTGAAATACAATGCAATGTTCCTTTGGGCATGTAGACATGCCGGAAGGAACACTGTATTGTTCTTATGAACAGCACAGCCACCTAAATGTTGTGTATACTTGTTATTGAAACTTTCTTTCAAAATTAAATCATCCTATAAGGTATTCCAGGTGAAGAAGGAGCATGATTAAGTGATTCTGGAGACTACTCAAATACTGTTTCCTGTTAAGAGTTCATTGTATCACTATCATGTGGTCATACAATGATGGAATCATGTGCATTCAAGTCTCAAGGCAGGGAGTGAAGGCAAATAAATATTACATATGATCTGCAGATGAAGGCCTGTTTTGTTTGCTTTTTGCAGCATAATGGTAGATACAGGAATGGTACCATTTATCCCACATAACAATGCGTTTTATGATTACATGGCTACCACCTAACTTATACTGTGCCTGTGAGGATGCTCCATCTCCCATATCGCATTTTGATATACGTGTATCCACACATGAAGCAACTAATGTTGCCCTCTATGGCAGTGGCGTGTCTTTAATAGTACTGTGGCCAGTTTATTCACTGTTGTATTACAGATGACTGATGGCAACATGGACCTTGCAGCCAGCACATAGAGTTTGAATCAAACAGAGTCCAGTGCTTTCAAATATATGGATGGGGGGAGAATTTTCTGAGTTACCATACTGTTAAAACACAGAGAGAACACAAGTTCTAGTTGGCAATGTATGGGGCTGGATATTGCAATGACCTTTTCAAGGAAAACATCCCAGTATCCACCAAATTCAATTTAAAATAACAGGAAATCTAAGTCTGAATGGTTGGACAGGGCTTAATTCCACCTACTCATGAATGTCCAGTATCTTAAACCCTTATTCCCCTTACATGCTATATACATGGAGGTGTATCACACATCTGGAGGCAATGAGCTGTGTGTGATTGAATGTGCCTGTGTGTAACTGAATATGGCCATCCCACATAAATGTCACATAGATGGTAAATACCATGAGTCACATCATAGCCACATACCTTTTAAAGTCACTCATTGTACTGTAGCTAATGGACACTTTTTCCTTAACATTGTTGGTACCTGCAATTGAGTATTTAACAGATATAATTACATATATTCAACAAGAATCATGAATATACAGTGCGTGCTGGGCATTAAAGTTGCAACATGAGGAAGGATAGCAATTATAAAAATTTCGCTTATTTTGCATATACCATCTGCTTCATCACACCATGACAACAACAGCAATACCACTGTAACTCCACATCTCATCAGAAAAATGGGTCTTCTCCCTAGGTCACTCCTACACTCAACTACAATTGACCTACAAGGTAGTGCAGAACCACAATTCTTTGCTGTGTACAAATCAGTGCCATTCATCTGCAGTCCATGTTTCCTGGTCACAGCACCATTCCGAAGACAAATCTTGGTGATGTGGTGTTAATGACAGCACACACATAGAATGATAATTCTTTAGTCTAGATGTTTCTAGTCTCTAGCCAGCTTGGCTGGATGACAGAGAACTTTGCAGGGATTCCATAATTTCTTCTCCAGTGGCAAGAGCAGATGTGAAGTGGTTACGATGTGTTTGCTACACCATACAGTATCCTCCCTTGTGGTGGTCAGATGAAGTCCACCAGAACCTTCAAGAAGTGTATGTCTGCCCTCACATTCCCAGGCAGTCAACATCAGGCCACTATCACATCCAAAATAACCACAAATTTGGTTAAATCATGATTCAACCAGCCTGCCAAATGAAGACTGGCAAAGTGACACGTTTCAAATTCTGTAACATACTGCTAATATTGTCTCACATGAGTACCCTGTATCTCCAAGCCCTTCCCAGCTATCAGTCAACATCTGATGCTGCTCACCTACGTTACATAGCCTACCAAGCCTGGTAAAACTAATACATACAAACAACACTTAAGTACTCTGTTGGCAGTTGTACCTGTGACAGAGAGTAAAAAAACTAATCATTCGCATAAATGATGTGCTGCTTCATCCTCTGTACTCTTCAGACCTGGCCCTTCAGCCTTTTTTTTATTTATAAAGTTGAAATTTTGAAAGGACGAAGATTTGCAATGATACACAAGATAAGAGAAAACTTGCAAAGGATGCTTTTTGTGATAAAGCAAGAGGCATAGCAAGACTGCTTCCAGAACTGGAAATAACATTGGGAGCAATGTATAAATTGTGGTGGAGAGTAATTTGAAATGGACCATGCACAATAAGTAACAGGTAAGTGTAGAAAGATTTGGTGAGCAAAGTTCCTGAATTTTTGAGCAGACCTCATTTGCTTAGAACTCAGCCATCTGTTGTGGATTCTACAAACTTAACATTGTATCAGCTGATAAAACTGCCCAACAAGTACGAATTCTAAGGCAGGTATTGTAGAATTTTCGTCTATACATTACTGTAAATGTTAGCAAACATCAATTAAAAAATAGAATTGTAGGTCCCCATGAAGGCTTACTCCTGGAGTTGTATGAAAATAGATCTTGAGCAAAGCTTTAACCAATACCCAATCACAAAAAATTAGAACAAGAGATTAACTGGTGGTGTACCTTCAACAAACTGAAAATATATTTCAAGTCAAGAACATTTGTGGATCGAAAGATAAGAACAATAATTTACACTGAAGTATAGCTGATAGTCTGGTTGTAGGGTAGCTGACTCTACTCAAGTCTCCCAGACCTGCCTCATGTTATAAATTAGTCCGAAACTATGACAAGAATAAATAAAAAATATAGCTGATAATGTGGTTATACGGTAGGTAGTTGACTCTACTCAAGTATCTGAGACCTGTTTCATGTTATAATTAGTCTGAAACTATGACCAGATTAAATAACAAATACATAATTTTTCACTCATCAAAGATGCTATAACACACTGGATTCAGCTAACATGTTAGTTGAAACTCAAAGACAATCCCACCAAGTGGCTGACAGAACAGTTAATCAACCAGGAGTTTTCAAATGATGGTGCACAGAAGCAGGTTGAGTAACAGGTGCAATATATACAAACTTAAACATACTTTTCCATATTAATACAAAATTAGGACCAAACTGGACTAATATTATCATTAATACACCCATCACAATACATTCACTCTGTTATGACATTTAATGACAATGAAAATATGCTTAAGACAAGATTCTATGACAATTCAATAAACAAAAGAAAAACCTGTACTATGTTTTTAAAAAATGTGTACTGTTGTGAAAATTATGCAGTCAATATTCTTCCGTAAGGGTAAGTAACGTAGGAGAAAACCTCACATTTTTAAATCCAAAAGTAGATAAAATGCAAATTTCTACAAACTGTGCATATCATTGTTTGATTCATTTTATTATAGTTTACTTTGTTGTCCAGTGGAAGAAATGAAATAATACTGAAACATCCTCAGAACACTTCCCACAGTGGTGTATACTCTTATGATTTCTTAATTGTAATGTCCGCATTTTGCTAATGAATGTGTTATCTCTTCAAAGGCTTTTTCAAAGTACACACAAAATACAAACTAAGGCATGCAACTTCAAACACATATATGGAATCAGAGAAATATTTGGTTTTTTGCATCTCTGTTTCAACTGTATAGAACAAAATACTAAAAACCTTCCTTCATGTAGCTGTACACCAAATATGGTTATGATGAATGTACCACAAGCAGCCACTTATGGTGTTAACTATATTATGCAGCTTATGGGGATAGGTTCTGGAAATGTAAGGTATTTGCCTATGTAGAATTGAATTAGGAGTAATTAAACTACTACTATTTCTCTGCTTATGATGACTGTTTTAAAAAGGAGGAATCTATCTTAATATCACATTTTATATTTAATAACATTGTGTTTCATGGATATCGTCAAGCCCTGTAGCAGAGTACTGACTGTATCTTTTTCCAAATATTTGTTTTGTTGAACAAGTCCATAGGAACTGTGAATCCAAAAGCTTCACGAATCTGAAACAGAAAAATTCATTATATCGTAACTTATGACTTCATTAAGCAATCTGTATGAACCAGGTGGCAAATAAACATAATTTTCTTCCTTCTCAAACTGGTTACACATTTTCTGAATTTACTTCAAACCTATGATTTATATATCTTCCTTCAGTATTGTAACAGCTAAAAGAAATGATAAATTTCAGTTATACTGCTGTTCTATAACAAATCCCAATATTTTCCTTCTTTTGTGTTCCTAAGCATGAAGACAGACGAGTAAATAGGATCAATGACAGGATATAGACAACATATACTATGTGATGAAAAGTATCCAGGCACCCCTAAAAACATACGTTTTTCATATTAGGTGCATTGTACTGCCACCTATCGCTGGGTACTCCATGTAAGCGACCTAAGTAGTCATTAGACAAAGTGAGAGAGCCGATGGGGTGCTTTGCGTAACTCACGGACTTCGAGTGTTGTCGGGTGACTGTGTATCACTTGTGTTATACGTCAGTACACGAGATTTCCACACTCCTAAACATCCCTAGGTCCACTGTTTCCGATATGATACTGAAATGGAAACGTGAAGGGACATATACTGCACAAAAGCGTACAGGCGGACCTCATTTGTTGACTGACAGAGACTGCTGACAGTTGAAGAGGGTTGTAATGTGTAATAGGCAGACATCTATCCAGACCATCAAACAGGAATTCCAAACTGCATGAGGATCCACTTCAAGTACTATGACAGTTAGGAGGGTGGTGAGAAAACTTGGATTTAATGATCGAGCAGCCGCTCATAAGCCACAAATAACGCCAGAAAAATGTTAAATGACTTCTCGCTTGGTGTAAGAAACGTAAACATCGGACGACTGAACACTGGAAAAATGTCGTGTGGAGTGACAAATCATGGTACACAATGTGGCGATCCAATGGCTGGATGTGGGTATGGCATATGCCCAGTGAACGTCATCTGCCAGCGTGTGTAGTGCCAACAGTAAAATTCGGAGGTGGTGGTGTTATGGTGTGATCGGGTTTTTCATGGAGGGGGCTTGCATCCCTTGTTGTTTTGCGTGGCACTATCACAGCACAGGCCCACATTGAGGTCTTAAGCACGTTCTTGCTTCCCACTGTTGAAGAGCAATTCAGGGATGGCGATTGAATCTTTCAACACGACCGAGCACCTGTTCATAATGCACCGCCTGTGGCGGAGTGGTTACACAACAATAAAATTCCTGTAATGGACTGGCCTGCACAGAGTCCTGACTTGGATCCCATAGAACACCTTTGGGATGTTTTGGAACGCCGATTTCGTGCCAGGCCTCACCGACCGACTTCGATACCTCTCCTCGGTGCAGCACTTCGTGAAGAATGGGCTGCAATTCCCCAAGAAACTTTCCAGCACCCGATTGAACGTATGCCTGCGAGAATGGAAGCTGGCATCAAGGCCAAGGGTGGGTCAACACCATACTGATTTCCAGCATTACCGTTACCGATGGAGGCGCCACAAACCTGTAAGTCATTTTCACCTAGGTGTCCGGATACTTTTGGTCACATAGTGTACAAATGAGAGCTGTGCAGTCCATTAGGGTTTAATTTGTCACAGGAACTGTGAGAAACTCACGTGGAAAGAACATAAAGGTAATGTGTGCCTAAGAGTTTTAATATCCATCTCACCTGTATATGGTAGGATGCTTAACCAAATTCCATGTAAATGGCTACAATGGTGAAATTAAAGAAATTCTTATTTGTGCAGAGGGGAACAGGCAGTTATTTCTTTCGCATGCCATCTGAAACTAACATAATAAGAAGAAGAACTGGTATAAGTATACTTAAGTTCTTTAGCATGTACTGCTAATGGAATACAGCTCAAGGGAAACATATAATTTCAAGTAAACAACATAAAGCTGTTGGATTCTTTTTTTGGAAGGCCATGTGTGTACTTCTCATCCAGCCATCTGATTTTGAGTTTTTAGGGATTTCTCCTACAGTCCTTATAAATGCTTGTTCATTCCTAATAACGGTGCTTCGGATAAATTTTTCCCCAGTGTTGCAGAAACGTATCAAGTAATTTATTTACAAAGAAAACACTGTCAATGCAACGGAACATCTAAATAAATTAGTGTCAAATTTCAAAATTTTTACTATTCATCTTCTATTACGTAAAATGTTTGAATGGACAGGTATTTTGGCTTAAGACATTTGTACATTAGCGCTTTATCCTGCCACCAGATAATATGCACATATGCAGGTATACTGATTTTTAATAAGATACAATATTTATTTTAAAGTGAAACTGCACAATCTCTTATTTGAGATAATTTCATGAGAAGTGAATGTTCTGTCATGTCTGTAGCACTTCCTATTCCTTTGTTTCGTGGCAAATCAACACATCTTACATCATCAAACCTTTGCTGTATATTGCACATATTCAGCTCTATCTGTCTTTTTTTTTTAATTTTCAAATTAAAACTTCAGTATAAATTGAACAGGTGTTACATCCATAAGCATGGATGACCCATTATCTAGCTCACTTTTTGAAGTAGTTGATGCTGTATTCTATTCAATGATGATTCACAGCAGATAATGTTCTGGACTAACAATTCAAAAACCTAGGGCTCAACCTCTGATTGACATTAGAACATCCTTTTTCATTTAATGTTACTCTTTCTTCTATGGTAGCTTTATGTAGGTGGAAAATGAAAATTTTACCTAGCTTAGTACTCCATATTAAATAGTAATTCAAACAAATTGGCTTTACTAACTGGGAGTTACATATGGGAAAAGACGTGATAAATAGCTTCCCACAAACTCTTTGCATTATTGCTAGGAAAGAATGCTCACATTCACGCCACTATCATAATGATAACTATTTCAATATTCATACAATGAAGTACCTCCCTAAATAAGTTCAGTAATAGATTACTCAAAGGACGCTGAAATTATCTAAACTAGTGAACACACATAAGGGTATGCTAATTGTGATCAACATGATGCTTCCTGTGGACATATGAGTGCAGTGCTTCATTAGGTATTTTATGATTGGAGGTCATATGATCGACCTTTCTTTTGAGTGGTGAGCGGCTGACGTACCAGGCTGTTGCGGATATACAGCTGAACATGAAGGCTCTACTATAATCTGACTTTATCACACAGAAAAAAGGCTTGTGAATGCTGAAAAAACATTACATAACAGAGACGAATTTTCAGGAAAACATGACTACAATCCAAAATATTTAGTTTGCAATCTGATGTTTAAGAAACAGAGTCATCAAACCAGATTCACTCCCTAAGTTGAACCCATTGGTGTGCATGTAGGAGGGCAAAAATCGCCTAATAAAAAAAGTATACAGAAGTAAATAGAAGGGAATTTGGAATACTGATGTGAAAGAAAATGAAAATGCTGTTGGTCCTGAACAAATATAAAATGTGCTGGAGAAGAAAGGAAAATTTCCTTTCACACCACATATCTCAAAATAGCGAGCACAAATGAAGGACAGCCATAGGATAGTCTGTAGGGGGTGGCCTACAGCAGAGAGTACGGAGTATTTTTAATATTCTGGAAGACGAATGATGTCTTTTTAGTACCCATAAAAAAGTTTCAGTTCAACCCTGTTAAAAAACAGCATGACACTGTATTTTAAACCATTTTATTGAAAAAAAAGCACCTGACTCCGTGAGAGCTGGGGATGCCCTTGGCACAAATGATGACAGGAGTATGCTATCGATACCTGGAGAAAATATTACAAGAATAAATGGGAATAATTCTTAGCATGCTGTTGAATATGTTATTTCAGTTATTTTCAGGATATCTTCAGTAAAATACAAAACCCTGTGCCAATAGTACAGATTTTATATTTCAGCAGAATCATGAGAGTTGAAGTTTAGTTCTTAATGTTCACAGAATAAATCTGATAGGTTTATTTATCTTTATTTTGTTTAAATTTAATATTGACTGCAAGGTTTTAGGTTTAATGATTTAAAATAAAAAAGTGAAACAAACACTCCTGATTTAGGCACTGGTAAAGAAAAGTTTTGGGAAAACCAGGAGTGGTTAAAAAATTAGCGAACCTTACTGGGGCTCATTTCATATGTAAGTTCACCAACAAACACACATAAAATTCAAGCAAAACACCAGAAATTCAGTTGCCGAGAGACAGTAACTTGTATATATGCATTAAACGTACTGTACCTAATACAAAAGTCTTTTTATCACTTACTTGTATGAGGGGAAAGAAATTCAGACATCTCTATCAGTTTGAGTCTGCTCTTCATTCTCTGTCCCTTTACTGAATGGATGACCGGCATTCTTCTGTACACTTTGGAATGTGAAGCAGAACGTTACATTACTGACATTTAAACTTCAGTTGCATAGAAAAGTTTGCTCCTACAATTTTATGTACAAGGGCAAATACTTGAGGCAATAAATGAATGAAGTTACCTGTGGGTTCCCTCTACATTCAATGACTTTTGACAGCTGCTTGGCTGTATGTCTTCCTTGGGCTGACTACAATCTGAGGACTGTGCAGATCCTGGGGACTCAGTGCTCTGCAACTGTATATCAGTAATAACGTCCCGCGGATTCTGTGCTGAATTCCCTGCCTCATTACGGCCACTTTGAGTAGTAAGAGGTTCTGCCAACCCTTTTATTACCTTCTGATTACCGGCAACTACTGTGTGCACAGGTTGTATTTCACGATTCTCCATATTTTCTCTCACTTCCTGCTGCCTGTTGATGAGAAAAAGGTGAGAAGTTGAATATTTATCATGCAAGGAGCCAAACTGATAATGTAAAACTAGGGGACTACAGACCTGCTGTCTTGTTGCATTGTTTTTAGGATCCACGTGTAACAGTAATGCATTCTACGTTTGGCAGCTTTTGCCCGCTCCTTACGATTATTCATTTCGTCGTAATGCACCTAAAAAACAGAAGTGCGTCTTCCGTAACGGACACGTGTAATAACTCAAATTATCTTTCAATGCTGTTAATACATCGTGAAGTAACATTAACTACCAAGAAAACTTAACAGACTTGTTAAAATACCCGTATATAAAACCTTATACATAAATTCGATGAAAACACATATTTATGGTTACCAGAAATAACAAGTTTAGAAATAGTTCGCACCGGATTTCGGTCTTGTAGTTACCGACAATTTAATATCAGTACTTAAAAATTGCTAAGAAAGATAGCATCATAATTTAAATAAATCGTCTTCAATGGAAAATAGTTGACGAAATTATTAAAGCAACACTCGGGCTACTTACCTTTCCCGCTTCTTTTGCAGCGCCGTTCAGGAATTTGAATGTACAGACTATTCTCGTAACTTCAAAGTTATTACGTTATTTACAACTATGGACGCATTTACTGTGAACGACTATGGTTTCGTGGTATATGTTCATATTAACAGCGACATCGTATAACCAAAAGGCAATTGCGAAGATCCTCTTCATCAAGCCGCAAATGTGCGTAAAAGGGCTTGCGATAAGCTATTATATAATAGTTGTCATTAATATAACATAAAATTAATGAAGTATACGTTCGAAAAAAAATTACAATAAAAAGTTTCCTTAACCACAGATAGTGATTATTGTTATAATAATAATAATAATAATTATTATTATTATTATTATTTGAATGGCACTCATAGGACATTTCACAGCGCTCACAGCAGCTGCTCTGGTCCCTGTTGCTCAACACCAAGTATACTGGATGAAGCAGGATGAAACCATGGGCCCAAGCATGGATGATGGCTGTGGTATGTGCTAGCACAGAGCAATGACAAACAGTGACAGCGTGTGCCCACAAAAATCGATCAACAGTGACAGTGTTCACTCACTCGGGCACTGACAGCTTGGGCAGCTAGTTGTCCCAAGCTTGAATTCAAGTGCATGGTGAAAGCAACTGGCAGCAGATGATAGTCACCCAACAGGTGATCTTCTGCTGGAAACGTACGAAGTGAGCAGCATTTTGACTTAAAATAGGATGTGGCTTGTGGCTAGTGATGACTGTGTTTAGTGATGGTAGCTTGCTGACTGATATTGCTCCAAAGACTACTGTGAATCTCCTTTCGTGACTAGTGGCTGGCAATGACTAATTCTGAATGTCTACATTTGCCAATGCATATGCAAGCATGATCTGTTACCATTTCTGAAATTCCAGTTTCGCCATCCAAGTCAAGATGTAATGCTCCACCAGTGAGCAACCACGACATCATTGCTCCAATTTTCTCATCACATCAGCAGCTAACTTGTGGTACTGTAATTCTTTCACAACGTGTCCTTCAAGAAGTCCTAGGTTGTGATTTCTGGAAGGTCAGCATGCTACATATATGTCATTACGCCTGTGCACCTTTCAATGGAGGTGAGATAAACACCCTCCTTGTGATGTCACTTTGCTAAATCAGCCACAAGAGCGGTCCACTTCGCAAGGTGGAAGCACGGTGCAACAAAACTACTGATGCTAAAAATCTCTAAATTGTTTCATTTTCTAATTGATTTCTAGGCCACTGGTAAATAACTGAGAGAGTGACACTACACAATAAATTTCTGTGAATTATTTTAAGTGAAAGTAAATTTTGAAGTGGCTTCTGAGTTATGATTATACACTCTCTGTCATGAACTGACGGAAATGCTGTCTAAGTTTAGCTTTTGGCTCATCTAACATAGTGGAGTGAGCTTATCCGTGCTTTCACTGTATCGCAACTGCAATTCCACAGGCATATTAACGACCAAGCAAAATGCAGCTATTGTTTATTCCTAGAGAGCCTCAACAAGGATAACATTCAGTATGCATAATACTGGGGTATAAAGATACATATGGAACCCATTCCCTGAGTTTACTGCAAATAATATATGTATTCCAAATAAATCTTCAGGCTACTCAAATAACAGGGCCATCTGTACTAGGAACAAGCCCAGCAACAGGATTGTATTTTGAGGGCAGTGGGGGTTTTGGGTGAGGGTGAGGGAATTTGGGAGGGCGGTCATGACATCATTATCCCCAGAAAACACTTTAGTAGAAGTGTTTGCTAGTTTTACATCTACTGCTGGCCATTAAAATTTCGTCATCATGAACATAAAAATTGGCTGTGTCATGGTGTAGAACGTTGATGGCCACCAGAAAATATAAAAATAAAATAATGTTTTAATGTTGTTCGTGTTTATTCTTGTTATCATGGCTAGTAAAGTAAATAAGGGGAGTAAATAGCGTCTGGTGTTGAGTGATCATTGTGAAGGACAGAGAGACAGTGTGTACTCATGTGAGACAGCGGTATCTTCACATGACAGAGTTTGGATGGGGCCATATTGTGAGTCTCCATTTCGCTGACTGATAGAATCGTGAAGTATCAACTCCCGTGGAGCACTTCGATGAACCAGTGCCCCTATATTAGACGTTGTGGGAACATGAGGGCACGTGTCGACCCACTCTTCGCCAAGGTTCTGGCTGACCACATCTAACCACCACAAGGGAAGGTCAGCATATTATGCAAGCTGCTATTAACACCACAACACAGATGACAGCATTTGGAATGGAGTCATGACAAGGAAGCATGGGCTGTCGATGAACGCCATTGCATTGTATTCTATGATGAATCATGGTACTGCACTTCCGTGAAAGACCATCTTTGCAAAGTTTTGTGGTAACCTTGAGAGAAGTCCCATTCTTATAATATTTGGGAGAGGCACGGTAGTATTTCTCCTGGTTTCACAGTACATGGAGTCATCAGATATGAGTTCAGGTCATGGCAGGTAATGACTGAAGGAACTCTGATGGCGCAAGATACATCACAGATATCCTGCATTCTTATGTGTTGCCTTTCATGTGACAGTATTATGGTGCTATATTTCACGAGGACAATGCTCTTCCACACAGGGAATGTGTCTCATTGAACTTCCTGTGTGACACTGAGATACTCCTGTGGCCAACAACATCCCCAGGTCTGTCCCCAATAGAAGATGTCTGGGACCAGATCGGATGTCAGCTCCATCTCAGTGCCAGTATCAAGGATATGAAATGCGAGTTCCAGCAGTTGTGACCTAATGATTCCACTGTATTGCTGCTTGCAATATAGTGTATACAACAGCTGAAGTAGGAACATGGAACGGACAGGTTCTGGAGGGCCATACTCTATGCTTTGTTGGACTTCAATAGCAGCACATATATAGTGCCTGAGGAGACAGATATATTATTTGACGGCTTTGCTGGATGCAGCCATGTCACATACATTGAGTCAGGGAATAGGTTAATTTGTAGCAAGAGAAGTATCCTGACTGACCATGCAATGATGTCTGGTGCACCATGTACTGTCAGCATGTGACCATCATTGCAACTTTATTTGAAGTGGCAGCAGAGAGTGGTGCACTGATGGCAGTGCTCCCAATGACAACAATCGACACAGGACTGATATCAAGTTGTATTTTCAGACAAGTCCCAGATCTGTGTACAGTGTTATGATAAATGTATCCATCTGTCAAGGTTCCGCCGGTCAGGATGGCCGAGCGGTTCTAGGCACTACAGTCTGGAACTGCGCGACCGCTACAGTCGCAAGTTCGAATCCTGCCTAGGGCATGGGTGTGTGTGATGTCCTTAGGTTAGTTAGGTTTAAGTATTTCTAAGTTCTAGGGGACTGATGACCTCAGAAGTTAAGTCCCACAGTGCTAAGAGCAATTTGAAGCATTTTTTGTCAAGGTTCCGAGCAGAAAAAAATGTAGTCAGGTTGTATTTCTCATAGTCATATGGGCTCAGCACAAGCTGTCACTGCACAGGATGTAATTCTATACTCCAAAAGAGATCCTCTGTCTCGTGTAGCTGGCAATTTATACAGGAGGCATAAGATTTCTGACCTACTTACACATCAAGCAATGTTTGAGCAAAATAATAGGCTGCCGATCCTGTCCTGATGTACCTCTATGCAGCGTGTCACCCTCGCCTGCACTGCTTCCACTTGACTCATTGATTTAAAATATCTGATCACAGGTTGTTGACAATGTGGGATGCCACCACATGCTAGCCACTTTGACTGATGAACTCTGGTGTAGAGCTGATGTATCATAGAATGATATACCTCTATCTGGAATATTTTACTATTGTATTGTGATGTACATGTGGAAGAACTTCCCAGATTGTACAGGAATACATAAGAGATCATGTCTATGTTTGTATCAAGTGTTAGAACTTTTGTTGAGTCACAAAAAGAATTCAAAATCAAAAAGGTTCAAGCATTGCCATAATTCATAAATGTAAAAAAAAATTATATGTACCTTAGTTTCAATTTTCTGTTAAAAATGACCTATTCCAGTGTCTTTAACTTACTAATAGTCTCCTTGTGTACTCGTATTGTTGTGTCTCAAACACCAATTATTAGCATGCTAGCCTGTCTTATTTAACAGGGCTAGATTTTACTGAGTTGAATTACTAATTCTCGCTATTTTATCCATAGGAAAAATGGTCAGTGACATCATAGATGGGGGCTGAGGGGAAATCTGGCAACAATGCTTGACATCATAGGGTGGGGGGAAATCTCGCAACAATGCAGACAGTTCCTAGGACCTGCACAGCACTACTACTGGTATCTACTAAATAATTTGACTATATTTGGTTTCATGAGGATAGGAACAATCAAAATATACTTTTACATGTTCTTTCTGCATTTCCTTCAATGGTCAACGGTTTTCCCATGCCTTTAGCGGAGTTCTGTAAGTATTAGATGGTAAAATAAGCAGAACAGACGAGACATTAATAATCGCTAGGATTCAACATTACAGTAGCATCAAACTGAACTTTTATCCTTAATAATGGCCTCAGTTCTGCTAGGAAGGGGTCCCACAAGTTTTTTTCAGGTACCCCATTCCTGCTGAAGCCAGTCCAAGTAAACTGCGAGTGTTACTAAGTTCTCTTGTCCTTGTATGGCCAGGTCTGCCATCTTTGATGGCCAGCTTGGATTCTGACATCACGCTTAGCACAATGGATTATTTACGATTTCAGGCCATTTTTGAATGTAATAAAAGTAATAAACACAATTGTACTGAACCTGCCCACATTGCAAAAAGTCATGTTCACAGCAGCAATATTTTAGTGTTGCTGTATGATAATAAATCGTTTTATTTATTATTTATTAGTCATTTCCAGATACATGGAACCACAATACGTTCTTCCATTAAACATAATTTCTCATACTTCACAAACACTATTTCTCTATATGTGATCTAAGAGCCAGAAAAAATTCCCTCTAACAACTGCTTCTGCGAGTGTTCAATTACAATCGACCTCTGGAAAATATTTCGATTCGCAAGTGTTTCTGCACAATAATGACGATAAACAAAGTTTAGCTTAATGCAGCTATGGTCGGAGCATGTGTGTTGTGACACAACAACACCACGCAAATACGATGCGTTTTCACAACATTGGACATAAATTCAAAGTTTATTCTCAAATGGTAGCTCCATGAAATTATGGATTAAGATCGTGGTGTACTCTATGAATTTTGTACTGTGCAACTATGTCAGTTAACATCAGTTGAAACGCATTTTGCAAGATACAGAAGCAGCATATTGTACGATACCGGTTAATACAGTAACACAAAGTCTTTTGGTAATTACATAATAGGCATTGAAATAAATCAGTGGCAATAAACTGCTAGAGAAATTGGCATGATGGCATGGAAGCAATGAGGCCTTGGTAAGTTGCGGCCCGGCCACACATGGCCGAGCGGTTCTAGGCACTTCAGTCTGGAACCGCGCGACCGCTACGATCGCAGGTTCGAATCCTGCCTTGGGCATGGATGTGTGTGATGCCCTTAGGTTCGTTAGGTTTCAGTAGCTCTAAGTTCTAGGGGACTGATGACCTCAGATGTTAAGTCCCATAGTACTCCAAGCCATTAGAACCATTTGAAGTTGCTGGAGGGAGTTGGCACAACATCTGCACACACAAGTCACCTAACTCCCGCAAATTCTGGGGAGTGGAGCAATGAGCTCTAGTACCACGGTCATTCACATCCCAGTTGTGTTCGCTTGTGTTCAGATATTGCGAGTTGGGGGGTCACACATCAATTGGAATTCACTACTGTGTTCCTCAAACCAGTCCAGCACACTCCTCGCCTTGTGATATGGCCCATTATCTTGTTGAAAAATGCTACTGCCATCGGGAAACAAGATCGTCATGAAGGGGTGTATGTGGTTTTTAAAGAGTGTACAATACTGCTTGGCCATCATGAGCCGCACAGGACCCATGGATGCCCACATAAATGATCCCCAGAGCACAATGGAGCCGCTGTTAGCTTGTCTCTGTCCCGCCATACAGGTGTCTTCAACTGGAAGACGACGATTTCGCGCTCTCCCCCATCGTTATGGAGAAGGTATTGGGATTCATCAGACCATGCAATATTCTGCCACGATTCCAACGTCCAGTGCAGATGGTCCCATCCCCATTTCGTTTGTAGGTGCCGATGCTGTGGTATTATCATTGGCACTTGCATAAGTTGTCAGCTGGGAGGCCCATCGTTAGGAGTGTTTGTTGCACTGTGTATTCATACACACTTGTACTCTACCCAGCATTAAAGTCGGATGTTAGTTCCACCACAGTTCACCACCTGTCCTGTTTTACCAGTCTGCCCAGCCTACAATGTCGGACATCTGTAATGAGTGGTGGCCGCCCAACCCCACAACGCCTGGATGTGGATTCACCTTGGTTTGACCACATGCTGAAGACGCTCACTGCAGCGCACCTTGAACACCCAATAGGTTTCTGAAACACTCGTGCTGCCGTCGGTCAAACTCAGATAGACTGTGTGCCTTCTCCATTCTAGACACGGACAGCACGCTCACTGATGCTACATTAACTGTGCATGTGTTTGACTAGCTGTAATTCCTCGCCAGGTGATGCCACTATCACCTGGATGGGTTTATACCGACAACAAGCCGGTGGTCATAATGTTCTGGCTGATCAGTGTATACTTCCCATTTAATGAAAAATTTTAGTTAGTAAATGAATGTATTCTTGAAATGCAAGATTCGCTATCAGCTTATTATCACTGATTGACAGTGTTGTTTGTTGTTTCATTACCAAAGGCAGTTACGTTTTTAGTGTTATCCTGTACCATACAATATGCTGCTTCTCTATCCTGCGAAACACTTCTCAGCTGGAGATAATAGGCATTGTTACTCCATACAACATTCATACAGCGGTCTACGATCTCAACCTTCTATTACATGGTGTTGACACTTGGCAATAGACTTTAAATTACGTAAATTGAAGGTGAAGGGGTGAGAAGGAAAAGGAAAGGGAAGGAACTAATGATTTCAGCTGCGTTGGGGCTTTATGGAGAATCAGCACATATGAGTGAAATTGTGTGCCAAACCAGGACACGAACCTGGGATCTACTCCCTACTAGGCAGTTATGTTAACCACTCCATGATCCAGACACAAAGTATACCGTGAATGTGCGGAATATCTTGGCACACTCCCAGGCTGACCCACACTCAGACCTAGTACAACTTAGCTGCAGTAGACCATTTATTTCCTCCACCCTCATTAATTTTAGATTCCCAATGGAGGATGAATGTAAATGTGCATCTGCACTGAAAGCTGTGCAGTCACTGCCCATTAATGTGAATCAATTATGTGAATGCATTGTGTCCAAAAGAACAAACACCATGTGTTTATATAATTGATTCACCTCAATAGGCAATGAATCCACTGCCTTCATTGTGGATGCACATTTACACTCAGTCTCCAGTGACAATCTAAAATTAGTGAGCATGGAGGACATGCACAGGTACTGTGGATAGGTGGGTCAGCCAGGAAGCATGCCGAGATAGTACATGCATTTGCAATAAACACTTTGTCAGGGTGGCATGGTGGTTAACACAATTGCATAGTTAATAGGAAATCCCTCGTTTGAGTCCTGGTCTGGCATACATGGTCACTCACAGATGCTGATTCCACATAAAGTCGTGATGCAGCTGATATCGTTAAGTCCTTCCCTTTCCTGTTTTTTCTCCCCCGCCAACTTCAATTTACATAATGCTTATAACAGTTGCAGTATCCATGTGCTGTCTGTTATTTTGGAGGTGTCTGGAAAAACAGGCACCACAAATTCATATAAGGTTTAAATTTATGTGTAATGTTATGAAAACCACTCGTATTAGCTTGCTGTCATCATGTGACAATACACATAGCCCTCTTCTGATTGTATGAAGCTAGATTGTTTTTATCGTCATTATTTTGCAGAAACAGTTAAAAACTGAAAATCAGCCTGAAGTTCGATTGTGAACAAACACACGTGGAAGCCTTTATTAGTGTGATTTTTTCTGGATATTAGCTCACATCTAAGAAAACTACTTTTGCAAAGTATTTAAAATCATGTTCTTTGAAGAACATGTGTTTTTATCTTTCAGTAGGTGAACGATAAATAATTAATCATTATCTTCGGATTATTGCCATGAGTCACCACTATAATGTTGCTGCAGTGTACATAACTTTTTTTTCAACATGGGCACAATCAGAATAATTCTGTTTATTACTTTTGTTTTGTAGACACAAGTAATAGTTCTGTTCCTGTCCAAGGCCACTCTGCGCTGGTGTCAGATATCTCACACAGCCCTATCATCTTATACATTGTTGTCAGATTTCCCCTCATCTCATTTGTATGACATCACACGCCGGTCTCCCTACGAATTAAATCACAGGAAATTTTAAAAAATGGCGAGAAATTTCAAAATAATTAGTTGTGCTAACGGTAAAATGACGTAAATTCTATACTCCAAGATGGCCTCTATGATGTAATACGAGATGGCTATTCAATATGGCGGACTTGGGCATACAAGGACAGTCCCAATAATGTAAGAATCCAAGATGGCAATAGATGATGGTGGACCTATATATACGATGACAGGAGAAGTAAGTGACACTCTCAGTTTACTTGTAAGTGATTCCAGAATCATGTGGCACCCACTGTGACCACAATCTTGATAGCAGTTGTTCCAGTAAGCCAGGAGTGACATCAGCTTCTCTCATCTTTGCATGAGCCCCCGAAAATCTCAATATATTCTCAGAGAAAGCATCTGAATATATGAGGTGTGGCTATAAAATAACAAGAGGATCACTGTAAAACACTTTCCTTCAAAAACAAACATATTTAGTTACTGTCACCCTCAATATACTCCCCTCCTCTGTCCCTACAAAGCTCCATGCGAATTTTCCATTGATGAAAATAATCCTGGCAGTTTTCCTCCATGAGCTCCTTAATTATACATGCTGCTTTTTCAAAAAAATTCAAATGGCTCTGAGCACTATGGGACTTAACAGCTGTGGTCATCAGTCCCCTAGAACGTAGAACTACTTAAACCTAACTAACCTAAGGACATCACACACATCCATGCCCGAGGCAGGATTCGAACCTGCGACCGTAGCAGTAGCGCATGCTGCTTTTTCTTCCACTGCTTAAACGAACTGAAATCTTACTCCTCTTAGAGCAGATTTTACTTTGGGGAATACAAAGAATTCAAATGATGCTAGGTCAGGCGAATAAGGTGGGTGGTCTAACACTGGGATACTGCACTTTACTAGTAACCTTTTACCAAGTAATGTGGTATGAGCTGGTGTGTTGTCTTGCTGCAGAAATCATTAAAGCTGATTCACATTGTCCATCACGTCACATCCGATCAAAACATTCTGCAGTGCATTTCACATGGCGGCATCCACACTGGTCATCCTGTCCCATCACATCATGTGACAGCACTGTCAAGATTTCTCAGGAAGAAAACTTTGATGGTTGATTTCCTCGCAATAGAAGACTATGCTCAGATCTCCAAATTTCGTTTCAACGTGGTTTTCGTGGTCGATGTCAGTTGTATGTTGTTCATTATTCGTTTTAATTATTTATTTTCGTTACTTATTTTGTGAAAACATATAATAAACGATGAAAGACTAATTGAAGGAATGGGCAGCAGTCTGAATTTTAAAACATGGGTGTGCTAAATTACTTACCCTCTCCTACATTTTTAAAGTGCATTTTATCTCACTCTGGTACCATATTTAATATTTTACAATGTAATGGATAGCAATATGGCTGCAACATGATCTGGAAAAGTACTGTGGGTAGAATCTGATCAGTAAGTGGTATTATTTGTATGTTGAATTTACAATTAAATCAATACAATGAAATGAATACCTTATCTGCATACAGGCATTGATATATGTCAACGGGGACAGTTGAAAACGTGTGCCCCGACCAGTACTCGAATCCGGGATCTCTTCCTTACATGGCAGACACTCTATCCATCTGACCCACCGAGGACACAGAGGATAGTGCGACTGCAGGGACTTACCTCTGGGACTCCTCCTGTGAGACCCACATTCCCAACTTATTGTCCCGCACTATATACTTGTGCCCCTGCCTATTACACTCATTACTCGCGGCTTTACCAATTCCCGTAAGACTTCGGGCAATGTGTGCATCCACACAGAAGATGGTCAAATGGCCGGTGAGCCTTAAATATTTGCACGTTGTCAGGCATTTGTAATGTTTTCTAAATAAATGGAAGGGAACCTTCAGGCACTGCAAAAGTGGCAAAATCATTCTTTTAGGTATACAAGAAGTAATGTTTTAAAGTTCTTTGTTCAAGTATGTGTTAGTGGCAAGCTTATTTATTGTTTATGAGTACTCTGGACTGTGTGTGAAACTGTTTTGGAAGCGTAAGTGGTCAAAATTTATATGGTTTCACTGGCTAATTCTAGTACAAATCAGGCACTTCACCTGTTAAAATTCAAATACATGATGGAATGGAAACCTATACACATTTAAGGTGAAGGTATTGAGGGAGATACGACTATTACACAAAAAAATTTGCACTGGACTGCCAACTAAACTTAACCTAAAACAGATCAAATTTTAATGGGATGTGATGACAGCTCATAATACGACGCTCCTGTTAGTATTCTGGAAACAAATTGACGTAACATATAGAATGCAGATTCCTCTTCCTCCAGCTGCTTGTAGAGTGTATGAAATATCCCTTCTGCAAAATGTAATGGCATTATTCAGACCCACACACTTTTTTGCGTTGTTTCACGCTTCTGTCTTCCTTCTGCATTGCACACACTATCTCTGCAAGCTGAAAACCATTTGATTCCAATGAAAGTCCCACCAAAAAACAGATGAGGATAGCCATGCGACTTGAGATAACGTTACTTATACTGACTTGATGTGATGTGCCATTACGAACAGTGTCAATACACTTTGACGTGCAGGTGTCATGTGATGGTGCTGTGATGGACAGTGTCGAAAAAATAAATAAATAAATAAATAAAAACCCAGTCGTTATAACTTTGAATCTTCATTTGCTCGTTCGAGCTGGGACATTGGGCCCTTCCAATGAATCGATTGGCCCTTAGTTTCTGGTTCATAAGTGAAAAACTGAGATTTGTCACATGTCATCACTGTCTAAGAAATTAGGATTATTTTCAATGGTATTCAGTGTGTCAGTATAAACGGTTTCACAATCTTCTTTTTTTATCGTGAGAGTTTTTGGCACGAGTTTGGCACACATTTTTTTCATGTGAAATTGGTTATGTAAAATTTGCCAACACATTCGTTGTCAACTCCTACAGTTTCCGCAATCGATTGAATATTCAAGCAGCTGTCAGATCAAATTGGATTACCTAATATTTAGATATTTCCATCCATTTTTGGTATTGAAGGGCGTCCCAGGAGTGACTCATCGTCAACATCTTCTCGGCCATCTTGGAAGCGCTTGAACCACTCAAAAACTCCCGTACATGATAAATAGTCCTTGCCATACATTCGTTTTAGTGAAAGATAAGTTTCATTGGGAGGTTTCCAAATTTCTTCCAGGCAATTCATTGCTCTATTATTACACTTACCATGTTTCTGGCAAAACAAAATGACAGCTCTTACACAAATGAAGGCTACGATCACACTGATTTATCTACAGACACCAGGGATGTTACATTCGACAGAGAAGATTTCAAGCCTCACGGATATTCCTCGTTCATCTGTGGCACATGTGTATTTACTCCGTGACAGCATAACTCCCATTATTCTATAGCCACCCTTCGCATGACGTCTGTTCAAAAAATTCAGGAAGTGTGTCCACAAAACTTTTCTGTGCTTACCTTTTACTTATTGTGCATGAACTCCTTTGAGGAATTCTCCTCCACAATTCATACACCGCTTCCAACGCCGTTCCCACTTCCGGAAGCAGTCTTGGTACACCTCTCGAGGAGCACATCTGCGAATTTTCTTTTATATCGTCTATCGTTGCAAATGTTCGTCCCTACAGTGAACGAAAATCAGAAAAAGTTTGCAGGGACAGGCTCTGGATATGGCAGCACTGCGATTTCGGTTATTGTGCAATAGTCCGCACCAACAGGGGTGAATGTCCGGTTCGTTATCGTGATACAAGAGCCATGAACTGTCTGAGCAAATTTGAGGCCACTCTCACATTTTCTCGCAGGCGTCGCAACACGTCCCGATAGTACCATCGACTAACAGTTTGTCCCTGAGAACACGAGTTTATGATGAACTGATCCTTCAAAGTCAAAGAAAACTATTATCGTGGCTTTGACTTTTGATTTGACCTGACGAGCTTTTTTGGTCTTGGAGAACCTGTCCCGGCCCATTGTGGAGACTGAACCTTGGTCTCAACATCAGGACCGTAGACCTACATCTCATCACCAGTTATGAGTCTCTTAAGGAAAATATCGTTCTCATTTTCGTGATCCAAAAGCTCTTCACTGATTTTGAGGTGAAGGTCTTTCTGGTCTTGACTCATGAGCAATGGGACCAACTTGGTGGCAACATAATGCATTATAAGATGCTCTGTCATGATTTCATGACACGATCCCACTAAAATATTGCATTCTTCTGCAACCCTTCAGACAGTCAGTTTTCGATTGGCATGCACAGTTTCGTTCACGTTCCTGACAAGAGTGTCATTGGTACACGTGGAAGGGCGTCCTGAACGAGGTTCATCTTTAATTTCTGTCCAGGCACTTTTAAAGTGTGGGAGCCATTCGCAACACAGAGTATGGCTTAAGCACTCATCACCGTAGGTTTCCCGCATCATTTGGTGTGTCTCTGTAAAGGTTTTCTTGAGTTTCACGCAAAATTCAATGCAGTCACGTTGCTCCTCTAACTCTGCCATCTCGAAATTCGCAAACTGTGCGACACAAAGTTCCATTCAATACAACCGAGAACAATAATTAATAGACATACAAGAATGAAACTTCAAACAATTTTAGACATAGGCATGTGCAGGGATGCCAACCGCATTCCGCTCCAACGCATATTTGGCGCGAGATTGCGAACGTTTTGGAATTTTTTGAACAGACCTCGTACATGGTAAGGAAGAATATAAATGATATTTAAATTGTGCTATTAAGTTCCTACCTAACCACACCCCAGAAATATCGATATATTAATTGCAAGTAAACAGCCAACTTTTGACGACAAGCGAGAATATTGGTTTCATTTCATCTTCTTTCACTCTCAGTAATTAAAGATATCCTCTCAGGTTCCTGCCTACGAACATCCCTTCAAATCATGACATATTAGGAAATAAACAGTCAAGTATTTATGACAAGAAGGAATGTAAATGTCATTGGCATTCTTGCAAATGAGGATATATTAGGCAGTAAGCAAACAGATATTTGTCATAAGCAATAACATAAATGTCGTTGCTGCTCATTTCATTCACAGCAATTTAAGCTGTCGTCTTAGGTTCTGCCTAGCCACACCCACGGAAGTAGTGGCATATTTGGAAGAAACAGGCAAATAATCGTGAGAAGAAAGAATATAAATAGCGCTGCTGGTCATTTCACTCACAGCAATTTCATCTTTCCTTTTTTAAACATACTAAAGTCACATAATCGAACAAACTCATTCCTGAGGCAATGTGCTCTTATATGTAAGTAACATATTGGGGTACTGCAGGACACAAACCTGCTTGCTTCGACTCCATAACTCCTTGTCTCTAACCACAAGGCATGGTGAACACATGAAACTCCAAACAATATTATCATTCGTCCTGGGATATGCCAAAGGATTTTACCAAAGATGTGTCATTAGGCAACATGTAACTGTAATAAATCATACCGAAAACGATGTTACCTTCTTCAGAACAGCTCTCCTTCCCAACCCCCATCCCCCATCTACACACAACCTATGCATAAAAGCATAATGCTGAAATTGATGCGATGTTAGTAGTAGTGTTGGTTCACTTCAAGGACAGATTACAAGATGCCCCATGCACACCCCTACGGCATCATCGATGATATCATACATTGTTGCCAGATTTCCTCGCCCTCCAATTATATGATGCCATAAGCCAATTGCCCAACGTGAAAATGACAGGCAATTCAAACAACTATTGGTACATTCAAAATAGCCCAGCTGTGCTAAGTGTAAGTGGCAGGAATGACGAAAATCGAAGATGGCAGACATAGCCTAACTGTCTAAGGAGGATGCTAAGTTCACCCAACCTGGATATGATGTGACGTCATTATGACGTTTATACGCTTTATTCGATTAACACACCTATCGACTTTTACGAATGTTCGAGATTCTAAACTGTCGTCAGCTAGTGGTTTGTTTTGACACGTGCGATTCCGAAAACAGCTCAGTGTGGCAGCGTATATGTATTTCGCCAAAATAAAAGAGCTGGATACTAATAGAAATATTCCTGACCGTGGCCTTGAAAACATCACGTAAAAAAGTGAAGTCTTCTTATGTCCCGACCAGATTAGATAGTGTGATTGTTGTACTGAATGCTTACGCCAAAAATAATATTTATTTATTATCAACATTTTAGTATGGTTTCATACAATTGGTGTTGTCAGTACATATTAGATTGTAGCAGCATACTCTTGCTAACTTTTTTTCTCAGTTTATATAGCTGAAAGAGAACTCGTGCAAGTTTATTAGCTATGTAATTTATATGTCCACCCCAAGATAGTCTTTTATCAACCATAATTCCAAGTAATTTTACACTCGGACTGCAGAGACAGGTACCGTAGTGTCCAGTAATGACTGATGTGTAGAATGATTGAATTTCGAACTTAAAAAGAAAAATACGAGGCATTGTTGAAGAAAAATCGTCACCCGGAGATGAAATACGAGGAGAAGTGGATTTCTCAATGTCATCTTAACCAAAGGTTAGTGTCTAGTACTGATTGACGTATGAAATGATTGAATGCAGTGTCAAAGCATTTCATGGTGGTATGATAGTGTCAAAGCATTCCATGGTGGTAAGGTTTCCTCTCATTAGTCTCTCGAATACTGAACACATAATTAGAGACGAGTAAACGAAAAACAACGTAAAGGACACAAACACAGTACAATACACGATTTAAACGCAAGGAACGCAAAACACATTTAAACGAATGGCGCAGAGCACAGCGCTATCCTGTCACACTCTCTCGAAAGTTCACAAAGGTCGAATAGTCGATATACGGTTTCCATCGTTTTCGATGTAGCGTGTATACGTCATAATGACGTCACATCGTATCCAAGTCCGGTGAACTTAGCATCCTCCAACTGTCTAAAGTATAAAATCCAAGATGGCAGACCTGAGGACCACCTCTATGGCATCGCAATCGAAGATGACAACCCAAGAGCGTGGATCAGGGGTTATCAGGATATTGTGTATGGTTGCCTGGTCACTTTTTCTAATCACAGAACCCAAAATGGCATGCCTGGTGATATGAAGACTGCGTGCTTTGTTGCCAGGTCCCTCGATCCAAGTACAGAATTCTAGATGGCACAACTCCAGGTACTGGGACACTCTGCATGGTTGCCAGGTCACTTGTACCAGAAGCCCAATTGTCTGAAGTGTATAATGGTAGGAAACTCAAAAATCCACTTTTCCTAAGTTTAGATCTAGTACAGTGTCCCCTCACTGCTGCAACAGCAGTTGTTTAAACATTTGCCATGTTAAATTTAGAATCATTAGAGCACATTTGCCTTAAGGTTAAAACTGTCGTTTAAGCATTTATGGTATATGTAGGAGAGCTATGATTATGTCTTTAGTTGATGAAATCGTGCCCAGGGAAGCCCCCTACACAGTCACAAAACTCTTAGGGGTCATGGTCCAACTTGCCACCTCAGCGTAGTCATAGTCCACAGGAACTGAGTCCCAATCTTAGAATATGAGAATCCACTAGAAGCGGAAAATTCAGAAAACCTAATTGGGTTTCTCCAAAAAAATTTCTCTATGTTAAAAACAATATGAGCTGTACAATGGCCCCCAAATACATTCAACAGCAAAAGTAAAAAAAAAGATCACAGATGCATATTCATTCTATCATAAGAACTTGGACAGTGACTCAAGAAAGAAAAGGTTCGGATGCTGTGTTTTTAAAATTCACTACCAACATTTTAATGTGTGGAGGGAATGACAGCAATTGAAGAAAGAGGTCTCATGCCATACAGCTAACTTTGTCAACCACATTCAAGAACTAAACATGTTTGTATGAAATGACTAGTTCAATCATGTCCATAAGGAACATCGCAATGATAGATCTTGAAAAAGAATGACAGTTTACAAGAGTAGCAGTCAACATCCTCATTGTGTCCTGCATTTCAAGATGAAAAAACTTTACCATCATCAGTGTGAGGGCCAAATGCCAACTAGTTGATGGATGCAGAACCTATACAAAAGTGTCCCACTGGTAGCCTAGAGGGAGATGATACCAGAGCATGTTGTCCACATAGCAGAGGTATGCATCATGTAGTTGGGAGGTACTGGTGTCCGCTGCTGCAGCCCTCATGTCACCAGCCACCTGAGTTAGCAGCCATAGGATTGCTCACCCTCTGCCAACTTGGCAGTCGGCGGCAGCAGCAGCAGCAGCAGTAACCAGTGAAGCAACTCAGTGAAGGGTGTTACCCTTTTCCGTCAGTTACCAATGCCTGTTGATCTAGCCAGGAGCACGCTATTCGATTTTGCAACGATAGATGGTAGTATTATCCTTTAACTAGCGCATATTATGGCAGTAGGCAGGCTTTGGTGTGAACGAAATTTGTTAGTAACCATTGCATCAATTCAGCGTCGATTTTGAGTTACATTCTTCCATCAAGCCCAGAGGTATATGCTATGATTTGTTTGCAAAATTCCTATCCAGTTCCTCTTCACCAGTTGTGTTTTCTTTTTTCTATTTTCATCATTTCAACAGAAGGCAAAGTAACTTTAAGAAGTTCGAGAGTGGCTGTCAATGAGTAATACAGATTGCAGACCATGTTTAAAGTCTGCAAGTAGTAGATAACAGCATTGTATTCTGAATGATTTTTAAGCAATTCCTCTCATAACTTCTAATGAACAACTAAGTTTCATCCTAAACTGCTTACAAGCATGTCACAAGTGACCGAGAAATGGTGTAGTTCATGCACTGAACTGCACACTGTAATTAATTCAGAGACGAATATGGACATATTGCTTCTCTGTACAGGTTACAAGTACTGAATGGAAACAGTTTGATGCATAATACTTGACTCAGCACAGACAGTCAGTAGCCTTCCCCAGACCTACTTTCTTGGGTTTTCATTCAACACCTCAGATATCTACTGAATAACAGTGTAAAACCATAAGACAGCATCTAGAAAGAGAGGGAGTTTACGGTTCATGTAGTTGCAGTGTCAAGGAGACTTAGCATATTATAGGTGAGATGAAACTTGACAATTCAACCACTGGAATGCCAGAGAGAGAAAGAGAGAGAGAGAGAGAGAGTCTTACCAGTTAATTCATTTTCAGTTGTTGCAATGTAAGTCAGGTTTGCCCATTTGAGCAATTTCAGCGGTTGTTGGAATAAGCAGTTTGTTATTAGAAGAGACACCATGTGTGTAGAATGCATGTGCTCAAAAATTAAAGCATGTATGGATAAATCACGCAGTATGTCTTGGGAGTGGAGCGGTGGGGAGGTGGTAGAAGGCTGACCTTTTGGGAGAGCGTGACTAAGGGTTAGTCAACCTGTGTTTTTTGACTAGTCGGTAGTGCTTGTGCTTACGAAAACTGAAGGAGGGAGATATAGACCAGCATGTTGATCGGTTCACACATAATTGTCTGTGCTATCAGGATGCACATTCACAGACGTGCTAAATCTCACATATTATGCCATACCTTGCCATGTTACAGTAAAATTGTTTCAAGATAGGTCATATTCCAGAAAAATTTTAACAAAATACCCCAGTTACATTGAAACTGTAACAAGTCGCCCTATGTTACAGGAAAAATTAACTAAATGTCCCATGTTAGATGAAAAATTGTAACTAACTCCTCAGTATTTTCAGCCTCAAATAAGGTTTCCTGGTTGAAGATTTCATTCAGCTCACATATACTATAACCACCTTCATGTCTAGACTAGTAGCATATGATGACAGTTAGCTGCTAAAGGGTGACGTCTCCATCAATAGTTTTCGTCTGTATGGAATGAGACTTTGCCTTTCAACATCATGCTAGGCATATTGTATTATTGTTCTAACCTTGCTTCCCCCATAACCTTAAATAACTCTGATTTTGATGATTGTCAAAAATATTTCAAAGTATAACTACATGAGAACACGTTTCGACGTCTCACAACCTAGCAGACTTTCAGAATTTCTCAAAGTGCACACACACAGTTGTTTCACCACTCATCTCCTAAACTCCCATATCATAACCGACTGCAGCCTTGAGCAGGGAAATACATCCCACACGATGCCCTTGTTGAGGAAACCATACCCACATTCATCAGAATTTATTTAGAAATCTTGTAAAAAATTTGATTTCTTATGTACACTATAAACACATGGTAAAGCAAAATTCCTTAGATGTAAATCTTATGTAAAATGATTGTAGACAGTTGCCGTTCGCAAAGTTTAAAAGTAAGTGAGTAACATCATTTGGTTCTTTGATGTACGTGTTGAGTGGTAGAGGAGCAAGTTTCAAGCAAAATTTTCTGATTTATGCACAAAATTTATTGATTTTATTCGGAAATTCATTGTTTTCAGTCCTATTCTGCTCACGAGTCATTTGGCTTGGCTCTGAGCACTATGGGACTTAACATCTATGATCAGCAGTCCCCTAGAACTTAGAACTACTTAAAGCTAACTAACCTAAGGACATCACACAACACCCAGTCCTCACGAGGCAGAGAAAATCCCTGACCCCGCCGGGAATCGAACCCGGGCGTGGGAAGCGAGAACGCTACGGCACGACCACGAGCTGCGGACGTATTCTGCTCACGAGTGAAGCAATGGGAAAATGTGCATGTCGTTCTGTACAAGAACTGATTTGTGTTCTGTTCATGGTACTTTTAAACGAAAAGTATGTTCATGGCAGTAAGTCATTCTGCAGTCTGTCGTACATGTCAATTCTCTAATCTTTCCGCATGTCATTTTGTGAAAAGAATGTTTGACACCTCTGAATTGGTTCTGTGTCTTCCTTTTGTCACAGTGTCTCGCTACAAATTGCGTTTCCCATCTATCAAACGATGAAGTGAAGTGTTTTTGTAAACTACACTGCTCCTTGTCACATATGATACAGACCCCTTCTTGTAAGCACCTTCGTCTGCAACTTAGTTACTCATAGAATTTATACAAGGGATCGCTTACAAAATCATTTAAAAATCTAATTCTTTCAAGTGTTTTTTGCCGAGTTTAAAGCTGTTCTGCGATCTATGTCGCTTTCCAGGAAACATGTTTCACAGATATCCATTCCCAGATTTTAAGATTTACCAAGCATTCTATTGGAATGATGGAAGAAATTACTTAAATAAAAAGGTTTTTAGCTTAACACTTTTCAAAATGCACTAACAAGAATTAACCAACTTCTCATACCCCATGCTGATTCCTAACTCTATACAGATAGTCTCGAAAATTTGTGCCCATGAATTTTTAGTAGCTACGCTAATACTCATAAAATTTGAACCAAAAAACGCTGGGTGCACGCAACAGATAATTGATGCATGAATATTTCGCTTAAGTACTAAAAATTTCATAGCAGCTGATATTTGTTGTTGTGTGATATTTCCTTTTTAAATTTTATAAATATTCTCATAGCTGTTAAAACTTCACAATCACAAATTTTTAATAATACATATGTGGGGTTAGGGATTTGTATGCGGCAATAGCCATTCTTTCTGTAATCCAATTTGAAAATACGTTAAATTAAAGTGATTTCTATTTAAATAATTATTTACCGTTTTCTAAGTTTGTGTGTGATTGGAATTTTCCATACATTCTAATGAGATTACATCACAGAAATGTGGTAAATCTCAGGTTTATTTCAGTTTCTCTTATCTGAGCCAACCAACGTATTACTTCCTCCTATGAACATCTCGTGAGAAGACTGTGAAGGTAAAAAATTAGAGAGAATCGAGCTCACATGGAGGCTTACCAGCAATATTTCTTACCACAAAACACTCACGACTGGAACACGAATCCAGTTCTGAGCTACTCTGAAAGTTTCAAGTCTCCAGCTCAGCACGAAGTTTAAAATCAATTCTAAAATTTGTACCGGTCAGACAAACAGACAAGGAAGCGAACTAATAAAAACGTGTTAAAAATCGCAGTTGCTAAAGTGGAATCGTATGGGAGCTATACAAAAATTTGATACGCCTACATCTGGGCTTTTCCAATCTATATAATGTAGAATCTACCCTGTATTGGATGCAGTGAGAAATGACAAATTAGTTCACACCAAATCATACCTATGGTAAAAATTTGTGTTAGTTACAGAGTAATACTTCCATCTATCGTTGTAAAATCGAGTGGCATGTTCTCAGGTAAAACAACGAGCCCTGGTAACTCACAGGAAAGGGTGGTGTGTCTCACCAGGCTCATTCACTATTTGCCTCTGCTGCTGGTCAGAGCCAGGCCGTCAGAGGCTGCTGCGTAGCGGCGCGTAGGCTGTACCCGTGGACTCCGATGCCTCACGACCACATGCTGCACGCTTGTGCAGTGCCGACAGTGTATTCTTGCATCATCTCCCTCTAGCCTGCCTGTGGAGCTCTCAGCTACCGAACCTGTATCCATCAGCTAGTTGGCGTTGGGCTCTCCCACCGATGATGGCACAGTTTTTTAAATCTGAAATGTTGGAAACGATTAATCCAGTGACTGCAACTTTCTTTTTCAGGACCTGTATCTGCGATGGTTTTAATGGTCATGATCCCACTAGTCCCTTTGATTTTAGGTGTGTAGCTCCGAAATTTGGGTTGTACATGCATGGTGCAAATAACTTCACATCTTCTGGATGCAACTGGTGGTTGCCTGTTGACAAAACTTGTTGGTTTAATTTCTGTCGCTCCTACCACACATTAAAATTTTAGTGACGAATTTTATAAACATAGCACCTGAAACTTATGGCTTTTAAGCAACTATCCAAGTTCTTACCAAAGGATAAATATAGGTCTGTGATTTTTTTTTAATTTCCTTGCAGATTGTATATGTATGGGCTATTGTACACCTTGGATCACCTTTTTGAATTCTGGCACCATAGCAGTTGTCCTCACATACCAGGTCTCCATCTTGCATAGCCATCTTGGATTCTGATATAATAGGGGCTGTCCTTGTACACTCGTCCTCAACTTCCTCACGTTCAACAATTTACGCAGTTCCTTCGTGAAATCCGACATGAAGTTGGTCCCTTGGTCAGTAATTATTGTCTCTGGTACATCAAACTTCAAAATCCAGTTATTTACCAACGCTTGCCCGACCATTGCTGCCTGTTGATTTGGCATAGCCACCATCTCCACATTCCTCGAAAAATGGTCTATTATTGTCAGAACGAATCTGTTCCCCAATGGTGTTCGCCTAAAAGGTCCTAAGTCATCAATCCCCAGCAAAGAGAATGGACATGTTGCCTTCGGTAATCGTTGCCGCTGTATGTTTTCCGACTCAAATTTGCTCTCTGCGCACATGGCATACACTTCTTGACATACTGATCCACATCTCCTTTCCTACCTCTCCACCAATACCTCTCCGCCACTCTCCTATTCGTCGCTCTGCATCCCCCATGGTCAGATAAGACGTGATCATGTGCTTCCTTTAAAACCTCATCCCTCAACTTCGCTGGCACTACTACCCTTGGCCCTAACTTCGTTTCCCTGCACAGAAGACCGTCGTACATATTAACCTGTGGATGTGTCCGATACAATTTATAACCGTTGTCCGCGTCCTGTAATTTTTGCCATACTGCTAGGTCATAACCTATGACTTCTACTTTTGCCACCTTCCTACTTAGTGCATCCACATTACCGTGCTTCTTCCCAGGCTTGTGCACCACCTCGCAGTCGAATTCACTAAGCCTCACAGCCCATCGAGCGAGTCTAGTGGACGGATCCTTCATCCCCAAAAACCACTTCAACGCAGCATGATCTGTCACTACCCGAAATCTTCTCCCATATAAATAACATTTAAAATATGTGATTCCATAGATTACGCTAAGCATCTCCCTCTCTGTTATTGAGTAACTCTTCTCTGCTGCATTCAACTGCCTCTGCCTAGACGCATAGGCTACAGGATGTTCTTCCCCGTCAATTTCCTGATTAAGAACACAGCTTGATTCGATGTATCGCATGCTAGTATAAACTCCTTTTCAAAATCTGGAAACACAAGAACCGTAGTTGATGTTAACACTTCTTTCAGTCTGTCAAACGCTTTCTGACACTCTTCTGTCCACTCAAATTTCACACCCTTCTGTAACAATCGCGTCAACGGCTGTGCTAAATTTGCAAACCCTTCACTAAATTTCGATAGAAATTGCAAATTCCGATGAATGACTGCAGTTCCTTAACTGTTTTCGGTTCCCGAAAATCCCTTACAGTCTGTACCAACCTCGGATCTGTTCGCACTTCGTCCTTACTGATAATATGACCCAAATATTTTACTTCTTCTAATGCAAAATGACACTTCTCCAGGATCAACGTCAAATGAGCTGCTCTTGACCTCATAATGTCTCCCCTTAACCACTATCTATGTTGCTCCATACTACGTGAAAGCACTATAATCTCATCCAAATAGACCAGACACTGCCGTGATTTCAAACCTCTCAAGACACTGTCTAGCAACCTCTGAAACGATGCTGGAGCGTTTTTCAAACCGAGTGGAGTTCTAATGTCCTGGTAATGGCTTCCAGGTGTAGAGAAAGTAGTTTTTGGACGATCCTCTGGAGCCACCTCTGACTGATGATAACCACTTGTCAAATCCATCGTAGAAAAGTACTGGCACTTTCCTAAGAGATCCAAAGTCTCCGATATGTTTGGAATGGGGTATGCGTCCGTTACTGTCTTATTATTGAGGTATCGGTAGTCACAACAGAACCTGTATTTCTTAGTTTCATCGGCAGGTTTTTTAGGCACAACGACAATGCCCGCTCCCCAGCAACTATTACTATGCTGTAGAATACCGTCCGCAAGCTGCTGATCAATGATATCCTCCACAATCGGCTGCAAATACCTCGGTATTCTGTTTGGTTTATGGTAAACAGGTGCTTCATTCCCTGTTGGTATCCTATGTTGAACTAATGGAGTTGCTGGTAATGGCCCTTGTGGAAAAAAACAAATCCTTAAATTTCCACAATAATTCTTCAATATACTCTCTTTCGTCTCCTTTCAAATGCTTAATTTTGTCACGCAATGCAGTTCTGTCGGCAGTTAGTGGTTGATCGCTTCACCTACCTCTCGAACACCAGTCTTCGTCATCTGGCACATCCAAATTTGCTACTAAAACTCCTTTCCTCAAATTCGCGTCTACAGCACTAAAATTATCAACGTTCACGGGAACTACTCGCCTGTCGTTCCCCTCCTGTACGCATACAACACTACGTTTCACAAAACAACCCAGTGAATCCAAAACTTAATCATCCTCCAATGGTTCAATAACACATACTGTACCCAGGTATATTCGACTCCACACTTACCCAAAGCGACTTCCCTGTGCCACTAGACAGACACTCGTGCGGTTTAAGCCTTAATGCTAATGTACGCGGTTCAATTGGTTTGTTCATTACGTTGAACGCCCCTCGCGACAGCTCTGCATTGACAACAGTTTCCCCTAGCTGAAATAACATTCCGCCAGGTTCCACAGCTCGTTGTCCAAGGTCAATTTTGGCATGATGTTGATGCAAGAAATCTACTCCTATGATCATGTCGTAGCTCTCGCTTACCCATGGTACTACCTCCACGCATGCGTTAAATCGGACTTGTTCTATTCGAAAGTCAACTGTCACCGACCCCAAAGGTGTGACCTCCTTATCCTCCACTCGACGCAACCTATAACGTGGTGGGTCTAACTTCCTTCGTCCCGTTATATTCTTAGTAGCCCCTTATATTTGCGCCCCTGTGTCCAACAAAATCTTAAACTTTTTAGTTCCTATGGATCCTACCACTGAACATTCCATCTCTGCATACGTATTCGTAACATTGAAATTAAATGGGAGCTCCCTTAGGTGGGTCTTGGGCCCCCTCTGTCGTTCACACCCGCCGTAAACACTGTATACCTCTCGCGTGCCCCTGTTGCCACGTCTATTTCCTCAAGTTGAATTGCCAGCTGAATGGCCGAATACAGATCTTTCGGATTTCCTTCACGCACTTTCCGTGACATATGCGCCGGTAACCCTCTCAAAAATACATCAAGTGCTCTTTGCTCGGCCTCCTGCAACAGAACACTATTCGCTTCATCGCTCTGACCCAACTCTTAAGTACATTCATTAATTTGCCGTATCCTTTCCACAAATTTCTCTATCGTCTCCCCCTGTCTCTTTGACATTGTACTTAACCTCTCTCTAAAATACCGAGCGCTAATCTGTTTCTTGTACCTTTGTAGAAGCCCCTTCTTCAACTGCTTAAACTGTCCTGCTTTCCTTAAAGCCTCAGAACATCTTACGTATGTTCTCGCTTCACCCGTTAATCTAATCTTGGCTGTATGTAACAACTGCTCATCAGACCAACCATTCATCACAGCTGACATTTCCAAGTCCTCCACAAACGAACGCACGTCCTCAGATGCCTTACCAGAAAACGAAATAATCAGACTCGTGGTTTCTGGATCAATCTCCTGCACCCTAGGCAAACAACGACTGATCAGATGCGGTTTCCTGCCCACTTCTAGATGTTAATTCATTTCTCACTGCGTATTATCTGCTGTCAATTGTGCTACTTTTCCCAACAAAATCCGCACCACTTCTGGTTCCGACACACCTTGCGTCCTTGACTCTGCCATTGTGTTGCTTTCGTTCCCAGTCAGTTCAGAAACAAAACGTTTACATACAAGAACAACCTGACTTCCTGCAGCAGCGTATCATCATACTCAGTATCATCATAAACCAATACAAAAGTAATTAAATGCCACGAAAACAAAATAATAAATCTTACTGTCTCAAATACACTAACACTTACTCTGACAACAAAATAAAATGCCCAAGCAAAATATCTACAATGTGGCTTGCCAGGAGTCATATTCAAAAGACAAAAAAAAAAAAGTCCAACACTCAAAAAGAACAATTTTGTCAGCACTCACCACATCTTGCGACTGTACTGCAGGCGGTGAGCTCGAACGTCGTACTGGACAGATGACGTCCGCTGTTCTGACACTAAATGTCGTGGATGTATTAAAACTTGGCGAGAACTTTCCAAATGATTTATTGTTCTTTAGCTATAGTGCCCCGTTAACCTCGGTCCGCGTCACAGGGTATCGCAATGCTGAGGCCACCGGCCCAGCGACACAATGCAACGCGCTGCTGTGTGTCAGCCTTGTAGGACCGCACCGTCAGGGCTGCGCCTGCAGCTGGCTCAGCAGTCTTCTTCCCCGTTGACTCAGTGTTGCTCCGCCAGGAGCCGTACGCCGGCCCCGCTGCTGCTTCTTCCTCACTGGTGTAGCTGAGAAAGTGGCGTCAAACGAGCGCCCGTGATCTGGCGTCCGAATCTGTGGCCCTCGCCTCGGGAAGTCTCCGGCATGTGTCGGGAGCCGAGACGACTGCCCGCGGTCGAGGGTCGAACAAGTGACCCCCTGTGGACTGGAATGCTGGTGCCCCATCTTCTCTGAGTGTAGCCGGTAGTGCGACACGCCCTGCCATCCAGGAAATCTGTCACACTTCAATGAATCTCGTTAGAAAACGGCACCCATTTATACTCGTCTGTGGGCCTTTGTTTTGCAACGCGCGCCGCTTCGCGTCAAGTACACATAACACGCTAAGTTTCCCAGTGGCCCCTTCTGCCTGTGACTTGCGCCATGCAAACTGCTGTGTGTGCCTTCTCCGGCAGTTCTATGCCCCTGTGGCCTCTATTTGCCTTCTCAACTGCTGGTATGCATAACCCACTGCAATCTGGCCTGCACCTGGCCGTAATTCATGCTCCGAATATCGCGCAAAACTAACTTTCCCTATCCTAAACGGTGGTGCCGCTACACCAGCATCTCGCACTGATGTCTGCGCTAAATTACGAGCTTCTGTAAAAGATCCCCAATATTGGAGATTTTGCGTGCCTTTAAATTTGGCATCCTTTTTTTCTTGTTTCTGCAATAGAGTTCTGACCCGTTTTGTGTACCAAGATGGAGCAGTTCCACCATTAGTTAATTTATTTGCTATAAATCTCTCAATTGCTGTCGATAGTATTTCTTTGAATTCAAGCCACGCCTGGACTACACTTACATTGTTAATTTGGAAGGAGTGGAGATTGTTTCTCAGGAAGGCGTCAAGTGAATTTTTATCTGATTTTTCAATAGGTATATTTTTCATTTATTTTTGGAGAATGTGAGGTCACAATATACAATCTCGCTACAACAACCCTTTGTTCACTAATCCCTGTATTATATTTTACGCTCATTATTACCTCACAATTATTTGTTACTAAGAGGTCAAGTGTGTTTTCACAACCATTTACTGTTTGCGTGAGCTCATGGACTAACTGCTCGATATAATTTTCAGGGAGTGCATTTAGCATAATTTCGAATGATGTTTTATGCGTACCTCCAGATTTAAACATGTATTTTCGCCAGTATATTGAAGATAAATAAAGTAACCACCATCTATAATTGTATGAGTTGGGTACGTTTTTAAATTAACCTCAAGTTCCGTATGAACCTTTCAACAATTACATCATCTGAGTTGGGAGGTCGGTAAAAGAATCCAATTATTATTTTATTCTGATTGCCACGGATGACCTCTGCCCATACCAAATCACATGAACTATCTGTTTCAATTTTGCTACAAGGTAAACTACTTCTAACAGCAACAAAAATGCCACCGCCTCCTGTGTGTAGCCTAAAAAGCGCCCAGTCCACGGCACGAAGCCCCTGGTACCTATGTAACCGCCTACTGCGTGTAGTTGAGTCCTGACCTATTCAGCGGAATCCGAATTCCCACCACCCTATGGTGCAAGTCAAGGAATCTGCTGCCTACATGGTCGCAAAACTGTCTGAGCTTCTGATTCAAACCTTCCACTCGGCTCTGTACCAAAGGTCTGCAGTTGGTCCCATCTAATATGTTGCAAATGGTGAACTCTGCTTTGATCTTGAAAGCAAGACTGGCAGCTTTTACCACTTCTGTTAGCCTCTTGAAACTAGAGAGAATCTCTTCCAGTCCAAGGCGACACACATTACTCGTACTGACGTGAGCCACCACCTGCAGTTGGCTGCACCCTATGCTCTTCCTTTCATCCGGAAGGGCCCATCCCACGTCTGGAATGACTCCACCCAGTATGCAAACGGTGGGCACATTGGTTTTCTTTCCCTTCTTGGCAGCCATATCCCTAAGGGGCCCCATAACGCGCCACCACAGAGCGCCCCACCCCCTTAACCAGTGCCTCTACCTCACAAGAGGGGCCTGCCTCCCACCATCTCTCCATCCATCCAGTATCTCATCCTTCCACCGAGACCACACCCGCCAAAAAACCTCCCAAGTGGCCAAGTGGCGACCTCACCTCCAGACCCTCCTCCAAAAGACCACCACCCACCTCACTTCCCTCTGATCCTGCCATGGATACCACCCCTCCTCCCGCCTCCCCTGCCCCCACCCTGTATACCTTCGTCCTTGCCAACCCTGATCCAAAATTCCTAGATGCCCGCACCCTCACCCTTGAAATCTGGAAATACATTCCCAGTGCACCCATTACCCAACTTATCCCTCGCAGAGACTCTCTTCTCATCCAGTCCTCCTCCCCTTCTTCCATACTGATCTCCTCCAGCACCTTCCCTGCATCACCTTTTTTCCCCATGCGTCCCTGACCCCTTTCCTTACTTCCTCCTCTCCTCACCAGCCTCAACCCTGTTATCGTCCACCAGCCCTCACTGCCATGACCACAAAACTCACCCCTGTGGTCACAGAAGTGGAGGTGTTGCTGGAACTGAACACCCATCCCGCCCTGGAAATCCGCTCAGCCCACCTAATTTACAACTCCTCTGTCCCTACCTTCCTTATGCATATCTTTACTGAGTCCGCCTCCTAGATCAATCACCTCCTCACACAGGGAAAGCTGATTTTCAACCGCCACCACCCCACTGACCTGTCCCATTCCCCTCCTCCATCCTGCTGCTGCCAGTGCTGTCTCCTGTACAATGACCACCTCACCCAAAATCGGCAAGAACCCCTCACCTTCCCCCATTGTAAAGCCTTCCACTTTCTTGAACAGTATCCTAACCTCGCCTCTCCCCCTTCTTGCAACAAACCCCACCCCAACTACTCCTCCAAATGCAAAGCAAAGCCCCCTCCCACCAAACTTGATCTCACTGTCCCCGTTCATCCCATCGACCTGCCCATCCACCCCACCAATTCCCTCTGCCCTCCCCCTACAGCAGAAGACATCATCCAGTTCCTAACCATTGTCCTGCAGGACATCTACCCCTTCCAGCACCCCCAAACACTCCAGCAGATTTCCCTCGCCACCCGCTCTATTTTCCATTTAAATACCTATGCCACCTACTCCCACAAATAGGTTCACTTTACCTTCACCCACCTACACACCCTCGTTTAAGCCCGTCTCTCCTCGCCACACTTCCTTTCCCCCTCCCATCTCCTGGCTCATCACCAGTATCATCTCTGCTACCTCAACAATAGCTCCCTCCCTGCCAACAAATACCTTTTCATGCATTACCTATCCCAGCACCTTGATCCTTAATGAAACTTTCCTCCAACCTCATCATGTTGCCGCACCTCTCCCTATCTCCTTCAGTGCATCGACAATGCCCTTCCCCTCGCCCGAGGTGTGGTCGCTGTTGGCCACCTCAAGCATCTTCCTGTCCGGCCACAACCCCTCCTCAATAACCCAACTGAACACCTTCTCCTCAGCGTCTTTTTTCCCTCCCTCACCATCACCTGTGCCACAATCTATAGTCATCCCGCAGCTCCTCTCCCCTAAGACTTCATTTCCCATGTTGACTGCACCATCACCACCTATGTGATGGCCACTGACCTCAACATCCACAGCCATGACCCTGCCACCCATCAGCAGTGGCATCAGTTCCTTGCCACCCCCCATGATGACCTAGTTCCTCTCCCATAACACACTTGTACTGAAACTAACTCAACCCCTGACGTTATCCTTGCTTCCCCCCACCTCGTTTGTTGTATCACCATGGACGTCCTCGATCCCATTGGTACTGACCACCTCCCCGTCCTTCTCACTGTCCCCTCTGCCCATGGCCCCCCTGCAGCCCCCCACCCAGCTGTCTTCCAAAGTCCATCCAAGACTGCTGCTGCACTGACTGGGATGCCTACCAGGAATCCATTACCTCACAGGTCAAAAGCCACACCCTCACCTTTCACCATCCCACTGATGTCACCCATGCCTCTTCCTTCCTTCAGAAGACCATCACTGATGCTGTGAAGGCCTATGTCCCTACCATACTCATCAACCCTCACTACCCTATGCTTCCTCCGCAAGCCGTCCTTCTTCGTGAATCCTGCAGGCTCTACCACTCGTTCCTTCACACCAATGACTGGGATACACTCCCCCACCACCGGGGCAATTACAGCGACACAGCCAGAACCTTCTTACAGCAAAGAAATGCCAGGACTGGTGCTAGACATGCACACACCTCAACAGCACCCTCCCTGTCAACCCCTCTAAGTACTGGTCCTGCATCACCTTACTGGTAGCCATCCCACACTGCATTACCCTATCCTCCACAACGATCGCCCCTTCCCTGACAATCTCAGTAAGGCTAACCATTTTACACCCCACATATCAGAGGTCTTTTCCATTCCTGACAATCCCCATTTTGATTACTCCCTCTTCCCCACCATCCTTGACTGCACTGATACCTCCGTCCCACCACTCATCCCTAGCTTCCAGTACTTGGATCAGTTACCCCCCCCCCCCAACATCAACACCCTCATCACCACACATGACATCACACTCATCCTCTGCTCCAAACGCAACACCACCCCTGGTCATGATGGCGTCACCTACTGCCACCTCAAGAAGACCCCCCATCATTCCTGGCTGTCCTTGCTACTATGTACAATGTCCTCCTCTCCACTGGCTTTTACCCTGACCTGTGGAAGACTTCTCGTTTTCTACTGTTCCCTAAATCCAACAAATCCCCCTCTGATACCTCTTCGTATTGTCCCATCTGCCTCGCCTCCATGCTCAGTAAGGTCTTCGAGACTATCCTCTCCCACCGTATTCACCGCCACTTTAACCAGCACCAACTCCTCCCCCTTACCCAGTGTTGCTTCCAACCTTCCTTCTCAGCCGACGTCCAACTCCTTAACCTTATCAATCTTCTTTCCCTCCAACGTAACTCCTGTCACTCTGCTATCTTTGTTTCCCTTGACCTCCAGAACGCCTGCAACCATGTCTGACAGACCTATGCTCTCCCTATCAATTTCGTCCACCTCGTTGCTTTCTTCCTCTCCCATCATCCCTCCTATGTCACTTTCCAACTCCCGTATCGTCTATCGCTCTGCTGGCGTACCCCAAGGCTCTATCCTTTCCCCTCTCCTCTATCTCCTGTACACTACTGATACGCCCAAACCTCCCCCACCTGTTCATCTTCTCCAATTTTCTGATGACACCGCCTTCCTAGTCCTTTATCCTGCCGTTCAATGGTCCCAGCATACCCGCCAAACCCACTTTGACCAGTTCACCACTTGGTGCAACCAGTGGTTCCTTCATCTCAACCCATGCAAAACCCAAGCGATCATCATAGGCCGCAGCATCCGCTCCTTCTGTCTCCATGATTTCTTCCTAACCATTTATGGCTGTCCTATCCACCTCACTCCTACCCTCAAATACTTGGCCTCACCCTCAACCGCCCCCTCATCTGCACTCCCCATCTCCTTACAATCCAACACAAAGCCCACAACAGACTCCACCTCCTGAAACTCCTGTCTGGCCAAACATGGGGACCGCATCCTTCCACCATCTTTCACACCTACAAATCCTTGATCTGTCGCAGCCTTTGTTATGCCTGTGTTTGCACTCCACCTCAGCTTCCCTATCCGCCTTCTGTCCCCCCACGTGCATCCTCTTCGACATCATCCCCTTCCCCCACCTTCTCCTTTTCCTTGAACACATCTGCACCCTGTATATTGCCCAATGACTCGATCCCCTCCCGTCCCCTGGTGTCCCCCTTCCTCTCCACCCCCAGCCCATTGCGGCGCCTTTACCATTGTGTCCCCCCCCCTCTCTCCATCTCCACGCCCTCCACCTCCTTTCCCAATGCAGCTTCCAGCACCTACCCCCTCCCAGATGATGAAATTCGGCCTGACATCTACCCCTGCTACCAACTCTAACCCCACCTTCCTCCTGCCTCCTCTTCAGGGCTCCCTCTCCTCCTCCTCCCTTCTCCTGAGCGGCTTTCCCCCTCCTACATCCCCTCTCTCTCCCACGCTCCCCTTCAGTGTCTCTACAATCCCTCCTGCCTTGTGTTCCATCTTCATTTCCTGCCCTGCCGGTCTCCTGCCTCTTGGTGCGCCTCCTGCCCCCTTTTTTTTCCTCTTTCTCCCCCCCTCCCAGCCCTCCACCGCGACTTCCTCCCCTCTTTTTCCCTCCTCTTCAGCTTCCAGTCCCTCGGTAGGTCCCTACAAGCGGTTTTTTTTATTCTTCGTGAATGCTCTGACGTTTCCAATGGTTTTTTAAGTGTCATGCTCTGTGTGATTTTTATCCTGTGGCCAACTTTTAACTTGTGATTGCCTCCAGTGTTTTTTTTTTAAGTGCACTTTGATTTTCCAGCTGTGTTCTTTTAACTTTATGTCGACTTTTTAACTGTCCCCCAGTGCATATCCCCATCTTAGTGTATACTTTAACTCCCATCATCTCCATTTACTGTGTTTTTTATGTCCCCCTTTTTATCCCCCCTTTTTATACATTCACCCTTCTGCACTTTTATAAAACCAATTGGGTGAAGAGCGGTGGAATGTGCCGTTGCCAGCTCTTCGCTGCCCATATGGGGCAGGGGAATGAAATTACAATAAAGAAAAAAAATCTGTGATTAAAGTAAAACATTTTCAAGCAAAGCAGAGTAGGCACTGGGCACGAAGTCACTCTTCCAGTTAAGCAGTTTTGTTGGTATGCCTCTTAATACTTAAAGCACACAAGTGCATGTGTATGGCAGTAGCACTTTCCATTATGGTCTATTTGCTGTTTTAAGCTGTAGAGAAACTGCTAATGTATTTATGTTTCCCGTATTTTGCTGCAGATCTGAAAATGGTCATTATAGACCGAAACCGGTAATGCGTTGACAAAAAATTTTGTGACCATAGACGTAAAGTAAAGGAAATAGTCGTATAATCCTCAGTCAGTGGCGTCCGTCGGATGTGGCTTGAAGCGTGTGGCGTCTGCATAGTACACTCTTGGGCGTTGTCAGCTTCCCACACCGTCGAGAAGCTACTTCCCACCCTCATACCTCCTCAGTTGGCATCACGAGGCAGAGTGCATCTTGCTCCAGTCCTTCTAACAAAGAAATAAGCATGGCATTACCGAGAATGGAATAACTGCAGGAGAGGCGCTCTGCATCGCGGTGTAGCTTGCTCGCCAAGTTTCGAGAGGGTGAGTTTCTGGATGAGGTATCGAATATATTGCTTCCCCCTACTTATACCTCCCGAGGAGATCACGAATGTAAACTTAGAGAGATTCGAGCGCGCACGGAGGCTTTCAGACAGTCGTTCTTCCCGCGAACCATACGCGACTGGAACAGAAAAGGGAGGTAATGACAGTGGCACGTAAAGTGCCCTCCGCCACACACCGTTGGGTGGCTTGCGGAGTATAAATGTAGATGTAGATGTAGATCCGGGTTCCCCGCATGCCAGTCTGACACGCTTACTCTCATATACAGAGATGTGCGCTGAATCAGTGACGTTAAGAACTCAATAGACAGCTAGAAGCATACTATTCAAATGTACTCATTGTCATCTGACTTCCACAGTCCATACCAAGTAACTTTCAACAGCTGGTGTACAACAGATCAGAGCATTCCCCACAGCGGCTATCTATAGTTATCTCACAGTGTACTGTCCACAGGACTGAGTGTTTTACCTGGTGAGCTCCTTAGTGAGCAACAATTGAATCCCTTGCCTTCTTTATGCTCTGCTTATTTATTTAGTTTCCGTCACGGCGTTGGCACACAAACATAAAGTTGCACATTGATGGAAATTATGTATTACCTTTTGGCTTTTGTCTCTGCATCTTCGGAAAAGGTTTGTTTAACTATTTTTCTGACGTTTCTCCAGCACGAGTAGTTACACTCTAAGAAGTTCACCCTCTATTGCTGGTAGAGGAATGTCCTTCAGCAGTGGAATGTGAACTTTTGACACTTCCAGTCACCCCTGATTGTGCACCGTTAGAAAAATCGTTAAACAAAGTTTGTAGATCCGTTTTTCAGTATATTATAAAAACACACACACACGCACACACACACAAATATTTTTCTTCGTCTTCTTCGTCGAAAAAGAAAGTTGTGACATCCGTAAACACAGGGTAAGGTGAATCCTCTCTCACTCTTTAAGTACCATGACGTTGCTCAAAACAGAATACGGATGATATGAGTGACTTTTGCGAAAATAAATTTAATGATAGTCCAGTTGCTGCATGAGTTTCTCTTGGTACCACATTCTCAGAAATTTTTGTTCAGGATTTAGAGTAACGTCTCGCATTAAAAGGACACCATTTGCTTTGATGAATATGCACGACCAAATTTCCTCTCTAAGGAGGTTTTTTTGGTGCTGACAGTAACACTATACGTACAAAAAACCACACACAATTGCTTGTCTTAACACACTTATAAAGTGGCCTGATACATGTCTCCCTGACTAAAGAACATTATGTGAACCTACTATTTATAACACTATGGTGGTGCTAGGCATTTTTCGCAGAAACACTATTTTTCTACATTGTATCCCATTCCACATGCTTTTATTGTAGTGTAAACTGCTGGACAGTGTTCTGCAATGTACTACATTTAATAGCTATTCGTTGCTAAAGTTGTGGAAATTTTAGTTCTGTACGAAAACAGATATAGTGGTGGAAGCCTTGCTAACTTGTACCCAAGAAGATGTGAGTTCTGTCTGCCTATAGTTTTAATTATTTAATTTGAGAGTCGATTACATAGACTAAAACACGATTTACGATTTGGCAGACACCTTACTAGTTTTCTAAACTGCCCTGACCAAAGGACATAGTATTAGCAGTCTGCGTAATACTACCGTTTGTCGAAGTAGACAACCTTCAACATGATTTAAAAAAATATCCTGCAGAGTACTATTGTTAAGACATTTAGACCTGTATGCCTACACAGTTCCGTATCATTTGGTAACAAGCGATTTGCGATGTGGGAATATCATAACAGAGGGAACTTGTACATTACGCCAGCCTCTAAGCGGGATGATTAGCATGGAAAATATCCAGTTCCATTACGACACAAACTCACTGTATCCTAACAGTTATAATTCACTATCTACACCAACATGTACGAAGCCTCTGCAATTCCAATTTTAGTAATATTACACTGATTTATGGATAAACGAGGGAAAAACAGTGTTCGGAAGAATTTGTGACAGTGACTGTGGAGCTTTAACGTAAACAGCAGGCATAAGAGGGACACGACAGCAAATATGCATACTTTAATAAATATACGAAGTTAAAAGTTTCTGTGAAGTCATCGGGATATTTAAGTAAACGTCCCACTGTCCCACAGTGGCCACCAGTTCGACTTCCAGGAGGAAAGTCGCTGCCTGCTAGACCGACAAACAATGGCACAGTCTCCGGCACACCTTCAGTAAAGTTCAGTGAGCCGCTGCTGCCGGTGAGTATTCACTTCCGTCCAGAGCGCTAAGCGGCCAATGTGTGTTCAGCCGCGAGTCGGATTACGACGAAGCCTATCGCCTGTGTCACGGAGTTGCTAACAAGCGTCTGTGGAATCAGTACATTCCGTCTATTCCATGCAGAAGAGCTCTGCATGTTAGTGCCAATATTTGTGCCTCAGACACCACATCCTCTGTACAGCGTGTTGATGTATGATACACACGTGATCTGCAATCTTTTGCAAGTTGTGTGTCTCGAAGAATAAAACCCACTTTAGTTGAGATTGTGTCATCATTAGTTACTGTTTTACCACTGTTCGTTCCTAACTTCAAGCGGCGACCCAACGGTGGTGACGAGTCTCGTGAACCTACGGTGCTGTGTTTTCCTTCATCAAGGGCGACGTTAAGTGTATTTTGTGTGTATTAGCGTCAAGGAATTGTTATGTCTGTGCCACGACAAGAACTTTCTGTAAATGATGTGGTTCAGTTGCAGAGGCAACAAATTCAGCAACTTGGGCGGAGACTTATTCAACTGACGCAAGTACTTTCAATGGCAGTTACAACTCAACATACTACGGGCACACCCAAATTCCGATAACATACGGCCAGTGAGGGGACTGGGCTGAATACCCACTCAACTTGTAGCGCAGTTCTCCGCCTACGACATAGCAGATACGAAGCGCAAAGATTATTTCCTTACTAATGTTGGTGTTTTATGTTGTGTGTCAAAATGTCTACGGACTCTTGGCCGGAGAACTTTGAGTGTTATTTGTTAGAAGTTATATGAGCACCTTGGCGCTCAGGTGCATGTAGCAGCTGCCAAATACAAGTTCTTTTGGCTTAGGAAGCAATCGGAACAGACATTTAAACAATGACTCGCAGAACTAAGAGGTGTTACCAGACATTGCATATTTAAGTGTCCATGTGACGTCACACAAGTGGCGTCATACTCCGTGGTGTGATTACTCAGAATGTATGAGATGCACGCATGCACACTCCAATTTTGAAGCTACCATATCCTAAGTTAGAAACTGCCCTTTCTGTTACTGAACCTCAGAACGTTTTAGATATTGCAGAGGTAAATTTAGAGGCTCTGACCATTTCTGTAGTTCAAAGTACACAATGCACTCAGTTCTCTACTCAGAGGTCAAGCTGCAGGCAAAGCCCATTGTTAAAAAACAATCAGTCACGCCGTGCGCCTGCCACTTTGAGAGGTGGTATGCCTTTAGATGCACACAGTGACTTGCCCCCTCTCTTATTTATATCTAACTCTGAGTAATTCGGTTTGGGGAAGTATGGCCGAGTATTGTCATTACAAGGCTAGTATTGAGAACTCAGAAGATATGAATATTTTCCTCTCTAATTGCATGTGGTGAAAAGTTGGTACTGCTTCACATGTTGACTTCCCACGCAGCGTCTCTCATCACCCGGGTGGACGGTGACAGGCGGGTTCTGCCGATCTTGAAAGGGTTAAGCCGACGGGTGTGAGGGAGTCGAGTGCATGCTTTCCAGACGCCACATTGTCATAAGAGCGGCGGCGACACGCCCACAGGGGCCTGACGGAGGGGCTGGGCTAGAGATTCCGTTGCTTCGCAGAAACACAGTGAAAACACTTTCTGACGGACTTCCAGCGAGGCATGGGAATGATTTGTGTTCCCAGGCAGTCTTGGCAGGCAAATTCCCGCGTTTTATGCAAAATTACAACTGTGATTGGCTTGCTCAGAGGCGCAGAAATTGGCGCCAAGTATCTCCATTGGTGGAATAGTTGTGCTTCGGCAGTAGAGTGGAATTTTCCACCGGTTTTCGAGTTGCTGATTGGCACGTTTTAACCACAGCCACTGTCGTGGGGGCGGGAATGTTCTGTGTTCGGCTTGTACGGGTGCTCTTGAGAGAGTCGGCTCTCGCTTTTCGGTCAGAGTAGGTTACAAGACTGAGCTCTCGCTGCTCTGGACAGCCTGCCTTCCGTTGGTTGTCTAATATAGTTTCGTTTAATTGTAACTGTTTGATGAAATTGCTGAAGTTCCGACTTCAACATAACTTTCCGAGTACAGTTGGCAATTGAGCATTCTACGTACAAGCGGCCTACGTTGCCCGTCTTGAGCAGTTTTGGCTAAAGTTGACTGTATCGGAGTTACTGTGTGACTTCGCTTGTTAAAATCAATCACTATACCGTCAGTGATTGTGTAGCGAGCCTTCTTCGTCTCCCTCAAAGGCGCATTTGTGTTGCTAGAAGTCTTTAGTCTGGAGCAACCAGACCAGGATAATTTGTTTTGGGCTATACTCGCGACATTATCATCACCACAACGGGACGTCGAAGCAACCAGCCATCGCCTCCGGTATGCCAGATCGTGTCCTTGCAGTTAAGAAGACAGCTTGGTAATGTATGTCCGCAGCACCCACAGATTAGGGAATTTAGATATGTGACAATCAGAGCTCTGCATAGCGCGCCTGTTCCCGTCTTTTCTAATGTGGTTCTGTCTTGGGTGTTCATTGTCTGAGTTCTCACTACAGTAGCAGCAATTAATGTTGGGTTGGCTGGGTGTTTCTCGTAAGATTTGAGTTGCAAGGAATTGGCTCCACATACCACTTGGTCATAAATGTCACAATCTAGTTTATGGACAACTTCACCTTCACAGCATTTATCTGAGTATCCAAGTTGACGTATTGTAAATGTTTCATGTGTTATGTTTATTATTTTTCTTCTTGATCCATGTGCAACAACAAAAGTCGGATTTAGAAAAGGGGGGGGGGCTTAAAGCATCATTTCCATATGAAGATTCTAGAGGAATTTAGTGTTAAATACACTGCTAGCCCCGACACCTCGCAACTTTGCAGTCTAATATCTGGAAGTCGTTCCCGAAGTGCACGACCGTTAGCAGTGCCCACGCAGAGAGGCAAAATGTTTTTCCTGTGGCAAACGGGGCCATATTCAAGCGTGATTTCAAAACAGCCGTGGCAGGCGACAGTGAGACTCTACTTCAGTGTTCTTCAAAAGAAGTAAATGTCATATCAGTTGAGCCGGTGGGGGAGGCCCAATCAGTGTTTTACCCTTAAAGTAAACAGAACCGTTCACAAGTGATCTGCTTTCAGAGAAATAAACTGTATGTACATCTACGTGCGGCAGAGCATTCTGTGAGACTACAATTAGACAAAGGTGCTTGCATGACTTTGCTGAACAGAAATACTTATGAATTGTTAGGCGGCTCATGGCTACAGCAGCCTACTGCCATTCTGCCAGCATACAATGGACACAATATCCCAGTGTCGGGAGTGTGCAGACTGGCAGCAACATTTCTTAATGTTACTAGAACTTTACTATTTCATGTACCGTGTTCTCGGAACAGTCCGAACTTTTTTGATCTGACCTCACTTGACTTGTTTTACCTGGACATTCAGGACAATGTGTTGCCAGTCAATGCTACTGTTCCTCACAACTGTATTAATGAGTGATGTGACAATACAGAAATTTATTTCGAGAAGGCCTGGGGAACGCTGAAGATTTTGAAGCACATGTAACTTTAAAAGATAATGCACAACCACCGTTTCATAGTGCAGTCCCCTAACGCATTCGTGATCAGGTCGCTCAAGAATTGAAACTATGGCAAGACAGTGGTGTTGCTGAACAGATCTCAGCCTGTCAGTGGGCATCTCTCCCGACAGTTATCAAAAAGCCATGGCGTGGGTTGCAGCTATGAGCAGACTTTGAAACCACTATCAACCCTCAAAACAGAGATGGACTCTTTTCCCCTTCTTCACCTGATGAACTGATCGACAGATTGTGACAGGAATGCTTGTTTTCCTAAATAAATTTCCCGGGGACATACTCGCAGTTACCCTTGAATGACATTCCAAACGGTTCTTTGTACTTATCACGCACTTGAGTCTATATCTGTTCCAGCTCCTCCCAATCGGCAGTGCATTAACTCTCGCAGTTTTACAGTGATTTCTGAATCAGTTAACAGCGAAGGTCCCTTCGTGTGTAAATCATTTAGATGACACTGTAGTTTCTTTTGGCACACCAGAGGAATATTTATCCAGTTTTGACTGTTTGTCCCAAGATCTTTCGGACATGGGAACCAAGTGTAATAAAGCGAAATGCTCATTTCTTCATATCATTAATTCACAGGGCATCCATCCAGCGCAATCGCACTTGTTGTCACTCAGGGATTTGACGGCGCCTCGTCATTTTAAGGAGTTAAAGGCAGTAATGAGCTAACCGACGTATTATTTCAAATTTATTCCTCATACAGTACAAACTGCTGCCCTGTTGAACCACCTACGCTGGAGAGGTGTTCGCTTCTTACGGTCCAAAGATTTTCAGGACGCATTCCAGCAACTTAAGGATGATCTTCTCAGTGATCGTTGTATGGTCCACTTTGACCAAGACAAGCCAGTAGTTTTAGCACTTGATGCGTCATCCTATGGGCTTGGATCGAAGCTATTCCACAGGATTGGTAGCTCTGACAGGCTTGTAGCCTTTTCTTCCAAAACTTTAAACAAGGCGCAGTGTAATCGCAGGCAGCTGGAAACAGAGGCGCTCGCCATTGTTTATGGAGTCACTAAATTTCTCCACTATTTGTATAGTCGACCTTCTATCTCATCTCAGATCACAGGCCACTGACAGCTTTCTTCAGCCAATCCAAGCCTGTTCCGCCACGAACAACACAAAAATTATTATGAAATTACAACGAAATTCAGACCATTAGCTGCTTACAGGCGTTGATTAATATCAACAGGGACAGATGAAAATGTGTGCCCCGACCAGGACTCGAACCTGGGATCTGCTGCTTACATGGCAGACGCTCTATCCGACTGAGCCATTTTTTTTCTTTTTTATTTATTATCAGAAAGACTTGGTACTATCATGACACTTCAGTAGACCATAGTCATATCATCATGTAATAGAGGCTGCAAAAGGGAGAAAAAAATTTATTACGAGAATAGAACAACAAATAAAAGAAAAAAAATGAGAACGTAGCCAACAAACCACCACCAAGCTCATAAGATATGTATCAATAACTATTTTGATATGGTTTTTTAGTAAATTTTAATTTTTTTATTTTTTATTTTGTGTTTTTTATAGTTCATAATTGAATCTAAAAGGAGTAGGAAAACGAAACAAGATTACATTCCAAATAGCAAACTAAGAAAAATTCCAAGTAAACTAGGAAAAGCTAAGGATCGTAGACGCGCCCGTGTATCTATACTTCATCGATACACATTTGACAATAGAGCGATGCTGAGTCAAAACACAAAACAAAACGAACAGGGAAACAAGGAGAGAACAAACCGAAGCAAATCAGGTTGGAAACATACATAACAAAGAAAAACACTTATCATCAAAATGAATTAAATTAACCAACACCTTACCGATCAAAAACAAGATTCACCATGTTGGCGAAGAGGTCTCGGTATCGAGGCATTCGCAAGCATGTCCAATAGGCCGTGATCATGTACTGCATGACGTTCATGTGATCGTCCCCCTCGCCTTCTACAAAATAATGAACGAAATGGCCCAGCAACCACATAACGGTATGGGTTTTTGACTGTGGAAAGAAAGAAGAATCTGGGCGCACTATGATGTCCGTAGTGCAGGCAGTCTCAGAAGACCGAGTAAGGAAGGCCAATTGTGTCCTGATCCAACCACCAGTTTGTCTTATGACCTCCACAAGTAAAACGATGTCGTATCGTATCGGGAGACGTACAACGACTACATAAATCCGTCTCACTAAGCCCAATACGGAAAAGTCGCTCGTTCGTTGGAATCAAGTTATTTACGACCTTGTACCACGAGGACGCTACTCACATCGGCAAAATCGGAAGACTGATATTAAACCAAACTTTCGTTCAGGTTGTTTGCGGCGAGTCTCTTTCAACGAGGTTCGGGCAATGGACTGCTTCCCCACGAGTCTGTAGGAATTTAATGGTCTCCATATGATTTCAGCCCATAAATAGCTCATCGCAAGATAGAAGTCACGAATGTGTTTTAACTTATAATTTATGCGACCAATATCAATAGGGGGTTCAAGACTAGTGGGACAGACAAAGAAAAATAAATGAGACGTGAATGTGTGAGTTTCTTGAGTCATCGTCAAAATAGTACGACGTACATATAGCATCTGCGACTTCCTGTATATATCAGTCAGGTCCAGCCCCCCAAAGGAGCGAGGCTTCGTGATCACCTCATACCGTAAGCGAAATATATGTCTTTTCCATAAGAAACGACCAGAAAATTGTAGTTTCTTTGCTATCGTCGCGGGAAGCGGATAAACTTAGGCCGCGTAATAAGCTTTGCATAAGACATATGTATCCAGTATTCGGACTTTCTGGAGCAGAGTAAGAGAACGCCTTTCATGCTCTAATACAGCTCCCTGAATTTTTTTCGTAGCAGACTTCCAGTTGAGCGCCACCATTTTGAGTGGACAACGATCAATGATGATACCGAGAGACGTATACAGATCCAGCGCAGTAGCCCATGGAACAACCGCGTCATCAAAACCTCGCAAAGGAAGAAGCTTAAGTTTTGCACCTGAACTCCGACAAAAACTATTGATGACAGCCTTCAGTCGAGGTATCTCAGCAGAATTGCGAAGTAGAACAATCACGTCATCCACATATGCACAAACAGCTATAGTCCCGCCGGAAAGCGTCCAACCTGTCAGCTGGGATGCTAGCATGCGGAGTAGGGGCTCCAGGAAAAACACAAACAGTCACCGTCAGCGGGCTTCCTTGAGACACTCCCCTACGGATACTTATTAGGGGCGTTAGTTGGCCATTAACAACCACCGAAGCCGAAATACCCGTAAACAGATTTGAGAGCACTCGCCGCGTGTCAATAGTGAAACCAACTGCCTCCAGAATCGGAATCAGAAAGTCGTGATTAACACGATCAAATGCCTTACTGAAGTCTAAAAAAGCAAGAGCACAAGGGACGGACGTTACAGCAGCAACCGAAACCATATCATGAAACTTTAATATAGGGGTAAGAACGGTACGACCAGGTACGCAGCTTTGATGTTTTGTAACAATCGTATCCATCAAAGCCGACGTCCTACTATTAACTGCCCTCGCCACAGTCTCATAATCAAAGTTTAACAAAGTTAGTGGGCGAAAGTGATCAGGGGCAGCCGGTCCAGTGTGTATCGGGCTTACAACAATTTTTCCCATTCAGAAGGGAGGTAAAGGTAGCACCCAACAACGGCCAAAGGCGCACGTAAAATTCCTTTGGAAGTCCATCTAGACCCGGGGACTTTTGATAAGGCGATCCCACAATAATTTTGTAAACTTCCTCAGGCTGAAAGGCAGCTAAGAGCGTTTCATTATGTTCAGATGTAATTGTCGTATACAAGATGCTGACAAGTGGGTCGTAAAAGGTTTTACTGGACTCCTCGATATCGTAGATTTCTACATAGTACTGGTGTAAGATACGCACTATATCAGCTTGCGCCATTACGATACATCCATCTTTTGTCGTGGGAGAATGAATACAAGTGCGTCGGCGACGGATCTGATACCGAAGCAAATGATATAAGGAAGTCAGTTCTTCCATCACCAATGATCGCGACTTCGATCGGATTTTCAAACCTTCCATTTCCATTCTCTTCACGGTTAACAATTTTGCCTTACCGGCCTAACATCTGCAATTCGCAGAGGGCTTGATCCGAAGCAGCATAAAGTTCACGCAGGATGGAATAGTAACATTCATAAGTTCTCCGAAAGTCTCGCGCTTTGGCAGCACAGAAACGTATCAAAGTCTGCGTGAGCCTCGGTTTCGCTAGCTATATCCACCAGTCAAGCACTCCGTCTTCAGGCCACAAGTGGCCCAATGGGACCGTCCGACCGCCGTGTCATCCTCAGCTGAGGATGCAGATAGTAGGGGCGTGTGGTCAGCACACCGCTCTCCCGGTCGTTATAATGGTTTTCCTTGACCGGAGCCGCTACTATTCGATCGAGTAGCTCCTCAATGGGCATCACGAGGCGAGGCTGAGTGCACCCCGAAAAATGGCAACAGCGCATGGCGGCCCAGACGGTAACCCATCCAAGTGCCGGCCACGCCCGACAGCGCTTAACTTCGGTGATCAGACGAGAACCGGTGTATCCACTGTGGCAAGGCCGTTGCTCCATCAGTCAAGGGTGGAGGAGTATTTCCCAGTGGACCGTAGAGTATGCAACCACATGACTTGCATCACGTCATCGAGAGAAGGGTCAGCTAGATGAGCGACGTTTAGCATCCACGGAGGGCGAAACAATTTGACTGGTTGCCATTCTAGATTGAGAGTTATGGCCACAGCACAGTGATCCGTAAAGGAAGCTGGGATAACTTCAACGTTAAGAATACTATCGCTCAGGAAGTCCGATAAGTAAAATCTATCTAACCTGCTACTAGAAGTCGCAGTAAAGTGGGTAAATTTAAATAATGTCGGGTATTTACATATCCAGACGTCTTTTAGGCGTAAGGAGCGGCCCAATTCATGTAATTCGAGACAGAAATTAAGGTTTGGAGATTGATCCACAGGACGCAATACACAGTTAAAGTCATCACTCAACAGAATACCCGGAGGACTCTTACGCAACAAATAAACAATATCCTCTTCATAAAAACGCGAACGATCCACCACGTGACCAGTGCCAGTAGGGGCATATAAACGAACCAAAGTAAGATTAAAAAGTTGACACCCTATGCCCCTGCCAGAATCCACCATTTCCACTTCAGCAATAGGAATGCTTTCGCGAAAGAATAAGGCGGTGCCCGTAGAATATTCGGGTGCTACATTAAAGATCATACGAAAACCAGATAAGGAGAAATTACTAAATAGCACCTCCTGTAAGAAAACTGTGTCCGCACATGAATCATAAATGAACTGACGCAGCGAAGCCAATTGCAATTCTTATTCCACACGATTAACGTTTAAGGAAAGGAACGTGTAGGCTTGGGTAATTGATCACAGCTGGACAGAGATGTACGGAATATCGGAGTAGAATTATGTAGACAGCTGAGAGTCAAGGTCCACTGTGGAATCCACAGTGGAATCACACATCGGGGGACCATAACCCACGTCATCGCAACCTATTTTCTTAGATTTCTTACGAGCCACCGCACGGTCAAGTTGTATACGCTGTTTCTGCCGGCTACGTGAGATGGCAGCCTCTGCAGACAGAGGTTTGGGAGGGGTCATAGGCACAGCTTCCTCCCCCACCCCCCCCAGACCTAGGGTCATGTAATGCAATGCCAGTCACTAAGGCGGGAGCATTCTGTGGAATTACCAATACAACAGGTGATACTTGGTCGCTAATTTTCTTCTCCTCGGGAGCTGCTGTAGGCGGCAAATACAGGAAGACGAAGGAACAGGAGGACACTGCATCGTCTTAGGCTGTAACGGAGGACACAAAGACGAACGGGGGGCTCCGCTCCCTCTTCACACACAGGCAGCTCAGAAGGAGCCACTTCGCGACCAGGAGGGATGCTGGAGATAACTTCTTCGCCACGCATCGTACCACGGAGGGGAGGTATAGTAGCATGGAGAGTAGCAGGGGACACAATCGATGCGGAGGAGGTTGGCGCAGAAGGTACAACCAAATCCTCACCATCACCTTCCTGAGTGCGATGTCGCTTGTTTGTCGCCGTTATAAGTTCTATCCTGGGGCCAATAGGATTCAGAACCTGTCGCGGAGGTAAAGGCGGAAATTCATTGACACGATTATCAGAACTGACTGTTTATACATTATAATCCGAAGCAGAAGTAGGTCCGACGGCGGGAGGAGAAGGAACAAGATCAGCAACCGTCAATTTGTGAAGCTGCACTAATGACGGCTTTAATACAAAAACCCGCCGCGGACAATTAGAACGAACGTGTCCACTTTCATTACATAGGGAACAGGTTCCCTCTTGACCAGTATACATGATACTGATGCGGTAACCACACACTTGTAAATGGGATTATATATTGCGTTTGACATGCACTTCCAAGGAAAGAATTCCACTATAACACTGTAATCTGCGTTGAGTAGACCAGCGTTCACGACGGATGTTTTTCACGTTACCATAAGGAGTCAATATGCCCTTTAGAAAACTGTCATCAACTTCCGGCGGGAGGCTGAACACTCGAACATTGGTGTATTCGATTTCAGCATCTGCGAGTGACACTATACTAGGGGAATTATCACGACGTCTGAACAGGATGTGAGAACCATGTCGCGACAGTAATCTTTCAGCGTGAAAGATCCATGAATTTCACGTAAAACACGTACTCGTCAGCATCACAATGCCGTGTGGAGTGGCTGCGCGGTTAGAGGTTCCATGTAACGTGTTGCACGACCCCTGCCGCCGGAGGTTCGAGTCCTCCCTCGGGCATGGGTGTGTGTGTGTGTGTGTGTTGTTCTTAGCATAAGTTAATTTAAGTAGTGTGTAAGTTTAGGGACCGATGACCTCAGTAGTTTGGTCCCTTAAGAATTCACAGACATTTGAACACATTTCAGCGTCAAAATAAGCGGTGTGGACCTGATCAGAGTTCACATGAATTGTATCGAGAAGCCAATCGTGGATTTCTAGGGTCCCAGGCTGAATGTGTCACGTTGTTTTATAGAAGCGGAAAAGTTCATTGAGATGAGCAACCTCCTGCTGTAGTGTATCGCGCTGCTGTTGAAGTGAAAAGCGGCCTCCATATTATGCAGAAGACGTAACACAATCTTCTTGTGTGAAGCACCCATGTGCATTTCGCAGTGAGGTGTGTATGGAATGGGCAGAAGCTGTCGCGATGAGGGAGACATGGAAGATGCATTAATCTTCATGCCTTCTGATCTGGCAGAATGGCTTCTTGCGTCCAGCGTAGGAGACAGCATACCTAAAGCCGGAGATTGCACAAGAAGATGATTATAGAGGTCCATAGGTAATGGAAAAATTTAAGAAAATCGGCCCCCAATATGGGGCCAAACATGCAGGCCATTAACAATCATCATGAAGGTGAGAAAACATTTTGCAGATTTAATTTCGTATGACTCTGAGGCATGTCTTTCACACCCCGTAAAACACCACTTATATCCAAACCTGTGTTGACCAAAATTCCATACCAGATATCTTTTCAAACACAAATAATCGTGAAGATTCACATTTAGCAGAAGCTGTGGCATTGTCATTACAACTACAATCTTACTGGTTATACAACGGATATGCACGTCTATACACATCCGTTGTTGATATCTGGGAACCCACACAGTTTGCAACATCATCTAGCATTTCGCCTGAAGTGTCTATGGAACCAACACCATTCGAATTTGCGTGGCTGCCGCTCGTCAATGCGCCGTACGCTCCTTGGGCTGTCAGCTGCCAGCTTGGCGTAGAGTCTTGCCAGTTCAGTGAGGATTCTCTCAATAGGTGGCTCTGGTGGTTGCACAGCCGAGACGAGACTTCAGTGACAGCGAAACATGGGAATTGACGTAGTTGAAGGCGTTGTGAATATTGACTTTGAAGACGATATTTTAGATGAGGCAGAAATATCTGTGTTTGTTTTATGTTATTGTTTTTGTTGACGTGGTAGATGCTGCATAAATCCTTTTCAGCGATGAATTTTTTTAATAATTTCAATTTTGACAGTTATTTTTAACACTATATTTGAGATGTAAGGAAGTCATTGCAAATATATTTCTTCAACAAATGCTTCAATTTACTGTACAACAATGAAAATAGGAAATGGCCACATTTGTGTACATGGTGCATAGCAGGTTACATGAGAGCAAACATGGTGAAAACATAAAGAAACTAAAAAATGTGATAAATAATAGCGAAATTCAAGTAAGAAGGAATTGTTCACATCATGTATTGTGGAAGAACTCCGTACATCGTGGGCAAACAAGAACCTTGCACTTTTGCAGATGTATCTTGTTCTTCTTTTGCAGTTTTTATTTCTGTACCAAGGAGGATTCTCACATTCCTTTTTTTTTTTTTCAGGGTAATGGGTTATTCCATCCAGTCTTATATATGCAGTACACCCAGTGCGTTGCCTTTTCTTCCAGTGAGTATGGTCAGTGGTGTTAGATGGTCTGCCACACTTCCTTTGCAGGCTTCCAAGCTATGTAATTGTTGTAGCAACTGAGGCCTTGTATTCCACCAAAGAAATATTTCTCTCAGTGCCTCTTTTGTAAAGAATCCATGCATTTACTAGTGCAACATTATAAAAGTGGAAAAATATTCTCAAATAAAATTTCTTGCTCTTCATTGTGTGAGGGTAGTGTGCAACCATCTGGTCAGTCATGTCTACTCAGCCCATGAATTTGTTGTAGCATGCAACAGCATCTGGCCTCTCGATATCTATGCGAGCATGGTTCTTCACGTCCCATCACAGTATCAGTTGGTGTCCCTCCAGAAAAGGTAGATATCATGTGGACAATGTTTCTCTCCACCCATCACAAAACTGTAATATTGTCATTAGAAGTAGCAATAGACATTGAACCTCGACATGAATCCATTAGAGCTTTGCTGTTGGTCAATTTACTCTCTGCACCCTACAGTCTGTTCGACCTTATGGTTCCCAATACATGAATTTTCTTTTGCTTGAGATATGAAAGCAATGGGATTGCTGCGAATAAATGGTCAAGAATGATCTTGTGATTTTTTCCTTCTAGCCCCTGGCACAATCTTACGACAGTGTCCCCAATAGGACTGAAGCTCAGTGTGTAATTCCGCTCCCACCTTTTCTCTTGGTACATCTCAAAAAGTGTTGCGCATCAATCTGAGCTAGAGCGTACCCATGATTTCAATCCCCATTTTTAGAGCTTAGACTTTATATACTGTTTTGCCCTGCTTCTACCCTTGAAGAGGATAATCATTTCACTTATAGACTGATATTCAGTAGGAGTTACATTCCCCGAAAATGTCTCTTTCATTGTGTCCAATATGGGTTTCACCTTCACAAACATGTCAGAGTTATTTCCCGGGATTTCGTTCAAAAATGGTTCAAATGACTCTGAGCACTATGGGACTTAACATCTGTGGTCATCAGTCCCCTAGAACTTAGAACTACTTAAACCTAACTAACCTAAGGACATTACACACATCCATGGCCAAGGCAGGATTCGAACCTGCGACCGTAGCAGTCGCGCGGTTCCGGACTGAGCGCCTGAACCGCTAGACCACCGCGGGCGGCCGGGATTTCGTCTTTGTCCACAAAACGTAAATACGTTTTTAGACTACTGGCCAGTAAAACTGCTACAAGACGAAGATGAAGTGCTACGGACCCGAAATTTAACTGACAGGACGAAGATGCTGTGATATACAAAGGATTAGCTTTCCAGAGCATTCACACAAGGTTGGCGCCAGTGGCGGCACCTACAACGTGCTGACATGAGGAAAGTTTCCAACCGATTTCTCATACACAAGCAGCAGCTGACACGGCGTTGCCTGGCGAAACGTTGTTGTGATGCCTCGTGTAAAGAGGAGAAATGCGTACCATCACGTTTCCGACTTTGATAAAGGTCGGATTGTAGCTTGTCTCGATTGCGTTTTATCGTATCACGACATTGCTGCTCGCGTTGGTCGAGATCCAATGACTATTAGCAGAATTTGGAATCGGTGGGTTCAGGAGGGCAATACGGAACGCCGTCCTGCATCCCAACGGCATTGTATTACTAGCAGTGGAGACGACAGGCACCTTATCCACATCGCTGTAACGGATCGTGCAGCCACATCTCGATCCCTGAGTCAACAGATGGGGACGTTTGCAAGACAACAACCATCTGCTCGAACAGTTCGACAACGTTTGCAGCAGCATGGACTATCAGCTCGGAGACCATGGCTGCGGTTACCCTTGACGCTGCATCACAGAGAGGAGCAGCTGCGATGGTGTACTCAACCTGGGTGCACGAATGGCAAGACGTCATTTTTTCAGATGAATCCAGGGTCTGTTTACAGCATCATGATGGTCGCATCCGTGTTTGGCGACATCACGGTGAACGCACAATGGAAGTGTGTATTCGTCATCGCCATACTGGGGTATCACCCGGTGTGATGGTATGGGGTGCCATTGGTTACACATCTTCGTCACCTCTTGTTCGCATTGACGGCACTCTGAACAGTCGACGTTACATTTCAGATGTGTTACGACCCGTGGCTCTACCCTTCATTCGATCCCTGCCAAACCCTACATTTCAGCAGGATAATGCACGAACACATTTTGCAGGTCCTCTATGGGCATTTCTGGATACAGAAAATGTTCGACTGCTGCCGTGGCCAGCACATTCTCCAGATCTCTCACCAATTGAAAACGTCTATTCAATGGTGGCTGAGCAACTGGCTCGTAACAATACACCAGTCACCACTCTTGATGAACTGTGGTATTGTGTTGAAGCTGCATGGGCAGCTGTACCTGTACACGCCATCCTAGCTCTGTTTGATTCAATGCCCATGCGCCTCAAGGCCGTTATTACGGCCAGAGGTGGTTGTTCTGGGTACTGATTTCTCAGGATCTATGCACCCAAATTGCGTGAAAATGTAATCAAATGTCAGTTCTAGTATAATATATTTGTCCAATGAATACCTGTTTATCATCTGCATTTCTTCTTGGTGTAGCAATTTTAATGGCCAGTAGTGTATTATCTCAAATCTCTTAAGTGACATAATGTCAGCAATAAGATCCATTCTCAAAACTGGGTTACCTGACCAGTTCATACTTCCGTTTTGGGTACTTTATATATGTCATGATCAAATTAATCGCTAAGAAGCAATGAACTTCACTTACTGAGGCAGAGAAATTGCATTCGCCATTTGAAAAAGCATTCCGTGTTGTCTCTCTGACTATCAAGTCCAGTGCTTTAGGAGTGTACATGTTGTAGTAGTAAAAATATGGCGTCTTCTCTACTAAAAGATCACTATTGCTTTTGTAAACGCCACAGAATGCAGGAATGTCACCAACAAAGTCAATGTCCTTGTTTGTATACCATATATTACGTGAAGATGTTGGAGAATTCGAAACTTGTATTTGCAGTTGCACTATTGGTCTGGACTGTTATTGAGTGAATTGCCCTATCAACAGCTGAATCACCACTAGCAACAGTGTCATCACCAACAACACTATCATCATCAGAATCGTCATCAATAATATCACTGTCTTTATCACATGTAATTACGTCCAAATCAGAACAATTGGCATCATCAACAGAATCTAAAATGATTAAAATTTCCTCTGGGCTTAATGTTTTCCTTCGATTCATTTTTAATAATGTTGGAAGAGAAACTGTAAAATAAATGAAAGTAACAAAATGACAAAAACGGTATTTTATAATTGAGACTCTGGTGGTGACATGGTATTTCAGGTTATGTTACCCATGCACTGTGTCCACAAATGTGTACATTTGTAAACAGTCGATTTACACAAAATAGTTTCCAGATATCACTGTTTCAACAGTAACATCATAATAATAAATGTTCAAAGCACACAATAAAAAATTGTAGACGAAAAATTCTCCTGCAAAAAAAAACGTAAATTATGATTTCAAATGCATGTACTAAACAACAGCCAGCGCTGACTATCCACAGATATAAAAACATCTCTCTTCATAACAGTTAAAGATAATGAACTAGGGACAGGGTAGCCATCTTATGGGAACACAATGGCCACAAATGTAATCAATGCCCATTGGGCTCAAATGGCTCTGAGCACTATGGGACTTAACATCTAAGGTCATCAGTCCCTTAGAACTTAGACCTACTTGACCTAACTAACCTAAGGACATCACACACATCCATGCCCGAGGCAGGATTCGAACCTGCGACAGTGGCGGTTACGAGGTGCCAAAACTACAGCGCCTAGTGCCGCTCGGCATCACCGGCCGTCCACTGTCCATTAAGGAATGCATTTTCTTCAATATATTCAGCATACGGTTAATGGCTACATATGTGCCAGAATCCCTGAAGAGGTTAATTGCCATAGTAACTCAGCCACAGGCTTTGTGCTAGTCTGATTTTCAAGAGATGAACAATCGTAGTCCGCAGCTCGTGGTCGTGCGGTAGCGTTCTCGCTTCCCATGCCCGGGTTCCCGGGTTCGATTCCCGGTGGGGCCAGGGATTTTCTCCGCCTCGTGATGACTGGGTGTTGTGTGCTGTCCTTAGGTTAGTTAGGTTTAAGTAGTTCTAAGTTCTAGGGGACTGATGACCATAGATGTTAAGTCCCATAGTGCTCAGAGCCATTTGAACCATTTTTTTTAACAATCGTAAGGTCATTTGTTGGAGAGAAAATAGGAAACGTAATATACATTCATATTCAGGGAGGCACATACACTATGGCCATCAAAATTGCTACACCACGAAGTTAACGTGCTACAGGCGCGAAATTTATTAACCGACAGGACGAAGATGTTGTGATACGCAAAGGATTAGCTATCCAGAGCATTCACACAAGGTTGGTGCCAGTGGCGACACCTACAACGTGCTGACATGAGGAAAGTGTCCAACCGATTTCTCATACACAAACAGCAGCTGACACGGCGTTGCCTGGCGAAACGTTGTTGTGATGCCTCGTGTAAAGAGGAGAAATGCGTACCATCACGTTTCCGATTTTGATAAAGGTCGGATTGTAGCTTGTCTCGATTGCGTTTTATCGTATCACGACATTGCTGCTCGCGTTGGTCGAGATCCAATGACTATTAGCAGAATTTGGAATCGGTGGGTTCAGGAGGGCAATACGGAACGCCGTGCTGCATCCCAACGGCATTGTATTACTAGCAATGGAGACGACAGGCACCTTATCCACATCGCTGTAACGGATCGTGCAGCCACATCTCGATCCCTGAGTCAACAGATGGGGACGTTTGCAAGACAACAACCATCTGCTCGAACAGTTCGACAACGTTTGCAGCAGCATGGACTATCAGCTCGGAGACCATGGCTGCGGTTACCCTTGACGCTGCATCACAGAGAGGAGCAGCTGCGATGGTGTACTCAACCTGGGTGCACGAATGGCAAGACGTCATTTTTTCAGATGAATCCAGGGTCTGTTTACAGCATCATGATGGTCGCATCCGTGTTCTTCGACATCGCGGTGAATGCACATTGGAAGCGCGTATTCGTCAGCGCCATACTGGCGTATCACCTGGCGTGATGGTATGGGGTGCCATCGGTTACATTGGTTACACATCTTCACACCTCTTGTTCGCATTGACGGCACTCTGAACAGTCGACGTTACATTTCAGATGTGTTACGACCCATGGCTCTACCCTTCATTCGATCCCTGCGAAACGCTACATTTCAGCAGGATAATGCACGACCGCATGTTGCAGGTCCTCTATGGGCACTTCTGGATACAGAAAATGTTCGACTGCTGCCCTGGCCTTCACATTCTCCTGGTCTCTCACCAATTGAAAACGTCTGCTCAATGGTGGCTGAACAACTGGCTTGTCACAATACGCCAGTCACCACTCTCGATGAACTGTGGTATTGTGTTGAAGCTGCATGGGCAGCTGTACCTGTACATGCCATCCAAGCTCTGTTTGACTCAATGCCCAGGCGTCTCAAGGCCATTATTATGGCCAGAGGTGGTTGTTCTGGGTACTGATTTCTCAGGATCTATGCACCCAAATTGCGTGAAAATGTAATCACATGTCAGTTCTAGTATAATATATTTGTCTAATGAATACCCTCTTATCATCTGCATTTCTTCTTGGTGTAGCAATTTTAATGGCCAATAGTGTAAGTTGATTGGTTCAAATGTTTGTGGTTAGAATATCGTATTTTCCCACAGAATATAAATGTATAGGATTTATTTAATACTGTGATTATGTACTCTAGCTGCAGGTGTAGTGTTGTACCGGTGAACGTTATAAACTGCAGATTTAGTTTCATAGCTGTGTGCACATGAAAGGATACACAGCTGTGTTGTATGCAACGTAGTGCTGTTGTAATGATTATTGGAAGGCTTCTTCAAAGTTAACTCTCAACATATTGAGTTGTTAAGTAATGCAGTTGTTGGACTTTATTTTTAGTCACTGAAGCATATAACGATGGAACTAGCTAAAAACACGAAGAGACATGCAGCAAAACTGGAGATACTGTGGGAAATTTGGATTTGCAAAACAATAGCAGGTGAGGATTTATATTGTGGCGCCGATGAAATCGACACCAACATCGACATGTATTCAACTTTGGACTCTAGGCATTATCTTTGGCTATTTCGCCATATTCAGTTCAGTTTTTTGTGATCCTTGTATGTGTTAAGGTTAATAAATGAACTATTTGTAAATGGGTGTGATTATTGGTGCAACCAACAAGGTAACCCTGGTGACCCCGAGTTGTAACGTCTTTCGTTTTCGCAGTTTTACTGTGTCCGCGACCTCTGCGTTGGTTATTTTCGCGTGTATTACATCGACACAGTATTCGAACAATGACTTCGTCTCAGCGCCTAACGTCGGATTTTGTGATTGACATGCATCATGTCACAGGCGATGTACACCCGCCAGGACTGCAACATGATGCCTCTCACTCGATGATTCCGCCAGACGTTTTCGAGCCTGCAACAATGAGTGAGGTTAGGAGTGCGCATGACTCCGGCTATCAAACGCCTTTGTTCCCACCCCATGTGCCCTCCCTGTGCAGTTACCTCTTACGGATCTCCATGAAGTGCAGGACCAATGCCGATTTCTGCAAATGCTTCGTCGGACAACCTACTACCACCAGGACAACGATTTGCCATGCTGCAATCCGTGCAGTACCATGCAGATAACTGCCACGTGGCCGGAACTGCTTCGTTCACAGGTCTACCTCCTCAGTATCAGACCACGCCCCCACCTGTCTCAGTTCAGCTTTGGCACATGCCTTCCTAATTCTATACCTCGGCCTGCAACAGGAACAATAACCTGTTATCTGTGCCTGACCTCCACCTCCATCCCACTGCTACGTCTCAGTGTTGTGTGCCACGACATTCACCTTATCCGCACACCATTTTGAGTGGAGTGACTAGCCGGTCGAAGTGGCCGTGCGGTTAAAGGCGCTGCAGTCTGGAACCGCAAGATCGCTACGATCGCAGGTTCGAATCCTGCCTCGGGCATGGATGTTTGTGATGTCCTTAGGCTAGTTAGGTTTAACTAGTTCTAAGTTCTAGGGGACTAATGACCTCAGCCGTTGAGTCCCATAGTGCTCAGAGCCATTTGAACCATTTTTTGGAGCGACTATGAACAGTGAACATTCACACATTCCGTCCCACGTTAGACATCATTTCCCACACTGTGCTTCTGGACAGCCCGCACCTCCGCAGCCTCCCTGCAACACAGGTGGCCCTGGCTCTGATCAACGTCGAGCTTTCCACGGACTAACACACGTTCTCATACTCTGAACTTTTTCTCACCTGTCGCCCCCGAACCTGCTCCAGTCGAGCTTCCGCTACTGTTCTCGGCACATCTCGGTGCCTCATCCACGTTGGTCTTCTGCAACGCGTCAATCCGAACACACCCGCAACGTGTTGAGCTTCTGCAATCGCAATCATCACATTATGGTGTCTCACCCGCGTCGACCTTCTGCGTTGCTACGGATCACGCTCAACCACAACATGTCACCTTCACATTGCCACCTGAACAGCCGTCATTGCCACATCCCCTGGAGACACACTCTCCTCGAATACTACAGCAACAACAGCTCGATTCAGGCAGCGCCCCGACGAACTCAACTCATCCTGTTCTTCTGAACATTCTACAATGCTTACCAACGCTGCCGCCGTTTAATCTCGACAGAGCAACAACCTGGTTCAAAATTGTGGACGAAGTGTTCGACCATTACAAACTCGACGAGTCAACCAGGTTTCTGTGCCTCATCACCCACCAGGACGACCAGGAGGACTTGATTGCTGACCTGGTCGACGCCCCGAACTCACCTACCCAGTAAATTCTAGACAAAGCGATAGTTCTACGTCGGCTTCCACACTTAACTGAGGAGCAAACTATCAAGTGCTCCATGTCCAGCAACTAGACAACGACAAACCTTCCCAGCTCTGGAGATGGTTACGTGCCCTGGTCAGTGACGATCTACTTTCTGACGCAGCTCTCCTTGCCATCTCCTCACATCCGCTTTGCTCTGGCTTGAAGGTCTCCTGAACCTGTCGAGCAAAGAATGACAATTGCTGACAAGCTACACGATGCATCACTGCTCTATTTCGCCAGCCACTGCCTACCTCACAAGTCTCAGGTTCAGGCTCATCGCCCTGCGTCCGGACGCAGCCGGGGCCGTACTGTGCTGACCCTTTCGCTCGCTCTGGGAAGCAGTAAACAAGCAGCTGGAACGTCACCGGCTCTGCCCATGGTCACGCCCCCTCCTCCAACCGAACCTGCTGCAGCCACCGAACCTCGGCCACTGCCACTGGCAACGAACCTTCCACAGGAAATGCAACCACACTGTTACTTCCACACACGGTTTGGTGAGGCGGCATGGAACTGCAGGCCACCCTGCAACTTCCCAAACGCCAATCGCAGATAGGTCGAGCTGCCGCCTCCTGCGCGCAACATGACAGGCATCCCCCCCTTCTCCATTCCGTCCGGGAACGACCGGATAATTGTCGACGACTTTACGTTAAAGACATTTCGTCGGGATACCTTTTCCTAGTGGACACAGGCGCCAATGTTTCGCTGCTGCCTAAGTCCTTAGCGTCGTCGAACATCCGCCCTCATCATACTTCATTGCAAGCCGTGAATTCAACTAAACTACAATGCTCGGGTTCAACTTCCTACATCGTCTCTCTGTCTCTGAAAACTGCAAACTCGAGTGGACTTTTTTAGTGGGCAAAATTGACGAACCTGTACTAGACATTGACTTCTTGCGACACCACAAACTTTCACTGGACCTAGTGTGAAACACTGTGTTTCATCATCCGTCCAAGACTCACTTCCCCTGTGCTCCGTCGAGCAACCCTCCCCCCACCCCTCCCCCCCCCCCCCCCCATGACACATCGGTCCGGGCTCATCTCATCCCTACACACTCATCTCTGTCGACGACGTTACAAGAAATCAGGCACAAGTGCCTTGTCGAGCTTGAACACGTCGCTCGCCTACACAAGGAAAACTTCATGCTCTCCCTCCGGCTCCATGAAACACAGCTCCAGCTCTCCGATGCAATCCCAGCAATCGAGCCTCCGCTACCCCTTGCAACTGTGCTATCAAGACTGCAATAACGTGTACTGACAGCTACACAGCGCCACACCCTCCTAACACAGCAACGTTTGACACTTGGCTGGACACAAGTGAGCATGCGTGACGAGCGTCACGTGCTCTGGAACTGACAGCTCCTACCCCGCCCCTCGCGGACAGCACCTCAAACTATGCAACTTCGGCTCCTGTGCGACTGTGCTGCCACAGGCCGCGCCCTCGGACAATGGACTCACTAACGGCTCACGAGCTCTACCGAGCTCACCCTACCGTGGTGCCACTGCTTCGGGCCGGCGGCCATCTTGTCGTGCTGACTCGTGGTACATTTCACCGCCTCGGCTCCCGTCGGATCCGCCGAGTGGCTCCGAACACCACAACCACGCCTCGCCTGCCCCACCGACTACACATTGTAAACAAACCGCCTCCCGTGCCGCTGGCAACATTTCCGTCGTCACCAGCGGCACGGTTCACAAGCTTCTACTCATGCCAGGTCCCCTGATCTCCAGTAAACCACGTTGACTCTCTCCGACCCTAAAAATCAAATTTCTGAACTACTAAGCTCTGGCATCATTGAACCCTCTGCCAGTAGCTGGTCTACACCCATACATATGACACCCAAGAAAGCCGGGTCCTGGCGCATGTGTGGAGACTACCGTCGACTAAACACACAAACAATTATGGACACCTACCCCATACCCAACATTGCTGACTTTACCAGTTCCTTCGCAGGTGCGACCACGTTCTCTGTCATTGATTGCAAATGGGCCTACCACCAGATCCCCATGGCACCTGAAGACATCGAGAAGACAGCAATCACCACCCCAGTCGGGTTATTTCAGTTTTGATTCATGCCCTTAAGTCTGAAAAACGCAACCCAGACCTGGCAACGCTTCATTAACGAAGTGCTATTCAACCTAAAATTCTGCTTTGCTTATTTTGATGACATTCTTATGTTCAGCTCCTTCATCGAGCACAACATTCGACATGTGCAAACTGTTATGAACACTCTCGCAGCAGCAGGCATCGAGACCAACCAAGACAAATTGCAGCTACATCAACCTGGTGTCACTTTTCTTGGCTTTCGGGTCTCTGCCGACGGCATTTCACCGCCCCCTGAGAAAGTACAAACAATACTAAACCTACCCAGACCTTCGTCATTCAAAGAGCTCCAGCGCTTTCTGGGGATGGTTAATTATTATCGCCGACATCTACCTCGGGCTGCGGAGATTCAGGCTCCACTGACGCATGCCTTGGGAGGCACCAGCACCTCTGGATCTCGGCCTGTTCCATGGACCCCTGCTGTAACTGACTCTTTCGCTGCCCTCAAAAATCTTCTTGCACCATCGCGCATCCTTATCCCAATGCGCAGCTTTTCATCACCACAGACATGAGTGATACTTCCATCGGCGCTGTCCTTAGCCAGACAATCGACGGCAAAACTTCGCCTCTGCAGTTCTTCTCGCGCAAGCTCACCAATGCACAATGGAAATATTCCGCGTTTGACATGGAGTTGCTTGTGGTCTATGAAGCGATTAAGCATTTTAAGACCGACATTGAGGGATGCCCTTTCTATGTTTTAATGGACCGCAAACCCCTGGCTGCGGCCATTACAAACCCGCCACCTGACCCACCTCCTCGCCGCTTCAGATACATGGACTTCATATCTCAGTTCACCACCAATGTCAGACACATAAAGGGTGCTAACAATATAGTTGCTGATTTCCTTTCACGAGCCAACGCCGTCCATTCGCTGTTAGACCTCTCTGAACTGCCTAACCTCCAACCTGTTGACGAGGTGACACAAAACCTGATTTCAGACTCTATTTCTTCACCACACTTCGTTCGTACCACCTTCCCTGGCATTTCTGGTGAGATCTGGTGCGACGACAGTACGGGCATGTTATGCCCCCTCATCCCAACCACGCTCCGTCGAGATGTCTTCAACGTATTGCATAATTTAGAGCACCCCAGTGTTCATGCGTCCACCCCCCTCATAGCGGAGTGCTTTGTGTGCAGAAATGGCCGTGCGGTTCTAGGCGCTTCAGTCTGGAACCGAGTGACCTCTACAGTTGCAGGTTCGAATCCTGCCTCGGGCATGGATGTGTGTGATGTCCTTAAGTTAGTTAGGTTTAAGTAGTTCTCAGTTCTAGTGGACTGATGACCACAGATGTTAAGTCCCATAGTGCTCAGAGCCATTTGAACCATTTTTGTGGAGAAATGTCAACAAGGACTGCCAGCAATGGGTGCATGCCAACGCTGAAAAGTACACAAGCACACTTCACCCACCCCCTCCCTTGGCGCCTTTTCAATCCCTCCTGGGCGTTTCCAGCATATTCGCATTGACATTGTCTACCCTCTCTCCCTCTGCAACGACTTTCGTTATGTTCTCTCGTCTATCAACCGAACAACTCGCTGGCTAGAGGCTGTTGCCCAAGCTTTCGTTGAGTCATGGGTATTGCATTTAGGATGTCCACCTATCATCAAGACTGACCAGGGCAGACAATTTGAGTCAGCCCTGTTCAACAGAATTTGTAACATTTGCGGTATCAGAATTTCAGTATCAGAATGGACAATTTTTAGATCTAGCTGGGCTGCGTAAAAAGAAAATTCTGTAGGACAACTAGAATAAAAGTATGCTGTCAGTCCTGTTTGTGGGCCAGTACTGTGAGAAAGGTTTCTAAGTGCAAAGCAAGCAGTATTGACCTTTTCGGGTTGTACCATGAAGACGCAAACTCAGAACAAATGTTCCAACAGTAATTAAGCTTCATTCTAGATAATTTAGTTCTACTTTCTTGCCAACTGGTAGCCATTATCTAATCACTATTTGCTGCCTGAGGCAATTGTGAGGTTATTCGCCCAAGTTCAGGGGCTGATGCTACACCAATCTGCTTTGACATGTGATGTAACTGTGATGGGGTGTGTGATGTCATAGTGAGCCTTGATGTTTTTGAGCCTTTGTGTTTGTAGATGTTGTGTTGTAGTATTTGGTGGTGATCTCTTGTGCTGGATATTTGATAGTGAGTTGTTTGACGTAAATTGAGTCTTTCAGGCTGCTATTATAAGAATTTGTGCTGGCTTTCTGGTGAGTTACTTTGAATTTGCATATTGTGGCTGATGGATTCATTTTTATGTTTGGAAATATTAGTACCATGTGTTTCTTGTGGTCGGAGATTTAATATTATTTTTCTGTTTTCTTCAGTTGTGAAGAAGATACAGATATTTATGAGTAGCTCATTTCTTGTTGCAATGAGTGAAGTTGTCCATGTATCTTGAAATTGGTGACAATTCAAGATTCATGAATTATCGTTATTTCCTTGTTAGTGTTTGGTAATTTTGTTGGATTGTTATTGGCGGGTGTAATGGGTATTGAGGTACCGTAGTTGATTAGAATACATTTCTGATAGTCATGTGAACATGGTTTGGTTTGTTGTACTGTGCACGCTGCTTTAGAAAGAGTAAGTGAAAGTATGGTATGAAGGGCTTTGCTCAAGCTGTGTGGGTGAAGTGAAATTTGCACCACCATGTTTTAGAGTTGTATGTTGATTCCTCATATCGAGGGCTTTGTTGGAGCTATGTAGGTGAAGTGAAAATAGTGGTGTTGAGTTTTTGATTTGTGTTTGGGTTACTGGTATTACAGTCTTCATTTGAGAGGTATAGCTCACGTGAAATTTACAACACAAATAGTTTTTGTAATCTTTTTGTGTTAAGTTTTGATTTCTGAGTGAATATCTCTTTTGCAGTGCTGTCATTATTCTTACTACCATTTACTTAGTTTTTCCCCTTCATTTGGCTGTTCTGTTGGTTTCATTCTATTGCTGGAGTTAAAATACTCACATGTTATTTATGTTTGGTGGCAGGTGTAATGAGTGACATCATGGTCACAGTACTGTATGTGCTTGAAATTATGTACACCACATTGATGGCATTACTGGTCAAAACAGGTGAATGGAGTTATGACTTTATGCCAATCTACCTTTACAATAAAGCAGTAGATCACTTTATATAGACTTATTTTTTCTTTGGATCTAGTTTGTGTGTGTTTTGATTAACAAAAAATAATGGGATGTTCCAAGGATCATTGGTCTGTTTCTATCAAAATGGTGTAGATTGCATAGGTTTCACACTCTGTGTCTTTTTTGTGATTATTGCTAAATACTGTCTATTTACAGATTACCAGCTAGCTCATTGGCTGAAAAGTAATAATAATGAGCATATTGGTCTGTCACTGCTCACATTACTGTTAAGGAATGTTTACATCTACTTCTGTAGCACAAACAATCATTGTAGTCTTTTATACCACAAGGTTTTTGTTATATATCCATCTTCAGAGCAGAAGTTGCCAGAAGAATCAATTTCATTCTGTTTTAAATTTGTGTAAAGTCTTACAGCAGCCAGCCACCTTTGGTTTTATTCTCCAGTTTCTGTTTACCATGACCAGTTTGGAACTGACAAGCAGTTCATCATCAGATGGTACATATTTATTGCATATTTGCAGCATTGTTGTGGCTCATGTAGCTACGGCAAGAGAACAAAACATGTACACGCTGAATATGGTATAAGTACATACAGTTCATGCCTGGCCATAGCTGCACAACTCTGGTAATGTTGCAAACACGCAATAAATATGTATCATCTGTTGATGGTGATTCAAAACAGGTCATGATAAATAAAGGTTGAAAAAAATACAAAAGATGGCTGACAGCACTAATTTCTGGAAACCTTTATCAGTCACAGTGACCCATACATATAATGGATAGATATTAAAGTTTTCAAATTTTTTTGCACCTGTCAGATTATACTAGTGGGAAATAATAGAAAACTTTTGTGGCTATTGTTGAATGCTTTCATGAGCCTATGGCAGACTTAGTGATAAAATTTTGATTAAAATAACTTCTTGGTTGACAAACGGCTAGGGTGGCGCAGGGATTTTCGTTATATACAACATTACACATACTTAGAATGAGCAATGCAAATAGAGCAAAACATACATTCAAATTATTTTTAATGTTGTCGTTATCAGCAGCAGTGGGAACTACATCAGTGGGGGTGGTGGATAGGGCAACAGTTGGCTCTCCCCTTCCTGTGCTTCCTGCTGCATGTGAGAAAGCTGTGTGGTGGCTAAAAAAATCAGTCATTATAGCGGGCACATATGTGTCAAGAAAGAACTGCAGTTGGCTTACTTCTAGCCACTGCCATCATCACAGAGTTATTTTAGTCAAGGTGTAGTGTAGTTGCGAAAAATTAGTCCAAGGTGAACCGTGATCTGCACTATCAATACAAGACAGAAATATAACTTTTGTGTAAACTTTGCATGCTTATCTAGGATTTAACAAAGTTATGTATTATGGTTTGAAGATAGTTGAGAAGCTCCCATGTAACATACTGCAAGTAACTGGTTATTTCATCCAATTCAAAAGAAATTTAAAATATACCTCATTAGTAACTCCTTCCACTAATTATCTTAGTACAAGGATTTGATTCCTCCTTTAGATGGATGGTAAGTAGTGTGTTGTAAACTGTCCTGTGTAATTACATACTTAGGTTACTAATTTCTTTGAAAAGTACTTGATTAATGAAGTAAATATTAAGTTTCTGATAAGACAGCCTGCAGCCACCTAATATAACAGACATAGCAACAACTTTCTTTCCAATTCACCAAAACACATTTGCCTGGTATAAACAAAACTAGTATTAAGCAGTATTGTGATACTTTCTTATTAACATAGTGTACCGCTTAAGCAATGTTTGGTTGTCTTTTGTTAATGTGTACCTTCACTTCTTCCTTAGCCCTGTAGGTTCACCTTCTTGGTAGGATGTACACAATATGATGAATGAGTGGAAGAAATCTCTATTCTTTCGAAATTGTGATGGTTTATTTATGCCAAGCCACATTAGTAAATGTATATAATGTAAAGGTGCTGTCAGAATGCTTAATGCCTTGAATATGCACCTACAACATGACTGTTAGTAAACTCCTAGCATCACTATCTCCAGTTGCCCACTTGCAATGTGAATGCAATAGGTAATCAGATTAGCTGATTATATGCTTTACCATTTGACAACTTAATATATGCTCAATGTAGGAGTTTTTACTTCTAGGTATTTCATTTGAAATTGATCTACCACTCTCTGATAACGGAGTGGCATACTTAACATACAAAATTCATGTTACTAATCAGTACATACTTAATTCTTTCCTAATTTGACATGTAGTTATTTTAATTTGACATCTAGTGATGTTATTCTACTTATGCTTGTTCTTTCCAATACTGCCAGGTTCTATTCAAAAAATATTCAATAATTCATTCAATATAACTTTGATTTATTTTCAGAAACACATCACAAATCAAGTAGCACACCAGAACAAGTACAGGATTGCACAACCAAACGTTCTCTGCCACCACCCTATATTTTCTGGGATGGTTACTAGTGATAGGCCACAGCCAATACCCAAGATCATTATTTTTATTTTATCATCTGTGCGAAATTAATGTGTCTGGTAATATATTAGGTGTGTACACATAGCCCGTTGTTCTCATTGTTCATTATTCTATCTCAAATTGTATTCCAAATAAGTTGGCAAAATACGGTATAAAACTATGTGTTACCTGTGATAGAAGAATTTTTACCACTTAAATATGGAAGTCTATGAAGGCAAACAGCCTGCTGGTCCACATTAAGTACCCACTGACACAGAGAATGTATTGTTACCACTAATTCGACACACTGACAACACATGCAGAAATCTGATGATGGACCACTATTCTGTACGTAAAGCAGTCGCTAACACTGATCATCGACTCACAGAATGGGAGATAAATTCCACCAGAACTGCTGTCAGTAAAGGGTAGGATGGTAAATATTAATATTTTATCATTAGGAGGGAAACCACGTAAAAACTGCCTTCATTGCTCATATGTTCCAAACAAGAAACAGAAAATGAATTTACTAATGGTACCTGCCACCCTTAGCAACACGAGCATAGTCACTGAGAATGATGAAGTGAATAAATGTGAACTGATTACCTCTACATCCCCACAGAAGGTGATGTAGATGTTATCTCTAATCTGAATACTCTGTTTCAAAACCAAGCAATTGATGGCCTGTTAAACTGTTTTTTAACAGAGCAACAAAGGCTCAAGTAACACACAGTGTAAATACAAATGACTTAATACCAATGAGAAGATTTCTTACAGATCTGAATATGGTGCTTACAGAAGCATATGAGTGTGAGTAACCATACGTGAATTACTAGTGCACACCATAACCTGAAGGAGAAAATACGAGGTTTTGTAGATATCCACATCAAAAGGAGCAAGTGAATCAAGATAATAACAAGAATGTCACTACTGCTGTAACAGGAAAAACATATACATACAGCATTGCCGCCATCTTTCTTGCAATCTTATTTGTAAGAAACATACAGCAATGAGTGTCCCTACTCTATATGTGAGTATGGCATAAGAAAACGTAAAAATTGTTCTTGTCACAAACTATCTGACATAGGATTTATCGTGTGACAACATCAGACGCGTGTAATTGTAGGTTCAAAAAACAGTCACACTGTTACCACAGAGTATGTACAATAAGCACACAGTCTGCCACCCTGTGACAGAGAGTTCATTTTGCTGTCGTATATGTAACAAATCATACATGAAATTATCGAAGACATCTCATGAAATGGAGTCTACCAAGTTGGAGTGAAAAATTATTAATGCAGTTGCTAGTTACCGCCAATGTATTTGAGTAATATCAGAGAAAGATTTGTCCTTTCCATGAGTTAATACAGTGACAAAATGCATTGTGGTAGGTAACTATGAAAGGACATTGAGTTACTGAGGTGAATCCGACATGTCGCTTTCGTCATAGGCTACTAAAATCCTTCCAAATACTAAACAAAGTTGTAATTCTTATTCGTGAAACATTATTGACATACATATATGTTTGTCTATGCAGTAACTCATTTGTATTTGACCTTTATAACGAAAATCTTTGATTGTCAGAGGAATTGTATCTATTATGTACCGAAAGTTTCAAAACCCAAAGTGGTAGATGAAGCTGTCATGCCAAGCAATTCAGAAATATTCAACAGAAGGGAGTGGACCATGCAGCAGAACCAGTCCATGGGTAGGTAGCTGCTGCAACAAGGTCTCCTGGCTCAAGGTAACGTTATTGGCTGACCACAAAGCTGTGCCCAGCATGAACTGCAGTGTACACACCTGTAGCAGTCAAAGTTTCAACCGATCATGAACACCGTCATATGATTATTATTGTAATAGGATGACCAGAGCAGGTGACGCGGTTGGGGTTGTAGGGTGTGGGTGGGTAGAAGGTGGTTGCTTTTAGCAATCCTCCTCTTTATTGTTGGTTCTTCCAATACATTTTCCGGTAGCTCAGCCTCACCGCTCGTGTCGTGGTGGAGATGTGTTGATGCGCACAGCCCGGGGAATGCGACGCCGTGCTCGGTCAGCAGCTGCGCAGGCAGTAAGAGGTTAGCAGCATGAGGCCTGGCATAGCTCGCCTCCTGCAGACGCTGCGGCTAGTGACAATGCCGGGAGTCGCTGGCGCAGCAGTAGGCAACGCCCTCCGCCAGCCAGTCCTCGGGGACAGCGTCACCGATGACAACGACGTAACAGCGACTGAACAACCAATCAGTCAAACCGATGCCGACGCCCACCTCTGATGCCCTTCAATAGTGCAGACCGCTGCTGAATCCGCTGGTTACATGGCGCTGTGTTTATTAGAATGTTCTCGATAACTTGGCTAACGCAACCACACCGGCCCGCGCCTGTGTAATTCTGCTAATGCTGCATTCAGACTCTTGATGACTGCCAAGCACATACACACATACCGATGCTCGTTGCAAAACTGTGTCACCTGCATAACGCGCCAGCCAGCCTTCATCTGCCGTCTGCCACGAGGCTGGCGCATAGCGCACTGAAACACACTAAATCACAATTTTGCACCATATTTCCTAAAAATAACCCCTTGTCCTCTACAGTATGATGAATGAATTCAAGAGTGTGGAAATCTTTGTTAATGCTGTCACTGTAATTATCTTGTAACTTGGGACTTGCAGTGACTATCAATGGTAAGGTTCTTTGCTTTCTGAGAGTTAATTATTGTTCTTTTCAGATTCTGGAAAGATATGTCAGTCTTATGAGGCATTGATTGGGCATTGGAGATCTAGTACATGTTTGGCTTTGAAGTAATCCGATGTCAGCTGGTACTGACTGGGGAGCCTTAGCAACAATACTAGGCTCACAACGGACTAGGGCCAAGAGATTACGTTGACCGAGATTTGATAGTAGGAATGTACCTTATTTGGGTAGAGTGTTGGATTTTGTAGTAGTATGGGCCACTGTCATTGCATTTGATTGTATGATAAGTATAGAACATTTATTTACTCTTCAGAAATTGTGCAAGAGTATTTTATTTTATAGTGTAAATGAATGTTTCTCATGAATGATTTTTTAGTTTTTAAAGTGGACTGATAGGATACAATGTTTTTCATTTCATGTTTTATCTTTTTTATTTTTTGTTTTAAATTCTTATGCTTGCATGTAAAAACTTAATAAATGTTTAGTTTTAACAAATGTTTGAAAGTGCTATTCTGCCTTTTGCAACCTAGTCCTCACTTAGCTGCCCACTTTTACAGGGGTTATGGGTGCAACATTGTAAGTTCTCCGTGGTCCCTGTCTCCCCTCTACAAGATGCCTAGACATATCTTTGAAAACCCACTCAAATTAAAGTGTATGATTACTGATAGATCCTTTATCACCTGTAGAAGATACACTACACACAAGAGAGGACTGTACTAGAGACGTCTGCACTGAAAAGTGATCACCAGTAATTACGTAAACACTCATTTAAATGCACCATTTTCTAACTGACAACTGTGGACTCACTTTTCTTGGGGGGAGAGGGAGCAGAGTGCATATGCCTTTACTGTACAGCTGAGTCTGGTGAAACATAGAAAAGTGCAATAACGCCATTTCCTATAACTCTACTTCTTAGATAATTATTTTTCTTTTCTTTCAGTGGCTTACTCTGAGAACTATCTATGACCATCTGTTTTCTTTTCCTTCAAATAGTGTTTTGTGTAGATATTTCCTTTGCAAACATCAGAGGCATGTTTGCTAAGGGAATAAACAGCCATAGCTTAGAGTTTATCCACTGTAGTGTCTGATGTGGTTTATCCAAACTGTAAAAATAACTAATAGAAGAAGCTAATCATCATCCTTATATGTTTCAGCACTAATAAATGTGAAGTAATCTCTCATTTAAACAACACTGTTATGTCCATCATTGAACTATTAGATTACAATTCCAACCAGTTTCAGAGAACAAAGCTTCACAAGTTCAGTGTTACGAAGGAATACCAGCAGTATAACTGTGTCAATAACTTTTCACAGTGTCCTTAACTTTTCACTGAACAGACAACTGTAGAGTTCCTAATGATGAAGTAAGGCTTTCTGGTGAAGCACTAAATATTTTATGGCTACCCACACTACTAAGGGTGAGAGAGGTAAAAAAGATTTTTGTAAGAAACTTCCTGCTCAGTTGGAAAATAGGACAACCAAAACTGCAATACTGAAATGCCTTACTGTACAATATTTTCATTGACATTTAAGTGTTTGTTTTTATTTCATGATGTGATCAATTCACATAAGGTATAAGTCAGTTCTGTAAAGACTTCTCTCCCTTATATACCAGTTGTGCCTGTAGAAATAACTGTTAAGGCATTTAGAAGTTTATCATTAAGCCAAAGTGAACAACTTAAAACCATGAATGGGAACTAAATATATATACACAATCATAATAAGCACACATTACAATGAATTTAATAAGTTTGCTACATACTAGTGGTATGAGTTCACTGAGGCACCGAGTCCAAAATCAATAAATGAATTTATCCAGTTTCAAGTACAGGAAAACAATTCCCTGCATATATGTAACACTCTGGTTTAAAATAATTTTTCTGAAACAAACTGTCTTCATTTTGTATGGTGTTTTTTTTTTACCAGTTTTGTACTTTTATTTTCTGCATGCACCAGCATTATAATTATTGGGTCAAAAATAATTCCATCCTTTTGGCAAGATATTTATATTCGCTGTAACCTTTTACTTTCTGTCTACCATCCAAATCAGCCAAATGTGTCTAATAACATACATGATGATAATATCATTAATTCAGAAAAACAAAATTTTATGAATGGGTGCACATGGTGCAACAGACTGCCAAGATATCTAAAGAACATATAATTGAAATTTGTTTTAAATAAAGTTACACCACACAGGAAATGAATAAGCATCACATATTATGTACTTTCCAGTTCTGCGTAGCATAGTCCATAATACAGGAACTGCAGCATTGCAGTTGTGAGGCTACAGAATCCAGAAATTGTATCCTACAAAATCTGCTAATGGCAAGAAAATAGTTGCACAACTATTCTGGTAGAATATCAAATTATGAGCAGCTAAAATAATCATACAGAACCAACAAAATTGTTTGTATAAACATTTAGAAATACCTCTTGTGAAATGGGAAGAATAATGTTTACAGTTCACCAGTGAATTTAGAAAATGCAAAGAGAAAGAGGCAGGTAACAATCATCTGGTATTAAAATATCATACCATTACTATGAAAGGACGTTTTAATCGAGAAAACATGGCCAAGAGGCAGCTGGACAAAAGAGCTGTTGAGCATACTACCCAGGATGATGTTCTGGACTTTGACAACTTCTTAACTGCCTGGACCTTCTGGATTCTTTCCACCCACACCAGCTTTTCTGGACTGGACAGAGAGAACTCTCATTGCAACATTTCTTTCATTCTAAATTCCATTGGCCTCAACCTGCACTACTCTGTGTCTTTCACTTGCCTCTACACCTTCTCCGCTCCCTTTCCAGTCCCAACACACCCTTCTGTTCCACAGGTGCACATGTACTGTCTGTTTCCATTTTCTACTTTCTCTGCCCTCCCCCAGCCTTCCCCTCCCTCCCAAAAAATAATCACCTAATGGTGCAACTTGTTACTCACTATCCTATTTCCTCAAAATTCCTGGATGCTCCCATAGGCAGCACTAGTAACTTCCCCCAACCCTAGATTGCTATCATTTGCACTCCCCATCCCATGCCTATCACATGCAAGTATGTGTATGAGTGTGTGTGTGTGTGTGTGTGTGCTTGAGGAATTGACTAATTCGAATGACAGGTTCCACCTATTCATCCTCTGTAAAATTACAGAGTAACAGCACTCACAATCACACAGTTTATGGGTGCTTATTTCTTGTAACTTCTTATTAAAACAACTACAATCAGATATTTGTAATACTTTCCTTTGAAAAGTTACATTTTCCTCTTTCAAGAATTTGTCTATGGATTTTTATCAGCAATAAAAAAGTGATCCAAGTATGTGCAATACTTGCATCTCAGTCACTGCATAAGATGTAAGCAAACAGTGATATACTGAGGTCTTGCTACTTCCCCAGAGTGATATTCTCAGCTATTTATCCGAATATAAATTATAAGTTCTTATTATATGAAGTTAAAAATCACGTAGTGCCATGACCCCTTGCATTTTTATAGTATACCTACAGTATCTGTACATGCAGTGAAACATTCATTGGGGAATTAGGTATCTCAATTTTTCTGCCATTTTGGTTTTTATACCAAAAAGTGCATTAAATACAGTATGAACATATCGAATATGCTTTACTATATATAAATTCGTTAGATCTTGAGCAAAATACTTCGGCACCTGCAACAGGAACTCAGTTCATGTTCTCACTGCTGGGCACGTCTACCCATTTATTCCAAAGGGTGGCCACCTCAGTTTGCAGTCACCTGCTGACTTGTGTGCTTCATCCACTACCAGCTGCTGTGCCAGTATTTTCATATGCTGATTTTAGTACTTGTCACTCTAGTGAAAGGCAAAAGACTTATTAGTAATACTAGGATAACCTGTTAATATGAACATTCTCTAGCTGTAGCTTAGAAGTTCTGTTTGTGAATAGGCTTCAGCTGTTGATATGCACTTCATCTACTGAGCAGTGATTCCACACAACCAAACCCTCATGACTTCCATCACCCACTACTATACCATAATATCTGTGCAAATGTAGGCCACATTATTTCACTCTACCAAATTATCACCTACCAGCCTAACCTGAACCTTGGGCTATGCTACAGATCAGTCATTCACCATAACGAAATGCATATGCAATCTTGTTATGGTAGTGTCCAGTTATACAGATAAAATAGTTGTGTTCACACATTGGCAGTTCATATGTATAAGGAAGTAGCTTTTGAAATGTAATTTTAGAGATAAGTGCTGAAGATTATATGGGTAGATCAGTTAACTAATGAGGTGCTACTGAAGATAGTTGGTGAGAAAAGAAAGTAACAGCACAACTTTACCAAAAGATGGGACTGATTTATAGCACGCAGCTTTAGGCATCAAGGAATCATCAAGTCAGTATGGTAATGGAGGGAAATGTATTGGATAAAAACTGTACAAGTACACCAAGATTTGACTACTGTAAGTAGGTTAGAATGGATATAGGTTGCAGAAGTTAAAAAGATATGTATAGGCTTCCACAGGGTACACCAGAGTGGACAGTTGATCCATTTGGTCTTTGGATTGAAGAAGATGGCACTAATGACAACAATAACATCATCTGGAAATTCTACCATTTACAGTTTTTTCCAGTTTACTGAATTCTTTTCTTCCTCTATGTGGTTTGTACTTCTGCTGAAAAGGTAGGCGGAGGAAAGTGGAAGAGCAAAGACATGTAAATTTGGCAAGAATGATACTGACAAAAATTAATTTTTTGTTGACAGTGATGCAGATCCTGTTTATGCACAACGAAATTCATTGGATGTTGATAATACCCCAAGTGTGGCTTAGCACTGTTCTACCATCAGCTAACTTTATAAGAATTACAGATAGCTCTAGCTACACATTGCAGAGTCTTTAATGGTGGCAGTTTAAAAATTAAATCTGTATCGGCAAGCACCTGAAAGGTGGTTACAGTCACTGGTTAGTTTTACTTTGTAACAAAAGGAAAACGAATAATAAGTCTGTTTAAGGGTTAGCAGTTTTTTACCCTCATGTTGAACATGGGGCATTAGCACTGTTTTTAGCCTACTTTATTTCCCTATAAATATTTTTGTGTATTTATTTTTAGGAAGGAGCACAATTTACATTCACTGAAGGACAAGTGGGAAATACGTGACAATATACATCTACATCTATACTCAGCAAGGCAACTTTGTGTATCAGTGTCACTTCTCCCTTTTTCTGTTCCACTTGCACATGATTCATGGGAAGAACGATTGCAGGTTTGCCTTTGTTTGGGCTCAAATTTCTCTAATTTAACCTTGACAGTCTTTTTGTGAGATAATAGGAGGAAAAAATATTTCAGCTGTCTCCTCCAGAATGTACACTTCACACATTCTCCCAACTCTAACAGTAAACTGTGTCGTGATGCTGAATACCTTTCTTCCAGCATCTGCCACTATAGTTTGCTGAGCATCTCCAAGGTGCAACCGTGCTTACTAACTGAACCTGTAAGAGAATGTGCTACCCTTCTTTGGATGTACTCTATCTTCTCTACCAGTCCTACCTGGCACAGATATCATACTGTTGGTTCAAGTATTGTTTGAATAAGTGTTGTGTAAGCTGCTTTCTTTGCTGATGGACTAAATTTCATGAGGATTCTTCCAATTAATCTCAGACTTGTATCTGCCGCACTTATGATTAATTTTTTGTTGTTGATGCATTTCAAATCATTTCATACACACACTCCTAGATACACAGGCTGTTCAGAAAGTAGGGAAAGTTTCCGTCTGATGCCACAAAGTGCTTGCCGATCTCGTATACTGTAGTATGTGCGTCTTCGGCAGCTCAGTCGGCATCCATCCGTGAGAAAGGGAATGTCTCTGCATGTGTGGTTTTTTTATATTCGAATTTGAAATGTGTGCTGCAATCGAAAATACCCCCAATTGTGAGGTGCAGTCTGTGATACGATTTTTGTTGGCAAAACACCTAAAACGTATAGAAATTTATCGTGAACTGGGTGAAGTGTATAGAAACAACATAATGAGTGAATGTTCCATCCAGAAATGGTGCATTAGGTTTAAAATTGGATGAACCAACATTCATGATGAAGAGAAGAGCAGACGCCCGAGAATTGTGACTGACGATCTTGTCACTACAGTTGATGAAACGGTTCATGAACATTGTCACTTCACAATAACAGAGCTTTTGCTTTCTTTTCCTCAAGGTTTGCGGACTTTGTTGTTTGAAACTGTCACTCAAAAGCTAGCCATAAATTTTGTGCATGATGGGTGCTCAAAATCACCATGAAGGACAGCAAATGAGGGCAACGTTGACATTTCTGGAGGCCTATCACAAACATGGGAATTCATTTCTGGATCAGATAGTAACCGATGACGAGATTTGGATGAAACACGCCAATTGCAAGACAGGTGAAAAGAAAGTTGTTTCATACATCATACTGTATCAAAAATCGAATTGGTGTCCTGTCAGGTCCAGAAAAATTTCTCTGCTGAATGATTTCAGTTGCTTTTCTATCACTTATTTTGATATCTGTCATTTTTGCAATGGTTTCAATTAAGAACTAGAGAGTGATCTTCCTCTGAGAAACAGTTTTGGACAAAGACATTCAATATTTTGAGCTTTTCTGTGCTGATTTCTGTTTCAATACAGTTATGGTCGTAGAGTGTGTGCACAGATGGTTTTGATTCATTTACTGATTTAAAGTAAGACCAGAACTTCTTAGGATTTTCTGCTAACTTGTTGGACAGTGGTTTACTTTCAAATTTGTTGATGCTTCATGCACAGTCCCCCTTATGCTAATTTTGGCTTTGTTAATGTTTTTTTGTCTGTGCATCTTTGGCTTCATTTAAATCTGTAGCGAAGTTCTCTTTGCTTTTCTGACAACCTCTTAACAAAGTTGTCAAACCATGGTGTGTCTTTTCCATCCCTCACAACTCTGCTTGGTACATGCTTGTATAAAGTATAATACATGATGTTCTCAAATTTTGTCCACTGATGCTCACTGATGTCAATGTTGGGAATGAAATTTTAATGGTGATTTGCCAGGTAATCTGAAATTTGTCTCTTGTCGCTCTTCCTACACAGAAAGATCTTCCAGCCTTTCATGCTGTAATGGCCTTATGATCACTGATACCATGTTATACACTAAATGAGTTGAAACGTTCTGGACTGTTTGTCACCAGTAGGTCTATAATATCATCCCCATGAGTCATTTCTCTGATTTACTGCTCAAATTAATTTTTGGACAAGGCACTTAGAAAAATTTTGTGTGATTCTCTGTCTCTACTACTCATCATAATCACTAAAATTTATAACATGACCAAGGAAATTATACAAAATATTTTCCAAGCGTCCTCTCTGCTGTTCTACTGAAACTGTTGCTGAGGCATGGTGTCTATAAAAGTGTCATATAAGCATGTTTGATCCACCTTTAACACTTATCTTTACCCAAACTATTTCGCATTCTCAGTGTGCTAATCTCATTAGATATTATCATAGTCAGTATTATGTCAACAAAGGTCAAGCATCAATTTAATACTGATTCTTTAAATGTTTCATTATGAAAAAAAAGGCAGAGAGGTATTTCCTACAGCTTAGAAATAATGAAAAAATGTTGAAAATTAATGTCCCTGAATTGTTTATATGAAAATTCTTACAGGTTTTTAAATAAAACAAACATCATTAACACTCTGAATCTTTATTTTCCTTGTCTACTTATTTGCAGCCCGCCTCTGCTACAGGGCTCCAACTTATGGTGTGTAATGTGGCAGTGTGTATTATACATAACTATGTCAGTTCATAGAGCGAACATGCTGTAATCAAGTTTCAAATGCAAAGAGTTTCTACACACATGGAGATCCTTCTTCTTCCACATGACAATGGCAGGCCACATACGAGCAGTGCAACATTTCCAACAGACCAACACCTTTGGGTCACTGCCATCAATCATCGTCCACATTTTCTGTGTGAAGAATTTCTCTATACAGGTTGCGTTGTCTGGCATGTACATTACTCGATACATATTTTTCCATTACACATTAAACAGTGCCAAATATCTAGACATCTTTTGACTGTTTCTGCACACAATCAACAGATGCAGAGATGCTATATGCAGTAACCAACAAGATGAAGCAGCTGCCCACACATCAAAATGAAGTATGGCCTACATCACCAGTGTGTGCCCAGAAAGACTTGTCAGTAGAGGCCACTGGCCCCTTCGGTCCCTGGACATAGCATCATCTGATGTTTATTTATGGGGAACATGGCATGCCATCTGATAATGAGGAAACTGTTTTGTTCAAAGTGAAAAAATGCAAAAAGGGAGTAAAAAATATCACGTACAAATGAAAATACATAAATAAAGCAAAAGTAAATGGTTTACATCAACTATTCTTCTATGGTCATCTCAAAGAAGATAATCAGAGATGTGTGCAAGTGAGTGTGGTGAAGTTTTACTATCAGTTCATCGTGGGGAATATTAACTGCTGAAAACAATGCTTCGGTATGGCAAAAACTGTATCATTACTATTTCCTTATAGGTGTATAAGGGATTGTTATGGAGTTGTGTCAGAGAGGGATCTCGAAGAGATATTCACAAACTTTTACAGCAAACAAATGAAAGATGAACAAGATATATATATATATTCACAAGTGCTGCCACAGATTTACATATTATATATCATCAACTTCCTGAAGATGTCAAGTAAATACCAGGGCATTTCAAAATATCCATGGCATGACAAAAATTCATGTCCACCGTATTACAACTTGTTTACTTTAGAAATTCTCCAAAGGACATGAGATATAAAAATAGGTCAGGAAATGCAACACCAGGGCACATATGCACATTAGTTGAGGACCACATACACCCATATCCAACAAAAAAGGTAAATAATACATCAAGAGATTTACAATATTTCAGTGAGATGCTTAATACCAATATAATACATGACATGTTCATGGAGATGAGCCTGAAAAATGGGTTTCCAACTTTGTGGTTAGGAAGCCACAACTGGTACTACTGCACTTGTGGGGAGTTATCAGAACAGTTGAAAAGTCAATCACTGAATGTATGTGAAAAATGTTAGCACCGGAAAACAGGAAGTTCACAAGCAAAATGGAAGCCCTGTGTAATGTCTGTAAGATGTGCAGATTATATGGAGAATCTGCAGCTGTCAGACATACCAGCACAGGAAGCATTCTACTGCAGGCAGCTCACCATTAATGTCTTTAATACCCACATCAACATGAGGGACAAGACTGCTAAATTTTGATATATCACGAGGCAGACTAAGGAAGATCTAAATGAAATTTGCTCTTTTATCTTAGATTACATTACTAATGCATTACCAAGTTCTATTAAGTACCTACATATATTTTCTGATGGGTACCCAGACCAGAAAAAAAGATCACTGTTATCAGATTCTTCTCAAACCTCGTTACTGCTGGAAGATTTCAAAATGTACAGAAATATTTTCTCGTATGTGCCATACAGCGATGATTTTAGTTATCGAGATGATGTGTAGAATTAATAGTAGCTTCTATCAAGTCTAACAAATTGACTTTTAAAATGGTATGAACAGCAGACATTTTTGATTTTCCTACTTGGTGGCCAAAATACTTCAATAAATCAGTACTTTCAGAGGAATCTATGGGAAGCAGAGTAAAGAAAGATGAGAAAGTAACAGTCCATATCAGTAAATTTATAGAATTTCAGTGTGAAGAGGATCATGTCATAGGAAAGAATTTCACTGATGGACTTTTTCCTCATTATTTTAATCTGTTGCTTTCTACAAACAACAGTCCATTGTTGCCATGTTCTCCTGCTTACTCTCAGAACTATGTGGAAGTATATGGGAATTAATTAGTTGACATCAAGAAATTGCACCCATACATACCAACAGAGTATCATGACTTTTATAATCAACTACCAACTAGATCCTCCACAACAGCTGGTGACTAGTTAAGTTGATAAATCTCCATACACAAATATAAGAATTTTTTATGCCCACATCTCTTATTGAATTTCTAACATTTGTGTAGCTTTAGGATGCAACAGATGTGCCATAAAAATCAACATCTTTTTTCTCCAAACACAATGTCCTGTGTCGAAAATTGTGAGTCATAAACAATATTAATTTCTTTTGTTACTAAGGGTTCCTGGCACTGGGCGGAAATTTAAAACTTTTTTGCTAGTATAATATAGATATTCTAAATTCATTAAAGGCTATTAAAAGCGATTTTCTGCTTTTTTTCTAAATTATTACTGTTTATTGCAGTAACAGCAGTCTCTTGTATTGGCCTCATGTTATCGAACAGGACATTAAAATATTTCCACTCAGCGGTAGATAAACGAAAAGCAAATTTGTATTTCTCCTCACTATATTATCCCCTACAGAATCCCTTTTATATTTACTGGTAAATGTGACTCAGTGGAGAAATGTTGTTTCAGAAATAAATGATTCAGATGTACTGTTTTGTTAATATCAGTTGTTTTGTATATTCCTTTTTGTAATTATGTGCTGAGCATGAGTGTAGCCACGGACACCGTCAGGAGTGCCTGGAAATGGGCACACATTGGAACTTTGAAGGCTGCGGGCAGAAACACTTTTGAAAGTGTATAGACAGCTGAGAGGAGAAACATGAATGAGAAGTGTATGAATATTATGATTACTGATACATTTCTGCATTATAATTGTAATAACTTTTTGTCTACAAGAAAAGAGTGTTCAAGCTACTGAAATGTAAAGTAATATTCCAGGAAATCAGAAATATTATGTACCTTGTTTGATTCAAAATTTGCGTTTATTGTTATGTCATGTTATGGCCAGGGAATGTTATTTTGAAATATTTATCGCATGAAGTTTTGAATATCAGTTTATGTAAAATGCTACTTTCAAACTGGAACTATTCCATTTGTTTTAACTTCGGCTCCTGATAATGACCATTTTTTACTTATTTTTCAAATTCTGTACATTCTTGAAATAATTCAAAATGTTAATCATGCTTTAGCACACTTAAATTCGTTACTCAGGCTAATATTTTCAATGTGCCAATTCTAATGCTCCATTTAATTTCACTGTAAAATCCATTAATCAAAAGATATAAATAATTAAAAATAGTAATACAGTTCACCATGTGAAATTTCTAGAGAGCCAGTCTGTGTATTTATATAATGATATGTACACAATTAGAAAGACTGGCATTCCAACTTTGCAATAACACGTTCCAACTTTCATAAAACTAATTAACTTGTGAGACAATTAATACTGAAATTCCATATCATCATAATTTTTCTTAGCATATTACACTACTGGGCATGTTAAATTCCAACTTGGACCAGTACATTTTTGTTACTCCAACTTTTATGAACCATTAAATGAAACTGATCAATGCTGCCTGCTGAATGTCTGTAGGCCTAAATCAAAAACCAAGAAAGCTTTCTGGTTGTTATTATTCCAAACAGGTATCAGATTCCTGGTCAAATAGTTGAAGATGGACTGTTTAAATCTGCACAAACTAAAAGCAACCATTCAGACTTTTTTGAAAGAAAAAAAAAGGTGCCACTGATAAGTTCAAAAAACACCAAGTCCTAACATAATGTGGTGACATAATGAGTGAATGTAAAGAAAATGTCCATGGTAATGAAGTGAAATCTGTGAAGCTGTATGCAAGAAACCATCCCAAGAAAGTAGTAGAAGGAGTGAGGAGAACCAGAAATACAAGAAGGGCCACTTTCTAATATATGGAGACAGTAATGCTCACAGATCAATGCAAGACAACATAAGTATCCAAGATGACTTTATACTTGTGGCTTACATTCAACGTGGAGCCATCCTTTCTGCTGCTGTGAAGCTGTGTACACAAGATAGTGAATCTTTCTCATCAAATAATTGCTTCATTATCATGGGAGGTGTAAATTATGTAGCTAAAAATCCAGTAAATTGTGCAATCAGACACATGAAAGTGACAATTAATATATTAATTGGCAGTAACATAATTGTTGTTAATATTCCACAGAGACATGATATAATGGAACAATCTATTGTGAACTAGGAAGTGCATGAAACAAATTATAGGCTTAAAAATAATACATACTAAATTTCACAATGTGTCTCTGGTAAATATCAGGAATCTAAAAAGGGACATGCACACAATTCATGGTATGTACATGAAGAAAAGAGGTAAAAAAGGTTGTCAGAAAATCAGTTATTGAGGATGTTAGACAAAATTTTGCTCAAAATGGTGTAATAAGTCCATTGCCATGGAGTTGCACAACCCACCCAGGTAGGATCCGCCACACAAACAGCCACTGGTGGCAGCAAGGGAAACTTGTAAAGGCTGCTGGACAGCTTAGTAGCACTAAATCATCCTGTGTGGTTCAGCAGGAGAAATCATAATTAATATAATGTGGTAGAATTTTTGTAGTCTTAAAAACAAGCAATGTGGAAGAGTGCCACCTTCAACCAGTGTTCAGCATTCCAAACTTAGATTCAAATTAATTCAATGACAGTTTCAGAGTCTTAGCAATAAGTACAATAAGTTGGATATCATTGCAGTGATTGATAAAAGTGATGTTTCAGTTATAAGTGAACAGTGGTATACAGATGACCTAATCAGTGTACATCAGCCACTCTAAAGGAACTTTTCCTCTGCCCTCAGCAGAAAAGAGAACTGTGGTGGTGGGTTAGCTGTCTTTGCACTAAGATGTAATAACTATAATGTAACCAATGTAAGTACTTTCAGTACAGAGCACATAATAGAACTAGCAGCAAATAACTACAAGTGGGGGAAGAGAACTCAATTATTGTAGGCTTATGACGACCTCTAGGTGGTAGCATAAATATACCCTTTGAAGTTCTTAATTACCTGTTTGTTGGCATAGACAGCATACATTACAATAAAAATGGATGAGTTAACAACATACTAAAAACACTGTCCCAACAGGTCTTGACGGTCCAACAGTATTGACTGGCCGCAATGTCACCCTCACCCCTCAGGCATCATTGGATGTGGATACGGAGGGGTATGTGGTCTGCACATGGCTCTCCTGACTGTTGTCCGTATTTGTGACTGGTGCCACTACTTCTCAGCCAAGTAGCCCCTCAATTGGCCTTATGAGAGCTGAGTGCATCTTGCTTACAAACAGCATTTTGCAGTCCTGGATGGTGATCCATCCAAGTACAAACCAAGCCTGATAGCACTTAACTTTGGTGATCTGACAGGAACCGGTTTTACCACTGCAGCAAGGCTGTTGGCTAACATCTTACCAACTGGAGATTTAAATATTGACTGACTGTCTAATGACCCTAACTCAGAAAAACTAATGCAAATACTAGCTAAATTTAACTTAACTTACCTGATAAATGAACTCACTAGAGAGGTCAATAGCATCAAATCATGAGTTGACAACATTATAACTAATATGTCTCACTTCACTTCAGTGCATTAGTTCTGCAGCTTGCCATTCTTGACCATCATGCTGTACAGGTATAAGCTTTAAATGTTCACATTAGCAGCAAAAAGAAACAATTTAAGACAAGAAGAACCACTCATGATGACTTTATTGAAGGGAATTTTCATCAGATTTTTATTTTTGCTTTGATGTCTCAGGTCCAGAACTGACCTTGCCAGTGAATGACTGGAAAAAAGTTTGAAGAAGCTGCATAAGCCCTGAAGTGAACAGCGAGAGAAACATTTAGACTTTTCCAATTTGTAATGCTAAGGAATAGCAATAATAATAGGTAGAATTTAAGAACTATCATCATTAGTGCAAAATTCTGCTGTTGTAAACTAAAACCAAATATCCAGTCACATTGTTAAGAAACCCTACTGACACTGGCTTAGCTGTTTAGAAAGATATAAACAGCTTTTATCTTTGGGGGTTATAAGGACAAATCAACTAGTGACTATAGACAGAGTATTATCAAATGTCAATATCAAGTCACAAATGTTCTTAATGAGTGCTTTTCTTACATTGTAAAGTCCATCAGTAAACATATCAACAATCTTCAGCATACATACAAGGACATTCCATTCAAACGAAGCATATACTTTGTCCCAACTAAAAGCAAGGAAATAAAAGACATAGCATGGTCACTAACAGATATAAAATGGACAAGCTATCATGGATTCTCTACCCACACATTAAAAAATGCATATAAAACATATCTGAAACGATGGCCAAAGCAGTAAATAATGAAATTGAATCAGGTAGTTCCCAGACGATCTAAAGATAGCACAAATAACTACCATTTCCCAGAAACATGATAAATCTAAAACTGAAAACTATTGAACTATATCAAACTTGGCTGCTTTTCCTAAGATAATTGAGAAAGTTATTTATACTGGCTTAATGACATTTCTGAGCCAACACAATCTAATATCTGAAAATCAGAATGGCCTTATGAGAAACATGTCAACTTAATTAGGCACAGCACAATTAACAGATGAAACAATAAGTGCCATAGAAAACGAGTAGTATGTTACAGGAGTGTTCGTTGATCTACATAACAGTGGGTCTTTCAGATCCAAAAATTACTAGTATCAAACATAGAGTACCTCAAGTTGCTGTGTTGAGATCTTTTGTGACAAATCTAGAGAATCATTGCAGAACCTGTTCCCAAAATAAAGTGTGCTCAACATTATACGTGTACATATATTAATAATAATGTTGCTTTTGAAACAGTAAATTCAAACTTAAACTGTGACATAGACCATCAATATATAATAGGAATAAAAAAGTTTGGGTTTGAGGTTGTTCCTGCAGGATATATGCAACATAGCGTGACTCTGATGTGGGTATATAACAGTTTTCAACAGGACCATAAACTATGGTGACATTAATTCCAACTGCATACAAATGAGACCAATATGTTTTCATTCTGTTTTGGACTGCTGAAGGAAAAACACTGGTAAACATCAATTAGAGAATGAAAAATGTGCATGCAGCAGCATGTTGGTCAAAAACCAATTGTGTGGCATGGTGTGCCATGTTCTATGCTGGTCGCAATTTTTCACAAGACGCCAGTCAGTCTGGGAGATCAGCTTCATCCATCACAGACAACTTGGCATCTCCATTACTGGGGACTGGCACTGTGCAACACTGTAGAAATTACAGCATGCAATTAAGGTGACACATTACGGAAAATTGCAACAGGAGGTGCTGCTGCCTCATGATAACACACATCCCCATATTGCAAATGTCGTAATGCAGAAGTTACGCCAACTGAAGTGGGAGACACTTGAGCAGTCACCCTATAACCCCTTAAAAGAGTCCTTGAAGGGTTGATAGTTCTGTTGGGGAAGGATGTGCAGCAGGCAGTTACAGACTTCTATATGCAACCGGACAAAGCATTTTGGCAAATGGGTGTCTTCAATCTGGTGCATTGGCGGGATGATTGCCTCAGTGCTCATCACAATTTTGCCTCATTTGGATACTGGTTCTAGACTGTACAGACCTTGAAAGGAGATAACATATAATTAGCCACAGAACAGATTTATACGAAAAAAAGCACTTCACACCGGGATGAAGCTAGCAAAGTCTCACATCCCTTCCCACTAGCAAATTAAAAGCCACCTACAAAGAATTTTAACTGAAATGACGTGACGGGTTAGGCAGGTAGGGTACCATATTAAGGTCCGAAAATCCCCGTTCCTCTCCTCTCCTAATCAGATTTGCACTGGTAGCTTGTGCATCCCAAAGGGAGCTGCTGGTTTCAGACGGTGTGACTGCCCAATTATTGTTTCTTCCAGTATTGGAACCAGAAATTTTCTCTACTGTGGCTTCTCCAGTGGCTGTTACAATGCATTATAGGAAGCAGCATGTTGTTATACACAGAGCTTGAGTGTGATGGTCTTCCAAAAGATTAAATACATGTGGCAGATCCGTGTTACAGTGAAATGAGAAAATCTCAGTGCCTGCACGATCTTAGGTGGAGAGTTCCATACACTGGGCAGCTTGTGAACCTGTACAAGAATATTTCAGTTCTAGCTCACCCTCATTTGATTGTCATGTCATTCTATTAGATTCACCATGGCAACGGAAGTAATATCTCTATATTGCAACAGCTATCTTCAATGCAATTACCCAAGACCATAGGTCAATCATCATAGAAACAGCAGTATGAGCCTTTGTCTTTACTGTAAGAAATGGAGTATTTGTCTCAAACAGGGGAATGATTTACTTGCACAAACAAGTACTTTGCTGAGAAAATTTTGAAAAAGATGTGTTCAGTTGTTGGTTAAAACTGTAACATTTAATTTTTAATTTAATGAATATTGTGAAATTATCCTAACAATATTCACTCTAGTCATTTTAAAGATACCAAAATTCATAAATATATTTTGTAGTATAGTATAGTACTATGTATAGATTGCAGGGAATTTATGGAAAGACACTAAAAAAAAAAAAAGACTCGCCATAAATTAATTATCCCAATGGGGTGGAAATCCGTGGACGTGATGTACATGTACAAACAAATGATTACAGTTTCAGAAAAATTGGCTTGCTCAAGAGAAAGAGCTTCAAAAATTGAGCAAGTCCATAACATGTTGGTCCACCTCTGGCCCTTATGGAAACAGTTACTTGGCTTCACGTTGATTAGTAGAGTTGTTGGATGTCTTCCAGAGGTATATCGTACCAAATTCAATATGTATGAAGATGGTATCTGTTCTTTCGGTCATGTCCAAAAGAACAGATACCATAGCTGACCGTGCAGTTCATTAGAATGAAATTACAATTAAATCAATACAATGACATGAATACCCTTAGCTGCATACAGATGTTGATATATGTCAGCGTAGACAGCTGAAAATGTGTGCCCCGGCTGGGACTCGAACCCGGGATCTCCTGCTTACATAGCAGACACTCTATCCATCTTTTTTAATTATTATTATTCATCTGAGCCACTGAGGACATAGAGGATAATGCGACTGCAGGGACTTATCTCTGGTATGTCTCCTGTGAGACCCACATTCCCAACTTATTGTCCCGTACTATATTCGTAGTGCCCCTGCCTATTACACTCATTACTCGCAGCCTTACCACTTCCCGTAAGAGTTCGGGCAATGCTTGTGCATCTGCACAGAAGATGGTGAAATGGACAGTGAGCCTTAACTAAATATATATGAAGATGGTATCTGTTCTTTCAGACATGTGGGTCTCGCAGGAGGCATGCCAGAGGTAAGTGCCTGCAGTCGCACTATCCTCTGTGTCCTTGGTGGCTCAGATGGATAGAGAGTCTGCCATGTAAGAAGGTGGTCCCAGGATCGAGTCCCGGTCGTGTCATACATTTTCAACTGTCCCCCATTGACGTATATGAATGCCTGTATGCAGCTAAGATTATTCATTTCTTTGTATTGATTTAATTGTAATTTCATTCTAATGAGGTGCACAGTCACCGGTGGTATCTGTTTTTTTGGACGTGTCCGAAAGAACAGATACCATCTTCATATGTATAGTTAAGGTTCACTGGCCATTTGACCATCTTCTGTGTGGATGCACAAGCATTGCCAGAACTTTTATGGGAATCAGTAAAGCCACAAGTAATGAGTGTAATGGGCAGGGGCGCTACGAATATAGCGCGAGACAATAAGTTGGGAATGTGGGTCTCATGGGATGCATGCCAGAGATAAATCCCTGCAGTAGCACTATCTTCTGTGCCCTCAGTGGCTCAGATGGATAGAGTGTCTGCCATGTTAGCAGGAGATCCCGGGTTCGAGTCCCGATTGGGGCACACATTTCACACATTTTAACTGTCCCAGTTGATGTATATCAACAGCTGTATGCAGCTAAGGGTATTCATTTCATTGTATTGATTTAATTGTAATTTCGTGCCAAATTCTGATCACTTGGTGTGTTAGATCTTCAAAATCCTGAGATGGTTGGAGGGCCCTGCCAATAATGCTACAACCATTCTCAGTTGCGGAGAGATCTGGTGACCTTGGTGGCCAAGGTAGGATTTGTCAAGCACAAAGACAGACAGTAGAAACTCTTTACATATGCAGGTAATCTTTGTCTTCTGAAAATATAAGCCTAGGATGGCTTGCCATGAATAGCATCAAAATGTGTTGTAGAATATCGTTGACATAGCACTGTGTTCTGTAAGGGCACCACGAATGAAAACCAGAGGTGTCCTGCTATGCAGGCCTGGGTCTAAGGGCATGAAGGAGGGGGCCAGGCAAACCGGAGTGTCTGCCCTGGGCTGCAATTTCAGAGGGCATCAAACTCATATTCTAGTAGAAAAAAAACCTTGTTTCGTAAAGCGCCTAGCATCCAAAGCACAGTGATCTATCGATTATTCATATTATTTTAAAATGCATCTGTATTGGTTTTAAACATATTTGAGCACATTCGAAGTTAACATCTGAATGAATCATAAGTAATTTTTAAATATGTGCATAGTGTACATGATGCTTCTGCCTGGGGCATCCCTGTCGTATTTAGAAAGACATAGCTTTCCCACAGACAAAAGAGGACAGCGTAACACGAGCTGTACCGAATAAACCTGAACGTGTGAATGCCAGTTGCTGTTTGTTTATCTGATTGACTGGATGTACGAATGGTAAATGTTGTTGTAATTATTAGGGAAATCCATAGATTCAGACCATCAGAGTGGAAACTGTCAATAAAATGTAGTGTAATATCTGTGTGATGCGAATTTTTCATGTCTTTGTTATGTTCGTACTATCGAATCTTTGGACAGTACAATGATAGGTGTTCGTCTTTGTCACAAAACTGAACGTCTGTGTGTGTGTGTGTGTGTGTGTGTGTGTGTGTGTAACGGTTATCTGTGAGGAACCATGGTTTTGTAAATCTTAGGCCCGTTTCACACTGGGACACTGGTAACAGTCACCAGCGCCGGTCACAGACAGAGGTACCTTCTTTTGAACTGGAGCGTTCACACCAGGACACTATGCTGCCTCATGGAGCCACTGTGACCCAGCACTGACTCACCCTCACCACATGTCACAGACAACATCACTGTACAGCAGTCACCACCAGACACGCATTAATTTGAATTGGAGTTTTCACACTGGAACACTGATCACAGACACAGTGCTGCAGATTTGCCAACAGACAGGCAGTCATTTCTGAGACAGTGATGCAAAATATTCTTGTACCCTATACTGTAAAGACTGTAGCCATGAGTTTAGGTTTGATTAACACGGAAGATTTTGTAAGTGAAGCAGAAAAGCTGTCCTATTTGGGATGTGAAAAGTGATGACTATAGCAATAAAATGATGAAAACTAATGTGTGGCAAGATATTATAACCAAGTTTGAGCCTGATTTCAATGAGAAGAGCATGGATAAGAAAAACAACATTGGTAAGTTGTATGTTCTTTTTTCAAATTTAGTACCTTATCTTTTGGTCCATAAAAGGCTAGCGAAATTTAGTTGCTACTCCTGTATGAGTCCACTTCACTAATTAATCAGTTGGCAATACCTGTGGTGTCAGACACCAGTGATCCGAGAGTGTTCACCACAGTCACCGGTGACCATCACTGGTGACCATCGCCAGTGTCCCAGTGTGAAACAGGGCTTATGCTATTCGCAGCCCGTTTTCAACAAATAATCTTGGCAGGTTTTGGGCCCAGACCACATGCCTACAACCATGAAGTAACTGCTTTTGCTCATGACTAAAATAAAGTGAATTTGTCAGTTATTTGTGTGTTCGACGAAAATGGCAAAAAATACAAGTGGAAAAACTCGAAGCACCTGAAGACTGGGTGGACTGGAAGTGGCACGTGTCGATGCTGTTGCGAGCATCTGCACTTGAAGACGTGGTTAACGGTACATACAAATGCCCTGAATTGCCACACAATGAAACCACGGAGCAAAAAGGCGGCATATCAGCAGTGGTTGGAAGACAATGCGAAAGCAGTAAGTTTACTAGCAAGTGCGTTAGGAAAATCCGTTGCCGAGCTCATGTAAATGTGCACCCATGCAAGTGAAATTGAGGATAAATTACATGCACGATTCGAATGAAGCAGTACACAACGTCTAAACATGTTGATAGACGTATTTTTTCGTGTTCAACATGACGCCAATGAGGACATTATCACACACGTCACGAAACTGCAGAAGCTTTTCTGGGTAGCTCAGATGGTAGAGCACTTGCCTGTGAAAGGCAAAGGTACTGAGTTCGAGTCTTGGTCTGGCACACGGTTTAAATGTGCCACGAAGTTTCATATCAGCTCACACTCCGCTGCAGAGTGAAAATCTCATTCAGGAAGTAGGTTGTTGTAAGGGTGAATTCAAACAACTTTGTTAGCTTTGCCGCAAATTTTTCTTCTATAATACTTAGGGAGTCTCTTAGATGCACCCTTCTGAAGAGAGATTCCCCCTCTAAGCTCACCTTGAGGTCTTCTTAGTCTAGTTGAAAGTTCTGCAGGTGCTGAATGAAATATGCCAAATTTTGTATGTGGTGTAGGCATTTTCCCACAAAGGGGTTGAGCATTGTTCTCAGATATTTCGCTAATTCATATGTAGGTATGCCGATGTTGTTAACACCTGGACGAAGAAATATTTGTTATTTGTCGACTTTAGGTAGTGCATAAGTCTGTTTGGCACGGCTGGTCATGGATGAAGTTTCTTCACTGTATAATTGTCTGGGAATATGTGTTGGAGAAGCTCAAGGGTCTTCCTCTTCACCCAGTTACTAGCAAAGTCTTCAGTTCTCCTGTATGCGTCATCCTCTAATAGGGTGTACGACTTCTGTTTGTAAACGTGACATGATATACAACACAAGAATCCCTCTCGCTCCACCCACAGTTGGCGTCGACATAAGATACAATGTGCCTTAACATCAAAGGAGCGAAGACCCCAGCCTGTCAATGTCAAAGATAAAGTGATTGTGATGGCAGTTATCACCTATGTCGGGAACACATCAGCAAAAATTGGAAGAATACTCCAGAAACACAACAGCAAATGCCTGTTCTGTCCACCAACCAAGACAAAAACTTTATTAGGATCAGTCAAAGATGACCCAGAACTCCAGAAACTGGGGGGGGGGTTCTACCACATACCTTGCCAGTATGGGAAACTGTATGTAGGCCAGACTATCCAGACAGTACAGGAGAGATGCACTGAGCACAAATTCCTCAAAGACAGCATTCAGCTGACAAAATTCGCTATGGGAGAGTACTGTATCTCCCATGAACATACCGTTAATTGTGACGACACCAAGTTGTTGCAATCTTTTGGAATTGTATTCCCAAACATACTGTAGAGATACAACTAAATGACCGATTAACTGACTAATAAATTAGTACAGCAGATTTCAATTAAGCAAAGTCCTGGGACCCAGCCTTGAGCATGAGCAGGCCACAGTGGCAGTCTACGTTGATGCCCTTTCCCATCATGATAACTGAAGAGGACAAAAAAGTTTTGACAGCATGCCAGCAGAGATCCAAATCTAGCCCCACCCATGGCGCTAATGAAGGCCCTGCTTCCTCCACTTCCACACCAGTAGGTGCCAGCAGGAGGTTGGGGAGAGGGCTTATAGAGGTGACACCTAGCAGATATCACCCATCTATCAGGAAAGTCTGAAGATGGGAAGAAGTTTGCTTGCCAAAATATTGCACCTCTTAGACAATGTCAGCAATATTAATACCTGACAACTACTCAAAATCTTCTTGCAGAAGTAGAAAATCGCTTGGCCAAGGCCAGCAGTGGACTAAACTGTATGAAACGAATTTAATAACGGGACTGTGATACAATATTAAAATAATTTGGGAAAGTGTTTATGATTTATTTGTCCATTTATAAACACACAATAAGTATTGTGTGAGGACTGTTGCTGAGAAACCATGAACATGAGAAACAATAAGCGTTTTACACTGACCAAAAAGCTCATTTAGAGAACTCAGTACTGTACTGAATCCAATACAGCTGCTTCTACTTACTCACATTTCATTTTACTGTTTGTAGTTAACACGTTATTATGTCCAGTACTATGGTGCACAAACATAGTACAAATCAGATGAATAATATTATTACAATATATTGTCATTATTTTGTAAAGAAAAACTAAATTATTCTGCAGTTCACTCCTTACATTCATACCTATCTGGATGTGGTTACTGACACAAATTAGTGTAGTGGCACTCCATTCAGCAGTATCTGGTTTGAATATTGGTTGCTGAAGAAATTCTCATCAGTGTTTATGTATTATGATGAGTGATGGTTATGACAAATAGCTCCTAATCACAAGATTGTTGGACAATGCCATGCATGAGATTTACAATCTCCCTTTATATTTTCTTAGACAGAAAACATCAGACACTTTTAGTGATAAATTAGCTTTGTGGACGCATTATCATTAGTGGCACTGTTCAAAAGGAGTAGGTTTTGTTCTAGCACTGGATTTCATTCTCTACCTACCTCTCATGTCATATCCTACAATAGAAATTATGTGACACTATAGTCAATATACTCTGATCATTGCCATCTACAGAGAACTTTGATACACAGTCTGCCGAGTTCAGTCACACCAAAAGGCTTGCCCTGATCAAGAGTCATACACTCATCACATAATAAGTAAATGTACTTCCGATAATAATACACTAAAATTTTAAGAAGAAGTTAACAGAGTCCAACATGAAAATAATTAGCCAAAGAAAATGGTTGCAACTAATGTCATTTAATTATAAGTTACAGGAATTGTGGCACCAAGCAAGGAAATTGAAAGTTGATATACTATAATCAGTATATAGCTCGTGTCAAAGTGGTAGAAGTGACATTCTGACAGTTTTCAAGACGGATGGAGACCTCTGAATTCAAATATTTCAAAGAAATGTGAAGCAAGAGAGCAAAAATAATAATATGGAGATAATTAGAATCTTAAATACGATGAAACAATATATTCATTCCAGTATTTGAGAAGAGCCTAAGACATGCCGATGAGTGAGTGTATACTTCACTATACATATATTTTATGGATTGTGACTTTTCTTTGAACACATAATTCAAAACAGTCATGAACTGCACTATGAAGACTAAATGATATGTGAAGAAATGAGACATATATGGCTCAAATATCACACTTATTTCACACAGAACTATTTATGTACTAGGCAAATTAATGAGAATGATTGTAGACCTGTGTTCACTTAGAACTAGCATTTCATGTTTTGATATGTATGCAGTGGTATCCAGGTCACTGTGCTTACTGCCAATGCTATAATAACTTCAGTAAATTATCATAAGCACAGAATTTACACAAACCTAATATACACTTTCTAACCGTATGCAGTATTGGAATGTGCATAAGATTTAATGGCACATTACAATTGAGTGAAAACCTCAATCCATCATTCAGCAGCAACATCGTTGAAATTTACGTATTGTTTCTTATATCACAATGCATTGTTGTAATTCTCAACTTTGTTACGTTATCGTTAACCTATTACTGTGTAGTGTGTCTGCATTAGGTAATCACAAAATGGGTGGCAGTCAGAGCAGAACACCATATAATGCTGCTTTCAAGAGTAAAGTAATTCTTCATGCTGAAATATATTGTAACAGGAAGGCATGATGGGATTTCAGTGTAGCTGAGAGTACTGTTTACTTATTTGCAACTACCATTACTACAAAGAAATTCACTGACCCTCACAAAGGAAGACATCCTGACACTGAAGCAAAAGCTTGGAATTTGTCAATGAAAGGATGAAAAATGTGATTAGTGACACCACAAGATATAAATCAAAAGAGGTGCAAACTGTGATTAGTGAGACCATAAGGCACAAAGCAAAAGAGGTCTCTGCAGTTCTGAATATACCAAGGCAAGATTTTAAGAATAGCTGTAGATGGGTTGATAGCATTATGAAATGGGCAGGCTTAACTGTAGAGTGCTATACAACAGTATGGCATAAGCTTCCACAGGATTTTGAGAAAAAAATTCAAGAATTTCGGCACTATACCATCACACTTTGGAAAGAGAATAAGTTTTCGATGAGCCGAATAGGCAACACTGATGAGGTAGCAATTTGGTTTGATATGGCACCTAACTACGTGATTGATGAGAAAGGAACAAAAAAGTTACTACCAAAACATTAGGATCTGAAAAACAGTGCACATCAGTAATGCTGACAAACACAGCAAATGGGCGCAAACTTCTCACACTCTTAATCCGCAAGTGGAACACAAGCTCCAAGACCTCTAAAAATGAAAAGCTGTACCATGATGATGTCATTGTTCAAAATCAAGAAAAGGTATAGGTGACTGAACCTTCAATGCTTGACTGGGTCCCAAAAGTATGAGAACTCTCTCCTGCTGGGCTTTCCAGACTACCATCAATGTTTTGTTTTGCTGCATTTCACAGTCATCTCACTGTCAATGTAAAAATGAAGATCCACAGCCTAGCCAGTAACCTTCCTAGACAAATGACTGCTGTGTTACAACCCCAGGACATTAGTATAAATAAACCATTTGAAGGCTATATTCAAGAACACTATGACAAATGGCTTTGTGAAGCAAATAGTGAACTGACTATGACAGAAAAAATTAAGCTTTCTGCATCCCATATTATTGCTCATTGGGTTTTGGCTGCTCCCAGAAAAGCATGAAAGTTCCAGTGACGATAAAATCATTCACAAAATGCTGTATTTTGAACACACAGGATGGCAGTGAAGATGATGTGCTCTAGAATGAGACCGACAATGATGCAGTAAGAGGAAATGAATCTGTTTCTGATGTAGACTCTTCTGAGGCTACCAGTAATGAAGACATTAATGAATAACGATGAGTAACATCTGGAATATTTGGTATGTTTGCTTGCATGTCTTGTAGGTAATTGAGTTAGGTGTTCTTTTTTAATAGGGACTGTGTCACTTAACAATTCTTCCTATTTTGGTCATTCATGTATTCATCCACCATTGTGTAAAATAAATTTAAATTTAATCTGCCAGTGAAGCGCAAACAGACTCTTTTTTTATTATTTTAATTTTTAAAATCGGAATATACATTACATTTAATGGTGGATTAGCTTCATGTAAAAATGGTATATGACTAGTCCACAGAATATTATGTGATTATGTTTGTCTGCCATATTGTGCAGTGTATTTGAAGAGCTTTACACTTCTCTTTGGTGATTAATAACGTGATTTTATACCCAGAATTATATCTATGAACTGATTATTCTAGTGTCTACCTACTGTATCTAAAATTAGTGTTACATTTTTGACTGCTCTTGTGTGGTGAGATTGTCTTTATAATTTCACAGCTGTCTTTAAACTAGCATTTTAAGTTACATATACTTATCTACATTAAGCTTGTGGTTTAAGATATTTCACCATAGCATAAAATGTCTGTTGTAAATGAATAAATATATTATTCAGCAGTTAAATATTGTTGGAAATCATATATTTTTCATCACAGATGCCACATTGCTGTTGAAAACTGTAAACAAGCCTGACTCAATGACACTTTGAAACCCCTGGGCCATACATAATATTGACAGCTAGGGGACTAAAGAAAGTCCACCACATCAAGATATGCAGAACTTGGCCACTCATGTTATGATTCCTTCACCTAGATGTTACTGTAATGGAAAACAAATGGCACATTTACATGAACTGAAGGCGATAAGCAAGTACTTGGTATGTACTAAGGCCACCTCCTACATGTAAAGAACACAAACAGCACACTAATTGAGAAATTTAAGTTTCTATTACATTTTAAGTGGATTCTCTAAGACATTCTGAAGGAAACAACTTAATTAATTTTAGTTAAAATATTATTTATTACATAGATAAAATCAATACATTATTTGTAAACTGATATAAATAAATGTTAATACAAGAAATTACATTTCATAGTTATTGACACACATAAATCTTAAATACTGTACATTACTAACAAAGAACAACAAAAAAATAACTTAGAATATTATTATCTAGTCTTGAAGAACTTTAATGCAGTACTTAAACATCCAGAAATACATAAAGAGAACACATAAAGTTAGAATTTGGAAGTTCTTTTAACAAAACAGTGGCCGTAGTTCAACTACTTTTATTCAAGTAATTATTGCAATACAAGAAATTAGCACGGTTATGCACTCAGAAAGGTGGTCGACATAAAAAGTATAAAACTTGTACTGCGCTGCATGCTACAGTCTACATTTATTTTCACTTTTAGAGAACACTGTTCTTCAAGTTTATGATTTTAACTATCTACTGCCTTCCCCAAAGGCTGCTTCTAAACTGATGTAATTACAATTTATTCTAACAAACCACAAATGTTCATAATGATCAACTTTTTAGCTATAGAATACATAGAATGTTAAATGGCTCATTTGTTTCATGATGGAAATACATTTTTTTAAAAAAATAGACACACGATACGACAATCACAGCCATTTAGTTCTGATGCCACATCTCTCTCACATCTGTTGACTTTCATTGACAATTAAATAAAATATAATGCAATACTTAAAAACAAAAATTGATAAATGTACTATTAAACAATATATCACATGGCTTTTCTTGCAGTTTTTTTCCATTGATTAATTTTAGATATGCAAAATATATTGGTTGTTGGAGAAAGCCAGTTATTATACAGCATTCACCGATGGAATTACTCATATATGTTTTCAGGGATGTACTAAGGTTTCATTTATGCTATATCTGGTCGTAAATATTTCCAAAAAGAGACAGGTAACTAAATAAGGTTCATATTGTGATCTCACTAATTACCTATACCAACATACTGGTACATTCTATCAAGACATGAATCAGCTACAAATTTCATATATTTTCAATCCAGTTAGTCCGAGTATTTCATTTAAACAAAGATATATGCACTTTTATTCATTCAATATCAAAAATACCCTCCAAATGCTCTCTCATTTTAGCTATGCCTTTCTATATATTTTCTAGATCCAACATTGGGTGTGCTGTCTGGAGAATGTTTCAGCAGAGTGTAGTATGGTAGTACATGTGTATATCACAGAGGTAGTTATATGCTTAGATTTTCTGTAAATTTGTTACAGTCACAGAGAAGTGAATGGAAGAGACATGGACACTTCAAAAAGTTCAACACATTTTCATTTACAAATTAATACAATGGCTGCCATGAACATGTAAATGAAGTGTAAATTATTCCTTGGTTGTTACAGCTATTTCCCTTCCAATGACAGTTACTTACAATATTTACTTACAGTAATTGGATTGGTCTACATAAGGCCTTCAGAGGTGAAATGATACATATAACTTCTTTACATGTTGTTATTATCACTATGTATATATATAATAGTTATTTATGATGATAAATGCCCCTGTGGATTAGAAAGAGTTGGCCAAAACTAAAAAACGTAAGGATCTCTTACACTGGTCGTGATTATCCACCAAACTTTTTATTATCAACTTCTAGTAGATTTCTGTTATTTTGTAGTACTTATTCTATGAACTGAGCTGTTGGTTGGAAACTGGAATAAATTATTTCTGACATTTACTTTTATGAAAAAAAGCACTGAAAGTAGTAATCAATACACCCAATCTTTTGAGCAGGCTTATGTTGCACACTATTCAGTCTAAACAATCCATAAACTGTATTACATGCTTCTGGGCTTGGACACATTTAAGTTGAACTGGATGTCATCCCAAGACACAATACAGTACAGCATCATGGAATAAAAATGAGGAAAGTATCACATTGTTTCCATTATGCCCCAAATGTTTATTAAAACATGCATTGAAGGTAAAGAATTTTTTAACATTTCAGCAGAGAAATTATGAATACAGTTTCAGTGTATGTTTTGTGTATTGTGTGGCAAACAACCAACACTGAATTTGCTTACGCTGAACTCTATCTGCAAGTATCAATCTAGATCATGTTGTTGTAATTGAAGCAGGAGTAAAACACATTTGAACGCCGGCAGCGTGGTTGAGCGGTTCTAGACACTACAGTTCGGAACCGTGCGACCTCTATGGTCGACGGTTCGAATCCTGCCTCGGGCATGGATGTGTGTGATGTCCTTAGGTTAGTTAGGTTTAAGTAGCATTAAGTTCTAGGGGTCGGATGACCTCAGAAGTTAAGTCCCGTAGTGCTCAGAGCCATCTGAAACATTTTTTTAAAGAAATTTGCAATTCCATTTCCCTAACCAGAAGCTCAGTTTTGAAGTACAGTTTACTCTAACTTGTGGTATGGGCAACGAAAAATGTAGGAATATGTTCTTGGAATTTGTGGGGCAAATAGAAACAGTGATTGTCAGTTTCTCTAGGAACCACACTATTTGGAAACAGTTGTGACTTTGTCCTTAGAGGAATAATAAATAATGGTGTATTTATTATATGTATTTATATGCAGTAGATTAGTAGGTAGTGTTTGTTATGGGCATTCCTTCTATCATGTCAACGAAGTAAAGGGCAGTTAGTGGAGGTCACTAAAATCATGACTGAAAAGCGTAAAGAAGCTGTGATCAATATAAATGGCATTAGTGTAAGAAAACTGTTAAAAAAATTGGACTGCATTCTAGTATTCACTACAGGCTCTGGAAGAATATTGCTTGCATGAAATCAAAAGTGGACAAAGGGCTCTATAAGAAAACATTTTTCAAACTGAATCCAAAACTCTGGTGATTGGGGCTATCCCATAAACTCAATTACAACTATATTAAGTGAATTTTTGGATTGCCAAGATAAAATCACTACAAAATATAAAGTAAAGCCCTGCAAAATGAGGTACTGTGAACATCAAGTTACCTTCCATTTGGAAAGTGGATGCACTCAGCGACTGTATGTGGCTTATAAATTATAGAGTGCAGCAATTAGTCATCCTTTTTAGATTTTATTATGCCAATCCAGATTTTGCTTAGTAGCTGGCCATGCTCAATTCTCTATATTTTATTCTCAATGCGTGTAACTCCCTGTTGTTTGGGCATCAGTCACTGTTCTTTAAATATTGAAAGAACTGTTACTGATGGCCCCCCCCCCCCCCCCCAAAAAAAAAAAAAAAAAAAAAAAAAAAAAAAAAAAAAAAAAAAAAAAAAAAAAAAAAAAAAAAAAAAAGTACCTTAAATGCATTGACATAAAAAACATAGTGCATTGAGAATGGCTAGCTCCTAACTGAAATCTGGATTTGCATAATAAAATCAAAAAAGGACGACTGTTTGCTGCACTCTACAGTTTATAAATTCAGTTTACAGTTTTTATAATGTCATAAGAATGAGCTAGCCTCAATAATACAGCAAAACGTACAGCAAGCAATACTAGCAATGTCACCTGGCATAATTATTGCTTATTGTATTGCACTGGAAAAGGAACTAACTACAGTGCTATACTCAAATATAGTCCATTTTGATGAAACAAAACTCACTAATGACACTGGTTGGTGAAGGGTTTTAACTACGAGAGGATGTAAGTTTCAAGAAAGAATAATGACTTTTACGTCATCATCAGTTTCAGTCATATTTGCAGCTGCAATAAATGGCACCATAATACATCCTTGTCTAATTTATAAACCCAGTGCCTGTATCACAGATGGATGGAAGTGGAAAGGGTTATGAATTTTTAACATTTCAATAGTTGTGCACTAAGTGCTGTCTAAATGACTTCATCACAAAGATGTATTCCAAAGAGTTTAACAGTGTCACACCAACTTCTTTTCTCCGAGTAATTATCTCTCACAGATTTTGAACTGTTGTAAATCCTTTCATAGTTTAGTAATGTTTTAGGGACTAAAATAATTAACATATAATTAGTGACTTTTTCAAAACTATACTCATTTCTTTAATTAGCACAACATTCTCATGGTCCATAAATAAAATGAGGTTAGTCTTTGACAATGTTACTAAGCATCCAAGTAGTAAAACTGACAACAGCAATCTACAACATATAAGGCTGGAAAAAACATGGAAATACCAGGAACACAACACATTAGCATGTCTAATATGTTGTAGCAAAACTATTGGCATTCAAACCAGCTTCCAGTCATATCATAATGGACTAATACTGGTTCTGTTTGGTTTCAAAGGAAATAATACATCATCCTTCCTGCAAAATAGTGTCAAGTTCACATTCCATAATATCTCTGCACTAAGTGGCGAATCTCCCATGTGTGTCTGTATGAAGCACATTTCTAGAACTGTGACAGGCCTGTACCCAACGTATAGCGCTGAATGACAACATTCATGAAACATGATGTACTCGCAAAAATGAGAGAGTTGTTAATATGAGAAACACTTCAATATCTTAGAACAGCTCTCATAACCAAACAAGTAAGAAGGGGAGATGGACAACATGATCAAGAAATATTAACGTATAGGTCTGACAGCACACTAAATGTATAACTGTACTGATCTGTTAATGTTACCAAATGTTTTGTGCAATGTAATATGTAGTGAAGAATAAGAAATAACATACTGAACATCACTAGATACTCTGGCATAACAAAGGGACAGTATGGTTGAAAAGTCTATATAGTGAAGAAGTGAGTAACTTTGCAGTTTATATGTAAAAGTAATGTGAATCTTAATAGTATCTGGCCTACTTTAGGCACTCATTAATCACGTGAATTTGAAATAGAGGTAAAAATCAGCAAAATAAATGGTGTAAATGAATGTGTTACAGCAGTGGAACACGACTTCTGTGTAGAAGCTGTTGTCATGTTTCTTACAAGGTGCTACCATGACAGAGAAGTATTGTGAAACTGGGTGAACTGAAACAATGGGGTCAACAGTTCTATGCTACCATGTAAGAAGGCATATGAGAACATTAATCAAAATTAGTTTCTCTAGGTTAGTAGTAAACTAATCTAGAAAGGTAATTATGAGCATAGTTTATGTTTATCCTGTGGCAAATAACCAATGCTGAATTTGCTTATACTGAACTTTTATCTGTAAGTATTGATCTAGATCACATTGCTTTAATTTAAGGAGACGTATAACACATTCGCAATTCCTTGTCACTAACCTAAAGCCAAGTTTTCACTTATACTTTAACTTAACTTGTAGTTTGGCCGGCTGAAAATGTAGGGATATGTACTTGGAATCTATGTAAAGAATAACGAATTTTCCATCATCATCAGTGTCAGTCATATTTGCAGCTGCAAGAAATCGCACCTTAATACATCCTTCTGTAATTTTTAAAGCTCAGTCCCTGTATCATGGATGGATGGAAGTGGAATGGATTATGAATTTTTAACATTTCAATAGTAGTGCACTAAGTGCTGTCTAAATGACATCATTACATAGTTTTACTCCAAAGAGTTTAGTAGTGTAACATCAACTTCTGTTCTCTGGGTAATTATCTCTCAGATTTTGAACTGTGGTAAGTCCTTTCATAGTTTAGTAATGTTTCAGTGACTTAAATAATTGCCGTATAATTAGCAACCGTTTTCAAAACTATACGCATCTCTTTAGTTGGCACAACATTCTCATGATCTGCAAATATAATGAGGTTAGTCTTTGACAATGTTACCCAGCATCTAAGTCTTAAAAGTGATAACAGCAATCTACAACATATAAGGCTGGACAAAAACACGGAAGTACCAAAAGCACAACATATTAGCCTGTCTAATATGTTGTAGCAAGCCTATTGGCGTTTAAACCAGCTTCCAGTCATGTCACAATGGACTAATAATGGTTCCATTTGATTTAAAAGGAAATCATATATCATTGATCCTCCAAAATAGTGGCAATTTCACATTCCATAATACCTCTACACTAAGTGGCGCATCTCCCGCGTGTGTTTGTATCAAGAATATTTCTAGAACTGTGACAGACCTAAACCTAATGTTTAGTGCTGCATGACAATATTCATGTGACGTGATGTACTTACAAACATGAGAGAGTTGTTAACATGAGAAACACTTCACCATGTTAGAACTGCTCTCATAACCAAACAAGCATGAAAGGGAGATGTACAACACGATCAAGAAATATTAATGTATAGGTCTGAAGGCACACTAAATGTATAACTTTACTGATATCTTACTGTTACCGAATGTTTTGTGCATTGTAATATTTAGTGAAGAATAAGAAATAACATATTTAACTTCACCAGATGCTCAGAAACAACAAAGGGGCTGTATGGTTCAAAAGTCTACATAATCAAGAAGTGAATTGACTTTCCAGTTAATATGTAAAAGTAATTTGAATCTTAATTTATCTAGTCTACATTAGGCACTCATTAACAATGTGAATTTGAAATAGAGATAAAAACCAGCAAAAGAAATGGAGTAAATGAATGTGTTACAACAGTGGAATGCGACTTCTGTGTAGAACCTGTTATCATGTTTCTTACAAGGTGCTATCATGACAGAGAAGCATTGTTAAACTGCGTGAACAGAAACAATGGTGTCAACAGTTCTATGCTCCCCAGTAAAACCGCCGATGAAGAAACAATACCACGTAACAGAGAAATTGACGATTTTTCGTTTTTCAGTGAGATGATGTCATTGACTGTACACACATCTGCTCTTAACGCCATAATGCCAATTTTTTACGTATTTAACATGAAAAAATTATCTAAAACAATACCGCATATGTCACACAGCAAATAAATAGATGGCAATACCGCCAAAGTATAGAGAATTTAAATACCGTCTATCTACAATCTATGGATACTGTAAACAATACCACGTAAATACAAAAGTGCACACAGCCACAGCACAGTGTTACTACTTTATTACGTATTTCACAGTGCTCGACCGTGGTTCCATGCTCGTAGCTTCATTCGTGATAATGGACGGCGATAAAGATGACGATCTTTTTACTGAAGAAGAAATTGTTTCTCAGCTGAAATTGGCTTATGAAAGCGGTGAATCGTTTCTGAGAGTGACTGACAGTGGTAAAAAAATTGTTTTATTATTCACCTTTGAATGTTAGTAGCACCGCAAGTGTCTTATTGTGATATAAATGAGAACTCCTCCACTTCACTCATTCTGTGCTTCATTCATTTCTGCCAAAGATTTCTAGACTGTCCCCTTTCTTGTAGAATCTCCCATAAATGCAGAACAAACAACAGGTGAGAAAAGTCGTAACCGAAGAAAAATTAATTTCGTATATGGGGTTCTCAGTTACTGTTGCTGCAACATCTAATGACGCACGTAAATTTCCTTGGGATTATTGTTAATAGTATTACTCATGCCGTTGTTCTCATAAATACTTGAATTTGAGCTTGATCTTTGTCTGCTTAAATTAATTTATACATATTTTTCCATCTAGAAACTTCAGTGGCTGTATCCAACTATGCTCAAAATTAAACCACAGTCACTAGAGACGACAGTACTTCACACTCATTGCTATGCAATGGTGCTCATTGATTGCCAAACGCTCTGGATAAATTATCGGAAGATCATGGGAGTACTAATGATGCAGACAGTGAAGGCCAAGAATTTTATGGTGATGTAAGCAGTGACAGGAAAAGGAAGTCTAAACTACATCCTGAAGATTGGACGAAAAATGCCAATAAAATTCTGAGAATGCGTGGACAGGCGTATATTGGATACAAAAGAAGTCGAATTGGTAAAATCTCTCACGATACTCCAAGAGAGGCACGAAAATCAGGTCCAACATGTACTTCGAAGATGTGCCAGAAATCCGTTCAAAGGAAGTGTCATCAGTTTTCTGTTGATGATAGGTGGGCAGTATTTAACACATTTTGGGAAACAATGTCATGGGATCACAGGAAGGTTTACGTTATCAACCTTGTGGACGTAATTCCAACAAACATCCAGGGAACAACACTGGCAAATCCTGTAGAAAAGGGACGCTCATTTATCATTTGAAAAATGAGCTGAGGAAACATAAATTATGCAAAAAGATGTTTCTCAATACTCTTGGGATTAACGAATGGACTGTCCGATATTGACTGGGTAATTCCACACATGGAATGAGTCCTGAAACAGAATTGTCACCACCTCGAATCAAACAGATGAAGAAGAAAGATGAGAGAACCGTCACGAAAGAATTCTGGACACTCTTCTGAAACTTCCATCGCATTACTGCAGGAAATCCTTCTCGAAGTCATACCTTGGGCCAATTCTATAATCCAAGCAACAGCTGTATGGGCTCTATGTGGAAAAATGTCATGCAGAGAAGGTTTCACCATTAAGTCGGGTTACCTTACCTTGATTTTAGAAGATGGTAATATTAGCATATTTTCCTTCAAGAAAGACCAGTTTAACTTGTGTTGTAGTTACAGGCTTGGTAACTTGAGTGAAGGCGTGTGGTAACAATACACAGAACAGAAAGAGCAAGCAAGAATGCAAATAGATGCTGACAAGGAAGGAGCGCAGCAGAAGCGCTGCACAGTGTACACCATGGAATAAAGGCCGTGAAGGTAGCTCCATTTTTAAGTGCAAGTGCAGTTTATTATAAAACAAAGTTGTCTGTTCATAACTTTACAATGTATAATTTATAAAGTCATGATGCAGTATGTTACTGGTTCGATGTAACGCAAGGTGATTTGGTTGCATCATGTTTTGCCTCATCCATCGTGGACATTCTATCCATTACAATTAAGGAAAATCTCGTTAAAGTCATTCTGTATTCTGACGGCTGCAAATATCAGAACATAAAAATTTTATTATGCAAATCCAGATTTTGCTTAGTAGCTAGCCATTCTCAATTCTCTATATTTTATTCTCAATGTGTGTAACTCCCCGTTGTTTGGGCATCAGTCACTGTTCTTTAAATATTGAAAGAACTGTTACTGACGGCCCCCCACAAAAAAAAAAAGAGAAAAAAAAGTACCTTACATGCATTGACATAAAAAAATAGTGCATTGAGAATGGCTAGATCCTAACTGAAATCTGGATTTGCATAATAAAATCAAAAAAGGACGACTGTTTGCTGCACTCTACAGTTTATAAATTCAGTTTACAGTTTTTATAATGTCATAAGAATGAGGTAGCCTCAATAATACCGCAAAACGTACAGCAAGCAACACTAGCAATGTCACCTGGCATAATGATTGCTTGTTGTATTGAGCTGGAAAAGGAACTAACTACAGCGCTATACTCAAATGTAGTCCATTTTGATGAAACAAAACTCACTAATGACACTGGTTGGTGAAGGGTTTTAACTACGAGAGGATGTAAGTTTCAAGAAAGAATAATGACTTTTACGTCATCATCAGTTTCAGTCATATTTGCAGCTGCAATAAATGGCACCATAATACATCCTTGTGTAATGTATAAACCCAGTGCCTGTATCACAGATGGATGGAAGTGGAAAGGGTTATGAATTTTTAACATTTCAATAGTTGTGCACTAAGTGCTGCCTAAATGACGTCATAACAAAGTTTTATTCCAAAGAGTTTAATAGTGTAACATCAACTTCTTTTCTCTGGGTAATTATCTCATACAGCATTTGAACTTTAGTAAGTCCTTTCACAGTTTAGTAATGTTTCAGTGAGTAAAATACCTAACATATAATTAGTGAATGTTTTCAAAACTATACGCATCTCTTTAGTTAGCACAACATTATCATTATCTGCAAATAAACTGAGGGTAGTCTCTGACAACGCTGCTAAGCATCCAAGTCGTAAGACAGACAACAGCAATCTACAACATATAAGGCTTGCCAAAAACATGGAAATACCAAACAGACAACTAATTAGCATGGTAATACATTGTGGCATTCAAACCAGCTTCAAGTCATCTCGGAATGGACTAATACTGATTTTGTTTGGTTTAAAATGAAATCATATATCATTTTTCCTCCAAAATAATGGAAAGGTCACGTCCCATAGTATTTCTGCACTAAGTGGTGCATCACCCATGTGAGTCTGTATCAAGCACATTTCTATAACTGTGACAGACCTAAACCCAATGTTTAGCACTACATGAGAACCTTCATGTGACATAATGTTCTTACAAAAATGAGAGAGTTGGTAATATGAAAAACTCATCACCATCTTAGAACTGCTCTCATAACCAAACAATCAAAAAGGAGATATGTACAACATAATCAAGAAATATTAATGCATAGGGCTGAAGGCACACCAATTGTACAACTTTACAGATCTGTTATTGTTACCGAATGTTTTGTACAATGTATTATGTAGGGAAGGATAAGAAGTAACATATTTAACATCACCAGATGCTCAGGAACAACAAAGGCGCTGTTTTATTCAAAGGTCTATATAATCAATAAGTGAAGTAACATTGCAGTTTATGTGTAAAAATAATATGAGTCTAACTTTTATCTCGCCTACATTAGGCAATCATTAATCATGTTCATCTGAAATAAAGATAAGAACTGGCAAAAGAAATGAAGTAAATGAATTTGTTACAGCAGCGGAATGCGACTTCTGTGAAGAAGCTGTTATCATGTTTCTTACACTGTGCTATCATATCAGGGAAGTACTGTGAAACTGTGTAAACAGAAACAATGGGGTCAACATTCTACACTCCCATGCAAGAAGCCATATGAGAATATTATTCAAAATTTAATTTCTCTAGGTTAGTAGTAAACTAATTTAGCAGGAAAAATTATCAATACAGTTTCAGTTTATGTATTGTTTATCCTGTGGCAAACAACCAGTGCTGAATTTGGTTACAATGGACTCTATCAGTAAGTATCAATCTAGATCACATTGTTTTAATTTAAACAGATGTGTAACACATTTGCAATTCCATACCACTAACCTGAGGCCCAGGTTCAAGTATACTATAACCTAAATTGTAGTTTTGGCAGCCGAAAATGTAGGGATATGTACTTCGAATTCGTGGGATGAAAAGGCAGTGATTGCCAGATTTTGTAGGCACTACACAATTTGCCAGTAATTATGTATTTGTTCATAGAGGAATAATAAATTATCAAATATTTATTACATGTATTTATATGTAGTAAATTAGTAGATCGTGTTTGTTATGGGCATTCCTTTTATCATGTAAAAGAAGTAAAGGGCAGTTTGCAGAGGTCGCTCAAATCATGATTCACAAAAGCATAAAGAAGCTGTAATCAATTTGAATGGTGTTAGTGTAAGAAAAAATGCTATAAACATGGAATGCATGCTAGCATTCCCTACAGACTAAGAAAGAACACTGGTTGTATCAAATCAAATGAGGACTAACTATCAGCAACCTTTTTTTAAATTGAACCCAAAATCCTCGTGAGTGGGGTAATCCTATAAACTCAATTATAACTTTAAGCAATGGTATTTTAGGATTTCCCAAATAAAATCGATACAAAATATAAAGATACATCCCACAAAAATGAGATTTTGTTAACAGTTTTTATAATGCCATAAGAATGAGGTAGCCACAAGATAATGGCAAAAGATACAGCAAGCAACAGTAGCAATATCACCTGACATAATTATTACTTACTATATTGAGATGTAAAAGGAACTAGCTGGAGTACTATACTCATTTTGATGAAACAAATTTCATTGATGACACTGGTAGGTGAAAGGTGTTAACTATGAGAGGAAGTAAGTTTCAAGAAAGAATAATGAATTTACCCTTCATCAGCAGTTTCAGTGATATTTGCAGCTGCACAAAATGGCTCCATTATACACGCCTGTGTAATTTATAAAAACCAGTGCCTGTGTCACGGATGGATGGAAGTGGAAATTATTGTGAATTTTTAAGTGCACTCAGTGCTGTGTAAATGACGTCATTACAAAGTTGTATAGCAAAGCGTTTAATATTGTCACGTCAAATTCTTTTCTCTGGATGGTTATCTCTCACAGATTTTGAAATGTGGTTAAGTCCGCTCATAGTTTAGTAATTTTTTAGTGACTAAAATAATTAACATATAATTAGTGATTTTTTTCAAAACTATACGCATCTCTTTAGTTAGCACAACATTATCATGATCTGCAAATAAAATGAGGTTAGTCTCTGACAGTGTTACTAAGCATCTAAGTCTTAAAACTGACAACAGGAATCTACAACATATAAGGCTGGACAAAAGCATGGAAATACCAAAAACACGACACATTAGCATGTCTAGTATGTTGTAGCAAACCTATTGGCAATAAAACCAGCTTAAAGTCATCTCAGAATGGACTAATACTCTTTCTGTTTGATTTAAAAGGAAATGATAAATCATTCTTCCTGCCAAATAGTGGCAAGTTCACGTTCCACAATATCTCTACACTAAGTGGTACATCTAGCATGTGCATCTGTATCAAGCACATTTCTAGAACTGTGACAGACATAAAACTAACATTTAGCACTGCTTTACAAATTTCATGTGACATGACGTACTTACAAAACTGAGAGAGTTGTTGATATGAGAAACACTTCGCTGTCTTAAAAATGCTCTCATAACCAAACAAGCAAGAAGGGGAGACAAACAAGCAAGAAGGGGAGATGTACAACATGATCAAGGAATATTAATGTATAGGTCTGAGGGCACACTAAATGTATTACTTTACTGATCTGTTACTGTTACCAAAAATTCATGTGACATGACGTACTTACAAAAATGAGAGAGTTGTTGGTATGAGAAACACTTCACTGTCTTAAAAATGCTCTCATAACCAAACAAGCAAGAAGGGGAGATGTACAACATGATCAAGGAATATTAATGTATAGGTCTGAGGGCACACTAAATGTATTACTTTACTGATCTGTTACTGTTACCAAGTGTTTTATGCAATGTAATATGTAGGGAAGGATAAGAAGTAACATATTTAACATCACCAGATGCTCAGGAACAACAAAGGGGCTGCATGGTCCAAAGGTCTATATAATCAATAAGTAAAGTAACTTTTCAGTTTATATGTAAAAATAATGTGAGTCTTAATTGTACTTGGCCTACATTAGGCAAGCATTAATCACGTTCATTTGAAATAAAGATAAAAACTATGCATGTCTAGTATGTCGTAGCAAACCTATCAGCATTCCATCCAGCTCAGAATCATCTCAGAATGGACTAATACTCTTTCTGTTTGATTTAAAAGGAAATCATATATCATTCTTCCTACAAAATAGTGGTGAATTTGTTACAGCAGTAGAATACGACTTCTGTGAAGAAGCTGTTATCATGTTTCTTACAAGGTGCTATCATATCAGGGAAGTACTGTGAAACTGTGCAAACAGGAACAATGGTGTCAACATTCTGTGCTCCCATGTAAGAAGTCACATGAGAATATTATTCAAAAACTAATTTCTCTAGGTTAGTAGTAAATTAATCTAGCAGGAAAATTTATCAATACAGTTTCAGTTTATGTTTTGTTTGTCCTGTGGCAAACAACCAGTGCTGAATTTGGTTACAATGGACTCTATCAGTAAGTATCAATCTAGATCACATTGTTTTAATTTAAGCACATGTGTAACACATTTCAATTCCATTTCACTAACCTAAAGCCCAGGTTCCAGTATACTATAACCTAACTTGTAGTTTGGGCAGCTGAAAATGTAGGGAATGTACTTCGAATTCGTGGGATGAAAAGAAGTGATTGCCAGATTTTGTAGGCACTACACAATTTGCCTGTAATTATGTATTTTTTCATAGAGGAATAATAAATTTTCTTTATTACATGTAGTTATATGTAGAAAATTAGTAGGTAGTGTTTGTTAGGGGCATTCCTTTTATCATGTAAAATAAATAAAGGGCAGTTAGCGGAGGTCGCTCAAATCATGATTCAACAAAGCGTAAAGAAGCTGTAATCAATTTGAATGGTGTTCGTGTAAGAAAAAATGCTAAAAACGTGGAATGCATGCTAGCATTCCCTACAGACTCAGGAAGAACACTGGTTGTTTCAAATCAAATGTGGACTGACTGTTCTATCAGCAAACTTTTTTTAAATTGAACCAAAATTCCTCGTGATTGGGGTAATCCTATAAACTCAATTATAACTTTAAGCAATGGTATTTTAGGATTGCCCAAATAAAATCAATGCAAAATATAATGATACATTCCACAAAAATGGGATTTTGTTAACAGTTTTTATAATGCTATAAGTATGAGGTAGCCTCAAGATAATTGCAAAAGATACAGCAAGCAACAGTAGCAATGTCACCTGACATAATTATTACTTATTATATTGAGATGTAAAGGAACTAGCTGGAGTACTACACTCATTTTGATGAAACAAATTTCATTGATGACACTGGTAGGTGAAACGTGTTAACTATGAGAGGAAGTAAGTTTCAAGAAAGAATAACGAATTTACCCTTCATCAGCAGTTTCAGTGATATTTGCAGTTGCACAAAATGTTTCCATTATACACGCCTGTGTAATTTATAAAACCAAGTGCCTGTGTCACGGATGGATGGAAGTGGAAATTATTGTGAATTTTTAACATTTCAGTAGTGCTGCACTCAGTGCTGTGTAAATGACATTATTACAAAGTTGTATTGCAAAGAGTTTAATATTTTCACATCAAATTCTTTTCTCTGGATGGTTATCTCTCACAGATTTTGAACTGTGGTTAAGTCCGTTCATAGTTTAGTAATTTTTTGGTGACTAAAATAATTAACATATAATTAGTGATTGTTTTCAAAACTATACGCATCTCTTTAGTTAGCACAACATTATCATGATCTGCAAATAAAATGGGGTTAGTCTCTGACAATATTACTAAGCATCCAAGTCTTACAACTGATAACAGGAATCTACAACATATAAAGCTGGACAAAAGCATGGAAATACCAAAAACACAACACGTTAGCATGTTTAATATGTTGTAGCAAACCTATCGGTGTTCAAACCAGCTTTGAGTCATCTCAGTATGGACTAATACTCTTTCTGTTTGATTTGAAAGGATATCATATATCATTCTTCCTGCAAAATATTGGTAAGTTCACGTTCCATAATATCTCTACACTAAGTGGTGCATCTCCCATGTGTATCTGTATGAAGCACGTTTCTAGAACTGTGACAGACCTAAACCCAATGTTTAGCACTGCATGACAACATTCATGTGACATGCTGTACTTACAAAAATGACAGAGTTGTTGATATGAGAAACGGTTCACAGTCTTAAAAATGCTCTCATAACTAAACAAGCAAGAAGGGGAGATGTACAAAACGATCAGTAAATTTTAATGTATATATCTGATGGCATACTAAGTGTATAACTTTACTGATCTGTTACTGTTACCAAATGTTTTGTGCAATGAATATGTGGGGGAGGATAAGAAATAACATATTTAACAACAACAAAGGGGGCTGTATGGTTCAAAGGTCTACATAATAAAGAAGTGAAATAACTTTGCAGTTTATATGTAAAAGTAATGTGAGTCTTAATTGTATCTGGCCTACATTAGGCAATCATTAATCATGGTCATTTGAAATAAATATAAAAACTAGCAAAAGAAATGAAGTAAATGAATTTGTTACAGCAGTGGAATGCGACTTCTGTGAAGAAGCTGTTATCATGTTTCTTACAATGTGCTATCATATCAGGGAAGTACTGTGAAATTTCGTAAACAGAAACAATGGGGTCAACGTTCTATGCTCCCATTTAAGAAGCCATATGAGAATATTATTCAAAAATTAATTTCTCTATGTTAGTAGTAAACTAATCTAGCAGGAAAAATTATCAATACAGTTTCAGTTTATGTTTTGTTTATCCTGTGGCAAACAGCCAGTGCTGAATTTGCTTACACTGGACTCTATCCGTAAGCAGATGGGTAACACATTTGCAATTCCATTTCACTAACCTAAAGCTCAGGTTCAAGTATACTATAACCTAACTTGTAGTTTGGCCAGCTGAAAATATAGGGATATGTACCTCAAATTCGTGGGATGAAGAGGCAGTGATTGTCAGATTTTGTAGGCACTACAGAATTTGCCAGTAATAATGTATTTGTTCATAGAGGAATAATAAATTATCAAATATTTATTACACGTATTTATATGTAGTAAATTAGTAGATTGTGTTTGTTATGGGCATTACTTTTATCACGTAAAAGAAATAAAGAGCAGTTAGGGGAGGTCGCTCCAATTATGATTCAGAAAAGCGTAAAGAAGCTGTAATCAATTTGAATGGTGTCAGTGTAAGAAAAAATGCTAAAAACGTGGAATGCATTCTAGCGTTCCCTACAGACTCAGGAAGAACACTGTTTGTATCAAATCAAATGTGGACTAACCATTCTATCAGCAAACTTTTTTTAAATTGAACCCAAAACCTTGGTGATTGGGGTAATCCTATAAACTCAATTACAACTTTAAGTAATGGTATTTTAGGATTGCCCAAATAAAATCAATACAAAATATAAAGATAAATCCCACAAAATGAGATTTTGTTAACAGTTTTTATAATGCCATAAGAATGAGGTAGCCTCAAGATAATGGCAAAAGATACAGCAAGCAACAGTAGCAATGTTACCTGGCATAATTATTACTTATTATATTGAGATGTAAAGGAACTAGCTGGAGTACTATACTCATTTTGATGAAACAAATTTCATTGATGGCACTGCTAGGTGTAAGGTGCTAACTACGAGAGGATGCAAGTTTCAAAAATGAATAAGAATTTTACCCTTCATCAATAGTTTCAGTGATATTTGCAGCTGTGCAAAATGGCTCCGTTATACATGCTTGTGTAGTTTATAAAACCCCGTGCCTGTATCACGGATGAATGGAAGTGGAAAGGATTATGAATTTTTAACATTTCAATAGTTGAGCACTCAGTGCTGTGTAAATGATGTCATTACAAAGTTTTATTCCAAAGAGTTTAATAGTCTCACATCAACTTCTTTTCTCTGAGTGGTTATCTCTCACAGATTTTGGACTGTGGTAAGTCCTTTCATAGTTTAGTAATGTTTTAGTGATTAAACTAATTAACATATAATTAGTGACTGTTTTCAAAACTATACCTATCTGTTTAGTTAGTACAACATTATCATGATCTGCAAATAAAATCTGGTTAGTCTGTGACAGTATTACTAAGCATTCAAGTTGTAAAACTGACAACAGCAATCTACAACATGTAAGGCTGGACAAAAATGATGATGATGCCTAGCATATTGCTTTTGTTACATGGTGTGAGACAAAGGGGAGATGGTGAAGCACACAACAGTGGCAGCAGAAACAGACAAGGAGAGTGGGTTAATTGTCTATGACAGTATTCAGGGCTTTGGGCATCCCCAGAGGATAACAGTGGAAGAGGGAGACTTCAGGCCACTGAGTGGCCACTTCAAAGTGGTGCACGGCCAATGACCTTCAACAGGAAATTGGAGCAGTGTGCTGCTTCACTGCTGCAATTACCCAGTGTGGTGCCATACCAAGTCACAGGTGAGGGAGACTAACTGGCAAATCACAAATAGTGAAGTGGTTGTTTGTTGAAGAGCGTCATGCCAATCCATTGTGTCTCCCAATGCATGAAGTTTTCAGTGAAAAGTTGTGCTAATGAATGGTCTTATGTCAAAGCGGTAGGTGGATCAAAACAAAATGTCCAGACACTCTGTGACCAAAATGGTACTGAAACAGAGGATGACAGACTAAAGGCCGAAATACTAAATGTCTTTTTCCAAAGGAAGATTGCACTGTAGTTCCTTCTCTAGATTGTCACACAGATGACAAAATGGTAGATATCGAAATAGATGACAGAGGGATAGAGAAACAATTAAAATCCCTCGAAAGAGGAAAGGCCTCTGGACCTGATGAGATACCAGTTCAATTTTACACATAGTACGCAAAGGAACTTGCCCCCCTTCTTGCAGCGGTGTACCGTAGGTCTCTAGAAGAGCGTAGCATTCCAAAGGATTGAAAAAGGGCACAGGTCATCCCCGTTTTCAAGAAGGGAAGTCGAGCAGATGTGCAGAACTATAGACCTATATCTCTAACGTTGATCAGTTGTAGAATTTTGGAACACGTATTATGTTCGAGTATAATGAATTTTCTGGAGACTAGAAATCTACTCTGTAGGAATCAGCATGGGTTTCGAAAAAGACGGTCATGTGAAACCCAGCTCGCACTATTCGTCCACGAGACTCAGAGGGCCATAGATACGGGTTCACAGGTAGATGCCGTGTTTCTTGACTTCCGCAAGGCGTTCGATACAGTTCCCCACAGTCGTTTAATGAACAAAGTAAAAGCATATGGACTATCAGACCAATTGTGTGATTGGATTGAGGAGTTCCTAGATAACAGGACGCAGCATGTCATTCTCAATGGAGAGAAGTCTTCTGAAGTAAGAGTGATTTCAGGTGTGCTGCAGGGGAGTGTCATAGGACCGTTGCTATTCACAATATACATAAATGACCTTGTGGATGACATCGGAAGTTCACTGAGGCTTTTTGCGGATGATGCTGTGGTGTATCGAGAGGTTGAAACAATGGAAAATTGTACTGAAATGCAGGAGGATCTGCAGCGAATTGACGCATGGTGCAGGTAATGGCAATTGAATCTCAATGTACACAAGTGTAATGTGCTGCGAATACACAGAAAGATAGATCCTTTATCATTTAGCTATAAAATAGCAGGTCAGCAACTGGAAGCAGTTAATACCATAAATTATCTGGGAGTACGAATTAGGAGTGATTTAAAATGGAATGATCATATAATGTTGATCGTCGGTAAAGCAGATGCCAGACTGAGATTCATTGGAAGAATCCTAAGGAAATGCAATCCGAAAACAAAGGAAGTAGGTTACAGTACGCTTGTTCGCCCACTGCTTGAATACTGCTCAGCAGTGTGGGATCCGTACCAGATAGGGTTGATAGAAGATATAGAGAAGATCCAACGGAGAGCAGCGCGCTTCGTTACAGGATCATTTAGTAATCGCGAAAGCGTTACAGAGATGATAGATAAACTCCAGTGGAAGACTCTGCAGGAGAGATGCTGAGTAGCTCGGTACGGGCTTTTGTCAAAGTTTCGAGAACATACCTTCACCGAAGAGTCAAGCAGTATATTGCTCCCTCCTACGTATATCTCGCGAAGAGACCATGAGGATAAAATCAGAGAGATTAGAGCCTACACAGAGGCATACCGACAATCCTTCTTTCCATGAACAATACGAGAATGGATTAGAAGGGAGAACCGATAGAGGTACTCAAGGTACCCTCCGCCACACACCGTCAGGTGGCTTGCGGAGCATGGATGTAGTTGCAGATGTAGAATGTATGAAGTCCTTAGTTTTTCTTTCTTGTAATTCCTCCAAGCAGTACTGAGTTCTCAGAAAAACTGTTACAGCAAGGAAGGCTGCTTAGAAAGCAACAGATTAAAGTACTTTGTACATGATTGAAAATACTTCAAGATTAATATGAACCTTTTGATAGCTTTGCTAATTCAACTGTTGTCTGTTTCTGAATTTTGATATATGTGTTTAATGTACTATTTTCTTGCTGCTTTGAAATGAATATTCCAAGAGGTTATGAAATGGACTGAAACTAAATACGACTGTAAGATATCATACCTTTTCATAAGCAGTCTGTGTCTTCTATAAACAAACTCTGTAAGGATTACAAATTGGTAAGTATGGATGGGTTCAGTTTGTGTACTGTTTTAAGATATTGACATTCAAGATGAATAATGTGAAAAATGAGGGAGCTATTGCAACCTATGATTAGATTTATATTTCTGGGGTCTTTTCATTACATTTCTGGCAATTTTTTTTTTTTGTTTTGTTTTTACTCTTATCGTTAAATGTGGGAACTTTTATTATATTTCAGAAAAATCTTTATTTCTTATGGATTTTGGAAACATTTAATGATGGATTTAAGGTTACTAATATCAGTCCCATCCAAACAGGTCAAACCTACTCTTATACATCTTTCATGTAGTGAGTTAGTGTTTCTGATGGGAAATCTCTTTGTATTATAAGGGTGCTGCATGGTGACCGTCATTTGCATTGATGCATATGTGAGTCAGCCCGACCTGACAGTTCTTAATGAGACGATTGTGAGTGTGTGCACGGTACATGTTCAGGGATAAAAGGCATTAAGGTGTGGAACTTATATTTTTCAGACAGGCACGTGGTGTTTTTAAGCTATGGATGACTGTAAGGAATTTACCAACAATGGAGAATTTGAATCAAAAGAGTTAAGTGCATGAATGAGGATGCAAGGCAAATGTGATTAGACTCACTGCTTGTGATTAAAGAGGAAATAGTTGCCTTCTATCAAATCAATGTGAACTTCATTTAATCTCTTCATATTAATGACACTATTTTGATGAGAGTTATGATTAAGATTATGGGAATAATAAATAGTGCATGTTTCAGCAAACATACGGTTGACAACTTTCTCAAACTGGCATGTGTAGCTTTTGAGTAAGTTTGTCCACCATGCTGTCATGACCATCCAATTACCTCTTAAATTTCAAACAGTCAAAATATGCAAGTTAGCTTAAATAAAAGAAGGCTCAGTTTCCAAAGTTTACAGATTAATAACTAAAAATATGGAGCTAGAGGAGCAGATTAGCCAGTGTGATGATGAGCAGCTATGCCAAGGGTAAATGTTAGTGTTCAAACTGCTCTTGATGACTGAATATGCCTCAAAAATCCCAATATTAGACCTAAGCCATGAGATGCGGATGGGTTATCTCTTCTGTAATTTTAGTATAACTGAGATGGATGTAAGTAGAGTTTCTGGCCAAAAGCAGAGGGAGCAAGACGCACGGCAATGAGATGAGTGGCTATGATTAGCTGAGCTTCCTGCAGGAATGAATTTCAGATCTCGTAGTACAGCAACAAGAAGCAAAGCTAGTCAGTTACTGCAAACAGTTTCCAAGCCGTTAATTTTGTTTCTTCATTCTCAGGAAAATCCACAGAGAGTGTTGATACATTTCTGCACAATATCTGTGATGTAGATTGCATTTGCTCATGGCCAGAGAGTTTTCTGCTTTTTGTGGTAAAGCAAAAATTGTCCAAAAATGTGCACACCTATGTTTAGCCAGTTAAGATATTAAATAAAGATGACAAATTTGAGATCCAAGCACAGGACCTATCAGAGTAATATTAAATAATAATGGCATCAGTTGTTTCCATAAGCAATTTCTACCTTCAGGCAAAGGTCAGGGGAAGATACTGAACAGTTTGCCAATTGAATCAGGGCTGTCTCCTGTGAAACCTACACGTTGCGGAGGATTCTGACCCAAAATCAAGTGCTCCTAGAGGAAGCAGAAGAACATTCAATTGATATTTTTATTGATGGTATAAATACACAACGAAGTTGTCAGGTGAAAGTGGCTTCCCCAATGTTGCTCCATGAGGAAACCCACTTGCCATGTCGTGTGAAGTAGCAGGGCAATTTGTTGCCTCCTCTGTGCTGTAGAATGAGGTACCCCCCGCCCAAAAAAAAAGTTTACCAGTGACTCAGTTTACAAAGGATGTAAGTGAGCCACTCATAAGCCAACAAACACTTGTTATCTTACTGTCATAATTACCAGAGTTTTGGCATCTACAAAAGCATCACTCATGATCCCAAAATAAACAAACTCATGGCAACCATGGTTCTCCCAATTACAGAGGGAATGGTCGCTTCCATCACAGAAATGGCAAAAGAAGGTATAGCCACTCGACCTTGCCCCAGTAAAAACAGTAAATGCCCTTCACTTACCGAGGTTTAGAGGAGCTGACAATTGTGATTGTGAAGAGAGAGATGTAAGGGAAACTGGGCTGGATTTTGGTGGATATGGGCACATATATAAGTTTAAGTTTTCTTCCCTCTGGCAACAAGCAGCCACTGAAACTACCCCATTTACATATTTGTGTCCTGGGTGTCAAAATAGCAAAACCCACAGTAGCAGTTTGCACATACATAATACAATTCAGGTTGGAGGTTATAAGAAAAAAAGGCCTGATTTTGTCTTCGTACTATCCTGATTTCCTGTACTGGTTCCGTGACGTGATTGATTACTACTGGTAGCTTAATGTCTCATTCTGTTGAGCAATCCACCATTTTGGTGGTGACAGCACCTCCCAGACATAAGGAAATCTGGGGAAGGGCACCGTTTGTCAAAATATTGATACACCACAAATCTCAGTGTTAAGGGCATGCATCCCTGCAACCCTAAAAGGTGGCATTGTATGAGTTTTCTGGTTGACTGTCAAAACTGAAGAGCCCAAAGGAACCATCTATTTGGTTGACTCACTTACTGAAAATGACATTCTTAATAAAACGAATGTATATGTCTAGAGAAGTTTACATAATGCAAAAACCATGTCTAGACAATTTTAGTATATCAGACATAGTAGCACCATGAGGAACCATACTGTATGCAGCATTTAACCATGGATGTGGAACACTTCCCTGAAGAGAGACTTGAGAGCAGGAGCAGGCAGAAGCCAATAACTGCTTGAGAAGTACAGGGTGATAAAAAAAAATTATGAACTGACATGGGACACTGGCCATCAACAAGGATCAGTAATCTCCGTAGGACCTGGAGATCAAAAATGTTAAGAGAGGGTGCTACAGTCATGAAATAGCGGTGACCTATTAGGCATCCGAGTGAATTTGTTTTTATTATTAACATTTGAATGTTAGGAAAAGAGCATCAAATTGTTCAGGCTTTTATTTGGAATCGAAGGTATCATGATGAAATAAGGCATGTGTATTTTAGGTCAGGGAAATCATTAAGATCCCAGCTGTACTATGCTTTGAAACCAAGGGGGCCACCCTGTCACTCTGACCAAAACACTGGCAGTGTGTTATTGCACATATTCAGATGGCACCAGTCAAAGTAGTAGGTAGTGATTCAACCCCCATAATAAATAGGCTGATCTGTAATATTATTTGTGTAAAATGTAACAGAAATATAAGAAATGGTAACTTCTGTGATTTGTGCAATCACTGGAATCACTTTGCTTGTGCAAATGTAACTGAAAATGACCTACCTGCTGCAAGTGAAAAGTGGATTTGTCTATGATCTCCTGATGTGATAGGTAACATTGTAAAACTTGACACAGTATCTGATGAACATAATAACTTTTTATTATCAGTTACTGCTGAGCTACACAAGGACTTAAAAATACTGAGTGATGAAAACAGAAGACTCAAGAAAGAGAGTGACCATCAGGTATGTGTCTATTTTTCTAAACCAGAAGGATTGCCAAAAAATGAGTTAGGACTTTAATGGCTCACAATTACAGGTCTAGCACAGTATGAAAAGCTGTGAAATTGAAGAGGAGCTCTTATGAACTCATCAACAATAAATATTGGCAGGATTTTGTTCTACCTTTTAATAATAAACATAATTCATTGCAAAATACAGATGATATAGAAATTGCATCAGAATGCTCATCTGACAAGGCAGTACAAGAGACTCAGAACTTAGTAAATAACAAATTTATATACAAGAAGAAACATAAAATCAAGATTTACACAGACAGTTATGTGTGAGGATTATCAGTTATGTTAATGCAAAGTAGGCCTTCTGTGATGGATAAGTCTGAAATACAAGGAATCATGAAGCCATGGGCTGCTTTATGAGATGTTTCAACGTATACTGAGGAAGACACCACAGCCCTCATGGACAAAGCCTTCATAGTGGTAGCTGCCAGTGCAAATGACAATGAAGAAGACTTTTGAAATATTAAGCCACATCAATGTGATCGTCATCATTGTGCCTCATTGACATGGTCTTGTGTGAATAAGGAAGTAGAGCAAACCAACAGGGAGTACAAAGTGATCTGTAAGCACTTTAAGAATGTTTCCCTAGTTAACACCAGTAGTTACATCAAAGAACGGCATACCAAGTATGGCCAGTACACAAATACAATGGTCATAAGTACAACATTAAATCTGAAAGTAACATAAAAAATGAGTTTGGCGAACTCTTTCTGTCCCGTAGAATAACAGTGTTTTACATATTGCTGGCTTACTTAGTGTGGATTAAGTATTTATGTGTGCCTATTACTGAACTATTAAATATACTTATATTACATAAACTCATCAATATGGAATCAGATTTCTGTATCAATATTTTTGAATGCCTTGCAAAAAAAAAAAAAAAAAAAAAAAAAAAAAAAAAAAAAAAAAAAAAAAAAAAAAAAAAAAAATAATAATAATAATAATAATAATAATAATAATAATAATTTGTTAACATTATTACTTTGTATACAAGGGGCATTTGAAAAGTCTGTCCAAAATAAAAACTAGTTACGTGTTTAGGGTAAACATTTTCTATTTTTTGACATAGTCTCCTTTCAGACTTATATACTTGTCCAACACTGTTCTAATTTGTTGATCCCTTCCGAATAAAATTAATTGTCCTAGTCTGCAAAATAGCTATTAGTTGCTGCAATCACCTCCTTGTCTGAATGAAATCTTTGTCCAACTTGCCATTTCTTCAAATTGGGGAACACATAGTAGTCCAAGCGAGCCAAGTCTGGAGAATACGGGGCTGCGGATGTGAAACAAGTTGGAATCCTATTCCATTAATTTTGCGACCACAACTGCTGAGGTGTGTGCTGCTGCATTGTCTTGATGGAAAAGGACATTTTTTTCGGTCCAATCACCGGCGTTTTTCTTGCAGCTCGGTTTTCAAACGGTCCAATAATTATGAACAATATGCACCTGTAATAGTTTCACCCTTTTCCAGACAATCGATGATGATTATCGTTTGTGAATCCCAAAAGACAGTCGCCAACACCTTTCCGGCTGAAGGAATGGTCTTCACCTTTTTTGATGCAGATTCTCCCTTGGTAACCCATTGTTTAGATTGTTGTTTGGCCTCAGGAGTATAGTAATGTATACATGTTTCATCCACAGTGACGAAACAATGCATAAAGTCCTGCAGATTCTTCCTGAAAAGCTGCAAACCATCCTTGCAACACTTCACACGATTCCTTGATTCACACGAATGTCAAACACAAAGAAATAGACCAATATAGCTTAAACTTGGTGTACATTCTTTCCAAAGCTGCTACTAACTAAACATGACCTTGATATGTGCCGGTGGTGCCATCTATTGGACTTTGTACGGACTTTTCAAATGCCCCTTGTATGGTATAGTGTTCTACAAAAGGTCTATATAGCATGTCAATGACTAGACTGAGTCAATCTGAAGGGTCTACTTGCACTGAGTTAAAGAATGACTATATATATGATGTAACTGAGATTTAAAATCAAAGTGGAAAAGCTTTCTTGCAGCAAACTCCTCATACAGCAATTAATGCCCAAAACCTTTGGCACACTGTAGTCAGCATATGTAGGCACATCATAAATCTCTTGATATTTTTCTCTTTTTTCTCTGTGTCCAAACAGCTTTAGTAAAGGTGGTGACAAATTAAATAAAGGAATAAAACCTAGAGCGTAGTCTGCAGAAACATACATCACATAGTGCAATATGATTAACAATTTCTTCACTGCACAGTATCCTATATCCTATCTATGTTTCAAGAAGTACATCCATTGATTGAGCCATAATGTGGAAATCCCCTTTTAGAGACAATATACCAAAGTGAATTTAGTCAGAACTTTTATGTTGGGAGCGTTCCACTACAACAGACTGCAAATGATATTCTGAATATATACTTACGTATCAGCTATAACAGTAATCTGCACTAACAGTTTATGTGATTACAGCACATCTGCTGCATTGTAATGTGACAATACAGATACCAGGAGTATACTTATCACTATGCAGCTCATTACAAGATTAGTGGTTAACATTACTCTCTGTTCTTCTCCCATACTATTGGTATTTGTAATACTGCTAATGGTTTTAGTAATACTCTATTTACCAATTGGAACAGATGGCTTCTTGGTAACTGCTGGATCATCCTTTGCTGTGAACATGTTGGTGTCATTTGGATGGCTATCACAAGACAGTTAGGTTAATGGAGAATGAATTTGCTCCATATCTTCTTATGAGAGAGCACAACCCATATCAAATGGTCATGGAGCATCCGAGGCATGAACATATTTACAAGCAAGAATCCACAGGGGTTCAAAATGGCAGAAGCAATGTGCCCTGTGGTGCCAGGTTGAGTTTCCATCCATGCCATCTGAAACAGTTCAGGAGAAAAATGAGTGGTGAATTTCAAAACATGTAGCAAATGAGTGACCATAAACTGCCAGCAAGTCCTTACATTATCTGCAAGTGAATAATAATCACCACCATACCAGGACTCCCCTCTCATCTTATGTAAGCATTATGCAATTATGATACCTGTACGTCCTTAAACTGTCTTCAGTTCCAAATGATTTCTGATGCATTTTTTATAGAGATGTAATATGTATTTTACTTAAGTTTTATCATCCTTCAGGCTTCAAGTCTTGAAGCACTAATGCAAATATCTGTGTGTGCTGAATGGTACAGATATGGCTCTGAACTGTATAGGTGTTCAGAAATATGTTGCATTACATCAGTTCATTGCTAAAATCAGAGCCAACTGATGGTAGCCAGACATTGGGATTTTCTGATCATAGCATCTGGCCTTGAAGGTGGCTATTTTACGCAAACTGAGAAAATTACATCACACAACTGATACAGTAGCCTGTAGAGAGCTTAGTGCCTTAAAGACATTGCTGAAAGCATGCCATACTCAGCTAGCATCAATGACATAGCCATGATTAGAGGCAATGAGATCCTGTGATTTGCCATTTTTGTGTCACATACACAATTAACACACAATATGAAAAAACTTACTTATAGTCCACACTTAATTATTTCCCAAGGCTACAGAAGTGTTATTCATTCAACATGATATCTATTACTAATTCAGTTGCTGGTCAGTGTAATCAGAACAACAGAAACACTCTCTTCATTACATTGATGTCACTAAGTTCATTGTGCACAAGTTTGTTATTTCCATAATTTTTTTAGATTTGTGTACATATTAAGGTATATTTAGAATTGTTAATAATGTTATCACAATAATGTTTTTATTTAGGTCCCTGTAATTAATTTACTTAGCCAACAAAATGTATTGTCAAAGATATTTTCCAGTTCTGTAAAGCTTATGTTTTCCTCCATATTCATGAATAAAAGTTACATAACAACTAGAACCAAGATGCAACTACCTTCACAAAAAACCTTAAGTATAGCTTATCACTGTAAATTATCTCCAAATGTACAAAATGATGATGATGATTATTATTATTAAATCACCTACAACCAGAAAATTCATTGACATGTTGCAACCTACATGAATGTTCTTTGGGCCTTCAAAAAATATTCTCAGGGCCAGGAGCTTGCTTGCTCTTTCATCTTTCTCACCACCTCCTTGGCAGACAAAGGCCAAGCTTTTGCTTTATGTAATATTATTAGTACCTCAGTACTGTCAGTAGTGCAGTATACACAGTTATTTGCAACTTGTTTGATAAGTAAGAAATAAGTAAAGTTTGGAGTATTAAATAACTACCGATACATCTGAAGTCCATTTCATTTGTACCTGAAACCCAAAAGTTGCAACAGATACACTTCCATATCATATTTTCGTAGTAAACGTTAGTGCCTTGTATTGAGTTAGGTAGTATGGCAATTATTTAATTTCAAGCAATAAAAGGTTTCTTCTTCTCCTTAAGTTTCAAGTTTCGTAGTAGAAATAACACTAACAAAATATTTTACTTCATAGCCATCATCATACATTTTAAAGACTTGAGCAACATATTAGTGACCTCTCATGTCAGTTTTCTGCTCTAGTTTGACTACAATGAAGTCCCCCTCTTCACTGTTTCATAACAGCACCCAAGTTGTTCCCAATTGTCATTAACAACATAGGCTCCAATGGGCACACCTTGCAGTTTGCAGATGACATGACTTCATCCTCAAAAGGGGGGAACATATTTCAAGCTGTTCATCAAGTAGATGTCCTTCTCAATTAGGACAAGGCCTGGTTCATCATGAACAAGATGAAAATTAATGAAGACAAAATGCTGAGACTGATATGCACACTAAGTGATACTGGAGCACTGGGTGACACAGCAGCTGTTAAGCTTCTGGGTATTTTCTTTGATACCAAGTTAATCTGGCAACAGCACATCGAACATTTACGTTTCAAACTCTTGTGGGTTCTATAACTTTTGACGAAACTAAAAAGTGCATTTTCACAGCAGTACCTACTAACAGTGTACTATGCAATGTTCCACGGCCACTTCAGCTATGGGCTGTTACTGTGGAGCCATTCTGCCGACTGCAAGAATGAGCGTTATTACTAAAGAAAACAATGAGGATCATTGACTCAAGTAAAACGAATTTTTTCCAGAATAGGCACTCTGTTTTCAGACAATAAATTTTAAGTTTCTTAGTTCACACAAAGACAAATCATGAGATATACAGAAAGAGAAATAAAGTTCATCAACACAGCACTCACTGTAAAGACAGTATAAACAGACCAAAATGCAAATTAACTACATGCAGAACAGTTTCCCAGTGGTGGCAATAAAAGTTTTTAATGCTCTACCTAAGGATATTCAGTCATTACCAATTGAGCAATTTAGAACTAAAGCTTCTTGTTGTGGTCTTCAGTCCTGAGACTGATTTGATGCAGCTCCCCATGTTACTCTATCCTGTGCAAGCTTTTTTATCTCCCAGTACCTACTGCAGCCCACATCCTTCTGAATCTGCTTAGTGTATTCATCTCTTGGTCTCCCTCTATGATTTTTACCCTCCACGCTGCCCTCCAGTACTAAATTGGTGATCCCTTGACGCCTCAGAACATGTGCTACCAACCGATCCCTTCTTCTAGTCAAGTTGTGCCACAAGCTCCTCTTCTCCCCAATTCTATTCAGTACCTCCTCATTAGTTACGTGATCTACTCATCTAATCTTCAGCATTCTTCTGTAGCACCACAATTCGAAAGCTTCTTATTTTCTTCTTGTCTAAACTATTTATCGTCCACATTTCACTGCCATACATGTCTACACTCCATACAAATACTTTCACAAACGACTTCCTGCCACTTAAATCTATAGTCGATGTTAACAAATTTCTCTTCTTCAGAAACACTTTCCTTGCCATTGCCAGTCTACATTTTATATCCTCTCTACTTCGACCGTCATCCGTTATTTTGCTCCCCAAATAGCAAAACTCCTTTACTACTTTAAGTGTCTCATTTCCTAATCTAATTCCCTCAGCATCACACGACTTAATTTGACTACATTCCATTATCCTCGTTTTGCTTTTGTTGATGTTCATCTTATACCCTCCATTCAAGACACTGTCCATTCCGTTAAACTGCTCTTCCAAGTTCTTTGCTGTCTCTGACAGAATTACAATGTCATTGGCAAACCTCAAAGTTTTTATTTCTTCTCCATGAATTTTAATACCTACTCTGCACTTTTCTTTTGTTTCCTTTGCTGCTTGCTCAATATACAGATTGAATAACATTGGGGAGAGGCTACAACCCTGTCTCACTCCCTTCCCAACCACTGCTTCCCTTTCATGCCCCACGACTCTTATAACTACCATCTGCTTTCTGTACAAATTGTAAATAGAATTTTGCTCCCTGTATTTTACCCCTGCCACCTTCAGAATTTGAAAGAGAGTATTCCAGTCAACATTGTCAAAAGCTTTCTCTAAGTCTAGAAATGCCAGAAACGTAGGTTTGCCTTTCCTTAATCTTTCTTCTAAGATAAGTCGTAAGGTCAGTATTGCCTCATGTGTTCCAACATTTCTATGAAATCGAAACTGATCCTCCCCAAGGTCGGCTTCTACCAGTTTTTCCATTCGTCTGTAAAGAATTCCCGTTAGTATTTTGCAGCTGTGACTTATTAAGCTGATAGTTCGGTAATTTTCATATCTGTCAACACCTGCTTTCTTTGGGATTGGAATTATTATATTCTTTTTGAAGTCTGAGGGAATTTCGCCTGTCTCATACATCTTGCTCACCAGATGGTAGGGTTTTGTCAGGACTGGCTCTCCCAAGGCTGTCAGTAGTTCTAATGGAATGCTGTCTACTCCCGGGGCCTTGTTTCGACTTAGGTCTTTCAGTGCTCTGTCAAACTCTTCACGCAGTATCATATCAACCATTTCATCTTCATCTACATCCTCTTTCGTTTCCATAATATTGTCCTCAAGTACATCGGCCCTGTATAGACCCTCTATATATTCCTCCCACCTTTCTGCTTTCCCTTCTTTGCTTGGAACTGGGTTTCCATCTGAGCTCTTGATATTCATACAAGTGGTTCTCTTTTCTCCAAAGGTCCCTTTAATTTTCCTGTAGGCAGTATCTTATCTTACCCCTCGTGAGATAAGCCTCTACATCCTTACATTTGTCCTCTAGCCATCCCTGCTTAACCATTTTGCACTTCCTGTTGATCTCATTGTTGAGACATTTGTATTCCTTTTTGCCTGCTTCACTTGCTTCATTTTTGTATTTTGTCCTTTCATCAATTAAATTCAGTATCTCTTCTGTTACCCAAGGATTTCTACTAGCCCTCGTCTTTTTACCTACTTGATCCTCTGCTGCCTTCACTATTTCATTCCTCAAAGCTACCCATTCTTCTTGTACTGTATTTCTTTCCCCCATTCCTGTCAATTGTTCCCTTATGCGCTCCGTGAAACTCTGTACAACCTCTGGTTCTTTCAGTTTATCCAGGTCCCATCTCCTTAAATTCCCACCTTTTTGTAGTTTCTTCCATTTTAATCTACAGTTCATAACCAATAGATTGTGGTCAGAGTCCACATCTGCCCCTGGAAATGTCTTACAGTTTAGAACCTGGTTCCTAAATCTCTGTCTTACCATTATAATCTATCTGAAATCTTCTAGTATCTCCAGGGTTCTTCCATGTATACAACCTCCTTTCATGATTCTTGAACCGAGTGTTAGCTATGATTAATTTATGCTCGGTGCAAAATTCTACCAGGCGGCTTCCTCTTTCATTTCTTAGCGCCAAACCATATTCACCTACTATGTTTCCTTCTCTTCCTTTCCCTACTGTCGAATTCCAGTCCCCATGACTATTAAATTTTCATCTCCCTTCACTGCCTGAATAATTTCTTTTATCTCATCATACATGTCATCAAGTTCTTCATCATCTGCAGAGCTAGTTGGCATATAAACTTGTACTACTGTAGTAGGCATGGGCTTTGTGTCTATCTTGGCCACAATAATACATTCACTATGCTGTTTTTAGTAGCTTACCCGCATTCCTATTTTTTTATTCATTATTAAACCTACTCCTGCATTACCCCTTTTTGATTTTGTATTTATAACCCTGTATTCACCTGACCAAAAGTCTTGTTCCTCCTGCCACCGAACTTCACTAATTCCCACTATATCTAACTTTAACCTGTCCATTTCCCTTTTTAAATATTCTAACCTACCCACCCGATTAAGGGATCTGATATTCCACACTCCAATCCGCAGAACACCAGTTCTCTTTCTCCTGATAATGATGTCCTCCTGAGTAGTCCCCACCCGGAGATCCGAATGGGGGACTATTTTACCTCCGGAATATTTTACCCAAGAGGACGTCATCATCATTTAGTCATACAGTAAAGCTGCATGCCCTCGGGAAAAATTATGGCTGTAGTTTCCCCTTGCTTTCAGCCGTTCGCAGTACCACAACAGGAAGGCCGTTTTGGTTAGTGTTACAAGGCCAGATCAGTCAATCATCCCGACTGTTGCCCCTGCAACTACTTAAAAGGCTGCTGCCCCTCTTCAGGAACCACACGTTTGTCTGGCCTCTCAACAGATACCCCTCCATTGTGGTTGCACCTACGGTAGGGCTATCGATGTCGTTGAGGCACACAAGCCTCCCCACCAATGGCAAGATCCATGGTTCATGGAGGTTTGGCAGGGGGGGGGGGGGGGGGACTAAAGCTTAGTGTATGCTAAAAGAGCAACTTTTTTACAGTACAGAAGAATACTTTTCCAGTAACAGAACAGTGTCTGACTGAGCTGCAACTCAGTGCCAATGAAAACAACAGCAACTCTGGCATTTTACTACATGAACACCCTATTATTGTATGTTATTTTGAAATCTAATTCTTAAATTTATTTTTTAAGGTACTCACATTAACATCATTGTTTTAATTGCAGTATTTTCTTAGTTTTACTGTAATAATATTATTGTAAACTTGACGCTGTCTCTCCAGCCAGGGCTGGTGAATGACACAGACCTGGTAATAAAGGTAATCATTACATCACCACTTCTGGACCTGTTGGTATCAGAGGAATCAATGTACTGGACATAATCAGTATCTTGAGATTTGGTAATGCTGTCTTCCGGTATTTGGCATTTGACCTAAGGCTTTACTTCGTTGAATATATGTTTTCTCAGCAACTGTTTTGACCTTCTACCTTTTTCTGCATTATCTCACTACTGTTTAACTGGATGTATTGGTAAGGACAGTTGATTTTCTTTCAGTTTTACCTCTTGATGGTTTCCTTGCACCAGTCTTAGCATATGGACAAACCTGTGCAGAATCTGTAATTTCTGGCTGCTGATTTTGCCTGATTTGCAATATTCTCCACATTTCCATCTCCCACTCTTTGCCAGTGAGTCATCAGCTGTTTATTGCTGAATTGGTGGAGGTCTGTCCAATTTATTTGATGAAAACAAATCCAGGTAAGTAAATATGTATGAATTGAAAGGTTTAATATTGCTAACACTAAAGCTTTTCAAGATGTTTCCAACAATAAAAGCCAAAGGTTATACTAACCCTACAAGGCTGCAATGTCTTATACGGTAATCCAGGGTGCACTAGCAGGTTTGTCTACGAAGTTATTCACTATATTCATGGTGTTAAATGAACCAATCCATCTAACCCAACATTTTATTGGCCCAGTTAACCTCACCTTTATCTTACCAAAAATCTTCAAAATAGTGTGAAAATGGCTTCATGCACAGCTTACATTTCATGGTGTATCAAAAAGCAATAAACAGTTAATTTTGCTGAGAAACAGAATTGTGTATTATTGCTGATTAAAATTTTAGGAGAACTATTAGATGGTAAGAAACAATTTCGCATTTTTGTATGCATCTCTAAGTTCAAATGGTATTCCCAGTCAGACGGTACTTCCAGCCTAAGGAAATGACTTTATGGTACGAAAAAATAAATTTCCCTCTTAAATTGTCAATTAATGTGATGGTCCAGTTAACCTGAGGTTCAGGTAACCGCAATCTCCCCTACCATTTTCAGCATTTTAATAGTTCTGATAAGTGGCACTATAAGTCACTATACAAAGGATAGGTCATTAAATGACACATAAGTTTCCACCAAAGAAATCCTGATGTAGGCTACACAGTTGACATTTAATGGATCCCTCATAAAAGCACTCTGCCTTCAGGCCACGAGTGGCCTACCGGGATCATCTGACCGCCGTGTCATCACCAGTGGAGCAGGGGTGTAGGGCCAGCACACCACTTTCCCGGTCATAAGACGGTATTCTTGACCGAAGCCGCTACTGTTCGGTCGAGTAGCTCCTCAATGGGCATCACGAGGCTGAGTGCCCCCCCAAAAATGGCAACAGCGCACGGCGACCTGGATGGTCACCCATCCAAGTGCCGTCCACGCCCGACAGCGCTTAACTTTGGTGACGCACGGGAACCGGTGTATCTACTGCGGCAAGGTCGTTGCCTAATGGATCCCTCATAGACATTATAATTACAATAATTTAACACTTGTATGTCGAAAACTTATTGGATGTAAATAGGGTTTTTTACAGTCTATGTTTCACTTTAAGAGAGGTAAAAAGCAAAACAATGTAAATGCATAAAATAAAAACTCCTGATATTAATACAAAGTATTTGTTTAAGTTGTATAATAAATGAGTTTTTATCTCAAATCCAGTAAATTAATTATATTGCAGTACTGATACTGTTTTTCCAACAAGTTCAGAATCATTGTAAAATATCTTTGATTTCTCCTAGCAGTAAGATTAAACTTTAACATTCATCAAAGTAGTATTTATTAGAATGGGCTACTTCAGCTAAAGAAGTACCAGTACTGGTACGTGAGAATCAATGCTGTACTAATAACGTAACTACATAACTTTCCATGCTCCATGTGATATAAAACTGAGGAAATACAATAAGCATGTTATGCATCAAGGGTAAAAGAAGAGTAACGAATAGAATAGTACACAGAAGGAAAGACAAGTGTACAGCAAGGCTTCTTTGTCTCTGCAGGAGTTGCTTCTCTCCACCTTTTGAAAAAAGATTCAGTCCTGCCTAGCACGTATTCTAATAAACATTTCCGAATGTTTTATGTTCTGTCCTGCAGTTAACAGTTTCCATTATCCCATATAATGGAATTATTTTGTCACTCGCTATCATGGATATTTTCCATTAACGACATCTTTACTACTGTACTTCTTAGATAATTTTTGCCAGGATAAAGTGTTATTTTGCCAATGGAAAACTACAGAAACTGAAGACAAATAACATGCATTTATGTGCAAAAATTCGTCATTGTCTAATCATACAGAGTCGTAATCAACACATCATTTATGGCTATAGAATTGAAAGCATCGGTGAAGTTTATTTTCTGATAAAATGAGGCAACTTCGTACCACTGAGAAAGTGGATCAAAGTGGCTCCCCAGTGTTTTCATTACTTTGTTTTAGACCTAATTCATTTTGGGATGGATCGTGTTATGCTGAAAATGAGTAATGCTAGGAGATTATGTCACTTCCTGTAAATGGAAGATAGGGCACGTGAAAGAATGCCTGAAATCCATGAGAAATGGTACTTGCTGGAAATGTCACAAAATGCTTCTAAAGCAGTGCCAGGTACTAGTAAACAACCGAAGAAGAGAAAAATCTAAACAGTGTTTGATTATTATAGCGAGGGATGACCTACTAAGAGAACAAATTCTTGGTGGAAGTTCGGAAGAAGACTGGGAAACACACAGAAGAAATAAAATGGAAGTGAATAGAGAATGAAGTGCCCCTATCAAAACCATAGAAAAAACTAACACCAATCAGCAAGCAGACTCTTGTGTTTGTAGCTATACAGTATGAAAATGAATATTATCGTCGTGTTATAGGAAGTTTTAGCAAATATGGTGCAACCATAAATATCATGACGCCATCTTTTCATAATTAGAAATTACCTGTAAATAAAGATATACTTTTTCACATATAGGAGAATTTAATTGCAGGTATAAACCTTTCAAAATGTTTAAATGAAAGCGGTATGGTGATGAATTTATGCAAAATGTTTTCCGGGTGTAGTTACTGACATTTTGACATACCAGCATACCTAATGAAACACTGGCCTCTTGTTTGGTAGCAAAACAACATTAAATTCCGTTTACATTAGTTACCATTTTTAAATATTGAATGAAAAAGTTGCACTACACTGCTTTTTTATTATGTTTTCCCTTTCATAAGAAAAACTACACCACCAATGATTGATTGATTGATTTATTCATCTGTAGAACAATATACATTCATGGTTGTCGTCAATGGTGGTTTACTATGGTCCTATAAGGTAGAAAAATGAATTTTAAAAGGCGTAATGTTGCCCCAAGCTATTATACAATCGTACAATAATGTTTATAATAATCAGAGCGAAGAAACCCAACGCAGGGACTACTTTACTCCAACTTTTAAAACGTTATAAAATTTCAAAAGCTAATCTTGGACGTCTTTCTATTTGGATGTCTTTCTATGTTACTAGATGGTGTTTACGTTGCTCTAGAATAAACTTTCCTCAGTTTCAAAGGCTATTTTACAAAACTACTATATATTATATGAACTTGTTTGAAGAACCGTTCAAAAGTGGAGCAAAGTGATTCCACTTTACGGTAGTGAATAAAAGAACTGAAGCGAAATATATTCTGGAAAGAATATACAGCAGGCAAAGTAGGTGGAGAAAAAGAATTATTATTATTACGTGTAGACGCTGATCGTCATTACACATAAATGTTTTTCTTCCATTTCAGTTGTTGTTGATTCTTTCCATTGTGACCGCTACAATTTTCAAAATGACTTCTATTCATGAAATTTTGTTTTTACCCCTACCAGCAGTATTCGTTTCTCTATCAGTTTATAGACATTTATATTTGTAAATTCCTCACAAATTTGTACACTTTGTGCACCATATCGATTACTTTATGGTAGGTAAAAGAAATAGTCCAGTGAAGGGTCACTAAAGGAACTCCTGTAAACTTAAATGGCAGCCATGACAGTGTCATTTCCTTCGCTAAAGAAGTCTTCAGACTACCCCTGTTCTTCTCAACATTTCTTTAAACGTTTATGTACTCAAGCAGAACCATTGCCTTATGATGTACTTTAATTTACAGGTGTAACGGAATTATATTTCCTGTATTACTTTTTTGAGAAATCGAAAAACTGGAGTTTCTATTTCTGCAATGGCTCTGACATCTTGAGAGGCTCAGTATAAACAACCATACTGTACATCAAAAACGTTAACTTTACATAATTTGAATTTTCAGTACTGCACAAGTATGCAGTACAATTCAATGAAATTACAACAAATGTGGAACAAAGAGCAGATGGATTCGCTCAGATTTTCGATACCAATATAGGGGTAAAGTTACCATAATTTCCGTGCCTTCGAAATAAACTAAAATTTTTAGCGATAATAATGACAGGAATTAGGTTGTAGAATAGGTTATGAGAAACTGCGAAGAAAAATTAAAAAAAATCATTCATAGCTTTGAATTTTTGCAGTAACATGTGTCACTGAAAGTAATGTACTTACATAATTTCTCAGCGATAAATTTAGGCCTTTCTTTTTGGATTACAACTCTAAGTGACCAATGCTTCGCAACTTGTTGATTTCAGTCTGTACCTGGAAATATTTAGATTGCATGTACCGTTATTTGGGGATAGTTACAAAAACAAAAAAATAGATAAATAAATAAATAAATTCTGAAAACTTGTTTCCCAGTGGCTTTACAAAACTTTGCATTAGCATTGTGGTGTTTCATTAATAGTACTGCTTAACTAAATAAGTTTCATATAATACTGCATGAATAGAAAATACTTACGAATTAATTACGTCAATCGTAATACTAAATTATAGTGATAAAAATTGTGTAGACATATACCAGCGATTATTTTTCTCATGTAAGTACAAGACTGATTAAATGCCGATTGCACTGAAGCGCGAGCAATAGCGGCAACAGCATCCACAAATAGCGCCAGATTGATCCCCTTCCAGAGAAATTATTGTTTAACGTCGCAGCCAACGAGTTAACATTTTAACTCGTTGGCTGTAGCATTTTGTCTCTGTCAGTCAGGTTGCCAACTCGTACGATAATTTTGCGAACATACGATTAGTTGAACGCTTGTACGATGTATAATACTACATTGAAAGATACCAGCCAAACACACATTTCCATTGTCTTGCTTGTCACAGGGAAATGACATGAATATAAATAATTCCCAGAGATAATATATAAACCATGCTCTGCAATAACAGAGTCAATCAGACCTAAGGCAGAAATAACTATTGTCACTTGCTGTCGTGTCGGGCTTTTCGCTAGTGTATTCACACTTTCAGTCCAATTACTAATCGTGAGCTCCTGTACGGGTATTACAGTAGGAAATTAGGACTGAACTATTGTTTAACAAAATGCGTGATTCCATAAGTGAGGAAACGGGCAAGAGAAAAAGCTGTGCATATCCAGAAAAAAAAGGACAAAAGCTCAACAATACCGCTACACAAAAAACAGAAGTACGGAAAAGAACGGAATTCCGTTGTTGGCTCTGATCCGATAATACGATGTTATTTATGCGCTGTGTGTGTTGTGGGGCTCTCTTTTTATAGCAGAACTATTGGCGGTGAAATGGCATGCAAAAGGTGCTGAACACTAAATACTTATGAAGGGTCTTGGGTTTGGACAAATTCAAAGAACCTTGTTTCGGTACAGCAATACAACAACTATTGACTGCAGGAAAGAAAAAGAGAGAGTGGCTGAAATACGGCAATGTCCTGTTTACGCCAAATGTCAGTACAGAAGCAGGGATTAGCGATCATGATGTCATTATAGCAACTATGATTACGAAAGTTAATAAATAAGTCAATCAGGATAGGAGAGTGTTTCTGCTAGTAGAGCAGATAAGCCGTTACTAGCATCTCACTTGCATGGTGAATTAGCATAACTTAGTTCCAGTACGATGGATGTAGAGGGATTATGGGCGAAGTTTAAGCAGACTGTAAACAGTGGTGTAGATAGTTATGTCCTAGTAAATGGATAAAGCATAGAAAAGACCCACCACGGTTTAATAACGAAATTCGGAGGATGCTGAGGAAGTGGAGGCTGTTGCACTCTCGGTTCAAAAGGGAAAATACAAATGACGACAAGCGAGAGTTAGTACAGGTTCGTGCATCTGAGAAAAGATTTATGCGCGAAACATACAACAACTACCAGCGTCACACCTTAGCAAAATATCTGGCAGGGAACCCGAAAAAACTCTGATCTTATGTAAAATTGGCAACCGGGTATAAGGCTTCCATTCAGTTCCTTGTTGACCGGTCTCGTGTGGCAGCTGCAGATAGCAAAACGAAAGCCGAAGTTTTGAATTTCATGTTCAAGAAATCGTTCACACAAGAGAATCGCACAAACATAGCGCCATCTGACCGTCGGACAGACAACCGTATGGACGACATAGTAATAAGCATCCCTGGCATAGAGGAACAACTGAAAGATTTGAAAGCAAATAAAGCACCAGGTCCGGATGGAATTCCAGTTTGATTTTATAAAGAGTACTCTTCCGTATTAGCCCCTTACCTAGCTTGGATTTATCGTGAATCTGTCGGCCAACACAAAGTCCAAAGCGATTGGAAAAAAGTGTTGGTGACTGCAGTATATAAGAAGGGTAAAAGAACGGACCCACAAAATTACAGACCAATATCTCTGACTTCTGTTTGCTGCAGAATCCTTGAAGATATTGTCCGTTGCAATATAATACACTTTCAGGAGACTAAGAAGTTTATGAGCACGAATTAGCCTGATTTTGGAAAGCATCACTCGTACGAAACTCAGCTTGCCCTTTTCTCACATGATATACTGTGAACTATAGGTGAGGGGCAACAGGCAGAAGCTATATTTCTAGATTTCCGGAAGGCGTTTGATATGGTGCCCCATTGCAGGCTGTTAACGAAGTTACGAGCATATGGAATAAGTTCAGAGATATGTGAGTGGCACGGATACTTCTTAAATTATAGAACATAGTATGTTGTCCTCGATGGCTGATGTTCATAGAATGAAGGGTATCGTCAATAGCGCCCCAGAGAAATGTTATACATACATAAATGATTTGGGGAAAAGAATAGGCAGCATTCTGCGGTTGTTTGCTGATGATGGCATGGTGTACAGTAAGGTGTCGAAGTTGTGCGATCGTAGTAAGATACAAGACGACTTAGACAAAATTTCTGGATGGTGTGGTGAATGGCAGCTAGCCCTCGACATGGAAAAATATAAGTTAATGCAGACGAGTAGGAAGATATAACCTGTGATGTTCGAATACAGTATTAATAATGTCCTGTTCGACGAACTGAAGTCGTTTAAATATTTTGTCATAACGTTGCAAAGTGATAGGAGATGGAATGAGCGTGTGAGAACTGTGGTAGGGAAGGCGAATGGTCGACTTCAGTTTATTGGGAACATTTTAAGAGAGAATGGTTCACCCATAAAGGAGACCACATATAGGATACTGGTGCGACCTGTTCTTGAGTACTGCTTGAGTGTATTGGATATGTACCAGGTCCAATTGAAGGAAGCAGTTCAGAGATGGGCTGCTCGATTTGTTACCAGTAGATTCGAACAACATATAATTGGTAACGGAAATGCTTGGGAACCCAAATGGGAATCCCTGGAGGGAAGGCGACATTCTTTCCAAGAAACAATTTTGAGAAAATTTAGAGAGCCGGCATTTGAAGCTGACTGCCGATCGACTCTACTGCCACCAACATACATCGCATTTAAGGACCATGAAGATAAGAAACGAGAAATTAGAGCTCATACGGAGGCATGTAGATAGCCCTTTTTCCCTTGCTCTACTTGTGAGTGGAACCGGACACGAAATGACTAGTAGTAGTACAGAGTACCCTCCACCATCCACCGTACGGCGGCTTGCAGAATATCTATATAGATATAGATGTAATGTTGCTCTAGTCTAAGACTTGAATCTAAACTAGATGCCCTCTGCGAGACCAATTATATTGACCCAGAAATTGCTAAGTCATTTAACTTAGGTCGAACTAAAGCTACATAATTATTGTGAAAAATGTGATTGGTAAGTTTGACACAGAGGAGTTGGCAGATATTTTGAACGAAGTGAATTTTAGCATCATAGCTGACGAGTCTGCTGATATGTAGTAGCAAATACAAAAAAAAAAAGTTGAAGCAAAGTTTTTGAAGTTTGCACAGGGTCCAGTCAAAAACTGAATAGAGATCAAGCATGGAAACAAGAAGCAGGTGTACTGAACTGTGAAAAAATAACAAAATTGAAACAGTGAACGGTCCAAGCTTAACAAGTACAATGTTGAGCACACAAATGGAGCCACGGTGTTGTGGTTAAGTGGTCACAGTGTAGGAGTGTCAAGCAAATGAGAAGTGTTCGATACTCTTTTATGCCAATTTTTTAAAATTATTTTTTTCATAAAAATATCAACTATCACTCCTGTCACTGAAATGTGTGTTCTCTTTCTGTAGTCTTGGTAATTGTCATACTATACGTTGATTATAGAATATGAGTCACATGGTAAGAATACGTTACTTGGAAAGTAAATGTGGTGAATAGTGAGAGCAGGCGAGATACCACATAGACACCTCACAGAAATGAAAACAACAAGTAAACGGCTGTGAACAATGTTACAAAAAGGAATACAGGAGTCAGAACTTCCAAAAAGGAATGCAACTTCAAAAACGTTAGAAACATATGTTTTGACAGAATACAGGGAAAACTTCATCATTGTGAAGCTGTTGCATTCATGTTTTGCAGCTTATGTCACAAACTATTATGTTTCATCATTTCTTTGGGAGTGTTCACATTCACATTCATACAAACTCCTAAATTGGGCAAGGCAGCATATGCCACTCACCAACCAGGTGTACAAACTAGGTGTGTCGATAAGAGATTTCTGTCATATGACACACATACTGTCACTAATGCCGTGCGTAACACACCAGACATGTTTTCTGGTGGAGTATTCAGTTGACTTTTTGTCTTGTCATCAAATGTTCCCGGTTCCCATTCAGAAGCCCTTCCTTTCCACTGCTGATAGAGTAGTTGCATAGAATCAGCTTTCATTATAGGTCTCTTCCTTACACCTCAATGTTGCAAACGGACGTTATACCATGACACAGACATAAATCTGAATACAACGAACACATACATCAACTACCAGGAAGACAGTTCACAATTTTGTGAAGAAGTAATGCACAATGTAGCTTTGAACACAAACCCATCCACTATGTAGTCCGACTCCATTGCCACTTAACCCCGACGCCGTGGCATTCCAGTAGTAGTGGGACAAAGTTCATTTCAGTCAATTTTGTTAGTGCACATTGCCTACACCAAAAGCATGTATGCACTCAGGGGCAGACCTATTGTTCAACATAGATTGACAGGTACTTAACTTATAGTTTTCCTTTGATTGACAGGTACTTAACACATTGTTTTCCTTTGATTGACAGGTACTTAACCTATTGTTCTCCTTTGACTGGCAGGTCCTTAACCTATTATTCTGCTAAAAGGATCCTACCTTTTTATTGACAGGCACTTAACCTATTGTTCCCCCATGAAACGCAAACTCACCCCCTCCCTCTCGCTGCTACATGTACACATTCAGGTCTGAGTTATTGGAGAACCCCTCTCACTCTTATCACTTTTATTGACTACTTAATTATACGGGTCAATTATTTAATCTTTCCTCCTCTGGTAAACCCCACTCCCACCCTCCCTCCCGGAAACAGGCGCGAAAAAAAATTCAAATGATTGGTCATTTTGAGGGAATTCGATTGTTCTGTATCGAAGATTGTTTAAACTATTTAGAAAATGTGTCAAATATTGTTTATTTAAACAATTTTAATGGATTCAAGGCAGTGTATGAAATACATGGAAATCAGTGGAGAGGAAGGAGCTCATAACAGGAAATTCAAGGGTATATTTTTTATTTATACAAAATTCAGTTTTTGGGGTCGGATTTCACTTGCTCATCATTCTCTGCTGTTTGGAAACATGTACGTCTTGTAAGAAGTAATTACACAGGGCAAACATATTGCATACCGGTAACCTAATGTTCAGCACTGTACTCTGGATGTCTTAACCTAATACTGTAGAACAAAAGCAAACTGGTGCTTTTTCATTCATTTTTTTACATCTTTGGCCGTTTGTCAGCACTTAACGTATTGTTCTGTTAAGTGGTTTTCCATGTCACCCCCATTTCCTTAAAATATTGTACCTCGTTTGATACCAAGTTAAGCAATTAGTTATGTCCTCCCACCATTTTCTGGTACACTTTTCGAATTTCACATGCTTGTGAACGACATTTCTGGGGCATTCTTCATTGTCAGCCAGCCCCTTAAACTATTGCACTGCATTTAACATAAAAATTATGCAAAGTAATGAATTGTTCTGCACTTAATCTCCTATTCTGCTCCATGTCACCCACTCAAGCACACCCTCCCCTTAACTATTGTACAGCTAGCACCACGTTGCTATAAAAAAATTATGCAAATCAATTAAATCGATATTCTTCACATGTATGGGATAGTTTTTCTTAATTTTCAGCATCCTATTGGTTGGTGAAATCGATGGAATATAGTTTACACAAAAGATCGCAAGGAAAAAACACATCTAACCACCCAACACCGATGCCGGAGTCTGGGTGCACCAGCAGTGCCTGCGAAGTGTGGATGCAGTCGTCAGCTGCCAAGCAATGCAATGGTGTTGGTTCGGGTCCCACAAGGATGAGGCAGCGGCATCTCTTTCATACTTGACACCTGTGAAACTCCTGTCGAAATACGTGTTCAACTAGTTACCATTGCTAGCACGATGATGTGTAGCTGCAGTGTGGGCTCTGCACAGAGAGAGATGTTCCAATGTTTCCCAGAATAGCAGAGGATTATTTGTTCCTAGTGATCCTAACGGGGCAGCCTGTTCATCACTGAATTTACCTGCCAAACTGCTGCTGCTACCAGTGAGGGATCACTGTCCGCCATTTTTTCTGTAGACGAGACTTCCAGTATTAAAATTATTTTATGCAGATCGCTACATTGCACTGACAGTTAAATCCTGCAAAAGTTGTCTACAGTTCATCAAATAAATATGCGACTTACAAGAAAATTGGGAACCAGGAACTATTTACCAGTGTAACTACAATTAAATATTAAGATTACTGCTGCAGTCTGACACTGATCGATGTACAGGTAATGTCTCCTCTTGACAGCTGTGGTTCTGGAACAAATCTCAGTATCTATAATGCACATAATTTTCCACATAAAAATCTCTCTCATACCCTTGCGGTAATCAATGCGTTGAATCTATACATTCGTCACGATAGGACACACATTCATCTTCTCTGGTCATGCCACAATATAAGCCACAGCAACATTACACTGCAAAATATAAACTTTTTACACAAACAGTGTAGTCATCTTTTACATCTTTACAGTGCCCGAAAAAATTATGATACGCCTACACTCACACTGGCTATATGTCTCGATTCTCCTCAGTCCTAGGAAATTATCTGACAAAGTCTTCGAATCAGCGCTTCTGGAAGGTGCTGCATCCTGCCAAGATTCTCTCAAACAAGTACTATAAACGACAGGCGTCCTGCACTATGTGATAATGAATACCGCATCTGTGGATGTAATGCTCGGAAAGACACCACAATTTGCATGTTGGTGTACTGTATTCAACATCACTATCGATAAAACAACAAGGAAAATGCGAGGGTACACTTAGGGGTGTCCATGAGGGGACGTATTGTTACAGCCATATTGTCCATCCTGTTTGTACACTATAACAGGTCGAATAGAACACTTGCATTGCTGTATTGTGCAGCTGTTTCCGTATTGCATCTGTCACCGCTTACTTTCGCATATACTCCTGAGTGCATTGAAATCACAATTAACAATGTCCAATCTATCCTCTCATTACGAATAGACATACATATTTTGTTTCTTGTTTTTATGTGAATAATAGTTCGATTACTTCCCACAAATGTATGTCAGAACATAAGCCACGATACCTTTACATTCAAGCAGCAGATTGTGCACCACCAATTAAATGTTGCAAAGTGGCCCACGGGTCATTAAATAGGGAAAGACTCTTACTGAATTACTCTGCTCTGCGACTGAGGACAGATGCTTGAATATTGGAGTGTGAAACCAATCTCCAACCCAGCAATGTATCACCACGTACTGTGATAATGTAGTAAACATACAATTTCTATCCTGCGCCATGTACACTAGCTATTCATATCTCTAGTGCTATGCATTCAGTAGAAATGATGTCTATGATTTGGAATCAAGTCTTTCTATTCAACCACATACCTGCATTGGATCCTATGGAGAAGTCCTTTAATGATTACAGCCACTAGTGAATCATATTTCTGGCACTCTCATATCTCGAAACGAGCCACCTTTCTCGAACATATCTGCTACAGTAAAATTCCAACATGGTTTTAGGTAGCCCCTATGCATCTTGAAACTACCCCTCAGATTCTTTGCTACAGACCCTGTAGCTGCGGGCATGTGATTGTTCCAATGTAAGTCGGAACTGAGTACAAGTTGGAGAAAGGTATATCTACCACCTTTTACAACCCGTAGGCCAAGTTGAGTTACTGTGACAAAACTGTGGTTTTACCATTGAACAGAAACGAAGCATGCTGCTGCAACACGAGATAGTATAAAATACAGAACGGGAACTGGGGAAAGGACGTGGATTTTGCTACTGCATTGCGGTGCTTCTCTAAACAACATGCAGGTACTACATCAGAGATCCATGTCCCTCAGGGCCCATTCACACCTATCACCCCAACATCCTATCATTGTTATTCTGTTCCATCCACCAGAGAAAAATTACGAACTATAATAGCTCCACTAACTTCATCCGATAGAGAACTCGATAAGAATTTGACCGCATCTCTCTCCTCCCATAGATCGAAAACAAATGCCGTATGCATGTTTGCATGGAGCACTTATGACGATCCTATTGAAAATACAGGTATTGATCCACTGCACAGACCAGTTTAAAGTTTCATCACCTGTATTGTAGGAGGATGACCGCATCCAACAGACTATACTGTAAGCCGCAAGAGACACTTTCTGTGACCCTGTGTCGTAGTTTGAAACATTGTTTTCTTCTACCATAACATGCTGTGTACACTGCCATGCATTTTGTTTTTCCGCCACGGCTTAGAGGTCTGCGTCAGGTTCTAAACTGACATTAACAAGTTCTGATCCATTGCCTCTAGCAGAAAACTAGATGTTGCATGGTGTAAATCATGTTGTTACTGTGGCTAAAACAATGCGCCACACACACACACACACAGGATGATTTTAATTAAAAGACAGTTACAACGTAAGGAAACTGGAAGAGTTTGTCATCGTTGTGGAGAGCTTCCAAACTGCTGTCCAATAGTGACTGACGACTTCTACATTGAAACTCATCAGTCACAGTGACAGAATAGCTGATGGCTCTGCATTTCGTTTCGACTGATTCTTCACATTGCAGTCATGTACGTGATTGCTATCCATCCCCAGAAGTTGTAATCCCTCCACAAAAACACTTTCTCCAACTCAAAGAAGCAATGTCAGTCAATCATTATGTGGCAAACAACAGCATATCAGTGGACGGATGGGGTGGTAAAGACACCACTGATGTACTCTAATAATAAGCATCACAGTTGATAGTGGAAACAATTTTAGCAGTTTTACTGTAATTTCAACACTGAGCAATGCTGCAACAGCATGTTTCCCAATTTCAGTATCATAGCTAAACCGCCCCCTCTCTACTTTGCGAGTATCATTGCAAATGTAGATTGATGACTGTGCAGTATGTCCAATGACTGTTAATTGTCGAACGTATACATCATCAAAGTATACCACGCAGCGCTTTACGTATTTCTAACGCCTCGAGCATAGTGCTTAATTTACAATCTGTCTCTGTGATGATGGGGTCACAGAGTATTCTCGCAGTCGTAGGGTAACATTAGAGACTGAAAGACCCCCTTACACTGTCATTGACCAACCCACTCTGCAGCACCATTACTGATTTAATTTGCCGGCCTGTGTGGCCGAGCGGTTCTAGGCGCTAGAGTCTGGAACCGCGCGACCTCTACAGTCGCAGGTTCGAATCCTGCCTCGGGCATGGATGTATGTGACGTCCTTAGGTTAGTTAGGTTTAAGTAGTTCTATGTTCTAGGGGGCTGATGACCTCAGAAGTTAAGTCCCATAGTGCTCAGAGCCATTTGAACCATTTGATTTAATTTGCAACCGACCAGAAGTAGACTGCTACATTCCATGTCTCGTGAATGAATGGAGGTTGCCGAGTCCTTGCCCATCCAGGTACATAAGATTTCTCCAGATGCACCAATGTCGAGGAGGTTAGCACCCCCTCATCGGTGTATAGTAACAGATTTGAAAGTGTTGTGATGTAATAGCAGACGATTAAGAAGAACAAGAAACGGGAGATTTTTATGCGTGATGGAGCTCCAGATGGATGGAGTTCGAAGCATTTTACGTAAATCAACTACGCTATCAACTGTAAAGTATTGTTCTAGAGTCTAGGATCAGTGCCTTGAAAGTACTGGTAAGAGAGAACATAAACACACGCACTTAAAACAGGCTATAATGTTCGGTTGCTTGAGTTTGCGGCCTATCAGTCCTGTGGAATATATTTCCAGCGTATGACATACATCCTTCTTGCAGGTTTCTCTACGATAAACTATGGTATCGAACCGTAAAACGAGCACAATACTTCCTTAAAACAGTGGCTCAGTGTGATACATGTACAATATAGCTTTCCAGAAATGTATACCAATCACTGTCCACATCTGATCACAGTTCAGCAATTATACTATGCCCACATCAGTCCTATATAAAATGCTCGTTAGTAACGGAGACTACCTCTTACAAGGAAACAGATAAACGCATACCAGCGGCATCCGACATGTGAAATTACAAGTCATGCAACCTCTAACTATGTAAAGAGCACATCTGTCAAGCAGATGTATACACAGGGGATTGTAGTGTCTCACATACACCTATCGCTAACTTAGTAATGAAACTGAAGTATCGATTTTACGCGTAAGATGCGACAGGAGAATGGAGTACATCGCATAAATTATCGTTCATTTAGAGGAATGTGTCACATTTCATCACATGTGAAATGGAAGTCCTCTGATGACCGAGAGGTTTACTGTTAACGATCGCAAATAGACACTGTTCTAAGACCCACACAGAACAACCGGTTGTATACAATTCGAATGCAGGCTATGTCACACATCAGACGTATCCTGACGGAAAATCAGGGAAAAAAATGGTCAAATGAGCTGCAGCAACTTCTCCCTCCTTCTCTCCCTCTCTCTAGAATGAATCATCAGTCTACCATTAAATCGTACCTCGTTACAACTCCATCTCAACTGACCAATCCATCCACTCTATGTCATCCTTTAATGCAGAAGCAAGTAAGTTTAGAATCAGATGGTTCTCTGTCTTCCTGAAAAGCGCCAAATACAATAGTCAATTCACGCGTATCACTGTTTCCTCAATAGACATGCAATAGAATACTGGCTCAATGGAAAAAAGTGACTGTTTCCCTGGTTCCCTTGGCTTCTATTTCGATGTTTTATCGGATACCTCTTGCTGTCACATGCTTGTTCCCTTGTACAAATTGTTCTGCTCCAAATAGAAGACATTCAATTACTTTCTCAAATTCCCTGCATTTCGGTGTAGGCCTATATTCCATCAATATATACGTTATTTTCCGCAATTCTATAGATTTTTTATGTCAGTTCTACCCATGCAATCATGACATAACCTCTCATTCCATGTTCTAAAATTGCTTGTAAATGTAGTACAGCTGTCAACACCTAGCGCAAATGCACTGATTGTAAGGTATAGTATAGCACTGTACTTGATTGTATCCAGTCGCCTCCACCCCGCATATTCCACATTTGCAGAGTGACTGCTCTGTTTTCTGTATATCTGTGTATGTGTCGCAGACACCGTTGGTTACCACATAATGATTGACTGACATCGCTTGTTTGTATTAGAGAAAGAGTTTTGGTGGAGGGACAACACCTTCTTGAGATGGATAGCACTGAAATGGCGATCATGTACATGACTACAATGAGAGGAATCAGTTGAAACGGAATGCAGAACTATCAGCTATTCCCTCACTGTGACAGATGAGTTTCAATGTAGAGGTTGTCAATCACTTTCGGACAGCAGTTGGGAAAGTCTCCAAATGCCGACAAACTCTTCCAGTTTCCTTATATTGTAACTCTCTTTTGCTTAAAATCATCCTGTGTCTGGTGTGTTATTTTAGCCGCAGTAGCAACATGACTTCTAGTTTTCTGCAACAGGCAGTGGATCAGAGCGTGTTAATGTCAGTTTAGAACCTGTCACAGACCTCAAAGTCATGGTAGTAAAACAAAATCTATGGCAGTGTAGATATCACGTTACAGCAGAAAAAAAAATGTTCCAAACAGCGACGCAAGGTCACAGGGAGTGTCTCTAGCGACTTCCAGCATAGTCTGTTGGATACGGTCATCCTCCAACAGTACAGGTCATGAAACATAAAACTGGTCTGTGCAGTGGATCGATAGCTGTAAAATTAATTTGATCGTTACATGTGCTCAGTGCCAGCATGTATGTAGTATTTGTTTGTAGTTTGCTGAAGCACCTCAATGCAGTAGCAAAATGCATGTCCTTCCCCCAGTTCCCGTACTGTCTTTCATACTACCTCGTGTTGCAGGAGCCGGCTTCATTTCCGTCGAATGGTCAAAACACAGTTCTGTCGCAGTAACTCAGCTTGGCCTGTTTCTACACGCGTTGTAGAAGGTGGTAGATATATCTTTCTCTAACTTGTACTCAGTTGCGACTTATATTGGAATAATCACATGGCGAAAGCTGCAGGGTCGGTAGCATTGAGTCTGAGGGGTAGTTGCAAAATTCATAGGGGCTACCTAAAACCATGTCGGAATTTAACTGTATCAGATACGTTCGATGAAGGTGGCTCGTTTCTAGATATGAGAGTGCCAGATATATGATTCACTAGTGGCTGTAATCATTAAAGGACATCTCCATAGTATCCAACGCAGGTATGTTGTTGAATAGAAAGACTTGATTCCAAATCATAGACATCATTTCTACTGAAAGCGTAGCACTAGAGATCTGAAAAGCTAGTGTACATTTCTTACGACCTCAATCATCACACCATCTACTACTGTTTGCGATCCTTCTCAATCAATCATCGTCTATAACTCAGTGGATACATCGCAGAACCTATGATGTGGCATCAAGATAGAATACGTTACAAATACTGCAGAAATATGTAGTGGAGGCGGTGTGAAGGAGTTGCAGATAGCTGGTCCATACCACACTGTTTAGCCGATCACTTTCAAAATTCGGTAATTTTATTACAAGGGTGCACCATCTGTGACACATAACCACACTGCAGCTCTGATAATATACACTCTGGCAATCACTTTTTATACTGAGTGTCTTGGTATTTGTCTGGAAAAACCACGTCATTTGTAGGTAATGTCATATGTGGATTTATAAAGCGGGTATAGCTTTTAACATGGATAATTGTGTGCAGCTGTAGAACTGAGACTGCTTGTGATGGTAATATGATTGTGTTTTATTTAACATACAGCGGTCTGTAAGACAATCATGCCACTCTTCCCAAGACACTGTGGTAGCACTAGCAAGAAAAGCTTTTGAGACATGTCCACCCATCATTGATTTTAGGCCAGTATTATTTTGTATTGCCTGCAATCAGTTACTGATGAAGTATTATCAACATGTGCAAAGGAAATGACTATGCCCAGTTGTAAGGATGGTATGGATTTGACATGGAGTACTGTGATAGCAAAGGGAAGAGTATGTCAAGTCATAAGAACGGTACCGATATTACTATTTCCAGAGTCACAGCCATCAACAGGGTGTATTTTCGATACTACACTCATTCATTCAACTGAGACCGCAATCGTAACATTCAGTTGTAAGTACGAGGATAAAGTGTATATAAGACCGTTTTTTTTTCCTATGATGATTCTGTCTGTTTGTGCTTGGCATGCGGCGCCCGGTGACCTGTGGTGGGAATGATTCACGTTTCCCATTAACAGTAAGAGCTATCCAAATGGAGAGGCCTGTTGCAGTGTTGTAATGTTGCTGACTTTACCGTGTTGACCTCTAGGCGTTGTCCTCTAGATGGACCAATAGCGAACTAATATTTAGTATGTGTTGGATAGCTTTCGTGATCGTGTGGAAATTTGAGAAGATTCCACATGGACATGTGTTTGTGCTGCACCGTTATTCCCTCCCTTGTAAATTGTTCGGTTGACTGCTCCTGCACATTTCGCGCCTTTATTTAGTTGAGGGAACATCGATTGTGGTGTGTGCATCTAGCAGGTGAAAGAGAGGTGGAAGACATGTTTGCTGGTTTTCTAGACATGAGAAACACCTTAGTTGACTTTTAAAATTATAAATATGATTTGTAATCTGTTGCATCACGAACATCGGTTTTCGTGAGTGGAAATATCAGTTTCTTCCATTTTTTCGAATTCTCACCTAAAGGTCTTCACAGATGAGATACGTCTCTAGTTACTCAGTGGTTAACAGCATGCTCCACCTTGCTAAGGTTTCGGTTTTGTAGAGAAATAGTTTCCAGTCTATGTTTTCGGAATAATGTTGTGCGAGTGATTGTTAGGATGCTGCTGCATGCTTGATATTGAGAAGTAATGAGAAAATGCTATAATATTCTAGAAAACCATGCAAAATTACATATGTTCTTCTAATCCCAGAGTCTGCAGATGTGTATGGCGCAGGATAGAATTTGTATGTTTACTACATCAACACGGTACACAGCGATATATTTCTGGGTTGGAGATCAGTTTCACACTCTAATATTCAACACCTGTCATTAGTAGCGGAGCAGTGTCGTTCAGTAAGAGTCTTTCTGTATTGGACGATCAGTGGGCCACTTTGCAACAATTAATTGTTGGTGCACATGCTGCTGCTTGAATGTAAAGATATCGTGGCTTATGTTCCGACATATGTTTGTGGGAAGTAATTAAACTGCTATTCACGTAAAAACAAAAAAAAAAAAAAAACAAAAAAACAAAAAACGTATGTCTGGTTGTAATAGAAGGATAGATTGGACATGGTGAACTGTGATTTCAATGCACTGAGGAGTATGCAAAAGTAAGTGGTGACAGATGCATTCTGTAAACAGCTGCCCAATATAGCAATTCAAGTGTTCAATTGGACCTGCCATAGTGCACAAATAGGATGGGCAATATGGCTGTAACAATACGTAAACTCATGGGCACCCCTCAACATTTTCCTTGTTGTTTTATCGAAAGTGATGTTGATTACAGTACACCAACATGCATTCGTCATGTCTTTCTGAGCATGATGTCTGCGGGTGCGGTATTCATTATCACATAGTGCTGGACACCTGTCGTTCATAGCACTTGTTTGAGAGAACCTCGGCAGGATGCAGCACCTTCCAGAAGCGCTGATTTGAAGACTTTGTCAGGTAATTTCCAAGGACTGAGGAGAATCGAGACATATAACTGGTGTGAGTGTAGGCATAATTTTTTTGGACGCTGTAGAGATGTAAAAGATGACTGTTCTGTTTGTGTGAAAAGTTTATATATTGCAGTGTAATGTTACTGTGGCTTATATTGTGGCATGACCAGAGAAAATGAATGTGTGTCCTACCGTGAGGGATGTATAGATTCAGCGCGTTGATAACTGCAAGAGTATGAGAGAGATTTTTACATGGAAAATTATGTGCGCTATAGATATGGAGATTTGTTCCAGAACCACAGCTGTCAAGAGGAGACATTACCTGTACATCGATCGGTGTCAGACTGCAGCAGTGATCTTAATATTTAATTGTAGTTACACTGGTAAATATGTTCCTGGTTCCCAAAATTCTTGTGAGTCTCATATTTATTTGATGAACTGTAGACAACTTTTGCAGGATTTAACTGTCAGTGCAATGTAGGGGTCTGTACAAAATAGTTTTACCGCTGGAAGTCTCGTCTGCAGAAAACAATGGCGGACGGTGCTCCCATACTGGCAGCAGCAGCAGTTTGGCAGGTAAATTCAGTGATGAACAGGCTGTTCCGTTAGGATCGCTAGGAACAATGTATCCTGTGCTATTCTGGGAAACATTGGAACATCTCTCTCTGTGCAGAGCCCACACTGCAGCTACGAATCATCATGGCAGCAATGGTAACTAGGTGAACACGTATTTCGACAGGAGTTTCTCAGGTGTCAAGTACGAAAGAGATGCCGCTGCCTCATCCTTGCGGGACTCGAACTGACAGCTGATGACCACATCCATACTTTGCGAGCACTGCTGGTGCACCTGGACTCCGGCGACGGTGTCTGGTGGTGGGATGTGTTTTTTGCTAGCGATCTTTTGTTTAAACTATATTCCATCGATTTCACCAACCAATAGGATGCTGTGAATTTAGAAAAACTACCCCATACATGTGAAGAATATCGATTTAATTAATTTGCATAATTTTTTTATAGCAACGTGATGCTAGCTGTACAACAGTTAAGGGGAGGGTGTGCTTGAGTGGCTGACATGGATCAGAATAGCAGGTTAAGTGCAGAACAACAGGTGAATTTCCATAATTTTTATGTTAAATGCAGCACAATAGTTTAAGGGGGTGGCTGACAAAGAAGAATGACACAGAAATGTCGTTCGCAAGCATGTGAAATTCGGAAAGTCTACCAGAAAATGGTAGGAGGACATAACTAATTGCTTAATTTGGTATCAAACGTGGTACAATAGTTTAAGGAAATGGGGTGACATGGAAAACCACTTAACAGAACAATACGTTAAGTGCTGACAAAGGGCCGAACATTAAAATAATGAATGAAAAAGCACCTGTTTGCTCTTGTTCTACAGTACTAGGTTAAGACATCCTGAGTACAGTGCTGAACATTAGGTTATGCAACATGTTTGCCCCATGTAATCACTTCTTACAAGACCTACATGTTTCCAAACAGCAGAGAATGATGAGCAAGAGAAATCCAACCTCACAAACTGATTTTTTTTTTTAATAAATAAACAGTACACCCTTGAATTTCCTGTTATGAGATCCTTCCTCTCCACTAGTTTCCATATATATGCCATACACTGCCTTGAATCCATTAAAACATTTTAAATAAACAATATTCGACACATTGTTTAAATTTTTTAAACAATATTCCATACGCAGCAATCAATTTCCCTCAAAATGAATGACCAGCTGAGTCTTTTTTTCTGCCAATTTCTGTGAGGAAGGTGCGCTTACCAGAGGGGGAGAGGTTAAATAATTGATCAATTTAATTAACTAGTCAGTTAAATCGATAAGAGTGAGAGGGGTTCTCCAATAACTCAGACCTGTAAGTGCAACTGTTGCAGCTAGAGGGAGGGGATGGGTTGGAGTTGAGGGGGGGGGGGACTGGACCAGGGGAACAATAGGTTAAGTGCCTATTAATCAAAAGGAATGAACCTTTTAGCAGAGCAATAAGTTTAGGAGCTGCCAATCAAAGGAGAATAATAGGATAAGTACCTGTCAATCAAAGGAGAGCAATAGGTCAAGTACCCATCAATCAAAGGAAAACAATAGTTTAAGTACCTGCCAGTTAAAGGCAAACAATAGGTTTGCCCCTGAGTGCATACCTGCCCATTATGTAGGGAACCTGCACTAACAAAATGGACTGAAATGAACTTTGTCCCATTACTCTCTTAGCCTGTAGCCGATGCTCTACTTCCTGAGGTTGAAACATTCACTGTTTTTATTTTGCTTTTTTTTTACAGTTCAGTACACCTTCTTGCTGTTTTCATGCCTGATCTGTGTTCAGTTTTTTACTGGCTGTCCACTGGGCCCTTTTAGACTAAATCTGAGGGGGGTGTGATGGCTATTTTCCTCTGTGAGAATCATGAGGGCTTCAAGCACTTCACCATCAATGGTAGGGTTGTAGCATTTATTCATATTTCTGAAATCTGTTGATCTTATGATGAATCAGGTTTATCTCTGCTGTGGCCCCACACTGTATATATGAAGATTCACGGAAAGCTGTACCAGTGGTTTCTCTGATATTCACTGATATTCATACCAGTGTGCTTTAGGTCTTTATGGATCTCATCGCCTCATTTGTAATCTAGTCAAGTGACCATGTTGGTAGACATTAGTACTTGAGTTTAAAGATTTCCACAAACGGTGCTTTGTGTTTGGAGTTGATGGTTTACTGTGCGAGAATCAGCTTTCATGCGCAGTGTAAACATGAACTGTGTTGAACCTATTTTAAATGCTAATAGAAAAGTAAAGGTGTGAGGGCGAGCCGTGAGTCGTGCTTAGGTCGCTCAGTCGGTAGAGAGCTTTCCCGTGAAAGACAATGGTCCCGAGTTCGAGTCTCACTCCAGCACACAGCTTTAATCTGCCAGGAAGTTTCATGTCAGTGCACATTCTGCTGCAGAGTGAAAATCTCATTCTGGGAGCAGAAAAGTTAGCCACAAAGCAACTAGGGCCTCTGAGAACAGAGCCTTTGATTGAGAGAGTGACGAAATCAAATGGGCGTGAATAAAAGTGAACATTTAACAAGGCTGCGTACAGTTATCACAACTTGTTGTGTGGGTGCTGTGTAAAATTATCTGATTTTCAGCCCGGAGGTAATTTTGTGAACTGATACATCATTTAGAGATTTGTATATTTATCCAAAAAAATGGAAATGCATGAAAACTCCCACTTACAAAAAAGCACAAATGGAGAGTTGCGAAAGCTTGCACATTATTTCCTTATTGCCCTAAACTGTACTTAATTATGTAATGACAACAAAATTTCACAAAAACGATTCTTTCTTTTGTCAGATAAACTAAGCATTTTATTATTATTATTATTATTACTGTTGTTATTATTGGCAATGACTGTAGTTGTATAAACTTGTTGACAAGCATAAACATGCTATTAATTTCCCACTCTCAAATCTTTCTGAATCAAAAAATTTGTGAACACACAGAATGTGTACCCACGAGCTGCCACTTGTTATCACTGCGGTTGCAGTTACTGCCAATAGATTAACAAAATATCAGAGAAAGGTTCATACTTTCCTTGAGTTAATACAGTGATGAATATATAGAGGACAACATGTATTATGGAAGAGTAACTATGAAAGATCACTAAGTTACTGAGGTGAATCTCAAGCGACTCATTACTTTCGTCATATGCTACTAAAATCCTTCTAAAAACTAAATAAAGTTGCAGTTTTTATTCGTGAAACAGTGTTGACATACCTATATTTTTGTCTGTGCAGTATTTCATTTCTACAAGACCTATAAAAAGAAAAACTTTAGTTGTTGGAGGAACCGTATCTATCATGTATCAAAAGTGGTGAAACCCAAAGTGGCAGATGAAGATGTCATGCTGAGCACTCCAGAAATATTCAACACAAGGGAGTGGGTCATGCAACAGGACCAGTCCATGGGTAGCGGCTGGAACAAGTCTCCCAGCTCAAGGCAGTATTATAGGCTGACTACAAAGCCACACCCAGCATGAACTGCAGTGTACATGCCTGTAGCAGTGAAAAGGTTACCTGATTATCAACAGCGTAATGTGATTAGTATGAGGAGTGAATTCAAAATGAGGTAATCTTTGTCAATGCAGTCATTTTCATTATCTTGTAACTTGCAGCGACTAAAGTTTGACTTTGAAGTAATCTGATGTCAGTTGGCACTGACTGGGGAGCCTTAGCAGCAATACTAGGCTCACAGCGGACTAGAGCCAATAGATTATGTTGACTGAGGTTTGATCATAGGAAAATACCTTACTTGAGGGCAGTATTCGATTTTGTAGTTGTCTGAGCCACTGTCATGGCATTTGATTGTATTATAAGTATTGAATATTTATTTACTCTTCAAAGATTGTTATTTAATACTTATGGATTACTCATGGGCTTTGTTTAGAGGATTAGCTTATGATTTAAAAAGAAAAGGGTAATTTTACAAGAGCATAAAAGAAATTAGAAAATTTACAAGGAGTTATTGTCGTGTAAATAAATGGTTCTTTTGAATGATTTTTAATTTTGTATTTTTGAATTTGACTGACTGGATATAATGATTCTTGTGAAATATTTTAATTTTATATTTTTCTACTTGTTTATTTTTTTGTTTTAAATTCTTGTGCTTGCATGTAAAAAATTATAAAAGTGTAATAAATCTTTAGTTTTAACAAATGTTTGAAATTCCTCTTGGTACAGGGATATGGATGCACCATTGTGAGTTTTCCTTGGTCCTTGTCTCCTCTGTACATTATGCCTAGACCGACCTTTGACAAACCACTCATAAGAAAGTATACAAAAACTGTTACATCCTGTATCTTCTGTAGAAGATACAGTGTCCATGGGAGAGGACAGTACTAGAGATATCTACAATGCAAAAATGATCAACAGTAATTTCCTAAACACTCTTTTAAATGCACCATTTTGTGTCTGGAACTGTAGACTCACTACTCTTGGGTATGAGGAGAGGGAGTAGAAGCCATATGCTTCTACTGTGCAGGTGAGGTTGAAAGTGGAATGACTCCATTTTCTATCTCTTCTCCTTAGATAAGCATTTTCCATTTCTTTTGGTGGCTCACTTTGAGAACTACATATGACCATCAGTTTTATTTTCCTTCAGAAGGTGTTTTGTATACATATTGTGTTTGAAAATATCAGAGGCACCTCTGCTGTGTAAGTAAATAGCCACTGTTTAGAGTTCAGCCACTGTTGTCGCTGATGTGGTCTATCCAAACTATAAGAATAATTAATAGAAGAAGCTAATGACCATTATTAATGTTTCAAAACTAATAAATGTGAATAATCTCTAGTTTAAAACAACAGTGGTATTTCTGCCACTGTACTACTAGATTACAATTCTAATCAATTTCAGAGAACGAGGCTTCAAAAGTATAGTGTTATCAAGGAATATCAGCAGTATAACTATGTCAATAACTTTTCATAGTGTCTTTAATTTTTAACTGAACAGACAGCTATAGAGTTACTAATAATGAAGTAAAGCTACCTAATGGGGCACTAAATAGTAAATGTGACAACCCACACAACTAAGGGTGAGAGACGTACAAAAAGAATTTTGTAGCAATGTACAGTCGAGTTGGAAAATAGGATACCCAAAACTGCAATACTGAATGCCTTACTATGCAATATGTTCATTGACATTTAAGTGTTCGTTTTTATTGCATGACGTGAACAATTCACATGAGGTATAAGTCAGTTCTGTAAAGACTTCTCTTCGCTATATACCAGATGTGCCTGTAGGGATAGCTGTTCAGACATTTAGAAGTCTATCATTAAGGCAACGTGAGCAGCCTAAAACCATGAATGGGAGCTAAATACCTTCACACAATGATAATATGCACACCTTACAATGAAGTTATTAAGTATACTACATACAAGTGGTATGAGTTCGCTGAAGCACTGAGTTAAAAAGCAATAACTGAATTTATTTAGTTTCAAGTACAGGAAACCATTCACTTCATTTATATATGACTCTGGTTTAAAATAATCTTTGAGAAACAAACAGTCTTGATTTTGTTTGGTGTTTGTCACCAGTTTTTTTTTTTAATTTTATTTTGTGTATGGATTACCATTCTCTTGGGTCAAATATAATCCCATTCTTTTGACAAGATATTTATATTCTCTATCACTTTTTGTTTTCTGTTTTCCATCCAAATCAATAAAGTATGTCTAGTAATTTACTAATAATAGTATTTTTTGGATTAGTATACACATTAACAGAACACTAGTGCTGTGAAGGATTAACAGAACACTAGTGCTGTGAAGGAGGGCTATCACACACATGCCATATCTATATGATGGAGGTTTTGTACATCACAAATAGTTTGAAATATGTACCTCAGACAAAGAGCTACAAAAACTTTGGATTAATTAAATGTAATATTATGTAGGAAGGACCTCACATCAGGACATTATTTCCAGAAAAGTACAAAACGGCATATTTATTTTTACATTTACTTTTTATTTTCTATATACCATCCAAATAAATCAAATATGTACAATAAGATACATGACCACAGTACTGTTACTAACAGGCAAACAAAAATTTATGAATGGATGCACATGAAGCAACATCCCACCAAGATATCTGAGAGCATATAACTGAAATTTGTTTTAAATAAAGTTACAACACACTAGAAATGAATAAGCATAATGTATTATGAACTTCCCAATTCTGCATACCATAGTTCATAATACAGGAACTGCAGTATTGCAGTTGTGAGGCAGCAGAATCCAGAAACTGTATCGTGCAACATATGTTAACAAAAAGCCTACAGTTGCACACCTATTTTGGTAGAATATCAAATTATGTGCACCGAAAGCACTGATGTAGAACTGACGAAAACTGTTTGTATAAACATTCAGAAATCCCTCATGTGAAATGTGAAGATTAATGTTTAAGGTTGATCAGTAAATTTAGAAACTAAAAAGAGGAAATAGCAGCTAGCAGTCTCCTGGTGTTCAAATGTCATACCAATCCTATCAAAGAATGTTTCAATTGAGAAAACATGGCCAAGAGACAGCTCGATGAAAGAGTTGCTGAGTGTGCTGCCCAACATGATGTTCTGGACTTTGATGACTGCGTAACTGCCTGGGCCTTCTGGATTCTTTCCACCCACACTGGATTCTCTGGATTGCACAGAGAGAACTCACCTTTCAACATGTCCTTCATTCTCACGTGCACATGCACTGCCTGTTCCCCTATTCTACTTTCTCTAAACTTTTTCAACCTTCCCCTCCCCCCCCCCCCCCCCCCCCCCAAAAAAAAATAACCACCTAATGCTGCAAATTGTGGCTCACTATCCTGTATCCACAATATTCCTGCATCCTTCCACAGGCAGCAATAGTAAGTTCCCTAACTCTACACTGCTGTCATTCCCACTATCCACACGATGTATGTCTCGTGTGATTATGTGTATAAGTGTGTGTGTGTGAGTGTGTGAGTCTGTGTGTGTGTGTGTGTGTGTGTGTGTATGTGTGTGTGTGTGTGTAAGGAACTGACTAATCTGAATGACATATTCCTCCTAATGAGTCTGTGTAATTTTACACAGACTGAATAGGTGGAACTAATGATTCAAATTAATCAGTTCCTTACACACACACACACACACACACACACACACACACACACACACACACACACACACACACACTTGCAACAGACAGACATCGTGTGGGGAGTGGGAATCACAGTGTCGGGTTGGGGGAAAGTACTAGTGCTGCCTGTGGGAGGCTACAGGAATGTTGTGGAGATAGGATTGTGAGCCACAATTTGCAGCATTAGGTGGTTATTTTTTCGGGGGAGGGGAAATTTGCCCGAGGGTAGAGACAGTGGAAGAGGGGAACAGACAGTGCAGGTGCACCAGTGGGATAGAAGGGTTTGTTGGGCTGGAGTGGAAGCAGAGAAGGGGATAGAGGCAAGTGAAAGACATGGAGTAGTGCAGGTTGAGGCTAATGGAATTTAAGAGACTGAAGGACATGTTGCAAGGAGAGTTCTCTCCGGGCAATCCAGAAAAGCTGGTGTTGGTCGAAAGAATCCAGAAAGCCCAGGCAGTTAAGCAGTTGTTGAAGTCCAGAACATCATGTAGGGCAGCATGCTCAACAAATCCTTCATCCAGCTGTTTCTTGGCTATGTGTTGGCTGTGACCATTCAAGCAGACAGGCAACTTGTTAGTGGTCATGCCCACACAGAACATTGCATAGCTGTTGCCATTATTTGGTAGGTCACATGGTTTGAATAATCATCAAAGTAATACAAGTCACACAGTCTTATCATATTAAGAACATTAAATTACATGGGTGCCTTGATTCTTAGATCAACATTTATGTCTCCAAGATGATATATCTTAGGTCTAGATCGTTTTAGAAGAAGAAAGATAATTTGTCTCACTTTTCAAATACTTCACTATTACTGTCTGGTGCACAGTGCACAGACACAGTTAAATTGTTTAATATGGTCAGTGTGTTTGCATGCCTCATCGATACAGATAGCTGTACACGATGGAGGGGTATATGTTGAGAGGTCAGGTGAATGTGTGGTTCCTAAAGAAGGACAGCAACCTTGTCAGTAGTTGGAGGGCCAACAGTCTGAATGATTCACTGATCTGGCCTTATAACATCAACGAAAACAGTCTTGCTGTGCTGGTACTGCAAATAGCTGAAAGCAAGGTGGAACTACAGCCAAAACTTTTCCCACGGGCATGCAGCTGAACTGCATGGTTAAATGATGATGGCACCCTCTTGGGTAAAATATTCCAGTAATTAGGTAAAACAGTCCCCACTTCAGATCTCTGGGTGGGGACTAGTCAGGAGGATGTCACTATCAGGAGAAACAAAACTGGCGTTCTATAGATCTCAGCATGAAATGTCAGATCCCTCACTTGGGTAGGTAGGCTAGAAATTTTAAAAAGGGAAATGGGTAAGTTAAAGTTAGATGTAGTGGGAATTAGTCAAGTTCACTGGCAGGAGGAACAGGACTTCTGGTCAGGTGAACACAGGATTATTAATTCAAAATGAAATAGAGGTAATGCACGAGTAGGTTCAATAATGAATACAAAAATATGAATGCAGGTAAGCTACTGTGAACAGCATAGTGAACGCATTATTGTACATAAGATGGACACAAAGCCCAAACCGACCACAGTAGTACAAGTTTATATGCCAACTAGCTACACATATGAACAAGAGAGTGAAGAAATGTATGGTGAGATAAGATAAATTATTCGGGTAATTCAGTAAAATGAAAATTTAATAGTCATGTGGGAATGGAATTTGATAGTAGGAAAAGAAAGAGAAGGAAAAATCTTTGGTAAATATGGACTGGGGGAAAGGAATGAAAGAGGAAACTGCCTGGTAGAATTTTGCACAGAGTGTGATTTAATCAACACTAATACTTGGTGTAAGAATCATGAAAGAAATTTGTATAGATGGAAGAGACTTGGACACACTGTAAGGTTTCAGATTTATCATATAATGATAAGACAGAGATTTTGGAACAAGATTTTAAATTGTAAGACATTTGCAGGGACAGATGTTGACTCTGACCACAATTTATTAGTTATGAACTGCATCTTAAAACTGAATAAACTGCATAAAGTTAGGAAATTAAAGAGATGGGACCTGTAGGAATTGAAAGAACCAGGGGATGTTGATGGTCTCAGAGGGAGCATTAAGGAACAATTGACAAGAACAGAGAAAAGGAAGGCAGTAGAAGAGGAATGGGTAGCTTTGGGAGAAGCCAGCAGAGGATCAAATAGGTATACAGATGAAGTCTAGTAGAAACCTTTGGGTAATGCAAGCAAAATTGAATATAATTAATGAATGGAAAAAATATAAAAATGCAGTAAATGAAGAAGGCAAAAAGGAATACAAAAATCGAAAAAAATGAGATTGATAGGAAGTGCAAAATGGGTAAGCAAGAATGGCTACAGGTCAAATGTTAGGATATAGAAGCATATATCACTAGGGGAAGGATAGATACTCCCTACAGGAAAATTAAAGAGGCTTTCAGTGGTAAGAGAAGCAGGTGTATGAATGTCAAAAGCTTAGATGGAAACCCAGTCTTAAGCAAAGAAGGGAAGTTGAAAGGTGAAAGGAGTATATGGAGTGACTATATAAGGGAGACATACTTTAGGGCAACACTGTAGAAATATAAGGGGATGTAGACGAGGATGAGATGGGAGGTCCAATACTTTTTTTTTTCTTTTTCTTTTTTAAGTTGCAACAAGGCACCTGGAGTATACAACGTTCTGTTAGAACTACTGATAGCCTTTGGAGAGCTAGCCATGGGAACACTCTTCCATCTGGTGAGCAAGATGTTTGAGACAGTTGAAATACCCTCAAACTTCAAGAAGAATAAAATAATTCCAATTTCAAAGAAAGCAGGTGTGGAGACTTGTGAATATTATTGAACTATCAGTTTAATAAGTCATGGTTGCAAAATACTAACACTAATTCTTTTCAGAAGACTGGAGAAACTCTTAGAAGCTGACCCTGAGGAACGCCAGTTGGAATTCTATAGAAATGTAGAAACACATGAGTCAATACTGATCCTATGACTTCTCTTGGAAGATAAGTTAAAGAAATGCAAACCTACGTTTATAGCACTTGGACACTTAGAGAAAGCTTTTGACAATATTGACTGAAATACTCTCTTTGAAGAAAGCAGGAGTAAAATACAGGGAGCAAAAGGCTATTTACAACTTATACAGAAACTAGACAGCAGATGTAACAGTCAAAGGGCAAGAAAAGGATGCAGTGGTGAAGAAGGGAGTGAGACAATGTTGTAGCCTTTCCACAAAATTATTCAATCTGAACACTGAGAAAGCAATAAAGGAAATGAAAAAAAAATTTGGAGTAGGAATTAAAGCTCAAGGAGAAGAAATAAAAAACATTGAGGTTTGCCAATGACATCGTAATTATGTCAGAGACAGCAAAGGACTTGGAAGAGCAGTTGAACAGAATGGACAGTCTCTTGAAATGAGGATATAAGGTGAACATCAACAAAAGTAAAATGAGGATAATGGAATGTAATCAAATTACATTAGGTAATCAAATGGCTCTGAGCACTATGGGACTTAACTTTGGAGGTCATCAGTCCCCTCAGTCTTAGAACTACTTAAACCTAACTAACCTAAGGACATCACACACATCCATGCCCAAGGCAGGATTCGAACCTGTGACCGTAACGGTCACGTGCAGGTCCAGACTGTAGCACCTAGAACCACTCGGCCACCCCGGCTGGCAAATTAGGTAATTCTTAGGGAATTAGATTATGATAGGAGACACTCAAAGCTCATCACTGTAATAAGAAGGATGTGCCACTCGCTCCAAAACACAGTGGAGTTCAGACATAAAATAAAATTTTAAAAGTTTTGCATGGCACATCATCAACTAAAGTAGAGGTCACATTGTCACCTAAATCCTATTCCACTCTGTTATCACAGTACAGGCCTAAACTTCACTGACATAAAATGTGGCATATAGTGAGTTTCACACCTTATGTATCTCAGAATAGTGGTCTTTCTCACTGGCATATGAAGCTAATATTGTGAACAGTATACTATTTGGAGGTGGGTCAGGGTTATTTCATCTAGTCAGAGTTGTCAGTATGAGAAATTCCATGCACAATGTGTGCTGGCAGCAATATCTGCTACATTATCAACAATACAAGGATAATTTAACTTTGCCAAAACTTCAAAGTATTTGTTGCACACAACCCAACTTCAAGGCTGGCAAGGAGACAGTGAGAAAAATTATTCTGTCTCTGTGATCTAGTTTTAAAAGATTGTAGAATAAATAGTCATTGCGTGTGCATATGAGACATTAGTTTCAGAAAAAGATTAAATTTTTAAGAAATAAATGCAGCATCACAGTTTGTCCTATGCTTTATTCAGATGAAATGGTGATTCATTTACATCACACTCTGAATTAAAACTTGTAATAGTGTGTATGGAGTACTGTCAAACATAAGTGTTACTCAATTTTGAATTGTTGTGGTATGAAGAACTTTGGTGTTTAGAAATATTATGTGCACACCATTATCACTTCCACTCCTATTTTGACAAGGAAAGAACTACCACCTGGAAAAAAAAAAAAAAAAAAAAAAAAAAAAAAAAAAAAAAAAATATATATATATATATATATATATATATATATATATATATATATATATATTCCCTTCTCCTCTTAATGCACCTGTACCAATAATTAATTTTTCTTCTTATATTCATTATTCTTTTTTTATAAAGTTACCTGCAGTGTGTACATGTAATATATACGTAAATAGAATGAGTTTTGCTTGGATTTATTCTTAAGAGTCTTATTTGTACTGCATTTATTCTCACAGTGTGATTAATTCTCATAAAATCCTTGTTAGTTAAAAATATGGGTAATTGAAATTCTTAATGGAATGTGTAAGAGCAAGTATTTAGTGAGCTAATTGGCAGCTCAGATCATACTGACACCACCCATTGGAAAGACTGATATTGCAGCTTCACAGCAAAGTTTTTTGTCTTAAACTTATTAAATAAGGAGATAATTATCATTGAAGTTAGCTACATTTCTCACTGTTGATTTTGCTTATATCCTTCTTAGATACTCCAACCATTGCCATTATACTCTTGCTGGACTGTCTTTTATGAACAAAATGACATACTGATACTTCACTAATTCATTAAGATTTTAATTAAGATTTTTGCTTAATTTACAATATGGTGCTTGTATTCATAAATGGGGTATACTAAATGTAGATGCATAAAATAGTTTCATAAACTTTTCTAAATTGTTAACCTACAGCCTACTTGAAAAACCAGTTTACTGTTAATACTTATAGTCCATCCTAAGTATCAAAATATAATGCAGCCATTTTTCAAAAGGTCATATAGTTTCTGAGATCACAGTACATTCATACACCAGTCTTTAAACACCCTGACCCCACCCCAAATTTTCAGTGTGGCACCAGACAGCACTTGTGCAGCACCTATGGGAGATATTGAGAAACTACATCTAGTCTGGATTGTCTTAAGCCAATTCATGAATTTGCAGCCTAGCTCAACAGTGCTGACTTCTGTGTAGAAAAGCTGTGGCTCACTACTACAATATTGACACCTATATAACTGTTCATTGTTCCCAAAATTCATATTCAACATCTCTATGAAAATATTTTGACTGTGTACACATGAGCAGCATGTATGAGTGGATTATCTGATATATTTTTATCAGGCAGTGGCTATGTTAATTCTTCTAAATTTACGGATGTTTAATTCAGACTGTTATCATGTTTTATGCATCTGATATTTAATGATCTGAGTGACTGCCTCAGAAACTCAACATAAGCTACACCCACTGTGTTCTGCTAATATTGAGTATTAGAGGATTGTGACCTCATATATTGATCGTGTTGTTAAAGGCATATATCTGAATAGTGAAGAGGAGAGGTGGAGATACATACTTGCATAGAAACGAATGATGTGGAATGTAATTTGGTTGTCACAATGTTTGTTATGGTCATAACTGTAGGAAAAAGCTACACTACTTACAGATCTGTGTAGTGTACATCATTTGCATAACCCCTTGAAATACATTTAGAGATATTCTACAAGACCTTGATCTGTGATACTCCAAGGGCTTAATGGACATTACAGGAGGCCAGTGTCACTTATGATGCCACAGCATGAGGACATCCTCCTACTCTGGTATTGTGAAACAAACTCATCAGTTTAAAGACAAGGACATATGGTAGAACTTGAAGACAGTGACACAAGGGTTAGATGGGTCTTAGAAAACTGTGAACAGTGGGCCCTGGTGACATTAAACAGTGAATACATAGAGTTTTGAATGACTAATGTGAGTTGACAACAGCTACAACAGCTCATATGACATTAATTACAAAAGGCAAAGTTAAATACGACACAGCATCAATGAGTAGTAAGTGGGTGCTACAATAGTAGATTAACCATACTTCAACCAATGAGAGGATGGGGATGACAAATGCCATCTTCAGTGAGACAGGAGTCAATCAATGCAGAACCCAGCAGTAGACAGATCAGCCTGAAGTGGAAATTCAAATGAATTGTCAAGCAGACAGTTATTGATACCAGCAGTGACTGATATTCTGACAAGAAGAGGGAAAACTGCTTATATTATTGAGCGCTCAATTAATATTGACAAAGTGAGTGAGAAAGGGGTAGAAGACAGTACGCTTATGTGTAAAATACAAGAACATTCCATAGATGAAAACACTGAATTATTACGGAAATTAGTGATACAACACTGATCAGAAAAGACAGCTTGAAGAAAAACATTGACAAATTTAATAATTTAAATTTAAAAATGGACCTGACTAATACACTCCTCGAAATTGAAATAAGAACACCGTGAATTCATTGTCCCAGGAAGGGGAAACTTTATTGACACATTCCTGGGGTCAGATACATCACATGATCACACTGACAGAACCACAGGCACATAGACACAGGCAACAGAGCATGCACAATGTCAGCACTAGTACAGTGTATATCCACCTTTCGCAGCAATGCAGGCTGCTATTCTCCCATGGAGACGATTGTAGAGATGCTGGATGTAGTCCTGTGGAACGGCTTGCCATGCCATTTCCACCTGGCGCCTCAGTTGGACCAGCGTTCGTGCTGGACGTGCAGACCGCGTGAGACGACGCTTCATCCAGTCCCAAACATGCTCAATGGGGGACAGATCCGGAGATCTTGCTGGCCAGGGTAGTTGGCTTACACCTTCTAGAGCACGTAGGGTGGCACGGGATACATGCGGACGTGCATTGTCCTGTTGGAACAGCAAGTGCCCTTGCCGGTCTAGGAATGGTAGAACGATGGGTTCGATGACGGTTTGGATGTACCGTGCACTATTCAGTGTCCCTTGACGATCACCAGTGGTGTACGGTCAGTGTAGGAGATCGCTCCCCACACCATGATGCCGGGTGTTGGCCCTGTGTGCCTCGGTCGTATGCAGTCCTGATTGTGGCGCTCGCCTGCACGGCGCCAAACACGCATACGACCATCATTGGCACCAAGGCAGAAGCGACTCTCATCGCTGAAGACGACACGTCTCCATTCGTCCCTCCATTCACGCCTGTCGCGACACCACTGGAGCCGGGCTGCACGATGTTGGGGCGTGAGCGGAAGACGGCCTAACGGATTGCGGGACCGTAGCCCAGCTTCATGGAGACGGTTGCGAATGGTCCTCGCCGATACCCCAGGAGCAACAGTGTCCCTAATTTGCTGGGAAGTGGCGGTGCGGTCCCCTACGGCACTGCGTAGGATCCTACGGTCTTGGCGTGCATCCGTGCGTCGCTGCGGTCCGGTCCCAGGTCGACGGGCACGTGCACCTTCCGCCGACCACTGGTGACAACATCAATGTACTGTGGAGACCTCACGCCCCACGTGTTGAGCAATTCGGCGGTACGTCCACCCGGCCTCCCGCATGCCCACTATACGCCCTCGCTCAAAGTCCGTCAACTGCACATACGGTTCACGTCCACGCTGTCGCGGCATGCTACCAGTGTTAAAGACTGCGATGGAGCTCCGTATGCCACGGCAAACTGGCTGACACTGAAGGCGGCGGTGCACAAATACTGCGCAGCTAGCGCCATTCGACGGCCAACACCGCGGTTCCTGGTGTGTCCGCTGTGCCGTGCGTGTGATCATTGCTTGTACAGCTCTCTCGCAGTGTCCGGAGCAAGTATGGTGGGTCTGACACACCGGTGTCAATGTGTTCTTTTTTCCATTTCAGGAATGTAGTAACCTGAGTAACATATGGGTATGCAGAACATAGGTAATAAACTAAATTTGATGAAAACTGCATACAGAAGAAAGCTGAGCAACTGGTGAACATTTGCAATCATTATTATGTACTTGGAAATTAGCATCTGTGGGTTAGTGAAGATGAGCTTGAAAAACTGCATAGTAAGGGAATAGAAGATGCTACTGTTAATTCTTTTGAGGATGAATTACTAAAAGTAAAACAAACTGTTCCAATACGAAGGAAGTACACTGATCAGCCAGAACATTATGACCACCTACCAGATATTCGGTATGTCCACTTTTGGCATAGAGAACAGGAGTCAGATGTCATGATATGTAATCAATGAGGCTTTGGTAAGTTGCTGGAGGGAGTTGGCACCATGTCTGCACACAAAAGCCACCTAATTTCTATAAATTACGGGGAGTTGGGCAACGAGCTCTGATGCCATGTTCAGTCACACGCCAGATGTGTTCAACTGGGTTCAGATCTGGCAATCTGGAGGGCCAGCAGATCAATTGGAGCTCGGAACAGTGTTCCGTGGACCACTCCATCACACTCCTGGCCTAGTCACATGGAGACCTGTCTTGTTGAAAAATGCAAATGCCCTCAGGAAATGTCATCGACACGAAGGAGAGTACATGGCCTGCAACCAGTGTATGATACTCCATGGCCATCATGGAGCCTTGCATAATCTGCATGGGACCCATGGACACCCACATGAATGTTCCCCAGAGCATAATGGAACAACCACCAACTTGTCTCCATCCCGAAATACAGATTTCAAGGAGCTGTTCCTTAGGAAGGCAACGGATTTGTGCCCTACCATCAGCTAGATGACAAAGGTGTTGGAATTCATCGTATCACACAATGCTCTGCCACTGCACAAATGTTCAGTAGTGATTGTCATGTGCCCATTTCATCCATAGTTGCTGATGTCGTGGTGTTGCATGGGTATGTGGAGGCCCATCATTAGGAGTGTTCGGTGTACTGTGCTTTAAGACATCTTTGTACCTTGCCCAGAATTAAAATCTGGTGTTCGTTCTGCCACAGTTCACCACTTGCCCTGTTTTACCAGTCTGCCCAGCCTATGACGTCTGACATCTGTAATGAGGGGTAGCTGCCCAACCCCATGACATCTTCATGTGGTTTCACCTTGATTTCACCACATATTGAAGACACTCACTGCAGTACTCCTGGAATACCCGACCGAGTAAACTCAGATAGATTATGTGTGTTCCCCATTCTATACACAGAAAACTCACTCACTGATACTACATGCACCATACATGTGTCTGACAAGCAGTCAATCCTCACCAGGTGACACTGTTATCACCTGAATGGGTTTATATCAATAGTACATCAGTGGTCATAATGTTCTGGCTGATCAGTGTTAAGTAATGCTGATATTCAGGTAATAGCAGTAGTTCAGAAAACAGTTAATGTAAACTTTGATAAAAATGAAGATGTTGAAACAGAATGTGTGCAGTTAATAATGGCTGTAGTTGATAAAGTAGATGTTAGTGTGAATGACTCAGTTTGAAAAATAAGTTACCACTGTAGTAGTTAACAGTGATGTAAATGATTTGCAAGCAACTGAACTTAAAATGGGACTGAAAATCGATGTCTCAAAGTATTAAATGAGATTGGGAACAAAGTTGGTGAGGTTGTGACAGACAGTCAGGTTGAAGAGTATGTAAGGCTTGTGTAATTAACAACAAGTTACATAAAAAAATCTATCACTAAGGTCTAATGTTCACAGTGTTATGATGAAAAGGGTGCATGTTGAAAAGCCAAAGATTGCCAAAACACAGAAGTCTGTTAGGTTACCAATGACTACTATTCCCAATCTTTTTAAGTGAAATATGAGGTAGACTGTTTGCAAAAAGTAGAGTTTAATGTAAATATGTCTGAGACATTTGTCAGTTTCTATACTGCTTTTAATAGAATTGTGTCTGTGAGATGTGCTATGCTCAAAGATTGTGTTGGTTGAAGTGCTATACTTTCATACATTTTCAATATAAGCATAATACAGTATGTGATCAAAAGCATCCAGATACCCCCAAAAGCGAGTTTTTCATATTAGGTGCATTGTGCTGCCACCTACTGCCAGGAACTCCATATCAGCAGCCTCAGTACGAATACATAGAAAGAAGGATCCTTTATTGTATGATTATATGACAGCGGAACAAACACTGGTAGCAGTTACTTCTGTAAAATATCTGGGAGTATGCGTGCGGAATGATTTGAAGTTGAATGATCATATAAAATTAATTGTTGGTAAGGCGGGTGCCAGGTTGAGATTCATTGGAAGAGTCCTTAGAAAATGTAGTCCATCAACAAAGGAGGTGGCTTACAAAACACTCGTTCAACCTATATTTGAGCATTGCTCATCAGTGTGGGATCCATACCAGGTCGGGTTGACAGAGGAGATAGAGAAAATCCAAAGAAGAGGGGTGTGTTTCATCACAGGGTTATTTTGTAAGCGTGATAGCGCTACGGAGATGTGGGTGCCTTGCAGAGTATAAATGTAGATGTAGATTTCATTAGACATCGTGAAAGAGCAGAATGGGGTGCTCCACGGAAATTATGGTTTTAGAATGTGGTCAGGTGATTGGGCGTCACTTGCGGCATACGTCTGTACATGACATTTCCACACTCCTAAACGTTGCTAATTCCACTGTTTCCAATGTGATAGTTAAGTGGAAACATGAAGGGACACATACATCACAAAAGTGTAGAAGCCGACCTCGTCTGTTGACTGACAGAGACCATTGACAGTTGAAGAGGGACATAATGTGTAATAGGCAGACACCTATCCAGACCATTACACAGGAATTCCATAATGCATCACCATCCACTGCAAGTGCTATGACAGATAGGTGGGAGGTGAGATAACTTGGATTTCATGATCCATTAGCTGCTCACAAGCCACACATCATGCCAGTAAATGTCAAAGGAGACTTTGCTTGGAGTAAGGAGTGTAAACATTGGATGACTGAACAGTGGAAAAATGTTGTTTGGAGTGCCGAATCACAGTACACAATGTGGCGAGCTGATGGCATTGTGTGGGTACAGCGAATGTGCAGTGAAAATCATCTTCCAGTATGTGTAGTGCCAACAGTAAAGTTTGGAGGTGGTGGTATTATGGTGTGGTCGTGTTTTTCATGGACGGTGCTTGCACGCCTGGTTGTTTTGTGTGGCACTACCACAGCACAGACCTATATTGATTTTTTAAGAACCTTCTTGCTTCCCACTGTTAAAGAGCAATTCAGAGATGGTGACTTCAACTTTCAACATGATCAAGCACCTATTCATAATGCACGGCCTGTGGTGGAGTGGTTACACGACAATAGCATTCCTGTAATGGACTGTCCAGCACAGAGTACTAACTTTGATCCTATAGAAGACCTTTGGGATGTTTTGGAATGCCAACTTAATACCAGGCCTCACCGACTGACATTGATACCTCTCCTCAGTGTAGCACTCAATGAAGAAATGGCTGCCATTCCCCAGAAACCTTCCAGTACCTGATTGAACGTATGCCCGTGAGAGTCATTTTAGTCAGGTGTCCGGTAACTTTTGATCACATAGTGTATTTCACCAGGTGTTGCAAAAGTAGATAGAGGAGCAGGGGTCAGTGTAATAGTGAAATGATGAAAACTTAGAATGTTATGGAATCTTAGTGAAAACACTACATGGCAAGTAGTGCCCCTGCAGCTGGGCGATCTTCTTCTTCCTTTCCTGAGTCACTCCATTTATTTTTTATTTATCCTCCCCTAGACAATAAATATTATACAGATGTTGTCCAAATGCACATGGGAAATCATCTCAAGGGAAAGGGAAAGCCAAATATGTACTTAAAAGGTACAATAAAAATAATGCAAGTACACAAAGTACATACTAATACAACTTTATACACATGTATGCTTATGGTATTATAAATGCATAGTCTGTTTTCTTTAGGGCTTTACTTTTGTCCTCCATAAGAGCAACTCCTTTTATATACTACAGTACTTTGTTAAAGATTTTACATAGACAATAGCTCTCCATAAGATATGGAAACATAATAAAAAGTTCACAGGTGAAAGAGAGTAATTTCAGTTTTGTCTTAATTCAGACATTATCAGAAAATGTTTTTTGGCTATTTACCATTTACGAACACTGTTCTAGAATAAATTTTTTAAATTCGGCTTTAAATTTATTTTTGTCTTCCAGCTTTTTGTTGTTGACTGGCTGTCTGGTTGTAAAGTTTTGTATCAGTAAGGCTCACATGCCTTTCTGTGCTCGTTCTTTTCACTCACTGAGTATGATGTGATGTGCTATTTTGGGTACTGTAGATATGGAAGTCAGGATTTGTCTGAAAATCTGATAGCTAGGCCCTGAACTATAAGACACATTCTTGTATATATTATCCAGGTATTATTAGTATTTTAAGCTTTTTGAATATTGGTTTACAGCATGTCTGTGGATGACTGCATGTTATTATTCAGATAGTCCTCTGTTGAAAAGAAATAAAAAATTGTTTTATGCAGAAAGAGGTGGAACACCAAAAAATATTCTGTATGTTACATCAAGCTGAAAACAACTGAAATATGCCATTATGGCACCCACTGAGGTTCAAAAATTTGCAATAATTCTAAGAGTCAAACAGACTGAATTGAGTTTCTGTGCAAGTTTCATTACATAGTCATTAAAATTTAACTTTTCATCAACACGAATCCCCAACAGTTTTGTAGATGTCACTCTGTCTATGGCTTTGTCACACAACACTAGATCAACATCTACATTTTGACTCGTTTTTTTTTCAAGTTGCATCCAACTTCTTTCATTTGCATTTAAAGTTAAATAGTATGGCATTTGCTGCATCAACTGAGGTGTGTGTTAGTTATATACAGAAGAAACTTTATGCAACCTACTATATTGAATTGCGTACTCCTGTATCCATTTCTTTTATATCTAATACTATACTTGTTTTGTGGCTGGAGTAAGCTGACATTGTGGGGGACTAAAATGGAGAACTGATATGGAGAGAATGCAACCATTAGTATGTGAATAGCTGTGATATAAAAACTAGCTTTATCTTTCTACTAGGTTATATGACTATTGTTCTTATTTTCCTTTGTAACTCCTGTGGTGTTGAGTTTTCTTTTATATGTATTGGATGAGTATGTGTAGTTAATAAATAGAAAAAAGCATTGGATATTATCATAGTCATGCGTATTACAAATATATGCTGAATTCCCCTAAAATATTAGTCATACAAGTAGTGATTTGTTTTGCAGGTATGTTTCAAACCAGTTTATCTCTGTCCCATGAATACCTAATGCTTACAGTTTTTCTAAAAGAGAGCTGTGATTGCCAGTATCAATTGTTTTGGAGAGATGTATTCCTACTATGCTATGTTCTTTATATAGATTTTTGATTATGTGATCTGTGTAGCACATTACTGCTGTTTCCTTATTTTTACCAGCGAAGAAGGCATTCTGATTTCTCTTTAGTAACTTACAGTCATTTAAATATTTGTTTACCATGTGCTCCACCAATTTCTCTCATATTTTGGAAAATACTGGAAGAAGTGATATTGGCTAATAGTTTTCTACCTTATACTTTTCAGCATTTCTAAATGGCTGCACTTTTGAGATTACCACCATTTCTGGGAACTCTCCTTTGCAAAATGAAAAGTTGGCTATGCGTGCCAAAGGCTTTGCAATCTGTGGAACTGTAATTGTTATGACAGATACCAGCATCTAATTTACTCCTGCGGAAATTTTAGGTTTTAAGCTTTCTTATATCACTTTCAGCACTTTATGTTCATATGTGGGCTCCACCATTAAGCAAAAAACGGCTTTTTTTAAAGTTTTCCTTGGTTTGTAAATCTTGAGCATAATGATGTTGCTGGATTTATTGCATTTATGAAATAATTGATATAATTCAGTAAATCTTGCTTTTTTTTTTGGATCTCTTCTCTGTGTGAGTCTTCATAGTACCTTATATAGCTTTTGATTTGTTTTCAGACTGTGTTAAAAGCTGTCATTATTCATAAATTTTGCTTTATGGATCACTGGACGTTTTGATTTTAGCCATCTCATTATATCCTACCTGCTATCCAACCTGTAAGAGAAAAAATTAATCTTCATCCATTATCTTCAATTCATAAGTAATTCTGTATGTGTAAATTCAATGATTAGATTTTTGCATGTTAATGGAAATTAAGATAGAAGGGGATGGGAGGAAAAACAATTAATGCTCTCTCAGTTAAAAGGTTTTTCAGGGAAATGTCTTATATGTCTTCAGAATCAGTACTATGGAAAACATTTGTATGCATCATGGCAAAATATTTGACAGCTTAATGATGTATAATGTTAAGAATGCAGTCAGCACAGAGCACACCATAAAAGAAATTTAAACGCATTTTGTTCGGTTCTAAGTAAAAATAAAATCAGTTTGCTGTAGTAAAGTGTCAGTTTCATCAAAACGTATCAGTACATTGCCTTTCATACTAAAGTAATAAATTGTCAGGTGAAATATATATTGTTTCCTAAATTTAAGATCATGAAATAGTATTGAAACTTCCTGGCAGATTATAACTGTATGCCGGACCAAGACTCAAACTCGAGCCTTTGCCTTTTGCAAGCAAGTGCTCTGCCAACTGAGCTACCCAAGCACGACTCATGCCCCATCCTCACAGCTTTACTTCTGCTAGTGCCTCATCTCCTACCTTCCGAACTTTATAGAAGCTCTCCTGCAAACTTTGCAGAACTAGCACTCCTGAAAGAAAGGATATTTCGGAGACTTGGCTTAGCCACAGCATGGGGGCTGTATCCAGAACAAGATTTTCACTGTGCAGCGGAGTGTGCGCTGATATGAATCTTCCTGGCAGATTAAAACTGTGTGCCAGTCCGAGACTCGAACTCGGGACCTTTGCCTTTCGCGGGCAAGTGCTCTACGAACTGCGCTACCCAAGCATCACTCACACACTGTCCTCACAGTATCCAAGGCATAGGTCTTGACTTAGAGTCTCGGTCTTGCACACAGTTTCAGTCTGCCAGGAAGTTTCATATCAGCGCACACTCCGCTGCACAGTGAAAATCTCATTCATGAAATAGTATTGTTTGTCATGAGGATACACTTCAGGTGTCATGAGAGTGACAGAAGTATTTTAAGACAAATTACTATCCTCATCTATTGCACTGAAATACAGCAAATAAGTTTGTGTCCGTCATGTAACAGAGAATGAAATTCTGCTGTATCATGGTATTGGTTTGTTGCTGAGGAGTGTCAGTTTTGTATCAGAAAAAAGCCAGTGATTTTCATGACTGATAATTACACAATAATGTACTAAGGAGAAACTGGAAACAATGACATGTAAATCAATATTTGAAGTAATAATTAAGAATATGAGATATATTGCGAAAAGTTGCAACAACTGAGGAAGTTGTTAGTGACACTGTCTTTGTGGTACTTTGTTTTTGTAAATGCTCTACTACAGTTAACAAGGTTTGTTAGATAAAGTATTTAAGAAGAACATAGACAAAAAAGTAGCTAAATTTAGCTATGTGAAGAAAAATATGTTTTTTGAGCTGCAGAAATAGTCCTAAAGATGAAAAGCAACACTTGAGTAACACACACAACCAAATAAAGTTTTGTGTCATCCTGGTTCCCAGAACTCAGAGGGGGTCCAACAGCAGATGATTTCCAGTCATTCCACCAGGAAAGATGTACAAGCCTGGTGTTGTTTGTAGTTCAACCATGCCTTGACAGTCAATACTGTGGTTCGATTGTCTCTGCATTGTTACTTTGTGCCAGAAAGGGCTCTCAAGAAGGGAAGTGACCAGGCTTCTCAGAGTGAACCGAATCAAAGTTGTTTAGATTGGTTGGTTGGTTTGGGGGAAGAGACCAAACAGCGAGGTCATCGGTCTCATCGGGTTAGGGAAGGATGGAGAAGGAAGTCGGCCGTGCCCTTTCAAAGGAACCATCCCGGCATTTGCCTGGAGTGATTTAGGGAAATCACGGAAAACCTAAATCAGGACGGCCGGACGCGGGATTGAACCATCGTCCTCCCGAATGCGAGTCCAGTGGGCTAGCCACTGCGCCACCTCGCTCGGTAGTTGTTTAGACATGGAGAAGATACAGAGTGACAGGAATTACTGATGACATGCCTTGCACAGGCCATCCAAGGGCTACTATTGCATTGGATGACCACTACCTATGGATTATGGCTCAGAGAAATCTTGACAGCAACGCTACCATGTTGAATAATGCTTTTCGTGCAGGCACAGGATGTCGTGTTACAACTCAAACTGTTCGCAATTGGCTGCATGATGCACAACTTCAGTCCTGACATCCATGTTGGGGTCCATCTTTGCAAACACAACACCATGCAGTGCGGTACAGATGGGTCCAACAACATGCCAAAAGGACAACTCAGGACTGGCATCACATTTTCTTCACTGATGAGTGCTGAACGTACCTTCAACCAGACAATCATTGGAGACCTGTTTGGTGGAAACCCAGTCAGACTTAACGCCTGGCTGTAGAATACATGAATGCCAGCCTCTGACCGATGATGCAACCATATTGGCAGCGCATTGGCGAGGCATTCGTCTTCATGGATGACAATTCAAGCCCCCATAATGCATATCTTGTGAAGGGCATCCTTCATGATAATGATATTGCTCGATTAGTGTGTCCAGCATGTTCTCCAAACATGAACCCCATTGAACATGCCTCGGATAGATTGAAAAAAGCTGTTTATGGATGACATCATCCACCAACCACTCTGATAGCTCTATGCTGAATCACCATTGAGGAGTGCGACAATCAGGATCAACAGTGCCTTGATGATCTTCTGGATAGCATGCCACGATGAATACAGGCATGCATCAATGCAAGAGTATGTGCTACTGGGCATTAGAGGTACCAGTGTGTACAGCACAGACGCGTGCTGCTCTAATTGTCAGGTTATTTAAACATTTGTTATTTAATACTGTTATGAAAAGGACTTTAAAAACCAGTCATGTGCCATTGAATTATCCAGTCAGGTAATTGTCAACATCTGTCTGTCTGTATAAGTCAGTCTGGGGAGGGGGCAGAGAGAAGGGGTGAGAAAACGTAGGAGGTTTTTATCTCTCATCTATTCTTATTGGACCACTACAAATAATAATGATTTTTTCATATTCAGTATACCATTTTTGAATAGTTACATTATACACTCAACTATTTCTCATTATCTGTCTTACTGTATAACTCAGTTTGGGGGGTGGGGGGGGGGGGTGAGAGGGAAGGAATCAATAGAACATTGTATGTAGTGCAAAACATACCATTAGAAAGACTTGACAACCCAACTTTCCAGTAAAGTATTTTGATTTATCTAAAGCTTATTAAATTGTGAGATTTGTGACCAGCTATATTTTGTATCATAGATTTTGCCTCTCTGCTTGGCAGATTTCAGTCACTGATATAATACTATTGTTGAGCTGATTATAATGCACGAATAAAATTTTTTCCCAATTTACCACATTTTTAATGTAATGCTTACACTCATAACATGGATGCATAAAGCGGTTTCTGAAACTTTCCTGATTTATTAACCCACAACATATTTCATGAATTAAATTACTTTTAAGGCTCATAGTCTATCCTAAGTCAGAAAATGTAACCCAGACATTTTTTTAGTCAATTCACAGTTTCTGAGATTGCAACATCTTCATATGAAAGTCATTAAATAGTTGGAAGCTATTAAAAATTTTTAAGGTGGGACCAGCCAGCACTTTAAATTTGCTAGCTATCTGAAATTTTGAAAAACTGAAGCTATTCTTGTTTCTGTTAAAGTTGTTTCTTGAGTTCATGGCCTATGCCTTCAGTGATGACACGCATATAGAAAAGCTGCAGATTACTTCCTACCTTACTTATTTATTTCTGATTCAGTGTAACACTCTGAGATGGAAGCTGTAATCAAGTAAGTATTTGATGGTAGCTTTGAAAAATGTGAAAATAACATGTGAAAAGAAACATCACATAAATATTTTAAACAGAAATATATATTGACATTCAATTATACAAAAATGAGCACATAATTAGTACACAAATTCCATATCTTTGTCACTTCATACTCTGAAGAGCCAAGTTCCTGGGATGGCTTCCAGCAGAACAAAAATTGATAGCAACACCTGAAAACATTCAGTGTCTGTCCAAGAATTTGGTACTTATAAATTTGTACTTGATTAGAGATCTACATCTACATGGATACTCTGAAAATCACACTTAAGTGCCTGGCAGAGGGTTCATCCAACCACCTTCACAACAATTATCTATTATTCCAATCTGGAACAGCATGCAGAAAAAATGAAAACCTCTGTCTTTCAGTGCGGGTTCTGTTTGCACTTATTTTGTTATGATGATCATTTCTCCCTATGTCAGTGTCAACAAAATATTTTCGGACTCAGAGGAGAAAGTTAATGATTGAAATTTCTTGAGAAGATTCTGACACAAAAAAAAGTCTGTTTTAATGGTGTCCATCCCAAACCCTGTATCAAGTTCATGACACTCTCTCCCCTATTTTGTGATAGTAAAAAACAGACTGTTACACTTTGAACTTCTATGAGATGTGCTGAAAATGAATATTACAGTGTAATGTGTATCATCCCTGAAAATACTTATCGTTACGAGTGTTAAATGTGTTTTGCAACTTGTTGTCATCCTTATTTTTGTGAAGCAAATGATATGTAAATCAAACTTTTTGATAAAATCCACAGAAGAAAGAATCTACCAGTATGATATCATGTAATGTGTTTTTCTGAACTGAAACTCCAATTCTAAGTGAACTGTCTTAAACATCTCAGCATGATACATTCACTAGACCTGGACATTATTTTACCAGAGGAAAAATGAAAGTACTTTTTAACTAACTTCTTTTTCTTCTGTCTTGACTTATTTACAATTTCATTCTATTTGCTTACCTCTGAAGTAAAACTTTTCACCTATTCTAGCTTATCTGCTGCCATCTCTTCCACATACTGTCCGGTTCTTAGCTTAAATTAGATATTTGTCTGTTCAGTGATTCATAATTGCAACCTCTCGAATGATTTGGAATGAGACATTTACAATTATAATATACTTTCTCAATCAGAAATAAACCAAAATGTACCAGCATGGTGATCTTTTGTATAGTTTTCCTAAAGTACTCCTTTTGCACATAGTCATTTTTAATTAACCAAGTTTAGTCTCTGTCTCTAAAATTCATGTCACCCATACACACACACACTCACACACCCACACACACACACACACACACACACACACACACACACACACAAACACACACTGTATTTTTGTCCATTTAGAAATTGTGCAATGGAGAAAAGGAGCAGATATGTTTTTAGTTTGTGTTTGAAGTAAATTTCATTACCTATTAAATTCTTTAAATCACAGGTGAGGTAGTCAAATGTTTATATGGACAAATACCTGTCAATACCTTTTTTCTGTACTGGAACTAAGATTTTGGACAACATACTACATGAGGGAGTAGGTGTACCATGAGATTGATGACTGAGTATGCAGCTGTAAGAAAAGCTTTTTGCAAATGGCTGTAGACTGGACACCATTCCTTATTACATGTATCTGTGCAACAAAACTTTCTTCCTCACAGGTTAGGAAGCCACAAAATTTAGTGCATTGTATTCTATTTTTCTTGGAGATGTCATCAACAGTTTGGCAAACAGGTATTCTGTGAGGGGACATTTCATATTCTCCGTTGCAAACTGCTATTAAAAGATAGAATTTCTAATGTTTGTATGTAATCTATAACCATTTTTGTTAACATTTGAACATATCTAGCCTGTAGAATTCTCTCTGTAGCATTTTGTGAAATGCATGTTGCTTTGTTTCTGTTTTTAGTTTCCAAGAGTTCTGAAGACCCTGAAATTTGTGTATCTCATTTATCACATTTAGCACTCTAACACTGCTAATGGTACATCCTAGGTGTTTTAAGCTTTTAACTTTTTCAATTGGCTGAATATCTAACTATATTTTCATGATACATAAAATACATTCACAACTGCAAATACAGACAAACATATCCTGTACAATGGAATGACAACAATGAAAATTAGTATTGGGCTGGTAGTCAAGCCCAGATTTCCCATTTTACGCAGGCAGTATCCGTATCATTAGGCTATCTGAGCACACCTCATGGCCACACTCAAACTTCCATATGGTATCAACCATGTGTCTACCACCTGCACGTGTACATCCATTATGTATATTCCCGTACCTTGGAGACATCTGAATTGAATATCACTTCACTGGTGCCGGTCAATGATTATGGCATTGCACCACCTGTGTTGTTGAGAAATACAATGCAGTATTCCTTTGGACATGCAGACATGCCTGAAGGAACACTGAATTTTACTTATGAACAGCACAGGCACCTAAATGTTGTATACACTTGTTACTGGAACTTTCTCTCAAAATTAAATAATCCTATAAGGCATTCCAGCTGGAGCAGTAGCATGATTATGTGATTTTGGAAACTATTCAAATAGTATTTGCTGTTAAGAGTTCATTGTACCACTGTCATGTAATCACAGAATGGTGGAATCATGTGCATTCATGTCTCAAGGCAGGGAGTGAAGGCAAATAAATATTACATATAACATGCAGATGAAGGCCTGTTTTGTTTGCTTTTTGCAGCATAATGATAGATACAGGAATGGTACCATTTATCCCACATAACAATGCGTTTTATGATTACATGGCTACCACCGAACTTATACTGTGCCTCTGAGAAGGCTCCATCTCCTATAGTGCATTTTGATATTCTTGAACCCACACACGAAGCAATTAATGTTGCCCTCTATGGCAGTGTTGTGTCTTTAAAAGTACTGTCACCAGTTTATTCACTATTGTATTCCAGATGAGTGATGGCAACATGGACATTGCATCCAGCACATAGTGTTTTACTCAAACAGAGTCCAGTGCTTTCAAATATATGGATGGAGGGAGAATTTTCTGACTTACCATCGTGTTAAAATACAGAGAGAACACAAGTTCTAGTTGGCAATCTATGGGGCTGGATATTGCAATGATCTTTTCAAGGAAACCATTCCAGGATCCAGCAAATACAATTTAAAATAACAGGAAATATAAGTCTGAATTGCTGGACAGGGTTTAATTTCACTTTCTCATGAATGTCCGGTATCGTAAACCCATACTCACCTTACATGTTGTCTCCACAGAAGTGTATCATGCATCTGGAGGTAATGAGGTGTGTGTGATTGAATTTACCTGTGTATAACTGAATATGGCCATCCCATCTAAATGTCATATAGATGGTAAATACCATCATTTATAGTCACATACTTCGTAAAGTCAGTCATTGTACCAAAGCTAATGGTCACTGTTTCCTTAACATTGTTGCTACCTGTAATTGAGTATTTAAAAGACATAATTACAAATATTCAACAAGAATCATGAATATACATTACCGGGCATTAAAGTTGCAAGACGAGGAAGGATAGCAAATAATGAAATTTCACTTATTTTGCGTACACAGAATAGAAAGAAGAATACATGTATCAATGTTTGGGTGATATAGGAGTATACAGGATACAAAATGTAGTATACACAGCTGTCACCTATAGCAGTAACAATGGCTCTAAGCGGACCGAGAATTGAGTTGAGTAGAGTTTGGATATCACATATGATTTTGACATTTCATGCTGCTTCTACTCTGTACTAGAATCCCTCAGTTGTAGTGGCTGGCAATTGGTGACAGACCAGCCTCTCTGCAATAAATGATGTGACATTTTCAGTGGGTTATGGACTTCAAGAATGTGTTGTCCAAGGCAACAGTCAAATGTCATATGCATCAAGAAAGATTGGGATAGCAGTGACAACACATGATCTTGGGATAACCTTTTGAAAGATATGTCCTGCAGACCTCAACTGGAAGTGCATACTGAGGGAAATTGAATAATATGTCAGCATACTCTCACAAACTCTATCTACGTATGTGGTAACACAATGATAATGGGAACATTTTCAGGGTGTAAGCAAATAAAAATATGAGGTTGGTAAATTGCTCACTGGCTGGTGGACACCCAGAAACTCATCTCTGTTCCTGTGGCAACTGAGATGTGTATAGTAATATTTCAAGAACAGTCACAGCCCCTAACTCACAGATGTGTGGCCATCTAACCTCATGAGTGTGTGTATGTGTATCACTCACAATGCATCCTGCAGGATTGGAAACATAAAACAGGCAGTCACATACATTCCTTGATATGCCCATAAATCGATACATTTTAAAGGAATGTAGGTCCTCCAAGAAATTCTGTCTCACACTCAAAAATTAAGGGATACTAATAATAAAAATGAACAGAATTTATTCTGAATAAAGTATGAGATACACTTTAGCTGACAAAAAAGTGAAGCGCTCATAAGCAGAGGAGGAAAAAGAATAAAACTTGAATAACTTATAAGTTACATGGTGTTATTTCAGTGACTGCAAAATGGAGTCAAATTTATAAAGATTGTGGTGGTATGAGGCCAGATATTAGCATGACATTGCACCCTCTCTGGGCTGGATGCATGCACTGATTCACCACAAAGCCACTGTATCCTCTCCTGAGGCCAGCTGCCCCACAACTGTTGTAGCTAGTTCTTGATATCTCTGATACTGGCACTGCAATGTGGTAGATTTCTGATATAGTTCAACACTTATACTATTGGGGAGAGATATGGGAATCCTGCTAGTACAGGATTAGCTCAACACCACGAAGACAGCTTATAGACATATGATCCGTGTGTTCTCAAGCATTTTCCTGGCTGTCACATGAGAGATAATAGCCACTACCAGCTGTGACCTGAACACATAACTGCTGCTTCTCCACAACATGACAACAACAGTAACTGTAACTCCACATAACATCAGAAAAATGGGACCCCACCGTAGGTCGCTCCTATACTCAACTACAATTGTCGTACAAGGTAGTGCAGAACCACAATTCTTTGCTGAGTATAAAGCAGTGCCATTCATCCGCAGTCTATGTTGCTTGGTCACAGCACCATTCCAAACACAAATGTTGGTCATGTGGTGTTAATGACAGCACATACATGGAATGATAATCATCTAGTCTGGCTATTGCTAATCTCTAGCCAGTGTTGTTGGATGACAGAAAACATTGCAGGGATTCCCTAATTTCTTCTCACGTGCAAGAGCAGATGTGCAGTGGTTACAATATGTTTGCTACACCATACTGTGATCCTTCCTTTTGGTGGTCAGATGTGGTCCACCACAACCCTCTAGATGTGTATCACACTCTCATGCAGTCAACATCAGGCCACTATCACATCCAAAATAACCACAAATTTGGTTAAATCACAAATCAACCAGCCTGCCAAATGAGGACTGGCAAAGTGACACCTTTAAAATTCTGTAATATACTGATAATATTGTCTCACATGAGTGCCCTACACCTCCAATACCTTCCCAGTTATCACTCAAAATCTGATGCTGCTCACCTCCCTTACATAGCTTACCAAGTTTGGTAACAAAAATACACACAAACAACACTAAAGTACTCTGTTGGCTGTGGTACATTGAACTGTGTTGTTTGCCACGGTTCCTGTTTTTTCCTTGGTTTACTCCTGTTTGGAGTTTACGCACTTTCCTAGAGGGCGTTGCGGAGCCTCCACGAGTGTGCTGCTAGCTCGCCCGCTGGGAGGATGATTAAAAATCGCCAACTGGTCTTCGTCCAACCTAGTGGCCTGTGTTAGATGAGTTCCCTTTCCAATTTGGGTAAATGTTTCCTCCTCCTGGTGGAGCCATCCTCTTTCCCGAGCTACAGTGGGGTAAGAGTTGCCTGAGTGTCTATCGCCGCTCAATGTTCCAGGAGAATGAAATAAGAGTCTAATTATCTACTCCCCCGTTATGCCCAAGAAAGGTGAATTAGAGTAGTTCTGGATAACCTAAGTATTGTACACTATTAAGATAGTTCTAGGTTTGGAGAAATTGCTGTTTGGTAAAATATAGCCGTCTGTGACAGTAACCAACATTGTTATAGAACTGAAAGATTGGTTTTGATAAATAAATTTGCTGAGATGTGTACAATTATTTGCTATAGATGTTAATTGATTTAAATGAATCTTCTTTAATTTGTGGTTATAATTCTTAATGAGTGATCATCCTTAATGGTGTAACATTTAATGTACATCTGATTGTCACCCATGTCATCTGCTGACTTCAGAGACTGAAAAGGTGAACCTCGCTCAAGTTTATGAGACTTTATTAATGGTTGATCTTTACTGTTTATGGTCTTAAAAACGTTTGTTGAAAGGACTAATTTTAGATTTCTATTGTTTATTAACTAATTCTTAAGTTATATAGCAAATATTAAGAGTGCAAATATTCTCTCATTGTTACACTTGCTGGTTCTGTGGTTTACACTGAAGGGTGTGACAATAAACGCAAAATCTAAAGTGAAGCATTGGGGCAAATAATTCTTTCCCTTATCATTACTGTTAGGGATAACTAACTGTTTGTCACTTGTTATTAATATTGGTGGGGAGAATAGTTTATTGATTGACCCCGTAGAAAGAGTACATCACAGAGAGTTAAAAAACCAATCTTTTTCATAAATGATGTGCTGCCTCACCCTCCGTACTATTCAGACACGCCCCCTATGGACTTTTTTTTATTTCTAAAGTTGAAATTCTTGAAAGGACAAAGATTTGCAATGATAGAAAAGACAAAAGATAACTTGCAAACGATGCACTGGGTGATAAAGCAAGAGCTGTAGCAAGACTGCTTCCAGAACTGGAAACAGCATTGGGAGCACTGTATAAATTGTGGTGGAGAGTAATTTGAAATAGACCACGCACAATAAGTGAAAGGTAAGTGTAGATAAATTTTGTGAGCAAAGTTCTGGAATTTTTGAGCAGACCTCAATAATTTAGAATTCAACCATCTGTTGTGGAATCTACAAACCTAACATTGTCTCAACTGATAAAACTGCCCAACAAGTGTAAATTCTGAGGCAGGTTTTGTAGAATTTTCGCCTATTCATTACTGTGATTCTTGCAAAAACATCAATTATAAAATAGTATTGTAGGTCCCCATGAAGCTTTAAGAAAGCTTGTATGAAAATAAATCTTGAGCAAAGCTTTAAACAATACCCAGTCATAAAAAGTTACAACACGAGATAAACTGGTGATATACCTTTAACAAACTGAAAATATATTTCAGATCAAGTACATTTGAGGATCGTAAGACAAGAACAATAATTTACACTTAAGTACAGCTGATAGTCTGGTTATAGGGTAGCTGACTCTACTCATGTCTCCCAGACCTGCCTCATGTTATAAATTAGTCTGAAACTAAGACCAGAATAAATAAAAAATACATAATTTTTCACTCTTCAAAGGTGCTATAAAACACTGGATTCAGCTAACATGTTAGTTGAAACTCAAAGACGATCCCACCAAGTTTCTGTCAGAACAGTTGATCAATAAGGAGTTTTCAAATGATGGAACACAGAAGCAGGTAGAGTAACAGGTGCAATATATACAAACTTAAACACACTTTTCCATATTAATACAAAATTAGGACCAAACTGGACTAATATTATCATTAATACACCCATCATAATACATTCACTCTGTTATGACATTTAATGGCAATGAAAATATACTTAAAAGGAGATTCTATGATAATCCGATAAACAAAAGAAAAACCTGTACTACTTTTTAAAAAATGTGTACTGTTGTGAAAATTACACAGTCAATATTCTTCCATAAGGGTAAGTAATGTAAGGAGAAACCCTCAAATTTTTAAATCCAAAAGTTGATAAAATGCAAATTTCTATAAACTCTGCATATCATTGTTTGATTCATTTTATTGCAGTTTACTTTGTTGTCCAGTGAAAGAAATGAAATAATACTGAAACATCATCAGAATACTTCCAATAACAGTGTATACTCTTATGATTTGTTAATTGTAATGTCCTCAGTTTGCTATTGAATGTGTTACCTCTTCAAAGGATTTTTCACAGTACACACAAAATACAAAGTAAGACATGCAACTTCAGACACATAAATGTAATCAGTGAAATTTTTTTTTTTTTTTTTTTTTTTTTTTTTTTGCATCTCTGCTTCAACTGTATAGAACAAAATACTAAAAAACTTCCTTCATGTAGCTGTACAACAAATACGGCTATGATGAAAGGAGCACAAGCAGCTAGTTATGGTGTTAACTATATTATGCAGTTTATGGGGATAAGTTCTGGAAAAGTAGGATATTTGCCTTTTCTCAGTTTATGATGACTGTATTAAAAAGCAGGCATCTATCTTAATATCACATTTTATATTTAATAACAGTGTATTTTATGGATATTGTCAAGCCTCGTAGCAGAGTACTGAATGTATCTTTTTCCTCATTTTTATTTTTTTGAACAAGACCATACAACTAGAGGCTCTTATTAAATATACTGGGGAAAGTGCTCAAATACTTTCATAATTGGAACTATGAATCCAAAAACTTCACAAAACTGAAACAGAAAAATTCAGTGTATCATAACTGATGACTTCATAATGAAATTTTTATGAATCAGGTGGAAAATAAATATAATTTTCTTCCTTCTCAAACTGGTTACACATTTTCTGACTTTACTTCGAACCTATTGTTTATATATCTTCCTTCAGTATTGTAACAGCTGAAAGGTATGATAAATTTTGGTTATACTTTTTTTCTATAACAAATTCCCATATTTACCTTCATTTGTATTCCTAAGCAGGAAGACAGACTGCTAAATAGGATCAATGACGGGATACAGAGAACATACACTATGTGATCAAAAGTATCTGGACATACCCAAAAATATACATTTATCATATTCGGTGCATTGTATTGCCACTTACTGCCAGGAACTCCATCTCAGCAACCTCAGTATTCATTAGACATTGTGTGGGAGCGAAATGGGGCACTCCACGGAACTTATGGGTTCTGAATGTGGTCAGGTGGTTGGGTGTCACTTGTGTCATACTTCTATACATGAGATTTCCACACTCCTAAACATCCCTAGGGTCACTGTTTCCAATATGACAGTGAAGAGGAAATGTGAAGGTACATGTACAGCACAAAAGCATACAGGCCGACCACATCTGTTGACTGACCGAGACCACCACCAGTTCAAGAGGGACCATCACACAGGAATTCCAAACTGCATCAGAATCCACTGCAAGTACTATGACAGTTGGGTAGGAGGTGAGATAACTTGGATTTCATGGTCGAGCCTCTGCTCATAAGCCATACATCATTCCAGTAAATGATAAACGAAACCTTGCTTGGTGTAAGGAGCGTAAACATTAGAGGATTGAAGAGTGGAAAAATGTTGTGTGGAGTGAAGAAACACAGTACACAATGTGGCCAGCCAATGGCAGTGTGTGGGAACAGTGAATGGCGAGTGAACATCATCTGCCAGTGTGTGTGGTGTCAACAGTAAAATCTGGAGGCGGTGGTGTTATGGTGTAGTCATCATTTCATGGAAGGGCATTGCACCTCTGGTTGTTTTGCCTGATGCTATCACACCACAGACCTACATTGATGTTTTAAGCACCTTTTTGCTTCCCACTGTTGAAGAGCAATTCAGAAATGGCGACTGCACCTTTCAACACAATTGAGCACCGGTTCATAATGTACCGCCTGTGGGGGAGGGGTTACACAACAATAACATTCGTGTAATGGACTAGCCTGCACAGAGTCCTCACTTGGATCCTACAGAACACCTTTGGGATGTTTTGGAATGCCAACTTCATGCCAGGCCTCACTGACTGACATCGATACCTCTCCTCAGTACAGCACTCCATGAATAATGGGCTGCCATTCCCCAAGAAACCTTCCAGTACCTGATTGAACGTGTGCCCGCAAGAGTAATTTTAGTCAGGTGTCCGTTAACTTTTGATCACATAGTGTATTTCACCAGGTGTTGCAAAAGTAAATAGAGGAGCAGGGGTCAGTGTAATAGTGAAGTGATGAAAACTTAGAATGTTTTGGAATCTTAGTGAAAACACTACATGGCAAGTAGTGCCTCTGCAACTGGGCGATTTTCTTCTTCCTTTCCTGAGTCACTCCATTTATTTTTTATTTATCCTCCCCTAGACAATAAATATTATACAGATGTGGTCCAAATGTACATGGGAAATCATCCCAAGGGAAAGGGAAAGCCAAATATGTACTTGAAAGGTACAATCAAAATAATACAAGTACACAAAGCACATACTAATACAACTTTATACACATGTATGCTTATGGTATTATAAATGCATAGTCTGTTTTCTTTAGGGCTTTACTTTTGTCCTCCATAAGAGGAACTCCTTTTATATACTACAGTACTTTGTTAAAGATTTTACATAGACAATAGCTCTCCACTAGATATGGAAACATAATAAAAAGTTCACAGGTGAAAAAGAGTAATTTCAGTTTTGCCTTAATACAAACATTATCAGAAAATATTTATTGGCCTACATAGTCATTTACCAATTAAAAACACTGATCTAGTAGAAATTTTAAAAATTTTGCTTTAAATTTATTTTCATCTTCCAGCTTTCTGTTGTGACTGGCTGTCTGGTTGTACAGTTTTTTATCAGTATGGCTCACATATCTTCTTGTGCTTGTTCTTTTTGCTCACTGAGTATTATGTGCTGTGCTATTTTGGGTACTGTAGTTACGGAAGTCAGGATTTGCCCGAAAATCTGATAGCTAGGCCCTGAACTATAAAACACATTCATGTAGATATAATCCAGGTATTATTAGTATTTTAAGCTTTTTGAATATTGGTTTGCAGCGTGTCTGTGGATGATGGCATGTTATTATTCAACTAGTACTCTACTGGGAAAAAAAAAAAGAAAAAAATGTTTATGTAGAAAGTGGTGGAACACCAAAATTTATTCTGTATGTTGCATGAAGGTGAAAATAGCTGAAATATGATTTCCTGGCACCCTCTGAGGAACAAAAATTTGCAATAATTCTGAGAACCAAACAGACTGAATTGAGTTTCTGTGCAAGTTCCATTACCTCGCCTTTAAATTTAACTTCTCATCAACATGAATCCCCAACAATTTTGGAAATGTCACTCTGTCTGTGGCTTTGTCACCCAACACCAGATCAACATTTACATTTTGACTTTTCTTTCCAAATTGGGTGCAATTTGTTTCATTTGCATTTAATGTCAAACGGTTTGCATTGAACCATGAGTGGACATCCTTTAGGACTTCATCAGTTGTTCGTAGGAGTTTCTTTGGTGCATTTACTATCACACTATTATCATCTGCAAATAGTATGGGATTTGCTGCATCATCTGAGGTCTGTATCAGTTATATAGACAAGAAAATTTATGCAACCTACAATATTGAATTGTGTACTCCTGTTTCCATTTCTTTTATATCTAATACTACACTTGTTTTGTGGCTGGACTAAGATGACATTGTAGGGGACTAAAATAGAGAACTGATATGAAGAGGATGCAACCATTAGTATGTGAATAGCTGTGATATAAAAACTAGATTTATCTTTATACTGGATGATATGACTATTGTTCTTATTTTCTTTTGTAACTTCTATGGTGTTGCATTTTCTCTTTTGTGCATTGGATGGGTAGGTGTAGTGAATAAATAGAATAAAGCTTTGGGTATTATCATAGTCATGTGTATTACAAGTAGATGCTGAATTCCCTAAAATATCAGTCATACAATCTGCGATTTGTTTTGCCGGTACGTTTCAAACCATTTTTCTCTGTCCCATTTATACCTAATGCTTACAGTTTATAGAGAGCCGTGATTGTCAGTATCAAAGGTTTTGGAGACATCTAATCTTATTCCTACTATTCTACGGTCTTTATATTGATTTCTGATAATCCGTTCAGTGTAGCACATTACTGCTGTTTCCTTATTTTTACCACCCAAGAAGGCATGCTGATTTCTGTTTAGTAACTTAACTGCAATTTAAATATTTGTTTATAATGTGCTTCACCAATTTTTTACATATTTTGGAAAATACTGGAAGACGTGATATTGGCTAATAGTTTTCTACCTTATACTTTTCAGCATTTCTAAATGGCTTCACTTTTGAGATTTCCACCATTTCTGGGAACTGTCCTATGCAAAATGAAAAGTAGGCTATGAATGCCAAGGGCCTTGCAATCTGTGGAACTGTGAGTGTCATGACGCATCTAACTTACTCCTGCTGAAATTTTAGGTTTTAAGCTTTCTTTTATCACTTTCAGCACTTCATGTTCATATGTAGGCTCCACCATTATGCAAAAAATGGCTTTTTAAAGTTTTCCTTGGTTTGTAAATCTTGAGCATAATGATGTTGCTGGATTTATTGCATTTATGAGATAATTGATATAATTCAGCAAATCTTGCTTTCTTTTGGGACTCTTCCCTGTGTGAGTCAAATATTTGTCAACTTAATGATGTATAATGTTATGAATGCAGTCAGCAATGAACACCATAAAAGAAATTTACATGCATTTTGTTCAGTTCAAAGTAAAAATAAATTCAGTTTGATGTTGTAAAGTTCCAGTTTCATCAAAAGATATCAGTACTGCTGCATATTTTATTTTCCATTAATGTTTGCTATATATATCTTTGGTACTAATGATTCTGAGTAATATTGTACTAAGTAGCGATGTACTGATGATTAATTATTGTCAGTATATGAGCTGAATAAGTGATATTCTGACAGGGATAAAAAATACAGTCATAATTTTGGAAATATTGAGTATTTTGAGAATTTTAGTAATTTTTATTTCAAAAGAATTGTAGGGTTGAAGACAGCCTCCATCCGCTATAAATGAATTTATTCATGACTTTTTGAGAATTTTTTTATAGAATTGGAATCCCTATTTCATCCATAACATGGAATGACACACTTTCTTTCAGGTTTAAAAATAAGTTGTATTCCTTTACCAACTTAGGATGTTTTATGTATTTTAGGTATATATAAGTGCTGGGAACAAGTTAAACTACGGACACTAATGTAAAAAATAGTTGCAGAAACACATTTTCAAAATGTGCATTTATACATTTATCTATAAAACTATACATTTGTATATTTTCTATATAATGACAATCTCCAGTGAAAATTCTGACAGCATACATATGTGTGCTGCTCTAATTGTCTGGCTATTTAAACATTTGTTATTTAATACTGTTATGAAAATGTGTTTAAAACCCAGTCATCTGACACTGAATTATACAGTCAGCTAATTGTCAACATCTGTCTAGCTGTATAATTCAGTTTGTGAAGGGGGCAGGGAGAAGGGGTGAGAAAACATAGGGTGTTTTTATCTCTCATCTGCTCTTATTGCAGCACTACAAATAATAATGATTTTTTATGTTCATTATACAGTTACATTATACGGTCAACTATTTCTCGATATCTGTCTGTCTGTATAACTCAGTTTGGAGGGGGTGGGGGTGGGGGAGGGGATGGAGGCAATAAAACATTGTATGTTGCACCTCTGCTAATAAGATTTTTTCTTTTTTTCCACTATTCCATTTCAATCTAGTTATCTACAGAGTGTACATGTAATATATGCATACATATATTTATCTCTTTTATTTGTAATGAGATGATTTGTCAAAGTGTAATTAATTTTCATAAAAGCATTGTTAATTAAATATATAGGTAACTGAACTTCTTAGTGCAACACATACTACTTATTTTCTAGTGAGCCAATCTGCTGCTCAGATCAAACTAGCACCAACCATTAGAAAGACTTGACATCCCAACTTCACAGTAAAGAATTTGGTTTATGTAAAGCTTATTAACTTGTGAGATTTGTGACCTGCTATATTTTCCATTGTAGATTTTGCCTCTCTGCTTGGCAGATTTCAAAATTTGCCATGATACTATTGTTGAGCTGTTTATAATGCATGAAATGATGTACTGGTACTTCGCTTATTCAATAAGTTTTTATTTGAATTTTTTTCCCAATTTACCAGTGCCTATACTCATAACATGGATGCACAAAGTAGTTTCAGAAACTTTTCTGATTTATTAACCCACAACATATTTCATGAATTAAATCACTTTTAAGACTCATAGTCTATCCTAAGTCAGAAAATATAACCCAGACATATTTTTAGTCAATCCATAGCTTCCGAGATTGCGACATCTTCATATGAAAGTCGTTAAATAGTTGGAAGGTACTCAAAATTTTTAAGGTCGGACCAGCTAGCACTTCAAATTTGCTAGGTGTCTGAAATTTTGAGAAACTGCAGCTATTCTTGTTTGTGATAAAGTAGTTTCTTGATCTCATGGCCTATGCCTTCAGTGATGACTTCCATATAGAAAAGCTGTGGATACTTCATACTTCACTTATTTATTTCTGATTCAGTGCAATCACTCGAAGAAGGAAGCTGTAATCAAGTGAGTATGTGATGGTAACTTTGAGAAATATGAATATAACACATGAAAAGAAACATCATATAAATATTTTAAACAGAAATATATACTGACATTCATTTATACAAAAATGAGCACATAATTAGTGCACAATTTCCATATCTTTGTCACTTCATACTCTGAAGAGCCAAATTCCAGGGATGGCTTTTGGCAGCACAAAAATTCACAGCAACACCTGAACACATTCAGTGTCTACTCAAGTACTTGGCACCTATCAATTTTGACTTGATTCGAGATCTACATCTACATCTACATTGATACTCATCATATCACACTTAAGTGCCTGGCAGAGGGTTCATCCAATCACCTTCACAACAATTATCTGTTATTCCAATCTGGAACAGCATGCAGAAAATACGAATACATCTATTTTTCAGTGCGAGCTCTGATTTCACTTATTTTGTTGATTTTGTTGAGACGATCATTTCTCCCCATGTAGGTCAGCATCAACAAAATATTTTCACATTCAGAGGAGAGAGTTAATGATCTAAATTTCGGGAGAAGATTCTGCCGCAGCAAAAAAGTCTTTGTTTTAATGGTGTCCATTCCACACCCTGCATCATGTTCATGAAACTTTCTCCCCTATTTTGTGATGGTAAAAAACAGACTGTTACACTTTGAACTTCTATGAGATGTGCTGAAAATGAATATTACAGATTAATGTGTATCATCTCTGAAAATACTTGAGGTTATGAGTGTTAAATGTGTTTTACAACTTGTTGTCAGCCTTATATTTGTCAAGCAAATGATATTTAAATCAAACTTTTTGATAAAATCTACAGAAGAGGGAATGAACCAGTATGATATCATGTAATATGTTTTTCTGATCTGGAACTCCTATTCCAAGCGAATTGTCTTAAACATCTCAGCATAATATATTCACTAACCCTATTCACTAACCCTGGACACTATTTTAGCAGAGGAAAAATGAAAGTATTTTTAACTAAATTCATTTTATCTTGGGTTGACTTATTTCCAACTTCATTCTATTTGGTTACCTCTGAAGTAAAAGCTTTTCCACCTATTCTAGCTTATCTGCTAGCATCTCTTCCATGAACTGTATGGTTCTTAGTTTAATTTAGATATTTGTATGTTCAGTGGGTCATAATTGCAACCTCTCGTATGATTTGGAATGAGACACTTACAATTATAATATACTTTCTCAGTCAGAAATACACCAAAATGTACCAGCATGGCGATATTTTACATAGTTTTCATACAGTACTCTTTTTGCATGAAGTTATTTATAATTAACCAAGTTCAGCCTCTCTCTCTCTCTCTCGCTCTCTCTCTCTGTCTCTCTCTCTCCAATTCATTCCACCCAGACACATACACACACACACACACACACACACACACACACACACTGTATTTTTGTCCATTTAGAAATTGTGCAATGGAGAAAAGGAGCAGATATGTTTTTAGTTTGTGTTTGAAGGTTTCAAGTAAATTTCATTACCTATTAAATTCTTTAGATCACAGGTGAGGTAGTCAAATGTTTATATGGACAAGTACCTATCAATACCTTTTCTTTTTGTACTGGAACTACGATTGTGGACAACATACTACATGAGGGAGTAGGTGTACCATGAGATTGCTGACACAATATCCAGCTGTTTGAAAAGGTTCCTGCAAATGGCTGTAGACTGGACACCATTCCTTATTACATGCATCTGTGCAACAAAACTTTCTTCTTCAATGAAGCTTACCACAAGTTAGGAAGCCACATCAATTTGGTGCATTGCATTCCATTTTTCTTGGAGATATCATCAACAGTTTGGCGAACAGGTATTCTGTGAGGGGACATTTCATATTCTCTGTTGCAAACTACTATTAAAAGATAGAATTTCAAATGTTTGTATGTAATCTATACATACACAACATTTAGGTGGCTGTGATGTTCATATCTAGCCTGTAGAATTGTCTCTGTAGTATTTTGTGAAAGGTATTTTGCTTTGTTTCTGTTTTTTGTTTGCTAGAGTTCTTAAGACCCTGAAATTTGTGTATCTCATTTATCACATTTAGCACTGTAACACTGCTAATGGTACATCCTAGGTGTTTCAAGCTCTTAACGTTTTCAATTGGCTGAATATCTAACTATATATGCATTATATGTAAAATACATTCACAACTGCAAATAGAGACAACTATCCTGTACAATGAAATGACAACAATGAAAATTTGTGCCAGGCTGGGAGTCAAGCCCAGATTTCCCGTTTATTGCTGGCACTTACCTTATCATTAGCCTATCTGAGCACACATCATGGGAACACCTAAAACTTCCATATGGTATCAAACATGTGTCTACAACCAGCAGTTGTACATCCATTATGTATATTCCCATCCCTTGGAGACATCTGAATTGAAAGTCACTTCAATGGTGCCAGTTAATGATCATGACATTGTACCACCTTTGTTGTTCTGAAATACAATGCAATGTTCCTTTGGGCATGTAGACATGCCGGAAGGAACACTGTATTGTTCTTATGAACAGCACAGCCACCTAAATGTTGTGTATACTTGTTATTGAAACTTTCTTTCAAAATTAAATCATCCTATAAGGTATTCCAGGTGAAGAAGGAGCATGATTAAGTGATTCTGGAGACTACTCAAATACTGTTTCCTGTTAAGAGTTCATTGTATCACTATCATGTGGTCATACAATGATGGAATCATGTGCATTCAAGTCTCAAGGCAGGGAGTGAAGGCAAATAAATATTACATATGATCTGCAGATGAAGGCCTGTTTTGTTTGCTTTTTGCAGCATAATGATAGATACAGGAATGGTACCATTTATCCCACATAACAATGCGTTTTATGATTACATGGCTACCACCTAACTTATACTGTGCCTGCGAGGATGCTCCATCTCCCATATCGCATTTTGATATACGTGTAACCACACATGAAGCAACTAATGTTGCCCTCTATGGCAGTGGCGTGTCTTTAATAGTACTGTGACCAGTTTATTCACTGTTGTATTCCAGATGACTGATGGCAACATGGACCTTGCAGCCAGCACATAGAGTTTGAATCAAAGAGAGTCCAGTGCTTTCAAATATATGGATGGAGGGAGAATTTTCTGAGTTACCATACTGTTAAAACACAGAGAGAACACAAGTTCTAGTTGGCAATGTATGGGGCTGGATATTGCAATGACCTTTTCAAGGAAAACATCCCAGTATCCACCAAATGCAATTTAAAATAAGAGGAAATCTAAGTCTGAATGGTTGGACAGGGCTTAATTCCACCTACTCATGAATGTCCAGTATCTTAAACCCTTATTCCCCTTACATGCTATATACATGGAGGTGTATCACACATCTGGAGGCAATGAGCTGTGTGTGATTGAATGTGCCTGTGTGTAACTGAATATGGCCATCCCACATAAATGTCACATAGATGGTAAATACCATGAGTCACATCATAGCCACATACCTTTTAAAGTCACTCATTGTACTGTAGCTAATGGACACTTTTTCCTTAACATTGTTGGTACCTGCAATTGAGTATTTAACAGATATAATTACATATATTCAACAAGAATCATGAATATACAGTGCTGGGCATTAAAGTTGCAACATGAGGAAGGATAGCAATTATAAAAATTTCGCTTATTTTGCATATACCATCTGCTTCATCACACCATGACAACAACAGCAATACCACTGTAACTCCACATCTCATCAGAAAAATGGGTCTTCTCCCTAGGTCACTCCTACACTCAACTACAATTGACCTACAAGGTAGTGCAGAACCACAATTCTTTGCTGTGTACAAATCAGTGCCATTCATCTGCAGTACATGTTTCCTGGTCACAGCACAATTCCGAATACAAATCTTGGTGATGTGGTGTTAATGACAGCACACACATAGAATGATAATTCTTTAGTCTAGATGTTTCTAGTCTCTAGCCAGTTTGGCTGCATGACAGAGAACTTTGCAAGGATTCCATAATTTCTTCTCCAGTGGCAAGAGCAGATGTGAAGTGGTTACGATGTGTTTACTACACCATACAGTATCCTCCCTTGTGGTGGTCAGATGAAGTCCACCAGAACCTTCAAGAAGTGTATGTCTGCCCTGACATTCCCAGGCAGTCAACATCAGGCCACTATCACATCCAAAATAACCACAAATTTGGTTAAATCATGATTCAACCAGCCTGCCAAATGAAGACTGGCAAAGTGACACGTTTCAAATTCTGTAACATACTGCTAATATTGACTCACATGAGTACCCTATATCTCCAAGCCCTTCCCAGCTATCAGTCAACATCTGATGCTGCTCACCTACCTTACATAGCCTACCAAGCCTGGTAAAACTAATACATACAAACAACACTTAAGTACTCTGTTGGCAGTTGTACCTGTGACAGAGAGTAAAAAAAACTAATCATTCGCATAAATGATGTGCTGCCTCATCCTCTGTACTCTTCAGACCTGGCCCTTCAGCCTTTTTTTTATTTATAAAGTTGAAATTTTGAAAGGACGAAGATTTGCAATGATACACAAGATAAGAGAAAACTTGCAAAGGATGCTTTTTGTGATAAAGCAAGAGGCATAGCAAGACTGCTTCCAGAACTGGAAATAACATTGGGAGCAATGTATAAATTGTGGTGGAGAGTAATTTGAAATGGACCATGCACAATAAGTAACAGGTAAGTGTAGAAAGATTTGGTGAGCAAAGTTCCTGAATTTTTGAGCAGACCTCATTTGCTTAGAACTCAGCCATCTGTTGTGGATTCTACAAACTTTACATTGTATCAGCCGATAAAACTGCCCAACAAGTACGAATTCTAAGGCAGGTATTGTAGAATTTTCGTCCATACATTACTGTAAATGTTAGCAAACATCAATTAAAAAATAGAATTGTAGGTCCCCATGAAGGCTTACTCCTGGAGTTGTATGAAAATAGATCTTGAGCAAAGCTTTAACCAATACCCAATCACAAAAAATTAGAACAAGAGATTAACTGGTGATGTACCTTCAACAAAATGAAAATATATTTCAAGTCAAGAACATTTGTGGATCGAAAGATAAGAACAATAATTTACACTGAAGTATAGCTGATAGTCTGGTTGTAGGGTAGCTAACTCTACTCAAGTCTCCCAGACCTGCCTCATGTTATAAATTACTCCGAAACTATGACAAGAATAAATAAAAAATATAGCTGATAATGTGGTTATACGGTAGGTAGTTGACTCTACTCAAGTATCCGAGACCTGTTTCATGTTATAATTAGTCTGAAACTATGACCAGATTAAATAACAAATACATAATTTTTCACTCATCAAAGATGCTATAAGACACTGGATTCAGCTAACATGTTAGTTGAAACTCAAAGACAATCCCACCAAGTGGCTGACAGAACAGTTAATCAACCAGTAGTTTTCAAATGATGGTGCACAGAAGCAGGTTGAGTAACAGGTGCAATATATACAAACTTAAACATACTTTTCCATATTAATACAAAATTAGGACCAAACTGGACTAATATTATCATTAATACACCCATCACAATACATTCACTCTGTTATGACATTTAATGTCAATGAAAATATGCTTAAGACAAAATTCTATGACAATTCAATAAACAAAAGAAAAACCTGTACTATGTTTTTAAAAAATGTGTACTGTTGTGAAAATTATGCAGTCAATATTCTTCTGTAAGGGTAAGTAACGTAGGAGAAAACCTCAGATTTTTAAATCCAAAAGTTGATAAAATGCAAATTTCTACAAACTGTGCATATCATTGTTTGATACATTTTATTACAATTTACTTTGTTGTCCAGTGGAAGAAATGAAATAATACTGAAACATCCTCAGAACACTTCCCACAGTGGTGTATACTCTTACGATTTCTTAATTGTAATGTCCGCATTTTGCTAATGAATGTGTTATCTCTTCAAAGGGTTTTTCAAAGTACACACAAAATACAAACTAAGGCATGCAACTTCAAACACATATATGTAATCACAGAAATGTTTGGTTTTTTGCATCTCTGTTTCAACTGTATAGAACAAAATACTAAAAACCTTCCTTCATGTAGCTGTACACCAAATATGGTTATGATGAATGTACCACAAGCAGCCAGTTATGGTGTTAACTATATTATGCAGCTTATGGGGATAGGTTCTGGAAATGTAAGGTATTTGACTATGTAGAATTGAATTAGGAGTAATTAAACTACTACTATTTCTCTGCTTATGATGACTGTTTTAAAAAGGAGGAAACTATCTTAATATCACATTTTGTATTTAATAACATTGTGTTTCATGGATATCGTCAAGCCCTGTAGCAGAGTACTGACTGTATCTTTTTCCAAATATTTATTTTGTTGAACAAGTCCATAGGAACTGTGAATCCAAAAGCTTCACGAATCTGAAACAGAAAAATTCATTATATCGTAACTTATGACTTCATTAAGCAATCTGTATGAACCAGGTGGCAAATAAACATAATTTTCTTCCTTCTCAAACTGGTTACACATTTTCTGAATTTACTTCAAACCTATGATTTATATATCTTCCTTCAGTATTGTAACAGCTAAAAGAAATGATAAATTTCAGTTATACTGCTGTTCTATAACAAATCCCAATATTTTCCTTCTTTTGTGTTCCTAAGCATGAAGACAGACAAGTAAATAGGATCAATGACAGGATATAGACAACATATACTATGTGATGAAAAGTATCCAGGCACCCCTAAAAACATACGTTTTTCATATTAGGTGCATTGTACTGCCACCTATCGCTGGGTACTCCATGTAAGCGACCTAAGTAGTCATTAGACAAAGTGAGAGAGCCGATGGGGTGCTTTGCGTAACTCACGGACTTCGAGTGTTGTCGGGTGACTGTGTATCACTTGTGTTATACGTCAGTACACGAGATTTCCACACTCCTAAACATCCCTAGGTCCACTGTTTCCGATATGATACTGAAATGGAAACGTGAAGGGACATATACTGCACAAAAGCGTACAGGCGGACCTCATTTGTTGACTGACAGAGACTGCTGACAGTTGAAGAGGGTTGTAATGTGTAATAGGCAGACATCTATCCAGACCATCAAACAGGAATTCCAAACTGCATGAGGATCCACTTCAAGTACTATGACAGTTAGGCGGGTGGTGAGAAAACTTGGATTTAATGATCGAGCAGCCGCTCATAAGCCACAAATAACGCCAGAAAAATGTTAAATGACTTCTCGCTTGGTGTAAGAAACGTAAACATAGGACGACTGAACACTGGAAAAATGTCGTGTGGAGTGACAAATCATGGTACACAATGTGGCGATCCAATGGCTGGATGTGGGTATGGCATATGCCCAGTGAACGTCATCTGCCAGCGTGTGTAGTGCCAACAGTAAAATTCGGAGGTGGTGGTGTTATGGTGTGATCGGGTTTTTCATGGAGGGGGCTTGCATCCCTTGTTGTTTTGCGTGGCACTATCACAGCACAGGCCCACATTGACGTCTTAAGCACGTTCTTGCTTCCCACTGTTGAAGAGCAATTCAGGGATGGCGATTGAATCTTTCAACACGACCGAGCACCTGTTCATAATGCACCGCCTGTGGCGGAGTGGTTACACAACAATAAAATTCCTGTAATGAACTGGCCTGCACAGAGTCCTGACTTGGATCCCATAGAACACCTTTGGGACGTTTTGGAACGCCGATTTCGTGCCAGGCCTCACCGACCGACTTCGATACCTCTCCTCGGTGCAGCACTTCGTGAAGAATGGGCTGCGATTCCCCAAGAAACTTTCCAGCACCTGATTGAACGTATGCCTGCGAGAATGGAAGCTGGCATCAAGGCCAAGGGTGGGTCAACACCATACTGATTTCCAGCATTACCGTTACCGATGGAGGCGCCACAAACCTGTAAGTCATTTTCACCCAGGTGTCCGGATACTTTTGGTCACATAGTGTACAAATGAGAACTGTGCAGTCCATTAGGGTTTAATTTGTCACAGGAACTGTGAGAAACTCACGTGGAAAGAACATAAAGGTACTGTGTGCCTAAGAGTTTTAATATCCATCTCACCTGTATATGGTAGGATGCTTAACCAAATTCCATGTAAATGGCTACAATGGTGAAATTAAAGAAATTCTTATTTGTACAGAGGGGAACAGGCAGTTATTTCTTTCGCATGCCATCTGAAACTAACATAATAAGAAGAAGAACTGGTATAAGTATACTTAAGTTCTTTAGCATGTACTGCTAATGGAATACAGCTGTTGGATTCTTTTTTTGGAAGGCCATGTGTGTACTTCTCATCCAGCCATCTGATTTTGAGTTTTTAGGGATTTCTCCTACAGTCCTTATAAATGCTTGTTCATTCCCAGTAACGGTGCTTTGGATAAATTTTTCCCCAGTGTTGCAGAAACGTATCAAGTAATTTATTTACAAAGAAAACACTGTCAATGCAACGGAACATCTAAATAAATTAGTGTCAAATTTCAAAATTTTTACTATTCATCTTCTATTACGTAAAATGTTTGAATGGACAGGTATTTTGGCTTAAGACATTTGTACATTAGCGCTTTATCCTGCCACCAGATAATATGCACATATGCAGGTATACTGATTTTTAATAAGATACAATATTTATTTTAAAGTGAAACTGCGCAATCTCTTATTTGAGATAATTTCATGAGAAGTGAATGTTCTGTCATGTCTGCAGCACTTCCTATTCCTTTGTTTCGTGGCAAATCAACACATCTTACATCATCAAACCTTTGCTGTATATTGCACATATTCAGCTCTATCTGTCTTTTTTTTTTTTAATTTTCAAATTAAAACTTCAGTATAAATTGAACAGGTGTTACATCCATAAGCATGGATGACCCATTATCTAGCTCACTTTTTGAAGTAGTTGATGCTGTATTCTATTCAATGATGATTCACAGCGGATAATGTTCTGGACTAACAATTCAAAAACCTAGGGCTCAACCTCTGATTGACATTAGAACATCCTTTTTCATTTAATGTTACTCTTTCTTCTATGGTAGCTTTATGTAGGTGGAAAATGAAAATTTTACCTAGCTTAGTACTCCATATTAAATAGTAATTCAAACAAATTGGTTTTACTAGCTGGGAGTTACATATGGGAAAGGACGTGATAAATAGCTTCCCACAAACTCGTTGCATTATTGCTAGGAAAGAATGCTCACATTCACGCCACTATCATAATGATAACTATTTCAATATTCATACAATGAAGTACCTCCCTAAATAAGTTCAGTAATAGATTACTCAAAGGACGCTGAAATTATCTAAACTAGTGAACACACATAAGGGTATGCTAATTGTGATCAACATGATGCTTCCTGTGGACATATGAGTGCAGTGCTTCATTAGGTATTTTATGATTGGAGGTCATATGATCGACCTTTCTTTTCAGTGGTGAGCAGCTGACGTACCAGGCTGTTGCGGATATACAGCTGAACATGAAGGCTCTACTATAATCTGACTTTATCACACAGAAAAAAGGCTTGTGAATGCTGAAAAAACATTACATAACACAGACGAATTTTCAGGAAAACATGACTACAACCCAAAATATTTAGTTTGCAATCTGATGTTTAAGAAACAGAGTCATCAAACCAGATTCACTTCCTAAGTTGAACCCATTGGTGTGCATGTAGGAGGGCAAAAATCGCCTAATAAAAAAAGTATACAGAAGTAAATAGAAGGGAATTTGGAATACTGATGTGAAAGAAAATGAAAATGCTGTTGGTCCTGAACAAATATGAAAAATGTGCTGGAGAAGAAAGGAAAATTTCCTTTCACACCACATATCTCAAAATAGCGAGCACAAATGAAGGACAGCCATAGGACAGTCTGTAGGGGGTGGCCTACAGCAGAGAGTACGGAGTATTTTCAATATTTTGAAGACGAATGATGTCTTTTTAGTACCCATAAAAAAGTTTCAGTTCAACCCTGTTAAAAAACAGCATGACACTGTATTTTAAACCATTTTATTGAAAAAAAAGCACCTGACTCCGTGAGAGCTGGGGATGCCCTTGGCACAAATGATGACAGGAGTATGCTATCGATACCTGGAGAAGATATTACAAGAATAAATGGGAATAATTCTTAGCATGCTGTTGAATATGTTATTTCAGTTATTTTCAGGATATCTTCAGTAAAATACAAAACCCTGTGCCAATAGTACAGATTTTATATTTCAGCAGAATCATGAGAGTTGAAGTTTAGTTCTTAATGTTCACAGAATAAATCTGATAGGTTTATTTATCTTTATTTTGTTTAAATTTAATATTGACTGCAAGGTTTTAGGTTTAATGATTTAAAATAAAAAAGTGAAACAAACACTCCTGATTTAGGCACTGGTAAAGAAAAGTTTTGGGAAAACCCAGGAGTGGTTAAAAAATTAGCGAACCTTACTGGGGCTCATTTCATATGTAAGTTCACCAACAAACACACATAAAATTCAAGCAAAACACCAGAAATTCAGTTGCCGAGAGACAGTAACTTGTATATATGCATTAAACGTACTGTACCTAATACAAAAGTCTTTTTATCACTTACTTGTATGAGGGGAAAGAAATTCAGACATCTCTATCAGTTTGAGTCTGCTCTTCATTCTCTGTCCCTTTACTGAATGGATGACCGGCATTCTTCTGTACACTTTGGAATGTGAAGCAGAACGTTACATTACTGACATTTAAACTTCAGTTGCATAGAAAAGTTTGCTCCTACAATTTTATGTACAAGGGCAAATACTTGAGGCAATAAATGAATGAAGTTACCTGTGGGTTCCCTCTACATTCAATGACTTTTGACAGCTGCTTGGCTGTATGTCTTCCTTGGGCTGACTACAATCTGAGGACTGTGCAGATCCTGGGGACTCAGTGCTCTGCAACTGAATATCAGTAATAACGTCCCGCGGATTCTGTGCTGAATTCCCTGCCTCATTACGGCCACTTTGAGTAGTAAGAGGTTCTGCCAACCCTTTTATTACCTTCTGATTACCGGCAACTACTGTGTGCACAGGTTGTATTTCACGATTCTCCATATTTTCTCTCACTTCCTGCTGCCTGTTGATGAGAAAAAGGTGAGAAGTTGAATATTTATCATGCAAGGAGCCAAACTGATAATGTAAAACTAGGGGACTACAGACCTGCTGTCTTGTTGCATTGTTTTTAGGATCCACGTGTAACAGTAATGCATTCTACGTTTGGCAGCTTTTGCCCGCTCCTTACGATTATTCATTTCGTCGTAATGCACCTAAAAAACAGAAGTGCGTCTTCCGTAACGGACACGTGTAATAACTCAAATTATCTTTCAATGCTGTTAATACATCGTGAAGTAACATTAACTACCAAGAAAACTTAACAGACTTGTTAAAATACCCGTATATAAAACCTTATACATAAATTCGATGAAAACACATATTTATGGTTACCAGAAATAACAAGTTTAGAAATAGTTCGCACCGGATTTCGGTCTTGTAGTTACCGACAATTTAATATCAGTACTTAAAAATTGCTAAGAAAGATAGCATCATAATTTAAATAAATCGTCTTCAATGGAAAATAGTTGACGAAATTATTAAAGCAACACTCGGGCTACTTACCTTTCCCGCTTCTTTTGCAGCGCCGTTCAAGAATTTGAATGTACAGACTATTCTCGTAACTTCAAAGTTATTACGTTATTTACAACTATGGACGCATTTACTGTGAACGACTATGGTTTCGTGGTATATGTTCATATTAACAGCGACATCGTATAACCAAAAGGCAATTGCGAAGATCCTCTTCATCAAGCCGCAAATGTGCGTAAAAGGGCTTGCGATAAGCTATTATATAATAGTTGTCATTAATATAACATAAAATTAATGAAGTATACGTTCGAAAAAAAATTACAATAAAAAGTTTCCTTAACCACAGATAGTGATTATTGTTATAATAATAATAATAATAATAATTATTATTATTATTATTTGAATGGCACTCATAGGACATTTCACAGCGCTCACAGCAGCTGCTCTGGTCCCTGTTGCTCAACACCAAGTATACTGGATGAAGCAGGATGAAACCATGGGCCCAAGCATGGATGATGGCTGTGGTATGTGCTAGCACAGAGCAATGACAAACAGTGACAGCGTGTGCCCACAAAAATCGATCAACAGTGACAGTGTTCACTCACTCGGGCACTGACAGCTTGGGCAGCTAGTTGTCCCAAGCTTGAATTCAAGTGCATGGTGAAAGCAACTGGCAGCAGATGATAGTCACCCAACAGGTGATCTTCTGCTGGAAACGTACGAAGTGAGCAGCATTTTGACTTAAAATAGGATGTGGCTTGTGGCTAGTGATGACTGTGTTTAGTGATGGTAGCTTGCTGACTGATATTGCTCCAAAGACTACTGTGAATCTCCTTTCGTGACTAGTGGCTGGCAATGACTAATTCTGAATGTCTACATTTGCCAATGCATATGCAAGCATGATCTGTTACCATTTCTGAAATTCCAGTTTCGCCATCCAAGTCAAGATGTAATGCTCCACCAGTGAGCAACCACGACATCATTGCTCCAATTTTCTCATCACATCAGCAGCTAACTTGTGGTACTGTAATTCTTTCACAACGTGTCCTTCAAGAAGTCCTAGGTTGTGGTTTCTGGAAGGTCAGCATGCTACATATATGTCATTACGCCTGTGCACCTTTCAATGGAGGTGAGATAAACACCCTCCTTGTGATGTCACTTTGCTAAATCAGCCACAAGAGCGGTCCACTTCGCAAGGTGGAAGCACGGTGCAACAAAACTACTGATGCTAAAAATCTCTAAATTGTTTCATTTTCTAATTGATTTCTAGGCCACTGGTAAATAACTGAGAGAGTGACACTACACAATAAATTTCTGTGAATTATTTTAAGTGAAAGTAAATTTTGAAGTGGCTTCTGAGTTATGATTATACACTCTCTGTCATGAACTGACGGAAATGCTGTCTAAGTTTAGCTTTTGGCTCATCTAACATAGTGGAGTGAGCTTATCCGTGCTTTCACTGTATCGCAACTGCAATTCCACAGGCATATTAACGACCAAGCAAAATGCAGCTATTGTTTATTCCTAGAGAGCCTCAACAAGGATAACATTCAGTATGCATAATACTGGGGTATAAAGATACATATGGAACCCATTCCCTGAGTTTACTGCAAATAATATATGTATTCCAAATAAATCTTCAGGCTACTCAAATAACAGGGCCATCTGTACTAGGAACAAGCCCAGCAACAGGATTGTATTTTGAGGGCAGTGGGGGTTTTGGGTGAGGGTGAGGGAATTTGGGAGGGCGGTCATGACATCATTATCCCCAGAAAACACTTTAGTAGAAGTGTTTGCTAGTTTTACATCTACTGCTGGCCATTAAAATTTCGTCATCATGAACATAAAAATTGGCTGTGTCATGGTGTAGAACGTTGATGGCCACCAGAAAATATAAAAATAAAATAATGTTTTAATGTTGTTCGTGTTTATTCTTGTTATCATGGCTAGTAAAGTAAATAAGGGGAGTAAATAGCGTCTGGTGTTGAGTGATCATTGTGAAGGACAGAGAGACAGTGTGTACTCATGTGAGACAGCGGTATCTTCACATGACAGAGTTTGGATGGGGCCATATTGTGAGTCTCCATTTCGCTGACTGATAGAATCGTGAAGTATCAACTCCTGTGGAGCACTTCGATGAACCAGTGCCCCTATATTAGACGTTGTGGGAACATGAGGGCACGTGTCGACCCACTCTTCGCCAAGGTTCTGGCTGACCACATCTAACCACCACAAGGGAAGGTCAGCATATTATGCAAGCTGCTATTAACACCACAACACAGATGACAGCATTTGGAATGGAGTCATGACAAGGAAGCATGGGCTGTCGATGAACGCCATTGCATTGTATTCTATGATGAATCATGGTACTTCACTTCCGTGAAAGACCATCTTTGCAAAGTTTTGTGGTAACCTTGAGAGAAGTCCCATTCTTATAATATTTGGGAGAGGCACGGTAGTATTTCTCCTGGTTTCACAGTACATGGAGTCATCAGATATGAGTTCAGGTCATGGCAGGTAATGACTGAAGGAACTCTGATGGCGCAAGATACATCACAGATATCCTGCATTCTTATGTGTTGCCTTTCATGTGACAGTATTATGGTGCTATATTTCACGAGGACAATGCTCTTCCACACAGGGAATGTGTCTCATTGAACTTCCTGTGTGACACTGAGATACTCCTGTGGCCAACAACATCCCCAGGTCTGTCCCCAATAGAAGATGTCTGGGACCAGATCGGATGTCAGCTCCATCTCAGTGCCAGTATCAAGGATATGAAATGCGAGTTCCAGCAGTTGTGACCTAATGATTCCACTGTATTGCTGCTTGCAATATAGTGTATACAACAGCTGAAGTAGGAACATGGAACGGACAGGTTCTGGAGGGCCATACTCTATGCTTTGTTGGACTTCAATAGCAGCACATATATAGTGCCTGAGGAGACAGATATATTATTTGACGGCTTTGCTGGATGCAGCCATGTCACATACATTGAGTCAGGGAATAGGCTAATTTGTAGCAAGAGAAGTATCCTGACTGACCATGCAATGATGTCTGGTGCACCATGTACTGTCAGCATGTGACCATCATTGCAACTTTATTTGAAGTGGCAGCAGAGAGTGGTGCACTGATGGCAGTGCTCCCAATGACAACAATCGACACAGGACTGATATCAAGTTGTATTTTCAGACAAGTCCCAGATCTGTGTACAGTGTTATGATAAATGTATCCATCTGTCAAGGTTCCGCCGGTCAGGATGGCCGAGCGGTTCTAGGCACTACAGTCTGGAACTGCGCGACCGCTACAGTCGCAAGTTCGAATCCTGCCTAGGGCATGGGTGTGTGTGATGTCCTTAGGTTAGTTAGGTTTAAGTATTTCTAAGTTCTAGGGGACTGATGACCTCAGAAGTTAAGTCCCACAGTGCTAAGAGCAATTTGAAGCATTTTTTGTCAAGGTTCCGAGCAGAAAAAAATGTAGTCAGGTTGTATTTCTCATAGTCATATGGGCTCAGCACAAGCTGTCACTGCACAGGATGTAATTCTATACTCCAAAAGAGATCCTCTGTCTCGTGTAGCTGGCAATTTATACAGGAGGCATAAGATTTCTGACCTACTTACACATCAAGCAATGTTTGAGCAAAATAATAGGCTGCCGATCCTGTCCTGATGTACCTCTATGCAGCGTGTCACCCTCGCCTGCACTGCTTCCACTTGACTCATTGATTTAAAATATCTGATCACAGGTTGTTGACAATGTGGGATGCCACCACATGCTAGCCACTTTGACTGATGAACTCTGGTGTAGAGCTGATGTATCATAGAATGATATACCTCTATCTGGAATATTTTACTATTGTATTGTGATGTACATGTGGAAGAACTTCCCAGATTGTACAGGAATACATAAGAGATCATGTCTATGTTTGTATCAAGTGTTAGAACTTTTGTTGAGTCACAAAAAGAATTCAAAATCAAAAAGGTTCAAGCATTGCCATAATTCATAAATGTAAAAAAAAATTATATGTACCTTAGTTTCAATTTTCTGTTAAAAATGACCTATTCCAGTGTCTTTAACTTACTAATAGTCTCCTTGTGTACTCGTATTGTTGTGTCTCAAACACCAATTATTAGCATGCTAGCCTGTCTTATTTAACAGGGCTAGATTTTACTGAGTTGAATTACTAATTCTCGCTATTTTATCCATAGGAAAAATGGTCAGTGACATCATAGATGGGGGCTGAGGGGAAATCTGGCAACAATGCTTGACATCATAGGGTGGGGGGAAATCTCGCAACAATGCAGACAGTTCCTAGGACCTGCACAGCACTACTACTGGTATCTACTAAATAATTTGACTATATTTGGTTTCATGAGGATAGGAACAATCAAAATATACTTTTACATGTTCTTTCTGCATTTCCTTCAATGGTCAACGGTTTTCCCATGCCTTTAGCGGAGTTCTGTAAGTATTAGATGGTAAAATAAGCAGAACAGACGAGACATTAATAATCGCTAGGATTCAACATTACAGTAGCATCAAACTGAACTTTTATCCTTAATAATGGCCTCAGTTCTGCTAGGAAGGGGTCCCACAAGTTTTTTTCAGGTACCCCATTCCTGCTGAAGCCAGTCCAAGTAAACTGCGAGTGTTACTAAGTTCTCTTGTCCTTGTATGGCCAGGTCTGCCATCTTTGATGGCCAGCTTGGATTCTGACATCACGCTTAGCACAATGGATTATTTACGATTTCAGGCCATTTTTGAATGTAATAAAAGTAATAAACACAATTGTACTGAACCTGCCCACATTGCAAAAAGTCATGTTCACAGCAGCAATATTTTAGTGTTGCTGTATGATAATAAATCGTTTTATTTATTATTTATTAGTCATTTCCAGATACATGGAACCACAATACGTTCTTCCATTAAACATAATTTCTCATACTTCACAAACACTATTTCTCTACATGTGATCTAAGAGCCAGAAAAAATTCCCTCTAACAACTGCTTCTGCGAGTGTTCAATTACAATCGACCTCTGGAAAATATTTCGATTCGCAAGTGTTTCTGCACAATAATGACGATAAACAAAGTTTAGCTTAATGCAGCTATGGTAGGAGCATGTGTGTTGTGACACAACAACACCACGCAAATACGATGGGTTTTCACAACATTGGACATAAATTCAAAGTTTATTCTCAAATGGTAGCTCCATGAAATTATGGATTAAGATCGTGGTGTACTCTATGAATTTTGTACTGTGCAACTATGTCAGTTAACATCAGTTGAAACGCATTTTGCAAGATACAGAAGCAGCATATTGTACGATACCGGTTAATACAGTAACACAAAGTCTTTTGGTAATTAGATAATAGGCATTGAAATCAATCAGTGGCAATAAACTGCTAGAGAAATTGGCATGATGGCATGGAAGCAATGAGGCCTTGGTAAGTTGCGGCCCGGCCACACATGGCCGAGCGGTTCTAGGCACTTCAGTCTGGAACCGCGCGACCGCTACGATCGCAGGTTCGAATCCTGCCTTGGGCATGGATGTGTGTGATGCCCTTAGGTTCGTTAGGTTTCAGTAGCTCTAAGTTCTAGGGGACTGATGACCTCAGATGTTAAGTCCCATAGTACTCCAAGCCATTAGAACCATTTGAAGTTGCTGGAGGGAGTTGGCACAACATCTGCACACACAAATCACCTAACTCCCGCAAATTCTGGGGAGTGGAGCAATGAGCTCTAGTACCACGGTCATTCACATCCCAGTTGTGTTCGCTTGTGTTCAGATATTGCGAGTTGGGGGGTCACACATCAATTGGAATTCACTACTGTGTTCCTCAAACCAGTCCAGCACACTCCTCGCCTTGTGATATGGCCCATTATCTTGTTGAAAAATGCTACTGCAATCGGGAAACAAGATCGTCATGAAGGGGTGTATGTGGTTTGTAAAGAGTGTACAATACTGCTTGGCCATCATGAGCCGCACAGGACCCATGGATGCCCACATAAATGATCCCCAGAGCACAATGGAGCCGCTGTTAGCTTGTCTCTGTCCCGCCATACAGGTGTCTTCAACTGGAAGACGACGATTTCGCGCTCTCCCCCATCGTTATGGAGAAGGTATTGGGATTCATCAGTCCATGCAATATTCTGCCACGATTCCAACGTCCAGTGCAGATGGTCGCATCCCCATTTCGTTTGTAGGTGCCGATGCTGTGGTATTATCATTGGCACTTGCATAAGTTGTCAGCTGGGAGGGCCATCGTTAGGAGTGTTTGTTGCACTGTGTATTCATACACACTTGTACTCTACCCAGCATTAAAGTCGGATGTTAGTTCCACCACAGTTCACCACCTGTCCTGTTTTACCAGTCTGCCCAGCCTACAATGTCGGACATCTGTAATGAGTGGTGGCCGCCCAACCCCGCAACGCCTGGATGTGGATTCACCTTGGTTTGACCACATGCTGAAGACGCTCACTGCAGCGCACCTTGAACACCCAATAGGTTTCTGAAACACTCGTGCTGCCGTCGGTCAAACTCAGATAGACTGTGTGCCTTCTCCACTCTAGACACGGACAGCACGCTCACTGATACTACATTAACTGTGCATGTGTCTGACTAGCTGTAATTCCTCGCCAGGTGATGCCACTATCACCTGGATGTGTTTATACCGACAACAAGCTGGTGGTCATAATGTTCTGGCTGATCAGTGTATACTTCCCATTTAATGAAAAATTTTAGTTAGTAAATGCATGTATTCTTGAAATGCAAGATTCGCTATCAGCTTATTATCACTGATTGACAGTGTTGTTTGTTGTTTCATTACCAAAGGCCGTTACGTTTTTAGTGTTATCCTGTATCATACAATATGCTGCTTCTCTATCCTGCGAAACACTTCTCAGCTGGAGATAATAGGCACTGTTACTCCATACAACATTCATACAGCGGTCTACGATCTCAACCTTCTATTACATGGTGTTGACACTTGGCAATAGACTTTAAATTACGTAAATTGAAGGTGAAGGGGTGAGAAGGAAAAGGAAAGGGAAGGAACTAATGATTTCAGCTGCGTTGGGGCTTTATGGAGAATCAGCACATATGAGTGAAATTGTGTGCCAAACCAGGACACGAACCTGGGATCTACTCCCTACTAGGCAGTTATGTTAACCACCTGCATGATCCAGACACAAAGTATACCGTGAATGTGCGGAATATCTTGGCACACTCCCAGGCTGACCCACACTCAGACCTAATACAACTTAGCTGCAGTAGACCATTTATTTCCTCCACCCTCATTAATTTTAGATTCCCAATGGAGGCTGAATGTAAATGTGCATCTGCACTGAAAGCTGTGCAGTCACTGTCCATTAATGTCAATCAATTATGTGAATGCATTGTGTCCAAAAGAACAAACACCATGTGTTTATATAATTGATTCACCTCAATAGGCAATGAATCCACTGCCTTCATTGTGGATGCACATTTACACTCAGTCTCCAGTGACAATCTAAAATTAGTGAGCATGGAGGACATGCACAGGTACTGTGGATAGGTGGGTCAGCCAGGAAGCATGCCGAGATAGTACATGCATTTGCAATAAACACTTTGTCAGGGTGGCATGGTGGTTAACACAATTGCATAGTTAATAGGAAATCCCTCGTTTGAGTCCTGGTCTGGCATACATGGTCACTCACAGATGCTGATTCCACATAAAGTCGTGATGCAGCTGATATCGTTAAGTCCTTCTCTTTCCTGTTTTTTCTCCCCCGCCAACTTCAATTTACATAATGCTTATAACAGTTGCAGTATCCATGTGCTGTCTGTTATTTTGGAGGTGTCTGAAAAAACAGGCACCACAAATTCATATAAGCTTTAAATTTATGTGTAATGTTATGAAAACCACTCGTATTAGCTTGCTGTCATCATGTGACAGTACACATAGCCCTCTTCTGATTGTATGAAGCTAGATTGTTTTTATCGTCATTATTTTGCAGAAACAGTTAAAAACTGAAAATCAGCCTGAAGTTCGATTGTGAACAAACACACGTGGAAGCCTTTATTAGTGTGATTTTTTCTGGATATTAGCTCACATCTAAGAAAACTACTTTTGCAAAGTATTTAAAATCATGTTCTTTGAAGAACATGTGTTTTTATCTTTCAGTAGGTGAACGATAAATAATTAATCATTATCTTCGGATTATTGCCATGAGTCACCACTATAATGTTGCTGCAGTGTACATAACTTTTTTTTCAACATGGGCACAATCAGAATAATTCTGTTTATTACTTTTATTTTGTAGGCACAAGTAATAGTTCTGTGCCTGTCCAAGGCCACTCTGCGCTGGTGTCAGATATCTCGCACAGCCCTATTATTTTATACATTGTTGTCAGATTTCCCCTCATCTCATTTGTATGACATCACACGCCGGTCTCCCTACGAATTAAATCACAGGAAATTTTAAAAAATGGCGAGAAATTTCAAAATAATTAGTTGTGCTAACGGTAAAATGACGTAAATTCTATACTCCAAGATGGCCTCTATGATGTAATACGAGATGGCTATTCAATATGGCGGACTTGGGCATACAAGGACAGTCCCAATAATGTAAGAATCCAAGATGGCAATAGATGATGGTGGACCTATATATACGATGACAGGAGAAGTAAGTGACACTCTCAGTTTACTTGTAAGTGATGCCAGAATCATGTGGCACCCACTGTGACCACAATCTTGATAGCAGTTGTTCCAGTAAGCCAGGAGTGACATCAGCTTCTCTCATCTTTGCATGAGCCCCCGAAAATCTCAATATATTCTCAGAGAAAGCATCTGAATATATGAGGTGTGGCTATAAAATAACAAGAGGATCACTGTAAAACACTTTCCTTCAAAAACAAACATATTTAGTTACTGTCACCCTCAATATACTCCCCTCCTCTGTCCCTACAAAGCTCCATGCGAATTTTCCATTGATGAAAATAATCCTGGCAGTTTTCCTCCATGAGCTCCTTAATTATACATGCTGCTTTTTCAAAAAAATTCAAATGGCTCTGAGCACTATGGGACTTAACAGCTGTGGTCATCAGTCCCCTAGAACGTAGAACTACTTAAACCTAACTAACCTAAGGACATCACACACATCCATGCCCGAGGCAGGATTCGAACCTGCGACCGTAGCAGTCGCGCATGCTGCTTTTTCTTCCACTGCTTAAACGAACTGAAATCTTGATCCTCTTAGAGCAGATTTTACTTTGGGGAATACAAAGAATTCAAATGATGCTACGTCAGGCGAATAAGGTGGGTGGTCTAACACTGGGATACTGCACTTTACTAGTAACCTTTTACCAAGTAATGTGGTATGAGCTGGTGTGTTGTCTTGGTGCAGAAATCATTAAAGCTGATTCACATTGTCCATCACGTCACATCCGACCAAAACATTCTGCAGTGCATTTCACGTGGCGGCATCCACACTGGTCATCCTGTCCCATCACATCATGTGACAGCACTGTCAAGATTTCTCAGGAAGAAAACTTTGATGGTTGATGTGATCAAACAGTTGTTGATCACATGACCCCCAAGTTCATTTCCTCGCAATAGAAGACTATGCTCAGATCTCCAAATTTCGTTTCAACGTGGTTTTCGTGGTTGATGTCAGTTGTATGTTGTTCATTATTCGTTTTAATTATTTATTTTCGTTACTTATTTTGTGAAAACATATAATAAATGATGAAAGACTAATTGAAGGAATGGGCAGCAGTCTGAATTTTAAAACATGAGTGTGCTAAATTACTTACCCTCTCCTACATTTTTAAAGTGCATTTTATCTCACTCTGGTACCATATTTAATATTTTACAATGTATTGGATAGCAATATGGCTGCAACATGATCTGGAAAAGTACTGTGGGTAGAATCTGATTAGTAAGTGGTATTATTTGTATGTTGAATTTACAATTAAATCAATACAATGAAATGAATACCTTATCTGCATACAGGCATTGATATATGTCAACGGGGTGCGACTGCAGGGACTTACCTCTGGGACTCCTCCTGTGAGACCCACATTCCCAACTTATTGTCCCGCACTATATACTTGTGCCCCTGCCTATTACACTCATTACTCGCGGCTTTACCAATTCCCGTAAGACTTCGGGCAATGTGTGCATCCACACAGAAGATGGTCAAATGGCCGGTGAGCCTTAAATATTTGCACGTTGTCAGGCATTTGTAATGTTTTCTAAATAAATGGAAGGGAACCTTCAGGCACTGCAAAAGTGGCAAAATCATTCTTTTAGGTATACAAGAAGTAATGTTTTAAAGTTCTTTGTTCAAGTATGTGTTAGTGGCAAGCTTATTTATTGTTTATGAGTTCTCTGGACTGTGTGTGAAACTGTTTTGGAAGCGTAAGTGGTCAAAATTTATATGGTTTCACTGGCTAATTCTAGTACAAATCAGGCACTTCACCTGTTAAAATTCAAATACATGATGGAATGGAAACCTATACACATTTAAGGTGAAGGTATTGAGGGAGATACGACTATTACACAAAAATTTGCACTGGACTGCCAACTAAACTTAACCTAAAACAGATCAAATTTTAATGGGATGTGATGACAGCTCATAATACGACGCTCCTGTTAGTATTCTGGAAACAAATTTACGTAACATATAGAATGCAGATTCCTCTTCCTCCAGCTGCTTGTAGAGTGTATGAAATATCCCTTCTGCAAAATGTAATGGCATTATTCAGACCCACACACTTTTTTGCGTTGTTTCACGCTTCTGTCTTCCTTCTGCATTGCACACGCTATCTCTGCAAGCTGAAAACCATTTGATTCCAATGAAAGTCCCACCAAAAAACAGATGAGGATAGCCATGCGACTTGAGATAACGTTACTTATACTGACTTGATGTGATGTGCCATTATGAACAGTGTCAATACACTTTGACGTGCAGGTGTCATGTGATGGTGCTGTGATGGACAGTGTCGAAAAAATAAATAAATAAATAAATAAAAACCCAGTCGTTATAACTTTGAATCTTCATTTGCTCGTTCGAGCTGGGACATTGGGCCCTTCCAATGCATCGATTGGCCCTTAGTTTCTGGTTCATAAGTGAAAAACTGAGATTTGTCACATGTCATCACTGTCTAAGAAATTAGGATTATTTTCAATGGTATTCAGTGTGTCAGTATAAACGTTTTCACAATCTTCTTTTTTTTATCGTGAGAGTTTTTGGCACGAGTTTGGCACACACTTTTTTCATGTGAAATTGGTTATGTAAAATTTGCCAACACATTCGTTGTCAACTCCTACAGTTTCCGCAATCGATTGAATATTCAAGCAGCTGTCAGATCAAATTGGATTACCTAATATTTAGATATTTCCATCCATTTTTGGTATTGAAGGCGTCCCAGGAGTGACTCATCGTCAACATCTTCTCGGCCATCTTGGAAACGCTTGAACCACTCAAAAACTCCCGTACATGATAAATAGTCCTTGCCATACATTCGTTTTAGTGAAAGATAAGTTTCATTGGGAGGTTTCCAAATTTCATGTGAAACTTCCAGGCAATTCATTGCTCTATTATTACACTTACCATGTTTCTGGCAAAACAAAATGACAGCTCTTACACAAATGAAGGCTACGATCACACTGATTTATCTACAGACACCAGGGATGTTACATTCGACAGAGAAGATTTCAAGCCTCACGGATATTCCTCGTTCATCTGTGGCACATGTGTATTTACTCCGTGACAGCATAACTCCCATTATTCTATAGCCACCCTTCGTATGACGTCTGTTCAAAAAATTCAGGAAGTGTGTCCACAAAACTTTTCTGTGCTTACCTTTTACTTATTGTGCATGAACTCCTTTGAAGAATTCTCCTCCACAATTCATACACCGCTTCCAACGCCGTTCCCACTTCCGGAAGCAGTCTTGGTACACCTCTCGAGGAGCACATCTGCGAATTTTCTTTTATATCGTCTATCGTTGCAAATGTTCGTCCCTACAGTGAACGAAAATCAGAAAAAGTTTGCAGGGACAGGCTCTGGATATGGCAGCACAGCGATTTCGGTTATTGTGCAATAGTCCGCACCAACAGGGGTGAATGTCCGGTTCGTTATCGTGATACAAGAGCCATGAACTGTCTGAGCAAATTTGAGGCCACTCTCACATTTTCTCGCAGGCGTCGCAACACGTCCCGATAGTACCATCGACTAACAGTTTGTCCCTGAGAACACGAGTTTATGATGAACTGATCCTTCAAAGTCAAAGAAAACTATTATCGTGGCTTTGACTTTTGATTTGAACTGACGAGCTTTTTTGGTCTTGGAGAACCTGTCCCGGCCCATTGTGGAGACTGAACCTTGGTCTCAACATCAGGACCGTAGACCTACATCTCATCACCAGTTATGAGTCTCTTAAGGAAAATATCGTTCTCATTTTCGTGATCCAAAAGCTCTTCACTGATTTTGAGGTGAAGGTCTTTCTGGTCTTGACTCATGAGCAGTGGGACCAACTTGGTGGCAACATAATGCATTATAAGATGCTCTGTCATGATTTCATGACACGATCCCACTAAAATATTGCATTCTTCTGCAACCTTTCAGACAGTCAGTTTTCGATTGGCATGCACAGTTTCGTTCACGTTCCTGACAAGAGTGTCATTGGTACACGTGGAAGGGCGTCCTGAACGAGGTTCATCTTTAATTTCTGTCCAGGCACTTTTAAAGTGTGGGAGCTATTCGCAACACAGAGTATGGCTTAAGCACTCATCACCGTAGGTTTCCCGCATCATTTGGTGTGTCTCTGTAAAGGTTTTCTTGAGTTTCACGCAAAATTCAATGCAGTCACGTTGCTCCTCTAACTCTGCCATCTCGAAATTCGCAAACTGTGCGACACAAAGTTCCATTCAATACAACCGAGAACAATAATTAATAGACATACAAGAATGAAACTTCAAACAATTTTAGACATAGGCATGTGCAGGGATGCCAACCGCATTCCGCTCCAACGCATATTTGGCGCGAGATTGCGAACGTTTTGGAATTTTTTGAACAGACCTCGTACATGGTAAGGAAGAATATAAATGATATTTAAATTGTGCTATTAAGTTCCTACCTAACCACACCCCAGAAATATCGATATATTAATTGCAAGTAAACAGCCAACTTTTGACGACAAGCGAGAATATTGGTTTCATTTCATCTTCTTTCACTCTCAGTAATTAAAGATATCCTCTCAGGTTCCTGCCTACGAACATCCCTTCAAATCATGACATATTAGGAAATAAACAGTCAAGTATTTATGACAAGAAGGAATGTAAATGTCATTGGCATTCTTGCAAATGAGGATATATTAGGCAGTAAGCAAACAGATATTTGACATAAGCAAAACATAAATGTCGTTGCTGCTCATTTCATTCACAGCAATTTAAGCTGTCGTCTTAGGTTCTGCCTAGCCACACCCACGGAAGTAGTGGCATATTTGGAAGAAACAGGCAAATAATCGTGAGAAGAAAGAATATAAATAGCACTGCTGGTCATTTCACTCACAGCAATTTCATCTTTCCTTTTTTAAACATACTAAAGTCACATAATCGAACAAACTCATTCCTGAGGCAATGTGCTCTTATATGTAAGTAACATATTGGGGTACTGCAGGACACAAACCTGCTTGCTTCGACTCCATAACTCCTTGTCTCTAACCACAAGGCATGGTGAACACATGAAACTCCAAACAATATTATCATTCGTCCTGGGATATGCCAAAGGATTTTACCAAAGATGTGTCATTAGGCAACATGTAACTGTAATAAATCATACCGAAAACGATGTTACCTTCTTCAGAACAGCTCTCCTTCCCAACCCCCATCCCCCATCTACACACAACCTATGCATAAAAGCATAATGCTGAAATTGATGCGATGTTAGTAGTAGTGTTGGTTCACTTCAAGGACAGATTACAAGATGCCCCATGCACACCCCTACGGCATCATCGATGATATCATACATTGTTGCCAGATTTCCTCGCCCTCCAATTATATGATGCCATAAGCCAATTGCCCAACGTGAAAATGACAGGCAATTCAAACAACTATTGGTACATTCAAAATAGCCCAGCTGTGCTAAGTGTAAGTGGCAGGAATGACGAAAATCGAAGATGGCAGACATAGCCTAACTGTCTAAGGAGGATGCTAAGTTCACCCAACCTGGATATGATGTGACGTCATTATGACGTTTATACGCTTTAGTCGATTAACACACCTATCGACTTTTACGAATGTTCGAGATTCTAAACTGTCGTCAGCTAGTGGTTTGTTTTGACACGTGCGATTCCGAAAACAGCTCAGTGTGGCAGCGTATATGTATTTCGCCAAAATAAAAGAGCTGGATACTAATAGAAATATTCCTGACCGTGGCCTTGAAAACATCACGTAAAAAAGTGAAGTCTTCTTATGTCCCGACCGGATTAGATAGTGTGATTGTTGTACTGAATGCTTACGCCAAAAATAATACTTATTTATTATCAACATTTTAGTATGGTTTCATACAATTGGTGTTGTCAGTACATATTAGATTGTAGCAGCATACTCTTGCTAACTTTTTTTCTCAATTTATATAGTTGAAAGAGAACTCGTGCAAGTTTATTAGCTAAGTAATTTATATGTCCACCCCAAGATAGTCTTTTATCAACCATAATTCCAAGTAATTTTACACTCGGACTGCAGAGACAGTTCCGTAGTGTCCAGTAATGACTGATGTGTAGAATGATTGAATTTCGAACTTAAAAAGAAAAATACGAGGCATTGTTGAAGAAAAATCGTCACTCGGAGATGAAATACGAGGAGAAGTGGATTTCTCAATGTCATCTTAACCAAAGGTTAGTGTCTAGTACTGATTGACGTATGAAATGATTGAATGCAGTGTCAAAGCATTTCATGGTGGTATGATAGTGTCAAAGCATTCCATGGTGGTAAGGTTTCCTCTCATTAGTCTCTCGAATACTGAACACATAATTAGAGACGAGTAAACGAAAAACAACGTACAGGACACAAACACAGTACAATACACGATTTAAACGCAAGGAACGCAAAACACATTTAAACGAATGGCGCAGAGCACAGCGCTATCCTGTCACAATCTCTCGAAAGTTCACAAAGGTCGAATAGTCGATATACGGTTTCCATCGTTTTCGATGTAGCGTGTATACGTCATAATGACGTCACATCGTATCCAAGTCCGGTGAACTTAGCATCCTCCAACTGTCTAAAGTATAAAATCCAAGATGGCAAACCTGAGGACCACCTCTATGGCATCGCAATCGAAGATGACAACCCAAGAGCGTGGATCAGGGGTTATCAGGATATTGTGTATGGTTGCCTGGCCACTTTTTCTAATCACAGAACCCAAAATGGCATGCCTGGTGATATGAGGACTGCGTGCTTTGTTGCCAGGTCCCTCGATCCAAGTACAGAATTCTAGATGGCACAACTCCAGGTACTGGGACACTCTGCATGGTTGCCAGGTCACTTGTACCAGAAGCCCAATTGTCTGAAGTGTATAATGGTAGGAAACTCAAAAATCCACTTTTCCTAAGTTTAGATCTAGTACAGTTTCCCCTCACTGCTGCAACAGCAGTTGTTTAAACATTTGCCATGTTAAATTTAGAATCATTAGAGCACATTTGCCTTAAGGTTAAAACTGTCGTTTAAGCATTTATGGTATATGTAGGAGAGCTATGATTATGTCTTTAGTTGATGAAATCGTGCCCAGGGAAGCCCCCTACACAGTCACAAAACTCTTAGGGGTCATGGTCCAACTTGCCACCTCAGCGTAGTCATAGTCCACAGGAACTGAGTCCCAATCTTAGAATATGAGAATCCACTAGAAGCGGAAAATTCAGAAAACCTAATTGGGTTTCTCCAAAAAAATTTCTCTATGTTAAAAACAATATGAGCTGTACAATGGCCCCCAAATACATTCAACAGCAAAAGTAAAAAAAAAGATCACAGATGCATATTCATTCTATCATAAGAACTTGGACAGTGACTCAAGAAAGAAAAGGTTCGGATGCTGTGTTTTTAAAATTCACTACCAACATTTTAATGTGTGGAGGGAATGACAGCAATTGAAGAAAGAGGTCTCATGCCATACAGCTAACTTTGTCAACCACATTCAAGAACTAAACATGTTTGTATGAAATGACTAGTTCAATCATGTCCATAAGGAACATCGCAATGATAGATCTTGAAAAAGAATGACAGTTTACAAGAGTAGCAGTCAACATCATCATTGTGTCCTGCATTTCAAGATGAAAAAACTTTACCATCATCAGTGTGAGGGCCAAATGCCAACTAGTTGATGGATGCAGAACCTATACAAAAGTGTCCCACTGGTAGCCTAGAGGGAGATGATACCAGAGCATGTTGTCCACATAGCAGAGGTATGCATCATGTAGTTGGGAGGTACTGGTGTCCGCTGCTGCAGCCCTCATGTCACCAGCCACCTGAGTTAGCAGCCATAGGATTGCTCACCCTCTGCCAACTTGGCAGTCGGCGGCAGCAGCAGCAGCAGCAGTAACCAGTGAAGCAGCTCAGTGAAGGGTGTTACCCTTTTCCGTCAGTTACCAATGCCTGTTGATCTAGCCAGGAGCACGCTATTCGATTTTGCAACGATAGATGGTAGTATTATCCTTTAACTAGCGCATATTATGGCAGTAGGCAGGCTTTGGTGTGAACGAAATTTGTTAGTAACCATTGCATCAATTCAGCGTCGATTTTGAGTTACATTCTTCCATCAAGCCCAGAGGTATATGCTATGATTTGTTTGCAAAATTCCTATCCAGTTCCTCTTCACCAGTTGTGTTTTCTTTTTTTTATTTTCATCATTTCAACAGAAGGCAAAGTAACTTTAAGAAGTTCGAGAGTGGCTGTCAATGAGTAATACAGATTGCAGACCATGTTTAAAGATTGCAAGTAGTAGATAACAGCATTGTATTCTGAATGATTTTTAAGCAATTCCTCTCATAACTTCTAATGAACAACTAAGTTTCAGCCCAAACTGCTTACAAGCATGTCACAAGTGACCGAGAAATGGTGTAGTTCATGCACTGAACTGCACAATGTAATTAATTCAGAGACGAATATGGACATATTGCTTCTCTGTACAGGTTACAAGTACTGAATGGAAACAGTTTGATGCATAATACTTGACTCAGCACAGACAGTCAGTAGCCTTCCCCAGACCTACTTTCTTGGGTTTTCATTCAACACCTCAGATATCTACTGAATAACAGTGTAAAACCATAAGACAGCATCTAGAAAGAGAGGGAGTTTACGGTTCATGTAGTTGCAGTGTCAAGGAGACTTAGCATATTATAGGTGAGATGAAACTTGACAATTCAACCACTGGAATGCCAGAGAGAGAAAGAGAGAGAGAGAGAGAGAGAGAGAGTCTTACCAGTTAATTCATTTTCAGTTGTTGCAATGTAAGTCAGGTTTGCCCATTTGAGCAATTTCAGCGGTTGTTGGAATAAGCAGTTTGTTATTAGAAGAGACACCATGTGTGTAGAATGTATGTGCTCAAAAATTAAAGCATGTATGGATAAATCACGCAGTATGTCTTGGGAGTGGAGCGGTGGGGAGGTGGTAGAAGGCTGACCTTTTGGGAGAGCGTGACTAAGGGTTAGTCAACCTGTGTTTTTTGACTAGTCGGTAGTGCTTGTGCTTACGAAAACTGAAGGAGGGAGATATAGACCAGCATGTTGATCGGTTCACACATAATTGTCTGTGCTATCAGGATGCACATTCACAGACGTGCTAAATCTCACATATTATGCCATACCTTGCCATGTTACAGTAAAATTGTTTCAAGATAGGTCATATTCCAGAAAAATTTTAACAAAATACCCCAGTTACATTGAAACTGTAACAAGTCGCCCTATGTTACAGGAAAAATTAACTAAATGTCCCATGTTAGATGAAAAATTGTAACTAACTCCTCAGTATTTTCAGCCTCAAATAAGGTTTCCTGGTTGAAGATTTCATTCAGCTCACATATACTATAACCACCTTCATGTCTAGAATAGTAGCATATGATGACAGTTAGCTGCTAAGGGGTGACGTCTCCATCAATAGTTTTCGTCTGTATGGAATGAGACTTTGCCTTTCAACATCATGCTAGGCATATTGTATTATTGTTCTAACCTTGCTCCCCCATAACCTTAAATAACTCTGATTTTGATGATTGTCAAAAATATTTCAAAGTATAACTACATGAGAACACGTTTCGACGTCTCACAAATTAGCAGACTTTCAGAATTTCTCAAAGTGCACACACACAGTTGTTTCACCACTCATCTCCTAAACTCCCATATCATAACCGACTGCAGCCTTGAGCAGGGAAATACATCCCACACGATGCCCTTGTTGAGGAAACCATACCCACATTCATCAGAATTTATTTAGAAATCTTGTAAAAAATTTGATTTCTTATGTACACTATAAACACATGGTAAAGCAAAATCCCTTAGATGTAAATCTTATGTAAAATGATTGTAGACAGTTGCCGTTCGCAAAGTTTAAAAGTAAGTGAGTAACATCATTTGGTTCTTTGATGTACGTGTTGAGTGGTAGAGGAGCAAGTTTCAAGCAAAATTTTCTGATTTATGCACAAAATTCATTGATTTTATTCGGAAATTCATTGTTTTCAGTCCTATTCTGCTCACGAGTCATTTGGCTTGGCTCTGAGCACTATGGGACTTAACATCTATGATCAGCAGTCCCCTAGAACTTAGAACTACTTAAAGCTAACTAACCTAAGGACATCACACAACACCCAGTCCTCACGAGGCAGAGAAAATCCCTGACCCCGCCGGGAATCGAACCCGGGCGTGGGAAGCGAGAACGCTACGGCACGACCACGAGCTGCGGACGTATTCTGCTCACGAGTGAAGCAATGGGAAAATGTGCATGTCGTTCTGTACAAGAACTGATTTGTGTTCTGTTCATGGTACTTTTAAACGAAAAGTATGTTCATGGCAGTAAGTCATTCTGCAGTCTGTCGTACATGTCAATTCTCTAATCTTTCCGCATGTCATTTTGTGAAAAGAATGTTTGACACCTCTGAATTGGTTCTGTGTCTTCCTTTTGTCACAGTGTCTCGCTACAAATTGCGTTTCCCATCTATCAAACGATGAAGTGAAGTGTTTTTGTAAACTACACTGCTCCTTGTCACATATGATACAGACCCCTTCTGGTAAGCACCTTCGTCTGCAACTTAGTTACTCATAGAATTTATACAAGGGATCGCTTACAAAATCATTTAAAAATCTAATTCTTTCAAGTGTTTTTTGCCGAGTTTAAAGCTGTTCTGCGATCTATGTCGCTTTCCAGGAAACATGTTTCACTGATATCCATTCCCAGATTTTAAGATTTACCAAGCATTCTATTGGAATGATGGAAGAAATTACTTAAATAAAAAGGTTTTTAGCTTAACACTTTTCAAAATGCACTAACAAGAATTAACCAACTTCTCATACCCCATGCAGATTCCTAACTCTACACAGATAGTCTCGAAAATTTGTGCCCATGAATTTTTAGTAGCTACGCTAATACTCATAAAATTTGAACCAAAAAACGCTGGGTGTACGCAACAGATAATTGATGCATGAATATTTCGCTTAAGTACTAAAAATTTCATAGCAGCTGATGTTTGTTGTTCTGTGATATTTCCTTTTTAAATTTTATAAATATTCTCATAGCTGTTAAAACTTCACAATAACAAATTTTTGATAATACATATGTGGGGTTAGGGATTTGTATGCGGCAATAGCCATTCTTTCTGTAATCCAATTTGAAAATACGTTAAATTAAAGTGATTTCTATTTAAATAATTATCTACCGTTTTCTAAGTTTGTGTGTGATTGGAATTTTCCATACATTCTGATGAGATTACATCACAGAAATGTGGTAAATCTCAGGTTTATTTCAGTTTCTCTTATCTGAGCCAACCAACGTATTACTTCCTCCTATGAACATCTTGTGAGAAGACTGTGAAGGTAAAAAATTAGAGAGAATCGAGCTCACATGGAGGCTTACCAGCAATATTTCTTACCACAAAACACTCACGACTGGAACACGAATCCAGTTCTGAGCTACTCTGAAAGTTTCAAGTCTCCAGCTCAGCACGAAGTTTAAAATCAATTCTAAAATTTGTACCGGTCAGACAAACAGACAAGCAAGCGAACTAATAAAAACGTGTTAAAAATCGCAGTTGCTAAAGTGGAATCGTATGGGAGCTATACAAAAATTTGATACGCCTACATCTGGGCTTTTCCAATCTATATAATGTAGAATCTACCCTGTATTGGATGCAGTGAAAAATGACAAATTAGTTCACACCAAATCATACCTATGGTAAAAATTTGTGTTAGTTACAGAGTAATACTTCCATCTATCGTTGTAAAATCGAGTGGCATGTTCTCAGGTAAAACAACGAGCCCTGGTAACTCACAGGAAAGAGTGGTGTGTCTCACCAGGCTCATTCACTATTTGCCTCTGCTGCTGGTCAGAGCCAGGCCGTCAGAGGCTGCTGCGAAGCGGCGCGTAGGCTGTACCCGTGGACTCCGATGCCTCACGACCACATGCTGCATGCTTGTGCAGCGCCGACAGTGTATTCTTGCATCATCTCCCTCTAGCCTGCCTGTGGAGCTCTCAGCTACCGAACCTGTATCCATCAGATAGTTGGCGTTGGGCTCTCCCACCGATGATGGCACAGTTTTTTAAATCTGAAATGTTGGAAACGATTAATCCAGTGACTGCAACTTTCTTTTTCAGGACCTATATCTGCGATGGTTTTGATGGTCATGATCCCACTAGTCACTTTGATTTTAGGTGTGTAGCTCCGAAATTTGGGTTGTACATGCATGGTGCAAATAACTTCACATCTTCTGGATGCAACTGGTGGTTGCCTGTTGACAAAACTTGTTGGTTTAATTTCTGTCGCTCCTTCCACAAATTAAAATTTTAGTGACGAATTTTATAAACATAGCACCTGAAACTTATGGCTTTTAAGCAACTATCCAAGTTCTTACCAAAGGATAAATATAGGTCTGTGATTTTTTTTTTTAATTTCCTTGCAGATTGTATATGTATGGGCTATTGTACACCTTGGATCACCTTTTTGAATTCTGGCACCATAGCAGTTGTCCTCACATACCAGGTCTCCATCTTGCATAGCCATCTTGGATTCTGATATAATAGGGGCTGTCCTTGTACACTCGTCCTCAACTTCCTCACGTTCAACAATTTACGCAGTTCCTTCGTGAAATCCGACATGAAGTTGGTCCCTTGGTCAGTAATTATTGTCTCTGGTACATCAAACTTCAAAATCCAGTTATTTACCAACGCTTGCCCGACCATTGCTGCCTGTTGATTTGGCATAGCCACCATCTCCACATTCCTCGAAAAATGGTCTATTATTGTCAGAACGAATCTGTTCCCCAATGGTGTTCGCCTAAAAGGTCCTAAGTCATCAATCCCCAGCAAAGAGAATGGACATGTTGCCTTCGGTAATCGTTGCCGCTGTATGTTTTTCCGACTCAAATTTGCTCTCTGCGCACATGGCATACACTTCTTGACATACTGATCCACATCTCCTTTCCTACCTCTCCACCAATACCTCTCCGCCACTCTCCTATTCGTCGCTCTGCATCCCCCATGGCCAGATAAGACGTGATCATGTGCTTCCTTTAAAACCTCATCCCTCAACTTCGCTGGCACTACTACCCTTGGCCCTAACTTCGTTTCCCTGCACAGAAGACCGTGGATGTGTCCGATACAATTTATAACCGTTGTCCGCGTCCTGTAATTTTTGCCATACTGCTAGGTCATAACCTATGACTTCTACTTTTGCCACCTTCCTACTTAGTGCATCCACATTACCGTGCTTCTTCCCAGGCTTGTGCACCACCTCGCAGTCGAATTCACTAAGCCTCACAGCCCATCGAACGAGTCTAGTGGACGGATCCTTCATCCCCAAAAACCACTTCAACGCAGCGATCTGTCACTACCCGAAATCTTCTCCCATATAAATAACATTTAAAATATGTGATTCCATAGATTACGCTAATCATCTCCCTCTCTGTTATTGAGTAACTCTTCTCTGCTGCATTCAACTGCCTCTGCCTAGACGCATAGGCAACAGGATGTTCTTCCCCGTCAATTTCCTGATTAAGAACACAGCTTGATTCGATGTATTGCATGCTAGTATAAACTCCTTTTCAAAATCTGGAAACACAAGAACCGTAGTTGATGTTAACACTTCTTTCAGTCTGTCAAACGCTTTCTGACACTCTTCTGTCCACTCAAATTTCACACCCTTCTGTAACAATCGCGTCAACGGCTGTGCTAAATTTGCAAACCCTTCACTAAATTTCGATAGAAATTGCAAATTCCGATGAATGACTGCACTTCATTAACTGTTTTCGGTTCCCGAAAATCCCTTACAGTCTGTACCAACCTCGGATCTGTTCGCACTTCGTCCTTACTGATAATATGACCCAAATATTTTACTTCTTCTAATGCAAAATGACACTTCTCCAGGATCAACGTCAAATGAGCTGCTCTTGACCTCATAAAGTCTCCCCTTAACCACTATCTATGTTGCTCCATACTACGTGAAAGCACTATAATCTCATCCAAATAGACCAGACACTGCCGTGATTTCAAACCTCTCAAGACACTGTCTAGCAACCTCTGAAACGATGCTGGAGCGTTTTTCAAACCGAGTGGAGTTCTAATGTCCTGGTAATGGCTTCCAGGTGTAGAGAAAGTAGTTTTTGGACGATCCTCTGGAGCCACCTCTGACTGATGGTAACCACTTGTCAAATCCATCGTAGAAAAGTACTGGCACTTTCCTAAGAGATCCAAAGTCTCCGATATGTTTGGAATGGGGTATGCGTCCGTTACTGTCTTATTATTGAGGTATCGGTAGTCACAACAGAACCTGTATTTCTTAGTTTCATCCGCAGGTTTTTTAGGCACAACGACAATGCCCGCTCCCCAGCAACTATTACTATGCTGTAGAATACCGTCCGCAAGCTGCTGATCAATGATATCCTCCACAATCGGCTGCAAATACTTCGGTATTCTGTTTGGTTTACGGTAAACAGGTGCTTCATTCCCTGTTGGTATCCTATGTTGAACTAATGGAGTTGCTGGTAATGGCCCTTGTGGAAAAAAACAAATCCTTAAATTTCCACAATAATTCTTCAATATACTCTCTTTCGTCTCCTTTCAAATGCTTAATTTTGTCACGCAATGCAGTTCTGTCGGCAGTTAGTGGTTGATCGCTTCACCTACCTCCCGAACACCAGTCTTCGTCATCTGGCACATCCAAATTTGCTACTAAAGCTCCTTTCCTCAAATTCGCGTCTACAGCACTAAAATTATCAACGTTCACGGGAACTACTCGCCCGTCGTTCCCCTCCTGTACGCATACAACACTACGTTTCACAAAACAACCCAGTGAATCCAAAACTTCATCATCCTCCAATGGTTCAATAACACATACTGTACCCAGGTATATTCGACTCCACACTTACCCAAAGCGACTTGCCTGTGCCACTAGACAGACACTCGTGCGGTTTAAGCCTTAATGCTAATGTACGCGGTTCAATTGGTTTGTTCATTACGTTGAACGCCCCTCGCGACAGCTCTGCATTGACAACAGTTTCCCCTAGCTGAAATAACATTCCGCCAGGTTCCACAGCTCGTTGTCCAAGGTCAATTTTGGCATGATGTTGATGCAAGAAATCTACTCCTATGATCATGTCGTAGCTCTCGCTTACCCATGGTACTACCTCCACGCATGCGTTAAATCGGACTTGTTCTATTCGAAAGTCAACTGTCACTGACCCCAAAGGTGTGACCTCCTTATCCTCCACTCGACGCAACCTATAACGTGGTGGGTCTAACTTCCTTCGTCCCGTTATATTCTTAGTAGCCCCTTATATTTGCGCCCCTGTGTCCAACAAAATCTTAAACTTTTTAGTTCCTATGGATCCTACCACTGAACATTCCATCTCTGCATACGTATTCGTAACATTGAAATTAAATGGGAGCTCCCTTAGGTGGGTCTTGGGCCCCCTCTGTCGTTCACACCCGCCGTAAACACTGTATGCCTCTCGCGTGCCCCTGTTGCCACGTCTATTTCCTCAAGTTGAATTGCCAGCTGAATGGCCGAATACAGATCTTTCGGATTTCCTTCACGCACTTTCCGTGACATATGCGCCGGTAACCCTCTCAAAAATACATCAAGTGCTCTTTGCTCGGCCTCCTGCAACAGAACACTATTCGCTTCATCGATCTGACCCAACTCTTAAGTACATTCATTAATTTGCCTTATCCTTTCCACAAATTTCTCTATCGTCTCCCCCTGTCTCTTTGACATTGCACTTAACCTCTCTCTAAAATACCGAGCGCTAATCTGTTTCTTGTACCTTTGTAGAAGCCCCTTCTTCAACTGCTTAAACTGTCCTGCCTTCCTTAAAGCCTCAGAACATCTTACGTATGTTTTTGCTTCACCCGTTAATCTAATCTTGGCTGTATGTAACAACTGCTCATCAGACCAACCATTCATCACAGCTGACATTTCCAAGTCCTCCACAAACGAACGCACGTCCTCAGATGCCTTGCCAGAAAACGAAATAATCAGGCTCGTGGTTTCTGGATCAATCTCCTGCACCCTAGGCAAACAACGACTGATCAGATGCGGTTTCCTGCCCACTTCTAGATGTTAATTCATTTGTCACTGTGTATTATCTGCTGTCAATTGTGCTACTTTTCCCAACAAAATCCGCACCACTTCTGGTTCCGACACACCTTGCGTCCTTGACTCTGCCATTGTGTTGCTTTCGTTCCCAGTCAGTTCTGAAACAAAACGTTTACATACAAGAACAACCTGACTTCCTGCAGCAGCGTATCATCATACTCAGTATCATCATAAACCAATACAAAAGTAATTAAATGCCACGAAAACAAAATAATAAATCTTACTGTCTCAAATACACTAACACTTACTCTGACAACAAAATAAAATGCCCAAGCAAAATATCTACAATGTGGCTTGCCAGGAGTCATATTCAAAAGACAAAAAAAAAAGTCCAACACTCAAAAAGAACAATTTTGTCAGCACTCACCACATCTTGCGACTGTACTGCAGGCGGTGAGCTCGAACGTCGTACTGGACAGATGACGTCCGCTGTTCTGACACTAAATGTAGTGGATGTATTAAAACTTGGCGAGAACTTTCCAAATGATTTATTGTTCTTTAGCTATAGTGCCCCGTTAATCTCGGTCCGCGTCACAGGGTATCGCAATGCTGAGGCCACCGGCCCAGCGACACAATGCAACGCGCTGCTGTGTGTCAGCCTTATAGGACCGCACCGTCAGGGCTGCGCCTGCAGCTGGCTCAGCAGTCTTCTTCCCCGTTGACTCAGTGTTGCTCCGCCAGGAGCCGTACGCCGGCCCCGCTGCTGCTTCTTCCTCACTGGTGTAGCTGAGAAAGTGGCGTCAAACGAGCGCCCGTGATCTGGCGTCCGAATCTGTGGCCCTCGCCTCGGGAAGTCTCCGGCATGTGTCGGGAGCCGAGACGACTGCCCGCGGTCGAGGGTCGAACAAGTGACCCCCTGTGGACTGGAATGCTGGTGCCCCATCTTCTCTGAGTGTAGCCGGTAGTGCGACACGCCCTGCCATCCAGGAAATCTGTCACACTTCAATGAATCTCGTTAGAAAACGGCACCCATTTATACTCGTCTGTGGGCCTCTGTTTTGCAAAGCGCGCCGCTTCGCGTCAAGTACACATAACACGCTAAGTTTCCCAGTGGCCCCTTCTGCCTGTGACTTGCGCCATGCAAACTGCTGTGTGTGCCTTCTCCGGCAGTTCTATGCCCCTGTGGCCTCTATTTGCCTTCTCAACTGCTGGTATGCATAACCCACTGCAATCTGGCCTGCACCTGGCCGTAACTCATGCTCCGAATATCGCGCAAAACTAACTTTCCCTATCCTAAACGGTGGTGCCGCTACACCAGCATCTCGCACTGATGTCTGCGCTAAATTACGAGCTTCTGTAAAAGATCCCCAATATTAGAGATTTTGCGTGCATTTAAATTTGGCATCCTTTTTTTCTTGTTTCTGCAATAGAGTTCTGACCCGTTTTGTGTACCAAGGAGGAGCAGTTCCACCATTAGTTAATTTATTTGCTATAAATCTCTCAATTGCTGTCGATAGTATTTCTTTGAATTCAAGCCACATCTGGACTACACTTACATTGTTAATTTGGAAGGAGTGGAGATTGTTTCTCAGGAAGACGTCAAGTGAATTTTTATCTGATTTTTCAATAGGTATGTTTTTCATTTATTTTTGGAAAATGTGAGGTCACAATATACAATCTCGCTACAACAACCCTTTGTTCACTAATCCCTGTATTATATTTTACGCTCATTATTACCTCACAATTATTTGTTACTAAGAGGTCAAGTGTGTTTTCACAACCATTTACTGTTTGCGTGAGCTCATGGACTAACTGCTCGATATAATTTTCAGGGAGTGCATTTAGCATAATTTCGAATGATGTTTTATGCGTACCTCCAGATTTAAACATGTATTTTCGCCAGTATATTGAAGATAAATAAAGTAACCACCATCTATAATTGTATGAGTTGGGTACGTTTTTAAATTAACCTCAAGTTCCGTATGAACCTTTCACCAATTACATCATCTGAGTTGGGAGGTCGGTAAAAGAATCCAATTATTATTTTATTCTGATTGCCACGGATGACCTCTGCCCATACCAAATCACATGAACTATCTGTTTCAATTTTGCTACAAGGTAAACTACTTCTAACAGCAACAAAAATGCCACCGCCTCCTGTGTGTAGCCTGTCCTTTCAGAGCACCGTTAGGTTCTTCGCAAAAACTTCAGCTGAATTTATCTTCGGTTTTAGCCAGTTTTCAGTGCTTGTAAAGATTTGAGCATCTGTGCTTTCTACTAGCACTTCGAGCTCTGGTACTTTCCCAACACAGTTACGATAATTTACAAATGTTATACCGATGGATCCCGTATCTTTGTTCTTCCTATGTTCGGCCTTCGCCCTTTGTGACTGAAGCCCTTTTTGTATTTCCCCGAGATATTCTAACCTAAAAAGCGCCCAGTCCACGGCACGAAGCCCCTGGTACCTATGTAACCGCCTACTGCGTGTAGTTGAGTCCTGACCTATTCAGCGGAATCCGAATCCCCACCACCCTATGGTGCAAGTCAAGGAATCTGCTGCCTACATGGTCGCAAAACTGTCTGAGCTTCTGATTCAAACCTTCCACTCGGCTCTGTACCAAAGGTCTGCAGTTGGTCCCATCTAATATGTTGCAAATGGTGAACTCTGCTTTGATCTTGAAAGCATGACTGGCAGCTTTTACCACTTCTGTTAGCCTCTTGAAACTAGAGAGACTCTCTTCCAGTCCAAGGCGACACACATTACTCGTACTGACGTGAGCCACCACCTGCAGTTGGCTGCACCCTATGCTCTTCCTTTCATCCGGAAGGGCCCATCCCACGTCTGGAATGACTCCACCCAGTATGCAAACGGTGGGCACATTGGTTTTCTTTCCCTTCTTGGCAGCCATATCCCTAAGGGGCCCCATAACGCGCCACCACAGAGCGCCCCACCCCCTTAACCAGTGCCTCTATCTCACAAGAAGGGCCTGCCTCCCACCATCTCTCCATCCATCCAGTATCTCATCCTTCCACCGAGACCACACCCGCCAAAAAACCTCCCAAGTGGCCAAGTGGCGACCTCACCTCCACACCCTCCTCCAAAAGACCACAACCCACCTCACTTCCCTCTGATCCTGCCATGGATACCACCCCTCCTCCCGCCTCCCCTGCCCCCACCCTGTATACCTTCGTCCTTGCCAACCCTGATCCTAAATTCCTAGATGCCCGCACCCTCACCCTTGAAATCTCGAAATACATTCCCAGTGCACCCATTACCCAACTTATCCCTCGCAGAGACTCTCTTCTCATCAAGTCCTCCTCCCCTTCTTCCGTACTGATCTCCTCCAGCACCTTCCCTACATCACCATTTTTCCCCATGCGTCCCTGACCCCTTTCCTTACTTCCTCCTCTCCTCACCAGCCTCAACCCTGTTATCGTCCACCAGCCCTCACTGCCATGACCACAAAACTCACCCCTGTGGTCACAGAAGTGGAGGTGTTGCTGGAACTGAACACCCATCCCGCCCTGGAAATCCGCTCAGCCCACCTAATTTACAACTCCTCTGTCCCTACCTTCCTTATGCATATCTTTACTGAGTCCGTCTCCTAGATCAATCACCTCCTCACACAGGGAAAGCTGATTTTCAACCGCCACCACCCCACTGACCTGTCCCATTCCCCTCCTCCATCCTACTGCTGCCAGTGCTGTCTCCTGTACAATGACCACCTCACCCAAAATCGGCAAGAACCCCTCACCTTCCCCCATTGTAAAGCCTACCACTTTCTTGAACAGTATCCTAACCTCGCCTCTCCCCCTTCTTGCAACAAACCCCACCCCAACTACTCCTCCAAATGCAAAGCAAAGCCCCCTCCCACCAACCTTGATCTCACTGTCCCCGTTCACCCCATCGACCTGCCCATCCACCCCACCAATTCCCTCTGCCCTCCCCCTACAGCAGAAGACATCATCCAGTTCCTAACCATTGTCCTGCAGGACATCTACCCCTTCCAGCACCCCCAAACACTCCAGCAGATTTCCCTCGCCACCCGCTCTATTTTCCATTTAAATACCTATGCCACCTACTCCCACAAATAGGTTCACTTTACCTTCACCCACCTACACACCCTCGTTTAAGCCCGTCTCTCCTCGCCCCACTTCCTTTCCCCCTCCCATCTCCTGGCTCATCACCAGTATCATCTCTGCTACCTCAACAATAGCTCCCTCCCTGCCAACAAATACCTTTTCATGCATTACCTATCCCAGCACCTTGATCCTTAATGAAACTTTCCTCCAACCTCATCATGTTGCCGCACCTCTCCCTATCTCCTTCAGTGCATCGACAATGCCCTTCCCCTCGCCCGAGGTGTGGTCGCTGTTGGCCACCTCAAGCATCTTCCTGTCCGGCCACCACAACCCCTCCTCAATAACCCAACTGAACACCTTCTCCTCAGCGTCTTTTTTCCCTCCCTCACCATCACCTGTGCCACAATCTATAGTCATCCCGCAGCTCCTCTCCCCTAAGACTTCATTTCCCATGTTGACTGCACCATCACCACCAATGTGATGGCCACTGACCTCAACATCCACAGCCATGACCACCTCCCCGTCCTTCTCACTGTCCCCTTCGCCCATGGCCCCCCTGCAGCCCCCCACCCAGCTGCCTTCCAAAGTCCATCCAAGACTGCTGCTGCACTGACTGGGATGCCTACCAGGAATCCATTACCTCACAGGTCAAAAGCCACACCCTCACCTTTCACCATCTAACTGATGTCACCCATGCCTCTTCCTTCCTTCAGAAGACCATCACTGATGCTGTGAAGGCCTATGTCCCTACCATACTCATCATCCCTCACTACCCTATGCTTCCTCTGCAAGCCGTCCTTCTTCGTGAATCCTGCAGGCTCTACCACTCGTTCCTTCACACCAATGACTGGGATACACTCCCCCACCATCGGGGCAATTACAGCGACACAGCCAGAACCTTCTTACAGCAAAGAAACGCCAGCACTGGTGCTAGACATGCACACACCTCAACAACACCCTCCCTGTCAACCCCTCTAAGTACTGGTCCTGCATCACCTTACTGGTAGCCATCCCACACTGCATTACCCTATCCTCCACAACGATCGCCCCTTCCCTGACAATCTCAGTAAGGCTAACCATTTTGCACCCCACATATCAGAGGTCTTTTCCATTCCTGACAATCCCCATTTTGATTACTCCCTCTTCCCCACCATCCTTGACTACACTGATACCTCAGTCCCACCACTCATCCCTAGCTTCCAGTACTTGGATCAGTTACCTCCCCCCCCCCAACATCAACACCCTCATCACCACACATGACATCACACTCATCCTCTGCTCCAAACGCAACACCACCCCTGGTCATGATGGCGTCACCTACTGCCACCTCAAGAAGACCCCCCATCATTCCTGGCTGTCCTTGCTACTCTGTACAATGTCCTCCTCTCCACTGGCTTTTACCCTGACCTGTGGAAGACTTCTCGTTTTCTACTGTTCCCTAAATCCAACAAATCCCCCTCTGATACCTCTTCGTATTGTCCCATCTGCCTCGCCTCCATGCTCAGTAAGGTCTTCGAGACTATCCTCTCCCACCGTATTCACCGCCACTTTAACCAGCACCAACTCCTCCCCCTTACCCAGTGTTGCTTCCAACCTTCCTTCTCAGCCGACGTCCAACTCCTTAACCTTATCAATCTTCTTTCCCTCCAACGTAACTCCTGTCACTCCGCTATCTTTGTTTCCCTGGTCCTCCAGAACGCCTGCAACCATGTCTGACAGACCTATGCTCTCCCTATCAATTTCGTCCACCTCGTTGCTTTCTTCCTCTCCCATCATCCCTCCCATGTCACTTTCCAACTCCCGTATCGTCTATCCCTCTGCTGGCGTACCCCAAGGCTCTATCCTTTCCCCTCTCCTCTATCTCCTGTACACTACTGATACGCCCAAACCTCCACCACCTGTTCATCTTCTCCAATTTTCTGATGACACCGCCTTCCTAGTCCTTTATCCTGCCGTTCAATGGTCCCAGCATACCCGCCAAACCCACTTTGACCAGTTCACCACTTGGTGCAACCAGGGGTTCCTTCATCTCAACTCATGCAAAACCCAAGCGATCATCATAGGCCGCAGCATCCGCTCCTTCTGTCTCCATGATTTCTTCCTAACCATTTGTGGCTGTCCTATCCACCTCACTCCTACCCTCAAATACCTTGGCCTCACCCTCAACCGCCCCCTCACCTGCACTCCCCATCTCCTTACAATCCAACACAAAGCCCACAACAGACTCCACCTCCTGAAACTCCTGTCTGGCCAAACATGGGGACCGCATCCTTCCACCATCTTTCACACCTACAAATCCTTGATCTGTCGCAGCCTTTGTTATGCCTGTGTTTGCACTCCACCTCAGCTTCCCTATCCGCCTTCTGTCCCCCCACATGCATCCTCTTCGACATCATCCCCTTCCCCCACCTTCTCCTTTTCCTTGAACACATCCGCACCCTGTATATTGCCCAATGACTCGATCCCCTCCCGCCCCCTGGTGTCCCCCTTCCTCTCCACCCCCAGCCCATTGCGGCGCCTTTACCATTGTGTCCCCCCCCCTCTCTCGCCATCTCCACACCCTCCACCTCCTTTCCCAATGCAGCTTCCAGCACCTACCCCTCCCAGATGATGAAATTCGGCCTGACATCTACCCCTCCTACCAACTCTAACCCCACCTTCCTCCTGCCTCCTCTTCAGGGCTCCCTCTCCTCCTCCTCCCTTCTCCTGAGCGGCTTTCCCCCTCCTACATCCCCTCTCTCTCCCACGCTCCACTTCAGTGTCTCTACAATCCCTCCTGCCTTGTGTTCCATCTTCATTTCCTGCCCTGCCGGTCTCCTGCCTCTTGGTGCGCCTCCTGCCCCCTTTTTTTCCTCTTTCTCCCCCCCCTCCCAGCCCTCCACCGCGACTTCCTCCCCTCTTTTTCCCTCCTCTCCAGCTTCCAGTCCCTCCGCAGGTCCCTACAAGCGGTTTTTTTTATTCTTCGTGAATGCTCTGACGTTTCCAATGGTTTTTTAAGTGTCATGCTCTGTGTGATTTTTGTCCTGTGGCCAACTTTTAACTTGTGATTGCCTCCAGTGTTTTTTTTTTAAGTGCACTTTGATTTTCCAGCTGTGTTCTTTTAACTTTATGTCGACTTTTTAACTGTCCCCCAGTGCATATCCCCATCTTAGTGTATATTTTAACTCCCATCATCTCCATTTACTGTGTTTTTTATGTCCCCCTTTTTATCCCCTCTTTTTATACATTCACCCTTCTGCACTTTTATAAAACCAATTGGGTGAAGAGCGGTGGAATGTGCCGTTGCCAGCTCTTCGCTGCCCATATGGGGCAGGGGAATGAAATTACAATAAAGAAAAAAAAATCTGTGATTAAAGTAAAACATTTTCAAGCAAAGCAGAGTAGGCACTGGGCACGAAGTCACTCTTCCAGTTAAGCAGTTTTGTTGGTATGCCTCTTAATACTTAAAGCACACAAGTGCATATGTATGGCAGTAGCACTTTCCATTATGGTCTATTTGCTGTTTTAAGCTGTAGAGAAACTGCTAATGTATTTATGTTTCCCGTATTTTGCTGCAGATCTGAAAATGGTCATTATAGACCGAAACCGGTAATGCGTTGACAAAAAATTTTGTGACCATAGACGTAAAGTAAAGGAAATAGTCGTATAATCCTCAGTCAGTGGCGTCTGTCGGATGTGGCTTGAAGCGTGTGGCGTCTGCATAGTACACTCTTGGGCGTTGTCAGCTTCCCACACCGTCGAGAAGCTACTTCCCACCCTCATACCTCCTCAGTTGGCATCACGAGGCAGAGTGCATCTTGCTCCAGTCCTTCTAACAAAGAAATAAGCATGGCATTACCGAGAATGGAATAACTGCAGGAGAGGCGCTCTGCATCGCGGTGTAGCTTGCTCGCCAGGTTTCGAGAGGGTGAGTTTCTGGATGAGGTATCGAATATATTGCTTCCCCCTACTTATACCTCCCGAGGAGATCACGAATGTAAACTTAGAGAGATTCGAGCGCGCACGGAGGCTTTCAGACAGTCGTTCTTCCCGCGAACCATACGCGACTGGAACAGAAAAGGGAGGTAATGACAGTGGCACGTAAAGTGCCCTCCGCCACACACCGTTGGGTGGCTTGCGGAGTATAAATGTAGATGTAGATGTAGATCCGGGTTCCCCGCATGCCAGTCTGACACGCTTACTCTCATATACAGAGATGTGCGCTGAATCAGTGACGTTAAGAACTCAATAGACAGCTAGAAGCATACTATTCAAATGTACTCATTGTCATCTGACTTCCACAGTCCATACCAAGTAACTTTCAACAGCTGGTGTACAACAGATCAGAGCATTCCCCACAGCGGCTATCTATAGTTATCTCACAGTGTACTGTCCACAGGACTGAGTGTTTTACCTGGTGAGCTCCTTAGTGAGCAACAATTGAAGAATCCCTTGCCTTCTTTATGCTCTGCTGATTTATTTAGTTTCCGTCACGGCGTTGGCACACAAACATAAAGTTGCACATTGATGGAAATTATGTATTACCTTTTGGCTTTTGTCTCTGCATCTTCGGAAAAGGTTTGTTTAACTATTTTTCTGACGTTTCTCCAGCACGAGTAGTTACACTCTAAGAAGTTCTCCCTCTATTGCTGGTAGAGGAATGTCCTTCAGCAGTGGAATGTGAACTTTTGACACTTCCAGTCACCCCTGATTGTGCACCGTTAGAAAAATCGTTAAACAAAGTTTGTAAATCCGTTTTTCAGTATATTATAAAAACACACACACACGCACACACACACAAATATTTTTCTTCGTCTTCTTCGTCGAAAAAGAAACTTGTGACATCCGTAAACACAGGGTAAGGTGAATCCTCTCTCACTCTTTAAGTACCATGACGTTGCTCAAAACAGAATACGGATGATATGAGTGACTTTTGCGAAAATAAATTTAATGATAGTCCAGTTGCTGCATGAGTTTCTCTTGGTACCACATTCACAGAAATTTTGGTTCAGGATTTAGAGTAACGTCTCGCATTAAAAGGACACCATTTACTTTGATGAATATGCACGACCAAATTTCCTCTCTAAGGAGGTTTTTTTGGTGCTGACAGTAACACTATACGTACAAAAAACCACACACAATTGCTTGTCTTAACACTCTTACAAAGTGGCCTGATACATGTCTCCCTGACTAAAGAACATTATGTGAACCTACTATTTATAACACTATGGTGGTGCTAGGCATTTTTCGCAGAAACACTATTTTTCTACATTGTATCCCATTCCACATGCTTTTATTGTAGTGTAAACTGCTGGACAGTGTTCTGCAATGTACTACATTTAATAGCTATTCGTTGCTAAAGTTGTGGAAATTTTAGTTCTGTACGAAAACAGATATAGTGGTGGAAGCCTTGCTAACTTGTACCCAAGAAGATGTGAGTTCTGTCTGCCTATAGTTTTAATTATTTAATTTGAGAGTCGATTACATAGACTAAAACACGATTTACGATTTGGCAGACACCTTACTAGTTTTCTAAACTGCCCTGACCAAAGGACATAGTATTAGCAGTCTGCGTAATACTACCGTTTGTCGAAGTAGACAACCTTCAACATGATTTAAAAAAATATCCTGCAGAGTACTATTGTTAAGACATTTAGACCTGTATGCCTACACAGTTCCGTATCATTTGGTAACAAGCGATTTGCGATGTGGGAATATCATAACAGAGGGAACTTGTACATTACGCCAGCCTCTAAGCAGGATGATTAGCATGGAAAATATCCAGTTCCATTACGACACAAACTCACTGTATCCTAACAGTTATAATTCACTATCTACACCAACATGTACGAAGCCTCTGCAATTCCAGTTTTAGTAATATTACACTGATTTATGGATAAACGAGGGAAAAACAGTGTTCGGAAGAATTTGTGACAGTGACTGTGGAGCTTTAACGTAAACAGCAGGCATAAGAGGCAGACGACAGCAAATATGCATACTTTAATAAATATACGAAGTTAAAAGTTTCTGTGATGTCATCGGGATATTTAAATAAACGTCCCACTGTCCCACAGTGGCCACCAGTTCGACTTCCAGGAGGAAAGTCGCTGCCTGCTAGACCGACAAACAATGACACAGTCTCCGGCACACCTTCAGTAAAGTTCAGTGAGCCGCTGCTGCCGGTGAGTATTCACTTCCGTCCAGAGCGCTAAGCGGCCAATGTGTGTTCAGCCGCGAGTCGGATTACGACGAAGCCTATCGCCTGTGTCACGGAGTTGCTAACAAGCGTCTGTGGAATCAGTACATCCCGTCTATTCCATGCAGAAGAGCTCTGCATGTTAGTGCCAATATTCGTGCCTCAGACACCACATCCTCTGTACAGCGTGTTGATGTATGATACACACGTGATCTGCAATCTTTTGCAAGTTGTGTGTCTCGAAGAATAAAACCCACTTTAGTTGAGATTGTGTCATCATTAGTTACTGTTTTACCACTGTTCGTTCCTAACTTCAAGCGGCGACCCAACGGTGGTGACGAGTCTCGTGAACCTACGGTGCTGTGTTTTCCTTCATCAAGGGCGACGTTAAGTGTATTTTGTGTGTATTAGCGTCAAGGAATTGTTATGTCTGTGCCACGACAAGAACTTTCTGTAAATGATGTGGTTCAGTTGCAGAGGCAACAAATTCAGCAACTTGGGCGGAGAGTTATTCAACTGACGCAAGTACTTTCAATGGCAGTTACAACTCAACATACTACGGGCACACCCAAATTCCGATAACATACGGCCAGTGAGGGGACTGGGCTGAATACCCACTCAACTTGTAGCGCAGTTCTCCGCCTACGACATAGCAGATACGAAGCGCAAAGATTATTTCCTTACTAATGTTGGTGTTTTATGTTGTGTGTCAAAATGTCTACGGACTCTTGGCCGGAGGACTTTGAGTGTTATTTGTTAGAAGTTATATGAGCACCTTGGCGCTCAGGTGCATGTAGCAGCTGCCAAATACAAGTTCTTTTGGTTTAGGAAGCAATCGGAACAGACATTTAAACAATGACTCGCAGAACTAAGAGGTGTTACCAGACATTGCATATTTAAGTGTCCATGTGACGTCACACAAGTGGCGTCATAATCCGTGGTGTGATTACTCAGAATGTATGAGATGCACGCATGCACACTCCAATTTTGAAGCTACCATATCCTAAGTTAGAAACTGCCCTTTCTGTTACTGAACCTCAGAACGTTTTAGATATTGGAGAGGTAAATTTAGAGGCTCTGACCATTTCTGTAGTTCAAAGTACACAATGCACTCAGTTCTCTACTCAGAGGTCAAGCTGCAGGCAAAGCCCATTGTTAAAAAACAATCAGTCACGCCGTGCGCCTGCCACTTTGAGAGGTGGTATGCCTTTAGATGCACACAGTGACTTGCCCCCTCTCTTATTTATATCTAACTCTGAGTAATTCGGTTTGGGGAAGTATGGCCGAGTATTGTCATTACAAGGCTAGTATTGAGAACTCAGAAGATATGAATACTTTCCTCTCTAATTGCATGTGGTGAAAAGTTGGTACTGCTTCACATGTTGACTTCCCACGCAGCGTCTCTCATCACCCGGGTGGTCCGGTGACTGGCGGGTTCTGCCGATCTTGAAAGGGTTAAGCCGACGGGTGTGAGGGAGTCGAGTGCATGCTTTCCAGATGCCACATTGTCATAAGAGCGGCGGCGACACGCCCACAGGGGCCTGACGGAGGGGCTGGGCTAGAGATTCCGTTGCTTCGCAGAAACACAGTGAAAACACTTTCTGACGGACTTCCAGCGAGGCATGGGAATGATTTGTGTTCCCAGGCAGTCTTGGCAGGCAAATTCCCGCGTTTTATGCAAAATTACAACTGTGATTGGCTTGCTCAGAGGCGCAGAAATTGGCGCCAAGTATCTCCATTGGTGGAATAGTTGTGCTTCGGCAGTAGAGTGGAATTTTCCACCGGTTTTCGAGTTGCTGATTGGCACGTTTTAACCACAGCCACTGTCGTGGGGGCGGGAATGTTCTGTGTTCGGCTTGTACGGGTGCTCTTGAGAGAGTCGGCTCTCGCTTTTCGGTCAGAGTAGGTTACAAGACTGAGCTCTCGCTGCTCTGGACAGCCTGCCTTCCGTTGGTTGTCTAATATAGTTTCGTTTAATTGTAACTGTTTGATGAAATAGCTGAAGTTCCGACTTCAACATAACTTTCCGAGTACAGTTGGCAATTGAGCATTCTACGTACAAGCGGCCTACGTTGCCCGTCTTGAGCAGTTTTGGCTAAAGTTGACTGTATCGGAGTTACTGTGTGACTTCGCTTGTTAAAATCAATCACTATACCGTCAGTGATTGTGTAGCGAGCCTTCTTCGTCTCCCTCAGAGGCGCATTTGTGTTGCTAGAAGTCTTTAGTCTGGAGCAACCAGACCAGGATAATTTGTTTTGGGCTATACTCGCGACATTATCATCACCACAACGGGACGTCGAAGCAACCAGCCATCGCCTCCGGTATGCCAGATCGTGTCCTTGCAGTTAAGAAGACAGCTTGATAATGTATGTCCGCAGCACCCACAGATTAGGGAATTTAGATATGTGACAATCAGAGCTCTGCATAGCGCGCCTGTTCCCGTCTTTTCTAATGTGGTTCTTTCTTGGGTGTTCATTGTCTGAGTTCTCACTACAGTAGCAGCAATTAATGTTGGGTTGGCTGGGTGTTTCTCGTAAGATTTGAGTTGCAAGGAATTGGCTCCACATACCACTTGGTCATAAATGTCACAATCTAGTTTATGGACAACTTCACCTTCACAGCATTTATTTGAGTATCCAAGTTGACGTATTGTAAATGTTTCATGTGTTATGTTTATTATTTTTCTTCTTGATCCATGTGCAACAACAAAAGTCGGATTTAGAAAAGGGGGGGGCTTAAAGCATCATTTCCATATGAAGATTCTAGAGGAATTTAGTGTTAAATACACTGCTAGCCCCGACACCTCGCAACTTTGCAGTCTAATATCTGGAAGTCGTTCCCGAAGTGCACGACCGTTAGCAGTACCCACGCAGAGAGGCAAAATGTTTTTCCTGTGGCAAACGGGGCCATATTCAAGCGTGATTTCAAAACAGCCGTGGCAGGCGACAGTGAGACTCTACTTCAGTGTTCTTCAAAAGAAGTAAATGTCATATCAGTTGAGCCGGTGGGGGAGGCCCAATCAGTGTTTTACCCTTAAAGTAAACAGAATCGTTCACAAGTGATCTGCTTTCAGAGAAATAAACTGTATGTACATCTACGTGCGGCAGAGCATTCTGTGAGACTACAATTAGACAAAGGTGCTTGCATGACTTTGCTGAACAGAAATACTTATGAATTGTTAGGCAGCTCATGGCTACAGCAGCCTACTGCCATTCTGCCAGCATACAATGGACACAATATCCCAGTGTCGGGAGTGTGCAGACTGGCAGCAACATTTCTTAATGTTACTAGAACTTTACTATTTCATGTACCGTGTTCTCGGAACAGTCCGAACTTTTTTGATCTGACCTCACTTGACTTGTTTTACCTGGACATTCAGGACAATGTGTTGCCAGTCAATGCTACTGTTCCTCACAACTGTATTAATGAGTGATGTGACAATACAGAAATTTATTTCGAGAAGGCCTGGGGAACGCTGAAGATTTTGAAGCACATGTAACTTTAAAAGATAATGCACAACCACCGTTTCATAGTGCAGTCCCCTAACGCATTCGTGATCAGGTCGCTCAAGAATTGAAACTATGGCAAGACAGTGGTGTTGCTGAACAGATCTCAGCCAGTCAGTGGGCATCTCTCCCGACAGTTATCAAAAAGCCATCGCGTGGGTTGCAGCTATGAGCAGACTTTGAAACCACTATCAACCCTCAAAACAGAGATGGACTCTTTTCCCCTTCTTCACCTGATGAACTGATCGACAGATTGTGACAGGAATGCTTGTTTTCCAAAATAAATTTCCCGGGGACATACTCGCAGTTACCCTTGAATGACATTCCAAACGGTTCTTTGTACTTATCACGCACTTGAGTCTATATCTGTTCCAGCTCCTCCCAATCGGCAGTGCATTAACTCTCGCAGTTTTACAGTGATTTCTGAATCAGTTAACAGCGAAGGTCCCTTCGTGTGTAAATCATTTAGATGACACTGTAGTTTCTTTTGGCACACCAGAGGAATATTTATCCAGTTTTGACTGTTTGTCCCAAGATCTTTCGGACATGGGAACCAAGTGTAATAAAGCGAAATGCTCATTTCTTCATATCATTAATTCACAGGGCATCCATCCAGCGCAATCGCACTTGTTGTCACTCAGGGATTTGACGGCGCCTCGTCATTTTAAGGAGTTAAAGGCAGTAATGAGCTAACCGACGTATTATTTCAAATTTATTCCTCATACAGTACAAACTGCTGCCCTGTTGAACCACCTACACTGGAGAGGTGTTCGCTTCTTACGGTCCAAAGATTTTCAGGACGCATTCCAGCAACTTAAGGATGATCTTCTCAGTGATCGTTGTATGGTCCACTTTGACCAAGACAAGCCAGTAGTTTTAGCACTTGATGCGTCATCCTATGGGCTTGGATCGAAGCTATTCCACAGGATTGGTAGCTCTGACAGGCTTGTAGCCTTTTCTTCCAAAACTTTAAACAAGGCGCAGTGTAATCGCAGGCAGCTGGAAACAGAGGCGCTCGCCATTGTTTATGGAGTCACTAAATTTCTCCACTATTTGTATAGTCGACCTTCTATCTCATCTCAGATCACAGGCCACTGACAGCTTTCTTCAGCCAATCCAAGCCTGTTCCGCCACGAACAACACAAAAATTATTATGAAATTACAACGAAATTCAGACCATTAGCTGCTTACAGGCGTTGATTAATATCAACAGGGACAGATGAAAATGTGTGCCCCGACCAGGACTCGAACCTGGGATCTGCTGCTTACATGGCAGACGCTCTATCCGACTGAGCCATTTTTTTTCTTTTTTATTTATTATCAGAAAGACTTGGTACTATCATGACACTTCAGTAGACCATAGTCATATCATCATGTAATAGAGGCTGCAAAAGGGAGAAAAAATTTATTACGAGAATAGAACAATAAATAAAAGAAAAAAAACGAGAACGTAGCCAACAAACCACCACCAAGCTCATAAGATATGTATCAATAACTATTTTGATATGGTTTTTTAGTAAATTTTAATTTTTTTTATTTTTTATTTTGTGTTGTTTATAGTTCATAATTGAATCTAAAAGGAGTAGGAAAACGAAACAAGATTACATTCCAAATAGCAAACTAAGAAAAATTACAAGTAAACTAGGAAAAGCTAAGGATCATAGACGCGCCCGTGTATCTATACTTCATCGATACACATTTGACAATAGAGCGATGCTGAGTCAAAACACAAAACAAAACGAACAGGGAAACAAGGAGAGAACAAACCGAAGCAAATCAGGTGGGAAACATACATAACAAAGAAAAACACTTATCATCAAAATGAATTAAATTAACCAACACCTTACCGATGAAAAACAAGATTCACCATGTTGGCGAAGAGGTCTCGGTATCGAGGCATTCGCCAGCATGTCCAATAGGCCGTGATCATGTACTGCATGACGTTCATGTGATCGCCCCCTCGCCTTCTACAAAATAATGAACGAAATGGCCCAGCAACCACATAACGGTATGGGTTTTTGACTGTGGAAAGAAAGAAGAATCTGGGCGCACTATGATGTCCGTAGTGCAGGCAGTCTCAGAAGACCGAGTAAGGAAGGCCAATTGTGTCCTGATCCAACCACCAGTTTGCCTTATGACCTCCACAAGTAAAACGATGTCGTATCGTATCGGGAGACGTACAACGACTACATAAATCCGTCTCACTAAGCCCAATACGGAAAAGTCGCTCGTTCGTTGGAATCGAGTTATTTACGACCTTGTACCACGAGGACGCTACTCACATCGGCAAAATCGGAAGACTGATATTAAACCAAACTTTCGTTCAGGTTGTTTGCGGCGAGCCTCTTTCAACGAGTTTCGGGCAATGGACTGCTTCCCCACGAGTCTGTAGGAATTTAATGGTCTCCATATGATTTCAGCCCATAAATAGCTCATCGCAAGATAGAAGTCACGAATGTGTTTTAACTTATAATTTATGCGACCAATATCAATAGGGGGTTCAAGACTAGTGGGACAGACAAAGAAAAATAAATGAGATGTGAATGTGTGAGTTTCTTGAGTCATCGTCAAAATAGTACGACGTACATATAGCATCTGCGACTTCCTGTATATATCAGTCAGGTCCAGCCCCCCAAAGGAGCGAGGCTTCGTGATCACCTCATACCGTAAGCGAAATATATGTCTTTTCCATAAGAAACGACCAGAAAATTGTAGTTTCTTTGCTATCGTCGCGGGAAGCGGATAAACTTAGGCCGCGTAATAAGCTTTGCATAAGACATATGTATCCAGTATTCGGACTTCCTGGAGCAGAGTAAGAGAACGCCTTTCATGCTCTAATACAGCTCCCTGAATTTTTTTCGTAGCAGACTTCCAGTTGAGCGCCACCATTTTGAGTGGACAACGATCAATGATGATACCGAGAGACGTATACAGATCCAGCGCAGTAGCCCATGGAACAACCACGTCATCAAAACCTCGCAAAGGAAGAAGCTTAAGTTTTGCACCTGAACTCCGACAAAAACTATTGATGACAGCCTTCAGTCGAGGTATCTCAGCAGAATTGCGAAGTAGAACAATCACGTCATCCGCATATGCACGAACAGCTATAGTCCCGCCGGAAAGCGTCCAACCTGTCAGCTGGGATGCTAGCATGCGGAGTAGGGGCTCCAGGAAAAACACAAACAGTTACCGTCCACGGGCTTCCTTGAGACACTCCCCTACGGATACTTATTAGGGGCGTTAGTTGGCCATTAACAACCACCGAAGCCGAAATACCCGTAAACAGATTTGAGAGCACTCGTCGCGTGTCAATAGTGAAACCAACTGCCTCCAGAATCGGAATCAGAAAGTCGTGATTAACACGGTCAAATGCCTTACTGAAGTCTAAAAAAGCAAGAGCACAAGGGACGGACGTTACAGCAGCAACCAAAACCATATCACGAAACTTTAATATAGGGGTAAGAATGGTACGACCAGGTACGCAGCTTTGATGTTTTGTAACAATCGTATCCATCAAAGCCGACGTCCTACTATTAACTGCCTTCGCCACAGTCTCATAATCAAAGTTTAACAAAGTTAGTGGGCGAAAGTGATCAGGGGCAGCCGGTCCAGTGTGTATCGGGATTACAACAATTTTTCCCACTTTGAACGAGGGCGGCACTACTCTACCCTGTAACACCTCATTCAGAAGGGAGGTAAAGGTAGCACCCAACAACGGCCAAAGGCGCACGTAAAATTCCTTTGGAAGTCCATCTAGACCCGGGGACTTTTGATAAGGCGATCCCACAATAATTTTGTAAACTTCCTCAGGCTGAAAGGCAGCTAAGAGCGTTTCATTTTGTTCAGATGTAATTGTCGTATACAAGATGCTGACAAGTGGGTCGTAAAGGGTTTTACTGGACTCCTCGATATTGTAGATTTCTACATAGTACTGGTGTAAGATACGCACTATATCAGCTTGCGCCATTACGATACATCCATCTTTTGTCGTGGGAGAATGAATACAAGTGCGTCGGCGACGGATCTGATACCGAAGCAAATGATATAAGGAAGTCAGTTCTTCCATCACCAATGATCGCGACTTCGATCGGATTTTCAAACCTTCCATTTCCATTCTCTTCACGGTTAACAATTTTGCCTTACCGGCCTAACATCTGCAATTCGCAGAGGGCTTGATCCGAAGCAGCATAAAGTTCACGCAGGATGGAATAGTAATATTCATAAGTTCTTCGAAAGTCTCGCGCTTTGGCAGCACAGAAACGTATCAAAGTCTGCGTGAGCCTCGGTTTCGCTAGCTATATCCACCAGTCAAGCACTCCGTCTTCAGGCCACAAGTGGCCCAATCGGACCGTCCGACCGCCGTGTCATCCTCAGCTGAGGATGCAGATAGTAGGGGCGTGTGGTCAGCACACCGCTCTCCCGGTCGTTATAATGGTTTTCCTTGACCGGAGCCGCTACTATTCGATCGAGTAGCTTCTCAATGGGCAACACGAGGCGAGGCTGAGTGCACCCCGAAAAATGGCAACAGCGCATGGCGGCCCAGACGGTAACCCATCCAAGTGCCGGCCACGCCCGACAGCGCTTAACTTCGGTGATCTGACGAGAACCGGTGTATCCACTGTGGCAAGGCCGTTGCCCCATCAGTCAAGGGTGGAGGAGTATTTCCCAGTGGACCGTAGAGTATGCAACCACATGACTTGCATCACGTCATCGAGAGAAGGGTCAGCTAGATGAGCGACGTTTAGCATCCACGGGGGCGAAACAATTTGACTGGTTGCCATTCAAGATTGAGAGTTATGGCCACAGCACAGTGATCCGTAAAGGAAGCTGGGATAACTTCAACGTTAAGAATACTATCGCTCAGGAAGTCCGATAAGTAAAATCTATCTAACCTGCTACTAGAAGTCGCAGTAAAGTGGGTAAATTTAACTAATGTCAGGTATTTACATATCCAGACGTCTTTTAGGCGTAAGGAGCGGCCCAATTCATGTAATTCGAGACAGAAATTAAGGTTTGGAGATTGATCCACAGGACGCAATACACAGTTAAAGTCATCACTCAACAGAATACCCGGAGGACTCTTACGCAACAAATAAACAATATCCTCTTCATAAAAACGCGAACGATCCACCACGTGACCAGTGCCAGTAGGGGCATATAAACGAACCAAAGTAAGATTAAAAAGTTGACACCCTATGCCCCTGCCAGAATCCACCATTTCCACTTCAGCAATAGGAATGCTTTCGCGAAAGAATAAGGCGGTCCCCGTAGAATATTCGGGTGCTACATTAAATATCATACGAAAACCAGATAAGGAGAAATTACTAAATAGCACCTCCTGTAAGAAAACTGTGTCCGCACATGAATCATAAATGAACTGACGCAGCGAAGCCAATCGCAATTCTTATTCCACACGATTAACGTTTAAGGAAAGGAACGTGTAGGCTTGGGTAATTGATCACAGCTGGACAGAGATGTACGGAATATCGGAGTAGAATTATGTAGACAGCTGAGAGTCAAGGTCCACTGTGGAATCCACAGTGGAATCACACATCGGGAGACCATAACCCACGTCATCGCAACCTATTTCCTTAGATTTCTTACGAGCCACCGCACGGTCAAGTTGTATACGCTGTTTCTGCCGGCTACGTGAGATGGCGGCCTCTGCAGACAGAGGCTTGGGAGGGGTCATAGGCACAGCTTCCTCCCCCACCCCCCCAGACCTAGGGTCATGTAATGCAATGCCAGTCACTAAGGCGGAAGCATTCTGTGGAATTACCAATACAACAAGTGATACTTGGTCGCTAATTTTCTTCTCCTCGGGAGCTGCTGTAGGCGGCAAATACAGGAAGACGAAGGAACAGGAGGACACTGCATCGTCTTAGGCTGTAACGGAGGACACAAAGACGAACGGGGGGCTCCGCTCCCTCTTCACACACAGGCAGCTCAGAAGGAGCCACTTCGCGACCAGGAGGGATGCTGGAGATAACTTCTTCGCCACGCATCGTACCACGGAGGGGAGGTATAGTAGCATCGAGAGTAGCAGGGGACACAATCGATGCGGAGGAGGTTGGCGCAGAAGGTACAACCAAATCCTCACCATCACCTTCCTGAGTGCGGTGTCGCTTGTTTGTCGCCGTTATAAGTTCTATCCTGGGGCCAATAGGATTCAGAACCTGTCGCGGAGGTAAAGGCGGAAATTCATTGACACGATTATCAGAACTGACTGTTTATACATTATAATCCGAAGCAGAAGTAGGTCCGACGGCGGGAGGAGAAGGAACAAGATCAGCAACCGTCAATTTGTGAAGCTGCACTAATGACGGCTTTAATACAAAAACCCTCCGCGGACAATTAGAACGAACGTGTCCACTTTCATTACATAGGGAACAGGTTCCCTCTTGACCAGTATACATGATACTGATGCGGTAACCACACACTTGTAAATGGGATTATATATTGCGTTTGACATGCACTTCCAAGGAAAGAATTCCACTATAACACTGTAATCTGCGTTGAGTAGACCAGCGTTCACGATGGATGTTTTTCACGTTACCATAAGGAGTCAATATGCCCTTTAGAAAACTGTCATCAACTTCCGGCGGGAGGCTGAACACTCGAACATTGGTGTATTCGATTTCAGCATCTGCGAGTGACACTATACTAGGGGAATTATCACGATGTCTGAACAGGATGTGAGAACCATGTCGCGACAGTAATCTTTCAGCGTGAAAGATCTATGAATTTCACGTAAAACACGTACTCGTCAGCATCACAATGCCGCGCGGAGTGGCCGCGCGGTTAGAGGTTCCATGTAACGTGTTGCACGACCCCTGCCGCCGGAGGTTCGAGTCCTCCCTCGGGCATGGGTGTGTGTGTGTGTGTTGTTCTTAGCATAAGTTAATTTAAGTAGTGTGTAAGTTTAGGGACCGATGACCTCAGTAGTTTGGTCCCTTAAGAATTCACAGACATTTGAACACATTTCAGCGTCAAAATAAGCGGTGTGGACCTGATCAGAGTTCACATGAATTGTATCGAGAAGCCAATCGTGGATTTCTAGGGTCCCAGGCTGAATGTGTCACGTTGTTTTATCGAAGTGGAAAAGTTCATTGAGATGAGCAACCTCCTGCTGTAGTGAATCGCGCTGCTGTTGAAGTGAAAAGCGGCCTCCATATTATGCAGAAGACGTAACACAATCTTCTTGTGTGAAGCACCCATGTGCATTTCGCAGTGAGGTGTGTATGGAATGGGCAGAAGCTGTCGCGATGAGGGAGACATGGAAGACGCATTAATCTTCATGCCTTCTGATCTGGCAGAATGGCTTCTTGCGTCCAGCGTAGGAGACAGCATGCCTAAAGCCGGAGATTGCACAAGAAGATGATTATAGAGGTTTATAGGTAATGGAAAAATTTAAGAAAATCGGCCCCCAATATGGGGCCAAACATGCAGGCCATTAACAATCATCATGAAGGTGAGAAAACATTTTGCAGATTTAATTTCATATGACTCTGAGGCATGTCCTTCACACCCCGTAAAACACCACTTATATCCAAACCTGTGTTGACCAAAATTCCATACCAGATATCTTTTCAAACACAAATAATCGTGAAGATTCACATTTAGCAGAAGCTGTGGCATTGTCATTACAACTACAATCTTACTGGTTATACAACGGATATGCACGTCTATACATATCCGTTGTTGATATCTGGGAACCCACACAGTTTGCAACATCATCTAGCATTTCGCCTGAAGTGTCTATGGAACCAACACCATTCGAATTTGCGTGGCTGCCGCTCGTCAATGCGCCGTACGCTCCTTGGGCTGTCAGCTGCCAGCTTGGCGTAGAGTCTTGCCAGTTCAGTGAGGATTCTCTCAATAGGTGGCTCTGGTGGTTGCACAGCCGAGACGAGACTTCAGTGACAGCGAAACATGGGAAGTGACGTAGTTGAAGGCGTTGTGAATATTGACTTTGAAGACGATATTTTAGATGAGGCAGAAATATCTGTGTTTGTTTTATGTTATTGATTTTGTTGACGTGGTAGATGCTGCATAAATCCTTTTCAGCGATGAATTTTTTTAATAATTTCAATTTTGACAGTTATTTTTAACACTATATTTGAGATGTAAGGAAGTCATTGCAAATATATTTCTTCAACAAATGCTTCAATTTACTGTACAACAATGAAAATAGGAAATGGCCACATTTGTGTACATGGTGCATAGCAGGTTACATGAGAGCAAACATGGTGAAAACATAAAGAAACTAAAAAATGTGATAAATAATAGCGAAATTCAAGTAAGAAGGAATTGTTCACATCATGTATTGTGGAAGAACTCCGTACATTGTGGGCAAACAAGAACCTTGCACTTTTGCAGATGTATCTTGTTCTTCTTTTGCAGTTTTTATTTCTGTACCGAGGAGGATTCTCACATTCCTTTTTTTTTTTTTTTCAGGGTAATGGGCTATTCCATCCAGTCTTATATATGCAGTACACCCAGTGCGTTGCCTTTTCTTCCAGTGAGTATGGTCAGTGGTGTTAGATGGTCTGCCACACTTCCTTTGCAGGCTTCCAAGCTATGTGATTGTTGTAGCAACTGAGGCCTTGTATTCCACCAAAGAAATATTTCTCTCAGTGCCTCTTTTGTAAAGAATCCATGCATTTACTAGTGCAACATTATAAAAGTGGAAAAATATTCTCAAATAAAACTTCTTGCTCTTCATTGTGTGAGGGTAGTGTGCAACCATCTGGTCAGTCATGTCTACTCAGCCCATGAATTTGTTGTAGCATGCAACAGCATCTGGCCTCTCGATATCTATGCGAGCATGGTTCTTCACGTCCCATCACAGTATCAGTTGGTGTCCCTCCAGAAAAGGTAGATATCATGTGGACAATGTTTCTCTCCACCCATCCCAAAACTGTAATATTGTCATTAGAAGTAGCAATAGACATTGAACCTCGACATGATTCCATTAGAGCTTTGCTGTTGGTCAATTTACTCTCTGCACCCTACAGTCTGTTCGACCTTATGGTTCCCAATACATGAATTTTCTTTTGCTTGAGATATGAAAGCAATGGGATTGCTGCGAATAAATGGTCAAGAATGATCTTGTGATTTTTTCCTTCTAGCCCCTGGCACAATCTTACGACAGTGTCCCCAATAGGACTGAAGCTCAGTGTGTAATTTCGCTCCCACCTTTTCTCTTGGTACATCTCAAAAAATGTTGTGCATCAATCTGAGCTAGAGCGTACCCATGATTTCAATCCCCATTTTTAGGGCTTAGACTTTATATACTGTTTTGCCCTGCTTCTACCCTTGAAGAGGATAATCATTTCACTTATAGACTGATATTCAGTAGGAGTTACATTCCCCGAAAATGTCTCTTTCATTGTGTCCAATATGGGTTTCACCTTCACAAACATGGCAGAGTTATTTCCCGAGATTTCGTTCAAAAATGGTTCATATGACTCTGAGCACTATGGGACTTAACATCTGTGGTCATCAGTCCCCTAGAACTTAGAACTACTTAAACCTAACTAACCTAAGGACATCACACACATCCATGGCCAAGGCAGGATTCGAACCTGCGACCGTAGCAGTCGCGCGGTTCCGGACTGAGCGCCTGAACCGCTAGACCACCGCGGGCGGCCGGGATTTCGTCTTTGTCCACAAAACGTAAATACGTTTTTAGACTACTGGCCAGTAAAACTGCTACAAGACGAAGATGAAGTGCTACGGACCCGAAATTTAACTGACAGGACGAAGATGCTGTGATATACAAAGGATTAGCTTTCCAGAGCATTCACACAAGGTTGGCGCCAGTGGCGACACCTACAACGTGCTGACATGAGGAAAGTTTCCAACCGATTTCTCATACACAAACAGCAGCTGACACGGCGTTGCCTGGCGAAACGTTGTTGTGATGCCTCGTGTAAAGAGGAGAAATGCGTACCATCACGTTTCCGACTTTGATAAAGGTCGGATTGTAGCTTGTCTCGATTGCGTTTTATCGTATCACGACATTGCTGCTCGCGTTGGTCGAGATCCAATGACTATTAGCAGAATTTGGAATCGGTGGGTTCAGGAGGGCAATACGGAACGCCGTGCTGCATCCCAACGGCATTGTATCACTAGCAATGGAGATGACAGGCACCTTATCCACATCGCAGTAACGGATCGTGCAGCCACATCTCGATCCCTGAGTCAACAGATGGGGACGTTTGCAAGGCAACAACCATCTGCTCGAACAGTTCGACAACGTTTGCAGCAGCATGGACTATCAGGTCGGAGGCCATGGCTGCGGTTACCCTTGACACTGCATCATAGACAGGAGCGCCTGTGATGGTGTACTCAACGACAAACCTGGGTGCACGAATGGCAAAACATCATTTTTTCGGATGAATCCAGGTTTTGTTTACAGCATCATGATGGTCGCATCCGTGTTTGGCGACATCACGGTGAACGCACATTGGAAGTGTGTATTCGTCATCGCCATACTGGGGTATCACCCGGTGTGATGGTATGGGGTGCCATTGGTTACACATCTTGGTCACCTCTTGTTCGCATTGACGGCACTCTGAACAGTCGACGTTACATTTCAGATGTGTTACGACCCGTGGCTCTACCCTTCATTCGATCCCTGCCAAACCCTACATTTCAGCAGGATAATGCACGAGTGTCATCACCAACAACACTATCATCATCAGAATCGTCATCAATAATATCACTGTCTTTATCACATGTAATTACGTCCAAATCAGAACAATTGGCATCATCAACAGAATCTAAAATGAGTAAAATTTCCTCTGGGCTTAATGTTTTCCTTCGATTCATTTTTAATAATGTTGGAAGAGAAACTGTAAAATAAATGAAAGTAACAAAATGACAAAAACGCTATTTTGTAATTGAGACTCTGGTGGTGACATGGTATTTCAGGTTATGTTACCTATGCACTGTGTCCACAAATGTGTACATTTGTAAACAGTCGATTTACACAAAATAGTTTCCAGATATCACTGTTTCAACAGTAACATCATAATAATAAATGTTCAAAGCACACAATAAAAAATTGTAGACGAAAAATTCTCCTGCAAAAAAAAAACGTAAATTATGATTTCAAATGCATGTACTAAACAACAGGCAGCCGCTGACTATCCACAGATATAAAAACATCTCTCTTCATAACAGTTAAAGATAATGAACTAGGGACAGGGTAGCCATCTTATGGGACCACAATGGCCACAAATGTAACCAATGCCCATTGGGCTCAAATGGCTCTGAGCACTATGGGACTTAACATCTAAGGTCATCAGTCCCTTAGAACTTAGACCTACTTGACCTAACTAACCTAAGGACATCACACACATCCATGCCCGAGGCAGGATCCGAACCTGCGACAGTGGCGGTTACGAGGTGCCAAAACTAGAGCGCCTAGAGCCGCTCGGCATCACCGGCCGTCCACTGTCCATTAAGGAATGCATTTTCTTCAATATATTCAGCATACGGTTAATGGCTACATATGTGCCAGAATCCCTGAAGAGGTTAATTGTCATAGTAACTCAGCCACAGGCTTTGTGCTAGACTGATTTTCAAGAGATGAACAATCGTAGTCCGCAGCTCGTGGTCGTGCGATAGCGTTCTCGCTTCCCACGCCCGGGTTCCCGGGTTCGATTCCCGGTGGGGTCAGGGATTTTCTCCGCCTCGTGATGACTGGGTGTTGTGTGCTGTCCTTAGGTTAGTTAGGTTTAAGTAGTTCTAAGTTCTAGGGGACTGATAACCATAGATGTTAAGTCCCATAGTGCTCAGAGCCATTTGAACCATTTTTTTTAACAATCGTAAGCTCATTTGTTGGAGAGAAAATTGGAAACGTAATATACATTCATATTCAGGGAGGCAAATACACTATGGCCATTAAAATTGCTACACCACGAAGTTAACGTGCTACAGGCGCGAAATTTATTAACCGACAGGACGAAGATGTTGTGATACGCAAAGGATTAGCTATCCAGAGCATTCACACAAGGTTGGTGCCAGTGGCAACACCTACAACGTGCTGACATGAGGAAAGTGTCCAATCGATTTCTCATACACAAACAGCAGCTGACACGACGTTGCCTGGCGAAACGTTGTTGTGATGCCTCGTGTAAAGAGAAGAAATGCGTACCATCACGTTTCCGATTTTGATAAAGGTCGGATTGTAGCTTGTGCGATTGCGGTTTATCATATCGCGACATTGCTCCTCGCATTGGTCGAGATCCAACGACTGTTAGGAGAATATGGAATTGGTGGGTTCATAACGGTAATATGGAATGCCATGCTGGATCCCAACGGCCTCACATCACTAGCAGTCGAGATGACAGGCATCTTATCCACATCGCTGTAACGGATCGTGCAGCCACATCTCGATCCCTGAGTCAACAGATGGGGATGTTTGCAAACAACAACCATCTGAACGAACAGTTCGACGACGTTTGCAGCAGTGTGGACTATCAGCTTGGAGACCATGGCTGCGGTTACCCTTGGCGCTGCATCACAGAGAGGAGCAGCTGCGATGGCGTACTCAACCTGGGTGCACGAATGGCAAGATGTCATTTTTTCAGATGAATCCATGGTCTGTTTACAGCATCATGATGGTCTCATCCGTGTTTTTCGACATCGCGGTGAATGCACATTGGAAGCGCGTATTCGTCAGCGCCATACTGGCGTATCACCTGGCGTGATGGTATGGGGTGCCATCGGTTACATTGGTTACACATCTTGACACCTCTTGTTCGCATTGACAGCACTCTGAACAGTCGACGTTACATTTCAGATGTGTTACGACCCATGGCTCTACCCTTCATTCGATCCCTGCCAAACCCTACATTTCAGCAGGATAATGCACGACCGCATGTTGCAGGTCCTCTATGGGCACTTCTGGATACAGAAAATGTTCGACTGCTGCCCTGGCCTTCACATTCTCCAGGTCTCTCACCAATTGAAAACGTCTGCTCAATGGTGGCTGAACAACTGGCTTGTCACAATACGCCAGTCACCACTCTTGATGAACTGTGGTATTGTGTTGAAGCTGCATGGGAAGCTGTACCTGTACATGCCATCCAAGCTCTGTTTGACTCAATGTCCAGGCGTCTCAAGGCCATTATTATGGCCAGAGGTGGTTGTTCTGGGTACTGATTTCTCAGGATCTATGCACCCAAATTGCGTGAAAATGTAATCACATGTCAGTTCTAGTATAATATATTTGTCTAATGAATACCCTCTTATCATCTGCATTTCTTCTTGGTGTAGCAATTTTAATGGCCAATAGTGTAAGTTGATTGGTTCAAATGATTGTGGTTAGAATATCGTATTTTTCTACAGAATATAAATGTATAGGATTCATTTAATACTGTGATTATGTACTCTAGCTGCAGGTGTAGTGTTGTACCGGTGAACGTTATAAACTGCAGATTTAGTTTCATAGCTGTGTGCACATGAAAGGATACACAGCTGTGTTGTATGCAACGTAGTGCTGTTGTAATGATTGTTGGAAGGCTTCTTCAAAGTTAACTCTCAACATATTGAGTTGTTAAGTAATGCAGTTGTTGGACTTTATTTTTAGTCACTGAAGCATATAACGATGGAACTAGCTAAAAACACGAAGAGACATGCAGCAAAACTGGAGATACTGTGGGAAATTTGGATTTGCAAAACAATAGCAGGTGAGGATTTATATTGTGGCGCTGATGAAATCGACACCAACATCGACATGTATTCATCTTTGGACTCTAGGCATTATCTTTGGCTATTTCGCCATATTCAGTTCAGTTTTTTGTGATCCTTGTATGTGTTAAGGTTAATAAATGAACTATTTCTAAATGGGTGTGATTATTGGTGCAACCAACAAGGTAACCCTGGTGACCCCGAGTTGTAACGTCTTTCGTTTTCGCAGTTTTACTGTGTCCGCGACCTCTGCGTTGGTTATTTTCGCGTGTATTACATCGACACAGTATTCGAACAATGACTTCGTCTCTGCGCCTAACGTCGGGTTTTGTGATTGACATGCATCATGTCGCAGGCGATGTACACCCGCCAGGACTGCAACATGATGCCTCTCACTCGATGATTCCGCCAGACGTTTTCGAGCCTGCAACAATAAGTGAGGTTAGGAGTGCGCATGACTCCTGCTATCAAACGCCTTTGTTCCCACCCCATGTGCCCTCCCTGTGCAGTTACCTCTTACGGATCTCCATGCAGTGCAGGACCAATGCCGATTTCTGCAAATGCTTCGTCGGACAACCTACTACCACCAGGACAACGATTTGCCATGCTGCAATCCGTGCAGTACCATGCAGATACCTGCCACGTGGCCGGAACTGCTTCGTTCACAGGTCTACCTCCTCAGCATCAGACCACGCCCCCACCTGTCTCAGTTCAGCTTTGGCACATGCCTTCCTAATTCTATTCCTCGACCTGCAACAGGAACAATAACCTGTTATCTGTGCCTGACCTCCACCTCCATCCCACTGCTACGTCTCAGTGTTGTGTGCCACGACATTCACCTTATCCGCACACCATTTTGAGTGGAGTGACTAGCCGGTCGAAGTGGTCGTGCGGTTAAAGGCGCTGCAGTCTGGAACCGCAAGATCGCTACGATCGCAGGTTCGAATCCTGCCTCGGGCATGGATGTTTGTGATGTCCTTAGGCTAGTTAGGTTTAACTAGTTCTAAGATCTAGGGGACTAATGACCTCAGCCGTTGAGTCCCATAGTGCTCAGAGCCATTTGAACCATTTTTTGGAGTGACTATGAACAGTGAACATTCACACATTCCGTCCCACGTTAGACATCATTTCCCACACTGTGCTTCTGGACAGCCCGCACCTCCGCAGCCGCCCTGCAACACAGGTGGCCCTGGCTATGATCACACGTCGAGCTTTCCACGGACTAACACACGTTCTCATACTCTGAACTTTTTCTCACCTGTCGCCCCCGAACCTGCTCCAGTCGAGCTTCCGCTACTGTTCTCGGCACATCTCGGTGCCTCATCCACGTTGGTCTTCTGCAACGCGTCAATCCGAACACACCCGCAACATGTTGAGCTTCTGCAATCGCAATCATCACTTTATGGTGTCTCACCCGCGTCGACCTTCTGCGTTGCTACGGATCACGCTCAACCACAACATGTCACCTTCACATTGCCACCTGAACAGCCGTCATTGCCACATCCCTTGGAGACACACTCTCCTCGAATACTACAGCAACAACAGCTCGATTCAGGCAGCGCCCCGACGAACTCAACTCATCCTGTTCTTCTGAACATTCTACAACGCTTACCAACGCTGCCGCCGTTTAATCTCGACAGAGCAACAACCTGGTTCAAAATTGTGGACGAAGTGTTCGACCATTACAAACTCGACGAGTCAACCAGGTTTCTGTGCCTCATCACCCACCAGCACGACCAGGAGGACTTGATTGCTGACCTGGTCGACGCCCCGGACTCACCTACCCAGTAAATTCTAGACAAAACGATAGTTCTACGTCGGCTTCCACACTTAACTGAGGAGCAAACTATCAAGTGCTCCATGTCCAGCAACTAGACAACGACAAACCTTCCCAGCTCTGGAGATGGTTACGTGCCCTGGTCAGTGACGATCTACCTTCTGACGCAGCTCTCCTTGCCATCTCCTCACATCCGCTTTGCTCTGGCTTGAAGGTCTCCTGAACCTGTCGAGCAAAGAATGACAATTGCTGACAAGCTACACGATGCATCACTGCTCTATTTCGCCAGCCACTGCCTACCTCACAAGTCTCAGGTTCAGGCTCATCGCCCTGCGTCCGGACGCAGCCGGGGCCGTACTGTGCTGACCCTTTCGCTCGCTCTGGGAAGCAGTAAACAAGCAGCTGGGACGTCACCCGCTCTGCCCATGGTCACGCCCCCTCCTCCAACCGAACCTGCTGCAGCCACCGAACCTCGGCCACTGCCACTGGCAACGAACCTTCCACAGGAAATGCAACCACACTGTTACTTCCACACACGGTTTGGTGAGGCGGCATGGAACTGCAGACCACCCTGCAACTTCCCAAACGCCAATCGCAGATAGGTCGAGCTGCCGCCTCCTGCGCACAACATGACAGGCATCCCCCCCTTCTCCATTCTGTCCGGGAACGACCGGATAATTGCCGACGACTTTACGTTAAAGACATTTCGTCGGGATACCTTTTCCTAGTGGACACAGGCGCCAATGTTTCGCTGCTGCCTAAGTCCTTAGCGTCGTCGAACATCCGCCCTCATCATACTTCATTGCAAGCCGTGAATTCAACTAAACTACAATGCTCGGGTTCAACTTCCTACATCGTCTCTCTGTCTCTGAAAACTGCAAACTTGAGTGGACTTTTTTAGTGGGCAAAATCGACGAACCTGTACTAGACATTGACTTCTTGCGACACCACAAACTTTCACTGGACCTAGTGTGAAACACTGTGTTTCATCATCCATCCAAGACTCACTTCCCCTGTGCTCCGTCAAGCAACCCTCCCCCCACCCCTCCCCCCCCCCATGACACATCGGTCCGGGCTCATCTCATCCGTACACACTCATCTCTGTCGACGACGTTACAAGAAATCAGGCACAAGTGCCTTGTCGAACTTGAACACGTCGTTCGCCTACACAAGGAAAACTTCAAGCTCTCCCTCCGGCTCCATGAAACACAGCTCCAGCTCTCCGATGCAATCCCAGCAATCGAGCCTCCGCTACCCCTTGCAACTGTGCTATCAAGACTGCAATAACGTGTACTGACAGCTACACAGCGCCACACCCTCCTAACACAGCAACGTTTGACACTTGGCTGGACACAAGTGAGCATGCGTGACGAGCGTCACGTGCTCCGGAACTGACAGCTCCTACCCCGCCCCTCGCGGACAGCACCTCAAACTACGCAACTTCGGCTCCTGTGCGACTGTGCTGCCACAGGCCACGCCCTCGGACAATGGACTCACTAACGGCTCATGAGCTCTACCGAGCTCACCCTACCGTGGTGCCACTGCTTCGGGCCGGCGGCCATCTTGTCGCGCTGACTCGTGGTACATTTCACCGCCTCGGCTCCCATCGGACCTGCCGAGTGGCTCCGAACACCACAACCACCCCTCGCCTGCCCCACCGACTACACATTGTAAACAAACCGCCTCCCGTGCCGCTGGCAACATTTCCGTCGTCACCAGCGGCACGGTTCACAAGCTTCTACTCATGCCAGGTCCCCCGTTCTCTAGTAAACCACGTTGACTCTCTCCGACCTTAAAAATCAAATTTCTGAACTACTAAGCTCTGGCATCATTGAACCCTCTGCCAGTAGCTGGTCTACACCCATACATATGATACCCAAGAAAGCCGGGTCCTGGCGCATGTGTGGAGACTACCGTCGACTAAACACACAAACAATTATGGACATCTACCCCATACCCAACATTGCTGACTTTACCAGTTCCCTCGCAGGTGCGACCACGTTCTCTGTCATTGATTGCAAATGGGCCTACCACCAGATCCCCATGGCACCTGAAGACATCGAGAAGACAGCAATCACCACCCCAATCGGGTTATTTCAGTTTCGATTCATGCCCTTAAGTCTGAAAAACGCAACCCAGACCTGGCAACGCTTCATTAACGAAGTGCTATTCAACCTAAAATTCTGCTTTGCTTATCTTGATGACATTCTTATGTTTAGCTCCTTCATCGAGCACAACATTCGACATGTGCAAACTGTTATGAACACTCTCGCAGCAGCAGGCATCGAGACCAACCAGGGCAAATTGCAGCTACATCAACCTGGTGTCACTTTTCTTGGCTTTCGGGTCTCTGCCGACGGCATTTCACCGCCCCCTGAGAAAGTACAAACAATACTAAACCTACCCAGACCTTCGTCATTCAAAGAGCTCCAGCGCTTTCTGGGGATGGTTAATTATTATCGCCGACATCTACCTCGGGCTGCGGAGATTCCGGCTCCACTGACGCATGCCTTGGGAGGCACCAGCACCTCTGGATCTCGGCCTGTTCCATGGACCTCTGCTGTAACTGACTCTTTCGCTGCCCTCAAAAATCGTCTTGCCGAGGCCTGCACCATCGCGCATCCTTATCCCAATGCGCAGTTTTTCATCACCACAGACATGAGTGATACTTCCATCGGCGCTGTCCTTAGCCAGACAATCGACGGCAAAACTTCGCCTCTGCAGTTCTTCTCGCGCAAGCTCACCAATGCACAATGGAAATATTCCGCGTTTGACATGGAGTTGCTTATGGTCTATGAAGCGATTAAGCATTTTAAGACCGACATTGAGGGATGCCCATTCTATGTTTTAATGGACCGCAAACCCCTGGCTGCGGCCATTACAAACCCGCCACCTGACCCACCTCCTCGCCGCTTCAGATACATGGACTTCATATCTCAGTTCACCACCAATGTCAGACACATAAAGGGTGCTAACAATATAGTTGCTGATTTCCTTTCACGAGCCAACGCCGTCCATTCGCTGTTAGACCTCTCTGAACTGCCTAACCTCCAACCTGTTGACGAGGTAACACAAAACCTGATTTCAGACTCTATTTCTTCACCACACTTCGTTCGCACCACCTTCCCTGGCATTTCTGGTGAGATCTGGTGCGACGACAGTACGGGCATGTTATGCCCCCTCATCCCAACCACGCTCCGTCGAGATGTCTTCAACGTATTGCATAATTTAGAGCACCCCACTCATAGCGGAGTGCATTGTGTGCAGAAATGGCCGTGTGGTTCTAGGCGCTTCAGTCTGGAACCGAGTGACCTCTACAGTCGCAGGTTCGAATCCTGCCTCGGGCATGGATGTGTGTGATGTCCTTAAGTTAGTTAGGTTTAAGTAGTTCTCAGTTCTAGTGGACTGATGACCAGAGATGTTAAGTCCCATAGTGCTCAGAGCCATTTGAACCATTTTTGTGGAGAAATGTCAACAAGGACTGCCAGCAATGGGTGCATGCCAACGCTGAAAAGTACACAAGCACACTTCACCCACCCCCTCCCTCGGCGCCTTTTCAATCCCTCCTGGGCGTTTCCAGCATATTCGCATTGACATTGTCTACCCTCTCTCCCTCTGTAACGACTTTCGTTATGTTCTCTCGTCTATCAACCGAACAACTCGCTGGCTAGAGGCTGTTGCCCAAGCTTTCGTTGAGTCATGGGTATTGCGTTTAGGATGTCCACCTATCATCAAGACTGACCAGGGCAGACAATTTGAGTCGGCCCTGTTCAACAGAATTTGTAACATTTGCGGTATCAGAATTTCAGTATTAGAATGGACAATTTTTAGATCTAGCTGGGCTGCGTAAAAAGAAAATTCTGTAGGACAACTAAAATAAAAGTATGCTGTCAGTCCTGTTTGTGGGCCAGTACTGTGAGAAAGGTTTCTAAGTGCAAAGCAGGCAGTATTGACCTTTTCGGGTTGTACCATGAAGACGCAAACTCAGAACAAATGTTCCAACAGTAATTAAGCTTCATTCTAGATAATTTAGTTCTACTTTCTTGCCAACTGGTAGCCATTATCTAATCACTATTTGCTGCCTGAGGCAATTGTGAGGTTATTCGCCCAAGTTCAGGGGCTGATGCTACACCAATCTGCTTTGACATGTGATGTAACTGTGATGGGGTGTGTGATGTCATAGTGAGCCTTGATGTTTTTGAGCCTTTGTGTTTGTAGATGTTGTGTTGTAGTATTTGGTGGTGATCTCTTGTGCTGGATATTTGATAGTGAGTTGTTTGACGTAAATTGAGTCTTTCAGGCTGCTATTATAAGAATTTGTGCTGGCTTTCTGGTGAGTTACTTTGAATTTGCATATTGTGGCTGATGGATTCATTTTTATGTTTGGAAATATTAGTGCCATGTGTTTCTTGTGGTCGGAGATTAAATATTATTTTTCTGTTTTCTTCAGTTGTGAAGAAGATACAGATATTTATGAGTAGCTCATTTCTTGTTGCAATGAGTGAAGTTGTCCATGTATCTTGAAATTGGTGACAATTCAAGATTCATGAATTATCGTTATTTCCTTGTTAGTGTTTGGTAATTTTGTTGGATTGTTATTGGCGGGTGTAATGGGTATTGAGGTACCATAGTTGATTAGAATACATTTCTGATAGTCATGTGAATATGGTTTGGTTTGTTGTACTGTGGAGACTGCTTTAGAAAGAGTATGTGAAAGTATGGTATGAAGGGCTTTGCTCGAGCTGTGTGGGTGAAGTGAAATTTGCACCACCATGTTTTAGAGTTGTATGTTGATTCCTCATATCGAGGGCTTTGTTGGAGCTATGTAGGTGAAGTGAAAATAGTGGTGTTGAGTTTTTGATTTGTGTTTGGGTTACTGGTATTACAGTCTTCATTTGAGAGGTATAGCTCACGTGAAATTTACAACACAAATAGTTTTTGTAATCTTTTTGTGTTAAGTTTTGATTTCTGAGTGAATATCTCTTTTGCAGTGCTGTCATTATTCTTACTACCATTTACTTAGTTTTTCCCCTTCATTTGGCTGTTCTGTTGGTTTCATTCTATTGCTGGAGTTAAAATACTCACATGTTATTTATGTTTGGTGGCAGGTGTAATGAGTGACATCATGGTCACTGTACTGTATGTGCTTGAAATTATGTACAACACATTGATGGCATTACTGGTCAAAACAGGTGAATGGAGTTATGACTTTATGCCAATCTACCTTTACAATAAAGCAGTAGATCACTTTATATAGACTTATTTTTTCTTTGGATCTAGTTTGTGTGTGTTTTGATTAACAAAAAATAATGGGATGTTCCAAGGATCATTGGTCTGTTTCTATCAAAATGGTGTAGATTGCATAGGTTTCACACTCTGTGTCTTTTTTGTGATTATTGCTAAATACTGTCTATTTACAGATTACCAGCTAGCTCATTGGCTGAAAAGTAATAATAATGAACATATTGGTCTGTCACTGCTCACATTACTGTTAAGGAATGTTTACATCTACTTCTGTAGCACAAACAATCATTTTAGTCTTTTATACCACAAGGTTTTTGTTATATATCCATCTTCAGAGCAGAAGTTGCCAGAAGAATCAATTTCATTCAGTTTTAAATTTGTGTAAAGTCTTACAGCAGCCAGCCACCTTTGGTTTTATTCTCCAGTTTCTGTTTACCATGACCAGTTTGGAACTGACAAGCAGTTCATCATCAGATGGTACATATTTATTGCATATTTGCAGCATTGTTGTGGCTCATGTAGCTATGGCAAGAGAACAAAACATGTACACGCTGAATATGGTATAAGTACATACAGTTCATGCCTGGCCATAGCTGCACAACTCTGGTAATGTTGCAACCACGCAATAAATGTGTATCATCTGTTGATGGTGATTCAAAACAGGTAATGATAAATAAAGGTTGAAAAAATACAAAAGATGGCTGACAGCACTAATTTCTGGAAACCTGTATCAGTCACAGTGACCCATTTATATAATGGATAGATATTAAAGTTTTAAAATTTTTTTGCACCTGTCAGATTATACTAGTGGGAAATAATAGAAAACTTTTGTGGCTATTGTTGAATGCTTTCATGAGCCTATGGCAGACTTAGTGATAAAATTTTGATTAAAATAACTTCTTGGTTGACAAACGGCTAGGGTGGCGCAGGGATTTTCGTTATATACAACATTACACAAACTTAGAATGAGCAAGAGCTCCATAGGCAATGCAAATAGAGCAAAACATACATTCAAATTATTTTTAATGTTGTCGTTATCAGCAGCAGTGGGAACTACATCAGTGGGGGTGGTGGATAGGGCAACAGTTGGCTCTCCCCTTCCTGTGCTTCCTGCTGCATGTGAGAAAGCTGTGTGGTGGCTAAAAAAATCAGTCATTATAGCGGGCACATATGTGTCAAGAAAGAACTGGAGTTGGCTTACTTCTAGCCACTGCCATCATCACAGAGTTATTTTAGTCAAGGTGTAGTGTAGTTGCGAAAAATTAGTCCAAGGTGAACCGTGATCTGCACTATCAATACAAGACAGAAATATAACTTTTGTGTAAACTTTGCATGCTTATCTAGGATTTAACAAAGTTATGTATTATGGTTTGAAGATAGTTGAGAAGCTCCCATGTAACATACTGCAAGTAACTGGTTATCTCATCCAATTCAAAAGAAATTAAAAATATACCTCATTAGTAACTCCTTCCACTAATTATCTTAGTACAAGGATTTGATTCCTCCTTTAGATGGATGGTAAGTAGTGTGTTGTAAACTGTCCTGTGTAATTACATACTTAGGTTACTAATTTCTTTGAAAAGTACTTGATTAATGAAGTAAATATTAAGTTTCTGATAAGACAGCCTGCAGCCACCTAATATAACAGACATAGCAACAACTTTCTTTCCAATTCACCAAAACACATTTGCCTGGTATAAACAAAACTAGTATTAAGCAGTATTGTGATACTTTCTTATTAACATAGTGTACCGCTTAAGCACTGTTTGGTTGTCTTTTGTTAATGTGTACCTTCACTTGTTCCTTAGCCCTGTAGGTTCACCTTCTTGGTAGGATGTACACAATAGGATGAATGAGTGGAAGAAATCTCTATTCTTTCGAAATTGTGATGGTTTATTTATGCCAAGCCACATTAGTAAATGTATATAATGTAAAGGTGCTGTCAAAATGCTTAATGCCTTGAACATGCACCTACAACATGACTGTTAGTAAACTCCTAGCATCACTATCTCCAGTTGCCCACTTGCAATGTGAATGCAATAGGTAATCAGATTAGCTGATTATATGCTTTACCATTTGACAACTTAATACATCCTCAATGTAGGAGTTTTTACTTCTAGGTATTTCATTTGAAATTGATCTACCACTCTCTGATGACAGAGTGGCATACTTAACATACAAAATTCATGTTACTAATCAGTACATACTTAATTCTTTCCTAATTTGACATGTAGTTATTCTAATTTGACATCTAGTAATGTTATTCTACTTATGCTTGTTCTTTCAAACACTGCCAGGTTCTATCTAAAAATATTCAATAATTCATTCAATATAACTTTGATTTATTTTCAGAAACACATCACAAATCAAGTAGCACACCAGAACAAGTACAGGATTGCACAACCAAACGTTCTCTGCCACCACCCTATATTTTCTGGGATGGTTACTAGTGATAGGCCACAGCCAATACCCAAGATCATTATTTTTATTTTACCATCTGTGCGAAATTAATGTGTCTGGTAATATATTAGGTGTGTACACATAGCCCGTTGTTCTCATTGTTCATTATTCTATCTAAAATTGTATTCCAAATAAGTTGGCAAAATACGGTATAAAACTATGCGTTACCTGTGATAGAAGAATTTTTACCACTTAAATATGGAAGTCTATGAAGGCAAACAGCCTGCTGGTCCACATTAAGTACCCACTGACGCAGGAAATGTAATTTTAGAGTTAAGTGCTGAAGATTATATGGGTAGATCAGTTAACTAATGAGGTGCTACTGAAGATAGTTGGTGAGAAAAGAAAGTAACAGCACAACTTTACCAAAAGATGGGACTGATTTATAGCACGCAGCTTTAGGCATCAAGGAATCATCAAGTCAGTATGGTAATGGAGGGAAATGTATTGGATAAAAACTGTACAAGTACACCAAGATTTGACTACTGTAAGTAGGTTAGAATGGATATAGGTTGCAGAAGTTAAAAAGATATGTAGAGGCTTCCACAGGGTACACCAGAGTGGACAGGTGATCCATTTGGTCTTTGGATTGAAGAAGATGGCACTAATGACAACAATAACATCATCTGGAAATTCTACCATTTGCAGTTTTTTCCAGTTTACTGAATTCTTTTCTTCCTCTATGTGGTTTGTACTTCTGCTGAAGAGGTAGGCGGAGGAAAGTGGAAGAGCAAAGACATGTAAATTTGGCAAGAATGATACTGACAAAAATTAATTTTTTGTTGACAGTGATGCAGATCCTGTTTATGCACAACGAAATTCATTGGATGTTGATAATACCCCAAGTGTGGCTTAGCACTGTTCTACCATCAGATAACTTTATAAGAAGTACAGATAGCTCTAGCTACACATTGCAGAGTCTTTAATGGTGGCAGTTTAAAAATTAAATCTGTATCGGCAAGCACCTGAAAGGTGGTTACAGTCACTGGTTAGTTTTACTTTGTAACAAAAGGAAAACGAATAATAAGTCTGTTTAAGGGTTAGCAGTTTTTTACCCTCATGTTGAACATGGGGCATTAGCACTGTTTTTAGCCTACTTTATTTCCCTATAAATATTTTTGTGTATTTATTTTTAGGAAGGAGCACAATTTACATTCACTGAAGGACAAGTGGGAAATACGTGACAATATACATCTACATCTATACTCAGCAAGGCAACTTTGTGTATCAGTGTCACTTCTCCCTTTTTCTGTTCCACTTGCATGTGATTCATGGGAAGAACGATTACAGGTTTGCCTTTGTTTGGGCTCAAATTTCTCTAATTTAACCTTGACAGTCTTTTTGTGAGATAATAGGAGGAAGAAATATTTCAGCTGGCTCCTCCAGAATGTACACTTCACACATTCTCCCAACTCTAACAGTAAACTGTGTCGTGATGCTGAATACCTTTCTTCCAGCATCTGCCACTATAGTTTGCTGAGCATCTCCAAGGTGCAACCGTGCTTACTAACTGAACCTGTAAGAGAATGTGCTACCCTTCTTTGGATGTACTCTATCTTCTCCACCAGTCCTACCTGGCACAGATATCATACTGTTGGTTCAAGTATTGTTTGAATAAGTGTTGTGTAAGCTGCTTTCTTTGCTGATGGACTAAATTTCATGAGGATTCTTCCAATTAATCTCAGACTTGTATCTGCCGCACTTATGATTAATTTTCTGTTGCTGATGCATTTCAAATCATTTCATACACATACTCCTAGATACACAGGCTGTTCAGAAAGTAGGGAAAGTTTCCGTCTGATGCCACAAAGTGCTTGCCGATCTCGTATACTGTAGTATGTGCGTCTTCGGCAGCTCAGTCGGCATCCATCCGTGAGAAAGGGAATGTCTCTGCATGTGTGGTTTTTTTTTATATTCGAATTTGAAATGTGTGCTGCAATCGAAAATACCCCCAATTGTGAGGTGCAGTCTGTGATACGATTTTTGTTGGCAAAACACCTAAAACCTATAGAAATTTATCGTGAACTGGGTGAAGTGTATAGAAACAACATAATGAGTGAATGTTCCATCCAGAAATGGTGCATTAGGTTTAAAATTGGACGAACCAACATTCATGATGAAGAGAAGAGCAGACGCCCGAGCATTGTGACTGACGATCTTGTCACTACAGTTGATGAAACGGTTCATGAACATTGTCACTTCACAATAACGGAGCTTTTGCTTTCTTTTCCTCAAGGTTTGCGGACTTTGTTGTTTGAAACTGTCACTCAAAAGCTAGCCATAAATTTTGTGCATGATGGGTGCTCAAAATCACCATGAAGATTCGGATGAAACACGCCAATTGCAAGACAGGTGAAAAGAAAGTTGTTTCATACATCATACTGTATCGAAAATCGAATTGGTGTCCTGTCAGGTCCAGAAAAATTTCTCTGCTGAATGATTTCAGTTGCTTTTCTATCACTTATTTTGATATCTGTCATTTTTGCAATGGTTTCAATTAAGAACTAGAGAGTGATCTTCCTCTGAGAAACAGTTTTGGACAAAGACATTCAATATTTTGAGCTTTTCTGTGCTGATTTCTGTTTCAATACAGTTATGGTCGTAGAGTGTGTGCACAGATGGTTTTGATTCATTTACTGATTTAAAGTAAGACCAGAACTTCTTAGGATTTTCTGCTAACTTGTTGGACAGTGGTTTACTTTCAAATTTGTTGATGCTTCATGCACAGTCCCCCTTATGCTAATTTTGGCTTTGTTAATGGTTTTTTGTCTGTGCATCTTTGGCTTCATTTAAATCTGTAGCGAAGTTCTCTTTGCTTTTCTGACAACCTCTTAACAAAGTTGTCAAACCATGGTGTGTCTTTTCCATCCCTCACAACTCTGCTTGGTACATGCTTGTATAAAGTATAATACATGATGTTCTCAAATTTTGTCCACTGATGCTCACTGATGTCAATGTTGGGAATGAAATTTTAATGGTGATTTGCCAGGTAATCTGAAATTTGTCTCTTGTCGCTCTTCCTACACAGAAAGATCTTCCAGCCTTTCATGCTGTAATGGCCTTATGATCACTGATACCATGTTCTACACTAAATGAGTTGAAACGTTCTGGACTGTTTGTCACCAGTAGGTCTATAATATCATCCCCATGAGTCATTTCTCTGATTTACTGCTCAAATTAATTTTTGGACAAGGCACTTAGAAAAATTTTGTGTGATTCTCTGTCTCTACTACTCATCATAATCACTAAAATTTATAACATGACCAAGGAAATTATACAAAATATTTTCCAAGCGTCCTCTCTGCTGTTCTGCTGAAACTGTTGCTGAGGCAGGGTGTCTATAAAAGTGTCATATAAGCATGTTTGATCCACCTTTAACACTTATCTTCACCCAAACTATTTCGCATTCTCAGTGTGCTAATCTCATTAGATATTATCATAGTCAGTATTATGTCAACAAAGGTCAAGCATCAATTTAATACTGATTCTTTAAATGTTTCATTAAGAAAAAAAGGCAGAGAGGTATTTCCTACAGCTTAGAAATAATGAAAAAATGTTGAAAATTAATGTCCCTGAATTGTTTATATGAAAATTCTTACAGGTTTTTAAATAAAACAAACATCATTAACACTCTGAATCTTTATTTTCCTTGTCTACTTATTTGCAGCCCGCCTCTGCTACAGGGCTCCAACTTATGGTGTGTAATGTGGCAGTGTGTATCATACATAACTATGTCAGTTCATAGAGCGAACATGCTGTAATCAAGTTTCAAATGCAAAGAGTTTCTACACACATGGAGATCCTTCTTCTTCCACATGACAATGGCAGGCCACATACGAGCAGTGCAACATTTCCAACAGACCAACACCTTTGGGTCACTGCCATCAATCATCGTCCACATTTCCTGTGTGAAGAATTTCTCTATACAGGTTGCGTTGTCTGGCATGTACATTACTCGATACATATTTTTCCATTACACATTAAACAGTGCCAAATATCTAGACATCTTTTGACTGTTTCTGCACACAATCAACAGATGCAGAGATGCTATATGCAGTAACCAACAAGATGGAGCAGCTGCCCACACATCAAAATGAAGTATGGCCCACATCACCAGTGTGTGCCCAGAAAGACTTGTCAGTAGAGGCCACTGGCCCCTTCAGTCCCTGGACATAGCATCATCTGATGTTTATTTATGGGGAACATGGCATGCCATCTGATAATGAGGAAACTGTTTTGTTCAAAGTGAAAAAATGCAAAAAGGGAGTAAAAAATATCACGTACAAATGAAAATACATAAATAAAGCAAAAGTAAATGGTTTACATCAACTATTCTTCTATGGTCATCTCAAAGAAGATAATCAGAGATGTGTGCAAGTGAGTATGGTGAAGTTTTACTATCAGTTCATTGTGGGGAATATTAACTGCTGAAAACAATGCTTCGGTATGGCAAAAACTGTATCATTACTATTTCCTTATAGGTGTATAAGGGATTGTTATGGAGTTGTGTCAGAGAGGGATCTCGAAGAGATATTCACAAACTTTTACAGCAAACAAATGAAAGATGAACAACACATATATATATATATATATATATATATATATATATATATATATTCACAAGTGCTGCCACAGATTTACATATTATATACCATCAACTTCCTGAAGATGTCAAGTAAATACCAGGGCATTTCAAAATATCCATGGCATGACAAAAATTCATGTCCACCGTATTACAACTTGTTTACTTTAGAAATTCTCCAAAGGACATGAGAAATAAAAATAGGTCAGAAAATGCAACACCAGGGCACATATGCACATTAGTTGAGGACCACATACACCCATATCCAACAAAAAAGGTAAATAATACATCAAGAGATTTACAGTATTTCAGTGAGATGCTTAATATCAATATAATACATGACATGTTCATGGGGATGAGCCTGAAAAATGGGTTTCCAACTTTGTGGTTAGGAAGCCACAACTGGTACTACTGCACTTGTGGGGAGTTATCAGAACAGTTGAAAAGTCAATCACTGAATGTATGTGAAAAATGTTAGCACCAGCAGAGTATATAGTCCATAAGAGGAAAACAGGAAGTTCACAAGCAAAATGGAAACCCTGTGTAATGTCTGTAAGATGTGCAGATTATATGGAGAATCTGCAGCTGTCAGAGATACCAGCACAGGAAGCATTCTACTGCAGGCAGCTCACCATTAATGTCTTTAATACCCACATCAACATGAGGGACAAGACTGCTAAATTTTGATATATCACGAGGCAGACTAAGGAAGATCTAAATGAAATTTGCTCTTTTATCTTAGATTACATTACTAATGCATTACCAAGTTCTATTAAGTACCTACATATATTTTCTGATGGGTACCCAGACCAGAAAAAAAGATCACTGTTATCAGATTTTTCTCAAACCTCGTTACTGCTGGAAGATTTCAAAATGTACAGAAATATTTTCTCGTATGTGTCCAGTCTTTTGTGCCATACAGCGATGATTTTAGTTATCGAGATGATGTGTAGAATTAATGGTAGCTTCTATCAAGACTAACAAATTGACTTTTAAAATGGTATGAACAGCAGACATTTTTGATTTTCCTACTTGGTGGCCAAAATACTTCAATAAATCAGTACTTTCAGAGGAATCTATGGGAAGCAGAGTAAAGAAAGATGAGAAAGTAACAGTCCATATCAGTAAATTTATAGAATTTGAGTGTGAAGAGGATCATGTCATAGGAAAGAATTTCACTGATGGACTTTTTCCTCATTATTTTAATCTGTTGCTTTCTACAAACAACAGTCCACTGTTGCCATGTTCTCCTGCTTACTCTCAGAACTATGTGGAAGTATATGGGAATTAATTAGTTGACATCAAGAAATTGCACCCATACATACCAACAGAGTATCATGACTTTTATAATCAACTACCAACTAGATCCTCCACAACAGCTGGTGACTAGTTAAGTTGATAAATCTCCATACACAAATATAAGAATTTTTTATGCCCACATCTCTTATTGAATTTCTAACATTTTTGTAGCTTTAGGATGCAACAGATGTGCCATAAAATCAACATCTTTTTTCTTCAAACACAATGTCCTGTGTCAAAAATTGTGAGTCATAAACAATATTAATTTCTTTTGTTACTAAGGGTTCCTGGCACTGGGCGGAAATTTAAAACTTTTTTGGTAGTATAATATAGAGATTCTAAATTCATTAAAGGCTATTAAAAGCGATTTACTGCTTTTTTTCTAAATTATTACTGTTTATTGCAGTAACAGCAGTCTCTTGTATTGGCCTCATGTTATCGAACAGGACATTAAAATATTTGCACTCAGCGGTAGATAAACGAAAAGCAAATTCGTATTTCTCCTCACTATATTATCCCCTACAGAATCCCTTTTATATTTACTGGTAAATGTGACTCAGTGGAGAAATGTTGTTTCAGAAATAAATGATTCAGATGTACTGTTTTGTTAATATCAGTTGTTTTGTATATTCCTTTTTGTAATTATGTGCTGAGCATGAGTGTAGCCATGGACACCATTAGGAGTGCCTAGAAATGGGCACACATTGGAACTTTGAAGGCTGTGGGCAGAAACACTTTTGAAAGTGTATAGACAGCTGAGAGGAGAAACATGAATGAGAAGTGTATGAATATTATGATTACTGATACATTTCTGCATTATAATTGTAATAACTTTTTGTCTACAAGAAAAGAGTGTTCAAGCTACTGAAATGTAAAGTAATATTCCAGGAAATCAGAAATATTATGTACCTTGTTTGATTCAAAATTTGCGTTTATTGTTATGTCATGTTATGGCCAGGGAATGTTATTTTGAAATATTTATTGCATGAAGTTTTGAATATCAGTTTATGTAAAATGCTGCTTTCAAACTGGAACTATTCCACTTGTTTTAACTTCGGCTCCTGATAATGACAATTTTTTACTTATTTTTCAAATTCTGTACATTCTTGAAATAATTCAAAATGTTAATCATGCTTTAGCACACTTAAATTCATTACTCAGGCTAATATTTTCAATGTGCCAATTCTAATGCTCCATTTAATTTCACTGTAAAATCCATTAATCAAAAGATATAAATAATTAAAAATAGTAATACAGTTCACCATGTGAAATTTCTAGTGAGCCAGTCTGGGTATTTATATAATGATATGTACACAATTAGAAAGACTGGCATTCCAACTTTGCAATAACACGTTCCAATTTTCATAAAACTAATTAACTTATGAGACAATTAATACTGAAATTCCATATCATCATAATTTTTCTTAGCATATTACACTACTGGGCATGTTAAATTCCAACTTGGACCAGTACATTTTTGTTACTCCAACTTTTATGAACCATTAAATGAAACTGACAATGCTGCCTGCTAAATGTCTGTAGGCCTAAATCAAAAACCAAGAAAGCTTTCTGGTTGTTATTATTCCAAACAGGTATCAGATTCCTGGTCAAATAGTTGAAGATGGACTGTTTAAATCTGCACAAACTAAAAGCAACCATTCAGACTTTTTTGAAAGAAAAAAAAAAAAGGTGCCAGTGATAAGTTCAAAAAACACCAAGTCCTAACATAATGTGCTGACATAATGACTGAATGTAAAGAAAATGTCCATGGTAATGAGAGTGAAATCTGTGAAGCTGTGTGCAAGAAACCATCCCAAGAAAATAGTGGAAGAAGTGAGGAGAACCAGAAATACAAGAAGGGCCACTTTCTAATATATGGAGACAGTAATGCTCACAGATCAATGCAAGACAACATAAGTATCCAAGATGACTTTATACTTGTGGCTTACATTCAACGTGGAGCCGTCCTTTCTGCTGCTGTGAAGCTGTGTACACAAGATAGTGAATCTTTCTCATCAAATAATTGCTTCATTATCATGGGAGGTGTAAATTATGTAGCTAAAAATCCAGTAAATTGTGCAATCAGACACATGAAAGTGACAATTAATATATTAATTGGCAGTAACATAATTGTTGTTAATATTCCACAGAGACATGATATAATGGAACAATCTATTGTGAACTAGGAAGTGCATGAAACAAATTATAGGCTTAAAAATAATACACACAAAATTTCACAATGTGTCTCTGGTAAATATCAGGAATCTAAAAAGGGACATGCACACAATTCATGGTATGTACATGAAGAAAAGAGCTAAAAAAGGTTGTCAGAAAATCAGTTATTGACGATGTTAGACAAAATTTTGCACAAAATGGTGTAATAAGTCCATTGCCATGGAGTTGCACAACCCACCCAGGTAGGATCCGCCACACAAACAGCCACTGGTGGCAGCAAGGGAAACTTGTAAAGGCTGCTGGACAGCTTAGTAGCACTAAATCATCCTGTGTGGTTCAGCAGGAGAAATCATAATTAATATAATGTGGTAGAATTTTTGTAGTCTTAAAAACAAGCAATGTGGAAGAGTGCCACCTTCAACCAGTGTTCAGCATTCCAAACTTAGATTCAAATTAATTCAATGACAGTTTCAGAGTCTTAGCAATAAGTACAATAAGTTGGATATCATTGCAGTGATTGATAAAAGTGATGTTTCAGTTATAAGTGAACAGTGGTATACAGATGACCTAATCAGTGTACATCAGCCACTCTAAAGGAACTTTTCCTCTGCCCTCAGCAGAAAAGAGAACTGTGGTGGTGGGTTAGCTGTCTTTGCACCAAGATGTAATAACTATAATGTAACCAATGTAAGTACTTTCAGTACAGAGCACATAATAGAACTAGCAGCAAATAACTACAAGTGGGGGAAGAGAACTCAATTATTGTAGGCTTATGACGACCTCTAGGTGGTAGCATAAATATACCCTTTGAAGTTCTTAATTACCTGTTTGTTGGCATAGACAGCATACATTACAATAAAAATGGATGAGTTAACAACATACTAAAAACACTGTCCCAACAAGTCTTGACGGTCCAACAGTATTGACTGGCCGCAATGTCACCCTCACCCCTCAGGCATCATTGGATGTGGATACGGAGGGGTATGTGGTCTGCACATGGCTCTCCTGACTGTTGTCCGTATTTGTGACTGGTGCCACTACTTCTCAGCCAAGTAGCCCCTCAATTGGCCTTATGAGAGCTGAGTGCATCTTGCTTACAAACATCATTTTGCAGTCCTGGATGGTGATCCATCCAAGTACAAACCAAGCCTGATAGCACTTAACTTTGGTGATCTGACAGGAACCGGTTTTACCACTGCAGCAAGGCTGTTGGCTAACATCTTACCAACTGGAGATTTAAATATTGACTGACTTTCTAATGACCCTAGCTCAGAAAAACTAATGCAAATACTAGCTAAATTTAACTTAACTTACCTGATAAATGAACTCACTAGAGAGGTCAATAGCATCAAATCATGATTTGACAACATTATAACTAATATGTCTCACTTTACTTCAGTGCATTAGTTCTGCAGCTTGCCATTCTTGACCATCATGCTGTACAGGTATAAGCTTTAAATGTTCACATCAGCAGCAAAAAGAAACAATTTAAGACAAGAAGAACCACTCATGATGACTTTATTGAAGGGAATTTTCATCAGATTTTTATTTTTGCTTTGATGTCTCAGGTCCAGAACTGACCTTGCCAGTGAATGACTGGAAAAAAGTTTGAAGAAGCTGCATAAGCCCTGAAGTGAACAGCGAGAGAAACATTTAGACTTTTCCAATTTGTAATGCTAAGGAATAGCAATAATAATAGGTAGAATTTAAGAACTATCATCATTAGTGCAAAATTCTGCTGTTGTAAACTAAAACCAAATATCCAGTCACAATGTTAAGAAACCCTACTGACACTGGCTTAGCTCTTTATAAAGATATAAACAGCTTTTATCTTTGGGGGTTATAAGGACAAATCAACTAGTGACTATAGACAGAGTATTATCAAATGTCAATATCAAGTCACAAATGTTCTTAATGAGTGCTTTTCTTACATTGTAAAGTCCATCAGTAAACATATCAACAATCTTCAGCATACATACAAGGACATTCCATTCAAACGAAGCATATACTTTGTCCCAACTAACAGCAAGGAAATAAAAGACATAGCATGGTCACTAACAGATATAAAATGGACAAGCTATCATGGATTCTCTACCCACACATTAAAAAATGCATATAAAACATATCTGAAACGATGGCCAAAGCAGTAAATAATGAAATTGAATCAGGTAGTTCCCAGACGATCTAAAGATAGCACAAATAACTACAATTTCCCAGAAACATGTTAATCTAAAACTGAAAACTATTGAACTATATCAAACTTGGCTGCTTTTCCTAAGATAATTGAGAAAGTTATTTATACTGGCTTAATGACATTTCTGAGCCAACACAATCTAATATCTGAAAATCAGAATGGCCTTATGAGAAACATGTCAACCTAATTAGGCACAGCACAATTAACAGATGAAACAATAAGTGCCATAGAGAACGAGTAGTATGTTACAGGAGTGTTCCTTGATCTACATAACAGTGGGTCTTTCAGATCCAAAAATTACTAGTATCAAACATAGAGTACCTCAAGTTGCTGTGTTGAGATCTTTTGTGACAAATCTAGAGAATCATTGCAGAACCTGTTCCCAAAATAAAGTGTGCTCAACATTATACGTGTACATATATTAATAATAATGTTGCTTTTGAAACAGTAAATTCAAACTTAAACTGTGACATAGACCAGCAATATATAATAGGAATAAAAAAGTTTGGGTTTGAGGTTGTTCCTGCAGGATGTATGCAACATAGCGTGACTCTGATGTGGGTATATAACAGTTTTCAACAGGACCATAAACTATGGTGACATTAATTCCAACTGCATACAAATGAGACCAATATGTTTTCATTCTGTTTTGGACTGCTGAAGGAAAAACACTGGTAAACATCAATTAGAGAATGAAAAATGTGCATGCAGCAGCATGTTGGTCAAAAACCAATTGTGTGGCATGGTGTGCCATGTTCTATGCTGGTCGCAATTTTTCACAAGACGCCAGTCAGTCTGGGAGATCAGCTTCATCCATCACAGACAACTTGGCATCTCCATTACTGGGGACTGGCACTGTGCAACACTGTAGAAATTACAGCATGCAATTAAGGTGACACATTACGGAAAATTGCAACAGGAGGTGCTGCTGCCTCATGATGATTGCAAATGTCGTAATGCAGAAGTTACGCCAACTGAAGTGGGAGACACTTGAGCAGTCACCCTATAACCCCTTAAAAGAGTCCTTGAAGGGTTGATAGTTCTGTTGGGGAAGGATGTGCAGCAGGCAGTTACAGACTTCTATATGCAACCGGACAAAGCATTTTGGCAAATGGGTGTCTTCAATCTGGTGCATTGGTGGGATGATTGCCTCAGTGCTCATCACAATTTTGCCTCATTTGGATACTGGTTCTAGACTGTACAGACCTTGAAAGGAGATAACATATAATTAGCCACAGAACAGATTTATATGAAAAAAGCGCTTCACACCGGGATGAAGCTAGCAAAGTCTCACATCCCTTCCCACTAGCAAATTAAAAGCCACCTACAAAGAATTTTAACTGAAATGACGTGACTGGTTAGGCAGGTAGGGTACCATATTAAGGTCCGAAAATCCCCGTTCCTCTCCTCTCCTAATCAGATTTGCACTGGTAGCTTGTGCATCCCAAAGGGAGCTGCTGGTTTCAGACGGTGTGACTGCCCAATGATTGTTTCTTCCAGTATTGGAACCAGAAATTTTCTCTACTGCGGCTTCTCCAGTGGCTGTTACAATGCATTATAGGAAGCATCATGTTGTTATACACAGAGCTTGAGTGTGATGGTCTTCCAAAAGATTAAATACATGTGGCAGATCCGTGTTACAGTGAAATGAGAAAATCTCAGTGCCTGCACGATCTTAGGTGGAGAGTTCCATACACTGGGCAGCTTGTGAACCTGTACAAGAATATTTCAGTTCTAGCTCACCCTCATTTGATTGTCATGTCATTCTATTAGATTCACCATGGCAACGGAAGTAATATCTCTATATTGCAACAGCTATCTTCAATGCAATTACCCAAGACCATAGGTCAATCATCATAGAAACAGCAGTATGAGCCTTTGTCTTTACTGTTAGAAATGCAGTATTTGTCTCAAACAGGGGAATGATTTACTTGCACAAACAAGTACTTTGCTGAGAAAATTTTGAAAAAGATGTGTTCAGTTGTTGGTTAAAACTGTAACATTTAATTTTATGAATATTGTGAAATTATCCTAACCATATTCACTCTAGTCATTTTAAAGATACCAAAATTCATAAATATATTTTGTAGTATAGTATAGTACTATGTATAGATTGCAGGGAATTTATAGAAAGACACTAAAAAAAAAAAAAAAGACTCGCCATAAATTAATTATCCCAATTGGGTGGAAATCCATGGACGTGATGTACATGTACAAACAAATGATTACAGTTTCAGAAAAATTGGCTTGCTCAAGAGAAAGAGCTTCAAAAATTGAGCAAGTCCATAACATGTTGGTCCACCTCTGGCCCTTATGGAAACAGTTACTTGGCTTCACGTTGATTAGTAAAGTTGTTGGATGTCTTCCAGAGGTATATCGTACCAAATTCAATATGTATGAAGATGGTATCTGTTCTTTCGGTCATGTCCAAAAGAACAGATACCATAGCTGACCGTGCAGTTCATTAGAATGAAATTACAATTAAATCAATACAGTGACATGAATACCCTTAGCTGCATACAGATGTTGATATACGTCAGCGTAGACAGCTGAAAATGTGTGCCCCGGCTGGGACTCGAACCCGGGATCTCCTGCTTACATAGCAGACACTCTATCCATCTTTTTTAATTATTATTATTCATCTGAGCCACTGAGGACCTAGAGGATAATGCGACTGCAGGGACTTATCTCTGGTATGTCTCCTGTGAGACCCACATTCCCAACTTATTGTCCCGTACTATATTCGTAGTGCCCCTGCCTATTACACTCATTACTCGCAGCCTTACCACTTCCCGTAAGAGTTCGGGCAATGCTTGTGCATCTGCACAGAAGATGGTGAAATGGACAGTGAGCCTTAACTAAATATATATGAAGATGGTATCTGTTCTTTCAGACATGTGGGTCTTGCAGGAGGCATGCCAGAGGTAAGTGCTTGCAGTCGCACTATCCTCTGTGTCCTTGGTGGCTCAGATGGATAGAGAGTCTGCCATGTAAGAAGGTGGTCCCAGGATTGAGTCCCGATCGTGTCATACATTTTCAACTGTCCCCCATTGACGTATATGAACGCCTGTATGCAGCTAAGATTATTCATTTCATTGTATTGATTTAATTGTAATTTCATTCTAATGAGCTGCACAGTCACCGATGGTATCTGTTTTTTTGGACATGTCCGAAAGAACAGATACCATCTTCATATGTATAGTTAAGGGTCACTGGCCATTTGACCATCTTCTGTGTGGATGCACAAGCATTGCCAGAACTTTTATGGGAATCAGTAAAGCCACAAGTAATGAGTGTAATGGGCATGGGCACTACGAATATAGCGCGAGACAATAAGTTGGGAATGTGGGTCTCATGGGATGCATGCCAGAGATAAATCCCTGCAGTAACACTATCTTCTGTGCCCTCAGTGGCTCAGATGGATAGAGTGTCTGCCATGTTAGCAGGAGATCCCGGGTTCGAGTCCCGATTGGGGCACACATTTCACACATTTTAACTGTCCCAGTTGATGTATATCAACAGCTGTATGCAGCTAAGGGTATTCATTTCATTGTATTGATTTAATTGTAATTTCGTGCCAAATTCTGATCACTTGGTGTGTTAGATCTTCAAAATCCTGAGATGGTTGGAGGGCCCTGCCAATAATGCTACAACCATTCTCAGTTGCGGAGAGATCTGGTGACCTTGGTGGCCAAGGTAGGATTTGTCAAGCACAAAGACAGACAGTAGAAACTCTTTACATATGCAGGTAATCTTTGTCTTCTGAAAATATAAGCCTAGGATGGCTTGCCATGAATAGCATGAAAATGTGTTGTAGAATATCGTTGACATAGCACTGTGTTCTGTAAGGGCACCACGAATGAAAACCAGAGGTGTCCTGCTATGCAGGCGTGGGTCTAAGGGCATGAAGGAGGGGGCCAGGCAAACCGGAGTGTCTGCCCTGGGCTGCAATTTCAGAGGGCATCAAACTCATATTCTAGTAGAAAAAAAAACTAGCATCCAAAGCACAGTGATCTATCGATTATTCATATTATTTTAAAATGCATCTGTATTGGTTTTAAACATATTTGAGCACATTCGAAGTTAACATCTGAATGAATCATAAGTGATTTTTAAAAATGTGCATAGTGTACATGATGTTTCTGCCTGGGGCATCACTGTCGTATTTAGAAAGACATAGCTTTCCCACAGATAAAAGAGGACAGCGTAACACAAGCTGTACCGAATAAACCTGAACGTGTGAATGCCAGTTGCTGTTTGTTTATCTGATTGACTGGATGTACGAATGGTAAATGTTGTTGTAATTATTAGGGAAATCCATAGATTCAGACCATCAGAGTGGAAACTGTCAATAAAATGTAGTGTAATATCTGTGTGATGCGAATTTTTCATGTCTTTGTTATGTTCGTACTATCGAATCTTTGGACAGTATAACGGTAGGTGTTCGTCTTTGTCACAAAACTGAACGTCTGTGTGTGTGTGTGTGTGTGTGTGTGTGTGTGTGAGGAACCATGGTTTTGTAAATCTTAGGCCCGTTTCACACTGGGACACTGGTAACAGTCACCAGCGCCGGTCACCGACAGAGGTACCTTCTTTTGAACTGGAGCGTTCACACCAGGACACTATGCTGCCTCATGGCCTCATGGAACCACTGTGACCCAGCAGTGACTCACCCTCACCACATGTCACAGACAACATCACTGTACAGCAGTCACCACCAGACACGCATTAATTTGAACTGGAGTTTTCACACTGGAACACTGATCACAGACACAGTGCTGCAGATTTGCCAACAGACAGGCAGTAATTTCTGAGACAGTGATGCAAAATATTCTTGTACCCTATACTGTACAGACTGTAGCCATGAGTTTAGGTTTGATTAACACGGAAGATTTTGTAAGTGAAGCAGAAAAGCTGTCCTATTTGGGATGTGAAAAGTGATGACTATAGCAATAAAATGATGAAAACTAATGTGTGGCAAGATATTATAACCAAGTTTGAGCCTGATTTCAATGAGAAGAGCATGGATAAGAAAAACAACATTGGTAAGTTGTATGTTCTTTTTTCAAATTTAGTACCTTATCTTTTGGTCCATAAAAGGCTAGCGAAATTTAGTTGCTACTCCTGTATGAGTCCACTTCACTAATTAATCAGTTGGCAATACCTGTGGTGTCAGACACCAGTGATCCGAGAGTGTTCACCACAGTCACCGGTGACCATCACTGGTGACCATCGCCAGTGTCCCAGTGTGAAACAGGGCTTATGCTATTCGCAGCCCGTTTTCAACAAATAATCTTGGCGGGTTTTGGGCCCAGACCACATGCCTACAACCATGAAGTAACTGCTTTTGCTCATGACTAAAATAAAGTGAATTTGTCAGTTATTTGTGTGTTCGACGAAAATGGCAAAAAATACAAGTGGAAAAACTCGAAGCACCTGAAGACTGGGTGGACTGGAAGTGGCACGTGTCGATGCTGTTGCGAGCATCTGCACTTGAAGACGTGGTTAACGGTACATACAAATGCCCTGAATTGCCACACAATGAAACCACGGAGCAAAAAGGCGGCATATCAGCAGTGGTTGGAAGACAATGCGAAAGCAGTAAGTTTACTAGCAAGTGCGTTAGGAAAATCCGTTGCCGAGCTCATGTAAATGTGCACCCATGCAAGTGAAATTGAGGATAAATTACATGCACGGTTCGAATGAAGCAGTACACAACGTCTAAACATGTTGATAGACGTATTTTTTCGTGTTCAACATGACGCCAATGAGGACATTATCACACACGTCACGAAACTGCAGAAGCTTTTCTGGGTAGCTCAGATGGTAGAGCACTTGCCTGTGAAGGGCAAAGGTACTGAGTTCAAGTCTTGGTCTGGCACACCGTTTAAATGTGCCACAAAGTTTCATATCAGCCCACACTCCGCTGCAGAGTGAAAATCTCATTCAGGAAGTAGGTTGTTGTAAGGGTGAATTCAAACAACTTTGTTAGCTTTGCCGCAAATTTTTCTTCTATAATACTTAGGGAGTCTCTTAGATGCACCCTTGTGAAGAGAGATTCCCCCTCTAAGCTCACCTTGAGGTCTTCTTAGTCTAATTGAAAGTTCTGCAGGTGCTGAATGAAATATGCCAAATTTTGTATGTGGTGTAGGCATTTTCCCACAAAGGGGTTGAGCATTGTTCTCAGGTATTTCGCTAATTCATATGTAGGTATGCCGATGTTGTTAACACCTGGACGAAGAAATATTTGTTATTTGTCGACTTTAGGTAGTGCATAAGTCTGTTTGGCACGGCTGGTCATGGATGAAGTTTCTTCACTGTATAATTGTCTGGGAATATGTGTTGGAGAAGCTCAAGGGTCTTCCTCTTCACCCAGTTACTAGCAAAGTCTTCAGTTCTCCTGTATGCGTCATCCTCTAATAGGGTGTACGACTTCTGTTTGTAAACGTGACATGATATACAACACAAGAATTCCTCTCGCTCCACCCACAGTTGGCGTCGACATAAGATACAATGTGCCTTAACATCAAAGGAGCGAAGACCCCAGCCTGTCAAAGTCAAAGATAAAGTGATTGTGATGGCAGTTATCACATATGTCGGGAAAACATCAGCAAAAATTGGAAGAATACTCCAGAAACACAACAGCAAATGCCTGTTGTGTCCACCAACCAAGACGAAAACTTTATTAGGATCAGTCAAAGATGACCCAGAACTCCAGAAACTGGGGGGGGGGGGGGGGGGGGGGTTCTACCACATACCTTGCCAGTATGGGAAACTGTATGTAGGCCAGACTATCCAGACAGTACAGGAGAGATGCACTGAGCACAAATTCCTCAAAGACAGCATTCAGCTGACAAAATTCGCTATGGGAGAGTACTGTATCTCCCATGAACGTACCATTAATTGTGACGACACCAAGTTGTTGCAATCTTTTGGAATTGTATTCCCAAACATACTGTAGAGATACAACTAAATGACCGATTAACTGACTAATAAATTAGTACAGCAGATTTCAATTAAGCAAAGTCCTGGGACCCAGCCTTGAGCGTGAGCAGGCCTCAGTGGCAGTCTACGTTGATGCCCACTCCCATCATGATAACTGAAGAGGACAAAAAAGTTTTGACAGCATGCCAGCAGAGATCCAAATCTAGCCCCACCCATGGCGCTAATGAAGGCCCTGCTTCCTCCACTTCCACACCAGTAGGTGCCAGCAGGAGGTTGGGGAGAGGGCTTATAGAGGTGACACCTAGCAGATATCACCCATCTATCAGGAAAGCCTGAAGATGGGAAGAAGTTCGCTTGCCAAAATATTGCACCTCTTAGACAATGTCAGCAATATTAATACCTGACAACTACTCAAAATCTTTTTGCAGAAGTAGAAAATCGCTTGGCCAAGGCCAGCAGTGGACTAAACTGTATGAAACGAATTTAATAACGGGACTGTGATACAATATTAAAATAATTTGGGAAAGTGTTTATGATTTATTTGTCCATTTATAAACGCACAATAAGTATTGTGTGAGGACTGTTGCTGAGAAACCATGAACATGAGAAACAATAAGCGTTTTACACTGACCAAAAAGCTCATTTAGAGAACTCAGTACTGTACTGAATCCAATACAGCTGCTTCTACTTACTCACATTTCACTTTACTGTTTGTAGTTAACACGTTATTATGTCCAGTACTATGGTGCACAAACATAGTACAAATCAGATGAATAATATTATTAGAATATATTGTCATTATTTTGTAAAGAAAAACTAAATTATACTGCAGTTCACTCCTTACATTCATACATATCTGGATGTGGTTACTGACACAAATTAGTGTAGTGGCACTCCATTCAGCAGTATCTGGTTTGAATATTGGTTGCTGAAGAAATTCTCATCAGTGTTTATGTATTATGATGAGTGATGGTTATGACAAATGGCTCCTAATCACAAGATTGTTGGACAATGCCATGCATGAGATTTACAATCTCCCATTATAATTTCTTAGACAGAAAACATCAGACACTTTTAGTGATAAATTAGCTTTGTGGACGCATTATCTTTAGTGGCACTGTTCAAAAGGAGTAGGTTTTGTGCTATCACTGGATTTCATTCTCTACCTACCTCTCATGTCATATTCTACAATAGAAATTATGTGACACTATAGTCAATATACTCTGATCATTGCCATCTACAGAGAACTTTGATACACAGTCTGCCGAGTTCAGTCACACCAAAAGGCTTGCCCTGATCAAGAGTCATACACTCATCACATAATAAGTAAATGTACTTCCGATAATAATACACTAAAATTTTAAGAAGAAGTTAACAGAGTCCAGCATGAAAATAATTAGACAAAGAAAATGGTTGGAACTAATGTCATTTAATTATAAGTTACAGGAATTGTGGCACCAAGCAAGGAAATTGAAAGTTGATATACTATAATCAGTATATAGCTCGTGTCAAAGTGGTAGAAGTGACATTCTGACAGTTTTCAAGACGGATGGGGACCTCTGAATTCAAATATTTCAAAGAAATGTGAAGCAAGAGAGCAAAAATAATAATATGGAGATAATTAGAATCTTAAATATGATGAAACAATATATTCATTCCAGTATTTGAGAAGAGCCTAAGACATGCCGATGAGTGAGTGTATACTTCACTATACATATATTTTATGGATTGTGACTTTCTTTGAACACATAATTCAAAACAGTCATGAACTGCACTATGAAGACTAAATGATATGTGAAGAAATGAGACATATATGGCTCAAATATCACACTTATTTCACACAGAACTATTTATGTACTAGGCAAATTAATGAGAATGATTGTAGACCAGTGTTCACTTAGAACTAGCATTTCATGTTTTGAGATGTATGCAGTGGTATCCAGGTCACTGTGCTTACTGCCAATGCTATAATAACTTCAGTAAATTATCATAAGCACAGAATTTACACAAATCTAATATACACTTTCTAACCATATGCAGTATTGGAATGTGCATAAGATTTAATGGCACATTACAATTGAGTGAAAACCTCAATCCATCATTCAGCAGCAACATCGTCGAAATTTACGTATTGTTTCTTATATCACAATGCATTGTTGTAATTCTCAACTTTGTTACATTATAGTTAACCTATTACTGTGTAGTGTGTCTGCATTAGGTAATCACAAAATGGGTGGCAGTCAGAGCAGAACACCATATAATGCTGCTTTCAAGAGTAAAGTAATTCTTCATGCTGAAATATATTGTAACAGGAAGGCATGATGGGATTTCAGTGTAGCTGAGAGTACTGTTTACTTATTTGCAACTACCATTACTACAAAGAAATTCACTGACCCTCACAAAGGAAGACATCCTGACACTGAAGCAAAAGCTTGGAATTTGTCAATGAAAGGATGAAAAATGAGCAACCTGTGAATAGTGACACCACAAGATATAAATCAAAAGAGGTGCAAACTGTGATTAGTGAGACCATAAGGCACAAAGCAAAAGAGGTCTCTGCAGTTCTGAATATACCAAGGCAAGATTTTAAGAATAGCTGTAGATGGGTTGATAGCATTATGAAATGGGCAGGCTTAACTGTAGAGTGCTATACAACAGTATGGCATAAGCTTCCACAGGATTTTGAGAAAAAAATTCAAGAATTTCGGCACTATACCATCACACTTTGGAAAGAGAATAAGTTTTCGATGAGCCGAATAGGCAACACTGATGAGGTAGCAATTTGGTTTGATATGGCACCTAACTACGTGATTGATGAGAAAGGGACAAAAAAGTTACTACCAAAACATTAGGATCTGAAAAACAGTGCACATCAGTAATGCTGACAAACACAGCAACTGGGCGCAAACTTCTCACACTCTTAATCTGCAAGTGGAACACAAGCTCCAAGACCTCTAAAAATGAAAAGCTGTACCATGATGATGTCATTGTTCAAAATCAAGAAAAGGTATAGGTGACTGAACCTTCAATGCTTGACTGGGTCCCAAAAGTATGAGAACTCTCTCCTGCTGGGCTTTCCAGACTACCATCAATGTTTTGTTTTGCTGCATTTCACAGTCATCTCACTGTCAATGTAAAAATGAAGATCCACAGCCTAGCCAGTAACCTTCCTAGACAAATGACTGCTGTGTTACAACCCCAGGACATTAGTATAAATAAACCATTTGAAGGCTATATTCAAGAACACTATGACAAATGGCTTTTTGAAGCAAATAGTGAACTGACTATGACAGAAAAAATTAAGCTTTCTTCATCCCATATTATTGCTCATTGGGTTTTGGCTGCTCCCAGCAAAGCATGAAAGTTCCAGTGACGATAAAATCATTCACAAAATGCTGTATTTTGAACACACTGGATGGCAGTGAAGATGATGTGCTCTAGAATGAGACCGACAATGATGCAGTAAGAGGAAATGAATCTGTTTCTGATGTAGACTCTTCTGAGGCTACCAGTAATGAAGACATTAATGAATAACGATGAGTAACATCTGGAATATTTGGTATGTTTGCTTGCATGTCTTGTAGGTAATTGAGTTAGGTGTTCTTTTTTAATAGGGACTGTGTCACTTAACAATTCTTCCTATTTTGGTCATTCATGTATTCATCCACCATTGTGTAAAATAAATTTAAATTTAATCTGCCAGTGAAGTGCAAACAGACTCTTTTCTTATGATTTTAATTTTTAAAATTGGAATATACATTACATTTAATGGTGGATTAGCTTCATGTAAAAATGGTATATGACTAGTCCACAGAATATTATGTGATTATGTTTGTCTGCCATATTGTGCAGTGTATTTGAAGAGCTTTACACTTCTCTTTGGTGATTAATAACGTGATTTTATATCCAGAATTATATCTATGAACTGATTATTCTAGTGTCTACCTACTGTATCTAAAATTAGTGTTACATTTTTGACTGCTCTTGTGTGGTGAGATTGTCTTTATAATTTCACAGCTGTCTTTAAACTAGCATTTTAAGTTACATATACTTATCTACATTAAGCTTGTGGTTTAAGATATTTCACCATAGCATAAAATGTCTGTTGTAAATGAATAAATATATTATTTAGCAGTTAAATATTGTTGGAAATCATATATTTTTCATCACAGATGCCACATTGCTGTTGAAAACTGTAAACAAACCTGACTCAATGACACTTTGAAACCCCTGGGCCATACATAACATTGACAGCTAGGGGACTAAAGAAAGTCCACCACATCAAGATATGCAGAACTTGGCCACTCATGTTATGATTCCTTCACCTAGATGTTACTGTAATGGAAAACAAATGGCACATTTACATGAACTGAAGGCGATAAGCAAGTACTTGGTATGTACTAAGGCCACCTCCTACATGTAAAGAACACAAACAGCACACTAATTGAGAAATTTAAGTTTCTATTACATTTTAAGTGGATTATCTAAGACATTCTGAAGGAAACAACTTAATTAATTTTAGTTAAAATATTATTTATTACATAGATAAAATCAATACATTATTTGTAAACTGATATAAATAAATGTTAATACAAGAAATTACATTTCATAGTTATTGACACACATAAATCTTAAATACTGTACATTACTAACAAAGAACAACAAAAAAATAACTTAGAATATTATTACCTAGTCTTGAAGAACTTTAATGCAGTACTTAAACATCCAGAAATACATAAAGAGAACACATAAAGTTAGAATTTGGAAGTTCTTTTAACAAAACAGTGGCAGTAGTTTAACTACTTTTATTCAAGTAATTATTGCAATACAAGAAATTAGCACGGTTATGCACTCAGAAAGGTGGTCGACGTAAAAAGTATAAAACTTGTACTGCGCTGCATGCTACAGTCTACATTTATTTTCACTTTTAGAGAACACTGTTCTTCAAGTTTATGATTTTAACTATCTACTGCCTTCCCCAAAGGCTGCTTCTAAACTGATGTAATTACAATTTATTCTAACAAACCACAAATGTTCATAATGATCAACTTTTTAGCTATAGAATACATAGAATGTTAAATGGCTCATTTGTTTCATGATGGAAATACATTTTTTTAAAAAAATAGACACACGATACGACAATCACAGCCATTTAGTTCTGATGCCACATCTCTCTCACATCTGTTGACTTTCATTGACAATTAAATAAAATATAATGCAATACTTAAAAACAAAAATTGATAAATATACTATTAAACAATATATCACATGGCTTTTCTTACAGTTTTTTTCCACTGATTAATTTTAGATGTGCAAAATATATTGGTTGTTGGAGAAAGCCAGTTATTATACAGCATTCACCGATGGAATTACTCATATATGTTTTCAGGGATGTACTAAGGTTTCATTTATGCTATATCTGGTAGTAAATATTTCCAAAAAGAGACAGGTAACTAAATAAGGTTCATATTGTGATCTCACTAATTACCTATACCAACATACTGGTACATTCTATCAAGACATGAATTAGCTACAAATTTCATATATTTTCAATCCAGTTAGTCCAAGTATTTCATTTAAACAAAGAGATATGCACTTTTATTCATTCAATATCAAAAATACCCTCCAAATGCTCTCTCATTTTAGCTATGCCTTTCTATATATTTTCTAGATCCAACATTGGGTGTGCTGTCTGGAGAATGTTTCAGCAGAGTGTAGTATGGTAGTACATGTGTATATCACAGAGGTAGTTATATGCTTAGATTTTCTGTAAATTTGTTACAGTCACAGAGAAGTGAATGGAAGAGACATGGACACTTCAAAAAGTTCAACACATTTTCATTTACAAATTAATACAATGGCTGCCATGAACATGTAAATGAAGTGTAAATTATTCCTTGGTTGTTACAGCTATTTCCCTTCCAACGACAGTTACTTACAATATTTACTTACAGTAATTGGATTGGTCTACATAAGGCCTTCAGAGGTGAAATGATATATATAACTTCATTACATGTTGTTATTATCACTATGTATATATATAATAGTTATTTATGATGATAAATGCCCCTGTGGATTAGAAAGAGTTGGCCAAAACTAAAAAACCTAAGGATCTCTTACACTGGTCGTGATTATCCACCAAACTTTTTATTATCAACTTCTAGTAGATTTCTGTTATTTTGTAGTACTTATTCTATGAACTGAGCTGTTGGTTGGAAACTGGAATAAATTATGTCTGACATTTACTTTTATGAAAAAAAGCACTGAAAGTAGTAATCAATACACCCAATCTTTTGAGCAGGCTTATGTTGCACACTATTCAGTCTAAACAATCCATAAACTGTATTACATGCTTCTGGGCTTGGACACATTTAAGTTGAACTGGATGTCATCCCAAGACACAATACAGTACAGCATCATGGAATAAAAATGAGGAAAGTATCACATTGTTTCCATTATGCCCCAAATCTTTATTAAAACATACATTGAAGGTAAAGAATTTTTTTACATTTCAGCAGAGAAATTATGAATACAGTTTCAGTTTATGTTTTGTGTATTGTGTGGCAAACAACCAACACTGAATTTGCTTACGCTGAACTCTATCTGCAAGTATCAATCTATATCATGTTGTTGTAATTGAAGCAGGAGTAAAACACATTTGAACGCCGGCAGGGTGGTTGAGCGGTTCTAGACACTACAGTTCGGAACCGTGCGACCTCTATGGTCGACGGTTCGAATCCTGCCTCGGGCATGGATGTGTGTGATGTCCTTAGGTTAGTTAGGTTTAAGTAGTATTAAGTTCTAGGGGTCGGATGACCTCAGAAGTTAAGTCCCGTAGTGCTCAGAGCCATCTGAACCATTTTTTTAAAGACATTTGCAATTCCATTTCCCTAACCAGAAGCTCAGTTTTGAAGTACAGTTTACTCTAACTTGTGGTATGGGCAACGAAAAATGTAAGAATATGTTCTTGGAATTTGTGGGGCAAATAGAAACAGTGATTGTCAGTTTCTCTAGGAACCACACTATTTGGAAACAGTTGTGACTTTGTCCTTAGAGGAATAATAAATAATGGTGTATTTATTATATGTATTTATATGCAGTAGATTAGTAGGTAGTGTTTGTTATGGGCATTCCTTCTATCATGTCAACGAAGTAAAGGGCAGTTAATGGAGGTTACTAAAATCATGACTGAAAAGCGTAACGAAGCTGTGATCAATATAAATGGCATTAGTGTAAGAAAACTGTTAAAAAAATTGGACTGCATTCTAGTATTCACTACAGGCTCTGGAAGAATATTGCTTGCATGAAATCAAAAGTGGACAAAGGGCTCTATAAGAAAACATTTTTCAAACTGAATCCAAAACTCTGGTGATTGGGGCTATCCCATAAACTCAATTACAACTATATTAAGTGAATTTTTGGATTGCCAAGATAAAATCACTACAAAATATAAAGTAAAGCCCTGCAAAATGAAGTACTGTGAACATCAAGTTACCTTCCATTTGGAAAGTGGATGCACTCAGCGACTGTATGTGGCTTATAAATTATAGAGTGCAGCAATTAGTCATCCTTTTTAGATTTTATTATGCCAATTCAGATTTTGCTTAGTAGCTAGCCATTCTCAATTCTCTATATTTTATTCTCAATGCGTGTAACTCCCTGTTGTTTGGGCATCAGTCACTGTTCTTTAAATATTGAAAGAACTGTCACTGACGGCCCCCCGTGCATTGAGAATGGCTAGCTCCTAACTGAAATCTGGATTTGCATAATAAAATAAAAAAAGGACGACTGTTTGCTGCACTCTACAGTTTATAAATTCAGTTTACAGTTTTTATAATGTCATAAGAATGAGCTAGCCTCAATAATACAGCAAAACGTAAAGCAAGCAATACTAGCAATGTCACCTGGCATAATTATTGCTTATTGTATTGCACTGGAAAAGGAACTAACTACAGTGCTATACTCAAATATAGTCCATTTTGATGAAACAAAACTCACTAATGACACTGGTTGGTGAAGGGTTTTAACTACGAGAGGATGTAAGTTTCAAGAAAGAATAATGACTTTTACGTCATCATCAGTTTCAGTCATATTTGCAGCTGCAATAAATGGCACCATAATACATCCTTGTCTAATTTATAAACCCAGTGCCTGTATCACAGATGGATGGAAGTGGAAAGGGTTATGAATTTTTAACATTTCAATAGTTGTGCACTAAGTGCTGTCTAAATGACTTCATTACAAAGATGTATTCCAAAGAGTTTAACAGTGTCACACCAACTTCTTTTCTCCGAGTAATTATCTCTCACAGATTTTGAACTGTTGTAAATCCTTTCATAGTTTAGTAATGTTTTAGGGACTAAAATAATTAACATATAATTAGTGACTTTTTCAAAACTATACTCATTTCTTTAATTAGCACAACATTCTCATGGTCCATAAATAAAATGAGGTTAGTCTTTGACAATGTGTTACTAAGCATCCAAGTAGTAAAACTGACAACAGCAATCTACAACATATAAGGCTGGAAAAAACATGGAAATACCAAGAACACAACACATTAGCATGTCTAATATGTTGTAGCAAAAGTATTGGCATTCAAACCAGCTTCCAGTCATATCATAATGGACTAATACTGGTTCTGTTTGGTTTCAAAGGAAATAATACATCATCCTTCCTGCAAAATAGTGTCAAGTTCACATTCCATAATATCTCTGCACTAAGTGGCGAATCTCCCATGTGTGTCTGTATCAAGCACATTTCTAGAACTGTGACAGGCCTAAACCCAACGTATAGCACTGAATGACAACATTCATGAAACATGATGTACTCGCAAAAATGAGAGAGTTGTTAATATGAGAAACACTTCAATATCTTAGAACAGCTCTCATAACCAAACAAGTAAGAAGGGGAGATGGACAACATGATCAAGAAATATTAACGTATAGGTCTGACAGCACACTAAATGTATAACTTTACTGATCTGTTAATGTTACCAAATGTTTTGTGCAATGTAATATGTAGTGAAGAATAAGAAATAACATACTGAACATCACTAGATACTCTGGCATAACAAAGGGACAGTATGGTTGAAAAGTCTATATAGTGAAGAAGTGAGTAACTTTGCAGTTTATATGTAAAAGTAATGTGAATCTTAATTGTATCTGGCCTACTTTAGGCACTCATTAATCATGTGAATTTGAAATAGAGGTAAAAATCAGCAAAATAAATGGTGTAAATGACTGTGTTACAGCAGTGGAACACGACTTCTGTGTAGAAGCTGTTGTCATGTTTCTTACAAGGTGCTACCATGACAGAGAAGTATTGTGAAACTGGGTGAACTGAAACCATGGGGTCAACAGTTCTATGCTACCATGTAAGAAGGCATATGAGAACATTAATCAAAATTAGTTTCTCTAGGTTAGTAGTAAACTAATCTAGAAAGGTAATTATGAACATAGTTTATGTTTATCCTGTGGCAAATAACCAATGCTGAATTTGCTTATACTGAACTTTTATCTGTAAGTATTGATCTAGATCACATTGCTTTAATTTAAGGAGACATACAACACATTCGCAATTCCTTGTCACTAACCCAAAGCCAAGTTTTCAATTATACTTTAACTTAACTTGTAGTTTGGCCGGCTGAAAATGTAGGGATATGTACTTGGAATCTATGTAAAGAATAACGAATTTTCCATCATCATCAGTGTCAGTCATATTTGCAGCTGCAAGAAATAGCACCTTAATACATCCTTCTGTAATTTTTAAAGCTCAGTCCCTGTATCATGGATGGATGGAAGTGGAATGGATTATGAATTTTTAACATTTCAATAGTAGTGCACTAAGTGCTGTCTAAATGACATCATTACATAGTTTTACTCCAAAGAGTTTAGTAGTGTAACATCAACTTCTGTTCTCTGGGTAATTATCTCTCAGATTTTGAACTGTGGTAAGTCCTTTCATAGTTTAGTAATGTTTCAGTGACTTAAATAATTGCCGTATAATTAGCAACCGTTTTCAAAACTATACGCATCTCTTTAGTTAGCACAACATTCTCATGGTCTGCAAATATAATGAGGTTAGTCTTTGACAATGTTACCCAGCATCTAAGTCTTAAAAGTGATAACAGCAATTTACAATATATAAGGCTGGACAAAAATACGGAAGTACCAAAAGCACAACATATTAGCCTGTCTAATATGTTGTAGCAAGCCTATTGGTGTTTAAACCAGCTTCCAGTCATGTCACAATGGACTAATAATGGTTCCATTTGATTTAAAAGGAAATCATATATCATTGATTCTCCAAAATAGTGGCAATTTCACATTCCGTAATACCTCTACACTAAGTGGCACATCTCCCGCGTGTGTTTGTATCAAGAATATTTCTAGAACTGTGACAGACCTAAACCTAATGTTTAGTGCTGCATGACAGTGTTGATGTGACGTGATGTACTTATAAACATGAGAGAGTTGTTAACATGAGAAACACTTCACCGTGTTAGAACTGCTCTCATAACCAAACAAGCATGAAGGGGAGATGTAAAACACGATCAAGAAATATTAATGTATAGGTCTGAAGGCACACTAAATGTATAACTTTACTGATATCTTACTGTTACCGAATGTTTTGTGCATTGTAATATTTAGTGAAGAATAAGAAATAACATATTTAACTTCACCAGATGCTCAGAAACAACAAAGGGGCTGTATGGTTCAAAAGTCTACATAATCAAGAAGTGAATTGACTTTCCAGTTAATACGTAAAAGTAATTTGAATCTTAATTTATCTAGCCTACATTAGGCACTCATTAACAATGTGAATTTGAAATAGAGATAAAAACCGGCAAAAGAAATGGAGTAAATGAATGTGTTACAACAGTGGAATGCGACTTCTGTGTAGAACCTGTTATCATGTTTCTTACAAGGTGCTATCATGACAGAGAAGCATTGTTAAACTGCGTGAACAGAAACAATGGTGTCAACAGTTCTATGCTCCCCTGTAAAACCGCCGATGAAGAAACAATACCACGTAACAGAGAAAATGCCGATTTTTCGTTTTTCAGTGAGATGATGTCATTGACTGTACACACATCTGCTCTTAACGCCATAATGCCAATTTTTTACGTATTTAACATGAAAAAATTATCTAAAACAATACCGCATATGTCACACAGCAAATAAATAGATGGCAATACCGCCGAAGTATAGAGAATTTAAATACCGTCTATCTACAATCTATGGATACTGTAAACAATACCACGTAAATACAAAAGTGCACACAGCCACAGCACAGTGTTACTACTTTATTACGTATTTCACAGTGCTCGACCGTGGTTCCATGCTCGTAGCTTCATTCGTGATAATGGACAGCGATAAAGATGACGATCTTTTTACTGAAGAAGAAATTGTTTCTCAGCTGAAATTGGCTTATGAAAGCGGTGAATCATTTCTGAGAGTGACTGACAGTGGTAAGAAAATTGTTTTATTATTCACCTTTGAATGTTAGTAGCACCGCAAGTGTCTTATTGTGATATAAATGAGAACTCCTCCACTTCACTCATTCTGTGCTTCATTCATTTCTGCCAAAGATTTCTAGACTGTCCCCTTTCTTGTAGAATCTCCCATAAATGCAGAACAAACAACAGGTGAGAAAAGTCGTAACCGAAGAAAAATTAATTTCGTATATGGGGTTCTCAGTTACTGTTGCTGCAACATCTAATGACGCACGTAAATTTCCTTGGGATTATTGTTAATAGTATTACTCATGCCATTGTTCTCATAAATACTTGAATTTGAGCTTGATCTTTGTCTGCTTAAATTAATTTATACATATTTTTCCATCTAGAAACTTCAGTGGCTGTATCCAACTATGCTCAAAATTAAACCACAGTCACTAGAGACGACAGTACTTCACACTCATTGCTATGCAGTGGTGCTCATTGATTGCCAAACGCTCTGGATAAATTATCGGAAGATCATGGGAGCAATAATGATGCTGACAGTGAAGGCCAAGAATTTTATGGTGATGTAAGCAGTGACAGGAAAAGGAAGTGTAAACTACATCCTGAAGATTGGACGAAAAATGCCAATATAATTCTGAGAATGCGTGGACAGGCGTATATTGGATACAAAAGAAGTCGAATTGGTAAAATCTCTCACGATACTCCAAGAGAGGCACGAAAATTAGGTCCAACATGTACTTTGAAGATGTGCCAGAAATCCGTTCAAAGGAAGTGTCATCAGTTTTCTGTTGATGATAGGTGGGCAGTATTTAACACATTTTGGGAAACAATGTCATGGGATCACAGGAAGGTTTATGTTATCAACCTTGTGGACGTAATTCCAACAAACATCCAGGGAACAACACTGGCAATTCCTGTAGAAAAGGGGCGCTCATTTATCATTTGAAAAATGAGCTGAGGAAACATAAATTATGCAAAAAGATGTTTCTCAATACTCTTGGGATTAACGAATGGACTGTCCGATATTGACTGGGTAATTCCACACATGGAATGAGTCCTGAAACAGAATCGTCACCACCTCGAATCAAACAGATGAAGAAGAAAGATGAGAGAACCGTCACGAACGAATTCTGGACACTCTCCTGAAACTTCCATCGCATTACTGCAGGAAATCCTTCTCGAAGTCATACCTTGGGCCAATTCTATAATCCAAGCAACAGCTGTATGGACTCTATGTGGAAAAATGTCATGCAGAGAAGGTTTCACCATTAAGTCGGGTTACCTTACCTTGATTTTAGAAGATGGTAATATTAGCTTATTTTCCTCCAAGAAAGACCAGTTTAACTTGTGTTGTAGTTACAGGCTTGGTAACTTGAATGAAGGCGTGTAGAAACAATACACAGAACAGAAAGAGCAAGCAAGAATGCAAATAGATGCTGACAAGGAAGGAGCGCAGCAGAAGCGCTGCACAGTGTACACCATGGAATAAAGGCCGTGAAGGTAGCTCCATTTTTAAGTGCAAGTGCAGTTTATTATAAAACAAAGTTGTCTGTTCATAACTTTACAATGTATAATTTATAAAGTCATGATGCAGTATGTTACTGGTTCGATGAAACGCAAGGTGATTTGGTTGCATCATGTTTTGCCTCATCCATCGTGGACATTCTATCCATTACAATTAAGGAAAATCTCATTCAAGTCATTCTGTATTCTGACGGCTGCAAATATCAGAACATAAAAATTTTATTATGCAAATCCAGATTTTGCTTAGTAGCTAGCCATTCTCAATTCTCTATATTTTATTCTCAATGCGTGTAACTCCCTGTTGTTTGGGCATCAGTCACTGTTCTTTAAATATTGAAAGAACTGTTACTGACAGCCCCCCACAAAAAAAAAAAAAATAAGAAAAAAAAGTACCTTACATGCATTGACATAAAAAAATAGTGCATTGAGAATGGCTAGCTCCTAACTGAAATCTGGATTTGCATCATAAAATAAAAAAAGGACGACTGTTTGCTGCACTCTACAGTTTATAAATTCAGTTTACAGTTTTTATAATGTCATAAGAATGAGCTAGCCTCAATAATACAGCAAAACGTACAGCAAGCAATACTAGCAATGTCACCTGGCATAATTATTGCTTATTGTATTGCACTGGAAAAGGAACTAACTACAGTGCTATACTCAAATATAGTCCATTTTGATGAAACAAAACTCACTAATGACACTGGTTGGTGAAGGGTTTTAACTACGAGAGGATGTAAGTTTCAAGAAAGAATAATGACTTTTACGTCATCATCAGTTTCAGTCATATTTGCAGCTGCAATAAATGGCACCATAATACATCCTTGTCTAATTTATAAACCCAGTGCCTGTATCACAGATGGATGGAAGTGGAAAGGGTTATGAATTTTTAACATTTCAATAGTTGTTCACTAAGTGCTGCCTAAATGACGTCATAACAAAGTTTTATTCCAAAGAGTTTAATAGTGTAACATCAACTTCTTTTCTCTGGGTAATTATCTCATACAGCATTTGAACTTTAGTAAGTCCTTTCACAGTTTAGTAATGTTTCAGTGAGTAAAATACCTAACATATAATTAGTGAATGTTTTCAAAACTATACGCATCTCTTTAGTTAGCACAACATTATCATTATCTGCAAATAAACTGAGGGTAGTCTCTGACAACGCTGCTAAGCATCCAAGTCGTAAGACAGACAACAGCAATCTACAACATATAAGGCTTGCCAAAAACATGGAAATACCAAATAGACAACTAATTAGGGTGGTAATACATTGTGGCATTCAAACCAGCTTCAAGTCATCTCGGAATGGACTAATACTGATTTTGTTTGGTTTAAAAGGAAATCATATATCATTTTTCCTCCAAAATAATGGAAAGGTTACGTCCCATAGTATTTCTGCACTAAGTGGTGCATCACCCATTTGTGTCTGTATCAAGCACATTTCTATAACTGTGACAGACGTAAACCCAATGTTTAGCACTGCATGAGAACCTTCATGTGACATAATGTTCTTACAAAAATGAGAGAGTTGTTAATATGAAAAACTCATCACCATCTTAGAACTGCTCTCATAACCAAACAATCAAAAAGGAGATGTGTACAACATGATCAAGAAATATTAATGCATAGGGCTGAAGGCACACCAATTGTACAACTTTACAGATCTGTTATTGTTACCGAATGTTTTGTACAATGTATTATGTAGGGAAGGATAAGAAGTAACATATTTAACATCACCAGATGCTCAGGAACAACAAAGGCGCTGCGTGGTTCAAAGGTCTATATAATCAATAAGTGAAGTAACTTGCAGTTTATGTGTAAAAAAAACGTTAGTCTAAATTTTATCTCGCCTACATTAGGCAATCATTAATTATGTTCATCTGAAATAAAGATAAGAACTGGCAAAAGAAATGAAGTAAATGAATTTGTTACAGCAGCGGAATGCGACTTCTGTGAAGAAGCTGTTATCATGTTTCTTACAATGTGCTATCATATCAGGGAAGTACTGTGAAACTGTGTAAACAGAAACAATGGGGTCAACATTCTACACTCCCATGTAAGAAGCCATATGAGAATATTATTCAAAATTTAATTTCTCTAGGTTAGTAGTAAACTAATTTAGCAGGAAAAATTATCAATACAGTTTCAGTTTATGTTTTGTTTATCCTGTGGCAAACAACCAGTGCTGAATTTGGTTACAATGGACTCTATCAGTAAGTATCAATCTAGATCACATTGTTTTAATTTAAACAGATGTGTAACACATTTGCAATTCCATTCCACTAACCTGAGGCCCAGGTTCAAGTATACTATAACCTAAATTGTAGTTTTGGCAGCCAAAAATGTAGGGACATGTACTTCGAATTCGTGGGATGAAAAGGCAGTGATTGCCAGATTTTGTAGGCACTACACAATTTGCCAGTAATTATGTATTTGTTCATAGAGGAATAATAAATTATCAAATATTTATTACATGTATTTATATGTAGTAAATTAGTAGATCGTGTTTGTTATGGGCATTCCTTTTATCATGTAAAAGAAGTAAAGGGCAGTTTGCAGAGGTCGCTCAAATCATGATTCACAAAAGCGTAAAGAAGCTGTAATGAATTTGAATGGTGTTAGTGTAAGAAAAAATGCTATAAACATGGAATGCATGCTAGCATTCCCTACAGACTCAGAAAGAACACTGGTTGTATCAAATCAAATGTGGACTAACTGTTCTATCAGCAACCTTTTTTTAAATTGAACCCAAAATCCTCGTGAGTGGGGTAATCCTATAAACTCAATTATAACTTTAAGCAATGGTATTTTAGGATTTCCCAAATAAAATCGATACAAAATATAAAGATACATCCCACAAAAATGAGATTTTGTTAACAGTTTTTATAATGCCATAAGAATGAGGTAGCCACAAGATAATGGCAAAAGATACAGCAAGCAACAGTAGCAATATCACCTGACATAATTATTACTTACTATATTGAGATGTAAAAGGAACTAGCTGGAGTACTATACTCATTTTGTTGAAACAAATTTCATTGATGACACTGGTAGGTGAAAGGTGTTAACTATGAGAGGAAGTAAGTTTCAAGAAAGAATAATGAATTTACCCTTCATCAGCAGTTTCAGTGATATTTGCAGTTGCACAAAATGGCTCCATTATACACGCCTGTGTAATTTATAAAAACCAGTGCCTGTGTCACGGATGGATGGAAGTGGAAATTATTGTGAATTTTTAAGTGCACTCAGTGCTGTGTAAATGACGTCATTACAAAGTTGTATAGCAAAGCGTTTAATATTGTCACGTCAAATTCTTTTCTCTGGATGGTTATCTCTCACAGATTTTGAAATGTGGTTAAGTCCGCTCATAGTTTAGTAATTTTTTGGTGACTAAAATAATTAACATATAATTAGTGATTGTTTTCAAAACTATATGCATCTCTTTAGTTAGCACAACATTATCATGATCTGCAAATAAAATGAGGTTAGTCTCTGACAGTGTTACTAAGCATCTAAGTCTTAAAACTGACAACAGGAATCTACAACATATAAGGCTGGACAAAAGCATGGAAATACCAAAAACACGACTCATTAGCATGTCTAGTATGTTGTAGCAAACCTATTGGCAATAAAACCAGCTTAAAGTCATCTCAGAATGGACTAATACTCTTTCTGTTTGATTTAAAAGGAAATGATAAATCATTCTTCCTGCCAAATAGTGGCAAGTTCATGTTCCACAATATCTCTACACTAAGTGGTACATCTAGCATGTGCATCTGTATCAAGCACATTTCTAGAACTGTGACAGACATAAAACCAACATTTAGCACTGCTTTACAAAATTCATGTGACATGACGTACTTACAAAAATGAGAGAGTTGTTGATATGAGGAACACTTCACTGTCTTAAAAATGCTTTCATAACCAAACAAGCAAGAAGGGGAGATGTACAACATGATCAAGGAATATTAATGTATAGGTCTGAGGGCACACTAAATGTATTACTTTACTGATCTGTTACTGTTACCAAGTGTTTTATGCAATGTAATATGTAGGGAAGGATAAGAAGTAACATATTTAACATCACCAGATGCTCAGGAACAACAAAGGGGCTGCATGGTCCAAAGGTCTATATAATCAATAAGTAAAGTAACTTTTCAGTTTATATGTAAAAATAATGTGAGTCTTAATTGTACTTGGCCTACATTAGGCAAGCATTAATCACGTTCATTTGAAATAAAGATAAAAACTATGCATGTCTAGTATGTTGTAGCAAACCTATCAGCATTCCATCCAGCTCAGAATCATCTCAGAATGGACTAATACTCTTTCTGTTTGATTTAAAAGGAAATCATATATCATTCTTCCTACAAAATAGTGGTGAAATTTGTTACAGCAGTAGAATACGACTTCTGTGAAGAAGCTGTTATCATGTTTCTTACAAGGTGCTATCATATCAGGGAAGTACTGTGAAACTGTGCAAACAGGAACAATGGTGTCAACATTCTGTGCTCCCATGTAAGAAGTCACATGAGAATATTATTCAAAAACTAATTTCTCTAGGTTAGTAGTAAATTAATCTAGCAGGAAAATTTATCAATACAGTTTCAGTTTATGTTTTGTTTGTCCTGTGGCAAACAACCAGTGCTGAATTTGGTTAGAATGGAGTCTATCAGTAAGTATCAATCTAGATCACATTGTTTTAATTTAAGCACATGTGTAACACATTTCAATTCCATTTCACTAACCTAAAGCCCAGGTTCCAGTATACTATAACCTAACTTGTAGTTTGGGCAGCTGAAAATGTAGGGAATGTACTTCGAATTCGTGGGATGAAAAGAAGTGATTGCCAGATTTTGTAGGCACTACACAATTTGCCTGTAATTATGTATTTTTTCATAGAGGAATAATAAATTTTCTTTATTACATGTAGTTATATGTAGAAAATTAGTAGGTAGTGTTTGTTAGGGGCATTCCTTTTATCATGTAAAATAAATAAAGGGCAGTTAGCGGAGGTCGCTCAAATCATGATTCACGAAAGCGTAAAGAAGCTGTAATCAATTTGAATGGTGTTTGTGTAAGAAAAAATGCTAAAAACGTGGAATGCATGCTAGCATTCCCTACAGACTCAGGAAGAACACTGGTTGTTTCAAATCAAATGTGGACTGACTGTTCTATCAGCAAACTTTTTTTAAATTGAACCAAAATTCCTCGTGATTGGGGTAATCCTATAAACTCAATTATAACTTTAAGCAATGGTATTTTAGGATTGCCCAAATAAAATCAATACAAAATATAATGATACATTCCACAAAAATGGGTTTTTGTTAACAGTTTTTACAATGCTATAAGTATGAGGTAGCCTCAAGATAATGGCAAAAGATACAGCAAGCAACAGTAGCAATGTCACCTGACATAATTATTACTTATTATATTGAGATGTAAAGGAACTAGCTGGAGTACTACACTCATTTTGATGAAACAAATTTCATTGATGACACTGGTAGGTGAAACGTGTTAACTATGAGAGGAAGTAAGTTTCAAGAAAGAATAACGAATTTACCCTTCATCAGCAGTTTCAGTGATATTTGCAGTTGCACAAAATGTTTCCATTATACACGCCTGTGTAATTTATAAAACCAAGTGCCTGTGTCACGGATGGATGGAAGTGGAAATTATTGTGAATTTTTAACATTTCAGTAGTGCTGCACTCAGTGCTGTGTAAATGACATTATTACAAAGTTGTATTGCAAAGAGTTTAATATTTTCACATCAAATTCTTTTCTCTGGATGGTTATCTCTCACAGATTTTGAACTGTGGTTGAGTCCGTTCATAGTTTAGTAATTTTTTGGTGACTAAAATAATTAACATATAATTAGTGATTGTTTTCAAAACTATACGCATCTCTTTAGTTAGCACAACATTATCATGATCTGCAAATAAAATGGGGTTAGTCTCTGACAATATTACTAAGCATCCAAGTCTTACAACTGATAACAGGAATCTACACCATATAAAGCTGGACAAAAGCATGGAAATACCAAAAACACAACACGTTAGCATGTTTAATATGTTGTAGCAAACCTATCGGTGTTCAAACCAGCTTTGAGTCATCTCAGTATGGACTAATACTCTTTCTGTTTGATTTGAAAGGATATCATATATCATTCTTCCTGCAAAATATTGGTAAGTTCACGTTCCATAATATCTCTACACTAAGTGGCGCATCTCCCATGTGTATCTGTATCAAGCACATTTCTAGAACTGTGACAGACCTAAACCCAATGTTTAGCACTGCATGACAACATTCATGTGACATGCTGTACTTACAAAAATGACAGAGTTGTTGATATGAGAAACGGTTCACAGTCTTAAAAATGCTCTCATAACTAAACAAGCAAGAAGGGGAGATGTACAAAACGATCAGTAAATTTTAATGTATATATCTGATGGCATACTAAGTGTATAACTTTACTGATCTGTTACTGTTACCAAATGTTTTGTGCAATGAATATGTGGGGGAGGATAAGAAATAACATATTTAACAACAGCAAAGGGGGCTGTATGGTTCAAAGGTCTATATAATAAAGAAGTGAAATAACTTTGCAGTTTATATGTAAAAGTAATGTGAGTCTTAATTGTATCTGGCCTACATTAGGCAATCATTAATCATGGTCATTTGAAATAAATATAAAAACTAGCAAAAGAAATGAAGTAAATGAATTTGTTACAGCAGTGGAATGCGACTTCTGTGAAGAAGCTGGTATCATGTTTCTTACAATGTGCTATCATATCAGGGAAGTACTGTGAAATTTCGTAAACAGAAACAATGGGGTCAACGTTCTATGCTCTCATTTAAGAAGCCATATGAGAATATTATTCAAAAATTAATTTCTCTATGTTAGTAGTAAACTAATCTAGCAGGAAAAATTATCAATACAGTTTCAGTTTATGTTTTGTTTATCCTGTGGCAAACAACCAGTGCTGAATTTGCTTACACTGGACTCTATCCGTAAGCAGATGGGTAACACATTTGCAATTCCATTTCACTAACCTAAAGCTCAGGTTCAAGTATACTATAACCTAACTTGTAGTTTGGCCAGCTGAAAATATAGGGATATGTACCTCAAATTCGTCGGATGAAAAGGCAGTGATTGTCAGATTTTGTAGGCACTACAGAATTTGCCAGTAATAATTTATTTGTTCATAGAGGAATAATAAATTATCAAATATTTATTACATGTATTTATATGTAGTAAATTAGTAGATCGTGTTTGTTATGGGCGTTACTTTTATCACGTAAAAGAAATAAAGGGCAGTTAGGGGAGGTCGCTCAAATTATGATTCAGAAAAGCGTAAAGAAGCTGTAATCAATTTGAATGGTGTCAGTGTAAGAAAAAATGCTAAAAACATGGAATGCATTCTAGCGTTCCCTACAGACTCAGGAAGAACACTGTTTGTATCAAATCAAATGTGGACTAACCATTCTATCAACAAACTTTTTTTAAATTGAACCCAAAACCTTGGTGATTGGGGTAATCCTATAAACTCAATTACAACTTTAATTAATGGTATTTTAGGATTGCCCAAATAAAATCAATACAAAATATAAAGATAAATCCCACAAAATGAGATTTTGTTAACAGTTTTTATAATGCCATAAGAATGAGGTAGCCTCAAGATAATGGCAAAAGATACAGCAAGCAACAGTAGCAATGTTACCTGGCATAATTATTACTTATTATATTGAGATGTAAAGGAACTAGCTGGAGTACTATACTCATTTTGATGAAACAAATTTCATTGATGGCACTGCTAGGTGTAAGGTGTTAACTACGAGAGGATGTAAGTTTCAAAAATGAATAACAATTTTACCCTTCATCAATAGTTTCAGTGATATTTGCAGCTGTGCAAAATGACTCCGTTATACATGCTTTTGTAGTTTATAAAACCCCGTGCCTGTATCACGGATGAATGGAAGTGGAAAGGATTATGAATTTTTAACATTTCAATAGTTGAGCACTCAGTGCTGTGTAAATGATGTCATTACAAAGTTTTATTCCAATGAGTTTAATAGTCTCACATCAACTTCTTTTCTCTGAGTGGTTATCTCTCACAGATTTTGGACTGTGGTAAGTCCTTTCATAGTTTAGTAATGTTTTAGTGATTAAACTAATTAACATATAATTAGTGACTGTTTTCAAAACTATGCCTATCTGTTTAGTTAGTACAACATTATCATGATCTGCAAATAAAATCTGGTTAGTCTGTGACAGTGTTACTAAGCATTCAAGTTGTAAAACTGACAACAGCAATCTACAACATGTAAGGCTGGACAAAAATGATGATGATGCCTAGCATATTGCTTTTGTTACATGGTGTGAGACAAAGGGGAGATGGTGAAGCACACAACAGTGGCAGCAGAAACAGACAAGGAGAGTGGGTTAATTGTCTATGACAGTATTCAGGGCTTTGGGCATCCCCAGAGGATAACAGTGGAAGAGGGAGACTTCAGGCCACTGAGTGGCCACTTCAAAGTGGTGCACGGCCAATGACCTTCAACAGGAAATTGGAGCAGTGTGCTGCTTCACTGCTGCAATTACCCAGTGTGGTGCCATACCAAGTCACAGGTGAGGGAGACTAACTGGCAAATCACAAATAGTGAAGTGGTTGTTTGTTGAAGAGCGTCATGCCAATCCATAGTGTCTCCCAATGCATGATGTTTTCAGTGAAAAGATGTGCTAATGAATGGTCTTATGTCAAAGCGGTAGGTGGATCAAAACAAAATGTCCAGACACTCTGTGACCAAAATGGTACTGAAACAGAGGATGACAGACTAAAGGCCGAAATACTAAATGTCTTTTTCCAAAGTTGTTTCACAGAGGAAGATTGCACTGTAGTTCCATCTCTAGATTGTCACACAGATGACAAAATGGTAGATATCGAAATAGATGACAGAGGGATAGAGAAACAATTAAAATCCCTCGAAAGAGGAAAGGCCTCTGGACCTGATGAGATACCAGTTCAATTTTACACATAGTACGCAAAGGAACTTGCCCCCCTTCTTGCAGCGGTGTACCGTAGGTCTCTAGAAGAGCGTAGCGTTCCAAAGGATTGAAAAAAGGCACAGGTCATCCCCGTTTTCAAGAAGGGACGTCGAGCAGATGTGCAGAACTATAGACCTATATCTCTAACGTTGATCAGTTGTAGAATTTTGGAACACGTATTATGTTCGAGTATAATGAATTTTCTGGAGACTAGAAATCTACTCTGTAGGAATCAGCATGGGTTTCGAAAAAGACGGTCATGTGAAACCCAGCTCGCACTATTCGTCCACGAGACTCAGAGGGCCATAGATACGGGTTCACAGGTAGATGCCATGTTTCTTGACTTCCGCAAGGTGTTCAATACAGTTCCCCACAGTCGTTTAATGAACAAAGTAAGAGCATATGGACTATCAGACCAATTGTGTGATTGGATTGAGGAGTTCCTAGATAACAGGACGCAGCATGTCATTCTCAATGGAGAGAAGTCTTCTGCAGTAAGAGTGATTTCAGGTGTGCCGCAGGGGAGTGTCATAGGACCGTTGCTATTCACAATATACATAAATGACCTTGTGGATGACATCGGAAGTTCACTGAGGCTTTTTGCGGATGTTGCTGTGGTGTATCGAGAGGTTGTAACAATGGAAAATTGTACTGAAATGCAGGAGGATCTGCAGCGAATTGACGCATGGTGCAGGTAATGGCAATTGAATCTCAATGTACACAAGTGTAATGTGCTGCGAATACATAGAAAGATAGATCCTTTATCATTTAGCTACAAAATAGCAGGTCAGCAACTGGAAGCAGTTAATACCATAAATTATCTGGGAGTACGAATTAGGAGTGATTTAAAATGGAATGATCATATAATGTTGATCGTCGGTAAAGCAGATGCCAGACTGAGATTCATTGGAAGAATCCTAAGGAAATGCAATCCGAAAACAAAGGAAGTAGGTTACAGTACGCTTGTTCGCCCACTGCTTGAATACTGCTCAGCAGTGTGGGATCTGTACCAGATAGGGTTGATAGAAGATATAGAGAAGATCCAATGGAGAGCAGCGTGCGTCGTTACAGGATCATTTAGTAATCGCGAAAGCGTTACAGAGATGATAGATAAACTTCAGTGGAAGACTCTGCAGGAGAGATGCTCAGTAGCTCGGTACGGGCTTTTGTCAAAGTTTCGAGAACATACCTTCACCGAAGAGTCAAGCAGTATATTGCTCCCTCCTACGTATATCTCGCGAAGAGACCATGAGGATAAAATCAGAGAGATTAGAGCCTACACAGAGGCATACCGACAATCCTTCTTTCCACGAACAATACGAGAATGGAATAGAAGGGAGAACCGATAGAGGTACTCAAGGTACCCTCCGCCACACACCGTCAGGTGGCTTGCGGAGTATGGATGTAGTTGCAGATGTAGAATGTATGAAGTCCTTAGTTTTTCTTTCTTGTAATTCCTCCAAGCAGTACTGAGTTCTCAGAAAAACTGTTACAGCAAGGAAGGCTGCTTAGAAAGCAACAGATTAAAGTACTTTGTACTTGATTGAAAATACTTCAAGATTAATGTGAACCTTTTGATAGCTTTGCTAATTCAACTGTTGTCTGTTTCTGAATTTTGATATATGTGTTTAATGTACTATTTTCTTGCTGCTTTGAAATGAATATTCCAAGAGGTTATGAAATGGACTGAAACTAAATACGACTGTAAGATATCATACCTTTTCATAAGCAGTCTGTGTCTTCTATAAACAAACTCTGTAAGGATTACAAATTGGTAAGTATGGATGGGTTCAGTTTGTGTACTGTTTTAAGATATTGAAATTCAAGATGAATAATGTGAAAAATGAGGGAGCTATTGCAACCTATGATTAGATTTATATTTCTGGGGTCTTTTCATTACAATTCTGGCAATTTTTTTTTGTTTTGTTTTTACTCTTATCGTTAAATGTGGGAACTTTTATTATATTTCAGAAAAATCTTTATTTCTTATGGATTTTGGAAACATTTAATGATGGATTTAAGGTTACTAATATCAGTCCCATCCAAACAGGTCAAACCTACTCTTATACATCTTTCATGTAGTGAGTTAGTGTTTCTGATGGGAAATGCATGGTGACCGTCATTTGCATTGATGCATATGTGAGTCAGCCCGACCTGACAGTTCTTAATGAGACGATTGTGAGTGTGTGCACGGTACATGTTCAGGGATAAAAGACATTAAGGTGTGGAACTTATATTTTTCAGACAGGCACGTGGTGTTTTTAAGCTATGGATGACTGTAAGGAATTTACCAACAATGGAGAATTTGAATCAAAAGAGTTAAGTGCATGAATGAGGATGCAAGGCGAATGTGATTAGACTCACTGCTTGTGATTAAAGAGGAAATAGTTGCCTTCTATCAAATCAATGTGAACTTCATTTAATCTCTTCATATTAATGACACTATTTTGATGAGAGTTCTGATTAAGATTATGGGAATAATAAATAGTGCATGTTTCAGCAAACATATGGTTGACAACTTTCTCAAACTGGCATGTGTACCTTTTGAGTAAGTTTGCCCACCATGCTGTCATGACCATCCAATTACCTCTTAAATTTCAAACAGTCAAAATATGCAAGTTAGCTTAAATAAAAGAAGGCTCAGTTTCCAAAGTTTACATATTAATAACTAAAAATATGGAGCTAGAGGAGCAGATTAGCCAGTGTGATGATGGGCAGCTATGCCAAGGGTAAATGTTAGTGTTCAAACTGCTCTTGGTGACTGAATAGGCCTTAAAAATCCCAATATTAGACCCAAGCCATGAGATGCAGGTGGGTTATCTCTTCTGTAATTTTAGTATGACTGAGATGGATGTAAGTAGAGTTTCTGGCCAAAAGCAGAGGGAGCAAGACGCACGGCAATGAGATGAGTGGCTATGATTAGCTGAGCTTCCTGCAGGAATGAATTTCAGATCTCGTAGTACAGCAGCAAGAAGCAAAGCCAGTCAGTTACTGCAAACAGTTTCCAAGCCGTTAATTTTGTTTCTTCATTCTCAGGAAAATCCACAGAGACTGTTGATACATTTTTGCACAATATCTGTGATGTAGATTGCATTTGCTCATGGCCAGAGAGTTTTCTGCTTTTTGTGGTAAAGCAAAAATTGTCCAAAAATGTGCACACCTATGTTTAGCCAGTTAAGATATTAAATAAAGATGACAGATTTGAGATCCAAGCACAGGACCTATCAGAGAAGTATTAAATAATAATGGCATCAGTTGTTTCCATAAGCAACTTTCTACCTTCAGGCAAAGGTCAGGGGAAGATACTGAACAGTTTGCCAACTGAATCAGGGCTGTCTCCTGTGAAACCTACACGTTGCGGAGGATTCTGACCCAAAATCAAGTGCTCCTAGAGGAAGCAGAAGAACATTCAATTGATATTTTTATTGATGGTATAAATACACAACGAAGTTGTCAGGTGAAAGTGGCTTCCCCAATGTTGCTCCATGAGGAAACCCACTTGGCATGTCGTGTGAAGTAGCAGGGCAATTTGTTGCCTCCTCTGTGCTGTAGAATGAGGTACCCCCCGCCCAAAAAAAAAGTTTACCAGTGACTCAGTTTACAAAGGATGTAAGTGAGCCACTCATAAGCCAACAAACACTTGTTATCTTACTGTCATAATTACCAGAGTTTTGGCATCTACAAAAGCATCACTCATGATCCCAAAATAAACAAACTCATGGCAACCATGGTTCTCCCAATTACAGAGGGAATGGTCGCTTCCATCACAGAAATGGCAAAAGAAGGTATAGCCACTCGACCTTGCCCCAGTAAAAACAGTAAATGCCCTTCACTTACCGAGGTTTAGAGGAGCTGACAATTGTGATTGTGAAGAGAGAGATGTAAGGGAAACTGGGCTGGATTTTGGTGGATATGGGCACATATATAAGTTTAAGTTTTCTTCCCTCTGGCAACAAGCAGCCACTGAAACTACCCCATTTACATATTTGTGTCCTGGGTGTCAAAATAGCAAAACCCACAGTAGCAGTTTGCACATACATAATACAATTCAGGTTGGAGGTTATAAGAAAAAAAGGCCTGATTTTGTCTTCGTACTATCCTGATTTCCTGTACTGGTTCCGTGACGTGATTGATTACTACTGGTAGCTTAATGTCTCATTCTGTTGAGCAATCCACCATTTTGGTGGTGACAGCACCTCCCAGACATAAGGAAATCTGGGGAAGGGCACCGTTTGTCAAAATATTGATACACCACAAATCTCAGTGTTAAGGGCATGCATCCCTGCAACCCTAAAAGGTGGCATTGTATGAGTTTTCTGGTTGACTGTCAAAACTGAAGAGCCCAAAGGAACCATCTATTTGGTTGACTCACTTACTGAAAATGACATTCTTAATAAAACGAATGTATGTGTCTAGAGAAGTTTACATAATGCAAAAACCATGTCTAGACAATTTTAGTATATCAGACATAGTAGCACCATGAGGAACCATACTGTATGCAGCACATAACCATGGATGTGGAACACTTCCCTGAAGAGAGACTTGAGAGCAGGAGCAGGCAGAAGCCAATAACTGCTTGAGAAGTACAGGGTGATAAAAAAAAATTATGAACTGACATGGGACACTGGCCATACAACAAGGATCAGTAATCCCCGTAGGACCTGGAGATCAAAAAATGTTAAGAGAGGGTGCTACAGTCATGAAATAGCGGTGACCTATTAGGCATCCGAGTGAATTTGTTTTTACTATTAACATTTGAATGTTAGGAAAAGAGCATCAAATTGCTCAGGCTTATATTTGGAATTGAACGTATTATGATGAAATAAGGCATGTGTATTTTAGGTCAGGGAAATCATTAAGATCCCAGCTGTACTATGCTTTGAAACCAAGGGGGCCACCCTGTCACTCTGACCAAAACACTGGCAGTGTGTTATTGCACATATTCAGATGGCACCAGTCAAAGTAGTAGGTAGTGATTCAACCCCCATAATAAATAGGCTGATCTGTAATATTATTTGTGTAAAATGTAACAGAAATATAAGAAATGGTAACTTCTGTGATTTGTGCAATCACTGGAATCACTTTGCTTGTGCAAATGTAACTGAAAATGACCTACCTGCTGCAAGTGAAAAGTGGATTTGTCTATGATCTCCTGATGTGATAGGTAACATTGTAAAACTTGACACAGTATCTGATGAACATAATAAGTTTTTATTATCAGTTACTGCTGAGCTACACAAGGACTTAAAAATACTGAGTGATGAAAACAGAAGACTCAAGTAAGAGAGTGATCATCAGGTATGTATCTATATTTCTAAACCAGAAGGATTGCCAAAAAATGAGTTAGGACTTTAATGGCTCACAATTACAGGTCTTGCACAGTATGAAAAGCTGTGAAATTGAAGAGGAGCTCTTATGAACTCATCAACAATAAATATTGGCAGGATTTTGTTCTACCTTTTAATAATAAACATAATTCATTGCAAAATACAGATGATATAGAAATTGCATCAGAATGCTCATCTGACAAGGCAGTACAAGAGACTCAAAACTTAGTAAATAGCAAATTTATATATAAGAAGAAACATAAAATCAAGATTTACACAGACAGTTATGTGTGAGGATTATCAGTTATGTTAATGGAAAGTAGGCCTTCTGTGATGGATAAGTCTGAAATAGAAGGAATCATGAAGCCATGGGCTGCTTTATGAGATGTTTCAACGTATACTGAGGAAGACACTACAGCCCTCATGGACAAAGCCTTCATAGTGGTAGCTGCCAGTGCAAATGACAATGAAGAAGACTTTTGAAATATTAAGCCACATCAATGTGATTGTCATCATTGTGCCTCATTGACATGGTCTTGTGTGAATAAGGAAGTAGAGCAAACCAGCAGGGAGTACAAAGTGATCTGTAAGCACTTTAAGAATGTTTCCCTAGTTAACACCAGTAGTTACAGCAGAGAACGGCATACCAAGTATGGACAGTATCTCAGCAAACTAGGTAAGCATGTTCTAAGTGACACAATTCTCAGAGTAGTGTTGGATAAGCTTAGGAAGGAAGAAAGATCAGCACTCTGTTTGGGTTATGTTTCAAATGTGATGACAAAAACTTGTAGCATTAGACCAGATTAGATATTCAAATACCATAAGAGGACATAATCTAGTCAACTCCCCCCCACCCTGGTGGTTGGAGGTTTGAGTCCTCCCTTGGGCATGGGTGTGTGTGTGTTGTCCATAGCATAAGTTAGTTTAAGTAGTGTGTAAGCTCAGGGACCGATGACCTAAGCAGTTTGATCCTATAAGATCTTACCAGAAATTTACAAAATTTTTACATGGTAACATTAGCTCCATCAACTAAGTAACACGCAAAAAGTAATGCCAAAAGCAGAGTTTGAAGTAGGCTTCCTAAACATTCAGGATATGGTGGAATAGTTAATGAATCTTCAAATGAAAAAATGTTGGACCTTTTATGTTTACATGAACATTGGCGTAATGAAGAAGAGCTTGGATACAAAGTACTGAATGACTACACATTACTTAGTTGTTATAATAATGGACATCTCTTGCATGGGGATAGCAATATATGTAAAAACATCTCTTGCACCAAATTGTGGTATGTTAGATCTCAACACACTTAGTGTTGAAATGCATTTTGAAATACCAGGTCTAGTATCTGAGAAACTTAAGCTACTTGTAGTAGCTGTAATAGCAGTGTACAGGCCACCTGGTGGTGATCCCCATGCCTATCTTGAGAAGCTTGATGGTTTCTTAATGCACATCGGTGCTATACCAAAATGGGAAAAGTACAATACTGTCATTGGTGGGGATGTCAGTTCATGTTTTGATGTATTACAGGACAAAACAACTGCGACTGAACTAAAAAACTTGCTTTGACAATTTACCTCTACTATGCTGACTATAAACCCATGAGAGTCTCTGCCTGTCTTGATAATATATTTGCAAATATTAAGAGAACTTGTATGTCCTTTGAAGTAATTAGTTTCCCTTTATCGGATTATGATGCAGTATTTGCCAGTCTTAGTATGTAACTTCAGACTGTTCCAAACCAAAATCTAAAACTGTGACTAATAGACTGATTAGCAAAGATAACATCGGTAGGTCTAAACATGTCCTCATTTGTTACAAATGGGACTCCTTTTTCAGTAGGCTTCAACATTGTTTCTCTGATATTGTTTTCAGTGAGTTTTTCTCCACATTTTTAAACATGTTTGAAAGCAGCAACCCCCTCAAGAAATGCACAATGACTATTAGTAGTACCTAAAAAAAAGTTTGCTGTATTCTGATCTGTACAAAAAAGTAATTCTGAATTGTATAGGAATTGTATGATGATAAAGCTGAGAGTAAATATAGGCAGACAATCAATGAAGGAAAGAAACTACATAATACAGCAAACATGACAGAAATGCAAGAGAATTTAATGCTTGCAGACAAGAGCACCATACAAGTTATGGTTAAAGGTTGTGTATACATTGCAACTGCAGCCATTGACATGAATCCCATAATGCTTAAAAATACTTTATATGTTTCAAAACTCAGAAACAATCTTATTTCAATGGCAAAGGTTGTGGACAACAACCACACAGTGGCATCTGAGAAAGCTCCCACAGTTATGTCAGCCACTAACAGTAAAGTCCGAGTTACTGCAAACAGATAAAGTGATTTGTTTTATTTACAGGAAAAGTGTTGAAAAGTGACTGTCATTAGTGAGTGGAATGTTATAAAAGAGACTTGCAAATCTAAAATGCTGGATTAGGCCACTTAAACTCATGAGACACGATGAAAATGCTCAAATATGTGTATGTTATAGGTCTGAAATTCAGTGATGTTGATCCAAATTGATGCAGTAAGTACCTTAAAGGAAAAATCACATTGATTCCATTCACTAACAAGAACAGAAATCAAATAAACTTCTGGAGTTAATCCCCTCTGATATCCACGGACCAATGAGAGAAATATCTCAAACAATTTTGAGACCTTTATAGATGACCACAGCAGATGATGTCAAATCTATTTCCTTAGACATAATGTAAATGTTGTTTACAAATTTGTTAAATTCAAAAATCTAGTGGAAAATCAGACTGATCATAAAACTAACCCCTTTCAGTCAGATACTGGTAGCACTGCAGTGAATGAAGGACTCTAATCTCAGCACAGCAAGAATATAGTGGTGCCTAACAGTTTCATACACACCATTTCAGAATTGTCACCAAACAAAAGAACCATTCAGCGGTTGAAGTGGCTTTTTATATCTGCTCAAGTCAGTACTACGACCATCATTTTGGGCTGAAGTCAGTACCACAGTTAACTACATCTGAAACTGTTGCTTAACTAAAGGGTTGTCTGATAGAATGCCATATGAGAAGCGGTTGAAGAGAAAACCCAATGTATCATGCTACGTCTGGTCAAAAGTTTGTCATCATGGATAAATTGCTGAACAAAGCAAAGTTTGATCATAAAGGCAAAGAAGACATATTTCCAGGCAATACTGACTGTACAAAAACCTATTATGTGTGGGTGCCAAGGAACCATAATATGTGAATCTCCATTAAAATGAACCAAATCATAGCCCAGTAGAAGGCATCAACATGAATTCAGTTGGAGGATATTTCAATGGTGATACATAAATTGAATCAGAGACCATCAGATGATGAACTGTTCCACAAATTTGAATATGATGGCCTTACAATTACTGTAGGCCTAAAATTCATCCATGATGATGACTTATCATGTGATAAACACATTAATTCTTCAAATGTCATATCTGCACTACAGTTATTGCCAGATATAGACTCATCAGATGTTTTACATCACAATATTAACTTCAATGGAAATACAACAGAGGTCAGTGTCAATGACGCATTAAGTTGTCCATTTCATCAAGAGTGGTTTGAGGTTAGATACAACTGGTGTTCAAAAAGTAACACAACACATTTTTTTTCTTCCCAATTTTGGCTGGATAAATGCAGAATGCGTTGTAATACATTTTGGAATATACCCACTTCATCTCCTATGGTTTTATGAAGATTCAATAGATGGAGGCACTATACATAGCCTTCAAAATGGTGTCTGTAATGGAAGTGCAATCCAAGTAGAGAGCTGTCACTGAGTTTCTTGGCTAAAGCATCAGGTATATTCATAGGGGCTAGCAGAATGCCTATGATGGCCTGGCAGTGAACAAAAACATTGTGAGTTGTTGGGTAAGGTGTTTGTCATCTTTGCAACACAGTCTCGCAAACCTTCCGATATCCTGCGTACTGGATGTCTACACACAGCTATGACTCCAGCAGTGTTAGAAAATGCGGACACCCTCATTTGAGATGACTGATGGATCACAATAAAACACCTTGCTGCAACACGACATCTCTGTTGGTTGTGCTGACACATTCATCCACCATTTGGGGTTCTCAGAGGTGTGTCCCCACTGTGTTCCTCACCACCTACCAGAACACCATAAAGACCAACAAAGGATCATCTGTACGTAGTTGTGTCCGCCGCTCGTGGTCTCGCGGTAGCGTTCTCGCTTCCCGAGCACGGGGTCCCGGGTTCGATTCCCGGCGGGGTCAGGGATTTTCACCTGCCTCGAGATGACTGGGTGTTTGTGTTGTCCTCATCATTTCATCATCATCCAGGAAAGTGGCGAAATTGGACTGAGCAAAGATTGGATAATTGTACGGGCGCTGATAACCACGCAGTTGAGCGCCCCACAAACCAAACATCATCACCTCTGTACGTACTTGCTTGTGCATTTCAAGGCTGATTACAACAATTTTTTGTCAAACAATATCAAAGGCAATAAAGCATGGGTTCATCACTTCTAACCATAAACAAAACAGCAATCCATGACTCTGAAGGGATTATTCTCTTTGAAGTCCTTCCTCATGGGGCCACCATCAGCTCAGTATTGCATTGTGTTACCCCCAGGAAATTCAAGAGATGTATCCAGCATGTTAATTGCCACAAAAATTCAAAATAACTTCTCCCTCTTCATGACAACGCAAAGACTCAGTCCTGTCTGTGCACCCGAGAGGAGCTGATGAAACTTCATTACACTGTTCATCCTTATATACCCTACAGCCCAGAACTCATCCCTTCTGACTTGCATATGTTTCACCCAATAAAGGATAGACTCTGTGGGAAGCAGTACATGGGTGATGTGGAGGTTACTGATGCTGCAAGACGTTGGCTCCCATGACAACCAGTAGAGTGGTATAATGCAGGCACACAGGCCCTTCCAGTAAGGTGTGTAAGGCTGTCATACTGAACAGATACTATGCTGAAAAATAGGGTTTTGTAACCACAAGAGTGCAGAAGAATATGGTGTACTGGAATACTGAATAAAATTAATATGCTTTCCAAAAAAATGTTGCATTACTTTTTAAATGTCCCTCATAAGATGAAATGTGGTCACTAGAGAGAAATGACACCGTGTTCACTGCAGACAGACCAACAAATGACTGAGTTTTTTGTGGAATAAATACAGAACTGATGGATCTTTGCTGAGGGAAAAAGCAAGAGGATTGTTGGCTTTGACGAAATGTAATTTCCAGTTACCGGAATTGAATTATTTAGTCTACACACAATGTTCTGTCAGTCAGATTTGACTTGTGAATCTCAACTTGATATATGCAGTCAGTAACCCAAGCCAGTACAGCAGAAGCCCTAATTTTGTTCACAAGCAACTGGATAAGTGGGTTCTTATACACCTTAAAGAAACCATAGGCAAGAACCCTACCTTTGCTGAGGATAAGAAAAGAATCTTCGGTTTCACAGATGCCAGTTGGGGAAGTTCTGATGCTGATGGGAACTCATATGTAAGTTGCTACTTCACCTCATTTGGATCAGCATTCTAATAGTGTTCAAAGAAGCAATGTTTCATCATCTGAAGCTGAGTACATGAGCCTCACCAAAGCAGCAAAGGCAGTGATTCTCCTCAGTTTAGGAATTCTCTCATACAGCCCCATTTCTAGTGACAATCACTAGTTTTCCACTGAATGATGAAGCACATGCGTATAAAATATCACTTCATGCACCAAATTTAACTAGAATATCTGGTCAAACTGGAATATCAGCCAACAGAAGATATGGTGGCAGATATACTAACAAAGGCTTATCCTACACTGAAACATTAGAAATGTGTTGAAGGGCTTGGACTTCAATCCTACAGCCAGAAACTTAAGCCTCAAGTTTTAATATATAACTGTCTGTTAAAATAAAAAGGGCATTTTGAGATTCAAATTTTATCATCATGTGACATCCTTGGTATCCACAGATGTCAATGTGCATTGTTCTTGGTTCTGTGTTATCCTCTGTACAGTAAACTATGAATAAAACTGTGTTTCTTGAAGCTTTCCTGGTGGCTCAAATATTCCATCTTTTTTGGGAGTGCATCCCATATATTATTAACACATGTACTGATATTATGGCTAAAAACCTTCCAACCATTCTCAGGGTGAGTCATTTACAAGATTTTTAACACATTTTACACTGTCCTCTCAAAGGAAATATTGTTCCAGTTCCATAACAATCAACCAAGTTTTTTCTAAGCACCATGGATTCACAGACTCTCTGCTTAGTTTATTTAAATCTTTGAGGTGTGAAGTTTTGTTTATGACTGAGACTCTTGTTACCAACAGTATTATTTTTTATGCATGTACATTTACTCTACAGCGTGAAGTATGTTAAAAATCTTGCAAGTGACTCATCTTAAGAATGGCTGAAAGGTTTTTGTGGTATAACTTATTGATACCTCCCAACAGTCATCATAGCCATGGAATTGCAAGTTTTCATGAAACGCTGATGGCAGTTGTGTGGGATCTGGTGGACCCAATGGAGCATGCCCCTGAGCCATGCCTCTAGTGGCTCAGTAACTCAAGCACCCTCTGCCACTGCAATATAGGATGTCCATTGGCAGCACTCAGAGCTACTTGTACTCTAATGCACTTTGCAATGGGATGCAATGCAGATGTTGCAGCTGGACTCCATTCATTGCTGCACTGTCTTCTTCTGGGTCTTCATATGTTTTGAGAAATACAAGTTATGTAAATCTTCTGTTTGTTGTGTTAGCTTGTTCACTAATAATTTCTGCTTCTGTCCAGCTTTCCTATGATGATGGTTGCTGCACCACTCTATAGCTCACCTCTCCTTACTGTTGCATATAAAGGTATACACAACAGTTGTCAGCCAAAATATCTGTACATGAAATCCTAGATGCACTCCAGAAAAATGATGGAATATGAATAAAATTGTTTGGTAATTATGTCATGCCTTTCTTTTCAAACCATGTCCCAACAATAACAACAGTGGCATATAAAATGTAGTGTGTTTTACAAACATGTATTTTTGTTTATTATTATTGCGGGTATGTTAAATTATGTTCTGAAATATCCAGTTACAATGTTGGAGAATTTGCCTCATTTAAAGGTATTTGTTTTGGATCATTATACTATGAACAAGGTTTAGTTGCCCTGAAAATCTGATTCTCAAGGTGAAACACTTTACCATGAATAGGCATAGTTGTAAAAATATTTCCTTCCAAATCAGAGTCTCATGGTGGAGCAGTTTACCAATTATTGGGAAGGTTATAAAATTATTTCTTTCCAAAAGATTTTTGTAAATACTGTAACTACAACATTTACACATGTTTCCCAAACTGTTTAAGTAGTTCAACACTATTCAGAGGCCCATATGGTTTCCAGTTTAAAAATCATAGGGTGCATGCATGAGCAGCTACAAATCATAGTGTGTATGCACAAGCAGAAACAGATATGTTTATGAATATATAATTAATACTGGAAATGTTCTTCTGGGATATATTTTGCAGTTAGCTGCCCTACAAAATAAATGTATAAATTTTTAAGATTAATTTCCATAAATACTAGTAGTATTTTCCATAAATACTGGTAGTTATCTGTAACTTTTACTGGTTTAGTGACTTTCATATACCCAGTTTGAGGATAGGCTGTGAAGCAGTATGTTTTCCATTATCATAAAAAGGATGTTACAATTATTTGTCGTAGTACAAACAAATGTCTGTCAGCAAAATGAATCTTAGGTGTAATTAACATGTCTATACCTGTGTGGGAATAACACAGAAACTTTGCCCAAAGTATTCCTGTGTGTTATGATTTTAGTTAACTGCCAACTGTTAACAGTTCCAAGCTGTCTAAATGGTACTGAAAAATTTTCCAACTAATAAGCTATGTGAAGTTGTCTGTTCAGTGTTTGTAAGATGTAAATTAATCTAAATTAAGTCTTCCTTTGAAGTCACACAGTTGTTTACAATATACTAAGTTATACAAGTTGTGTTGCCAAAAATGTGGCCCATGGGGTTTAGTGGCAAGAAAGCATAAATTAATTACTTTCAATGATCCTCCATCATAATAGTGAAAGAGTATCTGTTTCCTGATAATCATTTGTATTAAACATTGTCCCAACCAGCCTCGGAAGGACAAATTGTACTGACTGACCATCATGTCATCCTCAGGTGGATCCATATGTCGAGGGGCATGTGTTGGCAAACTGATCTCCCAACTGATGTCAGTTTTTATGACCTGAACTGCTATTTCTGTCAGATAGCTCCTCAATTGGCCTCACAAGGGCTCAGTGCACCATGCTTGCAAACAGCACTCGGTAGACCCAGACTGTCACCCATCCAAAAATTAGCCAAACATGGCAGAACTTTCAACTGCTGCAATCAGATAGGAACCAGTGTCATCACTGTGGCAAAGCCATTGACACTCTGTGTTAAAAGTTTTTATCAAAAGCTTTCACTCTCTTATCCAACAACATTGTGCCAGCATTACATCAAAAGTCAACTTTGGCAAGAAGTATATAATACACAGGTCACGAATGATAATATAACGCTTATTGAACTATCGTTCATTACTTTCTCTGACATCTATCTCCCACTGAATCACGACCAACAGAACAAGAGAAGAAGTAAGGAATGTGTTTGGTTAAATAATGCAATTGAAATATGCTGATGAAGGAAGTGAGAGATCATGATTCCATAACCAATAGCTATTGTTCAATTGATGGAATTAATTGCAGAGAATACTGCAAACAGGGAACTTTAAAATCCCTACCTTACTATGAACAGTAGAGGGTTTCTGTACCTGCCATGGTTGCAGCAGGTAACAAGGTATGAGTGTATAGTTCCTGAGAAGAAGCATGAGAAACAGTTATCACATCAATAAGTGTATAAATTACATATTACTACCATAAGGAGTTACTGATACAAAAGTTGAGATAACAAATATGAAACATCCACTACACATCTGCAAATCATGTCATAAAATTTTCCTGTCAACAACCATAAAACAAAATTAAAATTTAATTTGTAAAAGCAAATATAAAGAAGATAACTGAATCAGTTATAAAATCAATGAGGAGTCAAAACTCAATTGCGTATCACAAAATATCACTTAGGCTTACGAAGATCTACACACCATATATTAATGCTGTATTCTGATATGTTTTTAAGATATATTCTGCTTCCAGTCATAAAACATTCATTGCTACAATTACTTTCTAGACTAACAGAAGCCAGTCATGTAGACATCTATACGTCTACTGTCTCATTACCAGTGATTTTACCGGCTTTTGCAAAGGTCAGGAGCAATAAAATATTAGAGTATAATTAAGTTGTTGTTTTGACTAGTACTGGCATGCAGAATCAAGCAAGCAACATTACAGAAAATCCAATTTATTGACTGTATGTGGCATACTTTCAGAAAAAACTCTTATGTTGGCAATAGCAACCATCTTCTTTGATATAAGATTAATTATTGCAGTGAAGAGTCCCAATCCTAGTATTACATGTTTTAAAACATGCCAGAATTACAGGAAATCCACATGAATGAATCCTTTGTTCATGCTTTAGGAGTAAAGGAGACCACTCACAAAACAGCATAAGTGTTGAGTCATCGACAGTCACATATTAAAGAGAAATGTAACTTGCTTCCTTTTGGAATAACTCTTTTGTCAAGCTGGAGTACAAATATACATACAAAACACTCACACACTGGTGTGGTTTCATTCCACCAGCTGTGTCTGCAGCCAAGAAAATGTAGGGACACAGGTGTGTACGTGTGTGTGTGTGTGTGTGTGTGTGTGTGTGTGTGTGTGTGTGTGTGTGTGTGTTTGTAAGTGGTCTCCTTTACTCCATTATTTACAAGGGAATTGTTTATATGGATTTTCTGTGATTGTGATGATAATACTCGTAGATGTAAAAAGGAAATGTGAACAGTCAAATGAAATAATTAACATTATATCAAAGAAGAATGACATTCCATTGGTGAAAATGCCACATTCACCACCTTATGAAGAAACTGATAGCTGCTACCTTCAGCTTGAGAAGAACCTATATCATCACTGGCCGTAAAACACAAAGTATCAATTACTTTCCGCCTTTGCCTTTGTTCTGTCTTGTGGTACCATCTTCTTAATGATGAAAACTTCATGGCAGAATAACAAGAATATGGAAGGAAGAAATCGCTACTCACCGTATAGTGGAGGCAGTGAGTCAGAGACAGGCACAATGAACAATGCTAACAAAATATTAAAAGGTCTGTACAAAGTCCTTTTCCTGCACTTTCACACAAGCACAACTCACAGATATATGGCCGTTGTCTCAGGGTGCTGAAGCCCAACTGGCAGTTGGCCTATGGCGCCCTGAGACAATGGCCATGTTTCTGTGAACTGTGCTTGTGTGAATGTGTGTGCAGAGAAAGGGCTTCATCCAAGAGATTTAATATTTTGGCAGTCTTTTTCATTGAGCCTGTCTGTGGCTGAACGTCTTCTCCATATGGAGGGTATCATATATTGGTTGGATTCTGTGCTTCAGTACCATGATTTGACTAACAAAATGTCTTATTGTATCATATTTTGGGTTGACTTTGTGCTCTCTGGAGGATAGTCTCAATCCAGAATTAGGGTAACACATGGTATGTAGTATACATTTAACATATAATGGGTTTAAAGAATCTCAGGATTCTAATCCCACTTTCACTGTGCAACCAGATACTCATGAGGTTTTTAGTCAATAATATGGACCTACTAAGGAATGGAGACTAAGAAAATGATTTACGAATTTCAGAAAACATGCCAACAATGAATTTAGTACTAAACCAAAAGTTAGTAGTGAAGTTTATTCCTTTAAAAAAAATTGAGATGGATTTTAAATGGTAAAAGAATGGAAACATTCTGCCCTTGCTCCAACAGCTCAGTTCAGGCACTTTGGCTCCCATTGCTAACATCTCATCATCGACTGTAATACTGTAGGCATCTGATGAAGGAACTTTAAATTTTCGCCACAGATTTTGGGAAGAAGTATTTTCTTATGAAAGTTTTGAAACTATTTCAGACACAAATATAATGGTCATAAGTACAACATTAAATCTGAAAGTAGTATAAAAAATGAGTTTGGCGAACTCTTTCTGTCCCATACAATAACAGTGTTTTACATATTGCTGGCTTACTTAGTGTGGATTAAGTATTTATGTGTGCCTATTACTGAACTATTAAATATACTTATATTACATAAACTCATCAATATGGAATCAGATTTCTGTATCAATATTTTTGAATGCCTTGCAAAAAAAAAAAAAAAAAAAAAAAAAAAAATAATAATAATAATAATAATAATAATTTGTTAAATTTATTATTTTGTATACAAGGGGCATTTGAAAAGTCTGTCCAAAATAAAAACTAGTTACGTGTTTAGGGTAAGCATTTTCTATTTTTTGACATAGTCTCCTTTCAGACTTATACACTTGTCCAACACTGTTCTAATTTGTTGATCCCTTCCGAATAAAATTAATTGTCCTAGTCTGCAAAATAGCTATTAGTTGCTGCAATCACCTCCTTGTCTGAATGAAATCTTTGTCCCACTTGCCATTTCTTCAAATTGGGGAACACATAGTAGTCCAAGGGAGCCAAGTCTGGAGAATACGGGACTGGGGATGTGAAACAAGTTGGAATCCTATTCCATTAATTTTGCGACCACAACTGCTGAGGTGTGTGCTGCTGCATTGTCTTGATGGAAAAGGACATTTTTTTCGGTCCAATCACCGGCGTTTTTCTTGCAGCTTGGTTTTCAAACGGTCCAATAATGATGAACAATATGCACCTGTAATAGTTTTACCCTTTTCCAGACAATCGATGATGATTATCGTTTGTGAATCCCAAAAGACAGTCGCCAACACCTTTCCGGCTGAAGGAATGGTCTTCAGCTTTTTTGGTGCAGATTCTCCCTTGGTAACCCATTGTTTAGATTGTTGTTTGGCCTCAGGAGTATAGTAATGTATACATGTTTCATCCACAGTGACGAAACAATGCATAAAGTCCTGCAGATTCTTCCTGAAAAGCTGCAAACCATCCTTGCAACACTTCACACGATTCCATTTTTGGTCAAGTGTGAGCAATGGCGGAACTCATCTTGTGGATAGCATTCTCATGTCCAAATGTTTATGCAAAATATTATGTACCCATTCATTCGAGATGCCCATAGCACTAGCAATCTCATGCACCTTAACTCTTCTGTCATCCATCATCATATCATGGATTTTATCAAGGATTTCTGGAGTCGTAACGTCCACAGGGCGTCCAGAACGTTCAGCATCACTTGTGCCCATATGGCCACTCCAAAAATTTTCAAACTCCTTATAAACAGTTCTAATTGAAGGTGCAGAGTCACTGTAATGTTCATCAAGCTTCATTTTAGTCTCCTGAGGCGTTTTGCCTTTCATAAAGTAATGTTTAATCACCACACCAAATTCTTTTTCATCCATTTTTTGACAATCACTCAACTTCCTTGATTCACATGAATGTCAAACACAAAGAAATAGACCAATATAGCTTAAACTTGGTGTAAATTCTTTCCAAAGCTGCTACTAACTAAACATGACCTTGATACGTGCCGGTGGTGCCATCTATTGGACTTTGTACGGACTTTTGAAATGCCCCTTGTATGGTATAGTGTTCTACAAAAGGTCTATATAGCATGTCAGTGACTAGACTGAGTCAATCTGAAGGGTCTACTTGCACTGAGTTAAAGAATGACTATATATATGATGTAACTGAGATTTCCAATCACTGCACAGTATCCTATATCCTATCTATGTTTCAAGAAGTACATCCATTGATTGAGCCATAATGTGGAAATCCCCTTTTAGAGACAATATACCAAAGTGAATTTAGTCAGAACTTTTATGTTGGGAGCATTCCACTACAACAGACTGCAAATGATATTCTGAATATATACTTACATATCAGCTATAACAGTAATCTGCACTAACAGTTTATGTGATTACAGCACATCTGCTGCATTGTAATGTGACAATACATATACCAGGAGTATACTTATCACTATGCAGCTCATTACAAGATTAGTGTTTAACATTACTCTCTGTTCTTCTCCCATACTATTGGTATTTGTAATACCGCTAATGGTTTTAGTAATACTCTATTTACCAATTGGAACAGATGGCTTCTTGGTAACTGCTGGATCATCCTTTGCTGTGAACATGTTGGTGTCATTTGGATGGCTATCACAAGACAGTTAGGTTAATGGAGAATGAATTTGCTCCATATCTTCTTATGAGAGAGCACAACCCATATCAAATGGTCATGGAGCAGCCGAGGCATGAACATATTTACAAGCAAGAATCCACAGGGGTTCAAAATGGCAGAAGGAATGTGCCCTGTGGTGCCAGGTTGAGTTTCCATCCATGCCATCTGAAACAGTTCAGGAGAAAAGTGAGTGGTGAATTTAAAAACATGTAGCAAATGAGTGACCATAAACTGCCAGCAAGTCCTTACATTATCTGCAAGTGAATAATAATCACCACCATACCAGGACTCCCCTCTCATCTTATGTAAGCATTATGCAATTATGATACCTGTACGTGCTTAAACTGTCTTCAGTTCCAAATGATTTCTGATGCATTTTTTATAGAGATGTAATATGTATTTTACTTAAGTTTTATCATCCTTCAGGCTTCAAGTCTTGAAGCACTAATGCAAATATCTGTGTGTGCTGAATGGTACAGATATGGCTCTGAACTGTATAGGTGTTCAGAAATATGTTGCATTACATCAGTTCATTGCTAAAATCAGAGCCAACTGATGGTAGCCAGACATTGGGATTTTCTGATCATAGCATCTGGCCTTGAAGGTGTCTATTTTACGCAAACTGAGAAAATTACATCACACAACTGATACAGTAGCCTGTAGAGAGCTTAGTGCCTTAAAGACATTGCTGAAAGCATGCCATACTCAGCTAGCATCAATGACATAGCCATGATTAGAGGCAATGAGATCCTGTGATTTGCCATTTTTGTGTCACATACACAATTAACACATGATATGAAAAAACTTACTTATAGTCCACACTTAATTATTTCCCAAGGCTACAGAAGTGTTATTCATTCAACATGACCGAGCGAGGTGGCGCAGTGGTTAGACACTGGACTCGCATTCGGGAGGACGACGGTTCAATCCCGCGTCCGGCCATCCTGATTTAGGTTTTCCGTGATTTCCCTAAATCACTCCAGGCAAATGCCGGGATGGTTCCTCTGAAAGGGCACGGCCGACTTCCTTCCCCATCCTTCCCTAATCCGATGAGACCGATGACCACGCTGTCTGGTCTCCTTCCCCAAACCAACCAACCAACCAACCATTCAACATGATATCTATCACTAATTCAGTTGCTGGTGAGTGTAATCAGAACAACAGAAACACTCTCTTCATTACATTGATGTCACTAAGTTCATTGTGCACAGGTTTGTTATTTCCATAATTTTTTTAGATTTGTGTACATATTAAGGTATATTTAGAATTGTTAGTAATGTTATCACAATAATGTTTTTATTTAGGTCCATGTAATTAATTTACTTAGCCAACAAAATGTTTTGTCAAAGATATTTTCCAGTTCTGTAAAGCTTATGTTTTCCTCCATATTCATGAATAAAAGTTACATAACAACTAGAACCAAGATGCAACTACCTTCACAAAAAACCTTAAGTATAGCTTATCACTGTAAATTATCTCCAAATGTACAAGATGATAATGATGATTATTATTATTAAATCACCTACAACCAGAAAATTCATTGACATGTTGCAACCTACATGAATGTTCTTTGGGCCTTCAAAAAATATTCTCAGGGCCAGGAGCTTGCTTGCTCTTTCATCTTTCTCACCATCTCCTTCGCAGACAAAGGCCAAGCTTTTGCTTTATGTAATATAAGCAGTACCTCAGTACTGTCAGTAGTGCAGTATACACAGTTATTTGCAACTTGTTTGATAAGTAAGAAATAAGTAAAGTTTGGAGTATCAAATAACTACCGATACATCTGAAGTCCATTTCATTTGTACCTGAAACACAAAAGTTGCAACAGATACACTTCCATATCATATTTTCGTAGTAAACATTAGTGCCTTGTATTGGGTTAGGTAGTATGGCAATTATTTAATTTCAAGCAATAAAAGGTTTCTTCTTCTCCTTAAGTTTCAAGTTTTGTAGTAGGAATAACACTAACAAAATATTTTACTTCATAGCCATCATCATACATTTTAAAGACTTGAGCAACATATTAGTGACCTCTCATGTCAGTTTTCTGCTCTAGTTTGACTACAATGAAGTCCCCCTCTTCACTGTTTCATAACAGCACCCAAGTTGTTCCCAATTGTCATTAACAACATAGGCTCCAATGGACACACCTTGCAGTTTGCAGATGACATGACTTCATCCTCAAAAGGGGGGAACATATTTCGAGCTGTTCATCAAGTAGATGTCCTTCTCAATTAGGACAAGGCCTGGTTCATCATGAACAAGATGAAAATTAATGAAGACAAAATGCGGAGACTGATATGCACACTAAGTGATACTGGAGCACTGGGTGACACAGCAGCTGTTAAGCTTCTGGGTATTTTCTTTGATACCAAGTTAATCTGGCAACAGCACATCGAACATTTATGTTTCAAACTCTTGTGGGTTCTATAACTTTTGACGAAACTAAAAAGTGCATTTTCACAGCAGTACCTACTAACAGTGTACTATGCAATGTTCCACGGCCACTTCAGCTATGGGCTGTTACTGTGGAGCCATTCTGCCGACTGCAAGAATGAGCGTTATTACTAAAGAAAACAATGAGGATCATTGACTCAAGTAAAACGAATTTTTTCCAGAATAGGCACTCTGTTTTCAGACAATAAATTTTAAGTTTCTTAGTTCACACAAAGACAAATCATGAGATATACAGAAAGAAAAATAAAGTTCATCAACACAGCGCTCACTGTAAAGACAGTATAAACAGACCAAAATGCAAATTAACTACATGCAGAACAGTTTCCCAGTGGTGGCAATAAAAGTTTTTAATGCCCTACCTAAGGATATTCAGTCATTACCAATTGAACAATTTAGAACTAAAGCTTCTTGTTGTGGTCTTCAGTACTGAGACTGATTTGATGCAGCTCCCCATGTTACTCTATCCTGTGCAAGCTTTTTTATCTCCCAGTACCTACTGCAGACCACATCCTTCTGAATCTGCTTAGTGTATTCATCTCTCGGTCTCCCTCTATGATTTTTACCCTCCACGCTGCCCTCCAGTACTAAATTGGTGATCCCTTGACGCCTCAGAACATGTGCTACCAACCGATCCCTTCTTCTAGTCAAGTTGTGCCACAAGCTCCTCTTCTCCCCAATTCTATTCAGTACCTCCTCATTAGTTACGTGATCTACTCATCTAATCTTCAGCATTCTTCTGTAGCACCACAATTCGAAAGCTTCTTATTTTCTTCTTGTCTAAACTATTTATCGTCCACGTTTCACTGCCATACATGTCTACACTCCATACAAATACTTTCACAAATGACTTCCTGCCACTTAAATCTATAGTCGATGTTAACAAATTTCTCTTCTTCAGAAACGCTTTCCTTGCCATTGCCAGTCTACATTTTATATCCTCTCTACTTCGACCGTCATCCGTTATTTTGCTCCCCAAATAGCAAAACTCCTTTACTACTTTAAGTGTCTCATTTCCTAATCTAATTCCCTCAGCATCACCCGACTTAATTTGACTACATTCCATTATCCTCGTTTTGCTTTTGTTGATGTTCATCTTATACCCTCCATTCAAGACACTGTCCATTCCGTTAACCTGCTCTTCCAAGTTCTTTGCTGTCTCTGACAGAATTACAACGTCATTGGCAAACCTCAATGTTTTTATTTCTTCTCCATGAATTTTAATACCTACTCTGAACTTTTCTTTTGTTTCCTTTGCTGCTTGCTCAATATACACATTGAATAACATTGGGGAGAGGCTACAACCCTGTCTCACTCCCTTCCCAACCACTGCTTCCCTTTCATGTCCCTCGACTCTTATAACTACCATCTGCTTTCTGTACAAATTGTAAATAGCCTTTTGCTCCCTGTATTTTACCCCTGCCACCTTCAGAATTTGAAAGAGAGTATTCCAGTCAACACTGTCAAAAGCTTTCTCTAAGTCTACAAATGCCAGAAACGTAGGTTTGCCTTTCCTTAATCTTTCTTCTAAGATAAGTCGTAAGGTCAGTATTGCCTCACGTGTTCCAACATTTCTATGAAATCGAAACTGATCCTCCCCAAGGTCGGCTTCTACCAGTTTTTCCATTCGTCTGTAAAGAATTCCCATTAGTATTTTGCAGCTGTGACTTATTAAGCTGATAGTTCGGTAATTTTCATATCTGTCAACACCTGCTTTCTTTGGGATTGGAATTATTATATTCTTTTTGAAGTCTGAGGGAATTTCGCCTGTCTCATACATCTTGCTCACCAGATGGTAGGGTTTTGTCAGGACTGGGGTTCCCAAGGCTGTCAGTAGTTCTAATGGAATGCTGTCTACTCCCGGGGCCTTGTTTCCACTTAGGTCTTTCAGTGCTCTGTCAAACTCTTCACGCAGTATCATATCAACCATTTCATCTTCATCTACATCCTCTTTCGTTTCCATAATATTGTCCTCAAGTACATCGCCCCTGTATAGACCCTCTATATATTCCTCCCACCTTTCTGCTTTCCCTTCTTTGCTTGGAACTGGGTTTCCATCTGAGCTCTTGATATTCATACAAGTGGTTCTCTTTTCTCCAAAGGTCCCTTTAATTTTCCTGTAGGCAGTATCTTATCTTACCCCCCGTGAGATAAGCCTCTACATCCTTACATTTGTCCTCTAGCCATCCCTGCTTAACCATTTTGCACTTCCTGTTGATCTCATTGTTGAGACATTTGTATTCCTTTTTGCCTGCTTCACTTGCTTCATTTTTGTATTTTGTCCTTTCATCAATTAAATTCAGTATCTCTTCTGTTGCCCAAGGATTTCTACTAGCCCTCGTCTTTTTACCTACTTGATCCTCTGCTGCCTTCACTATTTCATTCCTCAAAGCTACCCATTCTTCTTGTACTGTATTTCCTTCCCCCATTCCTGTCAATTGTTCCCTTATGCGCCCCGTGAAACTCTGTACAACCTCTGGTTCTTTCAGTTTATCCAGGTCCCATCTCCTTAAATTCCCACCTTTTTGTAGTTTCTTCCATTTTAATCTACAGTTCATAACCAATAGATTGTGGTCAGAGCCCACATCTGCCCCTGGAAATGTCTTACAGTTTAGAACCTGGTTCCTAAATCTCTGTCTTACCATTATAATCTATCTGAAATCTTCTAGTATCTCCAGGGTTCTTCCATGTATACAACCTCCTTTCATGATTCTTGAACCGAGTGTTAGCTATGATTAATTTATGCTCTGTGCAAAATTCTACCAGGCGGCTTCCTCTTTCATTTCTTAGCGCCAAATCATATTCACCTACTATCTTTCCTTCTCTTCCTTTCCCTACTGTCGAATTCCAGTCCCCATGACTATTAAATTTTCATCTCCCTTCACTGCCTGAATAATTTCTTTTATCTCATCATACATGTCATCAAGTTCTTCATCATCTGCAGAGCTAGTTGGCATATAAACTTGTACTACTGTAGTAGGCATGGGCTTTGTGTCTATCTTGGCCACAATAATACATTCACTATGCTGTTTTTAGTAGCTTACCCGCATTCCTATTTTTTTTATTCATTATTAAACCTACTCCTGCTTTACCCCTTTTTGATTTTGTATTTATAACCCTGTATTCACCTGACCAAAAGTCTTGTTCCTCCTGCCACCGAACTTCACTAATTCCCACTATATCTAACTTTAACCTATCCATTTCCCTTTTTAAATATTCTAACCTACCCACCCGATTAAGGGATCTGATATTCCACACTCCAATCCGCAGAACACCAGTTTTCTTTCTCCTGATAATGATGTCCTCCTGAGTAGTCCCCACCCGGAGATCCGAATGGGGGACTATTTTACCTCCGGAATATTTTACCCAAGAGGACGTCATCATCATTTAGTCATACAGTAAAGCTGCATGCCCTCGGGAAAAATTACGGCTGTAGTTTCCCCTTGCTTTCAGCCATTCGCAGTACCACAACAGCAAGGCCATTTTGGTTAGTGTTACAAGGCCAGATCAGTCAATCATCCCGACTGTTGCCCCTGCAACTACTTAAAAGGCTGCTGCCCCTCTTCAGGAACCACACGTTTGTCTGGCCTCTCAACAGATACCCCTCCATTGTGGTTGCACCTATGGTAGGGCTATCGATGTCATTGAGGCACACAAGCCTCCCCACCAATGGCAAGATCCATGGTTCATGGGGGTTTGGCAGGGGGGGGGGGGGGGACTAAAGCTTAGTGTATGCTAAAAGAGCAACTTTTTTACAGTACAGAAGAATACTTTTCCAGTAACAGAACAGTGTCTGACTGAGCTGCAACTCAGTGCCAATGAAAACAACAGCAACTCTGGCATTTTACTACATGAACACCCTATTATTGTATGTTATTTTGAAATCTAATTCTTAAATTTATTTTTTAAGGTACTCACATTAACATCATTGTTTTAATTGCAGTATTTTCTTAGTTTTACTGTAATAATATTATTGTAAACTTGGCGCTGTCTCTCCAGCCAGGGCTGGTGAATGACACAGACCTGGTAATAAAGGTAATCATTACATCATCACTTCTGGACCTGTTGGTATCAGAGGAATCAATGTACTGGACATAATCAGTATCTTGAGATTTGGTAATGCTCTCTTCCGGTATTTGGCATTTGACCTAATGCTTTACTTCGTTGAATATATGTTTTCTCAGCAACTGTTGTGACCTTCTACCTTTTTCTGCATTATCTCACTACTGTTTAACTGGATGTATTGGTAAGGACAGTTGATTTTCTTTCAATTTTACCTCTTGAAGGTTTCCTTGCACCAGTCTTAGCATATGGACAAACCTGTGCAGAATCTGTAATTTCTGGCTGCTGATTTTGCCTGATTTGCAATATTCTCCACATTTCCATCTCCCACTCTTTGCCAGTGAGTCATCAGCTGTTTATTGCTGAATTGGTGGAGGTCTGTCCAATTTATTTGATGAAAACAAATTCAGGTAAGTAAATATGTATGAATTGAAAGGTTTAATATTGCTAACACTAAAGCTTTTCAAGATGTTTCCAACAATAAAAGCCAAAGGTTATACTAACCCTACAAGGCTGCAATGTCTTATACGGTAATCCAGGGTGCACTACGAAGTTATTCACTATATTCATGGTGTTAAATGAACCAATCCATCTAACCCAACATTTTATTGGCCCAGTTAACCTCACCTTTATCTTACCAAAAATCTTCAAAATAGTGTGAAAATGGCTTCATGCACAGCTTACATTTCATGGTGTATCAAAAAGCAATAAACAGTTAATTTTGCTGAGAAACAGAATTGTGTATTATTGCTGATTAAAATTTTAGGAGAACTATTAGATGGTAAGAAACAATTTCGCATTCTTATATGTATCTCTAAGTTCAAATGGTATTCCCAGTCAGACGGTTCTTCCAGCCTAAGGAAATGACTTTATGGTACGCAAAAATAAATTTCCCTCTTAAATTGTCAATTAATGTGATGGTCCAGTTAACCTGAGGTTCAGGTAACCGCAATCTCCCCTACCATTTTCAGCATTTTAATAGTTCTGATAAGTGGCACTATAAGTCACTATACAAAGGACAGGTCATTAAATGACACATAAGTTTCCACCAAAGAAATCCTGATGTAGGCTACACAGTTGACATTTAATGGGTCCCTCATAAAAGCACTCTGCCTTCAGGCCACGAGTGGCCTACCGGGATCATCTGACCGCCGTGTCATCACCAGTGGAGCAGGGGTGTAGGGCCAGCACACCACTTTCCCGGTCATAAGACGGTATTCTTGACCGAAGCCGCTACTGTTCGGTCGAGTAGCTCCTCAATGGGCATCATGAGGCTGAGTGCCCCCCAAAAATGGCAACAGCGCATGGCGACCTGGATGGTCACCCATCCAAGTGCCAGCCACGCCCGACAGCGCTTAACTTTGGTGATCGCACGGGAACCGGTGTATCTACTGCGGCAAGGTCGTTGCCTAATGAATCCCTCATAGACATTATAATTACAATAATTTAACACTTGTATGTCGAAAACTTATTGGATGTAAATAGGGTTTTTTACAGTCTATGTTTCACTTTAAGAGAGGTAACAAGCAAAACAATGTAAATGCATAAAATAAAAACTCCTGATATTAATACAAAGTATTTGTTTAATTTGTATAATAAATGAGTTTTTTTCTCAAATCCAGTAAATTAATTATATTGCAGTACTGATACTGTTTTTCCAACAAGTTCAGAATCATTGTAAAATATCTTTGATTTCTCCTAGCAGTAAGATTAAACTTTAACATTCATCAAAGTAGTATTTATTAGAATGGGCTACTTCAGCTAAAGAAGTACCAGTACTGGTACGTGAGAATCAATGCTGTACTAATAACGTAACTACATAACTTTCCATGCTCCATGTGATATAAAACTGAGGAAATACAATAAACATGTTATGCATCAAGGGTAAAAGAAGAGTAACGAATAGAATAGTACACAGAAGGAAAGACAAGTGTACAGCAAGGCTTCTTTGTCTCTGCAGGAGTTGCTTCTCTCCACCTTTTGAAAAAAGATTCAGTCCTGCCTAGCTCGTATTCTAATAAACATTTCCGAATGTTTTATGTTCTGTCCTGCAGTTAACAGTTTCCACTATCCCATATAATGGAATTATTTTGTCACTCGCTATCATGGATATTTTCCATTAACGACATCTTTACTACTGTACTTCTTAGATAATTTTTGCCAGGATAAAGTGTTATTTTGCCAATGGAAAACTACAGAAACTGAAGACAAATAACATGCATTTATGTGTAGAAATTCGTTATTGTCTAATCATACAGAGTCGTAATCAACACATCATTTATGGCTATAGAATCGAAAGCATCGGTGAAGTTTATTTTCTGATAAAATGAGGCAACTTCGTACCACTGAGAAAGTGGATCAAAGTGGCTCCCCAGTGTTTTCATTACTTTGTTTTAGACCTAATTCATTTTGGGATGGATCGTGTTATGCTGAAAATGAGTAATGCTAGGAGATTATGTCACTTCGTGTAAATGGAAGATAGGGCACGTGAAAGAATGCCTGAAATCCATGAGAAATGGTACTTGCTGGAAATGTCACAAAATGCTTCTAAAGAAGTGCCAGGTACTAGTAAACAACCGAAGAAGAGAAAAATCTAAACAGTGTTTGATTATTATAGCGAGGGATGACCTACTAAGAGAACAAATTCTTGGTGGAAGTTCGGAAGAAGACTGGGAAACACACAGAAGAAATCAAATGGAAGTGAATAGAGAATGAAGTGCCCCTATCAAAACCATAGAAAAAACTAACACCAATCAGCAAGCAGACTCGTGTGTTTGTAGGTATACAGTATGAAAATGAATATTATCGTCGTGTTATAGGAAGTTTTAGCAAAGATGGTGCAACCATAAATATCATGACGCCATCTTTTCATAATTAGAAATTACCTGTAAATAAAGATATACTTTTTCACATATAGGAGAATTTAATTGCAGGTATAAACCTTTCAAAATGTTTAAATGAAAGCGGTATGGTGATGAATTTATGCAAAATGTTTTCCGGGTGTAGTTACTGACATTTTGACATACCAGCATACCTAATGAAACACTGGCCTCTTGTTTGGTAGCAAAACAACATTAAATTCCGTTTACATTAGTTACCATTTTTAAATATTGAATGAAAAAGTTGCACTACACTGCTTTTTTATTATGTTTTCCCTTTCATAAGAAAAACTACACCACCAATGATTGATTGATTGATTTATTCATCTGTAGAACAATATACATTCATGGTTGTCGTCAATGGTGGTTTACTATGGTCCTATAAGGTAGAAAAATGAATTTTAAAAAGCGTAATGTTGCCCCAAGCTATTATACAATCGTACAATAATGTTTATAATAAGCAGAGCAAAGAAACCCAACGCAGGGACTACTTTACTCCAACTTTTAAAACGTTATAAAATTTCAAAAGCTAATCTTGGACGTCTTTCTATTTGGATGTCTTTCTATGTTACTAGATGGTGTTTACGTTGCTCTAGAATAAACTTTCCTCAGTTTCAAAGGCTATTTTACAAAACTACTATATATTATATGAACTTGTTTGAAGAACCGTTCAAAAGTGGAGCAAAGTGATTCCACTTTACGGTAGTGAATAAAAGAACTGAAGCGAAATATATTCTGGAAAGAATATACAGCAGGCAAAGTAGGTGGAGGAAAAGAATTATTATTATTACGTGTAGACGCTGATCGTCATAACACATAAATGTTTTTCTTTCATTTCAGTTGTTGTTGATTCTTTCCATTGTGACCGCTTCAATTTTCAAAATGACTTCTATTCATGAAATTTTGTTTTTACCCCTACCAGCAGTATTCGTTTCTCTATCAGTTTATAGACATTTATATTTGTAAATTCCTCACAAATTTGTACACTTTGTGCACCATATCGATTACTTTATGGTACGTAAAAGAAATAGTCCAATGAAGGGTCACTAAAGGAACTCCTATAAACTTAAATGGCAGCCATGACAGTGTCATTTCCTTCGCTAAAGAAGTCTTCAGACTACCCCTGTTCTTCTCAACATTTCTTTAAACGTTTATGTACTCAAGCAGAACCATTGCCTTATGATGTACTTTAATTTACAGGTGTAACGGAATTATATTTTCTGTATTACTTTTTTGAGAAATCGAAAAACTGGAGTTTCTATTTCTGCAATGGCTCTGACATCTTGAGAGGCTCAGTATAAACAACCATACTGTACATCAAAAACGTTAACTTTACATAATTTGAATTTTCAGTACTGCACAAGTATGCAGTACAATTCAATGAAATTACAACAAATGTGGAACAAAGAGCAGATGGATTCGCTCAGATTTTCGATACCAATATAGGGGTAAAGTTACCATAATTTCCGTGCCTTCGACCTAAACTAAAATTTTTAGCGATAATAATGACAGGAATTAGGTTGTAGAATAGGTTATGAGAAATTGCGAAGAAAAATTAAAAAAAAATCATTCATAGCTTTGAATTTTTGCAGTAACATGTGTCACTGAAAGTAATGTACTTACATAATATCTCAGCGATAAATTTAGGCCTTTCTTTCTGGATTACAACTCTAAGTGACCAATGCTTCGTAACTTGTTGATTTCAGTCTGTACCTGGAAATATTTAGATTGCATGTACCGTTATTTGGGGATAGTTACAAAAAAAATAGATAAATAAATAAATAAATTCTGAAAACTTGTTTCCCAGTGGCTTTACAAAACTTTGCATTAGCATTGTGGTGTTTCATTAATAGTACTGCTTAACTAAATAAGTTTCATATAATACTGCATGAACAGAAAATACTTACGAATTACTTACGTCAATCGTAATACTAAATTATAGTGATAAAAATTGTGTAGACATATACCAGCGATTATTTTTCTCATGTAAGTACAAGACTGATTAAATGCCGATTGCACTGAAGCGCGAGCAATAGCGGCAACAGCATCCACAAATAGCGCCAGATTGATCCCCTTCCAGAGAAATTATTGTTTAACGTCGCAGCCAACGAGTTAACATTTTAACTCGTTGGCTGTAGCATTTTGTCTCTGTCAGTCAGGTTGCCAACTCGTACGATAATTTTGCGAACATACGATTAGTTGAACGCTTGTACGATGTATAATACTACATTGAAAGATACCAGCCAAACACACAATTCCGTTGTCTTGCTTGTCACAGGGAAATGACATGAATATAAATAATTCCCAGAGATAATATATAAACCGTGCTCCGCAATAACAGAGTCAATCAGACCTAAGGCAGAAATAACTATTGTCACTTGCTGTCGTGTCGGGCTTTTCGCTAGTGTATTCACACTTTCAGTCCAATTACTAATCGTGAGCTCCTGTACAGGTATTACAGTAGGAAATTAGGACTGAACTATTGTTTAACAAAATGCGTGATTCCATAAGTGAGGAAACGGGCAAGAGAAAAAGCTGTGCATATCCAGAAAAAAAGGACAAAAGCTCAACAATACCGCTACACAAAAAACAGAAGTACGGAAAAGAATGGAATTCCGTTGTTGGCTCTGATCCGATAATACGATGTTATTTATGCTCTGTGTGTGTTGTGGGGCTCTCTTTTTATAGCAGAACTATTGGCGGTGAAATGGCATGCAAAAGGTGCTGAACACTAAATACTTATGAAGGGTCTTGGGTTTGGACAAATTCAAAGAACTTTGTTTCGGTACAGCAATACAACAACTATTGACTGCAGGAAAGAAAAAGAGAGAGTGGCTGAAATGCGGCAATGTCCTGTTTACGCCAAATGTCAGTACAGAAGCAGGGATTAGCGATCATGATGTCATTATAGCAACTATGATTACGAAAGTTAATAAATAAGTCAATCAGGATAGGAGAGTGTTTCTGCTAGTAGAGCAGATAAGCCGTTATTAGCATCTCACTTGCATGGTGAATTAGCATAACTTAGTTCCAGTACGATGGATGTAGAGGGATTATGGGCGAAGTTTAAGCAGACTGTAAACAGTGGTGTAGATAGTTATGTCCTAGTAAATGGATAAAGCATGGAAAAGACCCACCATGGTTTAATAACGAAATTCGGAGGATGCTGAGGAAGTGGAGGCTGTTGCACTCTTGGTTCAAAAGGGAAAATACAAAGGACGACAAGCGAGAGTTAGTACAGGTTCGTGCATCTGAGAAAAGATCTATGCGCGAAACATACAACAACTACCAGCGTCACACCTTAGCAAAATATCTGGCAGGGAACCCGAAAAAACTCTGATCTTACGTAAAATTGGCAACCGGGTATAAGGCTTCCATTCAGTTCCTTGTTGACCGGTCTCGTGTGGCAGCTGCAGATAGCAAAACGAAAGCCGAAGTTTTGAATTTCATGTTCAAGAAGTCGTTCACACAAGAGAATCGCACAAACATAGCGCCATCTGACCGTCGGACAGACAACCAAATGGACGACATAGTAATAAGCATCCCTGGCATAGAGGAACAACTGAAAGATTTGAAAGCAAATAAAGCACCAGGTCCGGATGAAATCCCAGTTTGATTTTATAAAGAGTACTCTTCCGTATTAGCCCCTTACCTAGCTTGGATTTATCGTGAATCTGTCGGCCAACACAAAGTCCAAAGCGATTGGAAGAAAGCGTTGGTGACTGCAGTATATAAGAAGGGTAAAAGAACGGACCCACAAAATTACAGACCAATATCTCTGACTTCTTTTTGCTGCAGAATCCTTGAAGATATTGTCCGTTGCAATATAATACACTTTCTTGAGACTAAGAAGTTTATGAGCACGAATTAGCCTGATTTTGGAAAGCATCACTCGTACGAAACTCAGCTTGCCCTTTTCTCACATGATATACTGTGAACTATAGGTGAGGGGCAACAGGCAGAAGCTATATTTCTAGATTTCCGGAAGGCGTTTGATATGGTGCCCCATTGCAGGCTGTTAACGAAGTTACGAGCATATGGAATAAGTTCAGAGATATGTGAGTGGCACGGATACTTCGTAAATTATAGAACATAGTATGTTGTCCTCGATGGCTGATGTTCATAGAATGAAGGGTATCGTCAATAGCGCCCCAGAGAAATGTTATACATACATAAATGATTTGGGGAAAAAAATAGGCAGCATTCTGCGGTTGTTTGCTGATGATGGCATGGTGTACAGTAAGGTGTCGAAGTTGTGCGATTGTAGTAAGATACAAGACGACTTAGACAAAATTTCTGGATGGTGTGGTGAATGGCAGCTAGCCTTCGGCGTGGAAAAATATAAGTTAATGCAGACGAGTAGGAAGATATAACCTGTGATGTTCGAATACAGTATTAATAGTGTCCTGTTCGACGAACTGAAGCCGTTTAAATGTTTTGTCATAACGTTGCAAAGTGATAGGAGATGGAATGAGCGTGTGAGAACTGTGGTAGGGAAGGCGAATGGTCGACTTCAGTTTATTGGGAACATTTTAAGAGAGAGTGGTTCACCCGTAAAGGAGACCACATATAGGATACTGGTGCGACCTGTTCTTGGGTACTGCTTGAGTGTTTGGGATATGTACCAGGTCCAATTGAAGGAAGCAGTTCAGAGATGGGCTGCTCGATTTGTTACCAGTAGATTCGAACAACATATAATTGGTAACGGAAATGCTTGGGAACCCAAATGGGAATCCCTGGAGGGAAGGCGACATTCTTTCCAAGAAACAATTCTGAGAAAATTTAGAGAGCCGGCATTTGAAGCTGACTGCCGATCGACTCTACTGCCACCAACATACATTGCATTTAAGGACCATGGAGATAAGAAACGAGAAATTAGGGCTCATACGGAGGCATGTAGATAGCCCTTTTTCCCTTGCTCTACTTGTGAGTGGAACCGGACACGAAATGACTAGTAGTAGTACAGAGTACCCTCCACCATCCACCGTACGGCGGCTTGCAGAATATCTATATAGATGTAGATGTAATGTTGCTCTAGTCTAAGACTTGAATCTAAACTAGATGCCCTCTGTGAGACCAATTATAGTGACCCAGAAATTGCTAAGTCATTTAACTTAGGTCGAACTAAAGCTACATAATTATTGTGAAAAATGTGATTGGTAAGTTTGACACAGAGGAGTGGGCAGATATTTTGAACGAAGTGAATTTTAGCATCATAGCTGACGAGTCTGCTGATATGTAGTAGCAAATACAAAAAAAAAAGTTGAAGCAATGTTTTTGAAGTTTGCACAAGGTCCAGTCAAAAACTGAATAGAGATCAAGCATGGAAACAAGAAGCAGGTGTACTGAACTGTGAAAAAATAACAAAATTGAAACAGTGAACGGTCCAAGCTTAACAAGTACAATGTCGAGCACACAAATGGAGCCACGGAGTTGTGGTTAAGTGGTCACAGTGTAGGAGTGTCAAGCAAATGAGAAGTGTTCGATACTCTTTTATGCCAATTTTTTAAAATTATTTTTTTCATAAAAATATCAACTATCAGTCCTGTCACTGAAATGTGTGTTCTCTTTCTGTAGTCTTGGTAATTGTCATACTATACATTGATTATAGAATATGAGTCACATGGTAAGAATACATTACTTGGAAAGTAAATGTGGTGAATAGTGAGAGCAGGCGAGATACCACATAGACACCTCACAGAAATGAAAACGACAAGTAAACGGCTGTGAACAATGTTACAAAAAGGAATACAGGAGTCAGAACTTCCAAAACGGAATGCAACTTCAAAAACGTTAGAAACATATGTTTTGACAGAATACAGGGAAAACTTCATCATTGTGAAGCTGTTGCATTCATGTTTTGCAGCTTATGTCACAAACTATTATGTTTCATCATTTCTTTGGGAGTGATCACATTCACATTCATACAAACTCCTAAATTGGGCAAGGCAGCATATGCCACTCACCAACCAGGTGTACAAACTAGGTGTGTCGATAAGAGATTTCTGTCATGTGACACACATACTGTCACTAATGCCGTGCGTTACACCAGACATGTTTTCTGGTGGAGTATTCAGTTGACTTTTTGTCTTGTCACCAAATGTTCCCGGTTCCCATTCGGAAGCCCTTCCTTTCCACTGCTGATAGAGTAGTTGCATAGAATCAGCTTTCATTATAGGTCTCTTCCTTACACCTCACTGTTGCAAACGGACGTTATACCATGACACAGACATAAATTTGAATACAACGAACACATACATCAACTACCAGGAAGATAGTTCACAATTTTGTGAAGAAGTAATGCACAATGTAGCTTTGAACACAAACCCATCCGCTATGTAGTCCGACTCCATTGCCACTTAACCCCGACGCCGTGGCATTCCAGTAGTAGTGGGACAAAGTTCATTTCAGTCAATTTTGTTAGTGCACATTGCCTACACCAAAAGCATGTATGCACTCAGGGGCAGACCTATTGTTCAACTTAGATTGACAGGTACTTAACTTATAGTTTTCCTTTGATTGACAGGTACTTAACGTATTGTTTTCCTTTGATTGACAGGTACTTAACCTATTGTTCTCCTTTGACTGGCAGGTCCTTAACCTATTATTCTGCTAAAAGGATCCTACCTTTTTATTGACAGGCACTTAACCTATTGTTCCCCCATGAAACGCAAACCCACCCCCTCCCTCTCGCTGCTACATGTACACATTCAGGTCTGAGTTATTGGAGAACCCCTCTCACTCTTATCACTTTTATTGACTACTTAATTAAACGGATCAATTATTTAATCTTTCCTCCTCTGGTAAACCCCACTCCCACCCTCCCTCCCGGAAACAGGTGCGAAAAAAAATTCAAATGATTGGTCATTTTGAGGGAATTCGATTGTTCTGTATCGAAGATTGTTTAAACTATTTAGAAAATGTGTCAAATATTGTTTATTTAAACAATTTTAATGGATTCAAGGCAGTGTATGAAATACATGGAAATCAGTGGAGAGGAAGGAGCTCATAACAGGAAATTCAAGGGTATATTTTTTATTTATACAAAATTCAGTTTTTGGGGTAGGATTTCACTTGCTCGTCATTTTCTGCTGTTTGGAAACATGTACGTTTTGTAAGAAGTAATTACACAGGGCAAACATATTGCATACCGGTAACCTAATGTTCAGCACTGTACTCTGGATGTCTTAACCAAATACTGTAGAACAAAAGCAAACTGGTGCTTTTTCATTCATTTTTTTACATCTTTGGCCGTTTGTCAGCACTTAACGTATCGTTCTGTTAAGTGGTTTTCCATGTCACCCCCATTTCCTTAAAATATTGTACCTCGTTTGATACCAAGTTAAGCAATTAGTTATGTCCTCCCACCATTTTCTGGTACACTTTTCGAATTTCACATGCTTGTGAACGACATTTCTGGGGCATTCTTCATTGTCAGCCAGCCCCTTAAACTATTGCACTGCATTTAACATAAAAAGAATGCAAATTAATGAATTGTTCTGCACTTAATCTCCTATTCTGCTCCATGTCACCCACACAAGCACACCCTCCCCTTAACTGTTGTACAGCTAGCACCACGTTGCTATAAAAAAATTATGCAAATTAATTAAATCGATATTCTTCACATGTATGGGATAGTTTTCCTTAATTTTCAGCATCCTATTGGTTGGTGAAATCGATGGAATATAGTTTACACAAAAGATCGCAAGGAAAAAACACATCTAACCACCCAACACCGATGCCGGAGTCTGGGTGCACCAGCAGTGCCTGCGAAGTGTGGATGCAGTCGTCAGCTGCCAAGCAATGCAATGGTGTTGGTTCGGGTCCCACAAGGATGAGGCAGCGGCATCTCTTTCATACTTGACACCTGTGAAACTCCTGTCGAAATACGTGTTCAACTAGTTACCATTGCTAGCATGATGATGTGTAGCTGCAGTGTGGGCTCTGCACAGAGAGAGATGTTCCAATGTTTCCCAGAATAGCAGAGGATTCTTTGTTCCTAGTGATCCTAACGGGGCAGCCTGTTCATCACTGAATTTACCTGCCAAACTGCTGCTGCTACCAGTGAGGGATCACTGTCCGCCATTTTTTCTGTAGACGAGACTTCCAGTATTAAAATTATTTTATGCAGATAGCTACATTGCACTGACAGTTAAATCCTGCAAAAGTTGTCTACAGTTCATCAAATAAATATGCGACTTACAAGAAAATTGGGAACCAGGAACTATTTACCAGTGTAACTACAATTAAATATTAAGATTACTGCTGCAGTCTGACACTGATCGATGTACAGGTAATGTCTCCTCTTGACAGCTGTGGTTCTGGAACAAATCTCAGTATCTATAATGCACATAATTTTCCACATAAAAATCTCTCTCATGCCCTTGCGGTAATCAATGCGTTGAATCTATACATTCATCACGATAGGACACACATTCATTTTCTCTGGTCATGCCACAATATAAACCACAGCAACATTACACTGCAAAATATAAACTTTTTACACAAACAGTGCAGTCATCTTTTAGATCTTTACAGTGCCCGAAAAAAATATGATACGCCTACACTCACACTGGCTATATGTCTCGATTCTCCTGAGTCCTAGGAAATTATCTGACAAACTCTTCGAATCAGCGCTACTGGAAGGTGCTGCATCCTGCCAAGATTCTCTCAAACAAGTGCTATAAACGACAGGCGTCCTGCACTATGTGATAATGAATACCGCATCTGTGGATGTAATGCTCGGAAAGACACCACAATTTGCATGTTGGTGTACTGTAATCAACATCACTATCGATAAAACAACTAGGAAAATGCGAGGGTACACTTAGGGGTGTCCATGAGGGGACGTATTGTTACAGCCATATTGTCCGTCCTGTTTGTACACTATAGCAGGTCGAATAGAACACTTGCATTGCTGTATTGTGCAGCTGTTTCCGAATTGCATCTGTCACCGCTTACCTTCGCATATACTCCTGAGTGCATTGAAATCACAGTTAACAATGTCCAATCAATCCTCTCATTACGAATAGACATACATATTTTGTTTCTTGTTTTTATGTGAATAGTAGTTTGATTACTTCCCACAAATGTATGTCAGAACATATGCCACGATACCTTTACATTCAAGCAGCAGATTGTGCACCACCAATTAAATGTTGCAAAGTGGCCCACGGATCATCAAATAGGGAAAGACTCTTACTGAATTACTCTGCTCTGCGACTGAGGACAGGTGCTTGAATATTGGAGTGTGAAACCAATCTCCAACCCAGCAATGTATCACCACATACTGTGATAATGTAGTAAACATACAATTTCTATCCTGCGCCATGTACACTAGCTATTCATATCTCTAGTGCTATGCATTCAGTAGAAATGATGTCTATGATTTGGAATCAAGTCTTTCTATTCAACCACATACCTGCATTGGATCCTATCGAGAAGTCCTTTAATGATTACAGCCACTAGTGAATCATATTTCTGGCACTCTCATATCTCGAAACGAGCCACCTTTCTCGAACATATCTGCTACAGTAAAATTCCAACATGGTTTTAGGTAGCCCCTATGCATCTTGAAACTACCCCTCAGATTCTATGCTACAGACCCTGTAGCTGCGGGCATGTGATTGTTCCAATGTAAGTCGGAACTGAGTACAAGTTGGAGAAAGTTATATCTACCACCTTTTACAACCCGTAGGCCAAGTTGAGTTACTGTGACAAAACTGTGGTTTTACCATTGAACAGAAACGAAGCATGCTGCTGCAACACGAGATAGTATAAAATACAGAACGGGAACTGGGGAAAGGACGTGGATTTGGCTACTGCATTGCGGTGCTTCTCTAAACAACATGCAGGTACTACATCAGAGATCCATGTCCCTCAGGGCCCATTCACACCTATCACCCCAACATTCTATCATTGTTATTCTGTTCCATCCACCAGAGAAAAATTACGAACTATAATAGCTCCACTAACTTCATCCAATAGAGAACTCGATAAGAATTTGACCGCATCTCTCTCCTCCCATAGATCGAAAACAAATGCCGTATGCATGTTTGCATCGAGACCTTATGACGATCCTATTGAAAATACAGGTATTGATCCACTGCACAGACCAGTTTAAAGTTTCATCACCTGTATTGTAGGAGGATGACCGCATCCAACAGACTATACTGTAAGCCGCAAGAGACACTTTCTGTGACCCTGTGTCGTAGTTTGAAACATTGTTTTCTTCTACCATAACATGCTGTGTACACTGCCATGCATTTTGTTTTTCCGCCACGGCTTAGAGGTCTGCGTCAGGTTCTAAACTGACATTAACAAGTTCTGATCCATTGCCTCTAGCAGAAAACTAGATGTTGCATGGTGTAAATCATGTTGTTACTGTGGCTAAAATAATGCGCCACACACACACACACACACACAGGATGATTTTAATTAAAAGACAGTTACAACGTAAGGAAACTGGAAGAGTTTGTCATCGTTGTGGAGAGTTTCCAAACTGCTGTCCGATAGTGACTGACGACTTCTACATTGAAACTCATCAGTCACAGTGACGGAATAGCTGATGGCTCTGCATTTCGTTTCGACTGATTCTTCACATTGCAGTCATGTACGTGATTGCTATCCATCCCCAGAAGTTGTAATCCCTCCACAAAAACACTTTCTCCAACTCAAAGAAGCAATGTCAGTCAATCATTATGTGGTAAACAACAGCATATCAGTGGACGGATGGGGTGAGACACCACTGATGTACTCTAATAATAAGCATCACAGTTGATAGTGGAAACAATTTTAGCAGTTTTACTGTAATTTCAACACTGAGCAATGCTGCAACAGCATATTTCCCAATTTCAGTATCATAGCTAAACGGCCCCTCTTTACTTTGCGAGTATCATTGCAAATGTAGATTGATGACTGTGCAGTATGTCCAATGACTGTTAATTGTCGAACGTATACATCATCAAAGTATACCACGCAGCGCTTTACGTATTTCTAACGCCTCGAGCATAGTGCTTAATTTACAATCTGTCTCTGTGATGATGGGGTCACAGAGTATTCTCGCAGTCGTAGGGTAACATTAGAGACTGAAAGACCCCCTTACACTGTCATTGACCAATCCACTCTGCAGCACCATTACTGATTTAATTTGCCGGCCTGTGTGGCCGAGCGGTTCTAGGCGCTAGAGTCTGGAACCGCGCGACCTCTACAGTCGCAGGTTCGAATCCTGCCTCGGGCATGGATGTATGTGACGTCCTTAGGTTAGTTAGGTTTAAGTAGTTCTATGTTCTAGGGGACTGATGACCTCAGAAGTTAAGTCCCGTAGTGCTCAGAGCCATTTGAACCATTTGATTTAATTTGCAACCGACCAGAAGTAGACTGCTACATTCCATGTCTCGTGAATGAATGGAGGTTGCCGACTCCTTGCCCATCCAGGTACATAAGATTTCTCCAGATGCACCAATGTCGAGGAGGTTAGCACCCCCTCATCGGTGTATAGTAACAGATTTGAAAGTGTTGTGATGTAATAGCAGACGATTAAGAAGAACAAGAAACGGGAGATTTTTATGCGTGATGGAGCTCCAGATGGATGGAGTTCGAAGCATTTTACGTAAATCAACTACGCTATCAACTGTAAAGTATTGTTCTAGAGTCTAGGATCAGTGCCTTGAAAGTACTGGTAAGAGAGAACATAAACACACGCACTTAAAACAGGCTATAATGTTCGGTTGCTTGAGTTTGCGGCCTATCAGTCCTGTGGAATATATTTCCAGCGTATGACATACATCCTTCTTGCAGGTTTCTCTACGATAAACTATGATATCGAACCGTAAAACGAGCACAATACTTCCTTAAAACAGTGGCTCAGTGTGATACATGTACGATATAGCTTTCCAGAAATGTATAGCAATCACTGTCCACATCTGATCACAGTTCAGCAATTATACTATGCCCACATCAGTCCTATATAAAATGCTCGTTAGTAACGGAGACTACCTCTTACAAGGAAACAGATAAACGCATACCAGCGGCATCCGACATGTGAAATTACAAGTCATGCAACCTCTAACTATGTAAAGAGCACATCTGTCAAGCAGATATATATACAGGGGATTGTAGTGTCTCACATACACCTATCGCTAACTTAGTAATGAAACTGAAGTATCGATTTTACGCGTAAGATGCGACAGGAGAATGGAGTACATCGCATAAATTATCGTTCATTTAGAGGAATGTGTCACATTTCATCACATGTGAAATGGAAGTCCTCTGATGACCGAGAGGTTTACTGTTAACGATCGCAAATAGACACTGTTCTAAGACCCACACAGAACAACCGGTTGTATACCATTCGAATGCAGGCTATGTCACACATCAGACGTATCCTGACGGAAAATCAGGGAAAAAAAATGGTCAAATGAGCTGCAGCAACTTCTCCCTCCTTCTCTCCCTCTCTCTAGAATGAATCATCAGTCTACCATTAAATCGTACCTCGTTACAACTCCATCTCAACTGACCAATCCATCCACTCTATGTCATCCTTTAATGCAGAAGCAAGTAAGTTTAGAATCAGATGGTTCTCTGTCTTCCTGAAAAGCGCCAAATACAATAGTCAATTCACGCGTATCGCTGTTTCCTCAATAGACATGCAATAGAATACTGGCTCAATGGAAAAAAAGTGACTGTTTGCCTGGTTCCCTTGGCTTCTATTTCGATGTTTTATCGAATACCTCTTGCTGTCACATGCTTGTTCCCTTGTACAAATTGTTCTGCTCCAAATAGAAGACATTCAATTACTTCCTCAATTTCCCTGCATTTCGGTGTAGGCCTATATTCCATCAATATATACGTTATTTTCCGCAATTCTATCGATTTTTTATGTCAGTTCTACCCATGCAATCATGACATAACCTCTCATTCCATGTTCTAAAATTGCTTGTAAATGTAGTACAGCTGTCAACACCTAGCGCAAATGCACTGATTGTAAGGTACAGTATAGCACTGTACTTGATTGTATCCAGTCGCCTCCACCCCGCATATTCCACATTTGCAGAGTGACTGCTCTGTTTTCTGTATATCTGTGTATGTGCATGTGTCGCAGACACCGTTGGTTACCACATAATGATTGACTGACATCGCTTGTTTGTATTAGAGAAAGAGTTTTGGTGGAGGGACAACACCTTCTTGAGATGGATAGCACTGAAATGGCGATCATGTACATGACTACAATGAGAGGAATCAGTCGAAACGGAATGCAGAACTATCAGCTATTCCCTCACTGTGACAGATGAGTTTCAATGTAGAGGTTGTCAATCACTTTCGGACAGCAATTGGGAAAGTCTCCAAATGCCGACAAACTCTTCCAGTTTCCTTATATTGTAACTCTCTTTTACTTAAAATCATCCTGTGTCTGGTGTGTTATTTTAGCCGCAGTAGCAACATGACTTCTAGTTTTCTGCAACAGGCAGTGGATCAGAACGTGTTAATGTCAGTTTAGAACCTGTCACAGACCTCAAAGTCATGGTAGTAAAACAAAATGTATGGCAGTGTAGAAATCACGTTACAGCAGAAAAAAACAATGTTCCAAACAGCGACGCAAGGTCACAGGGAGTGTCTCTAGCGACTTCCAGCATAGTCTGTGGGATACGGTCATCCTCCAACAGTACAGGTCATGAAACATAAAACTGGTCTGTGCAGTGGATCGATAGCTGTAAAATTAATTTGATCGTTACATGTGCTCAGTGCCAGCACGTATGTAGTATTTGTTTGTAGTTTGCTGAAGCACCTCAATGCAGTAGCAAAATGCAAGTCCTTCCCCCAGTTCCCGTACTGTCTTTCATACTACCTCGTGTTGCAGGAGCCGGCTTCATTTCCGTCGAATGGTCAAAACACAGTTCTGTCGCAGTAACTCAGTTTGGCCTGTTTCTACACGCGTTGTAGAAGGTGGTAGATGTATCTTTCTCTAACTTGTACTCAGTTGCGACTTATATTGGAATAATCACATGGCGAAAGCTGCAGGGTCGGTAGCATTGAGTCTGAGGGGTAGTTGCAAAATTCATAGGGGCTACCTAAAACCATGTTGGAATTTAACTGTATCAGATACGTTCGATGAAGGTGGCTCGTTTCTAGATATGAGAGTGCCAGAAATATGATTCACTAGTGGCTGTAATCATTAAAGGACTTCTCCATAGTATCCAACGCAGGTATGTTGTTGAATAGAAAGACTTGATTCCAAATCATAGACATCATTTCTACTGAAAGCGTAGCACTAGAGATCTGAAAAGCTAGTGTACATTTCTTACGACCTCAATCATTACACCATCTACTACTGTTTGCGATCCTTCTCAATCAATCATCGTCTATAACTCAGTGGATACATCGCACAACCTATGATGTGGCATCAAGATAGAATACGTTACAAATACTGCAGAAATATGTAGTGGAGGCGGTGTGAAGGAGTTGCAGATAGCTGGTTCATACCACACTCCTTAGCCGATCACTTTCAAAATTCGGTAATTTTATTACAAGGGTGCACCATCTGTGACACATAACCATACTGCAGCTCTGATAATATACACTCTGGCAATCACTTTTTATACTGAGTGTCTTGGTATTTGTCTGGAAAAACCACGTCATTTGTAGGTAATGTCATATGTGGATTTATAAAGCCGGTATAGCTTTCAACATGGATAATTGTGTGCAGCTGTAGAACCGAGACAGCTTGTGATGGTAATATGATTGTGTTTTATTTAACATACAGCGGTCTGTAAGACAATCATGCCAATCTTCCCAAGACACTGTGGTAGCACTAGCAAGAAAAGCTTTTGAGACATGTCCACCCATCATTGATTTTAGGCCAGTATTATTTTGTATTGCCTGCAATCAGTTACTGATGAAGTATTATCAACATGTGCAAAGGAAATGACTATGCCTAGTTATAAGGATGGTATGGATTTGACATGGAGTACTGTGATAGCAAAGGGAAGAGTATGTCAAGTCATAAGAACGGTACCGATATTACTATTTCCAGAGTCACAGCCGTCAACAGGGTGTATTTTCGATACTACACTCATTGCCGAATATCATTCAACTGAGACCGCAATCGTAACATTCAGTTGTAAGTACGAGGATAAAGTGTATATAAGACTGTTTTTTTTTCCTATGATGATTCTGTCTGTTTGTGCTTGGCATGCGGCGCCCGGTGACCTGTGGTGGGAATGATTCACGTTTCCCATTAACAGTAAGAGCCATCCAAATGGAGAGGCCTGTTGCAGTGTTGGAATGTTGCTGACCTTACCGTGTTGACCTCTAGGCGTTGTCCTCTAGATGGACCAATAGCGAACTTATATTTAGTATGTGTTGGATAGCTTTCGTGATCGTGTGGAAATTTGAGAAGATTCCACATGGACATGTGTTTGTGCTGCACCGTTATTCCCTCCCTTGTAAATTGTTCGGTTGACTGCTCCTGCACATTTCGCGCCTTTATTTAGTTGAGGGAACATCGATTGTGGTGTGTGCATCTAGCAGGTGAAAGAGAAGTGGAAGACATGTTTGCTGGTTTTCTAGACATGAGAAACACCTTAGTTGACTTTTAAAATTATAAATATGATTTGTAATCTGTTACATCACGAACGTCGGTTTTCATGAGTGGAAATATCAGTTTCTTCCATTTTTTTCGAATTCTCACCTAAAGGTCTTCACAGATGAGATACGTCTCTAGTTACTGAGTGGTTAACAGCATGCTCCACCTTGCTAAGGTTTCGGTTTTGTAGAGAAATAGTTTCCAGTCTATGTTTTCGGAATAATGTTGTGCGAGTGATTGTTAGGATGCTGCTGCATGCTTGATATTGAGAAGTAATGAGAAAATGCTATAATATTCTAGAAAACCATGCAAAATTACATATGTTCTTCTAATCCCAGAGTCTGCAGATGTGTATGGCGCAGGATAGAATTTGTATGTTTACTACATCAACACAGTACACAGCGATATATTTCTGGGTTGGAGATCAGTTTCACGCTCTAATATTCAACACCTGTCATTAGTAGCGGAGCAGTGTCGTTCAGTAAGAGTCTTTCTGTATTGGACGATCTGTGGGCCACTTTGCAACGATTAATTGTTGGTGCACTTGCTGCTGCTTGAATGTAAAGATATCGTGGCTTATGTTCCGACATATGTTTGTGGGAAGTAATTAAACTGCTATTCACGTAAAAACAAAAAAAAAACAAAAAAAAAGTATGTCTGGTTGTAATAGAAGGATAGATTGGACATGGTGAACTGTGATTTCAATGCACTGAGGAGTATGCAAAAGTAAGTGGTGACAGATGCATTCTGTAAACAGCTGCCGAATATAGCAATTCAAGTGTTCAATTGGACCTGCCATAGTGCACAAATAGGATGGGCAATATGGCTGTAACAATACATAAACTCATGGGCACCCCTCAACATTTTCCTTGTTGTTTTATCGAAAGTGATGTTGATTACAGTACACCAACATGCATTCGTCATGTCTTTCTGAGCATGATGTCTGCGGGTGCGGTATTCATTATCACATAGTGCTGGACACCTGTCATTCATAGCACTTGTTTGAGAGAATCTCGGGAGGATGCAGCACCTTCCAGAAGCGCTGATTTGAAGACTTTGTCAGGTAATTTCCAAGGACTGAGGAGAATCGAGACATATAACTGGTGTGAGTGTTTTTGGACCCTGTAGAGATGTAAAAGATGACTGTTCTGTTTGTGTGAAAAGTTTATATATTGCAGTGTAATGTTACTGTGGCTTATATTGTGGCATGACCAGAGAAAATGAATGTGTGTCCTACCGTGAGGGATGTATAGATTCAGCGCGTTGATAACTGCAAGGGTATGAGAGAGATTTTTACATGGAAAATTATGTGCGCTATAGATATGGAGATTTGTTCCAGAACCACAGCTGTCAAGAGGAGACATTACCTGTACATCGATCGGTGTCAGACTGCAGCAGCGATCTTAATATTTAATTGTAGTTACACTGGTAAATATGTTCCTGGTTCTCAATATTCTTGTGAGTCTCATATTTATTTGATGAACTGTAGACAACTTTTGCAGGATTTAACTGTCAGTGCAATGTAGCGGTCTGTACAAAATAGTTTTACCGCTGGAAGTCTCGTCTGCAGAAAACAATGGCGGACGGTGCTCCCATACTGGCAGCAGCAGCAGTTTGGCAGGTAAATTCAGTGATGAACAGGCTGTCCCGTTAGGATCGCTAGGAACAATGTATCCTGTGCTATTCTGGGAAACATTGGAACATCTCTCTCTGTGCAGAGCCCACACTGCAGCTACGAATCATCATGGCAGCAATGGTAACTAGGTGAACACGTATTTCGACAGGAGTTTATCAGGTGTCAAGTACGAAAGAGATGCCGCTGCCTCATCCTTGCGGGACTCGAACTGACAGCTGATGACCGCATCCATACTTTGCGAGCACTGCTGGTGCACCTGGACTCCGGCGACGGTGTCTGGTGGTGGGATGTGTTTTTTGCTAGCGATCTTTTGTTTAAACTATATTCCATCGATTTCACCAACCAATAGGATGCTGTGAATTTAGAAAAACTACCCCATACATGTGAAGAATATCGATTTAATTAATTTGCATAATTTTTTTATAGCAATGTGATGCTAGCTGTACAACACTTAAGGGGAGGGTGTGCTTGAGTGGCTGACATGGATCAGAATAGCAGGTTAAATGCAGAACAACAGGTGAATTTCCATAATTTTTATGTTAAATGCAGCACAATAGTTTAAGGGGGTGGCTGACAAAGAAGAATGACACAGAAATGTCGTTCGCAAGTATGTGAAATTCGGAAAGTCTACCACAAAATGGTAGGAGGACATAACTAATTGCTTAATTTGGTATCAAACGTGGTACAATAGTTTAAGGAAATGGGGGTGACATGGAAAACCACTTAACAGAACAATACGTTAAGTGCTGACAAAGGGCCGAACATTAAAATAATGAATGAAAAAGCACCTGTTTGCTCTTGTTCTACAGTACTAGGTTAAGACATCCAGAGTACAGTGCTGAACATTAGATTATGCAACATGTTTGCCCCATGTAATCACTTCTTACAAGACCTACATGTTTCCAAACAGCAGAGAATGATGAGCAAGAGAAATCCAACCTCACAAACTGATTTTTTTTTTTAATAAATAAACAGTACACCCTTGAATTTCCTGTTATGAGATCCTTCCTCTCCACTAGTTTCCATATATATGCCATACACTGCCTTGAATCCATTAAAACTTTTTAAATAAACAATATTCGACACATTGTTTAAATTTTTTAAACAATATTCCATACGCAGCAATCAATTTCCCTCAAAATGAATGACCAGCTGAGTCTTTTTTTCTGCCAATTTCTATGAGGAAGGTGCGCTTACCAGAGGGGGAGAGGTTAAATAATTGATCAATTTAATTAACTAGTCAGTTAAATCGATAAGAGTGAGAGGGGTTCTCCAATAACTCAGACCTGTAAGTGCACCTGTTGCAGCTAGAGGGAGGGGATGGGTTGGAGTTGAGGGGGGCGGGGGACTGGACCAGGGGAACAATAGGTTAAGTACCTATTAGTCAAAAGGAATGAACCTTTTAGCAGAGCAATAAGTTTAGGAGCTGTCAATCAAAGGAGAATAATAGGATAAGTACCTGTCAATCAAAGGAGAGCAATAGGTCAAGTACCCATCAATCAAAGGAAAACAATAGTTTAAGTACCTGCCAGTTAAAGGCAAACAATAGGTTTGCCCCTGAGTGCATACCTGCCCATTATGTAGGGAACCTGCACTAACAAAATGGACTGAAATGAACTTTGTCCCATTACTCTCTTAGCCTGTAGCCGATGCTCTACTTCCTGAGGTTGGAACATTCACTGTTTTTATTTTGCTTTTTTTTTTTTTACAGTTCAGTACACCTTCTTGCTGTTTTCATGCCTGATCTGTGTTCAGTTTTTTACTGGCTGTCCACTGGGCCCTTTTAGACTAAATCTGAGGGGGGTGTGATGGCTATTTTCCTCTGTGAGAATCATGAGGGCTTCAAGCACATCACCATCAATAGTAGGGTTGTAGCATTTATTCGTATTTCTGAAATCTGTTGATCTTATGATGAATCAGGTTTATCTCTGCTGTGGGCCCACACTGTATATATGAAAATTCACGAAAATCTGTACCAGTGGTTTCTCTGATATTCACTGATATTCACACCAGTGTGCTTTAGGTCTTTATGGATCTCATCGCCTCATTTGTATTCTAGTCAAGTGACCATGTTGGTAGACATTAGTACTTGAGTTTAAAGATTTCCACAAACGGCGCTTTGTGTTTGGAGTTGATGGTTTACTGTGCGAGAATCAGCTTTAATGCGCAGTGTAAACATGAACTGTGTTGAACCTATTTTAAATGCTAATAGAAAAGTAAAGGTGTGAGGGCGAGCCGTGAGTCGTGCTTAGGTCGCTCAGTCGGTAGAGAGCTTTCCCGTGAAAGACAATGGTCCCGAGTTCGAGTCTCACTCCAGCACACAGCCTTAATCTGCCAGGAAGTTTCATGTCAGTGCACATTCTGCTGCAGAGTGAAAATCTCATTCTGGGAGCAGAAAAGTTAGCCACAAAGCAACTAGGGCCTCTGAGAACAGAGCCTTTGATTGAGAGAGTGACGAAATCAAATGGGCGTGAATAAAAGTGAACATTTAACAAGGCTGTGTACAGTTATCACAACTTGTTGTGTGGGTGCTGCGTAAAATTATCTGATTTTCAGCCCGGAGGTAATTTCGTGAACTGATACATCATTTAGAGATTTGTATATTTATCCGAAAAAATGGAAAAGCATGAAAACTCCCACTTACAAAAAAGCACAAAATGGAGAGTTGCGAAAGCTTGCACATTATTTCCTTATTGCCCTAAACTGTACTTAATTATGTAATGACAACAAAATTTCACAAAAACGATTCTTTCTTTTGTCAGATAAACTAAGCATTTTATTATTATTATTATTACTGTTGTTTTTATTGGCAATGACTGTAGTTGTATAAACTTGTTGCCAAGCATAAACATGCTATTAATTTCCCACTCTCAAATCTTTCTGAATCAAAAAATTTGTGAACACACGAGCTGCCACTTGTTATCACTGCGGTTGCAGTTACTGCCAATAGATTAACAAAATATCAGAGAAAGATTCATACTTTCCTTGAGTTAATACAGTGACAAATATATAGAGGACAACATGTATTATGGAAGAGTAACTATGAAAGATCACTAAGTTACTGGGGTGAATCTCAAGCGACTCATTACTTTCGTCATATGCTACTAAAATCCGTCTAAAAACTAAATAAAGTTGCAGTTTTTATTCGTGAAACAGTGTTGACATACCTATATTTTTGTCTGTGCAGTATTTCATTTCTACAAGACCTATAAAAAGAAAGCTTTAGTTTTTGGAGGAACCGTATCTACCATGTATCAAAAGTGGTGAAACCCAAAGTGGCAGATGAAGATGTCATGCTGAGCACTCCAGAAATATTCAACACAAGGGAGTGGGTCATGCAACAGGACCAGTCCATGGGTAGCGGCTGGAACAAGTCTCCCAGCTCAAGGCAGTATTATAGGCTGACCACAAAGCCACACCCAGCATGAACTGCAGTGTACTTGCCTGTAGCAGTGAAAAGGTTACCTGATTATCAACAGCATAATGTGATTAGTATGAGGAGTGAATTCAAAATGAGGTAATCTTTGTCAATGCTGTCATTTTCATTATCTTGTAACTTGCAGTGACTAATGTTTGACTTTGAAGTAATCTGATGTCAGTTGGCACTGACAGGGGAGCCTTAGCAGCAATACTAGGCTCACAGCGGACTAGGGTCAATAGATTATGTTGACTGAGGTTTGATCATAGGAAAATACCTTACTTGAGGGCAGTATTCGATTTTGTAGTTGTCTGAGCCACTGTCATGGCATTTGATTGTATTATAAGTATTGAATATTTATTTACTCTTCAAAGATTGTTATTTAATACTTATGGATTACTCATGGGCTTTGTTTAGAGGATTAGCTTATGATTTAAAAAGAAAAGGGTAATTTTACAAGAGCATAAAAGAAATTAGAAAATTTACAAGGAGTTATTGTCGTGTAAATAAATGGTTCTTGTGAATGATTTTTAATTTTGTGTTTTTGAATTTGACTGACTGGATATAATGATTCTTGTGAAATATTTTAATTTTATATTTTTCTACCTTTTTATTTTTTGTTTTAAATTCTTGTGCTTGCATGTAAAAAATTATAAAAGTGTAATAAATCTTTAGTTTTAACAAATGTTTGAAATTCCTCTTGGTACAGGGATATGGATGCACCATTGTGAGTTTTCCTTGGTCCTTGCCTCCTCTGTACATTATGCCTAGACCGACCTTTGACAAACCACTCATAAGAAAGTATACAAAAACTGTTACATCCTGTATCTTCTGTAGAAGATACAGTGTCCATGGGAGAGGACAGTACTAGAGATATCTACAATGCAAAAATGATCAACCGTAATTTCCTAAACACTCTTTTAAATGCACCATTTTGTGTCTGGAACTGTAGACTCACTACTCTTGGGTATGAGGAGAGGGAGTAGAAGCCATATGCTTCTACTGTGCAGGTGAGGTTGAAAGTGGAATGATTCCATTTTCTATCTCTACTCCTTAGATAAGCAATTTCCATTTCTTTTGGTGGCTCACTTTGAGAACTACATATGACCATCAGTTTTATTTTCCTTCAGAAGGTGTTTTGTATACATATTGTGTTTGAAAATATCAGAGGCACCTCTGCTGTGTAAGTAAATAGCCACTGTTTAGAGTTCAGCCACTGTTGTCGCTGATGTGGTCTATCCAAACTATAAGAATAATTAATAGAAGAAGCTAATGACCATTATTATATGTTTCAAAACTAATAAATGTGAATAATCTCTAGTTTAAAACAACAGTGGTATTTCTGCCACTGTACTACTAGATTACAATTCTAATCAATTTCAGAGAACGGGGCTTCAAAAGTATAGTGTTATCAAGGAATATCAGCAGTATAACTATGTCAATAACTTTTCATAGTGTCTTTAATTTTTAACTGAACAGACAGCTATAGAGTTACTAATAATGAAGTAAAGCTACCTAATGGGGCACTAAATAGTAAATGTGACAACCCACACAACTAAGGGTGAGAGACGTACAAAAAGAATTTTGTAGCAATGTACAGTCGAGTTGGAAAATAGGATACCCAAAACTGCAATACTTAATGCCTTACTATGCAATATGTTCATTGACATTTAAGTGTTCGTTTTTATTGCATGACGTGAACAATTCACATGAGGTATAAGTCAGTTCTGTAAAGACTTCTCTTCGCTATATACCAGATGTGCCTGTAGGAATAGCTGTTCAGACATTTAGAAGTCTATCATTAAGGCAACGTGAGCAGCCTAAAACCATGAATGGGAGCTAAATACCTTCACACAATGATAATATGCACACCTTACAATGAAGTTATTAAGTATACTACATACAAGTGGTATGAGTTCGCTGAAGCACTGAGTTAAAAAGCAATAACTGAATTTATTTAGTTTCAAGTACAGGAAACCATTCACTTCATTTATATATGACTCTGGTTTAAAATAATCTTTGAGAAACAAACAGTCTTGATTTTGTTTGGTGTTTGTCACCAGTTTTTTTTTTAATTTTATTTTGTGTATGGATTACCATTCTCTTGGGTCAAATATAATCCCATTCTTTTGACAAGATATTTATATTCTCTATCACTTTTTGTTTTCTGTTTTCCATCCAAATCAATAAAGCATGTCTAGTAATTTACTAATAATAGTATTTTTTGGATTAGTATACACATTAACAGAACACTAGTGCTGTGAAGGAGGGCTATCACACACATGCCATATCTATATGATGGAGGTTTTGTACATCACAAATAGTTTGAAATATGTACCTCAGACAAAGAGCTACAAAAACTTTGGATTAATTAAATGTAATATTATGTAGGAAGGACCTCACATCAGGACATTATTTCCAGAAAAGTACAAAACGGTATATTTATTTTTACATTTACTTTTTATTTTCTGTATACCATCCAAATAAATCAAATATGTACAATAAGATACATGACCACAGTACTGTTACTAACAGGCAAACAAAAATTTATGAATGGATGCACATGAAGCAACATCCCGCCAAGATATCTGAAGAGCATATAACTGAAATTTGTTTTAAATAAAGTTACAACACACAAGAAATGAATAAGCATAATGTATTATGAACTTCCCAATTCTGCATACCATAGTTCATAATACAGGAACTGCAGTATTGCAGTTGCGAGGCAGCAGAATCCAGAAACTGTATCGTGCAACATATGTTAACAAAAAGCCTACAGTTGCACACCTATTTTGGTAGAATATCAAATTATGTGCACCGAAAGCACTGATGTAGAACTGACGAAAACTGTTTGTATAAACATTCAGAAATCCCTCATGTGAAATGTGAAGATTAATGTTTAAGGTTGATCAGTAAATTTAGAAACTAAAAAGAGGAAATAGCAGCTAGCAGTCTCCTGGTGTTCAAATGTCATACCAATCCTATCAAAGAATGTTTCAATTGAGAAAACATGTACAAGAGACAGCTCGATGAAAGAGTTGCTGAGTGTGCTGCCCAACATGATGTTCTGGACTTTGACGACTGCGTAACTGCCTGGGCCTTCTGGATTCTTTCCACCCACACTGGATTCTCTGGATTGCACAGAGAGAACTCACCTTTCAACATGTCCTTCATTCTCACGTGCACATGCACTGCCTGTTCCCCTTTTCTACTTTCTCTAAACTTTTTCAACCTTCCCCTCCCCCCCCCCCCCCCAAAAAAAAAAATAACCACCTAATGCTGCAAATTGTGGCTCACTATCCTATATCCACAATATTCCTGCATCCTTCCACAGGCAGCAATAGTAAGTTCCCTAACTCTACACTGCTGTCATTCCCACTATCCACACGATGTATGTCTCGTGTGATTATGTGTATAAGTGTGTGTGTGTGAGTGTGTGAGTCTGTGTGTGTGTGTGTGTGTGTGTGTGTGTGTGTGTGTGTGTGTGTGTGTGTAAGGAACTGACTAATCTGAATGACATATTCCTCCTAATGAGTCTGTGTAATTTTACACAGACTGAATAGGTGGAACTAATGATTCAAATTAATCAGTTCCTTACACACACACACACACACACACACACACACACACACACACACAGATATATATATATATATATATATATATATATATATAAACACACACACACACACACACACACACACACACACACACACACACACACACACACACACACTTGCAACAGACAGACATCGTGTGGGGAGTGGGAATCACAGTGTCGGGTTGGGGGAAAGTACTAGTGCTGCCTGTGGGAAGCTATAGGAATGTTGTGGAGATAGGATTGTGAGCCACAATTTGCAGCATTAGGTGGTTATTATTTCGGGGGAGGGGAAATTTGCCCGAGGGTAGAGACAGTGGAAGAGGGGAACAGACAGTGCAGGTGCACCAGTGGGATAGAAGGGTTTGTTGGGCTGGAGTGGAAGCAGAGAAGGGGATAGAGGCAAGTGAAAGACATGGAGTAGTGCAGGTTGAGGCTAATGGAATTTAAGAGACTGAAGGACATGTTGCAAGGAGAGTTCTCTCCGGGCAATCCAGAAAAGCTGGTGTTGGTGGAAAGAATCCAGAAAGCCCAGGCAGTTAAGCAGTTGTTGAAGTCCAGAACATCATGTAGGGCAGCATGCTCAACAAATCCTTCGTCTAGCTGTTTCTTGGCTATGTGTTGGCTGTGACCATTCAAGCAGACAGGCAACTTGTTAGTGGTCATGCCCACACAGAACATTGCATAGCTGTTGCCATTATTTGGTAGGTCACATGGTTTGAATAATCATCAAAGTAATACAAGTCACACAGTCTTATCATATTAAGAACATTAAATTACATGGGTGCCTTGATTCTTAGATCAACATTTATGTCTCCAAGATGATATATCTTGGGTCTAGATCGTTTTAGAAGAAGAAAGATAATTTGTCTCACTTTTCAAATACTTCACTGTTACTGTCTGGTGTACAGTGCACAGACACAGTTAAATTGTTTAATATGGTCAGTGTGTTTGCATGCCTCATCGATACAGATAGCTGTACACGATGGAGGGGTATATGTTGAGAGGTCAGGTGAATGTGTGGTTCCTAAAGAAGGACAGCAACCTTGTCAGTAGTTGGAGGGCCAACAGTCTGAATGATTGACTGATCTGGCCTTATAACATCAACGAAAACAGTCTTGCTGTGCTGGTACTGCAAATAGCTGAAAGCAAGGTGGAACTACAGCCAAAACTTTTCCCACGGGGATGCAGCTGAACTGCATGGTTAAATGATGATATCACCCTCTTGGGTAAAATATTCCAGTAATTAGGTAAAACAGTCCCCACTTCAGATCTCTGGGTGGGGACTAGTCAGGAGGATGTCACTATCAGGAGAAACAAAACTTGTGTTCTATAGATCTCAGCGTGAAATGTCAGATCCCTCACTTGGGTAGGTAGGCTAGAAATTTTAAAAAGGGAAATGGGTAAGTTAAAGTTAGATGTAGTGGGAATTAGTCAAGTTCACTGGCAGGTTGGTTGGTTGGTTGGTTTGGGGAAGGAGACCAGACTGCGTGGTCATCGGTCTCATCGGATTAGGGAAGGATGGGGTAGGAAGTCGGCCGTGCCCTTTCAGAGGAACCATCCCGGCATTTGCCTGGACTGATTTAGGGAAATCACGGAAAACCTAAATCAGGATGGCCGGACGCGGGATTGAACCGTCGTCCTCCCGAATGTGAGTCCAGTGTCTAACCACTGCGCCACCTCGCTCGGTTCCACTGGCAGGAGGAACAGGACTTCTGGTCAGGTGAACACAGGATTATTAATTCAAAATGAAATAGAGGTAATGCATGAGTAGGTTCAATAATGAATACAAAAATATGAATGCAGGTAAGCTACTGTGAACAGCATAGTGAACGCATTATTGTACATAAGATGGACACAAAGCCCAAACCGACCACAGTAGTACAAGTTTACATGCCAACTAGCTACACATATGATCAAGAGAGTGAAGAAATGTATGGTGAGATAAGATAAATTATTCGGGTAATTCAGTGAAATGAAAATTTAATAGTCATGTGGGAATGGAATTTGATAGTAGGAAAAGAAAGAGAAGGAAAAATCTTTGGTAAATATGGACTGGGGGAAAGGAATGAAAGAGGAAACTGCCTGGTAGAATTTTGCACAGAGTGTGATTTAATCAACACTAATACTTGGTGTAAGAATCATGAAAGAAATTTGTATAGATGGAAGAGACTTGGACACACTGTAAGGTTTCAGATTTATCATATAATGATAAGACAGAGATTTTGGAACAAGATTTTAAATTGTAAGACATTTGCAGGGACAGATGTTGACTCTGACCACAATTTATTAGTTATGAACTGCATCTTAAAACTGAATAAACTGCATAAAGTTAGGAAATTAAAGAGATGGGACCTGTAGGAATTGAAAGAACCAGGGGATGTTGATGGTCTCAGAGGGAGCATTAAGGAACGATTGACAAGAACAGAGAAAAGGAAGGCAGTAGAAGAGATGAAGTAATGAAGCCAGCAGAGGATCAAATAGGTATACAGATGAAGTCTAGTAGAAACCTTTGGGTAATGCAAGCAAAATTGAATATAATTAATGAAAGGAAAAAATATAAAAATGCAGTAAATGAAGAAGGCAAAAAGGAATACAAAAATCGAAAAAATGAGATTGATAGGAAGTGCAAAATGGGTAAGCAAGAATGGCTACAGGTCAAATGTTAGGATATAGAAGCATATATCACTAGGGGAAGGATAGATACTCCCTACAGGAAAATTAAAGAGGCTTTCAGAGGTAAGAGAAGCAGGTGTATGAATGTCAAAAGCTCAGATTTAAACCCAGTCTTAAGCAAAGAAGGGAAGTTGAAAGGTGAAAGGAGTATATGGTGTGACTATATAAGGGAGACATACTTTAGGGCAACATTGTAGAAATATAAGGGGATGTAGACGAAGATGAGATGGGAGGTCCAATACTTTTTTTTTTCTTTTTCTTTTTTAAGTTGCAACAAGGCACCTGGAGTATACAACGTTCTGTTAGAACTACTGATAGCCTTTGGAGAGCCAGCCATGGCAACACTCTTCCATCTGGTGAGCAAGATGTTTGAGACAGTTGAAATACCCTCAAACTTCAAGAAGAATAAAATAATTCCAATTTCAAAGAAAGCAGGTGTGGAGACTTGTGAATATTATTGAACTATCAGTTTAATAAGTCATGGTTGCAAAATACTAACACTAATTCTTTTCAGAAGACTGGAGAAACTCTTAGAAGCTGACCCTGAGGAAGGCCAGTTGGAATTCTATAGAAATGTAGAAACACATGAGTCAATACTGATCCTATGACTTCTCGTGGAAGATAAGTTAAAGAAATGCAAACCTACGTTTATAGCACTTGGACACTTAGAGAAAGCTTTTGACAATATTGACTGAAATACTCTCTTTGAAGAAAGCAGGAGTAAAATACAGGGAGCAAAAGGCTATTTGCAACTTATACAGAAACTAGACAGCAGATGTAACAGTCAAAGGGCAAGAAAAGGATGCAGTGGTGGAGAAGGGAGTGAGACAATGTTGTAGCCTTTCCACAAAATTATTCAATCTGAACACTGAGAAAGCAATAAAGGAAATGAAAAAAAAATTTGGAGTAGGAATTAAAGCTCAAGGAGAAGAAATAAAAACATTGAGGTTTGCCAATGACATTGTAATTATGTCAGGGACAGCAAAGGACTTGGAAGAGCAGTTGAACAGAATGGACAGTCTCTTGAAATGAGGATATAAGGTGAACATCAACAAAAGTAAAATGAGGATAATGGAATGTAATCAAATTACATTAGGTAATCAAATGGCTCTGAGCACTATGGGACTTAACTTTGGAGGTCATCAGCCCCTCAGTCTTAGAACTACTTAAACCTAACTAACCTAAGGACATCACACACATCCATGCCCAAGGCAGGATTCGAACCTGTGACCGTAACGGTCATGTGCAGGTCCAGACTGTAGCACCTAGAACCACTCGGCCACCCCGGCTGGCAAATTAGGTAATTCTTAGGGAATTAGATTATGATAAGAGACACTCAAAGCTCATCACTGTAATAAGAAGGATGTGCCACTCGCTCCAAAACACAGTGGAGTTCAGACATAAAATAAAATTTTAAAAGTTTTGCATGGCACATCATCAACTAAAGTAGAGGTCACATTGTCACCTAAATTCTATTCCACTCTGTTATCACAGTACAGGCCTAAACTTCACTGACATAAAATGTGGCATATAGTGAGTTTCACACCTTATGTATCTCAGAATAATGGTCTTTCTCACTGGCATATGAAGCTAATATTGTGAACAGTATACTATTTGGAGGTGGGTCAGGGTTATTTCATCTAGTCAGAGTTGTCAGTATGAGAAATTCCATGCACAATGTGTGCTGGCAGCAATATCTGCTACATTATCAACAATACAAGGATAATTTAACTTTGCCAAAACTTCAAAGTATTTGTTGCACACAACCCAACTTCAAGGCTGGCAAGGAGACACTGAGAAAAATTATTCTGTCTCTGTGATCTAATTTTAAAAGATTGTAGAATAAATAGTCATTGCGTGTGCATATGAGACATTAGTTTCAGAAAAAGATTAAATTTTTAAGAAATAAATGCAGCATCACAGTTTGTCCTATGCTTTATTCAGATGAAATGGTGATTCATTTACATCACACTCTGAATTAAAACTTGTAATAGTGTGTATGGAGCACTGTCAAACATAACTGTTACTCAATTTTGAATTGTTGTGGTATGAAGAACTTTGGTGTTTAGAAATATTATGTGCACACCATTATCACTTCCACTCCTATTTTGACAAGGAAAGAACTACCACCTGAAACAAAAAAAAAAAGAAAAAAAAAAAAAAAACAAAGAAACAAAAAAATTTCCCTTCTCCTCTTAATGCACCTGTACCAATAATTAATTTTTCTTCTTATATTCATTATTCTTTTTTTATAAAGTTACCTGCAGTGTGTACATGTAATATATACATAAATAGAATGAGTTTTGCTTGGATTTATTCTTAAGAGTCTTATTTGTACTGCATTTATTCTCACAGTGTAATTAATTCTCATAAAATCCTTGTTAGTTAAAAATATGGGTAATTGAAATTCTTAATGGAATGCGTAAGAGTAAGTATTTAGTGAGCTAATTGGCAGCTCAGATCATACTGACACCACCCATTAGAAAGACTGATATTGCAGCTTCACAGCAAAGTTTTTTGTCTTAAACTTATTAAATAAGGAGATAATTATCATTAAAGTTAGCTACATTTCTCACTGTTGATTTCGCTTATATCCTTCTTAGATACTCCAACCATTGCCATTATACTCTTGCTGGACTGTCTTTTATGAACAAAATGACATACTGATACTTCACTAATTCATTAAGCTTTTAATTAAGATTTTTGCTTAATTTACAATATGGTGCTTGTATTCATAAATGGGGTATACTAAATGTAGATGCATAAAATAGTTTCATAAACTTTTCTAAATTGTTAACCTACAGCCTACTTGAAAAACCAGTTTACTGTTAATACTTATAGTCCATCCTAAGTATCAAAATATAATGCAGCCATTTTTCAAAAGGTCATATAGTTTCTGAGATCACAGTACATTCATACACCAGTCTTTAAACACCCTGACCCCACCCCAAACTTTCAGTGTGGCACCAGACAACACTTGTGCAGCAGCTATGGGAGATATTGAGAAACTACATCTAGTCTGGATTGTCTTAAGCCAATTCATGAATTTGCAGCCTAGCTCAACAGTGCTGACTTCTATGTAGAAAAGCTGTGGCTCACTACTACAATATTGACACCTATATAACTGTTCATTGTTCCCAAAATTCATATTCAACATCTCTATGAAAATATTTTGACTGTGTACACATGAGCAGCATGTATGAGTGGATTATCTGATGTATTTTTATCAGGCAGTGGCTATGTTAATTCTTCTAAATTTACGGATGTTTAATTCAGACTGTTATCATGTTTTATGCATCTGATATTTAATGATCTGAGTGACTGCCTCAGAAACTCAACATAAGCTACACCCACTGTGTTCTGCTAATATTGAGTATTAGAGGATTGTGACCTCATATATTGATCGTGTTGTTAAAGGCATATATCTGAATAGTGAAGAGGAGAGGTGGAGATACATACTTGCATAGAAACGAATGATGTGGAATGTAATCTGGTTGTCACAATGTTTGTTATGGTCATAACTGTAGGAAAAAGCTACACTACTTACAGATCTGTGTAGTGTACATCATTTGCATAACCCCTTGAAATACATTTAGAGATATTCTACAAGACCTTCATCTGTGATACTCCAAGGGCTTAATGGACATTACAGGAGGCCAGTGTCACTTATGATGCCACAGCATGAGGACATCCTCCTACTCTGGTATTGTGAAACAAACTCATCAGTTTAAAGACAAGGACATATGGTAGAACTTGAAGACAGTGACACAAGGGTTAGATGGGTCTTAGAAAACTGTGAACAGTGGGCCCTGGTGACAATAAACAGTGAATACATAGAGTTTTGAATGACTAATGTGAGTTGACAACAGCTACAACAGCTCATATGACATTAATTACAAGAGGCAAAGTTAAATACGACACAGCACCAATGAGTAGTAAGTGGGTGCTACAATAGTAGATTAACCATACTTCAACCAATGAGAGGATGGGGATGACAAATGCTATCTTCAGTGAGACAGGAGTCAATCAATGCAGAACCCAGCAGTAGACAGATCAGCCTGAAGTGGAAATTCAAATGAATTGTCAAGCAGACAGTTATTGATACCAGCAGTGACTGATATTCTGACAAGAAGAGGGAAAACTGCTTATATTATTGAGCGCTCAATTAATATTGACAAAATGAGTGAGAAAGGGGTAGAAGACAGTATGCTTATGTGTAAAATACAAGAAGATTCCATAGATGAAAACACTGAATTATTACGGAAATTAGTGATACAACACTGATCAGAAAAGATAGCTTGAAGAAAAACATTGACAAATTTAATAATTTAAATTTAAAAATGGACCTGACTAATAGTAACCTGAGTAACATATGGGTATGCAGAACATAGGTAATAAACTAAATTTGATGAAAACTACATACAGAAGAAAGCTGAGCAACTGGGGAACATTTGCAATCATTATTATGTACTTGGAAATTAGCATCTGTGGGTTAGTGAAGATGAGCTTGAAAAACTGCATAGTAAGGGAATAGAAGATGCTACTGTTAATTCTTTTGAGGATGAATTACTAAAAGTAAAACAAACTGTTCCAATACGAAGGAAGTACACTGATCAGCCAGAACATTATGACCACCTACCAGATATTCGGTATGTCCACTTTTGGCATAGAGAACAGGAGTCAGATGTCATGATATGGAATCAATGAGGCTTTGGTAAGTTGCTGGAGGGAGTTGGCACCATGTCTGCACACAAAAGCCACCTAATTTCTATAAATTACGGGGAGTTGGGCAACGAGCTCTGATGCCATGTTCAGTCACATGCCAGATGTGTTCAACTGGGTTCAGATCTGGCAATCTGGAGGGCCAGCAGATCAATTGGAGCTCGGAACAGTGTTCCGTGGACCACTCCATCACACTCCTGGCCTAGTCACATGGAGACCTGTCTTGTTGAAAAATGCAAATGCCCTCAGGAAATGTCATCGACACGAAGGAGAGTACATGGCCTGCAACCAGTGTATGATACTCCATGGCCATCATGGAGCCTTGCATAATCTGCATGGGACCCATGGACACCCACATGAATGTTCCCCAGAGCATAATGGAACAACCACCAACTTGTCTCCATCTCGAAATACAGATTTCAAGGAGCTGTTCCTTAGGAAGGCAACGGATTTGTGCCCTACCATCAGCAAGATGACAAAGGTGTTGGAATTCATCGGATCACACAATGCTCTGCCACTGCACAAATGTTCAGTAGTGATTGTCATGTGCCCATTTCATCCATAGTTGCTGATGTCGTGGTGTTGCATGGATATGTGGAGGCCCATCATTAGGAGTGTTCGGTGTACTGTGCTTTAAGACATCTTTGTACCTTGCTCAGAATTAAAATCTGGTGTTCGTTCTGCCACAGTTCACCAGTTGCCCTGTTTTACCAGTCTGCCCAGCCTATGACGTCTGACATCTGTAATGAGGGGTAGCTGCCCAACCCCACGACATCTTCATGTTGTTTCACCTTGATTTCACCACATATTGAAGACACTCACTGCAGTACTCCTGGAATACCCGACCGAGTAAACTCAGATAGATTATGTGTGTTCCCCATTCTATACACAGAAAACTCACTCACTGATACTACATGCACCATACATGTGTCTGACAAGCAGTCAATCCTCACCAGGTGACACTGTTATCACCTGAATGGGTTTATATCAATAGTACATCAGTGGTCATAATGTTCTGGCTGATCAGTGTTAAGTAATGCTGATATTCAGGTAATAGCAGTAGTTCAGAAAACTGTTAATGTAAACTTTGATCAAAATGAAGATGTTGAAACAGAATGTGTGCAGTTAATGATGGCTGTAGTTGATAAAGTAGATGTTTGTGTGAATGACTCAGTTTGAAAATTAAGTTACCACTGTAGTAGTTAACAGTGATGTAAATGATTTGCAAGCAACTGAACTTAAAATGGGACTGAAAATCGATGTCTCAAAGTATTAAATGAGATTGGGAACAAAGTTGGTGAGGTTGTGACAGACAGTCAGGTTGAAGAGTATGTAAGGCTTGTGTAATTAACAACAAGTTACATAAAAAAAGCTATCACTAAGGTCTAATGTTAACAGTGTTATGATGAAAAGGGTGCATGTTGAAAAGCCAAAGATTGCCAAAACACAGAAGCCTGTTAGGTTACCAATGACTACTATTCCCAATCTTTTTAAGTGAAATATGAGGTAGACTGTTTGCAAAAAGCAGAGTTTAATGTAAATATGTCTGAGACATTTGTCAGTTTCTATACTGCTTTTAATAGAATTGTGTCTGTGAGATGTGCTATGCTCAAAGATTGTGTTGGTTGAATTGCTATACTTTCATACATTTTCAATATAAGCAGAATACAGTATGTGATCAAAAGCATCCAGATACCCCCAAAAGCGAGTTTTTCATATTAGGTGCATTGTGCTGCCACCTACTGCCAGGAACTCCATATCAGCAGCCTCAGTACGAATACATAGAAAGAAGGATCCTTTATTGTATGATTATATGATAGCGGAACAAACACTGGTAGCAGTTACTTCTGTAAAATATCTGGGAGTATGCGTGCGGAATGATTTGAAGTGGAATGATCATATAAAATTAATTGTTGATAAGGCGGGTGCCAGGTTGAGATTCATTGGAAGAGTCCTTAGAAAATGTAGTCCATCAACAAAGGAGGTGGCTTACAAAACACTCGTTCAACCTATACTTGAGCATTGCTCATCAGTGTGGGATCCATACCAGGTCGGGTTGACAGAGGAGATAGAGAAAATCCAAAGAAGAGGGGTGTGTTTCATCACAGGGTTATTTTGTAAGCATGATAGCGCTACGGAGATGTGGGTGCCTTGCAGAGTATAAATGTAGATGTAGATTTCACTAGACATCGTGAGAGAGCAGAATGGGGTGCTCCACGGAAGTTATGGTTTTAGAATGTGGTCAGGTGATTGGGCGTCACTTGCGGCATACGTCTGTACATGACATTTCCACACTCCTAAACGTTGCTAATTCCACTGTTTCCAATGTGATAGTTAAGTGGAAACATGAAGGGACACATACATCACAAAAGTGTAGAAGCCGACCTCATCTGTTGACTGACAGAGACCATTGACAGTTGAAGAGGGACGTAATGTGTAATAGGCAGACACCTATCCAGACCATTACACAGGAATTCCATACTGCATCACCATCCACTGCAAGTGCTATGACAGATAGGTGGGAGGTGAGATAACTTGGATTTCATGGTCCATTAGCTGCTCACAAGCCACACATCATGCCGGTAAATGTCAAAGGACACTTTGCTTGGAGTAAGGAGTGTAAACATTGGATGACTGAACAGTGGAAAAATGTTGTTCGGAGTGCCGAATCACAGTACACAATGTGGCGAGCTGATGGCATTGTGTGGGTACAGCAAATGTGCAGTGAACATCATCTTCCAGTATGTGTAGTGCCAACAGTAAAGTTTGGAGGTGGTGGTGTTATGGTGTGGTCGTGTTTTTCATGGACAGTGCTTGCACGCCTGGTTGTTTTGTGTGGCACTACCACAGCACAGACCTACATTGATTTTTTAAGAACCTTCTTGCTTCCCACTGTTGAAGAGCAATTCAGAGATGGTGACTTCAACTTTCAACATGATCAAGCACCTATTCATAATGCACGGCCTATGGTGGAGTGGTTACACAACAATAGCATTCCTGTAATGGACTGTCCAGCACAGAGTACTAACTTTGATCCTATAGAAGACCTTTGGGATGTTTTGGAATGCCAACTTAATACCAGGCCTCACCGACTGACATTGATACCTCTCCTCAGTGTAGCACTCAATGAAGAAATGGCTGCCATTCCCCAGGAACCTTCCAGTACCTGATTGAACGTATGCCCGTGAGAGTCATTTTAGTCAGGTGTCCGGTAACTTTTGATCACATAGTGTATTTCACCAGGTGTTGCAAAAGTAGATAGAGAAGCAGGGGTCAGTGTAATAGTGAAATGATGAAAACTTAGAATGTTTGGAATCTTAGTGAAAACACTACATGGCAAGTAGTGCCCCTGCAGCTGGGCGATCTTCTTCTTCCTTTCCTGAGTCACTCCATTTATTTTTTATTTATCCTCCCCTAGACAATAAATATTATACAGATGTTGTCCAAATGTACATGGGAAATCATCTCAAGGGAAAGGGAAAGCCAAATATGTACTTAAAAGGTACAATAAAAATAATGCAAGTACACAAAGTACATACTAATACAACTTTATACACATGTATGCTTATGGTATTATAAATGCATAGTCTGTTTTCTTTAGGGCTTTACTTTTGTCCTCCATAAGAGCAACTCCTTTTATATACTACAATACTTCCTTAAAGATTTTACATAGACAATAGCTCTCCATAAGATATGGAAACATAATAAAAAGTTCACAGGTGAAAGAGAGTAATTTCAGTTTTGTCTTAATTCAGACATTATCAGAAAATGATTTTTGGCCATTTACCATTTACGAACACTGTTCTAGAATTAATTTTTTAAATTCGGCTTTAAATTTATTTTTGTCTTCCAGCTTTTTGTTGTTGACTGGCTGTCTGGTTGTAAAGTTTTGTATCAGTAAGGCTCACATGCCTTTCTGTACTTGTTCTTTTCACTCACTCAGTATGATGTGATGTGCTATTTTGGGTACTGTAGATATGGAAGTCAGGATTTGTCTGAAAATCTGATAGCTAGGCCCTGAACTATAAGACACATTCTTGTATATATCATCCAGGTATTATTAGTATTTTAAGCTTTTTGAATATTGGTTTGCAGCATGTCTGTGGATGACTGCATGTTATTATTCAGATAGTCCTCTGTTGAAAAGAAATAAAAAATTGTTTTATGCAGAAAGAGGTGGAACACCAAAAAATATTCTGTATGTTACATCAAGCTGAAAACAACTGAAATATGCCATTACGGCACCCTCTGAGGTTCAAAAATTTGCAATAATTCTAAGAGTCAAACAGACTGAATTGAGTTTCTGTGCAAGTTCCATTACATAGTCATTAAAATTTAACTTTTCATCAACATGAATCCCCAACAGTTTTGTAGATGTCACTCTGTCTATGGCTTCGTCACACAACACTAGATCAACAACTACATTTTGACTCATTTTTTTTCAAATTGCATCCAACTTCTTTCATTTGCATTTAAAGTTAAATAGTATGGCATTTGCTGCATCAACTGAGGTGTGTGTTAGTTATATACAGAAGAAACTTTACGCAACCTACTATATTGAATTGCGTACTCCTGTATCCATTTCTTTTATATCTAATACTATACTTGTTTTGTGGCTGGAGTAAGCTGACATTGTGGGGGACTAAAATGGAGAACTGATATGGAGAGAATGCAACCATTAGTATGTGAATAGCTGTGATATAAAACTAGCGTTATCTTTCTACTAGGTTATATGACTATTGTTCTTATTTTCCTTTGTAACTCCTGTGGTGTTGAGTTTTCTTTTATATGTATTGGATGAGTATGTGTAGTTAATAAATAGAAAAAAGCATTGGATATTATCATAGTCATGTGTATTACAAATATATGCTGAATTCCCCTAAAATATTAGTCATACAAATAGTGATTTGTTTTGCAGGTATGTTTCAAACCAGTTTATCTCTGTCCCATGAATACCTAATGCTTACAGTTTTTCTAAAAGAGAGCCGTGATTGCCAGTATCAATTGTTTTGGAGAGATGTATTCCTACTATGCTATGTTCTTTATATAGATTTTTGATTATGTGTTCTGTGTAGCACATTACTGCTGTTTCCTTATTTTTACCAGCGAAGAAGGCATTCTGATTTCTCTTTAGTAACTTACAGTCATTTAAATATTTGTTTAGCATGTGCTCCACCAATTTCTCTCATATTTTGGAAAATACTGGAAGAAGTGATATTGGCTAATAGTTTTCTACCTCATACTTTTCAGCATTTCTAAATGGCTGCACTTTTGAGATTACCACCATTTCTGGGAACTCTCCTTTGCAAAATGAAAAGTTGGCTATGCGTGCCAAGGGCTTTGCAATCTGTGGAACTGTAATTGTGATGACAGATACCAGCATCTAATTTACTCCTGCGGAAATTTTAGGTTTTAAGCTTTCTTTTATCACTTTCAGCACTTTATGTTCATATGTGGGCTCCACCATTAAGCAAAAAACGGCTTTTTTTTTAAGTTTTCCTTGGTTTGTAAATCTTGAGCATAATGATGTTGCTGGATTTATTGCATTTATGAAATAATTGATATAATTCAGTAAAGCTTGCTTTTTTTTGGATCTCTTCTCTGTGTGAGTCTTCATAGTACCTTATATAGCTTTTGATTTGTTTTCAGACTGTGTTAAAAGCTGTCATTATTCATAAATTTTGCTTTATGGATCACTGGACGTTTTGATTTTAGCCATCTCATTATATCCTACCTGCTATCCAACCTGTAAGAGAAAAAATTAATCTTCATCCATTATCTTCAATTCATAAGTAATTCTGTATGTGTAAATTCAATGATTAGATTTTTGCATGTTAATGGAAATTAAGATAGAAGGGGATGGGAGGAAAAACATTTAATGCTCTCTCAGTTAAAAGGTTTTTCAGGGAAATGTCTTATATGTCTTCAGAATCAGTACTATGGAAAACATTTGTATGCATCATGGCAAAATATTTGACAGCTTAATGATGTATAATGTTAAGAATGCATTCAGCACAGAGCACACCATAAAAGAAATTTAAACGCATTTTGTTCGGTTCTAAGTAAAAATAAAATCAGTTTGCTGTAGTAAAGTGTCAGTTTCATCAAAACGTATCAGTACATTGCCTTTCATACTAAAGTAATAAATTGTCAGGTGAAATATATATTGTTTCCTAAATTTAAGATCATGAAATAGTATTGAAACTTCCTGGCAGATTATAACTGTATGCTGGACCAAGACTCAAACTCGAGCCTTTGCCTTTTGCAAGCAAGTGCTCTGCCAACTGAGCTACCCAAGCACGACTCATGCCCCATCCTCACAGCTTTACTTCTGCTAGTACCTCATCTCCTACCTTCCGAACTTTATAGAAGCTCTCCTGCAAACTTTGCAGAACTAGCACTCCTGAAAGAAAGGATATTTCAGAGACTTGGCTTAGCCACAGCATGGGGGCTGTATCCAGAACGAGATTTTCACTGTGCAGTGGAGTGTGCGCTGATATGAATCTTCCTGGCAGATTAAAACTGTGTGCCAGTCCGAGACTCGAACTCGGGACCTTTGCCTTTCGCGGGCAAGTGCTCTACGAACTGCGCTACCCAAGCATCACTCACACACTGTCCTCACAGTATCCAAGGCATAGGTCTTGACTTAGAGTCTCGGTCTTGCACACAGTTTTAGTCTGCCAGGAAGTTTCATATCAGCGCACACTCCGCTGCACAGTGAAAATCTCATTCATGAAATAGTATTGTTTGTCATGAGGATACACTTCAGGTGTCATGATAGTGACAGAAGTATTTTAAGACAAATTACTATCCTCATCTATTGCACTGAAATACAGCAAATAAGTTTGTGTCCGTCATGTAACAGAGAATGAAATTCTGCTGTATCATGGTATTGGTTTGTTGCTGAGGAGTGTCAGTTTTGTATCAGAAAAAAGGCAGTGATTTTCATGACTGATAATTACACAATAATGTACTAAGGAGAAACTGGAAACAATGACATGTAAATCAATATTGGAAGTAATAATTAAGAATATGAGATATATTGTGAAAAGTTGCAACAACTGAGGAAGTTGTTAGTGACACTGTCTTTGTGGTGCTTTGTTTTTATAAATGCTCTACTACAGTTAACAAGGCTTGTTAGATAAAGTATTTAAGATGAACATAGACAAAAAAGTAGCTAAATTTAGCTATGTGAAGAAAAATATGTTTATTGAGCTGCAAAAATAGTCCTAAAGATGAAAAGCAACACTTGAGTAACACACACAACCAAATAAAGTTTTGTGTCATCCTGGTTCCCAGAACTCAGAGGGGGTCCAACAGCAGATGATTTCCAGTCATTCCACCAGGAAAGATGTACAAGCTTGGTGTTGTTCGTAGTTCAACCATGCCTTGACAGTCAATACTGTGGTTCGATTGTCTCTGCATTGTTACTTTGTGCCAGAAAGGGCTCTCAAGAAGGGAAGTGACCAGGCTTCTCAGAGTGAATCAAATCAAAGTTGTTTAGACATGGAGAAGATACAGAGTGACAGGAATTACTGATGACATGCCTTGCACAGGCCATCCTAGGGCTACTATTGCATTGGATGACCACTACCTATGGATTATGGCTCAGAGAAATCTTGACAGCAACGCTACCATGTTGAATAATGCTTTTCGTGCAGGCACAGGATGTCGTGTTACAACTCAAACTGTTCGCAATTGGCTGCATGATGCACAACTTCAGTCCTGACATCCATGTTGGGGTCCATCTTTGCAGACACAACACCATGCAGTGCGGTACAGATGGGTCCAACAACATGCCGAAAGGACAACTCAGGACTGGCATCACATTTTCTTCACTGATGAGTGCTGAACGTACCTTCAACCAGACAATCATTGGAGACCTGTTTGGTGGAAACCCAGTCAGACTTAACGCCTGGCTGTAGAATACATGAATGCCAGCCTCTGACCGGTGATGCAACCATATTGGCAGCGCATTGGCGAGGCATTCGTCTTCATGGATGACAATTCAAGCCCCCATCATGCATATCTTGTGAAGGGCATCCTTCATGATACTGATATTGCTCGATTAGTGTGTCCAGCATGTTCTCCAAACATGAACCCCATTGAACATGCCTCGGATAGATTGAAAAAAGCTGTTTATGGATGACATCATCCACCAACCACTCTGATAGCTCTATGCTGAATCACCATTGAGGAGTGCGACAATCAGGACCAACAGTGCCTTGATGATCTTCTGGATAGCATGCCACGATGAATACAGGCATGCATCAATGCAAGAGTATGTGCTACTGGGCATTAGAGGTACCAGTGTGTACAGCACAGACGCGTGCTGCTCTAATTGTCAGGTTATTTAAACATTTGTTATTTAATACTGTTATGAAAAGGACTTTAAAAACCAGTCATGTGCCATTGAATTAGCCAGTCAGGTAATTGTCAACATAACATAACATGGATGCATAAAGCGGTTTCTGAAACTTTCCTGATTTATTAACCCACAACATATTTCATGAATTAAATTACTTTTAAGGCTCATAGTCTATCCTAAGTCAGAAAATGTAACCCAGACATTTTTTTAGTCAATTCATAGTTTCTCTGATTGCAACATCTTCATATGAAAGTCATTAAATAGTTGGAAGCTATTAAAAATTTTTAAGGTGGGACCAGCCAGCACTTTAAATTTGCTAGCTATCTGAAATTTTGAAAAACTGAAGCTATTCTTGTTTCTGTTAAAGTTGTTTCTTGAGTTCATGGCCTATGCCTTCAATGATGACATGCATATAGAAAAGCTGGAGATTACTTCCTACCTTACTTATTTATTTCTGATTCAGTGTAATCACTCTGAGATGGAAGCTGTAATCAAGTAAGTATTTGATGGTAGCTTTGAAAAATGTGAAAATAACATGTGAAAAGAAACATCACATAAATATTTTAAACAGAAATATATATTGACATTCAATTATACAAAAATGAGCACATAATTAGTACACAATTTCCATATCTTTGTCACTTCATACTCTGAAGAGCCAAGTTCCTGGGATGGCTTCCAGCAGAACAAAAATTGATAGCAACACCTGAAAACATTCAGTGTCTGTCCAAGAATTTGGTACTTATAAATTTGTACTTGATTAGAGATCTACATCTACATGGATACTCTGAAAATCACACTTAAGTGCCTGGCAGAGGGTTCATCCAACCACCTTCACAACAATTATCTATTATTCCAATCTGGAACAGCATGCAGAAAAAATGAAAACCTCTGCCTTTCAGTGCGGGTTCTGTTTGCACTTATTTTGTTATGATGATCATTTCTCCCTATGTCAGTGTCAACAAAATATTTTCGGACTCAGAGGAGAAAGTTAATGATTGAAATTTCTTGAGAAGATTCTGACACAAAAAAAAGTCTGTTTTAATGGTGTCCATCCCAAACCCTGTATCAAGTTCATGATACTCTCTCCCCTATTTTGTGATAGTAAAAAACAGACTGTTACACTTTGAACTTCTATGAGATGTGCTGAAAATGAATATTACAGTGTAATGTGTATCATCCCTGAAAATACTTATCGTTACGAGTGTTATATGTGTTTTACAACTTGTTGTCATCCTTATATTTGTGAAGCAAATGATATGTAAATCAAACTTTTTGATAAAATCCACAGAAGAAAGAATGTACCAGTGTGATATCATGTAATGTGTTTTTCTGAACTGAAACTCCAATTCTAAGTGAACTGTCTTAAACATCTCAGTATGATACATTCACTAGACCTGGACATCATTTTACCAGAGGAAATATGAAAGTACTTTTTAACTAACTTCTTTTTCTTCTGTCTTGACTTATTTACAATTTCATTCTATTTGCTTACCTCTGAAGTAAAACTTTTCACCTATTCTAGCTTATCTGCTGCCATCTCTTCCACATACTGTCCGGTTCTTAGCTTAAATTAGATATTTGTCTGTTCAGTGATTCATAATTGCAACCTCTCGAATGATTTGGAATGAGACATTTACAATTATAATATACTTTCTCAATCAGAAATAAACCAAAATGTACCAGCATGGTGATCTTTTGTATAGTTTTCCTAAAGTACTCCTTTTGCACATAGTCATTTTTAATTAACCAAGTTTAGTCTCTGTCTCTAAAATTCATGTCACCCATACACACACACACACTCACACACACACACACACACACACACACACACACACACACACACACACACACACACAAATACACACTGTGTTTTTGTCCATTTAGAAATTGTGCAATGGAGAAAAGGAGCAGATATGTTTTTAGTTTGTGTTTGAAGTAAATTTCATTACCTATTAAATTCTTTAAATCACAGGTGAGGTAGTCAAATGTTTATATGGACAAATACCTGTCAATACCTTTTTTCTGTACTGGAACTAAGATTTTGGACAACATACTACATGAGGGAGTAGGTGTACCATGAGATTGATGACTGAGTATGCAGCTGTAAGAAAAGGTTTTTGCAAATGGCTGTAGACTGGACACCATTCCTTACTACATGTATCTGTGCAACAAAACTTTCTTCCTCAATGAAACTTTACCACAGGTTAGGAAGCCACAAAAATTTAGTGCATTGTATTCTATTTTTCTTGGAGATGTCATCAACAGTTTGGCAAACAGGTATTCTGTGAGGGGACATTTCATATTCTCTGTTGCAAACTGCTATTAAAAGATAGAATTTCTAATGTTTGTATGTAATCTATAACCATTTTTGTTAACATTTGAACATATCTAGCCTGTAGAATTGTCTCTGTAGTATTTTGTGAAATGCATGTTGCTTTGTTTCTGTTTTTAGTTTCCAAGAGTTCTTAAGACCCTGAAATTTGTGTATCTCATTTATCACATTTAGCACTCTAACACTGCTAATGGTACATCCTAGGTGTTTTAAGCTTTTAACTTTTTCAATTGGCTGAATATCTAACTATATTTTCATGATACATAAAATACATTCACAACTGCAAATACAGACAAACATATCCTGTACAATGGAATGACAACAATGAAAAGTAGTATTGGGCTGGTAGTCAAGCCCAGATTTCCCATTTTACGCAGGCAGTATCCGTATCATTAGGCTATCTGAGCACACCTCATGGCCACACTCAAACTTCCATATGGTATCAACCATGTGTCTACCACCTGCACGTGTACATCCATTATGTATATTCCCGTACCTTGGAGACATCTGAATTGAAAGTCACTTCACTGGTGCCGGTCAATGATTATGGCATTGCACCACCTGTGTTGTTGAGAAATACAATGCAATATTCCTTTGGACATGCAGACATGCCTGAAGGAACACTGAATTGTACTTATGAACAGCACAGGCACCTAAATGTTGTATATACTTGTTACTGGAACTTCCTCTCAAAATTAAATAATCCTATAAGGCAATCCAGCTGGAGCAGTAGCATGATTATGTGATTTTGGAAACTATTCAAATAGTATTCGCTGTTAAGTGTTCATTGTACCACTATCATGTAGTCACAGAATGGTGGAATCATGTGCATTCATGTCTCAAGGCAGGGAGTGAAGGCAAATAAATATTACATATAATATGCAGATGAAGGCCTGTTTTGTTTGCTTTTTGCAGCATAATGATAGATACAGGAATGGTACCATTTATCCCACATAACAATGCGTTTTATGATTAACTGGCTACCTCCGAACTTATACTGTGCCTATGAGAAGGCTCCATCTCCTATAGTGCATTTTGATATTCTTGAACCCACACACGAAGCAATTAATGTTGCCCTCTATGGCAGTGTTGTGTCTTTAAAAGTACTGTCACCAGTTTATTCACTATTGTATTCCAGATGAGTGATGGCAACATGGACATTGCATCCAGCACATAGTGTTTTACTCAAACAGAGTCCAGTGCTTTCAAATATATGGATGGAGGGAGAATTTTCTGAGTTACCATCGTGTTAAAATACAGAGAGAACACAAGTTCTAGTTGGCAATCTATGGGGCTGGATATTGCAATGATCTTTTCAAGGAAACCATTCCAGGATCCAGCAAATACAATTTAAAATAACAGGAAATATAAGTCTGAATTGCTGGACAGGGTTTAATTTCACTTTCTCATGAATGTCCAGTATCGTAAACCCATACTCACCTTACATGTTGTCTCCACAGAAGTGTATCATGCATCTGGAGGTAATGAGGTGTGTGTGATTGAATTTACCTGTGTATAACTGAATATGGCCATCCCATCTAAATGTCATATAGATGGTAAATACCATCATTTATAGTCACATACTTCGTAAAGTCAGTCATTGTACCAAAGCTAATGGTCACTGTTTCCTTAACATTGTTGCTACCTGTAATTGAGTATTTAAAAGACATAATTACAAATATTCAACAAGAATCATGAATATACATTACCGGGCATTAAATTTGCAAGACGAGGAAGGATAGCAAATAATGAAATTTCACTTATTTTGCATACACAGAATAGCAAGAAGAATACATGTATCAATGTTTGGGTGATATAGGAGTATACAGGATACAAAATGTAGTATACACAGCTGTCACCTATAGCAGTAACAATGGCTCTAAGCGGACCGAGAATTGAGTTGAGTAGAGTTTGGATATCACATATGATTTTGACATTTCATGCTGCTTCTACTCTGTACTAGAATCCCTCAGTTGTAGTGGCTGGCAATTGGTGACAGACCAGCCTCTCTGCAGTAAATGATGTGACATTTTCAGTATGTTATGGACTTCAAGAATGTGTTGGCCAAGGCAACAGTCAAATGTCATATGCATCAAGAAATATTGGGATAGCAGTGACAACACATGATCTTGGGATAACCTTTTGAAAGATATGTCCTGCAGACCTCAACTGGAAGTGCATACTGAGGGAAATTGAATAATATGTCAGCATACTCTCACAAACTCTATCTACGTATGTGGTAACACAATGATAATGGGAACATTTTCAGGGTGTAACATAGTGTAACCGCTGCACATCTGCTCTTGCACGTGAGAAGAAATTACAACAACAGTAACTGTAACTCCACATAACATCAGAAAAATGGGACCCCACCGTAGGTCGCTCCTATACTCAACTACAATTGTCGTACAAGGTAGTGCAGAACCACAATTCTTTGCTGAGTATAAAGCAGTGCCATTCATCCGCAGTCTATGTTGCTTGGTCACAGCACCATTCCAAACACAAATGTTGGTCATATGGTGTTAATGACAGCACATACATGGAATGATAATCATCTAGTCTGGCTATTGCTAATCTCTAGCCAGTGTTGTTGGATGACAGAAAACATTGCAGGGATTCCCTAATTTCTTCTCACGTGCAAGAGCAGATGTGCAGTGGTTACAATATGTTTGCTACACCATACTGCGATCCTTCCTTTTGGTGGTCAGATGTGGTCCACCACAACCCTCTAGATGTGTATCACACTCTCATGCAGTCAACATCAGGCCACTATCACATCCAAAATAACCACAAATTTGGTTAAATCACAAATCAACCAGCCTGCCAAATGAGGACTGGCAAAGTGACACCTTTAAAATTCTGTAATATACTGATAATATTGTCTCACATGAGTGCCCTACACCTCCAATACCTTCCCAGTTATCACTCAAAATCTGATGCTGCTCACCTCCCTTTTATAGCTTACCAAGTTTGGTAACAAAAATACACGCAAACAACACTAAAGTACTCTGTTGGCTGTGGTACCTTGAACTGTGTTGTTTGCCACAGTTCCTGTTTTTTCCTTGGTTTACTCCTGTTTGGAGTTTACGTACTTTCCTAGAGGGCATTGCGGAGCCTCCACGAGTGTGCTGCTAGCTTGCCCGCTGGGAGGATGATTAAAAATCGCCAACTGGTCTTCGTCCAACCTAGTGGCCTGTGTTAGATGAGTTCCCTTTCCAATTTGGGTAAATGTTTCCTCCTCCTGGTGGAGCCATCCTCTTTCCCGAGCTACAGTGGGGTAAGAGTTGCCTGAGTGTCTATCGCCGCTCAATGTTCCAGGAGAATGAAATAAGAGTCTAATTATCTACTCCCCCGTTATGCCCAAGAAAGGTGAATTAGAGTAGTTCTGGATAACCTAAGTATTGTACACTATTAAGATAGTTCTAGGTTTGGAGAAATTGCTGTTTGGTAAAATATAGCCATCTGTGACAGTAACCAACATTGTTATAGAACTGAAAGATTGGTTTTGATAAATAAATTTGCTGAGATGTGTACAATTATTTGCTATAGATGTTAATTGATTTAAATGAATCTTCTTTAATTTGTGGTTATAATTCTTAATGAGTGATCATCCTTAATGGTGTAACATTTAATGTACATCTGATTGTCACCCATGTCATCTGCTGACTTCAGAGACTGAAAAGGTGAACCTCGCTCAAGTTTATGAGACTTTATTAATGGTTGATCTTTACTGTTTATGGTCTTAAAAACGTTTGTTGAAAGGACTAATTTTAGATTTCTATTGTTTATTAACTAATTCTTAAGTTATATAGCAAATATTATGAGTGCAAATATTCTCTCATTGTTACACTTGCTGGTTCTGTGGTTTACACTGAAGGGTGTGACAATAAACGCAAAATCTAAAGTGAAGCATTGGGGCAAATAATTCTTTCCCTTATCATTACTGTTAAGGATAACTAACTGTTTGTCACTTGTTATTAATATTGGTGGGGAGAATAGTTTATTGATTGACCCCGTAGAAAGAGTACATCACAGAGAGTTAAAAAACCAATCTTTTTCATAAATGATGTGCTGCCTCACCCTCCGTACTATTCAGACACGCCCCCTATGGACTTTTTTTAATTCTAAAGTTGAAATTCTTGAAAGGACAAAGATTTGCAATGATAGAAAAGACAAAAGATAACTTGCAAACGATGCACTGGGTGATAAAGCAAGAGCTGTAGCAAGACTGCTTCCAGAACTGGAAACAGCATTGGGAGCAGTGTATAAATTGTGGTGGAGAGTAATTTGAAATAGACCACGCACAATAAGTGAAAGGTAAGTGTAGAAAAATTTTGTGAGCAAAGTTCTGGAATTTTTGAGCAGACCTCAATAATTTAGAACTCAACCATCTGTTGTGGAATCTACAAACCTAACATTGTCTCAACTGATAAAACTGCCCAACAAGTGTAAATTCTAAGCAGGTTTTGTAGAATTTTCGCCTATTCATTACTGTGATTCTTGCAAAAACATCAATTATAAAATAGTATTGTAGGTCCCCATGAAGCTTTAAGAAAGCTTGTATGAAAATAAATCTTGAGCAAAGCTTTAAACAATACCCAGTCATAAAAAGTTACAACACGAGATAAACTGGTGATATACCTTTAACAAACTGAAAATATATTTCAGATCAAGTACATTTGTGGATCGTAAGACAAGAACAATAATTTACACTGAAGTACAGCTGATAGTCTGGTTATAGGGTAGCTGACTCTACTCATGTCTCCCAGACCTGCCTCATGTTATAAATTAGTCTGAAACTAAGACCAGAATAAATAAAAAATACATAATTTTTCACTCTTCAAAGGTGCTATAAAACACTGGATTCAGCTAACATGTTAGTTGAGACTCAAAGACAATCCCACCAAGTTTCTGTCAGAACAGTTGATCAATAAGGAGTTTTCAAATGATGGAACACAGAAGCAGGTAGAGTAACAGGTGCAATATATACAAACTTAAACACACTTTTCCATATTAATACAAAATTAGGACCAAACTGGACTAATATTATCATTAATACACCCATCATAATACATTCACTCTGTTATGACATTTAATGGCAATGAAAATATACTTAAAAGGAGATTCTATGATAATCCGATAAACAAAAGAAAAACCAGTACTACTTTTTAAAAAATGTGTACTGTTGTGAAAATTACACAGTCAATATTCTTCCATAAGGGTAAGTAATGTAAGGAGAAACCCTCAAATTTTTAAATCCAAAAGTTGATAAAATGCAAATTTCTATAAACTCTGCATATCATTGTTTGATTCATTTTATTGCAGTTTACTTTGTTGTCCAGTGAAAGAAATGAAATAATACTGAAACATCATCAGAATACTTCCAATAACAGTGTATACTCTTATGATTTGTTAATTGTAATGTCCTCAGTTTGCTATTGAATGTGTTACCTCTTCAAAGGATTTTTCACAGGACACACAAAATACAAACTAAGACATGCAAGTTCAGACACATAAATGTAATTAGTGAAATGTTTGTTTTTTTGCATCTCTGCTTCAACTGTATAGAACAAAATACTAAAAAACTTCCTTCATGTAGCTGTACAACAAATATGGCTATGATGAAAGGAGCACAAGCAGCTAGTTATGGTGTTAACTATATTATGCAGTTTATGGGGATAAGTTCTGGAAAAGTAGGATATTTGCCTTTTCTCAGTTTATGATGACTGTATTAAAAAGCAGGCATCTATCTTAATATCACATTTTATATTTAATAACAGTGTATTTTATGGATATTGTCAAGCCTCGTAGCAGAGTACTGAATGTATCTTTTTCCTCATTTTTATTTTTTTGAACAAGACCATACAACTAGAGGCTCTTATTAAATATACTGGGGCAAGTGCTCAAATACTTTCATAATTGGAACTATGAATCCAAAAACTTCACAAAACTGAAACAGAAAAATTCAGTGTATCATAACTGATGACTTCATAATGAATTTTTTTTGAATCAGGTGGAAAATAAATACAATTTTCTTCCTTCTCAAACTGGTTACAAATTTTCTGACTTTACTTCGAACCTATTGTTTATATATCTTCCTTCAGAATTGTAACAGCTGAAAGGTATGATAAATTTTGGTTATACTTTTTTTCTATAACAAATTCCCATATTTACCTTCATTTGTACTCCTAAGCAGGAAGACAGACTGCTAAATAGGATCAATGACGGGATACAGAGAACATACACTATGTGATCAAAAGTATCTGGACATCCCCAAAAATATACATATATCATATTAGGTGCATTGTATTGCCACTTACTGCCAGGAACTCCATCTCAGTAACCTCAGTATTCATTAGACATTGTGTGGGAGCGAAATGGGGCACTCCACGGAACTTATGGGTTCTGAATGTGGTCAGGTGGTTGGGTATCACTTGTGTCATACTTCTATACAGGAGATTTCCACACTCCTAAACCTCGCTAGGGTCACTGTTTCCAATATGACAGTGAAGAGGAAATGTGAAGGGACATGTACAGCACAAGAGCATACAGGCCGACCACATCTGTTGACTGACCGAGACCACCACCAGTTCAAGAGGGACCATCACACAGGAATTCCAAACTTCATCAGAATCCACTGCATGTACTATGACAGTTGGGTGGGAGGTAAGATAACTTGGATTTCATGGTCGAGCCTCTGCTCATAAGCCATACATCATTCCAGTAAATGATAAACGAAATCTTGCTTGGTGTAAGGAGCGTAAACATCAGAGGATTGAAGAGTGGAAAAATGTTGTGTGGAGTGAAGAAGCACAGTACACAATGTGGCCAGCCAATGGTAGTGTGTGGGAACAGTGAATGGCGAGTGAACATCATCTGCCAGTGTGTGTAGTGTCAACAGTAAAATCTGGAGGCGGTGGTGTTATGGTGTAGTCGTCATTTCATGGAAGGGCATTGCACCTCTGGTTGTTTTGCCTGATGCTATCACACCACAGACCTACATTGATGTTTTATGCACCTTTTTGCTTCCCACTGTTGAAGAGCAATTCAGAAATGGCGACTGCACCTTTCAACACAATTGAGCACCGGTTCATAATGTACGGCCTGTGGGGGAGGGGTTACACAACAATAACATTCGTGTAATGGACTAGCCTGCACAGAGTCCTCACTTGGATCCTACAGAACACCTTTGGGATGTTTTGGAATGCCAACTTCATGCCAGGCCTCACTGACTGACATCGATACCTCTCCTCAGTACAGCACTCCATGAATAATGGGCTGCCATTCCCCAAGAAACCTTCCAGTACCTGATTGAACGTGTGCCCGCAAGAGTAATTTTAGTCAGGTGTCTGGTAACTTTTGATCACATAGTGTATTTCACCAGGTGTTGCAAAAGTAAATAGAGGAGCAGGGGTCAGTGTAATAGTGAAGTGATGAAAACTTAGAATGTTTTGGAATCTTAGTGAAAACACTACATGGCAAGTAGTGCCTCTGCAGCTGGGCGATGTTCTTCTTCCTTTCCTGAGTCACTCCATTTATTTTTTATTTATCCTCCCCTAGACAATAAATATTATACAGATGTTGTCCAAATGTACATGGGAAATCATTCCAAGGGAAAGGGAAAGCCAAATATGTACTTGAAAGGTACAATCAAAATAATACAAGTACACAAAGTACACACTAATACAACTTTATACACATGTATGCTTATGGTATTATAAATGCATAGTCTGTTTTCTTTAGGGCTTTACTTTTGTCCTCCATAAGAGGAACTCCTTTTATATACTACAGTACTTTGATAAAGATTTTACATAGACAATAGCTCTCCATTAGACATGGAAACATAATAAAAAGTTCACAGGTGAAAAAGAGTAATTTCAGTTTTGCCTTAATACAAACATTATCAGAAAATATTTATTGGCCTACATAGTCATTTACCAATTAAAAACACTGATCTAGTAGAAATTTTTAAAATTTTGCTTTAAATTTATTTTCATCTTCCAGCTTTCTGTTGTGACTGGCTGTCTGGTTGTACAGTTTTTTATCAGTATGGCTCACATATCTTCTTGTGCTTGTTCTTTTTGTTCACTGAGTATTATGTGCTGTGCTATTTTGGGTACTGTAGTTACGGAAGTCAGGATTTGCCCGAAAATCTGATAGCTAGGCCCTGAACTATAAAACACATTCATGTAGATATAATCCAGGTATTATTAGTATTTTAAGCTTTTTGAATATTGGTTTGCAGCGTGTCTGTGGATGATGGCATGTTATTATTCAAATAGTACTCTACTGGGAAAAAAAGAAAAAAATGTTTATGTAGAAAGTGGTGGAACACCAAAATTTATTCTGTATGTTGCATAAGGGTAAAAATAGCTGAAATATGCTATCCTGGCACCCTGTGAGGAACTAAAATTTGCAATAATTCTGAGAACCAAACAGACTGAATTGAGTTTCTGTGCAAGTTCCATTACCTCGTCTTTAAATTTAACTTCTCATCAACATGAATCCCCAACAATTTTGTAAATGTCACTCTGTCTGTGGCTTTGTCACCCAACACCAGATCAACATTTACATTTTGACTTTTCTTTTCAAATTGGGTGCAATTTGTTTCATTTGCATTTAATGTCAAACGGTTTGCATTGAACCATGAGTGGACATCCTTTAGGACTTCATCAGTTGTTGTTCGTAGGAGTTTCTTTGGTGCATTTACTATCACACTATTATCATCTCCAAATAGTATGGGATTTGCTGCATCATCTGAGGTCTGTGTCAGTTATATAGACAAGAAAATTTATGCAACCTACAATATTGAATTGTGTACTCCTGTTTCCATTTCTTTTATATCTAATACTACACTTGTTTTGTGGCTGGAGTAAGATGACATTGTAGGGGACTAAAATGGAGAACTGATATGAAGAGGATGCAACCATTAGTATGTGAATAGCTGTGATATAAAAACTAGATTTATCTTTATACTGGATGATATGACTATTGTTTTTATTTTCTTTTGTAACTTCTATGGTGTTGCATTTTCTCTTTTGTGCATTGGATGGGTAGGTGTAGTGAATAAATAGAATAAAGCTTTGGGTATTATCATAGTCATGTGTATTACAAGTAGATGCTGAATTCCCTAAAATATCAGTCACACAATCTGCGATTTGTTTTGCCGGTACGTTTCAAACCATTTTTCTCTGTCCCATTTATACCTAATGCTTACAGTTTCGGTCTTTATATAGATTTCTGATAACCCATTCAGTGTAGCACATTACTGCTGTTTCCTTATTTTTACCACCCAAGAAGGCATGCTGATTTCTATTTAGTAACTTAATTGTAATTTAAATATTTGTTTATAATGTGCTTCACCAATTGTTTACATATTTTGGAAAATACTGGAAGACGTGATATTGGCTAATAGTTTTCTACCTTATACTTTTCAGCATTTCTAAATGGCTTCACTTTTGAGATTTCCACCATTTCTGGGAACTGTCCTATGCAAAATGAAAAGTAGGCTATGTATGCCAAGGGCCTTGCAATCTGTGGAACTGTGATTGTTATGACGCATCTAACTTACTCCTGCTGAAATTTTAGGTTTTAAGCTTTCTTTTATCACTTTCAGCACTTCATGTTCATATGTAGGCTCCACCATTATGCAAAAAATGGCTTTTTAAAGTTTTCCTTGTTTTGTAAATCTTGAGCATAATGATGTTGCTGGATTTATTGCATTTATGAGATAATTGATATAATTCAGTAAATCTTGCTTTCTTTTGGGACTCTTCCCTGTGTGAGTCAAATATTTGTCAACTTAATGACGTATAATGTTATGAATGCAGTCAGCAATGAACACCATAAAAGAAATTTACATGCATTTTGTTCAGTTCAAAGTAAAAATAAATTCAGTTTGATGTTGTAAAGTTCCAGTTTCATCAAAAGATATCAGTACTGCTGCATATTTTATTTTCCATTAATGTTTGCTATTTATATCTTTGGTACTAATGATTCTGTGTAATATTGTACTAAGTAGCGATGTACTGATGATTAATTATTGTCAGTATATGAGCTGAATAAGTGATATTCTGACAGGGATAAAAAATACAGTCATAATTTTGGAAATATTGAGTATTTTGAGAATTTTAGTAATTTTTATTTCAAAAGAATTGTAGGGTTGAAGACAGCCTCCATCCGCTATAAATGAATTTATTCATGACTTTTTGAGAATTTTTTTATAGAATTGGAATCCCTATTTCATCCATAACATGGAATGACACACTTTCTTTCAGGTTTAAAAATAAGTTGTATTCCTTCACCAGCTTAGGATGTTTTATGTATTTTAGGTATATATAAGTGCTGGGAACAAGTTAAACTACGGACACTAATGTAAAAAATTGTTGCAGAAATACATTTTCAAAATGTGCATTTATACATTTATCTATAAAACTATACATTTGTATATTTTCTATATAATGACAATCTCCAGTGAAAATTCTGACAGCATACATATGTGTGCTGCTCTAATTGTCTGGCTATTTAAACATTTGTTATTTAATACTGTTATGAAAATGTGTTTAAAACCCAGTCATCTGACACTGAATTATACAGTCAGCTAATTGTCAACATCTGTCTGTCTGTATAATTCAGTTTGTGAAGGGGGCAGGGAGAAGGGGTGAGAAAACATAGGGTGTTTTTATCTCTCATCTGCTCTTATTGCAGCACTACAAATAATAATGATTTTTTATGTTCATTATACAGTTACATTATACGGTCAACTATTTCTCGATATCTGTCTGTCTGTATAACTCAGTTTGGAGGGGGTGGGGGTGGGGGAGGGGATGGAGGCAATAAAACATTGTATGTTGCACCTCTGCTAATAAGATTTCTTTCTTTTTTCCGCTATTCCATTTCAATCTAATTATCTACAGAGTGTACATGTAATATATGCATACATATATTTATCTCTTTTATTTGTAATGAGATGATTTGTCAAAGTGTAATTAATTTTCATAAAAGCATTGTTAATTAAATATATAGGTAACTGAACTTCTTAGTGCAACACATACTACTTATTTTCTAGTGAGCCAATCTGCTGCTCAGATCAAACTAGCACCAACCATTAGAAAGACTTGACATCCCAACTTCACAGTAAAGTATTTTGATTTATGTAAAGCTTATTAACTTGTGAGATTTGTGACCTGCTACATTTTCCATTGTAGATTTTGCCTCTCTGCTTGGCAGATTTCAAAATTTGCCATGATACTATTGTTGAGCTGTTTATAATGCATGAAATGATATACTGGTACTTCGCTTATTCAATAAGTTTTTATTTGAATTTTTTTCCCAATTTACCAGTGCCTATACTCATAACATGGATGGACAAAGTAGTTTCAGAAACTTTTCTGATTTATTAACCTACAACATATTTCATGAATTAAATCACTTTTAAGACTCATAGTCTATCCTAAGTCAGAAAATATAACCCAGACATATTTTTAGTCAATCCAGAGCTTCCGAGATTGCGACATCTTCATATGAAAGTCGTTAAATAGTTGGAAGCTACTCAAAATTTTTAAGGTCGGACCAGCTAGCACTTCAAATTTGCTAGGTGTCTGAAATTTTGAGAAACTGCAGCTATTCTTGTTTGTGATAAAGTAGTTTCTTGATCTCATGGCCTATGCCTTCAGTGATGACTTCCATATAGAAAAGCTGTGGATACTTCATACTTTACTTATTTATTTCTGATTCAGTGCAATCACTCTAAGAAGGAAGCTGTAATCAAGTGAGTATGTGATGGTAACTTTGAGAAATATGAATATAACACATGAAAAGAAACATCATATAAATATTTTAAACAGAAATATATACTGACATTCATTTATACAAAAATGAGCACATAATTAGTGCACAATTTCCATATCTTTGTCACTTCACACTCTGAAGAGCCAAATTCCAGGGATGGCTTCTGGCAGCAAAAAAATTCACAGCAACACCTGAACACATTCAGTGTCTACTCAAGTATTTGGCACCTATCAATTTTGACTTGATTCGAGATCTACATCTACATCGACATTGATACTCATCATATCACACTTAAGTGACTGGCAGAGGGTTCATCCAATCACCTTCACAACAATTATCTGTTATTCCAATCTGGAACAGCATGCAGAAAATACGAATACCTCTATTTTTCAGTGCGAGCTCTGATTTCACTTATTTTGTTGATTTTGTTGAGACGATCATTTCTCCCCATGTAGGTCAGCATCAACAAAATATTTTCACATTCAGAGGAGAGAGTTAATGATCTAAATTTCGGGAGAAGATTCTGCCGCAGCAAAAAAGTCTTTGTTTTAATGGTGTCCATTCCACACCCTGCATCATGTTCATGAAACTCTCTCCCCTATTTTGTGATGGTAAAAAGCAGACTGTTACACTTTGAACTTCTATGAGATGTGCTGAAAATGAATATTACAGATTAATGTGTATCATCTCTGAAAATACTTGAGGTTATGAGTGTTAAATGTGTTTTACAACTTGTTGTCAGCCTTATATTTGTCAAGCAAATGATATTTAAATCAAACTTTTTGATAAAATCTACAGAAGAGGGAATGAACCAGTATGATATCATGTAATATGTTTTTCTGATCTGAAACTCCAATTCCAAGCGAATTGTCTTAAACATCTCAGCATAATATATTCACTAACCCTATTCACTAACCCTGGACACTATTTTAGCAGAGGAAAAATGAAAGTATTTTTAACTAAATTCATTTTATCTTGGGTTGACTTATTTCCAATTTCATTCTATTTGGTTACCTCTGAAGTAAAAGCTTTTTCACCTATTCTAGCTTATTTGCTAGCATCTCTTCCATGAACTGTATGGTTCTTAGTTTAATTTAGATATTTGTATGATCAGTGGGTCATAATTGCAACCTCTCGTATGATTTGGAATGAGACACTTACAATTATAATATACTTTCTCAGTCAGAAATACACCAAAATGTACCAGCATGGCGATATTTTACATAGTTTTCATACAGTACTCTTTTGCATGAAGTTATTCACAATTAACCAAGTTCAGCCTCTCTCTCTCTCTCTCTCACTCTCTCTCTCTCTGTCTCTCTCTCTCCAATTCATCCCACCCAGACACACACACACACACACACACACACACACACACACACACACACACACTGTATTTTTGTCCATTTAGAAATTGTGCAATGGAGAAAAGGAGCAGATATGTTTTTAGTTTGTGTTTGAAGGTTTCAAGTAAATTTCATTACCTATTAAATTCTTTAGATCACAGGTGGGGTAGTCAAATGTTTATATGGACAAGTACCTATCAATACCTTTTCTTTTTGTACTGGAACTTCGATTGTGGACAACATACTACATGAGGGAGTAGGTGTACCATGAGATTGCTGACACAATATCCAGCTGTTTGAAAAGGTTCCTGCAAATGGCTGTAGACTGGACACCATTCCTTATTACATGCATCTGTGCAACAAAACTTTCTTCCTCAATGAAGCTTACCACAAGTTAGGAAGCCACAACAATTTGGTGCATTGCATTCTATTTTTCTTGGAGATATCATCAACAGTTTGGCGAACAGGTATTCTGTGAGGGGACATTTCATATTCTCTGTTGCAAACTACTATTAAAAGATAGAATTTCTAATGTTTGTATGTAATCTATATATACACAACATTTAGGTGGCTGTGCTGTCCATATCTAGCCTGTAGAATTGTCTCTGTAGTATTTTGTGAAAAGTATTTTGCTTTGTTTCTGTTTTTTGTTTCCTAGAGTTCTTAAGACCCTGAAATTTGTGTATCTCATTTATCACATTTAGCACTGTAACACTGCTAATGGTACATCCTAGGTGTTTCAAGCTCTTAACGTTTTCAATTGGCTGAATATCTAACTATATATGCATTATATGTAAAATACATTCACAACTGCAAATAGAGACAACTATCCTGTACAATGAAATGACAACAATGAAAATTTGTGCCAGGCTGGGAGTCAAGCCCAGATTTCCCGTTTATTGCTGGCACTTACCTTATCATTAGCCTATCTGAGCACACATCATGGGAACACCTAAAACTTCCATATGGTATCAAACATGTGTCTACAACCAGCAGTTGTACATCCATTATGTATATTCCCATCCCTTGGAGACATCTGAATTGAAAGTCACTTCAATGGTGCCAGTTAATGATCATGACATTGTACCACCTTTGTTGTTTTTAAATACAATGCAATGTTCCTTTGGGCATGTAGACATGCCTGAAGGAACACTGCATTGTTCTTATGAACAGCACAGCCACCTAAATGTTGTGTATACTTGTTATTGAAACTTTCTTTCAAAATTAAATCATCCTATAAGGTATTCCAGGTGAAGAAGGAGCATGATTAAGTGATTCTGGAGACTACTCAAATACTGTTTCCTGTTAAGAGTTCATTGTATCACTATCATGTGGTCATACAATGATGGAATCATGTGCATTCAAGTCTCAAGGCAGGGAGTGAAGGCAAATAAATATTACATATGATCTGCAGATGAAGGCCTGTTTTGTTTGCTTTTTGCAGCATAATGATAGATACAGGAATGGTAACATTTATCCCACATAACAATGCATTTTATGATTACATGGCTACCACCTAACTTATACTGTGCCTGTGAGGATGCTCCATCTCCCATATTGCATTTTGATATACGTGTATCCACACATGAAGCAACTAATGTTGCCCTCTATGGCAGTGGCGTGTCTTTAATAGAACTGTGACCAGTTTATTCACTGTTGTATTCCAGATGACTGATGGCAACATGGACCTTGCAGCCAGCACATAGAGTTTGAATCAAACAGAGTCCAGTGCTTTCAAATATATGGATGGAGGGAGAATTTTCTGAGTTACCATACTGTTAAAACACAGAGAGAACACAAGTTCTAGTTGGCAATGTATGGGGCTGGATATTGCAATGACCTTTTCAAGGAAAACATCCCAGTATCCACCAAATGCAATTTAAAATAACAGGAAATCTAAGTCTGAATGGTTGGACAGGGCTTAATTCCACCTACTCATGAATGTCCAGTATCTTAAACCCTTATTCCCCTTACATGCTATATACATGGAGGTGTATCACACATCTGGAGGCAATGAGCTGTGTGTGATTGAATGTGCCTGTGTGTAACAGAATATGGCCATCCCACATAAATGTCACATAGATGGTAAATACCATGAGTCACATCATAGCCACATACCTTTTAAAGTCACTCATTGTACTGTAGCTAATGGACACTTTTTCCTTAACATTGTTGGTACCTGCAATTGAGTATTTAACAGATATAATTACATATATTCAACAACAATCGTGAATATACAGTGCTGGGCATTAAAGTTGCAACATGAGGAAGGATAGCAATTATAAAAATTTCGCTTATTTTGCATATACCATCTGCTTCATCACACCATGACAACAGCAGCAATACCACTGTAACTCCACATCTCATCAGAAAAATGGGTCTTCTCCCTAGGTCACTCCTACACTCAACTACAATTGACCTACAAGGAAGTGCAGAACCACAATTCTTTGCTGTGTACAAATCAGTGCCATTCATCTGCAGTCCATGTTTCCTGGTCACAGCACCATTCCGAAGACAAATCTTGGTGATGTGGTGTTAATGACAGCACACACATAGAATGAAAATTCTTTAGTCTAGCTGTTTCTAGTCTCTAGCCAGTTTGGCTGGATGACAGAGAACTTTGCAGGGATTCCATAATTTCTTCTCCAGTGGCAAGAGCAAATGTGAAGTGGTTACGATGTGTTTGGTACACCATACAGTATCCTCCCTTGTGGTGGTCAGATGAAGTCCACCAGAACCTTCAAGAAGTGTATGTCTGCCCTCACATTCCCAGGCAGTCAACATCAGGCCACTATCACATCCATAATAACCACAAATTTGGTTAAATCATGATTCAACCAGCCTGCCAAATAAAGACTGGCAAAGTGACACGTTTCAAATTCTGTAACATACTGATAATATTGTCTCACATGAGTACCCTATATCTCCAAGCCCTTCCCAGCTATCAGTCAACATCTGATGCTGCTCACCTACCTTACATAGCCTACCAAGCCTGGTAAAACTAATACATACAAACAACACTTAAGTACTCTGTTGGCAGTTGTACCTGTGACAGAGAGTAAAAAAACTAATCATTCGCATAAATGATGTGCTGCCTCATCCTCTGTACTCTTCAGACCTGGCCTTTCAGCCTTTTTTTTATTTATAAAGTTGAAATTTTGAAAGGACGAAGATTTGCAATGATACACAAGATAAGAGAAAACTTGCAAAGGATGCTTTTTGTGATAAAGCAAGAGGCATAGCAAGACTGCTTCCAGAACTCGAAATAGCATTGGGAGCAATGTATAAATTGTGGTGGAGAGTAATTTGAAATGGACCATGCACAATAAGTAACAGGTAAGTGTAGAAAGATTTGGTGAGCAAAGTTCCTGAATTTTTGAGCAGACCTCATTTGCTTAGAACTCAGCCATCTGTTGTGGATTCTACAAACTTAACATTGTATCAGCTGATAAAACTGCCCAACAAGTACGAATTCTAAGGCCGGTATTGCAGAATTTTCGTCTATACATTACTGTAAATGTTAGCAAACATCAATTAAAAAATAGAATTGTAGGTCCCCATGAAGGCTTACTCCTGGAGTTGTATGAAAATAGATCTTGAGCAAAGCTTTAACCAATACCCAATCACAAAAAATTACAACAAGAGATTAACTGGTGATGTACCTTCAACAAACTGAAAATATATTTCAAGTCAAGAACATTTGTCGATCGAAAGATAAGAACAGTAATTTACACTGAAGTATAGCTGATAGTCTGGTTGTAGGGTAGCTGACTCTACTCAAGTCTCCCAGACCTGCCTCATGTTATAAATTAGTCCGAAACTATGACAAGAATAAATACAAAATATAGCTGATAATGTGGTTATACGGTAGGTAGTTGACTCTACTCAAGTATCCGAGACCTGTTTCATGTTATAATTAGTCTGAAACTATGACCAGATTAAATAACAAATACATAATTTTTCACTCATCAAAGATGCTATAAGACACTGGATTCAGCTAACATGTTAGTTGAAACTCAAAGATAATCCCACCAAGTGGCTGACAGAACAGTTAATCAACCAGGAGTTTTCAAATGATGGTGCACAGAAGCAGGTTGAGTAACAGGTGCAATATATACAAACTTAAACATACTTTTCCATATTAATACAAAATTAGGACCAAACTGGACTAATATTATCATTAATACACCCATCACAATACATTCACTCTGTTATGACATTTAATGTCAATGAAAATATGCTTAAGACAAGATTCTATGACAATTCAATAAACAAAAGAAAAACCTGTACTCTGTTTCTAAAAAATGTGTACTGTTGTGAAAATTACGCAGTCAATATTCTTCCGTAAGGGTAAGTAACGTAGGAGAAAACCTCAGATTTTTAAATCCAAAAGTTGATAAAATGCAAATTTCTACAAACTGTGCATATCATTGTTTGATTCATTGTATTACAGTTTACTTTGTTGTCCAGTGGAAGAAATGAAATAATACTGAAACATCCTCAGAACACTTCCCACAGTGGTGTATACCCTTATGATTTCTTAATTGTAATGTCCGCATTTTGCTAATGAATGTGTTATCTCTTCAAAGGGTTTTTCAAAGTACACACAAAATACAAACTAAGGCATGCAACTTCAAACACATATATGTAATCAGAGAAATGTTTGGTTTTTTGCATCTCTGTTTCAACTGTATAGAACAAAATACTAAAAACCTTCCTTCATGTAGCTGTACACCAAATATGGTTATGATGAATGTACCATAAGCAGCCAGTTATGGTGTTAACTATATTATGCAGCTTATGGGGATAGGTTCTGGAAATGTAAGGTATTTGCCTATGTAGAATTGAATTAGGAGTAATTAAACTACTACTATTTCTCTGCTTATGATGACTGTTTTAAAAAGGAGGAATCTATCTTAATATCACATTTTATATTTAATAACATTGTGTTTCATGGATATCGTCAAGCCCTGTAGCAGAGTACTGAATGTATCTTTTTCCAAATATTTATTTTGTTGAACAAGTCCATAGGAACTGTGAATCCAAAAGCTTCACGAATCTGAAACAAAAAAATTCATTATATCGTAACTTATGACTTCATTAAGCAATCTGTATGAACCAGGTGGCAAATAAACATAATTTTCTTCCTTCTCAAACTGGTTACATATTTTCTGAATTTACTTCAAACCTATGATTTATATATCTTCCTTCAGTATTGTAACAGCTAAAAGAAATGATAAATTTCAGTTATACTGCTGTTCTATAACAAATCCCAATATTTTCCTTCTTTTGTGTTCCTAAGCATGAAGACAGACGAGTAAATAGGATCAATGACAGGATATAGACAACATATACTATGTGATCAAAAGTATCCAGGCACCCCTAAAAACATACGTTTTTCATATTAGGTGCATTGTACTGCCACCTATCGCTGGGTACTCCATGTAAGCGACCTAAGTAGTCATTAGACAAAGTGAGAGAGCCGATGGGGTGCTTTGCATAACTCACGGACTTCGAGTGTTGTCGGGTGACTGTGTATCACTTGTGTTATACGTCAGTACACGAGATTTCCACACTCCTAAACATCCCTAGGTCCACTGTTTCCGATATGATACTGAAATGGAAACGTGAAGGGACATATACTGCACAAAAGCGTACAGGCGGACCTCATTTGTTGACTGACAGAGACTGCTGACAGTTGAAGAGGGTTGTAATGTGTAATAGGCAGACATCTATCCAGACCATCAAACAGGAATTCCAAACTGCATGAGGATCCACTTCAAGTACTATGACAGTTAGGAGGGTGATGAGAAAACTTGGATTTAATGATCGAGCAGCCGCTCATAAGCCACAAATAACGCCAGAAAAATGTTAAATGACTTCTCGCTTGGTGTAAGAAACGTAAACATCGGACGACTGAACACTGGAAAAATGTCGTGTGGAGTGACAAATCATGGTACACAATGTGGCGATCCAATGGCTGGATGTGGGTATAGCATATGCCCAGTGAACGTCATCTGCCAGTGTGTGTAGTGCCAACAGTAAAATTCGGAGGTGGTGGTGTTATGGTGTGATCGGGTTTTTCATGGAGGGGGCTTGCATCCCTTGTTGTTTTGCGTGGCACTATCACAGCACAGGCCCACATTGACGTCTTAAGCACGTTCTTGCTTCCCACTGTTGAAGAGCAATTCAGGGATGGCGATTGAATCTTTCAACACGACCGAGCACCTGTTCATAATGCACCGCCTGTGGCGGAGTGGTTACACAACAATAAAATTCCTGTAATGGACTGGCCTGCACAGAGTCCTGACTTGGATCCCATAGAACACCTTTGGGACGTTTTCGAACGCCGATTTCGTGCCAGGCCTCACCGACTGACTTCGATACCTCTCCTCGGTGCAGCACTTCGTGAAGAATGGGCTGCGATTCCCCAAGAAACTTTCCAGCACCTGATTGAACGTATGCCTGCGAGAATGGAAGCTGGCATCAAGGCCAAGGGTGGGTCAACACCATACTGATTTCCAGCATTACCGTTACCGATGGAGGCGCCACAAACTTGTAAGTCATTTTCACCCAGGTGTCCGGATACTTTTGGTCACATAGTGTACAAATGAGAGCTGTGCAGTCCATTAGGGTTTAATTTGTCACAGGAACTGTGAGAAACTCAAGTGGAAAGAACATAAAGGTACTGTGTGCCTAAGAGTTTTAATATCCATCTCACATGTATATGGTAGAATGCTTAACCAAATTCCATGTAAATGGCTACAATGGTGAAATTAAAGAAATTCTTATTTGTGCAGAGGGGAACAGGCAGTTATTTCTTTCGCATGCCATCTGAAACTAACATAATAAGAAGAAGAACTGGTATAAGTATACTTAAGTTCTTTAGCATGTACTGCTAATGGAATACAGCTCAAGGGAAACATATAATTTCAAGTAAACAACATAAAGCTGTTGGATTATTTTTTTGGAAGGCCATGTGTGTACTTCTCATCCAGCCATCTGATTTTGAATTTTTAGGGATTTCTCCTACAGTCCTTATAAATGCTTGTTCATTCCTAATAACGGTGCTTCGGATAAATTTTTCCCCAGTGTTGCAGAAACGTATCAAGTAATTTATTTACAAAGAAAACACTGTCAATGCAACGGAACATCTAATTAGTGTCAAATTTCAAAATTTTTACTATTCATCTTCTATTACGTAAAATGTTTGAATGGACAGGTATTTTGGCTTAAGACATTTGTACATTAGCGCTTTATCCTGCCACCAGATAATATGCACATATGCAGGTATACTGATTTTTAATAAGATACAATATTTATTTTAAAGTGAAACTGCACAATCTCTTATTTGAGATAATTTCATGAGAAGTGAATGTTCTCTCATGTCTGTAGCACTTCCTATTCCTTTGTTTCGTGGCAAATCAACACATCTTACATCATCAAACCTTTGCTGTATATTGCACATATTCAGCTCTATCTGTCTTTTTTTTTAATTTTCAAATTAAAGCTTCAGTATAAATTGAACAGGTGTTACATCCATAAGCATGGATGACCCATTATCTAGCTCACTTTTTGAAGTAGTTGATGGTGTATTCTATTCAATGATGATTCACAGCGGATAATGTTCTGGACTAACAATTCAAAAACCTAGGGCTCAACCTCTGATTGACATTAGAACATCCTTTTTCATTTAATGTTACTCTTTCTTCTATGGTAGCTTTATGTAGGTGGAAAATGAAAATTTTACCTAGCTTAGTACTCCATATTAAATAGTAATTCAAACAAATTGCTTTTACTAGCTGGGAGTTACATATGGGAAAGGACGTGATAAATAGCTTCCCACAAACTCTTTGCATTATTGCTAGGAAAGAATGCTCACATTCACGCCACTATCATAATGATAACTATTTCAATATTCATACAATGAAGTACCTCCCTAAATAAGTTCAGTAATAGATTACTCAAAGGACGCTGAAATTATCTAAACTAGTGAACACACATAAGGGTATGCTAATTGTGATCAACATGATGCTTCCTGTGGACATATGAGTGCAGTGCTTCATTAGGTATTTTATGATTGGAGGTCATATGATCGACCTTTCTTTTGAGTGGTGAGCAGCTGACGTACCAGGCTGTTGCGGATATACAGCTGAACATGAAGGCTCTACTATAATCTGACTTTATCACACAGAAAAAAGGCTTGTGAATGCTGAAAAAACATTACATAACAAAGACGAATTTTCAGGAAAACATGACTACAACCCAAAATATTTAGTTTGCAATCTGATGTTTAAGAAACAGATTCATCAAACCAGATTCACTCCCTAAGTTGAACCCATTGGTGTGCATGTAGGAGGGCAAAAATCACCTAATAAAAAAAGTATACAGAAGTAAATAGAAGGGAATTTGGAATACTGATGTGAAAGAAAATGAAAATGCTGTTGGTCCTGAACAAATATGAAAAATGTGCTGGAGAAGAAAGGAAAATTTCCTTTCACACCACATATCTCAAAATAGCGAGCACAAATGAAGGACAGCCATAGGATAGTCTGTAGGGGGTGGCCTACAGCAGAGAGTACGGAGTATTTTTAATGTTTTGGAAGACGAATGATGTCTTTTTAGTACCCATAAAAAAGTTTCAGTTCAACCCTGTTAAAAAACAGCATGACACTGTATTTTAAACCATTTTATTGAAAAAAAAGCACCTGACTCCGTGAGAGCTGGGGATGCCCTTGGCACAAATGATGACAGGAGTATGCTATCGATACCTGGAGAAAATATTACAAGAATAAATGGGAATAATTCTTAGGATGCTGTTGAATATGTTATTTCAGTTATTTTCAGGATATCTTCAGTAAAATACATAACCCTGTGCCAATAGTACAGATTTTATATTTCAGCAGAATCATGAGAGTTGAAGTTTAGTTCTTAATGTTCACAGAATAAATCTGATAGGTTTATTTATCTTTATTTCGTTTAAATTTAATATTGACTGCAAGGTTTTAGGTTTAATGATTTAAAATAAAAAAATGAAACAAACACTCCTGATTTAGGCACTAGTAAAGAAAAGTTTTGGGAAAACCCAGGAGTGGTTAAAAAATTAGCGAACCTTACTGGGGCTCATTTCGTATGTAAGTTCACCAACAAACACACATAAAATTCAAGCAAAACACCAGAAATTCAGTTGCCGAGAGACAGTAACTTGTATATATGCATTAAACGTACTATACCTAATACAAAAGTCTTTTTATCACTTACTTGTATGAGGGGAAAGAAATTCAGACATCTCTATCAGTTTGAGTCTGCTCTTCATTCTCTGTCCCTTTACTGAATGGATGACCGGCGTTCTTCTGTACACTTTGGAATGTGAAGCAGAACGTTACATTACTGACATTTAAACTTCAGTTGCATAGAAAAGTTTGCTCCTACAATTTTATGTACAAGGGCAAATACTTGAGGCAATAAATGAATGAAGTTACCTGTGGGTTCCCTCTACATTCAATGACTTTTGACAGCTGCTTGGCTGTATGTCTTCCTTGGGCTGACTACAATCTGAGGACTGTGCAGATCCTGGGGACTCAGTGCTCTGCAACTGTATATCAGTAATAACGTCCCGCGGATTCTGCGCTGAATTCCCTGCCTCAGTACGGCCACTTTGAGTAGTAAGAGGTTCTGCCAACCCTTTTATTACCTTCTGATTACCGGCAACTACTGTGTGCACAGGTTGTATTTCACGATTCTCCATGTTTTCTCTCACTTCCTGCTGCCTGCTGATGAGAAAAAGGTGAGAAGTTGAATATTTATCATGCAAGGAGCCAAACTGATAATGTAAAACTAGGGGACTACAGACCTGCTGTCTTGTTGCATTGTTTTTAGGATCCACGTGTAACAGTAATACATTCTACGTTTGGCAGCTTTTGCCCGCTCCTTACGATTATTCATTTCGTCGTAATGCACCTAAAAAACAGAAGTGCGTCTTCCGTAACGGACACGTGTAATAACTCAAATTATCTTTCAATGCTGTTAATACATCGTGAAGTAACATTAACTACCAAGAAAACTTAACAGACTTGTTAAACTACCCGTATATAAAACCTTATACATAAATTCGATGAAAACACATATTTATGGTTACCAGAAATAACAAGTTTAGAAATAGTTCGCACCGGATTTCGGTCTTGTAGTTACCGACAATTTAATATCAGTACTTAAAAATTGCTAAGAAAGATAGCACCATAATTTAAATAAATCGTCTTCAATGGAAAATAGTTGACGAAATTACTAAAGCAACACTCGGGCTACTTACCTTTCCCGCTTCTTTTGCAGCGCCGTTCAAGAATTTGAATGTACAGACTATTCTCGTGACTTCAAAGTTATTACGTTATTTACAACTATGGACGCATTTACTGTGAACGACTATGGTTTCGTGGTATATGTTCATATTAACAGCGACATCGTATAACCAAAAGGCAATTGCGAAGATCCTCTTCATCAAGCCGCAAATGTGCATAAAAGGGCTTGCGATAAGCTATTATATAATAGTTGTCATTAATATAACACAAAATTAATGAAGTATACGTTCGAAAAAAAATTACAATAAAAAGTTTCCTTAACCACAGGTAGTGATTATTGTTATAATAATAATAATAATTATTATTATTATTATTTGAATGGCACTCATAGGACATTTCACAGCGCTCACAGCAGCTGCTCTGGTCCCTGTTGCTCAACACCAAGTATACTGGATGAAGCAGGATGAAACCATGGGCCCAAGCATGGATGATGGCTGTGGTATGTGCTAGCACAGAGCAATGACAAACAGTGACAGCGTGTGCCCACAAAAATCGATCAACAGTGACAGTGTTCACTCACTCGGGCACTGACAGCTTGGGCAGCTAGTTGTCCCAAGCTTGAATTCAAGAGCATGGTGAAAGCAACTGGCAGCAGATGATAGTCACCCAACAGGTGATCTTCTGCTGGAAACGTACGAAGTGAGCAGCATTTTGACTTAAAATAGGATGTGGCTTGTGGCTAGTGATGACTGTGTTTAGTGATGGTAGCTTGCTGACTGATATTGCTCCAAAGACTACTGTGAATCTCCCTTCGTGACTAGTGGCTGGCAATGACTAATTCTGAATGTCTACATTTGCCAATGCATATGCAAGCATGATCTGTTACCATTTCTGAAATTCCAGTTTCGCCATCCAAGTCAAGATGTAATGCTCCACCAGTGAGCAACCACGACATCATTGCTCCAATTTTCTCATCACATCAGCAGCTAACTGGTGGTACTGTAATTCTTTCACAACGTGTCCTTCAAGAAGTCCTAGGTTGTGATTTCTGGAAGGTCAGCATGCTACATATATGTCATTACGCCTGTGCACCTTTCAATGGAGGTGAGATAAACACCCTCCTTGTGATGTCATTTTGCTAAATCAGCCACAAGAGCGGTCCACTTTGCAAGGTGGAAGCACGGTGCAACAAAACTACTGATGCTAAAAATCTCTAAATTGTTTCATTTTCTAATTGGTTTCTAGGCCACTGGTAAATAACTGAGAGAGTGACACTACACAATAAATTTCTGTGAATTATTTTAAGTGAAAGTAAATTTTGAAGTGGCTTCTGAGTTATGATTATACACTCTCTGTCATGAACTGACGGAAATGCTGTCTAAGTTTAGCTTTTGGCTCATCTAACATAGTGGAGTGAGCTTATCCGTGCTTTCACTGTATCGCAACTGCAATTCCACAGGCATATTAACGACCAAGCAAAATGCAGCTATTGTTTATTCCTAGAGAGCCTCAACAAGGATAACATTCAGTATGCATAATACTGGGGTATAAAGATACATATGGAACCCATTCCCTGAGTTTACTGCAAATAATATATGTATTCCAAATAAATCTTCAGGCTACTCAAATAACAGGGCCATCTGTACTAGGAACAAGCCCAGCAACAGGATTGTATTTTGAGGGCAGTGGGGGTTTTGGGTGAGGGTGACGGAATTTGGGAGGGCATTCATGACATCATTATCCCCAGAAAACACTTTAGTAGAAGTGTTTGCTAGTTTTACATCTACTGCTGGCCATTAAAATTTCGTCATCATGAACATAAAAATTGGTTGTGTCATGGTGTAGAACGTTGATGGCCACCAGAAAATATAAAAATAAAATAATGTTTTAATGTTGTTCGTGTTTATTCTTGTTATCATGGCTAGTAAAGTAAATAAGGGGAGTAAATAGCGTCTGGTGTTGAGTGATCATTGTGAAGGACAGAGAGACAGTGTGTACTCATGTGAGACAGCGGTATCTTCACATGACAGAGTTTGGATGGGGCCATATTGTGAGTCTCCATTTCGCTGACTGATAGAATCGTGAAGTATCAACTCCCGTGGAGCACTTCGATGAACCAGTGCCCCTATATTAGACGTTGTGGGAACATGAGGGCACGTGTCGACCCACTCTTCGCCAAGGTTCTGGCTGACCACATCTAACCACCACAAGGGAAGGTCAGCATATTATGCAAGCTGCTATTAACACCACAACACAGATGACAGCATTTGGAGTGGAGTCATGACAAGGAAGCATGCGCTGTCGATGAACGCCATTGCATTGTATTCTATGATGAATCATGGTACTGCACTTCCATGAATGACCATCTTTGCAAAGTTTTGTGGTAACCTTGAGAGAAGTCCCATTCTTATAATATTTGGGAGAGGCACGGTAGTATTACTCCTGGTTTCACAGTACATGGAGTCATCAGATATGAGTTCAGGTCATGGCAGGTAATGACTGAAGGAACTCTGATGGCGCAAGATACATCACAGATATCCTGCATTCTTATGTGTTGCCTTTCATGTGACAGTATCATGGTGCTATATTTCACGAGGACAATGCTCTTCCACACAGGGAATGTGTCTCATTGAACTTCCTGTGTGACACTGAGATACTCCTGTGGCCAACAACATCCCCAGGTCTGTCCCCAATAGAAGATGTCTGGGACCAGATCGGATGTCAGCTCCATCTCAGTGCCAGTATCAAGGATATGAAATGCGAGTTCCAGCAGTTGTGACCTAATGATTCCACTGTATTGCTGCTTGCAATATAGTGTATACAACAGCTGAAGTAGGAACATGGAACGGACAGGTTCTGGAGGGCCATACTCTATGCTTTGTTGGACTTCAATAGCAGCACATATATAGTGCCTGAGGAGACAGATATATTATTTGACGGCTTTGCTGGATGCAGCCATGTCACATACATTGAGTCAGGGAATAGGCTAATTTGTAGCAAGAGAAGTATCCTGACTGACCATGCAATGATGTCTGGTGCACCATGTACTGTCAGCATGTGACCATCATTGCAACTTTATTTGAAGTGGCAGCAGAGAGTGGTGCACTGATGGCAGTGCTCCCAATGACAACAATCGACACAGGACTGATATCAAGCTGTATTTTCAGACGAGTCCCAGATCTGTTTACAGTGTTATGATAGATGTATCCATCTGTCAAGGTTCCGCCGGTCAGGGTGGCCGAGCGGTTCTAGGCACTACAGTCTGGAATTGCGCGACCGCTACAGTCGCAAGTTCGAATCCTGCCTTGGGCATGGGTGTGTGTGATGTCCTTAGGTTAGTTAGGTTAAAGTAGTTCTAAGTTCTAGGGGACTGATGACCTCAGAAGTTAAGTCCCACAGTGTTAAGAGCAATTTGAACCATTTTTTGTCAAGGTTCCGAGCAGAAAAAAATGTAGTCAGGTTGTATTCCTCATAGTCATATGGGCTCAGCACAAGCTGTCATTGGACAGGATGTAATTCTATATTCCAAAAGAGATCCTCTGTCTCGTGTAGCTGGCAATTTATACAGGAGGCATAAGATTTCTGACCTACTTACACATCAAGCGATGTTTGAGCAAAATAATAGGCTGCCGATCCTGTCCTGATGTACCTCTATGCAGTGTGTCACCCTCGCCTGCACTGCTTCCACTTGACTCATTGATTTAAAATATCTGATCACAGGTTGTTGACAATGTGGGATGCCACCACATGCTAGCCACTTTGACTGATGAACTCTGGTGTAGAGCTGATGTATCATAGAATGATATACCTCTATCTGGAATGTTTTACTATTGTATTGTGATGTACATGTGGAAGAACTTCCCAGATTGTACAGGAATACATAAGACATCATGTCTATGTTTGTATCAAGTGTTAGAACTTTTGTTGAGTCACAAAAAGAATTCAAAATCAAAAAGGTTCAAGAATTGCCATAATTCATAAATGTAAAAAAAATTATATGTACCTTAGTTTCAATTTTCTGTTAAAAATGACCTATTCCAGTGTCTTTAACTTACTAATAGTCTCCTTGTGTACTCGTATTGTTGTGTCTCAAACACCAATTATTAGCATGCTAGCCTGTCTTATTTAACAGGGCTAGATTTTACTGAGTTGAATTACTAATTCTCGCTAATTTATCCATAGGAAAAATGGTCAGTGACATCATAGATGGGGGCTGAGGGGAAATCTGGCAACAATGCTTGACATCATAGGGTGGGCGGAAATCTCGCAACAATGCAGACAGTTCCTAGGACCTGCACAGCACTACTACTGGTATCTACTAAATAATTTGACTATATTTGGTTTCATGAGGATAGGAACAATCAAAATACACTTTTACATGTTCTTTCTGCATTTCCTTCAATGGTCCACGGTTTTCCCATTCCTTTAGCGGAGTTCTGTAAGTATTAGATGGTAAAATAAGCAGAACAGACGAGACATTAATAATCGCTAGGATTCAACATTATAGTAGCATCAAACTGAACTTTTATCCTAAATAATGGCCTCAGTTCTGCTAGGAAGGAGTCCCACAAGTTTTTTTCAGGTACCCCATTCCTGCTGAAGCCAGTCCAAGTAAACTGCGAGTGTTACTAAGTTCTCTTGTCCTTGTATGGCCAGGTCTGCCATCTTTGATGGCCAGCTTGGATTCTGACATCACGCTTAGCACAATGGATTATTTACGATTTCAGGCCATTTTTGAATGTAATAAAAGTAATAAACACAATTGTACTGAATCTGCCCACATTGCAAAAAGTCATATTCACAGCAGCAATATTTTAGTGTTGCTGTATGATAATAAATCGTTTCATTTATTATTTATTAGTCATTTCCAGATACATGGAACCACAATACGTTCTTCCATTAAACATAATTTCTCATACTTCACAAACACTATTTCTCTATATGTGATCTAAGAGCCAGAAAAAATTCCCTCTAACAACTGCTTCTGCGAGTGTTCAATTACAATCGACCTCTGGAAAATATTTCGATTCGCAAGTGTTTCTGCACAATAATGACGATAAACAAAGTTTAGCTTAATGCAGCTATGGTAGGAGCATGTGTGTTGTGACACAACAACACCACGCAAATACGATGGGTTTTCACAACATTGGACATAAATTCAAAGTTTATTCTCAAATGGTAGCTCCATGAAATTATAGATTAAGATCGTGGTGTACTCTATGAATTTTGTACTGTGCAACTATGTCAGTTAACATCAGTTGAAAGGCATTTTGCAAGATACAGAAGCAGCATATTGTACGATACCGGTTAATACAGTAACACAAAGTCTTTTGGTAATTAGATAATAGGCATTGAAATCAATCAGTGGCAATAAACTGCTAGAGAAATTGGCATGATGGCATGGAAGCAATGAGGCCTTGGTAAGTTGCAGCCCGGCCGCACATGGCCGAGCGGTTCTAGGCACTTCAGTCTGGAACCGCGCGACCGCTACGATCGCAGGTTCGAATCCTGCCTTGGGCATGGATGTGTGTGATGCCCTTAGGTTCGTTAGGTTTCAGTAGCTCTAAGTTCTAGGGGACTGATGACCTCAGATGTTAAGTCCCATAGTACTCCGAGCCATTAGAACCATTTGAAGTTGCTGGAGGGAGTTGGCACAACATCTGCACACACAAGTCACCTAACTCCCGCAAATTCTGGGGAGTGGAGCAATGAGCTCTAGTACCACGGTCATTCACATCCCAGTTGTGTTCACTTGTGTTCAGATATTGCGAGTTGAGGGGTCACACATCAATTGTAATTCACTACTGTGTTCCTCAAACCAGTCCAGCACACTCCTCGCCTTGTGATATGGCCCATTATTTTGTTGAAAAATGCTACTGCCATCGGGAAACAAGATCGTCATGAAGGGGTGTATGTGGTTTGTAAAGAGTGTACAATACTGCTTGGCCAACATGAGCCGCACAGGACTCATGGATGCCCACATAAATGATCCCCAGAGCACAATGGAGCCGCTGTTAGCTTGTCTCTGTCCCGCCGTACAGGTGTCTTCAACTGGAAGACGACGATTTCGCGCTCTCCCCCATCGTTATGGAGAAGGTATTGGGATTCATCAGACCATGCAATATTCTGCCACGATTCCAACGTCCAGTGCAGATGGTCGCATCCCCATTTCGTTTGTAGGTGCCGATGCTGTGGTATTATCATTGGCACTTGCATAAGTTGTCAGCTGGGAGGCCCATCGTTAGGAGTGTTTGTTGCACTGTGTATTCATACACACTTGTACTCTACCCAGCATTAAAGTCGGATGTTAGTTCACCACCTGTCCTGTTTTAACAGTCTGCCCAGCCTACAATGTTGGACATCTGTAATGAGTGGTGGCCGCCCAACCCCGCAACGCCTGGATGTGGATTCACCTTGGTTTGACCACATGCTGAAGACGCTCACTGTAGCGCACCTTGAACACCCAATAGGTTTCTGAAACACTCGTGCTGCCGTCGGTCAAACTCAGATAGACTGTGTGCCTTCTCCATTCTAGACACGGACAGCATGCTCACTGATACTACATTAACTGTGCATGTGTCTGACTAGCTGTAATTCCTCGCCAGGTGATGCCACTATCACCTGGATGGGTTTATGCCGACAACAAGCAGGTGGTCATAATGTTCTGGCTGATCAATGTATACTTCCCATTTAATGGAAAATTTTAGTTAGTAAATGCATGTATTCTTGAAATGCAAGATTCGCTATCAGCTTATTATCACTGATTGACAGTGTTGTTTGTTGTTTCATTACCAAAGGCCGTTACGTTTTTAGTGTTATCCTGTATCATACAATATGCTGCTTCTCTATCCTGCGAAACACTTCTCAGCTGGAGATAATAGGCATTGTTACTCCATACAACATTCATACAGCGGTCTACGATCTCAACCTTCTATTACATGGTGTTGACACTTGGCAATAGACTTTAAATTACGTAAATTGAAGGTGAAGGGGTGAGAAGGAAAAGGAAAGGGAAGGAACTAATGATATCAGCTGCGTTGGGGCTTTATGGAGAATCAGCACATATGAGTGAAATTGTGTGCCAAACCAGGACACGAACCTGGGATCTACTCCCTACTAGGCAGTTATGTTAACCACTGCATGATCCAGACACAAAGTATACCGTGAATGTGCGGAATATCTTGGCACACTCCCAGGCTGACCCACACTCAGACCTAGTACAACTTAGCTGCAGTAGACCATTTATTTCCTCCACCCTCATTAATTTTAGATTCCCAATGGAGGCTGAATGTAAATGTGCATCTGCACTGAAAGCTGTGCAGTCACTGCCAATTAATGTGAATCAATTATGTGAATGCATTGTGTCCAAAAGAACAGACACCATGTGTTTATATAATTGATTCACCTCAATAGGCAATGAATCCACTGCCTTCATTGTGGATGCACATTTATACTCAGTCTCCAGTGACAATCTAAAATTAGTGAGCATGGAGGACATGCACAGGTACTGTGGATAGGTGGGTCAGCCAGGAAGCATGCCGAGATAGTACATGCATTTGCAATAAACACTTTGTCAGGGTGGCATGGTGGTTAACACAATTGCATAGTTAATAGGAAATCCCTCGTTTGAGTCCTGGTCTGGCATACATGGTCACTCACAGATGCTGATTCCACATAAAGTCGTAATGCAGCTGATATCGTTAAGTCCTTCCCTTTCCTGTTTTTTCTCCCCCGCCAACTTCAATTTACATAATGCTTATAACAGTTGCAGTATCCATGTGCTGTCTGTTATTTTGGAGGTGTCTGAAAAAACAGGCACTACAAATTCATATAAGCTTTAAATTTATGTGTAATGTTATGAAAACCACTCGTATTAGCTTGCTATCATCATGTGACAATACACATAGCCCTCTTCTGATTGTATGAAGCTAGATTGTTTTTATCGTCATTATTTTGCAGAAACAGTTAAAAACTGAAAATCAGCCTGAAGTTCGATTGTGAACAAACACACGTGGAAGCCTTTATTAGTGTGATTTTTTTCTGAATATTAGCTCACATCTAAGAAAACTACTTTTGCAAAGTATTTAAAATCATGTTCTTTGAAGAACATGTGTTTTTATCTTTCAGTAGGTGAACGATAAATAATTAATCATTATCTTCGGATTATTGCCATGAGTCACCACTATAATGTTGCTGCAGTGTACATAACTTTTTTTTCAACATGGGCATAATCAGAATAATTCTGTTTATTACTTTTATTTTGTAGACACAAGTAATAGTTCTGTGCCTGTCCAAGGCCACTCTGCGCTGGTGTCAGATATCTCGCACAGCCCTATCATCTTATACATTGTTGTCAGATTTCCCCTCATCTCATTTGTATGACATCACACGCCGGTCTCCCTACGAATTAAATCACAGGAAATTTTAAAAAATGGCGAGAAATTTCAAAATAATTAGTTGTGCTAACTGTAAAATGACGTAAATTCTATACTCCAAGATGGCCTCTATGATGTAATACGAGATGGCTATTCAATAGGGTGGACTTGGGCATACAAGGACAGTCCCAATAATGTAAGAATCCAAGATGGCAATAGATGATGGTGGACCTATATATACGATGACAGGAGAAGTAAGTGACACTCTCAGTTTACTTGTAAGTGATGCCAGAATCATGTGGCACCCACTGTGACCACAATCTTGATAGCAGTTGTTCCAGTAAGCCAGGAGTGACATCAGCTTCTCTCATCTTTGCATGAGCCCCCGAAAATCTCAATATATTCTCAGCGAAAGCATCTGAATATATGAGGTGTGGCTATAAAATAACAAGAGGATCACTGTAAAACACTTTCCTTCAAAAACAAACATATTTAGTTACTGTCACCCTCAATATACTCCCCTCCTCTGTCCCTACAAAGCTCCATGCGAATTTTCCATTGATGAAAATAATCCTGGCAGTTTTCCTCCATGAGCTCCTTAATTATACATGCTGCTTTTTCAAAAAAATTCAAATGGCTCTGAGCACTATGGGACTTAACAGCTGTGGTCATCAGTCCCCTAGAACGTAGAACTACTTAAACCTAACTAACCTAAGGACATCACACACATCCATGCCCGAGGCAGGATTCGAACCTGCGACCGTAGCAGTCGCGCATGCTGCTTATTCTTCCACTGCTTAAACGAACTGAAATCTTGCTCCTCTTAGAGCAGATTTTACTTTGGGGAATACAAAGAATTCAAATGATGCTAGGTCAGGCGAATAAGGTGGGTGGTCTAACACTGGGATACTGCACTTTACTAGTAACCTTTTACCAAGTAATGTGGTATGAGCTGGTGTGTTGTCTTGGTGCAAAAATCATTAAAGCTGATTCACATTGTCCATCACGTCACATCGCATCACATCCGATCAAAACATTCTGTAGTGCATTTCACATGGCGGCATCCACACTGGTCATCCTGTCCCATCACATCATGTGACAGCACTGTCAAGATTTCTCAGGAAGAAAGCTTTGATGGTTGATGTGATCAAACAGTTGTTGATCACATGACCCCCAAGTTCATTTCCTCGCAATAGAAGACTATGCTCAGATCTCCAAATTTCGTTTCAACGTGGTTTTCGTGGTCGATGTCAGTTGTATGTTGTTCATTATTCGTTTTAATTATTTATCTTCGTTACTTATTTTGTGAAAACATATAATAAATGATGAAAGACTAATTGATGGAATGGGCAGCGGTCTGAATTTTAAAACATGAGTGTGCTAAATTACTTACCCTCTCCTACATTTTTAAAGTGCGTTTTATCTCACTCTGGTACCATATTTAATATTTTACGATGTAATGGAAGCAATATGGCTGCAACATGATCTGGAAAAGTACTGTGGGTAGAATCTGATTAGTAAGTGGTATTATTTGTATGTTGAATTTACAATTAAATCAATACAATGAAATGAATACCTTAGCTGCATACAGGCGTTGATATATGTCAACGTGGACAGTTGAAAACGTGTGCCCCGACCAGTACTCGAACCTGGGATCTCTTCCTTACATGGCAGATACTCTATCCATCTGACCCACCGAGGACACAGAGGATAGTGCGACTGCAGGGACTTACCTCTGGGACTCCTCCTGTGAGACCCACATTTCCAACTTATTGTCCCACACTATATACTTGTGCCCCTGCCTATTACACTCATTACTCGCGGCTTTACCAATTCCCGTAAGACTTCGGGCAATGTGTGCATCCACACAGAAGTTGGTCAAATGGCTGGTGAGCCTTAAATATTTGCACGTTGTCAGGCATTTGTAATGTTTTCTAAATAAATGGAAGGGAACCTTCAGGCACTGCAAAAGTGGCAAAATCATTCTTTTAGGTATACAAGAAGTAATGTTTTAAAGTTCTTTGTTCAAGTATGTGTTAGTGGCAAGCTTATTTATTGTTTATGAGTACTCTGGACTGTGTGTGAAACTGTTTTGGAAGCGTAAGTGGTCAAAATTTATATGGTTTCACTGGCTAATTCTAGTACAAATCAGGCACTTCACCTGTTAAAATTCAAATACATGATGGAATGGAAACCTATACACATTTAAGGTGAAGGTATTGAGGGAGATACGACTATTACACAAAAATTTGCACTGAACTGCCAACTAAACTTAACCTAAAACAGATCAAATTTTAATGGGATGTGATGACAGCTCATAATACTACGCTCCTGTTAGTATTCTGGAAACAAATTGATGTAACATATATAATGCAGATTCCTCTTCCTTCAGCTGCTTGTAGAGTGTATGAAATATCCATTCTGCAAAATGTAATGGCATTATTCAGACCCACACACTTTTTTGCGTTGTTTCACGCTTCTGTCTTCCTTCTGCATTGCGCACGCTATCTCTGCAAGCTGAAAACCATTTGATTCCAATGAAAGCCCCACCAAAAAACAGATGAGGATAGCCATGCGACTTGAGATAACGTTACTTATACTGACTTGATGTGATGTGCCATTACGAACAGTGTCAATACACTTTGACGTGCAGGTGTCATGTGATGGTGCTGTGATGGACAGTGTCGAAAAAATAAATAAATAAATAAATAAAAACCCAGTCGTTATAACTTTGAATCTTCATTTGCTCGTTCGAGCTGGGACATTGGGCCCTTCCAATGCATCGATTGGCCCTTAGTTTCTGGTTCATAAGTGAAAAACTGAGATTTGTCACATGTCATCACTGTCTAAGAAATTAGGATTATTTTCAATGGTATTCAGTGTGTCAGTATAAACGTTTTCACAATCTTCTTTTTTTTTATCGTGAGAGTTTTTGGCACGAGTTTGGCACACATTTTTTTCATGTGAAATTGGTTATGTAAAATTTGCCAACACATTCGTTGTCAACTCCTACAGTTTCCGCAATCGATTGAATATTCAAGCAGCTGTCAGATCAAATTGGATTACCTAATATTTAGATATTTCCATCCATTTTTGGTATTGAAGGGCGTCCCAGGAGTGACTCATCGTCAACATCTTCTCGGCCATCTTGGAAACGCTTGAACCACTCAAAAACTCCCGTACATGATAAATAGTCCTTGCCATACATTCGTTTTAGTGAAAGATAAGTTTCATTGGGAGGTTTCCAAATTTCATGTGAAACTTCCAGGCAATTCATTGCTCTATTATTACACTTACCATGTTTCTGGCAAAACAAAATGACAGCTCTTACACAAATGAAGGCTACGATCACACTGATTTATCTACAGACACCAGGGATGTTACATTCGACAGAGAAGATTTCAAGCCTCACGGATATTCCTCGTTCATCTTTAACACATGTGTATTTACTCCGTGACAGCGTAACTCCCATTATTCTATAGCCACTCTTCGTATGACGTCTGTTCAAAAAATTCAGGAAGTGTGTCCACAAAACTTTTCTGTGCTTACCTTTTACTTATTGTGCATGAACTCCTTTGAAGAATTCTCCTCCACAATTCATACACCGCTTCCAACGCCGTTCCCACTTCCGGAAGCAGTCTTGGTACACCTCTCGAGGAGCACATCTGCGAATTTTCTTTTATATCATATATCGTTGCAAATGTTCGTCCCTACAGTGAACGAAAATCAGAAAAAGTTTGCAGGGACAGGCCCTGGATATGGCAGCACTGCGATTTCGGTTATTGTGCAATAGTCCGCACCAACAGGGGTGAATGTCCGGTTCGTTATCGTGATACAAGAGCCATGAACTGTCTGAGCAAATTTGAGGCCACTCTCACATTTTCTCGCAGGCGTCGCAACACGTCCCGATAGTACCATCGACTAACAGTTTGTCCCTGAGAACACGAGTTTATGATGAACTGATCCTTCAAAGTCAAAGAAAACTATTATCGTGGCTTTGACTTTTGATTTGACCTGACGAGCTTTTTTGGTCTTGGAGAACCTGTCCCGGCCCATTGTGGAGACTGAACCTTGGTCTCAACATCAGGACCGTAGACCTACATCTCATCACCAGTTATGAGTCTCTTAAGGAAAATATCGTTCTCATTTTCGTGATCCAAAAGCTCTTCACTGATTTTGAGGTGAAGGTCTTTCTGGTCTTGACTCATGAGCAATGGGACCAACTTGGTGGCAACATAATGCATTATAAGATGCTCTGTCATGATTTCATGACACGATCCCACTAAAATATTGCATTCTTCTGCAACCCTTCAGACAGTCAGTTTTCGATTGGCATGCACAGTTTCGTTCACGTTCCTGACAAGAGTGTCATTGGTACACGTGGAAGGGCGTCCTGAACGAGGTTCATCTTTAATTTCTGTCCAGGCACTTTTAAAGTGTGGGAGCCATTCGCAACACAGAGTATGGCTTAAGCACTCATCACCGTAGGTTTCCCGCATCATTTGGTGTGTCTCTGTAAAGGTTTTCTTGAGTTTCACGCAAAATTCAATGCAGTCACGTTGCTCCTCTAACTCTGCCATCTCGAAATTCGCAAACTGTGCGACACAAAGTTCCATTCAATACAACCGAGAACAATAATTAATAGACATACAAGAATGAAACTTCAAACAATTTTAGACATAGGCATGTGCAGGGATGCCAACCGCATTCCGCTACAACGCATATTTGGCGCGAGATTGCGAACGTTTTGGAATTTTTTGAACAGACCTCGTACATGGTAAGGAAGAATATAAATGATATTTAAATTGTGCTATTAAGTTCCTACCTAACCACACCCCAGAAATATCGATATATTAATTGCAAGTAAACAGCCAACTTTTGACGACAAGCGAGAATATTGGTTTCATTTCATCTTCTTTCACTCTCAGTAATTAAAGATATCCTCTCAGGTTCCTGCCTACGAACATCCCTTCAAATCATGACATATTAGGAAATAAACAGTCAAGTATTTATGACAAGAAGGAATGTAAATGTCATTGGCATTCTTGCAAATGAGGATATATTAGGCAGTAAGCAAACAGATATTTGTCATAAGCAATAACATAAATGTCGTTGCTGCTCATTTCATTCACAGCACTTAAGCTGTCGTCTTAGGTTCTGCCTAGCCACACCCACGGAAGTAGTGGCATATTTGGAAGAAACAGGCAAATAATCGTGGGAAGAAAGAATATAAATAGCACTGCTGGTCATTTCACTCACAGCAATTTCATCTTTCCTTTTTTAAACATACTAAAGTCACATAATCGAACAAACTCATTCCTGAGGCAATGTGCTCTTATATGTAAGTAACATATTGGGGTACTGCAGGACACAAACCTGCTTGCTTCGACTCCATAACTCCTTGTCTCTAACCACAAGGCATGGTGAACACATGAAACTATCAACAATATTATCATTCGTCCTGGGATATGACAAAGGATTTTACCAAAGATGTGTCATTAGGCAACATGTAACTGTAATAAATCATACCGAAAACGATGTTACCTTCTTCAGAACAGCTCTCCTTCCCAACCCCCATCCCCCATCTACATACAACCTATGCATAAAAGCATAATGCTGAAATTGATGCGATGTTAGTAGTAGTGTTGGTTCACTTCAAGGACAGATTACAAGATGCCCCATGCACACCCCTACGGCATCATCGATGATATCATGCATTGTTGCCAGATTTCCTCGCCCTCCAATTATATGATGCCATAAGCCAATTGCCCAACGTGAAAATGACAGGCAATTCAAACAACTATTGGTACATTCAAAATAGCCCAGCTGTGCTAAGTGTAAGTGGCAGGAATGACGAAAATCGAAGATGGCAGACGTAGCCTAACTGTCTAAGGAGGATGCTAAGTTCACCCAACCTGGATATGATGTGACGTCATTATGACGTTTATACGCTTTAGTCGATTAACACACCTATCGACTTTTACGAATGTTCGAGATTCTAAACTGTCGTCAGCTAGTGGTTTGTTTAGACACGTGCGATTCCGAAAACAGCTCAGTGTGGCAGCGTATATGTATTTCGCCAAAATAAAAGAGCTGGATACTAATAGAAATATTCCTGACCGTGGCCTTGAAAACATCACGTAAAAAAGTGAAGTCTTCTTATGTCCCGACCAGATTAGATAGTGTGATTGTTGTACTGAATGGTTACGCCAAAAATAATATTTATTTATTATCAACATTTTAGTATGGTTTCATACAATTGGTGTTGTCAGTACATATTAGATTGTAGCAGCATACTCTTGCTAACTTTTTTTCTTAATTTATATAGCTGAAAGAGAACTCGTGCAAGTTTATTAGCTAAGTAATTTATATGTCCACCCCAAGATAGTCTTTTATCAACCATAATTCCAAGTAATTTTACACTCGGACTGCAGAGACAGGTACCGTAGTGTCCAGTAGTGACTGATGTGTAGAATGATTGAATTTCGAACTTAAAAAGAAAAATACGAGGCATTGTTGAAGAAAAATCGTCAGCCGGAGATGAAATACGAGGAGAAGTGGATTTCTCAATGTCATCTTAACCAAAGGTTAGTGTCTAGTACTGATTGACGTATGAAATGATTGAATGCAGTGTCAAAGCATTTCATGGTGGTATGATAGTGTCAAAGCATTCCATGGTGGTAAGGTTTCCTCTCATTAGTCTCTCGAATGCTGAACACATAATTAGAGACGAGCAAACGAAAAACAACGTACAGGACACAAACACAGTACAATACACGATTTAAACGCAAGGAACGCAAAACACATTTAAACGAATGGCGCAGAGCACAGCGCTACCCTGTCACAATCTCTCGAAATTTCACAAAGGTCGAACAGTCGATATACGGTTTCCATCGTTTTCGATGTAGAGTGTATACGTCTAATTACGTCACATCGTATCCAAGTCCGGTGAACTTAGCATCCTCCAACTGTCTAAAGTATAAAATCCAAGATGGCAGACCTGAGGACCACCTCTATGGCATCGCAATCGAAGATGACAACCCAAGAGCGTGGATCAGGGGTTATCAGGATATTGTGCATGGTTGCCTGGTCACTTTTTCTAATCACAGAACCCAAAATGGCATGCCTGGTGATATGAGGACTGCGTGCTTTGTTGCCAGGTCCCTCGATCCAAGTACAGAATTCTAGATGGCACAACTCCAGGTACTGGGACACTCTGCATGGTTGCCAGGTCACTTGTACCAGAAGCCCAATTGTCTGAAGTGTATAATGGTAGGAAACTCAAAAATCCACTTTTCCTAAGTTTAGATCTAGTACAGTTTCCCCTCACTGCTGCAACAGCAGTTGTTTAAACATTTGCCATGTTAAATTTAGAATCATTAGAGCACATTTGCCTTAAGGTTAAAACTGTCGTTTAAGCATTTATGGTATATGTAAGAGAGCTATGATTATGTCTTTAGTTGATGAAATCGTGCCCAGGGAAGCCCCCTACACAGTCACAAAGCTCTTACGGGTCATGGTCCAACGTGCCACCTCAGCGTAGTCATAGTCCACAGGAACTGAGTCCCAAGCTTAGAATATGAGAATCCACTAGAAGCGGAAAATTCAGAAAACCTAATTGGGTTTCTCCAAAATAATTTCACTATGTTAAAAACAATATGAGCTGTACAATGGCCCCCAAATACATTCAACAGCAAAAGTAAAAAAAAAAGATCACAGATGCATATTCATCCTATCATAAGAACTTGGTCAGTGACTCAAGAAAGAAAAGGTTCGGATGCTGTGTTTTTAAAATTCACTACCAACATTTTAATGTGTGGAGGGAATGACAGCAATTGAAGAAAGAGGTCTCATGCCATACAGCTAACTTTGTCAACCACATTCAAGAACTAAACATGTTTGTATGAAATGACTAGTTCAATCATGTCCATAAGGAACATCACAATGATAGATCTTGAAAAAGAATGACAGTTTACAAGAGTAGCAGTCAACATCCTCATTGTGTCCTGCATTTCAAGATGAAAAAACTTTACCATCATCAGTGTGAGGGCCAAATGCCAACTAGTTGATGGATGCAGAACCTATACAAAAGTGTCCCACTGGTAGCCTAGAGGGAGATGATACCAGAGCATGTTGTCCACATAGCAGAGGTATGCATCATGTAATTGGGAGGTACTGGTGTCCGCTGCTGCAGCCCTCATGTCACCAGCCACCTGAGTTAGCAGCCGTAGGATTGCTCACCCTCTGCCAACTTGGCAGTCGGCGGCAGCAGCAGCAGCAGCAGTAACCAGTGAAGCAGCTCAGTGCAGGGTGTTACCCTTTTCCGTCAGTTACCAATGCCTGTTGATCTAGCCAGGAGCACGCTATTCGATTTTGCAACGATAGATGGTAGTATTATCCTTTAACTAGCGCATATTATGGCAGTAGGCAGGCTTTGGTGTGAACGAAATTTGTTAGTAACCATTGCATCAATTCAGCGTCGATTTTGAGTTACATTCTTCCATCAAGCCCAGAGGTATATGCTATGATGTGTTTGCAAAATTCCTATCCAGTTCCTCTTCACCAGTTGTGTTTTCTTTTTTTTATTTTCATCATTTCAACAGAAGGCAAAGTAACTTTAAGAAGTTCGAGAGTGGCTGTGACCGAGTAATACAGATTGCAGACCATGTTTAAAGTCTGCAAGTAGTAGATAACAGCATTGTATTCTGAATGATTTTTAAGCAATTCCTCCCATAACTTCTAATGAACAACTAAGTTTCAGCCCAAACTGCTTACAAGCATGTCACAAGTGACCGAGAAATGGTGTAGTTCATGCACTGAACTGCACAATGTAATTAATTCAGAGACGAATATGGACATATTGCTTCTCTGTACAGGATACAAGTACTGAATGGAAACAGTTTGATGCATAATACTTGACTCAGCACAGACAGTCAGTAGCCTTCCCCAGACCTACTTTCTTGGGTTTTCATTCAACACCTCAGATATCTACTGAGTAACAGTGTAAAACCATAAGACAGCATCTAGAAAGAGAGGGAGTTTACGGTTCATGTAGTTGCAGTGTCAAGGAGACTTAGCATATTATAGGTGAGATGAAACTTGGCAATTCAACCACTGGAATGCCAGAGAGAGAGAGAGAGAGAGAGAGAGAGAGAGAGAGAGTCTTACCAGTTAATTCATTTTCAGTTGTTGCAATGTAAGTCAGGTTTGCCCATTTGAGCAATTTCAGCGGTTGTTGGAATAAGCAGTTTGTTATTAGAAGAGACACCATGTGTGTAGAATGTATGTGCTCAAAAATTAAAGCATGTATGGATAAATCACGCAGTATGTCTTGGGAGTGGAGCGGTGGGGAGGTGGTAGAAGGCTGACCTTTTGGGAGAGCGTGACTAAGGGTTAGTCAACCTGTGTTTTTTGACTAGTCGGTAGTGCTTGTGCTTACGAAAACTGAAGGAGGGAGATATAGACCAGCATGTTGATCGGTTCACACATAATTGTCTGTGCTATCAGGATGCACATTCACAGACGTGCTAAATCTCACATATTATGCCATACCTTGCCATGTTACAGTAAAATTGTTTCAAGATAGGTCATATTCCAGAAAAATTTTAACAAAATACCCCAGTTACATTGAAACTGTAACAAGTCGCCCTATGTTACAGGAAAAATTAACTAAATGTCCCATGTTAGATGAAAAATTGTAACTAACTCCTCAGTATTTTCAGCCTCAAATAAGGTTTCCTGGTTGAAGATTTCATTCAGCTCACATATACTATAACCACCTTCATGTCTAGAATAGTAGCATATGATGACAGTTAGCTGCTAAGGGGTGACGTCTCCATCAATAGTTTTCGTCTGTATGGAATGAGACTTTGCCTTTCAACATCATGCTAGGCATATTGTATTATTGTTCTAACCTTGCTTCCCCCATAACCTTAAATAACTCTGATTTTGATGATTGTCAAAAATATTTCAAAGTATAACTACATGAGAATACGTTTCGACGTCTCACAACCTAGCAGACTTTCAGAATTTCTCAAAGTGCACACACACAGTTGTTTCACCACTCATCTCCTAAACTCCCATATCATAACCGACTGCAGCCTTGAGCAGGGAAATACATCCCACACGATGCCCTTGTTGAGGAAACCATACCCACATTCATCAGAATTTATTTAGAAATCTTGTAAAAAATTTGATTTCTTATGTACGCTATAAACACATGGTAAAGCAAAATCCCTTAGATGTAAATCTTATGTAAAATGATTGTAGACAGTTGCCGTTCGCAAAGTTTAAAACTAAGTGAGTAACATCATTTGGTTCTTTGATGTACGTGTTGAGTGGTAGAGGAGCAAGTTTCAAGCAAAATTTTCTGATTTATGCACAAAATTTATTGATTTTGTTCGGAAATTCATTGTTTTCAGTCCTATTCTGCTCACGAGTCATTTGGCTTGGCTCTGAGCACTATGGGACTTAACATCTATGGTCAGCAGTCCCCTAGAACTTAGAACTACTTCAAGCAAGGACATCACACAACACCCAGTCCTCACGAGGCAGAGAAAATCCCTGACCCCGCCGGGAATCGAACCCGGGCGTGGGAAGCGAGAACGCTACGGCACGACCACGAGCTGTGGACGTATTCTGCTCACGAGTGAAGCAATGGGAAAATGTGCATGTCGTTCTGTACAAGAACTGATTTGTGTTCTGTTCATGGTACTTTTAAACGAAAAGTATGTTCATGGCAGTAAGTCATTCTGCAGTCTGTCGTACATGTCAATTCTCTAATCTTTCCGCATCTCATTTTGTGAAAAGAATGTTTGACACCTCTGAATTGGTTCTGTGTCTTCCTTTTGTCACAGTGTCTCGCTACCAATTGCGTTTGCCATCTATCAAACGATGAAGTGAAGTGTTTTTGTAGACTACACTGCTCCTTGTCACATATGATACAGACCCCTTCTTGTAAGCACCTTCGTCTGCAACTTAGTTACTCATAGAATTTATACAAGGGATCGCTTACAAAATCATTTAAAAATCTAATTCTTTCAAGTGTTTTTTGCCGAGTTTAAAGCTGTTCTACGATCTATGTCGCTTTCCAGGAAACATGTTTCACTGATATCCATTCCCAGATTTTAAGATTTACCAAGCATTCTATTGGAATGATGGAAGAAATTACTTAAATAAAAAGGTTTTTAGCTTAACACTTTTCAAAATGCACTAACAAGAATTAACCAACTTCTCATACCCCATGCAGATTCCTAACTCTATACAGATAGTCTCGAAAATTTGTGCCCATGAATTTTTAGCAGCTACGCTAATACTCATAAAATTTGAACCAAAAAACGCTGGGTGTACGCAACAGATAATTGATGCATAAATATTTCGCTTAAGTACTAAAAATTTCATAGCAGCTGATATTTGTTGTTGTGTGATATTTCCTTTTTAAATTTTATAAATATTCTCATAGCTGTTAAAACTTCACAATCACAAATTTTTAATAATACATATGTGGGGTTAGGGATTTGTATGCGGCAATAGCCATTCTTTCTGTACTCCAATTTGAAAATACGTTAAATTAAAGTGATTTCTATTTAAATAATTATTTACCGTTTTCTAAGTTTGTGTGTGATTGGAATTTTCCATACATTCTGATGAGATTACATCACAGAAATGTGGTAAATCTCAGGTTTATTTCAGTTTCTCTTATCTGAGCCAACCAACGTATTACTTCCTCCTATGAACATCTCGTGAGAAGACTGTGAAGGTAAAAAATTAGAGAGAATCGAGCTCATATGGAGGCTTACCAGCAATATTTCTTACCACAAAACACTCACGACTGGAACACGAATCCAGTTCTGAGCTACTCTGAAAGTTTCAAGTCTCCAGCTCAGCACGAAGTTTAAAATCAATTCTAAAATTTGTACCGGTCAGACAAACAGACAAGGAAGCGAACTAATAAAAACGTGTTAAAAATCGCAGTTGCTAAAGTGGAATCGTATGGGAGCTATACAAAAATTTGATACGCCTACATCTGGGCTTTTCCAATCTATATAATGTAGAATCTACCCTGTATTGGATGCAGTGAGAAATGACAAATTAGTTCACACCAAATCATACCTATGGTAAAAATTTGTGTTAGTTACAGAGTAATACTTCCATCTATCGTTGTAAAATCGAGTGGCATGTTCTCAGGTAAAACAACGAGCCCTGGTAACTCACAGGAAAGGGTGGTGTGTCTCACCAGGCTCATTCACTATTTGCCTCTGCTGCTGCTCAGAGCCAGGCCGTCAGAGGCTGCTGCGTAGCGGCGCGTAGGCTGTACCCGTGGACTCCGATGCCTCACGACCACATGCTGCATGCTTGTGCAGCGCCGACAGTGTATTCTTGCATCATCTCCCTCTAGCCTGCCTGTGGAGCTCTCAGCTACCGAACCTGTATCCATCAGCTAGTTGGCGTTGGGCTCTCCCACCGATGATGGCACAGTTTTTTAAATCTGAAATGTTGGAAACGATTAATCCAGTGACTGCAACTTTCTTTTTCAGGACCTGTATCTGCGATGGTTTTGATGGTCATGATCCCACTAGTCCCTTTGATTTTAGGTGTGTAGCTCCGAAATTTGGGTTGTACATGCATGGTGCAAATAACTTCACATCTTCTGGATGCAACTGGTGGTTGCCTGTTGACAAAACTTGTTGGTTTAATTTCTGTCGCTCTTTCCACACATTAAAATTTTAGTGACGAATTTTATTAACATAGCACCTGAAACTTATGGCTTTTAAGCAACTATCCAAGTTCTTACCAAAGGATAAATATAGGTCTGTGATTTTTTTTAAATTTCCTTGCAGATTGTATATGTATGGGCTATTGTACACCTTGGATCACCTTTTTGGATTCTGGCACCATAGCAGTTGTCCTCACATACCAGGTCTCCATCTTGCATAGCCATCTTGGATTCTGATATAATAGGGGCTGTCCTTGTACACTCGTCCTCAACTTCCTCACGTTCAACAATTTACGCAGTTCCTTCGTGAAATCCGACATGAAGTTGGTCCCTTGGTCAGTAATTATTGTCTCTGGTACATCAAACTTCAAAATCCAATTATTTACCAACGCTTGCCCGACCATTGCTGCCTGTTGATTTGGCATAGTCACCATCTCCACATTCCTCGAAAAATGGTCTATTATTGTCAGAACGAATCTGTTCCGCAATGGTGTTCGCCTAAAAGGTCCTAAGTCATCAATCCCCAGCAAAGAGAATGGACATGTTGCCTTCGGTAATCGTTGCCGCTGTATGTTTTTCCGACTCAAATTTGCTCTCTGCGCACATGGTATACACTTCTTGACATACTGATCCACATCTCCTTTCCTACCTCTCCACCAATACCTCTCCGCCACTCTCCTATTCGTCGCTCTGCATCCCCCATGGCCAGATAAGACGTGATCATATGCTTCCTTTAAAACCTCATCCCTCAACTTCGCTGGCACTACTACCCTTGGCCCTAACTTCGTTTCCCTGCACAGAAGACCGTCGTACATATTAACCTGTGGATGTGTCCGATACAATTTATAACCGTTGTCCGCGTCCTGTAATTTTTGCCATACTGCTAGGTCATAACCTATGACTTCTACTTTTGCCACCTTCCTGCTTAGTGCATCCACATTACCGTGCTTCTTCCCAGGCTTGTGCACCACCTCGCAGTCGAATTCACTAAGCCTCACAGCCCATCGAGCGAGTCTAGTGGACGGATCCTTCATCCCCAAAAACCACTTCAACGCAGCATGATCTGTCACTACCCGAAATCTTCTCCCATATAAATAACATTTAAAATATGTGATTCCATAGATTACGCTAAGCATCTTCCTCTCTGTTATTGAGTAACTCTTCTCTGCTGCATTCAACTGCCTCTGCCTAGACGCATAGGCTACAGGATGTTCTTCCCCATCAATTTCCTGATTAAGAACACAGTTTGATTCGATGTATCGCATGCTAGTATAAACTCCTTTTCAAAATCTGGAAACACAAGAACCGTAGTTGATGTTAACACTTCTTTCAGTCTGTCAAACGCTTTCTGACACTCTTCTGTCCACTCAAATTTCACACCCTTCTGTAACAATCGCGTCAACGGCTGTGCTAAATCTGCAAACCCTTCACGAAATTTCGATAGAAATTGCAAATTCCGATGAATGACTGCACTTCCTTAACTGTTTTCGGTTCCCGAAAATCCCTTACAGTCTGTACCAACCTCGGATCTGTTCGCACTTCGTCCTTACTGATAATATGACCCAAATATTTTACTTCTTCTAATGCAAAATGACACTTCTCCAGGATCAACGTCAAATGAGCTGCTCTTGACCTCATAAAGTCTCCCCTTAACCACTATCTATGTTGCTCCATACTACGTGAAAGCACTATAATGTCATCCAAATAGACCAGACACTGCCGTGATTTCAAACCTCTCAAGACACTGTCTAGCAACCTCTGAAACGATGCTGGAGCGTTTTTCAAACCGAGTGGAGTTCTAATGTCCTGGTAATGGCTTCCAGGTGTAGAGAAAGTAGTTTTTGGACGATCCTCTGGAGCCACCTCTGACTGATGATAACCACTTGTCAAATCCATCGTAGAAAAGTACTGGCACTTTCCTAAGAGATCCAAAGTCTCCGATATGTTTGGAATGGGGTATGCGTCCGTTATTGTCTTTTTATTGAGGTATCGGTAGTCACAACAGAACCTGTATTTCTTAGTTTCATCCGCAGGTTTTTTAGGCACAACGACAATGCCCGCTCCCCAGCAACTATTACTATGCTGTAGAATACCGTCCACAAGCTGCTGATCAATGATATCCTCCACAATCGGTTGCAAATTCCTCGGTATTCTGTATGGTTTACGGTAAACAGGTGCTTCATTCCCTGTTGGTATCCTAAGTTGAACTAATGGAGTTGCTGGTAATGGCCCTTGTGGAAAAAAACAAATCCTTAAATTTCCACAATAATTCTTCAATATACTCTCTTTCGTCTCCTTTCAAATGCAGTTCTGTCGGCAGTTAGTGGTTGATCGCTTCACCTACCTCTCGAACACCAGTCTTCGTCACCTGGCACATCCAAATTTGCTACTAAAACTCCTTTCCTCAAATTCGCGTCTACAGCACTAAAATTATCAACGTTCACGGGAACTACTCGCCCGTCGTTCCCCTGCTGTACGCATACAACACTACGTTTCACAAAACAACCCAGTGAATCCAAAACTTCATCATCCTCCAATGGTTCAATAACACATACTGTACCCAGGTATATTCGACTCCACACTTACCCAAAGCGACTTCCCTGTGCCACTAGACAGACACTCGTGCGGTTTAAGCCTTAATGCTAATGTACGCGGTTCAATTGGTTTGTTCATTACGTTGAACGCCCCTCGCGACAGCTCTGCATTGACAACAGTTTCCCCCAGCTGAAATAACATTCCGCCAAGTTCCACAGCTCGTTGTCCAAGGTCAATTTTGGCATGATGTTGATGCAAGAAATCTACTCCTATGATCATGTCGTAGCTCTCGCTTACCCATGGTACTACCTCCATGCATGCGTTAAATCGGACTTGTTCTATTCGAAAGTCAACTGTCACCGACCCCAAAGGTGTGACCTCCTTATCCTCCACTCGACGCAACCTATAACGTGGTGGGTCTAACTTCCTTCGTCCCGTTATATTCTTAGTAGCCCCTTATATTTGCGCCCCTGTGTCCAACAAAATCTTAAACTTTTTAGTTCCTATGGATCCTACCACTGAACATTCCATCTCTGCATACGTATTCGTAACATTGAAATTAAATGGGAGCTCCCCTAGGTGGGTCTTGGGCCCCTCTGTCGTTCACACCCGCCGTAAACACTGTATGCCTCTCGCGTGCCCCTGTTGCCACGTCTATTTCCTCAAGTTGAATTGCCAGCTGAATGGCCGAATACAGATCTTTCGGATTTCCTTCACGCACTTCCCGTGACATATGCGCCGGTAACCCTCTCAAAAATACATCAAGTGCTCTTTGCTCGGCCTCCTGCAACAGAACACTATTCGCTTCATCGCTCTGACCCAACTCTTAAGTACATTCATTAATTTGCCTTATCCTTTCCACAAATTTCTCTATCGTCTCCCCCTGTCTCTTTGACATTGCACTTAACCTCTCTCTAAAGTACCGAGCGCTAATCTGTTTCTTGTACCTTTGTAGAAGCCCCTTCTACAACTGCTTAAACTGTCCTGCCTTCCTTAAAGCCTCAGAACATCTTACGTATGTTTTCGCTTCACCCGTTAATCTAATCTTGGCTGTATGTAACAACTGCTCATCAGACCAACCATTCATCACAGCTGACATTTCCAAGTCCTCCACAAACGAACGCACGTCCTCAGATGCCTTGCCAGAAAACGAAATAATCAGACTCGTGGTTTCTGGATCAATCTCCTGCACCCTAGGCAAACAACGACTGATCAGATGCGGTTTCCTGCCCACTTCTAGATGTTAATTCATTTCTCACTGCGTATTATCTGCTGTCAATTGTGCTACTTTTCCCAACAAAATCCGCACCACTTCTGGTTCCGACACACCTTGCGTCCTTGACTCTGCCATTGTGTTGCTTTCGTTCCCAGTCAGTTCTGAAACAAAACGTTTACATACAAGAACAACTTGACTTCCTGCAGCAGCGTATCATCATACTCAGTATCATCATAAACCAATACAAAAGTAATTAAATGCCACGAAAACAAAATAATAAATCTTACTGTCTCAAATACACTAACACTTACTCTGACAACAAAATAAAATGCCCAAGCAAAATATCTACAATGTGGCTTGCCAGGAGTCATATTCAAAAGACAAAAAAAAAAAGGTCCAACACTCAAAAAGAACAATTTTGTCAGCACTCACCACATCTTGCGACTGTACTGCAGGCGGTGAGCTCGAACGTCGTACTGGACAGATGACGTCCGTTGTTCTGACACTAAATGTCGTGGATGTATTAAAACTTGGCGAGAACTTTCCAAATGATTTATTGTTCTTTAGCTATAGTGCCCCGTTAACCTCGGTCCGCGTCACAGGGTATCGCAATGCTGAGGCCACCGGCCCAGCGACACAATGCAACGCGCTGCTGTGTGTCAGCCTTGTAGGACCGCACCGTCAGGGCTGCGCCTGCAGCTGGCTCAGCAGTCTTCTTCCCCGTTGACTCAGTGTTGCTCCGCCAGGAGCCGTACGCCGGCCCCGCTGCTGCTTCTTCCTCACTGGTGTAGCTGAGAAAGTGGCGTCAAACGAGCGCCCGTGATCTGGCGTCCGAATCTGTGGCCCTCGCCTCGGGAAGTCTCCGGCATGTGTCGGGAGCCGAGACGACTGCCCGCGGTCGAGGGTCGAACAAGTGACCCCCTGTGGACTGGAATGCTGGTGCCCCATCTTCTCTGAGTGTAGCCGGTAGTGCGACACGCCCTGCCATCCAGGAAATCTGTCACACTTCAATGAATCTCGTTAGAAAACGGCACCCATTTATACTCGCCTGTGGGCCTTTGTTTTGCAAAGCGCGCCGCTTCGCGTCAAGTACACATAACACGCTAAGTTTCCCAGTGGCCCCTTCTGCCTGTGACTTGCGCCATGCAAACTGCTGTGTGTGTGCCTTCTCCGGCAGTTCTATGCCCCTGTGGCCTCTATTTGCCTTCTCAACTGCTGGTATGCATAACCCACTGCAATCTGGCCTGCACCTGGCCATAACTCATGCTCCGAATATCGCGCAAAACTAACTTTCCCTATCCTAAACGGTGGTGCCGCTACACCAGTATCTCGCACTGATGTCTGCGCTAAATTACGAGCTTCTGTAAAAGATCCCCAATATTGGAGATTTTGCGTGCATTTAAATTTGGCATCCTTTTTTTCTTGTTTCTGCAATAGAGTTCCGACCCGTTTTGTGCACCAAGGAGGAGCAGTTCCACCATTAGTTAATTTATTTGCTATAAATCTCTCAATTGCTGTCGATAGTATTTCTTTGAATTCAAGCCACATCTGGACTACACTTACATTGTTAATTTGGAAGGAGTGGAGATTGTTTCTCAGGAAGGCGTCAAGTGAATTTTTATCTGATTTTTCAATAGGTATATTTTTCATTTATTTTTGGAGAATGTGAGGTCACAATATACAATCTCGCTACAACAACCCTTTGTTCACTAATCCCTGTATTATATTTTACGCTCATTATTACCTCACAATTATTTGTTACTAAGAGGTCAAGTGTGTTTTCACAACCATTTACTGTTTGCGTGAGCTCATGGACTAACTGCTCGATATAATTTTCAGGGAGTGCATTTAGCATAATTTCGAATGATGTTTTATGCGTACCTCCAGATTTAAACGTGTATTTTCGCCAGTATATTGAAGACAAATAAAGTAACCACCATCTATAATTGTATGAGTTGGGTACGTTTTTAAATTAACCTCAAGTTCCGTATGAACCTTTCAACAATTACATCATCTGAGTTGGGAGGTCGGTAAAAGAATCCAATTATTATTTTATTCTGATTGCCACGGATGACCTCTGCCCATACCAAATCACATGAACTATCTGTTTCAGTTTTGCTACAAGGTAAACTACTTCTAACAGCAACAAAAATGCCACCGCCTCCTGTGTGTAGCCTGTCCTTTCAGAGCACCGTTAGGTTCTTCGCAAAAACTTCAGCTGAATTTATCTTCGGTTTTAGCCAGTTTTCAGTGCTTGTAACGATTTGAGCATCTGTGCTTTCTATTAGCACTTCGAGCTCTGGTACTTTCCCAACACAGTTACGATAATTTACAAATGTTATACCGATGGATCCCGTATCTTTGTTCTTCCTATGTTCGGCCTTCGCCCTTTGTGACTGAAGCCCTTTTTGTATTTCCCCGAGATATTCTAACCTAAAAAGCGCCCAGTCCACGGCACGAAGCCCCTGGTACCTGTGTAACCGCCTACTGCGTGTAGTTGAGTCCTGACCTATTCAGCGGAATCCGAATCCCCACCACCCTATGGTGCAAGTCAAGGAATCTGCTGCCTACATGGTCGCAAAACTGTCTGAGCTTCTGATTCAAACCTTCCACTCGGCTCTGTACCAAAGGTCTGCAGTTGGTCCCATCTAATATGTTGCAAATGGTGAACTCTGCTTTGATCTTGAAAGCAAGACTGGCAGTTTTTACCACTTCTGTTAGCCTCTTGAAACTAGAGAGAATCTCTTCTAGTCCAAGGCGACACACATTACTCGTACTGACGTGAGCCACCACCTGCAGTTGGCTGCACCCTATGCTCTTCCTTTCATCCGGAAGGGCCCATCCCACGTCTGGAATGACTCCACCCAGTATGCAAACGGTGGGCACATTGGTTTTCTTTCCCTTCTTGGCAGCCATATCCCTAAGGGGCCCCATAACGCGCCACCACAGAGCGCCCCACCCCCTTAACCAGTGCCTCTATCTCACAAGAAGGGCCTGCCTCCCACCATCTCTCCATCCATCCAGTATCTCATCCTTCCACCGAGACCACACCCGCCAAAAAACCTCCCAAGTGGCCAAGTGGCGACCTCACCTCCACACCCTCCTCCAAAAGACCACCACCCACCTCACTTCCCTCTGATCATGCCATGGATACCACCCCTCCTCCCGCCTCCCCTGCCCCCACCCTGTATACCTTCGTCCTTGCCAACCCTGATCCTAAATTCCTAGATGCCCGCACCCTCACCCTTGAAATCTCGAAATACATTCCCAGTGCACCCATTACCCAACTTATCCCTCGCAGAGACTCTCTTCTCATCAAGTCCTCCTCCCCTTCTTCCATACTGATCTCCTCCAGCACCTTCCCTGCATCACCTTTTTTCCCCATGCGTCCCTGACCACTTTCCTTACTTCCTCCTCTCCTCACCAGCCTCAACCCTGTTATCGTCCACCAGCCCTCACTGCCATGACCACAAAACTCACCCCTGTGGTCACAGAAGTGGAGGTGTTGCTGGAACTGAACACCCATCCCGCCCTGCAAATCCGCTCAGCCCACCTAATTTACAACTCCTCTGTCCCTACCTTCCTTATGCATATCTTTACTGAGTCCACCTCCTAGATCAATCACCTCCTCACACAGGGAAAGCTGATTTTCAACCGCCACCACCCCACTGACCTGTCCCATTCCCCTCCTCCATCCTACTGCTGCCAGTGCTGTCTCCTGTACAATGACCACCTCACCCAAAATCGGCAAGAGCCCCTCAGCTTCCCCCATTGTAAAGCCTTCCACTTTCTTGAACAGTATCCTAACCTCGCCTCTCCCCCTTCTTGCAACAAACCCCACCCCAACTACTCCTCCAAATGCAAAGCAAAGCCCCCTCCCACCAACCTTGATCTCACTGTCCCCGTTCACCCCATCGACCTGCCCATCCACCCCACCAATTCCCTCTGCCCTCCCCCTACAGCAGAAGACATCATCCAGTTCCTAACCATTGTCCTGCAGGACATCTACCCCTTCCAGCACCCCCAAACACTCCAGCAGATTTCCCTCGCCACCCGCTCTATTTTCCATTTAAATACCTATGCCACCTACTCCCGCAAATAGGTTCACTTTACCTTCACCCACCTACACACCCTCGTTTAAGCCCGTCTCTCCTCGCCCCACTTCCTTTCCCACTCCCATCTCCTGGCTTATCACCAGTATCATCTCTGCTACCTCAACAATAGCTCCCTCCCTGCCAACAAATACCTTTTCATGCATTACCTATCCCAGCACCTTGATCCTTAATGAAACTTTCCTCCAACCTCATCATGTTGCCGCACCTCTCCCTATCTCCTTCAGTGCATCGACAATGCCCTTCCCCTCGCCCGAGGTGTGGTCGCTGTTGGCCACCTGAAGCATCTTCCTGTCCGGCCACAACCCCTCCTCAATAACCCAACTGAACACCTTCTCCTCAGCGTCTTATTTCCCTCCCTCACCATCACCTGTGCCACAATCTATAGTCATCCCGCAGCTCCTCTCCCCTAAGACTTCATTTCCCATGTTGACTGCACCATCACCACTTATGTGATGGCCACTGACCTCAACATCCACAGCCATGACCCTGCCACCCATCAGCAGTGGCATCAGTTCCTTGCCACTCCCCATGATGACCTAGTTCCTCTCCCATAACACAATTGTACTGAAACTAACTCAACCCCTGACGTTATCCTTGCTTCCCCCCACCTCGTTTGTTGTATCACCATGGACGTCCTCGATCCCATTGGTACTGACCACCTCCCCATCCTTCTCACTGTCCCCTCTGCCCATGGCCCCCCTGCAGCCCCCCACCCAGCTGTCTTCCAAAGTCCATCCAAGACTGCTGCTGCACTGACTGGGATGCCTACCAGGAATCCATTACCTCACAGGTCAAAAGCCACACCCTCACCTTTCACCATCCCACTGATGTCACCCATGCCTCTTCCTTCCTTCAGAAGACCATCACTGATGCTGTGAAGGCCTATGTCCCTACCATACTCATCAACCCTCACTACCCTATGCTTCCTCCGCAAGCCGTCCTTCTTCGTGAATCCTGCAGGCTCTACCACTCGTTCCTTCACACCAATGACTGGGATACACTCCCCCACCACCGGGGCAATTACAGCGACACAGCCAGAACCTTCTTACAGCAAAGAAACGCCAGGACTGGTGCTAGACATGCACACACCTCAACAGCACCCTCCCTGTCAACCCCTCTAAGTACTGGTCCTGCATCACCTTACTGGTAGCCATCCCACACTGCATTACCTTATCCTCCACAACGATCGCCCCTTCCCTGACAATCTCAGTAAGGCTAACCATTTTGCACCCCACATATCAGAGGTCTTTTCCATTCCTGACAATCCTCATTTTGATTACTCCCTCTTCCCCACCATCCTTGACTGCACTGATACCTCCGTCCCACCACTCATCCCTAGCTTCCAGTACTCGGATCAGCTACCCTCCCCCCCCCAACATCAACACCCTCATCACCACACATGACATCACACTCATTCTCTGCTCCAAACGCAACACCACCCCTGGTCATGATGGCGTCACCTACTGCCACCTCAAGGAGACCCCCCATCATTCCTGGCTGTCCTTGCTACTCTGTACAATGTCCTCCTCTCCACTGGCTTTTACCCTGACCTGTGGAAGACTTCTCGTTTTCTACTGTTCCCTAAATCCAACAAATCCCCCTCTGATACCTCTTCGTATTGTCCCATCTGCCTCGCCTCCATGCTCAGTAAGGTCTTCGAGACTATCCTCTCCCACCATATTCACCGCCACTTTAACCAGCACCAACTCCTCCCCCTTACCCAGTGTTGCTTCCAACCTTCCTTCTCAGCCGACGTCCAACTCCTTAACCTTATCAATCTTCTTTCCCTCCAACGTAACTCCTGTCACTCCGCTATCTTTGTTTCCCTTGACCTCCAGAACGCCTGCAACCATGTCTGACAGACCTATGCTCTCCCTATCAATTTCGTCCACCTCGTTGCTCTCTTCCTCTCCCATCATCCCTCCTATGTCACTTTCCAACTCCCGTATCGTCTATCCCTCTGCTGGCGTACCCCAAGGCTCTATCCTTTCCCCTCTCCTCTATCTCCTGTACACTACTGATACGCCCAAACCTCCCCCACCTGTTCATCTTCTCCAATTTTCTGATGACACCGCCTTCCTAGTCCTTTATCCTGCCGTTCAATGGTCCCAGCATACCCGCCAAACCCACTTTGACCAGTTCACCACTTGGTGCAACCAGTGATTCCTTCATCTCAACCCATGCAAAACCCAAGCGATCATCATAGGCCGCAGCATCCGCTCCTTCTGTCTCCATGATTTCTTCCTAACCATTTATGGCTGTCCTATCCACCTCACTCCTACCCTCAAATACCTTGGCCTCACCCTCAACCGCCCCCTCACCTGCACTCCCCATCTCCTTACAATCCAACACAAAGCCCACAACAGACTCCACCTCCTGAAACTCCTGTCTGGCCAAACATGGGGACCGCATCCTTCCACCATCTTTCACACCTACAAATCCTTGATCTGTCGCAGCCTTTGTTATGCCTGTGTTTGCACTCCACCTCAGCTTCCCTATCCGCCTTCTGTCCCCCCACGTGCATCCTCTTCGACATCATCCCCTTCCCCCACCTTCTCCTTTTCCTTGAACACATCCGCACCCTGTATATTGCCAAATGACTCGATCCCCTCCCGCCCCCTGGTGTCCCCCTTCCTCTCCACCCCCAGCCCATTGCAGTGCCTTTACCATTGTGTCCCCCCCCCTCTCTCCATCTCCACACCCTCCACCTCCTTTCCCAATGCATCTTCCGGCACCTTCCCCTCCCAGATGATGAAATTCGGCCTGACATCTACCCCTCCTACCAACTCTAACCCCACCTTCCTCCTGCCTCCTCTTCAGGGCTCCCTCTCCTCCCCCTCCCTTCTCCTGAGCGGCTTTCCCCCTCCTACATCCCCTCTCTCTCCCACGCTCCCCTTCAGTGTCTCTACAATCCCTCCTGCCTTGTGTTCCATCTTCATTTCCTGCCCTGCCGGTCTCCTGCCTCTTGGTGCGCCTCCTGCCCCCTTTTTTTCCTCTTTCTCCCCCCCTCCCAGCCCTCCACCGCGACTTCCTCCCCTCTTTTTCCCTCCTCTCCAGCTTCCAGTCCCTCGGCAGGTCCCTACAAGCGGCTTTTTTATTCTTCGTGAATGCTCTGACGTTTCCAATGGTTTTTTAAGTGTCATGCTCTGTGTGATTTTTATCCTGTGGCCAACTTTTAACTTGTGATTGCCTCCAGTGTTTTTTTTTAAGTGCACTTTGATTTTCCAGCTGTGTTCTTTTAACTTTATGTCGACTTTTTAACTGTCCCCCAGTGGATATCCCCATCTTAGTGTATATTTTAACTCCCATCATCTCCATGTACTGTGTTTTTTATGTCCCCCTTTTTATCCCCCCTATTTATACATTCACCCTTCTGCACTTTTATAAATCCAATTGGGTGAAGAGCGGTGGAATGTGCCGTTGCCAGCTCTTCACTGCCCATATAGGGCAGGGGAATGAAATTACAATAAAGAAAAAAAAATCGGTGATTAAAGTAAAACATTTTCAAGCAAAGCAGAGTAGGCACTGGGCACGAAGTCACTCTTCCAGTTACGCAGTTTTGTTGGTATGCCTCTTAATACTTAAAGCACACAAGTGCATATGTATGGCAGTAGCACTTTCCATTATGGTCTATTTGCTGTTTTAAGCTGTAGAGAAACTGCTAATGTATTTATGTTTCCCGTATTTTGCTGCAGATCTGAAAATGGTCATTATAGACCGAAACCGGTAATGCGTTGACAAAAAAATTTGTGACCATAGACGTAAAGTAAAGGAAATAGTCGTATAATCCTCAGTCAGTGGCGTCTGTCGGATGTGGCTTGAAGCGTGTGGCGTCTGCATTGTACACTCTTGGGCGTTGTCAGCTTCCCACACCGTCGAGAAGCTACTTCCCACCCTCATACCTCCTCAGTTGGCATCACGAGGCAGAGTGCATCTTGCTCCAGTCCTTCTAACAAAGAAATAAGCATGGCATTACCGAGAATGGAATAACTGCAGGAGAGGCGCTCTGCATCGCGGTGTAGCTTGCTCGCCAGGTTTCGAGAGGGTGAGTTTCTGGATGAGGTATCGAATATATTGCTTCCCCCTACTTATACCTCCCGAGGAGATCACGAATGTAAACTTAGAGAGATTCGAGCGCGCACGGAGGCTTTCAGACAGTCGTTCTTCCCGCGAACCATACGCGACTGGAACAGAAAAGGGAGGTAATGACAGTGGCACGTAAAGTGCCCTCCGCCACACACCGTTGGGTGGCTTGCGGAGTATAAATGTAGATGTAGATGTAGATCCGGGTTCCCCGCATGCCAGTCTGACACGCTTACTCTCATATACAGAGATGTGCGCTGAATCAGTGACGTTAAGAACTCAATAGACAGCTAGAAGCATACTATTCAAATGTACTCATTGTCATCTGACTTCCACAGTCCATACCAAGTAACTTTCAACAGCTGGTGTACAACAGATCAGAGCATTCCCCACAGCGGCTATCTATAGTTATCTCACAGTGTACTGTCCACAGGACTGAGTGTTTTACCTGGTGAGCTCCTTAGTGAGCAACAATTGAAGAATCCCTTGCCTTCTTTATGCTCTGCTGATTTATTTAGTTTCCGTCACGGCGTTGGCACACAAACATAAAGTTGCACATTGATGGAAATTATGTATTACCTTTTGGCTTTTGTCTCTGCATCTTCGGAAAAGGTTTGTTTCATTATTTTTCTGACGTTTGTCCAGCACGAGTAGTTACACTCTAAGAAGTTCACCCTCTATTGCTGGTAGAGGAATGTCCTTCAGCAGTGGAATGTGAACTTTTGACACTTCCAGTCACCCCTGATTGTGCACCGTTAGAAAAATCGTTAAACAAAGTTTGTAAATCCGTTTTTCAGTATATTATAAAAACACACACACTCGCACACACACACAAATATTTTTCTTCGTCTTCTTCGTCGAAAAAGAAACTTGTGACATCCGTAAACACAGGGTAAGGTGAATCCTCTCTCACTCTTTAAGTACCATGACGTTGCTCAAAACAGAATACGGATGATATGAGTGACTTTTGCGAAAATAAATTTAATGATAGTCCAGTTGCTGCATGAGTTTCTCTTGGTACCACATTCTCAGAAATTTTTGTTCAGGATTTAGAGTAACGTCTCGCATTAAAAGGACACCATTTGCTTTGATGAATATGCACGACCAAATTTCCTCTCTAAGGAGGTTTTTTTGGTGCTGACAGTAACACTATACGTACAAAAAACCACACACAATTGCTTGTCTTAACACTCTTATAAAGTGGCCTGATACATGTCTCCCTGACTAAAGAACATTATGTGAACCTACTATTTATAACACTATGGTGGTGCTAGGCATTTTTCGCAGAAACACTATTTTTCTACATTGTATCCCATTCCACATGCTTTTATTGTAGTGTAAACTGCTGGACAGTGTTCTGCAATGTACTACATTTAATAGCTATTCGTTGCTAAAGTTGTGGAAATTTTAGTTCTATACGAAAACAGATATAGTGGTGGAAGCCTTGCTAACTTGTACCCAAGAAGATGTGAGTTCTGTCTGCCTATAGTTTTAATTATTTAATTTGAGAGTCGATTACATAGACTAAAACACGATTTACGATTTGGCAGACACCTTACTAGTTTTCTAAACTGCCCTGACCAAAGGACATATTATTAGCAGTCTGCGTAATACTACCGTTTGTCGAAGTAGACAACCTTCAACATGATTTAAAAAAATACCCTGCAGAGTACTATTGTTAAGACATTTAGACCTGTATGCCTACACAGTTCCGTATCATTTGGTAACAAGCGATTTGCGATGTGGGAATATCATAACAGAGGGAACTTGTACATTACGCCAGCCTCTAAGCGGGATGATTAGCATGGAAAATATCCAGTTCCATTACGACACAAACTCACTGTATCCTAACAGTTATAATTCACTATCTACACCAACATGTACGAAGCCTCTGCAATTCCAATTTTAGTAATATTACACTGATTTATGGATAAACGAGGGAAAAACAGTGTTCGGAAGAATTTGTGACAGTGACTGTGGAGCTTTAACGTAAACAGCAGGCATAAGAGGGACACGACAGCAAATATGCATACTTTAATAAATATACGAAGTTAAAAGTTTCTGTGAAGTCATCGGGATATTTAAGTAAACGTCCCACTGTCCCACAGTGGCCACCAGTTCGACTTCCAGGAGGAAAGTCGCTGCCTGCTAGACCGACAAACAATGACACAGTCTCCGGCACACCTTCAGTAAAGTTCAGTGAGCCGCTGCTGCCGGTGAGTATTCACTTCCGTCCAGAGCGCTAAGCGGCCAGTGTGTGTTCAGCCGCGAGTCGGATTACGACGAAGCCTACCGCCTGTGTCACGGAGTTGCTAACAAGCGTCTGTGGAATCAGTACATCCCGTCTATTCCATGCAGAAGAGCTCTGCATGTTAGTGCCAATATTCGTGCCTCAGACACCACATCGTCTGTACAGCGTGTTGATGTATGATACACACGTGATCTGCAATCTTTTGCAAGTTGTGTGTCTCGAAGAATAAAACCCACTTTAGTTGAGATTGTGTCATCATTAGTTACTGTTTTACCACTGTTCGTTCCTAACTTCAAGCGGCGACCCAACGGTGGTGACGAGTCTCGTGAACCTACGGTGCTGTGTTTTCCTTCATCAAGGGCGACGTTAAGTGTATTTTGTGTGTATTAGCGTCAAGGAATTGTTATGTCTGTGCCACGACAAGAACTTTCTGTAAATGATGTGGTTCAGTTGCAGAGGCAACAAATTCAGCAACTTGGGCGGAGAGTTATTCAACTGACGCAAGTACTTTCAATGGCAGTTACAACTCAACATACTACGGGCACACCCAAATTCCGATAACATACGGCCAGTGAGGGGACTGGGCTGAATACCCACTCAACTTGTAGCGCAGTTCTCCGCCTACGACATAGCAGATACGAAGCGCAAAGATTATTTCCTTACTAATGTTGGTGTTTTATGTTGTGTGTCAAAATGTCTACGGACTCTTGGCCGGAGGACTTTGAGTGTTATTTGTTAGAAGTTATATGAGCACCTTGGCGCTCAGGTGCATGTAGCAGCTGCCAAATACAAGTTCTTTTGGCTTAGGAAGCAATCGGAACAGACATTTAAACAATGGCTCGCAGAACTAAGAGGTGTTACCAGACATTGCATATTTAAGTGTCCATGTGACGTCACACAAGTGGCGTCATACTCCGTGGTGTGATTACTCAGAATGTATGAGATGCACGCATGCACACTCCAATTTTGAAGCTACCATATCCTAAGTTAGAAACTGCCCTTTCTGTTACTGAACCTCAGAACGCTTTAGATATTGCAGAGGTAAATTTAGAGGCTCTGACCATTTCTGTAGTTCAAAGTACACAATGCACTCAGTTCTCTACTCAGAGGTCAAGCTGCAGGCAAAGCCCATTGTTAAAAAACAATCAGTCACGCCGTGCGCCTGCCACTTTGAGAGGTGGTATGCTTTTAGATGCACACAGTGACTTGCCCCCTCTCTTATTTATATCTAACTCTGAGTAATTCGGTTTGGGGAAGTATGGCCGAGTATTGTCATTACAAGGCTAGTATTGAGAACTCAGAAGATATGAATATTTTCCTCTCTAATTGCATGTGGTGAAAAGTTGGTACTGCTTCACATGTTGACTTCCCACGCAGCGTCTCTCATCACCCGGGTGGTCCGGTGACAGGCGGGTTCTGCCGATCTTGAAAGGGTTAAGCCGACGGGTGTGAGGTAGTTGAGTGCATGCTTTCCAGACGCCACATTGTCATAAGAGCGGCGGCGACACGCCCACAGGGGCCTGACGGAGCGGCTGGGCTAGAGATTCCGTTGCTTCACAGAAACACAGTGAAAACACTTTCTGACGGACTTCCAGAGAGGCATGGGAATGATTTGTGTTCCCAGGCAGTCTTGGCAGGCAAATTCCCGCGTTTTATGCAAAATTATAACTGTGATTGGCTTGCTCAGGGGCGCAGAAATTGGCGCCAAGTATCTCCATTGGTGGAATAGTTGTGCTTCGGCAGTAGAGTGGAATTTTCCACCGGTTTTCGAGTTGCTGATTGGCACGTTTTAACCACAGCCACTGTCGTGGGGGCGGGAATGTTCTGTGTTCGGCTTGTACGGGTGCTCTTGAGAGAGTCGGCTCTCGCTTTTCGGTCAGAGAAGGTTACAAGACTGAGCTCTCGCTGCTCTGGACAGCCTGCCTTCCGTTGGTTGTCTAATATAGTTTCGTTTAATTGTAACTGTTTGATGAAATTGCTGAAGTTCCGACTTCAACATAACTTTCCGAGTACAGTTGGCAATTGAGCATTCTACGTACAAGCGGCCTACGTTGCCCGTCTTGAGCAGTTTTGGCTAAAGTTGACTGTATCGGAGTTACTGTGTGAGTTCGCTTGTTAAAATCAATCACTATACCGTCAGTGATTGTGTAGCGAGCCTTCTTCGTCTCCCTCAGAGGCGCATTTGTGTTGCTAGAAGTCTTTAGTCTGGAGCAACCAGACCAGGATAATTTGTTTTGGGCTATACTCGCGACATTATCATCATCACAACGGGACGTCAAAGCAACCAGCCATCGCCTCCGGTATGCCAGATCGTGTCCTTGCAGTTAAGAAGACAGCTTGGTAATGTATGTCCGCAGCACCCACACATTAGGGAATTTAGATATGTGACAATCAGAGCTCTGCATAGCGCGCCTGTTCCCGTCTTTTCTAATGTGGTTCTGTCTTGGGTGTTCATTGTCTGAGTTCTCACTACAGTAGCAGCAATTAATGTTGGGTTGGCTGGGTGTTTCTCGTAAGATTTGAGTTGCAAGGAATTGGCTCCACATACCACTTGGTCATAAATGTCACAATCTAGTTTATGGACAACTTCACCTTCACAGCATTTATTTGAGTATCCAAGTTGACGTATTGTAAATGTTTCATGTGTTATGTTTATTATTTTTCTTCTTGATCCATGTGCAACAACAAAAGTCGGATTTAGAAAAGGGGGGGGGGGCCTAAAGCATCATTTCCATATGAAGATTCTAGAGGAATTTAGTGTTAAATACACTGCTAGCCCCGACACCTCGCACCTTTGCAGTCTAATATCTGGAAGTCGTTCCCGAAGTGCACGACCGTTAGCAGTGCCCACGCAGAGAGGCAAAATGTTTTTCCTGTGGCAAACGGGGCCATATTCAAGCGTGATTTCAAAACAGCCGTGGCAGGCGACAGTGAGACTCTACTTCAGTGTTCTTCAAAAGACGTAAATGTCATATCAGTTGAGCCGGTGGGGGAGGCCCAATCAGTGTTTTACCCTTAAAGTAAACAGAATCGTTCACAAGTGATCTGCTTTCAGAGAAATAAACTGTATGTACATCTACGTGCGGCAGAGCATTCTGTGAGACTACAATTAGACAAAGGTGCTTGCATGATTTTGCTGAACAGAAATACTTATGAATTGTTAGACAGCTCATGGCTACAGCAGCCTACTGCCATTCTGCCAGCATACAATGGACACAATATCCCAGTGTCGGGAGTGTGCAGACTGGCAGCAACATTTCTTAATGTTACTAGAACTTTACTATTTCATGTACCGTGTTCTCGGAACAGTCCGAACTTTTTTGATCTGACCTCACTTGACTTGTTTTACCTGGACATTCAGGACAATGTGTTGCCAGTCAATGCTACTGTTCCTCACAACTGTATTAATGAGTGATGTGACAATACAGAAATTTATTTCGAGAAGGCCTGGGGAACGCTGAAGATTTTGAAGCACATGTAACTTTAAAAGATAATGCACAACCACCGTTTCATAGTGCAGTCCCCTAACGCATTTGTGATCAGGTCGCTCAAGAATTGAAACTATGGCAAGACAGTGGTGTTGCTGAACAGATCTCAGCCAGTCAGTGGGCATCTCTCCCGACAGTTATCAAAAAGCCATCGCGTGGGTTGCAGCTATGAGCAGACTTTGAAACCACTATCAACCCTCAAAACAGAGATGGACTCTTTCCCCGTCTTCACCTGATGAACTGATCGACAGATTGTGACAGGAATGCTTGTTTTCCTAAATAAATTTCCCGGGGACATACTCGCAGTTACCCTTGAATGACATTCCAAACGGTTCTTTGTACTTATCACGCACTTGAGTCTATATCTGTTCCAGCTCCTCCCAATTGGCAGTGCATTAACTCTCGTAGTTTTACAGTGATTTCTGAATCAGTTAACAGCGGAGGTCCCTTCGCGTGTAAATCATTTAGATGACACTGTAGTTTCTTTTGGCACACCAGAGAAATATTTATCCAGTTTTGACTGTTTGTCCCAAGATCTTTCGGACATGGGAACCAAGTGTAATAAAGCAAAATGCTCATTTCTTCATATCATTAATTCACAGGGCATCCATCCAGCGCAATCGCACTTGTTGTCACTCAGGGATTTGACGGCGCCTCGTCATTTTAAGGAGTTAAAGGCAGTAATGAACTAACCGACGTATTATTTCAAATTTATTCCTCATACAGTACAAACTGCTGCCCTGTTGAACCACCTACGCTGGAGAGGTGTTCGCTTCTTACGGTCCAAAGATTTTCAGGACGCATTCCAGCAACTTAAGGATGATCTTCTCAGTGATCGTTGTATGGTCCACTTTGACCAAGACAAGCCAGTAGTTTTAGCACTTGATGCGTCATCCTATGGGCTTGGATCGAAGCTATTCCACAGGATTGGTAGCTCTGACAGGCTTGTAGCCTTTTCTTCCAAAACTTTAAACAAGGCGCAGTGTAATCGCAGGCAGCTGGAAACAGAGGCGCTCGCCATTGTTTATGGAGTCACTAAATTTCTCCACTATTTGTATAGTCGACCTTCTATCTCATCTCAGATCACAGGCCACTGACAGCTTTCTTCAGCCAATCCAAGCCTGTTCCGCCACGAACAACACAAAAATTATTATGAAATTACAACGAAATTCAGACCATTAGCTGCTTACAGGCGTTGATTAATATCAACAGGGACAGATGAAAATGTGTGCCCCGACCAGGACTCGAACCTGGGATCTGCTGCTTACATGGCAGACGCTCTATCCGACTGAGCCATTTTTTCTTTTTTATTTATTATCAGAAAGACTTGGTACTATCATGACACTTCAGTAGACCATAGTCATATCATCATGTAATAGAGGCTGCAAAAGGGAGAAAAAATTTATTACGAGAATAGAACAATAAATAAAAGAAAAAAAACGAGAACGTAGCCAACAAACCACCACCAAGCTCATAAGATATGTATCAATAACTATTTTGATATGGTTTTTTAGTAAATTTTAATTTTTTTATTTTTTATTTTGTGTTTTTTATAGTTCATAATTGAATCTAAAAGGAGTAGGAAAACGAAACAAGATTACATTCCAAATAGCAAACTAAGAAAAATTCCAAGTAAACTAGGAAAAGCTAAGGATCATAGACGCGCCCGTGTATCTATACTTCATCGATACACATTTGACAATAGAGCGATGCTGAGTCAAAACACAAAACAAAACGAACAGGGAAACAAGGAGAGAACAAACCGAAGCAAATCAGGTGGGAAACATACATAACAAAGAAAAACACTTATCATCAAAATGAATTAAATTAACCAACACCTTACCGATGAAAAACAAGATTCACCATGTTGGCGAAGAGGTCTCGGTATCGAGGCATCCGCAAGCATGTCCAATAGGCCGTGATCATGTACTACATGACGTTCATGTGATCGTCCCCCTCGCCTTCTACAAAATAATGAACGAAATGTCCCAGCAACCACATAACGGTATGGGTATTTGACTGTGGAAAGAAAGAAGAATCTGGGCGCACTATGATGTCCGTAGTGCAGGCAGTCTCAGGAGACCGAGTAAGGAAGGCCAATTGTGTCCTGATCCAACCACCAGTTTGCCTTATGACCTCCACAAGTAAAACGATGTCGTATCGTATCGGGAGACGTACAACGACTACATAAATTCGTCTCACTAAGCCCAATACGGAAAAGTCGCTCGTTCGTTGGAATCAAGTTATTTACGACCTTGTACCACGAGGACGCTACTCACATCGGCAAAATCGGAAGACTGATATTAAACCAAACTTTCGTTCAGGTTGTTTGCGGCGAGTCTCTTTCAACGAGGTTCGGGCAATGGACTGCTTCCCCACGAGTCTGTAGGAATTTAATGGTCTCCATATGATTTCAGCCCATAAATAGCTCATCGCAAGATAGAAGTTACGAATGTGTTTTAACTTATAATTTATGCGACCAATATCAATAGGGGGTTCAAGACTAGCGGGACAGACAAAGAAAAATAAATGAGACGTGAATGTGTGAGTTTCTTGAGTCATCGTCAAAATAGTACGACGTACATATAGCATCTGCGACTTCCTGTATATATCAGTCAGGTCCAGCCCCCCAAAGGAGCGAGGCTTCGTGATCACCTCATACCGTAAGCGAAATATATGTCTTTTCCATAAGAAACGACCAGAAAATTGTAGTTTCTTCGCTATCGTCGCGGGAAGCGGATAAACTTAGGCTGCGTAATAAGCTTTGCATAAGACATATGTATCCAGTATTCGGACTTTCTGGAGCAGAGTAAGAGAACGCCTTTCATGCTCTAATACAGCTCCCTGAATTTTTTTCGTAGCAGACATCCAGTTGAGCGCCACCATTTTGAGTGGACAACGATCAATGATGATACCGAGAGACGTATACAGATCCAGCGCAGTAGCCCATGGAACAACCGCGTCATCAAAACCTCGCAAAGGAAGAAGCTTAAGTTTTGCACCTGAACTCCGACAAAAACTATTGATGACAACCTTCAGTCGAGGTATCTCAGCAGAATTGCGAAGTAGAACAATCACGTCATCCACATATGCACGAACAGCTATAGTCCCGCCGGAAAGCGTCCAACCTGTCAGCTGGGATGCTAGCATGCGGAGTAGGGGCTCCAGGAAAAACACAAACAGTCACCGTCAGCGGGCTTCCTTGAGACACTCCCCTACGGATACTTATTAGGGGCGTTAGTTGGCCATTAACAACCACCGAAGCCGAAATACCCGTAAACAGATTTGAGAGCACTCGCCACGTGTCAATAGTGAAACCAACTGCCTCCAGAATCGGAATCAGAAAGTCGTGATTAACACGATCAAATGCCTTACTGAAGTCTAAAAAAGCAAGAGCACAAGGGACGGACGTTACAGCAGCAACCGAAACCATATCACGAAACTTTAATATAGGGGTAAGAATGGTACGACCAGGTACGCAGCTTTGATGTTTTGTAACAATCGTATCCATCAAAGACGACGTCCTACAATTAACTGCCCTCGCCACAGTCTCATAATCAAAGTTTAACAAAGTTAGTGGGCGAAAGTGATCAGGGGCAGCCGGTCCAGTGTGTATCGGGATTACAACAATTTTTCCCACTTTGAACGAGGGCGGCACTACTCTACCCTGTAACACCTCATTCAGAAGGGAGGTAAAGGTAGCACCCAACAACGGCCAAAGGCGCACGTAAAATTCCTTTGGAAGTCCATCTAGACCCGGGGACTTTTGATAAGGCGATCCCACAATAATTTTGTAAACTTCCTCAGGCTGAAAGGCAGCTAAGAGCGTTTCATTATGTTCAGATGTAATTGTCGTATACAAGATGCTGACAAGTGGGTCGTAAAAGGTTTTACTGGACTCCTCGATATCGTAGATTTCTACATAGTACTGGTGTAAGATACCCACTATATCAGCTTACGCCATTACGATACATCCATCTTTTGTCGTGGGAGAATGAATACAAGTTCGTCGGCGACGGATCTGATACCGAAGCAAATGATATAAGGAAGTCAGTTCTTCCATCACCAATGATCGCGACTTGGATCGGATTTTCAAACCTTCCATTTCCATTCTCTTCACGGTTAACAATTTTGCCTTACCGGCCTAACATCTGCAATTCGCAGAGGGCTTGACCCGAAGCAGCATAAAGTTCACGCAGGATGGAATAGTAATATTCATAAGTTCTCCGAAAGTCTCGCGCTTTGGCAGCACAGAAACGTATCAAAGTCTGCGTGAGCCTCGGTTTCGCTAGCTATATCCACCAGTCAAGCACTCCGTCTTCAGGCCACAAGTGGCCCAATCGGACCGTCCGACCGCCGTGTCATCCTCAGCTGAGGATGCAGATAGTAGGGGCGTGTGGTCAGCACATCGCTCTCCCGGTCGTTATAATGGTTTTCCTTGACCGGAGCCGCTACTATTCGGTCGAGTAGCTCCTCAATGGGCATCACGAGGCGAGGCTGAGTGCACCCCGAAAAATGGCAACAGCACATGGCGGCCCAGACGGTAACCCATCCAAGTGCCGGCCACGCCCGACAGCGCTTAACTTCGGTGATCTGACGAGAACCGGTGTATCCACTGTGGCAAGGCCGTTGCCCCATCAGTCAAGGGTGGAGGAGTATTTCCCAGTGGACCGTAGAGTATGCTCCCACACGACTTGCATCACGTCATCGAGAGAAGGGTCAGCTAGATGAGCGACGTTTAGCATCCACGGAGGGCGAAACAATTTGACTGGTTGCCATTCAAGATTGAGAGTTATGGCCACAGCACAGTGATCCGTAAAGGAAGCTGGGATAACTTCAACGTTAAGAATACTATCGCTCAGGAAGTCCGATAAGTAAAATCTATCTAACCTGCTACTGGAAGTCGCAGTAAAGTGGGTAAATTTAACTAATGTCGGGTATTTACATATCCAGACGTCTTTTAGGCGTAAGGAGCGGCCCAATTCATGTAATTCGAGACAGAAATTAAGGTTTGGAGATTGATCCACAGGACGCAATACACAGTTAAAGTCATCACTCAACAGAATACCCAGAGGACTCTTACGCAACAAATAAACAATATCCTCTTCATAAAAACGCGAACGATCCACCACGTGACCAGTGCCAGTAGGGGCATATAAACGAACCAAAGTAAGATTAAAAAGTTGACACCCTATGCCCCTGCCAGAATCCACCATTTCCACTTCAGCAATAGGAATGCTTTCGTGAAAGAATAAGGCGGTCCCCGTAGAATATTCGGGTGCTACATTAAAGATCATACGAAAACCAGATATGGAGAAATTACAAAATAGCACCTCCTGTAAGAAAACTGTGTCCACACATGAATCATAAATGAACTGACGCAGCGAAGCCAATCGCAATTCTTATTCCACACGATTAACGTTTAAGGAAAGGAACGTGTAGGCTTGGGTAATTGATCACAGCTGGACAGAGATGTACGGAATATCGGAGTAGAATTATGTAGACAGCTGAGAGTCAAGGTCCACTGTGGAATCCACAGTGGAATCACACATCGGGGGACCATAACCCACGTCATCGCAACCTATTTTCTTAGATTTCTTACGAGCATCTGCGAGTGACACTATACTAGGGGAATTATCACAATGTCTGAACAGGATGTGAGAACCATGTCGCGACAGTAATCTTTCAGCGTGAAAGATCCATGAATTTCACGTAAAACACGTACTCGTCAGCATCACAATGCCGCGCGGAGTGGCCGCGCGGTTAGAGGTTCCACGTAACGTGTTGCACGACCCCTGCCGCCGGAGGTTCGAGTCCTCCCTCGGGCATGGGTGTGTGTGTGTGTGTGTGTGTGTGTGTGTTGTTCTTAGCATAAGTTAATTTAAGTAGTGTGTAAGTTTAGGGACCAATGACCTCAGTAGTTTGGTCCCTTAAGAATTCACAGACATTTGAACACATTTCAGCGTCAAAATAAGCGGTGTGGACCTGATCAGAGTTCACATGAATTGTATCGAGAAGCCAATCGTGGATTTCTAGGGTTCCAGGCTGAATGTGTCACGTTGTTTTATCGAAGCGGAAAAGTTCATTGAGATGAGCAACCTCCTGCTGTAGTGAATCGCGCTGCTGTTGAAGTGAAAAGCGGCCTCCATATTATGCAGAAGACGTAACACAATCTTCTTGTGTGAAGCACCCATGTGCATTTCGCAGTGAGGTGTGTATGGAATGGGCAGAAGCTGTCGCGATGAGGGAGACATGGAAGACGCATTAATCTTCATGCCTTCTGATCTGGCAGAATGGCTTCTTGCGTCCAGCGTAGGAGACAGCATGCCTAAAGCCGGAGATTGCACAAGAAGATGATTATAGAGGTCCATAGGTAATGGAAAAATTTAAGAAAATCGGCCCCCAATATGGGGCCAAACATGCAGGCCATTAACAATCATCATGAAGGTGAGAAAACATTTTGCAGATTTAATTTCATATGACTCTGAGGCATGTCCTTCACATCCCGTAAAACACCACTTATATCCAAACCTGTGTTGACCAAAATTCCATACCAGATATCTTTTCAAACACAAATAATCGTGAAGATTCACATTTAGCAGAAGCTGTGGCATTGTCATTACAACTACAATCTTACTGGTTATACAACGGATATGCACGTCTATACACATCCGTTGTTGATATCTGGGAACCCACACAGTTTGCAACATCATCTAGCATTTCGCCTGAAGTGTCTATGGAACCAACACCATTCGAATTTGCGTGGCTGCCGCTCGTCAATGCGCCGTACGCTCCTTGGGCTGTCAGCTGCCAGCTTGGCGTAGAGTCTTGCCAGTTCAGTGAGGATTCTCTCAATAGGTGGCTCTGGTGGTTGCACAGCCGAGACGAGACTTCAGTGACAGCGAAACATGGGAAGTGACGTAGTTGAAGGCGTTGTGAATATTGACTTTGAAGACGATATTTTAGATGAGGCAGAAATATCTGTGTTTGTTTTATGTTATTGATTTTGTTGACGTGGTAGATGCTGCATAAATCCTTTTCAGCGATGAATTTTTTTAATAATTTCAATTTTGACAGTTATTTTTAACACTATATTTGAGATGTAAGGAAGTCATTGCAAATATATTTCTTCAACAAATGCTTCAATTTACTGTACAACAATGAAAATAGGAAATGGCCACATTTGTGTACATGGTGCATAGCAGGTTACATGAGAGCAAACATGGTGAAAACATAAAGAAACTAAAAAATGTGATAAATAATAGCGAAATTCAAGTAAGAAGGAATTGTTCACATCATGTATTGTGGAAGAACTCTGTACATTGTGGGCAAACAGAAACCTTGCACTTTTGCAGATGTATCTTGTTCTTCTTTTGCAGTTTTCATTTCTCACATTCCTTTTTTTTTCAGGGTAATGGGCTATTCCATCCAGTCTTATATATGCAGTACACCCAGTACGTTGCCTTTTCTTCCAGTGAGTATGGTCAGTGGTGTTAGATGGTCTGCCACACTTCCTTTGCAGGCTTCCAAGCTATGTAATTGTTGTAGCAACTGAGGCCTTGTATTCCACCAAAGAAATATTTCTCTCAGTGCCTCTTTTGTAAAGAATCCATGCATTTACTAGTGCAACATTATAAAAGTGGAAAAATATTCTCAAATAAAACTTCTTGCTCTTCATTGTGTGAGGGTAGCGAGCAACCATCTGGTCAGTCATGTCTACTCAGCCCATGAATTTGTTGTAGCATGCAACAGCATCTGGCCTCTCGATATCTATGCGAGCATGGTTCTTCACGTCCCATCACAGTATCAGTTGGTGTCCCTCCAGAAAAGGTAGATATCATGTGGACAATGTTTCTCTCCACCCATCAAAAAACTGTAATATTGTCATTAGAAGTAGCAATAGACATTGAACCTCGACATGATTCCATTAGAGCTTTGCTGTTGGTCAATTTACTCTCTGCACCCTACAGCCTGTTCGACCTTATGGTTCCCAATACATGAATTTTCTTTTGCTTGAGATATGAAAGCAATGGGATTGCTGCGAATAAATGGTCAAGAATGATCTTGTGATTTTTTCCTTCTAGCCCCTGGCACAATCTTACGACAGTGTCCCCAATAGGACTGAAGCTCAGTGCGTAATTCCGCTCCCACCTTTTCTCTTGGTACATCTCAAAAAATGTTGCGCATCAATCTGAGCTAGAGCGTACCCATGATTTCAATCCCCATTTTTAGGGCTTAGACTTTATATACTGTTTTGCCCTGCTTCTACCCTTGAAGAGGATAATCATTTCACTTATAGACTGATATTCAGTAGGAGTTACATTCACCGAAAATGTCTCTTTCATTGTGTCCAATATGGGTTTCACCTTCACAAACATGGCAGAGTTATTTCCCGGGATTTCGTTCAAAAATGGTTCAAATGACTCTGAGCACTATGGGACTTAACATCTGTGGTCATCAGTCCCCTAGAACTTAGAACTACTTAAACCTAAGTAACCTAAGGACATCACACACATCCATAGCCAAGGCAGGATTCGAACCTGCGACCGTAGCAGTCGCGCGGTTCCGGACTGAGCGCCTGAACCGCTAGACCACCGCGGGCGGCCGGGATTTCGTCTTTGTCCACAAAACGTAAATACGTTTTTAGACTACTGGCCAGTAAAACTGCTACAAGACGAAGATGAAGTGCTACGGACCCGAAATTTAACTGACAGGACGAAGATGCTGTGATATACAAAGGATTAGCTTTCCAGAGCATTCACACAAGGTTGGCGCCAGTGGCGACACCTACAACGTGCTGACATGAGGAAAGTTTCCAACCGATTTCTCATACACAAACAGCAGCTGACACGGCGTTGCCTGGCGAAACGTTGTTGTGATGCCTCGTGTAAAGAGGAGAAATGCGTACCATCACGTTTCCGACTTTGGTAAAGGTCGGATTGTAGCTTGTCTCGATTGCGTTTTATCGTATCACGACATTGCTGCTCGCGTTGGTCGAGATCCAATGACTATTAGCAGAATTTGGAATCGGTGGGTTCAGGAGGGCAATACGGAACGCCGTGCTGCATCCCAACGGCATTGTATCACTAGCAATGGAGATGACAGGCACCTTATCCACATCGCTGTAACGGATCGTGCAGCCACATCTCGATCCCTGAGTCAACAGATGGGGACGTTTGCAAGACAACAACCATCTGCTCGAACAGTTCGACAACGTTTGCAGCAGCATGGACTATCAGCTCGGAGACCATGGCTGTGGTTACCCTTGACACTGCATCATAGACAGGAGCGCCTGTGATGGTGTACTCAAAACATCATTTTTTCGGATGAATCCAGGTTTTGTTTACAGCATCATGATGGTCGCATCCGTGTTTGGCGACATCACGGTGAACGCACATTGGAAGTGTGTATTCGTCATCGCCATACTGGAGTATCACCCGGTGTGATGGTATGGGGTGCCATTGGTTACACATCTTGGTCACCTCTTGTTTGCATTGACGGCACTCTGAACAGTCGACGTTACATTTCAGATGTGTTACGACCCGTGGCTCTACCCTTCATTCGATCCCTGCCAAACCCTACATTTCAGCAAGATAATGCACGAACACATGTTGCAGGTCCTCTATGGGCATTTCTGGATACAGAAAATGTTCGACTGCTGCCGTGGCCAGCACATTCTCCAGATCTCTCACCAATTGAAAACGTCTATTCAATGGTGGCTGAGCAACTGGCTCGTAACAATACACCAGTCACCACTCTTGATGAACTGTGGTATTGTGTTGAAGCTGCATGGGCAGCTGTACCTGTACACGCCATCCTAGCTCTGTTTGATTCAATGCCCAGGCGCCTCAAGGCCGTTATTACGGCCAGAGGTGGTTGTTCTGGGTACTGATTTCTCAGGATCTATGCACCCAAATTGCGTGAAAATGTAATCAAATGTCAGTTCTAGTATAATATATTTGTCCAATGAATACCTGTTTATCATCTGCATTTCTTCTTGGTGTAGCAATTTTAATGGCCAGTAGTGTATTTTCTCAAATCTCTTAAGTGACATAATGTCAGCAATAAGATCCATTCTCAAAACTGGGTTACCTGACCAGTTCATACGTCCGTTTTGGGTACTTTATATATGTCATGATCAAATTAATCGCTAAGAAGCAATGAACTTCACTTACTGAGACAGAGAAATTGCATTCGCTATTTGAAAAAGCATTCCGTGTTGTCTCTCTGACTATCAAGTCCAGTGCTTTAGGAGTGTACATGTTGTAGTAGTAAAAATATGGCGTCTTCTCTACTAAAAGATCACTATTGCTTTTGTAAACGCCACAGAATGCAGGAATGTCACCAACGAACTCAATGTCCTTGTTTGTATACCACATATTACGTGAAGATGTTGGAGAATTCGAAACTTGTACTTCCAGTTGCACTATTGGTCTGGACTGTTATTGAGTGAATTGCCCTATCAACAGCTGAATCACCACTAGCAACAGTGTCACCACTACAACACTATCATCATCAGAATCGTCATCAATAATATCACTGTCTTTATCACATGTAATTACGGCCAAATCAGAACAATTGGCATCATCAACAGAATCTAAAATGAGTAAAATTTCCCCTGGGCTTAATGCTTTCCTTCGATTCATTTTTAATAATGTTGGAAGAGAAACTGTAAAATAAATGAAAGTAACAAAATGACAAAAACGGTATTTTACAATTGAGACTCTGGTGGTTACATGGTATTTCAGGTTATGTTACCTATGCAATGTGTCCACAAATGTGTACATTTGTAAACAGTCGATTTACACAAAATAGTTTCCAGATATCACTGTTTCAACAGTAACATCACAATAATAAATGTTCAAAGCACACAATAAAAAATTGTAGACGAAAAATTCTCCTGCAAAAAAAAACGTAAATTATGATTTCAAATGCATGTACTAAATAACAGGCAGCCGCTGACTATCCACAGATATAAAAACATCTCTCTTCATAACAGTTAAAGATAATGAACTAGGGACAGGGTAGCCATCTTATGGGAACACAATGGCCACAAATGTAACCAATGCCCATTGGGCTCAAATGGCTCTGAGCACTATGGGACTTAACATCTAAGGTCATCAGTCCCTTAGAACTTAGACCTACTTGACCTAACTAACCTAAGGACATCACACACATCCATGCCCGAGGCAGGATTCGAACCTGCGACAGTGGCGGTTACGAGGTGCCAAAACTAGAGCGCCTAGAGCCGCTCGGCATCACTGGCCGTCCACTGTCCATTAAGGAATGCATTTTCTTCAGTATATTCAGCATACGGTTAATGGCTACATATGTGCCAGAATCCCTGAAGAGGTTAATTGTCATAGTAACTCAGCCACAGGCTTTGTGCTAGTCTGATTTTCAAGAGATGAACAATCGTAGTCCGTAGCTCGTGGTCGTGCGGTAGCGTTCTCGCTTCCCATGCCCGGGTTCCCGGGTTCGATTCCCGGTGGGGTCAGGGATTTTCTCCGCCTCGTGATGACTGGGTGTTGTGTGCTGTCCTTAGGTTAGTTGGGTTTAAGTAGTTCTAAGTTCTAGGGGACTGATGACCATAGATGTTAAGTCCCATAGTGCTCAGAGCCATTTGAACCATTTTTTTTAACAATCGTAAGCTCATTTGTTGGAGAGAAAATAGGAAACGTAATATACATTCATATTCAGGGAGGCAAATACACTATGGCCATTAAAATTGCTACACCACGAAGTTAACGTGCTACACGCGCGAAATTTATTAACCGACAGGACGAAGATGTTGTGATACGCAAAGGATTAGCTATCCAGAGCATTCACACAAGGTTGGTGCCAGTGGCGACACCTACAACGTGCTGACATGAGGAAAGTTTCCAACCGATTTCTCATACACAAACAGCAGCTGACACGGCGTTGCCTGGCGAAACGTTGTTGTGATGCCTCGTGTAAAGAGGAGAAATGCGTACCATCACGTTTCCGATTTTGATAAAGGTCGGATTGTAGCTTGTGCGATTGTGGTTTATCATATCGCGACATTGCTCCTCGCGTTGGTCGAGATCCAATGACTGTTAGGAGAATATGGAATTGGTGGGTTCATGACGGTAATATGGAATGCCATGCTGGATCCCAACGGCCTCACATCACTAGCAGTCGAGATGACAGGCATCTTATCCACATCGCTGTAACGGATCGTGCAGCCACATCTCGATCCCTGAGTCAACAGATGGGGATGTTTGCAAACAACAACCATCTGCACGAACAGTTCGACGACGTTTGCAGCAGTGTGGACTATCAGCTCGGAGACCATGGCTGTGGTTACCCTTGACGCTGCATCACAGAGAGGAGCAGCTGCGATGGTGTACTCAACCTGGGTGCACGAATGGCAAGACGTTATTTTTTCAGATGAATCCAGGGTCTGTTTACAGCATCATGATGGTCGCATCCGTGTTTTTCGACATCGCGGTGAACGCACATTGGAAGCGCGTATTCGTCAGCGCCATACTGGCGTATCACCTGGCGTGATGGTATGGGGTGCCATTGGTTACATTGGTTACACATCTTGACACCTCTTGTTCGCATTGACGGCATTCTGAACAGTCGACGTTACATTTCAGATGTGTTACGACCCATGGCTCTACCCTTCATTCGATCCCTGCGAAACCCTACATTTCAGCAGGATAATGCACGACAGCATGTTGCAGGTCCTCTATGGGCACTTATGGATACAGAAAATGTTCGACTGCTGCCCTGGCCTTCACATTCTCCAGGTCTCTCACCAATTGAAAACGTCTGCTCAATGGTGGCTGAACAACTGGCTTGTCACAATACGCCAGTCACCACTCTTGACGAACTGTGGTATTGTGTTGAAGCTGCATGGGAAGCTGTACCTGTACACGCCTTCCAAGCTCTGTTTGACTCAATACCCAGGCGTCTCAGGGCCATTATTACGGCCAGAGGTGGTTCTTCTGGGTACTGATTTCTCAGGATCTATGCACCCAAATTGCGTGAAAATGTAATCACATGTCAGTTCTAGTATAATATATTTGTCTAATGAATACCCTCTTATCATCTGCATTTCTTCTTGGTGTAGCAATTTTAATGGCCAATAGTGTAAGTTGATTGGTTCAAATGATTGTGGTTAGAATATCGTATTTTCACACAGAATATAAATGTATAGGATTTATTTAATACTGTGATTATGTACTCTAGCTGCAGGTGTAGTGTTTTACCGGTGAACGTTATAAACTGCAGATTTAGTTTCATAGCTGTGTGCACATGAAAGGATACACAGCTGTGTTGTATGCAACGTAGTGCTGTCGTAATGATTGTTGGAAGGCTTCTTCAAAGTTAACTCTCAACATATTGAGTTGTTAAGTAATGCAGTTGTTGGACTTTATTTTTAGTCACTGAAGCATATAACGATGGAACTAGCTAAAAACACGAAGAGACATGCAGCAAAACTGGAGATACTGTGGGAAATTTGGATTTGCAAAACAATAGCAGGTGAGGATTTATATTGTGGCGCCGATGAAATCGACACCAACATCGACATGTATTCATCTTTGGACTCTAGGCATTATCTTTGGCTAGTTCGCCATATTCAGTTCAGTTTTTTGTGATCCTTGTATGTGTTAAGGTTAATGAATGAACTATTTGTAAATGGGTGTGATTATTGGTGCAACCAACAAGGTAACCCTGGTGACCCCGAGTTGTAACGTCTTTCGTTTTCGCAGTTTTACTGTGTCCGCGACCTCTGCGTTGGTTATTTTCGCGTGTATTACATCAACACAGTATTCGAACAATGACTTCGTCTCAGCGCCTAACGTCGGATTTTGTGATTGACATGCATCATGTCGCAGGCGATGTACACCTTCCAGGACTGCGACATGATGCCTCTCACTCGATGATTCCGCCAGACGTTTTCGAGCCTGCAACAATAAGTGAGGTTAGGAGTGCGCATGACTCCGGCTATCAAACGCCTTTGTTCCCACCCCATGTGCCCTCCCTGTGCAGTTACCTCTTACGGATCTCCATGCAGTGCAGGACCAATGCTGATTTCTGCAAATGCTTCGTCGGACAACCTACTACCACCAGGACAACGATTTACCATGCTGCAATCCGTGCAGTACCATGCAGATACCTGCCACGTGGCCGGAACTGCTTTGTTCACAGGTCTACCTCCTCAGCATCAGACCACGCCTCCACCTGTCTCAGTTCAGCTTTGGCACATGCCTTCCTAATTCTATACCTCGGCCTGCAACAGGAACAATAACCTGTTATCTGTGCCTGACCTCCACCTCCATCCCACTGCTACGTCTCATTGTTGTGTGCCACGACATTCACCTTATCCGCACACCATTTTGAGTGGAGTGACTAGCCGGCCGAAGTGGCCGTGCGGTTAAAGGCGCTGCAGTCTGGAACCGCAAGATCGCTATGATAGCAGGTTCGAATCCTGCCTCGGGCATGGATGTTTGTGATGTCCTTAGGCTAGTTAGGTTTAACTAGTTCTAGGGGACTAATGACCTCAGCCGTTGAGTCCCATAGTGCTCAGAGCCATTTGAACCATTTTTTGGAGTGACTATGAACAGTGAACATTCACACATTCCGTCCCACGTTAGACATCATTTCCCACACTGTGCTTCTGGACAGCCCGCACCTCCGCAGCCTCCCTGCAACACAGGTGGCCCTGGCTCTGATCACACGTCGAGCTTTCCACAGACTAACACACGTTCTCATACTCTGAACTTTTTCTCACCTGTCGCCCCCGAACCTGCTCCAGTCGAGCTTCCGCTACTGTTCTCGGCACATCTCGGTGCCTCATCCACATTGGTCTTCTGCAATGCGTCAATCCGAACACATCCGCAACGTGTTGAGCTTCTGCAATCGCAATCGTCACATTATGGTGTCTCACCCGCGTCGACCTTCTGCGTTGCTACGGATCACGCTCAACCACAACATGTCACCTTCACATTGCCACCTGAACAGCCGTCATTGCCACATCCCCTGGAGACACACTCTCCTCGAATACTACAGCAACAACAGCTCGATTCAGGCAGTGCCCCGACGAACTCAACTCATCCTGTTCTTCTGAACATTCTACAACGCTTACCAACGCTGCCGCCGTTTAATCTCGACAGAGCAACAACCTGGTTCAAAATTGTGGACGAAGTGTTCGACCATTACAAACTCGACGAGTCAACCAGGTTTCTGTGCCTCATCACCCACCAGCACGACCAGGAGGACTTGATTGCTGACCTGGTCGACGCCCCGGACTCACCTACCCAGTAAATTCTAGACAAAACGATAGTTCTACGTCGGCTTCCACACTTAACTGAGGAGCAAACTATCAAGTGCTCCATGTCCAGCAACTAGACAACGACAAACCTTCCCAGCTCTGGAGATGGCTACGTGCCCTGGTCAGTGACGATCTACTTTCTGATGCAGCTCTCCTTGCCATCTCCTCACATCCGCTTTGCTCTGGCTTGAAGGTCTTCTGAACCTGTCGAGCAAAGAATGACAATTGCTGACAAGCTACACGATGCATCACTGCTCTATTTCGCCAGCCACTGCCTACCTCACAAGTCTCAGGTTCAGGCTCATCGCCCTGCGTCCGGACGCAGCCGGGGCCGTACTGTGCTGACCCTTTCGCTCGCTCTGGGAAGCAGTAAACAAGCAGCTGGGACGTCACCGGCTCTGCCCATGGTCACGCCCCCTCCTCCAACCGAACCTGCTGCAGCCACCGAACCTCGGCCACTGCCACTGGCAACGAACCTTCCACAGGAAATGCAACCACACTGTTACTTCCACACACGGTTTGGTGAGGCGGCATGGAACTGCAGACCACCCTGCAACTTCCCAAACGCCAATCGCAGATAGGTCGAGCTGCCGCCTCCTGCGCACAACATGACAGGCATCCCCCCCTTCTCCATTCTGTCCGGGAACGACCGGATAATTGTCGACGACTTTACGTTAAAGACATTTCGTCGGGATATCTTTTCCTAGTGGACACAGGCGCCAATGTTTCGCTGCTGCCTAAGTCCTTAGCGTCGTCGAACATCCGCCCTCATCATACTTCACTGCAAGCCGTGAATTCAACTAAACTACAATGCTCAGGTTCAACTTCCTACATCGTCTCTCTGTCTCTGAAAACTGCAAACTCGAGTGGACTTTTTTAGTGGGCAAAATTGACGAACCTGTACTAGACATTGACTTCTTGCGACACCACAAACTTTCACTGGACCTAGTGTGAAACACTGTGTTTCATCATCCGTCCAAGACTCACTTCCCCTGTGCTCCGTCGAGCAACCCTCCCCCCACCCCTCCCCCCCATGACACATCGGTCCGGGCTCATCTCATCCGTACACACTCATCTCTGTCGACGACGTTACAAGAAATCAGGCACAAGTGCCTTGTCGAGCTTGAACATGTCGCTCGCCTACACAAGGTAAACTTCAAGCTCTCCCTCCGGCTCCATGAAACACAGCTCCAGCTCTCCGATGCAATCCCAGCAATCGAGCCTCCGCTACCCCTTGCAACTGTGCTATCAAGACTGCAATAACGTGTACTGACAGCTACACAGCGCCACACCCTCCTAACACAGCAACGTTTGACACTTGGCTGGACACAAGTGAGCATGCGTGACGAGCATCACGTGCTCCGGAACTGACAGCTCCTACCCCGCCCCTCGCGGACAGCACCTCAAACTACGCAACTTCGGCTCCTGTGCGACTGTGCTGCCACAGGCCACGCCCTCGGACAATGGACTCACTAACGGCTCACGAGCTCTACCGAGCTCACCCTACCGTGGTGCCACTGCTTCGGGCCGGCGGCCATCTTGTCGCGCTGACTCGTGGTACATTTCACCGCCTCGGCTCCCGTCGGATCCGCCAAGTGCCTCCGAACACCACAACCACGCCTCGCCTGCCCCACCGACTACGCACTGTAAACAAACCCCCTCCCGTGCCGCTGGCAACATTTCTGTCGTCACCAGCGGCACGGTTCTCAAGCTTCTACTCATGCCAGGTCCCCCGATCTCCAGTAAACCACGTTGACTCTCTCCGACCTTAAAAATCAAATTTCTGAACTACTAAGCCCCGGCATCATTGAACCCTCTGCCAGTAGCTGGTCTACACCCATACATATGACACCCAAGAAAGCCGGGTCCTGGCGCATGCGTGGAGACTACCGTCGACTAAACACACAAACAATTATGGACACCTACCCCATACCCAACATTGCTGACTTTACCAGTTCCCTCGCAGGTGCGACCACGTTCTCTGTCATTGATTGCAAATGGGCCTACCACCAGATCCCCATGGCACCTGAAGACATCGAAAAGACAGCAATCACCACCCCAATCGGGTTATTTCAGTTTCGATTCATGCCCTTAAGTCTGAAAAACGCAACCCAGACCTGGCAACGCTTCATTAACGAAGTGCTATTCAACCTAAAATTCTGCTTTGCATATCTTGATGACATTCTTATGTTCAGCTCCTTCATCGAGCACAACATTCGACATGTGCGAACTGTTATGAACACTCTCGCAGCAGCAGGCAACGAGACCAACCAGGACAAATTGCAGCTACATCAACCTGGTGTCACTTTTCTTGGCTTTCGCGTCTCTGCCGACGGCATTTCACCGCCCCCTGAGAAAGTACAAACAATACTAAACCTACCCAGACCTTCGTCATTCAAAGAGCTTCAGCGCTTTCTGGGGATGGTTAATTATTATCGCCGACATCTACCTCAGGCTGCGGAGATTCAGGCTCCACTGACGCATGCCTTGGGAGGCACCAGCACCTCTGGATCTCGGCCTGTTCCATGGACCCCTGCTGTGACTGACTCTTTCGCTGCCCTCAAAAATCTTCTTGCCGAGGCCTGCACCATCGCGCATCCTTATCCCAATGCGCAGCTTTTCATCACCACAGACATGAGTGATACTTCCATCGGCACTGTCCTTAGCCAGACAATCGACGGCAAAACTTCGCCTCTGCAGTTCTTCTCGCGCAAGCTCACCAATGCACAATGGAAATATTCCGCGTTTGACATGGAGTTGCTTGTGGTCTATAAAGCGATTAAGCATTTTAAGACCGACATTGAGGGATGCCCTTTCTATGTTTTAATGGACCGCAAACCCCTGGCTGCGGCCATTACAAACCTGCCACCTGACCCACTTCCTCGCCGCTTCAGATACATGGACTTCATATCTCAGTTCACCACCAATGTCAGACACATAAAGGGTGCTAACAATATAGTTGCCGATTTCCTTTCACGAGCCAACGCCGTCCATTCGCTGTTAGACCTCTCTGAACTGCCTAACCTGCAACCTGTTGACGAGGTAACACAAAACCTGATTTCAGACTCTATTTCTTCACCACACTTCGTTCGCACCACCTCCCCTGGCATTTCTGGTGAGATCTGGTGCGACGACAGTACGGGCATGTTATGCCCGCCCCCTCATCCCAACCACGCTCCGTCGAGATGTCTTCAACATATTGCATAATTTAGAGCACCCCAGTGTTCGTGCGTCCACCCCCCTCATAGCGGAGTGCTTTGTGTGCAGAAATGGCCGTGCGGTTCTAGGCGCTTCAGTCTGGAACCGAGTGACCTCTACAGTCGCAGGTTCGAATCCTGCCTCGGGCATGGATGTGTGTGATGTCCTTAAGTTAGTTAGGTTTAAGTAGTTCTCAGTTCTAGTGGACTGATGACCACAGATGTTAAGTCCCATAGTGCTCAGAGCCATTTGAACCATTTTTGTGGAGAAATGTCAACAAGGACTGCCAGCAATGGGTGCATGCCAGCGCTGAAAAGTACACAAGCACACTTCACCCACCCCCTCCCTCGGCGCCTTTTCGATCCCTCCTGGGCGTTTCCAGCATATTCGCATTGACATTGTCTACCCTCTCTCCCTCTGTAACGACTTTCGTTATGTTCTCTCGTCTATCAACCGAACAACTCGCTGGCTAGAGGCTGTTGCCCAAGCTTTCGTTGAGTCATGGGTATTGCGTTTAGGATGTCCACCTATCATCAAGACTGACCAGGTCAGACAATTTGAGTCGGCCCTGTTCAACAGGATTTGTAACATTTGCGGTATCAGAATTTCAGTGTTAGAATGGACAATTTTTAGATCTAGCTGGGCTGCGTAAAAAGAAAATTCTGTAGGACAACTAGAATAAAAGTATGCTGTCAGTCCTGTTTGTGGGCCAGCACTGTGAGAAAGGTTTCTAAATGCAAAGCAGGCAGTATTGACCTTTTCGGGTTGTACCATGAAGACGCAAACTCAGAACAAATGTTCCAACAGTAATTAAGCTTCATTCTAGATAATTTAGTTCTACTTTCTTGCCAACTGGTAGCCATTATCTAATCACTGTTTGCTGCCTGAGGCAATTGTGAGGTTATTCGCCCAAGTTCAGGGGCTGATGCTACACCAATCTGCTTTGACATGTGATGTAACTGTGATGGGGTGTGTGATGTCATAGTGAGCCTTGATGTTTTTGAGCCTTTGTGTTTGTAGATGTTGTGTTGTAGTATTTGGTGGTGATCTCTTGTGCTGGATATTTGATAGTGAGTTGTTTGACGTAAATTGAGTCTTTCAGGCTGCTATTATAAGAATTTGTGCTGGCTTTCTGGTGAGTTACTTTGAATTTGCATATTGTGGCTGATGGATTCATTTTTATGTTTGGAAATATTAGTGCCATGTGTTTCTTGTGGTCGGAGATTTAATATTATTTTTCTGTTTTCTTCAGTTGTGAAGAAGATACAGATATTTATGAGTAGCTCATTTCTTGTTGCAATGAGTGAAGTTGTCCATGTATCTTGAAATTGGTGACAATTCAAGATTCATGAATTATCGTTATTTTCTTGTTAGTGTTTGGTAATTTTGTTGGATTGTTATTGGCGGGTGTAATGGGTATTGAGGTACCGTAGTTGATTAGAATACATTTCTGATAGTCATGTGAACATGGTTTGGTTTGTTGTACTGTGGACACTGCTTCAGAAAGAGTAAGTGAAAGTATGGTATGAAGGGCTTTGCTCGAGCTGTGTGGGTGAAGTGAAATTTGCACCACCATATTTTAGAGTTGTATGTTGATTCCTCATATCGAGGGCTTTGTTGGAGCTATGTAGGTGAAGTGAAAATAGTGGTGTTGAGTTTTTGATTTGTGTTTGGGTTACTGGTATTACAGTCTTCATTTGAGAGGTATAGCTCACGTGAAATTTACAACACAAATAGTTTTTGTAATCTTTTTGTGTTAAGTTTTGATTTCTGAGTGAATATCTCTTTTGCAGTTCTGTCATTATTCTTACTACCATTTACTAAGTTTTTCCCCTTCATTTGGCTGTTCTGTTGGTTTCATTCTATTGCTGGAGTTAAAATACTCACATGTTATTTATGTTTGGTGGCAGGTGTAATGAGTGACATCATGGTCACTGTACTGTATGTGCTTGAAATTATGTACACCACATTGATGGCATTACTGGTCAAAACAGGTGAATGGAGTTATGACTTTATGCCAATCTACCTTTACAGTAAAGCAGTAGATCACTTTATATAGACTTATTTTTTCCTTAGATCTAGTTTGTGTGTGTTTTGATTAACAAAAAATAATCGGATGTTCCAAGGATCATTGGTCTGTTTCTATCAAAATGGTGTAGATTGCATAGGTTTCACACTCTGTGTCCTTTTTGTGATTATGGCTAAATACTGTCTATTTACAGATTAACAGCTAGCTCATTGGCTGAAAAGTAATAATTATGAGCATATTGGTCTGTCACTGCTCACATTACTGTTAAGGAATGTTTACATCTACTTCTGTAGCACAAACAATCATTTTAGTCTTTTATACCACAAGGTTTTTGTTATATATCCATCTTCAGAGTAGAAGTTGCCAGAAGAATCAATTTCATTCAGTTTTAAATTTGTGTAAAGTATTACAGCAGCCAGCCACCTTTGGTTTTATTCTCCAGTTTCTGTTTACCATGACCAGTTTGGAACTGACATGCAGTTCATCATCAGACGGTACATATTTATTGCATATTTGCAGCATTGTTGTGGCTCATGTAGCTATGGCAAGAGAACAAAACATGTACACGCTGAATATGGTATAAGTACATACAGTTCATGCCTGGCCATAGCTGCACAACTCTGGTAATGTTGCAAACACGCAATAAATGTGTATCATCTGTTGATGGTGATTCAAAACAGGTCATGATAAATAAAGGTTGAAAAAAACACAAAAGATGGCTGACAGCACTAATTTCTGGAAACCTTTATCAGTTACAGTGACCCATTTATATAATGGATAGATATTAAAGTTTTAAAATTTTTTTGCACCTGTCAGATTATACTAGTGGGAAATAATAGATAACTTTTGTGGCTATTGTTGAATGCTTTCATGAGCTTATGGCAGACTTAGTGATAAAATTTTGATTAAAATAACTTCTTGGTTGACAAACGGCTAGGGTGGCGCAGGGATTTTCGTTATATACAACATTACACACACTTAGAATGAGCAAGAGCTCCATAGGCAATGCAAATAGAGCAAAACATATATTCAAATTATTTTTAATGTTGTCGTTATCAGCAGCAGTGGGAACTACATCAGTGGGGGTGGTGAATAGGGCAACAGTTGGCTCTCCCCTTCCTGTGCTTCCTGCTGCATGTGAGAAAGCTGTGTGGTGGCTAAAAAAATCAGTCATTATAGCGGGCACATATGTGTCAAGAAAGAACTGCAGTTGGCTTACTTCTAGCCACTGCCATCATCACAGAGTTATTTTAGTCAAGGTGTAGTGTAGTTGCGAAAAATTAGTCCAAGGTGAACCGTGATCTGCACTATCAATACAAGACAGAAATATAACTTTTGTGTAAACTTTGCATGCTTATCTAGGATTTAACAAAGTTATGTATTATGGTTTGAAGATAGTTGAGAAGCTCCCATGTAACATACTGCAAGTAACTGGTTATCTCATCCAATTCAAAAGAAATTAAAAATATACCTCATTAGTAACTCCTTCCACTAATTATCTTAGTACAAGGATTTGATTCCTCCTTTAGATGGATGGTAAGTAGTGTGTTGTAAACTGTCCTGTGTAATTACATACTTAGGTTACTAATTTCTTTGAAAAGTACTTGATTAATGAAGTAAATATTAAGTTTCTGATAAGACAGCCTGCAGCCACCTAATATAACAGACATAGCAACAACTTTCTTTCCAATTCACCAAAACACATTTGCCTGGTATAAACAAAACTAGTATTAAGCAGTATTGTGATACTTTCTTATTAACATAGTGTACCGCTTAAGCAATGTTTGGTTGTCTTTTGTTAATGTGTACCTTCACTTCTTCCTTAGCCCTGTAGGTTCACCTTCTTGGTAGGATGTACACAATATGATGAATGAGTGGAAGAAATCTCTATTCTTTCGAAATTGTGATGGTTTATTTATGCCAAGCCACATTAGTAAATGTATATAATGTAAAGGTGCTGTCAGAATGCTTAATGCCTTGAACATGCACCTACAACATGACTGTTAGTAAACTCCTAGCATCACTATCTCCAGTTGCCCACTTGCAATGTGAATGCAACAGGTAATCAGATTAGCTGATTATATGCTTTACCATTTGACAACTTAATATATGCTCAATGTAGGAGTTTTTACTTCTAGATATTTCATTTGAAATTGATCTACCACTCTCTGATGACAGAGTGGCATACTTAACATACAAAATTCATGTTACTAATCAGTACATACTTAATTCTTTCCTAATTTGACATGTAGTTATTCTAATTTGACATCTAGTGATGTTATTCTACTTATGCTTGTTCTTTCCAATATTGCCAGGTTCTATCTAAAAATATTCAATAATTCATTCAATATAACTTTGATTTATTTTCAGAAACACATCACAAATCAAGTAGCACACCAGAACAAGTACAGGATTGCACAACCAAACGTTCTCTGCCACCACCCTATATTTTCTGGGATGGTTACTAGTGATAGGCCACAGCCAATACCCAAGATCATTATTTTTATTTTACCATCTGTGCGAAATTAATGTGTCTGGTAATATATTAGGTGTGTACACATAGCCCGTTGTTCTCATTGTTCATTATTCCATCTAAAATTGTATTCCAAATAAGTCGGCAAAATACGGTATAAAACTATGTGTTACCTGTGATAGAAGAATTTTTACCACTTAAATATGGAAGTCTATGAAGGCAAACAGCCTGCTGGTCCACATTAAGTACCCACTGACACAGAGAATGTATTGTTACCACTAATTCGACACACTGACAACACATGCAGAAATCTGATGATGGACCACTATTCTGTACGTAAAGCAGTCGCTAACACTGATCATCGACTCACAGAATGGGAGATAAATTCCACCAGAACTGCTGTCAGTAAAGGTTAGGATGGTAAATATTAATATTTTATCATTAGGAGGGAAACCACGTAAAAACTGCCTTCATTGCTCATATGTTCCAAACATGAAACAGAAAATGAATTTACTAATGGTACCTGCCACCCTTAACAACATGAGCATAGTCACTGAGAATGATGAAGTGAATAAATGTGAACTGATTACCTCTACATCCCCACAGAAGGTGATGTAGATGTTATCTCTAATCTGAATACTCTGTTTCAAAACCAAGCAATTGATGGCCTGTTAAACTGTTTTTTAACAGAGCAACAAAGGCTCAAGAACACACAGTGTAAATACAAATGACTTAATACCAATGAGAAGATTTCTTACAGATCTGAATATGGTGCTTACAGAAGCATATGAGTGTGAGTAACCATACGTGAATTACTAGTGCACACCATAACCTGAAGGAGAAAATATGAGGTTTTGTAGATATCCACATCAAAAGGAGCAAGTGAATCAAGATAATAACAAGAATGTCACTAATGCTGTAACAGGAAAAACATATACATACAGCATTGCCGCCATCTTTCTTGCAATCTTATTTGTAAGAAACATACAGCAATGAGTGTCCCTACTCTATATGTGAGTATGGCATAAGAAAACGTAAAAATTGTTTTTGTCACAAACTATCTGACATAGGATTTATCGTGTGACAACATCAGACGCGTGTAATTGTAGGTTCAAAAAACAGTCACACTGTTACCACAGAGTATGTACAATAAGCACACAGTCTGCCCCCCTGTGACAGAGAGTTCATTTTGCTGTCGTATATGAAACAAATCATACATGAAATTATCGAAGACATCTCATGACATGGAGTCTACCAACTTGGAGTGAAAAATTATTAATGCAGTTGCTAGTTACCGCCAATGTATTTGAGTAATATCAGAGAAAGATTTGTCCTTTCCATGAGTTAATACAGTGACAAAATGCATTGTGGTAGGTAACTATGAAAGGACATTGAGTTACTGAGGTGAATCCGACATGTCGCTTTCGTCATAGGCTACTAAAATCCTTCCAAATACTAAAAAAAATTGTAATTCTTATTCGTGAAACATTATTGACATACATATATGTTTGTCTATGCAGTAACTCATTTGTATTTGACCTTTATAACGAAAATCTTTGATTGTCAGAGGAATTGTATCTATTATGTACCGAAAGTTTCAAAACCCAAAGTGGTAGAAGAAGCTGTCATGCCAAGCAATTCAGAAATATTCAACAGAAGGGAGTGGACCATGCAGCAGAACCAGTCCATGGGTAGGTAGCTGCTGCAACAAGGTCTCCTGGCTCAAGGTAACGTTATTGGCTGCCCACAAAGCTGTGCTCAGCATGAACTGCAGTGTACACACCTGTAGCAGTCAAAGTTTCAACCGATCATGAACACCGTCATATGATTATTATTGTAATAGGATGACCAGAGCAGGTGACGCGGTTGGGGTTGTAGGGTGTGGGTAGGTAGAAGGTGGTTGCTTTTAGCAATCCTCCTCTTTATTGTTGGTTGTTCCAATACATTTTCCGGTAGCTCAGCCCCACCGCTCGTGTCGTAGTGGAGATGTGTTGATGCGCACAGCCCGGGGAATGTGACGCCGTGCTCGGTCAGTAGCTGCGCAGGCAGTAGGAGGTTAGCAGCATGAGGTCTGGCCTAGCTCGCCTCCTGCAGACGCTGCGGCTAGTGACGATGCCGGGAGTCGCTGGTGCAGCAGTGGGCAACGCCCTCCGCCAGCCAGTCCTCGGGGACAGCGTCACTGATGACAATGACGTAACAGCGACTGAACAACCAATCAGTCAAACCGATGCCGACCCCCACCTCTGATGCCCTTCAATAGTGCAGACCGCTGCTGAATCCGCTGGTTACATGGCGCTGTGTTTATTAGAATGTTCTCGATAACTTGGCTAACGCAACCACACCGGCCCGCACCTGTGTAATTCTGCTAATGCTGCATTCTGACTGTTGATGGCTGCCGAGCACATACACACATACCGATGCTCGTTGCAAAACTGTGTCACCTGCATAATGCGCCAGCCAGCCTTCATCTGCCGTCTGCCACGAGGCTGGCGCATAGCGCACTGAAACACACTAAATTGCAATTTTGCACCATATTTCCTAAAAATAACCCCTTGTCCTCTACAGTATGATGAATGAATTCAAGAGTGAGGTAATCTTTGTTAATGCTGTCACTGTAATTATCTTGTAACTTGGGACTTGCAGTGACTATCAGTGGTAAGGTTCTTTGCTTTCTGAGAGTTAATTATTGTTCATTTCAGATTCTGGAAAGATATGTCAGTCTTATGAGGCATTGATTGGGCATTGGAGATCTAGTACATGTTTGGCTTTGAAGTAATCCGATGTCAGCTGGTACTGACTGGGGAGCCTTAGCAACAATACTAGGCTCACAGCAGACTAGGGCCAAGAGATTACGTTGACCGAGATTTGATAGTAGGAATGTACCTTATTTGGGTAGAGTGTTGGATTTTGTAGTAGTATGGGCCACAGTCATTGCATATGATTGTATGATAAGTATAGAACATTTATTTACTCTTCAGAAATTGTGCAAGAGTATTTTATTTTATAGTGTAAATGAATGTTTCTCATGAATGATTTTTTAGTTTTTAAAGTGGACTGATAGGATATAATGTTTTTCATTTCATGTTTTATCTTTTTTATTTTTTGTTTTAAATTCTTATGCTTGCATGTAAAAACTTAATAAATGTTTAGTTTTAACAAATGTTTGAAAGTGCTATTCTGCCTTTTGCAACCTAGTCCTCACTTAGCTGCCCACTTTTACAGGGGTTATGGGTGCAACATCGTAAGTTCTCCGTGGTCCCTGTCTCCCCTCTACAAGATGCCTAGACATACCTTTGAAAACCCACTCAAATTAAAGTGTATGATTACTGATAGATCCTTTATCACCTGTAGAAGATACAGTGCACACAGGAGAGGACTGTACTAGAGACGTCTGCACTGAAAAGTGATCACCAGTAATTACGTAAACACTCATTTAAATGCACCATTTTCTAACTGACAACTGTGGACTCTCTTTTCTTGGGGGGAGAGGGAGCAGAATGCATATGCCTTTATTGTACAGCTGAGTCTGGTGAAACATAGAAAAGTGCAATAATGCCATTTCCTATAACTCTACTTCTTAGATAATTATTTTTCTTTTCTTTCAGTGGCTTACTCTGAGAACTATCTATGACCATCTGCTTTCTTTTCCTTCAAATAGAGTTTTGTGTAGATATTTCCTTTGCAAACATCAGAGGCATGTTTGCTAAGGGAATAAACAGCCATAGCTTAGAGTTCATCCACTGTAGTGTCTGATGTGGTTTATCCAAACTATAAAAATAACTAATAGAAGAAGCTAATCATCATCCTTATATGTTTCAGCACTAATAAATGTGAAGTAATCTCTCATTTAAACAACACTGTTACGTCCATCATTGAACTATTAGATTACAATTCCAACCAGTTTCAGAGAACAAAGCTTCACAAGTTCAGTGTTACGAAGGAATACCAGCAGTATAACTGTGTCAATAACTTTTCACAGTGTCCTTAACTTTTCACTGAACAAACAACTGTAGAGTTCCTAATGATGAAGTAAGGCTTTCTGGTGAAGCACTAAATATTTTATGGCTACCCACACAACTAAGGGTGAGAGAGGTAAAAAAGATTTTTGTAAGAAACTTCCTGCTCAGTTGGAAAATAGGACAACCAAAACTGCAATACTGAAATGCCTTACTGTACAATATGTTCATTGACATTTAAGTGTTTGTTTTTATTTCATGATGTGATCAATTCACATAAGGTATAAGTCAGTTCTGTAAAGACTTCTCTCCCTTATATACCAGTTGTGCCTGTAGAAATAACTGTTAAGGCATTTAGAAGTTTATCATTAAGCCAAAGTGAACAACTTAAAACCATGAATGGGAACTAAATATATATACACAATCATAATAAGCACACATTACAATGAATTTAATAGGTTTGCTACATACTAGTGGTATGAGTTCACTGAGGCACCAAGTCCAAAATCAATAAGTGAATTTATCCAGTTTCAAGTACAGGAAAACAATTCCCTGCATATATGTAACACTCTGGTTTAAAATAATTTTTCTGAAACAAACTGTCTTCATTTTGTATTGTGTTTTTTTTACCAGTTTTGTACTTTTATTTTCTGCATGCACCAGCATTATAATTATTGGGTCAAATATAATTCCATCCTTTTGGCAAGATATTTATATTCACTGTAACCTTTTACTTTCTGTCTACCATCCAAATCAGCCAAATGTGTCTAATAACATACATGATGATAATATCATTAATTCAGAAAAACAAAATTTTATGAATGGGTGCACATGGTGCAACAGACTGCCAAGATATCTAAAGAACATATAATTGAAATTTGTTTTAATTAAAGTTACACCACATAGGAAATGAATAAGCATCACATATTATGTACTTTCCAGTTCTGCGTAGCATACTCCATAATACAGGAACTGCAGCATTGCAGTTGTGAGGCTACAGAATCCAGAAATTGTATCCTACAAAATCTGCTAATGGCAAGAAAATAGTTGCACAACTATTCTGGTAGAATATCAAATTATGAGCAGCTAAAATAATCATACAGAACCAACAAAATTGTTTGTATAAACATTTAGAAATACCTCTTGTGAAATGGGAAGAATAATGTTTACAGTTCAACAGTGAATTTAGAAAATGCAAAGAGAAAGAGGCAGGTAACAATCATCTGGTATTAAAATATCATACCATTACTATCAAAGGACGTTTTAATCGAGAAAACATGGCCAAGAGGCAGCTGGACAAAAGAGCTGTTGAGCATACTACCCAGGATGATGTTCTGGACTTTGACAACTTCTTAACTGCCTGGACCTTCTGGATTCTTTCCACCCACACCAGCTTTTCTGGACTGGACAGAGAGAACTCTCCTTGCAACATTTCTTTCATTCTCTAAATTCCATTGGCCTCAACCTGCACTACTCTGTGTCTTTCACTTGCCTCTACACCTTCTCTGCTCCCTTTCCAGTCCCAACACACCCTTCTGTTCCACAGGTGCACATGTACTGTCTGTTTCCATTTTCTACTTTCTCTGCCCTCCCCCAGCCTTCCCCTCCCTCCCAAAAAATAATCACCTAATGGTGCAACTTGTTACTCACTATCCTATTTCCTCAAAATTCCTGGATGCTCCCATAGGCAGCACTAGTAACTTCCCCCAAACCTAGATTGCTATCATTTGCACTCCCCATCCCATGCCTATCACATGCAAGTATGTGTATGAGTGTGTGTGTGTGTGTGTGTGCATGAGGAATTGACTAATTTGAATGATAGGTTCCACCTATTCATCCTCTGTAAAATTACAGAGTAACAGCACTCACAATCACACAGTTTATGGGTGCTTATTTCTTGTAACTTCTTATTAAAACAACTACAATCAGATATTTATAATACTTTCCTTTGAAAAGTTACATTTTCCTCTTTCAAGAATTTGTCTATGTATTTTTATCAGCAATAAAAAAGTGAACCAAGTATGTGCAATACTTGCATCTCAGTCACTGCATAAGATGTAAGCAAACAGTGATATACTGAGGTCTTGCTACTTCCCCAGAGTGATATCCTCAGCTATTTATCCTAATATAAATCAGAAGTTCTTATTATATGAAGTTAAAAATCACGTAGTGCCATGACCCCTTGCATTTTTATAGTATATCTACAGTATCTGTACATGCAGTGAAACATTCATTGGGGAATTATGTATCTCAATTTTTCTGCCATTATGGTTTTTATACCAAAAAGTGCGTTAAATACAGTATGAACATATAGAATATGTTTTACTATATATAAATTCGTTAGATCTTGAGCAAAATACTTCGGCACCTGCACCAGGAACTCAGTTCATGTTCTCACTGCTGGGCATGTCTACCCATTTATTCCAAAGGGTGGCCACCACAGTTTGCATTCACCTGCTGACTTGTGTGCTTCATCCACTACCAGCTGTTGTGCCAGTATTTTCATATGCTGATTTTAGTACTTGTCACTCTAGTGAAAGGCAAAAGACTTATTAGTAATACTAGGATAACCTGTTAATATGAACATTCTCTAGCTGTAGCTTAGAAGTTCTGTTTGTGAATAGGCTTCAGCTGTTGATATGCACTTCATCTACCGAGCAGTAATTCCACACAACCAAACCCTCATGACTTCCATCACCCACTACTATACCATAATATCTGTGCAAATGTAGGCCACATTATTTCACTCTACCCAATTATCACCTACCAGCCTAACCTGAACCTTGGGCTATGCTACAGATCAGTCATGCACCATAATGAAATGCATATGCATTCTTGTTATGGTAGTGTCCAGTTATACAGATAAAATAGTTGTGTTCACACATTGGCAGTTCATATGTATAAGGAAGTAGCTTTTGAAATGTAATTTTAGAGATAAGTGCTGAAGATTATATGGGTAGATCAGTTAACTAATGAGGTGCTACTGAAGATAGTTGGTGAGAAAAGAAAGTAACAGCACAACTTTACCAAAAGATGGGACTGATTTATAGCACGCAGCTTTAGGCATCAAGGAATCATCAAGTCAGTATGGTAATGGAGGGAAATGTATTGGATAAAAACTGTACAAGTACGGCAAGGTTTGACTACTGTAAGTAGGTTAGAATGGATATAGGTTGCAGAAGTTAAAAAGATATGTAGAGGCTTCCACAGAGTACACCAGAGTGGAGAGTTGATCCATTTGGTCTTTGGATTGAAGAAGTTGGCACTAATGACAACAATAACATCATCTGGAAATTCTACCATTTACAGTTTTTTCCAGTTTACTGAATTCTTTTCTTCCTCTATGTGGTTTGTACTTCTGCTGAAAAGGTAGGCGGAGGAAAGTGGAAGAGCAAAGACATGTAAATTTGGCAAGAATGATACTGACAAAAATTAATTTTTTGTTGACAGTGATGCAGATCCTGTTTATGCACAACGAAATTAATTGGATGTTGATAATACCCCAAGTGTGGCTTAGCACTGTTCTACCATCAGCTAACTTTATAAGAATTACAGATAGCTCTAGCTACACATTGCAGAGTCTTTAATGGTGGAAGTTTAAAAATTAAATCTGTATCAACAAGCACCTGAAAGGTGGTTACAGTCACTGGTTAGTTTTACTTTGTAACAAAAGGAAAACGAATAATAAGTCTGTTTAAGGGTTAGCAGTTTTTTACCCTCATGTTGAACATGGGGCATTAGCACTGTTTTTAGCCTACTTTATTTCCCTATAAATATTTTTGTGTATTTATTTTTAGGAAGGAGCACAATTTACATTCACTGAAGGACAAGTGGGAAATACGTGACAATATACATCTACATCTATACTCAGCAAGGCAACTTTGTGTATCAGTGTCACTTCTCCCTTTCTCTGTTCCACTTGCACGTGATTCATGGGAAGAACAATTACAGGTTTGCCTTTGTTTGGGCTCAAATTTCTCTAATTTAACCTTGACAGTCTTTTTGTGAGATAATAGGAGGAAGAAATATTTCAGCTGGCTCCTCCAGAATGTACACTTCACACATTCTCCCAACTCTAACAGTAAACTGTGTCGTGATGCTGAATACCTTTCTTCCAGCATCTGCCACTATAGTTTGCTGAGCATCTCCAAGGTGCAACCGTGCTTACTAACTGAACCTGTAAGAGAATGTGCTACCCTTCTTTGGATGTACTCTATCTTCTCTACCAGTCCTACCTGGCACAGATATGATACTGTTGGTTCAAGTATTGTTTGAATAAGTGTTGTGTAAGCTGCTTTCTTTGCTGATGGACTAAATTTCACGAGGATTCTTCCAATGAATCTCAGACTTGTATCTGCCGCACCTATGATTAATTTTCTGTTGTTGATGCATTTCAAATCATTTCATACACATACTCCTAGATACACAGGCTGTTCAGAAAGTAGGGAAAGTTTCCGTCTGATGCCATAAAGTGCTTGCCGATCTCGTATACTGTAGTATGTGCGTCTTCGGCAGCTCAGTCGGCATCCATCCATGAGAAATGGAACGTCTCTGCATGTGTGGTTTTTTTTATATTCGAATTTGAAATGTGTGCTGCAATCGAAAATACCCCCAATTGTGAGGTGCAGTCTGTGATACGATTTTTGTTGGCAAAACACCTAAAACCCATAGAAATTTATCGGGAACTGGGTGAAGTGTATAGAAACAACATAATGAGTGAATGTTCCATCCAGAAATGGTGCATTAGGTTTAAAAATGGACGAACCAACATTCATGATGAAGAGAAGAGCAGACGCCCGAGCATTGTGACTTACGATCTTGTCACTACAGTTGATGAAACGGTTCATGAACATTGTCACTTCACAATAACGGAGCTTTTGCTTTCTTTTCCTCAAGGTTTGCGGACTTTGTTGTTTGAAACTGTCACTCAAAAGCTAGCCATAAATTTTGTGCATGATGGGTGCTCAAAATCACCATGAAGGACAGCAAATGAGGGCAACGTTGACATTTCTGGAGGCCTATCACAAACATGGTAATTCATTTCTGTATCGGATAGTAACCGATGACGAGATTTGGATGAAACACGCCAATTGCAAGACAGGTGAAAAGAAAGTTGTTTCATACATCATACTGTATCGAAAATCGAATTGGTGTCCTATCAGGTCCAGAAAAATTTCTCTGCTGAATGATTTCAGTTGCTTTTCTATCACTTATTTTGATATCTGTCATTTTTGCAATGGTTTCAATTAAGAACTAGAGAGTGATCTTTCCTCTGAGAAACAGTTTTGGACAAAGACATTCAATATTTTGAGCTTTTCTGTGCTGATTTCTGTTTCAATACAGTTATGGTCGTAGAGTGTGTGCACAGATGGTTTTGATTCATTTACTGATTTAAAGTAAGACCAGAACTTCTTAGGATTTTCTGCTAACTTGTTGGACAGTGGTTTACTTTCAAATTTGTTGATGCTTCATGCACAGTCCCCCTTATGCTAATTTTGGCTTTGTTAATGTTTTTTTGTCTGTGCATCTTTGGCTTCATTTAAATCTGTAGCAAAGTTCTCTTTGCTTTTCTGACAACCTCTTAACAAAGTTGTCAAACCATGGTGTGTCTTTTCCATCCCTCACAACTCTGCTTGGTACATGCTTGTATAAAGTATAATACATGATGTTCTCAAATTTTGTCCACTGATGCTCACTGATGTCAATGTTGGGAATGAAATTTTAATGGTGATTTGCCAGGTAATCTGAAATTTGTCTCTTGTCGCTCTTCCTACACAGAAAGATCTTCCAGCCTTTCATGCTGTAATGGCCTTATGATCACTGATACCATGTTCTACACTAAATGAGTTGAAACGTTCTGGACTGTTTGTCACCAGTAGGTCTATAATATCATCCCCATGAGTCATTTCTCTGATTTACTGCTCAAATTAATTTTTGGACAAGACACTTAGAAAAATTTTGTGTGATTCTCTGTCTCTACTACTCATCATAATCACTAAAATTTATAACATGACCAAGGAAATTATACAAAATATTTTCCAAACGTCCTCTCTGCTGTTCTGCTGAAACTGTTGCTGAGGCATGGTGTCTATAAAAGTGTCATATAAGCATGTTTGATCCACCTTTAACACTTATCTTCACCCAAACTATTTCGCATTCTCAGTGTGCTAATCTCATTAGATATTATCATAGTCAGTATTATGTCAACAAAGGTCAAGCATCAATTTAATACTGATTCTTTAAATGTTTCATTAAGAAAAAAAGGCAGAGAGGTATTTCCTACAGCTTAGAAATAATGAAAAAATGTTGAAAATTAATGTCCCTGAATTGTTTATATGAAAATTCTTACAGGTTTTTAAATAAAACAAACATCATTAACACTCTGAATCTTTATTTTCCTTGTCTACTTATTTGCAGCCCGCCTCTGCTACAGGGCTCCAACTTATGGTGTGTAATGTGGCAGTGTGTATTATACATAACTATGTCAGTTCATAGAGCGAACATGCTGTAATCAATTTTCAAATGCAAAGAGTTTCTACACACATGGAGATCCTTCTTCTTCCACATGACAATGGCAGGCCACATACGAGCAGTGCAACATTTCCAACAGACCAACACCTTTGGGTCACTGGCATCAATCATCGTCCACATTTTCTGTGTGAAGAATTTCTCTATACAGGTTGCGTTGTCTGGCATGTACATTACTCGATACATATTTTTCCATTACACATTAAACAGTGCCAAATATCTAGACATCTTTTGACTGTTTCTGCACACAATCAACAGATGCAGAGATGCTATATGCAGTAACCAACAAGATGGAGCAGCTGCCCACACATCAAAATGAAGTATGGCCCACATCACCAGTGTGTGCCCAGAAAGACTTGTCAGTAGAGGCCACTGGCCCCTTCGGTCCCTGGACATAGCATCATCTGATGTTTATTTATGGGGAACATGGCATGCCATCTGATAATGAGGAAACTGTTTTGTTCAAAGTGAAAAAATGCAAAAAGGGAGTAAAAAATATCACGTACAAATGAAAATACATAAATAAAGCAAAAGTAAATGGTTTACATCAACTATTCTTCTATGGTCATCTCAAAGAAGATAATCAGAGATGTGTGCAAGTGAGTATGGTGAAGTTTTACTATCAGTTCATCGTGGGGAATATTAACTGCTGAAAACAATGCTTCGGTATGGCAAAAACTGTATCATTACTATTTCCTTATAGGTGTATAAGGGATTGTTATGGAGTTGTGTCAGAGAGGGATCTCGAAGAGGTATTCACAAACTTTTACAGCAAACAAATGAAAGATGAACAAGATATATATATATATTCACAAGTGCTGCCACAGATTTACATATTATATATCATCAACTTCCTGAAGATGTCAAGTAAATACCAGGGCATTTCAAAATATCCATGGCATGACAAAAATTCATGTCCACCATATTACAACTTGTTTACTTTAGAAATTCTCCAAAGGACATGAGATATAAAAATAGGTCAGGAAGTGCAACACCAGGGCACATATGCACATTAGTTGAGGACCACATACACCCATATCCAACAAAAAAGGTAAATAATACATCAAGAGATTTACAATATTTCAGTGAGATGCTTAATATCAATATAATACATGACATGTTCTTGGAGATGAGCCTGAAAAATGGGTTTCCAACTTTGTGGTTAGGAAGCCACAACTGGTACTACTGCACTTGTGGGGAGTTATCAGAACAGTTGAAAAGTCAATCACTGAATGTATGTGAAAAATGTTAGCACCGGAAAACAGGAAGTTCACAAGCAAAATGGAAGCCCTGTGTAATGTCTGTAAGATGTGCAGATTATATGGAGAATCTGCAGCTGTCAGAGATACCAGCACAGGAAGCATTCTACTGCAGGCAGCTCACCATTAATGTCTTTAATACCCACATCAACATGAGGGAGAAGACTGCTAAATTTTGATATATCACGAGGCAGACTAAGGAAGATCTAAATGAAATTTGCTCTTTTATCTTAGATTACATTACTAATGCATTACCAAGTTCTATTAAGTACCTACATATATTTTCTGATGGGTACCCAGACCAGAAAAAAAGATCACTGTTATCAGATTCTTCTCAAACCTCGTTACTGCTGGAAGATTTCAAAATGTACAGAAATATTTTCTCGTATGTGTCCAGTCTTTTGTGCCATACAGCGATGATTTTAGTTATCGAGATGATGTGTAGAATTAATGGTAGCTTCTATCAAGACTAACAAATTGACTTTTAAAATGGTATGAACAGCAGACATTTTTGATTTTCCTACTTGGTGGCCAAAATACTTCAATAAATCAGTACTTTCAGAGGAATCTATGGGAAGCAGAGTAAAGAAAGATGAGAAAGTAACAGTCCATATCAGTAAATTTATAGAATTTGAGTGTGAAGAGGATCATGTCATAGGAAAGAATTTCACTGATGGACTTTTTCCTCATTATTTTAATCTCTTGCTTTCTACAAACAACAGTCCATTGTTGCCATGTTCTCCTGCTTACTCTCAGAACTATGTGGAAGTATATGGGAATTAATTAGTTGACATCAAGAAATTGCACCCATACATACCAACAGAGTATCATGACTTTTATAATCAACTACCAACTAGATCCTCCACAACAGCTGGTGACTAGTTAAGTTGATAAATCTCCATACACAAATATAAGAATTTTTTATGCCCACATCTCTTATTGAATTTCTAACATTTTTGTAGCTTTAGGATGCAACAGATGTGCCATAAAATCAACATCTTTTTTCTTCAAACACAATGTCCTGTGTCGAAAATTGTGAGTCATAAACAATATTAATTTCTTTTGTTACTAAGGGTTCCTGGCACTGGGCGGAAATTTAAAACTTTTTTGGTAGTATAATATAGAGATTCTAAATTCATTAAAGGCTATTAAAAGCGATTTACTGCTTTTTTTCTAAATTATTACTGTTTATTGCAGTAACAGCAGTCTCTTGTATTGGCCTCATGTTATAGAACAGGACATTAAAATATTTGCACTCAGCGGTAGATAAACGAAAAGCAAATTCATATTTCTCCTCACTATATTATCCCCTACAGAATCCCTTTTATATTTACTGGTAAATGTGACTCAGTGGAGAAATGTTGTTTCAGAAATAAATGATTCAGATGTACTGTTTTGTTAATATCAGTTGTTTTGTATATTCCTTTTTGTAATTATGTGCTGAGCATGAGTGTAGCCATGGACACCGTCAGGAGTGCCTGGAAATGGGCACACATTGGAACTTTGAAGGCTGTGGGCAGAAACACTTTTGAAAGTGTATAGACAACTGAGAGGAGAAACATGAATGAGAAGTGTATGAATATTATGATTACTGATACATTTCTGCATTATAATTGTAATAACTTTTTGTCTACAAGAAAAGAGTGTTCAAGCTACTGAAATGTAAAGTAATATTCCAGGAAATCAGAAATATTATGTACCTTGTTTTATTCAAAATTTGCGTTTATTGTTATGTCATGTTATGGCCAGGGAATGTTATTTTGAAATATTTATCGCATGAAGTTTTGAATATCAGTTTATGTAAAATGCTACTTTCAAACTGGAACTATTCCACTTGTTTTAACTTCGGCTCCTGATAATGACCATTTCTTACTTATTTTTCAAATTCTGTACATTCTTGAAATAATTCAAAATGTTAATCATGCTTTAGCACACTTAAATTCATTACTCAGGCTAATATTTTCAATGTGCCAATTCTAATGCTCCATTTAATTTCACTGTAAAATCCATTAATCAAAAGATATAAATAATTAAAAATAATAATACAGTTCACCATGTGAAATTTCTAGTGAGCCAGTCTGTGTATTTATATAATGATATGTACACAATTAGAAAGACTGGCATTCCAACTTTGCAATAACACGTTCCAATTTTCATAAAACTAATTAACTTATGAGACAATTAATACTGAAATTTCATATCATCATAATTTTTCTTAGCATATTACACCACTGGGCATGTTAAATTCCAACTTGGACCAGTACATTTTTGTTACTCCAACTTTTATGAACCATTAAATGAAACTGATCAATGCTGCCTGCTGAATGTCTGTAGGCCTAAATCAAAAACCAAGAAAGCTTTCTGGTTGTTATTATTCCAAACAGGTGTCAGATTCTTGGTCAAATAGTTGAAGATGGACTGTTTAAATCTGCACAAACTAAAAGCAACCATTCAGACTTTTTTGAAAGAAAAAAAAAAAAAAAGGTGCCACTGATAAGTTCAAAAAACACCAAGTCCTAACATAATGTGGTGACATAATGAGTGAATGTAAAGAAAATGTCCATGGTAATGAAGTGAAATCTGTGAAGCTGTATGCAAGAAACCATCCCAAGAAAATAGTAGAAGAAGTGAGGAGAACCAGAAATACAATAAGGGCCACTTTCTAATATATGGAGACAGTAATGCTCACAGATCAATGCAAGACAACATAAGTATCCAAGATGACTTTATATGTGTGGCTTACATTCAACGTGGAGCCGTCCTTTCTGCTGCTGTGAAGCTGTGTACACAAGATAGTGAATCTTTCTCATCAAATAATTGCTTCATTATCATGGGAGGTGTAAATTATGTAGCTAAAAATCCAGTAAATTGTGCAATCAGACACATGAAAGTGACAATTAATATATTAATTGGCAGTAACATAATTGTTGTTAATATTCCACAGAGACATAATATAATGGAATAATCTATTGTGAACTAGGAAGTGCATGAAACAAATTATAGGCTTAAAAACAATACATACTAAATTTCACAATGTGTCTCTGGTAAATATCAGGAATCTAAAAAGGGACATGCACACAATTCATGGTATGTACATGAAGAAAAGAGGTAAAAAAGGTTGTCAGAAAATCAGTTATTGAGGATGTTAGACAAAATTTTGCACAAAATGGTGTAATAAGTCCATTGCCATGGAGTTGCACAACCCACCCAGGTAGGATCCGCCACACAAACAGCCACTGGTGGCAGCAAGGGAAACTTGTAAAGGCTGCTGGACCGCTTAGTAGCACTAAGTCATCCTGTGTGGTTCAGCAGGAGAAATCATAATTAATATAATGTGGTAGAATTTTTTAGTCTTAAAAACAAGCAATGTGGAAGAGTGCCACCTTCAACCAGTGTTCAGCATTCCAAACTTAGATTCAAATTAATTCAATGACAGTTTCAAAGTCTTAGCAATAAGTACAATAAGTTGGATATCATTGCAGTGATTGATAAAAGTGATGTTTCAGTTATAAGTGAACAGTGGTATATAGATGACCTAATCAGTGTACATCAGCCACTCTAAAGGAACTTTTCCTCTGCCCTCAGCAGAAAAGAGAACTGTGGTGGTGGGTTAGCTGTCTTTGCACCAAGATGTAATAACTATAATGTAACCAATGTAAGTACTTTCAGTACAGAGCACATAATAGAACTAGCAGCAAATAACTACAAGTGGGGGAAGAGAACTCAATTATTGTAGGCTTATGACGACCTCTAGGTGGTAGCATAAATATACCCTTTGAAGTTCTTAATTACCTGTTTGTTGGCATAGACAGCATACATTACAATAAAAATGGATGAGTTAACAACATACTAAAAACACTGTCCCAACAGGTCTTGACGGTCCAACAGTATTGACTGGCCGCAATGTCACCCTCACCCCTTAGGCATCATTGGATGTGGATACAGAGGGGTATGTGGTCTGCACATGGCTCTCCTGACTGTTGTCCGTATTTGTGACTGGTGCCACTACTTCTCAGCCAAGTAGCCCCTCAATTGGCCTTATGAGAGCTGAGTGCATCTTGCTTACAAACAGCATTTTGCAGTCCTGGATGGTGATCCATCCAAGTACAAACCAAGCCTGATAGCACTTAACTTTGGTGATCTGACAGGAACCGGTTTTACCACTGCAGCAAGGCTGTTGGCTAACATCTTACCAACTGGAGATTTAAATATTGACTGACTGTCTAATGACCCTAGCTCAGAAAAACTAATGCAAATACTAGCTAAATTTAACTTAACTTACCTGATAAATGAACTCACTAGAGAGGTCAATAGCATCAAATCATGAGTTGACAACATTATAACTAATATGTCTCACTTTACTTCAGTGCATTAGTTCTGCAGCTTGCCATTCTTGACCATCATGCTGTACAGGTATAAGCTTTAAATGTTCACATCAGCAGCAAAGAGAAACAATTTAAGACAAGAAGAACCACTCATGATGATTTTATTGAAGGGAATTTTCATCAGATTTTTATTTTTGCTTTGATGTCTCAGGTCCAGAACTGACCTTGCCAGTGAATGACTGGAAAAAAGTTTGAAGAAGCTGAATAAGCCCTGAAGTGAACAGCGAGAGAAACATTTAGACTTTTCCAATTTGTAATGCTAAGGAATAGCAATAATAATAGGTAGAATTTAAGAACTATCATCATTAGTGCAAAATTCTGTTGTTGTAAACTAAAACCAAATATCCAGTCACAATGTTAAGAAACCCTACTGACACTGGCTTAGCTGTTTAGAAAGATATAAACAGCTTTTATCTTTGGGGGTTATAAGGACAAATCAACTAGTGACTATAGACAGAGTATTATCAAATGTCAATATCAAGTCACAAATGTTCTTAATGAGTGCTTTTCTTACATTGTAAAGTCCATCAGTAAACATATCAACAATCTTCAGCATACATACAAGGACATTCCATTCAAACGAAGCATATACTTTGTCCCAACTAAAAGCAAGGAAATAAAAGACATAGCATGGTCACTAACAGATATAAAATGGACAAGCTATCATGGATTCTCTACCCACACATTAAAAAATGCATATAAAACATATCTGAAACGATGGCCAAAGCAGTAAATAATGAAATTGAATCAGGTAGTTCCCAGACGATCTAAAGATAGCACAAATAACTACCACTTCCCAGAAACATGATAAATCTTAAACTGAAAACTATTGAACTATATCAAACTTGGCTGCTTTTCATAAGATAATTGAGAAAGTTATTTATACTGGCTTAATGACATTTCTGAGCCAACACAATCTAATATCTGAAAATCCGAATGGCCTTATGAGAAACATGTCAACTTAATTAGGCACAGCACAATTAACAGATGAAACAATAAGTGCCATAGAGAACGAGTAGTATGTTACAGGAGTGTTCCTTGATCTACATAACAGTGGGTCTTTCAGATCCAAAAATTACTAGTATCAAACATAGAGTACCTCAAGTTGCTGTGTTGAGATCTTTTGTGACAAATCTAGAGAATCATTGCAGAACCTGTTCCCAAAATAAAGTGTGCTCAACATTATACATGTACATATATTAATAATAATGTTGCTTTTGAAACAGTAAATTCAAACTTAAACTGTGACATAGACCATCAATATATAATAGGAATAAAAAAGTTTGGGTTTGAGGTTGTTCCTGCAGGATGTATGCAACATAGCGTGACTCTGATGTGGGTATATAACAGTTTTCAACAGGACCATAAACTATGGTGACATTAATTCCAACTGCATACAAATGAGACCAATACGTTTTCATTCTGTTTTGGACTGCTGAAGGAAAAACACTGGTAAACATCAATTAGAGAATGAAAAATCTGCATGCAGCAGCATGTTGGTCAAAAACCAATTGCGTGGCATGGTGTGCCATGTTCTATGCTGGTCGGAATTTTTCACAAGACGCCAGTCAGTCTGGGAGATCAGCTTCATCCATCACAGACAACTTGGCATCTCCATTACTGGGGACTGGCACTGTGCAACACTGTAGAAATTACAGCATGCAATTAAGGTGACACATTACGGAAAATTGCAACAGGAGGTGCTGCTGCCTCATGATAACACACATCCCCATATTGCAAATGTCGTAATGCAGAAGTTACGCCAACTGAAGTGGGAGACACTTGAGCAGTCACCCTATAACCCCTTAAAAGAGTCCTTGAAGGGTTGATAGTTCTGTTGGGGAAGGATGTGCAGCAGGCAGTTACAGACTTCTATATGCAACCGGACAAAGCATTTTGGCAAATGGGTGTCTTCAATCTGGTGCATTGGTGGGATGATTGCCTCAGTGCTCATCACAATTTTGCCTCATTTGGATACTGGTTCTAGACTGTACAGACCTTGAAAGGAGATAACATATAATTAGCCACAGAACAGATTTATATGAAAAAAAGCACTTCACACCGGGATGAAGCTAGCAAAGTCTCACATCCCTTCCCACTAGCAAATTAAAAGCCACCTACAAAGAATTTTAACTGAAATGACGTGACTGGTTAGGCAGGTAGGGTACCATATTAAGGTCCGAAAATCCCCGTTCCTCTCCTCTCCTAATCAGATTTGCACTGGTAGCTTGTGCATCCCAAAGGGAGCTGCTGGTTTCAGACGGTGTGACTGCCCAATGATTGTTTCTTCCAGTATTGGAACCAGAAATTTTCTCTACTGTGGCTTCTCCAGTGGCTGTTACAATGCATTATAGGAAGCAGCATGTTGTTATACACAGAGCTTGAGTGTGATGGTCTTCCAAAAGATTAAATACATGTGGCAGATCCGTGTTACAGTGAAATGAGAAAATCTCAGTGCCTGCACGATCTTAGGTGGAGAGTTCCATACACTGGGCAGCTTGTGAACCTGTACAAGAATATTTCAGTTCTAGCTCACCCTCATTTAGATTCACCATGGCAACGGAAGTAATATCTCTATATTGCAACAGCTATCTTCAATGCAATTACCCAAGACCATAGGTCAATCATCATAGAAACAGCAGTATGAGTCTTTGTCTTTACTGTAAGAAATGCAGTATTTGTCTCAAACAGGGGAATGATTTACTTGCACAAACAAGTACTTTGCTAAGAAAATTTTGAAAAAGATGTGTTCAGTTGTTGGTTAAAACTGTAACATTTAATTTTTAATTTAATGAATATTGTGAAATTATCCTAACAATATTCACTCTAGTCATTTTAAAGATACCGAAATTCATAAATATATTTTGTAGTACAGTATAATACTATGTATAGATTGCAGGGAATTTATAGAAAGACACTAAAAAAAAAAAAGACTCGCCATAAATTAATTATCCCAATGGGGTGGAAATCCGTGGATGTGATGTACATGCACAAACAAATGATTACAGTTTCAGAAAAATTGGCTTGCTCAAGAGAAAGAGCTTCAAAAATTGAGCAAGTCCATAACATGTTGGTCCACCTCTGGCCCTTATGGAAACAGTTACTTGGCTTCACGTTGATTAGTAGAGTTGTTGGATGTCTTCCAGAGGTATATCGTACCAAATTCAATATGTATGAAGATGGTATCTGTTCTTTCGGTCATGTCCAAAAGAACAGATACCATAGCTGACCGTGCAGTTCATTAGAATGAAATTACAATTAAATCAATACAATGACATGAATACCCTTAGCTGCATACAGATGTTGATATACGTCAGCGTAGACAGCTGAAAATGTGTGCCCCGGCTGGGACTCGAACCCGGGATCTCCTGCTTACATAGCAGACACTCTATCCATCTTTTTTAATTATTATTATTCATCTGAGCCACTGAGGACATAGAGGATAATGCGACTGCAGGGACTTATCTCTGGTATGTCCCCTGTGAGACCCACATTCCCAACTTATTGTCCCGTACTATATTCATAGTGCCCCTGCCTATTACACTCATTACTCGCAGCCTTACCACTTCCCGTAAGAGTTCGGGCAATGCTTGTGCATCTGCACAGAAGATGGTGAAATGGACAGTGAGCCTTAACTAAATATATATGAAGATGGTATCTGTTCTTTCAGACATGTGGGTCTCGCAGGAGGCATGCCAGAGGTAAGTGCCTGCAGTCACACTATCCTCTGTGTCCTTGGTGGCTCAGATGGATAGAGAGTCTGCCATGTAAGAAGGTGGTCCCAGGATCGAGTCCCGGTCGTGTCATACATTTTCAACTGTCCCCCATTGACGTATATGAACGCCTGTATGCAGCTAAGATTATTCATTTCATTTTATTGATTTAATTGTAATTTCATTCTAATGAGCTGCACAGTCACCGATGGTATCTGTTTTTTTGGACATGTCCGAAAGAACAGATACCATCTTCATATGTATAGTTAAGGTTCACTGGCCATTTGACCATCTTCTATGTGGATGCACAAGCATTGCCAGAACTTTTATGGGAATCAGTAAAGCCACAAGTAATGAGTGTAATGGGCAGGGGCGCTACGAATATAGCGCGAGACAATAAGTTGGGAATGTGGGTCTCATGGGATGCATGCCAGAGATAAATCCCTGCAGTAACACTATCTTCTGTGCCCTCAGTGGCTCAGATGGATAGAGTGTCTGCCATGTTAGCAGGAGATCCCGGGTTCGAGTCCCGATTGGGGCACACATTTCACACATTTTAACTGTCCCAGTTGATGTATATCAACAGCTGTATGCAGCTAAGGGTATTCATTTCATTGTATTGATTTAATTGTAATTTCGTGCCAAATTCTGATCACTTGGTGTGTTAGATCTTCAAAATCCTGAGATGGTTGGAGGGCCCTGCCCATAATGCTACAACCATTCTCAGTTGGGGAGAGATCTGGTGACCTTGGTGGCCAAGATAGGATTTGTCAAGCACAAAGACAGACAGTAGAAACTCTTTACATATGCAGGTAATCTTTGTCTTCTGAAAATATAAGCCTAGGATGGCTTGCCATGAATAGCATGAAAATGTGTTGTAGAATATCGTTGACATAGCACTGTGTTCTGTAAGGGCACCACGAATGAAAACCAGAGGTGTCCTGCTATGCAGGCGTGGGTCTAAGGGCATGAAGGAGGGGGCCAGGCAAACCGGAGTGTCTGCCCTGGGCTGCAATTTCAGAGGGCATCAAACTCATATTCTAGTAGAAAAAAAACCTTGTTTCGTAAAGCGCCTAGCATCCAAAGCACAGTGATCTATCGATTATTCATATTATTTTAAAATGCATCTGTATTGGTTTTAAACATATTTGAGCACATTCGAAGTTAACATCTGAATGAATCATAAGTAATTTTTAAATATGTGCATAGTCTACATGATGCTTCTGCCTGGGGCATCCCTGTCGTATTTAGAAAGACATAGCTTTCCCACAGACAAAAGAGGACAGCGTAACACAAGCTGTACCGAATAAACCCGAACGTGTGAATGCCAGTTGCTGTTTGTTTATCTGATTGACTGGATGTACGAATGGTAAATGTTGTTGTAATTATTAGGGAAATCCATAGATTCAGACCATCAGAGTGGAAACTGTCAATAAAATGTAGTGTAATATCTGTGTGATGCGAATTTTTCATGTCTTTGTTATGTTCGTATATCGAATCTTTGGACAGTACAACGGTAGGTGTTCGTCTTTGTCACAAAACTGAACGTCTGTGTGTGTGTGTGTGTGTGTGTGTGTGTGTGTGTGTGTGTGTGTGTGTGTGTGTGTGTGTGTAATGGTTATCTGTGAGGAACCATGGTTTTGTAAATCTTAGGCCCGTTTCACACTGGGACACTGGTAACAGTCACCAGCGCCGGTCACCGACAGAGGTACCTTCTTTTGAACTGGAGCGTTCACACCAGGACACTATGCTGCCTCATGGAGCCGCTGTGACCCAGCAGTGACTCACCCTCACCACATATCACAGACAACATCACTGTACAGCAGTCACCACCAGACATGCATTAATTTGAATTGGAGTTTTCACACTGGAACACTGATCACAGACACAGTGCTGCAGATTTGTCAACAGACAGACAGTCATTTCTGAGACAGTGATGCAAAATATTCTTGTACCCTATACTGTACAGACTGTAGCCATGAGTTTAGGTTTGATTAACACGGAAGATTTTGTAAGTGAAGCAGAAAAGCTGTCCTATTTGGGATGTGAAAAGTGATGACTATAGCAATAAAATGATGAAAACTAATGTGTGGCAAGATATTATAACCAAGTTTGAGCCTGATTTCAATGAGAAGAGCATGGATAAGAAAAACAACATTGGTAAGTTGTATGTTCTTTTTTCAAATTTAGTACCTTATCTTTTGGTCCATAAAAGGCTAGCGAAATTTAGTTGCTACTCCTGTATGAGTCCACTTCACTAATTAATCAGTTGGCAATACCTGCGGTGTCAGACACCAGTGATCCGAGAGTGTTCACCACAGTCACCGGTGACCATCACTGGTGACCATCGCCAGTGTCCCAGTGTGAAACAGGGCTTATGCTATTCGCAGCCCGTTTTCAACAAATAATCTTGGCAGGTTTTGGGCCCAGACCACATGCCTACAACCATGAAGTAACTGCTTTTGCTCATGACTAAAATAAAGTGAATTTGTCAGTTATTTGTGTGTTTGACGAAAATGGCAAAAAATACAAGTGGAAAAACTCAAAGCACCTGAAGACTGGGTGGACTGGAAGTGGCACGTGTCGATGCTGTTGCGAGCATCTGCACTTGAAGACGTGGTAAACGGTACATACAAATGGCCTGAATTGCCACACAATGAAACCACGGAGCAAAAAGGCGGCATATCAGCAGTGGTTGGAAGACAATGCGAAAGCAGTAAGTTTACTAGCAAGTGCGTTAGGAAAATCCGTTGCCGAGCTCATGTAAATGTGCACCCATGCAAGTGAAATTGAGGATAAATTACATGCACGATTCGAATGAAGCAGTACACAACGTCTAAACATGTTGATAGAAGTATTTTTTTGTGTTCAACATGACGCCAATGAGGACATTATCACACACGTCACGAAACTGCAGAAGCTTTTCTGGGTAGCTCAGATGGTAGAGCACTTGCCTGTGAAAGGCAAAGGTACTGAGTTCGAGTCTTGGTCTGGCACACGGTTTAAATGTGCCACGAAGTTTCATATCAGCCCACACTCCGCTGCAGAGTGAAAATCTCATTCAGGAAGTAGGTTGTTGTAAGGGTGAATTCAAACAACTTTGTTAGCTTTGCCGCAAATTTTTCTTTTATAATACTTAGGGAGTCTCATAGATGCACCCTTGTGAAGAGAGATTCCCCCTCTAAGCTCACCTTGAGGTCTTCTTAGTCTAGTTGAAAGTTCTGCAGCTGCTGAATGAAATATGCCAAATTTTGTATGTGGTGTAGGCATTTTCCCACAAAGGGGTTGAGCATTGTTCTCAGGTATTTCGCTAATTCATATGTAGGTATGCCGATGTTGTTAACACCTGGACGAAGAAATATTTGTTATTTGTCGACTTTAGGTAGTGCATAAGTCTGTTTGGCACGGCTGGTCATGGATGAAGTTTCTTCACTGTATAATTGTCTGGGAATATGTGTTGGAGAAGCTCAAGGGTCTTCCTCTTCACCCAGTTACTAGCAAAGTCTTCAGTTCTCCTGTATGCGTCATCCTCTAATAGGGTGTACGACTTCTGTTTGTAAACGTGACATGATATACAACACAAGAATTCCTCTCGCTCCACCCACAGTTGGCGTCGACATAAGATACAATGTGCCTTAACATCAAAGAAGCGAAGACCCCAGCCTGTCAAAGTCAAAGATAAAGTGATTGTGATGGCAGTTATCACATATGTCAGGAACACATCAGCAAAAATTGGAAGAATACTCCAGAAACACAACAGCAAATGCCTGTTCTGTCCACCAACCAAGACGAAAACTTTATTAGGATCAGTCAAAGATGACCCAGAACTCCAGAAACTGGGGGGGGTTCTACCACATACCTTGCCAGTATGGGAAACTGTATGTAGGCCAGACTATCCAGACAGTACAGGAGAGATGCACTGAGCACAAATTCCTCAAAGACAGCATTCAGCTGACAAAATTCGCTATGGGAGAGTACTGTATCTCCCATGAACGTACCGTTAATTGTGACGACACCAAGTTGTTGCAATCTTTTGGAATTGTATTCCCAAACATGCTGTAGAGATACAACTAAATGACCGATTAACTGACTAATAAATTAGTACAGCAGATTTCAATTAAGCAAAGTCCTGGGACCCAGCCTTGAGCATGAGCAGGCCACAGTGGCAGTCTACGTTGATGCCCTTTCCCATCATGATAACTGAAGAGGACAAAAAAGTTTTGACAGCATGCCAGCAGAGATCCAATTCTAGCCCCACCCATGGCGCTAATGAAGGCCCTGCTTCCTCCACTTCCACACCAGTAGGTGCCAGCAGGAGGTTGGGGAGAGGGCTTATAGAGGTGACACCTAGCAGATATCACCCATCTATCAGGAAAGCCTGAAGATGGGAAGAAGTTCGCTTGCCAAAATATTGCGCCTCTTAGACAATGTCAGCAATATTAATACCTGACAACTACTCAAAATCTTTTTGCAGAAGTAGAAAATCGCTTGGCCAAGGCCAGCAGTGGACTAAACCGTATGAAACGAATTTAATAACGGGACTGTGATACAATATTAAAATAATTTGGGAAAGTGTTTATGATTTATTTGTCCATTTATAAACACACAATAAGTATTGTGTGAGGACTGTTGCTGAGAAACCATGAACATGAGAAACAATAAGCGTTTTACACTGACCAAAAAGCTCATTTAAAGAACTCAGTACTGTACTGAATCCAATACAGCTGCTTCTACTTACTCACATTTCATTTTACTGTTTGTAGTTAACACGTTATTATGTCTAGTACTATGGTGCACAAACATAGTACAAATCAGATGAATAATATTATTACAATATATTGTCATTATTTTGTAAAGAAAAACTAAATTATTCTGCAGTTCACTCCTTACATTCATACCTATCTGGATGTGGTTACTGACACAAATTAGTGTAGTGGCACTCCATTCAGCAGTATCTGGTTTGAATATTGGTTGCTGAAGAAATTCTCATCAGTGTTTATGTATTATGATGAGTGATGGTTATGACAAATAGCTCCTAATCACAAGATTGTTGGACAATGCCATGCATGAGATTTACAATCTCCCATTATAATTTCTTAGACAGAAAACATCAGACACTGTTAGTGATAAATTAGCTTTGTGGACGCATTATCTTTAGTGGCACTGTTCAAAAGGAGTAGGTTTTGTGCTAGCACTGGATTTCATTCTCTACCTACCTCTCATGTCATATTCCACAATAGAAATTATGTGACACTATAGTCAATATACTCTGATCATTGCCATCTACAGAGAACTTTGATACACAGTCTGCCGAGTTCAGTCACACCAAAAGGCTTGCCCTGATCAAGAGTCATACACTCATCACATAATAAGTAAATGTACTTCCGATAATAATACACTAAAATTTTAAGAAGAAGTTAACAGAGTCCAGCATGAAAATAATTAGCCAAAGAAAATGGTTGGAACTAATGTTATTTAATTATAAGTTACAGGAATTGTGGCACCAAGCAAGGAAATTGAAAGTTGATATACTATAATCAGTATATAGCTCGTGTCAAAGTGGTAGAAGTGACATTCTGACAGTTTTCAAGACGGATGGGGACCTCTGAATTCAAATATTTCAAAGAAATGTGAAGCAAGAGAGCAAAAATAATAATATGGAGATAATTAGAATCTTAAATACGATGAAACAATATATTCATTCCAGTATTTGAGAAGAGCCTAAGACATGCCGATGAGTGAGTGTATACTTCACTATACATATATTTTATGGATTGTGACTTTTCTTTGAACACATAATTCAAAACAGTCATGAACTGCACTATGAAGACTAAATGATATGTGAAGAAATGAGACATATATAGCACAAATATCACACTTATTTCACACAGAACTATTTATGTACTAGGCAAATTAATGAGAATGATTGTAGACCAGTGTTCACTTAGAACTAGCATTTCATGTTTTGAGATGTATGCAGTGGTATCCAGGTCACTGTGCTTACCGCCAATGCTATAATAACTTCAGTAAATTATCATAAGCACAGAATTTACACAAATCTAATATACACATTCTAACCATATGCAGTATTGGAATGTGCATAAGATTTAATGGCACATTACAATTGAGTGAAAACCTCAATCCATCATTCAGCAGCAACATCGTTGAAATTTACGTATTGTTTCTTATATCACAATGCATTGTTGTAATTCTCAACTTTGTTACATTATCGTTAACCTATTACTGTGTAGTGTGTCTGCATTAGGTAATCACAAAATGGGTGGCAGTCAGAGCAGAACACCATATAATGCTGCTTTCAAGAGCAAAGTAATTCTTCATGCTGAAATATATTGTAACAGGAAGGCATGATGGGATTTCAGTGTAGCTGAGAGTACTGTTTACTTATTTGCAACTACCATTACTACAAAGAAATTCACTGACCCTCACAAAGGAAGACATCCTGACACTGAAGCAAAAGCTTGGAATTTGTCAATGAAAGGATGAAAAATGAGCAACCTGTGAATAGTGACACCACAAGATATAAATCAAAAGAGGTGCAAACTGTGATTAGTGAGACCATAAGGCACAAAGCAAAAGAGGTCTCTGCAGTTCTGAATATACCAAGGCAAGATTTTAAGAACAGCTGTAGATGGGTTGATAGCATTATGAAATGGGCAGGCTTAACTGTAGAGTGCTATACAACAGTATGGCATAAGCTTCCACAGGATTTTGAGAAAAAAATTCAAGAATTTCGGCACTATACCATCACACTTTGGAAAGAGAATAAGATTTCGATGAGCCGAATAGGCAACACTGATGAGGTAGCAATTTGGTTTGATATGGCACCTAACTACGTGATTGATGAGAAAGGGACAAAAAAGTTACTACCAAAACATTAGGATCTGAAAAACAGTGCACATCAGTAATGCTGACAAACACAGCAACTGGGCGCAAACTTCTCACACTCTTAATCTGCAAGTGGAACACAAGCTCCAAGACCTCTAAAAATGAAAAGCTGTACCATGATGATGTCATTGTTCAAAATCAAGAAAAGGTATAGGTGACTGAACCTTCAATGCTTGACTGGGTCCCAAAAGTATGAGAACTCTCTCCTGCTGGGCTTTCCAGACTACCATCAATGTTTTGTTTTGCTGCATTTCACAGTCATCTCACTGTCAATGTAAAAATGAAGATCCACAGCCTAGCCAGTAACCTTCCTAGACAAATGACTGCTGTGTTACAACCCCAGGACATTAGTATAAATAAACCATTTGAAGGCTACATTCAAGAACACTATGACAAATGGCTTTGTGAAGCAAATAGTGAACTGACTATGACAGAAAAAATTAAGCTTTCTGCATCCCATATTATTGCTCATTGGGTTTTGGCTGCTCCCAGAAAAGCATGAAAGTTCCAGTGACGATAAAATCATTCACAAAATGCTGTATTTTGAACACACTGGATGGCAGTGAAGATGATGTGCTCTAGAATGAGACCGACAATGATGCAGTAAGAGGAAATGAATCTGTTTCTGATGTAGACTCTTCTGAGGCTACCAGTAATGAAGACATTAATGAATAACGATGAGTAACATCTGGAATATTTGGTATGTTTGCTTGCATGTCTTGTAGGTAATTGAGTTAGGTGTTCTTTTTTAATAGGGACTGTGTCACTTAACAATTCTTCCTATTTTGGTCATTCATGTATTCATCCACCATTGTGTAAAATAAATTTAAATTTAATCTGCCAGTGAAGTGCAAACAGACTCTTTTTTTATGATTTTAATTTTTAAAATTGGAATATACATTACATTTAATGGTGGATTAGCTTCATGTAAAAATGGTATATGACTAGTCCACAGAATATTATGTGATTATGTTTGTCTGCCATATTGTGCAGTGTATTTGAAGAGCTTTACACTTCTCTTTGGTGATTAATAACGTGATTTTATACCCAGAATTATATCTATGAACTGATTATTCTAGTGTCTACCTACTGTATCTAAAATTAGTGTTACATTTTTGACTGCTCTTGTGTGGTGAGATTGTCTTTATAATTTCACAGCTGTCTTTAAACTAGCATTTTAAGTTACATATACTTATCTACATTAAGCTTGTGGTTTAAGATATTTCACCATAGCATAAAATGTCTGTTGTAAATGAATAAATATATTATTCAGCAGTTAAATATTGTTGGAAATCATATATTTTTCATCACAGATGCCACATTGCTGTTGAAAACTGTAAACAAACCTGACTCAATGACACTTTGAAACCCCTGGGCCATACATAATATTGACAGCTAGGGGACTAAAGAAAGTCCACCACATCAAGATATGCAGAACTTGGCCACTCATGTTATGATTCCTTCACCTAGATGTTACTGTAATGGAAAACAAATGGCACATTTACATGAACTGAAGGCGATAAGCAAGTACTTGGTATGTACTAAGGCCACCTCCTACATGTAAAGAACACAAACAGCACACTAATTGAGAAGTTTAAGTTTCTATTACATTTTAAGTGGATTCTCTAAGACATTCTGAAGGAAACAACTTAATTAATTTTAGTTAAAATATTATTTATTACATAGATAAAATCAATACATTATTTGTAAACTGATATAAATAAATGTTAATACAAGAAATTACATTTCATAGTTATTGACACACATAAATCTTAAATACTGTACATTACTAACAAAGAACAACAAAAAAATAACTTAGAATATTATAATCTAGTCTTGAAGAAGTTTAATGCAGTACTTAAACATCCAGAAAAACATAAAGAAAACACATAAAGTTAGAATTTGGAAGTTCTTTTAACAAAACAGTGGCAGTAGTTTAACTACTTTTATTCAAGTAATTATTGCAATACAAGAAATTAGCACGGTTATGCACTCAGAAAGGTGGTCGACGTAAAAAGTATAAAACTTGTACTGCGCTGCATGCTACAGTCTAAATTTATTTTCACTTTTAGAGAACACTGTTCTTCAAGTTTATGATTTCCCCTTCCCCAAAGGCTGCTTCTAAACTGATGTAATTACAATTTATTCTAACAAACCACAAATGTTCATAATGATCAACTTTTTAGCTATAGAATACATAGAATGTTAAATGGCTCATTTGTTTCATGATGGAAATACATTTTTTTAAAAAAATAGACACACGATACGACAATCACAGCCATTTAGTTCTGATGCCACATCTCTCTCACATCTGTTGACTTTCATTGACAATTAAATAAAATATAATGCAATACTTAAAAACAAAAATTGATAAATATACTATTAAACAATATATCACATGGCTTTTCTTACAGTTTTTTTCCATTGATTAATTTTAGATATGCAAAATATATTGGTTGTTGGAGAAAGCCAGTTATTATACAGCATTCACCGGTGGAATTACTCATATATGTTTTCAGGGATGTACTAAGGTTTCATTTATGCTATATCTGGTAGTAAATATTTCCAAAAAGAGAGAGGTAACTAAATAAGGTTCATATTGTGATCTCACTAATTACCTATACCAACATACTGGTACATTCTATCAAGACATGAATCAGCTACAAATTTCATATATTTTCAATCCAGTTAGTCCAAGTATTTCATTTAAACAAAGATATATGCACTTTTATTCATTCAATATCAAAAATACCCTCCAAATGCTCTCTTATTTTAGCTATGCCTTTCTATATATTTTCTAGATCCAACATTGGGTGTGCTGTCTGGAGAATGTTTCAGCAGAGTGTAGTATGGTAGTACATATGTATATCACAGAGGTAGTTATATGCTTAGATTTTCTGTAAATTTGTTACAGTCACAGAGAAGTGAATGGAAGAGACATGGACACTTCAAAAAGTTTAACACATTTTCATTTACAAATTAATACAATGGCTGCCATGAACATGTAAATGAAGTGTAAATTATTCCTTGGTTGTTACAGCTATTTCCCTTCCAACGACAGTTACTTACAATATTTACTTACAGTAATTGGATTGGTCTACATAAGGCCTTCAGAGGTGAAATGATACATATAACTTCATTACATGTTGTTATTATCACTATGTATATATATAATAGTTATTTATGATGATAAATGCCCCTGTGGATTAGAAAGAGTTGGCCAAAACTAAAAAACGTAAGGATCTCTTACACTGGTCGTGATTATCCACCAAACTTTTTATTATCAACTTCTAGTAGATTTCTGTTATTTTGTAGTACTTATTCTATGAACTGAGCTGTTGGTAGGAAACTGGAATAAATTATTTCTGACATTTACTTTTATGAAAAAAAGCACTGAAAGTAGTAATCAATACACCCAGTCTTTTGAGCAGGCTTATGTTGCACACTATTCAGTCTAAACAATCCATAAACTGTATTACATGCTTCTGGGCTTGGACACATTTAAGTTGAACTGGATGTCATCCCAAGACACAATACAGTACAGCATCATGGAATAAAAATGAGGAAAGTATCACATTGTTTCCATTATGCCCCAAATGTTTATTAAAACATACATTGAAGGTAAAGAATTTTTTAACATTTCAGCAGAGAAATTATGAATATAGTTTCAGTTTATGTTTTGTGTATTGTGTGGCAAACAACCAACACGGAATTTGCTTACGCTGAACTCTATCTGCAAGTATCAATCTAGATCATGTTGTTGTAATTGAAGCAGGAGTAAAACACATTTGAACGCCGGCAGGGTGGTTGAGCGGTTCTAGACACTACAGTTCGGAACCGTGCGACCTCTATGGTCGACGGTTCGAATCCTGCCTGGGCATGGATGTGTGTGATGTCCTTAGGTTAGTTAGGTTTAAGTAGTATTAAGTTCTAGGGGTCGGATGACCTCAGAAGTTAAGTCCCTAGTGCTCAGAGCCATCTGAACCATTTTTTTAAAGAAATTTGCAATTCCATTTCCCTAACCAGAAGCTCAGTTTTGAAGTACAGTTTACTCTAACTTGTGGTATGGGCAACGAAAAATGTAGGAATATGTTCTTGGAATTTGTGGGGCAAATAGAAACAGTGATTGTCAGTTTCTCTAGGAACCACACTATTTGGAAACAGTTGTGACTTTATCCTTAGAGGAATAATAAATAATGGTGTATTTATTATATGTATTTATATGCAGTAGATTAGTAGGTAGTGTTTGTTATGGGCATTCCTTCTATCATGTCAACGAAGTAAAGGGCAGTTAGTGGAGGTCACTAAAATCATGACTGAAAAGCGTAAAGAAGCTGTGATCAATATAAATGGCATTAGTGTAAGAAAACTGTTAAAAAAATTGGACTGCATTCTAGTATTCACTACAGGCTCTGGAAGAATATTGCTTGCATGAAATCAAAAGTGGACAAAGGGCTCTATAAGAAAACATTTTTCAAACTGAATCCAAAACTCTGGTGATTGGGGTTATCCCATAAACTCAATTACAACTATATTAAGTGAATTTTCGGATTGCCAAGATAAAATCACTACAAAATATAAAGTAAAGCCCTGCAAAATAAAGTACTGTGAACATCAAGTTACCTTCCATTTGGAAAGTGGATGCATTCAGCGACTGTATGTGGCTTATAAATTATAGAGTGCAGCAATTAGTCATCCTTTTTAGATTTTATTATGCCAATCCAGATTTTGCTTAGTAGCTAACCATTCTCAATTCTCTATATTTTATTCTCAATGCATGTAACTCCCTGTTGTTTGGGCATCAGTCACTGTTCTTTAAATATTGAAAGAACTGTTACTGACAGCCCCCCACAAAAAAAAAAAAAAAAAAAAAAAAAAAAAAAAAAAAAAAAAAATAGTGCATTGAGAATGGCTAGCTCCTAACTGAAATCTGGATTTGCATAATAAAATCAAAAAAGGACGACTGTTTGCTGCACTCTACAGTTTATAAATTCAGTTTACAGTTTTTATAATGTCATAAGAATGAGCTACCCTCAATAATACAGCAAAACGTACAGCAAGCAATACTAGGAATGTCACCTGGCATAATTATTGCTTATTGTATTGAGCTGGAAAAGGAACTAACTACAGTGCTATACTCAAATATAGTCCATTTTGGTGAAACAAAACTCACTAATGACACTGGTTGGTGAAGGGTTTTAACTACGAGAGGATGTAAGTTTCAAGAAAGAATAATGACTTTTACGTCATCATCAGTTTCAGTCATATTTGCAGCTGCAATAAATGGCACCATAATACATCCTTGTGTAATTTATAAACCCAGTGCCTGTATCACAGATGGATGGAAGTGGAAAGGGTTATGAATTTTTAACATTTCAATAGTTGTGCACTAAGTGCTGTCTAAATGACATCATTACAAAGATGTATTCCAAAGAGTTTAACAGTGTCACACCAACTTCTTTTCTCCGAGTAATTATCTCTCACAGATTTTGAACTGCTGTAAATCCTTTCATAGTTTAGTAATGTTTTAGGGACTAAAATAATTAACATATAATTAGTGACTTTTTCAAAACTATACTCATTTCTTTAATTAGCACAACATTCTCATGGTCCATAAATAAAATGAGGTTAGTCTTTGACAATGTTACTAAGCATCCAAGTAGTAAAACTGACAACAGCAATCTACAACATATAAGGCTGGAAAAAACATGGAAATACCAAGAACACAACACATTAGCATGTCTAATATGTTGTAGCAAAACTATTGGCATTCAAACCAGCTTCCAGTCATATCATAATGGACTAATACTGGTTCTGTTTGGTTTCAAAGGAAATAATACATCATCCTTCCTGCAAAATAGTGTCAAGTTCACATTCCATAATATCTCTGCACTAAGTGCGAATCTCCCATGTGTGTCTGTATGAAGCACATTTCTAGAACTGTGACAGGCCTAAACCCAACGTATAGCACTGAATGACAACATTCATGAAACTTGATGTACTCGCAAAAATGAGAAAGTTGTTAATATGAGAAACACTTCAATATCTTAGAACAGCTCTCATAACCAAACAAGTAAGAAGGGGAGATGGACAACATGATCAAGAAATATTAACGTATAGGTCTGACAGCACACTAAATGTATAACTTTACTGATCTGTTAATGTTACCAAATGTTTTGTGCAATGTAATATGTAGTGAAGAATAAGAAATAACATACTGAACATCACTAGATACTCTGGCATAACAAAGAGACAGTATGGTTGAAAAGTCTATATAGTGAAGAAGTGAGTAACTTTGCAGTTTATATGTAAAAGTAATGTGAATCTTAATTGTATCTGGCCTACTTTAGGCACTCATTAATCATGTGAATTTGAAATAGAGGTAAAAATCAGCAAAATAAATGGTGTAAATGACTGTGTTACAGCAGTGGAACACGGCTTCTGTGTAGAAGCTGTTGTCATGTTTCTTACAAGGTGCTACCATGACAGAGAAGTATTGTGAAACTGGGTGAACTGAAACCATGGGGTCAACAGTTCTATGCTACCATGTAAGAAGGCATATGAGAACATTAATCAAAATTAGTTTCTCTAGGTTAGTAGTAAGCTAATCTAGAAAGGTAATTATGAACATAGTTTATGTTTATCCTGTGGCAAATAACCAATGCTGAATTTGCTTATACTGAACTTTTATCTGTAAGTATTGATCTAGATCACATTGCTTTAATTTAAGGAGACATACAACACATTCGCAATTCCTTGTCACTAACCCAAAGCCAAGTTTTCAATTATACTTTAACTTAACTTGTAGTTTGGCCGGCTGAAAATGTAGGGATATGTACTTGGAATCTATGTAAAGAATAACGAATTTTCCATCATCATCAGTGTCAGTCATATTTGCAGCTGCAAGAAATAGCACCATAATACATCCTTCTGTAATTTTTAAAGCTCAGTCCCTGTATCATGGATGGATGGAAGTGGAATGGATTATGAATTTTTAACATTTCAATAGTAGTGCACTAAGTGCTGTCTAAATGACATCATTACATAGTTTTACTCCAAAGAGTTTAATAGTGTAACATCCACTTCTGTTCTCTGGGTAATTATCTCTCACAGGTTTTGAAATGTGGTAAGTCCTTTCATAGTTTAGTAATGTTTCAGTGACTTAAATAATTGCCATATAATTAGCAACCGTTTTCAAAACTATACGCATCTCTTTAGTTAGCACAACATTCTCATGATCTGCAAATATAATGAGGTTAGTCTCTGACAATGTTACCCAGCATCTAAGTCTTAAAAGTGATAACAGCAATCTACAACATATAAGGCTGGACAAAAACACGGAAGTACCAAAAGCACAACATATTAGCCTGTCTAATATGTTGTAGCAAGCCTATTGGCGTTTAAACCAGCTTCCAGTCATGTCACAATGGACTAATAATGGTTCCATTTGATTTAAAAGGAAATCATATATCACTGATCCTCCAAAATAGTGGCAATTTCACATTCCGTAATACCTCTACACTAAGTGGCGCATCTCCCGCGTGTGTTTGTATCAAGAATATTTCTAGAACTGTGACAGACCTAAACCTAATGTTTAGTGCTACATGACAATATTCATGCGATGTGATGTACTTACAAACATGAGAGAGTTGTTAACATGAGAAACACTTCACCATGTTAGAACTGCTCTCATAACCAAACAAGCATGAAGGGGAGACATACAACACGATCAAGAAATATTAATGTATAGGTCTGAAGGCACACTAAATGTATAACTTTACTGATATCTTACTGTTACCGAATGTTTTGTGCATTGTAATATTTAGTGAAGAATAAGAAATAACATATTTAACTTCACCAGATGCTCAGAAACAACAAAGGGGCTGTATGGTTCAAAAGTCTACATAATCAAGAAGTGAAGTGACTTTCCAGTTAATATGTAAAAGTAATTTGAATCTTAATTTATCTAGCCTACATTAGGCACTCATTAACAATGTGAATTTGAAATAGAGATAAAAACCAGCAAAAGAAATGGAGTAAATGAATGTGTTACAGCAGTGGAATGCGACTTCTGTGTAGAACCTGTTATCATGTTTCTTACAAGGTGCTATCATGACAGAGAAGCATTGTTAAACTGCGTGAACAGAAACAATGGTGTCAACAGTTCTATGCTCCCCTGTAAAACCGCCGATGAAGAAACAATACCACGTAACAGAGAAATTGCCGATTTTTCGTTTTTCAGTGAGATGATGTCATTGACTGTACACACATCTGCTCTTAACGCCATAATGCCAAATTTTTACGTATTTAACATGAAAAAATTATCTAAAACAATACCGCATATGTCACACAGCAAATAAATAGATGGCAATACCGCCGAAGTATAGAGAATTTAAATACCATCTATCTACAATCTATGGATACTGTAAACAATACCACGTAAATACAAAAGTCCACACAGCCACAGCACATTGTTACTACTTTATTACGTATTTCACAGTGCTCGACCGTGGTTCCATGCTTGTAGCTTCATTCGTGATAATGGACGGTGATAAAGATGACGATCTTTTTACTGAAGACGAAATTGTTTCTCAGCTGAAATTGGCTTATGAAAGTGGTGAATCGTTTCTGAGAGTGACTGACAGTGGTAAGAAAACTGTTTTATTATTCACATTTGAATGTTAGTAGCACCGCAAGTGTCTTATTGTGATATAAATGAGAACTCCTCCACTTCACTCATTCTGTGCTTCATTCATTTCTGCCAAAGATTTCTAGACTGTCCCCTTTCTTGTAGAATCTCCCATAAATGCAGAACAAACAACAGGTGAGAAAAGTCGTAACCGAAGAAAAATTAATTTCGTATATGGGGTTCTCAGTTACTGTTGCTGCAACATCTAATGACGCACGTAAATTTCCTTGGGATTATTGTTAATAGTATTACTCATGCCGTTGTTCTCATAAATACTTGAATTTGAGCTTGATCTTTGTCTGCTTAAATTAATTTATACATATTTTTCCATCTAGAAACTTCAGTGGCTGTATCCAACTATGCTCAAAATTAAACCACAGTCACTAGAGACGACAGTACTTCACACTCATTGCTATGCAATGGTGCTCATTGATTGCCAAACGCTCTGGATAAATTATCGGAAGATCATGGGAGCAATAATGATGCTGACAGTGAAGGCCAAGAATTTTATGGTGATGTAAGCAGTGACAGGAAAAGGAAGTCTAAACTACATCCTGAAGATTGGACGAAAAATGCCAATAAAATTCTGAGAATGCGTGGACAGGCGTATATTGGATACAAAAGAAGTCGAATTGGTAAAATCTCTCACGATACTCCAAGAGAGGCACGAAAATTAGGTCCAACATGTACTTCGAAGATGTGCCAGAAATCCATTCAAAGGAAGTGTCATCAGTTTTCTGTTGATGATAGGTGGGCAGTATTTAACACATTTTGGGAAACAATGTCATGGGATCACAGGAAGGTTTACGTTATCAACCTTGTGGACGTAATTCCAACAAACATCCAGGGAACAACACTGGCAAATCCTGTAGAAAAGGGACGCTCATTTATCATTTGAAAAATGAGCTGAGGAAACATAAATTATGCAAAAAGATGTTTCTCAATACTCTTGGGATTAACGAATGGACTGTCCGATATTGACTGGGTAATTCCACACATGGAATGAGTCCTGAAACAGAATCGTCACCACCTCGAATCAAACAGATGAAGAAGAAAGATGAGAGAACCGTCACGAACGAATTCTGGACACTCTCCTGAAACTTCCATCGCATTACTGCAGGAAATCCTTCTCGAAGTCATACCTTGGGCCAATTCTATAATCCAAGCAACAGCTGTATGGACTCTATGTGGAAAAATGTCATGCAGAGAAGGTTTCACCATTAAGTCGGGTTACCTTACCTTGATTTTAGAAGATGGTAATATTAGCTTACTTTTCCTCCAAGAAAGACCAGTTTAACTTGTGTTGTAGTTACAGGCTTGGTAACTTGAGTGAAGGCGTGTGGGAACAATACACAGAACAGAAAGAGCAAGCAAGAATGCAAATAGATGCTGACAAGGAAGAAGCGCAGCAGAAGCGCTGCACAGTGTACACCATGGAATAAAGGCCGTGAAGGTAGCTCCATTTTTAAGTGCAAGTGCAGTTTATTATAAAACAAAGTTGTCTGTTCATAACTTTACAATGTATAATTTATAAAGTCATGATGCAGTATGTTACTGGTTCGATGAAACGCAAGGTGATTTGGTTGCATCATGTTTTGCCTCATCCATCGTGGACATTCTATCCATTACAATTAAGGAAAATCTCGTTCAAGTCATTCTGTATTCTGACGGCTGCAAATATCAGAACATAAAAATTTTATTATGCAAATCCAGATTTTGCTTAGTAGCTAGCCATTCTCAATTCGCTATATTTTATTCTCAATGCGTGTAACTCCCTGTTGTTTGGGCATCACTCACTGTTCTTTAAATATTGAAAGAACTGTTACTGACGGTGACCCACAAAAAAAAAAAAAAAAAGAAAAAAAAAGTACCTTACATGCATTGACATAAAAAAATAGTGCATTGAGAATGGCTAGCTCCTAACTGAAATCTGGATTTGCATAATAAAATCAAAAAAGGACGACTGTTTGCTGCACTCTACAGTTTATAAATTCAGTTTACAGTTTTTATAATGTCATAAGAATGAGGTAGCCTCAATAATACCACAAAACGTACAGCAAGCAACACTAGCAATGTCACCTGGCATAATTATTGCTTATTGTATTGAGCTGGAAAAGGAACTAACTACAGTGCTATACTCAAATATAGTCCATTTTGATGAAACAAAACTCACTAATGACACTGGTTGGTGAAGGGTTTTAACTACGAGAGGATGTAAGTTTCAAGAAAGAATAATGACTTTTACGTCATCATCAGTTTCAGTCATATTTGCAGCTGCAATAAATGGCACCATAATACACCCTTGTGTAATTTATAAACCCAGTGCCTGTATCACAGATGGATGGAAGTGGAAAGGGTTATGAATTTTTAACATTTCAATAGTTGTGCACTAAGTGCTGCCTAAATGACGTCATAACAAAGTTTTATTCCAAAGAGTTTAATAGTGTAACATCAACTTCTTTTCTCTGGGTAATTATCTCATACAGCATTTGAACTTTAGTAAGTCCTTTCACAGTTTAGTAATGTTTCAGTGAGTAAAATACCTAACATATAATTAGTGAATGTTTTCAAAACTATACGCATCTCTTTAGTTAGCACAACATTATCATTATCTGCAAATAAACTGAGGGTAGTCTCTGACAATGCTGCTAAGCATCCAAGTCGTAAGACAGACAACAGCAATCTACAACATATAAGGCTTGCCAAAAACATGGAAATACCAAACAGACAACTAATTAGCATGGTAATACATTGTGGCATTCAAACCAGCTTCAAGTCATCTCGGAATGGACTAATACTGATTTTGTTTGGTTTAAAAGGAAATCATATATCATTTTTCCTCCAAAATAATGGAAAGGTCATGTCCCATAGTATTTCTGCACTAAGTGGTGCATCACCCATTTGTGTCTGTATCAAGCACATTTCTATAACTGTGACAGACCTAAGCCCAATGTTTAGCACTGCATGAGAACCTTCACGTGACATAATGTTCTTACAAAAATGAGAGAGTTGTTAATATGAAAAACTCATCACCATCTTAGAACTGCTCTCATAACCAAACAATCAAAAAGGAGATATGTACAACATGATCAAGAAATATTAATGCATAGGGCTGAAGGCACACCAATTGTACAACTTTACAGATCTGTTATTGTTACCGAATGTTTTGTACAATGTATTATGTAGGGAAGGATAATAAGTAACATATTTAACATCACCAGATGCTCAGGAACAACAACGGCGCTGCATGGTTCAAAGGTCTATATAATCAATAAGTGAAGTAACATTGCAGTTTATGTGTAAAAATAATGTGAGTCTAAATTTTATCTCGCCTACATTAGGCAATCATTAATCATGTTCATCTGAAATAAAGATAAGAACTGGCAAAAGAAATGAAGTAAATGAATTTGTTACAGCAGCGGAATGCGACTTATGTGAAGAAGCTGTTATAATGTTTCTTACAATGTGCTATCATATCAGGGAAGTACTGTGAAACTGTGTAAACAGAAACAATGGGGTCAACATTCCACACTAACATGTAAGAAGCCATATGAGAATATTATTCAAAATTTAATTTCTCTAGGTTAGTAGTAAACTAATTTAGCAGGAAAAATTATCAATACAGTTTCAGTTTATGTTTTGTTTATCCTGTGGCAAACAACCAGTGCTGAATTTGGTTACAATGGACTCTATCAGTAAGTATCAATCTAGATCACATTGTTTTAATTTAAACAGATGTGTAACACATTTGCAATTCCATTCCACTAACCTGAGGCCCAGGTTAAAGTATACTATAACCTAAATTGTAGTTTTGGCAGCCGAAAATGTAGGGATATGTACTTCGAATTCGTGGGATGAAAAGGCAGTGATTGCCAGATTTTCTAGGCACTACACAATTTGCCAGTAATTATGTATTTATTCATAGAGGAATAATAAATTATCAAATATTTATTACATGTATTTATATGTAGTAAATTAGTAGATCGTGTTTGTTATGGGCATTCCTTTTTTCATGTAAAAGAAGTAAAGGGCAGTTAGCGGAGATCGCTCAAATCATGATTCATGAAAGCGTATAGAAGCTGTAATCAATTTGAATGGTGTTTGTGTAAGAAAAAATGCTAAAAACGTGGAATGCATGCTAGCATTCCCTACAGACTCAGGAAGAACACTGGTTGTTTCAGATCAAATGTGGACTGACTGTTCTATCAGCAAACTTTTTTTAAATTGAACCAAAAATCCTCGTGATTGGGGTAATCCTATAAACTCAATTATAGCTTTAAGCAATGGTATTTTAGGATTGCCCAAATAAAATCAATGCAAAATATAATGATACATTCCACAAAAATGGGATTTTGTTAACAGTTTTTATAATGCTATAAGAATGAGGTAGCCTCAAGATAATGGCAAAAGATACAGCAAGCAATAGTAGCAATGTCACCTGACATAATTATTACTTATTATATTGAGATGTAAAGGAACTAGCTGGAGTACTACACTCATTTTGATGAAACAAATTTCATTGATGACACTGGTAGGTGAAACGTGTTAACTATGAGAGGAAGTAAGTTTCAAGAAAGAATAACGAATTTACCCTTCATCAGCAGTTTCAGTGATATTTGCAGTTGCACAAAATGTCTCCATTATACACGCCTGTGTAATTTATAAAACCAAGTGCCTGTGTCACGGATGGATGGAAGTGGAAATTATTGTGAATTTTTAACGTTTCAGTAGTGCTGCACTCAGTGCTGTGTAAATAACATTATTACAAAGTTGTATTGCAAAGAGTTTAATATTTTCACATCAAATTCTTTTCTCTGGATGATTATCTCTCACACATTTTGAACTGTGGTTAAGTCCGTTCATAGTTTAGTAATTTTTTGGTGACTAAAATAATTAACATATAATTAGTGATTGTTTTCAAAACTATACGCATCTCGTTAGTTAGCACAACATTATCATGATCTGCAAATAAAATGAGGTTAGTCTCTGACAATATTACTAAGCATCCAAGTCTTACAACTGATAACAGGAATCTACAACATATAAAGCTGGACAAAAGCATGGAAATACCAAAATCACAACACGTTAGCATGTCTAATATGTTGTAGCAAACCTATCGGTGTTCAAACCAACTTTGAGTCATCTCAGTATGGACTAATACTCCTTCTGTTTGATTTGAAAGGATATCATATATCATTCTTCCTGCAAAATATTGGTAAGTTCACGTTCCATAATATCTCTACACTAACTGGCGCATCTCCCATGTGGATCTGTATCAAGCACATTTCTAGAACTGTGACAGACCTAAGCCCAATGTTTAGCACTGCATGACAACATTCATGTGACATGCTGTACTTACAAAAACGACAGAGTTGTTGATATGAGAAACGCTTCACAGTCTTAAAAATGCTCTCATAACCAAACAAGCAAGAAGGGGAGATGTACAAAACGATTAGTAAATTTTAATGTATATATCTGATGGCATACTAAGTGTATAACTTTACTGATCTGTTACTGTTACCAAATGTTTTGTGCAATGAATATGTGGGGGAGGATAAGAAATAACATATTTAACAACAACAAAGGGGGCTGTATGGTTCAAAGGTCTATATAATAAAGAAGTGAAATAACTTTGCAGTTTATATGTAAAAGTAATGTGAGTCTTAATTGTATCTGGCCTACATTAGGCAATCATTAATCATGGTCAGTTGAAATAAATATAAAAACTAGCAAAAGAAATGAAGTAAATGAATTTGTTACAGCAGTGGAATGCGACTTCTGTGAAGAAGCTGGTATCATGTTTCTTACAATGTGCTATCATATCAGGGAAGTACTGTGAAATTTCGTAAACAGAAACAATGGGGTCAACGTTCTATGCTCCCATTTGAGAAGCCATATGAGAATGTTATTCAAAAATTAATTTCTCTATGTTAGTAGTAAACTAATCTAGCAGGAAAAATTATCAATACAGTTTCAGTTTATGTTTTGTTTATCCTGTGGCAAACAACCAGTGCTGAATTTGCTTACACTGGACTCTATCCGTAAGCAGATGGGTAACACATTTGCAATTCCATTTCACTAACCTAAAGCTCAGGTTCAAGTATACTATAACCTAACTTGTAGTTTGGCCAGCTGAAAATATAGGGATATGTACCTCAAATTCGTCGGATGAAAAGGCAGTGATTGTCAGATTTTGTAGGCACTACAGAATTTGCCAGTAATAATTTATTTGTTCATAGAGGAATAATAAATTATCAAATATTTATTACATGTATTTATATGTAGTAAATTAGTAGATCGTGTTTGTTATGGGCGTTACTTTTATCACGTAAAAGAAATAAAGGGCAGTTAGGGGAGGTCGCTCAAATTATGATTCAGAAAAGCGTAAAGAAGCTGTAATCAATTTGAATGGTGTCAGTGTAAGAAAAAATGCTAAAAACATGGAATGCATTCTAGCGTTCCCTACAGACTCAGGAAGAACACTGTTTGTATCAAATCAAATGTGGACTAACCATTCTATCAACAAACTTTTTTTAAATTGAACCCAAAACCTTGGTGATTGGGGTAATCCTATAAACTCAATTACAACTTTAATTAATGGTATTTTAGGATTGCCCAAATAAAATCAATACAAAATATAAAGATAAATCCCACAAAATGAGATTTTGTTAACAGTTTTTATAATGCCATAAGAATGAGGTAGCCTCAAGATAATGGCAAAAGATACAGCAAGCAACAGTAGCAATGTTACCTGGCATAATTATTACTTATTATATTGAGATGTAAAGGAACTAGCTGGAGTACTATACTCATTTTGATGAAACAAATTTCATTGATGGCACTGCTAGGTGTAAGGTGTTAACTACGAGAGGATGTAAGTTTCAAAAATGAATAACAATTTTACCCTTCATCAATAGTTTCAGTGATATTTGCAGCTGTGCAAAATGACTCCATTATACATGCTTTTGTAGTTTATAAAACCCCGTGCCTGTATCACGGATGAATGGAAGTGGAAAGGATTATGAATTTTTAACATTTCAATAGTTGAGCACTCAGTGCTGTGTAAATGATGTCATTACAAAGTTTTATTCCAATGAGTTTAATAGTCTCACATCAACTTCTTTTCTCTGAGTGGTTATCTCTCACAGATTTTGGACTGTGGTAAGTCCTTTCATAGTTTAGTAATGTTTTAGTGATTAAACTAATTAACATATAATTAGTGACTGTTTTCAAAACTATGCCTATCTGTTTAGTTAGTACAACATTATCATGATCTGCAAATAAAATCTGGTTAGTCTGTGACAGTGTTACTAAGCATTCAAGTTGTAAAACTGACAACAGCAATCTACAACATGTAAGGCTGGACAAAAATGATGATGATGCCTAGCATATTGCTTTTGTTACATGGTGTGAGACAAAGGGGAGATGGTGAAGCACACAACAGTGGCAGCAGAAACAGACAAGGAGAGTGGGTTAATTGTCTATGACAGTATTCAGGGCTTTGGGCATCCCCAGAGGATAACAGTGGAAGAGGGAGACTTCAGGCCACTGAGTGGCCACTTCAAAGTGGTGCACGGCCAATGACCTTCAACAGGAAATTGGAGCAGTGTGCTGCTTCACTGCTGCAATTACCCAGTGTGGTGCCATACCAAGTCACAGGTGAGGGAGACTAACTGGCAAATCACAAATAGTGAAGTGGTTGTTTGTTGAAGAGCGTCATGCCAATCCATAGTGTCTCCCAATGCATGATGTTTTCAGTGAAAAGATGTGCTAATGAATGGTCTTATGTCAAAGCGGTAGGTGGATCAAAACAAAATGTCCAGACACTCTGTGACCAAAATGGTACTGAAACAGAGGATGACAGACTAAAGGCCGAAATACTAAATGTCTTTTTCCAAAGTTGTTTCACAGAGGAAGATTGCACTGTAGTTCCATCTCTAGATTGTCACACAGATGACAAAATGGTAGATATCGAAATAGATGACAGAGGGATAGAGAAACAATTAAAATCCCTCGAAAGAGGAAAGGCCTCTGGACCTGATGAGATACCAGTTCAATTTTACACATAGTACGCAAAGGAACTTGCCCCCCTTCTTGCAGCGGTGTACCGTAGGTCTCTAGAAGAGCGTAGCGTTCCAAAGGATTGAAAAAGGGCACAGGTCATCCCCGTTTTCAAGAAGGGACGTCGAGCAGATGTGCAGAACTATAGACCTATATCTCTAACGTTGATCAGTTGTAGAATTTTGGAACACGTATTATGTTCGAGTATAATGAATTTTCTGGAGACTAGAAATCTACTCTGTAGGAATCAGCATGGGTTTCGAAAAAGACGGTCATGTGAAACCCAGCTCGCACTATTCGTCCACGAGACTCAGAGGGCCATAGATACGGGTTCACAGGTAGATGCCATGTTTCTTGACTTCCGCAAGGTGTTCAATACAGTTCCCCACAGTCGTTTAATGAACAAAGTAAGAGCATATGGACTATCAGACCAATTGTGTGATTGGATTGAGGAGTTCCTAGATAACAGGACGCAGCATGTCATTCTCAATGGAGAGAAGTCTTCTGAAGTAAGAGTGATTTCAGGTGTGCCGCAGGGGAGTGTCATAGGACCGTTGCTATTCACAATATACATAAATGACCTTGTGGATGACATCGGAAGTTCACTGAGGCTTTTTGCGGATGATGCTGTGATGTATCGAGAGGTTGTAACAATGGAAAATTGTACTGAAATGCAGGAGGATCTGCAGCGAATTGACGCATGGTGCAGGTAATGGCAATTGAATCTCAATGTACACAAGTGTAATGTGCTGCGAATACACAGAAAGATAGATCCTTTATCATTTAGCTACAAAATAGCAGGTCAGCAACTGGAAGCAGTTAATACCATAAATTATCTGGGAGTACGAATTAGGAGTGATTTAAAATGGAATGATCATATAATGTTGATCGTCGGTAAAGCAGATGCCAGACTGAGATTCATTGGAAGAATCCTAAGGAAATGCAATCCGAAAACAAAAGAAGTAGGTTACAGTACGCTTGTTCGCCCACTGCTTGAATACTGCTCAGCAGTGTGGGATCCGTACCAGATAGGGTTGATAGAAGATATAGAGAAGATCCAATGGAGAGCAGCGCGCTTCGTTACAGGATCATTTAGTAATCGCGAAAGCGTTACGGAGATGATCGATAAACTCCAGTGGAAGACTCTGCAGGAGAGACGCTCAGTAGCTCGGTACGGGCTTTTGTCAAAGTTTCGAGAACATACCTTCACCGAAGAGTCAAGCAGTATATTGCTCCCTCCTACGTATATCTCGCGAAGAGACCATGAGGATAAAATCAGAGAGATTAGAGCCTACACAGAGGCATACCGACAATCCTTCTTTCCACGAACAATACGAGAATGGAATAGAAGGGAGAACCGATAGAGGTACTCAAGGTACCCTCCGCCACACACCGTCAGGTGGCTTGCGGAGTATGGATGTAGTTGCAGATGTAGAATGTATGAAGTCCTTAGTTTTTCTTTCTTGTAATTCCTCCAAGCAGTACTGAGTTCTCAGAAAAACTGTTACACCAAGGAAGGCTGCTTAGAAAGCAACAGATTAAAGTACTTTGTACATGATTGAAAATACATCAAGATTAATGTGAACCTTTTGATAGCTTTGCTAATTCAACTGTTGTCTGTTTCTGAATTTTGATATATGTGTTTAATGTACTATTTTCTTGCTGCTTTGAAATGAATATTCCAAGAGGTTATGAAATGGACTGAAACTAAATATGACTGTAAGAAATCATACCTTTTCATAAGCAGTCTGTGTCTTCTATAAACAAACTCTGTAAGGATTACAAATTGGTTAATATGGATGGGTTCAGCTTGTGTACTGTTTTAAGATATTGACATTCAAGATGAATAATGTGAAAAATGAGGGAGCTATTGCAACCTATGATTAGATTTATATTTCTGAGGTCTTTTCATTACATTTCTGGCAATTTTTTTTTGTTTTGGTTTTACTCTTATCGTTAAATGTGGGAACTTTTATTATATTTCAGAAAAATCTTTATTTCTTATGGATTTTGGAAACATTTAATGATGGATTTAAGGTTACTAATATCAGTCCCATCCAAACAGGTCAAACCTACTCTTATACATCTTTCATGTAGTGAGTTAGTGTTTCTGATGGGAAATCTCTTTGTATTATAAGGGTGCTGCATGGTGACCGTCATTTGCATTGATGCATATGTGAGTCAGCCCGACCTGACAGTTCTTAATGAGACGATTGTGAGTGTGTGCACGGTACATGTTCAGGGATAAAAGGCATTAAGGTGTGGAACTTATATTTTTCAGACAGGCACGTGGTGTTTTTAAGCTCTGGATGACTGTAAGGAATTTACCAACAACGGAGAATTTGAATCAAAAGAGTTAAGTGCATGAATGAGGATGCAAGGCGAATGTGATTAGACTCACTGCTTGTGATTAAAGAGGAAATAGTTGCCTTCTATCAAATCAATGTGAACTTCATTTAATCTCTTCATATTAATGACACTATTTTGATGAGAGTTCTGATTAAGATTATGGGAATAATAAATAGTGCATGTTTCAGCAAACATACGGTTGACAACTTTCTCAAACTGGCATGTGTACCTTTTGAGTAAGTTTGCCCACCATGCTGTCATGACCATCCAATTACCTCTTAAATTTCAAACAGTCAGAATATGCAAGTTAGCTTAAATAAAAGAAGGCTCAGTTTCCAAAGTTTACATATTAATAACTAAAAATATGGAGCTAGAGGAGCAGATTAGCCAGTGTGATGATGGGCAGCTATGCCAAGGGTAAATGTTAGTGTTCAAACTGCTCTTGGTGACTGAATAGGCCTTAAAAATCCCAATATTAGACCCAAGCCATGAGATGCAGGTGGGTTATCTCTTCTGTAATTTTAGTATGACTGAGATGGATGTAAGTAGAGTTTCTGGCCAAAAGCAGAGGGAGCAAGACGCACGGCAATGAGATGAGTGGCTATGATTAGCTGAGCTTCCTGCAGGAATGAATTTCAGATCTCGTAGTACAGCAGCAAGAAGCAAAGCTAGTCAGTTACTGCAAACAGTTTCCAAGCCGTTAATTTTGTTTCTTCATTCTCAGGAAAATCCACAGAGACTGTTGATACATTTTTGCACAATATCTGTGATGTAGATTGCATTTGCTCATGGCCAGAGAGTTTTCTGCTTTTTGTGGTAAAGCAAAAATTGTCCAAAAATGTGCACACCTATGTTTAGCCAGTTAAGATATTAAATAAAGATGACAGATTTGAGATCCAAGCACAGGACCTATCAGAGAAGTATTAAATAATAATGGCATCAGTTGTTTCCATAAGCAACTTTCTACCTTCAGGCAAAGGTCAGGGGAAGATACTGAACAGTTTGCCAACTGAATCAGGGCTGTCTCCTGTGAAACCTACACGTTGCGGAGGATTCTGACCCAAAATCAAGTGCTCCTAGAGGAAGCAGAAGAACATTCAATTGATATTTTTATTGATGGTATAAATACACAACGAAGTTGTCAGGTGAAAGTGGCTTCCCCAATGTTGCTCCATGAGGAAACCCACTTGGCATGTCGTGTGAAGTAGCAGGGCAATTTGTTGCCTCCTCTGTGCTGTAGAATGAGGTATCCCCCCCCCCCCCCCCCCCAAAAAAAAAGTTTACCAGTGACTCAGTTTACAAAGGATGTAAGTGAGCCACTCATAAGCCAACAAACACTTGTTATCTTACTGTCATAATTACCAGAGTTTTGGCATCTACAAAAGCATCACTCATGATCCCAAAATAAACAAACTCATGGCAACCATGGTTCTCCCAATTACAGAGGGAATGGTCGCTTCCATCACAGAAATGGCAAAAGAAGGTATAGCCACTCGACCTTGCCCCAGTAAAAACAGTAAATGCCCTTCACTTACCGAGGTTTAGAGGAGCTGACAATTATGATTGTGAAGAGAGAGATGTAAGGGAAACTGGGCTGGATTTTGGTGGATATGGGCACATATAAAAGTTTAAGTTTTCTTCCCTCTGGCAACAAGCAGCCACTGAAACTACCCCATTTACATATTTGTGTCCTGGGTGTCAAAACAGCAAAACCCACAGTAGCAGTTTGCACATACATAATACAATTCAGGTTGGAGGTTATAAGAAAAAAAGGCCTGATTTTGTCTTCGTACTATCCTGATTTCCTGTACTGGTTCCGCGACGTGATTGATTACTACTGGTAGCTTAATGTCTCATTCTGTTGAGCAATCCACCATTTTGGTGGTGACAGCACCTCCCAGACATAAGGAAATCTGGGGAAGGGCACCGTTTGTCAAAATATTGATACACCACAAATCTCAGTGTTAAGGGCATGCATCCCTGCAACCCTAAAAGGTGGCATTGTATGAGTTTTCTGGTTGACTGTCAAAACTGAAGAGCCCAAAGGAACCATCAATTTGGTTGACTCACTTACTGAAAATGACATTCTTAATAAAACGAATGTATGTGTCTAGAGAAGTTTACATAATGCAAAAACCATGTCTAGACAATTTTAGTATATCAGACATAGTAGCACCATGAGGAAACATACTGTATGCAGCACATAACCATGGATGTGGAACACTTCCCTGAAGAGAGACTTGAGAGCAGGAGCAGGCAGAAGCCAATAACTGCTTGAGAAGTACAGGGTGATAAAAAAAAATTATGAACTGACATGGGACACTGGCCATACAACAAGGATCAGTAATCCCCGTAGGACCTGGAGATCAAAAATGTTAAGAGAGGGTGCTGCAGTCATGAAATAGCGGTGACCTATTAGGCATCCGAGTGAATTTGTTTTTATTATTAACATTTGAATGTTAGGAAAAGAGCATCAAATTGCTCAGGCTTATATTTGGAATCGAACGTATTATGATGAATTAAGGCATGTGTATTTTAGGTCAGGGAAATCATTAAGATCCCAGCTGTACTATGCTTTGAAACCAAGGGGGCCACCCTGTCACTCTGACCAAAACACTGGCAGTGTGTTATTGCACATATTCAGATGGCACCAGTCAAAGTAGTAGGTAGTGATTCAACCCCCATAATAAATAGGCTGATCTGTAATATTATTTGTGTAAAATGTAACAGAAATATAAGAAATGGTAACTTCTGTGATTTGTGCAATCACTGGAATCACTTTGCTTGCGCAAATGTAACTGAAAATGACCTACCTGCTGCAAGTGAAAAGTGGATTTGTCTATGATCTCCTGATGTGATAGGTAACATTGTAAAACTTGACACAGTATCTGATGAACATAATAATTTTTTATTATCAGTTACTGCTGAGCTACACAAGGACTTAAAAGTACTGAGTGATGAAAACAGAAGACTCAAGTAAGAGAGTGATCATCAGGTATGTGTCTATATTTCTAAACCAGAAGGATTGCCAAAAAATGAGTTAGGACTTTAATGGCTCACAATTACAGGTCTTGCACAGTATGAAAAGCTGTGAAATTGAAGAGGAGCTCTTATGAACTCATCAACAATAAATATTGGCAGGATTTTGTTCTACCTTTTAATAATAAACATAATTCATTGCAAAATACAGATGATATAGAAATTGCATCAGAATGCTCATCTGACAAGGCACTACAAGTGACTCAAAACTTAGTAAACAGCAAATTTATATATAAGAAGAAACATAAAATCAAGATTTACACAGACATTTATGTGTGAGGATTATCAGTTATGTTAATGGAAAGTAGGCCTTCTGTGATGGATACGTCTGAAATAGAAGGAATCATGAAGCCATGGGCTGCTTTATGAGATGTTTCAATGTACACTGAGGAAGACACTACAGCCCACATGGACAAAGCCTTCATAGTGGTAGCTGCCAGTGCAAATGACAATGAAGACGACTTTTGAAATATTAAGCCACATCAATGTGATTGTCATCATTGTGCCTCATTGACATGGTCTTGTGTGAATAAGGAAGTAGAGCAAACCAGCAGGGAGTACAAAGTGATCTGTAAGCACTTTAAGAATGTTTCCCTAGTTAACACCAGTAGTTACAGCAGAGAACGGCATACCAAGTATGGACAGTATCTCAGCAAACTAGGTAAACATGTTTTAAGTGACACAATTCTCAGAGTAGTGTTGGATAAGCTTAGGAAGGAAGAAAGATCAGCACTCTGTTTGGGTTATGTTTCAAATGTGATGACAAAAACTTGTAGCATTAGACCAGATTAGATATTCAAATACCATAAGAGGACATAATCTAGTCAACTCCCCCCCACCCTGGTGGTTGGAGGTTTGAGTCCTCCCTTGGGCATGGGTGTGTGTGTGTTGTCCATAGCATAAGTTAGTTTAAGTAGTGTGTAAGCTCAGGGACCGATGACCTAAGCAGTTTGATCCTATAAGATCTTACCAGAAATTTACATGGTAACATTAGCTCCATCAACTAAGTAACACGCAAAAAAGTAATGCCAAAAGCAGAGTTTGAAGTAGGCTTCCTAAACATTCAGGATATGGTGGAATAGTTAATGAATCTTCAAATGAAAACATGTTGGACCTTTTATGTTTACATGAACATTGGCGTAATGAAGAAGAGCTTGGATACAAAGTACTGAATGACTACACATTACTTAGTTGCTATAATAATGGACATCTCTTGCATGGGGGTAGCAATATATGTAAAAACATCTCTTGCACCAAATTGTGGTATGTTAGATCTCAACACACTTAGTGTTGAAATGCATTTTGAAATACCAGGTCTGGTATCTGAGAAACTTAAGCTACTTGTAGTAGCTGTAATAGCAGTGTACAGGCCACCTGGTGGTGATCCCCATGCCTATCTTGAGAAGCTTGATGGTTTCTTAATGCACATCGGTGCTATACCAAAACGGGAAAAGTACAATACTGTCATTGGTGGGGATGTCAGTTCATGTTTTGATGTATTACAGGACAAAACAACTGCGACTGAACTAAAAAACTTGCTTTGACAATTTACCTCTACTATGCTGACTATAAACCCATGAGAGTCTCTGCCTGTCTTGATAATATATTTGCAAATATTAAGAGAACTTGTATGTCCTTTGAAGTAATTAGTTTCCCTTTATCAGATTATGATGCAGTATTTGCCAGTCTTAGTATGTAACTTCAGACTGTTCCAAACCAAAATCTAAAACTGTGACTAATAGACTGATTAGCAAAGATAACATGGGTAGGTCTAAACATGTCCTCAGTTGTTACAAATGGGACTCCCTTTTAAGTAGGCTTCAACATTGTTTCTCTGATATTGTTTTCAGTGAGTTTTTCTCGACATTTTTAAACATGTTTGAAAGCAGCAACCCCCTCAAGAAATGCACAATGACTATTAGTAGTACCTAAAAAAAAGTTTGCTGTATTCTGATCTGTACAAAAAAGTAATTCTGAATTGTATAGGAATTGTACGATGATAAAGCTGAGAGTAAATATAGGCAGACAATCAATGAAGGAAAGAAACTACATATTACAGCAAACATGACAGAAATGCAAGAGAATTTAATGCTTGCAGACAAGAGCACCATACAAGTTATGGTTAAAGGTTATGTATACATTGCAACTGCAGCCATTGACATGAATCCCATAATGCTTAAAAATACTTTATATGTTTCAAAACTCAGAAACAATCTTATTTCAATGGCAAAGGTTGTGGACAACAACCACGCAGTGGCATCTGAGAAAGCTCCCACAGTTATATCAGCCACTAACAGTAAAGTCCGAGTTACAGCAAACAGATAAAGTGATTTGTTTTATTTACAGGAAAAGTGTTGAAAAGTGACTGTCATTAGTGAGTGGAATGTTATAAAAGAGACTTGCAAATCTAAAATGCTGGATTAGGCCACTTAAACTCATGAGAAATGATGAAAATGCTCAAATATGTGTATGTTATAGGTCTGAAATTCAGTGATGTTGATCCAAATTGATGCAGTAAGTACCTTAAAGGAAAAATCACATTGATTCCATTCACTAACAAGAACAGAAATCAAATAAACTTCTGGAGTTAATCCCCTCTGATATCCACGGACCAATGAGAGAAATATCTCAAACAATTTTGAGACCTTTATAGATGACCACAGCAGATGATGTCAAATCTATTTCCTTAGACATAATGTAAATGTTGTTTATAAATTTGTTAAATTCAAAAATCTAGTGGAAAATCAGACTGATCATAAAACTAACCCCTTTCAGTCAGATACTGGTAGCACTGCACTGAATGAAGGACTCTAATCTCAGCACAGCAAGAATATAGTGGTGCCTAACAGTTTCATACACACCATTTCAGAATTGTCACCAAACAAAAGAACCATTCAGCGGTTGAAGTGGCTTTTTATATCTGCTCAAGTCAGTACTACGACCATCATTTTGGGCTGAAGTCAGTACCACAGTTAACTACTTCTGAAACTGTTGCTTAACTAAAGGGTTGTCTGATAGAATGCCATATGAGAAGCGGTTGAAGAGAAAACCCAATGTATCATTCTACGTCTGGTCAAAAGTTTGTCATCATGGATAAATTGCTGAACAAAGCAAAGTTTGATCATAAAGGCAAAGAAGACATATTTGCAGGCAATACTGACTGTACAAAAACCTATTATGTGTGGGTGCCAAGGAACCATAATATGTGAATCTCCATTAAAATGAACCAAATCATAGCCCAGTAGAAGGCATCAACATGAATTCAGTTGGAGGATATTTCAATGGTGATACAAAAATTGAATCAGAGACCATCAGATGATGAACTGTTCCACAAATTTGAATATGATGGCCTTACAATTACTATAGGCCTAAAATTCATCCCTGATGATGACTTATCATGTGATAAACACATTAATTCTTCAAATGTCATATCTGCACTACAGTTATTGCCAGATATAGACTCATCAGATGTTTTACATCACGATATTAACTTCAATGGAAATACAACAGAGGTCAGTGTCAATGACGCATTAAGTTGTCCATTTCATCAAGAGTGGTTTGAGGTTAGATACAACTGGTGTTCAAAAAGTAACACAACACATTTTTTTTCTTCCCAATTTTGGCTGGATAAATGCAGAATGCGTTGTAATACATTTTGGAATATACCCACTTCATCTCCTATGGTTTTATGAAGATTCAATAGATGGAGGCACTATACATAGCCTTCAAAGTGGTGTCTGTAATGGAAGTGCAATCCAAGTAGAGAGCTGTCACTGAGTTTCTTGGCTAAAGCATCAGGTATATTCATAGGGGCTAGCAGAATGCCTATGATGGCCTGGCAGTGAACAAAAACATTTTGAGTTGTTGGGTAAGGTGTTTGTCATCTTTGCAACACAGTCTCGCAAACCTTCCAATATCCTGCATACTGGATGTCTACACACAGCTATGACTCCAGCAGTGTTAGAAAATGCGGACACCCTCATTTGAGATGACTGATGGATCACAATAAAACACCTTGCTGCAACACGACATCTCTGTTGGTAGTGCTGACACATTCATCCACCATTTGGGGTTCTCAGAGGTGTGTCCCCACTGTGTTCCTCACCACCTACCAGAACACCATAAAGACCAACAAAGGATCATCTGTACGTAGTTGCTTGTGCATTTCAATGCTGATTACAACAATTTTTTGTCAAACTATATCAAAGGCAATAAAGCATGGGTTCATCACTTCTAACCAGAGACAAAACAGCAATCCATGACTCTTAAGGGATTATTCTCTTTGAAGTCCTTCCTCATGGGGCCACCATCAGCTCAGTATTGCATTGTGTTACCCCCAGGAAATTCAAGAGATGTATTGAGCATGTTAATTGCCACAAAAATTCAAAATAACTTCTCCCTCTTCATGACAACGCAAAGACTCAGTCCTGTCTGTGCACCCGAGAGGAGCTGATGAAACTTCATTACACTGTTCATCCTTATCTACCCTACAGCCCAGAACTCATCCCTTCTGACTTGCATATGTTGCACCCAATGAAGGATAGACTCTGTGGGAAGCAGTACATGGGTGATGTGGAGGTTACTGATGCTGCAAGACGTTGGCTCCCATGACAACCAGTAGAGTGGTATAATGCAGGCACACAGGCCCTTCCAGTAAGGTGTGTAAGGCTGTCATACTGAACAGATACTATGCTGAAAAATAGGGTTTTGTAACCACAAGAGTGCAGAAGAATATGGCGTACTGGAATACTGAATAAAATTAATATGCTTTCCAAAAAAATGTTGCATTACTTTTTAAATGTCCCTCATAAGATGAAATGTGGTCACTAGAGAGAAATGACACCGTGTTCACTGCAGACAGACCAACAAATGACTGAGTTTTTTGTGGAATAAATACAGAACTGATGGATCTTTGCTGAGGGAAAAAGCAAGAGGATTGTTGGCTTTGACGAAATGTAATTTCCAGTTGCAGGAATTGAATTATTTAGTCCACACACAATGTTCTGTCAGTCAGATTTGACTTGTGAATCTCAACTTGATATATGCAGTCAGTAACCCAAGCCAGTACAGCAGAAGCCCTAATTTTGTTCACAAGCAACTGGATAAGTGGGTTCTTATACACCTTAAAGAAACCATAGGCAAGAACCCTACCTTTGCTGAGGATAAGAAAAGAATCTTCGGTTTCACAGATGCCAGTTGGGGAAGTTCTGATGCTGATGGGAACTCATATGTAAGTTGCTACTTCACCTCATTTGGATCAGCATTCTAATAGTGTTCAAAGAAGCAATGTTTCATCATCTGAAGCTGAGTACATGAGCCTCACCGAAGCAGCAAAGGCAGTGATTCTCCTCAGTTTAGGAATTCTCTCATACAGCCCCATTTCTAGTGACAATCACTAGTTTTCCACTGAATGATGAAGCACATGCGTATAAAATATCATTTCATGCACCAAATTTAACTAGAATATCTGCTCAAACTGGAATATCAGCCAACAGAAGATATGGTGGCAGATATACTAACAAAGGCTCATCCTACACTGAAACATTAGAAATGTGTTGAAGGGCTTGGACTTCAATCCTACAGCCAGAAACTTAAGCCTCAAGTTTTAATATATAACTGTCTGTTAAAATAAAAAGGGCATTTTGAGATTCAAATTTTATCATCATGTGACATCCTTGGTATCCACAGATGTCAATGTGCATTGTTCTTGGTTCTGTGTTATCCTCTGTACAGTAAACTATGAATAAAACTGTGTTTCTTGAAGCTTTCCTGGTGGCTCAAATATTCCATCTTTTTTGGGAGTGCATCCCATATATTATTAACACATGTACTGATATTATGGCTAAAAACCTTCCAACCATTCTCAGGGTGAGTCATTTACAAGATTTTTAACACATTTTACACTGTCCTCTCAAAGGAAATATTGTTCCAGTTCCATAACAATCAACCAAGTTTTTTCTAAGCACCATGGATTCACAGACTCTCTGCTTAGTTTATTTAAATCTTTGAGGTGTGAAGTTTTGTTTATGACTGAGACTCTTGTTACCAACAGTATTATTTTTTATGCATGTACATTTACTCTACAGCGTGAAGTATGTTAAAAATCTTGCAAGTGACTCATCTTAAGAATGGCTGAAAGGATTTTGTGGTATAACTTATTGATACCTCCCAACAGTCATCATAGCCATGGAATTGCAAGTTTTCATGAAACACTGATGGCAGTTGTGTGGGATCTGGTGGACCCAATGGAGCATGCCCCTGAGCCATGCCTCTAGTGGCTCAGTAACTCAAGCACCCTCTGCCACTACAATATAGGATGTCCATTGGCAGCACTCAGATGTTGCAGCTGGACTCCATTCATTGCTGCACTGTCTTCTTCTGGGTCTTCATATGTTTTGAGAAATACAAGTTATGTAAATCTTCCGTTTGTTGTGTTAGCTTGTTCACTAATAATTTCTGCTTCTGTCCAGCTTTCCTATGATGATGGTTGCTGCACCACTCAATAGCCCACCTCTCCTTACTGTTGTATATAAAGGTATACACAACAGTTGTCAGCCAAAATATCTGTACCTAAAATCCTAGATGCACTCCAAAAAAATGATGGAATATGAATAAAATTGTTTGGTAATTATGTGTCATGCCTTTCTTTTCAAACCATGTCCCAACAATGACAACAGTAGCATATAAAATGTAGTGTGTTTTACAAACATGTATTTTTGTTTATTATTACTGCGGGTATGTTAAATTATGTTCTGAAATATCCAGTTACAATGTTGGAGAATTTGCCTCATTTAAAGGTATTTGTTTTGGATCATTATACTATGAAGAAAGTTTAGTTGCCCTGAAAATCTGATTCTCAAGGTGAAACACTTTACCATGAATAGGCATAGTTGTAAAAATATTTCCTTCCAAACCAGATTCTCATGGTGGAGCAGTTTACCAATTATTGGGAAGGTTATAAAATTATTTCTTTCCAAAAGATTTTTGTAAATACTGTAACTACAACATTTACACATGTTTCCCGAACTGTTTAAGTAGTGCAACACTATTCAGAGGCCCATATGGTTTCCAGTTTAAAAATCATAGGGTGCATGCATGAGCAGCAACAAATCATAGTGTGTATGCACAATCAGAAACAGATATGTTTATGAATATATAATTAATACTGGAAATGTTCTTCTGGGATATATTTTGCAGTTAGCTGCCCTACAAAATAAATGTATAAATTTTTAAGATTAATTTCCATAAATACTAGTAGTATTTTCCATAAATACTGGTAGTTATCTGTAACCTTTACTGGTTTAGTGACTTTCATATACCCAGTTTGAGGATAGGATGTGAAGCAGTATGTTTTCTATTATCATAAAAAGGATGTTACAATTATTTGTTGTAGTACAAACAAATGTCTGTCAGCAAAATGAATCTTAGGTGTAATTAACATGTCTATACCTGTGTATCGGCATAATTCGTGCCAGCAGCCGCGGTTATACAATTGATACAAGTGAATATTATTGGTTAAAACAGTTATTTATATTTTTAGGGTTAAAATATAAATTTGTAAGGTGAAATGTTAAAATTTATTTATAGCTCTTTTTATGAATCTGTGAAATTTGAATAATAAACTAGGATTAGATACCCTATTATTTTAAATGTTAATTATATTTACCAGGGTACTTTGCCCAAAGTATTCCTGTGTGTTATGATTTTAGTTAACTGCCAACTGTTAACAGTTCCAAGCTGTCTAAATGGTACTGAAAAATTTTCCAACTAATAAGCTATGTGAAGTTGTCTGTTCAGTGTTTGTAAGATGTAAATTAATCTAAATTAAGTCTTCCTTTGAAGTCACACAGTTGTTTACAATATACTAAGTTATACAAGTTGTGTTGCCAAAAATGTGGCCCATGGGGTTTAGTGGCAAGAAAGCATAAATTAATTACTTTCAATGATCCTCCATCATAATAGTGAAAGAGTATCTGTTTCAACAGGCCTCGGAAGGACAAATTGTACTGACTGACCATCATGTCATCCTCAGGTGGATCCATATGTCGAGGGGCATGTGTCGGCAAACTGATCTCCCAACTGATGTCAGTTTTCATGACCTGAACTCCTATTTCTGTCAGATAGCTCCTCAATTGGCCTCACAAGGGCTCAGTACACCATGCTTGCAAACAGCACTCGGTAGACCCAGACTGTCACCCATCCAAAAATTAGCCAAACATGGCAGAACTTTCAACTGCTGCAATCAGATAGGAACCAGTGTCATCACTGTGGCAAAGCCATTGACACTCTGTGTTAAAAGTTTTCATCAAAAGCTTTCACTCTCTTATCCAACAACATTGTGCCAGCATTACATCAAAAGTCAACTTTGGCAAGAAGTATATAATACACAGGTCATGAATGATAATATAACGCTTATTGAACTATCGTTCATTACTTTCTCTGACATCTATCTCCCACTGAATCACGACCAACAGAACGAGAGAAGAAGTAAGGAATGTGTTTGGATAAATAACGCAATTGAAATATGCTGATGAAGGAAGTGAGAGATCATGATTCCATAACCAATAGCTATTGTTCAATTGATGGAATTAATTGCAGAGAATACTGCAAACAGGGAACTTTGAAATCCCTACCTTACTATGAACAGTAGAGGGTTTCTGTACCTGCCATGGTTGCAGCAGGTAACAAGGTATAAGTGTATAGTTCCTGAGAAGAAGCATGAGAAACAGTTATCACATCAATAAGTGTATAAATTACATATTACTACCATAAGGAGTCCCCCCATGAACCATGGACCTTGCCGTTGGTGGGGAGGCTTGCGTGCCTCAGCGATACAGATAGCCGTACCGTAGGTGCAACCACAACGGAGGGGTATCTGTTGAGAGGCCAGACAAACGTGTGGTTCCTGAAGAGGGGCAGCAGCCTTTTCAGTAGTTGCAAGGGCAACAGTCTGGATGATTGACTGATCTGGCCTTGTAACAATAACCAAAACGGCCTTGCTGTGCTGGTACTGCGAACGGCTGAAAGCAAGGGGAAACTACAGCCGTAATTTTTCCCGAGGGCATGCAGCTTTACTGTATGATTACATGATGATGGCGTCCTCTTGGGTAAAATATTCCGGAGGTAAAATAGTCCCCCATTCGGATCTCCGGGCGGGGACTACTCAAGAGGATGTCGTTATCAGGAGAAAGAAAACTGGCGTTCTACGGATCGGAGCGTGGAATGTCAGATCCCTTAATCGGGCAGGTAGGTTAGAAAATTTAAAAAGGGAAATGGATAGGTTGAAGTTAGACATAGTGGGAATTAGTGAAGTTCGGTGGCAGGAGGAACAAGACTTCTGGTCAGGTGACTACAGGGTTATAAACACAAAATCAAATAGGGGTAATGCAGGAGTAGGTTTAATAATGAATAGGAAAATAGGAATGCGGGTAAGCTACTACAAACAGCATAGTGAACGCATTATTGTGGCCAAGATAGATACGAAGCCCACGCCTACTACAGTAGTACAAGTTTATATGCCAACTAGCTCTGCAGATGACGAAGAAATTGAAGAAATGTATGATGAAATAAACGAAATTATTCAGATTGTGAAGGGAGACGAAAATTTAATAGTCATGGGTGACTGGAATTCGAGTGTAGGAAAAGGGAGAGAAGGAAACATAGTAGGTGAATATGGATTGGGGGACGGAAATGAAAGAGGAAGCCGCCTGGTTGAATTTTGCACAGAGCACAACATAATCATAACTAACACTTGGTTTAAGAATCATGAAAGAAGGTTGTATACATGGAAGAACCCTGGCGATACTAAAAGGTATCAGATAGATTATATAATGGTAAGACAGAGATTTAGGAACCAGGTTTTAAATTGTAAGACATTTCCAGGGGCAGATGTGGACTCTGACCACAATCTATTGGTTATGACCTGTAGATTAAAACTGAAGAAACTGCAAAAAGGTGGGAATTTAAGGAGATGGGACCTGGATAAACTAAAAGAACCAGAGGTTGTACAGAGATTCAGGGAGAGCATAAGGGAGCAACTGACAGGAATGGGGGAAATAAATACAGTAGAAGAAGAATGGGTAGCTTTGAGGGATGAAGTAGTGAAGGCAGCAGAGGATCAAGTAGGTAAAAAGACGAGGGCTAGTAGAAATCCTTGGGTAACAGAAGAAATATTGAATTTAATTGATGAAAGGAGAAAATATAAAAATGCAGTAAGTGAAACAGGCAAAAAGGAATACAAACGTCTCAAAAATGAGATCGACAGGAAGTGCAAAATGGCTAAGCAGGGATGGCTAGAGGACAAATGTAAGGATGTAGAGGCCTATCTCACTAGGGGTAAGATAGATACCGCCTACAGGAAAATTAAAGAGACCTTTGGAGATAAGAGAACGACTTGTATGAATATCAAGAGCTCAGATGGAAACCCAGTTCTAAGCAAAGAAGGGAAAGCAGAAAGGTGGAAGGAGTATATAGAGGGTCTATACAAGGGCGATGTACTTGAGGAAAATATTATGGAAATGGAAGAGGATGTAGATGAAGATGAAATGGGAGATATGATACTGCGTGAAGAGTTTGACAGAGCACTGAAAGACCTGAGTCGAAACAAGGCTCCCGGAGTAGACAATATTCCATTGGAACTACTGACGGCCGTGGGAGAGCCAGTCATGACAAAACTCTACCATCTGGTGAGCAAGATGTATGAAACAGGCGAAATACCCTCAGACTTCAAGAAGAATATAATAATTCCAATCCCAAAGAAAGCAGGTGTTGACAGATGTGAAAATTACCGAACTATCAGCTTAATAAGTCACAGCTGCAAAATACTAACACGAATTCTTTACAGACGAATGGAAAAACTAGTAGAAGCCAACCTCGGGGAAGATCAGTTTGGATTCCGTAGAAACACTGGAACACGTGAGGCAATACTGACCTTACGACTTATCTTAGAAGAAAGATTAAGGAAAGGCAAACCTACGTTTCTAGCATTTGTAGACTTAGAGAAAGCTTTTGACAATGTTGACTGGAATACTCTCTTTCAAATTCTAAAGGTGGCAGGCGTAAAATACAGGGAGCGAAAGGCTATTTACAATTTGTACAGAAACCAGATGGCAGTTATAAGAGTCGAGGGACATGAAAGGGAAGCAGTGGTTGGGAAGGGAGTAAGACAGGGTTGTAGCCTCTCCCCGATGTTGTTCAATCTGTATATTGAGCAAGCAGTAAAGGAAACAAAAGAAAAATTCGGAGTAGGTATTAAAATTCATGGAGAAGAAATAAAAACTTTGAGGTTCGCCGATGACATTGTAATTCTGTCAGAGACAGCAAAGGACTTGGAAGAGCAGTTGAATGGAATGGACAGTGTCTTGAAAGGAGGATATAAGATGAACTTCAACAAAAGCAAAACAAGGATAATGGAATGTAGTCTAATTAAGTCGGGTGATGCTGAGGGAATTAGATTAGGAAACGAGGCACTTAAAGTAGTAAAGGAGTTTTGCTATTTGGGGAGCAAAATAACTGATGATGGTCGAAGTAGAGAAGATATAAAATGTAGGCTGGCAATGGCAAGGAAATCGTTTCTGAAGAAGAGAAATTTGTTGACATCCAGTATAGATTTAAGTGTCAGGAAGTCATTTCTGAAAGTATTCGTATGGAGTGTAGCCATGTATGGAAGTGAAACATGGACGATAAATAGTTTGGACAAGAAGAGAATAGAAGCTTTCGAAATGTGGTGCTACAGAAGAATGCTGAAGATTAGATGGGTAGATCACATAACTAATGAGGAAGTATTGAATAGGACTGGGGAGAAGAGAAGTTTGTGGCACAACTTGACCAGAAGAAGGGATCGGTTGGTAGGACATGTTCTGAGGCATCAAGGGATCACCAATTTAGTATTGGAGGGCAGCGTGGAGGGTAAAAATCGTAGAGGGAGACCAAGAGATGAATACACTAAGCAGATTCAGAAGGATGTAGGTTGCAGTAGGTACTGGGAGATGAAAAAGCTTGCACAGGATAGAGTAGCATGGAGAGCTGCATCAAACCAGTCTCAGAACTGAAGACCACAACAACAACAAACCATAAGGAGTTACTGATACAAAAGTTGAGATAAAAAATATGAAACATCCACTACACATCTGCAAATCATGTCATAAAATTTTCCTGTCAACAACCATAAAACAAAATTAAAATTTAATTTGTAAAAGCAAATATAAAGAAGATAGCTGAATCAGTTATAAAATCAATGAGGAGTCAAAACTCAATTTCGTATCACAAAATATCACTTAGGCTTACGAAGATCTACACACCATATATTAATGCTGTATTCTGATATGATTTTAAGATATATTCTGCTTCCAGTCATAAAACATTCATTGCTACAATTACTTTCTAGACTAACAGAAGCCAGTCATGTAGACATCTATACGTCTACTGTCTCATTACCAGTGATTTTACCGGCTTTTGCAAAGGTCAGGAGCAATAAAATATTAGAGTATAATTAAGTTGTTGTTTTGACTAGTACTGGCATGCAGAATCAAGCAAGCAACATTACAGAAAATCCAATTTATTGACTGTATGTGGCATACTTTCAGAAAAAACTCTTATGTTGGCAATAGCAACCATCTTCTTTGATACAAGATTAATTATTGCAGTGAAGAGTCCCAATCCTAGTATTACATGTTTTAAAACATGTCAGAATTACAGGAAATCCACATGAATGAATCCTTTGTTCATGCTTTAGGAGTAAAGGAGACCACTCACAAAACAGCATAAGTGTTGAGTCATCGACAGTCACATATTAAAGAGAAATGTAACTTGCTTCCTTTTGGAATAACTCTTTTGTCAAGCTGGAGTACAAATATACATACAAAACACTCACACACTGGTGTGGTTTCATTCCGCCAGCTGTGTCTGCAGCCAAGAAAATGTAGGGACACAGGTGTGTACGTGTGTGTGTGTGTGTGTGTGTGTGTGTGTGTGTGTTTGTGAGTGGTCTCCTTTACTCCATTATTTACAAGGGAATTGTTTATATGGATTTTCTGTGATTGTGATGATAATACTCGTAGATGTAAAAAGGAAATGTGAACAGTCGAATGAAATAATTAACATTATATCAAAGAAGAATGACATTCCATTGGTGAAAATGCCACATTCACCACCTTATGAAGAAACTGATAGCTGCTACCTTCAGCTTGAGAAGAACCTATATCATCACTGGCCGTAAAACACAAAGTATCAATTACTTTCCGCCTTTGCCTTTATTCTGTCTTGTGGTACCATCTTCTTAATGATGAAAACTGCATGGCAGAATAACAAGAACATGGAAGGAAGAAATCGCTACTCACCGTATAGTGGAGGCAGTGAGTCAGAGACAGGCCCAATGAACAATGCTAACAAAATATTAAAAGGTCTGTACAAAGTCCTTTTCCTGCACTTTCACACAAGCACAACTCACAGATATATGGCCGTTGTCTCACAGTGCTGAAGCCCAACTGGCAGTTGGCCTATGGCGCCCTGAGACAGTGGCCATGTTTCTGTGAACTGTGCTTGTGTGAATGTGTGTGCAGAGAAAGGGCTTCATCCAAGAGATTTAATATTTTGCAGTCTTTTTCATTGAGCCTGTCTGTGGCTGAACGTCTTCTCCATATGGAGGGTATCATATATTGGTTGGATTCTGTGCTTCAGTACCATGATTTGACTAACAAAATGTCTTATTGTATCATATTTTGGGTTGACTTTGTGCTCTCTGGAGGATAGTCTCAATCCAGAATTAGGGCAACACATGGTATGTAGTATACATTTAACATGTAATGGGTTTAAAGAATCTCAGGATTCTAATCCCACTTTCACTGTGCAACCAGATACTCATGAGGTTTTTAGTCAATAATATGGACCTACTAAGGAATGGAGACTAAGAAAATGATTTACGAATTTCAGAAAACATGCCAACAATGAATTTAGTACTAAACCAAAAGTTAGTAGTGAAGTTTATTCCTTTAAAAAAAATTGAGATGGATTTGAAATGGTAAAAGAATGGAAACATTCTGCCCTTGCTCCAACAGCTCAGTTCAGGCACTTTGGCTCCCATTGCTAACATCTCATCATCGACTGTAATACTGTAGGCATCTGATGAAGGAACTTTAAATTTTCGCCACAGATTTTGGGAAGAAGTATTTTCTTATGAAAGTTTTGAAACTATTTCAGACACAAATATAATGGTCATAAGTACAACATTAAATCTGAAAGTAACATAAAAAATGAGTTTGGCGAACTCTTTCTGTCCCGTAGAATAACAGTGTTTTACATATTGCTGGCTTACTTAGTGTGGATTAAGTATTTATGTGTGCCTATTACTGAACTATTAAATATACTTATATTACATAAACTCATCAATATGGAATTAGATTTCTGTATCAATATTTTTGAATGCCTTGCAAAAAAAAAAAAAATAATAATAATAATAATAATAATTTGTTAACATTATTATTTTGTATACAAGGGGCATTTGAAAAGTCTGTCCAAAATAAAAACTAGTTACGTGTTTAGGGTAAGCATTTTCTATTTTTTGACATAGTCTCCTTTCAGACTTATACACTTGTCCAACACTGTTCTAATTTGTTGATCCCTTCCGAATAAAATTAATTGTCCTAGTCTGCAAAATAGCTATTAGTTGCTGCAATCACCTCCTTGTCTGAATGAAATCTTTGTCCCACTTGCCATTTCTTCAAATTGGGGAACACATAGTAGTCCAAGGGAGCCAAGTCTGGAGAATACGGGACTGGGGATGTGAAACAAGTTGGAATCCTATTCCAATAATTTTGCGACCACAACTGCTGAGGTGTGTGCTGCTGCATTGTCTTGATGGAAAAGGACATTTTTTTCGGTCCAATCACCGGCGTTTTTCTTGCAGCTCGGTTTTCAAACGATCCAATAATGATGAACAATATGCACCTGTAATAGTTTTACCCTTTTCCAGACAATCGATGATGATTATCGTTTGTGAATCCCAAAAGACAGTCGCCAACACCTTTCCGGCTGAAGGAATGGTCTTCACCTTTTTTGGTGCAGATTCTCCCTTGGTAACCCATTGTTTAGATTGTTGTTTGGCCTCAGGAGTATAGTAATGTATACATGTTTCATCCACAGTGACGAAACAATGCATAAAGTCCTGCAGATTCTTCCTGAAAAGCTGCAAACCATCCTTGCAACACTTCACACGATTCCATTTTTGGTCAAGTGTGAGCAATGGCGGAACTCATCTTGTGGATAGCATTCTCATGTCCAAATGTTTATGCAAAATATTATGTACCCATTCATTCGAGATGCCCATAGCACTAGCAATCTCATGCACCTTAACTCTTCTGTCATCCATCATCATATCATGGATTTTATCAAGGATTTCTGGAGTCGTAACCTCCACAGGGCGTCCAGAATGTTCAGCATCACTTGTGCCCATATGGCCACTCCAAAAATTTTCAAACTCCTTATAAACAGTTCTAATCGAAGGTGCAGAGTCACTGTAATGTTCATCAAGCTTCATTTTAGTCTCCTGAGGCGTTTTGCCTTTCATAAAGTAATGTTTAATCACCACACGGAATTCTTTTTCATCCATTTTTTGACAATCACTCAACTTCCTTGATTCACACGAATGTCAAACACAAAGAAATAGACCAATATAGCTTAAACTTGGTGTACATTCTTTCCAAAGCTGCTACTAACTAAACATGACCTTGATACACGCCGGTGGTGCCATCTATTGGACTTTGTACGGACTATTCAAATGCCCCTTGTATGGTATAGTGTTCTACAAAAGGGCTATATAGCATGTCAATGACTAGACTGAGTCAATCTGAAGGGTCTACTTGCACTGAGTTAAAGAATGACTATATATATGATGTAACTGAAATTTCCAATCAAAGTGGAAAAGCTTTCTTGCAGCAAACACCTCATACAGCAATTAATGCCCAAAACCTTTGGCACACTGTAGTCAGCATATGTAGGCACATCACAAATCTCTTGATACTTTTCTCTTTTTTCTCTGTGTCCAAACAGCTTTAGTAAAGGTGGTGACAAATTAAATAAAGGAATAAAACCTAGAGCGTAGTCTGCAGAAACATACATCACATAGTGCAATATTATTAACAATCTCTTCACTGCACAGTATCCTATATCCTATCTATGTTTCAAGAAGTACATCCATTGATTGAGCCATAATGTGGAAATCCCCTTTTAGAGACAATATACCAAAGTGAATTTAGTCAGAGCTTTTATGTTGGGAGCATTCCACTACAACAGACTGCAAATGATATTCTGAATATATACTTACATATCAGCTATAACAGTAATCTGCACTAACAGTTTATGTGATTACAGCACATCTGCTGCATTGTAATGTGACAATACATATACCAGGAGTATACTTATCACTATGCAGCTCATTACAAGATTAGTGGTTAACATTACTCTCTGTTCTTCTCCCATACTATTGGTATTTGTAATACCGCTAATGGTTTTAGTAATACTCTATTTACCAATTGGAACAGATGGCTTCTTGGTAACTGCTGGATCATCCTTTGCTGTGAACATGTTGGTGTCATTTGGATGGCCATCACAAGACAGTTAGGTTAATGGAGAATGAATTTGCTCCATATCTTCTTATGAGAGAGCACAACCCATATCAAATGGTCATGGAGCAGCCGAGGCATGAACATATTTACAAGCAAGAATCCACAGGGGTTCAAAATGGCAGAAGGAATGTGCCCTGTGGTGCCAGGTTGAGTTTCCATCCATGCCATCTGAAACAGTTCAGGAGAAAAGTGAGTGGTGAATTTAAAAACATGTAGCAAATGAGTGACCATAAGCTGCCAGCAAGTCATTACATTATCTGCAAGTGAATAATAATCACCACCATACCAGGACTCCCCTCTCATCTTATGTAAGCATTATGCAATTATGATACCTGTACGTTCTTAAACTGTCTTCAGTTCCAAATGATTTCTGATGCATTTTTTATAGAGATGTAATATGTATTTTACTTAAGTTTTATCATCCTTCAGGCTTCAAGTCTTGAAGCACTAATGCAAATATCTGTGTGTGCTGAATGGTACAGATATGGCTCTGAACTGTATAGGTGTTCAGAAATATGTTGCATTACATCAGTTCATTGCTAAAATCAGAGCCAACTGATGGTAGCCAGACATTGGGATTTTCTGATCATAGCATCTGGCCTTGAAGGTGGCTATTTTACGCAAACTGAGAACATTACATCACACAACTGATACAGTAGCCTGTAGAGAGCTTAGTGCCTTAAAGACATTGCTGAAAGCATGCCATACTCAGCTAGCATCAATGACATAGCCATGATTAGAGGCAATGAGATCCTGTGATCTGCCATTTTTGTGTCACACACACAATTAACACACGATATGAAAAAACTTACTTATAGTCCACACTTAATTATTTCCCAAGGCTACAGAAGTGTTATTCATTCAACATGATATCTATCACTAATTCAGTTGCTGGTCAGTGTAATCAGAACAACAGAAACACTCTCTTCATTACATTGATGTCACTAAGTTCATTGTGCACAAGTTTGTTATTTCCATAATTTTTTTAGATTTGTGTACATATTAAGGTATATTTAGAATTGTTAGTAATGTTATCACAATAATGTTTTTATTTAGGTCCCTGTAATTAATTTACTTAGCCAACAAAATGTATTGTCAAAGATATTTACCAGTTCTGTAAAGCTTATGTTTTCCTCCATATTCATGAATAAAAGTTACATAACAACTAGAACCAAGATGCAACTACCTTCACAAAAAACCTTAAGTATAGCTTATCACTGTAAATTATCTCCAAATGTACAAAATGATGATGATGATTATTATTATTAAATCACCTACAACCAGAAAATTCATTGACATGTTGCAACCTACATGAATGTTCTTTGGGTCTTCAAAAAATATTCTCAGGGCCAGGAGCTTGCTTGCTCTTTCATCTTTCTCACCATCTTCTTCGCAGACAAAGGCCAAGCTTTTGCTTTATGTAATATAAGCAGTATCTCAGTACTGTCAGTAGTGCAGTATACACAGTTATTTGCAACTTGTTTGATAAGTAAGAAATAAGTAAAGTTTGGAGTATCAAATAACTACCGATACATCTGAAGTCCATTTCATTTGTACCTGAAACACAAAAGTTGCAACAGATACACTTCTGTATCATATTTTCGTAGTAAACGTTAGTGCCTTGTATTGGGTTAGGTAGTATGGCAATTATTTAATTTCAAGCAATAAAAGGTTTCTTCTTCTCCTTAAGTTTCAAGTTTTGTAGTAGAAATAACACTAACAAAATATTTTACTTCATAGCCATCATCATACATTTTAAAGACTTGAGCAACGTATTAGTGACCTCTAATGTCAGTTTTCAGCTCTAGTTTGGCTACAATGAAGTCCCCCTCTTCACTGTTTCATAACAGCACCCAAGTTGTTCCCAATTGTCATTAACAACATAGGCTCCAATGGACACACCTTGCAGTTTGCAGATGACATGACTTCATCCTCAAAAGGGGGGAACATATTTCAAGCTGTTCATCAAGTAGATGTCCTTCTCAATTAGGACAAGGCCTGGTTCATCATGAACAAGATGAAAATTAATGAAGACAAAATGCTGAGACTGATATGCACACTAAGTGGTACTGGAGCACTGGGTGACACAGCAGCTGTTAAGCTTCTGGGTATTTTCTTTGATACCAAGTTAATATGGCAACAGCACATCGAACATTTATGTTTCAAACTCTTGTGGGTTCTATAACTTTTGACGAAACTAAAAAGTGCATTTTCACAGCAGTACCTACTAACAGTGTACTATGCAATGTTCCACGGCCACTTCAGCTATGGTCTGTTACTGTGGAGCCATTCTGCCGACTGCAAGAATGAGCGTTATTACTAAAGAAAACAATGAGGATCATTGACTCAAGTAAAACGAATTTTTTCCAGAATAGGCACTCTGTTTTCAGACAATAAATTTTAAGTTTCTTAGTTCACACAAAGACAAATCATGATTTGTCTTACAGAAAGAAAGAGAAATAAAGTTCATCAACACAGCACTCACTGTAAAGACAGTATAAACAGACCAAAATGCAAATTAACTACATGCAGAACAGTTTCCCAGTGGTGGCAATAAAAGTTTTTAATGCTCTATCTAAGGATATTCAGTCATTACCAATTGAACAATTTAGAACTAAAGCTTCTTGTTGTGGTCTTCAGTCCTGAGACTGATTTGGTGCAGCTCCCCATGTTACTCTATCCTGTGCAAGCTTTTTTATCTCCCAGTACCTACTGCAGCCCACATCCTTCTGAATCTGCTTAGTGTATTCATCTCTTGGTCTCCCTCTATGATTTTTACCCTCCACACTGCCCTCCAGTACTAAATTGGTGATCCCTTGACGCCTCAGAACATGTGCTACCAACTGATCCCTTCTTCTAGTCAAGTTGCGCCACAAGCTCCTCTTCTCCCCAATTCTATTCAGTACCTCCTCATTAGTTATGTGATCTACTCATCTAATCTTCAGCATTCTTCTGTAGCACCACAATTCGAAAGCTTCTTATTCTCTTCTTGTCTAAACTATTTATCGTCCACGTTTCACTGCCATACATGTCTACACTCCATACAAATACTTTCACAAACGACTTCCTGCCACTTAAATCTATAGTCGATGTTAACAAATTTCTCTTCTTCAGAAACGCTTTCCTTGCCATTGCCAGTCTACATTTTATATCCTCTCTACTTCGACCGTCATCCGTTATTTTGCTCCCCAAATAGCAAAACTCCTTTACTACTTTAAGTGTCTCATTTCCTAATCTAATTCCCTCAGCATCACCCGACTTAATTTGACTACATTTCATTATCCTCGTTTTGCTTTTGTTGATGTTAATCTTATACCCTCCATTCAAGACACTGTCCATTCCGTTAAACTGCTCTTCCAAGTTCTTTGCTGTCTCTGACAGAATTACAACGTCATTGGCAAATCTCAAAGTTTTTATTTCTTCTCCATAAATTTTAATACCTACTCTGAACTTTTCTTTTGTTTCCTTTGCTGCTTGCTTAATATACACATTGAATAACATTGGGGAGAGGCTACAACCCTGTCTCACTCCCTTCTCAACCACTGCTTCCCTTTCATGTCCCTCGACTCTTATAACTACCATCTGCTTTCTGTACAAATTGTAAATAGCCTTTTGCTCCCTGTATTTTACCCCTGCCACCTTCAGAATTTGAAAGAGAGTATTCCAGTCAACATTTTCAAAAGTTTTCTCTAAGTCTACAAATGCCAGAAACGTAGGTTTGCCTTTCCTTAATCTTTCTTCTAAGATAAGTCGTAAGGTCAGTATTGCCTCACGTGTTCCAACATTTCTATGAAATCGAAACTGATCCTCCCCAAGGTCGGCTTCTACCAGTTTTTCCATTCGTCTGTAACGAATTCCCATTAGTATTTTGCAGCTGTGACTTATTAAGCTGATAGTTCGGTAATTTTCATATCTGTCAACACCTGCTTTCTTTGGGATTGGAATTATTATATTCTTTTTGAAGTCTGAGGGAATTTCGCCTGTCTCATACATCTTGCTCACCAGATGGTAGGGTTTTGTCAGGACTGGCTCTCCCAAGGCTGTCAGTAGTTCTAATGGAATGCTGTCTACTCCCGGGGCCTTGTTTCGACTTAGGTCTTTCAGTGCTCTGTCAAACTCTTCACGCAGTATACAACCTCATTTCATGATTCTTGAACCAACTGTTAGCTATGATTAATTTATGCTCGGTGCAAAATTCTACCAGGCGGCTTCCTCTTTCATTTCTTAGCGCCAAACCATATTCACGTACTACGTTTCCTTCTCTTCCTTTCCCTACTGTCGAATTCCAGTCCCCATGGCTATTAAATTTTCATCTCCCTTCACTGCCTGAATAATTTCTTTTATCTCATCATACATGTCATCAAGTTCTTCATCATCTGCAGAGCTAGTTGGCATATAAACTTGTACTACTGTAGTAGGCATGGGCTTTGTGTCTATCTTGGCCACAATAATACATTCACTATGCTGTTTTTAGTAGCTTACTCGCATTCCTATTTTTTTATTCATTATTTAACCTACTCCTGCATTACCCCTTTTTGATTTTGTATTTATAACCCTGTATTCACCTGACCAAAAGTCTTGTTCCTCCTGCCACCGAACTTCACTAATTCCCACTATATCTAACTTTAACCTATCCATTTCCCTTTTTAAATATTCTAACCTACCCACCCGATTAAGGGATCTGATATTCCACACTCCAATCCGCAGAACACCAGTTTTCTTTCTCCTGATAATGATGTCCTCCTGAGTAGTCCCCACCCAGAGATCCGAATAGGGGACTATTTTACCTCCGGAATATTTTACCCAAGAGGACGTCATCATCATTTAGTCATACAGTAAAGCTGCATGCCCTCGGGAAAAATTACGGCTGTAGTTTCCCCTTGCTTTCTGCCGTTCGCAGTACCACAACAGCAAGGCCGTTTTGGTTAGTGTTACAAGGCCAGATCAGTCAATCATCTCGACTGTTGCCCCTGCAACTACTTAAAAGGCTGCTGCCCCTCTTCAGGAACCACACGTTTGTCTGGCCTCTCAACAGATACCCCTCCATTGTGGTTGCACCTACGGTAGGGCTATCGATGTCGTTGAGGCACACAAGCCTCCCCACCAATGGCAAGATCCATGGTTCATGGGGGTTTGGCAGGGGGGGGGGGGGACTAAAGCTTAGTGTATGCTAAAAGAGCAACTTTTTTACAGTACAGAAGAATACTTTTCCAGTAACAGAACAGTGTCTGACTGAGCTGCAACTCAGTGCCAATGAAAACAACAGCAACTCTGGCATTTTACTACATGAACACCCTATTATTGTATGTTATTTTGAAATCTAATTCTTAAATTTATTTTTTAAGGTACTCACATTAACATCATTGTTTTAATTGCAGTATTTTCTTAGTTTTACTGTAATAATATTATTGTAAACTTGACGCTGTCTCTCCAGCCAGGGCTGGTGAATGACACAGACCTGGTAATAAAGGTAATCATTACATCACCACTTCTGGACCTGTTGGTATCAGAGGAATCAATGTACTGGACATAATCAGTATCTTGAGATTTGGTAATGCTCTCTTCCGGTATTTGGCATTTGAGCTAAGGCTTTACTTCGTTGAATATATGTTTTCTCAGCAACTGTTTTGACCTTCTACCTTTTTCTGCATTATCTCACTACTGTTTAACTGGATGTATTGGTAAGGACAGTTGATTTTCTTTCAGTTTTACCTCTTGATGGTTTCCTTGCACCAGTCTTAGTATATGGACAAACCTGTGCAGAATCTGTAATTTCTGGCTGCTGATTTTGCCTGATTTGCAATATTCTCCACATTTCCATCTCCCACTCTTTGCCAGTGAGTCATCAGCTGTTTATTGCTGAATTGGTGGAGGTCTGTCCAATTTATTTGATGAAAACAAATCCAGGTAAGTAAATATGTATGAATTGAAAGGTTTAATATTGCTAACACTAAAGCTTTTCAAGATGTTTCCAACAATAAAAGCCAAAGGTTATACTAACCCTACAAGGCTGCAATGTCTTATACGGTAATCCAGGGTGCACTAGCAGGTTTGTCTACGAAGTTATTCACTATATTCATGGTGTTAAATGAACCAATCCATCTAACCCAACATTTTATTGGCCCAGTTAACCTCACCTTTATCTTACCAAAAATCTTCAAAATAGTGTGAAAATGGCTTCATGCACAGCTTACATTTCATGGTGTATCAAAAAGCAATAAACAGTTAATTTTGCTGAGAAACAGAATTGTGTATTATTGCTGATTAAAATTTTAGGAGAACTATTAGATGGTAAGAAACAATTTCGCATTTTTGTATGCATCTCTAAGTTCAAATGGTATTCCCAGTCAGACGGTACTTCCAGCCTAAGGAAATGACTTTATGGTACGAAAAAATAAATTTCCCTCTTAAATTGTCAATTAATGTGATGGTCCAGTTAACCTGAGGTTCAGGTAACCACAATCTCCCCTACCATTTTCAGCATTTTAATAGTTCTGATAAGTGGCACTATAAGTCACTATACAAAGGATAGGTCATTAAATGACACATGTTTCCACCAAAGAAATCCTGATGTAGGCTACACAGTTGACATTTAATGGATCCCTCATAAAAGCACTCTGCCTTCAGGCCACGAGTGGCCTACTGGGATCATCTGACCGCCTTGTCATCACCAGTGGAGCAGGGGTGTAGGGCCAGCACACCACTTTCCCGGTCATAAGACGGTATTCTTGACCGAAGCCGCTACTGTTCGGTCGAGTAGCTCCTCAATGGGCATCACGAGGCTGAGTGCCCCCCCAAAAATGGCAACAGCGCACGGCGACCTGGATGGTCACCCATCCAAGTGCGTCCACGCCCGACAGCGCTTAACTTTGGTGATCGCACGGGAACCGGTGTATCTACTGCGGCAAGGTCGTTGCCTAATGGATCCCTCGTAGACATTATAATTACAATAATTTAACACTTGTATGTCGAAAACTTATTGGATGTAAATAGGGTTTTTTACAGTCTATGTTTCACTTTAAGAGAGGTAACAAGCAAAACAATGTAAATGCATAAAATAAAAACTCCTGATATTAATACAAAGTATTTGTTTAATTTGTATAATAAATGAGTTTTTTTCTCAAATCCAGTAAATTAATTATATTGCAGTACTGATACTGTTTTTCCAACTAGTTCAGAATCATTGTAAAATATCTTTGATTTCTCCTAGCAGTAAGATTAAACTTTAACATTCATCATAGTAGTATTTATTAGAATGAGCTACTTCAGCTAAAGAAGTACCAGTACTGGTACGTGAGAATCAATGCTGTACTAATAACGTAACTACATAACTTTCCATGCTCCATGTGATATAAAACTGAGGAAATACAATAAGCATGTTATGCATCAAGGGTAAAAGAAGAGTAACGAATAGAATAGTACACAGAAGGAAAGACAAGTGTCTCTGCAGGAGTTGCTTCTCTCCACCTTTTGAAAAAAGATTCAGTCCTGCCTAGCACGTATTCTAATAAACATTTCCGAATGTTTTATGTTCTGTCCTGCAGTTAACAGTTTCCATTATCCCATATAATGGAATTATTTTGTCACTCGCTATCATGGATATTTTCCATTAACGACATCTTTACTACTGTACTTCTTAGATAATTTTTGCCAGGATAAAGTGTTATTTTACCAATGGAAAACTACAGAAACTGAAGACAAATAACATGCATTTATGTGTAGAAATTCGTTATTGTCTAATCATACAGAGTCGTAATCAACACATCATTTATGGCTGTAGAATCGAAAGCATCTGTGAAGTTTATTTTCTGATAAAATGAGGCAACTTCGTACCACTGAGAAAGTGGATCAAAGTGACTCCCCAGTGTTTTCATTACTTTGTTTTAGACCTAATTCATTTTGGGATGGATCGTGTTATGCTGAAAATGAGTAATGCTAGGAGATTATGTCACTTCGTGTAAATGGAAGATAGGGCATGTGAAAGAATGCCTGAAATCCATGAGAGATGGTACTTGCTGGAAATGTCACAAAATGCTTCTAAAGCAGTGCCAGGTACTAGTAAACAACCGAAGAAGAGAAAAATCTAAACAGTGTTTGATTATTATAGCGAGGGATGACCTACTAAGAGAACAAATTCTTGGTGGAAGTTCGGAAGAAGACTGGGAAACACACAGAAGAAATCAAATGGAAGTGAATAGAGAATGAAGTGCCCCTATCAAAACCATAGAAAAAACTAACACCAATCAGCAAGCAGACTCGTGTGTTTGTAGGTATACAGTATGAAAATGAATATTATCGTCGTGTTATAGGAAGTTTTAGCAAAGATGGTGCAACCATAAATATCATGACGCCATCTTTTCATAATTAGAAATTACCTGTAAATAAAGATATACTTTTTCACATATAGGAGAATTTAATTGCAGGTATAAACCTTTCAAAATGTTTAAATGAAAGCGGTATGGTGATGAATTTATGCAAAATGTTTTCCGGGTGTAGTTACTGACATTTTGACATACCAGCATACCCAATGAAACACTGGCCTCTTGTTTGGTAGCAAAACAACATTAAATTCCGTTTACATTAGTTACCATTTTTAAATATTGAATGAAAAAGTTGCACTACACTGCTTTTTTATTATGTTTTCCCTTTCATAAAAAAACTACACCACCAATGATTGATTGATTGATTTATTCATCTGTAGAACAATATACATTCATGGTTGTCGTCAATGGTGGTTTACTATGGTCCTATAAGGTAGAAAAATGAATTTTAAAAGGCGTAATGTCGCCCCAAGCTATTATACAATCGTACAATAATGTTTATAATAAGCAGAGCAAAGAAACCCAACGCAGGGACTACTTTACTCCAACTTTTAAAACGTTATAAAATTTCAAAAGCTAATCTTGGACGTCTTTCTATTTGGATGTTTTTCTATGTTACTAGATGGTGTTTACGTTGCTCTAGAATAAACTTTCCTCAGTTTCAAAGGCTATTTTACAAAACTACTATATATTATATGAACTTGTTTGAAGAACCGTTCAAAAGTGGAGCAAAGTGATTCCACTTTACAGTAGTGAATAAAAGAACTGAAGCGAAATATATTCTGGAAAGAATATACAGCAGGCAAAGTAGGTGGAGGAAAAGAATTATCATTATTACGTGTAGACGCTGATCGTCATTACACATAAATGTTTTTCTTTCATTTCAGTTGTCGTTGATTCTTTCCATTGTGACCGTTACAATTTTCAAAATGACTTCTATTCATGAAATTTTGTTTTTACCCCTACCAGCAGTATTCGTTTCTCTATCAGTTTATAGACATTTATATTTGTAAATTCCTCACAAATTTGTACACTTTGTGCACCATATCGATTACTTTATGGTACGTAAAAGAAATAGTCCAATGAAGGGTCACGAAAGGAACTCCTATAAACTTAAATGGCAGCCATGACAGTGTCATTTCCTTCGCTAAAGAAGTCTTCGGACTACCCCTGTTCTTCTCAACATTTCTTTAAACGTTTATGTACTCAAGCAGAACCATTGCCTTATGATGTACTTCAATTTACAGGTGTAACGGAATTATATTTTCTGTATTACTTTTTTGAGAAATCGAAAAACTGGAGTTTCTATTTCAGCAATGGCTCTGACATCTTGAGAGGCTCAGTATAAACAACCATACTGTACATCAAAAACGTTAACTTTACATAATTTGAATTTTCAGTACTGCACAAGTATGCAGTACAATTCAATGAAATTACAACAAATGTGGAACAAAGAGCAGATGAATTCGCTCAGATTTTCGATACCAATATAGGGGTAAAGTTACCATAATTTCCGTGCCTTCGACCTAAACTAAAATTTTTAGCGATAATAATGACAGGAATTAGGTTGTAGAACAGGTTATGAGAAATTGCGAAGAAAAATTAAAAAAAAATAATTCATAGCTTTGAATTTTTGCAGTAACATGTGTCACTGAAAGTAATGTACTTACATAATTTCTCAGCGATAAATTTAGGCCTTTCTTTTTGGATTACAACTCTAAGTGACCAATGCTTCGTAACTTGTTGATTTCAGTCTGTACCTGGAAATATTTAGATTGCATGTACCGTTATTTGGGGATAGTTACAAAAAAAAAAAAAAAATAGATAAATAAATAAATAAATTCTGAAAACTTGTTTCCCAGTGGCTTTACAAAACTTTGCATTAGCATTGAGGTGTTTCATTAATAGTACTGCTTAACTAAATAAGTTTCATATAATACTGCATGAACAGAAAATACTTACGAATTACTTACGTCAATCGTAATACTAAATTATAGTGATAAAAATTGTGTAGACATATACCAGCGATTATTTTTCTCATGTAAGTACAAGACTGATTAAATGACGATTGCACTGAAGCGCGAGCAATAGCGGCAACAGCATCCACAAATAGCGCCAGATTGATCCCCTTCCAGAGAAATTATTGTTTAACGTCGCAGCCAACGAGTTAACATTTTAACTCGTTGGCTGTAGCATTTTGTCTCTGTCAGTCAGGTTGCCAACTCGTACGATAATTTTGCGAACATACGATTAGTTGAACGCTTGTACGATGTATAATACTACATTGAAAGATACCAGCCAAACACACAATTCCGTTGTCTTGCTTGTCACAGGGAAATGACATGAATATAAATAATTCCCAGAGATAATATATAAACCGTGCTCTGCACTAACAGAGTCAATCAGATGTAAGGCAGAAATAACTATTGTCACTTGCTGTCGTGTCGGGCTTTTCGCTAGTGTATTCACACTTTCAGTCCAATTACTAATCGTGAGCTCCTGTACAGGTATTACAGTAGGAAATTAGGACTGAACTATTGTTTAACAAAATGCGTAATTCCATAAGTGAGGAAACGGGCAAGAGAAAAAGCTGTGCATATCCAGAAAAAAAGGACAAAAGCTCAACAATACCGCTACACGAAAAACAGAAGTACGGAAAAGAACAGAATTCCGTTGTTGGCTCTGATCCGATAATACGATGTTATTTATGTGCTGTGTGTGTTGTGGGGCTCTCTTTTTATAGCAGAACTATTGGCGGTGAAATGGCATGCAAAAGGTGCTGAACACTAAATACTTATGAAGGGTCTTGGGTTTGGACAAATTCAAAGAACCTTGTTTCGGTACAGCAATACAACAACTATTGACTGCAGGAAAGAAAAAGAGAGAGTGGCTGAAATACGGCAATGTCCTGTTGACGCCAAATGTCAGTACAGAAGCAGGGATTAGCGATCATGATGTCATTATAGCAACTATGATTACGAAAGTTAATAAATAAGTCAATCAGGATAGGAGAGTGTTTCTGCTAGTAGAGCAGATAAGCAGTTATTAGCATCTCACTTGCATGGTGAAATAGCATAACTTAGTTCCAGTACGATGGATGTAGAGGGATTATGGGCGAAGTTTAAGCAGACTGTAAACAGTGGTGTAGATAGTTATGTCCTAGTAAATGGATAAAGCATAGAAAAGACCCACCACGGTTTAATAACGAAATTTGGAGGATGCTGAGGAAGTGGAGGCTGTTGCACTCTCGGTTCAAAAGGGAAAATACAAATGACGACAAGCGAGAGTTAGTACAGGTTCGTGCATCTGAGAAAAGATCTATGCGCGAAACATACAACAACTATTAGCGTCACACCTTAGCAAAATATCTGGCAGGGAACCCGAAAAAACTCTGATCTTATGTAAAATTGGCAACCGGGTATAAGGCTTCCATTCAGTTCCTTGTTGACCGGTCTCGTGTGGCAGCTGCAGATAGCAAAACGAAAGCCGAAGTTTTGAATTTCATGTTCAAGAAATCGTTCACGCAAGAGAATCGCACAAACATAGCGCCATCTGACCGTCGGACAGACAACCGTATGGACGACATAGTAATAAGCATCCCTGGCATAGAGGAACAACTGAAAGATTTAAAAGCAAATAACGCACCAGGTCCGGATGGAATTCCAGTTTGATTTTATAAATAGTACTCTTCCGTATTAGCCCCTTACCTAGCTTGGATTTATCGTGAATCTGTCGGCCAACACAAAGTCCAAAGCGATTGGAAAAAAGCGTTGGTGACTGCAGTATATAAGAAGGGTAAAAGAACGGACCCACAAAATTACAGACCAATATCTCTGACTTCTGTTTGCTGCAGAATCCTTGAAGATATTGTCCGTTGCAATATAATACACTTTCTGGAGACTAAGAAGTTTATGAGCACGAATTAGCCTGATTTTGGAAAGCATCACTCGTACGAAACTCAGCTTGCCCTTTTCTCACATGATATACTGTGAACTATAGGTGAGGGACAACAGGCAGAAGCTATATTTCTAGATTTCCGGAAGGCGTTTGATATGGTGCCCCATTGCAGGCTGTTAACGAGGTTACGAGCATATGGAATAAGTTCAGAGATATGTGAGTGGCACGGATACTTCTTAAATTATAGAACATAGTATGTTGTCCTCGATAGCTGATGTTCATAGAATGAAGGGTATCGTCAATAGCGCCCCAGAGAAATGTTATACATACATAAATGATTTGGGGAAAAGAATAGGCAGCATTCTGCGGTTGTTTGCTGATGATGGCATGGTGTACAGTAAGGTGTCGAAGTTGTGCGATTGTAGTAAGATACAAGACGACTTAGACAAAATTTCTGGATGGTGTGGTGAATGGCAGCTAGCCCTCGACATGGAAAAATATAAGTTAATGTAGACGAGTAGGAAGATATAACCTGTGATGTTCGAATACAGTATTAATAGTGTCCTGTTCGACGAACTGAAGTCGTTTAAATATTTTGTCATAACGTTGCAAAGTGATAGGAGATGGAATGAGCGTGTGAGAACTGTGGTAGGGAAGGCGAATGCTCGACTTCAGTTTATTGGGAACATTTTAAGAGAGAGTGGTTCACCCGTAAAGGAGACCACATATAGGATACTGGTGCGACCTGTTCTTGAGTACTGCTTGAGTGTTTGGGATATGTACCAGGTCCAATTGAAGGAAGCAGTTCAGAGATGGGCTGCTCGATTTGTTACCAGTAGATTCAAACAACATATAATTGGTAACGGAAATGCTTGGGAACCCAAATGGGAATCCCTGGAGGGAAGGCGACATTCTTTCCAAGAAACAATTTTGAGAAAATTTAGAGAGCCGGCATTTGCAGCTGACTGCCGATCGACTCTACTGCCACCAACATACATTGCATTTAAGGACCATGAAGATAAGAAACGAGAAATTAGGGCTCATACGGAGGCATGTAGATAGCCCTTTTTCCCTTGCTCTACTTGTGAGTGGAACCGGACACGCAATGACTAGTAGTAGTACAGAGTACCCTCCACCATCCACCGTACGGCGGCTTGCAGAATATCTATATAGATGTAGATGTAATGTTGCTCTAGTCTAAGACTTGAATCTAAACTAGATGTCCTCTGCGAGACCAATTATAGTGACCCAGAAATTGCTAAGTCATTTAACTTAGGTCGAACTAAAGCTACATAATTATTGTGAAAAATGTGATTGGTAAGTTTGACACAGAGGAGTTGGCAGATATTTTGAACGAAGTGAATTTTAGCATCATAGCTGACGAGTCTGCTGATATGTAGTAGCAAATACAAAAAAAAAAAAAAAAAAGTTGAAGCAAAGTTTTTGAAGTTTGCACAGGGTCCAGTCAAAAACTGAATAGAGATCAAGCATGGAAACAAGAAGCAGGTGTACTGAACTGTGAAAAAATAACAAAATTGAAGCAGTGAACGGTCCAAGCTTAACAAGTACAATGTCGAGCACACAAATAGAGCCACGGTGTTGTGGTTAAGTGGTCACAGTGTAGGAGTGTCAAGCAAATGAGAAGTGTTCGATACTCTTTTATGCCAATTTTTTAAAATTATTCTTTTCATAAAAATATCAACTATCAGTCCTGTCACTGAAATGTGTGTTCTCTTTCTGTAGTCTTGGTAATTGTCATACTATACGTTGATTATAGAATATGAGTCACATGGTAAGAATACATTACTTGGAAAGTAAATGTGGTGAATAGTGAGAGCAGGCGAGATACCACATAGACACCTCACAGAAATGAAAACAGCAAGTAAACGGCTGTGAACAATGTTACAAAAAGGAATACAGGAGTCAGAACTTCCAAAACGGAATGCAACTTCAAAAACGTTAGAAACATATGTTGTGACAGAATACAGGGAAAACTTCATCATTGTGAAGCTGTTGCATTCATGTTTTGCAGCTTATGTCACAAACTATTATGTTTCATCATTTCTTTGGGAGTGATCACATTCACATTCATACAAACTCCTAAATTGGGCAAGGCAGCATACGCCACTCACCAACCAGGTGTACAAACTAGGTGTGTCGATAAGAGATTTCTGTCATGTGACACACATACTGTCACTAATGCCGTGCGTAACACACCAGACATGTTTTCTGGTGGAGTATTCAGTTGACTTTTTGTCTTGTCATCAAATGTTCTCGGTTCCCATTCAGAAGCCCTTCCTTGCCACTGCTGATAGAGTAGTTGCGTAGAATCAGCTTTCATTATTGGTCTCTTTCTTACACCTCACTGTTGCAAACGGACGTTATACCATGACACAGACATAAATCTGAATACAACGAACACATACATGAATTACCAGGAAGACAGTTCAAACTTTTGTGAAGAAGTAATGCACAATGTAGCTTTGAACACAAACCCATCCGCTATGTAGTCCGACTCCATTGCCACTTAACCCCGACGCCGTGGCATTCCAGTAGTAGTGGGACAAAGTTCATTTCAGTCAATTTTGTTAGTGCACATTGCCTACACCAAAAGCATGTATGCACTCAGGGGCAGACCTATTGTTCAACTTAGATTGACAGGTACTTAACTTATAGTTTTCCTTTGATTGACAGGTACTTAACCTATTGTTCTCCTTTGACTGGCAGGTCCTTAACCTATTATTCTGCTAAAAGGATCCTACCTTTTTATTGACAGGCACTTAACCTATTGTTCCCCCATGAAACGCAAACTCACCCCCTCCCTCTCGCTGCTACATGTGCACATTCTGGTCTGAGTTATTGGAGAACCCCTCTCACTCTTATCACTTTTATTGACTACTTAATTAAACGGATCAATTATTTAATCTTTCCTCCTCTGGTAAACCCCACTCCCACCCTCCTTCCCGGAAACAGGCGCGAAAAAAAATTCAAATGATTGGTCATTTTGAGGGAATTCGATTGTTCTGTATCGAAGATTGTTTAAACTATTTAGAAAATGTGTCAAATATTGTTTATTTAAACAATTTTAATGGATTCAAGGCAGTGTATGAAATACATGGAAATCAGTGGAGAGGAAGGAGCTCATAGCAGGAAATTCAAGGGTATATTTTTTATTTATACAAAATTCAGTTTTTAGGGTCGGATTTCACCTGCTCATCATTCTCTGCTGTTTGCAAACATGTACGTCTTGTGAGAAGTAATTACACAGGGCAAACATATTGCATGCCGGTAACCTAAGGTTCAGCACTGTACTCTGGATGTCTTAACCTAATACTGTAGAACAAAAGCAAACTGGTGCTTTTTCATTCATTTTTTTACATCTTTGGCCGTTTGTCAGCACTTAACGTATTGTTCTGTTAAGTGGTTTTCCATGTCACCCCCATTTCCTTAAAATATTGTACCTCGTTTGATACCAAGTTAAGCAATTAGTTATGTCCTCCCACCATTTTCTGGTACACTTTTCGAATTTCACATGCTTGTGAACGACATTTCTGGGGCATTCTTCATTGTCAGCCAGCCCCTTAAACTATTGCACTGCATTTAACATAAAAATTATGCAAAGTAATGAATTGTTCTGCACTTAATCTCCTATTCTGCTCCATGTCACCCACTCAAGCACACCCTCCCCTTAACTATTGTACAGCTAGCACCACGTTGCTATAAAAAAATTATGCAAATTAATTAAATCGATATTCTTCACATGTATGGGATAGTTTTTCTTAATTTTCAGCATCCTATTGGTTGGTGAAATCGATGGAATATAGTTTACACAAAAGATCGCAAGGAAAAAACACATCTAACCACCCAACACCGATGCCGGAGTCTGGGTGCACCAGCAGTGCCTGCGAAGTGTGGATGCAGTCGTCAGCTGCCAAGCAATGCAATGGTGTTGGTTCGGGTCCCACAAGGATGAGGCAGCGGCATCTCTTTCATACTTGACACCTGTGAAACTCCTGTTGAAATACGTGTTCAACTAGTTACCATTGCTAGCATGATGATGTGTAGCTGCAGTGTGGGCTCTGCACAGAGAGAGATGTTCCAATGTTTCCCAGAATAGCAGAGGATTCTTTGTTCCTAGTGATCCTAACGGGGCAGCCTGTTCATCACTGAATTTACCTGCCAAACTGCTGCTGCTACCAGTGAGGGATCACTGTCCGCCATTTTTTCAGTAGACGAGACTTCCAGTATTAAAATTATTTTATGCAGATCGCTACATTGCACTGACAGTTAAATCCTGCAAAAGTTGTCTACAGTTCATCAAATAAATATGCGACTTACAAGAAAATTGGGAACCAGGAACTATTTACCAGTGTAACTACAATTAAATATGAAGATTACTGCTAGAGTCTGACCCTGATCGATGTACAGGTAATGTCTCCTCTTGACAGCTGTGGTTCTGGAACAAATCTCAGTATCTATAATGCACATAATTTTCCACATAAAAATCTCTCTCATACCCTTGCGGTAATCAATGCGTTGAATCTATACATTCGTCACGATAGGACACACATTCATTTTCTCTGGTCATGCCACAATATAAGCCACAGCAACATTACACTGCAAAATATAAACTTTTTACACAAACAGTGCAGTCATCTTTTACATCTTTACAGTGCCCGAAAAAATTATGATACGCCTACACTCACACTGGCTATATGTCTCGATTCTCCTCAGTCCTAGGAAATTATCTGACAAAGTCTTCGAATCAGCGCTTCTGGAAGGTGCTGCATCCTGCCAAGATTCTCTCAAACAAGTGCTATAAACGACAGGCGTCCTGCACTATGTGATAATGAATACCGCATCTGTGGATGTAATGCTCGGAAAGACACCACAATTTGCATGTTGGTGTACTGTATTCAACATCACTATCGATAAAACAACAAGGAAAATGCGAGGGTACACTTAGGGGTGTCCATGAGGTGACGTATTGTTACAGCCATATTGTCACTCCTGTTTGTACACTATAGCAGGTCGAATAGAACACTTGAATTGCTGTATTGTGCAGCTGTTTCCGAATTGCATCTGTCACCGCTTGCTTTCGCATATACTCCTGAGTGCATTGAAATCACAATTAACAATGTCCAATCTATCCTCTCATTACGAATAGACATACATATTTTGTTTCTTGTTTTAATGTGAATAGTAGTTCGATTACTTCCCACAAATGTATGTCAGAACATAAGCCACGATACCTTTACATTCAAGCAGCAGATTGTGCACCACCAATTAAATGTTGCAAAGTGGCCCACGGATCATTAAATAGGGAAAGACTCTTACTGAATTACTCTGCTCTGCGACTGAGGACAGATGCTTGAATATTGGAGTGTGAAACCAATCTCCAACCCAGCAATGTATCACCACGTACTGTGATAATGTAGTAAACATACAATTTCTATCCTGCGCCATGTACACTTGCTATTCATATCTCTAGTGCTATACATTCAGTAGAAATGATGTCTATGATTTGGAATCAAGTCTTTCTATTCAACCACATACCTGCATTGGATCCTATGGAGAAGTCCTTTAATGATTACAGCCACTAGTGAATCATATTTCTGGCACTCTCATATCTCGAAACGAGCCACCTTTCTCGAACATATCTGCTACAGTAAAATTCCAACATGGTTTTAGGTAGCCCCTATGCATCTTGAAACTACCCCTCAGATTCTATGCTACAGACCCTGTAGCTGCGGGCATGTGATTGTTCCAATGTAAGTCGGAACTGAGTACAAGTTGCAGAAAGGTATATCTACCACCTTTTACAACCTGTAGGCCAAGTTGAGTTACTGTGACAAAACTGTGGTTTTACCATTGAACAGAAACGAAGCATGCTGCTGCAGCACGAGATAGTATAAAATACAGAACGGGAACTGGGGAAAGGACGTGGATTTTGCTACTGCATTGCGGTGCTTCTCTAAACAACATGCAGGTACTACATCAGAGATCCATGTCCCTCAGGGCCCATTCACACCTATCACCCCAACATTCTATCATTGTTAGTCTGTTCCATCCACCAGAGAAAAATTACGAACTATAATAGCTCCACTAACTTCATCCGATAGAGAACTCGATAAGAATTTGACCGCATCTCTCTCCTCCCATAGATCGAAAACAAATGCCGTATGCATGTTTGCATCGAGCACTTATGACGATCCTATTGAAAATACAGGTATTGATCCACTGCACAGACCAGTTTAAAGTTTCATCACCTGTATTGTAGGAGGATGACCGCATCCAACAGACTATACTGTAAGCCGCAAGAGACACTTTCTGTGACCCTGTGTCGTAGTTTGAAACATTGTTTTCTTCTACCATAACATGCTGTGTACACTGCCATGCATTTTGTTTTTCCGCCACGGCTTAGAGGTCTGCGTCAGGTTCTAAACTGACATTAACAAGTTCTGATCCATTGCCTCTAGCAGAAAACTAGATGTTGCATGGTGTAAATCATGTTGTTACTGTGGCTAAAATAATGCGCCACACACACACACACAGGATGATTTTAATTAAAAGACAGTTACAACGTAAGGAAACTGGAAGAGTTTGTCATCGTTGTGGAGAGTTTCCAAACTGCTGTCTGATAGTGACTGACGACTTCTACATTGAAACTCATCAGTCACAGTGACGGAATAGCTGATGGCTCTGCATTTCGTTTCGACTGATTCTTCACATTATAGTCATGTACGTGATTGCTATCCATCCCCAGAAGTTGTAATCCCTCCACAAAAACACTTTCTCCAACTCAAAGAAGCAATGTCAGTCAATCATTATGTGGTAAACAACAGCATATCAGTGGGGTGGTAAAGACACCTCTGATGTACTCTAATAATAAGCATCACAGTTGATAGTGGAAACAATTTTAGCAGTTTTACTGTAATTTCAACACTGAGCAATGCTGCAACAGCATGTTTCCCAATTTCAGTATCATAGCTAAACCGCCCCCTCTCTACTTTGCGAGTATCATTGCAAATGTAGATTGATGACTGTGCAGTATGTCCAATGACTGTTAATTGTCGAACGTATACATCATCAAAGTATACCACGCAGCGCTTTACGTATTTCTAACGCCTCGAGCATAGTGCTTAATTTACAATCTGTCTCTGTGATGATGGGGTCACAGAGTATTCTCGCAGTCGTAGGGTAACATTAGAGACTGAAAGACCCCCTTAAACTGTCATTGACCAACCCACTCTGCAGCACCATTACTGATTTAATTTGCTGCCTTTGTGGCCGAGCGGTTCTAGGCGCTAGAGTCTGGAACCGCGCGACCTCTACAGTCGCAGGTTCGAATCCTGCCTCAGGCATGTATGTATGTGACGTCCTTAGGTTAGTTAGGTTTAAGTAGTTCTATGTTCTAGGGGACTGATGACCTCAGAAGTTAAGTCCCATAGTGCTCAGAGCCATTTGAACCATTTGATTTAATTTGCAACCGACCAGAAGTAGACTGCTACATTCCATGTCTCGTGAATGAATGGAGGTTGCCGAGTCCTTGCCCATCCAGGTACATAAGATTTCTCCAGATGCACCAATGTCGAGGAGGTTAGCACCCCCTCATCGGTGTATAGTAACAGATTTGAAAGTGTTGTGATGTAATAGCAGACGATTAAGAAGAACAAGAAACTGGAGATTTTTATGCGTGATGGAGCTCCAGATGGATGGAGTTCGAAGCATTTTACGTAAATCAACTACGCTATCAACTGTAAGGTATTGTTCTTGAGTCTAGGATCAGTGCCTTGAAAGTACTGGTAAGAGAGAACATAAACACACGCACTTAAAACAGGCTATAATGTTCGGTTGCTTGAGTTTGTGGCCTATCAGTCCTGTGGAATATATTTCCAGCGTATGACATACATCCTTCTTGCAGGTTTCTCTACGATAAACTATGGTATCGAACCGTAAAACGAGCACAATACTTCCTTAAAACAGTGGCTCAGTGTGATACATGTACAATATAGCTTTTCAGAAATGTATAGCAATCACTGTCCACATCTGATCACAGTTCAGCAATTATACTATGCCCACATCAGTCCTATATAAAATGCTCGTTAGTAACGGAGACTACCTCTTACAAGGAAACAGATAAACGCATAGCAGCGGCATCCGACATGTGAAATTACAAGTCATGCAACCTCTAACTATGTAAAGAGCACATCTGTCAAGCAGATGTATACACAGGGGATTGTAGTGTCTCACATACACCTATCGCTAACTTAGTAATGAAACTGAAGTATCGATTTTACGCGTAAGATGCGACAGGAGAATGGAGTACATCGCATAAATTATCGTTCATTTAGAGGAATGTGTCACATTTCATCACATGTGAAATGGAAGAACTCTGATGACCGAGAGGTTTACTGTTAACGATCGCAAATATACACTGTTCTAAGACCCACACAGAACAACCGGTTGTATACAATTCGAATGCAGGCTATGTCACACATCAGACGTATCCTGACGGAAAATCAGGGAAAAAAATGGTCAAATGAGCTGCAGCAACTTCTCCCTCCTTCTCTCCCTCTCTCTAGAATGAATCATCAGTCTACCATTAAATCGTACCTCGTTACAACTCCATCTCAACTGACCAATCCATCCACTCTATGTCATCCTTTAATGCAGAAGCAAGTAAGTTTAGAATCAGATGGTTCTCTTGTCTTCCTGAAAAGCGCCAAATACAATAGTTAATTCACGCGTATCACTGTTTCCTCAATAGACATGCAATAGAATACTGGCTCAATGGAAAAAAAGTGACTGTTTCCCTGGTTCCCTTGGCTTCTATTTCGATGTTTTATCGGATACCTCTTGCTGTCACATGCTTGTTCCCTTGTACAAATTGTTCTGCTCCAAATAGAAGACATTCAATTACTTCCTCAATTTCCCTGCATTTCGGTGTAGGCCTATATTCCATCAATATATACGTTATTTTCCGCAATTCTATCGATTTTTTATGTCAGTTCTACCCATGCAATCATGACATAACCTCTCATTCCATGTTCTAAAATTGCTTGTAAATGTAGTACAGCTGTCAACACCTAGCGCAAATGCACTGATTGGAAGGTATAGTATAGTACTATACTTGATTGTATCCAGTCGCCTCCACCCCGCATATTCCACATTTGCAGAGTGACTGCTCTGTTTTCTGTATATCTGTGTATGTGCATGTGTCGCAGACACCGTTGGTTACCACATAATGATTGACTGACATCGCTTGTTTGTATTAGAGAAAGAGTTTTGGTGGAGGGACAACACCTTCTTGAGATGGATAGCACTGAAATGGCGATCATGTACATGACTACAATGAGAGGAATCAGTCGAAACGGAATGCAGAACTATCAGCTATTCCCTCACTGTGACGGGGATGAGTTTCAACGTAGAGGTTGTCAATCACTTTCGGACAGCAGTTGGGAAAGTCTCCAAATGCCGACAAACTCTTCCAGTTTCCTTATATTGTAACTCTCTTTTACTTAAAATCATCCTGTGTCTGGTGTGTTATTTTAGCCGCAGTAGCAACATGACTTCTAGTTTTCTGCAACAGGCAGTGGATCAGAACGTGTTAATGTCAGTTTAGAACCTGTCACAGACCTCAAAGTCATGGTAGTAAAACAAAATGTATGGCAGTGCAGATATCACGTTACAGCAGAAAAAAAACAATGTTCCAAACAGCGACGCAAGGTCACAGGGAGTGTCTCTAGCGACTTCCAGCATAGTCTGTGGGATACGGTCATCCTCCAACAGTACAGGTCATGAAACATAAAACTGGTCTGTGCAGTGGATCGATAGCTGTAAAATTAATTTGATCGTTACATGTGCTCAGTGCCAGCACGTATGTAGTATTTGTTTGTAGTTTGCTGAAGCACCTCAATGCAGTAGCAAAATGCATGTCCTTCCCCCAGTTCCCGTACTGTCTTTCATACTACCTCGTGTTGCAGGAGCCGGCTTCATTTCCGTCGAATGGTAAAAACACAGTTCTGTCGCAGTAACTCAGCTTGGCCTGTTTCTACACGCGTTGTAGAAGGTGGTAGATATATCTTTCTCTAACTTGTACTCAGTTGCGACTTATATTGGAATAATCACATGGCGAAAGCTGCAGGGTCGGTAGCATTGAGTCTGAGGGGTAGTTGCAAAATTCAGAGGGGCTACCTAAAACCATGTTGGAATTTAACTGTATCAGATACGTTCGATGAAGGTGGCTCATTTCTAGATATGAGAGTGCCAGAAATATGATTCACTAGTGGCTGTAATCATTAAAGGACGCAGGTATGTTGTTGAATAGAAAGACTTGATTCCAAATCATAGACATCATTTCTACTGAAAGCGTAGCACTAGAGATCTGAAAAGCTAGTGTACATTTCTTACGACCTCAATCATCACACCATCTACTACTGTTTGCGATCCTTCTCAATCAATCATCGTCTATAACTCAGTGGATACATCGCAGAACCTATGATGTGGCATCAAGATTGAACACGTTACAAATACTGCAGAAATATGTAGTGGAGGCGGTGTGAAGGAGTTGCAGATAGCTGGTTCATACCACACTCCTTAGCCGATCACTTTCAAAATTCGGTAATTTTATTACAAGGGTGCACCATCTGTGACACATAACCACACTGCAGCTCTGATAATATACACTCTGGCAATCACTTTTTATATTGAGTGTCTTGGTATTTGTCTGGAAAAACCACGTCATTTGTAGGTAATGTCATATGTGGATTTATAAAGCCGGTACAGCTTTTAACATGGATAATTGTGTGCAGCTGTAGAACTGAGACTGCTTGTGATGGTAATATGATTGTGTTTTATTTAACATACAGCGGTCTGTAAGACAATCATGCCACTCTTCCCAAGACACTGTGGTAGCACTAGCAAGAAAAGCTTTTGAGACATGTCCACCCATCATTGATTTTAGGCCAGTATTATTTTGTATTGCCTGCAATCAGTTACTGATGAAGTGTTATCAACACGTGCAAAGGAAATGACTATGCCCAGTTGTAAGGATGGTATGGATTTGACATGGAGTACTGTGATAGCAAAGGGAAGAGTATGTCAAGTCATAAGAACGGTACCGATATTACTATTTCCAGAGTCACAGCCGTCAACAGGGTGTATTTTCGATACTACACTCATTGCCGAATATCATTCAACTGAGACCGCAATCGTAACATTCAGTTGTAAGTACGAGGATAAAGTGTATATAAGACCGTTTTTTTTTCCTATGATGATTCTGTCTGTTTGTGCTTGGCATGCGGCGCCCGGTGACCTGTGGTGGGAATGATTCACGTTTCCCATTAACAGTAAGAGCCATCCAAATGGAGAGCCCTGTTGCAGTGTTGGAATGTTGCTGACTTTACCGTGTTGACCTCTAGGCGTTGTCCTCTAGATGGACCAATAACGAACTAATATTTAGTATGTGTTGGATAGCTTTCGTGATCGTGTGGAAATTTGAGAAGATTCCGCATGGACATGTGTTTGTGCTGCACCGTTATTCCCTCCCTTGTAAATTGTTCGGTTGACTGCACCTGCACATTTCGCGCCTTTATTTAGTTGAGGGAACATCGATTGTGGTGTGTGCATCTAGCAGGTGAAAGAGAGGTGGAAGACATGTTTGCTGGTTTTCTAGACATGAGAAACACCTTAGTTGACTTTTAAAATTATAAATATGATTTGTAATCTGTTGCATCACGAACATCGGTTTTCGTGAGTGGAAATATCAGTTTCTTCCATTTTTTCGAATTCTCACCTAAAGGTCTTCACAGATGAGATACGTCTCTAGTTACTCAGTGGTTAAGCGCATGCTCCACCTTGCTAAGGTTTCGGTTTTGTAGAGAAATAGTTTCCAGTCTATGTTTTCGGAATAATGTTGTGCGAGTGATTGTTAGGATGCTGCTGCATGCTTGATATTGAGAAGTAATGAGAAAATGCTATAATATTCTAGAAAACCATGCAAAATTACATATGTTCTTCTAATCCCAGAGTCTGCAGATGTGTATGGCACAGGATAGAATTTGTATGTTTACTACATCAACACGGTACACAGCGATATATTTCTGGGTTGGAGATCAGTTTCACGCTCTAATATTCAACACCTGTCATTAGTAGCGGAGCAGTGTCGTTCAGTAAGAGTCTTTCTGTATTGGACGATCAGTGGGCCACTTTGCAACGATTAATTGTTGGTGCACATGCTGCTGCTTGAATGTAAAGATATCGTGGCTTATGTTCCGACATATGTTTGTGGGAAGTAATTAAACTGCTATTCACGTAAAAACAAAAAAAAAAAAAAAAACAAAAAATAAAAAAAAACAAAAAACGTATGTCTGGTTGTAATAGAAGGATAGATTGGACATGGTGAACTGTGATTTCAATGCACTGAGGAGTATGCAAAAGTAAGTGGTGACAGATGCATTCTGTAAACAGCTGCCGAATATAGCAATTCAAGTGTTCAATTGGACCTGCCATAGTGCACAAATAGGATGGGCAATATGGCTGTAACAATACGTAAACTCATGGGCACCCCTCAACATTTTCCTTGTTGTTTTATCGAAAGTGATGTTGATTACAGTACACCAACATGCATTCGTCATGTCTTTCTGAGCATGATGTCTGCGGGTGCGGTATTCATTATCACATAGTGCTGGACACCTGTCGTTCATAGCACTTGTTTGAGAGAATCTCGGCAGGATGCAGCACCTTCCAGAAGCGCTGATTTGAAGACTTTGTCAGGTAATTTCCAAGGACTGAGGAGAATCGAGACATATAACTGGTGTGAGTGTAGGCATAATTTTTTTGGACGCCATAGAGATGTAAAAGATGACTGTTCTGTTTGTGTGAAAAGTTTATATATTGCAGTGTAATGTTACTGTGGCTTATATTGTGGCATGACCAGAGAAAATGAATGTGTGTCCTACCGTGAGGGATGTATAGATTCAGCGCGTTGATAACTGCAAGGGTATGAGAGAGATTTTTACATGGAAAATTATGTGCGCTATAGATATGGAGATTTGTTCCAGAACCACAGCTGTCAAGAGGAGACATTACCTGTACATCGATCGGTGTCAGACTGCAGCAGCGATCTTAATATTTAATTGTAGTTACACTGGTAAATATGTTCCTGGTTCCCAATATTCTTGTGAGTCTCATATTTATTTGATGAACTGTAGACAACTTTTGCAGGATTTAACTGTCAGTGCAATGTGGCGGTCTGTACAAAATAGTTTTACCGCTGGAAGTCTCGTCTGCAGAAAACAATGGCAGACAGTGCTCCCATACTGGCAGCAGCAGCAGTTTGGCAGGTAAATTCAGTGATGAACAGGCTGTCCCGTTAGGATCGCTAGGAACAATGTATCCTGTGCTATTCTGGGAAACATTGGAACATCTCTCTCTGTGCAGAGCCCACACTGCAGCTACGAATCATCATGGCAGCAATGGTAACTAGGTGAACACGTATTTCGACAGGAGTTTCTCAGGTGACAAGTACGAAAGAGATGCCGCTGCCTCATCCTTGCGGGACTCGAACTGACAGCTGATGACTGCATCCATACTTTGCGAGCACTGCTGGTGCACCTGGACTCCGGCGACGGTGTCTGGTGGTGGGATGTGTTTTTTGCTAGCGATCTTTTGTTTAAACTATATTCCATCGATTTCACCAACCAATAGGATGCTGTGAATTTAGAAAAACTACCCCATACATGTGAAGAATATCGATTTAATTAATTTGCATAATTTTTTTATAGCAACGTGATGCTAGCTGTACAACAGTTAAGGGGAGGGTGTGCTTGAGTGGCTGACATGGATCAGAATAGCAGGTTAAGTGCAGAACAATAGGTGAATTTCCATAATTTTTATGTTAAATGCAGCACAATAGTTTAAGGGGGTGGCTGACAAAGAAGAATGACACAGAAATGTCGTTCGCAAGCATGTGAAATTCGGAAAGTCTACCAGAAAATGGTAGGAGGACATAACTAATTGCTTAATTTGGTATCAAACGTGGTACAATAGTTTAAGGAAATGGGGGTGACATGGAAAACCACTTAACAGAACAATACGTTAAGTGCTGACAAAGGGCCGAACATTAAAATAATGAATGAAAAAGCACCTGTTTGCTCTTGTTCTACAGTACTAGGTTAAGACATCCTGAGTACAGTGCTGAACATTAGGTTATGCAACATGTTTGCCCCATGTAATCACTTCTTACAAGACCTACATGTTTCCAAACAGCAGAGAATGATGAGCAAGAGAAATCCAACCTCACAAACTGATTTTTTTTTTTAGTAAATAAACAGTACAACCTTGAATTTCCTGTTATGAGATCCTTCCTCTCCACTAGTTTCCATATATATGCCATACACTGCCTTGAATCCATTAAAACTTTTTAAATAAACAATATTCGACACATTGTTTAAATTTTTTAAACAATATTCCATACGCAGCAATCAATTTCCCTCAAAATGAATGACCAGCTGAGTCTTTTTTTCTGGCAATTTCTGTAAGGAAGGTGCGCTTACCAGAGGGGGAGAGGTTAAATAATTGATCAATTTAATTAACTAGTCAGTTAAATTGATAAGAGTGAGAGGGGTTCTCCAATAACTCAGACCTGTAAGTGCACCTGTTGCAGCTAGAGGGAGGGGATGGGTTGGAGTTGAGGGGGGGGGGGGGGGGGGACTGGATCAGGGGAACAATAGGTTAAGTGCCTATTAATCAAAAGGAATGAACCTTTTAGCAGAGCAATAAGTTTAGGAGCTGTCAATCAAAGGAGAATAATAGGATAAGTACCTGTCAATCAAAGGAGAGCAATAGGTCAAGTACCCATCAATCAAAGGAAAACAATAGTTTAAGTACCTGCCAGTTAAAGGCAAACAATAGGTTTGCCCCTGAGTGCATACCTGCCCATTATCTAGGGAACCTGCACTAACAAAATGGACTGAAATGAACTTTGTCCCATTACTCTCTTAGCCTGTAGCCGATGCTCTACTTCCTGAGGTTGGAACATTCACTGTTTTTATTTTGCTTTTTTTTTTACAGTTCAGTACACCTTCTTGCTGTTTTCATGCCTGATCTGTGTTCAGTTTTTTACTGGCTGTCCACTGGGCCCTTTTAGACTAAATCTGAGGGGGGTGTGATGGCTATTTTCCTCTGTGAGAATCATGAGGGCTTCAAGCACTTCACCATCAATAGTAGGGTTGTAGCATTTATTCATATTTCTGAAATCTGTTGATCTTATGATGAATCAGGTTTATCTCTGCTGTGGCCCCACACTGTATATATGAAAATTCACGAAAAGCTGTACCAGTGGTTTCTCTGATATTCACTGATATTCATACCGGTGTGCTTTAGGTCTTTATGGATCTCATCGCCTCATTTGTATTCTAGTCAAGTGACCATGTTGGTAGACATTAGTACTTGAGTTTAAAGATTTCCACAAACGGCGCTTTGTGTTTGGAGTTGATGGTTTACTGTGCGAGAATCACCTTTCATGCGCAGTGTAAACATGAACTGTGTTGAACCTATTTTAAATGCTAATAGAAAAGTAAAGGTGTGAGGGCGAGCTGTGAGTCGTGCTTAGGTCGCTGTCGGTAGAGAGCTTTCCCATGAAAGACAATGGTCCCGAGTTCGAGTCTCACTCCAGCACACAGCTTTAATCTGCCAGGAAGCCTCATGTCAGTGCACATTCTGCTGCAGAGTGAAAATCTCATTCTGGGAGCAGAAAAGTTAGTCACAAAGCAACTAGGGCCTCTGAGAACAGAGCCTTTGATTGAGAGAGTGACGAAATCAAATGGGCGTGAATAAAAGTGAACATTTAACAAGGCTGCGTACAGTTATCACAACTTGTTGTGTGGGTGCTGTGTAAAATTATCTGATTTTCAGCCCAGAGGTAATTTCGTGAACTGATACATCATTTAGAGATTTGTATATTTATCCGAAAAAATGGAAAAGCATGAAAACTCCCACTTACAAAAAAGCACAAAATGGAGAGTTGCGAAAGCTTGCACATTATTTCCTTATTGCCCTAAACTGTACTTAATTATGTAATGACAACAAAATTTCACAAAAACGATTCTTTCTTTTGTCAGATAAACTAAGCATTTTATTATTATTATTATTACTGTTGTTATTATTGGCAATGACTCTACTTGTATAAACTTGTTGACAAGCATAAACATGCTATTAATTTCCCACTCTCAAATCTTTCTGAATCAAAAAATTTGTGAACACACAGAATGTGTACCCACAAGCTGCCACTTGTTATCACTGCGGTTGCAGTTACTGCCAATAGATTAACAAAATATCAGAGAAAGATTCATACTTTCCTTGAGTTAATACAGTGACGAATATATAGAGGACAACATGTATTATGGAAGAGTAACTATGAAAGATCACTAAGTTACTGAGGTGAATCTCAAGCGACTCATTACTTTCGTCATATGCTACTAAAATCCTTCTAAAATCTAAATAAAGTTGCAGTTTTTATTCGTGATACAGTGTTGACATACCAATATTTTTGTCTGTGCAGTATTTCATTTCTACAAGACCTATAAAAAGAAAAACTTTAGTTGTTGGAGGAACCGTATCTATCATGTATCAAAAGTGGTGAAACCCAGAGTGGCAGATGAAGATGTCATGCTGAGCACTCCAGAAATATTCAACACAAGGGAGTGGGTCATGCAACAGGACCAGTCCATGGGTAGCGGCTGGAACAAGTCTCCCAGCTCAAGGCAGTATTATAGGCTGACCACAAAGCCACACCCAGCATGAACTGCAGTGTACATGGCTGTAGCAGTGAAAAGGTTACCTGATTATCAACAGCGTAATGTGATTAGTATGAGGAGTGAATTCAAAATGAGGTAATCTTTGTCAATGCTGTCATTTTCATTATCTTGTAACTTGCAGCGACTAATGTTTGACTTTGAAGTAATCTGATGTCTGTTGGCACTGACTGGGGAGCCTTAGCAGCAATACTAGGCTCACAGCGGACTAGGGCCAATAGATTATGTTGACTGAGGTTTGATCATAGGAAAATACCTTACTTGAGGGCAGTATTCGATTTTGTAGTTGTCTGAGCGACTGTCATGGCATTTGATTGTATTATAAGTATTGAATTTTTATTTACTCTTCAAAGATTGTTATTTAATACTTATGGATTACTCATGGGCTTTGTTTAGAGGATTAGCTTATGATTTAAAAAGAAAAGGGTAATTTTACAAGAGCATAAAAGAAATTAGAAAATTTACAAGGAGTTATTGTCGTGTAAATAAATGGTTCTTGTGAATGATTTTTAATTTTGTGTTTTTGAATTTGACTGACTGGATATAATGATTCTTGTGAAATATTTTAATTTTATATTTTTCTACTTGTTTATTTTTTGTTTTAAATTCTTGTGCTTGCATGTAAAAAATTATAAAAGTGTAATAAATCTTTAGTTTTAACAAATGTTTGAAATTCCTCTTGGTACAGGGATATGGATGCACCATTGTGAGTTTTCCTTGTACCTTGCCTCCTCTTTACATTATGCCTAGACCGACCTTTGACAAACCACTCATAAGAAAGTATACAAAAACTGTTACATCCTGTATCTTCTGTAGAAGATACAGTGTCCATGGGAGAGGACAGTACTAGAGATATCTACAATCCAAAAATGATCAACAGTAATTTCCTAAACACTCTTTTAAATGCACCATTTTGTGTCTGGAACTGTAGACTCACTACTCTTGGGTATGAGGAGAGGGAGTAGAAGCCATATGCTTCTACTGTGCAGGTGAGGTTGAAAGTGGAATGACTCCATTTTCTATCTCTACTCCTTAGATAAGCATTTTCCATTTCTTTTGGTGGCTCACTTTGAGATCTACATATGACCATCAGTTTTATTTTCCTTCAGAAGGTGTTTTGTATACATATTGTGTTTGAAAATATCAGAGGCACCTCTGCTGTGTAAGTAAATAGCCACTGTTTAGAGTTCAGCCACTGTTGTCGCTGATGTGGTCTATCCAAACTATAAGAATAATTAATAGAAGAAGCTAATGACCATTATTATATGTTTCAAAACTAATAAATGTGAATAATCTCTAGTTTAAAACAACAGTGGTATTTCTGCCACTGTACTACTAGATTACAATTCTAATCAATTTCAGAGAACGGGGCTTCAAAAGTATAGTGTTATCAAGGAATATCAGCAGTATAACTATGTCAATAACTTTTCATAGTGTCTTTAATTTTTAACTGAACAGACAGCTATAGAGTTACTAATAATGAAGTAAAGCTACCTAATGGGGCACTAAATAGTAAATGTGACAACCCACACAACTAAGGGTGAGAGACGTACTAAAAGAATTTTGTAGCAATGTACAGTCGAGTTGGAAAATAGGATACCCAAAACTGCAATACTCAATGCCTTACTATGCAATATGTTCATTGACATTTAAGTGTTCGTTTTCATTGCATGACGTGAACAATTCACATGAGGTATAAGTCAGTTCTGTAAAGACTTCTCTTCGCTATATACCAGATGTGCCCGTAGGAATAGCTGTTCAGACATTTAGAAGTCTATCATTAAGGCAACGTGAGCAGCCTAAAACCATGAATGGGAGCTAAATACCTTCACACAATGATAATATGCACACCTTACAATGAAGTTATTAAGTATACTACATACAAGTGGTATGAGTTCGCTGAAGCACTGAGTTAAAAAGCAATAACTGAATTTATTTAGTTTCAAGTACAGGAAACCATTCACTTCATTTATATATGACTCTGGTTTAAAATAATCTTTGAGAAACAAACAGTCTTGATTTTGTTTGGTGTTTGTCACCAGTTTTTTTTTAATTTTATTTTGTGTATGGATTACCATTCTCTTGGGTCAAATATAATCCCATTCTTTTGACAAGATATTTATATTCTCTATCACTTTTTGTTTTCTGTTTTCCATCCAAATCAATAAAGTATGTCTAGTAATTTACTAATAATAGTATTTTTTGGATTAGTATACACATTAACAGAACACTAGTGCTGTGAAGGAGGGCTATCACACACATGCCATATCTATATGATGGAGGTTTTGTACATCACAAATAGTTTGAAATATGTACCTCAGACAAAGAGCTACAAAAACTTTGGATTAATTAAATGTAATATTATGTAGGAAGGACCTCACATCAGGACATTATTTCCAGAAAAGTACAAAACAGTATATTTATTTTTACATTTACTTTTTATTTTCTATATACCATCCAAATAAATCAAATATGTACAATAAGATACATGACCACAGTACTGTTACTAACAGGCAAACAAAAATTTATGAATGGATGCACATGAAGCAACATCCCGCCAAGATATCTGAGAGCATATAACTGAAATTTGTTTTAAATAAAGTTACAACACACAAGAAATGAATAAGCATAATGTATTATGAACTTCCCAATTCTGCATACCATAGTTAATAATACAGGAACTGCAGTATTGCAGTTGTGAGGCAGCAGAATCCAGAAACTGTATCGTGCAACATATGTTAACAAAAAACCTACAGTTGCACACATATTTTGGTAGAATATCAAATTATGTGCACCGAAAGCACTGATGTAGAACTGACGAAAACTGTTTGTATAAACATTCAGAAATCCCTCATGTGAAATGTGAAGATTAATGTTTAAGGTTGATCAGTAAATTTAGAAACTAAAAAGAGGAAATAGCAGCTAGCAGTCTCCTGGTGTTCAAATGTCATACCAATCCTATCAAAGAATGTTTCAATTGAGAAAACATGGCCAAGAGACAGCTCGATGAAAGAGTTGCTGAGTGTGCTGCCCAACATGATGTTCTGGACTTTGACGACTGCGTAACTGCCTGGGCCTTCTGGATTCTTTCCACCCACACTGGATTCTCTGGATTGCACAGAGAGAACTCACCTTTCAACATGTCCTTCATTCTCACGTGCACATGCACTGCCTGTTCCCCTTTTCTACTTTCTCTAAACTTTTTCAACCTTCCCCTCCCCCCCCCCCCCCCCAAAAAAAAAAAATAACCACCTAATGCTGCAAATTGTGGCTCACTATCCTATATCCACAATATTCCTGCATCCTTCCACAGGCAGCAATAGTAAGTTCCCTAACTCTACACTACTGTCATTCCCACTATCCACACGATGTATGTCTCGTGTGATTATGTGTATGAGTGTGTGTGTGTGAGTGTGTGAGTCTGTGTGTGTGTGTGTGTGTGTGTGTGTGTGTGTGTGTGTGTAAGGAACTGACTAATCTGAATGACATATTCCTCCTATATATATAGACACACACACACACACACACACTTGCAACAGACAGACATCGTGTGGGGAGTGGGAATCACAGTGTCGGGTTGGGGGAAAGTACTAGTGCTGCCTGTGGGAGGCTACAGGAATGTTGTGGAGATAGGATTGTGAGCCACAATTTGCAGCATTAGGTGGTTATTTTTTCGGGGGAGGGGAAATTTGCCCGAGGGTAGAGACAGTGGAAGAGGGGAACAGACAGTGCAGGTGCACCAGTGGGATAGAAGGGTTTGTTGGGCTGGAGTGGAAGCAGAGAAGGGGATAGAGGCAAGTGAAAGACATGGAGTAGTGCAGGTTGAGGCCAATGGAATTTAAGAGACTGAAGGACATGTTGCAAGGAGAGTTCTCTCCGGGCAATCCAGAAAAGCTGGTGTTGGTCGAAAGAATCCAGAAAGCCCAGGCAGTTAAGCAGTTGTTGAAGTCCAGAACATCATGTTGGGCAGCATGCTCAACAAATCCTTCATCCAGCTGTTTCTTGGCTATGTGTTGGCTGTGACCATTCAAGCAGACAGGCAACTTGTTAGTGGTCATGCCCACACAGAACATTGCATAGCTGTTGCCATTATTTGGTAGGTCACATGGTTTGAATAATCATCAAAGTAATACAAGTCACACAGTCTTATCATATTAAGAACATTAAATTACATGGGTGCCTTGATTCTTAGATCAACATTTATGTCTCCAAGATGATATATCTTGGGTCTAGATCGTTTTAGAAGAAGAAAGATAATTTGTCTCACTTTTCAAATACTTCACTATTACTGTCTGGTGTACAGTGCACAGACACAGTTAAATTGTTTAATATGGTCAGTGTGTTTGCATGCCTCATCGATACAGATAGCTGTACACGATGGAGGGGTATATGTTGAGAGGTCAGGTGAATGTGTGGTTCCTAAAGAAGGACAGCAACCTTGTCAGTAGTTGGAGGGCCAACAGTCTGAATGATTGACTGATCTGGCTTTGTAACATCAACGAAAACAGTCTTGCTGTGCTGGTACTGCAAATAGCTGAAAGCAAGGTGGAACTACAGCCAAAACTTTTCCCACGGGGATGCAGCTGAACTGCATGGTTAAATGATGATGGCACCCTCTTGGGTAAAATATTCCAGTAATTAGGTAAAACAGTCCCCACTTCAGATCTCTGGGTGGGGACTAGTCAGGAGGATGTCACTATCAGGAGAAACAAAACTGGCGTTCCATAGATCTCAGCGTGAAATGTCAGATCCCTCACTTGGGTAGGTAGGCTAGAAATTTTAAAAAGGGAAATGGGTAAGTTAAAGTTAGATGTAGTGGGAATTAGTCAAGTTCACTGGCAGGAGGAACAGGACTTCTGGTCAGGTGAACACAGGATTATTAATTCAAAATGAAATAGAGGTAATGCATGAGTAGGTTCAATAATGAATACAAAAATATGAATGCAGGTAAGCTACTGTGAACAGCATAGTGAACGCATTATTGTACATAAGATGGACACAAAGCCCAAACCGACCACAGTAGTACAAGTTTATATGCCAACTAGCTACACATATGATCAAGAGAGTGAAGAAATGTATGGTGAGATAAGATAAATTATTCGGGTAATTCAGTGAAATGAAAATTTAATAGTCATGTGGGAATGGAATTTGATAGTAGGAAAAGAAAGAGAAGGAAAAATCTTTGGTAAATATGGACTGGGGGAAAGGAATGAAAGAGGAAACTGACTGGTAGAATTTTGCACAGAGTGTGATTTAATCAACACTAATACTTGGTGTAAGAATCATGAAAGAAATTTGTATAGATGGAAGAGACTTGGACACACTGTAAGGTTTCAGATTTATCATATAATGATAAGACAGAGATTTTGGAACAAGATTTTAAATTGTAAGACATTTGCAGGGACAGATGTTGACTCTGACCACAATTTATTAGTTATGAACTGCATCTTAAAACTGAATAAACTGCATAAAGTTAGGAAATTAAAGAGATGGGACCTGTAGGAATTGAAAGAACCAGGGGATGTTGATGGTCTCAGAGGGAGCATTAAGGAACGATTGACAAGAACAGAGAAAAGGAAGGCAGTAGAAGAGGAATGGGTAGCTTTGGGAGATGAAGTAATGAAGCCAGCAGAGGATCAAATAGGTATACAGATGAAGTCTAGTAGAAACCTTTGGGTAATGCAAGCAAAATTGAATATAATTAATGAAAGGAAAAAATATAAAAATGCAGTAAATGAAGAAGGCAAAAAGGAATACAAAAATCGAAAAAATGAGATTGATAGGAAGTGCAAAATGGGTAAGCAAGAATGGCTACAGGTCAAATGTTAGGATATAGAAGCATATATCACTAGGGGAAGGATAGATACTCCCTACAGGAAAATTAAAGAGGCTTTCAGAGGTAAGAGAAGCAGGTGTATGAATGTCAAAAGCTGAGATGGAAACCCAGTCTTAAGCAAAGAAGGGAAGTTGAAAGGTGAAAGGAGTATATGGAGTGACTATATAAGGGAGACATACTTTAGGGCAACATTGTAGAAATATAAGGGGATGTAGACGAAGATGAGATGGGAGGTCCAATACTTTTTTTTTTTCTTTTTCTTTTTTAAGTTGCAACAAGGCACCTGGAGTATACAACGTTCTGTTAGAACTACTGATAGCCTTTGGAGAGCCAGCCATGGCAACACTCTTCCATCTGGTGAGCAAGATGTTGGAGACAGTAGAAATACCCTCAAACTTCAAGAAGAATAAAATAATTCCAATTTCAAAGAAAGCAGGTGTGGAGACTTTTGAATATTATTGAACTATCAGTTTAATAAGTCATGGTTGCAAAATACTAACACTAATTCTTTTCAGAAGACTGGAGAAACTCTTAGAAGCTGACCCTGAGGAAGGCCAGTTGGAATTCTATAGAAATGTAGAAACACATGAGTCAATACTGATCCTATGACTTCTCTTGGAAGATAAGTTAAAGAAATCCAAACCTACGTTTATAGCACTTGGACACTTAGAGAAAGCTTTTGACAATATTGACTGAAATACTCTCTTTGAAGAAAGCAGGAGTAAAATACAGGGAGCAAAAGGCTATTTACAACTTATACAGAAACTAGACAGCAGATGTAACAGTCAAAGGGCAAGAAAAGGATGCAGTGGTGGAGAAGGGAGTGAGACAATGTTGTAGCCTTTCCACAAAATTATTCAATCTGAACACTGAGAAAGCAATAAAGGAAATGAAAAAAAATTTGGAGTAGGAATTAAAGCTCAAGGAGAAGAAATAAAAAACATTGAGGTTTGCCAATGACATTGTAATTATGTCAGAGACAGCAAAGGACTTGGAAGAGCAGTTGAACAGAATGGACAGTCTCTTGAAATGAGGATATAAGGTGAACATCAACAAAAGTAAAATGAGGATAATGGAATGTAATCAAATTACATTAGGTAATCAAATGGCTCTGAGCACTATGGGACTTAACTTTGGAGGTCATTAGTCCCCTCAGTCTTAGAACTACTTAAACCTAACTAACCTAAGGACATCACACACATCCATGCCCAAGGCAGGATTCGAACCTGTGACCGTAACGGTCACGTGCACGTCCAGACTGTAGCACCTAGAACCACTCGGTCACCCCGGCTGGCAAATTAGGTAATTCTTAGGGAATTAGATTATGATAGGAGACACTCAAAGCTCATCACTGTAATAAGAAGGATGTGTCACTCGCTCCAAAACACAGTGGAGTTCAGACATAAAATAAAATTTTAAAAGTTTTGCATGGCACATCATCAACTAAAGTAGAGGTCACATTGTCACCTAAATCCTATTCCACTCTGTTATCACAGTACAGGCCTAACCTTCACTGACATAAAATGTGGCATATAGTGAGTTTCACACCTTATGTATCTCAGAATAGTGGTCTTTCTCAGTGGCATATGAAGCTAATATTGTGAACAGTATACTATTTGGAGGTGGGTCAGGGTTATTTCATCTAGTCAGAGTTGTCAGTATGAGAAATTCCATGCACAATGTGTGCTGGCAGCAATATCTGCTACATTATCAACAATACAAGGATAATTTAACTTTGCCAAAACTTCAAAGTATTTGTTGCACACAACCCAACTTCAAGGCTGGCAAGGAGACACTGAGAAAAATTATTCTGTCTCTGTGATCAAGTTTTAAAAGATTGTAGAATAAATAGTCATTGCGTGTGCACATGAGACATTAGTTTCAGAAAAAGATAAAATTTTTAAGAAATAAATGCAGCATCACAGTTTGTCCTATGCTTTATTCAGATGAAATGGTGATTCATTTACATCACACTCTGAATTAAAACTTGTAATAGTGTGTATGGAGTACTGTCAAACATAACTGTTACTCAATTTTGAATTGTTGTGGTATGAAGAACTTTGGTGTTTAGAAATATTATGTGCACACCATTATCACTTCCACTCCTATTTTGACAAGGAAAGAACTACCACCTGAAAAAAAAAAAAAAAAAAAAAAAAAAAAAAAAAAAAAAAAAAAAAAAAAAAAAAAAAAAAAAAAAAAAATTCCCTTCTCCTCTTAATGCACCTGTACCAATAGTACCAATAATTAATTTTTCTTCTTATATTCATTATTCTTTTTTTATAAAGTTACCTGCAGTGTGTACATGTAATATATACATAAATAGAATGAGTTTTGCTTGGATTTATTCTTAAGTGTCTTATTTGTACTGCATTTATTCTCACAGTGTGATTAATTCTCATAAAATCCTTGTTAGTTAAAAATATGGGTAATTGAAATTCTTAATGGAATGTGTAAGAGTAAGTATTTAGTGAGCTAATTGGCAGCTCAGATCATACTGACACCACCCATTAGAAAGACTGATATTGCAGCTTCACAGCAAAGTTTTTTGTCTTAAACTTATTAAATAAGGAGATAATTATCATTAAAGTTAGCTACATTTCTCACTGTTGATTTCGCTTATATCCTTCTTAGATACTCCAACCATTGCCATTATACTCTTGGTGGACTGTCTTTTATGAACAAAATGACATACTGATACTTCACTAATTCATTAAGCTTTTAATTAAGATTTTTGCTTAATTTACAATATGGTGCTTGTATTCATAAATGGGGTATACTAAATGTAGATGCATAAAATAGTTTCATAAACTTTTCTAAATTGTTAACCTACAGCCTACTTGAAAAACCAGTTTACTGTTAATACTTATAGTCCATCCTAAGTATCAAAATATAATGCAGCCATTTTTCAAAAGGTCATATAGTTTCTGAGATCACAGTACATTCATACACCAGTCTTTAAACACCCTGACCCCACCCCAAATTTTCAGTGTGGCACCAGGCAGCACTTGTGCAGCACCTATGGGAGATATTGAGAAACTACATCTAGTCTGGATTGTCTTAAGCCAATTCATGAATTTGCAGCCTAGCTCAACAGTGCTGACTTCTGTGTAGAAAAGCTGTGGCTCACTACTACAATATTGACACCTACATAACTGTTCATTGTTCCCAAAATTCATATTCAACATCTCTATGAAAATATTTTGACTGTGTACACATGAGCAGCATGTATGAGTGGATTATCTGATGTATTTTTATCAGGCAGTGGCTATGTTAATTCTTCTAAATTTACAGATGTTTAATTCAGACTGTTATCATGTTTTATGCATCTGATATTTAATGATCTGAGTGACTGCCTCAGAAACTCAACATAAGCTACACCCACTGTGTTCTGCTAATATTGAGTATTAGAGGATTGTGACCTCATATATTGATCGTGTTGTTAAAGGCATATATCTGAATAGTGAAGAGGAGAGGTGGAGATACATACTTGCATAGAAACGAATGATGTGGAATGTAATCTGGTTGTCACAATGTTTGTTATGGTCATAACTGTAGGAAAAAGCTACACTACTTACAGGTCTGTGTAGTGTACATCATTTGCATAACCCCTTGAAATACATTTAGAGATATTCTACAAGACCTTCATCTGTGATACTCCAAGGGCTTAATGGACACTACAGGAGGCCAGTGTCACTTATGATGCCACAGCATGAGGACATCCTCCTACTCTGGTATTGTGAAACAAACTCATCAGTTTAAAGACAAGGACATATGGTAGAACTTGAAGACAGTGACACAAGGGTTAGATGGGTCTTAGAAAACTGTGAACAGTGGGCCCTGGTGACAATAAACAGTGAATACATAGAGTTTTGAATGAATAATGTGAGTTGACAACAGCTACAACAGCTCATATGACATTAATTACAAGAGGCAAAGTTAAATACGACACAGCACCAATGAGTAGTAAGTGGGTGCTACAATAGTAGATTAACAATACTTCAACCAATGAGAGGATGGGGATGACAAATGCCATCTTCAGTGAGACAGGAGTCAATCAATGCAGAACCCAGCAGTAGACAGATCAGCCTGAAGTGGAAATTCAAATGAATTGTCAAGCAGACAGTTATTGATACCAGCAGTGACTGATATTCTGACAAGAAGAGGGAAAACTGCTTATATTATTGAGCGCTCAATTAATATTGACAAAATGAGTGAGAAAGGGGTAGAAGACAGTACGCTTATGTGTAAAATACAAGAACATTCCATAGATGAAAACACTGAATTATTACGGAAATTAGTGATACAACACTGATCAGAAAAGACAGCTTGAAGAAAAACATTGACAAATTTAATAATTTAAATTTAAAAATGGACCTGACTAATACACTCCTGGAAATTGAAATAAGAACACCGTGAATTCATTGTCCCAGGAAGGGGAAACTTTATTGACACATTCCTGGGGTCAGATACATCACATGATCACACTGACAGAACCACAGGCACATAGACACAGGCAACAGAGCATGCACAATGTCGGCACTAGTACAGTGTATATCCACCTTTCGCAGCAATGCAGTCTGCTATTCTCCCATGGAGACGATTGTAGAGATGCTGGATGTAGTCCTGTGGAACGGCTTGCCATGCCATTTCCACCTGGCGCCTCAGTTGGACCAGCGTTCATGCTGGACGTGCAGACTGCTCAATGGGGGACAGATCCGGAGATCTTGCTGGCCAGGGTAGTTGACTTACACCTTCTAGAGCACGTTGGGTGGCACGGGATACATGCGGACGTGCATTGTCCTGTTGGAACAGCAAGTTCCCTTGCCGATCTAGGAATGGTAGAACGATGGGTTCGATGACGGTTTGGATGTACCGTGCACTATTCAGTGTCCCCTCGACGATCACCAGTGGTGTACGGTCAGTGTAGGAGATCGCTCCCCACACCATGATGCCGGGTGTTGGCCCTGTGTGGCTCGGTCGTATGCAGTCCTGATTGTGGCGCTCACCTGCACGGCGCCAAACACGCATACGACCATCATTGGCACCAAGGCAGAAGCGACTCTCATCGCTGAAGACGACACGTCTCCATTCGTCCCTCCATTCACGCCTGTCGCGACACCTCTGGAGGCGGGCTGCACGATGTTGGGGCGTGAGTGGTAGACGGCCTAACGGTGTGCGGGACCGTAGCCCAGCTTCATGGAGACGGTTGCAAATGGTCCTCGCCGATACCCCAGGAGCAACAGTGTCCCTAATTTGCTGGGAAGTGGCGGTGCGGTCCCCTACGGCACTGCGTAGGATCCTACGGTCTTGGCGTGCATCCGTGCGTCACTGCGGTCCGGTCCCAGGTCGACGGGCACGTGCATCTTCCGCCGACCACTGGCGGCAACATCGATGTACTGTGGAGACCTCACGCCCCACGTGTTGACTGCGATGGAGCTCCGTATGCCACGGCAAACTGGCTGACACTGAAGGCGGCGGTGCACAAATGCTGCGCAGCTAGCGCCATTCGATGGCCAACACCGCGGTTCCTGGTGTGTCCGCTGTGCTGTGCGTGTGATCATTGCTTGTACAGCCCTCTCGCAGTGTCCGGAGCAAGTATGGTGGGTCTGACACACCGGTGTCAATGTGTTCTTTTTCCATTTCCAGGAGTGTAGTAACCTGAGTAACATATGGGTATGCAGAACATAGGTAATAAACTAAATTTGATGAAAACTGCATACAGAAGAAAGCTGAGCAACTGGGGAACATTTGCCATCATTATTATGTACTTGGACATTAGCATCTGTGGGTTAGTGAAGATGAGCTTGAAAAACTGCATAGTAAGGGAATAGAAGATGCTACTGTTAATTCTTTTGAGGATGAATTACTAAAAGTAAAACAAACTGTTCCAATACGAAGGAAGTACACTGATCAGCCAGAACATTATGACCACCTACCAGATATTTGGTATGTCCACTTTTGGCATAGAGAACAGGAGTCAGATGTCATGATATGGAATCAATGAGGCTTTGGTAAGTTGCTGGAGGGAGTTGGCACCATGTCTGCACACAAAAGCCACCTAATTTCTATAAATTACGGGGAGTTGGGCAACGAGCTCTGATGCCATGTTCAGTCACATGCCAGATGTGTTCAACTGGGTTCAGATCTGGCAATCTGGAGGGCCAGCAGATCAATTGGAGCTCGGAACAGTGTTCCGTGGACCACTCCATCACACTCCTGGCCTAGTCACATGGAGACCTGTCTTGTTGAAAAATGCAAATGCCCTCAGGAAATGTCATCGACACGAAGGAGAGTACATGGCCTGCAACCAGTGTATGATACTCCATGGCCATCATGGAGCCTTGCATAATCTCCATGGGACCCATGGACACCCACATGAATGTTCCCCAGAGCATAATGGAACAACCACCAACTTGTCTCCATCTCGAAATACAGATTTCAAGGAGCTGTTCCTTAGGAAGACAACGGATTTGTGCCCTACCATCAGCAAGATGACAAAGGTGTTGGAATTCATCGGATCACACAATGCTCTGCCACTGCACAAATGTTCAGTAGTGATTGTCATGTGCCCATTTCATCCATAGTTGCTGATGTCGTGGTGTTGCATGGGTATGTGGAGGCCCATCATTAGGAGTGTTCGGTGTACTGTGCTTTAAGACATCTTTGTACCTTGCCCAGAATTAAAATCTGGTGTTCGTTCTGCCACAGTTCACCACTTGCCCTGTTTTACCAGTCTGCCCAGCCTATGACGTCTGACATCTGTAATGAGGGGTAGCTGCCCAACCCCATGACATCTTCATGTTGTTTCACCTTGATTTCACCACATATTGAAGACACTCACTGCAGTACTCCTGGAATACCCGACCGAGTAAACTCAGATAGATTATGTGTGTTCCCCATTCTATGCACAGAAAACTCACTCACTGATACTACATGCACCATACATGTGTCTGACAAGCAGTCAATCCTCACCAGGTGACACTGTTATCACCTGAATGGGTTTATATCAATAGTACATCAGTGGTCATAATGTTCTGGCTGATCAGTGTTAAGTAATGCTGATAGTCAGGTAATAGCAGTAGTTCAGAAAACTGTTAATGTAAACTTTGATAAAAATGAAGATGTTGAAACAGAATGTGTGCAGTTAATGATGGCTGTAGTTGATAAAGTAGATGTTAGTGTGAATGACTCAGTTTGAAAAATAAGTTACTACTGTAGTAGTTAACAGTGATGTAAATGATTTGCAAGCAACTGAACTTAAAGTGGGACTGAAAATCGATGTCTCAAAGTATTAAATGAGATTGGGAACAAAGTTGGTGAGGTTGTGACAGACAGTCAGGTTGAAGAGTATGTAAGGCTTGTGTAATTAACAACAAGTTACATAAAAAAAGCTATCACTAAGGTCTAATGTTAACAGTGTTATGATGAAAAGGGTGCATGTTGAAAAGCCAAAGATTGCCAAAACACAGAAGCCTGTTAGGTTACCAATGACTACTATTCCCAATCTTTTTAAGTGAAATATGAGGTAGACTGTTTGCAAAAAGTAGAGTTTAATGTAAATATGTCTGAGACATTTGTCAGTTTCTATACTGCTTTTAATAGAATTGTGTCTGTGAGATGTGCTATGCTCAAAGATTGTGTTGGTTGAATTGCTATACTTTCATACATTTTCAATATAAGCATAATACAGTATGTGATCAAAAGCATCCAGATACCCCCAAAAGCGAGTTTTTCATATTAGGTGCATTGTGCTGCCACCTACTGCCAGGAACTCCATATCAGCAGCCTCAGTACAAATACATAGAAAGAAGGATCCTTTATTGTATGATTATATGATAGCGGAACAAACACTGGTAGCAGTTACTTCTGTAAAATATCTGGGAGTATGCGTGCGGAATGATTTGAAGTGGAATGCTCATATAAAATTAATTGTTGGTAAGGCGGGTGCCAGGTTGAGATTCATTGGAAGAGTCCTTAGAAAATGTAGTCCATCAACAAAGGAGGTGGCTTACAAAACACTCGTTCAACCTATACTTGAGCATTGCTCATCAGTGTGGGATCCATACCAGGTCGGGTTGACAGAGGAGATAGAGAAAATCCAAAGAAGAGGGGTGTGTTTCATCACAGGGTTATTTTGTAAGCGTGATAGCGCTACGGAGATGTGGGTGCCTTGCAGAGTATAAATGTAGATGTAGATTTCATTAGACATCGTGAGAGAGCAGAGTGGGGTGCTCCACGGAAATTATGGTTTTAGAATGTGGTCAGGTGATTGGGCGTCACTTGCGGCATACGTCTGTACATGACATTTCCACACTCCTAAACTTGGATTTCATGGTCCATTAGCTGCTCACAAGCCACACATCATGCCGGTAAATGTCAAAGGACACTTTGCTTGGAGTAAGGAGTGTAAACATTGGATGACTGAACAGTGGAAAAATGTTGTTTGGAGTGCCGAATCACAGTACACAATGTGGCGAGCTGATGGCATTGTGTGGGTACAGCGAATGTGCAGTGAACATCATCTTCCAGTATGTGTAGTGCCAACAGTAAAGTTTGGAGGTGGTGGTGTTATGGTGTGGTCGTGTTTTTCATGGACGGTGCTTGCACGCCTGGTTGTTTTGCGTGGCACTACCACAGCACAGACCTACATTGATTTTTTAAGAACCTTCTTGCTTCCCACTGTTAAAGAGCAATTCAGAGATGGTGACTTCAACTTTCAACATGATCAAGCACCTCCCCTAGACAATAAATATTATACAGATGTTGTCCAAATGTACATGGGAAATCATCTCAAGGGAAAGGGAAAGCCAAATATGTACTTAAAAGGTACAATAAAAATAATGCAAGTACACAAAGTACATACTAATACAACTTTATACACATGTATGCTTATGGTATTATAAATGCATAGTCTGTTTTCTTTAGGGCTTTACTTTTGTCCTCCATAAGAGCAACTCCTTTTATATACTACAATACTTCGTTAAAGATTTTACATAGACAATAGCTCTCCATAAGATATGGAAACATAATAAAAAGTTCACAGGTGAAAGAGAGTAATTTCAGTTTTGTCTTAATTCAGACATTATCAGAAAATGTTTTTTGGCCATTTACCATTTACGAACACTGTTCTAGAATAAATTTTTTAAATTCGGCTTTAAATTTATTTTTGTCTTCCAGCTTTTTGTTGTTGACTGGCTGTCTGGTTGTAAAGTTTTGTATCAGTAAGGCTCACATGCCTTTCTGTGCTTGTTCTTTTCACTCACTGAGTATGATGTGATGTGCTATTTTGGGTACTGTAGATATGGAAGTCAGGATTTGTCTGAAAATCTGATAGCTAGGCCCTGAACTATAAGACACATTCTTGTATATATTATCCAGGTATTATTAGTATTTTAAGCTTTTTGAATATTGGTTTGCAGCATGTCTGTGGATGACTGCATGTTATTATTCAGATAGTCCTCTGTTGAAAAGAAATAAAAAATTGTTTTATGCAGAAAGAGGTGGAACACCAAAAAATATTCTGTATGTTACATCAAGCTGAAAACAACTGAAATATGCCATTATGGCACCCTCTGAGGTTCAAAAATTTGCAATAATTCTAAGAGTCAAACAGACTGAATTGAGTTTCTGTACAAGTTCCATTACATAGTCATTAAAATTTAACTTTTCATCAACACGAATCCCCAACAGTTTTGTAGATGTTACTCTGTCTATGGCTTTGTCACACAACACTAGATCAACATCTACATTTTGACTCGTTTTTTTTCAAATTGCATCCAACTTCTTTCATTTGCATTTAAAGTTAAATAGTATGGCATTTGCTGCATCAACTGAGGTGTGTGTTAGTTATATACAGAAGAAACTTTATGCAACCTACTATATTGAATTGCGTACTCCTGTATCCATTTCTTTTATATCTAATACTATACTTGTTTTGTGGCTGGAGTAAGCTGACATTGTGGGGGACTAAAATGGAGAACTGATATGGAGAGAATGCAACCATTAGTATGTGAATAGCTGTGATATAAAAACTAGCTTTATCTTTCTACTAGGTTATATGACTATTGTTGTTATTTTCCTTTGTAACTCCTGTGGTGTTGAGTTTTCTTTTATATGTATTGGATGAGTATGTGTAGTTAATAAATAGAAAAAAGCATTGGATATTATCATAGTCATGTGTATTACAAATATATGCTGAATTCCCCTAAAATATTAGTCATACAAGTAGTGATTTGTTTTGCAGGTATGTTTCAAACCAGTTTATCTCTGTCCCATGAATACCTAATGCTTACAGTTTTTCTAAAAGAGAGCCGTGATTGCCAGTATCAATTGTTTTGGAGAGATGTATTCCTACTATGCTATGTTCTTTATATAGATTTTTGATTGTGTGTTCTGTGTAGCACATTACTGCTGTTTCCTTATTTTTACCAGCGAAGAAGGCATTCTGATTTCTCTTTAGTAACTTACAGTCATTTAAATATTTGTTTACCATGTGCTCCACCAATTTCTCTCATATTTTGGAAAATACTGGAAGAAGTGATATTGGCTAATAGTTTTCTACCTCATACTTTTCAGCATTTCTAAATGGCTGCACTTTTGAGATTACCACCATTTCTGGGAACTCTCCTTTGCAAAATGAAAAGTTGGCTATGCGTGCCAAGGGCTTTGCAATCTGTGGAACTGTAATTGTTATGACAGATACCAGCATCTAATTTACTCCTGCGGAAATTTTAGGTTTTAAGCTTTCTTTTATCACTTTCAGCACTTTATGTTCATATGTGGGCTCCACCATTAAGCAAAAAACGGCTTTTTTAAAAGTTTTCCTTGGTTTGTAAATCTTGAGCATAATGATGTTGCTGGATTTATTGCATTTATGAAATAATTGATATAATTCAGTAAATCTTGCTTTTTTTTTTGGATCTCTTCTCTGTGTGAGTCTTCATAGTACCTTATATAGCTTTTGATTTGTTTTCAGACTGTGTTAGAAGCTGTTATTATTCATAAAGTTTGCTTTATGGATCACTGGACGTTTTGATTTTAGCCATCTCATTATATCCTACCTGCTATCCAACCTGTAAGAGAAAAAATTAATCTTCATCCATTATCTTCAATTCATAAGTAATTCTGTATGTGTAAATTCAATGATTAGATTTTTGCATGTTAATGGAAATTAAGATAGAAGGGGATGGGAGGAAAAACAATTAATTCTCTCTCAGTTAAAAGGCTTTTCAGGGAAATGTCTTATATGTCTTCAGAATCAGTACTATGGAAAACATTTGTATGCATCATGGCAAAATATTTGACAGCTTAATGATGTATAATGTTAAGAATGCAGTCAGCACAGAGCACACCATAAAAGAAATTTAAACGCATTTTGTTCGGTTCTAAGTAAAAATAAAATCAGTTTGCTGTAGTAAAGTGTCAGTTTCGTCAAAACGTATCAGTACATTGCCTTTCATGCTAAAGTAATAAATTGTCAGGTGAAATATATATTGTTTCCTAAATTTAAGATCATGAAATAGTATTGAAACTTCCTGGCAGATTATAACTGTATGCCGGACCAAGACTCAAACTCGAGCCTTTGCCTTTTGCAAGCAAGTGCTCTGCCAACTGAGCTACCCAAGCACGACTCATGCCCCATCCTCACAGCTTTACTTCTGCTAGTACCTCATCTCCTACCTTCCGAACTTTATAGAAGCTCTCCTGCAAACTTTGCAGAACTAGCACTCCTGAAAGAAAGGATATTTCGGAGACTTGGCTTAGCCACAGCATGGGGGCTGTATCCAGAACGAGATTTTCACTGTGCAGCGTAGTGTGCGCTGATATGAATCTTCCTGGCAGATTAAAACTGTGTGCCAGTCCGAGACTCGAACTCGGGACCTTTGCCTTTCGCGGGCAAGTGCTCTATGAACTGCGCTACCCAAGCATGACTCACACACTGTCCTCACAGTATCCAAGGCATAGGTCTTGACTTAGAGTCTCGGTCTTGCACACAGTTTTAGTCTGCCAGGAAGTTTCATATCAGCGCACACTCCGCTGCACAGTGAAAATCTCATTCATGAAATAGTATTGTTTGTCATGAGGATACACTTCAGGTGTCATGATAGTGACAGAAGTATTTTAAGACAAATTACTATCCTCATCTATTGCACTGAAATACAGCAAATAAGTTTGTGTCCGTCATGTAACAGAGAATGAAATTCTGCTGTATCATGGTATTGGTTTGTTGCTGAGGAGTGTCAGTTTTGTATCAGAAAAAAGCCAGTGATTTTCATGACTGATAATTACACAATAATGTACTAAGGAGAAACTGGAAACAATGACATGTAAATCAATATTTGAAGTAATAATTAAGAATATGAGATATATTGTGAAAAGTTGCAACAACTGAGGAAGTTGTTAGTGACACTGTCTTTGTGGTACTTTGTTTTTGTAAATGCTCTACTACAGTTAACAAGGCTTGTTAGATAAAGTATTTAAGAAGAACATAGACCAAAAAAGTAGCTAAATTTAGCTATGTGAAGAAAAATATGTTTTTTGAGCTGCAGAAATAGTCCTAAAGATGAAAAGCAACACTTGAGTAACACACACAACCAAATAAAGTTTTGTGTCATCCTGGTTCCCAGAACTCAGAGGGGGTCCAACAGCAGATGATTTCCAGTCATTCCACCAGGAAAGATGTACAAGCCTGGTGTTGTTTGTAGTTCAACCATGCCTTGACAGTCAATACTGTGGTTCGATTGTCTCTGCATTGTTACTTTGTGCCAGAAAGGGCTCTCAAGAAGGGAAGTGACCAGGCTTCTCAGAGTGAACCAAATCAAAGTTGTTTAGACATGGAGAAGATACAGAGTGACAGGAATTACTGATGACATGCCTTGCACAGGCCATCCAAGGGCTACTATTGCATTGGATGACCACTACTTATGGATTATGGCTCAGAGAAATCTTGACAGCAACGCTACCATGTTGAATAATGCTTTTCGTGCAGGCACAGGATGTCATGTTACAACTCAAACTGTTCGCAATTGGCTGCATGATGCACAACTTCAGTCCTGACATCCATGTTGGGGTCCGTCTTTGCAAACACAACACCATGCAGTGCGGTACACATGGGTCCAACAACATGCCGAAAGGACAACTCAGGACTGGCATCACATTTTCTTCACTGATGAGTGCTGAACGTACCTTCAACCAGACAATCATTGGAGACCTATTTGGTGGAAACCCAGTCTGACTTAACGCCTGGCTGTAGAATACATGAATGCCAGCCTCTGACCGATGATGCAACCATATTGGCAGCGCATTGGCGAGGCATTCGTCTTCATGGATGACAATTCAAGCCCCCATCATGCATATCTTGTGAAGGGCATCCTTCATGATAATGATATTGCTCGATTAGTGTGTCCAGCATGTTCTCCAAACATGAACCCCATTGAACATGCCTCGGATAGATTGAAAGAAGCTGTTTATGGATGACATCATCCACCAACCACTCTGATAGCTCTATGCTGTATCACCATTGAGGAGTGCGACAACCAGGATCAACAGTGCCTTGATGATCTTCTGGATAGCATGCCACGATGAATACAGGCATGCATCAATGCAAGAGTATGTGCTACTGGGCATTAGAGGTACCAGTGTGTACAGCACAGACGCGTGCTGCTCTAATTGTCAGGTTATTTAAACATTTGTTATTTAATACTGTTATGAAAAGGACTCTAAAAACCAGTCATGTGCCATTGAATTATCCAGTCAGGTAATTGTCAACATCTGTCTGTCTGTATAAGTCAGTCTGGGGAGGGGGCAGAGAGAAGGGGTGAGAAAACGTAGGAGGTTTTTATCTCTCATCTATTCTTATTGGACCACTACAAATAATAATGATTTTTTCATATTCAGTATACCATTTTTGAACAGTTACATTATACACTCAACTATTTCTCATTATCTCTCTTACTGTATAACTCACTTTGGGGGGGGGGGGGGGGGGGGTGAGAGGGAAGGAATCAATAGAACATTGTATGTAGTGCAAAACATACCATTAGAAAGACTTGACAACCCAACTTTCCAGTAAAGTATTTTGATTTATCTAAAGCTTATTAAATTGTGAGATTTGTGACCAGCTATATTTTGTATCGTAGATTTTGCCTCTCTGCTTGGCAGATTTCAGTCATTGATATAATACTATTGTTGAGCTGATTATAATGCACGAATAAAATTTTTTCCCAATTTACCACATTTTTAATGTAATGCTTACACTCATAACATGGATGCATAAAGCGGTTTCTGAAACTTTTCTGATTTATTAACCCACAACATATTTCATGAATTAAATTACTTTTAAGGCTCATAGTCTATCCTAAGTCAGAAAATGTAACCCAGACATTTTTTTAGTCAATTCATAGTTTCTGAGATTGCAACATCTTTATATGAAAGTCATTAAATAGTTGGAAGCTATTACAAATTTTTAAGGTCGGACCAGCCAGCACTTTAAGTTTGCTAGCTATCTGAAATTTTGAAAAACTGAAGCTATTCTGGTTTCTGTTAAAGTTGTTTCTTGAGTTCATGGCCTATGCCTTCAGTGATGACATGCATATAGAAAAGCTGCAGATTACTTCCTACCTTACTTATTTATTTCTGATTCAGTGTAATCACTCTGAGATGGAAGCTGTAATCAAGTAAGTATTTGATGGTAGCTTTGAAAAATGTGAAAATAACATGTGAAAAGAAACATCACATAAATATTTTAAACAGAAATATATATTGACATTCAATTATACAAAAATGAGCACATAATTAGTACACAATTTCCATATCTTTGTCACTTCATACTCTGAAGAGCCAAGTTCCTGGGATGGCTTCCAGCAGAACAAAAATTGATAGCAACACCTGAAAACATTCAGTGTCTGTCAAAGAATTTGGTACTTATAAATTTGTACTTGATTAGAGATCTACATCTACATGGATACTCTGAAAATCACACTTAAGTGCCTGGCAGAGGGTTCATCCAACCACCTTCACAACAATTATCTATTATTCCAATCTGGAACAGCATGCAGAGAAAATGAAAACCTCTGTCTTTCAGTGCGGGTTCTGTTTGCACTTATTTTGTTATGATGATCATTTCTCCCTATGTCAGTGTCAACAAAATATTTTCGGACTCAGAGGAGAAAGTTAATGATTGAAATTTCTTGAGAAGATTCTGACACAAAAAAAAGTCTGTTTTAATGGTGTCCATCCCAAACCCTGTATCAAGTTCATGATACTCTCTCCCCTATTTTGTGATAGTAAAAAACAGACTGTTACACTTTGAACTTCTATGAGATGTGCTGAAAACGAATATTACAGTGTAATGTGTATCATCCCTGAAAATACTTATCGTTACGAGTGTTAAATGTGTTTTACAACTTGTTGTCATCCTTATATTTGTGAAGCAAATGATATGTAAATCAAACTTTTTGATAAAATCCACAGAAGAAAGAATCTACCAGTATGATATCATGTAATGTGTTTTTCTGAACTGAAACTCCAATTCTAAGTGAACTGTCTTAAACATCTCAGCATGATACATTCACTAGATCTGGACATTATTTTACTAGAGGAAAAATGAAAGTACTTTTTAACTAACTTCTTTTTCTTCTGTCTTGACTTATTTACAATTTCATTCTATTTGCTTACCTCTGAAGTAAAACTTTTCACCTATTCTAGCTTATCTGCTGCCATCTCTTCCACATACTGTCCGGTTCTTAGCTTAAATTAGATATTTGTCTGTTCAGTGATTCATAATTGCAACCTCTCGAATGATTTGGAATGAGACATTTACAATTATAATATACTTTCTCAATCAGAAATAAACCAAAATGTACCAGCATGATGATCTTTTGTATAGTTTTCCTAAAGTACTCCTTTTGCACATAGTCATTTTTAATTAACCAAGTTTAGTCTCTGTCTCTAAAATTCATGTCACCCATACACACACACACTCACACACACACACACACACACACACACACACACACACACACACACACACACACACAAACACACACTGTATTTTTGTCCATTTAGAAATTGTGCAATGGAGAAAAGGAGCAGATATGTTTTTAGTTTGTGTTTGAAGTAAATTTCATTACCTATTAAATTCTTTAAATCACAGGTGAGGTAGTCAAATGTTTATATGGACAAATACCTGTCAATACCTTTTTTCTGTACTGGAACTAAGATTTTGGACAACATACTACATGAGGGAGTAGGTGTACCATGAGATTGATGACTGAGTATGCAGCTGTAAGAAAAGGTTTTTGCAAATGGCTGTAGACTGGACACCATTCCTTATTACATGTATCTGTGCAACAAAACTTTCTTCCTCAATGAAACTTTACCACAGGTTAGGAAGCCACAAAAATTTAGTGCATTGTATTCTATTTTTCTTGGAGATGTCATCAACAGTTTGGCAAACAGGTATTCTGTGAGAGGACATTTCATATTCTCTGTTGCAAACTGCTATTATAAGATAGAATTTCTAATGTTTGTATGTAATCTATAACTATTTTTGTTAACATTTGAACATATCTAGCCTGTAGAATTCTCTCTGTAGCATTTTGTGAAATGCATGTTGCTTTGTTTCTGTTTTTAGTTTCCAAGAGTTCTGAAGACCCTGAAATTTGTGTATCTCATTTATCACATTTAGCACTCTAACACTGCTAATGGTACATCCTAGGAGTTTTAAGCTTTTAACTTTTTCAATTGGCTGAATATCTAACTATATTTTCATGATACATAAAATACATTCACAACTGCAAATACAGACAAACATATCCTGTACAATGGAATGACAACAATGAAAATTAGTATTGGGCTGGTAGTCAAGCCCAGATTTCCCATTTTACGCAGGCAGTATCCATATCATTAGGCTATCTGAGCACACCTCATGGCCACACTCAAACTTCCATATGGTATCAACCATGTGTCTACCACCTGCACGTGTACATCCAATATGTATATTCCCGTACCTTGGAGACATCTGAATTGAAAGTCACTTCACTGGTGCCGGTCAATGATTATGGCATTGCACCACCTGTGTTGTTGAGAAATACAATGCAGTATTCCTTTGGACATGCAGACATGCCTGAAGGAACACTGAATTGTACTTATGAACAGCACAGGCACCTAAATGTTGTATACACTTGTTACTGGAACTTTCTCTCAAAATTAAATAATCCTATAAGGCATTCCAGCTGGAGCAGTAGCATGATTATGTGATTTTGGAAACTATTCAAATAGTATTTGCTGTTAAGAGTTCATTGTACCACTATCATGTAGTCACAGAATGGTGGAATCATGTGCATTCATGTCTCAAGGCAGGGAGTGAAGGCAAATAAATATTACATATAATATGCAGATGAAGGCCTGTTTTGTTTGCTTTTTGCAGCATAATGATAGATACAGGAATGGTACCATTTATCCCACATAACAATGCGTTTTTTGATTACATGGCTACCACCGAACTTATACTGTGCCTCTGAGAAGGCTCCATCTCCTATAGTGCATTTTGATATTCTTGAACCCACACACGAAGCAATTAATGTTGCCCTCTATGGCAGTGTTGTGTCTTTAAAAGTACTGTCACCAGTTTATTCACTATTGTATTCCAGATGAGTGATGGCAACATGGACATTGCATCCAGCACATAGTGTTTTACTCAAACAGAGTCCAGTGCTTTCAAATATATGGATGGAGGGAGAATTTTCTGAGTTACCATCGTGTTAAAATACGGAGAGAACACAAGTTCTAGTTGGCAATCTATGGGGCTGGATATTGCAATGATCTTTTCAAGGAAACCATTCCAGGATCCAGCAAATACAATTTAAAACAACAGGAAATATAAGTCTGAATTGCTGGACAGGGTTTAATTTCACTTTCTCATGAATGTCCAGTATCGTAAACCCATACTCACCTTACATGTTGTTTCCACAGAAGTGTATCATGCATCTGGAGGTAATGAGGTGTGTGAGATTGAATTTACCTGTGTATAACTGAATATGGCCATCCCATCTAAATGTCATATAGATGGTAAATACCATCATTTATAGTCACATACTTCGTAAAGTCAGTCATTGTACCAAAGCTAATGGTCACTGTTTCCTTAACATTGTTGCTACCTGTAATTGAGTATTTAAAAGACATAATTACAAATATTCAACAAGAATCATGAATATACATTACCGGGCATTAAAGTTGCAAGACGAGGAAGGATAGCAAATAATGAAATTTCACTTATTTTGCATACTCAGAATAGCAAGAAGAATACATGTATCAATGTTTGGGTGATATAGGAGTATACAGGATACAAAATGTAGTATACACAGCTGTCACCTATAGCAGTAACAATGGCTCTAAGCGGACCGAGAATTGAGTTGAGTAGAGTTTGGATATGACATATGATTTTGACATTTCATGCTCCTTCTACTCTGTACTAGAATCCCTCAGTTGTAGTGGCTGGCATTTGGTGACAGACCAGCCTCTCTGCAATAAATGATGTGACTTTTCAGTGGGTTATGGACTTCAAGAATGTGTTGTCCAAGGCAACAGTCAAATGTCATATGCATCAAGAAAGATTGGGATAGCAGTGACAACACATGATCTTGGGATAACCTTTTGAAAGATATGTCCTGCAGACCTCAACTGGAAGTGCATACTGAGGGAAATTGAATAATATGTCAGCATACTCTCACAAACTCTATCTACGTATGTGGTAACACAATGATAATGGGAACATTTTCAGGGTGTAAGCAAATAAAAATATGAGGTTGGTAAATTGTTCACTGCAGATGAATGGCTGGTGGACACCCAGAAACTCATCTCTGTTCCTGTGGCAACTGAGATGTGTATAGTAATATTTCAAGAACAGTCACAGCCCCTAACTCACAGATGTGTGGCCATCTAACCTCATGAGTGTGTGTATGTGTATCACTCACAATGCATCCTGCAGGATTGGAAACATAAAACAGGCAGTCACATACATTCCTTGATATGCCCATAAATCGATACATTTTAAAGGAATGTAGGTCCTCCAAGAAATTCTGTCTCACACTCAAAAATTAAGGGATACTAATAATAAAAATGAACAGAATTTATTCTGAATAAAGTATGAGATACACTTTAGCTGACAAAAAAGTGAAGCGCTCATAAGCAGAGGAGGAAAAAGAATAAAACTTGAATAACTTATAAGTTACATGGTGTTATTTCAGTGACTGCAAAATGGAGTCAAATTTATAAAGATTGTGGTGGTATGAGGCCAGATATTAGCATGACATTGCACCCTCTCTGGGCTGGATGCATGCACTGATTCACCACAAAGCCACTGTATCCTCTCCTGAGGCCAGCTGCCCCACAACTGTTGTAGCTAGTTCTTGATATCTCTGATACTGGCACTGCAATGTGGTAGATTTCTGATATAGTTCAACACTTATACTATTGGGGAGATATGGGAATCCTGCTAGTACAGGATTAGCTCAACACCATGAAGACAGCTTATAGACATATGATCCGTGTGTTCTCAAGCATTTTCCTGGCTGTCACATGAGAGATAATAGCCACTACCAGCTGTGACCTGAACACATAACTGCTGCTTCTCCACAACATGATAACAACAGTAACTGTAACTCCACATAACATCAGAAAAATGGGACCCCACCGTAGGTCGCTCCTATACTCAACTACAATTGTCGTACAAGGTAGTGCAGAACCACAATTCTTTGCTGAGTATAAAGCAGTGCCATTCATCCGCAGTCTATGTTGCTTGGTCACAGCACCATTCCAAACACAAATGTTGGTCATGTGGTGTTAATGACAGCACATACATGGAATGATAATCATCTAGTCTGGCTATTGCTAATCTCTAGCCAGTGTTGTTGGATGACAGAAAACATTGCAGGGATTCCCTAATTTCTTCTCACGTGCAAGAGCAGATGTGCAGTGGTTACAATATGTTTGCTACACCATACTGTGATCCTTCCTTTTGGTGGTCAGATGTGGTCCACCACAACCCTCTAGATGTGTATCACACTCTCATGCAGTCAACATCAGGCCACTATCACATCCAAAATAACCACAAATTTGGTTAAATCACAAATCAACCAGCCTGCCAAATGAGGACTGGCAAAGTGACACCTTTAAAATTCTGTAATATACTGATAATATTGTCTCACATGAGTGCCCTACACCTCCAATACCTTCCCAGTTATCACTCAAAATCTGATGCTGCTCACCTCCCTTTTATAGCTTACCAAGTTTGGTAACAAAAATACACGCAAACAACACTAAAGTACTCTGTTGGCTGTGGTACCTTGAACTGTGTTGTTTGCCACAGTTCCTGTTTCTTCCTTGGTTTACTCCTGTTTGGAGTTTACGTACTTTCCTAGAGGGCATTGCGGAGCCTCCACGAGTGTGCTGCTAGCTTGCCCGCTGGGAGGATGATTAAAAATCGCCAACTGGTCTTCGTCCAACCTAGTGGCCTGTGTTAGATGATTTCCCTTTCCAATTTGGGTAAATGTTTCCTCCTCCTGGTGGAGCCATCCTCTTTCCCGAGCTACAGTGGGGTAAGAGTTGCCTGAGTGTCTATCGCCGCTCAATGTTCCAGGAGAATGAAATAAGAGTCTAATTATCTACTCCCCCGTTATGCCCAAGAAAGGTGAATTAGAGTAGTTCTGGATAACCTAAGTATTGTACACTATTAAGATAGTTCTAGGTTTGGAGAAATTGCTGTTTGGTAAAATATAGCCGTCTGTGACAGTAACCAACATTGTTATAGAACTGAAAGATTGGTTTTGATAAATAAATTTGCTGAGATGTGTACAATTATTTGCTATAGATGTTAATTGATTTAAATGAATCTTCTTTAATTTGTGGTTATAATTCTTAATGAGTGATCATCCTTAATGGTGTAACATTTAATGTACATCTGATTGTCACCCATGTCATCTGCTGACTTCAGAGACTGAAAAGGTGAACCTCGCTCAAGTTTATGAGACTTTATTAGTGGTTGATCTTTACTGTTTATGGTCTTAAAAACGTTTGTTGAAAGGACTAATTTTAGATTTCTATTGTTTATTAACTAATTCTTAAGTTATATAGCAAATATTATGAGTGCAAATATTCTCTCATTGTTACACTTGCTGGTTCTGTGGTTTACACTGAAGGGTGTGACAATAAACGCAAAATCTAAAGTGAAGCATTGGGGCAAATAATTCTTTCCCTTATCATTACTGTTAAGGATAACTAACTGTTTGTCACTTGTTATTAATATTGGTGGGGAGAATAGTTTATTGATTGACCCCGTAGAAATAGTACATCACAGAGAGCTAAAAAACCAATCTTTTTCATAAATGATGTGCTGCCTCACCCTCCGTACTATTCAGACACGCCCCCTATGGACTTTTTTTATTTCTAAAGTTGAAATTCTTGAAAGGACAAAGATTTGCAATGATAGAAAAGACAAAAGATAACTTGCAAACGATGCACTGGGTGATAAAGCAAGAGCTGTAGCAAGACTGCTTCCAGAACTGGAAACAGCATTGGGAGCAGTGTATAAATTGTGGTGGAGAGTAATTTGAAATAGACCACGCACAATAAGTGAAAGGTAAGTGTAGAAAAATTTTGTGAGCAAAGTTCTGGAATTTTTGAGCAGACCTCAATAATTTAGAACTCAACCATCTGTTGTGGATTCTACAAACCTAACATTGTCTCAACTGATAAAACTGCCCAACAAGTGTAAATTCTAAGACAGGTTTTGTAGAATTTTCGCCTATTCATTACTGTGATTCTTGCAAAAACATCAATTATAAAATAGTATTGTAGGTCCCCATGAAGCTTTAAGAAAGCTTGTATGAAAATAAATCTTGAGCAAAGCTTTAAACAATACCCAGTCATAAAAAGTTACAACAAGAGATAAACTGGTGATATACCTTTAACAAACTGAAAATATATTTCAGGTCAAGTACATTTGTGGATCGTAAGACAAGAACAATAATTTACACTGAAGTACAGCTGATAGTCTGGTTATAGGGTAGCTGACTCTACTCATGTCTCCCAGACCTGCCTCACGTTATAAATTAGTCTGAAACTAAGACCAGAATAAATAAAAAATACATAATTTTTCACTCTTCAAAGGTGCTATAAAACACTGGATTCAGCTAACATGTTAGTTGAAACTCAAAGACAATCCCACCAAGTTTCTGTCAGAACAGTTGATCAATAAGGAGTTTTCAAATGATGTAACACAGAAGCAGGTAGAGTAACAGGTGCAATATATACAAACTTAAACATACTTTTCCATATTAATACAAAATTAGGACCAAACTGGACTAATATTATCATTAATACACCCATCATAACACATTCACTCTGTTATGACATTTAATGGTAACGAAAATATACTTAAAAGGAGATTCTATGATAATCCGATAAACAAAAGAAAAACCTGTACTACTTTTTAAAAAATGTGTACTGTTGTGAAAATTACACAGTCAATATTCTTCCATAAGGGTAAGTAATGTAAGGAGAAACCCTCAAATTTTTAAATCCAAAAGTTGATAAAATGCAAATTTCTATAAACTCTGCATATCATTGTTTGATTCATTTTATTGCAGTTTACTTTGTTGTCCAGTGAAAGAAATGAAATAATACTGAAACATCATCAGAATACTTCCAATAACAGTGTATACTCTTATGATTTGTTAATTGTAATGTCCTCAGTTTGCTATTGAATGTGTTACCTCTTCAAAGGATTTTTCACAGTACACACAAAATACAAACTAAGACATGCAACTTCAGACACATAAATGTAATCAGTGAAATGTTTTTTTTTTTTTTTTTTTTTTTTTTTTTTTGCATATGGCTATGATGAAAGGAGCACAAGCAGCTAGTTATGGTGTTAACTGTATTATGCAGTTTATGGGGATAAGTTCTGGAAAAGTAGGATATTTGCCTTTTCTCAGTTTATGATGACTGTATTAAAAAGCAGGCATCTATCTTAATATCACATTTTATATTTAATAACAGTGTATTTTATGGATATTGTCAAGCCTCGTAGCAGAGTACTGAATGTATCTTTTTCCTCATTTTTATTTTTTTGAACAAGACCATACAACTAGAGGCTCTTATTAAATATACTGGGGCAAGTGCTCAAATACTTTCATAATTGGAACTATGAATCCAAAAACTTCACAAAACTGAAACAGAAAAATTCAGTGTATCATAACTGATGACTTCATAATGAAATTTTTATGAATCAGGTGGAAAATTAATATAATTTTCTTCCTTCTCAAACTGGTTACACATTTTCTGACTTTACTTCGAACCTATTGTTTATATATCTTCCTTCAGTATTGTAACAGCTGAAAGGTATGATAAATTTTGGTTATACTTTTTTTCTATAACAAATTCCCATATTTACCTTCATTTGTATTCTTAAGTAGGAAGACAGACTGCTAAATAGGATCAATGTCGGGATACAGAGAACATACACTATGTGATCAAAAGTATCTGGACATCCCCAAAAATATACATTTATCATATTAGGTGCATTGTATTGCCACTTACTGCCAGGAACTCCATCTCAGCAACCTCAGTATTCATTAGACATTGTGTGGGAGCGAAATGGGGCACTCCACGGAACTTATGGGTTCTGAATGTGGTCAGGTGGTTGGGTGTCACTTGTCTCATACTTCTATACATGAGATTTCCACACTCCTAAACCTCCCTAGGGTCACTGTTTCCAATATGACAGTGAAGAGGAAATGTGAAGGGACATGTACAGCACAAAAGCATACAGGCCGACCACATCTGTTGACTGACCGAGACCACCACCAGTTCAAGAGGGACCATCACACAGGAATTCCAAACTGCATCAGAATCCACTGCATGTACTATGACAGTTGGGTGGGAGGTGAGATAACTTGGATTTCATGGTCGAGCCTCTGCTCATAAGCCATACATCATTCCAGTAAATGATAAACGAAAGCTTGGTGTAAGGAGCGTAAACATTAGAGGATTGAAGAGTGGAAAAATGTTGTGTGGAGTGAAGAAACACAGTACACAATGTGGCCAGCCAATGGCAGTGTGTGGGAACAGTGAATGGCGAGTGAACATCATCTGCCAGTGTGTGTAGTGTCAACAGTAAAATCTGGAGGCGGTGGTATTATGGTGTAGTCATCATTTCATGGAAGGGCATTGCGCCTCTGGTTGTTTTGCCTGATGCTATCACACCACAGACCTACATTGATGTTTTAAGCACCTTTTTGCTTCCCACTGTTGAAGAGCAATTCAGAAATGGCGACTGCACCTTTCAACACAATTGGTCACCGGTTCATAATGTACGGCCTGTGGGGGAGGGGTTACACAACAATAACATTCGTGTAATGTACTAGCCTGCACAGAGTCCTCACTTGGATCCTACAGAACACCTTTGGGATGTTTTGGAATGCCAACTTCATGCCAGGCCTCACTGACTGACATCGATACCTCTCCTCAGTACAGCACTCCATGAATAATGGGCTGCCATTCCCCAAGAAACCTTCCAGTACCTGATTGAACGTGTGCCCGCAAGAGTAATTTTAGCCAGGTGTCCGGTAACTTTTGATCACATCGTGTATTTCACCAGGTGTTGCAAAAGTAAATAGAGGAGCAGGGGTCAGTGTAATAGTGAAGTGATGAAAACTTAGAATGTTTTGGAATCTTAGTGAAAACACTACATGGCAAGTAGTGCCTCTGCAGCTGGGCGATCTTCTTCTTCCTTTCCTGAGTCACTCCATTTATTTTTTATTTATCCTCCCCTAGACAATAAATTTTATACAGATGTTGTCCAAATGTACATGGGAAATCATCCCAAGGGAAAGGGAAAGCCAAATATGTACTTGAGAGGTACAATCAAAATAATACAAGTACACAAAGTGCACACTAATACAACTTTATACACATGTATGCTTATGGTATTATAAATGCATAGTCTGTTTTCTTTAGGGCTTTACTTTTGTCCTCCATAAGAGGAACTCCTTTTATATACTACAGTACTTTGTTAAAGATTTTACATAGACAATAGCTCTCCATTAGATATGGAAACATAATAAAAAGTTCACAGGTGAAAAAGAGTAATTTCAGTTTTGCCTTAATACAAACATTATCAGAAAATATTTATTGGCCTACATAGTCATTTACCAATTAAAAACACTGATCTAGTAGAAATTTTTAAAATTTTGCTTTAAATTTATTTTCATCTTCCAGCTTTCTGTTGTGACTGGCTGTCTGGTTGTACAGTTTTTTATCAGTATGGCTCACATATCTTCTTGTGCTTGTTCTTTTTGTTCACTGAGTATTATGTGCTGTGCTATTTTGGGTACTGTAGTTACGGAAGTCAGGATTTGCCCGAAAATCTGATAGCTAGGCCCTGAACTATAAAACACATTCATGTAGATATAATCCAGGTGTTATTAGTATTTTAAGCTTTTTGAATATTGTTTTGCAGCGTGTCTGTGGATGATGGCATGTTATTATTCAAATAGTACTCTACTGGGAAAAAAAAGAAAAAAATGTTTATGTAGAAAGTGGTGGAACACCAAAATTTATTCTGTATGTTGCATAAAGGTGAAAATAGCTGAAATATGCTATCCTGGCACCCTCTGAGGAACAAAAATTTGCAATAATTCTGAGAACCAAACAGACTGAATTGAGTTTCTGTGCAAGTTCCATTACCTCGCCTTTAAATTTAACTTCTCATCAACATGAATCCCCAACAATTTTGTAAATGTCACTCTGTCTGTGGCTTTGTCACCCAACACCAGATCAACATTTACATTTTGACTTTTCATTCCAAATTGGGTGCAATTTGTTTCATTTGCATTTAATGTCAAACGGTTTGCATTGAACCATGAGTGGACATCCTTTAGGACTTCATCAGTTGTTCGTAGGAGTTTCTTTGGTGCATTTACTATCACACTATTATCATCTGCAAATAATATGGGATTTGCTGCATCATCTGAGGTCTGTGTCAGTTATATAGACAAGAAAATTTATGCAACCTACAATATTGAATTGTGTACTCCTGTTTCCATTTCTTTTATATCTAATACTTCACTTGTTTTGTGGCTGGAGTAAGATGACATTGTAGGGGACTAAAATGTCGAACTGATATGAAGAGGATGCAACCATTAGTATGTGAATAGCTGTGATATAAAAACTAGATTTATCTTTATACTGCATGATATGACTATTGTTCTTATTTTCTTTTGTAACTTCTATGGTGTTGCATTTTCTCTTTTGTGCATTGGATGGGTAGGTGTAGTGAATAAATAGAATAAAGCTTTGGGTATTATCATAGTCATGTGTATTACAAGTAGATGCTGAATTCCCTAAAATATCAGTCGTACAATCTGCGATTTGTTTTGCCGGTACGTTTCAAACCATTTTTCTCTGTCCCATTTATACCTAATGCTTACAGTTTATAGAGAGCCGTGATTGTCAGTATCAAAGGTTTTGGAGACATCTAATCTTATTCCTACTATTCTACGGTCTTTATATTGATTTCTGATAACCCGTTCAGTGTAGCACATTACTGCTGTTTCCTTATTTTTAGCACCCAAGAAGGCATGCTGATTTCTGTTTAGTAACTTAACTGTAATTTAAATATTTGTTTATAATGTGCTTCACCAATTTTTTACATATTTTGGAAAATACTGGAAGACGTGATATTGGCTAATAGTTTTCTACCTTATACTTTTCAGCATTTCTAAATGGCTTCACTTTTGAGATTTCCACCATTTCTGGGAACTGTCCTATGCAAAATGAAAAGTAAGCTATTTATGCCAAGGGCCTTGCAATCTGTGGAACTGTGATTGTTATGACGCATCTAACTTACTCCTGCTGAAATTTTAGGTTTTAAGCTTTCTTTTATCACTTTCAGCACTTCATGTTCATATGTAGGCTCCACCACTATGCAAAAAATGGCTTTTTAAAGTTTTCCATGGTTTGTAAATCTTGAGCATAATGATGTTGCTGGATTTATTGCATTTATGAGATAATTGATATAATTCAGTAAATCTTGCTTTCTTTTGGGACTCTTCCGTGTGTGAGTCAAATATTTGTCAACTTAATGATGTATAATGTTATGAATGCAGTCAGCAATGAACACCATAAAAGAAATTTACATGCATTTTGTTCAGTTCGAAGTAAAAATAAATTCAGTTTGATGTTGTAAAGTTCCAGTTTCATCAAAAGATATCAGTACTGCTGCATATTTTATTTTCCATTAATGTTTGCTATTTATATCTTTGGTACTAATGATTCTGAGTAATATTGTACTAAATAGCGATGTACTGATGATTAATTATTGTCAGTATATGAGCTGAATAAGTGATATTCTGACAGGGATAAAAAATACAGTCATAATTTTGGAAATATTGAGTATTTTGAGAATTTTAGTAATTTTTATTTCAAAAGAATTGTAGGGTTGAAGACAGCCTCCATCCGCTATAAATGAATTTATTCATGACTTTTTGAGAATTTTTTTATAGAATTGGAATCCCTATTTCATCCATAACATGGAATGACACACTTTCTTTCAAGTTTAAAAATAAGTTGTATTCCTTTACCAACTTAGGATGTTTTATGTATTTTAGGTATATATAAGTGCTGGGAACAAGTTAAACTATGGACACTAATGTAAAAAATTGTTGCAGAAATACATTTTCAAAATGTGCATTTATACATTTATCTATAAAACTATACATTTGTATATTTTCTATATAATGACAATCTCCAGTGAAAATTCTGACAGCATACATATGTGTGCTGCTCTAATTGTCTGGCTATTTCAACATTTGTTATTTAATACTGTTATGAAAATGTGTTTAAAACCCAGTCATCTGACACTGAATTATACAGTCAGCTAATTGTCAACATCCGTCTAGCTGTATAATTCAGTTTGTGAAGGGGGCAGGGAGAAGGGGTGAGAAAACATAGGGTGTTTTTATCTCTCATCTGCTCTTATTGCAGCACTACAAATAATAATGATTTTTTATGTTCATTATACAGTTACATTATACGGTCAACTATTTCTCGATATCTGTCTGTCTGTATAACTCAGTTTGGAGGGGGTGGGGGTGGGGGAGGGGATGGAGGCAATAAAACATTGTATGTTGCACCTCTGCTAATAAGATTTTTCCTTTTTTTCCGCTATTCCATTTCAATCTAGTTATCTACAGAGTGTACATGTAATATATGCATACATATATTTATCTCTTTTATTTGTAATGAGATGATTTGTCAAAGTGTAATTAATTTTCATAAAAGCATTGTTAATTAAATATATAGGTAACTGAACTTCTTAGTGCAACACATACTACTTATTTTCTAGTGAGCCAATCTGCAGCTCAGATCAAACTAGCACCAACCATTAGAAAGACTTGACATCCCAACTTCACAGTAAAGTATTTTGATTTATGTAAAGCTTATTAACTTGTGAGATTTGTGACCTGCTATATTTTCCATTGTAGATTTTGCCTCTCTGCTTGGCAGATTTCAAAATTTGCCATGATACTATTGTTGAGCTGTTTATAATGCATGAAATGATATACTGGTACTTCGCTTATTCAATAAGTTTTTATTTGAATTTTTTTCCCAATTTACCAGTGCCTATACTCATAACATGGATGGACAAAGTAGTTTCAGAAACTTTTCTGATTTATTAACCTACAACATATTTCATGAATTAAATCACTTTTAAGACTCATAGTCTATCCTAAGTCAGAAAATATAACCCAGACATATTTTTAGTCAATCCAGAGCTTCCGAGATTGCGACATCTTCATATGAAAGTCGTTAAATAGTTGGAAGCTACTCAAAATTTTTAAGGTCGGACCAGCTAGCACTTCAAATTTGCTAGGTGTCTGAAATTTTGAGAAAGTGCAGCTATTCTTGTTTGTGATAAAGTAGTTTCTTGATCTCATGGCCTATGCCTTCAGTGATGACTTCCATATAGAAAAGCTGTGGATACTTCATACTTTACTTATTTATTTCTGATTCAGTGCAATCACTCTAAGAAGGAAGCTGTAATCAAGTGAGTATGTGATGGTAACTTTGAGAAATATGAATATAACACATGAAAAGAAACATCATATAAATATTTTAAACAGAAATATATACTGACATTCATTTATACAAAAATGAGCACATAATTAGTGCACAATTTCCATATCTTTGTCACTTCATACTCTGAAGAGCCAAATTTCAGGGATGGCTTTTGGCAGCACAAAAATTCACAGCAACACCTGAACACATTCAGTGTCTACTCAAGTATTTGGCACCTATAAATTTTGACTTGATTCGAGATCTACATCTACATCTACATTGATACTCATCATATCACACTTAAGTGACTGGCAGAGTGTTCATCCAATCACCTTCACAACAATTATCTGTTATTCCAATCTGGAACAGCATGCAGAAAATACGAATACCTCTATTTTTCAGTGCGAGCTCTGATTTCACTTATGTTGTTGATTTTGTTGAGACGATCATTTCTCCCCATGTAGGTCAGCATCAACAAAATATTTTCACATTCAGAGGAGAGAGTTAATGATCTAAATTTCGGGAGAAGATTCTGCCGCAGCAAAAAAGTCTTTGTTTTAATGGTGTCCATTCCACACCCTGCATCATGTTCATGAAACTCTCTCCCCTATTTTGTGGTGGTAAAAAACAGACTGTTACACTTTGAACTTCTATGAGATGTGCTGAAAATGAATATTACAGATTAATGTGTATCATCTCTGAAAATACTTGAGGTTATGAGTGTTAAATGTGTTTTACAACTTGTTGTCAGCCTTATATTTGTCAAGCAAATGATATTTAAATCAAACTTTTTGATAAAATCTACAGAAGAGGGAATGAACCAGTATGATATCATGTAATATGTTTTTCTGATCTGAAACTCCAATTCCAAGCGAATTGTCTTAAACATCTCAGCATAATATATTCACTAACCCTATTCACTAACCCTGGACACTATTTTAGCAGAGGAAAATTGAAAGTATTTTTAACTAAATTCATTTTATCTTGGGTTGACTTATTTCCAATTTCATTCTATTTGGTTACCTCTGAAGTAAAAGCTTTTTCACCTATTCTAGCTTATCTGCTAGCATCTCTTCCATGAACTGTATGGTTCTTAGTTTAATTTAGATATTTGTATGTTCAGTGGGTCATAATTGCAACCTCTTGTATGATTTGGAATGAGACACTTACAATTATAATATACTTTCTCAGTCAGAAATACACCAAAATGTACCAGCATGGCGATATTTTACATAGTTTTCATACAGTACTCTTTTTGCATGAAGTTATTTATAATTAACCAAGTTCAGCCTCTCTCTCTCTGTCTCTCTCGCTCTCTCTCTCTGTCTCTCTCTCTCTCCAATTCATTCCACCCAGACACATACACACACACACACACACACACACACACACACACACACACACACACACACAGACACACACAAACTCTGTATTTTTGTCCATTTAGAAATTGTGCAATGGAGAAAAGGAGCAGATATGTTTTTAGTTTGTGTTTGAAGGTTTCAAGTAAATTTCATTACCTATTAAATTCTTTAGATCACAGGTGGGGTAGTCAAATGTTTATATGGACAAGTACCTATCAATACCTTTTCTTTTTGTACTGGAACTTCGATTGTGGACAACATACTACATGAGGGAGTAGGTGTACCATGAGATTGCTGACACAATATCCAGCTGTTTGAAAAGGTTCCTGCAAATGGCTGTAGACTGGACACCATTCCTTTTTACATGCATCTGTGCAACAAAACTTTCTTCTTCAATGAAGCTTACCACAAGTTAGGAAGCCACAACAATTTGGTGCATTGCATTCTATTTTTCTTGGAGATATCATCAACAGTTTGGCAAACAGGTATTCTGTGAGGGGACATTTCATATTCTCTGTTGCAAACTACTATTAAAAGATAGAATTTCTAATGATTGTATGTAATCTATACATACACAACATTTAGGTGGCTGTGCTGTTCATATCTAGCCTGTAGAGTTGTCTCTGTAGTATTTTGTGAAAAGTATTTTGCTTTGTTTCTGTTTTTTGTTTCCTAGAGTTCTTAAGACCCTGAAATTTGTGTATCTCATTTATCACATTTAGCACTGTAACACTGCTAATGGTACATCCTAGGTGTTTCATGCTCTTAACGTTTTCAATTGGCTGAATATCTAACTATATATGCATTATATGTAAAATACATTCACAACTGCAAATAGAGACAACTATCCTGTACAATGAAATGACAACAATGAAAATTTGAGCCAGGCTGGGAGTCAAGCCCAGATTTCCTGTTTATTGCTGGCACTTACCTTATCATTAGCCTATCTGAGCACGCATCATGGGAACACCTAAAACTTCCATATGGTATCAAACATGTGTCTACAACCAGCAGTTGTACATCCATTATGTATATTCCCATCCCTTGGAGACATCTGAATTGAAAGTCACTTCAATGGTGCCAGTTAATGATCATGACATTGTACCACATTTGTTGTTCTGAAATACAATGCAATGTTCCTTTGGGCATGTAGACATGCCTGAAGCAACACTGCATTGTTCTTATGAACAGCACAGCCACCTAAATGTTGTGTAAACTTGTTATTGAAACTTTCTTTCAAAATTAAATCATCGTATAAGGTATTCCAGGTGAAGAAGGAGCATGATTAAGTGATTCTGGAGACTACTCAAATACTGTTTCCTGTTAAGAGTTCATTGTATCACTATCATGTGGTCATACAATGATGGAATCATGTGGATTCAAGTCTCAAGGCAGGGAGTGAAGGCAAATAAATATTACATATGATCTGCAGATGAAGGCCTGTTTTGTTTGCTTTTTGCAGCATAATGATAGATACAGGAATGGTACCATTTATCCCACATAACAATGCGTTTTATGATTACATGGCTACCACCTAACTTATACTGTGCCTGCGAGGATGCTCCATCTCCCATATTGCATTTTGATATACGTGTATCCACACATGAAGCAACTAATGTTGCCCTCTATGGCAGTGGCGTGTCTTTAATAGTACTGTGACCAGTTTATTCACTGTTGTATTCCAGATGACTGATGGCAACATGGACCTTGCAGCCAGCACATAGAGTTTGAATCAAACAGAGTCCAGTGCTTTCAAATATATGGATGGAGGGAGAATTTTCTGAGTTACCATACTGTTAAAACACAGAGAGAACACAAGTTCTAGTTGGCAATGTGTGGGGCTGGATATTGCAATGACCTTTTCAAGGAAAACATCCCAGTATCCACCAAATGCAATTTAAAATAACAGGAAATCTAAGTCTGAATGGTTGGACAGGGCTTAATTCCACCTACTCATGAATGTCCAGTATCTGAAACCCTTATTCCCCTTACATGCTATATACATGGAGGTGTATCACACATCTGGAGGCAATGAGCTGTGTGTGATTGAATGTGCCTGTGTGTAACTGAATATGGCCATCCCACATAAATGTCACATAGATGGTAAATACCATGAGTCACATCATAGCCACATACCTTTTAAAGTCACTCATTGTACTGTAGCTAATGGACACTTTTTCCTTAACATTGTTGGTACCTGCAATTGAGTATTTAACAGATATAATTACATATATTCAACAACAATCGTGAATATACAGTGCTGGGCATTAAAGTTGCAACATGAGGAAGGATAGCAATTATAAAAATTTCGCTTATTTTGCATATACCATCTGCTTCATCACACCATGACAACAACAGCAATACCACTGTAACTCCACATCTCATCAGAAAAATGGGTCTTCTCCCTAGGTCACTCCTACACTCAACTACAATTGACCTACAAGGTAGTGCAGAACCACAATTCTTTGCTGTGTACAAATCAGTGCCATTCATCTGCAGTCCATGTTTCCTGGTCACAGCACCATTCCGAAGACAAATCTTGGTGATGTGGTGTTAATGACAGCACACACATAGAATGATAATTCTTTAGTCTAGATGTTTCTAGTCTCTAGCCAGTTTGGCTGGATGACAGAGAACTTTGCAGGGATTCCATAATTTCTTCTCCAGTGGCAAGAGCAGATGTGAAGTGGTTACGATGTGTTTGCTACACCATACAGTATCCTCCCTTGTGGTGGTCAGATGAAGTCCACCAGAACCTTCAAGAAGTGTATGTCTGCCCTCACATTCCCAGGCAGTCAACATCAGGCCACTATCACATCCAAAATAACCACAAATTTGGTTAAATCATGATTCAACCAGCCTGCCAAATGAAGACTGGCAAAGTGACACGTTTCAAATTCTGTAACATACTGATAATATTGTCTCACATGAGTACCCTATATCTCCAAGCCCTTCCCAGCTATCAGTCAACATCTGATACTGCTCACCTACCTTACATAGCCTACCAAGCCTGGTAAAACTAATACATACAAACAACACTTAAGTGCTCTATTGGCAGTTGTACCTGTGACAGAGAGTAAAAAAACTAATCATTCGCATAAATGATGTGCTGCCTCATCCTCTGTACTCTTCAGACCTGGCCCTTCAGCCTTTTTTTTATTTATAAAGTTGAAATTTTGAAAGGACGAAGATTTGCAATGATACACAAGATAAGAGAAAACTTGCAAAGGATGCTTTTTGTGATAAAGCAAGAGGCATAGCAAGACTGCTTCCAGAACTGGAAATAACATTGGGAGCAATGTATAAATTGTGGTGGAGAGTAATTTGAAATGGACCATGCACAATAAGTAACAGGTAAGTGTAGAAAGATTTGGTGAGCAAAGTTCCTGAATTTTTGAGCAGACCTCATTTGCTTAGAACTCAGCCATCTGTTGTGGATTCTACAAACTTAACATTGTATCAGCTGATAAAACTGCCCAACAAGTACGAATTCTAAGGCAGGTATTGTAGAATTTTCGTCTATACATTAGTGTAAATGTTAGCAAACATCAATTAAAAAATAGAATTGTAGGTCCCCATGAAGGCTTACTCCCAGAGTTGTATGAAAATAGATCTTGAGCAAAGCTTTAACCAATACCCAATCACAAAAAATTAGAACAAGAGATTAACTGGCGATGTACCTTCAACAAACTGAAAATATATTTCAAGTCAAGAACATTTGTGGATCGAAAGATAAGAACAATACTTTACACTGAAGTATAGCTGATAGTCTGGTTGTAGGGTAGCTGACTCTACTGAAGTCTCCCAGACCTGCCTCATGTTATAAATTAGTCCGAAACTATGACAAGAATAAATAAAAAATATAGCTGATAATGTGGTTATACGGTAGGTAGTTGACTCTACTCAAGTATCCGAGACCTGTTTCATGTTATAATTAGTCTGAAACTATGACCAGATTAAATAACAAATACATAATTTTTCACTCATCAAAGATGCTATAAGACACTGGATTCAGCTAACATGTTAGTTGAAACTCAAAGACAATCCCACCAAGTGGCTGACAGAACAGTTAATCAACCAGGAGTTTTCAAATGATGGTGCACAGAAGCAGGTTGAGTAACAGGTGCAATATATACAAACTTAAACATACTTTTCCATATTAATACAAAATTAGGACCAAACTGGACTAATATTATCATTAATACAAGCATCACAATACATTCACTCTGTTATGACATTTAATGTCAATGAAAATATGCTTAAGACAAGATTCTATGACAATTCAATAAACAAAAGAAAAACCTGTACTATGTTTTTAAAAAATGTGTACTGTTGTGAAAATTATGCAGTCAATATTCTTCCGTAAGGGTAAGTAACGTAGGAGAAAACCTCAGATTTTTAAATCCAAAAGTTGATAAAATGCAAATTTCTACAAACTGTGCATATCATTGTTTGATTCATTTTATTACAGTTTACTTTGTTGTCCAGTGGAAGAAATGAAATAATACTGAAACATCCTCAGAACACTTCCCACAGTGGTGTATACTCTTATGATTTCTTAATTGTAATGTCCGCATTTTGCTAATGAATGTGTTATCTCTTCAAAGGGTTTTTCAAAATACACACAAAATACAAACTAAGGCATGCAACTTCAAACACATATATGTAATCAGAGAAATGTTTGGTTTTTTGCATCTCTGTTTCAACTGTATAGAACAAAATACTAAAAACCTTCCTTCATGTAGCTGTACACCAAATATGGTTATGATGAATGTACCACAAGCAGCCAGTTATGGTGTTAACTATATTATGCAGCTTATGGGGATAGGTTCTGGAAATGTAAGGTATTTGCCTATGTAGAATTGAATTAGGAGTAATTAAACTACTACTATTTCTCTGCTTATGATGACTGTTTTAAAAAGGAGGAAACTATCTTAATATCACATTTTATATTTAATAACATTGTGTTTCAAGGATATCGTCAAGCCCTGTAGCAGAGTACTGACTGTATCTTTTTCCAAATATTTATTTTGTTGAACAAGTCCATAGGAACTGTGAATCCAAAAGCTTCACGAATCTGAAACAGAAAAATTCATTATATCGTAACTTATGACTTCATTAAGCAATCTGTATGAACCAGGTGGCAAATAAACATAATTTTCTTCCTTCTCAAACTGGTTACACATTTTCTGAATTTACTTCAAACCTATGATTTATATATCTTCCTTCAGTATTGTAACAGCTAAAAGAAATGATAAATTTCAGTTATACTGCTGTTCTATAACAAATCCCAATATTTTCCTTATTTTGTGTTCCTAAGCATGAAGACAGACGAGTAAATAGGATCAATGACAGGATATAGACAACATATACTATGTGATCAAAAGTATCCAGGCACCCCTAAAAACATACGTTTTTCATATTAGGTGCATTGTACTGCCACCTATCGCTGGGTACTCCATGTAAGCGACCTAAGTAGTCATTAGACAAAGTGAGAGAGCCGATGGGGTGCTTTGCATAACTCACGGACTTCGAGTGTTGTCGGGTGACTGTGTATCACTTGTGTTATACGTCAGTACACGAGATTTCCACACTCCTAAACATCCCTAGGTCCACTGTTTCCGATATGATACTGAAATGGAAACGTGAAGGGACATACCGGTATACTGCACAAAAGCGTACAGGCGGACCTCATTTGTTGACTGACAGAGACTGCTGACAGTTGAAGAGGGTTGTAATGTGTAATAGGCAGACATCTATCCAGACCATCAAACAGGAATTCCAAACTGCATGAGGACCCACTTCAAGTACTATGGCAGTTAGGAGGGTGGTGAGAAAACTTGGATTTAATGATCGAGCAGCCGCTCATAAGCCACAAATAACGCCAGAAAAATGTTAAATGACTTCTCGCTTGGTGTAAGAAACGTAAACATCGGACGACTGAACACTGGAAAAATGTCGTGTGGAGTGACAAATCATGGTACACAATGTGGCGATCCAATGGCTGGATGTGGGTATGGCATATGCCCAGTGAACGTCATCTGCCAGCGTGTGTAGTGCCAACAGTAAAATTCGGAGGTGGTGGTGTTATGGTGTGATCGGGTTTTTCATGGAGGGGGCTTGCATCCCTTGTCGTTTTGCGTGGCACTATCACAGCACAGGCCCACATTGACGTCTTAAGCACGTTCTTGCTTCCCACTGCTGAAGAGCAATTCAGGAATGGCGATTGAATCTTTCAACACGACCGAGCACCTGTTCATAATGCACCGCCTGTGGCGCAGTGGTTACACAACAATAAAATTCCTGTAATGGACTGGCCTGCACATAGTCCTGACTTGGATCCCATAGAACACCTTTGGGATGTTTTGGAACGCCGATTTCGTGCCAGGCCTCACCGACCGACTTCGATACCTCTCCTCGGTGCAGCACTTCGTGAAGAATGGGCTGCGATTCCCCAAGAAACTTTCCAGCACCTGATTGAACGTATGCCTGCGAGAATGGAAGCTGGCATCAAGGCCAAGGGTGGGTCAACACCATACTGATTTCTAGCATTACCGTTACCGATGGAGGCGCCACAAACTTGTAAGTCATTTTCACCCAGGTGTCCGGATACTTTTGGTCACATAGTGTACAAATGAGAGCTGTGCTGTCCATTAGGGTTTAATTTGTTACAGGAACTGTGAGAAACTCACGTGGAAAGAACATAAAGGTACTGTGTGCCTAGAAAAACACTGTCAATGCAACGGAACATCTAAATAAATTAGTGTCAAATTTCAAAATTTTTACTATTCATCTTCTATTACGTAAAATGTTTGAATGGACAGGTATTTTGGCTTAAGACATTTGTACATTAGCGCTTTATCCTGCCACCAGATAATATGCACATATGCAGGTATACTGATTTTTAATAAGATACAATATTTATTTTAAAGTGAAACTGCACAATCTCTTATTTGAGATAATTTCATGAGAAGTGAATGTTCTGTCATGTCTGTAGCACTTCCTATTCCTTTGTTTCGTGGCCAATCAACACATCTTACATCATCAAACCTTTGCTGTATATTGCACATATTCAGCTCTATCTGTCTTTTTTTTTTTAATTTTCAAATTAAAACTTCAGTATAAATTGAACAGGTGTTACATCCATAAGCATGGATGACCCATTATCTAGCTCACTTTTTGAAGTAGTTGATGCTGTATTTTATTCAATGATGATTCACAGCGGATAATGTTCTGGACTAACAATTCAAAAACCTAGGGCTCAACCTCTGATTGACATTAGAACATCCTTTTTCATTTAATGTTACTCTTTCTTCTATGGTAGCTTTATGTAGGTGGAAAATGAAAATTTTACCTAGCTTAGTACTCCATATTAAATAGTAATTCAAACAAATTGGTTTTACTAGCTGGGAGTTACATATGGGAAAGGACGCGATAAATAGCTTCCCACAAACTCGTTGCATTATTGCTAGGAAAGAATGTTCACATTCACGCCACTATCATAATGATAACTATTTCAATATTCATACAATGAAGTACCTCCCTAAATAAGTTCAGTAATAGATTACTCAAAGGACGCTGAAATTATCTAAACTAGTGAACACACATAAGGGTATGCTAATTGTGATCAACATGATGCTTCCTGTGGACATATGAGTGCAGTGCTTCATTAGGTATTTTATGATTGGAGGTCATATGATCGACCTTTCTTTTGAGTGGTGAGCAGCTGACGTACCAGGCTGTTGCGGATATACAGCTGAACATGAAGGCTCCACTATAATCTGACTTTATCACACAGAAAAAAGGCTTGTGAATGCTGAAAAAACATTACATAACAGAGACGAATTTTCAGGAAAACATGACTACAATCCAAAATATTTAGTTTGCAATCTGATGTTTAAGAAACAGAGTCATCAAACCAGATTCACTCCCTAAGTTGAACCCATTGGTGTGCATGTAGGAGGGCAAAAATCACCTAATAAAAAAAGTATACAGAAGTAAATAGAAGGGAATTTGGAATACTGATGTGAAAGAAAATGAAAATGCTGTTGGTCCTGAACAAATATGAAAAATGTGCTGGAGAAGAAAGGAAAATTTCCTTTCACACCACATATCTCAAAATAGCGAGCACAAATGAAGGACAGCCATAGGATAGTCTGTAGGGGGTGGCCTACAGCAGAGAGTACGGAGTATTTTTAATATTTTGGAAGACGAATGATGTCTTTTTAGTACCCATAAAAAAGTTTCAGTTCAACCCTGTTAAAAAACAGCATGACACTGTATTTTAAACCATTTTATTGAAAAAAAAAGCACCTGACTCCGTGAGAGCTGGGGATGCCCTTGGCACAAATGATGACGGGAGTATGCTATCGATACCTGGAGAAAATATTACAAGAATAAATGGGAATAATTCTTAGCATGCTGTTGAATATGTTATTTCAGTTATTTTCAGGATATCTTCAGTAAAATACAAAACCCTGTGCCAATAGTACAGATTTTATATTTCAGCAGAATCATGAGAGTTGAAGTTTAGTTCTTAATGTTCACAGAATAAATCTGATAGGTTTATTTATCTTTATTTTGTTTAAATTTAATATTGACTGCAAGGTTTTAGGTTTAATGATTTAAAATAAAAAAGTGAAACAAACACTCCTGATTTAGGCACTGGTAAAGAAAAGTTTTGGGAAAACCCAGGAGTGGTTAAAAAATTAGCGAACCTTACTGGGGCTCATTTCATATGTAAGTTCACCAACAAACACACATAAAATTCAAGCAAAACACCAGAAATTCAGTTGCCGAGAGACAGTAACTTGTATATATGCATTAAACGTACTGTACCTAATACAAAAGTCTTTTTATCACTTACTTGTATGAGGGGAAAGAAATTCAGACATCTCTATCAGTTTGAGTCTGCTCTTCATTCTCTGTCCCTTTACTGAATGGATGACCGGCATTCTTCTGTACACTTTGGAATGTGAAGCAGAACGTTACATTACTGACATTTAAACTTCAGTTGCATAGAACAGTTTGCTCCTACAATTTTATGTACAAGGGCAAATACTTGAGGCAATAAATGAATGAAGTTACCTGTGGGTTCCCTCTACATTCAATGACTTTTGACAGCTGCTTGGCTGTATGTCTTCCTTGGGCTGACTACAATCTGAGGACTGTGCAGATCCTGGGGACTCAGTGCTCTGCAACTGTATATCAGTAATAACGTCCCGCGGATTCTGCGCTGAATTCCCTGCCTCAGTACGGCCACTTTGAGTAGTAAGAGGTTCTGCCAACCCTTTTATTACCTTCTGATTACCGGCAACTACTGTGTGCACAGGTTGTATTTCACGATTCTCCATGTTTTCTCTCACTTCCTGCTGCCTGTTGATGAGAAAAAGGTGAGAACTTGAATATTTATCATGCAAGGAGCCAAACTGATAATGTAAAACTAGGGGACTACAGACCTGCTGTCTTGTTGCATTGTTTTTAGGATCCACGTGTAACAGTAATACATTCTACGTTTGGCAGCTTTTGCCCGCTCCTTACGATTATTCATTTCGTCGTAATGCACCTAAAAAACAGAAGTGCGTCTTCCGTAACGGACACGTGTAATAACTCAAATTATCTTTCAATAATGTTAATACATCGTGAAGTAACATTAACTACCAAGAAAACTTAACAGACTTGTTAAAATACTCGTATATAAAACCTTATACATAAATTCGATGAAAACACATATTTATGGTTACCAGAAATAACAAGTTTAGAAATAGTTCGCACCGGATTTCGGTCTTGTAGTTACCGACAATTTAATATCAGTACTTAAAAATTGCTAAGAAAGATAGCATCATAATTTAAATAAATCGTCTTCAATGGAAAATAGTTGACGAAATTATTAAAGCAACACTCGGGCTACTTACCTTTCCCGCTTCTTTTGCAGCGCCGTTCAAGTATTTGAATGTACAGACTATTCTCGTAACTTCAAAGTTATTACGTTATTTACAACTATGGACGCATTTACTGTGAACGACTATGGTTTCGTGGTATATGTTCATATTAACAGCGACACCGTATAACCAAAAGGCAATTGCGAAGATCCTCTTCATCAAGCCGCAAATGTGCGTAAAAGGGCTTGCGATAAGCTATTATATAATAGTTGTCATTAATATAACATAAAATTAATGAAGTATACGTTCGAAAAAAAATTACAATAAAAAGTTTCCTTAACCACAGATAATGATTATTGTTATAATAATAATAATAATAATTATTATTATTATTATTATTATTTGAATGGCACTCATAGGACATTTCACAGCGCTCACAGCAGCTGCTCTGGTCCCTGTTGCTCAAGACCAAGTATACTGGATGAAGCAGGATGAAACCATGGGCCCAACCATGGATGATGGCTGTGGTATATGCTAGCACAGAGCAATGACAAACAGTGACAGCGTGTGCCCACAAAAATCGATCAACAGTGACAGTGTTCACTCACTCGGGCACTGACAGCTTGGGCAGCTAGTTGTCCCAAGCTTGAATTCAAGTGCATGGTGAAAGCAACTGGCAGCAGATGATAGTCACCCAACAGGTGATCTTCTGCTGGAAACGTACAAAGTGAGCAGCATTTTGACTTAAAATAGGATGTGGCTTGTGGCTAGTGATGACTGTGTTTAGTGATGGTAGCTTGCTGACTGATATTGCTCCAAAGACTACTGTGAATCTCCCTTCGTGACTAGTGGCTGGCAATGACTAATTCTGAATGTCTACATTTGCCTATGCATATGCAAGCATGATCTGTTACCATTTCTGAAATTCCAGTTTCGCCATCCAAGTCAAGATGTAATGCTCCACCAGTGAGCAACCACGACATCATTGCTCCAATTTTCTCATCACATCAGCAGCTAACTGGTGGTACTGTAATTCTTTCACAACGTGTCCTTCAAGAAGTCCTAGGTTGTGATTTCTGGAAGGTCAGCATGCTACATATATGTCATTACGCCTGTGCACCTTTCAATGGAGGTGAGATAAACACCCTCCTTGTGATGTCATTTTGCTAAATCAGCCACAAGAGCAGTCCACTTCGCAAGGTAGAAGCACGGTGCAACAAAACTACTGATGCTAAAAATCTCTAAATTGTTTCATTTTCTAATTGGTTTCTAGGCCACTGGTAAATAACTGAGAGAGTGACACTACACAATAAATTTCTGTGAATTATTTTAAGTGAAAGTAAATTTTGAAGTGGCTTCTGAGTTATGATTATACACTCTCTGTCATGAACTGACGGAAATGCTGTCTAAGTTTAGCTTTTGGCTCATCTAACATGGTGGAGTGAGCTTATCCGTGCTTTCACTGTATCGCAACTGCAATTCCACAGGCATATTAACGACCAAGCAAAATGCAGCTATTGTTTATTCCTAGAGAGCCTCAACAAGGATAACATTCAGTATGCATAATACTGGGGTATAAAAATACATATGGAACCCATTCCCTGAGTTTACTGCAAATAATATATGTATTCCAAATAAATCTTCAGGCTACTCAAATAACAGGGCCATCTGTACTAGGAACAAGCCCAGCAACAGGATTGTATTTTGAGGGCAGTGGGGGTTTTGGGTGAGGGTAAGGGAATTTGGGAGGGCGTTCATGACATCATTATCCCCAGAAAACACTTTAGTAGAAGTGTTTGCTAGTTTTACATCTACTGCTGGCCATTAAAATTTCGTCATCATGAACATAAAAATTGGTTGTGTCATGGTGTAGAACGTTGATGGCCACCAGAAAATATAAAAATAAAATAATGTTTTAATGTTGTTCGTGTTTATTCTTGTTATCATGGCTAGTAAAGTAAATAAGGGGAGTAAATAGCGTCAGGTGTTGAGTGATCATTGTGAAGGACAGAGAGACAGTGTGTACTCATGTGAGACAGCGGTATCTTCACATGACAGAGTTTGGATGGGGCCATATTGTGAGTCTCCATTTCGCTGACTGATAGAATCGTGAAGTATCAACTCCCGTGGAGCACTTCGATGAACCAGTGCCCCTATATTAGACGTTGTGGGAACATGAGGGCACGTGTCGACCCACTCTTCGCCAAGGTTCTGGCTGACCACATCTAACCACCACAAGGGAAGGTCAGCATATTATGCAAGCTGCTATTAACACCACAACACAGATGACAGCATTTGGAGTGGAGTCATGACAAGGAAGCATGCGCTGTCGATGAACGCCATTGCATTGTATTCTATGATGAATCATGGTACTGCACTTCCATGAATGACCATCTTTGCAAAGTTTTGTGGTAACCTTGAGAGAAGTCCCATTCTTATAATATTTGGGAGAGGCACGGTAGTATTACTCCTGGTTTCACAGTACATGGAGTCATCAGATATGAGCTCAACTTCATTTGAAGTGGCAGCAGAGAGTGGTGCACTGATGGCAGTGCTCCCAATGACAACAATCGACACAGGACTGATATCAAGTTGTATTTTCAGACGAGTCCCAGATCTGTGTACAGTGTTACGATAGATGTATCCATCTGTCAAGGTTCCGCCGGTCAGGGTGGCCGAGCGGTTCTAGGCACTACAGTCTGGAACTGCGCGACCGCTACAGTCGCAAGTTCGAATCCTGCCTTGGGCATGGGTGTGTGTGATGTCCTTAGGTTAGTTAGGTTTAAGTAGTTCTAAGTTCTAGGGGACTGATGACCTCAGAAGTTAAGTCCCACAGTGCTAAGAGCAATTTGAACCATTTTTTGTCAAGGTTCCGAGCAGAAAAAAATGTAGTCAGGTTGTATTTCTCATAGTCATATGGGCTCAGCACAAGCTGTCATTGCACAGGATGTAATTCTATACTCCAAAAGAGATCCTCTGTCTCGTGTAGCTGGCAATTTATACAGGAGGCATAAGATTTCTGACCTACTTACACATCAAGCAATGTTTGAGCAAAATAATAGGCTGCTGATCCTGTCCTGATGTACCTCTATGCAGCGTGTCACCCTCGCCTGCACTGCTTCCACTTGACTCATTGATTTAAAATATCTGATCACAGGTTGTTGACAATGTGGGATGCCACCACATGCTAGCCACTTTGACTGATGAACTCTGGTGTAGAGCTGATGTATCATAGAATGGTATACCTCTATCTGGAATATTTTACTATTGTATTGTGATGTACATGTGGAAGAACTTCCCAGATTGTACAGGAATACATAAGAGATCATGTCTATGTTTGTATCAAGTGTTAGAACTCTTGTTGAGTCACAAAAAGAATTCAAAATCAAAAAGGTTCAAGCATTGCCATAATTCATAAATGTAAAAAAAAATATATGTACCTTAGTTTCAATTTCCTGTTAAAAATGACCTATTCCAGTGTCTTTAACTTACTAATAGTCTCCTTGTGTACTCGTATTGTTGTGTCTCAAACACCAATTATTAGCATGCTAGCCTGTCTTATTTACCAGGGCTAGATTTTACTGAGTTGAATTACTAATTCTCGCTATTTTATCCGTAGGAAAAATGGTCAGTGACATCATAGATGGGGGCTGAGGGGAAATCTGGCAACAATGCTTGATATCATAGGGTGGGCGGAAATCTCGCAACAATGCAGACAGTTCCTAGGACCTGCACAGCACTACTACTGGTATCTACTAAATAATTTGACTATATTTGGTTTCATGAGGATAGGAACAATCAAAATATACTTTTACATGTTCTTTCTGCATTTCCTTCAATGGTCAACGGTTTTCCCATGCCTTTAGTGGAGTTCTGTAAGTATTAGATGGTAAAATAAGCAGAACAGACGAGACATTAATAATCGCTAGGATTCAACATTATAGTAGCATCAAACTGAACTTTTATCCTTAATAATGGCCTCAGTTCTGCTAGGAAGGGGTCCCACAAGTTTTTTCAGGTACCCCATTCCTGCTGAAGCCAGTCCAAGTAAACTGCTAGTGTTACTATGTTCTCTTGTCCTTGTATGGCCAGGTCTGCCATCTTTGATGGCCAGCTTGGATTCTGACATCACGCTTAGCACAATGGATTATTTACGATTTCAGGCCATTTTTGAATGTAATAAAAGTAATAAACACAATTGTACTGAATCTGCCCACATTGCAAAAAGTCATGTTCACAGCAGCAATGTTTTAGTGTTGCTGTATGATAATAAATCGTTTTATTTATTATTTATTAGTCATTTCCAGATACATGGAACCACAATACGTTCTTCCATTAAACATAATTTCTCATACTTCACAAACACTATTTCTCTATATGTGATCTAAGAGCCAGAAAAAATTCCATCTAATAACTGCTTCTGCGAGTGTTCAATTACAATCGACCTCTGGAAAATATTTCGATTCGCAAATGTATCTGCACAATAATGACGATAAACAAAGTTTAGCTTAATGCAGCTATGGTAGGAGCATGTGTGTTGTGACACAACAACACCACGCAAATACGATGGGTTTTCACAACATTGGACATAAATTCAAAGTTTATTCTCAAATGGTAGCTCCATGAAATTATGGATTAAGATCGTGGTGTACTCTATGAATTTTGTACTGTGCAACTATGTCAGTTAACATCAGTTGAAAGGCATTTTGCAAGATACAGAAGCAGCATATTGTACGATACCGGTTAATACAGTAACACAAAGTCTTTTGGTAATTAGATAATAGGCATTGAAATCAATCAGTGGCAATAAACTGCTAGAGAAATTGGCATGATGGCATGGAAGCAATGAGGCCTTGGTAAGTTACGGCCCGGCCGCAGTGGCCGAGCGGTTCTAGGCACTTCAGTCTGGAACCGCGCGACCGCTACGATCGCAGGTTCGAATCCTGCCTTGGGCATGGATGTGTGTGATGCCCTTAGGTTCGTTAGGTTTCAGTAGCTCTAAGTTCTAGGGGACTGATCACCTCAGATGTTAAGTCCCATAGTACTCCGAGCCATTTGAACCATTTGAAGTTGCTGGAGGGAGTTGGCACAACATCTGCACACACAAGTCACCTAACTCCAGCAAATTCTGGGGAGTGGAGCAATGAGCTCTAGTACCACGGTCATTCACATCCCAGTTGTGTTCGCTTGTGTTCAGATATTGCGAGTTGGGGGGTCACACATCAATTGGAATTCACTACTGTGTTCCTCAAACCAGTCCAGCACACTCCTCGCCTTGTGATATGGCCCATTATCTTGTTGAAAAATGCTACTGCCATCGGGAAACAAGATCGTCATGAAGGGGTGTATGTGGTTTGTAAAGAGTGTACAATACTGCTTGGCCATCATGAGCCGCACAGGACCCACGGATGCCCACATAAATGATCCCCAGAGCACAATGGAGCCGCTGTTAGCTTGCCTCTGTCCCGCCGTACAGGTGTCTTCAACTGGAAGACGACGATTTCGCGCTCTCCCCCATCGTTATGGAGAAGGTATTGGGATTCATCAGACCATGCAATATTCTGCCACGATTCCAACGTCCAGTGCAGATGGTCGCATCCCCATTTCGTTTGTGGGTGCCGATGCTGTGGTATTATCATTGGCACTTGCATAAGTTGTCAGCTGGGAGGCTCATCGTTAGGAGTGTTTGTTGCACTGTGTATTCATACACACTTGTACTCTACCCAGCATTAAAGTCGGATGTTAGTTCCACCACAGTTCACCACCTGTCCTGTTTTACCAGTCTGCCCAGCCTACAATGTCGGACATCTGTAATGAGTGGTGGCCGCCCAACCCCGCAACGCCTGGATGTGGATTCACCTTGGTTTGACCACATGCTGAAGACGCTCACTGCAGCGCACCTTGAACACCCAATAGGTTTCTGAAACACTCGTGCTGCTGTCGGTCAAACTCAGATAGACTGTGTGCCTTCTCCACTCTAGACACGGACAGCACGCTCACTGATACTACATTAACTGTGCATGTGTCTGACTAGCTGTAATTCCTCGCCAGGTGATGCCACTATCACCTGGATGTGTTTATACCGACAACAAGCCGGTGGTCATAATGTTCTGGCTGATCAGTGTATACTTCCCATTTAATGAAAAATTTTAGTTAGTAAATGCATGTATTCTTGAAATGCAAGATTCGCTATCAGCTTATTATCACTGATTGACAGTGTTGTTTGTTGTTTCATTACCAAAGGCCGTTACGTTTTTAGTGTTATCCTGTATCATAGAATATGCTGCTTCTCTATCCTGCGAAACACTTCTCAGCTGGAGATAATAGGCATTGTTACTCCATACAACATTCATACAGCGGTCTACGATCTCAACCTTCTATTACATGGTGTTGACACTTGGCAATAGACTTTAAATTACGTAAATTGAAGGTGAAGGGGTGAGAAGGAAAAGGAAAGGGAAGGAACTAATGATTTCAGCTGCGTTGGGGTTTTATGGAGAATCAGCACATATGAGTGAAATTGTGTGCCAAACCAGGACACGAACCTGGGATCTACTCCCTACTAGGCAGTTATGTTAACCACTGCATGATCCAGACACAAAGTATACCGTGAATGTGCGGAATATCTTGGCACACTCCCAGGCTGACCCACACTCAGACCTAGTACAACTTAGCTGCAGTAGACCATTTATTTCCTCCACCCTAATTAATTTTAGATTCCCAATGGAGGCTGAATGTAAATGTGCATCTGCACTGAAAGCTGTGCAGTCACTGCCCATTAATGTGAATCAATTATGTGAATGCATTGTGTCCAAAAGAACAAACACCATGTGTTTATATAATTGATTCACCTCAATAGGCAATGAATCCACTGCCTTCATTGTGGATGCACATTTACACTCAGTCTCCAGTGACAATCTAAAATTAGTGAGCATGGAGGACATGCACAGGTACTGTGGATAGGTGGGTCAGCCAGGAAGCATGCCGAGATAGTACATGCATTTGCAATAAACACTTTGTCAGGGTGGCATGGTGGTTAACACAATTGCATAGTTAATAGGAAATCCCTCGTTTGAGTCCTGGTCTGGCATACATGGTCACTCACAGATGCTGATTCCACATAAAGTCGTGATGCAGCTGATATCGTTAAGTCCTTCCCTTTCCTGTTTTTTCTCCCCCGCCAACTTCAATTTACATAATGCTTATAACAGTTGCAGTATCCATGTGCTGTCTGTTATTTTGGAGGTGTCTGAAAAAACAGGCACCACAAATTCATATAAGCTTTAAATTTATGTGTAATGTTATGAAAACCACTCGTATTAGCTTGCTGTCATCATGTGAAAAAAAACATAGCCCTCTTCTGATTGTATGAAGCTAGATTGTTTTTATCGTCATTATTTTGCAGAAACAGTTAAAAACTGAAAATCAGCCTGAAGTTCGATTGTGAACAAACACACGTGGAAGCCTTTATTAGTGTGATTTTTTTCTGAATATTAGCTCACATCTAAGAAAACTACTTTTGCAAAGTATTTAAAATCATGTTCTTTGAAGAACATGTGTTTTTATCTTTCAGTAGGTGAACGATAAATAATTAATCATTATCTTCGGATTATTGCCATGAGTCACCACTATAATGTTGCTGCAGTGTACATAACTTTTTTTTCAACATGGGCACAATCAGAATAATTCTGTTTATTACTTTTGTTTTGTAGACACAAGTAATAGTTCTGTGCCTGTCCAAGGCCACTCTGCGCTGGTGTCAGATATCTCGCACAGCCCTATCACCTTATACATTGTTGTCAGATTTCCCCTCATCTCATTTGTATGACATCACACGCCGGTCTCCCTACGAATTAAATCACAGGAAATTTTAAAAAATGGCGAGAAATTTCAAAATAATTAGTTGTGCTAACGGTAAAATGACAAAATTCTATACTCCAAGATGGCCTCTATGATGTAATACGAGATGGCTATTCAATATGGCGGACTTGGGCATACAAGGACAGTCCCAATAATGTAAGAATCCAAGATGGCAATAGATGATGGTGGACCTATATATACGATGACAGGAGAAGTAAGTGACACTCTCAGTTTACTTGTAAGTGATGCCAGAATCATGTGGCACCCACTGTGACCACAATCTTGATAGCAGTTGTTCCAGTAAGCCAGGAGTGACATCAGCTTCTCTCATCTTTGCATGAGCCCCCGAAAATCTCAATATATTCTCAGAGAAAGCATCTGAATATATGAGGTGTGGCTATAAAATAACAAGAGGATCACTGTAAAACACTTTCCCTCAAAAACAAACATATTTAGTTACTGTCACCCTCAATATACTCCCCTCCTCTGTCCCTACAAAGCTCCATGCGAATTTTCCATTGATGAAAATAATCCTGGCAGTTTTCCTCCATGAGCTCCTTAATTATACATGCTGCTTTTTCAAAATAATTCAAATGGCTCTGAGCACTATGGGACTTAACAGCTGTGGTCATCAGTCCCCTAGAACGTAGAACTACTTAAACCTAACTAACCTAAGGACATCACACACATCCATGCCCGAGGCAGGATTCGAATCTGCGACCGTAGCAGTCGCGCATGCTGCTTTTTCTTCCACTGCTTAAACGAACTGAAATCTTGCTCCTCTTAGAGCAGATTTTACTTTGGGGAATACAAAGAATTCAAGTGATGCTAGGTCAGGCGAATAAGGTGGGTGGTCTAACACTGGGATACTGCACTTTACTAGTAACCTTTTACCAAGTAATGTGGTATGAGCTGGTGTGTTGTCTTGGTGCAGAAATCATTAAAGCTGATTCACATTGTCCATCACGTCACATCGCATCACATCCGATCAAAACATTCTGCAGTGCATTTCACATGGCGGCATCCACACTGGTCATCCTGTCCCATCACATCATGTGACAGCACTGTCAAGATTTCTCAGGAAGAAAGCTTTGATGGTTGATGTGATCAAACAGTTGTTGATCACATGACCCCCAAGTTCATTTCCTCGCAATAGAAGACTATGCTCAGATCTCCACATTTCGTTTCAACGTGGTTTTCGTGGTCGATGTCAGTTGTATGTTGTTCATTATTCGTTTTAATTATTTATTTTCGTTACTTATTTTGTGAAAACATATAATAAATGATGAAAGACTAATTGAAGGAATGGGCAGCAGTCTGAATTTTAAAACATGAGTGTGCTAAATTACTTACCCTCTCCTACATTTTTAAAGTGCATTTTATCTCACTCTGGTACCATATTTAATATTTTACAATGTAATGGATAGCAATATGGCTGCAACATGATCTGGAAAAGTACTGTGGGTAGAATCTGATTAGTAAGTGGTAATATTTGTATGTTGAATTTACAATTAAATCAATACAATGAAATGAATACCTTATCTGCATACAGGCATTGATATATGTCAACGGGGACAGTTGAAAACGTGTGCCCCGACCAGTACTCGAATCCGGGATCTCTTCCTTACATGGCAGACACTCTATCCATCTGGCCCACCGAGGACACAGAGGATAGTGCGACTGCAGGGACTTACCTCTGGGACTCCTCCTGTGAGACCCACATTCCCAACTTATTGTCCCGCACTATATACTTGTGCCCCTGCCTATTACACTCATTACTCACGGCTTTACCAATTCCCGTAAGACTTCGGGCAATGTGTGCATCCACACAGAAGATGGTCAAACGGCCGGTGAGCCTTAAATATTTGCACGTTGTCAGGCATTTGTAATGTTTTCTAAATAAATGGAAGGGAACCTTCAGGCACTGAAAAAGTGGCAAAATCATTCTTTTAGGTATACAAGAAGTAATGTTTTAAAGTTCTTTGTTCAAGTATGTGTTAGTGGCAAGCTTATTTATTGTTTATGAGTTCTCTGGACTGTGTGTGAAACTGTTTTGGAAGCGTAAGTGGTCAAAATTTATATGGTTTCACTGGCTAATTCTAGTACAAATCAGGCACTTCACCTGTTAAAATTCAAATACATGATGGAATGGAAACCTATACACATTTAAGGTGAAGGTATTGAGGGAGATACGACTATTACACAAAAATTTGCACTGGACTGCCAACTAAACTTAACCTAAAACAGATCAAATTTTAATGGGATGTGATGACAGCTCATAATACGACGCTCCTGTTAGTATTCTGGAAACAAATTGACGTAACATATAGAATGCAGATTCCTCTTCCTCCAGCTGCTTGTAGAGTGTATGAAATATCCCTTCTGCAAAATGTAATGGCATTATTCAGACCCACACACTTTTTTGCGTTGTTTCACGCTTCTGTCTTCCTTCTGCATTGCACACGCTATCTCTGCAAGCTGAAAACCATTTGATTCCAATGAAAGTCCCACCAAAAAACAGATGAGGATAGCCATGCGACTTGAGATAACGTTACTTATACTGACTTGATGTGATGTGCCATAACGAACAGTGTCAATACACTTTGACGTGCAGGTGTCATGTGATGGTGCTGTGATGGACAGTGTCGAAAAAATAAATAAATAAATAAATAAAAACCCAGTCGTTATAACTTTGAATCTTCATTTGCTCGTTTGAGCTGGGACATTGGGCCCTTCCAATGCATCGATTGGCCCTTAGTTTCTGGTTCATAAGTGAAAAACTGAGATTTGTCACATGTCATCACTGTCTAAGAAATTAGGATTATTTTCAATGGTATTCAGTGTGTCAGTATAAACGTTTTCACAATCTTCTTTTTTTTTTATCGTGAGAGTTTTTGGCACGAGTTTGGCACACATTTTTTTCATGTGAAATTGGTTATGTAAAATTTGCCGACACATTCGTTGTCAACTCCTACAGTTTCCGCAATCGATTGAATATTCAAGCAGCTGTCAGATCAAATTGGATTACCTAATATTTAGATATTTCCATCCATTTTTGGTATTGAAGGGCGTCCCAGGAGTGACTCATCGTCAACATCTTCTCGGCCATCTTGGAAATGCTTGAACCACTCAAAAACTCCCGTACATGATAAATAGTCCTTGCCATACATTCGTTTTAGTGAAAGATAAGTTTCATTGGGAGGTTTCCAAATTTCATGTGAAACTTCCAGGCAATTCATTGCTCTATTATTACACTTACCATGTTTCTGGCAAAACAAAATGACAGCTCTTACACAAATGAAGGCTACGATCACACTGATTTATCTACAGACACCAGGGATGTTACATTCGACAGAGAAGATTTCAAGCCTCACGGATATTCCTCGTTCATCTTTGGCACATGTGTATTTACTCCGTGACAGCATAACTCCCATTATTCTATAGCCACCCTTCGTATGACGTCTGTTCAAAAAATTCAGGAAGTGTGTCCACAGAACTTTTCTGTGCTTACCTTTTACTTATTGTGCATGAACTCCTTTGAAGAATTCTCCTCCACAATTCATACACCGCTTCCAACGCCGTTCCCACTTCCGGAAGCAGTCTTGGTACACCTCTCGAGGAGCACATCTGCGAATTTTCTTTTATATCGTCTATCGTTGCAAATGTTCGTCCCTACAGTGAACGAAAATCAGAAAAAGTTTGCAGGGACAGGCCCTGGATATGGCAGCACTGCGATTTCGGTTATTGTGCAATAGTCCGCACCAACAGGGGTGAATGTCCGGTTCGTTATCGTGATACAAGAGCCATGAACTGTCTGAGCAAATTTGAGGCCACTCTCACATTTTCTCGCAGGCGTCGCAACACGTCCCGATAGTACCATCGACTAACAGTTTGTCCCTGAGAACACGAGTTTATGATGAACTGATCCTTCAAAGTCAAAGAAAACTATTATCGTGGCTTCGACTTTTGATTTGACCTGACGAGCTTTTTTGGTCTTGGAGAACCTGTCCCGGCCCATTGTGGAGACTGAACCTTGGTCTCAACATCAGGACCGTAGATCTACATCTCATCACAAGTTATGAGTCTCTTAAGGAAAATATCGTTCTCATTTTCGTGATCCAAAAGCTCTTCACTGATTTTGAGGTGAAGGTCTTTCTGGTCTTGACTCATGAGCAGTGGGACCAACTTGGTGGCAACATAATGCATTATAAGATGCTCTGTCATGATTTCATGACACGATCCCACTAAAATATTGCATTCTTCTGCAACCTTTCAGACAGTCGGTTTTCGATTGACATGCACAGTTTCGTTCACGTTCCTGACAAGAGTGTCATTGGTACACGTGGAAGGGCGTCCTGAACGAGGTTCATCTTTAATTTCTGTCCAGGCACTTTTAAAGTGTGGGAGCCATTCGCAACACAGAGTATGGCTTAAGCACTCATCACCGTAGGTTTCCCGCATCATTTGGTGTGTCTCTGTAAAGGTTTTCTTGAGTTTCACGCAAAATTCAATGCAGTCACGTTGCTCCTCTAACTCTGCCATCTCGAAATTCGCAAACTGTGCGACACAAAGTTCCATTCAATACAACCGAGAACAATAATTAATAGACATACAAGAATGAAACTTCAAACAATTTTAGACATAGGCATGTGCAGGGATGCCAACCGCATTCCGCTCCAACGCATATTTGGCGCGAGATTGCGAACGTTTTGGAATTTTTTGAACAGACCTCGTACAGGGTAAGGAAGAATATAAATGATATTTAAATTGTGCTATTAAGTTCCTACCTAACCACACCCCAGAAATATCGATATATTAATTGCAAGTAAACAGCCAACTTTTGACGACAAGCGAGAATATTGGTTTCATTTCATCTTCTTTCACTCTCAGTAATTAAAGATATCCTCTCAGGTTCCTGCCTACGAACATCCCTTCAAATCATGACATATTAGGAAATAAACAGTCAAGTATTTATGACAAGAAGGAATGTAAATATCATTGGCATTCTTGCAAATGAGGATATATTAGGCAGTAAGCAAACAGATATTTGTCATAAGCAATAACATAAATGTCGTTGCTGCTCATTTCATTCACAGCAATTTAAGCTGTCGTCTTAGGTTCTGCCTAGCCACACCCACGGAAGTAGTGGCATATTTGGAAGAAACAGGCAAATAATCGTGAGAAGAAAGAATATAAATAGCACTGCTGGTCATTTCACTCACAGCAATTTCATCTTTCCTTTTTTAAACATACTAAAGTCACATAATCGAACAAACTCATTCCTGAGGCAATGTGCTCTTATATGTAAGTAACATATTGGGGTACTACAGGACACAAACCTGCTTGCTTCGACTCCATAACTCCTTGTCTCTAACCACAAGGCATGGTGAACACATGAAACTCCAAACAATATTATCATTCGTCCTGGGATATGCCAAAGGATTTTACCAAAGATGTGTCATTAGGCAACATGTAACTGTAATAAATCATACCGAAAACGATGTTACCTTCTTCAGAACAGCTCTCCTTCCCAACCCCCATCCCCCATCTACACACAACCTATGCATAAAAGCATAATGCTGAAATTGATGCGATGTTAGTAGTAGTGTTGGTTCACTTCAAGGACAGATTACAAGATGCCCCATGCACACCCCTACGGCATCATCGATGATATCATGCATTGTTGCCAGATTTCCTCGCCCTCCAATTATATGATGCCATAAGCCAATTGCCCAACGTGAAAATGACAGGCAATTCAAACAACTATTGGTACATTCAAAATAGCCCAGCTGTGCTAAGTGTAAGTGGCAGGAATGACGAAAATCGAAGATGGCAGACATAGCCTAACTGTCTAAGGAGGATGCTAAGTTCACCCAACCTGGATATGATGTGACGTCATTATGACGTTTATACGCTTTAGTCGATTAACACACCTATCGACTTTTACGAATGTTCGAGATTCTAAACTGTCGTCAGCTAGTGGTTTGTTTTGACACGTGCGATTCCGAAAACAGCTCAGTGTGGCAGCGTATATGTATTTCGCCAAAATAAAAGAGCTGGATACTAATAGAAATATTCCTGACCGTGGCCTTGAAAACATCACGTAAAAAAGTGAAGTCTTCTTATGTCCCGACCAGATTAGATAGTGTGATTGTTGTACTGAATGGTTACGCCAAAAATAATATTTATTTATTATCAACATTTTAGTATGGTTTCATACAATTGGTGTTGTCAGTACATATTAGATTGTAGCAGCATACTCTTGCTAACTGTTTTTCTCAATTTATATAGCTGAAAGAGAACTCGTGCAAGTTTATTAGCTAAGTAATCTATATGTCCACCCCAAGATAGTCTTTTATCAACCATAATTCCAAGTAATTTTACACTCGGACTGCAGAGACAGGTACCGTAGTGTCCAGTAATGACTGATGTGTAGAATGATTGAATTTCGAACTTAAAAAGAAAAATACGAGGCATTGTTGAAGAAAAATCGTCAGCCGGAGGTGAAATACGAGGAGAAGTGGATTTCTCAATGTCATCTTAACCAAAGGTTAGTGTCTAGTACTAATTGACGTATGAAATGATTGAATGCAGTGTCAAAGCATTTCATGGTGGTATGATAGTGTCAAAGCATTCCATGGTGGTAAGGTTTCCTCTCATTAGTCTCTCGAATACTGAACACATAATTAGAGATGAGCAAACGAAAAACAACGTACAGGACACAAACACAGTACAATACACGATTTAAACGCAAGGAACGCAAAACACATTTAAACGAATGGCGCAGAGCACAGCGCTACCCTGTCACAATCTCTCGAAATTTCACAAAGGTCGAACAGTCGATATACGGTTTCCATCGTTTTCGATGTAGCGTGTCTACGTCATAATGACGTCACATCGTATCCAAGTCCGGTGAACTTAGCATCCTCCAACTGTCTAAAGTATAAAATCCAAGATGGCAGACCTGAGGACCACCTCTATGGCATCGCAATCGAAGATGACAACCCAAGAGCGTGGATCAGGGGTTATCAGGATATTGTGTATGGTTGCCTGGTCACTTTTTCTAATCACAGAACCCAAAATGGCATGCCTGGTGATATGAGGACTGCGTGCTTTGTTGCCAGGTCCCTCGATCCAAGTACAGAATTCTAGATGGCACAACTCCAGGTACTGGGACACTCTGCATGGTTGCCAGGTCACTTGTACCAGAAGCCCAATTGTCTGAAGTGTATAATGGTAGGAAACTCAAAAATCCACATTTCCTAAGTTTAGATCTAGTACAGTGTCCCCTCACTGCTGCAACAGCAGTTGTTTAAACATTTGCCATGTTAAATTTAGAATCATTAGAGCACATTTGCCTTAAGGTTAAAACTGTCGTTTAAGCATTTATGGTATATGTAGGAGAGCTGTGATTATGTCTTTAGTTGATGAAATCGTGCCCAGGGAAGCCCTCTACACAGTCACAAAACTCTTAGGGATCATGGTCCAACTTGCCACCTCAGCGTAGTCATAGTCCACAGGAACTGAGTCCCAAGCTTAGAATATGAGAATCCACTAGAAGCGGAAAATTCAGAAAACCTAATTGGGTTTCTCCAAAAAAATTTCTCTATGTTAAAAACAATATGAGCTGTACAATGGCCCCCAAATACATTCAACAGCAAAAGTAAAAAAAAAGATCACAGATGCATATTCATTCTATCATAAGAACTTGGACAGTGACTCAAGAAAGAAAAGGTTCGGATGCTGTGTTTTTAAAATTCACTACCAACATTTTAATGTGTGGAGGGAATGACAGCAATTGAAGAAAGAGGTCTCATGCCATACAGCTAACTGTGTCAACCACATTCAAGAACTAAACATGTTTGTATGAAATGACTAGTTCAATCATGTCCATAAGGAACATCACAATGATAGATCTTGAAAAAGAATGACAGTTTACAAGAGTAGCAGTCAACATCCTCATTGTGTCCTGCATTTCAAGATGAAAAAACTTTACCATCATCAGTGTGAGGGCCAAATGCCAACTAGTTGATGGATGCAGAACCTATACAAAAGTGTCCCACTGGTAGCCTAGAGGGAGATGATACCAGAGCATGTTGTCCACATAGCAGAGGTATGCATCATGTAGTTGGGAGGTACTGGTGTCCGCTGCTGCAGCCCTCATGTCACCAGCCACCTGAGTTAGCAGCCATAGGATTGCTCACCCTCTGCCAGCTTGGCAGTCGGCGGCAGCAGCAGCAGTAACCAGTGAAGCAGCTCAGTGCAGGGTGTTACCCTTTACCGTCAGTTACCAATGCCTGTTGATCTAGCCAGGAGCATGCTATTCGATTTTGCAACGATAGATGGTAGTATTATCCTTTAACTAGCGCATATTATGGCAGTAGTCAGGCTTTGGTGTGAACGAAATTTGTTAGTAACCATTGCATCAATTCAGCGTCGATTTTGAGTTACATTCTTCCATCAAGCCCAGAGGTATATGCTATGATTTGTTTGCAAAATTCCTATCCAGTTCCTCTTCACCAGTTGTGTTTTCTTTTTTTTATTTTCATCATTTCAACAGAAGGCAAAGCAACTTTAAGAAGTTCGAGAGTGGCTGTCAACGAGTAATACAGATTGCAAACCATGTTTAAAGTCTGCAAGTAGTAGATAACAGCATTGTATTCTGAATGATTTTTAAGCAATTCCTCTCATAACTTCTAATGAACAACTAAGTTTCAGCCCAAACTGCTTACAAGCATGTCACAAGTGACCGAGAAATGGTGTAGTTCATGCACTGAACTGCACAATGTAATTAATTCAGAGACGAATATGGACATATTGCTTCTCTGTACAGATTACAAGTACTTAATGGAAACAGTCTGATGCATAATACTTGACTCAGCACAGACAGTCAGTAGCCTTCCCCAGACCTACTTTCTTGGGTTTTCATTCAACACCTCAGATATCTACTGAATAACAGTGTAAAACCATAAGACAGCATCTAGAAAGAGAGGGAGTTTACGGTTCATGTAGTTGCAGTGTCAAGGAGACTTAGCATATTATAGGTGAGATGAAACTTGACAATTCAACCACTGGAATGCCAGAGAGAGAGAGAGAGAGAGAGAGTCTTACCAGTTAATTCATTTTCAGTTGTTGCAATGTAAGTCAGGTTTGCCCATTTGAGCAATTTCAGCGGTTGTTGGAATTAGCAGTTTGTTATTAGAAGAGACACCATGTGTGTAGAATGTATGTGCTCAAAAATTAAAGCATGTATGGATAAATCACGCAGTATGTCTTGGGAGTGGAGCGGTGGGGAGGTGGTAGAAGGCTGACCTTTTGGGAGAGCGTGACTAAGGGTTAGTCAACCTGTGTTTTTTGACTAGTCGGTAGTGCTTGTGCTTACGAAAACTGAAGGAGGGAGATATAGACCAGCATGTTGATCGGTTCACACATAATTGTCTGTGCTATCAGGATGCACATTCACAGACGTGCTAAATCTCACATATTATGCCATACCTTGCCATGTTACAGTAAAATTGTTTCAAGATAGGTCATATTCCAGAAAAATTTTAACAAAATACCCCAGTTACATTGAAACTGTAACAAGTCGCCCTATGTTATAGGAAAAATTAAATAAATGTCCCATGTTAGATGAAAAATTGTAACTAACTCCTCAGTATTTTCAGCCTCAAATAAGGTTTCCTGGTTGAAGATTTCATTCAGCTCACATATACTATAACCACCTTCATGTCTAGAATAGTAGCATATGATGACAGTTAGCTGCTAAGGGGTGACGTCTCCATCAATAGTTTTCGTCTGTATGGAATGAGACTTTGCCTTTCATCATCATGCTAGGCATACTGTATTATTGTTCTAACCTTGCTTCCCCCATAACCTTAAATAACTCTGATTTTGATGATTGTCAAAAATATTTCAAAGTATAACTACATGAGAACACGTTTCGACGTCTCACAACCTAGCAGACTTTCAGAATTTCTCAAAGTGCACACACACAGTTGTTTCACCACTCATCTCCTAAACTCCCATATCATAACCGACTGCAGCCTTGAGCAGGGAAATACATCCCACACGATGCCCTTGTTGAGGAAACCATACCCACATTCATCAGAATTTATTTAGAAATCTTGTAAAAAATTTGATTTCTTATGTACACTATAAACACATGGTAAAGCAAAATCCCTTAGATGTAAATCTTATGTAAAATGATTGTAGACAGTTGCCGTTCGCAAAGTTTAAAACTAAGTGAGTAACATCATTTGGTTCTTTGATGTACGTGTTGAGTGGTAGAGGAGCAAGTTTCAAGCAAAATTTTCTGATTTATGCACAAAATTTATTGATTTTATTCGGAAATTCATTGTTTTCAGTCCTATTCTGCTCACGAGTCATTTGGCTTGGCTCTGAGCACTATGGGACTTAACATCTATGGTCAGCAGTCCCCTAGAACTTAGAACTACTTCAAGCAAGGACATCACACAACACCCAGTCCTCACGAGGCAGAGAAAATCCCTGACCCCGCCGGGAATCGAACCCGGGCGTGGGAAGCGAGAACGCTACGGCACGACCACGAGCTGCGGACGTATTCTGCTCACGAGTGAAGCAATGGGAAAATGTGCATGTCGTTCTGTACAAGAACTGATTTGTGTTCTGTTCATGGTACTTTTAAACGAAAAGTATGTTCATGGCAGTAAGTCATTCTGCAGTCTGTCGTACATGTCAATTCTCTAATCTTTCCGCATGTCATTTTGTGAAAAGAATGTTTGACACCTCTGAATTGGTTCTGTGTCTTCCTTTTGTCACAGTGTCTCGCTACAAATTGCGTTTCCCATCTATCAAACGATGAAGTGAAGTGTTTTTGTAAACTACACTGCTCCTTGTCACATATGATACAGACCCCTTCTTGTAAGCACCTTCGTCTGCAACTTAGTTACTCATAGAATTTATACAAGGGATCGCTTACAAAATCATTCAAAAATCTAATTCTTTCAAGTGTTTTTTGCCGAGTTTAAAGCTGTTCTGCGATCTATGTCGCTTTCCAGGAAACATGTTTCACTGATATCCATTCCCAGATTTTAAGATTTACCAAGCATTCTATTGGAATGATGGAAGAAATTACTTAAATAAAAAGGTTTTTAGCTTAACACTTTTCAAAATGCACTAACAAGAATTAACCAACTTCTCATACCCCATGCAGATTCCTAACTCTATACGGATAGTCTCGAAAATTTGTGCCCATGAATTTTTAGTAGCTACGCTAATACTCATAAAATTTGAACCAAAAAACGCTGGGTGTACGCAACAGATAATTGATGCATGAATATTTCGCTTAAGTACTAAAAATTTCATAGCAGCTGATATTTGTTGTTGTGTGATATTTCCTTTTTAAATTTTATAAATATTCTCATAGCTGTTAAAACTTCACAATCACAAATTTTTAATAATACATATGTGGGGTTAGGGATTTGTATGCGGCAATAGCCATTCTTTCTGTAATCCAATTTGAAAATACGTTAAATTAAAGTGATTTCTATTTAAATAATTATCTACCGTTTTCTAAGTTTGTGTGTGATTGGAATTTTCCATACATTCTGATGAGATTACATCACAGAAATGTGGTAAATCTCAGGTTTATTTCAGTTTCTCTTATCTGAGCCAACCAACGTATTACTTCCTCCTATGAACATCTCGTGAGAAGACTGTGAAGGTAAAAAATTAGAGAGAATCGAGCTCACATGGAGGCTTACCAGCAATATTTCTTACCACAAAACACTCACGACTGGAACACGAATCCAGTTCTGAGCTACTCTGAAAGTTTCAAGTCTCCAGCTCAGCACGAAGTTTAAAATCAATTCTAAAATTTGTACCGGTCAGACAAACAGACAAGGAAACGAACTAACAAAAACGTGTTAAAAATCGCAGTTGCTAAAGTGGAATCGTATGGGAGCTATACAAAAATTTGATACGCCTACATCTGGGCTTTTCCAATTTATATAATGTAGAATCTACCCTGTATTGGATGCAGTGAAAAATGACAAATTAGTTCACACCAAATCATACCTATGGTAAAAATTTGTGTTAGTTACAGAGTAATACTTCCATCTATCGTTGTAAAATCGAGTGACATGTTCTCAGGTAAAACAACGAGCCCTGGTAACTCACAGGAAAGGGTGGTGTGTCTCACCAGGTTCATTCACTACTTGCCTCTGCTGCTGGTCAGAGCCAGGCCGTCAGAGGCTGCTGCGTAGCGGCGCGTTGGCTGTACCCGTGGACTCCGATGCCTCACGACCACATGCTGCATGCTTGTGCAGCGCCGACAGTGTATTCTTGCATCATCTCCCTCTAGCCTGCCTGTGGAGCTCTCAGCTACCGAACCTGTATCCATCAGCTAGTTGGCATTGGGCTCTCCCACCGATGATGGCACAGTTTTTTAAATCTGAAATGTTGGAAACGATTAATCCAGTGACTGCAACTTTCTTTTTCAGGACCTGTATCTGCGATGGTTCTGATGGCCATGATCCCACTAGTCACTTTGATTTTAGGTGTGTAGCTCCGAAATTTGGGTTGTACATGCATGGTGCAAATAACTTCACATCTTCTGGATGCAACTGGTGGTTGCCTGTTGACAAAACTTGTTGGTTTAATTTCTGTCGCTCCTTCCACACATTAAAATTTTAGTGACGAATTTTATAAACATAGCACCTGAAACTTATGGCTTTTAAGCAACTATCCAAGTTCTTACCAAAGGATAAATATAGGTCTGTGATATTTTTTTAATTTCCTTGCAGATTGTATATGTATGGGCTATTGTACACCTTGGATCACCTTTTTGAATTCTGGCACCATAGCAGTTGTCCTCACGTACCAGGTCTCCATCTTGCATAGCCATCTTGGATTCTGATATAATAGGGGCTGTCCTTGTACACTCGTCTTCAACTTCCTCACGTTCAACAATTTACGCAGTTCCTTCGTGAAATCCGACATGAAGTTGGTCCCTTGGTCAGTAATTATTGTCTCTGGTACATCAAACTCCAAAATCCAGTTATTTACCAACGCTTGCCCGACCACTGCTGCCTGTTGGTTTGGCATAGCCACCGTCTCCACATTCCTCGAAAAATGGTCTATTATTGTCAGAACGAATCTGTTCCCCAATGGTGTTCGCCTAAAAGGTCCTAAGTCATCAATTCCCAGCAAAGAGAATGGACATGTTGCCTTCGGTAATCGTTGCCGCTGTATGTTTTTCCGACTCAAATTTGCTCTCTGCGCACATGGTATACACTTCTTGACATACTGATCCACATCTCCTTTCCTACCTCTCCACCAATACCTCTCCGCCACTCTCCTATTCGTCGCTCTGCATCCCCCATGGCCAGATAAGACGTGATCATGTGCTTCCTTTAAAACCTCATCCCTCAACTTCGCTGGCACTACTACCCTTGGCCCTAACTTCGTTTCCCTGCACAGAAGACCGTCGTACATATTAACCTGTGGATGTGTCCGATACAATTTATAACCGTTGTCCGCGTCCTGTAATTTTTGCCATACTGCTAGGTCATAACCTATGACTTCTACTTTTGCCACCTTCCTACTTAGTGCATCCACATTACCGTGCTTCTTCCCAGGCTTGTGCACCACCTCGCAGTCGAATTCACTAAGCCTCACAGCCCATCGAGCGAGTCTAGTGGACGGATCCTTCATCCCCAAAAACCACTTCAACGCAGCATGATCTGTCACTACCCGAAATCTTCTCCCATATAAATAACATTTAAAATATGTGATTCCATAGATTACGCTAAGCATCTCCCTCTCTGTTATTGAGTAACTCTTCTCTGCTGCATTCAACTGCCTCTGTCTAGACGCATAGGCTACAGGATGTTCTTCCCCGTCAATTTCCTGATTAAGAACACAGCTTGATTCGATGTATCGCATGCTAGTATAAACTCCTTTTCAAAATCTGGAAACACAAGAACCGTAGTTGATGTTAACACTTCTTTCAGTCTGTCAAACGCTTTCTGACACTCTTCTGTCCACTCAAATTTCACACCCTTCTGTAACAATCGCGTCAACGGCTGTGCTAAATTTGCAAACCCTTCACTAAATTTCGATAGAAATTGCAAATTCCGATGAATGACTGCACTTCCTTAACTGTTTTCGGTTCCCGAAAATCCCTTACAGTCTGTACCAACCTCGGATCTGTTCGCACTTCGTCCTTACTGATAATATGACCCAAATATTTTACTTCTTCTAATGCAAAATGACACTTCTCCAGGATCAACGTCAAATGAGCTGCTCTTGACCTCATAAAGTCTCCCCTTAACCACTATCTATGTTGCTCCATACTACGTGAAAGCACTATAATCTCTTCCAAATAGACCAGACACTGCCGTGATTTCAAACCTCTCAAGACACTGTCTAGCAACCTCTGAAACGATGCTGGAGCGTTTTTCAAACCGAGTGGAGTTCTAATGTCCTGGTAATGGCTTCCAGGTGTAGAGAAAGTAGTTTTTGGACGATCCTCTGGAGCCACCTCTGACTGATGATAACCACTTGTCAAATCCATCGTAGAAAAGTACTGGCACTTTCCTAAGAGATCCAAAGTCTCCGTTATGTTTGGAATGGGGTATGCGTCCGTTATTGTCTTATTATTGAGGTATCGGTAGTCACAACAGAACCTGTATTTCTTAGTTTCATCCGCAGGTTTTTTAGGCACAACGACAATGCCCGCTCCCCAGCAACTATTACTATGCTGTAGAATACCGTCCGCAAGCTGCTGATCAATGATATCCTCCACAATCGGCTGCAAATACCTCGGTATTCTGTATGGTTTACGGTAAACAGGTGCTTCATTCCCTGTTGGTATCCTATGTTGAACTAATGGAGTTGCTGGTAATGGCCCTTGTGGAAAAAAACAAATCCTTAAATTTCCACAATAATTCTTCAATATACTCTCTTTCGCCTCCTTTCAAATGCAGTTCTGTCGGCAGTTAGTGGTTGATCGCTTCACCTACCTCTCGAACACCAGTCTTCGTCACCTGGCACATCCAAATTTGCTACTAAAACTCCTTTCCTCAAATTCGCGTCTACAGCACTAAAATTATCAACGTTCACGGGAACTACTCGCCCGTCGTTCCCCTCCTGTACGCATACAACACTACGTTTCACAAAACAACCCAGTGAATCCAAAACTTCATCATCCTCCAATGGTTCAATAACACATATTGTACCCAGGTATATTCGACTCCACACTTACCCAAAGCGACTTCCCTGTGCCACTAGACAGACACTCGTGCGGTTTAAGCCTTAATGCTAATGTACGCGGTTCAATTGGTTTGTTCATTACGTTGAACGCCCCTTGCGACAGCTCTGCATTGACAACAGTTTCCCCTAGCTGAAATAACATTCCGCCAAGTTCCACAGCTCGTTGTCCAAGGTCAATTTTGGCATGATGTTGATGCAAGAAATCTACTCCTATGACCATGTCGTAGCTCTCGCTTACCCATGGTACTACCTCCATGCATGCGTTAAATCGGACTTGTTCTATTCGAAAGTCAACTGTCACCGACCTCAAAGGTGTGACCTCCTTATCCTCCACTCGACGCAACCTATAACGTGGTGGGTCTAACTTCCTTCGTCCCGTTATATTCTTAGTAGCCCCTTATATTTGCGCCCCTGTGTCCAACAAAATCTTAAACTTTTTAGTTCCTATGGATCCTACCACTGAACATTCCATCTCTGCATACGTATTCGTAACATTGAAATTAAATGGGAGCTCCCTTAGGTGGGTCTTGGGCCCCCTCTGTCGTTCACACCCGCCGTAAACACTGTATGCCTCTCGCGTGCCCCTGTTGCCACGTCTATTTCCTCAAGTTGAATTCCAGCTGAATGGCCGAATACAGATCTTTCGGATTTCCTTCACGCACTTTCCGTGACATATGCACCGGTAACCCTCTCAAAAATACATCAAGTGCTCTTTGCTCGGCCTCCTGCAACAGAACAGTATTCGCTTCATCGCTCTGACCCAACTCTTAAGTACATTCATTAATTTGCCTTATCCTTTCCACAAATTTCTCTATCGTCTCCCCCTGTCTCTTTGACATTGCACTTAACCTCTCTCTAAAGTACCGAGCGCTAATCTGTCTCTTGTACCTTTGTAGAAGCCCCTTCTTCAACTGCTTAAACTGTCCTGCCTTCCTTAAAGCCTCAGAACATCTTACGTATGTTTTCGCTTCACCCGTTAATCTAATCTTGGCTGTATGTAACAACTGCTCATCAGACCAACCATTCATCACAGCTGACATTTCCAAGTCCTCCACAAACGAACGCACGTCCTCAGATGCCTTGCCAGAAAACGAAATAATCAGACTCGTGGTTTCTGGATCAATCTCCTGCACCCTAGGCAAACAACGACTGATCAGATGCGGTTTCCTGCTCACTTCTAGATGTTAATTCATTTCTCACTGCGTATTATCTGCTGTCAATTGTGCTACTTTTCCCAACAAAATCCGCACCACTTCTGGTTCCGACACACCTTGCGTCCTTGACTCTGCCATTGTGTTGCTTTCGTTCCCAGTCAGTTCAGAAACAAAACGTTTACATACAAGAACAACCTGACTTCCTGCAGCAGCGTATCATCATGCTCAGTATCATCATAAACCAATACAAAAGTAATTAAATGCCACGAAAACAAAATAATAAATCTTACTGTCTCAAATACACTAACACTTACTCTGACAACAAAATAAAATGCCCAAGCAAAATATCTACAATGTGGCTTGCCAGGAGTCATATTCAAAAGACAAAAAAAAAAAAGTCCAACACTAAAAAAGAACAATTTTGTCAGCACTCACCACATCTTGCGACTGTGAGCTCGAACGTCGTACTGGACAGATGACGTCCGCTGTTCTGACACTAAATGTCGTGGATGTATTAAAACTTGGCAAGAACTTTCCAAATGATTTATTGTTCTTTAGCTATGGTGCCCCGTTAACCTCGGTCCGCGTCACAGGGTATCGCAATGCTGAGGCCACCGGCCCAGCGACACAATGCAACGCGCTGCTGTGTGTCAGCCTTGTAGGACCGCACCGTCAGGGCTGCGCCTGCAGCTGGCTCAGCAGTCTTCTTCCCCGTTGACTCAGTGTTGCTCCGCCAGGAGCCGTACGCCGGCCCCGCTGCTGCTTCTTCCTCACTGGTGTAGCTGAGAAAGTGGCGTCAAACGAGCGCCCGTGATCTGGCGTCCGAATCTGTGGCCCTCGCTTCGGGAAGTCTCCGGCATGTGTCGGGAGCCGAGACGACTGCCCGCGGTCGAGGGTCGAGCAAGTGACCCCCTGTGGACTGGAATACTGGTGCCCCATCTTCTCTGAGTGTAGCCGGTAGTGTGACACGCCCTGCCATCCAGGAAATCTGTCACACTTCAATGAATCTCGTTAGAAAACGGCACCCATTTATACTCGTCTGTGGGCCTTTGTTTTGCAAAGCGCGCCGCTTCGCGTCAAGTACACATAACACGCTAAGTTTCCCAGTGGCCCCTTCTGCCTGTGACTTGCGCCATGCAAACTGCTGTGTGTGCCTTCTCCGGCAGTTCTATGCCCCTGTGGCCTCTATTTGCCTTCTCAACTGCTGGTATGCATAACCCACTGCAATCTGGCCTGCACCTGGCCGTAACTCATGCTCCGAATATCGCGCAAAACTAACTTTCCCTATCGTAAACGGTGGTGCCGCTACACCAGCATCTCGCACTGATGTCTACGCTAAATTACGAGCTTCTGTAAAAGATCCCCAATATTGGAGATTTTGCGTGCATTTAAATTTGGCATCCTTTTTTTCTTGTTTCTGCAATAGAGTTCTGACCCGTTTTGTGTACCAAGGAGGAGCAGTTCCACCATTAGTTAATTTATTTGCTATAAATCTCTCAATTGCTGTCGATAGTATTTCTTTGAATTCAAGCCACATCTGGACTACACTTACATTGTTAATTTGGAAGGAGTGGAGATTGTTTCTCAGGAAGACGTCAAGTGAATTTTTATCTGATTTTTCAATAGGTATATTTTTCATTTATTTTTGGAAAATGTGAGGTCACAATATACAATCTCGCTACAACAACCCTTTGTTCACTAATCCCTGTATTATATTTTACGCTCATTATTACCTCACAATTATTTGTTACTAAGAGGTCAAGTGTGTTTTCACAACCATTTACTGTTTGCGTGAGCTCATGGACTAACTGCTCGATATAATTTTCAGGGAGTGCATTTAGCATAATTTCGAATGATGTTTTATGCGTACCTCCAGATTTAAACATGTATTTTCGCCAGTATATTGAAGATAAATAAAGTAACCACCATCTATAATTGTATGAGTTGGGTACGTTTTTAAATTAACCTCAAGTTCCGTATGAACCTTTCAACAATTACATCATCTGAGTTGGGAGGTCGGTAAAAGAATCCAATTATTATTTTATTCTGATTGCCACGGATGACCTCTGCCCATACCAAATCACATGAACTATCTGTTTCAATTTTGCTACAAGGTAAACTACTTCTAACAGCAACAAAAATGCCACCGCCTCCTGTGTGTAGCCTGTCCTTTCAGAGCACCGTTAGGTTCTTCGCAAAAACTTCAGCTGAATTTATCTTCGGTTTTAGCCAGTTTTCAGTGCTTGTAACGATTTGAGCATCTGTGCTTTCTATTAGCACTTCGAGCTCTGGTACTTTCCCAACACAGTTACGATCATTTACAAATGTTATACCGATGGATCCCGTATCTTTGTTCTTCCTATGTTCAGCCTTCGCCCTTTGTGACTGAAGCCCTTTTTGTATTTCCCCGAGATATTCTAACCTAAAAAGCGCCCAGTCCACGGCACGAAGCCCCTGGTACCTATGTAACCGCCTACTGCGTGTAGTTGAGTCCTGACCTATTCAGCGGAATCCGAATCCCCACCACCCTATGGTGCAAGTCAAGGAATCTGCTGCCTACATGGTCGCAAAACTGTCTGAGCTTCTGATTCAAACCTTCCACTCGGCTCTGTACCAAAGGTCTGCAGTTGGTCCCATCTAATATGTTGCAAATGGTGAACTCTGCTTTGATCTTGAAAGCAAGACTGGCAGCTTTTACCACTTCTGTTAGCCTCTTTAAACTAGAGAGAATCTCTTCCAGTCCAAGGCGACACACATTACTCATACTGACGTGAGCCACCACCTGCAGTTGGCTGCACCCTATGCTCTTCCTTTCATCCGGAAGGGCCCATCCCACGTCTGGAATGACTCCACCCAGTATGCAAACGGTGGGCACATTGGTTTTCTTTCCCTTCTTGGCAGCCATATCCCTAAGGGGCCACATAACGCGCCACCACAGAGCGCCCCACCCCCTTAACCAGTGCCTCTACCTCACAAGAAGGGCCTGCCTCCCACCATCTCTCCATCCATCCAGTATCTCATCCTTCCACCGAGACCACACCCGCCAAAAAACCTCCCAAGTGGCCAAGTGGCGACCTCACCTCCACACCCTCCTCCAAAAGATCACCACCCACCTCACTTCCCTCTGATCCTGCCATGGATACCACCCCTCCTCCCGCCTCCCCTGCCCCCACCCTGTATACCTTCGTCCTTGCCAACCCTGATCCAAAATTCCTAGATGCCCGCACCCTCACCCTTGAAATCTGGAAATACATTCCCAGTGCACCCATTACCCAACTTATCCCTCGCAGAGACTCTCTTCTCATCAAGTCCTCCTCCCCTTCTTCCATACTGATCTCCTCCAGCACCTTCCCTGCATCACCTTTTTTCCCCATGCGTCCCTGACCCCTTTTCTTACTTCCTCCTCTCCTCACCAGCCTCAACCCTGTTATCGTCCACCAGCCCTCACTGCCATGACCACAAAACTCACCCCTGTGGTCACAGAAGTGGAGGTGTTGCTGGAACTGAACACCCATCCCGCCCTGGAAATCCGCTCAGCCCACCTAATTTACAACTCCTCTGTCCCTACCTTCCTTATGCATATCTTTACTGAGTCCGCCTCCTAGATCAATCACCTCCTCACACAGGGAAAGCTGATTTTCAACCGCCACCACCCCACTGACCTGTCCCATTCCCCTCCTCCATCCTACTGCTGCCAGTGCTGTCTCCTGTACAATGACCACCTCACCCAAAATCGGCAAGAACCCCTCACCTTCCCCCATTGTAAAGCCTTCCACTTTCTTGAACAGTATCCTAACCTCGCCTCTCCCCCTTCTTGCAACAAACCCCACCCCAACTACTCCTCCAAATGCAAAGCAAAGCCCCCTCCCACCAACCTTGATCTCACTGTCCCTGTTCACCCCATCGACCTGCCCATCCACCCCACCAATTCCCTCTGCCCTCCCCCTACAGCAGAAGACATCATCCAGTTCCTAACCATTGTCCTGCAGGACATCTACCCCTTCCAGCACCCCCAAACACTCCAGCAGATTTCCCTCGCCACCCGCTCTATTTTCCATTTAAATACCTATGCCACCTACTCCCACAAATAGGTTCACTTTACCTTCACCCACCTACACACCCTCGTTTAAGCCCGTCTCTCCTCGCCCCACTTCCTTTCCCCCTCCCATCTCCTGGCTCATCACCAGTATCATCTCTGCTACCTCAACAATAGCTCCCTCCCTGCCAACAAATACCTTTTCATGCATTACCTATCCCAGCACCTTGATCCTTAATGAAACTTTCCTCCAACCTCATCATGTTGCCGCACCTCTCCCTATCTCCTTCAGTGCATCGACAATGCCCTTCCCCTCGCCTGAGGTGTGGTCGCTGTTGGCCACCTCAAGCATCTTCCTGTCCGGCCACAACCCCTCCTCAATAACCCAACTGAACACCTTCTCCTCAGCGTCTTTTTTCCCTCCCTGACCATCACCTGTGCCACAATCTATAGTCATCCCGCAGCTCCTCTCCCCTAAGACTTCATTTCCCATGTTGACTGCACCATCACCACCTATGTGATGGCCACTGACCTCAACATCCACAGCCATGACCCTGCCACCCATCAGCAGTGGCATCAGTTCCTTGCCACCCCCTATGATGACCTAGTTCCTCTCCCATAACACACTTGTACTGAAACTAACTCAACCCCTGACGTTATCCTTGCTTCCCCCCACCTCGTTTGTTGTATCACCATGGACGTCCTCGATCCCATTGGTACTGACCACCTCCCTGTCCTTCTCACTGTCCCCTCTGCCCATGGCCCCCTGCAGTCCCCCACCCAGCTGTCTTCCAAAGTCCATCCAAGACTGCTGCTGCACTGACTGGGATGCTTACCAGGAATCCATTACCTCACAGGTCAAAAGCCACACCCTCACCTTTCACCATCCCACTGATGTCACCCATGCCTCTTCCTTCCTTCAGAAGACCATCACTGATGCTGTGAAGGCCTATGTCCCTACCATACACATCAACCCTCACTACCCTATTCTTCCTCCGCAAGCCGTCCTTCTTCGTGAATCCTGCAGGCTCTACCACTCGTTGCTTCACACCAATGACTGGGATACACTCCCTCACCACCGGGGCAATTACAGCGACACAGCCAGAACCTTCTTACAGCAAAGAAACGCCAGGACTGGTGCTAGACATGCACACACCTCAACAGCACCCTCCCTGTCAACCCCTCTAAGTACTGGTCCTGCATCACCTTACTGGTAGCCATCCCACACTGCATTACCCTATCCTCCACAACGATCGCCCCTTCCCTGACAATCTCAGTAAGGCTAACCATTTTGCACCCCACATATCAGAGGTCTTTTCCATTCCTGACAATCCCCATTTTGATTACTCCCTCTTCCCCACCATCCTTGACTGCACTGATACCTCCGTCCCACCACTCATCCCTAGCTTCCAGTACTTGGATCAGTTACCCCCCCACCCAACATCAAGACCCTCATCACCACACATGACATCACACTCATCCTCTACTCCAAACGCAACACCACCCCTGGTCATGATGGCGTCACCTACTGCCACCTCAAGAAGACCCCCCATCATTCCTGGCTGTCCTTGCTACTCTGTACAATGTCCTCCTCTCCACTGGCTTTTACCCTGACCTGTGGAAGACTTCTCGTTTTCTACTGTTCCCTAAATCCAACAAATCCCCCTCTGATACCTCTTCATATTGTCCCATCTGCCTCGCCTCCATGCTCAGTAAGGTCTTCGAGACTATCCTCTCCCACCGTATTCACCACCACTTTAACCAGCACCAACTCCTCCCCCTTACCCAGTGTTGCTTCCAACCTTCCTTCTCAGCCGACGTCCAACTCCTTAACCTTATCAATCTTCTTTCCCTCCAACGTAACTCCTGTCACTCCGCTATCTTTGTTTCCCTTGACCTCCAGAACGCCTGCAACCATGTCTGACAGACCTATGCTCTCCCTATCAATTTCGTCCACCTCGTTGCTCTCTTCCTCTCCCATCATCCCTCCTATGTCACTTTCCAACTCCCGTATCGTCTATCCCTCTGCTGGCGTACCCCAAGGCTCTATCCTTTCCCCTCTCCTCTATCTCCTGTACACTACTGATACGCCCAAACCTCCCCCACCTGTTCATCTTCTCCAATTTTCTGATGACACCGCCTTCCTAGTCCTTTATCCTGCCGTTCAATGGTCCCAGCATACCCGTGAAACCCACTTTGACCAGTTCACCACTTGGTGCAACCAGTGGTTCCTTCATCTCAACCCATGCAAAACCCAAGCGATCATCATAGGCCGCAGCATCCGCTCCTTCTGTCTCCATGATTTCTTCCTAACCATTTATGGCTGTCCTATCCACCTCACTCCTACCCTCAAATACCTTGGCCTCACCCTCAACCGCCCCCTCACCTGCACTCCCCATCTCCTTACAATCCAACACAAAGCCCACAACAGACTCCACCTCCTGAAACTCCTGTCTGGCCAAACATGATGACCGCATCCTTCCACCATCTTTCACACCTACAAATCCTTGATCTGTCGCAGCCTTTGTTATGCCTGTGTTTGCACTCCACCTCAGCTTCCCTATCCGCCTTCTGTCCCCCCACGTGCATCCTCTTCGACATCATCCCCTTCCCCCACCTTCTCCTTTTCCTTGAACACATCCGCACCCTGTATATTGCCCAATGACTCGATCCCCTCCCGCCCCCTGGTGTCCCCCTTCCTCTCCACCCCCAGCCCATTGCGGCGCCTTTACCATTGTGTCCCCCCCCTCTCTCCATCTCCACACCCTCCACCTCCTTTCCCAATGCAGCTTCCAGCACCTACCCCTCCCAGATGATGAAATTCGGCCTGACATCTACCCCTCCTACCAACTCTAACCCCGCCTTTCTCCTGCCTCCTCTTCAGGGCTCCCTCTCCTCCTCCTCCCTTCTCCTGAGCGGCTTTCCCCCTCCTACATCCCCTCTCTCTCCCACACTCCACTTCAGTGTCTCTACAATCCCTCCTGCCTTGTGTTCCATCTTCATTTCCTGCCCTGCCGGTCTCCTGCCTCTTGGTGCGCCTCCTGCCCCCTTTTTTTCCTCTTTCTCACCCCATCCCAGCCCTCCACCGCGACTTCCTCCCCTCTTTTTCCCTCCTCTCCAGCTTCCAGTCCCTCGGCAGGTCCCTACAAGCGGTTTTTTTTATTCTTCGTGAATGCTCTGACGTTTCCAATGGTTTTTTAAGTGTCATGCTCTGTGTGATTTCTATCCTGTGGGCAACTTTTAACTTGTGATTGCCTCCAGGGTTTTTTTTTTAAGTGCACTTTGATTTTCCAGCTGTGTTCTTTTAACTTTATGTCGACTTTTTAACTGCCCCCAGTGCATATCCCCATCTTAGTGTATATTTTAACTCCCATCATCTCCATTTACTGTGTTTTTTATGTCCCCCTTTTTATCCCCCCTTTTTATACATTCACCCTTCTGCACTTTTATAAAACCAATTGGGTGAAGAGCGGTGGAATGTGCCGTTGCCAGCTCTTCGCTGCCCATATGGGGCAGGGGAATGAAATTACAATAAAGAAAAAAAAATCTGTGATTAAAGTAAAACATTTTCAAGCAAAGCAGAGTAGGCACTGGGCACGAAGTCACTCTTCCAGTTAAGCAGTTTTGTTGGTATGCCTCTTAATACTTAAAGCACACAAGTGCATATGTATGGCAGTAGCACTTTCCATTATGATCTATTTGCTGTTTTAAGCTGTAGAGAAACTGCTAATGTATTTATGTTTCCCGTATTTTGCTGCAGATCTGAAAATGGTCATTATAGAGCGAAACCGGTAATGCGTTGACAAAATATTTTGTGACCATAGACGTAAAGTAAAGGAAATAGTCGTATAATCCTCAGTCAGTGGCGTCTGTCAGATGTGGCTTGAAGCGTGTGGCGTCTGCATAGTACACTCTTGGGCGTTGTCAGCTTCCCACACCGTCGAGAAGCTACTTCCCACCCTCATACCTCCTCAGTTGGCATCACGAGGCAGAGTGCATCTTGCTCCAGTCCTTCTAACAAAGAAATAAGCATGGCATTACCGAGAATGGAATAACTGCAGGAGAGGCGCTCTGCATCGCGGTGTAGCTTGCTCGCCAAGTTTCGAGAGGGTGAGTTTCTGGATGAGGTATCGAATATATTGCTTCCCCCTACTTATACCTCCCGAGGAGATCACGAATGTAAACTTAGAGAGATTCGAGCGCGCACGGAGGCTTTCAGACAGTCGTTCTTCCCGCGAACCATACGCGACTGGAACAGAAAAGGGAGGTAATGACAGTGGCACGTAAAGTGCCCTCCGCCACACACCGTTGGGTGGCTTGCGGAGTATTAATGTAGATGTAGATGTAGATCCGGGTTCCCCGCATGCCAGTCTGACACGCTTACTCTCATATACAGAGATGTGCGCTGAATCAGTGACGTTAAGAACTCAATAGACAGCTAGAAGCATACTATTCAAATGTACTCATTGTCATCTGACTTCCACAGTCCATACCAAGTAACTTTCAACAGCTGGTGTACAACAGATCAGAGCATTCCCCACAGCGGCTATCTATAGTTATCTCACAGTGTACTGTCCACAGGACTGAGTGTTTTACCTGGTGAGCTCCTTAGTGAGCAACAATTGAAGAATCCCTTGCCTTCTTTATGCTCTGCTAATTTATTTAGTTTCCGTCACGGCGTTGGCACACAAACATAAAGTTGCACATTGATGGAAATTATGTATTACCTTTTGGCTTTTGTCTCTGCGTCTTCTGAAAAGGTTTGTTTAACTATTTTTCTGACGTTTCTCCAGCACGTGTAGTTACACTCTAAGAAGTTCACCCTCTATTGCTGGTAGAGGAATGTCCTTCAGCAGTGGAATGTGAACTTTTGACACTTCCAGTCACCCCTGATTGTGCACCGTTAGAAAAATCGTTAAACAAAGTTTGTAAATCCGTTTTTCAGTATATTATAAAAACACACACACACACGCACACACACACAAATATTTTTCTTCGTCTTCTTCGTCGAAAAAGAAACTTGTGACATCCGTAAACACAGGGTAAGGTGAATCCTCTCTCACTCTTTAAGTACCATGACGTTGCTCAAAACAGAATACGGATGATATGAGTGACTTTTGCGAAAATAAATTTAATGATAGTCCAGTTGCTGCATGAGTTTCTCTTGGTACCACATTCTCAGAAATTTTTGTTCAGGATTTAGAGTAACGTCTCGCATTAAAAGGACACCATTTGCTTTGATGAATATGCACGACCAAATTTCCTCTCTAAGGAGGTTTTTTTGGTGCTGACAGTAACACTATACGTACAAAAAACCACACACAATTGCTTGTCTTAACACTCTTATAAAGTGTCCTGATACATGTCTCCCTGACTAAAGAACATTATGTGAACCTACTATTTATAACACTATGGTGGTGCTAGGCATTTTTCGCAGAAACACTATTTTTCTACATTGTATCCCATTCCACATGCTTTTATTGTAGTGTAAACTGCTGGACAGTGTTCTGCAATGTACTACATTTAATAGCTATTCGTTGCTAAAGTTGTGGAAATTTTAGTTCTATACGAAAACAGATATAGTGGTGGAAGCCTTGCTAACTTGTACCCAAGAAGATGTGAGTTCTGTCTGCCTATAGTTTTAATTATTTAATTTGAGAGTCGATTACATAGACTAAAACACGATTTACGATTTGGCAGACACCTTACTAGTTTTCTAAACTGCCCTGACCAAAGGACATATTATTAGCAGTCTGCGTAATACTACCGTTTGTCGAAGTAGACAACCTTCAACATGATTTAAAAAAATACCCTGCAGAGTACTATTGTTAAGACATTTAGACCTGTATGCCTACACAGTTCCGTATCATTTGGTAACAAGCGATTTGCGATGTGGGAATATCATAACAGAGGCAACTTGTACATTACGCCAGCCTCTAAGCGGGATGATTAGCATGGAAAATATCCAGTTCCATTACGACACAAACTCACTGTATCCTAACAGTTATAATTCACTATCTACACCAACATGTACGAAGCCTCTGCAATTCCAATTTTAGTAATATTACACTGATTTATGGATAAACGAGGGAGAAACAGTGTTCGGAAGAATTTGTGACAGTGACTGTGGAGCTTTAACGTAAACAGCAGGCATAAGAGGGAGACGACAGCAAATATGCATACTTTAATAAATATACAAAGTTAAAAGTTTCTGTGAAGTCATCGGGATATTTAAGTAAACGTCCCACTGTCCCACAGTGGCCACCAGTTCGACTTCCAGGAGGAAAGTCGCTGCCTGCTAGACCGACAAACAATGACACAGTCTCCGGCACACCTTCAGTAAAGTTCAGTGAGCCGCTGCTGCCGGTGAGTATTCACTTCCGTCCAGAGCGCTAAGCGGCCAATGTGTGTTCAGCCGCGAGTCGGATTACGACGAAGCCTATCGCCTGTGTCACGGAGTTGCTAACAAGCGTCTGTGGAATCAGTACATTCCGTCTATTCCATGCAGAAGAGCTCTGCATGTTAGTGCCAATATTTGTGCCTCAGACACCACATCCTCTGTACAGCGTGTTGATGTATGATACACACGTGATCTGCAATCTTTTGCAAGTTGTGTGTCTCGAAGAATAAAACCCACTTTAGTTGAGATTGTGTCATCATTAGTTACTGTTTTACCACTGTTCGTTCCTAACTTCAAGCGGCGACCCAACGGTGGTGACGAGTCTCGTGAACCTACGGTGCTGTGTTTTCCTTCATCAAGGGCGACGTTAAGTGTATTTTGTGTGTATTAGCGTCAAGGAATTGTTATGTCTGTGCCACGACAAGAACTTTCTGTAAATGATGTGGTTCAGTTGCAGAGGCAACAAATTCAGCAACTTGGGCGGAGAGTTATTCAACTGACGCAAGTACTTTCAATGGCAGTTACAACTCAACATACTACGGGCACACCCAAATTCCGATAACATACGGCCAGTGAGGGGACTGGGCTGAATACCCACTCAACTTGTAGCGCAGTTCTCCGCCTACGACATAGCAGATACGAAGCGCAAAGATTATTTCCTTACTAATGTTGGTGTTTTATGTTGTGTGTCAAAATGTCTACGGACTCTTGGCCGGAGGACTTTGAGTGTTATTTGTTAGAAGTTATATGAGCACCTTGGCGCTCAGGTGCATGTAGCAGTTGCCAAATACAAGTTCTTTTGGCTTAGGAAGCAATCGGAACAGACATTTAAACAATGACTCGCAGAACTAAGAGGTGTTACCAGACATTGCATATTTAAGTGTCCATGTGACGTCACACAAGTGGCGTCATACTCCGTGGTGTGATTACTCAGAATGTATGAGATGCACGCATGCACACTCCAATTTTGAAGCTACCATATCCTAAGTTAGAAACTGCCCTTTCTGTTACTGAACCTCAGAACGTTTTAGATATTGCAGAGGTAAATTTAGAGGCTCTGACCATTTCTGTAGTTCAAAGTACACAATGCACTCAGTTCTCTACTCAGAGGTCAAGCTGCAGGCAAAGCCCATTGTTAAAAAACAATCAGTCACGCTGTGCGCCTGCCACTTTGAGAGGTGGTATGCCTTTAGATGCACACAGTGACTTGCCCCCTCTCTTATTTATATCTAACTCTGAGTAATTCGGTTTGGGGAAGTATGGCCGAGTATTGTCATTACAAGGCTAGTATTGAGAACTCAGAAGATATGAATATTTTCCTCTCTAATTGCATGTGGTGAAAAGTTGGTACTGCTTCACATGTTGACTTCCCACGCAGCGTCTCTCATCACCCGGGTGGTCCGGTGACAGGCGGGTTCTGCCGATCTTGAAAGGGTTAAGCCGACGGGTGTGAGGGAGTCGAGTGCATGCTTTCCAGACGCCACATTGTCATAAGAGCGGCGGCGACACGCCCACAGGGGCCTGACGGAGCGGCTGGGCTAGAGAGTCTGTTGCTTCGCAGAAACACAGTGAAAACACTTTCTGACGGACTTCCAGCGAGGCATGGGAATGATTTGTGTTCCCAGGCAATCTTGGCAGGCAAATTCCCGCGTTTTATGCAAAATTATAACTGTGATTGGCTTGCTCAGGGGCGCAGAAATTGGCGCCAAGTATCTCCATTGGTGGAATAGTTGTGCTTCGGCAGTAGAGTGGAATTTTCCACCGGTTTTCGAGTTGCTGATTGGCACGTTTTAACCACAGCCACTGTCGTGGGGGCGGGAATGTTCTGTGTTCGGCTTGTACGGGTGCTCTTGAGAGAGTCGGCTCTCGCTTTTCGGTCAGAGTAGGTTACAAGACTGAGCTCTCGCTGCTCTGGACAGCCTGCCTTCCGTTGGTTGTCTAATATAGTTTCGTTTAATTGTAACTGTTTGATGAAATTGCTGAAGTTCCGACTTCAACATAACTTTCTGAGTACAGTTGGCAATTGAGCATTCTACGTACAAGCGGCCTACGTTGCCCGTCTTGAGCAGTTTTGGCTAAAGTTGACTGTATCGGAGTTACTGTGTGACTTCGCTTGTTAAAATCAATCACTATACCGTCAGTGATTGTGTAGCGAGCCTTCTTCGTCTCCCTCAGAGGCGCATTTGTGTTGCTAGAAGTCTTTAGTCTGGAGCAACCAGACCAGGATAATTTGTTTTGGGCTATACTCGCGACATTATCATCACCACAACGGGACGTCGAAACAACCAGCCATCGCCTCCGGTATGCCAGATCGTGTCCTTGCAGTTAAGAAGACAGCTTGGTAATGTATGTCCGCAGCACCCACAGATTAGGGAATTTAGATATGTGGCAATCAGAGCTCTGCATAGCGCGCCTGTTCCCATCTTTTCTAATGTGGTTCTGTCTTGGGTGTTCATTGTCTGAGTTCTCACTACAGTAGCAGCAATTAATGTTGGGTTGGCTGGGTGTTTCTCGTAAGATTTGAGTTGCAAGGAATTGGCTCCACATACCACTTGGTCATAAATGTCACAATCTAGTTTATGGACAACTTCACCTTCACAGCATTTATTTGAGTATCCAAGTTGACGTATTGTAAATGTTTCATGTGTTATGTTTATTATTTTTCTTCTTGATCCATGTGCAACAACAAAAGTCGGATTTAGAAAAGGGGGGGGGGGGCTTAAAGCATCATTTCCATATGAAGATTCTAGAGGAATTTAGTGTTAAACACACTGCTAGCCCCGACACCTCGCAACTTTGCAGTCTAATATCTGGAAGTCGTTCCCGAAGTGCACGACCGTTAGCAGTGCCCACGCAGAGAGGCAAAATGTTTTTCCTGTGGCAAACGGGGCCATATTCAAGCGTGATTTCAAAACAGCCATGGCAGGCGACAGTGAGACTCTACTTCAGTGTTCTTCAAAAGAAGTAAATGTCATATCAGTTGAGCCGGTGGGGGAGGCCCAATCAGTGTTTTACCCTTAAAGTAAACAGAATCGTTCACAAGTGATCTGCTTTCAGAGAAATAAACTGTATGTACATCTACGTGCGGCAGAGCATTCTGTGAGACTACAATTAGACAAAGGTGCTTGCATGACTTTGCTGAACAGAAATACTTATGAATTGTTAGGCAGCTCATGGCTACAGCAGCCTACTGCCATTCTGCCAGCATACAATGGACACAATATCCCAGTGTCGGGAGTGTGCAGACTGGCAGCAACATTTCTTAATGTTACTAGAACTTTACTATTTCATGTACTGTGTTCTCGGAACAGTCCGAACTTTTTTGATCTGACCTCACTTGACTTGTTTTACCTGGACATTCAGGACAATGTGTTGCCAGTCAATGCTACTGTTCCTCACAGCTGTATTAATGAGTGATGTGACAATACAGAAATTTATTTCGAGAAGGCCTGGGGAACGCTGAAGATTTTGAAGCACATGTAACTTTAAAAGATAATGCACAACCACCGTTTCATAGTGCAGTCCCCTAACGCATTCGTGATCAGGTCGCTCAAGAATTGAAACTATGGCAAGACAGTGGTGTTGCTGAACAGATCTCAGCCAGTCAGTGGGCATCTCTCCCGACAGTTATCAAAAAGCCATCGCGTGGGTTGCAGCTATGAGCAGACTTTGAAACCACTATCAACCCTCAAAACAGAGATGGACTCTTTTCCCCTTCTTCACCTGATGAACTGATCGACAGATTGTGACAGGAATGCTTGTTTTCCAAAATAAATTTCCCGGGGACATACTAGCAGTTACCCTTGAATGACATTCCAAACGGTTCTTTGTACTTATCACGCACTTGAGTCTATATCTGTTCCAGCTCCTCCCAATCGGCAGTGCATTAACTCTCGCAGTTTTACAGTGATTTCTGAATCAGTTAACAGCGAAGGTCCCTTCGTGTGTAAATCATTTAGATGACACTGTAGTTTCTTTTGGCACACCAGAGGAATATTTATCCAGTTTTGACTGTTTGTCCCAAGATCTTTCGGACATGGGAACCAAGTGTAATAAAGCGAAATGCTCATTTCTTCATATCATTAATTCACAGGGCATCCATCCAGCGCAATCGCACTTGTTGTCACTCAGGGATTTGACGGCGCCTCGTCATTTTAAGGAGTTAAAGGCAGTAATGAGCTAACCGACGTATTATTTCAAATTTATTCCTCATACAGTACAAACTGCTGCCCTGTTGAACCACCTACACTGGAGAGGTGTTCGCTTCTTACGGTCCAAAGATTTTCAGGACGCATTCCAGCAACTTAAGGATGATCTTCTCAGTGATCGTTGTATGGTCCACTTTGACCAAGACAAGCCAGTAGTTTTAGCACTTGATGCGTCATCCTATGGGCTTGGATCGAAGCTATTCCACAGGATTGGTAGCTCTGACAGGCTTGTAGCCTTTTCTTCCAAAACTTTAAACAAGGCGCAGTGTAATCGCAGGCAGCTGGAAACAGAGGCGCTCGCCATTGTTTATGGAGTCACTAAATTTCTCCACTATTTGTATAGTCGACCTTCTATCTCATCTCAGATCACAGGCCATTGACAGCTTTCTTCAGCCAATCCAAGCCTGTTCCGCCACGAACAACACAAAAATTATTATGAAATTACAACGAAATTCAGACCATTAGCTGCTTACAGGCGTTGATTAATATCAACAGGGACAGATGAAAATGTGTGCCCCGACCAGGACTCGAACCTGGGATCTGCTGCTTACATGGCAGACGCTCTATCCGACTGAACCATTTTTTTTCTTTTTTATTTATTATCAGAAAGACTTGGTACTATCATGACACTTCAGTAGACCATAGTCATATCATCATGTAATAGAGGCTGCAAAAGGGAGAAAAAATTTATTACGAGAATAGAACAATAAATAAAAGAAAAAAAACGAGAACGTAGCCAACAAACCACCACCAAGCTCATAAGATATGTATCAATAACTATTTTGATATGGTTTTTTAGTAAATTTTAATTTTTTTATTTTTTATTTTGTGTTTTTTATAGTTCATAATTGAATCTAAAAGGAGTAGGAAAACGAAACAAGATTACATTCCAAATAGCAAACTAAGAAAAATTCCAAGTAAACTAGGAAAAGCTAAGGATCGTAGACGCGCCCGTGTATCTATACTTCATCGATACACATTTGACAATAGAGCGATGCTGAGTCAAAACACAAAACAAAACGAACAGGGAAACAAGGAGAGAACAAACCGAAGCAAATCAGGTGGGAAACATACATAACAAAGAAAAACACTTATCATCAAAATGAATTAAATTAACCAACACCTTACCGATGAAAAACAAGAGTCACCATGTTGGCGAAGAGGTCTCGGTATCGAGGCATTCGCAAGCATGTCCAATAGGCCGTGTTCATGTACTGCATGACGTTCATGTGATCGTCCCCCTCGCCTTCTACAAAATAATGAACGAAATGTCCCAGCAACCACATAACGGTATAGGTTTTTGACTGTGGAAAGAAAGAAGAATCTGGGCGCACTATGATGTCCGTAGTGCAGGCAGCCTCAGAGGACCGAGTAAGGAAGGCCAATTGTGTCCTGATCCAACCACCAGTTTGCCTTATGACCTCCACAAGTAAAACAATGTCGTATCGTATCGGCAGAGGTACAACGACTACATAAATCCGTCTCACTAAGCCCAATACGGAAAAGTCGCTCGTTCGTTGGAATCAAGTTATTTACGACCATGTACCACGAGGACGCTACTCACATCGGCAAAATCGGAAGACTGATATTAAACCAAACTTTCGTTCAGGTTGTTTGCGGCGAGTCTCTTTCAACGAGGTTCGGGCAATGGACTGCTTCCCCACGAGTCTGTAGGAATTTAATGGTCTCCATATGATTTCAGCCAATAAATAGCTCATCGCAGGATAGAAGTCACGAATGTGTTTTAACTTATAATTTATGCGACCAATATCAATAGGGGGTTCAAGACTAGCGGGACAGACAAAGAAAAATAAATGAGACGTGAATGTCTAAGTTTCTTGAGTCATCGTCAAAATAGTACGACGTACATATAGCATCTGCGACTTCCTGTATATATCAGTCAGGTCCAGCCCCCCAAAGGAGCGAGGCTTCGTGATCACCTCATACCGTAAGCGAAATATATGTCTTTTCCATAAGAAACGACCAGAAAATTGTAGTTTCTTCGCTATTGTCGCGGGAAGCAGATAAACTTAGGCCGCGTAATAAGCTTTGCATAAGACATATGTATCCAGTATTCGGACTTTCTGGAGCAGAGTAAGAGAACGCCTTTCATGCTCTAATACAGCTCCCTGAATTTTTTCCGTAGCAGACTTCCAGTTGAGCGCCACCATTTTGAGTGGACAACGATCAATGATGATACCGAGAGACGTATACAGATCCAGCGCAGTAGCCCATGGAACAACCGCGTCATCAAAACCTCGCAAAGGAAGAAGCTTAAGTTTTGCACCTGAACTCCGACAAAAACTATTGATGACAGCCTTCAGTCGAGGTATCTCAGCAGAATTGCGAAGTAGAACAATCACGTCATCCGCATATGCACGAACAGCTATAGTCCCGCCGGAAAGCGTCCAACCTGTCAGCTGGGATGCTAGCATGCGGAGTAGGGGCTCCAGGAAAAACACAAACAGTCACCGTCAGCGGGCTTCCTTGAGCCACTCCCCTACGGATATTTATTAGGGGCGTTAGTTGGCCATTAACAACCACCGAAGCCGAAATACCCGTAAACAGATTTGAGAGCACTCGCCACGTGTCAATAGTGAAACCAACTGCCTCCAGAATCGGAATCAGAAAGTCGTGATTAACACGACCAAATGCCTTACTGAAGTCTAAAAAAGCAAGAGCACAAGGGATGGACGTTACAGCAGCAACCGAAACCATATCACGAAACTTTAATATAGGGGTAAGAATGGTACGACCAGGTACGCAGCTGTGATGTTTTGTAACAATCGTATCCATCAAAGACGACGTCCTACTATTAACTGCCTTCGCCACAGTCTCATAATCAAAGTTTAACAAAGTTAGTGGGCGAAAGTGATCAGGGGCAGCCGGTCCAGTGTGTATCGGGATTACAACAATTTTTCCTACTTTGAACGAGGGCGGCACTACTCTACCCTGTAACACCTCATTCAGAAGGGAGGTAAAGGTAGCACCCAACAACGGCCAAAGGCGCACGTAAAATTCCTTTGGAAGTCCATCTAGACCCGGGGACTTTTGATAAGGCGATCCCACAATAATTTTGTAAACTTCCTCAGGCTGAAAGGCAGCTAAGAGCGTTTCATTATGTTCAGATGTAATTGTCGTATACAAGATGCTGACAAGTGGGTCGTAAAAGGTTTTACTGGACTCTTCGATATCGTAGATTTCTACATAGTACTGGTGTAAGATACGCACTATATCAGCTTGCGCCATTACGATACATCCATCTTTTGTCGTGGGAGAATGAATACAAGTGCGTCGGCGACGGATCTGATACCGAAGCAAATGATATAAGGAAGTCAGTTCTTCCATCACCAATGATCGCGACTTCGATCGGATTTTCAAACCTTCCATTTCCATTCTCTTCACGGTTAACAATTTTGCCTTACCGGCCTAACATCTGCAACTCGCAGAGGGCTTGATCCGAAGCAGCATAAAGTTCACGCAGGATGGAATAGTAATATTCATAAATTCTCCGAAAGTCTCGCGCTTTGGCAGCACAGAAACGTATCAAAGTCTGCGTGAGCCTCGGTTTCGCTAGCTATATCCACCAGTCAAGCACTCCGTCTTCAGGCCACAAGTGGCCCAATGGGACCGTCCGACCGCCGTGTCGTCCTCAGCTGAGGATGCAGATAGTAGGGGCGTGTGGTCAGCACACCGCTCTCCCGGTCGTTATAATGGTTTTCCTTGACCGGAGCCGCTACTATTCGGTCGAGTAGCTCCTCAATGGGCATCACGAGGCGAGGCTGAGTGCACCCCGAAAAATGGCAACAGCACATGGCGGCCCAGACTGTAACCCATCCAAGTGCCGGCCACGCCCGACAGCGCTTAACTTCGGTGATCTGACGAGAACCGGTGTATCCACTGTGGCAAGGCCGTTGCCCCATCAGTCAAGGGTGGAGGAGTATTTCCCAGTGGACCGTAGAGTATGCTCCCACACGACTTGCATCACGTCATCGAGAGAAGGGTCAGCTAGATGAGCGACGTTTAGCATCCACGGAGGGCGAAACAATTTGACTGGTTGCCATTCAAGATTGAGAGTTATGGCCACAGCACAGTGATCCGTAAAGGAAGCTGGGATAACTTCAACGTTAAGAATACTATCGCTCAGGAAGTCCGATAAGTAAAATCTATCTAACCTGCTACTAGAAGTCGCAGTAAAGTGGGTAAATTTAACTAATGTCGGGTATTTACATATCCAGACGTCTTTTAGGCGTAAGGAGCGGCCCAATTCATGTAATTCGAGACAGAAATTAAGGTTTGGAGATTGATCCACAGGACGCAATACACAGTTAAAGTCATCACTCAACAGAATACCCAGAGGACTCTTACGCAACAAATAAACAATATCCTCTTCATAAAAACGCGAACTATCCACCACGTGACCAGTGCCAGTAGGGGCATATAAACGAACCAAAGTAAGATTAAAAAGTTGACACCCTATGCCCCTGCCAGAATCCACCATTTCCACTTCAGCAATAGGAATGCTTTCGCGAAAGAATAGGGCGGTCCCCGTAGAATATTCGGGTGCTACATTAAAGACCATACGAAAACCAGATAAGGAGAAATTACTAAATAGCACCTCCTGTAAGAAAACTGTGTCCGCACATGAATCATAAATGAACTGACGCAGCGAAGCCAATCGCAATTCTTATTCCACACGATTAACGTTTAAGGAAAGGAACATGTAGGCTTGGGTAATTGATCACAGCTGGACAGAGATGTACGGAATATCGGAGTAGAATTATGTAGACAGCTGAGAGTCAAGGTCCACTGTGGAATACACAGTGGAATCACACATCGGGGGACCATAACCCACGTCATCGCAACCTATTTTCTTAGATTTCTTACGAGCCACCGCACGGTCAAGTTGTATACGCTGTTTCTGCCGGCTACGTGAGATGGCGGCCTCTGCAGACAGAGGCTTGGGAGGGGTCATAGGCACAGCTTCCTCCCCCACCCCCCCAGACCTAGGGTCATGTAATGCAATGCCAGTCACTAAGGCGGAAGCATTCTGTGGAATTACCAATACAACAGGTGATACTTGGTCGCTAATTTTCTTCTCCTCGGGAGCTGCTGTAGGCGGCAAATACAGGAAGACGAAGGAACAGGAGGACACTGCATCGTCTTAGGCTGTAACGGAGGACACAAAGACGAACGGGGGGCTCCGCTCCCTCTTCACACACAGGCAGCTCAGAAGGAGCCACTTCGCGACCAGGAGGGATGCTGGAGATAACTTCTTCGCCACTCATCGTACCACGGAGGGGAGGTATAGTAGCATCGAGAGTAGCAGGGGACACAATCGATGCGGAGGAGGTTGGCGCAGAAGGTACAACCAAATCCTCACCATCACCTTCCTGAGTGCGATGTCGCTTGTTTGTCGCCGTTATAAGTTCTATCCTGGGGCCAATAGGATTCAGAACCTGTCGCGGAGGTAAAGGCGGAAATTCATTGACACGATTATCAGAACTGACTGTTTATACATTATAATCCGAAGCAGAAGTAGGTCCGACGGCGGGAGGAGAAGGAACAAGATCAGCAACCGTCAATTTGTGAAGCTGCACTAATGACGGCTTTAATACAAAAACCCTCCGCGGACAATTAGAACGAACGTGTCCACTTTCATTACATAGGGAACAGGTTCCCTCTTGACCAGTATACATGATACTGATGCGGTAACCACACACTTGTAAATGTGATTATATATTGCGTTTGACATGCACTTCCAAGGAAAGAATTCCACTATAACACTGTAATCTGCGTTGAGTAGACCAGCGTTCACGGCAAATGTTTTTCACGTTACCATAAGGAGTCAATATGCCCTTTAGAAAACTGTCATCAACTTCCGGCGGGAGGCTGAACACTCGAACATTGGTGTATTCGATTTCAGCATCTGCGAGTGACACTATACTAGGGGAATTATCACGATGTCTGAACAGGATGTGAGAACCATGTCGCGACAGTAATCTTTCAGCGTGAAAGATCCATGAATTTCACGTAAAACACGTACTCGTCAGCATCACAATGCCGCGCGGAGTGGCCGCGCGGTTAGAGGTTCCATGTAACGTGTTGCACGACCCCTGCCACCGGAGGTTCGAGTCCTCCCTCGGGCATGGGTGTGTGTGTGTGTGTGTGTGTGTGTGTGTGTGTGTGTGTGTTGTTCTTAGCATAAGTTAATTTAAGTAGTGTGTAAGTTTAGGGACCGATGACCTCAGTAGTTTGGTCCCTTAAGAATTCACAGACATTTGAACACATTTCAGCGTCAAAATAAGCGGTGTGGACCTGATCAGAGTTCACATGAATTGTATAGAGAAGCCAATCGTGGATTTCTAGGGTCCCAGGCTGAATGTGTCACGTTGTTTTATCGAAGCGGAAAAGTTCATTGAGATGAGCAACCTCCTGCTGTAGTGAATCGCGCTGCTGTTGAAGTGAAAAGCGGCCTCCATATTATGCAGACGACGTAACACAATCTTCTTGTGTGAAGCACCCATGCGCATTTCGCAGTGAGGTGTGTATGGAATGGGCAGAAGTTGTCGCGATGAGGGAGACATGGAAGACGCATTAATCTTCATGCCTTCTGATCTGGCAGAATGGCTTCTTGCGTCCAGCGTAGGAGACAGCATGCCTAAAGCCGGAGATTGCACAAGAAGATGATTATAGAGGTCCATAGGTAATGGAAAAATTTAAGAAAATCGGCCCCCAATATGGGGCCAAACATGCAGGCCATTAACAATCATCATGAAGGTGAGAAAACATTTTGCAGATTTAATTTCATATGACTCTGAGGCATGTCCTTCACATCCCGTAAAACACCACTTATATCCAAACCTGTGTTGACCAAAATTCCATACCAGATATCTTTTCAAACACAAATAATCGTGAAGATTCACATTTAGCAGAAGCTGTGGCATTGTCATTACAACTACAATCTTACTGGTTATACAACGGATATGCACGTCTATACACATCCGTTGTTGATATCTGGGAACCCACACAGTTTGCAACATCATCTAGCATTTCGCCTGAAGTGTCTATGGAACCAACACCATTCGAATTTGCGTGGCTGCCGCTCGTCAATGCGCCGTACGCTCCTTGGGCTGTCAGCTGCCAGCTTGGCGTAGAGTCTTGCCAGTTCAGTGAGGATTCTCTCAATAGGTGGCTCTGGTGGTTGCACAGCCGAGACGAGACTTCAGTGACAGCGAAACATGGGAAGTGACGTAGTTGAAGGCGTTGTGAATATTGACTTTGAAGACGATATTTTAGATGAGGCAGAAATATCTGTGTTTGTTTTATGTTATTGTTTTTGTTGACGTGGTAGATGCTGCATAAATCCTTTTCAGCGATGAATTTTTTTAATAACTTCAATTTTGACAGTTATTTTTAACACTATATTTGAGATGTAAGGAAGTCATTGCAAATATATTTCTTCAACAAATGCTTCAATTTACTGTACAACAATGAAAATAGGAAATGGCCACATTTGTGTACATGGTGCATAGCAGGTTACATGAGAGCAAACATGGTGAAAACATAAAGAAACTAAAAAATGTGATAAATAATAGCGAAATTCAAGTAAGAAGGAATTGTTCACATCATGTATTGTGGAAGAACTCCGTACATTGTGGGCAAACAGGAACCTTGCACTTTTGCAGATGTATCTTGTTCTTCTTTTGCAGTTTTTATTTCTCACATTCCTTTTTTTTTCAGGGTAATGGGCTATTCCATCCAGTCTTATATATGCAGTACACCCAGTGCGTTGCCTTTTCTTCCAGTGAGTATGGTCAGTGGTGTTAGATGGTCTGCCACACTTCCTTTGCAGGCTTCCAAGCTATGTAATTGTTGTAGCAACTGAGGCCTTGTATTTACCAAAGAAATATTTCTCTCAGTGCCTCTTTTGTAAAGAATCCATGCATTTACTAGTGCAACATTATAAAAGTGGAAAAATATTCTCAAATAAAACTTCTTGCTCTTCATTGTGTGAGGGTAGTGTGCAACCATCTGGTCAGTCATGTCTACTCAGCCCATGAATTTGTTGTAGCATGCAACAGCATCTGGCCTCTCGATATCTATGCGAGCATGGTTCTTCACGTCCCATCACAGTATCAGTTGGTGTCCCTCCAGAAAAGGTAGATATCATGTGGACAATGTTTCTCTCCACCCATCACAAAACTGTAATATTGTCATTAGAAGTAGCAATAGACATTGAACACACATGATTCCATTAGAGCTTTGCTGTTGGTCAATTTACTCTCTGCACCCTACAGCCTGTTCGACCTTATGGTTCCCAATACATGAATTTTCTTTTGCTTGAGATATGAAAGCAATGGGATTGCTGCGAATAAATGGTCAAGAATGATCTTGTGATTTTTTCCTTCTAGCCCCTGGCACAATCTTACGACAGTGTCCCCAATAGGACTGAAGCTCAGTGTGTAATTCCGCTCCCGCCTTTTCTCTTGGTACATCTCAAAAAATGTTGCGCATCAATCTGTGCTAGAGCGTACCCATGATTTCAATCCCCACTTTTAGGGCTTAGACTTTATATACTGTTTTGCCCTGCTTCTACCCTTGAAAAGGATAATCATTTCACTTATAGACTGATATTCAGTAGGAGTTACATTCCCCGAAAATGTCTCTTTCATTGTGTCCAATATGGGTTTCACCTTCACAAACATGTCAGAGTTATTTCCCGGGATTTCGTTCAAAACTGGTTCAAATGACTCTGAGCACTATGGAACTTAACATCTGTGGTCATCAGTCCCCTAGAACTTAGAACTACTTAAACCTAACTAACCTAAGAACATCACACACATCCATGGCCAAGGCAGGATTCGAACCTGCGACCGTAGCAGTCGCGCGGTTCCGGACTGAGCGCCTGAACCGCTAGACCACCGCGGGCGGCCGGGATTTCGTCTTTGTCCACAAAACGTAAATACGTTTTTAGACTACTGGCCAGTAAAACTGCTACAAGACGAAGATGAAGTGCTACGGACCCGAAATTTAACTGACAGGACGAAGATACTGTGATATACAAAGGATTAGCTTTCCAGAGCATTCACACAAGGTTGGCGCCAGTGGCGACACCTACAACGTGCTGACATGAGGAAAGTTTCCAACCGATTTCTCATACACAAACAGCAGCTGACACGGCGTTGCCTGGCGAAACGTTGTTGTGATGCCTCGTGTAAAGAGGAGAAATGCGTACCATCACGTTTCCGACTTTGATAAAGGTCGGATTGTAGCCTATCGCGATTGCGGTTTATCGTATCGCGACATTGCTGCTCGCGTTGGTCGAGATCCAATGACTATTAGCAGAATTTGGAATCGGTGGGTTCAGGAGGGCAATACGGAACGCCGTGCTGCATCCCAACGGCATTGTATCACTAGCATGACAGGCACCTTATCCACATCACTGTAACGGATCGTGCAGTCACATCTCGATCCCTGAGTCAACAGATGGGGACGTTTGCAAGACAACAACCTTCTTCTCGAACAGTTCGACAACGTTTGCAGCAGCATGGACTATCAGCTCGGAGACCATGGCTGCGGTTACCCTTGACACTGCATCATAGACAGGAGCGCCTGTGATGGTGTACTCAACGACAAACCTGGGTGCACAAATGGCAAAACATCATTTTTTCGGATGAATCCAGGTTTTGTTTACAGCATCATGATGGTCGCATCCGTGTTTGGCGACATCACGGTGAACGCACATTGGAAGTGTGTATTCGTCATCGCCATACTGGGGTACCACCCGGTGTGATGGTATGGGGTGCCATTGGTTACACATCTTGGTCACCTCTTGTTCGCATTGACGGCACTCTGAACAGTCGACGTTACATTTCAGATGTGTTACGACCCGTGGCTCTACCCTTCATTCGATCCCTGCCAAACCCTACATTTCAGCAGGATAATGCACGAACACATGTTGCAGGTCCTCTATGGGCATTTCTGGATACAGAAAATGTTCGACTGCTGCCGTGGCCAGCACTTTCTCCAGATCTCTCACCAATTGAAAACGTCTATTCAATGGTGGCTGAGCAACTGGCTCGTAACAATACACCAGTCACCACTCTTGATGAACTGTGGTATTGTGTTGAAGCTGCATGGGCAGCTGTACCTGTACACGCCATCCTAGCTCTGTTTGATTCAATGCCCAGGCGCCTCAAGGCCGTTATTACGGCCACAGGTGGTTGTTTTGGGTACTGATTTCTCAGGATCTATGCACCCAAATTGCGTGAAAATGTAATCAAATGTCAGTTCTAGTATAATATATTTGTCCAATGAATACCTGTTTCTCATCTGCATTTCTTCTTGGTGTAGCAATTTTAATGGCCAGTAGTGTATTTTCTCAAATCTCTTAAGTGACATAATGTCAGCAATAAGATCCATTCTCAAAACTGGGTTACCTGACCAGTTCATACGTCCGTTTTGGGTACTTTATATATGTCATGATCAAATTAATCGCTAAGAAGCAATGAACTTCACTTACTGAGACAGAGAAATTGCATTCACCATTTGAAAAAGCATTCCGCGTTGTCTCTCTGACTATCAAGTCCAGTGCCTTAGGAGTGTACATGTTGTAGTAGTAAAAATATGGCGTCTTCTCTACTAAAAGATCACTATTGCTTTTGTAAACGTCACAGAATGCAGGAATGTCACCAACGAAGTCAATGTCCTTGTTTATATACCACATATTACGTGAAGATGTTGGAGAATTCGAAACTTGTACTTGCAGTTGCACTATTGGTCTGGACTGTTATTGAGTGAATTGCCCTATCAACAGCTGAATCACCACTAGCAACAGTGTCATCACCAACAACACTATCATCATCAGAATCGTCATCAATAATATCACTGTCTTTATCACATGTAATTACGTCCAAATCAGAACAATTGGCATCATCAACAGAATCTAAAATGAGTAAAATTTCCTCTGGGCTTAATGTTTTCCTTCGATTCATTTTTAATAATGTTGGAAGAGAAACTGTAAAATAAATGAAAGTAACATTTGTAAACAGTCGATTTACACAAAATAGTTTCCAGATATCACTGTTTCAACAGTAACATCATAATAATAAATGTTCAAAGCACACAATAAAAAATTGTAGACGAAAAATTCTCCTGCAAAAAAAAAACGTAAATTATGATTTCAAATGCATGTACTAAACAACAGGCAGCCGCTGACTATTCACAGATATAAAAACATCTCTCTTCATAACAGTTAAAGATAATGAACTAGGGACAGGGTAGCCATCTTATGGGAACACAATGGCCACAAATGTAACCAATGCCCATTGGGCTCAAATGGCTCTGAGCACTATGGGACTTAACATCTAAGGTCATCAGTCCCTTAGAACTTAGACCTACTTGACCTAACTAACCTAAGGACATCACACACATCCATGCCCGAGGCAGGATTCGAACCTGCGACAGTGGCGGTTACGAGGTGCCAAAACTAGAGCGCCTAGAGCCGCTCGGCATCACCGGCCGTCCACTGTCCATTAAGGAGTGCATTTTCTTCAATATATTCAGCATACGGTTAATGGCTACATATGTGCCAGAATCCCTGAAGAGGTTAATTGTCATAGTAACTCAGCCACAGGCTTTGTGCTAGTCTGATTTTCAAGAGATGAACAATCGTAGTCCGCAGCTCGTGGTTGTGCGGTAGCGTTCTCGCTTCCCACGCCCGGGTTCCCGGGTTCGATTCCCAGTGGGGTCAGGGATTTTCTCCGCCTCGTGATGACTGGGTGTTGCATGCTGTCCTTAGGTTAGTTAGGTTTAAGTAGTTCTAAGTTCTAGGGGACTGATGACCATAGATGTTAAGTCCCATAGTGCTCAGAGCCATTTGAACCATTTTTTTTAACAATCGTAAGCTCATTTGTTGGAGAGAAAATAGGAAACGTAATATACATTCATATTCAGGGAGGCAAATACACTATGGCCATTAAAATTGCTACACCACGAAGTTAACGTGCTACAGGCGCGAAATTTATTAACCGACAGGACGAAGATGTTGTGATACGCAAAGGATTAGCTATCCAGAGCATTCACACAAGGTTGGTGCCAGTGGCGACACCTACAACGTGCTGACATGAGGAAAGTTTCCAACCGATTTCTCATACACAAACAGCAGCTGACACGGCGTTGCCTGGCGAAACGTTGTTGTGATGCCTCGTGTAAAGAGGAGAAATGCGTACCATCACGTTTCCGATTTTGATAAAGGTCGGATTGTAGCTTGTGCGATTGCGGTTTATCATATCGCGACATTGCTGCTCGCGTTGGTCGAGATCCAATGACTGTTAGGAGAATATGGAATTGGTGGGTTCATGACGGTAATATGGAATGCCATGCTGGATCCCAACGGCCTCACATCACTAGCAGTCGAGATGACAGGCATCTTATCCACATCGCTGTAACGGATCGTGCAGCCACATCTCGATCCCTGAGTCAACAGATGGGGATGTTTGCAAACAACAACCATCTGAACGAACAGTTCGACGACGTTTGCAGCAGTGTGGACTATCAGCTCGGAGACCATGGCTGCGGTTACCCTTGACGCTGCATCACAGAGAGGAGCAGCTGCGATGGTGTACTCAACCTGGGTACACGAATGGCAAGACGTCATTTTTTCAGATGAATCCAGGGTCTGTATACAGCATCATAATGGTCGCATCCGTGTTTTTCGACATCGCGGTGAACGCACATTGGAAGTGGGTATTCGTCAGCGCCATACTGGCGTATCACCTGGCGTGATGGTATGGGGTGCCATTGGTTACATTGGTTACACATCTTGACACCTCTTGTTCGCATTGACGGCACTCTGAACAGTCGACGTTACATTTCAGATGTGTTACGACCCATGGCTCTACCCTTCATTCGATCCCTGCGAAACCCTACATTTCAGCACGATAATGCACGACCGCATGTTGCAGGTCCTTTATGGGCACTTCTAGATACAGAAAATGTTCAACTGCTGCCCTGGCCTTCACATTCTCCAGGTCTCTCACCAACTGAAAACGTCTGCTCAATGGTGGCTGAACAACTGGCTTGTCACAATACGCCAGTCACCACTCTTGATGAACTGTGGTATTGTGTTGAAGCTGCATGGGAAGCTGTACCTGTACTTGCCATCCAAGCTCTGTTTGACTCAATGCCCAGGCGTCTCAAGGCCATTATTACGGCCAGAGGTGGTTGTTCTGGGTACTGATTTCTCAGGATCTATGCACCCAAATTGCGTGAAAATGTAATCACATGTCAGTTCTAGGATAATATATTTGTCTAATGAATACCCTCTTATCATCTGCATTTCTTCTTGGTTTAGCAATTTTAATGGGCAATAGTGTAAGTTGATTGGTTCAAATGATTGTGGTTAGAATATCGTATTTTCCCACAGAATATAAATGTATAGGATTTATTTAATACTGTGATTATGTACTCTAGCTGCAGGTGTAGTGTTGTACCGGTGAACGTTATAAACTGCAGATTTAGTTTCATAGCTGTGTGCACATGAAAGGATACACAGCTGTGTTGTATGCAACGTAGTGCTGTCGTAATGATTGTTGGAAGGCTTCTTCAAAGTTAACTCTCAACATATTGAGTTGTTAAATAATGCAGTTGTTGGACTTTATTTTTAGTCACTGAAGCATATAACGATGGAACTAGCTAAAAACACGAAGAGACATGCAGCAAAACTGGAGATACTGTGGGAAATTTGGATTTGCAAAACAATAGCAGGTGAGGATTTATATTGTGGCGCCGATGAAATTGACACCAACATCGACATGTATTCATCTTTGGACTCTAGGCATTATCTTTGGCTATTTCGCCATATTCAGTTCAGTTTTTTGTGATCCTTGTATGTGTTAAGGTTAATAAATGAACTATTTGTAAATGGGTGTGATTATTGGTGCAACCAACAAGGTAACCCTGGTGACCCCGAGTTGTAACGTCTTTCGTTTTCGCAGTTTTACTGTGTCCGCGACCTCTGCGTTGGTTATTTTCGCGTGTATTACATCGACACAGTATTCGAACAATGACTTCGTCTCAGTGCCTAACGTCGGATTTTGTGATTGACATGCATCATGTCGCAGGCGATGTACACCCGCCAGGACTGCAACATGATGCCTCTCACTCGATGATTCCGCCAGACGTTTTCGAGCCTGCAACAATAAGTGAGATTAGGAGTGCGCATGACTCCGGCTATCAAACGCCTTTGTTCCCACCCCTTGTGCCCTCCCTGTGCAGTTACCTCTTACGGATCTCCATGCAGTGCAGGACCAATGCCGATTTCTGCAAATGCTTCGTCGGACAACCTACTACCACCAGGACAACGATTTGCCATGCTGCAATCCGTGCAGTACCATGCAGATACCTGCCACGTGGCCGGAACTGCTTCGTTCACAGGTCTACCTCCTCAGCATCAGACCACGCCCCCACCTGTCTCAGTTCAGCTTTGGCACATGCCTTCCTAATTCTATACCTCGGCCTGCAACAGGCACAATAACCTGTTATCTGTGCCTGACCTCCACCTCCATCCCACTGCTACGTCTCAGTGTTGTGTGCCACGACATTCACCTTATCCGCACACCATTTTGAGTGGAGTGACTAGCCGGTCGAAGTGGCCGTGCGGTTAAAGGTGCTGCAGTCTGGAACCGCAAGATCGCTACGATCGCAGGTTCGAATCCTGCCTCGGGCATGGATGTTTGTGATGTCCTTAGGCTAGTTAAGTTTAACTAGTTCTAAGTTCTAGGGGACTAATGACCTCAGCCGTTGAGTCCCATAGTGCTCAGAGCCATTTGAACCATTTTTTGGAGTGACTATGAACAGTGAACATTCACACATTCCGTCCCACGTTAGACATCATTTCCCACACTGTGCTTCTGGACAGCCCGCACCTCCGCAGCCTCCCTGCAACACAGGTGGCCCTGGCTCTGATCACACGTCGAGCTTTCCACAGACTAACACACGTTCTCATACTCTGAACTTTTTCTCACCTGTCGCCCCCGAACCTGCTCCAGTCGAGCTTCCGCTACTGTTCTCGGCACATCTCGGTACCTCATCCACGTTGGTCTTCTGCAACGCGTCAATCCGAACACACCCGCAACGTGTTGAGCTTCTGCAATCGCAATCATCACATTATGGTGTCTCACCCGCGTCGACCTTCTGCGTTGCTACGGATCACGCTCAACCACAACATGTCACCTACACATTGCCACCTGAACAGCCGTCATTGCCACATCCCCTGGAGACACACTCTCCTCGAATACTACAGCAACAACAGCTCGACGAACTCAACTCATCCTGTTCTTCTGAACATTCTACAACGCTTACCAACGCTGCCGCCGTTTAATCTCGACAGAGCAACAACCTGGTTCAAAATTGTGGACGAAGTGTTCGACCATTACAAACTCGACGAGTCAACCAGGTTTCTGTGCCTCATCACCCACCAGCACGACCAGGAGGACCTGATTGCTGACCTGGTCGACGCCCCGGACTCACCTACCCAGTAAATTCTAGACAAAACGATAGTTCTACGTCGGCTTCCACACTTAACTGAGGAGCAAACTATCAAGTGCTCCATGTCCAGCAACTAGACAACGACAAACCTTCCCAGCTCTGGAGATGGCTACGTGCCCTGGTCAGCGACGATCTACTTTCTGACGCAGCTCTCCTTGCCATCTCCTCACATCCGCTTTGCTCTGGCTTGAAGGTCTCCTGAACGTGTCGAGCAAAGAATGACAATTGCTGACAAGCTACACGATGCATCACTGCTCTATTTCGCCAGCCACTGCCTACCTCACAAGTTTCAGGTTCAGGCTCATCGCCCTGCGTCCGGACGCAGCCGGGGCCGTACTGTGCTGACCCTTTTGCTCGCTCTGGGAAGCAGTAAACAAGCAGCTGGGACGTCACCGGCTCTTCCCATGGTCACGACCCCTCCTCCAACCGAACCTGCTGCAGCCTCCGAACCTCGGCCACTGCCACTGGCAACGAACCTTCCACAGGAAATGCAACCACACTGTTACTTCCACACACGGTTTGGTGAGGCGGCATGGAACTGCAGACCACCCTGCTACATCCCAAACGCCAATCGCAGATAGGTCGAGCTGCCGCCTCCTGCGCACAACATGACAGGCATCCCCCCCTTCTCCATTCTGTCCGGGAACGACCGGATAATTGCCGACGACTTTACGTTAAAGACATTTCGTCGGGATACCTTTTCCTAGTGGACACAGGCGCCAATGTTTCGCTGCTGCCTAAGTCCTTAGCGTCGTCGAACATCCGCCCTCATCATACTTCATTGCAAGCTGTGAATTCAACTAAACTACAATGCTCGGGTTCAACTTCCTACATCGTCTCTCTGTCTCTGAAAACTGCAAACTCGAGTGGACTTTTTTAGTGGGCAAAATTGACGAACCTGTACTAGACATTGACTTCTTGCGACACCACAAACTTTCACTGGACCTAGTGTGAAACACTGTGTTTCATCATCCGTCCAAGACTCACTTCCCCTGTGCTCCGTCGAGCAACCCTCCCCCCACCCCTCCCCCCCCCCCATGACACATCGGTCCGGGCTCACCTCATCCGTACACACTCATCTCTGTCGACGACGTTACAAGAAATCAGGCACAAGTGCCTTGTCGAGCTTGAACACGTCGCTCGCCTACACAAGGAAAACTTCAAGCTCTCCCTCCGGCTCCATGAAACACAGCTCCAGCTCTCCGATGCAATCCCAGCAATCGAGCCTCCGCTACCCCTTGCAACTGTGCTATCAAGACTGCAATAACGTGTACTGACAGCTACACAGCGCCACACCCTCCTAACACAGCAACGTTTGTCACTTGGCTAGACACAAGTGAGCATGCGTGACGAGCGTCACGTGCTCCGGAACTGACAGCTCCTACCCCGCCCCTCGCGGACAGCACCTCAAACTATGCAACTTCGGCTCCTGTGCGACTGTGCTGCCACAGGCCGCGCCCTTGGACAATGGACTCACTAACGGCTCACGAGCTCTACCGAGCTCACCCTACCGTGGTGCCACTGCTTCGGGCCGGCGGCCATCTTGTCGCGCTGACTCGTGGTACATTTCACCGCCTCGGCTCCCGTCGGATCCGCCGAGTGGCTCCGAACACCACAACCACGCCTCGCCTGCCCCACCAACTACACATTGTAAACAAACCGCCTCCCGTGCCGCTGGCAACATTTCCGTCGTCACCAGCGGCACGGTTCACAAGTTTCTACTCATGCCAGGTCCCCCGATCTCCAGTAAACCACGTTGACTCTCTCCGACCTTAAAAATCAAATTTCTGAACTACTAAGCTCTGGCATCGTTGAACCCTCTGCCAGTAGCTGGTCTACACCCATACATATGACACCCAAGAAAGCCGGGTCCTGGCGCATGTGTGGAGACTACCGTCGACTAAACACACAAACAATTATGGACACCTACCCCATACCCAACATTGCTGACTTTACCAGTTCCCTCGCAGGTGCGACCACGTTCTCTGTCATTGATTGCAAATGGGCCTACCACCAGATCCCCATGGCACCTGAAGCCATCGAGAAGACAGCAATCACCACCCCAATCGGGTTATTTCAGTTTCGATTCATGCCCTTAAGTCTGAAAAACGCAACCCAGACCTGGCAACGCTTCATTAACGAAGTGCTATTCAACCTAAAATTCTGCTTTGCTTATCTTGATGACATTCTTATGTTCAGCTCCTTCATCGAGCACAACATTCGACATGTGCAAACTGTTATGAACACTCTCGCAGCAGCAGGCATCGAGACCAACCAGGACAAATTGCAGCTACATCAACCTGGTGTCACTTTTCTTGGCTTTCGGGTCTCTGCCGACGGCATTTCACCGCCCCCTGAGAAAGTACAAACAATACTAAACCTACCCAGACCTTCGTCATTCAAAGAGCTCCAGCGCTTTCTGGGGATGGTTAATTATTATCGCTGACATCTACCTCGGGCTACGGAGATTCAGGCTCCACTGACGCATGCCTTGGGAGGCACCAGCACCTCTGCATCTCGGCCTGTTCCATGGACCCCTGCTGTGACTGACTCTTTCGCTGCCCTCAAAAATCTTCTCGCCGAGGCCTGCACCATCGCGCATCCTTATCCCAATGCGCAGCTTTTCATCACCACAGACATGAGTGATACTTCCATCGGCGCTGTCCTTAGCCAGACAATCGACGGCAAAACTTCGCCTCTGCAGTTCTTCTCGCGCAAGCTCACCAATGCACAATGGAAATATTCCGCGTTTGACATGGAGTTGCTTGTGGTCTATGAAGCGATTAAGCATTTTAAGACCGACATTGAGGGATGCCCTTTCTGTGTTTTAATGGACCACAAACCCCTGGCTGCGGCCATTACAAACCCGCCACCTGACCCACCTCCTCGCCGCTTCCGATACATGGACTTCATATCTCAGTTCACCACCAATGTCAGACACATAAAGGGTGCTAACAATATAGTTGCTGATTTCCTTTCACGAGCCAACGCCGTCCATTTGCTGTTAGACCTCTCTGAACTGCCTAACCTCCAACCTGTTGACGAGGTAACACAAAACCTGATTTCAGACTCTATTTCTTCACCACACTTCGTTCGCACCACCCTCCCTGGCATTTCTGGTGAGATCTGGTGCGACGACAGTACGGGCATGTTATGACCCCTCATCTCAACCACGCTCCGTCGAGATGTCTTCAACATATTGCATAATTTAGAGCACCCCAGTGTTCGTGCGTCCACCCCCCTCATAGCGGAGTGCTTTGTGTGCAGAAATGGCCATGCAGTTCTAGGCGCTTCAGTCTGGAACCGAGTGACCTCTACAGTCGCAGGTTCGAATCCTGCCTCGGGCATGGATGTGTGTGATGTCCTTAAGTTAGTTAGGTTTAAGTAGTTCTCAGTTCTAGTGGACTGATGACCACAGATGTTAAGTCCCATAGTGCTCAGAGCCATTTGAACCATTTTTGTGGAGAAATGTCAACAAGGACTGCCAGCAATGGGTGCATGCCAACGCTGAAAAGTACACAAGCACACTTCACCCACCCCCTCCCTCGGCGCCTTTTCGATCCCTCCTGGGCGTTTCCAGCATATTCGCATTGACATTGTCTACCCTCTCTCCCTCTGTAACGACTTTCGTTATGTTCTCTCGTCTATCAACCGAACAACTCGCTGGCTAGAGGCTGTTGCCCAAGCTTTCGTTGAGTCATGGGTATTGCGTTTAGGATGTCCACCTATCATCAAGACTGACCAGGGCAGACAATTTGAGTCGGCCCTGTTCAACAGAATTTGTAACATTTGCGGTATCAGAATTTCAGTGTTAGAATGGACAATTTTTAGATCTAGCTGGGCTGCGTAAAAAGAAAATTCTGTAGGACAACTAGAATAAAAGTATGCTGTCAGTCCTGTTTGTGGGCCAGTACTGTGAGAAAGGTTTCTAAGTGCAAAGCAGGCAGTATTGACCTTTTCGGGTTGTACCATGAAGACGCAAACTCAGAACAAATGTTCCAACAGTAATTAAGCTTCATTCTAGATAATTTAGTTCTACTTTCTTGCCAACTGGTAGCCATTATCTAATCACTATTTGCTGCCTGAGGCAATTGTGAGGTTATTCGCCCAAGTTCAGGGGCTGATGCTACACCAATCTGCTTTGACATGTGATGTAACTGTGATGGGGTGTGTGATGTCATAGTGAGCCTTGATGTTTTTGAGCCTTTGTGTTTGTAGATGTTGTGTTGTAGTATTTGGTGGTGATCTCTTGTGCTGGATATTTGATAGTGAGTTGTTTGACGTAAATTGAGTCTTTCAGGCTGCTATTATAAGAATTTGTGCTGGCTTTCTGGTGAGTTACTTTGAATTTGCATATTGTGGCTGATGGATTCATTTTTATGTTTGGAAATATTAGTGCCATGTGTTTCTTGTGGTCGGAGATTTAATATTATTTTTCTGTTTTCTTCAGTTGTGAAGAAGATACAGATATCTATGAGTAGCTCATTTCTTGTTGCAATGAGTGAAGTTGTCCATGTATCTTGAAATTGGTGACAATTCAAGATTCATGAATTATCGTTATTTCCTTGTTAGTGTTTGGTAATTTTGTTGGATTGTTATTGGCGGGTGTAATGGGTATTGAGGTACCGTAGTTGATTAGAATACATTTCTGATAGTCATGTGAACATGGTTTGGTTTGTTGTACTGTGGACACTGCTTTAGAAAGAGTAAGTGAAAGTATGGTATGAAGGGCTTTGCTCGAGCTGTGTGGGTGAAGTGAAATTTGCACCACCATGTTTTAGAGTTGTATGTTGATTCCTCATATCGAGGGCTTTGTTGGAGCTATGTAGGTGAAGTGAAAATAGTGGTGTTGAGTTTTTGATTTGTGTTTGGGTTACTGGTATTACAGTCTTCATTTGAGAGGTATAGCTCACGTGAAATTTACAACACAAATAGTTTTTGTAATCTTTTTGTGTTAAGTTTTGATTTCTGAGTGAATATCTCTTTTGCAGTGCTGTCTTTATTCTTACTACCATTTACTTAGTTTTTCCCCTTCATTTGGCTGTTCTGTTGGTTTCATTCTATTGCTGGAGTTAAAATACTCACATGTTATTTATGTTTGGTGGCAGGTGTAATGAGTGACATCATGGTCACTGTACTGTATGTGCTTGAAATTATGTACACCACATTGATGGCATTACTGGTCAAAACAGGTGAATGGAGTTATGACTTTATGCCAATCTACCTTTACAATAAAGCAGTAGATCACTTTATATAGACTTATTTTTTCTTTGGATCTAGTTTGTGTGTGTTTTGATTAACAAAAAATAATGGGATATTCCAAGGATCATTGGTCTGTTTCTATCAAAATGGTGTAGATTGCATAGGTTTCACACTCTGTGTCTTTTTTGTGATTATGGCTAAATACTGTCTATTTACAGATTACCAGCTAGCTCATTGGCTGAAAAGTAATAATAATGAGCATATTGGTCTGTCACTGCTCACATTACTGTTAAGGAATATTTACATCTACTTCTGTAGCACAAACAATCATTGTAGTCTTTTATACCACAAGGTTTTTGTTATATATCCATCTTCAGAGCAGAAGTTGCCAGAAGAATCAATTTCATTCAGTTTTAAATTTGTGTAAAGTCTTACAGCAGCCAGCCACCTTTGGTTTTATTCTCCAGTTTCTGTTTACCATGACCAGTTTGGAACTGACAAGCAGTTCATCATCAGATGGTACATATTTATTGCATATTTGCAGCATTGTTGTGGCTCATGTAGCTATGGCAAGAGAACAAAACATGTACACGCTGAATATGGTATAAGTACATACAGTTCATGCCTGGCCATAGCTGCACAACTCTGGTAATGTTGCAAACACGCAATAAATATGTATCATCTGTTGATGGTGATTCAAAACAGGTCATGATAAATAAAGGTTGAAAAAAATACAAAAGATGGCTGACAGCACTAATTTCTGGAAACCTTTATCAGTCACAGTGACCCATACATATAATGGATAGATATTAAAGTTTTCAAATTTTTTTGCACCTGTCAGATTATACTAGTGGGAAATAATAGAAAACTTTTGTGGCTATTGTTGAATGCTTTCATGAGCCTATGGCAGACTTAGTGATAAAATTTTGATTAAAATAACTTCTTGGTTGACAAACGGCTAGGGTGGCGCAGGGATTTTCGTTATATACAACATTACACATACTTAGAATGAGCAATGCAAATAGAGCAAAACATACATTCAAATTATTTTTAATGTTGTCGTTATCAGCAGCAGTGGGAACTACATCAGTGGGGGTGGTGGATAGGGCAACAGTTGGCTCTCCCCTTCCTGTGCTTCCTGCTGCATGTGAGAAAGCTGTGTGGTGGCTAAAAAAATCAGTCATTATAGCGGGCACATATGTGTCAAGAAAGAACTGCAGTTGGCTTACTTCTAGCCACTGCCATCATCACAGAGTTATTTTAGTCAAGGTGTAGTGTAGTTGCGAAAAATTAGTCCAAGGTGAACCGTGATCTGCACTATCAATACAAGACAGAAATATAACTTTTGTGTAAACTTTGCATGCTTATCTAGGATTTAACAAAGTTATGTATTATGGTTTGAAGATAGTTGAGAAGCTCCCATGTAACATACTGCAAGTAACTGGTTATCTCATCCAATTCAAAAGAAATTTAAAATATACCTCATTAGTAACTCCTTCCACTAATTATCTTAGTACAAGGATTTGATTCCTCCTTTAGATGGATGGTAAGTAGTGTGTTGTAAACTGTCCTGTGTAATTACATACTTAGGTTACTAATTTCTTTGAAAAGTACTTGATTAATGAAGTAAATATTAAGTTTCTGATAAGACAGCCTGCAGCCACCTAATATAACAGACATAACAACAACTTTCTTTCCAATTCACCAAAACACATTTGCCTGGTATAAACAAAACTAGTATTAAGCAGTATTGTGATACTTTCTTATTAACATAGTGTACCGCTTAAGCAATGTTTGGTTGTCTTTTGTTAATGTGTACCTTCACTTGTTCCTTAGCCCTGTAGGTTCACCTTCTTGGTAGGATGTACACAATATGATGAATGAGTGGAAGAAATCTCTATTCTTTTGAAATTGTGATGGTTTATTTATGCCAAGCCACATTAGTAAATGTATATAATGTAAAGGTGCTGTCAGAATGCTTAATGCCTTGAACATGCACCTACAACATGACTGTTAGTAAACTCCTAGCATCACTATCTCCAGTTGCCCACTTGCAATGTGAATGCAATAGGTAATCAGATTAGCTGATTATATGCTTTACCATTTGACAACTTAATTTATGCTCAATGTAGGAGTTTTTACTTCTAGATATTTCATTTGAAATTGATCTACCACTCTCTGATGACAGAGTGGCATACTTAACATACAAAATTCATGTTACTAATCAGTACATACTTAATTCTTTCCTAATTTGACATGTAGTTATTCTAATTTGACATCTAGTGATGTTATTCTACTTATGCTTGTTCTTTCCAATACTGCCAGGTTCTATCTAAAAATATTCAATAATTCATTCAATATAACTTTGATTTATTTTCAGGAACACATCACAAATCAAGTAGCACACCAGAACAAGTACAGGATTGCACAACCAAACGTTCTCTGCCACCACCCTATATTTTCTGGGATGGTTACTAGTGATAGGCCACAGCCAATACCCAAGATCATTATTTTTATTTTACCATCTGTGCGAAATTAATGTGTCTGGTAATATATTAGGTGTGTACACATAGCCCGTTGTTCTCATTGTTCATTATTCTATCTAAAGTTGTATTCCAAATAAGTCGGCAAAATACAGTATAAAACTACGTGTTACCTGTGATAGAAGAATTTTTACCACTTAAATATGGAAGTCTATGAAGGCAAACAGCCTGCTGGTCCACATTAAGTACCCACTGACACAGAGAATGTATTGTTACCACTAATTCGACACACTGACAACACATGCAGAAATCTGATGATGGACCACTATTCTGTACGTAAAGCAGTCGCTAACACTGATCATCGACTCACAGAATGGGAGATAAATTCCACCAGAACTGCTGTCAGTAAAGGGTAGGATGGTAAATATTAATATTTTATCATTAGGAGGGAAACCACGTAAAAACTGCCTTCATTGCTCATATGTTCCAAACAAGAAACAGAAAATGAATTTACTAATGGTACCTGCCACCCTTAACAACATGAGCATAGTCACTGAGAATGATGAAGTGAATAAATGTGAACTGATTACCTCTACATCCCCACAGAAGGTGATGTAGATGTTATCTCTAATCTGAATACTCTGTTTCAAAACCAAGCAATTGATGGCCTGTTAAACTGTTTTTTAACAGAGCAACAAAGGCTCAAGTAACACACAGTGTAAATACAAATGACTTAATACCAATGAGAAGATTTCTTACAGATCTGAATATGGTGCTTACAGAAGCATATGAGTGTGAGTAACCATACGTGAATTACTAGTGCACACCATAACCTGAAGGAGAAAATACGAGGTTTTGTAGATATCCACACCAAAAGGAGCGAGTGAATCAAGATAATAACAAGAATATCACTACTGCTGTAACAGGAAAAACATATACATACAGCATTGCCACCATCTTTCTTGCAATCTTATTTGTAAGAAACATACAGCAATGAGTGTCCCTACTCTATATGTGAGTATGGCATAAGAAAACGTAAAAATTGTTTTTGTCACAAACTATCTGACATAGGATTTATCGTGTGACAACATCAGACGCGTGTAATTGTAGGTTCAAAAAACAGTCACACTGTTACCACAGAGTATGTACAATAAGCACACAGTCTGCCCCCCTGTGACAGAGAGTTCATTTTGCTGTCGTATATGTAACAAATCATACATGAAATTATCGAAGACATCTCATGAAATGGAGTCTACCAACTTGGAGTGAAAAATTATTAATGCAGTTGCTAGTTACCGCCAATGTATTTGAGTAATATCAGAGAAAGATTTGTCCTTTCCATGAGTTAATACAGTGACAAAATGCATTGTGGTAGGTAACTATGAAAGGACATTGAGTTACTGAGGTGAATCCGACATGTCGCTTTCGTCATAGGCTACTAAAATCCTTCCAAATACTAAACAAAGTTGTAATTCTTATTCGTGAAACATTATTGACATACATATATGTTTGTCTATGCAGTAACTCATTTGTATTTGACCTTTATAACGAAAATCTTTGATTGTCAGAGGAATTGTATCTATTATGTACCGAAAGTTTCAAAACCCAAAGTGGTAGATGAAGCTGTCATGCCAAGCAATTCAGAAATATTCAACAGAAGGAAGTGGACCATGCAGCAGAACCAGTCCATGGGTAGGTAGCTGCTGCAACAAGGTCTCCTGGCTCAAGGTAACGTTATTGGCTGACCACAAAGCTGTGCCCAGCATGAACTGCAGTGTACGCACCTATAGCAGTCAAAGTTTCAACCGATCATGAACACCGTCATATGATTATTATTGTAATAGGATGACCAGAGCAAGTGACGCGGTTGGGGTTGTAGGGTGTGGGTGGGTAGAAGGTGGTTGCTTTTAGCAATCCTCCTCTTTATTGTTGGTTCTTCCAATACATTTTCCGGTAGCTCAGCCCCACGGCTCGTGTCGTGGTGGAGATGTGTTGATGCGCACAGCCCGGGGAATGCGACGCCGTGCTCGGTCAGCAGCTGCGCAGGCAGTAGGAGGTTAGCAGCATGAGGTCTGGCCTAGCTCGCCTCCTGCAGACGCTGCGGCTAGTGACGATGCCGGGAGTCGCCGGTGCAGCAGTAGGCAACGCCCTCCGCCAGCCAGTCCTCGGGGACAGCGTCACTGATGACAACAACGTAACAGCGACTGAACAACCAATCAGTCAAACCGATGCCGACGCCCACCTCTGATGCCCTTCAATAGTGCAGACCGCTGCTGAATCCGCTGGTTACATGGCGCTGTGTTTATTAGAATGTGCTCGATATCTTGGCTAACGCAACCACACCGGCCCGCGCCTGTGTAATTCTGCTAATGCTGCATTCTGACTCTTGATGGCTGCCGAGCACATACACACATACCGATGCTCGTTGCAAAACTGTCTCACCTGCATAACGCGCCAGCCAGCCTTCATCTGCCGTCTGCCACGAGGCTGGCGCATAGCGCACTGAAACACACTAAATCACAATTTTGCACCATATTTCCTAAAAATAACCCCTTGTCCTCTACAGTATGATGAATAAATTCAAGAGTGAGGTAATCTTTGTTAATGCTGTCACTGTAATTATCTTGTAACTTGGGACTTGCAGTGACTATCAATGGTAAGGTTCTTTGCTTTCTGATAGTTAATTATTGTTCTTTTCAGATTCTGGAAAGATATGTCAGTCTTATGAGGCATTGATTGGGCATTGGAGATCTAGTACATGTTTGGCTTTGAAGTAATCCGATGTCAGCTGGTACTGACTGGGGAGCCTTAGCAACAATACTAGGCTCACAACGGACTAGGGCCAAGAGATTACGTTGACCGAGATTTGATAGTAGGAATGTACCTTAGTTGGGTAGAGTGTTGGATTTTGTAGTAGTATGGGCCACTGTCATTGCATTTGAGTGTATGATAAGTATACAACATTTATTTACTCTTCAGAAATTGTGCAAGAGTATTTTATTTTATAGTGTAAATGAATGTTTCTCATGAATGATTTTTTAGTTTTTAAAGTGGACTGATAGGATATAATGTTTTTCATTTCATGTTTTATCTTTTTTATTTTTTGTTTTAAATTCTTATGCTTGCATGTAAAAACTTAATAAATGTTTAGTTTTAACAAATGTTTGAAAGTGCTATTCTGCCTTTTGCAACCTAGTCCTCACTTAGCTGCCCACTTTTACAGGGGTTATGGGTGCAACATCGTAAGTTCTCCGTGGTCCCTGTCTCCCCTCTACAAGATGCCTAGACATACCTTTGAAAACCCACTCAAATTAAAGTGTATGATTACTGATAGATCCTTTATCACCTGTAGAAGATACAGTGCACACAGGAGAGGACTGTACTAGAGACGTCTGCACTGAAAAGTGATCACCAGTAATTACGTAAACACTCATTTAAATGCACCATTTTCTAACTGACAACTGTGGACTCTCTTTTCTTGGGGGGAGAGGGAGCAGAATGCATATGCCTTTATTGTACAGCTGAGTCTGGTGAAACATAGAAAAGTGCAATAATGCCATTTCCTATAACTCTACTTCTTAGATAATTATTTTTCTTTTCTTTCTGTGGCTTACTCTGAGAACTATCTATGACCATCTGTTTTCTTTTCCTTCAAATAGAGTTTTGTTTATATATTTCCTTTGCAAACATCAGAGGCATGTTTGCTAAGGGAATAAACAGCCATAGCTTAGAGTTCATCCACTGTAGTGTCTGATGTGGTTTATCCAAACTATAAAAATAACTAATAGAAGAAGCTAATCATCATCCTTATATGTTTCAGCACTAATAAATGTGAAGTAATCTCCCATTTAAACAACACTGTTATGTCCATCATTGAACTATTAGATTACAATTCCAATCAGTTTCAGAGAACAAAGCTTCGCAAGTTCAGTGTTACGAAGGAATACCAGCAGTATAACTGTGTCAATAACTTTTCACAGTGTCCTTAACTTTTCACTGAACAGACAACTGTAGAGTTCCTAATGATGAAGTAAGGCTTTCTGGTGAAGCACTAAATATTTCATGGCTACCCACACAACTAAGGGTGAGAGAGGTAAAAAAGATTTTTGTAAGAAACTTCCTGCTCAGTTGGAAAATAGGACAACCAAAACTGCAATACTGAAATGCCTTACTGTACAATATGTTCATGGACATTTAAGTGTTTGTTTTTATTTCATGATGTGATCAATTCACATAAGGTATAAGTCAGTTCTGTAAAGACTTCTCTCCCTTATATACCAGTTGTGCCTGTAGAAATAACTGTTAAGGCATTTAGAAGTTTATCATTAAGCCAAAGTGAACAACTTAAAACCATGAATGGGAACTAAATATATATACACAATCATAATAAGCACACATTACAATGAATTTAATAAGTTTGCTACATACTAGTGGTATGAGTTCACTGAGGCACCGAGTCCAAAATCAATAAGTGAATTTATCCAGTTTCAAGTACAGGAAAACAATTCCCTGCATATATGTAACACTCTGGTTTAAAATAATTTTTCTGAAACAAACTGTCTTCATTTTGTATGGTTTTTTTTTTTTTACCAGTTTTGTACTTTTATTTTCTGCATGCACCAGCATTATAATTATTGGGTCAAATATAATTCCATCCTTTTGGCAAGATATTTATATTCACTGTAACCTTTTACTTTCTGTCTACCATCCAAATCAGCCAAATGTGTCTAATAACATACATGATGATAATATCATTAATTCAGAAAAACAAAATTTTATGAATGGGTGCACATGGTGCAACAGACTGCCAAGATATCTAAAGAACATATAATTGAAATTTGTTTTAAATAAAGTTACACCACACAGGAAATGAATAAGCATCACATATTATGTACTTTCCAGTTCTGCGTAGCATAGTCCATAATACAGGAACTGCAGCATTGCAGTTGTGAGGCTACAGAATCCAGAAATTGTATCCTACAAAATCTGCTAATGGCAAGAAAATAGTTGCACAACTATTCTGGTAGAATATCAAATTATGAGCAGCTAAAATAATCATACAGAACCAACAAAATTGTTTGTATAAACATTTAGAAATACCTCTTGTGAAATGGGAAGAATAATGTTTACAGTTCAACAGTGAATTTAGAAAATGCAAAGAGAAAGAGGCAGGTAACAATCATCTGGTATTAAAATATCATACCATTACTATCAAAGGACGTTTTAATCGAGAAAACATGGCCAAGAGGCAGCTGGACAAAAGAGCTGTTGAGCATACTACCCAGGATGATGTTCTGGACTTTGACAACTTCTTAACTGCCTGGACCTTCTGGATTCTTTCCACCCACACCAGCTTTTCTGGACTGGACAGAGAGAACTCTCCTTGCAACATTTCTTTCATTCTCTAAATTCCATTGGCCTCAACCTGCACTACTCTGTGTCTTTCACTTGCCTCTACACCTTCTCTGCTCCCTTTCCATTCCCAACACACCCTTCTGTTCCACAGGTGCACATGTACTGTCTGTTTCCATTTTCTACTTTCTCTGCCCTCCCCCAGCCTTCCCCTCCCTCCCAAAAAATAATCACCTAATGGTGCAACTTGTTACTCACTATCCTATTTCCTCAAAATTCCTGGATGCTCCCATAGGCAGCACTAGTAACTTCCCCCAACCCTAGATTGCTATCATTTGCACTCCCCATCCCATGCCTATCACATGCAAGTATGTGTATGAGTGTGTGTGTGTGTGTGTGTGTGTGTGTGTGTGTGCTTGAGGAATTGACTAATTTGAATGACAGGTTCCACCTATTCATCCTCTGTAAAATTACAGAGTAACAGCACTCACAATCACACAGTTTATGGGTGCTTATTTCTTGTAACTTCTTATTAAAACAACTACAATCAGATATTTGTAATACTTTCCTTTGAAAAGTTACATTTTCCTCTTTCAAGAATTTGTCTATGGATTTTTATCAGCAATAAAAAAGTGAACCAAGTATGTGCAATACTTGCATCTCAGTCACTGCATAAGATGTAAGCAAACAGTGATATACTGAGGTCTTGCTACCTCCCCATTGTGATATTCTCAGCTATTTATCCTAATATAAATTAGAAGTTCTTATTATATGAAGTTAAAAATCACGTAGTGCCATGACCCCTTGCATTTTTATAGTATATCTACAGTATCTGTACATGCAGTGAAACATTCATTGGGGAATTATGTATCTCAATTTTTCTGCCATTATGGTTTTTATACCAAGAAGTGCATTAAATACAGTATGAACATATATAATATGTTTTACTATATATAAATTCGTTAGATCTTGAGCAAAATACTTCGGCACCTGCACCAGGAACTCAGTTCATGTTCTCACTGCTGGGCATGTCTACCCATTTATTCCAAAGGGTGGCCACCTCAGTTTGCAGTCACCTGCTGACTTGTGTGCTTCATCCACTACCAGCTGCTGTGCCAATATTTTCATATGCTGATTTTAGTACTTGTCACTCTAGTGAAAGGCAAAAGACTTATTAGTAATACTAGGATAACCTGTTAATATGAACATTCTCTAGCTGTAGCTTAGAAGTTCTGTTTGTGAATAGGCTCCAGCTGTTGATATGCACTTCATCTACTGAGCAGTAATTCCACACAACCAAACCCTCATGACTTCCATCACCCACTACTATACCATAATATCTGTGCAAATGTAGGCCACATTATTTCACTCTACCAAATTATCACCTACCAGCCTAACCTGAGCCTTGGGCTATGCTACAGATCAGTCATGCACCATAACGAAATGCATATGCAATCTTGTTATGGTAGTGTCCAGTTATACAGATAAAATAGTTGTGTTCACACATTGGCAGTTCATATGTATAATGAAGTAGCTTTTGAAATGTAATTTTAGAGATAAGTGCTGAAGATTATATGGGTAGATCAGTTAACTAATGAGGTGCTACTGAAGATAGTTGGTGAGAAAAGAAAGTAACAGCACAACTTTACCAAAAGATGGGACTGATTTATAGCACGCAGCTTTAGGCATCAAGGAATCATCAAGTCAGTATGGTAATGGAGGGAAATGTATTGGATAAAAACTGTACAAGTACGCCAAGGTTTGACTACTGTAAGTAGGTTAGAATGGATATAGGTTGCAGAAGTTAAAAAGATATGTAGAGGCTTCCACAGGGTACACCAGAGTGGACAGTTGATCCATTTGGTCTTTGGATTGAAGAAGATGGCACTAATGACAACAATAACATCATCTGGAAATTCTACCATTTACAGTTTTTTCCAGTTTACTGAATTCTTTTCTTCCTCTATGTGGTTTGTACTTCTGCTGAAAAGGTAGGCGGAGCAAAGTGGAAGAGCAAAGACATGTAAATTTGGCAAGAATGATACTGACAAAAATTAATTTTTTTGTTGACAGTGATGCAGATCCTGTTTATGCACAACGAAATTAATTGGATGTTGATAATACCCCAAGTGTGGCTTAGCACTGTTCTACCATCAGCTAACTTTATAAGAATTACAGATAGCTCTAGCTACACATTGCAGAGTCTTTAATGGTGGCAGTTTAAAAATTAAATCTGTATCGGCAAGCACCTGAAAGGTGGTTACAGTCACTGGTTAGTTTTACTTTGTAACAAAAGGAAAACGAATAATAAGTCTGTTTAAGGGTTAGCAGTTTTTTACCCTCATGTTGAACATGGGGCATTAGCACTGTTTTTAGCCTACTTTATTTCCCTATAAATATTTTTGTGTATTTATTTTTAGGAAGGAGCACAATTTACATTCACTGAAGGACAAGTGGGAAATACGTGACAATATACATCTACATCTATACTCAGCAAGGCAACTTTGTGTATCAGTGTCACTTCTCCCTTTTTCTGTTCCAATTGCACGTGATTCATGGGAAGAACGATTACAGGTTTGCCTTTGTTTGGGCTCAAATTTCTCTAATTTAACCATGACAGTCTTTTTGTGAGATAATAGGAGGAAGAAATATTTCAGCTGGCTCCTCCAGAATGTACACTCCACACATTCTCCCAACTCTAACAGTAAACTGTGTCGTGATGCTAAATACCTTTCTTCCAGCATCTGCCACTATAGTTTGCTGAGCATCTCCAAGGTGCAACTGTGCTTACTACCTGAACCTGTAAGAGAATGTGCTACCCTTCTTTGGATGTACTCTATCTTCTCTACCATTCCTACCTGGCACAGATATCATACTGTTGGTTCAAGTATTGTTTGAATAAGTGTTGTGTAAGCTGCTTTCTTTGCTGATGGACTAAATTTCATGAGGATTCTTCCAATGAATCTCAGACTTGTATCTGCCGCACTTATGATTAATTTTCTGTTGTTGATGCATTTCAAATCATTTCATACACATACTCCTAGATACACAGGCTGTTCAGAAAGTAGGGAAAGTTTCCGTCTGATGCCACAAAGTGCTTGCCGATCTCGTATACTGTAGTATGTGCGTCTTCGGCAGCTCAGTCGGCATCCATCCGTGAGAAATGGAACGTCTCTGCATGTGTGGTTTTTTTTATATTCGAATTTGAAATGTGTGCTGCAATCGAAAATACCCCCAATTGTGAGGTGCAGTCTGTGATACGATTTTTGTTGGCAAAACACCTAAAACCTATAGAAATTTATCGTGAACTGGGTGAAGTGTATAGAAAAAACATAATGAGTGAATGTTCCATCCAGAAATGGTGCATTAGGTTTAAAATTGGATGAACCAACATTCATGATGAAGAGAAGAGCAGACGCCCGAGCATTGTGACTGACGATCTTGTCACTACAGTTGATGAAACGGTTCATGAACATTGTCACTTCACAATAACGGAGCTTTTGCTTTCTTTTCCTCAAGGTTTGCGGACTTTGTTGTTTGAAACTGTCACACAAAAGCTAGCCATAAATTTTGTGCATGATGGGTGCTCAAAATCACCATGAAGGACAGCAAATGAGGGCAACGTTGACATTTCTGGAGGCCTATCACAAACATGGTAATTCATTTCTGGATCGGATAGTAACCAATGATGAGATTTGGATGAAACACGCCAATTGCAAGACAGGTGAAAAGAAAGTTTTTTCATACATCATACTGTATCGAAAATTGAATTGGTGTCCTGTCAGGTCCAGAAAAATTTCTCTGCTGAATGATTTCAGTTGCTTTTCTATCACTTATTTTGATATCTGTCATTTTTGCAATGGTTTCAATTAAGAACTAGAGAGTGATCTTCCTCTGAGAAACAGTTTTGGACAAAGACATTCAATATTTTGAGCTTTTCTGTGCTGATTTCTGTTTCAATACAGTTATGGTCGTAGAGTGTGTGCACAGATGGTTTTGATTCATTTACTGATATAAAGTAAGACCAGAACTTCTTAGGATTTTCTGCTAACTTGTTGGACAGTGGTTTACTTTCAAATTTGTTGATGCTTCATGCACAGTCCCCCTTATGCTAATTTTGGCTTTGTTAATGTTTTTTTGTCTGTGCATCTTTGGCTTCATTTAAATCTGTAGCGAAGTTCTCTTTGCTTTTCTGACAACCTCTTAACAAAGTTGTCAAACCATGGTGTGTCTTTTCCATCCCTCACAACTCTGCTTGGTACATGCTTGTATAAAGTATAATACATGATGTTCTCAAATTTTGTCCACTGATGCTCACTGATGTCAATGTTGGGAATGAAATTTTAATGGTGATTTGCCAGGTAATCTGAAATTTGTCTCTTGTCGCTCTTCCTACACAGAAAGATCTTCCAGCCTTTCATGCTGTAATGGCCTTATGATCACTGATACCATGTTCTACACTAAATGAGTTGGAACGTTCTGGACTGTTTGTCACCAGTAGGTCTATAATATCATCCCCATGAGTCATTTCTCTGATTTACTGCTCAAATTAATTTTTGGACAAGGCACTTAGAAAAATTTTGTGTGATTCTCTGTCTCTACTACTCATCATAATCACTAAAATTTATAACATGACCAAGGAAATTATACAAAATATTTTCCAAGCATCCTCTCTGCTGTTCTGCTGAAACTGTTGCTGAGGCATGGTGTCTATAAAAGTGTCATATAAGCATGTTTGATCCACCTTTAACACTTATCTTCACCCAAACTATTTCCATTCTCATTGCGCTAATCTCATTACATATTATCATAGTCAGTATTATGTCAACAAAGGTCAAGCATCAATTTAATACTGATTCTTTAAATGTTTCATTAAGAAAAAAAGGCAGAGAGGTATTTCCTACAGCTTAGAAATAATGAAAAAATGTTGAAAATTAATGTCCCTGAATTGTTTATATGAAAATTCTTACAGGTTTTTAAATAAAACAAACATCATTAACACTCTGAATCTTTATTTTCCTTGTCTACTTATTTGCAGCCCGCCTTGCTACAGGGCTCCAACTTATGGTGTGTAATGTGGCAGTGTGTATTATACATAACTATGTCAGTTCATAGAGCGAACATGCTGTAATCAAGTTTCAAATGCAAAGAGTTTCTACACACATGGAGATCCTTCTTCTTCCACATGACAATGGCAGGCCACATGCGAGCAGTGCAACATTTCCAACAGACCAACACCTTTGGGTCACTGCCATCAATCATCGTCCACATTTTCTGTGTGAAGAATTTCTCTATACAGGTTGCGTTGTCTGGCATGTACATTACTCGATACATATTTTTCCATTACACATTAAACAGTGCCAAATGTCTAGACATCTTTTGACTGTTTCTGCACACAATCAACAGATGCAGAGATGCTATATGCAGTAACCAACAAGATGGAGCAGCTGCCCACACTACAAAATGAAGTATGGCCCACATCACCAGTGTGTGCCCAGAAAGACTTGTCAGTAGAGGCCACTGGCCCCTTCGGTCCCTGGACATAGCATCATCTGATGTTTATTTATGGGGAACATGGCATGCCATCTGATAATGAGGAAACTGTTTTGTTCAAAGTGAAAAAATGCAAAAAGGGAGTAAAAAATATCACGTACAAATGAAAATACATAAATAAAGCAAAAGTAAGTGGTTTACATCAACTATTCTTCTATGGTCATCTCAAAGAAGATAATCAGAGATGTGTGCAAGTGAGTATGGTGAAGTTTTACTATCAGTTCATTGTGGGGAATATTAACTGCTGAAAACAATGCTTCGGTATGGCAAAAACTGTATCATTACTATTTCCTTATAGGTGTATAAGGGATTGTTATGGAGTTGTGTCAGAGAGGGATCTCGAAGAGATATTCACAAACTTTTACAGCAAACAAATGAAAGATGAACAAGATATATATATATATATATATTCACAAGTGCTGCCACAGATGTACATATTATATATCATCAACTTCCTGAAGATGTCAAGTAAATACCAGGGCATTTCAAAATATCCATGGCATGACAAAAATTCATGTCCACCGTATTACAACTTGTTTACATTAGAAATTCTCCAAAGGACATGAGATATAAAAATAGGTCAGAAAATGCAACAACAGGGCACATATGCACATTAGTTGAGGACCACATACACCCATATCCAACAAAAAAGGTAAATAATATATCAAGAGATTTACAATATTTCAGTGAGATGCTTAATATCAATATAATACATGACATGTTCATGGAGATGAGCCTGAAAAATGGGTTTCCAACTTTGTGGTTAGGAAGCCACAACTGGTACTACTGCACTTGTGGGAAGTTATCAGAACAGTTGAAAAGTCAATCACTGAATGTATGTGAAAAATGTTAGCACCAGCAGAGTATATAGTCCATAAGAGGAAAACAGGAAGTTCACAAGCAAAATGGAAACCCTGTGTAATGTCTGTAAGATGTGCAGATTACATGGAGAATCTGCAGCTGTCAGAGATACCAGCACAGGAAGCATTCTACTGCAGGCAGCTCACCATTAATGTCTTTAATACCCACATCAACATGAGGGACAAGACTGCTAAATTTTGATATATCACGAGGCAGACTAAGGAAGATCTAAATGAAATTTGCTCTTTTATCTTAGATTACATTACTAATGCATTACCAAGTTCTATTAAGTACCTACATATATTTTCTGATGGGTACCCAGACCAGAAAAAAAGATCACTGTTATCAGATTTTTCTCAAACCTCGTTACTGCTGGAAGATTCCAAAATGTACAGAAATATTTTCTCGTATGTGTCCAGTCTTTTGTGCCATACAGCGATGATTTTAGTTATCGAGATGATGTGTAGAATTAATAGTAGCTTCTATCAAGACTAACAAATTGACTTTTAAAATGGTATGAACAGCAGACATTTTTGATTTTCCTACTTGGTGGCCAAAATACTTCAATAAATCAGTACTTTCAGAGGAATCTATGGGAAGCAGAGTAAAGAAAGATGAGAAAGTAACAGTCCATATCAGTAAATTTATAGAATTTCAGTGTGAAGAGGATCATGTCATAGGAAAGAATTTCACTGATGGACTTTTTCCTCATTATTTTAATCTGTTGCTTTCTACAAACAACAGTCCATTGTTGCCATGTTCTCCTGCTTACTCTCAGAACTATGTGGAAGTATATGGGAATTAATTAGTTGACATCAAGAAATTGCACCCATACATACCAACAGAGTATCATGACTTTTATAATCAACTACCAACTAGATCCTCCACAACAGCTGGTGACTAGTTAAGTTGATAAATCTCCATACACAAATATAAGAAATTTTTATGCCCACATCTCTTATTGAATTTCTGACATTTGTGTAGCTTTAGGATGCAACAGATGTGCCATAAAATCAACATCTTTTTTCTTCAAACACAATGTCCTGTGTCGAAAATTGTGAGTCATAAACAATATTAATTTCTTTTGTTACTAAGGGTTCGTGGCACTGGGCGGAAATTTAAAACTTTTTTGGTAGTATAATATAGAGATTCTAAATTCATTAAAGGCTATTAAAAGTGATTTACTGCTTTTTTTTCTAAATTGTTACTGTTTATTGCAGTAACAGCAGTCTCTTGTATTGGCCTCATGTTATCGAACAGGACATTAAAATATTTGCACTCAGCGGTAGATAAACGAAAAGCAAATTCATATTTCTCCTCACTATATTATCCCCTACAGAATCCCTTTTATATTTACTGGTAAATGTGACTCAGTGGAGAAATGTTGTTTCAGAAATAAATGATTCAGATGTACTGTTTTGTTAATATCAGTTGTTTTGTATATTCCTTTTTGTAATTATGTGCTGAGCATGAGTGTAGCCATGGACACCGTCAGGAGTGCCTGGAAATGGGCACACATTGGAACTTTGAAGGCTGTGGGCAGAAACACTTTTGAAAGTGTATAGACAGCTGAGAGGAGAAACATGAATGAGAAGTGTATGAATATTATGATTACTGATACATTTCTGCATTATAATTGTAATAACTTTTTGTCTACAAGAAAAGAGTGTTCAAGCTACTGAAATGTAAAGTAATATTCCAGGAAATCAGAAATATTATGTACCTTGTTTTATTCAAAATTTGCGTTTATTGTTATGTCATGTTATGGCCAGGGAATGTTATTTTGAAATATTTATCGCATGAAGTTTTGAATATCAGTTTATGTAAAATGCTACTTTCAAACTGGAACTATTCCACTTGTTTTAACTTCGGCTCCTGATAATGACCATTTTTTACTTATTTTTCAAATTCTGTACATTCTTGAAATAATTCAAAATGTTAATCATGCTTTAGCACACTTAAATTCATTACTCAGGCTAATATTTTCAATGTGCCAATTCTAATGCTCCATTTAATTTCACTGTAAAATCCATTAATCAAAAGATATAAATGATTAAAAATAATAATACAGTTCACCATGTGAAATTTCTAGTGAGCCAGTCTGTGTATTTATATAATGATATGTACACAATTAGAAAGACTGGCATTCCAACTTTGCAATAACACGTTCCAATTTTCATAAAATTAATTAACTTATGAGACAATTAATACTGAAATTCCATATCATCATAATTTTTCTTACCATATTACACTACTGGGCATGTTAAATTCCAACTTGGACAAGTACATTTTTGTTACTCCAACTTTTATGAACCATTAAATGAAACTGATCAATGCTGCCTGCTGAATGTCTGTAGGCCTAAATCAAAAACCAAGAAAGCTTTCTGGTTGTTATTATTCCAAACAGGTATCAGATTCCTGGTCAAATAGTTGAAGATGGACTGTTTAAATCTGCACAAACTAAAAGCAACCATTCAGACTTTTTTGAAAGAAAAAAAAAAAGGTGCCACTGATAAGTTCAAAAAACACCAAGTCCTAACGTAATGTGCTGACATAATGAGTGAATGTAAAGAAAATGTCCATGGTAATGAGAGTGAAATCTGTGAAGCTGTATGCAAGAAACCATCCCAAGAAAATAGTAGAAGAAGTGAGGAGAACCAGAAATACAAGAAGGGCCACTTTCTAATATATGGAGACAGTAATGCTCACAGATCAATGCAAGACAACATAAGTATCCAAGATGACTTTATACTTGTGGCTTACATTCAACGTGGAGCCGTCCTTTCTGCTGCTGTGAGGCTGTGTACACAAGATAGTGAATCTTTCTCATCAAATAATTGCTTCATTATCATGGGAGGTGTAAATTATGTAGCTAAAAATCCAGTAAATTGTGCAATCAGACACATGAAAGTGACAATTAATATATTAATTGGCAGTAACATAATTGTTGTTAATATTCCACAGAGACATGATATAATGGAACAATCTATTGTGAACTAGGAAGTGCATGAAACAAATTATAGGCTTAAAAATAATACATACTAAATTTCACAATGTGTCTCTGGTAAATATCAGGAATCTAAAAAGGGACATGCACACAATTCATGGTATGTACATGAAGAAAAGAGGTAAAAAAGGTTGTCAGAAAATCAGTTATTGAGGATGTTAGAAAAAAATTTTGCACAAAATGGTGTAATAAGTCCATTGCCATGGAGTTGCACAACCCACCCAGGTAGGATCCGCCACACAAACAGCCACTGGTGGCAGCAAGGGAAACTTGTAAAAGCTGCTGGACAGCTTAGTAGCACTAAATCATCCTGTGTGGTTCAGCAGGAGAAATCATAATTAATATAATGTGGTAGAATTTTTGTAGTCTTAAAAACAAGCAATGTGGAAGAGTGCCACCTTCAACCAGTGTTCAGCATTCCAAACTTAGATTCAAATTAATTCAATGACAGTTTCAGAGTCTTAGCAATAAGTACAATAAGTTGGATATCATTGCAGTGATTGATAAAAGTGATGTTTCAGTTATAAGTGAACAGTGGTATACAGATGACCTAATCAGTGTACATCAGCCACTCTAAAGGAACTTTTCCTCTGCCCTCAGCAGAAAAGAGAACTGTGGTGGTGGGTTAGCTGTCTTTGCACCAAGATGTAATAACTATAATGTAACCAATGTAAGTACTTTCAGTACAGAGCACATAATAGAACTAGCAGCAAATAACTACAAGTGGGGGAAGAGAACTCAATTATTGTAGGCTTATGACGGCCTCTAGGTGGTAGCATAAATATACCCTTTGAAGTTCTTAATTACCTGTTTGTTGGCATAGACAGCATACATTACAATAAAAATGGATGAGTTAACAACATACTAAAAACACTGTCCCAACAGGTCTTGACGGTCCAACAGTATTGACTGGCCGCAATGTCACCCTCACCCCTCAGGTATCATTGGATGTGGATACAGAGGGGTATGTGGTCTGCACGTGGCTCTCCTGACTGTTGTCCGTATTTGTGACTGGTGCCACTACTTCTCAGCCAAGTAGCCCCTCAATTGGCCTTATGAGAGCTGAGTGCATCTTGCTCACAAACAGCATTTTGCAGTCCTGGATGGTGATCCATCCAAGTACAAACCAAGCCTGATAGCACTTAACTTTGGTGATCTGACAGGAACCGGTTTTACCACTGCAGCAAGGCTGTTGGCTAACATCTTACCAACTGGAGATTTAAATATTGACTGACTGTCTAATGACCCTAGCTCAGAAAAACTAATGCAAATACTAGCTAAATTTAACTTAACTTACCTGGTAAATGAACTCACTAGAGAGGTCAATAGCATCAAATCATGAGTTGACAACATTATAACTAATATGTCTCACTTTACTTCAGTGCATTAGTTCTGCAGCTTGCCATTCTTGACCATCATGCTGTACAGGTATAAGCTTTAAATGTTCACATCAGCAGCAAAAAGAAACAATTTAAGACAAGAAGAACCACTCATGATGACTTTATTGAAGGGAATTTTCATCAGATTTTTATTTTTGCTTTGATGTCTCAGGTCCAGAACTGACCTTGCCAGTGAATGACTGGAAAAAAGTTTGAAGAAGCTGCATAAGCCCTGAAGTGAACAGCGAGAGAAACATTTAGACTTTTCCAATTTGTAATGCTAAGGAATAGCAATAATAATAGGTAGAATTTAAGAACTATCATCATTAGTGCAAAATTCTGCTGTTGTAAACTAAAACCAAATATCCAGTCACAATGTTAAGAAACCCTACTGACACTGGCTTAGCTGTTTAGAAAGATATAAACAGCTTTTATCTTTGGGGGTTATAAGGACAAATGAACTAGTGACTATAGACAGAGTATTATCAAATGTCAATATCAAGTCACAAATGTTCTTAATGAGTGCTTTTCTTACATTGTAAAGTCCATCAGTAAACATATCAACAATCTTCAGCATACATACAAGGACATTCCATTCAAACGAAGCATATACTTTGTCCCAACTAACAGCAAGGAAATAAAAGACATAGCATGGTCACTAACAGATATAAAATGGACAAGCTATTATGGATTCTCTACCCACACATTAAAAAATGCATATAAAACATATCTGAAACGATGGCCAAAGCAGTAAATAATGAAATTGAATCAGGTAGTTCCCAGACGATCTAAAGATAGCACAAATAACTACCATTTCCCAGAAACATGATAAATCTAAAACTGAAAACTATTGAACTATATCAAACTTGGCTGCTTTTCCTAAGATAATTGAGAAAGTTATTTATACTGGCTTAATGACATTTCTGAGCCAACACAATCTAATATCTGAAAATCAGAATGGCCTTATGAGAAACATGTCAACTTAATTAGGCACAGCACAATTAACAGATGAAACAATAAGTGCCATAGAGAACGAGTAGTATGTTACAGGAGTGTTCCTTGATCTACATAACAGTGGGTCTTTCAGATCCAAAAATTACTAGTATCAAACATAGAGTACCTCAAGTTGCTGTGTTGAGATCTTTTGTGACAAATCTAGAGAATCATTGCAGAACCTGTTCCCAAAATAAAGTGTGCTCAACATTATACGTGTACATATATTAATAATAATGTTGCTTTTGAAACAGTAAATTCAAACTTAAACTGTGACATAGACCAGCAATATATAATAGGAATAAAAAAGTTTGGGTTTGAGGTTTTCCTGCAGGATGTATGCAACATAGCGTGACTCTGATGTGGGTATATAACAGTTTTCAACAGGACCATAAACTATGGTGACATTAATTCCAACTGCATACAAATGAGACCAATACGTTTTCATTCTGTTTTGGACTGCTGAAGGAAAAACACTGGTAAACATCAATTAGAGAATGAAAAATGTGCATGCAGCAGCATGTTGGTCAAAAACCAATTGTGTGGCATGGTGTGCCATGTTCTATGCTGGTCGCAATTTTTCACAAGACGCCAGTCAGTCTGGGAGATCAGCTTCATCCATCATAGACAACTTGGCATCTCCATTACAGGGGACTGGCACTGTGCAACACTGTAGAAATTACAGCATGCAATTAAGGTGACACATTACGGAAAATTGCAACAGGAGGTGCTGCTGCCTCATGATAACACACATCCCCATATTGCAAATGTCGTAATGCAGAAGTTACGCCAACTGAAGTGGGAGACACTTGAGCAGTCACCCTATAACCCCTTAAAAGAGTCCTTGAAGGGTTGATAGTTCTGTTGGGGAAGGATGTGCAGCAGGCAGTTACAGACTTCTATATGCAACCGGACAAAGCATTTTGGCAAATGGGTGTCTTCAATCTGGTGCATTGGTGGGATGAATGCCTCAGTGCTCATCACAATTTTGCCTCATTTGGATACTGGTTCTAGACTGTACAGACCTTGAAAGGAGATAACATATAATTAGTCACAGAACAGATTTATATGAAAAAAAGCACTTCACACCGGGATGAAGCTAGCAAAGTCTCACATCCCTTCCCACTAGCAAATTAAAAGCCACCTACAAAGAATTTTAACTGAAATGACGTGACTGGTTAGGCAGGTAGGGTACCATATTAAGGTCCGAAAATCCCCGTTCCTCTCCTCTCCTAATCAGATTTGCACTGGTAGCTTGTGCATCCCAAAGGGAGCTGCTGGTTTCAGACGGGGTGACTGCCCAATGATTGTTTCTTCCAGTATTAGAACCAGAAATTTTCTCTACTGTGGCTTCTCCAGTGGCTGTTACAATGCATTATAGGAAGCAGCATGTTGTTATACACAGAGCTTGAGTGTGATGGTCTTCCAAAAGATTAAATACATGTGGCAGATCCGTGTTACAGTGAAATGAGAAAATCTCAATGCCTGCACGATCTTAGGTGGAGAGTTCCATACACTGGGCAGCTTGTGAACCTGTACAAGAATATTTCAGTTCTAGCTCACCCTCATTTGATTGTCATGTCATTCTATTAGATTCACCATGGCAACGGAAGTAATATCTCTATATTGCAACAGCTATCTTCAATGCAATTACCCAAGACCATAGGTCAATCATCATAGAAACAGCAGTATGAGCCTTTGTCTTTACTGTAAGAAATGCAGTATTTGTCTCAAACAGGGGAATGATTTACTTGCACAAACAAGTACTTTGCTGAGAAAATTTTGAAAAAGATGTGTTCAGTTGTTGGTTAAAACTGTAACATTTAATTTTTAATTTAATGAATATTGTGAAATTATCCTAACAATATTCACTCTAGTCATTTTAAAGATACCAAAATTCATAAATATATTTTGTAGTATAGTATAGTACTATGTATAGATTGCAGGGAATTTATAGAAAGACACTAAAAAAAAAAAGACTCGCCATAAATTAATTATCCCAATGGGGTGGAAATCCGTGGACGTGATGTACATGTACAAACAAATGATTACAGTTTCAGAAAAATTGGCTTGCTCAAGAGAAAGAGCTTCAAAAATTGAGCAAGTCCATAACATGTTGGTCCACCTCTGGCCCTTATGGAAACAGTTACTTGGCTTCACGTTGATTAGTAGAGTTTTTGGATGTCTTCCAGAGGTATATCGTACCAAATTCAATATGTATGAAGATGGTATCTGTTCTTTCGGTCATGTCCAAAAGAACAGATACCATAGCTGACCGTGCAGTTCATTAGAATGAAATTACAATTAAATCAATACAATGACATGAATACCCTTAGCTGCATACAGATATTGATATACGTCAGCGTAGACAGCTGAAAATGTGTGCCCCGGCTGGGACTCGAACCCGGGATCTCCTGCTTACATAGCAGACACTCTATCCATCTTTTTTAATTATTATTATTCATCTGAGCCACTGAGGACATAGAGGATAATGCGACTGCAGGGACTTATCTCTGGTATGTCTCCTGTGAGACCCACATTCCCAACTTATTTTCCCGTACTATATTCGTAGTGCCCCTGCCTATTACACTCATTACTCGCAGCCTTACCACTTCCCGTAAGAGTTCGGGCAATGCTTGTGCATCTGCACAGAAGATGGTGAAATGGACAGTGAGCCTTAACTAAATATATATGAAGATGGTATCTGTTCTTTCAGACATGTGGGTCTCGCAGGAGGCATGCCAGAGGTAAGTGCCTGCAGTCGCACTATCCTCTGTGTCCTTGGTGGCTCAGACGGATAGAGAGTCTGCCATGTAAGAAGGTGGTCCCAGGATCGAGTCCCGGTCGTGTCATACATTTTCAACTGTCCCCCATTGACGTATATGAACACCTGTATGCAGCTAAGATTATTCATTTCATTGTATTGATTTAATTGTAATTTCATTCTAATGAGCTGCACAGTCACCGATGGTATCTGTTTTTTTGGACATGTCCGAAAGAACAGATACCATCTTCATATGTATAGTTAAGGTTCACTGGCCATTTGACCATCTTCTGTGTGGATGCACAAGCATTGCCAGAACTTTTATGGGAATCAGTAAAGCCACAAGTAATGAGTGTAATGGGCAGGGGCGCTACGAATATAGCGCGAGACAATAAGTTGGGAATGTGGGTCTCATGGTATGCATGCCAGAGATAAATCCCTGCAGTAGCACTATCTTCTGTGCCCTCAGTGGCTCAGATGGATAGAGTGTCTGCCATGTTAGCAGGAGATCCCGGGTTCGAGTCCCGATTGGGGCACACATTTCACACATTTTAACTGTCCCAGTTGATGTATATCAACAATGTATGCAGCTAAGGGTATTCATTTCATTGTATTGATTTAATTGTAATTTCGTGCCAAATTCTGATCACTTGGTGTGTTAGATCTTCAAAATCCTGAGATGGTTGGAGGGCCCTGCCCATAATGCTACAACCATTCTCAGTTGGGGAGAGATCTGGTGACCTTGGTGGCCAAGGTAGGATTTGTCAAGCACAAAGACAGACAGTAGAAACTCTTTACATATGCAGGTAATCTTTGTCTTCTGAAAATATAAGCCTAGGATGGCTTGCCATGAATAGCATCAAAATGTGTTGTAGAATATCGTTGACATAGCACTGTGTTCTGTAAGGGCACCACGAATGAAAACCAGAGGTGTCCTGCTATGCAGGCCTGGGTCTAAGGGCATGAAGGAGGGGGCCAGGCAAACCGGAGTGTCTGCCCTGGGCTGCAATTTCAGAGGGCATCAAACTCATATTCTAGTAGAAAAAAAACCTTGTTTCGTAAAGCGCCTAGCATCCAAAGCACAGTGATCTATCGATTATTCATATTATTTTAAAATGCATCTGTATTGGTTTTAAACATATTTGAGCACATTCGAAGTTAACATCTGAATGAATCATAAGTAATTTTTAAATATGTGCATAGTGTACATGATCTTCTGCCTGGGGCATCCCTGTCGTATTTAGAAAGACATAGCTTTCCCACAGGCAAAAGAGGACAGCGTAACACGAGCTGTACCGAATAAACCTGAACGTGTGAATGCCAGTTGCTGTTTGTTTATCTGATTGACTGGATGTACGAATGGTAAATGTTGTTGTAATTATTAGGGAAATCCATAGATTCAGACCATCAGAGTGGAAACTGTCAATAAAATGTAGTGTAATATCTGTGTGATGCGAATTTTTCATGTCTTTGTTATGTTTGTACTATCGAATCTTTGGACAGTACAACGGTAGGTGTTCGTCTTTGTCACAAAACTGAACGTCTGTGTGTGTGTGTGTGTGTGTGTGTGTGTGTGTGTGTGTGTGTGTGTAACGGTTATCTGTGAGGAACCATGGTTTTGTAAATCATAGGCCCGTTTCACACTGGGACACTGGTAACAGGCACCAGCGCCGGTCACCGACAGAGGTACCTTCTTTTGAACTGGAGCGTTCACACCAGGACACTATGCTGCCTCATGGAGCCACTGTGACCCAGCAGTGACTCACCCTCACCACATGTCACAGACAACATCACTGTACAGCAGTCACCACCAGACACGCATTAATTTGAATTGGAGTTTTCACACTGGAACACTGATCACAGACACAGTGCTGCAGATTTGCCAACAGACAGGCAGTCATTTCTGAGACAGTGATGCAAAATATTCTTGCACCCTATACTGTACAGACTGTAGCCATGAGTTTAGGTTTGATTAACACGGAAGATTTTGTAAGTGAAACAGAAAAGCTGTCCTATTTGGGATGTGAAAAGTGATGACTATAGCAATAAAATGATGAAAACTAATGTGTGGCAAGATATTATAACCAAGTTTGAGCCTGATTTCAATGAGAAGAGCATGGATAAGAAAAACAACATTGGTAAGTTGTATGTTCTTTTTTCAAATTTAGTACCTTATCTTTTGGTCCATAAAAGGCTAGCGAAATTTAGTTGCTACTCCTGTATGAGTCCACTTCACTAATTAATCAGTTGGCAATACCTGCGGTGTCAGACACCAGTGATCCGAGAGTGTTCACCACAGTCACCGGTGACCATCACTGGTGACCATCGCCAGTGTCCCAGTGTGAAACAGGGCTTATGCTATTCGCAGCCCGTTTTCAACAAATAATCTTGGCAGGTTTTGGGCCCAGACCACATGCCTACAACCATGAAGTAACTGCTTTTGCTCATGACTAAAATAAAGTGAATTTGTCAGTTATTTGTGTGTTCGACGAAAATGGCAAAAAATACAAGTGGAAAAACTCGAAGCACCTGAAGACTGGGTGGACTGGAAGTGGCACGTGTCGATGCTGTTGCGAGCATCTGCACTTGAAGATGTGGTTAACGGTACATACAAATGCCCTGAATTGCCACACAATGAAACCACGGAGCAAAAAGGCGGCATATCAGCAGTGGTTGGAAGGCAATGCGAAAGCAGTAAGTTTACTAGCAAGTGCGTTAGGAAAATCCGTTGCCGAGCTCATGTAAATGTGCACCCATGCAAGTGAAATTGAGGATAAATTACATGCACGATTCGAATGAAGCAGTACACAACGTCTAAACATGTTGATAGACGTATTTTTTCGTGTTCAACATGACGCCAATGAGGACATTATCACACACGTCACGAAACTGCAGAAGCTTTTCTGGGTAGCTCAGATGGTAGAGCACTTGCCTGTGAAAGGCAAAGGTACTGTGTTCGAGTCTTGGTCTGGCACACGGTTTAAATGTGCCACGAAGTTTCATATCAGCCCACACTCCGCTGCAGAGTGAAAATCTCATTCAGGAAGTAGGTTGTTGTAAGGGTGAATTCAAACAACTTTGTTAGCTTTGCCGCAAATTTTTCTTCTATAATACTTAGGGAGTCTCTTAGATGCACCCTTGTGAAGAGAGATTCCCCCTCTAAGCTCACCTTGAGGTCTTCTTAGTCTAGTTGAAAGTTCTGCAGCTGCTGAATGAAATATGCCAAATTTTGTATGTGGTGTAGGCATTTTCCCACAAAGTGGTTGAGCATTGTTCTCAGGTATTTCGCTAATTCATATGTAGGTATGCCGATGTTGTTAACACCTGGACGAAGAAATATTTGTTATTTGCCGACTTTAGGTAGTGCATAAGTCTGTTTGGCACGGCTGGTCATGGATGAAGTTTCTTCACTGTATAATTGTCTGGGAATATGTGTTGGAGAAGCTCAAGGGTCTTCCTCTTCACCCAGTTACTAGCAAAGTCTTCAGTTCTCCTGTATGCGTCATCCTCTAATAGGGTGTACGACTTCTGTTTGTAAACGTGACATGATATACAACACAAAAATTCCTCTCGCTCCACCCACAGTTGGCGTCGACATAAGATACAATGTGCCTTAACATCAAAGGAGCGAAGGCCCCAGCCTGTCAAAGTCAAAGATAAAGTGATTGTGATGGCAGTTATCACATATGTCGGGAACACATCAGCAAAAATTGGAAGAATACTCCAGAAACACAACAGCAAATGCCTGTTCTGTCCACCAACCAAGACGAAAACTTTATTAGGATCAGTCAAAGATGACCCAGAACTCCAGAAACTGGGGGGGGGGGTTCTACCACATACCTTGCCAGTATGGGAAACTGTATGTAGGCCAGACTATCCAGACAGTACAGGAGAGATGCACTGAGCACAAATTCCTCAAAGACAGCATTCAGCTGACAAAATTCGCTATGGGAGAGTACTGTATCTCCCATGAACGTACCATTAATTGTGACGACACCAAGTTGTTGCAATCTTTTGGAATTGTATTCCCAAACATACTGTAGGGATACAACTAAATGACCGATTAACTGACTAATAAATTAGTACAGCAGATTTCAATTAAGCAAAGTCCTGGGACCCAGCCTTGAGCATGAGCAGGCCACAGTGGCAGTCTACGTTGATGCCCACTCCCATCATGATAACTGAAGAGGACAAAAAAGTTTTGACAGCATGCCAGCAGAGATCCAAATCTAGCCCCACCCATGGCGCTAATGAAGGCCCTGCTTCCTCCACTTCCACACCAGTAGGTGCCAGCAGGAGGTTGCGGAGAGGGCTTATAGAGGTGACACCTAGCAGATATCACCCATCTATCAGGAAAGCCTGAAGATGGGAAGAAGTTCGCTTGCCAAAATATTGCGCCTCTTAGACAATGTCAGCAATATTAATACCTGACAACTACTCAAAATCTTTTTGCAGAAGTAGAAAATCGCTTGGCCAAGGCCAGCAGTGGACTAAACCGTATGAAACGAATTTAATAACGGGACTGTGATACAATATTAAAATAATTTGGGAAAGTGTTTATGATTTATTTGTCCATTTATAAACACACAATAAGTATTGTGTGAGGACTGTTGCTGAGAAACCATGAACATGAGAAACAATAAGCGTTTTACACTGACCAAAAAGCTCATTTAGAGAACTCAGTACTGTACTGAATCCAATACAGCTGCTTCTACTTACTCACATTTCATTTTACTGTTTGTAGTTAACACGTTATTATGTCCAGTACTATGGTGCACAAACATAGTACAAATCAGATGAATAATATTATTACAATATATTGTCATGATTTTGTAAAGAAAAACTAAATTATTCTGCAGTTCACTCCTTACATTCATACCTATCTGGATGTGGTTACTGACACAAATTAGTGTAGTGGCACTCCATTCAGCAGTATCTGGTTTGAATATTGGTTGCTGAAGAAATTCTCATCAGTGTTTATGTATTATGATGAGTGATGGTTATGACAAATAGCTCCTAATCACAAGATTGTTGGACAATGCCATGCATGAGATTTACAATCTCCCATTATAATTTCTTAGACAGAAAACATCAGACATTGTTAGTGATAAATTAGCTTTGTGGACGCATTATCTTTAGTGGCACTGTTCAAAAGGAGTAGGTTTTGTGCTAGCACTGGATTTCATTCTCTACCTACCTCTCATGTCATATTCTACAATAGCAATTATGTGACACTATAGTCAATATACTCTGATCATTGCCATCTACAGAGAACTTTGATACACAGTCTGCCGAGTTCAGTCACACCAAAAGGCTTGCCCTGATCAAGAGTCATACACTCATCACATAATAAGTAAATGTACTTCCGATAATAATACACTAAAATTTTAAGAAGAAGTTAACAGAGTCCAACATGAAAATAATTAGCCAAAGAAAATGGTTGGAACTAATGTCATTTAATTATAAGTTACAGGAATTGTGGCACCAAGCAAGGAAATTGAAAGTTGATATACTATAATCAGTATATAGCTCGTGTCAAAGTGGTAGAAGTGACATTCTGACAGTTTTCAAGACAGATGGGGACCTCTGAATTCAAATATTTCAAAGAAATGTGAAGCAAGAGAGCAAAAATAATAATATGGAGATAATTAGAATCTTAAATACGATGAAACAATATATTCATTCCAGTATTTGAGAAGAGCCTAAGACATGCCGATGAGTGAGTGTATACTTCACTATACATATATTTTATGGATTGTGACTTTTCTTTGAACACATAATTCAAAACAGTCATGAACTGCACTATGAAGACTAAATGATATGTGAAGAAATGAGACATATATGGCTCAAATACCACACTTATTTCACACAGAACTATTTATGTACTAGGCAAATTAATGAGAATGATTGTAGACCAGTGTTCACTTAGAACTAGCATTTCATGTTTGGAGATGTATGCAGTGGTATCCAGGTCACTGTGCTTACTGCCAATGCTATAATAACTTCAGTAAATTATCATAAGCACTGAATTTACACAAATCTAATATACACTTTCTAACCATATGCAGTATTGGAATGTGCATAAGATTTAATGGCACATTACAATTGAGTGAAAACCTCAATCCATCATTCAGCAGCAACATCGTTGAAATTTACGTATTGTTTCTTATATCACAATGCATTGTTGTAATTCTCAACTTTGTTACATTATCGTTAACCTATTACTGTGTAGTGTGTCTGCATTAGGTAATCACAAAATGGGTGGCAGTCAGAGCAGAACACCATATAATGCTGGTTTCAAGAGTAAAGTAATTCTTCATGCTGAAATATATTGTAACAGGAAGGCATGATGGGATTTCAGTGTAGCTGAGAGTACTGTTTACTTATTTGCAACTACCGTTACTACAAAGAAATTCACTGACCCTCACAAAGGAAGACATCCTGACACTGAAGCAAAAGCTTGGAATGTGTCAATGAAAGGATGAAAAATGAGCAACCTGTGATTAGTGACACCACAAGATATAAATCAAAAGAGGTGCAAACTGTGATTAGTGAGACCATAAGGCACAAAGCAAAAGAGGTCTCTGCAGTTCTGAATATACCAAGGCAAGATTTTAAGAATAGCTGTAGATGGGTTGATAGCATTATGAAATGGGCAGGCTTAACTGTAGAGTGCTATACAACAGTATGGCATAAGCTTCCACAGGATTTTGAGAAAAAAATTCAAGAATTTCGGCACTATACCATCACACTTTGGAAAGAGAATAAGTTTTCGATGAGCCGAATAGGCAACACTGATGAGGTAGCAATTTGGTTTGATATGGCACCTAACTACGTGATTGATGAGAAAGGGACAAAAAAGTTACTACCAAAACATTAGGATCTGAAAAACAGTGCACATCAGTAATGCTGACAAACACAGCAACTGGGCGCAAACTTCTCACACTCTTAATCTGCAAGTGGAACACAAGCTCCAAGACCTCTAAAAATGAAAAGCTGTACCATGATGATGTCATTGTTCAAAATCAAGAAAAGGTATAGGTGACTGAACCTTCAATGCTTGACTGGGTCCCAAAAGTATGAGAACTCTCTCCTGCTGGGCTTTCCAGACTACCATCAATGTTTTGTTTTGCTGCATTTCACAGTCATCTCACTGTCAATGTAAAAATGAAGATCCACAGCCTAGCCAGTAACCTTCCTAGACAAATGACTGCTGTGTTACAACCCCAGGACATTAGTATAAATAAACCATTTGAAGGCTATATTCAAGAACACTATGACAAATGGCTTTGTGAAGCAAATAGTGAACTGACTATGACAGAAAAAATTAAGCTTTCTGCATCCCATATTATTGCTCATTGGGTTTTGGCTGCTCCCAGAAAAGCATGAAAGTTCCAGTGACGATAAAATCATTCACAAAATGCTGTATTTTGAACACACTGGATGGCAGTGAAGATGATGTGCTCTAGAATGAGACCGACAATGATGCAGTAAGAGGAAATGAATCTGTTTCTGATGTAGACTCTTCTGAGGCTACCAGTAATGAAGACATTAATGAATAACGATGAGTAACATCTGGAATATTTGGTATGTTTGCTTGCATGTCTTGTAGGTAATTGAGTTAGGTGTTCTTTTTTAATAGGGACTGTGTCACTTAACAATTCTTCCTATTTTGGTCATTCATGTATTCATCCACCATTGTGTAAAATAAATTTAAATTTAATCTGCCAGTGAAGTGCAAACAGACTCTTTTTTTATGATTTTAATTTTTAAAATTGGAATATACATTACATTTAATGGTGGATTAGCTTCATGTAAAAATGGTATATGACTAGTCCACAGAATATTATGTGATTATGTTTGTCTGCCATATTGTGCAGTGTATTTGAAGAGCTTTACACTTCTCTTTGGTGATTAATAACGTGATTTTATACCCAGAATTATATCTATGAACTGATTATTCTAGTGTCTACCTACTGTATCTAAAATTAGTGTTACATTTTTGACTGCTCTTGTGTGGTGAGATTGTCTTTATAATTTCACAGCTGTCTTTAAACTAGCATTTTAAGTTACATATACTTATCTACATTAAGCTTGTGGTTTAAGATATTTCACCATAGCATAAAATGTCTGTTGTAAATGAATAAATATATTATTCAGCAGTTAAATATTGTTGGAAATCATATATTTTTCATCACAGATGCCACATTGCTGTTGAAAACTGTAAACAAACCTGACTCAATGACACTTTGAAACCCCTGGGCCATAGATAATATTGACAGCTAGGGGACTAAAGGAAGTCCACCACATCAAGATATGCAGAACTTGGCCACTCATGTTATGATTCCTTCACCTAGATGTTACTGTAATGGAAAACAAATGGCACATTTACATGAACTGAAGGCGATAAGCAAGTACTTGGTATATACTAAGGCCACCTCCTACATGTAAAGAACACAAACAGCACACTAATTGAGAAATTTAAGTTTCTATTACATTTTAAGTGGATTCTCTAAGACATTCTGAAGGAAACAACTTAATTAATTTTAGTTAAAATATTATTTATTACATAGATAAAATCAATACATTATTTGTAAACTGATATAAATAAATGTTAATACAAGAAATTACATTTCATAGTTATTGACACACATAAATCTTAAATACTGTACATTACTAACAAAGAACAACAAAAAAATAACTTAGAATATTATTATCTAGTCTTGAAGAACTTTAATGCAGTACTTAAACATCCAGAAATACATAAAGAGAACACATAAAGTTAGAATTTGGAAGTTCTTTTAACAAAACAGTGGCAGTAGTTTAACTACTTTTATTCAAGTAATTATTGCAATACAAGAAATTAGCACGGTTATGCACTCAGAAAGGTGGTCGACGTAAAAAGTATAAAACTTGTACTGCGCTGCATGCTACAGTCTACATTTATTTTCACTTTTAGAGAACACTGTTCTTCAAGTTTATGATTTTAACTATCTACTGCCTTCCCCAAAGGCTGCTTCTAAACTGATGTAATTACAATTTATTCTAACAAACCACAAATGTTCATAATGATCAACTTTTTAGCTATAGAATACATAGAATGTTAAATGGCTCATTTGTTTCATGATGGAAATACATTTAAAAAAAAAATAGACACACGATACGACAATCACAGCCATTTAGTTCTGATGCCACATCTCTCTCACATCTGTTGACTTTCATTGACAATTAAATAAAATATAATGCAATACTTAAAAACAGAAATTGATAAATATACTATTAAACAATATATCACATGGCTTTTCTTACAGTTTTTTTCCATTGATTAATTTTAGATATGCAAAATATATTGGTTGTTGGAGAAAGCCAGTTATTATACAGCATTCACCAATGGAATTACTCATATATGTTTTCAGGGATGTACTAAGGTTTCATTTATGCTATATCTGGTAGTAAATATTTCCAAAAAGAGACAGGTAACTAAATAAGGTTCATATTGTGATCTCACTAATTACCTATACCAACATACTGGTACATTCTATCAAGACATGAATCAGCTACAAATTTCATATATTTTCAATCCAGTTAGTCCAAGTATTTCATTTAAACAAAGATATATGCACTTTTATTAATTCAATATCAAAAATACCCTCCAAATGCTCTCTCATTTTAGCTATGCCTTTCTATATATTTTCTAGATCCAACATTGGGTGTGCTGTCTGGAGAATGTTTCAGCAGAGTGTAGTATGGTAGTACATGTGTATAACACAGAGGTAGTTATATGCTTAGATTTTCTGTAAATTTGTTACAGTCACAGAGAAGTGAATGGAAGAGACATGGACACTTCAAAAAGTTCAACACATTTTCATTTACAAATTAATACAATGGCTGCCATGAACATGTAAATGAAGTGTAAATTATTCCTTGGTTGTTACAGCTATTTCCCTTCCAACGACAGTTACTTACAATATTTACTTACAGTAATTGGATTGGTCTACATAAGGCCTTCAGAGGTGAAATGATATATATAACTTCATTACATGTTGTTATTATCACTATGTATATATATAATAGTTATTTATGATGATAAATGCCCCTGTGGATTAGAAAGAGTTGGCCAAAACTAAAAAACCTAAGGATCTCTTACACTGGTCGTGATTATCCACCAAACTTTTTATTATCAACTTCTAGTAGATTTCTGTTATTTTGTAGTACTTATTCTATGAACTGAGCTGTTGGTTGGAAACTGGAATAAATTATGTCTGACATTTACTTTTATGAAAAAAAGCACTGAAAGTAGTAATCAATACACCCAATCTTTTGAGCAGGCTTATGTTGCACACTATTCAGTCTAAACAATCCATAAACTGTATTACATGCTTCTGGGCTTGGACACATTTAAGTTGAACTGGATGTCATCCCAAGACACAATACAGTACAGCATCATGGAATAAAAATGAGGAAAGTATCACATTGTTTCCATTATGCCCCAAATGTTTATTAAAACATACATTGAAGGTAAAGAATTTTTTAACATTTCAGCAGAGAAATTATGAATACAGTTTCAGTTTATGTTTTGTGTGGAAAACAACCAACACTGAATTTGCTTATGCTGAACTCTATCTGCAAGTATCAATCTAGATCATGTTGTTGTAATTGAAGCAGGAGTAAAACACATTTGAACGCCGGCAGGGTGGTTGAGCGGTTCTAGACACTACAGTTCGGAACCGTGCGACCTCTATGGTCGACGGTTCGAATCCTGCCTCGGGCATGGATGTGTGTGATGTCCTTAGGTTAGTTAGGTTTAAGTAGTATTAAGTTCTAGGGCTCGGATGACCTCAGAAGTTAAGTGCCGTAGTGCTCAGAGCCATCTGAACCATTTTTTTAAAGAAATTTGCAATTCCATTTCCCTAACCAGAAGCTCAGTTTTGAAGTACAGTTTACTCTAACTTGTGGTATGGGCAACGAAAAATGTAGGAATATGTTCTTGGAATTTGTGGGGCAAATAGAAACAGTGATTGTCAGTTTCTCTAGGAACCACACTATTTGGAAACAGTTGTGACTTTGTCCTTAGAGGAATAATAAATAATGGTGTATTTATTATATGTATTTATATGCAGTAGATTAGTAGGTAGTGTTTGTTATGGGCATTCCTTCTATCATGTCAACGAAGTAAAGGGCAGTTAGTGGAGGTCACTAAAATCATGACTGAAAAGCGTAAAGAAGCTGTGATCAATATAAATGGCATTAGTGTAAGAAAACTGTTAAAAAAATTGGACTGCATTCTAGTATTCACTACAGGCTCTGGAAGAATATTGCTTGCATGAAATCAAAAGTGGACAAAGGGCTCTTTAAGAAAACATTTTTCAAACTGAATCCAAAACTCTGGTTATTGGGGCTATCCTATAAACTCAATTACAACTATATTAAGTGAATTTTTGGATTGCCAAGATAAAATCACTACAAAATATAAAGTAAAGCCCTGCAAAATGAAGTACTGTGAACATCAAGTTACCTTCCATTTGGAAAGTGGATGCACTCAGCGACTGTATGTGGCTTATAAATTATGGAGTGCAGCAATTAGTCATCCTTTTTAGATTTTATTATGCCAATCCAGATTTTGCTTAGTAGCTAGCCATTCTCAATTCTGTATATTTTATTCTCAATGCGTGTAACTCCCTGTTGTTTGGGCATCAGTCACTGTTCTTTAAATATTGAAAGAACTGTTACTGACGGCCCCCCACCAAAAAAAAAAAAAAAAAAAAAAAAAAAATGCATTGACATAAAAAAATAGTGCATTGTGAATGGCCAGCTCCTAACTGAAATCTGGATTTGCATAATAAAATCAAAAAAGGACGACTGTTTGCTGCACTCTACAGTTTATAAATTCAGTTTACAGTTTTTATAATGTCATAAGAATGAGCTAGCCTCAATAATACAGCAAAACGTACAGCAAGCAATACTAGCAATGTCACCTGGCATAATTATTGCTTATTGTATTGCGCTGGAAAAGGAACTAACTACAGTGCTATACTCAATTATAGTCCATTTTGATGAAACAAAACTCACTAATGACACTGGTTGGTGAAGGGTTTTAACTACGAGAGGATGTAAGTTTCAAGAAAGAATAATGACTTTTACGTCATCATCGGTTTCAGTCATATTTGCAGCTGCAATAAATGGCACCATAATACATCCTTGTGTAATTTATAATCCCAGTGCCTGTATCACAGATGGATGGAAGTGGAAAGGGTTATGAATTTTTAACATTTCAATAGTTGTGCACTAAGTGCTGTCTAAATGACTTCATTACAAAGATGTATTCCAAAGAGTTTAACAGTGTCACACCAACTTCTTTTCTCCGAGTAATTATCTCTCACAGATTTTGAACTGTTGTAAATCCTTTCATAGTTTAGTAATGTTTTAGGGACTAAAATAATTAACATATAATTAGTGACTTTTTCAAAACTATACTCATTTCTTTAATTAGCACAACATTCTCATGGTCCATAAATAAAAGGAGGTTAGTCTTTGACAATGTTACTAAGCATCCAAGTAGTAAAACTGACAACAGCAATCTACAACATATAAGGCTGGAAAAAACATGGAAATACCAAGAACACAACACATTAGCATGTCTAATATGTTGTAGCAAAACTATTGGCATTCAAACCAGCTTCCAGTCATATCATAATGGACTAATACTGGTTCTGTTTGGTTTCAAAGGAAATAATACATCATCCTTCCTGCAAAATAGTGGCAAGTTCACATTCCATAATATCTCTGCACTAAGTGGCGAATCTCCCATGTGTGTCTGTATCAAGCACATTTCTAGAACTGTGACAGGCCTAAACCCAACGTATAGCACTGAATGACAACATTCATGAAACATGATGTACTCGCAAAAATGAGAGAGTTGTTAATATGAGAAACACTTCAATATCTTAGAACAGCTCTCATAACCAAACAAGTAAGAAGGGGAGATGGACAACATGATCAAGAAATATTAACGTATAGGTCTGACAGCACACTAAATGTATAACTTTACTGATCTGTTAATGTTGGCTCTGAGAACTATGGGACTCAACTTCTGAGGTCATTAGTCCCCTAGAACTTAGAACTAGTTAAACCTAAGGACATCACAAACATCCATGCCCGAGGCAGGATTCGAACCTGCGACCGCAGCGGTCCTGCGGTTCCAGACTGCAGCGCCTTTAACCGCACGGCCACTTCGGCCGGCTCTGTTAATGTTACCAAATGTTTTGTGCACTGTAATATGTAGTGAAGAATAAGAAATAACATACTGAACATCACTAGATACTCTGGCATAACAAAGGGACAGTATGGTTGAAAAGTCTATATAGTGAAGAAGTGAGTAACTTTGCAGTTTATATGTAAAAGTAATGTGAATCTTAATTGTATCTGGCCTACTTTAGGCACTCATTAATCATGTGAATTTGAAATAGAGGTAAAAATCAGCAAAATAAATGGTGTAAAGGAATGTGTTACAGCAGTGGAACACGACTTCTGTGTAGAAGCTGTTGTCATGTTTCTTACAAGGTGCTACCATGACAGAGAAGTATTGTGAAACTGGGTGAACTGAAACAATGGGGTCAACAGTTCTATGCTACCATGTAAGAAGGCATATGAGAACATTAATCAAAATTAGTTTCTCTAGGTTAGTAGTAAACTAATCTAGAAAGGTAATTATGAACATAGTTTATGTTTATCCTGTGGCAAATAGCCAATGCTGAATTTGCTTATACTGAACTTTTATCTGTAAGTATTGATCTAGATCACATTGCTTTAATTTAAGGAGACGTATAACACATTCGCAATTCCTTGTCACTAACCTAAAGCCAAGTTTTCAATTATACTTTAACTTAACTTGTAGTTTGGCCGGCTGAAAATGTAGGGATATGTACTTGGAATCTATGTAAAGAATAACGAATTTTCCATCATCATCAGTGTCAGTCATATTTGCAGCTGCAAGAAATAGCACCTTAATACATCCTTCTGTAATTTTTAAAGCTCAGTCCCTGTATCATGGATGGATGGAAGTGGAATGGATTATGAATTTTTAACATTTCAATAGTAGTGCACTAAGTGCTGTCTAAATGACATCATTTCATAGTTTTACTCCAAAGAGTTTAGTAGTGTAACATCAACTTCTGTTCTCTGGGTAATTATCTCTCAGATTTTGAACTGTGGTAAGTCCTTTCATAGTTTAGTAATGTTTCAGTGACTTAAATAATTGCTGTATAATTAGCAACCGTTTTCAAAACTATACGCATCTCTTTAGTTAGCATAACATTCTCATGATCTGCAAATATAATGAGGTTAGTCTCTGACAATGTTACCCAGCATCTAAGTCTTAAAAGTGATAACAGCAATCTACAACATATAAGGCTGGACAAAAACACGGAAGTACCAAAAGCACAACATATTAGCCTGTCTAATATGTTGTAGCAAGCCTATTGGCGTTTAAACCAGCTTCCAGTCATGTCACAATGGACTAATAATGGTTCCATTTGATTTAAAAGGAAATCATATATCATTGATCCTCCAAAATAGCGGCAATTTCACATTCCGTAATACCTCTACACTAAGTGGCGCATCTCCCGCGTGTGTTTGTATCAAGAATATTTCTAGAACTGTGACAGACCTAAACCTAATGTTTAGTGCTGCATAACAATATTCATGTGACGTGATGTACTTACAAACATGAGAGAGTTGTTAACATGAGAAACACTTCACCATGTTAGAACTGCTCTCATAACCAAACAAGCATGAAGGGGAGATGTACAACACGATCAAGAAATATTAATGTATAGGTCTGAAGGCACACTAAATGTATAACTTTACTGATATCATACTGTTACCGAATGTTTTGTGCATTGTAATATTTAGTGAAGAATAAGAAATAACATATTTAACTTCACCAGATGCTCAGAAACAACAAAGGGGCTGTATGATTCAAAAGTCTACATAATCAAGAAGTGAATTGACTTTCCAGTTAATATGTAAAAGTAATTTGAATCTTAATTTATCTAGCCTACATTAGGCACTCATTAACAATGTGAATTTGAAATAGAGATAAAAACCAGCAAAAGAAATGGAGTAAATGAATGTGTTACAGCAGTGGAATGCGACTTCTGTGTAGAGCCTGTTATCATGTTTCTTACAAGGTGCTATCATGACAGAGAAGCATTGTTAAACTGCGTGAACAGAAACAATGGTGTCAACAGTTCTATGCTCCCCTGTAAAACCGCCGATGAAGAAACAATACCACGTAACAGAGAAATTGCCGATTTTTCGTTTTTCAGTGAGATGATGTCATTGACTGTACACACATCTGCTCTTAACGCCATAATGCCAAATTTTTACGTATTTAACATGAAAAAATTATCTAAAACAATACCGCATATGTCACACAGCAAATAAATAGATGGCAATACCGCCGAAGTATAGAGAATTTAAATACCATCTATCTACAATCTATGGATACTGTAAACAATACCACGTAAATACAAAAGTGCACACAGCCACAGCACATTGTTACTACTTTATTACGTATTTCACAGTGCTCGACCGTGGTTCCATGCTTGTAGCTTCATTCGTGATAATGGACGGCGATAAAGATGACGATCTTTTTACTGAAGAAGAAATTGTTTCTCAGCTGAAATTGGCTTATGAAAGCGGTGAATCGTTTCTGAGAGTGACTGACAGTGGTAAGAAAATTGTTTTATTATTCACCTTTGAATGTTAGTAGCACCGCAAGTGTCTTATTGTGATATAAATGAGACCTCCTCCACTTCACTCATTCTGTGCTTCATTCATTTCTGCCAAAGATTTCTAGACTGTCCCCTTTCTTGTAGAATCTCCCATAAATGCAGAACAAACAACAGGTGAGAAAAGTCGTAACCGAAGAAAAATTAATTTCGTATATGGGGTTCTCAGTTACTGTTGCTGCAACATCTAATGACGCACGTAAATTTCCTTGGGATTATTGTTAATAATATTACTCATGCCGTTGTTCTCATAAATACTTGAATTTGAGCTTGATCTTTGTCTGCTTAAATTAATTTATACATATTTTTCCATCTAGAAACTTCAGTGGCTGTATCCAACTATGCTCAAAATTAAACCACAGTCACTAGAGACGACAGTACTTCACACTCATTGCTATGCAATGGTGCTCATTGATTGCCAAACGCTCTGGATAAATTATCGGAAGATCATGGGAGCAATAATGATGCTGACAGTGAAGGCCAAGAATTTTATGGTGATGTAAGCAGTGACAGGAAAAGGAAGTCAAAACTACATCCTGAAGATTGGACGAAAAATGCCAATAAAATTCTGAGAATGCGTGGACAGGCGTATATTGGATACAAAAGAAGTCGAATTGGTAAAATCTCTCACGATACTCCAAGAGAGGCACGAAAATTAGGTCCAACATGTACTTCGAAGATGTGCCAGAAATCCGTTCAAAGGAAGTGTCATCAGTTTTCTGTTGATGATAGGTGGGCAGTATTTAACACATTTTGGGAAACAATGTCATGGGATCACAGGAAGGTTTACGTTATCAATCTTGTGGACGTAATTCCAACAAACATCCAGGGAACAACACTGGCAAATCCTGTAGAAAAGGGACGCTCATTTATCATTTGAAAAATGAGCTGAGGAAACATAAATTATGCGAAAAGATGTTTCTCAATACTCTTGGGATTAACGAATGGACTGTCCGATATTGACTGGGTAATTCCACACATGGAATGAGTCCTGAAACAGAATCGTCACCACCTCGAATCAAACAGATGAAGAAGAAAGATGAGAGAACCATCACGAAAGAATTCTGGACACTCTTCTGAAACTTCCATCGCATTACTGCAGGAAATCCTTCTCGAAGTCATACCTTGGGCCAATTGTATAATCCAAGCAACAGCTGTATGGACTCTATGTGGAAAAATGTCATGCAGAGAAGGTTTCACCATTAAGTCGGGTTACCTTACCTTGATTTTAGAAGATGGTAATATTAGCTTATTTTCCTCCAAGAAAGACCGGTTTAACTTGTGTTGTAGTTACAGGCTTGGTAACTTGAGTGAAGGCGTGTGGAAACAATACACAGAACAGAAAGAGCAAGCAAGAATGCAAATAGATGCTGACAAGGAAGGAGCGCAGCAGAAGCGCTGCACAGTGTACACCATGGAATAAAGGCCGTGAAGGTAGCTCCATTTTTAAGTGCAAGTGCAGTTTATTATAAAACAAAGTTGTCTGTTCATAACTTTACAATGTATAATTTATAAAGTCATGATGCAGTATGTTACTGGTTCGATGAAACGCAAGGTGATTTGGTTGCATCATGTTTTGCCTCATCCATCGTGGACATTCTATCCATTACAATTAAGGATAATCTCGTTCAAGACATTCTGTATTCTGACGGCTGCAAATATCAGAACATAAAAATTTTATTATGCAAATCCAGATTTTGCTTAGTAGCTAGCCATTCTCAATTCTGTATATTTTATTCTCAATGCGTGTAACTTCCTGTTGTTTGGGCATCAGTCACTGTTCTTTAAATATTGAAAGAACTGTTACTGATGGCCCCCCACAAAAAAAAAATAAGAAACAAAAAGTACCTTACATGCATTGACATAAAAAAATAGTGCATTGAGAATGGCTAGCTCCTAACTGAAATCTGGATTTGCATAATAAAATCAAAAAAGGACGACTGTTTGCTGCACTCTACAGTTTATAAATTCAGTTTACAGTTTTTATAATGTCATAAGAATGAGGTAGCCTCAATAATACCGCAAAACGTACAGCAAGCAACACTAGCAATGTCACCTGGAATAATTATTGCTTGTTGTATTGAGCTGGAAAAGGAACTACAGTGCTATACTCAAATATAGTCCATTTTGATGAAACAAAACTCACTAATGACACTGGTTGGTGAAGGGTTTTAACTACGAGAGGATGTAAGTTTCAAGAAAGAATAATGACTTTTACGTGATCATCAGTTTCAGTCATATTTGCAGCTGCAATAAATGGCACCATAACACACCCTTGTGTAATTTATAAACCCAGTGCCTGTATCACAGATGGATGGAAGTGGAAAGGGTTATGAATTTTTAATATTTCAATAGTTGTGCACCAAGTGCTGCCTAAATGACGTCATAACAAAGTTTTATTCCAAAGAGTTTAATAGTGTAACATCAACTTCTTTTCTCTGGGTAATTATCTCATACAGCATTTGAACTTTAGTAAGTCCTTTCACAGTTCAGTAATGTTTCAGTGAGTAAAATACCTAACATATAATTAGTGAATGTTTTCAAAACTATATGCATCTCTTTAGTTAGCACAACATTATCATTATCTGCAAATAAACTGAGGGTAGTCTCTGACAACGCTGCTAAGCATCCAAGTCGTAAGACAGACAACAGCAATCTACAACATATAAGGCTTGCCAAAAACATGGAAATACCAAACAGACAACTAATTAGCATGGTAATACATTGTGGCATTCAAACCAGCTTCAAGTCATCTCGGAATGGACTAATACTGATTTTGTTTGGTTTAAAAGGAAATCATATATCATTTTTCCTCCAAAATAATGGAAAGGTCACGTCCCATAGTATTTCTGCACTAAGTGGTGCATCACCCATTTGTGTCTGTATCAAGCACATTTCTATAACTGTGACAGACTTAAACCCAATGTTTAGCACTGCATGAGAACCTTCATGTGACATAATGTTCTTACAAAAATGAGAGAGTTGTTAATATGAAAAACTCATCACCATCTTAGAACTGCTCTCATAACCAAACAATCAAAAAGGAGATATGTACAACATGATCAAGAAATATTAATGCATAGGGCTGAAGGCACACCAATTGTACAACTTTACAGATCTGTTATTGTTACCGAATGTTTTGTACAATGTATTATGTAGGGAAGGATAAGAAGTAACATATTTAACATCACCAGATGCTCAGGAACAACAAAGGCGCTGCATGGTTCAAAGGTCTATATAATCAATAAGTTAAGTAACTAGCAGTTTATGTGTAAAAATAATGTGAGTCTAAATTTTATCTCGCCTACATTAGGCAATCATTAATCATGTTCACCTGAAATAAAGATAAGAACTGGCAAAAGAAATGAAGTAAATGAATTTGTTACAGCAGCGGAATGCAACTTCTGTGAAGAAGCTGTTATCATGTTTCTTACAATGTGCAATCATATCAGGGAAGTACTGTGAAACTGTGTAAACAGAAACAAAGGGGTCAACATTCTACACTCCCATGTAAGAAGCCATATGAGAATATTATTCAAAATTTAATTTCTCTAGGTTAGTAGTAAACTAATTTAGCAGGAAAAATTATCAATACAGTTTCAGTTTATGTTTTGTTTATCCTGTGGCAAACAACCAGTGCTGAATTTGGTTACAATGGACTCTATCAGTAAGTATCAATCTAGATCACATTGTTTTAATTAAAACAGATGTGTAACACATTTGCAATTCCATTCCACTATAACCTAAATTGTAGTTTTGGCAGCCGAAAATGTAGGGATATGTACTTCGAATTCGTGGGATGAAAAGGCAGTGATTGCCAGATTTTGTAGGCACTACACAATTTGCCAGTAATTATGTATTTGTTCATAGAGGAATAATAAATTATCAAATATTTATTACATGTATTTATATGTAGTAAATTAGTAGATCGTGTTTGTTATGGGCATTCCTTTTATCATGTAAAAGAAGCAAAGGGCAGTTAGCGGAGGTCGCTCAAATCATGATTCACAAAAGCGTAAAGAAGCTGTAATCAATTTGAATGGTGTTAGTCTAAGAAAAAATGCTATAAACATGGAATGCATGCTAGCATTCCCAACAGACTCAGAAAGAACACTGGTTGTATCAAATCACATGTGGACTAACTGTTCTATCAGCAACCTTTTTTTAAATTGAACCCAAAATCCACTTGAGTGGGGTAATCCTATAAACTCAATTATAACTTTAAGCAATGGTATTTTAGGATTTCCCAAATAAAATCGATACAAAATATAAAGATACATCCCACAAAAATGAGATTTTGTTAACAGTTTTTATAATGCCATAAGAATGAGTTAGCCACAAGATAATGGCAAAAGATACAGCAAGCAACAGTAGCAATATCACCTGACATAATTATTACTTACTATATTGAGATGTAAAAGGAACTAGCTAGAGTACTATACTCATTTTGATGAAACAAATTTCATTGATGACACTGGTAGGTGAAAGGTGTTAACTATGAGAGGAAGTAAGTTTCAAGAAAGAACAATGAATTTACCCTTCATCAGCAGTTTCAGTGATATTTGCAGCTGCACAAAATGGCTCCATTATACCCGCCTGTGTAATTTATAAAAACCAGTGCCTGTGTCACGGATGGATGGAAGTGGAAATTATTGTGAATTTTTAAGTGCACTCAGTGCTGTGTAAATGACGTCATTACAAAGTTGTATAGCAAAGCGTTTAATATTGTCACGTCAAATTCTTTTCTCTGGATGGTTATCTCTCACAGATTTTGAAATGTGGTTAAGTCCGCTCATAGTTTAGTAATTTTTTAGTGACTAAAATAATTAACATATAATTAGTGATTTTTTTCAAAACTATACGCATCTCTTTAGTTAGCACAACATTATCATGATCTGCAAATAAAATGAGGTTAGTCTCTGACTGTGTTACTAAGCATCTAAGTCTTAAAACTGACAACAGGAATCTACAACATATAAGGCTGGACAAAAGCATGGAAATACCAAAAACACGACACATTAGCATGTCTAGTATGTTGTAGCAAACCGATTGGCAATAAAACCAGCTTAAAGTCATCTCAGAATGGACTAATACTCTTTCTGTTTGATTTAAAAGGAAATGATAAATCATTCTTCCTGCCAAATAGTGGCAAGTTCACGTTCCATAATATCTCTACACTAAGTGGTACATCTAGCATGTGCATCTGTATCAAGCACATTTCTAGAACTGTGACAGACATATAACCAACATTTAGCACTGCTTTACAAAATTCATGTGACATGACGTACATACAAAACTGAGAGAGTTGTTGATATGAGAAACACTTCACTGTCTTAAAAATGCTCTCATAACCAAACAAGCAAGAAGGGGAGATGTACAACATGATCAAGGAATATTAATGGATAGGTCTGAGGGCACACTAAATGTATTACTTTACTGATCTGTTACTGTTACCAAGTGTTTTATGCAATGTAATATGTAGGGAAGGATAAGAAGTAACATATTTAACATCACCAGATGCTCAGGAACAACAAAGGGGCTGCATGGTCCAAAGGTCTATATAATCAATAAGTAAAGTAACTTTTCAGTTTATATGTAAAAATAATGTGAGTCTTAATTGTACTTGGCCTACATTAGGCAATCATTAATAACGTTCATTTGAAATAAAGATAAAAACTATGCATGTCTAGTATGTTGTAGCAAACCTACCAGCATTCCATCCAGCTCAGAATCATCTCAGAATGGACTAATACTCTTTCTGTATGATTTAAAAGGAAATCATATATCATTCTTCCTACAAAATAGTGGTGAATTTGTTACAGCAGTAGAATACGACTTCTGTGAAGAAGCTGTTATCATGTTTCTTACAAGGTGCTATCATATCAGGGAAGTACTGTGAAACTGTGCAAACAGAAACAATGGTGTCAACATTCTGTGCTCCCATGTAAGAAGTCATATGAGAATATTATTCAAAAACTAATTTCTCTAGGTTAGTAGTAAATTAATCTAGCAGGAAAAATTATCAATACAGTTTCAGTTTATGTTTTGTTTGTCCTGTGGCAAACAACCAGTGCTGAATTTGCTTACAATGGACTCTATCAGTAAGTATCAATGTAGATCACATTGTTTTAATCTAAGCAGATGTGTAACACATTTCAATTCCATTTCACTAACCTAAAGCCCAGGTTCCAGTATACTATAACCTAACTTGTAGTTTGGGCAGCTGAAAATGTAGGGAATGTACTTCGAATTCGTGGGATGAAAAGAAGTGATTGCCAGATTTTGTAGGCACTACACAATTTGCCTGTAATTATGTATTTGTTCATAGAGGAATAATAAATTATCTTTATTACATGTACACTCCTGGAAATTGAAATAAGAACACCGTGAATTCATTGTCCCAGGAAGGGGAAACTTTATTGACACATTCCTGGGGTCAGATACATCACATGATCACACTGACAGAACCACAGGCACATAGACACAGGCAACAGAGCATGCACAATGTCGGCACTAGTACAGTGTATATCCACCTTTCGCAGTAATGCAGGCTGCTATTCTCCCATGGAGACGATCGTAGAGATGCTGGATGTAGTCCTGTGGAACGGCTTGCCATGCCATTTCCACCTGGCGCCTCAGTTGGACCAGCGTTCATGCTGGACGTGCAGACCGCGTGAGACGACGCTTCATCCAGTCCCAAACATGCTCAATGGGGGACAGATCCGGAGATCTTGCTGGCCAGGGTAGTTGACTTACACCTTCTAGAGCACGTTGGGTGGCACGGGATACATGCGGACGTGCATTGTCCTGTTGGAACAGCAAGTTCCCTTGCCTGTCTAGGAATGGTAGAACGATGGGTTCGATGATGGTTTGGATGTACCGTGCACTATTCAGTGTCCCCTCAACGATCACCAGTGGTGTACGGCCAGTGTAGGAGATCGCTCCCCACACCATGATGCCGGGTGTTGGCCCTGTGTGCCTCGGTCGTATGCAGTCCTGATTGTGGCGCTCACCTGCACGGCGCCAAACACGCATACGACCATCATTGGCACCAAGGCAGAAGCGACTCTCATCGCTGAAGATGACACGTCTCCATTCGTCCCTCCATTCACGCCTGTCGCGACACCACTGGAGGCGGGCTGCACGATGTTGGGGCGTGAGCGGAAGACGGCCTAACGGTGTGCGGGACCGTAGCCCAGCTTCATGGAGACGGTTGCGAATGGTCCTCGCCCATACCCCAGGAGCAACAGTGCCCCTAATTTGCTGGGAAGTGGTGGTGCGGTCCCCTACGGCACTGCGTAGGATCCTACGGTCTTGGCGTGCATCCGTGCGTCGCTGCGGTCCGGTCCCAGGTCGACGGGCACGTGCACCTTCCGCCGACCACTGGCGACAACATCGATGTACTGTGGAGACCTCACGCCCCATGTGTTGAGCAATTCGGCGGTACGTCCACCCGGCCTCCCGCATGCCCACTATACGCCCTCGCTCAAAGTCCGTCAACTGCACATACGGTTCACGTCCACGCTGTCGCGGCATGCTACCAGTGTTAAAGACTGCGATGGAGCTCCGTATGCCACGGCAAACTGGCTGACACTGACGGCGGCAGTGCACAAATGCTGCGCAGCTAGCGCCATTCGACGGCCAACACCGCGGTTCCTGGTGTGTCAGCTGTGCCGTGCGTGTGATCATTGCTTGTACAGCCCTCTCGCAGTGTCCGGAGCAAGTATGGTGGGTCTGACACACCGGTGTCAATGTGTTCTTTTTTCCATTTCCAGGAGTGTATTTATATGTAGTAAATTAGTAGGTAGTGTTTGTTAGGGGCATTCCTTTTATCATGTAAAATAAGTAAAGGGCAGTTAGCGGAGGTCACTCAAATCATGATTCACGAAAGCGTAAAGAAGCTGTAATCAATTTGAATGGTGTTCGTGTAAGAAAATATGCTAAAAACGTGGAATGCATGCTAGCATTCCCTACAGACTCAGGAAGAACACTGGTTGTTTCAAATCAAATGTGGACTGACTGTTCTATCAGCAAACTTTTTTTAAATTGAACCCAAAATCCTCGTGATTGGGGTAATCCTATAAACTCAATTATAACTTTAAACAATGGTATTTTAGGATTGCCCAAATAAAATCAATGCAAAATATAATGATACATTCCACAAAAATGGGATTTTGTTAACAGTTTTTATAATGCTATAAGTATGAGGTAGCCTCAAGATAATGGCAAAAGATACAGCAAGCAACAGTAGCAATGTCACCTGACATAATTATTACTTATTATATTGAGATGTAAAGGAACTAGCTGGAGTACTACACTCATTTTGATGAAACAAATTTCATTGATGACACTGGTAGGTGAAAGGTGTTAACTATGAGAGGAAGTAAGTTTCAAGAAAGAATAACGAATTTACCCTTCATCAGCAGTTTCAGTGATATTTGCAGTTGCACAAAATGTTTCCATTATACACGCCTGTGTAATTTATAAAACCAAGTGCCTGTGTCACGGATGGATGGAAGTGGAAATTATTGTGAATTTTTAACATTTCAGTAGTGCTGCACTCAGTGCTGTGTTAATGACATTATTACAAAGTTGTATTGCAAAGAGTTTAATATTTTCACATCAAATTCTTTTCTCTGGATGGTTATCTCTCACAGATTTTGAACTGTGGTTGAGTCCGTTCATAGTTTAGTAATTTTTTGGTGACTAAAATAATTAACATATAATTAGTGATTGTTTTCAAAACTATAAGCGTCTCTTTAGTTAGCACAACATTATCATGATCTGCAAATAAAATGAGGTTAGTCTCTGACAATATTACTAAGCATCCAAGTCTTACAACTGATAACAGGAATCTACAACATATAAAGCTGGACAAAAGCATGGAAATACCAAAATCACAACACGTTAGCATGTCTAATATGTTGTAGCAAACCTATCGGTGTTCAAACCAGCTTTGAGTCATCTCAGTATGGACTAATACTCTTTCTGTTTGATTTGAAAGGATATCATATATCATTCTTCCTGCAAAATATTGGTAAGTTCACGTTCCATAATATCTCTACACTAAGTGGCGCATCTCCCATGTGGATCTGTATCAAGCACATTTCTAGAACTGTGACAGACCTAAGCCCAATGTTTAGCACTGCATGACAACATTCATGTGACATGCTGTACTTACAAAAATGACAGAGTTGTTGATATGAGAAACGCTTCGCAGTCTTAAAAATGCTCTCATAACCAAACAAGCAAGAAGGGGAGATGTACAAAATGATCAGTAAATTTTAATGTATATATCTGATGGCATACTAAGTGTATAACTTTACTGATCTGTTACTGTTACCAAATGTTTTGTGCAATGAATATGTGGGGGAGGATAAGAAATAACATATTTAACAACAACAAAGGGGGCTGTATGGTTCAAAGGTCTATATAATAAAGAAGTGAAATAACTTTGCAGTTTATATGTAAAAGTAATGAGAGTCTTAATTGTATCTGGCCTACATTAGGCAATCATTAATCATGGTCATTTGAAATAAATATAAAAACTAGCAAAAGAAATGAAGTAAATGAATTTGTTACAGCAGTGGAATGCGACTTCTGTGAAGAAGCTGGTATCATGTTTCTTACAATGTGCTATCATATCAGGGAAGTACTGTGAAATTTCGTAAACAGAAACAATGGGGTCAACGTTCTATGCTCCCATTTAAGAAGCCATATGAGAATATTATTCAAAAATTAATTTCTCTATGTTAGTAGTAAACTAATCTAGCAGGAAAAATTATCAATACAGTTTCAGTTTATGTTTTGTTTATCCTGTGGCAAACAACCAGTGCTGAATTTGCTTACACTGGACTCTATCCGTAAGCAAATGGGTAACACATTTGCAATTCCATTTCACTAACCTAAAGCTCAGGTTCAAGTATACTATAACCTAACTTGTAGTTTGGCCAGCTGAAAATATAGGGATATGTACCTCAAATTCGTGGGATGAAGAGGCAGTGATTGTCAGATTTTGTAGGCACTACAGAATTTGCCAGTAATAATGTATTTGTTCATAGAGGAATAATAAATTATCAAATATTTATTACATGTATTTATATGTAGTAAATTAGTAGATCGTGTTTGTTATGGGCGTTACTTTTATCACGTAAAAGAAATAAAGGGCAGTTAGGGGAGGTCGCTCAAATTATGATTCAGAAAAGCGTAAAGAAGCTGTAATCAATTTGAATGGTGTCAGTGTAAGAAAAAATGCTAAAAACATGGAATGCATTCTAGCGTTCCCTACAGACTCAGGAAGAACACTGTTTGTATCAAATCAAATGTGGACTAACCGTTCTATCAGCAAACTTTTTTTAAATTGAACCCAAAACCTTGGTGATTGGGGTAATCCTATAAACTCAATTACAACTTTAAGTAATGGTATTTTAGGAATGCCCAAATAAAATCAATACAAAATATAAAGATAAATCCCACAAAATGAGATTTTGTTAACAGTTTTTATAATGCCATAAGAATGAGGTAGCCTCAAGATAATGGCAAAAGATACAGCAAGCAACAGTAGCAATGTTACCTGGCATAATTATTACTTATTATATTGAGATGTAAAGGAACTAGCTGGAGTACTATACTCATTTTGACGAAACAAATTTCATTGATGGCACTGCTAGGTGTAAGGTGTTAACTACGAGAGGATGTAAGTTTCAAAAATGAATAACAATTTTACCCTTCATCAATAGTTTCAGTGATATTTGCAGCTGTGCAAAATGGCTCCGTTATACATGCTTGTGTAGTTTATAAAACCCCGTGCCTGTATCACGGATGAATGGAAGTGGAAAGGATTATGAATTTTTAACATTTCAATAGTTGAGCACTCAGTGCTGTGTAAATGATGTCATTACAAAGTTTTATTCCAAAGAGTTTAATAGTTTCACATCAACTTCTTTTCTCTGAGTGGTTATCTCTCACAGATTTTGGACTGTGGTAAGTCCTTTCATAGTTTAGTAATGTTTTAGTGATTAAACTAATTAACATATAATTAGTGACTGTTTTCAAAACTATGCCTATCTGTTTAGTTAGTACAACATTATCATGATCTGCAAATAAAATCTGGTTAGTCTGTGACAGTGTTACTAAGCATTCAAGTTGTAAAACTGACAACAGCAATCTACAACATGTAAGGCTGGACATAAATGATGGTGATGCCTAGCATATTGCTTTTGTTACATGGTGTGAGACAAAGGGGAGATGGTGAAGCACACAACAGTGGCAGCAGAAACAGACAAGGAGAGTGGGTTAATTGTCTATGACAGTATTCAGGGCTTTGGGCATCCCCAGAGGATAACAATGGAAGAGGGAGACTTCAGGCCACTGAGTGGCCACTTCAAAGTGGTGCACAGCCAATGACCTTCAACAGGAAATTGGAGCAGTGTGCTGCTTCACTGCTGCAATTACCCAGTGTGGTGCCATACCAAGTCACAGGTGAGGGAGACTAACTGGCAAATCACAAATAGTGAAGCGGTCATTTGTTGAAGAGCGTCATGCCAATCCATAGTGTCTCCCAATGCATGAAGTTTTCAGTGAAAATATGTGCTAATGAATGGTCTTATGTCAAAGTGGTAGGTGGATCAAAACAAAATGTCCAGACACTCTGTGACCAAAATGGTACTGAAACAGAGGATGACAGACTAAAGGCCGAAATACTAAATGTCTTTTTCCAAAGTTGTTTCACAGAGGAAGATTGCACTGTAGTTCCTTCTCTAGATTGTCACACAGATGACAAAATGGTAGATATCGAAATAGATGACAGAGGGATAGAGAAACAATTAAAATCCCTCGAAAGAGGAAAGGCCTCTGGACCTGATGAGATACCAGTTCAATTTTACACATAGTACGCAAAGGAACTTGCCCCCCTTCTTGCAGCGGTGTACCGTAGGTCTCTAGAAGAGCGTAGCATTCCAAAGGATTGAAAAAGGGCACAGGTCATCCCCGTTTTCAAGAAGGGACGTCGAGCAGATGTGCAGAACTATAGACCTATATCTCTAACGTTGATCAGTTGTAGAATTTTGGAACACGTATTATGTTCGAGTATAATGAATTTTCTGGAGACTAGAAATCTACTCTGTAGGAATCAGCATGGGTTTCGAAAAAGACGGTCATGTGAAACCCAGCTCGCACTATTCGTCCACGAGACTCAGAGGGCCATAGATACAGGTTCACAAGTAGATGCCGTGTCTCTTGACTTCCGCAAGGCGTTCGATACAGTTCCCCACAGTCGTTTAATGAACAAAGTAAGAGCATATGGACTATCAGACCAATTGTGTGATTGGATTGAGGAGTTCCTAGATAACAGGACGCAGCATGTCATTCTCAATGGAGAGAAGTCTTCTGAAGTAAGAGTGATTTCAGGTGTGCCGCAGGGGAGTGTCATAGGACCGTTGCTATTCACAATATACATAAATGACCTTGTGGATGACATCAGAAGTTCACTGAGGCTTTTTGCGGATGATGCTGTGGTGTATCGAGAGGTTGTAACAATGGAAAATTGTACTGAAATGCAGGAGGATCTGCAGCGAATTGACGCATGGTGCAGGTAATGGCAATTGAATCTCAATGTACACAAGTGTAATGTGCTGCGAATACACAGAAAGATAGATCCTTTATCATTTAGCTACAAAATAGCAGGTCAGCAACTGGAAGCAGTTAATACCATAAATTATCTGGGAGTACGAATTAGGAGTGATTTAAAATGGAATGATCATATAATGTTGATCGTCGGTAAAGCAGATGCCAGACTGAGATTCATTGGAAGAATCCTAAGGAAATGCAATCCGAAAACAAAGGAAGTAGGTTACAGTACGCTTGTTCGCCCACTGCTTGAATACTGCTCAGCAGTGTGGGATCCGTACCAGATAGGGTTGATAGAAGATATAGAGAAGATCCAACGGAGAGCAGCGCGCTTCGTTACAGGATCATTTAGTAATCGCGAAAGCGTTATGGAGATGATAGATAAACTCCAGTGGAAGACTCTGCAGGAGAGACGCTCAGTAGCTCGGTACGGGCTTTTGTCAAAGTTTCGAGAACATACCTTCACTGAAGAGCCAAGCAGTATATTGCTCCCTCCTACGTATATCTCGCGAAGAGACCATGAGGATAAAATCAGAGAGATTAGAGCCTACACAGAGGCATACCGACAATCCTTCTTTCCACGAACAATACGAGAATGGAATAGAAGGGAGAACTGATAGAGGTACTCAAGGTACTCTCCGCCACACACCGTCAGGTGGTTTGCGGAGTATGGATGTAGTTGCAGATGTAGAATGTATGAAGTCCTTAGTTTTTCTTTCTTGTAATTCCTCCAAGCAGTACTGAGTTCTCAGAAAAACTGTTACAGCAAGGAAGGCTGCTTAGAAAGCAACAGATTAAAGTACTTTGTACATGATTGAAAATACCTCAAGATTAATGTGAACCTTTTGATAGCTTTGCTAATTCAACTGTTGTCTGTTTCTGAATTTTGATATATGTGTTTAATGTACTATTTTCTTGCTGCTTTGAAATGAATATTCCAAGAGGTTAGGAAATGGACTGAAACTAAATATGACTGTAAGATATCATACATTTTCATAAGCAGTCTGTGTCTTCTATAAACAAACTCTGTAAGGATTACAAATTGGTAAGTATGGATGGGTTCAGTTTGTGTACTGTTTTAAGATATTGACATTCAAGATGAATAATGTGAAAAATGAGGGAGCTATTGCAACCTATGATTAGATTTATATTTCTGGGGTCTTTTCATTACATTTCTGGCAATTTTTGTTTGTTTTGTTTTTACTCTTATCGTTAAATGTGGGAACTTTTATTATATTTCAGAAAAATCTTTATTTCTTATGGATTTTGGAAACATTTAATGATGGATTTAAGGTTACTAATATCAGTCCCATCCAAACAGGTCAAACCTACTCTTATACATCTTTCATGTAGTGAGTTAGTGTTTCTGATGGGAAATCTCTTTGTATTATAAGGGTGCTGCATGGTGACCGTCATTTGCATTGATGCATATGTGAGTCAGCCCGACCTGACAGTTCTTAATGAGACGATTGTGAGTGTGTGCACGGTACATGTTCAGGGATAAAAGGCATTAAGGTGTGGAACTTATATTTTTCAGACAGGCACATGGTGTTTTTAAGCTATGGATGACTGTAAGGAATTTACCAACAACGGAGAATTTGAATCAAAAGAGTTAAGTGCATGAATGAGGATGCAAGGCGAATGTGATTAGACTCACTGCTTGTGATTAAAGAGGAAATAGTTGCCTTCTATCAAATCAATGTGAACTTCATTTGATCTCTTCATATTAATGACACTATTTTGATGAGAGTTCTGATTAAGATTATGGGAATAATAAATAGTGCATGTTTCAGCAAACATACGGTTGACAACTTTCTTAAACTGGCATGTGTACCTTTTGAGTAAGTTTGCCCACCATGCTGTCATGACCATCCAATTACCTCTTAAATTTCAAACAGTCAAAATATGCAAGTTAGCTTAAATAAAAGAAGGCTCAGTTTCCAAAGTTTACATATTAATAACTAAAAATATGGAGCTAGAGGAGCAGATTAGCCAGTGTGATGATGGGCAGCTATGCCAAGGGTAAATGTTAGTGTTCAAACTGCTCTTGGTGACTGAATAGGCCTTAAAAATCCCAATATTAGACCCAAGCCATGAGATGCAGGTGGGTTATCTCTTCTGTAATTTTAGTATGACTGAGATGGATGTAAGTAGAGTTTCTGGCCAAAAGCAGAGGGAGCAAGACGCACGGCAATGAGATGAGTGGCTATGATTAGCTGAGCTTCCTGCAGGAATGAATTTCAGATCTCGTAGTACAGCAGCAAGAAGCAAATTAGTCAGTTACTGCAAACAGTTTCCAAGCCATTAATTTTGTTTCTTCATTCTCAGGAAAATCCACGGAGACTGTTGATACATTTTTGCACAATATCTGTGATGTAGATTGCATTTGCTCATGGCCAGAGAGTTTTCTGCTTTTTGTGGTAAAGCAAAAATTGTCCAAAAATGTGCACACGTATGTTTAGCCAGTTAAGATATTAAATAAAGATGACAGATTTGAGATCCAAGCACAGGACCTATCAGAGAAGTATTAAATAATAATGTCATCAGTTGTTTCCATAAGCAACTTTCTACCTTCAGGCAAAGGTCAGGGGAAGATACTGAACAGTTTGCCAAATGAATCAGGGCTGTCTCCTGTGAAACCTACACGTTGCGGAGGATTCTGACCCAAAATCAAGTGCTCCTAGAGGAAGCAGAAGAACATTCAATTGATATTTTTATTGATGGTATAAATACACAACGAAGTTGTCAGGTGAAAGTGGCTTCCCCAATGTTGCTCCATGAGGAAACCCACTTGGCATGTCATGTGAAGTAGCAGGGCAATTTGTTGCCTCCTCTGTGCTGTAGAATGAGGTATCCCCCCTCCCCCCCCCCCCAAAAAAGTTTACCAGTGACTCAGTTTACAAAGGATGTAAGTGAGCCACTCATAAGCCAACAAACATTTGTTATCTTACTGTCATAATTACCAGAGTTTTGGCATCTACTAAAGCATCACTCATGATCCCAAAATAAACAAACTCATGGCAACCATGGTTCTCCCAATTACAGAGGGAATGGTCGCTTCCATCACAGAAATGGCAAAAGAAGGTATAGCCACTCGACCTTGCCCCAGTAAAAACAGTAAATGCCCTTCACTTACCGATGTTGAGAGGAGCTGACAATTGTGATTGTGAAGAGAGAGATGTAAGGGAAATTGGGCTGGATTTTGGTGGATATATATAAGTTTAAGTTTTCTTCCCTCTGGCAACAAGCAGCCACTTCCCTCTGGCAACAAGCAGCCACTGAAACTACCCCATTTACATATTTGTGTCCTGGGTGTCAAAATAGCAAAACCCACAGTAGCAGTTTGCACATACATAATACAATTCAGGTTGGAGGTTATAAGAAAAAAAGGCCTGACTTTGTCTTCGTACTATCCTGATTTCCTGTACTGGTTCCGTGACGTGATTGATTACTACTGGTAGCTTAATGTCTCATTCTGTTGAGCAATCCACCATTTTGGTGGTGACAGCACCTCCCAGACATAAGGAAATCTGGGGAAGGGCACCGTTTGTCAAAATATTGATACACCACAAATCTCAGTGTTAAGGGCAAGCATCCCTGCAACCCTAAAAGGTGGCATTGTATGAGTTTTCTGGTTGACTGTCAAAACTGAAGAGCCCAAAGGAACCATCTATTTGGTTGACTCACTTACTGAAAATGACATTCTTAATAAAACGAATGTATGTGTCTAGAGAAGTTTACATAATGCAAAAACCATGTCTAGACAATTTTAGTATATCAGACATAGTAGCACCATGAGGAACCATACTGTATGCAGCACATAACCATGGATGTGGAACACTTCCCTGAAGAGAGACTTGAGAGCAGGAGCAGGCAGAAGCCAATAACTGCTTGAGAAGTACAGGGTGATAAAAAAAAAATATGAACTGACATGGGACACTGGCCATACAACAAGGATCAGTAATCCCCGTAGGACCTGGAGATCAAAAATGTTGAGAGAGGGTGCTACAGTCATGAAATAGCGGTGACCTATTAGGCATCAGAGTGAATTTGTTTTTATTATTAACATTTGAATGTTAGGAAAAGAGCATCAAATTGTTCAGGCTTTTATTTGGAATCGAAGGTATCATGATGAAATAAGGCATGTGTATTTTAGGTCAGGGAAATCATTAAGATCCCAGCTGTACTATGCTTTGAAACCAAGGGGGCCACCCTGTCACTCTGACCAAAACACTGGCAGTGTGTTATTGCACATATTCAGATGGCACCAGTCAAAGTAGTAGGTAGTGATTCAACCCCCATAATAAATAGGCTGATCTGTAATATTATTTGTGTAAAATGTAACAGAAATATAAGAAATGGTAACTTCTGTGATTTGTGCAATCACTGGAATCACTTTGCTTGTGCAAATGTAACTGAAAATGACCTACCTGCTGCAAGTGAAAAGTGGATTTGTCTATGATCTCCTGATGTGATAGGTAACATTGTAAAACTTGACACAGTATCTGATGAACATAATAATTTTTTATTATCAGTTACTGCTGAGCTACACAAGGACTTAAAAATACTGAGTGATGAAAACAGAAGACTCAAGTAAGAGAGTGATCATCAGGTATGTATCTATATTTCTAAACCAGAAGGATTGCCAAAAAATGAGTTAGGACTTTAATGGCTCACAATTACAGGTCTTGCACAGTATGAAAAGCTGTGAAATTGAAGAGGAGCTCTTATGAACTCATCAACAATAAATATTGGCAGGATTTTGTTCTACCTTTTAATAATAAACATAATTCATTGCAAAATACAGATGATATAGAAATTGCATCAGAATGCTCATCTGACAAGGCAGTACAAGAGACTCAAAACTTAGTAAATAGCAAATTTATATATAAGAAGAAACATAAAATCAAGATTTACACAGACAGTTATGTGTGAGGATTATCAGTTATGTTAATGGAAAGTAGGCCTTCTGTGATGGATAAGTCTGAAATAGAAGGAATCATGAAGCCATGGGCTGCTTTATGAGATGTTTCAACGTATACTGAGGAAGACACTACAGCCCTCATGGACAAAGCCTTCATAGTGGTAGCTGCCAGTGCAAATGACAATGAAGAAGACTTTTGAAATATTAAGCCACATCAATGTGATTGTCATCATTGTGCCTCATTGACATGGTCTTGTGTGAATAAGGAAGTAGAGCAAACCAGCAGGGAGTACAAAGTGATCTGTAAGCACTTTAAGAATGTTTCCCTAGTTAACACCAGTAGTTACAGCAGAGAACGGCATACCAAGTATGGACAGTATCTCAGCAAACTAGGTAAACATGTTTTAAGTGACACAATTCTCAGAGTAGTGTTGGATAAGCTTAGGAAGGAAGAAAGATCAGCACTCTGTTTGGGTTATGTTTCAAATGTGATGACAAAAACTTGTAGCATTAGACCAGATTAGATATTCAAATACCATAAGAGGACATAATCTAGTCAACTCCCCCCCACCCTGGTGGTTGGAGGTTTGAGTCCTCCCTTGGGCATGTGTGTGTGTGTGTGCTGTCCATAGCATAAGCTAGTTTAAGTAGTGTGTAAGCTCAGGGACCGATGACCTAAGCAGTTTGATCCTATAAGATCTTACCAGAAATTTACAAAATTTTTACATGGTAACATTAGCTCCATCAACTAAGTAACACGCAAAAAAGTAATGCCAAAAGCAGAGTTTGAAGTAGGCTTCCTAAACATTCAGGATATGGTGGAATAGTTAATGAATCTTCAAATGAAAACATGTTGGACCTTTTATGTTTACATGAACATTGGCGTAATGAAGAAGAGCTTGGATACAAAGTACTGAATGACTACACATTACTTAGTTGCTATAATAATGGACATCTCTTGCATGGGGGTAGCAATATATGTAAAAACATCTCTTGCACCAAATTGTGGTATGTTAGATCTCAACACACTTAGTGTTGAAATGCATTTTGAAATAACAGGTCTAGTATCTGAGAAACTTAAGCTACTTGTAGTAGCTGTAATAGCAGTGTACAGGCCACCTGGTGGTGATCCCCATGCGTATCTTGAGAAGCTTGATGGTTTCTTAATGCACATCGGTGCTATACCAAAATGGGAAAAGTACAATACTGTCATTGGTGGGGATGTCAGTTCATGTTTTGATGTATTACAGGACAAAACAACTGCGACTGAACTGAAAAACTTGCTTTGACAATTTACCTCTACTATGCTGACTATAAACCCATGAGAGTCTCTGCCTGTCTTGATAATATATTTGCAAATATTAAGAGAACTTGTATGTCCTTTGAAGTAATTAGTTTCCCTTTATCAGATTATGATGCAGTATTTGCCAGTATTAGTATGTAACTTCAGACTGTTCCAAACCAAAATCTAAAACTGTGACTAATAGACTGATTAGCAAAGATAACATGGGTAGGTCTAAACATGTCCTCAGTTGTTACAAATGGGACTCCCTTTTCAGTAGGCTTCAACATTGTTTCTCTGATATTGTTTTCAGTGAGTTTTTCTCCACATTTTTAAACATGTTTGAAAGCAGCAACCCCCTCAAGAAATGCACAATGACTATTAGTAGTACCTAAAAAAAAGTTTGCTGTATTCTGATCTGTACAAAAAAGTAATTCTGAATTGTATAGGAATTGTATGATGATAAAGCTGAGAGTAAATATAGGAAGACAATCAATGAAGGAAAGAAACTACATAATACAGCAAACATGACAGAAATGCAAGAGAATTTAATGCTTGCAGACAAGAGCACCATACAAGTTATGGTTAAAGGTTATGTATACATTGCAACTGCAGCCATTGACATGAATCCCATAATGCTTAAAAATACTTTATATGTTTGAAAACTCAGAAACAATCTTATTTCAATGGCAAAGGTTGTGGACAACAACCACACAGTAGCATCTGAGAAAGCTCCCACAGTTATATCAGCCACTAACAGTAAAGTCCGAGTTACAGCAAACAGATAAAGTGATTTGTTTTATTTACAGGAAAAGTGTTGAAAAGTGACTGTCATTAGTGAGTGGAATGTTATAAAAGAGACTTGCAAATCTAAAATGCTGGATTAGGCCACTTAAACTCATGAGACACGATGAAAATGCTCAAATATGTGTATGTTATAGGTCTGAAATTCAGTGATGTTGATCCAAATTGATGCAGTAAGTACCTTAAAGGAAAAATCACATTGATTCCATTCACTAACAAGAACAGAAATCAAATAAACTTCTGGAGTTAATCCCCTCTGATATCCACGGACCAATGAGAGAAATATCTCAAACAATTTTGAGACCTTTATAGATGACCACAGCAGAAGATGTCAAATCTATTTCCTTAGACATAATGTAAATGTTGTTTACAAATTTGTTAAATTCAAAAATCTAGTGGAAAATCAGTCTGATCATAAAACTAACCCCTTTCAGTCAGATACTGGTAGCACTGCAATGAATGAAGGACTCTAATCTCAGCACAGCAAGAATATAGTGGTGCCTAACAGTTTCATACACACCATTTCAGAATTGTCACCAAACAAAAGAACCATTCTGCAGTTGAAGTGGCTTTTTATATCTGCTCAAGTCAGTACTACGACCATCATTTTGGGCTGAAGTCAGTACCACAGTTAACTTCATCTGAAACTGTTGCTTAACTAAAGGGTTGTCTGATAGAATGCCATATGAGAAGCGGTTGAAGAGAAAACCCAATGTATCATTCTACGTCTGGTCAAAAGTTTGTCACCATGGATAAATTGCTGAACAAAGCAAAGTTTGATCATAAAGGCAAAGAAGACATATTTGCAGGCAATACTGACTGTACAAAAACCTATTATGTGTGGGTGCCAAGGAACCATAATATGTGAATCTCCATTAAAATGAACCAAATCATAGCCCAGTAGAAGGCATCAACATGAATTCAGTTGGAGGATATTTCAATGGTGATACAAAAATTGAATCAGAGACCATCAGATGATTAACTGTTCCACAAATCTGAATATGATGGCCTTACAATTACTATAGGCCTAAAATTCATCCCTGATGATGACTTATCATGTGATAAACACATTAATTCTTCAAATGTCATATCTGCACTACAGTTATTGCCAGATATAGACTCATCAGATGTTTTACATCACAATATTAACTTCAATGGAAATACAACAGAGGTCAGTGTCAATGACGCATTAAGTTGTCCATTTCATCAAGAGTGGTTTGAGGTTAGATACAACTGGTGTTCAAAAAGTAACACAACACATTTTTTTTCTTCCCAATTTTGGCTGGATAAATGCAGAATGCGTTGTAATACATTTTGGAATATACCCACTTCATCTCCTATGGTTTTATGAAGATTCAATAGATGGAGGCACTATACATAGCCTTCAAAATGGTGTCTGTAATGGAAGTGCAATCCAAGTAGAGAGCTGTCACTGAGTTCCTTGGCTAAAGCATCAGGTATATTCATAGGGGCTAGCAGAATGCCTATGATGGCCTGGCAGTGAACAAAAACATTGTGAGTTGTTGGGTAAGGTGTTTGTCATCTTTGCAACACAGTCTCGCAAACCTTCCGATATCCTGCGTACTGGATGTCTACACACAGCTGTGACTCCAGCAGTGTTAGAAAATGCGGACACCCTCATTTGAGATGACTGATGGATCACAATAAAACACCTTGCTGCAACACGACATCTCTGTTGGTAGTGCTGACACATTCATCCACCATTTGGGGTTCTCAGAAGTGTGTCCCCACTGTGTTCCTCACCACCTACCAGAACACCATAAAGACCAACAAAGGATCATCTGTACATAGTTGCTTGTGCATTTCAATGCTGATTACAACAATTTTTTGTCAAACAATATCAAAGGCAATAAAGTATGGGTTCATCACTTCTAACCAGAAACAAAACAGCAATCCATGACTCTTAAGGGAATATTCTCTTTGAAGTCCTTCCTCATGGGGCCACCATCAGCTCAGTATTGCATTGTGTTACCCCCAGGATATTCAAGAGATGTCTTCAGCATGTTAATTGCCACAAAAATTCAAAATAACTTCTCCCTCTTCATGACAACGCAAAGACTCAGTCCTGTCTGTGCACCCGAGAGGAGCTGATGAAACTTCATTACACTGTTCATCCTTATCTACCCTACAGCCCAGAACTCATCCCTTCTGACTTGCATATGTTTCACCCAATGAAGGATAGACTCTGTGGGAAGCAGTACATGGGTGATGTGGAGGTTACTGATGCTGCAAGACGTTGGCTCCCATGACAACCAGTAGAGTGGTATAATGCAGGCACACAGGCCCTTCCAGTAAGGTGTGTAAGGCTGTCATACTGAACAGATACTATGCTGAAAAATAGGGTTTTGTAACCACAAGAGTGCAGAAGAATATGGTGTACTGGAATACTGAATAAAATTAATATGCTTTCCAAAAAAATGTTGCATTACTTTTTAAATGTCCCTCATAAGATGAAATGTGGTCACTAGAGAGAAATGACACCGTGTTCACTGCAGACAGACCAACAAATGACTGAGTTTTTTGTGCAATAAATACAGAACTGATGGATCTTTGCTGAGGGAAAAAGCAAGAGGATTGTTAGCTTTGACGAAATGTAATTTCCAGTTGCTGAAATTGAATTATTTAGTCTACACACAATGTTCTGTCAGTCAGATTTGACTTGTGAATCTCAACTTGATATATGCAGTCAGTAATCCAAGCCAGTACAGCAGAAGCCCTAATTTTGTTCACAAGCAACTGGATAAGTGGGTTCTTATACACCTTAAAGAAACCATAGGCAAGAACCCTACCTTTGCTGAGGATAAGAAAAGAATCTTCGGTTTCACAGATGCCAGTTGGGGAAGTTCTGATGCTGATGGGAACTCATATGTAAGTTGCTACTTCACCTCATTTGGATCAGCATTCTAATAGTGTTCAAAGAAGCAATGTTTCATCATCTGAAGCTGAGTACATGAGCCTCACCAAAGCAGCAAAGGCAGTGATTCTCCTCAGTTTAGGAATTCTCTCATACAGCCCCATTTCTAGTGACAATCACTAGTTTTCCACTGAATGATGAAGCACATGCGTATAAAATATCATTTCATGCACCAAATTTAACTAGAATATCTGCTCAAACTGGAATATCAGCCAACAGAAGATATGGTGGCAGATATACTAACAAAGGCTTGCTACACTGAAACATTAGAAATGTGTTGAAGGGCTTGGACTTCAATCCTACAGCCAGAAACTTAAGCCTCAAGTTTTAATATATAACTGTCTGTTAAAATAAAAAGGGCATTTTGAGATTCAAATTTTATCATCATGTGACATCCTAGGTATCCACAGATGTCAATGTGCATTGTTCTTGGTTCTGTGTTATCCTCTGTACAGTAAACTACGAATAAAACTGTGTTTCTTGAAGCTTTCCTGGTGGCTCAAATATTCCATCTTTTTTGGGAGTGCATCCCATATATTATTAACACATGTACTGATATTATGGCTAAAAACCTTCCAACCATTCTCAGGGTGAGTCATTTACAAGATTTTTAACACATTTTACACTGTCCTCTCAAAGGAAATATTGTTCCAGTTCCATAACAATCAACCAAGTTTTTTCTAAGCACCATGGATTCACAGACTCTCTGCTTAGTTTATTTAAATCTTTGAGGTGTGAAGTTTTGTTTATGACTGAGACTCTTGTTACCAACAGTATTATTTTTTATGCATGTACATTTACTCTACAGCGTGAAGTATGTTAAAAATCTTGCAAGTGACTCATCTTAAGAATGGCTGAAAGGTTTTTGTGGTATAACTTATTGATACCTCCCAACAGTCATCATAGCCATGGAATTGCAAGTTTTCATGAAACGCTGATGGCAGTTGTGTGGGATCTGGTGGACCCAATGGAGCATGCCCCTGAGCCATGCCTCTAGTGGCTCAGTAACTCAAGCACCCTCTGCCACTGCAATATAGGATGTCCATTGGCAGCACTCAGAGCTACTTGTACTCTAATGCACTTTGCAATGGGATGCAATGCAGATGTTGCAGCTGGACTCCATTCATTGCTGCACTGTCTTCTTCTGGATCTTCATATGTTTTGAGAAATACAAGTTATGTAAATCTTCTGTTTGTTGTGTTAGCTTGTTCACTAATAATATCTGCTTCTGTCCAGCTTTCCTATGATGATGGTTGCTGCACCACTCTATAGCCCACCTCTCCTTACTGTTGCATATAAAGGTATACACAACAGTTGTCAGCCAAAATATCTGTACATAAAATCCTAGATGCACTCCAGAAAAATGATGGAATATGAATAAAATTGTTTGGTAATTATGTGTCATGCCTTTCTTTTCAAACCATGTCCCAACAATAACAACAGTGGCATATAAAATGTAGTGTGTTTTACAAACATGTATTTTTGTTTATTATTATTATTGCGGGTATGTTAAATTATGTTCTGAAATATCCAGTTACAATGTTGGAGAATTTGCCTCATTTAAAGGTATTTGTTTTGGATCATTATACTATGAAGAAGGTTTAGTTGCCCTGAAAATCTGATTCTCAAGGTGAAACACTTTACCATGAATAGGCATAGTTGTAAAAATATTTCCTTCCAAATCAGATTCTCATGGTGGAGCAGTTTACCAATTATTGGGATGGTTATAAAATTATTTCTTTCCGAAAGATTTTTGTAAATACTGTAACTACAACATTTACACGTTTCCCGAACTGTTTAAGTAGTTCAACACTATTCAGAGGCCCATATGGTTTCCAGTTTAAAAATCATAGGGTGCATGCATGAGCAGCTACAAATCATAGTGTGTATGCACAAGCAGAAACAGATATGTTTATGAATATATAATTAATACTGGAAATGTTCTTCTGGGATATATTTTGCAGTTAGCTGCCCTACAAAATAAATGTATAAATTTTTAAGATTAATTTCCATAAATACTAGTAGTATTTTCCATAAATACTGGTAGTTATCTGTAACCTTTACTGGTTTAGTGACTTTCATATACCCAGTTTGAGGACAGGATGTGAAGCAGTATGTTTTCCATTATCATAAAAAGGATGTTACAATTATTTGTCGTAGTACAAACAAATGTCTGTCAGCAAAATGAATCTTAGGTGTAATTAACATGTCTATACCTGTGTGGGAATAACACAGACACTTTGCCCAAAGTATTCCTGTGTGTTATGATTTTAGTTAACTGCCAACTGTTAACAGTTCCAAGCTGTCTAAATGGTACTGAAAAATTTTCCATCTAATAAGCTATGTGAAGTTGTCTGTTCAGTGTTTGTAAGATGTAAATTAATCAAAATTAAGTCTTCCTTTGAAGTCACACAGTTGTTTACAATATACTAAGTTATACAAGTTGTGTTGCCAAAAATGTGGCCCATGGGGTTTAGTGGCAAGAAAGCATAAATTAATTACTTTCAATGATCCTCCATCATAATAGTGAAAGAGTATCTGTTTCCTGATAATCATTTGTATTAAACATTGTCCCAACCGGCCTCGGAAGGACAAATTGTACTGACTGACCATCATGTCATCCTCAGGTGGATCCATATGTCGAGGGGCATGTGTTGGCATACTGATCTCCCAACTGATGTCAGTTTTCATGACCTGAACTGCTATTTCTGTCAGATAGCTCCTCAACTGGCCTCACAAGGGCTCAGTGCACCATGCTTGCAAACAGCACTCGGTAGACCCAGACTGTCACCCAACCAAAAATTAGCCAAACATGGCAGAACTTTCAACTGCTGCAATCAGATAGGAACCAGTGTCATCACTGTGGGAAAGCCATTGACACTCTGTGTCAAAAGTTTTCATCAAAAGCTTTCACTCTCTTATCCAACAACATTGTGCCAGCATTACATCAAAAGTCAACTTTGGCAAGAAGTATATAATACACAGGTCATGAATGATAATATAACGCTTATTGAACTATCGTTCATTACTTTCTCTGACATCTATCTCCCACTGAATCACGACCAACAGAACAAGAGAAGAAGTAAGGAATGTGTTTGGATAAATAATGCAATTGAAATATGCTGATGAAGGAAGTGAGAGATCATGATTCCATAACCAATAACTATTGTTCAATTGATGGAATTAATTGCAGAGAATACTGCAAACAGGGAACTTTGAAATCCCTACCTTACTATGAGCAGTAGAGGGTTTCTGTACCTGCCATGGTTGCAGCAGGTAACAAGGTATAAGTGTATAGTTCCTGAGAAGAAGCATGAGAAACAGTTATCACATCAATAAGTGTATAAATTACATATTACTACCATAAGGAGTTACTGATACAAAAGTTGAGATAAAAAATATGAAACATCCACTACACATCTGCAAATCATGTCATAAAATTTTCCTGTCAACAACCATAAAACAAAATTAAAATTTAATTTGTAAAAGCAAATATAAAAAAGATAACTGAATCAGTTATAAAATCAATGAGGAGTCAAAACTCCATTGTGTATCACAAAATATCACTTAGGCTTACGAAGATCTACACACCATATATTAATGCTGTATTCTGATATGTTTTTAAGATATATTCTGCTTCCAGTCATAAAACATTCATTGCTACAATTACTTTCTAGACTAACAGAAGCCAGTCATGTAGACATCTATACGTCTACTGTCTCATTACCAGTGATTTTACCGGCTTTTGCAAAGGTCAGGAGCAATAAAATATTAGAGTATAATTAAGTTGTTGTTTTGACTAGTACTGGCATGCAGAATCAAGCAAGCAACATTACAGAAAATCCAATTTATTGACTGTATGTGGCATACTTTCAGAAAAAACTCTTATGTTGGCAATAGCAACCATCTTCTTTGATATAAGATTAATTATTGCAGTGAAGAGTCCCAATCCTAGTATTACATGTTTTAAAACATGTCAGAATTACAGGAAATCCACATGAATGAATCCTTTGTTCATGCTTTAGGAGTAAAGGAGACCACTCACAAAACAGCATAAGTGTTGAGTCATCGACAGTCACATATTAAAGAGAAATGTAACTTGCTTCCTTTTGGAACAACTCTTTTGTCAAGCTGGAGTACAAATATACATACAAAACACTCACACACTGGTGTGGTTTCATTCCGCCAGCTGTGTCTGCAGCCAAGAAAATGTAGGGACACAGGTGTGTACGTGTGTGTGTGTGTGTGTGTGTGCGTGTGTGTGTGTGTGTGTGTGTGTGTGTGTGTGTGTGTGTGTGTGTGTGTGTGTGTGGGTGTGTGTGTGTGTGTTTGTGAGTGGTCTCCTTTACTCCATTATTTACAGGGGAATTGTTTATATGGATTTTCTGTGATTGTGATGATAATACTCGTAGATGTAAAAAGGAAATGTGAACAGTCGAATGAAATAATTAACATTATATCAAGGAAGAATGACATTCCATTGGTGAAAATGCCACATTCACCACCTTATGAAGAAACTGATAGCTGCTACCTTCAGCTTGAGAAGAACCTATATCATCACTGGCCGTAAAACACAAAGTATCAATTACTTTCCGCCTTTGCCTTTATTCTGTCTTGTGGTACCATCTTCTTAATGATGAAAACTGCATGGCAGAATAACAAGAATATGGAAGGAAGAAATCGCTACTCACCGTATAGTGGAGGCAGTGAGTCAGAGACAGGCACAATGAACAATGCTAACAAAATATTAAAAGGTCTGTACAAAGTCCTTTTCCTGCACTTTCACACAAGCACAACTCACAGATATATGGCCGTTGTCTCAGGGTGCTGAAGCCCACTGGCAGTTGGCCTATGGCGCCCTGAGACAGTGGCCATGTTTCTGTGAACTGTGCTTGTGTGAATGTGTGTGCAGAGAAAGGGCTTCATCCAAGAGATTTAATGTTTTGGCAGTCTTTTTCATTGAGCCTGTCTGTGGCTGAACGTCTTCTCCATATGGAGGGTATCATATATTGGTTGGATTCTGTGCTTCAGTACCATGATTTGACTAACAAAATGTCTTATTGTATCATATTTTGGGTTGACTTTGTGCTCTCTGGAGGATAGTCTCAATTCAGAATTAGGGTAACACATGGTATGTAGTATACATTTAACATATAATGGGTTTAAAGAATCTCAGGATTCTAATCCCACTTTCACTGTGCAACCAGATACTCATGAGGTTTTTAGTCAATAATATGGACCTACTAAGGAATGGAGACTAAGAAAATGATTTACGAATTTCAGAAAACATGCCAACAATGAATTTAGTACTAAACCAAAAGTTAGTAGTGAAGTTTATTCCTTTAAAAAAAATTGAGATGGATTTTAAACGGTAAAAGAATGGAAACATTCTGCCCTTGCTCCAACAGCTCAGTTCAGGCACTTTGGCTCCCATTGCTAACATCTCATCATCGACTGTAATACTGTAGGCATCTGATGAAGGAACTTTAAATTTTCGCCACAGATTTTGGGAAGAAGTATTTTCTTATGAAAGTTTTGAAACTATTTCAGACACAATATAATGGTCATAAGTACAACATTAAATCTGAAAGTAACATAAAAAATGAGTTTGGCGAACTCTTTCTGTCCCGTAGAATAACAGTGTTTTACATATTGCTGGCTTACTTAGTGTGGATTAAGTATTTATGTGTGCCTATTACTGAACTATTAAATATACTTATATTACATAAACTCATCAATATGGAATCAGATTTCTGTATCAATATTTTTGAATGCCTTGCAAAAAAAAAAAAAAAAAAAATAATAATAATAATAATAATAATTTGTTAACATTATTATTTTGTATACAAGGGGCATTTGAAAAGTCTGTCCAAAATAAAAACTAGTTACGTGTTTAGGGTAAACATTTTCTATTTTTTGACATAGTCTCCTTTCAGACTTACACACTTGTCCAACACTGTTCTAATTTGTTGATCCCTTCCGAATAAAATTAATTGTCCTAGTCTGCAAAATAGCTATTAGTTGCTGCAATCACCTCCTTGTCTGAATGAAATCTTTGTCCCACTTGCCATTTCTTCAAATTGGGGAACACATAGTAGTCCAAGGGAGCCAAGTCTGGAGAATACGGGGCTGGGGATGTGAAACAAGTTGGAATCCTATTCCATTAATTTTGGGACCACAACTGCTGAGGTGTGTGCTGCTGCATTGTCTTGATGGAAAAGGACATTTTTTTCGGTCCAATCACCGGCGTTTTTCTTGCAGCTCGGTTTTCAAACGGTCCAATAATGATGAACAATATGCACCTGTAATAGTTTTACCCTTTTCCAGACAATCGATGATGATTATCATTTGTGAATCCCAAAAGACAGTCGCCAACACCTTTCCGGCTGAAGGAATGGTCTTCACCTTTTTTGGTGCAGATTCTCCCTTGGTAACCCATTGTTTAGATTGTTGTTTGGCCTCAGGAGTATAGTAATGTATACATGTTTCATCCACAGTGACGAAACAATGCATAAAGTCCTGCAGATTCTTCCTGAAAAGCTGCAAACCATCCTTGCAACACTTCACACGATTCCATTTTTGGTCAAGTGTGAGCAATGGCGGAACTCATCTTGTGGATAGCATTCTCATGTCCAAATGTTTATGCAAAATATTATGTACCCATTCATTCGAGATGCCCATAGCACTAGCAATCTCATGCACCTTAACTCTTCTGTCATCCATCATCATATCATGGATTTTATCAAGGATTTCTGGAGTCGTAACCTCCACAGGGCGTCCAGAACATTCAGCATCACTTGTGCCCATATGGCCACTCCAAAAATTTTCAAACTCCTTATAAACAGTTCTAATCGAAGGTGCAGAGTCACTGTAATGTTCATCAAGCTTCATTTTAGTCTCCTGAGGCGTTTTGCCTTTCATAAAGTAATGTTTAATCACCACACGAAATTCTTTTTCATCCATTTTTTGACAATCACTCAACTTCCTTGATTCACACGAATGTCAAACACAAAGAAATAGACCAATATAGCTTAAACTTGGTGTACATTCTTTCCAAAGCTGCTACTAACTAAACATGACCTTGATACTTGCCAGTTGTGCCATCTATTGGACTTTGTACGGACTTTTCAAATGCCCCTTGTATGGTATAGTGTTCTACAAAAGGTCTATATAGCATGTCAATGACTAGACTGAGTCAATCTGAAGGGTCTACTTGCACTGAGTTAAAGAATGACTATATATATGATGTAACTGAGATTTCCAATCAAAGTGGAAAAGCTTTCTTGCAGCAAACTCCTCATACAGCAATTAATGCCCAAAACCTTTGACACACTGTAGTCAGCATATGTAGGCACATCATAAATCTCTTGATACTTTTCTCTTTTTTCTCTGTGTCCAAACAGCTTTAGTAAAGGTGGTGACAAATTAAATAAAGGAATAAAACGTAGAGCGTAGTCTGCAGAAACATACATCACATAGTGCAATATGATTAACAATTTCTTCACTGCACAGTATCCTATATCCTATCTATGTTTCAAGAAGTACATCCATTGATTGAGCCATAATGTGGAAATCCCCTTTTAGAGACAATATACCAAAGTGAATTTAGTCAGAACTTTTATGTTGGGAGCGTTCCACTACAACAGACTGCAAATGATATTCTGAATATATACTTACATATCACCTATAACAGTAATCTGCACTAACAGTTTATGTGATTACAGCACATCTGCTGCATTGTAATGTGACAATACATATACCAGGAGTATACTTATCACTATGCAGCTCATTACAAGATTAGTGATTAACATTACTCTCTGTTCTTCTCCCATACTATTGGTATTTGCAATACCGCTAATGGTTTTAGTAATACTCTATTTACCAATTGGAACAGATGGCTTCTTGGTAACTGCTGGATCATCCTTTGCTGTGAACATGTTGGTGTCATTTGGGTGGCTATCACATGACAGTTAGGTTAATGGAGAATGAATTTGCTCCATATCTTCTTATGAGAGAGCACAACCCATATCAAATGGTCATGGAGCAGCCGAGGCATGAACATATTTACAAGCAAGAATCCACAGGGGTTCAAAATGGCAGAAGGAATGTGCCCTGTGGTGCCAGGTTTAGTTTCCATCCATGCCATCTGAAACAGTTCAGGAGAAAAGTGAGTGGTGAAATTAAAAACATGTAGCAAATGAGTGACCATAAACTGCCAGCAAGTCCTTACATTATCTGCAAGTGAATAATAATCACCACCATACCAGGACTCCCCTCTCATCTTATGTAAGCATTATGCAATTATGATACCTGTACGTGCTTAAACTGTCTTCAGTTCCAAATGATTTCTGATGCATTTTTTATAGAGATGTAATATGTATTTTACTTAAGTTTTATCATCCTTCAGGCTTCAAGTCTTGAAGCACTAATGCAAATATCTGTGTGTGCTGAATGATAGAGATATGGCTCTGAACTGTATAGGTGTTCAGAAATATGTTGCATTACATCAGTTCATTGCTAAAATCAGAGCCAACTGATGGTAGCCAGACATTGGGATTTTCTGATCATAGCATCTGGCCTTGAAGGTGGCTATTTTACGCAAACTGAGAACATTACATCACACAACTGATACAGTAGCCTGTAGAGAGCTTAGTGCCTTAAAGACATTGCTGAAAGCATGCCATACTCAGCTAGCATCAATGACATAGCCATGATTAGAGGCAATGAGATCCTGTGATTTGCCATTTTTGTGTCACATACACAATTAACACACGATATGAAAAAACTTACTTATAGTCCACACTTAATTATTTCCCAAGGCTACAGAAGTGTTATTCATTCAACATGATATCTATCACTAATTCAGTTGCTGGTCAGTGTAATCAGAACAACAGAAACACTCTCTTCATTACATTGATGTCACTAAGTTCATTGTGCACAAGTTTGTTATTTCCATAATTTTTTTAGATTTGTGTACATATTAAGGTATATTTAGAATTGTTAGTAATGTTATCACAATAATGTTTTTATTTAGGTCCCTGTAATTAATTTACTTAGCCGACAAAATGTATTGTCAAAGATATTTTCCAGTTCTGTAAAGCTTATGTTTTCCTCCATATTCATGAATAAAAGTTACATAACAACTAGAACCAAGATGCAACTACCTTCACAAAAAACCTTAAGTATAGCTTATCACTGTAAATTATCTCCAAATGTACAAAATGATGATGATGATTATTATTATTAAATCACCTACAACCAGAAAATTCATTGACATGTTGCAACCTACATGAATGTTCTTTGGGCCTTCAAAAAATATTCTCAGGGCCAGGAGCTTGCTTGCTCTTTCATCTTTCTCACCATCTCCTTCGCAGACAAAGGCCAAGCTTTTGCTTTATGTAATACAAGCAGTACCTCAGTACTGTCAGTAGTTCAGTATACACAGTTATTTGCAACTTGTTTGATAAGTAAGAAATAAGTAAAGTTTGGAGTATCAAATAACTACTGATACATCTGAAGTCCATTTCATTTGTACCTGAAACACAAAAGTTGCAACAGATACACTTCCATATCATATTTTCGTAGTAAACGTTAGTGCCTTGTATTGGGTTAGGTAGTACGGCAATTATTTAATTTCAAGCAATAAAAGGTTTCTTCTTCTCCTTAAGTTTCAAGTTTTGTAGTAGAAATAACACTAACAAAATATTTTACTTCATAGCCATCATCATACATTTTAAAGACTTGAGCAACATATTAGTGACCTCTCATGTCAGTTTTCTGCTCTAGTTTGACTACAATGAAGTCCCCCTCTTCACTGTTTCATAACAGCACCCAAGTTGTTCCCAATTGTCATTAACAACATAGGCTCCAATGGACACACCTTGCAGTTTGCAGATGACATGACTTCATCCTCAAAAGGGGGGAACATATTTCAAGCTGTTCATCAAGTAGATGTCCTTCTCAATTAGGACAAGGCCTGGTTCATCATGAACAAGATGAAAATTAATGAAGACAAAATGCTGACACTGATATGCACACTAAGTGATACTGGAGCACTGGGTGACACAGCAGCTGTTAAGCTTCTGGGTATTTTCTTTGATACCAAGTTAATCTGGCAACAGCACATCGAACATTTACGTTTCAAACTCTTGTGGGTTCTATAACTTTTGACGAAACTAAAAAGTGCATTTTACAGCTGTACCTACTAACAGTGTACTATGCAATGTTCCACGGCCACTTCAGCTATGGGCTGTTACTGTGGAGCCATTTTGCCGACTGCAAAAATGAGCGTTATTACTAAAGAAAACAATGAGGATCATTGACTCAAGTAAAACGAATTTTTTCCAGAATAGGCACTCTGTTTTCAGACAATAAATTTTAAGTTTCTTAGTTCACACAAAGACAAATCATGAGATATACAGAAAGAGAAATAAAGTTCATCAACACAGCACTCACTGTAAAGACAGTATAAACAGACCAAAATGCAAATTAACTACATGCAGAACAGTTTCCCAGTGGTGGCAATAAAAGTTTTTAATGCTCTACCTAAGGATATTCAGTCATTACCAATTGAACAATTTAGAACTAAAGCTTCTTGTTGTGGTCTTCAGTCCTGAGACTGATTTGATGCAGCTCCCCATGTTACTCTATCCTGTGCAAGCTTTTTTATCTCCCAGTACCTACTGCAGCCCACATCCTTCTGAATCTGCTTAGTGTATTCATCTCTTGGTCTCCCTCTATGATTTTTACCCTCCACGCTGCCCTCCAGTACTAAATTGGTGATCCCTTGACGCCTCAGAACATGTGCTACCAACCGATCCCTTCTTCTAGTCAAGTTGTGCCACAAGCTCCTCTTCTCCCCAATTATATTCAGTACCTCCTCATTAGTTATGTGATCTACTCATCTAATCTTCAGCATTCTTCTGTAGCACCACAATTCGAAAGCTTCTTATTCTCTTCTCGTCTAAACTATTTATCGTCCACGTTTCACTGCCATACATGTCTACACTCCATACAAATACTTTCACAAACGACTTCCTGCCACTTAAATCTATAGTCGATGTTAACAAATTTCTCTTCTTCAGAAACTCTTTCCTTGCCATTGCCAGTCTACATTTTATATCCTCTCTACTTCGACCGTCATCCGTTATTTTGCTCCCCAAATAGCAAAACTCCTTTACTACTTTAAGTGTCTCATTTCCTAATCTAATTCCCTCAGCATCACCCGACTTAATTTGACTACATTCCATTATCCTCGTTTTGCTTTTGTTGATGTTCATCTTATACCCTCCATTCAAGACACTGTCCATTCCGTTAACCTGCTCTTCCAAGTTCTTTGCTGTCTCTGACAGAATTACAACGTCATTGGCAAACCTCAAAGTTTTTATTTCTTCTCCATGAATTTTAATACCTACTCTGAACTTTTCTTTTGTTTCCTTTGCTGCTTGCTCAATATACAGATTGAATAACATTGGGGAGAGGCTACAACCCTGTCTCACTCCCTTCTCAACCACTGCTTCCCTTTCATGTCCCTCGACTCTTGTAACTACCATCTGCTTTCTGTACAAATTGTAAATAGCCTTTTGCTCCCTGTATTTTACCCCTGCCACCTTCAGAATTTGAAAGAGAGTATTCCAGTCAACATTGTCAAAAGCTTTCTCTAAGTCTACAAATGCCAGAAACGTAGGTTTGCCTTTCCTTAATCTTTCTTCTAAGATAAGTCGTAAGGTCAGTATTGCCTCACGTGTTCCAACATTTCTATGAAATCGAAACTGATCCTCCCCAAGGTTGGCTTCTACCAGTTTTTCCATTCGTCTGTAAAGAATTCCCATTAGTATTTTGCAGCTGTGACTTATTAAGCTGATAGTTCGGTAATTTTCATATCTGTCAACACCTGCTTTCTTTGGGATTGGAATTATTATATTCTTTTTGAAGTCTGAGGGAATTTCGCCTGTCTCATACATCTTGCTCACCAGATGGTAGGGTTTCGTCAGGACTGGCTCTCCCAAGGCTGTCAGTAGTTCTAATGGAATGCTGTCTACTCCCGGGGCCTTGTTTCGACTTAGGTCTTTCAGTGCTCTGTCAAACTCTTCACGCAGTATACAACCTCCTTTAATGATTCTTGAACCAAGTGTTAGCTATGATTAATTTATGCTCTGTGCAAAATTCTACTAGGCGGCTTCCTCTTTCATTTCTTAGCGCCAAACCATATTCACGTACTATGTTTCCTTCTCTTCCTTTCCCTACTGTCGAATTCCAGTCCCCATGACTATTAAATTTTCATCTCCCTTCACTGCCTGAATAATTTCTTTTATCTCATCATACATGTCATCAAGTTCTTCATCATCTGCAGAGCTAGTTGGCATATAAACTTGTACTACTGTAGTAGGCATGGGCTTTGTGTCTATCTTGGCCACAATAATACATTCACTATGCTGTTTTTAGTAGCTTACTCGCATTCCTATTTTTTTATTCATTATTAAACCTACTCCTGCATTACCCCTTTTTGATTTTGTATTTATAACCCTGTATTCACCTGACCAAAAGTCTTGTTCCTCCTGCCACCGAACTTCACTAATTCCCACTATATCTAACTTTAACCTATCCATTTCCCTTTTTAAATATTCTAACCTACCCACCCGATTAAGGGATCTGATATTCCACACTCCAATCCGCAGAAGACCAGTTTTCTTTCTCCTGATAATGATGTCCTCCTGAGTAGTCCCCACCCAGAGATCCGAATAGGGGACTATTTTACCTCCGGAATATTTTACCCAAGAGGACGTCATCATCATTTAGTCATACAGTAAAGCTGCATGCCATCGGGAAAAATTACGGCTGTAGTTTCCCCTTGCTTTCTGCCGTTCGCAGTACCACAACAGCAAGGCCGTTTTGGTTAGTGTTACAAGGCCAGATCAGTCAATCATCCCGAATGTTGCCCCTGCAACTACTTAAAAGGCTGCTGCCCCTCTTCAGGAACCACACGTTTGTCTGGCCTCTCAACAGATACCCCTCCATTGTGGTTGCACCTACGGTAGGGCTATCGATGTCGTTGAGGCACACAAGCCTCCCCACCAATGGCAAGATCCATGGTTCATGGGGGTTTGGCAGGGGGGGGGGGGGGACTAAAGCTTAGTGTATGCTAAAAGGGCAACTTTTTTACAGTACAGAAGAATACTTTTCCAGTAACAGAACAGTGTCTGACTGAGCTGCAACTCAGTGCCAATGAAAACAACAGCAACTCTGGCATTTTACTACATGAACACCCTATTATTGTATGTTATTTTGAAATCTAATTCTTAAATTTATTTTTTAAGGTACTCACATTAACATCATTGTTTTAATTGCAGTATTTTCTTAGTTTTACTGTAATAATATTATTGTAAACTTGACGCTGTCTCTCCAGCCAGGGCTGGTGAATGACACAGACCTGGTAATAAAGGTAATCATTACATCACCACTTCTGGACCTGTTGGTATCAGAGGAATCAATGTACTGGACATAATCAGTATCTTGAGATTTGGTAATGCTCTCTTCCGGTATTTGGCATTTGAGCTAAGGCTTTACTTCGTTGAATATATGTTTTCTCAGCAACTGTTTTGACCTTCTACCTTTTTCTGCATTATCTCACTACTGTTTAACTGGATGTATTGGTAAGGACAGTTGATTTTCTTTCAGTTTTACCTCTTGATGGTTTCCTTGCACCAGTCTTAGTATATGGACAAACCTGTGCAGAATCTGTAATTTCTGGCTGCTGATTTTGCCTGATTTGCAATATTCTCCACATTTCCATCTCCCACTCTTTGCCAGTGAGTCATCAGCTGTTTATTGCTGAATTGGTGGAGGTCTGTCCAATTTATTTGATGAAAACAAATCCAGGTAAGTAAATATGTATGAATTGAAAGGTTTAATATTGCTAACACTAAAGCTTTTCAAGATGTTTCCAACAATAAAAGCCAAAGGTTATACTAACCCTACAAGGCTGCAATGTCTTATACGGTAATCCAGGGTGCACTAGCAGGTTTGTCTACGAAGTTATTCACTATATTCATGGTGTTAAATGAACCAATCCATCTAACCCAACATTTTATTGGCCCAGTTAACCTCACCTTTATCTTACCAAAAATCTTCAAAATAGTGTGAAAATGGCTTCATGCACAGCTTACATTTCATGGTGTATCAAAAAGCAATAAACAGTTAATTTTGCTGAGAAACAGAATTGTGTATTATTGCTGATTAAAATTTTAGGAGAACTATTAGATGGTAAGAAACAATTTCGCATTTTTGTATGCATCTCTAAGTTCAAATGGTATTCCCAGTCAGACGGTACTTCCAGCCTAAGGAAATGACTTTATGGTACGAAAAAATAAATTTCCCTCTTAAATTGTCAATTAATGTGATGGTCCAGTTAACCTGAGGTTCAGGTAACCGCAATCTCCCCTACCATTTTCAGCATTTTAATAGTTCTGATAAGTGGCACTATAAGTCACTATACAAAGGATAGGTCATTAAATGACACATGTTTCCACCAAAGAAATCCTGATGTAGGCTACACAGTTGACATTTAATGGATCCCTCACAAAAGCACTCTGCCTTCAGGCCATGAGTGGCCTCCTGGGATCATCTGACCGCCGTGTCATCACTAGTGGAGCAGGGGTGTAGGGCCAGCACACCACTTTCCCGGTCATAAGACGGTATTCTTGACCGAAGCCGCTACTGTTCGGTCTAGTAGCTCCTCAATGGGCATCACGAGGCTGAGTGCCCCCCCAAAAATGGCAACAGCGCACGGCGACCTGGATGGTCACCCATCCAAGTGCCGACCACGCCCGACAGCGCTTAACTTTGGTGATCGCACGGGAACCGGTGTATCTACTGCGGCAAGGTCGTTGCCTAGTGGATCCCTCGTAGACATTATAATTACCATAATTTAACACTTGTATGTCGAAAACTTATTGGATGTAAATAGGGTTTTTTACAGTCTATGTTTCACTTTAAGAGAGGTAACAAGCAAAACAATGTAAATGCATAAAATAAAAACTCCTGATATTAATACAAAGTATTTGTTTAATTTGTATAATAAATGAGTTTTTTTCTCAAATCCAGTAAATTAATTATATTGCAGTACTGATACTGTTTTTCTAACAAGTTCAGAATCATTGTAAAATATCTTTGATTTCTCCTAGCAGTAAGATTAAACTTTAACATTCATCATAGTAGTATTTATTAGAATGAGCTACTTCAGCTAAAGAAGTACCAGTACTGGTACGTGAGAATCAATGCTGTACTAATAACGTAACTACATAACTTTCCATGCTCCATGTGATATAAAACTGAGGAAATACAATAAGCATGTTATGCATCAAGGGTAAAAGAAGAGTAACGAATAGAATAGTACACAGAAGGAAAGACAAGTGTGCAGCAAGGCTTCTTTGTCTCTGCAGGAGTTGCTTCTCTCCACCTTTTGAAAAAAGATTCAGTCCTGCCTAGCACGTATTCTAATAAACGTTTCCGAATGTTTTATGTTCTGTCCTGCAGTTAACAGTTTCCATTATCCCATATAATGGAATTATTTTGTCACTCGTTATCATGGATATTTTCCATTAATGACATCTTTACTACTGTACTTCTTAGATAATTTTTGCCAGGATAAAGTGTTATTTTGCCAATGGAAAACTACAGAAACTGAAGACAAATAACATGCATTTATGTGTAGAAATTCGTTATTGTCTAATCATACAGAGTCGTAATCAACACATCATTTATGGCTATAGAATCGAAAGCATCGGTGAAGTTTATTTTCTGATAAAATGAGGCAACTTCGTACCACTGAGAAAGTGGATCAAAGTGGCTCCCCAGTGTTTTCATTACTTTGTTTTAGACCTAATTCATTTTGGGATGGATCGTGTTATGCTGAAAATGAGTAATGCTAGGAGATTATGTCACTTCGTGTAAATGGAAGATAGGGCATGTGAAAGAATGCCTGAAATCCATGAGAAATGGTACTTGCTGGAAATGTCACAAAATGCTTCTAAAGCAGTGCCAGGTACTAGTAAACAACCGAAGAAGAGAAAAATCTAAACAGTGTTTGATTATTATAGCGAGGGATGACCTACTAAGAGAACAAATTCTTGGTGGAAGTTCGGAAGAAGACTGGGAAACACACAGAAGAACTCAAATGGAAGTGAATAGAGAATGAAGTGCCCCTATCAAAACCATAGAAAAAACTAACACCAATCAGCAAGCAGACTCGTGTGTTTGTAGGTATACAGTATGAAAATGAATATTATCGTCGTGTTATAGGAAGTTTTAGCAAAGATGGTGCAACCATAAATATCATGACGCCATCTTTTCATAATTAGAAATTACCTGTAAATAAAGATATACTTTTTCACATATAGGAGAATTTAATTGCAGGTATAAACCTTTCAAAATGTTTAAATGAAAGCGGTATGGTGATGAATTTATGCAAAATGTTTTCCGGGTGTAGTTACTGACATTTTGACATACCAGCATACCTAATGAAACACTGGCCTCTTGTTTGGTAGCAAAACAACATTAAATTCCGTTTACATTAGTTACCATTTTTAAATATTGAATGAAAAAGTTGCACTACACTGCTTTTTTATTATGTTTTCCCTTTCATAAGAAAAACTACACCACCAATGATTGATTGATTGATTTATTCATCTGTAGAACAATATACATTCATGGTTGTCGTCAATGGTGGTTTACTATGGTCCTATAAGGTAGAAAAATGAATTTTAAAAGGCGTAATGTTGCCCCAAGCTATTATACAATCGTACAATAATATTTATAATAAGCAGAGCAAAGAAACCCAACGCAGGGACTACTTTACTCCAACTTTTAAAACGTTATAAAATTTCAAAAGCTAATCTTGGACGTCTTTCTATTTGGATGTCTTTCTATGTTACTAGATGGTGTTTACGTTGCTCTAGAATAAACTTTCCTCAGTTTCAAAGGCTATTTTACAAAACTACTATATATTATATGAACTCGTTTGAAGAACCGTTCAAAAGTGGAGCAAAGTGATTCCACTTTACGGTAGTGAATAAAAGAACTGAAGCGAAATATATTCTGGAAAGAATATACAGCAGGCAAAGTAGGTGGAGGAAAAGAATTATTATTATTACGTGTAGACGCTGATCGTCATTACACATAAATGTTTTTCTTTCATTTCAGTTGTTGTTGATTCTTTCCATTGTGACTGCTACAATTTTCAAAATGACTTCTATTCATGAAATTTTGTTTTTACCCCTACCAGCAGTATTCGTTTCTCTATCAGTTTATAGACATTTATATTTGTAAATTCCTCACAAATTTGTACACTTTGTGCACCATATCGATTACTTTATGGTACGTAAAAGAAATAGTCCAATGAAGGGTCACTAAAGGAACTCCTACAAACTTAAATGGCAGCCATGACAGTGTCATTTCCTTCGCTAAAGAAGTCTTCAGACTACCCCTGTTCTTCTCAACATTTCTTTAAACGTTTATGTACTCAAGCAGAACCATTGCCTTATGATGTACTTTAATTTACAGGTGTAACGGAATTATATTTTCTGTATTACTTTTTTGAGAAATCGAAAAACTGGTGTTTCTATTTCTGCAATGGCTCTGACATCTTGAGAGGCTCAGTATAAACAACCATACTGTACATCAAAAACGTTAACTTTACATAATTTGAATTTTCAGTACTGCACAAGTATGCAGTACAATTCAATGAAATTACAACAAATGTGGAACAAAGAGCAGATGGATTCGCTCAGATTTTCGATACCAATATAGGGGTAAAGTTACCATAATTTCCGTGCCTTAGACCTAAACTAAAATTTTTAGCGATAATAATGACAGGAATTAGGTTGTAGAATAGGTTATGAGAAATTGCGAAGAAAAATTTTAAAAAAAATCATTCATAGCTTTGAATTTTTGCAGTAACATGTGTCACTGAAAGTAATGTACTTACATAATATCTCAGCGATAAATTTAGGCCTTTCTTTTTGGATTACAACTCTAAGTGACCAATGCTTCGTAACTTGTTGATTTCAGTCTGTACCTGGAAATATTTAGATTGCATGTACCGTTATTTGGGGATAGTTACAAAAAAAATAGATAAATAAATAAATAAATTCTGAAAACTTGTTTCCCAGTGGCTTTACAAAACTTTGCATTAGCATTGTGGTGTTTCATTAATAGTACTGCTTAACTAAATAAGTTTCATATAATACTGCATGAACAGAAAATACTTACGAATTACTTACGTCAATCGTAATACTAAATTATAGTGATAAAAATTGTGTAGACATATACCAGCGATTATTTTTCTCATGTAAGTACAAGACTGATTAAATGCCGATTGCACTGAAGCGCGAGCAATAGCGGCAACAGCATCCACAAATATCGCCAGATTGATCCCCTTCCAGAGAAATTATTGTTTAACGTCGCAGCCAACGAGTTAACATTTTAACTCGTTGGCTGTAGCATTTTGTCTCTGTCAGTCAGGTTGCCAACTCGTACGATAATTTTGCGAACATACAATTAGTTGAACGCTTGTACGATGTATAATACTACATTGAAAGATACCAGCCAAACACACAATTCCGTTGTCTTGCTTGTCACAGGGAAATGACATGAATATAAATAATTCCCAGAGATAATATATAAACCGTGCTCTGCAATAACAGAGTCAATCAGACCTAAGGCAGAAATAACGATTGTCACTTGCTGTCGTGTCGGGCTTTTCGCTAGTGTGTTCACACTTTCAGTCCAATTACTAATCGTGAGCTCCTGTACAGGTATTACAGTAGGAAATTAGGACTGAACTATTGTTTAACAAAATGCGTGATTCCATAAGTGAGGAAACGGGCAAGAGAAAAAGCTGTGCATATCCAGAAAAAAAGGACAAAAGCTCAACAATACCGCTACACAAAAAACAGAAGTACGGAAAAGAATGGAATTCCGTTGTTGGCTCTGATCCGATAATATGATGTTATTTATGTGCTGTGTGTGTTGTGGGGCTCTCTTTTTATAGCAGAACTATTGGCGGTGAAATGGCATGCAAAAGGTGCTGAACACTAAATACTTATGAAAGGTCTTGGGTTTGGACAAATTCAAAGAACTTTATTTCGGTACAGCAATACAACAACTATTGACTGCAGGAAAGAAAAAGAGAGAGTGGCTGAGATACGGCAATGTCCTGTTTACGCCAAATGTCAGTATAGAAGCAGGGATTAGCGATCATGATGTCATTATAGCAACTATGATTACGAAAGTTAATAAATAAGTCAATCAGGATAGGAGAGTGTTTCTGCTAGTAGAGCAGATAAGCCGTTATTAGCATCTCACTTGCATGGTGAATTAGCATAACTTAGTTCCAGTACGATGGATGTAGAGGGATTATGGGCGAAGTTTAAGCAGACTGTAAACAGTGGTGTAGATAGTTATGTCCTAGTAAATGGATAAAGCATAGAAAAGACCCACCATGGTTTAATAACTAAATTCGGAGGATGCTGAGGATGTGGAGGCTGTTGCACTCTCGGTTCAAAAAGGAAAATACAAATGACGACAAGCGAGAGTTAGTACAGGTTCGTGCATCTGAGAAAAGATCTATGCGCGAAACATACAACTACCAGCGTCACACCTTAGCAAAATATCTGGCAGGGAACCCGAAAAAACTCTGATCTTATGTAAAATTGGCAACCGGGTATAAGGCTTCCATTCAGTTCCTTGTTGACCGGTCTCGTGTGGCAGCTGCAGATAGCAAAACGAAAGCCGAAGTTTTGATTTTCATGTTCAAGAAATCGTTCACACAAGAGAATCGCACAAACATAGCGCCATCTGACCGTCGGACAGACAACCATATGGACGACATAGTAATAAGCATCCCTGGCATAGAGGAACAACTGAAAGATTTGAAAGCAAATAAAGCACCAGGTCCGGATGAAATCCCAGTTTGATTTTATAAAGAGTACTCTTCCGTATTAACCCCTTACCTAGCTTGGATTTATCGTGAATCTGTCGGCCAACACAAAGTCCAAAGCGATTGGAAAAAAGCGTTGGTGACTGCAGTATATAAGAAGGGTAAAATAACGGACCCACAAAATTACAGACCAATATCTCTGACTTCTGTTTGCTGCAGAATCCTTGAAGATATTGTCCGTTGCAATATAATACACTTTCTTGAGACTAAGAAGTTTATGAGCACGAATTAGCCTGATTTTGGAAAGCATCACTCATACGAAACTCAGCTTGCCCTTTTCTCACATGATATACTGTGAACTATAGGTGAGGGGCAACAAGCAGAAGCTATATTTCTAGGTTTCCGGAAGGCGTTTGATATGGTGCCCCATTGCCGGCTGTTAACGAAGTTAGGAGCATATGGAACAAGTTCAGAGATATGTGAGTGGCACGGATACTTCTTAAATTATAGAACATAGTATGTTGTCCTCGATGGCTGATGTTCATAGAATGAAGGGTATCGTCAATAGCGCCCCGGAGAAATGTTATACATACATAAATGATTTGGGGAAAAGAATAGGCAGCATTCTGCGGTTGTTTGCTGATGATGGCATGGTGTACAGTAAGGTGTCGAAGTTGTGCGATTGTAGTAAGATACAAGACGACTTAGACAAAATTTCTGGATGGTGTGGTGAATGGCAGCTAGCCCTCGACGTGGAAAAATATAAGTTAATGCAGACGAGTATGAAGATATAACCTGTGATGTTCGAATACAGTATTAATAGTGTCCTGTTCGACGAACTGAAGTCGTTTAAATATTTTGTCATAACGTTGCAAAGTGATAGGAGATGGAATGAGCGTGTGAGAACTGTGGTAGGGAAGGCGAATGGTCGACTTCAGTTTATTGGGAACATTTTAAGAGAGAGTGGTTCACCCGTAAAGGAGACCACATATAGGATACTGGTGCGACCTGTTCTTGAGTACTGCTTCAGTGTTTGGGATATGTACCAGGTCCAATTGAAGGAAGCAGTTCAGAGATGGGCTGCTCCATTTGTTACCAGTAGATTCAAACAACATATAATTGGTAACGGAAATGCTTGGGAACCCAAATGGGAATCCCTGGAGGGAAGGCGACGTTCTTTCCAAGAAACAATTTTGAGAAAATTTAGAGAGCCGGCATTTGAAGCTGACTGCCGATCGACTCTACTGCCACCAACATACATTGCATTTAAGGACCATGAAGATAAGAAACGAGAAATTAGGGCTCATACGGAGGCATGTAGATAGCCCTTTTTCCCTTGCTCTACTTGTGAGTGGAACCGGACACGAAATGACTAGTAGTAGTACAGAGTACCCTCCACCATCCACCGTATGGCGGCTTGCAGAATATCTATATAGATGTAGATGTAATGTTGCTCTAGTCTAAGACTTGAATCTAAACTAGATGCCCTCTGCGAGACCAATTATAGTGACCCAGAAATTGCTAAGTCATTTAACTTAGGTCGAACTAAAGCTACATAATTATTGTGAAAAATGTGATTGGTAAGTTTGACACAGAGGAGTTGGCAGATATTTTGAACGAAGTGAATTTTAGCATCATAGCTGACGAGTCTGCTGATATGTAGTAGCAAATACAAAAAAAAAAGTTGAAGCAAAGTTTTTGAAGTTTGCACAGGGTCCAGTCAAAAACTGAATAGAGATCAAGCATGGAAACAAGAAGCAGGTGTACTGAACTGTGAAAAAATAACAAAATTGAAACAGTGAACGGTCCAAGCTTAACAAGTACAATGTCGAGCACACAAATGGAGCCACGGAATTGTGGTTAAGTGGTCACAATGTAGGAGTGTCAAACAAATGAGAAGTGTTCGATACTCTTTTATGCCAATTTTTTAAAATTATTTTTTTCATAAAAATATCAACTATCAGTCCTGTCACTGACATGTGTGTTCTCTTTCTGTAGTCTTGGTAATTGTCATACTATACGTTGATTATAGAATATGAGTCACATGGTAAGAATACATTACTTGGAAAGTAAATGTGGTGAATAGTGAGAGTAGACGAGATACCACATAGACACCTCACAGAAATGAAAACAACAAGTAAACGGCTGTGAACAATGTTACAAAAAGGAATACAGGAGTCAGAACTTCCAAAACGGAATGCAACTTCAAAAACGTTAGGAACATATGTTTTGACAGAATACAGGGAAAACTTCATCATTGTGAAGCTGTTGCATTCATGTGTTGCAGCTTATGTCACAAACTATTATGTTTCATCATTTCTCTGGGAGTGATCACATTCACATTCATACAAATTCCTAAATTGGGCAAGGCAGCATATGCCACTCACCAACCAGGTGTACAAACTAGGTGTGTCGATAAGAGATTTCTGTCATGTGACACACATACTGTCACTAATGCCGTGTGTAACACACCAGACATGTTTCTGGTGGAGTATTCAGTTGACTTTTTGTCTTGTCATCAAATGTTCCCGGTTCCCATTCGGAAGCCCTTCCTTTCCACTGCTGATAGAGTAGTTGCATAGAATCAGCTTTCATTATAGGTCTCTTCCTTACACCTCACTGTTGCAAACGGACGTTATACCATGACACAGACATAATTCTGAATACAACGAACACATACATCAACTACCAGGAAGATAGTTCACAATTTTGTGAAGAAGTAATGCACAATGTAGCTTTGAACACAAACCCATCCGCTATGTAGTCCGACTCCATTGCCACTTAACCCCGACGCCGTGGCATTCCAGTAGTAGTGGGACAAAGTTCATTTCAGTCAATTTTGTTAGTGCACATTGCCTACACCAAAAGCATGTATGCACTCAGGGGCAGACCTATTGTTCAACTTAGATTGACAGGTACTTAACTTATAGTTTTCCTTTGATTGACAGGTACTTAACGTATTGTTTTCCTTTGATTGACAGGTACTTAACCTATTGTTCTCCTTTGACTGGCAGGTCCTTAACCTATTATTCTGCTAAAAGGATCCTACCTTTTTATTGACAGGCACTTAACCTATTGTTCCCCCATGAAACGCAAACCCACCCCCTCCCTCTCGCTGCTACATGTACACATTCAGGTCTGAGTTATTGGAGAACCCCTCTCACTCTTATCACTTTTATTGACTACTTAATTAAAAGGATCAATTATTTAATCTTTCCTCCTCTGGTAAACCGCACTCCCACCCTCCCTCCCGGAAACAGGTGCGAAAAAAAATTCAAATGATTGGTCATTTTGAGGGGATTCGATTGTTCTGTATCGAAGATTGTTTAAACTATTTAGAAAATGTGTCAAATATTGTTTATTTAAACAATTTTAATGGATTCAAGGCAGTGTATGAAATACATGGAAATCAGTGGAGAGGAAGGAGCTCATAACAGGAAATTCAAGGGTATATTTTTTATTTATACAAAATTCAGTTTTTGGGGTAGGATTTCACTTGCTCATAATTCTCTGCTGTTTGGAAACATGTACGTCTTGTAAGAAGTAATTACACAGGGCAAACATATTGCATACCGGTAACCTAATGTTCAGCACTGTACTCTGGATGTCTTAACCTAATACTGTAGAACAAAAGCAAACTGGTGCTTTTTCATTCATTTTTTTACATCTTTGGCCGTTTGTCAGCACTTAACGTATTGTTCTGTTAAGTGGTTTTCCATGTCACCCCCATTTCCTTAAAATATTGTACCTCGTTTGATACCAAGTTAAGCAATTAGTTATGTCCTCCCACCATTTTCTGGTACACTTTTCGAATTTCACATGCTTGTGAACGACATTTCTGGGGCATTCTTCATTGTCAGCCAGCCCCTTAAACTATTGCACTGCATTTAACATAAAAATTATGCAAAGTAATGAATTGTTCTGCACTTAATCTCCTATTCTGCTCCATGTCACCCACTCAAGCACACCCTCCCCTTAACTGTTGTACAGCTAGCACCACGTTGCTATAAAAAAATTATGCAAATTAATTAAATCGATATTCTTCACATGTATGGGATAGTTTTTCTTAATTTTCAGCATCCTATTGGTTGGTGAAATCGATGGAATATAGTTTACACAAAAGATCGCAAGGAAAAAACACATCTAACCACCCAACACCGATGCCGGAGTCTGGGTGCACCAGCAGTGCCTGCGAAGTGTGGATGCAGTCGTCAGCTGCCAAGCAATGCAATAGTGTTGGTTCGGGTCCCACAAGGATGAGGCGGCGGCATCTCTTTCATACTTGACACCTGTGAAACTCCTGTCGAAATACGTGTTCAACTAGTTACCATTGCTAGCACGATGATGTGTAGCTGCAGTGTGGGCTCTGCACAGAGAGAGATGTTCCAATGTTTCCCAGAATAGCAGAGGATTCTTTGTTCCTAGTGATCCTAACGGGGCAGCCTGTTCATCACTGAATTTACCTGCCAAACTGCTGCTGCTACCAGTGAGGGATCACTGTCCGCCACTTTTTCTGTAGACGAGACTTCCAGTATTAAAATTATTTTATGCAGATCGCTACATTGCACTGACAGTTAAATCCTGCAAAAGTTTCTACAGTTCATCAAATAAATATGCGACTTACAAGAAAATTGGGAACCAGGAACTATTTACCAGTGTAACTACAATTAAATATTAAGATTACTGCTGCAGTCTGACACTGATCGATGTACAGGTAATGTCTCCTCTTGACAGCTGTGGTTCTGGAACAAATCTCAGTATCTATAATGCACATAATTTTCCACATAAAAATCTCTCTCATACCCTTGCGGTAATCAACGCGTTGAATCTATACATTCGTCACGATAGGACACACATTCATTTTCTCTGGTCATGCCACAATATAAGCCACAGCAACATTACACTGCAAAATATAAACTTTTTACACAAACAGTGCAGTCATCTTTTACATCTTTACAGTGCCCGAAAAAATTATGATACGCCTACACTCACACTGGCTATATGTCTCGATTCTCCTCAGTCCTAGGAAATTATCTGACAAAGTCTTCGAATCAGCGCTTCTGGAAGGTGCTGCATCCTGCCAAGATTCTCTCAAACAAGTGCTATAAACGACAGGCGTCCTGCACTATGTGATAATGAATACCGCATCTGTGGATGTAATGCTCGGAAAGACACCACAATTTGCATGTTGGTGTACTGTAATCAACATCACTATCGATAAAACAACAAGGAAAATGCGAGGGTACACTTAGGGGTGTCCATGAGGGGACGTATTGTTACAGCCATATTGTCACTCCTGTTTGTACACTATAGCAGGTCGAATAGAACACATGCATTGCTGTATTGTGCAGCTGTTTCCGAATTGCATCTGTCACCGCTTACTTTCGCATATACTCCTGAGTGCATTGAAATCACAATTAACAATGTCCAATCTACCCTCTCATTACGAATAGACATACATATTTTGTTTCTTGTTTTTATGTGAATAGTAGTTTGATTACTTCCCACAAATGTATGTCAGAACATAAGCCACGATACCTTTACATTCAAGCAGCAGATTGTGCACCACCAATTAAATGTTGCAAAGTGGCCCACGGATCATCAAATAGGGAAAGACTCTTACTGAATTACTCTGCTCTGCGACTGAGGACAGGTGCTTGAATATTGGAGTGTGAAACCAATCTCCAACCCAACACTGTATCACCACGTACTGTGATAATGTAGTAAACATACAATTTCTATCCTGCGCCATGTACACTAGCTATTCATATCTCTAGTGCTATGCATTCAGTAGAAATGATGTCTATGATTTGGAATCAAGTCTTTCTATTCAACCACATACCTGCATTGGATCCTATGGAGAAGTCCTTTAATGATTACAGCCACTAGTGAATCATATTTCTGGCACTCTCATATCTCGAAACGAGCCACCTTTCTCGAACATATCTGCTACAGTAAAATTCCAACATGGTTTTAGGTAGCCCCTATGCATCTTGAAACTACCCCTCAGATTCTATGCTACAGACCCTGTAGCTGCGGGCATGTGATTGTTCCAATGTAAGTCGGAACTGAGTACAAGTTGGAGAAAGGTATATCTACCACCTTTTACAACCCGTAGGCCAAGTTGAGTTACTGTGACAAAACTGTGGTTTTACCATTGAACAGAAACGAAGCATGCTGCTGCAACACGAGATAGTATAAAATACAGAACAGGAACTGGGGAAAGGACGTGGATTTTGCTACTGCATTGCGGTGCTTCTCTAAACAACATGCAGGTACTACATCAGAGATCCATGTCCCTCAGGGCCCATTCACACCTATCACCCCAACATTCTATCATTGTTATTCTGTTCCATCCACCAGAGAAAAATTACGAACTATAATAGCTCCACTAACTTCATCCGATAGAGAACTCGATAAGAATTTGGCCGCATCTCTCTCCTCCCATAGATCGAAAACAAATGCCGTATGCATGTTTGCATCGAGCACTTATGACGATCCTATTGAAAATACAGGTATTGATCCACTGCACAGACCAGTTTAAAGTTTCATCACCTGTATTGTAGGAGGATGACCGCATCCAACAGACTATACTGTAAGCCGCAAGAGACACTTTCTGTGACCCTGTGTCGTAGTTTGAAACATTGTTTTCTTCTACCATAACATGCTGTGTACACTGCCATGCATTTTGTTTTTCCGCCACGGCTTAGAGGTCTGCGTCAGGTTCTAAACTGACATTAACAAGTTCTGATCCATTGCCTCTAGCAGAAAACTAGATGTTGCATGGTGTAAATCATGTTGTTACTGTGGCTAAAATAATGCGCCACACACACACACACAGGATGATTTTAATTAAAAGACAGTTACAACGTAAGGAAACTGGAAGAGTTTGTCATCGTTGTGGAGAGTTTCCAAACTGCTGTCCGATAGTGGCTGACGACTTCTACATTGAAACTCATCAGTCACAGTGACGGAATAGCTGATGGCTCTGCATTTCGTTTCGACTGATTCTTCACATTGCAGTCATGTACGTGATTGCTATCCATCCCCAGGAGTTGTAATCCCTCCACAAAAACACTTTCTCCAACTCAAAGAAGCAATGTCAGTCAATCATTATGTGGTAAACAACAGCATATCAGTGGACGGATGGGGTGAGACACCACTGATGTACTCTAATAATAAGCATCACAGTTGATAGTGGAAACAATTTTAGCAGTTTTACTGTAATTTCAACACTGAGCAATGCTGCAACAGCATATTTCCCAATTTCAGTATCATAGCTAAACCGCCCCCTCTCTACTTTGCGAGTATCATTGCAAATGTAGATTGATGACTGTGCAGTATGTCCAATGACTGTTAATTGTCGAACGTATACATCATCAAAGTATACCACGCAGCGCTTTACGTATTTCTAACGCCTCGAGCATAGTGCTTAATTTACAATCTGTCTCTGTGATGATGGGGTCACAGAGTATTCTCGCAGTCGTAGGGTAACATTAGAGACTGAAAGACCCCCTTACACTGTCATTGACCAACCCACTCTGCAGCACCATTACTGATTTAATTTGCCGGCTTGTGTGGCCGAGCGGTTCTAGGCGCTAGAGTCTGGAACCGCGCGACCTCTACAGTTGCAGGTTCGAATCCTGCCTCGGGCATGGATGTATGTGACGTCCTTAGGTTAGTTAGGTTTAAGTAGTTCTATGTTCTAGGGGACTGATGACCTCAGAAGTTAAGTCCCATAGTGCTCAGAGCCATTTGAACCATTTGATTTAATTTGCAAGCGACCAGAAGTAGACTGCTACATTCCATGTCTCGTGAATGAATGAAGGTTGCCGAGTCCTTGCCCATCCAGGTACTTAAGATTTCTCCAGATGCACCAATGTCGAGGAGGTTAGCACCCCCGCATCGGTGTATAGTAAAAGATTTGAAAGTGTTGTGATGTAATAGCAGACGAATAAGAAGAACAAGAAACGGGAGATTTTTATGCGTGATGGAGCTCCAGATGGATGGAGTTCGAAGCATTTTACGTAAATCAACTACGCTATCAACTGTAAAGTATTGTTCTAGAGTCTAGGATCAGTGCCTTGAAAGTACTGGTAAGAGAGAACATAAACACACGCACTTAAAACAGGCTATAATGTTCGGTTGCTTGAGTTTGCGGCCTATCAGTCCTGTGGAATATATTTCCAGCGTATGACATACATCCTTCTTGCAGGTTTCTCTACGATAAACTATGGTATCGAACCGTAAAACGAGCACAATACTTCCTTAAAACAGTGGCTCAGTGTGATACATGTACAATATAGCTTTCCAGAAATGTATAGCAATCACTGTCCACATCTGATCACAGTTCAGCAATTATACTATGCCCACATCAGTCCTATATAAAATGCTCGTTAGTAACGGAGACTACCTCTTACAAGGAAACAGATAAACGCATACCAGCGGCATCCGACACGTGAAATTACAAGTCATGCAACCTCTAACTATGTAAAGAGCACATCTGTCAAGCAGATGTATACACAGGGGATTGTAGTGTCTCACATACACCTATCGCTAACTTAGTAATGAAACTGAAGTATCGATTTTACGCGTAAGATGCGACAGGAGAATGGAGTACATCGCATAAATTATCGTTCATTTAGAGGAATGTGTCACATTTCATCACATGTGAAATGGAAGTCCTCTGATGACCGAGAGGTTTACTGTTAACGATCGCAAATAGACACTGTTCTAAGACCCACACAGAACAACCGGTTGTATACAATTCGAATGCAGGCTATGTCACACATCAGACGTAACCTGACGGAAAATCAGGGAAAAAAATGGTCAAATGACCTGCAGCAACTTCTCCCTCCTTCTCTCCCTCTCTCTAGAATGAATCATCAGTCTACCATTAAATCGTACCTCGTTACAACTCCATCTCAACTGACCAATCCATCCACTCTATGTCATCCTTTAATGCAGAAGCAAGTAAGTTTAGAACCAGATGGTTCTCTGTCTTCCTGAAAAGCGCCAAATACAAGTCAATTCACGCGTATCACTGTTTCCTCAATAGACATGCAATAGAATACTGGCTCAATGGAAAAATAGTGACTGTTTCCCTGGTTCCCTTGGCTTCTATTTCGATGTTTTATCGGATACCTCTTGCTGTCACATGCTTGTTCCCTTGTACAAATTGTTCTGCTCCAAATAGAAGACATTCAATTACTTCCTCAATTTCCCTGCATTTCGGTGTAGGCCTATATTCCATCAATATATACGTTATTTTCCGCAATTCTATCGATTTTTTATGTCAGTTCTACCCATGCAATCATGACATAACCTCTCATTCCATGTTCTAAAATTGCTTGTAAATGTAGTACAGCTGTCAACACCTAGCGCAAATGCACTGATTGGAAGGTATAGTATAGCACTGTACTTGGTTGTATCCAGTCGCCTCCACCCCGCATATTCCACATTTGCAGAGTGACTGCTCTGTTTTCTGTATATCTGTGTATGTGCATGTGTCGCAGACACCGTTGGTTACCACATAATGATTGACTGACATCGCTTGTTTGTTTTAGAGAAAGAGTTTTGGTGGAGGGACAACACCTTCTTGAGATGGATAGCACTGAAATGGCGATCATGTACATGACTACAATGAGAGGAATCCGTCGAAACGGAATGCAGAACTATCAGCTATTCCCTCACTGTGACAGATGAGTTTCAATGTAGAGGTTGTCAATCACTTTCGGACAGCAGTTGGGAAAGTCTCCAAATGCCGACAAACTCTTCCAGTTTCCTTATATTGTAACTCTCTTTTACTTAAAATAATCCTGTGTCTGGTGTGTTATTTTAGCCGCAGTAGCAACATGACTTCTAGTTTTCTGCAACAGGCAGTGGATCAGAACGTGTTAATGTCAGTTTAGAACCTGTCACAGACCTCAAAGTCATGGTAGTAAAACAAAATGTATGGCAGTGTAGAAATCACGTTACAGCAGAAAAAAACAATGTTCCAAACAGCGACGCAAGGTCACAGGGAGTGTCTCTAGCGACTTCCAGCATAGTCTGTGGGATACGGTCATCCTCCAACAGTACAGGTCGTGAAACATAAAACTGGTCTGTGCAGTGGATCGATTGCTGTAAAATTAATTTGATCGTTACATGTGCTCAGTGCCAGCACGTATGTAGTATTTGTTTGTAGTTTGCTGAAGCACCTCAATGCAGTAGCAAAATGCATGTCCTTCCCCCAGTTCCCGTACTGTCTTTCATACTACCTCGTGTTGCAGGAGCCGGCTTCATTTCCGTCGAATGGTCAAAACACAGTTCTCTCGCAGTAACTCAGCTTGGCCTGTTTCTACACGCGTTGTAGAAGGTGGTAGATATATCTTTCTCTAACTTGTACTCAGTTGCGACTTATATTGGAATAATCACATGGCGAAAGCTGCAGGGTCGGTAGCATTGAGTCTGAGGGGTAGTTGCAAAATTCATAGGGGCTACCTAAAACCATGTTGGAATTTAACTGTATCAGATACGTTCGATGAAGATGGCTCGTTTCTAGATATGAGAGTGCCAGAAATATGATTCACTAGTGGCTGTAATTATTAAAGGACTTCTCCGTAGTATCCAACGCAGGTATGTTGTTGAATAGAAAGACTTGATTCCAAATCATAGACATCATTTCTACTGAAAGCGTAGCACTAGAGATCTGAAAAGCTAGTGTACATTTCTTACGACCTCAATCATCACACCATCTACTACTGTTTGCGATCCTTCTCAATCAATCATCGTCTATAACTCAGTGGATACATCGCAGAACCTATGATGTGGCATCAAGATAGAATATGTTACAAATACTGCAGAAATATGTAGTGGAGGCGGTGTGAAGGAGTTGCAGATAGCTGGTTCATACCACACTCCTTAGCCGATCACTTTCAAAATTCGGTAATTTTATTACAAGGGTGCACCATCTGTGACACATAACCACACTGCAGCTCTGATAATATACACTCTGGCAATCACTTTTTATACTGAGTGTCTTGGTATTTGTCTGGAAAAACCACGTCATTTGTAGGTAATGTCATATGTGGATTTATAAAGCCGGTATAGCTTTTAACATGGATAATTGTGTGCAGCTGTAGAACCGAGACTGCTTGTGATGGTAATATGATTGTGTTTTATTTAACATACAGCGGTCTGTAAGACAATCATGCCACTCTTCCCAAGACACTGTGGTAGCACTAGCAAGAAAAGCTTTTGAGACATGTCCACCCATCATTGATTTTAGGCCAGTATTATTTTGTATTGCCTGCAATCAGTTACTGATGAAGTATTATCAACATGTGCAAAGGAAATGACTATGCCCAGTTGTAAGGATGGTATGGATTTGACATGGAGTACTGTGATAGCAAAGGGAAGAGTATGTCAAGTCATAAGAACGGTACCGATATTACTATTTCCAGAGTCACAGCCGTCAACAGGGTGTATTTTCGATACTACACTCATTGCCGAATATCATTCAACTGAGACCGCAATCGTAACATTCAGTTGTAAGTACGAGGATAAAGTGTATATAAGACCGTTTTTTTTTCCTATGATGATTCTGTCTGTTTGTGCTTGGCATGCGGCGCCCGGTGACCTGTGGTGGGAATGATTCACGTTTCCCATTAACAGTAAGAGCCATCCAAATGGAGAGGCCTGTTGCAGTGTTGGAATGTTGCCGACTTTACCGTGTTGACCTCTAGGTGTTGTCCTCTAGATGGACCAATAGCGAACTAATATTTAGTATGTGTTGGATAGCTTTCGTGATCGTGTGGAAATTAGAGAAGATTCCACATGGACATGTGTTTGTGCTGCACCGTTATTCCCTCCCTTGTAAATTGTTCGGTTGACTGCTCCTGCACATTTCGCGACTTTATTTAGTTGAGGGAACATCGATTGTGGTGTGTGCATCTAGCAGGTGAAAGAGAGGTGGAAGACAAGTTTGCTGGTTTTCTAGACATGAGAAACATCTTAGTTGACTTTTAAAATTATAAATATGATTTGTAATCTGTTACATCACGAACATCGGTTTTCGTGAGTGGAAATATCAGTTTCTTCCATTTTTTCGAATTCTCACCTAAAGGTCTTCACAGATGAGATACGTCTCTAGTTACTCAGTGGTTAACAGCATGCTCCACCTTGCTAAGGTTTCGGTTTTGTAGAGAAATAGTTTCCAGTCTATGTTTTCGGAATAATGTTGTGCGAGTGATTGTTAGGATGCTGCTGCATGCTTGATATTGAGAAGTAATGAGAAAATGCTATAATATTCTAGAAAACCATGCAAAATTACATATGTTCTTCTAATCCCAGAGTCTGCAGATGTGTATGGCGCAGGATAGAATTTGTATGTTTACTACATCAACACGGTACACAGCGATATATTTCTGGGTTGGAGATCAGTTTCACGCTCTAATATTCAACACCTGTCATTAGTAGCGGAGCAGTGTCGTTCAGTAAGAGTCTTTCTGTATTGGACGATCTGTGGGCCACTTTGCAACGATTAATTGTTGGTGCACATGCTGCTGCTTGAATGTAAAGATATCGTGGCTTATGTTCCGACATATGTTTGTGGGAAGTAATTAAACTGCTATTCACGTAAAAACAAAAAAAAAAAAAAAAAAAAAAAAAAACGTATGTCTGGTTGTAATAGAAGGATAGATTGGACATGGTGAACTGTGATTTCAATGCACTGAGGAGTATGCAAAAGTAAGTGGTGACAGATGCATTCTGTAAACAGCTGCCGAATATAGCAATTCAAGTGTTCAATTGGACCTGCCATAGTGCACAAATAGGATGGGCAATATGGCTGTAACAATACGTAAACTCATGGGCACCCCTCAACATTTTCCTTGTTGTTTTATCGAAAGTGATGTTGATTACAGTACACCAACATGCATTCGTCATGTCTTTCTGAGCATGATGTCTGCGGGTGCGGTATTCATTATCACATAGTGCTGGACACCTGTCGTTCATAGCACTTGTTTGAGAGAATCTCGGCAGGATGCAGCACCTTCCAGAAGCGCTGATTTGAAGACTTTGTCAGGTAATTTCCAAGGACTGAGGAGAATCGAGACATATAACTGGTGTGAGTGTAGGCATAATTTTTTTGGACGCCATAGAGATGTAAAAGATGACTGTTCTGTTTGTGTGAAAAGTTTATATATTGCAGTGTAATGATACTGTGGCTTATATTGTGGCATGACCAGAGAAAATGAATGTGTGTCCTACCGTGAGGGACGTATAGATTCAGCGTGTTGATAACTGCAAGGGTATGAGAGAGATTTTTACATGGAAAATTATGTGCGCTATAGATATGGAGATTTGTTCCAGAACCACAGCTGTCAAGAGGAGACATTACCTGTACATCGATCGGTGTCAGACTGCAGCAGCGATCTTAATATTTAATTGTAGTTACACTGGTAAATATGTTCCTGGTTCCCAATATTCTTGTGAGTCTCATATTTATTTGATGAACTGTAGACAACTTTTGCAGGATTTAACTGTCAGTGCAATGTAGCGGTCTGTACAAAATAGTTTTACCGCTGGAAGTCTCGTCTGCAGAAAACAATGGCGGACGGTGCTCCCATACTGGCAGCAGCAGCAGTTTGGCAGGTAAATTCAGTGATGAACAGGCTGTCCCGTTAGGATCACTAGGAACAAAGAATCCTCTGCTATTCTGGGAAACATTGGAACATCTCTCTCTGTGCAGAGCCCACACTGCAGCTACGAATCATCATGGCAGCAATGGTAACTAGGTGAACACGTATTTCGACAGGAGTTTCTCAGGTGTCAAGTACAAAAGAGATGCCGCTGCCTCATCCTTGCGGGACTCGAACTGACAGCTGATGACCGCATCCATACTTTGCGAGCACTGCTGGTGCACCTGGACTCCGGCGACGGTGTCTGGTGGTGGGATGTGTTTTTTGCTAGCGATCTTTTGTTTAAACTATATTCCATCGATTTCACCAACCAATAGGATGCTGTGAATTTAGAAAAACTACCCCATACATGTGAAGAATATCGATTTAATTAATTTGCATAATTTTTTTATAGCAACGTGATGCTAGCTGTACAACAGTTAAGGGGAGGATGTGCTTGAGTGGCTGACATGGATCAGAATAGCAGGTTAAGTGCAGAACAACAGGTGAATTTCCATAATTTTTATGTTAAATGCAGCACAATAGTTTAAGGGGGTGGCTGACAAAGAAGAATGACACAGAAATGTCGTTCGCAAGCATGTGAAATTCGGAAAGTCTACCAGAAAGTGGTAGGAGGACATAACTAATTGCTTAATTTGGTATCAAACGTGGTACAATAGTTTAAGGAATTGGGGGTGACATGGAAAACCACTTAACAGAACAATACGTTAAGTGCTGACAAAGGGCCGAACATTAAAATAATGTTTGAAAAAGCACCTGTTTGCTCTTGTTCTACAGTACTAGGTTAAGACATCCAGAGTACAGTGCTGAACATTAGATTATGCAACATGTTTGCCCCATGTAATCACTTCTTACAAGACCTACATGTTTCCGAACAGCAGAGAATGATGAGCAAGAGAAATCCAACCTCACAAACTGATTTTTTTTTTTTAATAAATAAACAGTACACCCTTGAATTTCCTGTTATGAGATCCTTCCTCTCCACTAGTTTCCATATATATGCCATACACTGCCTTGAATCCATTAAAACTTTTTAAATAAACAATATTCCACACATTGTTTAAATTTTTTAAACAATATTCCATACGCAGCAATCAATTTCCCTCAAAATGAATGACCAGCTGAGTCTTTTTTTCTGCCAATTTCTGTGAGGGAGGTGCGCTTACCAGAGGGGGAGAGGTTAAATAATTGATCAATTTAATTAACTAGTCAGTTAAATCGATAAGAGTGAGAGGGGTTCTCCAATAACTCAGACCTGTAATTGCACCTGTTGCAGCTAGAGGGAGGGGATGGGTTGGAGTTGAGGGGGGGGGGGGGGGACTGGACCAGGTGAACAATAGGTTAAGTGCCTATTAATCAAAAGGAATGAACCTTTTAGCAGAGCAATAAGTTTAGGACCTGTCAATCAAAGGAGAATAATAGGATAAGTACCTGTCAAACAAAGGAGAGCAATAGGTCAAGTACCCATCAATCAAAGGAAAACAATAGTTTAAGTACCTGCCAGTTAAAGGCAAACAATAGGTTTGCCCCTGAGTGCATACCTGCCCATTATGTAGGGAACCTGCACTAACAAAATGGACTGAAATGAACTTTGTACCATTACTCTCTTAGCCTGTAGCCGATGCTCTGCTTCCTGAGGTTGGAACATTCACTGTTTTTATTTTGCTTTTTTTTTTACAGGTAAGTACACCTTCTTGCTGTTTTCATGCCTGATCTGTGTTCAGTTTTTTACTGGCTGTCCACTGGGCCCTTTTAGACTAAATCTGGGGGGGGTGTGATGGCTATTTTCCTCTGTGAGAATCATGAGGGCTTCAAGCACATCACCATCAATAGTAGGGTTGTAGCATTTATTCATACTTCTGAAATCTGTTGATCTTATGATGAATCAGGTTTATCTCTGCTGTGGGCCCACACTGTATATATGAAAATTCACGAAAAGCTGTACCAGTGGTTTCTCTGATATTCACTGATATTCACACCAGTGTGCTTTAGGTCTTTATGGATCTCATCACCTCATTTGTATTCTAGTCAAGTGACCATGTTGGTAGGCATTAGTACTTGAGTTTAAAGATTTCCACAAACGGCGCTTTGTGTTTGGAGTTGATGGTTTACTGTGCGAGAATCAGCTTTCATGCACAGTGTAAACATGAACTGTGTTGAACCTATTTTAAATGCTAATAGAAAAGTAAAGGTGTGAGGGCGAGCCGTGAGTCGTGCTTAGGTCGCTCAGTCGGTAGAGAGCTTTCCCGTGAAAGACAATGGTCCCGAGTTCGAGTCTCACTCCAGCACACAGCTTTAATCTGCCAGGAAGTTTCATGTCAGTGCACATTCTGCTGCAGAGTGAAAATCTCATTCTGGGAGCAGAAAAGTTAGCCACAAAGCAACTAGGGCCTCTGAGAACAGAGCCTTTGATTGAGAGAGTGACGAAATCAAATGGGCGTGAATAAAAGTGAACATTTAACAAGGCTGCGTACAGTTATCACAACTTGTTGTGTGGGTGCTGCGTAAAATTATCTGATTTTCAGCCCGGAGGTAATTTCGTGAACTGATACATCATTTAGAGATTTGTATATTTATCCGAAAAAATGGAAAAGCATGAAAACTCCCACTTACAAAAAAGCACAAAATGGAGAGTTGCGAAAGCTTGCACATTATTTCCTTATTGCCCTAAACTGTACTTAATTATGTAATGACAACAAAATTTCACAAAAACGATTCTTTCTTTTGTCAGATAAACTAAGCATTTTATTATTATTATTATTACTGTTGTTATTATTGGCAATGACTGTAGTTGTATAAACTTGTTGACAAGCATAACATGCTATTAATTTCCCACTCTCAAATCTTTCTGAATCAAAAAATTTGTGAACACACAGAATGTGTACCCACGAGTTGCCACTTGTTATCACTGCGGTTGCAGTTACTGCCAATAGATTAACAAAATATCAGAGAAAGATTCATACTTTCCTTGAGTTAATACAGTGACGAATATATAGAGGACAACATGTATTATGGAAGAGTAACTATGAAAGATCACTAAGTTACTGAGGTGAATCTCAAGCGACTCATTACTTTCATCATATGCTACTAAAAACGTTCTAAACACTAAATAAAGTTGCAGTTTTCATTCGTGAAACAGTGTTGACATACCTATATTTTTGTCTGTGCAGTATTTCATTTCTACAAGACCTATAAAAAGAAAAACTTTAGTTGTTGGAGGAACCGTATCTATCATGTATCAAAAGTGGTGAAACCCAGAGTGGCAGATGAAGATGTCATGCTGAGCACTCCAGAAATATTCAACACAAGGGAGTGGGTCATGCAACAGGACCAGTCCATGGGTAGCGGCTGGAACAAGTCTCCCAGCTCAAGGCAGTATTATAGGCTGACCACAAAGCCACACCCAGCATGAACTGCAGTGTACATGCCTGTAGCAGTGAAAAGGTTACCTGATTATCAACAGCGTAATGTGATTAGTATGAGGAGTGAATTCAAAATGAGGTAATCTTTGTCAATGCTGTCATTTTCATTATCTTGTAACTTGCAGCGACTTTGAAGTAATCTGATGTCAGTTGGCACTGACTGGGGAGCCTTAGCAGCAATACTAGGCTCACAGCGGACTAGGGTCAATAGATTATGTTGACTGAGGTTTGATCATAGGAAAATACCTTACTTGAGGGCAGTATTCGATTTTGTAGTTGTCTGAGCCACTGTCATGGCATTTGATTGTATCATAAGTATTGAATATTTATTTACTCTTCAAAGATTGTTATTTAATACTTATGGATTACTCATGGGCTTTGTTTAGAGGATTAGCTTATGATTTAAAAAGAAAAGGGTAATTTTACAAGAGCATAAAAGAAATTAGAAAATTTACAAGGAGTTATTGTCGTGTAAATAAATGGTTCTTGTGAACGATTTTTAATTTTGTGTTTTTGAATTTGACTGACTGGATATAATGATTCTTGTGAAATATTTTAATTTTATATTTTTCTACCTTTTTATTTTTTGTTTTAAATTCTTGTGCTTGCATGTAAAAAATTAGAAAAGTGTAATAAATCTTTAGTTTTAACAAATGTTTGAAATTCCTCTTGGTACAGGGATATGGATGCACCATTGTGAGTTTTCCTTGGTCCTTGCCTCCTCTGTACATTATGCCTAGACCGACCTTTGACAAACCACTCATAAGAAAGTATACAAAAACTGTTACATGGGAGAGGACAGTACTAGAGATATCTACAATGCAAAAATGATCAACAGTAATTTCCTAAACACTCTTTTAAATGCACCATTTTGTGTCTGGAACTGTAGACTCACTACTCTTGGGTATGAGGAGAGGGAGTAGAAACCATATGCTTCTACTGTGCAGGTGAGGTTGAAAGTGGAATAACTCCATTTTCTATCTCTACTCCTTAGATAAGCATTTTTCATTTCTTTTGGTGGCTCACTTTGAGAACTACATATGGCCATCAGTTTTATTTTCCTTCAGAAGGTGTTTTGTATACATATTGTGTTTGAAAATATCAGAGGCACCTCTGCTGTGTAAGTAAATAGCCACTGTTTAGAGTTCAGCCACTGTTGTCGCTGATGTGGTCTATCCAAACTATAAGAATAATTAATAGAAGAAGCTAATGACCATTTTATATGTTTCAAAACTAATAAATGTGAATAATCTCTAGTTTAAAACAACAGTGGTATTTCTGCCACTGTACTACTAGATTACAATTCTAATCAATTTCAGAGAACGGGGCTTCAAAAGTATAGTGTGATCAAGGAATATCAGCAGTATAACTATGTCAATAACTTTTCATAGTGTCTTTAATTTTTAACTGAACAGACAGCTATAGAGTTACTAATAATGAAGTAAAGCTACCTAATGGGGCACTAAATAGTAAATGTGACAACCCACACAACTAAGGGTGAGAGACGTACAAAAAGAATTTTGTAGCAATGTACAGTCGAGTTGGAAAATAGGATACCCAAAACTGCAATACTGAATGCCTTACTATGCAATATGTTCATTGACATTTAAGTGTTCGTTTTTATTGCATGACGTGAACAATTCACATGAGGTATAAGTCAGTTCTGTAAAGACTTCTCTTCGCTATATACATCGACATCTACATCTACATTGATACTCCGCAAGCCACCCAACGGTGTGCGGCGGAGGGCACTTTACGTGCCACTGTCATTACCTCCCTTTCCTGTTCCAGTCGCGTATGGTTCGCGGGAAGAACGACTGTCTGAAAGCCTCCGTGCGCGCTCTAATCTTTCTAATTTTACATTTGTGATCTCCTCGGGAGGTATAAGTAGGGGGAAGCAATATACTCGATACCTCATCCAGAAACGCACCCTCTCGAAACCTGGCGAGCAAGCTACATCGCGATGCAGAGCACCTCTCTTGCAGAGTCTGCCACTTGAGTTTGTTAAACATCTCCGTAACGCTATCACGGTTACCAAATAACCCTGTGACGAAACGCGCCGCTCTTCTTTGGATCTTTTCTATCTCCTCCGTCAACCCGATCTGGTACGGATCCCACACTGATGAGCAATACTCAAGTATAGGCCGAACGAGTGCTTTGTAAGCCACCTCCTTTGTTGATGGACTACATTTTCTAAGGACTCTCCCAATGAATCTCAATCTGGTACCCGCCTTACCAACAATTAATTTTATATGATTATTCCACTTCAAATTGTTCCGCACGCATACTCCCAGATATTTTACAGAAGTAACTGCTACCAGTGTTTGTTCCGCTATCATATAATCATACAATAAAGGATCCTTCTTTCTATGTATTCGCAATACACTACATTTGTCTATGTTAAGGGTCAGTTGCCACTCCCTGCACCAAGTGCCTATCCGCTGCAGATCTTCCTGCATTTCGCTACAATTTTCTAATGCTGCAACTTCTCTGTATACTACAGCATCATCCGCGAAAAGCCGCATGGAACTTCCGACACTATCTACTAAGTCATTTATATATATTGTGAAAAGCAATGGTCCCATAACACTCCCCTGTGGCACGCCAGAGGTTACTTTAACTTCTGTAGACGTCTCTCCATTGATAACAACATGCTGTGTTCTGTTTGCTAAAAACTCTTCAATCCAGCCACACAGCTGGTCTGGTATTCCGTAGGCTCTTACTTTGTTTACCAGGCGACAGTGCGGAACTGTATCGAACGCCTTCCGGAAGTCAAGAAAGATAGCATCTACCTGGGAGCCTGTATCTAATATTTTCTGGGTCTCATGAACAAATAAGGCGAGCTGGGTCTCACACGATCGCTGTTTCCGGAATCCATGTTGATTCCTACATAGTAGATTCTGGGTTTCCAGAAATGACATGATACGCGAGCAAAAAACATGTTCTAAAATTCTACAAGAGATCGACGTAAGAGATATAGGTCTATAGTTTTGCGCATCTGCTCGACGACCCTTCTTGAAGACTGGGACTATCTGTGCTCTTTTCCAATCATTTGGAACCCTCCGTTCCTCTAGAGACTTGCGGTACACGGCTGTTAGAAGGGGGGCAAGTTCTTTCGCGTACTCTGTGTAGAATCGAATTGGTATCCCGTCAGGTCCAGTGGACTTTCCTCTATTGAGTGATTCCAGTTGCTTTTCTATTCCTTGGACACTTATTTCGATGTCAGTCATTTTTTCGTTTGTGCGAGGATTTAGAGAAGGAACTGCAGTGCGGTCTTCCTCTGTGAAACAGCTTTGGAAAAAGATGTTTAGTATTTCAGCTTTATGCGTGTCATCCTCTGTTTCAATGCCATCATCATCCCGTAGTGTCTGGATATGCTGTTTCGAGCCACTTACTGATTTAACGTAAGACCAGAACTTCCTAGGATTTTCTGTCAAGTCGGTACATAGAATTTCACTTTCGAATTCAATGAACGCTTCACGCATAGCCCTCCTTACACTAACTTTGACATCGTTTAGCTTCTGTTTGTCTGAGAGGTTTTGGCTGCGTTTAAACTTGGAGTGGAGCTCTCTTTGCTTTCGCAGTAGTTTCCTAACTTTGTTGTTGTACCACGGTGGGTTTTTCCCGTCCCTCACAGTTTTACTCGGCACGTACCTGTCTAAAACGCATTTTACGATTGCCTTGAACTTTTTCCATAAACACTCAACATTGTCAGTGTCGGAACAAAAATTTTCGTTTTGATCTGTTAGGGAGTCTGAAATCTGCCGTCTATTACTCTTGCTAAACAGATAAACCTTCCTCCCTTTTTTTATATTCCTATTAACTTCCATATTCAGGGATGCTGCAACGGCCTTATGATCACTGATTCCCTGCTCTGTACATACAGAGTCGAAAAGTTCGGGTCTGTTTGTTATCAATAGGTCCAAGATGTTATCTCCACGAGTCGGTTCTCTGTTTAATTGCTCAAGGTAATTTTCGGATAGTGCACTCAGTATAATGTCACTCGATGCTCTGTCCCTACCACCCGTCCTAAACATCTGAGTGTCCCAGTCTATATCTGGTAAATTGAAATCTCCACCTAAGACTATAACATGCTGAGAAAATTTATGTGAAATGTATTCCAAATTTTCTCTCAGTTGTTCTGTCACTAATGCTGCTGAGTCGGGAGGTCGGTAAAAGGAGCCAATTATTAATCTAGTTCGATTGTTTAGTGTAACCTCCACCCATAATAATTCACAGGAACTATCCACTTCTACTTCACTACAGGATAAACTACTACTAACAGCGACGAACACTCCACCACCGGTTGCATGCAGTCTATCCTTTCTAAACACCGTCTGTACCTTTGTAAAAATTTCGGCAGAATTTATCTCTGGCTTAAGCCAGCTTTCTGTACCTATAACGATTTCAGCTTCGGTGCTATCTATCAGCGCTTGAAGTTCCGGTACTTTACCAACGCAGCTTCGACAGTTGACAATTACAATACCGATTGCTGCTTGGTCCCCGCATGTCCTGACTTTGCCCCGCACCCGTTGAGGCTGTTGCCCTTTCTGTACTTGCCCAAGGCCATCTAACCTAAAAAACCGCCCAGCCCACGCCACACAACCCCTGCTACCCGTGTAGCCGCATGTTGCGTGTAGTGGACTCCTGACCTATCCAGCGGAACCCGAAACCCCACCACCCTATGGCGCAAGTCGAGGAATCTGCAGCCCACACGGTCGCAGAACCGTCTCAGCCTCTGATTCAGACCCTCCACTCGGCTCTGTACCAAAGGTCCGCAGTCAGTCCTGTCGACGATGCTGCAGATGGTGAGCTCTGCTTTCATCCCGCTAGCGAGACTGGCAGTCTTCACCAAATCAGATAGCCGCCGGAAGCCAGAGAGGATTTCCTCCGATCCATAGCGACACACATCATTGGTGCCGACATGAGCGACCACCTGCAGATGGGTGCACCCTGTACCCTTCATGGCATCCGGAAGGACCCTTTCCACATCTGGAATGACTCCCCCCGGTATGCACACGGAGTGCACATTGGTTTTCTTCTCCTCTCTTGCTGCCATTTCCCTAAGGGGCCCCATTACGCGCCTGACATTGGAGCTCCCAACTACCAGTAAGCCCACCCTCTGCAACTGCCCGGATCTTGCAGACTGAGGGGCAACCTCTGGAACAGGACAAGCAGCCATGTCAGGCCGAAGATCAGTATCAGCCTGAGACAGAGCCTGAAACCGGTTCATCAGACAAACTGGAGAGGCTTTCCGTTCAGCCCTCCAGAATGTCTTTCGCCCCCTGCCACACCTTGAAACGACCTCCCACTCTACCACAGGTGAGGGATCAGCCTCAATGCGGGCAGTATCCCGGGCAACCACAGTCGTAGTCCGATCAGGGGATGCGTGGGACGAGCTGGCCGTCCCCGACAAACCCCCATCCGGACCCCCACAGTGATGCCCATTGGCAACAGCCTCAAGCTGTGTGACCGAAGCCAACACTGCCTGAAGCTGGGAGCGAAGGGATGCCAACTCAGCCTGCATCCGAACACAGCAGTTGCAGTCCCTATCCATGCTAAGATGTGCCTGTAGGAATAGGTGTTCAGACATTTAGAAGTCTATCATTAAGGCAACGTGAGCAGCCTAAAACCATGAATGGGAGCTAAAGACCTTCACCCAATGATAATATGCACACCTTACAATGAAGTTATTAAGTATACTACATACAAGTGGTATGAGTTTGCTGAAGCACTGAGTTAAAAAGCAATAACTGAATTTATTTAGTTTCAAGTACAGGAAACCATTCACTTCATTTATATATGACTCTGGTTTAAAATAATCTTTGAGAAACAAACAGTCTTGATTTTGTTTGGTGTTTGTCACCAGTTTTTTTTTTTTAAATTTTATTTTGTGTATGGATTACCATTCTCTTGGGTCAAATATAATCCCATTCTTTTGACAAGATATTTATATTCTCTATCACTTTTTGTTTTCTGTTTTCCATCCAAATCAATAAAGTATGTCTAGTAGTTTACTAATAATAGTATTTTTTGGATTAGTATACACATTAACGGAACACTAGTGCTGTGAAGGAGGGCTATCACACACATGCCATATCTATATGATGGAGGTTTTGTACATCACAAATAGTTTGAAATATGTGCCTCAGACAAAGAGCTACAAAAACTTTGGATTAATTAAATGTAATATTATGTAGGAAGGACCTCACATCAGGACATTATTTCCAGAAAAGTACAAAACGGCATATTTATTTTTACATTTACTTTTTATTTTCTATATACCATCCAAATAAATCAAATATGTACAATAAGATACATGACCACAGTACTGTTACTAACAGGCAAACAAAAATTTATGAATGGATGCACATGAAGCAACATCCCACCAAGATATCTGAGAGCATATAACTGAAATTTGTTTTAAATAAAGTTACAACACACTAGAAATGAATAAGCATAATGTATTATGAACTTCCCAATTCTGCATACCATAGTTCATAATACAGGAACTGCAGTATTGCAGTTGTGAGGCAGCAGAATCCAGAAACTGTATCGTGCAACATATGTTAACAAAAAGCCTACAGTTGCACACCTATTTTGGTAGAATATCAAATTATGTGCACCGAAAGCACTGATGTAGAACTGACGAAAACTGTTTGTATAAACATTCAGAAATCCCTCATGTGAAATGTGAAGATTAATGTTTAAGGTTGATCAGTAAATTTAGATACTAAAAAGAGGAAATAGCAGCTAGCAGTTTCCTGGTGTTCAAATGTCATACCAATCCTATCAAAGAATGTTTCAATTGAGAAAACATGGCCAAGAGACAGCTCGATGAAAGAGTTGCTGAGTGTGCTGCCCAACATGATGTTCTGGACTTTGACGACTGCGTAACTGCCTGGGCCTTCTGGATTCTTTCCACCCACACTGGATTCTCTGGATTGCACAGAGAGAACTCACCTTTCAACATGTCCTTCATTCTCACGTGCACATGCACTGCCTGTTCCCCTTTTCTACTTTCTCTAAACTTTTTCAACCTTCCCCTCCCCCCCCCCCAAAAAAAAAAAAATAACCACCTAATGCTGCAAATTGTGGCTCACTATCCTATATCCACAATATTCCTGCATCCTTCCACAGGCAGCAATAGTAAGTTCCCCAACTCTACACTGCTGTCATTCCCACTATCCACACGATGTATGTCTCGTGTGATTATGTGTATGAGTGTGTGTGTGTGAGTGTGTGAGTCTGTGTGTGTGTGTGTGTGTGTGTGTATGTGTGTGTGTGTGTGTAAGGAACTGACTAATCTGAATGACATATTCCTCCTAATGAGTCTGTGTAATTTTACACAGACTGAATAGGTGGAACTAATGATTCAAATTAATCAGTTCCTTACACACACACACACACACACACACACACACACACACACACACACACACACACACACACACACACACTTGCAACAGACAGACATCGTGTGGGGAGTGGGAATCACAGTGTCGGGTTGGGGGAAAGTACTAGTGCTGCCTGTGGGAGGCTACAGGAATGTTGTGGAGATAGGATTGTGAGCCACAATTTGCAGCATTAGGTGGTTATTTTTTCGGGGGAGGGGAAATTTGCCCGAGGGTAGAGACAGTGGAAGAGGGGAACAGACAGTGCAGGTGCACCAGTGGGATAGAAGGGTTTGTTGGGCTGGAGTGGAAGCAGAGAAGGGGATAGAGGCAAGTGAAAGACATGGAGTAGTGCAGGTTGAGGCTAATGGAATTTAAGAGACTGAAGGACATGTTGCAAGGAGAGTTCTCTCCGGGCAATCCAGAAAAGCTGGTGTTGGTCGAAAGAATCCAGAAAGCCCAGGCAGTTAAGCAGTTGTTGAAGTCCAGAACATCATGTTGGGCAGCATGCTCAACAAATCCTTCATCCAGCTGTTTCTTGGCTATGTGTTGGCTGTGACCATTCAAGCAGACAGGCAACTTGTTAGTGGTTATGCCCACACAGAACATTGCATAGCTGTTGCCATTATTTGGTAGGTCACATGGTTTGAATAATCATCAAAGTAATACAAGTCACACAGTCTTATCATATTAAGAACATTAAATTACATGGGTGCCTTGATTCTTAGATCAACATTTATGTCTCCAAGATGATATATCTTGGGTATAGATCGTTTTAGAAGAAGAAAGATAATTTGTCTCACTTTTCAAATACTTCACTATTACTGTCTGGTGTACAGTGCACAGACACAGTTAAATTGTTTAATATGGTCAGTGTGTTTGCATGCCTCATCGATACAGATAGCTGTACACGATGGAGGGGTATATGTTGAGAGGTCAGGTGAATGTGTGGTTCCTAAAGAAGGACAGCAACCTTGTCAGTAGTTGGAGGGCCAACAGTCTGAATGATTGACTGATCTGGCCTTATAACATCAACGAAAACAGTCTTGCTGTGCTGGTACTGCAAATAGCTGAAAGCAAGGTGGAACTACAGCCAAAACTTTTCCCACGGGGATGCAGCTGAACTGCATGGTTAAATGATGATGGCACCCTCTTGGGTAAAATATTCCAGTAATTAGGTAAAACAGTCCCCACTTCAGATCTCTGGGTGGGGACTAGTCAGGAGGATGTCACTATCAGGAGAAACAAAACTGGCGTTCTATAGATCTCAGCGTGAAATGTCAGATCCCTCACTTGGGTAGGTAGGCTAGAAATTTTAAAAAGGGAAATGGGTAAGTTAAAGTTAGATGTAGTGGGAATTAGTCAAGTTCACTGGCAGGAGGAACAGGACTTCTGGTCAGGTGAACACAGGATTATTAATTCAAAATGAAATAGAGGTAATGCATGAGTAGGTTCAATAATGAATACAAAAATATGAATGCAGGTAAGCTACTGTGAACAGCATAGTGAACGCATTATTGTACATAAGATGGACACAAAGCCCAAACCGACCACAGTAGTACAAGTTTATATGCCAACTAGCTACACATATGATCAAGAGAGTGAAGAAATGTATGGTGAGATAAGATAAATTATTCGGGTAATTAAGTGAAATGAAAATTTAATAGTCATGTGGGAATGGAATTTGATAGTAGGAAAAGAAAGAGAAGGAAAAATCTTTGGTAAATATGGACTGGGGGAAAGGAATGAAAGAAGAAACTGCCTGGTAGAATTTTGCACAGAGTGTGATTTAATCAACACTAATACTTGGTGTAAGAATCATGAAAGAAATTTGTATAGATGGAAGAGACTTGGACACACTGTAAGGTTTCAGATTTATCATATAATGATAAGACAGAGATTTTGGAACAAGATTTTAAATTGTAAGACATTTGCAGGGACAGATGTTGACTCTGACCACAATTCATTAGTTATGAACTGCATCTTAAAACTGAATAAACTGCATAAATTTAGGAAATTAAAGAGATGGGACCTGTAGGAATTGAAAGAACCAGGGGATGTTGATGGTCTCAGAGGGAGCATTAAGGAACGATTGACAAGAACAGAGAAAAGGAAGGCAGTAGAAGAGGAATGGGTAGCTTTGGGAGATGAAGTAATGAAGCCAGCAGAGGATCAAATAGGTATACAGATGAAGTCTAGTAGAAACCTTTGGGTAATGCAAGCAAAATTGAATATAATTAATGAAAGGAAAAAATATAAAAATGCAGTAAATGAAGAAGGCAAAAAGGAATACAAAAATCGAAAAAATGAGATTGATAGGAAGTGCAAAATGGGTAAGCAAGAATGGCTACAGGTCAAATGTTAGGATATAGAAGCATATATCACTAGGGGAAGGATAGATACTCCCTACAGGAAAATTAAAGAGGCTTTCAGAGGTAAGAGAAGCAGGTGTATGAATGTCAAAAGCTCAGATGGAAACCCAGTCTTAAGCAAAGAAGGGAAGTTGAAAGGTGAAAGGAGTATATGGAGTGACTATATAAGGGAGACATACTTTAGGGCAACATTGTAGAAATATAAGGGGATGTAGACGAAGATGAGATGGGAGGTCCAATACTTTTTTTTTTTCTTTTTCTTTTTTAAGTTGCAACAAGGCACCTGGAGTATACAACGCTCTGTTAGAACTACTGATAGCCTTTGGAGAGCCAGCCATGGCAACACTCTTCCATCTGGTGAGCAAGATGTTTGAGACAGTTGAAATACCCTCAAACTTCAAGAAGAATAAAATAATTCCAATTTCAAAGAAAGCAGGTGTGGAGACTTGTGAATATTATTGAACTATCAGTTTAATAAGTCATGGTTGCAAAATACTAACACTAATTCTTTTCAGAAGACTGGAGAAACTCTTAGAAGCTGACCCTGAGGAAGGCCAGTTGGAATTCTATAGAAATGTAGAAACACATGAGTCAATACTGATCCTATGACTTCTCTTGGAAGATAAGTTAAAGAAATGCAAACCTACGTTTATAGCACTTGGACACTTAGAGAAAGCTTTTGACAATATTGACTGAAATACTCTCTTTGAAGAAAGCAGGAGTAAAATACAGGGAGCAAAAGGCTATTTACAACTTATACAGAAACTAGACAGCAGATGTAACAGTCAAAGGGCAAGAAAAGGATGCAGTGGTGGAGAAGGGAGTGAGACAATGTTGTAGCCTTTCCACAAAATTATTCAATCTGAACACTGAGAAAGCAATAAAGGAAATGAAAAAAAAAATTTGGAGTAGGAATTAAAGCTCAAGGAGAAGAAATAAAAAACATTGAGGTTTGCCAATGACATTGTAATTATGTCAGAGACAGCAAAGGACTTGGAAGAGCAGTTGAACAGAATGGACAGTCTCTTGAAATGAGGATATAAGGTGAACATCAACAAAAGTAAAATGAGGATAATGGAATGTAATCAAATTACATTAGGTAATCAAATGGCTCTGAGCACTATGGGACTTAACTTTGGAGGTCATCAGTCCCCTCAGTCTTAGAACTACTTAAACCTAACTAACCTAAGGACATCACACACATCCATGCCCAAGGCAGGATTCGAACCTGTGACCGTAACGGTCACGTGCAGGTCCAGACTGTAGCACCTAGAACCACTCGGTCACCCCGGCTCGCAAATTAGGTAATTCTTAGGGAATTAGATTATGATAGGAGACACTCAAAGCTCATCACTGTAATAAGAAGGATGTGCCACTCGCTCCAAAACACAGTGGATTTCAGACATAAAATAAAATTTTAAAAGTTTTGCATGGCACATCATCAACTAAAGTAGAGGTCACATTGTCACCTAAATCCTATTCCACTCTGTTATCACAGTACAGGCCTAAACTTCACTGACATAAAATGTGGCATATAGTGAGTTTCACACCTTATGTATCTCAGAATAGTGGTCTTTCTCAGTGGCATATGAAGCTAATATTGTGAACAGTATACTATTTGGAGGTGGGTCAGGGTTATTTCATCTAGTCAGAGTTGTCAGTATGAGAAATTCCATGCACAATGTGTGCTGGCAGCAATACCTGCTACATTATCAACAATACAAGGATAATTTAACTTTGCCAAAACTTCAAAGTATTTGTTGCACACAACCCAACTTCAAGGCTGGCAAGGAGACACTGAGAAAAATTATTCTGTCTCTGTGATCTAGTTTTAAAAGATTGTAGAATAAATAGTCATTGCGTGTGCATATGAGACATTAGTTTCAGAAAAAGATTAAATTTTTAAGAAATAAATGCAGCATCACAGTTTGTCCTATGCTTTATTCAGATGAAATGGTGATTCATTTACATCACACTCTGAATTAAAACTTGTAATAGTGTGTATGAAGTACTGTCAAACATAACTGTTACTCAATTTTGAATTGTTGTGGTATGAAGAGCTTTGGTGTTTAGAAATATTATGTGCACGCCATTATCACTTCCACTCCTATTTTGACAAGGAAAGAACTACCACCTGAAAAAAAAAAAAAAAAAAAAAAAAAAAAAAAAAAAAAAAAAAAAAAAAAAAAAAAAAAAATTTCCCTTCTCCTCTTAATGCACCTGTACCAATAATTAATTTTTCTTCTTATATTCATTATTCTTTTTTTATAAAGTTACCTGCAGTGTGTACATGTAATATATACATAAATAGAATGAGTTTTGCTTGGATTTATTCTTAAGAGTCTTATTTGTACTGCATTTATTCTCACAGTGTAATTAATTCTCATAAAATCCTTGTTAGTTAAAAATATGGGTAATTGAAATTCTTAATGGAATGTGTAAGAGTAAGTATTTAGTGAGCTAATTGGCAGCTCAGATCATACTGACACCACCCATTAGAAAGACTGATATTGCAGCTTCACAGCAAAGTTTTTTGTCTTAAACTTATTAAGTAAGGAGATAATTATCATTAAAGTTAGCTACATTTCTCACTGTTGATTTCGCTTATATCCTTCTTAGATACTCCAACCATTGCCATTATACTCTTGCTGGACTGTCTTTTATGAACAAAATGACATACTGATACTTCACTAATTCATTAAGCTTTTAATTAAGATTTTTGCTTAATTTACAATATGGTGCTTGTATTCATAAATGGGGTATACTAAATGTAGATGCATAAAATAGTTTCATAAACTTTTCTAAATTGTTAACCTACAGCCTACTTGAAAAACCAGTTTACTGTTAATACTTATAGTCCATCCTAAGTATCAAAATATAATGCAGCCATTTTTCAAAAGGTCATATAGTTTCTGAGATCACAGTAGATTCATACACCAGTCTTTAAACACCCTGACCCCACCCCAAATTTTCAGTGTGGCACCAGACAGCACTTGTGCAGAACCTATGGGAGATATTGAGAAACTACATCTAGTCTGGATTGTCTTAAGCCAATTCATGAATTTGCAGCCTAGCTCAACAGTGCTGACTTCTGTGTAGAAAAGCTGTGGCTCACTACTACAATATTGACACCTATATAACTGTTCATTGTTCCCAAAATTCATATTCAACATCTCTATGAAAATATTTTGACTGTGTACACATGAGCAGCATGTATGAGTGGATTATCTGATGTATTTTTATCAGGCAGTGGCTATGTTAATTCTTCTAAATTTACGGATGTTTAATTCAGACTGTTATCATGTTTTATGCATCTGGTATTTAATGATCTGAGTGACTGCCTCAGAAACTCAACATAAGCTACACCCACTGTGTTCTGCTAATATTGAGTATTAGAGGATTGTGACCTCATATATTGATCGTGTTGTTAAAGGCATATATCTGAATAGTGAAGAGGAGAGGTGGAGATACATACTTGCATAGAAACGAATGATGTGGAATGTAATCTGGTTGTCACAATGTTTGTTATGGTCATAACTGTAGGAAAAAGCTACACTACTTACAGATCTGTGTAGTGTACATCATTTGCATAACCCCTTGAAATGCATTTAGAGATATTCTACAAGACCTTGATCTGTGATACTCCAAGGGCTTAATGGACATTACAGGAGGCCAGTGTCACTTATGATGCCACAGCATGAGGACATCCTCCTACTCTGGTATTGTGAAACAAACTCATCAGTTTAAAGACAAGGACATATGGTAGAACTTGAAGACAGTGACACAAGGGTTAGATGGGTGTTAGAAAACTGTGAACAGTGGGCCCTGGTGACAATAAACAGTGAATACATAGAGTTTTGAATGACTAATGTGAGTTGACAACAGCTACAACAGCTCATATGACATTAATTACAAGAGGCAAAGTTAAATACGACACAGCACCAATGAGTAGTAAGTGGGTGCTACAATAGTAGATTAACCATACTTCAACCAATGAGAGGATGGGGATGATAAATGCCATCTTCAGTGAGACAGGAGTCAATCAATGCAGAACCCAGCAGTAGACAGATCAGCCTGAAGTGGAAATTCAAATGAATTGTCAAGCAGACAGTTATTGATACCAGCAGTGACTGATATTCTGACAAGAAGAGGGAAAACTGCTTATATTATTGAGCGCTCAATTAATATTGACAAAATGGGTGAGAAAGGGGTAGAAGACAGTACGCTTATGTGTAAAATACAAGAACATTCCATAGATGAAAACACTGAATTATTACGGAAATTAGTGATACAACACTGATCAGAAAAGATAGCTGGAAGAAAAACATTGACAAATTTAATAATTTAAATTTAAAAATGGACCTGACTAATAGTAACCTGAGTAACATATGGGTATGCAGAATATAGGTAATAAACTAAATTTGATGAAAACTGCATACAGAAGAAAGCTGAGCAACTGGGGAACATTTGCAATCATTATTATGTACTTGGAAATTAGCATCTGTGGGTTAGTGAAGATGAGCTTGAAAAACTGCATAGTAAGGGAATAGAAGATGCTACTGTTAATTCTTTTGAGGATGAATTACTAAAAGTAAAACAAACTGTTCCAATACGAAGGAAGTACACTGATCAGCCAGAACATTATGACCACCTACCAGATATTCGGTATGTCCACTTTTGGCATAGAGAACAGGAGTCAGATGTCATGATATGGAATCAATGAGGCTTTGGTAAGTTGCTGGAGGGAGTTGGCACCATGTCTGCACACAAAAGCCAGCTAATTTCTATAAATTACGGGGAGTTGGGCAACGAGCTCTGATGCCATGTTCAGTCACATGCCAGATGTGTTCAACTGGGTTCAGATCTGGCGATCTGGAGGGCCAGCAGATCAATTGGAGCTCGGAACAGTGTTCCATGGACCACTCCATCACACTCCTGGCCTAGTCACATGGAGACCTGTCTTGTTGAAAAATGCAAATGCCCTCAGGAAATGTCATCGACACGAAGGAGAGTACATGGCCTGCAACCAGTGTATGATACTCCATGGCCATCATGGAGCCTTGCATAATCTGCATGGGACCCATGGACACCCACATGAATGTTCCCCAGAGCATAATGGAACAACCACCAACTTGTCTCCATCCCGAAATACAGATTTCAAGGAGCTGTTCCTTAGGAAGGCAACGGATTTGTGCCCTACCATCAGCAAGATGACAAAGGTGTTGGAATTCATCGGATCACACAATGCTCTGCCACTGCACAAATGTTCAGTAGTGATTGTCATGTGCCCATTTCATCCATAGTTGCTGATGTCGTGGTGTTGCATGGGTATGTGGAGGCCCATCATTAGGAGTGTTCGGTGTACTGTGCTTTAAGACATCTTTGTACCTTGCCCAGAATTAAAATCTGGTGTTCGTTCTGCCACAGTTCACCACTTGCCCTGTTTTACCAGTCTGCCCAGCCTATGAGGTCTGACATCTGTAATGAGGGGTGGCTGCCCAACCCCATGACATCTTCATGTTGTTTCACCCTGATTTCACCACATATTGAAGACACTCACTGCAGTACTCCTGGAATACCCGACCGAGTAAACTCAGATAGATTATGTGTGTTCCCCATTCTATACACAGAAAACTCACTCACTGATACTACATGCACCATACATGTGTCTGACAAGCAGTCAATCCTCACCAGGTGACACTGTTATCACCTGAATGGGTTTATATCAATAGTACATCAGTGGTCATAATGTTCTGGCTGATCAGTGTTAAGTAATGCTGATATTCAGGTAATAGCAGTAGTTCAGAAAACTGTTAATGTAAACTTTGATAAAAATGAAGATGTTGAAACAGAATGTGTGCAGTTAATGATGGCTGTAGTTGATAAAGTAGATGTTAGTGTGAATGACTCAGTTTGAAAAATAAGTTACCACTGTAGTAGTTAACAGTGATGTAAACGATTTGCAAGCAACTGAACTTAAAATGGGACTGAAAATCGATGTCTCAAAGTATTAAATGAGATTGGGAACAAAGTTGGTGAGGTTGTGACAGACAGTCAGGTTGAAGATTATGTAAGGCTTGTGTAATTAACAACAAGTTACATAAAAAAAGCTATCACTAAGGTCTAATGTTAACAGTGTTATGATGAAAAGGGTGCATGTTGAAAAGCCAAAGATTGCCAAAACACAGAAGCCTGTTAGGTTACAAATGACTACTATTCCCAATCTTTTTAAGTGAAATATGAGGTAGACTGTTTGCAAAAAGTAGAGTTTAATGTAAATATGTCTGAGACATTTGTCAGTTTCTATACTGCTTTTAATAGAATTGTGTCTGTGAGATGTGCTATGCTCAAAGATTGTGTTGGTTGAATTGCTATACTTTCATACATTTTCAATATAAGCATAATACAGTATGTGATCAAAAGCATCCAGATACCCCCAAAAGCGAGTTTTTCATATTAGGTGCATTGTGCTGCCACCTACTGCAAGGAACTCCATATCAGCAGCCTCAGTACGAATACATAGAAAGAAGGATCCTTTATTGTATGATTATATGATAGCGGAACAAACACTGGTAGCAGTTAGTTCTGTAAAATATCTGGGAGTATGCGTGCGGAATGATTTGAAGTGGAATGATCATATAAAATTAATTGTTGGTAAGGCGGGTGCCAGGTTGAGATTCATTGGAAGAGTCCTTAGAAAATGTAGTCCATCAACAAAGGAGGTGGCTTACAAAACACTCGTTCAACCTATACTTGAGCATTGCTCATCAGTGTGGGATCCATACCAGGTCGGGTTGACAGAGGAGATAGAGAAAATCCAAAGAAGAGGGGTGTGTTTCGTCACAGGGTTATTTTGTAAGCGTGATAGCGCTACGGAGATGTGGGTGCCTTGCAGAGTATAAATGTAGATGTAGATTTCATTAGACATCGTGAGAGAGCAGAGTGGGGTGCTCCACGGAAATTATGGTTTTAGAATGTGGTCAGGTGATTGGGCGTCACTTGCGGCATACGTCTGTACATGACATTTCCACACTCCTAAACGTTGCTAATTCCACTGTTTCCAATGTGATAGTTAAGTGGAAACATGAAGGGACACATACATCACAAAAGTGTAGAAGCCGACCTCGTCTGTTGACTGACAGAGATCATTGACAGTTGAAGAGGGACATAATGTGTAATAGGCAGACACCTATCCAGACCATTACACAGGAATTCCATACTGCATCACCATCCGCTGCAAGTGCTATGACAGATAGGTGGGAGGTGAGATAACTTGGATTTCATGGTCCATTAGCTGCTCACAAGCCACACATCATGCCGGTAAATGTCAAAGGACACTTTGCTTGGAGTAAGGAGTGTAAACATTGGATGACTGAACAGTGGAAAAATGTTGTTTGGAGTGCCGAATCACAGTACACAATGTGGCGAGCTGATGGCATTGTGTGGGTACAGCGAATGTGCAGTGAACATCATCTTCCAGTATGTGTAGTGCCAACAGTAAAGTTTGGAGGTGGTGGTGTTATGGTGTGGTCGTGTTTTTCATGGACAGTGCTTGCACGCCTGGTTGTTTTGTGTGGCACTACCAGAGCACAGACGTACATTGATTTTTTAAGAACCTTCTTGCTTCCCACTGTTAAAGAGCAATTCAGAGATGGTGACTTCAACTTTCAACATGATCAAGCACCTATTCATAATGCACGGCCTGCGGTGGAGTGGTTACACGACAATAGCATTCCTGTAATGGACTGTCCAGCACAGAGTACTAACTTTGATCCTATAGAAGACCTTTGGGATGTTTTGGAATGCCAACTTAATACCAGGCCTCACCGACTGACATAGATACCTCTCCTCAGTGTAGCACTCAATGAAGAAATGGCTGCCATTCCCCAGAAACCTTCCAGTACCTGATTGAACGTATGCCCGTGAGAGTCATTTTAGTCAGGTGTCCGGTAACTTTTGATCACATAGTGTATTTCACCAGGTGTTGCAAAAGTAGATAGAGGAGCAGGGGTCAGTGTAATAGTGAAATGATGAAAACTTAGAATGTTATGGAATCTTAGTGAAAACACTACATGGCAAGTAGTGCCCCTGCAGCTGGGCGATCTTCTTCTTCCTTTCCTGAGTCACTCCATTTATTTTTTATTTATCCTCCCCTAGACAATAAATATTATACAGATGTTGTCCAAATGTACATGGGAAATCATCTCAAGGGAAAGGGAAAGCCAAATATGTACTTAAAAGGTACAATCAAAATAATGCAAGTACACAAAGTACATACTAATACAACTTTATACACATGTATGCTTATGGTATTATAAATGCATAGTCTGTTTTCTTTAGGGCTTTACTTTTGTCCTCCATACGAGCAACTCCTTTTATATACTACAGTACTTCGTTAAAGATTTTACATAGACAATAGCTCCCCATAAGATATAGAAACATAATAAAAGTTCACAGGTGAAAGAGAGTAATTTCAGTTTTGTCTTAATTCAGACATTATCAGAAAATGTTTTTTGGCCATTTACCATTTACGAACACTGTTCTAGAATAAATTTTTTAAATTCGGCTTTAAATTTATTTTTGTCTTCCAGCTTTTTGTTGTTGACTGGCTGTCTGGTTGTAAAGTTTTGTATCAGTAAGGCTCACATGCCTTTCTGTGCTTGATCTTTTCACTCACTGAGTATGATGTGATGTGCTATTTTGGGTACTGTAGATATGGAAGTCAGGATTTGTCTGAAAATCTGATAGCTAGGCCCTGAACTATAAGACACATTCTTGTATATATTATCCAGGTATTATTAGTATTTTAAGCTTTTTGAATATTGGTTTGCAGCATGTCTGTGGATGACTGCATGTTATTATTCAGATAGTCCTCTGTTGAAAAGAAATAAAAAATTGTTTTATGCAGAAAGAGGTGGAACACCAAAAAATATTCTGTATGTTACATCAAGCTGAAAACAACTGAAATATGCCATTATGGCACCCTCTGAGGTTCAAAAATTTGCAATAATTCTAAGAGTCAAACAGACTGAATTGAGTTTCTGTGCAAGTTCCATTACATAGTCATTAAAATTTAACTTTTCATCAACACGAATCCCCAACAGTTTTGTAGATGTCACTCTGTCTATGGCTTTGTCACACAACACTAGATCAACATCTACATTTTGACTCGTTTTTTTTCAAATTGCATCCAACTTCTTTCATTTGCATTTAAAGTTAAATAGTATGGCATTTGCTGCATCAACTGAGGTGTGCGTTAGTTATATACAGAAGAAAATTTATGCAACCTACTATATTGAATTGCGTACTCCTGTATCCATTTCTTTTATATCTAATACTATACTTGTTTTGTGGCTGGAGTAAGCTGACATTGTGGGGGACTAAAATGGAGAACTGATATGGAGAGAATGCAACCATTACTATGTGAATAGCTGTGATATAAAAACTAGCTTTATCTTTCTACTAGGTTATATGACTATTGTTCTTATTTTCCTTTGTAACTCCTGTGGTGTTGAGTTTTCTTTTATATGTATTGGATGAGTATGTGTAGTTAATAAATAGAAAAAAGCATTGGATATTATCATAGTCATGTGTATTACAAATATATGCTGAATTCCCCTAAAATATTAGTCATACAAATAGTGATTTGTTTTGCAGGTATGTTTCAAACCAGTTTATCTCTGTCCCATGAATACTTAAAGCTTACAGTTTTTCTAAAAGGGAGCCATGATTGCCAGTATCAATTGTTTTGGAGAGATGTATTCCTACTATGCTATGTTCTTTATATAGATTTTTGATTATGTGTTCTGTGTAGCACATTACTGCTGTTTCCTTATTTTTACCAGCGAAGAAGGCATTCTGATTTCTCTTTAGTAACTTACAGTCATTTAAATATTTGTTTACCATGTGCTCCACCAATTTCTCTCATATTTTGGAAAATACTGGAAGAAGTGATATTGGCAAATAGTTTTCTACCTTATACTTTTCAGCATTTCTAAATGGCTGCACTTTTGAGATTACCACCATTTCTGGGAACTCTCCTTTGCAAAATGAAAAGTTGGCTATGCGTGCCAAGGACTTTGCAATCTGTGGAACTGTAATTGTTATGACAGATACCAGCATCTAATTTACTCCTGCGGAAATTTTAGGTTTTAAGCTTTCTTTTATCACTTTCAGCACTTTATGTTCATATGTGGGCTCCACCATTAAGCAAAAAACGGCTTTTTTTTTAAGTTTTCCTTGGTTTGTAAATCTTGAGCATAATGATGTTGCTGGATTTATTGCATTTATGAAATAATTGATATAATTCAGTAAATCTTGCTTTTTTTTTGGATCTCTTCTCTGTGTGAGTCTTCATAGTACCTTATATAGCTTTTGATTTGTTTTCAGACTGTGTTAAAAGCTGTCATTATTCATAAATTTTGCTTTATGGATCACTGGACGTTTTGATTTTAGCCATCTCATTATATCCTACCTGCTATCCAACCTGTAAGAGAAAAAATTAATCTTCATCCATTATCTTCAATTCATAAGTAATTCTGTATGTGTAAATTCAGTGATTAGATTTTTGCATGTTAATGGAAATTAAGATAGAAGGGGATGGGAGGAAAAACATTTAATGCTCTCTCAGTTAAAAGGTTTTTCAGGGAAATGTCTTATATGTCTTCAGAATCAGTACTATGGAAAACATTTGTATGCATCATGGCAAAATATTTGACAGCTTAATGATGTATAATGTTAAGAATGCAGTCAGCACAGAGCACACCATAAAAGAAATTTAAACGCATTTTGTTCGGTTCTAAGTAAAAATAAAATCAGTTTGCTGTAGTAAAGTGTCAGTTTCATCAAAACGTATCAGTACATTGCCTTTCATACTAAAGTAATAAATTGTCAGGTGAAATATATATTGTTTCCTAAATTTAAGATCATGAAATAGTATTGAAACTTCCTGGCAGATTATAACTGTATGCCGGACCAAGACTCAAACTCGAGCCTTTGCCTTTTGCAAGCAAGTGCTCTGCCAACTGAGCTACCCAAGCACGACTCATGCCCCATCCTCACAGCTTTACTTCTGCTAGTACCTCATCTCCTGCAAACTTTGCAGAACTAGCACTCCTGAAAGAAAGGATATTTCGGAGACTTGGCTTAGCCACAGCCTGGGGGCTGTATCCAGAACGAGATTTTCACTGTGCAGCGGAGTGTGCGCTGATATGAATCTTCCTGGCAGATTAAAACTGTGTCCCAGTCCGAGACTCGAACTCGGGACCTTTGCCTTTCGCGTGCAAGTGCTCTACGAACTGCGCTACCCAAGCATGACTCACACACCGTCCTCACAGTATCCAAGGCATAGGTCTTGACTTAGAGTCTCGGTCTTGCACGCAGTTTTAGTCTGCCAGGAAGTTTCATATCAGCGAACACTCCACTGCACAGTGAAAATCTCATTCATGAAATAGTATTGTTTGTCATGAGGATACACTTCAGGTGTCATGAGAGTGACAGAAGTATTTTAAGACAAATTACTATCCTCATCTAGTGCACTGAAATACAGCAAATAAGTTTGTGTCCGTCATGTAACAGAGAATGAAATTCTGCTGTATCATGGTATTGTTTGTTGCTGAGGAGTGTCAGTTTTGTATCAGAAAAAAGGCAGTGATTTTCATGACTGATAATTACACAATAATGTACTAAGGAGAAACTGGAAACAATGACATGTAAATCAATATTTGAAGTAATAATTAGGAATATGAGATAAATTGTGAAAAGTTGCAACAACTGAGGAAGTTGTTAGTGACACCGTCTTTGTGGTACTTTGCTTTTGTAAATGCTCTACTACAGTTAACAAGGTTTGTTAGATAAAGTATTTAAGAAGAACATAGACAAAAAAAGTAGCTAAATTTAGCTATGTGAAGAAAAATATGTTTTTTGAGCTGCAAAAATAGTCCTAAAGATGAAAAGCAACACTTGAGTAACACACACAACCAAATAAAGTTTTGTGTCATCCTGGTTCCCAGAACTCAGAGGGGGTCCAACAGCAGATGATTTCCAGTCATTCCATCAGGAAAGATGTACAAGCCTGGTGTGGTTTGTAGTTCAACCATGCCTTGACAGTCAATACTGCGGTTCGATTGTCTCTGCATTGTTACTTTGTGCCAGAAAGGGCTCTCAAGAAGGGAAGTGACCAGGCTTCTCAGAGTGAACCAAATCAAAGTTGTTTAGACATGGAGAAGAAACAGAGTGACAGGAATTACTGATGACATGCCTTGCACAGGCCATCCAAGGGCTACTATTGCATTGGATGACCACTACCTATGGATTATGGCTCAGAGAAATCTTGACAGCAACGCTACCATGTTGAATAATGCTTTTCGTGCAGGCACAGGATGTCATGTTACAACTCAAACTGTTCGCAATTGGCTGCATGATGCACAACTTCAGTCCTGACATCCATGGTGGGGTCCATCTTTGCAAACACGACACCATGCAGTGCGGTGCAGATGGGTCCAACAACATGCCGAAAGGACAACTCAGGACTGGCATCACATTTTCTTCACCGATGAGTGCTGAACGTCCCTTAACCAGACAATCATTGGAGACCTGTTTGGTGGAAACCCAGTCAGACTTAACGCCTGGCTGTAGAATACGTGAATGCCAGCCAGCCTCTGACCGATGATGCAACCATATTGGCAGCGCATTGGCGAGGCATTCGTCTTCATGGATGACAATTCAAGCCCCCATCATGCATATCTTGTGAAGGGCATCCTTCATGATAATGATATTGCTCGATTAGTGTGTCCAGCATGTTCTCCAAACATGAACCCCATTGAACATGCCTCGGATAGATTGAAAAAAGCTGTTTATGGATGACATCATCCACCAACCACTCTGATGACTCTATGCTGAATCACCATTGAGGAGTGTGACAATCAGGATCAACAGTGCCTTGATGATCTTCTGGATAGCATGCCACGATGAATACAGGCATGCATCAATGCAAGAGTATGTGCTACTGGGCATTAGAGGTACCAGTGTGTACAGCACAGACATGTGCTGCTCTAATTGTCAGGTTATTTAAACATTTGTTATTTAATACTGTTATGAAAAGGACTTTAAAAACCAGTCATGTGCCATTGAATTATCCAGTCAGGTAATTGTCAACATCTGTCTGTCTGTATAAGTCAGTCTGGGGAGGGGGCAGAGAGAAGGGGTGAGAAAACGTAGGAGGTTTTTATCTCTCATCTATTCTTATTGGACCACTACAAATAATAATGATTTTTTCATATTCAGTATACCATTTTTGAACAGTTACATTATACACTCAACTATTTCTCATTATCTCTCTTACTGTATAACTCACTTTGGGGGGGGGGGGGGGGGGTGAGAGGGAAGGAATCAATAGAACATTGTATGTAGTGCAAAACATACCATTAGAAAGACTTGACAACCCAACTTTCCAGTAAAGTATTTTGATTTATCTAAAGCTTATTAAATTGTGAGATTTGTGACCAGCTATATTTTGTATCGTAGATTTTGCCTCTCTGCTTGGCAGATTTCAGTCATTGATATAATACTATTGTTGAGCTGATTATAATGCACGAATAAAATTTTTTCCCAATTTACCACATTTTTAATGTAATGCTTACACTCATAACATGGATGCATAAAGCGGTTTCTGAAACTTTCCTGATTTATTAACCCACAACATATTTCATGAATTAAATTACTTTTAAGGCTCATAGTCTATCCTAAGTCAGAAAATGTAACCCAGACATTTTTTTAGTTAATTCATAGTTTCTGAGATTGCAACATCTTCATATGAAAGTCATTAAATAGTTGGAAGCTATTAAAAATTTTTAAGGTGGGACCAGCCAGCACTTAAAATTTGCTAGCTATCTGAAATTTTGAAAAACTGAAGCTATTCTTGTTTCTGTTAAAGTTGTTTCTTGAGTTCATGGCCTATGCCTTCAGTGATGACATGCATATAGAAAAGCTGCAGATTACTTCCTACCTTACTTATTTATTTCTGATTCAGTGTAATCACTCTGAGATGGAAGCTGTAATCAAGTAAGTATTTGATGGTAGCTTTGAAAAATGTGAAAATAACATGTGAAAAGAAACATCACATAAATATTTTAAACAGAAATATATATTGACATTCAATTATACAAAAATGAGCACATAATTAGTACACAATTTCCATATCTTTGTCACTTCATACTCTGAAGAGCCAAGTTCCTGGGATGGCTTCCAGCAGAACAAAAATTGATAGCAACACCTGAAAACATTCAGTGTCTGTCCAAGAATTTGGTACTTATAAATTTGTACTTGATTAGAGATCTACATCTACATGGATACTCTGAAAATCACACTTAAGTGCCTGGCAGAGGGTTCATCCAACCACCTTCACAACAATTATCTATTATTCCAATCTGGAACAGCATGCAGAAAAAATGAAAACCTCTGTCTGTCAGTGCGGGTTCTGTTTGCACTTATTTTGTTATGATGATCATTTCTCCCTATGTCAGTGTCAACAAAATATTTTCGGACTCAGAGGAGAAAGTTAATGATTGAAATTTCTTGAGAAGATTCTGACACAAAAAAAAGTCTGTTTTAATGGTGTCCATCCCAAACCCTGTATCAAGTTCATGACACTCTCTCCCCTATTTTGTGATAGTAAAAAACAGACTGTTACACTTTGAACTTCTATGAGATGTGCTGAAAATGAATATTACAGTGTAATGTGTATCATCCCTGAAAATACTTATCGTTACGAGTGTTAAATGTGTTTTACAACTTGTTGTCATCCTTATATTTGTGAAGCGAATGATATGTAAATCAAACTTTTTGATAAAGTCCACAGAAGAAAGAATGTACCAGTATGATATCATGTAATGTGTTTTTCTGAACTGAAACTCCAATTCTAAGTGAACTGTCTTAAACATCTCAGTATGATACATTCACTAGACCTGGACATTATTTTACCAGAGGAAAAATGAAAGTACTTTTTAACTAACTTCTTTTTCTTCTGTCTTGACTTATTTACAATTTCATTCTATTTGCTTACCTCTGAAGTAAAACTTTTCACCTATTCTAGCTTATCTGCTGCCATCTCTTCCACATACTGTCCGGTTCTTAGCTTAAATTAGATATTTGTCTGTTCAGTGATTCATAATTGCAACCTCTCGAATGATTTGGAATGAGACATTTACAATTATAATATACTTTCTCAATCAGAAATAAACCAAAATGTACCAGCATGGTGATCTTTTGTATAGTTTTCCTAAAGTACTCCTTTTGCACATAGTCATTTTTAATTAACCAAGTTTAGTCTCTGTCTCTAAAATTCATGTCACCCATACACACACACACACTCACACACACACACACACACACACACACACACACACACACACACACACACACAAACACACACTGTATTTTTGTCCATTTAGAAATTGTGCAATGGAGAAAAGGAGCAGATATGTTTTTAGTTTGTGTTTGAAGTAAATTTCATTACCTATTAAATTCTTTAAATCACAGGTGAGGTAGTCAAATGTTTATATGGACAAATACCTGTCAATACCTTTTTTCTGTACTGGAACTAAGATTTTGGACAACATACTACATGAGGGAGTAGGTGTACCATGAGATTGATGACTGAGTATGCAGCTGTAAGAAAAGGTTTTTGCAAATGGCTGTAGACTGGACACCATTCCTTATTACATGTATCTGTGCAACAAAACTTTCTTCCTCAATGAAACTTTACCACAGGTTAGGAAGCCACAAAAATTTAGTGCATTGTATTCTATTTTTCTTGGAGATGTCATCAACAGTTTGGCAAACAGGTATTCTGTGAGGGGATATTTCATATTCTCTGTTGCAAACTGCTATTAAAAGATAGAATTTCTAATGTTTGTATGTAATCTATAACCATTTTTGTTAACATTTGAACATATTTAGCCTGTAGAATTGTCTCTGTAGTATTTTGTGAAATGCATGTTGCTTTGTTTCTGTTTTTAGTTTCCTAGAGTTCTTAAGACCCTGAAATTTGTGTATCTCATTTATCACATTTAGCACTGTAACACTGCTAATGGTACATCCTAGGTGTTTTAAGCTTTTAACTTTTTCAATTGGCTGAATATCTAACTATATTTTCATGATACATAAAATACATTCACAACTGCAAATACAGACAGACATATCCTGTACAATGGAATGACAGCAATGAAAATTAGTATTGGGCTGGTAGTCAAGCCCAGATTTCCCATTTTACGCAGGCAGTATCCGTATCATTAGGCTATCTGAGCACACCTCATGGCCACACTCAAACTTCCATATGGTATCAACCATGTGTCTACCACCTGCACGTGTACATCCATTATGTATATTCCCGTACCTTGGAGACATCTGAATTGAAAGTCACTTCACTGGTGCCGGTCAATGATTATGGCATTGCACCACCTGTGTTGTTGAGAAATACAATGCAATATTCCTTTGGACATGCAGACATGCCTGAAGGAACACTGAATTGTACTTATGAACATCACAGGCACCTAAATGTTATATATAATTGTTACTGGAACTTTCTCTCAAAATTAAATAATCCTATAAGGCATTCCAGCTGGAGCAGTAGCATGATTATGTGATTTTGGAAACTATTCAAATAGTATTTGCTGTTAAGAGTTCATTGTACCACTATCATGTAGTCACAGAATGGTGGAATCATGTGCATTCATGTCTCAAGGCAGGGAGTGAAGGCAAATAAATATTACATATAATATGCAGATGAAGGCCTGTTTTGTTTGCTTTTTGCAGCATAATGATAGATACAGGAATGGTACCATTTATCCCACATAACAATGCGTTTTATGATTACATGGCTACCACCGAACTTATACTGTGCCTATGAGAAGGCTCCATCTCCTATAGTGCATTTTGATATTCTTGAACCCACACACGAAGCAATTAATGTTGCCCTCTATGGCAGTGTTGTGTCTTTAAAAGTACTGTCACCAGTTTATTCACTATTGTATTCCAGATGAGTGATGGCAACATGGACATTGCATCCAGCACATAGTGTTTTACTCAAACAGAGTCCAGTGCTTTCAAATATATGGATGGAGGGAGAATTTTCTGAGTTACCATCGTGTTAAAATACAGAGAGAACACAAGTTCTAGTTGGCAATCTATGGGGCTGGATATTGCAATGATCTTTTCAAGGAAACCATTCCAGGATCCAGCAAATACAATTTAAAATAACAGGAAATATAAGTCTGAATTGCTGGACAGGGTTTAATTTCACTTTCTCATGAATGTCCAGTATCGTAAACCCATACTCACCTTACATGTTGTCTCCACAGAAGTGTATCATGCATCTGGAGGTAATGAGGTGTGTGTGATTGAATTTACCTGTGTATAACTGAATATGGCCATCCCATCTAAATGTCATATAGATGGTAAATACCATCATTTATAGTCACATACTTCGTAAAGTCAGTCATTGTACCAAAGCTAATGGTCACTGTTTCCTTAACATTGTTGCTACCTGTAATTGAGTATTTAAAAGACATAATTACAAATATTCAACAAGAATCATGAATATACATTACCGGGCATTAAAGTTGCAAGACGAGGAAGGATAGCAAATAATGAAATTTCACTTATTTTGCATACACAGAATAGCAAGAAGAATACATGTATCAATGTTTGGGTGATATAGGAGTATACAGGATACAAAATGTAGTATACACAGCTGTCACCTATAGCAGTAACAATGGCTCTAAGCAGACCGAGAATTGAGTTGAGTAGAGTTTGGATATCACATATGATTTTGACATTTCATGCTGCTTCTACTCTGTACTAGAATCCCTCAGTTGTAGTGGCTGGCAATTGGTGACAGACCAGCCTCTCTGCAATAAATGATGTGACATTTTCAGTGGGTTATGGACTTCAAGAATGTGTTGGCCAAGGCAACAGTCAAATGTCATATGCATCAAGAAAGATTGGGATAGCAGTGACAACACATGATCTTGGGATAACCTTTTGAAAGATATGTCCTGCAGACCTCAACTGGAAGTGCATACTGAGGGAAATTGAATAATATGTCAGCATACTCTCACAAACTCTATCTACGTATGTGGTAACACAATGATAATGGGAACATTTTCAGGGTGTAAGCAAATAAAAATATGAGGTTGGTAAATTGTTCACTGCAGATGAATGGCTGGTGGACACCCAGAAACTCATCTCTGTTCCTGTGGCAACTGAGATGTGTATAGTAATATATCAAGAACAGTCACAGCCCCTAACTCACAGATGTGTGGCCATCTAACCTCATGAGTGTGTGTATGTGTATCACTCACAATGCATCCTGCAGGATTGGAAACATAAAACAGGCAGTCATATACATTCCTTGATATGCCCATAAATCGATACATTTTAAAGGAATGTAGGTCCTCCAAGAAATTCTGTCTCACACTCAAAAATTAAGGGATACTAATAATAAAAATGAACAGAATTTATTCTGAATAAAGTATGAGATACACTTTAGCTGACAAAAAAGTGAAGCGCTCATAAGCAGAGGAGGAAAAAGAATAAAACTTGAATAACTTATAAGTTACATGGTGTTATTTCAGTGACTGCAAAATGGAGTCAAATTTATAAAGATTGTGGTGGTATGAGGCCAGATATTAGCATGACATTGCACCCTCTCTGGGCTGGATGCATGCACTGATTCACCACAAAGCCACTGTATCCTCTCCTGAGGCCAGCTGCCCCACAACTGTTGTAGCTAGTTCTTGATATCTCTGATACTGGCACTGCAATGTGGTAGATTTCTGATATAGTTCAACACTTATACTATTGGGGAGAGATATGGGAATCCTGCTAGTACAGGATTAGCTCAACACCATGAAGACAGCTTATAGACATATGATCCGTGTGTTCTCAAGCATTTTCCTGGCTGTCACATGAGAGATAATAGCCACTACCAGCTGTGACCTGAACACATAACTGCTGCTTCTCCACAACATGACAACAACAGTAACTGTAACTCCACATAACATCAGAAAAATGGGACCCCACCGTAGGTCGCTCCTATACTCAACTACAATTGTCGTACAAGGTAGTGCAGAATAACAATTCTTTGCTGAGTATAAAGCAGTGCCATTCATCCGCAGTCTATGTTGCTTGGTCACAGCACCATTCCAAACACAAATGTTGGTCATGTGGTGTTAATGACAGCACATACATGGAATGATAATCATCTAGTCTGGCTATTGCTAATCTCTAGCCAGTGTTGTTGGATGACAGAAAACATTGCAGGGATTCCCTAATTTCTTCTCACGTGCAAGAGCAGATGTGCAGTGGTTACAATATGTTTGCTACACCATACTGTGATCCTTCCTTTTGGTGGTCAGATGTGGTCCACCACAACCCTCTAGATGTGTATCACACTCTCATGCAGTCAACATCAGGCCACTATCACATCCAAAATAACCACAAATTTGGTTAAATCACAAATCAACCAGCCTGCCAAATGAGAACTGGCAAAGTGACACCTTTAAAATTCTGTAATATGCTGATAATATTGTCTCACATGAGTGCCATACACCTCCAATACCTTCCCAGTTATCACTCAAAATCTGATGCTGCTCACCTCCCTTACATAGCTTGCCAAGTTTGGTAACAAAAATACACACAAACAACACTAAAGTACTCTGTTGGCTGTGGTACCTTGAACTGTGTTGTTTGCCACGGTTCCTGTTTTTTCCTTGGTTTACTCCTGTTTGGAGTTTACGCACTTTCCTAGAGGGCGTTGCGGAGCCTCCACGAGTGTGCTGCTAGCTTGCCCGCTGGGAGGATGATTAAAACTCGCCAACTGGTCTTCGTCCAACCTAGTGGCCTGTGTTAGATGAGTTCCCTTTCCAATTTGGGTAAATGTTTCCTCCTCCTGGTGGAGCCATCCTCTTTCCCGAGCTACAGTGGGGTAAGAGTTGCCTGAGTGTCTATCGCCGCTCAATGTTCCAGGAGAATGAAATAAGAGTCTAATTATCTACTCCCCCGTTATGCCCAAGCAAGGTGAATTAGAGTAGTTCTGGATAACCTAAGTATTGTACACTATTAAGATAGTTCTAGGTTTGGAGAAATTGCTGTTTGGTAAAATATAGCCGTCTGTGACAGTAACCAACATTGTTATAGAACTGAAAGATTGGTTTTGATAAATAAATTTGCTGAGATGTGTACAATTATTTGCTATAGATGTTAATTGATTTAAATGAATCTTCTTTAATTTGTGGTTATAATTCTTAATGAGTGATCATCCTTAATGGTGTAACATTTAATGTACATCTGATTGTCACCCATGTAATCTGCTGACTTCAGAGACTGAAAAGGTGAACCTCGCTCAAGTTTATGAGACTTTATTAATGGTTGATCTTTACTGTTTATGGTCTTAAAAACGTTTGTTGAAAGGACTAATTTTAGATTTCTATTGTTTATTAACTAATTCTTAAGTTATATAGCAAATATTATGAGTGCAAATATTCTCTCATTGTTACACTTGCTGGTTCTGTGGTTTACACTGAAGGGTGTGACAATAAACGCAAAATCTAAAGTGAAGCATTGGGGCAAATAATTCTTTCCCTTATCATTACTGTTAAGGATAACTAACTGTTTGTCACTTGTTATTAATATTGGTGGGGAGAATAGTTTATTGATTGACCCCGTAGAAAGAGTACATCACAGAGAGTTAAAAAACCAATCTTTTTCATAAATGATGTGCTGCCTCACCCTCCGTACTATTCAGACACGCCCCCTATGGACTTTTTTATTTCTAAAGTTGAAATTCTTGAAAGGACAAAGATTTGCAATGATAGAAAAGACAAAAGATAACTTGCAAACGATGCACTGGGTGATAAAGCAAGAGCTGTAGCAAGACTGCTTCCAGAACTGGAAACAGCGTTGGGAGCAGTGTATAAATTGTGGTGGAGAGTAATTTGAAATAGACCACGCACAATAAGTGAAAGGTAAGTGTAGAAAAATTTTGTGAGCAAAGTTCTGGAATTTTTGAGCAGACCTCAATAATTTAGAACTCAACCATCTGTTGTGGAATCTACAAACCTAACATTGTCTCAACTGATAAAACTGCCCAACAAGTGTAAATTCTAAGGCAGGTTTTGTAGAATTTTCGCCTATTCATTACTGTGATTCTTGCAAAAAGATCAATTATAAAATAGTATTGTAGGTCCCCATGAAGCTTTAAGAAAGCTTGTATGAAAATAAATCTTGAGCAAAGCTTTAAACAATACCCAGTCATAAAAAGTTACAACAAGAGATAAACCGGTGATATACCTTTAACAAACTGAAAATATATTTCAGATCAAGTACATTTGTGGATCGTAAGACAAGAACAATAATTTACACTGAAGTACAGCTGATAGTCTGGTTATAGGGTAGCTGACTCTACTCATGTCTCCCAGACCTGCCTCATGTTATAAATTAGTCTGAAACTAAGACCAGAATAAATAAAAAATACATAATTTTTCACTCTTCAAAGGTGCTATAAAACACTGGATTCAGCTAACATGTTAGTTGAAACTGTCCGCCCCAGTAGCTGAGTGGTCAGCGTGACGGGTTGCCGTCCTCTGGGCCCGGGTTCGATTCCCGGCTGGGTCGGAGATTTTCTCCGCTCAGGGACTGGGTGTTGTGTTGTGTTCATCATCATTTCATCCCCATCCGGCGTGCAGGTCGCCCAATGTGGCGCCGAATGTAATAAGACCTGCGATATGGCGGCCGGACCTGCCCCGCGAGGGGCCTCCCGGCCAATGACGCCAAACGCTCATTTCCATTTCATTTCATTTCCAGTTGAAACTCAAAGACAATCCCACCAAGTTTCTGTCAGAACAGTTGATCAATAAGGAGTTTTCAAATGATGGAACACAGAAGCAGGTAGAGTAACAGGTGCAATATATACAAACTTAAACACACTTTTCCATATTAATACAAAATTAGGACCAAACTGGACTAGTATTATCATTAATACACCCATCATAATACATTCACTCTGTTATGACATTTAATGGCAATGAAAATATACTTAAAAGGAGATTCTATGATAATCCGATAAACAAAAGAAAAACCTGTACTACTTTTTAAAAAAATGTGTACTGTTGTGAAAATTACACAGTCAATATTCTTCCATAAGGGTAAGTAATGTAAGGAGAAACCCTCAAATTTTTAAATCCAAAAGTTGATAAAATGCAAATTTCTATAAACTCTGCATATCATTGTTTGATTCATTTTATTGCAGTTTACTTTGTTGTCCAGTGAAAGAAATGAAATAATACTGAAACATCATCAGGATACTTCCAATAACAGTGTATACTCTTATGATTTGTTAATTGTAATGTCCTCAGTTTGCTATTGAATGTGTTACCTCTTCAAAGGATTTTTCACAGTACACACAAAATTCAAACTAAGACATGCAACTTCAGACACATAAATGTAATCAGTGAAATGTTTGTTTTTTTGCATCTCTGTTTCAACTGTATAGAACAAAATACTAAAAAACTTCCTTCATGTAGCTGTACAACAAATATGGCTATGATGAAAGGAGCACAAGCAGCTAGTTATGGTGTTAACTGTATTATGCAGTTTATGGGGATAAGTTCTGGAAAAGTAGGATATTTGCCTTTTCTCAGTTTATGATGACTGTATTAAAAAGCAGGCATCTATCTTAATATCACATTTTATATTTAATAACAGTGTATTTTATGGATATTGTCAAGCCTCGTAGCAAAGCACTGAATGTATCTTTTTCCTCATTTTTATTTTTTTGAACAAGACCATACAACTAGAGGCTCTTATTAAATATACTGGGGCAAGTGCTCAGATACTTTCATAATTGGAACTATGAATCCAAAAACTTCACAAAACTGAAACAGAAAAATTCAGTGTATCATAACTGATGACTTCATAATGAAATTTTTATGAATCAGGTGGAAAATAAATATAATTTTCTTCCTTCTCAAACTGGTTACACATTTTCTGACTTTACTTCGAACCTATTGTTTATATATCTTCCTTCAGTATTGTAACAGCTGAAAGGTATGATAAATTTTGGTTATACTTTTTTTCTATAACAAATTCCCATATTTACCTTCATTTGTATTCCTAAGCAGGAAGACAGACTGCTAAATAGGATCAATGACGGGATACAGAGAACATACACTATGTGATCAAAAGTATCTGGACATCCCCAAAAATATACATTTATCATATTAGGTGGATTGTATTGCCACTTACTGCCAGGAACTCCATCTCAGCAACCTCAGTATTCATTAGACATAGTGTGGGAGCGAAATGGGGCACTCCACGGAACTTATGGGTTCTGAATGTGGTCAGGTGGTTGGGTGTCACTTGTGTCACACTTCTATACATGAGATTTCCACACTCCTAAACCTCCCTAGGGTCACTGTTTCCAATATGACAGTGAAGAGGAAATGTGAAGGGACATGTACAGCACAAAAGCATACAGGCCGACCACATCTGTTGACTGACCGAGACCACCACCAGTTCAAGAGGGACCATCACACAGGAATTCCAAACTGCATCAGAATCCACTGCATGTACTATGACAGTTGGGTGGGAGGTGAGATAACTTGGATTTCATGGTCGAGCCTCTGCTCATAAGCCATACATCATTCCAGTAAATGATAAATGAAACCTTGCTTGGTGTAAGGAGCGCAAACATTAGAGGATTGAAGAGTGGAAAAATGTTGTGTGGAGTGAAGAAGCACAGTACACAATGTGGCCAGCCAATGGCAGTGTGTGGGAGCAGTGAATGGCGAGTGGACATCATCTGCCAGTGTGTGTAGTGTCAACAGTAAAATCTGGAGGCGGTGGTGTTATGGTGTAGTCGTCATTTCATGGAAGGGCATTGCACCTCTGGTTGTTTTGCCTGATGCTATCACACCACAGACCTACACTGATGTTTTAAGCACCTTTTTGCTTCCCACTGTTGAAGAGCAATTCAGAAATGGCGACTGCACCTTTCAACACAATTGAGCACCGGTTCATAATGTACGGCCTGTGGGGGAGGGGTTACACAACAATAACATTCGTGTAATGGACTAGCCTGCACAGAGTCCTCACTTGGATCCTACAGAACACCTTTGGGATGTTTTGGAATGCCAACTTCATGCCAGGCCTCACTGACTGACATCGATACCTCTCCTCAGTACAGCACTCCATGAATAATGGGCTGCCATTCCCCAAGAAACCTTCCAGTACCTGATTGAACGTGTGCCCGCAAGAGTAATTTTAGTCAGGTGTCCGGTAACTTTTGATCACATAGTGTATTTCACCAGGTGTTGCAAAAGTAAATAGAGGAGCAGGGGTCAGTGTAATAGTGAAGTGATGAAAACTTAGAATGTTTTGGAATCTTAGTGAAAACACTACAAGGCAAGTAGTGCCTCTGCAGCTGGGTGATCTTCTTCTTCCTTTCCTGAGTCACTCCATTTATTTTTTATTTATCCTCCCCTAGACAATAAATATTATACAGATGTTGTCCAAATGTACATGGGAAATCATTCCAAGGGAAAGGGAAAGCCAAATATGTACTTGAAAGGTACAATCAAAATAATACAAGTACACAAAGTACATACTAATACAACTTTATACACATGTATGCTTATGGTGTTATAAATGCATAGTCTGTTTTCTTTAGGGCTTTACTTTTGTCCTCCATAAGAGGAACTCCTTTTATATACTACAGTACTTTGTTAAAGATTTTACATAGACAATAGCTCTCCATTAGATATGGAAACATAATAAAAAGTTCACAGGTGAAAAAGAGTAATTTCAGTTTTGCCTTAATACAAACATTATCAGAAAATATTTATTGGCCTACATAGTCATTTACCAATTAAAAACACTGATCTAGTAGAAATTTTTAAAATTTTGCTTTAAATTTATTTTCATCTTCCAGCTTTCTGTTGTGACTGGCTGTCTGGTTGTACAGTTTTTTATCAGTATGGCTCACATATCTTCTTGTGCTTGTTCTTTTTGTTCACTGAGTATTATGTGCTGTGCTATTTTGGGTACTGTAGTTACGGAAGTCAGGATTTGCCCGAAAATCTGATAGCTAGGCCCTGAACTATAAAACACATTCATGTAGATATAATCCAGGTATTATTAGTATTTTAAGCTTTTTGAATATTGGTTTGCAGCGTGTCTGTGGATGATGGCATGTTATTATTCAAATAGTACTCTACTGGGAAAAAAAAGAAAAAAATGTTTATGTAGAAAGTGGTGGAACACCAAAATTTATTCTGTATGTTGCATAAAGGTGAAAATAGCTGAAATATGCTATCCTGGCACCCTCTGAGGAACAAAAATTTGCAATAATTCTGAGAACCAAACAGACTGAATTGAGTTTCTGTGCAAGTTCCATTACCTCGCCTTTAAATTTAACTTCTCATCAACATGAATCCCGAACAATTTTGTAAATGTCACTCTGTCTGTGGCTTTGTCACCCAACACCAGATCAACATTTACATTTTGACTTTTCTTTCCAAATTGGGTGCAATTTGTTTCATTTGCATTTAATGTCAAACGGTTTGCATTGAACCATGAGTGGACATCCTTTAGGACTTCATCAGTTGTTGTTCGTAGGAGTTTCTTTGGCGCATTTACTATCACACTATTATCATCTGCAAATAGTATGGGATTTGCTGCATCATCTGAGGTCTGTGTCAGTTATATAGACAAGAAAATGTATGCAACCTACAATATTGAATTGTGTACTCCTGTTTCCATTTCTTTTATATCTAATACTACACTTGTTTTGTGGCTGGAGTAAGATGACATTGTAGGGGACTAAAATGGAGAACTGATATGAAGAGGATGCAACCATTAGTATGTGAATAGCTGTGATATAAAAACTAGATTTATCTTTATACTGGATGATATGACTATTGTTCTTATTTTCTTTTGTAACTTCTATGGTGTTGCATTTTCTCTTTTGTGCATTGGATGGGTAGGTGTAGTGAATAAATAGAATAAAGCTTTGGGTATTATCATAGTCATGTGTATTACAAGTAGATGCTGAATTCCCTAAAATATCAGTCGTACAATCTGCGATTTGTTTTGCCGGTACGTATCAAACCATTTTTCTCTGTCCCATTTATACCTAATGCTTACAGTTTATAGAGAGCCGTGATTGTCAGTATCAAAGGTTTTGGAGACATCTAATCTTATTCCTACTATTCTACGGTCTTTATATTGATTTCTGATAACCCGTTCAGTGTAGCACATTACTGCTGTTTCCTTATTTTTACCACCCAAGAAGGCATGCTGATTTCTGTTTAGTAACTTAACTGTAATTTAAATATTTGTTTATAATGTGCTTCACCAATTTTTTACATATTTTGGAAAATACTGGAAGACGTGATATTGGCTAATAGTTTTCTACCTTATACTTTTCAGCATTTCTAAATGGCTTCACTTTTGAGATTTCCACCATTTCTGGGAACTGTCCTATGCAAAATGAAAAGTAGGCTATGTATGCCAAGGGCCTTGCAATCTGTGGAACTGTGATTGTTATGACGCATCTAACTTACTCCTGCTGAAATTTTAGGTTTTAAGCTTTCTTTTATCACTTTCAGCACTTCATATTCATATGTAGGCTCCACCATTATGCAAAAAATGGCTTTTTAAAGTTTTCCTTGTTTTGTAAATCTTGAGCATAATGATGTTGCTGGATTTATTGCATTTATGAGATAATTGATATAATTCAGTAAATCTTGCTTTCTTTTGGGACTCTTCCCTGTGTGAGTCAAATATTTGTCAACTTAATGATGTATAATGTTATGAATGCAGTCAGCAATGAACACCATAAAAGAAATTTACATGCATTTTGTTCAGTTTGAAGTAAAAATAAATTCAGTTTGATGTTGTAAAGTTCCAGTTACATCAAAAGATATCAGTACTGCTGCATATTTTATTTTCCATTAATGTTTGCTATTTATATCTTTGGTACTAATGATTCTGTGTAATATTGTACTAAGTAGCGATGTACTGATGATTAATTATTGTCAGTATATGAGCTGAATAAGTGATATTCTGACAGGGATAAAAAATACAGTCATAATTTTGGAAATATTGAGTATTTTGAGAATTTTAGTAATTTTTATGTCAAAAGAATTGTAGGGTTGAAGACAGCCTCCATCCGCTATAAATGAATTTATTCATGACTTTTTGAGAATTTTTTTATAGAATTGGAATCCCTATTTCATCCATAACATGGAATGACACACTTTCTTTCAGGTTTAAAAATAAGTTGTATTCCTTCACCAGCTTAGGATGTTTTATGTATTTTAGGTATATATAAGTGCTGGGAACAAGTTAAACTACGGACATTAATGTAAAAAATTGTTGCAGAAATACATTTTCAAAATGTGCATTTATACATTTATCTATAAAACTATACATTTGTATATTTTCTATATAATGACAATCTCCAGTGAAAATTCTGACAGCATACATATGTGTGCTGCTCTAATTGTCTGGCTATTTAAACATTTGTTATTTAATACTGTTATGAAAATGTGTTTAAAACCCAGTCATTTGACACTGAATTATACAGTCAGCTAATTGTCAACATCTGTCTGTCTGTATAATTCAGTTTGTGAAGGGGGCAGGGAGAAGGGGCGAGAAAACATAGGGTGTTTTTATCTCTCATCTGCTCTTATTGCAGCACTACAAATAATAATGATTTTTTATGTTCATTATAGAGTTACATTATACGGTCAACTATTTCTCGATATCTGTCTGTCTGTATAACTCAGTTTGGAGAGGGTGGGGGTGGGGGAGGGGATGGAGGCAATAAAACATTGTATGTTGCACCTCTGCTAATAAGATTTTTTCTTTTTTTCCGCTATTCCATTTCAATCTAGTTATCTACAGAGTGTACATGTAATATATGCATACATATATTTATCTCTTTTATTTGTAATGAGATGATTTGTCAAAGTGTAATTAATTTTCATAAAAGCATTGTTAATTAAATATATAGGTAACTGAACTTCTTAGTGCAACACATACTACTTATTTTCTAGTGAGCCAATCTGCTGCTCAGATCAAACTAGCACCAACCATTAGAAAGACTTGACATCCCAACTTCACAGTAAAGTATTTTGATTTATGTAAAGCTTATTAACTTGTGATATTTGTGACCTGCTATATTTTCCATTGTAGATTTTGCCTCTCTGCTTGGCAGATTTCAAAATTTGCCATGATACTATTGTTGAGCTGTTTATAATGCATGAAATGATATACTGGTACTTCGCTTATTCAATAAGTTTTTATTTGAATTTTTTTCCCAATTTACCAGTGCCTATACTCATAACATGGATGCACAAAGTAGTTTCAGAAACTTTTCTGATTTATTAACCCACAACATATTTCATGAATTAAATCACTTTTAAGACTCATAGTCTATCCTAAGTCAGAAAATATAACCCAGACATATTTTTAGTCAATCCATAGCTTCCGAGATTGCAACATCTTCATATGAAAGTCGTTAAATAGTTGGAAGCTACTCAAAATTTTTAAGGTCGGACCAGCTAGCACTTCAAATTTGCTAGGTGTCTGAAATTTTGAGAAAGTGCAGCTATTCTTGTTTGTGATAAAGTAGTTTCTTGATCTCATGGCCTATGCCTTCAGTGATGACTTCCATATAGAAAAGCTGTGGATACTTCATACTTTACTTATTTATTTCTGATTCAGTGCAATCACTCTAAGAAGGAAGCTGTAATCAAGTGAGTATGTGATGGTAACTTTGAGAAATATGAATATAACACATGAAAAGAAACATCATATAAATATTTTAAACAGAAATATATACTGACATTCATTTATACAAAAATGAGCACATAATTAGTGCACAATTTCCATATCTTTGTCACTTCATACTCTGAAGAGCCAAATTCCAGGGATGGCTTTTGGCAGCACAAAAATTCACAGCAACACCCGAACACATTCAGTGTCTACTCAAGTATTTGGCACCTATAAATTTTGACTTGATTCGAGATCTACATCTACATTGATACTCATCATATCACACTTAAGTGACTGGCAGAGGGTTCATCCAATCACCTTCACAACAATTATCTGTTATTCCAATCTGGAACAGCATGCAGAAAATACGAATACCTCTATTTTTCAGTGCGAGCTCTGATTTCAATTATTTTGTTGATTTTGTTGAGACGATCATTTCTCCCCATGTAGGTCAGCATCAACAAAATATTTTCACATTCAGAGGAGAGAGTTAATGATCTAAATTTCGGGAGAAGATTCTGCCGCAGCAAAAAAGTCTTTGTTTTAATGGTGTCCATTCCACACCCTGCATCATGTTCATGAAACTCTCTCCCCTATTTTGTGACGGTAAAGAGCAGACTGTTACACTTTGAACTTCTATGAGATGTGCTGAAAATGAATATTACAGATTAATGTGTATCATCTCTGAAAATACTTGAGGTTATGAGTGTTAAATGTGTTTTACAACTTCTTGTCAGCCTTATATTTCTCAAGCAAATGATATTTAAATCAAACTTTTTGATAAAATCTACAGAAGAGGGAATGAACCAGTATGATATCATGTAATATGTTTTTCTGATCTGAAACTCCAATTCCAAGCGAATTGTCTTAAACATCTCAGCATAATATATTCACTAACCCTATTCACTAACCCTGGACACTATTTTAGCAGAGGAAAAATGAAAGTATTTTTAACTAAATTCATTTTATCTTGGGTTGACTTATTTCCAATTTCATTCTATTTGGTTACCTCTGAAGTAAAAGCTTTTTCACCTATTCTAGCTTATCTGCTAGCATCTCTTCCATGAACTGTATGGTTCTTAGTTTAATTTAGATATTTGTATGTTCAGTGGGTCATAATTGCAACCTCTCGTATGATTTGGAATGAGACACTTACAATTATAATATACTTTCTCAGTCAGAAATACACCAAAATGTACCAGCATGGCGATATTTTACATAGTTTTCATACAGTACTCTTTTTGCATGAAGTTATTTATAATTAACCAAGTTCAGCCTCTCTCTCTCTCTCTCTCGCTCTCTCTCTCTGTCTCTCTCTCTCCAATTCATCCCACCCAGACACACACACACACACACACACACACACACACACACACACACACACACACTCTGTATTTTTGTCCATTTAGAAATTGTGCAATGGAGAAAAGGAGCAGATATGTTTTTAGTTTGTGTTTGAAGGTTTCAAGTAAATTTCATTACCTATTAAATTCTTTAGATCACAGGTGGGGTAGTCAAATGTTTATATGGACAAGTACCTATCAATACCTTTTCTTTTTGTACTGGAACTTCGATTGCGGACAACATACTACATGAGGGAGTAGGTGTACCATGAGATTGCTGACACAATATCCAGCTGTTTGAAAAGGTTCCTGCAAATGGCTGTAGACTGGACACCATTCCTTATTACATGCATCTGTGCAACAAAACTTTCTTCCTCAATGAAGCTTACCACAAGTTAGGAAGCCACAAGAATTTGGTGCATTGCATTCTATTTTTCTTGGAGATATCATCAACAGTTTGGCGAACAGGTATTCTGTGAGGGGACATTTCATATTCTCTGTTGCAAACTACTATTAAAAGATAGAATTTCTAATGTTTGTATGTAATCTATAACCATTTTTGTTAACATTTGAACATATCTAGCCTGTAGAATTGTCTCTGTAGTATTTTGTGAAAAGTATTTTGCTTTGTTTCTGTTTTTTGTTTCCTAGAGTTCTTAAGACCCTGAAATTTGTGTATCTCATTTATCACATTTAGCACTGTAACACCGCTAATGGTACATCCTAGGTGTTTCAAGCTCTTAACGTTTTCAATTGGCTGAATATCTAACTATATATGCATTATATGTAAAAACATTCACAACTGCAAATAGAGACAACTATCCTGTACAATGAAATGACAACAATGAAAATTTGTGCCAGGCTGGGAGTCAAGCCCAGATTTCCCGTTTATTGCTGGCACTTACCTTATCATTAGCCTATCTGAGCACACATCATGGGAACACCTAAAACTTCCATATGGTATCAAACATGTGTCTACAACCAGCAGTTGTACATCCATTATGTATATTCCCATCCTTTGGAGACATCTGAATTGAAAGTCACTTCAATGGTGTCAGTTAATGATCATGACATTGTACCACCTTTGTTGTTCTGAAATACAATGCAATGTTCCTTTGGGCATGTAGACATGCCTGAAGGAACACTGCATTGTTCTTATGAGCAGCACAGCCACCTAAATGTTGTGTATACTTGTTATTGAAACTTTCTTTCAAAATTATATCATCCTATAAGGTATTCCAGGTGAAGAAGGAGCATGATTAAGCGATTCTGGAGACTACTCAAATACTGTTTTCTGTTAAGAGTTCATTGTATCACTATCATGTGGTCATACAATGATGGAATCATGTGCATTCAAGTCTCAAGGCAGGGAGTGAAGGCAAATAAATATTACATATGATCTGCAGATGAAGGCCTGTTTTGTTTGCTTTTTGCAGCATAATGATAGATACAGGAATGGTACCATTTATCCCACATAACAATGCATTTTATGATTACATGGCTACCACCTAACTTATACTGTGCCTGCGAGGATGCTCCATCTCCCATATTGCATTTTGATATACGTGTATCCACACATGAAGCAACTAATGTTGCCCTCTATGGCAGTGGCGTGTCTTTAATAGTACTGTGACCAGTTTATTCACTGTTGTATTCCAGATGACTGATGGCAACATGGACCTTGCAGCCAGCACATAGAGTTTGAATCAAACAGAGTCCAGTGCTTTCAAATATATGGATGGAGGGAGAATTTTCTGAGTTACCATACTGTTAAAACATAGAGAGAACACAAGTTCTAGTTGGCAATGTATGGGGCTGGATATTGCAATGACCTTTTCAAGGAAAACATCCCAGTATCCACCAAATGCAATTTAAAATAACAGTAAATCTAAGTCTGAATGGTTGGACAGGGCTTAATTCTACCTACTCATGAATGTTCAGTATCTTAAACCCTTATTCCCCTTACATGCTATATACATGGAGGTGTATCACACATCTGGAGGCAATGAGCTGTGTGTGATTGAATGTGCCTGTGTGTAACTGAATATGGCCATCCCACATAAATGTCACATAGATGGTAAATACCATGAGTCACATCATAGCCACATACCTTTTAAAGTCACTCATTGTACTGTAGCTAATGGACACTTTTTCCTTAACATTGTTGGTACCTGCAATTGAGTATTTAACAGATATAATTACATATATTCAACAAGAATCATGAATATACAGTGCTGGGCATTAAAGTTGCAACATGAGGAAGGATAGCAATTATAAAAATTTCGCTTATTTTGCATATACCATCTGCTTCATCACACAATGACAACAACAGCAATACCACTGTAACTCCACATCTCATCAGAAAAATGGGTCTTCTCCCTAGGTCACTCCTACACTCAACTACAATTGACCTACAAGGTAGTGCAGAACCACAATTCTTTGCTGTGTACAAATCAGTGCCATTCATCTGCAGTCCATGTTTCCTGGTCACAGCACCATTCCGAAGACAAATCTTGGTGATGTGGTGTTAATGACAGCACACACATAGAATGATAATTCTTTAGTCTAGCTGTTTCTAGTCTCTAGCCAGTTTGGCTGGATGACAGAGAACTTTGCAGGGATTCCATAATTTCTTCTCCAGTGGCAAGAGCAGATGTGAAGTGGTTACGATGTGTTTGCTACACCATACAGTATCCTCCCTTGTGGTGGTCAGATGAAGTCCACCAGAACCTTCAAGAAGTGTATGTCTGCCCTCACATCCCCAGGCAGTCAACATCAGGCCACTATCACATCCAAAATAACCACAAATTTGGTTAAATCATGATTCAACCAGCCTGCCAAATGAAGACTGGCAAAGTGACACGTTTCAAATTCTGTAACATACTGCTAATATTGTCTCACATGAGTACCCTATATCTCCAAGCCCTTCCCAGCTATCAGTCAACATTTGATGCTGCTCACCTACCTTACATAGCTTACCAAGCCTGGTAAAACTAATACATACAAACAACACTTAAGTACTCTGTTGGCAGTTGTACCTGTGACAGAGAGTAAAAAAACTAATCATTCGCATAAATGATGTGCTGCCTCATCCTCTGTACTCCTTAGACCTGGCCCTTCAGCCTTTTTTTTTATTTATAAAGTTGAAATTTTGAAAGGACGAAGATTTGCAATGATACACAAGATAAGAGAAAACTTGCAAAGGATGCTTTTTGTGATAAAGCAAGAGGCATAGCAAGACTGCTTCCAGAACTCGAAATAGCATTGGGAGCAATGTATAAATTGTGGTGGAGAGTAATTTGAAATGGACCATGCACAATAAGTAACATGCAAGTGTAGAAAGATTTGGTGAGCAAAGTTCCTGAATTTTTGAGCAGACCTCATTTGCTTAGAACTCAGCCATCTGTTGTGGATTCTACAAACTTAACATTGTATCAGCTGATAAAACTGCCCAACAAGTACGAATTCTAAGGCAGGTATTGTAGAATTTTCGTCTATACATTACTGTAAATGTTAGCAAACATCAATTAAAAAATAGAATTGTAGGTCCCCATGAAGGCTTACTCCTGGAGTTGTATGAAAATAGATCTTGAGCAAAGCTTTAACCAATACCCAATCACAAAAAATTAGAACAAGAGATTAACTGGTGATGTACCTTCAACAAACTGAAAATATATTTCAAGTCAAGAACATTTGTCGATCGAAAGATAAGAACAATAATTTACACTGAAGTATAGCTGATAGTCTGGTTGTAGGGTAGCTGACTCTACTCAAGTCTCCCAGACCTGCCTCATGTTATAAATTAGTCCGAAACTATGACAAGAATAAATAAAAAATATAGCTGATAATGTGGTTATACGGTAGGTAGTTGACTCTACTCAAGTATCAGAGACCTGTTTCATGTTATAATTAGTCTGAAACTATGACCAGATTAAATAACAAATACATAATTTTTCACTCATCAAAGATGCTATAAGACACTGGATTCAGCTAACATGTTAGTTGAAACTCAAAGACAATCCCACCAAGTGGCTGACAGAGCAGTTAATCAACCAGGAGTTTTCAAATGATGGTGCACAGAAGCAGGTTGAGTAACAGGTGCAATATATACAAACTTAAACATACTTTCCATTTTAATACAAAATTAGGACCAAACTGGACTAATATTATCATTAATACACCCATCACAATACATTCACTCTGTTATGACATTTAATGGCAATGAAAATATACTTAAAAGGAGATTCTATGATAATCCGATAAACAAAAGAAAAACCTGTACTATGTTTCTAAAAAATGTGTACTGTTGTGAAAATTACGCAGTCAATATTCTTCCGTAAGGGTAAGTAATGTAGGAGAAAACCTCAGATTTTTAAATCCAAAAGTTGATAAAATGCAAATTTCTACAAACTGTGCATATCATTGTTTGATTCATTTTATTACAGTTTACTTTGTTGTCCAGTGGAAGAAATGAAATAATACTGAAACATCCTCAGAACACTTCCCACAGTGGTGTATACTCTTATGATTTCTTAATTGTAATGTCCGCATTTTGCTAATGAATGTGTTATCTCTTCAAAGGGTTTTTCAAAGTACACACAAAATACAAACTAAGGCATGCAACTTCAAACACATATATGTAATCAGAGAAATGTTTGGTTTTTTGCATCTCTGTTTCAACTGTATAGAACAAAATACTAAAAACCTTCCTTCATGTAGCTGTACACCAAATATGGTTATGATGAATGTACCACAAGCAGCCAGTTATGGTGTTAACTATATTATGCAGCTTATGGGGATAGGTTCTGGAAATGTAAGGTATTTGCCTATGTAGAATTGAATTAGGAGTAATTAAACTACTACTATTTCTCTGCTTATGATGACTGTTTTAAAAAGGAGGAAACTATCTTAATATCACATTTTATATTTAATAACATTGTGTTTCATGGATATCGTCAAGCCCTGTAGCAGAGTACTGACTGTATCTTTTTCCAAATATTTATTTTGTTGAACAAGTCCATAGGAACTGTGAATCCAAAAGCTTCACGAATCTGAAACAGAAAAATTCATTATATCGTAACTTATGACTTCATTAAGCAATCTGTATGAACCAGGTGGCAAATAAACATAATTTTCTTCCTTCTCAAACTGGTTACACATTTTCTGAATTTACTTCAAACCTATGATTTATATATCTTCCTTCAGTATTGTAACAGCTAAAAGAAATGATAAATTTCAGTTATACTGCTGCTCTATAACAAATCCCAATATTTTCCTTCTTTTGTGTTCCTAAGCATGAAGACAGACGAGTAAATAGGATCAATGACAGGATATAGACAACATATACTATGTGATCAAAAGTATCCAGGCACCCCTAAAAACATACGTTTTTCATATTAGGTGCATTGTACTGCCACCTATGGCTGGGTACTCCATGTAAGCGACCTAAGTAGTCATTAGACAAAGTGAGAGAGCCGATGGGGTGCTTTGCATAACTCACGGACTTCGAGTGTTGTCGGGTGACTGTGTATCACTTGTGTTATACGTCAGTACACGAGATTTCCACACTCCTAAACATCCCTAGGTCCACTGTTTCCGATATGATACTGAAATGGAAACGTGAAGGGACATATACTGCACAAAAGCGTACAGGCGGACCTCATTTGTTGACTGACAAAGACTGCTGCATGAGGATCCACTTCAAGTACTATGACAGTTAGGAGGGTGGTGAGAAAACTTGGATTTAATGATCGAGCAGCCGCTCATAAGCCACAAATAACGCCAGAAAAATGTTAAATGACTTCTCGCTTGGTGTAAGAAACGTAAACATCGGACGACTGAACACTGGAAAAATGTCGTGTGGAGTGACAAATCATGGTACACAATGTGGCGATCCAATGGCTGGATGTGGGTATGGCATATGCCCAGTGAACGTCATCTGCCAGCGTGTGTAGTGCCAACAGTAAAATTCGGAGGTGGTGGTGTTATGGTGTGATCGGGTTTTTCATGGAGGGGGCTTGCATCCCTTGTCGTTTTGCGTGGCACTATCACAGCACAGGCCTACATTGACGTCTTAAGCACGTTCTTGCTTCCCACTGTTGAAGAGCAATTCAGGGATGGCGATTGAATCTTTCAACACGACCGAGCACCTGTTCATAATGCACCGCCTGTGGCGGAGTGGTTACACAACAATAAAATTCCTGTAATGGACTGGCCTGCACAGAGTCCTGACTTGGATCCCATAGAACACCTTTGGGATGTTTTGGAACGCCGATTTCGTGCCAGGCCTCACCGACCGACTTCGATACCTCTCCTCGGTGCAGCACTTCGTGAAGAATGGGCTGCGATTCCCCAAGAAACTTTCCAGCACCTGATTGAACGTATGCCTGCGAGAATGGAAGCTGGCATCAAGGCCAAGGGTGGGTCAACACCATACTGATTTCCAGCATTACCGTTACCGATGGAGGCGCCACAAACTTGTAAGTCATTTTCACCCGGGTGTCCGGATACTTTTGGTCACATAGTGTACAAATGAGAGCTGTGCAGTCAATTAGGGTTTAATTTGTCACAGGAACTGTGAGAAACTCACGTGGAAAGAACATAAAGGTACTGTGTGCCTAAGAGTTTTAATATCCATCTCACCTGTATATGGTAGAATGCTTAACCAAATTCCATGTAAACGGCTACAATGGTGAAATCAAAGAAATTCTTATTTGTGCAGAGGGGAACAGGCAGTTATTTCTTTCGCATGCCATCTGAAACTAACATAATAAGAAGAAGAACTGGTGTAAGTATACTTAAGTTCTTTAGCATGTACTGCTAATGGAATACAGCTCAAAGGAAACATATAATTTCAAGTAAACAACATAAAGCTGTTGGATTATTTTTTTGGAAGGCCATGTGTGTACTTCTCATCCAGCCATCTGATTTTGAGTTTTTAGGGATTTCTTCTACAGTCCTTATAAATGCTTGTTCATTCCTAATAACGGTGCTTCGGATAAATTTTTCCCCAGTGTTGCAGAAACGTATCAAGTAATTTATTTACAAAGAAAACACTGTCAATGCAACGGAACATCTAAATAAATTAGTGTCAAATTTCAAAATTTTTACTATTCATCTTCTATTACGTAAAATGTTTGAATGGACAGGTATTTTGGCTTAAGACATTTGTACATTAGCGCTTTATCCTGCCACCAGATAATATGCACATATGCAGGTATACAGATTTTTAATAAGATACAATATTTATTTTAAAGTGAAACGGCACAATCTCTTATTTGAGATAATTTCATGAGAAGTGAATGTTCTGTCATGTCTGTAGCACTTCCTATTCCTTTGTTTCGTGGCAAATCAACACATCTTACATCATCAAACCTTTGCTGTATATTGCACATATTCAGCTCTATCTGTCTTTTTTTTTTAATTTTCAAATTAAAACTTCAATATAAATCGAACAGGTGTTACATCCATAAGCATGGATGACCCATTATCTAGCTCACTTTTTGAAGTAGTTGATGCTGTATTCCATTCAATGATGATTCACAGCGGATAATGTTCTGGACTAACAATTCAAAAACCTAGGGCTCAACCTCTGATTGACATTAGAACATCCTTTTTCATTTAATGTTACTCTTTCTTCTATGGTAGCTTTATGTAGGTGGAAAATGAAAATTTTACCTAGCTTAGTACTCCATATTAAATAGTAATTCAAACAAATTGGTTTTACTACCTGGGAGTTACATATGGGAAAGGACGTGGTAAATAGCTTCCCAGAAACTCTTTGCATTATTGCTAGGAAAGAATGCTCACATTCACGCCACTATCATAATGATAACTATTTCAATATTCATACAATGAAGTACCTCCCTAAATAAGTTCAGTAATAGATTACTCAAAGGACGCTGAAATTATCTAAACTAGTGAACACACATAAGGGTATGCTAATTGTGATCAACATGATGCTTCCTGTGGACATATGAGTGCAGTGCTTCATTAGGTATTTTATGATTGGAGGTCATATGATCGACCTTTCTTTTGAGTGGTGAGCAGCTGACGTACCAGGCTGTTGCGGATATACAGCTGAACATGAAGGCTCTACTATAATCTGACTTTATCACACAGAAAAAAGGCTTGTGAATGCTGAAAAAACATTACATAACAGAAACGAATTTTCAGGAAAACATGACTACAACCCAAAATATTTAGTTTGCAATCTGATGTTTAAGAAACAGAGTCATCAAACCAGATTCACTCCCTAAGTTGAACCCATTGGTGTGCATGTAGGAGGGCAAAAATCACCTAATAAAAAAAGTATACAGAATTAAATAGAAGGGAATTTGGAATACTGATGTGAAAGAAATTGAAAATGCTGTTGGTCCTGAACAAATATGAAAAATGTGCTGGAGAAGAAAGGAAAATTTCCTTTCACACCACATATCTCAAAATAGCGAGCACAAATGAAGGACAGCCATAGGATAGTCTGTAGGGAGTGGCCTACAGCAGAGAGTACGGAGTATTTTTAATATTTTGGAAGACGAATGATGTCTTTTTAGTACCCATAAAAAAGTTTCAGTTCAACCCTGTTAAAAAACAGCATGACACTGTATTTTAAACCATTTTATTGAAAAAAAAAGCACCTGACTCCGTGAGAGCTGGGGATGCCCTTGGCACAAATGATGACAGGAGTATGCTATCGATACCTGGAGAAAATATTACAAGAATAAATGGGAATAATTCTTAGCATGCTGTTGAATATGTTATTTCAGTTATTTTCAGGATATCTTCAGTAAAATACAAAACCCTGTGCCAATAGTACAGATTCTATATTTCAGCAGAATCATGAGAGTTGAAGTTTAGTTCTTAATGTTCACAGAATAACTCTGATAGGTTTATTTATCTTTATTTTGTTTAAATTTAATATTGACTGCAAGGTTTTAGGTTTAATGATTTAAAATAAAAAAGTGAAACAAACACTCCTGATTTAGGCACTGGTAAAGAAAAGTTTTGGGAAAACCCAGGAGTGGTTAAAAAATTAGCGAACCTTACTGGGGCTCATTTCATATGTAAGTTCACCAACAAACACACATAAAATTCAAGCAAAACACCAGAAATTCAGTTGCCGAGAGACAGTAACTTGTATATATGCATTAAACGTACTGTACCTAATACAAAAGTCTTTTTATCACTTACTTGTATGAGGGGAAAGAAATTCAGACATCTCTATCAGTTTGAGTCTGCTCTTCATTCTCTGTCCCTTTACTGAATGGATGACCGGCATTCTTCTGTACGCTTTGGAATGTGAAGCAGAACGTTACATTACTGACATTTAAACTTCAGTTGCATAGAACAGTTTGCTCCTACAATTTTATGTACAAGGGCAAATACTTGAGGCAATAAATGAATGAAGTTACCTGTGGGTTCCCTCTGCATTCAATGACTTTTGACAGCTGCTTGGCTGTATGTCTTCCTTGGGCTGACTACAATCTGAGGACTGTGCAGATCCTGGGGACTCAGTGCTCTGCAACTGTATATCAGTAATAACGTCCCGCGGATTCTGCGCTGAATTCCCTGCCTCAGTACGTCACTTTGAGTAGTAAGAGGTTCTGCCAACCCTTTTATTACCTTCTGATTACCGGCAACTACTGTGTGCACAGGTTGTATTTCACGATTCTCCATGTTTTCTCTCACTTCCTGCTGCCTGCTGATGAGAAAAAGGTGAGAAGTTGAATATTTATCATGCAAGGAGCCAAACTGATAATGTAAAACTAGGGGACTACAGACCTGCTGTCTTGTTGCATTGTTTTTAGGATCCACGTGTAACAGTAATACATTCTACGTTTGGCAGCTTTTGCCCGCTCCTTACGATTATTCATTTCGTCGTAATGCACCTAAAAAACAGAAGTGCGTCTTCCGTAACGGACACGTGTAATAACTCAAATTATCTTTCAATGCTGTTAATACATCGTGAAGTAACATTAACTACCAAGAAAACTTAACAGACTTGTTAAAATACCCGTATATAAAACCTTATACATAAACTCGATGAAAACACATATTTATGGTTACCAGAAGTAACAAGTTTAGAAATAGTTCGCACCGGATTTCGGTCTTGTAGTTACCGACAATTTAATATAAGTACTTAAAAATTGCTAAGAAAGATAGCATCATAATTTAAATAAATCGTCTTCAATGGAAAATAGTTGACGAAATTATTAAAGCAACACTCGGGCTACTTACCTTTCCCGCTTCTTTTGCAGCGCCGTTCAAGAATTTGAATGTACAGACTATTCTCGTAACTTCAAAGTTATTACGTTATTTACAACTATGGACGCATTTACTGTGAACGACTATGGTTTCGTGGTATATGTTCATATTAACAGAGACATCGTATAACCAAAAGGCAATTGCGAAGATCCTCTTCATCAAGCCGCAAATGTGGGTAAAAGGGCTTGCGATAAGCTATTATATAATAGTTGTCATTAATATAACATAAAATTAATGAAGTATACGTTCGAAAAAAAATTACAATAAAAAGTTTCCTTAACCACAGATAGTGATTATTGTTATAATAATAATAATAATAATTATTATTATTATTATTTGAATGGCACTCATAGGACATTTCACAGCGCTCACAGCAGCTGCTCTGGTCCCTGTTGCTCAACACCAAGTATACTGGATGAAGCAGGATGAAACCATGGGCCCAAGCATGGATGATGGCTGTGGTATGTGCTAGCACAGAGCAATGACAAACAGTGACAGCGTGTGCCCACAAAAATCGATCAACAGTGACAGTGTTCACTCACTCGGGCACTGACAGCTTGGGCAGCTAGTTGTCCCAAGCTTGAATTCAAGTGCATGGTGAAAGCAACTGGCAGCAGATGATAGTCACCCAACAGGTGATCTTCTGCTGGAAACGTACGAAGTGAGCAGCATTTTGACTTAAAATAGGATGTGGCTTGTGGCTAGTGATGACTGTGTTTAGTGATGGTAGCTTGCTGACTGATATTGCTCCAAAGACTACTGTGAATCTCCCTTCGTGACTAGTGGCTGGCAATGACTAATTCTGAATGTCTACATTTGCCAATGCATATGCAAGCATGATCTGTTACCATTTCTGAAATTCCAGCTTCGCCATCCAAGTCAAGATGTAATGCTCCACCAGTGAGCAACCACGACATCATTGCTCCAATTTTCTCATCACATCAGCAGCCAACTGGTGGTACTGTAATTCTTTCACAACGTGTCCTTCAAGAAGTCCTAGGTTGTGATTTCTGGAAGGTCAGCATGCTACATATATGTCATTACGCCTGTGCACCTTTCAATGGAGGTGAGATAAACACCCTCCTTGTGATGTCATTTTGCTAAATCAACCACAAGAGCGGTCCACTTCGCAAGGTGGAAGCACGGTGCAACAAAACTACTGATGATAAAAATCTCTAAATTGTTTCATTTTCTAATTGGTTTCTAGGCCACTGGTAAATAACTGAGAGAGTGACACTACACAATAAATTTCTGTGAATTATTTTAAGTGAAAGTAAATTTTGAAGTGGCTTCTGAGTTATGATTATACACTCTCTGTCATGAACTGACGGAAATGCTGTCTAAGTTTAGCTTTTGGCTCATCTAACATAGTGGAGTGAGCTTATCCGTGCTTTCACTGTATCGCAACTGCAATTCCACAGGCATATTAACGACCAAGCAAAATGCAGCTACTGTTTATTCCTAGAGAGCCTCAACAAGGATAACATTCAGTATGCATAATACTGGGGTATAAAGATACATATGGAACCCATTCCCTGAGTTTACTGCAAATAATATATGTATTCCAAATAAATCTTCAGGCTACTCAAATAACAGGGCCATCTGTACTAGGAACAAGCCCAGCAACAGGATTGTATTTTGAGGGCAGTGGGGGTTTTGGGTGAGGGTGAGGGAATTTGGGAGGGCGTTCATGACATCATTATCCCCAGAAAACACTTTAGTAGAAGTGTTTGCTAGTTTTACATCTACTGCTGGCCATTAAAATTTCGTCATCATGAACATAAAAATTGGCTGTGTCATGGTGTAGAACGTTGATGGCCACCAGAAAATATAAAAATAAAATAATGTTTTAATGTTGTTCGTGTTTATTCTTGGCTAGTAAAGTAAATAAGGGGAGTAAATAGCGTCTGGTGTTGAGTGATCATTGTGAAGGACAGAGAGACAGTGTGTACTCATGTGAGACAGCGGTATCTTCACATGACAGAGTTTGGATGGGGCCATATTGTGAGTCTCCATTTCGCTGACTGATAGAATCGTGAAGTATCAACTCCCGTGGAGCACTTCGATGAACCAGTGCCCCTATATTAGACGTTGTGTGAACATGAGGGCACGTGTCGACCCACTCTTCGCCAAGGTTCTGGCTGACCACATCTAACCACCACAAGGGAAGGTCAGCATATTATGCAAGCTGCTATTAACACCACAACATAGATGACAGCATTTGGAGTGGAGTCATGACAAGGAAGCATGGGCTGTCGATGAACGCCATTGCATTGTATTCTATGATGAATCATGGTACTGCACTTCCATGAATGACCATCTTTGCAAAGTTTTGTGGTAACCTTGAGAGAAGTCCCATTCTTATAACATTTGGGAGAGGCACGGTAGTATTACTCCTGGTTTCACAGTACATGGAGTCATCAGATATGAGTTCAGGTCATGGCAGGTAATGACTGAAGGAACTCTGATGGCGCAAGATACATAACAGATATCCTGCATTCTTATGTGTTGTCTTTCATGTGACAGTATCATGGTGCTATATTTCACGAGGACAATGCTCTTCCACACAGGGAATGTGTCTCATTGAACTTCCTGTGTGACACTGAGATACTCCTGTGGCCAACAACATCCCCAGGTCTGTCCCCAATAGAAGATGTCTGGGACCAGATCGGATGTCAGCTCCATCTCAGTGCCAGTATCAAGGATATGAAATGCGAGTTCCAGCAGTTGTGACCTAATGATTCCACTGTATTGCTGCTTGCAATATAGTGTATACAACAGCTGAAGTAGGAACATGGAACGGACAGGTTCTGGAGGGCCATACTCTATGCTTTGTTGGACTTCAATAGCAGCACATATATAGTGCCTGAGGAGACAGATATATTATTTGACGGCTTTGCTGGATGCAGCCATGTCACATACATTGAGTCAGGGAATAGGCTAATTTGTAGCAAGAGAAGTATCCTGACTGACCATGCAATGATGTCTGGTGCACCATGTACTGTCAGCATGTGACCATCATTGCAACTTTATTTGAAGTGGCAGCAGAGAGTGGTGCACTGATGGCAGTGCTCCCAATGACAACAATCGACACAGGACTGATATCAAGCTGTATTTTCAGACGAGTCCCAGATCTGTGTACAGTGTTATGATAGATGTATCCATCTGTCAAGGTTCCGCCGGTAAGGGTGGCCGAGCGGTTCTAGGCACTACAGTCTGGAACTGCGTGACCACTACAGTCGCAAGTTCGAATCCTGCCTTGGGCATGGGTGTATGTGATGTCCTTAGGTTAGTTAGGTTTAAGTAGTTCTAAGTTCTAGGGGACTGATGACCTCAGAAGTTAAGTCCCACAGTGCTAAGAGCAATTTGAACCATTTTTTGTCAAGGTTCCGAGCAGAAAAAAATGTAGTCAGGTTGTATTCCTCATAGTCATATGGGCTCAGCACAAGCTGTCATTGCACAGGATGTAATTCTATACTCCATAAGAGATCCTCTGTCTTGTGTAGCTGGCAATTTATACAGGAGGCATAAGATTTCTGACCTACTTACACATCAAGCAATGTTTGAGCAAAATAATAGGCTGCCGATCCTGTCCTGATGTACCTCTATGCAGTGTGTCACCCTCGCCTGCACTGCTTCCACTTGACTCATTGATTTAAAATATCTGATCACAGGTTGTTGACAATGTGGGATGCCACCACATGCTAGCCACTTTGACTGATGAACTCTGGTGTAGAGCTGATGTATCACAGAATGATATACCTCTATCTGGAATATTTTACTATTGTATTGTGATGTACATGTGGAAGAACTTCCCAGATTGTACAGGAATACATAAGAGATCATGTCTATGTTTGTATCAAGTGTTAGAACTTTTGTTGAGTCACAAAAAGAATTCAAAATCAAAAAGGTTCAAGCATTGCCATAATTCATTAATGTAAAAAAAAATATATGTACCTTAGTTTCAATTTTCTGTTAAAAATGACCTATTCCAGTGTCTTTAACTTACTAATAGTCTCCTTGTGTACTCGTATTGTTGTGTCTCAAACACCAATTATTAGCATGCTAGCCTGTCTTATTTAACAGGGGTAGATTTTACTGAGTTGAATTACTAATTCTCGCTATTTTATCCATAGGAAAAATGGTCAGTGACATCATAGATGGGGCTGAGGGGAAATCTGGCAACAATGCTTGACATCATAGGGTGGGGGGAAATCTCGCAACAAAGCAGACAGTTCCTAGGACCTGCACAGCACTACTACTGGCATCTACTAAATAATTTGACTATATTTGGTTTCATGAGGATAGGAACAATCAAAATATACTTTTACATGTTCTTTCTGCATTTCCTTCAATGGTCAACGGTTTTCCCATGCCTTTAGCGGAGTTCTGTAAGTATTAGATGGTAAAATAAGCAGAACAGACGAGACATTAATAATCGCTAGGATTCAACATTATAGTACCATCAAACTGAACTTTTATCCTTAATAATGGCCTCAGTTCTGCTAGGAAGGGGTCCCACAAGTTTTTTTCAGGTACCCCATTCCTGCTGAAGCCAGTCCAAGTAAACTGCGAGTGTTACTAAGTTCTCTTGTCCTTGTATGGCCAGGTCTGCCATCTTTGATGGCCAGCTTGGATTCTGACATCACGCTTAGCACAATGGATTATTTACGATTTCAAGCCATTTTTGAATGTAATAAAAGTAATAAACACAATTGCACTGAATCTGCCCACATTGCAAAAAGTCATGTTCACAGCAGCAATATTTTAGTGTTGCTGTATGATAATAAATCGTTTTATTTATTATTTATTAGTCATTTCCAGATACATGGAACCACAATACGTTCTTCCATTAAACATAATTTCTCATACTTCACAAACACTATTTCTCTATATGTGATCTAAGAGCCAGAAAAAATTCCCTCTAACAACTGCTTCTGCGAGTGTTCAATTACAATCGACCTCTGGAAAATATTTCGATTCGCAAATGTTTCTGCACAATAATGACGATAAACAAAGTTTAGCGTAATGCAGCTATGGTAGGAGCATGTGTGTTGTGACACAACAACACCACGCAAATATGATGGGTTTTCACAACATTGGACATAAATTCAAAGTTTATTCTCAAATGGTAGCTCCATGAAATTATGGATTAAGATCGTGGTGTACTCTATGAATTTTGTACTGTGCAACTATGTCAGTTAACATCAGTTGAAAGGCATTTTGCAAGATACAGAAGCAGCATATTGTACGATACCGGTTAATACAGTAACACAAAGTCTTTTGGTAATTAGATAATAGGCATTGAAATCAATCAGTGGCAATGAACTGCTAGAGAAATTGGCATGATGGCATGGAAGCAATGAGGCCTTGGTAAGTTGCGGCCCGGCCGCAGTGGCCGAGCGGTTCTAGGCACTTCAGTCTGGAACTGCGCGACCGCTACGATCGCAGGTTCGAATCCTGCCTTGGGCATGGATGTGTGTGATGCCCTTAGGTTCGTTAGGTTTCAGTAGCTCTAAGTTCTAGGGGACTGATCACCTCAGATGTTAAGTCCCATAGTACTCCGAGCCATTTGAACCATTTGAAGTTGCTGGAGGGAGTTGGCACAACATCTGCACACACAAGTCACCTAACTCCCGCAAATTCTGGGGAGTGGAGCAATGAGCTCTAGTACCACGGTCATTCACATCCCAGTTGTGTTCGCTTGTGTTCAGATATTGCGAGTTGCGGGGTCACACATCAATTGGAATTCACTACTGTGTTCCTCAAACCAGTCCAGCACACTCCTCGCCTTGTGATATGGCCCATTATCTTGTTGAAAAATGCTCTTGCCATCGGGAAACAAGATCGTCATGAAGGGGTGTATGTGGTTTGTAAAGAGTGTACAATACTGCTTGGCCAACATGAGCCGCACAGGACCCATGGATGCCCACATAAATGATCCCCAGAGCACAATGGAGCCGCTGTTAGCTTGTCTCTGTCCCGCCGTACAGGTGTCTTCAACTGGAAGACGACGATTTCGCGCTCTCCCCCATCGTTATGGAGAAGGTATTGGGATTCATCAGACCATGCAATATTCTGCCACGATTCCAACGTCCAGTGCAGATGGTCGCATCCCCATTTCGTTTGTAGGTGCCGATGCTGTGGTATTATCATTGGCACTTGCATAAGTTGTCAGCTGGGAGGGCCATCGTTAGGAGTGTATGTTGCACTGTGTATTCATACACACTTGTACTCTACCCAGCATTAAAGTCGGATGTTAGTTCCACCACAGTTCACCACCTGTCCTGTTTTACCAGTCTGCCCAGCCTACAATGTCGGACATCTGTAATGAGTGGTGGCCGCCCAACCCCGCAACGCCTGGATGTGGATTCACCTTGGTTTGACCACATGCTGAAGACGCTCACTGCAGCGCACCTTGAACACCCAATAGGTTTCTGAAACACTCGTGCTGCCGTCGGTCAAACTCAGATAGACTGTGTGCCTTCTCCATTCTAGACACGGACAGCACGCTCACTGATACTACATTAACTGTGCATGTGTCTGGCTCTGACTAGCTGTAATTCCTCGCCAGGTGATGCCACTATCACCTGGATGGGTTTATACCGACAACAAGCCGGTGGTCATAATGTTCTGGCTGATCAGTGTATACTTCCCATTTAATGAAAAATTTTATTTAGTAAATGCATGTATTCTTGAAATGCAAGATTCGCTATCAGCTTATTATCACTGATTGACAGTGTTGTTTGTTGTTTCATTACCAAAGGCCGTTACGTTTTTAGTGTTATCCTGTATCATACAATATGCTGCTTCTCTATCCTGCAAAACACTTCTCAGCTGGAGGTAATAGGCATTGTTACTCCATACAACATTCATACAGCGGTCTACGATCTCAACCTTCAATTACATGGTGTTGACACTTGGCAATAGACTTTAAATTACGTAAATTGAAGGTGAAGGGGTGAGAAGGAAAAGGAAAGGGAAGGAACCAATGATTTCAGCTGCGTTGGGGTTTTATGGAGAATCAGCACATATGAGTGAAATTGTGTGCCAAACCAGGACACGAACCTGGGATCTACTCCCTACTAGGCAGTTATGTTAACCACTGCATGATCCAGACACAAAGTATACCGTGAATGTGCGGAATATCTTGGCACACTCCCAGGCTGACCCACACTCAGACCTAGTACAACTTAGCTGCAGTAGACCATTTATTTCCTCCACCCTAATTAATTTTAGATTCCCAATGGAGGCTGAATGTAAATGTGCATCTGCACTAAAAGCTGTGCAGTCACTGCCCATTAATGTGAATCAATTATGTGAATGCATTGTGTCCAAAAGAACAAACACCATGTGTTTATATAATTGATTCACCTCAATAGGCAATGAATCCACTGCCTTCATTGTGGATGCACATTTACACTCAGTCTCCAGTGACAATCTAAAATTAGTGAGCATGGAGGACATGCACAGGTACTGTGGATAGGTGGGTCAGCCAGGAAGCATGCCGAGATAGTACATGCATTTGCAATAAACACTTTGTCAGGGTGGCATGGTGGTTAACACAATTGCATAGTTAATAGGAAATCCCTCGTTTGAGTCCTGGTCTGGCATACATGGTCACTCACAGATGCTGATTCCACATAAAGTCGTGATGCAGCTGATATCGTTAAGTCCTTCCCTTTCCTGTTTTTTCTCCCCCGCCAACTTCAATTTACATAATGCTTATAACAGTTGCAGTATCCATGTGCTGTCTGTTATTTTGGAGGTGTCTGAAAAAACAGGCACCACAAATTCATATAAGCTTTAAATTTATGTGTAATGTTATGAAAAACCCCTCGTATTAGCTTGCTGTCATCATGTGAAAAAAAAACATAGCCCTCTTCTGATTGTATGAAGCTAGATTGTTTTTATCGTCATTATTTTGCAGAAACAGTTAAAAACTGAAAATCAGCCTGAAGTTCGATTGTGAACAAACACACGTGGAAGCCTTTATTAGTGTGATTTTTTTCTGAATATTAGTTCACATCTAAGAAAACTACTTTTGCAAAGTATTTAAAATCATGTTCTTTGAAGAACATGTGTTTTTATCTTTCAGTAGGTGAACGATAAATAATTAATCATTATCTTCGGATTATTGCCATGAGTCACCACTATAATGTTGCTGGAGTGTACATAACTTTTTTTTCAACATGGGCACAATCAGAATAATTCTGTTTATTACTTTTGTTTTGTAGACACAAGTAATAGTTCTGTGCCTGTCCAAGGCCACTCTGCGCTGGTGTCAGATATCTCGCACAGCCCTATCATCTTATACATTGTTGTCAGATTTCCCCTCATCTCATTTGTATGACATCACACGCCGGACTCCCTACGAATTAAATCACAGGAAATTTTAAAAAATGGCGAGAAATTTCAAAATAATTAGTTGTGCTAACTGTAAAATGACGTAAATTCTATACTCCAAGATGGCCTCTATGATGTAATACGAGATGGCTATTCAATATGGCGGACTTGGGCATACAAGGACAGTCCCAATAATGTAAGAATCCAAGATGGCAATAGATGATGGTGGACCTATATATACGATGACAGGAGAAGTAAGTGACACTCTCAGTTTACTTGTAAGTGATGCCAGAATCAAGTAGCACCCACTGTGACCACAATCTTGATAGCAGTTGTTCCAGTAAGCCAGGAGTGACATCAGCTTCTCTCATCTTTGCATGAGCCCCCAAAAATCTCAATATATTCTCAGAGAAAGCATCTGATTATATGAGGTGTGGCTATAAAATAACAAGAGGATCACTGTAAAACACTTTCCTTCAAAAACAAACATATTTAGTTACTGTCACCCTCAATATACTCCCCTCCTCTGTCCCTACAAAGCTCCATGCGAATTTTCCATTGATGAAAATAATCCTGCCAGTTTTCCTCCATGAGCTCCTTAATTATACATGCTGCTTTTTCAAAAAAATTCAAATGGCTCTGAGCACTATGGGACTTAACAGCTGTGGTCATCAGTCCCCTAGAATGTAGAACTATTTAAACCTAACTAACCTAAGGACATCACACACATCCATGCCCGAGGCAGGATTCGAATCTGCGACCGTAGCAGTCGCGCATGCTGCTTTTTCTTCCACTGCTTAAACGAACTGAAATCTTGATCCTCTTAGAGCAGATTTTACTTTGGGGAATACAAAGAATTCAAATGATGCTACGTCAGGCGAATAAGGTGGGTGGTCTAACACTGGGATACTGCACTTTACTAGTAACCTTTTACCAAGTAATGTGGTATGAGCTGGTGTCTTGTCTTGGTGCAGAAATCATTAAAGCTGATTCACATTGTCCATCACGTCACATCGCATCACATCCGATCAAAACATTCTGCAGTGCATTTCACATGGCGGCATCCACACTGGTCATACTGTCCCATCACATCATGTGACAGCACTGTCAAGATTTCTCAGGAAGAAAGCTTTGATGGTTGATGTGATCAAACAGTTGTTGATCACATGACCCCCAAGTTCATTTCCTCGCAATAGAAGACTATGCTCAGATCTCCAAATTTCGTTTCAACGTGGTTTTCGTGGTCGATGTCAGTTGTATGTTGTCCATTATTCGTTTTAATTATTTATTTTCGTTACTTATTTTGTGAAAACATATAATAAATGATGAAAGACTAATTGAAGGAATGGGCAGCAGTCTGAATTTTAAAACATGAGTGTGCTAAATTACTTACTTCCCGTAAGACTTCGGGCAATGTGTGCATCCACACAGAAGATGGTCAAATGACCGGTGAGCCTTAAATATTTGCACGTTGTCAGACATTTGTAATGTTTTCTAAATAAATGGAAGGAAACCTTCAGGCACTGCAAAAGCGGCAAAATCATTCTTTTAGGTATACAAGAAGTAATGTTTTAAAGTTCTTTGTTCAAGTATGTGTTAGTGGCAAGCTTATTTATTGTTTATGAGTTCTCTGGACTGTGTATGAAACTGTTTTGGAAGCGTAAGTGGTCAAAATTTATATGGTTTCACTGGCTAATTCTAGTACAAATCAGGCACTTCACCTGTTAAAATTCAAATACATGATGGAATGGAAACCTATACACATTTAAGGTGAAGGTATTGAGGGAGATACGACTATTACACAAAAATTTGCACTGGACTGCCAACTAAACTTAACCTAAAACAGATCAAATTTTAATGGGATGTGATGACAGCTCATAATACTACGCTCCTGTTAGTATTCTGGAAACAAATTGATGTAACATATAGAATGCAGATTCATCTTCCTCCAGCTGCTTGTAGAGTGTATGAAACATCCCTTCTGCAAAATGTAATGGCATTATTCAGACCCACACACTTTTTTGCGTTGTTTCACGCTTCTGTCTTCCTTCTGCATTGCGCACGCTATCTCTGCAAGCTGAAAACCATTTGATTCCAATGAAAGTCCCACCAAAAAACAGATGAGGATAGCCATGCGACTTGAGATAACGTTACTTATACTGACTTGATATGATGTGCCATTACGAACAGTGTCAATACACTTTGACGTGCAGGTGTCATGTGATGGTGCTGTGATAGACAGTGTCGAAAAAATAAATAAATAAATAAATAAAAACCCAGTCGTTATAACTTTGAATCTTCATTTGCTCGTTCGAGCTGGGACATTGGGCCCTTCCAATGCATCGATTGGCCCTTAGTTTCTGGTTCATAAGTGAAAAACTGAGATTTGTCACATGTCATCACTGTCTAAGAAATTAGGATTATTTTCAATGGTATTCAGTGTGTCAGTATAAACGTTTTCACAATCTTCTTTTTTTTTATCGTGAGAGTTTTTGGCACGAGTTTGGCACGCATTTTTTTCATGTGAAATTGGTTATGTAAAATTTGCCAACACATTCGTTGTCAACTCCTACAGTTTCCGCAATCGATTGAATATTCAAGCAGCTGTCAGATCAAATTGGATTACCTAATATTTAGATATTTCCATCCATTTTTGGTATTGACGGGTGTCCCAGGAGTGAATCATCGTCAACATCTTCTCGGACATCTTGGAAACGCTTGAACCACTCAAAAACTCCCGTACATGATAAATAGTCCTTGCCATACATTCGTTTTAGTGAAAGATAAGTTTCATTGGGAGGTTTCCAAATTTCATGTGAAACTTCCAGGCAATTCATTGCTCTATTATTACACTTACCATGTTTCTGGCAAAACAAAATGACAGCTCTTACACAAATGAAGGCTACGATCACACTGATTTATCTACAGACACCAGGGATGTTACATTCGACAGAGAAGATTTCAAGCCTCACGGATATTCCTCGTTCATCTTTGGCACATGTGTATTTACTCCGTGACAGCGTAACTTCCATTATTCTATAGCCACCCTTCGTATGACGTCTGTTCAAAAAATTCAGGAAGTGTGTCCACAAAACTTTTCTGTGCTTACCTTTTACTTATTGTGCATGAACTCCTTTGAAGAATTCTCCTCCAGAATTCATACACCACTTCCAACGCCGTTCCCACTTCCGGAAGCAGTCTTGGTACACCTCTCGAGGAGCACATCTGCGAATTTTCTTTTATATCGTCTATCGTTGCAAATGTTCGTCCCTACAGTGAACGAAAATCAGAAAAAGTTTGCAGGGACAGGCCCTGGATATGGCAGCACTGCGATTTCGGTTATTGTGCAATAGTCCGCACCAACAGGGGTGAATGTCCGGTTCGTTATCGTGATACAAGAGCCATGAACTGTCTGAGCAAATTTGAGGCCACTCTCACATTTTCTCGCAGGCGTCGCAACACGTCCCGATAGTACCATCGACTAACAGTTTGTCCCTGAGAACACGAGTTTATGATGAACTGATCCTTCAAAGTCAAAGAAAACTATTATCGTGGCTTTGACTTTTGATTTGACCTGACGAGCTTTTTTGGTCTTGGAGAACCTGTCCCGGCCCATTGTGGAGACTGAACCTTGGTCTCAACATCAGGACCGTAGACCTACATCTCATCACCAGTTATGAGTCTCTTAAGGAAAATGTCGTTCTCATTTTCGTGATCCAAAAGCTCTTCACTGATTTTGAGGTGAAGGTCTTTCTGGTCTTGTCTCATGAGCAGTGGGACCAACTTGGTGGCAACATAATGCATTATAAGATGCTCTGTCATGATTTCATGACATGATCCCACTAAAATATTACATTCTTCTGCAACCTTTCAGACAGTCAGTCATCGATTGGCATGCACAGTTTCGTTCACGTTCCTGACAAGAGTGTCATTGGTACACGTGGAAGGGCGTCCTGAACGAGGTTCATCTTTAATTTCTGTCCAGGCACTTTTAAAGTGTGGGAGCCATTCGCAACACAGAGTATGGCTTAAGCACTCATCACCGTAGGTTTCCCGCATCATTTGGTGTGTCTCTGTAAAGGTTTTCTTGAGTTTCACGCAAAATTCAATGCAGTCACGTTGCTCCTCTAACTCTGCCATCTCGAAATTCGCAAACTGTGCGACACAAAGTTCCATTCAATACAACCGAGAACAATAATTAATAGACATACAAGAATGAAACTTCAAACAATTTTAGACATAGGCATGTGCAGGGATGCCAACCGAATTCCGCTCCAACGCATATTTGGCGCGAGATTGCGAACGTTTTGGAATTTTTTGAACAGACCTCGTACATGGTAAGGAAGAATATAAATGATATTTAAATTGTGCTATTAAGTTCCTACCTAACCACACCCCAGAAATATCGATATATTAATTGCAAGTAAACAGCCAACTTTTGACGACAAGCGAGAATATTGGTTTCATTTCATCTTCTTTCACTCTCAGTAATTAAAGATATCCTCTCAGGTTCCTGCCTACGAACATCCCTTCAAATCATGACATATTAGGAAATAAACAGTCAAGTATTTATGACAAGAAGGAATGTAAATGTCTTTGGCATTCTTGCAAATGAGGATATATTAGGCAGTAAGCAAACAGATATTTGTCATAAGCAATAACATAAATGTCGTTGCTGCTCATTTCATTCACAGCAATTTAAGCTGTCGTCTTAGGTTCTGCCTAGCCACACCCACGGAAGTAGTGGCATATTTGGAAGAAACAGGCAAATAATCGTGAGAAGAAAGAATATAAATAGCACTGCTGGTCATTTCACTCACAGCTATTTCATCTTTCCTTTTTTAAACATACTAAAGTCACATAATCGAACAAACTCATTCCTGAGGCAATGTGCTCTTATATGTAAGTAACATATTGGGGTACTGCAGGACACAAACCTGCTTGCTTCGACTCCATAACTCCTTGTCTCTAACCACAAGGCATGGTGAACACATGAAACTCTCAACAATATTATCATTCGTCCTGGGATGTGCCAAAGGATTTTACCAAAGATGTGTCATTAGGCAACATGTAACTGTAATAAATCATACCGAAAACGATGTTACCTTCTTCAGAACAGCTCTCCTTCCCAACCCCCATCCCCCATCTACATACAACCGATGCATAAAAGCATAATGCTGAAATTGATGCGATGTTAGTAGTAGTGTTGGTTCACTTCAAGGACAGATTACAAGATGCCCCATGCACACCCCTACGGCATCATCGATGATATCATGCATTGTTGCCAGATTTCCTCGCCCTCCAATTATATGATGCCATAAGCCAATTGCCCAACGTGAAAATGACAGGCAATTCAAACAACTATTGGTAGATTCAAAATAGCCCAGCTGTGCTAAGTGTAAGTGGCAGGAATGACGAAAATCGAAGATGGCAGACATAGCCTAACTGTCTAAGGAGGATGCGAAGTTCACCCAACCTGGATATGATGTGACGTCATTATGACGTTTATACGCTTTAGTCGATTAACACACCTATCGACTTTTGCGAATGTTCGAGATTCTAAACTGTCGTCAGCTAGTGGTTTGTTTTGACACGTGCGATTCCGAAAACAGCTCAGTGTGGCAGCGTATATGTATTTCGCCAAAATGTACTGAATGCTTACGCCAAAAATAATATTTATTTATTATCAACATTTTAGTATGGTTTCATACAATTGGTGTTGTCAGTACATATTAGATTGTAGCAGCATACTCTTGCTAACTTTTTTTCTTAATTTATATAGCTGAAAGAGAACTCGTGCAAGTTTATTAGCTAAGTAATTTGTATGTCCACCCCAAGATAGTCTTTTATCAACCATAATTCCAAGTAATTTTACACTCGGACTGCAGAGACAGGTACCGTAGTGTCCAGTAATGACTGATGTGTAGAATGATTGAATTTCGAACTTAAAAAGAAAAATACGAGGCATTGTTGAAGAAAAATCGTCAGCCGGAGATGAAATACGAGGAGAAGTGGATTTCTCAATGTCATCTTAACCAAAGGTTAGTGTCTAGTACTGATTGACGTATGAAATGATTGAATGCAGTGTCAAAGCATTTCATGGTGGTATGATAGTGTCAAAGCATTCCATGGTGGTAAGGTTTCCTCTCATTAGTCTCTCGAATGCTGAACACATAATTAGAGACGAGCAAACGAAAAACAACGTACAGGACACAAACACAGTACAATACACGATTTAAACGCAAGGAACGCAAAACACATTTAAACGAATGGCGCAGAGCACAGCGCTATCCTGTCACAATCTCTCGAAAGTTCACAAAGGTCGAATAGTCGATATACGGTTTCCATCGTTTTCGATGTAGCGTGTATACGTTTAATTACGTCACATCGTATCCAAGTCCGGTGAACTTAGCATCCTCCAACTGTCTAAAGTATAAAATCCAAGATGGCAGACCTGAGGACCACCTCTATGGCATCGCAATCGAAGATGACAACCCAAGAGCGTGGATCAGGGGTTATCAGGATATTGTGTATGGTTGCCTGGTCACTTTTTCTAATCACAGAACCCAAAATGGCATGCCTGGTGATATGAGGACTGCGTGCTTTGTTGCCAGGTCCCTCGATCCAAGTACAGAATTCTAGATGGCACAACTCCAGGTACTGGGACACTCTGCATGGTTGCCAGGTCACTTGTACCAGAAGCCCAATTGTCTGAAGTGTATAATGGTAGGAAACTCAAAAATCCACTTTTCCTAAGTTTAGATCTAGTACAGTGTCCCCTCACTGCTGCAACAGCAGTTGTTTAAACATTTGCCATGTTAAATTTAGAATCATTAGAGCACATTTGCCTTAAGGTTAAAACTGTCGTTTAAGCATTTATGGTATATGTAGGAGAGCTATGATTATGTCTTTAGTTGATGAAATCGTGCCCAAGGAAGCCCCCTACACAGTCACAAAACTCTTAGGGGTCATGGTCCAACTTGCCACCTCAGCGTAGTCATAGTCCACAGGAACTGAGTCCCAAGCTTAGAATATGAGAATCCACTAGAAGCGGAAAATTCAGAAAACCTAATTGGGTTTCTCCAAAAAAATTTCTCTATGTTAAAAACAATATGAGCTGTACAATGGCCCCCAAATACATTCAACAGCAAAAGTAAAAAAAAAGATCACAGATGCATATTCATTCTATCATAAGAACTTGGACAGTGACTCAAGAAAGAAAAGGTTCGGATGCTGTGTTTTTAAAATTCACTACCAACATTTTAATGTGTGGAGGGAATGACAGCAATTGAAGAATGAGGTCTCATGCCATACAGCTAACTTTGTCAACCACATTCAAGAACTAAACATGTTTGTATGAAATGACTAGTTCAATCATGTCCATAAGGAACATCACAATGATAGATCTTGAAAAAGAATGACAGTTTACAAGAGTAGCAGTCAACATCCTCATTGTGTCCTGCATTTCAAGATGAAAAAACTTTACCATCATCAGTGTGAGGGCCAAATGCCAACTAGTTGATGGATGCAGAACCTATACAAAAGTGTCCCACTGGTAGCCTAGAGGGAGATGATACCAGAGCATGTTGTCCACATAGCAGAGGTATGCATCATGTAGTTGGGAGGTACTGGTGTCCGCTGCTGCAGCCCTCATGTCACCAGCCACCTGAGTTAGCAGCCATAGGATTGCTCACCCTCTGCCAACTTGGCAGTCGGCGACAGCAGCAGCAGCAGCAGTAACCAGTGAAGCAGCTCAGTGCAGGGTGTTACCCTTTTCCGTCAGTTACCAATGCCTGTTGATCTAGCCAGGAGCACGCTATTCGATTTTGCAACGATAGATGGTAGTATTATCCTTTAACTAGCGCATATTATGGCAGTAGGCAGGCTTTGGTGTGAACGAAATTTGTTAGTAACCATTGCATCAATTCAGCGTCGATTTTGAGTTACATTCTTCCATCAAGCCCAGAGGTATATGCTATGATTTGTTTGCAAAATTCCTATCCAGTTCCTCTTCACCAGTTGTGTTTTCTTTTTTTTATTTTCATCATTCTACATCTACATCTATACTCCGCGAGCCACCTTACGGTGTGTGGCGGAGGGTACTTATTGTACCACTATCTGATCCCCCCCTTCCCTGTTCCATTCACGAATTGTGCGTGGGAAGAACGACTGCTTGTAAGTCTCCGTATTTGCTCTAATTTCTCGGATCTTTTCGTTGTGATCATTACGCGAGATATATGTGGGCGGTAGTAATATGTTGCCCATCTCTTCCCGGAATGTGCTCTCTCGTAATTTCGATAATAAACCTCTCCGTATTGCGTAACGCCTTTCTTGAAGTGTCCGCCACTGGAGCTTGTTCAGCATCTCCGTAACGCTCTCGCGCTGACTAAATGTCCCCATGACGAATCGCGCTGCTTTTCGCTGGATCATGTCTATCTCTTCTATTAATCCAACCTGGTAAGGGTCCCATACTGATGAGCAATACTCAAGAATCGGACGAACAAGCGTTTTGTAAGCTACTTCTTTCGTCGATGAGTCACATTTTCTTAGAATTCTTCCTATGAATCTCAACCTGGCGCCTGCTTTTCCCACTATTTGTTTTATGTGATCATTCCACTTCAGATCGCTCCGGATAGTAACTCCTAAGTATTTTACGGTCGTTACCACTTCCAATGATTTACCACCTATGGCATAATCGTACTGGAATGGATTTCTGCCCCTATGTATGCGCATTATATTACATTTATCTACGTTTAGGGAAAGCTGCCAGCTGTCGCACCATGCATTAATCCTCTGCAGGTCTTCCTGGAGTACGTACGAGTCTTCTGATGTTGCTACTTTCTTGTAGACAACCGTGTCATCTGCAAGTAGCCTCACGGAGCTACCGATGTTGTCAACTAAGTCATTTATGTATATTGTAAACAATAAAGGTCCTATCACGCTTCCTTGCGGTACTCCCGAAATTACCTCTACATCTGCAGATTTTGAACCGTTAAGAATGACATGTTGTGTTCTTTCTTCTAGGAAATCCTGAATCCAATCACAAACCTGGTCCGATATTCCGTAAGCTCGTATTTGTTTCACTAAACGTAAGTGCGGAACCGTATCAAATGCCTTCCTGAAGTCCAGGAATACGGCATCAATCTGCTCGCCAGTGTCTACGGCACTGTGAATTTCTTGGGCAAATAGGGCGAGCTGAGTTTCACATGATCTCTGTTTGCGGAATCCATGTTGGTTATGATGAAGGAGATTTGTATTATCTAAGAACGTCATAATACGAGAACACAAAACATGTTCCATTATTCTACAACAGATTGACGTAAGCGAAATAGGCCTATAATTATTCGCATCTGATTTATGACCCTTCTTGAAAATGGGAACGACCTGCGCTTTCTTCCAGTTGCTAGGTACTTTACGTTCTTCCAGCGATCTACGATAAATTGCTGATAGAAAGGGGGCAAGTTCTTTAGCATAATCACTGTAGAATCTTAAGGGTATCTCGTCTGGTCCGGATGCTTTTCCGCTACTAAGTGATAGCAGTTGTTTTTCAATTCCGATATCGTTTATTTCAATATTTTCCATTTTGGCGTCCGTGCGACGGCTGAAGTCAGGGACCGTGTTACGATTTTCCGCAGATTTTCAACAGAAGGCAAAGTAACTTTAAGAAGTTCGAGAGTGGCTGTCAACGAGTAATACAGATTGCAGACCATGTTTAAAGTCTGCAAGTAGTAGATAACACCATTGTATTCTGAATGATTTTTAAGCAATTCCTCTCATAACTTCTAATGAACAACTAAGTTTCAGCCCAAACTGCTTACAAGCATGTCACAAGTGACCGAGAAATGGTGTAGTTCATGCACTGAACTGCACAATGTAATTAATTCAGAGACGAATATGGACATATTGCTTCTCTGTACAGGTTACAAGTACTGAATGGAAACAGTCTGATGCATAATACTTGACTCAGCACAGACAGTCAGTAGCCTTCCCCAGACCTACTTTCTTGGGTTTTCATTCAACACCTCAGATATCTACTGAATAACAGTGTAAAACCATAAGACAGCATCTAGAAAGAGAGGGAGTTTACGGTTCATGTAGTTGCAGTGTCAAGGAGACTTAGCATATTATAGGTGAGATGAAACTTGACAATTCAACCACTGGAATGCCAGAGAGAGAGAGAGAGAGAGAGAGTCTTACCAGTTAATTCATTTTCAGTTGTTGCAATGTAAGTCAGGTTTGCTCATTTGAGCAATTTCAGCGGTTGTTGGAATAAGCAGTTTGTTATTAGAAGAGACACCATGTGTGTAGAATGTATGTGCTCAAAAATTAAAGCATATATGGATAAATCACGCAGTATGTCTTGGGAGTGGAGCGTTGGGGAGGTGGTAGAAGGCTGACCTTTTGGGAGAGCGTGACTAAGGGTTAGTCAACCTGTGTTTTTTGACTAGTCGGTAGTGCTTGTGCTTACGAAAACTGAAGGAGGGAGATATAGACCAGCATGTTGATCGGTTCACACATAATTGTCTGTGCTATCAGGATGCACATTCACAGACGTGCTAAATCTCACATATTATGCCATACCTAGCCATGTTACAGTAAAATTGTTTCAAGATAGGTCATATTCCAGAAAAATTTTAACAAAATACCCCAGTTACATTGAAACTGTAACAAGTCGCCCTATGTTACAGGAAAAATTAACTAAATGTCCCATGTTAGATGAAAAATTGAAACTAACTCCTCAGTATTTTCAGCCTCAAATAAGGTTTCCTGGTTGAAGATTTCATTCAGCTCACATATACTATAACCACCTTCATGTCTAGAATAGTAGCATATGATGACAGTTAGCTGCTAAGGGGTGACGTCTCCATCAATAGTTTTCGTCTGTATGGAATGAGACTTTGCCTTTCAACATCATGCTAGGCATATTGTATTATTGTTCTAACCTTGCTTTCCCCATAACCTTAAATAACTCTGATTTTGATGATTGTCAAAAATATTTCAAAGTATGACTACATGAGAACACGTTTCGACGTCTCACAACCTAGCAGACTTTCAGAATTTCTCAAAGTGCACACACACAGTTGTTTCACCACTCATCTCCTAAACTCCCATATCATAACCGACTGCAGCCTTGAGCAGGGAAATACATCCCACACGATGCCCTTGTTGAGGAAACCATACCCACATTCATCAGAATTTATTTAGAAATCTTGTAAAAAATTTGATTTCTTATGTACGCTATAAACACATGGTAAAGCAAAATCCCTTAGATGTAAATCTTATGTAAAATGATTGTAGACAGTTGCCGTTCGCAAAGTTTAAAACTAAGTGAGTAACATCATTTGGTTCTTTGATGTACGTGTTGAGTGGTAGAGGAGCAAGTTTCAAGCAAAATTTTCTGATTTATGCACAAAATTTATTGATTTTGTTCGGAAATTCATTGTTTTCAGTCCTATTCTGCTCACGAGTCATTTGGCTTGGCTCTGAGCACTATGGGACTTAACATCTATGGTCAGCAGTCCCCTAGAACTTAGAACTACTTAAAGCTAACTAACCTAAGGACATCACACAACACCCAGTCCTCACGAGGCAGAGAAAATCCCTGACCCCGCCGGGAATCGAACCCGGGCGTGGGAAGCGAGAACGCTACGGCACGACCACGAGCTGCGGACGTATTCTGTTCACGAGTGAAGCAATGGGAAAATGTGCATGTCGTTCTGTACAAGAACTGATTTGTGTTCTGTTCATGGTACTTTTAAACGAAAAGTATGTTCATGGCAGTAAGACATTCTGCAGTCTGTCGTACATGTCAATTCTCTAATCTTTCCGCATGTCATTTTGTGAAAAGAATGTTTGACACCTCTGAATTGGTTCTGTGTCTTCCTTTTGTCACAGTGTCTCGCTACAAATTGCGTTTCCCATCTATCAAACGATGAAGTGAAGTGTTTTTGAAAACTACACCGCTCCTTGTCACATATGATACAGACCCCTTCTTGTAAGCACCTTCGTCTGCAACTTAGTTACTCATAGAATTTATACAAGGGATCGCTTACAAAATCATTTAAAAATCTAATTCTTTCAAGTGTTTTTTGCCGAGTTTAAAGCTGTTCTGCGATCTATGTCGCTTTCCAGGAAACATGTTTCACTGATATCCATTCCCAGATTTTAAGATTTACCAAGCATTCTATTGGAATGATGGAAGAAATTACTTAAATAAAAAGGTTTTTAGCTTAACACTTTTCAAAATGCACTAACAAGAATTAACCAACTTCTCATACCCCATGCAGATTCCTAACTCTATACAGATAGTCTCGAAAATTTGTGCCCATGAATTTTTAGTAGCTACGCTAATACTCATTAAATTTGAACCAAAAAACGCTGAGTGTACGCAACAGATAATTGATGCTTGAATATTTCGCTTAAGTACTAAAAATTTCATAGCAGCTGATATTTGTTGTTGTGTGATATTTCCTTTTTAAATTTTATAAATATTCTCATAGCTGTTAAAACTTCACAATCACAAATTTTTAATAATACATATGTGGGGTTAGGGATTTGTATGCGGCAATAGCCATTCTTTCTGTAATCCAATTTGAAAATACGTTAAATTAAAGTGATTTCTATTTAAATAATTATTTACCGTTTTCTAAGTTTGTGTGTGATTGGAATTTTCCATACATTCTGATGAGATTACATCACAGAAATGTGGTAAATCTCAGGTTTATTTCAGTTTCTCTTATCTGAGCCAACCAACGTATTACTTCCTCCTATGAACATCTCATGAGAAGGCTGTGAAGGTAAAAAATTAGAGAGAATCGAGCTCACATGGAGGCTTACCAGCAATATTTCTTACCACAAAACACTCACGACTGGAACACGAATCCAGTTCTGAGCTACTCTGAAAGTTTCAAGTCTCCAGCTCAGCACGAAGTTTAAAATCAATTCTAAAATTTGTACCGGTCAGACAAACAGACAAGGAAGCGAACTAATAAAAACGTGTTAAAAATCGCAGTTGCTAAAGTGGAATCGTATGGGAGCTATACAAAAATTTGATACGCCTACATCTGGGCTTTTCCAATCTATATAATGTAGAATCTACCCTGTATTGGATGCAGTGAAAAATGACAAATTAGTTCACACCAAATCATACCTATGGTAAAAATTTGTGTTAGTTACGGAGTAATACTTCCATCTATCGTTGTAAAATCGAGTGGCATGTTCTCAGGTAAAACAACGAGCCCTGGTAACTCACAGGAAAGGGTGGTGTGTCTCACCAGGCTCATTCACTATTTGCCTCTGCTGCTGGTCAGAACCAGGCCGTCAGAGGCTGCTGCGTAGCGGCGCGTAGGCTGTACCCGTGGACTCCGATGCCTCACGACCACATGCTGCATGCTTGTGCAGCGCCGACAGTGTATTCTTGCATCATCTCCCTCTAGCCTGCCTGTGGAGCTCTCAGCTACCGAACCTGTATCCATCAGCTAGTTGGCGTTGGGCTCTCCCACCAATGATGGCACAGTTTTTTAAATCTGAAATGTTGGAAACGATTAATCCAGTGACTGCAACTTTCTTTTTCAGGACCTGTATCTGCGATGGTTTTGATGGTCATGATCCCTCTAGTCCCTTTGATTTTAGGTGTGTAGCTCCGAAATTTGGGTTGTACATGCATGGTGCAAATAACTTCACATCTTCTGGATGCAACTGGTGGTTGCCTGTTGACAAAACTTGTTGGTTTAATTTCTGTCGCTCCTTCCACACATTAAAATTTTAGTGACGAATTTTATAAACATATCACCTGAAACTTATGGCTTTTAAGCAACTATCCAAGTTCTTACCAAAGGATAAATATAGGTCTGTGATTTTTTTTTAATTTCCTTGCAGATTGTATATGTATGGGCTATTGTACACCTTGGATCACCTTTTTGGATTCTGGCACCATAGCAGTTGTCCTCACATACCAGGTCTCCATCTTGCATAGCCATCTTGGATTCTGATATAATAGGGGCTGTCCTTGTACACTCGTCCTCAACTTCCTCACGTTCAACAATTTACGCAGTTCCTTCGTGAAATCCGACATGAAGTTGGTCCCTTGGTCAGTAATTATTGTCTCTGGTACATCAAACTTCAAAATCCAGTTATTTACCAACGCTTGCCCGACCATTGCTGCCTGTTGATTTGGCATAGCCACCATCTCCACATTCCTCGAAAAATCGTCTATTATTGTCATAACGAATCTGTTCCCCAATGGTGTTCGCCTAAAAGGTCCTAAGTCATCAATCCCCAGCAAAGAGAATGGACATGTTGCCTTCGGTAATCGTTGCCGCTGTATGTTTTTCCGACTCAAATTTGCTCTCTGCGCACATGGCATACACTTCTTGACATACTGATCCACATCTCCTTTCCTACCTCTCCACCAATACCTCTCCGCCACTCTCCTATTCGTCGCTCTGCATCCCCCATGGCCAGATAAGACGTGATCATGTGCTTCCTTTAAAACCTCATCCCTCAACTTCGCTGGCACTACTACCCTTGGCCCTAACTTCGTTTCCCTGCACAGAAGACCGTCGTACATATTAACCTGTGGATGTGTCCGATACAATTTATAACCGTTGTCCGCGTCCTGTAATTTTTGCCATACTGCTAGGTCATAACCTATGACTTCTACTTTTGCCACCTTCCTACTTAGTGCATCCACATTACCGTGCTTCTTCCCAGGCTTGTGCACCACCTCGCAGTCTAATTCACTAAGCCTCACAGCCCATCGAGCGAGTCTAGTGGACGGATCCTTCATCCCCAAAAACCACTTCAACGCAGCATGATCTGTCACTACCCGAAATCTTCTCCCATATATATAACATTTAAAATATGTGATTCCATAGATTACGCTAAGCATCTCCCTCTCTGTTATTGAGTAACTCTTCTCTGCTGCATTCAACTGCCTCTGCCTAGACGCATAGGCTACAGGATGTTCTTCCCCGTCAATTTCCTGATTAAGAACACAGCTTGATTCGATGTATCGCATGCTAGTATAAACTCCTTTTCAAAATCTGGAAACACAAGAACCGTAGTTGATGTTAACACTTCTTTCAGTCTGTCAAACGCTTTCTGACACTCTTCTGTCCACTCAAATTTCACACCCTTCTGTAACAATCGCGTCAACGGCTGTGCTAAATCTGCAAACCCTTCACGAAATTTCGATAGAAATTTCAAATTCCGATGAATGACTGCACTTCCTTAACTGTTTTCGGTTCCCGAAAATCCCTTACAGTCTGTACCAACCTCGGATCTGTTCGCACTTCGTCCTTACTGATAATATGACCCAAATATTTTACTTCTTTTAATGCAAAATGACACTTCTCCAGGATCAACGTCAAATGAGCTGCTCTTGACCTCATAAAGTCTCCCCTTAACCACTATCTATGTTGCTCCATACTACGTGAAAGCACTATAATGTCATCCAAATAGACCAGACACTGCCGTGATTTCAAACCTCTCAAGACACTGTCTAGCAACCTCTGAAACGATGCTGGAGCGTTTTTCAAACCGAGTGGAGTTCTAATGTCCTGGTAATGGCTTCCAGGTGTAGAGAAAGTAGTTTTTGGACGATCCTCTGGAGCCACCTCTGACTGATGATAACCACTTGTCAAATCCATCGTAGAAAAGTACTGGCACTTTCCTAAGAGATCCAAAGTCTCCGATATGTTTGGAATGGGGTATGCGTCCGTTACTGTCTTATTATTGAGGTATCGGTAGTCACAACAGAACCTGTATTTCTTAGTTTCATCCGCAGGTTTTTTAGGCACAACGACAATGCCCGCTCCCCAGCAACTATTACTATGCTGTAGAATACCGTCCGCAAGCTGCTGATCAATGAAATCCTCCACAATCGGCTGCAAATATCTCGGTATTCTGTATGGTTTACGGTAAACAGGTGCTTCATTCCCTGTTGGTATCCTATGTTGAACTAATGGAGTTGCTGGTAATGGCCCTTGTGGAAAAAAACAAATCCTTAAATTTCCACAATAATTCTTCAATATACTCTCTTTCGTCTCCTTTCAAATGCTTAATTTTGTCACGCAATGCAGTTCTGTCGGCAGTTAGTGGTTGATCGCTTCACCTACCTCTCGAACACCAGTCTTCGTCATCTGGCACATCCAAATTTGCTACTAAAACTCCTTTCCTCAAATTCGCGTCTACAGCACTAAAATTATCAACGTTCACGGGAACTACTCGCCCGTCGTTCCCCTCCTGTACGCATACAACACTACGTTTCACAAAACAACCCAGTGAATCCAAAACTTCATCATCCTCCAATGGTTCAATAACACATACTGTACCCAGGTATATTCGACTCCACACTTACCCAAAGCGACTTCCCTGTGCCACTAGACAGACACTCGTGCGGTTTAAGCCTTAATGCTAATGTACGCGGTTCAATTGGTTTGTTCATTACGTTGAACGCCCCTCGCGACAGCTCTGCATTGACAACAGTTTCCCCTAGCTGAAATAACATTCCGCCATGTTCCACAGCTCGTTGTCCAAGGTCAATTTTGGCATGATGTTGATGAAAGAAATCTACTCCTATGATCATGTCGTAGCTCTCGCTTACCCATGGTACTACCTCCATGCATGCGTTAAATCGGACTTGTTCTATTCGAAAGTCAACTGTCACCGACCCCAAAGGTGTGACCTCCTTATCCTCCACTCGACGCAACCTATAACGTGGTGGGTCTAACTTCCTTCGTCCCGTTATATTCTTAGTAGCCCCTTATATTTGCGCCCCTGTGTCCAACAAAATCTTAAACTTTTTAGTTCCTATGGATCCTACCACTGAACATTCCATCTCTGCATACGTATTCGTAACATTGAAATTAAATGGGAGCTCCCTTAGGTGGGTCTTGGGCCCCCTCTGTCGTTCACACCCGCCGTAAACACTGTATGCCTCTCGCGTGCCCCTGTTGCCACATCTATTTCCTCAAGTTGAATTGCCAGCTGAATGGCCGAATACAGATCTTTCGGATTTCCTTCACGCACTTTCCGTGACATATGCGCCGGTAACCCTCTCAAAAATACATCAAGTGCTCTTTGCTCGGCCTCCTGCAACAGAACACTATTCGCTTCATCGCTCTGACCCAACTCTTAAGTACATTCATTAATTTGCCTTATCCTTTCCACAAATTTCTCTATCGTCTCCCCCTGTCTCTTTGACATTGCACTTAACCTCTCTCTAAAGTACCGAGCGCTAATCTGTTTCTTGTACCTTTGTAGAAGCCCCTTCTACAACTGCTTAAACTGTCCTGCCTTCCTTAAAGCCTCAGAACATCTTACGTATGTTTTCGCTTCACCCGTTAATCTAATCTTGGCTGTATGTAACAACTGCTCATCAGACCAACCATTCATCACAGCTGACATTTCCAAGTCCTCCACAAACGAACGCACGTCCTCAGATGCCTTGCCAGAAAACGAAATAATCAGACTCGTGGTTTCTGGATCAATCTCCTGCACCCTAGGCAAACAACGACTGATCAGATGCGGTTTCCTGCCCACTTCTAGATGTTAATTCATTTCTCACTGCGCATTATCTGCTGTCAATTGTGCTACTTTTCCCAACAAAATCCGCACCACTTCTGGTTCCGACACACCTTGCGTCCCTAACTCTGCCATTGTGTTGCTTTTGTTCCCAGTTAGTTCTGAAACAAAACGTTTACATACAAGAACAACCTGACTTCCTGCAGCAGCGTATCATCATACTCAGTATCATCATAAACCAATACAAAAGTAATTAAATGCCACGAAAACAAAATAATAAATCTTACTGTCTCAAATACACTAACACTTACTCTGACAACAAAATAAAATGCCCAAGCAAAATATCTACAATGTGGCTTGCCAGGAGTCATATTCAAAAGACTAAAAAAAAAAAAAAAGTCCAACACTCAAAAAGAACAATTTTGTCAGCACTCACCACATCTTGCGACTGTACTGCAGGCGGTGAGCTCGAACGTCGTACTGGACACATGACGTCCGCTGTTCTGACACTAAATGTCGTGGATGTATTAAAACTTGGCGAGAACTTTCCAAATGATTTATTGTTCTTTAGCTATAGTGCCCCGTTAACCTCGGTCCGCGTCACAGGGTATCGCAATGCTGAGGCCACCGGCCCAGCGACACAATGCAACGCGCTGCTGTGTGTCAGCCTTGTAGGACCGCACCGTCAGGGCTGCGCCTGCAGCTGGCTCAGCAGTCTTCTTCCCCGTTGACTCAGTGTTGCTCCGCCAGGAGCCGTACGCCGGCCCCGCTGCTGCTTCTTCCTCACTGGTGTAGCTGAGAAAGTGGCGTCAAACGAGCGCCCGTGATCTGGCGTCCGAATCTGTGGCCCTCGCCTCGGGAAGTCTCCGGCATGTGTCGGGAGCCGAGACGACTGCCCGCGGTCGAGGGTCGAACAAGTGACCCCCTGTGGACTGGAATGCTGGTGCCCCATCTTCTCTGAGTGTAGCCGGTAGTGCGACACGCCCTGCCATCCAGGAAATCTGTCACACTTCAATGAATCTCGTTAGAAAACGGCACCCATTTATACTCATCTGTGGGCCTTTGTTTTGCAAAGCGCGCCGCTTCGCGTCAAGTACACATAACACGCTAAGTTTCCCAGTGGCCCCTTCTGCCTGTGACTTGCGCCATGCAAACTGCTGTGTGTGCCTTGTCCGGCAGTTCTATGCCCCTGTGGCCTCTATTTGCCTTCTCAACTGCTGGTATGCATAACCCACTGCAATCTGGCCTGCACCTGGCCGTAACTCATGCTCCGAATATCGCGCAAAACTAACTTTCCCTATCCTAAACGGTGGTGCCGCTACACCAGCATCTCGCACTGATGTCTGCGCTAAATTACGAGCTTCTGTAAAAGATCCCCAATATTGGAGATTTTGCGTGCATTTAAATTTGGCATCCTTTTTTTCTTGTTTCTGCAATAGAGTTCTGACCCGTTTTGTGTACCAAGGAGGAGCAGTTCCACCATTAGTTAATTTCTTTGCTATAAATCTCTCAATTGCTGTCGATAGTATTTCTTTGAATTCAAGCCACATCTGGACTACACTTACATTGTTAATTTGGAAGGAGTGGAGATTGTTTCTCAGGAAGGCGTCAAGTGAATTTTTATCTGATTTTTCAATAGGTATATTTTTCATTTATTTTTGGAGAATGTGAGGTCACAATACACAATCTCGCTACAACAACCCTTTGTTCACTAATCCCTGTATTATATTTTACGCTCATTATTACCTCACAATTATTTGTTACTAAGAGGTCAAGTGTGTTTTCACAACCATTTACTGTTTGCGTGAGCTCATGGACTAACTGCTCGATATAATTTTCAGGGAGTGCATTTAGCATAATTTCGAATGATGTTTTATGCGTACCTCTAGATTTAAACATGTATTTTCGCCAGTATATTGAAGGTATAAATTGGAAATGTCGTGTGGCTAGGGCCTCCCGTCGGGTAGACCGTTCGCCTGGTGCAGGTCTTTCAATTTGACGCCACTTCGGCGACCTGCGCGTCGATGGGGATGAAATGATGATGATTAGGACAACACAACACCCAGTCCCTGAGCGGAGCAAAATCTCCGACCCAGCCGGGAATCGAACCCGGGACCTTAGGATTGACAGGCTGTCACGCTGACCACTCAGCTACCGGGGCGGACTAAATAAAGTAACCACCATCTATAATTGTATGAGTTGGGTACGTTTTTAAATTAACCTCAAGTTCCGTATGAACCTTTCAACAATTACATCATCTGAGTTGGGAGGTCGGTAAAAGAATCCAATTATTATTTTATTCTGATTGCCACGGATGACCTCTGCCCATACCAAATCACATGAACTATCTGTTTCAATTTTGCTACAAGGTAAACTACTTCTAACAGCAACAAAAATGCCACCGCCTCCTGTGTGTAGCCTGTCCTTTCAGAGCACCGTTAGGTTCTTCGCAAAAACTTCAGCTGAATTTATCTTCGGTTTTAGCCAGTTTTCAGTGCTTGTAACGATTTGAGCATCTGTGCTTTCTATTAGCACTTCGAGCTCTGGTACTTTCCCAACACAGTTACGATAATTTACAAATGTTATACCGATGGATCCCGTATCTTTGTTCTTCCTATGTTCGGCCTTCGCCCTTTGTGACTGAAGCCCTTTTTGTATTTCCCCGAGATATTCTAACCTAAAAAGCGCCCAGTCCACGGCACGAAGTCCCTGGTACCTGTGTAACCGCCTACTGCGTGTAGTTGAGTCCTGACCTATTCAGCGGAATCTGAATCCCCACCACCCTATGGTGCAAGTCAAGGAATCTGCTGCCTACATGGTCGCAAAACTGTCTGAGCTTCTGATTCAAACCTTCCACTCGGCTCTGTACCAAAGGTCTGCAGTTGGTCCCATCTAATATGTTGCAAATGGTGATACCACCCCTCCTCCCGCCTCCCCTACCCCCACCCTGTATACCATCGTCCTTGCCAACCCTGATCCAAAATTCCTAGATGTCCGCACCCTCACCCTTGAAATCTGGAAATACATTCCCAGTGCACCCATTACCCAACTTATCCCTCGCAGAGACTCTCTTCTCATCAAGTCCTCCTCCCCTTCTTCCATACTGATCTCCTCCAGCACCTTCCCTGCAACACCTTTTTTCCCCATGCGTCCCTGACCCCTTTCCTTACTTCCTCCTCTCCTCACCAGCCTCAACCCTGTTATCGTCCACCAGCCCTCACTGCCATGACCACAAAACTCACCCCTGTGGTCACAGAAGTGGAGGTGTTGCTGGAACTGATCACCCATCCCGCCCTGGAAATCCGCTCAGCCCACCTAATTTACAACTCCTCTGTCCCTACCTTCCTTATGCATATCTTTACTGAGTCCGCCTCCTAGATCATTCACCTCCTCACACAGGGAAAGCTGATTTTCAACCGCCACCACCCCACTGACCTGTCCCATTCAACCTCCTCCATCCTACTGCTGCCAGTGCTGTCTCCTGTACAATGACCACCTCACCCAAAATCGGCAAGAACCCCTCAGCTTCCCCCATTGTAAAGCCTTCCACTTTCTTGAACAGTATCCTAACCTCGCCTCTCCCCCTTCTTGCAACAAACCCCACCCCAACTACTCCTCCAAATGCAAAGCAAAGCCCCCTCCCACCAACCTTGATCTCACTGTCCCCGTTCACCCCATCGACCTGCCCATCCACCCCACCAATTCCCTCTGCCCTCCCCCTACAGCAGAAGACATCATCCAGTTCCTAACCATTGTCCTGCAGGACATCTACCCCTTCCAGCACCCCCAAACACTCCAGCAGATTTCCCTCGCCACCCGCTCTATTTTCCATTTAAATACCTATGCCACCTACTCCCACAAATAGGTTCACTTTACCTTCACCCACCTACACACCCTCGTTTAAGCCCGTCTCTCCTCGCCCCACTTCCATTCCCCCTCCCATCTCCTGGCTCATCACCAGTATCATCTCTGCTACCTCAACAATAGCTCCCTCCCTGCCAACAAATACCTTTTCATGCATTACCTATCCCAGCACCTTGATCCTTAATGAAACTTTCCTCCAACCTCATCATGTTGCCTCACCTCTCCCTATCTCCTTCAGAGCATCGACAATGCCCTTCCCCTCGCCCGAGGTGTGGTCGCTGTTGGCCACCTCAAGCATCTTCCTGTCCGGTCACAACCCCTCCTCAATAACCCAACTGAACACCTTCTCCTCAGCGTCTTTTTTCCCTCCCTCACCATCACCTGTGCCACAATCTATAGTCATCCCGGAGCTCCTCTCCCCTAAGACTTCATTTCCCATGTTGACTGCACCATCACCACCTATGTGATGGCCACTGACCTCAACATCCACAGCCATGACCCTGCCACCCATCAGCAGTGGCATCAGTTCCTTGCCACCCCCCATGATGACCTAGTTCCTCTCCCATAACACACTTGTACTGAAACTAACTCAACCCCTGACATTATCCTTGCTTCCCCCCACCTCGTTTGTTGTATCACCATGGACGTCCTCGATCCCATTGGTACTGACCACCTCCCCGTCCTTCTCACTGTCCCCTCTGCCCATGGCCCCCCTGCAGCCCCCCACCCAGCTGTCTTCCAAAGTCCATCCAAGACTGCTGCTGCACTGACTGGGATGCCTACCAGGAATCCATTACCTCACAGGTCAAAAGCCACACCATCACCTTTCACCATCCCACTGATGTCACCCATGCCTCTTCCTTCCTTCAGAAGACCATCACTGATGTTGTGAAGGCCTATGTCCCTACCATACTCATCAACCCTCACTACCCTATGCTTCCTCCGCAAGCCGTCCTTCTTCGTGAATCCTGCAGGCTCTACCACTCGTTCCTTCACACCAATGACTGGGATACACTCCCCCACCACCGGGGCAATTACAGCGACACAGCCAGAACCTTCTTACAGCAAAGAAACGCCAGGACTGGTGCTAGACATGCACACACCTCAACAGCACCCTCCCTGTCAACCCCTCTAAGTACTGGTCCTGCATCACCTTACTGGTAGCCATCCCACACTGCATTACCCTATCCTCCACAACGATCGCCCCTTCCCTGACAATCTCAGTAAGGCTAACCATTTTGCACCCCACATATCAGAGGTCTTTTCCGTTCCTGACAATCCTCATTTTGATTACTCCCTCTTCCCCACCATCCTTGACTGCACTGATACCTCCGTCCCACCACTCATCCCTAGCTTCCAGTACTTGGATCAGTTACCCCCCCCCCCCAACATCAACACCCTCATCACCACACATGACATCACACTCATCCTCAGCTCCAAACGCAACACCACCCCTGGTCATGATGGCGTCACCTACTGCCACCTCAAGAAGACCCCCCATCATTCCTGGCTGTCCTTGCTACTCTGTACAATGTCCTCCTCTCCACTGGCTTTTACCCTGACCTGTGGAAGACTTCTCGTTTTCTACTGTTCCCTAAATCCAACGAATCCCCCTCTGATACCTCTTCGTATTGTCCCATCTGCCTCGCCTCCATGCTCAGTAAGGTCTTCGAGACTATCCTCTCCCACCGTATTCACCGCCACTTTAACCAGCACCAACTCCTCCCCCTTACCCAGTGTTGCTTCCAACCTTCCTTCTCAGCCGACGTCCAACTCCTTAACCTTATCAATCTTCTTTCCCTCCAATGTAACTCCTGTCACTCTGCTATCTTTGTTTCCCTTGACCTCCAGAACGCCTGCAACCATGTCTGACAGACCTATGCTCTCCCTATCAATTTCGTCCACCTCGTTGCTTTCTTCCTCTCCCATCATCCCTCCTATGTCACTTTCCAACTCCCGTATCGTCTATCCCTCTGCTGGCGTACCCCAAGGCTCTATCCTTTCCCCTCTCCTCTATCTCCTGTACACTACTGATACGCCCAAACCTCCCCCACCTGTTCATCTTCTCCAATTTTCTGATGACACCGCCTTCCTAGTCCTTTATCCTGCCGTTCAATGGTCCCAGCATACCCGCCAAACCCACTTTGACCAGTTCACCACTTGGTGCAACCAGTGGTTCCTTCATCTCAACCCATGCAAAACCCAAGCGATCATCATAGGCCGCAGCATCCGCTCCTTCTGTCTCCATGATTTCTTCCTAACCATTTATGGCTGTCCTATCCACCTCACTCCTACCCTCAAATACCTTGGCCTCACCCTCAACCGCCCCCTCACCTGCACTCCCCATCTCCTTACAATCCAACACAAAGCCCACAACAGACTCCACCTCCTGAAACTCCTGTCTGGCCAAACATGGGGACCGCATCCTTCCACCATCTTTCACACCTACAAATCCTTGATCTGTCGCAGCCTTTGTTATGCCTGTGTTTGCACTCCACCTCAGCTTCCCTATCCGCCTTCTGTCCCCCCACGTGCATCCTCTTCGACATCATCCCCTTCCCCCACCTTCTCCTTTTCCTTGAACACATCCGCACCCTGTATATTGCCCAATGACTCGATCCCCTCCCGCCCCCTGGTGTCCCCCTTCCTCTCCACCCCCAGCCCATTGCGGCGCCTTTACCATTGTGTCCCCCCCCCTCTCTCCATCTCCACACCCTCCACCTCCTTTCCCAATGCAGCTTCCAGCACCTACCCCTCCCAGATGATGAAATTCGGCCTGACATCTACCCCTCCTACCAACTCTAACCCCACCTTCCTCCTGCCTCCTCTTCAGGGCTCCCTCTCCTCCTCCTCCCTTCTCCTGAGCGGCTTTCCCCCCCCTACATCCCCTCTCTCTCCCTCGCTCTCCTTCAGTGTCTCTACAATCCCTCCTGCCTTGTGTTCCATCTTCATTTCCTGCCCTGCCGGTCTCCTGCCTCTTGGTGCGCCTCCTGCCCCCTTTTTTTCCTCTTTCTCCCCCCCTCCCAGCCCTCCACCGCGACTTCCTCCCCTCTTTTTCCCTCCTCTTCAGCTTCCAGTCCCTCGGTAGGTCCCTACAAGCGGTTTTTTTTATTCTTCGTGAATGCTCTGACGTTTCCAATGGTTTTTTAAGTGTCATGCTCTGTGTGATTTCTATCCTGTGGGCAACTTTTAACTTGTGATTGCCTCCAGGGTTTTTTTTTTAAGTGCACTTTGATTTTCCAGCTGTGTTCTTTTAACTTTATGTCGACTTTTTAACTGTCCCCCAGTGCATATCCCCATCTTAGTGTATATTTTAACTCCCATCATCTCCATTTACTGTGTTTTTTATGTCCCCCTTTTTATCCCCCCTTTTTATACATTCACCCTTCTGCACTTTTATAAAACCAATTGGGTGAAGAGCGGTGGAATGTGCCGTTGCCAGCTCTTCGCTGCCCATATGGGGCAGGGGAATGAAATTACAATAAAGAAAAAAAAATCTGTGATTAAAGTAAAACATTTTCAAGCAAAGCAGAGTAGGCACTGGGCACGAAGTCACTCTTCCAGTTAAGCAGTTTTGTTGGTATGCCTCTTAATACTTAAAGCACACAAGTGCATATGTATGGCAGTAGCACTTTCCATTATGGTCTATTTGCTGTTTTAAGCTGTAGAGAAACTGCTAATGTATTTATGTTTCCCGTATTTTGCTGCAGATCTGAAAATGGTCATTATAGACCGAAACCGGTAATGCGTTGACAAAAAATTTTGTGACCATAGACGTAAAGTAAAGGAAATAGTCGTATAATCCTCAGTCAGTGGCGTCTGTCGGATGTGGCTTGAAGCGTGTGGCGTCTGCATTGTACACTCTTGGGCGTTGTCAGCTTCCCACACCGTCGAGAAGCTACTTCCCACCCTCATACCTCCTCAGTTGGCATCACGAGGCAGAGTGCATCTTGCTCCAGTCCTTCTAACAAAGAAATAAGCATGGCATTACCGAGAATGGAATAACTGCAGGAGAGGCGCTCTGCATCGCGGTGTAGCTTGCTCGCCAGGTTTCGAGAGGGTGAGTTTCTGGATGAGGTATCGAATATATTGCTTCCCCCTACTTATACCTCCCGAGGAGATCACGAATGTAAACTTAGAGAGATTCGAGCGCGCACGGAGGCTTTCAGACAGTCGTTCTTCCCGCGAACCATACGCGACTGGAACAGAAAAGGGAGGTAATGACAGTGGCACGTAAAGTGCCCTCCGCCACACACCGTTGGGTGGCTTGCGGAGTATAAATGTAGATGTAGATGTAGATCCTGGTTCCCCGCATGCCAGTCTGACACGCTTACTCTCATATACAGAGATGTGCGCTGAATCAGTGACGTTAAGAACTCAATAGACAGCTAGAAGCATACTATTCAAATGTACTCATTGTCATCTGACTTCCACAGTCCATACCAAGTAACTTTCAACAGCTGGTGTACAACAGATCAGAGCATTCCCCACAGCGGCTATCTATAGTTATCTCACAGTGTACTGTCCACAGGACTGAGTGTTTTACCTGGTGAGCTCCTTAGTGAGCAACAATTGAAGAATCCCTTGCCTTCTTTATGCTCTGCTGATTTATTTAGTTTCCGTCACGGCGTTGGCACACAAACATAAAGTTGCACATTGATGTAAATTATGTATTACCTTTTGGCTTTTGTCTCTGCGTCTTCGGAAAAGGTTTGTTTAACTATTTTTCTGACGTTTCTCCAGCACGAGTAGTTACACTCTAAGAAGTTCACCCTCTATTGCTGGTAGAGGAATGTCCTTCAGCAGTGGAATGTGAACTTTTGACACTTCCAGTCAGCCCTGATTGTGCACCGTTAGAAAAATCGTTAAACAAAGTTTGTAAATCCGTTTTTCAGTATATTATAAAAACACACACACACGCACACACACACAAATATTTTTCTTCGTCTTCTTCGTCGAAAAAGAAACTTGTGACATCCGTAAACACAGGGTAAGGTGAATCCTCTCTCACTCTTTAAGTACCATGACGTTGCTCAAAACAGAATACGGATGATATGAGTGACTTTTGCGAAAATAAATTTAATGATAGTCCAGTTGCTGCATGAGTTTCTCTTGGTACCACCTTCTCAGAAATTTTTGTTCAGGATTTAGAGTAACGTCTCGCATTAAAAGGACACCATTTGCTTTGATGAATACGCACGACCAAATTTCCTCTCTAAGGAGGTTTTTTTGGTGCTGACCATAACACTATACGTACAAAAAACCACACACAATTGCTTGTCTTAACACTCTTATAAAGTGGCCTGATACATGTCTCCCTGACTAAAGAACATTATGTGAACCTACTATTTATAACACTATGGTGGTGCTAGGCATTTTTCGCAGAAACACTATTTTTCTACATTGTATCCCATTCCACATGCTTTTATTGTAGTGTAAACTGCTGGACAGTGTTCTGCAATGTACTACATTTAAGAGCTATTCGTTGCTAAAGTTGTGGAAATTTTAGTTCCATACGAAAACAGATATAGTGGTGGAAGCCTTGCTAACTTGTACCCAAGAAGATGTGAGTTCTGTCTGCCTATAGTTTTAATTATTTAATTTGAGAGTCGATTACATAGACTAAAACACGATTTACGATTTGGCAGACACCTTACTAGTTTTCTAAACTGCCCTGACCAAAGGACATAGTATTAGCAGTCTGCGTAATACTACCGTTTGTCGAAGTAGACAACCTTCAACATGATTTAAAAAAATACCCTGCAGAGTACTATTGTTAAGACATTTAGACCTGTATGCCTACACAGTTCCGTATCATTTGGTAACAAGCGATTTGCGATGTGGGAATATCATAACAGAGGGAACTTGTACATTACGCCAGCCTCTAAGCGGGATGATTAGCATGGAAAATATCCAGTTCCATTACGACACAAACTCACTGTATCCTAACAGTTATAATTCACTATCTACACCAACATGTACGAAGCCTCTGCAATTCCAATTTTAGTAATATTACACTGATTTATGGATAAACGAGGGAAAAACAGTGTTCGGAAGAATTTGTGACAGTGACTGTGGAGCTTTAACGTAAACAGCAGGCATAAGAGGCAGACGACAGCAAATATGCATACTTTAATATATATACGAAGTTAAAAGTTTCTGTGAAGTCATCGGGATATTTAAGTAAACGTCCCACTGTCCCACAGTGGCCACCAGTTCGACTTCCAGGAGGAAAGTCGCTGCCTGCTAGACCGACACAGTCTCCGGTACACCTTCAGTAAAGTTCAGTGAGCCGCTGCTGCCGGTGAGTATTCACTTCCGTCCAGAGCGCTAAGCGGCCAATGTGTGTTCAGCCGCGAGTCGGATTACGACGAAGCCTACCGCCTGTGTCACGGAGTTGCTAACAAGCGTCTGTGGAATCAGTACATTCCGTCTATTCCATGCAGAAGAGCTCTGCATGTTAGTGCCAATATTTGTGCCTCAGACACCACATCCTCTGTACAGCGTGTTGATGTATGATACACACGTGTACTGCAATCTTTTGCAAGTTGTGTGTCTCGAAGAATAAAACCCACTTTAGTTGAGATTGTGTCATCATTAGTTACTGTTTTACCACTGTTCGTTCCTAACTTCAAGCGGCGACCCAACGGTGGTGACGAGTCTCGTGAACCTACGGTGCTGTGTTTTCCTTCATCAAGGGCGACGTTAAGTGTATTTTGTGTGTATTAGCGTCAAGGAATTGTTATGTCTGTGCCACGACAAGAACTTTCTGTAAATGATGTGGTTCAGTTGCAGAGGCAACAAATTCAGCAACTTGGGCGGAGAGTTATTCAACTGACGCAAGTACTTTCAATGGCAGTTACAACTCAACATACTACGGGCACACCCAAATTCCGATAACATACGGCCAGTGAGGGGACTGGGCTGAATACCCGCTCAACTTGTAGCGCAGTTCTCCGCCTACGACATAGCAGATACGAAGCGCAAAGATTATTTCCTTACTAATGTTGGTGTTTTATGTTGTGTGTCAAAATGTCTACGGACTCTTGGCCGGAGGACTTTGAGTGTTATTTGTTAGAAGTTATATGAGCACCTTGGCGCTCAGGTGCATGTAGCAGCTGCCAAATACAAGTTCTTTTGGCTTAGGAAGCAATCGGAACAGACATTTAAACAATGGCTCGCAGAACTAAGAGGTGTTACCAGACATTGCATATTTAAGTGTCCATGTGACGTCACACAAGTGGCGTCATACTCCGTGGTGTGATTACTCAGAATGTATGAGATGCACGCATGCACACTCCAATTTTGAAGCTACCATATCCTAAGTTAGAAACTGCCCTTTCTGTTACTGAACCTCAGAACGTTTTAGATATTGCAGAGGTAAATTTAGAGGCTCTGACCATTTCTGTAGTTCAAAGTACACAATGCACTCAGTTCTCTACTCAGAGGTCAAGCTGCAGGCAAAGCCCATTGTTAAAAAACAATCAGTCACGCTGTGCGCCTGCCACTTTGAGAGGTGGTATGCCTTTAGATGCACACAGTGACTTGCCCCCTCTCTTATTTATATCTAACTCTGAGTAATTCGGTTTGGGGAAGTATGGCCGAGTATTGTCATTACAAGGCTAGTATTGAGAACTCAGAAGATATGAATATTTTCCTCTCTAATTGCATGTGGTGAAAAGTTGGTACTGCTTCACATGTTGACTTCCCATGCAGCGTCTCTCATCACCCAGGTGGTCCGGTGACAGGCGGGTTCTGCCGATCTTGAAAGGGTTAAGACGACGGGTGTGAGGGAGTCGAGTGCATGCTTTCCAGACGCCACATTGTCATAAGAGCGGCGGCGACACGCCCACAGGAGCCTGACGGAGCGGCTGGGCTAGAGATTCCGTTGCTTCGCAGAAACACAGTGAAAACACTTTCTGACGGACTTCCAGCGAGGCATGGGAATGATTTGTGTTCCCAGGCAGTCTTGGCAGGCAAATTCCCGCGTTTTATGCAAAATTATAACTGTGATTGGCTTGCTCAGGGGCGCAGAAATTGGCGCCAAGTATCTCCATTGGTGGAATAGTTGTGCTTAGGCAGTAGAGTGGAATTTTCCACCGGTTTTCGAGTTGCTGATTGGCACGTTTTAACCACAGCCACCGTCGTGGGGGTGGGAATGTTCTGTGTTCGGCTTGTACGGGTGCTCTTGAGAGAGTCGGCTCTTGCTTTTCGGTCAGAGTAGGTTACAAGACTGAGCTCTCGCTGCTCTGGAAAGCCTGCCTTCCGTTGGTTGTCTAATATAGTTTCGTTTAATTGTAACTGTTTGATGAAATTGCTGAAGTTCCGACTTCAACATAACTTTCCGAGTGCAGTTGGCAATTGAGCATTCTACGTACAAGCGGCCTACGTTGCCCGTCTTGAGCAGTTTTGGCTAAAGTTGACTGTATCGGAGTTACTGTGTGACTTCGCTTGTTAAAATCAATCACTATACCGTCAGTGATTGTGTAGCGAGCCTTCTTCGTCTCCCTCAGAGGCGCATTTGTGTTGCTAGAAGTCTTTAGTCTGGAGCAACCAGACCAGGATAATTTGTTTTGGGCTATACTCGCGACATTATCATCACCACAACGGGACGTCGAAGCTACCAGCCATCGCCTCCGGTATGCCAGATCGTGTCCTTGCAGTTAAGAAGACAGCTTGGTAATGTATGTCCGCAGCACCCACAGATTAGGGAATTTAGATATGTGACAATCAGAGCTCTGCATAGCGCGCCTGTTCCCGTCTTTTCTAATGTGGTTCTTTCTTGGGTGTTCATTGTCTGAGTTCTCACTACAGTAGCAGCAATTAATGTTGGGTTGGCTGGGTGTTTCTCGTAAGATTTGAGTTGCAAGGAATTGGCTCCACATACCACTTGGTCATAAATGTCACAATCTAGTTTATGGACAACTTCACCTTCACAGCATTTATTTGAGTATCCAAGTTGACGTATTGTAAATGTTTCATGTGTTATGTTTATTATTTTTCTACTTGATCCATGTGCAACAACAAAAGTCGGATTTAGAAAAGGGGGGGGGGGGGCTTAAAGCATCATTTCCATATGAAGATTCTAGAGGAATTTAGTGTTAAATACACTGCTAGCCCGACACCTCGCAACTTTGCAGTCTAATATCTGGAAGTCGTTCCCGAAGTGCACGACCGTTAGCAGTGCCCATGCAGAGAGGCAAAATGTTTTTCCTGTGGCAAACGGGGCCATATTCAAGCGTGATTTCAAAACAGCCGTGGCAGGCGACAGTGAGACTCTACTTCAGTGTTCTTCAAAAGAAGTAAATGTCATATCAGTTGAGCCGGTGGGGGAGGCCCAATCAGTGTTTTACCCTTAAAGTAAACAGAATCGTTCACAAGTGATCTGCTTTCAGAGAAATAAACTGTATGTACATCTACGTGTGGCAGAGCATTCTGTGAGACTACAATTAGACAAAGGTGCTTGCATGACTTTGCTGAACAGAAATACTTATGAATTGTTAGGCAGCTCATGGCTACAGCAGCCTACTGCCATTCTGCCAGCATACAATGGACACAATATCCCAGTGTCGGGAGTGTGCAGACTGGCAGCAACATTTCTTAATGTTACTAGAACTTTACTATTTCATGTACCGTGTTCTCGGAACAGTCCGAACTTTTTTGATCTGACCTCACTTGACTTGTTTTACCTGGACATTCAGGACAATGTGTTGCCAGTCAATGCTACTGTTCCTCACAACTGTATTAATGAGTGATGTGACAATACAGAAATTTATTTCGAGAAGGCCTGGGGAACGCTGAAGATTTTGAAGTACATGTAATTTTAAAAGATAATGCACAACCACCGTTTCATAGTGCAGTCCCCTAACGCATTCGTGATCAGGTCGCTCAAGAATTGAAACTATGGCAAGACAGTGGTGTTGCTGAACAGATCTCAGCCAGTCAGTGGGCATCTCTCCCGACAGTTATCAAAAAGCCATCGCGTGGGTTGCAGCTATGAGCAGACTTTGAAACCACTATCAACCCTCAAAACAGAGATGGACTCTTTTCCCCTTCTTCACCTGATGAACTGATCGACAGATTGTGACAGGAATGCTTGTTTTCCAAAATAAATTTCCCGGGGACATACTCGCAGTTACCCTTGAATGACATTCCAAGCGGTTCTTTGTACTTATCACGCACTTGAGTCTATATCTGTTCCAGCTCCTCCCAATCGGCAGTGCATTAACTCTCGCAGTTTTACAGTGATTTCTGAATCAGTTAACAGCGAAGGTCCCTTCGTGTGTAAATCATTTAGATGACACTGTAGTTTCTTTTGGCACACCAGAGGAATATTTATCCAGTTTTGACTGTTTGTCCCAAGATCTTTCGGACATGGGAACCAAGTGTAATAAAGCGAAATGCTCATTTCTTCATATCATTAATTCACAGGGCATCCATCCAGCGCAATCGCACTTGTTGTCACTCAGGGATTTGACGGCGCCTCGTCATTTTAAGGAGTCAAAGGCAGTAATGAGCTAACCGACGTATTATTTCAAATTTATTCCTCATACAGTACAAACTGCTGCCCTGTTGAACCACCTACGCTGGAGAGGTGTTCGCTTCTTACGGTCCAAAGATTTTCAGGACGCATTCCAGCAACTTAAGGATGATCTTCTCAGTGATCGTTGTATGGTCCACTTTGACCAAGACAAGCCAGTAGTTTTAGCACTTGATGCGTCATCCTATGGGCTTGGATCGAAGCTATTCCACAGGATTGGTAGCTCTGACAGGCTTGTAGCCTTTTCTTCCAAAACTTTAAACAAGGCGCAGTGTAATCGCAGGCAGCTGGAAACAGAGGCGCTCGCCATTGTTTATGGAGTCACTAAATTTCTCCACTATTTGTATAGTCGACCTTCTATCTCATCTCAGATCACAGGCCACTGACAGCTTTGTTCAGCCACTCCAAGCCTGTTCCGCCACGAACAACACAAAAATTATTATGAAATTACAACGAAATTCAGACCATTAGCTGCTTACAGGCGTTGATTAATATCAACAGGGACAGATGAAACCTTGTGCCCCGACCATCACTCGAACCTGGGATCTGCTGCTTACATGGCAGACGCTCTATCCGACTGAGCCATTTTTTTTCTTTTTTATTTATTATCAGAAAGACTTGGTACTATCATGACACTTCAGTAGACCATAGTCATATCATCATGTAATAGAGGCTGCAAAAGGGAGAAAAAATTTATTACGAGAATAGAACAATAAATAAAAGAAAAAAAACGAGAACGTAGCCAACAAACCACCACCAAGCTCATAAGATATGTATCAATAACTATTTTGATATGGTTTTCTAGTAAATTTTAATTTTTTTATTTTTTATTTTGTGTTTTTTATAGTTCATATATGAATCTAAAAGGAGTAGGAAAACGAAACAAGATTACATTCCAAATAGCAAACTAAGAAAAATTCCAAGTAAACTAGGAAAAGCTAAGGATCATAGACGCGCCCGTGTATCTATACTTCATCGATACACATTTGACAATAGAGCGATGCTGAGTCAAAACACAATACAAAACGAACAGGGAAACAAGGAGAGAACAAACCGAAGCAAATCAGGTGGGAAACATACATAACAAAGAAAAACACTTATCATCAAAATGAATTAAATTAACCTACACCTTACCGATGAAAAACAAGATTCACCATGTTGGCGAAGAGGTCTCGGTATCGAGGCATTCGCAAGCATGTCCAATAGGCCGTGATCATGTACTGCATGACGTTCATGTGATCGTCCCCCTCGCCTTCTACAAAATAATGAACGAAATGTCCCAGGAACCACATAACGGTATGGGTTTTTGACTGTGGAAAGAAAGAAGAATCTGGGCGCACTATGATGTCCGTAGTGCAGGCAGTCTCAGAAGACCGAGTAAGGAAGGCCAATTGTGTCCTGATCCAACCACCAGTTTGCCTTATGACCTCCACAAGTAAAACGATGTCGTATCGTATCGGGAGACGTACAACGACTACATAAATCCGTCTCACGAAGCCCAATACGGAAAAGTCGCTCGTTCGTTGGAATCAAGTTATTTACGACCTTGTACCACGAGGACGCTACTCACATCGGCAAAATCGGAAGACTGATATTAAACCAAACTTACGTTCAGATTGTTTGCGGCGAGTCTCTTTCAACGAGGTTCGGGCAATGGACTGCTTCCCCACGAGTCTGTAGGAATTTAATGGTCTCCATATGATTTCAGCCCATAAATAGCTCATCGCAAGATAGAAGTCACGAATGTGTTTTAACTTATAATTTATGCGACCAATATCAATAGGGGGTTCAAGACTAGCGGGACAGACAAAGAAAAATAAATGAGACGTGAATGTGTGAGTTTCTTGAGTCATCGTCAAAATAGTACGATGTACATATAGCATCTGCGACTTCCTGTATATATAAGTCAGGTCCAGACCCCCAAAGGAGCGAGGCTTCGTGATCACCTCATACCGTAAGCGAAATATATGTCTTTTCCATAAGAAATGACCAGAAAATTGTAGTTTCTTCGCTATCGTCGCGGGAAGCGGATAAACTTAGGCCGCGTAATAAGCTTTGCATAAGACATATGTATCCAGTATTCGGACTTTCTGGAGCAGAGTAAGAGGACGCCTTTCATGCTCTAATACAGCTCCCTGAATTTTTTTCGTAGCAGACTTCCAGTTGAGCGCCACCATTTTGAGTGGACAACGATCAATGATGATACCGAGAGACGTATACAGATCCAGCGCAGTAGCCCATGGAACAACCGCGTCATCAAAACCTCGCAAAGGAAGAAGCTTAAGTTTTGCACCTGAACTCCGACAAAAACTATTGATGACAGCCTTCAGTCGAGGTATCTCAGCAGAATTGCGAAGTAGAACAATCACGTCATCCGCATATGCACGAACAGCTATAGTCCCGCCGGAAAGCGTCCAACCTGTCAGCTGGGATGCTAGCATGCGGAGTAGGGGCTCCAGGAAAAACACAAACAGTCACCGTCAGCGGGCTTCCTTGAGACACTCCCCTATGGATACTTATTAGGGGCGTTAGTTGGCCATTAACAACCACCGAAGCCGAAATACCCGTAAACAGATTTGAGAGCACTCGCCGCGTGTCAATAGTGAAACCAACTGCCTCCAGAATCGGAATCAGAAAGTCGTGATTAACACGATCAAATGCCTTACTGAAGTCTAAAAAAGCAAGAGCACAAGGGACGGACGTTACAGCAGCAACCGAAACCATATCACGAAATTTTAATATAAGGGTAAGAATGGTACGACCAGGTACGCAGCTTTGATGTTTTGTAACAATCGTATCCATCAAAGCCGACGTCCTACTATTAACTGCCTTTGCCACAGTCTCATAATCAAAGTTTAACAAAGTTAGTGGGCGAAAGTGATCAGGGGCAGCCGGTCCAGTGTGTATCGGGATTGCAACAATTTTTCCCACTTTGAACGAGGGCGGCACTACTCTACCCCGTAACACCTCATTCAGAAGGGAGGTAAAGGTAGCACCCAACAACGGCCAAAGGCGCACGTAAAATTCCTTTGAAAGTCCATCTAGACACGGGGACTTTTGATAAGGCGATCCCACAATAATTTTGTAAACTTCCTCAGGCTGAAAGGCAGCTAAGAGCGTTTCATTATGTTCAGATGTAATTGTCGTATACAAGATGCTGACAAGTGGGTCGTAAAAGGTTTTACTGGACTCCCCGATATCGTAGATTTCTACATAGTACTGGTGTAAGATACGCACTATATCAGCTTACGCCATTACGATACATCCATCTTTTGTCGTGGGAGAATGAATACAAGTGCGTCGGCGACGGATCTGATACCGAAGCAAATGATATAAGGAAGTCAGTTCTTCCATCACCAATGATCGCGACTTCGATCGGATTTTCAAACCTTCCATTTCCATTCTCTTCACGGTTAACAATTTTGCCTTACCGGCCTAACATCTGCAATTCGCAGAGGGCTTGATCCGAAGCAGCATAAAGTTCACGCAGGATGGAATAGTAATATTCATAAGTTCTCTGAAAGTCTCGCTCCTTGGCAGCACAGAAACGTATCAAAGTCTGCGTGAGCCTCGGTTTCACTAGCTATATCCACCAGTCAAGCACTCCGTCTTCAGGCCACAAGTGGCCCAATGGGACCGTCCGACCGCCGTGTCATCCTCAGCTGAGGATGCAGATAGAAGGGGAGTGTGGTCAGCACACCGCTCTCCCGGTCGTTATAATGGTTTTCCTTGACCGGAGCCGCTACTATTCGGTCGAGTAGCTCCTCAATGGGCATCACGAGGTGAGGCTGAGTGCACCCCGAAAAATGGCAACAGCGCATAGCGGCCCAGACGGTAACCCATCCAAGTGCCGGCCACACCCGACAGCGCTTAACTTCGGTGATCTGACGAGAACCGGTGTATCCACTGTGGCAAGGCCGTTGCCCCATCAGTCAAGGGTGGAGGAGTATTTCCAAGTGGACCGTAGAGTATGCTCCCACACGACTTGCATCACGTCATCGAGAGAAGGGTCAGCTAGATGAGCGACGTTTAGCATCCACGGAGGGCAAAACAATTTGACTGGTTGCCATTCAAGATTGAGAGTTATGGCCACAGCACAGTGATCCGTAAAGGAAGCTGGGATAACTTCAACGTTAAGAATACTATCGCTCAGGAAGTCCGATAAGTAAAATCTATCTAACCTGCTACTAGAAGTCGCAGTAAAGTGGGTAAATTTAACTAATGTCGGGTATTTACATATCCAGACGTCTTTTAGGCGTAAGGAGCGGCCCAATTCATGTAATTCGAGACAGAAATTAAGGTTTGGAGATTGATCCACAGGACGCAATACACAGTTAAAGTCATCACTCAACAGAATACCCGGAGGACTCTTACGCAACAAATAAACAATATCCTCTTCATAAAAACGCGAACGATCCACCACGTGACCAGTGCCAGTAGGGGCATATAAACGAACCAAAGTAAGATTAAAAAGTTGACACCCTATGCCCCTGCCAGAATCCACCATTTCCACTTCAGCAATAGGAATGCTTTCGTGAAAGAATAAGGCGGTCCCCGTAGAATATTCGGGTGCTACATTAAAGATCATACGAAAACCAGATAAGGAGAAATTACTAAATAGCACCTCCTGTAAGAAAACTGTGTCCGCACATGAATCATAAATGAACTGACGCAGCGAAGCCAATCGCAATTCTTATTCCACACGATTAACGTTTAGGGAAAGGAACGTGTAGGCTTGGGTAATTGATCACAGCTGGACAGAGATGTACGGAATATCGGAGTAGAATTATGTAGACAGCTGAGAGTCAAGGTCCACTGTGGAATCCACAGTGGAATCACACATCGGGGGATCATAACCCACGTCATCGCAACCTATTTTCTTAGATTTCTTACGAGCCACCGCACGGTCAAGTTGAATACGCTGTTTCTGCCGGCTACGTGAGATGGCGGCCTCTGCAGACAGAGGCTTGGGAGGGGTCATAGGCACAGCTTCCTCCCCCACCCCCCCCCCAGACCTAGGGTCATGTAATGCAATGCCAGTCACTAAGGCGGAAGCATTCTGTGGAATTACCAATACAACAGGTGATACTTGGTCGCTAATTTTCTTCTCCTCGGGAGCTGCTGTAGGCGGCAAATACAGGAAGACGAAGGAACAGGAGGACACTGCATCGCCTTAGGCTGTAACGGAGGACACAAAGACGAACGGGGGGCTCCGCTCCCTCTTCACACACAGGCAGCTCAGGAGCCACTTCGCGAGCAGGAGGGATGCTGGAGATAACTTCTTCGCCACTCACCGTACCACGGAGGGGAGATATAGTAGCATCGAGAGTAGCAGGGGACACAATCGATGCGGAGGAGGTTGGCGCAGAAGGTACAACCAAATCCTCACCATCACCTTCCTGAGTGCGATGTCGCTTGTTTGTCGCCGTTATAAGTTCTATCCTGGGGCCAATAGGATTCAGAACCTGTCGCGGAGGTAAAGGCGGAAATTCATTGACACGATTATCAGAACTGACTGTTTATACATTATAATCCGAAGCAGAAGTAGGTCCGACGGCGGGAGGAGAAGGAACAAGACCAGCAACCATCAATTTGTGAAGCTGCACTAATGACGGCTTTAATACAAAAACCCTCTGCGGACAATTAGAACGAACGTGTCCACTTTCATTACATAGGAAACAGGTTCCCTCTTGACCAGTATACATGATACTGATGCGGTAACCACACACTTGTAAATGTGATTATATATTGCGTTTGACATGCACTTCCAAGGAAAGAATTCCACTATAACACTGTAATCTGCGTTGAGTAGACCAGCGTTCACGACGGATGTTTTTCACGTTACCATAAGGAGTCAATATGCCCTTTAGAAAACTGTCATCAACTTCCGGCGAGAGGCTGAACACTCGAACATTGGTGTATTCGATTTCAGCATCTGCGAGTGATACTATACTAGGGGAATTATCACGATGTCTGAACAGGATGTGAGAACCATGTCGCGACAGTGATCTTTCAGCGTGAAAGATCCATGAATTTCACGTAAAACACATACTCGTCAGCATCACAATGCCGCGCGGAGTGGCCGCGCGGTTAGAGGTTCCATGTAACGTGTTGCACGACCCCTGCCGCCGGAGGTTCGAGTCCTCCCTTGGGCATGGGTGTGTGTGTGTGTGTTGTTCTTAGCATAAGTTAATTTAAGTAGTGTGTAAGTTTAGGGACCGATGACCTCAGTAGTTTGGTCCCTTAAGAATTCACAGACATTTGAACACATTTCAGCGTCAAAATAAGCGGTGTGGACCTGATCAGAGTTCACATGAATTGTATCGAGAAGCCAATCGTGGATTTCTAGGGTCCCAGGCTGAATGTGTCACGTTGTTTTATCGAAGCGGAAAAGTTCATTGAGATGAGCAACCTCCTGCTGTAGTGAATCGCGCTGCTGTTGAAGTGAAAAGCGGCCTCCATATTATGCAGAAGACGTAACACAATCTTCTTGTGTGAAGCACCCATGTGCATTTCGCAGTGAGGTGTGTATGGAATGGGCAGAAGCTGTCGCGATGAGGGAGACATGGAAGACGCATTAATCTTCATGCCTTCTGATCTGGCAGAATGGCTCCTTGCGTCCAGCGTAGGAGACAGCATGCCTAAAGCCGGAGATTGCACAAGAAGATGATTATAGAGGTCCATAGGTAATGGCAAAATTTAAGAAAATCGGCCCCCAATATGGGGCCAAACATGCAGGCCATTAACAATCATCATGAAGGTGAGAAAACATTTTGCAGATTTAATTTCATATGACTCTGAGGCATGTCCTTCACATCCCGTAAAACACCACTTATATCCAAACCTGTGTTGACCAAAATTCCATACCAGATATCTTTTCAAACACAAATAATCGTGAAGATTCACATTTAGCAGAAGCTGTGGCATTGTCATTACAACTACAATCTTACTGATTATACAACGGATATGCACGTCTATACACATCCGTTGTTGATATCTGGGAACCCACACAGTTTGCAACATCATCTAGCATTTCGCCTGAAGTGTCTATGGAACCAACACCATTCGAATTTGCGTGGCTGCCGCTCGTCAATGCGCCGTACGCTCCTTGGGCTGTCAGCTGCCAGCTTGGCGTAGAGTCTTGCCAGTTCAGTGAGGATTCTCTCAATAGGTGGCTCTGGTGGTTGCACAGCCGAGACGAGACTTCAGTGACAGCGAAACATGGGAAGTGACGTAGTTGAAGGCGTTGTGAATATTGACTTTGAAGACGATATTTTAGATGAGGCAGAAATATCTGTGTTTGTTTTATGTTATTGTTTTTGTTGACTTTGTAGATGCTGCATAAATCCTTTTCAGCGATGAATTTTTTTAATAATTTCAATTTTGACAATTATTTTTAACACTATATTTGAGATGTAAGGAAGTCATTGGAAATATATTTCTTCAACAAATGCTTCAATTTACTGTACAACAATGAAAATAGGAAATGGCCACATTTGTGTACATGGTGCATAGCAGGTTACATGAGAGCAAACATGGTGAAAACATAAAGAAACTAAAAAATGTGATAAATAATAGCGAAATTCAAGTAAGAAGGAATTGTTCACATCATGTATTGTGGAAGAACTCCGTACATTGTGGGCAAACAGGAACCTTGCACTTTTGCAGATGTATCTTGTTCTTCTTTTGCAGTTTTTATTTCTCACATTCCTTTTTTTTTTCAGGGTAATGGGCTATTCCATCCAGTCTTATATATGCAGTACACCCAGTGCGTTGCCTTTTCTTCCAGTGAGTATGGTCAGTGGTGTTAGATGGTCTGCCACACTTCCTTTGCAGGCTTCCAAGCTATGTAATTGTTGTAGCAACTGAGACCTTGTATTCCACCAAAGAAATATTTCTCTCAGTGCCTCTTTTGTAAAGAATCCATGCATTTACTAGTGCAACATTATAAAAGTGGAAAAATATTCTCAAATAAAACTTCTTGCTCTTCATTGTGTGAGGGTAGTGTGCAACCATCTGGTCAGTCATGTCTACTCAGCCCATGAATTTGTTGTAGCATGCAACAGCATCTGGCCTCTCGATATCTATGCGAGCATGGTTCTTCACGTCCCATCACAGTATCAGTTGGTGTCCCTCCAGAAAAGGTAGATATCATGTGGACAATGGTTCTCTCCACCCATCACAAAACTGTAATATTGTCATTAGAAGTAGCAATAGACATTGAACCTCGACATGATTCCATTAGAGCTTTGCTGTTGGTCAATTTACTCTCTGCACCCTACAGTCTGTTCGACCTTATGGTTCCCAATACATGAATTTTCTTTTGCTTGAGATATGAAAGCAATGGGATTGCTGCGAATAAATGGTCAAGAATGATCTTGTGATTTTTTCCTTCTAGCCCCTGGCACAATCTTACGACAGTGTCCCCAATAGGACTGCAGCTCAGTGTGTAATTCCGCTCCCACCTTTTCTCTTGGTACATCTCAAAAAATGTTGCGCATCAATCTGAGCTAGAGCGTATCCATGATTTCAATCCCCACTTTTAGGGCTTAGACTTTATATACTGTTTTGCCCTGCTTCTACCCTTGAAGAGGATAATCATTTCACTTATAGACTGATATTCAGTAGGAGTTACATTCCCCGAAAATGTCTCTTTCATTGTGTCCAATATGGGTTTCACCTTCACAAACATGGCAGAGTTATTTCGCGGGATTTCGTTCAAAAATGGTTCAAATGACTCTGAGCACTATGGGACTTAACATCTGTGGTCATCAGTCCCCTAGAACTTAGAACTATTTAAACCTAACTAACCTAAGGACATCACACACATCCATGGCCAAGGCAGGATTCGAACCTGCGACCGTAGCAGTCGCGCGGTTCCGGACTGAGCGCCTGAACCGCTAGACCAACGCGGGCGGCCGGGATTTCGTCTTTGTCCACAAAACGTAAATACGTTTTTAGACTACTGGCCAGTAACACTGCTACAAGACGAAGATGAAGTGCTACGGACCCGAAATTTAACTGACAGGACGAAGATGCTGTGATATACAAAGGATTAGCTTTCCAGAGCATTCACACAAGGTTGGCGCCAGTGGCGACACCTACAACGTGCTGACATGAGGAAAGTTTCCAACCGATTTCTCACACACAAACAGCAGCTGACACGGCGTTGCCTGGCGAAACGTTGTTGTGATGCCTCGTGTAAAGAGGAGAAATGCGTACCATCACGTTTCCGACTTTGGTAAAGGTCGGATTGTAGCTTGTCTCGATTGCGTTTTATCGTATCACGACATTGCTGCTCGCGTTGGTCGAGATCCAATGACTATTAGCAGAATTTGGAATCGGTGGGTTCAGGAGGGCAATACGGAACGCCGTGCTGCATCCCAACGGCATTGTATCACTAGCAATGGAGATGACAGGCACCTTATCCACATCGCTGTAATGGATCGTGCAGCCACATCTCGATCCCTGAGTCAACAGATGGGGACGTTTGCAAGACAACAACCATCTGCTCGAACAGTTCGACAACGTTTGCAGCAGCATGGACTATCAGCTCGGAGACCATGGCTGCGGTTACCCTTGACACTGCATCATAGACAGGAGCGCCTGTGATGGTGTACTCAACGGCAAACCTGGGTGCACGAATGGCAAAACATCATTTTTTCGGATGAATCCAGGTTTTGTTTACAGCATCATGATGGTCGCATCCGAGTTTGGCGACATCACGGTGAACGCACATTGGAAGTGTGTATTCGTCATCGCCATACTGGGGTATCACCCGGTGTGATGGTATGGGGTGCCATTGGTTACACATCTTGGTCACCTCTTGTTCGCATTGACGGCACTCTGAACAGTCGACGTTACATTTCAGATGTGTTACGACCCGTGGCTCTACCCTTCATTCGATCCCTGCCAAACCCTACATTTCAGCAGGATAATGCACGAACACATGTTGCAGGTCCTCTATGGGCATTTCTTGATGCAGAAAATGTTCGACTGCTGCCGTGGCCAGCACATTCTCCAGATGTCTCACCAATTGAAAACGTCTATTCAATGGTGGCTGAGCAACTGGCTCGTAACAATACACCAGTCACCACTCTTGATGAACTGTGGTATTGTGTTGAAGCTGCATGGGCAGCTGTACCTGTACACGCCATCCTAGCTCTGTTTGATTCAATGCCCAGGCGCCTCAAGGCCGTTATTACGGCCAGAGGTGGTTGTTCTGGGTACTGATTACTCAGGATCTATGCACCCAAATTGCGTGAAAATGTAATCAAATGTCAGTTCTAGTATAATATATTTGTCCAATGAATACCTGTTTATCATCTGCATTTCTTCTTGGTGTAGCAATTTTAATGGCCAGTAGTGTATTTTCTCAAATCTCTTAAGTGACATAATGTCAGCAATAAGATCCATTCTCAAAACTGGGTTACCTGACCAGTTCATACGTCCATTTTGGGTACTTTATATATGTCATGATCAAATTAATCGCTAAGAAGCAATGAACTTCACTTACTGAGACAGAGAAATTGCATTCGCCATTTGAAAAAGCATTCCGTGTTGTCTCTCTGACTATCAAGTCCAGTGCTTTAGGAGTGTACATGTTGTAGTAGTAAAAATATGGCGTCTTCTCTACTAAAAGATCACTATTGCTTTTGTAAACGCCACGAATGCAGGAATGTCACCAACGAAGTCAATGTCCTTGTTTGTAAACCACATATTACGTGAAGATGTTGGAGAATTCGAAACTTGTACTTGCAGTTGCACTATTGGTCTGGACTGTTATTGAGTGAATTGCCCTATCAACAGCTGAATCACCACTAGCAACAGTGTCACCACTACAACACTATCATCATCAGAATCGTCATCAATAATATCACTGTCTTTATCACACGTAATTACGTCCAAATCAGAACAATTGGCATCATCAACAGAATCTAAAATGAGTAAAATTTCCCCTGGGCTTAATGCTTTCCTTCGATTCATTTTTAATAATGTTGGAAGAGAAACTGTAAAATAAATGAAAGTAACAAAATGACAAAAACGGTATTTTATAATTGAGACTCTGGTGGTTACATGGTATTTCAGGTTATGTTACCTATGCAATGTGTCCACAAATGTGTACATTTGTAAACAGTCGATTTACACAAAATAGTTTCCAGATATCACTGTTTCAACAGTAACATCATAATAATAAATGTTCAAAGCACACAATAAAAAATTGTAGACGAAAAATTCTCCTGCAAAAAAAACGTAAATTATGATTTCAAATGCATGTACTAAACAACAGGCAGCCGCTGACTATCCACAGATATAAAAACATCTCTCTTCATAACAGTTAAAGATAATGAACTTGGGACAGGGTAGCCATCTTATGGGAACACAATGGCCACAAATGTAACCAATGCCCATTGGGCTCAAATGGCTCTGAGCACTATGGGACTTAACATCTAAGGTCATCAGTCCCTTAGAACTTAGACCTACTTGACCTAACTAACCTAAGGACATCACACACATCCATGCCCGAGGCAGGATTCGAACCTGCGACAGTGGCGGTTACGAGGTGCCAAAACTAGAGCGCCTAGAGCCGCTCGGCATCACCGGCCGTCCACTGTCCATTAAGGAATGCATTTTCTTCAATATATTCAGCATACGGTTAATGGCTACATATGTGCCAGAATCCCTGAAGAGGTTAATTGTCATAGTAACTCAGCCACAGTCTTTGTGCTACTCTGATTTTCAAGAGATGAACAATCGTAGTCCTCAGCTCGTGGTCGTGCGGTAGCGTTCTCGCTCCCACGCCCGGGTTCCCGGGTTCGATTCCCGGTGGGGTCAGGGATTTTCTCCGCCTTGTGATGACTGGGTGTTGTGTGCTGTCCTTAGATTAGTTAGGTTTAAGTAGTTCTAAGTTCTAGGGGACTTATGACCATAGATGTTAAGTCCCATAGTGCTCAGAGCCATTTGAACCATTTTTTTTAACAATCGTAAGCTCATTTGTTGGAGAGAATATAGGAAACGTAAAATACATTCATATTCAGGGAGGCAAATACACTATGGCCATTAAAATTGCTACACCACGAAGTTAACGTGCTACAGGCGCGAACTTTATTAACCGACAGGACGAAGATGTTGTGATATGCAAAGGATTAGCTATCCAGAGCATTCACACAAGGTTGGTGCCAGTGGCGACACCTACAACGTGCTGACATGAGGAAAGTGTCCAACCGATTTCTCATACACAAACAGCAGCTGACACGGCGTTGCCTGGCGAAACGTTGTTGTGATGCCTCGTGTAAAGAGGAGAAATGCGTACCATCACGTTTCCGATTTTGATAAAGGTCGGATTGTAGCTTGTGCGATTGCGGTTTATCATATCGCGACATTGCTGCTCGCGTTGGTCGAGACCCAATGACTGTTAGGAGAATATGGAATTGGTGGGTTCATGACGGTAATATGGAATGCCATGCTGGATCCCAACGGCCTCACATCACTAGCAGTCGAGATGACAGGCATCTTATCCACATCGCTGTAACGGATCGTGCAGCCACATCTCGATCCCTGAGTCAACAGATGGGGATGTTTTGCAAACAACAACCATCTGCACGAACAGTTCGACGACGTTTGCAGCAGTGTGGACTATCAGCTCGGAGACTATGGCTGCGGTTACCCTTGACGCTGCATCACAGAGAGGAGCAGCTGCGATAGTGTACTCAACCTGGGTGCACGAATGGCAAGACGTCATTTTTTCAGATGAATCCAGGGTCTGTTTATAGCATCATGATGGTCGCATCCGTGTTTTTCGACATCGCGGTGAACGCACATTGGAAGCGCGTATTCGTCAGCGCCATACTGGCGTATCACCTGGCGTGAGGGTATGGGGTGCCATTGGTTACATTGGTCACACATCTTGACACCTCTTGTTCGCATTGACGGCACTCTGAACAGTCGACGTTACATTTCAGATGTGTTACGACCCATGGCTCTACCCTTCATTCGATCCCTGCGAAACCCTACATTTCAGCAGGATAATGCACGACCGCATGTTGCAGGTCCTCTATGGGCACTTATGGATACAGAAAATGTTCGACTGCTGCCCTGGCCTTCACATTCTCCAGGTCTCTCACCAATTGAAAACGTCTGCTCAATGGTGGCTGAACAACTGGCTTGTCACAATACGCCAGTTACCACTCTTGATGAACTGTGGTATTGTGTTGAAGCTGCATGGGAAGCTGTACCTGTACATGCCATCCAAGCTCTGTTTGACTCAATGCCCAGGCGTCCCAAGGCCATTATTACGGCCAGAGGTGGTTGTTCTGGGTACTGATTTCTCAGGATCTATGCACCCAAATTGCGTGAAAATGTAATCACATGTCAGTTCTAGTATAATATATTTGTCTAATGAATACCCTCTTATCATCTGCATTTCTTCTTGGTGTAGCAATTTTAATGGCCAATAGTGTAAGTTGATTGGTTCAAATGATTGTGGTTAGAATATCGTATTTTCCCACAGAATATAAATCTATAGGATTTATTTAATACTGTGATTATGTACTCTAGCTGCAGGTGTAGTGTTGTACCGGTGAACGTTATAAACTGCAGATTTAGTTTCATAGCTGTGTGCACATGAAAGGATACACAGCTGTGTTGTATGCAACGTAGTGCTGTTGTAATGATTGTTGGAAGGCTTCTTCAAATTTAACTCTCAACATATTGAGTTGTTAAGTAATGCAGTTGTTGGACTTTATTTTTAGTCACTGAAGCATATAACGATGGAACTAGCTAAAAACACGAAGAGACATGCAGCAAAACTGGAGATACTGTGGGAAATTTGGATTTGCAAAACAATAGCAGGTGAGGATTTATATTGTGGCGCCGATGAAATCGACACCAACGTCGACATGTATTCATCTTTGGACTCTAGGCATTATCTTTGGCTATTTCGCCATATTCAGTTCAGTTTTTTGTGATCCTAGTATGTGTTAAGGTTAATGAATGAACTATTTGTAAATGGGTGTGACTATTGGTGCAACCAACAAGGTAACCCTGGTGACCCTGAGTTGTAACGTCTTTCGTTTTCGCAGTTTTACTGTGTCCGCGACCTCTGTGTTGGTTATTTTCGCGTGTATTACATCGACACAGTATTCGAACAATGACTTCGTCTCAGCGCCTAACGTCGGATTTTGTGATTGACATGCATCATGTCGCAGGCGATGTACACCCGCCAGGACTGCGACATGATGCCTCTCACTCGATGATTCCGCCAGACGTTTTCGAGCCTGCAACAATAAGTGAGGTTAGGAGTGCGCATGACTCCGGCTATCAAACGCCTTTGTTCCCACCCCATGTGCCCTCCCTGTGCAGTTACCTCCTCCGGATCTCCATGCAGTGCAGGACCAATGCCGATATCTGCAAATGCTTCGTCGGACAACCTACTACCACCAGGACAACGATTTGCCATGCTGCAATCCATGCAGTACCATGCAGATACCTGCCACGTGGCCGGAACTGCTTCGTTCACAGGTCTACCTCCTCAGCATCAGACCACGCCCCCACCTGTCTCAGTTCAGCTTTGGCACATGCCTTCCTAATTCTATACCTCGGCCTGCAACAGGAACAATAACCTGTTATCTGTGCCTGACCTCCACCTCCATCCCACTGCTACGTCTCAGTGTTGTGTGCCACGACATTCACCTTATCCACACACCATTTTGAGTGGAGTGACTAGCCGGCCGAAGTGGCCGTGCGGTTAAGGCGCTGCAGTCTGGAACCGCAAGATCGCTACGATAGCAGGTTCGAATCCTGCCTCGGGCATGGATGTTTGTGATGTCCTTAGGCTAGTTAGGTTTAACTAGTTCTAAGTTCTAGGGGACTAATGACCTCAGCCGTTGAGTCCCATAGTGCTCAGAGCCATTTGAACCATTTTTTGGAGTGACTATGAACAGTGAACATTCACACATTCCGTCCCACGTTAGACATCATTTCCCACACTGTGCTTCTGGACATCCCGCACCTCCGCAGCCTCCCTGCAACACAGGTGGCCCTGGCTCTGATCACACGTCGAGCTTTCCACGGACTAACACACGTTCTCATACTCTGAACTTTTTCTCACCTGTCGCCCCCGAACCTGCTCCAGTCGAGCTTCCGCTACTGTTCTCGGCACATTTCGGTGCCTCATCCACATTGGTCTTCTGCAATGCGTCAATCCGAACACACCCACAACGTGTTGAGCTTCTGCAATCGCAATCGTCACATTATGGTGTCTCACCCGCGTCGACCTTCTGCGTTGCTACGGATCACGCTCAACCACAACATGTCACCTTCACATTGCCACCTGAACAGCCGTCATTGCCACATCCCCTGGAGACACACTCTCCTCGAATACTACAGCAACAACAGCTCGATTCAGGCAGTGCCCCAACGAACTCAACTCATCCTGTTCTTCTGAACATTCTACAACGCTTACCAACGCTGCCGCCGTTTAATCTCGACAGAGCAACAACCTGGTTCAAAATTGTGGACGAAGTGTTCGACCATTACAAACTCGACGAGTCAACCAGGTTTCTGTGCCTCATCACCCACCAGGTTGACCAGGAGGACTTGATTGCTGACCTGGTCGACGCCCCGGACTCACCTACCCAGTAAATTCTAGACAAAACGATAGTTCTACGTCGGCTTCCACACTTAACTGAGGAGCAAACTATCAAGTGCTCCATGTCCAGCAACTAGACAATGACAAACCTTCCCAGCTCTGGAGATGGCTACGTGCCCTGGTCAGTGACGATCTACTTTCTGACGCAGCTCTCCTTGCCATCCCCTCACATCCGCTTTGCTCTGGCTTGAAGGTCTCCTGAACCTGTCGAGCAAAGAATGACAATTGCTGACAAGCTACACGATGCATCACTGCTCTATTTCGCCAGCCACTGCCTACCTCACAAGTCTCAGGTTCAGGCTCATCGCCCTGCGTCCGGACGCAGCCGGGGCCGTACTGTGCTGACCCTTTCGCTCGCTCTGGGAAGCAGTAAACAAGCAGCTGGGACGTCACCGGCTCTGCCCATGGTCACGCCCCCTCCTCCAACCGAACCTGCTGCAGCCACCGAACCTCGGCCACTGCCACTGGCAACGAAACTTCCACAGGAAATGCAACCACACTGTTACTTCCACACACGATTTGGTGAGGCAGCATGGAACTGCAGACCACCCTGCTACTTCCCAAACGCCAATCGCAGATAGGTCGAGCTGCCGCCTCCTGCGCACAACATGACAGGCATCCCCCCCTTCTCCATTCTGTCCGGGAACGACCGGATAATTGCTGACGACTTTACGTTAAAGACATTTCGTCGGGATACCTTTTCCTAGTGGACACAGGCGCCAATGTTTCGCTGCTGCCTAAGTCCTTAGCGTCGTCGAACATCCGCCCTCATCATACTTCACTGCAAGCCGTGAATTCAACTAAACTACAATGCTCGGGTTCAACTTCCTACATCGTCTCTCTGTCTCTGAAAACTGCAAACTCGAGTGGACTTTTTAAGTGGGCAAAATTGACGAACCTGTACTAGACATTGACTTCTTGCGACACCACAAACTTTCACTGGACCTAGTGTGAAACACTGTGTTTCATCATCCGTCCAAGACTCACTGCCCCTGTGCTCCATCGAGCAACCCTCCCCCCACCCCTCCCCCCCCATGACACATTGGTCCGGGCTCATCCCATCCGTACACAGTCATCTCTGTCGACGACGTTACAAGAAATCAGGCACAAGTGCCTTGTCGAGCTTGAACACGTCGCTCGCCTACACAAGGAAAACTTCAAGCTCTCCCTCCGGCTCCATGAAACACAGCTCCAGCTCTCCGATGCAATCCCAGCAATCGAGCCTCCGCTACCCCTTGCAACTGTGCTATCAAGACTGCAATAACGTGTACTGACAGCTACACAGCGCCACACCCTCCTAACACAGCAACGTTTGACACTTGGCTGGACACAAGTGAGCATGCGTGACGAGCGTCACGTGCTCCGGAACTGACAGCTCCTACCCCGCCCCTCGCGGACAGCACCTCAAACTATGCAACTTCGGCTCCTGTGCGACTGTGCTGCCACAGGCCGCGCCCTCGGACAATGGACTCACTAACGGCTCACGAGCTCTACCGAGCTCACCCTACCGTGGTGCCACTGCTTCGGGCCGGCTGCCATCTTGTCGCGCTGACTCGTGGTACATTTCACCGCCTCGGCTCCCATCGGATCCGCCGAGTGGCTCCGAACACCACAACCACGCCTCGCCTGCCCCACCGACTACACATTGTAAACAAACCGCCTCCCGTGCCGCTGGCAACATTTCCGTCGTCACCAGCGGCACGGTTCTCAAGCTTCTACTCATGCCAGGTCCCCCGATCTCCAGTAAACCACGTTGACTCTCTCTGACCTTAAAATTCAAATTTCTGAACTACTAAGCTCCGGCATCATTGAACCCTCTGCCAGTAGCTGGTCTACACCCATACATATGACACCCAAGAAAGCCGGGTCCTGGCGCATGCGTGGAGACTACCGTCGACTAAACACACAAACAATTATGGACACCTACCCCATACCCAACATTGCTGACTTTACCAGTTCCCTCGCAGGTGCGACCATGTTCTCTGTCATTGATTGCAAATGGGCCTACCACCAGATCCCCATGGCACCTGAAGACATCGAGAAGACAGCAATCACCACCCCAATCGGGTTATTTCAGTTTCGATTCATGCCCTTAAGTCTGAAAAACGCAACCCAGACCTGGCAACGCTTCATTAACGAAGTGCTATTCAACCTAAAATTCTGCTTTGCATATCTTGATGACATTCTTATGTTCAGCTCCTTCATCGAGCACAACATTCGACATGTGCAAACTGTTATGAACACTCTCGCAGCAGCAGGCAACGAGACCAACCAGGACAAATTGCAGCTACATCAACCTAGTGTCACTTTTCTTGGCTTTCGCGTCTCTGCCGACGGCATTTCACCGCCCCCTGAGAAAGTACAAACAATACTAAACCTACCCAGACCTTCGTCATTCAAAGAGCTCCAGCGCTTTCTGGGGATGGTTAATTATTATCGCCGACATCTACCTCGGGCTGCGGAGATTCAGGCTCCACTGACGCATGCCTTGGGAGGCACCAGCACCTCTGGATCTCGGCCTGTTCCATGGACCCCTGCTGTGACTGACTCTTTCGCTACCCTCAAAAATCTTCTTGCCGAGGCCTGCACCATCGCGCATCCTTATCCCAATGCGCAGCTTTTCATCACCACAGACATGAATGATACTTCCATTGGCGCTGTCCTTAGCCAGACAATCGACGGCAAAACTTCGCCTCTGCAGTTCTTCTCGCGCAAGCTCACCAATGCACAATGGAAATATTCCGCGTTTGACATGGAGTTGCTTGTGGTCTATGAAGCGATTAAGCATTTTAAGACCGACATTGAGGGATGCCCTCTCTATGTTTTAATGGACCGCAAACCCCTGGCTGCGGCCATTACAAACCTGCCACCTGACCCACTTCCTCGCCGCTTCAGATACATGGACTTCATATCTCAGTTCACCACCAATGTCAGACACATAAAGGGTGCTAACAATATAGTTGCCGATTTCCTTTCACGAGCCAACGCCGTCCATTCGCTGTTAGACCTCTCTGAACTGCCTAACCTGCAACCTGTTGACGAGGTAACACAAAACCTGATTTCAGACTCTATTTCTTCACCACACTTCGTTCGCACCACCTTCCCTGGCATTTCTGGTGAGATCTGGTGCGACGACAGTACGGGCATATTATGCCCGCCCCCTCATCCCAACCACGCTCCGTCGAGATGTCTTCAACGTATTGCATAATTTAGAGCACCCCAGTGTTCGTGCGTCCACCCCCCTCATAGTGGAGTGCTTTGTGTGCAGAAATGGCCGTGCGGTTCTAGGCGCTTCAGTCTGGAACCGAGTGACCTCTACAGTCGCAGGTTCGAATCCTGCCTCGGGCATGGATGTGTGTGATGTCCTTAAGTTAGTTAGGTTTAAGTAGTTCTCAGTTCTAGTGGACTGATGACCACAGATGTTAAGTCCCATAGTGCTCAGAGCCATTTGAACCATTTTTGTGGAGAAATGTCAACAAGGACTGCCAGCAATGGGTGCATGCCAACGCTGAAAGTACACAAGCACACTTCACCCACCCCCTCCCTCGGCGCCTTTTCGATCCCTCCTGGGCGTTTCCAGCATATTCGCATTGACATTGTCTACCCTCTCTCCCTCTGTAACGACTTTCGTTATGTTCTCTCGTCTATCAACCGAACAACTCGCTGGCTAGAGGCTGTTGCCCAAGCTTTCGTTGAGTCATGGGTATTGCGTTTAGGATGTCCACCTATCATCAAGACTGACCAGGGCAGACAATTTGAGTCGGCCCTGTTCAACAGAATTTGTAACATTTGCGGTATCAGAATTTCAGTGTTAGAATGGACAATTTTTAGATCTAGCTGGGCTGCGTAAAAAGAAAATTCTGTAGGACAACTAGAATAAAAGTATGCTGTCAGTCCTGTTTGTGGGCCAGTACTGTGAGAAAGGTTTCTAAGTGCAAAGCAGGCAGTATTGACCTTTTCGGGTTGTACCATGAAGACGCAAACTCAGAACAAATGTTCCAACAGTAATTAAGCTTCATTCTAGATAATTTAGTTCTACTTTCTTGCCAACTGGTAGCCATTATCTAATCACTATTTGCTGCCTGAGGCAATTGTGAGGTTATTCGCCCAAATTCAGGGGCTGATGCTACACCAACCTGCTTTGACATGTGATGTAACTGTGATGGGGTGTGTGATGTCATAGTGAGCCTTGATGTTTTTGAGCCTTAGTGTTTGTAGATGTTGTGTTGTAGTATTTGGTGGTGATCTCTTGTGCTGGATATTTGATAGTGAGTTGTTTGACGTAAATTGAGTCTTTCAGGCTGCTATTATAAGAATTTGTGCTGGCTTTCTGGTGAGTTACTTTGAATTTGCATATTGTGGCTGATGGATTCATTTTTATGTTTGGAAATATTAGTGCCATGTGTTTCTTGTGGTCGGAGATTTAATATTATTTTTCTGTTTTCTTCAGTTGTGAAGAAGATACAGATATTTATGAGTAGCTCATTTCTTGTTGCAATGAGTGAAGTTGTCCATGTATCTTGAAATTGGTGACAATTCAAGATTCATGAATTATCGTTATTTTCTTGTTAGTGTTTGGTAATTTTGTTGGATTGTTATTGGCGGGTGTAATGGGTATTGAGGTACCGTAGTTGATTAGAATACATTTCTGATAGTCATGTGAACATGGTTTGGTTTGTTGTACTGTGGACACTGCTTTAGAAAGAGTAAGTGAAAGTATGGTATGAAGGGCTTTGCTCGAGCTGTGTGCGTGAAGTGAAATTTGCACCACCATGTTTTAGAGTTGTATGTTGATTCCTCATATCGAGGGCTTTGTTGGAGCTATGTAGGTGAAGTGAAAATAGTGGTGTTGAGTTTTTGATTTGTGTTTGGGTTACTGGTATTACAGTCTTCATTTGAGAGGTATAGCTCACGTGAAATTTACAACACAAATAGTTTTTGTAATCTTTTTGTGTTAAGTTTTGATTTCTGAGTGAATATCTCTTTTGCAGTTCTGTCATTATTCTTACTACCATTTACTTAGTTTTTCCCCTTCATTTGGCTGTTCTGTTGGTTTCATTCTATTGCTGGAGTTAAAATACTCACATGTTATTTATGTTTGGTGGCAGGTGTAATGAGTGACATCATGGTCACTGTACTGTATGTGCTTGAAATTATGTACACCACATTGATGGCATTACTGGTCAAAACAGGTGAATGGAGTTATGACTTATGCCAATCTACCTTTACAATAAAGCAGTAGATCACTTTATATAGACTTATTTTTTCCTTGGATCTAGTTTGTGTGTGTTTTGATTAACAAAAAATAATGGGATTTTCCAAGGATCATTGGTCTGTTTCTATCAAAATGGTGTAGATTGCATAGGTTTCACACTCTGTGTCTTTTTTGTGATTATGGCTAAATACTGTCTATTTACAGATTACCAGCTAGCTCATTGGCTGAAAAGTAATAATAATGAGCATATTGGTCTGTCACTGCTCACATTACTGTTAAGGAATGTTTACATCTACTTCTGTAGCACAAACAATCATTGTAGTCTTTTATACCACAAGGTTTTTGTTATATATCCATCTTCAGAGCAGAAGTTGCCAGAAGAATCAATTTCATTCAGTTTTAAATTTGTGTAAAATCTTACAGCAGCCAGCCTCCTTTGGTTTTATTCTCCAGTTTCTGTTTACCATGACCAGTTTGGAACTGACAAGCAGTTCATCATCAGATGGTACATATTTATTGCATATATGCAGCATTGTTGTGGCTCATGTAGCTATGGCAAAGAACAAAACATGTACACGCTGAATATGGTATAAGTACATACAGTTCATGCCTGGCCATAGCTGCACAACTCTGGTAATGTAGCAAACACGCAATAAATATGTATCATCTGTTGATGGTGATTCAAAACAGGTCATGATAAATAAAGGTTGAAAAAAATACAAAAGATGGCTGACAGCACTAATTTCTGGAAACCTTTATCAGTCACAGTGACCCATACATATAATGGATAGATATTAAAGTTTTTAAATTTTTTTGCACCTGTCAGATTATACTAGTGGGAAATAATAGAAAACTTTTGTGGCTATTGTTGAATGCTTTCATGAGCCTATGGCAGACTTAGTGATAAAATTTTGATTAAAATAACTTCTTGGTTGACAAACGGCTAGGGTGGCGCAGGGATTTTCGTTATATACAACATTACACATACTTAGAATGAGCAAGAGCTCCATAGGCAATGCAAATAGAGCAAAACATACATCAAATTATTTTTAATGTTGTCGTTATCAGCAGCAGTGGGAACTACATCAGTGGGGGTGGTGGATAGGGCAACAGTTGGCTCTCCCCTTCCTGTGCTTCCTGCTGCATGTGAGAAAGCTGTGTGGTGGCTAAAAAAATCAGTCCTTATAGCGGGCACATATGTGTCAAGAAAGAACTGCAGTTGGCTTACTTCTAGCCACTGCCATCATCACAGAGTTATTTTAGTCAAGGTGTAGTGTAGTTGCAAAAAATTAGTCCAAGGTGAACCGTGATCTGCACTATCAATAAAAGGCAGAAATATAACTTTTGTGTAAACTTTGCATGCTTATCTAGGATTTAACAAAGTTATGTATTATGGTTTGAAGATAGTTGAGAAGCTCCCATGTAACATACTGCAAGTAACTGGTTATCTCATCCAATTCAAAAGAAATTAAAAATATACCTCATTAGTAACTCCTTCCACTAATTATCTTAGTACAAGGATTTGATTCCTCCTTTAGATGGATGGTAAGTAGTGTGTTGTAAACTGCCCTGTGTAATTACATACTTAGGTTACTAATTTCTTTGAAAAGTACTTGATTAATGAAGTAAATATTAAGTTTCTGATAAGACAGCCTGCAGCCACCTAATATAACAGACATAGCAACAACTTTCTTTCCAATTCACCAAAACACGTTTGCCTGGTATAAACAAAACTGGTATTAGCAGTATTGTGATACTTTCTTATTAACATAGTGTACCGTTTAAGCAATGTTTGGTTGTCTTTTGTTAATGTGTACCTTCACTTGTTCCTTAGCCCTGTAGGTTCACCTTCTTGGTAGGATGTACACAATATGATGAATTAGTGGAAGAAATCTCTATTCTTTCGAAACTGTGATGGTTTATTTATGCCAAGCCACATTAGTAAATGTATATAATGTAAAGGTGCTGTCAGAATGCTTAATGCCTTGAACATGCACCTACAACATGACTGTTAGTAAACTCCTAGCATCACTATCTCCAGTTGCCCACTTGCAATGTGAATGCAACAGGTAATCAGATTAGCTGATTATATGCTTTACCATTTGACAACTTAATATATGCTCAATGTAGGAGTTTTTACTTCTAGGTATTTCATTTGAAATTGATCTACCACTCTCTGATGACAGAGTGGCATACTTAACATACAAAATTCGTGTTACTAATCAGTACATACTTAATTCTTTCCTAATTTGGCATGTAGTTATTCTAATTTGACATCTAGTGATGTTATTCTACTTATGCTTGTTCTTTCCAATATTGCCAGGTTCTATCTAAAAATATTCAATAATTCATTCAATATAACTTTGATTTATTTTCAGAAACATATCACAAATCAAGTAGCACACCAGAACAAGTACAGGATTGCACAACCAAACGTTCTCTGCCACCACCCTATATTTTCTGGGATGGTTACTAGTGATAGGCCACAGCCAATACCCAAGATCATTATTTTTATTTTACCATCCGTGCGAAATTAATGTGTCTGGTAATATATTAGGTGTGTACACATAGCCCGTTGTTCTCATTGTTCATTATTCTATCTAAAATTGTATTCCAAATAAGTCGGCAAAATACGGTATAAAAATATGTGTTACCTGTGATAGAAGAATTTTTACCACTTAAATATGGAAGTCTATGAAGGCAAACAGCCTGCTGGTCCACATTAAGTACCCACTGATACAGAGAATGTATTGTTACCACTAATTCGACACACTGACAACACATGCAGAAATCTGATGATGGACCACTATTCTGTACTTAAAGCAGTCGCTAACACTGATCATCGACTCACAGAATGGGAGATAAATTCCACCAGAACTGCTGTCAGTAAAGGGTAGGATGGTAAATATTAATATTTTATCATTAGGAGCGAAACCACGTAAAAACTGCCTTCATTGCTCATATGTTCCAAACAAGAAACAGAAAATGAATTTACTAATGGTACCTGCCACCCTTAACAACATGAGCATAGTCACTGAGAATGATGAAGTGAATAAATGTGAACTGATTACCTCTACATCCCCACAGAAGGTGATGTAGATGTTATCTCTAATCTGAATACTCTGTTTCAAAACCAAGCAATTGATGGCCTGTTAAACTGTTTTTTAACAGAGCAACAAAGGCTCAAGTAACACACAGTGTAAATACAAATGACTTAATACCAATGAGAAGATTTCTTACAGATCTGAATACGGTGCTTACAGAAGCATATGAGTGTGAGTAACCATACGTGAATTACTAGTGCACACCATAACCTGAAGGAGAAAATACGAGGTTTTGTAGATATCCACATCAAAAGGAGCAAGTGAATCAAGATAATAACAAGAATGTCACTACTGCTGTAACAGGAAAAACATATACATACAGCATTGCCGCCATCTTTCTTGCAATCTTACTTGTAAGAAACATACAGCAATGAGTGTCCCTACTCTATATGTGAGTATGGCATAAGAAAACGTAAAAATTGTTTTTGTCACAAACTATCTGACATAGGATTTATCGTGTGACAACATCAGACGCGTGTAATTGTAGGTTCAAAAAACAGTCACACTGTTACCACAGAGTATGTACAATAAGCACACAGTCTGCCCCCCTGTGACAGAGAGTTCATTTTGCTGTCGTATATGAAACAAATCATACATGAAATTATCGAAGACATCTCATGAGATGGAGTCTACCAACTTGGGGTGAAAAATTATTAATGCAGTTGCTAGTTACTGCCACTGTATTTGAGTAATATCAGAGAAAGATTTGTCCTTTCCATGAGTTAATACAGTGACAAAATGCATTGTGGTAGGTAACTATGAAAGGACATTGAGTTACTGAGGTGAATCCGACATGTCGCTTTCGTCATAGGCTACTAAAATCCTTCCAAATACTAAACAAAGTTGTAATTCTTATTCGTGAAACATTATTGACATACATATATGTTTGTCTATGCAGTAACTCATTTGTATTTGACCTTTATAACGAAAATCTTTGATTGTCAGAGTAATTGTATCTATTATGTACCGAAAGTTTCAAAACCCAAAGTGGTAGATGAAGCTGTCATGCCAAGCAATTCAGAAATATTCAACAGAAGGGAGTGGACCATGCAGCAGAACCAGTCCATGGGTAGGTAGCTGCTGCAACAAGGTCTCCTGGCTCAAGGTAACGTTATTGGCTGACCACAAAGCTGTGCCCAGCATGAACTGCAGTGTACACACCTGTAGCAGTCAAAGTTTCAACCGATCATGAACACCGTCATATGATTATTATTGTAATAGGATGACCAGAGCAGGTGACGCGGTTGGGGTTGTAGGGTGTGGGTGGGTAGAAGGTGGTTGCTTTTAACAATCCTCCTCTTTATTGTTGGTTCTTCCAATACATTTTCCGGTAGCTCAGCCCCACCGCTCGTGTCGTGGTGGAGATGTGTTGATGCGCACAGCCCGGGGAATGTGACGCCGTGCTCGGTCAGCAGCTGCACAGGCAGTAGGAGGTTAGCAGCATGAGGTCTGGCCTAGCTCGCCTCCTGCAGACGCTGCGGCTAGTGACGATGCCGGGAGTCGCCGGTGCAGCAGTGGGCAATGCCCTCCACCAGCCAGTCCTTGGTGACAGCATCACTGATGACAACGACGTAACAGCGACTGAACAACCAATCAGTCAAACCGATGCCGACACCCACCTCTGATGCCCTTCAATAGTGCAGACCGCTGCTGAATCCGCTGGTTACCTGGCGCTGTGTTTATTAGAATGTTCTCGATAACTTGGCTAACGCAACCACACCGGCCCGCGCCTGTGTAATTCTGCTAATGCTGCATTCTGACTGTTGATGGCTGCCGAGCACATACACACATACCGATGCTCGTTGCAAAACTGTGTCACCTGCATAACGCGCCAGCCAGCCTTCATCTGCCGTCTGCCACGAGGCTGGCGCATAGCGCACTGAAACACACTAAATCACAATTTTGCACCATATTTCCTAAAAATAACCCCTTGTCCTCTACAGTATGATGAATGAATTCAAGAGTGAGGTAATCTTTGTTAATGCTGTCACTGTAATTATCTTGTAACTTGGGACTTGCAGTGACTATCAATGGTAAGGTTCTTTGCTTTCTGAGAGTTAATTATTGTTCTTTTCAGATTCTGGAAAGATATGTCAGTCTTATGAGGCATTGATTGGGCATTGGAGATCTAGTACATGTTTGGCTTTGAAGTAATCCGATGTCAGCTGGTACTGACTGGGGAGCCTTAGCAACAATACTAGGCTCACAGCGGACTAGGGCCAAGAGATTACGTTGACCGAGATTTGATAGTAGGAATGTACCTTATTTGGGTAGAGTGTTGGATTTTGTAGTAGTATGGGCCACTGTCATTGCATTTGATTGTATGATAAGTATAGAACATTTATTTACTCTTCAGAAATTGTGCAAGAGTATTTTATTTTATAGTGTAAATGAATGTTTCTCATGAATGATTTTTTAGTTTTTAAAGTGGACTGATAGGATATAATGTTTTTCATTTCATGTTTTATCTTTTTTATTTTTTGTTTTAAATTCTTATGCTTGCATGTAAAAACTTAATAAATGTTTAGTTTTAACAAATGTTTGAAAGTGCTATTCTGCCTTTTGCAACCTAGTCCTCACTTAGCTGCCCACTTTTACAGGGGTTATGGGTGCAACATCGTAAGTTCTCCGTGGTCCCTGTCTCCCCTCTACAAGATGCCTAGACATACCTTTGAAAACCCACTCAAATTAAAGTGTATGATCACTGATAGATCCTTTATCACCTGTAGAAGATACAGTGCACACAGGAGAGGACTGTACTAGAGACGTCTGCACTGAAAAGTGATCACCAGTAATTACGTAAACACTCATTTAAATGCACCATTTTCTAACTGTGAACTGTGGACTCTCTTTTCTTGGGGGGAGAGGGAGCAGAGTGCATATGCCTTTACTGTACAGCTGAGTCTGGTGAAACATAGAAAAGTGCAATAACGCCATTTCCTATAACTCTACTTCTTAGATAATTATTTTTCTTTTCTTTCAGTGGCTTACTCTGAGAACTATCTATGACCATCTGTTTTCTTTTCCTTCAAATAGAGTTTTGTGTAGATATTTCCTTTGCAAACATGAGAGGCATGTTTGCTAAGGGAATAAACAGCCATAGCTTAGAGTTCATCCACTGTAGTGTCTGATGTGGTTTATCCAAACTATAAAAATAACTAATAGAAGAAGCTAATCATCATCCTTATATGTTTCAGCACTAATGAATGTGAAGTAATCTCTCATTTAAACAACACTGTTATGTCCATCATTGAACTATTAGATTTCAATTCCAACCAGTTTCAGAGAACAAAGCTTCAAAAGTTCAGTGTTACGAAGGAATACCAGCAGTATAACTGTGTCAATAACTTTTCACAGTGTCCTTAACTTTTCACTGAACAGACAACTGTAGAGTTCCTAATGATGAAGTAAGGCTTTCTGGTGAAGCACTAAATATTTTATGGCTACCCACACAACTAAGGGTGAGAGAGGTAAAAAAGATTTTTGTAAGAAACTCCCTGCTCAGTTGGAAAATAGGACAACCAAAACTGCAATACTGAAATGCCTTACTGTACAATATGTTCATTGACATTTAAGTGTTTGTTTTTATTTCATGATGTGATCAATTCACATAAGGTATAAGTCAGTTCTGTAAAGACTTCTCTCCCTTATATACCAGTTGTGCCTGTAGAAATAACTGTTAAGGCATTTAGAAGTTTATCATTAAGCCAAAGTGAACAACTTAAAACCATGAATGGGAACTAAATATATATACACAATCATAATAAGCACACATTACAATGAATTTAATAAGTTTGCTACATACTAGTGGTATGAGTTCACTGAGGCACCGAGTCCAAAATCAATAAGTGAATTTATCCAGTTTCAAGTACAGGAAAACAATTCCCTGCATATATGTAACACTCTGGTTTAAAATAATTTTTCTGAAACAAACTGTCTTCATTTTGTATGGTGTTTTTTTTACCAGTTTTGTACTTTTATTTTCTGCATGCACCAGCATTATAATTATTGGGTCAAATATAATTCCATCCTTTTGGCAAGATATTTATATTCACTGTAACCTTTTACTTTCTGTCTACCATCCAAATCAACCAAATGTGTCTAATAACATACATGATGATAATATCATTAATTCAGAAAAACAAAATTTTATGAATGGGTGCACATGGTGCAACAGACTGCCAAGATATCTAAAGAACATATAATTGAAATTTGTTTTAAATAAAGTTACACCACACAGGAAATGAATAAGCATCACATATTATGTACTTTCCAGTTCTGCGTAGCATAGTCCATAATACAGGAACTGCAGCATTGCAGTTGTGAGGCTACAGAATCCAGAAATTGTATCCTACAAAATCTGCTAATGGCAAGAAAATTGTTGCACAACTATTCTGGTAGAATATCAAATTATGAGCAGCTAAAATAATCATACAGAACCAACAAAATTGTTTGTATAAACATTTAGAAATACCTCTTGTGAAATGGGAAGAATAATGTTTACAGTTCAACAGTGAATTTAGAAAATGCAAAGAGAAAGAGGCAGGTAACAATCATCTGGTATTAAAATATCATACCATTACTATCAAAGGACGTTTTAATCGAGAAAACATGGCCAAGAGGCAGCTGGACAAAAGAGCTGTTGAGCATACTACCCAGGATGATGTTCTGGACTTTGACAACTTCTTAACTGCCTGGACCTTCTGGATTCTTTCCACCCACACCAGCTTTTCTGGACTGGACAGAGAGAACTCTCCTTGCAACATTTCTTTCATTCTCTAAATTCCATTGGCGTCAACCTGCACTACTCTGTGTCTTTCACTTGGCTCTACACCTTCTCTGCTCCCTTTCCAGTCCCAACACACCCTTGTGTTCCACAGGTGCACATGTACTGTCTGTTTCCATTTTCTACTTTCTCTGCCCTCCCCCAGCCTTCCCCTCCCTCCCAAAAAATAATCACCTAATGGTGCAACTTGTTACTTACTATCCTATTTCCTCAAAATTCCTGGATGCTCCCATAGGCAGCACTAGTAACTTCCCCCAACCCTAGATTGCTATCATTTGCACTCCCCATCCCATGCCTATCACATGCAAGTATGTGTATGAGTGTGTGTGTGTGTGTGTGTGCATGAGGAATTGACTAATTTGAATGACAGGTTCCACCTATTCATCCTCTGTAAAATTACAGAGTAACAGCACTCACAATCACACAGTTTATGGGTGCTTATTTCTTGTAACTTCTTATTAAGACAACTACAATCAGATATTTGTAATACTTTCCTTTGAAAAGTTACATTTTCCTCTTTCAAGAATTTGTCTATGTATTTTTATCAGCAATAAAAAAGTGAACCAAGTATGTGCAATACTTGCATCTCAGTCACTGCATAAGATGTAAGCAAACAGTGATATACTGAGGTCTTGCTACTTCCCCAGAGTGATATTCTCAGCTATTTATCCTAATATAAATTAGAAGTTCTTATTATATGAAGTTAAAAATCACGTAGTGCCATGACCCCTTGCATTTTTATAGTATATCTACAGTATCTGTACATGCAGTGAAACATTCATTGGGGAATTATGTATCTCAATTTTTCTGCCATTATGGTTTTTATACCAAAAAGTGCATTAAATACAGTATGAACATATTGAATATGTTTTACTATATATAAATTCGTTAGATCTTGAGCAAAATACTTCGGCACCTGCAACAGGAACTCAGTTCATGTTCTCACTGCTGGGCATGTCTACCCATTTATTCCAAAGGGTGGCCACCTCAGTTTGCAGTCACCTGCTGACTTGTGTGCTTCATCCACTACCAGCTGCTGTGCCAGTATTTTCATATGCTGATTTTAGTACTTGTCACTCTAGTGAAAGGCAAAAGACTTATTAGTAATACTAGGATAACCTGTTAATATGAACATTCTCTAGCTGTAGCTTAGAAGTTCTGTTTGTGAATAGGCTTCAGCTGTTGATATGCACTTCATCTACTGAGCAGTAATTCCACACAACCAAACCCTCATGACTTCCATCACCCACTACTATACCATAATATCTGTGCAAATGTAGGCCACATTATTTCACTCTACCAAATTATCACCTACCAGCCTAACCTGAACCTTGGGCTATGCTACAGATCAGTCATGCACCATAACGAAATGCATATGCAATCTTGTTATGGTAGTGTCCAGTTATACAGATAAAATAGTTGTGTTCACACATTGGCAGTTCATATGTATAAGGAAGTAGCTTTTGAAATGTAATTTTAGAGATAAGTGCTGAAGATTATATGGGTAGATCAGTTAACTAATGAGGTGCTACTGAAGATAGTTGGTGAGAAAAGAAAGTAACAACACAACTTTACCAAAAGATGGGACTGATTTATAGCACGCAGCTTTAGGCATCAAGGAATCATCAAGTCAGTATGGTAATGGAGGGAAATGTATTGGATAAAAACTGTACAAGTACGCCAAGGTTTGACTACTGTAAGTAGGTTAGAATGGATATAGGTTGCAGAAGTTAAAAAGATATGTAGAGGCTTCCACAGGGTACACCAGAGTGGACAGTTGATCCATTTGGTCTTTGGATTGAAGAAGATGGCACTAATGACAACAATAACATCATCTGGAAATTCTACCAGTTACAGTTTTTTCCAGTTTACTGAATTCTTTTCTTCCTCTATGTGGTTTGTACTTCTGCTGAAAAGGTAGGCGGAGGAAAGTGGAAGAGCAAAGACATGTAAATTTGGCAAGAATGATACTGACAAAAATTAATTTTTTGTTGACAGTGATGCAGATCCTGTTTATGCACAACGAAATTCATTGGATGTTGATAATACCCCAAGTGTGGCTTAGCACTGTTCTACCATCAGCTAACTTTATAAGAATTACAGATGGCTCTAGCTACACATTGCAGAGTCTTTAATGGTGGCAGTTTAAAAATTAAATCTGTATCGACAAGCACCTGAAAGGTGGTTACAGTCACTGGTTAGTTTTACTTTGTAACAAAAGGAAAACGAATAATAAGTCTGTTTAAGGGTTAGCAGTTTTTTACCCTCATGTTGAACATGGGGCATTAGCACTGTTTTTAGCCTACTTTATTTCCCTATAAATATTTTTGTGTATTTATTTTTAGGAAGGAGCACAATTTACATTCACTGAAGGACAAGTGGGAAATACGTGACAATATACATCTACATCTATACTCAGCAAGGCAACTTTGTGTATCAGTGTCACTTCTCCCTTTTTCTGTTCCACTTGCACGTGATTCATGGGAAGAACGATTACAGGTTTGCCTTTGTTTGGGCTCAAATTTCTCTAATTTAACCTTGACAGTCTTTTTGTGAGATAATAGGAGGAAGAAATATTTCAGCTGGCTCCTCCAGAATGTACACTTCACACATTCTCCCAACTCTAACAGTAAACTGTGTCGTGATGCTGAATACCTTTCTTCCAGCATCTGCCACTATAGTTTGCTGAGCATCTCCAAGGTGCAACCGTGCTTACTAACTGAACCTGTAAGAGAATGTGCTACCCTTCTTTGGATGTACTCTATCTTCTCTACCAGTCCTACCTGGCACACATATCATACTGTTGGTTCAAGTATTGTTTGAATAAGTCTTGTGTAAGCTGCTTTCTTTGCTGATGGACTAAGTTTCATGAGGATTCTTCCAATGAATCTCAGACTTGTATCTGCCGCACTTATGATTAATTTTCTGTTGTTGATGCATTTCAAATCATTTCATACACATACTCCTAGATACACAGGCTGTCCAGAAAGTAGGGAAAGTTTCTGTCTGATGCCACAAAGTGCTTGCCGATCTCGTATACTGTAGTATGTGCGTCTTCGGCAGCTCAGTCGGCATCCATCCGTGAGAAAGGGAACGTCTCTGCATGTGTGGTTTTTTTTTATATTCGAATTTGAAATGTGTGCTGCAATCGAAAATACCCCCAATTGTGAGGTGCAGTCCGTGATACGATTTTTGTTGGCAAAACACCTAAAACCTATAGAAATTTATCGTGAACTGGGTGAAGTGTATAGAAACAACATAATGAGTGAATGTTCCATCCAGAAATGGTGCATTAGGTTTAAAATTGGACGAACCAACATTCATGATGAAGAGAAGAGCAGACGCCCGAGCATTGTGGCTGACGATCTTGTCACTACAGTTGATGAAACGGTTCATGAACATTGTCACTTCACAATAACGGAGCTTTTGCTTTCTTTTCCTCAAGGTTTGCGGACTTTGTTGTTTGAAACTGTCACACAAAAGCTAGCCATAAATTTTGTGCATGATGGGTGCTCAAAATCACCATGAAGGACAGCAAATGAAGGCAACGTTGACATTTCTGGAGGCCTATCACAAACATGGTAATTCATTTCTGGATCGGACAGTAACCAATGACGAGATTTGGATGAAACACGCCAATTGCAAGACAGGTGAAAAGAAAGTTGTTTCATACATCATACTGTATCGAAAATCGAATTGGTGTCCTGTCAGGTCCAGAAAAATTTCTCTGCTGAATGCTTTCCCTACTTATTTTGATATCTGTCATTTTTGCAATGGTTTCAATTAAGAACTAGAAAGTGATCTTCCTCTGAGAAACAGTTTTGGACAAAGACATTCAATATTTTGAGCTTTTCTGTGCTGATTTCTGTTTCAATACAGTTATGGTCGTAGAGTGTGTGCACAGATGGTTTTGATTCATTTACTGATTTAAGGTAAGACCAGAACTTCTTAGGATTTTCTGCTAACTTATTGGACAGTGGTTTACTTTCAAATTTGTTGATGCTTCATGCACAGTCCCCCTTATGCTAATTTTGGCTTTGTTAATGTTTTTTTGTCTGTGCATCTTTGGCTTCATTTAAATCTGTAGCGAAGTTCTCTTTGCATTTCTGACAACCTCTTAACAAAGTTGTCAAACCATGGTGTGTCTTTTCCATCCCTCACAACTCTGCTTGGTACATGCTTGTATAAAGTATAATACATGATGTTCTCAAATTTTGTCCACTGATGCTCACTGATGTCAATGTTGGGAATGAAATTTTAATGGTGATTTGCCAGGTAATCTGAAATTTGTCTCTTGTCGCTCTTCCTACACAGAAAGATCTTCCAGCCTTTCATGCTGTAATGGCCTTATGATCACTGATACCATGTTCTACACTAAATGAGTTGAAACGTTCTGGACTGTTTGTCACCAGTAGGTCTATAATATCATCCCCATGAGTCATTTCTCTGATTTACTGCTCAAATTAATTTTTGGACAAGGCACTTAGAAAAATTTTGTGTGATTCTCTGTCTCTACTACTCATCATAATCACTAAAATTTATAACATGACCAAGGAAATTATACAAAATATTTTCCAAGCGTCCTCTCTGCTGTTCTGCTGAAACTGTTGCTGAGGCATGGTGTCTATAAAAGTGTCATATAAGCATGTTTGATCCACCTTTAACACTTATCTTCACCCAAACTATTTCGCATTCTCAGTGTGCTAATCTCATTAGATATTATCATAGTCAGTATTATGTCAACAAAGGTCAAGCATCAATTTAATACTGATTCTTTAAATGTTTCATTAAGAAAAAAAGGCAGAGAGGTATTTCCTACAGCTTAGAATTAATGAAAAAATGTTGAAAATTAATGTCCCAGAATTGTTTATATGAAAATTCTTACAGGTTTTTAAATAAAACAAACATCATTAACACTCTGAATCTTTATTTTCCTTGTCTACTTATTTGCAGCCCGCCTCTGCTACAGGGCTCCAACTTATGGTGTGTAATGTGGCAGTGTGTATTATACATAACTATGTCAGTTCATAGAGAGAACATGCTGTAATATCTAGACATCTTTTGACTGTTTCTGCACACAATCAACAGATGCAGAGATGCTATATGCAGTAACCAACAAGATGGAGCAGCTGCCCACACATCAAAATGAAGTATGGCCCACATCACCAGTGTGTGCCCAGAAAGACTTGTCAGTAGAGGCCACTGGCCCCTTCGGTCCCTGGACATAGCATCATCTGATGTTTATTTATGGGGAACATGGCATGCCATCTGATAATGAGGAAACTGTTCTGTTCAAAGTGAAAAAATGCAAAAAGGGAGTAAAAAATATCACGTACAAATGAAAATACATAGATAAAGCAAAAGTAAATGGTTTACATCAACTATTCTTCTATGGTCATCTCAAAGAAGATAATCAGAGATGTGTGCAAGTGAGTATGGTGAAGTTTTACTATCAGTTCATTGTGGGGAATATTAACTGCTGAAAACAATGCTTCGGTATGGCAAAAACTGTATCATTACTATTTCCTTATAGGTGTATAAGGGATTGTTATGGAGTTGTGTCAGAGAGGGATCTCAAAGAGATATTCACAAACTTTTACAGCAAACAAATGAAAGATGAACAAGATATATATATATATTCACAAGTGCTGCCACAGATTTACATATTATATATCATCAACTTCCTGAAGATGTCAAGTAAATACCAGGGCATTTCAAAATATCCATGGCATGACAAAAATTCATGTCCACCGTATTACAACTTGTTTACTTTAGAAATTCTCCAAAGGACATGAGATATAAAAATAGGTCAGAAAATGCAACACCAGGGCACATATGCACATTAGTTGAGGACCACATACACCCATATCCAACAAAAAAGGTAAATAATACATCAAGAGATTTACAATATTTCAGTGAGATGCTTAATATCAATATAATACATTACATGTTCATGGAGATGAGCCTGAAAAATGGGTTTCCAACTTTGTGGTTAGGAAGCCACAACTGGTACTACTGCACTTGTGGGGAGTTATCAGAACAGTTGAAAAGTCAATCACTGAATGTATGTGAAAAATGTTAGCACCAGCAGAGTATATAGCCCATAAGAGGAAAACAGGAAGTTCACAAGCAAAATGGAAACCCTGTGTAATGTCTGTAAGATGTGCAGATTATATGGAGAATCTGCAGCTGTCAGAGATACCAGCACAGGAAGCATTCTACTGCAGGCAGCTCACCATTAATGTCTTTAATACCCACATCGACATGAGGGACAAGACTGCTAAATTTTGATATATCACGAGGCAGACTAAGGAAGATCTAAATGAAATTTGCTCTTTTATCTTAGATTACATTACTAATGCATTACCAAGTTCTATTAAGTACCTACATATATTTTCTGATGGGTACCCAGACCAGAAAAAAAGATCACTGTTATCAGATTCTTCTCAAACCTCGTTACTGCTGCAAGATTTCAAAATGTACAGAAATATTTTCTCGTAAGTGTCCAGTCTTTTGTGCCATACAGCAATGATTTTAGTTATCGAGATGATGTGTAGAATTAATAGTAGCTTCTGTCAAGGCTAACAAATTGGCTTTTAAAATGGTATGAACAGCAGACATTTTTGATTTTCCTACTTGGTGGCCAAAATACTTCAATAAATCAGTACTTTCAGAGGAATCTATGGGAAGCAGAGTAAAGAAAGATGAGAAAGTAACAGTCCATATCAGTAAATTTATAGAATTTCAGTGTGAAGAGGATCATGTCATAGGAAAGAATTTCACTGATGAACTTTTTCCTCATTATTTTAATCTGTTGCTTTCTACAAACAACAGTCCATTGTTGCTATGTTCTCCTGCTTACTCTCAGAACTGTTGGAAGTATATGGGAATTAATTAGTTGACATCAAGAAATTGCACCCATACATACCAACAGAGTATCATGACTTTTATAATCAACTACCAACTAGATCCTCCACAACAGCTGGTGACTAGTTAAGTTGATAAATCTCCATACACAAATATAAGAATTTTTTATGCCCACATCTCTTATTGAATTTCTAACATTTGTGTAGCTTTAGGATGCAACAGATGTGCCATAAAATCAACATCTTTTTTCTTCAAACACAATGTCCTGTGTCGAAAATTGTGAGTCATAAACAATATTAATTTCTTTTGTTACTAAGGGTTCCTGGCACTGGGCGGAAATTTAAAACTTTTTTGGTAGTATAATATAGAGATTCTAAATTCATTAAAGGCTATTAAAAGCGATTTACTGCTTTTTTTCTAAATTATTACTGTTTATTGCAGTAACAGCAGTCTCTTGTATTGGCCTCATGTTATCGAACAGGACATTAAAATATTTGCACTCAGCGGTAGATAAACGAAAAGCAAATTCATATTTCTCCTCACTATATTATCCCCTACAGAATCCCTTTTATATTTACTGGTAAATGTGACTCAGTGGAGAAATGTTGTTTCAGAAATAAATGATTCAGATGTACTGTTTTGTTAATATCAGTTGTTTTGTATATTCCTTTTTGTAATTATGTGCTGAGCATGAGTGTAGCCATGGACACCGTCAGGAGTGCCTGGAAATGGGCACACATTGGAACTTTGAAGGCTGTGGGCAGAAACACTTTTGAAAGTGTATAGACAACTGAGAGGAGAAACATGAATGAGAAGTGTATGAATATTATGATTACTGATACATTTCTGCATTATAATTGTAATAACTTTTTGTCTACAAGAAAAGAGTGTTCAAGCTACTGAAATGTAAAGTAATATTCCAGGAAATCAGAAATATTATGTACCTTGTTTTATTCAAAATTTGTGTTTATTGTTATGTCATGTTATGGCCAGGGAATGTTATTTTGAAATATTTATCGCATGAAGTTTTGAATATCAGTTTATGTAAAATGCTACTTTCAAACTGGAACTATTCCACTTGTTTTAACTTCGGCTCCTGATAATGACCATTTTTTACTTATTTTTCAAATTCTGTACATTCTTGAAATAATTCAAAATGTTAATCATGCTTTAGCACACTTAAATTCATTACTCAGGCTAATATTTTCAATGTGCCAATTCTAATGCTCCATTTAATTTCACTGTAAAATCCATTAATCAAAAGATATAAATAATTAAAAATAATAATACAGTTCACCATGTGAAATTTCTAGTGAGCCAGTCTGTGTATTTATATAATGATATGTACACAATTAGAAAGACTGGCATTCCAACTTTGCAATAACACGTTCCAATTTTCATAAAACTAATTAACTTATGAGACAATTAATACTGAAATTCCATATCATCATAATTTTTCTTAGCATATTACACCACTGGGCATGTTAAATTCCAACTTGGACCAGTACATTTTTGTTACTCCAACTTTTATGGACCATTACGAATGAAATTCGCGAGTGTGTTAGTTCCAGTAATAAATGTAAATTTAATGAAGAAAAGTGTGCATTTTGCAGAAATGTCGGTTGGTATTGTGACCAGTTATGTATTACATGTTATATTGTGTTAAAAGTATCTGAAAAAAACTGTGATGCATCTATAAACTGTGAAAAAGAAACCATGTTGACGATCGGTAAACAGAACAGCATGAGTTCCGCAAATAAAAGCAAACAATCCGAAGTCTGTGTGAAGTGTAAGAAGTTCGACGTATTTAGTGATGGGAAGTGCATCTCTTGTTATTTAATTATGAAGGTGGTAGTAAAAAATGAGAAACTCAGTGTTTGCTTAGCATCAACTTCATCATACAGCCACGAAATTGCGCTTCAAGAAATAACAAACAGCAAACTATGCTCATGCAGAAAGAAAGTCGTTACAGGTATTATGTGCTTTAAGTGTAAAATTGTTTATCATTATAACTGTGCAAAGGTGGACTCAAAACAAGAGATATGGAAATGTGATAATTGCGTAAAAGTGGGCACTATAGACAGCAAGGAAGAAATAATTTCCGTGTTGTTAGAAGAACTGCAAAGACTGAAAGCTGAAAATGTCACATTGTCTGCCAGAAGTCAACAGAACAAAAGTGAATCCCAAGACGAGAGCACAAATTGTCACCAGCCCAATAAGATACCAAAACATCTCGTTTCTCAGCAGTTATATCATCTGAATACAAGCAACCGTTTTAGTGCCTTAAGTGATAAAATTGATGAAACAGAGAAATCTACTCAGGTGGTAGGACGAGACAATGTTCCTAAAAATTCGACAAAAAGACCAATTGAGAGTCAGCCAACGAATAAGATTTTATTACTATCGGACAGTCATGGGCGAAACTGTGCATCATTGCTAAATGAATTTTTGAAACCCAAGTAATACACATCATCTGTTGTTAAACCAAATGCATGCCTCAGTGGTGTAGTTGAAGGGGCATCAGATCTTACTAGTGATTTCAATTTGGACGATGCAGTTATTATCCTTGCAGGAATAAATGACATTCGTAAGAAAAACAACTTTATTCCAGACTTAGAAAAGTTGACTGCAGCACTTGATCATACAAAGCTATTGTTATGTACCGTTCCCTACTGTTATGACAAGCCAGAAGTCAACGAAACAGTGTACAGATTTAATGAATATATAATGAATTTGTCATCTAATTTTGTTAATGTGAAAGTAATTGATGTCAATTTATTCTTGCAAAGGCCTGATTACACTAATCATGGACTACACCTGAACAAAACAGGAAAGCTCAGACTGTGCAGGAACATTGCTTCATCAGTATCAAACCCATGGAAACGGTGTGATGTAGTAAAAACACTTACAACCAGCTCTGCAAGAAAGGTCAGATTTTGTACCGGTACTGTAGAAACCAATTCATGCCAAGATAGACAGGGAACCAATGTGAATACAAGAAACAGATGTATAGCTGTGTCTCACCCTGTCACTGCCAATGACATATTAATACCATATGATGAAGTTCCACCCAAAGAACCTCAAGGACTGGAAAATAATTCCGATGCAGTATCTCCAAGGATAAAAGGTAATCCCCGATTTTCTACGAGAGAAAGAAGAATTCCAAAAAGAAACAGTGATTTTTTATGGCCAGCACCCACCCGACCTCGCCAACGACATCTAGTGAACAAATCTCCAGCTGCGACATAGGTCTTAATGTATCCAACACAGTTTTGAGTGCAACGGGGACTAACGGTGTTAATGGACAAGCAGACCAGCAGAAGGACAGTAGAGGTAGCTATAAGAATCTTATTATTCTTCATCAAAATATCAGAAGTCTCAAAAGTAAATTAGAGTTTTTATCTGTAAATTTAGGGGACATGGACACTGTTGACCGTCCTCATGTTTTATGCCTTACTGAGCATCATGTAACAGTTGGAATTGATGGGCTGCAGCTTGATGGGTATGATCTAGCTACTCATTACTGCAGAACAAGTAAGGAGAAAGGTGGTGCTGTAATTTATATAGACAGTAAAATCATTTATAAATCTTTAGATCTAAGTAAGTATTGTGTAGATCAACATTTTGAAGTTTGCGGGACTGAAATTTCTGCAAAGGACATGTTACTTACTGTGCTTGCAATTTACAGAGCTCCAGCAGGGAAGTTTTGCATCTTTATGAATAAGTTAGAATCTCTTTTGACCAAATTGTTCTCTAAAACTAGAAATTTAATAATTGTAGGTGACTTTAATGTCAACTTCTTAACTGATAACAACCTCAAAACTGACCTGGACCACTTAATGAATTCTTACAACTTGGCTGCGATGGTTACCTGGCCCACTAGAGTTACAGAAAATTGCAAGAGCCTTCTAGATAATATTTTCATTGACAAGAATAGAGTCAACAGTGCTAGTGTGAGCAAAGTAATTTATGGCCTGTCTGACCATGATGGACAACTTCTGAAAGTAAATAACATCAGTTTGTGCAATAAAATCTCCCACACCTATAGGTCCTATAGATGTATAAACACTGAAACTGTGTCTGCCTTTAACGACTATTTGTCACAGATAGATTGGGAGCCAGTGTACAGCACATCAGATGTTAATGATAAATTTAACCTTTTTTTAAATGAATTTATATCTGTATTTGAAATGGCTTTCCCAAAAAAAACTGTCAGAAAGAACAATGAGGTTTCTTCCAGTAAACCATGGATTACTGGAGGTATAAAAATTTCTTGCAGGAATAAGAGGGAGTTACATGCCTCACTAAGAGTATCAAATGATCCCCTTGAAAGGTCTCATTTTAAGTTATATTGTAAAATTTTAAAAAGGGCGATAAACAAATCCAAGAGCCTGTATATTAAGTCTGAAATTGATAAATCTGAGAACAAAATAAAAGCAGTTTGGAATGTTATAAAGAGAGAGTGTGGCAAGAGTAACAAGAATGTTAATACCACAGAGATAAGCTATAAGGATGAGGTTATTCATAATCCTGTAACAGTTTCCAACATATTCAACAATCACTTCATAACTGCAGCAGAACAAGTAGGTTGTAACGGTTCCTTAAATGCTGCTACGCATTTATTACACAGAGCTAACCCTAACACGTATGACCCAATTTGTATTGCCCCAGTTACTATTACTGAAGTTAAAAATACCATCAAGGCCTTAAAAAATAAAAATTCCACTGGTATTGACAACATTTCACCAAAAATACTGAAGCATTGTAGTGACCACATATGTCAAGTCCTGTGTCACATTTTTAATGAGTCTATCCAGCAAGGTGTTGTCCCAGAGAGATTAAAGCTTGCCGTTGTGAAACCACTTTTCAAGAAGGGTGACAAAACTAATTTATCTAACTACCGTCCAATATCACTACTAAGTAGTTTCTCAAAAGTATTAGAGAAACTAATGTATACAAGAATTGTAGAACATCTTAACAGCCACAACATACTCAACAGAAACCAGTTTGGTTTCCAAAAAGGTAGATCAACTGAGCAGGCTATTTTTTCTCTCACAAATGAAATTTTAGAGTCAATAAATAATAAAATGTCACCTATTGGAATTTTTTGTGACTTGTCTAAGGCCTTTGACTGTGTGGACCACAACATTCTCTTACATAAGGCTAATTTTTATGGCTTGCGAGGTAGCATTGGTAGATGGATAGAATCATATCTGTAAAACAGAAAACAGAAGGTGATAATTAATGGTGCCAATGATAGTCCCATTTCTTCTGATTGGGGCACATTAAAGTGTGGTGTGCCTCAGGGGTCCATCCTAGGACCTTTGCTTTTCCTTATCTTCATCAATGATCTCCCACTTTGCACAGACACCGAGTGTAAATTTACTCTTTTTGCCGATGACACCACTATTCTGCTTGAAAGTCGAACTAACAGTGACCTAGAAAATAAATGTAATGCTGTACTCGTTGACATCCTACACTGGTTTAAGTGCAACGGACTAACTCTAAACATTCAGAAAACTCAGTATATGCAATTTCACACATCTCAACAAGAAAATGAAGTATGCCACTTAAACTGTGGTAACCAAAATATACTACACTGTGAATCATCTAAGTTCTTGGGCATTCTAATTGATGGCAAGCTGAACTGGTCTGAGCATATCTTAGACCTACATAGAAGGCTCAGTGTGGCAACTTATGCTCTGCGTGTAATCACCCCCATTGGTGATGAGGACGCTACTAAAGCTGCCTACTTTGGTTATTTTCATTCTATCATGTCGTATGGCATAATATTTTGGGGCAACAAGCCTTTAGCCAAAAAAATATTTACTGCACAGAAGAGAGCTGTTAGAATCATGAGTGGTGTTCATCCAAGATATTCTTGCAGAAGTCTGTTTCATAAGTTACAAATATTAACACTTACCTCTCAATTCATATTTTCTTTGATGATTTTTGTTTCTAACAACCTATCTCTTTTTAAAACTAATAGTGAATGTCATGATCATAATACTAGGTCTAAAAATGATCTACACAGGGATCTGAAACATTTAAGTCTTGTTCAGAAAGGTGTTCATTATTCAGCCACAAAAATTTTCAACTCCCTTCCATCAGGTATTAAAGATCACATTAATGTCTTACCTACTTTTAAATGTAAATTGAGAGAATACCTAATGGTAAATTCCTTCTATTCTCTTGATGAGTATCTACAGATAAAGCAATGATTTTTTATACTGATAAAAATTTGTTTGCTATAGATCACATTAACTGTTTAATTTGGAAAGTGTACTATATTTCCTTTTTAGGTATTGTTTTATATTACTTGAGCTATACCTTTGATTTGATTTTAACCTACAAACTTATTCATAATCTTATGGTACATTTTTGTCATTTTATATATGTGTATTATTTGTTTAATTTGGAAAATGTACTATATTTCCTTTTTAGGTATTGTTTTATATTACTTGAGCTATACCTTTGATTTGATTTTAACCTACAAACTTATTCATAACCTTATGGTACATTTTTATCATTTTATATATGTGTATTATATCTGTTGTATGTAATCATGACTCATTCCACATCCTTGTGATTTATCACAATATGGATTAATGGAATACGAAATAAATAAATAAAAAAAAAATAAAAAAACTGATCAATGCTGCCTGCTGAATGTCTGTAGGCCTAAATCAAAAACCATGAAAGCTTTCTGGTTGTTATTATTCCAAACAGGTATCAGATTCTTGGTCAAATAGTTAAAGATGGACTGTTTAAATCTGCACAAACTAAATGCAACCATTCAGACTTTTTTGAAAGAAAAAAAAGGTGCCACTGATAAGTTCAAAAAACACCAAGTCCTAACATAATGTGGTGACATAATGAGTGAATGTAAAGAAAATGTCCATGGTAATGAAGTGAAATCTGTGAAGCTGTATGCAAGAAACCATCCCAAGAAAATAGTAGAAGAAGTGAGGAGAACCAGAAATACAAGAAGGGCCACTTTCTAATATATGGAGACAGTAATGCTCACGGATCAATGCAAGACAACATAAGTATCCAAGATGACTTTATACCTGTGGCTTACATTCGACGTGGAGCCGTCCTTTCTGCTGCTGTGAAGCTGCGTACACAAGATAGTGAATCTTTCTCATCAAATAATTGCTTCATTATCATGGGAGGTGTAAATTATGTAGCTAAAAATCCAGTAAATTGTGCAATCAGACACATGAAAGTGACAATTAATATATTAATTGGCAGTAACATAATTGTTGTTAATATTCCACGGAGACATGATATAATGGAACAATCTATTGTGAACTAGGAAGTGCATGAAACAAATTATAGGCTTAAAAATAATACATACTAAATTTCACAATGTGTCTCTGGTAAATATCAGGAATCTAAAAAGGGACATGCACACAATTCATGGTATGTACATGAAGAAAAGAGGTAAAAAAGGTTGTCAGAAAATCAGTTATTGAGGATGTTAGACAAAATTTTGCACAAAATGGTGTAATAAGTCCATTGCCATGGAGTTGCACAACCCACCCAGGTAGGATCCGCCACACAAACAGCCACTGGTGGCAGCAAGGGAAACTTGTAAAGGCTGCTGGACCGCTTAGTAGCACTAAATCATCCTGTGTGGTTCAGCAGGAGAAATCATAATTAATATAATGTGGTAGAATTTTTGTAGTCTTAAAAACAAGCAATGTGGAAGAGTGCCACCTTCAACCAGTGTTCAGCATTCCAAACTTAGATTCAAATTAATTCAATGACAGTTTCAGAGTCTTAGCAAAAAGTACAATAAGTTGGATATCATTGCAGTGATTGATAAAAGTGATGTTTCAGTTATAAGTGAACAGTGGTATACAGATGACCTAATCAGTGTACATCAGCCACTCTAAAGGAACTTTTCCTCTGCCCTCAGCAGAAAAGAGAACTGTGGTTGTGGGTTAGCTGTCTTTGCACCAAGATGTAATGACTATAATGTAACCAATGTAAGTACTTTCAGTACAGAGCACATAATAGAACTAGCAGCAAATAACTACAAGTGGGGGAAGAGAACTCAATTATTGTAGGCTTATGATGGCCTCTAGGTGGTAGCATAAATATACCCTTTGAAGTTCTTAATTACCTGTTTGTTGGCATAGACAGCATACATTACAATAAAAATGGATGAGTTAACAACATACTAAAAACACTGTCCCAACAGGTCTTGACGGTCCAACAGTATTGACTGGCCGCAATGTACCCTCACCCCTTAGGCATCATTGGATGTGGATACAGAGGGGTATGTGGTCTGCACATGGCTCTCCTGACTGTTGTCCGTATTTGTGACTGGTGCCACTACTTCTCAGCCAAGTAGCCCCTCAATTGGCCTTATGAGAGCTGAGTGCATCTTGCTTACAAACAGCATTTTGCAGTCCTGGATGGTGATCCATCCAAGTACAAACCAAGCCTGATAGCACTTAACTTTGGTGATCTGACAGGAACCGGTTTTACCACTGCAGCAAGGCTGTTGGCTAACATCTTACCAACTGGAGATTTAAATATTGACTGACTGTCTAATGACCCTAGCTCAGAAAAACTAATGCAAATACTAGCTAAATTTAACTTAACTTACCTGATAAATGAACTCACTAGAGAGGTCAATAGCATCAAATCATGAGTTGACAACATTATAACTAATATGTCTCACTTTACGTCAGTGCATTAGTTCTGCAGCTTGCCATTCTTGACCATCATGCTGTACAGGTATAAGCTTTAAATGTTCACATCAGCAGCAAAAAGAAACAATTTAAGACAAGAAGAACCACTCATGATGACTTTATTGAAGGGAATTTTCATCAGATTTTTATTTTTGCTTTGATATCTCAGGTCCAGAACTGACCTTGCCAGTGAACGACTGGAAAAAAGTTTGAAGAAGCTGCATAAGCCCTGAAGTGAACAGCGAGAGAAACATTTAGACTTTTCCAATTTGTAATGCTAAGGAATAGCAATAATAATAGGTAGAATTTAAGAACTATCATCATTAGTGCAAAATTCTGCTGTTGTAAACTAAAACCAAATATCCAGTCACAATGTTAAGAAACCCTACTGACACTGGCTTAGCTGTTTAGAAAGATATAAACAGCTTTTATCTTTGGGGGTTATAAGGACAAATCAACTAGTGACTATAGACAGAGTATTATCAAATGTCAATATCAAGTCACAAATGTTCTTAATGAGTGCTTTTCTTACATTGTAAAGTCCATCAGTAAACATATCAACAATCTTCAGCATACATACAAGGACATTCCATTCAAACGAAGCATATACTTTGTCCCAACTAACAGTAAGGAAATAAAAGACATAGCGTGGTCACTAACAGATATAAAATGGACAAGCTATCATGGATTCTCTACCCACACATTAAGAAATGCATGTAAAACATATCTGAAACGATGGCCAAAGCAGTAAATAATGAAATTGAATCAGGTAGTTCCCAGACGATCTAAAGATAGCACAAATAACTACAATTTCCCAGAAACATGATAAATCTAAAACTGAAAACTATTGAACTATATCAAACTTGGCTGCTTTTCCTAAGATAATTGAGAAAGTTATTTATACTGGCTTAATGACATTTCTGAGCCAACACAATCTAATATCTGAAAATCAGAATGGCCTTATGAGAAACATGTCAACTTAATTAGGCACAGCACAATTAACAGATGAAACAATAAGTGCCATAGAGAACGAGTAGTATGTTACAGGAGTGTTCCTTGATCTACATAACAGTGGGTCTTTCAGATCCAAAAATTACTAGTATCAAACATAGAGTACCTCAAGTTGCTGTGTTGAGATCTTTTGTGACAAATCTAGAGAATCATTGCAGAACCTGTTCCCAAAATAAAGTGTGCTCAACATTATACGTGTACATATATTAATAATAATGTTGCTTTTGAAACAGTAAATTCAAACTTAAACTGTGACATAGACCAGCAATATATAATAGGAATAAAAAAGTTTGGGTTTGAGGTTGTTCCTGCAGGATGTATGCAACATAGCGTGACTCTGATGTGGATATATAACAGTTTTCAACAGGACCATAAACTATTGTGACATTAATTCCAACTGCATACAAATGAGACCAATATGTTTTCATTCTGTTTTGGACTGCTGAAGGAAAAACGCTGGTAAACATCAATTAGAGAATGAAAAATGTGCATGCAGCACCATGTTGGTCAAAAACCAATTGTGTGGCATGGTGTGCCATGTTCTATGCTGGTCGCAATTTTTCACAAGACGCCAGTCAGTCTGGGAGATCAGCTTCATCCATCACAGACAACTTGGCATCTCCATTACTGGGGACTGGCACTGTGCAACACTGTAGAAATTACAGCATGCAATTAAGGTGACACATTACGGAAAATTGCAACAGGAGGTGCTGCTGCCTCATGATGATTGCAAATGTCGTAATGCAGAAGTTACGCCAACTGAAGTGGGAGACACTTGAGCAGTCACCCTATAACCCCTTAAAAGAGTCCTTGAAGGGTTGATAGTTCTGTTGGGGAAGGATGTGCAGCAGGCAGTTACAGACTTCTATATGCAACCGGACAAAGCATTTTGGCAAATGGGTGTCTTCAATCTGGTGCATTGGTGGGATGATTGCCTCAGTGCTCATCACAATTTTGCCTCATTTGGATACTGGTTGTAGACTGTACAGACCTTGAAAGGAGATAACATATAATTAGCCACAGAACAGATTTATATGAAAAAAGCGCTTCACACCGGGATGAAGCTAGCAAAGTCTCACATCCCTTCCCACTAGCAAATTAAAAGCCACCTACAAAGAATTTTAACTGAAATGACGTGACTGGTTAGGCAGGTAGGGTACCATATTAAGGTCTGAAAATCCCCGTTCCTCTCCTCTCCTAATCAGATTTGCACTGGTAGCTTGTGCATCCCAAAGGGAGCTGCTGGTTTCAGACGGTGTGACTGCCCAATTATTGTTTCTTCCAGTATTGGAACCAGAAATTTTCTCTACTGTGGCTTCTCCAGTGGCTGTTACAATGCATTATAGGAAGCAGCATGTTGTTATACACAGAGCTTGAGTGTGATGGTCTTCCAAAAGGTTAAATACATGTGGCAGATCCGTGTTACAGTGAAATGAGAAAATCTCAGTGCCTGCACGATCTTAGGTGGAGAGTTCCATACACTGGGCAGCTTGTGAACCTGTACAAGAATATTTCAGTTCTAGCTCACCCTCATTTGATTGTCATGTCATTCTATTAGATTCACCATGGCAACGGAAGTAATATCTCTATATTGCAACAGCTATCTTCAATGCAATTACCCAAGACCATAGGTCAATCATCATAGAAACAGCAGTATGAGTCTTTGTCTTTACTGTAAGGAATGCAGTATTTGTCTCAAACAGGGGAATGATTTACTGGCACAAACAAGTACTTTGCTGAGAAAATTTTGAAAAAGATGTGTTCAGTTGTTGGTTAAAACTGTAACATTTAATTTTTAATTTAATGAATATTGTGAAATTATCCTAACAATATTCACTCTAGTCATTTTAAAGATACCAAAATTCATAAATATATTTTGTAGTATAGTATAATACCATGTATAGATTGCAGGGAATTTATAGAAAGACACTAAAAAAAAAAAAGACTCGCCATAAATTGATTATCCCAATGGGGTGGAAATCCGTGGACGTGATGTACATGCACAAACAAATGATTACAGTTTCAGAAAAATTGGCTTGCTCAAGAGAAAGAGCTTCAAAAATTGAGCAAGTCCATAACATGTTGGTCCACCTCTGGCCCTTATGGAAACAGTTACTTGGCTTCACGTTGATTAGTAGAGTTGTTGGATGTCTTCCAGAGGTATATCGTACCAAATTCAATATGTATGAAGATGGTATCTGTTCTTTCGGTCATGTCCAAAAGAACAGATACCATAGCTGACCGTGCAGTTCATTAGAATGAAATTACAATGAAATCAATACAATGACATGAATACCCTTAGCTGCATACAGATGTTGATATACGTCAGCGTAAACAGCTGAAAATGTGTGCCCCGGCTGGGACTCGAACCCGGGATCTCCTGCTTACATAGCAGACACTCTATCCATCTTTTTTAATTATTATTATTCATCTGAGCCACTGAGGACATAGAGGATAATGCGACTGCAGGGACTTATCTCTGGTATGTCCCCTGTGAGACCCACATTCCCAACTTATTGTCCCGTACTATATTCGTAGTGCCCCTGCCTATTACACTCATTACTCGCAGCCTTGCCACTTCCCGTAAGAGTTCGGGCAATGCTTGTGCATCTGCACAGAAGATGGTGAAATGGACAGTGAGCCTTAACTAAATATATATGAAGATGGTATCTGTTCTTTCAGACATGTGGGTCTCGCAGGAGGCATGCCAGAGGTAAGTGCCTGCAGTCGCACTATCCTCTGTGCCCTTAGTGGCTCAGATGGATAGAGTGTCTGCCATGTTAGCAGGAGATCCCGGGTTCGAGTACCGATTGGGGCACACATTTCACACATTTTAACTGTCCCAGTTGATGTATATCAACAGCTGTATGCAGCTAAGGGTATTCATTTCATTGTATTTATTTAATTGTAATTTCGTGCCAAATTCTGATCACTTGGTGTGTTAGATCTTCAAAATCCTGAGATGGTTGGAGGGCCCTGCCCATAATGCTACAACCATTCTCAGTTGGGGAGAGATCTGGTGACCTTGGTGGCCAAGGTAGGATTTGTCAAGCACAAAGACAGACAGTAGAAACTCTTTACATATGCAGGTAATCTTTGTCTTCTGAAAATATAAGCCTAGGATGGCTTGCCATGAATAGCATCAAAATGTGTTGTAGAATATCGTTGACATAGCACTGTGTTCTGTAAGGGCACCATGAATGAAAACCAGAGGTGTCCTGCTATGCAGGCCTGGGTCTAAGGGTATGAAGGAGGGGGCCAGGCAAACCGGAGTGTCTGCCCTGGGCTGCAATTTCAGAGGGCATCAAACTCATATTCTAGTAGAAAAAAAACCTTGTTTCGTAAAGCGCCTAGCATCCAAACCACAGTGATCTATCGATTATTCATATTATTTTAAAATGCATCTGTATTGGTTTTAAACATATTTGAGCACATTCGAAGTTAACATCTGAATGAATCATAAGTAATTTTTAAATATGTGCATAGTGTACATGATGCTTCTGCCTGGGGCATCCCTGTCATATTTAGAAAGACATAGCTTTCCCACAGACAAAAGAGGACAGCGTAACACGAGCTGTACCGAATAAACCTGAACGTGTGAATGCCAGTTGCTGTTTGTTTATCTGATTGACTGGATGTACGAATGGTAAATGCTGTTGTAATTATTAGGGAAATCCATAGATTCAGACCATCAGAGTGGAAACTGTCAATAAAATGTAGTGTAATATCTGTGTGATGCGAATTTTTCATGTCTTTGTTATGTTCGTACTATCGAATCTTTGGACAGTACAACGGTAGGTGTTCGTCTTTGTCACAAAACTGAACGTCTGTGTGTGTGTGTGTGTGTGTGTGTGTGTGTGTGTGTGTGTGTGTGTAACGGTTATCTGTGAGGAACCATGGTTTTGTAAATCTTAGGCCCGTTTCACACTGGGACACTGGTAACAGTCACCAGCGCCGGTCACCGACAGAGGTACCTTCTTTTGAACTGGAGCGTTCACACCAGGACACTATGCTGCCTCATGGAGCCACTGTGACCCAGCAGTGACTCACCCTCACCACATGTCACAGACAACATCACTGTACAGCAGTCACCACCAGACACGCATTAATTTGAATTGGAGTTTTCACACTGGAACACTGATCACAGACACAGTGCTGCAGATTTGCCAACAGACAGGCAGTCATTTCTGAGACAGTGATGCAAAATATTCTTGTACCCTATACTGTACAGACTGTAGCCATGAGTTTAGGTTTGATTAACACGGAAGATTTTGTAAGTGAAACAGAAAAGCTGTCCTATTTGGGATGTGAAAAGTGATGACTATAGCAATAAAATGATGAAAACTAATGTGTGGCAAGATATTATAACCAAGTTTGAGCCTGATTTCAATGAGAAGAGCATGGATAAGAAAAACAACATTGGTAAGTTGTATGCTCTTTTTTCAAATTTAGTACCTTATCTTTTGGTCCATAAAAGGCTAGCGAAATTTAGTTGCTACTCCTGTATGAGTCCACTTCACTAATTAATCAGTTGGCAATACCTGCGGTGTCAGACACCAGTGATCCAAGAGTGTTCACCACAGTCACCGGTGACCATCACTGGTGACCATCGCCAGTGTCCCAGTGTGAAACAGGGCTTATGCTATTCGCAGCCCGTTTTCAACAAATAATCTTGGCAGGTTTTGGGCCCAGACCACATGCCTACAACCATGAAGTAACTGCTTTTGCTCATGACTAAAATAAAGTGAATTTGTCAGTTATTTGTGTGTTCGACGAAAATGGCAAAAAATACAAGTGGAAAAACTCGAAGCACCTGAAGACTGGGTGGACTGGAAGTGGCACGTGTCGATGCTGTTGCGAGCATCTGCACTTGAAGACGTGGTAAACGGTACATACAAATGCCCTGAATTGCCACACAATGAAACCACGGAGCAAAAAGGCGGCATATCAGCAGTGGTTGGAAGACAATGCGAAAGCAGTAAGTTTACTAGCAAGTGCGTTAGGATAATCCGTTGCCGAGCTCATGTAAATGTGCACCCATGCAAGTGAAATTGAGGATAAATTACATGCACGATTCGAATGAAGCAGTACACAACGTCTAAACATGTTGATAGACGTATTTTTTCGTGTTCAACATGACGCCAATGAGGACATTATCACACACGTCACGAAACTGCAGAAGCTTTTCTGGGTAGCTCAGATGGTAGAGCACTTGCCTGTGAAAGGCAAAGGTACTGAGTTCGAGTCTTGGTCTGGCACACGGTTTAAATGTGCCACGAAGTTTCATATCAGCCCACACTCCGCTGCAGAGTGAAAATCTCATTCAGGAAGTAGGTTGTTGTAAGGGTGAATTCAAACAACTTTGTTAGCTTTGCCGCAAATTTTTCTTCTATAATACTTAGGGAGTCTTAGATGCACCCCTGTGAAGAGAGATTCCCCCTCTAAGCTCACCTTGAGGTCTTCTTAGTCTAGTTGAAAGTTCTGCAGCTGCTGAATGAAATATGCCAAATTTTGTATGTGGTGTAGGCATTTTCCCACAAAGGGGTTGAGCATTGTTCTCAGGTATTTCGCTAATTCATATGTAAGTATGCCGATGTTGTTAACACCTGGACGAAGAAATATTTGTTATTTGTCGACTTTAGGTAGTGCATAAGTCTGTTTGGCACAGCTGCTCATGGATGAAGTTTCTTCACTGTATAATTGTCTGGGAATATGTGTTGGAGAAGCTCAAGGGTCTTCCTCTTCACCCAGTTACTAGCAAAGTCTTCAGTTCTCCTGTATGCATCATCCTCTAATAGGGTGTACGACTTCTGTTTGTAAACGTGACATGATATACAACACAAGAATTCCTCTCGCTCCACCCACAGTTGGCGTCGACATAAGATACAATGTGCCTTAACATCAAAGGAGCGAAGACCCCAGCCTCTCAAAGTCAAAGATAAAGTGATTGTGATGGCAGTTATCACATATGTCGGGAACACATCAGCAAAAATTGGAAGAATACTCCAGAAACACAACAGCAAATGCCTGTTCTGTCCACCAACCAAGACGAAAACTTTATTAGGATCAGTCAAAGATGACCCAGAACTCCAGAAACTGGGGAGGGGGTTCTACCACATACCTTGCCAGTATGGGAAACTGTATGTAGGCCAGACTATCCAGACAGTACAGGAGAGATGCACTGAGCACAAATTCCTCAAAGACAGCATTCAGCTGACAAAATTCGCTATGGGAGAGTACTGTATCTCCCATGAACGTACTGTTAATTGTGACGACACCAAGTTGTTGCAATCTTTTGGAATTGTATTCCCAAACATACTGTAGAGATACAACTAAATGACCGATTAACTGACTAATAAATTAGTACAGCAGATTTCAATTAAGCAAAGTCCTGGGACCCAGCCTTGAGCATGAGCAGGCCACAGTGGCAGTCTACGTTGATGCCCACTCCCATCATGATAACTGAAGAGGACAAAAAAGTTTTGACAGCATGCCAGCAGAGATCCAAATCTAGCCCCACCCATGGCGCTAATGAAGGCCCTGCTTCCTCCACTTCCACACCAGTAGGTGGCAGCAGGACGTTGGGGAGAGGGCTTATAGAGGTGACACCTAGCAGATATCACCCATCTATCAGGAAAGCCTGAAGATGGGAAGAAGTTGGCTTGCCAAAATATTGCGCCTCTTAGACAATGTCAGCAATATTAATACCTGACAACTACTCAAAATCTTTTTGCAGAAGTAGAAAATCGCTTGGCCAAGGCCAGCAGTGGACTAAACCGTATGAAACGAATTTAATAACGGGACTGTGATACAATATTAAAATAATTTGGGAAAGTGTTTATGATTTATTTGTCCATTTATAAACACACAATAAGTATTGTGTGAGGACTGTTGCTGAGAAACCATGAACATGAGAAACAATAAGCATTTTACACTGACCAAAAAGCTCATTTAGAGAACTCAGTACTGTACTGAATCCAATACAGCTGCTTCTACTTACTCACATTTCATTTTACTGTTTGTAGTTAACACGTTATTATGTCCAGTACTATGGTGCACAAACATAGTACAAATCAGATGAATAATATTATTACAATATATTGTCATGATTTTGTAAAGAAAAACTAAATTATTCTGCAGCTCACTCCTTACATTCATACCTATCTGGATGTGGTTACTGACACAACTTAGTGTAGTGGCACTCCATTCAGCAGTATCTGGTTTGAATATTGGTTGCTGAAGAAATTCTCATCAGTGTTTATGTATTATGATGAGTGATGGTTATGACAAATAGCTCCTAATCACAAGATTGTTGGGCAATGCCATGCATGAGATTTACAATCTCCCATTATAATTTCTTAGACAGAAAACATCAGACACTGTTAGTGATAAATTAGCTTTGTGGCACTGTTCAAAAGGAGTAGGTTTTGTGCTAGCACTGGATTTCATTCTCTACCTACCTCTCATGTCATATTCTACAATAGAAATTATGTGACACTATAGTCAATATACTCTGATCATTGCCATCTACAGAGAACTTTGATACACAGTCTGCCGAGTTCAGTCACACCAAAAGGCTTGCCCTGATCAAGAGTCATACGCTCATCACATAATAAGTAAATGTACTTCCGATAATAATACACTGAAATTTTAAGAAGAAGTTAACAGAGTCCAGCATGAAAATAATTAGCCAAAGAAAATGGTTGGAACTAATGTCATTTAATTATAAGTTACAGGAATTGTGGCACCAAGCAAGGAAATTGAAAGTTGATATACTATAATCAGTATATAGCTCATGTCAAAGTGGTAGAAGTGACATTCTGACAGTTTTCAAGACGGATGGGGACCTCTGAATTCAAATATTTCAAAGAAATGTGAAGCAAGAGAGCAAAAATAATAATATGGAGATAATTAGAATCTTAAATACGATGAAACAATATATTCATTCCAGTATTTGAGAAGAGCCTAAGACATGCCGATGAGTGAGTGTATACTTCACTATACATATATTTTATGGATTGTGACTTTTCTTTGAACACATAATTCAAAACAGTCATGAACTGCACTATGAAGACTAAATGATATGTGAAGAAATGAGACATATATGGCTCAAATATCACACTTATTTCACACAGAACTATTTATGTACTAGGCAAATTAATGAGAATGATTGTAGACCAGTGTTCACTTAGAACTAGCATTTCATGTTTTGAGATGTATGCAGTGGTATCCAGGTCACTGTGCTTACTGCCAATGCTATAATAACTTCAGTAAATTATCATAAGCACTGAATTTACACAAATCTAATATACACTTTCTAACCATATACAGTATTGGAATGTGCATAAGATTTAATGACACATTACAATTGAGTGAAAACCTCAATCCATCATTCAGCAGCAACATCGTTGAAATTTACGTATTGTTTCTTATATCACAATGCATTGTTGTAATTCTCAACTTTGTCACATTATCGTTAACCTATTACTGTGTAGTGTGTCTGCATTAGGTAATCACAAAATGGGTGGCAGTCAGAGCAGAACACCATATAATGCTGCTTTCAAGAGTAAAGTAATTCTTCATGCTGAAATATATTGTAACAGGAAGGCATGATGGGATTTCAGTGTAGCTGAGAGTACTGTTTACTTATTTGCAACTACCATTACTACAAAGAAATTCACTGACCCTCACAAAGGAAGACATCCTGACACTGAAGCAAAAGCTTGGAATTTGTCAATGAAAGGATGAAAAATGAGCAACCTGTGATTAGTGACACCACAAGATATAAATCAAAAAGAGGTGCAAACTGTGATTAGTGAGACCATAAGGCACAAAGCAAAAGAGGTCTCTGCAGTTCTGAATATACCAAGGCAAGATTTTAAGAATAGCTGTAGATGGGTTGATAGCATTATGAAATGGGCAGGCTTAACTGTAGAGTGCTATACAACAGTATGGCATAAGCTTCCACAGGATTTTGAGAAAAAAATTCAAGAATTTCGGCACTATACCATCACACTTTGGAAAGAGAATAAGTTTTCGATGAGCCGAATAGGCAACACTGATGAGGTAGCAATTTGGTTTGATATGGCACCTAACTACGTGATTGATGAGAAAGGGACAAAAAAGTTACTACCAAAACATTAGGATCTGAAAAACAGTGCACATCAGTAACGCTGACAAACACAGCAACTGGGCGCAAACTTCTCACACTCTTAATCTGCAAGTGGAACACAAGCTCCAAGATCTCTAAAACTGAAAAGCTGTACCATGATGATGTCATTGTTCAAAATCAAGAAAAGGTATAGGTGACTGAATCTTCAATGCTTGACTGGGTCCCAAAAGTATGAGAACTCTCTCCTGCTGGGCTTTCCAGACTACCATCAATGTTTTGTTTTGCTGCATTTCACAGTCATCTCACTGTCAATGTAAAAATGAAGATCCACAGCCTAGCCAGTAACCTTCCTAGACAAATGACTGCTGTGTTACAACCCCAGGACATTAGTATAAATAAACCATTTGAAGGCTATATTCAAGAACACTATGACAAATGGCTTTGTGAAGCAAATAGTGAACTGACTATGACAGAAAAAATTAAGCTTTCAGCATCCCATATTATTGCTCATTGGGTTTTGGCTGCTCCCAGAAAAGCATGAAAGTTCCAGTGACGATAAAATCATTCACAAAATGCTGTATTTTGAACACACTGGATGGCAGTGAAGATGATGTACTCTAGAATGAGACCGACAATGATGCAGTAAGAGGAAATGAATCTGTTTCTGATGTAGACTCTTCTGAGGCTACCAGTAATGAAGACATTAATGAATAACGATGAGTAACATCTGGAATATTTGGTATGTTTGCTTGCATGTCTTGTAGGTAATTGAGTTAGGTGTTCTTTTTTAATAGGGACTGTGTCACTTAACAATTCTTCCTATTTTGGTGATTCATGTATTCATCCACCATTGTGTAAAATAAATTTAAATTTAATCTGCCAGTGAAGTGCAAACAGACTCTTTTTTTATGATTTTAATTTTTAAAATTGGAATATACATTACATTTAATGGTGGATTAGCTTCATGTAAAAATGGTATATGACTAGTCCACAGAATATTATGTGATTATGTTTGTCTGCCATATTGTGCAGTGTATTTGAAGAGCTTTACACTTCTCTTTGGTGATTAATAACGTGATTTTATACCCAGAATTATATCTATGAACTGATTATTCTAGTGTCTACCTACTGTATCTAAAATTAGTGTTACATTTTTGACTGCTCTTGTGTGGTGAGATTGTCTTTATAATTTCACAGCTGTCTTTAAACTAGCATTTTAAGTTACATATACTTATCTACATTAAGCTTGTGGTTTAAGATATTTCACCATAGCATAAAATGTCTGTTGTAAATCAATAAATATATTATTCAGCAGTTAAATATTGTTGGAAATCATATATTTTTCATCACAGATGCCACATTGCTGTTGAAAACTGTAAACAAACCTGACTCAATAACACTTTGAAACCCCTGGGCCATACATAATATTGACAGCTAGGGGACTAAAGAAAGTCCACCACATGAAGATATGCAGAACTTGGCCACTCATGTTATGATTCCTTCACCTAGATGTTACTGTAATGGAAAACAAATGGCACATTTACATGAACTGAAGGCGATAAGCAAGTACTTGGTATGTACTAAGGCCACCTCCTACATGTAAAGAACACAAACAGCACACTAATTGAGAAATTTAAGTTTCTATTACATTTTAAGTGGATTCTCTAAGACATTCTGAAGGAAACAACTTAATTAATTTTAGTTAAAATATTATTTATTACATAGATAAAATCAATACATTATTTGTAAACTGATATAAATAAATGTTAATACAAGAAATTACATTTCATAGTTATTGACACACATAAATCTTAAATACTGTACATTACTAACAAAGAACAACAAAAAAATAACTTAGAATATTATTATCTAGTCTTGAAGAACTTTAATGCAGTACTTAAACATTCAGAAATACATAAAGAGAACACATAAAGTTAGAATTTGGAAGTTCTTTTAACAAAACAGTGGCAGTAGTTTAACTACTTTTATTCAAGTAATTATTGCAATACAAGAAATTAGCACGGTTATGCACTCAGAAAGGTGGTCGACGTAAAAAGTATAAAACTTGTACTGCGCTGCATGCTACAGTCTACATTTATTTTCACTTTTAGAGAACACTGTTCTTCAAGTTTATGATTTTAACTATCTACTGCCTTCCCCAAAGGCTGCTTCTAAACTGATGTAATTACAATTTATTCTAACAAACCACAAATGTTCATAATGATCAACTTTTTAGCTATAGAATACATAGAATGTTAAATGGCTCATTTGTTTCATGATGGAAATACATTTTTTTTAAAAAATAGACACACGATACGACAATCACAGCCATTTAGTTCTGATGCCACATCTCTCTCACATCTGTTGACTTTCATTGACAATTAAATAAAATATAATGCAATACTTAAAAACAAAAATTGATAAATATACTATTAAACAATATATCACATGGCTTTTCTTACAGTTTTTTTCCATTGATTAATTTTAGATGTGCAAAATATATTGGTTGTTGGAGAAAGCCAGTTATTATACAGCATTCACCGATGGAATTACTCATATATGTTTTCAGGGATGTACTGAGGTTTCATTTAAATATTTCCAAAAAGAGACAGGTAACTAAATAAGGTTCATATTGTGATCTCACTAATTACCTATACCAACATACTGGTACATTCTATCAAGACATGAATCAGCTACAAATTTCATATATTTTCAATCCAGTTAGTCCAAGTATTTCATTTAAACAAAGATATATGCACTTTTATTCATTCAATATCAAAAATACCCTCCAAATGCTCTCTTATTTTAGCTATGCCTTTCTATATATTTTCTAGATCCAACATTGGGTGTGCTGTCTGGAGAATGTTTCAGCAGAGTGTAGTATGGTAGTACATATGTATATCACAGAGGTAGTTATATGCTTAGATTTTCTGTAAATTTGTTACAGTCACAGAGAAGTGAATGGAAGAGACATGGACACTTCAAAAAGTTTAACACATTTTCATTTACAAATTAATACAATGGCTGCCATGAACATGTAAATGAAGTGTAAATTATTCCTTGGTTGTTACAGCTATTTCCCTTCCAACGACAGTTACTTACAATATTTACTTACAGTAATTGGATTGGTCTACATAAGGCCTTCAGAGGTGAAATGATACATATAACTTCATTACATGTTGTTATTATCACTATGTATATATATAATAGTTATTTATGATGATAAATGCCCCTGTGGATTAGAAAGAGTTGGCCAAAACTAAAAAACGTAAGGATCTCTTACACTGGTCGTGATTATCCACCAAACTTTTTATTATCAACTTCTAGTAGATTTCTGTTATTTTGTAGTACTTATTCTATGAACTGAGCTGTTGGTTGGAAACTGGAATAAATTATTTCTGACATTTACTTTTATGAAAAAAAGCACTGAAAGTAGTAATCAATACACCCAATCTTTTGAGCAGGCTTATGTTGCACACTATTCAGTCTAAACAATCCATAAACTGTATTACATGCTTCTGGGCTTGGACACATTTAAGTTGAACTGGATGTCATCCCAAGACACAATACAGTACAGCATCATGGAATAAAAATGAGGAAAGTATCACATTGTTTCCATTATGCCCCAAATGTTTATTAAAACATACATTGAAGGTAAAGAATTTTTTAACATTTCAGCAGAGAAATTATGAATACAGTTTCAGTTTATGTTTTGTGTATTGTGTGGCAAACAACCTACACTGAATTTGCTTACGCTGAACTCTATCTGCAAGTATCAATCTAGATCATGTTGTTGTAATTGAAGCAGGAGTAAAACACATTTGAACGCCAGTAGGGTGGTCGAGCGGTTCTAGACACTACAGTTCGGAACCGTGCGACCTCTATGGTCGACGGTTCGAATCCTGCCTGGGCATGGATGTGTGTGATGTCCTTAGGTTAGTTAGGTTTAAGTAGTATTAAGTTCTAGGGGTCGGATGACCTCAGAAGTTAAGTCCCGTAGTGCTCAGAGCCATCTGAACCATTTTTTTAAAGAAATTTGCAGTTCCATTTCCCTAACCAGAAGCTCAGTTTTGAAGTACAGTTTACTCTAACTTTTGGTATGGGCAACGAAAAATGTAGGAATATGTTCTTGGAATTTGTGGGGCAAATAGAAACAGTGATTGTCAGTTTCTCTAGGAACCACACTATTTGGAAACAGTTGTGACTTTGTCCTTAGAGGAATAATAAATAATGGTGTATTTATTATATGTATTTATATGCAGTAGATTAGTAGGTAGTGTTTGTTATGGGCATTCCTTCTATCATGTCAACGAAGTAAAGGGCAGTTAGTGGAGGTCACTAAAATCATGACTGAAAAGCGTAAAGAAGCTGTGATCAATATAAATGGCATTAGTGTAAGAAAACTGTTAAAAAAATTGGACTGCATTCTAGTATTCACTACTGGCTCTGGAAGAATATTGCTTGCATGAAATCAAAAATGGACAAAGGGCTCTATAAGAAAACATTTTTCAAACTGAATCCAAAACTCTGGTGATTGGGGTTATCCCATAAACTCAATTACAACTATATTAAGTGAATTTTTGGATTGCCAAGATAAAATCACTACAAAATATAAAGTAAAGCCCTGCAAAATAAAGTACTGTGAACATCAAGTTACCTTCCATTTGGAAAGTGGATGCATTCAGCGACTGTATGTGGCTTATAAATTACAGAGTGCAGCAATTAGTCATCCTTTTTAGATTTTATTATGCCAATCCAGATTTTGCTTAGTAGCTAGCCATTCTCAATTCTCTATATTTTATTCTCAATGCGTGTAACTCCCTGTTGTTTGGGCATCAGTCACTGTTCTTTAAATATTGAAAGAACTGTTACTGACGGCCCCCCCCCACAAAAAAAAAAAAAAAAAAAAAAAAAAAATAGTGCATTGAGAATGGCTAGCTCCTAACTGAAATCTGGATTTGCATAATAAAATCAAAAAAGGACGACTGTTTGCTGCACTCTACAGTTTATAAATTCAGTTTACAGTTTTTATAATGTCATAAGAATGAGCTAGCCTCAATAATACAGCAAAACGTACAGCAAGCAATACTAGCAATGTCACCTGGCATAATTATTGCTTATTGTATTGCGCTGGAAAAGGAACTAACTACAGTGCTATACTCAAATATAGTCCATTTTGGTGAAACAAAACTCACTAATGACACTGGTTGGTGAAGGGTTTTAACTACGAGAGGATGTAAGTTTCAAGAAAGAATAATGACTTTTACGTCATCATCAGTTTCAGTCATATTTGCAGCTGCAATAAATGGCACCATAATACATCCTTGTGTAATTTATAAACCCAGTGCCTGTATCACAGATGGATGGAAGTGGAAAGGGTTATGAATTTTTAACATTTCAATAGTTGTGCACTAAGTGCTGTCTAAATGACTTCATTACAAAGATGTATTCCAAAGAGTTTAACAGTGTCACACCAACTTCTTTTCTCCGAGTAATTATCTCTCACAGATTTTGAACTGCTGTAAATCCTTTCATAGTTTAGTAATGTTTTAGGGACTAAAATAATTAACATATAATTAGTGACTTTTTCAAAACTATACTCATTTCTTTAATTAGCACAACATTCTCATGGTCCATAAATAAAATGAGGTTAGTCTTTGACAATGTTACTAAGCATCCAAGTAGTAAAACTGACAACAGCAATCTACAACATATAAGGCTGGAAAAAACATGGAAATACCAAGAACACAACACATTAGCATGTCTAATATGTTGTAGCAAAACTATTGGCATTCAAACCAGCTTCCAGTCATATCATAATGGACTAATACTGGTTCTGTTTGGTTTCAAAGGAAATAATACATCATCCTTCCTGCAAAATAGTGGCAAGTTCACATTCCATAATATCTCTGCACTAAGTGGCGAATCTCCCATGTGTGTCTGTATCAAGCACATTTCTAGAACTGTGACAGGCCTAGACCCAACGTATAGCACTGAATGACAACATTCATGACACATGATGTACTCGCAAAAATGAGAGAGTTGTTAATATGAGAAACACTTTAGTATCTTAGAACAGCTCTCATAACCAAACAAGTAAGAAGGGGAGATGGACAACATGATCAAGAAATATTAATGTATAGGTCTGACAGCACACTAAATGTATAACTTTACTGATCTGTTAATGTTACCAAATGTTTTGTGCAATGTAATATGTAGTGAAGAATAAGAAATAACATACTGAACATCACTAGATACTCTGGCACAACAAAGGGACAGTATGGTTGAAAAGTCTATATAGTGAAGAAGTGAGTAACTTTGCAGTTTATATGTAAAAGTAATGTGAATCTTAAATGTATCTGGCCTACTTTAGGCACTCATTAATCACGTGAATTTGAAATAGAGGTAAAAATCAACAAAATAAATGGTGTAAATGAATGTGTTACAGCAGTGGAACACGACTTCTGTGTAGAAGCTGTTGTCATGTTTCTTACAAGGTGCTACCATGACAGAGAAGTATTGTGAAACTGGGTGAACTGAAACAATGGGGTCAACAGTTCTATGCTACCATGTAAGAAGGCATATGAGAACATTAATCAAAATTAGTTTCTCTAGGTTAGTAGTAAACTAATCTAGAAAGGTAATTATGAACATAGTTTATGTTTATCCTGTGGCAAATAACTAATGCTGAATTTGCTTATACTGAACTTTTATCTGTAAGTATTGATCTAGATCACATTGCTTTAATTTAAGGAGACATATAACACATTCGCAATTCCTTGTCACTAACCTAAAGCCAAGTTTTCAATTATACTTTAACTTAACTTGTAGTTTGGCCGGCTGAAAATGTAGGGATATGTACTTGGAATCTATGTAAAGACTAACGAATTTTCCATCATCATCAGTGTCAGTCACATTTGCAGCTGCAAGAAATAGCACCATAATACATCCTTCTGTAATTTTTAAAGCTCAGTCCCTGTATCATGGATGGATGGAAGTGGAATGGATTATGAATTTTTAACATTTCAATAGTAGTGCACTAAGTGCTGTCTAAATGACATCATTACATAGTTTTACTCCAAAGAGTTTAATAGTGTAACATCAACTTCTGTTCTCTGGGTAATTATCTCTCACAGATTTTGAACTGTGGTAAGTCCTTTCATAGTTTAGTAATGTTTCAGTGACTTAAATAATTGCCGTATAATTAGCAACCGTTTTCAAAACTATACGCATCTCTTTAGTTAGCACAACATTCTCATGATCTGCAAATATAATGAGGTTAGTCTCTGACAATGTTACCCAGCATCTAAGTCTTAAAAGTGATAACAGCAATCTACAACATATAAGGCTGGACAAAAACACGGAAGTACCAAAAGCACAACATATTAGCTTGTCTAATATGTTGTAGCAAGCCTATTGGCGTTTAAACCAGCTTCCAGTCATGTCACAATGGACTAATAATGGTTCCGTTTGATTTAAAAGGAAATCATATATCATTGATCCTCCAAAATAGTGGCAATTTCACATCCCATAATACCTCTACACTAAGTGGCGCATTTCCCGTGTGTGTTTGTATCAAGAATATTTCTAGAACTGTGACAGACCTAAACCTAATGTTTAGTGCTGCATGACAATATTCATGTGACGTGATGTACTTACAAAAATGAGAGAGTTGTTAACATGAGAAACACTTCACCATGTTAGAACTGCTCTCATAACCAAACAAGCATGAAGGGGAGATGTACAACACGATCAAGAAATATTAATGTATAGGTCTGAAGGCACACTAAATGTGTAACTTTACTGATATCTTACTGTTACCGAATGTTTTGTGCATTGTAATATTTAGTGAAGAATAAGAAATAACATATTTAACTTCACCAGATGCTCAGAAACAACAAAGGGGCTGTATGGTTCAAAAGTCTACACAATCAAGAAGTGAAGTGACTTTCCAGTTAATATGTAAAAGTAATTTGAATCTTAATTTATCTAGCCTACATTAGGCACTCATTAACAATGTGAATTTGAAATAGAGATAAAAACCAGCAAAAGAAATGGAGTAAATGAATGTGTTACAGCAGTGGAATGCGACTTCTGTGTAGAACCTGTTATCATGTTTCTTACAAGGTGCTATCATGACAGAGAAGCATTGTTAAACTGCGTGAACAGAAACAATGGTGTCAACAGTTCTATGCTCCCCTGTAAAACCGCCGATGAAGAAACAATACCACGTAACAGAGAAATTGCCGATTTTTCGTTTTTCAGTGAGATGATGTCATTGACTGTACACACATCTGCTCTTAACGCCATAATGCCAAATTTTTACGTATTTAACATGAAAAAATTATCTAAAACAATACCGCATATGTCACACAGCAAATAAATAGATGGCAATACCGCCGAAGCATAGAGAATTTAAATACCGTGTATCTACAATCTATGGATACTGTAAACAATACCACGTAAATACAAAAGTGTACACAGCCACAGCACATTGTTACTACTTTATTACGTATTTCACAGTGCTCGACCGTGGTTCCATGCTTGTAGCTTCATTCGTGATAATGGACGGTGATAAAGATGACGATCTTTTTACTGAAGAAGAAATTGTTTCTCAGCTGAAATTGGCTTATGAAAGCGGTGAATCGTTTCTGAGAGTGACTGACAGTGGTAAGAAAATTGTTTTATTATTCACCTTTGAATGTTAGTAGCACCGCAAGTGTCTTATTGTGATATAAATGAGAACTCCTCCACTTCACTCATTCTGTGCTTCATTCATTTCTGCCAAAGATTTCTAGACTGTCCCCTTTCTTGTAGAATCTCCCATAAATGCAGAACAAACAACAGGTGAGAAAAGTCGTAACCGAAGAAAAATTAATTCCGTATATGGGGTTCTCAGTTACTGTTGCTGCAACATCTAATGACGCACGTAAATTTCCTTGGGATTATTGTTAATAGTATTACTCATGCCGTTGTTCCCATAAATACTTGAATTTGAGCTTGATCTTTGTCTGCTTAAATTAATTTATACATATTTTTCCATCTAGAGACTTCAGTGGCTGTATCCAACTATGCTCAAAATTAAACCACAGTCACTAGAGACGACAGTACTTCACACTCATTGCTATGCAATGGTGCTCATTGATTGCCAAACGCTCTGAATAAATTATCGGAAGATCATGGGAGCAATAATAATGCTGACAGTGAAGGCCAAGAATTTTATAGTGATGTAAGCAGTGATAGGAAAAGGAAGTCTAAACTACATCCTGAAGATTGGACCAAAAATGCCAATAAAATTCTGAGAATGCGTGGACAGGCGTATATTGGATACAAAAGAAGTCGAATTGGTAAAATCTCTCACGATACTCCAAGAGAGGCACGAAAATTAGGTCCAACATGTACTTCGAAGATGTGCCAGAAATCCGTTCAAAGGAAGTGTCATCAGTTTTCTGTTGATGATGGGTGGGCAGTATTTAACACATTTTGGGAAACAATGTCATGGGATCACAGGAAGGTTTACGTTATCAACCTTGTGGACATAATTCCAACAAACATCCAGGGAACAACACTGGCAAATCCTGTAGAAAAGGGACGCTCATTTATCATTTGAAAAATGAGCTGAGGAAACATAAATTATGCAAAAAGATGTTTCTCAATACTCTTGGGATTAACGAATGGACTGTCTGATATTGACTGGGTAATTCCACACATGGAATGAGTCCTGAAACAGAATCGTCACCACCTCGAATCAAACAGATGAAGAAGAAAGATGAGAGAACCGTCACGAAAGAATTCTGGACACTCTTCTGAAACTTCCATCGCATTACTGCAGGAAATCCTTCTCGAAGTCATACCTTGGGCCAATTGTATAATCCAAGCAACAGCTGTATGGACTCTATGTGGAAAAATGTCATGCAGAGAAGGTTTCACCATTAAGTCGGGTTACCTTACCTTGATTTTAGAAGATGGTAATATTAGCTTATTTTCCTCCAAGAAAGACCAGTTTAACTTGTGTTGTAGTTACAGGCTTGGTAATTTGAGTGAAGGCGTGTGGAAACAATACACAGAACAGAAAGAGCAAGCAAGAATGCAAATAGATGCTCACAAGGAAGGAGCGCAGCAGAAGTGCTGCACAGTGTACACCATGGAATAAAGGCCGTGAAGGTAGCTCCATTTTTAAGTGCAAGTGCAGTTTATTATAAAACAAAGTTGTCTGTTCATAACTTTACAATGTATAATTTATAAAGTCGTGATGCAGTATGTTACTGGTTCGATGAAACGCAAGGTGATTTGGTTGCATCATGTTTTACCTCATCCATCGTGGACATTCTATCCATTACAATTAAGGAAAATCTCGTTCAAGTCATTCTGTATTCTGACGGCTGCAAATATCAGAACACAAAAATTTTATTATGCAAATCCAGATTTTGCTTAGTAGCTAGCCATTCTCAATTCTCTATATTTTATTCTCAATGCGTGTAACTCCCTGTTGTTTGGGCATCAGTCACTGTTCTTTAAATATTGAAAGAACTGTTACTGACGGCCCCCCACAAAAAAAAAAAGAAAAAAAAAAGTACCTTACATGCATTGACATAAAAAAATAGTGCATTGAGAATGGCTAGCTCCTAACTGAAATCTGGATTTGCATAATAAAATCAAAAAAGGACGACTGTTTGCTGCACTCTACAGTTTATAAATTCAGTTTACAGTTTTTATAATGTCATAAGAATGAGGTAGCCTCAATAATACCGCAAAACGTACAGCAAGCAACACTAGCAATGTCACCTGGCATAATTATTGCTTATTGTATTGAGCTGGAAAAGGAACTACAGTGCTATACTCAAATATAGTCCATTTTGATGAAACAAAACTCACTAATGACACTGGTTGGTGAAGGGTTTTAACTACGAGAGGATGTAAGTTTCAAGAAAGAATAATGACTTTTACGTGATCATCAATTTCAGTCATATTTGCAGCTGCAATAAATGGCACCATAACACATCCTTGTGTAATTTATAAACCCAGTGCCTGTATCACAGATGGATGGAAGTGGAAAGGGTTATGAATTTTTAACATTTCAATAGTTGTGCACTAAGTGCTGCCTAAATGACGTCATAACAAAGTTTTATTCCAAAGAGTTTAATAGTGTAACATCAACTTCTTTTCTCTGGGTAATTATCTCATACAGCATTTGAACTTTAGTAAGTCCTTTCACAGTTTAGTAATGTTTCAGTGAGTAAAATACCTAACATATAATTAGTGAATGTTTTCAAAACTATACGCATCTCTTTAGTTAGCACAACAATATCATTATCTGCAAATAAACTGAGGGTAATCTCTGACAACGCTGCTAAGCATCCAAGTTGTAAGACAGACAACAGCAATCTACAACATATAAGGCTTGCCAAAAACATGGAAATACCAAACAGACAACTAATTAGCATGGTAATACATTGTGGCATTCAAACCAGCTTCAAGTTATCTTGGAATGGACTAATACTGATTTTGTTTGGTTTAAAAGGAAATCATATATCATTTTTCCTCCAAAATAATGGAAAGGTCACGTCACATAGTATTTCTGCACTAAGTGGTGCATCACCCATTTGTGTCTGTATCAAGCACATTTCTATAACTGTGACAGACCTAAACCCAATGTTTAGCAATGCATGAGAACCTTCATGTGACATAATGTTCTTACAAAAATGAGAGAGTTGTTAATATGAAAAACTCATCACCATCTTAGAATTGCTCTCATAACCAAACAATCAAAAAGGAGATATGTACAACATGATCAAGAAATATTAATGCATAGGGCTGAAGGCACACCAATTGTACAACTTTACAGATCTGTTATTGTTACCGAATGTTTTGTACAATGTATTATGTAGGGAAGGATAAGAAGTAACATATTTAACATCACCAGATGCTCAGGAACAACAAAGGCGCTGTTTTATTCAAAGGTCTATATAATCAATAAGTGAAGTAACATTGCAGTTTATGTGTAAAAATAATATGAGTCTAACTTTTATCTCGCCTACATTAGGCAATCATTAATCATGTTCATCTGAAATAAAGATAAGAACTGGAAAAAGAAATGAAGTAAATGAATTTGTTACAGCAGCGGAATGCAACTTCTGTGAAGAAGCTGTTATCATGTTTCTTACAATGTGCTATCATATCAGGGAAGTACTGTGAAACTGTGTAAACAGAAACAATGGGGTCAACATTCTACACTAACATGTAAGAAGCCATATGAGAATATTATTCAAAATTTAATTTCTCTAGGTTAGTAGTAAACTAATTTAGCAGGAAAAATTATCAATACAGTTTCAGTTTATGTTTTGTTTATCCTGTGGCAAACAACCAGTGCTGAATTTGGTTAGAATGGACTCTATCAGTAAGTATCAATCTAGATCACATTGTTTTAATTTAAACAGATGTGTAACACATTTGCAATTCCATTCCACTAACCTGAGGCCCAGGTTCAAGTATACTATGTATAACCTAAATTGTAGTTTTGGCAGCCGAAAATGTAGGGATATGTACTTCGAATTCGTGGGATGAAAAGGCAGTGATTGCCAGATTTTGTAGGCACTACACAATTTGCCAGTAATTATGTATTTGTTCATAGAGGAATAATAAATTATCAAGTATTTATTACATGTATTTATATGTAGTAAATTAGTAGATCGTGTTTGTTATGGGCATTCCTTTTATCATGTAAAAGAAGCAAAGGGCAGTTAGCGGAGGTCACTCAAATCTTGATTCACAAAAGCGTAAAGAAGCTGTAATCAATTTGAATGGTGTTAGTGTAAGAAAAAATGCTATAAACATGGAATGCATGCTAGCATTCCCTACAGACTCAGAAAGAACACTGGTTGTATCAAATCAAATGTGGACTAACTGTTCTATCAGCAACCTTTTTTTAAATTGAACCCAAAATCCTCGTGAGTGGGGTAATCCTATAAACTCAATTATAACTTTAAGCAATGGTATTTTAGGATTGCCCAAATAAAATCGATACAAAAAATAAAGATACATCCCACAAAATGAGATTTTGTTAACAGTTTTTATAATGCCATAAGAATGAGGTAGCCACAAGATAATGGCAAAAGATACAGCAAGCAACAGTAGCAATATCACCTAACATAATTATTACTTACTATATTGAGATGTAAAAGGAACTAGCTGGAGTACTATACTCATTTTGATGAAACAAATTTCATTGATGACACTGGTAGGTGAAAGGTGTTAACTATGAGAGGAAGTAAGTTTCAAGAAAGAATAATGAATTTACCCTTCATCAGCAGTTTCAGTGATATTTGCAGCTGCACAAAATGGCTCCATTATACACGCCTGTGTAATTTATAAAAACCAGTGCCTGTGTCACGGATGGATGGAAGTGGAAATTATTGTGAATTTTTAAGTGCACTCAGTGCTGTGTAAATGACGTCATTACAAAGTTGTATAGCAAAGCGTTTAATATTGTCACGTCAAATTCTTTTCTCTGGATGGTTATCTCTCACAGATTTTGAAATGTGATTAAGTCCGCTCATAGTTTAGTAATTTTTTAGTGACTAAAATAATTAACATATAATTAGTGATTGTTTTCAAAACTATACGCATCTCTTTAGTTAGCACAACATTATCATGATCTGCAAATAAAATGAGGTTAGTCTCTGACAGTGTTACTAAGCATCTAAGTCTTAAAACTGACAACAGGAATCTACAACATATAAGGCTGGACAAAAGCATGGAAATACCAAAAACACGACACATTAGCATGTCTGGTATGTTGTAGCAAACCTATTGGCAATAAAACCAGCTTAAAGTCATCTCAGAATGGACTAATACTCTTTCTGTTTGATTTAAAAGGAAATGATAAATCATTCTTCCTGCCAAATAGTGGCAAGTTCACGTTCCACAATATCTCTACACTAAGTGGTACATCTAGCATGTGCATCTGTATCAAGCACATTTCTAGAACAGTGACAGACATAAAACCAACATTTAGCACTGCTTTACAAAATTCATGTGACATGACGTACTTACAAAATTGAGAGAGTTGTTGACATGAGAAACACTTCACTGTCTTAAAAATGCTCTCATAACCAAACAAGCAAGAAGGGGAGATGTACAACATGATCAAGGAATATTAATGTATAGGTCTGAGGGCACACTAAATGTATTACTTTACTGATCTGTTACTGTTACCAAAAATTCATGTGACATGACGTACTTACAAAAATGAGAGAGTTGTTGATATGAGAAACACTTCACTGACTTAAAAATGCTCTCATAACCAAACAAGCAAGAAGGGGAGATGTACAACATGATCAAGGAATATTAATGTATAGGTCTGAGGGCACACTAAATGTATTACTTTACTGATCTGTTACTGTTACCAAGTGTTTTATGCAATGTAATATGTAGGGAAGGATAAGAAGTAACATATTTAACATCACCAGATGCTCAGGAACAATAAAGGGGCTGCATGGTCCAAGGGTCTATATAATCAATAAGTAAAGTAACTTTTCAGTTTATATGTAAAAATAATGTGAGTCTTAATTGTACTTGGCCTACATTAGGCAATCATTAATCACGTTCATTTGAAATAAAGATAAAAACTATGCATGTCTAGTATGTTGTAGCAAACCTATCAGCATTCCATCCAGCTCAGAATCATCTCAGAATGGACTAATACTCTTTCTGTTTGATTTAAAAGGAAATCATATATCATTCTTCCTACAAAATAGTGGTGAATTTGTTACAGCAGTAGAATACGACTTCTGTGAAGAAGCTGTTATCATGTTTCTTACAAGGTGCTATCATATCAGGGAAGTACTGTGAAACTGTGCAAACAGAAACAATGGTGTCAACATTCTGTGCTCCCATGTAAGAAGTCATATGAGAATATTATTCAAAAACTAATTTCTCTAGGTTAGTAGTAAATTAATCTAGCAGGAAAAATTATCAATACAGTTTCAGTTTATGTTTTGTTTGTCCTGTGGCAAACAACCAGTGCTGAATTTGGTTACAATGGACTCTATCAGTAAGTATCAATCTAGATCACATTGTTTTAATTTAAGCACATGTGTAACACATTTCAATTCCATTTCACTAACCTAACGCCCAGGTTCGAGTATACTATAACCTAACTTGTAGTTTGGGCAGCTGAAAATGTAGGAAATGTACTTTGAATTCGTGGGATGAAAAGAAGTGATTGCCAGATTTTGTAGGCACTACACAATTTGCTTGTAATTATGTATTTGTTCATAGAGGAATAATAAATTATCTTTATTACACGTATTTATATGTAGTAAATTAGTAGGTAGTGTTTGTTAGGGGCATTCCTTTTATCATGTAAAATAAGTAAAGGGCAGTTAGCGGAGGTCGCTCAAATCATGATTCACGAAAGCGTAAAGAAGCTGTAATCAATTTGAATGGTGTTCGTGTAAGAAAAAATGCTAAAAACGTGGACTGCATGCTAGCATTCCCTACAGACTCAGGAAGAACACTGGTTGTTTCAGATCAAATGTGGACTGACTGTTCTATCAGCAAAATTTTTTTTAAATTGAACCCAAAATCCTCGTGATTGGGGTAATCCTATAAACTCAATTATAACTTTAAGCAATGGTATTTTAGGATTGCCCAAATAAAATCAATGCAAAATATAATGATACATTCCACAAAAATGGGATTTTGTTAACAGTTTTTATAATGCTATAAGTATGAGGTAGCCTCAAGATAATGGCAAAAGATACAGCAAGCAACAGTAGCAATGTCACCTGACATAATTATTACTTCTTATATTGAGATGTAAAGGAACTAGTTGGAGTACTACACTCATTTTGATGAAACAAATTTCATTGATGACACTGGTAGGTGAAACGTGTTAACTATGAGAGGAAGTAAGTTTCAAGAAAGAATAACGAATTTACCCTTCATCAGCAGTTTCAGTGATATTTGCAGTTGCACAAAATGTCTCCATTATACACGCCTGTGTAATTTATAAAACCAAGTGCCTGTGTCACGGATGGATGGAAGTGGAAATTATTGTGAATTTTTAACATTTCAGTAGTGCTGCACTCAGTGCTGCGTAAATGACATTATTACAAAGTTGTATTGCAAAGAGTTTAATATTTTCACATCAAATTCTTTGCTCTGGATGGTTATCTCTCACAGATTTTGAACTGTGGTTAAGTCCGTTCATAGTTTAGTAATTTTTTGGTGACTAAAATAATTAACATATAATTAGTGATTGTTTTCAAAACTATACGCATCTCTTTAGTTAGCACAACATTATCATGATCTGCAAATAAAATGAGGTTAGTCTCTGACAATATTACTAAGCATCCAAGTCTTACAACTGATAACAGGAATCTACAACATATAAAGCTGGACAAAAGCATGGAAATACCAAAATCACAACACGTTATCATGTCTAATATGTTGTAGCAAACCTATCGGTGTTCAAACCAGCTTTGAGTCATCTCAGTATGGACTAATACTCTTTCTGTTTGATTTGAAAGGATATCATATATCATTCTTCCTGCAAAATATTGGTAAGTTCCCATGTGGATCTGTATCAAGCACATTTCTAGAACTGTGACAGACCTAAGCCCAATGTTTAGCACTGCATGACAACATTCATGTGACATGCTGTACTTACAAAAATGACAGAGTTGTTGATATGAGAAACGCTTCACAGTCTTAAAAATGCTCTCATAACCAAACAAGCAAGAAGGGGAGATGTACAAAACGATCAGTAAATTTTAATGTATATATCTGATGGCATACTAAGTGTATAACTTTACTGATCTGTTACTGTTACCAAATGTTTTGTGTAATGAATATGTGGGGGAGGATAAGAAGTAACATATTTAACAACAACAAAGGGGGCTGTATGGTTCAAAGGTCTATATAATAAAGAAGTGAAATAACTTTGCAGTTTATATGTAAAAGTAATGTGAGTCTTAATTGTATCTGGCCTACATTAGGCAATCATTAATCATGGTCATTTGAAATAAATATAAAAACTAGCAAAAGAAATGAAGTAAATGAATTCATTACAGCAGTGGAATGCGACTTCTGTGAAGAAGCTGGTATCATGTTTCTTACAATGTGCTATCATATCAGGGAAGTACTGTGAAATTTCGTAAACAGAAACAATGGGGTCAACGTTCTATGCTCCCACTTAAGAAGCCATATGAGAATATTATTCAAAAATTAATTTCTCTATGTTAGTAGTAAACTAATCTAGCAGGAAAAATTATCAATACAGTTTCAGTTTATGTTTTGTTTATCCCGTGGCAAACAACCAGTGCTGAATTTGCTTACACTGGACTCTATCCGTAAGCAGATGGGTAACACATTTGCAATTCCATTTCACTAACCTAAAGCTCAGGTTCAAGTATACTATAACCTAACTTGTAGTTTGGCCAGCTGAAAATATAGGGATATGTACCTCAAATTCGTGGGATGAAGAGGCAGTGATTGTCAGATTTTGTAGGCACTACAGAATTTGCCAGTAATAATGTATTTGTTCATAGAGGAATAATAAATTATCAAATATTTATTACATGTATTTATATGTAGTAAATTAGTAGATCGTGTTTGTTATGGGCGTTACTTTTATCACGTAAAAGAAATAAAGGGCAGTTAGGGGAGGTCGCTCAAATTATGATTCAGAAAAGCGTAAAGAAGCTGTAATCAATTTGAATGGTGTCAGTGTAAGAAAAAATGCTAAAAACATGGAATGCATTCTAGCGTTCCCTACAGACTCAGGAAGAACACTGTTTGTATCAAATCAAATGTGGACTAACTGTTCTATCAGCAAACTTTTTTTAAATTGAACCCAAAACCTTGGTGATTGGGGTAATCCTATAAACTCAATTACAACTTTAAGTAATGGTATTTTAGGATTGCCCAAATAAAATCAATACAAAATATAAAGATAAATCCCACAAAATGAGATTTTGTTAACAGTTTTTATAATGCCATAAGAATGAGGTAGCCTCAAGATAATGGCAAAAGATACAGCAAGCAACAGTAGCAATGTTACCTGGCATAATTATTACTTATTATATTGAGATGTAAAGGAACTAGCTGGAGTACTATACTCATTTTGACGAAACAAATTTCATTGATGGCACTGCTAGGTGTAAGGTGTTAACTACGAGAGGATGTAAGTTTCAAAAATGAATAACAATTTTACCCTTCATCAATAGTTTCAGTGATATTTGCAGCTGTGCAAAATGGCTCCGTTATACATGCTTGTGTAGTTTATAAAACCCCGTGCCTGTATCACAGATGAATGGAAGTGGAAAGGATTATGAATTTTTAACATTTCAATAGTTGAGCACTCAGTGCTGTGTAAATGATGTCATTACAAAGTTTTATTCCAAAGAGTTTAATAGTCTCACATCAACTTCTTTTCTCTGAGTGGTTATCTCTCACAGATTTTGGACTGTGGTAAGTCCTTTCATAGTTTAGTAATGTTTTAGTGATTAAACTAATTAACATATAATTAGTGACTGTTTTCAAAACTATGCCTATCTGTTTAGTTAGTACAACATTATCATGATCTGCAAATAAAATCTGGTTAGTCTGTGACAGTGTTACTAAGCATTCAAGTTGTAAAACTGACAACAGCAATCTACAACATGTAAGGCTGGACAAAAATGATGATGATGCCTGGCATATTGCTTTTGTTACATGGTGTGAGACAAAGGGGAGATGGTGAAGCACACAACAGTGGCAGCAGAAACAGACAAGGAGAGTGGGTTAATTGTCTATGACAGTATTCAGGGCTTTGGGCATCCCCAGAGGATAACTGTGGAAGAGGGAGACTTCAGGCCACTGAGTGGCCACTTCAAAGTGGTGCACGGCCAATGACCTTCAACAGGAAATTGGAGCAGTGTGCTGCTTCACTGCTGCAATTACCCAGTGTGGTGCCATACCAAGTCACAGGTGAGGGAGACTAACTGGCAAATCACAAATAGTGAAGTGGTTGTTTGTTGAAGAGCGTCATGCCAATCCATAGTGTCTCCCAATGCATGATGTTTTCAGTGAAAAGATGTGCTAATGAATGGTCTTATGTCAAAGCGGTAGGTGGATCAAAACAAAATGTCCAGACACTCTGTGACCAAAATGGTACTGAAACAGAGGATGACAGACTAAAGGCCGAAATACTAAATGTCTTTTTCCAAAGTTGTTTCACAGAGGAAGATTGCACTGTAGTTCCTTCTCTAGATTGTCACACAGATGACAAAATGGTAGATATCGAAATAGACGACAGAGGGATAGAGAAACAATTAAAATCCCTCGAAAGAGGAAAGGCCTCTGGACCTGATGAGATACCAGTTCAATTTTACACATAGTACGCAAAGGAACTTGCCCCCCTTCTTGCAGTGGTGTACCGTAGGTCTCTAGAAGAGCGTAGCATTCCAAAGGATTGAAAAAGGGCACAGGTCATCCCCGTTTTCAAGAAGGGACGTCGAGCAGATGTGCAGAACTATAGACCTATATCTCTAACGTTGATCAGTTGTAGAATTTTGGAACACGTATTATGTTCGAGTATAACGAATTTTCTGGAGACTAGAAATCTACTCTGTAGGAATCAGCATGGGTTTCGAAAAAGACGGTCATGTGAAACCCAGCTCGCACTATTCGTCCACGAGACTCAGAGGGCCATAGATACGGGTTCACAGGTAGATGCCATGTTTCTTGACTTCCGCAAGGCGTTCGATACAGTTCCCCACAGTCGTTTAATGAACAAAGTAAGAGCATATGGACTATCAGACCAATTGTGTGATTGGATTGAAGAGTTCCTAGATAACAGGATGCAGCATGTCATTCTCAGTGGAGAGAAGTCTTCTGAAGTAAGAGTGATTTCAGGTGTGCCGCAGGGGAGTGTCATAGGACCGTTGCTATTCACAATATACATAAATGACCTTGTGGATGACATCGAAAGTTCACTGAGGCTTTTTGCGGATGATGCTGTGGTGTATCGAGAGGTTGTAACAATGGACAATTGTACTGAAATGCAGGAGGATCTGCAGCGAATTGACGCATGGTGCAGGTAATGGCAATTGAAACTCAATGTACACAAGTGTAATGTGCTGCGAATACACAGAAAGACAGATCCTTTATCATTTAGCTACAAAATAGCAGGTCAGCAACTGGAAGCAGTTAATACCATAAATTATCTGGGAGTACGGTAAAGCAGATGCCAGACTGAGATTCATTGGAAGAATCCTAAGGAAATGCAATCCGAAAACAAAGGAAGTAGGTTACAGTACGCTTGTTTGCCCACTGCTTGAATACTGCTCAGCAGTGTGGGATCCGTACCAGATAGGGTTGATAGAAGATATAGAGAAGATCCAACGGAGAGCAGTGCGCTTCGTTACAGGATCATTTAGTAATCGCGAAAGCATTACGGAGATGATAGATAAACTCCAGTGGAAGACTCTGCAGGAGAGACGCTCAGTAGCTCGGTACGGGCTTTTGTCAAAGTTTCGAGAACATACCTTCACCGAAGAGTCAAGCAGTATATTGCTCCCTCCTACGTATATCTCGCGAAGAGACCATGAGGATAAAATCAGAGAGATTAGAGCCTACACAGAGGCATACCGACAATCCTTCTTTCCACGAACAATACGAGAATGGAATAGAAGGGAGAACCGATAGAGGTACTCAAGGTACCCTCCGCCACACACCGTCAGGTGGCTTGCGGAGTATGGATGTAGTTGCAGATGTAGAATGTATGAAGTCCTTAGTTTTTCTTTCTTGTAATTCCTCCAAGCAGTACTGAGTTCTCAGAAAAACTGTTACAGCAAGGAAGGCTGCTTAGAAAGCAACAGATTAAAGTACTTTGTACATGATTGAAAATACTTCAAGATTAATGTGAACCTTTTGATAGCTTTGCTAATTCAACTGTTGTCTGTTTCTGAATTTTGATATATGTGTTTAATGCACTATTTTCTTGCTGCTTTGAAATGAATATTCCAAGAGGTTATGAAATGGACTGAAACTAAATATGACTGTAAGAAATCATACCTTTTCATAAGCAGTCTGTGTCTTCTATAAACAAACTCTGTAAGGATTACAAATTGGTAAATATGGATGTGTTCAGCTTGTGTACTGCTTTAAGATATTGACATTCAAGATGAATAATGTGAAAAATGAGGGAGCTATTGCAACCTATGATTAGATTTATATTTCTGGGGTCTTTTCATTACATTTCTGGCAATTTTTTTTTTGTTTTGTTTTTACTCTTATCGTTAAATGTGGGAACTTTTATTATATTTCAGAAAAATCTTTATTTCTTATGGATTTTGGAAACATTTAATGATGGATTTAAGGTTACTAATATCAGTCCCATCCAAACAGGTCAAACCTACTCTTATACATCTTTCATGTAGTGAGTTAGTGTTTCTGATGGGAAATCTCTTTGTATTATAAGGGTGCTGCATGGTGACCGTCATTTGCATTGATGCATATGTGAGTCAGCCCGACCTGACAGTTCTTAATGAGACGATTGTGAGTGTGTGCACGGTAAATGTTCAGGGATAAAAGGCATTAAGGTGTGGAACTTATATTTTTCAGACAGGCACGTGGTGTTTTTAAGCTATGGATGACTGTAAGGAATTTACCAACAAAGGAGAATTTGAATCAAAAGAGTTAAGTGCATGAATGAGGATGCAAGGCGAATGTGATTAGACTCACTGCTTGTGATTAAAGAGGAAATAGTTGCCTTCTATCAAATCAATGTGAACTTCATTTAATCTCTTCATATTAATGACACTATTTTGATGAGAGTTCTGATTAAGATTATGGGAATAATAAATAGTGCATGTTTCAGCAAACATACGGTTGACAACTTTCTCAAACTGGCATGTGTACCTTTTGAGTAAGTTTGCCCACCATGCTGTCATGACCATCCAATTACCTCTTAAATTTCAAACAGTCAAAATATGCAAGTTAGCTTAAATAAAAGAAGGCTCAGTTTCCAAAGTTTACATATTAATAACTAAAAATATGGAGCTAGAGGAGCAGATTAGCCAGTGTGATGATGGGCAGCTATGCCAAGGGTAAATGTTAGTGTTCAAACTGCTCTTGGTGACTGAATAGGCCTTAAAAATCCCAATATTAGACCCAAGCCATTAGATGCAGGTGGGTTATCTCTTCTGTAATTTTAGTATAACTGAGATGGATGTAAGTAGAGTTTCTGGCCAAAAGCAGAGGGAGCAAGACGCACGGCAATGAAATGAGTGGCTATGATTAGCTGAGCTTCCTGCAGGAATGAATTTCAGATCTCGTAGTACAGCAGCAAGAAGCAAAGCTAGTCAGTTACTGCAAACAGTTTCCAAGCCGTTAATTTTGTTTCTTCATTCTCAGGAAAATCCACAGAGACTGTTGATACATTTTTGCACAATATCTGTGATGTAGATTGCATTTGCTCATGGCCAGAGAGTTTTCTGCTTTTTGTGGTAAAGCAAAAATTGTCCAAAAATGTGCACACCTATGTTTAGCCAGTTAAGATATTAAATAAAGATGACAGATTTGAGATCCAAGCACAGGACCTATCAGAGAAGTATTAAATAATAATGGCATCAGTTGTTTCCATAAGCAACTTTCTACCTTCAGGCAAAGGTCAGGGGAAGATACTGAACAGTTTGCCAACTGAATCAGGGCTGTCTCCTGTGAAACCTACACGTTGCGGAGGATTCTGACCCAAAATCAAGTGCTCCTAGAGGAAGCAGAAGAACATTCAATTGATATTTTTATTGATGGTATAAATACACAACGAAGTTGTCAGGTGAAAGTGGCTTCCCCAATGTTGCTCCATGAGGAAACCCACTTGGCATGTTGTGTGAAGTAGCAGGGCAATTTGTTGCCTCCTCTGTGCTGTAGAATGCGGTATCCCCCCCCCCCCCCCAAAAAAAAAAAGTTTACCAGTGACTCAGTTTACAAAGGATGTAAGTGAGCCACTCATAAGCCAACAAACACTTGTTATCTTACTGTCATAATTACCAGAGTTTTGGCATCTACAAAAGCATCACTCATGATCCCAAAATAAACAAACTCATGGCAACCATGGTTCTCCCAATTACAGAGGGAATGGTCGCTTCCATCACAGAAATGTCAAAAGAAGGTATAGCCACTCGACCTTGCCCCAGTAAAAACAGTAAATGCCCTTCACTTACCAAGGTTTAGAGGAGCTGACAATTGTGATTGTGAAGAGAGAGATGTAAGGGAAACTGGGCTGGATTTTGGTGGATATGGGCACATATATAAGTTTAAGTTTTCTTCCCTCTGGCAACAAGCAGCCACTGAAACTACCCCATTTACATATTTGTGTCCTGGGTGTCACAATAGCAAAACCCACAGTAGCAGTTTGCACATACATAATAAATTCAGGTTGGAGGTTATAAGAAAAAAAGGCCTGATTTTGTCTTCGTACTATCCTGATTTCCTGTACTGGTTCCGCGACGTGATTGATTACTAATGGTAGCTTAATGTCTCATTCTGTTGAGCAATCCACCATTTTGGTGGTGACAGCACCTCCCAGACATAAGGAAATCTGGGGAAGGGCACTGTTTGTCAAAATATTGATACACCACAAATCTCAGTGTTAAGGGCAAGCATCCCTGCAACCCTAAAAGGTGGCATTGTATGAGTTTTCTGGTTGACTGTCAAAACTGAAGAGCCCAAAGGAACCATCTATTTGGTTGACTCACTTACTGAAAATGACATTCTTAATAAAACGAATGTATGTGTCTAGAGAAGTTTACATAATGCAAAAACCATGTCTAGACAATTTTAGTATATCAGACATAGTAGCACCATGAGGAACCATACTGTATGCAGCACATAACCATGGATGTGGAACACTTCCCTGAAGAGAGACTTGAGAGCAGGAGCAGGCAGAAGCCAATAACTGCTTGAGAAGTACAGGGTGATTAAAAAAAAATTATGAACTGACATGGGACACTGGCCATACAACAAGGATCAGTAATCCCCGTAGGACCTGGAGATCAAAAATGTCAAGAGAGGGTGCTGCAGTCATGAAATAGCGGTGACCTATTAGGCATCCGAGTGAATTTGTTTTTATTATTAACATTTGAATGTTAGGAAAAGAGCATCAAATTGCTCAGGCTTATATTTGGAATCGAACGTATTATGATGAAATAAGGCATGTGTATTTTAGGTCAGGGAAATCATTAAGATCCCAGCTGTACTATGCTTTGAAACCAAGGGGGCCACCCTGTCACTCTGACCAAAACACTGACAGTGTGTTATTGCACATATTCAGATGGCACCAGTCAAAGTAGTAGGTAGTGATTCAACCCCCATAATAAATAGGCTGATCTGTAATATTATTTGTGTAAAATGTAACAGAAATATAAGAAATGGTAACTTCTGTGATTTGTGCAATCACTGGAATCACTTTGCTTGTGCAAATGTAACTGAAAATGACCTACCTGCTGCAAGTGAAAAGTGGATTTGTCTATGATCTCTTGATGTGATAGGTATATTTGTAAAACTTGACACAGTATCTGATGAACATAATAAGTTTTTATTATCAGTTACTGTTGAGCTACACAAGGACTTAAAAATACTGAGTGATGAAAACAGAAGACTCGAGTAAGAGAGCGATCATCAGGTATGTGTCTATATTTCTAAACCAGAAGGATTGCCAAAAAATGAGTTAGGACTTTAATGGCTCACAATTACAGGTCTTGCACAGTATGAAAAGCTGTGAAATTGAAGAGGAGCTCTTATGAACTCATCAACAATAAATATTGGCAGGATTTTGTTCTACCTTTTAATAATAAACATAATTCATTGCAAAATACAGATGATATAGAAATTGCATCAGAATGCCCATCTGACAAGGCAGTACAAGAGACTCAAAACTTAGTAAATAGCAAATTTATATATAAGAAGAAACATAAAATCAAGATTTACACAGACAGTTATGTGTGAGGATTATCAGTTATGTTAATGGAAAGTAGGCCTTCTGTGATGGATAAGTCTGAAATAGAAGGAATCATGAAGCCATGGGCTGCTTTATGAGATGTTTCAACGTACACTGAGGAAGACACTACAGCCCTCATGGACAAAGCCTTCATAGTGGTAGCTGCCAGTGCAAATGACAATGAAGAAGACTTTTGAAATATTAAGCCACATCAATGTGATTGTCATCATTGTGCCTCATTGACATGGTCTTGTGTGAATAAGGAAGTAGAGCAAACCAGCAGGGAGTACAAAGTGATCTGTAAGCACTTTAAGAATGTTTCCCTAGTTAACACCAGTAGTTACAGCAGAGAACGGCATACCAAGTATGGACAGTATCTCAGCAAACTAGGTAAACATGTTTTAAGTGACACAATTCTCAGAGTAGTGTTGGATAAGCTTAGGAAGGAAGAAAGATCAGCACTCTGTTTGGGTTATGTTTCAAATGTGATGACAAAAACTTGTAGCATTAGACCAGATTAGATATTCAAATACCATAAGAGGACATAATCTAGTCAACTCCCCCCCACCCTGGTGGTTGGAGGTTTGAGTCCTCCCTTGGGCATGGGTGTGTGTGTGTTGTCCATAGCATAAGTTAGTTTAAGTAGTGTGTAAGCTCAGGGACTGATGACCTAAGCAGTTTGATCCTATAAGATCTTACCAGAAATTTACAAAATTTTTACATGGTAACATTAGCTCCATCAACTAAGTAACACGCATAAAAGTAATGCCAAAAGCAGAGTTTGAAGTAGGCTTCCTAAACATTCAGGATATGGTGGAATAGTTAATGAATCTTCAAATGAAAACATGTTGGACCTTTTATGTTTACATGAACATTGGCGTAATGAAAAAGAGCTTGGATACAAAGTACTGAATGACTACACATTACTTAGTTGTTATAATAATGGACATCTCTTGCATGGGGATAGCAATATATGTAAAAACATCTCTTGCACCAAATTGTGGTATGTTAGATCTCAACACACTTAGTGTTGAAATGCATTTTGAAATACCAGGTCTAGTATCTGAGAAACTTAAGCTACTTGTAGTAGCTGTAATAGCAGTGTACAGGCCACCTGGTGGTGATCCCCATGCCTATCTTGAGAAGCTTGATGGTTTCTTAATGCACATCGGTGCTATACCAAAATGGGAAAAGTACAATACTGTCATTGGTGGGGATGTCAGTTCATGTTTTGATGTATTACAGGACAAAACAACTGCGACTGAACTAAAAAACTTGCTTTGACAATTTACCTCTACTATGCTGACTATAAACCCATGAGAGTCTCTGCCAGTCTTGATAATATATTTGCAAATATTAAGAGAACTTGTATGTCCTTTGAAGTAATTAGTTTCCCTTTATCAGATTATGATGCAGTATTTGCCAGTCTTAGTATGTAACTTCAGACTGTTCCAAACCAAAATCTAAAACTGTGACTAATAGACTGATTAGCAAAGATAACATGGGTAGGTCTAAACATGTCCTCAGTTGTTACAAATGGGACTCCCTTTTCAGTAGGCTTCAACATTGTTTCTCTGATATTGTTTTCAGTGAGTTTTTCTCCACATTTTTAAACATGTTTGAAAGCAGCAACCCCCTCAAGAAATGCACAATGACTATTAGTAGTACCTAAAAAAAAGTTTGCTGTATTCTGACCTGTACAAAAAAGTAATTCTGAATTGTATAGGAATTGTATGATGATAAAGCTGAGAGTAAATATAGGCAGACAATCAATGAAGGAAAGAAACTACATAATACAGCAAACATGACAGAAATGCAAGAGAATTTAATGCTTGCAGACAAGAGCACCATACAAGTTATGGTTAAAGGTTATGTATACATTGCAACTGCAGCCATTGACATGAATCCCATAATGCTTAAAAATACTTTATATGTTTCAAAACTCAGAAACAATCTTATTTCAATGGCAAAGGTTGTGGACAACAACCACACAGTGGCATCTGAGAAAGCTCCCACAGTTATATCAGCCACTAACAGTAAAGTCCGAGTTACAGCAAACAGATAAAGTGATTTGTTTTATTTACAGGAAAAGTGTTGAAAAGTGACTGTCATTAGTGAGTGGAATGTTATAAAAGAGACTTGCAAATCTAAAATGCTGGATTAGGCCACTTAAACTCATGAGACATGATGAAAATGCTCAAATATGTGTATGTTATAGGTCTGAAATTCAGTGATGTTGATCCAAATTGATGCAGTAAGTACCTTAAAGGAAAAATCACATTGATTCCATTCACTAAAACGAACAGAAATCAAATAGACTTCTGGAGTTAATCCCCTCTGATATCCACGGACCAATGAGAGAAATATCTCAAACAATTTTGAGACCTTTATAGATGACCACAGCAGATGATGTCAAATCTATTTCCTTAGACATAATGTAAATGTTGTTTACAAATTTGTTAAATTCAAAAATCTAGTGGAAAATCAGACTGATCATAAAACTAACCCCTTTCAGTCAGATACTGGTAGCACTGCAATGAATGAAGGACTCTAATCTCAGCACAGCAAGAATATAGTGGTGCCTACAGTTTCATACACACCATTTCAGAATTGTCACCAAACAAAAGAACCATTCAGCGGTTGAAGTGGCTTTTTATATCTGCTCAAGTCAGTACTACGACCATCATTTTGGGCTGAAGTCAGTACCACAGTTAACTACATCTGAAACTGTTGCTTAACTAAAGGGTTGTCTGATAGAATGCCATATGAGAAGCGGTTGAAGAGAAAACCCAATGTATCATTCTACGTCTGGTCAAAAGTTTGTCATCATGGATAAATTGCTGAACAAAGCAAAGTTTGATCATAAAGGCAAAGAAGACATATTTGCAGGCAATACTGACTGTACAAAAACCTATTATGTGTGGGTGCCAAGGAACCATAATATGTGAATCTCCATTAAAATGAACCAAATCATAGCCCAGTAGAAGGCATCAACATGAATTCAGTTGGAGGATATTTCAATGTTGATACAAAAATTGAATCAGAGACCATCAGATGATGAACTGTTCCACAAATTTGAATATGATGGCCTTACAATTACTATAGGCCTAAAATTCATCCCTGATGATGACTTATCATGTGATAAACACATTAATTCTTCAAATGTCATATCTGCACTACAGTTATTGCCAGATATAGACTCATCAGATGTTTTACATCACAATATTAACTTCAATGGAAATACAACAGAGGTCAGTGTCAATGACGCATTAAGTTGTCCATTTCATCAAGAGTGGTTTGAGGTTAGATACAACTGGTGTTCAAAAAGTAACACAACACATTTTTTTTCTTCCCAATTTTGGCTGGATAAATGCAGAATGCGTTGTAATACATTTTGGAATATACCCACTTCATCTCCTATGGTTTTATGAAGATTCAATAGATGGAGGCACTATACATAGCCTTCAAAATGGTGTCTGTAATGGAAGTGCAATCCAAGTAGAGAGCTGTCACTGAGTTTCTTGGCTAAAGCATCAGGTATATTCATAGGGGCTAGCAGAATGCCTATGATGGCCTGGCAGTGAACAAAAACATTTTGAGTTGTTGGGTAAGGTGTTTGTCATCTTTGCAACACAGTCTCGCAAACCTTCCGATATCCTGCGTACTGGATGTCTACACACAGCTGTGACTCCAGCAGTGTTAGAAAATGCGGACACCCTCATTTGAGATGACTGATGGATCACAATAAAACACCTTGCTGCAACACGACATCTCTGTTGGTAGTGCTGACACATTCATCCACCATTTGGGGTTCTCAGAGGTGTGTCCCCACTGTGTTCCTCACCACCTACCAGAACACCATAAAGACCAACAAAGGATCATCTGTACGTAGTTGCTTGTGCATTTCAATGCTGATTACAACAATTTTTTGTCAAACAATATCAAAGGCAATAAAGCATGGGTTCATCACTTCTAACCAGAAACAAAACAGCAATCCATGACTCTTAAGGGATTATTCTCTTTGAAGTCCTTCCTCATGGGGCCACCATCAGCTCAGTATTGCATTGTGTTACCCCCAGGAAATTCAAGAGATGTCTTCAGCATGTTAATTGCCACAAAAATTCAAAATAACTTCTCCCTCTTCATGACAACGCAAAGACTCAGTCCTGTCTGTGCACCCGAGAGGAGCTGATGAAACTTCATTACACTGTTCATCCTTATCTACCCTGCAGCCCAGAACTCATCCCTTCTGACTTGCATATGTTTCACCCAATGAAGGATAGACTCTGTGGGAAGCAGTACATGGATGATGTGGAGGTTACTGATGCTGCAAGACGTTGGCTCCCATGACAACCAGTAGAGTGGTATAATGCAGGCACACAGGCCCTTCCAGTAAGGTGTGTAAGGCTGTCATACTGAACAGATACTATGCTGAAAAATAGGGTTTTGTAACCACAAGAGTGCAGAAGAATATGGTGTACTGGAATACTGAATAAAATTAATATGCTTTCCAAAAAAATGTTGCATTACTTTTTAAATGTCCCTCATGAGATGAAATGTGGTCACTAGAGAGAAATGACACCGTGTTCACTGCAGACAGACCAACAAATGACTGAGTTTTTTGTGGAATAATTACAGAACTGATGGATCTTTGCTGAGGGAAAAAGCAAGAGGATTGTTGGCTTTGATGAAATGTAATTTCCAGTTGCAGGAATTGAATTATTTAGTCTACACACAATGTTCTGTCAGTAAGATTTGACCTGTGAATCTCAACTTGATATATGCAGTCAGTAACCCAAGCCAGTACAGCAGAAGCCCTAATTTTGTTCACAAGCAACTGGATAAGTGGGTTCTTATACACCTTAAAGAAACCATAGGCAAGAACCCTACCTTTGCTGAGGATAAGAAAAGAATCTTCGGTTTCACAGATGCCAGTTGGGGAAGTTCTGATGCTGATGGGAACTCATATGTAAGTTGCTACTTCACCTCATTTGGATCAGCATTCTAATAGTGTTCAAAGAACCAATGTTTCATCATCTGAAGCTGAGTACATGAGCCTCACCAAAGCAGCAAAGGCAGTGATTCTCCTCAGTTTAGGAATTCTCTCATACAGCCCCATTTCTAGTGACAATCACTAGTTTTCCACTGAATGATGAAGCACATGCGTATAAAATATCACTTCATGAACCAAATTTAACTAGAATATCTGCTCAAACTGGAATATCAGCCAACAGAAGATATGGTGGCAGATATACTAACAAAGGCTCATCCTACACTGAAACATTAGAAATGTGTTGAAGGGCTTGGACTTCAATCCTACAGCCAGAAACTTAAGCCTCAAGTTTTAATATATAACTGTCTGTTAAAATAAAAAGGGCATTTTGAGATTCAAATTTTATCATCATGTGACATCCTTGGTATCCACAGATGTCAATGTGCATTGTTCTTAGTTCTGTGTTATCCTCTGTACAGTAAACTATGAGTAAAACTGTGTTTCTTGAAGCTTTCCTGGTGGCTCAAATATTCCATCTTTTTTGGGAGTGCATCCCATATATTATTAACACATGTACTGATATTATGGCTAAAAACCTTCCAACCATTCTCAGGGTGAGTCATTTACAAGATTTTTAACACATTTTACACTGTCCTCTCAAAGGAAATATTGTTCCAGTTCCATAACAATCAACCAAGTTTTTTCTAAGCACCATGGATTCACAGACTCTCTGCTTACTTTATTTAAATCTTTGAGGTATGAAGTTTTGTTTATGACTGAGACTCTTGTTACCAACAGTATTATTTTTTATGCATGTACATTTACTCTACAGCGTGAAGTATGTTAAAAATCTTGCAAGTGACTCATCTTAAGAATGGCTGAAAGGTTTTTGTGGTATAACTTATTGATACCTCCCAACAGTCATCATAGCCATGGAATTGCAAGTTTTCATGAAACGCTGATGGCAGTTGTGTGGGATCTGGTGGACCCAATGGAGCATGCCCCTGAGCCATGCCTCTAGTGGCTCAGTAACTCAAGCACCCTCTGCCACTGCAATATAGGATGTCCATTGGCAGCACTCAGAGCTACTTGTACTCTAATGCACTTTGCAATGGGATGCAATGCAGATGTTGCAGCTGGACTCCATTCATTGCTGCACTGTCTTCTTCTGGGTCTTCATATGTTTTGAGAAATACAAGTTATGTCAATCTTCTGTTTGTTGTGTTAGCTTGTTCACTAATAATTTCTGCTTCTGTCCAGCTTTCCTATGATGATGGTTGCTGCACCACCCTATAGCCCACCTCTCCTTACTGTTGTATATAAAGGTATACACAACAGTTGTCAGCCAAAATATCTGTACATGAAATCCTAGATGCACTCCAGAAAAATGATGGAATATGAATAAAATTGTTTGGTAATTATGTGTCATGCCTTTCTTTTCAAACCATGTCCCAACAATAACAACAGTAGCATATAAAATGTAGTGTGTTTTACAAACATGTATTTTTGTTTATTATTATTGCGGGTATGTTAAATTATGTTCTGAAATATCCAGTTACAATGTTGGAGAATTTGCCTCATTTAAAGGTATTTGTTTTGGATCATTATACTATGAAGAAGGTTTAGTTGCCCTGAAAATCTGATTCTCAAGGTGAAACACTTTACCATGAATAGGCATAGTTGTAAAAATATTTCCTTCCAAATCAGATTCTCATGGTGGAGCAGTTTACCAATTATTGGGAAGGTTATAAAATTATTTCTTTCCAAAAGATTTTTGTAAATACTGTAACTACAACATTTACACATGTTTCCCGAACTGTTTAAGTAGTTCAACACTATTCAGAGGCCCATATGGTTTCCAGTTTAAAAATCATAGGGTGCATGCATGAGCAGCTACAAATCATAGTGTGTATGCACAAGCAGAAACAGATATGTTTATGAATATATAATTAATACTGGAAATGTTCTTCTGGGATATATTTTGCAGTTAGCTGCCCTACAAAATAAATGTATAAATTTTTAAGATTAATTTCCATAAATACTAGTAGTATTTTCCATAAATACTGGTAGTTATCTGTAACCTTTACTGGTTTAGTGACTTTCATATACCCAGTTTGAGGATAGGATGTGAAGCAGTATGTTTTCTATTGTCATAAAAAGGATGTTACAATTATTTGTCGTTGTACAAACAAATGTCTGTCAGCAAAATGAATCTTAGGTGTAATTAACATGTCTATACCTGTGTGGGAATATCACAGAAACTTTGCCCAAAGTATTCCTGTGTGTTATGATTTTAGTTAACTGCCAACTGTTAACAGTTCCAAGCTGTCTAAATGGTACTGAAAAATTTTCCAACTAATAAGCTATGTGAAGTTGTCTGTTCAGTGTTTGTAAGATGTAAATTAATCTAAATTAAGTCTTCCTTTGAAGTCACACAGTTGTTTACAATATACTAAGTTATACAAGCTGTGCTGCCAAAAATGTGGCCCATGGGGTTTAGTGGCAAGAAAGCATAAATTAATTACTTTCAATGATCCTCCATCATAATAGTGAAAGAGTATCTGTTTCCTGATAATCATTTGTATTAAACATTGTCCCACCAGGCCTCGGAAGGACAAATTGTACTGACTGACCATCATGTCATCCTCAGGTGGATCCATATGTCGAGGGGCATGTGTTGGCAAACTGATCGCCCAACTGATGTCAGTTTTCATGACCTGAACTGCTATTTCTGTCAGATAGCTCCTCAATTGGCCTCACAAGGGCTCAGTGCACCATGCTTGCAAACAGCACTCGGTAGACCCAGACTGTCACCCATCCAAAAATTAGCCAAACATGGCAGAACTTTCAACTGCTGCAATCAGATAGGAACCAGTGTCATCACTGTGGCAAAGCCATTGACACTCTGTGTTAAAAGTTTTCATCAAAAGCTTTCACTCTCTTATCCAACAACATTGTGCCAGCATTACATCAAAAGTCAACTTTGGCAAGAAGTATATAATACACAGGTCATGAATGATAATATAACGCTTATTGAACTATCGTTCATTACTTTCTCTGACATCTATCTCCCACTGAATCACGACCAACAGAACAAGAGAAGAAGTAAGGAATGTGTTTGGATAAATAATGCAATTGAAATATGCTGATGAAGGAAGTGAGAGATCATGATTCCATAACCAATAGCTACTGTTCAATTGATGGAATTAATTGCAGAGAATACTGCAAACAGGGAACTTTGAAATCCCTACCTTACTATGAACAGTAGAGGGTTTCTGTACCTGCCATGGTTGCAGCAGGTAACAAGGTATAAGTGTATAGTTCCTGAGAAGAAGCATGAGAAACAGTTATCACATAAATAAGTGTATAAATTACATATTACTACCATAAGGAGTTACTGATACAAAAGTTGAGATAAAAAATATGAAACATCCACTACACATCTGCAAATCATGTCATAAAATTTTCCTGTCAACAACCATAAAACAAAATTAAAATTTAATTTGTAAAAGCAAATATAAAGAAGATAACTGAATCAGTTATAAAATCAATGAGGAGTCAAAACTCAATTGCGTATCACAAAATATCACTTAGGCTTACAAAGATCTACACACCATATATTAATGCTGTATTCTGATATGTTTTTAAGATATATTCTGCTTCCAGTCATAAAACATTCATTGCTACAATTACTTTCTAGACTAACAGAAGCCAGTCATGTAGACATCTATACGTCTACTGTCTCATTACCAGTGATTTTACCGGCTTTTGCAAAGGTCAGGAGCAATAAAATATTAGAGTATAATTAAGTTGTTGTTTTGACTAGTACTGGCATGCAGAATCAAGCAAGCAACATTACAGAAAATCCAATTTATTGACTGTATGTGGCATGCTTTCAGAAAAAACTCTTATGTTGGCAATAGCAACCATCTTCTTTGATATAAGATTAATTATTGCAGTGAAGAGTCCCAATCCTAGTATTACATGTTTTAAAACATGTCAGAATTACAGGAAATCCACATGAATGAATCCTTTGTTCATGCTTTAGGAGTAAAGGAGACCACTCACAAAACAGCATAAGTGTTGAGTCATCGACAGTCACATATTAAAGAGAAATGTAACTTGCTTCCTTTTGGAACAACTCTTTTGTCAAGCTGGAGTACAAATATACATACAAAACACTCACACACTGGTGTGGTTTCATTCCGCCAGCTGTGTCTGCAGCCAAGAAAATGTAGGGACACAGGTGTGTACGTGTGTGTGTGTGTGTGTGTGTGTGTGTGTGTGTGTGTGTGTGTGTGTGTGTGTGGGTGGGTGGGTGTGTGTGTGTGTTTGTGAGTGGTCTCCTTTACTCCATTATTTACAAGGGAATTGTTTATATGGATTTTCTGTGATTGTGATGATAATACTCGTAGATGTAAAAAGGAAATGTGAACAGTCGAATGAAATAATTAACATTATATCAAAGAAGAATGACATTCCATTGGTGAAAATGCCACATTCACCACCTTATGAAGAAACTGATAGCTGCTACCTTCAGCTTGAGAAGAACCTATATCATCCCTGGCCGTAAAACACAAAGTATCAATTACTTTCCCCCTTTGCCTTTATTCTGTCTTGTGGTACCATCTTCTTAATGATGAAAACTGCATGGCAGAATAACAAGAACATGGAAGGAAGAAATCGCTACTCACCGTATAGTGGAGGCAGTGAGTCAGAGACAGGCCCAATGAACAATGCTAACAAAATATTAAAAGGTCTGTACAAAGTCCTTTTCCTGCACTTTCACACAAGCGCAACTCACAGATATATGGCCGTTGTCTCAGGGTGCTGAAGCCCAACTGGCAGTTGGCCTATGGCACCCTGAGACAGTGGCCATGTTTCTGTGAACTGTGCTTGTGTGAATGTGTGTGCAGAGAAAGGGCTTCATCCAAGAGATTTAATATTTTGGCAGTCTTTTTCATTGAGCCTGTCTGTGGCTGAACGTCTTCTCCATATGGAGGGTATCATATATTGGTTGGATTCTGTGCTTCAGTACCATGATTTGACTAACAAAATGTCTTATTGTATCATATTTTGGGTTGACTTTGTGCTCTCTGGAGGATAGTCTCAATCCAGAATTAGGGTAACACATGGTATGTAGTATACATTTAACATATAATGGGTTTAAAGAATCTCAGGATTCTAATCCCACTTTCACTGTGCAACCAGATACTCATGAGGTTTTTAGTCAATAATATGGACCTACTAAGGAATGGAGACTAAGAAAATGATTTACGAATTTCAGAAAACATGCCAACAATGAATTTAGTACTAAACCAAAAGTTAGTAGTGAAGTTTATTCCTTTTAAAAAAATTGAGATGGATTTTAAATGGTAAAAGAATGGAAACATTCTGCCCTTGCTCCAACAGCTCAGTTCAGGCACTTTGGCTCCCATTGCTAACATCTCATCATCGACTGTAATACTGTAGGCATCTGATGAAGGAACTTTAAATTTTCGCCACAGATTTTGGGAAGAAGTATTTTCTTATGAAAGTTTTGAAACTATTTCAGACACAAATATAATGGTCATAAGTACAACATTAAATCTGAAAGTAACATGAAAAATGAGTTTGGCGAACTCTTTCTGTCCCATAGAATAACAGTGTTTTACATATTGCTGGCTTACTTAGTGTGGATTAAGTATTTATGTGTGCCTATTACTGAACTATTAAATATACTTATATTACATAAACTCATCAATATGGAATCAGATTTCTGTATCAATATTTTTGAATGCCTTGCAAAAAAAAAAATTATAATAATAATAATAATAATAATAATTTGTTAACATTATTATTTTGTATACAAGGGGCATTTGAAAAGTCTGTCCAAAATAAAAACTAGTTACGTGTTTAGGGTAAACATTTTCTATTTTTTGACATAGTCTCCTTTCAGACTTATACACTTGTCCAACACTGTTCTAATTTGTTGATCCCTTCCGAATAAAATTAATTGTCCTAGTCTGCAAAATAGCTATTAGTTGCTGCAATCACCTCCTTGTCTGAATGAAATCTTTGTCCCACTTGCCATTTCTTCAAATTGGGGAACACATAGTAGTCCAAGGGAGCCAAGTCTGGAGAATATGGGGCTGGGGATGTGAAACAAGTTGGAATCCTATTCCATTAATTTTGCGACCACAACTGCTGAGGTGTGTGCTGCTGCATTGTCTTGATGGAAAAGGACATTTTTTTCGGTCCAATCACCGGTGTTTTTCTTGCAGCTCGGTTTTCAAACGGTCCAATAATGATGAACAATATGCACCTGTAATAGTTTTACCCTTTTCCAGACAATCGATGATGATTATCGTTTGTGAATCCCAAAAGACAGTCGCCAACACCTTTCCGGCTGAAGGAATGGTCTTCACCTTTTTTGGTGCAGATTCTCCCTTGGTAACCCATTGTTTAGATTGTTGTTTGGCCTCAGGAGTATAGTAATGTATACATGTTTCATCCACAGTGACGAAACAATGCATAAAGTCCTGCAGATTCTTCCTGAAAAGCTGCAAACCATCCTTGCAACACTTCACACGATTCCATTTTTGGTCAAGTGTGAGCAATGGCGGAACTCATCTTGTGGATAGCATTCTCATGTCCAAATGTTTATGCAAAATATTATGTACCCATTCATTCGAGATGCCCATAGCACTAGCAATCTCATGCACCTTAACTCTTCTGTCATCCATCATCATATCATGGATTTTATCAAGGATTTCTGGAGTCGTAACCTCCACAGGGCGTCCAGAACGTTCAGCATCACTTGTGCCCATATGGCCACTCCAAAAATTTTCAAACTCCTTATAAACAGTTCTAATCGAAGGTGCAGAGTCACTGTAATGTTCATCAAGCTTCATTTTAGTCTCCTGAGGCGTTTTGCCTTTCATAAAGCAATGTTTAATCACCACACGGAATTCTTTTTCATCCATTTTTTGACAATCACTCAACTTCCTTGATTCACACGAATGTCAAACGCAAAGAAATAGACCAATATAGCTTAAACTTGGTGTACATTCTTTCCAAAGCTGCTACTAACAAAACATGACCTTGATACGTGCCGGTGGTGCCATCTATTGGACTTTGTACGGACTTTTCAAATGCCCCTTGTATGGTATAGTGTTCTACAACAGGTCTATATAGCATGTCAGTGACTAGACTGAGTCAATCTGAAGGGTCTACTTGCACTGAGTTAAAGAATGACTATATATATGATGTAACTGAGATTTCCAATCAAAGTGGAAAAGCTTTCTTGCAGCAAACTCCTCATACAGCAATTAATGCCCAAAACCTTTGGCACACTGTAGTCAGCATATGTAGGCACATCACAAATCTCTTGATACTTTTCTCTTTTTTCTTTGTGTCCAAACAGCTTTAGTAAAGGTGGTGACAAATTAAATAAAGGAATAAAACCTAGAGCGTAGTCTGCAGAAACATACATCACATAGTGCAATATGATTAACAATTTCTTCACTGCACAGTATCCTATATCCTATCTATGTTTCAAGACGTACATCCATTGATTGAGCCATAATGTGGAAATCCCCTTTTAGAGACAATATACCAAAGTGAATTTAGTCAGAACTTTTATGTTGGGAGCGTTCCACTACAACAGACTGCAAATGATATTCTGAATATATACTTACATTATTGTTTGGTACAGGGTTTGCAGTACACAAATCAGTCATGGATAACATCATAGACTTCAATTCAATATCAGAACGTATCTCGACACTGTCCTTCAAATCAGGTAATAAAGCATACACAATTATCAACGCACATGCACCTACAAATGACCATAACAGAAAGAAGCCACAAGAAATTGAAGACTTCTGGGAAGACATGGAGGAAGTAACTAACAATGTACCAGAAAGACATGTGAAAATTGTAATGGGTGATTTCAATGCGCAGCTTGGTAAGGAGAGAAAATTCAGAGAAATAACAGGCCCATACTCAGCACATATTCGCACGAACAGAAATGGGGAACACCTCATAAAATATTGTCAAAACTTTAACCTCAAAATCATGTCAACACAATTTCAAAAACCAAGACGAAAACTTACAACATGGAAAGCACCCAACACAGTGTGGGGAGAATTTCAGATTGATCATGTGGCCATATCCAAGAAAAATTCGCGGGAAATTCTAAATGTCAGAACACGTAAAAGAGTCTTCGAGTCTGATCATTATTTGCTACAAGTTAAGATTAGGCCAATCCCAAGACTGAAACAGACAGAGCAAAACAAAATAGTCAAACCTGATCCGGAATACTTGAAGATAAACAGGGATAAAATCGTTGAAGAAATTAATAGGCACTCAATAGACACATGGACAGATCTGGCGAAGGCAGTTCAGAAGACTATGTGCTGGGGACAACCACCTAGAAAACGCAAACATAGGTGGTGGAACGCAAAGTGTGATGAAGCCATAGAGAGAAGAAAGCAAGCATGGGACAAGTTCAGTAGCTACAGAAATTCAGAAACATGGAAAGAATTTCACGAAGATCAGAAACTAGCATCGAAGGAAATCAGAAGGGAAAAACGAGCATATGACAATAACAGACTAAAAGAAATTGAGGAAGATTTCAAAAGAAATAACACAATAAATTTTTACAGAACTTTCAAAGAAAATATTAAGGGCTATCAACCCCCTAGCCTCTGCTTCCGAAGAACAGATGGATCCCTGGAAACAAACACAAAAGAAAACTGTAAAATTCTCAAACATTACTTTGATAAACTTCTTAATTGCAAAAAACCTACAGTAAAATTAACATTCCAAAAGACCACATCTAATGCCGATTCTGATCCACCCACAATAGAAGAGATAGAGGAAATCATAAAACAAATGAAAAATAACAGAGCTGCCGGAGAAGATGGTATTATCGCCAAGATCTGGAAACTCTAAGATGAAAACATCACAAAAAAAATCCATAAGATTATCTCCGAAATTTGGATCACAGAGAAAGTGCCAGAGGAATGGAAATGTGCATTGATCCATCCGTTACATAAAAAGGGTGATAAGTCAGATCCAAACAATTACAGAGGCATTTCGCTAGTACCAGTTACATACAAAATTTTCTCTAAGGTGCTATTAAACAGACTAGAACCACAAGCAGATCTGCAAATTGGGGAATACCAAGCAGGCTTTAGAAAAGGGAGATCATGCATCGAACAGATCTGGAACTTGAGAACACTTTTGAAAGTCAGACAGGCAAGAAACACTGTAGTTACCTTTGTGGACTTTAAAAAAGCATATGATTCCATAGACAGACAGACACTCTTTGACGTACTGGAAGAATATGGTATCGACAGAAAAACCAGGGCACTTATACAACAGACGCTTACAGACACTACCTCCAAGATTAAGTTCATGGGAGAAATTTCGGAACCCTTCCACATACACACAGGTGTCCGACAAGGAGACGGGCTCTCACCAATCCTGTTCAACATGGTGTTAGACAAAATTATCAAGCAGTGGGAGGAACAAGTTAAAGGAATACAGCTGGGAAGAACACGTGAAACCAAAACAATCATAAAATGTCTGGCATTTGCAGATGATATAGCCATACACAGCAATAATACACAGGAGGCAAAGGAAGCACTGGAATGCTTGCATGAAATAGCTGCCAAAACAGGTCTGCAGGTATCTTACGAGAAGACACAATATATGGAACGACAGACCAACAATGTACACACCATGCATACGGTATATGGATCCGTAGAAAGAGTCGAAAAATTTAAGTATTTAGGGGAGTACATACAAATGGGAGGATCAAACAAGGCGGCTAACATGGAACGAACGAAGAAACTCCAGAAGGCATACAAACTCACATGGTCACATTATAATAAGAAAAGCATATCGAGGCAGGCCAAACTTAGGCACTACAAAACAGTTGTATTACCAGAAGCATTGTACGCGTCAGAAACAACCACAATTGGAGCATCAGGCATCATAGACACAGAAAAAATAGAACGCAAAATTCTCAGAAAAATATTTGGACCAATTCACAGAGATGGCATATGGATGAAGCGACCTACCAAAGAGCTGTACCAGCACACTGACAGACTAACAGACGCGATCAGAAAACGCAGATTAACTTTCTATGCACACATACAGAGAATGGACAACAACCGACTTACAAAGAAAATTTTTGATGTAGTAAACAGCTCAAGCAAGAAAACAAATTGGTATCATGAAATAGACGAAGACTTAAGGCAGATAGGGATCAACAGGCAAATGATAGGAGACAGGAAATACTTCAGAAACAAAGTTAGGAGTGCAAAATTTATTGTAAAGGAGAGAAAAAAGAAAGGAACATTGTGGACAGAGCAAAGGAAACAGGAGCACAGCCAAAGGATGAAGAGATTTTGGGAAGAGAAGAGGAAGAAAGGAAAGAAGTGAAAATTGTGTCATCATGTGGTTTTCGAGTTCAAACACTGTCCATAAGGGCAACAATGAAATGAATGAATGAATGAACTTACATATCAGCTATAACAGTAATCTGCACTAACAGTTTATGTGATTACAGCACATCTGCTGCATTGTAATGTGACAATACATATACCAGGAGTATACTTATCACTATGCAGCTCATTACAATATTAGTGGTTAACATTACTCTCCGTTCTTCTCCCATACTATTGGTATTTGTAATACCGCTAATGGTTTTAGTAATACTCTATTTACCAATTGGAACAGATGGCTTCTTGGTAACTGTTGGATCATCCTTTGCTGTGAACATGTTGGTGTCATTTTGATGGCTATCACAAGACAGTTAGGTTAATGGAGAATGAATTTGCTCCATATCTTCTTATGAGAGAGCACAACCCATATCAAATGGTCATGGAGCAACCGAGGCATGAACATATTTACAAGCAAGAATCCACAGGGGTTCAAAATGGCAGAAGGAATGTGCCCTGTGGTGCCAGGTTGAGCTTCCATCCATGCCATCTGAAACAGTTCAGGAGAAAAGTGAGTGGCGAATTTAAAAACATGTAGCAAATGAGTGACCATAAACTGCCAGCAAGTCCTTACATTATCTGCAAGTGAATAATAATCACCACCATACCAGGACTCCCCTCTCATCTTATGTAAGCATTATGCAATTATGATACCTGTACGTGCTTAAACTGTCTTCAGTTCCAAATGATTTCTGGTGCATTTTTTATAGAGATGTAATATGTATTTTACTTAAGTTTTTCATCCTTCAGGCTTCAAGTCTTGAAGCACTAATGCAAATATCTGTGTGTGCTGAATGGTACAGATATGGCTCTGAACTGTATAGGTGTTCAGAAATATGTTGCATTACATCAGTTCATTGCTAAAATCAGAGCCAACTGATGGTAGCCAGACATTGGGATTTTCTGATCATAGCATCTGGCCTTGAAGGTGGCTATTTTACACAAACTGAGAACATTACATCACACAACTGATACAGTAGCCTGTAGAGAGCTTAGTGCCTTAAAGACATTGCTGAAAGCATGCCATACTCAGCTAGCATCAATGACATAGCCATGATTAGAGGCAATGAGATCCTGTGATTTGCCATTTTTGTGTCACATACACAATTAACACACGATATGAAAAAAACTTAGTTATAGTCCACACTTAATTATTTCCCAAGGCTACAGAAGTGTTATTCATTCAACATGATATCTATCACTAATTCAGTTGCTGGTCAGTGTAATCAGAACAACAGAAACACTCTCTTCATTACATTGATGTCACTAAGTTCATTGTGCACAAGTTTGTTATTTCCATAATTTTTTTAGATTTGTGTACATATTAAGGTATATTTAGAATTGTTAGTAATGTTATCACAATAATGTTTTTATTTAGGTCCCTGTAATTAATTTACTTAGCCGACAAAATGTATTGTCAAAGATATTTTCCAGTTCTGTAAAGCTTATGTTTTCCTCCATATTCATGAATAAAAGTTACATAACAACTAGAACCAAGATGCAACTACCTTCACAAAAAACCTTAAGTATAGCTTATCACTGTAAATTATCTCCAAATGTACAAAATGATGATGATGATTATTATTATTAAATCACCTACAACCAGAAAATTCATTGACATGTTGCAACCTACATGAATGTTCTTTGGGCCTTCAAAAAATATTCTCAGGGCCAGGAGCTTGCTTGCTCTTTCATCTTTCTCACCATCTCCTTCGCAGACAAAGGCCAAGCTTTTGCTTTATGTAATATAAGCAGTACCTCAGTACTGTCAGTAGTGCAGTATACACAGTTATTTGCAACTTGTTTGATAAGTAAGAAATAAGTAAAGTTTGGAGTATCAAATAACTACCGATACATCTGAAGTCCATTTCATTTGTACCTGAAACACAAAAGTTGCAACAGATACACTTCCATATCATATTTTCGTAGTAAACGTTAGTGCCTTGTATTGGGTTAGGTAGTATGGCAATTATTTAATTTCAAGCAATAAAAGGTTTCTTCTTCTCCTTAAGTTTCAAGTTTTGTAGTAGAAATAACACTAACAAAATATTTTACTTCATAGCCATCATCATACATTTTAAAGACTTGAGCAACATATTAGTGACCTCTTATGTCAGTTTTCTGCTCTAGTTTGACTACAATGAAGTCCCCCTCTTCACTGTTTCATAACAGCACCCAAGTTGTTCCCAATTGTCATTAACAACATAGGCTCCAATGGACACACCTTGCAGTTTGCAGATGACATGACTTCATCCTCAAAAGGGGGGAACATATTTCAAGCTGTTCATCAAGTAGATGTCCTTCTCAATTAGGACAAGGCCTGGTTCATCATGAACAAGATGAAAATTAATGAAGACAAAATGCTGAGACTGATATGCACACTAAGTGATACTGGAGCACTGGGTGACACAGCAGCTGTTAAGCTTCTGGGTTTTTTCTTTGATACCAAGTTAATCTGGCAACAGCACATCGAACATTTACGTTTCAAACTCTTGTGGGTTCTATAACTTTTGACGAAACTAAAAAGTGCATTTTCACAGCAGTACCTACTAACAGTGTACTATGAAATGTTCCACGGCCACTTCAGCTATGGGCTGTTACTGTGGAGTCATTCTGCCGACTGCAGGAATGAGCGTTATTACTAAAGAAAACAATGAGGATCATTGACTCAAGTAAAACGAATTTTTTCCCAGAATAGGCACTCTGTTTTCAGACAATAAATTTTAAGTTTCTTAGTTCACACAAAGACAAATCATGAGATATACAGAAAGAGAAATAAAGTTCATGAACACAGCACTCACTGTAAAGACAGTATAAACAGACCAAAATGCAAATTAACTACATGCAGAACAGTTTCCCAGTGGTGGCAATAAAAGTTTTTAATGCTCTACCTAAGGATATTCAGTCATTACCAATTGAACAATTTAGAACTAAAGCTTCTTGTTGTGGTCTTCAGTCCTGAGACTGATTTGATGCAGCTCCCCATGTTACTCTATCCTGTGCAAGCTTTTTTATCTCCCAGTACCTACTGCAGCCCACATCCTTCTGAATCTGCTTAGTGTATTCATCTCTTGGTCTCCCTCTATGATTTTTACCCTCCACGCTGCCCTCCAGTACTAAATTGGTGATCCCTTGACGCCTCAGAACATGTGCTACCAACTGATCCCTTCTTCTAGTCAAGTTGTGCCACAAGCTCCTCTTCTCCCCAATTCTATTCAGTACCTCCTCATCAGTTATGTGATCTACTCATCTAATCTTCAGCATTCTTCTGTAGCACCACAATTCGAAAGCTTCTTATTCTCTTCTTGTCTAAACTATTTATCGTCCACGTTTCACTGCCATACATGTCTACACTCCATACAAATACTTTCACAAACGACTTCCTGCCACTTAAATCTATAGTCGATGTTAACAAATTTCTCTTCTTCAGAAACGCTTTCCTTGCCATTGCCAGTCTACATTTTATATCCTCTCTACTTCGACCGTCATCCGTTATTTTGCTCCCCAAATAGCAAAACTCCTTTACTACTTTAAGTGTCTCATTTCCTAATCTAATTCCCTCAGCATCACACGACTTAATTTGACTACATTCCATTATCCTCGTTTTGCTTTTGTTGATGTTCATCTTATACCCTCCATTCAAGACACTGTCCATTCCGTTAAACTGCTCTTCCAAGTTCTTTGCTGTCTCTGACAGAATTACAACGTCATTGGCAAACCTCAAAGTTTTTATTTCTTCTCCATGAATTTTAATACCTACTCTGAACTTTTCTTTTGTTTCCTTTGCTGCTTGCTCAATATACACATTGAATAACATTGGGGAGAGGCTACAACCCTGTCTCACTCCCTTCTCAACCACTGCTTCCCTTTCATGTCCCTCGACTCTTGTAACTACCATCTGCTTTCTGTACAAATTGTAAATAGCCTTTTGCTCCCTGTATTTTACCCCTGCCACCTTCAGAATTTGAAAGAGAGTATTCCAGTCAACATTGTCAAAAGCTTTCTCTAAGTCTACAAATGCCAGAAACGTAGGTTTGCCTTTCCTTAATCTTTCTTCTAAGATAAGTCGTAAGGTCAGTATTGCCTCACGTGTTCCAACATTTCTATGAAATCGAAACTGATCCTCCCCAAGGTCGGCTTCTACCAGTTTTTCCATTCGTCTGTAAAGAATTCCCATTAGTATTTTGCAGCTGTGACTTATTAAGCTGATAGTTCGGTAATTTTCATATCTGTCAACACCTGCTTTCTTTGGGATTGGAATTATTATATTCTTTTTGAAGTCTGAGGGAATTTCGCCTGTCTCATACATCTTGCTCACCAGATGGTAGGGTTTTGTCAGGACTGGCTCTCCCAAGGCTGTCAGTAGTTCTAATGGAATGCTGTCTACTCCCGGGGCCTTGTTTCGACTTAGGTCTTTCAGTGCTCTGTCAAACTCTTCACGCAGTATCATATCAACCATTTCATCTTCATCTACATCCTCTTTCGTTTCCATAATATTGTCCTCAAGTACATCGCCCCTGTATAGACCCTCTATATATTCCTCCCACCTTTCTGCTTTCCCTTCTTTGCTTGGAACTGGGTTTCCATCTGAGCTCTTGATATTCATACAAGTGGTTCTCTTTTCTCCAAAGGTCCCTTTAATTTTCCTGTAGGCAGTATCTTATCTTACCCCTCGTGAGATAAGCCTCTACATCATTACATTTGTCCTCTAGCCATCCCTGCTTAACCATTTTGCACTTCCTGTTGATCTCATTGTTGAGACGTTTGTATTCCTTTTTACCTGCTTCACTTGCTTCATTTTTGTATTTTGTCCTTTCATTAATTAAATTCAGTATCTCTTCTGTTACCCAAGGATTTCTACTAGCCCTCGTCTTTTTACCTACTTGATCCTCTGCTGCCTTCACTATTTCATTCCTCAAAGCTACCCATTCTTCTTCTACTGTATTTCTTTCCCCCATCCCTGTCAATTGTTCCCTTATGCGCTCCGTGAAACTCTGTACAACCTCTGGTTCTTTCAGTTTATCCAGGTCCCATCTCCTTAAATTCCCACCTTTTTGTAGTTTCTTCCATTTTAATCTACAGTTCATAACCAATAGATTGTGGTCAGAGTCCACATCTGCCCCTGGAAATGTCTTACAGTTTAGAACCTGGTTCCTAAATCTCTGTCTTACCATTATAATCTATCTGAAATCTTCTAGTATCTCCAGGGTTCTTCCATGTATACAACCTCTTTTCATGATTCTTGAACCAAGTGTTAGCTATGATTAATTTATGCTCTGTGCAAAATTCTACCAGGCGGCTTCCTCTTTCATTTCTTAGCGCCAAACCATATTCACGTACTATGTTTCCTTCTCTTCCTTTCCCTACTGCCGAATTCCAGTCCCCATGACTATTAAATTTTCATCTCCCTTCACTGCCTGAATAATTTCTTTTATCTCATCATACATGTCATCAAGTTCTTCATCATCTGCAGAGCTAGTTGGCATATAAACTTGTACTACTGTAGTAGGCATGGGCTTTGTGTCTATCTTGGCCACAATAATACATTCACTATGCTGTTTTTAGTAGCTTACCCGCATTCCTATTTTTTTTATTCATTATTAAACCTACTCCTGCTTTACCCCTTTTTGATTTTGTATTTATAACCCTGTATTCACCTGACCAAAAGTCTTGTTCCTCCTGCCACCGAACTTCACTAATTCCCACTATATCTAACTTTAACCTATCCATTTCCCTTTTTAAATATTCTAACCTACCCACCCGATTAAGGGATCTGATATTCCACACTCCAATCCGCAGAACACCAGTTTTCTTTCTCCTGATAATGATGTCCTCCTGAGTAGTCCCCACCCGGAGATCCGAATGGGGGACTATTTTACCTCTGGAATATTTTACCCAAGAGGACGTCATCATCATTTAGTCATACAGTAAAGCTGCATGCCCTCGGGAAAAATTACGGCTGTAGTTTCCCCTTGCTTTCTGCCGTTCGCAGTACCACAACAGCAAGGCCGTTTTGGTTAGTGTTACAAGGCCAGATCAGTCAATCATCCCGACTGTTGCCCCTGCAACTACTTAAAAGGCTGCTGCCCCTCTTCAGGAACCACACGTTTGTCTGGCCTCTCAACAGATACCCCTCCATTGTGGTTGCACCTACGGTAGGGCTATCGATGTCGTTGAGGCACACAAGCCTCCCCACCAATGGCAAGATCCATGGTTCATGGGGGTTTGGCAGGGGGGGGGGGGGGGGACTAAAGCTTAGTGTATGCTAAAAGAGCAACTTTTTTACAGTACAGAAGAATACTTTTCCAGTAACAGAACAGTGTCTGACTGAGCTGCAACTCAGTGCCAATGAAAACAACAGCAACTCTGGCATTTTACTACATGAACACCCTATTATTGTATGTTATTTTGAAATCTAATTCTTAAATTTATTTTTTAAGGTACTCACATTAACATCATTGTTTTAATTGCAGTATTTTCTTAGTTTTACTGTAATAATATTATTGTAAACTTGACGCTGTCTCTCCAGCCAGGGCTGGTGAATGACACAGACCTGGTAATAAAGGTAATCATTACATCACCACTTCTGGACGTGTTGGTATCAGAGGAATCAATGTACTGGACATAATCAGTATCTTGAGATTTGGTAATGCTCTCTTCCGATATTTGGCATTTGACCTAAGGCTTTACTTCGTTGAATATATGTTTTCTCAGCAACTGTTTTGACCTTCTACCTTTTTCTGCATTATCTCACTACTGTTTAACTGGATGTATTAGTAAGGACAGTTGATTTTCTTTCAGTTTTACCTCTTGATGGTTTCCTTGCACCAGTCTTAGCATATGGACAAACCTGTGCAGAATCTGTAATTTCTGGCTGCTGATTTTGCCTGATTTGCAATATTCTCCACATTTCCATCTCCCACTCTTTGCCAGTGAGTCATCAGCTGTTTATTGCTGAATTGGTGGAGGTCTGTCCAATTTATTTGATGAAAACAAATCCAGGTAAGTAAATATGTATGAATTGAAAGGTTTAATATTGCTAACACTAAAGCTTTTCAAGATGTTTCCAACAATAAAAGCCAAAGGTTATACTAACCCTGCAAGGCTGCAATGTCTTATACGGTAATCCAGGGTGCACTAGCAGGTTTGTCTACGAAGTTATTCACTATATTCATGGTGTTAAATGAACCAATCCATCTAACCCAACATTTTATTGGCCCAGTTAACCTCACCTTTATCTTACCAAAAATCTTCAAAATAGTGTGAAAATGGCTTCATGCACAGCTTACATTTCATGGTGTATCAAAAAGCAATAAACAGTTAATTTTGCTGAGAAACAGAATTGTGTATTATTGCTGATTAAAATTTTAGGAGAACTATTAGATGGTAAGAAACAATTTCGCATTTTTGTATGCATCTCTAAGTTCAAATGGTATTCCCAGTCAGACGGTACTTCCAGCCTAAGGAAATGACTTTATGGTACGAAAAAATAAATTTCCCTCTTAAATTGTCAATTAATGTGATGGTCCAGTTAACCTGAGGTTCAGGTAACCGCAATCTCCCCTACCATTTTCAGCATTTTAATAGTTCTGATAAGTGGCACTATAAGTCACTATACAAAGGATAGGTCATTAAATGACACATGTTTCCACTAAAGAAATCCTGATGTAGGCTACACAGTTGACATTTAATGGATCCCTCATAAAAGCACTCTGCCTTCAGGCCACGAGTGGCCTACCGGGATTATCTGACCGCCGTGTCATCACCAGTGGAGCAGGGGTGTAGGGCCAGCACACCACTTTCCCGGTCATAAGACGGTATTCTTGACCGAAGCCACTACTGTTCGGTCGAGTAGCTCCTCAATGGGCACCACGAGGCTGAGTGCCCCCCCAAATATGGCAACAGCGCACGGCGACCTGGATGGTCACCCATCCAAGTGCCGTCCACACCTGACAGCGCTTAACTTTGGTGATCGCACGGGAACCGGTGTATCTACTGCGGCAAGGTCGTTGCCTAATGGATCCCTCATAGACATTATAATTACAATAATTTAACACTTGTATGTCGAAAACTTATTGGATGTAAATAGGGTTTTTTACAGTCTATGTTTCACTTTAAGAGAGGTAACAAGCAAAACAATGTAAATGCATAAAATAAAAACTCCTGATATTAATACAAAGTATTTGTTTAGTTTGTATAATAAATGAGTTTTTTTCTCAAATCCAGTAAATTAATTATATTGCAGTACTGATACTGTTTTTCCAACAAGTTCAGAATCATTGTAAAATATCTTTGATTTCTCCTAGCAGTAAGATTAAACTTTAACATTCATCATAGTAGTATTTATTAGAATGAGCTACTTCAGCTAAATAAGTACCAGTACTGGTACGTGAGAATCAATGCTGTACTAATAACGTAACTACATAACTTTCCATGCTCCATGTGATATAAAACTGAGGAAATACAATAAGCATGTTACGCATCAAGGGTAAAAGAAGAGTAACGAATAGAATAGTACACAGAAGGAAAGACAAGTGTACAGCAAGGCTTCTTTGTCTCTGCAGGAGTTGCTTCTCTCCACCTTTTGAAAAAAGATTCAGTCCTGCCTAGCACGTATTCTAATAAACATTTCCGAATGTTTTATGTTCTGTCCTGCAGTTAACAGTTTCCATTATCCCATATAATGGAATTATTTTGTCACTCGCTATCATGGATATTTTCCATTAACGACATCTTTACTACTGTACTTCTTAGATAATTTTTGCCAGGATAAAGTGTTATTTTGCCAATGGAAAACTACAGAAACTGAAGACAAATAACATGCACTTATGTGTAGAAATTCGTTATTGTCTAATCATACAGAGCCGTAATCAACACATCATTTATGGCTATAGAATCGAAAGCATCGGTGAAGTTTATTTTCTGATAAAATGAGGCAACTTCGTACCACTGAGAAAGTGGATCAAAGTGGCTCCCCAGTGTTTTCATTACTTTGTTTTAGACCTAATTCATTTTGGGATGGATCGTGTTATGCTGAAAATGAGTAATGCTAGGAGATTATGTCACTTCGTGTAAATGGAAGATAGGGCATGTGAAAGAATGCCTGAAATCCATGAGAAATGGTACTTGCTGGAAATGTCACAAAATGCTTCTAAAGCAGTGCCAGGTACTAGTAAACAACCGAAGAAGAGAAAAATCTAAACAGTGTTTGATTATTATAGCGAGGGATGACCTACTAAGAGAACAAATTCTTGGTGGAAGTTCGGAAGAAGACTGGGAAACACACAGAAGAAATCAAATGGAAGTGAATAGAGAATGAAGTGCCGCTATCAAAACCATAGAAAAAACTAACACCAATCAGCAAGCAGACTCGTGTGTTTGTAGGTATACAGTATGAAAATGAATATTATCGTCGTGTTATAGGAAGTATTAGCAAAGATGGTGCAACCATAAATATCATGACGCCATCTTTTCATAATTAGAAATTACCTGTAAATAAAGATATACTTATTCACATATAGGAGAATTTAATTGCAGGTATAAACCTTTCAAAATGTTTAAATGAAAGCGGTATGGTGATGAATTTATGCAAAATGTTTTCCGGGTGTAGTTACTGACATTTTGACATACCAGCATACCTAATGAAACACTGGCCTCTTGTTTGGTAGCAAAACAACATTAAATTCCGTTTACATTAGTTACCATTTTTAAATATTGAATGAAAAAGTTGCACTACACTGCTTTTTTATTATGTTTTCCCTTTCATAAGAAAAACTACACCACCAATGATTGATTAATTGATTTATTCATCTGTAGAACAATATACATTCATGGTTGTCGTCAATGGTGGTTTACTATGGTCCTATAAGGTAGAAAAATGAATTTTAAAAGGTGTAATGTTGCCCCAAGCCATTATACAATCGTACAATAATGTTTATAATAAGCAGAGCAAAGAAACCCAACGCAGGGACTACTTTACTCCAACTTTTAAAACGTTATAAAATTTCAAAAGCTAATCTTGGACGTCTTTCTATTTGGATGTCTTTCTATGTTACTAGATGGTGTTTACGTTGCTCTAGAATAAACTTTCCTCAGTTTCAAAGGCTATTTTACAAATCTACTATATATTATATGAACTTGTTTGAAGAACCGTTCAAAAGTGGAGCAAAGTGATTCCACTTTACGGTAGTGAATAAAAGAACTGAAGCGAAATATATTCTGGAAAGAATATACAGCAGGAAAAGTAGGTGGAGGAAAAGAATTATTATTATTACGTGTAGACGCTGATCGTCATTACACATAAATGTTTTTCTTTCATTTCAGTTGTTGTTGATTCTTTCCATTGTGACCGTTACAATTTTCAAAATGACTTCTATTCATGAAATTTTGTTTTTACCCCTACCAGCAGTATTCGTTTCTCTATCAGTTTATAGACATTTATATTTGTAAATTCCTCATAAATTTGTACACTTTGTGCACCATATCGATTACTTTATGGCACGTAAAAGAAATAGTCCAATGAACTCCTATAAACTTAAATGGCAGCCATGACAGTGTCATTTCCTTCGCTAAAGAAGTCTTCAGACTACCCCTGTTCTTCTCAACATTTCTTTAAACGTTTATGTACTCAAGGAGAACCATTGCCTTATGATGTACTTTAATTTACAGGTGTAACAGAATTATATTTTCTGTATTACTTTTTTGAGAAATCGAAAAACTGGAGTTTCTATTTCTGCAATGGCTCTGACATCTTGAGAGGCTCAGTGTAAACAACCATACTGTACATCAAAAACGTTAACTTTACATAATTTGAATTTTCAGTACTGCTCAAGTATGCAGTACAATTCAATGAAATTACAACAAATGTGGAACAAAGAGCAGATGGATTCGCTCAGATTTTCGATACCAATATAGGGGTAAAGTTACCATAATTTCCGTGCCTTCGACCTAACCTAAAATTTTTAGCAATAATAATGACAGGAATTAGGTTGTAGATTAGGTTATGAGAAATTGCGAAGAACAATTTAAAAAAAATCATTCATAGCTTTGAATTTTTGCAGTAACATGTGTCACTGAAAGTAATGTACTTACATAATATCTCAGCGATAAATTTAGGCCTTTCTTTTTGGATTACAACTCTAAGTGACCAATGCTTCGTAACTTGTTGATTTCAGTCTGTACCTGGAAATATTTAGATTGCATGTATCGTTATTTGGGGATAGTTACAAAAAAAAAAAAATAGATAAATAAATAAATAAATTCTGAAAACTTGTTTCCCAGTGGCTTTACAAAACTTTGCATTAGCATTGTGGTGTTTCATTAATAGTACTGCTTAACTAAATAAGTTTCATATAATACTGCATGAACAGAAAATACTTACGAATTACTTACGTCAATCGTAATACTAAATTATAGTGATAAAAATTGTGTAGACATATACCAGCGATTATTTTTCTCATGTAAGTACAAGACTGATTAAATGCCGATTGCACTGAAGCGCGAGCAATAGCGGCAACAGCATCCACAAATAGCGCCAGATTCATCCCCTTCCAAAGAAATTATTGTTTAACGTCGCAGCCAACGAGTTAACATTTTAACTCGTTGGCTGTAGCATTTTGTCTCTGTCAGTCAGGTTGCCAACTCGTACAATAATTTTGCGAACATACGATTAGTTGAACGCTTGTACGATGTATAATACTACATTGAAAGATACCAGCCAAACACACAATTCCGTTGTCTTGCTTGTCACAGGGAAATGACATGAATATAAATAATTCCCAGAGATAATATATAAACCGTGCTCTGCAATAACAGAGTCAATCAGACCTAAGGCAGAAATAACTATTGTCACTTGCTGTCGTGTCGGGCTTTTCGCTAGTGTATTCACACTTTCAGTCCAATTACTAATCGTGAGCTCCTGTACAGGTATTACAGTAGGAAATTAGGACTGAACTATTGTTTAACAAAATGCGTGATTTCATAAGTGAGGAAACGGGCAAGAGAAAAAGCTGTGCATATCCAGAAAAAAAAGACAAAAGCTCAACAATACCGCTACACAAAAAACAGAAGTACGGAAAAGAACGGTATTCCGTTGTTGGCTCTGATCCGATAATACGATGTTATTTATGCGCTGTGTGTGTTGTGGGGCTCTCTTTTTATAGCAGAACTATTGGCGGTGAAATGGCATGCAAAAGGTGCTGAACACTAAATACTTATGAAGGGTCTTGGGTTGGACAAATTCAAAGAACCTTGTTTTGGTACAGCAATACAACAACTATTGACTGCAGGAAAGAAAAAGAGAGAGTGGCTGAAATACGGCAATGTCCTGTTTATGCCAAATGTTAGTACAGAAGCAGGGATTAGCGATCATGATGTCATTATAGCAACTATGATTACGAAAGTTAATAAATAAGTCAATCAGGATAGGAGAGTGTTTCTGCTAGTAGAGCAGATAAGCCGTTATTAGCATCTCACTTGCATGGTGAATTAGCATAACTTAGTTCCAGTACGATGGATGTAGAGGGATTATGGGCGAAGTTTATGCAGACTGTAAACAGTGGTGTAGATAGTTATGTCCTAGTAAATGGATAAAGCATAGAAAAGACCCACCACGGTTTAATAACGAAATTCGGAGGATGCTGAGGAAGTGGAGGCTGTTGCACTCTCGGTTCAAAAGGGAAAATACAAATGACGACAAGCGAGAGCTAGTACAGGTTCGTGCATCAGAGAAAAGATCTATGCGCGAAACATACAACAACTACCAGCGTCACACGTTAGCAAAATATCTGGCAGGGAACCCGAAAAAACTCAGATCTTATGTAAAATTGGCAACCGGGTATAAGGCTTCCATTCAGTTCCTTGTTGACCGGTCTCGTGTGGCAGCTGCAGATAGCAAAACGAAAGCCGAAGTTTTGAATTTCATGTTCAAGAAATCGTTCACACAAGAGAATCGCACAAACATAGCACCATCTGACCGTCGGACAGACAACCGTATGGACGACATAGTAATAAGCATCCCTGGCATAGAGGAACAACTGAAAGATTTGAAAGCAAATAAAGCACCAGGTCCGGATGGAATTCCAGTTTGATTTTATAAAGAGTACTCTTCCGTATTAGCCCCTTACCTAGCTTGGATTTATCGTGAATCTGTCGGCCAACACAAAGTCCAAAGCGATTGGAAAAAAGCGTTGGTGACTGCAGTATATAAGAAGGGTAAAAGAACGGACCCACAAAATTACAGACCAATATCTCTGACTTCTGTTTGCTGCAGAATCCTTGAAGATATTGTCCGTTGCAATATAATATACTTTCTTGAGACTAAGAAGTTTATGAGCACGAATTAGCCTGATTTTGGAAAGCATCACTCGTACGAACTCAGCTTGCCCTTTTCTCACATGATATACTGTGAACTATAGGTGAGGGGCAACAGGCAGAAGCTATATTTCTAGATTTCCGGAAGGCGTTTGATATGGTGCCTCATTTGGGATGTTAACGAAGTTACGAGCATATGGAATAAGTTCAGAGATATGTGAGTGGCACGGATACTTCTTAAATTATAGAACATAGTATGTTGTCCTCGATGGCTGATGTTCATAGAATGAAGGGTATCATCAATAGCGTCCCAGAGAAATGTTATGCATACATAAATGATTTGGGGAAAAGAATAGGCAGCATTCTGCGGTTGTTTGCTGATGATGGCATGGTGTACAGTAAGGTGTCGAAGTTGTGCGATTGTAGTAAGATACAAGACGACTTAGACAAAATTTCTGGATGGTGTGGTGAATGGCAGCTAGCCCTCGACGTGGAAAAATATAAGTTAATTCAGACGAGTAGGAAGATATAACCTGTGATGTTCGAATACAGTATTAATAGTGTCCTGTTCAACGAACTGAAGTCGTTTAAATATTTTGTCATAACATTGCAAAGTGATAGGAGATGGAATGAGCGTGTGAGAACTGTGGTAGGGAAGGCGAATGGTCGACTTCAGTTTATTGGGAAAATTTTAGGAGAGAGTGGTTCACCCGTAAAGGAGACCACATATAGGATACTGGTGCGACCTGTTCTTGAGTACTGCTTGAGTGTTTGGGATATGTACCAGGTCCAATTGAAGGAAGCAGTTCAGAGATGGGCTGCTCAATTTGTTACCAGTAGATTCGAACAACATATAATTGGTAACGGAAATGCTTGGGAACCCAAATGGGAATCCCTGGAGGGAAGGCGACATTCTTTCCAAGAAACAATTTTGAGAAAATTTAGAGAGCCGGCATTTGAAGCTGACTGCCGATCGACTCTACTGCCACCAACATACATTGCATTTAAGGACCATGAAGATAAGAAACGAGAAATTAGGGCTCATACGGAGGCATGTAGATAGCCCTTTTTCCCTTGCTCTACTTGTGAGTGGAACCGGACACGAAATGGCTAGTAGTAGTACAGAGTACCCTCCACCATCCACCGTACGGCGGCTTGCTGAATATCTATATAGATGTAGATGTAATGTTGCTCTAGTCTAAGACTTGAATCTAAACTAGATGCCCTCTGCGAGACCAATTATAGTGACCCAGAAATTGCTAAGTCATTTAACTTAGGTCGAACTAAAGCTACATAATTATTGTGAAAAATGTGATTGGTAAGTTTGACATAGAGGAGTTGGCAGATATTTTGAACGAAGTGAATTTTAGCATCATAGCTGACGAGTCTGCTGATATGTAGTAGCAAATACAAAAAAAAAAAAAAAAAAGTTGAAGCAAAGTTTTTGAAGTTTGCACAGGGTCCAGTCAAAAACTGAATAGAGATCAAGCATGGAAACAAGAAGCAGGTGTACTGAACTGTGAAAAAATAACAAAATTGAAGCAGTGAACGGTCCAAGCTTAACAAGTACAATGTCGAGCACACAAATAGAGCCACGGTGTTGTGGTTAAGTGGTCACAGTGTAGGAGTGTCAAGCAAATGAGAAGTGTTCGATACTCTTTTATGCCAATTTTTTAAAATTATTCTTTTCATAAAAATATCAACTATCAGTCCTGTCACTGAAATGTGTGTTCTCTTTCTGTAGTCTTGGTAATTGTCATACTATACGTTGATTATAGAATATGAGTCACATGGTAAGAATACATTACTTGGAAAGTAAATTTGGCGAATAGTGAGAGCAGGCGAGATACCACATAGACACCTCACAGAAATGAAAACAACAAGTAAACGGCTGTGAACAATGTTACAAAAAGGAATACAGGAGTCAGAACTTCCAAAACGGAATGCAACTTCAAAAACATTAGAAACATATGTTTTGACAGAATACAGGGAAAACTTCATCATTGTGAAGCTGTTGCATTCATGTTTTGCAGCTTATGTCACAAACTATTATGTTTCATCATTTCTTTGGGAGTGATCACATTCACATTCATACAAACTCCTACATTGGGCAAGGCAGCATATGCCACTCACCAACCAGGTGTACAAACTAGGTGTGTCGATAAGAGTTTTCTGTCATGTGACACACATACTGTCACTAATGCCGTGCGTAACACACCAGACATGTTGTCTGGTGGAGTATTCAGTTGACTTTTTGTCTTGTCATCAAATGTTCCCGGTTCCCATTCGGAAGCCCTTCCTTTCCACTGCTGATAGAGTAGTTGCATAGAATCAGCTTTCGTTATAGGTCTCTTCCTTACACCTCACTGTTGCAAACGGACATTATACCATGACACAGACATAAATCTGAATACAACGAACACATACATCAACTACCAGGAAGACAGTTCACAATTTTGTGAAGAAGTAATGCACAATGTAGCTTTGAACACAAACCCACCCGCTATGTAGTCCGACTCCATTGCCACTTAACCCCGACGCCGTGGCATTCCAGTAGTAGTGGGACAAAGTTCATTTCAGTCAATTTTGTTAGTGCACATTGCCTACACCAAAAGCATGTACGCACTCAGGGGCAGACCTATTGTTCAACTTAGATTGACAGGTACTTAACTTATAGTTTTCCTTTGATTGACAGGTACTTAACGCATTGTTTTCCTTTGATTGACAGGTACTTAACCTATTGTTCTCCTTTGACTGGCAGGTCCTTAACCTATTATTCTGCTAAAAGGATCCTACCTTTTTATTGACAGGCACTTAACCTATTGTTCCCCCATGAAACGCAAACTCACCCCCTCCCTCTCGCTGCTACATGTACACATTCAGGTCTGAGTTATTGGAGAACCCCTCTCACTCTTATCACTTTTATTGACTACTTAATTAAACGGATCAATTATTTAATCTTTCCTCCTCTGGTAAACCCCACTCCCACCCTCCCTCCCGGAAACAGGCGCGAAAAAAAATTCAAATGATTGGTCATTTTGAGGGAATTCGATTGTTCTGTATCGAAGATTGTTTAAACTATTTAGAAAATGTGTCAAATATTGTTTATTTAAACAATTTTAATGGATTCAAGGCAGTGTATGAAATACATGGAAATCAGTGGAGAGGAAGGAGCTCATAACAGGAAATTCAAGGGTATATTTTTTATTTATACAAAATTCAGTTCTTGGGGTAGGATTTCACTTGCTCATCATTCTCTGCTGTTTGGAAACATGTACGTCTTGTAAGAAGTAATTACACAGGGCAAACATATTGCATACCGGTAACCTAATGTTCAGCACTGTACTCTGGATGTCTTAACCTAATACTGTAGAACAAAAGCAAACTGGTGCTTTTTCATTCATTTTTTTACATCTTTGGCCGTTTGTCAGCACTTAACGTATTGTTCTGTTAAGTGGTTTTCCATGTCACCCCCATTTCCTTAAAATATTGTACCTCGTTTGATACCAAGTTAAGCAATTAGTTATGTCCTCCCACCATTTTCTGGTACACTTTTCGAATTTCACATGCTTGTGAAAGACATTTCTGGGGCATTCTTCATTGTCAGCCAGCCCCTTAAACTATTGCACTGCATTTAACATAAAAATTATGCAAAGTAATGAATTGTTCTGCACTTAATCTCCTATTCTGCTCCATGTCACCCACTCAAGCACACCCTCCCCTTAACTGTTGTACAGCTAACACCACGTTGCTATAAAAAAAATTATGCAAATTAATTAAATCGATATTCTTCACATGTATGGGATAGTTTTTCTTAATTTTCAGCATCCTATTGGTTGGTGAAATCGATGGAATATAGTTTACACAAAAGATCGCAAGGAAAAAACACATCTAACCACCCAACACCGATGCCGGAGTCTGGGTGCACCAGCAGTGCCTGCGAAGTGTGGATGCAGTCGTCAGCTGCCAAGCAATGCAATGGTGTTGGTTCGGGTCCCACAAGGATGAGGCAGCGGCATCTCTTTCATACTTGACACCTGTGAAACTCCTGTCGAAATACGTGTTCAACTAGTTACCATTGCTAGCACGATGATGTGTAGCTGCAGTGTGGGCTCTGCACAGAGAGAGATGTTCCAATGTTTCCCAGAATAGCAGAGGATTATTTGTTCCTAGTGATCCTAACGGGGCAGCCTGTTCATCACTGAATTTACCTGCCAAACTGCTGCTGCTACCAGTGAGGGATCACTGTCCGCCATTTTTTCTGTAGACGAGACTTCCAGTATTAAAATTATTTTATGCAGATCGCTACATTGCACTGACAGTTAAATCCTGCAAAAGTTGTCTACAGTTCATCAAATAAATATGCGACTTACAAGAAAATTGGGAACCAGGAACTATTTACCAGTGTAACTACAATTAAATATTAAGATTACTGCTGCAGTCTGACACTGATCGATGTACAGGTAATGTCTCCTCTTGACAGCTGTGGTTCTGGAACAAATCTCAGTATCTATAATGCACATAATTTTCCACATTAAAATCTCTCTCATGCCCTTGCGGTAATCAATGCGTTGAATCTATACATTCATCACGATAGGACACACATTCATTTTCTCTGGTCATGCCACAATATAAACCACAGCAACATTACACTGCAAAATATAAACTTTTTACACAAACAGTGCAGTCATCTTTTACATCTTTACAGTGCCCGAAAAAATTATGATACGCCTACACTCACACTGGCTATATGTCTCGATTCTCCTCAGTCCTAGGAAATTATCTGACAAAGTCTTCGAATCAGCGCTTCTGGAAGGTGCTGCATCCTGCCAAGATTCTCTCAAACAAGTGCTATAAACGACAGGCGTCCTGCACTATCTGATAATGAATACCGCATCTGTGGATGTAATGCTCGGAAAGACACCACAATTTGCATGTTGGTGTACTGTAATCAACATCACTATCGATAAAACAACTAGGAAAATGCGAGGGTACACTTAGGGGTGTCCATGAGGGGACGTATTGTTACAGCCATATTGTCCATCCTGTTTGTACACTATAGCAGGTCGAATAGAACACTTGCATTGCTGTATTGTGCAGCTGTTTCCGAATTGCATCTGTCACCGCTTACTTTCGCATATACTCCTGAGTGCATTGAAATCACAATTAACAATGTCCAATCTATCCTCTCATTACGAATAGACATACATATTTTGTTTCTTGTTTTTATGTGAATAGTAGTTTGATTACTTCCCACAAATGTATGTCAGAACATAAGCCACGATACCTTTACATTCAAGCAGCAGATTGTGCACCACCAATTAAATGTTGCAAAGTGGCCCACGGATCATCAAATAGGGAAAGACTCTTACTGAATTACTCTGCTCTGCGACTGAGGACAGGTGCTTGAATATTGGAGTGTGAAACCAATCTCCAACCCAGCAATGTATCACCACGTACTGTGATAATGTAGTAAACATACAATTTCTATCCTGCACCATGTACAGTAGCTATTCATATCTCTAGTGCTATGCATTCAGTAGAAATAATGTCTATGATTTGGAATCAAGTCTTTCTATTCAACCACATACCTGCATTGGATCCTATGGAGAAGTCCTTTAATGATTACAGCCACTAGTGAATCATATTTCTGGAACTCTCATATCTCGAAACGAGCCACCTTTCTCGAACATATCTGCTACAGTAAAATTCCAACATGGTTTTAGGTAGCCCCTATGCATCTTGAAACTACCCCTCAGATTCTATGCTACAGACCCTGTAGCTGCGGGCATGTGATTGTTCCAATGTAAGTCGGAACTGAGTACAAGTTGGAGAAAGGTATATCTACCACCTTTTACAACCCGTAGGCCAAGTTGAGTTACTTGACAAAACTGTGGTTTTACCATTGAACAGAAACGAAGCATGCTGCTGCAACACGAGGTAGTATAAAATACAGAACGGGAACTGGGGAAAGTACGTGGATTTTGCTACTGCATTGCGGTGCTTCTCTAAACAACATGCAGGTACTACATCAGAGATCCATGTCCCTCAGGGCCCATTCACACCTATCACCCCAACATTCTATCATTGTTATTCTGTTCCATCCACCAGAGAAAAATTACGAACTATAATAGCTCCACTAACTTCATCCAATAGAGAACTCGATAAGAATTTGACCGCATCTCTCTCCTCCCATAGATCGAAAACAAATGCCGTATGCATGTTTGCATCGAGCACTTATGACGATCCTATTGAAAATACAGGTATTGATCCACTGCACAGACCAGTTTAAAGTTTCATCACCTGTATTGTAGGAGGATGACCGCATCCAACAGACTATACTGTAAGCCGCAAGAGACACTTTCTGTGACCCTGTGTCGTAGTTTGAAACATTGTTTTCTTCTACCATAACATGCTGTGTACACTGCCATGCATTTTGTTTTTCCGCCACGGCTTAGAGGTCTGCGTCAGGTTCTAAACTGACATTAACAAGTTCTGATCCATTGCCTCTAGCAGAAAACTAGATGTTGCATGGTGTAAATCATGTTGTTACTGTGGCTAAAATAATGCGCCACACACACAGGATGATTTTAATTAAAAGACAGTTACAACGTAAGGAAACTGGAAGAGTTTGTCATCGTTGTGGAGAGTTTCCAAACTGCTGTCCGAAAGTGACTGATGACTTCTACATTGAAACTCATCAGTCACAGTGACGGAATAGCTGATGGCTCTGCATTTCGTTTCGACTGATTCTTCACATTGCAGTCATGTACGTGATTGCTATCCATCCCCAGAAGTTGTAATCCCTCCACAAAAACACTTTCTCCAACTCAAAGAAGCAATGTCAGTCAATCATTATGTGGTAAACAACAGCATATCAGTGGACGGATGGGGTGGTAAAGACACCACTGATGTACTCTAATAATAAGCATCACAGTTGATAGTGGAAACAATTTTAGCAGTTTTACTGTAATTTCAACACTGAGCAATGCTGCAACAGCATGTTTCCCAATTTCAGTATCATAGCTAAACCGCCCCCTCTCTACTTTGCGAGTATCATTGCAAATGTAGATTGATGACTGTGCAGTATGTCCAATGACTGTTAATTGTCGAACGTATACATCATCAAAGTATACCACGCAGCGCTTTACGTATTTCTAACGCCTCGAGCATAGTGCTTAATTTACAATCTGTCTCTGTGATGATGGGGTCACAGAGTATTCTCGCAGTCGTAGGGTAACATTAGAGACTGAAAGACCCCCTTACACTGTTATTGACCAACCCACTCTGCAGCACCATTACTGATTTAATTTGCCGGCCTGTGTGGCCGAGCGGTTCTAGGCGCTAGAGTCTGGAACCGCGCGACCTCTACAGTCGCAGGTTCGAATCCTGCCTCGGGCATGGATGTATGTGACGTCCTTAGGTTAGTTAGGTTTAAGTAGTTCTATGTTCTAGGGGACTGATGACCTCAGAAGTTAAGTCCCATAGTGCTCAGAGCCATTTGAACCATTTGATTTAATTTGCAACCGACCAGAAGTAGACTGCTACATTCCATGTCTCGTGAATGAATGGAGGTTGCCGAGTCCTTGCCCATCCAGGTACATAAGATTTCTCCAGATGCACGAATGTCGAGGGGGTTAGCACCCCTCATCGGTGTATAGTAACAGATTTGAAAGTGTTGTGATGTAATAGCAGACGATTAAGAAGAACAAGAAACGGGAGATTTTTATGCATGATGGAGCTCCAGATGGATGGAGTTCGAAGCATTTTACGTAAATCAACTACGCTATCAACTGTAAAGTATTGTTCTAGAGTCTAGGATCAGTGCCTTGAAAGTACTGGTAAGAGAGAACATAAACACACGCACTTAAAACAGGCTATAATGTTCGGTTGCTTGAGTTTGCGGCCTATCAGTCCTGTGGAATATATTTCCAGCGTATGGCATACATCCTTCTTGCAGGTTTCTCTACGATAAACTACGGTATCGAACCGTAAAACGAGCACAATACTTCCTTAAAACAGTAGCTCGGTGTGATACATGTACAATATAGCTTTCCAGAAATGTATAGCAATCACTGTCCACATCTGATCACAGTTCAGCAATTATACTATGCCCACATCAGTCCTATATAAAATGCTCGTTAGTAACGGAGACTACCTCTTACAAGGAAACAGATAAACGCATACCAGCGGCATCCGACATGTGAAATTACAAGTCATGCAACCTCTAACTATGTAAAGAGCACATCTGTCAAGCAGATGTATACACAGGGGATTGTAGTGTCTCACATACACCTATCGCTAACTTAGTAATGAAACTGAAGTATCGATTTTACGCGTAAGATGCGACAGGAGAATGGAGTACATCGCATAAATTATCGTTCATTTAGAGGAATGTGTCACATTTCATCACATGTGAAATGGAAGTCCTCTGATGACCGAGAGGTTTACTGTTAACGATCGCAAATAGACACTGTTCTAAGACCCACACAGAACAACCGGTTGTATACAATTCGAATGCAGGCTATGTCACACATCAGACGAATCCTGACGGAAAATCAGGGAAAAAAATGGTCAAATGACCTGCAGCAACTTCTCCCTCCTTCTCTCCCTCTCTCTAGAATGAATCATCAGTCTACCATTAAATCGTACCTCGTTACAACTCCATCTCAACTGACCAATCCATCCACTCTATGTCATCCTTTAATGCAGAAGCAAGTAAGTTTAGAATCAGATGGTTCTCTGTCTTCCTGAAAAGCGCCAAATACAATAGTCAATTCACGCGTATCACTGTTTCCTCAATAGACATGCAATAGAATACTGGCTCAATGGAAAAAAAGTGACTGTTTCCCTAGTTCCCTTGGCTTCTATTTCGATGTTTTATCGGATACCTCTTGCTGTCACATGCTTGTTCCCTTGTACAAATTGTTCTGCTCCAAATAGAAGACATTCAATTACTTCCTCAACTTCCCTGCATTTCGGTGTAGGCCTATATTCCATCAATATATACGTTATTTTCCGCAATTCTATCGATTTTTTATGTCAGTTCTACCCATGCAATCATGACATAACCTCTCATTCCATGTTCTAAAATTGCTTGTAAATGTAGTACAGCTGTCAACACCTAGCACAAATGCACTGATTGGAAGGTATAGTATAGCACTCTACTTGATTGTATCCAGTCGCCTCCACCCCGCATATTCCACATTTGCAGAGTGACTGCTCTGTTTTCTGTATATCTGTGTATGTGCATGTGTCGCAGACACCGTTGGTTACCACATAATGATTGACTGACATCGCTTGTTTGTATTAGAGAAAGAGTTTTGGTGGAGGGACAACACCTTCTTGAGATGGATAGCACTGAAATGGCGATCATGTACATGACTACAATGAGAGGAATCAGTCGAAACGGAATGCAGAACTATCAGCTATTCCCTCACTGTGACAGATGAGTTTCAATGTAGAGGTTGTCAATCACTTTCGGACAGCAGTTGGGAAAGTCTCCAAATGCCGACAAACTCTTCCAGTTTCCTTATATTGTAACTCTCTTTTACTTAAAATCATCCTGTGTCTGGTGTGTTATTTTAGCCGCAGTAGCAACATGACTTCTAGTTTTCTGCAACAGGCAGTGGATCAGAACGTGTTAATGTCAGTTTAGAACCTGTCACAGACCTCAAAGTCATGGTAGTAAAACAAAATGTATGGCAGTGTAGAAATCACGTTACAGCAGAAAAAAACAATGTTCCAAACAGCGACGCAAGGTCACAGGGAGTGTCTCTAGCGACTTCCAGCATAGTCTGTGGGATACGGTCATCCTCCAACAGTACAGGTCATGAAACATAAAACTGGTCTGTGCAGTGGATCGATAGCTGTAAAATTAATTTGGTCGTTACATGTGCTCAGTGCCAGCACGTATGTAGTATTTGTTTGTAGTTTGCTGAAGCACCTCAATGCAGTAGCAAAATGCATGTCCTTCCCCCAGTTCCCGTACTGTCTTTCATACTACCTCGTGTTGCAGGAGCCGGCTTCATTTCCGTCGAATGGTCAAAACACAGTTCTTTCGCAGTAACTCAGCTTGGCCTGTTTCTACACGCGTTGTAGAAGGTGGTAGATATATCTTTCTCTAACTTGTACTCAGTTGCGACTTATATTGGAATAATCACATGGCGAAAGCTGCAGGGTCGGTAGCATAGAGACTGAGGGGTAGTTGCAAAATTCATAGGGGCTACCTAAAACCATGTTGGAATTTAACTGTATCAGATACGTTCGATGAAGGTGGCTCGTTTCTAGATATGGGAGTGCCAGAAATATGATTCACTAATGGCTTTAATCATTAAAGGACTTCTCCATAGTATCCAACGCAGGTATGTTGTTGAATAGAAAGACTTGATTCCAAATCATAGACATCATTTCTACTGAAAGCGTAGCACTAGAGATCTGAAAAGCTAGTGTACATTTCTTACGACCTCAATCATCACACCATCTACTACTGTTTGCGATCCTTCTCAATCAATCATCGTCTATAACTCAGTGGATGTATCGCAGAACCTATGATGTGGCATCGAGATACAATACGTTACAAATACTGCAGAAATATGTAGTGGAGGCGGTGTGAAGGAGTTGCAGATAGCTGGTTCATACCACACTCCTTAGCCGATCACTTTCAAAATTTGGTAATTTTATTACAAGGGTGCACCATCTGTGACACATAACCACACTGCAGCTCTGATAACATACACTCTGGCAATCACTTTTTATACTGAGTGTCTTGGTATTTGTCTGGAAAAACCACGTCATTTCTAGATAATGTCATATGTGGATTTATAAAGCCGGTATAGCTTTTAACATGGATAATTGTGTGCAGCTGTAGAACCGAGACTGCTTGTGATGGTAATATGATTGTGTTTTATTTAACATACAACGTTCTGTAAGACAATCATGCCACTCTTCCCAAGACACTGTGGTAGCACTAGCAAGAAAAGCTTTTGAGACATGTCCACCCATCATTGATTTTAGGCCAGTATTATTTTGTATTGCCTGCAATCAGTTACTGATGAAGTATTATCAACATGTGCAAAGGAAATGACTATGCCCAGTTGTAAGGATGGTATGGATTTGACATGGAGTACTGTGATAGCAAAGGGAAGAGTATGTCAAGTCATAAGAACGGTACCGATATTACTATTTCCAGAGTCACAGCCGTCAACAGGGTGTATTTTCGATACTACACTCATTGCCGAATATCATTCAACTGAGACCGCAATCGTAACATTCAGTTGTAAGTACGAGTATAAAGTGTATATAAGACCGTTTTTTTTTCCTATGATGATTCTGTCTGTTTGTGCTTGGCATGCGGTGCCCGGTGACCTGTGGTGGGAATGATTCACGTTTCCCATTAACAGTAAGAGCCATCCAAATGGAGAGGCCTGTTGCAGTGTTGGAATGTTGCTGACTTTACCGTGTTGACCTCTAGGCGTTGTCCTCTAGATGGACCAATAGCGAACTAATATTTAGTATGTGTTGGATAGCTTTCGTGATCGTGTGGAAATTTGAGAAGATTCCACATGGACATGTGTTTGTGCTGCACCGTTATTCCCTCCCTTGTAAATTGTTCGGTTGACTGCTCCTGCACATTTCGCGCCTTTATTTAGTTGAGGGAACATCGATTGTGGTGTGTGCATCTAGCAGGTGAAAGAGAGGTGGAAGACATGTTTGCTGGTTTTCTAGACATGAGAAACACCTTAGTTGACTTTTAAAATTATAAATATGATTTGTAATCTGTTGCATCACGAACATCGGTTTTCGTGAGTGGAAATATCAGTTTCTTCCATTTTTTCGAATTCTCACCTAAAGGTCTTCACAGATGAGGTACGTCTCTAGTTACTCAGTGGTTAACAGCATGCTCCACCTTGCTAAGGTTTCGGTTTTGTAGAGAAATAGTTTCCAGTCTATGTTTTCGGAATAATGTTGTGCGAGTGATTGATAGGATGCTATTGCATGCTTGATATTGAGAAGTAATGAGAAAATGCTATAATATTCTAGAAAACCATGCAAAATTACATATGTTCTTCTAATCCCAGAGTCTGCAGATGTGTATGGCGCAGGATAGAATTTGTATGTTTACTACATCAACACGGTACACAGCGATATATTTCTGGGTTGGAGATCAGTTTCACGCTCTAATATTCAACACCTGTCATTAGTAGCGGAGCAGTGTCGTTCAGTAAGAGTCTTTCTGTATTGGACGATCTGTGGGCCACTTTGCAACGATTAATTGTTGGTGCACATGCTGCTGCTTGAATGTAAAGATATCGTGGCTTATGTTCCGACATATGTTTGTGGGAAGTAATTAAACTGCTATTCACGTAAAAACAAAAAAAAAAAACAAAAAAACAAACAAAAAACGTATGTCTGGTTGTAATAGAAGGATAGATTGGACATGGTGAACTGTGATTTCAATGCACTGAGGAGTATGCAAAAGTAAGTGGTGACAGATGCATTCTGTAAACAGCTGCCCAATATAGCAATTCAAGTGTTCAATTGGACCTGCCATAGTGCACAAATAGGATGGGCAATATGGCTGTAACAATACGTAAACTCATGGGCACCCCTCAACATTTTCCTTGTTGTTTTATCGAAAGTGATGTTGATTACAGTACACCAACATGCATTCGTCATGTCTTTCTGAGCATGATGTCTGCGGGTGCGGTATTCATTATCACATAGTGCTGGACACCTGTCGTTCATAGCACTTGTTTGAGAGAATCTCGGCAGGATGCAGCACCTTCCAGAAGCGCTGATTCGAAGACTTTGTCAGGTAATTTCCAAGGACTGAGGAGAATCGAGACATATAACTGATGTGAGTGTAGGCATAATTTTTTTGGACGCTGTAGAGATGTAAAAGATGACTGTTCTGTTTGTGTGAAAAGTTTATATATTGCAGTGTAATGTTACTGTGGCTTATATTGTGGCATGACCAGAGAAAATGAATGTGTGTCCTACCGTGAGGGATGTATAGATTCAGCGCGTTGATAACTGCAAGGGTATGAGAGAGATTTTTACATGGAAAATTATGTGCGCTATAGATATGGAGATTTGTTCCAGAACCACAGCTGTCAAGAGGAGACATTACCTGTACATCGATCGGTGTCAGACTGCAGCAGCGATCTTAATATTTAATTCTAGTTACACTGGTAAATATGTTCCTGGTTCCCAATATTCTTGTGAGTCTCATATTTATTTGATGAGCTGTAGACAACTTTTGCAGGATTTAACTGTCAGTGCAATGTAGCGGTCTGTACAAAATAGTTTTACCGCTGGAAGTCTCGTCTGCAGAAAACAATGGCGGACGGTGCCCCCATACTGGCAGCAGCAGCAGTTTGGCAGGTAAATTCAGTGATGAACAGGCTGTCCCGTTAGGATCGCTAGGAACAATGTATCCTGTGCTATTCTGGGAAACATTGGAACATCTCTCTCTGTGCAGAGCCCACACTGCAGCTACGAATCATCATGGCAGCAATGGTAACTAGGTGAACATGTATTTCAACAGGAGTTTCTCAGATGTCAAGTATGAAAGAGATGCCGCTGCCTCATCCTTGCGGGACTCGAACTGACAGCTGATGACCGCATCCATACTTTGTGAGCACTGCTGGTGCAGCTGGACTCCGGCGACGGTGTCTGGTGGTGGGATGTGTTTTTTTGCTAGCGATCTTTTGTTTAAACTATATTCCATCGATTTCACCAACCAATAGGATGCTGTGAATTTAGAAAAACTACCCCATACATGTGAAGAATATCGATTTAATTAATTTGCATAACTTTTTTATAGCAATGTGATGCTAGCTGTACAACAGTTAAGGGGAGGGCGTGCTTGAGTGGCTGACATGGATCAGAATAGCAGGTTAAATGCAGAACAACAGGTGAATTTCCATAATTTTTATGTTAAATGCAGCACAATAGTTTAAGGGGGTGGCTGACAAAGAAGAATGACACAGAAATGTCGTTCGCAAGCATGTGAAATTCGGAAAGTCTACCAGAAAATGGTAGGAGGACATAACTAATTGCTTAATTTGGTATCAAACGTGGTACAATAGTTTAAGGAAATGGGGGTGACATGGAAAACCACTTAACAGAACAATACGTTAAGTGCTGACAAAGGGCCGAACATTAAAATAATGAATGAAAAAACACCTGTTTGCTCTTGTTCTACAGTACTAGGTTAAGACATCCAGAGTACAGTGCTGAACATTAGGTTATGCAACATGTTTGCCCCATGTAATCACTTCTTACAAGACCTACATGTTTCCAAACAGCAGAGAATGATGAGCAAGAGAAATCCAACCCCACAAACTGATTTCTTTTTACTAAATAAACAGTACACCCTTGAATTTCCTGTTATGAGATCCTTCCTCTCCACTAGTTTCCATATATATGCCATACACTGCCTTGAATCCATTAAAACTTTTTAAATAAACAATATTTGACACATTGTTTAAATTTTTTAAACAATATTCCATACGCAGCATTCAATTTCCCTCAAAATGAATGACCAGCTGAGTCTTTTTTTCTGCCAATTTCTGTGAGGAAGGTGCGCTTACCAGAGGGGGAGAGGTTAAATAATTGATCAATTTAATTAACTAGTCAGTTAAATCGATAAGAGTGAGAGGGGTTCTCCAATAACTCAAACCTGTAAGTGCACCTGTTGCAGCTAGAGGGAGGGGATGGGTTGGAGTTGGGGGGGGGGGGGGGGGGGACTGGACCAGGGGAACAATAGGTTAAGTGCCTATTAATCAAAAGGAATGAACCTTTTAGCAGAGCAATAAGTTTAGGACCTGTCAATCAAAGGAGAATAATAGGATAAGTACCTGTCAATCAAAGGAGAGCAATAGGTCAAGTACCCATCAATCAAAGGAAAACAATAGTTTAAGTACCTGCCAGTTAAAGGCAAACAATAGGTTTGCCCCTGAGTGCATACCTGCCCATTATGTAGGGAACCTGCACTAACAAAATGGACTGAAATGAACTTTGTCCCATTACTCTCTTAGCCTGTAGCCGAAGCTCTACTTCCTGAGGTTGGAACATTCACTGTTTTTATTTTGCTTTTTTTTTTTTACAGTTCAGTAGACCTTCTTGCTGTTTTCATGCCTGATCTGTGTTCAGTTTTTAACTGGCTGTCCACTGGGCCCTTTTAGACTAAATCTGAGGGGGGTGTGATGGCTATTTTCCTCTGTGAGAATCATGAGGGCTTCAAGCACATCACCATCAATAGTAGGGTTGTAGAATTTATTCATATTTCTGAAATCTGTTGATCTTATGATGAATCAGGTTTATCTCTGCTGTGGGCCCACACTGTATATATGAAAATTCACGAAAAGCTGTACCAGTGGTTTCTCTGATATTCACTGATATTCACACCAGTGTGCTTTAGGTCTTTATGGATCTCATCGCCTCATTTGTATTCTAGTCAAGTGACCATGTTGGTAGACATTAGTACTTGAGTTTAAAGATTTCCACAAACGGCGCTTTGTGTTTGGAGTTGATGGTTTACTGTGCGAGAATCAGCTTTCATGCGCAGTGTAAACATGAACTGTGTTGAACCTATTTTAAATGCTAATAGAAAAGTAAAGGTGTGAGGGCGAGCCGTGAGTCGTGCTTAGGTCGCTCAGTCGGTAGAGAGCTTTCCCATGAAAGACAATGGTCCCGAGTTCGAGTCTCACTCCAGCACACAGCTTTAATCTGCCAGGAAGTTTCATGTCAGTGCACATTCTGCTGCAGAGTGAAAATCTCATTCTGGGAGCAGAAAAGTTAGCCACAAAGCAACTAGGGCCTCTGAGAACAGAGCCTTTGATTGAGAGAGTGACGAAATCAAATGGGCGTGAATAAAAGTGAACATTTAACAAGGCTGCGTACAGTTATCACAACTTGTTGTGTGGGTGCTGCGTAAAATTATCTGATTTTCAGCCCGGAGGTAATTTCGTGAACTGATACATCATTTAGAGATTTGTATATTTATCAGAAAAAATGGAAAAGCATGAAAACTCCCACTTACAAAAAAGCACAAAATGGAGAGTTGCGAAAGCTTGCACATTATTTCCTTATTGCCCTAAACTGTACTTAATTATGTCATGACAACAAAATTTCACAAAAACGATTCTTTCTTTTGTCAGATAAACTAAGCATTTTATTATTATTATTATTACTGTTGTTATTATTGGCAATGACTGTAGTTGTATAAACTTGTTGACAAGCATAAACATGCTATTAATTTCCCACTCTCAAATCTTTCTGAATCAAAAAATTTGTGAACACACAGAATGTGTACCCAAGAGCTGCCACTTGTTATCACTGCGGTTGCAGTTACTGCCAATAGATTAACAAAATATCAGAGAAAGATTCATACTTTCCTTGAGTTAATACAGTGACGAATATATAGAGGACAACATGTATTATGGAAGAGTAACTATGAAAGATCACTAAGTTACTGGGGTGAATCTCAAGCGACTCATTACTTTCGTCATATGCTACTAAAATCCTTCTAAAAACTAAATAAAGTTGCAGTTTTTATTCGTGAAACAGTGTTGACATACCTATATTTTTGTCTGTGCAGTATTTCATTTCTACAAGACCTATAAAAAGAAAAACTTTAGTTGTTGGAGGAACCGTATCTATCATGTATCAAAAGTGGTGAAACCCAGAGTGGCAGATGAAGATGTCATGCTGAGCACTCCAGAAATATTCAACACAAGGGAGTGGGTCATGCAACAGGACCAGTCCATGGGTAGCGGCTGGAACAAGTCTCCCAGCTCAAGGCAGTATTATAGGCTGACCACAAAGCCACACCCAGCATGAACTGCAGTGTACATGCCTGTAGCAGTGAAAAGGTTACCTGATTATCAACAGCGTAATGTGGTTAGTATGAGGAGTGAATTCAAAATGAGGTAATCTTTGTTAATGCTGTCATTTTCATTATCTTGTAACTTGCAGCGACTAATGTTTGACTTTGAAGTAATCTGATGTCTGTTGGCACTGACTGGGGAGCCTTAGCAGCAATACTAGGCTCACAGCGGACTAGGGTCAATAGATTATGTTGACTGAGGTTTGATCATAGGAAAATACCTTACTTGAGGGCAGTATTCGATTTTGTAGTTGTCTGAGCCACTGTCATGGCATTTGATTGTATTATAAGTATTGAATATTTATTTACTCTTCAAAGATTGTTATTTAATACTTATGGATTACTCATGGGCTTTGTTTAGAGGATTAGCTTATGATTTAAAAAGAAAAGGGTAATTTTACAAGAGCATAAAAGAAATTAGAAAATTTACAAGGAGTTATTGTCGTGTAAATAAATGGTTCTTGTGAATGATTTTTAATTTTGTGTTTTTGAATTTGACTGACTGGATATAATGATTCTTGTGAAATATTTTAATTTTATATTTTTCTACCTTTTTATTCTTTGTTTTAAATTCTTGTGCTTGCATGTAAAAAATTATAAAAGTGTAATAAATCTTTAGTTTTAACAAATGTTTGAAATTCCTCTTGGTACAGGGATATGGATGCACCATTGTGAGTTTTCCTTGGTCCTTGCCTCCTCTGTACATTATACCTAGACCGACCTTTGACAAACCACTCATAAGAAAGTATACAAAAACTGTTACATGGGAGAGGACAGTACTAGAGATATCTACAATGCAAAAATGATCAACAGTAATTTCCTAAACACTCTTTTAAATGCACCATTTTGTGTCTGGAACTGTAGACTCACTACTCTTGGGTATGAGGAGAGGGAGTAGAAACCATATGCTTCTACTGTGCAGGTGAGGTTGAAAGTGGAATAACTCCATTTTCTATCTCTACTCCTTAGATAAGCATTTTTCATTTCTTTTGGTGGCTCACTTTGAGAACTACATATGACCATCAGTTTTATTTTCCTTCAGAAGGTGTTTTGTATACATATTGTGTTTGAAAATATCAGAGGCACCTCTGCTGTGTAAGTAAATAGCCACTGTTTAGAGTTCAGCCACTGTTGTCGCTGATGTGGTCCATCCAAACTATAAGAATAATTAATAGAAGAAGCTAATGACCATTATTATATGTTTCAAAACTAATAAATGTGAATAATCTCTAGTTTAAAACAACAGTGGTATTTCTGCCACAGTACTACTAGATTACAATTCTAATCAATTTCAGAGAACGGGGCTTCAAAAGTATAGTGTGATCAAGGAATATCAGCAGTATAACTATGTCAATAACTTTTCATAGTGTCTTTAATTTTTAACTGAACAGACAGCTATAGAGTTACTAATAATGAAGTAAAGCTACCTAATGGGGCACTAAATAGTAAATGTGACAACCCACACAACTAAGGGTGAGAGACGTACAAAAAGAATTTTGTAGCAATGTACAGTCGAGTTGGAAAATAGGATACCCAAAACTGCAATACTGAATGCCTTACTATGCAATATGTTCATTGACATTTAAGTGTTCGTTTTTATTGCATGACGTGAACAATTCACATGAGGTATAAGTCAGTTCTGTAAAGACTTCTCTTCGCTATATACCAGATGTGCCTGTAGGGATAGCTGTTCAGACATTTAGAAGCCTATCATTAAGGCAATGTGAGCAGCCTAAAACCATGAATGGGAGCTAAATACCTTCACACAATGATAATATGCACACCTTACAATGAAGTTATTAAGTATACTACATACAAGTGGTATGAGTTCGCTGAAGCACTGAGTTAAAAAGCAATAACTGAATTTATTTAGTTTCAAGTACAGGAAACCATTCACTTCATTTATATATGACTCTGGTTTAAAATAATCTTTGAGAAACAAACAGTCTTGATTTTGTTTGGTGTTTGTCACCAGTTTTTTTTTTAAATTTTATTTTGTGTATGGATTACCATTCTCTTGGGTCAAATATAATCCCATTCTTTTGACAAGATATTTATATTCTCTATCACTTTTTGTTTTCTGTTTTCCATCCAAATCAATAAAGCATGTCTAGTAATTTACTAATAATAGTATTTTTTGGATTAGTATACACATTAACAGAACACTAGTGCTGTGAAGGAGGGCTATCACACACATGCCATATCTATATGATGGAGGTTTTGTACATCACAAATAGTTTGAAATATGTACCTCAGACAAAGAGCTACAAAAACTTTGGATTAATTAAATGTAATATTATGTAGGAAGGACCTCACATCAGGACATTATTTCCAGAAAAGTACAAAATGGTATATTTATTTTTACATTTACTTTTTATTTTCTATATACCATCCAAATAAATCAAATATGTACAATAAGATACATGACCACAGTACTGTTACTAACAGGCAAACAAAAATTTATGAATGGATGCACATGAAGCAACATCCCGCCAAGATATCTGAAGAGCATATAACTGAAATTTGTTTTAAATAAAGTTACAACACACAAGAAATGAATAAGCATAATGTATTATGAACTTCCCAATTCTGCATACCATAGTTCATAATACAGGAACTGCAGTATTGCAGTTGTGAGGCAGCAGAATCCAGAAACTGTATCGTGCAACATATGTTAACAAAAAGCCTACAGTTGCACACCTATTTTGGTAGAATATCAAATTATGTGCACCAAAAGCACTGATGTAGAACTGACGAAAACTGTTTGTATAAACATTCAGAAATCCCTCATGTGAAATGTGAAGATTAATGTTTAAGGTTGATCAGTAAATTTAGAAACTAAAAAGAGGAAATAGCAGCTAGCAGTCTCCTGGTGTTCAAATGTCATACCAATCCTATCAAAGAATGTTTCAATTGAGAAAACATGGCCAAGAGACAGCTCGATGAAAGAGTTGCTGAGTGTGCTGCCCAACATGATGTTCTGGACTTTGACGACTGTGTAACTGCCTGGGCCTTCTGGATTCTTTCCACCCACACTGGATTCTCTGGATTGCACAGAGAGAACTCACCTTTCAACATGTCCTTCATTCTCACGTGCACACGCACTGCCTCTTCCCCTTTTCTACTTTCTCTAAACTTTTTCAACCTTCCCCTCCCCCCCCCCCCCCAAAAAAAAATAACCACCTAATGCTGCAAATTGTGGCTCACTATCCTATATCCACAATATTCCTGCATCCTTCCACAGGCAGCAATAGTAAGTTCCCTAACTCTACACTGCTGTCATTCCCACTATCCACACGATGTATGTCTCGTGTGATTATGTGTATGAGTGTGTGTGTGAGTGTGTGAGTCTGTGTGTGTGTGTGTGTGTGTGTGTGTGTGTGTGTGTGTGTAAGGAACTGACTAATCTGAATGACATATTCCTCCTAATGAGTCTGTGTAATTTTACACAGACTGAATAGGTGGAACTAATGATTCAAATTAATCAGTTCCTTACACACACACACACACACACACACACACACACACTTGCAACAGACAGACATCGTGTGGGGAGTGGGAATCACAGTGTCGGGTTGGGGGAAAGTACTAGTGCTGCCTGTGGGAGGCTACAGGAATGTTGTGGAGATAGGATTGTGAGCCACAATTTGCAGCATTAGGTGGTTATTTTTTCGGGGGAGGGGAAATTTGCCCGAGGGTAGAGACAGTGGAAGAGGGGAACAGACAGTGCAGGTGCACCAGTGGGATAGAAGGGTTTGTTGGGCTGGAGTGGAAGCAGAGAAGGGGATAGAGGCAAGTGAAAGACATGGAGTAGTGCAGGTTGAGGCCAATGGAATTTAAGAGACTGAAGGACATGTTGCAAGGAGAGTTCTCTCCGGGCAATCCAGAAAAGCTGGTGTTGGTCGAAAGAATCCAGAAAGCCCAGGCAGTTAAGCAGTTGTTGAAGTCCAGAACATCATGTTGGGCAGCATGCTCAACAAATCCTTCGTCCAGCTGTTTCTTGGCTATGTGTTGGCTGTGACCATTCAAGCAGACAGGCAACTTGTTAGTGGTCATGCCCACACAGAACATTGCACAGCTGTTGCCATTATTTGGTAGGTCACATGGTTTGAATAATCATCAAAGTAATACAAGTCACACAGTCTTATCATATTAAGAACATTAAATTACATGGGTGCCTTGATTCTTAGATCAACATTTATGTCTCCAAGATGATATATCTTGGGTCTAGATCGTTTTAGAAGAAGAAAGATAATTTGTCTCACTTTTCAAATACTTCACTATTACTGTCTGGTGTACAGTGCACAGACACAGTTAAATTGTTTAATATGGTCAGTGTGCTTGCATGCCTCATCGATACAGATAGCTGTACACGATGGAGGGGTATATGTTGAGAGGTCAGGTGAATGTGTGGTTCCTAAAGAAGGACAGCAACCTTGTCAGTAGTTGGAGGGCCAACAGTCTGAATGATTGACTGATCTGGCCTTATAACATCAACGAAAACAGTCTTGCTGTGCTGGTACTGCAAATAGCTGAAAGCAAGGTGGAACTACAGTCAAAACTTTTCCCACGGGGATGCAGCTGAACTGCATGGTTAAATGATGATGGCACCCTCTTGGGTAAAATATTCCAGTAATTAGGTAAAACAGTCCCCACTTCAGATCTCTGGGTGGGGACTAGTCAGGAGGATGTCACTATCAGGAGAAACAAAACTGGCGTTCTATAGATCTCAGCGTGAAATGTCAGATCCCTCACTTGGGTAGGTAGGCTAGAAATTTTAAAAAGGGAAATGGGTAAGTTAAAGTTAGATGTAGTGGGAATTAGTCAAGTTCACTGGCAGGAGGAACAGGACTTCTGGTCAGGTGAACACAGGATTATTAATTCAAAATGAAATAGAGGTAATGCACGAGTAGGTTCAATAATGAATACAAAAATATGAATGCAGGTAAGCTACTGTGAACAGCATAGTGAACGCATTATTGTACATAAGATGGACGCAAAGCCCAAACCGACCACAGTAGTACAAGTTTATATGCCAACTAGCTACACATATGATCAAGAGAGTGAAGAAATGTATGGTGAGATAAGATAAATTATTCGGGTAATTCAGTGAAATGAACATTTAATAGTCATGTGGGAATGGAATTTGATAGTAGGAAAAGAAAGAGAAGGAAAAATCTTTGGTAAATATGGACTGGGGGAAAGGAATAAAAGAGGAAACTGCCTGGTAGAATTTTGCACAGAGTGTGATTTAATCAACACTAATACTTGGTGTAAGAATCATGAAAGAAATTTGTATAGATGGAAGAGACTTGGACACACTGTAAGGTTTCAGATTTATCATATAATGATAAGACAGAGATTTTGGAACAAGATTTTAAATTGTAAGACATTTGCAGGGACAGATGTTGACTCTGACCACAATTTATTAGTTATGAACTGCATCTTAAAACTGAATAAACTGCATAAAGTTAGGAAATTAAAGAGATGGGACCTGTAGGAATTGAAAGAACCAGGGGATGTTGATGGTCTCAGGGGAGCATTAAGGAACGATTGACAAGAACAGAGAAAAGGAAGGCAGTAGAAGAGGAATGGGTAGCTTTGGGAGATGAAGTAATGAAGCCAGCAGAGGATCAAATAGGTATACAGATGAAGTCTAGTAGAAACCTTTGGGTAATGCAAGCAAAATTGAATATAATTAATGAAAGGAAAAAATATAAAAATGCAGTAAATGAAGAAGGCAAAAAGGAATACAAAAATCGAAAAAATGAGATTGATAGGAAATGCAAAATGGGTAAGCAAGAATGGCTACAGGTCAAATGTTAGGATTTAGAAGCATATATCACTAGGGGAAGGATAGATACTCCCTACAGGAAAATTAAAGAGGCTTTCAGAGGTAAGAGAAGCAGGTGTATGAATGTCAAAAGCTCAGATGGAAACCCAGTCTTAAGCAAAGAAGGGAAGTTGAAAGGTGAAAGGAGTATATGGAGTGACTATATAAGGGAGACATACTTTAGGGCAACATTGTAGAAATATAAGGGGATGTAGACGAAGATGAGATGGGAGATCCAATACTTTTTTTTTTTTCTTTTTCTTTTTTAAGTTGCAACAAGGCACCTGGAGTATACAACATTCTGTTAGAACTACTGATAGCCTTTGGAGAGCCAGCCATGGCAACACTCTTCCATCTGGTGAGCAAGATGTTTGAGACAGTTGAAATACCCTCAAACTTCAAGAAGAATAAAATAATTCCAATTTCAAAGAAAGCAGGTGTGGAGACTTGTGAATATTATTGAACTATCAGTTTAATAAGTCATGGTTGCAAAATACTAACACTAATTCTTTTCAGAATACTGGAGAAACTCTTAGAAGCTGACCCTGAGGAAGGCCAGTTGGAATTCTATAGAAATGTAGAAACACATGAGTCAATACTGATCCTATGACTTCTCTTGGAAGATAAGTTAAAGAAATCCAAACCTACGTTTATAGCACTTGGACACTTAGAGAAAGCTTTTGACAATATTGACTGAAATACTCTCTTTGAAGAAAGCAGGAGTAAAATACAGGGAGCAAAAGGCTATTTACAACTTATACAGAAACTAGACAGCAGATGTAACAGTCAAAGGGCAAGAAAAGGATGCAGTGGTGGAGAAGGGAGTGAGACAATGTTGTAGCCTTTCCACAAAATTATTCAATCTAAACACTGAAAAAGCAATAAAGGAAATGAAAAAAAAATTTGGAGTAGGAATTAAAGCTCAAGGAGAAGAAATAAAAAACATTGAGGTTTGCCAATGACATTGTAATTATGTCAGAGACAGCAAAGGACTTGGAAGAGCAGTTGAACAGAATGGACAGTCTCTTGAAATGAGGATATAAGGTGAACATCAACAAAAGTAAAATGAGGATAATGGAATGTAATCAAATTACTTTAGGTAATCAAATGGCTCTGAGCACTATGGGACTTAACTTTGGAGGTCATCAGTCCCCTCAGTCTTAGAACTACTTAAACCTAACTAACCTAAGGACATCACACACATCCATGCCCAAGGCAGGATTCGAACCTGTGACCGTAACGGTCATGTGCAGGTCCAGACTGTAGCACCTAGAACCACTCGGCCACCCCGGCTGGCAAATTAGGTAATTCTTAGGGAATTAGATTATGATAAGAGACACTCAAAGCTCATCACTGTAATAAGAAGGATGTGCCACTCGCTCCAAAACACAGTGGAGTTCAGACATAAAATAAAATTTTAAAAGTTTTGCATGGCACATCATCAACTAAAGTAGAGGTCACATTGTCACCTAAATCCTATTCCACTCTGTTATCACAGTACAGGCCTAAACTTCACTGACATAAAATGTGGCATATAGTGAGTTTCACACCTTATGTATCTCAGAATAGTGGTCTTTCTCACTGGCATATGAAGCTAATATTGTGAACAGTATACTATTTGGAGGTGGGTCAGGGTTATTTCATCTAGTCAGAGTTGTCAGTATGAGAAATTCCATGCACAATGTGTGCTGGCAGCAATATCTGCTACATTATCAACAATACAAGGATAATTTAACTTTGCCAAAACTTCAAGGCTGGCAAGGAGACACTGAGAAAAATTATTCTGTCTCTGTGATCTAGTTTTAAAAGATTGTAGAATAAATAGTCATTGCGTGTGCATATGAGACATTAGTTTCAGAAAAAGATTAAATTTTTAAGAAATAAATGCAGCATCACAGTTTGTCCTATGCTTTATTCAGATGAAATGGTGATTCATTTACATCACACTCTGAATTAAAACTTGTAATAGTGTGTATGGAGTACTGTCAAACATAACTGTTACTCAATTTTGAATTGTTGTGGTATGAAGAACTTTGGTGTTTAGAAATATTATGTGCACACCATTATCACTTCCACTCCTATTTTGACAAGGAAAGAACTACCACCTGAAACAAAAAAAAAAAAAAACAAACAAAGAAACAAAAAAATTTCCCTTCTCCTCTTAATGCACCTGTACTAATAATTAATTTTTCTTCTTATATTCATTATTCTTTTTTTATAAAGTTACCTGCAGTGTGTGCATGTAATATATACATAAATAGAATGAGGTTTGCTTGGATTTATTCTTAAGAGTCTTATTTGTACTGCATTTATTCTCACAGTGTAATTAATTCTCATAAAATCCTTGTTAGTTAAAAATATGGGTAACTGAAATTCTTAATGGAATGTGTAAGAGTAAGTATTTAGTGAGCTAATTGGCAGCTCAGATCATACTGACACCACCCATTAGAAAGACTGATATTGCAGCTTCACAGCAAAGTTTTTTGTCTTAAACTTATTAAATAAGGAGATAATTATCATTAAAGTTAGCTACATTTCTCACTGTTGATTTCGCTTATATCCTTCTTAGATACTCCAACCATTGCCATTATACTCTTGCTGGACTGTCTTTCATGAACAAAATGACATACTGATACTTCACTAATTCATTAAGCTTTTAATTAAGATTTTTGCTTAATTTACAATATGGTGCTTGTATTCATAAATGGGGTATACTAAATGTAGATCCATAAAATAGTTTCATAAACTTTTCTAAATTGTTAACCTACAGCCTACTTGAAAAACCAGTTTACTGTTAATACTTATGGTCCATCCTAAGTATCAAAATATAATGCAGCCATTTTTCAAAAGGTCATATAGTTTCTGAGATCACAGTACATTCATACACCAGTCTTTAAACACCCTGACCCCACCCCAAATTTTCAGTGTGGCACCAGACAGCACTTGTGCAGAACCTATGGGAGATATTGAGAAACTACATCTAGTCTGGATTGTCTTAAGCCAATTCATGAATTTGCAGCCTAGCTCAACAGTGCTGACTTCTGTGTAGAAAAGCTGTGGCTCACTACTACAATATTGACACTTATATAACTGTTCATTGTTCACAAAATTCATATTCAACATCTCTATGAAAATATTTTGACTGTGTACACATGAGCAGCGTGTATGAGTGGATTATCTGATGTATTTTTATCAGGCAGTGGCTATGTTAATTCTTCTAAATTTACGGATGTTTAATTCAGACTGTTATCATGTTTTATGCATCTGATATTTAATGATCTGAGTGACTGCCTCAGAAACTCAACATAAGCTACACCCACTGTGTTCTGCTAATATTGAGTATTAGAGGATTGTGACCTCATATATTGATCGTGTTGTTAAAGGCATATATCTGAATAGTGAAGAGGCGAGGTGGAGATACATACTTGCATAGAAACGAATGATGTGGAATGTAATCTGGTTGTCAAAATGTTTGTTATGGTCATAACTGTAAGAAAAAGCTACACTACTTACAGATCTGTGTAGTGTACATCATTTGCATAACCCCTTGAAATACATTTAGAGATATTCTACAAGACCTTGATCTGTGATACTCCAAGGGCTTAATGGACATTACAGGAGGCCAGTGTCACTTATGATGCCACAGCATGAGGACATCCTCCTACTCTGGTATTGTGAAACAAACTCATCAGTTTAAAGACAAGGACATATGGTAGAACTTGAAGACAGTGACACAAGGGTTAGATGGGTCTTAGAAAACTGTGAACAGTGGGCCCTGGTGATAATAAACACTGAATACATAGAGTTTTGAATGACTAATGTGAGTTGACAACAGCTACAACAGCTCATATGACATTAATTACAAGAGGAAAAGTTAAATACGACACAGCACCAATGAGTAGTAAGTGGGTGCTACAATAGTAGATTAACCATACTTCAACCAATGAGAGGATGGGGATGACAAATGCCATCTTCAGTGAGACAGGAGTCTATCAATGCAGAACCCAGCAGTAGACAGATCAGCCTGAAGTGGAAATTCAAATGAATTGTCAAGCAGACAGTTATTGATACCAGCAGTGACTGATATTCTGACAAGAAGAGGGAAAACTGCTTATATTATTGAGCGCTCAATTAATATTGACAAAATGAGTGAGAAAGGGGTAGAAGACAGTACGCTTATGTGTAAAATACAAGAAGATTCCATAGATGAAAACACTGAATTATTACGGAAATTAGTGATACAACACTGATCAGAAAAGATAGCTTGAAGGAAAACATTGACAAATTTAATAATTTAAATTTAAAAATGGACCTGACTAATAGTAACCTGAGTAACATATGGGTATGCAGAACATAGGTAATAAACTAAATTTGATGAAAACTGCATACAGAAGAAAGCTGAGCAACTGGGGAACATTTGCAATCATTATTATGTACTTGGAAATTAGCATCTGTGGGTTAGTGAAGATGAGCTTGAAAAACTGCATAGTAAGGGAATAGAAGATGCTACTGTTAATTCTTTTGAGGATGAATTACTAAAAGTAAAACAAACTGTTCCAATACGAAGGAAGTACACTGATCAGCCAGAACATTATGACCACCTACCAGATATTCGGTATGTCCACTTTTGGCATAGAGAACAGGAGTCAGATGTCATGATATGGAATCAATGAGGTTTTGGTAAGTTGCTGGAGGGAGTTGGCACCATGTCTGCACACAAAAGCCACCTAATTTCTATAAATTACGGGGAGTTGGGCAACGAGCTCTGATGCCATGTTCAGTCACATGCCAGATGTGTTCAACTGGGTTCAGATCAGGCAATCTGGAGGGCCAGCAGATCAATTGGAGCTCGGAACAGTGTTCCGTGGACCACTCCATCACACTCCTGGCCTAGTCACATGGAGACCTGTCTTGTTGAAAAATGCAAATGCTTTCAGGAAATGTCATCGACACGAAGGAGAGTACATGGCCTGCAACCAGTGTATGATACTCCATGGCCATCATGGAGCCTTGCATAATCTGCATGGGACCCATGGACACCCACATGAATGTTCCCCAGAGCATAATGGAACAACCACCAACTTGTCTCCATCCCGAAATACAGATTTCAAGGAGCTGTTCCTTAGGAAGGCAACGGATTTGTGCCCTACCATCAGCAAGATGACAAAGGTGCATTGTGCTGCCACCTACCGCCAGGAACTCCATATCAGCAGCCTCAGTACGAATACATAGAAAGAAGGATCCTTTATTGTATGATTATATGATAGCGGAACAAACACTGGTAGCAGTTACTTCTGTAAAATATCTGGGAGTATGCATGCGGAATGATTTGAAGTGGAATGATCATATAAAATTAATTGTTGGTAAGGCGGGTGCCAGGTTGAGATTCATTGGAAGAGTCCTTAGAAAATGTAGTCCATCAACAAAGGAGGTGGCTTACAAAACACTCGTTCAACCATTACTTGAGCATTGCTCATCAGTGTGGGATCCATACCAGGTCGGGTTGACAGAGGAGATAGAGAAAATCCAAAGAAGAGGGGTGTGTTTCATCACAGGGTTATTTTGTAAGCGTGATAGCACTACGGAGATGTGGGTGCCTTGCAGAGTATAAATGTAGATGTAGATTTCATTAGACATCGTGAGAGAGCAGAGTGGGGTGCTCCACGGAAATTATGGTTTTAGAATGTGGTCAGGTGATTGGGCGTCACTTCCGGCATATGTCTGTACATGACATTTCCACACTCCTAAACGTTGCTAATTCCACTGTTTCCAATGTGATAGTTAAGTGGAAACATGAAGGGACACATACATCACAAAAGTGTAGAAGCCGACCTCGTCTGTTGACTGACAGAGACCATTGACAGTTGAAGAGGGACATAATGTGTAATAGGCAGACACCTATCCAGACCATTACACAGGAATTCCATACTGCATCACCATCCACTGCAAGTGCTATGACAGATAGGTGGGAGGTGAGATAACTTGGATTTCATGGTCCATTAGCTGCTCACAAGCCACACATCATGCCGGTAAATGTCAAAGGACACTTTGCTTGGAGTAAGGAGTGTAAACATTGGATGACTGAACAGTGGAAAAATGTTGTTTGGAGTGCCGAATCACAGTACACAATGTGGCGAGCTGATGGCATTGTGTGGGTACAGCGAATGTGCAGTGAACATCATCTTCCAGTATGTGTAGTGCCAACAGTAAAGTTTGGAGGTGGTGGTGTTATGGTGTGGTCGTGTTTTTCATGGACGGTGCTTGCACGCCTGGTTGTTTTGTGTGGCACTACCACAGCACAGACCTACATTGATTTTTTAAGAACCTTCTTGCTTCCCACTGTTAAAGAGCAATTCAGAGATGGTGACTTCAACTTTCAACATGATCAAGCACCTATTCATAATGTACAGCCTGTGGTGGAGTGGTTACACGACAATAGCATTCCTGTAATGGACTGTCCAGCACAGAGTACTAACTTTGATCCTATAGAAGACCTTTGGGATGTTTTGGAATGCCAACTTAATACCAGGCCTCACCGACTGACATTGATACCTCTCCTCAGTGTAGCACTCAATGAAGAAATGGCTGCCATTCCCCAGGAACCTTCCAGTACCTGATTGAACGTATGCCCGTGAGAGTCATTTTAGTCAGGTGTCCGGTAACTTTTGATCACATAGTGTATTTCACCAGGTGTTGCAAAAGCAGATAGAGGAGCAGGGGTCAGTGTAATAGTGAAATGATGAAAACTTAGAATGTTATGGAATCTTAGTGAAAACACTACATGGCAAGTAGTGCCCCTGCAGCTGGGCGATCTTCTTCTTCCTTTCCTGAGTCACTCCATTTATTTTTTATTTATCCTCCCCTAGACAATAAATATTATACAGATGTTGTCCAAATGTACATGGGAAATCATCTCAAGGGAAAGGGAAAGCCAAATATGTACTTAAAAGGTACAATCAAAATAATGCAAGTACACAAAGTACATACTAATACAACTTTATACACATGTATGCTTATGGTATTATAAATGCATAGTCTGTTTTCTTTAGGGCTTTACTTTTGTCCTCCATACGAGCAACTCCTTTTATATACTACAGTACTTCGTTAAAGATTTTACATAGACAATAGTGCTCCATAAGATATGGAAACATAATAAAAAGTTCACAGGTGAAAGAGAGTAATTTCAGTTTTGTCTTAATTCAGACATTATCAGAAAATGATTTTTGGCCATTTACCATTTACGAACACTGTTCTAGAATAAATTTTTTAAATTCGGCTTTAAATTTATTTTTGTCTTCCAGCTTTTTGTTGTTGACTGGCTGTCTGGTTGTAAAGTTTTATATCAGTAAGGCTCACATGCCTTTCTGTGCTTGTTCTTTTCACTCACTGAGTATGATGTGATGTGCTATTTTGGGTACTGTAGATATGGAAGTCAGGATTTGTCTGAAAATCTGATAGCTAGGCCCTGAACTATAAGACACATTCTTGTATATATTATCCAGGTATTATTAGTATTTTAAGCTTTTTGAATATTGGTTTGCAGCATGTCTGTGGATGACTGCATGTTATTATTCAGATAGTCCTCTGTTGAAAAGAAATAAAAAATTGTTTTATGCAGAAAGAGGTGGAACACCAAAAAATATTCTGTATGTTACATCAAGCTGAAAACAACTGAAATATGCCATTATGGCACCCTCTGAGGTTCAAAAATTTGCAATAATTCTAAGAGTCAAACAGACTGAATTGAGTTTCTGTGCAAGTTCCATTACATAGTCATTAAAATTTAACTTTTCATCAACACGAATCCCCAACAGTTTTGTAGATGTCACTCTGTCTATGGCTTTGTCACACAACACTAGATCAACATCTACATTTTGACTTCTTTCATTTGCATTTAAAGTTAAATAGTATGGCATTTTCTGCATCAACTGAGGTGTGTGTTAGTTATATACAGAAGAAACTTTATGCAACCTACTATATTGAATTGCGTACTCCTGTATCCATTTCTTTTATATCTAATACTATACTTGTTTTGTGGCTGGAGTAAGCTGACATTGTGGGGGACTAAAATGGAAAACTGATATGGAGAGAATGCAACCATTAGTATGTGAATAGCTGTGATATAAAAACTAGCTTTATCTTTCTACTAGGTTATATGACTATTGTTCTTATTTTCCTTCGTAACTCCTGTGGTGTTGAGTTTTCTTTTATATGTATTGGATGAGTATGTGTAGTTAATAAATAGAAAACAGCATTGGATATTATCATAGTCATGTGTATTACAAATATATGCTGAATTCCCCTAAAATATTAGTCATACAAATAGTGATTTGTTTTGCAGGTATGTTTCAAACCAGTTTATCTCTGTCCCATGAATACCTAATGCTTACAGTTTTTCTAAAAGAGAGCCGTGATTGCCAGTATCAATTGTTTTGGAGAGATGTATTCCTACTATGCTATGTTCTTTATATAGATTTTTGATTATGTGTTCTGTGTAACACATTACTGCTGTTTCCTTATTTTTACCAGCGAAGAAGGCATTCTGATTTCTCTTTAGTAACTTACAGTCATTTAAATATTTGTTTACCATGTGCTCCACCAATTTCTCTCATATTTTGGAAAATACTGGAAGAAGTGATATTGGCTTATAGTTTTCTACCTTTTACTTTTCAGCATTTCTAAATGGCTGCACTTTTGAGATTACCACCATTTCTGGGAACTCTCCTTTGCAAAATGAAAAGTTGGCTATGCGTGCCAAGGGCTTTGCAATCTGTGGAACTGTAATTGTTATGACAGATACCAGCATCTAATGTACTCCTGCGGAAATTTTAGGTTTTAAGCTTTCTTTTATCACTTTCAGCACTTTATGTTCATATGTGGGCTCCACCATTAAGCAAAAAACGGCTTTTTTTAAGTTTTCCTTGGTTTGTAAATCTTGAGCATAATGATGTTGCTGGATTTATTGCATTTATGAAATAATTGATATAATTCAGTAAATCTTGCTTTTTTTTGGATCTCTTCTCTGTGTGAGTCTTCATAGTACCTTATATAGCTTTTGATTTGTTTTCAGACTGTGTTAAAAGCTGTCATTATTCATAAATTTTGCTTTATGGATCACTGGACGTTTTGATTTTAGCCATCTCATTATATCCTACCTGCTATCCAACCTGTAAGAGAAAAAATTAATCTTCATCCATTATCTTCAATTTATAAGTAATTCTGTATGTGTAAATTCAATGATTAGATTTTTGCATGTTAATGGAAATTAAGATAGAAGGGGATGGGAGGAAAAACAATTAATGCTCTCTCAGTTAAAAGGTTTTTCAGGGAAATGTCTTATATGTCTTCAGAATCAGTACTATGGAAAACATTTGTATGCATCATGGCAAAATATTTGACAGCTTAATGATGTATAATGTTAAGAATGCAGTCAGCACAGAGCACACCATAAAAGAAATTTAAACGCATTTTGTTTGGTTCTAAGTAAAAATAAAATCAGTTTGCTGTAGTAAAGTGTCAGTTTCATCAAAACGTATCAGTACATTGCCTTTCATACTAAAGTAATAAATTGTCAGGTGAAATATATATTGTTTCCTAAATTTAAGATCATGAAATAGTATTGAAACTTCCTGGCAGATTATAACTGTATGCCGGACCAAGACTCAAACTCGAGCCTTTGCCTTTTGCAAGCAAGTGCTCTGCCAACTGAGCTATCCAAGCACGACTTATGCCCCATCCTCACAGCTTTACTTCTGCTAGTACCTCATCTCCTACCTTCCGAACTTTATAGAAGCTCTCCTGCAAACTTTGCAGAACTAGCACTCCTGAAAGAAAGGATATTTCGGAGACTTGGTTTAGCCACAGCATGGGGGCTGTATCCAGAACGAGATTTTCACTGTGCAGTGGAGTGTGCGCTGATATGAATCTTCCTGGCAGATTAAAACTGTGTGCCAGTCCGAGACTCGAACTCGGGAACTTTGCCTTTCGCGGGCAAGTGCTCTACGAACTGCGCTACCCAAGCATGACTCACACACTGTCCTCACAGTATCCAAGGCATAGGTCTTGACTTAGAGTCTCGGTCTTGCACACAGTTTTAGTCTGCCAGGAAGTTTCATATCAGCGCACACTCCGCTGCACAGTGAAAATCTCATTCATGAAATAGTATTGTTTGTCATGAGGATACACTTCAGGTGTCATGAGAGTGACAGAAGTATTTTAAAACAAATTACTATCCTCATCTAGTGCACTGAAATACAGCAAATAAGTTTGTGTCCGTCATGTAACAGAGAATGAAATTCTGCTGTATCATGGTATTGGTTTGTTGCTGAGGAGTGTCAGTTTTGTATCAGAAAAAAGGCAGTGATTTTCATGACTGATAATTACACAATAATGTACTAAGGAGAAACTGGAAACAATGACATGTAAATCAATATTTGAAGTAATAATTAAGAATATGAGAGATATTGTGAAAAGTTGCAACAACTGAGGAAGTTGTTAGTGACACTGTCTTTGTGGTACTTTGTTTTTGTAAATGCTCTACTACAGTTAACAAGGCTTGTTAGATAAAGTATTTAAGAAGAACATAGACAAAAAAAGTAGCTAAATTTAGCTATGTGAAGAAAAATATGTTTTTTGAGCTGCAAAAATAGTCCTAAAGATGAAAAGCAACACTTGAGTAACACACACAACCAAATAAAGTTTTGTGTCATCCTGGTTCCCAGAACTCAGAGGGGGTCCAACAGCAGATGATTTCCAGTCATTCCACCAGGAAAGATGTACAAGCCTGGTTTTGTTTGTAGTTCAGCCATGCCTTGACAGTCAATACTGTGGTTCGATTGTCTCTGCATTGTTACTTTGTGCCAGAAAGGGCTCTCAAGAAGGGAAGTGACCAGGCTTCTCAGAGTGAACCAAATCAAAGTTGTTTAGACATGGAGAAGATACAGAGTGACAGGAATTACTGATGACATGCCTTGCACAGGCCATCCAAGGGCTACTATTGCATTGGATGACCACTACCTATGGATTATGGCTCAGAGAAATCTTGACAGCAACGCTACCATGTTGAATAATGCTTTTCGTGCAGGCACAGGATGTCGTGTTACAACTCAAACTGTTCGCAATTGGCTGCATGATGCACAACTTCAGTCCTGACATCCATGTTGGGGTCCATCTTTGCAAACACAACACCATGCAGTGCGGTACAGATGGGTCCAACAACATGCCGAAAGGACAACTCAGGACTGGCATCACATTTTCTTCACTGATGAGTGCTGAACGTACCTTCAACCAGACAATCATTGGAGACCTGTTTGGTGGAAACCCAGTCAGACTTAACGCCTGGCTGTAGAATGCATGAATGCCAGCCTCTGACCGATGATGCAACCATATTGGCAGCGCATTGGCGAGGCATTCGTCTTCATGGATGACAATTCAAGCCCCCATCATGCATATCTTGTGAAGGGCATCCTTCATGATAATGATATTGCTCGATTAGTGTGTCCAGCATGTTCTCCAAACATGAACCCCATTGAACATGCCTCGGATAGATTGAAAAAAGCTGTTTATGGATGACATCATCCACCAACCACTCTGATAGCTCTATGCTGAATCACCATTGAGGAGTGCGACAATCAGGATCAACAGTGCCTTGATGATCTTCTGGATAGCATGCCACGATGAATACAGGCATGCATCAATGCAAGAGTATGTGCTACTGGGCATTAGAGGTACCAGTGTGTACAGCACAGACGTGTGCTGCTCTAATTGTCAGGTTATTTAAACATTTGTTATTTAATACTGTTATGAAAAGGACTTTAAAAACCAGTCATGTGCCATTGAATTATCCAGTCAGGTAATTGTCAACATCTGTCTGTCTGTATAAGTCAGTCTGGGGAGGGGGCAGAGAGAAGGGGTGAGAAAACGTAGGAGGTTTTTATCTCTCATCTATTCTTATTGGACCACTACAAATAATAATGATTTTTTCATATTCAGTATACCATTTTTGAACAGTTACATTATACACTCAACTATTTCTCATTATCTCTCTTACTGTATAACTCAGTTTGGGAGGGGGGGGGGGGGGGGTGAGAGGGAAGGAATCAATAGAACATTGTATGTAGTGCAAAACATACCATTAGAAAGACTTGACAACCCAACTTTCCAGTAAAGTATTTTGATTTATCTAAAGCTTATTAAATTGTGAGATTTGTGACCAGCTATATTTTGTATCGTAGATTTTGCCTCTCTGCTTGGCAGATTTCAGTCATTGATATAATACTATTGTTGAGCTGATTATAATGCACGAATAAAATTTTTTCCCAATTTACCACATTTTTAATGTAATGCTTACACTCATAACATGGATGCATAAAGCGGTTTCTGAAACTTTCCTGATTTATTAACCCACAACATATTTCATGAATTAAATTACTTTTAAGGCTCATAGTCTATTCTAAGTCAGAAAATGTAACCCAGACATTTTTTTAGTCAATTCATAGTTTCTGAGATTGCAACATCTTCATATGAAAGTCATTAACTAGTTGGAAGCTATTAAAAATTTTTAAGGTGGGACCAGCCAGCACTTTAAATTTGCTAGCTATCTGAAATTTTGAAAAACTGAAGCTATTCTTGTTTCTGTTAACGTTGTTTCTTGAGTTCATGGCCTATGCCTTCAGTGATGACATGCATATAGAAAAGCTGCAGATTACTTCCTACCTTACTTATTTATTTCTGATTCAGTGTAATCACTCTGAGATGGAAGCTGTAATCAAGTAAGTATTTGATGGTAGCTTTGAAAAATGTGAAAATAACATGTGAAAAGAAACATCACATAAATATTTTAAACAGAAATATATATTGACATTCAATTATACAAAAATGAGCACATAATTAGTACACAATTTCCATATCTTTGTCACTTCATACTCTGAAGAGCCAAGTTCCTGGGATGGCTTCCAGCAGAACAAAAATTGATAGCAACACCTGAAAACATTCAGTGTCTGTCCAAGAATTTGGTACTTATAAATTTGTACTTGATTAGAGATCTACATCTACATGGATACTCTGAAAATCACACTTAAGTGCCTGGCAGAGGGTTCATCCAACCACCTTCACAACAATTATCTATTATTCCAATCTGGAACAGCACGCAGAAAAAATGAAAACCTCTGTCTTTCAGTGTGGGTTCTGATTGCACTTATTTTGTTATGATGATCATTTCTCCCTATGTCAGTGTCAACAAAATATTTTCGGACTCAGAGGAGAAAGTTAATGATTGAAATTTCTTGAGAAGATTCTGACACAAAAAAAAGTCTGTTTTAATGGTGTCCATCCCAAATCCTGTATCAAGTTCATGACACTCTCTCCCCTATTTTGTGATAGTAAAAAACAGACTGTTACACTTTGAACTTCTATGAGATGTGCTGAAAATGAATATTACAGTGTAATGTGTATCATCCCTGAAAATACTTATCGTTACGAGTGTTAAATGTGTTTTACAACTTGTTGTCATCCTTATATTTGTGAAGCAAATGATATGTAAATCAAACTTTTTCATAAAATCCACAGAAGAAAGAATCTACCAGTATGATATCATGTAATGTGTTTTTCTGAACTGAAACTCCAATTCTAAGTGAACTGTCTTAAACATCTCAGCATGATACATTCACTAGACCTGGACATTATATTACCAGAGGAAAAATGAAAGTACTTTTTAACTAACTTCTTTTTCTTCTGTCTTGACTTATTTACAATTTCATTCTATTTGCTTACCTCTGAAGTAAAACTTTTCACCTATTCTAGCTTATCTGCTGCCATCTCTTCCACATACTGTCCGGTTCTTAGCTTAAATTAGATATTTGTCTGTTCAGTGATTCATAATTGCAACCTCTCGAATGATTTGGAATGAGACATTTACAATTATAATATACTTTCTCAATCAGAAATAAACCAAAATGTACCAGCATGGTGATCTTTTGTATAGTTTTCCTAAAGTACTCCTTTTGCACATAGTCATTTTTAATTAACCAAGTTTAGTCTCTGTCTCTAAAATTCATGTCACCCATACACACACACACTCACACACACACACACACACACACACACACACACACACACAAACACACACTGTATTTTTGTCCATTTAGAAATTGTGCAATGGAGAAAAGGAGCAGATATGTTTTTAGTTTGTGTTTGAAGTAAATTTCATTACCTATTAAATTCTTTAAATCACAGGTGAGGTAGTCAAATGTTTATATGGACAAATACCTGTCAATACCTTTTTTCTGTACTGGAACTAAGATTTTGGACAACATACTACATGAGGGAGTAGGTGTACCATGAGATTGATGACTGAGTATGCAGCTGTAAGAAAAGGTTTTTGCAAATGGCTGTAGACTGGACACCATTCCTTATTACATGTATCTGTGCAACAAAACTTTCTTCCTCAATGAAACTTTACCACAGGTTAGGAAGCCACAAAAATTTAGTGCATTGTATTCTATTTTTCTTGGAGATGTCATCAACAGTTTGGCAAACAGGTATTCTGTGAGGGGACATTTGATATTCTCTGTTGCAAACTGCTATTAAAAGATAGAATTTCTAATGTTTGTATGTAATCTATAACCATTTTTGTTAACATTTGAACATATCTAGCCTGTAGAATTGTCTCTGTAGTATTTTGTGAAATGCATGTTGCTTTGTTTCTGTTTCTAGTTTCCAAGAGTTCTTAAGACCCTGAAATTTGTGTATCTCATTTATCACATTTAGCACTCTAACACTGCTAATGGTACATCCTAGGTGTTTTAAGCTTTTAACTTTTTCAATTGGCTGAATATCTAACTATATTTTCATGATACATAAAATACATTCACAACTGCAAATACAGACAAACATATCCTGTACAATGGAATGACAACAATGAAAATTAGTATTGGGCTGGTAGTCAAGCCCAGATTTCGCATTTTACGCAGGCAGTATCCTTATCATTAGGCTATCTGAGCACACCTCATGGCCACACTCAAACTTCCATATGGTATCAACCATGTGTCTACCACCTGCACGTGTACATCCATTATGTATATTCCCGTACCTTGGAGACATCTGAATTGAAAGTCACTTCACTGGTGCCGGTCAATGATTATGGCATTGCACCACCTGTGTTGTTGAGAAATACAATGCAATATTCCTTTGGACATGCAGACATGCCTGAAGGAACACTGAATTGTACTTATGAACAGCACAGGCACCTAAATGTTGTATATACTTGTTACTGGAACTTTCTCTCAAAATTAAATAATCCTATAAGGCATTCCAGCTGGAGCAGTAGCATGATTATGTGATTTTGGAAACTATTCAAATAGTATTTGCTGTTAAGAGTTCATTGTACCACTATCATGTAGTCACAGAATGGTGGAATCATGTGCATTCATGTCTCAAGGCAGGGAGTGAAGGCAAATAAATATTACATATAATATGCAGATGAAGGCCTGTTTTGTTTGCTTTTTGCAGCATAATGATAGATACAGGAATGGTACCATTTATCCCACATAACAATGCATTTTATGATTACATGACTACCACCGAACTTATACTGTGCCTATGAGGAGGCTCCATCTCCTATAGTGCATTTTGATATCCTTGAACCCACACACAAAGCAATTAATGTTGCCCTCTATGGCAGTGTTGTGTCTTTAAAAGTACTGTCACCAGTTTATTCACTATTGTATTCCAGATGAGTGATGGCAACATGGACATTGCATCCAGCACATAGTGTTTTACTCAAACAGAGTCCAGTGCTTTCAAATATATGGATGGAGGGAGAATTTTCTGAGTTATCATCGTGTTAAAATACAGAGAGAACACAAGTTCTAGTTGGCAATGTATGGGGCTGGATATTGCAATGATCTTTTCAAGGAAACCATTCCAGGATCCAGCAAATACAATTTAAAATAACAGGAAATATAAGTCTGAATTGCTGGACAGGGTTTAATTTCACTTTCTCATGAATGTCCAGTATCGTAAACCCATACTCACCTTACATGTTGTCTCCACAGAAGTGTATCATGCATCTGGAGGTAATGAGGTGTGTGTGATTGAATTTACCTGTGTATAACTGAATATGGCCATCCCATCTAAATGTCATATAGATGGTAAATACCATCATTTATAGTCACATACTTCGTAAAGTCAGTCATTGTACCAAAGCTAATGGTCACTGTTTCCTTAACATTGTTGCTACCTGTAATTGAGTATTTAAAAGACATAATTACAAATATTCAATAAGAATCATGAATATACATTACCGGGCATTAAAGTTGCAAGACGAGGAAGGATAGCAAATAATGAAATTTCACTTATTTTGCATACACAGAATAGCAAGAAGAATACATGTATCAATGTTTGGGTGATATAGGAGTATACAGGATACAAAATGTAGTATACACAGCTGTCACCTATAGCAGTAACAATGGCTCTAAGCGGACCGAGAATTGAGTTGAGTAGAGTTTGGATATCACATATGATTTTGACATTTCATGCTGCTTCTACTCTGTACTAGAATCCCTCAGTTGTAGTGGCTGGCAATTGGTGACAGACCAGCCTCTCTGCAATAAATGATGTGACATTTTCAGTGGGTTATGGACTTCAAGAATGTGTTGGCCAAGGCAACAGTCAAATGTCATATGCATCAAGAAAGATTGGGATAGCAGTGACAACACATGATCTTGGGATAACCTTTTGAAAGATATGTCCTGCAGACCTCAACTGGAAGTGCATACTGAGGGAAATTGAATAATATGTCAGCATACTCTCACAAACTCTATCTACGTATGTGGTAACACAATGATAATGGGAACATTTTCAGGGTGTAAGCAAATAAAAATATGAGGTTGGTAAATTGTCCACTGCAGATGAATGGCTGGTGGACACCCAGAAACTCATCTCTGTTCCTGTGGCAACTGAGATGTGTATAGTAATATTTCAAGAACAGTCACAGCCCCTAACTCACAGATGTGTGGCCATCTAACCTCATGAGTGTGTGTATGTGTATCACTCACAATGCATCCTGCAGGATTGGAAACATAAAACAGGCAGTCACATACATTCCTTGATATGCCCATAAATCGATACATTTTAAAGGAATGTAGGTCCTCCAAGAAATTCTGTCTCACACTCAAAAATTAAGGGATACTAATAATAAAAATGAACAGAATTTATTCTGAATAAAGTATGAGATACACTTTAGCTGACAAAAAAGTGAAGCGCTCATAAGCAGAGGAGGAAAAAGAATAAAACTTGAATAACTTATAAGTTACATGGTGTTATTTCAGTGACTGCAAAATGGAGTCAAATTTATAAAGATTGTGGTGGTATGAGGCCAGATATTAGCATGACATTGCACCCTCTCTGGGCTGGATGCATGCACTGATTCACCACAAAGCCACTGTATCCTCTCCTTAGGCCAGCTGCCCCACAACTGTTGTAGCTAGTTCTTGATATCTCTGATACTGGCACTGCAATGTGGTAGATTTCTGATATAGTTCAACACTTATACTATTGGGGAGAGATATGGGAATCCTGCTAGTACAGGATTAGCTCAACACCATGAAGACAGCTTATAGACATATGATCTGTGTGTTCTCGAGCATTTTCCTGGCTGTCACATGAGAGATAATAGCCACTACCAGCTGTGACCTGAACACATAACTGCTGCTTCTCCACAACATGACAACAACAGTAACTGTAACTCCACATAACATCAGAAAAATGGGACCCCACCGTAGGTCGCTCCTATACTCAACTACAATTGTCGTACAAGGTAGTGCAGAACCACAATTCTTTGCTGAGTATAAAGCAGTGCCATTCATCCGCAGTCTATGTTGCTTGGTCACAGCACCATTCCAAACACAAATGTTGGTGATGTGGTGTTAATGACAGCACATACATGGAATGATAATCATCTAGTCTGGCTATTGCTAATCTCTAGCCAGTGTTGTTGGATGACAGAAAACATTGCAGGGATTCCATAATTTCTTCTCACGTGCAAGAGCAGATGTGCAGTGGTTACAATAAGTTTGCTACACCATACTGTGATCCTTCCTTTTGGTGGTCAGATGTGGTCCACCACAACCCTCTAGATGTGTATCACACTCTCATGCAGTCAACATCAGGCCACTATCACATCCAAAATAACCACAAATTTGGTTAAATCACAAATCAACCAGCCTGCCAAATGAGGACTGGCAAAGTGACACCTTTAAAATTCTGTAATATACTGATAATATTGTCTCACATGAGTGCCCTACACCTCCAATACCTTCCCAGTTATCACTCAAAATCTGATGCTGCTCACCTCCCGTACATAGCTTACCAAGTTTGGTAACAAAAATACACACAAACAACACTAAAGTACTCTGTTGGCTGTGGTACCTTGAACTGTGTTGTTTGCCACAGTTCCTGTTTTTTCCTTGGTTTACTCCTGTTTGGAGTTTACGCACTTTCCTAGAGGGCGTTGCGGAGCCTCCACGAGTGTGCTGCTAGCTTGCCCGCTGGGAGGATGATTAAAAATCGCCAACTGGTCTTCGTCCAACCTAGTGGCCTGTGTTAGATGAGTTCCCTTTCCAATTTGGGTAAATGTTTCCTCCTCCTGGTGGAGCCATCCTCTTCCCCGAGCTACAGTGGGGTAAGAGTTGCTTGAGTGTCTATCGCCGCTCAATGTTCCAGGAGAATGAAATAAGAGTCTAATTATCTACTCCCCCGTTATGCCCAAGCAAGGTGAATTAGAGTAGTTCTGGATAACCTAAGTATTGTACACTATTAAGATAGTTCTAGGTTTGGAGAAATTGCTGTTTGTTAAAATATAGCCGTCTGTGACAGTAACCAACATTGTTATAGAACTGAAAGATTGGTTTTGATAAATAAATTTGCTGAGATGTGTAAAATTATTTGCTATAGATGTTAATTGATTTAAATGAATCTTCTTTAATTTGTGGTTATAATTCTTAATGAGTGATCATCCTTAATGGTGTAACATTTAATGTACATCTGACTGTCACCCATGTCATCTGCTGACTTCAGAGACTGGAAAGGTGAACCTCGCTCAAGTTTATGAGACTTTATTAATGGTTGATCTTTACTGTTTATGGTCTTAAAAACGTTTGTTGAAAGGACTAATTTTAGATTTCTATTGTTTATTAACTAATTCTTAAGTTATATAGCAAATATTATGAGTGCAAATATTCTCTCATTGTTACACTTGCTGGTTCTGTGGTTTACACTGAAGGGTGTGACAATAAACACAAAATCTGAAGTGAAGCACTGGGGCAAATAATTCTTTCCCTTATCATTACTGTTAAGGATAACTAACTGTTTGTCACTTGTTATTAATATTGGTGGGGAGAATAGTTTATTGATTGACCCCGTAGAAAGAGTACATCACAGAGAGTTAAAAAACCAATCTTTTTCATAAATGATGTGCTGCCTCACCCTCCGTACTATTCAGACACGCCCCCTATGGACTTTTTTTATTTCTAAAGTTGAAATTCTTGAAAGGACAAAGATTTGCAATGATAGAAAAGACAAAAGATAACTTGCAAACGATGCACTGGGTGATAAAGCAAGAGCTGTAGCAAGACTGCTTCCAGAACTGGAAACAGCATTGGGAGCAGTGTATAAATTGTGGTGGAGAGTAATTTGAAATAGACCATGCACAATAAGTGAAAGGTAAGTGTAGAAAAATTTTGTGAGCAAAGTTCTGGAATTTTTGAGCAGACCTCAATAATTTAGAACTCAACCATCTGTTGTGGAATCTACAAACCTAACATTGTCTCAACTGATAAAACTGCCCAACAAGTGTAAATTCTAAGGCAGGTTTTGTAGAATTTTCGCCTATTCATTACTGTGATTCTTGCAAAAACATCAATTATAAAATAGTATTGTAGGTCCCCATGAAGCTTTAAGAAAGCATGTATGAAAATAAATCTTGAGCAAAGCTTTAAACAATACCCAGTCATAAAAAGTTACAACAAGAAATAAACTGGTGATATACCTTTAACAAACTGAAAATATATTTCAGATCAAGTACATTTGTGGATCGTAAGACAAGAACAATAATTTACACTGAAGTACAGCTGATAGTCTGGTTATAGGGTAGCTGACTCTACTCATGTCTCCCAGACCTGCCTCATGTTATAAATTAGTCTGAAACTAAGACCAGAATAAATAAAAAATACATAATTTTTCACTCTTCAAAGGTGCTATAAAACACTGGATTCAGCTAACATGTTAGTTGAAACTCAAAGACTATCCCACCAAGTTTCTGTCAGAACAGTTGATCAATAAGGAGTTTTCAAATGATGGAACACAGAAGCAGGTAGAGTAACAGGTGCAATATATACAAACTTAAACACACTTTTCCATATTAATACAAAATTAGGACCAAACTGGACTAATATTATCATTAATACACCCATCATAATACATTCACTCTGTTATGACATTTAATGGCAATGAAAATATACTTAAAAGGAGATTCTATGATAATCCGATAAACAAAAGAAAAACCTGTACTACTTTTTAAAAAATGTGTACTGTTGTGAAAATTACACAGTCAATATTCTTCCATAAGGGTAAGTAATGTAAGGACAAACCCTCAAATTTTTAAATCCAAAAGTTGATAAAATGCAAATTTCTATAAACTCTGCATATCATTGTTTGATTCACTTTATTGCAGTTTACTTTGTTGTCCAGTGAAAGAAATGAAATAATACTGAAACATCATCAGAATACTTCCAATAACAGTGTATACTCTTATGATTTGTTAATTGTAATGTCCTCAGTTTGCTATTGAATGTGTTACCTCTTCAAAGGATTTTTCACAGTACACACAAAATACAAACTAAGACATGCAACTTCAGACACATAAATGTAATCAGTGAAATGTTTGTTTTTTTTTGCATCTCTGCTTCAACTGTATAGAACAAAATACTAAAAAACTTCCTTCATGTAGCTGTACAACAAATATGGCTATGATGAAAGGAGCACAAGCAGCTAGTTATGGTGTTAACTATATTATGCAGTTTATGGGGATAAGTTCTGGAAAAGTAGGATATTTGCCTTTTCTCAGTTTATGATGACTGTATTAAAAAGCAGGCATCTATCTTAATATCACATTTTATATTTAATAACAGTGTATTTTATGGATATTGTCAAGCCTCGTAGCAGAGTACTGAATGTATCTTTTTCCTCATTTTTATTTTTTTGAACAAGACCATACAACTAGAGGCTCTTATTAAATATACTGGGGCAAGTGCACAAATACTTTCGTAATTGGAACTATGAATCCCAAAACTTCACAAAACTGAAACAGAAAAATTCAGTGTATCATAACTGATGACTTCATAATGAAATTTTTATGAATCAGGTGGAAAATAAATATAATTTTCTTCCTTCTCAAACTGGTTACACATTTTCTGACTTTACTTCGAACCTATTGTTTATATATCTTCCTTCAGTATTGTAACAGCTGAAAGGTAAGATAAATTTTGGTTATACTTTTTTTCTATAACAAATTCCCATATTTACCTTCATTTGTATTCCTAAGCAGGAAGACAGACTGCTAAATAGGATCAATGACGGGATACAGAGAACATACACTATGTGATCAAAAGTATCTGGACATCCCCAAAAATATACATTTATCATATTAGGTGCATTGTATTGCCACTTACTGCCAGGAACTCCATCTCAGCAACCTCAGTATTCATTAGACATTGTGTGGGAGCGAAATGGGGCACTCCACGGAACTTATGGGTTCTGAATGTGGTCAGGTGGTTGGGTGTCACTTGTGTCATACTTCTATACATGAGATTTCCACACTCCTAAACCTCCCTAGGGTCACTGTTTCCAATATGACAGTGAAGAGGAAATGTGAAGGGACATGTACAGCACAAAAGCATACAGGCCGACCACATCTGTTGACTGACCGAGACCATCACCAGTTCAAGAGGGACCATCACACAGGAATTCCAAACTGCATCAGAATCCACTGCATGTACTATGACAGTTGGGTGGGAGGTGAGATAACTTGAATTTCATGGTCGAGCCTCTGCTCATAAGCCATACATCATTCCAGTAAATGATAAACGAAACCTTGCTTGGTGTAAGGAGCGTAAACATTAGAGGATTGAAGAGTGGAAAAATGTTGTGTGGAGTGAAGAAACACAGTACACAACGTGGCCAGCCAATGGCAGTGTGTGGGAACAGTGAATGGCGAGTGAACATCATCTGCCAGTGTGTGTAGTGTCAACAGTAAAATCTGGAGGCGGTGGTGTTATGGTGTAGTCATCATTTCATGGAAGGGCATTGCACCTCTGGTTGTTTTGCCTGATGCTATCACACCACAGACCTACATTGATGTTTTAAGCACCTTTTTGCTTCCCACTGTTGAAGAGCAATTCAGAAATGGCGACTGCACCTTTCAACACAATTGAGCACCGGTTCATAATGTACGGCCTGTGGGGGAGGGGTTACACAACAATAACATTCGTGTAATGGACTAGCCTGCACAGAGTCCTCACTTGGATCCTACAGAACGCCTTTGGGATGTTTTGGAATGCCAACTTCATGCCAGGCCTCACTGACTGACATCGATACCTCTCCTCAGTACAGCATTCCATGAATTATGGGCTGCCATTCCCCAAGAAACCTTCCAGTACCTGATTGAACGTGTGCCCACAAGAGTAATTTTAGTCAGGTGTCCAGTAACTTTTGATCACATAGTGTATTTCACCAGGTGTTGCAAAAGTAAATAGAGGAGCAGGGGTCAGTGTAATAGTGAAGTGATGAAAACTTAGAATGTTTTGGAATCTTAGTGAAAACACTACATGGCAAGTAGTGCCTCTGCAGCTGGGCGATCTTCTTCTTCCTTTCCTGAGTCACTCCATTTATTTTTTATTTATCCTCCCCTAGACAATAAATATTATACAGATGTTGTCCAAATGTACATGGGAAATCATCCCAAGGGAAAGGGAAAGCCAAATATGTACTTGAGAGGTACAATCAAAATAATACAAGTACACAAAGTGCATACTAATACAACTTTATACACATGTATGCTTATGGTATTATAAATGCATAGTCTGTTTTCTTTAGGGCTTTACTTTTGTCCTCCATAAGAGGAACTCCTTTTATATACTACAGTACTTTGTTAAAGATTTTACATAGACAATAGCTCTCCATTAGATATGGAAACATAATAAAAAGTTCACAGGTGAAAAAGAGTAATTTCAGTTTTGCCTTAATACAAACATTATCAGAAAATATTTATTGGCCTACATAGTCATTTACCAATTAAAAACACTGATCTAGTAGAAATTTTTAAAATTTTGCTTTAAATTTATTTTCATCTTCCAGCTTTCTGTTGTGACTGGCTGTCTGGTTGTACAGTTTTTTATCAGTATGGCTCACATATCTTCTTGTGCTTGTTCTTTTTGTTCACTGAGTATTATGTGCTGTGCTATTTTGGGTACTGTAGTTACGGAAGTCAGGATTTGCCCGAAAATCTGATAGCTAGGCCCTGAACTATAAAACACATTCATGTAGATATAATCCAGGTATTATTAGTATTTTAAGCTTTTTGAATATTGGTTTGCAGCGTGTCTGTGGATGATGGCATGTTATTATTCAAATAGTACTCTACTGGGAAAAAAAAGAAAAAAATGTTTATGTAGAAAGTGGTGGAACACCAAAATTTATTCTGTATGTTGCATAAAGGTGAAAATCGCTGAAATATGCTATCCTGGCACCCTCTGAGGAACAAAAATTTGCAATAATTCTGAGAACCAAACAGACTGAATTGAGTTTCTGTGCAAGTTTCATTACCTCGCCTTTAAATTTAACTTCTCATCAACATGAATCCCCAACAATTTTGTAAATGTCACTCTGTCTGTGGCTTTGTCACCCAACACCAGATCAACATTTACATTTTGACTTTTCTTTCCAAATTGGGTGCAATTTGTTTCATTTGCATTTAATGTCAAACGGTTTGCATTGAACCATGAGTGGACATCCTTTAGGACTTTATCAGTTGTTGTTCGTAGGAGTTTCTTTGGTGCATTTACTATCACACTATTATCATCTGCAAATAGTATGGGATTTGCTGTATCATCTGAGGTCTGTGTCAGTTATATAGACAAGAAAATTTATGCAACCTACAATATTGAATTGTGTACTCCTGTTTCCATTTCTTTTATATCTAATACTACACTTGTTTTGTGGCTGGAGTAAGATGACATTGTAGGGGACTAAAATGGAGAACTGATATGAAGAGGATGCAACTATTAGTATGTGAATAGCTGTGATATAAAAACTAGATTTATCTTTATACTGGATGATATGACTATTGTTCTTATTTTCTTTTGTAACTTCTATGGTGTTGCATTTTCTCTTTTGTGCATTGGATGGCTAGGTGTAGTGAATAAATAGAATAAAGCTTTGGGTATTATCATAGTCATGTGTATTACAAGTAGATGCTGAATTCCCTAAAATATCAGTCGTACAATCTGCGATTTGTTTTGCCGGTACGTTTCAAACCATTTTTCTCTGTCCCATTTATACCTAATGCTTACAGTTTATAGAGAGCCGTGATTGTCAGTATCAAAGGGTTTGGAGACATCTAATCTTATTCCTACTATTCTACGGTCTTTATATTGATTTCTGATAACCCGTTCAGTGTAGCACATTACTGCTGTTTCCTTATTTTTACCACCCAAGAAGGCATGCTGATTTCTGTTTAGTAACTTAACTGTAATTTAAATATTTGTTTATAATGTGCTTCACCAATTTTTTACATATTTTGGAAAATACTGGAAGACGTGATATTGGCTAATAGTTTTCTACCTTATACTTTTCAGCATTCCTAATGGCTTCACTTTTGAGATTTCCGCCATTTCTGGGAACTGTCCTATGCAAAATGAAAAGTAGGCTATGTATGCCAAGGGCCTTGCAATCTGTGGAACTGTGATTGTTATGACGCATCTAACTTACTCCTGCTGAAATTTTAGGTTTTAAGCTTTCTTTTATCACTTTCAGCACTTCATGTTCATATGTAGGCTCCACCATTATGCAAAAAATGGCTTTTTAAAGTTTTCCTTGGTTTGTAAATCTTGAGCATAATGATGTTGCTGGATTTATTGCATTTATGAGATAATTGATATAATTAAGTAAATCTTGCTTTCTTTTGGGACTCTTCCCTGTGTGAGTCAAATATTTGTCAACTTAATGATGTATAATGTTATGAATGCAGTCAGCAATGAACACCATAAAAGAAATTTACATGCATTTTGTTCAGTTCGAAGTAAAAATTAATTCAGTTTGATGTTGTAAAGTTCCAGTTTCATCAAAAGATATCAGTACTGCGGCATATTTTATTTTCCATTAATGTTTGCTATTTATATCTTTGGTACTAATGATTCTGAGTAATATTGTACTAAGTAGCGATGTACTGATGATTAATTATTGTCAGTATATGAGCTGAATAAGTGATATTCTGACAGGGATAAAAAATACAGTCATAATTTTGGAAATATTGAGTATTTTGAGAATTTTAGTAATTTTTATTTCAAAAGAATTGTATGGTTGAAGACAGCCTCCATCCGCTATAAATGAATTTATTCATGACTTTTTGAGAATTTTTTTATAGAATTGGAATCCCTATTTCATCCATAACATGGAATGACACACTTTCTTTCAGGTTTAAAAATAAGTTGTATTCCTTCACCAGCTTAGGATGTTTTATGTATTTTAGGTATATATAAGTGCTGGGAACAAGTTAAACTACGGACACTAATGTAAAAAATTGTTGCAGAAATACATTTTCAAAATGTGCATTTATACATTTATCTATAAAACTATACATTTGTATATTTTCTATATAATGACAATCTCCAGTGAAAATTCTGACAGCTAACATATGTGTGCTGCTCTAATTGTCTGGCTATTTAAACATTTGTTATTTAATACTGTTATGAAAATGTGTTTAAAACCCAGTCATCTGACACTGAATTATACAGTCAGCTAATTGTCAACATCTGTCTGTCTGTATAATTCAGTTTGTGAAGGGGGCAGGGAGAAGGGGTGAGAAAACATAGGGTGTTTTTATCTCTCATCTGCTCTTATTGCAGCACTACAAATAATAATGATTTTTTATGTTCATTATACAGTTACATTATACGGTCAACTATTCCTCGATATCTGTCTGTCTGTATAACTCAGTTTGGAGGGGGTGGGGGTGGGGGAGGGGATGGATGCAATAAAACATTGTATGTTGCACCTCTGCTAATAAGATTTTTTCTTTTTTTCCGCTATTCCATTTCAACCTAGTTATCTACAGAGTGTACATGTAATATATGCATATATATATTTATCTCTTTTATTTGTAATGAGATGATTTGTCAAAGTGTAATTAATTTTCATAAAAGCATTGTTAATTAAATATATAGGTAACTGAACTTCTTAGTGCAACACATACTACTTATTTTCTAGTGAGCCAATCTGCTGCTCAGATCAAACTAGCACCAACCATTAGAAAGACTTGACATCCCAACTTCACAGTAAAGTATTTTGATTTATGTAAAGCTTATTAACTTGTGAGATTTGTGACCTGCTATATTTTCCATTGTAGATTTTGCCTCTCTGCTTGGCAGATTTCAAAATTTGCCATGATACTATTGTTGAGCTGTTTATAATGCATGAAATGATATACTGGTACTTCGCTTATTCAATAAGTTTTTATTTGAATTTTTTTCCCAATTTACCAGTGCCTATACTCATAACACGGATGCACAAAGTAGTTTCAGAAACTTTTCTGATTTATTAACACACAACATATTTCATGAATTAAATCACTTTTAAGACTCATAGTCTATCCTAAGTCAGAAAATATAACCCAGACATATTTTTAGTCAATCCATAGCTTCCGAGATTGCGACATCTTCATATGAAAGTCGTTAAATAGTTGGAAGCTACTCAAAATTTTTAAGGTCGGACCAGCTAGCACTTCAAATTTGCTAGGTGTCTGAAATTTTGAGAAACTGCAGCTATTCTTGTTTGTGATAAAGTAGTTTCTTGATCTCATGGCCTATGCCTTCAGTGATGACTTCCATATAGAAAAGCTGTGGATACTTCATACTTTACTTATTTATTTCTGATTCAGTGCAATCACTCTAAGAAGGAAGCTGTAATCAAGTGAGTATGTGATGGTAACTTTGAGAAATATGAATATAACACATGAAAAGAAACATCATATAAATATTTTAAACAGAAATATATACTGACATTCATTTATACAAAAATGAGCACATAATTAGTGCACAATTTCCATATCTTTGTCACTTCATACTCTGAAGAGCCAAATTCCAGGGATGGCTTTTGGCAGCACAAAAATTCACAGCAACACCTGAACACATTCAGTGTCTACTCAAGTATTTGGCACCTATAAATTTTGACTTGATTCGAGATCTACATCTACATCTACATTGATACTCATCATATCACACTTAAGTGACTGGCAGAGGGTTCATCCAATCTCCTTCACAACAATTATCTGTTATTCCAATCTGGAACAGCATGCAGAAAATACGAATACCTCTATTTTTCAGTGCGAGCTCTGATTTCACTTATTTTGTTGATTTTGTTGAGACGATCATTTCTCCCCATGTAGGTCAGCATCAACAAAATATTTTCACATTCAGAGGAGAGAGTTAATGATCTAAATTTCGAGAGAAGATTCTGCCGCGGCAAAAAAGTCTTTGTTTTAATGGTGTCCATTCCGCACCCTGCATCATGTTCATGAAACTCTCTCCCCTATTTTGTGATGGTAAAAAACAGACTGTTACACTTTGAACTTCTATGAGATGTGCTGAAAATTAATATTACAGATTAATGTGTATCATCTCTGAAAATACTTGAGGTTATGAATGTTAAATGTGTTTTACAACTTGTTGTCAGCCTTACATTTGTCAAGCAAATGATATTTAAATCAAACTTTTTGATAAAATCTACAGAAGAGGGAATGAACCAGTATGATATCATGTAATATGTTTTTCTGATCTGAAATTCCAATTCCAAGCGAATTGTCTTAAACATCTCAGCATAATATATTCACTAACCCTATTCACTAACCCTGGACACTATTTTAGCAGAGGAAAAATGAAAGTATTTTTAACTAAATTCATTTTATCTTGGGTTGACTTATTTCCAATTTCATTCTATTTGGTTACCTCTGAAGTAAAAGCTTTTTCACCTATTCTAGCTTATCTGCTAGCATCTCTTCCATGAACTGTGTGGTTCTTAGTTTAATTTAGATATTTGTATGTTCAGTGGGTCATAATTGCAACCTCTCGTATGATTTGGAATGAGACACTTACAATTATAATATACTTTCTCAGTCAGAAATACACCAAAATGTACCAGCATGGCGATATTTTACATGGTTTTCATACAGTACTCTTTTTGCATGAAGTTATTTATAATTAACCAAGTTCAGCCTCTCTCTCTCTCTCTCGCTCTCTCTCTCTGTCTCTCTCTCTCCAATTCATTCAAGATTCAAGATTCAAGATTCTTTATTAGCCATTGATCATGCAAGATGAAATAGGCTTCGTCAGTACATAAAATAATATTAATATTCCAGACACTATATATAAGGCATAGATATAATTAGCATATGAGTAACTTACAAATAACCTAAACCTTAAGCAGGTGACTACAATGCTTAATACATATTCTTGTTTCAGATACATACAAAGGTACCAAAAATGAGTTACATTGTAGTAGCAAACACAGTAGTTACGTAACACATCATAACACTGGCAAATAAAGTAGTTACCTAACACAGTTGAAATACAAAGGTATTAGATATGAAATATTTTGTAACAGTATATATAGTAGTTAATTAAGTTAATTATGCAATTACAGGTTTATCTCTGTGCTACTCAGATCATAATATTCTTGCATAGAATAAAATGGATTGTCAGATAACCAATTGTACAAATTTTGTTTAAGAATTTTTGTGGGCATGTCCCGAGCAGATTGCGGTAGTTTGTTGAATATTTTTAAGGTATTCACTTTGTGTGAGTTACTACTTTTTGTTAGTCTGTGTCTTGGTATATCATAATCTGCCTTCCTTCTAGTGTTGTAGTTATGAATTTCTTCCCTGACAACACCTTCCATACCATTGTTTTTAATGTGTAACACACAGATATAAATATACAAGTTTACAATGGTCAACAGTCTTAGCCTTATAAAGAGAGGACGACAGTGCTCCGTGGGACCGACTTTACACATTATGCGCAGCATTCTTTTCTGCATCAACAAAATTTTGTTACTGTGAGAGCTGTGCCCCCATATGAGAAGGCCATATGTAATATGTGACTGGAAGAGTCCACAGTACATTGTTCTCAGAAAGTTCATGCTAATCATGTCCCTAAGTTTCCAGAGGAGATAGGAGACTCTTGAAAGCTTTTTGCAAACCTGATTTACGTGTTCTTCCCAATTAAGTTTGGAATCAATATGCATTCCTAATAGTTTTACAGTTTTGTTTTCTATGGTTTTGGGTAACCCTAAGAGAAGCTGTTGTGTTTTCTCTGAGTTACACAGTAATTTATTGGATGTGAACCAGTGGATGGCTGATTTGAGTGATTCCTGTGTGTTATTGTCCAAAGCTGAGATGTTCTGATGTGAGGTGAGGAGGGTTGTGTCATCTGCATAGCATATGGTCTCCCACCCAGACACACACACACACACACACACACACACACACACACACACACACACACACACACACTGTATTTTTGTCCATTTAGAAATTGTGCAATGCAGAATAGGAGCTCCAATTCATCCCACCCAGACACACACACACACACACACACACACACACACACACACACACACACACTGTATTTTTGTCCATTTAGAAATTGTTCAATGGAGAAAAGGAGCAGATATGTTTTTAGTTTGTGTTTGAAGGTTTCAAGTAAATTTCATTAGCTATTAAATTCTTTAGATCACAGGTGGGGTAGTCAAATGTTTATATGGACAAGTACCTATCAATACCTTTTCTTTTTGTACTGGAACTTCGATTGTGGACAACATACTACATGAGGGAGTAGGTGTACCATGAGATTGCTGACACAATATCCAGCTTTTTGAAAAGGTTCCTGCAAATGGCTGTAGACTGGACACCATTCCTTATTACATGCATCTGTGCAACAAAACTTTCTTCCTCAATTAAGCTTACCACAAGTTAGGAAGCCACAACAATTTGGTGCATTGCATTCTATTTTTCTTGGAGATATCAACAACAGTTTGGCGAACAGGTATTCTGTGAGGGGACATTTCATATTCTCTGTTGCAAACTACTATTAAAAGATAGAATTTCTAATGTTTGTATGTAATCTATAACCATTTTTGTTAACATTTGAACATATCTAGCCTGTAGAATTGTCTCTGTAGTATTTTGTGAAAAGTATTTTGCTTTGTTTCTGTTTTTTGTTTCCTAGAGTTCTTAAGACCCTGAAATTTGTGTATCTCATTTATCACATTTAGCACTGCAACACTGCTAATGGTACATCCTAGGTGTTTCAAGCTCTTAACGTTTTCAATTGGCTGAATATCTAACTATATATGCATTATATGTAAAATACATTCACAACTGCAAATAGAGACAACTATCCTGTACAATGAAATGACAACAATGAAAATTTGTGCCAGGCTGGGAGTCAAGCCCAGATTTCCCGTTTATTGCTGGCACTTACCTTATTATTAGCCTATCTGAGCACACATCGTGGGAACACCTAAAACTTCCATATGGTATCAAACATGTGTCTACAACCAGCAGTTGTACATCCATTATGTATATTCCCATCCCTTGGAGACATCTGAATTGAAAGTCACTTCAATGGTACCAGTTAATGATCATGACATTGTACCACCTTTGTTGTTCTGAAATACAATGCAATGTTCCTTTGGGCATGTAGACATGCCTGAAGGAACACTGCATTGTTCTTATGAACAGCACAGCCACCTAAATGTTGTGTATACTTGTTATTGAAACTTTCTTTCAAAATTAAATCATCCTATAAGGTATTCCAGGTGAAGAAGGAGCATGATTAAGTGATTCTGGAGACTACTCAAATACTGTTTCCTGTTAAGAGTTCATTGTATCACTATCATGTGGTCATACAATGATGGAATCATGTGCATTCAAGTCTCAAGGCAGGGAGTGAAGGCAAATAAATATTACATATGATCTGCAGATGAAGGCCTGTTTTGTTTGCTTTTTGCAGCATAATGATAGATACAGGAATGGTACCATTTATCCCACATAACAATGCGTTTTATGATTACATGGCTACCACCTAACTTATACTGTGCCTGCGAGGATGCTCCATCTCCCATATTGCATTTTGATATACGTGTATCCACACATGAAGCAACTAATGTTGCCCTCTATGGCAGTGGCGTGTCTTTAATAGTACTGTGACCAGTTTATTCACTGTTGTATTCCAGATGACTGATGGCAACATGGACCTTGCAGCCAGCACATAGAGTTTGAATCAAACAGAGTCCAGTGCTTTCAAATATATGGATGGAGGGAGAATTTTCTGAGTTACCATACTGTTAAAACACAGAGAGAACACAAGTTCTAGTTGGCAATGTATGGGGCTGGATATTGCAATGACCTTTTCAAGGAAAACATTCCAGTATCCACCAAATGCAATTTAAAATAACAGGAAATCTAAGTCTGAATGGTTGGACAGGGCTTAATTCCACCTACTCATGAATGTCCAGTATCTTAAACCCTTATTCCCCTTACATGCTATATACATGGAGGTGTATCACACATCTGGAGGCACTGAGCTGTGTGTGATTGAATGTGCCTGTGTGTAACTGAATATGGCCATCCCACATAAATGTCACATAGATGGTAAATACCATGAGTCACATCATAGCCACATACCTTTTAAAGTCACTCATTGTACTGTAGCTAATGGACACTTTTTCCTTAACATTGTTGGTACCTGCAATTGAGTATCTAACAGATATAATTACATATATTCAACAAGAATCATGAATATACAGTGCTGGGCATTAAAGTTGCAACATGAGGAAGGATAGCAATTATAAAAATTTCGCTTATTTTGCATATACCATCTGCTTCATCACACCATGACAACAACAGCAATACCACTGTAACTCCACATCTCATCAGAAAAATGGGTCTTCTCCCTAGGTCACTCCTACACTCAACTACAATTGACCTACAAGGTAGTGCAGAACCACAATTCTTTGCTGTGTACAAATCAGTGCCACTCATCTGCAGTCCATGTTTCCTGGTCACAGTACCATTCCGAAGACAAATCTTGGTGATGTGGTGTTAATGACAGCACACACATAGAATGATAATTCTTTAGTCTAGCTGTTTCTAGTCTCTAGCCAGTTTGGCTGGATGACAGAGAACTTTGCAGGGATTCCATAATTTCTTCTCCAGTGGCAAGAGCAGATGTGAAGTGGTTACAATGTGTTTGCTACACCATACAGTATCCTCCCTTGTGGTGGTCAGATGAAGTCCACCAGAACCTTCAAGAAGTGTATGTCTGCCCTCACATTCCCAGGCAGTCAACATCAGGCCACTATCACATCCAAAATAACCACAAATTTGGTTAAATCATGATTCAACCAGCCTGCAAATGAAGACTGGCAAAGTGACACGTTTCAAAGTCTGTAACATACTGATAATATTGTCTCACATGAGTACCCTATATCTCCAAGCCCTTCCCAGCTATCAGTCAACATCTGATGCTGCTCACCTACCTTACATAGCTTACCAAGCCTGGTAAAACTAATACATACACACAACACTTAAGTACTCTGTTGGCAGTTGTACCTGTGACAGAGAGTAAAAAAACTAATCATTCGCATAAATGATGTGCTGCCTCATCCTCTGTACTCTTCAGACCTGGCCCTTCAGCCTTTTTTTTATTTATAAAGTTGAAATTTTGAAAGGACGAAGATTTGCAATGATACACAAGATAAGAGAAAACTTGCAAAGGATGCTTTTTGTGATAAAGCAAGAGGCATAGCAAGACTGCTTCCAGAACTGGAAATAGCATTGGGAGCAATGTATAAATTGTGGTGGAGAGTAATTTGAAATGGACCATGCACAATAAGTAACAGGTAAGTGTAGAAAGATTTGGTGAGCAAAGTTCCTGAATTTTTGAGCAGACCTCATTTGCTTAGAACTCAGCCATCTGTTGTGGATTCTACAAACTTAACATTGTGTCAGCTGATAAAACTGCCCAACAAGTACGAATTCTAAGGCAGGTATTGTAGAATTTTCGTCTATACATTACTGTAAATGTTAGCAAACATCAATTAAAAAATAGAATTGTAGGTCCCCATGAAGGCTTACTCCTGGAGTTGTATGAAAATAGATCTTGAGCAAAGCTTTAACCAATACCCAATCACAAAAAATTAGAACAAGAGATTAACTGGTGATGTACCTTCAACAAACTGAAAATATATTTCAAGTCAAGAACATTTGTCGATCGAAAGATAAGAACAATAATTTACACTGAAGTATAGCTGATAGTCTGGTTGTAGGGTAGCTGACTCTACTCAAGTCTTCCAGACCTGCCTCATGTTATAAATTAGTCCGAAACTATGACAAGAATAAATAAAAAATATAGCTGATAATGTGGTTATACGGTAGGTAGTTGACTCTACTCAAGTATCAGAGACCTGTTTCATGTTATAATTAGTCTGAAACTATGACCAGATTAAATAACAAATACATAATTTTTCACTCATCAAAGATGCTATAAGACACTGGATTCAGCTAACATGTTAGTTGAAACTCAAAGACAATCCCACCAAGTGGCTGACAGAGCAGTTAATCAACCAGGAGTTTTCAAATGATGGTGCACAGAAGCAGGTTGAGTAACAGGTGCAATATATACAAACTTAAACATACTTTCCATTTTAATACAAAATTAGGACCAAACTGGACTAATATTATCATTAATACACCCATCACAATACATTCACTCTGTTATGACATTTAATGGCAATGAAAATATACTTAAAAGGAGATTCTATGATAATCCGATAAACAAAAGAAAAACCTGTACTATGTTTCTAAAAAATGTGTACTGTTGTGAAAATTACGCAGTCAATATTCTTCCGTAAGGGTAAGTAATGTAGGAGAAAACCTCAGATTTTTAAATCCAAAAGTTGATAAAATGCAAATTTCTACAAACTGTGCATATCATTGTTTGATTCATTTTATTACAGTTTACTTTGTTGTCCAGTGGAAGAAATGAAATAATACTGAAACATCCTCAGAACACTTCCCACAGTGGTGTATACTCTTATGATTTCTTAATTGTAATGTCCGCATTTTGCTAATGAATGTGTTATCTCTTCAAAGGGTTTTTCAAAGTACACACAAAATACAAACTAAGGCATGCAACTTCAAACACATATATGTAATCAGAGAAATGTTTGGTTTTTTGCATCTCTGTTTCAACTGTATAGAACAAAATACTAAAAACCTTCTTTCATGTAGCTGTACACCAAATATGGTTATGATGAATGTACCACAAGCAGCCAGTTATGGTGTTAACTATATTATGCAGCTTATGGGGATAGGTTCTGGAAATGTAAGGTATTTGCCTATGTAGAATTGAATTAGGAGTAATTAAACTACTACTATTTCTCTGCTTATGATGACTGTTTTAAAAAGGAGGAAACTATCTTAATATCACATTTTATATTTAATAACATTGTGTTTCATGGATATCGTCAAGCCCTGTAGCAGAGTACTGACTGTATCTTTTTCCAAATATTTATTTTGTTGAACAAGTCCATAGGAACTGTGAATCCAAAAGCTTCACGAATCTGAAACAGAAAAATTCATTATATCGTAACTTATGACTTCATTAAGCAATCTGTATGAACCAGGTGGCAAATAAACATAACTTTCTTCCTTCTCAAACTGGTTACACATTTTCTGAATTTACTTCAAACCTATGATTTATATATCTTCCTTCAGTATTGTAACAGCTAAAAGAAATGATAAATTTCAGTTATACTGCTGTTCTATAACAAATCCCAATATTTTCCTTCTTTTGTGTTCCTAAGCATGAAGACAGACGAGTAAATAGGATCAATGACAGGATATAGATAACATATACTATGTGATCAAAAGTATCCAGGCACCCCTAAAAACATACGTTTTTCATATTAGGTGCATTGTACTGCCACCTATCGCTGGGTACTCCATGTAAGCGACCTAAGTAGTCATTAGACAAAGTGAGAGAGCCGATGGGGTGCTTTGCATAACTCACGGACTTCGAGTGTTGTCGGGTGACTGTGTATCACTTGTGTTATACGTCAGTACACGAGATTTCCACACTCCTAAACATCCCTAGGTCCACTGTTTCCGATATGATACTGAAATGGAAACGTGAAGGGACATATACTGCACAAAAGCGTACAGGCGGACCTCATTTGTTGACTGACAGAGACTGCTGACAGTTGAAGAGGGTTGTAATGTGTAATAAGCAGACATCTATCCAGACCATCAAACAGGAATTCCAAACTGCATGAGGATCCACTTCAAGTACTATGACAGTTAGGAGGGTGGTGAGAAAACTTGGATTTAATGATCGAGCAGCCGCTCATAAGCCACAAATAACGCCAGAAAAATGTTAAATGACTTCTCGCTTGGTGTAAGAAACGTAAACATCGGACGACTGAACACTGGATAAATGCCGTGTGGAGTGACAAATCATGGTACACAATGTGGCGATCCAATGGCTGGATGTGGGTATGGCATATGCCCAGTGAACGTCATCCGCCAGCGTGTGTAGTGCCAACAGTAAAATTCGGAGGTGGTGGTGTTATGGTGTGATCGGGTTTTTCATGGAGGGGGCTTGCATCCCTTGTTGTTTTGCGTGGCACTATCACAGCACAGGCCCACATTGACGTCTTAAGCACGTTCTTGCTTCCCACTGTTGAAGAGCAATTCAGGGATGGCGATTGAATCTTTCAACACGACCGAGCACCTGTTCATAATGCACCGCCTGTGGCGGAGTGGTTACACAACAATAAAATTCCTGTAATGGACTGGCCTGCACAGAGTCCTGACTTGGATCCCATAGAACACCTTTGGGATGTTTTGGAACGCCGATTTCGTGCCAGGCCTCACCGACCGACTTCGATACCTCTCCTCGGTGCAGCACTTCGTGAAGAATGGGCTGCGATTCCCCAAGAAACTTTCCAGCACCTGATTGAACGTATGCCTGCGAGAATGGAAGCTGGCATCAAGGCCAAGGGTGGGTCAACACCATACTGATTTCCAGCATTACCGTTACCGATGGAGGCGCCACAAACTTGTAAGTCATTTTCACCCAGGTGTCCGGATACTTTTGGTCACATAGTGTACAAATGAGAGCTGTGCTGTCCATTAGGGTTTAATTTGTTACAGGAACTGTGAGAAACTCACGTGGAAAGAACATAAAGGTACTGTGTGCCTAAGAGTTTTAATATGCATCTCACATGTATATGGTAGAATGCTTAACCAAATTCCATGTAAATGGCTACAATGGTGAAATTAAAGAAATTCTTATTTGTGCAGAGGGGAACAGGCAGTTATTTCTTTCGCATGCCATCTGAAACTAACATAATAAGAAGAAGAACTGGTATATGTATACTTAAGTTCTTTAGCATGTACTGCTAATGGAATACAGCTCAAGGGAAACATATAATTTCAAGTAAACAACATAAAGCTGTTGGATTCTTTTTTTGGAAGGCCATGTGTGTAATTCTCATCCAGCCATCTGAATTTGAGTTTTTAGGGATTTCTCCTACAGTCCTTATAAATGCTTGTTCATTCCTAATAACGGTGCTTCGGATAAATTTTAACCCAGTGTTGCAGAAACGTATCAAGTAATTTATTTACAAAGAAAACACTGTCAATGCAACGGAACATCTAAATAAATTAGTGTCAAATTTCAAAATTTTTACTATTCATCTTCTATTACGTAAAATGTTTGAATGGACAGGTATTTTGGCTTAAGACATTTGTACATTAGCGCTTTATCCTGCCACCAGATAATATGCACATATGCAGGTATACAGATTTTTAATAAGATACAATATTTATTTTAAAGTGAAACTGCACAATCTCTTATTTGAGATAATTTCATGAGAAGTGAATGTTCTGTCATGTCTGTAGCACTTCCTATTCCTTTGTTTCGTGGCAAATCAACACATCTTACATCATCAAACCTTTGCTGTATATTGCACATATTCAGCTCTATCTGTCTTTTTTTTTTAATTTTCAAATTAAAACTTCAGTATAAATTGAACAGGTGTTACATCCATAAGCATGGATGACCCATTATCTAGCTCACTTTTTGAAGTAGTTGATGCTGTATTCTATTCAATGATGATTCACAGCGGATAATGTTCTGGACTAACAATTAAAAAACCTAGGGCTCAACCTCTGATTGACATTAGAACATCCTTTTTCATTTAATGTTACTCTTTCTTCTATGGTAGCTTTATGTAGGTGGAAAATGAAAATTTTACCTAGCTTAGCACTCCATATTAAATAGTAATTCAAACAAATTGGTTTTACTAGCTGGGAGCTACATATGAGAAAGGACGTGATAAATAGCTTCCCACAAACTCTTTGCATTATTGCTAGGAAAGAATGCTCACATTCACGCCACTATCATAATGATAACTATTTCAATATTCATACAATGAAGTACCTCCCTAAATAAGTTCAGTAATAGATTACTCAAAGGACGCTGAAATTATCTAAACTAGTGAACACACATAAGGGTATGCTAATTGTGATCAACATGATGCTTCCTGTGGACATATGAGTGCAGTGCTTCATTAGGTATTTTATGATTGGAGGTCATATGATCGACCTTTCTTTTGAGTGGTGAGCAGCTGACGTACCAGGCTGTTGCGGATATACAGCTGAACATGAAGGCTCTACTATAATCTGACTTTATCACACAGAAAAAAGGCTTGTGAATGCTGAAAAAACATTACATAACAGAGACGAATTTTCAGGAAAACATGACTACAACCCAAAATATTTAGTTTGCAATCTGATGTTTAAGAAACAGAGTCATCAAACCAGATTCACTCCCTAAGTTGAACCCATTGGTGTGCATGTAGGAGGGCAAAAATCACCTAATAAAAAAAGTATACAGAAGTAAATAGAAGGGAATTTGGAATACTGATGTGAAAGACAATGAAAATGCTGTTGGTCCTGAACAAATATGAAAAATGTGCTGGAGAAGAAAAGAAAATTTCCTTTCACACCACATATCTCAAAATAGCGAGCACAAATGAAGGACAGCCATAGGATAGTCTGTAGGGGGTGGCCTACAGCAGAGAGTACGGAGTATTTTTAATATTTTGGAAGACGAATGATGTCTTTTTAGTACCCATAAAAAAGTTTCAGTTCAACCCTGTTAAAAAACAGCATGACACTGTATTTTAAACCATTTTATTGAAAAAAAAAGCACCTGACTCCGTGAGAGCTGGGGATGCCCTTGGCACAAATGATGACAGGAGTATGCTATCGATACCTGGAGAAAATATTACAAGAATAAATGGGAATAATTCTTAGCATGCTGTTGAATATGTTATTTCAGTTATTTTCAGGATATCTTCAGTAAAATACAAAACCCTGTGCCAATAGTACAGATTTTATATTTCAGCAGAATCATGAGAGTTGAAGTTTAGTTCTTAATGTTCACAGAATAAATCTGATAGGTTTATTTATCTTTATTTTGTTTAAATTTAATATTGACTGCAAGGTTTTAGGTTTAATGATTTAAAATAAAAAAGTGAAACAAACACTCCTGATTTAGGCACTGGTAAAGAAAAGTTTTGGGAAAACCCAGGAGTGGTTAAAAAATTAGCGAACCTTACTGGGGCTCATTTCATATGTAAGTTCACCAACAAACACACATAAAATTCAAGCAAAACACCAGAAATTCAGTTGCCGAGAGACAGTAACTTGTATATATGCATTAAACGTACTGTACCTAATACAAAAGTCTTTTTAGCACTTACTTGTATGAGGGGGAAGAAATTCAGACATCTCTATCAGTTTGAGTCTGCTCTTCATTCTCTGTCCCTTTACTGAATGGATGACCGGCATTCTTCTGTACACTTTGGAATGTGAAGCAGAACGTTACATTACTGACATTTAAACTTCAGTTGCATAGAAAAGTTTGCTCCTACAATTTTATGTACAAGGGCAAATACTTGAGGCAATAAATGAATGAAGTTACCTGTGGGTTCCCTCTACATTCAATGACTTTTGACAGCTGCTTGGCTGTATGTCTTCCTTGGGCTGACTACAATCTGAGGACTGTGCAGATCCTGGGGACTCAGTGCTCTGCAACTGTATATCAGTAATAACGTCCCGCGGATTCTGCGCTGAATTCCCTGCCTCAGTACGGCCACTTTGAGTAGTAAGAGGTTCTGCCAACCCTTTTATTACCTTCTGATTACCGGCAACTACTGTGTGCACAGGTTGTATTTCACGATTCTCCATGTTTTCTCTCACTTCCTGCTGCCTGCTGATGAGAAAAAGGTGAGAAGTTGAATATTTATCATGCAAGGAGCCACACTGATAATGTAAAACTAGGGGACTACAGACCTGCTGTCTTGTTGCATTGTTTTTAGGATCCACGTGTAACAGTAATACATTCTACGTTTGGCAGCTTTTGCCCGCTCCTTACGATTATTCATTTCGTCGTAATGCACCTAAAAAACAGAAGTGCGTCTTCCGTAACGGACACGTGTAATAACTCAAATTATCTTTCAATGCTGTTAATACATCGTGAAGTAACATTAACTACCAAGAAAACTTAACAGACTTGTTAAAATACCCGTATATAAAACCTTATACATAAATTCGATGAAAACACATATTTATGGTTACCAGAAATAACAAGTTTAGAAATAGTTCGCACCGGATTTCGGTCTTGTAGTTACCGACAATTTAATATCAGTACTTAAAAATTGCTAAGAAAGATAGCATCATAATTTAAATAAATCGTCTTCAATGGAAAATAGTTGACGAAGTTATTAAAGCAACACTCGGGCTACTTACCTTTCCCGCTTCTTTTGCAGCGCCGTTCAAGAATTTGAATGTACAGACTATTCTCGTAACTTCAAAGTTATTACGTTATTTACAACTATGGACGCATTTACTGTGAACGACTATGGTTTCGTGGTATATGTTCATATTAACAGCGACATCGTATAACCAAAAGGCAATTGCGAAGATCCTCTTCATCAAGCCGCAAATGTGCGTAAAAGGGCTTGCGATAAGCTATTATATAATAGTTGTCATTAATATAACATAAAATTAATGAAGTATACGTTCGAAAAAAAAATTACAATAAAAAGTTTCCTTAACCACAGATAGTGATTATTGTTATAATAATAATAATAATAATAATTATTATTATTATTATTTGAATGGCACTCATAGGACATTTCACAGCGCTCACAGCAGCTGCTCTGGTCCCTGTTGCTCAACACCAAGTATACTGGATGAAGCAGGATGAAACCATGGGCCCAAGCATGGATGATGGCTGTGGTATGTGCTAGCACAGAGCAATGACAAACAGTGACAGCGTGTGCCCACAAAAATCGATCAACAGTGACAGTGTTCACTCACTCGGGCACTGACAGCTTGGGCAGCTAGTTGTCCCAAGCTTGAATTCAAGTGCATGGTGAAAGCAACTGGCAGCAGATGATAGTCACCCAACAGGTGATCTTCTGCTGGAAACGTACGAAGTGAGCAGCATTTTGACTTAAAATAGGATGTGGCTTGTGGCTAGTGATGACTGTGTTTAGTGATGGTAGCTTGCTGACTGATATTGCTCCAAAGACTACTGTGAATCTCCCTTCGTGACTAGTGGTTGGCAATGACTAATTCTGAATGTCTACATTTGCCAATGCATATGCAAGCATGATCTGTTACCATTTCTGAAATTCCAGTTTCGCCATCCAAGTCAAGATGTAATGCTCCACCAGTGAGCAACCACGACATCATTGCTCCAATTTTCTCATCACATCAGCAGCTAACTGGTGGTACTGTAATTCTTTCACAACGTGTCCTTCAAGAAGTCCTAGGTTGTGATTTCTGGAAGGTCAGCATGCTACATATATGTCATTACGCCTGTGCACCTTTCAATGGAGGTGAGATAAACATCCTCCTTGTGATGTCATTTTGCTAAATCAGCCACAAGAGCGGTCCACTTCGCAAGGTGGAAGCACGGTGCAACAAAACTACTGATGCTAAGAATCTCTAAATTGTTTCATTTTCTAATTGGTTTCTAGGCCACTGGTAAATAACTGAGAGAGTGACACTACACAATAAATTTCTGTGAATTATTTTAAGTGAAAGTAAATTTTGAAGTGGCTTCTGAGTTATGATTATACACTCTCTGTCATGAACTGACGGAAATGCTGTCTAAGTTTAGCTTTTGGCTCATCTAACATAGTGGAGTGAGCTTATCCGTGCTTTCACTGTATCGCAACTGCAATTCCACAGGCATATTAACGACCAAGCAAAATGCAGCTATTGTTTATTCCTAGAGAGCCTCAACATGGATAACATTCAGTATGCATAATACTGGGGTATAAAGATACATATGGAACCCATTCCCTGAGTTTACTGCAAATAATATATGTATTCCAAATAAATCTTCAGGCTACTCAAATAACAGGGCCATCTGTACTAGGAACAAGCCCAGCAACAGGATTGTATTTTGAGGGCAGTGGGAGTTTTGGGTGAGGGTGACGGAATTTGGGAGGGCGTTCATGACATCATTATCCCCAGAAAACACATTAGTAGAAGTGTTTGCTAGTTTTACATCTACTGCTGGCCATTAAAATTTCGTCATCATGAACATAAAAATTGGTTGTGTCATGGTGTAGAACGTTGATGGCCACCAGAAAATATAAAAATAAAATAATGTTTTAATGTTGTTCGTGTTTATTCTTGTTATCATGGCTAGTAAAGTAAATAAGGGGAGTAAATAGCGTCTGGTGTTGAGTGATCATTGTGAAGGACAGAGAGACAGTGTGTACTCATGTGGGACAGCGGTATCTTCACATGACAGAGTTTGGATGGGGCCATATTGTGAGTCTCCATTTCGCTGACTGATAGAATCGTGAAGTATTAACTCCCGTGGAGCACTTCGATGAACCAGTGCCCCTATATTAGACGTTGTGGGAACATGAGGGCACGTGTCGACCCACTCTTCGCCAAGGTTCTGGCTGACCACATCTAACCACCACAAGGGAAGGTCAGCATATTATGCAAGCTGCTATTAACACCACAACACAGATGACAGCATTTGGAGTGGAGTCATGACAAGGAAGCATGGGCTGTCGATGAACGCCATTGCATTGTATTCTATGATGAATCATGGTACTGCACTTCCATGAATGACCATCTTTGCAAAGTTTTGTGGTAACCTTGAGAGAAGTCCCATTCTTATAATATTTGGGAGAGGCACGGTAGTATTACTCCTGGTTTCACAGTACATGGAGTCATCAGATATGAGTTCAGGTCATGGCAGGTAATGACTGAAGGAACTCTGATGGCGCAAGATACATCACAGATATCCTGCATTCTTATGTGTTGCCTTTCATGTGACAGTATCATGGTGCTATATTTCACGAGGACAATGCTCTTCCACACAGGGAATGTGTCTCATTGAACTTCCTGTGTGACACTGAGATACTCCTGTGGCCAACAACATCCCCAGGTCTGTCCCCAATAGAAGATGTCTGGGACCAGATCGGATGTCAGCTCCATCTCAGTGCCAGAATCAAGGATATGAAATGCGAGTTCCAGCAGTTGTGACCTAATGATTCCACTGTATTGCTGCTTGCAATATAGTGTATACAACAGCTGAAGTAGGAACATGGAACGGACAGGTTCTGGAGGGCCATACTCTATGCTTTGTTGGACTTCAATAGCAGCACATATATAGTGCCTGAGGAGACAGATATATTATTTGACAGCTTTGCTGGATGCAGCCATGTCACATACATTGAATCAGGGAATAGGCTAATTTGTAGCAAGAGAAGTATCCTGACTGACCATGCAATGATGTCTGGTGCACCATGTACTGTCAGCACGTGACCATCATTGCAACTTTATTTGAAGTGGCTGCAGAGAGTGGTGCACTGATGGCAGTGCTCCCAATGACAACAATCGACACAGGACTGATATCAAGCTGTATTTTCAGACGAGTCCCAGATCTGTGTACAGTGTTATGATAGATGTATCCATCTGTCAAGGTTCCGCCGGTAAGGGTGGCCGAGCGGTTCTAGGCACTACAGTCTGGAACTGCGCGACCGCTACAGTCGCAAGTTCGAATCCTGCCTTGGGAATGGGTGTGTGTGATGTCCTTAGGTTAGTTAGGTTTAAGTAGTTCTAAGTTCTAGGGGACTGATGACCTCAGAAGTTAAGTCCCACAGTGCTAAGAGCAATTTGAACCATTTTTTGTCAAGGTTCCGAGCAGAAAAAAATGTAGTCAGGTTGTATTTCTCATAGTCATATGGGCTCAGCACAAGCTGTCATTGCACAGGATGTAATTCTATACTCCAAAAGAGATCCTCTGTCTCGTGTAGCTGGCAATTTATACAGGAGGCATAAGATTTCTGACCTACTTACACATCAAGCAATGTTTGAGCAAAATAATAGGCTGCCGATCCTGTCCTGATGTACCTCTATGCAGTGTGTCACCCTCGCCTGCACTGCTTCCACTTAACTCATTGATTTAAAATATCTGATCACAGGTTGTTGACAATGTGGGATGCCACCACATGCTAGCCACTTTGACTGATGAACTCTGGTGTAGAGCTGATGTATCATAGAATGATATACCTCTATCTGGAATATTTTACTATTGTATTGTGATGTACATGTGGAAGAACTTCCCAGATTGTACGGGAATACATAAGAGATCATGTCTATGTTTGTATCAAGTGTTAGAACTTTTGTTGAGTCACAAAAAGAATTCAAAATCAAAAAGGTTCAAGCATTGCCATAATTCATAAATGTAAAAAAAATATATATATATGTACCTTAGTTTCAATTTTCTGTTAAAAATGACCTATTCCAGTGTCTTTAACTTACTAATAGTCTCCTTGTGTACTCGTATTGTTGTGTCTCAAACACCAATTATTAGCATGCTAGCCTGTCTTATTTAACAGGGCTAGATTTTACTGAGTTGAATTACTAATTCTCGCTATTTTATCCATAGGAAAAATGGTCAGTGACATCATAGATGGGGGCTGAGGGGAAATCTGGCAACAATGCTTGACATCATAGGGTGGGGGGGAAATCTCGCAACAATGCAGACAGTTCCTAGGACCTGCACAGCACTACTACTGGCATCTACTAAATAATTTGACTATATTTGGTTTCATGAGGATAGGAACAATCAAAATATACTTTTACATGTTCTTTCTGCATTTCCTTCAATGGTCAACGGTTTTCCCATGCCTTTAGCGGAGTTCTGTAAGTATTAGATGGTAAAATAAGCAGAACAGACGAGACATTAATAATCGCTAGGATTCAACATTATAGTAGCATCAAACTGAACTTTTATCCTTAATAATGGCCTCAGTTCTGCTAGGAAGGTGTCCCACAAGTTTTTTTCAGGTACCCCATTCCTGCTGAAGCTAGTCCAAGTAAACTGCGAGTGTTACTAAGTTCTCTTGTCCTTGTATGGCCAGGTCTGCCATCTTTGATGGCCAGCTTGGATTCTGACATCACGCTTAGCACAATGGATTATTTACGATTTCAGGCCATTTTTTAATGTAATAAAAGTAATAAACACAATTGTACTGAATCTGCCCACATTGCAAAAAGTCATGTTCACAGCAGCAATATTTTAGCGTTGCTGTATGATAATAAATCGTTTTATTTATTATTTATTAGTCATTTCCAGATACATGGAACCACAATACGTTCTTCCATTAAACATAATTTCTCATACTTCACAAACACTATTTCTCTATATGTGATCTAAGAGCCAGAAAAAATTCCCTCTAACAACTGCTTCTGCGAGTGTTCAATTACAATCGACCTCTGGAAAATATTTCGATTCGCAAGTGTTTCTGCACAATAATGACGATAAACAAAGTATAGCTTAATGCAGCTATGGCAGGAGCATGTGTGTTGTGACACAACAACACCACGCAAATACGATGGGTTTTCATAACATTGGACATAAATTCAAAGTTTATTCTCAAATGGTAGCTCCATGAAATTATGGATTAAGATCGTGGTGTACTCTATGAATTTTGTACTGTGCAACTATGTCAGTTAACATCAGTTGAAAGGCATTTTGCAAGATACAGAAGCAGCATATTGTATGATACCGGTTAATACAGTAACACAAAGTCTTTTGGTAATTGGATAATAGGCATTGAAATCAATCAGTGGCAATAAACTGCTAGAGAAATTCGCATGATGGCATGGAAGCAATGAGGCCTTGGTAAGTTGCGGCCCAGCCGCACATGGCCAAGCGGTTCTAGGCACTTCAGTCTGGAACCGCGCGACCGCTACGATCGCAGGTTCGAATCCTGCCTTGGGCATGGATGTGTGTGATGCCCTTAGGTTCGTTAGGTTTCAGTAGCTCTAAGTTCTAGGGGACTGATGACTTCAGATGTTATGTCCCATAGTACTCCGAGCCATTAGAACCATTTGAAGTTGCTGGAGGGAGTTGGCACAACATCTGCACACACAAGTCACCTAACTCCCGCAAATTCTGGGGAGTGGAGCAATGAGCTCTAGTACCACGGTCATTCACATCCCAGTTGTGTTCGCTTGTGTTCAGATATTGGAATTCACTACTGTGTTCCTCAAACCAGTCCAGCACACTCCTCGCCTTGTGATATGGCCCATTATCTTGTTGAAAAACGCTACTGCCATCGGGAAACAAGATCGTCATGAAGGGGTGTATGTGGTTTGTAAAGAGTGTACAATACTGCTTGGCCATCATGAGCCGCACAGGACCCATGGATGCCCACATAAATGATCCCCAGAGCACAATGGAGCCGCTGTTAGCTTGTCTCTGTCCCGCCGTACAGGTGTCTTCAACTGGAAGACGACGATTTCGCGCTCTCCCCCATCGTTATGGAGAAGGTATTGGGATTCATCAGACCATGCAATATTCTGCCACGATTCCAACGTCCAGTGCAGATGGTCGCATCCCCATTTCGTTTGTAGGTGCCGATGCTGTGGTATTATCATTGGCACTTGCATAAGTTGTCAGCTGGGAGGCCCATCGTTAGGAGTGTTTGTTGCACTGTGTATTCATACACACTTGTACTCTACCCAGCATTAAAGTCGGATGTTAGTTCCACCAGAGTTCACCACCTGTCCTGTTTTACCAGTCTGCCCAGCCTACAATGTCGGACATCTGTAATGAGTGGTGGCCGCCCAACCCCGCAACGCCTGGATGTGGATTCACCTTGGTTTGACCACATGCTGAAGACGCTCACTGCAGCGCACCTTGAACACCCAATAGGTTTCTGAAACACTCGTGCTGCCGTCGGTCAAACTCAGATAGACTGTGTGCCTTCTCCATTCTAGACACGGACAGCACGCTCACTGATACTACATTAACTGTGCATGCGTCTAACTAGCTGTAATTCCTCGCCAGGTGATGCCACTATCACCTGGATGGGTTTATACCGACAACAAGCCGGTGGTCATAATGTTCTGGCTGATCAGTGTATACTTCCCATTTAATGAAAAATTTTAGTTAGTAAATGCATGTATTCTTGAAATGCAAGATTCGCTATCGGCTTATTATCACTGATTGACAGTTTTGTTTGTTGTTTCATTACCAAAGGCCGTTACGTTTTTAGTGTTATCCTGTTTCATACAATATGCTGCTTCTCTATCCAGCGAAACACTTCTCAGCTGGAGATAATAGGCATTGTTACTCCATACAACATTCATACAGCGGTCTACGATCTCAACCTTCTATTACATGGTGTTGACACTTGGCAATAGACTTTAAATTACGTAAATTGAAGGTGAAGGGGTGAGAAGGAAAAGGAAAGGGAAGGAACTAATGATTTCAGCTGCGTTGGGGCTTTATGGAGAATCAGCACATATGAGTGAAATTGTGTGCCAAACCAGGACACGAACCTGGGATCTACTCCCTACTAGGCAGTTATGTTAACCACTGCATGATCCAGACACAAAGTATACCGTGAATGTGCGGAATATCTTGGCACACTCCCAGGCTGACCCACACTCAGACCTAGTACAACTTAGCTGCAGTAGACCATTTATTTCCTCCACCCTAATTAATTTTAGATTCCCAATGGAGGCTGAATGTAAATGTGCATCTGCACTGAAAGCTGTGCAGTCACTGCCCATTAATGTGAATCAATTATGTGAATGCATTGTGTCCAAAAGAACAAACACCATGTGTTTATATAATTGATTCACCTCAATAGGCAATGAATCCACTGCCTTCATTGTGGATGCACATTTACACTCAGTCTCCAGTGACAATCTAAAATTAGTGAGCATGGAGGACATGCACAGGTACTGTGGATAGGTGGGTCAGCCAGGAAGCATGCCGAGATAGTACATGCATTTGCAATAAACACTTTGTCAGGGTGGCATGGTGGTTAACACAATTGCATAGTTAATAGGAAATCCCTCGTTTGAGTCCTGGTCTGGCATACATGGTCACTCACAGATGCTGATTCCACATAAAGTCGTGATGCAGCTGATATCGTTAAGTCCTTCCCTTTCCTGTTTTTTCTCCCCCGCCAACTTCAATTTACATAATGCTTATAACAGTTGCAGTATCCATGTGCTGTCTGTTATTTTGGAGGTGTCTGAAAAAACAGGCACCACAAATTCATATAAGCTTTAAATTTATGTGTAATGTTATGAAAACCACTCGTATTAGCTTGCTGTCATCATGTGACAAAAAACATAGCCCTCTTCTGATTGTATGAAGCCAGATTGTTTTTATCGTCATTATTTTGCAGAAACAGTTAAAAACTGAAAATCAGCCTGAAGTTCGATTGTGAACAAACACACGTGAAAGCCTTTATTAGTGTGATTTTTTCTGGATATTAGCTCACATCTAAGAAAACTACTTTTGCAAAGTATTTAAAATCATGTTCTTTGAAGAACATGTGTTTTTATCTTTCAGTAGGTGAACGATAAATAATTAATCATTATCTTCGGATTATTGCCATGAGTCACCACTATAATGTTGCTGCAGTGTACATAACTTTTTTTTCAACATGGGCATAATCAGAATAATTCTGTTTATCACTTTTATTTTGTAGACACAAGTAATAGTTCTGTGCCTGTCCAAGGCCACTCTGCGCTGGTGTCAGATATCTCGCACAGCCCTATCACCTTATACATTGTTGTCAGATTTCCCCTCATCTCATTTGTATGACATCACACGCCGGTCTCCCTACGAATTAAATCACAGGAAATTTTAAAAAATGGCGAGAAATTTCAAAATAATTAGTTGTGCTAACTGTAAAATGACGTATATTCTATACTCCAAGATGGCCTCTATGATGTAATACGAGATGGCTATTCAATATGGCGGACTTGGGCATACAAGGACAGTCCCAATAATGTAAGAATCCAAGATGGCAATAGATGATGTTGGACCTATATATACGATGACAGGAGAAGTAAGTGACACTCTCAGTTTACTTGTAAGTGATGCCAGAATCATGTGGCACCCACTGTGACCACAATCTTGATAGCAGTTGTTCCAGTAAGCCAGGAGTGACATCAGCTTCTCTCATCTTTGCATGAGCCCCCGAAAATCTCAATATATTCTCAGAGAAAGCATCTGAATATATGAGGTGTGGCTATAAAATAACAAGAGGATCACTGTAAAACACTTTCCTTCAAAAACAAACATATTTAGTTACTGTCACCCTCAATATACTCCCCTCCTCTGTCCCTACAAAGCTCCATGCGAATTTTCCATTGATGAAAATAATCCTGGCAGTTTTCCTCCATGAGCTCCTTAATTATACATGCTGCTTTTTCAAAAAAATTCAAATGGCTCTGAGCACTATGGAACTTAACAGCTGTGGTCATCAGTCCCCTAGAACGTAGAACTACTTAAACCTAACTAACCTAAGGACATCACACACATCCATGCCCGAGGCAAGATTCGAACCTGCGACCGTAGCAGTCGCGCATGCTGCTTTTTCTTCCACTGCTTAAACGAACTGAAATCTTGCTCCTCTTAGAGCAGATTTTACTTTGGGGAATACAAAGAATTCAAATGATGCTAGGTCAGGCGAATAAGGTGGGTGGTCTAACACTGGGATACTGCACTTTACTAGTAACCTTTTACCAAGTAATGTGGTATGAGCTGGTGTGTTGTCTTGGTGCAGAAATCATTAAAGCTGATTCACATTGTCCATCACGTCACATCCGATCAAAACATTCTGCGGTGCATTTCACATGGCGGCATCCACACTGGTCATCCTGTCCCATCACATCATGTGACAGCACTGTCAAGATTTCTCAGGAAGAAAGCTTTGATGGTTGATGTGATCAAACAGTTGTTGATCACATGACCCCCAAGTTCATTTCCGCGCAATAGAAGACTATGCTCAGATCTCCAAATTTCGTTTCAACGTGGTTTTCGTGGTCGATGTCAGTTGTATGTTGTTCATTATTCGTTTTAACTATTTATTTTCGTTACTTATTTTGTGAAAACATATAATAAATGATGAAAGACTAATTGAAGGAATGGGCAGCAGTCTGAATTTTAAAACATGAGTGTGCTAAATTACTTACCCTCTCCTACATTTTTAAAGTGCATTTTATCTCACTCTGGTACCATATTTAATATTTTACAATGTAATGGATAGCAATATGGCTGCAACATGATCTGGAAAAGTACTGTGGGTAGAATCTGATTAGTAAGTGGTATTATTTGTATGTTGAATTTACAATTAAATCAATACAATGAAATGAATACCTTAGCTGCATACCGGCGTTGATATATTTCAACGGGGACAGTTGAAAACGTGTGCGCCGACCAGTACTCGAACCCGGGATCTCTTCCCTACATGGCAGACACTCTATCCATCTGAACCACCGAGGACACAGAGGATAGTGCGACTGCAGGGACTTACCTCTGGGACTCCTCCTGTGAGACCCACATTCCCAACTTATTGTCCCGCACTATATACTTGTGCCCCTGCCTATTACACTCATTACTCGCGGCTTTACCAATTCCCGTAAGACTTCGGGCAATGTGTGCATCCACACAGAAGATGGTCAAATGGCCAGTAAGCCTTAAATATTTGCACGTTGTCGGCATTTGTAATGTTTTCTAAATAAATGGAAGGGAACCTTCAGGCACTGCAAAAGTGGCAAAATCATTCTTTTAGGTATACAAGAAGTAATGTTTTAAAGTTCTTTGTTCAAGTATGTGTTAGTGGCAAGCTTATTTATTGTTTATGAGTTCTCTGGACTGTGTGTGAAATTGTTTTGGAAGCGTAAGTGGTCAAAATTTATATGGTTTCACTGGCTAATTCTAGTACAAATCAGGCACTTCACCTGTTAAAATTCAAATACATGATGGAATGGAAACCTATACACATTTAAGGTGAAGGTATTGAGGGAGATACGACTATTACACAAAAATTTGCACTGGACTGCCAACTAAACTTAACCTAAAACAGATCAAATTTTAATGGGATGTGATGACAGCTCATAATACTACGCTCCTGTTAGTATTCTGGAAACAAATTGACGTAACATATAGAATGCAGATTCCTCTTCCTCCAGCTGCTTGTAGAGTGTATGAAATATCCCTTCTGCAAAATGTAATGGCATTATTCAGACCCACACACTTTTTTGCGTTGTTTCACGCTTCTGTCTTCCTTCTGCATTGCACACGCTATCTCTGCAAGCTGAAAACCATTTGATTCCAATGAAAGTCCCACCAAAAAACAGATGAGGATAGCCATGCGACTTGAGATAACGTTACTTATACTGACTTGATGTGATGTGCCATTACGAACAGTGTCAATACACTTTGACGTGCAGGTGTCATGTGATGGTGCTGTGATGGACAGTGTCGAAAAAATAAATAAATAAATAAATAAAAACCCAGTCGTTATAACTTTGAATCTTCATTTGCTCGTTCGAGCTGGGACATTGGGCCCTTCCAATGCATCGATTGACCCTTAGTTTCTGGTTCATAAGTGAAAACCTGAGATTTGTCACATGTCATCACTGTCTAAGAAATTAGGATTATTTTCAATGGTATTCAGTGTGTCAGTATAAACGTTTTCACAATCTTCTTTTTTTTTATCGTGAGAGTTTTTGGCACGAGTTTGGCACACATTTTTTTCATGTGAAATTGGTTACGTAAAATTTGCCAACACATTCGTTGTCAACTCCTACAGTTTCCGCAATCGATTGAATATTCAAGCAGCTGTCAGATCAAATTGGATTACCTAATATTTAGATATTTCCATCCATTTTTGGTATTGAAGGGCGTCCCAGGAGTGACTCATCGTCAACATCTTCTCGGCCATCTTGGAAACGCTTGAACCACTCAAAAACTCCCGTACATGATAAATAGTCCTTGCCATACATTCGTTTTAGTGAAAGATAAGTTTCATTGGGAGGTTTCCAAATTTCATGTGAAACTTCCAGGCAATTCATTGCTCTATTATTACACTTACCATGTTTCTGGCAAAACAAAATGACAGCTCTTACACAAATGAAGGCTACGATCACACTGATTTATCTACAGACACCAGGGATGTTACATTCGACAGAGAAGATTTCAAGCCTCACGGATATTCCTCGTTCATCTTTGGCACATGTGTATTTACTCCGTGACAGCGTAACTCCCATTATTCTATAGCCACCCTTCGTATGACGTCTGTTCAAAAAATTCGGGAAGTGTGTCCACAAAACTTTTCTGTGCTTACCTTTTACTTATTGTGCATGAACTCCTTTGAAGAATTCTCCTCCACAATTCATACACCGCTTCCAACGCCATTCCCACTTCCGGAAGCAGTCTTGGTACACCTCTCGAGGAGCACATCTGCGAATTTTCTTTTATATCGTATATCGTTGCAAATGTTCGTCCCTACAGTGAACGAAAATCAGAAAAAGTTTGCAGGGACAGGCCCTGGATATGGCAGCACTGCGATTTCGGTTATTGTGCAATAGTCCGCACCAACAGGGGTGAATGTCCGGTTCGTTATCGTGATACAAGAGCCATGAACTGTCTGAGCAAATTTGAGGCCACTCTCACATTTTCTCGCAGGCGTCGCAACACGTCCCGATAGTACCATCGACTAACAGTTTGTCCCTGAGAACACGAGTTTATGATGAACTGATCCTTCAAAGTCAAAGAAAACTATTATCGTGGCTTTGACTTTTGATTTGACCTGACAAGCTTTTTTGGTCTTGGAGAACCTGTCCCGGCCCATTGTGGAGACTGAACCTTGGTCTCAACATCAGGACCGTAGACCTACATCTCATCACCAGTTATGAGTCTCTTAAGGAAAATATCGTTCTCATTTTCGTGATCCAAAAGCTCTTCACTGATTTTGAGGTGAAGGTCTTTCTGGTCTTGACTCATGAGCAGTGGGACCAACTTGGTGGCAACATAATGCATTATAAGATGCTCTGTCATGATTTCATGACACGATCCCACTAAAATATTGCATTCTTCTGCAACCTTTCAGGCAGTCAGTCTTCGATTGGCATGCACAGTTTCGTTCACGTTCCTGACAAGAGTGTCATTGGTACACGTGGAAGGGCGTCCTGAACGAGGTTCATCTTTAATTTCTGTCCAGGCACTTTTAAAGTGTGGGAGCCATTCGCAACACAGAGTATGGCTTAAGCACTCATCACCGTAGGTTTCCCGCATCATTTGGTGTGTCTCTGTAAAGGTTTTCTTGAGTTTCACGCAAAATTCAATGCAGTCACGTTGCTCCTCTAACTCTGCCATCTCGAAATTCGCAAACTGTGCGACACAAAGTTCCATTCAATACAACCGAGAACAATAATTAATAGACATACAAGAATGAAACTTCAAACAATTTTAGACATAAGCATGTGCAGGGATGCCAACCGCATTCCGCTCCAACGCATATATGGCGCGAGATTGCGAACGTTTTGGAATTTTTTGAACAGACCTCGTACATGGTAAGGAAGAATATAAATGATATTTAAATTGTGCTATTAAGTTCCTACCTAACCACACCCCAGAAATATCGATATATTAATTGCAAGTAAACAGCCAACTTTTGACGACAAGCGAGAATATTGGTTTCATTTCATCTTCTTTCACTCTCAGTAATTAAAGATATCCTCTCAGGTTCCTGCCTACGAACATCCCTTCAAATCATGACATATTAGGAAATAAACAGTCAAGTATTTATGACAAGAAGGAATGTAAATGTCATTGGCATTCTTGCAAATGAGGATATATTAGGCAGTAAGCAAACAGATATTTGTCATAAGCAATAACATAAATGTCGTTGCTGCTCATTTCATTCACAGCAATTTAAGCTGTCGTCTTAGGTTCTGCCTAGCCACACCCACGGAAGTAGTGGCATATTTGGAAGAAACAGGCAAATAATCGTGAGAAGAAAGAATATAAATAGCACTGCTGGTCATTTCACTCACAGCAATTTCATCTTTCCTTTTTTAAACATACTAAAGTCACATAATCGAACAAACTCATTCCTGAGGCAATGTGCTCTTATATGTAAGTAACATATTGGGGTACTGCAGGACACAAACCTGCTTGCTTCGACTCCATAACTCCTCGTCTCTAACCACAAGGCATGGTGAACACATGAAACTCTCAACAATATTATCATTCGTCCTGGGATATGCCAAAGGATTTTACCAAAGATGTGTCATTAGGCAACATGTAACTGTAATAAATCATACCGAAAACGATGTTACCTTCTTCAGAACAGCTCTCCTTCCCAACCCCCATCCCCCATCTACACACAACCTATGCATAAAAGCATAATGCTGAAATTGATGCGATGTTAGTAGTAGTGTTGGTTCACTTCAAGGACAGATTACAAGATGCCCCATGCACACCCCTACGGCATCATCGATGATATCATGCATTGTTGCCAGATTTCCTCGCCCTCCAATTATATGATGCCATAAGCCAATTGCCCAACGTGAAAATGACAGGCAATTCAAACAACTATTGGTACATTCAAAATAGCCCAGCTGTGCTAAGTGTAAGTGGCAGGAATGACGAAAATCGAAGATGGCAGACATAGCCTAACTGTCTAAGGAGGATGCGAAGTTCACCCAACCTGGATATGATGTGACGTCATTATGACGTTTATACGCTTTAGTCGATTAACACACCTATCGACTTTTACGAATGTTCGAGATTCTAAACTGTCGTCAGCTAGTGGTTTGTTTTGACATGTGCGATTCCGAAAACAGCTCAGTGTGGCAGCGTATATGTATTTCGCCAAAATAAAAGAGCTGGATACTAATAGAAATATTCCTGACCGTGGCCTTGAAAACATCACGTAAAAAAGTGAAGTCTTCTTATGTCCCGACCAGATTAGATAGTGTGATTGTTGTACTGAATGCTTACGCCAAAAATAATATTTATTTATTATCAACATTTTAGTATGGTTTCATACAATTGGTGTTGTCAGTACATATTAGATTGTAGCAGCATACTCTTGCTAACTTTTTTTCTTAATTTATGTAGCTGAAAGAGAACTCGTGCAAGTTTATTAGCTAAGTAATTTATATGTCCACCCCAAGATAGTCTTTTATCAACCATAATTCCAAGTAATTTTACACTCGGACTGCAGAGACAGGTACCGTAGTGTCCAGTAATGACTGATGTGTAGAATGATTGAATTTCGAACTTAAAAAGAAAAATACGAGGCATTGTTGAAGAAAAATCGTCAGCCGGAGATGAAATACGAGGAGAAGTGGATTTCTCAATGTCATCTTAACCAAAGGTTAGTGTCTAGTACTGATTGACGTATGAAATGATTGAATGCAGTGTCAAAGCATTTCATGGTGGTATGATAGTGTCAAAGCATTCCATGGTGGTAAGGTTTCCTCTCATTAGTCTCTCGAATGCTGAACACATAATTAGAGATGAGCAAACGAAAAACAACGTACAGGACACAAACACAGTACAATACACGATTTAAACGCAAGGAACGCAAAACACATTTAAACGAATGGCGCAGAGCACAGCGCTACCCTGTCACAATCTCTCGAAAGTTCACAAAGGTCGAATAGTCGATATACGGTTTCCATCGTTTTCGATGTAGCGTGTATACGTCATAATGACGTCACATCGTATCCAAGTCCGGTGAACTTAGCATCCTCCAACTGTCTAAAGTATAAAATCCAAGATGGCAGACCTGAGGACCACCTCTATGGCATCGCAATCGAAGATGACAACCCAAGAGCGTGGATCAGGGGTTATCAGGATATTGTGTATGGTTGCCTAGTCACTTTTTCTAATCACAGAACCCAAAATGGCATGCCTGGTGATATGAGGACTGCGTGCTTTGTTGCCAGGTCCCTCGATCCAAGTACAGAATTCTAGATGGCACAACTCCAGGTACTGGGACACTCTGCATGGTTGCCATGTCACTTGTACCAGAAGCCCAATTGTCTGAAGTGTATAATGGTAGGAAACTCAAAAATCCACTTTTCCTAAGTTTAGATCTAGTACAGTTTCCCCTCACTGCTGCAACAGCAGTTGTTTAAACATTTGCCATGTTAAATTTAGAATCATTACAGCATATTTGCCTTAAGGTTAAAACTGTCGTTTAAGCATTTATGGTATATGTAGGAGAGCTATGATTATGTCTTTAGTTGATGAAATCGTGCCCAGGGAAGCCCCCTACACAGTCACAAAACTCTTAGGGGTCATGGTCCAACTTGCCACCTCAGCGTAGTCATAGTCCACAGGAACTGAGTCCCAAGCTTAGAATATGAGAATCCACTAGAAGTGGAAAATTCAGAAAACCTAATTGGGTTTCTCCAAAAAAAATTCTCTATGTTAAAAACAATATGAGCTGTACAATGGCCCCCAAATACATTCAACAGCAAAAGTAAAATAAAAGATCACAGATGCATATTCATTCTATCATAAGAACTTGGACAGTGACTCAAGAAAGAAAAGGTTCGGATGCTGTGTTTTTAAAATTCACTACCAACATTTTAATGTGTGGAGCGAATGCCAGCAATTGAAGAAAGAGGTCTCATGCCATACAGCTAACTTTGTCAACCACATTCAAGAACTAAACATGATTGTATGAAATGACTAGTTCAATCATGTCCATAAGGAACATCACAATGATAGATCTTGAAAAAGAATGACAGTTTACAAGAGTAGCAGTCAACATCCTCATTGTGTCCTGCATTTCAAGATGAAAAAACTTTACCATCATCAGTGTGAGGGCCAAATGCCAACTAGTTGATGGATGCAGAACCTATACAAAAGTGTCCCACTGGTAGCCTAGAGGGAGATGATACCAGAGCATGTTGTCCACATAGCAGAGGTATGCATCATGTAGTTGGGAGGTACTGGTGTCCGCTGCTGCAGCCCTCATGTCACCAGCCACCTGAGTTAGCAGCCATAGGATTGCTCACCCTCTGCCAACTTGGCAGTCGGCGGCAGCAGCAGCAGCAGCAGTAACCAGTGAAGCAGCTCAGTGAAGGGTGTTACCCTTTTCCGTCAGTTACCAATGCCTGTTGGTCTAGCCAGGAGCACGCTATTCGATTTTGCAACGATAGATGGTAGTATTATCCTTTAACTAGCGCATATTATGGCAGTAGGCAGGCTTTGGTGTGAACGAAATTTGTTAGTAACCATTGCATCAATTCAGCGTCGATTTTGAGTTACATTCTTCCATCAAGCCCAGAGGTATATGCTATGATTTGTTTGCAAAATTCCTATCCAGTTCCTCTTCACCAGTTGTGTTTTCTTTTTTTTATTTTCATCATTTCAACAGAAGGCAAAGTAACTTTAAGAAGTTCGAGAGTGGCTGTCAATGAGTAATACAGATTGCAGACCATGTTTAAAGTCTGCAAGTAGTAGATAACAGCATTGTATTCTGAATGATTTTTAAGCAATTCCTCTCATAACTTCTAATGAACAACTAAGTTTCAGCCCAAACTGCTTACAAGCATGTCACAAGTGACCGAGAAATGGTGTAGTTCATGCACTGAACTGCACAATGTAATTAATTCAGAGACGAATATGGACATATTGCTTCTCTGTACAGGTTACAAGTACTGAATGGAAACAGTTTGATGCATAATACTTGACTCAGCACAGACAGTCAGTAGCCTTCCCCAGACCTACTTTCTTGGGTTTTCATTCAACACCTCAGATATCTACTGAATAACAGTGTAAAACCATAAGACAGCATCTAGAAAGAGAGGGAGTTTACGGTTCATGTAGTTGCAGTGTCAAGGAGACTTAGCATATTATAGGTGAGATGAAACTTGACAATTCAACCACTGGAATGCCAGAGAGAGAGAGAGAGAGAGAGTCTTACCAGTTAATTCATTTTCAGTTGTTGCAATGTAAGTCAGGTTTGCCCATTTGAGCAATTTCAGCGGTTGTTGGAATAAGCAGTTTGTTATTAGAAGAGACACCATGTATGTAGAATGTATGTGTTCAAAAATTAAAGCATGTATGGATAAATCACGCAGTATGTCTTGGGAGTGGAGCGGTGGGGAGGTGGTAGAAGGCTGACCTTTTGGGAGAGCGTGACTAAGGGTTAGTCAACCTGTGTTTTTTGACTAGTCGGTAGTGCTTGTGCTTACGAAAACTGAAGGAGGGAGATATAGACCAGCATGTTGATCGGTTCACACATAATTGTCTGTGCTATCAGGATGCACATTCACAGACGTGCTAAATCTCACATATTATGCCATACCTTGCCATGTTACAGTAAAATTGTTTCAAGATAGGTCATATTCCAGAAAAATTTTAACAAAATACCCCAGTTACATTGAAACTGTAACAAGTCGCCCTATGTTACAGGAAAAATTAACTAAATGTCCCATGTTAGATGAAAAATTGTAACTAACTCCTTAGTATTTTCAGCCTCAAATAAGGTTTCCTGGTTGAAGATTTCATTCAGCTCACATATACTATAACCACCTTCATGTCTAGAATAGTAGCATATGATGACAGTTAGCTGCTAAGGGGTGACGTCTCCATCAATAGTTTTCGTCTGTATGGAATGAGACTTTGCCTTTCAACATCATGCTAGGCATATTGTATTATTGTTCTAACCTTGCTTCCCCCATAACCTTAAATAACTCTGATTTTGATGATTGTCAAAAATATTTCAAAGTATAACTACATGAGAACACATTTCGACGTCTCACAACCTAGCAGACTTTCAGAATTTCTCAAAGTGCACACACACAGTTGTTTCACCACTCATCTCCTAAACTCCCATATCATAACCGACTGCAGCCTTGAGCAGGGAAATACATCCCACACGATGCCCTTGTTGAGGAAACCATACCCACATTCATCAGAATTTATTTAGAAATCTTGTAAAAAATTTGATTTCTTATGTACACTATAAACACATGGTAAAGCAAAATCCCTTAGATGTAAATCTTATGTAAAATGATTGTAGACAGTTGCCGTTCGCAAAGTTTAAAACTAAGTGAGTAACATCATTTGGTTCTTTGATGTACGTGTTGAGTGGTAGAGGAGCAAGTTTCAAGCCAAATTTTCTGATTTATGCACAAAATTTATTGATTTTGTTCGGAAATTCATTGTTTTCAGTCCTATTCTGCTCACGAGTCATTTGGCTTGGCTCTGAGCACTATGGGACTTAACATCTATGGTCAGCAGCCCCCTAGAACTTAGAACTACTTAAAGCTAACTAACCTAAGGACATCACACAACACCCAGTCCTCACGAGGCAGAGAAAATCCCTGACCCCGCCGGGAATCGAACCCGGGCGTGGGAAGCGAGAACGCTACGGCACGACCACGAGCTGCGGACGTATTCTGCTCACGAGTGAAGCAATGGGAAAATGTGCATGTCGTTCTGTACAAGAACTGATTTGTGTTCTGTTCATGGTACTTTTAAACGAAAAGTATGTTCATGGCAGTAAGTCATTCTGCAGTCTGTCGTACATGTCAATTCTCTAATCTTTCCGCATGTCATTTTGTGAAAAGAATGTTTGACACCTCTGAATTGGTTCTGTGTCTTCCTTTTGTCACAGTGTCTCGCTACAAATTGCGTTTCCCATCTATCAAACGATGAAGTGAAGTGTTTTTGTAAACTACACTGCTCCTTGTCACATATGATACAGACCCCTTCTTGTAAGCACCTTCGTCTGCAACTTAGTTACTCATAGAATTTATACAAGGGATCGCTTACAAAATCATTTAAAAATCTAATTCTTTCAAGTGTTTTTTGCCGAGTTTAAAGCTGTTCTGCGATCTATGTCGCTTTCCAGGAAACATGTTTCACTGATATCCATTCCCAGATTTTAAGATTTACCAAGCATTCTATTGGAATGATGGAAGAAATTACTTAAATAAAAAGGTTTTTAGCTTAACACTTTTCAAAATGCACTAACAAGAATTAACCAACTTCTCATACCCCATGCAGATTCCTAACTCTATACAGATAGTCTCGAAAATTTGTGCCCATGAATTTTTAGTAGCTACGCTAATACTCATTAAATTTGAACCAAAAAACGCTGGGTGTACGCAACAGATAATTGATGCATGAATATTTCGCTTAAGTACTAAAAATTTCATAGCAGCTGATATTTGTTGTTGTGTGATATTTCCTTTTTAAATTTTATAAATATTCTCATAGCTGTTAAAACTTCACAATCACAAATTTTTAATAATACATATGTAGGGTTAGGGATTTGTATGCGGCAATAGCCATTCTTTCTGTAATCCAATTTGAAAATACATTAAATTAAAGTGATTTCTATTTAAATAATTATTTACCGTTTTCTAAGTTTGTGTGTGATTGGAATTTTCCATACATTCTGATGAGATTACATCACAGAAATGTGGTAAATCTCAGGTTTATTTCAGTTTCTCTTATCTGAGCCAACCAACGTATTACTTCCTCCTATGAACATCTCGTGAGAAGACTGTGAAGGTAAAAAATTAGAGAGAATCGAGCTCACATGGAGGCTTACCAGCAATATTTCTTACCACAAAACACTCACGACTGGAACACGAATCCAGTTCTGAGCTACTCTGAAAGTTTCAAGTCTCCAGCTCAGCACGAAGTTTAAAATCAATTCTAAAATTTGTACCGGTCAGACAAACAGACAAGGAAGCGAACTAATAAAAACGTGTTAAAAATCGCAGTTGCTAAAGTGGAATCGTATGGGAGCTATACAAAAATTTGATACGCCTACATCTGGGCTTTTCCAATCTATATAATGTAGAATCTACCCTGTATTGGATGCAGTGAAAAATGACAATTTAGTTCACACCAAATCATACCTATGGTAAAAATTTGTGTTAGTTACGGAGTAATACTTCCATCTATCGTTGTAAAATCGAGTGGCATGTTCTCAGGTAAAACAACGAGCCCTGGTAACTCACAGGAAAGGGTGGTGTGTCTCACCAGGCTCATTCACTATTTGCCTCTGCTGCTGGTCAGAGCCAGGCCGTCAGAGGCTGCTGCGTAGCGGCGCGTAGGCTGTACCCGTGGACTCCGATGCCTCACGACCACATGCTGCATGCTTGTGCAGCGCCGACAGTGTATTCTTGCATCATCTCCCTCTAGCCTGCCTGTGGAGCTCTCAGCTACCGAACCTGTATCCATCAGCTAGTTGGCGTTGGGCTCTCCCACCAATGATGGCACAGTTTTTTAAATCGGAAATGTTGGAAACGATTAATCCAGTGACTGCAACTTTCTTTTTCAGGACCTGTATCTGCGATGGTTTTGATGGTCATGATCCCACTAGTCCCTTTGATTTTAGGTGTGTAGCTCCGAAATTTGGGTTGTACATGCATGTTGCAAATAACTTCACATCTTCTGGATGCAACTGGTGGTTGCCTGTTGACAAAACTTGTTGGTTTAATTTCTGTCGCTCCTTCCACACATTAAAATTTTAGTGACGAATTTTATAAACATAGCACCTGAAACTTATGGCTTTTAAGCAACTATCCAAGTTCTTACCAAACGATAAATATAGGTCTGTGATTTTTTTTTTTAATTTCCTTGCAGATTGTATATGTATGGGCTATTGTACACCTTGGATCACCTTTTTGGATTCTGGCACCATAGCAGTTGTCCTCACATACCAGGTCTCCATCTTGCATAGCCATCTTGGATTCTGATATAATAGGGGCTGTCCTTGTACACTCGTCCTCAACTTCCTCACGTTCAACAATTTACGCAGTTCCTTCGTGAAATCCGACATGAAGTTGGTCCCTTGGTCAGTAATTATTGTCTCTGGTACATCAAACTTCAAAATCCAGTTATTTACCAACGCTTGCCCGACCATTGCTGCCTGTTGATTTGGCATAGTCACCATCTCCACATTCCTCGAAAAATGGTCTATTATTGTCAGAACGAATCTGTTCCCCAATGGTGTTCGCCTAAAAGGTCCTAAGTCATCAATCCCCAGCAAAGAGAATGGACATGTTGCCTTCGGTAATCGTTGCCGCTGTATGTTTTTCCGACTCAAATTTGCTCTCTGCGCACATGGTATACACTTCTTGAAATACTGATCCACATCTCCTTTCCTACCTCTCCACCAATACCTCTCCGCCACTCTCCTATTCGTCGCTCTGCATCCCCCATGGCCAGATAAGACGTGATCATGTGCTTCCTTTAAAACCTCATCCCTCAACTTCGCTGGCACTACTACCCTTGGCCCTAACTTCGTTTCCCTGCACAGAAGACCTGTGGATGTGTCCGATACAATTTATAACCGTCCGTAATTTTTGCCATACTGCTAGGTTATAACCTATGACTTCTGCTTTTGCCACCTTCCTACTTAGTGCATCCACATTACCGTGCTTCTTCCCAGGCTTGTGCACCACCTCGCAGTCGAATTCACTAAGCCTCACAGCCCATCGAGCGAGTCTAGTGGACGGATCCTTCATCCCCAAAAACCACTTCAACGCAGCATGATCTGTCACTACCCGAAATCTTCTCCCATATAAATAACATTTAAAATATGTGATTCCATAGATTACGCTAAGCATCTCCCTCTCTGTTATTGAGTAACTCTTCTCTGCTGCATTCAACTGCCTCTGCCTAGACGCATAGGCTACAGGATGTTCTTCCCCATCAATTTCCTGACTAAGAACACAGCTTGATTCGATGTGTCGCATGCTAGTATAAACTTCTTTTCAAAATCTGGAAACACAAGAACCGTAGTTGATGTTAACACTTCTTTCAGTCTGTCAAACGCTTTCTGACACTCTTCTGTCCACTCAAATTTCACACCCTTCTGTAACAATCGCGTCAACGGCTGTGCTAAATCTGCCAACCCTTCACGAAATTTCGATAGAAATTGCAAATTCCGATGAATGACTGCACTTCCTTAACTGTTTTCGGTTCCCGAAAATCCCTTACAGTCTGTACCAACCTCGGATCTGTTCGCACTTCGTCCTTACTGATAATATAACCCAAATATTTTACTTCTTCTAATGCAAAATGACACTTCTCCAGGATCAACGTCAAATGAGCTGCTCTTGACCTCATAAAGTCTCCCCTTAACCACTATCTATGTTGCTCCATACTACGTGAAAGCACTACAATGTCATCCAAATAGACCAGACACTGCCGTGATTTCAAACCTCTCAAGACACTGTCTAGCAACCTCTGAAACGATGCTGGAGCGTTTTTCAAACCGAGTGGAGTTCTAATGTCCTGGTAATGGCTTCCAGGTGTAGAGAAAGTAGTTTTTGGACGATCCTCTGGAGCCACCTCTGACTGATGATAACCACTTGTCAAATCCATCGTAGAAAAGTACTGGCACTTTCCTAAGAGATCCAAAGTCTCCGATATGTTTGGAATGGGGTATGCGTCCGTTACTGTCTTATTATTGAGGTATCGGTAGTCACAACAGAACCTGTATTTCTTAGTTTCATCCGCAGGTTTTTTAGGCACAACGACAATGCCCGCTCCCCAGCAACTATTACTATGCTGTAGAATACCGTCCGCAAGCTGCTGATCAATGAAATCCTCCACAATCGGCTGCAAATACCTCGGTATTCTGTATGGTTTACGGTAAACAGGTGCTTCATTCGCTGTTGGTATCCTATGTTGAACTAATGGAGTTGCTGGTAATGGCCCTTGTGGAAAAAAACAAATCCTTAAATTTCCACAATAATTCTTCAATATACTCTCTTTCGTCTCCTTTCAAATGCTTAATTTTGTCACGCAATGCAGTTCTGTCGGCAGTTAGTGGTTGATCGCTTCACCTACCTCTCGAACACCAGTCTTCGTCATCTGGCACATCCAAATTTGCTACTAAAACTCCTTTCCTCAAATTCGCGTCTACAGCACTAAAATTATCAACGTTCACGGGAACTACTCGCCCGTCGTTCCCCCCCTGTACGCATACAACACTACGTTTCACAAAACAACCCAGTGAATCCAAAACTTCATCATCCTCCAATGGTTCAAAAACACATACTGTACCCAGGTAGATTCGACTCCACACTTACCCAAAGCGACTTCCCTGTGTCACTAGACAGACACTCGTGCGGTTTAAGCCTTAATGCTAATGTACGCGGTTCAATTGGTTTGTTCATTACGTTGAACGCCCCTCGCGACAGCTCTGCATTGACAACAGTTTCCCCTAGCTGAAATAACATTCCGCCAAGTTCCACAGCTCGTTGTCCAAGGTCAATTTTGGCATGATGTTGATGCAAGAAATCTACTCCTATGATCATGTCGTAGCTCTCGCTTACCCATGGTACTACCTCCATGCATGCGTTAAATCGGACTTGTTCTATTCGAAAGTCAACTGTCACCGACCCCAAAGGTGTGACCTCCTTATCCTCCACTCGACGCAACCTATAACGTGGTGGGTCTAACTTCCTTCGTCCCGTTATATTCTTAGTAGCCCCTTATATTTGCGCCCCTGTGTCCAACAAAATCTTAAACTTTTTAGTTCCTATGGATCCTACCACTGAACATTCCATCTCTGCATACGTATTCGTAACATTGAAATTAAATGGGAGCTCCCCTAGGTGGGTCTTGGGCCCCCTCTGTCGTTCACACCCGCCGTAAACACTGTATGCCTCTCGCGTGCCCCTGTTGCCACATCTATTTCCTCAAGTTGAATTGCCAGCTGAATGGCCGAATACAGATCTTTCGGATTTCCTTCACGCACTTTCCGTGACATATGCGCCGGTAACCCTCTCAAAAATACATCAAGTGCTCTTTGCTCGGCCTCCTGCAACAGAACACTATTCGCTTCATCGCTCTGACCCAACTCTTAAGTACATTCATTAATTTGCCTTATCCTTTCCACAAATTTCTCTATCGTCTCCCCCTGTCTCTTTGACATTGCACTTAACCTCTCTCTAAAGTACCGAGCGCTAATCTGTTTCTTGTACCTTTGTAGAAGCCCCTTCTTCAACTGCTTAAACTGTCCTGCCTTCCTTAAAGCCTCAGAACATCTTACGTATGTTTTTGCTTCACCCGTTAATCTAATCTTGGCTGTATGTAACAACTGCTCATCAGACCAACCATTCATCACAGCTGACATTTCCAAGTCCTCCACAAACGAACGCACGTCCTCAGATGCCTTGCCAGAAAACGAAATAATCAGACTCGTGGTTTCTGGATCAATCTCCTGCACCCTAGGCAAACAACGACTGATCAGATGCGGTTTCCTGCTCACTTCTAGATGTTAATTCATTTCTCACTGCGTATTATCTGCTGTCAATTGTGCTACTTTTCCCAACAAAATCCGCACCACTTCTGGTTCCGACACACCTTGCGTCCTTGACTCTGCCATTGTGTTGCTTTCGTTCCCAGTCAGTTCTGAAACAAAACGTTTACATACAAGAACAACCTGACTTCCTGCAGCAGCGTATCATCATACTCAGTATCATCATAAACCAATACAAAAGTAATTAAATGCCACGAAAACAAAATAATAAATCTTACTGTCTCAAATACACTAACACTACTCTGACAACAAAATAAAATGCCCAAGCAAAACATCTACAATGTGGCTTGCCAGGAGTCATATTCAAAAGACAAAAAAAAAAAAGTCCAACACTCAAAAAGAACAATTTTGTCAGCACTCACCACATCTTGCGACTGTACTGCAGGCGGTGAGCTCGAACGTCGTACTGGACAGATGACGTCCGCTGTTCTGACACTAAATGTCGTGGATGTATTAAAACTTGGCGAGAACTTTCCAAATGATTTATTGTTCTTTAGCTATAGTGCCCCGTTAACCTCGGTCCGCGTCACAGGGTATCGCAATGCTGAGGCCACCGGCCCAGCGACACAATGCAACGCGCTGCTGTGTGTCAGCCTTGTAGGACCGCACCGTCAGGGCTGCGCCTGCAGCTGGCTCAGCAGTCTTCTTCCCCGTTGACTCAGTGTTGCTCCGCCAGGAGCCGTACGCCGGCCCCGCTGCTGCTTCTTCCTCACTGGTGTAGCTGAGAAAGTGGCGTCAAACGAGCGCCCGTGATCTGGCGTCCGAATCTGTGGCCCTCGCCTCGGGAAGTCTCCGGCATGTGTCGGGAGCCGAGACGACTGCCCGCGGTCGAGGATCGAACAAGTGACCCCCTGTGGACTGGAATGCTGGTGCCCCATCTTCTCTGAGTGTAGCCGGTAGTGCGACACGCCCTGCCATCCAGGAAATCTGTCACACTTCAATGAATCTCGTTAGAAAACGGCACCCATTTATACTCGTCTGTGGGCCTTTGTTTTGCAAAGCGCGCCGCTTCGCGTCAAGTACACATAACACGCTAAGTTTCCCAGTGGCCCCTTCTGCCTGTGACTTGCGCCATGCAAACTGATGTGTGTGCCTTCTCCGGCAGTTCTATGCCCCTGTGGCCTCTATTTGCCTTCTCAACTGCTGGTATGCATAACCCACTGCAATCTGGCCTGCACCTGGCCGTAACTCATGCTCCGAATATCGCGCAAAACTAACTTTCCCTATCCTAAACGGTGGTGCCGCTACACCAGCATCTCGCACTGATGTCTGCGCTAAATTACGAGCTTCTGTAAAAGATCCCCAATATTGGAGATTTTGCGTGCATTTAAATTTGGCATCCTTTTTTTCTTGTTTCTGCAATAGAGTTCTGACCCGTTTTGTGTACCAAGGAGGAGCAGTTCCACCATTAGTTAATTTCTTTGCTATAAATCTCTCAATTGCTGTCGATAGTATTTCTTTGAATTCAAGCCACATCTGGACTACACTTACATTGTTAATTTGGAAGGAGTGGAGATTGTTTCTCAGGAAGGCGTCAAGTGAATTTTTATCTGATTTTTCAATAGGTATATTTTTCATTTATTTTTGGAGAATGTGAGGTCACAATATACAATCTCGCTACAACAACCCTTTGTTCACTAATCCCTGTATTATATTTTACGCTCATTATTACCTCACAATTATTTGTTACTAAGAGGTCAAGTGTGTTTTCACAACCATTTACTGTTTGCGTGAGCTCATGGACTAACTGCTCGATATAATTTTCAGGGAGTGCATTTAGCATAATTTCGAATGATGTTTTATGCGTACCTCCAGATTTAAACATGTATTTTCGCCAGTATATTGAAGGTAAATAAAGTAACCACCATCTATAGTTGTATGAGTTGGGTACGTTTTTAAATTAACCTCAAGTTCCGTATGAACCTTTCAACAATTACGTCATCTGAGTTGGGAGGTCGGTAAAAGAATCCAATTATTATTTTATTCTGATTGCCACGGATGACCTCTGCCCATACCAAATCACATGAACTATCTGTTTCAATTTTGCTACAAGGTAAACTACTTCTAACAGCAACAAAAATGCCACCGCCTCCTGTGTGTAGCCTGTCCTTTCAGAGCACCGTTAGGTTCTTCGCAAAAACTTCAGCTGAATTTATCTTCGGTTTTAGCCAGTTTTCAGTGCTTGTAACGATTTGAGCATCTGTGCTTTCTATTAGCACTTCGAGCTCCGGTACTTTCCCAACACAGTTACGATAATTTACAAATGTTATACCGATGGATCCCGTATCTTTGTTCTTCCTATGTTCGGCCTTCGCCCTTTGTGACTGAAGCCCTTTTTGTATTTCCCCGAGATATTCTAACCTAAAAAGCGCCCAGTCCACGGCACGAAGCCCCTGGTACCTGTGTAACCGCCTACTGCGTGTAGTTGAGTCCTGACCTATTCAGCGGAATCCGAATCCCCACCACCCTATGGTGCAAGTCAAGGAATCTGCTGCCTACATGGTCGCAAAACTGTCTGAGCTTCTGATTCAAACCTTCCACTCGGCTCTGTACCAAAGGTCTGCAGTTGGTCCCATCTAATATGTTGCAAATGGTGAACTCTGCTTTGATCTTGAAAGCAAGACTGGCAGCTTTTACCACTTCTGTTAGCCTCTTGAAACTAGAGAGAATCTCTTCCAGTCCAAGGCGACACACATTACTCGTACTGACGTGAGCCACCACCTGCAGTTGGCTGCACCCTATGCTCTTCCTTTTATCCGGAAGGGCCCATCCCACGTCTGGAATGACTCCACCCAGTATGCAAACGGTGGGCACATTGGTTTTCTTTCCCTTCTTGGCAGCCATATCCCTAAGGGGCCCCATAACGCGCCACCACAGAGCGCCCCACCCCCTTAACCAGTGCCTCTACCTCACAAGAAGGGCCTGCCTCCCACCATCTCTCCATCCATCCAGTATCTCATCCTTCCACCGAGACCACACCCGCCAAAAAACCTCCCAAGTGGCCAAGTGGCGACCTCACCTCCACACCCTCCTCCAAAAGACCACCACCCACCTCACTTCCCTCTGATCCTGCCATGGATACCACCCCTCCTCCCGCCTCCCCTGCCCCCACCCTGTATACCTTCGTCCTTGCCAACCCTGATCCAAAATTCCTAGATGCCCGCACCCTCACCCTTGAAATCTGGAAATACATTCCCAGTGCACCCATTACCCAACTTATCCCTCGCAGAGACTCTCTTCTCATCAAGTCCTCCTCCCCTTCTTCCATACTGATCTCCTCCAGCACCTTCCCTGCACCACCTTTTTTCCCCATGCGTCCCTGACCCCTTTCCTTACTTCCTCCTCTCCTCACCAGCCTCAACCCTGTTATCGTCCACCAGCCCTCACTGCCATGACCACAAAACTCACCCCTGTGGTCACAGAAGTGGAGGTGTTGCTGGAACTGAACACCCATCCCGCCCTGGAAATCCGCTCAGCCCACCTAATTTACAACTCGTCTGTCCCTACCTTCCTTATGCATATCTTTACTGAGTCCGCCTCCTAGATCAATCACCTCCTCACACAGGGAAAGCTGATTTTCAACCGCCACCACCCCACTGACCTGTCCCATTCAACCTCCTCCATCCTACTGCTGCCAGTGCTGTCTCCTGTACAATGACCACCTCACCCAAAATCGGCAAGAACCCATTACCTTCCCCCATTGTAAAGCCTTCCACTTTCTTGAACAGTATCCTAACCTCGCCTCTCCCCCTTCTTCCAACAAACCCCACCCCAACTACTCCTCCAAATACAAAGAAAAGCCCCCTCCCACCAACCTTGATCTCACTGTCCCCGTTCACCCCTTCGACCTGCCCATCCACCCCACCAATTCCCTCTGCCCTCCCCCTACAGCAGAAGACATCATCCAGTTCCTAACCATTGTCCTGCAGGACATCTACCCCTTCCAGCACCCCCAAACACTCCAGCAGATTTCCCTCGCCACCCGCTCTATTTTCCATTTAAATACCTATGCCACCTACTCCCACAAATAGGTTCACTTTACCTTCACCCACGTACACACCCTCGTTTAAGCCCGTCTCTCCTCGCCCCACTTCCTTTCCCCCTCCCATCTCCTGGCTCATCGCCAGTATCATCTCTGCTACCTCAACAATAGCTCCCTCCCTGCCAACAAATACCTTTTCATGCATTACCTATCCCAGCACCTTGATCCTTAATGAAACTTTCCTCCAACCTCATCATGTTGCCGCACCTCTCCCTATCTCCTTCAGTGCATCGACAATGCCCTTCCCCTCGCCCGAGGTGTAGTCGCTGTTGGCCACCTCAAGCATCTTCCTGTCCGGCCACAACCCCTCCTCAATAACCCAACTGAACACCTTCTCCTCAGCGTCTTTTTTCCCTCCCTCACCATCACCTGTGCCACAATCTATAGTCATCCCGCAGCTCCTCTCCCCTAAGACTTCATTTCCCATGTTGACTGCACCATCACCACCTATGTGATGGCCACTGACCTCAACATCCAAAGGCATGACCCTGCCACCCATCAGCAGTGGCATCAGTTCCTTGCCACCCCCCATGATGACCTAGTTCCTCTCCCATAACACACTTGTACTGAAACTAACTCAACCCCTGACGTTATCCTTGCTTCCCCCCACCTCGTTTGTTGCATCACCATGGACGTCCTCAATCCCATTGGTACTGACCACCTCCCCGTCCTTCTCACTGTCCCCTCTGCCCATGGCCCCCCTGCAGCCCCCCACCCAGCTGTCTTCCAAAGTCCATCCAAGACTGCAGCTGCACTGACTGGGATGCCTACCAGGAATCCATTACCTCACAGGTCAAAAGCCACACCATCACGTTTCACCATCCCACTGATGTCACCCATGCCTCTTCCTTCCTTCAGAAGACCATCACTGATGCTGTGAAGGCCTATGTCCCTACCATACTCATCAACCCTCACTACCCTATGCTTCCTCCGCAAGCCGTCCTTCTTCATGAATCCTGCAGGCTCTGCCACTCGATCCTTCACACCAATGACTGGGATACACTTCCCCACCACCGGGGCAATTACAGCGACACAGCCAGAACTTTCTTACAGCAAAGAAACGCCAGGACTGGTGCTAGACATGCACACACCTCAACAGCACCCTCCCTGTCAACCCCTCTAAGTACTGGTCCTGCATCACCTTACTGGTAGCCATCCCACACTGCATTACCCTATCCTCCACAACGATCGCCCCTTCCCTGACAATCTCAGTAAGGCTAACCATTTTGCACCCCACATATCAGAGGTCTTTTCCATTCCTGACAATCCCCATTTTGATTACTCCCTCTTCCCCACCATCCTTGACTGCACTGATACCTCCGTCCCACCACTCATCCCTAGCTTCCAGTACTTGGATCAGTTACCCCCCCCCCCCCCAACATCAACACCCTCATCACCACACATGACATCACACTCATCCTCTGCTCCAAACGCAACACCACCCCTGGTCATGATGGCGTCACCTACTGCCACCTCAAGAAGACCCCCCATCATTCCTGGCTGTCCTTGCTACTCTGTACAATGTCCTCCTCTCCACTGGCTTTTACCCTGACCTGTGGAAGACTTCTCGTTTTCTACTGTTCCCTAAATCCAACAAATCCCCCTCTGATACCTCTTCGTATTGTACCCTCTGCCTCGCCTCCATGCTCAGTAAGGTCTTCGAGACTATCCTCTCCCACCGTATTGACCGCCACTTTAACCAGCACCAACTCCTCCCCCTTACCCAGTGTTGCTTCCAACATTCCTTCTCAGCCGACGTCCAACTCCTTAACCTTATCAATCTTCTTTCCCTCCAACGTAACTCCTGTCACTCCGCTATCTTTGTTTCCCTTGACCTCCAGAACGCCTGCAACCATGTCTGACAGACCTATGCTCTCCCTATCAATTTCGTCCACCTCGTTGCTTTCTTCCTCTCCCATCATCCCTCCTATGTCACTTTCCAACTCCTGTATCGTCTATCCCTTTGCTGGTGTACCCCAAGGCTCTATCCTTTCCCCTCTCCTCTATCTCCTGTACACTACTGATACGCCCAAACCTCCCCCACCTGTTCATCTTCTCCAATTTTCTGATGACACCGCCTTCCTAGTCCTTTATCCTGCCGTTCAATGGTCCCAGCATACCCGCCAAACCCACTTTGACCAGTTCACCACTTGGTGCAACCAGTGGTTCCTTCATCTCAACCCATGCAAAACCCAAGCGATCATCATAGGCCACAGCATCCGCTCCTTCTGTCTCCATGATTTCTTCCTAACCATTTATGGCTGTCCTATCCACCTCACTCCTACCCTCAAATACCTTGGCCTCACCCTCAACCGCCCCCTCACCTGCACTCCCCATCTCCTTACAATCCAACACAAAGCCCACAACAGACTCCACCTCCTGAAACTCCTGTCTGGCCAAACATGGGGACCGCATCCTTCCACCATCTTTCACAGCTACAAATCCTTGATCTGTCGCAGCCTTTGTTATGCCTGTGTTTGCACTCCACCTCAGCTTCCCTATCCGCCTTCTGTCCCCCCACGTGCATCCTCTTCAACATCATCCCCTTCCCCCACCTTCTCCTTTTCCTTGAACACATCCGCACCCTGTATATTGCCCAATGACTCAATCCCCTCCCGCCCCCTGGTGTCCCCCTTCCTCTCCACCCCCAGCCCATTGCGGCGCCTTTACCATTGTGTCCCCCCCCTCTCTCCATCTCCACACCCTCCACCTCCTTTCCCAATGCAGCTTCCAGCACCTACCCCTCCCAGATGATGAAATTCGGCCTGACATCTACCCCTCCTACCAACTCTAACCCCACCTTCCTCCTGCCTCCTCTTCAGGGCTCCCTCTCCTCCTCCTCCCTTCTCCTGAGCGGCTTTCCCCCTCCTACATCCCCTCTCTCTCCCACGCTCCCCTTCAGTGTCTCTACAATCCCTCCTGCCTTGTGTTCCATCTTCATTTCCTGCCCTGCCGGTCTCCTGCCTCTTGGTGCGCCTCCTGCCCCCTTTTTTTCCTCTTTCTCCCCCCCTCCCAGCCCTCCACCGCGACTTCCTCCCCTCTTTTTCCCTCCTCTCCAGCTTCCAGTCCCTCGGCAGGTCCCTACAAGCGGTTTTTTTTATTCTTCGTGAATGCTCTGACGTTTCCAATGGTTTTTTAAGTGTCATGCTCTGTGTGATTTTTATCCTGTGGCCAACTTTTAACTTGTGATTGCCTCCAGTGTTTTTTTTTTTTTTTTTAAGTGCACTTTGATTTTCCAGCTGTGTTCTTTTAACTTTATGTCGACTTTTTAACTGTCCCCCAGTGCATATCCCCATCTTAGTGTATATTTTAACTCCCATCATCTCCATTTACTGTGTTTTTATGTCCCCCTTTTTATCCCCCCTTTTTATACATTCACCCTTCTGCACTTTTATAAAACCAATTGGGTGAAGAGCGGTGGAATGTGCCGTTGCCAGCTCTTCGCTGCCCATATGGGGCAGGGGAATGAAATTACAATAAAGAAAAACAAATCAGTGATTAAAGTAAAACATTTTCAAGCAAAGCAGAGTAGGCACTGGGCACGAAGTCACTCTTCCAGTTAAGCAGTTTTGTTGGTATGCCTCTTAATACTTAAAGCACACAAGTGCATATGTATGGCAGTAGCACTTTCCATTATGGTCTATTTGCTGTTTTAAGCTGTAGAGAAACTGCTAATGTATTTATGTTTCTCGTATTTTGCTGCAGATCTGAAAATAGTCATTATAGACCGAAACCGGTAATGCGTTGACAAAAAATTTTGTGACCATAGACGTAAAGTAAAGGAAATAGTCGTATAATCCTCAGTCAGTGGCGTCTGTCGGATGTGGCTTGAAGCGTGTGGCGTCTGCATAGTACACTCTTGGGCGTTGTCAGCTTCCCACACCGTCGAGAAGCTACTTCCCACCCTCATACCTCCTCAGTTGGCATCACGAGGCAGAGTGCATCTTGCTCCAGTCCTTCTAACAAAGAAATAAGCATGGCATTACCGAGAATGGAATAACTGCAGGAGAGGCGCTCTGCATCGCGGTGTAGCTTGCTCGCCAGGTTTCGAGAGGGTGAGTTTCTGGATGAGGTATCGAATATATTGCTTCCCCCTACTTATACCTCCCGAGGAGATCACGAATGTAAACTTAGAGAGATTCGAGCGCGCACGGAGGCTTTCAGACAGTCGTTCTTCCCGCGAACCATACGCGACTGGAACAGAAAAGGGAGGTAATGACAGTGGTACGTAAAGTGCCCTCCGCCACACACCGTTGGGTGGCTTGCGGAGTATAAATGTAGATGTAGATGTAGATCCGGGTTCCCCGCATGCCAGTCTGACACGCTTACTCTCATATACAGAGATGTGCGCTGAATCAGTGACGTTAAGAACTCAATAGACAGCTAGAAGCATACTATTCAAATGTACTCATTGTCATCTGACTTCCACAGTCCATACCAAGTAACTTTCAACAGCTGGTGTACAACAGATCAGAGCATTCCCCACAGCGGCTATCTATAGTTATCTCACAGTGTACTGTCCACAGGACTGAGTGTTTTACCTGGTGAGCTCCTTAGTGAGCAACAACTGAAGAATCCCTTGCCTTCTTTATGCTCTGCTGATTTATTTAGTTTCCGTCACGGCGTTGGCACACAAACATAAAGTTGCACATTGATGGAAATTATGTATTACCTTTTGGCTTTTGTCTCTGCATCTTCGGAAAAGGTTTGTTTAACTATTTTTCTGACGTTTCTCCAGCACGAGTAGTTACACTCTAAGAAGTTCACCCTCTATTGCTGGTAGAGGAATGTCCTTCAGCAGTGGAATGTGAACTTTTGACACTTCCAGTCACCCCTGATTGTGCACCGTTAGAAAAATCGTTAAACAAAGTTTGTAAATCCGTTTTTCAGTATATTATAAAAACACACACACACGCACACACACACAAATATTTTTCTTCGTCTTCTTCGTCGAAAAAGAAACTTGTGACATCCGTAAACACAGGGTAAGGTGAATCCTCTCTCACTCTTTAAGTACCATGACGTTGCTCAAAACAGAATACGGATGATATGAGTGACTTTTGCGAAAATAAATTTAATGATAGTCCAGTTGCTGCATGAGTTTCTCTTGGTACCACCTTCTCAGAAATTTTTGTTCAGGATTTAGAGTAACGTCTCGCATTAAAAGGACACCATTTGCTTTGATGAATATGCACGACCAAATTTCCTCTCTAAGGAGGTTTTTTTGGTGCTGACAGTAACACTATACGTACAAAAAACCACACACAGTTGCTTGTCTTAACACTCTTATAAAGTGGCCTGATACATGTCTCCCTGACTAAAGAACATTATGTGAACCTACTATTTATAACACTATGGTGGTGCTAGGCATTTTTCGCAGAAACACTATTTTTCTACATTGTATCCCATTCCACATGCTTTTATTGTAGTGTAAACTGCTGGACAGTGTTCTGCAATGTACTACATTTAATAGCTATTCGTTGCTAAAGTTGTGGAAATTTTAGTTCTATACGAAAACAGATATAGTGGTGGAAGCCTTGCTAACTTGTACCCAAGAAGATGTGAGTTCTGTCTGCCTATAGTTTTAATTATTTAATTTGAGAGTCGATTACATAGACTAAAACACGATTTACGATTTGGCAGACACCTTACTAGTTTTCTAAACTGCCCTGACCAAAGGACATAGTATTATCAGTCTGCGTAATACTACCGTTTGTCGAAGTAGACAACCTTCAACATGATATAAAAAAATACCCTGCAGAGTACTATTGTTAAGACATTTAGACCTGTATGCCTACACAGTTCCGTATCATTTGGTAACAAGCGATTTGCGATGTGGGAATATCATATCAGAGGGAACTTGTACATTACGCCAGCCTCTAAGCGGGATGATTAGCATGGAAAATATCCAGTTCCATTACGACACAAACTCACTGTATCCTAACAGTTATAATTCACTATCTACACCAACATGTACGAAGCCTCTGCAATTCCAATTTTAGTAATATTACACTGATTTATGGATAAACGAGGGAAAAACAGTGTTCGGAAGAATTTGTGACAGTGACTGTGGAGCTTTAACGTAAACAGCAGGCATAAGAGGGAGACGACAGCAAATATGCATACTTTAATAAATATACGAAGTTAAAAGTTTCTGTGAAGTCATCGGGATATTTAAGTAAACGTCCCACTGTCCCACAGTGGCCACCAGTTCGACTACCAGGAGGAAAGTCGCTGCCTGCTAGACCGACAAACAATGGCACAGTCTCCGGCACACCTTCAGTAAAGTTCAGTGAGCCGCTGCTGCCGGTGAGTATTCACTTCCGTCCAGAGCGCTAAGCGGCCAATGTGTGTTCAGCCGCGAGTCGGATTACGACGAAGCCTATCGCCTGTGTCACGGAGTTGCTAACAAGCGTCTGTGGAATCAGTACATTCCGTCTATTCCATGCAGAAGAGCTCTGCATGTTAGTGCCAATATTTGTGCCTCAGACACCACATCCTCTGTACAGCGTGTTGATGTATGATACACACGTGATCTGCAATCTTTTGCAAGTTGTGTGTCTCGAAGAATAAAACCCACTTTAGTTGAGATTGTGTCATCATTAGTTACTGTTTTACCACTGTTCGTTCCTAACTTCAAGCGGCGACCCAACGGTGGTGACGAGTCTCGTGAACCTACGGTGCTGTGTTTTCCTTCATCAAGGGCGACGTTAAGTGTATTTTGTGTGTATTAGCGTCAAGGAATTGTTATGTCTGTGCCACGACAAGAACTTTCTGTAAATGATGTGGTTCAGTTGCAGAGGCAACAAATTCAGCAACTTGGGCGGAGAGTTATTCAACTGACGCAAGTACTTTCAATGGCAGTTACAACTCAACATACGACGGGCACACCCAAATTCCGATAACATACGGCCAGTGAGGGGACTGGGCTGAATACCCACTCAACTTGTAGCGCAGTTCTCCGCCTACGACATAGCAGATACGAAGCGCAAAGATTATTTCCTTACTAATGTTGGTGTTTTATGTTGTGTGTCAAAATGTCTACGGACTCTTGGCCGGAGGACTTTGAGTGTTATTTGTTAGAAGTTATATGAGCACCTTGGCGCTCAGGTGCATGTAGCAGCTGCCAAATACAAGTTCTTTTGGCTTAGGAAGCAATCGGAACAGACATTTAAACAATGGCTCGCAGAACTAAGAGGTGTTACCAGACATTGCATATTTAAGTGTCCATGTGACGTCACACAAGTGGCGTCATACTCCGTGGTGTGATTACTCAGAATGTATGAGATGCACGCATGCACACTCCAATTTTGAAGCTACCATATCCTAAGTTAGAAACTGCCCTTTCTGTTACTGAACCTCAGAACGTTTTAGATATTGCAGAGGTAAATTTAGAGGCTCTGACCATTTCTGTAGTTCAAAGTACACAATGCACTCAGTTCTCTACTCAGAGGTCAAGCTGCAGGCAAAGCCCATTGTTAAAAAACAGTCACGCCGTGCGCCTTCCACTTTGAGAGGTGGTATGCCTTTAGATGCACACAGTGACTTGCCCCCTCTCTTATTTATATCTAACTCTGAGTAATTCGGTTTGGGGAAGTATGGCCGAGTATTGTCATTACAAGGCTAGTATTGAGAACTCAGAAGATATGAATATTTTCCTCTCTAATTGCATGTGGTGAAAAGTTGGTACTGCTTCACATGTTGACTTCCCACGCAGCGTCTCTCATCACCCGGGTGGTCCGGTGACAGGCGGGTTCTGCCGATCTTGAAAGGGTTAAGCCGACGGGTGTGAGGGAGTCGAGTGCATGCTTTCCAGACGCCACATTGTCATAAGAGCGGCGGCGACACGCCCACAGGGGCCTGACGGAGCGGCTGGGCTAGAGATTCCGTTGCTTCGCAGAAACACAGTGAAAACACTTTCTGACAGACTTCCAGCGAGGCATGGGAATGATTTGTGTTCCCATGCAGTCTTGGCAGGCAAATTCCCGCGTTTTATGCAAAATTATAACTGTGATTGGCTTGCTCAGAGGCGCAGAAATTGGCGGCAAGTATCTCCATTGGTGGAATAGTTGTGCTTCGGCAGTAGAGTGGAATTTTCCACCGGTTTTCGAGTTGCTGATTGGCACGTTTTAACCACAGCCACTGTCGTGGGGGCGGGAATGTTCTGTGTTCGGCTTGTACGGGTGCTCTTGAGAGAGTCGGCTCTCGCTTTTCGGTCAGAGTAGGTTACAAGACTGAGCTCTCGCTGCTCTGGACAGCCTGCCTTCCGTTGGTTGTCTAATATAGTTTCGTTTAATTGTAACTGTTTGACGAAATTGCTGAAGTTCCAACTTCAACATAACTTTCCGAGTACAGTTGGCAATTGAGCATTCTACGTACAAGCGGCGTACGTTGCCCGTCTTGAGCAGTTTTGGCTAAAGTTGACTGTATCGGAGTTACTGTGTGACTTCGCTTGTTAAAATCAATCACTATACCGTCAGTGATTGTGTAGCGAGCCTTCTTCGTCTCCCTCAGAGGCGCATTTGTGTTGCTAGAAGTCTTTAGTCTGGAGCAACCAGACCAGGATAATTTGTTTTGGGCTATACTCGCGACATTATCATCACCACAACGGGACGTCGAAGCAACCAGCCATCGCCTCCGGTATGCCAGATCGTGTCCTTGCAGTTAAGAAGACAGCTTGGTAATGTATGTCCGCAGCACCCACAGATTAGGGAATTTAGATATGTGACAATCAGAGCTCTGCATAGTGCGCCTGTTCCCGTCTTTTCTAATGTGGTTCTGTCTTGGGTGTTCATTGTCTGAGTTCTCACTACAGTAGCAGCAATTAATGTTGGGTTGGCTGGGTGTTTCTCGTAAGATTTGAGTTGCAAGGAATTGGCTCCACATACCACTTGGTCATAAATGTCACAATCTAGTTTATGGACAACTTCACCTTCACAGCATTTATTTGAGTATCCAAGTTGGCGTATTGTAAATGTTTCATGTGTTATGTTTATTATTTTTCTTCTTGATCCATGTGCAACAACAAAAGTCGGATTTAGAAAAGGGGGGGGGGCTTAAAGCATCATTTCCATATGAAGATTCTAGAGGAATTTAGTGTTAAATACACTGCTAGCCCCGACACCTCGCAACTTTGCAGTCTAATATCTGGAAGTCGTTCCCGAAGTGCACGACCGTTAGCAGTGCCCACGCAGAGAGGCAAAATGTTTTTCCTGTGGCAAACGGGGCCATATTCAAGCGTGATTTCAAAACAGCCGTGGCAGGCGACAGTGAGACTCTACTTCAGTGTTCTTCAAAAGAAGTAAATGTCATATCAGTTGAGCCGGTGGGGGAGGCCCAATCAGTGTTTTACCCTTAAAGTAAACAGAATCGTTCACAAGTGATCTGCTTTCAGAGAAATAAACTGTATGTACATCTACGTGTGGCAGAGCATTCTGTGAGACTACAATTAGACAAAGGTGCTTGCGTGACTTTGCTGAACAGAAATACTTATGAATTGTTAGGCAGCTCATGGCTACAGCAGCCTACTGCCATTCTGCCAGCATACAATGGACACAATATCCCAGTGTTGGGAGTGTGCAGACTGGCAGCAACATTTCTTAATGTTACTAGAACTTTACTATTTCATGTACCGTGTTCTCGGAACAGTCCGAACTTCTTTGATCTGACCTCACTTGACTTGTTTTACCTGGACATTCAGGACAATGTGTTGCCAGTCAATGCTACTGTTCCTCACAACTGTATTAATGAGTGATGTGACAATACAGAAATTTATTTCGAGAAGGCCTGGGGAACGCTGAAGATTTTGAAGCACATGTAACTTTAAAAGATAATGCACAACCACCGTTTCATAGTGCAGTCCCCTAACGCATTCGTGATCAGGTCGCTCAAGAATTGAAACTATGGCAAGACAGTGGTGTTGCTGAACAGATCTCAGCCAGTCAGTGGGCATCTCTCCCGACAGTTATCAAAAAGCCATCGCGTGGGTTGCAGCTATGAGCAGACTTTGAAACCACTATCAACCCTCAAAACAGAGATGGACTCTTTTCCCCTTCTTCACCTGATGAACTGATCGACAGATTGTGACAGGAATGCTTGTTTTCCAAAATAAATTTCCCGGGGACATACTCGCAGTTACCCTTGAATGACATTCCAAACGGTTCTTTGTACTTATCACGCACTTGAGTCTATATCTGTTCCAGCTCCTCCCAATCGGCAGTGCATTAACTCTCGCAGTTTTACAGTGATTTCTGAATCAGTTAACAGCGAAGGTCCATTCGTGTGTAAATCATTTAGATGACACTGTAGTTTCTTTTGGCACACCAGAGGAATATTTATCCAGTTTTGACTGTTTGTCCCAAGATCTTTCGGACATGGGAACCAAGTGTAATAAAGCGAAATGCTCATTTCTTCATATCATTAATTCACAGGGCATCCATCCAGCGCAATCGCACTTGTTGTCACTCAGGGATTTGACGGCGCCTCGTCATTTTAAGGAGTTAAAGGCAGTAATGAGCTAACCGACGTATTATTTCAAATTCATTCCTCATACAGTACAAACTGCTGCCCTGTTGAACCACCTACGCTGGAGAGGTGTTCGCTTCTTACGGTCCAAAGATTTTCAGGACGCATTCCAGCAACTTAAGGATGATCTTCTCAGTGATCGTTGTATGGTCCACTTTGACCAAAACAAGCCAGTAGTTTTAGCACTTGATGCGTCATCCTATGGGCTTGGATTGAAGCTATTCCACATGACTGGTAGCTCTGACAGGCTTGTAGCCTTTTCTTCCAAAACTTTAAACAAGGCGCAGTGTAATCGCAGGCAGCTGGAAACAGAGGCGCTCGCCATTGTTTATGGAGTCACTAAATTTCTCCACTATTTGTATAGTCGACCTTCTATCTCATCTCAGATCACAGGCCACTGACAGCTTTGTTCAGCCACTCCAAGCCTGTTCCACCACGAACAACACAAAAATTATTATGAAATTACAACGAAATTCAGACCATTAGCTGCTTACAGGCGTTGATTAATATCAACAGGGACAGATGAAAATGTGTGCCCCGACCAGGACTCGAACCTAGGATCTGCTGCTTACATGGCAGACGCTCTATCCGACTGAGCCATTTTTTTTCTTTTTTTATTTATTATCAGAAAGACTTGGTACTATCATGACACTTCAGTAGACCATAGTCATATCATCATGTAATAGAGGCTGCAAAAGGGAGAAAAAATTTATTACAAGAATAGAACAATAAATAAAAGAAAAAAAAACGAGAACGTAGCCATCAAACCACCACCAAGCTCATAAGATATGTATCAATAACTATTTTGATATGGTTTTTTTAGTAAATTTTAATTTTTTTATTTTTTATTTTGTGTTTTTTATAGTTCATAATTGAATCTAAAAGGAGTAGGAAAACGAAACAAGATTACATTCCAAATAGCAAACTAAGAAAAATTCCAAGTAAACTAGGAAAAGCTAAGGATCGTAGACGCGCCCGTGTATCTATACTTCATCGATACACATTTGACAATAGAGCGATGCTGAGTCAAAACACAATACAAAACGAACAGGGAAACAAGGAGAGAACAAACCGATGCAAATCAGGTGGGAAACATACATAACAAAGAAAAACACTTATCATCAAAATGAATTAAATTAACCAACACCTTACCGATGAAAAACAAGATTCACCATGTTGGCGAAGAGGTCTCGGTATCGAGGCATTCGCAAGCATGTCCAATAGGCCGTGATCATGTACTGCATGACGTTCATGTGATCGTCCCCCTCGCCTTCTACAACTTAATGAACGAAATGTCCCAGCAACCACATAACGGTATGGGTTTTTGACTGTGGAAAGAAAGAAGAATCTGGGCGCACTATGATGTCCGTAGTGCAGGCAGTCTCAGAAGACCGAGTAAGGAAGGCCAATTGTGTCCTGATCCAACCACCAGTTTGCCTTATGACCTCCACAAGTAAAACGATGTCGTATCGTAACGGGAGACGTACAACGACTACATAAATCCGTCTCACTAAGCCCAATACGGAAAAGTCGCTCGTTCGTTGGAATCAAGTTATTTACGACCTAGTACCACGAGGACGCTACTCACATCGGCAAAATCGGAAGACTGATATTAAACCAAACTTTCGTTCAGGTTGTTTGCGGCGAGTCTCTTTCAACGAGGTTCGGGCAATGGACTGCTTCCCCACGAGTCTGTAGGAATTTAATGGTCTCCATATGATTTCAGCCCATAAATAGCTCATCGCAAGATAGAAGTCACGAATGTGTTTTAACTTATAATTTATGCGACCAATATCAATAGGGGGTTCAAGACTAGCGGGACAGACAAAGAAAAATAAATGAGACGTGAATGTGTGAGTTTCTTGAGTCATCGTCAAAATAGTACGAAGTACATATAGCATCTGCGACTTCCTGTATATATCAGTCAGGTCCAGCCCCCCAAAGGAGCGAGGCTTCGTGATCACCTCATACCATAAGCGAAATATATGTCTTTTCCATAAGAAACGACCAGAAAATTGTAGTTTCTTCGCTATCGTCGCAGGAAGCGGATAAACTTAGGCCGCGTAATAAGCTTTGCATAAGACATATGTATCCAGTATTCGGACTTTCTGGAGCAGAGTAAGAGAACGCCTTTCATGCTCTAATACAGCTCCCTGAATTTTTTCCGTAGCAGACTTCCAGTTGAGCGCCACCATTTTGTGTGGACAACGACCAATGATGATACCGAGAGACGTATACAGATCCAGCGCAGTAGCCCATGGAACAACCGCGTCATCAAAACCTCGCAAAGGAAGAAGCTTAAGTTTTGCACCTGAACTCCGACAAAAACTATTGATGACAGACTTCAGTCGAGGTATCTCAGCAGAATTGCGAAGTAGAACAATCACGTCATCCGCATATGCACGAACAGCTATAGTCCCACCGGAAAGCGTCCAACCTGTCAGCTGGGATGCTAGCATGCGGAGTAGGGGCTCCAGGAAAAACACAAACAGCCACCGTCAGCGGGCTTCCTTGAGACACTCCCCCACGGATACTTATTAGGGGCGTTAGTTGGCCATTAACAACCACCGAAGCCGAAATACCCGTAAACAGATTTGAGAGCACTCGCCGCGTGTCAATAGTGAAACCAACTGCCTCCAGAATCGGAATCAGAAAGTCGTGATTAACACGATCAAATGCCTTACTGAAGTCTAAAAAAGCAAGAGCACAAGGGACGGACGTTACAGCAGCAACTGATACCATATCACGAAACTTTAATATAGGGGTAAGAATGGTACGACCAGGTACGCAGCTTTGATGTTTTGTAACAATCGTATCCATCAAAGCCGACGTCCTACTATTAACTGCCCTCGCCACAGTCTCATAATCAAAGTTTAACAAAGTTAGTGGGCAAGAGTGATCAGGGGCAGCCGGTCCAGTGTGTATCGGGATTACAACAATTTTTCCCACTTTGAACGAGGGCAGCACTACTCTACCCTGTAACACCTCATTCAGAAGGGAGGTAAAGGTAGCACCCAACAACGGCCAAAGGCGCACGTAAAATTCCTTTGGAAGTCCATCTAGACCCGGGGACTTTTGATAAGGCGATCCCACAATAATTTTGTAAACTTCCTCAGGCTGAAAGGCAGCTAAGAGCGTTTCATTATGTTCAGATGTAATTGTCGTATACAAGATGCTGACAAGTGGGTCGTAAAAGGTTTTACTGGACTCCTCGATATTGTAGATTTCTACATAGTACTGGTGTAAGATACGCACTATATCAGCTTGCGCCATTACGATACATCCATCTTTTGTCGTGGGAGAATGAATACAAGTGCGTCGGCGACGGATCTGATACCGAAGCAAATGATATAAGGAAGTCAGTTCTTCCATCACCAATGATCGCGACTTCGATCGGATTTTCAAACCTTCCATTTCCATTCTCTTCACGGTTAACAATTTTGCCTTACCGGCCTAACACCTGCAATTCGCAGAGGGCTTGATCCGAAGCAGCATAAAGTTCACGCAGGATGGAATAGTAATATTCATAAGTTCTCCGAAAGTCTCGCGCTTTGGCAGCACAGAAACGTATCAAAGTCTGCGTGAGCCTCGGTTTCGCTAGCTATATCCACCAGTCAAGCACTCCGTCTTCAGGCCACAAGTGGCCCAATGGGACCGTCCGACCGCCGTGTCATCCTCAGCTGAGGATGCAGATAGTAGGGGCGTGTGGTCAGCACACCGCTCTCCCGGTCATTATAATGGTTTTCCTTGACCGGAGCCGCTACTATTCGGTCGAGTAGCTCCTGAATGGGCATCACGAGGCGAGGCTGAGTGCACCCCGAAAAATGGCAACAGCGCATAGCGGCCCAGACGGTAACCCATCCAAGTGCCGGCCACGCCCGACAGCGCTTAACTTCGGTGATCTGACGAGAACCGGTGTATCCACTGTGGCAAGGCCGTTGCCCCATCAGTCAAGGGTGGAGGAGTATTTCCCAGTGGACCGTAGAGTATGCTCCCACACGACTTGCATCACGTCATCGAGAGAAGGGTCAGCTAGATGAGCGACGTTTAGCATCCACGGAGGGCGAAACAATTTGACTGGTTGCCATTCAAGATTGAGAGTTATGGCCACAGCACAGTGATCCGTAAAGGAAGCTGGGATAACTTCAATGTTAAGAATACTATCGCTCAGGAAGTCCGATAAGTAAAATCTATCTAACCTGCTACTAGAAGTCGCAGTAAAGTGGGTAAATTTAACTAATGTCGGGTATTTACATATCCAGACGTCTTTTAGGCGTAAGGAGCGGCCCAATTCATGTAATTCGAGACAGAAATTAAGGTTTGGAGATTGATCCACAGGACGCAATACACAGTTAAAGTCATCACTCAACAGAATACCCAGAGGACTCTTACGCAACAAATAAACAATATCCTCTTCATAAAAACGCGAACGATCCACCACGTGACCAGTGCCAGTAGGGGCATATAAACGAACCAAAGTAAGATTAAAAAGTTGACACCCTATGCCCCTGCCAGAATCCACCATTTCCACTTCAGCAATAGGAATGCTTTCGCGAAAGAATAAGGCGGTCCCCGTAGAATATTCGGGTGCTACATTAAAGATCATACGAAAACCAGATAAGGAGAAATTACTAAATAGCACCTCCTGTAAGAAAACTGTGTCCACACATGAATCATAAATGAACTGACGCATCATAAATGAACTGACGCAGCGAAGTCAATCGCAATTCTTATTCCACATGATTAACGTTTAAGGAAAGGAACATGTAGGCTTGGGTAATTGATCACAGCTGGACAGAGATGTACGGAATATCGGAGTAGAATTATGTAGACAGCTGAGAGTCAAGGTCCACTGTGGAATCCACAGTGGAATCACACATCGGGGGACCATAACCCACGTCATCGCAACCTATTTTCTTAGTTTTCTTACAAGCCACCGCACGGTCAAGTTGTATACGCTGTTTCTGCCGGCCACGTGAGATGGCGGCCTCTGCAGACAGAGGCTTGGGAGGGGTCATAGGCACAGCTTCCTCCCCCACCCCCCCCCCCCCAGACCTAGGGTCATGTAATGCAATGCCAGTCACTAAAGCGGAAGCATTCTGTGCAATTACCAATACAACAGGTGATACTTGGTCGCTAATTTTCTTCTCCTCGGGAGCTGCTGTAGGCGGCAAATACAGGAAGACGAAGGAACAGGAGGCCACTGCATCGTCTTAGGCTGTAACGGAGGACACAAAGACGAACGGGGGGCTCCGCTCCCTCTTCACACACAGGCAGCTCAGAAGGAGCCACTTCGCGAGCAGGAGGGATGCTGGAGATAACTTCTTCGCCACTCACCGTACCACGGAGGGGAGGTATAGTAGCATCAAGAGTAGCAGGGGACACAATCGATGCGGAGGAGGTTGGCGCAGAAGCTACAACCAAATCCTCACCATCACCTTCCTGAGTGCGATGTCGCTTGTTTGCCGCCGTTATAAGTTCTATCCTGGGGCCAATAGGATTCAGAACCTGTCGCGGAGGTAAAGGCGGAAATTCATTGACACGATTATCAGAACTGACTGTTTATACATTATAATCCGAAGCAGAAGTAGGTCCGATGGCGGGAGGAGAAGGAATAAGATCAGCAACCGTCAATTTGTGAAGCTGCACTAATGACGGCTTTAATACAAAAACCCTCCGCGGACAATTAGAACGAACGTGTCCACTTTCATTACATAGGGAACAGGTTCCCTCTTGACCAGTATACATGATACTGATGCGGTAACCACACACTTGTAAATGTGATTATATATTGCATTTGACATGCACTTCCAAGGAAAGAATTCCACTATAACACTGTAATCTGCGTTGAGTAGACCAGCGTTCACGACGGATGTTTTTCACGTTACCATAAGGAGTCAATATGCCCTTTAGAAAACTGTCATCAACTTCCGGCGGGAGGCTGAACACTCGAACATTGGTGTATTCGATTTCAGCATCTGCGAGTGACACTATACTAGGGGAATTATCACGATGTCTGAACAGGATGTGAGAACCATGTCGCGACAGTAATCTTTCAGCATGAAAGATCCATGAATTTCACGTAAAACACGTACTCGTCAGCATCACAATGCCACGCGGAGTGGCCGCGCGGTTAGAGGTTCCATGTAACGTGTTGCACGACCCCTGCCGCCGGAGGTTCGAGTCCTCCCTCGGGCATGGGTGTGTGTGTGTGTGTGTTGTTCTTAGCATAAGTTAATTTAAGTAGTGTGTAAGTTTAGGGACCGATGACCTCAGTAGTTTGGTCCCTTAAGAATTCACAGACATTTGAACACATTTCAGCGTCAAAATAAGCGGTGTGGACCTGATCAGAGTTCACATGAATTGTATCGAGAAGCCAATCGTGGATTTCTAGGGTCCCAGGCTGAATGTGTCACGTTGTTTTATCGAAGCGGAAAAGTTCATTGAGATGAGCAACCTCCTGCTGTAGTGAATCGCGCTGCTGTTGAAGTGAAAAGCGGCCTCCATATTATGCAGAAGATGTAACACAATCTTCTTGTGTGAAGCACCCATGTGCATTTCGCAGTGAGGTGTGTATGGAATGGGCAGAAGCTGTCGCGATGAGGGAGACATGGAAGACGCATTAATCTTCATGCCTTCTGATCTGGCAGAATGGCTTCTTGCGTCCAGCGTAGGAGACAGCATGCCTAAAGCCGGAGATTGCACAAGAAGATGATTATAGAGGTCCATAGGTAATGGAAAAATTTAAGAAAATCGGCCTCCAATATGGGGCCAAACATGCAGGCCATTAACAATCATCATGAAGGTGAGAAAACATTTTGCAGATTTAATTTCATATGACTCTGAGGAATGTCCTTCACATCCCGTAAAACACCACTTATATCCAAACCTGTGTTGACCAAAATTCCATACCAGATATCTTTTCAAACACAAATAATCGTGAAGATTCACATTTAGCAGAAGCTGTGGCATTGTCATTACAACTACAATCTTACTGGTTATACAACGGATATGCACGTCTATACACATCCGTTGTTGATATCTGGGAACCCACACAGTTTGCAACATCATCTAGCATTTCGCCTGAAGTGTCTATGGAACCAACACCATTCGAATTTGCGTGGCTGCCGCTCGTCAATGCGCCGTACGCTCCTTGGGCTGTCAGCTGCCAGCATGGCGTAGAGTCTTGCCAGTTCAGTGAGGATTCTCTCAATAGGTGGCTCTGGTGGTTGCACAGCCGAGACGAGACTTCAGTGACAGCGAAACATGGGAAGTGACGTAGTTGAAGGCGTTGTGAATATTGACTTTGAAGACGATATTTTAGATGAGACAGAAATATCTGTGTTTGTTTTATGTTATTGTTTTTGTTGACATGGTAGATGCTGCATAAATCCTTTTTAGCGATGAATTTTTTTAATAATTTCAATTTTGACAGTTATTTTTAACACTATATTTGAGATGTAAGGAAGTCATTGCAAATATATTTCTTCAACAAATGCTTCAATTTACTGTACAACAATGAAAATAGGGAATGGCCACATTTGTGTACATGGTGCATAGCAGGTTACATGAGAGCAAACATGGTGAAAACATAAAGAAACTAAAAAATGTGATAAATAATAGCGAAATTCAAGTAAGAAGGAATTGTTCACATCATGTATTGTGGAAGAACTCCGTACATTGTGGGCAAACAGGAACCTTGCACTTTTGCAGATGTATCTTGTTCTTCTTTTGCAGTTTTTATTTCTCACATTCCTTTTTTTTCAGGGTAATGGGCTATTCCATCCAGTCTTATATATGCAGTACACCCAGTGCGTTGCCTTTTCTTCCAGTGAGTATGGTCAGTGGTGTTAGATGGTCTGCCACACTTCCTTTGCAGGCTTCCAAGCTATGTAATTGTTGTAGCAACTGAGGCCTTGTATTCCACCAAAGAAATATTTCTCTCAGTGCCTCTTTTGTAAAGAATCCATGCATTTACTAGTGCAACATTATAAAAGTGGAAAAATATTCTCAAATAAATCTTCTTGCTCTTCTTTGTGTGAGGGTAGTGTGCAACCATCTGGTCAGTCATGTCTACTCAGCCCATGAATTTGTTGTAGCATGCAACAGCATCTGGCCTCTCGATATCTATGCGAGCATGGTTCTTCACGTCCCATCACAGTATCAGTTGGTGTCCCTCCAGAAAAGGTAGATATCATGTGGACAATGTTTCTCTCCACCCATCACAAAACTGTAATATTGTCATTAGAAGTAGCAATAGACATTGAACCTCGACATGATTCCATTAGAGCTTTGCTGTTGGTCAATTTACTCTCTGCACCCTACAGTCTGTTCGACCTTATGGTTCCCAGTACATGAATTTTCTTTTGCTTGAGATATGAAAGCAATGGGATTGCTGCGAATAAATGGTCAAGAATGATCTTGTGATTTTTTCCTTCTAGCCCCTGGCACAATCTTACGACAGTGTCCCCAATAGGACTGAAGCTCAGTGTGTAATTCCGCTCCCGCCTTTTCTCTTGGTACATCTCAAAAAATGTTGCGCATCAATCTGAGCTAGAGCGTACCCATGATTTCAATCCCCACTTTTAGGGCTTAGACTTTATATACTGTTTTGCCCTGCTTCTACCCTTGAAGAGGATAATCATTTCACTTATAGACTGATATTCAGTAGGAGTTACATTCCCCGAAAATGTCTCTTTCATTGTGTCCAATATGGGTTTCACCTTCACAAACATGGCAGAGTTATTTCCCGGGATTTCGTTCAAAAATGGTTCAAATGACTCTGAGCACTATGGGACTTAACATCTGTGGTCATCAGTCCCCTAGAACTTAGAACTACTTAAACCTAACTAACCTAAGGACATCACACACATCCATCGCCAAGGCAGGATTCGAACCTGCGACCGTAGCAGTCGCGCGGTTCCGGACTGAGCGCCTGAACCGCTAGACCAACGCAGGCGGCCGGGATTTTGTCTTTGTCCACAAAACGTAAATACGTTTTTAGACTACTGGCCAGTAAAACTGCTACAAGACGAAGATGAAGTGCTACGGACCCGAAATTTAACTGACAGGACGAAGATGCTGTGATATACAAAGGATTAGCTTTCCAGAGCATTCACACAAGGTTGGCGCCAGTGGCGACACCTACAACGTGCTGACATGAGGAAAGTTTCCAACCGATTTCTCATACACAAACAGCAGCTGACACGGCGTTGCCTGGCGAAACGTTGTTGTGATGGCTCGTGTAAAGAGGAGAAATGCGTACCATCACGTTTCCGACTTTGATAAAGGTCGGATTGTAGCTTGTCTCGATTGCGTTTTATCGTATCACGACATTGCTGCTCGCGTTGGTCGAGATCCAATGACTATTAGCAGAATTTGGAATCGGTGGGTTCAGGAGGGCAATACGGAACGCGGTGCTGCATCCCAACGGCATTGTATCACTAGCAATGGAGATGACAGGCACCTTATCCACATCGCTGTAACGGATCGTGCAGCCACATCTCGATCCCTGAGTCAACAGATGGGGACGTTTGCAAGACAACAACCATCTGCTCGAACAGTTCGACAACGTTTGCAGCAGCATGGACTATCAGCTCGGAGACCATGGCTGCGGTTACCCTTGACACTGCATCATAGACAGGAGCGCCTGTGATGGTGTACTCAACGACAAACCTGGGTGCACAAATGGCAAAACATCATTTTTTCGGATGAATCCAGGTTTTGTTTACAGCATCATGATGGTCGCATCCGTGTTTGGCGACATCACGGTGAACGCACATTGGAAGTGTGTATTCGTCATCGCCATACTGGGGTATCACCCGGTGTGATGGTATGGGGTGCCATTGGTTACACATCTTGGTCACCTCTTGTTCGCATTGACGGCACTCTGAACAGTCGACGTTACATTTCAGATGTGTTACGACCCATGGCTCTACCCTCCATTCGATCCCTGCGAAACCCTACATTTCAGCAGGATAATGCACGACCGCATGTTGCAGGTCCTCTATGGGCACTTATGGATACAGAAAATGTTCGACTGCTGCCCTGGCCTTCACATTCTCCAGGTCTCTCACCAATTGAAAACGTCTGCTCAATGGTGGCTGAACAACTGGCTTGTCACAATACGCCAGTCACCACTCTTGATGAACTGTGGTATTGTGTTGAAGCTGCATGGGAAGCTGTACCTGTACATGCCATCCAAGCTCTGTTTGACTCAATGCCCAGGCGTCTCAAGGCCTTTATTACGGCCAGAGGTGGTTGTTCTGGGTACTGATTTCTCAGGATCTATGCACCCAAATTGCGTGAAAATGTAATCACATGTCAGTTCTAGTATAATATATTTGTCTAATGAATACCCTCTTATCATCTGCATTTCTTCTTGGTGTAGCAATTTTAATGGCCAATAGTGTAAGTTGATTGGTTCAAATGATTGTGGTTAGAATATCGTATTTTCCCACAGAATATAAATCTATAGGATTTATTTAATACTGTGATTATGTACTCTAGCTGCAGGTGTAGTGTTGTACCGGTGAACGTTATAAACTGCAGATTTAGTTTCATAGCTGTGTGCACATGAAAGGATACACAGCTGTGTTGTATGCAACGTAGTGCTGTTGTAATGATTGTTGGAAGGCTTCTTCAAAGTTAACTCTCAACATATTGAGTTGTTAAGTAATGCAGTTGTTGGACTTTATTTTTAGTCACTGAAGCATATAACGATGGAACTAGCTAAAAACACGAAGAGACATGCAGCAAAACTGGAGATACTGTGGGAAATTTGGATTTGCAAAACAATAGCAGGTGAGGATTTATATTGTGGCGCCGATGAAATCGACACCAACATCGACATGTATTCATCTTTGGACTCTAGGCATTATCTTTGGCTATTTCGCCATATTCAGTTCAGTTTTTTGTGATCCTTGTATGTGTTAAGGTTAATAAATGAACTATTTGTAAATGGGTGTGATTATTGATGCAACCAACAAGGTAACCCTGGTGACCCCGAGTTGTAACGTCTTTCGTTTTTGCAGTTTTACTGTGTCCGCGACCTCTGCGTTGGTTATTTCGGCGTGTATTACATCGACACAGTATTCGAACAATGACTTCGTCTCAGCGCCTAACATCGGATTTTGTGATTGACATGCATCATGTCGCAGGCGATGTACACCCGCCAGGACTGCAACATGATGCCTCTCACTCGATGATTCCGCCAGACGTTTTCGAGCCTGCAACAATAAGTGAGGTTAGGAGTGCGCATGACTCCGGCTATCAAACGCCTTTGTTCCCACCCCATGTGCCCTCCCTGTGCAGTTACCTCTTACGGATCTCCATGCAGTGCAGGAGCAATGCCGATTTCTGCAAATGCTTCGTCGGACAACCTACTACCATCAGGACAACGATTTGCCATGCTGCAATCCGTGCAGTACCATGCAGATACCTGCCACGTGGCCGGAACTGCTTCGTTCACAGGTCTACCTTCTCAGCATCAGACCACGCCCCCACCTGTCTCAGTTCAGCTTTGGCACATGCCTTCCTAATTCTATACCTCGGCCTGCAACAGGAACAATAACCTGTTATCTGTGCCTGACCTCCACCTCCATCCCACTGCTACGTCTCAGTGTTGGTGCCATGACATTCACCTTATCCGCACACCATTTTGAGTGGAGTGACTAGCCGGCCGAAGTGGCCGTGCGGTTAAAGGCGCTGCAGTCTGGAACCGCAAGATCGCTACGATCGCAGGTTCGAATCCTGCCTCGGGCTTGGATGTTTGTGATGTCCATAGGCTAGTTAGGTTTAACTAGTTCTAAGTTCTAGGGGACTAATGACCTCAGCCGTTGAGTCCCATAGTGCTCAGACTCATTTGAACCATTTTTTGGAGTGACTATGAACAGTGAACATTCACACATTCTGTCCCACGTTAGACATCATTTCCCACACTGTGCTTCTGGACAGCCCGCACCTCCGCAGCCTCCTTGCAACACAGGTGGCCCTGGCTCTGATCACACGTCGAGCTTTCCACGGACTAACACACGTTCTCATACTCTGAACTTTTTCTCACCTGTCGCCCCCGAACCTGCTCCAGTCGAGCTTCCGCTACTGTTCTCGGCACATCTCGGTGCCTCATCCACGTTGGTCTTCTGCAATGCGTCAATCCGAACACACCCGCAACGTGTTGAGCTTCTGCAATCGCAATCGTCACATTATGGTGTCTCACCCGCGTCGACCTTCTGCGTTGCTACGGATCATGCTCAACCACAACATGTCACCTTCACCGTCATTGCCACATCCCCTGGAGGCACACTCTCCTCGAATACTACAGCAACAACAGCTCGATTCAGGCAGTGCCCCGACGAACTCAACTCATCCTGTTCTTCTGAACATTCTACAACGCTTACCAACGCTGCCGCCGTTTAATCTCGACAGAGCAACAACTTGGTTCAAAATTGTGGACGAAGTGTTCGACCATTACAAACTCGACGAGTCAACCAGGTTTCTGTGCCTCATCACCCACCAGCACGACCAGGAGGACTTGATTGCTGACCTGGTCGACGCCCCGGACTCACCTACCCAGTAAATTCTAGACAAAACGATAGTTCTACGTCGGCTTCCACACTTAACTGAGGAGCAAACTATCAAGTGCTCCATGTCCAGCAACTAGACAACGACAAACCTTCCCAGCTCTGGAGATGGCTACGTGCCCTGGTCAGTGACGATCTACTTTCTGATGCAGCTCTCCTTGCCATCTCCTCACATCCGCTTTGCTCTGGCTTGAAGGTCTCCTGAACCTGTCGAGCAAAGAATGACAATTGCTGACAAGCTACACGATGCATCACTGCTCTATTTCGCCAGCCACTGCCTACCTCACAAGTCTCAGGTTCAGGCTCATCGCCCTGCGTCCGGACGCAGCCGGGGCCGTACTGTGCTGACCCTTTCGCTCGCTCTGGGAAGCAGTAAACAAGCAGCTGGGACGTCACCGGCTCTGCCCATGGTCACGCCCCCTCCTCCAACCGAACCTGCTGCAGCCACCGAACCGCGGCCACTGCCACTGGCAACGAACCTTCCACAGGAAATGCAACCACACTGTTACTTCCACACACGGTTTGGTGAGGCGGCATGGAACTGCAGACCACCCTGCTACTTCCCAAACGCCAATCGCAGATAGGTCGAGCTGCCGCCTCCTGCGCACAACATGACAGGCATCCCCCCCTTCTCTATTCTGTCCGGGAACGACCGGATAATTGCCGACGACTTTACGTTAAAGACATTTCGTCGGGATACCTTTTCCTAGTGGACACAGGCGCCAATGTTTCGCTGCTGCCTAAGTCCTTAGCGTCGTCGAACATCCGCCCTCATCATACTTCACTGCAAGCCGTGAATTCAACTAAACTACAATGCTCGGGTTCAACTTCCTACATCGTCTCTCTGTCTCTGAAAACTGCAAACTCGAGTGGACTTTTTTAGTGGGCAAAATTGACGAACCTGTACTAGACATTGACTTCTTGCGACACCACAAACTTTCACTGGACCTAGTGTGAAACACTGTGTTTCATCATCCGTCCAAGACTCACTTCCCCTGTGCTCCGTCGAGCAACCCTCCCCCCACCCCTCCCCCCCCATGACACATTGGTACGGGTTCATCTCATCCGTACACACTCATCTCTGTCGACGACGTTACAAGAAATCAGGCACAAGTGCCTTGTCGAGCTTGAACACGTCGCTCGCCTACACAAGGAAAACTTCAAGCTCTCCCTCCGGCTCCATGAAACACAGCTCCAGCTCTCCGATGCAATCCCAGCAATCGAGCCTCTGCTACCCCTTGCAACTGTGCTATCAAGACTGGAATAACGTGTACTGACAGCTACACAGCGCCACACCCTCCTAACACAGCAACGTTTGACACTTGGCTGGACACAAGTGAGCATGCGTGACGAGCGTCACGTGCTCTGGAACTGACAGCTACTACCCTGCCCCTCGCGGACAGCACCTCAAACTATACAACTTTGGCTCCTGTGCGACTGTGCTGCCACAGGCCGCGCCCTCGGACAATGGACTCACTAACAGCTCACGAGCTCTACCGAGCTCACCCTACCGTGGTGCCACTGCTTCGGGCCGGCGGCCATCTTGTCGCGCTGACTCGTGGTACATTTCACCGCCTCGGCTCCCGTCGGATCCGCCGAGTGGCTCCGAACACCACAACCACGCCTCGCCTGCCCCACCGACTACACATTGTAAACAAACCGCCTCCCGTGCCGCTGGCAACATTTCCGTCGTCACCAGCGGCACGGTTCACAAGCTTCTACTCATGCCAGGTCCCCCGATCTCCAGTAAACCACGTTGACTCTCTCCGACCTTAAAAATCAAATTTCTGAACTACTAAGCTCCGGCATCATTAAACCCTCTGCCAGTAGCTGGTCTACACCCATACATATGACACCCAAGAAAGCCGGGTCCTGGCGCATGTGTGGAGACTACCGTCGACTAAACACACAAACAATTATGGACACCTACCCCATACCCAACATTGCTGACTTTACCAGTTCCCTCGCAGGTGCGACCACGTTCTCTGTCATTGATTGCAAATGGGCCTACCACCAGATCCCCATGGCACCTGAAGACATCGAGAAGACAGCAATCACCACCCCAATCGGGTTATTTCAGTTTCGATTCATGCCCTTAAGTCTGAAAAACGCAACCCAGACCTGGCAACGCTTCATTAACGAAGTGCTATTCAACCTAAAATTCTGCTTTGCATATCTTGATGACATTCTTATGTTCAGCTCCTTCATCGAGCACAACATTCGACATGTGCAAACTGTTATGAACACTCTCGCAGCAGCAGGCATCGAGACCAACCAGGACAAATTGCAGCTACATCAACCTGGTGTCACTTTTCTTGGCTTTCGGGTCTCTGCCGACGGCATTTCACCGCCCCCTGAGAAAGTACAAACAATACTAAACCTACCCAGACCTTCGTCATTCAAAGAGCTCCAGCGCTTTCTGGGGATGGTTAATTATTATCGCCATCTACCTCGGGCTGCGGAGATTCAGGCTCCACTGACGCATGCCTTGGGAGGCACCGGCACCTCTGGATCTCGGCCTGTTCCATGGACCCCTGCTGTGACTGACTCTTTCGCTGCCCTCAAAAATCTTCTTTCCGAGGCCTGCACCATCGCGCATCCTTATCCCAATGCGCAGCTTTTCATCGCCACAGACATGAGTGATACTTCCATCGGCGCTGTCCTTAGCCAGACAATCGACGGCAAAACTTCGCCTCTGCAGTTCTTCTCGCGCAAGTTCACCAATGCACAATGGAAATATTCCGCGTTTGACATGGAGTTGCTTGTGGTCTATGAAGCGATTAAGCATTTTAAGACCGACATTGAGGGATGCCCTTTCTATGTTTTAATGGACCGCAAACCCCTGGCTGCGGCCATTACAAACCCGCCACCTGACCCACCTCCTCGCCGATTCAGATACATGGACTTCATATCTCAGTTCACCACCAATGTCAGACACATAAAGGGTGCTAACAATATAGTTGCTGATTTCCTTTCATGAGCCAACACCGTCCATTCGCTGTTAGACCTCTCTGAACTGCCTAACCTCCAAGCTGTTGACGAGGTAACACAAAACCTGATTTCAGACTCTATTTCTTCACCACACTTCGTTCGCACCACCTTCCCTGGCATTTCTGGTGAGATCTGGTGCGACGACAGTACGGGCATGTTATGCCCCCTCATCCCAACCACGCTCCGTCGAGATGTCTTCAACGTATTGCATAATTTAGAGCACCCCAGTGTTCGTGCGTCCACCCCCCTCATAGCGGAGTGCTTTGTGTGCAGAAATGGCCGTGCGGTTCTAGGCGCTTCAGTCTGGAACCAAGTGACCTCTACAGTCGCAGGTTCGAATCCTGCCTCGGGCATGGATGTGTGTGATGTCCTTAAGTTAGTTAGGTTTAAGTAGTTGTCAGTTCTAGTGGACTGATGACCACAGATGTTAAGTCCCATAGTGCTCAGAGCCATTTGAACCATTTTTGTGGAGAAATGTCAACAAGGACTGCCAGCAATGGGTGCATGCCAACGCTGAAAGTACACAAGCACACTTCACCCACCCCCTCCCTCGGCGCCTTTTCGATCCCTCCTGGGCGTTTCCAGCATATTCGCATTGACAATGTCTACCCTCTCTCTCTCTGTAATGACTTTCGTTATGTTCTCTCGTCTATCAACCGAACAACTCGCTGGCTAGAGGCTGTTGCCCAAGCTTTCGTTGAGTCATGGGTATTGCGTTTAGGATGTCCACCTATCATCAAGACTGACCAGGGCAGACAATTTGAGTCGGGTGTTCAACAGGATTTGTAACATTTGCAGTATCAGAATTTCAGTGTTAGAATGGACAATTTTTAGATCTAGCTGGGCTGCGTAAAAAGAAAATTCTGTAGGACAACTAGAATAAAAGTATGCTGTCAGTCCTGTTTGTGGGCCAGTACTGTGAGAAAGGTTTCTAAGTGCAAAGCAGGCAGTATTGACCTTTTCGGGTTGTACCATGAAGACGCAAACTCAGAACAAATGTTCCAACAGTAATTAAGCTTCATTCTAGATAATTTAGTTCTACTTTCTTGCCAACTGGTAGCCATTATCTAATCACTATTTGCTGCCTGAGGCAATTGTGAGGTTATTCGCCCAAGTTCAGGGGCTGATGCTACACCAATCTGCTTTGACATGTGATGTAACTGTGATGGGGTGTGTGATGTCATAGTGAGCCTTGATGTTTTTGAGCCTTAGTGTTTGTAGATGTTGTGTTGTAGTATTTGGTGGTGATCTCTTGTGCTGGATATTTGATAGTGAGTTGTTTGACGTAAATTGAGTCTTTCAGGCTGCTATTATAAGAATTTGTGCTGGCTTTCTGGTGAGTTACTTTGAATTTGCATATTGTGGCTGATGGATTCATTTTTATGTTTGGAAATATTAGTGCCATGTGTTTCTTGTGGTTGGAGATTTAATATTATTTTTCTGTTTTCTTCAGTTGTGAAGAAGATACAGATATTTATGAGTAGCTCATTTCTTGTTGCAATGAGTGAAGTTGTCCATGTATCTTGAAATTGGTGACAATTCAAGATTCATGAATTATCGTTATTTCCTTGTTAGTGTTTGGTAATTTTGTTGGATTGTTATTGGCGGGTGTAATGGGTATTGAGGTACCGTAGTTGATTAGAATACATTTCTGATAATCATGTGAACATGGTTTGGTTTGTTGTACTGTGGAGACTGCTTTAGAAAGAGTAAGTGAAAGTATGGTATGAAGGGCTTTGCTCGAGCTGTGTGGGTGAAGTGAAATTTGCACCACCATGTTTTAGAGTTGTATGTTGATTCCTCATATCGAGGGCTTTGTTGGAGCTATGTAGGTGAAGTGAAAATAGTGGTGTTGAGTTTTTGATTTGTGTTTGGGTTACTGGTATTACAGTCTTCATTTGAGAGGTATAGCTCACGTGAAATTTACAACACAAATAGTTTTTGTAATCTTTTTGTGTTAAGTTTTGATTTCTGAGTGAATATCTCTTTTGCAGTTCTGTCATTATTCTTACTACCATTTACTTAGTTTTTCCCCTTCATTTGGCTGTTCTGTTGGTTTCATTCTATTGCTGGAGTTAAAATACTCACATGTTATTTATGTTTGGTGGCAGGTGTAATGAGTGACATCATGGTCACTGTACTGTATGTGCTTGAAATTATGTACACCACATTGATGGCATTACTGGTCAAAACAGGTGAATGGAGTTATGACTTTATGCCAATCTACCTTTACAATAAAGCAGTAGATCACTTTATATAGACTTATTTTTTCCTTGGATCTAGTTTGTGTGTGTTTTGATTAACAAAAAATAATGGGATGTTCCAAGGATCATTGGTCTGTTTCTATCAAAATGGTGTAGATTGCATAGGTTTCACACTCTGTGTCTTTTTTGTGATTATGGCTAAATACTGTCTATTTACAGATTACCAGCTAGCTCATTGGCTGAAAAGTAATAATAATGAGCATATTGATCTGTCACTGCTCACATTACTGTTAAGGAATGTTTACATCTACTTCTGTAGCACAAACAATCATTGTAGTCTTTTATACCACAAGGTTTTTGTTATATATCCATCTTCAGAGCAGAAGTTGCCAGAAGAATCAATTTCATTCAGTTTTAAATTTGTGTAAAGTCTTACAGCAGCCAGCCACCTTTGGTTTTATTCTCCAGTTTCTGTTTACCATGACCAGTTTGGAACTGACAAGCAGTTCATCATCAGATGGTACATATTTATTGCATATTTGCAGCATTGTTGTGGCTCATGTAGCTATGGCAAGAGAACAAAACATGTACACGCTGAATATGGTATAAGTACATACAGTTCATGCCTGGCTATAGCTGCACAACTCTGGTAATGTTGCAAACACGCAATAAATATGTATCATCTGTTGATGGTGATTCAAAACTGGTCATGATAAATAAAGGTTGAAAAAAATACAAAAGATGGCTGACAGCACTAATTTCTGGAAACCTTTATCAGTCACAGTGACCCTTACATATAATGGATAGATATTAAAGTTTTGAAATTTTTTTGCACCTGTCAGATTATACTAGTGGGAAATAATAGAAAACTTTTGTGGCTATTGTTGAATGCTTTCATGAGCCTATGGCAGACTTAGTGATAAAATTTTGATTAAAATAACTTCTTGGTTGACAAACGGCTAGGGTGGCGCAGGGATTTTCCTTATATACAACATTACACATACTTAGAATGAGCAAGAGCTCCATAGGCAATGCAAATAGAGCAAAACATACATTCAAATTATTTTTAATGTTGTCAGTATTAGCAGCAGTGGGAACTACATCAGTGGGGGTGGTGGATAGGGCAACAGTTGGCTCTCACCTTCCTGTGCTTCCTGCTGCATGTGAGAAAGCTGTGTGGTGGCTAAAAAAAACAGTCATTATAGCGGGCACATATGTGTCAAGAAAGAACTGCAGTTGGCTTACTTCTAGCCACTGCCATCATCACAGAGTTATTTTAGTCAAGGTGTAGTGTAGTTGCGAAAAATTAGTCCAAGGTGAACCGTGATCTGCACTATCAATACAAGACAGAAATATAACTTTTGTGTAAACTTTGCATGCTTATCTAGGATTTAACATGGTTATGTATTATGGTTTGAAGATAGTTGAGAAGCTCCCATGTAACATACTGCAAGTAACTGGTTATCTCATCCAATTCAAAAGAAATTTAAAATATACCTCATTAGTAACTCCTTCCACTAATTATCTTAGTACAAGGATTTGATTCCTCCTTTAGATGGATGGTAAGTAGTGTGTTGTAAACTGTCCTGTGTAATTACATACTTAGGTTACTAATTTCTTTGAAAAGTACTTGATTAATGAAGTAAATATTAAGTTTCTGATAAGACAGCCTGCAGCCACCTAATATAACAGACATAGCAACAACTTTCTTTCCAATTCACCAAAACACATTTGCCTGGTATAAACAAAACTAGTATTAAGCAGTATTGTGAGACTTTCTTATTAACATAGTGTACCGCTTAAGCAATGTTTGGTTGTCTTTTGTTAATGTGTACCTTCACTTGTTCCTTAGCCCTGTAGGTTCACCTTCTTGGTACGATGTACACAATATGATGAATGAGTGGAAGAAATCTCTATTCTTTTGAAATTGTGATGATTTATTCATGCCAAGCCACATTAGTAAATGTATATAATGTAAAGGTGCTGTCAGAATGCTTAATGCCTTGAACATGCACCTACAACATGACTGTTAGTAAACTCCTAGCATCACTATCTCCAGTTGCCCACTTGCAATGTGAATGCAATAGGTAATCAGATTAGCTGATTATATGCTTTACCATTTGACAACTTAATATATGCTCAATGTAGGAGTTTTTACTTCTACGTATTTCATTTGAAATTGATCTACCACTCTCTGATGACAGAGTGGCATACTTAACATACAAAATTCATGTTACTAATCAGTACATACTTAATTCTTTCCTAATTTGACATGTAGTTATTCTAATTTGACATCTAGTGATGTTATTCTACTTATGCTTGTTCTTTCCAATATTGCCAGGTTCTATCTAAAAATATTCAATAATTCATTCAATATAACTTTGATTTATTTTCAGAAACACATCACAAATCAAGTAGCACACCAGAACAAGTACAGGATTGCACAACCAAACGTTCTCTGCCACCACCCTATATTTTCTGGGATGGTTACTAGTGATAGGCCACAGCCAATACCCAAGATCATTATATTTATTTTACCATCTGTGCGAAATTAATGTGTCTGGTAATATATTAGGTGTGTACACATAGCCCGTTGTTCTCATTGTTCATTATTCTATCTAAAATTGTATTCCAAATAAGTCGGCAAAATACGGTATAAAACTATGTGTTACCTGTGATAGAAGAATTTTTACCACTTAAATATGGAAGTCTATGAAGGCAAACAGCCTGCTGGTCCACATTAAGTACCCACTGACACAGAGAATGTATTGTTACCACTAATTCGACACACTGACAACACATGCAGAAATCTGATGATGGACCACTATTCTGTACGTAAAGCAGTCGCTAACACTGATCATCAACTCACAGAATGGGAGATAAATTCCACCAGAACTGCTGTCAGTAAAGGGTAGGATGGTAAATATTAATATTTTATCATTAGGAGGGAAACCACGTAAAAACTGCCTTCATTGCTCATATGTTCCAAACAAGAAACAGAAAATGAATTTACTAATGGTACCTGCCACCCTTAACAACATGAGCATAGTCACTGAGAATGATGAAGTGAATAAATGTGAACTGATTACCTCTACATCCCCACAGAAGGTGATGTAGATGTTATCTCTAATCTGAATACTCTGTTTCAAAACCAAGCAATTGATGGCCTGTTAAACTGTTTTTTTAACAGATCAACAAAGGCTCAAGTAACACACAGTGTAAATACAAATGACTTAATACCAATGAGAAGATTTCTTACAGATCTGAATATGGTGCTTACAGAAGCATATGAGTGTGAGTAACCATACGTGAATTACTAGTGCACACCATAACCTGAAGGAGAAAATACGAGGTTTTGTAGATATCCACATCAAAAGGAGCAAGTGAATCAAGATAATAACAAGAATGTCACTACTGCTGTAACAGGAAAAACATATACATACAGCATTGCCGCCATCTTTCTTGCAATCTTATTTGTAAGAAACATACAGCAATGAGTGTCCCTACTCTATATGTGAGTATGGCATAAGAAAACGTAAAAATTGTTTTTGTCACAAACTATCTGACATAGGATTTATCGTGTGACAACACCAGACGCGTGTAATTGTAGGTTCAAAAACACAGTCACACTGTTACCACAGAGTATGTACAATAAGCACACAGTCTGCCCCCCTGTGACAGAGAGTTCATTTTGCTGTCGTATATGAAACAAATCATACATGAAATTATCAAAGACATCTCATGAGATGGAGTCTACCAACTTGGAGTGAAAAATTATTAATGCAGTTGCTAGTTACCGCCAATGTATTTGAGTAATATCAGAGAAAGATTTGTCCTTTCCATGAGTTAATACAGTGACAAAATGCATTGTGGTAGGTAACTATGAAAGGACATTGAGTTACTGAGGTGAATCCGACATGTCGCTTTCGTCATAGGCTACTAAAATCCTTCCAAATACTAACCAAAGTTGTAATTCTTATTCGTGAAACATTATTGACATACATATATGTTTGTCTATGCAGTAACTCATTTGTATTTGACCTTTATAACGAAAATCTTTGATTGTCAGAGGAATTGTATCTATTATGTACCGAAAGTTTCAAAACCCAAAGTGGTAGATGAAGCTGTCATGCCAAGCAATTCAGAAATATTCAACAGAAGGGAGTGGACCATGCAGCAGAACCAGTCCATGGGTAGGTAGCTGCTGCAACAAGGTCTCCTGGCTCAAGGTAACGTTATTGGCTGACCACAAAGCTGTGCCCAGCATGAACTGCAGTGTACACACCTGTAGCAGTCAAAGTTTCAACCGATCATGAACACCGTCATATGATTATTATTGTAATAGGATGACCAGAGCAGGTGACGCGGTTGGGGTTGTAGGGTGTGGGTGGGTAGAAGGTGGTTGCTTTTAGCAATCCTCCTCTTTATTGTTGGTTCTTCCAATACATTTTCCGGTAGCTCAGCCCCACCGCTCGTGTCGTGGTGGAGATGTGTTGATGCGCACAGCCCGGGGAATGCGACGCCGTGCTCGGTCAGCAGCTGCGCAGGCAGTAGGAGGTTAGCAGCATGAGGTCTGGCCTAGCTCGCCTCCTGCAGACGCTGCGGCTAGTGACGATGCCGGGAGTCGCCGGTGCAGCAGTGGGCAACGCCCTCCGCCAGCCAGTCCTCGGGGACAGCGTCACTGATGACAACGACGTAACAGCGACTGAACAACCAATCAGTCAAACCGATGCCGACGCCCACCTCTGATGCCCTTCAATAGTGCAGACCGCTGCTGAATCCGCTGGTTACATGGCGCTGTGTTTATTAGAATGTTCTCGATAACTTGGCTAACGCAACCACACCGGCCCGCGGCTGTGTAATTCTGCTAATGCTGCATTCTGACTGTTGATGGCTGCCGAGCACATACACACATACCGATGCTCGTTGCAAAACTGTGTCACCTGCATAACGCGCCAACCAGCCTTCATCTGCCGTCTGCCACGAGGCTGGCGCATAGCGCACTGAAACACACTAAATCACAATTTTGCACCATATTTCCTAAAAATAACCCCTTGTCCTCTACAGTATGATGAATGAATTCAAGAGTGAGGTAATCTTTGTTAATGCTGTCACTGTAATTATCTTGTAACTTGGGTCTTGCAGTGACTATCAATGGTAAGGTTCTTTGCTTTCTGAGAGTTAATTATTGTTCTTTTCAGATTCTGGAAAGATATGTCAGTCTTATGAGGCATTGATTGGGCATTGGAGATCTAGTACATGTTTGGCTTTGAAGTAATCCGATGTCAACTGGTACTGACTGGGGAGCCTTAGCAACATTACTAGGCTCACAGCGGACTAGGGCCAAGAGATTACGTTGACCGAGATTTGATAGTAGGAATGTACCTTATTTGGGTAGAGTGTTGGATTTTGTAGTAGTATGGGCCACTGTCATTGCATTTGATTGTATGATAAGTATAGAACATTTATTTACTCTTCAGAAATTGTGCAAGAGTATTTTATTTTATAGTGTAAATGAATGTTTCTCATGAATGATTTTTTAGTTTTTAAAGTGGACTGATAGGATATAATGTTTTTCATTTCATGTTTTATCTTTTTTATTTTTCGTTTTAAATTCTTATGCTTGCATGTAAAAACTTAATAAATGTTTAGTTTTAACAAATGTTTGAAAGTGCTATTCTGCCTTTTGCAACCTAGTCCTCACTTAGCTGCCCACTTTTACAGGGGTTATGGGTGCAACATCGTAAGTTCTCCGTGGTCCCTATCTCCCCTCTACAAGATGCCTAGACATACCTTTGAAAACCCTCTCAAATTAAAGTGTATGATTACTGATAGATCCTTTATCACCTGTAGAAGATACAGTGCACACAGGAGAGGACTGTACTAGAGACGTCTGCACTGAAAAGTGATCACCAGTAATTACGTAAACACTCATTTAAATGCACCATTTTCTAACTGACAACTGTGGACCCTCTTTTCTTGGTGGGAGAGGGAGCAGAGTGCATATGCCTTTACTGTACAGCTGAGTCTGGTGAAACATAGAAAAGTGCAATAACGCCATTTCCTATAACTCTACTTCTTAGATAATTATTTTTCTTTTCTTTCAGTGGCTTACTCTGAGAACTATCTATGACCATCTGTTTTCTTTTCCTTCAAATAGAGTTTTGTGTAGATATTTCCTTTGCAAACATCAGAGGCATGTTTGCTAAGGGAATAAACAGCCATAGCTTAGAGTTCATCCACTGTAGTGTCTGATGTGGTTTATCCAAACTATAAAAATAACTAATAGAAGAAGCTAATCATCATCCTTATATGTTTCAGCACTAATAAATGTGAAGTAATCTCTCATTTAAACAACACTGTTATGTCCATCATTGAACTATTAGATTACAATTCCAACCAGTTTCAGAGAACAAAGCTTCAAAAGTTCAGTGTTACGAAGGAATACCAGCAGTATAACTGTGTCAATAACTTTTCACAGTGTCCTTAACTTTTCACTGAACAGACAACTGTAGAGTTCCTAATGATGAAGTAAGGCTTTCTGGTGAAGCACTAAATATTTTATGGCTACCCACACAACTAAGGGTGAGAGAGGTAAAAAAGATTTTTGTAAGAAACTTCCTGCTCAGTTGGAAAATAGGACAACCAAAACTGCAATACTGAAATGCCTTACTGTACAATATGTTCATTGACATTTAAGTGTTTGTTTTTATTTCATGATGTGATCAATTCACATAAGGTATAAGTCAGTTCTGTAAAGACTTCTCTCCCTTATATACCAGTTGTGCCTGTAGAAATAACTGTTAAGGCATTTAGAAGTTTATCATTAAGCCAAAGTGAACAACTTAAAACCATGAATGGGAACTAAATATATATACACAATCATAATAAGCACACATTACAATGAATTTAATAAGTTTGCTACATACTAGTGGTATGAGTTCACTGAGGCACCAAGTCCAAAATCAATAAGTGAATTTATCCAGTTTCAAGTACAGGAAAACAATTCCCTGCATATATGTAACACTCTGGTTGAAAATAATTTTTCTGAAACAAATTGTCTTCATTTTGTATGGTGTTTTTTTTTACCAGTTTTGTACTTTTATTTTCTGCATGCACCAGCATTATAATTATTGGGTCAAATATAATTCCATCCTTTTGGCAAGATATTTATATTCACTGTAACCTTTTACTTTCTGTCTACCATCCAAATCAGCCAAATGTGTCTAATAACATACATGATGATAATATCATTGATTCAGAAAAACAAAATTTTATGAATGGGTGCACATGGTGCAACAGACTGCCAAGATATCTAAAGAACATATAATTGAAATTTGTTTTAAATAAAGTTACACCACACAGGAAATGAATAAGCATCACATATTATGTACTTTCCAGTTCTGCGTAGCATAGTCCATAATACAGGAACTGCAGCATTGCAGTTGTGAGGCTACAGAATCCAGAAATTGTATCCTACAAAATCTGCTAATGGCAAGAAAATAGTTGCACAACTATTCTGGTAGAATATCAAATTATGAGCAGCTAAAATAATCATACAGAACCAACAAAATTGTTTGTATAAACATTTAGAAATACCTCTTGTGAAATGGGAAGAATAATGTTTACAGTTCAACAGTGAATTTAGAAAATGCAAAGAGAAAGAGGCAGGTAACAATCATCTGGTATTAAAATATCATACCATTACTATCAAAGGACGTTTTAATCGAGAAAACATGGCCAAGAGGCAGCTGGACAAAAGAGCTGTTGAGCATACTACCCAGGATGATGTTCTGGACTTTGACAACTTCTTAACTGCCTGGACCTTCTGGATTCTTTCCACCCACACCAGCTTTTCTGGACTGGACAGAGAGAACTCTCCTTGCAACATTTCTTTCATTCTCTAAATTCCGTTGGCCTCAACCTGCACTACTCTGTGTCTTTCACTTGCCTCTACACCTTCTCTGCTCCCTTTCCAGTCCCAACACACCCTTCTGATCCTAATATAAATTAGAAGTTCTTATTATATGAAGTTAAAAATCACGTAGTGCCATGACCCCTTGCATTTTTATAGTATATCTACAGTATCTGTACATGCAGTGAAACATTCATTGGGGAATTATGTATCTCAATTTTTCTGCCATTTTGGTTTTTATACCAAAAAGTGCATTAAATACAGTATGAACATATAGAATATGTTTTACTATATATAAATTCGTTAGATCTTGAGCAAAATACTTCGGCACCTGCAACAGGAACTCAGTTCATGTTCTCACTGCTGGGCATGTCTACCCATTTATTCCAAAGGGTGGCCACCTCAGTTTGCAGTCACCTGCTGACTTGTGTGCTTCATCCACTACCAGCTGCTGTGCCAGTATTTTCATATGCTGATTTTAGTACTTGTCACTCTAGTGAAAGGCAAAAGACTTATTAGTAATACTAGGATAACCTGTTAATATGAACATTCTCTAGCTGTAGCTTAGAAGTTCTGTTTGTGAATAGGCTTCAGCTGTTGATATGGACTTCATCTACTGAGCAGTGATTCCACACAACCAAACCCTCATGACTTCCATCACCCACTACTATACCATAATATCTGTGCAAATGTAGGCCACATTATTTCACTCTACCAAATTATCACCTACCAGCCTAACCTGAACCTTGGGCTATGCTACAGATCAGTCATTCACCATAACGAAATGCATATGCAATCTTGTTATGGTAGTGTCCAGTTATACAGATAAAATAGTTGTGTTCACACATTGGCAGTTCATATGTATAAGGAAGTAGCTTTTGAAATGTAATTTTAGAGATAAGTGCTGAAGATTATATGGGTAGATCAGTTAACTAATGAGGGCTACTGAAGATAGTTGGTGAGAAAAGAAAGTAACAGCACAACTTTACCAAAAGATGGGACTGATTTATAGCACGCAGCTTTAGGCATCAAGGAATCATCAAGTCAGTATGGTAATGGAGGGAAATGTATTGGATAAAAACTGTACAAGTACACCAAGGTTTGACTACTGTAAGTAGGTTAGAATGGATATAGGTTGCAGAAGTTAAAAAGATATGTAGAGGCTTCCACAGGGTACACCAGAGTGGACAGTTGATCCATTTGGTCTTTGGACTGAAGAAGATGGCACTAATGACAACAATAACATCATCTGGAAATTCTACCATTTACAGTTTTTTCCAGTTTACTGAATTCTTTTCTTCCTCTATGTGGTTTGTACTTCTGCTGAAAAGGTAGGCGGAGGAAAGTGGAAGAGCAAAGACATGTAAATTTGGCAAGAATGATACTGACAAAAATTAATTTTTTGTTGACAGTGATGCAGATCCTGTTTATGCACAACGAAATTCATTGGATGTTGATAATACCCCAAGTGTGGCTTAGCACTGTTCTACCATCAGCTAACTTTATAAGAATTACAGATGGCTCTAGCTACACATTGCAGAGTCTTTAATGGTGGCAGTTTAAAAATTAAATCTGTATCGACAAGCACCTGAAAGGTGGTTACAGTCACTGGTTAGTTTTACTTTGTAACAAAAGGAAAACGAATAATAAGTCTGTTTAAGGGTTAGCAGTTGTTTACCCTCATGTTGAACATGGGGCATTAGCACTGTTTTTAGCCTACTTTATTTCCCTATAAATATTTTTGTGTATTTACTTTTAGGAAGGAGCACAATTTACATTCACTGAAGGACAAGTGGGAAATACGTGACAATATACATCTACATCTATACTCAGCAAGGCAACTTTGTGTATCAGTGTCACTTCTCCCTTTTTCTGTTCCACTTGCACGTGATTCATGGGAAGAACGATTACAGGTTTGCCTTTGTTTGGGCTCAAATTTCTCTAATTTAACCTTGACAGTCTTTTTGTGAGATAATAGGAGGAAGAAATATTTCAGCTGGCTCCTCCAGAATGTACACTTCACACATTCTCCCAACTCTAACAGTAAACTGTGTCGTGATGCTGAATACCTTTCTTCCAGCATCTGCCACTATAGTTTGCTGAGCATCTCCAAGGTGCAACCGTGCTTACTAACTGAACCTGTAAGAGAATGTGCTACCCTTCTTTGGATGTACTCTATCTTCTCTACCAGTCCTACCTGGCACAGATATCATACTGTTGGTTCAAGTATTGTTTGAATAAGTGTTGTGTAAGCTGCTTTCTTTGCTGATGGACTAAATTTCATGAGGATTCTTCCAATGAATCTCAGACTTGTATCTGCCGCACTTATGATTAATTTTCTGTTGTTGATGCATTTCAAATCATTTCATACACATACTCCTAGATACACAGGCTGTCCAGAAAGTAGGGAAAGTTTCCGTCTGAAGCCACAAAGTGCTTGCCGATCTCGTATACTGTAGTATGTGCGTCTTCGGCAGCTCAGTCGGCATCCATCCGTGAGAAAGGGAACGTCTCTGCATGTGTGGTTTTTTTTATATTCGAATTTGAAATGTGTGCTGCAATCGAAAATACCCCCAATTGTGAGGTGCAGTCTGTGATACGATTTTTGTTGGCAAAACACCTAAAACCTATAGAAATTTATCGTGAACTGGGTGAAGTGTATAGAAACAACATAATGAGTGAATGTTCCATCCAGAAATGGTGCATTAGGTTTAAAATTGGACGAACCAACATTCATGATGAAGAGAAGAGCAGACGCCCGAGCATTGTGACTGACGATCTTGTCACTACAGTTGATGAAACGGTTCATGAACATTGTCACTTCACAATAACGGAGCTTTTGCTTTCTTTTCCTCAAGGTTTGCGGACTTTGTTGTTTGAAACTGTCACTCAAAAGCTAGCCATAAATTTTGTGCATGATGGGTGCTCAAAATCACCATGAAGGACAGCAAATGAGGGCAACGTTGACATTTCTGGAGGCCTATCACAAACATGGTAATTCATTTCTGGATCGGATAGTAACCGATGACGAGATTTGGATGAAACACGCCAATTGCAAGACAGGTGAAAAGAAAGTTGTTTCATACATCATACTGTATCGAAAATCGAATTGGTGTCCTGTCAGGTCCAGAAAAATTTCTCTGCTGAATGATTTCAGTTGCTTTTCTATCACTTATTTTGATATCTGTCATTTTTGCAATGGTTTCAATTAAGAACTAGAGAGTGATCTTCCTCTGAGAAACAGTTTTGGACAAAGACATTCAATATTTTGAGCTTTTCTGTGCTGATTTCTGTTTCAATACAGTTATGGTCGTAGAGTGTGTGCACAGATGGTTTTGATTCATTTACTGATTTAAAGTAAGACCAGAACTTCTTAGGATTTTCTGCTAACTTGTTGGACAGTGGTTTACTTTCAAATTTGTTGATGCTTCATGCACAGTCCCCCTTATGCTAATTTTGGCTTTGTTAATGTTTTTTTGTCTATGCATCTTTGGCTTCATTTAAATCTGTAGCGAAGTTCTCTTTGCTTTTCTGACAACCTCTTAACAAAGTTGTCAAACCATGGTGTGTCTTTTCCATCCCTCACAACTCTGCTTGGTACATGCTTGTATAAAGTGTAATACATGATGTTCTCAAATTTTGTCCACTGATGCTCACTGATGTCAATGTTGGGAATGAAATTTTAATGGTGATTTGCCAGGTAATCTGAAATTTGTCTCTTGTCGCTCTTCCTACACAGAAAGATCTTCCAGCCTTTCATGCTGTAATGGCCTTATGATCACTGATACCATGTTCTACACTAAATGAGTTGAAACGTTCTGGACTGTTTGTCACCAGTAGGTCTATAATATCATCCCCATGAGTCATTTCTCTGATTTACTGCTCAAATTAATTTTTGGACAAGGCACTTAGAAAAATTTTGTGTGATTCTCTGTCTCTACTACTCATCATAATCACTAAAATTTATAACATGACCAAGGAAATTATACAAAATATTTTCCAAGCGTCCTCTCTGCTGTTCTGCTGAAACTGTTGCTGAGGCATGGTGTCTATAAAAGTGTCATATAAGCATGTTTGATCCACCTTTAACACTTATCTTCACCCAAACTATTTCGCATTCTCAGTGTGCTAATCTCATTAGATATTATCATAGTCAGTATTATGTCAACAAAGGTCAAGCATCAATTTAATACTGATTCTTTAAATGTTTCATTAACAAAAAAAGGCAGAGAGGTATTTCCTACAGCTTAGAAATAATGAAAAAATGTTGAAAATTAATGTCCCTGAATTGTTTATATGAAAATTCTTACAGGTTTTTAAATAAAACAAACATCATTAACACTCTGAATCTTTATTTTCCTTGTCTACTTATTTGCAGCCCGCCTCTGCTACAGGGCTCCAACTTATGGTGTGTAATGTGGCAGTGTGTATTATACATAACTATGTCAGTTCATAGAGCGAACATGCTGTAATCAAGTTTCAAATGCAAAGAGTTTCTACACACATGGAGATCCTTCTTCTTCCACATGACAATGGCAGGCCACATACGAGCAGTGCAACATTTCCAACAGACCAACACCTTTGGGTCACTGCCATCAATCATCGTCCACATTTTCTGTGTGAAGAATTTCTCTATACAGGTTGCGTTGTCTGGCATGTACATTACTCGATACATATTTTTACATTACACATTAAACAGTGCCAAATATCTAGACATCTTTTGACTGTTTCTGCACACAATCAACAGATGCAGAGATGCTATATGCAGTAACCAACAAGATGGAGCAGCTGCCCACACATCAAAATGAAGTATGGCCCACATCACCAATGTGTGCCCAGAAAGACTTGTCAGTAGAGGCCACTGGCCCCTTCGGTCCCTGGACATAGCATCATCTGATGTTTATTTATGGGGAACATGGCATGCCATCTGATAATGAGGAAACTGTTCTGTTCAAAGTGAAAAAATGCAAAAAGGGAGTAAAAAATATCACGTACAAATGAAAATACATAAATAAAGCGAAAGTAAATGGTTTACATCAACTATTCTTCTATGGTCATCTCAAAGAAGATAATCAGAGATGTGTGCAAGTGAGTATGGTGAAGTTTTACTATCAGTTCATTGTGGGGAATATTAACTGCTGAAAACAATGCTTCGGTATGGCAAAAACTGTATCATTACTATTTCCTTATAGGTGTATAAGGGATTGTTATGGAGTTGTGTCAGAGAGGGATCTCGAAGAGATATTCACAAACTTTTCCAGCAAACAAATGAAAGATGAACAATATATATATATATATATATATATATATATATATATATATATATATATATATATATATATATATATATATATATATATATTTTCACAAGTGCTGCCACAGATTTACATATTATATGTCATCAACTTCCTGAAGATGTCAAGTAAATACCAGGGCATTTCAAAATATCCATGGCATGACAAAAATTCATGTCCACCATATTACAACTTGTTTACTTTAGAAATTCTCCAAAGGACATGGGATATAAAAATAGGTCAGAAAATGCAACACCAGGGCACATATGCACATTAGTTGAGGACCACATACACCCATATCCAACAAAAAAGGTAAATAATACATCAAGAGATTTACAATATTTCAGTGAGATGCTTAATATCAATATAATACATTACATGTTCATGGAGATGAGCCTGAAAAATGGGTTTCCAACTTTGTGGTTAGGAAGCCACAACTGGTACTACTGCACTTGTGGGGAGTTATCAGAACAGTTGAAAAGTCAATCACTGAATGTATATGAAAAATGTTAGCACCAGCAGAGTATATAGTCCATAAGAGGAAAACAGGAAGTTCACAAGCAAAATGGAAACCCTGTGTAATGTCTGTAAGATGTGCAGATTATATGGAGAATCTGCAGCTGTCAGAGATACCAGCACAGGAAGCATTCTACTGCAGGCAGCTCACCATTAATGTCTTTAATACCCACATCAACATGAGGGACAAGACTGCTAAATTTTGATATATCACGAGGCAGACTAAGGAAGATCTAAATGAAATTTGCTCTTTTATCTTAGATTACATTACTAATGCATTACCAAGTTCTATTAAGTACCTACATATATTTTCTGATGGGTACCCAGACCAGAAAAAAAGATCACTGTTATCAGATTCTTCTCAAACCTCGTTACTGCTGGAAGATTTCAAAATGTACAGAAATATTTTCTCGTATGTGCCATACAGCGATGATTTTAGTTATCGAGATGATGTGTAGAATTAATAGTAGCTTCTATCAAGACTAACAAATTGACTTTTAAAATGGTATGAACAGCAGACATTTTTGATTTTCCTACTTGGTGGCCAAAATACTTCAATAAATCAGTACTTTCAGAGGAATCTATGGGAAGCAGAGTAAAGAAAGATGAGAAAGTAACAGTCCATATCAGTAAATTTATAGAATTTCAGTGTGAAGAGGATCATGTCATAGGAAAGAATTTCACTGATGGACTTTTTCCTCATTATTTTAATCTGTTGCTTTCTACAAACAACAGTCCATTGTTGCCATGTTCTCCTGCTTACTCTCAGAACTATGTGGAAGTATATGGGAATTAATTAGTTGACATCAAGAAATTGCACCCATACATACCAACAGAGTATCATGACTTTTATAATCAACTACCAACTAGATCCTCCACAACAGCTGGTGACTAGTTAAGTTGATAAATCTCCATACACAAATATAAGAATTTTTTATGCCCACATCTCTTATTGAATTTCTAACATTTGTGTAGCTTTAGGATGCAACAGATGTGCCATAAAATCAACATCTTTTTTCTTCAAACACAATGTCCTGTGTCGAAAGTTGTGAGTCATAAGCAATATTATTTTCTTTTGTTACTAAGGGTTCCTGGCACTGGGCGGAAATTTAAAACTTTTTTGGTAGTATAATATAGAGATTCTAAATTCATTAAAGGCTATTAAGAGCGATTTACTGCTTTTTTTCTAAATTATTACTGTTTATTGCAGTAACAGCAGTCTCTTGTATTGGCCTCATGTTATCGAACAGGACATTAAAATATTTGCACTCAGCGGTAGATAAACGAAAAGCAAATTCATATTTCTCCTCACTATATTATCCCCTACAGAATCCCTTTTATATTTACTGGTAAATGTGACTCAGTGGAGAAATGTTGTTTCAGAAATAAATGATTCAGATGTACTGTTTTGTTAATATCAGTTGTTTTGTATATTCCTTTTTGTAATTATGTGCTGAGCATGAGTGTAGCCATGGACACCGTCAGGAGTGCCTGGAAATGGGCACACATTGGAACTTTGAAGGCTGTGGGCAGAAACACTTTTGAAAGTGTATAGACAACTGAGAGGAGAAACATGAATGAGGAGTGTATGAATATTATGATTACTGATACATTTCTGCATTATAATTGTAATAACTTTTTGTCTACAAGAAAAGAGTGTTCAAGCTACTGAAATGTAAAGTAATATTCCAGGAAATCAGAAATATTATGTACCTTGTTTTATTCAAAATTTGCGTTTATTGTTATGTCATGTTATGGCCAGGGAATGTTATTTTGAAATATTTATCGCATGAAGTTTTGAATATCAGTTTATGTAAAATGCTACTTTCAAACTGGAACTATTCCACTTGTTTTAACTTCGGCTCCTGATAATGACCATTTTTTACTTATTTTTCAAATTCTGTACATTCTTGAAATAATTCAAAATTTTAATCATGCTTTAGCACACTTAAATTCATTACTCAGGCTAATATTTTCAATGTGCCAATTCTAATGCTCCATTTCATTTCACTGTAAAATCCATTAATCAAAAGATATAAATAATTAAAAATAATAATACAGTTCACCATGTGAAATTTCTAGTGAGCCAGTCTGTGTATTTATATAATGATATGTACACAATTAGAAAGACTGGCATTCCAACTTTGCAATAACATGGAGTTGCACAACCCACCCAGGTAGGATCCGCCACACAAACAGCCACTGGTGGCAGCAAGGGAAACTTGTAAAGGCTGCTGGACCGCTTAGTAGCACTAAATCATCCTGTGTGGTTCAGCAGGAGAAATCATAATTAATATAATGTGGTAGAATTTTTGTAGTCTTAAAAACAAGCAATGTGGAAGAGTGCCACCTTCAACCAGTGTTCAGCATTCCAAACTTAGATTCAAATTGATTCAATGACAGTTTCAGAGTCTTAGCAATAAGTACAATAAGTTGGATATCATTGCAGTGATTGATAAAAGTGATGTTTCAGTTATAAGTGAACAGTGGTATACAGATGACCTAATCAGTGTACATCAGCCACTCTAAAGGAACTTTTCCTCTGCCCTCAGCAGAAAAGAGAACTGTGGTGGTGGGTTAGCTGTCTTTGCACCAAGATGTAATAACTATAATGTAACCAATGTAAGTACTTTCAGTCCAGAGCACATAATAGAACTAGCAGCAAATAACTACAAGTGGGGGAAGAGAACTCAATTATTGTAGGCTTATGACGACCTCTAGGTGGTAGCATAAATATACCCTTTGAAGTTCTTAATTACCTGTTTGTTGGCATAGACAGCATACATTACAATAAAAATGGATGAGTTAACAACATACTAAAAACACTGTCCCAACAGGTCTTGACGGTCCAACAGTATTGACTGGCCGCAATGTCACCCTCACCCCTTAGGCATCATTGGATGTGGATACAGAGGGGTATGTGGTCTGCACGTGGCTCTCCTGACTGTTGTCCGTATTTGTGACTGGTGCCACTACTTCTCAGCCAAGTAGCCCCTCAATTGACCTTATGAGAGCTGAGTGCATCTTGCTTACAAACAGCATTTTGCAGTCCTGGATGGTGATCCATCCAAGTACAAACCAAGCCTGATAGCACTTAACTTTGGTGATCTGACAGGAACCGGTTTTACCACTGCAGCAAGGCTGTTGGCTAACATCTTACCAACTGGAGATTTAAATATTGACTGTCTGTCTAATGACCCTAGCTCAGAAAAACTAATGCAAATACTAGCTAAATTTAACTTAACTTACCTGATAAATGAACTCACTAGAGAGGTCAATAGCATCAAATCATGAGTTGACAACATTATAACTAATATGTCTCACTTTACTTCAGTGCATTAGTTCTGCAGCTTGCCATTCTTGACCATCATGCTGTACAGGTATAAGCTTTAAATGTTCACATCAGCAGCAAAAAGAAACAATTTAAGACAAGAAGAACCACTCATGATGACTTAATTGAAGGGAATTTTCATCAGATTTTTATTTTTGCTTTGATGTCTCGGGTCCAGAACTGACCTTGCCAGTGAATGACTGGAAAAAAGTTTGAAGAAGCTGCATAAGCCCTGAAGTGAACAGCGAGAGAAACATTTAGACTTTTCCAATTTGTAATGCTAAGGAATAGCAATAATAATAGGTAGAATTTAAGAACTATCATCATTAGTGCAAAATTCTGCTGTTGTAAACTAAAACCAAATATCCAGTCACAATGTTAAGAAACCCTACTGACACTGGCTTAGCTGTTTAGAAAGATATAAACAGCTTTTATCTTTGGGGGTTATAAGGACAAATCAACTAGTGACTATAGACAGAGTATTATCAAATGTCAATATCAAGTCACAAATGTTCTTAATGAGTGCTTTTCTTACATTGTAAAGTCCATCAGTAAACATATCAACAATCTTCAGCATACATACAAGGACATTCCATTCAAACGAAGCATATACTTTGTCCCAACTAACAGCAAGGAAATAAAAGACTTAGCATGGTCACTAACAGATATAAAATGGACAAGCTATCATGGATTCTCTACCCACACATTAAAAAATGCATATAAAACATATCTGAAACGATGGCCAAAGCAGTAAATAATGAAATTGAATCAGGTAGTTCCCAGACGATCTAAAGATAGCACAAATAACTACCATTTCCCAGAAACATGATAAATCTAAAACTGAAAACTATTGAACTATATCAAACTTGGCTGCTTTTCCTAAGATAATTGAGAAAGTTATTTATACTGGCTTAATGACATTTCTGAGCCAACACAATCTAATATCTGAAAATCAGAATGGCCTTATGAGAAACATGTCAACTTAATTAGGCACAGCACAATTAACAGATGAAACAATAAGTGCCATAGAGAACGAGTAGTATGTTACAGGAGTGTTCCTTGATCTACATAACAGTGGGTCTTTCAGATCCAAAAATTACTAGTATCAAACATAGAGTACCTCAAGTTGCTGTGTTGAGATCTTTTGTGACAAATCTAGAGAATCATTGCAGAACCTGTTCCCAAAATAAAGTGTGCTCAACATTATACGTGTACATATATTAATAATAATGTTGCTTTTGAAACAGTAAATTCAAACTTAAACTGTGACATAGACCAGCAATATATAATAGGAATAAAAAAGTTTGGGTTTGAGGTTTTCCTGCAGGATGTATGCAACATAGCGTGACTCTGATGTGGGTATATAACAGTTTTCAACAGGACCATAAACTATGGTGACATTAATTCCAACTGCATACAAATGAGACCAATACGTTTTCATTCTGTTTTGGACTGCTGAAGGAAAAACACTGGTAAAAATCAATTAGAGAATGAAAAATGTGCATGCAGCAGCATGTTGGTCAAAAACCAATTGTGTGGCATGGTGTGCCATGTTCTATGCTGGTCGCAATTTTTCACAAGACGCCAGTCAGTCTGGGAGATCAGCTTCATCCATCACAGACAACTTGGCATCTCCATTACTGGGGACTGGCACTGTGCAACACTGTAGAAATTACAGCATGCAATTAAGGTGACACATTACGGAAAATTGCAACAGGAGGTGCTGCTGCCTCATGATAACACACATCCCCATATTGCAAATGTCGTAATGCAGAAGTTACGCCAACTGAAGTGGGAGACACTTGAGCAGTCACCCTATAACCCCTTAAAAGAGTCCTTGAAGGGTTGATAGTTCTGTTGGGGAAGGATGTGCAGCAGGCAGTTACAGACTTCTATATGCAACCGGACAAAGCATTTTGGCAAATGGGTGTCTTCAATCTGGTGCATTGGTGGGATGATTGCCTCAGTGCTCATCACAATTTTGCCTCATTTGGATACTGGTTCTAGACTGTACAGACCTTGAAAGGAGATAACATATAATTAGCCACAGAACAGATTTATATGAAAAAAAGCACTTCACACTGGGATGAAGCTAGAAAAGTCTCACATCCCTTCCCACTAGCAAATTAAAAGCCACCTACAAAGAATTTTAACTGAAATGACGTGACTAGTTAGGCAGGTAGGGTACCATATTAAGGTCCGAAAATCCCCGTTCCTCTCCTTTCCTAATCAGATTGGCACTGGTAGCTTGTGCATCCCAAAGGGAGCTGCTGGTTTCAGACGGTGTGACTGCCCAATTATTGTTTCTTCCAGTATTGGAACCAGAAATTTTCTCTACTGTGGCTTCTCCAGTGGCTGTTACAATGCATTATAGGAAGCAGCATGTTGTTATACACAGAGCCTGAGTGTGATGGTCTTCCAAAAGATTAAATACATGTGGCAGATCCGTGTTACAGTGAAATGAGAACATCTCAATGCCTGCACGATCTTAGGTGGAGAGTTCCATACACTGGGCAGCTTGTGAACCTGTACAAGAATATTTCAGTTCTAGCTCACCCTCATTTGATTGTCATGTCATTCTATTAGATTCACCATGGCAACGGAAGTAATATCTCTATATTGCAACAGCTATCTTCAATGCAATTACCCAAGACCATAGGTCAATCATCATAGAAACAGCAGTATGAGTCTTTGTCTTTACTGTAAGAAATGCAGTATTTGTCTCAAACAGGGGAATGATTTACTTGCACAAACAAGTACTTTGCTGAGAAAATTTTGAAAAAGATGTGTTCAGTTGTTGGTTAAAACTGTAACATTTAATTTTTAATTTAATGAATATTGTGAAATTATCCTAACAATATTCACTCTAGTCATTTTAAAGATACCAAAATTCATAAATATATTTTGTAGTATAGTATAATACTATGTATAGATTGCAGGGAATTTATAGAAAGACACTAAAAAAAAAAAAAAAAAGACTCGCCATAAATTAATTATCCCAATGGGGTGGAAATCCGTGGACGTGATGTACATGTACAAACAAATGATTACAGTTTCAGAAAAATTGGCTTGCTCAAGAGAAAGAGCTTCAAAAATGGAGCAAGTCCATAACATGTTGGTCCACCTCTGGCCTTTATGGAAACAGTCACTTGGCTTCACGTTGATTAGTAGAGTTGTTGGATGTCTTCCAGAGGTATATCGTACCAAATTCAATATGTATGAAGATGGTATCTGTTCTTTCGGTCATGTCCAAAAGAACAGATACCATAGCTGACCGTGCAGTTCATTAGAATGAAATTACAATTAAATCAACACAATGACATGAATACCCTTAGCTGCATACAGATGTTGATATACGTCAGCGTAGACAGCTGAAAATGTGTGCCCCGGCTGGGACTCGAACCCGGGATCTCCTGCTTACATAGCAGACACTCTATCCATCTTTTTTAATTATTATTATTCATCTGAGCCACTGAGGACATAGAGGATAATGCGACAGCAGGGACTTATCTCTGGTATGTCTCCTGTGAGACCCACATTCCCAACATATTGTCCCGTACTATATTCGTAGTGCCCCTGCCTATTACACTCATTACTCGCAGCCTTACCACTTCCCGTAAGAGTTCGGGCAATGCTTGTGCATCTGCACAGAAGATGGTGAAATGGACAGTGAGCCTTAACTAAATATATATGAAGATGGTATCTGTTCTTTCAGACATGTGGGTCTTGCAGGAGACATGCCAGAGGTAAGTGCCTGCAGTCGCACTATCCTCTGTGTCCTTGGTGGCTCAGATGGATAGAGAGTCTGCCATGTAAGAAGGTGGTCCCAGGATCGAGTCCCGGTCGTGTCATACATTTTCAACTGTCCCCCATTGACGTATATGAACGCCTGTATGCAGCTAAGATTATTCATTTCATTGTATTGATTTAATTGTAATTTCATTCTAATGAGCTGTACAGTCACCGATGGTATCTGTTTTTTTGGACATGTCCGAAAGAACAGATACCATCTTCATATGTATAGTTAAGGTTCACTGGCCATTTGACCATCTTCTGTGTGGATGCACAAGCATTGCCAGAACTTTTATGGGAATCAGTAAAGCCACAAGTAATGAGTGTAATGGCAGGGGCACTACGAATATAGTGCGAGACATGGGAATGTGGGTCTCACGGGATGCATGCCAGAGATAAATCCCTGCAGTAGCACTATCTTCTGTGCCCTCAGTGGCTCAGATGGATAGTGTGTCTGCCATGCTAGCAGGAGATCCCGGGTTCGAGTCCCGATTGGGGCACACATTTCACACATTTTAACTGTCCCAGTTGATGTATATCAACAGCTGTATGCAGCTAAGGGTATTCATTTCATTGTATTGATTTAATTGTAATTTCATGCCAAATTCTGATCACTTGGTGTGTTAGATCTTCAAAATCCTGAGATGGTTGGAGGGCCCTGCCCATAATGCTACAACCATTCTCAGTTGGGGAGAGATCTGGTGACCTTGGTGGCCAAAGTAGGATTTGTCAAGCACAAAGACAGACAGTAGAAACTCTTTACATATGCAGGTAATCTTTGTCTTCTGAAAATATAAGCCTAGGATGGCTTGCCATGAATAGCATCAAAATGTGTTGTAGAATATCGTTGACATAGCACTGTGTTCTGTAAGGGCACCACGAATGAAAACCAGAGGTGTCCTGCTATGCAGGCCTGGGTCTAAGGGCATGAAGGAGGGGGCCAGGTAAACCGGAGTGTCTGCCCTGGGCTGCAATTTCAGAGGGCATCAAACTCATATTCTAGTAGAAAAAAAACCTTGTTTCGTAAAGCGCCTAGCATCCAAAGCACAGTGATCTATCGATTATTCATATTATTTTAAAATGCATCTGTATTGGTTTTAAACATATTTGAGCACATTCGAAGTTAACATCTGAATGAATCATAAGTAATTTTTAAATATGTGCATAGTGTACATGATGCTTCTGCCTGGGGCATCCCTGTCATATTTAGAAAGACATAGCTTTCCCACAGACAAAAGAGGACAGCGTAACACGAGCTGTACCGAATAAACCTGAACGTGTGAATGCCAGTTGCTGTTTGTTTATCTGATTGACTGGATGTACGAATGGTAAATGTTGTTGTAATTATTAGGGAAATCCATAGATTCAGACCATCAGAGTGGAAACTGTCAATAAAATGTAGTGTAATATCTGTGTGATGCAAATTTTTCATGTCTTTGTTATGTTCGTACTATCGAATCTTTGGACAGTACAACGGTGGGTGTTCGTCTTTGTCACAAAACTGAACATCTGTGTGTGTGTGTGTGTGTGTGTGTGTGTGTGTGTGTGTGTGTGTAACGGTTATCTGTGAGGAACCATGGTTTTGTAAATCATAGGCCCGTTTCACGCTGGGACACTGGTAACAGTCACCAGCGCCGGTCACCGACAGAGGTACCTTCTTTTGAACTGGAGCGTTCACACCAGGACACTACGCTGCCTCATGGAGCCACTGTGACCCAGCAGTGACTCACCCTCGCCACATGTGACAGACATCATCATTGTACAGCAGTCACCACCAGACACGCATTAATTTGAATTGGAGTTTTCACACTGGAACACTGATCACAGACACAGTGCTGCAGATTTGCCAACAGACAGGCAGTCATTTCTGAGACAGTGATGCAAAATATTCTTGTACCCTATACTGTACAGACTGTAGCCATGAGTTTAGGTTTGATTAACACGGAAGATTTTGTAAGTGAAGCAGAAAAGCTGTCCTATTTGGGATGTGAAAAGTGATGACTATAGCAATAAAATGATGAAAACTAATGTGTGGCAAGATATTATAACCAAGTTTGAGCCTGATTTCAATGAGAAGAGCATGGATAAGAAAAACAACATTGGTAAGTTGTATGTTCTTTTTTTCAAATTTAGTACCTTATCTTTTGGTCCATAAAAGGCTAGCGAAATTTACTTGCTACTCCTGTATGAGTCCACTTCACTAATTAATCAGTTGGCAATACCTGCGGTGTCAGACACCAGTGATCCGAGAGTGTTCACCACAGTCACCGGTGACCATCACTGGTGACCATCGCCAGTGTCCCAGTGTGAAACAGGGCTTATGCTATTCGCAGCCCGTTTTCAACAAATAATCTTGGCAGGTTTTGGGCCCAGACCACACGCCTACAACCATGAAGTAACTGCTTTTGCTCATGACTAAAATAAAGTGAATTTGTCAGTTATTTGTGTGTTCGACGAAAATGGCAAAAAATACAAGTGGAAAAACTCGAAGCACCTGAAGACTGGGTGGACTGGAAGTGGCACGTGTCGATGCTGTTGTGAGCATCTGCACTTGAAGACGTGGTAAACGGTACATACAAATGCCCTGAATTGCCACACAATGAAACCACGGAGCAAAAAGGCGGCATATCAGCAGTGGTTGGAAGACAATGCGAAAGCAGTAAGTTTACTAGCAAGTGCGTTAGGAAAATCCGTTGCCGAGCTCATGTAAAAGTGCACCCATGCAAATGAAATTGAGGATAAATTACATGCACGATTCGAATGAAGCAGTACACAACGTCTAAACATGTTGATAGACGTATTTTTTCGTGTTCAACATGACGCCAATGAGGACATTATCACACACGTCACGAAACTGCAGAAGCTTTTCTGGGTAGCTCAGATGGTAGAGCACTTGCCTGTGAAAGGCAAAGGTACTGAGTTCGAGTCTTGGTCTGGCACACGGTTTAAATGTGCCACGAAGTTTCATATCAGCCCACACTCTGCTGCAGAGTGAAAATCTCATTCAGGAAGTAGGTTGTTGTAAGGGTGAATTCAAACAACTTTGTTAGCTTTGCCGCAAATTTTTCTTCTATAATACTTAGGGAGTCTCTTAGATGCACCCTTGTCAAGAGAGATTCCCCCTCTAAGCTCACCTTGAGGTCTTCTTAGTCTAGTTGAAAGTTCTGCAGCTGCTGAATGAAATATGCCAAATTTTGTATGTGGTGTAGGCATTTTCCCACAAAGGGGTTGAGCATTGTTCTCAGGTATTTCGCTAATTCATATGTAGGTATGCCGATGTTGTTAACACCTGGACGAAGAAATATTTGTTATTTGTCGACTTTAGGTAGTGCATAAGTCTGTTTGGCACGGCTGGTCATGGATGAAGTTTCTTCACTATATAATTGTCTGGGGATATGTGTTGGAGAAGCTCAAGGGTCTTCCTCTTCACCCAGTTACTAGCAAAGTCTTCAGTTCTCCTGTATGCGTCATCCTCTAATAGGGTGTAAGACTTCTGTTTGTAAACGTGACATGATATACAATACAAGAATTCCTCTCGCTCCACCCACAGTTGGCGTCGACATAAGATACAATGTGCCTTAACATCAAAGGAGCAAAGACCCCAGCCTGTCAAAGTCAAAGATAAAGTGATTTTGATGGCAGTTATCACATATGTCGGGAACACATCAGCAAAAATTGGAAGAATACTCCAGAAACACAACAGCAAATGCCTGTTCTGTCCACCAACCAAGACGAAAACTTTATTAGGATCAGTCAAAGATGACCCAGAACTCCAGAAACTGGGAGGGGGGGGGGGGGGGGGGGGGGAGGTTCTACCACATACCTTGCCAGTATGGGAAACTGTATGTAGGCCAGACTATCCAGACAGTACAGGAGAGATGCACTGAGCACAAATTCCTCAAAGACAGCATTCAGCTGACAAAATTCGCTATGGGAGAGTACTGTATCTCCCATGAACGTACCGTTAATTGTGACGACACCAAGTTGTTGCAATCTTTTGGAATTGTATTCCCAAACATACTGTAGAGATACAACTAAATGACCGATTAACTGACTAATAAATTAGTACAGCAGATTTCAATTAAGCAAAGTCCTGGGACCCAGCCTTGAGCATGAGCAGGCCACAGTGGCAGTCTACGTTGATGCCCACTCCCATCATGATAACTGAAGAGGACAAAAAAGTTTTGACAGCATGCCAGCAGAGATCCAAATCTAGCCCCACCCATGGCGCTAATGAAGGCCCTGCTTCCTCCACTTCCACACCAGTAGGTGGCAGCAGGACGTTGGGGAGAGGGCTTATAGAGGTGACACCTAGCAGATATCACCCATCTATCAGGAAAGCCTGAAGATGGGAAGAAGTTGGCTTGCCAAAATATTGCGCCTCTTAGACAATGTCAGCAATATTAATACCTGACAACTACTCAAAATCTTTTTGCAGAAGTAGAAAATCGCTTGGCCAAGGCCATCAGTGGACTAAACCGTATGAAACGAATTTAATAACGGGACTGTGATACAATATTAAAATAATTTGGGAAAGTGTTTATGATTTATTTGTCGATTTATAAACACACAATAAGTATTGTGTGAGGACTGTTGCTGAGAAACCATGAACATGAGAAACAATAAGTGTTTTACACTGACCAAAAAGCTCATTTAGAGAACTCAGTACTGTACTGAATCCAATACAGCTGCTTCTACTTACTCACATTTCATTTTACTGTTTGTAGTTAACACGTTATGTCCAGTACTATGATGCACATAGTACAAATCAGATGAATAATATTATTACAATATATTGTCATGATTTTGTAAAGAAAAACTAAATTATTCTGCAGTTCACTCCTTACATTCATACCTATCTGGATGTGGTTACTGACACAAATTAGTGTAGTGGCACTCCATTCAGCAGTATCTGGTTTGAATATTGGTTGCTGAAGAAATTCTCATCAGTGTTTATGTCTTATGATGAGTGATGGTTATGACAAATAGCTCCTAATCACAAGATTGTTGGACAATGCCATGCATGAGATTTACAATCTCCCATTATAATTTCTTAGACAGAAAACATCAGACGCTGTTAGTGATAAATTAGCTTTGTGGACGCATTATCTTTAGTGGCACTGTTCAAAAGGAGTAGGTTTTGTGCTAGCACTGGATTTCATTCTCTACCTACCTCTCATGTCATATTCTACAATAGAAATTATGTGACACTATAGTCAATATACTCTGATCATTGCCATCTACAGAGAACTTTGATACACAGTCTGCCGAGTTCAGTCACACCAAAAGGCTTGCCCTGATCAAGAGTCATACGCTCATCACATAATAAGTAAATGTACTTCCGATAATAATACACTGAAATTTTAAGAAGAAGTTAACAGAGTCCAGCATGAAAATAATTAGCCAAAGAAAATGGTTGGAACTAATGTCATTTAATTATAAGTTACAGGAATTGTGGCACCAAGCAAGGAAATTGAAAGTTGATATACTATAATCAGTATATAGCTCGTGTCAAAGTGGTAGAAGTGACATTCTGACAGTTTTCAAGACGGATGGGGACCTCTGAATTCAAATATTTCAAAGAAATGTGAAGCAAGAGAGCAAAAATAATAATATGGAGATAATTAGAATCTTAAATACGATGAAACAATATATTCATTCCAGTATTTGAGAAGAGCCTAAGACATGCCGATGAGTGAGTGTATACTTCACTATACATATATTTTATGGATTGTGACTTTTCTTTGAACACATAATTCAAAACAGTCATGAACTGCACTATGAAGACTAAATGATATGTGAAGAAATGAGACATATATGGCTCAAATATCACACTTATTTCACACAGAACTATTTATGTACTAGGCAAATTAATGAGAATGATTGTAGACCAGTGTTCACTTAGAACTAGCATTTCATGTTTTGAGATGTATGCAGTGGTATCCAGGTCACTGTGCTTACTGCCAATGCTATAATAACTTCAGTAAATTATCATAAGCACTGAATTTACACAAATCTAATATACACTTTCTAACCATATACAGTATTGGAATGTGCATAAGATTTAATGACACATTACAGTTGAGTGAAAACCTCAATCCATCATTCAGCAGCAACATCGTTGAAATTTACGTATTGTTTCTTATATCACAATGCATTGTTGTAATTCTCAACTTTGTCACATTATCGTTAACCTATTACTGTGTAGTGTGTCTGCATTAGGTAATCACAAAATGGGTGGCAGTCAGAGCAGAACACCATATAATGCTGCTTTCAAGAGTAAAGTAATTCTTCATGCTGAAATATATTGTAACAGGAAGGCATGATGGGATTTCAGTGTAGCTGAGAGTACTGTTTACTTATTTGCAACTACCATTACTACAAAGAAATTCACTGACCCTCACAAAGGAAGACATCCTGACACTGAAGCAAAAGCTTGGAATTTGTCAATGAAAGGATGAAAAATGAGCAACCTGTGATTAGTGACACCACAAGATATAAATCAAAAGAGGTGCAAACTGTGATTAGTGAGACCATAAGGCACAAAGCAAAAGAGGTCTCTGCAGTTCTGAATATACCAAGGCAAGATTTTAAGAATGGCTGTAGATGGGTTGATAGCATTATGAAATGGGCAGGCTTAACTGTAGAGTGCTATACAACAGTATCGCATAAGCTTCCACAGGATTTTGAGAAAAAAATTCAAGAATTTCGGCACTATACCATCACACTTTGGAAAGAGAATAAGTTTTCGATGAGCCGAATAGGCAACACTGATGAGGTAGCAATTTGGTTTGATATGGCACCTAACTACGTGATTGATGAGAAAGGGACAAAAAAAGTTACTACCAAAACATTAGGATCTGAAAAACAGTGCACATCAGTAACGCTGACAAACACAGCAACTGGGCGCAAACTTCTCACACTCTTAATCTGCAAGTGGAACACAAGCTCCAAGATCTCTAAAACTGAAAAGCTGTACCATGATGATGTCATTGTTCAAAATCAAGAAAAGGTATAGGTGACTGAATCTTCAATGCTTGACTGGGTCCCAAAAGTATGAGAACTCTCTCCTGCTGGGCTTTCCAGACTACCATCAATGTTTTGTTTTGCTGCATTTCACAGTCATCTCACTGTCAATGTAAAAATGAAGATCCACAGCCTAGCCAGTAACCTTCCTAGACAAATGACTGCTGTGTTACAACCCCAGGACATTAGTATAAATAAACCATTTGAAGGCTATATTCAAGAACACTATGACAAATGGCTTTGTGAAGCAAATAGTGAACTGACTATGACAGAAAAAATTAAGCTTTCTGCATCCCATATTATTGCTCATTGGGTTTTGGCTGCTCCCAGAAAAGCATGAAAGTTCCAGTGACGATAAAATCATTCACAAAATGCTGTATTTTGAACACACTGGATGGCAGTGAAGATGATGTACTCTAGAATGAGACCGACAATGATGCAGTAAGAGGAAATGAATCTGTTTCTGATGTAGACTCTTCTGAGGCTACCAGTAATGAAGACATTAATGAATAACGATGAGTAACATCTGGAATATTTGGTATGTTTGCTTGCATGTCTTGTAGGTAATTGAGTTAGGTGTTCTTTTTTAATAGGGACTGTGTCACTTAACAATTCTTCCTATTTTGGTCATTCATGTATTCATCCACCATTGTGTAAAATAAATTTAAATTTAATCTGCCAGTGAAGTGCAAACAGACTCTTTTTTTATGATTTTAATTTTTAAAATTGGAATATACATTACATTTAATGGTGGATTAGCTTCATGTAAAAATGGTATATGACTAGTCCACAGAATATTATGTGATTATGTTTGTCTGCCATATTGTGCAGTGTATTTGAAGAGCTTTACACTTCTCTTTGGTGATTAATAACGTGATTTTATACCCAGAATTATATCTATGAACTGATTATTCTAGTGTCTACCTACTGTATCTAAAATTAGTGTTACATTTTTGACTGCTCTTGTGTGGTGAGATTGTCTTTATAATTTCACAGCTGTCTTTAAACTAGCATTTTAAGTTACATATACTTATCTACATCAAGCTTGTGGTTTAAGATATTTCACCATAGCATAAAATGTCTGTTGTAAATCAATAAATATATTATTCAGCAGTTAAATATTGTTGGAAATCATATATTTTTCATCACAGATGCCACATTGCTGTTGAAAACTGTAAACAAACCTGACTCAATAACACTTTGAAACCCCTGGGCCATACATAATATTGACAGCTAGGGGACTAAAGAAAGTCCACCACATGAAGATATGCAGAACTTGGCCACTCATGTTATGATTCCTTCACCTAGATGTTACTGTAATGGAAAACAAATGGCACATTTACATGAACTGAAGGCGATAAGCAAGTACTTGGTATGTACTAAGGCCACCTCCTACATGTAAAGAACACAAACAGCACACTAATTGAGAAATTTAAGTTTCTATTACATTTTAAGTGGATTCTCTAAGACATTCTGAAGGAAACAACTTAATTAATTTTAGTTAAAATATTATTTATTACATAGATAAAATCAATACATTATTTGTAAACTGATAAATAAATGTTAATACAAGAAATTACATTTCATAGTTATTGACACACATAAATCTTAAATACTGTACATTACTAACAAAGAACAACAAAAAAATAACTTAGAATATTATTATCTAGTCTTGAAGAACTTTAATGCAGTACTTAAACATCCAGAACAACATAAAGAGAACACACAAAGTTAGAATTTGGAAGTTCTTTTAACAAAACAGTGGCAGTAGTTTAACTACTTTTATTCAAGTAATTATTGCAATACAAGAAATTAGCACGGTTATGCACTCAGAAAGGTGGTCGACGTAAAAAGTATAAAACTTGTACTGCGCTGCATGCTACAGTCTACATTTATTTTCACTTTTAGAGAACACTGTTCTTCAAGTTTATGATTTTAACTATCTACTGCCTTCCCCAAAGGCTGCTTCTAAACTGATGTAATTACAATTTATTCTAACAAACCACAAATGTTCATAATGATCAACTTTTTAGCTATAGAATACATAGAATGTTAAATGGCTCATTTGTTTCATGATGGAAATACATTTTTAAAAAAAAATAGACACACGATACGACAATCACAGCCATTTAGTTCTGATGCCACATCTCTCTCACATCTGTTGACTTTCATTGACAATTAAATAAAATATAATGCAATAATTAAAAACAAAAATTGATAAATATACTATTAAACAATATATCACATGGCTTTTCTTACAGTTTTTTTCCATTGATTAATTTTAGATATGCAAAATATATTGGTTGTTGGAGAAAGCCAGTTATTATACAGCATTCACCGATGGAATTACTCATATATGTTTTCAGGGATGTACTAAGGTTTCATTGATGCTATATCTGGTAGTAAATATTTCCAAAAAGAGACAGGTAACTAAATAAGGTTCATATTGTGATGTCACTAATTACCTATACCAACATACTGGTACATTCTATCAAGACATGAATCAGCTACAAATTTCATATATTTTCAATCCAATTAGTCCATGTATTTCATTTAAACAAAGATATATGCACTTTTATTCATTCAATATCAAAAATACCCTCCAAATGCTCTCTCATTTTAGCTATGCCTTTCTATATATTTTCTAGATCCAACATCGGGTGTGCTGTCTGGAGAATGTTTCAGCAGAGTGTAGTATGGTAGTACATGTGTATATCACAGAGGTAGTTATATGCTTAGATTTTCTGTAAATTTGTTACAGTCACAGAGAAGTGAATGGAAGAGACATGGACACTTCAAAAAGTTCAACACATTTTCATTTACAAATTAATACAATGGCTGCCACGAACATGTAAATGAAGTGTAAATTATTCCTTGGTTGTTATAGCTATTTCCCTTCCAACGACAGTTACTTACAATATTTACTTACAGTAATTGGATTGGTCCACATAAGGCCTTCAGAGGTGAAATGATACATATAACTTCATTACATGTTGTTATTATCACTATGTATATATATAATACTTATTTATGATGATAAATGCCCCTGTGGATTAGAAAGAGTTGGCCAAAACTAAAAAACGTAAGGATCTCTTACACTGGTCGTGATTATCCACCAAACTTTTTATTATCAACTTCTAGTAGATTTCTGTTATTTTGTAGTACTTATTCTATGAACTGAGCTGTTGGTTGGAAACTGGAATAAATTATTTCTGACATTTACTTTTATGAAAAAAAGCACTGAAAGTAGTAATCAATACACCCAATCTTTTGAGCAGGCTTATGTTGCACACTATTCAGTCTAAACAATCCATAAACTGTATTACATGCTTCTGGGCTTGGACACATTTAAGTTGAACTGGATGTCATCCCAAGACACAATACAGTACAGCATCATCGAATAAAAATGAGGAAAGTATCACATTGTTTCCATTATGCCCCAAATGTTTATTAAAACATACATTGAAGGTAAAGAATTTTTTAACATTTCAGCAGAGAAATTATGAATACAGTTTCAGTTTATGTTTTGTGTGGAAAACAACCAACACTGAATTTGCTTATGCTGAACTCTATCTGCAAGTATCAATCTAGATCATGTTGTTGTAATTGAAGCAGGAGTAAAACACATTTGAACGCCGGCAGGGTGGTTGAGCGGTTCTAGACACTACAGTTCGGAACCGTGAGACCTCTATGGTCGACGGTTCGAATCCTGCCTCGGGCATGGATGTGTGTGATGTCCTTAGGTTGGTTAGGTTTTAAGTAGTATTAAGTTCTAGGGGTTGGATGACCTCAGAAGTTAAGTCCCGTAGTGCTCAGAGCCATCGGAACCATTTTTTTAAAGAAATTTGCAATTCCATTTCCCTAACCAGAAGCTCAGTTTTGAAGTACAGTTTACTCTAACTTGTGGTATGGGCAACGGAAAACGTAGGAATATGTTCTTGGAATTTGTGGGGCAAATAGAAACAGTGATTGTCAGTTTCTCTAGGAACCACACTATTTGGAAATAGTTGTGACTTTGTCCTTAGAGGAATAATAAATAATCCTGTATTTATTATATGTATTTACATGCAGTGAATTAGTAGGTAGTGTTTGTTATGGGCATTCCTTCTATTATGTCAACGAAGTAAAGGGCAGTTAGTGGAGGTCACTAAAATCATGACTGAAAAGCGTAAAGAAGCTGTGATCAATATAAATGGCATTAGTGTAAGAAAACTGTTAAAAAAATTGGACTGCATTCTAGTATTCACTACGGGCTCTGGAAGAATATTGCTTGCATGAAATCAAAAATGGACAAAGGGCTCTATAATAAAACATTTTTTAAACTGAATCCAAAACTCTGGTGAATGGAGTTATCCTATAAACTCAATTACAACTATATTAAGTGAATTTTTGGATTGCCAAGATAAAATCACTACAAAATATAAAGTAAAGCCCTGCAAAATGAGGTACTGTGAACATCAAGTTACCTTCCATTTGGAAAGTGGATGCACTCAGCGACTGTATGTGGCTTATAAATTATAGAGTGCAGCAGTTAGTCATCCTTTTTAGATTTTATTATGCAAATCCAGATTTTGCTTAGTAGCTAGCCATTCTCAATTCTCTATATTTTATTCTCAATGCGTGTAACTCCCTGTTGCTTGGGCATCAGTCACTGTTCTTTAAATATTGAAAGAACTGTTACTGATGGCGCCCCACAAAAAAAAATAAGAAAAAAAAGTACCTTACATGCATTGACATAAAAAAAATAGTGCATTGAGAATGGCTAGCTCCTAACTGAAATCTGGATTTGCATAATAAAATCAAAAAAGGACGACTGTTTGCTGCACTCTACAGTTTATAAATTCAGTTTACAGTTTTTATAATGTCATAAGAATGAGGTAGCCTCAATAATACAGCAAAACGTACAGCAAGCAACACTAGCAATGTCACCTGGCATAATTATTGCTTATTGTATTGAGCTGGAAACGGAACTAACTACAGTGCTATACTCAAATATAGTCCATTTTGATGAAACAAAACTCACTAATGACACTGGTTGGTGAAGGGTTTTAACTACGAGAGGATGTAAGTTTCAAGAAAGAATAATGACTTTTACGTCATCATCAGTTTCAGTCATATTTGCAGCTGCAATAAATGGCACCATAATACATCCTTGTGTAATTTATAAAACCCAGTGCCTGTATCACAGATGGATGGAAGTGGAAAGGGTTATGAATATTTAACATTTCAATAGTTGTGCACTAAGTGCTGTCTAAATGACTTCATTACAAAGATGTATTCCAAAGAGTTTAACAGTGTCACACCAACTTCTTTTCTCCGTGTAATTATCTCTCACAGATTTTGAACTGTTGTAAATCCTTTCATAGTTTAGTAATGTTTTAGGGACTAAAATAATTAACATATAATTAGTGACTTTTTCAAAACTATACTCATTTCTTTAATTAGCACAACATTCTCATGGTCCATAAATAAAATGAGGTTAGTCTTTGACAATGTTACTCAGCATTCAAGTAGTAAATCTGACAACAGCAATCTACTACATATAAGGCTGGAAAAAACATGGAAATACCAAGAACACAACACATTAGCATGTCTAATATGTTGTAGCAAAATTATTGGCATTCAAACCAGCTTCCAGTCATATCATAATGGACTAATACTGGTTCTGTTTGGTTTCAATGGAAATAATACATCATCCTTCCTGCAAAATAGTGGCAAGTTCACATCCCATAATATCTCTGCATTAAGTGGCGAATCACCCATGTGTGTCTGTATCAAGCACATTTCTAGAACTGTGACAGGCCTAAACCCAATGTATAGCACTGAATGACAACATTCATGAAACATGATGTACTCGCAAAAATGAGAGAGTTGTTAATATGAGAAACACTTCAATATCTTAGAACAGCTCTCATAACCAAACAAGTAAGAAGGGGAGATGGACCACATGATCAAGAAATATTAACGTATAGGTCTGACAGCACACTAAATGTATAACTTTACTGATCTGTTAATGTTACCAAATATTTTGTGCAATGTAATATGTAGTGAAGAATAAGAAATAACATACTGAACATCACTAGATACTCTGGCACAACAAAGGGGCAGTATGGTTGAAAAGTCTATATAGTGAAGAAGTGAGTAACTTTGCGGTTTATATGTAAAAGTAATGTGAATCTTAATTGTATCTGGCCTACTTTAGGCACTCATTAATCACGTGAATTTGAAATAGAGGTAAAAATCAGCAAAATAAATGGAGTAAATGAATGTGTTACAGCAGTGGAACATGACTTCTGTGTAGAAGCTGTTGTCATGTTTCTTACAAGGTGCTACCATGACAGAGAAGTATTGTGAAACTGGGTGAACTGAAACAATGGGGTCAACAGTTCTATGCTACCATGTAAGAAGGCATATGAGAACATTAATCAAAATTAGTTTCTCTAGGTTAGTAGTAAACTAATCTGGAAAGGTAATTATGAACATAGTTTATGTTTATCCTGTGGCAAATAACCAATGCTGAATTTGCTTATACTGGTCCAAAAATAATCTAGATCACATTGCTTTAATTTAAGGAGACATATAACACATTCACAATTCCTTGTCACTAACCTAAAGCCAAGTTTTCAATTATACTTTAACTTAACTTGTAGTTTGGCCGGCTGAAAATGTAGGGATATGTACTTGGAATCTATGTAAAGAATAACGAATTTTCCATCATCATCAGTGTCAGTCACATTTGCAGCTGCAAGAAATAGCACCATAATACATCCTTCTGTAATTTTTAAAGCTCAGTCCCTGTATCATGGATGGATGGAAGTGGAATGGATCATGAATTTTTAACATTTCAATAGTAGTGCACTAAGTGCTGTCTAAATGACATCATTACATAGTTTTACTCCAAAGAGTTTAATAGTGTAACATCAACTTCTGTTCTCTGGGTAATTATCTCTCACAGATTTTGAACTGTGGTAAGTCCTTTCATAGTTTAGTAATGTTTCAGTGACTTAAATAATTGCCATATAATTAGCAACCGTTTTCAAAACTATACGCATCTCTTTAGTTAGCACAACATTCTCATGATCTGCAAATAAAATGAGGTTAGTCTCTGACTATGTTACCCAGCATCTAAGTCTTAAAAGTGATAACAGCAATCTACAACATATAAGGCTGGACAAAAACACGGAAGTACCAAAAGCACAACATATTAGCATGTCTAATATGTTGTAGCAAGCCTATTGGCGTTTAAACCAGCTTCCAGTCATGTCACAATGGACTAATAATGGTTCCGTTTGATTTAAAAGGAAATCATATATCATTGATCCTCCAAAATAGTGGCAATTTCACATTCCGTAATACCTCTACACTAAGTGGCGCATTTCCCGTGTGTGTTTGTATCAAGAATATTTCTAGAACTGTGACAGACCTAAACCTAATGTTTAGTGCTGCATGACAATATTCATGTGACGTGATGTACTTACAAAAATGAGAGAGTTGTTAACATGAGAAACACTTCACCGTGTTAGAACTGCTCTCATAACCAAACAAGCATGAAGGGGAGATGTACAACACGATCAAGAAATATTAATGTATAGGTCTGAAGGCACACTAAATGTTTAACTTTACTGATATCTTACTGTTACCGAATGTTTTGTGCATTGTAATATTTAGTGAAGAATAAGAAATAACATATTTAACATCACCAGATGCTCAGAAACAACAAAGAGGCTGTATGGTTCAAAAGTCTACATAATCAAGAAGTGAAGTGACTTTCCTGTTAATATGTAAAAGTAATTTGAATCTTAATTTATCTAGCCTACATTAGGAACTCATTAACAATGTGAATTTGAATGAATGTGTTACAGCAGTGGAATGCGACTTCTGTGTAGAACCTGTTATGTTTCTTACAAGGTGTTATCATGACAGAGAAGCATTGTTAAACTGCATGAACAGAAACAATGGTGTCAACAGTTCTATGCTCCCCTGTAAGATGCCATATCGTCGATGAGAAACAATACCACGTAACAGAGAAATTGCCGATTTCTCGTTTTTCAGTGAGATGATGTCATTGACTGTACACACATCTACTCTTAACGCCATAATGCCAAATTTTTACGTACTTAACATGAAAAAATTATCTAAAACAATACCGCATATGTCACACAGCAAATAAATAGATGGCAATACCGCCGAAGTATAGAGAATTTAAATACCGTGTATTTACAATCTATGGATACTGTAAACAATACCATGTAAATACAAAAGTGCGCACAGCCACAGCACATTGTTACTACTTTATTACGTATTTCACAGTGCTCGACCGTGGTTCCATGCTTGTAGCTTCATTTGTGATAATGGACGGCGATAAAGATGACGATCTTTTTACTGAAGAAGAAATTGTTTCTCAGCTGAAATTGGCTTATGAAAGCGGTGAATCGTTTCTGAGAGTGACTGACAGTGGTAAGAAAATTGTTTTATTATTCACCTTTGAATGTTAGTAGCACCGCAAGTGTCTTATTGTGATATAAATGAGAACTCCTCCACTTCACTCATTCTGTGCTTCATTCATTTCTGCCAAAGATTTCTAGACTGTTCACTTTCTTGTAGAATCTCCCATAAATGCAGAACAAACAACAGATGAGAAAAGTCGTAACCGAAGAAAAATTAATTTCGTATATGTGGTTCTCAGTTACTGTTGCTGCAACATCTAATGGCGCACGTAAATTTCCTTGGGATTATTGTTAATAGTATTACTCATGCCGTTGTTCTCATAAATACTTGAATTTGAGCTTGATCTTTGTCTGCTTAAATTAATTTATACATATTTTTCCATCTAGAAACTTCAGTGGCTGTATCCAACTATGCTCAAAATTAAACCACAGCCACTAGAGACGACAGTACTTCACACTCATTGCTATGCAATGGTGCTCATTGTTTGCCAAACGCTCTGGATAAATTATCGGAAGATCATGGGAGTACTAATGATGCAGACAGTGAAGGCCAAGAATTTTATGGTGATGTAAGCAGTGACAGGAAAAGGAAGTCTAAACTACATCCTGAAGATTGGACGAAAAATGCCAATAAAATTCTGAGAATGCGTGGACAGGCGTATATTGGATACAAAAGAAGTCGAATTGGTAAAATCTCTCAAGATACTCCAAGAGAGGCACGAAAATTAGGTCCAACATGTACTTCGAAGATGTGCCAGAAATCCGTTCAAAGGAAGTGTCATCAGTTTTCTGTTGATGATAGGTGGGCAGTATTTAACACATTTTGGGAAACAATGTCATGGGATCACAGGAAGGTTTACGTTATCAACCTTGTGGACGTAATTCCAACAAACATCCAGGGAACAACACTGGCAAATCCGGTAGAAGAGGGACGCTCATTTATCATTTGAAAAATGAGCTGAGGAAACATAAATTATGCAAAAAGATGTTTCTCAATACTCTTGGGATTAACGAATGGACTGTCAGATATTGACTGGGTAATTCCACATGTGGAATGAGTCCTGAAACAGAATCGTCACCACCTCGAATCAAACAGATGAAGAAGAAAGATGAGAGAACCGTCACGAAAGAATTCTGGACACTCTTCTGAAACTTCCATCGCATTACTGCAGGAAATCCTTCTTGAAGTCATACCTTGGGCCAATTCTATAATCCAAGCAACAGCTGTATGGACTCTACGTGGAAAAATGTCATGCAGAGAAGGTTTCACCATTAAGTCGGGTTACCTTTAACTTGATTTTAGAAGATGGTAATATTAGCTTATTTTCCTCCAAGAAAGACCAGTTTAACTTGTGTTGTAGTTACAGGCTTGGTAACTTGAGCGAAGGCATGTGGAAACAATACACAGAACAGAAAGAGCAAGCAAGAATGCAAATAGATGCTGACAAGGAAGGAGCGCAGCAGAAGCTCTGCACAGTGTACACCATGGACATAAAGGCCGTGAAGGTAGCTCCATTTTTAAGTGCAAGAGCAGTTTATTATAAAACAAAGTTGGCTGTTCATAACTTTACAATGTATAATTTATAAAGTCGTGATGCAGTATGTTACTGGTTCGATGAAACGCAAGGTGATTTGGTTGCATCATGTTTTGCCTCATCCATCGTGGACATTCTATCCATTACAATTAAGGAAAATCTCGTTCAAGTCATTCTGTATTCTGACAGCTGCAAATATGAGAACATAAAAATTTTATTATGCAAATTGAGAATTTGCTTAGTAGCTAGCCATTCTCAATTCTCTATATTTTATTCTCAATGCGTGTAACTCCCTGTTGTTTGGGCATGAGTCACTGTTCTTTAAATATTGAAAGAACTGTTACTGACGGCCCCCCACAAAAAAAAAAAATTAGAAAAAAAAGTACCTTACATGCATTGACATAAAAAAATAGTGCATTGAGAATGGCTAGCTCCTAACTGAAATCTGGATTTGCATAATAAAATCAAAAAAGGACGACTGTTTGCTGCACTCTACAGTTTATAAATTCAGTTTACAGTTTTTATAATGTCATAAGAATGAGGTAGTCTCAATAATACGGCAAAACGTACAGCAAGCAACACTAGCAATGTCACCTGGCATAATTATTGCTTATTGTATTGAGCTGGAAAAGGAACTAACTACAGTGCTATACTCAAATATAGTCCATTTTGATGAAACAAAACTCACTAATGACACTGGCTGGTGAAGGGTTTTAACTACGAGAGGATGTAAGTTTCAAGAAAGAATAATGACTTTTACGTCATCATCAGTTTCAGTCATATTTGCAGCTGCAATAAATGGCCCCATAATACATCCTTGTGTAATTTATAAAACCCAGTGCCTGTATCACAGATGGATGGAAGTGGAAAGGGTTATGAATTTTTAACATTTCAATAGTTGTGCACTAAGTGCTGCCTAAATGACGTCATAACAAAGTTTTATTCCAAAGAGTTTAATAGTGTAACATCAACTTCTTTTCTCTGGGTAATTATCTCATACAGAATTTGAACTGTAGTAAGTCCTTTCACAGTTTAGTAATGTTTCATTGAGTAAAATACCTAACATATAATTAGTGAATGTTTTCAAAACTATACGCATCTCTTTAGTTAGCACAAGGCTTGCCAAAAACATGGAAATACCAAACACACAACTAATTAGCATGGTAATACATTGTGGCACTCAAACTAGCTTCAAGTCATCTCGGAATGGACTAATACTGATTTTGTTTGGTTTAAAAGGAAATCATATATCATTTTTCCTCCAAAATAATGGAAAGGTCACGTCCCATAGTATTTCTGCACTAAGTGGTGCATCACCCATTTGTGTCTGTATCAAGCACATTTCTATAACTGTGACAGACCTAAACCCAATGTTTAGCACAGCATGAGAACCTTCATGTGACATAATGTTCTTACAAAAATGAGAGAGTTGTTAATATGAAAAACTCATCACCATCTTAGAACTGCTCTCATAACCAAACAATAAGAAAGGAGATAAGTACAACATGATCAAGAAATTATAATGCATAGGGCTGAAGGCACACCAAATGTACAACTTTACAGATCTGTTATTGTTACTGAATGTTTTGTACAATGTATTATGTAGGGAAGGATAAGAAGTAACATATTTAACATCACCAGATGCTCAGGAACAACAAAGGCGCTGCATGGTTCAAAGGTCTATATAATCAATAAGTGAAGTAACTTTGCAGTTTATGTGTAAAAATAATGTGAGTCTAAATTTTATCTCGCCTACATTAGGCAATCATTAATCATGTTCATCTGAAATAAAGATACGAACTGGCAAAAGAAATGAAGTAAATGAATTTGTTACAGCAGGGGAATGCGACTTATGTGAAGAAGCTGTTATAATGTTTCTTACAAGGTGCTATCATATCAGGGAAGTACTGTGAAACTGTGTAAACAGAAACAATGGGGTCAACATTCTACACTCCCATGTAAGAAGCCATATGAGAATATTATTCAAAAATTAATTTCTCTAGGCTAGTAGTAAACTAATTTAGCAGGAAAAATTATCAATACAGTTTCAGTTTATGTTTTGTTTATCCTGTGGCAAACAACCAGGGCTGAATTTGGTTACAATGGACTCTATCAGTAAGTATCAATCTAGATCACATTGTTTTAATTTAAGCAGATGTGTAACACATTTCAATTCCATTTCACTAACCTAAAGCCCAGGTTCGAGTATACTATAACCTAACTTGTAGTTTGGGTAGCTGAAAATGTAGGGAATGTACTTCGAATTCGTGGGATGAAAAGAAGTGATTGCCAGATTTTGTAGGCACTACACAATTGGCCTGTAATTATGTATTTGTTCATATAGGAATAATAAATTATCTTTATTACATGTATTTATATGTAGTAAATTAGTGGGTAGTGTTTGTTAGGGGCATTCCTTTTATCATGTAAAATAAGTAAAGGGCAGTTAGCGGAGGTCGCTCAAATCATGATTCACAAAAGCATAAAGAAGCTGTAATCAATTTGAATGGTGTTCGTGTAAGAAAAAATGCTAAAAACGTGGAATGCATGCTAGCATTCCCTACAGACTCAGGAAGAACACTGGTTGTTTCAAATCAACTGTGGACTGACTGTTCTATCAGCAAACTTTTTTTAAATTGAACCCAAAATCCTCGTGATTGGGGTAATCCTATAAACTCAATTATAACTTTAAGCAATAGTATTTTAGGATTGCCAAAATAAAATCAATGCAAAATATAATGATAAATTCCACAAAAATGGGATTTTGTTAACAGTTTTTATAATGCTATAAGAATGAGGTAGCCTCAAGATAATGGCAAAAGATACAGCAAGCAACAGTAGCAATGTCACCTGACATAATTATTACTTATTATATTGAGATGTAAAGGAACTAGCTGGAGTACTACACTCACTTTGATGAAACAAATTTCATTGATGACACTGGTAGGTGAAAGGTGTTAACTATGAGAGGAAGTAAGTTTCAAGAAAGAATAATGAATTTACCCTTCATCAGCAGTTTCAGTGATATTTGCAGTTGCACAAAATGTCTCCATTATACACGCCTGTGTAATTTATAAAACCAAGTGCCTGTGTCACGGATGGATGGAAGTGGAAATTATTGTGAATTTTTAACATTTCAGTAGTGCTGCACTCAGTGCTGTGTAAATGACATTATTACAAAGTTGTATTGCAAAGAGTTTAATATTTTCACATCAAATTCTTTTCTCTGGATGGTTATCTCTCACAGATTTTGAACTGTGGTTAAGTCCGTTCATAGTTTAGTAATTTTTTGGTGACTAAAATAATTAACATATAATTAGTGATTGTTTTCAAAACTATACGCATCTCTTTAGTTAGCACAACATTATCATGATCTGCAAATAAAATGAGGTTAGTCTCTGACAATATTACTAAGCATCCAAGTCTTACAACTGACAACAGGAATCTACTACATATAAAGCTGGACAAAACCATGGAAATACCAAAAACACAACACGTTAGCATGTCTAATATGTTGTAGCAAACCTATCGGTGTTCAAACCAGCTTTGAGTCATCTCAGTATGGACTAATACTCTTTCTGTTTGATTTGAAAGGAAATCATATATCATTCTTCATGCAAAATATTGGTAAGTTCACGTTCCATAATATCTCTACACTAAGTGGCGCATCTCCCATGTGTATCTGTATCAAGCACATTTCTAGAACTGTGACAGACCTAAACCCAATGTTTAGCACTGCATGACAACATTCATGTGACATGCTGTACTTACAAAAATGACAGAGTTGTTGATATGAGAAACGCTTCACAGTAAATTTTAATGTATATATCTGATGGCATACTAAGTTTATAACTTTACTGATCTGTTACTGTTACCAAATGTTTTGTGCAATGAATATGTGGGGGAGGATAAGAAGTAACATATTTAACATCACCAGATGCTCAGGAAAAACAAAGGGGGCTGTATGGTTCAAAGGTCTATATAATCAAGAAGTGAAATAACTTTGCAGTTTATATGTAAAAGTAATGTGAGTCTTAATTGTATCTGGCCTACATTAGGCAATCATTAATCATGGTCATTTGAAATAAATATAAAAACTAGCAAAAGAAATGAAGTAAATGAATTTGTTACAGCAGTGGAATGCGACTTCTGTGAAGAAGCTGTTGTCATGTTTCTTACAATGTGCTATCATATCAGGGAAGTACTGTGAAATTTCGTAAACAGAAACAATGGGGTCAACGTTCTATGCTCCCATTTAAGAAGCCATATGAGAATATTATTCAAAAATTAATTTCTCTATGTTAGTAGTAAACTAATCTAGCAGGAAAAATTATCAATACAGTTTCAGTTTATGTTTTGTTTATCCTGTGGCAAACAACCAGTGCTGAATTTGCTTACACTGGACTCTATCCATAAGCAGACGGGTAACACATTTGCAATTCCATTTCACTAACCTAAAGCCCAGGTTCAAGTATACTATAACCTAAGTTGTAGTTTGGCCAGCTGAAAATATAGGGATATGTACCTCAAATTCGTGGGATGAAGAGGCAGTGATTGTCAGATTTTGTAGGCACTACACAATTTGCCAGTAATTATGTATTTGTTCATAGAGGAATAATAAATTATCAAATATTTATTACATGCATTTATATGTAGTAAATTAGTAGATCGTGTTTGTTATGGGCGTTACTTTTATCACGTAAAAGAAATAAAGGGCAGTTAGGGGAGGTCGCTCAAATTATGATTCAGAAAAGCGTAAAGAAGCTGTAATCAATTTGAATGGTGTCAGTGTAAGAAAAAATGCTAAAAACATGGAATGCATTCTAGCGTTCCCTACAGACTCAGGAAGAACACTGTTTGTATCAAATCAAATGTGGACTAACCGTTCTATCAGCAAACTTTTTTTAAATTGAACCCAAAACCTTGGTGATTGGGGTAATCCTATAAACTCAATTACAACTTTAAGTAATGGTATTTTAGGAATGCCCAAATAAAATCAATACAAAATATAAAGATAAATCCCACAAAATGAGATTTTGTTAACAGTTTTTATAATGCCATAAGAATGAGGTAGCCTCAAGATAGTGGCAAAAGATACAGCAAGCAACAGTAGCAATGTTACCTGGCATAATTATTACTTATTATATTGAGATGTAAAGGAACTAGCTGGAGTACTATACTCATTTTGATGAAACAAATTTCATTGATGGCACTGCTAGGTGTAAGGTGTTAACTACGAGAGGATGTAAGTTTCAAAAATGAATAACCATTTTACCCTTCATCAATAGTTTCAGTGATATTTGCAGCTGCACAGAATGGCTCCGTTATACGTGCTTGTGTAGTTTATAAAACCCCGTGCCTGTATCACAGATGAATGGAAGTGGAAACGATTACGAATTTTTAACATTTCAATAGTTGAGCACTCAGTGCTGTGTAAATGGTCATTACAAAGTTTTATTCCAAAGAGTTTAATAGTCTCACATCAACTTCTTTTCTCTGAGTGGTTATCTCTCACAGATTTTGGACTGTGGTAAGTCCTTTCATAGTTTGGTAATGTTTTCGTGATTAAACTAATTAACATATAATTAGTGACTGTTTTCAAAACTATGCCTATCTGTTTAGTTAGTACAACATTATCATGATCTGCAAATAAAATCTGGTTAGTCTGTGACAGTGTTACTAAGCATCCAAGTTGTAAAACTGACAACAGCAATCTACAACATGTAAGGCTGGACAAAAATGATGATGATGCCTAGCATATTGCTTTTGTTACATGGTGTGAGACAAAGGGGAGATGGTGAAGCACACAACAGTGGCAGCAGAAACAGACAAGGAGAGTGGGTTAATTGTCTGTGACAGTATTCAGGGCTTTGGGCATCCCCAGAGGATAACAGTGGAAGAGGGAGACTTCAGGCCACTGAGTGGCCACTTCAAAGTGGTTCTAGAAGCACTGGATGAAGGCAACTATGTATCTGGCATATTCCTTGACCTGTCAAAGGCCTTTGATACAGTTGACCACCAGAATCTATTACTTAAGTTAGAAGCACTTGGAGTAAGAGGGGTAATCAACAAATGGTTCCATTCATACCTTAAAAATAGAGTACAGTGGGTAGAGATCTCGCATGTCTCCAGTAGATCAAAGTTCATAGAAAAACACCTGTCAGATCCACAGCATATTAATATTGGGGTCCCTCAGGGAAGTGTGCTGGGTCCGGTGTTGTTCTTGATTTATATAAATGACTTTCCACAATATATCCGACATGGAGAGAAGATATTGTTTGCCGATGACAGCAATATTATAATCACCAGTGAGACATCAGCACAAATGTTGGAAAATTGTAATGAATCACTGAAAGATGTCTACAAATGGTCTACAGAGAATAAAGTGACCTTAAATATTAAGAAAACAAATAGCATACGCTTTAGAATAAACAGAAAAAACAGTCCCCTAAAGTTAAAGCTACATAACACCTCTGTAGACGAAGTGCCCACCACAAAATTCCTAGGGTTGCATATTGACAGCCAGCTTAGGTGGAGTGAACATGTTAAAAAACTCACAAAAAAGATATCTACAACGTGTTACGCACTTAGAGTTCTCTCCTCAGTATGCAGCGATGAATGTCTAAGAACTGTATATTTTAGCTATGTACATTCAGTCATAAGCTATGGGATAATTTTCTGGGGAAATAATGTACTCAACTTACAAACAGTTTTTAAAGTGCAGAAGAGAGCAGTGAGAATTATAACTAAAAGCAGTAAGTGGGCTCACTGCAGAGAACTATTCAAAATGCTTGGTATTCTAACTGTTCCCTGTTTATTTATGTTCCACACTATAGTATATATAAAGAAAAATATAGTGAATTATAGTACAAACAGCATTTTACACAGCTATAGCACAAGAACAAGCCACTGCCTTCATCTAGATAGGAGAAACAAGCATAAGACCCAAAAAAGTTTCTTGTATCAGGGTGTAAAATTGTATAACAAGCTGCCACAGGAAATCAAAGAAATTAACAGCATGTACTGTTTCAGAAAAACTCTTAAACTGTATTTTCAGGAACACTGTTTTTACACAGTAAGTGAATATTTAAATGTTTGAATGTAATTTAAGTGACATAATGACATTGTATTGTATATTCTGTAAATGTATAACAAGCTGCACAGGACATCAAAGAAATTAACAACATGTACTGTTACAGAAAACCCTTAAACTATATTTTCAGGAACACTGTTTCTAAACAATAAGTGAATATTTAATTGTTTGAATGTAATTTAAGTGATAAATGTCATTGTATTTGTATACTCTGTAAATGCATATAAAAGTGTCAATGTATCTGCAAAAATCACTGTATCCAAACTGACAACATCTATACATTGCAAAATGTCTACAGATGGTTAATCAAATAAATAAATAAATAAATAAATAAATAAATAATGACCTTCAACAGGAAATTGGAGCAGTGTGCTGCTTCACTGCTGCAATTACCCAGTGTGGTGCCATACCAAGTCACAGGTGAGGGAGACTAACTGGCAAATCACAAATAGTGAAGTGGTTGTTTGTTGAAGAGCGTCATGTCAATCCATAGTGTCTCCCCATGCATGAAGTTTTCAGTGAAAAGATGTGCTAATGAATGTATGAAGTCCTTAGTTTTTCTTTCTTGTAGTTCCTCCAAGCAGTGCTGAGTTCTCAGAAAAACTGTTACAGCAAGGAAGGCTGCTTAGAAAGCAACAGATTAAAGTACTTTGTACATGATTGAAAATACTTCAAGATTAATGTGAACCTTTTGATAGCTTTGCTAATTCAACTGTTGTCTGTTTCTGAATTTTGATATATGTGTTTAATGTACTATTTTCTTGCTGCTTTGAAATGAATATTCCAAGAGATTAGGAAATGGACTGAAACTAAATATGACTGTAAGATATCATACCTTTTCATAAGCAATCTGTGTCTTCTATAAACAAACTCTGTAAGGATTACAAATTGGTAAGTATGGATGGGTTCAGTTTGTGTACTGTTTTAAGATATTGACATTCAAGATGAATAATGTGAAAAATGAACGAGCCATTGCAACCTATGATTAGATTTATATTTCTGGGGTCTTTTCATTACATTTCTGGCAATTTTTTTTTGTTTGTTTTGTTTTTACTCTTATCGTTAAATGTGGGGAACTTTTATTATATTTCAGAAAAATCTTTATTTCTTATGGATTTTGGAAACATTTAATGATGGATTTAAGGTTACTAATATCAGTCCCATCCAAACAGGTCAAACCTACTCTTATACATCTTTCATGTAGTGAGTTAGTGTTTCTGATGGGAAATCTCTTTGTATTATAAGGGTGCTGCATGGTGACCGTCATTTGCATTGATGCATATGTGAGTCAGCCCGACCTGACAGTTCTTAATGAGATGATTGTGAGTGTGTGCACGGTACATGTTCAGGGATAAAAGGCATTAAGGTGTGGAACTTATATTCTACAGACAGGCATGTGGTGTTTTTAAGCTATGGATGACTGTAAGGAATTTACCAACAATGGAGAATTTGAATCAAAAGAGTTAAGTGCATGAATGAGGATGCAAGGCGAATGTGATTAGACTCACTGCTTGTGATTAAAGAGGAAATAGTTGCCTTCTATCAAATCAATGTGAACTTCATTTAATCTCTTCATATTAATGACACTATTTTGATGAGAGTTCTGATTAAGATTATGGGAATAATAAATAGTGCATGTTTCAGCAAACATACGGTTGACAACTTTCTCAAACTGGCATGTGTACCTTTTGAGTAAGTTTGCCCACCATGCTGTCATGACCATCCAATTACCTCTTAAATTTCAAACAGTCAAAATATGCAAGTTAGCTTAAATAAAAGAAGGCTCAGTTTCCAAAGTTTACATATTAATAACTAAAAATATGGAGCTAGAGGAGCAGATTAGCCAGTGTGATGATGGGCAGCTATGCCAAGGGTAAATGTTAGTGTTCAAACTGCTCTTGGTGACTGAATAGGCCTTAAAAATCCCAATATTAGACCCAAGCCATGAGATGCAGGTGGGTTATCTCTTCTGTAATTTTACTATAACTGAGATGGATGTAAATAGAGTTTCTGGCCAAAAGAAGAGGGAGCAAGACGCACGGCAATGAGATGAGTGGCTATGATTAGCTGAGCTTCCTGCAGGAATGAATTTCAGATCTCGTAGTACAGCAGCAAGAAGCAAAGCTAGTCAGTTACTGCAAACAGTTTCCAAGCCGTTAATTTTGTTTCTTCATTCTCAGGAAAATCCACAGAGACTGTTGATACATTTTTGCACAATATCTGTGATGTAGACTGCATTTGCTCATGGCCAGAGAGTTTTCTGCTTTTTGTGGTAAAGCAAAAATTGTCCAAAAATGTGCACACCTATGTTTAGCCAGTTAAGAAATTAAATAAAGATGACAGATTTGAGATCCAAGCACAGGACCTATCAGAGAAGTATTAAATAATAATGGCATCAGTTGTTTCCATAAGCAATTTCTACCTTCAGGCAAAGGTCAGGGGAAGATACTGAACAGTTTGCCAATTGAATCAGGGCTGTCTGATGTGAAACCTACAAGTTGCGGAGGATTCTGACCCATAATCAAGTGCTCCTAGAGGAAGCAGAAGAACATTCAATTGATATTTTTATTGATGGTATAAATACACAACGAAGTTGTCAAGTGAAAGTGGCTTCCCCAATATTGCTCCATGAGGAAACCCACTTGGCATGTCGTGTGAAGTAGCAGGGCAATTTGTTGCCTCCTCTGTGCTGTAGAATGAGGTATCCCCCCCCCAAAAAAAAAAAAGTTTACCAGTGACTCAGTTTACAAAGGATGTAAGTGAGCCACTCATAAGCCAACAAACACTTGTTATCTTACTGTCATAATTGCCAGAGTTTTGGCATCTACAAAAGCATCACTCATGATCCCAAAATAAACAAACTCATGGCAACCATGGTTCTCCCAATTACAGAGGGAATGGTCGCTTCCATCACAGAAATGGCAAAAGAAGGTATAGCCACTCGACCTTGCCCCAGTAAAAACAGTAAATGCCCTTCACTTACCGAGGTTTAGAGGAGCTGACAATTGTGATTGTGAAGAGAGAGATGTAAGGGAAACTGGGCTGGATTTTGGTGGATATGGGCACATATATAAGTTTAAGTTTTCTTCCCTCTGGCAACAAGCAGCCACTGAAACTACCCCATTTACATATTTGTGTCCTGGGTGTCAAAATAGCAAAACCCACAGTAGCAGTTTGCACATACATAATACAATTCAAGTTGGAGGTTATAAGAAAAAAAGGCCTGATTTTGTCTTTGTACTATCCTGATTTCCTGTACTGGTTCCATGACGTGATTGATTACTACTGGTAGCTTAATGTCTCATTCTGATGAGCAATCCACCATTTTGGCGGTGACAGCACCTCCCAGACATAAGGAAATCTGGGGAAGGGCACCGTTTGTCAAAACATTGATACACCACAAATCTCAGTGTTAAGGGCAAGCATCCCTGCAACCCTAAAAGGTGGCATTGTATGAGTTTTCTGGTTGACTGTCAAAACTGAAGAGCCCAAAGGAACCATCTATTTGGTTGACTCACTTACTGAAAATGACATTCTTAATAAAACGAATGTATGTGTCTAGAGAAGTTCACATAATGCAAAAACCATGTCTACACAATTTTAGTATATCAGACACAGTAGCACCATGAGGAACCACACTGTATGCAGCACATAACCATGGATGTGGAACACTTCCCTGAAGAGAGACTTGAGAGCAGGAGCAGGCAGAAGCCAATAACTGCTTGAGAAGTACAGGGTGATAAAAAAAAAATATGAACTGACATGGGACACTGGCCATACAACAAGGATCAGTAATCCCCGTAGGACCTGGAGATCAAAAATGTTGAGAGAGGGTGCTACAGTCATGAAATAGCGGTGACCTATTAGGCATCAGAGTGAATTTGTTTTTATTATTAACATTTGAATGTTAGGAAAAGAGCATCAAATTGTTCAGGCTTTTATTTGGAATCGAAGGTATCATGATGAAATAAGGCATGTGTATTTTAGGTCAGGGAAATCATTAAGATCCCAGCTGTACTATGCTTTGAAACCAAGGGGGCCACCCTGTCACTCTGACCAAAACACTGGCAGTGTGTTATTGCACATATTCAGATGGCACCAGTCAAAGTAGTAGGTAGTGATTCAACCCCCATAATAAATAAGCTGATCTGTAATATTATTTGTGTAAAATGTAACAGAAATATAAGAAATGGTAACTTCTGTGATTTGTGCAATCACTGGAATCACTTTGCTTGTGCAAATGTAACTGAAAATGACCTACCTGCTGCAAGTGAAATGTGGATTTGTCTATGATCTCCTGATGTGATAGGTAACATTGTAAAACTTGACACAGTATCTGATGAACATAATAATTTTTTATTATCAGTTACTGCTGAGCTACACAAGGACTTAAAAATACTGAGTGATGAAAACAGAAGACTCAAGAAAGAGAATGATCATCAGGTATGTGTCTATATTTCTAAACCAGAAGGATTGCCAAAAAATGAGTTAGGACTTTAATGGCTCACAATTACAGGTCTCGCACAATATGAAAAGCTGTGAAATTGAAGAGGAGCTCTTATGAACTCATCAACAATAAATTTTGGCAGGATTTTGTTCTACCTTTTAATAATAAACATAATTCATTGCAAAATACAGATGATATAGAAATTGCATCAGAATGCTCATCTGACAAGGCAGTACAAGAGACTCAAAACTTAGTAAATATCAAATTTATATATAACAAGAAACATAAAATCAAGATTTACACAGACAGTTATGTGTGAGGATTATCAGTTATGTTAATGGAAAGTAGGCCTTCTGTGATGGATAAGTCTGAAATAGAAGGAATCATGAAGCCATGGGCTGCTTTATGAGATGTTTCAACGTATACTGAGGAAGACACCACAGCCCTCATGGACAAAGCCTTCATAGTGGTAGCTGCCAGTGCAAATGACAATGAAGAAGACTTTTGAAATATTAAGCCACATCGATGTGATTGTCATCATTGTGCCTCATTGACATGGTCTTGTGTGAATAAGGAAGTAGAGCAAACCAGCAGGGAGTACAAAGTGATCTGTAAGCACTTTAAGAATGTTTCCCTAGTTAACACCAGTAGTTACAGCAGAGAACGGCATACCAAGTATGGACAGTATCTCAGCAAACTAGGTAAACATGTTTTAAGTGACACAATTCTCAGAGTAGTGTTGGATAAGCTTAGGAAGGAAGAAAGATCAGCACTCTGTTTGGGTTATGTTTCAAATGTGATGACAAAAACTTGTAGCATTAGACCAGATTAGATATTCAAATACCATAAGAGGACATAATCTAGTCAACTCCCCCCCACCCTGGTGGTCGGAGGTTTGAGTCCTCCCTTAGGCATGGGTGTGTGTGTGTTGTCCATAGCATAAGTTAGTTTAAGTAGTGTGTAAGCTCAGGGACCGATGACCTAAGCAGTTTGATCCTATAAGATCTTACCACAAATTTACAAAATGTTTACATGGTAACATTAGCTCCATCAACTAAGTAACACGCAAAAAAGTAATGCCAAAAGCAGAGTTTGAAGTAGGCTTCCTAAACATTCAGGATATGGTGGAATAGTTAATGAATCTTCAAATGAAAACATGTTGGACCTTTTATGTTTACATGAACATTGGCGTAATGAAGAAGAGCTTGGATACAAAGTACTGAATGACTACACATTATTTAGTTGCTATAATAATGGACATCTCTTGCATGGGGGTAGCAATATATATAAAAACATCTCTTGCACCAAATTGTGGTATGTTAGATCTCAACACACTTAGTTTTGAAATGCATTTTGAAATACCAGGTCTAGTATTTGAGAGACTTAAGCTACTTTTAGTAGCTGTAATAGCAGTGTACAGGCCACCTGGTGGTGATCCCCTTGCCTATCTTGAGAAGCTTGATGGTTTCTTAATGCACATCGGTGCTATACCAAAATGGGAAAAGTACAATACTGTCATTGGTGGGGATGTCAGTTCATGTTTTGATGTATTACAGGACAAAACAACTGCGACTGAACTAAAAAACTTGCTTTGACAATTTACCTCTACTATGCTGACTATAAACCCATGAGAGTCTCTGCCTGCCTTGATAATATATTTGCAAATATTAAGAGAACTTGTATGTCCTTTGAAGTAATTAGTTTCCCTTTATCAGATTATGATGCAGTATTTGCCAGTCTTAGTATGTAACTTCAGACTGTTCCAAACCAAAATCTAAAACTGTGACTAATAGACTGATTAGCAAAGATAACATGGGTAGGTCTAAACATGTCCTCAGTTGTTACAAATGGGACTCCCTTTTCAGTAGGCTTCAACATTGTTTCTCTGATATTGTTTTCAGTGAGTTTTTCTCCACATTTTTAAACATGTTTGAAAGCAGCAACCCCCTCAAGAAATGCACAATGACTATTAGTAGTACCTAAAAAAAGTTTGCTGTATTCTGATCTGTACAAAAAAGTAATTCTGAATTGTATAGGAATTGTATGATGATAAAGCTGAGAGTAAATATAGGCAGACAATCAATGAAGGAAAGAAACTACATAATATAGAAACATGACAGAAATGCAAGAGAATTTAATGCTTGCAGACAAGAGCACCATACAAGTTATGGTTAAAGGTTATGTATACATTGCAACTGCAGCCATTGACATGAATCCCATAATGCTTAAAAATACTTGATATGTTTCAAAACCCAGAAACAATTTTGAGACCTTTATAGATGACCACAGCAGATGATGTCAAATCTATTTCCTTAGACATAATGTAAATGTTGTTTACAAATTTGTTAAATTCAAAAATCTAGTGGAAAATCAGACTGATCATAAAACTAACCCCTTTCAGTCAGATACTGGTAGCACTGCAATGAATGAAGGACTCTAATCTCAGCACAGCAAGAATATAGTGGTGCCTAACAGTTTCATACACACCATTTCAGAACTGTCACCAAACAAAAGAACCATTCAGCGGTTGAAGTGGCTTTTTATATCTGCTCAAGTCAGTACTACGACCATCATTTTGGGCTGAAGTCAGTACCACAGTTAACTACATCTGAAACTGTTGCTTAACTAAAGGGTTGTCTGATAGAATGCCATATGAGAAGCGGCTGAAGAGAAAACCCAATGTATCATTCTACGTCTGGTCAAAAGTTTGTCATCATGGATAAATTGCTGAACAAAGCAAAGTTTGATCATAAAGGCAAAGAAGACATATTTGCAGGCAATACTGACTGTACAAAAACCTATTATGTGTGGGTGCCAAGGAACCATAATATGTGAATCTCCATTAAAATGAACCAAATCATAGCCCGGTAGAAGGCATCAACATGAATTCGGTTGGAGGATATTTCAATGGTGATACAAAAATTGAATCAGATATCATCAGATGATGAACTGTTCCACAAATTTGAATATGATGGCCTTACAATTACTATAGGCCTAAAATTCATCCCTGATGATGACTTATCATGTGATAAACACATTAATTCTTCAAATGTCATATCTGCACTACAGTTATTCCCAGATATAGACTCATCAGATGTTTTACATCACGATATTAACTTCAATGGAAATACAACAGAGGTCAGTGTCAATGACGCATTAAGTTGTCCATTCCATCAAGAGTGGTTTGAGGTTAGATACAACTGGTGTTCAAAAAGTAACACAACACATTTTTTTTCTTCCCAATTTTGGCTGGATAAATGCAGAATGCGTTGTAATACATTTTGGAATATACCCACTTCATCTCCTATGGTTTTATGAAGATTCAATAGATGGAGGCACTATACATAGCCTTCAAAATGGTGTCTGTAATGGAAGTGCAATCCAAGTAGAGAGCTGTCACTGAGTTTCTTGGCTAAAGCATCAGGTATATTCATAGGAGCTAGCAGAATGCCTATGATGGCCTGGCAGTGAACAAAAGCATTGTGAGTTGTTGGGTAAGGTGTCTGTCATCTTTGCAACACAGTCTCGCAAACCATCCGATATCCTGCGTACTGAATGTCTACACACAGCTGTGACTCCAGCAGTGTTAGAAAATGCGGACACCCTCATTTGAGATGACTGATGGATCACAATAAAACACCTTGCTGAAACACGACATCTCTGTTGGTAGTGCTGACACATTCATCCACCATTTGGGGTTCTCAGAGGTGTGTCCCCACTGTGTTCCTCACCACCTACCAGAACACCATAAAGACCAACAAAGGATCATCTGTACGTAGTTGCTTGTGCATTACAAGGCTGATTACAACAATTTTTTGTCAAACAATATCGAATGCAATAAAGCATGGGTTCATCACTTCTAACCAGAAACAAAACAGCAATCCATGACTCTTAAGGGATTATTCTCTTTGAAGTCCTTCCTCATGGGGCCACCATCAGCTCAGTATTGCATTGTGTTACCCCCAGGAAAATTCAAGAGATGTCTTCAGCATGTTAATTGCCACAAAAATTCAAAATTACTTCTCCCTCTTCATGACAACGCAAAGACTCAGTCCTGTCTGTGCACCCGAGAGGAGCTGATGAAACTTCATTACACTGTTCATCCTTATCTACCCTACAACCCAGAACTCATCCCTTCTAACTTACATATGTTTCACCCAATGAAGGATAGACTCTGTGGGAAGCAGTACATGGGTGATGTGGAGGTTATTGACGCTGGAAGACGTTGGCTCCCATGACAACCAGTAGAGTGGTATAATGCAGGCACACAAGCCCTTCCAGCAAGGTGTGTAAGGCTGTCATACTGAACAGATACTATGCTGAAAAATAGGGTTTTGTAACAACAAGAGTGCAGAAGAATATGGTGTACCGGAATACTGAATAAAATTAATATGCTTTCCAAAAAAATGTTGCATTACTTTTTAAATATCCCTCATAAGATGAAAGTGGTCACTAGAGAGAAATGACACCGTGTTCACTGCAGACAGACCAACAAATGACTGAGTTTTTTGTGGAATAAATACAGAACTGATGGATCTTTGCTGAGGGAAAAAGCAAGAGGATTGTTGGCTTTGACGAAATGTTATTTCCAGTTGCAGGGATTGAATTATTTAGTCTACACACGATGTTCTGTCAGTCAGATTTGACTTGTGAATCTCAACCTGATATATGCAGTCAGTAACCTAAGCCAGTACAGCAGAAGCCCTAATTTTGTTCACAAGCAACTGGATAAGTGGGTTCTTATACACCTTAAAGAAACCATAGGCAAGAACCCTACCTTTGCTGAGGATAAGAAAAGAATCTTCGGTTTCACAGATGCCAGTTGGGGAAGTTCTGATGCTGATGGGAACTCATATGTAAGTTGCTACTTCACCTCATTTGGATCAGCATTCTAATAGTGTTCAAAGAACCAATGTTTCATCATCTGAAGCTGAGTACATGAGCCTCACCAAAGCAGCAAAGGCAGTGATTCTCCTCAGTTTAGGAATTCTCTCATACAGCCCCATTTCTAGTGACAATCACTAGTTTTCCACTGAATGATGAAGCACATGCGTATAAAATATCACTTCATGCACCAAATTTAACTAGAATATCTGCTCAAACTAGAATATCAGCCAACAGAAGATATGGTGGCAGATATACTAACAAAGGCTCATCCTACACTGAAACATTAGAAATGTGTTGAAGGGCTTGGACTTCAATCCTACAGCCAGAAACTTAAGCCTCAAGTTTTAATATATAACCGTCTGTTAAAATAAAGAGGGCATTTTGAGATTCAAATTTTATCATCATGTGACATCCTTGGTATCCACAGATGTCAATGTGCATTGTTCTTGGTTCTGTGCTATCCTCTGTACAGTAAACTATGAATAAAACTGTGTTTCTTGAAGCTTTCCTGGTGGCTCAAATATTCCATCTTTTTTGGGAGTGCATCCCATATATTATTAACACATGTACTGATATTATGGCTAAAAACCTTCCAACCATTCTCAGGGTGAGTCATTTACAAGATTTTTAACACATTTTACACTGTCCTCTCAAAGGAAATATTGTTCCAGTTCTTTGCGACATGACATTATAAATATGCCATCCATAACAATCAACCAAGTTCTTTCTAAGCACCATGGATTCACAGACTCTCTGCTTAGTTTATTTACATCTTCGAGGTGTGAAGTTTTGTTTATGACTGAGACTCTTGTTACCAACAGTATTATTTTTTATGCATGTACATTTACTCTACAGCGTGAAGTATGTTAAAAATCTTGCAAGTGACTTATCTTAAGAATGGCTGAAAGGTTTTTGTGGTATAACTTATTGATACCTCCCAACAGTCATCATAGCCATGGAATTGCAAGTTTTCATGAAACGCTGATGGCAGTTGTGTGGGATCTGGTGGACCCAATGGAGCATGCCCCTGAGCCATGCCTCTAGTGGCTCAGTAACTCAAGCACCCTCTGCCACTGCAATATAGGATGTCCATTGGCAGCACTCAGAGCTACTTGTACTCTAATGCACTTTGCAATGGGATGCAATGCAGATGTTGCAGCTGGACTCCATTCATTGCTGCACTGTCTTCTTCTGGGTCTTCATATGTTTTGAGAAATACAAGTTATGTCAATCTTCTGTTTGTTGTGTTAGCTTGTTCACTAATAATTTCTGCTTCTGTCCAGCTTTCCTATGATGATGGTTGCTGCACCACTCTATAGCCCACCTCTCCTTACTGTTGTATATAAAGGTATACACAACAGTTGTCAGCCAAAATATCTGTACATAAAATCCTAGATGACGGAATACGAATAAAATTGTTTGGTAATTATGTGTCATGCCTTTCTTTTCAAACCATGTCCCAACAATAACAACAGTAGCATATAAAATGTAGTGTGTTTTACAAACATGTATTTTTGTTTATTATTATTGCGGGTATGTTAAATTATGTTCTGAAATATCCAGTTACAATGTTGAAGAATTTGCCTCAATTAAAAGTATTTGTTTTGGATCATTATACTATGAACAAGGTTTAGTTGCCCTGAAAATCTGATTCTCAAGGTGAAACACTTTACCATGAATAGGCATAGTTGTAAAAATATTTCCTTCCAAATCAGATTCTCATGGTGGAGCAGTTTACCAATTACTGGGATGGTTATAAAATTATTTCTTTCCAAATGATTTTTGTAAATACTGTAACTACAACATTTACACATGTTTCCCCCGAACTGTTTAAGTAGTTCAACACTATTCAGAGGCGGCCCATATGGTTTCCAGTTTAAAAATCATAGGGTGCATGCACGAGCAGCTACAAATCATAGTGTGTATGCACAAGCAGAAACAGATATGTTTATGAATATATAATTAATACTGGAAATGTTCTTCTGGGATATATTTTGCAGTTAGCTGCCCTACAGAAATAAATGTATAAATTTTTAAGATTAATTTCCATAAATACTAGTAGTATTTTCCATAAATACTGGTAGTTATCTGTAACCTTTACTGGTTTAGTGACTTTCATATACCCAGTTTGAGGATAGGATGTGAAGAGTATGTTTTCCATTATCATAAAAAGGATGTTACAATTATTTGTCATAGTACAAACAAATGTCTGTCAGCAAAATGAATCTTAGGTGTAATTAACATGTCTATACCTGTGTGGGAATAACACAGAAACTTTGCCCAAAGTATTCCTGTGTGTTATGATTTTAGTTAACTGCCAGCTGTTAACAGTTCCAAGCTGTCTAAATGGTACTGAAAAATTTTCCAACTAATAAGCTATGTGAAGTTGTCTGTTCAGTGTTTGTAAGATGTAAATTAATCTAAATTAAGTCTTCCTTTGAAGTCACACAGTTGTTTACAATATACTAAGTTATACAAGTTGTGTTGCCAAAAATGTGGCCCATGGGGTTTAGTGGCAAGAAAGCATAAATTAATTACTGTCAATGATCCTCCATTATAATAGTGAAACAGTATCTGTTTCCTGATAATCATTTGTATTAAACATTGTCCCAACAGGCCTCGGAAGGAGAAATTGTACTGACTGACCATCATGTCATCCTCAGGTGGATCCATATGTCGAGGGGCATGTGTTGGCAAACTGATCTCCCAACTGATGTCAGTTTTCATGACCTGAACTGCTATTTCTGTCAGATAGCTCCTCAATTTGCCTCACAAGGGCTCAGTGCACCATGCTCGCAAACAGCACTCGGTAGACCCAGACTGTCACCCATCCAAAAATTAGCCAAACATGGCAGAACTTTCAACTGCTGCAATCAGATAGGAACCAGTGTCATCACTGTGGCAAAGCCATTGACACTCTGTGTTAAAAGTTTTCATTAAAAGCTTTCACTCTCTTATCCAACAACATTGTGCCAGCATTACATCAAAAGTCAACTTTGGCAAGAAGTATATAATACACAGGTCATGAATGATAATATAACGCTTATTGAACTATCGTTCATTACTTTCTCTGACATCTATCTCCCATTGAATCACGACCAACAGAACAAGAGAAGAAGTAAGGAATGTGTTTGGATAAATAATGCAATTGAAATGTGCTGATGAAGGAAGTGAGAGATCATGATTCCATAACCAATAGCTATTGTTCAATTGATTGAATTAATTGCAGAGAATACTGCAAACAGGGAACTTTGAAATCCCTACCTTACTATGAACAGTAGAGGGTTTCTGTACCTGCCATGGTTGCAGCTGGTAACAAGGTATAAGTGTATAGTTCCTGAGAAGAAGCATGAGAAACAGTTATCACATCAATAAGTGTATAAATTACATATTACTACCATAAGGAGTTACTGATACAAAAGTTGAGATAAAAAATATGAAACATCCACTACACATCTGCAAATCATGTCATAAAATTTTCCTGTCAACAACCATATAACAAAATTAAAATTTAATTTGTAAAAGCAAATATAAAGAAGATAACTGAATCAGTTATAAAATCAATGAGGAGTCAAAACTCAATTGTGTATCACAAAATATCACTTAGGCTTACGAAGATCTACACACCATATATTAATGCTGTATTCTGATATGTTTTTAAGATATATTCTGCTTCCAGTCATAAAACATTCATTGCTACAATTACTTTCTAGACTAACAGAAGCCAGTCATGTAGACATCTATACGTCTACTGTCTCATTACCAGTGATTTTACCGGCTTTTGCAAAGGTCAGGAGCAATAAAATATTAGAGTATAATTAAGTTGTTGTTTTGACTAGTACTGGCATGCAGAATCAAGCAAGCAACATTACAGAAAATCCAATTTATTGACTGTATGTGGCATACTTTCAGAAAAAACGTTTATGCTGGCAATAGCAACCATCTTCTTTGATATAAGATTAATTATTGCAGTGAAGAGTCCCAATCCTAGTCTTACATGTTTTAAAATATGTCAGAATTACAGGAAATCCACATGAATGAATCCTTTGTTCATGCTTTAGGAGTAAAGGAGACCACTCACAAAACAGCGTAAGTGTTGAGTCATCGACAGTCACATATTAAAGAGAAATGTAACTTGCTTCCTTTTGGAATAACTCTTTTGTCAAGCTTGAGTACAAATATACATACAAAACACTCACACACTGGTGTGGTTTCATTCTGCCAGCTGTGTCTGCAGCCAAGAAAATGTAGGGACACAGGTGTGTGTGTGTGTGTGTGTGTGTGTGTGTGTGTGTGTGTGTGTGGTCTCGTTTACTCCATTATTTACAAGGGAATTGTTTATATGGATTTCCTGTGATTGTGATGATAATACTCGTAGATATAAAAAGGAAATGTGAACAGTCGAATGAAATAATTAACATTATATCAAAGAAGAATGACATTCCATTGGTGAAAATGCCACATTCACCACCTTATGAAGAAACTGATAGCTGCTACCTTCAGCTTGAGAAGAACCTATATCATCACTGGCCATAAAACACAAAGTATCAATTACTTTCCCCCTTTGCCTTTATTCTGTCTTGTGGTACCATATTCTTAATGATGAAAACTGCACGGCAGAATAACAAGAATATGGAAGGAAGAAATCGCTACTCACCGTATAGTGGAGGCAGTGAGTCAGAGACAGGCACAATGAACGATGCTAACAAAATATTAAAAGGTCTGTACAAAGTCCTTTTCCTGCACTTTCACACAAGCACAACTCACAGATACATGGCCGTTGTCTCAGGGTGCTAAAGCCCAACTGGCAGTTGGCCTATGGCGCCCTGAGGCAGTGGCCATGTTTCTGTGGACTGTGTTTGTGTGAATGTGTGTGCAGAGAAAGGGCTTCAACCAAGAGATTTAATATTTTGGCAGTCTTTTTCATTGAGCCTGTCTGTGGCTGAACGTCTTCTCCATATGGAGGGTATCATATATTGGTTGGATTCTGTGCTTCAGTACCTTGATTTGACTAAAAAAATGTCTTATTGTATCATATTTTGGGTTGACTTTGTGCTCTCTGGAGGATAGTCTCAATCCAGAATTAGGGTAACACATGGTATGTAGTATACATTTAACATATAATGGGTTTAAAGAATCTCAGAATTCTAATCCCACTTTCACTGTGCAACCAGATACTCATGAGGTTTTTAGTCAATAATATGGACCTACTAAGGAATGGAGACTAAGAAAATGATTTACGAATTTCAGAAAACATTCCAACAATGAATTTAGTACTAAACCAAAAGTTAGTAGTGAAGTTAATTCCTTTAAAAAAAATGAGATGGATTTTAAATGGTAAAAGAATGGAAAGATTCTGCCCTTGCTCCAACAGCTCAGTTCAGGCACTTTGGCTGTAATACTGTAGGCATCTGATGAAGGAACTTTAAATTTTCGCCACAGATTTTGGGAAGAAGTATTTTCTTATGAAAGTCTTGAAACTATTTCAGACACAAATATAATGGTCATAAGTACAACATTAAATCTGAAAGTAACATAAAAAATGAGTTTGGCGAACTCTTTCTGTCCCGTAGAATAACAGTGTTTTACATATTGCTGGCTTACTTAGTGTGGATTAAGTATTTATGTGTGCCTATTACTAAACTATTAAATATACTTATATTACATAAACTCATCAATATGGAATCACATTTCTGTATCAATATTTTTGAATGCCTTGCAAAAAAAAAAAAAAAAAAAAAAAAAATAATAATAATAATAATAATAATAATTTGTTCACATTATTATTTTGTATACAAGGGGCATTTGAAAAGTCTGTCCAAAATAAAAACTAGTTACGTGTTTAGGGTAAACATTTTCTATTTTTTGACATAGTCTCCTTTTAGACTTATACACTTGTCCAACACTGTTCTAATTTGTTGATCCCTTCTGAATAAAATTAATTGTCCTAGTCTGCAAAATAGCTATTAGTTGCTGCAATCACCTCCTTGTCTGAATGAAATCTTTGTCCCACTTGCCATTTCTTCAAATTGGGGAACACATAGTAGTCCAAGGGCGCCAAGTCTGGAGAATATGGGGGTGGGGATGTGAAACAAGTTGGAATCCTATTTCCATTAATTTTGCGACCACAACTGCTGAGGTGTGTGCTGCTGCATTGTCGTGATGGAAAAGGACATTTTTTTCGGTCCAATCACCGGCGTTTTTCTTGCACCTCGGTTTTCAAACGGTCCAATAATGATGAACAATATGCACCTGTAATAGTTTTACCCTTTTCCAGACAATCGATGATGATTATCGTTTGTGAATCCCAAAAGACAGTCGCCAACACCTTTCCGGCTGAAGGAATGGTCTTCACCTTTTTTGGTGCAGATTCTCCCTTGGTAACCCATTGTTTAGATTGTTGTTTGGCCTCAGGAGTATAGTAATGTATACATGTTTCATCCACAGTGACGAAACAATGCTTAAAGTCCCGCAGATTCTTCCTGAAAAGCTGCAAACCATCCTTGCAACACTTCACACGATTCCATTTTTGGTCAAGTGCGAGCAATGGCGGAACTCATCTTGTGGATAGCATTCTCATGTCCAAATGTTTATGCAAAATATTATGTACCCATAGCACTAGCAATCTCATGCACCTTAACTCTTCTGTCATCCATCATCATATCATGGATTTTATCGAGGATTTCTGGAGTCGTAACCTCCACAGGGCGTCCAGAACGTTCAGCATCACTTGTGCCCATATGGCCACTCCAAAAATTTTCAAACTCCTTATAAACAGTTCTAATCGAAGGTGCAGAGTCACTGTAATGTTCATCAAGCTTCATTTTAGTCTCCTGAGGCGTTTTGCCTTTCATAAAGTAATGTTTAATCACCACACGGAATTCTTTTTCATCCATTTTTTGACAATCACTCAACTTCCTTGATTCACACGAATGTCAAACGCAAAGAAATAGACCAATATAGCTTAAACTTGGTGTACATTCTTTCCAAAGCTGCTACTAACTAAACATGACCTTGATACGTGCCGGTGGTGCCATCTATTGGACTTTGTACGGACTTTTCAAATGCCCCTTGTATGGTATAGTGTTCTACAAAAGGTCTATATAGCTTGTCAATGACTAGACTGAGTCAATCTGAAGGGTCTACTTGCACTGAGTTAAAGAATGACTATATATATGATGTAACTGAGATTTCCAATCAAAGTGGAAAAGCTTTCTTGCAGCAAACTCCTCATACAGCAATTAATGCCCAAAACCTTTGGCACACTGTAGTCAGCATATGTAGGCACATCATAAATCTCTTGATACTTTTCTGTTTTTTCTCTGTGTCCAAACAGCTTTAGTAAAGGTGGTGACAAATTAAATAAAGGAATAAAACCTAGAGCGTAGTCTGCAGAAAGATACATCACATAGTGCAATATGATTAACAATTTCTTCACTGCACAGTATCCTATATCCTATCTATGTTTCAAGAAGTCCATCCATTGATTGAGCCATAATGTGGAAATCCCCTTTTAGAGACAATATACCAAAGTGAATTTAGTCAGAACTTTTATGTTGGGAGCGTTCCACTACAACAGACTGCAAATGATATTCTGAATATATACTTACATATCACCTATAACAGTAATCTGCACTAACAGTTTATGTGATTACAGCACATCTGCTGCATTGTAATGTGACAATACATATACCAGGAGTATACTTATCACTATGCAGCTCATTACAAGATTAGTGGTTAACATTACTCTCTGTTCTTCTCCCATACTATTGGTATTTGTAATACCGCTAATGGTTTTAGTAATACTCTATTTACCAATTGGAACAGATGGCTTCTTGGTAACTGCTGGATCATCCTTTGCTGTGAACATGGTGGTGTCATTTGGATGGCTGTCACAAGACAGTTAGGTTAATGGAGAATGAATTTGCTCCATATCTTCTTATGAGAGAGCACAACCCATGTCAAATGGTCATGGAGCAGCCGAGGCATGAACATATTTACAAGCAAGAATACACAGGGGTTCAAAATGGCAGAAGCAATGCGCCCTGTGGTGCCAGGTTGAGTTTCCATCCATGCCATCTGAAACAGTTCAGGAGAAAAATGAGTGGTGAATTTCAAAACATGTAGCAAATGAGTGACCATAAACTGCCAGCAAGTCCTTACATTATCTGCAAGTGAATAATAATCACCACCATACCAGGACTCCCCTCTCATCTTATGTAAGCATTATGCAATTATGATACCTGTACGTCCTTAAACTGTCTTCAGTTCCAAATGATTTCTGATGCATTTTTTATAGAGATGTAATATGTATTTTACTTAAGTTTTATCATCCTTCAGGCTTCAAGTCTTGAAGCACTAATGCAAATATCTGTGTGTGCTGAATGGTAGAGATATGGCTCTGAACTGTATAGGTGTTCAGAAATATGTTGCATTACATCAGTTCATTGCTAAAATCAGAGCCAACTGATGGTAGCCAGACATTGGGATTTTCTGATCATAGCATCTGGCCTTGAAGGTGGCTATTTTACGCAAACTGAGAACATTACATCACACAACTGATACAGTAGCCTGTAGAGAGCTTAGTGCCTTAAAGACATTGCTGAAAGCATGCCATACTCAGCTAGCATCAATGACATAGCCATGATTAGAGGCAATGAGATCCTGTGATTTGCCATTTTTGTGTCACATACACAATTAACACACGATATGAAAAAACTTACTTATATTCCACACTTAATTATTTCCCAAGGCTACAGAAGTGTTATTCATTCAACATGATATCTATCACTAATACAGTTGCTGGACAGTGTGATCAGAACAACAGAAACACTCTCTTCATTACATTACTTCTAAATAGCACCCACAAACTAAATCTTTTGTTCTATTATCATAAAGGTATTTGACATTCCATTCATTAGACACACTGATCAAATCTGAATGAGTGTTTTAACAACTATAAAAATGCTTTGAGAACTAAGTGTCTTGACAGAAAGAAGACTGATGAGACTGGAATAACTTAGTCTCATTCACAATGTATGTTAAATGAGATATATAATTACCAAATCTGCAATATTAACTTTCACTGCTTAATAAGAAAAATAAACAATGGTGGAAATATTAGCTGACAATAATTTCAACCAGATGCCACAGAAAACAAATTTGTCACTTTCTAACAAAATAAAGGTGAAAGGCAGAGCATGTGTACTAGTTACTGCTGAATATTCTCTTTTCTAGCAAAAGAATATTTGCAATTATCACTGGAAAATGACTTCACAGCATCATTGTGAGCTACTGTTTTACCCCACTAAAATTTTCATTATTATCATTGACTAAGAGTTATTTTTGAATTAATGCATATAGCAAAACTGATTACAACATTGTTATGGAATAATCCTGCTATGTAAAGAAAGCTATACTTATTTCACACCATATCAAAGAAAACTGAGCAAAATATGGCGTAAATTTCTCTTAACAGCATTCCAAAAGGAATCAGTAGAATCTGCGGGGTCGGACAAATACTCTTAGGTCTGTAGTTTTATTCAGTAACTGAGACATAATTTGGAACAAAATGATATGTCTTTGCTTGTGATGACACTACTAATGCACATTGTGGTAATTTATGCACACAGAGTAAACATGAGCTACAAAAATTAATGAAAATGTAGTTTTTGAGACAAACCCTAGATAAAAAGTTTATTATACTTTTTAATCCTTTAACAATACTGTCATACAAATCACCTTTATTCACAGTGGCTGGTTAAAAATAATCTATACAATCCTTCCTTCTTTCCGAATTGCCTCACAGGCCATGACCAAATACGGTGACGTCTCACGTAACATTACCATCTTTCTTCTCTGAGGCACCACTCTCCATTATTGTATTCCATGCAAGACCTATATGGAAAGACATTTCATGAAAAATTACAAAAGTAACCTTTGAGAGAACAAATAGAAAATTTTCACAGCAGAAAACTTTCAATTGTAAGATATTTTTGCTTTGGAGTTAAGTGGTAATATTCACATTACATATAGAAAAGTTTAATGTAAGTGGATAGATAAGAAATATAGTCACTTAACAGCAGTAGGAGAACACACATATACAAATCTCAAGGAAATTTGCAAACTTTGGCAAGGCTTAGAAAATGGGGATTGTGTCGAAAAGTCACCCAGAACTCCATGTCAGGGGAGACTTACCAAATGGGATGAGAAAGAAAGACTGATTGTTGGGGATTGCATTGGACTAAATTAGAAACCTAAGAGCTTGGAGATGGAAGATAGGGTAATAAGCAAAACAGAGAACATGGACAAAATATTGTGCAGGGGTTAATAAGAGCAGAAAGCTAAGAGAATTGTATGTGGTAGATATGGCAGAGAGGGAAAAAATGAACAGGTCAGAAAATAAAAGCTGTAGAAAACAAAAAGGGAGTGAAGAAAAAATGCAAGTAGTTACTGACAAGAAATGCTGAGAGTAAAGAAAGTAATGTAAATTAAGACCAGGTGGGCGGCAAGAATCAAGGTCATGCTGTAATGCGAGTCCCCACCTGCAGAGCTCTGAGAAGCTAGTGTCTGGGAGAATAATATAAATGGAATGTGTGGTAAAACAGGCTCTGAGGTCACAACTGTCATGTAGAGCATGCTCAGTATCATGTATCGGTGTAAACCCTCTGTCTATGTTCATTTATCTTGCCTGTTAAATTGGTGATAGTCATACCACTGTAAGAGGTCGAACAGTGTTAACATAACAGTTGATACACTACTTGTGTCATATCAGAAACACAGATATATCCTTTGATAGTATATTTTTTACCAGTTGCAGAGGTAGTATAGGTGGTAGTAAGAGGGTGCAATGGGCAAATCTTACATTGGGGATGGTGACAGAGGTAGGGGCCATAGCATAGGGACACAGGTTCAGAAATATCATGAAGTGTGGCCAGAAGACTGCAGTGATTGGAGGGAGTGGAGCATGTGGATGGGAGGCTGATGAAAAGCTATTGCAGGTGTGATGGGAAAAATATCAGGCAGAATTGACCCAATTTCAGGGTATGACTTTAGGAAGTTGTAGCCTTGTCGAAGTAGCTGATTAATACATTCAGGACTAGAATGATACTACATCATAACAGTCATGATATGGGAGTGTGTTTCACCACACATGCCATCTGAATTGTTCCCCACAGACACTAGCTTCTCGGAATTTCATAGGTTGGAACTGACATTGTGACATGTCATCGATTCTTAGCACCCACTTGAACTTAATTTATGCTTATTTATTTGGTCTCAGCATTTAGTGCCAATAACTATTCCTTTCTTCACTCCCTTTTACATCTCTATATTTTTATTTTCTGACCTACTATTTTTTTCTGCCTCCCCTTACCTTTACCTCAAATAATTCACTTAGCTTTGCACTTAATCTCTCTGTTGCCTATTATCCCATCTTCCAGCTCCAAGCTCTTAGGTTTTCAAATATCACCTGGTGCAGTCCCTAACAACCAGTCTTTCCTTCTCATCCCACTCCACGCATCACCAATGAACTTGGGTTCTGGGCAACTTTTCCATATGCTCCAAATTTCCTAAACCTTTCCAGTCCTTTTCCTTCATCCCTCTTCATCACCCTTACACCCTTCTGCCAGACGGAGGAGCAACTGGCTCTAAAAGCTTACAGATTTCCTTAACCTTGTTATGTAGGTATTCTCTTGCTGCCACTTGGTGATTAGATTTTTATCGATCCAGTTACATTATACGTTAAAATACTGATTATTTTTGTTGACATATGGTAAACTCTTTTATTCTATTTAACTCGTACTGTCAGACACAAATAAGAATATCCTTGCTTTGCTGTCAACAAGAGAATAAAGTTTTCGTCAGTATTGCCACTTCACTACATGAAATTAGTAAAATGTTTCATATGTATGCTCTCACAAGGTCATTGTGCAAGAAAGAAGATATATTCACATAAAATTCCTTTAAAAACAACATTGTGTAAAATTTAAATTTTGTAAGTATTCAGTACAAGACATACCATGACCACATTATCACACAAATTAAAAAGCTGAAAATGAATCAAAGATACAGAATTACCATTTTCAGTTAATATACCCCCTCCCAATCCAGGGTGTCATAAAGATCTTTCTCATCAGTAGACTAAGACGAAGTGTGCTGTAACAACTAATTGGAGTTTCTGGTTCCACAACAGTATGAAGTACTGCAGGGAATTGGTTTTCCTATAGCTTTTTGTTAATACTGGCGTTTCAAATTTATTTCATAATCTGTTTCATTTGCAGTGGTATGACTGAAAGATATAGTAGATTTCCACTTATTTTGTTACTACACAATTTAATGTAGCAAACACACACACATATCACCAGAAACAGATGTGAGCAATACCATGAATGCAAATTGAAAATATCACAGCAATATGGAGAGTATGTTTGGTCAGGTGTGTATGCTAATGGAAGCGAAGAAAAGAGATTATTTATGTTGTTAGGAAGTAGTCCACAATTTTACAATGTTTGGTTAATTTTAAACTAATAGTGCTCAACAGACATGAAATAGAAGCAATCTGTGCAACATAGAGACTGGAAGTGTATCTGTTGCAACTTTTGTGTTTCAGGTACAAATGAAATGGACTTCAGATGTATCGGTAGTTATTTGATACTACAAACTTTACTTATTTCTTACTTATCAAACAAGTTGCAAATAACTGTGTATACTGCACTACTGACAGTACTGAGGTACTGTTTATATTATATAAAGCGAAAGCTTGGCCTTTGTCTGCGAAGGAGATGGTGAGAAAGATGAAAGAGCAAGCAAGCTCCTCGCCCTGAGAATATTTTTTGAAGGCCCAAAGAACATTCATGTAGGTTGCAACATGTCAATGAATTTTCTGGTTGTAAGTGATTTAATAATAATAATCATCATCATCATTTTGTACATTTGGAGATAATTTACAGTGATAAGCTATACTTAAGGTTTTTTGTGAAGGTAGTTGCATCGTGGTTCTAGTTGTTATGTAACTTTTATTCATGAATATGGAGGAAAACATAAGCTTTACAGAACTGGAAAATATCTTTGACAATACATTTTGTCGGCTAAGTAAATTAATTACAGGGACCTAAATAAAAAAGTTATTGTGATAACATTACTAACAATTCTAAATATACCTTTATATGTACATAAATCTAAAAAAATTATGGAAATAACAAAACTTGTGCACAATGAACTTAGTGACATCAATCCAGAAACAAATCATATTTTCATAGTAAACGTTAGTGCCATGTATTGGATTAGGTAGTATGGCAATTATTTAATTTCAAGCAATAAAACGTTTCTTCTTCTCCTTAAGTTTCAAGTTTTGTAGTAGAAATAACACTAACAAAATATTTTACTTCATAGCCATCATCATACATTTTAAAGACTTGAGCAACATATTAGTGACCTCTCATGTCAGTTTGCTGCTCTGGTTTGACTACAATGAAGTCCCCCTCTTCACTGTTTCATAACAGCACCCAAGTTGTTCCCAATTGTCATTAACAACATAGGCTCCAATTTTTTTTTTTTTTTTTTTTTTTTTTTTTTTTTTTTTTGTGGTTTTCGGGCGCACAACGTCAATGGTCATTAGCGCCCTGACTACTCTAAGAATGCACCGCGAGGCACAAGTTGACAACAACAACTAAAAGGGAAACCACAATAAAAGACAGACTGCCAGGCGTAAGATTAAAACAACATCATCAAATGTCCTTAGCGAGGTTCGTCAAATTGATAAAACAAAGAACACGAGCAGCTGCTCGTGGGTCATCCGCTAAAATGGCATCTAAACTATTAGGCAGGTTAAGATCGAGGCGCAGTGTGGTAAGATCTGGACAGGACATTAAAATATGTCTAACCGTCAGCAAGTGCCCACATGGGCAGAACGGCGCCGGCGCAGCCGTCAGCAGATGGCGATGGCTGAACCGGCAGTGTCCAATTCTTAACCTTGCTAAAACGACCTCCTCCCGCCGAGAAGGGCGTGAGGAGGACGTCCAAGCCACGGGAAGAGGTTTTAAGGCCCGAAGCTTGTTGTCGGGAAGTGCAGCCCAGTCGGCATGCCACAACGACACAACGCGCCGACAAATGACCCTGCTAAAATCGGACGAAGGGACACAACAAGAAGCTGTCCGAGGCTGGAGGACCGCAGCCTTGGCCGCGGCATCTGCAGCTTCGTTCCCAGGGATACCGACATGGCCAGGAACCCACATAAAGCTAACCGGCGTACCGACGTCCACCAGCTGCTGAAGAGAGCGTTGGATCCGGTGTACGAAAGGGTGAACCGGGTACGGATCACTGAGGCTCTGGATGGCGCTCAGGGAATCTGAGCAGATGACATAAGCAGAATGTCGGTGGCGGCAAATGTAAAGAACAGCCTGGTAGAGGGCAAAGAGCTCAGCTGTGAAGACCGAACAATGGCCATGGAGCCGGTATTGGAAACTTTGTGCCCCGACAATAAAGGAACACCCGACCCCGTCATTGGTCTTAGAGCCATCTGTATAAATGAAAGTCATGTTGTTGAACTTCGAACGAAGTTCCAAAAAACGGGAGTGGTAGACCGAACCGGGGGTGACCTCTTTTGGGAGCGAGCTGAGGTCGAGGTGAACGCGGACCTGAGCCTGGAGCCAAGGAGGCGTGCGGCTTTCGCCCACTCGAAAGGATGCAGGGAGTGAAATATTAAGGTGTTGAAGGAGGCGACGAAAGCGAACTCCAGGGGGTAGCAAGGCAGAGACATACAACCCGTATTGAAGGTCAAGAGAGTCGTCAAAAAAGGAACGATAAGATGGATGGTCGGGCATTGACAGTAGCCGACAGGCATACCGGCAAAGCAGTATATCGCGCCGGTAGGTGAGTGGCAATTCGCCAGCATCAGCATGAAGACTCTCTACGGGACTGGTATAAAATGCTCCGATCGCAAGTCGTAAACCCCGATGTTGTATGGAGTTGAGGCGGCGTAAGATGGATGGCCGTGCAGAGGAGTATACGAAGCTCCCATAATCCAGCTTGGAGCGGACGATCGACCGATATAGACGAAGTAGGACGGTTCGATCCGCTCCCCACGACAGACCACTGAGAACACGGAGGACATTTAAAGAACGGGTACAACGGGCGGCCAAATAGGACACATGTGGAGACCAGCTAAGTTTCCTGTCAAATGTAAGGCCTAAAAATTTGGTTGTCTCCACGATTGGGAGAGCAACGGGACCGAGTCTTAAGGACGGTGGGAGAAACTCCTTGTATCGCCAGAAGTTAATACAGACCGTCTTCTCGGCAGAAAAACGGAAGCCATTGGCGACACTCCAGGAGTAAAGACGGTCAAGAGAACGCTGAAGACAGCGCTCCAGGACACGTGTACACTGCGCGCTGCAATAGATGGTAAAATCGTCCACGAAAAGGGAGCCTGATACATCAGCTGGGAGGCAATCCATTATTGGATTGATCGCGATGGCGAAGAGAGCGACGCTCAAAACTGAGCCCTGTGGCACCCCATTCTCCTGGCGAAAGGTGTCGGACAGGACAGAACCCACACGTACCCTGAACTGTCGATCCATTAAAAAGGAACGAATAAAAAGAGGGAGGCGACCGCGAAGGCCCCATGTATGCATGGTGCGGAGGATGCCCGCCTTCCAACAGGTGTCGTAAGCCTTCTCCAAATCAAAGAACACAGCCGCGGTCGGGCGCTTCCGCAAGAAGTTATTCATAATGAAGGTCGACAAGGTAACCAAATGGTCAACAGCAGAGCGGCGCCTACGAAATCCACATTGTACATTGGTAAGTAGGCGTCGAGACTCGAGCAGCCAAACCAATCGAGAGTTAACCATTCGCTCCATCACTTTACAGACACAGCTGGTAAGCGAGATGGGTCGATAACTGGAAGGCAAGTGCTTGTCCTTCCCCGGCTTAGGAATCGGGACAACAATAGACTCGCGCCAGCATGCGGGAACATGTCCCTCAATCCAGATGCGATTGTATGTGCGAAGAAGAAAACCTTTACCCGCAGGAGAAAGGTTCTTCAGCATCTGAATATGAATAGAATCTGGCCCTGGAGCAGAGGACCGTGATCGGCCAAGTGCGTTTTCGAGTTCCCGCATGGTGAATGGGGCATTATAACTTTCACAATTCGAGGAGCGGAAGGTAAGTGGCCTAGCCTCCTCTGCCTGTTTGCGGGGGAGGAAGGCAGGGTGGTAATGAGCGGAGCTCGAAACCTCTGCGAAAAAGCGGCCGAAGGCATTGGAGACAGCCTCAGGGGCCACAAGGACGTCATTCGCGACCTTCAAGCCAGAAACTGGTGAGTGGACCTTAGTGCCAGATAGCCGGCGCAGGCTACCCCAGACAACAGAAGAAGGAGTAAAACTGTTGAAGGTGCTTGTGAAAGCAGCCCAGCTGGCTTTCTTGCTTTCTTTGATAATACGACGACACTGAGCACGTAATCGTTTATAATTGATACAATTCGCCACTGTAGGGTGGCGTTTAAAAGTGCGTAAAGCACGTCGACGAGCACGTAAAGCGTCTCTACATGCTGCGGTCCACCAGGGGACCGGTACGCGACGTGGAGAAGAAGGAGGGTGAGGGATGGAATATTCAGCAGCAGCGAGAATGACTTCCGTGAGGTGTGCGACCTGACGATCGCAGCTTGTAAAGGTTTGATCCTGAAAGGTCGCCCTGGAAGAGAAGAGCCCCCAGTCTGCTTTGGAGATGGTCCAACTAGATGAGCACGGAGAGGGAGTATGCTGCAGGAGATGGATAACACACGGGAAGTGGTCGCTCGAATATGTATCAGAAAGTGCATACCACTCAAACCGGCGTGCAAGTTGGGGAGTACATATAGAGAGGTCTAAATGGGAATAGGTGTGAGATGTGTCCGAAAGAAAAGTAGGGGCGCCAGTATTGAGGCAGACAAGATCGAGCTGGTTGAAGAGGTCTGCTAACAAGGAGCCCCTCGGGCAGGATGCTGGAGAGCCCCAAAGGGGATGGTGGGCATTGAAGTCTCCAGTTAACAAAAATGGTGCAGGTAGCTGAGCAATAAGTTGCATCACGGCTGCCCTGGTAACGGCAGATGACGATGGAGTGTAAACGGTACAAAAGGAAAACGTAAAAGTGGGGAGAGTAATGCGGATGGCAACTGCCTGCAGGCCGGTGTGCAACGTGATGGGATCGTAGTAAATATCATCCCGGACCAGCAACATAACCCCTCCATGAGCTGGGATACCTACCACAGGGGGTAGGTCAAAACGCACAGAGGTGTAGTGTGCCAAGGCAATTCGATCGCATGGGCGTAGCTTCGTTTCCTGGAGGGCTACGACAAGCGGACGGTGCAAGCGGAGCAGCAACTTCAAGTCCTCTCGGTTGGAGCGAATGCTGCGAATATTCCAGTGAATAAGTGCCATCGTAAGAAAAGAAAGATGAGAGAAGTGGTCACCTCGAAGGCCGCTTAGGGCCTGGCTTCGAGCGAGCACTGCCGCCGCTATCAGTAGGCGGACAGTCATCGTCCATTGGGTCTATAGGGTCATCGGCCATCTCGGGAGGATGGCCGGGAGGGGGAGCTTCCTCCGCCAGTGAACGGCCAGATGTACGGCGACCAGCGGTGCGGCCAGGCGAAACGGATGACGGCCTGGGGCGGCAGCCGCCGGGTGGCGCAAGAGAAGAAATGCGCCGTGGCGGGGAAGGAGAACTGTGCTTCCTATGCGCCTTTTTGGAAGGACGTGTAGTGGAAGTACCGGTCGAAGGCTGTGAGGTCGAGGTACGGAGGAAGTCTGCACGGGATGGTTCCTTCTTGAAGGCCCGTGCATCTGACTTCGGTGTCTTCGTCTTAGCAGAAGCTGAAGAAGGTGCTCGTGTCTGCGGGGTGATGGGAGGAAGAGGAGACGTCGACCGCGCGATCTTAGCACTGGCCGAACGGACGACCGTGGTGCTGAAGGTCAGATCGCATGTCTGGGTTGCTACCTCCCGGGTAGTCCGAGGAGAGGCGAGGACAGTAGTGTATTTCCCCGCTGGGAGCAGCGTGGGCTTCCTACTAGCCAATAGCTTGCGAGCAGCCGAGGTGGACACTTTCTCTTTGACCCGAATTTCCTGGATACAGCGTTCTTCCTTATAGACAGGACAGTCGCGGGAGGATGCGGCATGGTCACCCTGACAGTTCACACAACGAGGAGACGGAGGTGGACAGTCACCCTCATGGGCATCCCTGCCACAGGTGACACATTTAGCCGCATTGGAACAAGACTGTCGAGTGTGATTGAAACGCTGACACTGGTAGCAGCGCGTAGGTGTCGGGATATAGGGGCGAACAGAAATAACCTCGTAGCCCGCCTTGATGCGCGATGGCAGCTTAACACTATCGAAGGTCAAGAAAATTGTCCGGGTCGGTACAAGGTCATTGTTGACCTTTTTCATGACCCTATGGACAGCCGTCACGCCCTGCTCAGCGAGGAATGATTGAAGCTCCTCGTCAGTCAATCCGTCGAGGGAGCCAGTATAGACCACACCACGAGACGAATTCAAAGTTCGGTGGGCCTCCACCCGGACAGGGAACGTGTACAGGAGGGTGGCCCGAAGCAGTTTTTGTGCCTGAAAGGCATTCTCAGTTTCTAGTAATAAGGTGCCGTTACGCAACCTGGTACAGGATTTGACAGATCCGGCTATGGCATCTACACCCTTCTGAATAACGAAAGGGTTGACAGAGGAAAAATCCTTTCCGTCCTCAGTTCGAGAAACTACGAGGAACTGTGGGGCAGGCGGTAGTACTTTTGTCACTGTTGGCTGGTCACGTTTCCGTTTTTGGGTCGAAGTCGAAAGAGATGGAGTAGAATCCATTGCGGAGGAATCCCCCATGATTGCCAGCGTCTCCGATGGCGCGCTCCTTCCTTGTGGGGACCCTCTCAGAGGGCACTCCCGCCTTAGGTGAATGTTTACACCTCAGGTCACACCTCCCGAGAAACAGACGGAGGGACCAATCGGCATGGTCAGAAGGTATCAGCTCAGGCAATCACCCCTCCCCGGGCCTGGCCTGTACCAGGGGGTACGCGCGTGCCTTACATGTCTACCCAGGGCGGGGACTTACGCGTTATCCCGTCACCGGCTACGCGTGCGAACGCGTGGGTCGGCCTTCAGGCACGCACAGGGAGGAAGGAAGAAGAGGAAAAAGAAGAGAGAGAGGGAGAAAGAGGACAGACTGTCTCAAACGCCGAGGCGGAGACCAGAGAAGGCAAGGAGAAGAAGGCAATGAGAAAGCAAGGGGAAGAAGGCAATAAGAAGGCAAGGAGAAGAAGGCAATGAGAAGGCAAGGAGAAAAAGGCAATGAGAAGGCAAGGAGAAAAAGGCAATGAGAAGGCAAGGAGAAAAAGGCAATGAGAAGGCAAGGAGGAGAAGGCAAGGAGAAGGCAAGGGAAAGAGTAAGGAAGACAGTGAGGTGGAGAAGAGCAAAGAAAGGAACCAACAAAAGGAAGGAAGAAACGAGAAGTGAAAAAACCAAAAGGACCACGATGATAGGTCGTGGAACCGTCCGTCTCCGGACGCAGGCGCGAACTACCCCCCGTGAGGGGGATGGACTCCTTTTAGTCGCCTCTTACGACAGGCAGGAATACCGCGGGCCTATTCTAACCCCCGAACCCGCAGGGGGGATAGGCTCCAATGGACACACCTTGCAGTTTGCAGATGACATGACTTCATCCTCAAAAGGGGGGGGAACATATTTCAAGCTGTTCATCAAGTAGATGTCCTTCTCAATTAGGACAAGGCCTGGTTCATCATGAACAAGATGGAAATTAATGAAGACAAAATGCTGAGGCTGATATGCACACTAAGTGATACTGGAGCACTGGGTGACACAGCAGCTGTTAAGCTTCTGGGTTTTTTCTTTGATACCAAGTTAATCAGGCAACAGCACATCGAACATTTACGTTTCAAACTCTTGTGGGTTCTATAACTTTTGACGAAACTAAAAAGTGCATTTTCACAGCAGTACCTACTAACAGTGTACTATGCAATGTTCCACGGCCACTTCAGCTATGGGCTGTTACTGTGGAGCCATTCTGCCGACTGCAAGAATGAGCGTTATTACTAAAGAAAACAATGAGGATCATTGACTCAAGTAAAACGAATTTTTTCCAGAATAGGCACTCTGTTTTCAGATAATAAGTTTTAAGTTTCTTAGTTCACACAAAGACAAATCATGAGATATACAGAAAGAGAAATAAAGTTCATCAACACAGCACTCACTGTAAAGACAGTATAAACAGACCAAGATGCAAATTAACTACATGCAGAACAGTTTCCCAGTGGTGGCAATAAAAGTTTTTAATGCTCTACCTAAGGATATTCAGTCATTACCAATTGAACAATTTAGAACTAAAGCTTCTTGTTGTGGTCTTCAGTCCTGAGACTGATTTGATGCAGCTCCCCCATGTTACTCTATCCTGTGCAAGCTTTTTCATCTCCCAGTATCTACTGCAGCCCACATCCTTCTGAATCTGCCTAGTGTATTCATCTCTTGGTCTCCCTCTATGATTTTTACCCTCCACGCTGCCCTCCAGTACTAAATTGGTGATCCCTTGACGCCTCAGAACACGTGCTACCAACCGATCCCTTCTTCTAGTCAAGTTGTGCCACAAGCTCCTCTTCTCCCCAATTCTATTCAGTACCTCCTCATTAGTTATGTGATCTACTCATCTAATCTTCAGCATTCTTCTGTAGCACCACAATTCGAAAGCTTCTATTCTCTTCTCGTCTAAACTATTTATCGTCCACGTTTCACTGCCATACATGTCTACACTCCATACAAATACTTTCACAAACGACTTCCTGCCACTTAAATCTATAGCCCATGTTAACAAATTTCTCTTCTTCAGAAACACTTTCCTTGCCATTGCCAGTCCACATTTTATATCCTCTCTACTTCGACCGTCATCCGTTATTTTGCTCCCCACATAGCAAAACTCCTTTACTACTTTAAGTGTCTCATTTCCTAATCTAATTCCCTCAGCATCACCCGACTTAATTTGACTACATTCCATTATCCTCGTTTTGCTTTTGTTGATGTTCATCTTATACCCTCCATTCAAGACACTGTCCATTCCGTTAAGCTGCTCTTCCAAGTTCTTTGCTGTCTCTGACAGAATTACAACGTCATTGGCAAACCTCAAAGTTTTTATTTCTTCTCCATGAATTTTAATACCTACTCTGAACTTTACTTTTGTTTCCTTTGCTGCTTGCTCAATATACAGATTGAATAACATTGGGGAGAGGCTACAACCCTGTCTCACTCCCTTCCCAACCACTGCTTCCCTTTCATGTCCCTCGACTCTTGTAACTACCATCTGCTTTCTGTACAAATTGTAAATAGCCTTTTGCTCCCCGTATTTTACCCCTGCCACCTTCAGAGTTTGAAAGCGAGTATTCTAGTCAACATTGTCAAAAGCTTTCTCTAAGTCTACAAATGCCAGAAAGGTAGGTTTGCCTTTCCTTAATCTTTCTTCTAACGTAAGTCGTAAGGTCAGTATTGCCTCACGTGTTCCAACATTTCTACGAAATCCAAACTGATCCTCCCCAAGGTCGGCTTCTACCAGTTTTTCCATTCGTCTGTAAAGAATTCCCGTTAGTATTTTGCAGCTGTGACTTATTAAACTGATAGTTCGGTAATTTTCATATCTGTCAACACCTGCTTTCTTTGGGATTGGAATTATTATATTCTTTTTGAAGTCTGAGGGAATTTCGCCTGTCTCATACATCTTGCTCACCAGATGGTAGGGTTTTGTCAGGACTGGCTCTCCCAAGGCTGTCAGTAGTTCTAATGGAATGCTGTCTACTCCCAGGGCCTTGTTTCGACTTAGGTCTTTCAGTGCTCTGTCAAACTCTTCACGCAGTATCATATCAACCATTTCATCTTCATCTACATCCTCTTTCATTTCCATAATATTGTCCTCAAGTACATCGCCCCTGTATAGATCCTCTATATATTCCTTCCACCTTTCTGCTTTCCCTTCTTTGCTTGGAACTGCGTTTCCATCTGAGCTCTTGATATTCATACAAGTGGTTCTCTTTTCTCCAAAGATCCCTTTAATTTTCCTGTAGGCAGTATCTTATCTTACCCCTCGTGAGATAAGCCTCTACATCCTTACATTTGTCCTCTAGCCATCCCTCCTTAGCCATTTTGCACTTCCTGTTGATCTCATTGTTGAGACGTTTGTATTCCTTTTTGCTTGCTTCACTTGCTTCATTTTGTATTTTGTCCTTTCATCAATTAAATTCAGTATCTCTTCTGTTACCCAAGGATTTCTACTAGCCCTCGTCTTTTTACCTACTTGATCCTCTGCTGCCTTCACTATTTCATTCCTCAAAGCTACCCATTCTTCTTCTACTGTATTTCTTTCCCCCATTCCTGTCAATTGTTCCCTTATGCGCTCCGTGAAACTCTGTACAACCTCTGGTTCTTTCAGTTTATCCAGGTCCCATCTCCTTAAATTCCCACCTTTTTGTAGTTTCTTCCATTTTAATCTACAGTTCATAACCAATAGATTGTGGTCAGAGTCCACATCTGCCCCTGGAAATGTCTTACAGTTTAGAACCTGGTTCCTAAATCTCTGTCTTACCATTATAATCTATCTGAAGCCTTCTAGTATCTCCAGGGTTCTTCCATGTATACAACCTCCTTTCATGATTCTTGAACCGAGTATTAGCTATGATTAAGTTATGCTCTGTGCAAAATTCTACCAGGCGGCTTCCTCTTTCATTTCTTAGCGCCAAACCATATTCACCTACTATGTTTCCTTCTCTTCCTTTCCCTACTGTCGAATTCCAGTCCCCATGACTATTAAATTTTCATCTCCCTTCACTGCCTGAATAATTTCTTTTATCTCATCATACATGTCATCAAGTTCTTCATCATCTGCAGAGCTAGTTGGCATATAAACTTGTACTACTGTAGTAGGCGTGGGCTTCGTGTCTATCTTGGCCACAATAAGACATTCACTATGCTGTTTTTAGTAGCTTACCCGCATTCCTATTTTTTTATTCATTATTAAACCTACTCCTGCATTACCCCTTTTTGATTTTGTATTTATAACCCTGTATTCACCTGACCAAAAGTCTTGTTCCTCCTGCCACCGAACTTCACTAATTCCCACTATATCTAACTTTAACCTATCCATTTCCCTTTTTAAATATTCTAACCTACCCACCCGATTAAGGGATCTGATATTCCACGCTCCGATCCGCAGAACACCAGTTTTGTTTCTCCTGATAATGATGTCCTCCTGAGTAGTCCCCACCCGAAGATCCGAATGGGGGACTATTTTACCTCCGGAATATTTTACCCAAGAGAACGTCATCATCATTTAGTCATACAGTAAAGCTGCACGCCCTCGGGAAAAATTATGGCTGTAGTTTCCCCTTGCTTTCAGCCGTTCGCAGTACCACAACAGCAAGGCTGTTTTGGTTAGTGTTACAAGGCCAGATCAGTCAATCATCCCGACTGTTGCCCCTGCAACTACTTAAAAGGCTGCTGCCCCTCTTCAGGAACCACACGTTTGTCTGGCCTCTCAACAGATACCCCTCCGTTGTGGTTGCACCTACGGTAGGGCTATCGATGTCGTTGAGGCACACAAGCCTCCCCACCAATGGCAGGATCCATGGTTCATGGGGGTTTGGCAGGGGGGGGGGGGGGGGGGGGACTAAAGCTTAGTGTATGCTAAAAGAGCAACTTTTTTACAGTACAGAAGAATACTTTTCCAGTAACAGAACAGTGTCTGACTGAGCTGCAACTCAGTGCCAATGAAAACAACAGCAACTCTGGCATTTTACTTCATGAACACCCTATTATTGTATGTTATTTTGAAATCTAATTCTTAAATTTATTTTTTATGGTACTCACATTAATATCATTGTTTTAATTGTTAGTTTACTGTAATAATATTATTGTAAACTTGACGCTGTCTCTCCAGCCAGGGCTGGTGAATGACACAGACCTGGTAATAAAGGTAATCATTACATCACCACTTCTGGACTTGTCGGTATCAGAGGAATCAATGTACTGGACATAATCAGTATCTTGAGATTTGGTAATGCTCTCTTCCGGTATTTGGCATTTGACCTAAGCCTTTACTTCGTTGAATATATGTTTTCTCAGCAACTGTTTTGACCTTCTACCTTTTTCTGCATTATCTCACTACTGTTTAACTGGATGTATTGGTAAGGACAGTTGATTTTCTTTTAGTTTTACCTCTTGATGGTTTCCTTGCACCAGTCTCAGCATATGGACAAACCTGTGCAGAATCTGTAATTTCTGGCTGCTGATTTTGCCTGATTTCCAATATTCTCCACATTTCCATCTCCCACTCTTTGCCAGTGAGTCATCAGCTGTTTATTGCTGAATTGGTGGAGGTCTGTCCAATGTATTTGATGAAAACAAATCCAGGTAAGTAAATATGTATGAATTGAAAGGTTTAATATTGCTAACACTAAAGCTTTTCAAGATGTTTCCAACAATAAAAGCCAAAGGTTATACTAACCCTACAAGGCTGCAATGTCTTATACGGTAATCCAGGGTGCACTAGCAGGTTTGTCTACGAAGTTACTCACTATATTCATGGTGTTAAATGAACCAATCCATCTAACCCAACATTTTGTTGGCCCAGTTAACCTCACCTTTATCTTACCAAAAATCTTCAAAATAGTGTGAAAATGGCTCCATGCACAGCTTACATTTCATGGTGTATCAAAAAGCAATAAACAGTTAATTTTGCTGAGAAACAGAATTGTGTATTATTGCTGATTAAAATTTTAGGAGAACTATTAGATGGTAAGAAACAATTTCGCATTTTTGTATGCATCTCTAAGTTCAAATGGTATTCCCAGTCAGACGGTACTTCCAGCCTAAGGAAATGACTTTATGGTACGAAAAAATAAATTTCCCTCTTAAATTGTTAATTAATGTGATGGTCCAGTTAACCTGAGGTTCGGGTAACCGCACTCTCCCCTACCATTTTCAGCATTTTAATAATTCTGATAAGTGGCAATATAAGTCACTATACAAAGGATAGGTCATTAAATGACACATAAGTTTCCACCAAAGAAATCCTGATGTAGGCTACACAGTTGACATTTAACGGATCCCTCATAAAAGCACTCTGTCTTCAGGCCACGAGTGGCCTACCGGGATCATCTGACCGCCGTGTCATCACCAGTGGAGCAGGGGTGTAGGGCCAGCACACCACTTTCCCGGTCGTAAGACGGTATTCTTGACCGAAGCCGCTACTGTTCGGTCGAGTAGCTCCTCAATGGGCATCACGAGGCTGAGTGCCCCCCAAAAATGGCAACAGCGCATGGCGACCTGGATGGTCACCCATCCAAGTGCCGACCACGCCCGACAGCGCTTAACTTTGGTGATCGCACGGGAACCGGTGTATCTACTGCGGCAAGGTCGTTGCCTAATGGATCCCTCATAGACATTATAATTACAATAATTTAACACTTGTATATCGAAAACTTACTGGATGTAAATAGGATTTTTTACAGTCTATGTTTCACTTTAAGAGAGGTAACAAGCAAAACAATGTAAATGCATAAAATAAAAACTCCTGATATTAATACAAAGTATTTGTTTAATTTGTATAATAAATGAGTTTTTTCTCAAATCCAGTAAATTAATTATATTGCAGTACTGATACTGTTTTTCCAACAAGTTCAGAATCATTGTAAAATATCTTTGATTTCTCCTAGCAGTAAGATTAAACTTTAACATTCATCATAGTCGTATTTATTAGAATGAGCTACTTCAGCTAAAGAAGTACCAGTACTGGTACGTGAGAATCAATGCTGTACTAATAACGTAACTACATGACTTTCCATGCTCCATGTGATATAAAACTGAGGAAATACAATAAGCATGTTATGCATCAAGGGTAAAAGAAGAGTAACGAATAGAATAGTACACAGAAGGAAAGACAAGTGTACAGCAAGGCTTCTTTGTCTCTGCAGGAGTTGCTTCTCTCCACCTTTTGAAAAAAGATTCAGTCCTGCCTAGCACGTATTCCAATAAACATTTCCGAATGTTTTATGTTCTGTCCTGCAGTTAACTGTTTCCATTATCCCATATAATGGAATTATTTTGTCACTCGCTATCATGGATATTTTCCATTAACGACATCTTTACTACTGTACTTCTTAGATAATTTTTGCCAGGATAAAGTGTTATTTTGCCAATGGAAAACTACAGAAACTGAAGACAAATAACATGCATTTATGTGTAGAAATTCGTTATTGTCTAATCATACAGAGTCGTAATCAACACATCATTTATGGCTATAGAATTGAAAGCATCGGTGAAGTTTATTTTCTGATAAAATGAGGCAACTTCGTACCACTGAGAAAGTGGATCAAAGTGGCTCCCCAGTGTTTTCATTACTTTGTTTTAGACCTAATTCATTTTGGGATGGATCGTGTTATGCTGAAAATGAGTAATGCTAAGAGATTATGTCACTTCGTGTAAATGGAAGATAGGGCATGTGAAAGAATGCCTGAAATCCATGAGAAATGGTACTTGCTGGAAATGTCACAAAATGCTTCTAAAGCAGTGCCAGGTACTAGTAAACAACCGAAGAAGAGAAAAATCTAAACAGTGTTTGATTATTATAGCGAGGGATGACCTACTAAGAGGACAAATTCTTGGTGGAAGTTCGGAAGAAGACTGGGAAACACACAGAAGAAATCAAATGGAAGTGAATAGAGAATGAAGTGCCCCTATCAAAACCATAGAAAAAACTAACACCAATCAGCAAGCAGACTCGTGTGTTTGTAGGTATACAGTATGAAAATGAATATTATCGTCGTGTTATAGGAAGTTTTAGCAAAGATGGTGCAACCATAAATATCATGACGCCATCTTTTCATAATTAGAAATTACCTGTAAATAAAGATATACTTTTTCACATATAGGAGAATTTAATTGAAGGTATAAAACTTTCAAAATGTTTAAATGAAAGCGGTATGGTGATGAATTTATGCAAAATGTTTTCCGGGTGTAGTTACTGACATTTTGACATACCAGCATACCTAATGAAACACTGGCCTCTTGTTTGTTAACGAAACAACATTAAATTCTGTTTACATTAGTTACCATTTTTAAATATTGAATGAAAAAGTTGCACTACACTGCTTTTTTATTATGTTTTCCCTTTCACAAGAAAAACTACACCACCAATGATTGATTGATTGATTGATTTATTCATCTGTAGAACAATATACATTCATGGTTGTCGTCAATGGTGGTTTACTATGGTCCGATAAGGTAGAAAAATGAATTTTAAATAGCGTAATATTGCCCCAAGCTATTATACAATCGTACAATAATGTTTATAATATGCTGAGGAAAGAAACCCAACGCAGGGACTACTTTACTCCAACTTTTAAAACGTTATAAAATTTCAAAAGCTAATCTTGGACGTCTTTCTATTTGGATGTCTTTCTATGTTACTAGATGGTTTTTACGTTGCTCTAGAATAAACTTTCCTCAATTTCAAAGGCTATTTTACAAAACTACTATATATTATATGAACTTGTTTGAAGAACCGTTCAAAAGTGGAGCAAAGTGATTCCACTTTACAGTAGTGAATAAAAGAACTGAAGCGAAATATATTCTGGAAAGAATATACAGCAGGCAAAGTAGGTGGAGGAAAAGAATTATTATTATTACGTGTAGACGCTGATCGTCATTACTCATAAATGTTTTTCTTTCATTTCAGTTGTTGTTGATTCTTTCCATTGTGACCGCTACAATTTTCAAAATGGCTTCTATTCATGAAATTTTGTTTTTACCCCTACCAGCAGTATTCGTTTCTCTATCAGTTTATAAACATTTATATTTGTAAATTCCTCACAAATTTGTACACTTTGTGCACCATATCGATTACTTTATGGTACGTAAAAGAAATAGTCCAATGAAGGGTCACTAAAGGAACTCCTATAAACTTAAATGGCAGCCATGACAGTGTCATTTCCTTCGCTAAAGAAGTCTTCAGACCACCCCTGTTCTTCTCAACATTTCTTTAAACGTTTATGTACTCAAGCAGAACCATTGCCTTATGATGTACTTTAATTTACAGGTGTAACGGAATTATATTTTCTGTATTACTTTTTTGATAAATCGAAAAACTGGAGTTTCAATTTCTGCAATGGCTCTGACATCTTGAGTGGCTCAGTATAAACAACCATACTGTACATCAAAAACGTTAACTTTACATAATTTGAATTTTCAGTACTGCACAAGTATGCAGTACAATTCAATGAAATTACAACAAATGTGGAACAAAGAGCAGATGGATTCGCTCAGATTTTCGATACCAATATAGGGGTAAAGTTACCATAATTTCCGTGCCTTAGACCTAAACTAAAATTTTTAGCGATAATAATGACAGGAATTAGGTTGTAGAATAGGTTATGAGAAATTGCGAAGAAAAATTTTAAAAAAATCATTCATAGCTTTGAATTTTTGCAGTAACATGTGTCACTGAAAGTAATGTACTTACATAATTTCTCAGCGATAAATTTAGGCCTTTCTTTTTGGATTACAACTCTAAGTGACCAATGCTTCGTAACTTGTTGATTTCAGTCTGTACCTGGAAATATTTAGATTGCATGTACCGTTATTTGGGGATAGTTACAAAAAAAAAAAAAAAATAGATAAATAAATAAATAAATTCTGAAAACTTGTTTCCCAGTGGCTTTACAAAACTTTGCATTAGCATTGTGGTGTTTCATTAATAGTACTGCTTAACTAAATAAGTTTCATATAATACTGCATGAACAGAAAATACTTACGAATTACTTACGTCAATCGTAATAATAAATTATAGTGATAAAAATTGTGTAGACATATACCAGCGATTATTTTTCTCATGTAAGTACAAGACTGATTAAATGCCGATTGCACTGAAGCGCGAGCAATAGCGGCAACAGCATCCACAAATAGCGCCAGATTCATCCCCTTCCAGAGAAATTATTGTTTAACGTCGCAACCAACGAGTTAACATTTTATCTCGTTGGCTGTAGCATTTTGTCTCTGTCAGTCAGGTTGCCAACTCGTACGATAATTTTGCGAACATACGATTAGTTGAACGCTTGTACGATGTATAATACTACATTGAAAGATACCGACCAAACAAACAATTCCGTTGTCTTGCTTGTCACAGGGAAATGACACGAATATAAATAATTCCCAGAGATAATATATAAATCGTGCTCCGCAATAACAGAGTCAATCAGACCTAAGGCAGAAATAACTATTGTCACTTGCTGTCGTGTCGGGCTTTTCGCTAGTGTATTCACACTTTCAGTCCAGTTACTAATCGTGAGCTCCTGTACAGGTATTACAGTAGGAAATTAGGACTGAACTATTGTTTAACAAAATGCGTGATTCCGTAAGTGAGGAAACGGGCAAGAGAAAAAGCTGTGCATATCCAGAAAAAAAAGGACAAAAGCTCAACAATACCGCTACACAAAAAACAGAAGTACGGAAAAGAACGGAATTCCGTTGTTGGCTCTGATCCGATAATACGATGTTATTCATGCGCTGTGTGTGTTGTGGGGCTCTCTTTTTATAGCAGAACTATTGGCGGTGAAATGCCATGCAAAAGGTGCTGAACACTAAATACTTAAGAAGGGTCTTGGGTTTGGACAAATTCAGAGAACCTTGTTTCGGTACAGCAATACAACAACTATTGACTGCAGGAAAGAAAAAGAGAGAGTGGCTGAAATACGGCAGTGTCCTGTTTACGCCAAATGTCAGTACAGAAGCAGGGATTAGCGATCATGATGTTATTATAGCAACTATGATTACGAAAGTTAATAAATAAGTCAATCAGGCTAGGAGAGTGTTTCTGCTAGTAGAGCAGATAAGCCGTTATTAGCATCTCACTTGCATGGTGAATTGGTATAACTTAGTTCCAGTACGATGGATGTAGAGGGATTATGGGCGAAGTTTAAGCAGACTGTAAACAGTGGTGTGGATAGTTATGTCCTGGTAAATGGATAAAGCATAGAAAAGACCCGCCACGGTTTAATAACGAAATTCGGAGGATGCTGAGGAAGTGGAGGCTGTTGCACTCTCGGTTCAAAAGGGAAAATACAAATCACGGCAAGCGAGAGTTAGTACAGGTTCGTGCATCTGAGAAAAGATCTATGCGCGAAACATACAACAACTACCAGCGTCACACCTTAGCAAAATATCTGGCAGGGAACCCGAAAAAACTCTGATGTTATGTAAAATTGGCAACCGGGTATAAGGCTTCCATTCAGTCCCTTGTTGACCGGTCTCGTGTGGCAGCTATAGATAGCAAAACGAAAGCCGAAGTTTTAAATTTCACGTTCAAGAAATCGTTCACACAAGAGAATCGCATAAACATAGCACCATCTGACCGTCGGACAGACAACCGTATGGACGACATAGTAATAAGCATCCCTGGCATTGAGGAACAACTGAAAGATTTGAAAGCAAATAAAGCACCAGGTCCGGATGAAATCCCAGTTTGATTTTATAAAGAGTACTCTTCCGTATTAGTCCCTTACCTAGCTTGGATTTATCGTGAATCTGTCGGCCAACACAAAGTCCAAAGCGACTGGAAAAAAGCGTTGGTGACTGCAGTATATAAGAAGGGTAAAAGAACGGACCCACAAAATTACAGACCAATATCTCTGACTTCTGTTTGCTGCAGAATCCTTGAAGACATTGTCCGATGCAATATAATACACTTTCTTGAGACTAAGAAGTTTATGAGCACGAATTAGCATGATTTTGGAAAGCATCACTCGTACGAAACTCAGCTTACCCTTTTCTCACATGATATACTGTGAACTATAGGTGAGGGGCAACAGGCAGAAGCTATATTTCTAGATTTCCGGAAGGCGTTTGATATGGTGCCCCATTGCTGGCTGTTAACGAAGTTGCGAGCATATGGAATAAGTTCAGAGATATGTGAGTGGCACGGATACTTCTTAAATTATAGAACATAGTATGTTGTCCTCGATGGCTGATGTTCATAGAATGAAGGGTATCGTCAACAGCACCCCAGAGAAATGTTATACATACATAAATGATTTGGGGAACAGAATAGGCAGCATTCTGCGGTTGTTTGCTGATGATGGCATGGTGTACAGTAAGGTGTCGAAGTTGTGCGATTGTAGTAAGATACAAGACGACTTAGACAAAATTTCCGGATGGTGTGGTGAATGGCAGCTAGCCCTCGATGTGGAAAAATATAAGTTAATGCAGACGAGTAGGAAGATATAACCTGTGATGTTCACAACAGTATTAATAGTGTCCTGTTTGACGAACTGAAGTCGTTTAAATATTTTGGCATAACGTTGCAAAGCGATAGGAGATGGAATGAGCGTGTGAGAACTGTGGTAGGGAAGGCGAATGGTCGACTTCAGTTTATTGGGAACATTTTAGGAGAGAGTGGTTCACCCGTAAAGGAGACCACATATAGGATACTGGTGCGACCTGTTCTTGAGTACTGCTTGAGTGTTTGGGATATGTACCAGGTCCAATTGAAGGAAGCAGTTCAGAGATGGGCTGCTCGATTTGTTACCAGTATATTCAAACAACATATAATTGGTAACGGAAATGCTTGGGAACCCAAATGGGAATCCCTGGAGGGAAGGCGACATTCTTTCCAAGAAACAATTTTGAGAAAATTTAGAGTGCCGGCATTTGAAGCTGACTGCTGAACGACTCTACTGCCACCAACATACATTGCATTTAAGGACCATGAAGATAAGAAACGAGAAATTAGGGCTCATAAGGAGGCATGTAGATAGCCCTTTTTCCCTTGCTCTACTTGTGAGTGGAACCGGACACGAAATGACTAGTAGTAGTACAGAGTAGCCTCCACCATCCACCGTACGGCGGCTTGCAGAATATCTATGTAGATGTAATGTTGCTCTAGTCTAAGACTCGAATCTAAACTAGATGCCCTCTGCGAGACCAATTATAGTGACCCTGAAATTGCTAAGTCATTTAACTTAGGTCGAACTAAAGCTACATAATTGTTATGAAAAATGTGATTGGTAAGTTTGACACAGAGGAGTTGGCAGATATTTTGAACGATGTGAATTTTAGCATCATAGCTGACGAGTCTGCTGATATGTAGTAGCAAATACAAAAAAAAAAAAAGGTGAAGCAAAGTTTTTGAAGTTAGCACAGGGTCCAGTCAAAAAGTGAATAGAGATCAAGCATGGAAACAAGAAGCAGGTGTACTGAACTGTGAAAAAATAACAAAATTGAAACAGTGAACGGTCCAAGCTTAACAAGTACAACGTCGAGCACACAAATGGAGACACGGTGTTGTGGTTAAGTGGTCACAGTGTAGGAGTGTCAAGCGTGTCAAGCAAATGAGAAGTGTTCGATACTCTTTTATGCCAATTTTTTAAAATTATTTTTTCACAAAAATATCAACTATCAGTCCTGTCACTGAAATGTGTGTTCTCTTTCTGTAGTCTTGGTAATTGTCATACTATACGTTGATTATAGAATATGAGTCACATGGTAAGAATACATTACTTGGAAAGTAAATGTGGTGAATAGTGAGAGCAGGCGAGATACCACATAGACACCTCACAGAAATGAAAACAACAAGTAAACGGCTGTGAACAATGTTACAAAAAGAAATTCAGGAGTCAGAACTTCCAAAACGGAATGCAACTTCAAAAACGTTAGAAACATATGTTTTGACAGAATACAGGGAAAACTTCATCATTGTGAAGCTGTTGCATTCATGTTTTGCAGCTTATGTCACAAACTATTATGTTTCATCATTTCTTTGGGAGTGATCACATTCACATTCATACAAACTCCTACATTGGGCAAGGCAGCATATGCCACTCACCAACCAGGTGTACACACTAGGTGTGTCGATAAGAGATTTCTGTCATGTGACACACATACTGTCACTAATGCCGTGCGTAACACACCAGACATGTTTTCTGGTGGAGTATTCAGTTGACTTTTTGTCTTGTCATCAAATGTTCCCGGTTCCCATTCGGAAGCCCTTCCTTTCCACTGCTGATAGAGTAGTTGCATAGAATCAGCTTTCAGTATAGGTCTCTTCCTTACACCTCACTGTTGCAAACGGACGTTATACAATGACACAGACATAAATCTGAATACAACGAACACATACATGAATTACCAGGAAGACAGTTCAAACTTTTGTGAAGAAGTAATGCACAATGTAGCTTTGAACACAAACCCATCCGCTATGTAGTCCGACTCCATTGCCACTTAACCCTGACGCCGTGGCACTCCACTAGTAGTGGGACAAAGTTCATTTCAGTCAATTTTGTTAGTGCACATTGCCTACACCAAAAGCATGTATGCCCTCAGGGGCAGACCTACTGTTCAACTTAGATTGACAGGTACTTAACCTATAGTTTTCCTTTCATTGACAGGTACTTAACGCATTGTTTTCCTTTGATTGACAGGTACTTAACCTATTGTTCTCCTTTGACTGGCAGGTCCTTAACCTATTATTCTGCTAAAAGGATCCTACCTTTTTATTGACAGGCACTTAACCTATTGTTCCCCCATGAAACGCAAACCCACCCCCTCCCTCTCGCTGCTACATGTACACATTCAGGTCTGAGTTATTGGAGAACCCCTCTCACTCTTATCACTTTTATTGACTACTTAATTAAACGGATCAATTATTTCATCTTTCCCCCTCTGGTAAACCCTACTCCCAACCTCCCTCCTGGAAACAGGCGCGAAAAAAAATTCAAATGATTGGTCATTTTGAGGGAATTCGATTGTTCTGTATCGAAGATTGTTTAAACTATTTAGAAAATGTGTCAAATATTGTTTATTTAAACAATTTTAATGGATTCAAGGCAGTGTATGAAATACATGGAAATTAGTGGAGAGGAAGGAGCTCATAACAGGAAAGTCAAGGGTATATTTTTTATTTATAAAAAATTCAGTTTTTGGGGTCAGATTTCACTTGCTCATCATTCTCTGCTGTTTGGAAACATGTAGGTCTTGTAAGAAGTAATTACACAGGGCAAACATATTGCATACCGGTAACCTAATATTCAGCACTGTACTCTGGATGTCTTAACGTAATACTGTAGAACAAAAGCAAACTGGTGCTTTTTCATTCATTTTTTTTACATCTTTGGCCCTTTGTCAGCACTTAACGTATTGTTCTGTTAAGTGGTTTTCCATGTCACCCCCATTTCCTTAAAATATTGTACCTCGTTTGATACCAAGTTAAGCAATTAGTTATGTCCTCCCACCATTTTCTGGTACACTTTTCGAATTTCACATGCTTGTGAACAACATTTCTGGGGCATTCTTCATTGTCAGCCAGCCCCTTAAACTATTGCACTGCATTTAACATAAAAATTATGCAAAGTAATGAATTGTTCTGCACTTAACCTCCTATTCTGCTCCTTGTCACCCACTCACGCACACCCTCCCCTTAACTGTTGTACAGCTAGCACCACGTTGCTATAAAAAAATTATGCAAATTAATTAAATCGATATTCTTCACATGTATGGGATAGTTTTTCTTAATTTTCAGCATCCTATTGGTTGGTGAAATCGATGGAATATAGTTTACACAAAAGATCGCAAGGAAAAAACACATCTAACCACCCAACACCGATGCCCGAGTCTGGGTGCACCAGCAGTGCCTGCGAAGTGTGGATGCAGTCGTCAGCTGCAAAGCAATGCAATGGTGTTGGTTCGGGTCCCACAAGGATGAGGCAGCGGCATCTCTTTCATACTTGACACCTGTGAAACTCCTGTCGAAATACGTGTTCAACTAGTTACCATTGCTAGCAAGATGTGTAGCTGCAGTGTGGGCTCTGCACAGAGAGAGATGTTCCAATGTTTCCCAGAATAGCAGAGGATTCTTTGTTCCTAGTGATCCTAACGGGGCAGCCTGTTCATCACTGAATTTACCTGCCAAACTGCTGCTGCTACCAGTGAGGGATTACTGTCCGCCATTTTTTCTGTAGTATTAAAATTATTTTGTGCAGATCGCTACATCGCACTGACAGTTAAATCCTGCAAAAGTTGTCTACAGTTCATCAAATAAATATGCGACTTACAAGAAAATTGGGAACCAGGAACTATTTACCAGTGTAACTACAATTAAATATTAAGATTACTGCTGCAGTCTGACACTGATCGATGTACAGGTAATGTCTCCTCTTGACAGCTGTGGTTCTGGAACAAATCTCAGTATCTATAATGCACATAATTTTCCACATAAAAATCTCTCTCATGCCCTTGCGGTAATCAATGCGTTGAATCTATACATTCATCACCATAGGACACACATTCATTTTCTCTGGTCATGCCACAATATAAACCACAGCAACATTACACTGCAAAATATAAACTTTTTACACAAACAGTGCAGTCATCTTTTACATCTTTACAGTGCCCTAAAAAATTATGATACGCCTACACTCACACTGGCTATATGTCTCGATTCTCCTCAGTCCTAGGAAATTATCTGACAAAGTCTTCGAATCAGCGCTTCTGGAAGGTGCTGCATCCTGCCAAGATTCTCTCAAACAAGTGCTATAAACGACAGGCATCCTGCACTATGTGATAATGAATACCGCATCTGTGGATGTAATGCTCGGAAAGACACCACACTTTGCATGTTGGTGTACTGTAATCAACATCACTATCAAAAATGGTTCAAATGGCTCTGAGCACTATGGGACTCAACCGCTGTGGTCATAAGTCCACTAGAACTTAGAACTACTTAAACCTAACTAACCTAAGGACATCACACACATCCATGCCCGAGGCAGGATTCGAACCTGCGACCGTAGCGGTTGTGCGGTTCCAGACTGTAGCGCCTTTAACCACCCGGCCACTCCGGCCGGCAACATCACTATCGATAAAACAACAAGGAAAATGCGAGGGTACACTTAGGGGTGTCCATGAGGGGACGTACTGTTACAGCCATATTGTCCATCCTGTTTGTACACTATAGCAGGTCGAATAGAACACTTGCATTGCTGTATTGTGCAGCTGTTTCCGAATTGCATCTGTCACCGCTTACTTTCGCATATACTCCTGAGTGCATTGAAATCACAATTAACAATGTCCAATCTATCCTCTCATTACGAATAGACATACATATTTTGTTTTTTGTTTTTATGTGAATAGTAGTTTGATTACTTCCCACAAATGTATGTCAGTACATAAGCCACGATACCTTCACATTCAAGCAGCAGATTGTGCACCACCAATTAAATGTTGCAAAGTGGCCCACGGATCATCAAATAGGGAAAGACTCTTACTGAATTACTCTGCTCTGCGACTGAGGACAGGTGCTTGAATATTGGAGTGTGAAACCAATCTCCAACCCAGCAATGTATCACCACGTACTGTGATAATGTAGTAAACATACAGTTTCTATCCTGCGCCATGTACACTAGCTATTCATATCCCTAGTGCTATGCATTCGGTAGAAATGATGTCTATGATTTGGAATCAAGTCTTTCTATTCAACCACATACCTGCATTGGATCCTATGGAGAAGTCCTTTAATGATTACAGCCACTAGTGAATAATATTTCTGGCACTCTCACAACTCGAAATGAGCCACCTTTCTCGAACATATCTGCTACAGTAAAATTCCAACATGGTTTTAGGTAGCCCCTATGCATCTTGAAACTACCCCTCAGATTCTATGCTACAGACCCTGTAGCTGTGGGCATGTGATTGTTCCAATGTAAGTCGGAACTGAGTACAAGTTGGAGAAAGGTATATCTACCACCTTTTACAACCTGTAGGCCAAGTTGAGTTACTGTGACAAAACTGTGGTTTTACTATTGAACAGAAACGAAGCATGCTGCTGCAACACGAGATAGTATAGAATACAGAACGGGAACTGGGGAAAGGACGTGGATTTTGCTACTGCATTGCGGTGCTTCTCTAAACAACATGCAGGTACTACATCAGAGATCCATGTCCCTCAGGGCTCATTCACACCAATCACCCCAACATTCTATCATTGTTATTCTGTTCCATCCACCAGAGAAAAATTACGAACTATAAAAGCTCCACTAACTTCATCCGATAGAGAACTCGATAAGAATTTGACCGCATCTCTCTCCTCCCATAGATCGAAAACAAATGCCGTATGCATGCTTGCATCGAGCACTTATGACGATCCTATTGAAAATACAGGTATTGATCCACTGCACAGACCAGTTTAAAGTTTCATCACCTGTATTGTAGCAGGATGACCGCATCCAACAGACTACACTGTAAGCCGCAAGAGACACTTTCTGTGACCCTGTGTCGTAGTTTGAAACATTGTTTTCTTCTACCGTAACATGCTGTGTACACTGCCATGCATTTTGTTTTTCCGCCACGGCTTAGAGGTCTGCGTCAGGTTCTAAACTGACATTAACAAGTTCTGATCCATTGCCTCTAGCAGAAAACTAGATGTTGCATGGTGTAAATCATGTTGTTACTGTGGCTAAAATAATGCGCCCCACACACACACACACACACACACACACACACACACACACACACACACACACACACACACACACACACACACAGGATGATTTTAAATAAAAGACAGTTACAACATAAGGAAACTGGAAGAGTTTGTCATCGTTGTGGAGAGTTTCCAAACTGCTGTCCGATAGTGACTGACGACTTCTACATTGAAACTCATCAGTCACAGTGACGGAATAGCTGATGGCTCTGCATTTCGTTTCGACTGATTCTTCACATTGCAGTAATGTACGTGATTGCTATCCATCCCCAGAAGTTGTAATCCCTCCACAAAAACACTTTCTCCAACTCAAAGAAGCAATGTCAGTCAATCATTATGTGGTAAACAACAGCATATCAGTGGACAGATGGGGTGGTAAAGACACCACTGATGTACTCTAATAATAAGCATCACAGTTGATAGTGGAAACAATTTTAGCAGTTTTACTGTAATTTCAACACTGAGCAATGCTGCAACAGCATGTTTCCCAATTTCAGTATCATAGCTAAACCGCCCCCTCTCTACTTTGCGAGTATCATTGCAAATGTAGATTGATGACTGTGCAGTATGTCCAATGACTGTTAATTGTCGAACGTATACATCATCAAAGTATACCACGCAGCGCTTTACGTATTTCTAACGCCTCGAGCATAGTGCTTAATTTACAATCTGTCTCTGTGCTGATGGGGTCACAGAGTATTCTCGCAGTCGTAGGGTAAAATTAGATACTGAAAGACCCCCTTACACTGTCATTGACCAACCCACTCTACAGCACCATTACTGATTTAATTTGCCGGCCTGTGTGGCCGAGCGGTTCCAGGCGCTAGAGTCTGGAACCGCGCGACCTCTACAGTCGCAGGTTCGAATCCTGCCTCGGGCATGGATGTATGTGACGTCCTTAGGTTAGTTAGGTTTAAGTAGTTCTATGTTCTAGGGGACTGATGACCTCAGAGGTTAAGTCCCACAGTGCTCAGAGCCATTTGAACCATTTGATTTAATTTGCAACCGACCAGAAGTAGACTGCTACATTCCATGTCTCGTGAATGAATGGAGGTTGCCTAGTCCTTGCCCATCCAGGTACATAAGATTTCTCCAGATGCACCAATGTCGAGGGGGTTAGCACCCCTCATCGGTGTATAGTAACAGATTTGAAAGTGTTGTGATGTAATAGACGATTAAGAAGAACAAGAAACGGGAGATTTTTATGCGTGATGGAGCTCGAGATGGATGGAGTTCGAAGCATTTTACGTAAATCAACTACGCTATCAACTGTAAAGTATTGTTCTAGAGTCTAGGATCAGTGCCTTGAAAGTACTGGTAAGAGAGAACATAAACACACGCACTTAAAACAGTCTATAATGTTCGGTTGCTTGAGTTTGCGGCCTATCAGTCCTGTGGAATATATTTCCAGCGTATGACATACATCCTTCTTGCAGGTTTCTCTACGATAAACTATGGTATCGAACCGTAAAACGAGCACAATACTTCCTTAAAACAGTGGCTCAGTGTGATACATGTACAATATAGCTTTCCAGAAATGTATAGCAATCACTGTCCACATCTGATCACAGTTCAGCAATTATACTATGCCCACATCAGTCCTATATAAAATGTTCGTTAGTAACGGAGACTACCTCTTACAAGGAAACAGATAAACGCATACCAGCGGCATCCGACATGTGAAATTACAAGTCATGCAACCTCTAACTATGTAAAGAGCACATCTGTCAAGCAGATATATATACAGGGGATTGTAGTGTCTCACATACACCTATCGCTAACTTAGTAATGAAACTGAAGTATCGATTTTACGCGTAAGATGCGACAGGAGAATGGAGTACATCGTATAAATTATCGTTCATTTAGAGGAATGTGTCACATTTCATCACATGTGAAATGGAAGTCCTCTGATGACCGAGAGGTTTACTGTTAACGATCGCAAATAGACACTGTTCTAAGACCCACACAGAACAACCGGTTGCATACAATTCGAATGCAGGCTATGTCTCACATCAGACGTATCCTGACGGAAAATCAGTGAAAAAAAATGGTCAAATGACCTGCAGCAACTTCTCCCTCCTTCTCTCCCTCTCTCTAGAATGAATCATCAGTCTACCATTAAATCGTACCTCGTTACAACTCCATCTCAACTGACCAATCCATCCACTCTATATGTCATCCTGTAATGCAGAAGCAAGTAAGTTTAGAATCAGATGGTTCTCTGTCATACTGAAAAGCGCCAAATACAGTAGTCAATTCACGCGTATCACTGTTTCCTCAATAGACATGCAATAGAATACTGGCTCAATGGAAAAAAAGTGACTGTTTCCCTGGTTCCCTTGGCTTCTATTTCGATGTTTTATCGGATACCTCTTGCTATCACATGCTTGTTCCCTTGTACAAATTGTTCTGCTCCAAATAGAAGACATTCAAGTACTTCCTCAATTTCCCTGCATTTCGGTGTAGGCCTATATTCCATCAATATATACGTTATTTTCCGCAATTCTATCGATTTTTATGTCAGTTCTTCCCATGCAATCATGACAACCTCTCATTCCATGTTCTAAAATTGCTTGCAAATGTAGTACAGCTGTCAACACCTAGCGCAAATGCACTGATTGGAAGGTATAGTATAGCACTGTACTTGATTGTATCCAGTCGCCTCCACCCCGCATATTCCACATTTGCAGAGTGACTGCTCTGTTTTCTGTATATCTGTGTATGTGCATGTGTCGCAGACACCGTTGGTTACCACATAATGATTGACTGACATCGCTTGTTTGTATTAGAAAAAGAGTTTCGGTGGAGGGACAACACCTTCTTGAGATGGATAGCACTGAAATGGCGATCATGTACATGACTACAATGAGAGGAATCAGTCGAAACGGAATGCAGAACTATCAGCTATTCCCTCACTGTGACAGATGAGTTTCAATGTAGAGGTTGTCAATCACTTTCGGACAGCAGTTGGGAAAGTCTCCAAATGCCGACAAACTCTTCCAGTTTCCTTATATTGTAACTCTCTTTTACTTAAAATCATCCTGTGTCTGGTGTGTTATTTTAGCCGCAGTAGCAACATGACTTCTAGTTTTCTGCAACAGGCAGTGGATCAGAACGTGTTAATGTCAGTTTAGAACCTGTCACAGACCTCAAAGTCATGGTAGTAAAACAAAATGTATGGCAGTGTAGAAATCATGTTACAGCAGAAAAAAACAATGTTCCAAACAGCGACGCAAGGTTACAGGGAGTGTGTCTAGCGACTTCCAGCATAGTCTGTGGGATACGGTCATCCTTCAACAGTACAGGTACTGGTCTGTGCAGTGGATCGATAGCTGTAAAATTAATTGGATCGTTACATGTGCTCAGTGCCAGCACGTATGTAGTATTTGTTTGTAGTTTGCTGAAGCACCTCAATGCAGTAGCAAAATCCATGTCTTTCCCTCAGTTCCCGTACTGTCTTTTATACTACCTCGTGTTGCAGGAGCCGGCTTCATTTCCGTCGAATGGTCAAAACACAGTTCTGTCGCAGTAACTCAGCTTGGCGTGTTTCTACACGCGTTGTAGAAGGTGGTAGATAAATCTTTCTCTAGCTTGTACTCAGTTGCGACTTATATTGGAATAATCACATGGCGAAAGCTGCAGGGTCGGTAGCATAGAGACTGAGGGGTAGTTGCAAAATTCATAGGGGCTACCTAAAACCATGTTGGAATTTAACTGTATCAGATACGTTCGATGAAGGTGGCTCGTTTCTAGATATGGGAGTGCCAGAAATATGATTCACTAGTGGCTTTAATCATTAAAGGACTTCTCCATAGTATCCAACGCAGGTATGTTGTTGAATACAAAGACTTGATTCCAAATCATAGACATCATTTCTACTGAAAGCGTAGCACTAGAGATCTGAAAAGCTAGTGTACATTTCTTACGACCTCAATCATCACACCATCTACTACTGTTTGCGATCCTTCTCAATCAATCATCGTCTATAACTCAGTGGATGTATCGCAGAACCTATGATGTGGCACGAGATACAATACGTTACAAATACTGCAGAAATATGTAGTGGAGGCGGTGTGAAGGAGTTGCAGATAGCTGGTTCATACCACACTCCTTAGCCGATCACTTTCAAAATTTGGTAATTTTATTACAAGGGTGCACCATCTGTGACACATAACCACACTGCAGCTCTGATCACATACACTCTGGCAATCACTTTCTATACTGAGTGTCTTGGTATTTGTCTGGAGAAACCACGTCATTTGTAGGTAATGTCATATGTGGATTTATAAAGCCGGTATAGCTTTTAACATGGATAATTGTGTGCAGCTGAAGAACCGAGACTGCTTGTGATGGTAATATGATTGTGTTTTATTTAACATACAGCGGTCTGTAAGACAATCATGCCACTCTTCCCAAGACACTGTGGTAGCACTAGCAAGAAAAGCTTTTGAGACATGTCCACCCATCATTGATTTTAGGCCAGTATTATTTTGTATTGCCTGCAATCAGTTACTGATGAAGTATTATCAACATGTGCAAAGGAAATGACTATGCCCAGTTGTAAGGATGGTATGGATTTGACATGGAGTACTGTGATAGCAAAGGGAAGAGTATGTCAAGTCATAAGAACGGTACCGATATTACTATTTCCAGAGTCACAGCCATCAACAGGGTGTATTTTCGATACTACACTTATTGCCGAATATCATTCAACTGAGACCGCAATCGTAACATTCAGTTGTAAGTACGAGGATAAAATATATATAAGACTGTTTTTTTTTCCTATGATGATTCTGTCTGTTTGTGCTTGCCATGCGGCGCCTGGTGACCTGTGGTGGGAATGATTCACGTTTCCCATTAACAGTAAGAGCCATCCAAATGGAGAGGCCTGTTGCAGTGTTGGAATGTTGCTGTCTTTACCGTGTTGACCTCTAGGCGTTGTTGATTACAGTACACCAACATGCATTCGTCATGTCTTTCTGAGCATGACGTCTGCGGGTGCGGTATTCATTATCACATAGTGCTGGACGCCTGTCGTTCATAGCACTTGTTTGAGAAAATCTCGGCAGGATGCAGCACCTTCCAGAAGCGCTGATTCGAAGACTTTGTCAGGTAATTTCCAAGGACTGAGGAGAATCGAGACATATAACTGATGTGAGTGTAGGCATAATTTTTTTGGACGCTGTAGAGATGTAAAAGATGACTGTTCTGTTTGTGTGAAAAGTTTATATATTGCAGTGTAATGTTACTGTGGCTTATATTGTGGCATGACCAGAGAAAATGAATGTGTGTCCTACCGTGAGGGATGTATAGATTCAGCGCGTTGATAACTGCAAGGGTATGAGAGAGATTTTTACATGGAAAATTATGTGCGCTGTAGATATGGAGATTTGTTCCAGAACCACAGCTGTCAAGAGGAGACATTACCTGTACATCGATCGGTGTCAGACTGCAGCAGCGATCTTAATATTTAATTCTAGTTACACTGGTAAATATGTTCCTGGTTCCCAATATTCTTGTGAGTCTCATATTTATTTGATGAACTGTAGACAACTTTTGCAGGATTTAATGTCAGTGTAATGTAGCGCTCTGTACAAAATAGTTTTACCGCTGGAAGTCTCGTCTGCAGAAAACAATGGCGGACGGTGCTCCCATACTGGCAGCAGCAGCAGTTTGGCAGGTAAATTCAGTGATGAACAGGCTGTCCCATTAGGATCGCTGGGAACAATGTATCCTGTGCTATTCTGGGAAACATTGGAACATCTCTCTCTGTGCAGAGCCCACACTGCAGCTACGAATCATCATGGCAGCAATGGTAACTAGGTGAACACGTATTTCGACAGGAGTTTCTCAGGTGTCAAGTACGAAAGAGATGCCGCTGCCTCATCCTTGCGGGACTCGAACTGACAGCTGATGACCGCATCCATACTTTGCGAGCACTGCTGGTGCACCTGGACTCCGGCGACGGTGTCTGGTGGTGGGATGTGTTTTTTGCTAGCGATCTTTTGTTTAAACTATATTCCATCGATTTCACCAACCAATAGGATGCTGTGAATTTAGAAAAACTACCCCATACATGAAGAATATAGATTTAATTAATTTGCATAATTTTTTTATAGCAACGTGGTGCTAGCTGTACAACAGTTAAGGGGAGGGTGAGCTTGAGTGGGTGACACGGATCAGAATAGCAGGTTAAGTGCAGAACAACAGGTGAATTTCCATAATTTTTATGTTAAATGCAGGACAATAGTTTAAGGGGGTGGCTGACAAAGAAGAATGCCACAGAAATGTCGTTCACAAGCATGTGAAATTCGGAAAGTCTACCAGAAAATGGTAGGAGGACATAACTAATTGCTTAATTTGGTATCAAACGTGGTACAATAGTTTAAGGAAATGGGGGTGACATGGCAAACCACTTAACAGAACAATACGTTAGGTGCTGACAAAGGGCCGAACATTAAAATAATGAATGAAAAAGCACCTGTTTGCTCTTGTTCTACAGTACTAGGTTAAGACATCCAGAGTACAGTGCTGAACATTAGGTTATGCAACATGTTTGCCCCATGTAATCACTTCTTACAAGACCTACATGTTTCCAAACAGCAGAGAATGATGAGCAAGAGAAATCCAACCTCACAAACTGATTTTTTTTTTTTTTATAAATTAACAGTACACCCTTGAATTTCCTGTTATGAGATCCTTCCTCTCCACTAGTTTCCATATATATGCCATACACTGCCTTGAATCCATTAAAACTTTTTAAATAAACAGTATTCGACACATTGTTTAAATTTTTTAAACAATATTCCATACGCAGCAATCAATTTCCCTCAAAATGAATGATCAGCTGAGTCTTTTTTTCTGCCAATTTCTGTGAGGAAGGTGCGCTTACCAGAGGGGGAGAGGTTAAATAATTGATCAATTTAATTAACTAGTCAATTAAATCGATAAGAGTGAGAGGGGTTCTCCAATAACTCAGACCTGTAAGTGCACCTGTTGCAGCTAGAGGGAGGGGGTGGGTTGGAGTTGAGGGGGGGGGGGGGACTGGACCAGGGGAACAATAGGTTAAGTGCCTATTAATCAAAAGGAATGAACCTTTTAGCAGAGCAATAAGTTTAGGACCTGTCAATCAAAGGAGAATAATAGGATAAGTACCTGTCAATCAAAGGAGAGCGATAGGTCAAGTACCCATCAATCAAAGGAAAACAATAGTTTAAGTACCTGCCAGTTAAAGGCGAACAATAGGTTTGCCCCTGAGTGCATACCTGCCCATTATGTAGGGAACCTGCACTAACAAAATGGACTGAAATGAACTTTGTCCCATTACTCTCTTAGCCTGTAGCCGATGCTCTACTTCCTGAGGTTGGAACATTCACTGTTTTTATTTTGCTTTTTTTTTTTACAGTTCAGTACACCTTCTTGCTGTTTTCATGCCTGATCTGTGTTCAGTTTTTTACTGGCTGTCCACTGGGCCCTTTTACACTAAATCTGACCGGGGTGTGATGGCTATTTTCCTCTGTGAGAATCATGAGGGCTTCAAGCACATCACCATCGATAGTAGGGTTGTAGCATTTATTCATATTTCTGAAATCTGTTGATCTTATGATGAATCAGGTTTATCTCTGCTGTGGGCCCACACTGTATATATGCAAATTCACGAAAAGCTGTACCAGTGGTTTCTCTGATAGTCACTGATATTCACACCAGTGTGCTTTAGGTCTTTATGGATCTCATCGCCTCATTTGTATTCTAGTCAAGTGACCATGTTGGTAGACATTAGTACTTGAGTTTAAAGATTTCCACAAACGGCACTTTGTGTTTGGAGTTGATGGTTTACTGTGCGAGAATCAGCTTTCATGCGCAGTGTAAACATGAACTGTGTTGAACCTATTTTAAATGCCAACAGAAAAGTAAAGGTGTGAGGGCGAGCTGTGAGTCGTGCGTAGGTCGCTCAGTCAATAGAGAGCTTTCCCGTGAAAGACAATGGACCCGAGTTTGAGTCTCACTCCAGCACACAGCTTTAATCTGCCAGGAAGTTTCATGTAAGTGCACATTCTGCTGCAGAGTGAAAATCTCATTCTGGGAGCAGAAAAGTAAATTACCATGATAAGTTAGCCACAAAGCAACTAGGGCCTCCGAGAACAGAGCCTTTGATTGAGAGAGTGACGAAACCAAATGGGCGTGAATAAAAGTGAACATTTAACAAGGCTGCTTACAGTTATCACAACTTGTTGTGTGGGTGCTGCATAAAAATATCTGATTTTCAGCCCGGAGGTAATTTCGTGAACTGATACATCATTTAGAGATTTGTATATTTATCCGAAAAAATGGAAAAGCATGAAAACTCCCACTTACAAAAAAGCACAAAATGGAGAGTTGCAAAAGCTTGCACATTATTTCCTTACTGCCCTAAACTGTACTTAATTATGTCATGACAACAAAATTTCACAAAAACGATTCTTTCGTCAGATAAACTAAGCATTTTATTATTATTATTATTACTGTTGTTATATTGGCAATGACTGTAGTTGTATAAACTTGTTGACAAGCATAAACATGCTATTAATTTCCCACTCTCAAATCTTTCTGAATCAAAAAATTTGTGAACACACAGAATGTATACCCACGAGCTGCCACTTGTTATCACTGCGGTTGCAGTTACTGCCAATAGATTAACAAAATATCAGAGAAAGATTCATACTTTCCTTGAGTTAATACAGTGACAAATATATAGAGGACAACATGTATTATGGAAGAGTAACTATGAAAGATCACTAAGTTACTGAGGTGAATCTCAAGCGACTCATTACTTTCATTATATGCTACTAAAATCCTTCTAAAAACTAAATAAAGTTGCAGTTTTTATTCGTGAAACAGTGTTGACATACCTATATTTTTGTCTGTGCAGTATTTCATTTCTACAAGAACTTTAAAAAGAAAAACTTTGGTTGTTGGAGGAACCGTATCTATCATGTATCAAAAGTGGTGAAACCCAGAGTGGCAGATGAGGATGTCATGCAGAGCACTCCAGAAATATTCGACACAAGGGAGTGGGTCATGCAACAGGACCAGTCCATGGGTAGCGGCTGGAACAAGTCTCCCAGCTCAAGGCAGTATTATAGGCTGACCACAAAGCCACACCCAGCATGAACTGCAGTGTACATGCCTGTAGCAGTGAAAAGGTTACCTGATTATCAACAGCGTAATGTGATTAGTATGAGGAGTGAATTCAAAATGAGGTAATCTTTGTCAATGCTGTCATTTTCATTATCTTGTAAGCTGCAGTGACTAATGTTTGACTTTGAAGTAATCTGATGTCAGTTGGCACTGACTGGGGAGCCTTAGCAGCAATACTAGGCTCACAGCAGACTAGGGCCAATAGATTATGTTGACTGAGGTTTGATCATAGGAAAATACCTTACTTGGGGGCAGTATTCGATTTTGTAGTTGTCTGAGCCACTGTCATGGCATTTGATTGTATTATAAGTATTGAATATTTATTTACTCTTCAAAGATTGTTATTTAATACTTATGGATTACTCATGGGCTTTGTTTAGAGGATTAGCTTATGATTTAAAATAGAAAAGGGTAATTTTACAAGAGCATAAAAGAAATTAGAAAATTTACAAGGAGTTATTGTCGTGTAAATAAATGGTTCTTGTGAATGATTTTTAATTTTGTGTTTTTGAATTTGACTGACTGGATATAATGATTCTTGTGAAATATTTTAATTTTATATTTTTCTACCTTTTTATTTTTTGTTTTAAATTCTTATGCTTGCATGTAAAAAATTATAAAAGTGTAATAAATCTTTAGTTTTAACAAATGTTTGAAATTCCTCTTGGTACAGGGATATGGATGCACCATTGTGAGTTTTCCTTGGTCCTTGCCTCCTCTGTACATTATGCCTAGACCGACCTTTGACAAACCACTCATAAGAAAGTGTACAAAAACTGTTACATCCTGTATCTTCTGTAGAAGATACAGTGTCCATGGGAGAGGACAGTACTAGAGATATCTACAATGCAAAAATGATCAACAGTAATTTCCTAAACACTCTTTTAAATGCACCATTTTGTGTCTGGAACTGTAGACTCACTACTTTTGGGTATGAGGAGAGGGAGTAGAAGCCATATGCTCCTACTGTGCAGGTGAGGTTGAAAGTGGAATAACTCCATTTTCTATCTCTACTCCTTAGATCAGCATTTTCCATTTCTTTTGGTGGCTCACTTTGAGAACTACATATGACCATCAGTTTTATTTTCCTTCAGAAGGTGTTTTGTATACATATTGTGTTTGAAGATATCACAGGTACCTCTGCTGTGTAAGTAAATAGCCACTGTTTAGAGTTCAGCCACTGTTGTCGCTGATGTGGTCTATCCAAACTATAAGAATAATTAATAGAAGAAGCTAATGACCATTATTATATGTTTCAAAACTAATAAATGTGAATAATCTCTAGTTTAAAACAACAGTGGTATTTCTGCCACTGTACTACTAGATTACAATTCTAATCAATTTCAGAGAACGGGGCTTCAAAAGTATAGTGTTATCAAGGAATATCAGCAGTATTACTATGTCAATAACTTTTCATAGTGTCTTTAATTTTTAACTGAACAGACAGCTATAGAGTTACTAATAATGAATTAAAGCTACCTAATGGGGCACTAAATAGTAAATGTGACAACCCACACAACTAAGGGTGAGAGACGTACAAAAAGAATTTTGTAGCAATGTACAGTCGAGTTGGAAAATAGGATACCCAAAACTGCAATACTGAATGCCTTACTATGCAATATGTTCATTGACATTTAAGTGTTCGTTTTTATTGCATGACGTGAACAATTCACATGAGGTATAAGTCAGTTCTGTAAAGACTTCTCTTCGCTATATACCAGATGTGCCTGTAGGAATAGCTGTTCAGACATTTAGAAGTCTATCATTAAGGCAACGTGAGCAGCCTAAAACCATGAATGGGAGCTAAATACCTTCACACAATGATAATATGCACACCTTACAATGAAGTTATTAAGTATACTACATACAAGTGGTATGAGTTCGCTGAAGCACCGAGTTAAAAAGCAATAACTGAATTTATTTAGTTTCAAGTACAGGAAACCATTCACTTCATTTATGTAAGACTCTGGTTTAAAATAATCTTTGAGAAACAAACGGTCTTGATTTTGTTTGGTGTTTGTCACCAGTTTTTTTTTTTAATTTTATTTTGTGTATGGATTACCATTCTCTTGGGTCAAATATAATCCCATTCTTTTGACAAGATATTTATATTCTCTATCACTTTTTGTTTTCTGTTTTCCATCCAAATCAATAAAGTATGTCTAGTAATTTACTAATAATAGTATTTTTTGGATTAGTATACACATTAACAGAACACTAGTGCTGTGAAGGAGGGCTATCACACATGCCATATCTATATGATGGAGGTTTTGTACATCACAAATAGTTTGAAATATGTACCTCAGACAAAGGGCTACAAAAACTTTGGATTAATTAAATGTAATATTATGTAGGAAGGACCTCACATCAGGACATTATTTCCAGAAAAGTACAAAACGGTATATTTATTTTTACATTTACTTTTTATTTTCTATATACCATCCAAATAAATCAAATATGTACAATAAGATACATGACCACAGTACTGTTACTAACAGGCAACCAAAAATTTATGAATGGATGCACATGAAGCAACATCCCGCCAAGATATCTGAAGAGCATATAACTGAAATTTGTTTTAAATAAAGTTACAACACACAAGAAATGAATAAGCATAATGTATTATGAACTTCCCAATTCTGCATACCATAGTTCATAATACAGGAACTGCAGTATTGCAGTTGTGAGGCAGCAGAATCCAGAAACTGTATCGTGCAACATATGTTAACAAAAAGCCTACAGTTGCACACCTATTTTGGTAGAATATCAAATTATGTGCACCGAAAGCACTGATGTAGAACTGACGAAAACTGTTTGTATAAACATTCAGAAATCCCTCATGTGAAATGTGAAGATTAATGTTTAAGGTTGATCAGTAAATTTAGATACTAAAAAGAGGAAATAGCAGCTAGCAGTTTCCTGGTGTTCAAATGTCATACCAATCCTATCAAAGAATGTTTCAATTGAGAAAACATGGCCAAGAGACAGCTCGATGAAAGAGTTGCTGAGTGTGCTGCCCAACATGATGTTCTGGACTTTGACGACTGCGTAACTGCCTGGGCCTTCTGGATTCTTTCCACCCACACTGGATTCTCTGGATTGCACAGAGAGAACTCACCTTTCAACATGTCCTTCATTCTCACGTGCACATGCACTGCCTGTTCCCTTTTCTACTTTCTCTAAACTTTTTCAACCTTCCCCTCCCCCCCCCCCCCCCCCCCCCAAAAAAAAAATAACCACCTAATGCTGCAAATTGTGGCTCACTATCCTATATCCACAATATTCCTGCACCCTTCCACAGGCAGCAATAGTAAGTTCCCTAACTCTACACTGCTGTCATTCCCACTATCCACATGATGTATGTCTCGTGTGATTATGTGTATGAGTGTGTGTGTGTGTGTGTGTGTAAGGAACTGACTAATCTGAATGACATATTCCTCCTAATGAGTCTGTGTAATTTTACACAGACTGAATAGGTGGAACTAATCATTCAAATTAATCAGTTCCTTACACACACACACACACACACACACACACACAAAGATGAGGTGACTTACCGAACGAAAGCGCTGGCAGGTCGATAGACACACAAACAAGCACAAACATACACACAAAATTCAAGCTTTCGCAACAAACTGTTGCCTCATCAGGAAAGAGGGAAGGAGAGGGAAAGACGAAAGGAAGTGGGTTTTAAGGGAGAGGGTAAGGAGTCATTCCAATCCCGGGAGCGGAAAGACTTACCTTAGGGGGAAAGAAGGACAGGTATACACTCGCACACACACACATATCCATCCACACATACAGACACAAGCTTGTGTCTGTATGTGTGGATGGATATGTGTGTGTGTGCGAGTGTATACCTGTCCTTCTTTCCCCCTAAGGTAAGTCTTTCCGCTCCCGGGATTGGAATGACTCCTTACCCTCTCCCTTAAAACCCACTTCCTTTCGTCTTTCCCTCTCCTTCCCTCTTTCCTGATGAGGCAACAGTTTGTTGCGAAAGCTTGAATTTTGTGTGTATGTTTGTGTTTGTTTGTGTGTCTATCGACCTGCCAGCGCTTTCGTTCGGTACGTCACCTCATCTTTGTTTTTATATATAATTTTTCCCACGTGGAATGTTTCCCTCTATTTTATATATATATATATATATATATATATATATATACACACTTGCAACAGACAGACATCGTGTGAGGAGTGGGAATCACAGTGTCGGGTTGGGGGAAAGTACTAGTGCTGCCTGTGGGAGGATACAGGAATGTTGTGGAGATAGGATGGTGAGCCACAATTTGCAGCATTAGGTGGTTATTTTTTCGGGGGAGGGGAAATTTGCCCGAGGGTAGAGACAGTGGAAGAGTGGAACAGACAGTGCAGGTGCACCAGTGGGATAGAAGGGTTTGTTGGGCTGGAGTGGAAGCAGAGAAGGGGATAGAGGCAAGTGAAAGACATGGAGTAGTGCAGGTTGAGGCCAATGGAATTTAAGAGACTGACGGACATGTTGCAAGGAGAGTTCTCTCCAGGCAATCCAGAAAAGCTGGTGTTGGTCGAAAGAATCCAGAAAGCCCAGGCAGTTAAGCAGTTGTTGAAGTCCAGAACATCATGTTGGGCAGCATGCTCAACAAATCCTTCGTCCAGCTGTTTCTTGGCTATGTGTTGGCTGTGATCATTCAAGCAGACAGGCAACTTGTTAGTGGTCATGCCCACACAGAACATTGCCTAGCTGTTGCCATTATTTGGTAGGTCACATGGTTTGAATAATCATCAAAGTAATACAAGTCACACAGTCTTATCATATTAAGAACATTAAATTACATGGGTGCCTTGATTCTTAGATCAACATTTATGTCTCCAAGATGATATATCTTGGGTCTAGATCGTTTTAGAAGAAGAAAGATAATTTGTCTCACTTTTCAAATACTTCACTATTACTGTCTGGTGTACAGTGCACAGACACAGTTAAATTGTTTAATATGGTCAGTGTGTTTGCATGCCTCATCGATACAGATAGCTGTACACGATGGAAGGTTATATGTTGAGAGGTCAGGTGAATGTGTGGTTCCTAAAGAAGGACAGCAACCTTGTCAGTAGTTGGAGGGCCAACAGTCTGAATGATTGACTGATCTGGCCTTATAACATCCACGAAAACAGTCTTGCTGTGCTGGTACTGCAAATAGCTGAAAGCAAGGTGGAACTACAACCAAAACTTTTCCCACGGGGATGCAGCTGAACTGCATCGTTAAATGATGATGGCACCCTCTTGGGTAAAATATTCCAGTAATTAGGTAAAACAGTCCCCACTTCAGATCTCTGGGTGGGGACTAGTCAGGAGGATGTCACTATCAGGAGAAACAAAACTGGCGTTCTATAGATCTCAGCGTGAAATGTCAGATCCCTCACTTGGGTAGGTAGGCTAGAAATTTTAAAAAGGGAAATGGGTAAGTTAAAGTTAGATGTAGTGGGAATTAGTCAAGTTCACTGGCAGGAGGAACAGGACTTCTGGTCAGGTGAACACAGGATTATTAATTCAGAATGAAATAGAGGTAATGCACGAGTAGGTTCAATAATGAATACAAAAATATGAATGCAGGTAAGCTACTGTGAACAGCATAGTGAACGCATTATTGTACATAAGATGGACACAAAGCCCAAACCGACCACAGTAGTACAAGTTTATATGCCAACTAGCTACACATATGATCAAGAGAGTGAAGAAATGTATGGTGAGATAAGATAAATTATTCAGGTAATTCAGTGAAATGAAAATTTAATAGTCATGTGGGAATGGAATTTGATAGTAGGAAAAGAAAGAGAAGAAAAAATCTTTGGTAAATATGGACGGGGGGAAAGGAATGAAAGAGGAAACTGCCTGGTAGAATTTTGCACAGAGTGTGATTTAATCAACACTAATACTTGGTGTAAGAATCATGAAAGAAATTTGTATAGATGGAAGAGACTTGGACACACTGTAAGGTGTCAGATTTATCATATAATGATAAGACAGATTTTGGAACAAGATTTTAAATTGTAAGACATTTGCAGGGACAGATGTTGACTCTGACCACAATTCATTAGTTATGAACTGCATCTTAAAACTGAATAAACTGCATAAAGTTAGGAAATTAAAGAGATGGGACCTGTAGGAATTGAAAGAACCAGGGGATGTTGATGGTCTCAGAGGGAGCATTAAGGAACGATTGACAAGAACAGAGAAAAGGAAGGCAGTAGAAGAGAAATGGGTAGCTTTGGGAGATGAAGTAATGAAGCCAGCAGAGGATCAAATAGGTATACAGATGAAGTCTAGTAGAAACCTTTGGGTAATGCAAGCAAAATTGAATATAATTAATGAAAGGAAAAAATATAAAAATGCAGTAAATGAAGAAGGCAAAAAGGAATACAAAAATCGAAAAAATGAGATTGATAGGAAGTGCAAAATGGGTAAGCAAGAATGGCTACAGGTCAAATGTTAGGATTTAGAAGCATATATCACTAGGGGAAGGATAGATACTCCCTACAGGAAAATTAAAGAGGCTTTCAGAGGTAAGAGAAGCAGGTGTATGAATGTCAAAAGCTCAGATGGAAACCCAGTCTTAAGCAAAGAAGGGAAGTTGAAAGGTGAAAGGAGTATATGGAGTGACTATATAAGGGAGACATACTTTAGGGCAACATTGTAGAAATATAAGGGGATGTAGACGATGAGATGGGAGGTCCAATACTTTTTTCTTTCTTTTTCTTTTTTAAGTTGCAACAAGGCACCTGGAGTATACAACGTTGTGTTAGAACTACTGATAGCCTTTGGAGAGCCAGCCATGGAAACACTCTTCCATCTGGTGAGCAAGATGTTTGAGACAGTTGAAATACCCTCAAACTTCAAGAAGAATAAAATAATTCCAATTTCAAAGAAAGCAGGTGTGGAGACTTGTGAATATTATTGAACTATCAGTTTAATAAGTCATGGTTGCAAAATACTAACACCAATTCTTTTCAGAAGACTGGAGAAACTCTTAGAAGCTGACCCTGAGGAAGGCCAGTTGGAATTCTATAGAAATGTAGAAACAGATGAGTCAATACTGATCCTATGACTTCTCTTGGAAGATAAGTTAAAGAAATCCAAACCTACGTTTATAGCACTTGGACACTTAGAGAAAGCTTTTGACAATATTGACTGAAATACTTTCTTTGAAGAAAGCAGGAGTAAAATACAGGGAGCAAAAGGCTATTTACAACTTATACAGAAACTAGACAGCAGATGTAACAGTCAAAGGGCAAGAAAAGGATGCAGTGGTGGAGAAGGGAGTGAGACAGAGTTGTAGCCTTTCCACAAAATTATTCAATCTGAACACTGAGAAAGCAGTAAAGGAAATGAAAGAAAAATTTGGAGTAGGAATTAAAGCTCAAGGAGAAGAAATAAAAAACATTGAGGTTTGTCAATGACATTGTAATTATGTCAGAGACAGCAAAGGACTTGGAAGAGCAGTTGAACAGAATGGACAGTCTCTTGAAATGAGGATATAAGGTGATCATCAACAAAAGTAAAATGAGGATAATGGAATGTAATCAAATTACTTTAGGTAATCAAATGGCTCTGAGCACTATGGGACTTAACTTTGGAGGTCATCAGTCCCCTCAGTCGTAGAACTACTTAAACTTAACTAACCTAAGGACATCACACACATCCACGCCCAAGGCAGGATTCGAACCTGTGACCGTATTTGTCACGTGCAGGTCCAGACTGCAGCGCCTAGAACCACTCTGCCACCCCGGCTGGCAAATTAGGTAATTCTTAGGGAATTAGATTATGATAGGAGACACTCAAAGCTGTAGATGAGTTTTGTTATTTTGTCAGTAAAATAACTGATGATGGTCAAAGTAGAGAGGATATAAAATGTACACTGGCAATGGAACAAAAACTGTTACTGAAGAAGACAAATTTGTTTACACTGAGTCTCAGGAAGTCTTTTTTGAAAGTATTTGTATGGAGTGTACCAATGTATGGAAGTGACTCATGGACAATAAACAGTTCAGACGAGAAGAGTTTAGAAGCTTTTGAAATGTTGTTTTACATAAGAATGCTGAAGACTAGACGGGTAGCTCATGTAACTAATAAGGAGGTACTGTATAGAATTGGGGAGCATAGAAATTTGTGGCAGAACCTGACTAGAAGAAGGGATCGATTGGTGGGTCACATTCTGAGATATCAAGGAATCATCAATTTAATACTGGAGGGGTAAAAATTGTAGAGGGAGTCTAAGACATGACTACGGTAAGGAGATTCAGAAGGATGTAGGTTGCAGTAGTTATTCAGAGATGAAAAAGCTTGCTCAAGATGGAGTAGCATGGAGAATTGTATCAAACTGATATTTGGGCTGAAGAGCACAACAGCAACAAAGTGATGTGTTGCCCAACCAATGAATAATGATTGCAACAGTTAAATTTATTTTAGTTAGTCTAGTACTTTAGAGTTACAAACTGTCTGGAAATTCGGTTGCTCTTTATGCCTGCGAACAGAAGTTGTGTGTGATCTAGATGGAACAATAATGCCAATTTTTCTGCGTGTTACAGCACTTGTACTACAGCTTGGTAGTTATTCCATGTTACAACATCCTAGCTAGGAAGAATGGGGTGTGCCACTGAGTAAAAGTGCACATTGTGCTAATGGTGCAGACATCATGGAAGACAATTGACACTTGGTTAGCCGTCAGACTGATAAGGACCTGTCATTCGTTACTGACAAACAGAATTAATGCAAAGTCATATCATGTGTATGAGCACCAATTGTGTATGAAGTGTTCTCGATTTACTCCAATACCAAAAAATAGAACAATATAATTATATTTAAGAAGAAGTACTTTTCATTACATTGCAGTAAGTTGACCTTCCAGATTTCAGCTAGCAACAGCAAAGAAATCCATATTAATGGAAACTACAAAATTTCTCTTAATATTAGTTCAAGAGGCAGCCGGTAAGACTTTAAAGAGTAACAACACTCACAATCTATATTTATACTCTCCTGATGTTCATTTAGTCAGAGTTCATTAATTTGTAATATAGTCTTGTTGTTTACACATAACTGACTATTGAGATCTTCAGTTTAGTTTTTTATGACCTGATATTTATGTATAAGAGTAATTATTACAAAGGGGTAGAACTGGGTGGCAGCACATCACTATTCTTCCTTTGATTGTACAATCTTCGGTTATAAGGAGATTATGTACTTACAGCTGATTGCGTTCTGTAAATATGCTGTCAGCAAAGTGATTTATTTCGAACCAGCCATAAGAAAACCACTGCTCCATCCTGAAACTTTTCCTGTTCTGGCAGACTCTCACGTAGTACCTTCTTTGTTTTCATACAGTTTATGGATACTTATTTCTTGCAACTCCTTATTAAAATAAATATAATCACATATTTGTAGCACTTTCCATTGAAAAGCTACATTTTCCTCTTTCAATAATTTGTCTACAAATTTGTATTGGCAACACTAAACATGAAAAAATGGTCAAGTATGGACATTAGTTAAATTTCAGTCACTGTAAAAAAAAAAAAAAAAGAAAAGAAAAAGAAAAAGGCCGTGATATACTGGAGGTAGTATGACAATTCCTGACATGTTCTCAGCTGTTTATCCTGACATAAATTAGAAGTTCCATATGTGGTTAAAAGTCACATAGCGCAATGTGCTCTTGCATTTTTTATAGTTTATACACAGTATGTGTACATGTAATGAAACACTCATTGGGGAATTGCATATCACCCAGTACTGGTACTTTGAATTCATCTGCCATTTTAGTTTTTACAACAAGAAGTGCCTTAAATACAGCTTAAACATATAGAACATGCTACGCTACATATAAATTTGTTAGATCTTGACACCTCCAGAGAAACTCAGTTCCAGTTCTCAGTGCTAAGCATGTCTACCACTTCATTCCAAAGGGGTGCCAACCTCAGTTTGCAGTCACCTTCTGATAACCTGTGTGCTTCATCCATTAGCAGCAGCTGTGCCAGTTTTTCACATGCTGATTTTCTTACTTGTCACTGTAGTCAAAGATTTTTTAGGTTAGAGGGACCCCCCCTTGGGCGAAACGATAAAATACCTGACGGCTTACCAGAGAGGACATTATCATCGTTGATAAAGAACGTCCGTCCTCAGAGACCAAAAACAGGAAAAGTTAACGTAATATTGGTAAACTGCAGGAGTATCCAGGGCAAGGTTCCTGAATTAGTATCTCTTATTGAAGGAAATAGTGCGCATATAGTATTAGGAACGGAAAGTTGGTTAAAACCTGAAGTGAACAGTAACGAAATCCTAGACACAGAATGGAATATATACCGCAAGGATAGGATAAACGCCAATGGTGGAGGAGTACTTATAGCAGTAAAGAATTCAATAATATCCAGTGAAGTTATTAGCGAATGCGAATGTGAAATAATCTGGGTTAAGCTAAGTATCAAAGGTGGGTCAGATATGATAGTCGGATGCTTCTATAGACCACCTTCATCAGCAACCGTAGTAGTTGAGCGCCTCAGAGAGAACCTGCAGAACGTCGTGAAGAAGTTTCGTGATCATACTATTGTAATAGGGGGAGACTTCAATCTACCAGGTATAGAATGGGATAGTCACACAATCAGAACTGGAGCCAGGGACAGAGACTCTTGTGACATTATCCTGACTGCCTTGTCCGAGAATTACTTCGAGCAGATAGTTAGAGAACCAACTCGTGAAGCTAACGTTTTAGACCTCATAGCAACAAATAGACCGGAACTTTTCGACTCCGTGAATGTAGAAGAGGGTATCAGTGATCATAAGTCAGTGGTTGCATCAATGACTAAAAGTGTAATAAGAAATGCCAAGAAAGGAAGGAAAATATATTTGCTTAACAAGAGTGATAGGGCACAAATCACAGAATATCTGAGTGACCACCATCAAACGTTCATTTCTGAGGAAGAGGATGTGGAACAAAAATGGAAAAAATTCAGAAACATCGTCCAGTACGCCTTAGATAAGTTCGTACCGACTAAGGTCCAAAGCGAGGGGAAAGATCCACCGTGGTATAACAATCATGTACGAAAGGTACTACGGAAACAAAGAAAGCTTCATCATAGGTTTAAGAGTAGTCGAATCATAGCTGATAAGGAAAAGCTGAACGAAGCGAAAAAGAGCGTAAAGAGAGCAATGAGAGCAATGAGAGAAGCATTCAACGAATTCGAACATAAAACATTGGCAAACAAACTAAACAAGAACCCTAAAAAGTTTTGGTCATATGTAAAATCGGTAAGCGGATCTAAATCCCCTATTCAGTCACTCGTTGACCACGATGGCACCGAAACAGAGGACGACCGAAGAAAGGCAGAAATACTGAATTCAGTGTTCCGAAACTGTTTCACTGCGGAAAATCGTAACACGGTCCCTGACTTCAACCGTCGCACGGGACGCCAAAATGGAAAATATTGAAATAAACGATATCGGAATTGAAAAACAACTGCTATCACTTAGTAGCGGAAAAGCATCCGGACCAGACGAGATACCCTTAAGATTCTACAGTGATTATGCTAAAGAACTTGCCCCCTTTCTATCAGCAATTTATCGTAGATCGCTGGAAGAACGTAAAGTACCTAGCGACTGGAAGAAAGCGCAGGTCGTTCCCATTTTCAAGAAGGGTCATAAATCAGATGCGAATAATTATAGGCCTATTTCGCTTACGTCAATCTGTTGTAGAATAATGGAACATGTTTTGTGTTCTCGTATTATGACGCTCTTAGATAATACAAATCTCCTTCATCATAACCAACATGGATTCCGCAAACAGAGATCATGTGAAACTCAGCTCGCCCTATTTGCCCAAGAAATTCACAGTGCCGTAGACACTGGCGAGCAGATTGATGCCGTATTCCTGGACTTCAGGAAGGCATTTGATACGGTTCCGCACTTACGTTTAGTGAAAAAAATACGAGCTTACGGAATATCGGACCAGGTTTGTGATTGGATTCAGGATTTCCTAGAAGAAAGAACACAACATGTCATTCTTAACGGTTCAAAATCTGCAGATGTAGAGGTAATTTCGGGAGTACCGCAAGGAAGCGTGATAGGACCTTTATTGTTTACAATATACATAAATGACTTAGTTGACAACATCGGTAGCTCCGTGAGGCTATTTGCAGATGACACGGTTGTCTACAAGAAAGTAGCAACATCAGAAGACTCGTACGTACTCCAGGAAGACCTGCAGAGGATTAATGCATGGTGCGACAGCTGGCAGCTTTCCCTAAATGTAGATAAATGTAATATAATGCGCATACATAGGGGCAGAAATCCATTCCAGTATGATTATGCCATAGGTGGTAAATCATTGGAAGCGGTAACGACCGTAAAATACTTAGGAGTTACTATCCGGAGCGATCTGAAGTGGAATGATCACATAAAACAAATAGTGGGAAAAGCAGGCGCCAGGTTGAGATTCATAGGAAGAATTCTAAGAAAATGTGACTCATCGACGAAAGAAGTAGCTTACAAAACGCTTGTTCGTCCGATTCTTGAGTATTGCTCATCAGTATGGGACCCTTACCAGGTTGGATTAATAGAAGAGATAGACATGATCCAGCAAAAAGCAGCGCGATTCGTCATGGGGACATTTAGTCAGCGCGAGAGCGTTACGGAGATGCTGAACAAGCTCCAGTGGCGGACACTTCAAGAAAGGAGTTACGCAATACGGAGAGGTTTATTATCGAAATTACGAGAGAGCACATTCCGGGAAGAGATGGGCAACATATTACTACCGCCCACATATATCTCGCGTAATGATCACAACGAAAAGATCCGAGAAATTAGAGCAAATACGGAGACTTACAAGCAGTCGTTCTTCCCACGCACAATTCGTGAATGGAACAGGGAAGGGGGGATCAGATAGTGGTACAATAAGTACCCTCCGCCACACACCGTAAGGTGGCTCACGGAGTATAGATGTAGATTTAAAGAATTCTTAGTCTTACTAGGATAACCTGTTAATATGATCACTTGCTAGCTGTAGCTCAGAAGTTCACCTTGTGAGTAGACTTAAGCTGATGAATGGCACTTCATCTACTGGGTCACAATTCCATGCAACCAGAGCCCCACCACTTCCATTGACCCCTTCTGTGCTATAATTTCTGTGGAGGTATGGACCAATTTAATTTACTCTACCAAATTGTCACCTTCCAGACTAACCTATACCTTGAGCTATGCTACAGATCAGTCCTTCACCACAACCAAATGCATACACAGTCTTGGTAGTGTTCATTTATACATATAAAATAGTTGTTTACATAAACTGACAGTTTATATATGTAAGGTAATAGTTTCTGATATGTAATTGTACAGAAATGTGCTGAAAATTGTGTGGGTAGATTGAATAACTAATGAGGTAGTACTGAACCAAGTTCCTGAGAAAAGAAAGTAATGGCACAACTTCACTAGAAATATGGGACTGATTTATTGGACACAGCTTTAGGCATCAAGGAATCCTCAGGTCAGTTTGGTAATGGAGGGAAGTATGTTGGTTAAAAATTTTAGATGTTCTGAAGTTTACATTTTATTCCAGATCACTGAATTCTTTTTTTCTTCTATGTGGTTTGCAAGTACTTACTTACTTCAACTGAGAGGGTAGGTGGAAGATAGTGGAAGAGCAAAGAGATGCACGGTGGCAAGAATGATACTGACAGCAATCAGTTTTTTGATGGCAGTGATGCAGATCCTGTTTATGCACCAGGAAATTCATCAGATGCTGATAATACCCCTAGTGTGGCATTACACTGTCCTACCACCAAGCTAACCTTGTAAGGTTTACACACAGCACTTGCTAAATTTGGCAGAATTCTTTAATGGTGGCAGTACATAAATAAAATTTACATTAATAAACACCTGAAAGGTGGTTACAGTCACATTTTATTTTTACTCTGTAACAATAGAAAAATTAATAATACATTTGTTTTAGGGTAAGTATTGTTTTGACCCTACTTTTAAACATTGGGCATTAGCAGTATTTTGGCACTGCTTTATTTATCTATAAATATTTCTGTGTATTTACTTTCAGGAAGGAGCACAACTTACATTCCCTGAAGGAGAAGTAGGAAGCAGCTGATACTCTACATCAACATCTACACTCCACAGGGTTATTTTGTGTACCAGTGTTACTTCCCTCTTCTGTTCCTGTTCTATATGGTTTGTCGGAAGAACGATTGCAGGTATGCCTTAGTGTGGGCTCAAATATCTCTAATTTTACCTTGAAAGTCTTTTTGTGGCATATACATAGGAGCAAGCAATATTTCAGTTGACTCTTCCAGGATGTACACTTCGTACACTCTCCCGACTCTAACAGTAAACTATGATGTGATGCAGAAGGCCTTTCTTGCAGCATCTGCCACTGGAGTTGGTTGAGAATCTCCATGGTGCTTCTTTGCTTACTAACTGAACCTGTGATAAAATGTGCTACCCTTCTATGGATGTTCTCTATTTCCTGTATCGGTCCTACCTGGTATAGATCTCATACTATTGGTTCAAGTATTGCCTGAATGAGTGTTAAGTAAGCTGCATTTTTTGTCAGTGGACTACATTTCATGAGGAGTCTTCCAATGAATCTCAGTCTGGTTACTGCCTTACTCACAATTAATTTTCTGTGGTTGTTCCACTTCAAATCACACAGTACACATACCCCTAAATATTTTAATGTGCAATTCTGTAATTATACAAGAAAATGTCTCTCTGTCCATGTTGTCACAACACATTACACGGATTAATTGCCATTACCTGCACCAACCATTGATCCTTAGCGAGCTTTCATGTATTTTACTATGGTTTTCTGGCAACACTACTTCACTGTATACAATGGCATCATAGGCAAAAAAAAAAAAAAAAAAAAAAAAAAAAAAAAAAAAAAAAAAAAAAAAAAAACATGAACTTCTGATATTATGCAATAGGTCTTTTATACTATCTACTATGAAAAGTATTGTTTGTACATCAAAAGTTACATTTATGCCTTAAGATTGATCTCTACTCTCTACTCAATACTCTACATCAACATCTACACTCCACAGGGTTACTTTGTGTACCAGTGTCACTTTGCTAGAAACAGTTCAGTCCAATCACACAAATTGTCTTATATTCCGTACACTCATTTCGTGTTCATTAGGTGCCCATGTGGAATCGCATCAAATGCCTTCTGGAAGTCCAGGAGCACAGATTCTACCAGGATTCCTGTATGTACACCTTTTGGGTTCGTGGGCAATCAGAGTGAACTGGGTTTCACACCGTCATTGTTTTCAGAACGTATGTTGGTTCCCACAGAGGAGATTTTCAGTCTCCAGGAATGTCATAATACATGAGCATTAAACATGTTCTAAAATTCTACAACAGACCAAAGTCAGAAATATGGGCCTATAGCCTTTTGCATCTTTTTGACAACCCTTCTTGTAGATACGAACAACCTGTACTTTTTTCCAACCATTAGGGATGCTTTGCTCCTTTAGAGACCAACAGTACTCTACTGCTAGCATAGGGGAAGGTTGTTTCACATATCATACCCTGTCTAGAATCAAACTGGTACCCCATCAAGTCCAGTGGCCTTATGTCTGCTGAAAGATTTCAGTCGCTTATCTATCCATTGGTCACTTATTTTAATATCTGTCAGTTTGTCATTTTCACAATGATCTGAAGTAGTACTAGACTATGATCTTCCTCTGAGAAACAGTTTTGGAAAAAGACATTTAGTATTTCAACCTTTTCTGTGTTGTTTTCTCTTTCATTGTCCTCACAGTCACAGGGTGTTTTCACAGATGACTTTGATCCATTTATTGACTTAACATAACTATATATGACAGTAGTATCTGTTCCTGAAAGAACAGTTACCGTCAATGACCATGCAGCTTTGCTAGAAATGAAATGATAACTAAATGGACACCCTAGCTGCAAGCAGGCGTTGATACACTTCATTGGGGACATGTTGAAAATGTGTGCCCCGACCGGGACTCGAACCCGGGATCTCCTGCTTACATGGCAGACGCTCTATCCATCTGAGCCACAGCGGGCACAGAGGATAGTGCGTCTGCAGGGACTTATCCCTTGCACGCTCCCCGTGAGATCCACATTCCCAACATGTCCACAACACTACATTCGTAGTGCGCCTAATAGATGTTAACATAAGACCAGAAATTCTTAGGATTTTCTGTCAGCTTGGTAGATAGAGTTTTATGTTCATATTCATTGAATGCTTCATGCATAGTCCCCCTTATGCTAAATTTGGCTTTGTTAATGTTTTGTTCGTCTGTGAAGCTTTGGCTGCATTTCAATTCGTAGCAAAGCTCTCTTTGCTTTTGTAGCAACTTCTTAATAAGGTTGTCAGACCATGGTGGGTCTTTTCCATCCCTCACAATTCTGCTCAGTACACTTGTCTAAAGTGAGCTGCCTAATGCTCTTGAATTTACCTGCCATGTAATCTGAAATCTGTCTCTTGTCACTCTTCCTAAACAATAAGATCTTCCTGCCTTTCTTTGTATTCCTATTTACATCCATGTTCAGTAATGTTATAATGGCCTTATGATCTTTCATTCCGTGTTCTACAAGAAGTGAGTCAAAATCAAGTCTACGATGTTATCTTCATGAGTCACTTCTCTGATTTCCTGCTCAAATTAATTTTTGGGTAAGGCACTTAGAACAATTTTCAATGATTCTTTCTCCCTGCTACTCATTATCACTTAAGTCTCCCAGTCTATATCTGGTAAATTAGAATCTCCACCTAAAACTATAACATGACCAAGAAAATTATGCAAAATATTTTCCAAGTGTCCCTCTGCTGTTCTGCTGGTACAGCAATTGAGGCATGGGGGAGGGTGGGGGGTATAAAAGGGTCATATGACCACGTTTAATCCACTTTTTTCATCTACTTTCACTCAAATTGTTTAGCATTCTGAGTGTGCTAATCTCACTAGATATTATAACATTCAACATTATGTCAACAAAGATAAAGCATCTGATGAATTCTGATTCTTTAAATGTGTCATTAATAAAAAAAAAAAAAAGATAGTGAGATATTTCCTACCTCTTAGAGTTTACAAGAAAATACAATAGACTACACCATATCATCAAAAAATTGTTATTTGCTATAAATGAATCCTATTTTGAAAGCCCTCAATTGAATAATGAAAGAAATATAGATTCCAAACTGCTTTGTTTGTGTGGTGACTACACTTAACAAAAACTCACATCATTTCTTCCTGAATGTTTCACAAATACTGTATAAGAGCATTCTGAAAATTAATACATCTGAATTGTTTATGTGAAAATTCTTAAAGTTTGTAAATGAAACAAACATCATTAACACTCTAAATCTTTATTTTTTGTATGTGTATATTAGCAGCCCTATGCTGCCAGAGGGCTCTGAATTATAGCATGTGCAGTGTATATCTATGTTGGTGCATAGAGATCATCCTGTAATGAAGTATCAAATTTAAAGAGTTTGTCCACACATGGAGCACCCTCTCCTTCCACATGACGAAGGCAGAACACACAAGCACTGCAACATTTCCAACAATCCAACACCTTGTGTTCACTGTCATTGATCATCCTGCATACAGTCCCAATTTGGCTGCATATGACTTTCAGCTATTTCTAAAACTTAAAGAACAACTTCAAGGACATCACTTTGATGAGATGGTGCAAGTGGAGGTGAGGTTATGGTTCTGTCAACAAAGTCAGTCTTTCTACAGTTAAAGTATCAACAAAAACTGGTCTGTCTTTGGGAGAAATGTGTTTGTTGCCATGGTGACTATGTTAAAAAATAAATATTTATACATGAAGTATAAAGATGAGGAATGTTAATAATGTTTGTTTTATTTGAAAAGCTTTAACAGTTTTCACATAAAAATTTGAAAGCATTGCTTTTCAGCACAACCACATTGTTCGATTATGTGAGACTTTTGATTCTCCAGTATTCTGTTTCAAAATGCAAAAGAAAATGAGCATGAAAGTTTAGAAACACTTGGTGTATTAATTCTGACACCATAGAACAACTGACAGTGTTACCTTTTGAACATACAATAACAGCTTTTCAGTTAGTATGTTTAGCATCTCTTGTATACTACTGCCTGATGTAATGCAGCAGAAGTCACATATTTACTCTAAAAACTTTACCAGATATGTTTTCCCATCTAGCTCCAGCTGTGGTGCTAAAGAAGGATCTGGATTGATGCCGAATACCCCATTTCCCCCACCACCTCACTAGGTCCGCATCCCATGGTGCTGGCAAGAGGGTGAGGAGTGGCAACATAAAGGTGACACCCAGCCAACATCACGCAGTTGTCAGGAATGCCTGAAGATGGCAAGAAGACAGCTTGTCAAAATATTGTGGCTCTTAGGTGATGTCACTCAGATGAATATCCAAGAGCTATTCAAAATCTTGTTGCAAATGTATAAAATGAATTACCCAAGGCCAGTAATGCAGTAAATAATATGAATGAATTTAATAGCATTGGACTGTAATATGGTATTAAAATACTTTGGGGAAATGTTTATGGTTTGTAAACAAACAATAAGTAGTGCATGAGGACTATTGCTGATAAGCCACAAACATGAGAAACAATAAGGGTTTTTCACTGAGCTAAAGGTGTATTTGGAGAACGCACACACTCATTTATGCTGAATCCAATATGCTACTTCCTTACTTTTCATTTTACTGTTTATAATTAACACATTATTATATCTAGCACTATGGCGCACAAACATAGCACAAATCACATTACTGATATTATTATATAGTTATGGTTTTGCAAATAAAGTGTAAATTATTCTGCAGTTCACTTCTTACATTCGTACCCACATAGATGATGTTACTGACACACATTAGTGTATGAACACTCAATTCAGGAGCATCTGGATTGAATATTGGTTGCTGAAGAAATTCTCATGGGTGTTTATCTATTATGATGAGCAAAGATGATGGCAAACAGTTCCTGATAACCAAATTGTGGGACAAAATCTCCCATTATTGTTTCTACAACAGGGATCTTCAGACACTGTTAATGATACATTATTTTTGAGGACATGTTATCTCTGGTGGCAATTTTTATGTCACTCTACCACCCTCTCATCATATGTGTCACTATAGTCAACTTACTCCCATCATTTCCAGCTACAGGTGATCCTGGTACACAATCTGCCAAGTTACAGTCACATCAAAAGACTTACAGTGATCAAGAGTCACACAGTTATCACACAATAGGAAGTAAGTATTTAATGAAAATGTATTTGAGAAGAGCAAAAGACATGCTGATGGGAGATTGAATATTTAACTGTATATGCATTATATGGATTGTGACTTTTCTTTGACCACATCAATTAAAACAGTCATGAAATGCACTATGAAGACTAAATGATATGTGAAGAAAAGAGAGATATGTTTTAGGTATCACGGTTATTTCACACACAACTGTTAATCTATTAAATAAATTAATGAACACAGTTTTAGAGCAGTGTTCACTTAGCATTAGCATTTCATGTTTGTCGATATGTACGATGGTAGCTAGGCCATTGTGCTTACTGCTTTAGTAAATCATCATAAGTGCTGAATTTACGTGAATCTAATGCACACTTCATTTTATCATATGCAGTATCCAAAATTGTGATGTGCGTAAGATTCAATGGCACATTACATTTAAGCACGAACCTCAGTCTGTCATTCAGCAGCAACATCATTGAAATTTACATATTGTTCCTTAAGTCACAATGCATTGTTGTAATTTTCAACTTTGTTACATAACTGTTGGTTAATTACAGTGTAGTGTGTTTGCATTAGGTAGTCAGGAAATGGATGGCTATCAGAGCACAACGTTGTATGATGCTGCCTTCAAACAAAGTGATTCTTTATGGTGAAAAATCTGGTAAGAAGGCAGGATGAGGCTGCATTGTAGCTGAGACTAGTGTCATTTATATGCGACTACCACTACCAGAAAGAAATTCTCTGGCCCTTGCAAAGGAATACATCCTGATGCTGAAGTAAAGATTTTGGAATCTGTCCATGAAAGGACAAAGAATGAGCAGCCTGTGACTAATGACATCATAAGGTACAAAATGAAAGAGGTGCAACTGTGACTAGTGACACCATAAGGTTCAAATCAAAAGATGTGTTTGCAGTTCTTAACATACCAAAGCAACAGTTTAAGGCTAGCTGTAAATCACTTGACAGCACTATGAAAGGGGCAGGCTTATTTCTACAATGCAACAGAACTGTATGCCGAAAGCTTCCACAGGAGTTTGACAAAACGCTTCAAGAATTTCAGCAGTATATCATCACACTTTGGATGAGGAAGTTTTCAATGAGACAAATAAGCAATGCTGATGAGGTGGCAGTTTGTTTTGATATGCCACGTAATTATGCGACTGACTAGAAAGAAACAAAAGAAGTTACTATCAAAATGTCAGGGTTTGAGAAACAGTACTAAACTGTAATACTGATAACAACAGGAACTGGGTGCAAACTTGTCCCAGTCTTAATCTTCAAGTGGAAGGAAAGCTCCAAGACCCCTAAAAATGAAAAGCTGTACCCCGATGATTTCACTGTTCAAAATCAAGAGAAGACATGATTGACTGAAAATTGAATGGTTGGCTTTCTCTAAAATGTATAACAACTCTCTCCTGGCAGGCTATCCAGACTAACATCGATGTTTTCTCTTCCTGTATTTTATGGTCATCTCATTGACAACGTAAAAAAGAAGATCCACAGCCTAGCCAGTGTCCTCGTTACTATTAATGGAGGAATGACTTCTGTGTACCAACCCCTCGATATTAGTATAAATAAACCTTTCAAAGGTTATTATCAAGAACATTACCAAAAATGGCTCTATGAAGCAAACTGTGAAATGTCTCAAACAGGAAAAATTAAGCATGCCACATCCCACATTATTGTACATTTGGTTTTGGATGCCTGGATAAACATCACAGCACCAGTGACCATAAAACCATTCAAGAAATATTGTATTTTAAACATTATGGATGACAGAATGGCAGTGAAGATGATATGCTCTGAAATGTCACTGAAAAAGATGAGGTAAGAGGAAATGAATCTGTTTATGATGTATAATCCTCTGAGGATACCAGTAATCAAGACATTAGTGATTAATGATGAGTAACACCTGTAATTTACAGTTTGACCCACATGCTACTATAATGGAAAATAAGTGGCACATTTATGTGAACGGAAGGTGGTAAGCAAGTAATTGATGTGTGGTAGTGCCACCCCCTTCATATAAAGAACAAAAATAGCATGCTGATTGAGTAATGTATGCTTCTGTTCCATTTTAAGTGGGTTCTCTGAGTCATTCTAAAGGAGATAATTAAATTCATTGTAATTAACTTATATTTAATGGATAGATCAAATCAATACATAATTTGTACAACATATATAAGTAAATGTTAATATATGAAATTACACTTCATAGTTATTGATGAATACAAATCTTAATTACTATACATGACTAACCAAGAACAACAATCATTTAAAATATTATTGTCTTGCCTTCAAGAACTTTGTTACAGTACTTAAGCATCCAATCAGACTTAGCACCTGGGAGTTCTTTTAAGAGAACATTTATTAGCATTTTGACTGGTATAAGGTTATGTGGAATGAGACTGTGTATTTTTTACCACTAACTTTCTTCATTTTGCATATAGTTTCACACAGCACAGTAATTGCTTCCCTCCTCTCACATCATACAAGCTACAATCTATGTCCAATATTCACAAAAGATTAAGATGTGGAATAAATACTCTTTACAATGTTAAGAAAAATTAGTGAAATAATTTAAAGCTATCATAAACACTGATGTACTTGCTTTGATCAATCTTATTGCTTTCTTCTCCATATTTAAAATGGTGTGAGTGTCAGTGTTTTGTCCTGACATTCAGACCATGCATTATATCAGACAGGACTAGAACATGGATGAAATGTTTTTGGATGTCCGTAACAGTTACATCTCTTGCTCATCAATGTAAGCATATGTATTTCTGAGCCATTATTCACAAATGCGGTTGCCATGGTAATATGTTGTTCATGAGCAGTCTATTAAATTTGATGTGTTTATAATGTTTCTACCAATAAGTATTAACACATGATATGCAACAGTCTCTCAGCTAGTGTGGGAGATCCTGGTAATGAACTTCTTGGTGTTCATTAACAACATATGATGCTCAAAATAAAGAGTAACCACTCTCTTTTATAATTAACATAGGCTTCTACTGTGGATGTTAATAGGATAACACATACAACAGAGCTGTGTGCAACAATGTATGTTTAATTTCACTTTTAGTTACCAGTGTTCTTAAGGTTTATGATTTTAACTATCTTCTTCCACAATGGCTACTCCTACACTGATGTAAACCGCACTTCAAAATCATAATTTTTAATTTTTTTAAAGGAACCAGACAAATGATGTCAAATAATTTAGACTGATTATTCAATTTGTTTCAACCATTTAATTATGGTCAATTAAACTTAAAAATTAGGCTACCAAACCACTACTGATCAACTTTTTACGTACAGAATATATAGAATGTTAAATGGCTCTTTTGTTCCATGATGCAAATATAAATATTTCTAAAAGACACAGGACATCACAACCATTCAATTTTGTTGCTACACCTCTTTGTATCTGTTCAAACTAAGGAACAAGTAAATAGAATGTAATGTAATACGTAAAATAAAACTTAATAAGGAAATCATTAAACAATATATTAATGGATTTTCTTACAATTTTTTCCTATTAATTAATTTTAGATGAGCAAAAATATTGGGTTTTTGAAAGAAGCCAGCTATTAAACACCAATCAGTTATGGAATTACTCATACATTTTTTCAGAGATATACCAAGGCTTCATTTATGTTGAAGCTATATCTACTAGTAAATATTTCAAGTAAGGAACAGGTAACTAAATAGAGTTCATATTATGATATCAGTAACTACTTATCCCTGTACACACTATCAAGACATGCATAAAATACATATTTCTTTAATTTTCAACAATGTTAGTCCAAGTATTTCATCTAATCAAAGATATATGCACTAGTATTCATTCAAGATCAAAAATACCCTCGAAGTTCTGACTCATTTTAGCTGGGTCTTTCCATGTATTTTATATGTACAACAGCCAGCATTACAGTCTGCAGAATATTTCAGGAAAATGTAGTATGGTAATAAATGTGTATATCACAGAGGTAGTAATACACTTAGATCTTCTGTAAATTCATTACAGTCTCAGTAACATGAATTGCAAAGACATGGATTACTTCAAAATGTTCAACACATTCTCATTTACAAATTAATGCAATAGCAGCCACAAACATGTAAATGAAGTGTAAGTTAATTCCTTGTCTGTTGTAGCAATTTATCTTTCAAAGAAAGGTACTTACAATATTTACTTAGGGTAATTATATTAGTTTATATAATATGATACATATAACTCACATTACATGATGTCATTATCAGCAGTTACATATATTAGTTATTTATTATGAGAAATTCCTCAGTAGATTAGAAAGAGTTGCCCACAACTAAACAAAACGAATACCTCTTACACTGTACTTGATGAGCCACAAATGTTTTATAATTTACGATAATTTATTAAAAATTATTTCCAAATGAGATAAATTTTCTGTGGAAAATGGGTGGCCTTAAATTTTTGGTAGATTTCTTTTATTTTTGAGAACTTATTCTATGAACTGAACTGTTGGTTGGAAACTGGGATAACTTCTTTGCAGCACTTGTTTTTATGAAAAAAAGCACTGAAAGTAATAGTGAACACATCCAAGATTTTGAGCAAGCTTCCATTGTACAGTATTCAATTTATACTATCCATAAACTGTACTACATGCTTCTGAACTTGGACATATTTACCTTAAACTGGATTGCAATCCCTAAACACAATACAGTATAACAGCATGGAATAAAAATGAGCAAATTATCACTATTTCTATTATGCCTCACAGTTGCTCAAATGTACAGTGAAGGTAAGGTTTCACTTTAATATTTCAATAATTCTGCACTTAAGTGCAATCTAAATGATTTCATTATGAGGTTGTATTCCAGAGAGTTGAGTGGGGTCATAACAACTTATTTTTCTCTGAGTGGGTATCTCTCACAGAGTCTGAACTGTGGTAAGTCCACTTATAGTTTAGTAATGCTGCAGTGGTTTAAAATAATTATTATTTAATTAGTAACCGTTTCCAAAACTAAACTTATCTCTTTAGTTAGTATAATATTTTTTTTCATCTGCAAAGAAAATCAGGTTAGTATCTGACAAAATTATTAAGCAACCAAATTGAAGAAACGCCAATGGCAATCCGCAAAATTCAAGGGCTGGACAAAAATTCAGAAACACTAAATACACAACATATTTGCATGCCTAATTTGGTGTAGGAAACCTACTGGCATTTAAACCAGTATTGAGTCATCTCAGAATGGATGAAAGCTGGTGCTATTTGGTTTTCAAAGAAACCCTATGCCATTCTTCTGTTGAAATAGTGACACATTCACATTCTATATCTATGATTGTTCTGTAATATTTCTGCACAAAGTGGCATGTTACCCTAGTATGTTCTGTATCAAACACAATATTGGAACTGTGACTTAGACCTCAAATTAAATTTTAGCACTGTATGACAAGGTTCATGTGATGTGATATACTTACCAAAATGAGAGAAACAGTTCACCAGCTTAGAACTGTTCTCATAACCAATCATGTAGGAAGGGTAGATGTACACCATAATCCAGAAATGTTAATGTGTATGTCTGAGGGCATGCTAAATGTGTAACTTACTCATCTGTTAGTTACAGGATGTTTTGTGCAATGTAGTATGTAGAGAAGGATACGAAGTAACATACATCACATCAAAAAACTCTGAGGGAAAGCATAGAGGCTGATCTGTAAATTCAAAGACGTCATAATTTTTAAAGATGAAATCACTGACTTAATGTGTTAACAAACAAATCAAGTTCATCAATTTAATCTTATAATAACATAATTAGAGATATAACAATTTTTATTTGGAAAATAAAATAAAAAGACACAATTCATGTAATATTTTTAGTTTTTGTACACAATAAAACTTTTTTTGAACCAGATAAATATTGGTTCTAATTCTCCTAGATTCAAAACAGTTTACAACATTTGCCTATTTAGCAAACGATGAATAAATGGGGAAAATATTAATATTAATGCTGCTATTTTTACCCACCCCTCTCTGCAGAGTGAACAGAATCACCACAATTTTTATTTTTTATGTTATAAAATCCTAAGGTAGGTTCCAAAACTTACTATAAATTTCAGGTTAGGTACAAGGCCTATATCCACACATAATTATGATGCTCATATTTCCTTTTTAAAATTATAGTTGTTTTTCTTTTAAAGCTGATAGCTGTTTCTATTTACCACATTCTACTGCAGCAGTTACAACACTGCCACTAAATTCAGTAATTGTAATAGATAACAAAGAAAAACACAGCAGACAAGTCTACAGAACACCTATTAAATATAATGTCAGAATGTGTGAGTAACAAGGAGAAACACTGCAATGATTCTGTGTAGGGGGACAGCCTGTACTAAGGGTAACAAACTGGCGAAGGAGGATATTTCATGGATAAAACTGATAACAGCAGAGGACACAAAAAACAAGTTTAATGTCATGCAAATGTGATCAGAACTATGTAGTGGCAACAGCTAAAATCAAGTACAATTTCTAGGAACTCCATGTCATACGTTACATGTCAAAGGAAAGACTGCATAAGCTTGCTGATTCTGACTTCCTCTCTGTTACTGTGATGGACTGGGAAGACTACTGGTGGAAAGTACAACAGCTGGGGCAAGTGTACCACAAACAAGATGGGGTAATGGAGAAGGCCATCAATGAAGTTGTGAAGATGGGATGATCAAGAATCCAACACAGATGACAGCAGCGATCTTATGTCATCAGCAAAGTGTTCTTTGAGTCATACATAATTATTTACTTCAATCATTATTGCTGTGCTGAATAAGTTCAATGTTTCAACAAATTCCAGTAATTAGTTTTTGATGTTTGATTCATAAGTTTTACCTTGTTTTACTTTAATGCATACAACAGCAAGGAAAAAATTTCTGAATTTTTCCTGGATATCCTAATTAAAAATGTACTTTTTCCCAGGTAGAAATTCACTTTTCCTTGGTGTAAATACACTATACTCTGGGTGAAACTACATTGTTTCAGTATTAAGTGACAATATACTTTCACTTTGAATGTATAACTTATCAATACTTTGAATGTTAAGGGTTTTATACACTGGAGTACAATTTTCTGGCACTTTAGGAAATGAAAAGCAGCAAAAATCAACATGTTTTGGAAAGATCTTTCATGCACAGCAACATTTACACTGCATAGTTTCGTGTAATGGAGATACAATCACTGATTCCACTAATCATAGCACAGTAAATTCCAAGCCATTGAAATCAAGAATGTGATGTGCTTTTGTTAGCCAATCATAGTCCATGTTACACGGTGCTGCCAGTCAACGACAGCAGATTTTCTGAATCCTGGAAGTGATGTAGTCAGCCAGTAGCAACATCACTGTTAAGTAGTGTGAACATGCAAATACCAGACAAAAAATAGCCATTCTAAGAGAGAGGAAAAAGTAGAAAATTGATCCATGGAACTTTATGTATAACCACCGAGCAGCTCCAGCTTGTCTCAAGTCAAGGAGGAGCTTTATCCAACGGACACTACCACTAGAAGGCTGACCTGAGACTGGCTGCCTATCTTTACAGTTGGACTCTCTGCAAAGTACAAACCTGCACCCCAATGAGGGAACCACACAAGGGCAGCATCAGCAGTGTAGTGCATGGAGAGCAGTGAATAGATTAAGAACATAAGTAGGTGCCACGGCCTGCGGATACATGCAGGGGCACCCACAGATGTTGCATTCTGTGAGATCCCCTACCTCACGAGGACGTCTGTACACCTTGGATTTAGGTTCAAGCTGGTATTTTCTCGTCAATACCGGTGCAGACATTAGTGTCATACCACCCACATTTCCTGAAAAGGTCACGACACCAACCAAACTGTCCCTTGAAGCAGCAATTAAGTCGCCACTTCGTGTCGATGGCTTGGCCAAGTTATCTATTGAACTCATAGGGGGAAACAGTTCACTTGGTCCTTCTATGTGGCTGATGTCGAAGATCCAGTATTAGGCACTGACTTCCTTTTCCACTTCGGACTGTCTCCAGATCTTCAGTCGGCCTCATTATTGCACCACGCCTCGTCCACTCATATTGCGTGTTCAGTCGCCTCTTCGGCCCCCCCTCCCCCTCAGCTTACCGACGACTTTGTCTAAGCTCCCATCGAGTGCTCTTCACTGGTGGACAGCCTCACAACTTCCATGGCCCAGTTCCAGCCCTAACGCCCTGCAGTTGACAATCTCCGTGCTCACAACGCCACACTGAACCATGCCATACCGTCGCACGATGCCTCGTACAATGCCTGTCAACGCCACCACCATTTGACACCGGAGATGCACCTCATGGAACTCTGTTGCCACGGACGCAGACAGCTTCCCTGGCACATCAGGTTAGTGACTCTTGTGTGCTACCGATTACCATTCTCAACAGCCTCCAAGCGAGTTCGCCAGCCAAGCTGAACGCTATCATGAATGGTACGACACACAAAATTGTCATGCCAGATGGCCACCAGTGCATCATAAAGCACGCTGATTGCCACCACATAAACTACACTTCGCTAAAGCCATAGTGGGGGAACTTCTGTGGGCAGGTATTGTTCGCCCATCGGACAGTAACTGGTCTTCGCCCATATATTTAGTCGCCAAAATGGACGGCACAGTGCGCCTCTGCGGTGACTATCGTCGCCTCAATGCGCGGACGGTATTATACAATTATCCTATACCTCACATACAAGACTTTGTGCGAGTACTTAGTGGAGAACGCATCTTCAGTGTCTTCGACTGCCGTAAGGCATATTTACAGTTACCAATGGAACAGAGTGACATACGAAAGACAGCAGTGATCACACCTTTTGGCCTGTACGAATTTTGTTACATGCCTTATGGTCTCAAAAACGCAGCCCAAACTTGGCAGCATTTTATAGACTCACTTCTGTTTAACTGCACATATTGCTACGCATACCTCGATGACATATTAATTTTCTCCCCCTCCGACGGGAAAAATGAAATCCACCTGGCCACGATACAGGACTTACTGACACGTAATGGAGTCGAGGTCAATAATGACAAGTCACAAGTCCGCTGCACCGCTGTCACTTTTCTGGGGTAACACCATGTCCTCGGATGGTATATGCCCCACCCGCAGGAGCGGGTTGACTGCATTCACGATCTACCTCTCCCTGTGACGTTTCGCGAATTACGCCAATTTTTAGGAACTGTCAATTTTTACCGTCGTAACCTGCCGATGGCGGCAGCAATTGAAGCCCCTTTGACTGATGCATTGGCCAGGAAACAAATCTCTGGCAGTCGCCACGTACAGTGATCTGAGAACATGGTGAGAGCTCTTGAAGTCCTTAAATCAGTGTTAGCACATGGTGTCACTCTCGCCCACCCTTTGCCAGATGCCTGCATCTCTATTACAGCGGATGCAAGTGATTTTGCAATCGGTGCAGTCCTCCAACTGCATGTCAAAGACACGACACAACCACTCCGGTTTTTTTCCAAAAATCTATCTACAGCTCAACGTAAATGGTCAGCATTTCACAAAGAATTGCTTGCAGCTTAAGAAGCTGTAAAATATTTCTGCACAGACATCAAAGGAAGGAATATAACAATTTTCACAGACCATTGCCCGTAGAGGCTATCCGTAATCCCGCTGCTGACCTTACGCCACGTAGGTTTCGGCAAATGGACTTAATTTACCAATACACAACAGACATCCATTACATTCGGGGTTCAGAAAATGTGGTGGCTGACTACCTATTATGTACCAGTGCAATTTCGACCCCCATTAATTTCAATGAATGGGCCCACTTACAGGACAGTGACACCGAATTGCACAACCTCCGACAGGACCCAGATACTTCCCTTCAGGTCGTTTCGTGCAACCTACCAGGCTCGGCCAGGCCACTGTGGTGTGATACATCCATGGGCACCGTCCGGCCTATTGTTCCCTCTGCACTGCATCGCCATGTGTTCACTACTTTACATAATCTGGCACATCCTGGTGCTAAGGCTACTACGCACCTGGTTACAGAATGCTTTGTGTGGCCAGGTGTGAAGAGGGATTGTCGTACTTGGGCTCGTACTTGTTTACAGTGCCAGCACAGCAAAGTCGCCAGGCACACACAACCCAGGCTAGGTAAATTCAACATCCCGAAAGGCCGCATCCGACATGTACATGTGGACCTCGTAGGATCGTTACCCGTGTCTGACAGTTTCAGGTATATCTTGTCCATCGCTGACCACGTTACACGTTGGGTGGACATCACAGCAGATTCCGCAGCACGCACATTCGTATCCTCCTGGATAGCTCGATTTGGCTGCCCTACATCCATCACCACTGACCAGGGAAGACAGTTTGAATCTCTGCTGTTTGACAAACTCTGCATCCTCTGTGGGGTGGATAGATTCCGCACTACGGCTTACCACCCCCAGAGCAATGGACTGGTTGAGCGGTGGCACAAGACTCTTAAAGTGGCACTCATGTGCCACGGTGGTGAGTGGTGCGATGCCATTCCCTGGGTTATGCTAGGAATACACACGGCTAACAAGACAGACCTCCAGGCTTCACTTGCAGAGCTCCTGTCCTTCCCACAGAGTTTGTGAATGATGAAGCAATCGCCGACCTATCTGACCTCCCCATGCTAGTTGAGCATGTCCAGACACACATAGCCATGATCCGCATGCCTCCTCCACAACCACATACCCATCCTCGGGTGTTCCTGCATTCAGCACTGGACTCTTGCGAGTTCGTTATGTTACGGGATGACACAGTCAAACCTGCATTACAGCCACCTTACTCTGGCCCGCATTGAGTAGTGGCTTGCATGGACAATACTATGGACATTCACGTCAGTGGCTTCCAGCAGACAGTTTCCCTCCAACTCGTGAAACCAGCCTGGATGACCGAGGAATCTGTAACACACACCCCCGAGTCGAGTGTTCTTCCATCAGGTGACAACCCCGATCTCACACAGACTGCCCACTCTCCTGCGCCCCACCATGATCGTATGTCCACCGAGCCTACACCTGTGGGCAACTCAGTGGTTGCGTGTGACGATACTCTACCCTCGTTTCACACAGGCACTGTGTGTGACAATCCACAACCTCAGGCTCAACCACATGTTGCGTGTGACATTACCCCGTCCCAAGTGTTGGCACCCAATACCCCCACAGAGTGTTCCAGCGTTTCTCCTGAACTAAATCACTTTTCCCCCCCACTCCCCCTAGTGACCCCAACATCCACTGTCGACGAAATTTGCATTTCAATCAATGCCTCTGAGTGCCCACATGATGAGCTTTCCTTGTAGCTCCACGAGGGATCCATCTTCGTCCTCTGCATAGGTGACACTTCACATGGGTCCACACACGTCACATATCACCATCCTGCGCACAGTCCCTATCCCAAATGGGGTGGATATGGCTGCCATAGCTGCAGCGTACATCACCGACGAGATGCTCAAGATTCACAACCCCCTCTTCGCCGGTACTGCAACGATGACATCTTCTGTGCCACACCATATCACACGTGCAGGTTGGCCAGTCTGCCCCCCCCCTTCCCCCCCCACCCCACACCCACTGGATGGCGGACTATATGAGCGCTAGTCCACCCTGCACAGACAGTATGGACTCTTAGCACACACTGTTATCAACCAGCGAGCATCCCACAACGCCACTACACAGGAAGACACCCACGTCCTGCCCCCAGAGCTCCGCACTCCTGGGGCGGTAACATCCAGGATAGAAGAAACTGAATCACATTTTCTGTTAATGTTCTGACTATCTCTCACCACGGCCTGAGTTGGTAAATGTCCTCCCCGCTACATCCCCATCCCTCCCACTGTGATATCCATGACCCACCCAACCTACGCAATATCCCTGTCAGACTCTACTACACCCCTGCTCCAAACCCCCTGCCTCACATTCCTGCAACAGACATAGGTGCAAGACAAGTTCCATACAGGCTCCTACTACCACCTACTCCACTCCTGTTACAGATATCCCCTAACCCATCAAAGGCATGGCCACGTGCGAAAGCAGCCATGTGATCCACCAGCTCATCTGCAACCACTGTGGTGCATTCTACATGGGCAAGGCAGTTAACAAGGTATCTGTTCACATGAATGGCCACTGCCAAACTGTGGCCAAGAGGCAGCTGGACCACAAAGACGCAGAGCATGTTGCCAACACAATGTGTCTGACCGTAATGACTGCTTCACAACCTGTGCCATCTGCATTTTTCCCACCTACAACATCTTTTCTGAACTCCATACATGGGAACTTATCCTCCCATATCTCCTTCATTTCCCATTCCCACTACAGTACTACACATGCCATCTATCCCCTTCTGTACCCCCCCCCCTCCCCACCCACTGTTACAGATACGTGATACTACACCTAGCAGTGCAATCCTGTCCCCACTACATCTCTGCATTCTCCCACAGGCAGCACTAGCATCTTGCCCCACCCCTATCCTGCTCTCCCTCCCCTTATCACCTTCCTATACCACAGCTCTTCTGTACACCACAACCCACCCCTGTAAAGATTGCTGCTCACCTCAGATGCAGTCACAGCTGGGCCTTACTGCCATGATGACAGGGGCCATGTGAGTGTGAGTTGTGCTTGAGCCAAGGTGTATGAGTTTTGTAGGTCTGATGATGGATTTTAGTCCATAAACTTAATATACCTAGTGCTGTCTTTGTGCCTGTTTCAGACTCAATGCCTCCTCTATGTGATGAATAGCATTCTCTCCTTTCCACATTGTTGTTGCTCCATCCTGAACTGTCCATTGTTTAATATTATACTTTATTACGTAAATTATAGTCCTGGCTTGTCATTCAATGGTGACTTCATGACACCAGCCATTACAGTATAAATCACTCCTTATACCCACACTGTGAAACATGATTCTGAAACAAATATGAAATGTATACCAGGGTCTGCTGTATGTGCCACCAGAAAGAGGGTCTCACAATCTCATCTTGGTATCAGACGACCACTAATGGACCTAAAATGTTAGAGCCAGTTTGAGAAGTAGTACACCCAGCCCATTCAACTACCAGTTTGTCTCTTTGTTAAATTTAGAAAACATGTAATGATACAAGAAAACTGTACAATCATGGCTTAAATGTCTCCCAGTGGACATCTATTTTTAAATTACAGTCATTTATTAAACATAAACAAGAATGCTACTAGAACTAACCCAAATTATATGATATTTTCTACATTATGAAATGTTAATTCATTCCCTGTGATGAGGTAGAGAGTTATCCAACAAGGGCAAAATTTTGTAACATCTCCTCAGATAGTATATCCAGTCCTATCCAACCTTCAGTATTTCATTTGCTTTAGTTTTAGAAACACTCAGTGCTAAACTTTGAACTTTCATATAGGAATAATGTCTAATGAGAAACCTTTTTCTTTTATTGTTCAGCCTTTATTATTGTGCAATATTTGACAAATTACCAAAAAAATTAATATAGTGTTCTTTTTGTATGTAGTTCCTTTGAAAAAATACTTATTTTAAGTTTTAAGGGATTTATTATATGATAATTTACTATGTAAGCTCAGACAGAATAATAATCATTTTAGAAAATTGTCAAATTTATTTGTTACAACAATGTATACATAAAAGCGTGCATGTAATACTAAATCCTCTTTCTTCCTTTAGCTTCATTGGTTTGTCAAAATCATGACAAAGACTTATTTAAGAATTGTGCAGCTGCTTTTTGAAAGCTGTTGACTAAATATATGTAATTCTAATTTACTGGTTCTACTTCTGTTTAATTATTCACTGTAATATTGTCATTTGCAAGTGGCATAAACACAGCTGTTCACATAAAACTTCTGTTTAACTGAATATGCAGATTATTTTCCTGTCTAATATGTATCTGCTGTAACTGTTCAATTATTCTTGTCAAGTGTTCTTTCTGCACCTGATGACTTTTATCTTGAAAACTGAAGTATTTTGCATTTGATTCATAATACATACATTTCTGCAAATGTGTATGCCATTTTGTAATTTTATTTTTGCGCATATATTGATTTTGGAGGTAAGGAAGTCAGTGGAGGAAGCAAGGAATTAGTATTGTTGTTTATAGAGCTCATTAATAATTAAGTCATTCATTTCATCAACTGTATCACCAGTGACACAGGTCATTTTCACTCTGTCACATTTTTCTACCAAGGAGACTAATGGATAGTTGCACTCTTTAATCTACACGGTTGAAAATAAGAACTTTAATATCGCCTGTCACCAGGGGAAATTGAGTCAGCGTCAGTTTTCTGCAGCCATCAATGAACATCTCTGAAACAAAGTATCTGAGGACTGTATATGCCCATAGATGCTGCTGTGACCATTTACTCTTTTTGTTGTAATTGCAATAGTTTTATGAGCATTGTTATTATCAAGATACGTCCAAAGTCAGTAATTACCTTAAATTTAAAAATATAGTGCCTGGCAAATAACAAGTATTGGGTATTCAAAACAAGGCAGACAAGAAGAATACGTATGTATTCAAAAAGATTATCATTATCAGTCATGAAGTTTGCCTTTCAAAACTTTACCAAGTATCACAAAGTACAGCTACTACACACAAACTGAGAGAATTAGTTATACAAATCTGCAGAATGAAAACTGATTATAGGAATACATATTCTGGTATATGGATATTTTTCAAATTAGTGAGTACTGAAGGCGACATCAAACCAAAAATATAAAACACTTCACAACATATTGTAGGGTGGATAGATCATAGAGTCACTCAGTGTAGTGGAAACACCACTACAAATCACAATTTAAATTGCAATTGGAATCAGCATTTTTGGCATGGGATCACCAGTGGTGGTGGTAAATTGTTATGTGTAGTTTGAAATATACTTCCAAGTAGTACACCCTGCATCTCCAGCTATCAGTCATCATCCTAGTTGGATTTAGAAAACTTTCTGTGTACACAATGACATGACAGAACAAGACCATTTTTGTACTGATTTCTCCCAGTGAACTTTTGTTTTGAAACTAGTCTGCTAAGCAAAAATATGTGTTAACATAGTAAGGCTGTTATCAACCTTAAGGTTTGTTTGAACACCAAAATGCTTTACTAGGGATGGTCCTATAGGAGATGGGATGGCATTTTCTTCCTCTGAGATTTGAACCGACTTACCCAGCCAGTTATTGGCTGTACATGTTAATGTACACTGGGAACTGTGATTCCGCACAGCATTTTTTACATTTTCAAACATTGCCAGAGATGAGCAATAACTTACATTTTAAAATTCTAGGACTGACTGGGTATTGATCCAGTCCTGACTGTATCTATAGTTTCTCATTTTACCACTGATAAACCAGGACACTTGTGATACCAACATTATGAATTCAACACAAAATAAAACACTCCCACCTCTACTAACTGTAATTTAGTGTTATGACAAGTTGTCACCCAATAAGGGCCACATTTTTATCATCATCTCACTCAGTACATCTAGCCTCTAGAGGGCATCATTATGTTGTTCCGCTGAGTCCCAGAACCCATCTAGATTAAGTACTGACATCTGGGTAAGGTTTATGGAAAGTATCTCTTGTTGTAATAAGTAAACTTGTGTTTTAAGCTACAGCAATTATTTATGACCACTGCTTCATATATCTTTGTAAGGTGTGGGATATGAAGAAGACAATACAAAAGTTATTTTATCTGTGCAGAATGGCTGGAGGCTAAGAACAAGACTTCGATAAAAATGTATCCTCAATTTATTGAAATCTCTCATTGAACAAAACTACATATAATAACTATGCTAAATGCTTCACATTATTCCACTCTGGGTGCTCTGGGTGCATTCTAGATTTATATGAAAACAGAAGTAACAAACTTCAAAACACCATGATCACCTTAGTTGAGTATTTATTCAGATTACCGGTTTTGACAGAACTATGTAGCCATCTTTGGACCTTATGGACTATTCTTCATAGCATCTCCTCCATGTGTACAATAACTTGTGTCACATAATAAACAGACATTCCAAGAACATGCATGACACAGTACATCAACATGTCAAAGGTAAAACAGTTAATACAGTGATTGATCTATCTTTGACATGCTGATACACTATACCATGCATGGTTTTGGAATGACTGTTTATAATGTGACATAAGTTTTTGTACACATGAACAAGATGGTCTGAAGTGTAGTGCACAAGATCTGAAGATGGAAACGTGGTTTTACTGAAACTGGTAATCTGAATAAATGTGCAGCTAAAGCGATCACAGAATGTTACTTCCTGTTTTAATATCATCTGTGGGGTAAATCAAGAAAACAAATATGTAACCAGAGTTATCAATTCAGAAAAGCAAAAGTATAATTTATGTAACTAGAGCAAACTGCCTTGAAGATGTCACACTTCATTGGAAAATAAGTCACGTATTCCTCCATTTCTGAAGAACTGGTGCAACCAGGAGAAAATGATGAAGAGCTCTTTCAGCTTTGCAAAAGGTGCTGCTGAAGGTACAAGACAGTCAGCAACAAGGAGTATATACGAGTAGATTACGAGAAAAACTACAAACATTGCAGCCTTCAATGCAGTCAAGTTAACAACAGTTTTGTAACACTTCTTAAAGCAACGGCCTTGCACGTAGTGGAGATACAGACTGATTAATACAAAAATGGGAATCTAATTTCACATGACCAATTTTCCATGAAGGGGAAATGGTACACATGAGCCTCCTTGCTCAAGAATTTAGGAAAATTTCTGTTGACATAACGACAGACTGGGTCAGTCCCATCACCACTTTGATTTCTCCTAGTTGACTTGTGTTTTTAATTTACAGCAATGCATTAAGTGGAAATGAGAATGTTACAAGAACTAACTCAAACTATGTAACAATTCCAGCACTGTCAAACATGAATTTTTTTCTGTGATGTGTCAGAAAATTGCCCAGTAAGGACAGCATTTTGCAACATCTCCTCAGACAGTATATCAGGTGCTTGCCAACTTTCAGTATTTAATTTGGTTCAGTTATGAAACCCTCTGTGCATAACTCCCAAAAATCATTTAAGCAATAATTTCTTGTGGGAAACCATATTGTAACATTTTGCACCGTTATTATTAAAAATATTTGATAAGTTGCCAACAAAATTAATGTACCTATCTTACTGTGTTAGTTCCTTTGAAAAGATACATCATTTTTTAAAAGTAATTTATTTATAATAAATTATCATGTAAAACTCATACAGGATAAGACTCATCTTGAAAAATTATTTAATTTATTTCTTACAGGCACATCTAAATATAATTCATATGTAATATTTGATCACCTTTCTTCCTTTACATTCACACATTTGTCAGATTATCAAAAAGGGGAGGGGGAGAAGGAGGAGCCAAGCATCAACATTTTTGTTTATCAAGTTCCACATAAGATAAACCAAAATAATCTTACAGATAGCCACAGTCAAAAACTTGCTGCTAAATTATGAAGGCATGACATAAAAGCCACAGGATGGGTTAAATCAGGTGCCACACTCGGTGAAATCCTAGGAGACTGTTAGCCCAGAATTTGACGAAAAATGGCGTGGTAATGATAATAGGAGGAACGAATGACAATAACCATCTTCATGAAGTACAAGTGATAAACTCAACAAATGAGGTGCTAAAACTCTTAGCTGATACAAACATTATGCTACTCGGCATCCCACCCAGGCATTACCTTACTCCTGGACAAACATAATGATGGAACAAAGTAATTGGGAACTTGAAACAGTCGCTAAACTCTACACAAATGCCTCATTTTTAAGACTCCACAACCTCGAAAGATTTCTCTTTACAAATCATGGGAGGTATCAAAATGATTTAGGAAAAACAACATGTGTGCAAACTAATTTAAGAGTGCATAGCCAGCCTACCGATGAACTCTGATAACCAACACCCAATTTTTGATGTGGCACTACAAGAACAATCAATAGGAAATGAAGCCAGGTCAACTTCATTGCCTACTCTGAAACACCCAGCTCCCCCTACAGGTCTGTCACATACTAGAAGAGACTTATCAGCAGCCAAAGCTGTTATGTTGGCAATCTGACTCCTTGGTTCATTTGTTTATATACGTCAAGTTTGACAAGTAGACAATATTTGCTCTTGATGTTCATCCTCTTAAGTGTGCTACATGTAATGTATTGATATCAGAATATAATAGGTTGTGTGCTGAGAATGGTAAATCTGTGCAGTGAACTATATTTGTTGTGTAGGTAGGAAGGTAAATAACTGAAGAAGCGTGTTAGGTTATGTGCCCACATTGTGCGTGGTACTTGTTTTGATTTGTGTTTTGTCAGCTTCATCGGCATTTGAACTCTTGTTGTTCAGAAGAAATGAGTCACATATTCTAGTGCTTTTAACTCAAGTGTATGAAAATAACTTCAAATGTAAGTTTGACCAAAACCACTACTCCTTTAGCAGACAAACTGAGAAACAAAGATAATTATAACACCGGCAAGTTCGGAATGAAACTCATTCTAATGCACGAGAACTAATGAATTATACCATAGGCGCAAGTACTGCTACAAATGCAGAGGATATAGATGCTTTCACACTTGTTCTTTTGCATCTTATGCTAAAGTCACATGAAAGTGTGAAAGCATGGGTGTATTATAAACAATATGTGAAAGTGGTAAAGGAGGAGGGTGTTACAGTCATTACATCCATGCATCTTCCCACCTTGATTAATAATGACCACTCTCTCAGCAACAAGAATGCCATCTAGTGAACAGTGATAGACCACAAGGCGAAAGGTCCATTGTAGCATTGACCAGGAAATTTATGTCATATGGTCTGATGAGAGAAACTTTATCAAACTCCCTAGTTCCACAAATGGCAATCCTTCATGAGAATAGCACCCATAGTGTTGTGTACCCAAAAGCTGGAGACACTATATAAGATGAATGCCTAGCACAGAATGGAGAAGTATGTTGATTGATTCAGAAGTGCGGAATCTAATTAGAAAACACTAATCCTCAATTACAGAGAGGTAGAACATTAGGGCATCCTTGTTTTCAGTTTCGTGTCATTCAATTTCCTTTGTCACTCTGCAATCATTTTTCTTTTTTTTTTTATTTGAAGGCAGTTGCTCACCAAATGAAACTAGTTATCCTCTGGTTGGTACTCTATAATATTGTTATCAACACTATTAAAATTTATAACAAAATACAAAGCTCTCTGTGTCTCCATCACCAGCAGCTGTCTAATCTTTTAATTAACTGATACCTCCTGCTACAGATAGTGCAATGGGTAGCTAGTCCCTGAAATTATTTTGCTGTGTGTTTTGAAATTATTTTTAAAGTTCTCAATAGTACCATTACCTGACAGGCTTTTGTGAACACAGTTCCATAATTATTGTGGTGCTTTTGTGGCTGTAAACAGAAACGATAAATGTCTTTTCTTATTTTTGACCCTTGTGGAAGTCAAAAATAGTGCCCTGTGTACACTTGTTCATAACTTATATTTCTTAATGACTGTAAATGACAATCATCATGTCTAATGAATTGTGTTACGGTATGAAAAGAGTATCTAAGGGCATTTGTTGTTTAAAGTGCAATAAAACATTCATTTCTCCTGTGCAAATGTTACCGAAACAGTAGATCTGAAAACATGCACTTGTACACTTTGTTTGCGTCGTATTCAGGCTGAATGTAACCACAATAAATATCCATGTACATATGATAAATTAAAACTGGAACTGGAAACAACACTAAGAGAATGTAAAACTTTCAAATTTTTGCTTAGAAGCTTATCTCTCTACATCCAAATGCAATATTGCCACACATGGAACACTAAGAAAAAGGACATTAAGCCCCGTAACAAGATAAACCAAAATACTTCTATTCTCATAGATAGCCACGGTCAAAAACTTGCTGATAAATTATGAAGACATGACATAAACGCCACGGGATGGGTTAAACCAGGTGCCTCACTGTGTGAAATCCTAAGAGACCGTTAGCCCAGAATTTGACGAAAAATGGCCGGCTAATGATAATACGAGGAACTAATGACATTAACCATCCTCACGAAAAACAAGTGATAAACTCAACAAATGAGGTACTAAAACTCTCAGCTGATACAAACATTATGCTATTCGGCATCCCACCCAGGCATTACCTTACTCCTGGACAAACATAATGTTGGAGCAAACTAACTGGGAACTTGAAACAGTCGCTAAACTCTGTACAAATGCCTCATTTCTAAGACTTCACAACCTTAAAAGATTTCTCTTTACTAATCATGGGATGTATCTAAATGATTTAAGAAAACAACGTGTGCAAAGTAATTTAAGAGTGCTTAGCCAGCGTACCTGTGAACTCTGATAACCAACACCCAATTTTTGATGTGGCACTACAAGAACAATTAATAGGAAATGAAGCCAGGTTAACTTTATTGCCTACTGTGAAACACCCAGCTCCACCTACAGGTCTGTCACAAACTAGAAGAGACTTATCAGCATCCAAAATTGTTATGTTGGTAATTTGACTCCTTGGTTCATTTGTTTATATACATCAAGTATGACAAGTTGACTGTATTTGCTCTTTATGTTCACTCTCTTAAGTGTGCTACATATAATTTGTTGTTATCAAAATATTAATATTATGAACAATCTGTTACTTATATTTTTCAATGCCTAACCTTGCTCCGCTTACAGGTTGTGTCCTGAGAATGGTAAATCTGTGCAGTGAACCGGATTTGTTGTATGGGTAGGAAGATAAATAGCTGAAGAAATGTGTTAGGTTACGTGCCGCATTGTGTGTGATACTTGTTTTGATTTGTGTTTTGTCAACTTTATCAGCATTTGAACTCTCGTTGTTCAGAACAAATGAGTCACATATTCTAGTGCTTTTAATTCAAGTGTATGGAAATGGCTTCAAATGTAAGTTTCACAAAAACCACTACTCCTTTAGCACACAAACTGAGAAACAAGGATAATTATAACATGTGTAAATTCAGAATGAAACTCATTCTAATGCGTGAGAAATTATGAATTATACCATAGGTGCAAGTACTGCTACAAATGCAGAGGATATAGATGCTTTGACACTTATTCTTTTGCATGTGTATAAATCTCTGTATGCACATGTGGAAAACACAATAAAATCAAAGGAAGCTTATTACACTTTGGAAAACCTGCTTGCTGGTAAGTGTAAATCCAGATGGATGAAACTCTGGGTTGTTCTGCTGAATACTACACTATCAAAATGCAAAGGAAATATTCAAAATTACGTTACTCACATTTTGGATGTAGCAAACAAACTGCACAGCATGAGGAAACCAGTGGATGATGGGCTAATTGCACTGATTATGCTTAGAGGGTTACCAAAATTTTGTTTACCATACCGGATTGGTATAGAGTCCAGTACAACGGTCGAAAATTTCACACCAGAAAGTATCAAAGCAAAGTTGCTGAATGCTAGTGTGGAAGAATACCTCAAGTTGGACAAAGATGACAGTTATAGTTCCTTATTTACAAAGTATTATAAGAAATCACAACAGGGGTTCTCAAAAGACAACAAGAAAAGAAAAGAAAGTGAAATGTTTCAGTTGCTGGAAGTATGGTCACTTCAAGTACAAATGTCCTCAGAAGCACGAATTGTCAAAGAAAGAATGAAAGGGAACAGAAAAGTTATTGTTTTGTGCACTTGGTATGTCAGATTTCAACCAGAATGAGTGGGTAATTGATTCCAGAGCATCATCACACATGACATCAAGAAAGGAATAGGCTTAAATATTTTGAAACAGGAAATAACAAACAAAAAATTGTAAAGTGTGCTGATAATGTTGAATTAGTGAGTGAAGGGAAAGGTGATGTTATTGTCAATGCACCAGATATATCCTCATTAAAGAATGTTATTCTTGTCCCTGGCTTAGCGACTAATTTTTGTCAGCTTCTGCTTTAGTCAGGAAAGGCATAAATGTTGTTCTTGACAAAGATGAATGTAAAATGCTCAAAGGTGGTGAGATACTTTGTTGTGGATCAGAGTCAAATGGCATTTATAAACTAAAAAATGTTGAACCTGTGTTGTCAGATGAGCATGCTCTGTCTGTAAAAATTTTAGTAATCTGGAAGACTTAAGGTACCGTAGACTTGGTCATTTTAGAGTTGACACTGGATTTAAGCTATGTTTACAGAGTGGTGGCATAAAGTTGGAGTGTTGTGACTCTGAAACTCTTCACAAGTGCAAATCATGTGTACTTGGTAAGATGTTGAAATTCCCATTTCTGAAGACTGGATGGCAACGTGCATCTGAGTTGCTCGGCCTTGTGCATATGGATTTATGTGGCCCCATGGAGCAAATGTCACATGGTATGGCTAAGTACATGTATGTACTAGTGGATAATTATTCCTAGAAGGACATTCTGTCACTTTCTCAAGAGTAAACATCCAACATTCGAAATTTTCTGTGAGTTTAAAATTTGGGTAGAAAATAGAATTGGTGCAAAGATAAAATCAATTAGATCTGACAATATCAGCGAATTTGTGAACTCAAATTTTGATTTACTCCTTAGAGAGAATGGAATAGAGCATCAGATTAGTGTGCTCTACAGTCCAGAACCGAATGGGGTTGTGGAGAGGACCAATAGATCAATTTGTGAACCGAGCGAGGTGGCGCAGTGGTTAGCACACTGGATTCGCATTTGGGAGGACGACGGTTCAATCCCGTCTCCAGCCATCCTGATTTAGGTTTTCTGTGATTTCCCTAAAATCACTTCAGGCAAATGCCGGGATGGTTCCTTTGAAAGGGCACGGCCGATTTCCTTCCCCATCCTTCCCTCACCCGAGCTTGCGCTCCATCTCTAATGACCTCGTTGTCGACGGGACGTTAAACACTAATATCCTCCTCCTCCTCAATTTGTGAGATGGCACTGTGCATGCTATTTGAATCTGGTCTGCCTAAGCAGTATCAGGCAGAGGCATGCAATACAGCTGTTTACATAAAGTGCCGTGTTCCACACAGAGCACTTAATGGTAAGACTCCATAGGAATTATGGACTGGAAAAGTATCTCACTTGAACCATTCAAACGTGTTTGGTTGCCAAGCTCTTCTCCATATACCAGATCAAAGGAGAAGAAAGTGTGATGGCAAAGCTAAGGAACTTGTTTTTGTAGATTATCATGAAATGACCAAAAGTTACAGACTAATTGATCCACAGAATTCAAGAAAATAGTGAAAGGCAGGAGTGTTGTTTTTCTGGAGAATGAGTGCATGACCGACAATACCAGGACACCAGCTGTTAATAATGATGATTACTGTCTGTTCTGGTCAAATAAATAGTATACTGAATGGGGAGAGACAGAGGAAGAAGAGGAAGTCAGCAGTGCTGGAAGTGACAGAGATCAATACCCTCACTGCATCTCAGATGCTCAGTCTGTGGCAGACACAAAAGAGACTGAGATGCAGCTGATGGACACTGATGCTTCAGAAGAGGATCAAGAGGACCAACCAGCCATAAGGGCTGCCCGTGTACCCAAACACAAGGAGTACCCAGACTATGTCACCTATTTAATAAGTGATTTTTCTAGTTTGGGAGAATATCCTGTGAACTTGGTGGATTCCATGTCGAGGAGTGACAAAGAAGACTGGATAAAGGCCATCAAAGAGGAAATTAAGTGTTTCTAGAACAATGGTGTTTGGAAACTTGTGGATCCACCAAACAGTGATAAAAGTATTGTTGGTAACAAGTGAGTATTTAATCTCAAGTCTGCCTCAATAGCTGAATGGTCAGCATCACAGACTGCCATCCTAAGGGGCCCGGGTTCGATTCCTGGCAGGGTCGGGGATTTTCTCCACTCAGGGACTGGGTTTTGTGTTGTCCTACTCATCATTTCATTCCCATCCGATGTGCAGGTCGCCCAATGTGGCTCTGAATGTAATAAGACCTGCACCAAGGCTGCCGGACCTGTCCCGTGAGGGGCCTCGCAGCCAATGAAGCCAAATGCTCATTTCCATTTAAACTGGAAAGGAATGTGGATGGTACTGTACTCCACCATGCTAGACTTGTTGCTAAAGGGTTTACACAAAAATTTGGTATTGATTATTGTGAGACTTTTTCAGCTGTCGTGAGAGATAGTACTCTCACAGCTCTAGTTTAGCTGTAAATCTTGATATTAAGATCTATCATTTTGATAAGACTGGTTTTCTCTATGGGGACTTGGAGGAAACAATTCTCATGAAGCACCCTGATGGTTTTGTTTTAAAAGGAAGTGAAGGTAAAGTCTATAAATTAACTAAGACCATTTACAGTTTGAAACAATTGGGTAGACAGTGGAACGAAAAGGAAAATGTATGCTTTTAGACCTAGGTTATGTTGCAAATACTGGTGTTTCACCATTGCATTGAATCCTGTGCACATGGTAATGAAATTTCCTATATTATGTATGGGATATACTGAATATGTCTTTGAGACTAATTTTATGTAGTAATGCCATGTGTAATCTTGACTGACATTAAAAACAATACGTTGCATCAGCCTAAGAATATCTTGAAATAATGGATATATGTTTGATTTACATCATTACATACTTGGTAATAAGATAAAGTATGACATGAAGGAAATGGATACATCAGAAAATCGTAATTACCACACCTGAAGCTTGCTTTTAGAAATTGTGGTATGGCCCAGGAATGACATATTATATTTTATGAGCTCTAACAAGCACTTTTTTCTTCAAAAAATTGGCTCTAAAATTCAAATGTGTCTTATACTCAAAATCAATATAAAAATGTCCAGTCTTTGATTTAAAATTCCCACCAGCTTTAAAAATGGCCATATATTCCATGCCACAGAAAACCTACCTATATTTGGCAATATTGGATTTAACTGGCAGCAGCAGTGCACCGATGGAATAAACATGAGTTATGAGGATCCACAAGCTTGCTAACACTTTCTTCCTCCCACCCCGCCATCACAAACCCAGACCATTGTCTAGCCTATGATTTGTCATTGTTGTCTACTGTGCCAGTGAACTTGAATCAAAAGTGATTTATGTTATTGGTAATGCAACAATAGTTTTGTTAGCAGCTAACTTTAATAGAAAATAATGAAAGGTATTTATGTGGTACGGGCTATATATTGAAAGTAATAGCATATGCAGAAGACTATAGAAACAGAGTAGGCGAGCAGCATTTTGACCCTCCACCAAAAGAAGAAACCATGCAAGACTGACAGGCTAGTAAAGAAGTAAAAAAAATAGAGAGGGATAAATGTGCAAGTAGAGGACTGAATGCAAAATGGTCAAAACTAGAAGATGACAAATTGAAATGGATTCAAGGACTCCATCAGCATGGTACTGGAATTAATTCACAAATGACTGAAATACATGCTCATAAGTTAGAGCTACAGTGGAACTTCATAGACTTTAGAGTGGAGTTGCTTATGCTACAGGTTTATGAAGCATCATGGATCTAGAATGCAGACCAAAATCAAAATATCTCAGAAAATACCACAAGAGCATGAAGAGAAAATATTCTCTTTCCGTTACTTTGTTATTCAACATCAAAAGAAAACCAGTGTGGGATTAAGCTGAATAGCGAATATGGATGAAACTCCTCTGAAATGTGATATGCCAAGTTACTGAACTGTTGCCATGACAGATGCTATAACTGTTCTTATAAAAACATGTGGACATGGAAATGCACTACACTGTTGTCCTTTCATGTTGTGGTGATGGTACCAAACTTAATCCTATGATCATTTTCAAGTGCAAAACAATGACAAAATCTATTGAAATACTACCAGGTAGTTTTTTTACATACATCAAAAGGGTTCGATAGTTGGGGGAGGTACGAAATTATGGATTAACAGAATGTCAGAGAGAAGGAAAGAAGCTATGCTGAAGAAGAGTTATCTTCTTGTTCTAGATTGGTGTAGTAGTGCTTGAAAAATTCTGTGAAAGAGAAATTGAGACAGGGAAATACAGAGCTTGCTGTAACTCCAGGAGGTCTTACTTCACAATTGCAACCTATTGATTTTTCGATAACTAGGCCATGAAAGTGCATATCAGATGGGAATGGAACAAATGGATCATGGATGAAATACAACATGTATTAATGCAGAAGAGAATTTTAAAATGACCCAAAATCAAACAAGTATATCAGTGGATAAAACAGTCATAATCTAGAGTGAGAGAAGACATTATTGTTAAATCTTTGAAGAAGTGCTCTTGATGGCAATAAAAACCATCTTATACATGAAGAGGGTAACAGTAGTGATGACTAAGAGAAGAAGAAACAGAAGAAGGTGAAGAAGGAGAAGGTGAAGAAGAAAGTTCAGATGAAAATGCCCTGGATTTTAAAGGTCAGCTCAGTATTACAAGATAAGAACATTGCTTTGCAATCTGATAATAAAAATGCTGTTTTTTTAAAACTGCTTAAAATTAAGATGCGTCTTCTAGTCTGCAGCATCTTACAAACTGTGAAATATGGTACAGTAATGAAAAACTCCACAATACCTTGAAAACCCCATTATCATGAATACTGGTTAAAATTACATGCTGTGCCCAACTAATGAGAGAGAACATGTGAAAACATGAACTTCCACAGTTTAACTGTCAAATTCACAACACAGCCAGTTTAAACTTATTTGAAATGCAGCAGTTATGTAGATCTGGATCGCCGTCTCCACCCACAACAATACAGACATATCTTACTTCTGACTAGTTCTATAGCACATTTGGTACTATGGTTACACATTGCACACACTTTGATAATGAGTGCCCCGTCAGACAATGTTGCATCATCATATCAGTAACTGTAGTTTCAATATATCCTTTCAGACTTACTACCAACTGTGGTTCTTGGAAATAAAGCACAATGTGCATGACACAACCATTACAGTTGATCATCATCAAGACTCTCACTCAGGAAGGAAATCACCAGTAGTAGCTCTAAATTTTGGGGTGCAGTTAGAAAAGCAATAAACAATAATTAACAGTTAAACCATGAAAGCTCATGTTTTCACGTGTTCTCTGTCAGTATTCGATTTGTGACAAGATACACTGGTACTTTGTACTGGCTCCTCTGTGTGCGACAATGAACACAGTCAGGTGATGTCTTCATCCCTGTGACCCATTGGGAGGTCACAACAACTAACTGAACATTGGTGACTTGCACTCTGCTTCCAACTCCCACTAAGTACAACACCTACCAGTTATCAGTCTGCAGTATGTCTGCAGTATGTATGGATATTCTAAACAAACATTACATTTAATATCACACATATAATGGTGATATCAAACCTGTTTCATCATTGCACAGAATCCTATCAGTGAACATGGTTATGAACCTGCATATATTGTGTATGGAGTATGCTGAAGATGAAGTTTTATGTACTGGAGACTAGTCTTTGTAGTATAATGCCATGGGTTTTCAAGACAGATTTTATTAACTAATAGTTCCATCAGCCAAGAAATATCTCAAAATAATATATATGAATCTGATTTACATCATTACATACAAGGTAATAGGATAAATATGACAGGCAGGAAATGACTTCGTCTTTAAGTAATCTTTACCACACTTGAAGCTTGATTTTAGAAATTCTGGAATGGACAGACTACTCAAAAGATGCTGAATACTTTATATGGGTCCCTACTATGGGTGCTGCTTACAGAAGTACACATGAAAACATGACACTTAATGGCTTAACTGTTAATTTTGCGAAGTGACTGGGGTAAACATATATAGAGATTTGGACTGCAGTCTCCACCCCAAACCATCATTTTCAACCATGCTGCATGTAATATACCTGTGACAAGTTCTGTTAATTGGTTACTTAGCACACATTTTGATAAAATGAGATTGCCCAATGCAGCACCTTTATATCAACGACTGCAGCTGCAATATATTCTCTCAATACTTTGTGCCAACCATAGTTCTGCCAAATTAAACACAAGGTGATTGACAATTTCTTCACTGATAATCATCAAATGAGATTCTTGATCCAGGAATAAATTTCCCAGTAGTCTCCCTAAATTCTTAGGTGCAGTTAGAGATGCAATAAACAGTAATTAACAGTTAGAACGTAAAGGCACAGTTTTCAGAAGTTGTCTCTCATTAACAATACTTAACACAACAATAACAAACCTAGTGTAACAGTAGCACTTACAGTCAACAGATCATGTGTGACCTTTCTTTTGTGGTATGTGAATTTTTTATCTCTGAGGAAGGAAACTTTTTTGTGCTTTTGATGTTAGTGCCTTTTCCGTCTGATAAGTCATTGGAAACTGAAACTCTAGATTTAGCTGGTAACAGACTGTGATTACTGTGAATTGGCAACAGTTCTATAGTTGTTCTTCTCTGAGCATGCTAGACACAGGTTTTTACTATGTCAGATAAAAATTTTGTTTGCTCACTAAGATAGTTGTTGGAATTCTCTTAAAGTAGTTATTACCACTTTCTTGTTTCTCCCTCACAGATTTTTCATAATATCTCTTTGTATGATTGACTCAGAAAAACTTTATGCCAACCAGTTCATTTCTGCAATCAGTTACACATCCTGTACACCTCAGCAGAGGTGAATGAGAAGAGATGTTGTAGTAGTAGTAGGGAAATCAATTTAATATGCATGTTAAGTCTGTATCAAGGTGATGCCAAATTACTGAAGATAAGACATACTTGTGAAAGTATAGAGAGTGTACTTCCAGACAGTCTTTCAAGTTGCATGGTAAAAAAAAGAATCTCTATAACTATTTGAAAGTTGTTTTCATAACCATGGCAAAGAAAGTTTGATGTCTTATATTTATTCCAGGCACTAAACATTGTAAAACATGCCGTAACATCATTTCATTCCTGACATTACACAGCTTGGTTCGGATGGGAGAATGTAAAGTTGAAGATCCAGAATATACTCCAAAGCTATCTAGAAGAGTTCAAAATCTGAACTGAGAACTACATGAAATGTCATCATTTATGGTTAGCAACAAACCAGAAGACAGATGTCTGAAGTGAACAGGGTTACGAAACTGCATCTATTACCTATGGAGTAAAATGAAGACATATAATGTGTACAGAGAACTAGTCTTTGTACAGTAAGGCCATGAGTTATCATGACTGGTATTATTAACAAGTATTTGCATCAGCCAAGGCATATACTAAAATAATGTAGATGTGTCTTTTGTCTTTAAATACTGGGTAGTAAGGTGAAGTAAGACAGGAAAGAAACAACTCTGTCAGAAAATATTCATTACCACACTCAAAGCTTGCTTTATGAAATTCTGGAATGGACCAGGAAAGACATATATTACTCAAAAGTCCTGAATACCTTATAATGCTCCACAGGAGTTTATAGAAGCACACTGTGCCCATCTAATGAGAGATAACATCTGAAAACATGAGTCTTTGTGGTTTAACAGTTAATTTTTCGACACAACTATGGAAAACATATTTGGAATACAGAAGATATACAGTTATGGATTGCAGCTTCCATTCAAAACCTTCCTTTCCACTATTAAGCAGATGTAACTTTCTTCAAACTAGTGGCATAGCACATCTGATACAAAGGATACACACTGTTTCAAAACACCTAGTGTGTGGAATATCACACATGTATCAAGTTAACTCAAACTGTTTCACCATTGCTTTGTTCCTGTCAATGAATATGATGCCGCAGCAAATCTTGACTGATTTTATTAGCAAGGAGTTGCATCAGCCTAAGTATATCTTAAAATGTGCCCAACTAATGAGAGAAAACATGTGGAAACATGAACTTTCATTGTTAAATTCAGAACAAAGCTAGCATAAAAATATTTGACATGCAGGACCTATGTAGAACTGAATTGCCATCTCCACCCACAACCATAGAGATGTAACTTATATCTGATTAGTTCTATAGCACATTTGGTACTATAGTTACACATTGCAGACACTTTCATAATGAGTGCTCTGTCAGACAATGTGACATCATCAAATCAATAACTGTAGTTGCAATATATCCTTTCAGTATTTACTACCAACTATGGTTCTTGGAAATAAAGCACAATGTGTGTGGCACAACCATGACAGCTAATCATGATTAAGAATCTCATCCAGGAAGGAAATCACCAGTAGTAGCTCTAAATTTTGAGCTGCAGTTAGAAAAGCAATAAACAATAATTAACAGTTAAACCATGACGGCTCATGTTTTCATATGTTCTCAGTCATTCCTGCAGTAATGAATTGCAGATATTTTAGTGGATTAGCAAGAAGCAAAGCAAGTCAGTTATTCCAAACAGCTTCAAAGCAGTTAATTTTATTTCTTCATTCTCAGGAAGAGCCACAGAGACTGTTGTTATATTTTTGCATAATATTTGTGATGTGGACTGCATTTACCCATGACCAGAGAGTTTTCTACTTGTTGTGACAAGGCTAAAATTGTCCAGAAATGTGCACACCTGTATTGAGCCAGTTAATATATTAAATAAAGATGACAAATTTGACATCCAGGCACAAGGTTGTTTCCATGAGCAACTTTCCACCATCAGGGGAAGATACTGAACAGTTTGCCAATTTAATAAGGGCAGTTTCCTGTGGAACCTATACCTTGGGGCGGATTCTGACCGAAAATCAACTACTCCTAGTGGAAGCAGAAGAACACTCTATTGATACTTTTATCCATGGTATAAATACACAACTAAGTTGTCACGTAAAAGTGGCTTCCTCAATGTTGCTGCATGAGGAAATCCATTTTGCCATGTTGTGTGAAAAAGCAGGGCAATTTGTTGCCTCCTCTGTGCAGTAAAATGGGTATCCCCACAGTTTACCAGTGACTCACTTAAAGTATGTAAGTGAGCCAGTCATAAGCCAACAAATGCTTGTCATCTCACTGTCGTAACTGCCAGAGTTTTAGCATTTAGGAATGCATCACCCATGGTCCCAAAATAGACAAGCTCATGGCAACCATGGTTCTCCCATTTACAGAGGGAATGGTCACTTCCATCACAGTAATGGCAAAAGAAGGCATAGCCACCCAGCCTTGCCACCAATAAAAAGAGTAAATGCCCTTCAATTCCCAAGGTTTAGAGAAGGTGACAAGTGTGATTGTGAAGGGAAAGATGGAAGGAAAACCGGACTGGATTTTTGTGGATATGGGCACACCTATATGTTTAAGTTTTCTTTCCTCTGGCAGCAAGCAGCCAATGAATGATCCCATTTACATATTTGTGTCTTTGGTGTCAAAATAGCAAAACCCATAGTAGCAGTTTGTACAGACATAATATAATATGAATGGGAGATTATAAGAAAAAAGGCCTGATTCTGTCTTCAAACTAGGATATGATTTCCTGTACAAGTTACATAGTGTGACTGATTACTGGCAGCTTTCTGTCTCATTCTGTTAAGGAATCCATCATTTTTGTGGTGACAGCACCTCACAGACATGAGGAAATTTGGGGAAGGGCACCAGTCCTCAAAATACTGATACACCACAAATCAAAGTGTTAAGGACAAGCATCCCTGCAACCACGAAAGGTGGCACTATACTAATTTTCTGGTTGACCGGCAAAACTCAAGAGCCAAAAGGAAACATCTATTTGGTTGATTCACTCACTCAAAATGACATTCTTGATAAAACTAATGTACATGTCTCAAGAAGTTTACGTCAAGCTAAAACAGTAGGGACAAAAGTGTACATCCTAGCCTGTCTACCGGTAGATAATTTTGGTATATCAGTCATGGTAGCACATTGAGGAACCACACTGGACTGTATGCAGCACATACATAGCCATGGATGTGGAACACTTTCCTGGAGAGAGACTTGACAGTGGAAGCAGGCAGAAGCCAATAACATGTGCTTGTTTTAATGTATGTAATTCATTTTCTAATTTATTTTAACTATTCTTAGTTAGTATCTATTGTTATGGGGTGAAATGAGTAATTGTTTTGTAACTTAATTTCTACTGTTGATGTATAAACAAATATAAATTCTGTACTAGTTATAAGCATTTGGAGGAACAACTAACTGCATTTTTAAAGTATTTATTTGGTTCTATTCGAAAACATGTTTGCCAAGCCAGCCAATAATAAATTCCAAAGTAATTCACAATTTAATCGAAAGTATTGTTTGCATAATGATATTTGTTAATTTCATCGTTTAAACAAATAATTCGGCCTAACGCTTGTAAGAGAAGAAACTTTCAAGAGTAATGAATTTTTTGATGTAGCTTAATGAGTTAAGTGTTAATAGTATTTCCTGTAAATTAAGCTCTATTAGTAATTTCTGTAAATTAAACTTCAAACAATCTGAAGTTTCAGTACTTATTATTGTGAGGATATATAGGAGCCCAGTTTTTGGTCATGAGACAGTCACAGACACGACTGAGTTTCAGACGAAAAATCTGTTTGGTTAGAACAATAACAATGCTTCAACTTAATTGTGGAATAAGTGTTATATAATTAGGCCATGTGTAAAAACAGTGACAGTGTCTACTCCATACATACCATTGTATTCTTCAAGAACTGTGAATGTTGTGGTTAGGCTTTGATTGCTCGTAGATGTTCAATAGTAAATTATTGTAGAAGTATTTGGATGTTCACCTTCTAACTATTGATGAGGCTTATGGAAAGTTAAACAACAGTGCACTGGCCATATTAAATGTATATATGGGAGGCTGTGAAAAGTGAACGTAAAAGACAGTGCAATGCAGCTGACCATCAATCAGCTAGATTTGAAAACACGAGTCTTTGTGGTTTAACAGTTAATTTTGCAACACAACTACGGTAAACATATTTGGAATACAGAAGATAAATAGTTATTGATTGCAGTCTCCATTGAAAACCTTCTTTTCCATTATTAAGCAGATGTAACTTTCTTCTAACTAGTTGCATAGCACATCTGATGCAAAGGATACACACTGCATATACATTGGTAATGATAGTGTCCTGTCAGTCTATGGGACACCATTACATCAACCCCTGTAGTAGAAATATATCCTTCTGCACTTACTACGGTTCATCTAAATGAAGTACAAAGTGAGAGATGCAATGATAAATTATTAATAATCAATCAGGACTTCATCCAGGAAGGAAATCACTAGTATTGCTCTAAGTCATTTGTAATGATTAGAGAAACAATAAGCAATATTTTACAGTTAAACCACATATATATATATATATATATATATATATATATATATATATATATATATATATATATATATATATATATATATATATATATATATCTCAAAACTGTAGGTTTTGAGATGTGCTATTATAGAACTTTTGCTGTGGTTAGCAATGTAAAACGAATATTGAACTCACACATTTAAAATGCTCAGAAAAGCTCTAAGATGGTGCATTAGGAAGCCTAAATTTCAAAATCACCGCCCAAAAGGTCAGAGTACTGGATCCTCTTTTCTTACAAATTATGCTCTGTTCTCAATCATTAACAATTTAGTCCAACAACAACAATCACAGCCACCACAGGCCTCATATATGTTTCTTTTTTTCTTTTTTTTTATGGGACAAGCACTATTTACATCTGAGGCAGTAATCATTTTCGGTTTTCAAATTGGACATTCTACAACAGTGCTTGTTCTGTCTACTGGGTCATTTGAAAGAAATACAATAGTTTCAGCTGGTGACATATGTGACCACCATGAAATGGCAACAGTTCTTGTTACTCTGCATTTGCAACATGGAGATATCTGTTATATTAGATAGAAATCTTATTTGTTCCCCAACATTCTCAAAAAGATAACCTTAACCTCTGCTTGTTTCCACAATTACTGACTCTTCATAATACATCTTTGACTAATACTGACATTAAAAGTTCAAAACATTGAGATGCTTTGTGTAATGAATCAAGTCAATAAAGAATTACTCAAGCCAAGAGGCAGTTTTTAAATTACTGATCGTGTCTCTATGTGAATCTTTTAAAAAGCATAGTAAAAAGAATGTCATGAAATAGTTGAAATTTGTTTATTTAACCATGGCAAGGAGATGTAAAAGTCTTGGGCTGATCCAAGGTATAGCACTTTGTGTAACATGGTGTAAGGTCACTTGACCTTCTATGCAACATAGCCAATAAGGGATGGCTAAATGAGTGGTTGAAGATCCAGACTACATGCCACATCCATCTCGAGGTGTTGACCAAACCTAATGAAAGTACTATTTACGCGAACCTGCCTATTTAATGATATCAACAGAATAGAAGATACATGATCTGAACACTTTCAATTCAAGTCTGGTCACTTAGCATGAAAATTCCAGCTAAGGGCATAAAAAGTGCAAATGCGTCTAAACAACTTGGCAGCATTGAATGCCTAGACAGTAATAGCAAAATGCAAAAACTTCCAGGGGACATTAGAAGAAGTTCTGTTAAAGAAGAGATACAAATACTTCCTTTTACACCAGCACCATTGAATAAAGTAGATTTCCATATTCTTTCAAGCACTACAGAGTAGAAGGTAATGAAAACAATGGTGTTATTAAGGAAAGATAATATTATACCTAATGGGAGCAGAAAGTGGAAACCAAAAAATAATTATTTCCAGACTTATAACTATGACAGTGACGTAATACGAATTACTAAATTATGGGCTACAATGGTCCTTTCATGTAATAACTTCACCAGTGTAACCTGACAGGAAGACACTAGAATTAACAATAAGTTGATGAGTTGCACATTGCTGGAAACACCCACTCAGTACAATAAACCCCTATAACGTATCACTCTGCAAAATCAATGTGTTTCAAAACAACCTGTGTGTAATATTACCATTTCTCAAAATACTGATACACCACAAATCAAAGTGCTAAGGGCAAGCATCCACGCAACCATGACATGTGGTACTATATGAATTTCCGGGTTGACTGGGAAAACTCAAGAGCCCAAAGGAACCATCTATTTGGTTGATTCACTCACTCAAAATGACATTCTTGATAAAACTAATGTACATGTCTCGAGAAGTTTACATAAAGCTAAAACGGTAGAGACGAAAGTGTACATCCCAGCGTGTCTACATAGTTTTGGTATATCAGGCATGGTTGAACCTTGAGGAACCACACAGGGCTGAATGCAGCACATAGCCATGGATGTGGAACACTTCCCTGAAGAGAGACTTGACAGTAGCAGCAGGCAGAAGCCAATACCTACTTGAGAAATGCAGGGTGATAAAAAAAAAAAATCTACATCAGGGATACAACAAAGATCAGTAATCATGTGGGAACTGGGGGTAACAAATGTCACGAGAGGGTGCTCCAGTCATGAGATAGTGGTGACCTATTATGCATCCGAGTGAATTTGTTTTTATTATTAACAACCTAAATAACTTATCCTTTAAATGGAAACAGGTGACCTGCCAGACTGTATACAAAGTTGTCACAAACCTTCATGGCTCATACAGTGAAGATCTCTATGGCATCTCAAACACCATCTTGAAACAAATAATTGACATTATTGTTGGCCCTCTTACCTTTCTGATCAATAGTACTTTTACAGCTGGAAAATTTCCTGAGCTCCTTAAGGTTACTATTGTCATCCCAATCTATAAAAAAGGAGAAAAAAACAAATCTGAAAGTTACCGTCCAATATCCCTCATACCTATATTATCCAAGATAACAGAATGCTGCATTAAAACACAACTTTGCAACTACTTTGCTGAACAAAATCTTTTTTCCTCCTCGCTCTTTGGTTTTAGGCCAGGATTGTCTACAATAAATGCAGTAGAAACTCTTGTGACAGACATACTTGATGGCTTTGAGAACAATTCCATCACTTGTGCTGTACTACTAGATCTGAGTAAAGCATTTGATACTGTACCCCATGAAGTACTAATAAATAAACTAGAGTGCTATGGTGTCAAAAATAACAAACTGGCATTAATCAGTTCATACCTGACAAACAGAACTCAGGTAGTTATAGTAAATAGCCAACAATCAAATACCCTACCAGTTGTAAGAGGCATGCCACAAGGCTTAGTGCTTGGACCTTTTCTCTTCCTGCTATACATGAATGACTTGCCTACTTTCATGCTTCACAAGTCAATAATATATGCTGACGACACAACCCTGATTACCTCAGATAACAAATTGGAGGAAGTGAAGAAACAAACAAAAGCAATGCTTGAAAAGTTTGCCATATGGCTCCACAGTAACAAGCTGATACTCAACAGTAGCAAGACTGAAACTATGTATTTCTTCTTGCACGATCTACAGGAAAAATTAAATGAGTCTGACTCTGTAAGACCTGGACCCGAAATTAACATGGAACACGCACACGGAACTGTTATGTACCAGACTGTCTAGAGTAGTCTTTTTGTTAAGGAAACTATAAACATTAGTTAGCAGAAAACAACTTTTGTCTTCTTATTATGCCTTCTTTGAATGTCACTTACAGTACGAAATAAAATTATGGGGCAACTCAACTGGTGCTCAGACAGTGTTCACGTGGCAGAAGAAAGCAATTAGAGCAATTACAGGTATTAAAAGCCAAGAATCATGTCGAAAGCCCTTTAAGGAACTTAACCTCTTAACATTACCTTCTCTGTATATAAAAATGTGTCTTCTTTCCATAAAAAAACAAATACATACCTTACCCTCCAGAACAGATGTTTATTCACATGATACCAGATATAAAAACAATCTTGATGTAGACTTTACTAGGCTATCTAAGGTCCAAAGTAGCTTTAAGCAAACAGGATTAAAATTATATAACAAGTTACCACAATCACTGAAGGACCTACAAGGTGATCCCTTCAAGAAGCAGCTGCCACATCCATCTCGAGGTGTTGACCAAACCTAACGAAAGTACTAGTTACGTGAACCTGCCTATTTAATGATATCAACAGAATAGAAGATACATGATCTGAACACTTTCAATTCAAGTCTGGTCACTTAGCATGAAAATTCCAGCAAAGGGCATAAAAAGTGCAAATGCATCCGAAAAACTTGGCACTATTGAATGCCTAGATTGTAATAGTAAAATGCAAAAACTTCAGGGGAATGTGAGAAGAAGTTCTGTTAAAGAAAAGATACAAATACTTCCTTTAACACCAGCATCATTGAATAAAGTAGGTATCCAAATGGTTTCAAGCACTACAGAGTACAAGGTAAAGAAAACAATGGTGTTATTAAGGAAATATAATATTATACCTAATGGGAGCATAAAGTGGAAACCAAAAAATAATTATGTCCAGACTTATAACTATGACAGTGACGTAATACGAATTACGAAATTATGGGCTACAATGGTCCCTTTCATGTAATGACTTCACCAGTGTAACCTGACAGGCAGACACTAGAATTAACAGGAAGTTGATGAGTTGCACATTGCTGGAAACACCCACTCAGTACAATAAACCCCTATAACGTATCACTGTGCAAAATCAATGTGTTTCAAAACAACCTGTGTGTAATATCACCATTCCTCAAAATACTGATACACCACAAATCAAAGTGTTAAGGGCAAGCATCCCCGCAGCCATGAAAGGTGGTACTATACGAATTTCTGGGTTGACTGGGAAAACTCAAGAGCCCAAAGGAACCATCTATTTGGTTGATTCACTCACTCAAAATGACGTTCTTGGTAAAACTAATGTACATATTTCGAGAAGTTTACATAAAGCTAAAATGGCAGGGACAAAAGTGTACATCCTAGCGTGTCTAGATAGTTTTGGTATATCTGGCATGGTAGCACCTTGAGGAACCACACTGGGCTGAATGCAGCACATAGCCATGGATGTGGAACACTTTCCTGAAGAGAGGCTTGACAGTAGCAGTAGGCAGAAGCCAATACCTATTTGAGAAATACAGGGTGGAAAAAAGAAAAAAAAACATCAGTCATACAACAAGGAGCAGTTATCACTTAGGAACTGAGGACCACAAATGTTGTGAGAGGGTGTTCCAGTCATGTGATAGTGGTGACCTAGTATGCATCCGAGTGAATTTGTTTTTGTTATTAACATTGTATTTGTGAGGTTGTGGAAAGTGAGTGTAAAAGACAGTGAAATGCAGCTTAGTATCTGTTGGCTACATCATTTGAAGTAGTCCATGTTTGACATCCACACCCCATTTTTCAGCCACTAAGTCGACACTGAGGGCAACAGATGAAGAAAATAAGCAAAGCGGGTGAACCACTACAAGAAGACTCATGCAGACCTAGGAAGAGAGCGATCATCAGGTATGTCTCAATATTTATGAACCAGAGAGATTACCAAAAAAGGCATGTGGACTTTAATGGCTCATAATTACTGGTCTAGCACAGCATGAAATTGAAGAGTAGCTCTTAAAAACGCATCAAAAATAAATATGGGCAGGATTTTGTGCCACCAATTAGCAATAACTGTAATTCATTCCAAAACACAGATGATGTAGGAATTTTACCAGAATCCTCATCTGATAAGGAAGTACACGAGAGTCAAAACTTAGTAAATAGCAAACTTATACATAAGCAGAAACGTAAAATCAAGATTTACATGGACAGTTATGCGTGAGGGTTATCAGTTACATTAATGGAAAGTAGACCTGTGATGGACAAGTTTGAAATAGATGAAATCATTAAGCTAGAGGCTACTTTATTCAATGTCATGAATGACAGCACAGCCCTCATTGACAAAGCCTTTGTAGTGGTAGTGGCCAGTGTGAACAACAATGAAGAAGACTTTTGAAATGTTAACCTACATCAATGTGATTATCATCAATGTGCCTCATTGACATAATTTGCCTCGGTAGTGTGAATAAGGAAGTGGAGCCATCCAACAGGGGGTAAAAAGTCATCTACCTAAAATGTTCGCATGTAAATGTTCACATCTGTAAGCACTTTAAGAATGTTTCCTTAGTTAACACCAGTAGTTATGGCAGAGATTGGCATACCAAGCATGGCCAACATCTCAAAAAACTACGTAAACACGTTTTAAGTGACACAAATCTCAGAGTAGTGTTGGATAAGCTTAGGAAGGAAGAAAGATCAGTACTCTGGATTATGTTTCAAATGAGATGGCAAAAAATTACAAGATTAGACCAGGTTAGATGTTCCAATATCACAAGGACACAACATTGTCAACTTTTGCACGGTAACATGCGCTTACATCAAGTAAGTAACATGCAAAAAAACATAATGCCAAAGTAGAGTTTAAGTAAGCTTCCTCAACACTCAGGATATGGTGGAGTAGTTAAAGAATTTTCAAATGATAACATATTGGACATTTTGTGTTTGACTGAACATTGGTGTAATGAAGAAGCTCTTGGATACAAAGTACTGAATGATTACACATTACCTAGTTGTTATAGCAGAGGACATCACTTGCATAAGGGGTAGCAATATATGTACCACTAAACTGTGGTAGGTTTGATCTCAACACACTTTGTATTGAAATGGTTTTGAAATATCACGTGTAGTAATTGAGAGTCTTAAGCTAGTTGTAGTCGTTGTACTAGCAGTGTACAGGCCACCTGATGGTGATCCCCATACCTTTCTTGAGAAACTTGATGATATCTTAATGTACACTAGTGCTTTACCAAAATAGCAAAAATACAATACTGCAGGAAAAAAAACTGTGCTTTGATTATTTACCTTTACTACATTGGCTGTAAACCTACGACAGGCTCTGCTTGTCTTGATAATAAATTCACAAATATTAAGAGAATATAAATATTAAGAGAACTTGTATATCCTCTGATGTAATTAGTTACCCTTTATCAGATCATGATGTAGTATTTACTAATCTTAGTATGTAACTTCAGACTGCTCTGCAACCCTCTGAAGAAATGCACAGAGAACATTAGAAGTAACTAAAAAAAACCTAGGAATTGTATATTCCAGAGTTGGGGCAACTGAAAAATACTGTAATGCTATATTCTGGTCCGTACAAAAAAACGTAATTCTGAATTGTATAAGGAATTTTGTGATAAAGCTGAGTGTAAGTATAGGCAGACAATCAATGAAGGGAAGAAACTACATAACATAGAAAACATTGAAAAATTCCAAAAACAGATGTAAAAGAGCATGGATGGTAATCAACTCTACAGCACACGCTAAAGAAAAGGATGATATTCCCATAACTGCAGAAGAAATTAATAAATTTTGCATCCAGCCTACTGAAGAGATTAATAGTACTGTAAAAAAACCTTAAAGTGCACTTAGCATCATGGGTAACTCCTCTGAAAAGTCTCCCTTGGGCACTTTTACTATCCTAGAAGCATGTCCTAAAACCATCCCGAAAATAGTGAAAAATTTGAAAATCTCAGCTAGTGTTGATTACTATGATCTATCATGTAACTTTTTGAAAGATGTTATTGACTATGTAAGTAATCCTTTAACTTATTGTGTGAATAAATATCTAGTTGATAGTCAATTCCCTGCCTGATATACTAAAAATTTCTAGAGTTGTGAAAAGAAGAGTCTTGGTACTTACAGGCCTATATCCCCGGTACTGTCTAAAATTTTTGAAACAGTTATTTCTGATCAAGTTAGTGTTTACCTGGATAAATCAAATATAATTAGTGATAGACAATTTGAATTTAGAAAAGATAAATCCACAACTGATGCAGTGGATTCCCTAATGAAATTTGTCCTAGATGTGTTTGAGGCTAGGGGCTATGCCTAGGCAACATTCTGTGACCTGAACAGAGTTTTTCACTGCATAGAGCATGATACTTTTTTGAATAAGCTAGTCTATTGTGGGTTTGATGGCAACAGCATAAATATATTTTTGTCTTTCGTAGAGAACAACCAACAAGTTGTGTGCACCGGCAGCAAGAAGTCAAATTTGTTTTATGTTAGGGCTGGAGTGCTATAAGGGTTGGCGCTCGGACATTTATTGTTTTTATTAATGATTCATGATCTGCCTTTACTCATACACTCTCAGACGATACTGTATGCCGATGACACAAGTTTTCTAAATAAAAGCTGAGATCAAAGCACACTGGAAACATTAACTGAAAATACCCTTGCTTGTTCTTCGTCACAGTTTAGAGTGAACAGTTTCCTATTGAATGAAAGTAAAACACAGGTATTTAATTTTAGCCTCAAAGAAATTATTAAGTGTCATGAATTAGTAACTTAAGTTTTTATGTGGACTTATTGACTGCAAATTTATCTGTGAACCACGTATTACAAATATATCTGTTAGATATCAAAGTGTTATTTATTTAATTAGAAATTTTAAAAGATATGTTCCAGGTAAGTTTGTAAGATCAGTATAGTTTGCTTTCTTCCAAAGTATGTACCATATGCAATTTTATTTTATGGTTGTGTCTGACAGTAGTAAACCTATTCATCTATAATGTTTTATTGTATGTCAGAAATAATGTTTCTAATTTTGTACTGAGAAGTGATGCACACAGTTATGACTCTAGAAAGAGAACCCTTGCAGACATCCTATATCACAAATTATCTAAATCAAATAACTCCTACCTAGTCCTTGGTCTAAGGATGTTTAATAGTCTATGAGTTTATTTTAAAGAATTGCCTGTAAATATTTTCAAATCTAAATTGTATAAGCAACTAGTAAACACTTTTACACAGTTGACAATTTTTTTGAAGATGAAAATACTGCTTTCTAAAATGTAGCTTCTAGTTTTACCTGTTTCATGTAAACTGAATTACATAGATATAGTAGTTAATGAATAAATGTATGCTTTTGACTGTCTATTGCTGTGAGAGCTGAATGATGGTAAAATTTCATTATTCTTATTATTACTATACAGACACTGGTGGAGCATGTGGAGACCGTCACCATTCACACCATGGAAGTGTTGGGAGTAACATGGCTAGCTTCATGTACCATGAAATTGCTGAGATACATTTGACTTATGGCATAGCCAACTGCAATGGACAAGAAGCTACATGACTATTGTGTAAAATACCTGATACAAAGGTGCAGTGCCAACATTATTCACCACCCTCCATTGCCAACTGTGCAAAATTCCACGTGTTTATGCTGGATACAGGTTGCAGATGAGTAACATGAGTTGTTGTGGTAGAAGAAAGTGTTCTTGAAGGGGTGTAGTATACGCTGCCAACAAGTAGCAAGTGTTATCTTTGCCGATGAGACTGCATTCTCAGTCTAGGATGTGATGAACATTTGTGACGTGCATAACTGGGCACATGTGAACCCAAATGATACATGTATGCATGCCATACAATGCAAATTCATCCTTAATCGTGTAGGATGGCATCATCAGATACTGTTCCATTGGGCTGTACATTCTCCCAGACCAACGTGCTGGTCATATGTATCTCTCATTCCTGTGAAACATTCTGCTAGACATGCTGAATGATGTTCTCATGCCTATCCATCACCACATTTGACATGCCTATTCATCACAAGGAGAAGAAAATCTATGCATCACTTTCCCTACCACTGCACCAGGAATTCTGTCATCCGCCATAGGAACAATTGCGGTCAAGAAGACCAGCAAGTGTTCATGCAGGACAACTCATTGTGGATGATTTTGATCTAAATGAGAGCTGGAAGCATGAACGGTCAACAAAAACATTGGGAACAAGAGCCCATCACCTTGATCCCACAAAGAAGCCAAAAGGCTTTGATCTACCAAGGAAGCTTTGGTGCCGCCTCAACAGGTTAAGGACTGGACAAGGTTGTTGTAGCTACTTCAGGTACAAATGGGGCTGGATCAGTTCACCAATGTGTGAATGTAATCAAGACAATTGAACATTTAGTCCAACCCTGTCCTCTTCGTTCGTACACTGGAATTCCCGATGACTTGTTCACTCTCACACCCAGCTTAATTAACTGGTTGAAAAACACGGACTTTAAAGTTTAATCTTGTCTTACATCATATGTATATTGTATAAAATCATTTGCCTTATATCAACTGTATATTGTATAAAATCACCATACGATTAAATAAAATCACCACATTCGATTACAGCATGATGGAGCCCCCACATGGGAGCTCCACACCTTTCAGCAGACAAGTGAGGGCTGATCTGCAGACAACCTTCCCCAACTGCTGGATTGGTCATCACGGGCAGGATTGCTGCAGCAGTGGGATGTTTTCAAGATAAAGCAGGTATCTTTGAGCGGGTCTGTGTTTCATTGCAGTGTTGATATCAGGTATGTCTCAAGGTATCTGGATAAAATTTTTAGCATCTACTGTGGTGGTCATGCATTTGTAGCATGTGACTAAATAATGGTAATGCCTTTTAGTAGTCCTGGATGGCCTGTGTGACCTCTGCTTCCTATGTGATTACTGATCCTTTGTGTATGCCTGATTTGCCTTGTCAGTATAAAAGCGTTCTTTTTAATCACACTATGTAGAATTACACCACATTTTAAACTGCAGTACCAAAGTAAGCTTTTGCTTCTAACTGGTTCTGAGCAGAGAATGTTGTACCTAATTTTGGAGGAATATTTGTGGTTGTTTGAGGAGAGGCAACATTTGCCTGCTACTGACATTTTATGCCACGGCCCTGGTATTGTATACTAAGAGATACCTTCCAGAAGTGCAAGACCAATAGCCAAGAAACTGTACAGAATTCCTTAACAAATACTGTCTGTAGTGGAAGACACCAACTGGGAGCAAGCTGATGCAGGGATTATTCAGCCATCTGCTAGTCCCTGGTTGTTCCCCAATCTTGGTTTTACCAAAAAAATCAATAAATGGTGAGAAGACCTGTTGCCTATGAGTAGACATGAGGTCAGTAAACAATGTAACTACCTCTAACATTTATTCTCTGTGAAGAATTAATGAAATCCTGAAGATATTAGGGAACTTCAAATTTTTAACTATATTACACATGAAATTGAGATACCACCAGGTTTCAACTGTCCCACAGGACTGGCCAAAGCCAGCTCTCGTCGTCCCCTCAGTTATATGAGTTTTTATTTTCTGTAACGTTATTTTGGGGCCTGAAGCCCATCACACCTCCCTGGTTTATTTATATGGTGTTATATTGTTCTCCTGAACTGCTGAGGAGCACACTGAGTACCTAAGAAATGTACAGGCAAGGTTGCAAAAGGCTATTTTCAAGATGAAACTAGAGAAATGTTTCTTTGCTAAGTCACATGTTCAGTGCTCGGGATACATTATTGGTTCACCTGGAGTAAAGTTAGATCCTCAGTGGGTCAACATGATAGATAATTTCTCTGCCCCATTAATATAGGGCCTGTGAACTATTATCGTTATTTTGTAAAAGCCTCTGCTACTGTGACCAGACCTTTGATGAGGCTTTTGAAGAAAGGAGTATCCTCTGATTGGTTAACAGAGTGTGAAATCATCATGTAACAAATTAAAGACGTATTGACAAGCTCATCTATACTGGCATACCCAGACTTTAAAAAGCCATTCATGCTGTCCTGTAAAATCTCTGATATTAGTGTCAGTTGCATTCTGAGTCACAAGCAAGATAGTGAAGAAAAAGCAATTGGTTGTGCTTCTTAAAAGCTCAATAAGGATGAAGTTAATTATAGTTCTAAAAAAGGAGTTGCTAGTTTTGATGTTTGGTGTTAACTATAATAAATATTATCTGTACAGCAGGAAGTTTACCAAGGTAGCTATTATGGCGCTTAAATTTAAAAGACTGCAGTAGCTGCTGGACATGCTGCGCTTTAAAGTCAGCTGAGCTGACTATGAAGGACACAAAAAATCCAGCAAACTTCAGCAGAATGCAGATGCACTGCATAGACAGGTCCAGGTGGTGGAAATGGATGAAGTGCTCCATAGCAGATTTAAAAGATTTCCAGAGAGAAGGCGTGAATTCCAAATAGTATGCCACACTCCCAGATTTTGTGTCTAAAAATGGTATATACACCATAAAACGTCTCTTGGAAACTCGTTAATAATAGCAAAAGCAATTTGTCACATGTCACTACACAATGTCATGATAGCATCTTAGCTTTTCCCAGCACCAAAAATGCCACAAACACTCACACTGCTGCTCACTATTGGTGGTGGAGTAGGCTCTGTGATGCTCATAAGTGTATGCACGTTTGCTTGCTGTGCTCACAGTGATCCTAACAGATGAGGTCATGAATTCCATTCCAGACCTTACTGGAAATTATAGGTCTTATGAAATGGATTTGCACTTTGCGAATTTGGATTGACATCAGCTGTTTGGACCATTTGAATATTTGTGCTGGACTAGTATGTGAACAGGTTTTCCCGTTTATTGTGAATGGCCACCATAAACACTTCAGCTATCTGAGCAAGCCTCCAGGTCTGATTCAAACTTCCAATGGAATTCACAAACCTTACATTTGCACATTTCATGATCCCTGCACACTGAGAGACAAACATTTTTATCACAATTTTAGCCCATTGTGTCAAGCATTCATTTTTGATAGTTAGACTATCTTTGTTTAAATAGTGTCTGTATCTTCACAGTAATCCATGCATGTCTGAAGGTACAGACATTCTTCTGATGATTACAGATGTGGCAAATATTACGAAATGGATTCTCATTTTGAGAATCTGGATTGACATCAGCTGATTGCAACACATGAAAATTATGTGCTGGACCAGAACTTGAACCCATGAGTAAGTGTTTTAAGCACTCTGGGTATCTGAACAAGCCTCCATCACCGATCCAAATTTTCATACGTCATGGAGTCCACAAAACTTATGCCTCCAGATTTCACAATTCCTGCACAGGGAAAGACAAATGTTATTATCATTATTTCAGCCTGTCGAGGCATGGATTCATTACTGATGGTTAGAATGTTTGTGTTTATACAGTATCTGTGACTTTGCATTACAATGTCCTTCAGACTTGAATCCACATCTAAAGGAAGAGACACTGTTCTGACAATTACAGATGTGGTAAATACTATGAAATGAATTCGTATAATGTGATTCCGGATTGATGTCAACTGTTTGAGACACACAAAATGTTATGCTGGACCTGGATTCTAAACTAGATTTCCTGCTTACTGTGATCAGTCAAAACAATAATGTATTTATGCTGTGATTGGATAAAATGATATTAAAAGCATTTGTCTCTCCCTGTGTGGGAATTCCAAAATGTTGAAGCATAAGGGTTGTGGACTGTGAGATATGGAAGTTTGGATCATTCCAGGAAGCAGTCTTGGATATTACCTGCGCAACTGATTCCTAATGGTAAATTCTCAGAAAAATTGCATAATATTTATGGCTAATTACACAATATTGCAAGTCAGTTCAGGGGTTGGATCCCCTCATTTACATCTGCCACAATATAACAACTTGTGGATGATGCAGACATTAATCCAACTTTCCTTCACTTCCACCTCCTTTCCTCATACATTTATCCTACCTCCCTCCACTTCCACCTCCTTTCATGAGTTGCACATTTGAGGTTCGGTTTAGATTGTGTATCCTTGCCTCCTCATTTCTTCTCATCCTCTTCCACCTCCCTTAACCCACACTGAAGACCACACTACACTTTTAACTTTGTCAATACCCATCTGAGATGTGGTTGGCTAAAGCTACGTGAAATGTGAATCTCGCCCACTGCTGTGGTGCTTGCACCCAGCATGGACTACAATCCACAGAAAGAAACACATTATGGTAACTGCATAATACATATCTGTCTAATGTGCCAATGAGCGAATGGTGTGAAGTTGTTGTTAATACATACAATGGAGTTCTGGAAGAACGTAATTCCTTTATGGCTTATAATTGTTATTTTACTTTCTGTGGAGGGAATCTGCCTTATTTGGCTTTTAGTTACCCTGAAGTACAGTGAGTAGCCTATACTCCTATATATGTCTATTTAAGCGTGCGTGCGTGTGTGTGTGTGTGTGTGTGTGTGTGTGTGTGTGTGTGTGTGTGTGAGAGAGAGAGAGAGAGAGAGAGAGAGAGAGAGAGAGAGACAGCACCTCATCTTAGTGACAGACTGTGTTACACAGGAATGTTGCAGCTAAGTCCCGATCCACTGTAGCACTACAGACATGGTACCAACGGAAGCAGCAAGGATTTGTTTTCCAATTTTATGTTTTAAAATGGGTATCTTGACACCGTATCTTCTGATACAATATTTAGTAGATAACATTGGCAGGCACTTCATAGTGCCTACATGTCTAACATCACTTACACAAGATTTTAGCAATTATCAAAGATTTTCGTCATTGTATACTTGCAATCCACTGGAAAATATGCAGTTATCCAGAAAACATAAAATTTGAAACAAGAAAAAATACATATTAAGTGCATCCAAGTCTGTGTGTGTTAACAACACAGAATCAGCCACGTCCCTTATAATAGCAAACCAAAAGAGAAGAGATACCAATCATAATAACGTTCTCATATGAATTAAATTGCCTATTGGAACTTTGTGTCACATTCAAAGGATTAGGAGACAGAGACACTGAAATATTTTTTTAGTTTTAACTGAATCTATCCTAAACAAACAACATCCAAATTTGAAATGTGGAAACTGCATCCTACATTTTGATTTAGAAACATAATTAATTCATGAAACTATTCACACCAAAATTCCTTTTACACATTGTTATTCCTGATACTGTACACAAAAATCATTTACTTATTCTTGGAAAATAAAAAAACTATAAAACACTGGTTGGAAAAACAGACTGAAAAATACTTCATGGTCAAATTAACCATACCATTCTCATCACAACACAGAAAATAATATTCTCATAAATGAGTATAAATAAGGACTGTAAACTATATTCACAACATATATATTTTGTATTGTACTATTTTTACTGTGTTGTTAACATGTCACAAAAATATGTCAAACAAAGGCAGAATAATATCTGCAGCCTGAATATGGGAATTTTGCAATGTCTTTGGCTGCTCAAAGTAGACTTTACTTTGTAGTCCTGTATGCTATGAAGCAGACACGTTTTAAGGTCACTCTGTGAATCATAATTATTTGTGACAATTTATGATAACTGCAAATGTGAAGTTGATAGAGACACACTTTTTGCATAAATAAATTTGCAAAAAATTGATAATCCACTGTGCAGAAAAAAGTTTATGAAATCACTGAGGCATGAGCTTATAGTACTATAAATGGTATGGCACCTTAACACACCAGACATCCAATGCAGACTACAACTAAAGATATGAGAGGCACTGGGAGCTCCATGTCAACAACAGCAGCAGAGCTCACAAAAAGCTGAAGGAAGAAAATTATGCTCCTTTTGTCCTTCAGACAACCAAAGATTTACACTGACATTTTGTAACCACAGCAATCTGGGCAGAACACCAAGCTATGTCTTGCATAGTGTGTAATAATAGTGTCTGAAGCAGAAGACTCTCTACTTATTTTCTGTGTAAAATACTACTGGAGTTATAATAATTATAAGATTTTGTAAATAATGTGTATCATAAAGTATTACTTCTTTTCACATAGCATTTTGAGCATTAATTTTCAGAGTTTGCACTACAAAGAAGTATCCATAAGTAATGTTTCCAGTCTCAAGACATGATTTACGTGATGTGACACACTTATTTCTGTCACACCTCTTTCAATGAATAAGAAGAAACCATGCCTTTTGTCAACCTAACTACTGTGAGTACCAAAACATTTAGCTTATTTTCAGTAAAATGTGTTCAAAAGGGAAAAGAAATGAAAAATTAAGTGATAAGTAGTGTTGACATGACTTAGCAAGCCGTCAACATGCCATTTCACAAGCATGGAACATGATGAACTCTTAAACGAAAAGTAAATTGGTTTTATAGTAAGTAGTGACTAACTGTTTTAATGGTTTTTATGTAAGTAAAACATTAGCAAACTTAGTATCTATTATTCATATTCTGTTAGAAAACAGCAGTGGTAACAGCCTACGAAGTTCCTGTAATTCGTTGGTACCAGTATATTTCAATCCCCTTATGATGCTTGCACTATTTTATAAGTACATATTGATTGCATGATTTCTGTTAGGTTGGTGCATAAGTTCTTAGCATTTTTACTTTGTAATTTGACATTTTGGTTGCTAGGGGTTTATTGATCAATGGTCATGTTTTATTTGTTGTTCGCTGTTGCTGCTAGAGTTTACATATTATCATTTTTCCGTCTAGAGATAGTGATTGGTTCCATGGACACTAGAAAATGGAGTGCCCAGTGGAAAAAATCAGACCGTTTTCAACATATTCTTCGTTTGAGTTCTATAGAGGCGTGACAGCAGCTGAGGCAGCCAGAAATGATTGCACCATGGGTGGGGTGATGCCACTGCCCAGAGCATGGCAGGAAAATGTTTTCTCCAGAAATAATTTTTGCTCTGTAGTGGAGTGTACACTGATATGATTCTTTCTGGCAGATTAAAGCTGTGAGCCGGACTGAGAGTCGAACTCAGTCTCAAGTTCGAGTCTCAGTCCTGCACACAGTTTTAATCTGCCAGGAAGTTTCAAAATGATTTTCACACCAATGTGCTCAAGAACTGGCAAATATGATGAACTATTATCATCCCCCATCATGTGACATGTGCATGCAGTAGGAAAGGTTCAAAAACTCGGTGTATGGATACCGCATGCTCAAAGCCTAAAACACAATAATGAGCGCACCATTTGTGCACCTCTGCTAGGTCATTCTCAAGTGGCTCATGAACAACGCCAACCGTTCCTATCCTATATCATTACTGGTGATCAGAAATGATGTCTTTATGTTAACAGAAGGAAAAGACAGGAATGACTGAGCCCAAACAAAACAGCAACTCCACAAACAAAGACCTGCACTCATCCACAAAAGATAATGTTATGCATCTGGTGGTACAGTGACAGTGTAGTGTACTAGGAATTGCTTCCCTGATGTGTAACTGTCACTGCTGACATTTACTGTCAACAACTGAGATGCCTTGCAGACCCAATCCAAAAACAAAAACCAGGAAGTTTGCGTGGAGTGACACTACTAAAAAATAATGCATTCTGCTAGACTGACAAAAAACACTATACAGGAGTTGGAATGTGAAGTAATTCTGCACCCACCATATTCACCCGATCTTGTTCCCCTATATTTTCACCTTTTGTACTTTTTATCATACAACCTGCACGGAATTTCCTTACTGGATGAAAATGAGCTTTAACATAACTCAACAAGTTCTTAACCTCAAAATCATGTGACTTCTACTGTCACAGAATCAAAACGTTTTCCCAGTATTGGGACACTGTTGTAAATAGTGAAGGAGAATATATTATCAATGACTAAAGTCTCTCGTATGCATATGCATATCCCTTGTGTTTATTAAACTTACGGAAAAACACTGCGAACTTATCCACCAATCAAATTGTTTCTATGTAAATGTGATATCATGTTAATTGCTGTTTATATATTATCCAAGGAGTTCTAAGTTCGCATATAGCTTCCTCATAGCTATTAGAAAGATACACTTGGTCAGAAGAATTTTGGTATATGTAAACTGTATGTATTTGTTTGTTTAGTATTAATTTAGTAACAAATTGTGTACAAAATAACCCCCCAGAAGTTAGATCGACTGATGTTTAACCAAACTCTTTTGCATAGACATTTAAACATATATGACACAAATGAAATTTTTATATAGGTCAATAGACAGAGTTATTATCTATTTGATTTTCTGTTTTGACAATTAAAATTAAATACCTGCATATGTTTCCTGTTTAACTATTTAGTGTAGTTTCAGACTCACTGGTTAATGATCAAACTCTAGACAAGCAAACTTTTAACTCCCACTTGTGCCATACACACTCACCTGAATCACCTGTACTTTACTACTTTGAGTCATAAGTTTTATCTTGTGGTAATCTTTTTAAACCTACTTGATCACTGTTTTAAATTCTACATTCTTCCAGCAAACTACTTTACTGATTAATTGCTTCCTTCACTGAGAGTTACTTGAAGACTGCTCCAGAAGTTCACATTCCATATACACCTATATTGCTGGACTAATCAGAGACTCCATGGGTGGATACTACTGGTGAGACATGTCAGTACTCATAGCCTGAAGTTGCCAGCAAAAGGAAGTGTAGAGAGGATGGAGTAAGAACTGTCTCTTTCTTTGATCACCATATCCAACATGGCAACATTATGTCCTCTGCTTGCTCTTTGTTAAAATAGCTAAATGACTCCACCAACCCACAGGCAGCATGGTCAACTTCCTTAATTGTGACCTCTGTACTCTGTATCTCCTCAGTTTTCCAAATCTTCCTGTTGTCATTTAAGAAATCTCCCCTGGACACACACTACTTAGTCCTGACCCCTCAGCATCCAGCATAGGAGACATATTGACCATCAGACCTGAGGAAGAAATGGACTATTCAAAAATTCAAGAAGAAGGTGCATTATTTTATAAATACTGCACCAAAATTACCCAATGGAAGAATGTTCTACAAGAATGATGATGTGTCCTCTGGTTCTATGTAGACCAGTGATTCAATTGTTAATGTGATTGTACTGATGTATGTCACACATCAAACTTCTGGGGCCTTGCCACATGGAGAGTACTATTTAGGCAATGACTGGTTACATACCTGCAGACATATATTCAACACTAATAATCTAGTTGCAGTAGCCAAAGAAAAGTTCGCCTTTGTGCTTAAACAAACCAAGATTAAAAGGTTTCTACATCAATCTAAATTTCTGTTTCCATCCTGAGTTAGCAGACAGTTGCCAATCCATACACTTTTTGGCAATTTTTGTACCTATTTTGGTTATACTGTATGAAATTCAGTGCTATAATAAAAGTACATTATACTATGAAGTATTTATGAAATTATACACATTCCCAATTTTGCTTATAACCTTATTAAACATTTTAGTAACCTATTATGTGAACGGATTTCAGTACAAAGTTTTATCATTTTATAGATTTCTCTTTACAAATAGATTTTGTGTCTATGAAAAACTTACTTTCTTTTTATTTGTTTTGTATTTACTATACCTCAAGTCACAGAGAACTCATTATTTCACAAATTTTATGTACATAATAGCACAATAAAACTTCTTACCCATCGAATTAAGAACCAGTATTATATTTCAAAAACACATTCAATATCTGCAAAAACTCATATAATATGAAATCTCAACATAATCGAAGGTCAAGAATGGTATATTATACCACAAAACTTCTCTTGGAAACTGGTTAGTAATAATAAGGGCCTCCAGTCTCATGACATTGTCCAATGCTGTAGCAGCATCCAAGCTTGTGCCAGTGGCAATCAGGCCACAATCATTCATGTTGCCACATACTATTGATAGTGGAATAGAATATGTGATGTTGATAAGTATATATGCACTTGTATACTGTGCACACAGTAGTCCCAACACATGAAGCTGTCAACTACATTGCAGACCTTACTTGGAAATTTTATGTGATATGAAATGGATTCACATTTTCTGACTCTGGATTGATGTGAACTGTTTGCAACACATGCATATTTGTACTGGACCAGCATGTGAACCTGGATTTCCTGCTTATCATGAGTGGTTATCTTAACCACTACGACTATCTGAGAAGACCTCCAAGACCATTCAAAACTTCCATTTGTCATGGACTGAACGACAAATATGTTTGCACATTTCATGATTCCCATACAGGTAGACTCAGATGCCTTAGTCATCATCTTCACCCATTGAGGCATGCATACTTTAATGATGGTTAGAATGTAGGTGTTTATACAGTGTCCATAATTTCACATTAATGCACACATGTCCGAAGGAACAGACATTGTTCTGATGATCACAGCTGTGGTAAATATTATGGAATGGATCTGCATTTTGGGAATCTGGATTGATATCAGCGGTTGGTGACAAATGAAAATTTGTGCCGGATCAGGACCTGAGCCCGTGAGCGGTAGCTTTAAGCACTCTGAGTAAGCCTGCATGAGCAATCGAATTTCCATACATCACAGAGTCAACAGTCCTTACGTCTGCACATTTTGTGATTCCTGTAGAGAGAGACAAATGATTTTATCATCATTTCAGCCCATCAAGGCATTGATGTTTTTATCATAATTTCAACCTGCCAAAGCACATATAGAACATCTGCTTATGCAGTATCTCTATTCTCAAATTACAAAGTCTTTCAAACATGCGTGCTCGTCTGATGGAAGAGACACTGTTCTGACAATTATAGGCGTGGTAAATACTGTGAAATGGATTTGTATTTTGCAGACCTGAATTCATATCAATTATTTATGTCAAATGAAAATTTATGCCAGATCTGGGCTCGAACCTAGCTTTCCCACTTACTGTGATCAGGGTGATCTTAATACAGATGTTGTAACCATTAATAACGTACCCATGCCTCACTTGGATAAATGATGATAAAACATTTGTGCCTCCCTGTGAGGGAGCTTGGGAAGTCTGTGTTGTATGAAAATTTGTATTGGTGCTGGAAGTAGGATTGGATAGCCAAAGTGGTTAAGGCAACCACTCTCGGTAAGTGGGATTTATTTTACGAACTCACTGGCTTAAATCAGCTAACCATTATGGTGGTAAAAGTAATATGTACTCTACCTCCCTCCAGTGAATTATGATATGATGCCAGTCACCTGATATACTGTGCTATTTACTATATAGTGTAAGATTATCATTGCCTGTTTTATTATCCAGACTGTACTGTGTACTTATTCATTATTCAGTGCTTGACAAATCACTGTTCATCACCCAGCCATGGGATTTTAAGTTAACGCCATGTACCACTGATGAATGAAGATGTGTTCTTTTCTCTAAAAGAAATTAAGTATGCAAGCTGTGAATAATGTCAATGAAGCTCATTGCTGTTTCCCCACAAATGAGGCTCCTCTGATGGTTCGTGACTCTGACAGTTTTTTGGTGCATAAACAGTGGTTGCACATCACACATTTGCAATGTACCAAAAATGTTCAGATATATGATAGAAATGTAAGAGAAATTCATGCTTGCAGGCAACAGCACCATGCAAGTTATGGTTAAAGTTATGTATACATTACAACTGCGGCCATTGACATGAATCCCATAATGGTGAAAAACACTTTACATGATTCAAAACTTAGAAAGAATCTTATTTCAGTGGCAAAGGCTGTGGACAACAACCACCCAATGACATTTAAGAAAGCTCCCACAGTTACATGAGACAATAACAGTAAAGTCAGAGTTACCACAAACAGAGATGGTGAAGTTGTTTTATTTACAAGAAAATTGTCCAAAGGTGGCTGTCATTAGTGAATGGAATGTTGTGAAAAGAGACTTGTAAATCTGACACGTCGGATTATGCCACTTGAATTCATGAGACACGATCATAATTCTCAAACATGTGTTTGTTGCAGTTCTGAAATTCAGTGATGTTGATCCATCTTAACGCAGTAATTCTCTTAAAGGAAAAATCACACTGATTCCATTCACTAACAAGAACAGAAATCAAATAAACTTCTGGAGTTAATCCCGTCTGATGTCCTGATTTTTGTGACCTTTACAGATGACCATAGCAGATAATGTCAAGTCTGTTTCCACTGACATAATGGAAACATTGTTGACAAATTTGTTACATTCAGAAATCTACTGGAAAACCAGACTGACCATAACATTAAACCCTTTCAGTCAGATACTGGTAGCACTGCAATGAATGAATGACTCCAACCTCAGCATGGCAGGACTACAATGGTGCCTAACACTTCCATACACACCACTTCAGAATGATGTCACAAAACAAAAGAACCACTCAGTGGTTCAAGTGGCTTTTTATATGCTGCTCAGGTCAGTGCTATGACCATCATTTTGGGCTGAAGTCAATACCACAGCTAACTACATCTGAAACTGTTGCTTAACTAAAGCATTGTTTGATAGAATGCCATATGAGAAGCGGTTGAAGAGAAAACCCAACGTGTCATTCTATATCTGGTCAAAAGTTTCCCATCCTGGATAAATTGAGTTGTCGGGTGAGGTGTCTGTCATCATCGCAACACAGTCACGCAAACTTCCAATTTCCTGCGTACTGGATGGCTACACACAGCTCTGACTCCTGCAGTGTTGGAAAATGTGGACACTCTAATTTGAGGTGATTGACGGATCACAATCAAACACCTTGCTGCAACACTGGACATCTCTGTTGGTAGTGCTGACACATTCATCCACCATTTGGGGTTCTCAGAGGTGTGTCCCCACTGTGTTCCTCACTACCTACCAGAACACCATAACGACCAACAAAGGATCATCTGTACGTAGTTGCTTGTGCATTACAAGACTGACCACAACAAATTTTTGCCAAATGTTATCAAAGGCAATCAAATATGGGTTCATCACTTCTAACCAGAAACAAAACAAAAATCCATGACTGTGAAGGGATTATTCTGTTTGAAGTCCTTAATCGAGATGGCGGAGGGTGTAAAAGTAATTCGTGTATCCCTGCAAAAAAAAGTAAATTTCGGTAGTAAAAAGAATATGTGTGTAAATTGTAAGGATGAGATCTTGAAGCTAAACGAACGAATATCCAATTTACGAATTATAATCGGTGCTTTAAAGCTGGACATAAAGAAACTTCATGCGGAAAAATGTGAGTCGCTGAAGAAGCAAGAAGACTCGACCTCTGCAAACTAGTGGCAAACAATGACGGGAGAAAACTGCACTCAGAAAGTACAGTTCCAAAATAGCAGTGAAACTTCAATATGTATAAACAATGAAACTTTAATGCATAAAAACTGCACTAAGAAAGTACAATCTCAAAGCAGCAGCGAAACTTCAATGTGTATTAACAGTGAAACTTTAATGCATAAAAACTGTCAAACTAGAATGTATAACGACCATGTGGGAGTATTCACTACTGAAGATTCAATTAACACACCAGCCGAAGTCGAAAAGTTATGAAACGAACCACAAAAAGTAAACAAACTGTTGCTTGATGAACTTCCGACTGCTAACATTGTAAAATACGGAAAAATTTGTGTGTTAGGCGATAGCCAAGGATAACTTTGTTGTATTGCTGGGAGGATCAAATGACATATATAGAAATGATTCATTCAAGGCTAGCACAGAATTGAGAAAACGCTTCAATAATTTATCTCACAAGAATGTAATCATTGTAAATATCCTACATCGTCACGATTTACTGAGGTGGTCGTGTGTAAACAGTGAAATTCATGCCGCAAACAAGAGTTTCAGTGAAATATGTACTCACTTCGTAAATGTAGATGCTATTGACATAAACAGATTGGAGAGATGGCTCCATACAGTTCACGGTCTTCATTTGAATGCGTTAGAAAAGGAGGTACTTACAGAAAAAATTTTTACTCGTATTTCGTGGAGCAATGAAGTACCCAGGACAAGTGGAAATCGATCGCAAGTAACAAAACTTTCTTTTCATGCAGCGAACAATACAGCCATCAATCAGTGTCAAATCACGAAATGGTTTAAAACCAATAGGCCAGAAAGTAACATTCAAGCTGGGAAACAAACTCAAATTACGAAATGGTTCGGCCAAAAAGAAAAGAAGCACAAATTTTGCAAGCTACAAAAATACTGGAAGACAAACAAGCTGCTGTACGTCTGTCTTCCAGAACAAGGAAAGCTCCAGAGAGGAACAGTGATTTTTTATGGCTGTCACCAGGGAAATCACTTGAGCACCATCCAGATCCAGTGCCATCAAGAATGTAACTATGGATGTAAGTACACAATATCAAAGTGACAAAGAAATGTACAAGCCAAGTGAGCAAGCTGATGGGCTGCTATAGAAGAATCCAGACCTACCCTTTTGTGAGGATGGCTCATTATTAAATATTAGGTCTTTAAAAAATAAAATTGAAGATCTTAGTAGTAACTATATAAAGCATTGTAATATAAATGGTTTAAGTGCTGAATACTCATGTGACAGAAGCTCTAAGTTAGATGAGCTACAAGTTTTTTTATCTGAATTTCTAAATGTTAAAGTAATTTGTTTAAATGAACACTGGCTTCATAGTGATGCCATAAAAATCTGAAACAAAACTGAAAACTTCAAGGTAGCTACCGGATTTTGTAGGATAAATAAGTCACGAGGAGGTTCATGCATACTCATTCATTCTGACTTAGATTACGATGTAAGGTGTGACTTCAATTGTTTTAGTGAAGGGTGTATTTTTTATGGTTGCCGTATTGAGTTAAAGGACTTAAATGTTGTTATAATATCAAATTATAGAATCCCAGGGAAGGTGACAACTGAGCATTTCCTATGTAAATTTCAGAGTTTGTTAGAATATCTCAGTAAAGAAAAGAGGGAAAAAATTTGTAGTTGCTGCTGATTTCAACATCAATGTGTTGAATGAAACATGTGAGGTATCAAAGTTTACAGACTTAACAAAAAAAATATGGCTTCAAATTAAATTTTTCTGAATCTACAAGACAAAATGCTCAGTCAACTACATGCATTGACAATATTTTAACGAATTACGTATTTGAAGATGGGTATAAATTTTGTCTACATCTAGGAATTTGTGATCATTCAGCATTATTCATTGAGCTACCCAGAGCAGGGAGAGGAGTCCTATGTAAAAAAGCTTACGTAAAAAAGATCTTCAACCAAGAAACTTTGACTCTATTCCATGATAAGCTGAAGGAGACAGAATGGCACTTTGTTAAAAATATTTCATGCACAGCAAATTTTGAAGCATTTCTAAGGGATTTTCTAAGTGCTTTCAGTGAAATGTTTCCACAAAAAAACTTATTTTAATAAAATGACAAAATTAAAATGAATCACTAAAGGTATAAAAATCTCCAGTGCTAAGAAAAGGCAGCTACACGAGGAACTAAGACATAATAAAAAAAATTGAATTTATTGAATATGTTAAACGATACAAAAGTATATTTAAGAAAATTGTCAAAGCAGCAAAGCAAATGATAAATAATAAATTGATCTTAAAAAATGAGAAAAAATCAAAGGCAGTGTGGTCAGTTGTAAAACACGAATTAGGTATCAAAGCCTCTAGACATGGAATTAGTACAATTAAGCTTGAAGATGAGATCATAGTAAATGTGGCTCAAATTTCAAAATGCTTCAATGAGTTCTTCATTAATGTAGTGAAACCAGAGGTTAATGTTGCAGATTATGAGAACAATGTATGTCCCTTTGGACTAAATCATAATTCTGAATGCCTCACAAAATTCAAAACAGTTTCAACAATAGATGTAGAAAAAATTATATTAAAACTAAAAAACAAAACTTCTGCAGGTTGGGATGGAATATCAGCAAAAGTCCTTAAATTTGTGTGTAAAATAATAGGATACCCACTATCTAAAATAATAAACCAATCCTTTGAACAAGGAAGCTTCCCAGAGGTGCTTAAGTATGCAGAAGTAAAATCGTTGCTCAAAAAATGGTCAAAAGAGGATGTGGGGAATTATCGTCCCATCTCCCTCCTTCCAGTCCTATCAAAAATCTTTGAAAATGCCGCTGCTATGCAGATTCGAAATTTTATGGAGAAATATTATACTATTATGGAAAACCAATTTGGTTTCCCGTGTGGCAAAAGTACTATTGACGCAATTATTAAGTTTATCGACAAGATCAGCACATCATTAGACAACGATAATAAAGTTGCAGGAATCTTTTGTGATCTCACAAAAGCCTTTGACTCTGTAAATCTTGCACTGCTCATCTATAAGCTTGATAAGTATGGTATCAAGGACAATGTTCTAAATTGGCTTACTTCATACTTATCAAATAGGAAACAAAGAGTCATTGACTCACCAAATGCAGCAAATTACTATTCAAAATGGAAAACAGTAACCCAAGGTGTCCCTCAGTGCTCGATTCTAGAACCTATTTTGTTTTTGTTCTATATTAATGATTTACCGAACAATATAAATGCTCCATCGAATTTATTTGCAGATGACACATCCGTATTAATTGAAAACCACGAGCCACAAAACATCCCTCTCTACATAATAAACACAATGAACAAAGTAGAAACATGGTTCCAACTGAATGGATTAAGATTGAACATCCCCAAAACCCACATGGTCCAATTCAGAACAAAACAGTCAAAGCCGCAAGAAATTAAAATAACTCATAAAATCAGGATATAGAAGAAGTGGATTCTGTGAAGTTTTTAGGGTTAAACCTAGATAAAAATTTAAATTGGAATAAGCATGTTGACTACCTGTTAAACAAATTATGTAGCTTTGCATTGGCTATGCAAATATTAGCTGGTGCAACAGACATGAATACAAGGAAAATTGCAAACCACAGCTACTTTCAATCAGTTGTAAGGTATGGTATAATTTTTTGGGGAAATTCAAGCAATATATTGCGCATACTAAAGTTACAGAAAAGAATAGTAAGGAACATGTGTACTGCCCATCCAAGGACATCATGTCACCCACTATATGAAAAACAACAGTTATTAACAGTTTCCTCCTTATACATCTATGATATTATCATCTTTCTACACAGCAATTTAGAGTTATTCTAGAAAAACTGTTTCAATCACATGTATAACACGAGAAACACAGACAATTTTATGCTTCCCACCGATCGCTTAAACCTATATGCGCAGTCTCCTCAGTATATGGCAATGAAAATTCATAACAAGCTAAAAGGGAAGAATATTCTGAGTATGAACCTAGAGACACTGAAAACAAAGCTATATGATATACTTGTCAAGCGCTGTTACTACACTGTTGAGGAGTTCATGAAGAATGAACTGAACATTTGAGCACGATAAATCTACTTATAGTCTTGTGTGTAAATGTAGCTGTCCTTCACAAAAGGGAGGAAAGAAAAATAAAAGTTTATATTAATGTTAAAATTCTTTGTACCAATTAGGCCTAAGTTGTGTTATCCATTTTTTTGACATGTCTCCTGTACACTAATCATATGATTAGAAATTGTATGTTATGAAACAAATAAAACACTATTCACTTATCATGGGGCAACCATCAGCTCTGTATTGCATTGTGCTACCCTCAGGAAATTGAACACATGACTTCAACACGTTAATTACCGCAAAACAACTTCTGCCTATTCATGGCAACGCAAAGACTCACTCAAATGTGTGCGCTCGGGAGGAGCTCACGAAACTTCATTACACTGTTCTTCCTCATCTACCCTAGCTTACCTATCCCTTCTGACTTGTTTCACCCAATGAAGGACACACTCTGTGGGAAACAGTACATAGATAATGTGGAGTTTATTGATGCAGCAAAGACATTGGCTCCCATGACAACCAGTAGAAAGGTACAATGCAGGCATACACACCCTCCCAGTAAGGTGACATAACGTCATCACATTCATCAGAGACTATGCTGAAAAATAGGGCTTTGTAGCCACAAGAGTGCTGACTTGAATCTGTTTCAACCAATGAAGGATACATTCTGTGGGAAACTATATAGATGATGTGGAGGTTATTGATGCAACAAGACATTGGCTCCCATGAGAATTAGGCATACACACCCTCCCAGTAAGATGATGTCAAGTCATCCCATTGAACAGAGACTATGCTGAAAAACAGGGCTTTGTAGGCACAAGAGTACAGAAGAATATGGTGTACTGGAGTCCTGAATAAAACTAACATGCTTTCTGGAAAAAAGTGTTGCATTACTTTTTGAAGCCCCTCATAAGATGAAATGAGGTTGCTGATGAGAAATGACACTTGGGTCATTGCATACAGATCAACAAATGAAGGAGCGTTTCGTGAAAAAAAACACACAGAAATGATGGATCTTTGCTGAGGAAAAAGGCAAGAGGATTCAACGACTTTACTGTAATTGACATTGATGAAATGATACTTCCAGCTGCAGGAACTGCATCATTTAGACTATACATGGTTCTGTCAGTCAGATTTGATTTGTATATCTTTCAGCTGGATATCACCACTGAGTTCCTCAATGACGGAACTGGTATGGAAATATTAAGGGAACAGGAGGACTCTCTGGTCAAATTCTTACAAATAATGAAATATGCACAGAAAGATAATCATATAGTCAACAAGGCAAGTGACATGCACCAAACACTGAAATTTGATGATAAAATGTATAAAAGTAGAAAAGCCACTTATGGATTGTACCAATCTGGTTGACACTGGTATTCCAAGTTGAACTCAACACTAACATCGACCAGCTTGAAGCCAACAAATTCTGATCCACGTTTCTTCATGGAAAAAGTAAAAAGCTTCCAGTTTGACTACTCATTTATGTAGATGACATTACAGGGTGTCCGAAAAGACTTTCCCTGATTACATAAATTGATAACTCAGGCTAGAAGTAAGATGCAAATATGAAACTTTGTCGAATTGTTTACAACTATCATTTTTTTTTTTTTCTGTTTTAGGTTCACAGTACGTAAGTAGTGGATGAGGTGCAGTGCTCAAGAAGCCATGTTAACCAATCAGGAGAAGGCACAGTGTGTCCTGTGGCACCATGAGACACATCACCAACCACAGTGCAGAGACACTACCAAACAACATTTGGAAAGAATCCACCTGATGTCAAGAGCATTAAAGCCTGATATGAGAAGTTCAAGAACACAGGATCGGTTGCTGAGCTTCCGAGGTCTGATCGACCAAGAACCTCAGCAGACAGGGTGGAAGCTGTAAGGCAGTCTTTTCTGCAAAGTCCGACGAAATCGGTGCGCAGGGCCTCACGGGAATTACAGATGTCAAAAAGCTCTCTCCATGACATTTTACAAAAACGTTTATTGTTTCATGCATACAAAATTCAAATCATTCGGGACTTGTTGCCTAATGACAGTACACGTCGATATGACTTTGCAGTCGAAATACTATCATGTATTGAGGACGATGACGGTTATCTCAGACGAATTGCCTTTTCCGACGAAGCGACCTTTTTTGTCAGTGGAGTAGTGAATCACCATAATGTGCGCATTTGGGGTTCACAACCTCTGGCGAGGTCATGGAGTGCACCAGAGGCAGTCCAAAGGTGAATGTTTGGTGCACACTATTGCACAATCGAATTATTCGGCCATTCTTCTTCGCTGAGGCTACCATCACATCTGCAGTGTATCTGAACATGTTGCAACTGTATGCTGTTCCTCAGCTGCTTCAGTATCACCCTGATGTCTTGTTTCAGCAAGATGGTGCACTGCCTCATTGGGGTTTGGATGTCCGTGCCTATCTCGATATGACCTTTCCTGGGCGATGGATTGGTCATGATGGGCCAACGGTTTGGCCTCCACGCTCTCCTGACATAACCCCATTAGACTTCTTTTTATGGGGTTATCTCAAGGATGAGGTCTACCAAACACGTGTACCAGATCTTGAAACCTGTGGCAACGGATAACCACAGTCGTTGAATCGATCCCTCCAGTGATGTTGGCTAATGTGTGGACGGAAATTGGATATCGCCTAGATGTACTATGTGCTACCATGGTTGCTCATGTAGAAGTTTACTGACGTGCGAAAAAAACTTTGATAGTTTGTAAACAATTAGACTTGTATCTTACTTCTAGCCTGAGTTATCAATTTATGTAATCAGGGAAAGACTTTTCAGACACCCTGTATAATCACTTCAGCAGACCTAGAAAGGACAAAACAAATCAATGATGAGTTACCTGCCTAATTTGATGTCAAGGATCTTGGAGCCATAAAATGCTCTCTGGTAATCACAGTAAATAAATCTGTTGACCAAATAACATGATGTCAGAGTGGCTATATCAGAGAAGTTTCACACCGATTCAGAATGAATGACTGCCAGCTGGTAGGAAGATGGTGCACACTGATTCAGAGAACTGGTTGCAGCACTAATGTACACTACCATCGATGCTCAACCTGATATATGCTATGCAGTCAGTAACATAAGCCAGTACACCAGAAATTCTATTTTTTTCACTAGCAACTGAATAAGTGGTTTCTTATACACCTTAAAGGAAACATTGGTAAGAAATTTACCTATGCTGACGATAAGAAAAGAATCTTCAGTTTCGCAGCTGTCAGATGGGAAAGTTCTGATGCTGATAGGAACTCATATACAAGTTGCTACTTCACCTTATCTAGATCAGTGTTCAAACAAGCAGAGAGCCGCTGCTCTTTCATCAACTGAAGCTGAATACATGAGAGTCACCAAAGCAGCAAGGGCAGTGATTCTCCACAGTTTAGGAAAACTCTCACACCGCACCTTTTCCAGTGACAATCTCTAGTTTCCCACTGAATGATGGAGCACATGCATATAAAATATCACTTCATGCACCTAGATCCATTAGTGCATCTGCTCGTACTGGAATATCAGCCAACAGAAGATATGATTGCGGATATACTTACAAAGGTTCACCCTGGACTGAAACACTAGGAATGTGTTGAAAGGCTTGGACTTCAAATGTAGAGCCACAAACTTAAGGACCAGGCCTTACTTTATAACTGCCTGTTAAAATAAAGGGGGAATTTTGAGATTCAAATTTTACAATTATGTGACATGTTTGGTATACACAGATGTTAAATTGTATTGTTCTTGGTTCTTTGTAATCCTCTGTACAGTAAACTATGAATAAAGCTTTGTTTCTTGAAGTTTTCCTGGTGGATAAAATATTCCATCCTTTTTTCTGGGGAGTACATCCAAGAAATTATTAACACATGTAGTCATATTCTAGCTGAAAACATTCCAAACATTTTCAGGATGAGTCATTTGCAAGATTTTTAACACATTTTACACTATCCTTTCAAAGGAAATATTGTTCCAGTTCTCCACCATATGACATTACAAATATGTCATCCATAACAATCAACTGAGTGATTTCGAAGCACTGTGGATTCACTGACTCTTTTCCTAGTTAATTTAAATCTTAGAAGCATAAAGTTTTGTCTATGACTGAGACTCTTGTTACCAACAGTATTATTTATGATGTATGCACATTTACTCTACAGTGTGAAGTGTGTTAAAAATCTTGCAAGTTACTCATCTTAAGAATGGCTGAAAGGTTTATGTGGTATAATGTATCAATACCTACCAACAGCCATCATTGCAATGGAATTGCCAGTTTTCATGACAGTTGTGTGGGATCCAGTGGACCCAGTGGAGCATGCCCCTGAGCCACGCCTCTAGTGGTAAGAAATTTACCTATGCTGAGGATAAGAAAAGAATCTTCAGTTTCGCAGCTGCCAGATGGGAAAGTTCTGATGCTGATAGGAACTCATATACAAGTTGCTACTTCACCTTATCTAGATCAGCAATGTCATTGTGTTCAAACAAGTAGAGAGCCGCTGCTCTTTCATCAACTGAAGCTGAATACATGAGAGTCACCAAAGCTTCTAGTGGCTCAGTAGCTCAAGCACCCACTTCCACTGCAATATAGGATGGCCATTGGCAGCACTCAGTGCTACTTGCACTCAGAGCCACTTTGCAGTGTGATGTTATGCAGATGCTGCCTGGTTGCAGCTCCAGCTTCATCATTTGGGCTTTAGTACAGAGAGACTTTTCCTTGTGGATGTTGTGATAGCTGGACTCCATTCATTGCTGCACTGTCTTGTTCTGAGTCTTCATATGTTTGGAGAAATACAAGTTAAGTATATCTGCTGTTTGTTGTGTTAGCTTGTTCACTTACAATTTTTGCTTCTGTCTAGCTTTCCTATGATGACAGTTGCAGCACCACTCTGTAGCCCACCTCTCCTTACTGTTGTGTACAAAGCCGTACACAACAGTTGGGGGTTGTTTTGAGGGAAGAGACCAAACTGCGAGGTAATCAGTCTCATCGGTTTAGGGAAGGACGGGGAAGGAAGTCGGTCGTGCACTTTCAAAGGAACCATCCCGGCATTTGCCTGGAGCGATTTAGGGAAATCATGATGGCCGGACGTGGGATTGAACCGTCGTCCTCCCGAATGCGAGTCCAGTGTGCTAACCACTGCGCCACCTCGCTTGGTCTACACAACAGTTGTCAGCCAAAATGTCTGTACATAATATCCTAGATGCACTCCGAAAAAATGGTGGAATATGAATAAAATTGTTTGGTAATTGTGTGTCATACCTGTCTTTCCAAACCATGTCCCAACAATAACAACAGTAACTAATAAAATGTAGTGTGTTTTAGAAACATACCTTTTTCTCTATTATTCTTTTAGCTATTTTAAGTTATGTTCTTAAATATTCAGTTACAATGTTGCAGCATTTGCCTTTTTTAAAGGCATTAAATAATGTTGAGAATTCATTTCAGAGTAACTGTGTGCTAACTCTGACATTGCAAAAGAATTTACAGCTGCATTAATGGTAGCTGTGCTAAAGATACATAAGATGTATATAGTTTTATATAAATGGATTTTTATTTTCAAATGTGACATAAATGTTTATTTTTAAAAATATATTTGTTGTGACAGTGCCACGACATTCAAAAGTGCCGCTACGTTAGTACGCGAACACGGCAATAGAGGCGCTCCGCAGCTCGGCCGAGCGCGGGAGCGCCACCTGGCTATGAACGGCGCGGGCCGCATGTCACGACACGGCAGTCGAATGACAGATACGAAGTTAGTAACATGTAACCCGCTAGTGTTTCTACTTTTGTACATCCACGGAATTTATTTGTGATTAAAAGTTATAACACTTTTTGGCGACGAGGTCGGACTTTTTTTTTTCCTGCGTTGTGGAATTGTGTGTTCGTGTCGGGGTAGACATGGAACAGCTTATGCAAGCGCTTATTGAACAACAAACACAGCTGACAGCTGCTATTCAGGCGTTGTCGACGTCGCTTACTCATCGTCTGTCTTCCTCTTCTCCGCCTCCGTTCCCTCCTTATGACGAGGCCGCTGAAGACTGGGAGGATTATGAGAAGCGTTTGCGGCAACACTTCTTGGCTTTCGGCGTTGTCGACGCTCCTATGTGTAAGTCGTTATTTCTATCTTGGATTTCCCCACGGATCTATCAGCTGCTATCTCAGTTAGCCCCTCTGCGGGAACCTGCCTCTCTGTCCTTCCAAGAAATGTGTGACTTATTGTCTAACTATTACCGAAAAAACACCCATGTCGTTGCCGCCCGTGTGGCGTTCTACCGGTGTCGTAAACAGCCCCATCAATCTTACCGGGCTTGGGCGGCGGAACTACACGGTCTGAGTCGGAAATGTCAGTTTGTCACGGACACTCATCATGAGTCTTACGCTGATTCAATGGTTAGGGACGCTATTTTACGGCTTGCTCCTGATAAAGAAGTTCGGCAATGTGCCTTACAATTGCCAAACCCGTCGTTGTCGGAAGTTCTCAGCATCGCTCAATCGTTTGAAGTGTCTCACGCTGCTGGTGCGCAAATAAGACGCGTGGTGTGATGTAGGCGCTGTACAAACCACTTTCGACGCAGACAATTTGCCTGTTTCACAGGGAAACGACGATGTGGCGGCGGTGCACTCGCGTCAACAACGTCGCGTTGGGCCGCCACGCTCGCAGCGAAAACAGCAACCACAGAAGCAGGTTCGTTCCGCCCTTCCTTCTTGTCCACGTTGTTTCGTACAGCATGACAGAGCCGCGTGTCCAAAACGTTGGGCTACATGTAATTCATGTAGGAAAAAAGGCCACATTGCTTCTGTGTGTCAGTCCCCTAAAGTTCCTGTCGACGAGGACGAGGCATCGGACATGGATGTTAACTGTGTGCTTTCTCAAACGAATAAGTTGTTTGTTACTGTTCGTGTTCTGGATAAAGACATTCGCATGCAAGTGGACACTGGCTCTGCAGTAACTCTCATTAATTCTCGCACGTATTTGGAGTTGGGCTCCCCTCCCTTGTCTCCAGTTACGCAAAATCTACGAACTTATAATAAGCAGAAAATTCCTATCGTTGGCCAGTTTGATGCTTCCACTGCCTACAAGTCTGTTGTAAGCCCCTCACGTTTTATGTGGTGGATCATGCGGGCACTGAAAACCTGTTCGGTTATGATGCTTTCCAGTTGTTCGGGTTTTCCATTGATGATGGTGTGCACCTCATATCTGAGGACATTCCGTATCAACAGCTGGATGGCTTGTGTTCTGAATTCTCGTCCGTGTTCTCTGCTGGTCTGGGTCGCGCCAAGGATTTTGAAGCCCACATTACTCTTAAACCTACGGCTTGCCCTAAGTTTTTCCGGGCACGCCCTATTCCGATGGCGTTGCGTGCGCCTGTCAAAGCTGAGATAGACAGGTTAACAGCTTCGGGGATTCTCCTTCCTGTTACCTCCAGCGAATGGGCATCGCCCATCGTGGTGGTTTCTAAACCATTGACACTTATCCTCTTCCCTGTCCTGAGGAGTTATTTACCAAGCTCGCTGGGGGCCAGTTCTTTTCCAAACTTGACTTATCGGAGGCATACCATCAGTTGCCGTTGGATGCATCTTCCAAGGAATTTCTCGTCATCAACACTCCTTGTGGGTTGTATCAGTACCAGCAGTTACCATTTGGCGTCGCTAGCGCGCCGGCCATTTTTCAGCGGTTTTTGGAACAGCTCACGGCTTCCGTTCCCGGCTGCATCAACTACCTGGATGACATTGTTGCCACGGGGGCCTCCACTGAGGAGCACCTTCGCAATTTGCGTTCACTGTTTCGGGTTCTGCATTCAGCAGGGTTGAAGTGCAATCTGGACAAGTCTCAGTTCTTCCAACCCTCCATTACGTATCTTGGTTTCCACTTGTCCCGTGAGGGTATACGTCCTCTACGACAGCACGTTGCGGCCATTACCGCTCTACCCCGGCCGTCTACGGTCAAAGAACTTCAGGCGTTTCTAGGAAAGGTTGCTTATTATCACAAATTCATTCCCTCCGCGGCGGCGGTGGCTCATCCTCTGCATCAGCTGTTACGCAAAAACGTTCCTTTCTGTTGGTCCGCCGAGTGTGAGCAGGCTTTTGTCCGCCTCAAGGCTCATTTGCAGTCGGCGCCTTGTCTTGCCACATTCCGTCCGGGTCAGCACTTGGTTCTGGCGACTGACGCGTCACAGTATGGCCTAGGGGCTGTTCCCGCCCATCGGTATGAGGATGGGTCGGAACGACCCATCGCCTACGCTTCCAAGACCCTCAACGATGCACAACGGCGTTACTCTCAAATAGAAAAGGAGGTGCTCGCTATCATTTATGCTCTAAAAAAGTTCAGCGTTTTTTTGTATGGTTCTAAGTTTCACCTCATCACCGACCACAAGCCGCTGGTCTCTCTGTTCAGCCCCTCGGCGTCGCTTCCGGATAAGGCAGCTCACCGCCTGCAACGTTGGGCCTTATACTTGTCTCGTTTTCACTATGAGATTCACTATCGCCCCACGGCCCAGCACGCCAACGCTGACGCGTTGTCGCGTTTGCCGATGGGCCCCGATCCGGTTTTCGATCGAGATGAACTACTCTGTTTCCACATTGATGAGGAAGAACGTCGTGCGGTCAAGGGTTTTCCACTTACCGGTTCGCAGGTCGCGTCGGCTACTGCGCGGGACCCGGTCCGGCGTCAGGTGATCGGTTTTGTTCAGCAGGGTTGGCCGGACAGGACCAAGGGCCGGGCATCGGATTCCCTTCGCAACTACCATGCCTTGCGCCTTCGTCTGTCTGTTCGTGAGGGTGTTGTTCTTCTGGCCACGGATGGTGCATCTCCACGGGTTGTGGTGCCCGCCTCTCTTCGCAAAGATGTTCTCAAACTATTGCATGAGCGCCATTGGGGGATTTCTCGGACTAAGTCCCTGGCCCGCAGGCACGTTTATTGGCCCGGTATTGATTCGGACATCGCCCACATGGTCGCTGCGTGTGATCGGTGTGTTCAACAACTGGCTGCGCCTTGTACTCTGCCCTCTCCGTGGCCTGATCCGGCGCAGCCGTGGGAACGGGTGCACGCTGCTTTTGCCGGCCCCTTCCTCGGCACTTATTGGCTACTGTTGATTGACGTCTTCTCGAAGTTTCCGTTTGTTGTTCGATGTCCGCCGCCCACCACTGCGGCGACGACGCTGGCTTTGTCCAAAATCTTTGCGCTAGAAGGTCTTCCATCCACGATTGTCACGGACAATGGCCCTCAGTTCTCTTCGCAGGCCTTCCGTGATTTTTGTACTGGACAAGGGATTCATCATGTTACAGCACCGCCCTTCCATCCGCAATCGAATGGGGAGGTCGAGCGCCTTGTCCGCACTTTCAAAAGCCAAATGAAAAAATTCCTTAGTGATTTTTCCACAGATGACGCTCTGTTGCAATTTCTGAGTTCTTATCGCTTCACGCCTCTGGGTGATCGCAGCCCTGCTGAACTCTCGCATGGCCGCCAACCGCGCACCCTACTGCACCTGCTTCACCCTGTCAGGCCTTTTACTGTGTCCCCTAGTGCGGGAAAATACCCGGTGGGCGCCGACGTGTGGGCACGGGGGTATGGATCTCGCCCTAAATGGATTCCAGGGGTGGTCCAGGCTCTTCGCGGCCGCCGGCTTTGTGAAATACGTACGGACGACGGCATGGTTGTTCGCCATTACGACCAGATGCGCCCACGAGTGGTGGCCACGCCGGTACCACCGGCCCGAGAAGCCAGTCCTGTCGCTGCTGCCGATCTTCCGGGCGTGTTGCTGCCGCCGCCGTCGCTACCGCTACCGCTTCCGAGTACACCGGAACCGGCCCCAGCCGCGACGCCGCCTTCTCCGGGACCCATCTCGCTGGAGCACACCCCCAGGTCCACGACGCCTATGGATGCTGCTCCGGAGTTTTCACCCATCATCTCGTCCAGGAGGCACGTTCCACGCGCAAGCTTCCGTCCTGGACATTTTCGACCATACTCTCGTGTTTCTCCGCGGGAACTTCTCGGGGCCTCCCAAGCGGCCATGGATGTCTCCGCACTGTCCGTGTCTCCAAGGAAGTGAGTGTTTTTTTTTCAAGGGGGGAAAAGTGTTGTGACAGTGCCACGACATTCAAAAGTGCCGCTACGTTAGTACGCGAACACGGCGATAGAGGCGCTCCGCAGCTCGGCCGAGCGCGGGAGCGCCACCTGGCTATGAACGGCGCGGGCCGCATGTCATGGCACGGCAGTCGAATGACAGATACGAAGTTAGTAACATGTAACCCGCTAGTGTTTCTACTTTTGTATATCCACGCAATTTATTAGTGATTAAAGGTTATAACAATATTAATGTAAATGTGTTTTGGTTCATTGTACTATGAACAAGGCTTAGTTGCCCAGGAAATCTGATTCTCATAGTGGAACAGTTTACTATCTAAAGGCATAGTTATTAAATTATTTCCTTTCAAATCAGATTCTTGTGATGGAACAGTTTACCAATTATAGAGAGAGTTATAAAATTATTTCCTTCCAAACAATTTTGTAAATACTGTATCTACATATTTGTGTTTATAAATTAAATTTTAATTTTGTTTTATGGTTGTTGACAGGAAAATTTTTGGAAATAATTTGCAGATATGTAGTGGATGTTTTTATATATTTTTATCTCAACTTTTGTATCAGTAACTCCTTATGATCGGCATTTCAAAGTTCTCTGTTTGCAGTATTCTCTGCAATTAATTCCATCAATTGAACTATAGTTATTGGTTATGGAATCATGATCCCTCACTTCCTTCATCAGCATATTTCAATTGCATTATTTATCCAAACACATTCCTTACTACTTCTCTTATTCTGCTTATGGAAATTCAGTCAGCGAAAGTAATGAACGATAGTTCAATAAGTATTGTATTATCATTTATGATTTGTATATTATATACTTCTTGCCAAAGTTGACTTTTGATGTAGTGCTGGCAAAGTTGTGTTGCCCAAAATTTGATAAAACAGTGAAAGCCTTTAATGAAACTCACTGAATTGTTTAAGTTGTTCAACATTATTCAGAGGCCCCTATTGTTTCCAGTCTAAAAAACATAGGCTGCAGGCACAAGCAGCTACAAATCATTGTGTGCATGAACAAGCAGAAAGTTTCTTAGAAATGAAATTGCAGTTGCACAAATATGTTTATGCATATATAAGTAGTACTGGAAATGCTCTACTGGGATATATTTTGCAGTTTTCTGCCCTACAGTAATAAATGTATAAATTTTCAAGACTAGTTTCCATAAATACTGGTAGTTATCTGGAACCTTAATTATGATAGTGACTTTCACATATCCAGTTTGTAGATAGGTTGTGAAGCAGCATCTCTTTCATTATCATAAAAAGGCCACGTTGCAATTATTTGTGGTAGTACAAATAAATGTCTTAACAGCAAAATGAGTCTTAGGTGTACTTGATGCGTCTATTACCGGTGTGGGTATATCACAGAAACACAACTCAAAGGATTCTCGTGTGTTATGATATTAGTGAACTGCCAATTGTTAAAGTTCCAAGCTATCTAAATGGTACTGAAAAATTCATAATGACTTTTATAAGTTTTGCAACCAATAAGCTATGTGAAGCTGTCTGTTAAGCGTTTGTAAGCTGTAAATTAATATAAATTAAGTCTTCCTTTGAAGTCACACAGTTTTCATTTAAAATACTCTAAGCTATAAAAGTTGTGTTGCCCAAAATTTGATTCATGAGGTTTAGTGCCAGAAAAACTTATATTAAGTAATTTCAATGATGGTCCATCATAATGATGAATGAGTATGTGTTTCCTGATAATCATTTATATTAAACTCTGTCTGAGCAGCCCTCAGAAGGACCTATTGTACTGACTAACCATCATGTCACCCTCAGGTGGATCCACATGTCAAGGGGCATGTGTTGGCATGCTGATCTCCCAACCATTGTCAGTTTTCAAGAACTGGGCAGCTATTTCTCAGTCAGGTAGCTCCTAAATTGGCCTCATAAGGGCTGAGTGCACCATGCTTGCCAACAGGACTTGGTAGATCTAGACCATCACCCATCCAAATGTTAGCCAAACCTGGCAGCACTTAACTTCTGTGACCAGATGGGAGCCAGTGTTACCATTGTGGCAAGGCCATTGACACTCTGTGTTAAAAGTTTTCATTGAAAGCTTTCACTGTCTTACCCAACTACATTGTGCCAGCACTACGTCAAAAGTCAACTTTGGTAAAACATATATATAATATACATATATAATATGAATGATAATATAATACTTATTGAACTATCATTCATTACTTTCTCTGACAGTTATTTCCTACTGAATTACCATAAACAGAATAAGAGAAGAAGCAAGGAATATGTTTGGATAAATAATGCATTTGAAATGTGCTAATGAAGGAAGTGAGAGATCACGATTCCATAAACCAATAGCTATGGTTCAATTGATGGAATTAATTGCAGAGAATACATCAAACAGAGAACTTTGAAATGGCAACCCTACTATGAACAGCAGAGGGTTTCTGCACCTGCCATGGTTGCAGCAGGTAACAAGGAATAAGTGTACAATTCCAGAGAAGAAGCATGAGAAATAGTTATCTCAACAATAAGTGTATAAATTACACTTTACTACCATGAGAAGTTACTGGTACAAAAGTTGAGATGAAAAAAATGAAACATCCACTACATATCTAAAAATTATCTCATAAAATTTTCCTATCAACAATCATAAAACAAAATTAAAATTTAATTTGTAAAAGCAAATATGCAGATGTTCTACTAGCCACTTATATTTTATACAAGTACAGCAAAATATGAAGAAGAAAACTAAATCAGTTATTAAATAAATGAGGAGTCAAAACTCAATTGCGTATCACAAAATAGCAGTTCGGCTTGTGAAGATCTGTGCACCATGTATTACTGCTGTACTCCAATGTTTTTTTAAGATGTATTATGCTTCCAGTTGTAAATTATTCATCGCTACAATTATTTTCTAAACTGAAATAAGCAGATTGTGTAGACACCTATAGATCCACTGTCTCATTACCAGTCGTTTTAGAGGCTTTTGTAAGGGTCAAGAGCAGTAAAAAGCTAGAGTAAAAATAAGTTGTTATCGACTAGTACTGGCACCCAGATTCAGGCAAGCAGCATTACAGAAAATCCAATTTATCCACTGTATGTGACGTACTTTCAGGAAAATTGTTATGTCGGCAATAGCAACCATCTTCTTTGATACAAGATTAATTATTTCAGTGGAAAGTCCACATTCTATTCTTACATGTTTTAAAACATGTCAGCATTACAGGAAATCCACATGAATGAATCGTTTGTTAACACTTTAGGAGAAAAGGAGGCTACTCACGAAACAGCAGAAGTGTTTGAGTTATCGACAGGCACATATTAAAGAGAAAGATAACTTGCTTCCTTTTGGAATAACTCTTTTGTCAAGCTTGAGTACAAATATACAACTAAAACACAATCACACACTTGCGTGCTTCCATTCTATCAGCCGTGTCTACAGCCAGCAAAATGTAGGAACACAGGTGTGTGTGTGTGTGTGTGTGTGTGTGTGTGTGTGTGTGTGTGTGTGTGTGTGTGTGTGTGTGTGTACTCTGGCTCAACAATGGAATCATTCAGGAAGCCAGGAAGTTTCCTTTCTCTTTTGTGTGTGCCTGTTGATGAATAAATGCTGCTGCTATTCAGTGAGCAATCTCGTTTACTCTATTATTTACAAAGGAATTGTTTATATAGATTTCCTGTGATTGTGATGCATGATAATTCTTGTACATGTAAGAATGAAATGTGAACTGCCCAATGAAATAATTAACCTTATATCAAAGAAGATGGTTGTGAAAGAAATGTGATATAGTGAAAATAATTTTACAAAATGTATAACAGGTGACAATGCAATGCAGCTTACAAAATACAAGTAACATATATCCTACAGTTTCTGTTGCACAAAAACTTTTTTAAATGACATTTTATTGTCACAAGATAATAAACTATCAATGTACTGAGATTTCTTAATTTATTGGACTAAACACTAATGGAATTCCATTGGTGAAAATACAACATTCACCATCATATGAAGAAACTGATAGCTGCTACCTTCAGCTTGACAAAAATCTACATCACTGGTTGCGAAACACAAAGAATCAATTACTTTCTGCCTTTGCCTCTATTATGGCTTATGGTAACATTTTCTGAACAATGAAAACTACATGTTGAAATAACAAGAATATGGAAAGAACAGATTGCTGCTCACCATGTAGTGGAGGTATTGAGTCACAGACACATGCAATGAATAATGCTGACCAAATATTAAAACTTTTGTACAAAGTCCTTCTCCTGGAGAAGAAAACACATACACTTTCAGACAACCACAACTCACACACACATGGCCATTGTCTCAGGGTGCTAGAACCCAACTGGCAGTTGATCTCTAGCGCCCTGAGACAGCCCCCATGTTTCCATGAATTGTGCTTGTGTGAATGTGTGTGCAGAAAAAAAGACTTCATCCAAGAGATTTAATATTTTGGTAATATTTTTCATTGAGCCTGTCTGTGAATGAATGTCGTTTCCATATGGTGGGAATTTTGGGTTGACTTTGCGCTCTTTGGAGGGTAGTCTCAATCCACAATTAGGCTTGCAGCATGATAAGTATTATATTTTTAATTTATAATGCCTTTAAAGGATTTCAGGATTCTAATCCCACCTTCACTGTGCATTTAGATACTCATGGGGTTTGTAGTCAATAATATGGACCAACTACAGAAAGGAAACTAAGAAAATAACTTATGTATTTCAGAAAACATGTCAACAATGAATTTAGTACTAAATGAAAAGTTAGTGGCCTAGTTTACTCCTTTAAAAATTGAGATGGATTTTAAATGGCAAAAGAATGGAAACATTCTGCCCTTTCTGCAACAGCTCAGTTCAGGCACTTTGGCTCCAAGCGCTAACATCAAATCATTGACTGTAATACTGTAGACATCTGATGAAGTAACTTTGAATTTTATCCACAGTATTTGATAAGAAGTATTTTCTTATGAAAGTTTTGAAACTTCTTCGGAAGCAAATGTAATAGTCATAAGTAAAACATTAAGTATGGAATAAACTAATTTTAGCTTAAAAGGGAATTAATAAACTAGCAAAATCTTTTTTCAAGTACCTAACAAATAGTGGCTCTATTACACAAAGTAATACAAAAAAATCAAAAAATGAGTTTGGCCAACTCTTTCTATCCCATAGAAGAATTGTGTTTTATATATTAGTGGCTTACTTAGTGTGGATTAAATATTTATGTGTGTCTATTACTGAACTACTAAATATACTTATATTACATAAACCCATCAATATGGAATTACATTTCAATATTAATGTTTTTGAATGCCACGCAAAACAAATCAGTTCACATTATATCATACACGGTATAGTATTCTACAAAAGATCTACAACGCATATAAATAACTAAACTAAATTAATCTGAAGGATCTATTTCCACAGAGCCAAAAAAAGACTAGGGATATTTTGTACCTGAGATTTCCAATCAAAGTGGAAAAGCTTTCTTGCAGCAAACATTTCATGCCCAAAACCTTTGGCACATTGTACTCAGCACATGTATCTGCATCATAAATATCTGATGTTCTTTTTTTTTGTCTATGACCAAACAGCTTTAGTACAGATGCTGGCACATTAAAAAAAAGAATACAACCTGAAAGTCTGCAAAAACCTACATTACATAGTGCAATATGATCAACGATTTCTTCACTGCACAATATTCTATCTATGTTTCAATCAATATCCATTTCCATCATTGATTGAACCATAATGTGGATATCTACTTTTAGAGACAATATACCCAGAACTTTTACGTTGGAAGCATCCCACTAGAACAGACTGCAAATGACATTCTGAATATATACTTATGTGTCAGTTATTACAATAATCCACACTAACATCACATCTTATTACAGCACATCTCCTGCACTGTAATGTGACAATACATATACCAAGAGTATACTTCTCACTATGCATGTCATTACAAGATCAGTGGTTAACATTAAACTCTGTTCTTTTCCCATACTATTGCTATTTGTAATGCCACTAATGGTTTTAGTATTACTCTATTTACCAATTGGAGACAGATGGCTTCTTGGTAACTGTTGGATCGTCCTTAGCCACGAACATTGTGGTATCATCTGGGTGCATGCCATAAGACAGTGAGGGTAATGGAGAATGACTTTGCTCCATATCTTCTTATGAGAGAGCATGATTCATGTCAAATGGTCATAGAGCAGCCAAAGCATGACCATATTTGCAGGAAAGATTCCACAAGGGCTCAAAATGACAGAAGCAATGTGTCCTCTGATGCCAGGCTGAGTTTTCATTCATGCCATCTGAAACAGTTCATGAGAAAAATGAGTCGTGAATTTCAAAACATGTAGCAAATGAGTGAACATAAACTGCCAACAAGCCCTTGCATTATCTGCAAGTGAGTAATAATGGCAACCACAAAAGGCCTCCCCTTTCATGTTATGTAAGTAATATGCAAATAATATTAGCTGTACTTGCTTAAACTGTCTTCAGTCGAAAATTATTTCTGATGCATTTTTTATAGAGATGTACTATGTATTTTACTTAAATTTTATCACGGCTCAAAGTTTTGAAGCACTAATGGAAATATCTGTGTGTGCAGAATGGTACAGATATGGTTCAGAACCGTATAGGTGTCCAGAAAATAGATTGCACACTTCAATGAATCTGTGAGGGACTTGATGCACTGCATCAGTTCATTGCTAGTCAGGGCCAACTAATGGCAAGAAGACATTTGCAATCTCTGATTGCAGCATCTGGCCTTGAAGGTGGCTATTTTATGCAAATTGAGAACCTTATATTTCATAACTGATACATTAGCTTGTAGATAGCTTAGTGCCGTAAGGACTTTGCTGAAAGCATGGCATACTCAGCTAGCATCAATGACACTGCCATGATTAGATGCAATGAGATCCTGTGATTTGTCATTTTTGTGTCACTCACACAGTTAACACACGATATGAAAACAATGGCTCGTAATCCACACTTAATTATTTCCCATGGCTACAGAAGTGTTATTCATTCAACATGGTATTGAGAACTAAGTGTCTTGACAGAAAAAGGATTGATGGGACTGGTAATAACTTAAGTCTCATTCTCAGTCTACGTTAAATGGGATACATCTAAGACTTCATTATATAACTACCACATTTGCCATAGCAACTTTTACTACTTAAGGAAAGTAAGCAATGGTGGAAATATTAGCTGACAATTTCTACCAGATGCCATCGGAAACAAATTTGTCACTTTCTAACAAAATTGAGTAATAAGGTAGGGCATGTGTACTAGTTACTGCTGAATATTATATTTTCTAGCAAAAGAATATTTGCAATTTATGTTGGGTAAATGACTTGAGATCACCATCGTGAGCTACTGTTTTATCCTCAGTAAATTTTCATCATTATCACTGACTAAGAGTCACTTTTGAATAACAGCAAACAGAAAAACTGATTATAACATTGTTATGGAACAAATCCACTATGTAAAGAAATTTATACTTATTTCAGACCATAGCAAAGAATCTCAAGCAAAATATGCTGTAAATTCCACTTAACATCACTCCAAAAGGAACCAGTAGAATCTGCGGGGTCGGGCTAATACTCATAGGTCTGTAGACATTTCAGTAAGTAACTGAGGCATAATTTGGAACAAAATGATACGTTATTGGTTGTGATGACACTACTAATGTACATTGTGGCAATTATGCACACAAATGAGTAAACATTAGCTACAAAAATTAATAAAAATGTGGTTTATGAGACAAACCCCAGGTAAAAAGTTTATGATACTTTAAAATACTTTAACAATACCAGCATACAAATTAGCTTTACTCACAGTGACTAGTGAAAAATAATCTTCACAAAAATTTCTTCTTTCCCATCTACCTTACAGGATATGACCAATTAGGTGATGTCTTGCGTAACGTTTGTTGTAGATTTACCATTACAATCTTAACAAGAAATTGTACTGTTACAGAATTTCTTCTCTGAGGTACAACTCTCCACTATTGTATTCCATACAATACCTAAAGGGAAAGACATTTCATTTAAAAAAGTTACAAAATAAACCTTGGAAAGACCAAACAAAAAGCTTCCATAGCAGAAAATTTTCAATTGTAAGATATTTTTACTCAGAAGTTAAGTGGCAATATTCATGTTACATACGGAAAAGTTTAATGTAACAGGATAGATAGGAAATATAGTCACCAAACAGCAACACAGAACACACATGTATAGATGTTAAGGAAATTTGTAAACTTTGGCAAGGCTTAGGAAATGGGGATTGTGTGGAAAAGTCAACTGTTAACTCCATGTCAGGGGAGACTTACCAAACAGGATAAGAAAGAAAGACTGATTGTTGGGGATTGCATTCGACTAAATTAAAAACCTAAGTGCTTGAAGATGGAAGATTGGGTAACAAGCAAAACAGAGAATAGGGACAAAACATTGTGCAAGAGTTAACAAGAGCAGACAACTAAGAGAATTGTATGTGGTTGGGGTGGTGTGGAGGGAAAAAATGAACATGCCAGAAAATAGAAGGTGTAGAAAGCTAAAACATAGTGAAGAAAAAATAAGAGTAGTTACTGACAAGAGGGAGGTGCTTAGAGGGAGTGGAGGGTGGGGATGGGAGGCTGAGACTAAATAAATAAATGTAAATTAAGGACAGGTGGGTGGTGAGAATCAAGGACCTTCTGTAGTGCGAGTTCCCAAATGCAGCACTCTGAGGTAACGACTGTCATGTAGAGCATGCTCTGTCTCATGATATTGTGTGTTGCCAGCATAAACCCTCTGTCTAAGTTCATTTATCTTGACTGTTACATTGGTGATAGTCATACCAATGTAAGAGGCTTAACAGTGTTAACATAACAGTTGGTACACTACATATGTCATATCAGAAGCACAGATACATACTGGTATTTTGATAGTACATTTTTTGCCAGTTGCAGAGGTAGTGGTAAGAGGGTGCAGGGGGGCAAGTCTTACATTGGGGATGGTGACAGAGGTAGGAACCATAGTGTAAGAAAACATGTTCAGAAATAGCATGAGGCCTGAATAGAAGATTTCGGTGCTTAAAGGGAGTGGAGGGTGGGGATGGGAGGCTGATGAAAAGCTATTGTAGGTGTGATGGGAAAAATGTCAGGCAGAATGGACCCAATTTCAGGGCACGATTTTAGGAAGTTGTAGCATTGTCAAAGCTGCTGATTAATACATTCAAGACCAGGATGATACTGAAGGACAAAAGGTATACTCCTGGGTTGTTTTTTTGGAGGGATGAGTGATACCAGGATTGGATGTGATGGCCCAGGAAATCTGCTTCTGAACTAGGATGGTAGGGTAGCGATGTCCGGTGAGGGCTGTGACTGTGAAGGGTCTGCATCTGAACAAATATGTATGCCTTTAATGCCAGGGGTGTGTGGGAGCAAACATTTGACCCGGAAAGGTTGTAAGACTTTCCCTATACAACCTCCTTTGAAATCTTACTTAAAGAATGGGTCTTTTAAAAACTTTTATTCATGAATATGGAGGACCACATACACGAAAATTACAGGCATTTTTGCATCCTTTCACACAAATTTTACAGAGCTGGAGAAGAGTTTTGACCCTATGTTTGGCCAGTTAAGTAAATTAATTACAGGGTGAAATATGGCATCCCGGCTATTACACAAGTTGAAAATATGGTCACTATTTTCTATAAACTGAAATTTGCCATATTTCGTGACAGTACCTTTTCCATTAGACGTTTGCAAGCAAATGTAAGTCTTGGCTTCAGTTGTCTGATTCCACAATGCATCGTTGTCGGCTGCAGAAAATGACGTGGTTCAGCGTGTTTATCTCATTTTGGTGTTTCAAATACAGTTTCTTCAAATGTAGTTTCTTCTTTCCAGATAATACAAAAATAATAGTAACATAATTCAAAATTATTTTATGACGGCGACCTTCACATTGTCCTTCCGTCAACACACACCAAGAGTTAGCTTCCGACTCGGATTGACTATAGTCAAAGACTACTCCAACGTCAAAGATATTTTACACAATCAGTAGCTTTGCTATTCTTCGATACATTTTCTAATAGTAATCAATATGCTTTTACTCTCAAAAACAGAAGTAAATTAACATATAATAAGACAAATTATAATAAATTCTGACAAAAATATAAGAAAACATTTTCAATTCAGTATCGACAAATACGGTAAAAAAAAATAACATCTCCCAGATCCATTACAAGGGCCCTATGTGAAAAAATTATTGTGACATCATTACTAACAATTCTAGATACATCTTGATACTTAAATAAATAAATAAAAATTATGGAAACAACAAAGCTAGCGCACAATGAACTTAGTGACATCAAGCTAGAAACAAATCATGTTTTCATAGCAAACCTTAGTGCCATGTATTGGATTGGGTAGTATGACAATTACTTAATTTCAAGCAACAACAGTTCCGTGTATTCGATTGGGTAGTATGGCAGTTATTTGATTTCAAGCAACAAAAGATACCTTTTTCCCCTGCAGTTTCAAATTTTGTAGTAGAAACAACACTAAAAAAAGTTTCACTTCACAGCCATCATCATATATTTTAGACTTGAGCAACATGTTAGTGACCACTCATGTCAGATTTCTGTTCTACTCTGACTACAATGAAGTTTACTTCTTCACTGTTTCAGTAATAGGTCCCCTATTGTTCCCAATTTTTATTAATGACATAGGCTCCAATGGACACACCTAACAGGTTGCAGATGGCACGACTTTGTCCACAAAAGGGGGGAATGTATTTCAAGCTATTCATCAAGTAGATGTCCTACTCAACTAGGCCAAGACCTGGTTCATCATGAAGAAGATGAAAATTAATGAAGACAAGATGCAGACTAAGTGATACTGGAGCACTGGGTGCCAAAGCAGCTGTTAAGCTTCTGGGCTTTCTCTTTGACACCAAGTTAACCTGGCAACACCACATCGAACATATATTTCAAACTCTTGTGGTTTCTGTACCTGCCGAAGAAATTAAAAAGTGCCCTTTCACAACAGTACCTACTAGCAGTGTACTATGCAATGTTTCACAGCCACATTAGCTATGGGCTGTTACTGTGCGGTCATTCTGCAGACTGCAAGAATGAGCTTTTGTTACTAAAGAAAGCAATGAGGATCATTGTCTCAAGTAAAACAAAATGACCATTGCAAACAAATTTTTTCCAGAATCGGAACTCCAACTGTTTTCAGAAAATAAATTTTCAGTTTTGTTGTTCACACAAAGACATATCACGAGATGTACAGAAAGAGAAATGAAGTTCATCAACACAGCACTCACTGTAAAGACAGTATACACAGACCAAGTTGTCAATTAACTAGATGCAGAACAACTTCCCAGTGGTGGCCATAAAAGTATTTAACGCTCTACCTAAAGATATTCAGTCATTACCAATTGAACAATTTAGAACTTAAACTTAGTGTATGCACAAATAGTGACGTTTGTACAGTAAATAAAAATACTTCTTCACTGATAGAACAGTGTCTACCTGAACTGCAACTCAGTGCCAATGAAAACAGCATCAACTCTGTCATTTTACTAAATAAACAACTTATTGTTGTAATTTGTATTGTAATCTAATTCTTAAATTTATTTTTTATAGTACCCACTTAAACATTGCAGTTTTAAATGCAGTATTTTGTTAATTTTATTGCAGTACTGGTAATGTTATTGTAAACTTGACTCTGTCTGTCCAGCCATGGCTGGTGAATGACACAGAAGTGGTAACAAAGGTAATCATTTTCATCACCAATTCTGGACATGTCAGTATCAGAGAAATCAATGTACTGGACACAGTCATTATCTTCAGAGCTGCTGCTGCTCTCTTCCAATACTGGGCATTCGAGCTAAGGCTTTACTTCATTGAATGTATGTTTTCTTGGCAAATATTTTGAGCTTCTGTCTTTTGCTGCAGTATCTCATTATTGGTTAACTGGATGTACTGGTAAAGACAGTTGATTATCTTTAATTTTTACCTCTTGATGTTTTCCTTGCACCAGTCTTATAATATGGGCAAACTTGCACAGAATCTGTAATTTCTGGCTGCTGATTTTGCCCGATGTCCAATATTCTCCACATTTCCAACTGCCAAGCTCCTGCTAGTGAGTCATAGGCAGTTATTGCTGAATTAGTGGAGGTCTGTCCATTGCATTTGATGACAAAAAATCCAGGTAAGTAAATATGTTTGACCTGAAACATTTAATATCGCTAACACTAAAGCTTTTCAGGATGGTGGAAACAATAAAAGCCAAAAATTATGTTAACCCTACAAGGCTGCAATGTCTTATATGGTAATTCTGGGTGAATTAGCAGGATTTTCTATGAAGTTGCTCATTATACTCATATGTTAACTGAACCAGTCCACCTAACCCCACATTTTATTGGCTCAGTAACCTCACCTTTACCTTGCCAAAAATCTTCAAAATAGTGTGAAAATGGCTCCATGCACATCTTACATTTTATGATGTTATCACAAACTAATAAACAGATAATTTAACTTGAAGAAACAGAATCGTGCATTATTGCTGTTTGAAATTTAGGAGAATTAATAGATGTGAAAAACAATTTCACATTTTTAAATACATCTGTGAATTTAGCTAACATACAGCAACCATATGAGTTAAAATGGTATTCCCAGTCAGATGGAACTTCCAACACAAGGAAGCAACTTTATGGTATGGAAAAATAAATTTCCCTGTTAAATTGTTAATTAATGTGATGGTCCAGTTAACCTGAGGTTCAGCTAACTGCAATCTCCCCTACCATATTCACCATTTTAATAATTCTGATAATTGGCACAGTAAGCCACTGTATGAAGGATAGGTCATTAAATGACACATAATTTTCCACCAAAGAAATACTGATGTAGGCTGCACAGTTGACATTTAATGGATCCCCAAAACACATTATAATTACAGTAATGTAATACTTGTCTGTCGAAAATGTATTGCATATAAGTAGTGTTTTTTACAGTCTGTGCTTTACTTTAAGAGAGGTACCAAGTAAAACAATGTAAATGCATAAAATAAAAACTTCTGATATTAATACAATGTGTATTTGTTAAATTTGCATACTAAATGAGTTTTTTTCTCAAATACAGTACATTATTTACGTTGTGGTACTGATATTGTTTTCCCAACAATTTCAGAATTATTGTAAAATATCTTTGATTTCTCCTACCAGTAGGATTAAACTTTTACATTCATCATAGTAGTATTTATTAAAACGAGCTACTTCAGTTAAAAAAAATATCAGTACTGGTACATGAGAATTAATGCTATAGTAGTAACATAACTACATAACTTTAAATGCTCCAAGTGATATAAATCTTAGGAAATACAATAAGCATGTTATGTATCAAGGGTAAAAGAAGAGTAACAAATAGAATAGTACACATAAGGAAAGAGTAGTGCACAGCAGGACTTATTTGTCTCCGCAGGGGTAGCTTCTCTCCATCTTTTAAAAAAAGATTCAGTCCTGCCTAACACCTATCCTAATGAACATTTGGGGATGGTTTTGATTCTGTCCTGCAATTAACAGTTTCTACTATTTGATATGTTGGAATTATTTTGTCACTCGCTATCATCAATATTTTCCTTTAACCACATCTGTACTACTGTACTATTGAACTATTTAGATAATTTTTGTATGGATAAAGTGGTATTTCGGTACTGGAAAACTACTGAAAATGAAGAAAAATAACATGCATTTATGTATAGAAATTCCATTGTCTAAATCATATCACACTCACAGAGTCACACTCAACACATTATTTATGGCTGTAGAATCTAAAGCAGCGGTGAAAAAAAAAAAAAAAGAGGCAACTTTGTACCATTGATAAAGTTGTTTTAGACCTAATTCAGATTGGGACGAATCTTGTTATGATGAAAATTAGTAATGCTAAGAGATTAATGTTGCTTTGTGTAAATGGATGAGAGGGCATGTGAAATAATGCCTGGAATCCATAAGAAATGGTGTTTGCTTGAAATGTCACATAATGCTTCTCCAACAGAAACAGGTACTAGTAAACAACCTAAGAAAAGAAAAATCTAAACAGTGCTGATGATGTGCTTATAGAACAAATTCTTGATGGAAGTTTGGAGGAAGATTGGGAAACAAAGAGAACAAATTAAGTGGGAGTGCACAGAGAATGAAGTGCCTCTGTCAGAATCATAGGAAAAGCTAAAGCCAATCAGCAAGCAGACTGGTGCGTTTGTAATTATACAGTATCAAAATGAATATTACCATCTTGTTAATGGAAGTTTTAGCAGCAAAGATGGTGCAACCACAAATATCATGACGCCATCTTTTCGTAATTGGAACTTACCTTTAACTAAAGATATACTTTTTCACAAATGGGAGAATTTAATTGAAGGTGTAAACCTTTCAAAGCATTTGAATGAAAGTATTTTTTCAGTGCCATAGTTGGCCAATGGTGATGAATTTATGGAAAATATTTTCCTGGTGTAGTTACTGAGATTTGGACACACCTGAATACCTAATGAAACACTGGCCTCTTGTTTGATAGCAAAAAAACACTAAATTCTGTTCACTTTTGAAACCGTTTTACATCTTGAACGAAAAAAGGTGCACTACACTGCTTTTTTTATTATTTTTCCGTTTCAAACCAAAAACTTCACCAATGGTGGTTTACTATGGTCCTATAAGGTAGAAAAATAAATTTTGAAAAGAGTATCATTGCCTCAAACTATCATCCTGTCTTACAATAATGTTTATATTACGTGGAGCAAAGAAATCCAACACAGGGCCTACTTTACTCAAACTTGTAAAACATTACAAAATTTCAAAAATTAATCTGTCATATCTTTCTACATTACTAGATGGTTTTTACGTTGCTCTAGCATACACCTTCCTCAATTTCAAAAGCTATTTTACAAAACAACGACACAGTACATGAATTTGTTTGAAGAACTGTTCAAAAGTGGGGCAAAGTGATTCCACTTTACGGTAGTGAATAAAAGAACGGACGTGAAAAATAATATGGAAAAATATACAGCAGGCATAGTATGTGGAGGAACAGAATTATTATTATTATACGTACACGCTGATCGTCATTACACATAAATGTTTTTCTTTCATTTCAGTTGTTGTTGTATCTTTCCATTGTGACCGCTACAATTTTCACAATGGTTTCTATTAATGAAATTATGTTTTTACCTTTATCAGCAGTATTCATTTTTCTACGAGTTTATTAAAATTTATATTTGCAAATCGCTCACAAATTTGCACACTTTATGCTCAATATCGATTACTTTATGGCATGTAAAACAAAAAGTCCAACCAGGGGTCACTGTAGGAACTATTATGAAACTTAAATGGCAGCCATGACAGTGTCAGTTCTTCACTAAAGAAGTCTTCAGTCTACCCCAGTTCTCCTCAACCTTTCTTTAAACGTTACAAGCTGCATTACCTGTTGACCACAATACTCCGTTTATACAATCGAGCGGCACCACTGCCTTATAATATACTTCAATTTACAGGTGAAACGGAATTATGTTCTATATACTACTTTTTTCATAAATTGAAAAATTTGAGTTCCTATTTCTGCAATGGCTCTAGCATATCTCAAGAGGCTCAGTATAAACAACCATACTGTGCATCAAAAATATAAAGTTTACATAATTTGCAGTTTTCAGTACTGTACAAGTATGCAGAGCAATTAAATGAAATTACAACAGACGTGGAACAAAAACTAGATGGATTCCCTCAGATTTTCGATACGGTACCAATATGAGGGCAAAATTATCATAATTTCCGTAGCTTAGGCCTAAACTAAAATTTTTTATCATAACGATGAAAGGAATAAGGATGTAGAATAGGTCATGACAAATTGAGAAGAAAAACTTTAAAAAATCATTCATAGCTTTGAATTTTTGCAGTAACGTGTTTCACTGAAAGTAATTTACTTACATAATTTCTAAGCGATAAATTTAAGCCTTTCTTTTTGGATTACAGCTCTCAGTGAGCAATGCTTCGTAACTTGTTGTTGATTTCATTCTGTGCCTGGAATAATTTAAATAGCATGTGCCGTTATTAGGGAATAGATACAAAAAAATATTGTGAAAAGTGGTTTCCCAGTCACTTTGCAAAAGTTTGCGTTTGCATCGTACTGTTTGAATAATGGTACTGTTCAACTAAATACGTTTCATTAAATCTAGTATGAACAGAAAATACTTAAAAGGTACTTACGTAAATCGTAATAATAAATTATAGAGATAAAAACAGTGTAGACATGAACAGCGATTATTTTTCCCATGTGAGTACAAGACTGATTAAATGCCGATTATACTGAAGCGCGGCCAATAACGGCAACAGCATCCAGAAATTGCGCCGAATTTATCCCCTTCCAGAGAAATTATTGTTTAACGTCGTAGCCAACGAGTTAACATTTAAATATATACAACAAACAGTAGAGACAACATGCAAAGTACAATATTCATATTGCATATTTATTTTTGTTGTTTGGTTTCTAGGTACTATGTCAGACTGTAAAAGCAATGATTAGTGAAATATGCCTTTAGTTCAGCCTTAAAACTACTAAGTTTACTTACTGATTTAATGTGGTTATGCAGATCATTGTAAATTTTATCCCAATATGTAGAATGCCTTTTTGGCACAATGACTTTCTCGCCTGTTTCATATGAAGTTCAGATTTTTGTCTTATATTGTATGCATGTACATCTTCAGTTTTAATAAGACATGTGGTTGTCTATGTGTATAATGTTTTAAGGAAACAGACGTTCCATAGATAAAAATGTAAGGAAGTGGAAGATTTGAAAATTTTTTGAATATGAGTCTGCATGACTTCCTACTGTTTATCCCTTCAATAATTCTTAATATTCTCCTTCGCTTCCTGAAAAGTTTAATATTTGTTGGTGCATTGACCCAGAAGATTACGCCATATTTAATTACAGAATGCTTGTAGGAGAAGTATACATTTAACAGGCTGGTGTTGCTGCAACAACTTTTTAAGATCCTTATCATCTAGCAGGTTTTGCTTAGTTTTCCCTCCCACTTAGTGTTGTTCTGGAGCCAAAGTCCTGGTAATTTTGTGCTGTTAACACTTTGATGAGGTCTGTCCCTTAGTTCTATTTGTATGTTTGGGTGGTGCCTTCCTTTTAGATTTTAGAAGTTCAGTGCTGCTGTCTTTTATTTGTTTATAATTAGCTTGTTATAGCTGAATCACTATTCTATACTGTTGATTGGATAGCAGTGTCTTTTGGTTCTTCTTCTGTTTTCCCACTAATAAGGAAGCTTGTATCATCTGCAAATTGGAGGGTAGTTTGGCAATACCTGTTGTATATGAGATAATTGACATAGAGGGAAACAGAACGGGTCCTTAATACTGATCCTTGAGAAACGCCGTATTTCACATTTTGATATCCTGAATAGAAGTAGGTGATTTTGTTATGGTCAATATATTGCACTTCAACCACCTGTTCGCAGCCACATATATATGTCCTGAGCCACTCATTGGATATACCTCTAATTCCTAATTGGTCAAGCTTCTGCAGTAGGGCACTATCGTCAATGATGGCGAGAACTGCGGATAAATCAAGACTATGTCTGTCACAAACTACTCACATTCAGTTTACCATAGATTTTATAAAGAAATTCAAATGTTGCACTCTAAGTGGAATAAAAAAATTGTTCAATGGCTCTGAGCACTATGGAACTCAACATCTGGGGTCATCAGTCCCCTAGAACTCAGAACTACTTAAACCTAGCTAACCTAAGGACATCACACACATCCATGCCCGATGCAGGATTCGAACCTGTGACCATAACAGTCGCGCGATTCTGGACTGAAGCGCCTAGAACCGTTTGGCCACCAATCTCCTATTAAAAAAAATTTCTAAAACTTTTGAAAATACAGGCAGTAGGGCTATTGGCCTATAATTTGAAACGTCTTCTGGATTTCCTTTTCTGAGCAGTGGTTTCAGTGTTGCTGTTTTTAAGCATGAAGGGAAGTTTCTTGATGCCAGTGAGCTGTTGCACAAGTGTGTCAAGGGGTCGGCTAAGACAAGACAGCATTTTTTAATAATCACATCTGGTACGCCATCAATTCCACATGAGTACCCTGTTTTCAAGGTTTTTATAGCTGATAAAATTTCTTCTGTATTTGAAGGTGAAAGGAACAATGATGTAGACACATTTCTTGTGCTATTGGATGATGGAAGTGCTGTTTTATTACGTTCTTCGATTCCACTCACCAACTCTTCACTTATGTTTGCAAAATATTTGTTGAAAGCCTCTGGAATTTTTGTCGGGCAAGAGATCATTTTTCCTTCACAACCTAAGGTTATATTTTTATATTGTTTAGTTTCACTTGCTGTTTGATTCTTTGTAACTACCCATATTGCTGTGGATTTGTGTTCGGAATTTTCAATCTATTTGTCATTTGCCATTGTTTTAGCAATCCTTCCGACATTTTTGAGGATCTTCTTGTAATTCTACAGGTATAAAAGAAATTCATGAGGCATGTACTGTGTCTTTGCTATACTGTGTAATTTTCTCTTCTTTGCACAAGAGATTCTAATACTTGTCGTAATTCGTTTGTTCTATCTGAAGTTAAATTGACTTTTTTGTTTCAACTCATATGATAATTATGGGAGCATACGACAAGTTGAACGCTTGTACAATGTACCACAGTAAATTGTAGGATACTGGCCAAACACAAGACAATTCCCTTGTATTGCTTGTCACAGCGAAATGACATGAATATAAATAATTCCCAGAGATAACATTTAAACCGCAGTCAGCAATAACAGTGCCAACCAGACCTAAGGCAACAATAACTACTGTCACTTGCCATCGTGTCAGGCCATTCTTTAGTGTGTTCACGCTTTCAGTCCGATTACTAATCGTGAGTTCTTGTATGGGTATTACAGTTCAAAACTAGGATTGAAGTGTCGTTTAACAAAATGTGTGACTCCAGAAGTGAGGAAATGGAAAGTTTCCTGTGCATGTGAGAAAAAAAGGAAAAAATTAAGGGCAAAATCTCAACAATACCACTACACAGAAAACAGAAGTACTAAAAAGAATGGGAACAAAATCTAGAATTCGTGACCTATTAAATATGATGTTATTCATGCGGAGTGTGTGATGTGGGGCTCTGTTTTTACAGCAGAACTATTTGTGGTGAAATGCCATGCAAAAGCTGCTGAGCACCAAATACTTAAGAAGGGTCTAGGGTTTGGACAAACTCAGAGAACTTTGTTTGAGTACAGCAATTCAACAACTATTGACTGCACGAAAGAAAAATAAAGATGGGCTTAAATACAGCAGTGTTCTGTTCACGCCAAATGTCAGTATGGAAGGAGATGTTGGAGGGAAGCAGTGTTGAATCTATGTGACACAGTTGTTGCAGGGTCATGTATTTTCAGAACAGATATTTTACCTTGATCTTATTACTTGATGAATTACTATAATGAAATTTTACAACAACAGGTATTATTATGCACAAATGGCTACTAAAGTAAATATTGTTTATAGCACATTCCGCTATGAAGATGACATCATCAGCTGAGTGGTTTGGAGGGATGGTAAAATTGCCATAAATAAATGTTTTGATAATAGAGGGATATACCGGTACCTAGTATCAACTACATTTGGTTTCAAACCTGAAAATAAATTTACATGATGGTGTGAAAGAGAGAAATAAAATACGTGGAAATAGACTGACCATGTGCTGTATCTCAATACAACACTAATATGGGAGGTGTCGATATGTTAGGTCAAGTAAAAAGTTAATATTTGATTAGAAGCAAAACAGAGGAGTGGACAATTAGAACATTTTTTCGTATCTTCAATTTCTGTCTGTCTGCGTCCTAGCTGAAATACAGAATGGATGTCTTACATGTCATCAGTGGGCTACAAAAGAAAGGTGTTCTGGACTACTGCTACGTTATAGTGCATGTGGTAGAGCATCTACTGTGCACAAAAACTGAGCCTCAGTTTGGAGAGGTCCAGTTGAAGAGACTGTTGAAATGGAAGCACAAAAATAGAGGAATGTGGTACCAATGCCACATACAGCTGCAAAAAACGGTTTTTCAAAGCATAGACCTGAAGATATGTCGAAAAAGCACAAAAACATATCACAGTGCCAACTCCCAAGCTTAAACTCATTGACATTTGTGATGTGTGTCATGTAAAGTGTACCCTTGCCTTAACAATGATAGAAATTACTTCAGCAGATTTCACACACAAGCTTAATTTTTGAGCATATTTATAACTTTTGTATAGCTTAAGATCCAATGTATCATATGCAGTACTCCCTGTTAGGCCCTTCCAGACACAATGAAAATAATTTTGAACATTCTATGTAATTTCTTATGACTATAAGGCATGAAAAAGGAGCAAGTTTTGTTTTCATGTCAGTGTGTGTATTCCTGTGGACCTGAAGAGTATATAGACTAGATCCCCCAAGAGCTCTTGAAAAACTTGACGAAGCTGAGAATTACTTGAAGACTCACCATTTAAGGTTACCTACTGAACACAGGATAAACATTCAGACAACATTCGATCCAAGTCTCATTGCTAAGGATCAAAATTCCAGCAAATAACATAAGAAGTGCAACATGTTACAGTGGAAAATGTGTTTAAAGAAGAAGACAATACTGAACGCACAGAGAGTAATAGCACAATGGAATAACTTGAAGCAAAATTTAGCGGAAGCTATGTTAAAGAAAAACTACAATTGTTTTTATGATTAACAGTGTTTACGCAAGTGTGCACAGACATGATGAGGGATTGTAGCATTGGGAACGTACATCGTTTCTGAGAAGTGTGTTGAAAGCAGGAAGTCACGATTTCCAGAAAGGGAACACGTGGTGTCTCGTTAGGCCCATCAGGAAGAATGCATTCGGTGTTATTCCGGGCTATTTTCGTAAACAGGTACAGTTAGGGCAAGAATTTCCATGCAGGCAAGCAGAGACATCATGAAAGCTCCTACAAAAGCGACAGTTAAATATTGCTGCAGCACTTTACGAATTGCAGGAAGGGACTGATAAATAATGGACGGTCTGTCCCGTTACATTTCTCTCAGTGCTGAACCCGCAGCTGTGCATCATAGCGCCAGCAACGGTATCTAGGTGAACACGTATTTCGACAGGTATTTCTCAGGTGTCATATATCAAAGGGATGCTGCCATCTCATCCTTCTGGGACGCGAACTGACACCTGCGCATGATTCAGCAGCTGACGGCCGCGTATTCGCCTCGCGGGGGCCGCTGTTGCATCCGAACTCCTGGGGGCGTTTGCGGTAGCGTTCTGTGAGTCCGGTGGGCAAGGGACAGCGGTCAATTTGTGCTTTGCGATCGAAAGATTTTTAACTGTGTCTAATTACGTGTAATGTGTGTTTCAATACGGTAACCCTTGCGCAATCGGGAAAAAAATGCGATATATATAATTATTTCTTACAAGACCTGCATCTACCCAAACAGTAGAGCATGATGGGCAAGTGAAATCCAAACCCCACAAACTGATTTTTATATACAAAAACAATATGCCCTTGATTTTCCCTTCATGAGATCCTTCCTCTCCACAGGTGGGGAGGTGGAGAGGGGAGGGGGCGAGGGGGTGGGGATGGTGTGGCAGGGGTGGTGATCGATTTCCTGAAAAATTCTTTAAATAAACACTGCCTTGAATCCCCTAAATAGTTTATACAGGGTGTTACAAAAAGGTATGGCCAAACTTTCAGGAAACATTCCCCACACACATAGAAAGAAAATATGTTATGTGGACATGTGTCCGGAAACGCTTACTTTCCATGTTAGAGCTCATTTTATTACTTCTCTTCAAATCACATTAATCATGGAATGGAAACACACAGCAACGGAACATATCAGTGTGACTTCAAACACTTTGTTACAGGAAATGTTCAAAATGTCCTCTGTCGCATTGAATCCCTGATGCAGCCCTGGAGAATGGCGTGTTGTATCACAGCCGTCCACAATGCGAGCACGAAGAGTCTCTACATTTGGTACCGGGGTTGCGTAGACAAGAGCTTTGAAATGCCCCCGTAAATGAAAGTCAAGAGGGTTGAGGTCAGGAGAGCATGGAGGCCATGGAACTGGATCTACCAATCCATCGGTTACCGAATCTGTTGTTGAGAAGCGTACGAACACTTCGACTGAAATTTGCAGGAGCTCCATCGTGCATGAACCACATGTTGTGTCGTACTTGTAAAGGCACATGTTCTAGCAGCACAGTTAGAGTATCCAGTATCATGATAACTTGCTCCATTGAGCGTAGGTGGAAGAACATGGGGCCCAATCCAGACATAACCAACAATGCCTGCCCAAACGTTCACAGAAAATGTGTTGATGACGTGATTGCACAATTGCGTGCGGATTCTCATCAGCCAACACATGTTGATCGTGAAAATTTACAATTTGATCACGGTGAATCGAGGAAGTATAGTACATACTGACAAAACTAAAATGAGCTCTAACATGGCAATTAAGCGTTTCCGGACACATGTACACATAACATCTTTTTGTTATTTGTGTGTGAGGAATGTTTCCTGAAAATTTGGCCGTACCTTTTTGTAACACCCTGCATAAACAAAAATATGTCGCATACACTGCCATAAATAACTAAATAATATTCCTTACACTGTCTAAATTGTTTAAACAATATTTCATACACTACAATCGAATTCCCTCCAAATGACCGATCACGCCAGGGTGGGTGGGGAGGGGTTTACCCAAGTGGGAGAGGTTACTTAATTTATGAAATTAATTAAGTAGTCAATCAAATTGACTACTTAAAAAAGTGTGAGAGGGGCTACTCCAATAACTCAGATCTGGAAGTGTACCTGTAGCAGCGAGTGGGGAGGTTTCCTCAGTGTGTGGGTGGGTGAGGAGATGGGGGAACGATAGGTTAAGAACATGTCACACAAAATTAACGATCTTTTTAGCAGAACAATAGGTTAAGGATCTATCAATCAAAGGTGAACAAGAGGTTTGCCCCTGAGTGCATACCTGTCCCTGGTGTAGGCATCCGAAGTAACAAAATGCACCAGAACATAGCTTGTCCCACTACTTCTGTGTAGTTGATATTCAGAAATACATATATTATGTGTCCAATAACCAATTGAGGGAATATTATATCTAAAAATCGACTCAATCCTTTCATCTGATGACTCACATAATTCCTGTGAGAACTGTTGGATGAGTTACCAAAATATACTTTTCACACATTGGATGAGGTTGTTCTTACTTCACTCCCCACTGGCAATGGAAAATCTGGTTAAGTGCAGATGTTCTGAGCAGACCATCATTGCTACCGAGAAAATGTAGCTACGAATCATAATGTCAATGTGCTCCATGGACACATCATATTTCAACGTAAAGAATGTCCTTAAACAGAGTCTTCAGGGCACATATGGTATGCATTTGTTAATACCAAACACAATAGTAGGTGTAATTTATAAGGTCAAATAACTACATACTGGAAAAGCTTCCTAATCTGAACGCAGAACCTCGACATCGTATGCACAGGCACAATGTTTATAACTGAGACTCTGCCCCTGAACGAAAGGTACTTACTAGTATTGGACATCACAGTCATGAATTTTATGAGTGCTGAATTACGGTTGGATCGTTGAGGGGAAAATTCGCATCCCTTGCAACCCTCCTTATTAATGAAAATTCAATGAGTGGAAAGCTCATCGTGCAGGGTCCGCTGAGTGAGAGATGTTGGGAATGTGAAATCCAGGGTTCTCTTAAATTAGCAGCCATAATGAATAATTGTAGAAATACTATAACTGGAGACATATCTCACATTAAATTCATAAAGATAGAAATATTCTGCTGTGTCTACCAATGTGGAATATACGAAACAGGTAGGAATCTAAATTTTTAACGTGGACATATTTCTCACGGTGTTCTGTCTATCTACAGCCGAAAGCCACATGCGTTAACAGCAGAGATATGTTGCGGAAAACTTAGGACAAAATGTGTATACCTATATAGGTGAGTCGGGTTTCGAAGCAGCCACAAGAAAGATCTTGCTAATAAGGGAAACTTCCTATCACATCCCCCTCTGTTTTAGTGGTAAGAGGGCGCAGTGGACAGCCCGTCAGAAACTGAACACAGATCAAGCATGAAAACAGGTAGGTGTACTGGACTGTGAAAATAAAAGCAAAATAAAAAGAGTGAAGAGTCCAAGGATAAGCAACATGGAGCAGCCAAAATTAGTAACGCCGTCGTGGTTAAGTGGTCACGGTATTGGATTGCCAAACAAGCCACTCGTGTTTCAACCTCCGTCGTAGGATCTGTGCGTGTGTCGTGGTGTAACGTCCGTTTGCAACAGCGAGGTGTAAGGTAAGGGATATTTAATGACAGTTGATTCTGCACAACTACTCTATTAGCAGCCGAAAGAAAGTGGCCTTCGAGTGGGAACCGCAAACCTTTGATGACAAAGCACGCCATCAGTGGCATTACGTGTATCGTATGGTAAGGATCTCTTCTCGACGCAAGTAATTTGTACGCCCAGTGAGCGAGTGAAGTATGCCTCCTTACCTGATGTATGTGTTCGTATCTATGCGAATGTGATCACTCTCAAGGAAATGATGAAAAGATCCATAACTAATTCTTTTTTACTAGGAAACTATCTATAGTCATTTGTTTCTGCTGACCCTTCAACACCTGGCGAAAATGCGACACAGCATTACCGGCAGCTAAATTTCTAGCGTTCGTATACACTGTCTTATTAGGGTGATGTTTTGCAATGTATGATGCTACCTATGCCTATGCTTTCAGCATTTCTCTTATTGTGCCAGAAGATTGCTGCTTTGCTGTTACCTCCTCCATCTCCCCTGAAGAACCTCTCTCCACAACTTCCTGGTACAAAACACAACTGCAACTCCACTAGCTCTTCGGTGGTTATTTCTTGACTGTGATCTTCCACATGCTCATCAATATCATTGTTATCCAATGCTCTTGGCCAGAGACACGATCTCGTTGACTACAGGCTCCACAGGTACTGACTGAACTGCGTCAGAGTCACATTCGACGACGCACTCCGACCAAAGCTTCTTCGAAGCAGAAGTGAGAGTTCTCTCGGTAGCCCCTTCCCATGCCTTTTCGATCATCTTCACGCAGGCAACGATGTTGAAGCGCTGTTCCAAAAACTTTCTGGGAGTGAGACTGGTAGCTTCGGTCAGCTCAAGGCAATACTCGAAGAGTGCCTTAGTGTAGAGCTTCTTAAAGTTAGAATTAATCTGCTGGCCCATAGGCTGGAGTGACGGACTGGTGTTGGGAGGCAGAAACTTGATCTTCATGAACTGAAGTTCTTCAAGGATGTGGTCTTGTAAACCTGGAAAATGGGAAGGAATGTTGTCTGTAACAGGCAAGACATGGAACGGCAGGTTCATCTCAAGCAAATATTTTTTCAATGAAGGGCCAAATACTTCATTGAAACAGTCACAACGAAGATCACGGGACATTATAAATCTTTGTACTACGCTTATCGCATATCTGACCGCTACATCTCTTGGATCGTTAGGAAAGTTTTGAATGTACTGAGAAAAAAAACGTATGATAATAGCTGTGCCCTCGCCAAATGAAAATACTTTTAAGCACGTTGAACAAGATTTCTGGCGGAAATGGAATACACCAAACTGTATGGATAGTATGGATGGCAAACATGTGCTCGTAAAAGAACCAAAAAACAGCAGATGTCTTTTTTTTCAATTACAAAAATTACTTTTCCATCGTTCTCCTTGCAATAGTGTACGTCAGCTACAAATTCATTGTTGTAGATATGGACTCTAATGGCAAAGAACGTGACAGCCGTATTTTTCAAAAATTCGAGATGGGGAAAAAGATTGCCAAGAACAACTTTAATTTCCCTGTATCTAAATGCCTTCCAAACAGTGATATTTTTATGGAGCACTTCATACCAGGTGATGAAGCATTTGCACTGAGTAATTAACTGATGAAGCCATACCCTCGAAGAGTTGCACGACTAGATCGGGATGAAGAAATTTTTAAATATCGTTTGTGTCGTGCTCTTCGAGTAGCAGAATACGTCTTTGGGTTGTCGTCTCAAATATTTAGAGTGTTTTATACAACAGCTGCAGTTTTACCAGAATCAGTTGATGACCTGATTATAACAGCTTGTTGCCTACATAATATTCCGCGGGATGCTTGTCTTGAAGGTCAACCAACTCCTTTCTATCGATTGAAACACCGAGTCAGTCAACAAGTCTGTTTGAATTGGCACATAACGGAGGTTTTTCAAACAATGTCGGATTTGAGACGAGAGATAAGTTTAAACAGTACACTGGGCAGAGTATCATGGTAAGATAATGGTACAAATAACCGTAATTGACATTCGCTGAACTTTTCCAGTTAATTTGAATACTAGCTACAACTAAACATATATAAAGATATCTATATATTTCGATATTTACGAAAATTATTGAATTATACATCATGCTTATACATACTTATGTAAATGCGAGTAAACGGCAAATAAAGTGGGTAGATATAAAAATAATGATCACTGTCTCTGTCCCGTATCCCTGTATCTTCCCTGTATCTTTCCATATATTGTCCTTTAGGGTATTTTTGCATGCATGTAATTTGAAGTCATATAGCTGGGGGTTGACACAGACCAAATCGATCAATTTTCGTTTTGTTCGCTAGTAAAAGCCATTACGCTCGGCGACACGCGACACCACTGGTTTGGGAGCACCAGTCTCGACCGTTTCATGCGCGACAGATACGGATATGATCTACAGCGCGACTCTTATCGCGCCCTGCATACGAGCTCACATACGAAATAATATAAACTAAGAGTGTCATTATCGCAGGCGATACTTGTCTCTGTCGCGTATCTCTGTCGAGCGCCGCTGTCACTGCATTCGGAATGCTACCTTCGGTCTACCCATCTAGCCAGGCGAAGTCGGCATTCAAGGTGTCAGACCACCAAACTGCTGGTTCGTTCGTGTTCTTAGTCATGGCTTTTTTTTTCATCCGATATTTTCTTCGGTCCATCTGACAATATTGAAATGATTGGAATACCTTTCTTCACCTCTCTGAATCAGGCGGTACATTTTGCAATCTGAATCAGATATGTTTCCCATGAGCATTGCGGCGAGATTTCGTTCGTGTGTTGCATATGGTGAGACACCTGTTTATGTCTTGCCTGTTTCTATGATAAGTTTCACCCCACTCGTTGTGAATACGTTCACAAATAGATGATCACCTGGGGTTTGCACAATAATTCACTAATGGTTTTTTTTAATGTACAATGAAAGGAACTTTAAAAATGCATACTTATTTGAGTATTAATTACACCTCCCGATGTTTTACTTCAATCAAAGGCAAAGGAAAGTACTCTTGTTATTAGAATGTTATCAGACACACTGGATAAAAATGTCGAATAAAGGAGAACAAGGACCACAAATCCAACACGAACCCACAGTAACTTAGTCTAACACCTCGACAGTGCCCCTCTCCCTTCTTTCTTCCCTTTGCAGGTGGTCGGGACGGACGTTGGGTAGCACCTATTCTAGTTGATCGTTGAATATTTAACTCATCTTTTTCTCCAAATTTCCGAACAGGCTGAGCTACCATGCTGGCATTACTCGACCGCCGTCCTAGCATTCCCTCATGAAGAATTAAGGGTAACTGAACTGCAGCACGAAAACAAGACTTTCTGTAATTAACTATATCCTTGATTTTTTAAAGAAGTAGAGAGTTTCTAGCAAAGAGCCGAAACATGCCTCTTTATTTTCAATATAGAACATCCTTCCAAAACTTTATCAAAATCGGTGAACCGTATGTCAGACTTTAGTAGGTAGACAGGGGAGGCACAAGCACAATTTGTTATTGCAGGTTGCCTACATGAGGGGCAAGTATGCATTCAGGGGCAAGCCTATGTCTCTCTTTTGACTGACAGGTAATGATGCCCTGAGGAAAATCCATCTTTTTGATTGACAGTTTATGATCCCATGGAGATAATCCTTTATTCTGTTGACAGGTCTTTAACATATTGTTCCCCCACCCCTCCCCTTCCCACCACTTCAACCTCTCAGGAAACTTGCAATCCTCTCCCACATATGGGTAAGAAAAGGGGTTACTATACTTTCAACTACATTTCAAGGTCACCTGACTACACACTATCACCATCTGAAATACATGAACATTGATCAACGTATATAGGGAATACATTACGATTTTTGATAGGGTAGCGAATAGGACAAGTAAGTATTCTAGTACAAAATCTTTATTATCATTTCCATGTATATTTACATACAGCAAACAACCCTTTCCTTATTTTTGTTAGATGTAGTTTTAATAATGTCCCATTTAATTTTTTAATTATAGCTTAAATCCACATCTGAATCATCTACTTCCTGAATAATGCTGTTGCTATAACAACAATATTATCCAGAAAGCAAGAGGAAAAACTGAAACCATTGAATGCTCTCATCTAGAAGAACTGCCGCATGGAGCAGAACTAATTGTTAAAGCCATAAAAGGGATAGCTTACAGGAAAAGAATTAGATACATACTGGAATTCGAGAGCATACCTTCTCTGCATTTGTCAAATTACAGACTGTAGAAAGAAATAGACGATTCAGATGTTGGTTTACAAAGAAAACCTACGAACTACAAAAGCTCTCACAACACACACACACACACACACACACACACACACACACACACACTGGAGGATTGAAAGAAAAGAGTCACAACATAAGGGAACTGGACGAGTTTTTCAGCATGGTGGAGCGTTACCAAACTGCTGTCCAAAGGTGATTCATGACCTTTGTATTTAAACTCATCTTTCACAGTGACGGGATAGCTGATGGCTTGGTGTACCATTTCGATTGATTCCTCATATTGCAGTCATGTACATGATCAATGTTACGGTACTACCCACCCCCTGAAGGTGTTGCCCCTCCATTAAGACTCTTTCTCCATCTCAAACAAGTGATGTCAGTCAATCATTATGTGGTAATCAACAGTGTACAAGTGGATGGGTGGGATGGAAAAGACACCACCAATTTACTGCAATAATAAACATCACAGTTGATAGCGCAATCAATTTTATCAATTTTACCAGTTTTTATACAACGCCGACCAGTGGCATGGCAGCATGCTTCCAAACTTCTGTGTCATAGTAAAACTGTCCATCCTCTACTTTGTGAGTACCATTGTGAAGGTAGATACACTATGTGATCTAAAGTATCCAGACACCCCCAAAACCATACTTTTTCATATTACGTGCATTGTGCTCCCACCTACTGTGAGGTACTCTATATCAACGACCTCAGAAGTCATTAGATATCGTGAGAGAGCAGAATGGGCTGATCCACGGAACTCACAGACTTCGAATGTATTCAGGTAATTGGGGATCGTTTGTGTCAAACATCCGTACGCGAAATTTTCACACTTCTAAACATCCCTAGGTCCATTGTTTCCGATGTGACAGTGAAGTGGAAACGTGTAGGGACATGGACAGCACAAAAGCATACAGACCAACCTAATCTGTTGACTGACAGAGACTACTAGCAGTTGAGTTGGGTTGGGTTGTTTGGGGGAAGTCTCATCTGATTAGAGAAAGACGGGAAGGAAGTCAGCCCTGCCCTTTCAAAGGAACCACCCCGACAAATGCCTGGAGTGATTTATGGAAATCACAGAAAACCTAAATCAGGATGGCCGGATGTGGGATTGAACCGTCGCCGACAGTTGAAGAGGGTTGTAATGTGTAATAGGCAGACATCTATCCATACCATCACACAGGAATTCCCAACTGCATCAGGATCCACTGCAAGTACTATGACAGTTAGGTGAGAGGTGAGAAAACTCGCATTTCATGGTCGAGTGGCTGCTCATAAGCCACACATCACGCCAGCAAATGCTAAGCAACGCCTTGCTTGATGTAAGGAACATAAACATTTGACGATTTAACAGTGGAAAAACGTTGTGTGGAGTGACGAATCACGGTAGACAATGTGGCGATCCGATGGCAGGGTATGGGTATGGCGAATGCCCGGTGAACGTCATCTGCCGGCGTGTGTGGTGCCAACAGTAAAATTCTGAGGAGGGGGCTTGCACCCTTCGTTGTTTTGTGTGGCACTATCACATCACAGGCCTACATTGATGTTTTAAGCACCTCCTTGCTTCCCACTGTTGAAGAGCAATTTGGGGATGGTGATTGCATCTTTCATCACGATTGAACACCTGTTCATAATGCAGAAACTGTGGTGGAGTGGTTACACGACAGTAACATCCCTATAATGGACTGGCCTGCACAGAGTCCTGATGTGAATCCTATAGAACACCTTTGGGATGTTTTGGAACGCCGACTTCGTGCCAGGCCTCACCGACTGACATCGATACCTCTCCTCAGTGCAGCACTCTGTGAAGAATGGGCTGCCATTCCCCAAGAAACTTTCCAGTACCTGATCGAGAGTACCTGCGAGAGTGGAAGCTTTCATCAAGGCTAAGGGTGGGCCAAGACCATATTGAGTTCCAGTATTACTGATTGAGGGCGCCACGAACTTGTAAGTCATTTTCAGCCAGGTGTCCAGATACTTTTGATCACATAGTGTAGATGACTGTGCAGTAGGTCCATTCATTGTTAATTCTCGAATGTATGCACCAAAGTATATCAGACAGTGATCTACATATTTCTAGCACTTCGATGATAGTGTGTAATTTACGATTACGATTTCCCAACTTTCCCTATGCAGATGAGAGTCACAGATCATTCTCGCATTCGTAGACCAAAGCTAGAGACTGGAAGTTGTCCTCAGCGTGTCCCTGACCAATGCTCCCTGCAACACTATCACCGATTTAATCTGCAGCTGACAAGAAGTAGACCACTACATTCAATGTTTCGTGAAGGGACAGAGCGGATCGAGTCCAAAACTGCTGTCCAGCACCCATCCACGAGCACAATATTTCTCCACATTCGCTCGTGTCGAAGAGGTTAGCACCCCTCCTCCATGTACAGTAGATATGGAAGTGTTGTGATGATATAATAGACAGTTAAGAACAAGAAACAGGTGGTTCTTATGCATTATGCTCCAGATGGACAGAGTTCAAAGCGCTATCAATTCTGAAGTATTGTTGTAGTGTTTAGGGTCAGTACCAAAAAGATATTGGTATGAGAGATCATAGGCACATGGACTCCTAAGGCTACACGGTTCTCCACTTAAAAACAGGCGGTAATGTTGGATCGTTGCGGTTTCCAACCTATTCGTCACATGGAATGCAATGTTGTTACTATCCCAATGTAAGCAATATATTTCCAGCCCATGGCACACATTCTCCTTGCGGGTTTCTCTACGATAAACTATAGTCACAAACTCTAAAATAAAAAACTACATCCTTAAAACATCGATGCTTTGTGATACATTCACAGTGAAGCTTTCCTATTTGAGGTGTATAGAGCCCATTGTTCACATCCGATCACGGTTCAGAAATTATACTATGCTCGCACCAGTCCTATATAAAATGATCGTTAGTAACGGAGACTGTCCCTTGCATAGAAAGAGGAAAACGCTTAGCAGCAGTGTTTGACATGCGAAATTACACGTCATGCTGTCACTAACTCTGCAAACAGGACGTCTGTCAAGCACATGTATCCATGGGGATTGCAGTCCTCACAAACACCAGTCATTAACTTAGTATCACCCTAGTTATGAAACTGAAGACTCGATTTTATACCCAAGATGTGGCAGGGGAGTAAGGTACGTCGCATAAATCTTCATTCCTTTAGAAGAATGTGTCGAAACATGACGGTCGTGTTTCATCACACATGAGATGCAAGTCCTCTGAGACCGAGAGGTTTGCAGTTAACGATCGCAAGTAGACAATGCTCTAAGCCACACACAGAACATGTGGTTGTACACAATTCGAATGCAAGCTATGTCACATGACTGATGCATCCTGTCATAACAATGGGAAAAAATGGTCAAATGATCTGCAGCAACATCTCTCTCTCTCTCTCTAGAATGCAGCATCTATTTACCTCATTACAACTCCATCTCAACTGGTCACTCCATCCACTCTCTGTCATCATTTAACACAGATGCAAGTAAGTTTCGAGGCAGATGGTTCTGTTTTTTCCAGAAAAGCATCAAAGACAGCAGTCAAATCACGTGTATTACTATTGCCTGAGTAGGCATACAGTAGAACATTGCCTCGACAAAAAACAATACAGTTTTCCTGGATTCTGGCCCTTCCATGTCATCGATTTCTCATATTCCTCTTGCTGCTACATACACATTACAATGTACGAGAATTGTTCAGCGCCAAGCAGATGACATGCAAGTACTCCCTCGATTTCCCCACATTTCGGCGTATTTTCCATCACTTTATACGTACTTTTCGTCTTTTTCGTAATTTTGCCAATTTTATGTCACTTCTACACGTGGGATCATGACTTCCTTTCTCTTCCCATATTCTAAAATTGCTTTTAAATGTAGCAGAGCTGCCTACACCTAGCGGAAATGCACTATTTTTCTGATCGGGCGGCATAGTATTGCACTGTACTCGAATGCATCTAATTACTCCCAACCACACATTCTACATTTGCTGTGTGTTTGTTCCTTTTTCTGTGTGTCTGTGTCTATGCATGTGTCATGCATGGCTCCCATGACCCAGAGTAAGCCAGAGTCATCTTCCAAGTGTGGATCTGCCTCTGAACATCACTCTGGATATAATGTGTGGCAAATCAACATTCGAATGCTAGCTTGGATGTGGTATGTTGTGGATCTGCATCCCAACATTGCTCCAGATATAATGTGCAGCAGATCCACCTTCAAACATTAGTCCGAATGTGACGTGTTGTGGAACTGCACCACAACATCACTATGGATGTAATGTGCGGTGGACGCCACACGGAAGCAAGTGGCACAAAGTAAAGCAAAGCTCATTGTAAATACTGTATTTTGGTGTCTAATACACGTAAATATTCGTACACATGGTCGAACACACGATCCATCTTGTAGTTGTATATTGTAACCTCTAACCTGGTAATGCCATGCTGCTTAGTCAAGGAAGACCTGAAAGTTTCTCATAGATCCCTGTCTCGATACCTTATAAAATATATCATGTGGTTACCAATATATTTGTTCACTCCTGAACTTGTGATTTGACATATAAATTTGTTATATATCTTTGCTCTACAGTTGGAGCTTAACCGCATTACACAGAGTATTCCAACTCAAGTATCCAGACATACGTCTACGAGAAACTTTCAGGTCTTCCTTGGCTAAGCAGCATGACATTACCAGGTTGGAGGCTACAATATACAACTACAGAATGCATAGTGTATTCAGCCTTGTCCACGAGTGTTTATGTGTAAATTAGACACCAACAAACAGTATTTACAATGTGCTCCGCTTTACTCTGTGCCATTTTTTTCCGTGTTGCGTCAATTAAAAGATAACCTACAGAACCGTTGTTGTATTGTGTTTAATATCCTTCTGCAGTTTGTATACTGCGATAATAAGAACACCCACAAAATTATTGGTGTACAAGTAATCTTCCAGATACTCAAGACGGAGAAAAGCCCATCAGCTATCTTGTGTCTGCAGACGTTTTTAATTATCTGCCTCTAAACTACGTTGAGATTCGTAATTCTGACTCCGACAAAGACGATATAAGCATCATACAGACATGTTATATTAAAGCAGGAGAAACATATTTTCTCTGTCCAGAACATTGCTCTCCATCCGAAGGTGGGAAGTTTGAATTTGGCGGGAAAGTGCCGCGCACCCCATTCCCTCCCTCTAACCTGTCACCCGACCGCCACTTCCTCCTATGAACTGGCACCAAGTTTGAATTTTGCCAGTAAACAAAGCTCACTTGGGGTTTCACTGCTAATATAAGAAAATGGCGGGAAGATAGGTCACTTGTACTAACCTAAGTCACCCGACCACCACCTCCTCCTACGAACTAGTGCCAAGTTTGAATTCCAACAGGAAAATACATCACACCCCGGTTATCTCTACTAAGCAGGGAAAATCGCTGCCAGAGGGCTCACTTGGCCTACATCCACCCGACCATCACCTCTTCCTACAAACTGGCATCAAGTTTGAATTTTGGCAGTAATCAAATGTAATTTTGCATATCTCTACTAAGCTAAGGAAATGGCACAAAAGAAAAGACACTTGTACTAACGTCACACGTCCGACCGCCACCACCTCCTAAGGATTCGTGGGAAAATGACTTGGACATAAGTCTTTATTTAAACAATTCCATGCAGTATGGCCAACCGGTGTGTTCACCACGAGGTCTTCACTCCAACTGACTTAGTACACATCGCCATCACCAGAAGGCACTCTCATCTGTGATGTAATCCAAGATAGCACCAAACAGGGTGTTCGTCATGAGGTCCAGAGCCCAACTGACTTAGTACACAGTGCCACCACCAGAGGGCGCTACCGTGACATCAGCTGGTGACGCAAGTACCGTAATACAAGATGGCGGCAAAATGTGTGTTGACCTATATCATTGACGTCAGTTTCAGTAGGGTTTTGGAGCATGTACTGTATTCAAATATTATGAATCACCTCGAAGGGAACGATCTATTGATACATGATCAGCATGGTTTGAGAAAACATCGTTCTTGTGCAATGCAGCTAGCTCTTTATTCGCACGAAGTAATGGCCGCTATCGACAGGGGATCTCAGGTAGATTCCGTATTTCTGTATTTCCGGAAAGCTTTTGACACCGTTCCTCACAAGAGACTTCTAATCAAGCTGCGGGCCTATGGGGTATTGACTCAGTTGTGCGACTGAATTCGTGATTTCCTGTCAGGAAGGTCGCAGTTCATAGTAATAGATGGCAAGTCATCGAGTAAAACTGAAGTGATATCAGGTGTTCCCCAGGGAAGCGTCCTGGGGCCTCTGCTATTCCTGATCTATATAAATGACCTGGGTGACAATCTGAGCAGTTCTCTTTGGTTGTTCGCAGATGATGCTGTAATTTACCGTCTAGTAAGGTCATACGAAGACCAGTATCAGTTGCAAAGTGATTTAGAAAAGATTACTGTATGGTGTGAGAGGTGGCAGTTGACGCTAAATAACGAAAAGTGTGAGGTGATCCACATGAGTTCCAAAAGAAATCCGTTGGAATTCGATTACTCGATAAATAGTACAATTCTCAAGGCTGTCAATTCAACTAAGTACCTGGGTGTAAAAATTACGAACAACTTCAGTTGGAAAGACCACATAGATAATATTGTGGGGAAAGCGAGCCAAAGGTTGCGTTTCATTGGCAGGACACTTAGAAGATGCAACAAGTCCACTAAAGAGACAGCTTACACTACACTCGTTCGTCCTCTGTTAGAGTATTGCTGCGCAGTGTGGGATCCTTACCAGGTGGGATTGATGGAGGACATCGAAAGGGTGCAAAAAAGGGCAGCTCGTTTTGTATTATCACGTAATAGGGGAGAGAGTGTGGCAGATATGATACGCGAGTTGGGATGGAAGTCATTAAAGCAAAGACGTTTTTCATCGCGGCAAGATCTATTTACGAAATTTCAGTTACCAACTTTCTCTTCCGAATGCGAAAATATTTTGTTGAGCCCAACCTACATAGCAGACACGCAAACAACTCCTAAATTAACGAAATAATTTCAGTACACACTTGCAGACTACTCGTAAATAATGTAGTACACTGATGTGTAGACATGAACAGTACTGGTAACCTGTCCAAATAATGCATAGCACAACCTACAGACCTGCTCACAAAATAATGCAACAGACATGCAAACAACGTATGCAGACACCGTCCCCTGTCCACTGGAGCGCATAGGAGGTTAGCGGCAACCCCTGCCAAGTCACGTGGCCATCAGCTGTCAAACCACACACAGGTCCCCTCAGGTATGCGGCGGCTACATCCCTTTCATACTTGATCTCTGAGAAATTCCTATCCAAATACGTGTTCACCTAGACACACATACTGACGTGATCGGGTGGGAGCGCAGTCGCAAACTGCCGAGTGGAGGTGAAAGTTGCATCTAGGCGCCGTTGATGATGTGACTGAACGGGAGGTAAACCTTGTTATTTACAGAGCACAGACACTCCAAGCTTGCTCTCGTGCATGGGTTCGTCGCTGTTGTTGTTGTGGTCTTCAGTCCTGAGACTGGTTTGATGCAGCTCTTCATGCTAATCTATCCTGTGCAAACTCCTTCATCTCCCAGTGCCTACTGCAACCGGCATCCTTCTGAATCTGCTTAGTGTATTCATCTCTTGGTCTCCCTCTACGATTTTTACCCTCCACGCTGCCCTCCAATGCTAAATTTGTGATCCCTTGATGCCTCAGGACATGTCCTACCAACCGATCCCTTCTTCTAGTCACGTTGTGCCACAAACTTTTCTTCTCCCCAATCCTATTCAATACCTCCTCATTAGTTACGTGATCTACCCACCTAATCTTCAACATTCTTCTGTAGCACCACATTTCGAAAGCTTCTACTCTCTTCTTGTCCAAACTATTTATCGTCTATGTTTCACTCCTATACATCACTACACTCCATACAAATACTTTCAGAAACGACTTCCTGACACTTAAATCTATACACGATGTTATCAAATTTCTCTTCTTCAGAAACGCTTTCCTTGCCATTGCCTGTCTACATTTTATATCCTCTCTACTTCGACCATCATCAGTCGCTACCCTCACTAATTCTGTCACAGACTGTATATCACATCTACAGATATCCATCGCATATGGACTGTTTGTTTGTGGTGTGCTGTTTTGTTTTGTCTTAGAGCGTATATTCTAGTATACTATATATGTATAATTCTAATGTATCTCCAAAATCTCTCTTACACTGTAGAAACTTTTATACCATAAGTTCTTGATACTAATAATGACATGGGTAACTCCAAAGAATAGTGATGTAAACTAACATATTATGTCGGGGGAAACATTAGTATCAACAACATAGAAAGAAGATATTTCTCCCCGTCCCCCAAATCCTCAAAGAATCCTAAATGTTTAGAAAGCAGGGGCTAACAGGAGAGTCTTTTAATAAGAATTGATCTTTTTTCTAAGTGCAGGATATGTGTAAGGGTATTACAGACAAGGTGATACAACACAGAAACACCCAGAATCTTCCATAATATGGATCAAATTATATGGAGTTAGTTGACACCATAAAATTTTAGGTACAGAACATCAGATACCGTCCTTCCTGCATTAATCCTGTTGCTGTGATTTTAGATTTTTCCAGTGTCGATATTCTGCCGTGTGGCGTCGTCTAAAACGGGGGATAGTTTGGCAAATTGACTTATTGCCATCTTCTGGACATCAACGTAGACTGTCGCTGAGCTCTAGTCATGTGCAAGGCTGGGTCCAGGTCCTTGCTCAATAGCAAACTGCTGTACTCATTTATTTGTCCATCATGCAGCCGCATCTCCACAGCTTCTTTGAGAATACATTCGAAAAAGGTGTTAGATTGTGGTAACAACTTGGTCTTGCCTTATTTCATGGTATCTCTGTGGGAGATACAATGCTCTGCCACAACGGACTTCGTCGGCTGAATGTCTGCGTGACGTTTATGCTTACTGCATCTCTCCTGTACTGGTCAGATACCAGGCACTCATACGTTTTTGCATACTGGTAAGGGATGCGGTAGGCTTCAGGTTTCAGGGACCCTAGGTCGTCCTTGAACGATCCTAATAAAGTTTTCGCCTTGGATGGTGAACGAGACACTCACTTCATGCTGTGTTCTCGGAGTATTCTTCCGACCTTTGCTCATGTGTTCCCGACGTAAGGAAAAATCTCTGTAGCACCCGTAGTCTTGGCTTCTTCGGTTTTCAGGCAGATTGCACATCGCGGTTTCTGTAACCATTTTTACAGAGCACTGCTTGTAAGTACTGCAGTCTATCTGCTAGACTATCACGGTCCGAGATTTAGCGTGCTTTGTGCACCATTCTGCTTACAACACGTTTTCGTTGTGAAGGGGCATGAGAGCTGGAGGTATGCAAGCACAAATCTGCAAGTTTCGTTTTTCGGAAGACACTATGTCCTAGCGTGCCGTCTGGTCTCAGTTTGATGAGCACATCCAGAAATGGAAGTTGATGGCTTTCGTCTCCAACATGAATCTGATGTTCTGCTGTAACGAATTCAGGTGTTGCAGAAAGTCTTGTAGGTGACGTCTTCCACGTGGCCAGATTACGAATGTGGCGTCTACATATCGAAAAAAGAAGAAGGGTTTGTAAACTACCTACAGCACGCCTTCTTTTCCACATGTCCCCATGAACACACTGGCCATCAGTAGTGACAGTGGGCAGCTCATCACGACTTCATTAGTTCTTTTGGTAGTAATATCCGTTGATCAGAACATAGGTTGACGTAAACAAGAACTCAAACAGCTTTCTTAGTGGTGGCACAAACTTTTCTCCTATGAGGCTTAAGCAGTCTCTTAGAGGCACACTTGTGAATATAGATACCATGTAGAAGCTCACCATGAAGTGTTCTTCACCCAGCCGAAAGTTCTGGAACTGCTCAATGAAATGCGCCGAATTTCGTATGTGGTGCTGGCATTTGCCGACAAAGGGGCTGAGCATCACTGTCAGCTGTTTCGCTAATTCTTATGTTGGTGCGCCAATGTTACTAGCAATTGCACAAAGAGACATTTCTTGCTTGTGGACTTTAGGTAGCCTGTTAAGTCTAAGTGACGCTGCTGTTCACGAACGAAGTTTCTTCATGATCTTGTTGTCTGAGAATGTATGTTGGAGATAGCTGATGATCTTCCTTTTCACTCAGTTAAAAAGTTCTTCTTCAGTTCTGCTGTATGCGTCGTCCTCTAATGGGTCTGTTTGTAGCCGTGACGTGGTACACCTCGAGAGAACTCCTCTTACTCCACCTGCAGTTGGCGCTGACGCTCTCCCCTGACTCGTGGGAGAGGCTAGATGAAGTTAGTTGGTCTCAAGCCAGCAAGGCATGGCAATCAGCCACCCGCAGACAGACTGCATAATACGAACGCCTTGCAGCTAAGCCGTAGCAAGAAACTGGAAAAACTGTCATTAACTGTACACAGAAATTAAGTGACGATGTTACCTTGTCTGTACCAGGAAAGGGGCTAAATTTCGCACAAACACCGACGAATAAAATGGTTCAAATGGCTCTGAGCACTGTGGGACTTAACAGCTGAGGTCATCAGTCCCCTAGAACTTAGAACTACTGAAACATAACTAACCTAAGGACGTCACACACATCCATGCCCGAGGCAGGATTCGAAACTGCGACCGTAATAGCCGCGCGGTTCCAGACTGAAGCGCCTAGAACCGCTCGGCCACCATGGCCGGCACCGACGAATACACCAACAGCGGAATCTATTAGCGCTGTGGAATAGGTTGCTTTTGACTTCTGAGGGATGGTGCAGAGGAAATAAGACGTGAAAGATGCTGTACACTTATCAGGGCAGCTCCACCGAAGTCGAAAATCTTCAAGAAAGAGAGAGAAGAGCTTAAGCGGCTACGAGAAGATTCTGAGACAGTCATCCTTCCAGCAGACAGAGGATATGCTGCGGTCCTGCTACCAAGTCATGTTAACAAACAATAGTTGTACGAGCTATTAGAGGACGACACATACAGGAGAAATGAAGACTATCCCACCAACCAAATGAAGAGGAACATCATCGAGCTTCTCCAGTACACATTCCCAGACAAGAAGACGGTTAAGAAACTTCGTCCACATTGACTTTATGGTCTACCTAGAATCTACAAGCAAGAAATGTCTCTTACCTCCAATCGTTAGCAACACTGGCGCACCAAGATATGAATTAACGGAATACTTGACAGCGATGCTCAGCCCCTTTGTGGGCAAATGCCAGCTTCACAGACGAAATTCGGGGCATTTTATTCAGCAGCTCCAGAACTTCCGGCTCGACCAAGAATACCTCATGGTCAGCTTCAACATGGTATCTCTCTTCACAACGGTGCCTCTACTAGACTCCATAAGCCTTATAGGAGAAAATCTTGGGCCAGCACTAACAAAGTTATTTGAAATCTTGCTTACGTCAACCTACTTTCTGTTCGACGGAAATTATTATGAACAAACAGATGGGCTACCCACTATAACCCACATTAACAAGATTGTTATAATATGTTGTTATGTTTCTGCAAATAAAGAGTAAATTATTCTGTAGTTCACTAATTACATTCGTACCTACACAGATGCGGTAACTGACACACAGTAATGTAGTGACACTCAATTCTGCAGTACCTGGTTTCGTTACCGAAAAAAATTCATCAGTGTTTATATAATGTGATGGGGTGAGGTAATGGATGACAAACAGTTCCTGATCACCACATTGCGAGAACAATGTCATGCATCAGATTTACAATCTACCACTATTGTTTCTAAGACAGGAAGCGTCAGATACTGTTAATGGACACATTAATTTTCAGGGCATGTAATGTCTGGAGGCAGTTTTGATGCAACTCAAAAGGAATAGGCTTTGTGCTAGCATTGGATTTCGTCCTCTACCTCCTTAGTATCTCATATTCTACAATACAAATCGTATCTGACACAACAGTCAACATACTGTTATCATCTCTACCTACAGTGAACTGTTAAGAACCTTGATACATAATCTGCCAAGTTACAGGAACATTAAAAGGCTTATGCATATCAAGAGTCACACATTCATCACACAAAAGGAAGTGAATGTACCTCCGATAATAATGCATTACAATTTCAAGAAGAAGTTAACAGACCGCAACATAAATTTATGCTTGGGATTATGATTCTGATCATTTTAATGATGAGATATAAGAACTATGCCACCAAACAGGGGAATGGAAAACGAGTTGTAGAATAATGGTTGAATTTTCTCGTTTTAAGAGTAGGCCCTACTGAAGGAGCGATCTGATTTAGTTCCTAAAAACATTCAACAAGCTAGCTCTCATAAAATATTTCTTCATTTTAGACAACCGGTTTTGACAGACTTTGCTGTCATCTTCATTTCTGTAACAAAGTGCGCACACATGGAATATGTATGTGCCATAACATGAGTTAAGATGCAACATGTGAGATAGAAATTTTAGTTTAGCATTACAAAAACCAGAAATGGAAATGTACATTTACATACCTTAAAAATCTTTTTGTAGTGAAATGTGTTCATTTTATGTTCAACTGTATCCCAAGCTGTCAAGTCAGCACATTATAGAAGATTTGTCACAAGTAATGCTCTGTCAGTTTTCAAGACATTTGGGGGCTTCTGTATTTAAATATTTCAAAGAGAGTAAAAACAATATTATTGAGATAATCAGAAGCTTAAACTTAATGAGACATTGTATTCATTCCATACTTAACGAAAATTTATTTGAGAAGAACCAAAGTCATGAAGATGGGAGACTGTGTACTTCTGTGTATATGCATATGTGACTTTTATGTGAATGCATCATTCAAAACAGTCATGAACTGCACTGTGATGACTAAATGATGTGTGAAAAAAGAAAGATACGTTGCTCAGGTATCGCAGTTATTTCACACAGAGCTATTACTGTATCAAACAAATTAATGAACACGGTTTAGACCAGTGTTCGCTTAGAAGTAGTATTTAATTTTTGTTAGTGTATGCAATGGTATCCATGTCATTGTGCTTACAGCCAAAGTTATTATATATAAATATCGTAAGTATTGAATTTAAATGAATCTACTGCGCAATTTCTATTAGGCCTACCATATGCAGTATTCAAGATTCGTTGTACATAACATGCAGTGGCGGAATACATTCGAGTAAAAATCTGAAACCACCCTTCACCAGCAACATTATTGCATTTGAATCTTTATGTCATAATGTATTGCTGTAATTCTCAACTTTGTTACTTTACTGTTGTCTTATTACTGCGTAGTGCATTTGCATTAAATAGTCATGAAATGGATGGCAGTCAAAGAACATTGTATGGTGCTGCTTTCAAGCACAAAGCAATTCTTTACGCTGAAAAATGTGATAACAATAGGACAGGGTGAGATCTTAATGTAGCTGAGAATATCGATTGCTTATGGAAGAAATAGAAATCGACATTATTTAAAATTACCACTACCGGAAAGAATTACACTGTCCCTCAGAAAGAAAGACATTCTGACACTGGAATAAAAGTTTTGGAATTTGTGTATAAAAGGATGAAGAATGAGCAATCTGTGAGCACTTACTCCATAAGATACAAAGCAAAAGAGATGTCTGCACTTCTTAATACACCGAGACAAATGTTCAGGGCTAGCCATGGATGAGTTGATCGCTTTATGAAATGGGCCAGCTTCTCTCTATGACGCCACAGAACAATATGCCAAAAGCTTCAACGGGATTGTGAGAAAAAACATCAAGAATATCAGCAGTATAACACAACAATTCAGAAAGACAAGTTTTTAGTGGGCCAAACAGAAAAAGCTGATGAGACAGAAATTTGGTTTGGTATTCCACGTAAAGACATGACTGATGAGAAAGGAACAAGAGAAGTTAACATCAAACCGTAAGCGTATGAGAAACACTGCATAACTGTAATACTGGCACTCACAGAAAATGGGAACAGACTTCCTACATTCTTAATCTGAATGTGGAAAACAGGCGCCAAGACCCCTAAAAATGAAAATCTGTATTCTCATGGCATCATTGTTCAAAATCAAGAAAAGGAATGGGTGACTGAAATTTTAATGCTGGACTGGCTCTACAAAGTACGAGAACTCTGTCCTGGTGAGATTTCCTAACTACCATAAATGTTTTTTGCTGGTGCATTTCGCGATTATCTCACTGACAACGTAAAAAATTGAATCCACAGCCTAGCCAATGACCTTATTCTTCCTGGAGGAATGACTACTGTGTAACAAACCCTGGACATTAGTACAAATAAAAGTTACATTCAAGAGCAGTACAAAAAATCGTTTTGTGAACCAAACCATGAATTGACTCCAACAGGAAAAATTAAGCATTCCACACTCAACATTATTGCTCATTGGGTGGAAAAGCACTGAAGCACCAATGACCACAAAACCAGTCAAGTAATGCCGTATTTCAAATTCTCTGGATGGCAATGAAGATGACGTGCGCTGAAACAACAATGACGGGAAAAGAGGAAATGAAGCTTTTTCTGATGTAGACTCCTCTGAGGATACCAGTAATGTAGACAGACACTAGTGAATAATGATGAGCAGGACCTGTAATTTATGGTATATTTGTTTCCACATCATGTAGGTAACGAAGAAAGGTGTTCGTTTTTAACAATGACTGTGTCCCTTTACATATGTTGTTGTTTTGTAGTTCATACATGTAAAATAAATTTAGCTTACCAATGAAGTGCCAACAAACCCTTGTTTTATGACTTCAGGTTTTAAAATCGGGGTCCACATTACATTCAAGGGCATATTAGATCTGTGTAAATATGGTGTATGCCTAGTCCGTGGAACATTTTGTGATCATGTTTGTCTGCCATATTATCCAGCCTATTTTAAAAGATATACTACTCTCTTTATTGATTAGTAACGTGTTTTTATGCCTTAAATTAAATCAGTGGTTTTATTATCCCAGGGTCTACCTACTATATCAAATATTCCAGTGCTACACTCTCGTTTGCTGTTGTGTGTTTACATTCTAGTTATGATTCTTGCTGCTGCTTCTAACCCACATTTTAAGTTACATATACTCATCTTTATTATGCTTGTTGTTTAACGTGTAATTAGAATAATTGCTGGAACCCACCCACGGTCATCCTGCAGACATCTATTTAAGGATCTAGGGATCCTCACAGTAACCTCACAGTATATATATTCACTTATGAAATTTGTTGTTAATAATCCAACCCAGCTCAAAAGTAATAGCAGTGTCCATAGCTATAACACCAGGAGAAAGGATGATCTTCACTATGCAGGGTTAAATCTAACTTTGGCACAGAAAGGGGTATATTATGCTGCCACAAAAGTCTTTGGTCACCTACCAAACAGCATCAAAAGCCTGACAGATAGTCAACCAACATTTAAAAATAAATTAAAAGAATTTCTAGATGACAACTCCTTCTACTCATTGGCTGAATTTTTGGATATAAATTAAGGGAGGGGGTAAAAAAAAAACCTAACTTAAACATTAGTGTCATGCAATATTTTGTGTAACCTAATATCTTGTACAGACATCTTTTATTAACCTGACACGTTCCACATCATTACGAAGTGTCGTATTCATGATCTATGGAATGAGTATTAATCTAATCTAATCTAAGATATTTTGGCATAGCACGAAATGCTTGAGGTAGGTTAATAAATACATTACCAGCAGTTTAATATTGTTGAAAATAATATGTTTTTCATCACTACAAACGAGAAATATCACAGAACAATCAGCAGTTTTTATTTTACAAAGTTTCATAGGAAGGCACACTGTAACAGATGCTACATGTCGTTGAAAGCTCAAAACAGAGATGATTTGATGACACTTTGAAACCAGAATCCTAGAGCATACATAACACTCAGAGGTAGGAGACTAAAGGGACACAGCAACATCAGGACACGCTGAGCTTGCCTGTTTGTGTTATAATTCCTTCACCCACATTTTGCTTTAATGGAAAATAAGTTGCACATTTTAAAGAACTGAAGCTGATACATAGGTACTGGATATGTACTAATGCCACCTCCTTCATATAAAGAACTACAATTGCACCCAAACAGAGAAATGTATACTTCTGTTACATTTTATGTGGATTTACTGAGTCATTCTGAAGTAGACAATTCACTTCATTTTTAATCAGCTATTATTTATTAGACAGATCAGATCAGTAGATAAATGGTACAGCTGATATAATGTATATGTTAATACATGAGTTTATTACATTTCACATTTATTGATGGATATAAATCTTAATTACTGTACATCACTAACAATGAAAACCAAAAAATTACTTAAAATGCAAGATTCTAGTCTTGAGGAACTTTATTACAGTACTTAAATAAGCAGTCATTCAACATAACTTATGGATAGTTAAAGAACACATGAATTAAAGACAAAGTTAGCGTCTGGGAGTTCCTTTAAGGGAGCATAGGCATTAATTTAACTACCGGTACTTTTATTCGTATGACATTCAAACTACATTAGAGTTTTGACTTTTATAAAGTTACATGGAATGAGACTGCCTATTTTTAACACTAATCTTCCTCATTTTACATACAATTTTAAATAGTGCAGTAATTGACTCCTTTCTCTAACATAATAAAAGCTATTATCTGTGTATTTGTCTGATATTCATGGAAGATTATAACGTGTAATAAATACTACTGACAATACAAAGAAAAAAAACTGTGGCGTTATTTTCAGCTATTATAAATACTGGTGTACTTGCTTTCATCACTCTTACTGCTTTCTTCTTTATATTAAAATGATTTGATTTTCAAGCTATTTGCTCTGATACTCAGGCCATACATTATATCAGACAGGCGTAGAACACAGATGACATGCTTTTGGATGTCTGTTATATCTCTTGCTTATCACAGTAAGTGAATGAATTTCTTTGCCACTATTCTTATATGCAATTGCCAGGGTAATATGTTGTTGATATGCAGTCTATTAAATATGATGTATTTATACTGTTTCTACCAACATGTATTAATAGGTGAGATATAACACTCTTTTAACTAGTGCAAAAGATCCTAGTGAAGGACTTTTTGGTGTTTATTAACATCATATGTCCCTCAAAATAAACTTTTACACAACAAACACTCTCAGTTACAGTTAAAGTAAGCTTTTACCATGGGTGTTAGAATTTTTGTGTTACTGAGACATAAAAAATTAGCATGGTTATGTGCTCAGAAAGGTGGTCAGTGTCGAAAGTATAAAATTTATAATAGAGCTCTGTGCAACAATCAATGTTTAGTTTTACTTTTAGTGAACAATGTTATTAGAGTTTATGATATTAACTATCTGTTTTCTTCCACAAAGGCTACTTGCAAATTGATGTAAACAGCACCTCAAAAGCACTATTTTTAATGTTTTAAAGGTACAAGACATGATAAATTATCTCAAATAATTTAGACTGATTATTGTATTTTGTTCAACCATGTAATTATGGTCAGTTAAACTTGACATTTATGCTAATAAACCACAAAGGTTCATAGTGATGAACTTTTTAGCTATACAATACATAGAATATTAAATGGTTCATTTATTCTTTAATATAAACACAAATTTCTATAACAGACACATGACATGATCATCACAGCCATTCAGTCCTGTTACCATATATCACTCATGTCTGTTGATACTGAGTAACAAGGAAGTAAAATGTAATGTATACTTAAAATAAAAGGCAATAAATACATCATCAATCACTACATCACATGGATTTTATTACAATTTTTTCCCATTAGTTCATTTTAGATGTGCAGAATATATAGGGTTTCTGAAAGAAGGCAGTTATTAAACAGCAGTCAATTATGGAATTACTTATGCATTCTTTCAGAGAGGTGCTAGGGCTTCATTTATGTGGATGCTAAGTTGGGTAGTATTTGCAACGTTCATTTGCAAATATTCCCAAAAAGGGACAGCTATGTAAATGGGATTCATACTGTGCCATCAGTTATTAATTATAATGAGTGACTGTACACTCCATCAAAAATGAGTGAAATATAAATTTCATCAATTTTCAACCCAGTTAATTCAAGTATGTCATTTAATCAAAGCTGTATGCACTAGTATTAATTCAAGAACAAAAATACCATCCAAATTCTCATTTTAGCTAAGTCTCCTTTTGGCTATGCCTTTCTATGTATTTTATATACCCAAAACCAGTTGTACATTCTGGAGAATATTTCAGGAAAATGTAGAATGGCAATAAATGTGTATATCACACAAGTAGTAATATGCTTAGGTTTTCTGTGAATTCATCATAGTCTCAGTGAAGTGAATTGCCGAGATACGGAATACTTCAAAATGTTCAACACATTTTCATTTGTAGATTAATACAATAGCTACCATAAACAAATAAATGACATGCAAGTTAATATCCTGGCTGTTGTAGCTATTTACTGTACATGGAAAAGTACTTATAATATTTACATACAGTAATTATATTAGTCTATATAAAATCTGCAGAGGTAAAATGCTACAAATAACTCACATTACATAATGCTATTATGAGTATGTACATACATCAGTTATTTATGCAGAGGAGTGCCTCTACAGATTGGAAGGAGTTGGCCATAACTGAACAAAACAAATACTTCATACACTGTACTTGATTATTCACCAAACGTTTTACCATTTCTTGTAATCTATGGAAAATTATTTCTACATGACATAAATTATTTATGGAAAGTGTGTACCCTCATATTTTATTGTACATTTCTTTTATCTTCTAGAACTTTTTCTATGAACTGAGCTGTTGTTTGCAAACTGGGATAACTTATTTATGACACTAGTCTTTAAGACAAAAGCACTGAAAGTAACAGTGTCCTTTGAGCAAGCTTCTGTTACACAATATTCAATTTATACCCTCCATTAACTGTATTACATGCTTATGGACTTGAACACTTTTTACCCTGAACTGTAGTGTACTCCCAAAACACAATACTATATAACATCACGAAATAAGAATGAGCAAAGCATCATAATGTTTCTTTTGTGTGTCTCATATCTGTCAAAATCTACATTGAAGATAAGGGTTCCATTTAACGTTTCAGTAATTCTGTGGTAAGTGCTGTCTAAATGACTTCGTTATGAAGTTTTATTCCAAAGAGTTTAGTGGGGTCATATCAACATCTTTTCTATGGGTGGATGTCTCTCAAAGATTTTGAACTGTGATAAGCCATTCCATAATTTTAATAATGTTGTAGTGGTTAAAAGAATTAACATTTAATTGGTTACTGTTTCCAAAACATTACTAATCTCTTTAGTTAGCATAACATTTTTACCATCTGCAGACTAATTCAGGTTAGTATCTGACAATTTTATTATTAAGCATCCAAATTGTAGGATTGCCAACAGCAATCTAGGGTTGGACAAAAATATGGAAACACCAAAAACACAACGCATTAGCATTCCTAATATGCTGTAGGAAACCTGTTGGCATTCAAACCCACTTCCAGTCATCTCACAATGGATGAATGGTGGTCCTGTTTGGTTGTCAAGGAAATCTCATACCATTCTTCCTGCAACATAGTGGCGAGTTCACATTCTACATCTGAGAGTGTTTTATAATATTTCTGCATAAAGCGGCCTGTTTCCCATGTGTGATCTGTATCAAATTTTAGCACTGCTTGACAGGATTCATGTGACATGATGTACTTACAAAAATTAAAGAGTTGTTAATGAGAGAAACACCTCACCAGCTTAGAACTGTTTTCATAAGCAGTCAGGCAAAAGGTGATATGAACAGCATGATGAAGAAGTGTTAGCATACAGGTCTGAAGGCTTACTAAATGTACAAATTTACAGGTCTGTTATTGTAACTAGATGTATTGTGCAATGTGATATGTAGTGAAGAATATGTAGTAATATACTACATATCTCAGATGGTGAGGAAATTTAAAGAGTCTGTATTGTTTAAAATTCTATAAACCAACAGCTGAAATAGCTTTCCATTTTATATGGAACCTACAATGGACAATTAGAGGACATATAGATTAGATATCAAGATAAATGTCAGAAGGGGAAGGCTGCTGCTGTGCAGAAGCTAGTGTCAAGTTTCTTAGATGGAAAAATCTTGGCACAGACCAAACTGCCGAAATTGGGTGAATGGATATAAGACGGTGAACAGAAATTGATCTTGAAAAACAATTCTATGCTTCCATGTCAAAAGACAAATGGGCATATCATTAAAGGATTCATTTGTCCAAATCGGTAGTGAACTAATCTAGCAAGGGAAATTATGAATACACTGTCAGTTGATGTTTTTCTTCTCTGTAACAAAGAACAAGTACTGTATTTGCTTACATTGAACTTTATCTGTAAGTCTCACTCTAGACTGTGTTGTTTTAATTTAAGTACCAGTAAAACAAATTTACAATTCTGTTTCACTAACCAAAACTTCAGTTTTCAAAACATGGAATACATCCTACTATTCTCTACAAACTCTGTAAGAATGGTCGTTAAATCAAACCAAAAGTGGAGAAACTGATGTATCATCTCAGAGAGAAAATTTTCTTGTAAATTGAATTCAAATCTCTGGCGATTGGAGGCACCCTATGAAACTGGTTACAACTTTTAGTAAAGCAATTTTTGGATTGCAGAGGAAAAACCATTAGAAAATTTGAAGACAATGCCCAAGATCAAGGCTTTTTTTACAGTTTTTATATAATGCACCAAGAATTAGGTAGTCCCAAGAAGGTAGCAAAACATAAAGCAAGCAAGAGTAGCACTAACTGATGAAGACACCAAGGTACAACATCAAAATATTGTGTTAGATAAATGCAGACCACAGGCAGTACACCTGAATCAACAAGATGTCACAAAATTTCCTGAAAAGTTTAAGAAATTACAAGAGTAGCAATGTTACCTGACGTAGTTAATACTTATTGTGATGAGTTGGGAAAAGGACTTGCTGGAGTACCACACTCAAATACAGCCAATTTATATGAAACAAACCTCACTGATGACACTGTTCGGTGAAAGGGATTACCTACAAGAGGTTGCAAGTATCCAGAAACGATAATGAATTTATCAATATCAAGATTACGTCATGCCTGCAGTGGCAGGAAATGGTAAAATACTACAACCTTATGTTGTTATGGATGGGCAGAGGTTGAAAGGATTATGAATTCATCCAAGTTTTCAATATACGAATTGAATTGGGAGAATCCAAAATGTTGACCAATGGTGATCTATCATTTATTCTTTTGTTACCAGCAGGATTTTTCGAGCATACCACTTCTGTGTATCCTGTGTAACATTTTCACCTTGTTTACCCATGATAGTGTAGACTGTGGATGTAAAAGGCATTTTATTGCATAATCAGCCCTCTGTTAACACTAACTTTGTACCTAGGTATGACTTACACAGATGTATACTCTGAACTGTCAAAAGGTAATGTTTATTTTATTTGTGATACTGAGATAAAAATGTGTACTTCCATTCATTCTGCTATTTGAAGATTTTCATCGTTACAGGACTGGGGGAAAGGGGGGGCTATAAATCACTTTTATTAGTGATTTCATTAATATTTAAGTCTTTCCTTTCACCCCCAAACTGTCCCACAAGTGATCTACATCAACTGTACAATTTGACTTTTACCTCCAACATCAATACAGCAATGTTACAGTTACAGCACTACCAGGTCAAAAATATAATTATTAATGTCACAGTGGAATGTGAGACACTGATTTAACCACAGACATTAAAGTTTCTTTATGGAGTTAAGTATCTGAGGACAACCATGTTATTAACAGGAACTAATCTTAGTCAATAATCACCTTCTAAAATCTTCTAAAAGTGATGATTGTTGAACAATAAGTACGGGATAGTGAAGTCAATGCAGACAAGTAGCAAATGAATGTATTTAGAAAAAGTATCTTTAGTACTCATGAATAAGACTTCACAAGGTACCTAATGAAACAAGAGAAAAAAATAGATTGAGAAATAAACAACATTTCTTCAGAATGAAAGCCAGTAAAATGAACATAAGAAGAAATGAGTGTAATGGCTCTTTTCAGCTCTTTGTGATCCTCTCATCATAGTCCTGCCATCTAGCAAGGCCCATAAAGCCACCATAATGGAACAAACCTTCTACGATGTAAAGTTTTCGTTTATGCTTGAGTGCATGACATACCAAAAAATATAAGTGCATCCAACATAAAGTATGCTTAGGATTATGTCAGAGCTCTCTGGCAATCATCACAGGTAGAGTGTGACTTTAGAAATCTCCTCCGCAAAGCACCATGGCCACCCATTTATTATGGCCTCTGAAAAGTTCTTGCGAATGAATTGCCCACTATGGCCCAGTGTGAGCACCATTGGATCACCAACACACAAACTGGCAAACCATCAGGTCAGCCCAACACTCAGAATATTGGTAATGCTGTGCACCATACAGAGAATAACACCAATCACATGAGCTGAATTAAATGCTTGCATTTTTGAGCAGAACACTTGATGTTAGTCTTTGGTGTGCTCTTATTATTCATCTCTATTCACATCAAAAAATCAACTTGTCCTTTCCGCTGGTAATTTGATGGTGTTGCATATTTTTTAAGACACAATTTTACATTGCTGCAAGTTTTGTATGGGGAGGGATACCTTAACCAGACCCGTGGCATCATGATGAGAAGTGTCATCTGCAGCCAGGCTATTTACGGAGTACTTTTCAGATATTAATGAGAAATGTGCCTCCTGTCAGGTTTTCTTGCTTTTATGATTACATCACTGATATTATCATTGTCTGGGCTTGTGAATGTGAAAATTGAGAGAAATATTGGATCAAAACAACAAATATGACAACATCAAAAAAGGATGGAGACAGAGATGGATGGTGCCTTGCAGCGTCTTTACATTGTCATGTGGCATAAAGCAAATGCCTGCTTCAACAACGATATCTTCACAGTACTACCTATTACCATCTGCCTCAGAATCATTCTGGTCTGTGGAAATTTGTGCACTGAGTCAAAGCTGTTACTGACACTCAAAAAGATGACCAACGTACTGAGACAGCAGCGGAAAATATTCAAACAAATTGCTAAAACAAACAACACATGGGAAAAGCATTCTTCCAAAGACACATAAGCTTAAGGCCACCATGGATGGCATAGGAAATGCTTGTTTTTTTAATGTTCTGTGGCTCAATGACAGGAAACGTTATCCACCAATTAAAAAGTAGTAAAATCAATTTGATGCCTCCAGTCAATTGTTTCAACTCTTGAAATTCATGTCATGAAATTGTAAATAAATACACAAATGGGGAGAATTTTGTCAGTTCAAACTACAAGAGAATATCTAGGAAATGTCAAACTTCATAAAGGGATGAACAGAATCTTAAAGTTAAACAATCATTATGCTGAATTCATGATGAAGTGGATTACGTGAATTTTGTTAAACTGAGTTGCTATAGTATCTGTAAGTAAAGCATCCTAGGCCAGACCCACTGAGTAACTGACAATGTGCCATGCCCTCAGCACCAAGAATGCTATAGAGTTAAGTTATCGATAGGAAGCAAAGCACTATGTGCAATACAGCACTGATAAGCAGATAAAAGTTATAGCTTCTAAGGAAGCAGTACATTTCAAGCTCTCTAATTCAGTGCTGCTGTTTCAAGTTAGAAAAGTACCCAAGATGCTGAGTGAACTCAAGCTGCTGTCTCTGTTTAAGGCAATTGCCTCAAACATAATCTGGAAGATTACTGATTGACACAGACGTTAATATCTTCCTTTAAATTACATAAACCTAAAGAAATACAGAGAGGATGCAGGAACACTCGAAACTCTCTGATTTTACTGACACTTTTCTAACCCCGACAGCGACATGAATATGTAAAATTAATCAACGATGTATTCTTGGATTGCAGATAGCAAACAAAAGAAAAGGTCATAAGCAAAGATGCAACTGTAGGAGTCGTGAATAGTAATGCAGACGATCTGACAGCATAATTACCTACAAACCCCACCAACAGCACCCCCATCAACTCCACCACCCAAACGGTCATATTGGATGTGGCCCGTCAGACTATGTGGACACCATCATGTCAACCATACTATCTGCTAACCACTCTTTTACCCTTACAACAAAATAGGGCTTGGCCATCAATTCAAAAATATGACAGGGTTGATTGAAAGCACATCCACAAACAAGGTGTTACAATATAACCATTTAACTCGCAACAGCAGTCACCAACCTGGCACTGGATCACCGGTACTGGCAATGACTTGTTAAGAGTAGTCTAAAAGGCACTTCCAAGTATTAGATTCGGACTCTGCAATAATCAATCCATCTCTCAGGTCCTTTTTGAAAACTCTAGTTCTACATAAAGATTCAAAAAATTTAACCCTTTTTCTACTAATCTATCCCATTGATCAACACTTTTGGATATCCGTGATTGACTGTTTTGGAACTAATGTGACATACGAAAGTGTCATGCTTGCCACAGAGTGGCTATTATGGTTGGTATGAACACTGCCACATTTTACAAAGGTTTGTTCAACCACAGACTGTATGCCATTGTGTTCCTTTGAACTGTGAGCAAACTTAACCATCGAATAATAGTGGGACAGTCAGATTAATGGGAATTCTGCTCCACGGTGCCACTGAGCACTTTTCATGTTAACAAATGGTACCATAGGTGCAAGACATGATAAGTAGTGCACAAAAACCTTAGGACTGCCTGGGAATTGTGCCAGCGATGTTTGCACCCCTAATTTAACATTTTGTTACTACTCCACAAAGGGGACTGCGTGTTTCTGTGGCTATGTAACCAACCCAAAGAAAGACACTCTCAGCACTGTAACCAAGAATACTTACTAAGCTTGAAGACAGGAGGATAAACAGTCATGACAATATATTTGATATTAATTAGTTTTACTATGTCATTCATTTGAATTCTGGAAAAGCTCTATGTATGTACTGACTCTTACAGGAAAGCTGTCTTCATACCTTGAAAACACAGAAATGCTACAGATATGATTTAAGACAATCGTTTGGAGGCATTCAGAAAGATATGGGATAAACATGTCATAGGAAATGGATGTTACTGATTTGGGAACTAAATATGCAATGAGGCAAGTGTGAAGCTCAAGGACAATTGCATCGTTTGACTTTGTGATAATTATTTTAAACTTTTCTTCCTTTATGTTATATATTCATTTGTTTAGATGTATTCAATTAAATATGAATGTTGTCAATTACAGTATACTAGCGTATCTTCAACATAAAAGCTTACTCAGTTTGCAGTTGACTTGCCACGTGAAACTTGGATAAAATTATAAGCGCGAAAACAAAATCTATGGACATAGAGGCCGCCACCTCTGTATCCCCCATTTTCACCATAATGTCACCATGCCAATGAGAAGCTATCCGCTGCTTATACAAGCGGAAGCGGCGCGGTCCACAACAGTTACTTTTTCTCGTGACGAGAATGATGCAGGTAGTGATCGAAAGCTTGGGATTTTATCCAAATTTGACATGGCAAGTAAACCAAGAACATTTTATGCAACGACTACATCACAAAAGACTTCATAGTCATATTAGTTTCTGTTAAAATTTAACAACATTTGTATCCATCATTGGCGAAATGAAAATGTTTTTCTTAGCAGATATGAATTTAAGAAAATCTTTAGTGTTCATGTATCCAGATGGGTGACGCTGTATACAACTGCTGGTATTTTGAAATGTCCTCACCCAGTCATTTTCAAGGAAAACTGAAATTTTCCCTGAATAATCCTGGGTATGCCCATGTCGAATGGATGTTGTTTGTTTACAAGCCCACCTGGCTGTATCCTTGTCAAATATTTGAACACTATAGTTGATAAGTTCCCAACAAAATTAATATATTCTTCTTTTTGTTTGTGGTTTCCTTGCTATGATATTGTTTTTACTATGTAAGAACTTATTACCTAAAGCTCTTATAAATTAATACTCATCTTAGAAAATTGTTAAATTTATCTCTTGCCAAATAGTTTAACATCTGGACATGAATGTGATAATTGGTCCCTTTGGTTCATTAATATTTAAGTCTTTTCTTTCACCCCCAAACTGTCCCACAAGTGATCTATATCAATTAAACAAATTGACTCTTACCTCCAACATCAGTACAGCATAATTATAGTTACAGCACCACCTGGTCGAAAATATAATTGTTAATGTCATTCTCATACAGTGGAATGTGAGACACTGATTTAACCACGGCCATTTAGATTTCTGTACGCAGTTAAGTGTCTGAGGACAAGCATGTTATTAACAGGAACTGATCTCAACCAATAGTTACCATCTAAAATCTTCTAAAAGTGATGATTGTTGAACTATAAGTACGGGATTTTGAAGTCAACGCAGACAAGTAGCAAATGAAAGTATTCAGAAAAAAGTATCTTTAGTACTTATGAAAAAGGCTTCACAAGATACCTAAGGAAACATGAGAAAATAATTGATTGAGAAATAAACAACATTTCTTCAGAATCAAAGCCACTAACATTGAACATAAGAAGAATGGAGTGTAATGGCTCTTTTCAGCTCTTTGTGATCCACTCATCATAGTCCCGCCATATCGTAAAGCTCATAAAGCCACCAAATGGAACAAATCTTCTATGATGTAAATATTTCATTTATCCTTAAGTGCATGACATACCAAAAACTATAAGAGCATCCAACATAAAGTGTGCTTAGGAATAGATCAGAGCTCTCAGGCAATCATCACAGGTAGATCTGCTCTGCAAAGCACCATGACCACCCACCTATTATGGCTTCTGAAAAGTTGTATGAATGAACAGCCAAGTACGGAACAGTGTGAGTACCATTGGATCACCAACATACAAACTTGCAAACCATGAATATGACAAATTAATCAACAATCTAATCTGGGATTGGAAGTTGCAAGGAAAGAAAAACAGGTCATAACCAAGGATGCCATTGTGTTCCTTTGAACTGTGTCCAAACTTAACCCTCGAATAATAGTGGGACAGACAGATTAACGGGAATTCTGATCCATGGTGCCACTGAGCAGTTCTCATGTTAACAAATGGTACCATAGGAGCAAGACTTGATAAGTAGTGCACAAAAACCTTATGACTGCCTGGTAATTGTACCAGCAATGTTTGCACCCCTAATTTAACATTTAGCTACTACTCCACAAAGGGGACATGATTAGCAATGCAGATGAACTGACAACATAATTACCTACAAACCCACCCAACAGCCCCCCCACGACCTCCACCACCCAAACTGTCATAATGGATGTGGCCTGTCAGACTATGTCAACACCATCATGTCAACCATACTATCTACTAACCACCCTTTTACCCTTGCAATAAAATTGGGCTTTGCAGTAAATTCAAAAATATGACAGGGTTGATTGAAAGCACCTCCACAAACAAGTGTCACAATATAACCATTTAACTCGCAACAGCAGTCACCAACCTGGCACAGGATCACCGGTACTGGCAATGACTTGTTAAGAGTAGTATAAAAGGCACTTCCAAGTATTACATTCAGACTCTGCAATCATCAGTCCATCTCTCAGGTCCATTTTGAAAACTCTAATTTTACATAGAGATACAAGAAATTGAACCCTTTTTCTACTGATCCATCCCACTGATCAACTCTTTTGGTTATCCGTGATTGACTGTTTTGAAACTAATGTGCTATACAAAAGTGTCATGCTTGCCACAGAGTAGCTGTTATGGTTGGTATGAACACTGCCACATTTTACCAAGGTATGCACAACCACAGATTGTGTGCCATTGTGTTCCTTTGAACTGTTAGCTGACTTAATCATCAAATAATAGTGGGGCAGACAGATTAATGGAAATTCTGATCCATGGTGCCACTGAGCAGTTCTCATGTTAACAAATGGTGCCATAGGTGCAAGTCTTGATAAGTAGTGCACAAAAACCTTAGGACTGCCTGGGAATTGTACCAGCAATGTTTGCACCCCTAATTTAACATGCGGCTACTACTCCACAAAGGGGACAGTGTGTTTTTGTGACTATGTAACCAACCCAAAGAAAGACACTCTCACCACTGTAACCAAGAAAACTTACTCTGCTCGAAGACAGGAGGACACACAGTCACGACAATATATTTGAGGTCAATGAGTTTCACTACGTCATTCATTTGAATTCTGGAAAAGCTCTATGTAAGTACTGACTTCTACAGGAAAGCTGTCTTCTTGGCTTGAATAGATCGGAATGCTACAGATATGATTTAAGACAATAGTTTAGAGGCATTGAGAAAGATAGGGGATAAACATGTCATAGGAAATGGATGTTACTGAGGAGGAATAGGAGATTAGTGTTTAACGTCCCGTTGACAATGAGGTCATTAGAGACGGAGCGCAAGCTCGGGTGAGGGAAGAATGGGGAAGTAAATTGGCCATGCCCTTTCAAAGGAACCATCCCGGCATTTGCCCGAAGTGATTTAGGGAAATCACGGAAAAGCTAAATCAGGGATGTTACTGATTCGGAAACTAAATATGCAATGAGGCATGTGTGAACCTCAAGGACAATTGCATCATTTGACTTTGTGAAAATTATTTTAAACTTTTCTTCTTTATTCTTATATATTCATTTGTTTAGATGTATTCATTTAAATTTGAATGTTCTCAATTACAGTATACTAGTGTATCTTCTACATAAAAGCTTACTCAATTTCTCAGTTTGCAAATATTAAAATCAGTTTCTCTTAAACAAAAAGTTCTTGTTTTACTTGCCACGTCAAATTTGGATAAAATTATTAGCGCGCAAACAAAATCTATGGACATAGAGGCCGCCACCTCTGTATCCCCCATTTTCACCATAATGCCACCCAGCCAATGAGTAGCTATCTCCAGCTTATAAAAGCGGAAGCGTCACCGGTCCACAACAGTCAGTTCTTCTCCTGATGAAGATGACACAGATAGTCATCGAAAGCATGGGATTTTATCCAAATTTGACACAGCAAGTAAACCGAGAACTTTTTATGCAACGAGCCCATCACAAAAGACTTCATAGTGATATTAGTTTCTGTTAAAATTTAACAACATTTGTATCCATCATTGGCGAATTGAAAATGTTTTTCTTAGCAGATATGAATTTAAGAAAATCTTTACTGTTCACATATCCAGAAGGGTGATGCTGTATACAACTGCTGGTATTTTGAAATGTCCTCACCCAGTCATTTTCAAGGACAACCGAACTTTTTCTGTGAATAATCCTGTGTATGCCCTTGCAAACGGATGTTGTTGGTTTACAACCTCACCTGGCTGTATCCTTGTCCAATATTTGAACACAATAGTTGATAAGTTACCAACAAAATTAATATATTCTTAGTTTTGTATGTAGTTTCTTTGCAATGATACTGATTTTACTATGTAAGAACTTATTACCTAAATCTCTGATAAATTAATATTCATCTTAGAAAATTTTTATATTTATCTCTTGCAAGTACTTTAACATGTAGACATGAATGTGATAAGTGGTCCCCTTTGTTTCTTTAGGTTAATTGCCTTGTTGAAACATGACAAATGATTAGTTAAACTTACGGAGCCACTGTTTGGAAGCTGTTGACTAACTCCATAACAATGTTATTTATTAGTTCTATTTATATGTGAATATTCATTCGACACATGATCCATTTCGAGGGGTATACAATCTGCATTTCAAATACTGCTTTAAAGGTATTATTTGTCAGGTTACTCCGCAAATCTTGTGGTGCAGTAACTGTTCAGTCAAAAATTCAATGCCTGTCATGCAGCTTATGACATTTCTCTGATTGACTGAAGTATCACGCCTTTTGTTTGATTATGCACATACATCCGAAAGTACGTACATTACTTGCTAACCATGTATCGCACAATGACTGCTTCTCATGGTTACATGGCTGCGGGGGGGGGGGGGGGGATTTTAAAATCCATTTAATTAGTGATTCCATTAATATTTAAGTCTTTTCTTTCACCCCCAAACTGTTCCACAAGTGACCTATATCAATTACACAAATTGACTCTTACCTCCAACATCAATACAGCATAATTATAGTTACAGCAGCACCTGGTCGAAAATATAATTGTTAATGTCATTCTCATAGAGTGGAATGTGAGACACTGATTCAACCACAGCCATTTAGATTTATGTATGCAGTTATGTATCTGAGGACAAGCATGTTATTAACAGGAACTGATCTCAGCCAATAGTTACCATCTAAAATCTTCTAAAAGCGGTGATTGTTGAACAATAAGTACGGGATTTTGAAGTCAACGCAGACAAGTAGCAAATGAAAGTATTCAGAAAAAAGTATCTTTAGTACTTATGAAAAAGGCTTCACAAGATACCTAAGGAAACATGAGAAAATAATTGATTGAGAAATAAACAACATTTCTTCAGAATCAAAGCCACTAACATTGAACATAAGAAGAATGGAGTGTAATGGCTCTTTTCAGCTCTTTGTGATCCACTCATCAAAGTCCCGCCATATCGTAAAGCTCATAAAGCCACCAAATGGAACAAATCTTCTATGATGTAAATATTTCATTTATCCTTAAGTGCATGACATACCAAAAACTATAAGAGCATCCAACATAAAGTGTGCTTAGGAGTAGATCAGAGCTCTCAGGCAATCATCACAGGTAGATCTGCTCTGCAAAGCACCATGACCACCCACCTATTATGGCTTCTGAAAAGTTGTATGAATGAACAGCCAAGTACGGAACAGTGTGAGTACCATTGGATCACCAACATACAAACTTGCAAACCATGAATATGACAAATTAATCAACAATCTAATCTGGGATTGGAAGTTGCAAGGAAAGAAAAACAGGTCATAACCAAGGATGCCATTGTGTTCCTTTGAACTGTGTCCAAACTTAACCCTCGAATAATAGTGGGACAGACAGATTAACGGGAATTCTGATCCATGGTGCCACTGAGCAGTTCTCATGTTAACAAATGGTACCATAGGAGCAAGACTTGATAAGTAGTGCACAAAAACCTTATGACAGCCTGGTAATTGTACCAGCAATGTTTGCACCCCTAATTTAACATTTAGCTACTACTCCACAAAGGGGACATGATTAGCAATGCAGATGAACTGACAACATAATTACCTACAAACCCACCCAACAGCCCACCCACGACCTCCACCACCCAAACTGTCATAATGGATGTGGCCTGTCAGACTATGTCAACACCATCATGTCAACCATACTATCTACTAACCACCCTTTTACCCTTACAATAAAATTGGGCTTTGCAGTAAATTCAAAAATATGACAGGGTTGATTGAAAGCACCTCCACAAACAAGTGTCACAATATAACCATTTAACTCGCAACAGCAGTCACCAACCTGGCACAGGATCACTGGTACTGGCAATGACTTGTTAAGAGTAGTCTAAAAGGCACTTCCAAGTATTACATTCAGACTCTGCAATCATCAGTCCATCTCTCAGGTCCATTTTGAAAACTCTAATTTTACATAGAGATACAAGAAATTGAACCCTTTTTCCACTGATCCATCCCACTGATCAACTCTTTTGGTTATCCGTGATTGACTGTTTTGAAACTAATGTGCTATACAAAAGTGTCATGCTTGCCACAGAGTAGCTGTTATGGTTGGTATGAACACTGCCACATTTTACCAAGGTATGCACAACCACAGATTGTGTGCCATTGTGTTCCTTTGAACTGTGAGCTGACTTAATCATCAAATAATAGTGGGGCAGACAGATTAATGGAAATTCTGATCCATGGTGCCACTGAGCAGTTCTCATGTTAACAAATGGTGCCATAGGTGCAAGACTTGATAAGTAGTGCACAAAAACCTTAGGACTGCCTGGGAATTGTACCAGCAATGTTTGCACCCCTAATTTAACATGCGGCTACTACTCCACAAAGGGGACAGTGTGTTTTTGTGACTATGTAACCAACCCAAAGAAAGACACTCTCACCACTGTAACCAAGAAAACTTACTCTGCTCGAAGACAGGAGGACACACAGTCACGACAATATATTTGAGGTCAATGAGTTTCACTACGTCATTCATTTGAATTCTGGAAAAGCTCTATGTAAGTACTGACTTCTACAGGAAAGCTGTCTTCTTGGCTTGAATAGACCGGAATGCTACAGATATGATTTAAGACAATAGTTTAGAGGCATTGAGAAAGATAGGGGATAAACATGTCATAGGAAATGGATGTTACTGAGGAGGAATAGGAGATTAGTGTTTAACGTCCCGTTGACAATGAGGTCATTAGAGACGGAGCGCAAGCTCGGGTGAGGGAAGAATGGGGAAGTAAATTGGCCATGCCCTTTCAAAGGAACCATCCCGGCATTTGCCCGAAGTGATTTAGGGAAATCACGGAAAAGCTAAATCAGGGATGTTACTGATTCGGAAACTAAATATGCAATGAGGCATGTGTGAACCTCAAGGACAATTGCATCATTTGACTTTGTGAAAATTATTTTAAACTTTTCTTCTTTATTCTTATATATTCATTTGTTTAGATGTATTCATTTAAATTTGAATGTTCTCAATTACAGTATACTAGTGTATCTTCTACATAAAAGCTTACTCAATTTCTCAGTTTGCAAATATTAAAATCAGTTTCTCTTAAACAAAAAGTTCTTGTTTTACTTGCCACGTCAAATTTGGATAAAATTATTAGCGCGCAAACAAAATCTATGGACATAGAGGCCGCCACCTCTGTATCCCCCATTTTCACCATAATGCCACCCAGCCAATGAGTAGCTATCTCCAGCTTATAAAAGCGGAAGCGTCACCGGTCCACAACAGTCAGTTCTTCTCCTGATGAAGATGACACAGATAGTCATCGAAAGCATGGGATTTTATCCAAATTTGACACAGCAAGTAAACCGAGAACTTTTTATGCAACGAGCCCATCACAAAAGACTTCATAGTGATATTAGTTTCTGTTAAAATTTAACAACATTTGTATCCATCATTGGCGAATTGAAAATGTTTTTCTTAGCAGATATGAATTTAAGAAAATCTTTACTGTTCACATATCCAGAAGGGTGATGCTGTATACAACTGCTGGTATTTTGAAATGTCCTCACCCAGTCATTTTCAAGGACAACTGAACTTTTTCTGTGAATAATCCTGTGTATGCCCTTGCAAACGGATGTTGTTGGTTTACAACCTCACCTGGCTGTATCCTTGTCCAATATTTGAACACAATAGTTGATAAGTTACCAACAAAATTAATATATTCTTAGTTTTGTATGTAGTTTCTTTGCAATGATACTGATTTTACTATGTAAGAACTTATTACCTAAATCTCTGATAAATTAATATTCATCTTAGAAAATTTTTATATTTATCTCTTGCAAGTACTTTAACATGTAGACATGAATGTGATAAGTGGTCCCCTTTGTTTCTTTAGGTTAATTGCCTTGTTGAAACATGACAAATGATTAGTTAAACTTACGGAGCCACTGTTTGGAAGCTGTTGACTAACTCCATAACAATGTTATTTATTAGTTCTATTTATATGTGAATATTCATTCGACACATGATCCATTTCGAGGGGTATACAATCTGCATTTCAAATACTGCTTTAAAGGTATTATTTGTCAGGTTACTCCGCAAATCTTGTGGTGCAGTAACTGTTCAGTCAAAAATTCAATGCCTGTCATGCAGCTTATGACATTTCTCTGATTGACTGAAGTATCACGCCTTTTGTTTGATTATGCACATACATCCGAAAGTACGTACATTACTTGCTAACCATGTATCGCACAATGACTGCTTCTCATGGTTACATGGCTGCGGGGGGGGGGGGGGGGGGGATTTTAAAATCCATTTAATTAGTGATTCCATTAATATTTAAGTCTTTTCTTTCACCCCCAAACTGTTCCACAAGTGATCTATATCAATTACACAAATTGACTCTTACCTCCAACATCAATACAGCATAATTATAGTTACAGCAGCACCTGGTCGAAAATATAATTGTTAATGTCATTCTCATAGAGTGGAATGTGAGACACTGATTCAACCACAGCCATTTAGATTTATGTATGCAGTTATGTATCTGAGGACAAGCATGTTATTAACAGGAACTGATCTCAGCCAATAGTTACCATCTAAAATCTTCTAAAAGCGGTGATTGTTAAACAATAAGTACGGGATTTTGAAGTCAACGCAGACAAGTAGCAAATGAAAGTATTCAGAAAAAAGTATCTTTAGTACTTATGAAAAAGGCTTCACAAGATACCTAAGGAAACATGAGAAAATAATTGATTGAGAAATAAACAACATTTCTTCAGAATCAAAGCCACTAACATTGAACATAAGAAGAATGGAGTGTAATGGCTCTTTTCAGCTCTTTGTGATCCACTCATCATAGTCCCGCCATATCGTAAAGCCCATAAAGCCACCAAATGGAACAAATCTTCTATGATGTAAATATTTCATTAATGGGAATTCTGATCCATGGTGCCACTGAGCAGTTCTCATGTTAACAAATGGTACCATAGGTGCAAGAGGTGATAAGTAGTGGACAAAAACCTTAGGACTGCCTGGGAACTGTACCAGCAATGTTTGCACCCCTAATTTAACATGCGGCTACTACTCCACATAGGGACAGTGTGTTTCTGTGGCTATGTAACCAACCCAAAGAAAGACACTCTCACCACTGTAACCAAGGATACTTACTCTGCTTGAACACAGGAGGATACGCAGTCATGACAATATATTTGATGTCAATTAGTTTCACTACGTCATTCATTTGAATTCTGGAAAAGCTCTATGTAAGTACTAACTTCTACAGGAAAGCTGCCTTCTTGGCTTGAAAAGACAGGAATGCTACAGATATGATTTAAGACAATAGTTTAGAGGCATTGAGGAAGATAGGGGATAAACATGTCATAGGAAATGGATGTTACTGAGGAGGAGGAGGAGATTAGTATTTAACGTCCCGTTGACAATGAGGTCATTAGAGACGGAGCACAAGCACGGGTGAGGGAAGGATGGGTAAGGAAGTCGGCCATGGCCTTTCAAAGGAACCATCCCGGCATTTGCTTGAAGCGATTTAGGGAAATCATGGAAAACCTCAATCAGCGATGATACTGATTTGGGAACTAAATATGCAACGTGGCAAGTGTGAAGCTCAAGGACAATTGCATCATTTGACTTTGTGAAAATTATTTTAAACTTTTCTTCCTTTATCTTATACATTCATTTGTTTAGATGTAATCATTTATATTTGAATGTTGTCAATTACAGTATACTAGTGTATCTTCTACACAAAAGCTTACTCAATTTCTCAGTTTGCAAATATTAAAATCAGTTTCTCTTAAATAAAAAGTTCTCGTTTTACTTGCCACGTCAAATTTGGATAAAATTATAAGTGCGCAAACAATATCTATGGACATAGAGGCCGCCACCTCTGTGTCCCTCATTTTCACCATAACGTCACCCAGCCAATGAGAAGCTATCCACTGCTTATAAAAGCGGAAGCGTCACCGGTCCACAACAGTCAGTTTTTCTCCTGACAAAGATGATGCAGGTAGTCATCGAAAGCTTGGGATTTTATCCAAATTTGACACGGCAAGTATACAAAGAACTTCTTATGCAACGACTCCATCACAAAAGACTTCATAGTCGTATTAGTTTCTGTTAAAGTTTAACAATATTTGTATCCATCATTGGCCAAATGAAAATGTTTTTCTTAGCAAATATGAATTTTAAAAAAAATCTTTACTGTTCATGTATGCAGCTGGGTGACACTGTACTCAACTGGTGGTATTTTGAAAGGTGCTTACCAAGTCATTTTAAAGGAAAACTGAACTTTTTCTCTGAATAATCCTGTGTATGCCCATGTCGAATGGATGTTGTTTGTTAAAAACTTCACCTGGCTGTATCCTTGTCAAATATTTGAACACTATAGTTGATAAGTTCCCAACAAAATTGATATATTCTCCTTTTTGTTTGTGGTTTCTTTGCTATGATACTGATAATACTATGTAATAACTTATTACCTACAGCTCTGATCAGTTAATACTCATCTTAGAAAATTGTTAAATGTATCTCTTGCCAAGTACTTTTACATGTAGACATGAATGTGATAAGTGGTCCCCTTTGTTTCATTAGGTTAATTTCCTTGTTGAAATCATGACAAATGATTCGTTAAAATTATGGAACCACTGTTTGGAAGCTGTTGACTAACTCCATAATAATGTTATTTATTAGTTCTTTTTATATGTGAATATTCATTCGACACATGATCCATTTCGAGGGGTATACAATCTGCAATTCAAATACTGCTTTAAAGGTAATATTTGAATTAATATCAGTCAGGTTACTCTGAAAATCTTGTGGTGCAGTAACTGTTTAGTTAAAAATTCAATGCTTATCATGCAGCTTATGACATTTCTCTGAATGACTGAAGTATCACGCCTTTTGTTTGATTATGCAAATACATCCGAAAATACGAAATACGAACATTACTTGCTAACCATGTATCGAACAAAGACTGCTTCTCATGGTTACATGACTGCGGGAGAGGGGGGGGGGGGGGATTTTAAAATCCATATTATTAGTGATTTCATTAAATTTAAGTCTTTTCTTTCACCCCCAAACTGTCCCACAAGTGATCTATATCAATTACACAAATTGACTCTTACCTCCAACATCAGTACAGCATAATTATAGTTACAGCACCACCTGGTCGAAAATATAATTGTTAATGTCATTCTCATACAGTGGAATGTGAGACACTGATTTAACCACGGCCATTTAGATTTCTGTACGCAGTTAAGTGTCTGAGGACAAGCATGTTATTAACAGGAACTGATCTCAACCAATAGTTACCATCTAAAATCTTCTAAAAGTGATGATTGTTGAACTATAAGTATGGGATTTTGAAGTCAACGCAGACAAGTAGCAAATGAAAGTATTCAGAAAAAAGTATCTTTAGTACTTATGAAAAAGGCTTCACAAGATACCTAAGGAAACATGAGAAAATAATTGATTGAGAAATAAACAACATTTCTTCAGAATCAAAGCCACTAACATTGAACATAAGAAGAATGGAGTGTAATGGCTCTTTTCAGCTCTTTGTGATCCACTCATCATAGTCCCGCCATATCGTAAAGCTCATAAAGCCACCAAATGGAACAAATCTCCTATGATGTAAATATTTCATTTATCCTTAAGTGCATGACATACCAAAAACTATAAGAGCATCCAACATAAAGTGTGCTTAGGAGTAGATCAGAGCTCTCAGGCAATCATCACAGGTAGATCTGCTCTGCAAAGCACCATGACCACCCACCTATTATGGCTTCCGAAAAGTTGTATGAATGAACAGCCAAGTACGGAACAGTGTGAGTACCATTGGATCACCAACATACAAACTTGCAAACCATGAATATGACAAATTAATCAACAATCTAATCTGGGATTGGAAGTTGCAAGGAAAAAAAAACAAGTCATAACCAAGGATGCCATTGTGTTCCTTTGAACTGTGTCCAAACTTAACCCTCGAATAATAGTGGGACAGACAGATTAACGGGAATTCTGATCCATGGTGCCACTGAGCAGTTCTCATGTTAACAAATGGTACCACAGGAGCAAGACTTGATAAGTAGTGCACAAAAACCTTATGACAGCCTGGTAATTGTACCAGCAATGTTTGCACCCCTAATTTAACATTTAGCTACTACTCCACAAAGGGGACATGATTAGCAATGCAGATGAACTGACAACATAATTACCTACAAACCCACCCAACAGCCCACCCACGACCTCCACCACCCAAACTGTCATAATGGATGTGGCCTGTCAGACTATGTCAACACCATCATGTCAACCATACTATCTACTAACCACCCTTTTACCCTTACAATAAAATTGGGCTTTGCAGTAAATTCAAAAATATGACAGGGTTGATTGAAAGCACCTCCACAAACAAGTGTCACAATATAACCATTTAACTCGCAACAGCAGTCACCAACCTGGCACAGGATCACCGGTACTGGCAATGACTTGTTAAGAGTAGTCTAAAAGGCACTTCCAAGTATTACATTCAGACTCTGCAATCATCAGTCCATCTCTCAGGTCCATTTTGAAAACTCTAATTTTACATAGAGATACAAGAAATTGAACCCTTTTTCCACTGATCCATCCCACTGATCAACTCTTTTGGTTATCCGTGATTGACTGTTTTGAAACTAATGTGCTATACAAAAGTGTCATGCTTGCCACAGAGTAGCTGTTATGGTTGGTATGAACACTGCCACATTTTACCAAGGTATGCACAACCACAGATTGTGTGCCATTGTGTTCCTTTGAACTGTGAGCTGACTTAATCATCAAATAATAGTGGGGCAGACAGATTAATGGAAATTCTGATCCATGGTGCCACTGAGCAGTTCTCATGTTAACAAATGGTGCCATAGGTGCAAGACTTGATAAGTAGTGCACAAAAACCTTAGGACTGCCTGGGAATTGTACCAGCAATGTTTGCACCCCTAATTTAACATGCGGCTACTACTCCACAAAGGGGACAGTGTGTTTTTGTGACTATGTAACCAACCCAAAGAAAGACACTCTCACCACTGTAACCAAGAAAACTTACTCTGCTCGAAGACAGGAGGACACACAGTCACGACAATATATTTGAGGTCAATGAGTTTCACTACGTCATTCATTTGAATTCTGGAAAAGCTCTATGTAAGTACTGACTTCTACAGGAAAGCTGTCTTCTTGGCTTGAATAGACCGGAATGTTACAGATATGATTTAAGACAATAGTTTAGAGGCATTGAGAAAGATAGGGGATAAACATGTCATAGGAAATGGATGTTACTGAGGAGGAATAGGAGATTAGTGTTTAACGTCCCGTTGACAATGAGGTGATTAGAGACGGAGCGCAAGCTCGGGTGAGGGAAGAATGGGGAAGTAAATTGGCCATGCCCTTTCAAAGGAACCATCCCGGCATTTGCCCAAAGTGATTTAGGGAAATCACGGAAAAGCTAAATCAGGGATGTTACTGATTCGGAAACTAAATATGCAATGAGGCATGTGTGAACCTCAAGGACAATTGCATCATTTGACTTTGTGAAAATTATTTTAAACTTTTCTTCTTTATTCTTATATATTCATTTGTTTAGATGTATTCATTTAAATTTGAATGTTCTCAATTACAGTATACTAGTGTATCTTCTACATAAAAGCTTACTCAATTTCTCAGTTTGCAAATATTAAAATCAGTTTCTCTTAAACAAAAAGTTCTTGTTTTACTTGCCACGTCAAATTTGGATAAAATTATTAGCGCGCAAACAAAATCTATGGACATAGAGGCCGCCACCTCTGTATCCCCCATTTTCACCATAATGCCACCCAGCCAATGAGTAGCTATCTCCAGCTTATAAAAGCGGAAGCGTCACCGGTCCACAACAGTCAGTTCTTCTCCTGATGAAGATGACACAGATAGTCATCGAAAGCATGGGATTTTATCCAAATTTGACACAGCAAGTAAACCGAGAACTTTTTATGCATCGAGACCATCACAAAAGACTTCATAGTGATATTAGTTTCTGTTAAAATTTAACAACATTTGTATCCATCATTGGCGAATTGAAAATGTTTTTCTTAGCAGATATGAATTTAAGAAAATCTTTACTGTTCACATATCCAGAAGGGTGATGCTGTATACAACTGCTGGTATTTTGAAATGTCCTCACCCAGTCATTTTCAAGGACAACTGAACTTTTTCTGTGAATAATCCTGTGTATGCCCTTGCAAACGAATGTTGTTGGTTTACAACCTCACCTGGCTGTATCCTTGTCCAATACTTGAACACAATAGTTGATAAGTTACCAACAAAATTAATATATTCTTAGTTTTGTATGTAGTTTCTTTGCAATGATACTGATTTTACTATGTAAGAACTTATTACCTAAATCTCTGATAAATTAATATTCATCTTAGAAAATTTTTATATTTATCTCTTGCAAGTACTTTAACATGTAGACATGAATGTGATAAGTGGTCCCCTTTGTTTCTTTAGGTTAATTGCCTTGTTGAAACATGACAAATGATTAGTTAAACTTACGGAGCCACTGTTTGGAAGCTGTTGACTAACTCCATAACAATGTTATTTATTAGTTCTATTTATATGTGAATATTCATTCGACACATGATCCATTTCGAGGGGTATACAATCTGCATTTCAAATACTGCTTTAAAGGTATTATTTGTCAGGTTACTCCGCAAATCTTGTGGTGCAGTAACTGTTCAGTCAAAAATTCAATGCCTGTCATGCAGCTTATGACATTTCTCTGATTGACTGAAGTATCACGCCTTTTGTTTGATTATGCACATACATCCGAAAGTACGTACATTACTTGCTAACCATGTATCGCACAATGACTGCTTCTCATGGTTACATGGCTGCGGGGGGGGGGGGGGATTTTAAAATCCATTTAATTAGTGATTCCATTAATATTTAAGTCTTTTCTTTCACCCCCAAACTGTTCCACAAGTGATCTATATCAATTACACAAATTGACTCTTACCTCCAACATCAATACAGCATAATTATAGTTACAGCAGCACCTGGTCGAAAATATAATTGTTAATGTCATTCTCATAGAGTGGAATGTGAGACACTGATTCAACCACAGCCATTTAGATTTATGTATGCAGTTATGTATCTGAGGACAAGCATGTTATTAACAGGAACTGATCTCAGCCAATAGTTACCATCTAAAATCTTCTAAAAGCGACGATTGTTGAACAATAAGCACGGGATTTTGAAGTCAACGCAGACAAGTAGCAAATGAAAGAAATCAGAAAAAAGTATCTTTAATACCTAATGAAACATGAGAAAATAATTGATTGAGAAATAGACAACATTTCTTCAGAATCAATGCCACTAACTTTGAACATAAGAAGAATGGAGTGTAATGGCTCTTGTCAGCTCTTTGTGATCCTCTCATCATAGTCCCGCCATATTGTAAAGCCCATAAAGCCACCAAATGGAACAAATCTTCTATGATGTAAATATTTCATTAATGGGAATTCTGATCCATGGTGCCACTGAGCAGTTCTCATGTTAACAAATGGTACCATAGGTGCAAGATGTGATAAGTAGTGGACAAAAACCTTAGGACTGCCTGGGAACTGTACCAGCAATGTTTGCACCCCTAATTTAACATGCGGCTACTACTCCACATAGGGACAGTGTGTTTCTGTGGCTATGTAACCAACCCAAAGAAAGACACTCTCACCACTGTAACCAAGGATACTTACTCTGCTTGAACACAGGAGGATACGCAGTCATGACAATATATTTGATGTCAATTAGTTTCACTACGTCATTCATTTGAATTCTGGAAAAGCTCTATGTAAGTACTAACTTCTACAGGAAAGCTGCCTTCTTGGCTTGAAAAGACAGGAATGCTACAGATATGATTTAAGACAATAGTTTAGAGGCATTGAGAAAGATAGGGGATAAACATGTCATAGGAAATGGATGTTACTGAGGAGGAGGAGGAGATTAGTATTTAACGTCCCGTTGACAATGAGGTCATTAGAGACGGAGCACAAGCACGGGTGAGGGAAGGATGGGTAAGGAAGTCGGCCATGGCCTTTCAAAGGAACCATCCCGGCATTTGCTTGAAGCGATGTAGGGAAATCATGGAAAACCTCAATCAGTGATGATACTGATTTGGGAACTAAATATGCAACGTGGCAAGTGTGAAGCTCAAGGACAATTGCATCATTTGACTTTGTGAAAATTATTTTAAACTTTTCTTCCTTTATCTTATACATTCATTTGTTTAGATGTAATCATTTATATTTGAATGTTGTCAATTACAGTATACTAGTGTATCTTCTACACAAAAGCTTACTCAATTTCTCAGTTTGCAAATATTAAAATCAGTTTCTCTTAAATAAAAAGTTCTCGTTTTACTTGCCACGTCAAATTTGGATAAAATTATAAGTGCGCAAACAATATCTATGGACATAGAGGCCGCCACCTCTGTGTCCCTCATTTTCACCATAACGTCACCCAGCCAATGAGAAGCTATCCACTGCTTATAAAAGCGGAAGCGTCACCGGTCCACAACAGTCAGTTTTTCTCCTGACAAAGATGATGCAGGTAGTCATCGAAAGCTTGGGATTTTATCCAAATTTGACACGGCAAGTATACAAAGAACTTCTTATGCAACGACTCCATCACAAAAGACTTCATAGTCGTATTAGTTTCTGTTAAAGTTTAACAATATTTGTATCCATCATTGGCCAAATGAAAATGTTTTTCTTAGCAAATATGAATTTTAAAAAAAATCTTTACTGTTCATGTATGCAGCTGGGTGACACTGTACTCAACTGGTGGTATTTTGAAAGGTGCTTACCAAGTCATTTTAAAGGAAAACTGAACTTTTTCTCTGAATAATCCTGTGTATGCCCATGTCGAATGGATGTTGTTTGTTAAAAACTTCACCTGGCTGTATCCTTGTCAAATATTTGAACACTATAGTTGATAAGTTCCCAACAAAATTGATATATTCTTCTTTTTGTTTGTGGTTTCTTTGCTATGATACTGATAATACTATGTAATAACTTATTACCTACAGCTCTGATCAGTTAATACTCATCTTAGAAAATTGTTAAATGTATCTCTTGCCAAGTACTTTTACATGTAGACATGAATGTGATAAGTGGTCCCCTTTGTTTCATTAGGTTAATTTCCTTGTTGAAATCATGACAAATGATTCGTTAAAATTATGGAACCACTGTTTGGAAGCTGTTGACTAACTCCATAATAATGTTATTTATTAGTTCTTTTTATATGTGAATATTCATTCGACACATGATCCATTTCGAGGGGTATACAATCTGCAATTCAAATACTGCTTTAAAGGTATTATTTGAATTAATATCAGTCAGGTTACTCTGAAAATCTTGTGGTGCAGTAACTGTTTAGTTAAAAATTCAATGCTTATCATGCAGCTTATGACATTTCTCTGAATGACTGAAGTATCACGCCTTTTGTTTGATTATGCAAATACATCCGAAAATACGAAATACGAACATTACTTGCTAACCATGTATCGAACAAAGACTGCTTCTCATGGTTACATGACTGCGGGAGAGGGGGGGGGGGGGATTTTAAAATCCATATTATTAGTGATTTCATTAAATTTAAGTCTTTTCTTTCACCCCCAAACTGTCCCACAAGTGATCTATATCAATTACACAAATTGACTCTTACCTCCAACATCAGTACAGCATAATTATAGTTACAGCACCACCTGGTCGAAAATATAATTGTTAATGTCATTCTCATACAGTGGAATGTGAGACACTGATTTAACCACAGCCATTTAGATTTCTGTACGCAGTTAAGTGTCTGAGGACAAGCATGTTATTAACAGGAACTGATCTCAACCAATAGTTACCATCTAAAATCTTCTAAAAGTGATGATTGTTGAACTATAAGTACGGGATTTTGAAGTCAACGCAGACAAGTAGCAAATGAAAGAATTCAGAAAAAAGTATCTTTAGTACTTATGAAAAAGGCTTCACAAGATACCTAAGGAAACATGAGAAAATAATTGATTGAGAAATAAACAACATTTCTTCAGAATCAAAGCCACTAACATTGAACATAAGAAGAATGGAGTGTAATGGCTCTTTTCAGCCCTTTGTGATCCACTGATCATAGTCCCGCCATATCGTAAAGCCCATAATGCCACCAAATGGAACAAATCTTCTATGATGTAAATATTTCATTTATCCTTAAGTGCATGACATACCAAAAACTATAAGAGCATCCAACATAAAGTATGCTTAGGAGTAGATCAGAGCTCTCAGGCAATGATCACAGGTAGATCTGCTCTGCAAAGCACCATGACCACCCACGTATTATGGCTTCTGAAAAGTTTTATGAATGAACAGCCAAGAATGGCCCAGTGTGAGTACCATTGGATCACCAACATACAAACTTGCAAACCATGAATATGACAAATTAATCTACAATCTAATCTGGGATTTCAATTTGCAAAGAAAGAAAAACAGGTCATGACCAAGGACGCCATTTTGTTCCTTTGAACTGTGTCCAAACTTAACCCTCGAATAATAATAACGGGAATTCTGATACATGGTGCCACTGAGCAGTTCTCATGTTAACAAATGGTACCATAGGTGCAAGACTTGATAAGTAGTGCACAAAAACCTTAGGACTGCCTGGTAATTGTACCAGCAATGTTTGCACCCCTAATTTAACATTTAGCTACTACTCCACAAAGGGGACATGAATAGTAATGCAGATGAACTGACAACATAATTACCTACAAACCCACCCAACAGCCACCCACGACCTCCACCACCCAAACTGTCATAATGGATGTGGCCTGTCACACTATGTCAACACCATCATGTCAACCATACTATCTACTAACCACCCTTTTACCCTTACAATAAAATTGGGCTTTGCAGTAAATTCAAAAATATGACAGGGTTGATTGAAAGCACCTCCACAAACAAGTGTCACAATATAACCATGTAACTCGCAACAGCAGTCACCAACCTGGCACAGGATCACCGGTACTGGCAATGACTTGTTAAGAGTAGTCTAAAAGGCACTTCCAAGTATTACATTCAGACTCTGCAATCATCAGTCCATCTCTCAGGTCCATTTTGGAAACTCTAATTTTACATAGAGATACAAAAAATTGAACCCTTTTTCTACTGATCTATCCCACTGATCAACTCTTTTGGTTATCCGTGATTGTTTTGAAACTAATGTGCTATACAAAAGTGTCATGCTTGCCACAGAGTAGCTGTTATGGTTGGTATGAACACTGCCACATTTTACCAAGGTATGTACAACCACAGATTGTGTGCCATTGTGTTCCTTTGAACTGTGAGCTGACTTAATCATCAAATAATAGTGGGGCAGACAGATTAATGGGAATTCTGATCCATGGTGCCACTGAGCAGTTCTCATGTTAACAAATGGTACCATAGGTGCAAGACTTGATAAGTAGTGCACAAAAACCTTAGGACTGCCTGGGAATTGTACCAGCAATGTTTGCACCCCTAATTTAACATGTGGCTACTACTCCACAAAGGGGACAGTGTGTTTTTGTGACTATGTAACCAACCCAAAGAAAGACACTCTCACCACCGTAACCAAGAAAACTTACTCTGCTTGAAGACAGGAGGACACACAGTCACGACAATATATTTGAGGTCAATTAGTTTTACTACGTCATTCATTTGAATTCTGGAAAAGCTCTAGTAAGTACTGAAATCTACAGGAAAGCTGTCTTCTTGGCTTGAATAGATCGGAATGCTACAGATATGATTTAAGACAATAGTTTAGAGGCATTGAGAAAGATAAGGGATAAACATGTCATAGGAAGTGGATGTTACTGAGAAGGAATAGGAGATTAGTGTTTAACGTCCCGTTGACAATGAGGTCATTAGAGACGGAGCGCAAGCTCGGGTGAGGGAAGAATGGGGAAGTAAATTGCCCATGCCCTTTCAAAGGAACCATCCCTGCATTTGCCTGAAGTGATTTAGGAAAAACACAGAAAACCTAAGTCAGGGATGTTGCTGATTTGGGAACTAAATATGCAAAGTTGCATGTGTGAAGCTCAAGGACAATTGCATCATTTGAGTTTGTGAAAATTGTTTTAAACTTTTCTTCCTTTATTCTTATATATTCATTTGTTTAGATGTATTCATTTAATTTTGAATGTTGTCAATTACAGTATACTAGTGTATCTTCTACATAAAAGCTTATTCAGTTTGCAATTATTAAAATCAGTTTCTCTTAAATAAAAAGTTCTTGATTTACTTGCCATGTCAAATTTGGATAAAATTATTAGCGCGCAAACAAAATCTATGGACATGGAGGCCGCCAGCTCTGTATCCCCCATTTTCACCATAACGTCACCCAGCCAATGAGGAGCTATCCACTGCTTATAAAAGCGGAAGCGTCACTGGTCCACAACAGTCAGTTCTTCTCCTGATGAAGATGACACAGGTAGTCATCGAAAGCTTAGGATTTTATCCAAATTCGAGACGGCAAATAAACCAAGAACTTCTTATGCAATGAGTCCATCACAAAAGGCTTCATAGTCATATTAGTTTCTGTTAAAATTTAACAATATTTGTATCCATTATTGGCGAAATGAAAATGTTTTTCTTAGCAGATATGAATTTAAGAAAATCTTTACTGTTCATGTAGCCAGATGCTTGACGCTATATACAACTGCTGGTATTTTGAAACGTCCTCACCCAGTCATTTTCAAGGAAAACTGAACTTTTTCTGTGAATAATCCTGGGTATGCCCATGTCGAACGGATGTTGTTTGTTTCCGACCTCAGCTGGCTTTATCCTTGTCCAATATTTGAACACAATAGTTGATAAGTTACCAACAAAATTAATATATTCATATTCTTGTATGTAGTTTCTTTGCTATGAGATTGATTTTACTATGTAAGGACTTATTACCTAAATCTCTGATAAATTAATATTCATCTTAGAAAATTTTTATATTTATCTCTTGCAAGTACTTTAACATGTAGACATGAATGTGATAAGTGGTCCCCTTTGTTTCTTTAGGTTAATTGCCTTGTTGAAACATGACAAATGATTAGTTAAACTTATGGAGCCACTGCTTGGAAGCTGTTGACTAACTCCATAACAATGTTATTTATTAGTTCTTTTTATATTTGAATATTCATTCAACATGTGATCTATTTCGAGGGGTATACAATCTGCATTTAAAATACTGCTTTAAAGGTATTACTTGAATTAATATCAGTCAGGTTACTCTGCAAATCTTGTGGTGCAGTAACTGTTTAGTTAAAAATTCAATGCTTGTCATGCAGCTTATGACATTTCTCTGAATGACTGAAGTATCACACCTCTGCAAAGTCAACGCAGACAAGTAGCAAATGAAAGTATTCAGAAAAAGTATCTTTAGTACTCATGAATAAGACTTCACAAGATACCTAATGAAACATGAGAAAATAATTGATTGAGAAATAAACATTTCTTCAGAATCAAAGCCACTATCATTGTACATAAGAAGAAATGAGTGTAATGGCTCTTTTCAGCTCTTTGTGATCCTCTCATCACAGTCCTGCCATCTTGTATGGCCCATAAAGCCACCAAATGGAACAAATCTTCTATGATGTAAATATTTCATTTATGCTTAAGTGCATGACATACCGAAAAACTATAAGAGCATCCAACATAAAGTATGCTTAGGAGTACATTACAGCTCTCAGGCTATCGGCACAGGTAGAGGGTGACTTTGGAAATCTCCTCTGCAAAGCATCATGACCACCCACTTATTACGGGGTCCGAAAAGTTGTATGAATGATCAGTCCACTACGGCTCAGTGTGAGCTCCATTTGATCACCAACATACAAACTTGGAAACCAAGAATATGACAAATTAATCAACAATGTGTTCTGGGATTGCAATTAGCAAAGAAAGAAAAACAGGTCATATCCAAGGACACAACCGTTGGAGTCGTGAATAGTAATGCTGATGATCTGACATCGTAATTACCTACAAACCCCCCAACAGTGCCCCCACCACGTCCACCACCCAAACTGTCATAATGGATGGGGCTCGTCAGACTATGTGGACACCATCATATCAATCGTACTACCTGCTAACCACCCTTTCACCCTTACAATAAAATAGGGCTTTGCCATAAATTATAAAATATGACAGGGTTGATTGAAAGCACCTCCACAAACAAGGTGTCACAAAGAACCATTTAACTCTCAACAGCAGTCAGCAACCTGGCACAGGATTGCCGGTAGTGGCTATGACTTGTTATGAGTAGTCTAACAGGCACTTCCAAGTATTACATTCAGACTTCGCAATCATCAGTCCATCTCTCAGGTCCATTTTCAAAACTCTAATTGTACATAAAAATACAAAAAATAAACCCTTTTTCTACTGATCTATCCCACTGATCAACTCTTTTGGATATCTGTGATGGCTGTTTTGGAACTAATGTGCAATACAAAAGTGTCATGCTTACCACAGAGTGGCTGTTACGGTTGGTATGAACACTGCCACATTTTACCAAGGTTTGTACAACCACAGACTGTATGCCATTGTGTTCCTTTGAACTGTGAGCAAACTTAACCTACAAATAATGGTGGGACAAACAGATTAATGATAATCTGAGCCATGGTGCCACTGAGCAGTTCTCATGTTAACAAATGGTACCATAGTTGCAAGACGTGATACATAGTGCGCAAAAACCTTAGGACTGCCTGGGAATTGTACCAGCGATGTTTGCACATCTATTTTAACGTTTTGCTACTACTCCACAAAGGGGACAGCGTATTTCTGTGGCTATGTAACCAACCCAAAGAAAGACATTATCACCACTGTAAACAAAAATACGTACTCTGCTTGAAGACTGGAGGATACACAGTCACAACAATATATTTGATATCAATCCGTTTAACTAAGTCATACATTTGAATTCTGAAAAGCTCTATGTAAGTACTGATCCCTACAGGAAAGCTTTCTTCTTGCCTTGAAAAGACAGGAATGCTATAGATATGATTTAAGACAATAGTTTAAAGGGATTGAAAAAGATAGGGGATAGACATTTCATAGGAAATGGATGTTACTGATTTGGGAACCAAATATGCAATGAGGCATGTGTGAAGCTCAAGGACAATTGCATCAATTGATGTTGTGATAATTATTTAAAACTTTTCATCATTTATCTGAATTATACATTTGTTTAGATGTATTCATATAAATTAGTATGTTGGTTAGTACAGTATACTAGTGTATCTTGTGCATCAAAGCTTAATTAGTTTGCAAGAATTAAAATCAGTTTCTCTTAAATAAAAGTTTCTTGGTTTACTTGCCATGTTAAATTTTGATAATATCCCAAGTGTGGAGATGAAATCTATGGAAAAGAGGCTGCCACCTCTGTACACCCCATTTTCACCGTGACGTCACCCAGCCAATGAGAAGCTATCCACTGCTTATAAAAGTGGAATCCTCACCGGTCCACAACAGTCAGTTTTTCTCTTGACGGTGATGACGGAGGTAGTCATCAAAAACTTGGCATTTTATCCAAATTTGACACGGCAAGTAAACCAAGAACTTTTTATGCAAGGACTCTGTCATGTAAGACTTCATATCATATTAGTTTCTGTTAAAATTTAACAACATTTGTATCCGTCATTGGCCAAATGAAAATGTTTTTCTTAGCAAATATAAATTTAAGAAAATCTTTACTGTTCATGTATCCAGCTGGGTGATGCTGTATATTGCTGCTGGTATTTTGAAATGTCCTCATCCATTCATTTTCGAGGAAAACTGAACTTTTTCCCTGAATAGTCCTGGGTATGCCCATGTCGAATGGTTGTTGTTTGTTTACAACCTCACCTGGCTGTATCATTGTCCAATATTTGGACACAATAGTTGATAAGTTACCAACAAAATTAATACATTCTTAGTTTTGTATGTAGTTTCTTTGCAATGATACTGATTTTACTATGTAAGAACTTATTACCTAAATCTGTGATAAAGTAATACTCATCTTAGAATATTGTTAAATTTATTTCTTGCAATCACTTTTACATGTACACATGAATGTTATAATTGGTCCCCTTTTTTTCTTTAGGCTAATTGCAGGGATGGAATCTTGACAAATGGTTATTTAAAACTTATGAAGTCACTGTTTGGAAGCTGTTGACTAAGTCCATAATAATGTTATTTATTAGTTCTTTTTATATGTGAATATTCATTCGACATGTGATTCATTTCAAGGGGTATACAATCTGCAATTCAAATACTGCTTTAAAAGTATTATTTGAATTAATATCAGACCAGTTTCTCTGCAAATCTTTTGGTGGAGTAACTGTTTAGTTATAAATTCACATGCTTGTCATGCAGCTTATGACATTTCTCTGAATGACTGAAGTATCGTGCCTTTTGTTTGATTATGCACATTCATCCGAAAAAACGTACATTACTTGCTAACCATGTATCGCACAATGACTGCTTCTCATGGTTACATGACTGTGGGGAGGGGGGATTTTAAAATCCATTTTATTAGCGATTTCATTAATATTTAAGTCTTTTCTTTCACCCCCAAACTGTCCAACAAGTGATCTATATCAATTTCACAATTTGACTTTTACCTCCAACAACAATACAGCATAATTATAGTTACAGCACCACCTGGTCGAAGATATAATTGTTAATGTCATTCTCATACAGTCATTCACATACAGTCATTTTGTCATTTGGAGAGACACTGATTTAACCACTGTCATTCTCATACACTGATTTAACCACAGCCATTAATATTTCTGTATGCAGTTAAGTATCTGAGGACAACCATGTCATTAACAAGAACTGATCTCAGGCAATAATTACCATCTAAAATCTTCTACAAGTGATGATTGTTGAACAGTAAGTACGGCATATTGAAGTCAATGCAGACAAGTAGCAAATGAATGTATTCAGAAAAAGTATCTTTAGTACTCATGAATAAGACTTCACAAGATACCTAATGAAACACGAGAAAAAAGTTGACTGAGAAATAGACAACATTTCTTCAGGAGCAAAGCCACTAACATTGAACATAAGACAAATGAGTGTAATGGCTCTTTGAAGCTCTTTGTGTTCCTCTCATCATAGTCATGCCATCTAGCAAGGCCCATAAAGCCACCAAGTGGAACAAATCTTCTATGTTGTAAATATTTCATTTATGCTTAAGTGCATGACATACCAAAAACTATAAGACCATCCAACATAAAGTATGCTTAGGATTACATTGTCCTGTTTTTGTTTATAGTGTCTCTACATCTTCAAATTATAATGCCCTTCAGATGTGTATCGGTGTCAAAAGGAAGAGGTACTGTTCTCACAGTTACCGATGTTGCAAATACTATGAAATGGGTTTGTATCTTATGAACCTGGGTTGATGTTGAGTGTTTGTGATACATGAAAATTTGTTCCAGACCTGGATTCAGAATCAGAATTCCTGCCTACCATGAGCAGTTGACTTAATGTTATCAATAATGTATCCATGTGTCAATGTCATAAAAGAAAAAAAAAATCATATTACCACTTGTCTCTATATTTGCAAGAGTCTTACAATGTCCATGCATAATGGTTGTGGAATCTGCGTTGAAGGGAAGTTTGTACTGGTGTTGGAAGTAGGATCAGATAGCCCAAGCTGTTAAAGCAACCACTCCTGATAAGCAGGATCTGTTTTACAAACTCACTGGATTAAGTCAGCTAACCATTTCAGTGGTAAAAGGGGTCTATACTCAAACTCCTCCCAATGCATTATGATATAATGCCAGTCACCTGATAAACTGTGCTATTTACAATATAGTACATGATTATCGTTGGCTTTTTTTTTACTCTGAATGTACTAATTCATTATTCAGAGCTTGATGTATCACTGTGTATGACAAACCCATGGGTTTCGATGTTAGAGCAACCTACAACTGTGGTGTTCGTACTTGCTAATTCATTGTGATGTCCTTATGAATGAGTCACAGTTATAATAGTGCTAGGTTTTATCACATTTGTCCTCCTCAATGCTAATCATGTCTTTTGCTATCAAAATTATCACCATATGGATGGTTCTGAGTTTGATTTTGACATTAACAACTGGGTCATATGCTGGAAAACGCTGATAAAGAGGCAGCTTTTTTCATAAATAAATTCGCAAGAAGATGACAATCCACTGTGCAGAGCCCAAATGGAATGGTGTCTGAATACACCAGGCATCCTACGTAGCCTACAACTGAAGATATATGAGACTCTGGGAACTTCACTTCAGCAGCAGCAACAGAACCAGAAGCAGCAACAGAACCAACAACAAACTCAAGGAAGAAAAATATGCTCATTTTGTCCTCCAGACAACCACGGAATGACAATGAGATTTTATAATCGCTGCTCAGCAGCAGTTTGAGCAGAACACAAAGCTAGGTCTTGCTTCAATTGCAATAAAAGTGTCTAAAGCAAAGACCCTCTACTCATTTTGTGTGTACACTACTCTTGGAGCTATAACAGTTGTAATAATTTATAAATAGTGGATAACACAAATTATGACTTCTTTTCACTTAACATTTTGACCATGATAATTGTCATTATAGCTTATGAAACAGGACTTTTGTACTCATTTTGTAAGTAACATACCACTGGAGATCTAAGAACTGTGTTTACCTGTTGCATGACCTTTAAATTACGACTTCCTTTGCAAAAAATTGGAATAGTAAAATTGACAATTGTGTAGTAGCAATGTAACATTTTCCCCTTTCAGAAATCTATGGTTAAAATGACATTATGGCCTTGTCTGCTTATTTAAAAAGAAACATCATATGTAAACAAGCTCCCAGAAACATATTCTAATAAGCTTGCACAAGAAGGAGCCACCTAGGAGATAGCTGTCAAGGCTTGAACTTCATGAAATTAAGTACAATTAAACCAGCTACTCCTTCTTCTTGGTGTTCAAATTTAGATACTTACCGATAGACAACAAATTACTCTATTTTTGTCAAGTCCTAAAGATTCACCATGACAAGTGAGTGAAGTGAGCCTAGACTATTAACTGAGAAACATTTTCCAGCATAACTTTATGCAACATACACCATATTTTGCTAGTATTACCTTCGATCTTTATCTCTAAACTAGTCCCAGAGAGCTTCAGTGAAACTATGGCAGGTATCTACCACTATTCTCACAAAGTCCACAACTGCATTTTTAGCAACTGTAGCTGAAATATGATCTCCACTGTTGTATGAGATCCTCTGACAATAACTATAATTTTTAGATTTTGCACTATGTAGAAGTAGCCATAAGCAATGTTGCCACTCTCAAGACATGATTTTAGAAATATGATAGTTATTTCTGTCACAGGTCTTTCAATAAACAAGCAGCACCTGTGCCTTTTGTCAACCTCCCCATCGTGAACACTAAGATGTTTGACAAATCTTCATTAAAATTATGGCATGTGTTAAGAGGGGGAAATGAAATGAAAAATGAAGCGAAAAGTACTACTGCCATGACTTTGCAAACCACCAACCTGCCATTGCACTAGCATGGAACATGCTGAACACTTAAAGAAAAAGTAAATTGGTTTTATAGTAAGTAGTGATTAATGATGATGTCAATACGCCAGCAACAGAATCCTGTTAATGGTTTTTAGGTACGTAAAATGATAATAAACTTATTCATATTCTGTTAGAAAACAGCAGTGGTAACAGCTTACCCGTTTCCCTTAATTCACTGGCACTGTTATATTTACATTCCCTCAATAAGGTTCCACTATTTCACAAATACATGTTAACTGTACCATTTCTATTAGGATGTTGCATAACTTAGTTGTGTTTTTGTTTTTCATGTCAGTACTGTGGTTGCTATAGGTTTATTTATTGACTGTCATTTTTTATTTGTGGGTCACTGTTGTTGTTTGAGATTCCATATTGTCATTTTGTCATTTGGAGAGAGTGAGTGGAGCTGTAGACAATAGAAAATGGAGTGGCAAGTGAAGAAATCAGTAAATTTCCAACATCTTCTTCTGTTTGAGATCTATAAAGGGTTGGCAGCTATGGAGGTAGCCAGAAACATTTGCATGATGGGTGGGGATGATGTCACTGAATAGAGCATGACCAGAAAATGGTTTCCTCCAGAATGAATTTTCAGTCCTGAGCTGGAGTCTGTCTGGCACATAGTTTTAATCTGATAGGTAGTTTCAAAATGGTTTCCTCAATTTAAGGAGAATTATTTTAACATTAGTGCTCTCCACATTCAGGAAGCCCTTCAGGGTTTGATGAAGCTCATTCAAACACTTTAATTCACATTACTCCATGTCATTGTGCTCAAGAACTGATAAATGTGATGAACTGCAATCATTCCACTGTTATGTGAGATGTGCATGTGATGGAAAGGTTTAGAAAGTAGGTGTATGGGTACTGCATGCTATATGCCAAAATCACAAAAATGTACATCACTGCCTGCTCATCATGAACAACACTGATCATTCCTATCCTATATCATTACTGGTGATGACAAATTATGTCTTTATACCAGTGTAAGGATAAGAAAGGAATGGCTGAGCCCAAAGAAAGCTACAACTCCCCATACAAAGACCTGCATCTATCTGCAAAAGATGATGTTTTGCATCTTGGGAAACAGCAACAGTGTAGTATATTATGAGTTCTTTCCTGAGGAGTAACCCTCACTGCTGACATTTATTGTCAACATCTGAGATGTCTTGCAGATGCAATCCAAGAAGAATGACGAGGAAGACTACTTCAACTGATGCTACTACATGACAATGCATTCTGCTAGACTGACAAAAAACACTATACAGGGGCTGGGTTGGGAAGTCTTTCTGTGCCCACCTTACTCACCCGGTCTTGCACACTCAGATTTTCACCTTTTCCACTCTCTATGAAATAACTTACAAGAGATTTCCTTTCTGGATGAAAATGCAAAGGAAGTGTGGAGAGGATGATGTGAAGGACCAACACTGGCAAGCAGAATGGGAAAGTGGGAACTATCTCTCTCTCTCTCTCTGCTCAGCAACTCTGTCCTAGAAACATGTATTCTCAGGGGGGGAAAAAAAAGAAGAAGAAGAAAAAGAAGAAGAAGCCCACATTCAAATATTCAAGAAGACAAGAAGAAGGTGCATTACTTAAGCTGTCTTTTTGACTATTTTCTCAGTTATATGAAGTTACTAATCACTAATTTGGGGTATGTTTTCCCTCTGAGCCTAACAGCTGGGTTTAGAGAGCCAGTGCCCCTAGCAGCTTTGACAGCTCTGCCCAAAATAAGCAGCCTTCACTCACTGATCAAAGGGAAGCAGTTTTATTTATTTATAAAACTAAGGAGAACAGCCAAGTAATCTTCACATTTAGAACCAATGATGGTTACTAAGTTGAAGTAGATGTAGTAAGGTAATTATGCCATACATTTTAGCACCTCCTGTTTCTTAAAATGTCAAACTGCATACATTTGTCCTACCTTCTCCTCTTCCACCGCCTCGCATGAGTTGCATATGTGAAGCTTAGTGTAGTTTGTGTATACTTGCCTCCTCTTTCTTTCCTTCTCCCCTGACCCACACCAAAGACCATGCTACATTGATATCTTTGTCACCATACCCAGCTGCAGGTTTCCTGATAGAGAGTCTCATTTATCATTAACAAATCATGGATACAAATGAAGTGTAGACATTGTGGCTTAACAGCATAATAATGAACCCAGAGGTGAAAGATGGTATGAAGAATAAGGTAGCACATTCAGAAGGACATCACAATTAATTGCCAAGCAGGTACACCACAATGGTATCTGGCCCAAACATAGAAATTCATGGCTGGGTCACCAGTCACCAAATAATAAATTAGTACACAGTACATTTAGAGTAATAAAACAGGCAACAGTAACCATATACTGTATAGTAAATAGCACATTCCATCAGGTGACTGGCACTGTATCAAAATGCATTGGCAGGAGTTTGAGTAGAGAGACACATTTTACTACCAAAATGGTTAGCTGACTTAAACCAGCAATTTCGTAAAACAAAGTGATCCCTTTAACCATTTCAGTTATCCAAGCCTGCTTACAGCACTGACATAAAGTTTTGTACAACACAGAGTGCACAACCCTTATGCTTGGACATTTCATGACTCCCACATATGAGGAGACAAATGTTTTTATCATCATTTTAGCCCAATGAGGCACTGATTTATTACTGATGGTTGCAATGTCTGTGTTAAGGTGACCACTTGGGAAAAGTGGGACATAAGTGTTCAGTTCTAGGTCTGACACATATGTTGATTTGACGTAAATAGTTGATAACAATTGAGATTTGCCAAATGCAAATCTATTTCATAATATTTATCTTATGTGTAATCGCCAGAACAGTGTCTCTTGCTTCAGACACTCATCCATGTATGAAGGACACTGTAATTTCAAGATACAGTCACTGCATAAATACAGACATTCTATGTGTGCCTTGATGGGTTAAATCAATGATAAAAACATCCATGCTTGGATGGGCTGAAATGATGACAAAAACATTTGTCTTTCCCTGTACAGGAATCACAACATGTGCAAACATAAGGGTTGTGGACTCCATGATGTATAGAAATTTGTATCAGTCATGCAGCCTTGCTTAGATAGCCAGAGTGAATAATGCTACCACTAATGGGTTTGAGTCCTGGTCCGGCGCAAATTTTCATCTCTAGCCAACAGTTGATGTCAGTTGAGATTCACAAAATGCAAATCCACTTCATAATATTTACCACAACTGTGATCATTAGAGCAATGTCTTTTCCTTTGGACATGCATGCATTAATGTGAACATATGAGCACTGTATAAACACAGACATTCTAAGCATCATTAGTGTATGCATGCCCTGATGTGTTACAATGATGGTAAAAACATTTGTTTTTCTCTTTACAGGAATCATGAAATGTGCAAGCATTAGGCTTGTTCATTCCATGACATATGGAAGTTTAGAATGGTTGTGGAGGTGTGCTCAGAAAGCCAAAATTGTTAAGGTGACAACTTGTGATAAGAGGGAAATGCGGGTTCAAGTGCTGGTCCAACACAAATATTCATGTGTTGCAAGAAGCTGATGCCAATCCAGATTTCAAAAATATGAATCCATTTTGTAGCACTTACAACTTCCAGTAAGGTCTGAAATTGAATTCACAGCCTCATACATTAGGAACACTGTGTGCACAACAAGCAGTACATGTATGCTTATGGACATCACAGTTTATTCCACCACCAACAGCTGGTGACTACATGAGCAATAGTGGTTTGTTTGCCACTGGGACCAGCTTGGATGTTAACATGGCATTGACCAATGACATGAGACTGGAGTGACTTTGATATTACTAACATGTTTCCAAGAGAAGTTTTGTGGTGTAATATACCATGCATGATGTTGGGTACCATCAGAATATTATATTATAACAAACTGTTTTTACAGACATTAAATGTATTTCTGAAATATAATACTGACTTAATTTGATGGATAATAAGATTTAACATGCCATTATGTAAATTAAAATTGGAAATTTATGAGTTCTACATGGCTGTAGTTATAAATGATAGAAATAAATCTATAGAATGATAAAGTTTTGTACTGAAATATATTTACATAATAGGTTAGTAAAATGTGTAAAAATGTTATAAAACATTTGGAAAACTGTATCATTTCATAAACACTTCACAGAATAGTGTGTTTTAATGAACACAATGAATTTTGTACCATATGATCAAAATCGAAAATGGCATTGCCAAAAATGATGTGGAATCACAATCTGTTCACCCCGGACAAAAACAGATATTTAGATTGATTTAGAAATTTTGTAATCATGGTTTGTTATAAGCAACTCCTCCAATGTGATCATCAGTGTTGACTACTTGTCTGCAGGTACATGACAAGCCATTGCCTAAATAGTATTCTCTATCTGGAAAGGCCCCAGAAGTTTGATGTATAGTATACATCACTAAAATCACATTAACAACTGAATCATTGAAGTCAATCTATAAATCCAGAGTGCACAACACCGTTCTTGTGGAACTTCCTGCCACTGGGTAATTTTAGTGTAGCATTTATGCAACATCAGTTGGGGTCTGACGCGTTCCTGGCTGTGCGTAGTTAATCAACTGTAATCTGGTTTCAGGATATCCAAAAATTACATCCAGCTGTATACAGCAGCCCATCCAGACTGGTTGAAACTCCTAAGTATCCTAGGACACATCACTGATATGGTGAAGTTACCTAAGGAAGTTGTAGAGTGAGCTGTGATAGATGTTGAACCCAGCATCAGTTCTTGTTCAAATTATGTACCATACAATTGTGAACTTACAATACTGATAACAAGAGCCACAGAGAGATGTGGTTGCTTCAGAATTTACAGTGAGGCCTTTCAACCATATGTCTTGACACTGCTAATGAAACAACAGTCAAGCATAATGTCTATCTACTGGTAGTCCTGGTCTTGGTTCTGCACCAAACCTTCCTTGACAGCCCCTGTGCTGCCAATCCCTACAAGTCCCTACCTTGTTTTGGAGACTGTCTTCTACATACTTATGTGAGTGAATATGAATAGCTCAACAGTAAGAGGTAACCATGGCTACAGCCTTGTTGAGCAATGCACTAATGTATGTGGAAATGCACACTAATGGCCCTAAATTGTTATGGGCAGTTAGAAAAGCACTCCCAAGTAGTACAATCAGCTATACAAATCAATAGCCTGTGTCTTAGTTTTATTCTTGGTACCAGTGCCTAAACAATGAGACAAGAAACGTGTGCCATTATTGTAACTGTTACTCACAGTTAACTTTTAAAACTAAGTCATCTACTAAGAACAAATGCATTTGTTACAAGAATCTATGTAAAATCTGTTACACTTTCATGACTATAATCTTCAGTTTAATCCCTCTAATATGCCATAAATTTGACTAATCATGACAGTGTTTTTAAAATATGCCATTGGGTGTATTTGAGCCCTGCCAACCTTCAGAATAAGTTTTAAATGAATACCAAAAATATTTTAATTTTGTAGTACTCCTTTCGTAAAATTCCCAGCAAAGTTCTTGCTTGTAGAATGGCTGTTTCCAGTTAACTTGTGTCTTAAAGTGCAATTATTAATTATGAACATCATTTTCCTTCACTTTGCATTCATAAACTGTGGAGTGCAATGGACACAATTAGGTATTGACTTAATCTGTGTAATCTAGCACAGGGTCACAAGAATTAACAGTAAATTGTTGACTTGCTTTCTGCAGCCAACTTCCACTCAGTACAATGAACTGACATCTGCCACCTGTGATCCACAAATTGTATGGTTTTTGGAGACAATGAGTGTATTTAATATTACCCATGTAATGATGCAACTAAAACTGTATTAACATTGCATTGGACCCTCCTAGTGAACTTGTGTTAGCAAACTGTATATATAACATATGGAGTAAAATGCAGAAACAAGAATTTTACTGGAAACTATTCACTGTTCAGTACTGCCATGGGTGATCGTGACTGCTATTATTACCTAGTAGTTCCACCATCTGAGAAATACCCTAAAATAATGTAATAGTGTTTGATTTATCTATAATAAACTCAGGCAATAAAATCAAGTAAGGCACAAAGGAAGTGAATGTATCAGATAATAATCATTACCAGTCCTGATCTTGCTTTTAAAAATTCTAGACTGTATCAGAAAAGACACATACTACCCTAAAATGTCCTGAATACTTCATATGGCCCTGCAGCATGAATACTGCTTACAGGAATACACTCACTGCCCAATTAATGAGATAGAGAGAACACACAAAACCATGAGCGTATATGGTTTCCTGTTAACTTCACAACATGTTTAGTGTATAGATATTTCAATGCAGCACAACTGTGCAACAAATATACTTTTGACCAGTTGTATTGCAGGTCTGATACTATAATTACTAACAGCACACACTTCAGAAGTGATAGTGCACTGTGAAACTAAGGTAAAAGCCTAGCATCATCTATATAGTTGTAATAAATTCTTTCAGCACCTACTACCAAGTAAAGTTCTGCCAAAAGAAGCACAATTTGAGTGACTCAACCATCACAGTTAATCACCAACTGAGACTCCTCATCCTGTAGGAAAATTGCCAGTATTAGCTCTAAATTGTTTGATGCAGATGAAAAAGCATCTCCAATTAGTACATCTAGCATCTGACAACCACTGACCTGTCTCTGTCATTGTACTTAATGAGACAAAAAAGAACACCGTTGTTGCATGAAAAGTGTGGTGCTCTCAATGGGACAAAACAGTACAAAGGCATACTGAGCACCTAACAGCAATCTTCTTTTGTGCATGCATGTATAAGACAGGCGACAACAAGGTACAAAGTCACTATAGCCTACTGACAGATGTTTTGAGAAAGGTTTACAGTTCTGCACATCCACATCCATTGAGGTCCTTTGGTATCCTGCTTGGGATCCTGTGTGACAGGAAAACACAAATACATAAACATATATTGTAGAAAGTTATGTTGGCATGGTTCTGAAATGAATGTTTTAATTTTAAGGCATTGTTGTGTGTGAAAATGTTCAATCAAATAATTTTCTCAGTTAGTCATTTCCCTTAGTTCTGTTGCTATATCATGTTGTGCTGTAAAATAAATATGTCGAATAATCTAAACTTACAGAAAACATATGATTTCTGCAAAGAAGGAAATCTAGAAGTAACATCAATAATAGAAGCAGAATCAGAACCAGGAAATAGTGATGTGGAGTCTGTGTGTTAAGAAGTAGAAGACAATGTGGAAGAACGGGGCACTTTTGGAGGTGTAGTTGAAGGAAGGGAAAATTAAGAAGTCACTTATAAAATGCAAATGCTGGAGAGACCTAAAAACACCAACAAAAAGGGAGTGATATGGTAATCAATGAAGAAACAACCAAGCAGGTGTCAGAAACAGGATATTATGCCTAAATCTAGTGATCTCACAACTATTTTCAGGTTTGTGTCTTCAATTATGTTGACTTCCATATTGTTCATTACACATAAAATAGTGGACAGTACTGTAAAATGCACAAACCAAAAATCAGAGACAGTTAATTTATGGAATGTGACTCATCTTTCTAACAAACATAAGTGATTACCAACATGTGCAACAAAAATGTTTGCTTTGACAGGACACGTTTTAACTATGGAAGAACTAAAGCCTGAAAGAGATTCATTTTCTATGTTATGGTTAACAGACCACATGTACCAAAGGAAAATATTTCTACCTTTATTTTTCAGAACTAGGTTTCCTTAACTTCTTTATTGCATCAGATTTGGCAATATGACCACTAGAAAGAAAAGGAGACAAATAAATCAATTTTGTGCATTTAGAGAAATATTTATAACTTTTTGGGCATGCAGTGCTGTGCACACTATCATCCCAGAAGTCATTTGACAGTGGATGAGCAGTTGGTAGTTATTCATAGGAAATGCCAATTCAGGGTCAGTTATACACAGCATAAACACTTAGACTCCATGTGACGATGAATCTTCCTGTTATTTCAAATTGCAGGTATGCATGGGGGAGAATGATCTATGAAAATGAATCAAGGTGTTAGAGCTGTAGTGGACCTTACATCTTAAAAACCTGGATATGATATTGCCACAGACTACTTTTTATGAGTGTTCCACTTGCACAGGAGCTCTCAAAATGAAGGCTAACTTTGACTGGTACTCTTAGAAAAAAACTCTCCTAAGCTCCATCCAAACATTTCTTGGAAGACCCACCAGTATCGAGCGACTGCCGTTTCATCCTCAGCATATAGGCATCACTGGATGAGGATATGGAGGAGCATGTGGTCAGCAAACTGCTCTCCCAGCCATTTTCTTTTTTCATGATCAGATCTGCTACTTCCCACTTAATGAGCTCCTCAATTTGCCCCACAAGAGCTGAGAGCTCCCCACTTGCCAAAAACCATTTGCCATCAACAATGACGCTTCCAGCTGATCTTATGTCATCTCCACAAGCATTTTCCACGGCCCTGGGTAGCACAGCCAACGTTCTCATACAGCACCCAGTCATTCCTCCAGTGCCTCCCAGGTAGTCCAAGTACGCCCAGTTGACTGCAGTTATTGAAGAAATGGGAAAGGACATCAGGCCAACTTTCGCCAGGAGTAAGAGCTCCACAGAGCGACTGAAGCAAGGAATAGTCCATGCATGAATCCTCATACTTGAATGCCTGATGGAGACTGAAAGGAGTGTGAGACAATGACCCACAGGAATGCCAGATGTTTCATTTGATTCTGTGTTGCACAATTTACTTGAAGACTACATGCACAAAAAGTAATGTATTGAGGGATTTCAATAAAGAATATCAAAATTATTTTGACACAGAAACTTTTCTGTAATTGTTACTATTTTCAGCAATTGCACTGAATTGGATATTTCTTTTATGTTATTTTGCTCACTGTCATTTAATACTTATTTAGTTTTCTCATCAGAAAGTGACAATGTTTCAATTAATAGTTTCATGTGTAATAGGAAAAATACCTAACAATTGTGTGTTACCCTCTGATGGAAACCATTTTACATAAGAAAAGCAATGTGTGATTTGTAGAATCTGTTCCTAATGCAAAAGTTGCATTAAATCACCTAGCCACGATGTTAGCAGATATATTGGACCTACATAATTTGATACTATAATGCAATGCATGCTATAACATATCAGCTGAAGTTCATTACACAAATAACATTATTTTAAGACGTCTCAAGACATGAAGCTGTCTTGTTATCGTCTGACAGTTTTTGAGTCCTATGATGATAATTGTAAGAATTACAGCTTGTGTGGTTGTAGCATATAATATAAATGAGTATTTATGTTTCTCAGAAGTAGGGAAATATCAAATAGATACAATTATGTTATGTTTGTCCCCAGTTTCATGCAATTTAGTCAGCAAACTGTATGTAAGTGGGGATCACACATGTGTGTATGTGCCACATAAGTGAGTTTTGTAAATTCATCTCTTCCTTAGAACTGTGTGACTAAGATTACTTCTTGTGTTTTATAAGGGATTTGGGTAGTTGTTGGATCCAGCAAATGTAAAACTACATTATAAGGAGAATTTTAAAATGAAACTTTAAGATGAGTGATTTACTGAAATGATTCGACAGTTGGTATCAGCGTTTATCAGTCCTCACTAAGAAAGACTTCTGAGCAAACCAAGGCTCTTCACAAAAATGGCTTCATTATAGGACAGGGCTTTAGTAAACAGAAAAGTACATTGCTTTCTTAATAGAACAATTCATCTTAACTGTCAGTCATTTAACTGTTGAGAATAAAACTAAGTTCCAGTATCAATTTGTTAAGAAAAAAATGCACATGTTAAATGTTCCAATGCCAAATATATGACACTTTTATTACTACAGCCTTTAATTTAATGCTGTAATATGCCAGAAACTTTTCTGATGATAACCATCTAATTAACATAGCTGACTGGGTATATTATGCCCCATAACCATCAGTATACTTTTAGGTGAATTTTGGAAATCCTCTAGCTGTGTAGTAGTACTTTGGTAAGTATTTGTCCTCCATGTTGACCCAAAAGCTGTTTCTTACTATTTGGCAATTTATAGTACATGCTTTACAAATCATTCTGGTTAAAGGGTTCATAAATAATGTTAAATGTCTGCATTAACTACTCATTCTGCATTAGGGAGGGATCCCGCCTAGGTCATCCAGAAAAGCTTTCCTAGCTCAACAGGGAAAGTGGGTATATCGGGTCCTTACAACATACTTTATGTCAGTAAATAATCAGCAATATTATGACTTGTCAATATTATTTCTAAACAAACAAAAAATAAAAAAGCATGTACAGTGAAGTAGCCGCTTATTACTTGTAGTATGTAGAATGTTTTGCTGGGATAACATCTTTAAATACTATTTAAAAAACTGCTATGTATATTTTCAGTGGGATACCATACACGCTGAAGCCTGTTGTGACAAACTGCAGGTTTTAAAAGTCAAACTGAAGGCATCTCTTTTGGAAAAGTCTCAATACCTGCAGGAATAATGTGACTAATCTTGTATTATAGGTGTCTTAAGTAAAATAAATAGAATGGTACACAATATGGCTCATATAACAATATCTCAAGCCTACTTGTGTTTTGTTAATGTTAAGTGACTTAACAATACAGGCAGCAGTACCGCAGGTGCAGCCTCAATGCCTGGATATTTTATGAGAGGTCAGACAAAAATGTGGGTCCTGGAGATGGACAGCAGCCTTTTCAGTTGTTGCAGGAGCAGCAGTGTGGATGATTTTTCTGGCCTTGTAACACATCTACATCCACATCTACATTTATACTCCGCAAGCCACCCAATGGTGTGTGGCGGAGGGCACTTAACGTGCCACTGTCATTACCTAACTTTCCTGTTCCAGTCGCGTATGGTTTGCGGGAAGAACGACTGTCTGAAAGCCTCTGTGCGCGCTTTAATCTCTCTAATTTTACATTCGTGATCTCCTCGGGAGGTATAAGTAGGGGGAAGCAATATATTCGATACCTCATCCAGCAACGCACCCTCTCGAAACCTGGCGAGCAAGCTACACCGTGATGCAGAGCGCTCTCTTGCAGAGTCTGCCACTTGAGTTTATTAAACATCTCCGTAACGCTATCACGGTTACCAAATAACCCTGTGACGAAACGCGCCGCTCTTCTTTGGATCTTCTCTATCTCCTCCGTCAAACCGATCTGGTACAGATCCCACACTGATGAGCAATACTCAAGTATAGGTCGAACAAGTGTTTTGTAAGCCACCTCCTTTGTTGATGGACTACATTTTCTAAGCACTCTCCCAATGAATCTCAACCTGGTACCCGCCTTACCAACAATTAATTTTATATGATCATTCCTCTTCAAATCGTTCCGCACGCATACTCCCAGATATTTTACGGAAGTAACTGCTACCAGTGTTTGTTCCGCTATCATATAATCATACAATAAAGGATCCTTCTTTCTATGTATTCGCAATACATTACATTTGTCTATGTTAAGGGACAGTTGCCACTCGCTGCACCAAGTGCCTATCCGCTGCAGATCTTCCTGCATTTCGCTACAATTTTCTAATGCTGCAACTTCTCTGTATACTACAGCATCATCCGCGAAAAGCCGCATGGAACTTCCAACGCTATCTACTAGGTCATTTATATATATTGTGAAAAGCAATGGTCCCATAACACTCCCCTGTGGCACGCCAGAGGTTGCTTTAACGTCTGTAGACGTCTCTCCATTGATAACAACATGCTGTGTTCTGTTTGCTAAAAACTCTTCAATCCAGCCACACAGCTGGTCTGATATTCCATAGGCTCTTACTTTGTTTATCAGGTGACAGTGCGGAACTGTATCGAACACCTTCCGGAAGTCAAGAAAAATAGCATCTACCTGGGAGCCTGTATCTAATATTTTCTGGGTCTCATGAACAAATAAAGCGAGTTGGGTCTCACTCGATCGCTGCTTCCAGAATCCATGTTGATTCCTACAGAGTAGATTCTGGGTTTCCAAAAACGACAAGATACTCGAGCAAAAAACATGTTCTAAAATTCTACAACAGATCGACGTCAGAGATATAGGTCTATAGTTTTGCGCATCTGCTCGACGACCCTTCTTGAAGACTAGGACTATCTGTGCTCTTTTCCAATCATTTGGAACCCTCCGTTCCTCTAGAGACTTGCGGTACACGAATGTTAGAAGGGGGGCAAGTTCTTTCGCGTACCCTGTGTAGAATCGAATTGGTATCCCGTCAGGTCCAGTGGACTTTCCTCTATTGAGTGATTCCAGTTGCTTTTCTATTCCTTGGACACTTATTTCGATGTCAGCCATTTTTTCGTTGGTGCGAGGATTTAGAGAAGGAACTGCAGTGCGGTCTTCCTCTGTGAAACATCTTTGGAAAAAGGTGTTTAGTATTTCAGCTTTATGCGTGTCATCCTCTGTTTCAGTGCCATCATCATCCCGTAGTGTCTGGATATGCTGTTTCGAGCCACTTACTGATTTAATGTAAGACCAGAACTTCCTAGGATTTTCTGTCAAGTCGGTACATAGAATTTTACTTTCGAATTCACTGAACGCTTCACGCATAGCCCTCCTTACGCTAACTTTGACATTGTTTAGCTTCTGTTTGTCTGAGAGGTTTTGGCTGCGTTTAAACTTGGAGTGAAATTCTCTTTGCTTTCGCAGTAGTTTCCTAACTTTGTTGTTGTACCACGGTGGGTTTTTCCCATCCCTCACAGTTTTACTCGGCACGTACCTGTCTAAAACGCATTTTACGATTGCCTTGAACTTTTTCCATAAACACTCAACACTGTCAGTGTCGGAACAGAAATTTTCATTTTCATGTGTTAGGTAGTCTGAAATCTGCCTTCTATTACTCTTGCTAAACAGATAAACCTTCCTCCCTTTTTTTATATTCCTATTAACTTCCATATTCAGGGATGCTGCAACGGCCTTATGATCACTGATTCCCTGTTCTGTACATACAGAGTCGAAAAGTTCGGGTCTGTTTGTTATCAGTAGGTCCAAGATGGTCAAAAGGCTGTGAGCAGATGAAAGCAAGGGAAAACCACAGCCATAATTTTCTCTCAGTGCATGCGCTCTATTTTATGGTTAAAAGATGGTACTCTCTTTGGTAAAGTATTCCATAGATAACACAGGCCCCCATTTGGATCTCCAGATGTGGACTATTCAGAAGAATGCAATCATCAAGAGAAACAAAACTGTGTGAGTTTTTAGAACATAATGACTGTTTTCTGCTTACTTAATGCTAAATTTATATGATATATTATGTAAATTACATATCACTAGCCAGAAAATGTTACACCAAAACCCAGAGTTACACCAAGGCAGAAACAAATAACAAGAAAGAGAGGTAAAACTGCTATTCTCACCCTATGTGCCTACAAGAATCCGCTGCAAGAAGTGGCCAAAAACTCCATGGAAGCTAAGTAAGCTAAAGAGAAGAGAGCACAGATCAGGCAGCTTGCTTGAGAAGAGAAGAAGAAAGTGAAAGTAAAAGTGGAAGATCTTCAATCAAGGAAAACCAAAAAAAAAAGAAAAATAAACTGACTCTACAGAAAATGAAACATCCAAAGATGGCGAAGATGGAATGTCTCATATACTGTGAGGAATTATATTACTCTTCAACCAAGGATTTGATTGCATGTCAGAAGTGCTCACAGTGGGTTCATAGCTTATCCCATCTGGGCTGCCTATTACTGCTAGTACCATGTTTAGAATGTTCTAATGGAATGCAACTCTCAAAGAGCATCAGAAATGTGTTAAGGAAAGCATTATATTTATCATCTATGTTATTTGCACTATAAACATCCTGCCACTCTTGTTCCTTGACAAGATTTAAAAAACTCTGTATTGTTATTGGATTAACTTTCCTACACAGTTTTTATGACATTTGTTTGAGTAGTAAAGCCTTTTAGTGTCAAAATTTGTGCATCATGTTCTGAAAGGCCATTCAGCCTTTTACTAACAGAATGCCCATCTTGTAATGAAGAATGAATAAAAATATTGTCTATGGCTGTGCTACTGTTCCCCTGCACCCTAGTTGGAAAAAACACTGTCTGCATCAGATCATATGAATTTATGATATCTACCAACATCCTTTTTCTTGCACCATCATATACAAAATTTATATTGAAGTCATCACATATAACTAATTTTTGGTACCTCCTACAAAGTGACTCAAGAACCTTCATTAGCTTGACCAGAAATGCTCTGAAGTCAGAGTTAGGGGACCTATAAACAACAGCAATTAGAAGTTTAGTTTCACTAAATTCAACTGACCCTGCACAACATTTAAATATCTGCTTAGTGCAGTGCCGTGATATGTCTATGGACTCAAAAGGAATATTGTTTTTCATGTACATAGCCACTCCCCCACCCCGTAAGGAACTCAGGGAAAAATAGCCAGCTAATCTGTAACCTAGTAAAGGAAGCCTCTGAGTTATCACATTATTTAAGTGGTGCTCTGATATACCAATAATTACAGAGTCAACATCTATAAACAGTTCACTAACTTTATCTCTAATACCTCTTATCCTTTGATTAAATACGCTAATTCCTTCTCTATTTGGAAACATTACATCCTCTGAAGGTGAGCCCCTGGTTAAAGGGACTTCCTTTAAGCAGGTATACCTATCAGCTGACTTCAATCTAAAAAAGGTGCAGCTCTAACACCAACTACTAGTGAAATATTTCCATGAGTGACCCCACCACCACCCACTACACTGTCACCTATAAGCTTTCCCAGCCTCCCCTTCCCATACCTATTTGAGGTGCAGGACATGCTAGTGAAACCTGATCTACTGATAGACTCAACTGGCACCACAGAGATGTGACCCATGCCCTCTGCCATCAGCACCCTACTGAGCCCCATGTTAATGCACCTAACAGCCGCATTAAGATGAGGTTGATCGTGACACTGAAACAGTTGCACGAAATGTGCAATAGTACCACCAGTTTGAGTAGCTATCTTCCTACCAGGTCACCACCTACATCATATTCGCCGTCCCTATCAAGACTGTTCCCTGCTCCACCATTACTACCTGATCATCCTTTGTAAAAATCCCACATAACTCTCCTGTGCTGTCAGTCATGTGAGCCAACCCTGCACTAGGCTTCACAATGCTAGTGACCTAGTACTCACTCCCCAACACTTACTGCAACTGCTGGCCCACACCTCTAACATGCGAACTACCTAGCAGCAGAACCTTCTTCTTTCTGTAAGGCTTTGCAACTAACCTAGGCCTCCTAACTGCTGGGGATTGCTGCATGTTCCCTCCATCTACAGCTCCATGAGGCTCCTGTCCACTCAACTCTGACAGTTGGTCAAATCTATTGCATATAAGCAAAACATAGCTGTCGGAATACCTCCTCTTCCTAGCTGCCTTCTTGCCAACTGCCAGTTCCCATTCCCCACCACCCTTCATCCTCATCAAGCTCCTTTGCATGTTGTAGCAGCACCTGAAGGGCACAGATCTTATGATCCTGCTCCTCTGTCAACTTATTTCTACTACAGATTCTGCATTCCCAGGAGAAGATCTCACTAGAATGCCCACTGGCTTCCCAACTGCATTCCCCCCAGTGAAAATACTTTGAACAAATCCCACACTGTAACCTACTACTCACAAACCTGTGACATAGCCCACACTTCTGACTCATGGATATAATTTTACACTTACTGAAAAAAAAACTATACGTCTACATTACCAAATTTCAGTTACACCAGTAGAACTGTTTATAGAACTAACAATAGCGGTCTCAAAATTCTCTGTCTACTAAGAAAGCAACTCCTTGTACTAATACTACCACACCACAATTAATACCAATACCTACAAAACTTCACAAAATTGTTAGCTAAAACCAAACTTCTAATGGCCACTGGAACACTCAACAAAGTTAATTAAAACACTGAATGAAAATTTTACTGAAATATTTCACTAGAAACAATAAGAAACATCAGCTGAAAACTAAAGCACGAAATTTACCAAAAGACTTCAAAGCACAGAAAACTCCAAAAAACACAGCGAGTGAATGTTTCTGAAAGCTTATTAAATCATTATTTCGCTACAAACAGCATGAAACACTGCTGAAAAGTATTAAATTTAATAAGTGTATAACAGTGCACAAATACGTTTGTCAACACTTAGCTTTATGACTGCTACAGCTGCACTGCATGCCGCAAAATGTAAACACACTACTGAGGCATGAGGCTTAGACGAACGGTGTAAGCACACTCATGAATAACAGACCACTCGAGTCAATAACGCAGGAAGTAAGACTGAGATTAATGAAAATCCACTAATAAGTCACTATTACAGCAAATATTAACACAAATAAACTTTAAATAAGTAACTGAAAACTAAAACTCTATAAAATATTGATGAGCAATTTCTACAGCTGTCCAGCACACATGATGTCACACCAAAGCATCTAGTATACTTCAGTATGTCATTCTTTTGAATTCTGGAAACTCTCTAGGCAAGTATGTGCCAGAGGCAGAGTTCCAGGATGGTAATCAGGCCATAATGGGGTCAGTCAGCCCTGGTCAGTGACCCACGTGCTAAGTGGAACACTACCTTTTCCATGTCATGGACTTCTGTGTGACAAAACCAGGTCATACATCAGGAGGTACTAAAGCTCCTATCAATTGTCAGTTATATCTGCCTGCCACTGCCTCTATTGCAGGTTACTTAGTGTTGCAGGCAAATGTTACCACCACAGCAAATTCAGCAGGGAGAAGCAATATTTAAGTCTTCCCATACAGCCTGATGGCATTTGAAGAGCTGGGAAGTTATGTGACGCTGGATCTGTGCTGCTCAGCACCATGCTGATGATACACGAATATCAACTACGATTGGGACACATCTGGTGCCTGCTATGTAAGCATCTGGTTAACAATGAAGACCCATACTTTGCCATTGTACCAAGAGGAGGTCTGAGATTCCATCTGATTCTATTCACTCCAGGGTATCAGCAGAAGACCTCTATACTCTTGGCTCTGAAGTGTGATACAGTCTGTCAGTCTTGCAGTAACTGCCATCACCCACACTAACTGCCATCATCCACACTTTCCCCAACTGGGGTATCTGAAAGTCTGACAAAACAGCAGAAGCAGGATGGGCAATCAGCAGCAGGAACTGATGCAGTTGTATAATCATATTGCCTGCCATCATTACATGCAGTTCCAAGCCAGTGATTGTAAACAGGCACCAAGGAGGAAGTAACTATAATTTTCATTGCACCTTCTTTGGTTGCTCAAATCCTTCTTCACCAGAGAACCACAGCACACAACTAGCCATCCTGAAAATCTCATTATAACCAATGGTGCAGCAGCCAGCCATCCCTGGCACAAATATAATTGGTGTCAGAAATGCTGTGTGTGTGTGTGTGTGTGTGTGTGTGTGTGTGTGTGTGTGCATGTGAGTACATGTTTTCAACAGTCCTTTTATTTTGTATTTCATTTATTCATTTACTGTACACTTGCATTGGTAGTATGTTGACAATATGGATAAACAACTCCCTGCTCAAGAGGATGTTCAGCATCTTGGAGATCAAGTCGCTCAGTTATAGATTTAGTAAGGGGAACTAAGCGAGGAGAAAAGGGAACAGTCTCTAACACCACAGCATTGGTTAGCCCATTTCCATGAATGTAAGGGGAGGCTCTCTTTGTGTTCTTAGATAATAAAGAGACAGTTGCTGGGTTTGGGAATTGTAATGAGGAACATTTACCAAGTGCAGCCAAGCTGAAACTAACAAGAGATGATAGGACATATACTATGTGCCACTATAAATTAAGGACTATTGTCATTTAATGAATTACAGGAAGTGCTACTGGAGAGAAACTGGAGGAAAAATGTGTTGAGATACCACCACATGCACCTTAACAGATTGTTTCAAAAGCAAAGAGAACCATATTTTCAGGATGTAGTACCCCACAGCACATAAGTAATTAAGAACCGTCGCAGTTATCACCTTGAGCTTCTGATAACCCTTCATTGTTAGGCCCAATGTTCCCAAGCTGTCACATCCTATACGTAAAGAAAATGTCAGAAAATGACATTCAGCTATAACAACCAGTTCTTCTATGAAAGATATTTTAGAAAAAAAAGAAGAAAGAAAAACAGTAATGAGCAGATGAAAGACAGTGAAAAGATTTTATGGTCCACTAGAGTTGAAAAGATGTGAAGAACTTTCAAGTATTTGGAGAAGATGGCATTACAATGAAGGTTCAAGAAAAGGTCATACCACACACGAAGAAGAAGGTCAGTAAACGAGCTGTGATGGAGAATGAGTATTATTGCCTAATTTGTGAAAAATGTATGAAGATTCTCCCATTGCAGGTTGGTTAAAATGCTACAAATGTAAGAGACTTTATCTGTGATGATTAGTCTATGTCTGTGGTTACCACACACACCATTCATAGGTATCCCACAATCTATGTGGTAATCCCAGACATTAAGGTACTGTCTTTTTGTTAATATTTGATTTTTATTGAAAATTTATTTAAATTGATTTCGTGATTTATTTCAGCAAAGTTTCAGTAATAAAAAGTATTCATAACTTTATTTGGCTTTGTTTTCTTTCAGTGCTCTCTCAGATGTTCTCAATTACCCCACTCTCTTCTAACTATTCCATACAAGTTCAGAAACAAATACTATGCTCATAAGCACATTAGCTCTGAAATGAGCTTATTTAAAACCAGTTTTAGCTTATGAAAGAGTTACAGATCTAGTAAAATATTCTTTTCAGAGACCAAGTAATTTCACAGGCCTAACCAATAGTGGGGCTATAATTGAAAGTAATCTCAATAAACAGATATGGCCAACTCCCTCTATACCCTAGAAGAATTGTATTTTACAAATTGCTGGTGTACTTAATGTAGGTTAAATATTTATGTGTATCTATTACTAAACTACTAAATATACTTATATCACATAAACTCATCAAAATGCTATCATATTTAAATATGAATATTTTTGAATACCATGCAAAATACATCAGATTGCATTATTATCACATACAGTACAGTATTCCTCAAAAAGACTCATATATGATGTAAATGACTAAACTAATCTTCTATTTGGAGTGAGGCAATTAAAGAATACTAATGTGGTGTATCCGAGATTTTCAATTGAAAGTGGAAAAGCTTTCTTGTGCAAAATTTCATGCCCAAAGCTATTGGGGTATTGTAGCTACCATGTGTATGCACATCATAAATCTCTTAATAATCTTATGTTTTCTCTCCATGGTCAACCAGCTTTAGTACAGAAGGTGAGAAATTAACTAAAAGTGTAAAACCTAGTGCCTAGACTGCAAAAATATGCATCACATCGTGCAATATGGTTAACAATCTCTTCACTGCATAGTATTTGATATCTTATGTGTCTTTCATGAAGTTCATCCACTAGCTGAAAAATAATGATGATATCTATTTTTAGAAGCAATAAACCAAAATGACTGAACTCTGAACTTTTATATTTGATATTCTTAGTATCTGCTTATGTGTCAACCATTACAGCAATCTACACTAACAGCATATTTTATCACAGCACATCTGCTGCAATGTAATGTGACATCTTCAAATTTTACCAAATTGAGGTGTAATACAAATACCGGTACTATACTTATCACAATGTAGGTCATTAAAAGATCAGATCTCTTCTCCCACACAGCTGCTATTTGTAATATCACTAATGATTTTAGTAATACTCTAATTACCGACTGGAGACATATGATGTCTTAGTAATGTGCTGGGTCATCCTTTATTGTGAAGATGGAGGTGCCATTTGGATGGATTCCACAAGGCAGCGGAGGTTAATGGAGAATCACTTCACTTCACAGCAAATGGTCTTGGAGAGCCAAGGTATGAACATATCTGCTAGCAGGATCCCAGAAACACTTGAAATGACATAAGTTGTGTGACCTCCAGTGCCAGGCAGAGATTTCATCTGTGCCATCTGAAACAGTTCAGGAAGAAAATGAGTGGTGAATTCCCCAACATGTAGCTATACTGAAGCAAATGAGTGAACATAAATTGTCAGTAAATATGTGCATTATCTGCAAGTGAGTGATGATAGCAACCATACCAAGCCTCCCCTTTCATCTTGTCTAAGCATTATACTAATTATATTACCTGTGATTGTGTAAACAGTCTCCAGTTGCAAAATGATTTCAGACATGTTTTTGTAAAGATGTACTGTGTATTATGCAAGTTAAGTTTTACCGTTCTCCTGGCTTCAGGGTTTGACGCACTTACGCCAATATTTGTGCCTTGTGCCAAGCATATATACTCATGTGGTGTAACATCTGTGCCGGGTGATATAAAGATGGTTCTGAACTATACAGCTGTTCAGAAATAGACTGCACGGTTTACGGAAGCAGTGAGGGACATGGATATTTTATGCAAACTTAGGATCTTACAGCTAATAACAGATACAGTAGTTTGCTGAGAACTTAGTGCCTTAAAGACTTTGCAAAAAGCATGCCTTCTTCAGCTGGCATCAATTACATGACCATGATCAGATACAGTGAGATCTCGTGATTTGCCATTTGTGTGTCACTCATACAACTAACACATGATATGGAAACACTGACTTGTAATCCATGCTTAATTAATTCCCATAGCTACAAGAATAGTATCCTTTGAACATGACATCCATGATTAATTCAGTTACTGATCAGTGTAATCAGAACTATATAGGCACTATTTTTATTTATGTTACATTACATCCAAATTATTTGCATAAACTGAATCTATTTTATTGTCATAAAGATGTTTGATATTCCTCTCAATTTACATTGATCATACTGGATGAGTGCTGTAACAACAGTCAAATTGCTTCAAGAACTAGAAGACTTGACCAAAAGAAGACTGACGGGACTGCTATTAGGCTCATACACAATGTACATAAGCTGGGATATATTCAATAATTATATAATTACACCATCTGCAAATGCTGACATTACAATTTAATAACAAAAGCAAAAAACAGGAGAAATGTTAGTTTACAACAGTTTCTTTCAGGTACTATGGAAAGCAAATTTCTCAGTTTCCAATAAAACAAGGATACTATAGAGTACATATATTAGTTTCTACTGAATACTCTCTTTTGTAGCAAAACAATATTTTAAATTAATGTCACGAAACCACGCCTAACTTTAGAGCAACACTGTGAGTTACTGTTTTATAACAACTAAAATTTTCATCATTGTCATTGACTTTGAGTTATTTTTAAATTAAGTCAGACAGCAAAACTGATAACAATACAGTTACAGAACAAATCTGCTACATAAAAAGGCCTATACTTATTTCACACTATAATGATCATATAAATAAACCTTATACTGATTGTATAAAAAAGTTGAGTAAAATGTACTGTATATTCCTTTTAACATCACTCCAAAAGCAATGAATAGGATCTCTGGTATCAGGCTAATACCCTTAGATCTGTAGACATTTCATTAAATAACTAAAAAATTGGAAAATTGTAGATAGAATAATGATATTATTATGAAAGGATTGAGTGCTAGTTACCGTATAGTGGAGATGTTGGGTTGCAGACAGACACAGTAAAATGACTGTTAGAGAATTAAGCTTTTGGCTAAAAGGCTTTCTTGTGAAAAAGACAATATGCACATACATTCGCACAAGCACAACTCACACACATACGTGACCACTCTCTGTGGCCACTGAGAACAGACTGTGAGCAACAGCATACAATGGGAGAAGCAGCTAGGTGGTGGGGTAAGGACAAGGCTGGGCTCAGGAGGGGGAGGGACAGCTGGGTAGGGGTGGGGGACAGTGAAGTGCAACTTGTCTGAGCATACAGGGACGTGGTGGGGAGAGCGTAGGACAGGTATGTACAGATGGCAAAGTAGACCGTGGGTGGGAGAGGGGGGAGATATTGAACGGAAATTGACAGAAGTAAAAGACTGTGGGTGCATTGGTGGAAGAACAGACTTGGATGTTTAGTGCTGGAGTGGGAACAGGGAATAGGATACATGTTTGAAGGACAGTGACTATTGAAGGTTGACGCCAGGAGGATTGCAGGAATGTGGGTCACATTCTAAGGAGAGTTCCTACCTGTCCAATTCAGAAAAGTTGGTGTCAGTAGAAAGGCTCCAGATGGTGCAGACTGTGAAGCAGTCTTTGAAGTGAAGAACATTGTGTTAGGCAGCATGCTCAGCATCTGGGAGGTCCAGCTGCTTCTTGGCTGTAGTTTGTTGGTGGCAATTCAAGCAGATGGACAGCTTGTTGGTTGTCATGCCCAATGCAGAATGCAGCTCAGTGGTTACAGCTTAGCCTGTAGACTATATGCCTGCTTTCACAGGTAGCCCTGCCTTTGGTTGGATACATTATGCTTTTGACTGATATGAAGTAGATGGTGATGGGTGGGCGTGTGGGACAGATTTTTCATCTAGGTCTTTTATAGGAATATCAACCATGAGGCAAGAGGTTGGGAGCCGAACAGGAGTAGGCATGGACGATGATATTGTGTTGGTTCAGTGGGCAGTGGCATACCAATGTGGGAGGTGTGAGAAGGAGAGTGGGTAGGATATTTCTCATTTCAGGACATGAAAAGAGGTAGGTGAAAACATGGATTAGAATGTCCTTCAGTTGCTCTACCTCCTGGGTGGTACTGGGTCACGAGGGAAATGCTCATTTTTTGCCAAATGGTGGGACTTCAGGAGGTGGTGAGTGCCTGGAAAGATAAGGCATGGGAAATCTGTTTCCGTACAAGGCTGAGAGGTTGGTCTACGAAGGTCTCAGTGAGACCTTCAGTATATTCTGAGAGGGATTGTTTGTCACTACAGATGTGATGGCCACCAGTGGCTAGGCTGTCTGGAAGGGACTTCTTGATATGGAATGGGTGCCAGCTGCCGAAGTGGAGATATTACTACTTGTTGGTAGCTTTGACAGTGACAGATGTTCTGATGTAGTCATCTTTGAGGTGGATGTCAACATCATAGAAGGTGGCTTGTTGGGTTGACGAGGATAAGATGAAACGAATGGGGCAGAAGGAGTTGAGGTTCTGGAAGAATGTGGATATGGTATCCTCCACCTTGATCCAGGTAACGAAATGTCATCAATGAACCTCTGGCGTGCCACAGGGGAGTGTTATGGGACCATTGCTTTTCACAATATATATAAATGACCTAGTAGATAGTGTCGGAAGTTCCATGCGGCTTTTCGCGGATGATGCTGTAGTATACAGAGAAGTTGCAGCATTAGAAAATTGTAGCGAAATGCAGGAAGATCTGCAGCGGATAGGCACTTGGTGCAGCGAGTGGCAACTGTCCCTTAACATAGACAAATGTAATGTATTGCGAATACATAGAAAGAAGGATCCTTTATTGTATGATTATATGATAGCGGAACAAACACTGGTAGCAGTTACTTCCGTAAAATATCTGGGAGTATGCGTGCGGAACGATTTGAAGAGGAATGATCATATAAAATTAATTGTTGGTAAGGCGGGTACCAGGTTGAGATTCACTGGGAGAGTGCTTAGAAAATGTAGTCCATCAACAAAGGAGGTGGCTTACAAAACACTTGTTCGACCTATACTTGAGTATTGCTCATCAGTGTGGGATCCGTACCAGATCGGTTTAAAGGAGGAGATAGAGAAGATCCAAAGAAGAGCGGCGCGTTTCGTCACAGGGTTATTTGGTAACCGTGATAGCATTATGGAGATGTTTAATAAACTCAAGTGGCAGACTCTGCAAGAGAGGCGCTCTGCATCGCGGTGTAGCTTGCTCGCCAGGTTTCGAGAGGGTGCGTTGCTGGATGAGGTATTGAATATATTGCTTCCCCCTACTTATACCTCCCGAGGAGATCACGAATGTAAAATTAGAGAGATTCGAGCGTGCACGGAGGTTTTCAGACAGTCGTTCTTCCCACGAACCACACGCGACTGGAACAGGAAAGGGAGGTAATGACAGTGGCACATAAAATGCCCTCCGCCACACACCGTTGGGTGGCTTGCGGAGTATAAATGTAGATGTAGAACCAAATGAGAGGTGTTGATATTCTGGGTGTTTAAGAAGCATTCCTCTAGATGGCCCATGAGTAGATTGGCACAGGATCATGCCATGCAGCAACCAACCTTCAGGCTATTGCCCACAACTTACCCTCCTATATAAAAGATACTAATTATTTCTTCAACCGACTCTCTTCAGTACCTGTTTCTCTACCACACAGTGCACTGCTTGACACTGTTGATGCCACCTGCCTTTACACTAACATCCACAATGCCCAAGACCTTGCTGCTACTATGTCAGTGCCTAACAGATTATAAACCTACAATCTTCTTCATATTCACCATGACCAACTATATCCTCATCAACAATTACTTCATCTTTGAAGGCATCTCCTTAAAACAAGTCCATGTTACAGCAATGGGCACGTGCATGGCACCATCCTATGCTAACCTATTCATGGGCCATCTAGAGGAATCCTTACTAATCACCCAGAATTCCAAACTCCTCACCTCATTCTGATTCATTGATGACATCTTCATTATCTGGATCAAGGCTGAGAATACCCCATCCATACTCCTCCAGAACCTCAACACCTTCTCCCTCATCTGCTTCACCTGACCCTCCTCAAACCAACAAGCTACCTTCCTCAACGTTGGCATCCACCTCAAAGATGGCTACATCAGCACATCTGTCCATATCAAAGCTACCAACCACCAGCAATACCTCCACTTTGACAGCTGCCATCCATTCCATACCCAGAAGCCCCTTCCACACAGCATAGGCACTGTAGTGAGAAGCAGTCCCTCTCAAAATATACCAGCTGTCCCATAGAGGCCTTCACAGACCAAAATTACTCTCCCAATCTTGTACAGAAACAGATTTCCCATGCCTTATCTCTCCTATCACCCACCACCTTCCCAAATTCCACCATCCATCCACAAAGGAGCATTCCCTCATGACTCAGAACCACCCAGGACTGGAGCAACTGAATGACATTCTAATCCAGGGTTTCATCTACCTCTTTCAGCGTCATGAAATGAGAGATGTTCTAACCATTATCCTTCCCACACCTCCCACAACAGTATTTCACTGCCCACTGAACCTACAGAATATCCTCATCCATCCCTACTCCACTAGAGCTCCCTACCCCAAGCGGTTCATATCCATATGGCTCATATCCATATAAAAGACCTAGATGAAAGACCTGTCCAATATATCCTCCTACCAGCACCTACTCCATTCTGGTCACAAACATCATGTATCCCATGAAAGGCAGGGCTAGCTGTGAAAGCCGTCATGTGATCTAGAAGCAAAGCTGCAACCACTGTGCTGTGTGCTCTGTGGACATGACAACCAACAATCTGTGTCTGCATGAATGGTCACTAACAATCTTTGACCAGAAAAAGCTGTACCACCTGGTTGATGAATATACTGCCCAACACAGTGCTCTTCACTTCAATGACTGCTTCACAGCCTGCACTATCTGGATCCTAACACCACCAGATTTTCTGAACTGCACACGCTGGAGCTCTCCCTGCAATATACAGTATCATGCGTTCCCATAATCCCCTTGGCCTCAACCTTCATTAGTCCCTGCCCTGCACACACCTATTCCATTCCCTGTTCCCACTCCAACACTAGACAGCCTTCAGTTCTACGAACGCACCCACAGTCTTTTAACTTCTCTCCATTTCCACTTCCTCGCTCACTCTCAGCCTCTGTCTAACCATCTGTCTGCACCTCACTGTCAACCCCCTCCCCACCACGTCCCAGTATGCTCACACAAGCAGTACTTTACTGTCCACAACCTGATAGCCTCCTACTTACAACCACCACTTGCTTCTCCCATCATGAGCTGTTGCTCACAGTTGGTGTGTGTGTGTGTGTGTGTGTGTGTGTGTGTGTGTGTGTGGGAGGGTGGGTGGGTGGGTGGGTGTGTTTTGTTTATTTCTGATTGGCCAAAAGCTTACTCGTTTAGTTGTCTTTTTGTTGTACCTGTCTGTGACTCTACATCTCCACTATAAGGTTAGTAGAAATCTATCCTTTCTATTAAATTGCCATTAAATAACTGGGACACAGTTTGGAACAAAATGATATGTTGTCAGTGTTCCTGATGACATTATTAATGCACATTGTGATGCTTTGTGTAAATAAATGAGGAAACAAATACTGCAAAAATTTAAGAAAATATGGTTTCTGTGACAGTAAAAAAGTTATCATATTTGTTATACTTCAACAATACTGGCATACAGATTAACTTTACTCACAGAAACTAGATGAAAATATATACTCAAATATCCTTCTCTCCCAGTTAGCTCACAGTTTATGACCAAATAAGGTGACGTCCCACATAATATCTGTTGCAGATTTAACAGTACCATCATTACAATCAGTAGTAATGTCACAAAACTCCTTCTCTGAGATACTGCTCTCCATTTCTGTATTCCATAGAAGACCTGAAAGTAAATATATTTCACAAAAATAGCAAAATTAACCTTTGGAAGAAAACTTTCAGAGCAGGATTCTTTCAATTCTAAAATATTTTTATCCAGCTAGTCAAGTGGCAATATTCATGTTATATGTGGAGAAGTCTAATGTAAGTGGATAGATAAAAAATGGACTCACCAAGTGGCAGCAGGAGAGCAGACACACGTAAAGGTCAACAAATTTTGCAAGCTTTGAGAACCAGTGGCTCTCTCTTCTGGCAGAGAGGTTGAAGAGGGATGAAGAAAAAGGACTGGATAGGTTTAGAAAATGTAGAGATTTTGTAAAAGTTGCTCAGAACATCGGTTTGGGAGAGACTTATTGGACAGGATAAGGAGGAAATATTTATTCCTGGGGACTGCGCTAAATGAGATTTGAAAACCTAAGAGCTTGGAGGTGGAAGGCAGGGTAATAAGCAAGACAGAGATTACTGACTAAACAATGTGCAGCTGTTAATAAGAGTGGAAAGGTAAGTGCATTAAACATGCTGCAGATGAGGGTCAGAGAAAAATAAACAGGTCACAAAATAAAAGATATAGAAAACTAAAAGGGAGTGAAGAAATCAATAGTTAGTGACAAGAAAAAGTAAGGCCAAGTGGGTAGCAAGAACCAAGGGCATGTTGCAATGCCAGTTTCCACCTGTGGAGTTTTGTAAAGCTAGTGTCTGGGTTAAGAATCCAGTTTGCATGTGCGGTGAAACAGGCTCTGATGTCATGATTGTCATGTTGTACAGGATGCTCTGCAACAGGTTACTGTGTGTTGCCAGTGTACACCCTCTGTCTATCTCCATTCATATTGATTGATAACTTGATGGTAATCATACCAATGTAAAAGCCTGAACAGTGTTTACATAATAGCTGGTACACTACATGTGTCATTTCAGAGATGCAGATATGTACTTTGACAGCGTATGTTACAAGAGTGGTGTAGGTGGTGATAAGAGGAAGCATAGGGGATGTCTTAAATTGGGAACAGTTACAGAGGTAGAAGCCATAGGGTAGAGAAATGGGTGCAGAAGGTGCATAGGCTCTGACCAGGATATTTGGGGAAAGGTCAAAATAGACTATTCTAGGTGTGGTGAGCAAAACTTCAGGCTGAATGGACCTTCTCTCAGGGCATGATTTTAGGAATTCATAGCCTTGTCAAAGTAGCTGATTAATTCCAGGGTTGCCACAAGTATCCCCAAGTGAAATTCCCTTATATTTCCTATTTACAGACGATTTTAGCATTTTTCTCTCACAGATTTTGAGATGGAAGTTGACAATCCATCTTTGCAGCAATGGTACAAGAAGTGATAGTGCCAAATGAGGAAATATCCAAATAAAACTTGCAAGCAGACGGTGTTTCCTAATTTGCACAAAAATTTTAAGTACTAACATCAACATCTTTTGTAATGAACTGTTTTTAGATGGAGAAAGAAAGCCAAATGGTACAGCCTATGTGTTTCATAAAGACCGCTGATCTGGTGATAAAAATATGCATTTCCAAGGCAGATTTAAAATACCATTACTGATCTCAGAAATAAACTCTGAAAAAAGTAGGTTCCTCTGAAAGAAGTGTATAAGTGGGGAAGAGTTGTGTAAACCAATAATATAGGCGACTGCCAATAAAACTCTGGTTCTACTATGTTATTATTATCGGTTATTACCACTATGTTACATCTATTACTTTAGAGGTATTATGTGATTTTTCTTTTGAGAAACATACAAACTGCCAGCGACTGACATAACTTTCTTCTTCTTATCTCCCATACTTTTTAATATAGGCTATAAACCACTTCTGAAGTGCCAAAATGTACTAGAATAAATAAAATGTCTATAAAACACCACACTTTGCGACATACTTGCGGTGAGACAGTCGCAATTTCTGAATCCATTGCCCGTGGCCTCAGGCCTGCTGAGGAGCACTGCAGTCCTGGGTCCTCGAACAAACCACGAAAATCCGCTGCATTACGCCACACACAAACAGACGAGGCCTGCGGGCAGGTCAGTGAGATCTGATCTGATGAGCAGGACAAGGACATTAGTGGGAAACTTAGGGCTTCAGATCGGCAGGCCTGATCTGTTAGAGACACCCGTAGAAATAGCCTGCCGTTTAGGCCTGTCACAGAAATCCACTACTGTGGCCAACTATTCACGAGCCACAGAACGCATGTTGGTGAAATGGGACCGCAATGATCAATCCATGCAACAGATAACTTATGCAAATACTCTGAGAATCAGTAATAATGAGGATACGTAGGAACTCACTGTACATATTATTGATGATCCGCAGACATGCACAGTCATACTCTCACAACTAAATTTTTGGCCATAGCCTCTATCAGAAACGAGTTCATACACATAATCACTCAGACACGACTCATGCACACATGACTGCCGTCTCTGGCCACAGCATCTGCAGTCTCTGAGAATCAGATCCAAACAAACCACTCCTCGCACCTCCCTGCCTCTTGTCTGCAGCTGCTAGGCTAATGACGACAAGTAGTCACAGCACTGACTGCAAGCCGAGGGCAGTAGTAGGGAGGGCAGAAGCAATAGTAATGAGGGACTAGGGAAGCGGCACACGTGCTCAGCTGCATCTCAGTAAACCAACCATTTCATCCACTAAGACAAAAACGAGATATTTCCACAGTTTTTTTTTTCAAAATTTCGCTTATATCACTGACATGTTTGAAATTCCCTGATTTCCAGAACCTGTGGTCAACCTGAATGCACTCAAGACCAGGATAATGAGTGACAAGAGGTGTATTTCTAGGTTTTTTTTTTTCGGTGTATTTCTGTAAGGAGTCTGCGTCTAGACAAATACATTTGCCTCAGATGCCAAGTCTGTACGGAAGGGAACATCTCACATGTGAAGGATGTAAGACTTGCCCTATGCGCCTTCCTAACACCACTTATACTATCCCTGTAAATGGGAAAACATACAGTATCCAAAAGGAGAGCCTCCTAAGAAAGACACACATCGTGTACCAACTGTTATGTGAATACTGTTCAGCATTTTACAATATGACTACCATGGAGTTATCAGTCAGAATAAATGGACATAGGCAGACGGTGTACACTGGTAACACACAGTATCCTGCTGCAGAGCATGCTCTATAACATGATAGATGGGACCTTGAAGCCTGTTTCACTACATGTGCGATTTGGATTCTTCTCCCAGACATTGTGTTCTGAGAATTCTGTAGGTGGGAACTGGCATTACAACATGTCCTTGTTTCTCACCACTCATCTGTTTATTCCCCGCACCCCTACCTTCCATTGACTTAGCTTCCCACTCTTAACCATTGCACAGTGCTTTTACACTGTTTTAGAATAGACTAACCTCAATTTCAAAATTTATTAGACAAAACTACCATGCGTTACAAGCATTTGTTTGAAAAACTGTCCAAAAAAGAGAGCAAAGCAATCCTCCTTTATAGTAGTAAATAAAAGAATTGATGTGAAATACATTCTGAACAGAATATACTGTACGCAAAGTACATGGGGAAAAGAACTATTTTTTTGTACATAGACTCTTATCGTCAATACGTATAAAGGTTTTTCTTTCATGTGAGTTGCTGTTGTTTCACCCCGTTGTGAACGCTAAAATTTTTAAGTGGCTTCTTTTCCTCTTATATTGTTGTACCACTACCTGTAGTTTTCACTTCTGTACTATTTTATTAATATTCACATTGCAATTTGCAAATCGCTCACAAATTTGTCCGCTTAAGGCTTCATCTCGATTACATTACAGTATGTTAAAAAAAAAAAAAATAGTCCAACTAAAGGTCACTACAGGAGCTGTTGGATAACTGCTTTGGCAGCCATGACAGTTTCATTCCTACATTAACTTCAGTCTACTCAACCTTTGGTTAAAAATTACAAGCTGCGCGTTACCTTGTGATCACACTATTCCGGTTATGCACTACAGCAGAACTACTCAATAATTTTACATAATTAGCAGTTTACAGTGCCAGCAGGTGAAACACTACAGATTTTCGGTCTCAAGATCAGGTCAAAGTTACCGATTTCCATAAAATAAAATAATATTTTTGACTGTAAAAACCAAAAGAATAAGGTTGTAGAATAGGTCGTGAAAAATTGCGAAGAAAAATTTTAACAAATCAGAGACCTATGCAGCTATGAATTTTGGCAGGAACATATTTCACTTAAAAGTAATTTACTTACGTAATTTCTAAGCGATTAATTTTGGATTACAGTTCTCAGTGATCAATGCTTCATAACTTCTTGTTAATTTCGTCTGTACCTGTAACAGCACAGAATTCCATTTACCAGTAGGTCTACTTATTACAGAATAATTACAAAAAATATTCTGAGAAGTAGTTTCCCAATGAGTTTGCAAACATCTGCATTAGCATCATGCTGTTTCATAATAGTACTGCTGAAGTAAAGTAGCTTCCTTTAATCTCGCACGAACTGAAAATACTTAAAAAGTTACTTATGTAATTCGTAATAATAAATTATAGTGATAAAAATTATGTTGAGCTATACCTGTGCTTACCTCCCTCGCAGAAATACAAAGACTGATTAAATGCCTATTGTTCGGAAGGCGTGACCAACAACGGCAACTGCATACAGAAATTGCGCCAAAATGTTCCCCTTCCAGAGAAATTATTTTTGAACGCCGTAACCAACGAGTTAACGTCATAACGTCGTAGAGTTTCGTCTCTGTACATCAGGGATGTCAACCTGTACCATAATTGTGGGGACATACGATAATTTGAAAGGTTGTACGATGTGCAGTAGTACGTTGTAGGATACTGTCTAAACATACGACAATTCCCCAGTCTTGTTTGTCACAGCAATTGAAATAAATACAAATAATTCGCGGAGACATTTCAATCGTGCACTGCAATAACACAGTCAACAAGACCTAATGCAACAAAAATTATTGTCAGTTCCTTTCGCATCGTGGCTTTCGTTTGGGCGTTCATACTATTAGTCCAATTACCAGTGGTGAGTTCCTGTAGGGATGTTACAGTTCAAAACTATGACGGAAATACTATTTACCAAATGCGTAACTTCGGAAATAAGGAAACAGGCAAGAGAAAAAGCTGTACAGCTCCGAAAAAACAGAAAAAGACATGAGGGGCGAAATGCCAACGAAACAGCTACACAGAAAACAGAAACACGGTGCCGAAAATAACGGGAACAAAATCCAGAATTCCGTCACTGGATTGGACCCGTTAAATACGGTGTTTTTTATGCACAGTGGGTATTGTGGAAATTTGTTTTCACAGCTGAATTGCTGCTGGTGAAAATCCATGCGAAAGATGCTAAGCATCAAAAACTTGAAAAGGGTGTTGGATTCGGACAAACTCACAGAAATTTGCTTCGGTGTCTGCAGGAAAACTGCGTTGGATAAAAAGTAAGAAACGCTAAAAAATGGCCATGTCCTTTTCTATCCGAATGTAATGTTGCTCTGAGAGAGTGGTTCTCAAACGTTTTTCTTCTGGGCCCCACTTCACAAGGAAAAATGATGACATGCACTTCCCCCAGCCTACTTTATTAATAAAAATAGTCATTTGGAATATTTTCTTTGTCTTAATTGCTTTATCATATGAATTTAGAAGGATTTTATCCAACAGAAACCAAAACTACCCGAATTCTTATAAAAAAATATGGAAAAAATTGTTTCTCGTTATCACATATTCATTTATTCAAACATTCAAAAACTATTAAACTAAACAATATGTACAATGCATCAGACAAGGATTACAATTAAAATTTTAATTGCTAAGTTCAGCGAGTATGTAGTGGGAATAGCTCATCAAGCGTAATTTTGGCATCAAATTGCTATCAAAATAATGACCAATTAATAAAATTGATCAATTAATTACCCCCTCCCACTCTGGGAAGTCTCCAGCCCAATGGGGGGTCCCTACCCCTTCCTCCTCAGCGAAACCCCTAGCCCCCTTCCCCCCCCCCCCCCACTTCTCCACTCCCCTTCCTTTCCTCCCCTCTATCTACCCTCCCAGAAAAAACTGCTGGGAAAAATCGTTCAGTCTGTGCTGAGCTGTTGGAGTAGAAGGAACTGTAGCTATTTTTAGGGTTATCCTGCTCGGAAATTCAAGCTTTGGGTGGTAAACGTTCGCAATGTGATCCGTTGATGAAATGTGTTGAACAGAGAAGACTTAAATAACTGTAATACTAGTAGGCATTTAACCGAGGACTGAGTCCTTCGCTTCCTACATGAGAAATGGGAAGGAAAGATAGTGGAGGAACCAGATTCTGATCTACGGTATTTCTCAACCAGTGCAAAAACATGATAGTGGCGCTCCCCCTCCCCCCCCCCACCCCCACCCCCACCACTTGAGAGTTTGAGGCAGGACGCCAAAATTTAAAAAAAAAATGGATTTTTCAAAACATGTTCATTTTCTGGGGCACACCTTTGTGAAGAATTTCATATACTTGTTCTAGGAAATGTCAGACATAAAGTGTGCCACAGTGCAGTTTCACGCCTCTTTACACAGCATTCTTCTGTCGCACGTCACTGTATTTCACTCCGTGGAATTCGAAGGTATATGTTTTGTAATGGAAGCCATAGTGGAAATTAAAATGCCTTGTGGTGCCTGTTCTGCTCCCACGGGGCTGGCTTGACACCCAACTCCTCTTTTTAAAAAAAAACCTCACAATTAATAGTCGATGGGATAATTTGTGACCGGGAGAATAAGAACTCTTCAGAAATTTTACACTCTTTATTGCCTATTAGCTAATAACTTTCTCTTTTGTGTGAGATAAAATTAAATACAGGAAACATAAAACCAGTACAGACTAGAGACAAGCAAGACAGTACGAACAGTCGTTAGTTCCCAGCATTTTTTCTCTCTAATCTTGCTACAGTTTTATATGGAGTGCTTTCCTTTCTGCGAAAGAATCTGCTACCTCATCAAAGTTCGTCAGACGTTTTACCACGTGAAAAATCAAAAAGTCCTTATCTAATACTGAAAAAGCTGTTAATGCAAATAGTACCCAAGACTACTGTGATTTCTCGATTTGATTACGTCTATTTTGTTACTGTCTACTAGATAAAACGAAATAGGTCTTTCTAATATTGCAACAGTTGTAACACACGCTAAATAAGCGAGACAGTCTCATTTACATAAATAACACGACAGAATATAATTAACAAAGTACCAATCTCAAATGCTTATTAGGCCAGCCACAAACAAAAAGTTTTATGTTAGGAAATAGTTTCGCATTTCATTCATATGCTCAAGTTTCTCGAGCATGAGATCGAAAAGTGGTTCAAAATTTTTATATAAATTTGGAAACGTCATCTACTTCCATTTAATTTGTGCGATGCCCCCGTTTCTTCTCCTTCCTCGTTCTAACAAACAATCTTGTCATCGCAAACTCTGCTCGCTATTCCTGCCATTGTCCAAATTTATTTTTCGGTTAACTTCACTAACCCTGCCAGAGTCACCGATTTAGTTATCCCGAGTTTGTCCTCCGGTTAGGCGTCATCACGCGTTCGTGCAACGCGTTTTCCGCGCTATTCCGACAACAGCATTTAGCAGAGCTGCTAACCGGAGGCCTTTAGTCGTGCAGCGATCAGGCAAAAAAATTTTGTCAAAATTTCATTTGCTTGGATACACCGAGACGATAATATGTAATCTTTCTTGCCTGTTATACCTGTCGTCGTTTATTTCCACTCTGGTAGACTGAATCTATGGATTTCGCTAATAATTGTAACAATGTTTATCATTCGCACACCGAGTCAACCACACAAACAAACAGTGACTGGCATTCACCCGTTCGGGTTTATTTGGCTCAGATCGTATAGACCCGTCCCCTTTTGTCTGTGGGAAAGTTTTTTTACTTCTAGATGCCACGGTGATTCCCCTCGCAGACACATCACGTACACTATGCACACATTCAAAACTCAGTTTATTATTAGTTCAGGAAACAACTTAGAATGTATTCAAAAATGTTCTAAAATTAACAGGGATGCGTTTCAAAATCATATGAATAATCGATAGACCAACGTGACGTTTTGTGAAACAAGGTTCTTTTCTTCGATAATATTAATTTGGTTTCCGCTGAAATTGCCACCCGGGGCAAACAATCCATTTTACCCCCACCCCCTATAAATCCGGACCTGGGAGGAGCGTAAGAAGAAAACATCCCAGAAAATAATGGTGAAGCAGCGAGATGGCTTGAAGATACATTTCGCAACTCGTGTAGACGGCTGTTTGTGATGGAACTGTCTACCGTTTTTGAACTAGGCAGTCAATATGCCTAACAGACGAATGTGTGCTCTTCAACAACCCCAGATCGACTGACACAGTTCACAAAAGTGCCATCAGCAGGCGATTGAAATAGTGAAATTACAGGCTTCTCCCCCATTACTCTCCCTGGATATTGGTGACAGCCAGTAAGAACAAAGAATTTCCCCTACTCCCACCTAGAAATTTGCAGGAACGCTGCATGTAGAGCATACAAGGCGAGTGCAGTAGCTCGCCAGTCTTAGTTAATGAAAGGATAATGAAATGTCAACAGTCGCAGTAGCCAAGATCGTGCAGCACCTCTTGGCAGGATAGGAAGAAGTGCAAAAGTGAGTACTAATGACATGTCTTTGCTATTGCTATCGCTTCTTTTTTGTCCAACTTCATTTCTTTGCCCCACATGTAACAGTTCTTCTTTTTCTTTGTTCAGTGGACTCCGACTTGTCAGGACCTGCATAGGTAACATCAAGTTACGTAGTTTAATTCTTAATTTCTTTGCGTGTTTTTGGTACTTACATTGTCTAATTCATAAACTTCGGGCGTATTATAGTATTTGAGAGTTGTAGCATCGCGTTTTAGTACCTGAATAGTGTAAATTCGCGTAGTCGTCTGTCTTGTTTTTGTTTTGAACGGCCAGTGTCGGTTGGTCACAGCCAGTGTGCTCCCTGCCTCCGTTGAATAAGCAGCTGCCAGCAGCAAGTCGTATACTCCTAGCTCACTTATTTGTTACATAGTTTAATTCTTAATTTCTTTGCGTGTTTTTGGTGCTTGCATTGTCTAATTCATAAATTTCGGGCGTATAATAGTATTTGAGAGTTGTAGCATCGCGTTTTAGTACCTGAATAGTGTAAATTCGCGTAGTCGTCTGTCTTCTGTTTTTGTTTTGAACGGCCAGTGTCGGTTGGTCACAGCCAGTGTGCTCCCTGCCGCCGTTGGATAAGCAGCTGCCAGCAGAAAGTCGTATACTCCTAGCTCATGTATTTGTTACATGGTTTAATTCCTAATTTCTTTGCATGCTTTTGGTACTTGCATTGTTTTATTCACAAATTTCGGGCGTATTATAGTATATGAGAGTTGTAGCATCGCATTTTAGTACCTGAATAGTGTAAAATCCCGTAGTCTCCTTCCACCGCCGAGCAGTGTGTCAGCAGTGCGCAAGTAGCAGCATTACCGCATTTACTAGGCAATCTTGTATTTTAATAACCACTTAAATTTTGTGTCAATTTGTTTGTGCTCTCCGTAGATTAGTCCAGACGTTCTTTGCACAACAGTTTTTAGCATGGATAGGGACTGCAACTGCAGGCTGAGTTGGCATCCCCTCGCTCCCAGCTTCAGGCAGTGTTGGCTTCAGTCACACAGCTTGAGGCTGTTGCCAATGGGCATCACTGTGGGGGTCCGGATGGGGGTTTGTCGGGGATGGCCAGCTCGTCCCACGCATCTCCCGATCGGACTACGACTGTGGCTGCCCGGGATACTGCCCACATTGACGCTGATCCCTCACCTGTGGTAGAGTGGGAAGTCGTCTCGAGGTGTGGCAGGAGGCGAAAGACATTCCGGAGGGCTGAACTGAAGGCCTCTCCAGTTTGTCTGACGAACTAGTTTCAGGCTCTGTCTCAGGCTGATACTGATCTTCGGCCGGACATGGCTGCTTGTCCTGTTCCAGAGGTTGCCCCTCAGTCTGCAAGATCCGGGCAGTCGCAGAGGAGGGGCTTACTGGTAGTTGGGAGCTCCAACGTCAGGCGCATAATGGGGCCCTTTAGGGATATGGCAGCAAGAGAGGGGAAGAAAACCAATGTGCACTCCATGTGCATACTGGGGGGAGTCATTCCAGATGTGGAAAGGGTCCTTCCGGATGCCATGAAGAGAACAGGGTGCACCCATCTACAGGTGGTCGCTCATGTCGGCACCAATGATGTGTGTTGCTATGGATCGGATGAAATCCTCTCTGGCTTCCGGCGGCTATCTGATTTGGTGAAGACTGCCAGTCTCGCTAGCGGGATTAAAGCAGAGCTCACCATCTGCAGCATCGTCGACAGGACTGACTGTGGACCTTCGGTTCAGAGCCGAGTGGAGGGTCTGAATCAGAGGCTGAGACGGTTCTGCAACCGTGTGGGCTGCAAATTCCTCGACTTGCGCCATAGGGTGGTGGGGTTTCTGGTTTTGCTGGATAGGTCAGGAGTCCACTACACGCAGCAAGCAGCTACATGGGTAGCAGGGGTTGTGTGGCGTGGACTGGGCGGTTTCTTAGGTTAGATGGCCTCGGGCAAGTACAGAAAGGGCAACAGCCTCAAAGGGTGCGGGGCAAAGTCAGGACATGCGGGGACCAAGCAGCAATCGGTATTGTAATTGTAAACTGTCGAAGCTGCATTGGTAAAGTACCGGAACTTCGAGCGCTGATAGAAAGCACCGAAGCTGAAATCGTTATAGGTACAGAAAGCTGGCTGAAGCCAGAGATAAATTCTGCCGAAATTTTTACAAACGCACAGATGATGTTTAGAAAGGATAGATTGCATGCAACCGGTGGCGGCGTGTTTGTCGCTGTTAGTAGTAGTTTATCCTGTAGTGAAGTAGAAGTGGATAGTTCCTGTGAATTATTATGGGTGGAGGTTACACTCAACAACCGAGCTAGGTTAATAATTGGCTCCTTTTACCGACCTCCCGACTCAGCAGCATTAGTGGCAGAACAACTGAGAGAAAATTTGGAATACATTTCACACAAATTTTCTCAGCATGTTATAGTCTTAGGTGGAGATTTCAATTTACCAGATATAGACTGGGACACTCAGATGTTTAGGACGGGTGGTAGCGACAGAGCATAGAGTTACATTATACTGAGTGCACTATCCAAAAATTACCTCGATCAATCAAACAGAGAACCGACTCGTGGAGATAACATCTTGGACCTACTGATAACAAACAGACCCGAACTTTTCGACTCTGTAAGTGCAGAACAGGGAATCAGTGATCATAAGGCCGTTGCAGCATCCCTGAATATGGAAGTTAATATGAATATGAAAAGATGGAGGAAGGTTTATCTGTTTAGCAAGAATAATACAAGGCAGATTTCAGACTACCTAACAGATCAAAACGAAAATTTCTGTTCCGACACTGACAGTGTTGAGTGTTTATGGAAAAAGTTCAAGGCAATCGTAAAACGCGTTTTAGACAGGTACGTGCCGAGTAAAACTGTGAGGGACGGGAAAAACCCACCGTGGTTCAAAAAAGAAGTTAGGAAACTACTGCGAAAGCAAAGAGAGCTTCACTCCAAATTTAAACGCAGCCAAAACCTCTCAGACAAACAGAAGCTAAACGATGTCAAAGTTAGCGTAAGGAGGGCTATGCGTGAAGCGTTCAGTGAATTCGAAAGTAAAACTCTATGTACCGACTTGACGGAAAATCCTAGGACGTTCTGGTCTTACGTTAAATCAGTAAGTGGGTCGAAACAGCATATCCAGACACTCCGGGATGATGATGGCATTGAAACAGAGGATGACATACGTAAAGCTGAAATACTAAACACCTTTTTCCAAAGCTGTTTCACAGAGGAAGACCGCACTGCAGCTCCTTCTCTAAATCCTCGCACAAACGAAAAAATGGCTGACATCGAAATGAGTGTCCAAGGAATAGAAAAGCAACTGGAATCACTCAACAGAGGAAAGTCCACTGGACCTGACGAGATACCAATTCGATTCTACACAGAGTACGCGAAAGAACTTGCCCCCCTTCTAACAGCCGTGTACCACAAGTCTCTAGAGGAACGGAAGATTCCAGATGATTGGAAAAGAGCACAGGTAGTATCAGTCTTCAAGAAGGGTCGTCGAGCAGATGCGCAAAACTATAGACTTATATCTCTTACGTCGATCTGTTGTAGAATTTTAGAACATGTTTTTTGTTCGAGTATCATGTCGTTTTTGGAAACCCAGAATCTACTCTGTAGGAATCAATATGGATTCCGGAAACAGCGATCGTGTGAGACCCAACTTGCTTTATTTGTTCATGAGACCCAGAAAATATTAGATACAGGCTCCCAGGTAGATGCTATTTTCCATGACTTCCGGAAGGCGTTCGATACAGTTCCGCACTGTCGCCTGATAAACAAAGTAAGAGCCTACGGAATATCAGACCAGCTGTGTGGCTGGATTGAAGAGTTTTTAGCAAACAGAACACAGCATGTTGTTATCAATGGAGAGACGTCTACAGACGTTAAAGTAACCTCTGGCGTGCCACAGGGGAGTGTTATGGGACCATTGCTTTTCACAATATATATAAATGACCTAGTAGATAGTGTCGGAAGTTCCATGCGGCTTTTCGCGGATGATGCTGTAGTATACAGAGAAGTTGCAGCATTAGAAAATTGTAGCGAAATGCAGGAAGATCTGCAGCGGATAGGCACTTGGTGCAGGGAGTGGCAACTGACCCTTAACATGGACAAATGTAATGTATTGCGAATACATAGAAAGAAGGATCCTTTATTGTATGATTATATGAAAGCGGAACAAGCACTGGTAGCAGTTACTTCTGTAAAATATCTGGGAGTATGTGTGCGGAACGATTTGAAGTGGAATGATCATATAAAATCAATTGTTGGTAAGGCGGGTACCAGGTTGAGATTCATAGGGAGAATCCTTAGAAAATGTAGTCCATCAACAAAGGAGGTGGCTTACAAAACACTTGTTCGACCTCTTGAGTATTGCTCATCAGTGTTTGATCCGTACCAGATCGGGTTGATGGAGGAGATAGAGAAGATCCAAAGAAGAGCGGCGCGTTTCGTCACAGGGTTATTTGGTAACCGTGATAGCGTTACGGAGATGTTTAGCAAACTCAAGTGGCAGACCCTGCAACAGAGGCGCTCTGCATCGCGGTGTAGCTTGCTCGCCAGGTTTCGAGAGGGTGCGTTTCTGGATGAGGTATCGAATATATTGCTTCCCCCTACTTTTACCTCCCGAGGAGATCACGAATGTAAAATTAGAGAGATTCGAGCGCGCACGGAGGCTTTCAGACAGTCGTTCTTCCCGCGAACCACACGCGACTGGTACAGGAAAGGGAGGTAATGACAGTGGCACGTAAAGTGCCCTCCGCCACACACCGTTGGGTGGCTTGCAAAGTGTAAATGTAGATGTAGATGTAGAAGAGTGTCGGGAGTGGCAGAGGTAGCAATAGCCTCCAGCTTGTCAGGATCTGAAGTGGCAGCCAGTATGTGGGATCCTGTAGCGCATCTGGTTGACATGTTGGAGCAGGACAATGATCTGTTATTGTCTGTGCCACTCATCGTTGCAGACAGCCAGCCTGTCCTCGACTCAAAAAAGTGCACCGGGGGATTTAAACAGTTTGGTGGAGGTCATTACTGGATTCTAACATACGCATCATCCATTGACGTGTGGAACAACCCAGTGAGACTGTAAGGGCAGAGTGTGGATGGGGTGTATAAGAAGATACCAACTGCTCCCTGTGCACTACTGCTATGCACTACCACACATAATTTAACTGCCAGTGGCTCAAAGCATCTGAATTTAGGCATAGAAGAATCAGACAGTTACTGGCATGTGGTGAAGGAGAGAAAAAATGCGACAAGGAGCGTTAAAGTGCGGTTTACTTAGTTCGAGTGGGGAGAACTATGTCTTGAAATACCCTACATCAACTGAAAATTTTATCTGTTGCCTGTTTCGTAAGTATCAGCGGCAACTTGTCCAATCTATTATTAGCCTTGCATCAAGACAATAATACTTCAGTACTCAATGCATAGCTTCCAGATGCATTTTTGTGTTAATGGTTAAATTGTGATGATAAGAATAATGATTTTTAAATGTATTCCAAATTCTCTTGTGTCTTCATCCTCTTGTCGTTCTCTCTCAAACAACTCTAAGCACCCACCAAACTTTTCTGCATCTAGTTTTTGTAGCAGAATACAAAAGGCGTTATATACCTGGGTTTGCTTATTTGGACCAACACACACTTTTCTAAAATTGTTCCTCCAGGTGCAGTCAATGTGTCACGTTCACAGTAAACTATTTTCTGTCAGGTCCATTATAATTGCCCATGCACAACAAAAACTGTGTCATCCGAAATAAAAAGTCTGTTTAATTACCCCTGCTTTCTCTTTGACAGAAGTAAAAACTGTGTCATTACACCCATATTCTCTTTATCTGAAATGCAAAATGCTGCCGAGATACCACCAAACTCGTCTTTCACTATCAGCGTTGTTACTATATTATGTCCAAAATTACTACACGCTACCTGGATCTGCAACAAATCCCTGAAGTTGCCAAACCCTTACCCCACACCACAACAATTCCTCGCTTGCAATGGGCTTCAGTTGCAGCCAGCTTGCTGTCTTGTATGATAGTTGCACCCTGTGACTTCCTGTGAGTTCGTTTTTATGGTTGTAGGAGTTATTCTTTTATTTGTTGTTACTGTTATTCGTTGTTGCCGTTATTCGTTGTTTCGGTTATTCCTTGTTTCCGTTAATCGTTGTTTCCGTTATTCGTTGTTACTGTTGTTTGTTGTTTCCGTTAGTCGTAGTGTGGTACTGCACGATGTCAGCGGGAAGTTCGTCGAAAGTTATAAGTGGAAAAGTTCGGGGTGGTTCTCTTGGCCATATGAGGGCAGTCAAGAGAAAAGATTTGCGCGTTATGTGCCCATTTTGAAAACGAAATATTTAATGGTGGCCCGCTGCTGTCCATTACCGAAGTGATCGACAGAACTGCTGCAGCTTTAAATATCAACAAAAACACTGCTGTGAAGACTGGGAGGGAAATGCTCGACAAAGAAAAAGAAGCTGAAGAACCATCGAAACATATCACTCTTGGGGTAAAACGTCGGCTGGCCGGAGTGGCCGAGCGGTTCTAGGCGCTACGGTCTGGAACCGCGCGACCGCTGCGATCGCAGGTTCGAATCCTGCCTCGGGCATGGATGTGTGTGATGTCCTTAGGTTAGTTAGGTTTAGGTAGTTCTAAGTTCTAGGGGACTGATGACCTCAGAAGTTAAGTTCCATAGTGCTCAGAGCCATTTGAAAATTTTTTTGGAAAACGTCGTATGGATAAACAGACTACCAGTATCGTTTCGTTTACAGTGGATGCGATTCGTCGTCATGTTTATTATTACCACAGGAAGAAACAACCTAAGTTGAGGAAGTCACTGGTCACACTTACAGAATCAGGACTTTTTCAAGGCAGTCATACATTCTTGTCCACAGTTTTACACAACCTTGGCTTCACTGTGGACATTTCTGTAACCATAAGCTGTTGTTGGAGAGGGGGGATATAATTCCATGGCGATGCCGATTTTCAAGGGACATTCCTAGCATAAATATCGATGAAGTGATGTGACATGACAAAGCGTGGGTCAGTTCTGGTCAAGGTGTGAAGCAGGGCTGGGCAGACGACAGAGCAAGAGGAACAATGACAAAGCCTTCTGGAAAGATGGACAGACTTATTCTTCTTCATGCAGGTACCTCATAAGGTTTCGTCCCAAACAGTCTCCTGCTTTTTAAATGAAAGAAAACAGGAGATTATAATGAAGAAATGAACCACGTTACATTAACAAAGTGATTCGAAGATTCACCAATAACAAATCTTGAAAAACAATCTACATTTATTCTAGATAATGCTCCTTACCATTTAGCTATTGTTGACAAGACACCTACCTTGGCAAACCGAAATGAGGAAATGATTGACTGGCTTCAGCATCATAACATCGATGTAAGTGATGACCTTAGAAAGGTGGGGCTTAAGAAAAGAATATTTCTCCATAAGCTACAGTTCCCTCTATACGAAATCGACGAAATGGAAAAAAAAATATGGGCATACAGTCGTGAGGCTACCACCTTACCACTGCCATTTCAATCTACAAGAGTTAATATCGGTCCAAATTAAAAGTTGCGTTTTCAGGAATAAAAATAAATTTACAGGCGAAGCACTCACAAGAGAAGCTGTCAGGAACATCATCGCTGAAGACTGGAAGAAAGCCGTCAAACATACGCAGAGCATCTTCCACACGCACGGCAGAATGAAGCTCTTTTGGAAAATTCAGTGGAAGAGATGACAATTTCATAAAATGACAACAGTGACCGTGAAAGTGATAGAGACACTTCTAGAACCCGTCATAGCGACGTGAGTGATACCAGTGTTTTTCCGTTACACCCTTAAAAATGGAGAGCAGGCAGATCCACCTATATGTTTCCCGCGCGCAATTTACATCTGTAAGTACCTACATAATAAAATTATATCGTCATAAGTACTTAACATCAGCTAATTCCATAGGAAGCTAATTTCAAGGGAATATCTATTGTACAAAAATCTACAACTGTTAAACTACTTTTCTACATAGCTTCCAAAATTTTATAGGCACTTGTCATAGCGTGGCACAAGTTTTTGTATGCCTTCTTCATAGAAGGTTGCCGCCTGTGTATTCAACTATGTGGTAACATGTTCTTTCAGCTCGTCATAATCGTTGAAGTGTTGACCACCAATGACAGATTTTAGGTGTAAGAAGAGATGAAAGGCGCTAGGAGCGAGGTCCGGGCTGTACGGAGGATGATCAAACGCGTCCAGTGAAATTCCTGTAAGAGTTGTTTGGTCACATTCGCCGTGTGAAGTCGGGCATTATCGTAAAAAAAAAACAAAAAAAACGCCTTTTGACAGTAATCCTCGGCGCTTGTTCTGTATTGCGCGGCGCAATTTCTTAATGGTCTCGCTGTAACCATATGCACTGATTCTTTGCCCTCGTGCTAAGAAATCAATCAGCAAAATGCCTTTTCTGTCTCAAAAAACGGTGCACATGACTTTTCAAGATGTCAAGATTTGCTTAGGCTTAACCTTCGTTGAGGATGATGCGTGACTCTATTCCACTGATTGCCGTTTTGTTTCAAAGGTGTCGTACGATACCCAAATTTCATCCCCCGGCCTATCCAAGAAAGAAAACCATCGCCTTCTTCATTGTAGCGTGTCAAAAACTGAATTGCACTGCCCATCCGTTGTTTTTTGTGCTGTTAAATAAGAATTTTGGGTACCAAATGTGAGCAAAGTTTTCGAAATTTCCGTTTTTCAGTAACAATTGCATGAATTAGCGATCGTGAAATTTGCGGAACTTCCATAGCAAGTGTAAACTTATTGTTGTGCTTAATCTTCTCTTCAATTGTGTGAACCAGTTCATCAGTAACCACAGACGGGCGCCCACTTCTTTCTTCATCGTGCACTTGATCACGTCCTTCATTGAACAGTCTGACCCATCTTCTAACCATTGAATCACTCATAGCATTTTGTCCGTAAACCTCGCCGATTTGCTGATGAATTTCCTTTGGTATAACTTCCTTTGCATTTAGAAAATTAATCACAGATCTGATTTCACACGCGGCGGAATTTTCAATTACGGCTGACATTATAAAGAAGCACTACAAAGTACACGTCGGCAGCAACGATCTGAAAAGGGTGTTCGTCTTCTCCTTGAGTCAGAGTAACTGCGGCAGCATGCTCGGAACTGCGATCGTGGCGATGCCGCGGGTAGAAATAGAAACGGAACTTACTTTGTGGACGACCCTGGTATTACTGTTTACAATATAACTGCTCTAATACAGGAGCCTTGTTCTTTGTGTAGCTTTTCTTCTTTCTAAGCAATAGAAGTTGGCCTATTAAGTTACGTTTTTCCGCCATGATGAACACGCTTCATCTTTGTTGTGTTAGAATTAAGTAGGCGGATCAGAAAAATTAATAACACCTTCATTATAAGACTACAGCAATCTCTTTCTCGTGTCGAAACAGTACGAACTCCCGGCAAGTACTTGACGTGCTAGTGGAGCATTGTGCGTCATGTTTAACTCACATTATCTCGCATTGGAGATCTCCGACAGAGTTCTGGTTTCAAACCTATGAAAATATAACGTATTTTTAAGATTTCATTCACATAGTGTATTTCCCTACCGTCAACAACAAAAAGTTTCCCGCATATCGAATATTTGGTAAAGTCGTGAGAAAATGCACTTTCGTAAACTGTCCTTATATCTTCTTAATAATTTGCTGCCGCAGATAAAACTAAAACGAAAACATGCTGTAACTCTTTCAGACCACATCGATGCAATTTCCATATTTATGAAGTGAATAGATTGCCTGTTTGAGCTAGTTGAATGAGATGTAAGATTACGCGTGTGGAACCGCGCGACCGCTACGGTCACAGGTTGGAATCCTACCTCGGGCATGGATGTATGTGATGTCCTTAGGTTAGTTAGGTTTAAGTAGTTCTAAGTTCTAGGGACTGATGACCTCCGATGTTAAGTCCCATAGTGCTCAGAGCCATTTCTTTTTTTTGGAACCAAATTTTTTAGCAATTCGCACTGCAAATCCGTCATCAACACCATCATTATGTCTTCATTTGATAAATTGTTCACAATATCACAGTCTTTCATCTTTTCTATATATAAAACTGCTTACACATATTTCATACTGCTGTGGCGCTGGTGGACATCAATTCCAAATTCTCTTTTGATATTACGAATATCCTTCTGGGTAAAAGGTGCAGCCTGTATACCTCCTCAGACTCGATAGAATCCCTCATGTCATCCAAAATCGTTTGAAATGTCAAACCCTCTGTTATCTTATCTCTAACATTTCTATTATTAATAAAAGCAGAAACATATCATTAAACATATATATATGTTTCACTGTTTACATAGTCCGGTCAGGACACATCCTGGGGGACAGCAAATGGCCCCAACAGTTAGCACAATGCACTATTGCTGCAGGTTATAAAGCTTAATATCGTCCATCAAAGGATACTGAAATAGTCATTTCGATTCCAGTATTCAGAAATTGTATCTTTCATTTAACTAAACTGTATTTGTATTTAAATGTGTCTGGATGCACATTGTGTGCCATGTGAAATCTGAGGACGTACTCTGGAAAAAACACACGATGTATTAAGACCACATACCAAGAACATATAAGAGTGGAGAGGAATATTTAACGTCATCCATTGTTGTCAGTGTTTCTGCCTCGACTACTAATTTCAGAAAAACAAAACAAACCACATTACCACAAATTCTGATTTTTATTTCAACAAACGTATTTGTATATTTACTTTGCTATGGTAGAAAAACAATATGGAAGAGAAGAACAACAGATGGGCCAAAACTGAGATGGCAGCAACACTTAATAACTATAGCGTGACCAAACTACAAATGTCCTGAGACCGGCATTTAGTCACAAGTTCGATTACAAATAGCAGAAGAAATTTCCAGCAAATACTTTTGATTGTACACCATTCACCAATAAAGGCAATAAATTCTGTGTCATCGTCAAACATTTTGGTAATATCGAAAATTCCGATTTCACCCATATGCTTTGACCTGTGAAGCCATCAAGATGGTGGACGCCTCTATTTCTAGCATAACAGAATGACCGCCATAACGTCATTAAATACATTCACGAAGAACGATGTGAAATATTTCATTCTAGCAATAAAATGAAACTAATAGGACAATGATGGGAAGTAGGGGGTTTTAGAGGGGCGAAGTAAATACACAACAATAACAATACTATTTCAAAACAAACAAAACCGAAAATCTTCACGAAATATCGAAACTAAACTAACAGAAATCGCAAGATCATAAAAAACAACATAAATTTCGATACCCTCATCTCAATTATATTGATACCGTGGTATGATTTTCAGTTTGTACTTATGTGATACATACATGTGACAGTATCGATTTCTAGCATCAATGCGCCTTTATGCAAATAAAAATTGTGCTGTGACAGAGATGACAGGGTGGATAGCGGTTTTATGCGCGCACCGAGCAAGCCTTGGAGAACTGGTGGTCTGGACGACAGAGGGCGAAGTAAGCCGCGTAGCGACAGGCGGGAGCATGCTAATTGTGTATTGGTTGCGTGGCAAGTGCTACTGCGTTGTCTGAGTGATGGGTCAGCGGTCCGGAGGTTGCTGTTTAGTCAGCGGATGGTAGGAGGCGCATCACATCTGAATTAGTGCTTCGCGCTCCTCCTGAATTTGATGAGCGTCAGTATTCAGTTTGGAATTTGAACTGAGTCGTTCGAATTGATTGGAACAGTAATTCGTCCGTCTGTGATCGATTCTGGTCACGTGCAGGCTCATCCTGTAAATTAAACTATTTTCGGTTAGCAAGTCTCAGGAGCATTTTTCCTGTTTCTTCTGAGACACATCGCATTGGATGTAGCAACGAAGATCAGGTTGGGCTTATTTTTGACTATAGTGTCATTAAATTGTACCCTGGCAGTGTTCTGCAAATTTCCATGTTACACGTGAATATTCGGATGCCTTTCTGTTGTAGAGTTTCCGGGCTGTATAAATCATGTTGAACGATGTGTATGGTATTGTACAGAAGTGATGTGAGCTTCAGGGCACTTCTTGATTGTGGATACAAGTTATCATGTTCCACTGGCCGAAATTTGCATGTAAGGGGGGTTAATTAATTTCTGTTATTACAAAGCTATATTTAACTGTAATGTTCCAAATCGTTTCATGTTCGAGGGGCCGGGTGAACGTAAAGTTGGTTAAGACTGATAGTGATAACTTGCCGTTTGCAGTGTTTGTTCTTAGCTTGGGACTGTAGTAAAGTGAGCCATGTACCGATATATCTGATAGTGACGAAAGGTTGATTTGTGTGCGGCTGCATTGGCACATGCTATGCTTCTGCAAACTGTAATTAAATGTTTTATAGGTTTTTCTGGTATTTATCCTAACGCTGGTTTTCTGACTCCCGGATTGGTTCAACTGGCGTTAAGTTTTTCACATGTCAGTATCCCTATGGCCGCTTACGATGCACTAATGTGAAAGTGATTGTGAACTTGAACTCAAGAATACCGTGGATGATTTTAATTTTTAAAAAAGTTATTGGTTTTAGTGTTTAAAGGAAAGGAAACTTGGGCTTCAGTGGTTATTCTAAATACTGTGGATGAAATTAATATTTCTTATGGTTGTTCGTTCTAATGTTTAAGGAAAAAGAAATTTTTGGTAATATAGAATTTTCAATATGTACCTTTAAACGTTTAGAATGTTCTGAAGTTTTTTTAAAAAGTTATTGGTTCTGATGTTAAAAAAGGGAAATTTGCGAAGTTTAGAACTTAAATCAATATTCAGAAAAGCTTGCATGATTTTCATGTTTTAAGGATTATTTGTTTTAAGGCTTAAGGAAAATCGAATACGAATTTTCTGTATACCTGTGTAAACTAAGAAAACCAATAAATGTTCTGCCACAGTACTGTGCCCAGCCGCTTATCATACACGACCCGTTGTGTTCTAGCTTGAGCAGCTCAAAAGGGTACCTTTCCCTTTCGAAATTTTAAAAGAAGGTTCCACAAAATTACACATAAAGAAATGGATTACAATAAAGACCAAACATACACAAAAATGCTCATGGCACCCGAATTTAGATGACAAATCTAGTCACACACACATACCATAAAGCCAAAATTACGATTACTGAAGCCCACTGGAAACACCGCCATACACATTGGTCCCTGGTTTGAGAACCAGTTACTTATCGCATGTTCACACGTTGTGCAAATAGGTGATATGACTGAAGAATTTTTTTTGTATTCCCCTTACGGTCGCCCATGGCAGCAACCAAAGAATGACTAGTACATGGCGTTACAAGATCCGTGCATAGTACCAAACGAAACACCGAAACAAAAACAAAAAGGAAAACAAAACGTTTCCAGACCATTAAAAACACAAAGAACTAAAAGTTTCGGAATGGGAAATAAATCTCTAGAGAATAACCATCGAGATTACCATAAGTAACTTTCAAGACAACAAAACAAGCCCCAAAAACTTCGAGTAACACACATCATTAAGTCCAATACCACACTAACATCACCTAACAACCATTTTAAACAAAAACATCTCGCACTAAAGTGCGCCACTACTTACACCAATATGCCATCTGCAAACACAATCCATTTCAAACACATGGTGCCTCAATGACATCACATTTCACTGCTAAAGTCGTGGTCAGAGCAGATGGATGGAATTGGACCCTTCGCCTGACCCAGGATTTTCCAGTCTACTTCTATTTTGACCACCCTGTATTTCCTCACACGTCAGGCGATAGTACCTTACTGACATTTTATTATGCAGTTGTAAGGAACATGCTTGCATGGCAAGTCATGGCACGGTGTATGAAAATAATCAGATTATTTTGTACATTTGTTTGGATCAAATTTAAGCACTTTTATTTGAAACTAACAACTGAACATCAGCTGTAATCATGAAACCAACTACTCTTTGAATAAGGTCATTTGTTGTTCTGAATGTTATTCACTGCATATTTTGTTTTACTGACAATCAATAACACTATGAAAACAGCAGAGTAACTAAGAGGTGTAACTTTTCCCACCACTTCACTACTTGAATATGATAAGGGATTGTACTACAGTTTAAAACAGAAATTTCTGAAGTGCAGGTAACTCTTTCAGTTTGGGCACTTCAAAGGAAAAATATCTGAAATACTGAATTATTAGAGAATTAGGCTAGAATGTGACGCATATAAAAGTGTTAATGAATTGAGGTAAATAGACATAGAAAGCTAAGCCGGCCGGAGTGGCCATGCGGTTCTAGGCGCTACAGTCTGGAACCGAGAGACGGCTACGGTCGCCGGTTCGAATCCTGCCTCGGGCATGGATGTGTGTGATGTCCTTAGGTTAGTTAGGTTTAATTAGTTCTAAGTTCTAGGCGACTGATGACCTCATAAGTTAAGTCGCACAGTGCTCAGAGCCATTTGAACCATAGAAAGGTAAACAAATTGTGGCACAATAGAGCCTGAAGTTGGAGATTCATCAATGAACATATTTTTCTACTTGAAATGACTTGATTTGCCAGGAAAGTTCTAATTATTTGAGTATATGTAACCATGAATGATACAAAAGTCCAGAAGAAAGATAATCTCTGGACACCTCTCTAATCGTAATGGAGAACAGCTGGTTGAAATTTTTGAAAGATTTGATCCAAAAATTACGAGTAAGTTCATGAACAGAAAGACATTTCGAAATATACTTGGGAGCAGATTACCAATTGTAGTCTCTAGATGGCTGATGAAAGGTCTTAAGGAAGAGTGCATGGTGGATCAGACCACTATTTACTAAAAATAAAATGTCTTTGTCCACAGGCAACAATAAGAAGATAATATTAGAGCTACAAAAATTTACTATACTGAGAACAATGCAAAACAATATCAACGGCTTACCAGATGAAGGTATAAGAACATTATTTGCTATAGAATGGGGAAGATACTGAACGTATTGCTTAAAGGAAGTACAGAAGAAATGTATGAAAACATAAACGCCAGTGTTCAAAAGAGATACTAGGCATACAAGTAAACCACAAGCAGTCAGCAGAATGGTGGTCAGAAGGAGAGATAGCAATGAAAGAAAACATAACGCGTTCTTTCAGTGGCTGGAAGATAAATCTGACGAAATGTCAATCTACAAAGAAACACGAAGTGGAAAAATAGGGTAACAATGAATGAAAAATGAGGTATGATATGCTCTGAGCCTGGTAGTATCAATCTGGAGACTGCGAAATATGATTAGGTAGTGAAGCTAGTAACACAGTTATTCAACACATGAAAACTTAATACCTGCAGAAACGAACCTCAATTATATTGCTACCGCAATTAAGAAAGGAGACCCATAAATTTGTTTGAATTGTAGAAAAAAATTGTGTTACATACACATTAATAACGATTTCAAGGAAAATAATAAGAAACAGGGAGCAAACTAATTTTAGAACTCGAGAATGACATAGTTTGACCACTGTTAGAGCATGTACTTACCATATTTTCAGACCGTAATATTTTAGAAAAATGTAGAAAACGACCAAAATGGACTGGATTAGTTTTCATAAATTTGCATAAAGCATATGATACCATTCCAAGGAACCAGCTCTGGAAAGCATTGCATATGGCAGGCAGAGAGGGTGTCTCAATTAAAATCCAAGAGACACGCAAAGGTAATATATACCAAACAAAAACTAGTGATATACTTTCACAGAACCTTAGAACAACCAAATACCTCTTAAGAGGCTGACCCATGTCAGCAGCACTATTCCAAATATAGAGATATTTGTCCCAGTAAGTGGTCTGTTAGTTGCAAGACAAAGAGGTTACAGATTGCAGTAGGAACATACATGCGTTATTTACTATTTGCTGATGCAAGAGTGGGAGGATGAAAACTGGGTCTATATATCTAATCAGCTAGCAACAGAATATAAGAACTGGGATTTGGGGATTAATTACAAAACAACAATCTACTACTAATTATCTGGATGAACTGCACATGGAGGAAAAATGCCATAAAAGTTAACAATTTTTGCTACCTGAGGTCCAGATTAGAAAAAGAACGTAACTCAAACTTACGAATTAATTAAAGAGTTCAAAATGGTTCAAATGGCTCTAACAAGTAAGCACTATGGGACTTAACAGCTGAGGTCATCAGTCCCTTAGAACTTAGAACTACTTAAACCTAACCAACCCAAGGTCATCACACACATACATGCCCGAGGCAGGACTTGAACCTGTGACCATAGCAGCCGCGTGGCTCCGGACTGAAGTGCCTAGAACTGCTTGGCCACCGCGGCTGGCAATTAAAGAGTTAGTAATGGGACCAAGGTCATTGGGATACTTAATTCCACATTACATAGCAGGAAATCAAAGAGCAAAAAGACTCATTAAGTCAATATTGGGTATAGAGAGTAATAATCGCTGCTTGTTGTCGGCAATGACCACTCATGCAGGAACCATGTGACAAGTTTCAAACAACTCAGTGACTATAACATGGCATCACTGGTGTTTTCTCAAATGAGCTAAGCTACAAATTACTTTGTCACCATAGCCAGGTCCTTATTGCTTTCACATTAATTGGTTTCACTGACAACCAAACTGTCACTTGCCAACCTAACCTAGACCCTGGGCTAAGCTACAGATTGGTGTCACCACAATCAGCTTTTTTCCTTTCACATATGTGGGCTTCGCCAAATAACAAACAAATTGAGAAACTGTGCACCAGTGTGCACAGTCCAACATGGAGCAGAGACCTGGATAAGTAATCAGAGACATGTAAAGAAGGTGAATGGATTTCTGAGGCAAGAGTTTCTGGGAAAAACCATTAACGAACTTGGGCATTATAAAGATAATTGAAGTGGAAGAAGGAATATGGGCTGTGAAGGATAGAAAAAAACAACAGCAGTGAATACATTTAAGAAGAGCAGAGCTAACAAGAATACCAAATTTGATACTGGTGTGGGAAGCTGAAGGAAAAAGCAGATGACCGATGACTACTTCACATCAAAATGAACAGATGACAATGGGGAAATCTGATGCAGAAGCAGAGCATGCGTCAGACTGAAATACCTGGAGTACTATCTTCAACAGAGTGTTTGTGTACTTGTGTAATATTGATTACAATAGTTTCTGAGTGTACTATGTTGACAGAAACCTCTGTATAGAGGACACTCTAAGTAAAAGTAGGAACAGGTGCAGTGGGCCGAATTTTTCAACCCAGGAGGTACCAGAGACTTGTCAGTCACCATGAAAATATCTCTGGTCAACAGGAGTTGGAGGTACAATGCTACAAAGGTCAAGGAACAACTTCTTATTCAGTTAGAAATCACAGCCAATGGAAGGCTAATATAGAAAATGGACATGAACTGATTGAAATGTGTACAAATTTATTACCATCACAAATTAAAGACCAATAAAACAATGTTAACACATAATTACAGCAAGAAAGTTAGCATATACTTGGTTGTATCCAACATTGCATGTCAAAAACAATTTCAACACAAAATAACAACACAATGCATTGCTTGTTGCATTGTCAAATAGTGCGTCTGCATAACTGTTAAAAAAAGGGCGAAATACAGTGATTTCATTTCAACAGACTAGCGATTTGTTCATTAATTTGGCAATTGCAAGTCCTGATGGAAGGTAAATAACTTAAAAAGAAAAACTAACAACTGACTGTGCTTGTGTTTATGTTGCATTGGGGTTGGAATGTGATTCTACAGAGTTACCAATATAGTTATCCATCGTGTGCACTCTATGAACAGAAGGATGTATCAGTGTTAGGCCTATATGTTACGAAATTTTAGAACATGGAGGACAAATTTGCACAAAATTATGATGCAATGAAATGCCCTAAAAGCATTTTGTACAACACCAAATTTACACAAACTTTTTTGTAAGGTGAAGAGCTTAAAAACGTGACTAAGATTTTTAGGCACCTGTTGATTGATGGGGAAGTTACTCTGATGACGAAGGCACATCTATTGCTGAAGCTTTATTACTATGTAACCCGTTTTTGTGAAAAACATTACTCTAATCTGTCCAACAGCCCTGCCAGATAGAAGTAAGGTAAAGTCATTTCGAAGTTCCCTCCCTGATTTGTCCGATTGGTAATAAATTAGAACTACTCACACCCCCAAAACATGGTATCATTAATACAAAGTGGTTAACTTACTCTCTAAGATACATTATCTACATTCCCCATAACCAGCAATGCCAATCAGTATTATAAATATCACTTGACTATTATTCCACCAGCTAATTTGCTGCAAAAGTTATGCACAATTTCTGATTGAACTAGACAAACATTACGCTACACACACACATAAGTTTATAGAATACACTTTCTAGGAGTAATACAAACCACTGTCTGAACCTACAGCTGATTCTAGATGGCAACTCAACTAAATGTAATATGTATATATACATGCGAACTGGAGCGTGAAATGAGACTTTGTACCAAGGGCAGGATTCTAAACTGTGTCGCCTGCTCACTAGGCAGATGCGCTAACCACTATGTCCCCCTGAACACTGGCTTTACACGACTGCACAGACTATTGTAGCACGCCTCCCCTTAATCCAAATTCCCATTCATGTCTTACCCCACTTGGTGTTACCCATAAACTCGAATAGGGATGCAGAGGCTCCCCTGTTGTATTGCAATAGTACCTCAGCATCGAACAAAACAGGGCAGCCTGTCTGAAACGAAGGCGTAGATGTCAAGTTTGAATCCCAGCCTTGGTACTAATTTTCATTCATCATTTAAATGCACACACACCGACACACACATCAAGGAAGTATTCAAAAAACACGCCACACGACTATACAGGAACTCGAGACACTCTAACAATCCTTTCATCCTCACTCTGGGAAACTACGATCACAACCACAGGTGGAAACACAAGCGGCCAAAGACACTGCTAGCTAGGGCATAGCCACCTATGGTTAACTAACATACGCAAACAGCGACAAACGTCGGCAAGCCCCTGCATATCAGCAACACTGACTGGCAACTACCAGCTGCTATTAGTGCCGACCAACAGGCCACAGCAGGGACACCGACGAGCTCGCCCACAGACGCACAAACAATCTGCCAACATTCCCTCACACTGTGCCTCCGGTATATGACCTATCGGACACAAGATCGATAACAAACCTAACTGTTGCAGGTTGCTGACGCTGAACGAGGACTCTGTACCAGCACCCAGCGCCAGCCGCCGAGCAGCACAAACGCACAACGTCAAGGTATCGACATGCATGATACCCACTACTAACAAAGCCTATCCTTACACAACCTATCGCAGGCAGCAAGACAACCGCTACTGCTCTTGCCGCCCAACCTAACTTTCGCAGAAGTTTTTTTCCCTTGGCCCTTGCCTTGCAGAGATGGCAGTAGACCTTTCGTGTTGGCCATCATGCCGGTGTGGGCGTGGAGGGGCTCCACCTCTTAAAAAAAAAAAAAAAAAAAAAAAACCACATATCTCAGATGTTTGAGACTTAAGAAAGGTCTCTGGAACCATATAGTCCTATTTGATTTGGGATTGGGGAGGGAGCCATGCTTGAGTAGTCCACGAAGTTGTGCAAAGCCGTTGTGACAGAGTGACGTACTGGTTAGGGCATCTGACCAGTGAGCACGAGACCCAGGTTCCAATCCTGGCCTTGGTACTAATTTGATACTGAACATTTTCCTGAAAGCAAATATTTGAGCAGTACTAAAATTAGAATACAGTTACTGCACAATTTCTACAGAACAAAAAGTTTGCATTAACCTTCTTGGATTATGATGATTTGCAATTTCAGTGTTGAAGCCGATTGTTCTGAGAATTGGCCATTAACACAAACAGTGCACTCAAAGAAATTTTGCAGTGTAACATTCTATCTGAATACTGCAGGCACAAAGATCAAAACTGTATAGTTTTACAAGAAACTTTACTTTTCTTGCAAATCAGAAACTAATTATTATACGAAGTTACTTACCATCCACTGACTGGAACACAAACTTTCCTTTCCCCATTACAGCCATGTGCTTTTTGCGCATATGTGCTCTCATACTACGCAGTACATTGAATAGGAAACTGCAGTCATCATGGGGGCACTTAACCATACCTTCTGTATTTGGCTCTTTACCCTGCTTTTTTCTAATGTGTGCATTTAAAGATTGCTTAGCTAAAACGCTTTATCACACACAAAACACTTATTAAAATCCGTTATTATACACCCACAACCCATGAGGTATCAGGAAAGAATGGCTTTGTTCAAAGAATAGCTGTGTTTCATAAGCTAGCCGTGATCTGGTTTGGCTCATGTGGGAGATGACATAATGAGCCTTAGCCAATCAGCAAGCCCAGCTCGAGACTCCACTAGGGATTCCCAAAGAAGTGGTTTCTTTGGGTCTCATTGCTGCAGCAGTTTGTACTCACACTCAGTATCACAGATTGTGTTAGCGATCTCAATTATATGAACACCTGCAAAATTCGTCGGCTAGTTGAATAGAACTACATACCATTCCTTCCACAAGTTATTCAACTGTAAGGACTTCTTCTTTTCTTAAATACACAAAAACGTATCTGAGGAACAGTATGGCCCAGGATCGCTTATCAGCTCTTCCTTGTTCCTCAGTTGAAAAACCTGTACTGAAAATACGCTATGTGATCAAAAGTATCCGGACACCCCACAAAACATACGGTTTTCATATTAGGTGCATTGTACAGCCAACTACTGCCAGGTACTCCATATCAGCAACCTCAGTAGTCATTAGACACTAAGCGAGAGCATATGTGGTGCTCTGTGGAACTCATGGACTTCGAACGTGGTCAGGTGATTATGTGTCACTTGTGTTATACGCCGGTAAGTGAGATTTCCACACTCCTAAACATCTCTAGCTCCACTGTTTCCAATGTGATAGTGAAGTGGAAACGTGAAGGGACACATACCGCACAAAAGCTTACATGCTGATCTCGTCTGTTGACTGACAGAGACCACCAACTGTTGAAGAGGGTCGTAATGTGTAATAGGCAGACATCTATCCAGACCATCACACAGGAATTCCAAACTGCTTCAGGATCCACTGCAAGTACTGTGACAACTAGGCGGAAGCTGAGAACACTTGGATTTCAAGGTTGAACGGCTGCTCGTAAGCCACACATCATGCCGGTAAATGCCAAATGACACCTCGCTTGGTGTAAGGAGAGTAAATGTTGGATGATTGAACAGCGTAAAAACGTTGTGTGGAGTGACGAATCAGTACATAATGTGGCGATCCAATGGCAGGGTGTGTTTATGGCGAATGCCCAGTGAGCATCATCTGCCAGCGTGCGTAGTGCCAACAGTAAAATTCGAAGATGATAGTGTTATGGCGTGGTCATGTTTTACATGGAGGTGGCTTGCACCCCTTGTTGTTTTGCGTGGCACTATCACAGCACAGGCCTACATTGATGTTTTAAGTACCTTCTTGCATCACACTGTGTAAGAGCAATTTGGGCAGGCGACTGCATCTTTCAACACGATCGAGAACCTGTTCACAATGCATGGCATGTGGGGGGTTGTTATATGACAATAACATCCCTGTAATGGACTGGCCTGCACAGAGTCCTGACCTGACTCATATTGAATACCTTTGGGATGTTTTGGAACGCCGACTACGTGCCATGCCGACATCGATACCTCTCCTCAGTGCAGCACTCCATGAAGAATGGGCTGCCATTCCCCAAGAAACCTTCCAGCACCTGACTGAACATAGGCCTGTGAGAATGGAAGCTGTCATCAAGGCTAAGGGTGGGCCAACACCATATCGAATTCCAGCATTACCGATGGAGGTTGCTACGAACTTGTAAGTCATTTTCAGCCGGGTGTCCGGATACTTTGGATCACATAGTGTAGTTGAAAGCCAAGACATGTAGTATGATGATGTCACTGAACAAATGGGAAAGAAGAATGATCATCGAGTTAGCCTTGCTTTACAAGTAAGAAACCCTCCAATCACCCAGTTCGTTTGTAAATAAAAGTGTGTGAGTCACTATTATATAGTTGTACTGCTATTGGCAGTAGTAGTAGTAATAGTGGTACTCATCATTATTGTCATCTGACAACTAGTAACAGTGTTAGTAGTAGTGGTTGTCTTTAGGAACGCTGGGTATGTGTAAATTGAAATAGAAGAAATAGGAAATCCAGTAAGTTTTCTGGCCTACCCAGAATTCAAGTCCATGATCCGTGATCTGGTGGGAATACCACACTGTAGGCGTACACATGTAACAGACAAGATATCAGGAAAGAATGACTTGATTCAGATAGATGTGTTTCAAAAAGTAACAGCGATGCAGATTGGTTGGAGTGGGAGACCACTGTCATGAGCATCAGCCAATCAAGAAATCCAATTTCTTGGTATCTGACAGTGATTCAGATTCCCAGCCTAGCCCAAATAATCAATAGGGGCAATACGTCAGAGACACTCAGGCTATATATGATGGTTACAGCTTGTGCACACATGAGGCATTACAGCTGCTGTAAATACAGCAGTTCGCACCACCCCCTGGTGAGAGTGTGCTATGAAGTGCTGCGAGTCTATTGCTCATCACAGAAGCCTTTATTCACGCGCCATTGAATATTCAGTAGAGTCTGGACCTTGTCTCATTTATGTTTGTGGTTTGAATTGCTCCCTGGATTGTTGTATAGACGACTTTACTGCGCCCTGAACTTGTTCTTTTTATCCATTCACTTCATGAACTAGGCTGTTATTTACTTCCAGAACCATCTATTCCACTGCGCCTAACTCTACGTTACTACCAGCGTAAGTAATCATAAACTTACTGTTCTACCTACACAGTATAGGACTTCAAGCATTGGCTACCGATAACTTCACGTCTCTGCACCGAGTTGTGTGGCAGCAAATATTAACCTTATACATTACCGATTAGTGGTATAAATCAGATGTAAACCTGAATCATAATCCTTAAGATGTCCTCCACAGATGAGACAAAGCTTTGAGCTTTTCAAGACAATCCATGGGACCACATCTTAATTGCTTGACAAATTTTAAATATTTTTATTGTACATGATTTTCAGTCATTTCCGCCAAACTTCTTAAACAGTTATGTTTTTGCAGTTGCCAGACTGCCCAGCAAAAATTAGTGGATGTGCTGCAAACTGTATACTGTAGTAAATAACTTTAAAAATTACATTTTTAACAATAGAAGGGTTTAGTTAGGTTTCTAAAGTCACTCTGATAATATATATTTAAATATATGTCAAACTGCACAGATGTGCTGGAACATTTTTGGTGAAGGAATTCAGGAAATAACTGTAATTGAAAAAAGAAGGCAGAACCTCTTCCCATGTTTGTTTAATTAATTACTAATATAACATTTGAACTTTGACCATACAGTTTAGAGGGCATAAAATCAACAGAACCCTCAAAATATCAGTAGGATTCACTGGTTCACCATTTCATCTCAGTCACTCACACCAATGATCAGATCAGACAAACCACCAGCAGAGTCAGTTATACCAACTTAAAACAAGCACGTAGGAATATTGCTGGTCCTGATCATTATACTGTCAAATTTTGTGTGATAAATGATCATAACAAATTAAATAATGCTCACAAACACACTAGCTAAATTTATTTACATTTCACTACTTTTTCCCATTATTGTTGTCGTAGTTTTGACATGTCAGGATTGTAGCTTAGGAATTGGAGCTGAAATACATAGCACATGAATCTAGTCAATGACATTGGGTTTACCATGCCCAGAAAACCTACTGCATTACACACACTCTCCTAAATGTGTAATATATGAACTATAGAGGATCTGAAATCATAGTAGGTCCATGGTTTGAACATAAAAGGCCCGAAATTTCTCACAAGACTTACTTTAATATATACTTCCCATTAGCATGTGAAACTTAATTGAAATTGTTTCTCTTAAATTCAGCAAAAGTACATTGTTATTTTCATTTCTGGTTTGTATTGTATTATATTGTATAGAACTGGGAACCGAGAAACGATGGAGAGGCTTCGTCCCTGCCATAGCTCTCAGTCGTTCACAACCCCACAACAGGCTACAGCAGTCCACTCACCCCACTGTCACCCCACACCGAATCCAGGATTATTGTGCAGTTTGCCCCTAGTGAACCTCCCGGGAACATCTCATACCAGACAAGTGTAACCCCAAAAGTTTACAAGCTAGAGTAATTATGGTGTACGCGTATATGGAGACAGTGTTTGTGCAGCAATTGCCGACATAGTGTAACTGAAGCGGAATAAAGGGAACCAGTCTGCATTCGCTGAGGCAGATGGAAAATCATCTTAAAAACCCATCCACAGACTGGTTGACACACCGAGCCTTGAGACTAATCCACCAGGTGGATTTGTGCCAGGGACCGGCATGCCTTCCCACCATGAAAGCAGTGTTTTAGACCGCATGGCTAACCGGGCCAGCTTCATTGGTGTTTGGTGTTAACACAGTGCAATCTGTAGCAGTACAATTTTAAGATTAACCATTACGTGTGGATGTAACAATGTGAGTGGCAGGATTTGCACTGTGTATGTAAACTAGTGTTGGCACTGCTACAAGTGCAGCAGGAACAGTCCATAGGGACAGAATATGTTGAAAATGCAGCAAGTATATTGGAAAGAGCTAGTAACCAATGAATTAAATTACTTCTGTTTCATGTCAAATAAATACCTAGCAACACTTTCTCAAAGACTTTATCTGTGTCATTTTTTTCCATTCATGCACACAGTTCTCTACTTCTCCCCCCCCCCCCCCAATACTGTGGAAGTCAATTGGCTATGAGCTATTGGCACAGTCTTAATAAACCAAAATTCATTTAGCCTGCATAGATACTTACTAACATACCTAGATATGTGTCTGTTTTCTGATTTTCTAGTTTTCCTTTCGTTTTTTAATTTACCACTCATTTTTTGGTGACAGAAGCCTCATGTCATTAGGCACCCTTGATGCCTAGCCTAGTCACACCCCTCTGTAGTATAACATACATGTAGTAATAGTTGTAGTAGTAGTAGTAGTAATTGTAGTAGCAGTACTTCTAATCATCCTTCAGTCAAAAAGTGGAACCAGTTTTATATGCTGATGTTACATTTGTCATTAACTTTTGTGCACCAAACTATACTACAACCAGCTCATTTTGGAAGGAACATTTACAACACATTTTATAAGTGATTGTCTACAGCTGTTAAATATTTGGAACAAAAGCATGTTTGTGCCGTCAGCTTTACAATGGTATGTTTATTCTCTATGGGTTTCAGCTATTGCAGTTATATTTACAGAAGGATAAAGTGTACATCAAGGGATCAAAGATACGTTTTCCGCAACTATTACCCAAGGAAATGTAGAACAAACATACGTCTCATAAGAGTCTCTCTGAACACAGTCCATATAAATCTGCTGTAACTTGACGTAGTTACATTACTGTAATATATTAGACTATTGGACATGTTATCTTGTTACAATTTAAGATCACAAAAAAACATAATTCTTTTTCGTGGATATTCCACTACTTTCAGGGTTAGTATGACCCTAAATGGGCAGGCCTTCTAGTAGGAGCTATCCAAACATTTCTTTGAAACAACTGAAGGAATTGTAGAAAAATTAAATCAGGATGATCAGACATTGATTAAAGCCTCCACCTGTCATCCATACATCATTTGTACCTTATTGAAAATAAATTATTTCGTAATGAAAAGTCTAGTGCTGCTCTGTTTATTCATTTAGCACACTCTGTATGCACACTGTCAACTGGCATCATGACAATGTCGACAGTATTTAGCTTCCATTTTATTTCTGCAATTTCCCATTTGCCTGCCTGAAAAACTGATCAAAATCCCTCCATAACGTGTGAGGCGTTGAGCTCAGAGAGAGGATAAGGTGGTATTGATACTGATTCAACAGATTTGTATAAAGTGTGAATGTGTCTGTCTAAAATGCACATACTTAGGTTAATTTTTAATAGACAACAGCAATGTATCATCTAAGTAATTCTTCACTTTACTGAATGTGTTGCTTAACAGGTTCCTTGTAACAGCCTAAAAGTCAACTTTAGTAATTTCCTTCATTTCTGTTGATAATTTATTGTAATACCTTATTACTGTACTGATCTTTTTGTCCATTCTTTCTTTGATAAAACAAAATATAAATTCAGTCTAGGTCTTGTTCCGGGGCCATGGCCAGAGCTGTTGGTGCTACAATTATCAAAGTGTCTAACTTGTATATCGGATTAATACCTAGATGGGGCACTAAATTTAATGAACTGCCAGGGTGAAAGTCATACTGTCAGAACAAATTCTAGAATTAAATTTTTGACAAGTAGTGGATGCCATGTCATGCAACATTTTCAACACAAACAGATGTTTAAAAATAAATGTTCATGAGCTCAATGGTTTCATTATGTGCTTTTGTTAAGAATGTAAGCAATAAATATTTTGTGTGTGTATTTTTAAATTTATTTTCTTGTCTACCAGTGGTACACTGATGCATTTGAAAAGTGCCACTTGAAAAGTGCTATAAGTGGTACTGTTGCTTGATTCAGTTTTAACTGGTGACTGCTAAACAAGATCCCACAGCATTTGCACTACTTACAGTAACACTTGCAGTAGGCAGAGCTTAAGGTAGTAACAGTATCATATGTTGATGTTACATTTGTTAGCACTTTATCACAAAAAATTGTACTAAAATTATGTGTTTTGAGAGATCTTTAATGTAATGTTTCGATGAAATTGCATATTTTCATAATACACAAATGTAAGCAAGAAAACCACCAAATATGACATTTTAGCCTGGCAAACACTAAGTCAACATGGCAGTTGCTTGGTTTGCTTCCATCAGCCAGTCAGTACGAGACATGTGACCCTGTCAGTAAATCACAGTACAGGACACATCACCAAATGGAGATTAATCTCTAACTTTTCTTCTGCCATGCTGGTAATATTAACTACAAAACCCATGATCATTTGTGATCAGTAGCCTCCAGATGGTTTTATATAAAAAAAAAAGGTCTTGAGCTAGGAATTAGATGCAAGCATAATAGATAGGTGAACATGAAACACTTGTGTAACTTTTGTATCTCAGATGGGAAAAGGAACACAAAGACAGTATAGACAGGGTACGAGAAAAGAGAACGCTAATAAATTAACGTAAACCAAATCACACAATGAAGCAGTTGTTATGCATCTTCACAGTTCCCTTCTGCAAATGTATCACAGTTTTTCAGGATTAAATGACAGTCTTTTAACTGCCACACAAAGCATTATTTTATGATGATGAACATATTGTTTATTATCAGTTGTTCATGAGTTAAGTGCATAAGAGGCCAATAAGATTTCAAGGGGGAATAACAAGAAATGTGCACAAATTATTCAAGGAATGTTTCGGTAAACTGCAACATGATTTTATCTGAATCTCATTACTTTGCTACATGCAAGGCACCTTAGCAGAAATGGCCATTCTGCTCTGCTGAGCATAGCAGCATTCTGATTCATGTCATGATTACATCAGTTATTTCTGCAGTCACCTAAACTATGGTGACCACAGGAGTAACATGCTTAAAACTTTTGGCATTTCTCCAAGTAAAGAAAAGCATAGTGTGTTAAATTACGTAGGCATGCTGGTCATCCAAGGAGTTCTGTTGCTGGTTTATAATATTCTCCAAAGTTGACAACTGTGCTCATACATCAACACGGATATTTACTGGGGACCCATGACACAGAAACCAGTGTGGCACACAGTATTCTGCAGTTCCATAAACGTGCTATGCAGATACTGATGGTCTCAGGTGATGACGGATAAAACCTGACTGGTGTGGTGGAACATGCTCTATGTAGAGTAAACTGAATATCAGTGAAATAAACAGTTATGAATCATAAAATTTTGTAGTAGTAGTAATTCTATCCTTTTAGTTATAGGATCAAAAGAAAATGTATCTCGTTCATGAATACTCATTTTCTAGTAGAAATTAGTATGGTACTGAATTTAATGCAATTAACTGTTCTTATAATCTTCCATTTCAGTGTGTCTGTGACTTACTCTGTTACTCAGCACGCATCTGTGATGTTGAAGATACCAGCACTGTAAAACATCAAGCCCTGGAGGAATTTCTCCCCCAGCCACCCCAGCCCCTCCCCTTTATGATGCTACCTGGTTTTTGGCTGTATTTATACTTATTTTTAATGTTAAAGCAGTTCATTCATGATTTTGGAGATTGATAAAGTTTTCTAACTTGGGTGAGACTTTTCCTGGGTTTTTATTTTTCCTTTTGTATATTGATAGTTACTTATGCCATGATGTTATACCGCAAAAATCCGTTTTCCAATAAATTACAGTAAAAGACTATAAAACAGAACATTGTCACTTATTCTTATTTTGCAAAGTCATTTTGATATTGTTAGAGACAAATGCCTACATATTTTTACTGATTTACAGTTTATATCCGTTTAAGGTATCAACTTAACGTAACTTTAGTAATATTTACTCTAACTTTACACTACTGTTAATTCCCAGCTATTTTCATAAAAAAAACTACAATTTACATTTGGTAAACAGAAGCTTTAAATTCAAAATCTTATAAAACTTAAAATGAAAGTTACTTACATAGTAATTTGGTCAACAGAACTTTCTGGAAGTTCCCAGAACAATCTGAAAGGTATATACTGTGCTTGTATGGGGCCAGTTGCTTCAGACTCATTTTGAATCTGAGAGTGTGAACATGATGTGAAGGCATTGATTTCTGCAGTTACAATGACAATAGATCTCTTCTTATCTTTTATGTCCATACTGAGCATATTTTCTTTGTGATTTTGGACAGTGTTTGTTACTGTGGATTGAATAATGTTACATGGTAATAAAATGTGAGATTATGCAAACTGATAGTTATGCTCGAGCTTGTGATTTATGAGTCCCAGGGCCTACTGAATTATATTTATACCATGTGGTTATGAAGACCCTGTACACTGATGCCATTTGCAAGTTAAGTAAATAATTAACAATATGTGTGAGGATTCCTCTCTTGAACTATGTTAACAAACATTGCTACCAAAGTGCACTTGCACTGTCATCAACTTTTAATAATTCCAATATAATTAATAAAGGGAGGATCTTTACAATATAATGCCATCAACTTCACAACAGAACATGAATTCTCCTTATAAAACAATGAAGACATCACTTGGCTCTGCATGGAACTGTTTTGCAGTGAGCAGACTTTCTTTTTAACCCATAAAAAACGTTGACAGTTTCCATTAGGTCAGTCTCATGGTATATAAATAAAGTCAGTAATATTATTAGTGAACCCTATTGACCATGGGCTTAATGGGGCAGACTATGTCAACCTTCTGTGCTAAAACATCTGACAGAGCTGCTATACCATCTGGAATATAAGAGATGTAGTTACGAACAAGAGCTACACTATTGACATATTTTCAGTCACATACTTGTATCTCACATGGCTTACTGCAGCGTGAACATTATCCTCATATTAATAATATTTATAAAACACAAGAATATTATGAAATGATGTGTAATAATGTCCTTGGGCAACAAAGCCCTCCTTTCTTCACATACTCCAGTGTAACAACCATTTGTTTAACTCTACATTTGTGTGTCCGTATTGTAATACAGAAATTACATCATAAAATTTGATGCGAGGAAGTAATTCCATACAATACCAGAGTTAATAATGTTCTATGGGCCCAAGGTGAAAGGAACTGGAAACAGTTACATATTGTCCTCTGAACTTATCAGCAGCTCTTGACTAGTTTCCTTTACATATTTTAAAAGGCAGGCAAATAAAATAGCACTATTAATGAATTTTATAATGTTATGAAAAATTATATGCTATGCTAAATGTTAATTAAGTTTTGAAGAATCTAACTATAGTCATTATCTTTTTGATGCCCTTATTATGCTCCAGATCAGACTTCATTAGTTTCAAATGAGCAGACATGCTACACATGGTCCATTATTGAATTTCTGGAGGTATATGGTACTAACTCATATCAGAAGACAACAGTATTATGAAAAGGACAGTTACTACTCACCATATAGCAGAAATGCTGCATCGCAGGTAGGGACAACAAAAAGACTGTTACACACACACACACACACACACACACACACACACACACACTCAAGCAAATGCGACTCACACATACATAACCACAGTCTCTGGCAGCTGGAGCCAGAGACTGTCATGTATGTGTGAGTTGCATTTGTGTGTGCGTGTTGTCTATTTTCAACAAAGGCCTTGTTAGCTGAAAGCTCACTTCCTGACAACATGTGACTCAACATCTCTGCTATATGGTGAGTTACAACTATCCTTTTCATAGTAGTGTCATGTTCCATCCTTGATTTTCCAGTGTTTCACATGAGAAGATGTTTATTCGGAGCTCATCACAAAAACCATTACACAAACCAATAATGCCCCCAATGGAAACAATAACTATGATTAATCACCTGGATGTGAGCTTCTTCTCCACTGATGTAAAATGATGTTTACAGTTTTTAGTGAAGGCATTAAAATGTTTTGTTTATGCAAAAAGAAAATTATAACTGGTATAAAAATATTTACAGTGCTTACAAGGCGACATAAAATCAGTGTTATCAAATAATATGAAATCCGTGACCGATCATGGTTGTCGAATAGTGATTAGAATGTCAATAGAAATAAATTGTACCTGACATTGCTCTCCTACATATTATGTTAATGGTCAGCTCACAATTTTAAGATAATTGTTTATTGCCCACATTTTATATCAGTTGCTTGACATGACATAATTTTTTGTAGGATTTAAAAAGCAGACCTCGTCAGAGTGTTAAAGCTATGAGAAAGGATAAAAAAGTCAGAGTTGTCACAGGAACAAGAAACAGGCAGTTATGCAAACCATTATTTGAATGAAAGCCTTTACTTGATGGTGGTTCCTTGTCGGTTTGTATACAAAACACTCTTCTTTGTGGAAAAAATTTCAAACAAAATTTTTTTGCATTTGTTTGTGATACAACGTCTTTTTCAGACTGCTGGTACATGCTGCCCTGCTACAGAAACAGATTGCTTGAAAATAGTACATTTTTATGGCAATAAAACTTAGCAATAAAATATGGTCTAAGTACCAGTACTACCAACTAAAAGCTATACAGGCAAACAGTGAAAAGTATTTAAAACACAAATGTTATCATAGTGTGGAAGAAGTGTATGTGTTCTTTTCATATATACCTATGTGCCCATACAACTGTATTCATTGACATGTCGCCAATATTTGTCATGTCACTCAACAAAGAAGATTGTATTCTGTCCTGTTCATGCATAAAATGTACCTCCAAGGATTTGATGCATGTGTATCACAATAACTAGTTCTGAACATTACTGCCACAAGCTGCTACATAATCAATTCATGAGTTATATGTATGTTACCAGTGACATAGGAAATACAAATAAAAGATGGATATTCCATTACTTTTCCAGTTTGGCAATGTGATGAATCTTTTTAACACTTCAAACATGGTTGAATATGTGAAAATAAAAATTTTCATACAAACTAACCAGTACAACAATAAGCACAGAAACTTATGAATCCTTGCCTGCTAGAATTGTCTGAACTGAATATGTGAGTAAAGCAGAAGCCAGTCTCTTAAACTGCTCTGCCTCCATAGGTAGTAATGCCGTTGTACAGTTACAATTCTTGACTACAGTTTCACGATTCAAAATCTCCTTTAATATAGGATCCTCTCTTTGTTTTATTCCATTTTAATTTCTTCTTTTTCATTTCATGTTTTCTAATTTTGGTTACTTTTATGTCCTTCTGCCTCATTTTTGTTTCTTAAATAACATCTCTTCATGTATGCTTGTTTCTGTACTCCACATCCCCATAAATGCTACTATTGTCTTCTATTTGATGACCCTAGCTTCATTACTGTTTATTTATGTTGCTCTCTCTGAAGTGTCAAATCACTTAAAATTCTTCATAATTTGCTGCACAGTTAACATGTTCAGATTTTCTGAATTAGATTTGAGTACGCTAGGATTTTCAGGTTTGCTGTGTTTAGACATTGATCTCAGAATGCAAAATACTTTTTACTGAAGGCGTAAGTTTTTAATTTGTAATAGAGCATAGGACCAGCAACACTGGTATGAAATATTTGTATTTTTCCCTAATTCCATCATAGCAGCAATAATAGTCATTTCTTTGTGGTGACTTGTTTTGGACTATGAATTGAAAATGCTAATTGCCACAGAGAAATGACCATTATTGCAACTGTGACAGATACAGGGGAAAAATAAAATAAAATAAAAAATAGGAAATATTTTTTTTATTTATCAGTTACATCAAAATTTTATTACAAATTTGAAAAGATAATATTAGTCAAATTACAAATACTACCTAATCCTAGACTTTTATGGTGCTATTTCTTACAGTTCCCTCTCTGTCACACTGTATACTAGTATATGCGGAAGTTAGGCAGAAGGAAGTGAAGACAAGAGTCTAACTTTCTATCAACAATAAGGCCATTAGAGAAATGGCAGAAGCTTGGATTGGGAAAAGGATGCAGAGGAAATTGAGCATGCTCTTTTGAAAGGAGCCATAACGGTACCTGCCTAAAGCAACTTAGGGAAATCATGAAAAACCTGAATCTGGATGACTGGACAAGGATTTTAATCACCATTCCCCAAATTATGAGTCCAGTCTGCTAATGACTGTGCCACCTCAGAAGTAATTTTATGAAAAATGAAATAATGAACTGTCTAGAAGTTATTGTACTTATACACATGCTTAGTTTTGTAACCTTACATACCGATTTCTCTTTCAACAATGACATTTACATGCAGGACTTCTGACTTTCTGTGGGAAACCCAATTAATGGCTACATAGCAGAAATGTTTGTCAACCATTTAGAAAAATTAAAGAAACTGAATAAAGGTATCACAAGTAATATCAAATTGTGTGTAGATGACATTCCCATTATGTTCAGCTGAACGGGTGATGAAATGACAATAATTTTCATAAGTGCTGCCATCTGCATAACAATCACCCATGGGCATGAAGTGAATAACACCATAGTCCTCTTTGAAATGTAGATCTCTAAAGAGAACTAGCAACTGCATTTTGATATTTTGAGGAAGTCTACTAGTAAAGATCTGTATTCAATGTAAAATACAAAAATGCAACTCTAGGTAATCCTGGCATCTTCAGGATGCACAGGAAAGACAGTTGGAAATACTGAAATTTGGATTACGGCACACTTAAGCTGGTACACATTAGAGAAGCACAACAGGACACCTATTCCAGCACATATTAAAGACTAAGGCCACTCTTTGAAAACTGTTAACAACCTGGAAATTCTGCAGCCAACTGAAAAAAAGGAAAGCATATACACCATAGAGGAAATGAAAATGGAAATATTCATCCATAACAGAGTGAATAAACATATAATTTTGAATGAAACAATAGAATTAATGAGCCAAAAATTCAATAATCTTTGGTCAAGTTTAACGCATTTTATGGTAAATTTCTGTGTATAGACTTACAACAATGATCACCAATATACTGCCACAAACAATTTGCCTAACATAGTCTAGGAACAATGTGAAGGTTTATGTGCAGTTACAAAAGAAACAAATCAGACTAAGAGCAGCCGACCAGTTGCAAAGGATAAAGTAATCTTTACCTAGGTTTCAATAGATATAAATCTATCTTCTTCAGAAGACGGCCTGGGGACAATGAACATCGTAATATATATTAAGGTATGGAACATGAGTCAAGAATAAAGTTTAACATATATTAGGAAAATATTGTATTACAAGATGTGAGAAAGATTCCTGGTACTTACAGTATTATAACAACATGAAGTGATATGTCCTTATTGTTTAGGCAAACATCTGCATAGTTACATTATACATATAAAATATAGCCATGAAAACAGGGTTTGTCAGACAAATAAAATAGGTACATGGAAGTTGGAGGGCGCATAAGCGACTGAGTAAAATCGGCCAGCGTAGTAGCACAGCGGCCAGGGCAGGTGGCGCTCATGTCGCGAACTATGTGCCGATAGGCGTACTGAAGTAACATTTGAAACATCAATATTAAATGCGTTCTTAAATAGAGTGATAATAAATAAAATGGCAAGCATTTAACACTCCCGTTATGACATTGTGGGAGGTATAGGAACAATAACTTAGATACATACATCAAAAAGACAGGTGGCGCTTCCGCCATGAGTTACATGCAGTGGTCTATATAGCCAGAATATAAAAGTTATATTACCATATTAGTGAAGCACATAGAACGTATATAAGTCAACACAGTAAGAACAATCAGTCAAGGCACATTCCCGACTCCGTCTCCTCAAGCTCCTTTCCGGCCGCACGTGGGGTCTGGACCCCTCCACAATCCTCCACACCTATAAATCCCTCATCCGCCCTATCCTTTGTTACGCCCATCCAGCCTGGATCTCCGCCCCCCCTACCTTCTATAAATCCCTCCAAATCCTTGAACGCCATGCTCTCCGCCTTGCCTATCGCATCCGTCTACCCTCCCACACGCGGATCCTGTATGATCTCATCCCCTTCCCCCACCTCCTCCTTTTCCTTGAAAGGATATGGATCCTGTACACCTCCCGTAAACGTGATCCTCCTCACCCGCTCGTGTCCCCGATCCTCTCCCACCCCCGCCCGCTGCCGTGCCTGTACTCCCACGTCCCACTCGGTCTCCATCTCTCCACCCTCCTTACCCTCTCCCAAGGTGGCTTCCGCCAGCTCCCCCTCCCTGATGATGTCCTCGTCCCCTCCATCTACCCCTCTTATCAACTTTGATCCTCCCCCCCACCTCCTGTGTCCTCTCCTTTAGGCACCCTCCCTCCCTCCCTTCCCTTCCCTCCTCTTTCCTTTGCCCCCTCCCTCCTCCCCTCTCCACCGGGCTTCCCCTCCCCCTTCCTCCCTCCCCCTCTCTCCTTTGCCCATGGCATCTCTGCTCCCCCCTCTCCCATTCCCCCTCCCATTCCTCCTCCTCCACCTCCTCTCTTGGCAGGTCCCCGGACTCGTACACGCTCAGTGAACATTCGCGCGCCGGAGATCATCGCCGTCAGTGTTTCGTGTGTGTGCCTTCGTTTGTGTGTAGTGTTGTTCGCCGTCACGCCCCCACCGTTCACGTGCCGTCGCCATCATCCATGTTCTGTGCATCGTGTCGCCCAGTGTTAGTGATGTTTCTCGTCCAGCGTGAACGGCTACATGTTTTTTCGATTTTTAGTGTCTACATTTTTTTGCCCACCGTTTTTACTGTCTACTCTGTGCCACCTTTATGTACTACTTGTTGTAACACTCAAGGCTGAAGAGCGGCGTATTGTGCTGCTGCCAGCCCGCCTTTGTATAAGGTGTTAAAATCACAATAAAGAAAAAAAAAAAAAAAAAAAGAACAATCAGTAATGGCTTTTAAGAAAATTACGAGACCTGGTCCACAATCCAGTTACTACGTAATATAGAATAAGAGAAAATTACATGAGGGCCGCTGTAGTGGCAGCCATACATCGTGAGAAGAACACATTATATAAACGGTAGTAAACTGAAAGATTTGAAAGTGCATTATAGCTTCCTGAGGAAATAGACTACTGAGGTTACTAGCATTAATGTTATATATTAAACAGTACGGGTTTAAAGCCTTCGAAAAATTGTTTACAGGCAAGGTTCAACTGATCATTCAGTATATTGCCGTCTTTGAGCTCTAGATGTTTAAAAATAAATAGCTCTTCCCACAGATCTAGTCTCCGTCCTTTGACCTGTCTATGTAGGATAACCGTGCCTTCTAACTGTTTAGGCGTATGGCCGGTTATCAAGAGGTGTTCAGCAAAGGTAGAGTTGCGAATATTCGTTCATTTTTTACCTAAAAGATGTTCTTTATATCGTGTTTTCACAGCTCTGCCGGTTTGACCAATATAATAAGAGGGACAGTTATTACAGGTTAGCTTGTAAATACCTGAATTTGAAAACCAATCGCTGGCAATCTCTACTGACTGTATAAGATTTCTTTTTAAACTGTTATCTGTAGAAAAGGAGACGTTACAGTTATATTTTTTATTTAGAAGATGTTTAATCCTATACGATAAGTTACCCAGGAAAGGGATGGAAATAAATTTTTTAGTTTCTGTGGTATCCGTGGGGAGATTATTTCTCAAAGTCGAACATTTTTGGGAGATTTTCTTATTGAGCAGGTAATCGATCATATTCTGGTTATACCCGTTATTAACCGCAATAGCTTTGATGACATTCAATTCCTTTTTTTTGATCCGTAGGTGATAAAGGAGTGGTTACCATTCGGTGAATGGCGGAATGAAAAAATGCCAATTTATGAGCTTTTGGATGGGTTGAGTCAGCAGGAATGACATTATCTGAATATGTTTCCTTGCGGAAGATATTAAAGTGAAAGGAATTATCTTCTATAGAAATTGTTAAATCGAGAAAATTAAGTTCACGTTTATCGTTTTGAAGTTCTTTTGTGAAGGAAATTTTTTCATGTAAACCGTTGAAAGTGTCAAAGAGATGCTCTAACTCATGATCAGTGCCATCAAAAGCAATGAAAATATCATCAACATACCGTGCATAATAGCGGATTTTGTGGCGTAATTCTGAACTTGAATTGAAGAACGTTGTTTCCAGGGCGTTAATGTCCTTTGACATCGTCAGCCTTTACACAAATGTTCCGGTTGATGAAACCATAGACCTTGTAAAAGAGAATCTTCTTAAACATAAAAAATTAAGTGAAACTCAGATTGCGGAACGCATTGGTTTGCTTAAGGTCATTTTAAAATACAATTACTTCACATTTAACGGGAAAATGTATGTACAGCCAGATGGTCTAGCAATGGGTAGCCCCCTCGCCGGTATTCTAGCAGAGGTTTTCATTAACGCCCTGGAAACAACGTTCTTCAATTCAAGTTCAGAATTACGCCACAAAATCCGCTATTATGCACGGTATGTTGATGATATTTTCATTGCTTTTGATGGCACTGATCATGAGTTAGAGCATCTCTTTGACACTTTCAACGGTTTACATGAAAAAATTTCCTTCACAAAAGAACTTCAAAACGATAAACGTGAACTTAATTTTCTCGATTTGACAATTTCTATAGAAGATAATTCCTTTCACTTTAATATCTTCCGCAAGGAAACATATTCAGATAATGTCATTCCTGCTGACTCAACCCATCCAAAAGCTCATAAATTGGCATTTTTTCATTCTGCCATTCACCGAATGGTAACCACTCCTTTATCACCTACGGATAAAAAAAAAGGAATTGAATGTCATCAAAGCGATTGCGGTTAATAATCGGTATAACCAGAATATGATCGATTACCTGCTCAATAAGAAAATCTCCCAAAAATGTTCGACTTTGAGAAATAATCTCCCCACGGATACCACAGAAACTAAAAAATTTATTTCCATCCCTTTCCTGGGTAACTTATCGTATAGGATTAAACGTCTTCTAAATAAAAAATATAACTGTAACGTCTCCTTTTCTACAGATAACAGTTTAAAAAGAAATCTTATACAGTCAGTAGAGATTGCCAGCAATTGGTTTTCTAATTCAGGTATTTACAAGCTAACCTGTTATAACTGACCCTCTTATTATATTGGTCAAACCGGCAGAGCTGTGAAAACACGATATAAAGAACATCTTTTAGGTAAAAAAGGAACGAATATTCGCAACTCTACCTTTGCTGAACACCTCTTGATAACCGGCCATACGCCTAAACAGTTAGAAGACACGGTTATCCTACATAGACAGATCAAAGGACGGAGACTAGATCTGTGGGAAGAGCTATTTATTTTTAAACATCTAGAGCTCAAAGACGGCAATATACTGAATGATCAGTTGAACCTTGCCTGTGAACAATTTTTCGAAGGCTTTAAACCCATACTGTTTAATATATAACATTAATGCTAGTAACCTCAGTAGTCTATTTCCTCAGGAAGCTATAATGCACTTTCAAATCTTTCGGTTTACTACCGTTTATATAATGTGTTCTTCTCACGATGTATGGCTGCCACTACAGCGGCCCTCATGTAATTTTCTCTTATTCTATATTACGTAGTAACTGGATTGTGGACCAGGTCTCGTAATTTTCTTAAAAGCCATTACTGATTGTTCTTACTGTGTTGACTTATATACGTTCTATGTGCTTCACTAATATGGTAATATAACTTTTATATTCTGGCTATATAGACCACTGCATGTAACTCACGGCGGAAGCGCCACCTGTCTTTTTGATGTATGTATCTAAGTTATTGTTCCTATACCTCCCACAACGTCATAACGGGAGTGTTAAATGCTTGCCATTTTATTTATTATCACTCTATTTAAGAACGCATTTAATATTGATGTTTCAAATGTTACTTCAGTATGCCTATCGGCACATAGTTCGCGACATGAGCGCCACCTGCCCTGGCCGCTTTGCTACTACGCTGGCCGATTTTACTCAGTCGCTTATGCGCCCTCCAACTTCCATGTACCTATTTTATTTGTCTGACAAACCCTGTTTTCATGGCTATATTTTATATGATTAATGTAACTATGCAGATGTTTGCCTAAACGATAAGGACATATCACTTCATGTTGTTATAATACTGTAAGTACCAGGAATCTTTCTCACATCTTGTGATACAATATTTTCCTAATATATGTTAAACTTTATTCTTGACTCATGGTGCCCCAGGGCTCTGTCCTCTCCCCTCTCCTCTACCTCCGGTACACGGCAGATATGCCCTGACCCCCCCCCCTCCAGTACACCTCTTGCTATATGCTGATGACACCGCATTCCTCACCCTCGCTCCTACCCTCCAACGGTCCCAACGCCTTCTCCAGAATCACCTTGACCTTTTTGCTGCATGGTGTAACCAATGGCTCCTGAAACTCAATCCTTCCAAGACCCAGGCAATCATCGTAGGTCGTACCACTCGCTCCTTCCGGCTCCTGGATTTCTCCCTTACTGTCTGCGCACATCCTGTCCGCCTCACCCCCACCCTCACCTACCTTGGCCTCACCATTGACCGTCACCTCACCTGGATACCTCATCTCCGCTCCATCCAATCCAAAGCCCACAACCGCCTCCGACTCCTCAAACTCCTCTCTGGCTGGACATGGGGGTTGCACCGCTCTACCATCCTCCACACCTACAAATCCTTAATCCGTCCCATCCTCTGTTATGCCAGTCCTGCCTGGATATCTGCACCCCCCAAATTCTATCAGTCCCTCCAGATCCTTGAGCATCATGCACTCCGCCTCGCCTTCCGTATCCGCCTCCCGTCCCCCACGCGGATCCTCTATGATCTCATTCCTTTCCCCCATCTGCTCCTATTCCTCGAACATATCCGCATCCACTACACCTCCCGCCGTCTTGAACCACCTCACCCCCTGGTTGCTCCTCTCCTCTCCCATCCCCGCCCCCTGCCACGTCTTCACCGTTGTGTCCCCACTACCCTCCATCTCTACACCCTCCATCTCCTTTCCCGAGGTGGCTTCCGTCAACTTCCCCTCCCGGATGATGCCCTCTCTCCCTCCATTTATCCTTCCTATCAACTCTGATCCTCAATCCCCCTCCTTTCCTCTGTCCTTTCCCTGGGCTCCCTGTTCCCCCCCTCTTCCGTCCTGTTTTTCTCCCCACTAACCCTCTCCCTACCTCCCTTCTCCTCCCCAGTCCTTTTGTATTCCCCTCCTCTGCCTACCCCACTCCCTGTCGCGTCTGCCCCCACCCCTCTTCTGGGTCCTCATCCTCCTTCAGCTCCCTTCCCGGTTCCCCCCTTCGCTTTTACTCTCCTTTCCCCCCTTTTTCGTTTTCCCATCTTCTGTCCAGTTTCCCCCCACCTGCTCTCGACTGTGGTGTCACATTTGCCAACTTTTTAGTGCAGTGTTCCAGTGACTATTCAGTGTTGTTTGTCTTTCTCATGTTGCGAACAGAAACCATGCTGTCGCTAGGTGTGAATTTTCTGTCCTTTGCGAACAGAATCCAGACTGTCGCCATGTTTTTTTTTTTTTTTTTTAATTGTCCTTTGTTTTCCCTGTCTGCTTCGTATGTATTTTTATTAGCGTCATCATCCCTGCGTTGTTGTTTTAAGTTCCACGATTTCTTTTCGCCTTGTTACTCTCTAAGTCTCCGATTTTATCGCCTGTTGTTTATTATTTGTTCTCTTGATCTTTGTCACAAAATCTGTCGGCTGAAGAGCGGCATACTAAGCTGCTGCCAGCCCGCCCCCTTCGGGGGGAATTGAAATTCAATAAATGAAAAAAAAAAAAAAAAAAAAAAGCTTGACTCATGCGACATTCGAGGGTTGGATTCCCTCACTTCCTCATCGAGGACTCGCACTGCCTGGGCTACTCTCAGGGTGTATCTTCGACGTGGAAGAGCCCCAATCGTGCTTGTCGCGCTGTTGCCCGTCTGCACGCCGTCACTGATGCCCGCCGCCGCAGCCGCCGCCGCCGCCGCCGTCGTCGTCTGTTCGCCGCCGCCCGGTGCTTGCCGCCGCCGCCGCCGCCGCCGTCGCCGCTTGGTCGCCGTCTGTCGGTGCTCGCCGCTTCCTCTTCTGCCGCCACCACCTGGTCGCCGCTTCTTCAGCCGCCGCCGCCGCCGCCGCTGTCGCCGTCTCTTGGTGCTCGCCGCTTCTTCTGCCGCCGTCTCTCGGTGCTCGCCGCTGCCGCCGTCTCTCGGTGTTCGCTGCCGCCTGCGATCATGGACGCCCCAACTACCACCATCATCTACACCTCTCTTTCACCTGCCCCCACTGTAACGTCATGGAGTGCTTCCTCTGGGATTCACCCGTCTCATGCACCTCCCCTACTCACAGTCTCCTCCCCATCTATCTCCTCTCCATCGATGTATCCCCACCTGTACGTCACTCCTGCTCCTACCCCTGCTACTGCCCCTGCTGCTTCTCCCGCTCCTGCCTCTGTCCCTGCTCCCAACCCCCCTCCCCCTCCTGTCGCCCGCCGAGACGACTTTCCCCCTCTCCCCCCTGCGACTACTGCTGCTTCCCCTGCCAGAGTCTCCGCCCGCCGCGCCACAGTCGCCACCACGGAGCGCCCTACCCTCTCATCTGGTGCTTCTGCCTCACAGGAGGGCCCTGCCTCCCACCACCTCCCCATCCATCCAGTCCCTCATCCCTCCTCCCAGGCCACACCTGCCACAAAATCTTCCAAACGGCCCAGTGGCGACCTCTCCTCTACTCCTTCCTCCAAAAAGCCACTGCCCGCCCCACCTCCCACTGACCCCGCTATGGATACCACCCCACCTCCCTCCTCTCCAGCCCCCTCCCTGTATACCTTTGTCCTAGCCAACCCTGATCCGAAATTCCTAGATGCCCGCACCCTCACCCTTGAAATCCGGAAGTACATCCCCAGTGCACCCATCACCCAACTTATCCCTCGCAGAGACTCTGTCCTCATCAAGTCTCCCTCTCCGTCCTTCCATACTGATCTCCTCCAGCGCCTTCCCCGCATCACCTTTGGGCCCCACGTATCCCTCACCCCATTCCTTACATCCTCCTCTCCTCGTCAACCCCAACTGCCTCGTCGTCCGCCGACCCTCACTGCCGTCATCACAAAACTCAGCCCTGTGATCACGGAGGCTGAGGTGTTGGCGGAACTGAATGCCCACCCCTACCTGGAAGTCCGCTCTGCCCGCCGTATTTACAACTCCTCTGGCCCTACTTTCCTCATGCGTATCTTTACAGAGTCCGCCTCCTCCATCGACCACCTCCTCACGCAGGGAGCCCTGATTTTCAACCGCCGCCACCCTGTTGACCCGTCCCGTTCCCCTCCTCAATCCTACCGCTGCCAGCGTTGTCTTCTGTACAATGACCACCTCACCCAAAACTGCAAGAACCCACCCACCTGCCCCCATTGTAAAGCCTCCCACTTCCTCAAACAGTGTCCCAACCTCGCCTCCCCCCCATCCTGCAACACCTGCAATGAAACTCACCCCACCTATTCCTCCAAATGCAAAGCCAAACCCCCTCCCACCAACCCTGAACTCACTGTCCCCGTTCGCCCCATTGACCCACCTATCCACCCTAACAATTCCCTCCGCCCTCCCCCTACAGCAGAAGACATCATCCGGTTCCTCACCGTCGTCCTGCAGAACATCCACCCCTTCCAGCGCCCCCACACACTCCAGCAGATTTCCCTCGCTGCCCGCTCTGTTTTCCACTTAAACACCAACGCCACATACTCCCACAACAAGGCCCACTTTACCTTCACCCGCCTAGACACCCTCGTTTAGCCCCTCTCTCCCCTTCCCGCACCCAACGCCATGGCTCATCAACAGTATCGTCTCCTCTACCTCAACATTCGCTCCCTCCCTGCAAACAAATGCCTCTTCATGCATACCCTCTCCCAGCACCAGGTTGACTCCTTCATCCTTAATGAAACCTTCCTCCAACCCCACCATGTGGTCCGCGTCTCCCCTTATCTCCTTCACCGCACTGACAATCCCCTTCCCCTAGCTCGAGGCGGGGTCGCTATCGGCCACCTCCGGCATCTCCCTGTCCGGCCACAACCCCTCCTCAATGACCCTACCGAACACCTTCTCCTCAGCCTCTTTTTTCCCTCCCTCACCGTCACCTGTGCCACTATCTATATTCGCCCCGCAGCTCCTCTCCCCTTTGACTTCATTTCCCATGTTGACCGTACCTTCTCCACCTATGTGATCGCCGCTGATCTCAACATCCACAGCCGTGACCCTGCCACCCTTCGGCGGTGGCATCAGTTCCTTGCCACCCTCCATGGTGACCTTGTTCCTCTCCCACAGCACACCCGTCCTGAAAGTAACTCCACCCTCGATGTTATCCTCGCTTCCCCCAACCTCCTTGGTCGCATTGCCGTTGATGTCCTCGATCCCGTCGGTAGTGACCATCCCCCTGTCCTTCTCACCATCTCCTCTACCCGTCCTGCCACTGCAGCCACCCGCCCACCTGCCCCTCCAAAATCTGTCCATGACTACCACCGTGCCAATTGGGATGCCTACCGGGACTCCATTGCCTTACAGGTCGAAAGCCACCCCCTCACTTTCCACCACCCTGATGACATCACCCATGCCTCTTCCTTCCTTCAGAAGACCATCACTGACGCTGTGGAGGCTCATGTCCCTACCAAACTCATCCACCCTCACCGCCCTACGCTTCCTCCACAGGCCGTCCTTCTTCTGCGTGAATCCCGCAGGCTCTACCGCTCCTTCCTCCGCACTCGTGACCGGGATACTCTCACCCGCCACCGGCAATTACAGCGACATATCCGGAACCTCCTTACAGCAAAGAAACGCCAGGACTGGCGTCAGACATGCACACGCCTCAACTCCACCCTCCCTGTCAACTCCTCCAAGTACTGGTCAGCCTTCCACCGCCTTACTGGTAGCCATCCCACCCCGCATTACCCCATCCTCCATGACGATCGACCCTTTCCCGACAACCTCAGTAAGGCTAACCATTTTGCTTCCCACCTGTCCGAGGTCTTCTCCATTCCTGACGATCCCCATTTTGATTACTCCCTCTTCCCCACTGTCCTTGACCGCACTGACACCTCTGTCCCCCCGCTAGCCCCTAGCTTCCAGTACTTGGATCGGCTACCCCCCTCCGACATCAACACTCCCATCACCATGCAAGACATCACACTCGTCCTGCGCTCCAAACGCAACACCGCCCCTGGTCATGATGGCGTCACCTACCGTCACCTCAAGGAATCCCCTCCATCCTTCCTGTCTGTCCTTGCTACCCTGTACAATGTCCTCCTCTCCACTGGATTTTACCCTGACCTGTGGAAGACTTCCCGTGTCCTGCTTTTCCCTAAGCCTAACAAACCCCCCTCTGCTACCTCTTCCTATCGTCCCATCTGCCTCACCTCCGTGTTCAGTAAGGTCTTTGAGGCCATCCTCTCTCGCCGTATCCACTGCCACCTTAACCTGCACCGCCTCCTTCCTCTTACCCAATGTGGCTTCCGCCCTTCCTTCTCTGCTGACGACCAGCTCCTTAACCTTACCCATCTTCTTTCCCTCCAACTTAACTCCCGTCGCTCTGCTATCTTTGTTTCCCTTGATCTCCAGAACGCCTATGACCGTGTCTGGCATCCCGGGCTCCTTTTCAAACTCCAGACCTATGCTCTCCCCATCAACTTCGACCGTCTCGTTGCTTCCTTCCTCTCCCATCGTCCCTCCTATGTGACTATCCACAATTCCAACTCCCGTACTTTCTACCCCTCTGCCGGCGTGCCCCAAGGTTCTGTCCTTTCCCCTCTCCTCTATCTCCTGTACACTGCTGATATGCCCAAACCTCCCCCTCCTGTTCATCTTCTCCAGTTCGCTGATGACACCGCCTTCCTAGCCCTTTATCCTACCCTTCAACGGTCCCAACGTACCCTCCAAACCCACCTTGACCAATTCACCGCTTGGTGCAACCAGTGGTTCCTCCGTGTTAATCCCTCCAAGACCCAGGCGATCATCATAGGCCGCACCACCCGCTCCTTCCGCCTCCATGATTTCTACCTCACCATTTACGGCCGTCCTATCCACCTCACTCCTACCCTCAAATACCTTAGCCTCACACTCGACCGCCACCTCACCTGGACTCCCCATCTCCTTACCATCCAAAACAAAGCTCACAACCGCCTCCACCTCCTGAAACTCCTGTCCGGCCGGACGTGGGGTCTGCATCCTTCCACCATCCTTCACACCTACAAATCCATGATCAGCCCCATCCTTTGTTATGCCAGCATTGCTTGGATTTCCGCCCCTCCCCGGTTCTATAAAGCCCTCCAAATCCTCGAACGCCATGCACTCTGCCTCGCCTTCCGCATCCGCCTTCCGTCCCCCACGCGCATCCTCTATGACCTCATCCCCTTCCCCCACCTTCTCCTTTTCCTTGAACATATCCGCACACTATATACTGTCCGCCGCCTTGATCCCCCTCACCCCCTGGTGTCTCCCTTCCTCTCCACTCCCAACCAGTTGCCGCGCCTTTACCGTTGTGTCCCTCCCTCTCTCCATCTCCACACCCTCCATCTCCATTCCCAACACAACTTCCACCGTCTACCACTCCCGGATGATGAGCTTCGCCCTGACATCTACCCTTCCTACCAACTCTAACCCTCTCTTCCTGCCTCCTCCTCAGGGCTCCCTCTCCTCCCCCTCCCTCCTTCTCAGCGGATTTCCCCTCCTACTCCCCGTCCATCTCTTGTGCCTTCTTTCGGTGTCTCTGCGCTCCCTCCTGCCCTGTCTTCCCTTTTCCTCTCCTGCCCCATGTGTCTCCTGCCTCTTCGTGAACCCACAGTTGCCCCTCCTCTCTTCCTCCCGCCGCTTCCCCAGCTGCCCCATGCTCTCCCCTCCTTTTCCATCCTCTCTGCCCTTTCCCTCGGGAGGTCCCGCCTGGTAGTTTTACTCTTCGTCGTGTGTGCTCCAAGTGGGTTTTAAGCGTGTTGTATTTGGAGTGTTTTTAATACTGTGGCCAACTTTTAAACTGTGCATGTGCATCCAGTGTCTTCTCTGTGTTTTAAGAATCGCCAACTGTGTTTTTTAACTTTCTGGTGACTATTTTAACTGTCCCCAATGAACTTCTACATGTCAGTGATTTTTACCTCCATTTTCTCCCCTTACTCTGTTTTATGTTCCCCTTTTTTTACCTCCTTATGTATGTATTACTTTATTCTTGTTTTAGTTGTCATGTCACTCGGCTGAAGAGCGGCGGATTGTGCTGCTGACAGCCCTCCCCTGCCCATATGGGGCAGGGGCATGAAATCACAATAAAGAAAAAAAAAAAAATCTTGACTCATGTTCCATACCTTAATATATATTACGATGTTCATTGTCCCCAGGCCGTCTTCTGAAGAAGATAGATTTATATCTATTGAAACCTAGGTAAAGATTACTTTATCCTTTGCAACTGGTCGGCTGCTCTTAGTCTGATTACGTGGAACCGTTGCTGTAGCGCAGCTATGTTTAAAGTACTGAAAAGAAACAAACCTCTCCCCGAAGTAAAATTCATAAAATTCACCAATAAGTTGGTCAGCACATATAGTGATGTGATAAAGAATTTTCAAGCTAAGCAGTTATCCTGTGGACCATAATTGTTAGTAAGACTTATGATCTACTTAAATGTTCATTCACTTAAAACTGAGGTTTACCACAGAGCTCATTTGCATTCCTGGATAGAAAGTAAGTTTATAATATGTAACTATATCCTCATTTGATCAGTACAATCACATGTTATAATTCCTGTTACAAATCACTGTTGACAACACATTCTAGTCATAATAAAATAAGTACCTATCTGCATTAAAGCATATTATTATCAACAAGCACAAAGGAATCATGAAATAGTCAGACACTGCAAAGTGACTGCTACATTAATGGATGGGGTCCAGCCATCCAGGAGTGAAGTATGTAAGCAGACAAAGAAATTTATGTAACAGAATATGCAGAATGTTTCCTTACTTACCATACATGTATTCTTGCTTATACAGTGAATTACACTGGGGTTTTCATAATGCTGCAAAATGAAATGCCTAGTCATAAAATGTAAAACACTTCAAGTATAATTTCAGAAGTACATGACACAACAACATATGTGCTTTTTGAATAGGCAAAAAGTGTTGCAAATGAGAAAATCTTGTCAGTACTGTATTTAATTTTATATCTATTACTGTATAACATAACAACAGTCAGCAATGAAATAAAATTAAGTAGAAGTGTAATCAAAAATCAAATTAGAAGTAAAAACATTTTTAAATAACTGTTACTGAAAACTAACACAAATTTCCAACTGAAAGGAAGGGAAAATTTTTAAGGTCCCAAGTTAGAAGACCTCTGTTTTTTTTCAAGGTACAAGATGGTGCATGACTCACAAAGTACGGCTGAACTGCCCACATATTATATAACTAGTTCTCAAATTAACTTGCATTTTACTCATCATAAAATTCTTTACCTGAAAAATTAACAATATTTTCCAAAAAGCTTTAATAACAGTACAGCACTTAAGTGCGCATAACTACAAATATTTACGAATGTTCCACCATCACTAACTCAAGTCACACGCCAAAAACAAAATAGTACAAATGGTGGTCTCTCATATGTATTGCTTTATGAGATTCTAAAATAGGTCATAACATTGAAACACTGACCAAGAAGCATCATTTGTTCCAGGTACACTATTCTCAAGGTACAATAATCCCCAATCCAGTACAACAATTTAGGATCCAGCCAACTACAACAAATTTATGTTGTCAAGGCAGCTACAAGTTTTCATGGATCACTAGATGTTGGCTTTTATAAATAATATCAAAGAAGTTGAATCCAAAGGAGAGGATATAGACATTATTTTGACTGATTTTCATTGTGATGTAAAACAATGTATAGGGCGGAGCTTGGATATGTCAGTGAAAAAATTCTGATGAATCTCCATGTGGACATAGTAGTGTAAAAGGTAAGGAACAAAATGTTTTATGAGACTGTACATTTCTGTTTACTGATGAATGTGTTCTGAAATATATTCAGAAATGCACTGGAACAAAGGCACATAAAGCAATGGGAGATGTTGAACTGTCATTACAGCTCAAACAGCTTGATAGTCGTTCTGTATGATAGAGATGCTGCTGAATCCAAAGGAACAGAAGAGGAACTTCTCTTGTCACAAAATGGAAAATAAAACTTTGCAAGTTTATGATGACTTGTAATCACTTAAAGGAAATCATGAGGTGTCTTGGGTTTGGTTTGTGTTGACACATTTGGAGAGGCTAACTAACGATAAGTATTCTGTCACGTAAAATGTATGGAAGTTATTCATAACACACTGTCAAAACATGTATGTTTCCTGTCTGTAATTTGTGCTGATGAGCAGTAGCTTCTGCCTAAGTGTAGATATTGGGTTCTCATTTCATGTCTTCAAAATCTAACTCGTATGGGCAGAGATACTGGATAGATGTCAATAAAGATTACAAATATGTGATAAATGCTTTCCCATGGCATGGCAAAAATTAAACTTGTCCTGATGGTGAACATCGTAGTAATTTTGCACTGAAGAAACTTCTACCCTATACCCAAATAAAGGAAGAAATTTTCTGTGTGAGAACTTCTTTGTGCCACTTTCTCTTGTGTGATATCTGAAAACCAACCAGACAACCTTCCTTGGTACAATAAACAGAATTAGAATGGGCATGCCAGAATGCATGAAGAAAGCTCACAAGAAACTATTCAAAACTGCAACTTTTAAAAAAAGGTGATATGAACCTTATAGTATGCCAGGGAAAGCCAGGCATGTTTGTGATAATTCTGTTCCTTGCATCCAGATTTACAAATCTGAACTGACGTGAACCCAAAGCCTAACAGTGACATATTACAATGAAACCATATACAGAGTAAATGTTGTTGACCAGGTTGCTCACAACTACTAAGTGAAATATGCTGGAAGAATGTGGCCCATTGATATTTTTACAATATTCTCTATTTAGCAGGCATCAATGGCTGGGTCATCTATAGAGATGTAACAAAGCTCAAAACAACATCACAAGATTTCTTCTCAAGTTCATGGTGTAGCAGAAACCAAGGCCAGTCTACAAGAAATGTTTTATGACATTTCCTTATGTCTGTATACATTACAGAGTCTAGTCTACAGACAATGATGATCTGTTAGTATCTAACAGGAACAGATTACACAGACAAACTAATGTTTAACTTAAGATAATGTGTATCAAAGTGCACACTTCTGTTAGATTGTGTTAACATACTGACTCTGTATTAAATGTTTTTGTTTACTTGTAAAAAATATAATTTTGTTTGCAAACTGGTTTGCATGTCTATAAGAACACAATCTTTCTTTACGATATTATGAACACGTCTCCACTAATTGCATTTTTAAGTTGATTTGGACAATAAAATGAAAATATTCAATGCTTAGAGGTAAAACATAATAATGGCCATTGAATCAACTATCTGTTACAGAAAAACTGATCCAACAAAACAGAAAAGGCTAGGAACAAGCTGTAAACATATGAACTATGGATTGGATATTTTTGTCCTAACTGTGGTTCTAAGGGGTTCTAAAAATCCAGCAGTTCTAGTATTATTTATTCTTTAGATGAAGATTTAAATAATGACAAGCTGTGGTATATTTATCACATACTTCCTGCATCCTACTACCTTCAGTGCCAGTATTAGTCTTACTTGTTATTAATAAAACTAATAATATTTCCAGAGTCACGTCCATGGCTCCATGAGATTAATATGAAAGTTTCAAGGGCAGATCATTCAATTATAGTTATATACACTGAGAGGCTTACCTCATCTGGAATTTCTGTGAATACAGTTAAGTTCCAGTCATGTATTAGATAGTTGTAGCCATTTTCAAAATCTTCTTGTACCCTATGAAAACAAAAATCATCAGTCACTAAAGAAACGTAAACAAGTATGTGTTATGTAGTTAATAATTATCAATTTACCTGTAATCTACAAAATGCAGATCTACCACTTTCATTACCTCTTGTTTAACGAATAGCTCTTCTGCTTTACTGCTACAAAAGCACTTCTTATCTTCATTAGATACTTGCTTCACAGTTGTGTCTGCAACAAATTGACCTCTGTATTACATTACCATGTGTAATTGTAAGTCAAATTATAGAATTAATACTTAAGTCACAAAATTTTAGTGTATTTTCAAGAGTAGCACTCATTTTTTAAGAACTTGGCTATATCAAATGCTTATATCGTGTGTAACAAGGTAAACTGATTTTGATAGAAAGTTTCATGTATGAATAAAATTATTTACATCTATTCCTTAAATCTATACTCATTTTATAGAAGTAAGGGTAACCAGCAACTGCTGTGAAGAACTGGACTCATTCCTGAGATGCAGTTGCCACTTGAGTCGACCTGTCTTATGAGATTTTACTGATTACCCTCACATTCAGGATAATTTTTTATCAATGGAATTTACTCAAACAATTCCTTCCTCAGACTGCATTCTGTTTGAAGTGGTACTGCATTATTTTTAACTTAGTATCTAATGTATGTGAAATTTTTAAAAACCATAAATTTTAGTATAAATTCACATTTCAGTTTTTGCAACAGCGACTAAAAGAATTATGAAAACAAATGTTCCTAGTAAGTGTTGAACAAACTATATTTTTTTCGGCTGAAGACAAAACACTCAAAACAGTTACTGTGTAAAATAATTGATACACATTACAAGAATGATTTATATCATGGCGCAAGTGTATTAGAGATTGCTGAATAATTATTGCTTGAGTTGTAGGAAAGACTTCTTGTTGACAGCCACAACTAAGGTGGAACTATCTGTTAAAAAAAAAAAATAGTTCAAATGGCTCTGAGCACTACGAGACTTAAAATCTGAGGTCATAGGTCCCCTATAACTTAGAACTACTTAAACCTAACTAACCTAAGGACATCACACACATCCATGCCCGAAACAGGATTCGAACCTGCGACCGTAGTTGTCGCGCGATTCCAGACTGAAGTGCCTAGAACCGCTAGGCCACATCGGCCGGCTGTACCCCAAGTTCCAATAAATTTTTTTCTGTTTCCACTGCACATATATAAACTAATACATGAAAATGATCACATCACAAATATGTGTAATTTTCCATGTATGTGCACAGCATTTATCACATGTCAAAATGCAAACCAGTACTGTTTAACAATAAAGCTGACTGTAAACTGAGATAAGTGCTACGATCTACAGCAGGTGCAAACAGTTGGCTACACCACTGAAGCAATAGATCACCTCCTACAAGAATTGTAAGTACAACAATGCGACCTTGATACCCATTTATCTGACACAGATGTTTCCCATAATTCAGCAGACTTCCATTCTGCCATTCATGTTTCACAGAATATTCTTCAAAAACTGTTCATTTTATAATATAATGCAGATCGTGCTTATCTGGTATTGTGGTCTGGCTGGTATGTTTCAATTTTTCCTACATGGTAGTAGCATCTTTCAAGACACTATATTTAACAACCAGAAAATCCTGTAATAGGGTTAGAAAGTAAAACAAGACCAGCAGACATTTCCTAGCTTTAGGTAACCCCAAATTCATGCTATGTTGGGTTAGTGCTGGTCATTAGGGGAGAAGAGAATATTTAAGTACTGTTATGACAATCGTATAAATTATTGTGACTGCATACCCGGAAATTATTAGAAGTATAAATTATTGATTGTCATAATACAGAACCACTGAGAAAAGAAACTTTGAAATTAAAATAATTTCAGCAGTCCAGTCTTATGGAAGACATGTACTTCAGATGCACTCTAGAAAAGTTGTTTCTTCCTGTCAAAGGGATTTGGCGCTCCAGTCTCAGTTTAGCATGAAGACCTATGCAGTAGGAGAAAGTGCACGACATCAGAAATGAGAAAATATGAAAATCTGATGCAAGACACTTAAGTTTCTTGCGTAAATAAATGTTATTGTTTTGGCATAGAAAACAATGTCAACAGTGAAAATTAGTTCAACACTAGAAAAAAAAAGTAAAAACTGATGACCAAGAGCAGAGTCATATTAGTAGTCAATATATGTGATGCAAACATTTTATTATTAATCTTCAGAGAAAAAAACTTTAAATTGATTCAACTACATGTTCTTTGTACGCTGTTGGGGCCTCAGGGGTGAATAAAAATGTCAAAAAGTGAAAGAGAAAGATAGAAAGATTACTATGTAGCATCCTCATTAACTTGAAGACATCATGGGTGGAAGACAAATGGATTAGACAGGTATGGTTAGGCACTCCTTTTCAAGGGAGCATTTCCTGCATATCCATTGCGATATCTGATGGCACTACAGACATTGTAAATATGAATGAGTGGAAGTAAATTTGAAGCCTGTTGCTCCTTTAATTAAGTCCAGTGTGTTAAGAACTTAACTCCATAGTTCGAAGTAGATGTCAAGAGCATTAACGATTTAAATATGAAGAAATACAGGATAACTTTATTTGATTAGACAGTTGTAGTTGGTTCAATAGAAGCAGAAGTTTACGTGTTAAGTTAAGCATAATTCTGACCCACCAGGCCTAATGAATGAAAATAAAAACATGTTACACTTATAATAATATTTACCTATAATTGATGACTGTGAACCAATCTCAGATTCCTCCAAGTTCTCTTTTGCTTCACCTACACACATGTATATTCCACATATTTTTAACTCAGAATCGCAAGGTTCTTTGGGGATCTTTGGCTACCTGAAACGAAACACACCAAGGAAGAATGTTTTGTCGGAATTTATCTAAGAAAGTGGCCTCACAGTCTACAGATACTAATAACTCAGAATACTCACATAAAAGGTTGAATAATATTGTTTGAGTTATCGTCATCTGATGTTTCTAATTTTGGGATTTCTTCACTTGTAGCTTCAATGAGTATGTGAATAATGGCTGTAAAGAAATTTGTATTGGAAGCAGACTCACATAACGTACAGTATTCTGATAAAAAATTTATACCAGTATGCTTTATTATCACCGCAGTATTGAGGATTGTGAGGCATTTGTAAAGACGTCTACTGAAGCATTTGGAAACTGTATTGTAATGCTGTCATTAACAAATGAGGTTGGAGTACTTGATGCAAATGAAAAGGTGAATGGAATATTCTATCTACTTCCTGAGAAATGGTGTCTTTTGTTATATGATTATTTTAGGTGTTATATTAATACCTGCTAAAACCATGTTCATCTCTGAAATTGAAATTCTAAGGTTGTGATACCAACAAGTTCTGATTTCTGTGATGTGTAAAAGCAATGACAGTCATGAACATTTCTGGGTTTTGCCTGTTACACTGTTATTGGAAATATCAACGAAGGAGGCTAATAGAAAAGAATGTCATGTACAACTGTGCTTACAGAGCACTATCATAAATTATTGTAAGAATTCCTACAGATTACTTTGTCTTTGTTGGAAGCACTGTTACTGAAAAATCTACTCCTCGCTACTAAAATTTAATAGCGCTGTTAAGGTTCGCCACACCTGAATCCACTTTGTAGCTGTTTTAAAACATGCTCACCGTTATTGTGCTATAATTGGTAACAATTCACTCATAACATTCTGGAATAAGGGCAGTTATGACGGTTTTACTGTCTTAAATAACATTCTGGTAATTCAAAATAGACTGCGATGTGGAGTTGAAAGAAAAGTTTTGCTATTAACATCGCAAACAAGCCAATCACAGCTTCAAATTGATCGTAAAATAACTAAAATTAAACGAGTGGAGCTATATTTCTACGTACACCTCTAAGATACGTAAGAATGAGGGTTGTAATATATTCACCAGTATATATTCCAGATACGCTGTATCACCCATGTCTCGCATGATCTTTATTTCTGAATTTCTGGTTTCTCGGAACAGCTTAGCATATAGGAAAGATGGTGACTTACGAATCCGCATACATCCTTTCCACATCTATGTCTTTCCACAAAGCACTTGTGGATGAACAGTACCAACTTTTATATTACGCGTTATCCACAAATCTACAGACTAACACATGTAACAGAATATGAAAACTCTCAGGGTAAAATTTGTTCTTAAAAGTCGCATACGATAAATATAATAAATATTTTTCCTGAAAAATAAGCAGCTGAAACAATACCGTTATTTACATTGTGAATCATGACATACAGTAATTTTATTTCACAGCTTATGTTCCGTACACGAATAATGCAAACGCGTTTGGTTATTAACATTTAAGAAACTATTAGTCATCCATTACAGTGAAAAATCCGTATCCTTTCTTTTATTTGATTTTACTCACATAACGCAGCGAATAACGTGAGACAGAACCCAAACTGCGCCATTCTCGAAGCTTCACACAAAACAGAAAGAACGAGACGCTCTTCCAACAGATGCGCAGCAACTATTACGATTTCTGTGGTTTATGCACTGCTGCCAACACACGACAGCGTATGTGCCAGAGATTTTTGCTAGTGCTTGATTTCACGTGCCGTGTATTATGCTTACGCTGTAGACAAATATAACGATCGTCACTAAATCAGAAATAGCTTACAGGACAAAATGCAGGAAATGGTTCACATGGCTCGAAGCACTATGGGACTTAACATCTGAGGTCATCAGTCCGCGCAAGTTGCCGAAGTGGCTTCAAATCGAAAGACTTGCACACGGCGAACGGTCTACCTAACGGGAGGCCCTAGTCACACATTTATTTAGTCTCCTCGAATTAGGACCACTTAAACGTAACTAACCTAAGGACATCACACACATCCATGCCCGAGGCAGAATTCGAACCTGCGACAGTAGCAGCAGCACGGTTCCGGACTGAAGCGCCTAGAACCGCTAGGTCACAAAGGCCTGCAAAATTCAATACTTAGCAGCCCGAGTGTCGCTTTCCAAGAATTGTTGCTAGCGTATTATGGTTAACTAGTGGCATATACGCTGAATATTTAAGTCTGTCCAGCGATGGGCTTTTTAGTGTTCTACTGGAAATCTTAATACGTAAATAAGTTTGTATAACGCGATCGAGAAAGATTACAAAGAATTAAAACTGAAAGGGAGCTTGGGAGATTTATTATTGCTGCGATGGTGGGTTATGCTTTAGTAGCACTATGAGCACGTACAAAAGTAATTTCGGTGTTAATAACAATCCTGTTTTGTTTCAGCTCCTAATGATTTGAAATTTCTAAGAAGGACTTGCTAATGACGTTGAACATCATAGGTTACGATCCTTCACGTCACAAGTGACCGCCCTTAGTCTGCATTTTACTGTTCGTTACGTATAGCGCATCATGTATGTTCACCTCTCTAACTTCGTTTCACGTTCGACTTAGTGTGTGTTGCACAGGTGGAGTGGGTTCAGAGAATGGATCAGCTAGCGAAAGACCACGATTCAATTCCTCAACAGGCGCAAATCAACTTTTAATGCATATCAACTTTTATTGTACAACAGATGTCTTTATCATTAATTTACTTCGACCTAAGATTGTGACTTCTGTTCACTCTATGGTTATTAGAACGTTTTAAAGGCCTCTGGAAAACGGATTGGGGGGGAGGGGGGGGGAGAATGCCATTTATTTCAATCGTTCCGCCTAAATTTGCGAAATATTTATTATTTTGTTATTATTATTACTATTTATTCATCAAACGGCTTTTACTTCTGTCTTGTATCTTTTGTCGTTGGTGTCACGAGTCGTTAACGGATTTGATGTCTGCAGCTGGTATGGTCCGCTAGTGAACGAGCACAATTACCTGGCTACAACGCCGTATCAAGCGGTTGGGAATGGATGGGGCATTCGTCCACCCTTCCCACTTCAAAGTTCAGAAGGGGGGGGATACGTTTTCTGCTCTCCCAAATTCATTTAAATTGAAGATCGTCTATTTGACTTCATATTATAGGGAGAAAAAATCACACCTGCAAGATTTTAGTCACAGCAATCGACTCAGCTCGAAAATTTGGGACAAATAATTCTGTTTGTAGGCAGTGTACAGTTTTTAAACTTTCGGCGTGGACTGGTTGTTCATCCGCTGTGCCCCACTGCAGCAGCTTACTGTCCTAGCGCGAAATTCCGTGCAGTGAAGTGAAGACCAGACTCCTCCCATAGGCTGGGTGTTGTTGGCGCGAGCCGGCCGTAGTGGTCGAGCGGTTCTATGCTCTTCAGTCCGGAACCGCGCGACCGCTACGGTCGCAGGTTCGAATCCCGCCTCGGGCATGGATGTGCGTGATGTCCTTAGGTTAGTTAGGTTTAAGTAGTTCTAAGTTCTAGGGGACTGATGACCTCAGATGTTAAGTCCCATAGGGCTCAGAGCCATTTGAACCATTTTTTTGCTGGCGTGGGAAAAGTAAGGAGGACACGTCACGTCAGCCCAGCGTGTTTTGATATCTTGTTCGAGAATGGGTGTTGTTTAACGCAGGAAAGAGGCATGTAATACAGGTATGAAATATGTCGACCTCATGCATATATACTTTCTCTATTATTTTAACAATATTTGAGTACTGATTTTCTCCACCGTGTATAACATGAAAATTAAAATGTATAAACCTAAGTAGCTGAAGAATTATTATGAAATGAAGTTAATGGTTTTCGATTTGCGGTTTAATCATGCCAATCACGCCGAAGAATAGTTCAGCTCCAGCAAGTGTACCTACGTCACTTTCACCTGAAACTGCTACTGCTACTGCTGCCAGTGCGGCACGATCCTACTAAATATACAGGCACTGCAGAAGCCACTTTAAAGTTTGATCCCCTATACTGTAGACGTATGATTGTATCCCATAGACTATACGAAGTCGCAAAAGACGCTCCCTCTGGTCCTATTTAGTTGTTTGCAACACTGTTTTGTAACACACTTTGTACACGACCAAACATTTCGTTTTTCTGCCACATCTTTGAGTCCTGTGCCAGGTTCTAAACTGACATTAAGATGGACTGATCCACGGCCTTTTGCAGGAAACTAGACGTTACACGATGTTAATCGTTTTCTTACGGCGGATACCATAACATGCCACACATCGGGTGATTTTATATAAAAGACAGTTACAACATAAGGAAACCAGAAGAGTTCGCTCGCATTGTGCACAGTCTCCAAACTACAGTCCGAAGGTGATTCACAAGCTATACATTTAGGCTCGTCTCTCACACTGATGGAATAGCTGATAAGTCTACGTTTTGCTTCGACTGATTCCTCATATTGCAGCCATGTGCGCGAGCACTGTTTCACTGCTAGCAACCCATCCACAAAACTCATTCCCCAACTCAGACAAGCGCTGTCAGTCTACATCTACATCTACATTTATACTCCGCAAGCCACCCAACGGTGTGTGGCGGAGGGCACTTTACGTGCCAATGTCATTACCTCCCTAATCTCTCTAATTTTATATTCGTGGTCTCCTTGGGAGGTATAAGTAGGGGAAGCAATATATTCGATACCTCATCCTGAAACGCACCCACTTGAAACCTGGACAGCAAGCTACACCGCGATGCATAGCGCTTCTCTTGCAGAGTCTGCCACTTGAGTTTGCTAAAAATCTCTGTAATACTATCTCGCTTACCAAATAACCCTGTGGCGAAACGGGCCGCTCTTCTTTGGATCTTCTCTATTTCCTCTGTCAACCCGACTTGGTACGGATCCCATACTGATGGTCAATACTCAAGTATAGGTCGAACGAGTGTTTTGTAAGCCACCTCCTTTGTTGATGGACTTTATTTTCGAAGGACTCTCCCAATGAATATCAGCCTGGCACCCGTCTTACCAACAATTAATTTTATATGATCAATCCACTTCAAATCGTTCCGTGCGCATACTCCCAAATATTTTACAGAATTAACTGCTACCAGTGTTTGTTCCGCTATCATATAATCATACAATAAAGGATTCTTCTTTCTATGTATTCGCAATACATTACATTTGTCTATGTTAAGGGTCAGTTGCCACTCCCTGCACCAAGTGCCTATCCGCTGCAGATCTTCCTGCATTTCGCTGCAATTTTCTAATGCTGCAACTTCTCTGTACACTACAGCATCATCCGTGAAAAGCCATATGAAACTTCGACACTATCTACTAGGTCATTTATATATATTGTGAAAAGCAATGGTCCCATAACACTCCCCTGTGGGACGCCAGAGGTTACTTTAACATATGTAGACGTCTCTCCATTGAGAACAACATGCTGTGTTCTGTTTGCTAAAAACTCTTCAATCCAGGCGCACAGCTGGTCTGATATTCCATAGGCTCTTACTTTGTTTATCAGGCGACAGTGCGGAACTGTATCGAACGCCTTCCGGAAGTCAAGGAAAATAGCATCTACTTGGGAGCCTGTATCTAATATTTTCTGGGTCTCATGAACAAATAAAGCAAGTTGGGTCTCACACGATCGCTGTTTCTGGAATCCATGTTGATTCCTACAGAGTAGATTCTGGGTTTGCAAAAACGACATGATACTCGAACAAAAAACATGTTCTAAAATTCTACAACAGATCGACGTCAGAGATATAAGTCTATAGTTTTGCGCATCTGCTCGACGACCCTTCTTGAAGACTGACACTACCTGTGCTCTTTTCCAATCATCTGGAATCTTCCGTTCCTCTAGAGACTTGTGGTACACGACTGTTAGAAGGGGGGCAAGTTCTTTCACGTACTCTGTGTAGAATCGAATTTGTATCCCGTCAGGTCCAGTGGACTTTCCTCTGTTGAGTGATTTCAGTTGCTTTTCTATTCCTTGGAATAGAGGATTTAGAGAAGGAACTGCAGTGCGGTCTTCCTCTGTGAAACAGCTTTGGAAAAAGGTGTTATTATTTCAGCTTTACGTGTGTCATCCTCTGTTGCAATGCCATCATCATCGCAGAGTGTCTGGATATACTGTTTCGATTCACTTACTGCTTTAACGTAAGACCAGAACTTTCTAGGATTTTCTGTAAAGTCGGTACATGTAATTTTACTTTCGAATTCACTGATCGCTTCACGCATACGCTAACTTTGACATAGTTTAGCTTCTGTTTGTCTGAGAGGTTTCGGCTGCTTTTATATTTGCAGTGAAGCTCTCTTTGCTTTCGTAGTAGCTTCCTAACTTTGTTGTTGAACCGTGGTGGGTTTTTCCCGTCCCTCACAGTTTTACTCGACACGTACCTGTCTAAAACGCATTTTACGATTGCCTTAGACTTTTTCCATAAACACTCAACGTTGTCAGTGTCGGAACGGAAATTTTCGTGTCGCTCTGTTAGGTAGTCTGAAATCTGCCTCCTATTACCCTTGCTAAACAGATAAACTTTACTCCCTTTTTTTATATTCCTATTTTCTTCCAAATTCAGGGATGCTGCAACGGCCTTATGATCACTGATTCCCTGTTCTGCACTTACAGAGTCGAAAAGTTCGGTTCTGTTTGTCATCCATAGGTCCAAGATGTTATCTCCACGACTCGGTTCTCTGTTTAATTGCTCGAGATAATTTTCAGATAGTGCACTCAGTATAATGTCACTCGATTGTCTCTCCCTATCACCCGTCCTAAACATCTGAGTGTCCCAGTCTATATCTGGTAAATTGAGATCTCCACCTAAGACTATAACATGCTGAGAAAATTTATGTGAAATATATTCCAGATTTTCTCTCAGTTGTTCTGCCACTAATACTGCTGAGTCGGGAGGTCGTTAAAAGGAGCCAATTATTAACCTAGCTCGGTTGTTGAGTATAACCTCCACCCATAATAATTCACAGGAACTATCCACTTGTATTTCACTACAGGATAAACTACTACTAACAGCGACAAACACGCCACCACCGGTTGCATGCAGTCTGTCCTTTCTAAACACCGTCTGTGCCTTTGTAAAAATTTCGGTAGAATTTATCTCTGGCTTCAGGAAGCTTTCAGAACCTATAACGACTTCAGCCTCGGTGCTTTCTATCAGCGCTTGAATTTCCGGTACTTTACCAATGCAGCTTCTACAGTTTACAATTACAAGACCGATTGCTGCTTGGTCCCCGCATGTCCTGACTTTGCCCCGCACTCTTTGAGGCTGTTGCCCTTTCTGTAATTGCCCGACGCCATCTAACCTAAAAAACCGCCCAGTCCACGCCACACAAACCCTGCTACCTGTGTAGCCGCCTGCTGTGTGTAGTGTCTTTCGCCCCCTGCCACACCTCGAGACGACCTCCCACTCTACCACAGGTGAGGGGTCAGCCTTAATGTGAGCAGTATCCCGGGCAGCCACAGCCATAGTCCGATCGTGGGATGCGTGGGACGAGCTGGCCATCCCCAACAAACCCCCGTCCGGACCCCCACAGTGATGCCCATTGGCAACAGCCTCAAACTGTGTGACTGAAGCCAACACTGTCTGAAGCTGGGAGCGAAGGGATGCCAACTTAGCGCGCATCCGAACACAGCAATCGCAGACCCTATCCATGCTAAATACTGTTGTACAAAGAATGTCTGAACTATTCTGCAGATAGCACAAATAATTCGACACAAAATTTAAACTGTTATTAAAATACAAGACTGCCTAGTAAATGCCGTAATGCTGCTACTTGTGCACTGCTGACACACTACTCGATGGCAGAAGGCTAACTGTACAGTCAGTAACGTATAAACACTATTTGAAAGAAATAAACAAATGACAGACGACTTATAATTATGTGGTGACCAACAGCGCACCAATACACGGATGGGATGGAAAAGACACCGCCAGTGTATTGTAATAATAAGCATCACAGTTGATAGCGCAAACAATTTTAGGAGTTTTACGGTAGCTTCAACATCGGCCGATGATGTGACAACATGTTTCCCCAATTTCAGTATCATAGTTAAACCACCCCTTCTCCACTTTGCGAGTATCATTGCCAACATGGATAGATGACTGTGCAGTATGCCCATTCAGTGTTAATTGTCGAACACATAAATCATCAAAGTATATTAGACAGTGCTCCACATACTTCTAACACCTCGAGCATAGTGATTTATTTACGATTTGTCTCTATGCGTATGGGAGACACAGAGCATTCTTGCTGTCTTGGGGTAAAATTAGAGAGTGAGAGACCCTCCTCACAATGTCATTGAGCAACCCGCCATGCTGCACCGTTACCGAATTAATCTGCAACCTTCCCAAAGAAGACCGCTACACTCCACGTCTCGTGAATGAATGGAGCTTTCCGAGTCCTCACCCATCCAAGTGCATGAGATTTGTCGAGGTGCGTCAATGTCGAGGAGCTTAGAACTCCTTATCGATGTATAGTAACAGATTTCCAAGTGCTGTGATGTAATAGCAGACGGTTAAGAAGAACAATAAACGACTGATTTTTATGCGTGACGGAGATCCAGAAGGCTGGAGTTCGACGCATTTCTACGTAGATGAACGAAGCTATCAACTCTAAAGTATTGTTCTAGAGTCTAGGATCGGTACCTGGAAGGTATCGGCAAGAGAGAACATAAACACATTCACTACTAAGGCTACAACATTCTGCACGTATAACGGGCTATAATGTTAGATCGTCTGATTTTTCAACCTATCAGTTGTATGGAATATTCCAATGTAAGAAATATATTTCAAGCACATGACATACATCCATCTTCCCGGTTTCTCCACGATAAACTATGTTATCGAACAGAAAACGAAAAAACTACTTCTGTAAAACATTTGCTCTGTGTGATATGAGCACAATATAGCTTTCTGGAGACATGTAGTGTCCAATGTTCACATCCGACCATGGTCCAGAAATTATACGATGCCTGCATCAGATATATACAGAATGGTTGTTAGTAGCAGGGGATACTTCCTACAAGGAAATAGATAAACGCATAGCAGCAGATTCCGACATGTGAAAATTACAAGTAATTCTGTCATTAGCTCTGTAAACAGCACATCTGTCAGGCAAATGCGTACATGGGGATTGCACCGCCTCACAAGCACCTATCGCTAACTTAGTTATGACGCTGAAGCCCAATTTTACATCCAAGATGCGACATGGGGAATGGAGTACATAGCATAAATCAAAGCTCATTTATAGGAATGTGCCAAGTTTCATCACACATGAGATGCAAGTCCTCTGATGACCTCTGATGATAATCGCAAGTAGACAGTGCTTTAAACCACATACAGAACACGTGGCTATATATAAGTAGAATGCAAACTATGTCACACGACTGATGCATCCGATCAGAACAGTGGAAAAATTGACCTGCAGCATTTCCTCATTCTCAAGGATACATCAGTCAAGCATTAAATCGTACCTCATTACAGCTCCATCTTAATCGATCACATCGTCCACTCTCTGTTGTCCTTCAACGCAGATGCAGGTAGTTTAGAGGTAAATGGTTCTAAGTCCTCCTGAAAAGCATCAAACACAGTAGTCAACTCACATGTATCGCTCGTACATCAATAGACATATGGTATAACGCTGCCCCGATGGAAAAAAAATTGACTGCCTCCCTGATTCCCTTCCTTTCGATGTCGACGTTTACTCGGATTCCTCTTTTTGCCACATACTTGTTCCCATGCACAAATATTTCGGCGCAAACTAGAAGATACGAAGGTACTTCCTCAATTTCCCTGCATTTCGATATATGTTCGGTCAATTTATACCTATTCCCTCATCATTTTTCGCAATTCTATCGACTTTATGTCAGATCTATCCATGCGATCATGACATTACCTCTCGTTCTGTGTTCTAAAATTGTTTGTAAATGTTGTACAGCTGCCAACACCTAGCCCAAATGCACTGATAGGGAAGCGTAATATAGAACTGTACTCTACTGTATCCAGTCATCTCCACATTTGGAGAGCGTTTACTCTGTTTTCTGTATGTCTGTGTATTTGCATGCCTGCAGACGGCTCCCAGAACCCAGTCCCCTCTGCTGGTGGACTAAATTTCGAACATAGAATGCATGTCCGAAAGTAACGTGTGGTTGGTCCACCTGCGAACCCTATCACAGATGTGACATGTGGTGGATCCACCTCCGAACATAGGTCCGGATATGTAATTAATGGCAGATCTACACTTGAATGCTAACTCAGATGTGGTAGATTGTGGATCTGCATCCAAACACCGTTTCGTACATTGCATATGGCGAATCCACCTTCAAACCCTATCATGTGTACAACATATCGTGGATCCGCATACCAACATCATTCCAGATATAACGCACGACGGATCCACATTCGAATGCTAACTTGCGTGTACTGTGGGTCCTGGGATAATTCCACTTTGATGCTTATTATTACAGTACACTGGCGGTGTCTCTTCCATCCCATCCATGTATTGATGCACTGTTGGTTACCGCATAATATTTACTGTTTGGTCAATTTATACCTATTCCCTCGTCATTTTTTGCAGTTATATCGATTTTATGTCAGATCTATCCATGCAATCATGACATAACCTCTCATTCTGTGTTCTAAAATTGCTTGTAAATGTAGCACAGCCACCAACACCAAGCCCAAATGCACTGATCAGGAAGTGTAATATTGCACTGTACTCTACTGTATCCAGTCATCTCCACATTTGGAGAGTGTTTGCTCTGTTTTCTGTATGCCTGTGTATTTGCATGCCTGCAGACAGCTCCCAGGACCCAGTCCCCACTGTTGGTGCACCAAATTTCGAACATAGAGTACACGTGCGAACATAACATGTGGTGGTCCACCCGCGAATCCTATCACAGATGTGACGTGCGGTGGATCCAGCTCTCAACATAGGTCCAGATATATAGTCCACAGCAGATCCACACTTGAATGCTAACTCGGATGTGGTATATTGTGGATCTGCATCCCAACACTGCTTCGTACATTGCACGTGGCGGATCCACCTTCAAACCCTACCCCATGTGCTGCATATTGTGAACCTGCATCCCAACACGAATCCGTATATTAAGCATGGCGGATCCACCTTCAAACTGTATCCTGCACATGGCATATCGTGGATCCAAATCTCAACATCACTCCGGATCTAATGCATGACAGATCCACATTCGAACACTAACTGGCGTGTACTGTGGTTCCTGTGAGAATTCCACTTTGATGCTTGTTATTACAGAACACTGGCGGTGTCTCTTCCATCTCATCCAAGTATTGCTGTGCTATTGATTACCACATAATATTGACTAACAGCGCTTGTCTGAGTCACGCACACACACATACACACACACACGTCATGTGCAGTGAAACAGCACGATCTGTAATGTCATTATGGGCGTCATACACAAGTCACAAGCAGTGGAACAGCATGATCTGTGGTGTCGGTATCCGGGCATCAGAGGTGTCCCATTGGAATGGCAATAGAGAGAAAGTGATCGAACAGATGAGAGGGATGAGTGTGGACTCTGGTGGTGGTGGTGCTGTGTACTAGGTCAGTTGGGCTCTGGATTTTGTGGCGAGCACACCGGATGGCGCTCGTGCCTCAAGTTGTTTAAATAAAGACTAATGCATGATTTCGAAAGTTGAGAATTAGCAAGCATGTTTGCAGAGTCTTTTAGTGGTTCACATGTCTGTAGGCTGTGTGACGTGATCCCAAGCATGTCAGAGCTTTTGTTTTGTATTAGTGTAATAAATATACTCTATCCCTAACAAAAGTGTTCCAAAATAAATAAAGTACACACCTTCCTCTCTCCACCAGCCCAGTGCAGGCTGAGTTCTTCTCCCACAAATCCCTAGGAGGAGGTGGTGGTCTGATGACTTAGGTTAGTGGAGGTAGTCCAAGTGTCCTTTCTTTCTTAAGGTAGCAGAGGTAGCCCAATTGACCTATCAACCCGCCAAACTTCAAAGTTGGCGCCAGTTCCTAGGATGAGGTTGCGGTCGGATGAGTTAGGTTAGTGGAGGTAGCGCAAGTGTCCTTCCTTTCACGGCATTTTCTTAGCTTAGTAGAGACGCTCGAATTAACCTTTCTTTGCCACCAAAATTCAAACACAGGGCCAGTTCCTAGAAAAAGATGACAGTTGGATGACTTAGGTTAGTGGGTGTCGAGCAAGTGACATATTTTCCCTCGATTTTCTTAGATTAGTAGAGGTGTGAAGCATTATCCTGTTGGAATTTGAACTTCCCTGGCAGTCGGTTGAGGATCTTTGTAGAGACTTTAACTATTTCCTTCCAAGTCCAGGTGGGCATGGCACTTGCGAAAATCTGGCAAAGTTTGAATTTTCCCCCTGGAAGTATGTCATTGCACTTTTTATATTTCCCACCGCCGCCATCTTGGATTTGGGGTGGGAACCCTATCAGTGTGTCTGTAACGTCACAGGTCTAATGATACTTCTGTTATCACCTTACATCATGGCCGCCATCTTGGACGACAGCGCCTTTTGATGGTGGCGTTTGTGTACTAGGTCAGTTTGAGTCCGGGCCTCGTGGCGAACACACTGTTTCCCTCCATCTCGGATTACATCACAGATGAGAGCGCCCTCTGGTGTTAGCACTGTGTACTAAGTCAGTTGGAGTCCAGATCTCTTAGTGAACAGACTGGATGGCTGTGCTGCATGAAATTGTTTCAATAAAGACTGTTGCATGCAAAATAAAGACTTATGTCCAGCACTGGTCGAGTCCTTTTTCCATGAATCCCTAGGAGGACATGGCGGTTGGGTGACTGTGGTTAGTAGAGATTCGCAAATTGACCTATCTAAAATTCAAACTTGATGCCAGTTCCTAGGAAGAGGTGGCGGTTGGGTGACTTATGTTAGTGTAGGTAGGCCAAGTGACCTATCTTCCTGAGATTTTTCTTAGATTAGTAGAGGCGTAATGCATTATCCTGTTGGAATTTATACTTCCTGCCATTTTCTGGGGGTGGGGAGGGGGGTTAGGTTAGTGGAGGTAGCCCAATTCACCTTCTTCCCTCAAAAATTCAAACTTCCCTCAAAAATCAACCATATTGGATGATGTCACAGCCACCATCTTGGATGAACTCGTGCACTGTTGCCAAGTCTACACCCCACCATCTTGGATGACGTTGTCGCCGCCATCTTGAATTCATCTGGCAACAATGTAAAGTGGGGCCGCAATTGCCTTGCCCCAATACTCAAATGATCTGCAGCAACATTTTCCTTTGTCTCTAGAATGCATCATCAGTCTACCATTAAATCGTACCTTCTTAGTACTGTGTCTCAACCAATCATTCCATACAATCTCTGTCATCCTTTAACGCAGATGCAAGTAAATTTAGAGTCTGATTGTTCTCTGTTCTTCCAGGAAAGTATCAAAGACAGCAGTCAACTCATGTGTATCATTATTACAATAGACATACAGTAGAATGCTGCCTCAATGGAAAAAATTACTCTTTCCCTGTTTCCTGATGCTTCCACATCTACATTTTATCGTTTTCCTTGCCGGCCGATGTGGCCGTGCAGTTCTAGGTGCTGCAGTCTGGAACCGCGAGACCGCTACGGTCGCAGGTTCGAATCCTGCCTCGGGCATGGATGTGTGTGATGTCCTTAGGTTAGTTAGGTTTAACTAGTTCTAGGTTCTAAGGGACTAATGACCTCAGAAGTTGAGTCCCATAGTGCTCAGAGCCATTTGAACCATTTTATCGTTTTCCTCTTGCTGTTGCATACTCGCTCCCAAGTACAAGAATTCTTTTGCACCAGCCTGTAGACAAGCAAGTACTTCCCCAATTTACCTGCATTTCGGTATTTTTTCCCTCGATTTATACGCGTTTTCCGTCATTTTTGCAAGTTTAGCGATTTTATGTCACTTCTATCCATGCGATCATGGTATCACATCTCGTTCCATGTTCTAAAATTGCTTGTAAATGTGGTACAGCTGCCAACACCTAGTGTAAATGCACTATTTTTCTGGTCGATCGGCGTGTATGGCACTGTACTCGATTGTATCCAGTCACCTACACCCACATACTCTACAGTGCACTTCCTCAGTTTTCTGCATGTCTGTGTCTATGCATGTGTCACGAAAGCTACAAGAACATGAGAAATCAATGAGAACGACCAAAACAGTAGTAAAAGTGTTTTTACAACGAGAGTCCAGGTTTAAACCCAGGCCTACTGTTACATGTCATGACAACAAACGACATGAAATTAATACTAACTTTGCTTTCACAGCATTGGAAATTAACACCAGTCGGTAACAGAGGCACTGTGAGGTACAGTGGTAAGCATTTCAGAATAAAATTAGCAAAAAGCAGTCATCTACAATGTTATGTTGTGTTTTGACATACTAAATTACTCAAGCACATCACGATATGGACAGCAAACTTCAGACCCTAAGGGACTTTGTGTAGCCCTGCTACAGCACAGAAAATGAGCATTCACACTCACAACTATCAGAAAACAGCACCAAGAAGATTTGCAGTGTGCTAACTTTGTTCAAACATCCACAGTCAAATAAGAAAACTAACTTTACAGTCTTCATTCATTCATCACATATTCACTGTAGTTGCTACTATAACAATGAAGGCAAGGGTGCAGTGTTCAGCAGGATAAGCTAACAGTTAGACATCTATAGTCCATTTAAAATTACTTGATACTTGACATATTCCGTTTGTCCGTCTCTGGTAGCTGAGTGGTCACCACGACAGACTGTCATGCCTAACGGCCAGGGTTCAATTCCCTTCTGGGTTGGAGATTTTCTCCACTCAGGAAGTGGGTGGTGTTGTTGTTCGTAACATCATCATTTCATCCTCATCGACACGCAAGTCACCGAAGTGGTGTCAACTCGAAAGACTTGCACCATGCGACCAGTCTACCTGACGGGAGGCCGTAGCCACATGACATTTCCATCTTTCACTTGGCACTATGGTGTTGCCAAATCAGCTGCTGGCTGCCTCTCAGTTATAGGTAACACACAAACACAGCAAGTCATTTCACAAATGCTGTTAATATGTAACACAGATTAATGTTGGAAGTGGCCACCACTAGGTATATTGGAAATGTGAGATTACCTGTCAACAGCTGATTTTAAGTGATCAATGACTGAACTGCGGCAGGAGATGCATTATGAAATTCTAAATTTAAACTCGTGTCCTAAGCTAACCAAAACCTCATGATGTGTGTGTGTGTGTGTGTGTGTGTGTTGACATGTGAATATAAAATTACTAAGTCCAATCATAATGGAGGTATGGATTTGACGTAGATTACTGCGACAGCAAAGGGAATGGAAGATTTTTTTTTACTTCGAAAAGTATGTCGAGTCGTAAGAATGGTACAGATATTTCTATTTCTAGAGCCACAGCCATCGGCGGGGGTATTTCCGATACTTCACTCACAGTCGAAGGTCATCCAATTGAGACCGCAATTGTAATATATAATTGTAAGTGTAGTGATCAAATATATATGTGTCAGGTTTCCTAGGATGATTCTGTCTGGAGTGCATGGCGCTTGGCAGCGATTGCAAGTGGTGTGGAATAATTCACGTTTCAAGCTAACAGCAGGAACTGTCCTTTTGGGGTACAGGAATGTAGCTGACCTAACCATGTCATCCTCTAGGTGGCTGAATAGCGAACTAATACTCACAAGGGAACCTCCCCATCGCACCCACCTCAGATTTAGTTATAAGTTGCCACAGTGGATAGGCCTTATAAAACTGAACACAGGTCAATTGAGAAAACAGGAAGAAGTTGTATGGAACTGTGAAAAAATAAACCAAAAATACAAACTGAGTAGTTCATGCGAAGATATGCAACATCAAGGGGACTAAGAACGCAGGAACGCCGTGGTCTCGTGGTGACGTGAGCAGCTGCGGAAGGAAAGGTCCTTGTTTCAAATCCTCCGTCGAGTAAAAACTTTAACTTTTTATTTTCAGTTTATGTGACAAACTCTTATGTTTTCATCACTTTTTTGGGAGTGATTACCACATCCACAAGAAAACCTAAATCGGGCAAGGTAGAAGAATCTTTTTACCCATTCGCCAAGTATACAAGTTTGGTGGGTCGACAACATATTCCTGTCATGTGACGCACATGCCGTCACCAGTGTCGTACAGAATATATCAGATGTGTTTTCCTGTGGAGGAATCGGTTGACCTATGACCTTGCGATCAAATGTTTTCGGTTCCCATTGGAGAGGCACGTCCTTTCGTCTACTAATCGCACGGTTTTGCTATGCGGTCGCAAAACACAGAAACTAAAATTATTACAGCGAACAGAGACGTCAATGAACGAACGGACAGATAATACCTATGCAAAAATAAAGAAAGTAAAATTTTCACTTGAGAGAGGACTTGAACTGAGGACCTCTCGTTCAACAGCTTCTCACGCTACCACCGGACCACGGTGCTCCTGGGCTCATATTGTCCATGATATTGCTTATGTGGCCCATGGACTACTCAGTTTGTATATTTTGTTAATTTTTTCACATTCCCACACAACTTCTTCCTGTTTTCTCAATTGATCTGTGTTCAGTTTATCAAGGCCTATCCACTGCGCCAACTTATACTTTAATCTGAGGGGGGTGCGATGGGGAGGTTCCCTTGTCAGTATGAGTTGGACAGCATCTGTAATCGCGTGTGTTCCCCGTGGAAATTTGAGGAGTTTCAGTATGGACATGTGTTTGCACTGAAGCATTATTCCCTCTCATGTGTATTGTCTGGCTGATGGCTACTGCACATTTCCCATCTTTATTTGGTTGAGAAAACATCGATTGCGGTGCATGTTGTATGTATCTAGCAGGTGAAAGATAGATGGTTTTCTAGACATAAGAAACACCTTAGTTGACTTTGGAAATTATACGGATGATTAGGAATCTGATATATCACCGACATCGCTATTCGCAAGTAAAAATAACAGCTTCTTATAATTTTTTCAAGTTTTCACACAAAGGTCTTCGTAGTCGATATAAGTTTCTAGTTACTCAGTGGCTTCTGTCAGGTGCCACCTCGCTTAATGGTTCAAATGGCTCTGAGCACTGTGGGACTTAACTTATGAGGTCATCAGTCCCCTAGAACTTTCAACTACTTAAACCTAACTAACCTAAGGACATCACACACATCCATGCCCGAGGCAGGATTCGAACCTGCGACTGCAGCGGTCGGGCGGTTCCAGACTGTAGTATCTAGAAGCGCTTGGCCACTCCGGCTCGCACCTCGCTTAAGTTTCAGGTTTCTAGAGAAATAATTCGCAGTCTATACCTTCGGAATTATACTGTACAAGCAATATTGCGATGTGCTTGATTTCGAGAAGTATCTCGAAAATTGTATGATATTCTGGTAAACCATTTGACTATACATATATTCTTGTAATCCCAGAGTCTGGTGTGTTTACTACATCGAAACGGTATGTGGTGATACATAGCCAGGTTGGAGATCGGTTTCATGCTGAAATACTCAAGATGCTGTCGTCAGCGGCAGAGCAGTGTAATTGAGAAAGTGTCTTTCTGTACTTGACGATCTATAGACCCTTTTTACAGAGTTCAACTGTTAGTGCAATATGGCGATCTGTACAAACCAGTTTTTCCACTGAAAGTTTCGTCTGCAGAAACAAAGGTGGACAGTACATCCATACTGGCAGCATGAGTAATTTGGAAAGTAAATGCAGTAGGAGCTAATCAAAACGCTCCATTCCTTCAGAAGATATCCTTTGTGCTGAATCATAGGAGCCTCTAAATAGCGGTGTGAATGTTTATCGTTGCAGAGATGTTTGTTTAAAACATGCTGTCGCGATTTCCTGGAAGGGTAAAATGTGATGGACAGGATGCCTTGTCAGGACCATCAGGAAGAATGCATTCGGTGTTATTCTGGGGTATTTTTGTGAACAAGTCCTGTTAGGACAAGAAGTTCCATGCAGACAAGCTGAGACATCACGAAAGCTCCTGCAACAATAAAAGTGACTCTTAACTATTTCTGCAACACTTCACAATTTCGGAGAGGGAGACTTGGCTCTTATTTCCATAGACACACATTATAAATTCTGGATATCATGACAACATACAATTCGAAGGAAAAGGACACCAATCTTTTTCTTTTCACTATATTATTTATTTCGGTAAATTCTATAACCTAAACCCACAAATTCTATAACCTACAACAATAACACATGAGAAATTCCGCCCAGTGGGCATGGCTTAACATTGATGATTCTCTACCTTATGGTCTCGTAATTATTTAACGCTACAGTGCACTTTCTGGATAGGATGGTCGACTCTCACAACCATCATCACGAAACTTTCCTCCAGACCGAGCGGTACAAAAGGAACATGCATACCCACTAGCTCTGAAACTACCTTGCTACTCTCCCATGCAAACCACACATACTTAAATTACATGACATACACCACACTGCAAGATGAAATACAAGACAGGGAATAGTCACAACATTATCACTTTCAGCTTTCCCACTTCAATTAATATTTATCCCAGTTTCACAGGACACTGCCCCACTTTGTAATTCTACTTTCCTACTATGAACTCTGGAGATATATGCACGTCTTCCTGTGCAATGCAAGCCAAGTGGCGTTGCTGGATAGATGGCCGACTCACCTTGCTTCTCTCTCAGAGTTTGAATCTAGCGTCACACGGAATCATATCATGCAAAGTAATATTAAGAACATATTCATCACACACGCGAGTCCTCAACTGATACCATGGACGAGTACTTCACTTTATCCTTTGTCTCATACAGAGATTGAGACTCACACAGTACTCACCATGTGGAAGTACTCGTCTCTATTTCAAGTCCTGCACACGCCATTTCTTAAATATTTCAACTTATGGTAGACACGCTATTTCTTAAATATTTCAACTTATTGTACACACGCTAGTAATTCAGCTTAACTTAAGCACACGGAAGTATTTCAACTTATTGCTACATGTGGTTTCATTGTGACCATTGGTCACTTCCGAAGATTACTACGATCCCATTAATATTACCTGCCTGACATTTAATTCTCCCCACAAAAGTTCCTGAAATAGAGAAATTATTATTTCAAACTACTCTTAAATATTCCACATGCATACCATGTCTCCACTCTTTTGTCTTTACGGAGCACAAGTAAGACAGGTCTTAACAGCACAAGATCCAGCGGCAGAGTGCTGAAACATGGCCGTTCTTCAGGTCCTCTCGCACCTCTGTCGAAGTGGGGGAGCACCTTGCTACCGTATTGGTCAGCCACATTTCAGGCACTCAAAGCTCAGGTAAATTTCATCTCTTTGGTCCCACCAAAGATGGCCAAAGGATCGTCTCAAAGATGATCATATATTCACATTCACTATCTGCGGTTAGCAGACGACCATACATTCATTCATTTCACAGATCTCACCAAACTGGATGTAGGGATTTATTTTGTGGGAGTGCACATGTGATCAATTAAATAAATAAATTGTCATTCTTTCCCACACTGGTATCCGGCTTCGCTGTATTAATTGAAACTCAGTTAGTTTTACAAAAAAAATGTGTTGTTCTGACAAAAATAATGAAGTATGTTGTACCCATTTTCAATGTCGGGTGGTACTGTACCCTTTCACCCTCACCAACTGAAAACGTCTGGCCAATGGTGGCCGAGCAACTGGCTCGTAACAATACGCCAGTCACTACTCTTGATGAACTGTGATATCGTGTTGAAGCTGCTTGGGCAGCTGTACCTGTACTCGCCATCCAAGCTCTGTTTGTCTCAATGCCCATGAGTAACAGGGCCATTGTTATGGCCATATGTGGGTGTTATGGGTACTGATTTCTCGGGATCTATGCACCCAACTTGCGTGAAAATGTAATCACATGTCAGTTCTAGTATAATATATTTGTCCAATGAATGCCCGTTTATCATCTGCATTTCTTCTTAGTGTAGCAATGTTAATGGCCAGTAGTGTATAAAGCGCCAACGGCCTTGCCGCAGTGGTAACATTGGTTACCGTCCGATCACCGAAGTTAAGCGCTGTCGGGCTGGGCTAGCACTGGATGGGTGACCATCCGGTCTGCCGAGCGCTGTTGGCAAGCGGGGTGTATTCAGCTCTTGTGAGGCAAACTGAGGAGCTACTTGATTAAGAAGTAGCGGATCCGGTCTCGGAAACTGACATTCGGCCGGGAGAGCAGTGTGCTGACCACTTGCCCCTCCATATCCGCATCCAGTGATGCCTGTAGGCTGAGGATGACACGGTGGCCGGTTCGTACCGTTGGGCCTTCATGACCTGTTGGGGACGAGTTTAGTTTTTTTAGTGTATAAAGCGTGCGAGAAACATTTGTATACATCCGAAGGCTAAATAGCAGGAGTGAAATGGTTAATTTGCGAGAGTTTCTCTGAATGATGGAAAATTCTTTTCACATTTAAACAATTGCTCACAATTTCGGACTTCTCGACTCATGCAGCACCACCATTACTGGTCTAGCCAGTACCTACGAGCGCACCGGTGCTTTTATTAGTCAATATCGGTGTGGGTAGTGCACGACCTAATTTGTTGCCCTCATTCATTAAGATAGCATAGGGGTCGGTCATACAGCGTCGCTTTAAGGCCCACGCATTTAATACAGAACTGATCCTCCTACCCTTTTTAGTAAGTAGATAAGGCAGCGAATAATACGTATAAATAAGTGAAATGACTAGGTAAACACCGTCGGATTAATGATAATGACGAAAACTGATATCATGTCTATCCAGGAAATCTTGAGCTTTCTGCAATAGCACCACATCTCGAAGACTTGTTTTGTGTTTTTAGCTCCTCCGAGTGTCCATGTTTCACTTCCATATGGCAGGCACACTCGAAACAAATGTCTTTATGAGGCTTTTTCTTAGATGTTTTTCTATGCTGGTAGAAGTGCAAAGGTTTCTTCTTTTATCGAAAGTAGCTTTTGCCCCGTGGATTCGGCTTGCAGTGTCCTTCCTCGATCTTCCGTTTGATGTAGCTTTACTCCCTACGTCTGCCCACTTTTATTAGCCGCTCTGCGGCTGACTTTTAACTTTCCTAGCACCCTACCTTCGGTGTTGGGCGACAATGCCTCAACAGTAGCTTTAGTTTACGTTTTATTCGTGAGGGTGGGTTTTATCATTTGATACAAGTTTTAGCGCATGCCCTTTGTCGCTCTGTGTCCTCCACCCTTGTGCGTGTCCTCACTGTTAAGTGAGCATTGCGAAACGATCTTAATTTTGGTATCATTGGAAGAGATGAGGCTGGTTTCCAACTGTGCTAGCATCGCTTCTGATTTTTCTGCATCTTCACTCAACCTGAGAGATCTTCAGCAAATCTCAGCACGTCTGTTTTATTACCATGAATTATAATTCCTCCTATGGCTGCTAGTTTCTCCTTAACGTAAGCTATTGCCGACTGAATGTATCCATTGACCAAGACAGGTGTGAGCAGCCCTGCCATACACCCTTCTTAAATAGTAGCCGTTCAACGCTAAAGTTCATTATTTTTACTAACCGCTGCAAAAATGAAATACTTCCATTATATGCGAGTATAAATATCAGCTACAGCTAATAATTACAGTTCACAGCTGCCTCAAGTCCCACAGACAACAGTTAAGTTCGTAAAACCATGCTGAATCAATCACCAAAAACACACTCAAGTTATCTAAGTCCAGTGAAAAGTCGAAGTACTTAACTCGCGCATACAAAATCGTTCCAAATCCAACGAAAAGTTTTAGTATATGCCCCCATTCAACTGCTTAGCCACACAGCCCTCTCGGCAAAAGCACAATCAACACTGTCCAGCAAAAGACCGAAGACCATAGAACAAGAACCAAGACCATGCATGCCCTAAAGATCGCCCTAAATACTTTCTGTGTCGTCACATTACTGAATCCATATTTCTTGCGGTGAAAATTTTTCGTGGCAGCTAAATAAAAGCCGCAGTAGTTTACAATAAAAACCCCTTTTGCACGCCGCACGTAACTTCTATATTTCTTACTGTTTTAATTACTCGGTTTTCGTCACTGTCACACATTTTGTTATAGATTTAAAAAGAGCCCAAGGAACTTTTTTATAATAAAATGGAAAACTGCTTATGGTAAAATGTCTAATTCTTTATCTGAAAAAGGGGACTGATGACCTCAGAAGTTAAGTCCCATAGTGCTCAGAGTCATTTGAACCATTTGAACCTTATCTGAAAACCATGTATCTATTCCTCATATGGCAAAGTGGTTGAAAGCCTCCTTTCTTTGTATAGTCACCGTGGTTTTGTAACATGTCAGTTGCCGTTTCTTTGTCTTGGGGGTCATCTGTTTTTGGCAGTGTTGCTAGCTTTCTCCGATTTTATTTTCACTTTTTTTTCTCAAATTATGTGTGTTGATATAAGTTGGTTTGTGTGTGTGTCCATATTTTTTTATAGCCCCTACTTAGGAGAGAATTGAGATTTGTGATTATCTATTGGGATATTTGTCTGCTACACAGAGTGTGCCAGCAGGAATGTTCAGTCTTAAGGGACATGGCACGAACGCTCATTTGAAGTAGAAACTTCACAAGGGCATGTGAGCAGCAAATAATCAGGAAAAGCGAAAAACTGATATATCCTAAACTATTCTATGAAACACAATGCTGTTTTCACAGTTAATTCCGAGTTGAGATACTGAATTTGATCCCACTTTGCAACAGATCAGAATTTGATTAGGATGGCTCTAAAATCAACTTATGTTTTGGAAAATATACGTTTTGATCGGTCACATAGGATATTACATATTTTGATGGGTTTTCACTATTAAATCTTCATTAATTTACGAACCGTAATACCTGAAAATAATTATTAACTTACAGTAATTTTCAATTGCTTAACATTAATTATAGAACTTATAACAATGTAATATTAATATTTACTTGAAATATCGCTACAAAGCCTTAAATTACATAAAAAAACTGTTCAATAGAATAATTTGTTACAGGCAGTTTGATTCAATTTTGTTCGTTGCTGGTTCTTCTTGTAAAGAATCACATTCGTTATCTTCTGAAGAGTAGTTGCTGCAGTCTGGGAAAAAAATTTAGTTGTTCTTCATCTTTCAGTTTTGTGCCGAACCTTAAAGTAAGCACTTTCTTCACATCATCCCTTTTCTCTAACTTTATCATACCTGACAAAGCTAGTATAGGTCTTTCAGTAGCAGAGAACATCTTATGTCCACGTTTTGCCAATGTTGTGAATAATTTAGAAGGGCCATCGAAGTAATAATGAATTTCTGTTTTAAATTTTATATCCTGATCACCGACATGGTTCAGTTTTGACTTTTCAAAATTATTATTTTTACTCCACTGATACCATCCATCTTTTTCCATTCCTTTGAGAGTTCATCAAAGTTCTTAAGCTCCCAGTCTTTTCCAGTTACCCATGTTTCCCCCGGTTTCCCCAACTTCGTTGTAGATCTGTACATACTTCTCTGTATTCAAAATAACTGGAATTTGACGCATTATTCTGTTGTATCATCTCCTGTTTAGTATCGGTAAAAGCATATACTTCACTAAGAAGAAATGAAAAATAGTGCGAATCTGTATTAAATCCTCAAATTACTTGATATTTCACTGTGACAGCTGTTGGTTTTTACTTTGGCACTTTCTCCGCAGATGCGCCGACGTTTTGGACTGCTTACGTCCAGATGATACGATATTTTTTCATCATCGTGTTTTTCATTCCGTGTAGAAAACACATTGCTTTTGGTTCTACGTAGAACTTTTACTGGGATAGAGCAGCAATTAAAACGACCTTCTCTATGTTGGCAGAGAGGATCAAAATTCATTAAATAAGGATCTTTATCACGATATCTAGGACAAAAAGAATAAGAAAGTGCTATTTCTTGTGGCATTATTTACGATGAATGTTACGGAAACAAATTCTATTTTTGTAATAAGAAGGTATAAACAGATTTACCTGCTTTCTTCATTCTTTTTCTTGTTTCACGATCTTTACGCTCCTTCCCCATAGTCACAGTTTCCTCTTCTAAATCCGTTGGACACAAAACACAACAGAATACTGCTGCTGTGCAGTGCTAACAGTAACGATTTTGCTAAAACGATGTCAAACAATACCAGAAGGCAATAAAGCTTTGAACAGCCGCAAGCATTGACAAAAGTTAACATCGACAGTACTCTCAAAGCTGATGAAACAATAGCAAACTGAAACGAAAATGGTGGACATTATACGTTCTGATTCATTCAGTCATGTAGACAATATACATTCGTTTTAGCCGGCCGCTGTGGCCGAGCGGTTCTAGGTGCTTCAGTCTGGAACCGCGCTGCTACTACGGTTGCAGGTTCGAATCCTGCCTCGGTCAGCAGGCTGTCTTTAGGTTAGTTAAGGTTTAATTAGTTGTAAGTCTAGGGGCTGCTGGCCTCCGATGTTAAGTCCCATAGCGCTTAGAGCCATTTGATTTTTTTAACCGCTCGTTTTCAAGATACTTTTCCGGTGTTACAGTATACAGATAGACGCATCTGATTGGTGTATCATGCAGAGTACATAAAATACCACTCGAAACTACATGAAACTCAATTTTGTCCACAGGTGGACAATATACGTTTTGATTGGTTGCTCCTCATATGCCCTACTCTGAATAGTTTTCGAGATAGAAATCATTTACTGTAGATTTGTTTCTGGGCTACTGGTGCGCATGGATGTGTCTTACTCACCCAACCTCTTTGACGTTTTGTTGTAGTCCGGTCTACCTCACTGCTCTCAGCCCCTTTGCTCAGGATATCTTTCTGGCATTAAACTAGCCTGCTTAATGCTCAGTTGTCTATCGTGTGTTGTAAGTGAAGTAGTGCGACGTAGCTGCCAGCATTAGGGAACGTCTAGAAGCACTCAGACAAACAATGCAAGATGATCTTCCAAGGGTGCACGAAAGCACTGAAATTTACACTGGGAGATTCTAACACTTATTATGAATCATGCAACACGTGTAATGTGATTTTAAGTTTCATGTTTAGAGATGAATATGTTAAAAATACGTAATTTTTAATTGATAGTTTGTAGAACGCAGGTTGTTATGTTTCCTGCTTGTTGTATATGAGTCCATATGTAAATTTGATCATACAGTGAATAATACACAAAAGAAATAATAATCTATATTACACAAGCTGTCTTCTGCTTCAAATGGTCGTTCCTGTCACGTCCCTGAACACTGACCAAAATGGTTCAAATGGCTCTGAGCACTATGGGACTTAACATCTGAGGTCATCAGTCCCCTAGAACTTAGAGCTACTTAAACCGAACTAGTCTAAGGACATCACACAGAGCCATACCCGGGGCAGGATTCGAACCCGTAGTGGTCGCGCGGTTCCAGAGTGAAGTGCCTAGAACCGCTCGGCCACTTCGGCCGGCGAACACTGACCATTCCTACATCTACATCTACATCTACATTTATTCTCCGCAAGCCACCCAACGGTGTGTGGCGGAGGGCACTTTACGTGCCACTGTCATTACCTCCCTTTCCTGTTCCAGTCGCGTATGGTTCGCAGGAAGAACGACTGCCTGAAAGCCTCCATGCGCGATCGAATCTCTCTAATTTTACATTCGTGATCTCCTCGGGAGGTATAAGTAGGGGGAAGCAATGTATTCGATACCTCATCCAGAAACGCACCCTCTCGAAACCTGGCGAGCAAGCTACACCGCGATGCAGAGCGCCTCTCTTGCAGAGTCTGCCAATCGAGTTTGTTAAACATCTCCGTAACGCTATCACGGTTACCAAATAACCCTGTGACGAAACGCGCCGCTCTTCTTTGGATCTTCTCTATCTCCTCCGTCAACCCGATCTGGTACGGATCCCACACTGATGAGCAATACTCAAGTACGGGTCGAACGAGTGTTTTGTAAGCCACCTCCTTTGTTGATGGACTACATTTTCTAAGGACTCTCCCAATGAATCTCAACCTGGTACCCGCCTTACCAACAATTAATTTTATATGATCATTCCACTTCAAATCGTTCGGCACGCATACTCCCAGATATTTTACAGAAGTTACTGCTACCAGTGTTTGTTCCGCTATCATATACCCATACAATAAAGGATCCTTCTTTCTATGTATTCGCAATACATTACATTTGTCTATGTTAAGGGTCAGTTGCCACTCCCTGCACCAAGTGCCTATCCGCTGCAGATCTTCCTGCATTTCGCTACAATTTTCTAATGCTGCAACTTCTCTGTATACTACAGCATCATCTGCGAAAAGCCCCATGGGACTTCCAACACTATCTACTAGGTCATTTATATATATTGTGAAAAGCAATGGTCCCATAACACTCCCCTGTGGCACGCCAAAGGTTACTTTAACGTCTGTAGACGTCTCTCCATTGACAACAATGTATAATCAGTTAGTGTAAGCAATGTGTTTAGTTACATTCACTTTGTCAAGTAGTAGCTCCTTTTCTTCCTTTGTTTTGTATATATGATAATTTTCTTGTAAGGTCAGCAAGTGTCTTTCATTATTTATTTCAACTATTTTCGTGTCTTTCTCTCACGCAGTTGGTTTGTGGTCCATTTCTCTTAAATGTTATGCAAAAGTTGTGTGGCTTGCCGCTGTTGAAAAGCTCCGTGTTCAACAATGTGCACTGACTTATGTGCAAGGGAAGACCTGTGTCTGCACCGGCATTGTACTCTGTCGTCAGATCTGCTTTAAAGGGCGGGGAAGCCGCCAAACTCCATGTTACGTGATGAGTCGTGGACGTACAATGACTTGCCTCGTGCTCGAGGTTCCACTGTCCTTCAACCACCTTCCGTAGATCCTCACAACAGTGGGACATGAACAGCCGAACAGCTCTTTCCTTTCCAAGATGCTCATTGCCACGTGCCTAGGCATAAAAACCGCCTCTTCTCAATGTCGCTTATAGCAGTGGTTTTGCCATTTCCAGTCAGTGTCGTCACAACAATGATACTTCATTCGTCTCATATCCGCTTGTAAACTTTCCTTAAAGTGTCAGGGGACCCTAACACCACCAGTCAGCATTCGCCGGTGGGAGGGGGGGGGGGGGCAGTCGTTGAAATTAGTTTAGCTTAATAGTGTAGATATTGTGGGCAGCGCTACATTTTATGAATTATATGCAGGGAAAAATGTGTTTCTGTGTAACTATTGTAATGCATTGCCAAGTACCAGCATTTATGTAGATTCATATTCCGCGTTTCGTTTAGCTTGTACTGGGTGAGCATCTTCGATGGCATAAATGCATGTAGTATCGCCTAACAACTGACAACTTTTAATAACAAATTTACAGTAATTGCTCTACGACAGATGGGCTGCCATTCTACATCAGAAATATAGAACGTGTCTTAAGTTCGAACATTCTGAAGATAATCTTCTCTAAAGATAAAAACCGCCTCCCGAATTACCTCTATAATGTTGACTGATGACTCGACCCTCTACAGGGATTCAGTCGGAGAGGATAGGTTCTTATGTAGTCGAGCGAAAATTAATATCGCCCAACCTCCAATTAGAATAAGGCATGGTTTGCGTGAAACACGGCTTGTCCATTTCCGTACATCCTGTAATTAAACGCATATGAAAGCAACATGCATCGAAATTTGCGAGGCGTATTTCACGCAGTTCTTTATCATGGACCGATAACAGGTACTCGTATTTTATTTAACATATGGGTACATCATAGCATTTTTTAACTTCGTCTTCGATAATCAGTTGCCAACAAAAGAAAAATTAATTTACAATACGTCATATGGATACTTAAATAATGGTCAACATGCACACTCTATCACATTTTATTGTTCAATATGAGCAGTACATATATACTAATCGGAAGTTTTATTGAAATACATCGTGGTCACAGGCTGAAAATAAATCCAGAAACGGTAGTATAACACCACCTACCACGACATTCAACTTAATTGACACGGAAATTCCTTCGAAAAACAGATGAGACACTTAACATGTTGTCTTTTTGTTAACCACTTACACCTACTGGCTATGTGCGCGCGTTCAGTTCCAGGGCACTTGTAGAATCAAATCATGGCCCACTGCTGTGTAGGCGGAAATAAAGAGGGCGGCTCTTGTGAGCACACCCACATAGTTGCTACTCAGAGACGCAAAGGGCGCTGGCCACTCATTCTACTTTTTTTCTGTCATGCTCGTTAAACTAACTAAATTGGTGAGAACTTTGTACCAAGTTTCGTGTCATTGCCTAACATAAACTAGACTGGACACTGCTGCAAGCATCATAGCGCGTGAAGACTACGAATGACTCAAGTCCATGGACGAAAACAAAGTAGAGAGCGAAAGTTTCAACTATAACGAACGACAGATCAAATCAGCAACAACAGATGGGCGCTGATAACCACGCTTTTTAGCGCCCGTAAACCTCAAACACACACAACAACAACAGAGGTCAAACGGCTATCACAGTGTGATATGTTTGATGCGACACCTGACGTCGCAGCAGCCGAAAGCGGAAATACACTATGTGATGAAAAGTATCCGGACACCTGGCTGAAAATGACTTACAAGTTCGTGGCGCTCTCCATCGGTAATGCTGCAATTCAGTATGGTGTTGGCCCACCCTTAGCCTTGATGACAGCTTCAACTCTCGCTGGCATACGTTCAATTAGGTGCTGGAAGGTTTCTTGGGGAATGGCAGCCCATTCTTCACGAAGTGCTCCACTGAGGAGAGGTATCGGTGTCGGTCGGTGAGGCCTGGCACGAAGTAGGCGTTCCAAAACATCCCACAGTTGTTCTATAGGATTCAGGTCAGGACTCTGTCCAGGCCAGTCCATTAAAGGGATGTTATTGTTGTGTAGCCACTCCGGCAGGCCGTGCATTATGAACAGCTGCTCGATCGTGTTGAAAGATCCAATCGCCATCCCCAAATTGCTTTTCAACAGTCTGAAGCAAGAAGGTGCTTGCAACATCAATGTGGGTCTGTGCTGTGATAGAGACACGCAAAACAACAAGGGGTGCAAGCCCCCTCAATGAAAAACACGACCACATCATAACACCACCGCCTCCGAATTTTACTGTTAGCACTACACACGCGGGCATATGACGTTCACCCATACCCTGCCATCGGATCGTCACGTTGTATACCGTGATTTCTCACTCCACACAACACTTTTCCATTGCTCAATCGTCCAATGTTTACGCTCCTTACACAAAGCGAGGCATTGTTTGGCATTTACCGGCATAATGTGTGGCTTATGAGCAGCCGCTCGACCATGAAATCCAAGTTTTCTCACCTCTCGCCTAACTGTCATAGTACTTGCAGTGGATCCTGATACAGTTTGGAATTCCTGTGTTATGTTAACATGGGCGAATCAACTCAAGAATTCCGCATCATGAGGGGTGTCAAGCAAGGCGATCCCATCTCCCCAAAACTGTTCTCTGCTGCATTGGAAATGGCTATGTCAAAGCTGAGCTGGGAAGGTGAGGGAATTAGAATTAATGGAAGAAGGCTTACCAACTTGAGATTCACGTTTCCACATCACTATCACATATGAAACAGTGGACCTAGGGATGTTTAGGAGTGTCGAAATCTCGCATACAGACATATGCCACAAGAGACACCCAATCACCGGACCATGTTCGAAGACCGTGAATTCCGCGGAGCGCCCCATTCTGCTCTCTTACAATGTCTAATGACTACTGAAGTCGCTAATATGGAGTACCTGGTAGTAGGTGGCACCACACGGCGCCTAATATGAAAAAAGTATGTTTTTGGGGGTGCCCAGATACTTTTAATCACATAGTGTATGTGGAACTTCGCCGCCACTCACTGAGTTTGTCTCCATTTCGGTAAAGTGATGGGTTATTAGACTATTATTAGTGAGCAGTATAGCAGTGGGAGATCGGGGAGAGACTATGTCACCGATAACATTATAGATATCGTCATCGGATTTCCCCACCCCTTCTCCATCCATGCCTCTGACAAAATGGTGGGAAGTTCAAAAAGGGGCGAAAAATTAAAATTTTGGCGGTGGATTTCCCCTACTCCTATGATGTCACTGTGGAAGTAGTGATGTCCTAAGTATAAACTGGTGGCAAATTAAAAATCGAAGGTGGTGCATTGTCATGTTGGCTGATCTGGAATACTGCGACAAGCTCTATGACGTCAGAATCGACGATGGCAATACAAGATGGTTGACCTGGAATTCTGTAATGGGCTCTAGGACGACAGAATCCAAGATGACAATCCAAGATGGCTGACGTGATATATGGATCTATGATGTCACAATCCAAGTTCTCTAATATAGGGTCTATGACATCAGATTACCAGCTACAACGAAAGATGTTTCTTCCATCTGCTGCCCTAGGCCTAGATTAGATTAGATTACTACTAGTTCCATGGATCATGAATACGATATTTCGTAATGATGTGGAACGAGTCAAATTTTCCAATACATGACGTAATTAAGTTTATTTAACAACATACTTAAGTTAATATAACAACTTTTTTATTTTTTTGTGTTTTTTATTTTTTATTGTTCTTTTTGTTTTTTTTTCTTTTTTCTTAATTTATATCTAAAAATTCCTCTATGGAGTAGAAGGAGTTGTCATTCAGAAATTCTTTTAATTTCTTCTTAAATGCTTGTTGGTTATCTGTCAGACTTTTGATACTATTTGGTAAGTGACCAAAGACTTTAGTGGCAGTATAATTCACCCCTTTCTGTGCCAATGTTAGATTTAATCTTGAATACTGAAGATCATCCTTTCTCCTAGTATAGTAGTTATGCACACTGCTATTACTTTTGAATTGGGTTTGGTTGTTAATAACAAATTTCATAAGAGAGTATATATACTGAGAAGCTACTGTGAATATCCCTAGATCCTTAAATAAATGTCTACAGGATGATCTTGGGTGGACTCCAGCTATTTTTCTGATTACATGCTTTTGTGCAATAAATGCATTTTTCCTCAGTGATGAATTACCCCAAAATATGATGCCATATGAAAGCAGTGAGTGAAAATAGGCGTAGTAAGCTAATTTACTAAGATGTTCGTCACCAAAATTTGCAATGACCCTTATTGCATAAGTACCTGAACTTAAACATTTCAGCAGATCATCAATGCGTTTCTTCCAATTTAATCTCTCATCAATGGACACACCTAAAAATTTGGAATATTCTACCTTAGCTATATGCTTCTGATTAAGGTCTATATTTACTAATGGCGTCATACCATTTGCTGTACGGAACTGTATGTAATGTGTCTTATCAAAATTCAGTGAGAGTCTGTTTACAAGGAACCACTTAGTAATTTTCTGAAAGACAGTATTGACAATTTCATCAGTTAATTCTTGTTTGTCAGGTGTGATTACTATACTTGTATCATCAGCAAAGAGAACTAAATTTGCCTCTTCATGAATATAGAATGGCAAGTCATTAATATATATTAAGAACAACAAAGGACCCAAGACTGACCCTTGTGGAACCCCATTCTTGATAGTTCCCCAGTTTGAGGAATGTGCTGATCTTTGCATATTATGAGAACTGCTTATTTCAACTTTCTGCACTCGTTCAGTTAGGTACGAATTGAACCATTTGCGCACTGTCCCACTCATGACACAATATTTGAGCTTGTCTAGCAGAATTTCATGATTTACGCAATAAAAAGCCTTTGAGAGATCACAAAAAATCCCAATGGGTAGTGTTTTTTTGCCTCTTCATGAATATAGAATGGCAAGTCATTAATATATATTAAGAACAACAAAGGACCCAAGACTGACCCTTGTGGAACCCCATTCTTGATAGTTCCCCAGTTTGAGGAATGTGCTGATCTTTGCATATTATGAGAACTGCTTATTTCAACTTTCTGCACTCGTTCAGTTAGGTACGAATTGAACCATTTGCGCACTGTCCCACTCATGACACAATATTTGAGCTTGTCTAGCAGAATTTCATGATTTACGCAATAAAAAGCCTTTGAGAGATCACAAAAAATCCCAATGGGTAGTGTTCGGTTATTCAGATCATTCAAAATTTGATTGGTGAGCACATATATGGCATTTTCTGTTGAAAAACCTTTCTGGAAACCAAACTGACATTTTGTTAGTACTTCATTTTTACAGATATGTGAAGCTACTCTTGAATACATTACTTTCTCAAAAATTTTGGATAAAGCTGCTAGAAGGGAGATTGGACGGTAATTGTTGACATCAGATCTATCCCCCTTTTTATGCAAAGGTATAACAATAGCATATTTCAGTATATCAGGGAAAATGCCCTGTTCCAGAGAGCTATTACACAGGTGGCTGAGAATCTTACTTATCTGTTGAGAACAAGCTTTTAGTATTTTGCTGGAAATGCCATCAATTCCATGTGAGTTTTTGCTTTTAAGCAAGTTTATTATTTTCCTAATTTCAGAGGGAGAAGTGGGTGAGATTTCAATTGTATCGAATAGCATAGGTAAGGCCTCTTCCATTAACAGCCTAGCATCTTCTAATGAATACCTGGATCCTACTATATCCACAACATTTAGACAATGATTATTAAAAATATTTTCAAGTTCTGACTTTTTGTTCATAAAGTTTTCATTCAATTTGATGGTAATACTGTCTTCCTGTGCTCTTGGTTGACCTGTTTCTCTTTTAATAATATTCCAAATTGTTTTAATTTTATTATCAGAGTTGCTGATTTCGGACATGATACACATACTTCTGGATTTTTTAATAACTTTTCTTAATATAAATCAGTAGTTTTTATAATGTTTGATAGTTTTTAGACTTATGATACAAACTACTTAACGTGTTTCCCTAAGCTACTATTCGCCCAGAGGAGTATAGTTGCTTGTTGAATTCCTGCATTCTGCTTCTCATTGCTCCAATTTCTCTAATTGACCCTGGAGTGATGCCATCTTTCACCAGTGACAGCTCAAGGCACAGACATGGCTCATGCATACTTTTGATTCAAATGCCTTAGATGAGGTGGGAGATAGAAGTTCTGATCTCCCTCCAGTAGTACACTGTTTGTGATAGCATTGGAACGACGTCTCATTGTCCTAAATTTAAGTCCACATGTGCTCTATTTAAAACAAATGCTGAGAATAGAATAGTAAAAATTGCATTCTTATTTTAACAAACACAGTGGAGTCTCCTGTTCCCATTGCGGTAAAGTTCTTGATTTTCAGACCATTTGAGAATCTACAGTTGCACACTAAAATAACCTATTACCTGCAAAAATGTTCTCCTTGCAGACTGAAAAAAAGTCAAGATATTGTGAGGCAGCGAGTAAATAATCCCAATGGTCGTTACTCCTTTATGTCATTATGAAAAGACACTTTAACTGTCTGTGCATGCTTTACTATTACCTTCATAATTTACAAAAGCCTGGAAACTACTTTCTCGGTCAGCTAGAAAGCGATGCAGAACATGCTGACCATAACTTCCAGTTAGCTTCGTACTCACTGAAAGAAAAGTTTACTCAGCAGGATTGGGGAGGGTAACTATAAATAAAAGCTTTGAATTTTAACTGATTGATATATTCTGTAAACGTTCCAAATATAAGTATTAGTCTTCTATAATACAAAATATAACTACTAATATTCTATCTAACTTACCTATAGGAAACAGCACTATTAACGGGTCAGAGGCGACCTCTAGGGGCAGTTCCAAGTAAAATAGTCTATCGCCTTGACTTCTAATCATGAGGAGTTAATAACTCGCCTTAAAAGTGGAAAATGTTCTCTTCACTTGCCACGCGATTTTGTTGACATTATGGGCGGCACACGAACAGTTCCTTTCATGAAATGTGAGCGATCTAGGATGGTGTACAGTCCTCGCGAGTTCACTTCCTACTTTTACCTAAAACGCATTCAAGTCTGTCGAGCTCTGACATCATCCGAGGCACAACACAAGCAAGCGTTTGACTGACGTGAACAGGTTGGTAGCCCGGTGTAAAGTGTCTCTATGCAACTGCGTATATATACCTGTGTCGTTTAATAATTTACAATCTTCTTAATTTTTGCATAAATAAAGTTAAGTGTGCTTTAGTTACTGAAACAGTTTTTACTCGACTGCATTTAAACTTTGTCGCCTAGAATTTTTAGAACGGAACCGACAGTAGAACATGACCACTGAATTGCCTCTTTAAGAGTCCTTGTAATTATTATTATTTACAATACAGTCTTGAAACGTGGTATAGCTGTATTATTACATGAATGTAATCTAGTGCTGTAAGTGGAACTTCCTATTACAACTACAAATCATAAGCTTATTGATGTCCCATGTGTAAGGCTTTTACATATAACTGATGATTTGCTTCCCATAGTTTACAATATACAAAATGTATATTAACAATGTACAAGGTGCTCATTTATCTGACGACCGCCTGCCTGGGGTGTTGCAGGACAGCCACGGAAGACGAGCATGTCTGTCGAATGTGTTCCATGGGACCGTACTATGCCCTCCCTCTTTTTTTTCTTTTTTTTTGGGTTTTAGCTTGAAGCTTTTAGCTTAGTTCTATCTATAAGAGTTTGTATTAGATTTATTATCCCAATAATTATTATAATCCTTACAACAACACTATTAAATAATTAATTAATGACTGGGAAAAAAGACCACCATTTGAATGTGGGTTTGATCCAAAATGATCAGCATGAATACCATTCTCCCTTCGATTCTCCTTAATCGCAGTAATTTTCCTAATCTTTGATATAGAAATTGCAGTAATTCTACCAATTGTAATTATTTTTAAAATATCACATGTTATAATCTGAACAGTATCAACAATATTTTTCATCCTAGTCCTATTAGGGGGACTATACCACAAATGAAATCAAAGAGCCTTACAATGAGCAGAATAAAGAGTTTAGTGACTATAACATTTGGGTTGCATTCAAAAAGTACTCATATAGTCAGTTAACCTTAAATACAATAAGAAGCGAAATACTGCAGTCAGTTTTGACCTGATAGATTGATAAATAATATACACATATTAATTGAAGCCTAAAACAGGCATATTACTGTTAATAATATAACTGAACTATAAAATTCGAATTAAGGAAATGTAAAGCCAATATGACGGCTGCAAACTTTTTATATTAGCGGTTAAACTCCATTAACGTTTCTGTAATTTATATAGTTTAAATAAAACATTACATTTTCACTGTAAAAATAATGTATTCATATTTATAAACACTTAAATGTAAAAATACCTCCTTCACATCTTGTGTGTCGCACTCTAATCATAAGATATTTAGGTATAAGAAAAATAACATAACTAAAATAAATATCCAAAAATTAAAAGTTGAAAGATAGATCTTAAGATTCGAATCATATCAACCTTGAATATAACCAATTACATAAATAAATAATCTGTATAAAACCTGACCACCAAACAACTCACCCCAAACATAATCAAATGATTTTGATGAATCACAACCTAACTTCAAAGGAATATATCTAACAAACTTAGTTGAAAGGAAAGGTATAAATCAAATAGAACCAACAAATCTACAAAAGAAAGTACACAACAATAAAAGAGCAAAATAAGACTTAGAAATAAGATAACCCAAATAAGCACCCAAAACAACGACTGTAATCACCAAAACCTTTAAATAATAAGCCAAAGGAATCACAAAAGGAATAGGGAAAATCAATCAAGATAAAAAGACTACTACTAAAAACAGCAACAAATAAAAAACCAACTATACCAAATGAAACATAATAACCCTTATCGTCAAAGGAAAATCTTGAATAAAAATTATCGCCTCCAGATATTAAATAATGAAATAAACGAAAAAAATAGGAAGTTGTTAAACCAGGAGAAAAAATAAAGGAAAAAATAAACAATTAATCCATCTCAAACAAACTATTTCAAGAAATAAGTTCTTTGAATAAAACCCGGTTAAAAAAGGTATACCACACAAAGATAAGCTAGAAACATAAAACAAACAGAAGTTAAAGGTATAAAATTAACAACTGAATCCATAAAACAAATATCCTGAGAATCCTTTAAATTATGAATTATTGAAACTGCACACATAAATAACAGTGCCTTAAATAAAACATGAGCCAATAAATGGAAAAAAACCAAGCTTTGGATAACCTATAGACGAAATTCTCATTATTAAACCAAGTTGTCTTAAAGAAGAAATAGCAATAATTTTCTTTAAATCTAATTGAAAATTAGCTCCCAATCCTGCTATAAACATAGTTATACAACCAATTAAAAGTAAAATTCAACCACAATTATAAGTATTTACTATTGGTCTAAATCAAATCAATAAGTAAACTACCACAGAAACAAGAGTAGAAGAATGAACTAAAGCAGAAACAGGAGTAGGAGCAGCTATAGCAACAGGAAGTCAACAAGAAATAGGAATCTGAGCTCTCTTATTTATAGTTGCCAAAACAATTAATATAGTAGTAAGCTTTATTTGAAAAGAACTAGAAATAAAATCTTAATAATAAATATACTTTCAATCACCAAAATGTAATATTCAAGCAATAGAAATTAAAATAGTGACAACACCAATCTGATTAGAAAGAGCCATTAACATACCAGCACTATAAGATTTTTACATTTTGGTAATAAATAACTAAACAATAAGAAACCAAACCTAAACCATCCCATCCTAATAAAATTCTAATCAATTTAGGACTAATAATTAAAAACCCTATTGAAAGAATAAATATTAAAACAATAATAATAAAACGATTTATATTTTTTCACCTGACATATAATCCTCTCTATAGTAAATTACCAAAGAAGAAATATATATATATATATATATATATATATATATATATATATATATATATATAAAGTTTCAACAGCTCTAAAAAATATAAAAAAATCAAAGCAAAAAATCTAAAAGTAGATCAAGACACAATTCTACTTAATAGTCTAAGCTCACCTAACAAATTCAATGATGGAGGAGCAGCCACATTTGATGATCTAAAGAGGAATCACCACAAAGCCATTCTAGATATCAAATTAATCATACCCTTGTTAATTAAGAATCTTCATCTACCTAAACGCTCATAAACAATATTAGATAAACCAAACAGTCCAGAAGAACATATACCATAACCAACTATTAAAGAAAGTGAAACCATACAACCCCATGAATTCATAGTTATTAATCCACCAATAACCATTCTTATATGAGTGACAGAAGAATAAGCAATTAAGGACTTTAAATCAACCTAATGAAAACAAACAAACATAACCATAACTTCACCAGATAAACCCAAAGACAACCAGAAATAATTCAACTTTAACCCCAAATAAGAAATAACCCTTATTACACGAAAAATACCATAACCACATAGCTTTAATAAAACACCAGCAAGAATTATTCTACCAGAAATAGGAGGCTCTACATGTTTCTTAGTATGTCATAAATGAACCAAAAATATTGGCATCTTAATTAAGAAGGCCAAAATTTAAAAAAACATAAAATATAAAATAATAAGAACCAAAATCAACAATTAAAGGGAAACATAAAATATTAGAAAAATCATAAACCCGAAATGAAACTAACAAGAAAGGCAATCTAGCAACCAAAGTATAAAAAATTAAATAACACCAGTCTGCAGCCACTCAGGTTGATAACCTTCCCTAAAATCAAAAGCAAAGAAGGAACCCATCTAGCCTCAAAAAAATAAAGTATAATTATTAAAATCAAAAGCATACAAACAAAAAAATTAGAATGATAAGAACTTAAATAAATTGAACCTCTGGCAGTAATCATTGAAGAACAAATTCAAAAACTCAACAAAATTAAACTAAAAGAAAAATAATCAATACCATAATAATATCGAATTATATTAAAATCAACATATGAATATACACAAATCATAAAAACAAAACTTGACAGGAACAGTAAAGAGTGAACCAACCATCAACAATTATTTCATAAACAAAGAGGGATAAAAACACAGTTGTATATAAATACTTTAGCAGAAAGATAAACCAAAACAATTAAAAAATCATTACCATGAGAATGGATTATTGAAACCAAATAAGAAAGACCTAAAGCCCCTTCACAAAAAAGAAAAAACTAAAAAAACAACAGGAAAAAATAATCGATCAAATTCAATAAGAAAAACAACAATTAATATAAATAAAGAAAGAACAATATATTCCAATCTCAGAATGATCATTAATAAATGCTTATGTTTAAAATACAAAACACAAACACCAGCAAAATATACCAATAAAGAAGTAAAAATAGAGAATATAAACATTAGTTTTAATAGTTTTTTAAAAAAAAAACCACTGGTCTTGTAAACTGGAAATAAGTCTAGCTCCCACACTTAAAACTTCAGAGGTGAAAAAGCTTCCATCATCGGTCCCAAAAACCGATATTTTAAATAGAGTAACCCCTGAACTGATTAAAATAATAATTATATCACTATCAAATGTAATAAATATTAATTTTATTAAATTAAGACACCCCATATCAATAATACTCCTCACTATCCTCCAAACATCCCTGGTTGGACCAATAACAGGAACAATTATGGAAAGTTATTGGCTATCATACATTTTATTATTAACGTTTATTGGTCGTGTATTAGTTCTATTTACTTATATTAGACGAATTGCATCAAACGAAATATTTCAACCTAAATCAGTTACTAAATTATCACTTTAACAATGAGTCTTATCATATCAACACTAATTATTTTAGACATAACAATATTTATAAACTTCTTCAAAAATACCGAAACTATAAATATTAATAACTCAACAAACTATCAAGAAATAACAATATCTTTAGAAAAATTATATAATAGACCAACATTTATTAGTACAATAATGATGATAATTTATTTATTTTTAGCACTATTAGCAGTAGTTAAAATCAGTAATATTAACCAGGGGCCTAGTCGTAAAATAAGGTAATTTACTAATGAATAAACCCTTATGATTAAGACATCCTTTAATTAAAATTATTAACAACTCCTTAGTTAACTTTCCTGCACCAACAAACATCTTATTTTGATGAAATTTTGGGTCCCTACAACGACTGTGTTTGGTAATAACTGGACTATTTTTGGCTATACACAGTACGTCAAATATTGAAATAGCATTTAGTAGTGTGGTACACATCTGCCGGGACGTAAATAATGGTTGAATCATTCGAACTTTATATGTAAATGGAGCATCTACATTTTTCATTTGCATTTACTTACATGTAGGACGAGGAATGTACTATGGATCTTATATGTCAGTTATAGCAACTGCATTTATAGGATATGTTTTACCTTGAGGTCAAATATCATTCTGAGGTGCTACAGTAATTACTAATTTATTATCAGCAATTCCATATTTAGGAACAGATTTAGTTCAATGAGTATGAGGAGGGTTTGCTGTTGACAACGCAACATTTAATCGATTCTTCACATTTCATGTGATTTTAGCATTTATAATTACAGCTATGGCCGCAATCCACTCATTCTTTCTTCATCAAACATGGTCTAATAACCCTTTACGATTTAATGGAGATATCGAAAAAATTCCATTCCACCCACACTCAATTTCAAGGATTCTGTCACCCTTGTATTAATAACATCATTATAATTACTCCTTACCTTCTAGGAGACTCAGATAATTCTGTACCTGTCAATCCATTAGTAACTCCAGTTCACATTCAGCCAGAATGATACTTCCTATTTGGATATACAATTCTACAATCAATTCCTAATAAATTAGGAGGTGTTATTACATTATTTGTATCAATTAGAATCCCAATAATTTTACCATTCTATAACAAAACACTATTCGGAGGTATTCAATATCACCCTATTAATCAGAACATATTCTGAATTATAGTAGTTGTCGTATGTTTATTAAAATGAACTGGTGAACGACCAGTAGAAAAACCATATATTATAACAGGACAGATTTTAACAATTATCAACTTTACATACTTCTTAATTAATGTCCATGTTGCAAATGCATGACATAAGCCTATTAAGGAATAAAATAAATAAGTTAATTAGCTTAGGAAAAGCATACGTTTTGAAAAGAACTTTAGTTCTTCTATTAACTTTTCTCAAAAAATTTGATTAATTGAATGAAATAAATAAAATCTTTAAATCAACAAAGAAAATAAAAAAGTCAAAGATAAAGGTAAGCAGCCCTTTCAAGCCAAGTATATCTACTTATCATAACGAAATTGTGGTAAAGTAACTCGAACTCAAATAAACCCAAAAGATGTAATTTATAAGCTTAATAAAAAAATATAAAAGAATAAAAATCAACACCTAAAAAAATCACAGCTAACAATATTCTCATAAAAATAATTTTAGTATATTCAGCCAAAAAATTAAAGTAAAACCACCTGCACCATATTCAATATTAGAGTCTAAAACTAATTGAGATTCATCTTCAGCAAAATCAAAAGGGGTCCAATTAGTTTCAGACACACAAGAAGCAAAACAAGTTAAAGCTAAAGGGAAAGAAATAATAATAAATCAACAGTAAAGCTGATAGCTTACAAAGTCAAACATGTTAAAACAATCAATCAAAATAATTAAAGATAATAAAATCAAAGCCAATCTAACTTCATACGAAATAGTTTGAGCAACAGAACGAAGAGAGCCTAACAAAGAATAATTTGAATTAGAAGATTAACCACCAATTATGACAGTATGAACACCTAATCTAGTGCAGCATAAAAAAACAGAAAACCATAAGAGGAAGAACATATATAACTTAAGTAGGGAAAAATTACTCAAACAGCCAAAGAAATTATTAAATTCAAAACAGGAGAAAAATAATAAAGTAAATAATTAGATATAATAGGAATAGGCTACACCTAGTAGCATCTCTAAAAGACTGTGGAATCTCTACAAATCCTACTTTATTTGGGCCCTTACGAATCTGAATATAACCTAAAACATTTCGCTCCAACAATGTTAAAAAAGCAACACTAATAACTAACAAAAGAAAATTTAAGATAAACATAAATAAATCATATAGTATCAATACTTTTTGTAGAATAAAATGTACATAAATGAATACTAAATTCAACACATTAATCTGTCGAAATAGTAAATTAATTAATATTAATCAATATAATAAAAATATTTTAACCATATGGTCCTTTCGTACATAATGGGTTAATAGTCTTAGGATAAAAACCGACCTGGCTCACGCCAGTCTAAACTCAGATCATGCAAGAATTTAAAGGTCAAACAGGTCTAATCACTGCGCTCCAGCACCCAAAATTTTTCTTAATCCAACATCGAGGTCACAATCTGCTTTGAAGATATTAGCTCTCAAAAATAATTATGCTGTTATCCCTAAGATAACTTAATCTTATGATCATAAATTATGGATCAAAATAACCAACATAAATCAGTGATATAATAATGAAGAGTTTATCTATTCTGCATGTCATCCCAACAAAACATTATCATTAACTATAGAAAGACAAACAAAAAAACGATATAAAAGTAAAATGTTAAGCTCTGTAGGTTGTTCTTGACCTAAAGAAGAATTTAAGCCTTTTGACTCAAAAGTTAAGTTAAAAAATTTATTAAGAGAGAGTTGATTTCTCGTGAAGCCATTCATTCCAGCCACTAAGTAAGAGATAAATGATTATGCTACCTTTGCACAGTCAAAATACCGAGGCTCTTTAAAAATTCGCTCAGTAGGCAGGCCAGACCTCAAAATATTTTCAAGAGGACATGTTTTTGATAAACAGGCAGAAATAAATTTTGCCTAATTCCTTATAATAAATTTACAAGCTAAAACTTTCATACAAATAAATATACAAATCTATCATTATTACAAAGATTAACAAATCAAATAAATAATCTTAATAAAAACCCTAAAATAGCTATAAAATCAAAATATAAAATAATGAACTAAAATGCAGTCTTAAGGATAGCTAGTTTAAAGCTTACTATTATATTTTAAAAGCCAAATTATAGGTTAACAACTTTAAAGCTTATCCCTTAAAGAGTAAATAAGTTAGAATATATAATTAAAAAATTAAACTAACTTTAAAAAATTAAATTTTTTCTTAAGAAGCTATATATCTTAGGAAAAGATTAACATCTCATTTCTATACATAATTTAATAATAATTATGATACATTAACTATAAATTAATTTATAAATCAACCCAAATCGAGACAAGTAATATAAATACTAAAATTTTGATAAACCCTGTTACAAAACGTACAATAAATAAAAACTACTTTAAAAAATTTAAAATAATATTTCATAATACATTTGCATTACCAATATACTATACTTTACGAAATCAACTCTATAAAGTATACTAAGGCAAAAAACATCAAAATTATTTATATTAAATAATTAAATAAACAAAAAATCAATATAATAAGATATGCACCTTGCCAGCCAGTGTCAATCGAGCGCAACAACGCCAAGAGCGAATTATTCAATTCGATAATGAAAGTTTATTTACGATCGTATGTGCATTCAGAGATTGTTTGAACAGTAGTTTCCAGGTGTTGGAGTTCTGAGTCATGATGCAGTTCACAAATTAGTGAATAAATTTCGTGAGATAGGAAGTATTCAAGACAAGAAACGTTAACAATGACGTACAGTGCTCACAGAAGTTCGGGTCGATGGCATTTGCATACCACCTGGAATATTCCTCTAAAATGTCTCTTAAACGTATTTTGCAGAAAACACAAATATCATGCACCTCTGTACAAAGAGATGCTAAGCTGCTTAGGCTAAGGCTCTATAAAGTATCAGTAGCAGAAGAACCTGGGCCTGGTGATCCGGCACACAGGGTTAAGTTTTGCGCATGGGTTTTAAAATAAGTGCATGACGGTGAAACAGATCCTTACATTATTCTCTTTCCAGACGAGGCTTGGTTCCATTTACACAAATATGTTTTTGTAATTCCCAAAACCGTCGAAATTGGAGCGCAGGTAGACGTGTAGTGCTTCATGAGGAACCCATTCATGATGAGAAAATAGGGGTGTGGTGCACAGTTAGTGGTGATGGAGTAACAGGCCCAGTTTTGTAATCGCACAGTTACAAGCGAAAGATATGTGAAAAACATTTTGAGGCTGTTTTTTAAAGAACTGAGTGAAAAAGAACGAAGCTTTGCATTTTTCAACAGGATTCACAAGCGTTCACACAGCCAATGTTTCTTTTCACACAATTCATGACGTGTTCGATGACAGAATGATTTGTAACAATATCTGCCCCACTAGTAGTCCTGATTTAACTCCATGCTGTTTTTATTTGTGGGGTGCACTGAATGACAAAGTGTACACAACAAATCTTCAGACGATAGAGGAACTCAAGGATAATATCTGTGAATGAATTAATTCAATATCTCAAAGAGTATTAGATTGTATGATTAATAATTCCTTGAGTAGATATTCAGAAACACATGGAAAATAATGGCTGACAGTTCCAGCATCTCCTTGCATGAGATGCGTGAGTACAAAATTTATTTGCTTATATTTTTAGTGTAATCATGTCATACCACAGCAGTAGATGGGCGACACAGCATCTTACTGCTGGCAATGGAGCACTTGCTGCCCGACATCTACTGCTCCCCATAGGCATCAGATAAATGGAACACCCTGCATAACCATTGTATCATAATATATATTAATAGACAATGTTTGTTTACAAGTTTTAATATCTTTAACCACATCATACACACATACCATGAGACTTAACAATTCAGCTGTTGGAGAGAGAGTCTTAGTAGTTCTTAAATGTGCAATATCAAAGAGACTTTATAGTTCAGTTGTTGCTTCAGCAAAGAGACTTAGCACATTTATGGCTTTCACAATTATGTGCTGTTCAGATGGCAGTACACTTGATGCTTTAGGACTAACAACTGTTATAGATTCATAGAGCTTAATGTTAGGTGCATCCATTGCTGTAATTGATACATCGCTGTTCTGATATACAGTATCTATAAAAAAAGTCTTTCGCATGAAATGCACTCCATATATACCTTCCATGCCATTCATTCAGTACATGTGACGAAAGTTTGCACAGACCTTCGAAATGTCTATGGAAGGGACTATGATCATGGGCTGCCTGTTACCATGGACCAAACCATGGCATACCATAGGCAAAATCCCAAAGAATTAAAATGTAGCCTGTCTCGCATTTTTGTTCATCTGCGACCTGCACTTACTTTCTGATTATTTTAGTATCAAGAAAATGTATATTCATAGTTTAAGGACTCTTACATATACATCAATATGTAAGATGACATCAGCTCTTCTGGTAGATGGATGGTGCTATGTAAATAACCATCTGATGTATGCCTTAAACCATGTGATATGAGGAATCACAATGATATATGACTGGAATTGTGTATACTGAACAGAGTGGAATTAAAGTAGAAATATGTGAACCACACATACTTACAAGCTGTTAGTGGTACAGAAGGAACTGTCATCATAAATCTCGCACTGTCTCAGACCACAGAATCATGCAGTCATGTAGTGCGTGGGATGGGTGTTTTGTGTGCTGTATTAGGTGTGTTGGGTGTATGATGTGTGGTTTCTGGTGTGTGTGTGTGTGTGTGTGTGTGTGTGTGTGTGTGTGTGTGTGTGTCTGTGTCTGTGGTGGTGGGGGTGTAGTGGTGTGTCAGTCTGTATGGTTTCCCACCTGTGGTGTGTCATGTGGTATGTGATGTGGCCTGTGGTGTGCTGTCTGTGGTGGGCTGTGGTGTTTGGTGATTGGTGAGTTGTGTGTGTACTGTGTGTGATGTGGTGTAGTATCATGTGTAGTGTGGTTTGTCGTGTGTTATGGTATTTGTGTGTGGTGTGTGTTGTGGTGTGGTGTAATATGAGGTGTGCAGTTTGTGGTATTTAATGAGAAGTGATGTGTGTGGTGTCAAAGACTTTCATGCTGCTTCTGCTACGCCTCAAACCTTAAAAAGGTGCCTATGTACACCCTGAAAGCCTTCAAACAATGAAATTCAGAGTACCTCTTACATCAATGCTAGTCATCTCTTCTCCTATTCCACTTACAAATGAAGAAATTGAAGAATATTCAATGCCTCTGTACATTAGGTGTTCTCTATCAAGTAACTTACAGCATTCAGTGTCCTGAATCTGTGAAACTTGTATCCTGCAATATGGATCACTATGGTAAGAGTCAATCTATGGTCGACATACCTTTATACTATTCTTCGCTTATGTTGTTGACATGTATTGGAATATTAATTTAGTGTTCATGTCTTCTGGTTGGTGTTAAATACAATTTTGAGATGTCACCACATGAGCAAAATCGGAATATCGTTTTGGATTTATGATTCAATTGAAGAATTCCTAGCAAACAGCATGCGGTCCTTAAAGTTGGGTACCAATTACATGGATTTAGGTATTTTACTCGTTATTTTCAACGCAAAGATCAGTGTTGTTTCTTCAATATTCATCTTAAAAGCTGAAGACTACAATTGGAGAGTGACATTAAACTTTTGTAGGTACTAGTTTCATTGTCTTCGTACTACATTCGCTATTTGCAACGCAAAATTCAGTGTTGTCGGTACAATAATCGTTTTAAAAACATTAGACGACACCTCTAGTACGTTTTTACGTTTCTTTCGGTGGACATTTAATTAAGTTCGGTACAATATTCGTTGTGTCATCGTAAAATTGACATGAAAAATCATTGCTATGCATTACATATGTTGGCTGTGTCTGTTTACAAATCCCCTAGAGATGTCTCGTGTTATGTGTCGAAAGTAAGACACAATAACACAGTTGTGCGCTGGGAGACCTGTGAGGAAAGCAGGCTGGATGTGCAGATGGTTATGCTTCTTGAGCTATCAGCAGCCAGCTGGCTGCAGTGGGATACACTAGCACTTGACTATACTGTGCTTTTGTCCTTGGTGCATGTTGCCATTTAGTTTCTGCCCCCACATTGAGCAGGCCTCTACTGTGCTACTGATACATGATATAGCCACATGATTTGCCATTAGACTTCTGCCTGCAGTCTGAAGGAATAGCATTCACACGCCTTCCACCAGATTTAGGCAGCTTGTGGGTGCCAAGGCCCTGTGTGAATGGTGAGTGGAGAGTGCCATACAGCTGGAAATGGTTGCAGGTGGGAAGGGTTCTGTTGTCTGTCACTGGACATCTTTGACATTCAGTCAGTAGACAGGTCTCTGCTGTGTAGCTGGCAATTGCTGTTAGTTAGCGCTGCAGTCTGTGACCACAGCTGAGGTTTTTCATCCTGAAATATCTCACTGCTATGTTCATAAAAATGCCACTGTGGTGGCTGCCTATGTTAATACTGGTGAAACAGCCACCATCCATTCCATATAATTTTTTTGTGGTGAATTTTACAGGCATAATACATGAAGCTTATTTTTTTGTCCATCTTTGAGCCACTGCACAAGTCTCCACAGCCAGGAGGATGAATGTGCAGCACCTATTTTTTTTTATTTGAAAGCAGGACATATGAGCAGGTCACATGTTATTTTAGCATGCTACTGTAGACTTCTCAAAGGATCTGGCAATCAAGAACTTTGCCACCGAAAATGAGGAATCTCATCTGTGTTGGTTTAAATAAAGATGCAGTTTGCACTGTCGTATTTTCAGTAACAGTTTTAGACACAGCACATGTGGACTTAAACTAAGAACAATGGGCTGCAGCTGTAGGACAATCACAAACATCATACTACTGATAGCAGATCAGAACCTCTGTCCCCTCCTTGCCTAAAGGAACTGAATTAGCAGTATGCATGGAGCTGCCACTGGTGGATTGTGGCGCCACGTCATGGGGGCGAGTCGAAGGAATTGGACTCAGGATAAGCAGTATGCAGGAATTATATAAATAATCATACACCTCTGAATGATGGCCTTTCACTCCAGGTGTGGTGTTCAAAATATAAAGTGGAAAGATCAAAATTTACAGTAAGGGGAAAAAGTATGCAGATATTTAGTAAGAAATCATATGCCTCTGAGTGAATAGTAACTTTGGGAAACATGTTAAGCATGAAATTACAGCGAAATCCAGACCTTTAGCTGCCTACAGGCGTTGATAAATATCAACAGGGTGAGTTGAAAATGTGTGCCCTGAATGGAAGCATTGACATTGCTCGAACTCTTATAGTAACTGGTAGGTAGACTGCTGCGAATAATGTGTATAGTGGACAGGGGCACTACAAATGTAGTGTGTTGACAGTAGGTTGGGAATGTGGGTCTCATACGGAGCGTGCTGCACTTGCACTATCCTCTGTGTCCTCGGTGTCTCAGACGGATAGAGTGTCTGCCATATAAACAGGAGGTCCCGGGTTCGAGTTCCAGTCAGGCACACATTTCCAACTGTCTCCGTTGATATTTATCAACACTTGTAAGCAGCTAAAGGTCTGGATTTCATAGTAATTTCATTCATTGAGAGCTGCAAGATCACTAATGGTATCTGTTCTTTCGGACATGTCCGAAAGAACAGATCCCATCTTCATATGCATTTCAAGTAGTTCAGCAGATTACTAATCTTTGTCTAAGAGGCAGGCCTGGACCAGCAGAGGGAAGAAACATCCTTTGTCTCAGGTGGTAATCTGACATCATAATCCTAGTATTCTAGGTCTTGGATTCTGATATCATATGGCCAGTGGCAGTATTCTAGGTCAGCCATAATGGATCGTCATTTTGGATTCTGATGTCACAGAGTATGTTCCAGTACTCCAATTCAGCCATATTGTACTGCCATCTTGGATCCTGTCCTCATAGAACCTGTCAGAGTATTTCAGGTCAGCCAGCATTACAATGCACCATCTTGGATTTTATATTTTGAGCCTGTTTATGCTGAGGATAACAAGCCTACTTCCATAGTGATGTCATACCACTGGGGGAAAGGCCCCACCAAAACCTGAATTTCCCACCAACTCCGTATTACACAGGGAGATTTGCCTTTGTCATAGATGTGGAGGGGTTGGGAAACCCGATGACGTCATTGGCGACCTACTCTGTCCCAGAACTCCTGCTGCTATACTACTTTAGTGATTTTATGTTGTATGCCATTCGCATATTGACCGAGTGGAAAAGAACTTAAAGAAAAACCATCAAATGTTCTGTGAAATATTTTGTTTAGAAGCATAAAACAAAATTGATTAGAGAAACGTTTGCCACACAATGAATGATTCTTGAAATCATACACAGAAAATGAGAGGAACTTAGAATTTTAAAAATACTAGAGGATTTTTGTATTGTGGGTTATGTAGACTGTGTAGTCCGCTGTTGAATGGCCTTGAGATACAATTGTCACAGACAGTCAAGTCGTGATGTATTTTAGCAGTTGAGATCTACCGCTATGTACAGTGAAGTGGTAAAATGTTTTGCCTATAAAGTTACCAGTGCAACGCAAATCATTAATCATAGCACGTGCAATGTTCAACGTTTGTGACGTAAGGAGCCACTGAATGAAATTAAACTGCTGACTCTAAATTCTATCTGATCGATGCTTCCAATTTTGTTCAATTTTATGGACCTTGCCATTGGTGGGGAGGCTTGCGTGCCTCAGCGATACAGATAGGCGTACCGTAGGTGCAACCACAAAGGAGAGGTACCTGTTGAGAGTCCAGTCAAACTTGTGGTTCCTGAAGCAGCAGCCTTTTCAGTAGTTGCAGGGGCAACAGTTAGGATGATTGACTGATCTGGCCTTGCAACATCGACCAAAACGGCCTTCCTGTGCTGTTACTGTGAATGGCTGAAAGCAAGGGAAACTAAAGCCGTAATTTTTCCCGAGGGCATGCAGCTTTACTGTATGGTTAAATCATGATGGCGTCCTCTTGGGTAAAATATTCCGGACGTAAAATAGTTCCCATTCAGATCTCTGGGCGGAGACTACACAGGAGGACTTAGTTATCAGGAGAAAGAAAACCCTCATTCTACGGATCGTAGCGTGGAATGTCAGATAACGTAGAAGGGCAGATAGGTCAGAAAATTTAAAAAGGGAAAAGGATAGATTAAATTTAGATATAGTGGGAATTAGTGAAGTTTGATAGCAGGAGGAACAAGACCTCTGGTCAGGTGAATACAAAATCATATAGAGGTAATGCAGGAGTAGGTTTAATAATGAATAAAAAATTGGAGCGCGGGTAAGCTACTGCAAACAGAGTAGTGAACGCATTATTGTAGCCAAGATATACACGAAGCCCACGCCTACCACTGTAGTACAGGTTTATATGCCAACTAGCTCCGCAGATGACGAAGGGATTGAAGAAATGTATGATAAGATAAAAGAAATTATTCAGATAGGGAAGGCAGACGAAAATTTTATAGTCATGGGTGACTGGAATTCGATAGTCGGAAAAGGAAGAGGAGGGGAAGGAGTTGGTGAATATGGAATGGGTGTAAGGAATTAAAGAAGAAGCCGCCTGGTAGAATTTTTTACAGTGAATAACCTAACGCTTGGTTTAAGAATCATGAAAGAAGGCTGTATACGTGGAAGCGGACTGGAGACACTGGTGGAAGGTTTCAGATATATTATATAGTGGTAAGACAGGGATTTAGGCACCAGGTTTTAAATTGCAAGACATTTCCAGGGCAGATTTGGACATTGACCACATTGGTTATGAACTGTAGATTAACACTGAAAAAACTTTCAAAAAGGTAGGAATTTAAGGAAATGGGACCTGGATAAACGGACTAAACCAGAGGATGTAGAGAGTTTCAGAGAGAGCATTAGGGAACGATTGACAAGAACGGGGGAAAGAAATACAGTAGAAGGAGAATGGGTAGCTCTGAAAGATAAAATAGTGAAGGCATCAGAGGATCGAAAAGGTAAAAAGGCGAGAGCTTATAGAAATACTTGGGTAACAGAAGATATATTGCATTTTATTGATGAAAGGATAAAATATAAAAATGAACTAAATGAACCAGACAAAAAGGAGTACAAACGTCTTAAAAATGAGATCGACAGGAAGTGCAAAATGGCTCAGCAGGGATGGCTAGAGGACAAATGTAAGAATGTAGGGACTTATCTCACTAGGGGTAAGATAGATACTGCCTACAGGAAAATTAAGAGACTTTTGGAGGAAGAGAACCACTTGTGTGAATATCAAGAGTTTAGATGGAAAACCAGTTCTGAGCAAAGAAGGCAAAGCAGAAAGGTGGAAGGACTACATAAAGGGTCTATACATGGGCGATGTACTTGAGGGCAGTAAAATGGAAGAGGACGTAAATGAAGATGAAATGGGAGATATAATACTGCATGAAAATTTTCACAGAGCACTGAAAGACCTAAGTTGAAACAAGGATCCGTGAGCAGACAACATTCCATTAGAACTACAGGGTTATTACAAATGATTGAAGCGATTTCACAGCTCTACAATAACTTTATTATTTGAGATATTTTCACAATGCTTTGCACACACATACAAAAACTCAAAAAGTTTTCTTAGGCATTCACAAATTGTTCGATATGTGCCCCTTTAGTGATTCGGCAGACATCAAGCCGATAATCAAGTTCCACCCACACTCGGCGCAGCATGTCCCCATCAGTGAGTTCGAAAGCATCGTTGATGCGAGCTCGCAGTGCTGGCACGTTTCTTGGTAGAGGAGGTTTAAACACTGAATCTTTCACATAACCCCACAGAAAGAAATCGCATGGGGTTAAGTCGGGAGAGCGTGGGGGCCATGACATGAACTGCTGATCATGATCTCCACCATGACTGATCCATCGGTTTTCCAATCTCCTGTTTAAGAAATGCTTCTGCTTTAGCCTTTTCCGTAAGATTTTCCAAACCGTCGGCTGTGGTACGTTTAGTTCCCTGCTTGCTTTATTCGTCGACTTCCGTGCGCTACACGTGAAACTTGCCCGCACGCGTTCAACCGTTTCTTCGCTCACTGCAGGCCGACCCTTTTATTTCCCATTACAGAGGCATCCAGAAGCTTTAAACTACGCATACCATCGCCGAATGGAGTTAGCAGTTGGTGGATCTTTGTTGAACTTCGTCCTGAAGTGTCGTTGCACTGTTATGACTGACTGATGTGAGTGCATTTCAAGCACGACATACGCTTTCTCGGCTCCTGTCGCCATTTTGTCTCACTGCGCTCTCGAGCGCTCTGGCGGCAGAAACCTGAAGTGCGGCTTCAGCCGAACAAAACTTTATGAGTTTTTCTGCGTATCTGTAGTGTCTCGTGACCATATGTCAATCAATGGAGCTACAGTGAATTTATGAAATTGCTTCAATCATTTGTAATAGCCCTGTACTTATAGCCTTGGGAAAGTCAGCGCTGACAGAACTTTAGCATCTAGATGTATGAGACAGCTGAAATACCCACAGACTTAAAGAAGAACATAATAATTTCAATCCCAAAGAAAGCAGGTGTGGACAGGTGTGAAAATTACTGAACTGTCAGTTTAATAAGTCACGGCTGCAAAATACTAACACGAATTCTTTACAGACTAATGGAAAAAGTGGTAGAAGCCGACCTCGGGGAAGATCAGTTTGGATTCTGTAGAAAGATACTAACACGTGAGGCAATACTGACCCTACGAATTATCTTAGAATATATATTCAGTAAAGACAAACCTATGTTTCTAGCATTTGTAGACTTAGAGAAAGCTTTTGACAGTGTTGTCTGGAATACTCGCTTACAAATTCTGGAGGTGACAGGGGTAAAACACAGGGAGCGAAAGGCTCTGGAGGTGACAGGAGTAAAACACAGGGAGCGAAAGGCTCTGGAGGTGACAGGGGTAAAACACAGGGAGCGAAAGGCTGTTTACAATTTATACAGAAACCAGATGACAGTTATAAGAGATGAGGGGTATGAAAGGGAAGCAGTGGTTGGGAAGGGAGTGACACAGGGTTGTAGCCTATCCCCGATGTTATTCAAACTGTATATTGAGCAAGCAGTAAAGGCAACAAAAGAAAAATTTGGAGTAGGAATTAAAATCCATGGATAAGTTTGCCGATGACATTGTAATTTTGTCGGAGACAGCGATACACCTGGAAGAGCAGCTGGACAGAAAGGACAGTGTCTTGAAAAGAGGATATAAGATGGTCATCAACAAAAGCAAAACTAAGATAATGGAATGTAGTCGAATGAAATCAGGTGATGCAGACGGATTTAGATTAGGAAATGAGACACGTAAAGTAGTCGATGTGTTTTGCTATTTGGGAAGTAAAATAACTGTTGATTGCCGAAGTAGAGAGGATATAAAATGTTGACTGGCGATGGCAAGAAAAGCGTTTCTGAAGAAGAGAAATTTGTTAACATCGAGTATAGATTTAAGAGCCAGGAAGTCTTCTCTGAAAGTATTTGTATGGAGTGTAGCCATGTATGCAAGTGGAACATGGACGATAGTTTAGACAAGAAGAGAATAGAAGCTTTCGAAATGTGGTGCTACAGAAGAATGCTCAAGATTAGCTGGGTAGATCATATAACTAATGAGGAGCTACTGAGTAGAATTGGGAAGAAGAGGAATTTCTGGCACAACTTGGCTAGAAGAAGGGATCAGTTGGTAGGACATGTTCTGAGGCATCAAGGGATCATCAATTCAGTTTTGGAGGACAGCGTGGACGGTACAAGTCGTACACGGAGACCAAGAGATGTAGGTTGCAATAGTTACTTGGAGATGAAGAAGCTTGCACAGGATAGTGTAGCATGGAGACTTGCATCAAACCAGTCTCAGGACTGAAGACCACAACAACAACACAATCTTTTTCTATTGGTAAAAGTTAGTGAACACGAACAATGTTGTCGTCAGCAGTGGTAGGACATGTTCTGAGGTATCAAGGGGTCACCAATTTAGTTTTGGAGGACAGCGTGGAGGGTAAAAGTCGTAGACGGAGACCAAGAGATGTAGGTTGCAGTAGTTACTTGGAGATGAAGAAGCTTGCACAGGATAGAGTAGCATGGAGACCTGCATCAAACCAGTCTCTGGACTGAAGACCACAACAACAACACAATCTTTTTCTATTGGTAAAAGTTAGTGAACACAAACAGTGTTGTCATCAGCAGTGGGAATATATAAACTAATTCCTTCGCCACAGATCTCCCTTTCTCTTGTATTTTTATGGTTCTCTAGTGGAACATTTTCCAGGATCTAAAACTGTCGAAGGTTTTTTTACATCTACTGCTACAGATCGGAAAAATACGCTGTAGCCACACCGTAGCCTTGAGTATTGTGAACAATATCAACCTGGCAAATATTTTCCCTGGTTGCTTGAAAATTTCAGCTCTAACAATGGAGTAGAAATGGTATTGACATTGTTATGCAAAATAAAGTACTTAAATATTTAAAATTAGAAACGAAGTACCGCCGCAGCTGGAATGCTGGTACGTCAATGACGTACAAAGAGCACTAAGTGGGAACCGCATTTCAGTTGAACTGCTCTCTGATTTATGGTTACAATTTAATTCTATTTTTCTATTATTTTTTTTTTAATTTCAAAAATTGAGTGAGCAAGACAACTGCTGTCACCAGCATTTGTAAGAGACACAATACTACTTGCACTACATTGAAGGATTCTCTATTGAAATACTTTTGAGGCTAATCATTGTTCAAAATTTTGTACACCTTACTCTAGATCTACATCTGTGTATATATGGATTCTAAGTCTGCGTCTATATGGATACTCTGCAAATCACACTTAAGTGTCTGGAGGAGGGTTCATTGAACCACCTTCATAATAATTCTCTATTTTCCACTCTCTAACAGAGCGCGGAAAAAACGAACGCCTATTTATTTCTGTGTGGGCTCTGATTTCCCTTATTTTATTATGATGATTAGACCGCGGATTTTAGGTAAAAACCTATTTTGTTCCTGAGTTCCTATTTGCATAAAAATTTGTACTTATGCGTGTCATGGCTATTTACACTTAATAGCATTAATTCTATAGGACCTAAAGAAGCCTATTTTGACGTTAGTGCCTATTTCGGCTTTAATATCCTAAAAAGTGCCTATTTCATCATACAAGACAGTGGCTCCAAGTTTTTCCACACTATACGACAGATGGAAAAAATATTTTCTGCCCAGCGTGCAGCAAGGAGGCTAGTTGATATGCGCTCATGCTTCGTATTTGCCTAACACTTTGGTCTTTTTTTTATTTTTGTATATCGCTATCCCTGTTAATACCAAATACTCTTTATAGGTGTTTTATTATTCATATGTAAAAAATAGATCACGAATCTTTAGGTTAAAACCTATTTTTTTCCTAAGCTCCAATTTGCATATAAGTTGGTAGTTAAGCGTTTCGTGACTAACTAAACTGAATACCGTTAGTTCTATAGGACCTAAAATTGCGTAGTTCGACGTTGACGCCTAATTTTTCCTATTTCGGCACCAAAATCCTAAAAAGTACCTATTTCGTTAATCTGACATAGAGTTCTTGTGTTTTCAAAGATTAGAAGGAAGTAAACTTAGGGCTTTACGTCTCGTGGAAGGCGAAGGTCGTTAGAGACTGTTTACAATTCCTTTGCTTGCCTTACTACCAACAGCACTCAGCACGGTTGAATGGTCATCCATCCAAGTACGCACCGAGCGCAACAGTGCTTAACTTCGGTGAGCGAATGGGAACCGGTCAAAGATTTGAGTTACACATTAGAATCGAACGTGAGAGTACTAAATGTTATATTTGAAAATATTTCGTTCGTACGATTCTGGCCAGCTGTGTGTTTTTGCAAAGAAACGGTTTCATAGGCCTTAAGCTGAGCACGGATTAAAAAATCACAATGTTAATTGTAGACGCCCTCTATAGCTAAATTACTGCCCTTAGCGCATTTTCTCGCTGCTACCTAGAGGTAGTCCTATCAAACTACTCTGTTTCGTGAAGGGTATTATACGTGAATTTTCCGGTTCCAAAAATAATTTGCCGGTAGTGAGATGTTTTCATCTGAAGCACCGGTAGATTCCATTCGCTTGTTCAGAAGAGGCGGCCTCCTGTCAGGTGCCATATGTCCAGCAACGAGTACGGTACTTCCCCTCCCGCTTTCATGCAACGCAGTAAAAGGAAAAAAAAAGCAAGTCATCTTTCACTTTTTCCCAACGAAAACAAATCAGTACAATGTACATTGTGTAGCGACCGACGTGTTAAGTGTTACTGACGTTCTAAGTGCAAAATAAATTCTAGTTTCTGTGTGAGAATACTACGCCATGCCGAAAAGAGCTAGTTCAAAGGCTACATATATAAGGCAGCGGCTGCAAGATTTTCCGCATTATACAACAAATGGGAAAATTATTTTCTGCCAAGCATGCAACTAGGAGGTTAGTTGATGTTTTTCTGAGACTTCTTATTTTCCTGTCACTTAGGATTCTTTTTTATCGCTATCCTTTAGTAATACGAAATACTCTTTATATGCGATTCTAAATTGCATTCCCTTTTCTCTCGTATTAGGTTTCGAGTGTTAAGAAATCTCACTTAACTCAGAAGGGAGATGGAATCGCACATAAAGCTAATGTTGAACGAAAGTCAAAATTGAAGCAAATTCTTTTAACCAATAACTCTGGTGAATCCTCCGAAAAAAACAAGTTCTGCAGTGCTTTGCGTCATGCACTTGTGGCAGCAAACATCCCCTTTCGGAAACTAGAAAACCCTATTTTCAGAGGTTTTCTTGAGAAGTACTGCCATCAGTCTATTCCTGCAGCTTTACGTAAGAATTATGTGGATTCAGCTTACAATGCTGCATTGCACAGAATCCGAGAAGATGTTGGATAATCTTGTACATGGGTTTCTGTGGATGAACTACAGACAGTCTTGGCCGTTACATTGCAAACCTGATTATTGGGAAGCTAGGTCCAGATGCTCCATCCAGGGCTCATTTGATTACTCAAAACAGCTTGCAAAAACTAACCAACAAACAATAGCACAGTTTGTGAACAATGGGCTTAAGGTGCTATACCCAAACGGAGTGGATGAGAATAAGGTGCTTCTGGCCGTCACTGATACTGCTGCATATATGATAGAAGCGTTTCAACTATTAAAAGTATTCTAATCATTGATGCTGCTCGTAACTTGTGTAGTGCATGGGATCAACCGCATAGCAGAGCAAGTAAGGCTACAATTTCCTAAAGTAAATAAAGTAATATGTATGGTGAAGAAAATTTTTGTTAAGGCACCATCAAGAATACAGGCATTCAAAGAACAGCTTCCAGATGTCCACATGCCGCCAGAGCCTGCTGTCACCCGCTGGGGCACGTGGCTGATAGCAGCAGAATACTGTAGTACGCACCTCTCAACTATCCAGAAGGCGGTTGAAAATATACCGGAGGAGCAATGGCGTTACTCAAAGATTCTTCTTTAAAACGGGACTTATCTTACATTAGGGCCCACTATACATTTATGGCAAGAATAATTTCACAATTGGAAGGCTCAGGGAGACCTATCTACGACAATATTTCTTTGCTTGAAGAAGTCAAAATGAAAATTAATGAAGCGCCAGGTGAAGTAGGGGAAAAAGTACGGGCAAAAATGCAAACGGTTTTGCAGAACACTGGCCTGAAGGAGTTGTGTGCAGCTGCCGACATACTTAGTGGAAAATCCAGCACTCCTGACTGCAGAATTCCTGTCCAACATGTGCCGAAAATGAAGTACGCCCCTGTCACATGTGTTGATGTAGAACGTTCTTTTTCAGCGTATAAATAGATTCTAACTGTCAAGCGCCACAGTTTTTCACTAGAAAACCTAGAAAAGATTTTGGTTATTTATTGTCAAGCCAACTATGGTCAGAATGTGTGAAACAACGAATTTATTAATTAAACCATTAAACGGAGATATTTATCTTGCAGGAACTCAAAAAATTTGGAGTTATGTTCAACATTAATGTTGTAGATTGCTGTGCTCTGTAACGGTGTAAATATTCATTCTCCTTGTTTTAATGACTAAAAAGATGTTCATACTGTGAACACTGTGTATTTTAATTTATTTTTATTTTCTCTGCATCATTTTTATTAGAGCCTATTTCAAGTTTTATATAGCCTAAATGAACTACTGAAAGATCCTATTTTAGGTGCCTAAAACACACTTTTTTACGACCTAAAAATCCGTGGTCTAATGATGATCCTTTCTCCCTATGTAGGTAGACGGCAACAAAATATTTTTGTATTCGGAGGAGAAAGTTATTGAATGAAATTTCGTGACAATATACGCCGCAACGAGAAACGTCTTTGTTTCATGATGTCCACCCCAAATCCTGTATCATGTCAGTGAAACTCTCTCCCCTATTTCTCGATAACATAAAACGTGCTCTTCTTCTTACAACTTTCTCGGTGTGCTCCATTAAGCCTATCTAGTAAGGACCCCACACCGCGCAGCAGTACTCCATGAAGATGTACGAGAGTAGTGTAGGTAGTCTCTTTACTATATGTGTCACATCTTCTAAGTGCTCTACCAATAAATCGCAGCCTTTGTTTCCCCTTCCCCACAACATTGTAGGGTGTTCTTTCCCATATAAGTTGTTCGTAACTGTAATTACTAGATATTTAGTTGAATTTACGGCACTTAGATTTAATTGAGTTATTATGCAGCCGAATCTTAGCGGATTCCCATTAGCACTCATGTAGATGACCCCATGCTTTTTATTATTTATGGTCTATTGCCAATATTAACACAATATAGATATCTTCTCTAAATCGCTTTACCATTGGTGTTGATCTTCTGATGACTTTACTAGATGATAAACGACAGCATCATCCGCAAACAACCTAAGACGGCTGTTCAGATTATCTCCTAAATCGTTTACATACGTAAGGAATAGCAGACAGCCTATAACACTACGCGGAACGCCAGATATCACATCTGTTTTATTCGACGACTTTCCGTCAGTTACTATGAACTGTGACGTCTGTGACAGGAAATCACGAATCCATTCTCTTAACTGAGGCTGTATTCCATAAGCTCGCAATTTGATTACAAGCTGCATAAAAAGTTGTCGGTTTACCTGCCGCGTCAAGTTTGGATAAAATCCGGTGAGGCTTCCGATTTTTTAAGCAGTGGACGGCTTCTCATTGGCTGAATGACGTCACAGTGAAAACGGCGCGTACAGAGGTGGCGGCCTCTATGTCCATAGATTTTGTTTGCGCACTTTATCCAGCGTTGCTTGCAGCGTCATCCATCGCAACAGGCGGAGAACTGCGAGGAATGTAAGAAGTCTCCCTCTGCGCTCTTTCTTTATCAATTATCTACCTGCTGCTCTGCTGCTGTGGGATCCCGTTTAAGAATCCGGTACGTGGTATCTACCAGCTACTATCTACCAGAGGAGCTACTGAAGAACTCTGGCCTCCCATAAGAACTAGTCAAGAATCTACGATCAAGAGCACCAAGGCCACCCAGGTTATATGGTCTACCCAAGGTCCATAAGGATGAGGTCCCGTTGAAACCTATTGTTAGTGCTATTGGGTCTCCTAGATATCGGTTGGCAAAATACGTAACCAAGTTATTAGATAACGGAGGTAGTCATCGAAAGCTTGGGATTTTATCCAAATTTGACGCGGCAGGTAAACCGAGAACTTTTTATGCTAGGACTCAGTCGTGAAAGACTTCGTAGTCATACTGATTACAAGCTGCTAGTGGGGAACGGTGTCAAAATCGTTCTGAAAGTTAAAAAGTAGGGAATCAATTTGAAATCCCTCCTTGGTAGCGGTTCAACACTTCATGTGAGTAAAGAGATAGTTGTGTTTCACAAGAATGATGTTTTCTAGATACCTGCTAACTGTGTGTCAACAGACGGTCCTCTTCAGGATTCGAACGCAATATATATTCCAGAATCCTGCTGCATATCGACGTTAATAGTAAGGACATGTAATTTAGTGGATTACTCCTAGTGTCCTTCTTGAATACTGGTGTGACCTTCGGGCATAGATAACAGAAATATGTCGAGACAACATAACAGCCGACTGCACGGTCTACATAATCCACAATTCAAGTATCCTCTGGTACGCTTCAAAACTCTAAGTCTAAGTTAAATTCTCCATTGACACTTCATTTGCTGTACATGATCTTTTTTTATATTTCTTTTTATTTTCAATCTTTGTTCAGAGATCATGAAAAACAATATTTTGAAAATAACTAGGTCTTCAAGAGAAAAATTTTTGGAAACTTCATTTTCATAGCTAGAAGCAGCAGTTAGTGAAATGTTTCAGTTTACGCTGGTCAGTTCGAAACCGCATTTGTCCATTTTCCACTCTTTGTTTGGACTGTAAAATTTGGGACAAAAATCCATCGTGCAGTTTTCCCTCAAATCAGTAGTAAAATTTTTCTTTATTGCCCTGATAATTTTGAAGCAATAAAATGTTTTTAGGTATTATGGTGGTTAATTGGGTACTCCATTTGTCCATTTACCATTCGTAGTTTGGTATGAAAATTCAGACAAGCGTTTTCCCTTAAACCACAAATTAATTTTTTCTTGTTGTTGTTGTTGTTGTGGTCTTCAGTCCTGAGACTGGTTTGATACAGCTCTCCATGCTACTCTATCTTGTGCAAGCTTCTTCATCTCCTAGTACTTACTGCAACCTACAGCCTTCTGAACCTGCTTAGTGTATTCATCTCTTGGCCTCCCTCTACGATTTTTACCCTCTACTCGGCCCTCCAGTACTAAATTGGTGATCCCTTGATACCACAGAACATTTCCTACCAACCGATCCCTTCTTCTAGTGAAGTTATGCCACAAAATCCTCTCCTCCCCAATTCTACTCAGTACCTCCTCATTAGTTATGTGATCTACCCACCTAATCTTGAGCATTCTTCCGTAGCACCACATTTCGAAAGCTTCTATTCTCTTCTTGTCCAAACTATGCATCGTCCATGTTTCACTTCCATACGTGGCTACACTCCACACAAATACATTCAGAAACGACTTCCTGACACTTAAATCTATACTCGATGTTAACAAATTTCTCATCTTCAGAAACGGTTTCCTTACCATTGCCAGTCTACATTTTATATCTTCTCTACTTCTACCATCATCAGTTATTTTGCTCCCCAAATAGCAAAACTCCTTTACTACTTTAAGTGTCTCATTTCCTAATCTAATTCCCTCCGCATCACCTGACTTAATTCGACTACATTCCATTATCCTCGTTTTGCTTTTGTTGATGTTCGTCATATATCCTCCTTTCATGACACTCCATTCGGTTCAACTGCTCTTCCAAGTCCTTTTCAGTCTCCGACATAATTACAATGTCATCGGCGAACCTCAAATTTTTTATTTCTTCTCCATGGATTTTAATACCTACTCCTATTTTTTGTTTTTGTTTTTGTTTCCTTACTGCTTGCTCGATATACAGATTGAATAACATCCGGGAGAGGCTACAACCCTGTCTCACTCCTTTTCCAACCACTGCTTCCCTTTCATACCCCTCGTCTCTTATAACTATGATCCAGTTTCTGTACAAATTGTAAATAGCCTTTCGCTCCCTGTATTTTACCACTGCCACCTTCAGAATTTGAAAGAGAGTATTCCAGTCAACATTGTCAAAAGCTTTCTCTAAGTCTACAAACGCTAGAAATGTAGGTTTGCCTTTCCTTAATCTATCTCCTCAGATAAGTCGTAGGGTCAGTATTGCCTCACGTGTTCGAACATTTCTACGGAATCCAAACTGATCTTCCCCAAGGTGGGCTTCTACCAGTTTTTCCATTCGTCTGTAAAGAATTCGTGTTAGTATTTTGCAGCCGTGGCTTATTAAATTGACAGTTCGGTAATTTTTACATCTGTCAACACCTGCTTTCTTTGGGATTGGAATTATTATATACTTCTTGAAGTCTGAGGGTATTTCGCCTGTCTCATACAACTTACTCACCAGATGGTAGAGTTTTGCCAGGACTGGCTCTCCCAAGGCTGTCAATGGTTCTAATGGAATGTTGTCTACTCCCGGGGCCTTGTTTCGACTCGGGTCTTTCAATGCTCTGTCAAATTCTTCACGCAGTATTATATTTTCCATTTCATCTTCATCTACATCCTCTTCCATTTCCATAATATTGTCCTCCAGTACATCGCCCTTGTACAGACCCTCCTTCCACCTTTCTGTTTTCCCTTCTTTGCTTAGAACTGTGTTTCCATCTGAGCTCTTGATATTCATACAAGTAAAATTACCAAATAAGCAGCAACCAGTCGCAAAAATGTTGTCTACACTCGACTGGTTGCTGCTTGTTTGGTAATTTTATGGTTTACGGTCGCTGCACAACTTGGGAAACACATGGAGCCCAACATTCATTCATACATGTGGTTCTTTTTTCTCCAAAGGTCTTTTTAATTTTCCTGTAGGCAGTATCTATCTTACCCCTAGCAAGATAAGCCTCTACATCCTTACATTTGTCCTCTAGCCATCCCTGCTTAACCATTCTGCACTTCCTGTCTATCTCATTTTTGAGACATTTGCATTCCTTTTTGCTTGCTTCATTTACTGCATTTTTGTGTTTTCTCCTTTTATCAATTGAATTCAATATTTCATCTGTTACCCAAGGATTTCTACTAGCCCTCGTCCTTTACCTACTTGATCCTCTGCTTCCTTCACTACCTCATCCCGTAAAGCTACCCTTCTTCTTCTACTGTATTTCTTTCCCCCATTCCTGTCAATTGGTCCCTTATGCCCTCCCTGAAACTCTGTACAACCTCTGATTTAGGCAGTTTATCCAGGTCCCATCTCCTTAAATTCCCACCTTTTGGCAGTTTCTTCAGTTTTATTCTACAATTCATAACCAATAGATTGTGGTCAGCGTCCACATCTGCCCCTGGAAATGTCTTACAATTTAAAACCTGGTTCCTAAATCTCTGTCTTACCATTATATAATCTGTCTGATACCTTCTAGTATCTCCAGGCTTCTTCCAGGTTTACAACCTTCTTTCATGATCCTGAACCAAGGGTTAGCTATGTATAAGTTATGCTCTGTGCAAAATTCTACCAGGCGGCTTCCTCTTTCATTTCTTACCTCCGATCCATATTCACCTACTACGTCTCCTTCTCTCCCTTTTCCTACTATCGAATTCCACTCACCAATCACTATTAAATTTTCGTCTCCCTTCCCTATCCGAATAATTTATTTTATCTCATCATACATTTCACCAATTTCTTCGTCATCTGCAGAGCTAGTTGGCATATAAACTTGTACTACTGTAGTAGGCGTGGGCTTGGTGTCTACCTTGGCCAAAATAATGTGTTCATTATGCTGTTTGTAGTAGCTTATTTTTTATTCATTATTAAACCTACTCCTGCATTATCCCTATTTGATTTTGTATTTATAACCCTGTACTCACCTGACCAAAAGTCTTGTTCCTCCTGCCATCAAACTTCACTAATTCCCACTATATCTAACTTTAACCTATCCTTTTCCATTTTTAAATTTTCTAACCTACCTGCCCGATTAAGGGATCTGACATTCCACTCTCTGATCCGTAGAACGCCAGTTTTCTTTCTCCTGATAACGACGTCCTCTTGACTAGTCCTCGCCCGGATATCCGAATTGGGGACTATTTTAGCATCGGAATATTTTACCCGAGAGGACGCCATCATCATTTAACCATATAGTAAAGCTGCATGCCCTTGGGAAGAATTACGGCTTTAGTTTCTCCTTGCTTTCAGTCGTTCGCAGTACCAGCACAGCAAGTCCGTTTTGGTTGGTGTTACAAGGCCAGATCAGTCAATCATCCAGACTGTTGCTCCTGCAACTACTGAAAAGGCTGCTGCCCCTCTTCAGGAACTACACGTTTGTCTGGTCTCTCAACAGATACCCCTCCGTTGTGGTTGCATCTACGGTACGGTTATCTGTATCACTGAGACACGTAAGCCTCCCCACCAACGGGAAGATCCATGGTTCAATGGGAGGGGGGGGGGATTTTTATAATTACTCTTATTTCTTTCAAGAAATTAAATCTCTGTTTGCGAAACTAGGCCTCATTCTGCTGAATTTGATACCTCTTTCGTCCACATCCTACTCATCGTTTGGCTACAAAAATTCGGACAAATATCCTTTGTGTAGTTTCTAGAGAGTCTTGAATTCGCGCAAACATTTGACCAAAAATGACCGATTATTCCTCTGTGTGTTCCCTAATCTCTCTTGCCCTCTTCTCATTACCACTACGCGAGTTATTGGATGGCGGCGCCACAATCATCGCACAGTTCTCCATCAACACCGGTTCTGCTGTATGCGATTTCTTTTAGATATACACTACACTTTTCCAGAATCCGCTTATCAAATCTAAGCCATCCATTCGCTTTTCATAATACTGCTTTCACGCGTTCGTCCTCTTTCACACTGCTTCTTGCCGTTACGCCGAAATATTTAAACGCTGTGAAATACTCTTGACGTTTGCACAATTCTGTGATTGGATACTAGAGGGTTCCTTCTATTTGTTGTATGCATTATCTTGCATTTATAGAGAGCTGACATTCACCAAATAAGAGAAAGTTTGGCTAAGTGTTTCGACATTCCCTTAAAAACGTGCAATGACAATACTCTCTTTTGACATCAGCGTGGTGGGCGGACACACCAATAGCGTTACTAAACGAATTCGATGAATCATTTGTGTTCAATGACAACGTAAGTGGTTCTATTAGACATCCTTAGGACACACTCGATGTTCCTTTTATTCCTGTTCGATGTTGGCTATCGAATGCAACGTACTGAGTGTTATTAATCAAAAATTTATAGAGCTAATCGAATATGTGTGAAGATGTTACGTATGATCCTATCTATGTTGGTAATAGACTGACGGCTCAGCTACGGAGGTCCACCATAACTTGTTACAGTAGAAAAGCTGAGATCTAAAAACAATGCACTCACCATAAACAAACGTTTATACTAAGGATGCCACTGAACTATCTGACAGTACTAAATGTCATTCCATGAGATATTCATCAGATGTTTATGACAGGTGAATGAAACAAATGCCTGACAGTCTAATCTGTATAACAGAACTTCTAGGGGGGGGGGGGGGGGGATACAGTGTACGCTGTGGCATACATTGCAAGAATAATCGTGACATATTAATACGGTGCTACGGACTGTGACTCGAATTTGAGACATTTGTGCAGTTCACAAGTGTAGAAGGAAGTGTTGGCTAAGTTAAGTCTTTAATTGGATTGTGAGACGTACTCTGACGGCTCAGTTTGTTACGCCATTTCCCGCAAAAATCCGTGTTTACCATTTTAGAACCAACCCCTTTTCTGTGATTGAGTCGTTCTCTAACAAGGCGTCTTCATAAGTGGTTCTATTCAGCAACGTATGCGACATAATTTTCGTATAATTTGGAAGAATAGTTGTGGCAAACTAGTAGGTTATTACTATTACTATAATAATAACAATAATAATAATACTTCTAGTGAGATAGCTTTCAGTTGCATGTTTCATTAGTTACCAGTTTTCTAATATTTTTATGAAACGAAAATAGCTTGTAAATTTTTGAAAGAGCTTTTTTTTTTCTTTTTCCTGTTGGTATTCAAGTTGCTTAACGAATCAAAATGTCATTGTCAATATTATTTATAAAAGTTGTTATATTTCCCAGACAGCAGTATGGTAACCTTGAACAACAGGTTTTATCACAGCATAACATACATTTTAGTGCATAGCTTCAATAGGTCTCTGATATTCAGATCTCAGAAACATTTTTCAAAAAACTGTTTCAAGATACAAGAAAGGGCAAAGCATTGTTCTTAAAATCTTCCGAACATGCTGTGATGGTGCTGTTCCTTCGATTGAGATTCGTAATAACTGCTCTGTTTTCCATTCCTAATTGAATTTCGGTTCTTCCTATTTCATGAAGTTATGAAGTATTCCCACTAAGTTGTTTTGAGCCTTTCTTGTAGATTTTCCCCTTTGTCCATTTCGAACTTATTAATTAAGTTTTCTGATTAAATTATTGTTTCTCATACGTTTTAAAAACTTGATCGCAGCAGGGACATGTGCAAATTCCGACAACTGCTGCACAGTATGGGCCTTGAATGCATTTATTTTAAATCTTTTCAGTTGACTTCGGACCTAATGCTGTTCGTAAATACATTTCTCCGTATTGCCATTTGATCACTGTTTTCTACAGCAGTTGTACTTACGCTGTTGGTGCCAAGGAGCAGTTATAAAGTTTGCAGTGCCGTGAAAAAATTTTACTTCGCAATCTGTCTTAAAATATCGCATTATCCAACTGCTTGTACATTATACAGAAAAATATTTCAGAATAAAGTTTTTTATACTGCACTTATCTTGACGCAACATTTATAGTTGTTATTACACTTGTAGAATTTTTTGATTCAAGCTACAATATTACTACCAAGTCCGCCTTTGTGGCAACTAGCTCATTATACTAGCCCATTTCACTTTCTTACTTTATTTCAGAACAACAATCCAGCATCGGTATGTAAATTTAAAACAAATTTATCACAACATTCCATAGTTATAAATGTTATGCAAATACCTGATGTATTTAATAGGTAAATTTGTTCTCCTTTTTCAGATTCTAGAGCTTGCTGCGGAACACGTTTGGTTATCATCCGTTTTGTCTGTCAGCATGCGCACAGCACAATGAATCCAGCAGAAAATGATGCATCACAGGACTCCCTCGAGAAGATTTGCTACAATCTGACAATAATCGTTGTTATGAGTTCGGTGTTAGTTCTTATATGGCTTTCCGGACGGACTACAAGGGGAAAACTACCACAGGTGTCTGGAAATGCTGGGGTAGCCTCTGAAGACGGCTGAAAATGAGAAGTTGTTTTTGGGAACGCTGTAGCTATAAAAATGAAAGGGAGGGTAAAAGAAAACCTAAGAACATAAGTTTCAAGTCTCTTTATAATGGACTTTTTTTTTTTTTTTTACCGAAGTCTGATACCTGACGATTTCATGCAACAGCCAGATAGTCAATAATTTTGGCTCTTCAGAAGGTGAAACCTATTTTTACAATCTTGCTGAGCTAAAGCAACTCTGCGACTATCTGAATCAACAACACAATACATATGTAAAAATGCACTTTCTAAATAAACAAATTATTGTGATCTCAGATTAGTCAGTAGTGTGTTCATTAATATTCGAAGGTGTTTTGTGTTCATTGTACCAACTGACAATTAACAGTTCACAGCAATTATAATACGTTTTACGTAAATACAACAATGAAGTTCTATTGCTGGGTGAATACTGTCACGGTCGAGCGGTAGCGTTCTCACTTCCCGCGCCCAGATTCCCGGGTTCGATTCCCGGCGGGGTCATGGATTTCCTCTGCCTCGTGATGACTGGTTGTTGTGTGATGTCCTTAGGTTAGTTAGGTTTAAGTAGTTCTAAGTTCTAGGGGACTGATGACCTCAGAAGTTAAGTCCCATAGTGCTCAGAGCCATTTGAACCATTAAGTACACACGAAAGTAAAAACACGGCTATACTCATCTAGAGCGTCCCTGTTTATACACACATCAGAAGTTCTATTAAACTCCAGTTTTCAGTAAATAAATAATTTCCAGAACCTTTAAGATGTCACAAATGTTAAATGAGAAATAAGTGACCAGTTTGTGACCCAAACCTGTGACCGACACATTGCCAGTCAGCTGCTACACCATGGAGTAAAACCCATCTCACACGGAGTAAGGTTCTCTGCCAGTTTGCTAGGTGGCACGCATGACTGTTAGCTATACCCCGTTCATCACAACAATAAACCTCGTGTAAACATTGCACTATGTATTCTTCCGCGTCTGCTGGACCCTGATTGGATTTCATTTCACGTGGAGCAGAACCCAACCTGTCTCGAGTACAGTGAAGCACGATAATAAGGATACATTTCATGCTGTGCGTTACGTGTACATCGACTCAGCGATAAAGCCTAGTTTACACGACGACACTAGGTTCCAGGCAACTGCGCAACCGACCACTGCGCATGCGCGCCGCTCGTTAGCGCAACTCGTCGGTGAAACTAAACAGTTTTGGCGTGTTCCAACTTTGATGACATTAGTTGCATGAGTTTTTAGGTTATGTGTGTTCGTAGAGTGTAGACAAACTGAAATGTGAAGTGAGGAGTGGAAAATAATGTTTGCTTTTTGGATGTCTAAGTTTTGCATAGGTGTTTGTGGGATGTTAGTGATGCTGATTACAAAAATAAGCAATATATTGGTGCTCCTGAGACCTTCATGTGCGATCAGAACATAGATAGTTTGACAATACCTGAGTTGCAGGGCAAAATTTATTGAATTAGGAGCACAGATACAACTGAATTCAAAAAAATACAAGCAAATGTAATTCTACCTGTAGAAATGCTCTTTACTATAAGTTTCCCATCGTTCGAGTTTGCCGACTTTTTTTTTTTTTTTTTTTTTTTTAAGGAATATTGTTGACAGGAGGGAAGGCTACACAAATCAGGAAGCTACATTCTTTATTCATCTATTTACAACGTCGCAGCAGTGCTCCCCATTCATATATGTTTGAATTTTGAAATACTGCCACTGTACAGATCTATCTTCAAGAGAGTAGTTTACTAATCATTCTCTTCTTAATGCAATCTGCTTGAATAATTACTGCTGTTAATGTTAATAGTTATTACTGTTAATAATCATTGGTGTTAATGAAAAAGCGTCATCACCAACTAAAACTGCATCTTGTAGCATGCCGAGTGTTCTCGATTGCAATGCATGCAATGTGATATGTAATTTCAGTTCTGGCGATAGTGCTTCATGCGTTACAATATATTCGTTATTGCATAATTAACTCTATTTAGAAAAACGTTAATAGTTCTGGTGACATTCTATGATAATTAAAGGAACATCTTGGGTCTTCCATTACAAATTATTTCTGCAAGGATGCTGAGCAACTGAGTTGACGACTTTTCTTCATCCAGTCACGAATCGAAACAAGTTTCTTATTTTTTCCTCGTGCAGCGATTCCACGCAACAAACTTTAACTCCATCCCGTGAGACGTGCAGCTGCCAAAACTTTCATTTCAGACACAACTCAGGAACCCACAAAACGTCGAAACTGAAGTGTGCACTGGTTTCGCCGGGTCTATAGTCAAATACGAAACCATCTGCGTGCAAGTCATTCCACGCAACGAGTGGCGCAAGCCAATGTCGTCGTGTGAACTAGGCTTAATACGGCGCAACAGCTTTACCGGCACATTGACTTGGACAGCGCTGGCCAGCTACCAGGTCCAACAAACTTGCGGTGATGTGAACAGTTGTAGTAAAGACACAAAGAGAGACAGGCAGAGAACAATATAGCCTTGAATGTCTTTTAATTTTTGAACATAAGGAAATAATAGTAAAACTCAGGCGATACGCTTCTTAAGTGATCTGCTGGAAAACATAACATGCTCTTGATCTTAGCTAACACAGTAATGCAATTAAAAACGAGACTGATGAAAATTCCTGACTTTAAGAAGGGTAATTTTTCTACATGAGCAATATGCAGCGTAAAAGTGCACTGCTGTGATTTCACCATGAAGTTGAATATCCAAGCCACTGAAGGCATAACAGTCAGTCGCTGGTAACCTCTGAACTTCTTCCATATCGGACTCTGAGGAATGCGATACATTTCAGTGCTGCTACATAGATAACGATGCGATCAGCAGTAGAATCTCAATCCACTATTTTTCTTGAAAAAATGACAGTTAAGAATGAGTTATATGATAAATTTCATATTTATGCGGTTTAGATATTCAAACCGAACAAAAACAAACTGTAAATCACAATGGGTTACGAACTGCCGTTCATCAGCTCCCTCGCCGACGTAGTAGCCGAGCGGTTCTAGGCGCTTCAGTCTGGAACGGCACGACCGCTACGGTCGCGGGTTCGAATCCTGCCTCTTGCCTGGATGTGTGTGATGTTCTTAGGTTAGTTAGGATTAAGCAGTTCTAAGTTCTAGGGGACTGATGACCTCAGACATTAAGTCCCATAGTGCTCAGAGCCATTTGAACCATTTTGAACCATCAGCTCCCTCGATTAACAATTCCACGACGCTACCGATTACGCCACAAATGTAATTTATGTATTGTTACTGATATTTATTACATACTGTTCCTCGAAAAACTTCAAAGCTGATTTTACTCTGTAATGTTGAGAAAAACATTAAGAATAACTTGTTTCTAGTCATTAATGGTGTTGCGCGTGTGTGTTTCAATACGAAGCAGGAAACATTGTTACCCATTTTCGCGGTACATATGAGCAGCGAGACAGTCAGAGCACAAGTAGCGTTTACAGAGACTGTGACTGTACACGATTTTTAAAATAAAAAATACATAGCTAAAGTATGATTAAGAAAAAGTTGATCGGTGTTAATATCTACATCTACATCTACATCTACATTGATACTCCGCAAGTCACCCAACGGTGTGTGGCGGAGGGCACTTTACGTGCACTGTCATTACCTCCCTTTCCTGTTCCAGTCGCGTATGGTTCGCGGGAAGAACGACTGTCTGAAAGCCTCCGTGCGCACTCTAATCTCTCTAATTTTACATTCGTGATCTCCTCGGGAGGTATAAGTAGGGGGAAGCAATATATTCGATACCTCATCCAGAAACGCACCCTCTCGAAACCTGGCGAGCAAGTTACACCGCGATGCAGAGCGCCTCTCTTGCAGAGTCTGCCACTTGAGTTTATTAAACATCTCCGTAACGCTATCACGGTTACCAAATAACCCGGCAACGAAACGCGCCGCTCTTCTTTGGATCTTTTCTATCTCTTCCGTCAACCCGACCTGGTACGGATCCCACACTGATGAGCAATACTCAAGTATAGGTCGAACGAGTGTTTTGTAAGCCACCTCCTTTGTTGATGGACTACATTTTCTAAGCACTCTCCCAATGAATCTCAACCTGGTACCCGTCTTACCAACAATTAATTTTATATGATCATTCCACTTCAAATCGTTCCGCACGCATACTCCCAGATATTTTACGGAAGTAACTGCTACCAGTGTTTGTTCCGCTATCATATAATCATACAATAAAGGATCCTTCTTTCTATGTATTCGCAATACATTACATTTGTCTATGTTAAGGGTCAGTTGCCACTCCCTGCACCAAGTGCCTATCCGCTGCAGATCTTCCTGCATTTCGCTACAATTTTCTAACGCTGCAACTTCTCTGTATACTACAGCATCATCCGCGAAAAGCCGCATGGACTTCCGACACTATCTACTAGGTCATTTATATATATTGTGAAAAGCAATGGTCCCATAACACTCCCCTGTGGCACGCCAGAGGTTACTTTAACGTCTGTAGACGTCTCTCCATTGATAACAACATGCTGTGTTCTGTTTGCTAAAAACTCTTCAATCCAGCCACACAGCTGGTCTGATATTCCGTAGGCTCTTACTTTGTTTATCAGGCGACAGTGCGGAACTGTATCGAACGCCTTCCGGAAGTCAAGAAAAATAGCATCTACCTGGGAGCCTGTATCTAATATTTTCTGGGTCTCATGAACAAATAAGGCGAGTTGGGTCTCACACGATCGCTGTTTCCGGAATCCATGTTGCTTCCTACATAGTAGATTCTGGGTTTCCAGAAATGACATGATACGCGAGCAAAAAACATGTTCTAAAATTCTACAAGAGATCGACGTAAGAGATATAGGTCTATAGTTTTGCGCATCTGCTCGACGACCCTTCTTGAAGACTGGGACTATCTGTGCTCTTTTCCAATCATTTGGAACCCTCCGTTCCTCTAGAGACTTGCGGTACACGGCTGTTAGAAGGGGGGCAAGTTCTTTCGCGTACTCTGTGTAGAATCGAATTGATATCCCGTCAGGTCCAGTGGACTTTCCTCTATTGAGTGATTCCAGTTGCTTTTCTATTCCTTGGACACTTATTTCGATGTCAGCCATTTTTTCGTTTGTGCGAGGATTTAGAGAAGGAACTGCAGTGCGGTCTTCCTCTGTGAAACAGCTTTGGAAAAAGGTGTTTAGTATTTCAGCTTTACGCGTGTCATCCTCTGTTTCAATGCCATCATCATCCCGTAGTGTCTGCATATGCTGTTTCGAGCCACTTACTGATTTAACGTAAGACCAGAACTTCCTAGGATTTTCTGTCAAGTCGGTACATAGAATTTTACTTTCGAATTCAATGAATGCTTCACGCATAGCCCTCTTTACGCTAACTTTGACATCGTTTAGCTTCTGTTTGTCTGAGAGGTTTTGGCTGCGTTTAAACTTGGAGTGGAGCTCTCTTTGCTTTCGCAGTAGTTTCCTAACTTTGTTGTTGTACCACGGTGGGTTTTTCCCGTCCCTCACAGTTTTACTCGGCACGTACCTGTCTGAAACGCATTTTACGATTGCCTTGAACTTTTTCCATAAACACACAACATTGTCAGTGTCGGAACAGAAATTTTCGTTTTGATCTGTTAGGTAGTCTGAAATCTGCCTTCTATTACTCTTGCTAAACAGATAAACCTTCCTCCCTTTTTTTATATTCCTATTAACTTCCATATTCAGGGATGCTGCAACGGCCTTATGATCACTGATTCCCTGTTCTGTACATACAGAGTCGAAAAGTTCGGGTCTGTTTGTTATCAGTAGGTCCAAGATGTTATCTCCACGAGTCGGTTCTCTGTTTAATTGCTCGAGGTAATTTTCGGATAGTGCACCCAGTATAATGTCACTCGATGCTCTGTCCCTACCACCCGTCCTAAACATCTGAGTGTCCCAGTCTATATCTGGTAAATTGAAATCTCCACCTAAGACTATAACATGCTGAGAAAATTTATGTGAAATGTATTCCAAATTTTCTCTCAGTTGTTCTGCCACTAATGCTGCTGAGTCGGGAGGTCGGTAAAAGGAGCCAATTATTAACCTAGTTCGGTTGTTTAGTGTAACCTCCACCCATAATAATTCACAGGAACTATCCACTTCTACTTCACTACAGGATAAACTACTACTAACAGCGACGAACACTCCACCACCGGTTGCATGCAATCTATCCTTTCTAAACACCGTCTGTACTTTTGTAAAAATTTCGGTAGAATTTATCTCTGGCTTAAGCCAGCTTTCTGTACCTATAACGATTTCAGCTTCGGTGCTTTCTATCAGCGCTTGAAGTTCCGGTACTTTACCAACGCAGCTTCGACAGTTGACAATTACAATACCGATTGCTGCTTGGTCCCCGCATGTCCTGACTTTGCCCCGCACCCGTTGAGGCTGTTGCCCTTTCTGTACTTGCCCAAGGCCATCTAACCTAAAAAACCGCCCAGCCCACGCCACACAACCCCTGCTACCCGTGTAGCCGCTTGTTGCGTGTAGTGGACTCCTGACCTATCCAGCGGAACCCGAAACCCCACCACCCTATGGCGCAAGTCGAGGAATCTGCAGCCCACATGGTCGCAGAACCGTCTCAGCCTCTGATTCAGACCCTCCACTCGGCTCTGTACCAAAGGTCCGCAGTCAGTCCTGTCGACGATGCTGCAGATGGTGAGCTCTGCTTTCATCCCGCTAGCGAGACTGGCAGTCTTCACCAAATCAGATAGCCGCCGGAAGCCAGAGAGGATTTCCTCCGATCCATAGCGACACACATCATTGGTGCCGACATGAGCGACCACCTGCAGATGGGTGCACCCTGTACCCTTCATGGCATCCGGAAGGACCCTTTCCACATCTGGAATGACTCCCCCCGGTATGCACACGGAGTGCATATTGGTTTTCTTCCCCTCTCTTGCTGCCATTTCCCTAAGGGGCCCCATTACGCGCCTGACGTTGGAGCTCCCAACTACCAGTAAGCCCACCCTCTGCAACTGCCCGGATCTTGCAGAGAATCATTTTTTTATCAAATAATTTCTGCATAATCGTTTGAGAAAGATTGCAGTCCGGTCGGCTTGCGCGACTTGCATTTCACATTTAAGAAGTCAGCTAGAATTACAATGTCTTAAAGTTTCATTTACAGTGACATTGTAGTAAGATATCTAGTACATAAGTTGGACCTACTTCCAAGAGCGGAACAACACAAGTGTACGAGAGATACGGCTGCTGACCAATCATCGCGTTTGTGTTTATTGTTACAGAACAAAGTATAGCAGCTAGGGGTGCAGGCTACCTCGCATGCTAAACCAGTGACATGGCTTATGATCTGGAGTGGAAGCTAGCTGACTTCTTAAATGTGAAATGCAAGTCGCGCAAGCCGACCGGACTGCAATCTTTCTTAAACGATTATGCAGAAATTATTTGATAAAAAAATGATTCTCACATATCTTATAGCTTCATTCGCCAGTTTCGTGAATAGCTGCCTATCGTTTCGTTCATGGTCATGTTTATTGTGATATTTTTGGATTAGTAAATTATTGCAAGAATTTCTAAGAGTTTGCAGTGAAAAATACAGGACACTATGAATTTGTGTTTGGTCCATGTTAGGTCATATGTTACCGCTTATGAAATGTAGCTAATATATTGAATTTTTCTTTAAACTTCCAAGGATATTGCTACCTATTACCAATCTCGAGAAAATGGATCGTATGTAAAGTTCTTCGTCCCGAATCGCGGACCAGCGAAAAATTCAGAACGAAACAATATTTTGGCTCATGACAGCGTACAAAAATGAGAGTATTTCGCCCTGTGATCAGTATGCGAAACTACCATATTTATGGCTATATTGAACTGACTACGGATGTTTTCAATGAAAGAGACAGCGATAGATGGGGAAACGGGAATAGCTGCGAGTTTGGAACAATATACGTAAAGAAATTTCTGAAACTTCCTGGCAGATTAAAACTGTGTGCCAGAGCGAGACTCGAACTCAGGACCTTTGCCTTTCGGTAGCAAGCTCTCTACCATCTGAGCTATCCAAGCACGACTCGCGACTTCTCTTCATAGCTTCAGTTCTGCCAGTACCTCGTCTCCTACCTTCCAAACTTCACAGAAGTTCTTTTGCGAACCTTGCAGAGCTAGCACTCGTGGAATAAAGTATATTGCGGACACATAGCTTAGCCACAGCCTGGAGGATGTTTCCAGAATGAGGTTTTCACTCTGCAGCGGAGTATGCGCTGATATGAAACTTCATGGCGGATTAAAACTGCGTGCCGGACCGAGACTCGAACTCGGGACCTTGGATAGCTCAGATTGTAGAGCACTTGCCCGCGAAAGGCAAAGGTCCCGAGTTCGAGTCTCGGTCTAGCACACAGTTCTAATCTTCCAGGAAGTTTCGTATCAGTGCGTACTCTGCTGCAGAGTGGAAATCTCATTCTGAAAGAAATTTCTGTTTATTTTTATACCGAGAGTGGGCATTTTCATAAACTATTGACTTGTTTTTCTTCACCAATTGCTGTTTTATGATTATATCGCAATTTCAATCGCATTAGAAAGTCAGTAACATAAATATTTACAAACTCTGCTGTGCTTTGGTGAAAGAAGCAGATTTCAACATGGGAACAAGGGAACTTACGTATCACTCAAAACTCGTCACTGATAACGTCTGTCTGAAGAAAGATAAAGAAAACAAAAAAATTGGCGAAAATAATTCACTACTTCTGTTGAAATTTTAATGGAAGCCTATAACATAGTGTGTTTTTAATGATGAATGATGTGGAATGACAATGGTCAAAGAATTTCATTTCGGTAACTCAATGATCTGAGAAATATTGAAACATTTAAATCTGCAAAATCCAATCAATTGCCCATCAAGTTATAAACAGATTACCAATATTTTCGACAAACTGAAAGATGTTTGTGGTGAAAAAGTACAATCCCGCATACTCTATAGCAATGAGAAAGAAAGGATAGCATGCTATGTGCTGTTATTTGATTCCATTTCTTAGATTACTGAGATAAAGAAATAAAATCTGTTGCCCATATTCAGTCAACATCATTCGTTATTAAAATGCACTGTGGTATAGGATTTCGCCCAAATTTTAAAGTAAGTAGCTATGTATTTACATCAGACTTACCACCACCTTTCTTTTTTCTTTAAAAGAAACGTTACCAGTGACGAGTTTTGAGTGATATGTAAGTCTCCTTGCTGTCACATTGATCGGTTTCTTTCGTCAAAACACAGATGAGATTATAAATATGATCGCAGTAACATTCTAGTGCACTTGAAATTGCGACAGAATCATGAAACAGCAACTGGTGGAAAGACGAAGATTCCACTCTGGACTTGAACGCACTCGAAAGTTAACGCAGAATGACCAATACACACTGATGTTTTTTCAGTCTAACTGGGAACTACTGACGGTTGTACAATAGATTACCGCAGCTGATAGTCGGTAATGGCAACGTAGTGTAACCTTCCGTCGATGACCTTGGGCTGACTTTCTTGCACTGGTTTTTCTGGCTCGACGCACGTACTGTTAGGGAACAACCTTTGGATCTTCAAACGTAGTCTTCTTCAGCTGACAGTGATAATCATTCTATTTCACAGAACGACACCCAGAACTCATTAGTGTATGGAAAGGTTAGTCGTTGATAATGACTTCGACATCATTTTCCTGACTTTTGGCATCTGTCGTCCACGGTGGGGATTATAGTCCGCAGGGGCCTAAGCTATATAGACCAGGGACAGCCGAGAACTCAGCTCACGATCTGTAGCCTGGCACGAGCGTCATAGCACTCAGCCTAGCTAACACACTTTCCCCATCACAACGGCACACTGGCTGAGTATGAGGGGGAAACTGCAAACGCAGTGCATTTAAATAGCAATGCAGTCGCACTGCATGTGGTGCTGTTTTATGTTTCACACATATCAACAACGTAGGTCACAAATCAAACAAGTTTTCAGTATTTTTCAATTTTTTTTGGTGTGCTGAAGACGTAATGTAGCTGTTACCTGGTGCAAACTGTGGACATGTGAAAAAATGCAGACAATTCCACAGATTTTTGCAGTAACGTTGCCAGCTCTTCGTGATTTATTTAGTTTCATAAAGAAAAAAGGTCTTTCATACACATGTGTTGACAGGTACACTGCAGCACTTTTGTGGCCTAGTTATGGAGACTTCCTGAAGAAAACATTCGAGACATCCTGGAAAAATGTAACCTAAAAGAATTTTTCTTTAAAATGGGAATTCCACTACAGATAAATCAGTTATATCTAACCATGTGCAGGGGTGCTTATAGCTGAAAAGGAAACGGTCTCGAAAACAGCTCGAAAATATATGTAAGATTGGCAGTGTCCTCAAAATGTTTAGACAACTATCCTTGTAATTCTCTCAAGACCACGATGAATTCATCAAACTTCACGTTTTGTTTGACACCAATGATCTCAGGGAAATGGACGGTGGTTTTTGGCAGTTTGGTCACTTCCACAATGCAGTTTTCTTTTTAAAATGCATCCCCATCAAATTAAAAATTAGTTGTTTCTCACTTTTCTTTGTCTTACTGTGGGCAGTGTGCGGTCAAGTCCTCTTAAAACGCAAGGTTTGCAGTTCTTTCTGGACGTTCTAATTTTTATTCCTGTGCTACGTTTTCCTTCATAAATTCAACAATAGTAGGCTTTAAATTGGAAAAACGTGCCAGGCATGCTCCTTCACTTATCTATACAGAGTCTCCATACTCTTCATCCAATTCCATCGAAAACTGTTGCAGCTGACAGTGGAATAATACGTGTGACTTGTGATATTTTACTATTGATATCACTAATTTCTTCACGCGCTTCATTCCTGCAAATTTAGCAGAAAGTGCTTATTGATGTACAGAACAATGAATCCCACTAGCGACCGTTGAAATTTTTTCTCTTTGATTCTCAGCATAATTTTCAGATTCTTTCTGCTTGACACTATAATGTCATTTCATAGCAAATTTGCAGTACCCGTGGACTGCGATTGCATAATAGGTATTGAGAAGACTCGTACCTCCCTTCTGTCATCCACAATCAGTTTTAAAGACTTGTAACAATGAATGGAGCCACTGTTCCTTTGATCTTCCTTCGCACCTTGAACGAATAACGAAGGGTAAACAGCACTAACACCACGTTACTGCTAACTGAAGAGAATTGTACTGACCGAAAAATGTCACACCGCAGTGGTAAATGAAATGTCGCATAGTACCAAGTACTTCCGTGATGGTCTGAGCAAAATCGAGGCAGACCGAGAGCCTCAGTCCACACACAGACCACACAACCGGTTCGAGAGCCGTTTGGCACGTCGTGGCTGGCACTCATATACACGGTCGCCTAGTTTAGCTCTCCTCGTTTAAACGGTTGTAAGGATAGCATGAAAACCACTGTATGGCAATGGTGAATGACTATGGCACGTTAGAAAGCAATCTCGACCAGGGTACTTCGATGGGCTTCACCCCAAACGTCGGTTGTAGCCATCTGCAGGTGCATGGCGTGCGTAGAACTGCCCTGTTGTTTGCCTTCCTGCGACGTAATAGTCGTCTGACACTGTTCTTCTGTCTTTACAATACTGAATGACATGCCGAGGACGCCCAAAATGGAATCATACCAGTGTGTTGTCTTTTGTTTTCCTAATTTACGTTTTTCTGCGCTGTGCTGGAATTGACGAGGGAGTCAGCTGTACCTTTATCCTCGAGTACCTTGGTTGTGGTTGCGGTATACGCTCAGGGTTACTGACTGCGTTTTGAATATTGTTCTGCCTATAGGAGAGCGATGGTAATGTTCACCGAACATCTTCTTCAATTAGTATTTCAACGTTTTCGTGGCTGCATTTGACACAGAACACTGTTACTTCTGGCCATCTAGTTTTGGCATTGACAGACTTCATAAACCCCCGAATCTGTTCTCTTACTATCTTACATAACCACTATTCAAGATTTTAATGGCCCTCAACACTACCATGGAATGACACGCGGTGAAATGCCTTTCTGCAGTCTCTTTATGGTCCATTGCCTCAGTATGCTGCACCACTTAACGAAGTCCTTTGTTGTGGTGACATGTTGCAAAAGAAGCACTTGATAAACTTCCTCATAGCAGACCTTCATTAGGAATGAAATTTTGTAGGCATCTATCATAATCGACTTCACTGTGTGATATAGTGCCTAAGCATTCTATGTGTACGATTGAATCGTCTCCCCATGGCGTTGGGCTCTGTTCAACAGTTGACCTTCTAATGCGTTGACCTGCATCTGATTGCTGCCAAATGTTTTCTTAATCTCCGACTAAAATTTAACGCTGCTCCTGAGTTTTTATTGCTCTCAAACTAGTGTTGTCCTACAGTGTCGCAGTATAAGTACAGGTTTGCAAGGTAGTGGATTTCATTCCACTTTTTGTCTTTAAGGACGCAGTCGGGCCTCTTTAGCCATTTAGTCGCTTCCTGGCCAGCACCCCACAAAATCACTACCGGATATGTGATGTACATTTGTCTCGCCGAAGCTTTCCAGGCCATAGGTACCTTGACAATGTGAACTGTAGAAGGAATTTACTTTGTCTACTTTGGTTCTTGCTCTTGAAGGTGATGGCTTTTGTATAGCATTATTGGAACCAGATGAAGTTGATGACGGAGATAAACGGTGTTTCCATGTAGAATTTGGAATCAAATACCAGTTAAAAGGACAGGTTATCAACTAAAACTAATGCTTCACATGGAAAGCACGTTTATTGAACACACAAGGAAGTCCAGACGGGGCTGAACTGCCTGCCTAAGTAGAAAGACCTCCTGCATACATATGCGTAGAATTTTATAGGTATCTACAATATTTAATTAAGCAGTAAGCCCTAGAAACTTGCAGAAATATCAAATAACATTTAGCAAGTAACTACATGTGGTGAAAAATAAACCAGTGACCTGCACATCGCCAGTCAGCGGCTGTATCCACCACACCACGGCAGACGAAGCACAGAACGTGGAAATATTAAATAACTAAAGTAAGAGTAACTAAGAAATCATGCAGTTTGATTATGAGAGACGAAAGTAGGTGGAAGAAGACGGAGAAAGAAGTGAATTATGTAACTGGAGAAACACTTAGAATAAGAAGAAGTAAGAATTAACACTAGGAAAAATAGCTTCATCCAATTCACTATTAATTATAGATCAAAACATATAGTCATTTAGATATAAGCTTTTGTATCAGAGGTAGCAAGAGTAATAAATTGCGTTAAATTAATATCCATTGTGCGGTGTATTGTGGCAACCAAATTACTTCAGGAGGAGGTCGAGCGGATACTACTCCACGCACACAGATTATTAGTTATTTATGAAAACTTCAGCATGGTTAATGCTTAAGTTTGGTAACAATTAGTGTCCACACAGATGACATGTATTTGATGCTGTCGCGAACACTTGTAACATATAGCATCTGTTCATTGCAGAATGATTGTTTGAAATCGCAGTACAATTGTCCACAATTGGATATAAAGTTCAGAATAACTACTCTATTAGCACGTAACTAAATCTGTGCTAAGCCGATACTGTCGTCGTTAGCGATGATTTCAAGTTGTCGCTGATTACTTAGAGACTGGTGCAGAGTGACACTGGGTTCAGACTTACAGTAAACAGCTTTCACGCTGTGGCGGCGTAAGGAAACACTTGGGCATATTAATGAAGGGAGCTATATACACACATCAAAAAACTTCTGCATCACCCCGATTCCGAGAGTTCCGGAACCTGTACAGAAAACTGGACTAGAGATCAACATAAACATCATTTCCGCCCTTTTTATTGCTCATGAAGACCACACGTTGCATGTTGTACCACCATACAGCGACCGTCAGAAGTGGTGGTCCAGTACCTCTAATAACCAGTAGCATATTCTCTTGTATTGATGCATGCCTGTATTCCTCGTGGCACAAGTTCATCAAGGCACTGTTGGTCCAGATTGTCCCACTCCTCAACGGCAATGTGGCGTAGATCCCTCGGAGTGGTTGGTGGGTCACGTCGTCCATAAATAGCCCTTTTCAATCAACCCCAGGAATGTGAAACGTCCCCTTAGAAAAATTAATGAATTACTGGGCTGGTAAAACCCTTACGTTATTTGATTTTCAAACAGCTGAGCAAAAGTGAACGTACTCAGACACTTCTCTCTTTACTTATTCTGATCAACACTAAACTGACACACAATATTTTTAGCACAACGCAATCTGACTTTCAATAATCCCTACAAAAGAATGGCCGTGACTAACAATAACCTATACGTTTCATGAATCACCTACCTCACAAAAATCTTTGTTACTCTAACTACTGCAATACAGCGACCGCCAATACTGCCAGTTAAATAAAGGATTCTAACTACTGAAGGCACTAACTACTGATAGGCATAGTTAGCAAATGAGAGATTTCGATAGAGAACAAACAATGTATTTACCTTCGTAGTGTTCAACAGTCATAATATATATATCAGTTCATGACATCCAGTCTTACAAATTTACTCTCTCTGATGGACACACGTCCAGATCATCCACCCTCAAAACGCTGCCATCTCTCTCCCCACATCCACCACTGCTGGCGGCTCACCTCCAACTGCGCAACGCTACGCGCTGTTAACGGCCAACTGCCCAACACTACAATAGCAAATTCCAACAATGCAGACCAGCCACAGACTGCACACAGCACAGTCAGTGATTTTCATATAGAGCGCTACGTGACGTTACCAACATAAAAACCTAAACAGCCTACTTACATAGCCCCCACACTCCCCACAAAAAATTTGACGAATTGTTTTGGGCAGTGGCCAATACAGATTTGAAGAAATTTTTCATAATTACAATAACAAAGAAATCAAATGCACGCACTTATTGATACAATGTTGGTCAAAAGCTAAAATTTTCTCACAGTCCATAAAGACAGTCCTGATCATTCATCACGGTAAAATTGCAGTGTTTTTTTTTTCTCAAAGTCTGAGCAGTAAAAGAAAATGCACATGGAAGTAGTGGATTTCCATGCAGTCTTGAAGAAGTAGTGTTGTCCTTCCAACGGAAAGACAATGCTGACTCTTGACATGCAGACAGGTAATGGGTCACAACAGAGCAAACCCACAGCAGAGTCAGTCGAAGTTTGGAAGAATATTGGTAGGTTGGTCATCACAGAGCAGACCACTGTAGTCCTGTTAGAGATTACGGTGTTGGTGGGCCACCAGAGGTGCAGACCCACTGCAGCCCTTGTAGAAATAATGGTATTGGTGGGCCATCAAAGATGCAGACCCACTGTAGTCCTTGTAAAGACGGCCAGCAGCCATCTGTTGCGACCGTGCAGATGCACAATCACCATCGAAGAAGCAAGTCCATAAACCACCACTTGTGCACTCACAAAGTTTTTGGAATTGTCCTTAGAACCAGCAATGCTGTTAACAGTCCCTTGCTGAATTATTAACACACATGCAAACACTAACAGTCCCAACTTCTCAGATATTGTGCACATACTATGACCAACAGGACTATGTGCAGTGAAATGAATGCTTAAAAGTTACTTAATTTGATGACCTGGTGTCAATTACATTTTTATAACATGAGAATACAATTACAAAGGTACAAAATACATCATTAAAGAACATACCAATACAGATAACATCTGTAGTAGTACCGGCTTTACAAAAGGATAGAAATTAACAGATACATCAGTGTTACAGGAATTATGACAGAAGTAAATAAATAAAATAATGAGAATAGTTTTCGAAACATTAATTTCAAGTATGAGCATTGAAACAGAACAGAATTAATAATGTCTAAACATCTTTACAAAGTAAATAACATAGTATTCGAAAAATTCTACAACATAAATCTTATTAGCTAAACACATAAAGACAGGAAAAACACCAATACACAAGGGTACACAAACACATAGCGGAATAACACAAAAGGAAAAGACAGGGTTCGTTTTCAGTGTAACATTTGGTACTGCAGTCCAACCCAAAACTTCATTCCATAGATCTTTCCTGCAAAAAAATCCTATCTAACCCTGCTGTCCCTAAATAATTACTGTTTTGTTCGTATCCTCTTTCAAAATAAATATTTCTCATTGAAGAATACTCATTTTTGCCCGAATCTTTTTTGTATAACTTCTCAATGCATTCTTTCCCTAATCTTCGTAGTTAGTTTCTTTTATAGTCTACCCCCTCTTAAGTGAACTTAAATCTACTCAGCTCAGATATATATACCAAGGAACGAGGCAATGAAGCAGCACATAACAAATTAACACAACAGCAATGACAAAAAAATTGCAAATTGGCGAAGCAGGCTGCAGTATATCTAAATTAGCAAAGCAAATGCAACATTGCAACTAATATGAGGCAATGTGCAGCAACAAGAAAAATAAATCAGTAGTAAAACTGGCTTAACAGAGTAATACAAAGTGAAATTCAGTAGCACTATGCCTGGCAAACAGCAGCAGCAGATGCTATAACTTATACCTAAACATGACAAAGCTCAAGCAGAAAAAATTATACAGTAAAGATTTCCATGTCTAATACCTGTCACATCTTAACACTAGAGTGATGCATCACGATAACTTACTCTAGCAGACAAGTTACCAAATTGGTAAAAAATATTTATGCAGTTCCTGTGAAGGGAAGTGTCTATTAGTGTTCCCTTTTTTTAAAAAAAGAAAGTAGGTCATAAAATTATTGTTTAATGGATCTGTAGACGGAAAATATTTACATTAGTACATCTATTAAATTTTATTTTAACCAATGCTGTAGTGCAGCTAGAAACTAGATATTAAACAAAATAGGCAAATATATATACAAAGCAATGCGTGAAACGTCATTCACTAGCCATATGGCATTTCATAAGTCAGTAGAAATTCTCTCATCTCTCGTAGAAAGACACTTGTCATAATCAGTTGTGCAGATGTAAGAATATTTCCCATCAATTCGTAAGCATTTCAGTAAGTAGCACAAAGTACGTGCTTCACAATATAATCATATGTTTCCAAGAAATAGTGTGTCATATTTGCGATGCTTTCTACAAAGGAATGTCAATATCGAGGTTAATGGCCTCTTTTTTCTCCACTTAATGGCTTTTTCTCCAGGCAGCTGGCACAGCTGGGCACCACAATGCATTACATCAAGGTCACTTAGGTTTCTTACCCAAAAATTTACGACAGCAGTTTCTGCTACAGTGACAGTCTCATATAAAATAATTTCACAGATCGAAAAATTACAGTAGAAATGTGTAGAAACGAAATCTCATGAATAGCAGTGTTGTGATACATTCACGCATGTACACATGTTTTGTAACTCTTAAAGTATGATTCTTGGTTTCCAACATCCTTTTTCACAAATCAGAGTCCCTAACCACTACTCATTATTCCTTACCTTATTACACATATACATTTTCGTCGACACTTCTTCAATATTTCATCATTATAAATATGTAGCATAATGAAATTCCTCATATAGCAACAGCTGATTGATCATAAACATACCTCAATGGCATAATTCACATCATCATCGTAATAATAATATCATAACACCTCAGTCAAATCTCAAAAACGTTGTAGCTTTCTGCAATAATTTCAAAACCTAAAAATATTCTCTGCTCATTTCAGTTGTGCCATCTACCTCAAACGTACTTTAAAAATCATGATCCCATACCAAATACATCATTCAAAGCTGTCATAGTATCACAATGGTTCCGAAAAAATATGAACAGTTGACAAAGTACAGACAAAATACAGTTTCATAAGTGTGAAGCTATCCAACTGTGTAATTACGTAAACATCTGTCACTGATGTGGTAAAATAAATTTTGTCTCTCTCAGTTAAATAATCAGATTGCTGTGTAACTCTGTATTAGAGAAATATGGTACCGATGTGTAAAGTTGTATAAGCAAATACCATATTAGCTAGGGCTTCTAGCGCTCGCTACACTCTTAGCACACAAAGTAGGCGTGTACCCCCTGATGATTAATCTAATTATACCCTCAGGTGTTACAGATTACAGCAATGGAATGAAATGTATCACAGAAAAACTTTGTATCATTCTAATTCAAAAATCTTTAAAAATAAATGTTTTAAGTACAAAATTAACCACTAAAATACGTGTACTGTAGCGCTAAACTGTGCGTCTTGTTGTAAGATAATCTTTGTTATTACTTAAGGGTAAAAAATGTGCCAATTGTCGTAATTATCGTCGTCCGTAAACAAAGTTCTGTAGAAGTCAATGTACTTACCTCGCAATAAACAAAAGTAAAATGCTATGCGTATAGATATCATAGTTATTATGTACCTTACCATGTTCAAGAAAGTACTATAATGTAACATATTGTTGTGCTACGGAAAAGGCTGTCTCATTGCAGCTACACCACAAAAGTTACTACTAAAACATGTTTTACTTTCCAGAATAATACATGAAAACTGTGCACATATAAAACACATACACCGCAAAAGTAAGAATATAAATTGTGTCACACATTAGTAGCGTCGTGATATAATTGTGTAGCTATCAAAGAAACCAAATGCTAAGTCATCTTTAATCTCACAGAAAGTACTTGAAATCCAGAATGTATTTTCAAGTAAACCAAAAAGTTGCATTAAAATCTCGTTAGCAGTACCGGTATATGTTCTATGTATGTGAGCCTTATAGTCATTACGTAATCGTGAAACTAACAAGCAAGAATGTACACACACAATAACACTGTGTCGTCTGTTCACTACAACAATGCATTCGTAATTACTGTCTAAATATGTTCCCTAAGTTCTAGACTGGATAGTTAACTTTAAAACATAGTTGCATGTTAATAGTTTCTAAGTGTGACAAAGCGTACTAGTAATGTAAAGTGAATAATTTTATAGCAAAGACTGAATTAAAAAGCAGATTATCTCGCAATAAACGGTTTCACATATGAAATGTGGTTCAATCCTTTACCCTTTTTAGTGCGTAGAGTTTCAACTTCAAAGTAATTATCATGTTGTATATGTCGGTAAGGAATGCTAAAATTTTTCTCAAGGTTAGCGTCTATGTTATTTTTCGCTGAGCCAGCTGGCGCACGTGGCTGCCTGTGGTGCGAGTCATTGTCTGTCTCTTTGTTGGCACGCGTCATTATTAGGATTAGGAGACCTAACTTCTACAAATTCACCTTGTCGAGAGGGCCCTGCCCTGTTTGAATCCCGCCAGTTCTCACGAAATTCAGGTCTGTCGTTACGATTATATCGTCTGTCATCATGTCGGTAGATTCCATAATTTCTTTCTTGTCCGTCACGTGGTGAAGAATTTCTCCCGGAATCGTAACTGTGCGCTGAACTGTTGGGTCTGAAATTATTCTGTCTCCCCTGATAATAATTGTTTTGGTTCCCATATTGTCTGTTCCTATGGTTATCTCTGTGATATTCACTGCTGGGGAGAGGTGATGTTTCCGTGTAATTATTACTACTCTGCCAACGGTTGTCATACGGGTGGTGTATGTTTTGGTCACGATTTACGTTGTAAGAATAGCCTTGTCATGTCCAGTTATTACTTCTTTCATCGCGGAATTGTGACGGATGTGATCCGTAATTGTTGCATTCCTGTTTTTGCGTCCCGCGATTGTCAGTGTCGATTTCCAATTCTTGTAAGAGTCCCTGAAAAGCTTCAATGTCGTCTTTGCAACGTCCTGCCAAAATAATATGTCGTAAATGTTCAGGCAATTTGATTAAGCAAATGCAGATGAGTTCTGGGGGCCTGTATGGGTTGGACAGGTACTGATTCTTATGCAACATGTCTTCAAAATATTTCACAAGACTGGAAAATTCAGATTGTTCGAAATGTTTCATCATTATGATGCTATCTTTTACTCGGTCTTGTGTAGCTTGAGACCAATATGCTGAGAGGAAGGCATGGTAAAATTCTCCTTCACTGTGACAATCGTGAATGACCGATCGCATTCTTACAGCTGGTTCATTCTCTAAATAACCACACATAAATTCTAATCTGTGCTCTAATGACCAGTTGGTAGGAAAACAATGAGAGAATTGATGGAGCCATGCTTGTGGATGAATGTCGTTGTCAGAATTCTTAAATGTTTTGAATTTACGTGCAGTAATGAACAGCTTATAGTCAAAATCATCATGTCGGCGATTCGCATATCGGTCATTGTTACTTCTTTTCGGCGGTTCCATCTCAAAATTCGGTGCACCTTGCTAATTTCTTTCGTAATTTCCGAAATCCCCTGTGTTATTATTTTGTAGATTTTCCGTATTTCTGAGTCCCTCTTCCCGTGTTGGAGCTCGAGTCTCCTCTGAAATATGTAATTCTTGTATTACTTGTGCCAACTGATCTTGTACTTCCCGGTTTTCTCTTTTGTACTGTGTATTGATTTGATTTTGATTTTGTTTGAATTTTCTAATTTGTTCATACTCTTCTGTGTCATTAAAGACTACTGGTCTTTTGTCGTTTAGAGTATCATCTACCTTCGTAGATAAATTATTTAGCTGATCCGAAAGTTCGACTACTGTCTCTGATAACGAACTAATTTCCTCCATGTGTCTTTCTCAACCAATTTTCAGATTATCTACTGTGTCCTCTAAGTTTTCCTGAGTTTTTGCAAGTTGAGTAACCGAATCGGTAGATGCAACTGAGTCAATTTTAGCTTGCAAGGTGTCGTGATTTTCATGAAAAATAGTTTGCAGTTCTTTTATGGCTGTTTCGTGATTCTGCAATGCATTTTCATGACGCGAAGAAATAGGTTGAAAATGCTCACAAATCTGTGTTTTTACGTCATTACAGACTTTTTGACACTTCGATTCGATTTTAAGTAACTCAGCAGTTAAACCGGCACGTGTTTGTTCAACCGTTTGTTCCATTGAGTCTAACTCTTGAAGCGGTTGCTGTGCTTGTCTCTGATTTTGTTCCATTGTTGTGTATAACTTTCGAAGATTTTGTTCCATTGCGTCTAACTTTTGAAGCTTTTGTCACATTTGTTGCATTAATTGTAATAACAATGCACTGGTGTCTGAAACATGTTCCGCAATGCTATTTGGCAGTACATTTGAACCGGCAATATTCGCATTTCGAAAAGCAGAAAATGTGTCTTGACTTATTTGAGAAAACTGTGAGAACGCAAAACCTGAATCTACAGTATTTGCAAGATTGTGTCTTGTCATTTCGGAATCCTGAGACGAGCTGTTGCCGACCGATCGATCGATAATGCTTCCCTGTTCACTAATTGTTTCACTGTCTACACAATTATTTGCCACCCGCTCCATTTCCCTATGCACAATTACCAAATTACAATGTTGAACATTAGTTAATTCATTACACGGTGGCGCTTACACACTACCCTCGTCTTCACTGTCATCTCTCAGTTTACTTTGCAGCCTAGTACTACGTTCTTCACACGCCATTATTGTCACAATATTTCACACGATAACACGAAAAGCACAATTTGAAGAGCAAAAAAAGAAACCACATTAACATTGCACTGAAAATAAAATCTAATTAATTGCAAGCACAGCTGCGAAATACTTGGTGCAAATCTACGTGGCCGGCCGGAGTGGCCGTGCGGTTCTAGGCGCGACAGTCTGGAGCCGAGCGACCGCTACGGTCGCAGGTTCGAATCCTGCCTCGGGCATGGATGTGTGTGAAGTCCTTAGGTTAGTTAGGTTTAATTAGCTCTAAGTTATAGGTGACTGATGACCTCAGAAGTTAAGTCGCATAGTGCTCAGAGCCATTTGAACCATTTTTCAAATGTACGTGCATGCCACATCTGTTTTATTGTACAACAATGAAAAAATGCAGCTACAAAGAAGATTCTCTCTACAATTACGCGCTAACAATAAACAATAGCTACACTAATTACGCAAACTACAAGAAAAAATCAGAAGATTCCAGTGAGGCATCCTTGGCTAAGGGTCGACATATGAAACGTCCCCTTAGAAAAATTAGTGAATTACTGTACTGGTAAACCCCTTACATTATTTGATTTTCAAACAGCTGAGCAAAAGTGAACGTACTCAGACATTCCTCTCTTTACTTATTCTGATCAACACTAAACTGACACACAATACTTTTAGCGCAACGCAATCTGGCTTTCAATAATCCCTACAAAAGAATGGCCATGACTAACAATAACCTTGAAAGGTGGCTTTCATTTGTGACATTCATTTCGCACATTATTCTGCACATTTGAAGTAAATAAACCCATATAATGGTTAATTAGTCTTTTTAGGTGCATTAGAAAGAGAGATAAGTGATGATTACACACGTGTCTGAAATAATACGGGCTTCGGTTATGACAATATTTAGTCGCGTGCTGTAGGTGTAAGCAAAGTAAATTTGCCAGTGGAGGCGAGGAGTGGTCTGGCACAGCTAGGGAAGCGAAGGCCGGCGAGCGCTGGAAGAGCATTGTGCACGGGCCGGGCTCCAAGGGGATGCGGCCGCTGACCTGCAAGCATCAAAAGGAACGCTGCCGGGTGCCAGGTGAGAGAGAGAGGGGAAATGTCGAGCAGACAGAGAGCGTCCAACGTACTCGCTGGCGCCGTCTGGTCACGCGCTGTTTTAGTGGCAAATGGGGTGAGCTCTGATTGGGCAGTTCATAAGAAAGTGTGGGAAACGCTGAGCGTCAACGCCCGCTGTTTGAACAGAGAAATTTTTGGATAGGTGGAGAAATTGTATCACTCCGCGAGGGAGATGTGGGAGGCCTCTGCAGCGTCGGGATTGGCTGATTAGTTTGGCGGCAAGATTGTCGCAAGAGCATCGTGCAGAGAGCGACAGGAGGGAGAGCGTCTTGTGCCGTGAAAGCGGACAGTCGCAAAGTTCGGTAGCTCTGAGATAGGGACTTAGATTCTGAAGACTGTGCTGTGTGTGATGTAGAGTCTGCAGCCACAGTAGGACATCAGCGTCCACGATAGGCATTGCATTGACTACTAGTATAATTGCAGTTGATTCCGCCTCATAGGCTGGCAGTCACCATTGTACGTAGTCAACCAGTGCACAGAGCTATCATACTGGTATTGCACGTTAGTACAAGACACACTGGGCTGCACCTTAAAGGTTGTTGAGCCAGTCTTGAAAGCGTTGTATACCATTAAGAGGAAATATAGGGCTTGTTGTATTAGGAGGTTCTGAGTAGTTTATTGTGCTCAAGATATTTGAGAGACTTATCTTAATTCAGCGACTTCGCAGCTGCAGTCGTCGCCCCAGCAGTATCGACGGAGCCAGCAAGCAGCTAGATGGTATTGTACAACCTGCAGCATTGGCAGTAAAGTTCAGAAATAGTTGTTGGATTGTGTTCTTGTCATCCACTGAGCATCCGTGCACTTTTGCTTACGATTCGTTATCGGTTATTTGTCTTTTTGCATGTTGTTTGGTTTGTTTCTTGGCGGTGGTATCCAAAGTGCGTATTATTTCAGACACAAAAGAGATTATATGAACGCAGTCAGATCACATTTACCATATGCTTATCCAGGGGCATAATTAAATCTAACTTTGCATCAACTTAACATTCAGATTATAGGAACACAGTCAGCTCGCATTTACCATTTGCTTATCCAGGGCGTAATTAAATTTAACTTCAGATCAACTTAACATTAAGAGCTGAGAGCCAATCTTACCAGTGTAGTATATCTAAGAACAGTGTATAATTAGTTTTCATTCATGATTTGTTCAGTATGATCTAATTTCTATCATGGGATAGTTTACAATAAATACAAGTTATTTACAATATCGCTTTTGATTCAGTAGTAGGTGGTAGTTAGCCGTCACTGTCACATTCATATAATTTATTCAAGTTTAATAACGGCCACTACCCCTCTAGAAGAACCCCTACAACCTATACCTTTCATGAATCACTTACCACACAAAAATCTTCGTTACTCGAACTACTGCAATACAGCGAGCGCTAATACTGCCAGTTAAATAAAGGATTCTAACTACTGAAGGCACTAACTACTGATAGGCATAGTTAGAAAATGAGAGATTTTGATAGAGGACGAACAATGTATTTACCTTCATAGTGTTCAAAAGTCATAATATATATGTCAGTTCATGACATCCAGTCTTACAAATTTACTCTTTCTGATGCACACACGTCCAGATTATCAGCTCTCAAAACTCCGCCATCTCTCTCCCCACATCCACCACTGCTGGTGGCTCACCTCCAACTGCACAACGCTACGAGCTGTTAACAGCCAACTGCCCAACACTACAATAGCAAATTCCAGCAATGCAGGCCAGCCACAGACTGCACACAGCACACTCAGTGATTTTCATACAGAGAGTTACGTGACGTTACCAACATAAAAACCTAAACAGCCTACTTACACATGTTCGATTAGGTTCATGTCTGGAGAACATGCTGGCTACTCTAGTCGAGCGATGTCGTTATCCTGAAGGAAGCCATTCACAAAACGTGCGCGATGGGGGCGCGAAATGTCGTCCATGAAGACGAATGCCTCGCCAATATGCTGCCGATATGGTTACACTATGGGTCGGAGGATAGCATTCACGTATCTTGCAGCCGTTACGGCGCCTCCCATGACCACCAGAGGCATACGTCGGCCCCACATAAAGCCACCGCAACAGAGCAGGGAACCTCCACCTTGCTGCACTCTCTGAACGGTGTGTCTAAAGCGTTCAGCCTGACTGGGTTGCCTCCAAACATGTCTCCGGCGATTGTCTGGTTGAAAGCATATGTGACACTCATCGGTGAAGAGAACGTGATGCCAATCCTGAGCGGTTCATTCAGCATGTTGTTGTGCCCATTGTTCTAGGCGCTCAGTCCGGAACCGCGCGACTGCTACAGTCGGAGGTTCGAATCCTGCCTCAGGCATGGATGTGTGTGATGTCCTTAGGTTAGTTAGGTTTAAGTAGTTCTAAGTTCTAGGGGACTGATGACCACAGATGTTAAGTCCCATAGTGCTCAGAGGCATCTGTTGTGCCCATCTGTACCGTGCTGCATGGTGTCGTGGTTGCAAAGATGGACGTCGTCATGGATATCGGAAGCGAAGCTGCACATCATGCAGTCTATTGCGCAGAGTTTGAGTCGTAACACGCCCTCCTGTAGCTGCACGAAAAGCATTACTCAACAAGGTGGCGCTGTTGTCAGGGCACCACCGAGCCATAATCCGTAGATAGCGGTCATCCACTGCAGTACTAGCCCTTGCACGGCCTGAGCGAGGCATGTCATCGTCAGTTCCTGTCTCTCTGTATCTCCTCCATGTCCGAACATCATCGCTTTCGTTCACTCCGAGACGCCTGGACACTTCCCTAGTAGAATCCCTTCCTGGCACAAAGTAACAATGTGGAAGCGATCGAACCTCTTTATTGATCGTCTAGGCACGGTTGAACTAAAGACAACATGAGCCGTGTATCTCCCTCCTGGTGGAATGACTGGAACAGACCGGCTGTCGGACCCCCTCCATCTAACTGGCGCTGCTCATGCATGGTTGTTTACATGTTGGGGGGGGGGGGGGTTTAGTGACATCTCTAAATAGTTAAAGGGACTGTGTCTGTGATACAATATCCACAGTCAACGTCTATCTTCAGGAGTTCTGGGAACTGGGGGTGATGCAAAACTTTTTTTGATGTGTGTATTTATAAGAGATAACATAAAAGGACCACTAGTAGCAAGTTTCGTGGGATTCTGTTCTACAGTGTAGCTGTGCAAAAATTGCAATGTCAAGTATAACTTACGTTTTAATGTGTGTACACAGGGGTTTGAGGAGAAGTTTATATGTGCTCATGGTGATCTGGGATCTCTTGCAGACACAATTTTGGAAGAGCCCTACAATTACATGCAGACTTTTAAGAAACAACACTTTATCAGACTCAAGATGTAAAATACAACTTGAAACTTCATTACGACCAGACATTCACAATAATTTTCACAGGTTTCCTTGAGCAAGATAGAATAGACAGTTTGCCACTAATTTCATTATCGCTAATTTTGCATCAACTACACTGGAGTTCAAAACTTGAGGACAAAAGTAATTTTTGGAAATTACTGCTGAAATATGGTATATCTCATGTAGAACAACGTCATCAGTAGATACGCAGTTGGATGGGCACGAATCGGGAGAGTGGGCGGTAGTGGTTTTATGGGCAAGCACTATAGGGGAAATGCCAAGCGCAAGAGGGAACGTGCAGTTCCAAACAGAAACCCACACTCACAGTTTTTGTAAGTATTAAGCGGAGCCCCTCCACACCCATACTTGCATGGTGACCATTCAAAAAGATCTACTGTCACCACGGCTTTGGCTAGCATCTAAAAAGAACTCTACTGAAAATACAACAAAGATAGCGATTTATTTTCGTCTGTCTTGTTAACCACTTATAAAATACAGAGAAACGTCATGCATGTAGAATTCTGAGTAAAATCTACATTCCTCTTGTAGCCATGTTAAAATTTGCTTCTTTTTCCAATAGACAGCGGAGTTTAGACAATGTCAGTCACTAACATGTTGTGCAGATGCAACTGCGAGAGCATTCTGAAACAGAGGTTCATTAATTTTATTAAGTGAGGAACTGAAGTAAATTTAGGTCAATAACTTATGAAAAAGCACATCCTCGGCATAAAAACAAATGTTTAATGTCTTCACTTACATTGTTTCGAAACCCACAGGATTTCTCATTTCACCAGTTATTGATGTCTCTTAAAAATTACCTTCATTTATCTAAAAACTCTGCAGTTAGTGGCATAACTCTGTAGATAATGAAGTTTCACATAATAACCATATGGCAAAATACTCTCCTCTTTGAGTGCTATCATTTCCCAAAATCTCATTTCGATATTTGAAACCGTTTATGAAATATGAGGAGTGTTGTGTATATTTCTTTCTGGCTTTATCACTGGCGGTCCTGATTGCAAATGAGTGTGCCACATCAGATGAATTTTCTTAAGTCTGGTGCCAGATAGATACGTCCACACGTCTAACTAAACATGCAATATGTTAGCTAAATTTCATACACAGCAAAATACGAGGGTTGGAACTTAAATAGTGGCAACTATTTATTCACAACCCATACGAAAGAGTTAAATGTTTGCACCTGTTACTGTCCTTCAGACTAGTCACCAGCATTGTGTACAACTCGTTGCCAGCAATGCGGAAGGCGTAGCATACCGTTAGCAGAGCCTGTTCTGTTGGTGCGAATGGAACGGTCTATTGCCTATCGAATCTCTGGAACAGTTCTGAAGCAAATGCCACGAAGTGGTTCCTTCATCTTCAGAATCAAATCAATGTCACAAGGAAACAAGCCCGGGGAGTATGGTGGATGGTACAGTACGTCCCAGTCCCCTTGACCGAACAGGGCAGCCACAGCTTGCATTGTGCGCGCCCGCTCATTGTCGTGCAAAATGATGAGTGGATTGCAGAGAAAGTGTCGCCACTTCTTTCGCAACGCTGGTAAAATAATTTTAAATTCCTTATTTGATTCCAAACGTGTTTTGTCTCCTTGTCTAGTGTTGAAATATCCACAATTAATAATTTCATATAAAATATCTACTTATAACTCACAAATTTTTTAAAACAAATTAGTACTAAAAACATCATCAAGCTTCTTGAGTATAACCTCCATTTATATAGGTAACATTTTTATTAATATTGTATTTTTTTATTTTTATATTGTTGATAATGGAGCATAGCTTCCATATAGTAGTGTATTTATTCTATTTTCGAAAATTAATCTTTTATCATCATGTGGACTCAGTGCCTTTTTATTTACCTCAACTGAATAAATGTCATGCTTAATGCTTCTTGTTAAATTTACAGTTCTGTTCTGTTCCTTTTGTTTAAACAAACAGTCTTTATAGTCTTCTAAGCTTATTTTATTTTTAACATTACATTTCCTGACACGTTCCAATGTTCCCTCTGTGTTGTCACCAAACTTTATAAGCATTCATTTTTGCTCTCAAACCACAAAATTTTTCCATTGTTTTTCAGTTACTTTCATCTTTCTATTGTCCTAAAATTTTCTTGTTTACTTGTGTAATATTGTATATATTATCTATTTGATAGCCACTAGTATCAAATTTATCAATCATCAATTTCATGCCATCGTAGAAATCTTCATTCTGTATATTGTATATGTAACTGTCTGTATATTGATTACAAAACTCAATTTTCTCACTGTATTTTGGTTGCATAACTCTACTCTGAAAATAATGAATCGGCTCTTTACATAAATCAAGTGCATTCATTCCAACATAAACTGGCTTATTAAACAGAATTTGGGTTTCATTCATATGGGCAGGAACAAGATTTTCATTAAATAATGTCCTCCCCTAGAGAGTGGCTGTGCTACAAGTATATCACATTTTCCTCCATATGAAACTAATTTTATATCTACTCTGTTTTTCTATTTTGGATCGTTTTCCCAAATATTGATTTATTCATCAGTTTGTAGAACTCTTTTTCAAAATCATTTTTTGCCTTGGTTCTCATTTCTGTGTTCAAGTCTCTGTATTTCTGTTAGCTTCATTCCTAGAGACAGATACTGTTCAATATTTCTATAGCAAACTACATAATATTGATTGTGTTTCCAGAGTAGTCAGTAACTTGCTTTCTTTCGTTCCAGGCACAATTTTATTTTCAGGATCAAGTCTCAAATCTTTGTGCAAATCACACAATTTTTTATGTTCTATTCAAATATGCATCCAAGGGATGATGTGTTAGAAATATCTCTTATTTATATAGAATAAAAAATGAATTTGGATCATCCCATACAAAACCACTATATGGTAAATAATGGCTCATAGGAAGCCATATAAATTATTTGCATCTAAATATGCTAAATAATTTGATTTTTTTTTTACATCATAATCTTTCATGTACTCATTATTTTCTTTCACATATCTTCTGAAACACTGGAATGTACCCTCTCTCATTCCTTTTTCAATTGTATAAACAAATCATAATCATGTAATAATTCAAGTGGTTGTCCACTCATTTTTAGCATTCCATTAAGAGATCAACTGGGTGCAGTAAAATACCAAGATGGATCTAAGTTTAGCTTTTATACAAGTTTTTCTAAAGTTTTCAAATACATCAGCCAATAACGAAACATCAGTTTTAAAATAAAACTCACGATATTCAACAAGATTGTTTATATTAAATTTTCGCAAATTAAATGTTTGTAATCTTCTTCACTTCATACCTTGATGGAAGCTATGTTTCTTCAGATTTCTTCCAACTACTCCTGTAATCATAGGGATAGACACCTTTCTTGATTACTAGATTTACTAGAGTGTCTTGAAAAAGCTTTTTAATATTTTTTCATTTGATTCTTTTTGAAATTTGATGAAAGTTTGTTTAAACTTGAAGCCACAAGTCTAATAGTTTCTGTGAACATCCTCTTTAATTCTTCTGTCTTCTTGCTAAAAATAACATATCTATCTTCATTATTTGGTATTAAATCTATATGCTTTCTATCGTAACCAAATTCTTTTACAAACAAATGTGAATCATATCCAGATACATTATATAGCTAAATAGGGTCAAAATTTGTGTATTTTAATCGTACATTACAAAGATTACATATTAGATTTATGTATTTTCCACTCAAATAATCATGACGAACTTCTTAGTTTATTTGTGAATAATGAAGTGTACATAATGACCAAATATTTGATCTTGGCTTGGTTGTTCTTCATGTGTTATGGTCTCATTTCTTCAATTTCACAATAAATGTTTCCAATTTCTTCAGCCCCTCCTTTCATCCATTTGATAAGTTTTTTATGACAGTATGGCCCACAATAAACAACTGGAACTTTATAGTGTTGATTTATATATTCAGTATAATATCAGAAACCACTTGGCTCGCGTTTTTGATATTTCATTGTATATGAATTTCTTTCGATAGGTAGTGAAGTATCCATCTTCAACAGCACACTTCAAAAATCAGTATAAATAACGAATCAAAGTTTCTATGTTTGCTGCTAATTTTTAAAACTTACGTATTCACCATTATGTGACAATTCAACTTTTAATAGTTTGTTAACTAGGTAGCTTGGTGGGTGGCTACCAAATTTTTATTTACTCATGAAGTGGAGTAAACACGTATTATGAATAAATTTTACTTCTTCATACTTTTTAATTTCACTTTAAACAAGCCTAGACAAATGTTTTATATAACAATACTGTGAATTACTTTCATTCTTAAAGTAAAAGAGGTTTCCATGATTCTCCCTTTTATATTTTGGTATGCCTAATCGATACATTTGATATTTTCCATCAAATTAATAAACATTAATAGACACATTAATTCTATTTTCAATTATTTCAGTATTATCAACAACCACAGAATTTTTAAAAAAAGATGGATACAAGTAAAAACATTCTATTTCTTTAACCCCTTGAGAATCAACAAATTTTTTGTGTGTTATTGGTCGCAATCTGTTGTTCATCATATTTCAATGACAGCAATATCTTTTAATATTCTTCACTCAGAATCATTTGTAAGTGATTTTTATAATGATAAATATAAACATTTTTTACACACACACACACACACACACACACACACACACACACACACACACACACACCAGAAATTCATTTGCTATTGTATATTGTTATATGATATTCATTTATACATTCTCTACACATTGTCATATAACCATCTTTTATATGTTTCTGAGAAATCAAACAATCAGTTGACTCCTGGTTTCACAGTATTTTCACAGTTTGAACCGAATAGGTTCCATTAGAAATAGAAAATATTTTTATTAGGAAAATGTAAAATTTTCTGGTTTTTGCTGTATATCTTTTAATATATTTGTATAGACTTAAAATATTATGCGACTAATCTAAATTGCTTGAGATTGGAGGTATTAAAGGGAATGAAAAATCGACTGTATTTATTAATGAATATATGATCTATAAATAACATTTTTATTGACAAAAGTAAAAAAATCCAATGAAAATTTATTTTTATTAAGTGGAGTGAATCATTGACCTTGCTAACAACAAGATAACAAAAACTAATACGCAAGTGTTTATGATTATTAATGTAAAGAATATTCCATGTTTTAATGCAAATCAAGGTGCTGATCTTTTAGGATATGAATGTCCTAGGAATACAACTAAAGACTATGTTAAAGAAAAATATAGTGAAAAATACGAACATTTCAATAGCTACTGAAATATATAAAAAAATCAACAAAATTTATCATTGTGCCTGGTCTATATTCTTTAGTTGTGAGATCCAAAATGACTTTTGCAGAAAATTTGCAAGGCTGTGTTTATGAAGCAGTCGTACAATCAGTTCATAAACATGGAGAATATAAAACTAAAGAGGTGTATTGAGGTCAAATATTCACTCGGAAAACATAAACAAAATTAACTATTAAAAGATAGAGAATTTAAATGGAATAGTTCATAGTTCCTTAGAAATAGTGCAAGAAAGAAACAGAGAAAGAGATACTTTATTACCTCATGTTGTTTCTCAAATATTTCATCAGAATGTAAGAACAACTTCGGTTTTTTTAAAATTATTTGATGAAAACTTTATATATAATTATCATGTCATTACAGCACAATGAAAAAATTTACAAAGGCAATTTTATAGAATCAAAGATACACATCAAAATTGTGAAGAAATGTGAAGGCTTAACTATAATCCTAATACAGTAAATTTATACCAAAGAGTGAAATAATCTTTAAGAATAATTTGTTGACACAATTAGTTCAATATTTTGGATAACTCTAGACAAGAAAAAGTGATTAATGATATATTCTCGCTTCACAAGGTATAAATCTTTTATATATGACGGTAGTATCTGTTCCCGAAAGAACAGTTACTGTTGATGACCATGCAGCTTTGCTAGAAATGAAATGATAATTAAATGGACACCATAGCTGCAGACACGTGTTGTACATCAACGCCTCTCTGCAGCTAGGGTGTCCATTTAATTGTCATTTCATTTATAAATTTTTTAATATCATTTCTTCACATTGGACAAGTACGATGAACTGGATCTGCTAGCTATTTATTAATACATACAGACCAAAATCCTGCATCTGTGCCTGGACCACTGGCGAAACTAACAAAACACATGGAGTTTAGTAAGACAAGACGTAATGAAAGACCGTCCCGTAAATAAGAAATCTTTCCCAGATATCGGCAGAACAAATGAAAGAAATACCATCTCTTTCCCAATTTACATGATCAAATAGCCATGTATTCACTACCAAAGTTCTAAGTGAAGTACTAATGATGGTGAGAGCACACTTAAAAAAAGTAAAACGAAAAAGGAAATCCAGGAGCTCTGGAATGTCGGGAAAATGGCGTTCGATCATGCGTCCACTTGCATTCTTATAGTGAGAAATTTTTGCATGCCTCTCTGCTGAGTCCCATACCCTATGTTGGAGCCTCTGTAGCCAGCATTGAGCATCGGTAGTTTGCAGACTTCCGGAAGCACATGGTCCTGAGGTGTATGGGCAGCAGCTGCAATGCCCCCTTTTTCCATATCCAAATGAGCCAGTTTCAGCTGTTTGATTGACACAATCTCCTCACATACATCTCATCGAATGTTGAAGGAGTGTGGGCTCTGTTGCATCACTCTGAAATGTCCCGTATAAGGAGGCAATAATGTGAGCGATCAGTGTCATCATGAAGTAACACATAAGACAAGTTGAACTGGCTCCTGCAGCCGAAAATGGAATTGTCCCCGTAAAGACTGAGAGCAGTTGTTCGAAGGAGGCCCAAGGTCACAAGGAAACGTTTTTCAAACTTAGAAATCAACAGGGTGGAAGGTATACGCATTGACTTGTCCAAGATCAATTCGTCTAGCAGACATAATGCTTCACGATAAACCAACTGTGCTGTTGAATGTTCCACACCTTCCTTGAAGGCTGACTGCTGCCAAAACAATACAATCAGTTGAGCCTCTGTCCATGTTAACTTATTGCACATCAGTGCCAGCTGCAAGATACAGTAGAATCTTTCCACCATTCCATTGCTGGATACGTGGTAGCTTGGTGCGTTCATGTGGATGCAACTGCACAGGCGAAGTGGCTCTTCGAATGATGTTGTTTCAAATTGTTAAATGCTGTTGGTTGTTATTGTTTGGGATGCGCCGAATTTTGCAGTCCAGCCGTTGAGTAGTGTCTTCAATATGGCTTTGGCAGCGATGATGTTGATAGGAATGTCCACATCATCAAACGGTACATGATGGTAACCAAATATCAGTGGCCATTTCGGTATGGTAGTGGTTCAACCAAATTCACATGAATGTGGCAAAACTGTGTTTTAGAAGTGGCGATGGATCCTGTCGGTCCTGACATTTGCCTGTTCATTTTGCATCTCTGGCAGCGATCACACTGCTATGCCCATTTGCAAAAGTCTTTCTTAATTATGGGCTGCAGCCACACTCCTTGGTATAACAGACCGTGAAATACAGCAAAACACAAAGCTGAAAAGCATGGGTACGAAAATCTGTCATGCTGTGTGAAACATTGCACCACAGGGTTTAAGTAGCTGACGGTGCCTTCACTTACTTCAGATTCAAAGTGGATCGTCCCAGTCCTGCACAGTACGTATCTCTGGGTCATGTGGTTATGTATGGGCAATGTTATTCCATGTCACAGTCTTCACACTTGCACAACACCCTGACAGGCAGTCGGCAACTGTGTTTTTCCTATCGTTTATGTGGCACACTTGTGTTATAAACTGAAATGCAGTTACATGACGCTTAAGAGCTACTTAATTAAACATTTTGCCCCAACACCCAAAAACAGTTTACAGAGGTTAATTACGATAAACGCTCGGATAACATGTCACCCTGTCAACTTATGCATGAACTTTGTCCACTACGAGCACTGAATTTGCTAGTAGAATAGTTCTCGTGCATGCTTCAGCTTGAGAAGCTACCAGAAAATATGAGGATAATTTTGGCAGTTGACAATTATGCCCCCTTCAAGTGTTGACAGGAAAACTGAAGCTATGGCGACATACTTAGAACCAAAAGTTAGCAGTGTTAAGGAATGCATTATTTTGGCTAGTGCCCCCAACTGAGTATTTCAGAAATGAGTACACGCATATGCTCTGGTGCAATCATGCAGGGGGAAGCACAAGATTCCGCTACTGAGAAGCTAGCAGAAAGCATTCAGGTTCTGGTGGCACAAGTGGCAGCCCTGCAAAATAAGCAGTGGGCATGAGACAGAAAATTAAGCTTTTGGCAACAGTAAGACAGCCGACAGTGTGATGAAAGTCTATGGAAGTATAAGACTCACTGGTGCTGGTTCCATCAGAGGTTCAAAGACAAGACATGGAAATGTTTGACACCGTGTCAGTACATAAACTCATTCGACTGCCTCTAAAGGGCATTGCAGGTTGTCACATAAGAACTCTCAGTCGCCCTTCCATGCCCCCTCTAAAGTGGCTACTGGATCTACAGGCGTCGTTCACAAACGATATTTTAAGCAGTGCACATCCGGGTGTGTGTCGCACAAATATATCTACAGAGGAAACATCAAATAGCCATTCTTCATTCACACCCAACTGTTCAAATTGGTATGTGTCCCTATGTTCAGTGGCTGCAGTACCAGAGGAGGCTACTGGACGTTTGAAAATGTTTAGCACACAGGAAACGACATGTGGACAGCAAGCTTGTTTCTGACAGGGAGTTAGTGCACATGTGACAACATTATGCAAGAATTTTAGCTTGTGATTCTGCTGTCACAATCAAACAAAGAGTAACCGCAAACTTGAAGGTCAACATCTGAGATTAAGATTTACAACTGCCTCAGATGATTCCAAACAACTGTTCATGATGAGTAGACTATGAGTGAATGATTTTTCGTTTGACATGGCGTCTGATTCCAGTTTGTTCCAAAGAAACTTGTTTTGACCAGAGAGCATGGTGGCACCTCTCCGTTTAATGCCCACCAATAATTCATTAGTTACAGTGAATGGAAGAAGGAATACGGTGTTAGATCTCGGTTTACAAGAACACTTAGCATGAACCTTTTGGCTGTGAACATCGCCGTGCTCATCCTGGCAGCAGATTTTTGCATTATTTCAACCTCATTGTGGACGTCAAAATGGGACTACTAAAAAGGGCAACAGTTGCAATGACTACTCATGATGAAGCGTGTTATCACATTCTCAATGGATTCAGTCATTTGTTCTGTGTCAGAGGCTGAGATGACAGTTTGGAAAAACACACACCATTTCACACACACCACGCCAGGATACCTGGTGGCGGCTTCACATCTGAAAAGTTTACAGCGGCAAAAGTGATGTAGACAGGCAGGTCGATGAGGGGATGAGAAGGCCTTCAGAGAGCCAATGGTCTTCGCCATTGCACAAGGTGCAGAAATGTGGAAGCACATGGAGGCTGTATGGTGACTGCTGAGTATTAAATTCAAGGATGATTCTGGATCAGTATCCTGTACCACATGCTATGGATGCAAACAATTCAATGGTGGGTGCAGCAATATTTCCGTTATCGACTGCACGTTCACGTACTCCAAAATTCCCTTGGCAATATCTGACATAGCCAAGACGGCAATGACCACAACTATTAGGTTATTTGAATGTTGTTACATGCCACACAGATTGAAAAACACTGCTCATACGTGGCAGCGCTTCATTCACCAGTTGCTCTGTGGACTCATAGCTTATTCTGTCCTATGGACGACATTCTAGTCTTTTTGCAATCGCAAAACAAGCATAAAAAGTATTTATGGCAAGATTTTGAGCACCTAATGGATGCATGTGTCGTAGTCCACAGAACGATGTGTGATCTTTGCCAGGCCAGAACGAAATTCCTCGGTTTTAAGGCGTCAGCAGAGGGGCTCACACCACTTGCGAAACATGTAGCGGCCATTCAGAACGTTTCCAGGCCAAGAATATTCGAATATGTAAGAGGCTGTATGGTCAGCTGAGACTGTGACATATTTTCCATTTTTATCAACTATGAACGTCTTGATGATATGGGAAATCACAGTGAATAGTTCTAAATAAACATTAGCCAATGGGGGCGTGAGAGTGTCGTCCCTGATCGATACCTTATGGCAAGTGAGGAGTTCTTTGGTTAAAAAATGGTCTAGAACCGTGCTGCAATGGAAGAGGATGCTGTAGTGAGTGCATTACAAGCTGCAGCTGAAGCAGAAATTGGCTGTACTCGCCCGTTCCACAGTCACTCAGATGGCATGAAGCAAAAAGTTCACTGGGCACCTTCCGTGCTTCCCCATAGACAAATTACTCTAAAGAACACCCAATATCCTCCTTTAACGTATTATGGAGTACCAACAAAACCATATGCAGGGCAACTGTCCACACCATACCATTGCATGACAAGGCAGCCGTCAGGGTATGGTGCATACATTCTACCATCTCATTGCTACAGGGATAGTAGTTCGTAGTTTTCAGATGGTTGCAACCTGTCATACATAACAATTCATTAAATAATTGGGAATCAAAATAACGGCCTCTATCAGATGTAACTGGTGTAGGAATATCGAACAGAACAAATCATATGGAGATCAGAGCTGAAGCAACAGTGCAAGCCAAAATCTCAGACACAGGGCACTCCTCTGGCCAACTTGAAAACCTATCAATTGAAGAGACAACATAACGAAACCCCCTAAGCAATAAGGAGTGCTGCAATTTCAACATGAATGTGGACAAAATGACCTGTAGGGGTGGGGAATGCGTCCATGGGTGGGGTCGTCTGGTGAGCAATTTTGTTTTTCTGCAGTGGTATGCAATTAGATGGCTAGCGCTGGTAATCTTTCCACATTCCCGGCCACACCAATTTGGAAGCCACAAATTTAGTAGAAGTGTTGACGCCAATATGTGACAAATTATGCAATGGTGCACTGCGAACATAATGGAATAAACGAGCGCAAAACATTCTGAGAACTGTCACACCATGGATTGGATTGGGAACCCTGCACTGTCGCATGTCCAAGATTCAGACAAATGGATGCAGAATCGAGCTGACACTGTCGTAAAATTGCATCAGAACCTTGGTCTCTTGCAATAGCTGTCCAATCGATACACATCAAAGATACACAGTTGCTTGATAAGCAATCTTCGACGATGTTGTTAAACCCAGAGATGTAGTTGACATCAGTATAGTATGGACAATAAATTCCACATGACGGATTTGACATTAAGAGTTCAATTCACACATCCACTAAAAAAGTGAAGCTAAGTGTATGTCGCGTGTGTAAATTTCGAATTCCACACCTTCCACGCACAGTCGAAAATGTTTGATAGAAAGATGTGCACTGATAAGCCAATACGTTATGGCCACTGTCCACCACGAGACTGAATGCCTTCTTGTGATGTCGCATGCATGTGACGCAGTAAGGAAAGAATGTGAGCAGAAGAGGCACGAATGGGCAGTCAGTATAGCGAAGATATTGACTGCTAAAGTGGAAATCTACTGGCATAAGTGGTTTTGACAAATGGCTCATTTTTATGGCCCTGCAGCTGGAAACGAGAATCTCCGAAACAGCGAAGCTCGTCGCCTGTTGGTGTACTACTGTCGTGATCACCTATGGAAAGAGGTTGAAGGATTGTGAAATAACGAGTAGGTCATCTGGTATTGGACAACAACATCTCATTACAAAACGTAGAGGTAGGAGGATCCCTCACTGTGTAATCCAGGTTAGGCACTGATCTGTGACAGACCTGAGGACAGAGTACAATGCTGGTGCAGGTACAACTGTTTCAGAGCACACTGTTCAAAGGCCAGTTTGAAGATGGAGCTTCAGATCACACGACCCCTATGTGTTCCTGTGTTGACCCAACGACATCGTCAGTTATGATTGTGATGGGCATAGCGTCACTGAGTTTGCACTGTGGATCAATAGAAACGTGTCGCCTGTCAAATGAATCGCATTTCTTATTACACCAGGTCTCTCGTTGAGTCCTTACACATTGCTCAGAACATGTACTGCACTACAGATTCAGGCAGGTGAGGGTAGAATTATGCTATGGGGTAAACTGAGTTGTGCTTCCATTGGATCTGTGGTGGTAATCGAAAGCATCATGACAGAACATTATTGCGGACCACCAGCAGCGCTTCATGCTGGAAGTTTCCCCCTTTGGTAATGATATCTTCCATCAGGATAACTGTCCATCTACCAAGGTCAGAATACTGCTACATGGTTTGAGGGGCGCTACGGTGAACTCATACTGAAATCATGGAAAAGAAATGTGACTGATCTGTACCCACTGGAACACATATCGGACCCCAGCCGTGTGCCCATAATCCACCATCCTGTAATTTGCGGGAATTGCTTGACCTATGCGTAGACATCTTGTGCCACATACCTCTGGAATAATGTCAAGGACTTGTAGAATCCGTGTCAAGCAGAATCTCTGTTGTGCTGTGTTTGGAAAGGGGAACAACATGTCATTAAACAGGTGTTCATAATGTTTTGGCTCGTTGGTGTATAGCAAGGAACTCTCTGTCAAATGCACTCCAGTTTTTGTTGTTGTGTAGACATGCCTTTAGAGAAGAAAGCCAGTGGCTGCCATGCTCCTAATACTAATTGCTGGAGTACTGCCCCCCCACAGCCGTCTGGCTGGCATCAACAAAAAGAGCCATCTGTGCACCAGAAACAGGGTGGCCCAATAAGAGAGTCTTCACTAAAGACAATTTCACTGATTTGAAAGCCTCTCAGCTTGACCCTTCCAGGGGACTTTTCTAACACCTGAAGTGTGTATGCCCTTTAGCAGGTCACTGATAGGTTCTATAATGTCTGTAAACTTCAGTAGATGTCGCTAGTAATAATTGACCATACCTACAAACCTGCATAACTGTGAATGTGATGGGAAGGGGCATCTGCAAAATATGTGAGACCCTCTGAAGAGTAGGAGAGATATCATCCTATGATACAAGGTAACCCAAGCATTGTACTTTGTCCTTAGCGAATACACACTTTTCCTTGTTAATTTTGACGCCATATTCGTCAAGACGAGAGGAAATAGCCCTCAAATGGGAAGTATAGTCACTCATATTATCAGAAGAAACCAACACATCGTCCACATACCAAAAAAGTCGCTTAAACCCTGTAGAATTTCGTCCATAAAACGCTGCCACGTCTGAGCGGCGTATGAAGACCAAAATGCACAATGCTTGTATGTCTCTGCCATTGGAATTTGTGCAAAAGCCTTAGAGCAGTCTATGTGAAATCCAACATTTTGAATATTGGATACCTGTCTGGCGTAGTGTGACAGTTCAGTCCCCAATAGTCACTGCACAAATGCCAAGACTTATTCTTTTTGAGGATCATCTGTAAGCGGGCAGCCCACGTGCTGTTAGAGTGAGACACTATTCCATCTGTTAGCATTGCTTCAAAAGCGGTTTTAACCGCCCGTGTCTTCTCTAGGGGTAGTCAGTGTGGGTAGAAAGTGACAGGCTATTCCGAAGTCGTGTGACTTTGGTGGACAGCGAAATGTTGCCACTGGATCAGTGCCAGTTCTGTATCTGGAATCACATGAAATTTTTGAAGCAATGGCTGCGTATTGTCGTTGGCCCTTGGGCAACATCAATGGGCGCCAGCCGTGCGGGATTAGACGAGTGGTGTAAGGCGCTGCAGTCATGGACTGTACGGCTGGTCCCGGCGGAGGTTCGAGTCCTCCCTCGGGCATGGGTGTGTGTGTTTGTCCTTAGGATAATTTAGGTTAAGTAGTGTGTAAGCTTAGGGACTGATGACCTTAGCAGTTAAGTCCCATAAGATTTCACACACATTTGAACATTTGAATGGGCGCCATCATTAAAGCTCGTAATTCTGCCTGAGCATCATACAGAGCCTCCCCCATATCGGCGATCTGGTGCCTGAGTATATCACTGCTGTCAGTTAGGCCTCTTACAGATCCGTCTTTTTTGCGGAAAAGTTCATTGAGATGAGCAACCTCCTGCTGTAGTGAATCGCGCTGCTGTTGAAGTGAAAAGCGGTCTCCATAATTATGCAGAAGACATAACACAATCTTCTTGTGTGAAGCACCCATGTGCATTTCGCAGTGAGGTGTGTATGGAATGGGCAGAAGCTGTCGCGACGAGGGAGACATGGAAGACGCATTAATCTTCATGCCTTCTGATCTGGCAGAATGGCTTCTGGCGTCCAGCGTAGGAGACAGCATGCCTAAAGCCGGAGATTGCACAAGAAGATGATTATAGAGGTCCATAGGTAATGGAAAAATTTAAGAAAATCGGCCCCCAATATGGGGCCAAACATGCGGGCCATTAACAATCATCATGAAGGTGAGAAAACATCTTGCAGATTTAATTTCATATGACTCTGAGGCATGTCCTTCACACCCCGTAAAACACCACTTATATCCAAACCTGTGTTGACCAAAATTCCATACCAGGTATCTTTTCAAACACGAATAATCGTGAAGATTCACATTTAGCAGAAGCTGTGGCATTGTCATTACAACTACAATCTTACTGGTTATACAACGGATATGCACGTCTATACACATCCGTTGTTGATATCTGGGAACCCACACAGTTTGCAACATCATCTAGCATTTCGCCTGAAGTGTCTATGGAACCAACACCATTCGAATTTGCGTGGCTGCCGCTCGACAATGTGCCGTACGCTCCTTGGGCTGTCAGCTGCCAGCTTGGCGTAGAGTCTTGCCAGTTCAGTGAGGATTCTCTCAATAGGTGGCTCTGGTGGTTGCACAGCCGAGACGAGACTTCAGTGACAGCGAAACATGGGAAGTGACGTAGTTGAAGGCATTGTGAATATTGACTTTGAAGACGATATTTTAGATGAGGCAGAAATATTTGTGTTTGTTTTATGTTATTGTTTTTGTTGACGTGGTAGATGCTGCATAAATCCTTTTCATGGATGAATTTTTTTAATAATTTCAATTTTGACAATTATTTTTAACACTATATATGAGATGTAAGGAAGTCATTGCAAATGTATTTCTTCAACAAATGCTTCAATTTACTGTACAACAATGAAAATAGGAAAAGGCCACATTTGTGTACATGGTGCATAGCAGGTTACATGAGAGCAGGTGAAAACATAAAGAAACTAAAAAATGTCATAAATAACAGCGAAATTCAAGTAAGAAGGAATTGTTCACATCATGTATTGTGGAAGAACACCGTACATTGTGGGTAAACAGGAACCTTGCACTTTTGCAGATGTATCTTGTTCTTCCTTTGCAGTTTTTATTTCTCACATTCCTTTTTTTTCAGGGTAATAGGCTATTCCATCCAGTCTTATATATGCAGTACACCCAGTGCGTTGCCTTTTCTTCCAGTGAGCATGGTCAGTGGTGTTAGATGGTCTGCCACGCTTCCTTTGCAGGCTTCCAAGCTATGTAATTGTTGTAGCAACTGAGGCCTTGTATTCCACCAAAGAAATATTTCTCTCAGTGCCTCTTTTGTAAAGAATCCATGGATTTACTAGTGCAACATTATAAACGTGGAAAAATATTCTCAAATAAAACTTCTTGCTCTTCATTGTGTGACGGTAGTGTGCAACCATCTGGTCAGTCGTGTCTACTCAGCCCATGAATTTGTTGTAGCATGCTACAGCATCTGGCCTCTCGATATCTATGCGAGCATGGTTCTTCACGTCCCATCACAGTATCAGTTGGTGTCCCTCCAGAAAAGGTAGATATCATGTGGGCAATGTTTCTCTCCACCCATCACAAAACTGTAATATTGTCATTAGAAGTAGCAATAGACATTGAACCTCGACCTGATTCCATTAGAGCTTTGCTGTTGGTCAATTTACTCTCTGCACCCTACAGTCTGTTCGACCTTATGGTTCCCAATACATGAATTTTCTTTTGCTTGAGATATGAAAGCAATGGGATTGCTGCGAATAAATGGTCAAGAATGATCTTGCGATTTTTTCCTTCTAGCCCCTGGCACAATCTTACGACAGTGTCCCCAATAGGACTGAAGCTCAGTGTGTAATTCCGCTCCCGCCTTTTCTCTTGGTACATCTCAAAAAATGTCGCGCATCCATCTGAGCTAGAGCGTACCCATGATTTCCATCCCCACTATTAGGGCTTAGACTTTATATACTGTTTTGCCCTGCTTCTACCCTTGAAGAGGATAATCATTTCACTTATACACTGATATTCAGTAGGAGTTACATTCCCCGAAAATGTCTCTTTCAGTGTGTCCAATATGGGTTTCACCTTCACAAACATGTCAGAGTTATTTCCCGGGATTTCGTTCAAAAATGGTTCAAATGGCTCTGAGCACTATGGGACTTAACATCTGTGGTCATCAGTCCCCTAGAACTTAGAACTACTTAAACCTAACTAACCTAAGGACATCACACACACCCATGCCCAAGGCAGGATTCGAACCTGCGACCGTAGCAGTCGCGCGGTTCCGGACTGAGCGCCTGAACCGCTAGACCACCGCGGCCGGCCGGGATTTCGTCATTGTCCACAAAACGTAAATACGTTTTTAGACTACTGGCCATTAAAACTGCTACAAGACGAAGATGAAGTGCTACGGACGCGAAATTTAACTAACAGGACGAAGATGCTGTGATATACAAAGGATTAGCTTTCCAGAGCATTCACACAAGGTTGACGCCAGTGGCGACACCTACAACGTGCTCACATGAGGAAAGTTTCCAACCGATTTCTCATACACAAACAGCAGCTGACACGGCGTTGCCTGGCGAAACGTTGTTGTGATGCCTCGTGTAAAGAGGAGAAATGCGTACCATCACGTTTCCGACTTTGATAAAGGTCGGATTGTAGCTTGTCTCGATTGCGGTTTATCGTATCACGACATTGCTGCTCGCGTTAGTCGAGATCCAATGCCTATTAGCAGAATTTGGAATCGGTGGGTTCAGGAGGGTAATATGGAATGCCGTGCTGGATCCCAATGGCATCGTATCACTAGCAATGGAGATGACAGGCACCTTATCCACATCGCTGTAACGGATCGTGCAGCCACATCTCGATCCCTGAGTCAACAGATGGGGACGTTTGCAAGACAACAACCATCTGCTCGAACAGTTCGACAACGTTTGCAGCAGCATGGACTATCAGCTCGGAGACCATGGCTGCGGTTACCCTTGACGCTGCATCATAGACAGCAGCGCCTGTGATGGTGTACTCAACGACAAACCTGGGTGCACGAATGGCAAAACATCATTTTTTCGGATGAATCCAGGTTTTGTTTACAGCATCATGATGGTCGCATCCGTGTTTGGCGACATCGCGGTGAACGCACATTGGAAGCGTGTATTCGTCATCGCCATACTGGGGTATCACCCGGTGTGATGGTATGGGGTGCCATAGGTTACACATCTCGGTCACCTCTTGTTCGCATTGACGGCACTCTGAACAGTCGACGTTACATTTCAGATGTGTTACGACCCGTGGCTCTACCCTTCATTCGATCCCTGCGAAACCCTACATTTCAGCAGGATAATGCACGAACACATGTTGCAGGTCCTCTATGGGCATTTCTGGATACAGAAAATGTTCGACTGCTGCCCTGGCCTTCACATTCTCCAGGTCTCTCACCAATTGAAAACGTCTGCTCAATGGTGGCTGAACAACTGGCTTGTCACAATACGCCAGTCACCACTCTTGATGAGCTGTGGTATTGTGTTGAAGCTGCATGGGAAGCTGTACCTGTACATGCCATCCAAACTCTGTTTGACTCAATGCCCAGGCGTCTCAAGGCCTTTATTACGGCCAGAGGTGGTTGTTCTGGGTACTGATTTCTCAGGATCTATGCACCCAAATTGCGTGAAAATGTAATCACATGTCAGTTCTAGTATAATATATTTGTCTAATGAATACCCTCTTATCATCTGCATTTCTTCTTGGTGTAGCAATTTTAATGGCCAATAGTGTAAGTTGATTGGTTCAAATGATTGTGGTTAGAATATCGTATTTTCCCACAGAATATAAATGTATAGGAGTTAGTTAATACTGTGATTATGTACTCTAGCTGCAGGTGTAGTGTTGTACCGGTGAACGTTATAAACTGCAGATTTAGTTTCATAGCTGTGTGCACATGAAAGGCTACACAGCTGTGTTGTATGCAACGTAGTGTTGTTGTAACGATTGTTGGAAGGCTTCTTCAAAGTTAACTCTCAACATGTTGAGTTGTTAAGTAATGCAGTTGTTGGACTTTATTTTTAGTCACTGAAGCATATAACGATGGAACTAGCTAAAAACACGAAAAGACATGCAGCCAACCTGGAGATACTGTGGGAAATTTGGATTTGCGGTGGTGGTGGTTAGTGTTGTTTAACGTCCCGTCGACAACGAGTTCATTAGAGACGGAGCGCAAACTCGGGTTAGGGAAGGATTGGGAAGGAAATCGGCCGTGCCCTTTCAAAGGAACCATCCCAGCATTTGCCTGACACGATTTTAGGGAAATCACGGAAAACCTAAATCAGGATGGCTGGAGACGGGATTGAACCGTCGTCCTCCCGAATGCGAGTCCAGTGTGCTAACCACTGCGCCACCTCGCTCAGTTTTGGATTTGCAAAACAATAGCAGGTGAGGATTTATATTGTGGCGCCGATGAAATCGACACCAACATCGACATGTATTCATCTTTGGACTCTAGGCATTATCTTTGGCTGTTTCGCCATATTCAGTTCAGTTTTTTGTGATCCTTGTATGTGTAAGGTTAATAAATGAACTATTTGTAAATGGGTGTGATTATTGGTGCAACCAACAAGGTAACCCTGGTGACCCCGAGTTGTAACGTCTTTCGTTTTCGCAGTTTTACTGTGTCCGCGACCTCTGCGTCGGTTATTTTCGCGTGTATTACATCGACACAGTATTCGAACAATGACTTCATCTCAGCGCCTAATGTCGGATTTTGTGATTGACATGCATCATGTCGCAGGCGATGTACACCCGCCAGGACTGCAACATGATGCCTCTCACTCGATGATTCCGCCAGACGTTTTTGAGCCTGCAACAATAAGTGAGGTTAGGAGTGCGCATGACTCCGGCTATCAAATGCCTTTGTTCCCACCCCATGTGCCCTCCCTGTGCAGTTACCTCTTACGGATCTCCATGCAGTGCAGGACCAATGCCGATTTCTGCAAATGCTTCGTCGGACAACCTACTACCGCCAGGACAACGATTTGCCATGCTGCAATCCGTGCAGTACCATGCAGATACCTGCCACGTGGCCGGAACTGCTTCGTTCACAGGTCTACCTCCTCAGCATCAGACCACGGCCGCACCTGTCTCAGTTCAGCTTTGGCACATGCCTTCCTAATTCTATACCTCGGCCTGCAACAGGAACAATAACCTGTTATCTGTGCCTGACCTCCACCTCCATCCCACTGCTACGTCTCGGTGTTTTGTGCCACGACATTCACCTTATCCGCACACCATTTTGAGTGGAGTGACTATGAACAGTGAACATTCACACATTCCGTCCCACGTTAGACATCATTTCCCGCACTGTGCTTCTGGACAGCCCACACCTCCGCAGCCTCCCTGCAACGCAGGTGGCCCTGGCTCTGATCACACGTCGAGCTTTCCACGGACTAACAGGCGTTCTCATACTCTGAACTTTTTCTCACCTGTCGCCCCCGCACCTGCTCCAGTCGAGCTTCCGCTACTGTTCTCGGCACATCTCGGTGCCTCATCCACGTTGGTTTTCTGCAACGCGTCAGTCCGAACACACCCGCAACGTGTTGAGCTTCCGCAATCGCAATCGTCACATTATGGTGTCTCACCCGCGTCGGCCTTCTGCGTTGCTACGGATCACGCTCAACCACAACGTGTCACCTTCACACTGCCACCTGAACAGCCGTCATTGCCACATCCCCTGGAGACACACTCTCCTCGAATACTACAGCAACAACAGCTCGACTCAGGCAGTGCCCCGACGAACTCAACTCATCCTGTTCTTCTGAACATTCTACAACGCTTACCAACGCTGCCGCCGCTTAATCCCGACAGAGCAACAACCTGGTTTAAAATTGTGGACGAAGTGTTCGACCATTACAAACTCGACGAGTCAACCAGGTTTCTGTGCCTCATCACCCACCAGCACGACCAGGAGGACTTGATTGCTGACCTGGTCGACGCCCCGGACTCATCTACCCAGTAAATTCTAGACAAAACGATAGTTCTACGTCGGCTTCCACACTTAACTGAGGAGCAAACTATCAAGTGCTCCATGTCCAGCAACTAGACAACGACAAACCTTCCCAGCTCTGGAGATGGCTATGTGCCCTGGTCAGCGACGATCTACTCTCTGACGCAGCTCTCCTTGCCATCTGGTCAGATAAACTATCTCCTCACATCCGCTTTGCTCTGGCTTGAAGGTCTCCTGAACCTGTCGAGCAAAGAATGACAATTGCTGACAAGCTACACAATGCATCACTGCTCTATTTCGCCAGCCACTGCCTACCTCACAAGTCTCAGGTTCAGGCTCATCGCCCTGCGTCCGGACGCAGCCGGGGCCGTACTGTGCTGACCCTTTCGCTCGCTCAGGGAAGCAGTAAACAAGCAGCTGGGATGTCACCGGCTCTGCCCATGATCACGCCCCCTCCTCCAACCGAACCTGCTGCAGCCACCGAACCTCGGGCACTGCCACTGGCAATGAACCTTCCACAGGAAATGCAACCACACTACCCGTACTATTACTTCCACACACGGTTTGGTGAGGCGGCATGGAACTGCAGACCACCCTGCTACTTCCCAAACGCCAATCGCAGATAGGTCGAGCTGCCGCCTCCTGCGCACAACATGACGGGCATCCCCCCCTTCTCCATTCTGTCCGGGAACGACCGGATAATTGCCGACGACTTTACGTTAAAGACATTTCGTCGGGATACCTTTTCCTAGTGGACACAGGCGCCAATGTTTCGCTGCTGCCTAAGTCCTTAGCGTCGTCGAACATCCGCCCTCATCATACTTCACTGCAAGCCATGAATTCAACTAAACTACAATGCTCGGGTTCAACTTCCCACATCGTCTCTCTGTCTCTGAAAACTGCAAACTCGAGTGGACTTTTTTAGTGTGCGAAATTGACGAACCTGTACTAGACATTGACTTCTTGCGACGCCACAAACTTTCACTGGACCTAGTGTGAAACACTGTGTTTCATCATCCGTCCAAGACTCACTTCCCCTGTGCTCCGTCGAGCAACCCTCCCCCCACCCCTCCCCCCCCATGACACATCGGTCCGGGCTCATCTCATCCGTACACACTTGTCTCTGTCGACGACGTTACAAGAAACCAGGCACAAGTGCCTTGTCGAGCTTGAACACGTCGCTAGCCTACACAAGGAAAACTTCAAGCTCTCCCTCTGGCTCCACGAAACACAGCTCCAGCTCTCCGATGCAATCCCAGCAATCGAGCCTCCGCTACCCCTTGCAACTGTGCTATCAAGACTGCCATAACGCGTACTGACAGCTACACAGCGCCACACCCTCCTAACACAGCAACGTTTGACACTTGGCTGGACACAAGTGAGCATGCGTGACGAGCATCACGTGCTCCGGAACTGACAGCTCCTACCCCGCCCCTCGCGGACAGCACCTCAAACTATGCAACTTCGGCTCCTGTGCGACTGTGCTGCCACAGGCCGCGCCCTCGGACAATGGACTCACTAACGGCTCACGAGCTCTACCGAGCTCACCCTATCGTGGTGCCACTGCTTCGGGCCGGCGGCCATCTTGTCGCGCTGACTCGTGGTACATTTCACCGCCTCGGCTCCCGTCGGATCCGCCGAGTGGCTCCGAACACCACAACCACACCTCGCCTGCCCCACCGACTACACATTGTAAACAAACCGCCTCCCGTGCCGCTGGCAACATTTCCGTCGTCACCAATGGCACGGTTCACAAGCTTCGCCTCATGCCAGGTCCCCCGAACTCCAGTAAACCACGTTGACTCTCTCCGACCTTAAAAATCAAATTTCTGAACTACTAAGCTCCAGCATCATTGAACCCTCTGCCAGTAGCTGGTCTACACCCATACATATGACACCCAAGAAAGCTGGGTCCTGGCGCATGTGTGGAGACTACCGTCGACTAAACACACAAACAATTATGGACACCTACCCCATACCCAACATTGCTGACTTTACCAGTTCCCTCGCAGGTGCGACCACGTTCTCTGTCATTGATTGCAAATGGGCCTACCACCAGATCCCCAAGGCACCTGAAGACATCGAGAAGACAGCAATCACCACCCCAATCGGGTTATTTCAGTTTCGATTCATGCCCTTCAGTCTGAAAAACGCAACCCAGACCTGGCAACGCTTCATCAACGAAGTGCTATTCAACCTAAAATTCTACTTTGCATATCTTGATGACATTCTTGTGTTCAGCTCCTTCATCGAGCACAACATTCGACATGTGCAAACTGTTATGAACACTCTCGCAGCAGCAGGCATCGAGACCAACCAGGACAAATTGCAGCTACATCAACCGGGTGTCACTTTTCCTGGTTTTCGGGTCTCTGCCGACGGCATTTCACCGCCCCCTGAGAAAGTACAAACAATACTAAACCTACCCAGACCTTCGTCATTCAAAGAGCTCCAGCGCTTTCTGGAGATGGTTAATTATTATCACCGACATCTACCTCAGGCTGCGGAGATTCAGGCTCCACTGACGCATGCCTTGGGAGGCACCAGCACGTCTGGATCTCGGCCTGTTCCATGGACCCCTGCTATGACTGACTCTTTCACTGCCCTCAAAAATCTTCTTGCCGAGGCCTGCACCATCGCGCATCCTTATCCCAATGCGCAGCTTTTCATCACCACAGACATGAGCGATACTTCCATCGGCGCTGTCCTTAGCCAGACAATCGACGGCAAAACTTCCCCTCTGCAGTTCTTCTCGCGCAAGCTCACCAATGCACAATGGAAATATTCCGCGTTTGACATGGAGTTGCTTGTGGTCTATGAAGCGATTAAGCATTTTAAGACCGACGTTGAGGGACGCCCTTTCTATGTTTTAATGGACCGCAAACCCCTGGCTGCGGCCATTACAAACCCGCCACCTGACCCACCTACTCGCCGCTTCAGATACATGGACTTCGTATCTCAGTTTACCACCAATGTCAGACACATAAAGGGTGCTAACAATATAGTTGCTGATTTCCTTTCACGAGCCAACGCCGTCCATTCGCTGTTAGACCTCTCTGAACTGCCTAACCTCCAACCTGTTGACGAGGTAACACAAAACCTGATTTCAGACTCTATTTCTTCACCACACTTCGTTCGCACCACCTTCCCTTGCATTTCTGGTGAGATCTGGTGCGACGACAGTACAGGCATGTTATGCTCCCTCATCCCAACCACGCTCCGTCGAGATGTCTTCAACGTATTGCATAATTTAGCGCACCCCAGTGTTCGTGTATCCACCCCCTCATAGTGGAGTGCTTTGTGTGCAGAAATGGCCGTGCGGTTCTAGGCGCTTAAGTCTGAAACCGAGTGACCTCTACGGTCGCAGGTTCGAATCCTGCCTCGGGCATGGATGTGTGTGATGTCCTTAAGTTAGTTAGGTTTAAGTAGTTCTCAGTTCTAGTGGACTGATGACCACAGATGTTAAGTCCCATAGTGCTCAGAGCCATTTGAACCATTTTTGTGGAGAAATGTCAACAAGGACTGCCAGCAATGGGCGCATGCCAACGCTGCAAAGTACACAACCAAACTTCACCCACCCCCTCCCTCGGCGCCTTTTCGATCCCTCCTGGGCGTTTCCAGCATATTCACATTGACATTGTCGACCCTCTCTCCCTCTGTAACGGCTTTCATTATGTTCTCTCGTCTATCGACTGAACAACTCGCTGGCTAGAGGCTATATCTCTCCCCACCGTTGCCCGAGCTTTCATCGAGTCATGGGTATTGCGTTTAGGATGTCCACCTATCATCAAGACTGACCAGGGCAGACAATTTGAGTCGGCCCTGTTCAACAGGATTTGTAACATTTGCGACATCTGTACCACAGCATATCACCTGCAAAGTAACAGGATAGTGTAGCGCTGGCACCGCACTTTCAAGGTGGCTCTTCGATGCCACGACTCTCCATGGATGGAGGCCCTTCTCCTTGTGCTACTCGGCATTTGTGCCATCTATAAGGAAGACCTCAAAGGCACAATAGCTGAGTTCTTATACACCCAGAACATTGTTCTCCCTGGCGAACTTGTGAGCCCTTCCACTTCTCTCCCTCAGTCTGACTTACCTTGCTTCATAGACCATGTCAGACGCCACTTCATCAACCTCCATATCCCTCCGCCCACCAGCCATTCCCGCCCTAAAGTTTACATCCAGAAATCTCTGGACAATTGCGAGTAGGTCATGCTCCGAGATGACACTGTCCGTGCTCTCCTCCAACCTCCATATACCGGCCCGTACCAAGTTCTCCGGCGCTCAGCCAACACCTATGACATCCAAATGAAAGATTCAGCTGCTACAGTCTCTCTCAACAGACTTAAGCCTGCTCATGTCAAGCCTTCTTCTACCCCCCTCCAGGCCACGTCCACGCCACTCACTGTCGTGGCTCACGACGCTCCAACCACTCACTCCACGTTGGACTTACACACTCGATCGAGTGACTTCAAGCTCCAATTGTTGAGCTCTCCTCCGACCTTGCCCTCTACTCTGGTCTCACACACTCCATCGAGTGACCACATGCTCCCCACGTCGAGCTTACCTACGATCATGCTCTCGCCGCCGGGCCCTTCGTCGGTCCCTTTGACCTCTCCAACGTCGCCTGCCTCACCCTGTCCAGGTTTCTCACGCCTTCTCATCTTGAACGTGCCCTCGATTGAGGTGTTTGTGCCTGTCCCCCACAACATAATCCACGACATCTCAATAACACTGCGCGATTATACACTGTTTGTCACGTGTTTCTCTTCATCCAGTACTCATGACACAACCTCCGCCATTCCTTGCACCTGGTGAAATGTGTTCCCCTCCCACCCGACGTCAACCTGTACATGCATCGTGTGTTTGCCATGACCACTGGAGACTTCGGCATCGCCGCTCCGTTCCACCCCAAACCGCCGGCCTACCTGTCACCACACGACCAGCACCCCCAGTACGACGCCCGGCTTGCTTCAACGACTTCCAGGTTCGGTGGCTGAACCTTCCTTCATGACATCTACCAACACAGCTCCCCGACGATGCTGTCGAGCTGACCGCGGACCACTCCTGCCGACGCCATAGTCACCCCCCCCCCCCGGCCTCTCAAGAGTACTATGTACTGGGGGGGGGGGGACTATGTGGCGCCGATGCAATCGGCACCAACATCGATATGCATTCATCTTTGGACTCTAAGCATTATCTTTGGCTGTTCCCCCTTGTTCAGTTCAGTTCTTTGTGATTCTTGTATGTGTTAAGGTTAATAAATGAACTATTGCTAAATGGGTGTGATTATTGGTGTAACTAACTTGGTAACCCTCCTCAATATGAATGTCTTGGCTGACACTCAGAAAATTCGTAAATCAAATCAATGTCTAGTAAATTCACTCTTTATTATTAATCATGAGTACCATTAGGGGGTAATCGGTTTAGGATGAAAGTATCAGAATTTCAGTGCTATAATGGACAATTTTTAGATCTAGCTGGGCTGCTTAAAAAGAAAATTCTGTAGGACAACTAGAATAAAAGTATGCTGTCAGTCCTGTTTGTGGGCCAGTACTGTGAGAAAGGTTTCTAAGTGCAAAGCAGGCAGTATTGACCTTTTCGGGTTGTACCATGAAGACGCAAACTCAGAACAAATGTTCCAACAGTAATTAAGCTTCATTCTAGATAATTTAGTTCTACTTTCTTGCCAACTGGCAGCCATTATCTAATCACTATTTGCTGCCTGAGGCAATTGTGAGGTTATTCGCCCAAGTTCAGGGGCTGATGCTACACCAATCTGCTTTGACATGTGATGTAACTGTGATGGGGTGTGTGATGTCATAGTGAGCCTTGATGTTTTTGAGCCTTTGTGTTTGTAGATGTTGTGTTGTAGTATTTGGTGGTGATCTCTTGTGCTGGATATTTGATAGTGAGTTGTTTGACGTAAATTGAGTCTTTCAGGCTGCTATTATAAGAATTTGTGCTGGCTTTCTGGTGAGTTACTTTGAATTTGCATATTGTGGCTGATGGATTCATTTTTATGTTTGGAAATATTAGTGCCATGTGTTTCTTGTGGTCGGAGATTTAATATTATTTTTCTGTTTTCTTCAGTTGTGAAGAAGATACAGATATTTATGAGTAGCTCATTTCTTGTTGCAATGAGTGAAGTTGTCCATGTATCTTGAAATTGGTGACGATTCAAGATTCATGAATTATCGTTATTTTCTTGTTAGTGTTTGGATTGTTATTGGTGGGTATAATGGGTATTGAGGTACCATAGTTGATTAGAATACATTTCTGATAGTCATGTGAACATGGTTTGGTTTGTTGTACTGTGGACACTGCTTTAGAAAGAGTAAGTGAAAGTATGGTATGAAGGGCTTTGCTCGAGCTGTGTGGGTGAAGTGAAATTTGCACCACCATGTTTTAGAGTTGTATGTTGGTTCCTCATATCGAGGGCTTTGTTGGAGCTATGTAGGTGAAGTGAAAATAGTGGTGTTGAGTTTTTGATTTGTGTTTGGGTTACTGGTATTACAGTCTTCATTTGAGATGTATAGCTCACGTGAAATTTACAACACAAATAGTTTTTGTTTTTGTAATCTTTTTGTGTTAAGTTTTGATTTCTGAGTGAATATCTCTTTTGCAGTGCTGTCATTATTCTTACTACCATTTACTTAGTTTTTCCCCTTCATTTGGCTGTTCTGTTGGTTTCATTCTATTGCTGGAGTTAAAATACTCACATGTTATTTATGTTTGATGGCAGGTGCAATGAGTGACATCATGGTCACCGTACTGTATGTGCTTGAAATTATGTACACCACATTGATGGCATTACTGGTCAAAACATGTGAATGGAGTTGTGACTTTATGCCAATCTACCTTTACAATAAAGCAGTAGATCACTTTATATAGACTTATTTTTTCTTTGGAACTAGTTTGTGTGTGTTTTGATTAACAAAAAAAAAAATGGGATGTTCCAAGGATCATTGGTCTGTTTCTATCAAAATGGTGTAGATTGCATAGGTTTCACACTCTGTGCCTTTTTTGTATTATGGCTAAATACTGTCTATTTACAGATTACCAGCTAGCTCATTGGCTGAAAAGTAATAATAATGAGCATATTGGTCTGTCACTGCTCACATTACTGTTAAGGAATGTTTACATCTACTTCTATAGCACAAACAATCATTGTAGTCTTTTATACCACAAGGTTTTTGTTATATATCCATCTTCAGAGCAGAAGTTGCCTGAAGAATCAATTTCATTCAGTTTTAAATTTGTGTAAAGTCTTACAGCAGCCAGCCACCTTTGGTTTTATTCTCCAGTTTCTGTTTACCATGACCAGTTTGGAACTGACAAGCAGTTCATCATTGGATGGTACATATTTATTGCATATTTACAGCATTGTTGTGGCTCATGTAGCTATGGCAAGAGAACAAAACATGTACACGCTGAATATGGTATAAGTACATACAGTTCATGCCTGGCCATAGCTGCACAACTCTGGTAATGTTGCAAACACACAATAAATATGTATCATCTGTTGATGGTGATTCAAAACTGGTCATGATAAATAAAGGTTGAAAAAAATACAAAAGATGGCTGACAGCACTAATTTCTCGAAACCTTTATCAGTCACAGTGACCCATTTATATAATGGATAGATATTAAAGTTTTAAAATTTTTTGGCACCTGTCAGATAATACTAGCGGGAAATAATAGAAAACTTTTGTGGCTATTGTTGAATGCTTTCATGAGCCTATGGCAGACTTAGTGATAAAATTTTGATTAAAATAACTTCTTGGTTGACAAACGGCTAGGGTGGCGCTGGGATTTTCGTTATATACAACATTACACATACTTAGAATGAGCAGGAGCTCCATAGGCAATGCAAATAGAGCAAAACATACATTCAAATTATTTTTAATGTTGTCGTTATCAGCAGCAGTGGGAACTAGATCAGTGGGGGTGGTGGACAGGGCAACAGTTGGCTCTCACCTTCCTGTGCTTCCTGCTGCATGTGAGAAAGCTGTGTGGTGGCTAAAAAAATCAGTCATTATAGCGGGCACATATGTGTCAAGAAAGAACTGCAGTTGGCTTACTTCTAGCCACTGCCATCATCACAGAGTTATTTTAGTCAAGGTGTAGTGTAGTTGCGAAAAATCAGTCCAAGGTGAACCGTGATCTGCACTATCAATACAAGACAGAAATATAACTTTTGTGTAAACTTTGCATGCTTATCTAGGATTTAACCAAGTTATGTATTATGGTTTGAAGATAGTTGAGAAGCTCCCATGTAACATACTGCAAGTAACTGGTTATCTCATCCAATTCAAAAGAAATTTAAAATATACCTCATTAGTAACTCCTTCCACTAATTATCTTAGTACAAGGATTTGATTCCTCCTTTAGATGGATGGTAAGTAGTGTGTTGTAAGCTGTCCTGTGTAATTACATACTTAGGTTACTAGTTTCTTTGAAAAGTACTTGATTAATGAAGTAAATATTAAGTTTCTGATAAGACAGCCTGCAGCCACCTAATATAACAGACATAGCAACAACTTTCTTTCCAATTCACCAAAACACATTTACCTGGTATAAACAAAACTAGTATTAAGCAGTATTGTGATACTTTCTCATTAACATAGTGTACCGCTTAAGCAATGTTTGGTTGTCTATTGTTAATGTGTACCTTCACTTGTTCCTTAGCCCTGTAGGTTCACCTTCTTGGTAGGATGTACACAATATGATGAATGAGTGGAAGAAATCTCTATTCTTTTGAAATTGTGATGGTTTATTTATGCCAAGACACATTAGTAAATGTATATAATGTAAAGGTGCTGTCAGAATGCTTAATGCCTTGAACATGCACCTACAACATGACTGTTAGTAAACTCCTAGCATCACTATCTCCAGTTGCCCATTTGCAATGTGAATGCAATAGGTAATCAGATTAGCTGATTATATGCTTTACCATTTGACAGGTATTTCATTTGAAATTGATCTACCACTCTCTGATGACAGAGTGGCATACTTAACATACAAAATTCATGTTACTTATCAGTACATACTTAATTCTTTCCTAATTTGACATGTAGTTATTCTAATTTGACATCTAGTGACGTTATTCTACTTATGCTTGTTCTTTCCAATACTGCCAGGTTCTATCTAAAAATATTCAATAATTCATTCAATATAACTTTGATTTATTTTCAGAAACACATCACAAATCAAGTAGCACACCAGAACAAGTACAGGATTGCACAACCAAACGTTCTCTGCCACCACCCTATATTTTCTGGGATGGTTACTAGTGATAGGCCACAGCCAATACCCAAGATCATTATTTTTATTTTACCATCTGTGCGAAATTAATGTGTCTGGTAATATATTAGGTGTGTACACATAGCCCGTTGTTATCATTGTTCATTATTCTATCTAAAATTTTACTCCAAATAAGTCGGCTAAATACGGTATAAAATTATGTGTTACCTGTGATAGAAGAATTTTTACCACTTAAATATGGAAGTCTATGAAGGCAAGCAGCCTGCTGGTCCACATCAAGTACCCACTGACACAGAGAATGTATTGTTACCACTAATTCGACACACTGACAACACATGCAGAAATCTGATGATGGACCACTATTCTGTACGTAAAGCAGTCGCTAACACTGATCATCGACTCACAGAATGGGAGATAAATTCCACCAGAACTGCTGTCAGTAAAGGGTAGGATGGTAAATATTAATATTTTATCATTAGGAGGGAAACCACGTAAAAACTGCCTTCATTGCTCATATGTTCCAAACAAGAAACAGAAAATAAATTTACTAATGGTACCTACCACCCTTAACAACATGAGCATAGTCACTGAGAATGCTGAAGTGAATAAATGTGAACTGATTACCTCTACATCCCCACAAAAGGTGATGTAGATGTTATCTCTAATCTGAATACTCTGTTTCAAAACCAAGCAATTGATGGCCTGTTAAACTGTTTTTTAACAGAGCAACAAAGGCTCAAGTAACACACAGTGTAAATACAAATGACTTAATACCAATGAGAAGATTTCTTACAGATCTGAATATGGTGCTTACAGAAGCATATGAGTGTGAGTAACCATACGTGAATTACTAGTGCACACCATAACCTGAAGGAGAAAATACGAGGTTTTGTAGATATCCACATCAAAAGGAGCAAGTGAATCAAGATAATAACAAGAATGTCACTACTGCTGTAACAGGAAAAACATATACATACAGCATTGCTGCCATCTTTCTTGCAATCTTATTTGTAAGAAACATACAGCAATGAGTGTCCCTACTCTATATGTGAGTATGGCATAAGAAACTGGATCTGACTGTGGTTAGTAAAACACTAGTGAAGTTAACTTAAGTTCATCACTTAGTGTGTGTGTATATATATATATATATATATATATATATATATATATATATATATATATATATATATTTTTTTTTTTTTTTTCGTAGTACTGTTAGGTCAGATGGGACTGTAATCATACTGTGTGTAACCAATGCATATTGAAATATTTTTATGTTAAGCAATATATACACTTAATTTTACATTTATAAGTATTTATAATGTCTTGGAAATAATGAACTAATAATTTGCTTCATGAATGTATATTTTATAGAGCTTACAGCTAAAAAAAAAAAGAAAAAAGAAAACGTAAAAATTGTTTTTGTCACAAACTATCTGACATAGGATTTATCGTGTGACAACATCAGACGCGTGTAATTGTAGGTTCAAAAAACAGTCACACTGTTACCACAGAGTATGTACAATAAGCACACAGTCTGCCCCCCTGTGACAGAGAGTTCATTTTGCTGTCGTATATGAAACAAATCATACATGAAATTATCGAAGACATCTCATGAGATGGAGTCTACCAACTTGGAGTGAAAAATTATTAATGCAGTTGCTAGTTACCGCCAATGTATTTGAGTAATATCAGAGAAATATTTGTCCTTTCCCTGAGTTAATACTGTGACAAAATGCATTGTGGTAGGTAACTATGAAAGGACATTGAGTTCCTGAGGTGAATCCGACATGTTGCTTTCGTCATAGGCTACTATAATCCTTCCAAATACTAAACAAAGTTGTAATTCTTATTCGTGAAACATTATTGACATACATATATGTTTGTCTATGCAGTAGCTCATTTGTATTTGACCTTTATAACGAAAATCTTTGATTGTCAGAGGAATTGTATCTATTATGTACCGAAAGTTTCAAAACCCAAAGTGGTAGATGAAGCTGTCATGCCAAGCAATTCAGAAATATTCAACAGAAGGGAGTGGACCATGCAGCAGAACCAGTCCATGGGTAGGTAGCTGCTGCAACAAGGTCTCCTGGCTCAAGGTAACGTTATTGGCTGACCACAAAGCTGTGCCCAGCATGAAATGCAATGTACACACCTCTAGCATCAAAGTTTCAACGGATCATCAACACCGTCATATGATTAGTATTGTAATAGGATGACCAGAGCAGGTGACGCGGTTGGGGTTGTAGGGCGTGGGTGAGTAGAAGGTGGTTGCTTTTAGCAATCCTCCTCTTTATTGTTGGTTCTTCCAATACATTTTCCGGTAGCTCAGCCCCACCGCTCGTGTCGTGGTGGAGATGTGTTGATGCGCACAGCCCGGGGAATGCGACGCCGTGCTCGGTCAGCAGCTGCGCAGGCAGTAGGAGGTTAGCAGCACGAGGTCTGGCCTAGCTCGCCTCCTGCAGACGCTGCGGCTAGTGACGATGCCGGGAGTCGCCGGTGCAGCAGTGGGCAACGCCCTCCGCCAGCCAGTCCTCGGGGACAGTGTCACTGATGACAACGACGTAACAGCGACTGAACAACCAATCAGTCGAACCGATGCCGACGCCCACCTCTGATGCCCTTCAATAGTGCAGACCGCTGCTGAATCCGCCGGTTACATGGCGCTGTGTTTATTAGAATGTTCTCGATAACTTGGCTAACGCAACCGCACCGGCCCGCGCCTGTGTAATTCTGCTAATGCTGCATTCTGACTGTTGATGGCTGCCGAGCACGTACACACATACCAATGCTCGTTGCAAAACTGTGTCACCTGCATAACGCGCCGGCCAGCCTTCATCTGCCGTCTGCCACGAGGCTGGCGCATAGCGCACTGAAACACACTAAATCACAATTTTGCACCATATTTCCTAAAAATAACCCCTTGTCATCTACAGTATGATGAATGAATTCAAGAGTGAGGTAATCTTTGTTAATGCTGTCACTGTAATTATCTTGTAACTTGGGACTTGCAGTGACTATCAGTGGTAAGGTTCTTTGCTTTCTGAGAGTTAATTATTGTTCTTTTCAGATTCTGGAAAGATATGTCAGTCTTATGAGGCATTGATTGGGCATTGGAGATCTAGTACATGTTTGGCTTTGAAGTAATCCGATGTCAGCTGGCACTGACTGGGGAGCCTTAGCAACAATACTAGGCTCACAGCGGACTAGGGCCAAGAGATTACGTTGACCGAGATTTGATAGTAGGAATGTACTTTATTTGGGTAGAGTGTTGGATTTTGTAGTAGTGTGGGCCACTGTCATTGCATTTCATTGTATGATAAGTATAGAACATTTATTTACTCTTCAGAAATTGTGCAAGAGTATTTTATTTTATAGTGTAAATGAATGTTTCTCATGAATGATTTTTTTAGTTTTTAAAGTGGACTGATAGGATATAATGTTTTTCATTTCATGTTTTATCTTTTTTATTTTTGTTTTAAATTCTTATGCTTGCATGTAAAAACTTAATAAATGTTTAGTTTTAACAAATGTTTGAAAGTGCTATTCTGCCTTTTGCAACCTAGTCCTCACTTAGCTGCCCACTTTTACAGGGGTTATGGGTGCAACATCGTAAGTTCTCCGTGGTCCCTGTCTCCCCTCTACAAGATGCCTAGATATACCTTTGAAAACCCACTCATATTAAAGTGTATGATTACTGATAGATCCTTTATCACCTGTAGAAGATACAGTGCACACAGGAGAGGACTGTATTAGAGACATCTGCACTGAAAAGTGATCACCAGTAATTACGTAAACACTCATTTAAATGCACCATTTTCTAACTGACAACTGTGGACTCTCTTTTCTTGGGGGGAGAGGGAGCAGAATGCATATGCCTTTACTGTACAGCTGAGTCTGGTGAAACATAGCAAAGTGCAATAACGCCATTTCCTATAACTCTACTTCTTAGATAATTATTTTTCTTTTCTTTCAGTGGCTTACTCTGAGAACTATCTATGACCATCTGTTTTCTTTTCCTTCAAATAGAGTTTTGTGTAGATATTTCCTTTGCAAACATCAGAGGCATGTTTGCTAAGGGAATAAACAGCCACAGCTTAGAGTTCATCCACTGTAGTGTCTGATGTGGTTTATCCAAACTATAAAAATAACTAATAGAAGAAGCTAATCATCATCCTTATATGTTTCAGCACTAATAAACGTGAAGTAATCTCTCATTTAAACAACACTGTTATGTCCATCATTGAACTATTAGATTACAATTCCAACCAGTTTCAGAGAACAAAGCTTCAAAAGTTCGGTGTTACGAAGGAATACCAGCAGTATAACTGTGTCAATAACTTTTCACAGTGTCCTTAACTTTTCACTGAACAGACAACTGTAGAGTTCCTAATGATGAAGTAAGGCTTTCTGGTGAAGCACTAAATATTTTATGGCTACCCACACAACTAAGGGTGAGAGAGGTAAAAAAGATTTTTGTAAGAAACTTCCTACTCAGTTGGAAAATAGGACAACCAAAACTGCAATACTGAAATGCCTTACTGTACAATATGTTCATTGACATTTAAGTATTTGTTTTTATTTCATGATGGGATCAATTCACATAAGGTATAAGTCAGTTCTGAAAAGACTTCTCTCCCTTATATACCAGTTGTGCCTGTATAAATAACTGTTAAGGCATTTAGAAGTTTATCATTAAGCCAAAGTGAACAACTTAAAACCATGAATGGGAACTAAATATATACACACAATCATAATACGCACACATTATAATGAATTTAATAAGTTTGCTACATACTAGTGGTATGAGTTCACTGAGGCACCGAGTCCAAAATCAATAAGTGAATTTATCCAGTTTCAAGTACAGGAAAACAATTCCCTGCATATACGTAACACTCTGGTTTAAAATAATTTTTCTGAAACAAACTGTCTTCATTTTGTATGGTTTTTTTTTTTACCAGTTTTGTACTTTTATTTTCTGCATGCACCAGCATTATAATTATTGGGTCAAATATAATTCCATCCTTTTGGCAAGATATTTATATTCACTGTAACCTTTTACTTTCTGTCTACCATCCAAATCAGCCAAATGTGTCTAATAAGATACATGATGATAATATCATTAATTCAGAAAAACAAAATTTTATGAATGGGTGCACATTGTGCAACAGACTGCCAAGATATCTAAAGAACATATAATTGAAATTTGTTTTAAATAAAGTTACACCACACAGGAAACGAATAAGCATCACATATTATGTACCTTCCAGTTCTGCGTAGCATAGTCCATAATACAGGAACTGCAGCATTGCAGTTGTGAGGCAACAGAATCCAGAAATTGTATCCTACAAAATCTGCTAATGGCAAGAAAATAGTTGCACAACTATTCTGGTAGAATATCAAATTATGGGCAGCTAAAATAATCATACAGAACCAACAAAATTGTCTGTATAAACATTTAGAAATACCTCTTGTGAAATGGGAAGAATAATATTTACAGTTCAACAATGAATTTAGAAAATGCAAAGAGAAAGAGGCAGGTAACAATCATCTGGTATTAAAATGTCATACCATTACTATCAAAGGACATTTTAATCGAGAAAACATGGCCAAGAGGCAGCTGGACAAAAGAGCTGTTGAGCATACTACCCAGGATGATGTTCTGGACTTTGACAACTTCTTAACTGCCTGGACCTTCTGGATTCTTTCCACCAACAGCAGCTTTTCTGGACTGGACAGAGAGAACTCTCCTTGCAACATTTCTTTAATTCTCCAAATTCCATTGGCCTCAACCTGCACTACTCTGTGTCTTTCACTTGTCTCTACACCTTCTCTGCTCCCTTTCCAGTCCCAACACACCCTTCTGTTCCACAGGTGCACATGTACTGTCTGTTTCCATTTTCTACTTTCTCTGCCCTCCCCCAGCCTTCCCCTCCCTCCCAAAAAATAATCACCTAATGGTGCAACTTGTTACTCACTATCCTATTTCCTCAAAATTCCTGGATGCTCCCATAGGCAGCACTAGTAACTTCCCCCAACCCTAGATTGCTATCATTTGCACTCCCCATCCCATGCCTATCGCATGCAAGTATGTGTATGAGTGTGTGTGTGTGTGTGTGTGTGCATGAGGAATTGACTAATTTGAATGACAGGTTCCACCTATTCATCCTCTGTAAAATTACAGAGTAACAGCACTCACAATCACACAGTTTATGGGTGCTTATTTCTTGTAACTTCTTATTAAGACAACTACAATCAGATATTTGTAATACTTTCCTTTGAAAAGTTACATTTTCCTCTTTCAAGAATTTGTCTATGGATTTTTATCAGCAATAAAAAAGTGAAGCAAGTATGTGCAATACTTGCATCTCAGTCACTGCATAAGATGTAAGCAAACAGTGATATACTGAGGTCTTGCTACTTCCCCAGAGTGATATTCTCAGCTATTTATCCTAATATAAATTAGAAGTTCTTATTATATGAAGTTAAAAATCACGTAGTGCCATGACCCCTTGCATTTTTATAGTATATCTACAGTATCTGTACATGCAGTGAAACATTCATTGGGGAATTATGTATCTCAATTTTTCTGCCATTATGGTTTTTATACCAAAAAGTGCATTAAATACAGTATGAACATATAGAATATGTTTTACTATATATAAATTCGTTAGATCTTGAGCAAAATACTTCGGCACCTGCAACAGGAACTCAGTTCATGTTCTCACTGCTGGGCATGTCTACCCATTTATTCCAAAGGGTGGCCACCTCAGTTTGCAGTCACCTGCTGACTTGTGTGCTTCATCCACTACCAGCTGCTGTGCCAGTATTTTCATATGCTGATTTTATTACTTGTCACTCTAGTGAAAGGCAAAAGACTTATTAGTAATATTAGGATAACCTGTTAATATGAACATTCTCTAGCTGTAGCTTAGAAGTTCTGTTTGTGAATAGGCTTCAGCTGTTGATATGCACTTCATCTACTGAGCAGTGATTCCACACAACCAAACCCTCATGACTTCCATCACCCACTACTATACCATAATATCTGTGCAGATGTAGGCCACGTTATTTCACTCTACCAAATTATCACCTACCAGCCTAACCTGAACCTTGGGCTATGCTACAGATCAGTCATTCACCATAACAAAATGCATATGCAATCTTGTTATGGTAGTGTCCAGTTATACAGATAAAATAGTTGTGTTCACACATTGGCAGTTCATATGTGTAAGGAAGTAGCTTTTGAAAAGTAATTTTAGAGATAAGTGCTGAAGATTATATGGGTAGATCAGTTAACTAATGAGGTGCTTCTGAATATAGTTGGTGAGAAAAGAAAGTAACAGCACAACTTTACCAAAAGATGGGACTGATTTATAGCACTCAGCTTTAGGCATCAGGTCAGTATGGTAATGGAGGGAAATGTATTGGATAAAAACTGTACAAGTACACCAAGGTTTGACTACTGTAAGTAGGTTAGAATGAATATAGGTTGCAGAAGTTAAAAAGATATGTAGAGGCTTCCACAGGGTGCACCAGAGTGGACAGTTGATCCATTTGGTCTTTGGATTGAAGAAGATGGCACTAATGACAACAATAACATCATCTGGAAATTCTACCATTTACAGTTTTTTCCGATTTACTGAATTCTTTTCTTCCTCTATGTGGTTTGTACTTCTGCTGAAAAGGTAGGCGGAGGAAAGTGGAAGAGCAAAGACATGTAAATTTGGCAAGAATGATACTGACAAAAATTAATTATTTGTTGACAGTGATGCAGATCCTGTTTATGCACAATGAAATTCTTTGGATGTTGATAATACCCCAAGTGTGGCTTAGCACTGTTCTACCATCAGCTAACTTTATAAGAATTACAGATAGCTCTAGCTACACATTGCAGAGTCTTTAATGGTGGCAGTTTAAAAATTAAATCTGTATCGACAAGCACCTGAAAGGTGGTTACAGTCACTGGTTAGTTTTACTTTGTAACAAAAGGAAAACGAATAATAAGTCTGTTTAAGGGTTAGCAGTTGTTTACCCTCATGTTGAACATGGGGCATTAGCACTGTTTTTAGCCTACTTTATTTCCCTATAAATGTTTTTGTGTATTTATTTTTAGGAAGGAGCACAATTTACATTCACTGAAGGAGAAGTGGGAAATACGTGACAATATACATCTACATCTATACTCAGCAAGGCAACTTTGTGTATCAGTGTCACTTCTCCCTTTTTCTGTTCCACTTGCACGTGATTCATGGGAAGAACGATTACAGGTTTGCCTTTGCGTGGGCTCAAATTTCTCTAATTTAACCTTGACAGTCTTTTTGTGAGATAATAGGAGGAAGAAATATTTCAGCTGGCTCCTCCAGAATGTACACTTCACACATTCTCCCAACTCTAACAGTAAACTGTGTCGTGATGCTGAATACCTTTCTTCCAGCATCTGCCACTATAGTTTGCTGAGCATCTCCAAGGTGCAACCGTGCTTACTAACTGAACCTGTAAGAAAATGTGCTACCCTTCTTTGGATGTATTCTATCTTCTCTACCAGTCCTACCTGGCACAGATATCATACTGTTGGTTCAAGTATTGTTTGAATAAGTGTTGTGTAAGGTGCTTTCTTTGCTGATGGACTAAATTTCATGAGGATTCTTCCAATGAATCTCAGCCTTGTATCTGACGCACTTATCATTAATTTTCTGTTGTTGATGCATTTCAAATCATTTCATACACATACTCCTAGATACACAGGCTGTTCAGAAAGTAGGGAACGTTTCCGTCTGATGCCACAAAGTGCTCGCCGATCTCGTATACTGTAGTATGTGTGTGTTCGGCAGCTCAGTCGGCATCCATCTGTGAGAAAGGGAACGTCTCTGCATGTCTGGTTTTTTTGATATTCGAATTTGAAATGTGTGCTGCAATCGAAAATACCCCCAATTGTGAGGTGCAGTCTGTGATACGGTTTTTGTTGGCAAAACACCTAAAACCAATAGAAATTTATCGTGAACTGGGTGAAGTGTATAGAAACAACATAATGAGTGAATGTTCCATCCAGAAATGGTGCATTAGGTTTAAAATTGGACGAACCAACATTCATGATGAAGAGAAGAGCAGACGCCTGAGCATTGTGACTGACGATCTTGTCACTACAGTTGATGAAACGGTTCATGAAAATTGTCACTTCACAATAACGGAGCTTTTGCTTTCTTTTCCTCAAGGTTTGCAGACTTTGTTGTTTCAAACTGTCACTCAAAAGCTAGCCATAAATTTTGTGCATGATGGGTGCTCAAAATCACCATGAAGGACAGCAAATGAGGGCAACATTGGCATTTCTGGAGGCCTGTCACAAACATGGTAATTCATTTCTGGATCGGATAGTAACCGATGACGAGATTTGGATGAAACACGCCAATTGCAAGACATGTGAAAAGAAAGTTGTTTCATACATCATACTGTATCGAAAATCGAATTGGTGTCCTGTCAGGTCCAGAAAAATTTCTCTGCTGAATGATTTCAGTTGCTTTTCTATCACTTATTTTGATATCTGTCATTTTTGCAATGGTTTCAATTAAGAACTAGAAAGTGATCTTCCTCTGAGAAACAGTTTTGGACTAAGACATCCAATATTTTGAGCTTTTCTGTGCTGATTTCTGTTTCAATACAGTTATGGTCATAGAGTGTGTGCACAGATGGTTTTGATTCATTTACTGATTTAAAGTAAGACCAGAACTTCTTAGGATTTTCTGCTAACTTGTTGGACAGTGGTTTACTTTCATATTTTTTGATGCTTCACGCACAGTCCCCCTTATGCTAATTTTGGCTTTGTTAATGTTTTTTTGTCTGTGCATCTTTGGCTTCATTTAAATCTGTAGCGAAGTTCTCTTTGCTTTTCTGACAACCTCTTAACAAAGTTGTCAAACCATGGTGTGTTTTTTCCATCCCTCACAACTCTGCTTGGTACATGCTTGTATAAAGTATAATACATGATGTTCTCAAATTTTGTCCACTGATGCTCACTGATGTCAATGTTGGGAATGAAATTTTAATGGTGATTTGCCAGGTTATCTGAAATTTGTCTCTTGTTGCTCTTCCTACACAGAAAGATCTTCCAGCCTTTCATGCTGTAATGGCCTTATGATCACTGATACCATGTTCTACACTAAATGAGTTGAAATGTTCTGGACTGTTTGTCACCAGCAGGTCTATAATATCATCCCCATGAGTCATTTCTCTGATTTACTGCTCAAATTAATTTTTGGACAAGGCACTTAGAAAAATTTTGTGTGATTCTCTGTCTCTACTACTCATCATAATCACTAAAATTTATAACATGACCATGGAAATTATACAAAATATTTTCCAAGCGTCCTCTCTGCTGTTCTGCTGAAACTGTTGCTGAGGCATGGTGTCTATAAAAGCGTCATATAAGCATGTTTGATCCACCTTTAACACTTATCTTCACCCAAATTATTTCGCATTCTCAGTGTGCTAATCTCATTAGATATTATCATAGTCAGTATTATGTCAACAAAGGTCAAGCATCAATTTAATACTGATTCTTTAAATGTTTCATTAAGAAAAAAAGGCAGAGAGGTATTTCCTACAGCTTAGAATTAATGAAAAAATGTTGAAAATTAATGTCCCAGAATTGTTTATATGAAAATTCTTACAGGTTTTTAAATAAAACAAACATCATTAACACTCTGAATCTTTATTTTCCTTGTCTACTTATTTGCAGCCCGCCTCTGCTACAGGGCTCCAACTTATGGTGTGTAATGTGGCAGTGTGTATTATACATAACTATGTCAGTTCATAGAGCGAACATGCTGTAATCAAGTTTCAAATGCAAAGAGTTTCTACACACATGGAGCTCCTTCTTCTTCCACATGACAGTGGCAGGCCACATACGAGCAGTGCAACATTTCCAACAGACACACACCTTTGGGTTACTGCCCTCAATCATCGTCCACACAGACTCCACTTTGGCCACATCTGATTTTCAAAGTCAGTCTTTCTACAATGACGGTATCAACAAAACCTCATCTCTGGGAGGAATGTATTCATTGCATGGTGACTATGCTGAGATATAAATATGTAGACACGAAGAATAAAGATGTGCTTTATGGCAATATGTAATAAAGTTTTCTGAATACATTATTTGTATTTACAACCAAGGCTTGTAATTCATGATGTCCTTATGGACTTGCTTGTCAGTACCAATTGCTGGGTTCCTCCTAAAGGATACCAGTTGTACAGGCTGTCTCACAGAAAACCAATACGCCTCACGTACCAGTTAATCATGTCGAGTCAAATTGCTTGGGAAGTGGTAACACTGTCTTGAAAGTTTGCTACACTGCATTTTATTGGATAATTGAGTGCAGCTGTGTGTTCATGCATCAGTTGTGATGAGCTTGTAAGGTTAAGTTGTCACAGAAAAAGGCCAGTTTCCATTAGAACAGTGAATTGATATTATGGAGTGTTAGATAAAGGCAGACTCCATCAAGAAGTCTCAAAAAGTGTTTCAAGCAAAGTATCCTGGTAGAGAATTTCCCACAACAAGAACTATTCAAGATCTGTATAAGAAATGGAGGGCTGTAGGATCTGTTCAGAATGTGCAGAGCAATAGGCAGTTCACAGTAATGACCCCTGAAATTATAGACAGAATTTGCATGGTCATTACGAGAAGTCCCCACATGTCAGTAAGGAGGTTATTACATCAGGTCAATGTATCTTATACATCACTTCATTCTGTACTGAAAGATACAAAATCAAAAGCCTATTCTGTGAGTGTGGTGAAATAGTTGAAATCTGAGGATCAGGGAACAAGAGTTCATTATTGTAACTGGTTGTTAACATCAATTGCTACTGACTGCTGGGACCCCTTGCTTTACTTCATGTTGGATGAGGCCTGGTTGCATTTCTCAGGCTGAGAAGACTCCGAGAATTTCAGATTCTGATCACAGGACAATCCACATTTTCTGTGTGAAGAATTTCTCTATACAGGTTGCATTGTCTGGCATGTACATTACTGGATACATATTTTTCCATTACACATTAAACAGTGCCAAATATCTAGACATCTTTTGACCGTTTCTGCACACAATTAACAGATGCAGAGATGCTATATGCAGTAACCAACAAGATGGAGCAGCTGCCCACACATCAAAATGAAGTATGGCCCACATCACCAGTGTGTGCCCAGAAAGACTTGTCAGTAGAGGCCACTGGCCCTTTCGGTCCCTGGACATAGCATCATCTGATGTTTATTTATGGGGAACATGGCATGCCATCTGATAATGAGGAAACTGTTTTGTTCAAAGTGAAAAAATGCAAAAAGGGAGTAAAAAATATCACGTACAAATGAAAATACATAAATAAAGCAAAAGTAAATGGTTTACATCAACTATTCTTCTATGGTCATCTCAAAGAAGATAATCAGAGATGTGTGCAAGTGAGTATGGTGAAGTTTTACTATCAGTTCATTGTGGGGAATATTAACTGCTGAAAACAATGCTTCGGTATGGCAAAAACTGTATCATTACTATTTCCTTATAGGTGTATAAGGGATTGTTATGGAGTTGTGTCAGAGAGGGATCTCGAAGAGATATTCACAAACTTTTACAGCAAACAAATGAAAGACGAACAAGATATATATATTCACAAGTGCTGCCACAGATTTACATATTATATATCATCAACTTCCTGAAGATGTCAAGTAAATACCAGGGCATTTCAAAATATCCATGGCATGACAAAAATTCATGTCCACCATATTACAACTTGTTTACTTTAGAAATTCTCCAAAGGACATGAGATATAAAAATAGGTCAGAAAATGCAACACCAGGGCACATATGCACATTAGTTGAGAACCACATACACCCATATCCAACAAAAAAGGTAAATAATACATCAAGAGATTTACAATATTTCAGTGAGATGCTTAATATCAATATAATACATGACATGTTCATGGAAATGAGCCTGAAAAATGGGTTTCCAACTATGTGGTTAAGAAGCCACAACTGGTACTACTGCACTTGTGGGGAGTTATCAGAACAGTTGAAAAGTCAATCACTGAATGTATGTGAAAAATGTTAGCACCAGCAGAGTATATAGTCCATAAGAGGAAAACAGGAAGTTCACAAGCAAAATGGAAGCCCTGTGTAATGTCTGTAAGATGTGCAGATTATATGGAGAATCTGCAGCTGTCAGAGATACCAGCACAGGAAGCATTCTACTGCAGGCAGCTCACCATTAATGTCTTTAATACCCACATTAACATGAGGGACAAGACTGCTAAATTTTGATATATCATGAGGCAGACTAAGGAAGATCTAAATGAAATTTGCTCTTTTATCTTAGATTACATTACTAATGCATTACCAAGTTCTATTAAGTACTTACATATATTTTCTGATGGGTACCCAGACCAGAAAAAAAGATCACTGTTATCAGATTTTTCTCAAACCTCGTTACTGCTGGAAGATTTCAAAATGTACAGAAATATTTTCTCGTATGTATCCAGTCTTTCGTGCCAAACAGCGATGATTTTAGTTATCGAGATGATGTGTAGAATTAATAGTAGCTTCTATCAAGACTAACAAATTGACTTTTAAAATGGTATGAACAGCAGACATTTTTGATTTTCCTACTTGGTGGCCAAAATACTTCAATAAATCAGTACTTTCAGAGGAATCTATGGGAAGCAGAGTAAAGAAAGATGAGAAAGTAACAGTCCATATCAGTACATTTATAGAATTTCAGTGTGAAGAGGATCATGTCATAGGAAAGAATTTCACTGATGGACTGTTTTCTCATTATTTTAATCTGTTGCTTTCTACAAACAACAGTCCATTGATGCCATGTTCTCCTGCTTACTCTCAGAACTATGTGGAAGTATATGGGAATTAATTAGTTGACATCAAGAAATTGCACCCATACATACCAACAGAGTATCATGACTTTTATAATCAACTACCAACTAGATCCTCCACAACAGCTTGTGACTAGTTAAGTTGATAAATCTCCATACACAAATATAAGAAATTTTTATGCCCACATCTCTTATTGAATTTCTAACATTTGTGTAGCTTTAGGATGCAACAGATGTGCCATAAAATCAACATCTTTTTTCTTCAAACACAATGTCCTGTGTCGAAAATTGTGAGTCATAAACAATATTAATTTCTTTTGTTACTAAGGGTTCCTGGCACTGGGCGGAAATTTAAAACTTTTTTGGTAGTATAATATAGAGATTCTAAATTCATTAAAGGCTATTAAAAGCGATTTACTGCTTTTTTTTCTAAATTATTACTGTTTATTGCAGAAACAGCAGTCTCTTGTATTGGCCTCATGTTATCGAACAGGACATTAAAATATTTGCACTCAGCGGTAGATAAACGAAAAGCAAATTCATATTTCTCCTCACTAGATTATCCCCTACAGAATCCCTTTTATATTTACTGGTAAATGTGACTGAGTGGAGAAATGTTGTTTCAGAAATGAATGATTCAGATGTACTGTTTTGTTAATATCAGTTGTTTTGTATATTCCTTTTTGTAATTATGTGCTGAGCATGAGTGTAGCCATGGACACCGTCAGGAGTGCCTGGAAATGGGCACACATTGGAACTTTGAAGTCTGTGGGCAGAAACACTTTTGAAAGTGTATAGACAACTGAGAGGAGAAACATGAATGAGAAGTGTATGAATATTATGATTACTGATACATTTCTGCATTATAATCGTAATAACTTTTTGTCTACAAGAAAAGAGTGTTCAAGCTACTGAAATGTAAAGTAATATTCCAGGAAATCAGAAATATTATGTACCTTGTTTTATTCAAAATTTGCGTTTATTGTTATGTCATGTTATGGCCAGGGAATGTTATTTTGAAATATTTATCGCATGAAGTTTTGAATATCAGTTTATGTAAAATGCTACTTTCAAACTGGAACTATTCCACTTGTTTTAACTTCGGCTCCTGATTATGACCATTTTTTACTGAATTTTCAAATTCTGTACATTCTTGAAATAATTCAAAATGTTAATCATGCTTTAGCACACTTAAATTCATTACTCAGGCTAGTATTTTCAATGTGCCAATTCTAATGCTCCATTTAATTTCACTGTAAAATCCATTAATCAAAAGATATAAATAATTAAAAATAATAATACAGTTCACCATGTGAAATTTCTAGTGAGCCAGTCTGTGTATTTATATAATGATATGTACACAATTAGAAAGACTGGCATTCCAACTTTGCAATAACGCATTCCAATTTTCATAAAACTAATTAACTTATGAGACAATTAATACTGAAATTCCATATCATCATAATTTTTCTTAGCATATTACACCACTGGGCATGTTAAATTCCAACTTGGGCCAGTACATTTTTGTTACTCCAACTTTTATGAACCATTAAATAAAACTGATCAATGCTGCCTGCTGAATGTCTGTAGACCTAAATCAAAAACCAAGAAAGCTTTCTGGCTGTTATTATTCCAAACAGGTATCAGATTCTTGGTCAAATAGTCGAAGATGGATCTGCACAAACTAAAAGCAACCATTCAGACTTTTTTGAAAGAAAAAAAAGAGGTGCCACTGATAAGTTCAAAAAACACCAAGTCCTAACATAATGTGCTGACATAATGAGTGAATGTAAAGAAAATGTCCATGGTAATGAGAGTGAAATCTGTGAAGCTGTATGCTAGAAACCATCCCAAGAAAATAGTAGAAGAAGTGAGGAGAACCAGAAATACAAGAAGGGCCACATTCTAATATATGGAGACAGTAATGCTCACAGATCAATGCAAGACAACATAAGTATCCAAGATGACTTTATACTTGTGGCTTACATTCAACATGGAGCCGTCCTTTCTGCTGCTGTGAAGCTGTGTACACAAGATAGTGAATCTTTCTCATCAAATAATGGCTTCATTATCATGGGAGTTGTAAATTATGTAGCTAAAAATCCAGTAAATTGTGCAATCAGACACATGAAAGTGACAATTAATATATTAATTGGCAGTAACATAATTGTTGTTAATATTCCACAGAGACATGATATAATGGAACAATCTATTGTGAACTAGGAAGCGCATGAAACAAATTATAGGCTTAAAAATAATACATACTAAATTTCACAATGTGTCTCTGGTAAATATCAGGAATCTAAAAAGGGACATGCACACAATTCATGGTATGTACATAAAGAAAAGAGGTAAAAAAGGTTGTCAGAAAATCAGTTATTGAGGATGTTAGACAAAATTTTGCACAAAATGGTGTAATAAGTCCATTGCCATGGAGTTGCACAACCCACCCAGGTAGGATCTGCCACACAAACAGCCACTGGTGGCAGCAAGGGAAACTTGTAAAGGCTGCTGGACAGCTTAGTAGCACTAAATCATCCTGTGTGGTTCAGCAGGAGAAATCATAATTAATATAATGTGGTAGAATTTTTGTAGTCTTAAAAACAAGCAATGTGGAAAGTGCCACCTTCAACCAGTGTTCAGCATTCCAAACTTAGATTCAAATTGATTCAATGACAGTTTCAGAGTCTTAGCAATAAGTACAATAAGTTGGATATCATTGCAGTGATTGATAAAAGTGATGTTTCAGTTATAAGTGAACAGTGGTATACAGATGACCTAATCAGTGTACATCAGCCACTCTAAAGGAACTTTTCCTCTGCCCTCAGCAGAAAAGAGAACTGTGGTGGTGGGTTAGCTGTCTTTGCACCAAGATGTAATAACTATAATGTAACCAATGTAAGTCCTTTCAGTATAGAGCACATAATAGAACTAGCAGCAAATAACTATAAGTTGGGGAAGAGAACTCAATTATTGTAGGCTTATGACGACTTCTAGGTGGTAGCATAAATATACCCTTTGAAGTTCTTAATTACCTGTTTGTTGCCATAGACAGTATACATTACAATAAAAATGGATGAGTTAACAACATACTAAAAACACTGTCCCAACAGGTCTTGAAGGTCCAACAGTATTGACTGGCTGCCATGTCACCCTCACCCCTTAGGCATAATTGGATGTGGATACAGAGGGGTATGTGGTCTGCACATGGCTCTCCTGACTGTTGTCCATATTTGTGACTGGTGCCACTACTTCTCAGCCAAGTAGCCCCTCAATTGGCCTTATGAGAGCTGAGTGCATCTTGGTTACAAACAGCATTTTGCAGTCCTGGATGGTGATCCATCCAAGTACAAACCAAGCCTGATAGCACTTAACTTTGGTGATCTGACAGGAACCGGTTTTACCACTGCAGCAAGGCTGTTGGCTAACATCTTACGAACTGGAGATTTAAAGATTGACTGACTGTCTAATGACCTCAGCTCAGAAAAACTAATGCAAATACTAGCTAAATTTAACTTAACTTACCTGATAAATGAACTCACTAGAGAGGTCAATAGCATCAAATCATGAGTTGACAACATTATAACTAACATGTCTCACTTTACTTCAGTGCATTAGTTCTGCAGCTTGCCATTCTTGACCATCATGCTGTACAGGTATAAGCTTTAAATGTTCACATCAGCAGCAAAAAGAAACAATTTAAGACAAGAAGAACCACTCATGATGACTTTATTGAAGGGAATTTTCATCAGATTTTTATTTTTGCTTTGATGTCTCAGGTACAGAACTGACCTTGCCAGTGAATGACTGGAAAAAAAGTTTGAAGAAGCTGCATAAGCCCTGACATGAACAGCAAGAGAAACATTTAGCCTTTTCCAATTTTTAATGCTAAGGAATAACAATAATAATAGGTAGAATTTAAGAACTATCATCATTAGTGCAAAATTCTGCTGTTGTAAACTAAAACCAAATATCCAGTCACAATGTTAAGAAACTCTACTGACACTGGCTTAGCTGTTTAGAAAGATATAAACAGCTTTTAGCTTTGGGGGTTATAAGGACAAATCAACTAGTGACTGTGGACAGAGTATTATCAAATGTCAATATCAAATCACAAATGTTCTTAATGAGTGCTTTTCTTACATTGTAAAGTCCATCAGTAAACATATCAACAATCTTCAGCATACATACAAGGACATTCCATTCAAACGAAGCATATACTTTGTCCCAACTAACAGCAAGGAAATAAAAGACATAGTATGGTCACTAACAGATATAAAATGGACAAGCTATCATGGATTCTCTGCCCACACATTAAAAAATGCATATAAAACATATCTGAAACGATGGCCAAAGCAGTAAATAATGAAATTGAATCAGGTAGTTCCCAGACGATCTAAAGATAGCACAAATAACTACCATTTTCCAGAAAGATGATAAATCTAAAACTGAAAACTACTGAACTATATCAAACTTGGTTGCTTTTCCTAAGATAATTGAGAAAGTTATTTATACTGGCTTAATGACATTTCTGAGCCAACACAATCTAATATCTGAAAATCAGAATGGCCTTATGAGAAACATGTCAACTTAATTAGGCACAGCACAATTAACAGATGAAACAATAAGTGCCATAGAGAACGAGTAGTATGTTACAGGAGTGTTCCTTGATCTACATAACAGTGGGTCTTTCAGATCCAAAAATTACTAGTATCAAACATAGAGTACCTCAAGTTGCTGTGTTGAGATCTTTTGTGACAAATCTAGAGAATCATTGCAGAACCTGTTCCCAAAATAAAGTGTGCTCAACATTATACGTGTACATATATTAATAATAATGTTGCTTTTGAAACAGTAAATTCAAACTTAAACTGTGACATAGACCAGCAATATATAATAGGAATAAAAAAGTTTGGGTTTGAGGTTTTCCTGCAGGATGTATGCAACATAGCGTGACTCTGATATGGGTATATAACAGTTTTCAACAGGACCATAAACTATGGTGACATTAATCCCAACTGCATACAAATGAGGCCAATATGTTTTCATTCTGTTTTGGACTGCTGAAGGAAAAACACTGGTAAACATTAATTAGAGAATGAAAAATGTGCATGCAGCAGCATGTTGGTCAAAAACCAATTGTGTGGCATGGTGTGCCATGTTCTATGCTGGTCGCAATTTTTCACAAGACGCCAGTCAGTCTGGGAGATCAGCTTCATCCATCACAGACAACTTGGCATCTCCATTACTGGGGACTGGCACTGTGCAACACTGTAGAAATTACAGCATGCAATTAAGGTGAAACATTACGGAAAATTGCAACAGGAGGTGCTGCTGCCTCATGATAACACACATCCCCATATTGCAAATGTCGTAATGCAGAAGTTATGCCAACTGAAGTGGGAGACACTTGAGCAGTCACTCTATAACCCCTTAAAAGAGTCCTTGAGGGGTTGATAGTTCTGTTGGGCAAGGATGTGCAGCAGGCAGTTACAGACTTCTATATGCAACCGGACAAAGCATTTTGGCAAATGGGTGTCTTCAATCTGGTGCATTGGTGGGATGATTGCCTCAGTGCTCATCACAATTTTGCCTCATTGGTTTACTGGTTCTAGACTGTACAGACCTTGAAAGGAGATAACATATAATTAGCCACAGAACAGATTTATATGAAAAAAAGCACTTCACACTGGGATGGAGCTAGCAAAGTCTCACATCCCTTCCCACTAGCAAATTAAAAGCCACCTATAAAGAATTTTAACTGAAATGACGTGACTGGTTAGGCAGGTAGGGTATCATATTAAGGTCCGAAAATCCCTGTTCATCTCCTCTCCTAATCAGATTTGCACTGGTAGCTTGTGCATCCCAAAGGGAGCTGCTGGTTTCAGACGGTGTGACTGCCCAATGATTGTTTCTTCCAGTATTGGAACCAGAAATTTTCTCTACTGTGGCTTCTCCAGTGGCTGTTACAATGCATTATAGGAAGCAGCATGTTGTTATACACAGAGCTTGAGTGTGATGGTCTTCCAAAAGATTAAATTCATGTGGCAGATCCATGTTACAGTGAAATGAGAAAATCTCGGTGCCTGCACGATCTTAGGTGGAGAGTTCCATACACTGGGCAGCTTGTGAACCTGTGCAAGAATATTTCAGTTCTAGCTCACCCTCATTTGATTGTCATGTCATTCTATTAGATTTACCATGGCAACGGAAGTAATATCTCTATATTGCAACAGCTATCTTTAATGCAATTACCCAAGACCATAGGTCAATCATCATAGAAACAGCAGTATGAGTCTTTGTCTTCACTGTAAGAAATGCAGTATTTGTCTCAAACAGGGGAATGATTTACTTGCACAAACAAGTACTTTGCTGAGAAAATTTTGAAAAAGATGTGTTCAGTTGTTGGTTAAAACTGTAACATTTAATTTTTAATTTAATGAATATTGTTAAAATATCCTAACAATATTCACTCTAGTCATTTTAAAGATACCAAAATTCATAAATATATTTTGTAGTATAGTATAATACTATGTATAAATTACAGGGAATTTATAGAAAGACACTAAAAAAAAAAAAAAAAAAAAAAAAAAGACTCGCCATAAATTAATTATCCCAATGGGGTGGAAATCCGTGGACGTGATGTACATGTACAAACAAATGATTACAGTTTCAGAAAAATTGGCTTGCTCAAGAGAAAGAGCTTCAAAAATTGAGCAAGTCCATAACATGTTGGTCCACCTCTGGCCCTTATGGAAACAGTTACTTGGCTTCACGTTGATTAGTAGAGTTGTTGGATGTCCTCCATAGGTATATCGTACCAAATTCAATATGTATGAAGATGGTATCTGTTCTTTCGGTCATGTCCAAAAGAACACATACCATAGCTGACCATGCAGTTCATTAGAATGAAATTACAATTAAATCAATACAATGACATGAATACCCTTAGCTGCATACAGATGTTGATATACGTCAGCGTGGACAGCTGAAAATGTGTGCCCCGGCTGAGACTCGAACCCGGGATCTCCTGCTTACATAGCAGACACTCTATACATCTTTTTTAATTATTATTATTCATCTGAGCCACTGAGGACATAGAGGATAATGCGACTGCAGGGACTTATCTCTGGTATGTCTCCTGTGAGACCCACATTCCCAACTTATTGTCCCGTACTATATTCGTAGTGCCCCTGCCCATTTCACTCATTACTCGCAGCCTTACCGCTTCCCGTAAGAGTTCGGGCAATGCTTGTGCATCTGCACAGAAGATGGTCAAATGGACAGTGAGCCTTAACTACATATATATGAAGATGGTATCTGTTCTTTCAGACATGTGGGTCTCACAGGAGGCATGCCAGAGGTAAGTGCCTGCAGTCGCACTATCCTCTGTGTCCTTGGTGGCTCAGATGGATAGAGAGTCTGCCATGTAAGAAGGTGGTCCCAGGATCGAGTCCCGGTCATGTCATACATTTTCAACTGTCCCCCATTGACGTATATGAATGCCTGTATGCAGATAAGATTATTCATTTCATTGTATTGATTTAATTGTAATTTCATTCTAATGAGCAGCACAGTCACCGATGGTATCTGTTTTTTTGGACATGTCCGAAAGAACAGATACCATCTTCATATGTATAGTTAAGGTTCACTGGCCATTTGACCATCTTCTGTGTGGATGCACAAGCATTGCCAGAACTTTTATTGGAATCAGTAAAGCCACAAGTAATGAGTGTAATGGCAGGGGCACTACGAATATAGTGCGAGACATGGGAATGTGGGTCTCACGGGATGCATGCCAGAGATAAATCCCTCCAGTAGCACTATCTTCTGTGCCCTCAGTGGCTCAGATGGATAGAGTGTCTGCCATGTTAGCAGGAGATCCCGGGTTCGAGTCCCGATTGGGGCACACATTTTCAACTGTCCCAGTTGATGTATATCAACAGCTGTATGCAGCTAAGGGTATTCATTTCATTGTATTGATTTAATTGTAATTTCGTGTCAAATTCTGATCACTTGGTGTGTTAGATCTTCAAAATCCTGAGATGGTTGGAGGGCCCTGCCCATAATGCTACAACCATTCTCAGTTGGGGAGAGATCTGGTGACCTTGGTGGCCAAGAAAGGGATTTGTCAAGCACAAAGACAGACAGTAGAAACTCTTTACATATGCAGGTAATCTTTGTCTTCTGAAAATATAAGCCTAGGATGCCTTGCCATGAATAGCATCAAAATGTGTTGTAGAATATCGTTGACATAGCACTGTGTTCTGTAAGGGCACCACGAATGAAAACCAGAGGTGTCCTGCTATGCAGGCCTGGGTCTAAGGGCATGGAGGAGGGGGCCAGGCAAACCGGAGTGTCTGCCCTGGGCTGCAATTTCAGAGGGCATCAAACTCATATTCTAGTAGAAAAAAAAACCTTGTTTCGTAAAGCGCCTAGCATCCAAAGCACAGTGATCTATCAATTATTCATATTATTTTAAAATGCATCTGTATTGGTTTTAAACATATTTGAGCACATTCGAAGTTAACATCTGACTTAATCATAAGTAATTTTTAAATATGTGCATAGTGTACATGATGCTTCTGCCTGGGGCATCCCTGTCGTATTTAGAAAGACATAGCTTTCCCACAGACAAAAGAGGACAGCGTAACACGAGCTGTACCGAATAAACCTGAACGTGTGAATGCCAGTTGCTGTTTGTTTATCTGATTGACTGGATGTACGAATGGTAAATGCTGTTGTAATTACTAGGGAAATCCACAGATTCAGACCATCAGAGTGGAAACTGTCAATAAAATGTAGTGTAATATCTGTGTGATGCAAATTTTTCATGTCTTTGTTATGTTCGTACTATCGAATCTTTGGACAGTACAACGGTGGGTGTTCGTCTTTGTCACAAAACTGAACATCTGTGTGTGTGTGTGTGTGTGTGTGTGTGTGTGTGTAACGGTTATCTGTGAGGAACCATGGTTTTGTAAATCCTAGGCCCGTTTCACGCTGGGACACTCGTAACAGTCACCAGCGCCGGTCACCAACAGAGGTACCTTCTTTTGAACTGGAGCGTTCACACCAGGACACTACGCTGCCTCATGGAGCCACTGTGACCCAGCAGTGACTCACCCTCGCCACATGTGACAGACAACATCACTGTACAGCAGTCACCACAAGACACGCATTAATTTGAATTGGAGTTTTCACACTGGAACACTGATCACAGACACAGTGCTGCAGATTTGCCAACAGACAGGCAGTCATTTCTGAGACAGTGATGCAAAATATTCTTGTACCCTATACTGTACAGACTGTAGCCATGAGTTTAGGTTTGATTAACACGGAAGATTTTGTAAGTGAAGCAGAAAAGCTGTCCTATTTGGGATGTGAAAAGTGATGACTATAGCAATAAAATGATGAAAACTAATATATGGCAAGGTATTATAACCAAGTTTGAGCCTGATTTCAATGAGAGGAGCATGGATAAGAAAAACAACATTGGTAAGTTGTATGTTCTTTTTTCAAATTTAGTACCTTATCTTTTGGTCAATAAAAGGCTAGCGAAATTTAGTTGCTACTCCTGTATGAGTCCACTTCACTAATTAATCAGTTGGCAATACCTGCGGTGTCAGACACCAGTGATCCGAGAGTGTTCACCACATTCACCAGTGACCATCACTGGTGACCATCGCCAGTGTCCCAGTGTGAAACAGGGCTTATGCTATTCGCAGTCTGTTTTCAGCAAATAATCTTGGCAGGTTTTGGGCCCAGACCTCATGCCTACAACCACGAAGTAACTGCTTTCGCTCATGACTAAAATAAAGTGAATTTGCCAGTTATTTGTGTGTTCGACGAAAATGGCAAAAAATACAAGTGGAAAAACTCGAAGCACCTGAAGACTGGGCGGAGTGGAAGCGGCACATGTCGAAGCTGTTGCGAGCATCTGCACTTCAAGACGTGGTAAACGGTACGTACAAATGCCCTGAATTGCCACACAATGAAACCACAGAGCAAAAGGCAGCATATCAGCAGTGGTTGGAAGACAATGCGAAAGCAGTAAGTTTACTAGCAAGTGCGTTAGGAAAATCCGTTGCCGAGCTCATGTAAATGTGCACCCACGCAAGTGAAATTGAGGATAAATTACATGCACGATTCGAATGAAGCAGTACACAACGTCTAAACATGTTGATAGAAGTATTTTTTCGTGTTCAACATGACGCCAATGAGGACATTAGCACACACGTCACGAAACTGCAGAAGCTTTTCTGGGTAGCTCAGATGGTAGAGCACTTGCCTGCGAAAGGCAAAGGTACCGAGTTCGAGTCTTGGTCTGGCACATGGTTTAAATGTGCCATGAAGTTTCATATCAGCCCACACTCCACTGCAGAGTGAAAATCTCATTCAGGAAGTAGGTTGTTGTAAGGGTGAATTCAAACAACTTTGTTAGCTTTGCCGCAAATTTTTCTTCTATAATACTTAGGGAGTCTTAGATGCACCCTTGTGAAGAGAGATTCCCCCTCTAAGCTCACCTTGAGGTCTTCTTAGTCTAGTTGAAAGTTCTGCAGCTGCTGAATGAAATATGCCAAATTTTGTATGTGGTGTAGGCATTTTCCCACAAAGGGGTTGAGCATTGTTCTCAGGTATTTCGCTAATTCATATGTAGGTATGCCGATGTTGTTAACACTTGGACGAAGAAATATTTGTTATTTGTCGACTTTAGGTAGTGCATAAGTCTGTTTGGCACAGCTGCTCATGGATGAAGTTTCTTCACTGTATAATTGTCTGGGAATATGTGTTGGAGAAGCTCAAGGGTCTTCCTCTTCACCCAGTTACTAGCAAAGTCTTCAGTTCTCCTGTATGCGTCGTCCTCTAATAGGGTGTATGACTTCTGTTTGTATACGTGACATGATATACAACACAAGAATTCCTCTTGCTCCACCCACAGTTGGCGTCGACATAAGATACAATGTGCTCCAACATCAAAGGAGCGAAGACCCCAGCCTGTCAAAGTCAAAGATAAAGTGATTGTGATGGCCGTTATCACATATGTCGGGAACACATCAGCAAAAATTGGAAGAATACTCCAGAAACACAACAGCAAATGCCTGTTCTGTCCCTCAACCAAGACGAAAACTTTATTAGGATCAGTCAAAGATGACCCAGAACTCCAGAAACTGGGGTGGGGGGGTCCTACCACATACCTTGCCAGTATGGGAAACTGTATGTAGGCCAGACTATCCAGACAGTACAGGAGAGATGCACTGAGCACAAATTCCTCAAAGACAGCATTCAGCTGACAAAACTTGCTATGGGAGAGTACTGTATCTCCCATGAACGTACCGTTAATTGTGACGACACCAAGTTGTTGCAATCTTTTGGAATTGTATTCCCAAACATACTGTAGAGATACAACTAAATGACCGATTAACCGACTAATAAATTAGTACAGCAGATTTCAATTAAGCAAAGGCCTGGGACCCAGCCTTGAGCATGACCAGGCCACAGTGGCAGCCTACATTGATGCCCACTCCCATCATGATAACTGAAGAGGACAAAAAAGTTTTGACAGCATGCCAGCAGAGATCCAAATCTAGCCCCACCCATGGCGCTAATGAAGGCCCTGCTTCCTCCACTTCCACACCAGGAGGTGCCAGCAGGAGGTTGGGGAGAGGGCTTATGGAGGTGACACCAAGCTGATATCACTCCATCTATCAGGAACCCCTGAAGATGGGAAGAAGTTGGCTTGCCAAAATATTGCGCCTCTTAGACAATGTCAGCAAGATTAATACCTGACAACTACTCAAAATCTTTTTGCAGAAGTAGAAAATCACTTGGCCAAGGCCAGCAGTGGACTAAACCGTATGAAACGAATTTAATAACGGGACTGTGATACAGTATTAAAATAATTTGGGAAAGTGTTTATGATTTATTTGTCCATTTATAAACACACAATAAGTATTGTGTGAGGACTGTTGCTGAGAAACCATGAACATGAGAAACAATAAGCGTTTTACACTGACCAAAAATCTCATTTAGAGAACTCAATACTGTACTGAATTCAATACAACTGCCTCTACTTACTCACATTTCATTTTACTGTTTGTAGTTAACACGTTATTATGTCCAGTACTATGGTGCACATAGTACAAATCAGATGAATAATATTATTACAATATATTGTCATGATTTTGTAAAGAAAAATTAAATTATTCTGCAGTTCACTCCTTACATTCATACCTATCTGGATGTGGTTACTGACACAAATTAGTGTAGTGGCACTCCATTCAGCAGTATCTGGTTTGAATATTGGTTGCTGAAGAAATTCTCATCAGTGTTTATGTATTATGATGAGTGATGGTTATGACAAATAGCTCCTAATCACAAGATTGTTGGACAATGCCATGCATGAGATTTACAATCTCCCATTATAATTTCTTAGACAGAAAACATCAGACACTGTTAGTGATAAATTAGCTTTGTGGACGCATTATCTTTAGTGGCACTGTTCAAAAGGAGTAGGTTTTGTGGTAGCACTGGATTTCATTCTCTATCTACCTCTCACGTCATATTCTACAATAGAAATTATGTGACACTATAGTCAATATACTCTGATCATTGCCATCTACAGAGAACTTTGATACACAGTCTGCTGAGTTCAGTCACACCAAAAGGCTTGCCCTGATCAAGAGTCATACACTCATCACATAATAAGTAAATGTACTTCCGATAATAATACACTAAAATTTTAAGAAGAAGTTAACAGAGTCCAACATGAAAATAATTACCCAAAGAAAATGGTTGGAACTAATGTCATTTAATTATAAGTTACAGGAATTGTGGCACCAAGCAAGGAAATTGAAAGTTGATATACTATAATCAGTATATAGCTCGTGTCAAAGTGGTAGAAGTGACGTTCTGACAGTTTTCAAGACGGATGGGGACCTCTGAATTCAAATATTTCAAAGAAATGTGAAACAAGAGAGCAAAAATAATAATATGGAGATAATTAGAATCTTAAATACGATGAAACAATATATTCATTCCAGTATTTGAGAAGAGCCTAAGACATGCCGATGAGTGAGTGTATACTTCACTATACATATATTTTATGGATTGTGACTTTTCTTTGAACACATAATTCAAAACAGTCATGAACTGCACTATGAAGACTAAATGATTTGTGAAGAAATGAGACATATATGGCTCAAATATCACACTTATTTCACACAGAACTATTTATGTACTAGGCAAATTAATGAGAATGATTGTAGACCAGTGTTCACTTAGAACTAGCATTTCATGTTTGGAGATGTATGCAGTGGTATCCAGGTCACTGTGCTTACTGCCAATGCTATAATAACTTCAGTAAATCATCATAAGCACAGGATTTACACAAACCTAATATACACTTTCTAACCATATGCAGTATTGGAATGTGCATAAGATTTAATGGCACATTACAATTGAGTGAAAACCTCAATCCATCATTCAGCAGCAACATCGTTGAAATTTACGTATTGTTTCTTATATCACAATGCATTGTTGTAATTCTCAACTTTGTTACATTATCGTTAACCTATTACTGTGTAGTGTGTCTGCATTAGGTAATCACAAAATGGGTGGCAGTCAGAGCAGAACACCATATAATGCTGCTTTCAAGAGTAAAGTAATTCTTCATGCTGAAATATATTGTAACAGGAAGGCATGATGGGATTTCAGTGTAGCTGAGAGTACTGTTTACTTATTTGCAACTACCATTACTACAAAGAAATTCACTGGCCCTCACAAAGGAAGACATCCTGACACTGAAGCAAAAGCTTGGAATTTGTCAATGAAAGGATGAAAAATGAGCAACCTGTGATTAGTGACACCACAAGATATAAATCAAAAGAGGTGCAAACTGTGATTAGTGAGACCATAAGGGACAAAGCAAAAGAGGTTTCTGCAGTTCTGAATATACCAAGGCAAGATTTTAAGAATAGCTGTAGATGGGTTGATAGCATTATGAAATGGGCAGGCTTAACTGTAGAGTGCTATACAACAGTATGGCATAAGCTTCCACAGGATTTTGAGTAAAAGATTCAAGAATTTCAGCACTATATCATCACACTTTGGAAAGAGAATAAGTTTTCGATGAGCCGAATAGGCAACACTGATGAAGTAGCAATTTGGTTTGATATGGCACCTAACTACGTGATTGATGAGAAAGGGACAAAAAAGTTACTGCCAAAACATTAGGATCTGAAAAACAGTGCACATCAGTAATGCTGACAAACACAGCAACTGGGCGCAAACTTCTCACACTCTTAATCTGCAAGTGGAACACAAGCTCCAAGACCTCTAAAAATGAAAAGCTGTACCATGATGATGTCGTTGTTCAAAATGAAGAAAAGGTATAGGTGACTGAACCTTCAATGCTTGACTGGGTCCCAAAAGTATGAGAACTCTCTCCTGCTGGGCTTTCCAGACTACCATCAATGTTTTGTTTTGCTGCATTTCACAGTCATCTCACTGTCAATGTAAAAATGAAGATCCACAGCCTAGCCAGTAACCTTCCTAGACAAATGACTGCTGTGTTACAACCCCAGGACGTTAGTATAAACCAACCATTTGAAGGCTATATTCAAGAACACTATGACAAATGGCTTTGTGAAGCAAATAGTGAACTAACTATGACAGAAAAAATTAAGCTTTCTGCATCCCATATTATTGCTCATTGGGTTTTGGCTGCTTCCAGAAAAGCATGAAAGTTCCAGTGACGATAAAATCATTCACAAAATGCTGTATTTTGAACACACTGGATGGCAGTGAAGATGATGTGCTCTAGAATGAGACCGACAATGATGCAGTAAGAGGAAATGAATCTGTTTCTGATGTAGACTCTTCTGAGGCTACCAGTAATGAAGACATTAATGAATAACGATGAGTAACATCTGGAATTTTTGGTATGTTTGCTTGCATGTCTTGTAGTTAATTGAGTTAGGTGTTCTTTTTTAATAGGGACTGTGTCACTTAACAATTCTTCCTATTTTGGTCGTTCATGTATTCATCCACCATTGTGTAAAATAAATTTAAATTTAGTCTGCCAGTGAAGTGCAAACAGAGTCTTTTTTATGATTTTAATTTTTAAAATTGGAATATACATTACATTTAATGGTGGATTAGCTTCATGTAAAAATGGTATATGACTAGTCCACAGAATATTATGTGATTATGTTTGTCTGCCATATTGTGCAGTGTATTTGAAGAGCTTTACACTTCTCTTTGGTGATTAATAACGTGATTTTATACCCAGAATTATATCTATGAACTGATTATTCTACTGTCTACCTACTGTATCTAAAATTAGTTTTACATTTTTGACTGCTCTTGTGTGGTGAGATTGTCTTTATAATTTCACAGCTGTCTTTAAACTAGCATTTTAAGTTACATATACTTATCTACATTAAGCTTGTGTTTTAAGATATTTCACCATAGCATAAAATGTCTGTTGTAAATCAATAAATATATTATTCAGCAGTTAAATATTGTTGGAAATCATATATTTTTCATCACAGATGCCACATTGCTGTTGAAAACTGTAAACAAACCTGACTCAATAACACTTTGAAACCCCTGGGCCATACATAATATTGACAGCTAGGGGACTAAAGAAAGTCCACCACATCAAGATAGGCAGAACTTGGCCACTCATGTTATGATTCCTTCACCTAGATGTTACTGTAATGGAAAACAAATGGCACATTTACATGAACTGAAGGCGATAAGCAAGTACTTGGTATGTACTAAGGCCACCTCCTACATGTAAAGAACACAAACAGCATGCTAATTGAGAAATTTAAGTTTCTATTACATTTTAAGTGGATTCTCTAAGACATTCTGAAGGAAATAACTTAATTAATTTTAGTTAAAATATTATTTATTACATAGATAAAATCAATACATTATTTGTAAACTGATATAAATAAATGTTAATACAAGAAATTACATTTCATAGTTATTGACACACATAATTCTTAAATACTGTACATTACTAACAAAGAACAACAAAAAAATAACTTAGAATATTATAATCTAGTCTTGAAGAACTTTAATGCAGTACTTAAACATACAGAAAAACATAAAGAAAACACATAAAGTTAGAATTTGGAAGTTCTTTTAACAAAACAGTGGCAGTAGTTTAACTACTTTTATTCAAGTAATTATTGCAATACAAGAAATTAGCACGGTCATGCACTCAGAAAGGTGGTCGACGTAAAAAGTATAAAACTTGTACTGCGCTGCATGCTACAGTCTACATTTACTTTCACTTTTAGAGAACACTGTTCTTCAAGTTTATGATTTCCCCTTCCCCAAAGGCTGCTTCTAAACTGATGTAATTACAATTTATTCTAACAAACCACAAATGTTCATAATGATCAACTTTTTAGCTATAGAATACATAGAATGTTAAATGGCTCATTTGTTTCATGATGGAAATACATTTTTTTAAAAAAATAGACACACGATATGACAATCACAGCCATTTAGTTCTGATGCCACATCTCTCTCACATCTGTTGACTTTCATTGACAATTAAATAAAATATAATGAAATACTTAAAAACAAGAATTGATAAATATACTATTAAACAATATATCACATGGATTTTCTTACAGTTTTTTCCATTGATTAATTTTAGATATGCAAAATATATTGGATGTTGGAGAAAGCCAGTTATTATATAGCATTCACTGATGGAATTACTCATATATGTTTTCAGGGATGTACTAAGGTTTCATTTATGCTATATCTGGTAGTAAATATTTCCAAAAAGAGACAGGTAACTAAATAAGGTTCATATTGTGATCTCACTAATTACCTATACCAACATACTGGTACATTCTATCAAGACATGAATCAGCTACAAATTTCATATATTTTCAATCCAGTTAGTCCAAGTATTTCATTTAAACAAAGATATATGCACTTTTATTCATTCAATATCAAAAATACCCTCCAAATGCTCTCTCATTTTAGCTATGCCTTTCTATATATTTTCTAGATCCAACATCGGGTGTGCTGTCTGGAGAATGTTTCAGCAGAGTGTAGTATGGTAGTACATGTGTATATCACAGAGGTAGTTATATGCTTAGATTTTCTGTAAATTTGTTACAGTCACAGAGAAGTGAATGGAAGAGACATGGACACTTCAAAAAGTTCAACACATTTTCATTTACAAATTAATACAATGGCTGCCATGAACATGTAAATGAAGTGTAAATTATTCCTTGGTTGTTACAGCTATTTCCCTTTCAACGACAGTTACTTACAATATTTACTTACAGTAATTGGATTGGTCCACATAAGGTCTTCAGAGGTGAAATGATACATATAACTTCATTACATGTTGTTATTATCACTATGTATATATATAATACTTATTTATGATGATAAATGTCCCTGTGGATTAGAAAGAGTTGGCCAAACTAAAAAACATAAGGATCTCTTACACTGGTCGTGATTATCCACCAAACTTTTTATTATTTCCGGTAATCAACTTCTAGTAGATTTCTGTTATTTTTTAGTACTTATTCTATGAACTGAGCTGTTGGTTGGAAACTGGAATAAATTATTTCTGACATTTACTTTCATGAAAAAAAGCACTGAAAGTAGTAATCAATACACCCAATCTTTTGAGCAGGCTTATGTTGCACACTATTCAGTCTAAACAATCCATAAACTGTATTACATGCTTCTGGGCTTGGACACATTTAAGTTGAACTGGATGTCATCCCAAGACACAATACAGTACAGCATCATGGAATAAAAATGAGGAAAGTATCACATTGTTTCCATTATGCCCCAAATGTTTATTAAAACATACATTGAAGGTAAAGAATTTTTTAACATTTCAGCAGAGAAATTATGAATACAGTTTCAGTTTATGTTTTGTGTATTGTGTGGCAAACAACCAACACTGAATTTGCTTACGCTGAACTCTATCTGCAAGTATCAATCTAGATCATGTTGTTGTAATTGAAGCAGGAGTAAAACACATTTGAACGCTGGCAGGGTGGTTGAGCGGTTCTAGACACTACAGTTCGGAACCGTGCAACCTCTATGGTCGACGGTTCGAATCCTGCCTCGGGCATGGATGTGTGTGATGTCCTTAGGTTAGTTAGGTTTAAGTAGTATTAAGTTCTAGGCGTCGGATGACCTCAGAAGTTAAGTCCCATAGTGCTCAGAGCCATCTGAACCATTTTTTAAAGAAATTTGCAATTCCATTTCCCTAACCAGAAGCTCAGTTTTGAAGTACAGTTTACTCTAACTTGTGGTATGGGCAACTGAAAACGTAGGAATATGTTCTTGGAATTTGTGGGGCAAATAGAAACAGTGATTGTCAGTTTCTCTGGGAACCACACTATTTGGAAATAGTTGTGACTTTGTCCTTAGAGGAATAATAAGTAATCGTGTATTTATTATATGTATTTATATGCAGTAGATTAGTAGGTAGTGTTTGTTATGGGCATTCCTTCTATCATGTCAATGAAGTAAAGGGCAGTTAGTGGAGGTCACTAAAATCATGACTGAAAAGCGTAAAGAAGCTGTGATCAATATAAATGGCATTAGTGTAAGACAACTGTTAAAAAAATTGGACTGCCTTCTAGTATTCACTACAGGCTCTGGAAGAATATTGCTTGCATGAAATCAAAAGTGGACAAAGGGCTCTATAAGAAAACATTTTTTAAACTGAATCCAAAACTCTGGTGATTGGGGTTATCCTATAAACTCAATTACAACTATATTAAGTGAATTTTTGGATTGCCAAGATAAAATCACTACAAAATATAAAGTAAAGCCCTGCAAAATGAGGTACTGTGAACATCAAGTTACCTTCCATTTGGAAAGTGGATGCACTCAGCGACTGTATGTGGCTTATAAATTATAGAGTGCAGCAATTAGTCATCCTTTTTAGATTTTATTATGCAAATCCAGATTTTGCTTAGTAGCTAGCCATTCTCAATTCTCTATATTTTATTCTCAATGCGTGTAACTCCCTGTTGTTTGGGCATCAGTCACTGTTCTTTCAATATTGAAAGTACTGTTACTGACGGCCCCCCACAAAAAAAATAAGAAAAAAAAGTACCTTACATGCATTGACATAAAAAAAATAGTGCATTAAGAATGGCTAGCTCCTAACTGAAATCTGGATTTGCATAATAAAATCAAAAAAGGACGACTGTTTGCTGCACTCTACAGTTTATAAATTCAGTTTAAAGTTTTTATAATGTCATAAGAATGAGGCAGCCTCAATAATACGGCACAACGTACAGCAAGCAACACTAGCAATGTCACCTGGCATAATTATTGCTTCTTGTATTGAGCTGGAAAAGGAACTAACTACAGTGCTATACTCAAATATAGTCCATTTTGATGAAACAAAACTCACTAATGACACTGGTTGGTGAAGGGTCTTAACTATGAGAGGATGTAAGTTTCAAGAAAGAATAATGACTTTTACGTCATCATCAGTTTCAGTCATATTTGCAGCTGCAATAAATGGCACCATAATACATCCTTGTGTAATTTATAAAACCCAGTGCCTGTATCACAGATGGATGGAAGTGGAAAGGGTTATGAATTTTTAACATTTCAATAGTTGTGCACTAAGTGCTGTCTAAATGACTTCATTACAAAGATGTATTCCAAAGAGTTTAACAGTGTCACACCAACTTCTTTTCTCTGAGTAATTATTTTGAACTGTTGTAAATCCTTTCATAGTTTAGTAATGTTTTAGGGACTAAAATAATTAACATATAATTAGTGACTTTTTCAAAACTATACTCATTTCTTTAATTAGCACAACATTCTCATGGTCCATAAATAAAATGAGGTTAGTCTTTGACAATGTTACTAAGCATCCAAGTAGTAAAACTGACAACAGCAATCTACAACATATAAGGCTGGAAAAAACATGGAAATACCAAGAACACAACACATTAGCATGTCTAATATGTTGTAGCAAAACTATTGGCATTAAAACCAGCTTCCAGTCGTATCATAATGGACTAATACTGGTTCTGTTTGGTTTCAAAGGAAATAATACATCATCCTTCCTGTAAAATAGTGGCAAGTTCACATTCCATAATATCTCTGCACTAAGTGGCGAATCTCCCATGTGTGTCTGTATCAAGCACATTTCTAGAACTGTGACAGGCCTAAACCCAATGTATAGCACTGAATGACAACATTCATGAAACATGATGTACTCGCAAAAATGAGAGAGTTGTTAATATGAGAAACACTTCAATATCTTAGAACAGCTCTCATAACCAAACAAGTAAGAAGGGGAGATGGACAACATGATCAAGAAATATTAACGTATAGGTCTGACAGCACACTAAATGTATAACTTTACTGATCTGTTAATGTTACCAAATGTTTTGTGCAACATAATATGTAGTGAAGAATAAGAAATAACATACTGAACATCACTAGATACTCTGGCACAACAAAGGGGCAGTATGGTTGAAAAGTCTATATAGTGAAGAAGTGAGTAACTTTGCAGTTTATAAGTAAAAGTAATGTGAATCTTAATTGTATCTGGCCTACTTTAGGCACTCATTAATCACGCAAATTTGAAATAGAGGTAAAAATCAGCAAAATAAATGGAGTAAATGAATGTGTTACAGCAGTGGAACACGACTTCTGTGTAGAAGCTGTTGTCATGTTTCTTACAAGGTGCTACCATGACAGAGAAGTATTGTGAAACTGGGTGAACTGAAACAATGGGGTCAACAGTTCTATGCTACCATGTAAGAAGGCATATGAGAACATTAATCAAAATTAGTTTCTCTAGGTTAGTAGTAAACTAATCTAGAAAGGTAATTATGAACATAGTTTATGTTTATCCTGTGGCAAATAATCAATGCTGAATTTGCTTATACTGAACTTTTATCTGTAAGTATTGATCTAGATCACATTGCTTTAATTTAAGGAGATGTATAACACATTCGCAATTCCTTGTCACTAACCTAAAGCCAAGTTTTCAATTACACTTTAACTTAACTTGTAGTTTGGCCGGCTGAATATGTAGGGATATGTACTTGGAATCTATGTAAAGAATAACGAATTTTCCATCATCATCAGTGTCAGTCATATTTGCAGCTGCAAGAAATAGCACCATAATACATCCTTCTGTAATTTTTAAAGTTCAGTCCCTGTATCATGGATGGATGGAAGTGGAATGGATTATGAATTTTTAACATTTCAATAGTAGTGCACTAAGTGCTGTCTAAATGACATCATTACATAGTTTTACTCCAAAGAGTTTAATAGTGTAACATCAACTTCTGTTCTCTGGGAAATTATCTCTCACAGATTTTGAACTGTGGTAAATCCTTTCATAGTTTAGTAATGTTTCAGTGACTTAAATAATTGCCGTATAATTAGCAACCGTTTTCAAAACTATACGCATCTCTTTAGTTAGCACAACATTCTCATGATCTGCAAATAAAATGAGGTTAGTCTCTGACAATGTTACCCAGCATCTAAGTCTTAAAAGTGATAACAGCAATCTACAACATATAAGGCTGGACAAAAACACGGAAGTACCAAAAGCACAACATATTAGCATGTCTAATATGTTGTAGCAAGCCTATTGGCGTTTAAACCAGCTTCCAGTCATGTCACAATGGACTAATAATGGTTCCGTTTGATTTAAAAGGAAATCATATATCATTGATCCTCCAAAATAGTGGCAATTTCACATCCCATAATACCTCTACACTAAGTGGCGCATTTCCCGTGTGTGTTTGTATCAAGAATATTTCTAGAATTGTGACAGACCTAAACCTAATGTTTAGTGCTGCATGACAATATTCATGTGACGTGATGTACTTACAAAAATGAGAGAGTTGTTAACATGAGAAACACTTAACCATGTTAGAACTGCTCTCATAACCAAACAAGCATGAAGGGGAGATGTACAACACGATCAAGAAATATTAATGTATAGGTCTGAAGGCACACTAAATGTATAACTTTACTGATATCTTACTGTTACCGAATGTTTTGTGCATTGTAATATTTAGTGAAGAATAAGAAATAACATATTTAACATCACCAGATGCTCAGAAACAACAAAGGGGCTGTATGGTTCAAAAGTCTACATAATCAAGAAGTGAAGTGACTTTCCAGTTAATATGTAAAAGTAATTTGAATCTTAATTTATCTAGCCTACATTAGGCACTCATTAACAATGTGAATTTGGAATAGAGATAAAAACCAGCAAAAGAAATGGAGTAAATGAATGTGTTACAGCAGTGGAATGCGACTTCTGTGTAGAACCTGTTATCATGTTTCTTACAAGGTGCTATCATGACAGAGAAGCATTGTTAAACTGCGTGAACAGAAACAATGGTGTCAACAGTTCTATGCTCCCCTGTAAGATGCCATATCGTCGATGAAGAAACAATACCACGTAACAGAGAAATTGCCGATTTTTCGTTTTTCAGTGAGATGATGTCATTGACTGTACACACATCTGCTCTTAACGCCATAATGCCAAATTTTTACGTATTTAACATGAAAAAATTATCTAAAACAATACCGCGTATGTCACACAGCAAATAAATAGATGGCAATACCGCCGAAGTATAGAGAATTTAAATACCGTGTATCTACAATCTATGGATACTGTAAACAATACCACGTAAATACAAAAGTGCGCACAGCCACAGCACATTGTTACTACTTTACTACGTATTTCACAGTGCTCGACCGTGGTTCCATGCTTGTAGCTTCATTCGTGATAATGGACGGTGATAAAGATGACGATCTTTTTACTGAAGAAGAAATTGTTTCTCAGCTGAAATTGGCTTATGAAAGCGGTGAATCGTTTCTGAGAGTGACTGACAGTGGTAAGAAAATTGTTTTATTACTCACCTTTGAATGTTAGTAGCACCGCAAGTGTCTTATTGTGATATAAATGAGAACTCCTCCACTTCACTCATTCTGTGCTTCATTCATTTCTGCCAAAGATTTCTAGACTGTCCACTTTCTTGTAGAATCTCCCATAAATGCAGAACAAACAACAGGTGAGAAAAGTCGTAACCGAAGAAAAATTAATTTCGTATATGAGGTTCTCAGTTACTGTTGCTGCAACATCTAATGACGCACGTAAATTTCCTTGGGATTATTGTTAATAGTATTACTCATGCCGTTGTTCTCATAAATACTTGAATTTGAGCTTGATCTTTGTCTGCTTAAATTAATTTATACATATTTTTCCATCTAGAAACTTCAGTGGCTGTATCCAACTATGCTCAAAATTAAACCACAGCCACTAGAGACGACAGTACTTCACACTCATTGCTATGCAATGGTGCTCATTGTTTGCCAAACGCTCTGGATAAATTATCGGAAGATCGTGGGAGCAATAATGATGCTGACAGTGAAGGCCAAGAATTTTATGGTGATGTAAGCAGTGACAGGAAAAGGAAGTGTAAACTACATCCTGAAGATTGGACGAAAAATGCCAATATAATTCTGAGAATGCGTGGACAGGCGTATATTGGATACAAAAGAAGTCAAATTGGTAAAATCTCTCACGATACTCCAAGAGAGGCATGAAAATTAGGTCCAACATGTACTTCGAAGATGTGTCAGAAATCGGTTCGAAGGAAGTGTCATCAGATTTCTGTTGATGATAGGTGGGCAGTATTTAACACATTTTGGGAAACAATGTCATGGGATCACAGGAAGGTTTACGTTATCAACCTTGTGGACGTAATTCCAACAAACATCCAGGGAACAACACTGGCAAATCCTGTAGAAGAGGGATGCTCATTTATCATTTGAAAAATGAGCTGCGGAAACATCAATTATGCAAAAAGATGATTCTCAATACTCTTGGGATTAACGAATGGACTGTCCGATATTGACTGGGTAATTCCACACATGGAATGAGTCCTGAAACAGAATCGTCACCACCTCGAATCAAACAGATGAAGAAGAAAGATGAGAGAACCATCACGAAAGAATTCTGGACACTCTTCTGAAACCTCCATCGCATTACTGCAGGAAATCCTTCTCGAAGTCATACCTTGGGCCAATTCTATAATCCAAGCAACAGCTGTATGGACTCTATGTGGAAAAATGTCATGCAGAGAAGGTTTCACCATTAAGTCGGGTTACCTTTAACATGATTTTAGAAGATGGTAATATTAGCTTATTTTCCTCCAAGAAAGACCAGTTTGACTTGTGTTGTAGTTACAGGCTTGGTAACTTGAGTGAAGGCGTGTGGAAACAATACACAGAACAGAAAGAGCAAGCAAGAATGCAAATAGATGCTGACAAGGAAGGAGCGCAGAAGAAGCTCTGCACAGTGTATACCATGGACATAAAGGCCGTGAAGGTAGCTCCATTTTTAAGTGCAAGTGCAGTTTACTATAAAACAAAGTTGGCTGTTCATAACTTTACAATGTATAATTTATAAAGTCGTGTTGCAGTATGTTACTGGTTCGATGAAACGCAAGGTGATTTGGTTGCATCATGTTTTGCCTCATCCATCGTGGACATTCTATCCATTACAATTAAGGAAAATCTCGTTCAAGTCATTCTGTATTCTGACAGCTGCAAATATCAGAACATAAAAATTTTATTATGCAAATCCAGATTTTGCTTAGTAGCTAGCCATTCTCAATTCTCTATATTTTATTCTCAATGCGTGTAACTCCCTGTTGTTTGGGCATCAGTCACTGTTCTTTAAATATTGAAAGAACTGTTACTGACGGCCCCCCACAAAAAAAAAAAGTACCTTACATGCATTGACATAAAAAAAATAGTGCATTGAGAATGGCTAGCTCCTAACTGAAATCTGGATTTGCATAATAAAATCAAAAAAGGACGACTGTTTGCTGCACTCTACAGTTTATAAATTCAGTTTACAGTTTTTATAATGTCGTAAGAATGAGGTAGCCTCAATAATACGGCAAAACGTACAGCAAGCAACACTAGCAATGTCACCTGGCATAATTATTGCTTATTGTATTGAGCTGGAAAAGGAACTAACTACAGTGCTATACTCAAATATAGTCCATTTTGATGAAACAAAACTCACTAATGACACTGGTTGGTGAAGGGTTTTAACTACGAGAGAATGTAAGTTTCAAGAAAGAATAATGACTTTTATGTCATCATCAGTTTCAGTCATATTTGCAGCTGCAGTAAATGGCACCATAATACATCCTTGTGTAATTTATAAAACCCAGTGTCTGTATCACAGATGGGTGGAAGTGGAAAGGGTTATGAATTTTTAACATTTCAATAGTTGTGCATTAAGTGCTGTCTAAATGACTTCAGTACAAAGATGTATTCCAAAGAGTTTAATAGTGTAACATCAACTTCTTTTCTCTGGGTAATTATCTCTCACAGAATTTGAACTGTAGTAAGTCCTTTCACAGTTTAGTAATGTTTCAGTGAGTAAAATACCTAACATATAATAAGTGAATGTTTTCAAAACTATACGCATCTCTTTAGTTAGCACAACATTATCATTATCTGCAAATAAACTGAGGGTAGTCTCTGACAATGCTGCTAAGCATCCAAGTCTTAAGACAGACAACAGCAATCTTCAACATATAAGGCTTGCCAAAAACGTGGAAATACCAAACACACAACTAATTAGCACGGTAATACATTGTGGCATTCAAACCAGCTTCAAGTCATCTCGGAATGGACTAATACTGATTTTGTTTGGTTTAAAAGGAAATCATATATCATTTTACCTCCAAAATAGTGGAAAGGTCACATCCCATAGTATTTCTGCACTAAATGGTGCATCACCCATTTGTGTCTGTATCAAGCACATTTCTATAACTGTGACAGACCTAAACCCAATGTTTAGCACTGCATGAGAACCTTCATGTGACATAATGTTCTTACAAAAATGAGAGAGTTGTTAATATGAAAAACTCATCACCATCTTAGAACTGCTCTCAAAACCAAACAATCAAAAAGGAGATATGTACAACATGATCAAGAAATATTAATGCATAGGGCTGAAGGCACACCAAATGTACAACTCTACTGATCTGTTATTGTTACCGAATGTTTTGTACAATGTATTCTGTAGGGAAGGATAAGAAGTAACATATTTAATATCACCAGATGCTCAGGAACAACAAAGGCGCTGCATGGTTCAAAGGTCTATATAATCAATAAGTGAAGTAACTTTGCAGTTTATGTGTAAAAATATTGTGAGTCTAAATTTTATCTCGCCTACATTAGGCAATCATTAATCATGTTCATCTGAAATAAAGATAATAACTGGCAAAAGAAATGAAGTAAATGAATTTGTTACAGCAGCGTAATGCGACTTCTGTGAAGAAGCTGTTACCATGTTTCTTACAAGGTGCTATCATATCAGGGAAGTACTGTGAAACTGTGTGAACAGAAACAATGGGGTCAACATTCTACGCTCCCATGTAAGAAGCCATATGAGAATATTATTCAAAAATTAATTTCTCTAGGTTAGTAGTAAACTAATTAAGCAGGAAAAATTATCAATACAGTTTCAGTTTATGTTTTGTTTATCCTGTGGCAAACAACCAGTGCTGAATTTGCTTACAATGGACTCTATCAGTAAGTATCAATCGAGATTTGCAATTGCATTCCACTAACCTGAGGCCCAGGTTCAAGTATACTATAACCTAAATTGTTGTTTTGGCAGCCGAAAATGTAGGGATATGTACTTCGATTTCGTGGGATGAAAAGGCAGTGATTGCCAGATTTTGTAGGCACTACACAATTTGCCAGTAATTATGTATTTGTTCATCGATGAATAATAAATTATCAAATATTTATTACATGTATTTATATGTAGTAAATTAATAGATCGTGTTTGTTATGGGCATTCCTTTTATCATGTAAAAGAAGTAAAGTTCAGTTAGCAGAGGTCGCTCAAATCATGATTCACAAAAGCGTAAAGAAGCTGTAATCAATTTGAATGGTGTTAGTGTAAGAAAAAATGCTATAAAGATGGAATGCATGCTAGCATTCCCTACAGACTCAGAAAGAACACTGGTTGTATCAAATCAAATGTGGACTAACCGTTCTATCAGCAAACTTTTTTTAAATTGAACCCAAAATCCTCATGATTGGGGTAATCCTATAAACTCAATTTTAACTTTAAGCGATGGTATTTTAGGATTGCCCAAATAAAATCAATACAAAATATAAAGATACATCCCACAAAAATGAGATTTTGTTAACAGTTTTTATAATGTCATAAGAATGAGGTAGCCACAAGATAATGGCAAAAGATACAGCAAGCAACAGTAGCAATATCACCTGACATAATTATTACTTACTACACTCCTGGAAATTGAAATAAGAACACCGTGAATTCATTGTCCCAGGAAGGGAAAACTTTATTGACACATTCCTGGGGTCAGATACATCACATGATCACACTGACAGAACCACAGGAACATAGACACAGGCAACAGAGCATGCACAATGTCGGCACTAGTACAGTGTATATCCACCTTTCGTAGCAATGCAGCCTGCTATTCTCCCATGGAGACGATCGTAGAGATGCTGGATGTAGTCCTGTGGAACGGCTTGCCATGACATTTCCACCTGGCGCCTCAGTTGGACCAGCGTTCGTGCTGGACGTGCAGACCGCGTGAGACGACGCTTCATCCAGTCCCAAACATGCTCAATGGGGGACAGATCCGGAGATCTTGCTGGCCAGAGTAGTTGACTTACACCTTCTAGAGCACGTTGGGTGGCACGGGATACATGCGGACGTGCATTGTCCTGTTGGAACAGCACGTTCCCTTGCCGGTCTAGGAATGGTAGAACGATGGGTTCGATGACGGTTTGGATGTACCGTGCACTATTCAGTGTCCCCTCGACGATCACTAGTGGTGTACGGGCAGTGTAGGAGATCGCTCCCCACACCATGATGCCGGGTGTTGGCCCTGTGTGCCTCGGTCGTATGCAGTCCTGATTGTGGCGCTCACCTGCACGGCGCCAAACACGCATACGACCATCATTGGCACCAAGGCAGAAGCGACTCTCATCGCTGAAGACAACACGTCTCCATTTGTCCCTCCATTCACGCCTGTCGCGACACCACTGGAGCCGGGCTGCACGATGTTGGGGCGTGAGCGGAAGACGGCCTAACGGTGTGCGGGACCGTAGCCCAGCTTCATGGAGATGGTTGCGAATGGTCCTTGCCGATACCCCAGGAGCAACAGTGTCCCTAATTTGCTGGGAAGTGGCGGTGCGGTCCCCTACGGCACTGTGTAGGATCCTACGGTCTTGGCATGCATCCGTGCGTCGCTGCGGTCCGGTCCCAGGTCGACGGGCACGTGCACCTTCCGCCGACCACTGGCGACAACATCGATGTACTGTGGAGACCTCACGCCCCACGTGTTGGGCAATTCGGCGGTACGTCCACCCGGCCTCCCGCATGCCCACTATACGCCCTCGCTCAAAGTCCGTCAACTGCACATACTGTTCACGTCCACGCTGTCGCGGCATGCTACCAGTGTTAAAGACTGCGATGGAGCTCCATATGCCACGGCAAACTGGCTGACACTGATGGCGGCGGTGCACAAATGCTGCGCAGCTAGCGCCATTCGACGGCCAACACCGCGGTTCCTGGTGTGTCCACTGTGCCGTGCGTGTGATCATTGCTTGTACAGCCCTCTCGCAGTGTCTGGAGCAAGTATGGTGGGTCTGACACACCGGTGTCAATGTGTTCTTTTTTCCATTTCCAGGAGTGTATATTGAGATGTAAAAGGAACTAGCTGGAGTACTACACTCATTTAGATGAAACAAATTTCACTGATGACACTGGTAGACGAAAGGTGTTAACTATGAGAGGAAGTAAATTTCAAGAAAGAATAATGAATTTACCCTTCATCAGCAGTTTCAGTGATGTTTCCAGCTGCACAAAATGGCTCCATTATACACGCCTGTGTAATTTATAAAAACCAGTGCCTGTGTCACGGATGGATGGAGGTGGAAATTATTGTGAATTTTTAAGTGCACTCAGTGCTGTGTAAATTACGTCATTACAAAGTTGTATTGCAAAGCGTTTAATATTGTCACGTCAAATTCTTTTCTCTGGATGGTTATCTCTCACAGATTTTGAAATGTGGTTAAGTCCGCTCATAGTTTAGTAATTTTTTAGTGACTAAAATAATTAACATACAATTAGTGATTGTTTACAAAACTATACTCATCTCTTTAGTTAGCACAACATTATCATGATCTGCAAATAAAATGAGGTTAGTCTCTGACAGTGTTACTAAGCATCTAAGTCTTAAAACTGACAACAGGAATCTACAACATATAAGGCTGGACAAAAGCATGGAAATACCAAAAACACGACACATTACCATGTCTAGTATGTTGTAGCAAACCTGTTGGCAATAAAACCAGCTTAAAGTCATCTCAGAATGAACTAATACTCTTTCTGTTTGATTTAAAAGGAAATGATAAATCATTCTTCCTGCAAAATAGTGGCAAGTTCACGTTCCATAATATCTCTACACTAAGTGGTACATCTAGCATGTGCATCTGTATCAAGCACATTTCTAGAACTGTGTCAGACATAAAACCAACATTTAGCACTGCTTTACAAAATTCATGTGACATGACGTACTTACAAAAATGACAGAGTTGTTGATATGAGAAACACTTCACTGACTTAAAAATGCTCTCATAACCAAACAAGCAAGAAGGGGAGATGTACAACATGACCAAGGAATATTAATGTATGGGTCTGAGGGCACACTAAATGTATTACTTTACTGATCTGTAACTGTTACCAAGTGTTTTATGCAATGTAATGTGTAGGGAAGGATAAGAAGTAACATATTTAACATCACCAGATGCTCAGGAACAACAAAGGGGCTCCATGGTCCAAAGGTCTATATAATCAATAAGTAAAGTAACTTTGCAGTTTATATGTAAAAATAATGTGAGTCTTAATTGTACTTGGCCTACATTAGGCAATCATTAATCACGTTCATTTGAAATAAAGATAAAAACTATGCATGTCTAGTATGTTGTAGCAAACCTATCAGCATTCCATCCAGCTCAGAATCATCTCAGAATGGACTAATACTCTTTCTGTTTAATTTAAAAGGAAATCAAAATAGTGGTGAATTTGTTACAGCAGTAGAATACGACTTCTGTGAAGAAGCTGTTATCATGTTTCTTACAAGGTGCTATCATATCAGGGAAGTACTGTGAAACTGTGCAAACAGAAACAATGGTGTCAACATTCTGTGCTCCCATGTAAGAAGTCATATGAGAATATTATTCAAAAACTAATTTCTCTAGGTTAGTAGTAAATTAATCTAGCAGGAAAAATTATCAATACAGTTTCAGTTTATGTTTTGTTTGTCCTGTGGCAAACAACCAGTGCTGAATTTGCTTACAATGGACTCTATCAGTAAGTATCAATGTAGATCACATTGTTTTAATCTAAGCAGATGTGTAACACATTTCAATTCCATTTCACTAACCTAAAGCCCAGGTTCCAGTATACTATAACCTAACTTGTAGTTTGGGCAGCTGAAAATGTAGGGAATGTACTTGGAATTCGTGGGATGAAAAGAAGTGATTGCCAGATGTTGTAGGCACTACACAATTTGCCTGTAATTATGTATTTGTTCATAGAGGAATAAAAAATATCAAATATTTATTACATGTATTTATATGTAGTAAATTAGTAGGTAGTGTTTGTTAGGGGCGTTCCTTTTATCATGTAAAATAAGTAAAGGGCAGTTAGCGGAGGTCGCTCAAATCATGATTCACGAAAGCATAAAGAAGCTGTAATCAATTTGAATGGTGTTCGTGTAAGAAAAAATGCTAAAAATGTGGAATGCATGCTAGCATTCCCTACAGACTCAGGACGAACACTGGTTGTTTCAAGTCAAATGTGGACTGACTGTTCTATCAGCAAACTTTTTTTAAATTGAACCCAAAATCCTCGTGATTGGGGTAATCCTATAAACTCAATTATAACTTTAAGCAATGGCATTTTAGGATTACCCAGATAAAATCAATGCAAAATATAATGATACATTCCACAAAAATGGGATTTTGTTAACAGTTTTTGTAATGCTATAAGTATGAGGTAGCCTCAAGATAATGGCAAAAGATACAGCAAGCAACAGTAGCAATGTCACCTGACATAATTACTACTTATTATATTGAGATGTAAAGGAACTAGCTGGAGTACTACACTCATTTTGATGAAACAAATTTCATTGATGACACTGGTATGTGAAAGGTGTTAACTATGAGAGGAAGTAAGTTTCAAGAAAGAATAACGAATTTACCCTTCATCAGCAGTTTCAGTGATATTTGCAGTTGCACAAAATGGCTCCATTATACACGCCTGTGTAATTTATAAATAACAAGTGCCTGTGTCACGGATGGATGGAAGTGGAAATTATTATGAATTTTTAACATTTCAGTAGGGCTGCACTCAGTGCTGTGTAAATGACATTATTACAAAGTTGTATTGCAAAGAGTTTAATATTTTCACATCAAATTCTTTTCTCTGGATGGTTATCTCTCACAGATTTTGAACTGTGGTTAAGTCCGTTCATAGTTTAGTAATTTTTTAGTGACTAAAATAATTAAAATATAATTAGTGATTGTTTTCAAAACTATACGCATCTCTTTAGTTAGCACAACATTATCATGATCTGCAAATAAAATGAGGTTAGTCTCCGACAATATTACTAAGCATCCAAGTCTTACAACTGACAATAGGAATCTACAACATATAAAGCTGGACAAAGGCATGGAAATACCAAAAACACAACACGTTAGCATGTCTAATATGTTATAGCAAACCTATCGGTGTTCAAACCAGCTTTGAGTTCTCTCAGTATGGACTAATACTCTTTCTGTCTGATTTGAAAGGAAATGATAAATCGTTCTTCCTGCAAAATATTGGTAAGTTCACGTTCCATAATATCTCTACACTAAGTGGTGCATCTCCCATGTGTATCTGTATCAAGCACATTTCTAGAACTGTGACAGACCTAAATCCAATGTTTATCACTGCATGACAACATTCATGTGACATGCTGTACTTACAAAAATGAGAGAGTTGTTGATATGAGAAACGCTTCACAGTCTTAAAAATGCTCTCATAACCAAACAAGCACGAAGGGGAGATGTACAAAATGATCAGTAAATGTTAATGTATATATCTGATGGCATATTAAGTGTATAACTTTACTGATCTGTTACTGTTACCAAATGTTTTGTGCAATGAATATGTGGGGGAGGATAAGAAGTAACGTATTTAATATCACCAGATGCTCAGGAAAAACAAAGGGGGCTGTATGGTTCAAAGGTCTATATAATCAAGAAGTGAAATAACTTTGCAGTTTATATGTAAAAGTAATGTGACTCTTAATTGTATCTGGCCTACATTAGGCAATCATTAATCATGGTCATTTGAAATAAATATAAAAACTGGCAAAAGAAATGAAGTAAATGAATTTGCTACAGCAGTGGAATGCGACTTCTGTGAAGAAGCTGTTATCATGTTTCTTACAATGTGCTATCATATCAGGGAAGTACTGTGAAATTTCGTAAACAGAAACAATGGGGTCAACATTCTATGCTCTCATTTAAGAAGCCATATGAGAATATTATTCAAAAATTAATTTCTCTATGGTAGTAGTAAACTAATTTAGCAGTAAAAATTATCAATACAGTTTCAGTTTATGTTTTGTTTATCCTGTGGCAAACAACCAGTGCTGAATTTGCTTACACTGGACTCTATCCGTAAGCAGACGGGTAACACATTTGCAATTCCATTTCACTAACCTAAAGCTCAGGTTCAAGTATACTATAACCTAACTTGTAGTTTGGCCAGCTGAAAATATAGGGATATGTACCTCAAATTCGTGGGATGAAGAGGCAGTGATTGTCAGATTTTGTATGCACTACACAATTTGCCAGTAATTATGTATTTGTTCATAGAGAAATAATAAATTAACAAATATTTATTACATGTATTTATATGTAGTAAATTAGTAGATCGTGTTTGTTATGGGTGTTACTTTCATCACGTAAAAGAAATAAAGGGCAGTTAGCGGAGGTCGCTCAAATTATGATTCAGAAAAGCATAAAGAAGCTGTAATCAATTTGAATGGTGTCAGTGTAAGAAAAAATGCTGAAAACATGGAATGCATTCTAGCATTCCCTACAGACTCAGGAAGAACACTGTTTGTATCAAATCAAATGTGGACTAACCATTCTATCAGCAAACTTTTTTTAAATTGAACCCAAAACCTTGGTGATTGGGGTAATCCTATAAACTCAATTACAACTTTAAGTAATGGTATTTTAGGATTGCCCAAATAAAATCAATACAAAATATAAAGATAAGTCCCACAAAATGAGTTTTTGTTAACAGTTTTTATAATGCCATAAGAATGAGGTAGCCTCAAGATAATGGCAAAAGATACAGCAAGCAACAGTAGCAATGTTACCTGGCATAATTATTACTTATTATATTGAGATGTAAAGGAACTAGCTGGAGTACTATACTCATTTTCATGAAACAAATTTCATTGATGGCACTGCTAGGTGTAAGGTGTTAACTACAAGAGGATGTAAGTTTCAAAAATGAATAACAAATTTACCCTTCATCAATAGTTTCAGTGATATTACCAGCTGCACAAAATGGCTCCATAATACATGCTTGTGTAGTTTATAAAACCCCGTGCCTGTATCACGGATGAATGGAAGTGGAAAGGATTATGAATTTTTAACATTTCAATAGTAGAGTGCTGTGTAAATGATGTCATTACAAAGTTTTATTCCAAAGAGTTTAATAGTCTCACATCAACTTCTTTTCTCTGAGTGGTTATCTCTCACAGATTTTGGACTGTGGTAAGTCATTTCATAGTTTAGTAATGTTTTAGTGACTAAACTAATTAATATAATTAGTGACTGTTTTCAAAACTATGCCTATCTGTTTAGTTAGTACAACATTATCATGATCTGCAAATAAAATCTGGTTAGTCTGTGACAGTGTTACTAAGCATTCACGTTGTAAAACTGACAACAGCAATCTACAACATGTAAGGCTGGACAAAAATGATGATGATGCCTAGCATATTGCTTTTGTTACATGGTGTGAGACAAAGGGGAGATGGTGAAGCACACAACAGTGGCAGCAGAAACAGACAAGGATAGTGGGTTAATTGTCTATGACAGTATTCAGGGCTTTGGGCACCCCCAGAGGATAACAGTGGAAGAGGGAGACTTCAGGCCACTGAGTGGCCACTTCAAAGTGGTGCACGGCCAATGACCTTCAACAGGAAATTGGAGCAGTGTGCTGCTTCACTGCTGCAATTACCCAGTGTGGTGCCATACCAAGTCACAGGTGAGGGAGACTAACTGGCAAATCACAAATAGTGAAGTGGTTGTTTGTTGAAGAGCGTCATGCCAATCCATAGTGTCTCCCCATGCATGAAGTTTTCAGTGAAAAGATGTGCTAATGAATGTATGAAGTCCTTAGTTTTTCTTTCTTGTAGTTCCTCCAAGCAGTACTGAGTTCTCAGAAAAACTGTTACAGCAAGGAAGGCTGCTTAGAAAGCAACAGATTAAAGTACTTTGTACATGATTGAAAATACTTCAAGATTAATGTGAACCTTTTGATAGCTTTGCTAATTCAACTGTTGTCTGTTTCTGAATTTTGATATATGTGTTTAATGTACTATTTTCTTGCTGCATTGAAATGAATATTCCAAGAGATTAGGAAATGGACTGAAACTAAATGTGACTGTCAGATATCATACCTTTTCATAAGCAATCTGTGTCTTCTATAAACAAACTCTGTAAGGATTACAAATTGGTAAGTATGGATGGGTTCAGTTTGTGTACGGTTTTAAGATATTGACATTCAAGATGAATAATGTGAAAAATGAGGGAGCCATTGCAACCTATGATTAGATTTATATTTCTGGGGTCTTTTCATTACATTTCTGGCAATTTTTTTTTTGTTTTGTTTTTACTCTTATCGTTAAATGTGGGGAACTTTTATTATATTTCAGAAAAATCTTTATTTCTTATGGATTTTGGAAACATTTAATGATGGATTTAAGGTTACTAATATCAGTCCCATCCAAACAGGTCAAACCTACTCTTATACATCTTTCATGTAGTGAGTTAGTGTTTCTGATGGGAAATCTCTTTGTATTATAAGGGTGCTGCATGGTGACCGTCATTTGCATTGATGTATATGTGAGGCAGCCCTACCTGACAGTTCTTAATGAGACGATTGTGAGTGTGTGCACGGTACATGTTCAGGGATAAAAGGCATTAAGGTGTGGAACTTATATTTTTCAGACAGGCACGTGGTGTTTTTAAGCTATGGATGACTGTAAGGAATTTACCAACAATGGAGAATTTGAATCAAAAGAGTTAAGTGCATGAATGAGGATGCAAGGCGAATGTGATTAGACTCACTGCTTGTGATTAAAGAGGAAATAGTTGCCTTCTATCAAATCAATGTGAACTTCATTTAATCTCTTCATATTAATGACACTATTTTGATGAGAGTTCTGATTAAGATTATGGGAATAATAAATAGTGCATGTTTCAGCAAACATATGGTTGACAACTTTCTCAAACTGGCATGTGTACCTTTTGAGTAAGTTTGCCCACCATGCCGTCATGACCATCCAATTACCTCTTAAATTTCAAACAGTCAAAATATGCAAGTTAGCTTAAATAAAAGAAGGCTCAGTTTCCAAAGTTTACAGATTAATAACTAAAAATATGGAGCTAGAGGAGCAGATTAGCCAGTGTGATGATGGGCAGCTATGCCAAGGGTAAATGTTAGTGTTCAAACTGCTCTTGATGACTGAATAGGCCTTAAAAATCCCAATATTAGACCCAAGCCATGAGATGCAGGTGGGTTATCTCTTCTGTAATTTTAGTATAACTGAGATGGATGTAAGTAGAGTATCTGGCCAAAAGCAGAGGGAGCAAGACGCACGGCAATGAGATGAGTGGCTATGATTAGCTGAGCTTCCTGCAGGAATGAATTTCAGATCTCGTAGTACAGCAGCAAGAAGCAAAGCTAGTCAGTTACTGCAAACAGTTTCGAAGCTGTTAATTTTGTTTCTTCATTCTCAGGAAAATCCACAGAGAGTGTTGATACATTTTTGCACAATATCTGTGATGTAGATTGCATTTGCTCATGGCCAGAGAGTTTTCTGCTTTTTGTGGTAAAGCAAAAATTGTCCAAAAATGTGCACACCTATGTTTAGCCAGTTAAGATATTAAATAAAGATGACAAATTTGAGATCCAAGCACAGGACCTATCAGAGTAGTATTAAATAATAACGGCATCAGTTGTTTCCATAAGCAACTTTCTACCTTCAGGCAAAGGTCAGGGGAAGATACTGAACAGTTTGCCAATTGAATCAGGGCTGTCTCCTGTGAAACCTTCACGTTGCGGAGGATTCTGACCCAAGATCAAGTGCTCCTAGAGGAAGCAGAAGAACATTCAATTGATATTTTTATTGATGGTATAAATACACAACGAAGTTGTCAGGTGAAAGTGGCTTCCCCAATGTTGCTCCATGAGGAAACCCACTTGGCATGTCATGTGAAGTAGCAGGGCAATTTGTTGCCTCCTCTGTGCTGTAGAATGAGGTATCCCCCCTCCCCCCCCCCCAAAAAAAGTTTACCAGTGACTCAGTTTACAAAGGATGTAAGTGAGCCACTCATAAGCCAACAAACATTTGTTATCTTACTGTCATAATTACCAGAGTTTTGGCATCTACAAAAGCATCACTCATGATCCCAAAATAAACAAACTCATGGCAACCATGGTTCTCCCAATTACAGAGGGAATGGTCGCTTGCATCTCAGAAATGGCAAAAGAAGGTATAGCCACTCGACCTTGCCCCAGTAAAAACAGTAAATGCCCTTCACTTACCGAGGTTTAGAGGAGCTGACAATTGTGATTGTGAAGAGAGAGATGTAAGGGAAATTGGGCTGGAGTTTGGTGGATGTAAGCACATATATAAGTTTAAGTTTTCTTCCCTCTGGCAACAAGCAGCCACTGAAACTACCCCATTTACATATTTGTGTCCTGGGTGTCAAAATAGCAAAACCCACAGTAGCAGTTTGCACATACATAATACAATTCAAGTTGGAGGTTATAAGAAAAAAAGGCCTGATTTTGTCTTCGTACTATCCTGATTTCCTGTACTGGTTCCATGACGTGATTGATTACTACTGGTAGCTTAATGTCTCATTCTGTTGAGCAATCCACCATTTTGGTGGTGACAGCACCTCCCAGACATAAGGAAATCTGGGGAAGGGCACCGTTCGTCAAAATATTGATACACCACAAATCTCATTGTTAAGGGCAACCATCCCTGCAACCCTAAAAGGTGGCATTGTATGAGTTTTCTGGTTGACTGTCAAAACTGAAGAGCCCAAAGGAACCATCTATTTGGTTGACTCACTTACTGAAAATGACATTCTTAATAAAACGAATATATGTGTCTAGAGAAGTTTACATAATGCAAAAACCATGTCTAGACAATTTTAGTATATCAGACACAGTAGCACCATGAGGAACCATACTGTATGCAGCACATAACCATGGATGTGGAACACTTCCCTGAAGAGAGACTTGAGAGCAGGAGCAGGCAGAAGCCAATAACTGCTTGAGAAGTACAGGGTGATAAAAAAAAATTATGAACTGACATGGGACACTGGCCATACAACAAGGATCAGTAATTCCCGTAGGACCTGGAGATCAAAAATGTTAAGAGAGGGTGCTACAGTCATGAAATAGCGGTGACCTATTAGGCATCCGAGTGAATTTGTTTTTATTATTAACATTTGAATGTTAGGAAAAGAGCATCAAATTGTTCAGGCTTATATTTGGAATCGAACGTATTATGATGAAATAAGGCATGTGTATTTTAGGTCAGGGAAATCATTAAGATCCCAGCTGTACTATGCTTTGAAACCAAGGGGGCCACCCTGTCACTCTGACCAAAACACTGGCAGTGTGTTATTGCACATATTCAGATGGCACCAGTCAAAGTAGTAGGTAGTGATTCAACCCCCATAATAAATAGGCTGATCTGTAATATCATTTGTGTAAAATGTAATAGAAATATAATAAATGGTAACTTCTGTGATTTGTGCAATCACTGGAATCACTTTGCTTGTGCAAATGTAACTGAAAATGACCTACCTGCTGCAAGTGAAAAGTGGATTTGTCTATGATCTCCTGATGTGATAGGTAACATTGTAAAACTTGACACAGTATCTGATGAACATAATATTTTTTTATTATCAGTTACTGCTGAGCTACACAAGGACTTAAAAATACTGAGTGATGAAAACAGAAGACTCATGAAAGAGAGTGATCATCAGGTATGTGTCTATATTTCTAAACCAGAAGGATTGCCAAAAAATGAGTTAGGACTTTAATGGCTCACAATTACAGGTCTAGCACAGTATGAAAATCTGTGAAATTGAAGAGGAGCTCTTATGAACTCATCAACAATAAATATTGGCAGGATTTTGTTCTACCTTTTAATAATAAACATAATTCATTGCAAAATACAGATGATATAGAAATTGCATTAGAATGCTCATCTGACAAGGCAGTACAAGAGACTCAAAACTTAGTAAATAGCAAATTTATATATAAGAAGAAACATAAAATCAAGATTTACACAGACAGTTATGTGTGAGGATTATCAGTTATGTTAATGGAAAGTAGGCCTTCTGTGATGGATAAGTCTGAAATAGAAGGAATCATGAAGCCATGGGATGCTTTATGAGATGTTTCAACGTATACTGAGGAAGACACCACAGCCCTCATGGACAAAGCCTTCATAGTGGTAGCTGCCAGTGCAAATGACAATGAAGAAGACTTTTGAAATATTAAGCCACATCAATGTGATTGTCATCATTGTGCCTCATTGACATGGTCTTGTGTGAATAAGGAAGTAGAGCAAACCAACAGGGAGTACAAAGTGATCTGTAAGCACTTTAAGAATGTTTCCCTAGTTAACACCAGTAGTTACAGCAGAGAACGGCATACCAAGTATGGCCAGTATCTCAGCAAAATAGGTAAACATGTTTTAAGTGACACAATTCTCAGAGTAGTGTTGGATAAGCTTAGGAAGGAAGAAAGATCAGCACTCTGTTTGGGTTATGTTTCAAATGTGATGACAAAAACTTGTAGCATTAGACCAGATTAGATATTCAAATACCATAAGAGGACATAATCTAGTCAACTCCCCCCCACCCTGGTGGTCGGAGGTTTGAGTCCTCCCTTGGGCATGGGTGTGTGTGTGTTGTCCATAGCATAAGTTAGTTTAAGTAGTGTGTAAGCTCAGGGACCGATGACCTAAGCAGTTTGATCCTATAAGATCTTACCAGAAATTTACAAAATTTTTACATGGTAACATTAGCTCCATCAACTAAGTAACACGCAAAAAAGTAATGCCAAAAGCAGAGTTTGAAGTAGGCTTCCTAAACATTCAGGATATGGTGGAATAGTTAATGACTCTTCAAATGAAAACATGTTGGACCTTTTATGTTTACGTGAACATTGGTGTAATGAAGAAGAGCTTGGATACAAAGTACTGAATGACTACACATTACATAGTTGCTATAACAATGGACACTCTTGCATGGGGGTAGCAATACATATAAAAACATCTCTTGCACCATATTGTGGTATGTTAGATCTCAACACACTTAGTGTTGAAATGCATTTTGAAATACCAGGTCTAGTATTTGAGAGACTTAAGCTACTTGTAGTAGCTGTAATAGCAGTGTACAGGCCACTTGGTGGTGATCCCCATGCCTATCTTGAGAAGCTTGATGGTTTCTTAATGCACATCGGTGCTATACCAAAATGGGAAAAGTACAATACTGTCATTGGTGGGGATGTCAGTTCATGTTTTGATGTATTACAGGACAAAACAACTGCGACTGAACTAAAAAACTTGCTTTGACAATTTACCTCTACTATGCTGACTATAAACCCATGAGAGTCTCTGCCTGTCTTGATAATATATTTGCAAATATTAAGAGAACTTGTATGTCCTTTGAAGTAATTAGTTTCCCTTTATCAGATTATGATGCAGTATTTGCCAGTCTTAGTATGTAACTTCAGACTGATCCAAACCAAAATCTAAAACTGTGACTAATAGACTGATTAGCAAAGATAACATAGGTAGGTCTAAACATGTCCTCAGTTGTTACAAATGGGACTCCCTTTTCAGTAGGCTTCAACATTGTTTCTCTGATATTGTTTTCAGTGAGTTTTTCTCCACATTTTTAAACATGTTTGAAAGCAGCAACCCCCTCAAGAAATGCACAATGACTATTAGTAGTACCTAAAAAAAAGTTTGCTGTATTCTGATCTGTACAAAAAAGTAATTCTGAATTGTATAGGAATTGTATGATGATAAAGCTGAGAGTAAATATAGGCAGACAATCAATGAAGGAAAGAAACTACATAATATAGAAACATGACAGAAATGCAAGAGAATTTAATGCTTGCAGACAAGAGCACCATACAAGTTATGGTTAAAGGTTATGTATACATTGCAACTGCAGCCATTGACATGAATCCCATAATGCTTAAAAATACTTTATATGTTACAAAACTCAGAAACAATCTTATTTCAATGGCAAAGGTTGTGGACAACAACCACACAGTGGCATCTGAGAAAGCTCCCACAGTTATATCAACCACTAACAGTAAAGTCCGAGTTACTGCAAACAGATAAAGTGATTTGTTTTATTTACAGGAAAAGTGTTGAAAGGTGACTGTCATTAGTGAGTGGAATGTTATAAAAGAGACTTGCAAATCTAAAATGCTGGATTAGGCCACTTAAACTCATGAGACATGATGAAAATGCTCAAACATGTGTATGTTATAGGTCTGAAATTCAATGATGTTGATCCCAATTGATGCAGTAAGTACCTTAAAGGAAAAACCACATTGATTCCATTCACTAACAAGAACAGAAATCAAATAAACTTCTGGAGTTAATCCCCTCTGATATCCACGGACCAATGGGAGAAATATCTCAAACAATTTTGAGACCTTTATAGATGACCACAGCAGATGGTGTCAAATCTATTTCCTTAGACATAATGTAAATGTTGTTTACAAATTTGTTAAATTCAAAAATCTAGTGGAAAATCAGACTGATCATAAAACTAACCCCTTTCAGTCAGATACTGGTAGCACTGCAATGAATGAAGGACTCTAATCTCAGCACAGCAAGAATATAGTGGTGCCTAACAGTTTCATACACACCATTTCAGAATTGTCACCAAACAAAAGAACCATTCAGCGGTTGAAGTGGCTTTTTATATCTGCTCAAGTCAGTACTACGACCATCAATTTGGGCTGAAGTCAGTACCACAGTTAACTACATCTGAAACTGTTGCTTAACTAAAGGGTTGTCTGATAGAATGCCATATGAGAAGCGGCTGAAGAGAAAACCCAATGTATCATTCTACGTCTGGTCAAAAGTTTGTCATCATGGATAAATTGCTGAACAAAGCAAAGTTTGATCATAAAGGCAAAGAAGACATATTTGCCGGCAATACTGACTGTACAAAAACCTATTATGTGTGGGTGCCAAGGAACCATAATATGTGAATCTCCATTAAAATGAACCAAATCATAGCCCAGTAGAAGGCATCAACATGAATTCAGTTGGAGGATATTTCAGTGGTGATACAAAAATTGAATCAGAGGCTATCAGATGATGAACTGGTCCACAAATTTGAATATGATGGCCTTACAATTACTATAGGCCTAAAATTCATCCCTGATGATGACTTATCATGTGATAAAGACATTAATTCTTCAAATGTCATATCTGCACTACAGTTATTGCCAGATATAGACTCATCAGATGTTTTACATCACGATATTAACTTCAATGGAAATACAACAGAGGTCAGTGTCAATGACGCATTAAGTTGTCCATTTCATCAAGAGTGGTTTGAGGTTAGATACAACTGGTGTTCAAAAAGTAACACAACACATTTTTTTTCTTCCCAATTTTGGCTGGATAAATGCAGAATGCGTTGTAATACATTTTGGACTATACCCACTTCATCTCCTATGGTTTTATGAAGATTCAATAGATGGAAGCACTATACATAGCCTTCAACATGGTGTCTGTAATGGAAGTGCAATCCAAGTAGAGAGCTGTCACTGAGTTTCTTGGCTAACACATCAGTTATATTCATAGGGGCTAGCAGAATGCCTATGATGGCCTGGCAGTGAACAAAAGCATCGTGAGTTGTTGGGTAAGGTGTCTGTCATCTTTGCAACACAGTCTCGCAAACCTTCCGATATCCTACGTACTGGATGTCTACACACAGCTGTGACTCCAGCAGTGTTAGAAAATACGGACACCCTCATTTGAGATGACTGATGGATCACAATAAAACACCTTGTTGCAACACAACATCTCTGTTGGTAGTGCTGACACATTCATCCACCATTTGGGGTTCTCAGAGGTGTGTCCCCACTGTGTTCCTCACCACCTACCAGAACACCATAAAGACCAACAAAGGATCATCTGTACGTAGTTGCTTGTGCATTACAAGACTGATTACAACAATTTTTTGTCAAACAATATCAAAGGCAATAAAGCATGGGTTCATCACTTCTAACCAGAAACAAAACAGCAATCCATGACTCTGAAGGGATTATTCTCTTTGAAGTCCTTCCTCATGGGGCAACCATCAGCTCAGTATTGCATTGTGTTACCCCCAGGAAATTCAAGAGATGTCTTCATCATGTTAATTGCCACAAAAATTCAAAATAACTTCTCCCTCTTCATGACAACGCAAAGACTTAGTCCTGTCTGTGCACCCGAGAGGAGCTGGTGAAACTTCATTACACTGTTCATCCTTATCTACCCTACAGCCCAGAACTCATCCCTTCTGACTTGCATATGTTTCACCCAGTGAAGGATAGACTCTGTGGGAAGCAGTACATGGGTGATGTGGAGGTTATTGATGCTGCAAGACGTTGGCTCCCATGACAACCAGCCACACAGGCCCTTCCAGTAAGGTGTGTAAGGCTGTCATACTGAACAGATACCATGCTGAAAAATAGGGCTTTGTAACATCAAGAGTGCAGAAGAATATGGTGTACTGGAATACTGAATAAAATTAATATGCTTTCCAAAAAAATGTTGCATTACTTTTTAAATGTCCCTCATAAGATGAAATATGGTCACTAGAGAGAAATGACACCTTGTTCACTGCAGACAGACCAACAAATGACTGAGTTTTTTGTGGAATAAATACAGAACTGATGGATTTTTGCTGAGGGAAAAAGCAAGAGGATTGTTGGCTTTGATGAAATGTAATTTCCAGTTGCAGGAATTGAATTATTTAGTCTACACACAATGTTCTGTCAGTCAGATTTGACTTGTGAATCTCAACCTGATATATGCAGTCAGTAACCTAAGCCAGTGCAGCAGAAGCCCTAATTTTTTCACAAGCAACTGGATAAGTGGGTTCTCATACACCTTAAAGAAACCATAGGCAAGAACCCTACCTTTGCTGAGGATAAGAAAAGAATCTTCAGTTTCACAGATGCCAGTTGGGGAAGTTCTGATGCTGATGGGAACTCATATGTAAGTTGCTACTTCACCTCATTTGGATCAGCGTTCTAATAGTGTTCAAAGAAGCAATGTTTCATCATCTGAAGCTGAGTACATGAACCTCACCAAAGCAGCAAAGGCAGTGATTCTCCTCAGTTTAGGAATTCTCTCATACAGCCCCATTTCTAGTGACAATCACTAGTTTTCCACTGAATGATGAAGCACATGCATATAAAATATCACTTCATGCACCAAATTTAACTAGAATATCTGCTCAAACTGGAATATCAGCCAACAGAAGATATGGTGGCAGATATACTAACAAAGGCTCATCCTACAATGAAACATTAGAAATGTGTTGAAGGGCTTGGACTTCAATCCTACAGCCAGAAACTTAAGCCTCAAGTTTTAATATATAACCGTCTGTTAAAATAAAGAGGGCATTTTGAGATTCAAATTTTATCATCATGTGACATCCTTGGTATCCACAGATGTCAATGTGCATTGTTCTTGGTTCTGTGTTATCCTCTGTACAGTAAACTATGAATAAAACTGTGTTTCTTGAAGCTTTCCTGGTGGCTCAAATATTCCATCTTTTTTGGGAGTGCATCCCATATATTATTAACACATGTACTGAAATTATGGCTAAAAACCTTCCAACCATTCTCAGGGTGAGTCATTTACAAGATTTTTAACACATTTTACACTGTCCTCTCAAAGGAAATATTGTTCCAGTTCTTTGCCACATGACATTATAAATATGCCATCCATAACAATCAACCAAGTTCTTTCTAAGCACCATGGATTCACAGACTCTCTGCTTAGTTTATTTAAATCTTCGAGGTGTGAAGTTTTGTTTATGACTGAGACTCTTGTTACCAACAGTATTATTTTTTATGCAAGTACATTTACTCTACAGCGTGAAGTATGTTAAAAATCTTGCAAGTGACTCATCTTAAGAATGGCTGAAAGGTTTTTGTGGTATAACTTATTGATACCTCCCAACAGTCATCATAGCCATGGAATTGCAAGTTTTCATGAAACGCTGATGGCAGTTGCGTGGGAACTGGTGGACCCAATGGAGCATGCCCCTGAGCCATGCCTCTAGTGGCTCAGTAACTCAAGCACCCTCTGCCACTGCAATATAGGATGTCCATTGGCAGCACTCAGAGCTACTTGTACTCTAATGCACTTTGCAATGGGATGCAATGCAGATGTTGCAGCTGGACTCCATTCATTGCCGCACTGTCTTCTTCTGGGTCTTCATATGTTTTGAGAAACATAAGTTATGTAAATCATCTGTTTGTTGTGTTAGCTTGTTCACTAATAATTTCTGCTTCTGTCCAGCTTTCCTATGATGATGGTTGCTGCACCATTCTATAGCCCACCTCTCTTTACTGTTGTATATAAAGGTATACACAACAGTTGTCAGCCAAAATATCTGTACATAAAATCCTAGATGCACTCCAGAAAAATGATGGAATATGAATAAAATTGTTTGTTAATTATGTGTCATGCCTTTCTTTTCAAACCATGTCCCAACAATAACAACAGTAGCATATAAAATGTAGTGTGTTTTACAAACATGTATTTTTGTTTATTATTATTGCGGGTATGTTAAATTATGTTCTGAAATATACAGTTACAATGTTGGAGCATTTGCCTTATTTAAAGGTATTTGTTTTGGATCATTATACTATGAACAAGGTTTAGTTGCCCAGAAAATCTGATTCTCAAGGTGAAACACTTTACCATGAATATGCATAGTTGTAAAAACATTTCCTTCCAAATCAGATTCTCATGGTGGAGCAGTTTACCAATTATTGGGATGGTTATAAAATTATTTCTTTCCAAATGATTTTTGTAAATACTGTAACTACAACATTTACACATTTCTCGAACTGTTTAAGTAGTTCAACACTATTCAGAGGCCCATATGGTTTCCAGTTTAAAAATCATAGGGTGCATGCAGGAGCAGCTACAAATCATAGTGTGTATGCACAAGCAGAAACAGATATGTTTATGAATATATAATTAATACTGGAAATGTTCTTCTGGGATATATTTTGCAGTTTGCTGCCCTACAGAAATAAATGTATAAATTTTTAAGATTAATTTCCATAAATACTAGTAGTATTTTCCATAAATACTGGTAGTTATCTGTAACCTTTACTGGTTTAGTGACTTTCATATACCCAGTTTGAGGATAGGATGTGAAGCAGTATGTTTTCCATTACCATAAAAAGGATGTTACAATTATTTGTTGTAGTACAAACAAATGTCTGTCAGCAAAATGAATCTTAGGTGTAATTAACATGTCTATACCTGTATGGGAATAACACAGAAATTTTGCCCAAAGTATTCCTGTGCGTTATGATTTAAGTTAACTGCCGACTGTTAACAGTTCCAAGCTGTCTAAAAGGTACTGAAAAATTTTCCAACTAATAAGCTATGTGAAGTTGTCTGTTCAGTGTTTGTAAGATGTAAATTAATCTAAATTAAGTCTTCCTTTGAAGTCACACAGTTGTTTACAATATACTAAGTTATACAAGTTGTGTTGCCAAAAATGTGGCCCATGGGGATTAGTGGCAAGAAAGCATACATTAATTACTTTCAATGATCTTCCATCATAATAGTGAAAGAGTATCTGTTTCCTGATAATCATTTGTATTAAACATTGTCCCAAAAGGCCTCGGAAGGACAAATTGTACTGACTGACCATCATGTCATCCTCAGGTGGATCCATATGTCGAGGGGCATGTGTTGGCAAACTGATCTCCCAACTGATGTCAGTTTTCATTACCTGAACTGCTATTTCTGTCAGATAGCTCCTCAATTGGCCTCACAAGGGCTCAGTGTACCATGCTTGCAAACAGCACTCGGTAGACCCAGACTGTCACCCATCCAAAAATTAGCCAAACATGGCAGAACTTTCAACTGCTGCAATCAGATAGGAAGCAGTGTCATCACTGTGGCAAAGCCATTGACACTCTGTGTTAAAAGTTTTCATTAAAAGCTTTCACTCTCTTATCCAACAACATTGTGCCAGCATTACATCAAAAGTCAACTTTGGCAAGAAGTATATAATACACAGGTCATGAATGATAATATAACGCTTATTGAACTATCAAAAAAATGGCTCTGAGCACTATGGGACTTAACTTCTAAGGTCATCAGTCCCCTAGAACTTAGAACTACTTAAACCTAACTAACCTAAGGACATCACACACATCCATGCCCGAGGCAGGATTCGAACCTGCGACCGTAGCGCCTTTAACTGCTTGGCCACACCGGCCGGCTATTGAACTATCGTTCATTACTTTCTCTGACATCTATATCCCACTGAATCACGACCAACAGAACAAGAGAAGAAGTAAGGAATGTGTATGGATAAATAATGCAATTGAAATATGCTGATGAAGGAAGTGAGAGATTATGATTCCATAACCAATAGCTATTGTTCAATTGATGGAATTAATTGCAGAGAATACTGCAAACAGGGAACTTTGAAATCACTACCTTACTATGAACAGTAGAGGGTTTCTGTACCTGCCATGGTTGCAGCAGGTAACAAGGTATAAGTGTATAGTTCCTGAGAAGAAGCATGAGAAACAGTTATCACATCAATAAGTGTATAAATTACATATTACTACCATAAGGAGTTACTGATATAAAAGTTGAGATAAAAAATATGAAACATCCACTACACATCTGCAAATCATGTCATAAAATTTTCCTGTCAACAACCATAAAACAAAATTAAACTTAAATTTGTAAAAGCAAATATAAAGAAGATAACTGAATCAGTTATAAAATCAATGAGGAGTCAAAACTCAATTGCGTATCACAAAATATCACTTAGGCTTACAAAGATCTACACACCATATATTAATGCTGTATTCTGATATGTTTTTAAGATATACTCTGCTTCCAGTCATAAAACATTCATTGCTACAATTACTTTCTAGACAAACAGAAGCCAGTCATGTAGACATCTATACGTCTACTGTCTCATTACCAGTGATTTTACCGGCTTTTGCAAAGGTCAGGAGCAATAAAATATTAGAGTATAATTAAGTTGTTGTTTTGACTAGTACTGGCATGCAGAATCAAGCAAGCAACATTACAGAAAATCCAATTTATTGACTGTATGTGGCATACTTTCAGAAAAAACTCTTATGTTGGCAATAGCAACCATCTTCTTGACATAAGATTAATTATTGCAGTGAAAAGTCCAAATCCTAGTCTTACATGTTTTAAAACATGTCAGAATTACAGGAAATCCACATGAATGAATCCTTTGTTCATGCTTTAGGAGTAAAGGAGACCACTCACAAAACAGCATAAGTGTTGAGTCATCGACAGTCACATATTAAAGAGAAATGTAACTTGCTTCCTTTTGGAATAACTCTTTTGTCAAGCTTGAGTACAAATATACATACAAAACACTCACACACTGGTGTGGTTTCATTCCGCCAGCTGTGTCTGCAGCCAAGAAAATGTAGGGACACAGGTGTGTACGTGTGTGTGTGTGTGTGTGTGTGTGTGTGTGTGTGTGTGTGTGTGTGTGTGTGTGGGTGGGTAGGTGTGTGTGTTTGTGAGTGGTCTCCTTTACTTCATTATTTACAAGGGAATTGTTTATATGGATTTCCTGTGATTGTAATGATAATACTCGTAGATGTAAAAAGGAAATGTGAACAGTCGAACGAAATAATTAACATTATATCAAAGAAGAATGACATTCCATTGGTGAAAATGCCACATTCACCACCTTATAAAGAAACTGATAGCTGCTACCTTCAGCTTGAGAAGAACCTATATCATCACTGGCCGTAAAACACAAAGTATCAATTACTTTCCGCCTTTGCCTTTATTCTGTCTTGTGATACCATCTTCTTAATGATGAAAACTGCATGGCAGAATAACAAGAATATGGAAGGAAAAAATCGCTACTCACTGTATAGTGGAGGCAGTGAGTCAGAGACAGGCACAATGAACAATGCTAACAAAATATTAAAAGGTTTGTACAAAGTCCTTTTCCTGCACTTTCACACAAGCACAACTCACAGATACATGGCCGCTGTCTCAGGGTGCTAAAGCCCAACTGGCAGTTGGCCTATGGCGCCCTGAGACAGTGGCCATGTTTCTGTGAACTGTGCTTGTGTGAAAGTGTGTGCAGAGAAAGGGCTTCAACCAAGAGATTTAATGTTTTGGCAGTCTTTTTCATTGAGCCTGTCTGTGGCTGAACGTCTTCTCCATATGGAGAGTATCATATATTGGTTGGATTCTGTGCTTCAGTACCTTGATTTTACTAACAAAATGTCTTATTGTATCATATTTTGGGTTGACTTTGTGCTCTCTGGAGGATAGTCTCAATCCAGAATTAGGGTAACACATGGTATGTAGTATACATTTAACATATAATGGGTTTAAAGAATCTCAGGATTCTAATCCCACTTTCACTGTGCAACTAGATACTCATGAGGTTTTTAGTCAATAATATGGACCTACTAAGGAATGGAGACTAAGAAAATGATTTACGAATTTCAGAAAACATGCCAACAATGAATTTAGTACTAAACCAAAAATTAGTAGTGAAGTTTATTCCTTTAAAAAAATTGAGATGGATTTTAAATGGTAAAAGAATGGAAACATTCTGCCCTTGCTCCAACAGCTCAGTTCAGGCACTTTGGCTCCCATTGCTAACATCTCATCATCGACTGTAATACTGTAGGCATCTGATGAAGGAACTTTAAATTTTCGCCACAGATTTTGGGAAGAAGTATTTTCTTATGAAAGTTTTGAAACTATTTCAGACACAAATATAATGGTCATAAGTACAACATTAAATCTGAAATGAACTAATTTTAGCTCAGAAAGGAGTTAATAAACTAGTAAAATCCTTTTTTCAAGTACCTAACAAATAATGGAGCTATAACAGAAAGTAACATAAAAAATGAGTTTGACGAACTCTTTCTGTCCCGTAGAATAACAGTGTTTTACATATTGCTGGCTTACTTAGTGTGGATTAAGTATTTAAGTGTGCCTATTACTGAACTATTAAATATACTTATATTACATAAACTCATCAATATGGAATCACATTTATGTATCAATATTTTTTAATGCCTTGAAAAAAAAAAAAAAAAAAAAAAAAAAAAAAAAAAAATTAATAATAATAATAATTTGTTCACATTATTATTTTGTATACAAGGGGCATTTGAAAAGTCTGTCCAAAATAAAAACTAGTTACGTGTTTAGGGTAAACATTTTCTATTTTTTGACATAGTCTCCTTTTAGACTTATACACTTGTCCAACACTGTTCTAATTTGTTGATCCCTTCCGAATAAAATTAATTGTGCTAGTCTGCAAAATAGCTATTAGTTGCTGCAATCACCTCCTTGTCTGAATGAAATCTTTGTCCCACTTGCCATTTCTTCAAATTGGGGAACACATAGTAGTCCAAGGGAGCCAAGTCTGGAGAATACGGGGGTGGGGATGTGAAACAAGTTGGAATCCTATTTCCATTAATTTTGCGACCACAACTGCTGAGGTGTGTGCTGCTGCATTGTCGTGATGGAAAAGGACATTTTTTTCAGTCCAATCACCGGCGTTTTTCTTGCAGCTCGGTTTTCAAACGGTCCAATAATGAGGAACAACATGCACCTGTAATAGTTTTACCCTTTTCCAGACAATCGATGATGATTATCGTTTGTGAATCCCAAAAGACAGTCACCAACACCTTTCCGGCTGAAGGAATGGTCTTCACCTTTTTTGGTGCAGATTCTCCCTTGGTAACCCATTGTTTAGATTGTTGTTTGGCCTCAGGAGTATAGTAATGTATACATGTTTCATCCACAGTGACGAAACAATGCTTAAAGTCCTGCAGATTCTTCCTGAAAAGCTGCAAACCATCCATGCAACACTTCACACAATTCCATTTTTGGTCAAGTGTGAGCAATGGCGGAACTCATCTTGTGGATAGCATTCTCATGTCCAAATGTTTATGCAAAATATTATGTACCCATTCATTTGAGATGCCCATAGCACTAGCAATCTCATGCACCTTAACTCTTCTGTCATCCATCATCATATCATGGATTTTATCAAGGATTTCTGGAGTCGTAACCTCCACAGGGCGTCCAGAACGTTCAGCATCACTTGTGCCCATATGGCCACTCCAAAAATTTTCAAACCCCTTATAAACAGTTCTAATCGAAGGTGCAGAGTCACTGTAATGTTCATCAAGCTTCATTTTAGTCTCCCGAGGCGTTTTGCCTTTCATAAAGTAATGTTTAATCACCACACGAAATTCTTTTTCATCCATTTTTTGACAATCACTCAACTTCCTTGATTCACACGAATGTCAAACAAAAAGAAATAGACCAATATAGCTTAAACTTGGTGTACATTCTTTCCAAAGCTGGTACTAACTAAACATGACCTTGATACACGCCGGTGGTGCCATCTATTGGACTTTGTACGGACTTTTAAAATGCCCCTTGTATGGTATAGTGTTCTACAAAAGGTCTATATAGCATGTCAATGACTAGACTGAATCAATCTGAAGGGTCTATTTGCACTGAGTTAAAGAATGACTAGATATATGATGTAACTGAGATTTCCAATCAAAGTGGAAAATCTTTCTTGCAGCAAACTCCTCATACAGCAATTAATGCCCAAAACCTTTGGCACACTGTAGTCAGCATATGTAGGCACATCATAAATCTCTTGATACTTTTCTCTTTTTTCTCTGTGTCCAAACAGCTTTAGTAAAGGTGGTGACAAATTAAATAAAGGAATAAAACCTAGAGCGTAGTCTGCAGAAACATACATCACATAGTGCAATATGATTAACAATTTCTTCACTGCACAGTATCCTATATCCTATCTATGTTTCAAGAAGTCCATCCATTGATTGAGCCATAATGTGGAAATCCCCTTTTAGAGACAATATACCAAAGTGAATTTAGTCAGAACTTTTATGTTGGGAGTGTTCCACTACAACAAACTGCAAATGATATTCTGAATATATACTTACATATCACCTATAACAGTAATCTGCACTAACAGTTTATGTGATTACAGCACATCTGCTGCATTGTAATGTGACAATACATATACCAGGAGTATACTTATCACTATGCAGCTCATTACAAGATTAGTGGTTAACATTACTCTCTGTTCTTATCCCATACTATTGGTATTTGTAATACCGCTAATGGTTTTAGTAATACTCTATTTACCAATTGGAACAGATGGCTTCTTGGTAACTGCTGGATCATCCTTTGCTGTGAACATGGTGGTGTCATTTGGATGGCTGTCACAAGACAGTTAGGTTAATGGAGAATGAATTTGCTCCATATCTTCTTATGAGAGAGGACAACCCATGTCAAATGGTCATGGAGCAGCCGAGTCATGAACATATTTACAAGCAAGAATACACAGGGGTTCAAAATGGCAGAAGCAATGTGCCCTGTGGTGCCAGGTTGAGTTTCCATCCATGCCATCTGAAACAGTTCAGGAGAAAAATGAGTGGTGAATTTCAAAACATGTAGCAAATGAGTGACCATAAACTGCCAGCAAGTCCTTATATTATCTGCAAGTGAATAATAATGACCACCATACCAGGACTCCCCTCTCATCTTATGTAAGCATTATGCAATTATGATACCTGTACGTGCTTAAACTGTCTTCAGTTCCAAATGATTTCTGATGCATTTTTATAGAGATGTAATATGTATTTTACTTAAGTTTTATCATCCTTCAGGCTTCAAGTCTTGAAGCACTAATGCAAATATCTGTGTGTGCTGAATGGTACAGATATGGCTCTGAACTCTATAGGTGTTCAGAAATATGTTGCATTACATCAGTTCATTGCTAAAATCAGAGCCAACTGATGGTAGCCAGACATTGGGATTTTCTGATCATAGCATCTGGCCTTGAAGGTGGCTATTTTACGCAAACTGAGAACATTACATCACACAACTGATACAGTAGCCTGTAGAGAGCTTAGTGCCTTAAAGACATTGCTGAAAGCATGCCATACTCAGCTAGCATCAATGACATAGCCATGATTAGAGGCAATGAGATCCTGTGATTTGCCATTTTTGTGTCACATACACAATTAACACACGATATGAAAACACTTACTTATAGTCCACACTTAATTATTTCCCAAGGCTACAGAAGTGTTATTCATTCAACATGATATCTATCACTAATACAGTTGCTCGTCAGTGTAATCAGAACAACAGAAACACTCTCTTCATTACATTACATCTAAATAGCACCCACAAACTAAATCTTTTGTTCTATTATCATAAAGGTATTTGACATTCCATTCATTAGACACACTGATCAAATCTGAATGAGTGTTTTAACAACTATAAAAATGCTTTGAGAACTAAGTGTCTTGACAGAAAGAAGACTGATCAGACTGGAATAACTTAGTCTCATTCACAATGTATGTTAAATGAGATACATAATTACCGAATCTGCAATACCAACTTTCACTGCTTAATAAGAAAAGTAAACAATGGTGGAAATATTAGCTGACAATAATTTCAACCAGATGCCACAGAAAACAAATTTGTCACTTTCTAATAAAATTAAGGTGAAAGGCAGAGCATGTGTACTAGTTACTGCTGAATATTCTCTTTTCTAGCAAAAGAATATTTGCAGTTATCACTGGAAAATGACTTCACAGCATCATTGTGAGCTACTGTTTTACCCCACTAAAATTTTCATTATTATCATTGACTAAGTGTTATTTTTGAATTAATGCATACAGCGAAACTGATTACAACATTGTTATGGAATAATCCTGCTATGTAAAGAAAGCTATACTTATTTCACACCACATCAAAGAAAACTGAGCAAAATATGGCGTAAATTCCTCTTAACAGCATTCCAAAAGGAATCAGTAGAATCTGCGGGGTCGGACAAATACTCTTAGGTCTGTAGTTTCATTCAGTAACTGAGACATAATTTGGAACAAAATGATATGTCTTTGCTTGTGATGACACTACTAATGCACATTGTGGCAATTTATGCACACAGAGTAAACATGAGCTACAAAAATTAATGAAAATGTGGTTTTTGAGACAAACCCTAGATAAAAAGTTTATGATACTTTTTAATCCTTTAACAATACTGGCATACAAATCACCTTTACTCACAGTGGCTGGTTAAAAATAATGTATACAATCCTTCCTTCTTTCCGAATTGCCTCACAGGCCATGACCAAATACGGTGACGTCTCACGTAACATTACCATCTTTCTTCTCTGAGGCACCACTCTCCATTATTGTATTCCATACAAGACCTATATGGAAAGACATTTCATGAAAAATTACAAAAGGAACCTTTGAGAGAACAAATAGAAAATTTTCACAGCAGAAAACTTTCAATTGTAAGATATTTTTGCTTTGGAGTTAAGTGGTAATATTCACATCACATATAGAAAAGTTTAATGTAAGTGGATAGATAAGAAATATAGTCACTTAACAGCAGTAGGAGAACACACATATACAAATCTCAAGGAAATTTGCAAACTTTGGCAAGGCTTAGAAAATGGGGATTGTGTCGAAAAGTCACCCAGAACTCCATGTCAGGGGACACTTACCAAATGGGATGAGAAAGAAAGACTGATTGTTGGGGATTGCATTGGACTAAATTAGAAACCTAAGAGCTTGGAGATGGAAGATAGGGTAATAAGCAAAACAGAGAACATGGACAAAATATTGTGCAGGGGTTAATAAGAGCAGAAAGCTAAGAGAATTGTATGTGGTAGATATGGCAGAGAGGGAAAAAATGAACAGGTCAGAAAATAAAAGCTGTAGAAAACAAAAAGGGAGTGAAGAAAAAATGCAAGTAGTTACTGACAAGAAATGCTGAGAGTAAAGAAAGTAATGTAAATTAAGACCAGGTGGGCAGCAAGAATCAAGGTCATGCTGTAATGCGAGTCCCCACCTGCAGAGCTCTGAGAAGCTAGTGTCTGGGAGAATAATATAAATGGAATGTGTGGTAAAACGGGCTCTGAGGTCACAACTGTCATGTAGAGCATGCTCAGTATCATGTATCGGCGTAAACCCTCTGTCTATGTTCATTTATCTTGCCTGTTAAATTGGTGATAGTCATACCACTGTAAGAGGTAAACAGTGTTAACATAACAGTTGATACACTACTTGTGTCATATCAGAAACACAGATATATCCTTTGATAGTATATTTTTTACCAGTTGCAGAGGTAGTATAGGTGGTAGTAAGAGGGTGCAAGGGGCAAATCTTACACTGGGGATGGTGACAGAGGTAGGGGCCATAGCATAGGGACACAGGTTCAGAAATATCATGAAGTGTGACCAGAAGACTGCAGTGATTGGAGGGAGTGGAGCGTGTGGATGGGAGGCTGATGAAAAGCTATTGCAGGTGTGATGGGAAAAATATCAGGCAGAATCGACCCAATTTCAGGGTATGATTTTAGGAAGTTGTAGCCTTGTCGAAGTAGCTGATTAATACATTCAGGACTAGAATGATACTACACCATAACAGTCATGATATGGGAGTGTGTTTCACCACACATGCCATCTGAATTGTTCCCCACAGACACTAGCTTCTCGGAATTTCATAGGTTGGAACTGACATTGTGACATGTCATCGATTCTTAGCACCCACTTGAACTTAATTTATGCTTATTTATTTGGTCTCAGCATTTAGTGCCAATAACTATTCCTTTCTTCACTCCCTTTTACATCTCTATATTTTTATTTTCTGACCTACTATTTTTTTCTGCCTCACCTTACCTTTACCTCAAATAATTCACTTAGCTTTGCACTTAATCTCTCTGTTGCCTATTATCCCATCTTCCAGCTCCAAGCTCTTAGGTTTTCAAATATCACCTGGTGCAGTCCCTAACAACCAGCCTTTCCTTCTCATCCCACTCCATACATCACCAATGAACTTGGGTTCTGGGCAACTTTTCCATATGCTCCAAATTTCCTAAACCTTTCCAGTCCTTTTCCTTCATCCCTCTTCATCACCCTTACACCCTTCTGCCAGATGGAGGAGCAACTGGCTCTGAAAGCTTACAGATTTCCTTAACCTTGTTATGTAGGTATTCTCTTGCTGACACTTGGTGATTAGATTTTTATCAATCCAGTTACATTATACGTTAAAATACTGATTATTTTTGTTGACATATGGTAAACTCTTTTATTCTATTTAACTCGTACTGTCAGACACAAATAAGAATATCCTTGCTTTGCTGTCAACAAGAGAATAAAGTTTTCGTCAGTATTGCCACTTCACTACATGAAATTAGTAAAATGTTTCATATGTATGCTCTCACAAGGTCATTGTGCAAGAAAGAAGATATATTCACATAAAATTCCTTTAAAAACAACACTGTGTAAAATTTAAATTTTGTAAGTATTCAGTACAAGACATACCATGACCACATTATCACACAAATTAAAAAGCTGAAAATGAATCAAAGATACAGAATTACCATTTTCAGTTAATATACCCCCTCCCAATCCAGGGTGTCATAAAGATCTTTCTCATCAGTAGACTAAGACGAAGTGTGCTGTAACAACTAATTGGAGTTTCTGGTTCCATAACAGTATGAAGTACTGCAGGGAATTGGTTTTCCTATAGCTTTTTGTTAATACTGACGTTTCAAATTTATTTCATAATCTGTTTCATTTGCAGTGGTATGACTGAAAGATATAGTAGATTTCCATTTATTTTGTTACTACACAATTTAATGTAGCAAACACACACACATATCACCAGAAACAGATGTGAGCAATACCATGAATGCAAATTGAAAATATCACAGCAATATGGAGAGTATGTTTGGTCAGGTGTGTATGCTAATGGAAGCGAGGAAAAGAGATTATTTATGTTGTTAGGAAGTAGTCCACAATTTTACAATGTTTGGTTAATTTTAAACTAATAGTGCTCAACAGACATGAAATAGAAGCAATCTGTGCAACATAGAGACTGGAAGTGTATCTGTTGCAACTTTTGTGTTTCAGGTACAAATGAAATGGACTTCAGATGTATTGGTAGTTATTTGATACTCCAAACTTTGCTTATTTCTTACTTATCAAACAAGTTGCAAATAACTGTGTATACTGCACTACTGACAGTACTGAGGTACTGTTTATATTATATAAAGTGAAAGCTTGGCCTTTGTCTGCGAAGGAGATGGTGAGAAAGATGAAAGAGCAAGCAAGCTCCTGGCCCTGAGAATATTTTTTGAAGGCCCAAAGAACATTCATGTGGGTTGCAACATGTCAATGAATTTTCTGGTTGTAAGTGATTTAATAATAATAATCATCATCATCATTTTGTACATTTGGAGATAATTTACAGTGATAAGCTATACTTAAGGTTTTTTGTGAAGGTAGTTGCATCTTGGTTCTAGTTGTTATGTAACTTTTATTCATGAATATGGAGGAAAACATAAGCTTTAAAGAACTGAAAAATATCTTTGACAATACATTTTGTCGGTTAAGTAAATTAATTACAGGGACCTAAATAAAAAAGTTATTGTGATAACATTACTAACAATTCTAAATATACCTTTATATGTACATAAATCTAAAAAAAATATGGAAATAACAAAACTTGTGCACAATGAACTTAGTGACATCAATCCAGAAACAAATCATATTTTCATAGTAAACGTTAGTGCCATGTATTGGATTAGGTAGTATGGCAATTATTTAATTTCAAGCAATAAAAGGTTTCTTCTTCTCCTTAAGTTTCAAGTTTTGTAGTAGAAATAACACTAACAAAATATTTTACTTCATAGCCATCATCATACATTTTAAAGACTTGAGCAACATATTAGTGACCTCTCATGTCAGTTTTCTGCTCTAGTTTGACTAAAATGAAGTCCCCCTCTTCACTGTTTCATAACAGCACCCAAGTTGTTCCCAATTGTCATTAACAACATAGGCTCCAATGGACACACCTTGCAGTTTGCAGATGACATGACTTCATCCTCAAAAGGGGGGAACATATTTCAAGCTGTTCATCAAGTAGATGTCCTTCTCAATTAGGACAAGGCCTGGTACATCATGAACAAGATGAAAATTAATGAAGACAAAATGCTGAGGCTGATATGCACACTACGTGATACTGGAGCACTGGGTGACACAGCAGCTGTTAGGCTTCTGGGTTTTTTCTTTGATACCAAGTTAATCTGGCAACAGCACATCGAACATTTGCGTTTCAAACTCTTGTGGGTTCTATAACTTTTGACTAAACTAAAAAGTGCATTTTCACAGCAGTACCTACCAACAGTGTACTATGCAATGTTCCACGGCCACTTCAGCTATGGGCTGTTACTGTGGAGCCATTCTGCCGACTGCAAGAATGAGCGTTATTACTAAAGAAAACAATGAGGATCATTGACTCAAGTAAAACGAATTTTTTCCAGAATAGGCACTCTGTTTTCAGATAATAAATTTTAAGCTTCTTAGTTCACACAAAGACAAATCATGAGATATACGAAAAGAGAAATAAAGTTCATCAACACAGCACTCACTGTAAAGACAGTATAAACAGACCAAGATGCAAATTAACTACATGCAGAACAGTTTCCCAGTGGTGGCAATAAAAGTTTTTAATGCTCTACCTAAGGATATTCAGTCATTACCGATTGAACAATTTAGAACTAAAGCTTCTTGTTGTGGTCTTCAGTCCTGAGACTGATTTGATGCAGCTCCCCATGTTACTCTATCCTGTGCAAGCTTTTTCATCTCCCAGTACCTACTGCAGCCCACATCCATCTGAATGTGCTTAGTGTATTCATCTCTTGGTCTCCCTCTATGATTTGTACCCTCCACGCTGCCTTACAGTACTAGATTGGTGATCCCTTGATGCCTCAGAACATGTGCTACCAACCGATCCCTTCTTCTAGTCAAGTTGTGCCACAAGCTCCTCTTCTCCCCAATTCTATTCAGTACCTCCTCATTAGTTATGTGATCTACTCATCTAATCTTCAGCATTCTTCTGTAGCACCACAATTCAAAAGCTTCTCTTCTCGTCTAAACTATTTATCGTCCACGTTGCACTGGCATACATGGCTACACTCCATACAAATACTTTCACAAACGAATTCCTGCTACTTAAATCTATAGTCGATGTTAACAAATTTCTCTTCTTCAGAAACGCTTTCCTTGCCATTGCCAGTCTACATTTTATATCCTCTCTACTTCGACCGTCATCCATTATTTTGCTCCCCAAATAGCAAAACTCCTTTACTACTTTAAGTGTCTCATTTCCTAATCTAATTCCCTCAGCATCACCCGACTTAATTTGACTACATTCCACTATCCTCGTTTTGCTTTTGTTGATGTTCATCTTATACCCTCCATTCAAGACACTGTCCATTCCGTTAAACTGTTCTTCCAAGTTCTTTGCGTCTCTGACAGAATTACAACGTCATTGGCAAACCTCAAAGTTTTTATTTCTTCTCCATGAATTTTAATACCTACTCTGAACTTTTCTTTTGTTTCCTTTGCTGCTTGCTCAATATACAGATTGAATAACATTGGGGAGAGGCTACAACCCTGTCTCACTCCCTTCCCAACCACTGCTTCCCTTTCATGTCCCTCGACTCTTATAACTACCATCTGCTTTCTGTACAAATTGTAAATAGCCTTTTGCTCCCCGTATTTTACCCCTGCCACCTTCAGAATTTGAAAGAGAGTATTCCAGTCAACATTGTCAAAAGCTTTCTCTAAGTCTACAAATGCTAGAAACGTACGTTTGCCTTTCCTTAATCTTTCTTCTAAGATAAGTCGTAAGGTCAGTACTGCCTCATGTGTTCCAACATTTCTATGAAATCCAAACTGATCCTCCCCAAGGTCGGCTTCTACCAGTTTTTCCATTCGTCTGTAAAGAATTCCCGTTAGTATTTTGCAGCTGTGACTTATTAAACTGATAGTTCGGTAATTTTCATATCTGTCAACACCTGCTTTCTTTGGGATTGGAATTATTATATTCTTTTTGAAGTCTGAGGGAATTTCGCCTGTCTCATACATCTTGCTCACCAGATGGTAGAGTTTTGTCAGGACTGGCTCTCCCAAGGCTGTCAGTAGATCTAATGGAATGCTGTCTACTCCCAGGGACTTGTTTCGACTTAGGTCTTTCAGTGCTCTGTCAAACTTTTCACGCAGTATCATATCAACCATTTCATCTTCATCTACATCCTCTTTCATTTCCATAATATTGTCCTCAAGTACATCGCCCCTGTATAGACCCTCTATATATTCCTTCCACGTTTCTGCTTTCCCTTCTTTGCTTGGAACTGGGTTTCCATCTGAGCTCTTGATATTCATACAAGTGGTTCTCTTTTCTCCAAAGATCCCTTTAATTTTCCTGTAGGCAGTATCTTATCTCACCCCTCGTGAGATAAGTCTCTACATTCTTACATTTGTCCTCTAGCCATCCCTGCTTAGCCATTTTGCACTTCCTGTTGATCTCATTGTTGAGACGTTTGTATTCCTTTTTGCCTGCTTCACTTGCTTCATTTTTGTATTTTGTCCTTTCATCAATTAAATTCAGTATCTCTTCTGTTACCCAAGGATTTCTACTAGCCCTCGTCTTTTTACCTACTTGATCCTCTGCTGCCTTCACTATTTCATTCCTCAAAGCTACCCATTCTTCTTCTACTGTATTTCTTTCCCCCACTCCAGTAAATTGTTCCCTCATGCGCTCCGTGAAACTCTGTACAACCTCTGGTTCTTTCAGTTTATCCAGGTCCCATCTCCTTAAATTCCCACCTTTTTGCAGTTTCTTCCGTTTTAATCTACAGTTCATAACCAATAGATTGTGGTCAGAGTCCACATCTGCCCCTGGAAATGTCTTACAGTTTAGAACCTGGTTCCTAAATCTCTGTCTTACCATTATAATCTATCTGAAACCTTCTAGTATCTCCAGGGTTCTTCCATGTATACAACCTCCTTTCATGATTCTTGAACCGAGTGTTAGCTATGATTAAGTTATGCTCTGTGCAAAATTCTACCAGGCGGCTTCCTCTTTCATTTCTTAGCGCCAAACCATATTCACCTACTATGTTTCCTTCTCTTCCTTTCCCTTCTGTCGAATTCCAGTCCCCATGACTATTAAATTTTCATCTCCCTTCACTGCCTGAATAATTTCTTTTATCTCATCACACATGTCATCAAGTTCTTCATCATCTGCAGAGCTAGTTGGCATATAAACTTGTACTACTGTAGTAGGTGTGGGCTTCGTGTCTATCTTGGCCACAATAATACATTCACTATGCTGTTTTTAGTAGCTTACCCGCATTCCTATTTTTTTATTCATTATTAAACCTACTCCTGCATAACCCCTTTTTGATTTTGTATTTATAACCCTGTATTCACCTGACCAAAAGTCTTGTTCCTCCTCCCACCAAACTTCACTAATTCCCACTATATCTAACTTTAACCTATCCATTTCCCTTTTTAAATATTCTAACCTACCCACCCGATTAAGGGATCTGATATTCCACGCTCCGATCCGCAGAACACCAGTTTTCTTTCTCCTGATAATGATGTCCTCCTGAGTAGTCCCCACCCGGAGATCCGAATGGGTGACTATTTTACCTCCGGAATATTTTACCCAAGAGGACGTCATCATCATTTAGTCATACAGTAAAGCTGCATGCCCTCGGGAAAAATTATGGCTGTAGTTTCCCCTTGCTTTCAGCCGTTCGCAGTACCACAACAGCAAGGCCGTTTTGGTTAGTGTTACAAGGCCAGATGAGTCAATCATCCTGACTGTTGCCCCTTTGCCCCTCTTCAGGAACCACATGTTTGTCTGGCCTCTCAACAGATACCCCTCCGTTGTGGTTGCACCTACGGTAGGGCTATCGATGTCGTTGAGGCACACAAGCCTCCCCACCAATGGCAGGATCCATGGTTCATGGGGGTTTGGCAGGGGGGGGGGGACTAAAGCTTAGTGTATGCTAAAAGAGCAACTTTTTTACAGTACAGAAGAATACTTTTCCAGTAACAGAACAGTGTCTGACTGAGCTGCAACTCAGTGCCAATGAAAACAACAGCAACTCTGGCATTTTACTACATGAACACCCTATTATTGTATCTTATTTTGAAATCTAATTCTTAAATTTATTTTTTATGGTACTCACATTAATATCATTGTTTTAATTGTAGTATTTTGTTAGTTTACTGTAATAATATTATTGTAAACTTCACGCTGTCTCTCCAGCCAGGGCTGGTGAATGATACAGACCTGGTAATAAAGGTAATCATTACATCACCACTTCTGGACTTGTCGGCATCAGAGGAATCAATGTACTGGACATAATCAGTATCTTGAGATTTGGTAATGCTCTCGTCCGGTATTTGGCATTTGACCTAAGGCTTTACTTCGTTGAATATATGTTTTCTCAGCAACTGTTTTGACCTTCTACCTTTTTCTGCATTATCTCACTACTGTTTAACTGGATGTATTGGTAAGGACAGTTGATTTTCTTTCAGTTTTACCTCTTAATGGTTTCCTTGCACCAGTCTTAGCATATGGACAAACCTGTGCAGAATCTGTAATTTCTGGCTGCTGATTTTGCCTGATTTGCAATATTCTCCACATTTCTTTGCCAGTGAGTCATCAGCTGTTTATTGCTGAATTGGTGGAGGTCTGTCCAATGTATTTGATGAAAACAAATCCAGGTAAGTAAATATGTATGAATTGAAAGGTTTAATATTGCTAACATTAAAGCTTTTCAAGATGTTTCCAACAACAAAAGCCAAAGGTTATACTAACCCTACAAGGCTGCAATGTCTTATACGGTAATCCAGGGTGCACTAGCAGGTTTGTCTACGAAGTTACTCACTATATTCATGGTGTTAAATGAACCAATCCATCTAACCCAACATTTTATTGGCCCAGTTAACCTCACCTTTATCTTACCAAAAATCTTCAAAATAGTGTGAAAATGGCTCCACGCACAGCTTACATTTCATGGTGTATCAAAAAGCAATAAACAGTTAATTTTGCTGAGAAACAGAATTGTGTATTATTGCTGATTAAAATTTTAGGAGAACTATCAGATGGTAAGAAACAATTTCGCATTTTTGTATGCATCTCTAAGTTCAAATGGTATTCCCAGTCAGACGGTACTTCCAGCCTAAGGAAATGACTTTATGGTATGAAAAAATAAATTTCCTTCTTAAATTGTTAATTAATGTGATAGTCCAGTTAACCTGAGGTTCAGGTAACCGCAATCTCCCCTACCATTTTCAGCATTTTAATAGTTCTGATAAGTGGCACTATAAGTCACTAAACAAAGGGTAGGTCATTAAATGACACATAAGTTTCCACCAAAGAAATCCTGATGTAGGCTACACAGTTGACATTTAATGGATCCCTCATAAAAGCACTCTGTCTTCAGGCCACGAGTGGCCTACCGGGATCATCTGACCGCCGTGTCGTCACCAGTGGAGCAGGGGTGTAGGGCCAGCACACCACTTTCCCGGTCGTAAGACGGTATTCTTGACCGAAGCCGCTACTGTTCGGTCGAGTAGCTCCTCAATGGGCATCACGAGGCTGAGTGCCCCCCAAAAATGGCAACAGCACATGGCGACCTGGATGGTCACCCATCCAAGTGCCGACCACGCCCAACAGCGATTAACTTTGCTGATCGCACGGAAGCCGGTGTATCTACTGCGGCAAGGTCGTTGCCTAATGGAGCCCTCATAGACATCATAATTACAATAATTTAAGACTTGTATGTCGAAAACTTATTGGATGTAAATAGGGTTTTTTACAGTCTATGTTTCACTTTAAGAGAGGTAACAAGCAAAACAATGTAAATGCATAAAATAAAAACTCCTGATATTAATACAAAGTATTTGTTTAATTTGTATAATAAATGAGTTTTTTCTCAAATCCAGTAAATTAATTATATTGCAGTACTGATACTGTTTTTCCAACAAGTTCAGAATCATTGTAAAATATCTTTGATTTCTCCTAGCAGTAAGATTAAACTTTAACATTCATCATAGTAGTATTTATTAGAATGAGCTACTTCAGCTAAAGAAGTACCAGTACTGGTACGTGAGAATCAATGCTGTACTAATAACGTAACTACATAACTTTCCATGCTCCATGTGATATAAAACTGAGGAAATACAATAAGCATGTTATGCATCAAGGGTAAAAGAAGAGTAACGAATAGAATAGTACACAGAAGGAAAGACAAGTGTACAGCAAGGCTTCTTTGTCTCTGCAGGAGTTGCTTCTCTCCACCTTTTGAAAAAAGATTCAGTCCTGCCTAGCACGTATTCTAATAAACATGTCCGAATGTTTTATGTTCTGTCCTGCAGTTAACAGTTTCCATTATCCCATATAATGGAATTATTTTGTCACTCGCTATCATGGATATTTTCCATTAACGACATCTTTACTACTGTACTTCTTAGATAATTTTTGCCAGGATAAAGTGTTATTTTGCTAATGGAAAACTACAGAAACTGAAGACAAATAACATGCATTTATGTGTAGAAATTCGTTATTGTCTAATCATACAGAGTCGTAATCAACACATCATTTATGGCTATAGAATCGAAAGCATCGGTGAAGTTTATTTTCTGATAAAATGAGGCAACTTTGTACCACTGAGAAAGTGGATCAAAGTGGCTCCCCAGTGTTTTCATTACTTTGTTTTAGACCTAATTCATTTTGGGATGGATCGTGTTATGCTGAAAATGAGTAATGCTAGGAAGATAGGGCATGTGAAAGAATGCCTGAAATCCATGAGAAATGGTACTTGCTGGAAATGTCACACAATGCTTCTAAAGCAGTGCCAGGTACTAGTAAACAACCGAAGAAGAGAAAAATCTAAACAGTGTTTGATTATTATAGCGAGGGATGACCTACTAAGAGGACAAATTCTTGGTGGAAGTTCGGAAGAAGACTGGGAAACACACAGAAGAAATCAAATGGAAGTGAATAGAAAATGAAGTGCCCCTATCAAAACCATAGAAAAAACTAACACCAATCAGCAAGCAGACTCGTGTGTTTGTAGATATACAGAATGAAAATGAATATTATCGTCGTGTTATAGGAAGTTTCAGCAAAGATGGTGCAACCATAAATATCATGACGCCATCTTTTCATAATTACAAATTACCTGTAAATAAAGATATACTTTTTCACATATAGGAGAATTTAATTGAAGGTATAAACCTTTCTAAATGTTTAAATGAAAGCGGTATGGTGATGAATTTATGCAAAATGTTTTCCGGATGTAGTTACTGACATTTTGACATACCAGCATACCTAATGAAACACTGGCCTCTTGTTTGTTAGCAAAACAACATTAAATTCTGTTTACATTAGTTACCATTTTTAAATATTGAATGAAAAAGTTGCACTACACTGCTTTTTTATTATGTTTTCCCTTTCATAAGAAAAACTACACCACCAATGATTGATTGATTTATTTATTCATCTGTAGAACAATATACATTCATGGTTGTCGTCAATGGTGGTTTACTATGGTCCTATAAGATAGAAAAATGAATTTTAAAAAGCGTAATATTGCCCCAAGCTATTATACAATCGTACAACAATGTTTATAATATGCAGAGCAAAGAAACCCAACGCAGGGACTACTTTACTCCAACTTTTAAAACGTTATAGAATTTCAAAAGCTAATCTTGGACGTCTTTCTATATGGATGTCTTTCTATGTTACTAGATGGTTTTTACGTTGCTCTAGAATAAACTTTCCTCAGTTCCAAAGGCTATTTTACAAAACTACTATATATTATATGAACTTGTTTGAAGAACTGTTCAAAAGTGGAGCAAAGTGATTCCACTTTACGATAGTGAATAAAAGAACTGAAGCGAAATATATTCTGGAAAGAATATACAGCAGGCAAAGTAGGTGGAGGAAAAGAATTATTATTATTACGTGTAGACGCTGATCGTCATTACACATAAATGTTTTTCTTTCATTTCAGTTGTTGTTGATTCTTTCCATTGCGACCGCTACAATTTTCAAAATGGCTTCTATTCGTGAAATTTTGTTTTTAACCCTACCAGCAGTATTCGTTTCTCTATCAGTTTATAAACATTTATATTTGTAAATTCCTCACAAATTTGTACACTTTGTGCACCATATCGATTACTTTATGGTACGTAAAAGAAATAGTCCAATGAAGGGTCACTAAAGGAACTCCTATAAACTTAAATGGCAGCCATGACAGTGTCATTTCCTTTGCTTAAGAAGTCTTCAGACTACCCCTGTTTTTCTCAACATTTCTTTAAACGTTTATGTACTCAAGCAGAACCATTGCCTTATGATGTACTTTAATTTACAGGTGTAACGGAATTATATTTTCTGTATTACTTTTTTGATAAATCGAAAAACTGGAGATTCTATTTCTGCAATGGCTCTGACATCTTGAGAGGCTCAGTATAAACACCCATACTGTACATCAAAAACGTTAACTTCACATAATTTGAATTTTCAGTACTGCACAAGTATGCAGTACAATTCAATGAAATTACAACAAATGTGGAACAAAGAGCAGATGGATTCGCTCAGATTTTTCGATACCAATATAGGGGTAAAGTTACCATAATTTCCGTGCCTTAGACCTAAACTAAAATTTTTAGCGATAATAATGACAGGAATTAGGTTGTAGAATAAGTTATGAGAAATTACGAAGAAAAATTTAAAAAAAATCATTCATAGCTTTGAATTTTTGCAGTAACATGTGTCACTGAAAGTAATGTACTTACATAATTTCTCAGCGATAAATTTACGCCTTTCTTTTTGGATTACAACTCTAAGTGACCAATGCTTCGTAACTTGTTGATTTCAGTCTGTACCTGGAAATATTTAGATTGCATGTACCGTTATTTGGGGATAGTTACAAAAAAAATAGATAAATAAATAAATAAATTCTGAAAACTTGTTTCCCAGTGGCTTTACAAAACTTTGCATTAGCATTGTGGTGTTTCCTTAATAGTACTGCTTAACTAAATAAGTTTCATATAATACTGCATGAACAGAAAATATTTACGAATTACTTACGTCAATCGTAATAATAAATTATAGTGATAAAAATTGTGTAGACATATACCAGCGATTATTTTTCTCATGTAAGTACAAGACTGATTAAATGCCGATTGCACTGAAGCGCGAGCAACAGCAGCAACAGCATCCACAAATAGCGCCAGATTGATCCCCTTCCAGAGAAATTATTGTTTAACGTCGCAGCCAACGAGTTAACATTTTAACTCATTGGCTGTAGCATTTTGTCTCTGTCAGTCAGGTTGCCAACTCGTACGATAATTTTCCGGACATACGATTAGTTGAACGCTTGTACGATGTATAATACTACATTGAAAGATACCGGCCAAACACACAATTCCGTTGTCTTGCTTGTCACAGGGAAATGACATGAATATAAATAATTCCCAGAGATAATATATAAACCGTGCTCTGCAATAACAGAGTCAATCAGACCTAAGGCAGAAATAACTATTGTCACTTGCTGTCGTGTCGGGCTTTTCGCTAGTGTATTCACACTTTCAGTCCAATTACTAATCGTGAGCTCCTGTACGGGTATTACAGTAGGAAATTAGGACTGAACTATTGTTTAACAAAATGCGTGATTCCATAAGTGAGGAAACGGGCAAGAGAAAAAGCTGTGCATATCCAGAAAAAAAGGACAAAAGCTCAACAATACCGCTACACAAAAAACAGAAGTACGGAAAAGAACGGAATTCCGTTGTTGGCTCTGATCCGATAATACAATGTTATTCATGCGCTGTGTGTGTTGTGGGGCTCTCTTTTTATAGCAGAACTATTGGCGGTGAAATGCCATGCAAAAGGTGCTGAACACTAAATACTTAAGAAGGATCTTGGGTTTGGACAAATTCAGAGAGCCTTGTTTCGGTACAGCAATACAACAACTACTGACTGCAGGAAAGAAAAAGAGAGAGTGGCTGAAATACGGCAGTGTCCTGTTTACGCCAAATGTCAGTACAGAAGCAGGGATTAGCGATCATGATGTCATTATAGCAACTATGATTACGAAAGTTAATAAATAAGTCAATCAGGCTAGGAGAGTGTTTCTGCTAGTAGAGCAGATAAGCCGTTATTAGCATCTCACTCGCATGGTGAATTGGCATAACTTAGTTCCAGTACGATGGATGTAGAGGGATTATGGGCGAAGTTTAAGCAGACTGTAAACAGTGGTGTAGATAGTTATGTCCTGGTAAATGGATAAAGCATAGAAAAGACCCACCACGGTTTAATAACGAAATTCGGAGGATGCTGAGGAAGTCGAGGCTGTTGCACTCTCGGTTCAAAAGGGAAAATACAAATGACGACAAGCGAGAGTTAGTACAGGTTCGTACATCCGCGAAAAGATCTATGCGCGAAACATACAACAACTACCAGCGTCACACCTTAGCAAAATATCTGGCAGGGAACCCGAAAAAACTCTGATGTTATGTAAAATTGGCAACCGGGTATAAGGCTTCCGTTCAGTCCCTTGTTGACTGGTCCCGTGTGGCAGCTGCAGATAGCAAAACGAAAGCCGAAGTTTTAAATTTCACGTTCAAGAAATCGTTCACACAAGAGAATCGCACAAACATAGCGCCATCTGACCGTCGGACAGACAACCGTATGGACGACATAGTAATAAGCATCCCTGGCATAGAGGAACAACTGAAAGATTTGAAAGCAAATAAAGCACCAAGTCCGGATGAAATCCCAGTTTGATTTTATAAAGAGTACTCTTCCGTATTAGCCCCTTACCTAGCTTGGATTTATCATGAATCTGTCGGCCAACACAAAGACCAAAGCGGCTGGAAAAAAGCGTTGGTGACTGCAGTATATAAGAAGGGTAAAAGAACGGACCCACAAAATTACAGACCAATATCTCTGACTTCTGTTTGCTGCAGAATCCTTGAAGACATTGTCCGTTGCAATATAATACACTTTCTTGAGACTAAGAAGTTTATGAGCACGAATTAGCATGATTTTGGAAAGCATCACTCGTACGAAACTCAGCTTGCTCTTTTCTCACATGATATACTGAGAACTATAGGCGAGGGCCAACAGGCAGAAGCTATATTTCTAGATTTCCGGAAGGCGTTTGATATGGTGCCCCATTGCAGCATATGGAATAAGTTCAGAGATATGTGAGTGGCACGGATACTTCTTAAATTATAGAACATAGTATGTTGTCCTCGATGGCTGATGTTCATAGAATGAAGGGTATCGTCAATAGCGCCCCAGAGAAATGTTATTCGTACATAAATGATTTGGGGAACAGAATAGGCAGCATTCTGCGGTTGTTTGCTGATTATGGCATGGTGTACAGTAAGGTGTCGAAGTTGTGCGATTGTAGTAAGATACAAGACGACTTAGACAAAATTTCCGGATGGTGTGGTGAATGGCAGCTAGCCCTTGATGTGGAAAAATATAAGTTAATGCAGTCGAGTAGGAAGATATAACCTGTGATGTTCGAATACAGTATTAATAGTGTCCTGTTAAATGAACTGAAGTCGTTTAAATATTTTGGCATAACGTTGCAAAGCGATAGGAGATGGAATGAGCGTGTGAGAACTGTGGTAGGGAAGGCGAATGGTCGACTTCAGTTTATTGGGAACATTTTAGGAGAGAGTGGTTCACCCGTAAAGGAGACCACATATAGGATACTGATGCGACCTGTTCTTGAGCACTGCTTGAGTGTTTGGGATATGTACCAGGTCCAATTGAAGGAAGCAGTTCAGAGATGGGCTGCTCGATTTGTTACCAGTATATTCAAACAACATATAATTGGTAACGGAAATGCTTGGGAACCCAAATGGGAATCTCTGGAGGGAAGGCGACATTCTTTCCAAGAAACAATTTTGAGAAAATTTAGAGAGCCGGCATTTGAAGCTGACTGCTGAACGACTTAACTGCCACCAACATACATTGCGTTTAAGGACCATGAAGATAAGAAACGAGAAATTAGGGCTCATACGGAGGCATGTAGATAGCCCTTTTTCCCTTGCTCTACTTGTGAGTGGAACCGGACACGAAATGACTAGTAGTAGTACAGAGTACCCTCCACCATCCACCGTACGGCGGCTTGCAGAATATCTATGTAGATGTAGATGTAATGTTGCTCTAGTCTAAGACTTGAATCTAAACTAGATGCCCTCTGCGAGACCAATTATAGTGACCCTGAAATTGCTAAGCCATTTAACTTAGGTCGAACTAAAGCTACATAATTATTGTGAAAAATGTGATTGGTAAGTTTGACACAGAGGAGTTGGCAGATATTTTGAACGAAGTGAATTTTAGCATCATAGCTGACGAGTCTGCTGATATGTAGTAGCAAATACAAAAAAAAAAAAAAGGTGAACCAAAGTTTTTGAAGTTAGCACAGGGTCCAGTCAAAAACTGAATAGAGATCAAGCATGGAAACAAGAAGCAGGTGTACTGAACTGTGAAAAAATAACAAAATTGAAACAGTGAACGGTCCAAGCTTAACAAGTACAACGTCAGGCACACAAATGGAGCCACGGTGTTGTGGTTAAGTGGTCGCAGTGTAGGAGTGTCAAGCAAATGAGAAGTGTTCGATACTCTTTTATGCCAATTTTTTAAAATTATTTTTTTCATATAAATATCAACTATCAGTCCTGTCACTGAAATGTGTGTTCTCTTTCTGTAGTCTTGGTAATTGTCATACTATACGTTGATTATAGAACATGAGTCACATGGTAAGAATACATTACTTGGAAAGTAAATGTGGTGAATAGTGAGAGCAGGCGAGATACCACATAGACACCTCACAGAAATGAAAACAACAAGTAAACGGCTGTGAACGATGTTACAAAAAGGAATTCAGGAGTCAGAACTTCCAAAACGGAATGCAACTTCGAAAACGTTAGAAACATATGTTTTGACAGAATACAGGGAAAACTTCATCATTGTGAAGCTGATGCATTCATGTTTTGCAGCTTATGTCACAAACTATTATGTTTCATCATTTCTTTGGGAGTGATCACATTCACATTCATACAAACTCCTAAATTGGGCAAGGCAGCATATGCCACTCACCAACCAGGTGTACAAACTAAGTGTGTCGATAAGAGATTTCTGTCATGTGACACACATACTGTCACTAATGCCGTGCGTAACACACCAGATATGTTTTCTGGTGGAGTATTCAGTTGACTTTTTGTCTTGTCATCAAATGTTCCCGGTTCCCATTCGGAAGCCCTTCCTTTCCACTGCTTATAGAGTAGTTGCATAGAATCAGCTTTCACTATAGGTCTCTTCCTTACACCTCACTGTTGCAAACGGACGTTATACCATGACACAGACATAAATCCGAATACAACGAACACATACATCAATTACCAGGAAGACAGTTCACAATTTTGTGAAGAAGTAATGCACAATGTAGCTTTGAACACAAACCCATCCGCTATGTAGTCCGACTCCATTGCCACTTAACCCTGACGCCGTGGCACTCCAGTAGTAGTGGGACAAAGTTCATTTCAGTCAATTTTGTTAGTGCACATTGCCTACACCAAAAGCATGTATGCACTCAGGGGCAGACCTATTGTTCAACTTAGATTGACAGGTACTTAACCTATAGTTTTCCTTTGATTGACAGGTACTTAACGCATTGTTTTCCTTTGATTGACAGGTACTTAACCTATTGTTCTCCATTGACTGTCAGGTCCTTAACCTATTATTCTGCTAAAAGGATCCTACCTTTTTATTGACAGGCACTTAACCTATTGTTCCCCCATGAAACGCAAACCCACACCCTTCCTCTCGCTGCTACATGTACAAATTCAGATCTGAGTTATTGGAGAACCCCTCTCACTCTTATCACTTTTATTGACTACTTAATTAAACGGATCAATTATTTAATCTTTCCCCCTCTGGTAAACCCCACTCACACCCTCACTCCTGGAAACAGGCGCGAAAAAAAATTCAAATGATTGGTCATTTTGAGGGAATTCGATTGTTCTGTATCGAAGATTGTTTAAACTATTTAGAAAATGTGTCAAATATTGTTTATTTAAACAATTTTAATGGATTCAAGGCAGTGTATGAAATACATGGAAATTCGTGGAGAGGAAGGAGGTCATAACAGGAAAGTCAAGGGTATATTTTTTATTTACACAAAATTCAGTTTTTGGGGTCGGATTTCACTTGCTCATCATTCTCTGCTGTTTGGAAACATGTAGGTCTTGTAAGAAGTAATTACACAGGGCAAACATATTGCATACCGGTAGCCTAATGTTCACCATGGTACTCTGGATGTCTTAACCTAATACTGTACAACAAAAGCAAACTGGTACTTTTTCATTCATTTTTTACATCTTTGGCCCTTTGTCAGCACTTAACGTATTGTTCTGTTAAGTGGTTTTCCATGTCACCCCCATTTCCTTAAAATATTGTACCTCGTTTGATACCAAGTTAAGCAATTAGTTATGTCCTCCCACCATTTTCTGGTACACTTTTCGAATTTCACATGCTTGTGAACGACATTTCTGGGGCATTCTTCATTGTCAGCCAGCCACTTAAACTATTGCACTGCATTTAACACAAAAATTATGAAAAGTCATGAATTGTTCTGCACTTAACCTCCTATTCTGCTCCATGTCACCCACTCAAGCACACCCTCCCCTTAACTGTTGTACAGCTAGCACCACGTTGCTATAAAAAAATTATGTAAATTAATTAAATTGATATTCTTCACATGTATGGGATAGTTTTTCATAATTTTCAGCATCCTATTAGTTGGTGAAATCGATGGAATATAGATTACACAAAAGATCGCAAGGAAAAAACACATCTAACCACCCAACACCGATGCCGGAGTCTGGGTGCACCAGCAGTGCCTGCGAAGTATGGATGCAGTCGTCAGCTGCCAACCAATGCAATGGTGTTGGTTCGGGTCCCACAAGGATGAGGCAGCGGCATCTGTTTCATACTTGACACCCGTGAAACTCCTGTCGAAATACGTGTTCAACTAGTTACCATTGCTAGCACGATGATGTGTAGCTGCAGTGTGGGCTCTGCACAGAGAGAGATGTTCCAATGTTTCCCAGAATAGCAGAGGATTCTTTGTTCCTAGTGATCCTAACGGGGCAGCCTGTTCATCACTGAATTTACCTGCCAAACTGCTGCTGCTACCAGTGAGGGATCACTGTCCGCCATTTTTCCTGTAGACGAGACTTCCAGTATTAAAATTATTTTGTGCAGATCGCTACATCGCACTGACAGTTAAATCCTGCAAAAGTTGTCTACAGTTCATCAAATAAATATGCGACTTACAAGAAAATTGGGAACCAGGAACTATTTACCAGTGTAACTACAATTAAATATTAAGATTACTGCTGCAGTCTGACACTGATCGATGTACAGGTAATGTCTCCTCTTGACAGCTGTGGTTCTGGAACAAATCTCAGTATCTATAATGCACATAATTTTCCACATAAAAATCTCTCTCATACCCTTGCGGTAATCAATGCGTTGAATCTATACATTCGTCACGATAGGACACACATTCATTTTCTCTGGTCATGCCACAATATAAGCCACAGCAACATTACACTGCAAAATATAAACTTTTTACACAAACAGTGCAGTCATCTTTTACATCTTTACAGTGCCCGAAAAAATTATGATACGCCTACACTCACACTGGCTATATGTCTCGATTCTCCTCAGTCCTAGGAAATTATCTGACAAAGTCCTCGAATCAGCGCTTCTGGAAGGTGCTGCATCCTGCCAACATTATCTCAAACAAGTGCTATAAACGACAGACGTCCTGCACTATGTGATAATGAATACCGCATCTGTGGATGTAATGCTCGGAAAGACACCACAATTTGCATGTTGGTGTACTGTAATCAACATCGCTATCAAAAATGGTTCAAATGGCTCTGAGCACTATGGGACTCAACTGCTGTGGTCATAAGTCCCCTAGAACTTAGAACTACTTAAACCTAACTAACCTAAGGACATCACACACTTCCATGCCCGAGGCAGGATTCGAACCTGCGACTGTAGCGGTCGTGCGGTTCCAGACTGTAGCGCCTTTAACCGCCCGGCCACTCCGGCCGGCAACATCACTATCGATAAAACAACAAGGAAAATGCGAGGGTACACTTAGGGGTGTCCATGAGGGCACATACTGTTACAGCCATATTGTCCATCCTGTTTGTACACTATAGCAGGTCGAATAGAACACTTGCATTGCTGTATTGTGCAGCTGTTTCCGAATTGCATCTGTCACCGCTTACTTTCGCATATACTCCTGAATGCATTGAAATCACAATTAACAATGTCCAATCTATCCTCTCATTACGAATAGACATACATATTTTGTTTTTCGTTTTTATGTGAATAGTAGTTTGATTACTTCCCACAAATGTATGTCAGAACATAAGCCACGATACCTTTACATTCAAGCAGCAGATTGTGCACCACCAATTAAATGTTGCAAAGTGGCCCACGGATCATCAAATAGGGAAAGACTCTTACTGAATTACTCTGCTCTGCGACTGAGGACAGGTGATTGAATATTGGAGTGTGAAACCAATCTCCAACCCAGCAATGTATCACCACGTGCTGTGATAATGTAGTAAACATACAATTTCTATCCTGCGCCATGTACACTAGCTATTCATATCTCTAGTGCTATGCATTCGGTAGAAATGATGTCTATGATTTGGAATCAAGTCTTTCTATTCAACCACATACCTGCATTGGATCCTATGGAGAAGTCCTTTAATGATTACAGCCACTAGTGAATCATATTTCTGGCACTCTCATATCTCGAAACGAGCCACCTTTCTCGAACATATCTGCTACAGTAAAATTCCAACATGGTTTTAGGTAGCCCCTATGCATCTTGAAACTACCCCTCAGATTCTATGTTACAGACCCTGTAGCTGTGGGCATGTGATTGTTCCAATGTAAGTCGGAACTGAGTACAAGTTGGAGAAAGGTATATCTACCACCTTTTACAACCTGTAGGCCAAGTTGAGTTACTGTGACAAAACTGTGGTTTTACCATTGAACAGAAACGAAGCATGCTGCTGCAACACGAGATAGTATAAAATACAGAACGGGAACTGGGGAAAGGACGTGGATTTTCCTACTGCATTGCGGTGCTTCTCTAAACAACATCCAGGTACTACATCAGAGATCCATGTCCCTCAGGGCCCATTCACACCTATCACCCCAACATTCTATCATTGTTATTCTGTTCCATCCACCAGAGAAAAATTACGAACTATAAAAACTCCACTAACTTCATCCGATAGAGAACTCGACAAGAATTTGACCGCGTCTCTCTCCTCCCATAGATCGAAAACAAATGCCGTATGCATGCTTGCATCGAGCACTTATGACGATCCTATTGAAAATACAGGTATTGATCCACTGCACAGACCAGTTTAAAGTTTCATCACCTGTATTGTAGCAGGATGACCGCATCCAACAGACTATACTGTAAGCCGCAAGAGACACTTTCTGTGACCGTGTCGTAGTTTGAAACATTGTTTTCTTCTACCGTAACATGCTGTGTACACTGCCATGCATTTTGTTTTTCCGCCACGGCTTAGAGGTCTGCGTCAGGTTCTAAACTGACATTAACAAGTTCTGATCCATTGCCTCTAGCAGAAAACTAGATGTTGCATGGTGCAAATCACGTTGTTACTGTGGATAAAATAATGCGCCACACACACACACACACACACACAGGATGATTTTAAATAAAAGACAGTTACAACATAAGGAAACTGGAAGAGTTTGTCGTCGTTGTGGAGAGTTTCCAAACTGCTGTCCGATAGTGACTGACGACTTCTACATTGAAACTCATCAGTCACAGTGACGGAATAGCTGATGGTTCTGCATTTCGTTTCGTCTGATTCTTTACATTGCAGTAATGTACGTGATTGCTATCCATCCCCAGAAGTTGTAATCCCTCCACAAAAACACTTTCTCCAACTCAAAGAAGCAATGTCAGTCAATCATTATGTGGTAAACAACAGTATATCAGTGGACGGATGGGGTGGTAAAGACACCACTGATGTACTCTAATAATAAGCATCACAGTTGATAGTGGAAACAATTTTAGCAGTTTTACTGTAATTTCAACACTGAGCAATGCTGCAACAGCATGTTTCCCAATTTCAGTATCATAGCTAAACCGCCCCCTCTCTACTTTGCGAATATCATTGCAAATGTAGATTGATGACTGTGCAGTATGTCCAATGACTGTTAATTGTCGAATGTATACATCATCAAAGTATACCACGCAGCGCTTTACGTATTTCTAACGCCTCGAGCATAGTGCTTAATTTACAATCTGTCTCTGTGCTGATGGGGTCACAGAGTATTCTCGCAGTCGTAGGGTAAAATTAGAGACTGAAAGACCCCCTTACACTGTCATTGACCAACCCACTCTGTAGCACCATTACTGATTTAATTTGCCGGCCTGTGTGGCCGAGCGGTTCTAGGCGCTAGATTCTGGAACCGCGCGACCTCTACAGTCGCAGGTTCGAATCCTGCCTCGGGCATGGATGTATGTGACGTCCTTAGGTTAGTTAGGTTTAGGTAGTTCTATGTTCTAGGGGACTGATGACCTCAGAAGTTAAGTCCCATAGTGCTCAGAGCCATTTGAACTATTTGATTTAATTTGCAACCGACCAGAAGTAGACTGCTACATTCCATGTCTCGTGAATGAATGGAGGTTGTCGAGTCCTTGCCCATCCAGGTACATTAGATTTCTCCAGATGCACCAATGTCGAGGGGGTTAGCACCCCTCATCGGTGTATAGTAACAGATTTGAAAGTGTTGTGATGTAATAGCAGACGATTAAGAAGAACAAGAAACGGGAGATTTTTATGCGTGATGGAGCTCCAGATGGATGGAGTTCGAAGCATTTTACGTAAATCAACTACGCTATCAACTGTAAAGTATTGTTCTAGAGTCTAGGATCAGTGCCTTGAAAGTACTGGTAAGAGAGATCATAAACACACGCACTTAAAACAGGCTATAATGTTCGGTTGCTTGAGTTTGCGGCCTATCAGTCCTGTGGAATATATTTCCAGCGTATGACATACATCCTTCTTGCAGGTTTCTCTACGATAAACTATGGTATCGAACCGTAAAACGAGCACAACACTTCCTTAAAACAGTGGCTCAGTGTGATACATGTCCAATATAGCTTTCCAGAAATGTACAGCATCCACTGTCCACATCTGATCACAGTTCAGCAATTATACTATGCCCACATCAGTCCTATATAAAATGCTCGTTAGTAACGGAGACTACCTCTTACAAGGAAACAGATAAACGCATACCAGCGGCATCCGACATGTGAAATTACAAGTCATGCCACCTCTAACTATGTAAAGAGCACATCTGTCAAGCAGATGGATACACAGGGGATTGTAGTGTCTCACATACACCTATCGCTAACTTAGTTATGAAACTGAAGTATCGATTTTACGCGTAAGATGCGACGGGAGAATGGAGTACATCGCATAAATTATCGTTCATTTAGAGGAATGTGTCACATTTCATCACATGTGAAATGGAAGTCCTCTGATGACCGAGAAGTTTACTGTTAACGATCGCAAATAGACACTGTTCTAAGACCCACACAGAACAACCGGTTGTATACAATTCGAATGCAGGCTATGTCACACATCAGACGTATCCTGACGGAAAATCAGGGGAAAAAATGGTCAAATGACCTGCAGCAACTTCTCCCTCCTTCTCTCCCTCTCTCTAGAATGAATCATCAGTCTACCATTAAATCGTACCTCGTTACAACTCCATCTCAACTGACCAATCCATCCACTCTATGTCATCCTTTAATGCAGAAGCAAGTAAGTTTAGAATCAGATGGTTCTCTGTCTTCCTGAAAAGCGCCAAATACAATAGTCAATTCACGTGTATCACTGTTTCCTCAATAGACATGCAATAGAATACTGGCTCAATGGAAAAAAAGTGACTGTTTCCCTGGTTCCCTTGGCTTCTATTTCGATGTTTTATCGGATACCTCTTGCTGTCACATGCTTGTTCCCTTGTACAAATTGTTCTGCTCCAAACAGAAGACATTCAAGTTCTTCCCCAATTTCCCTGCATTTCGGTGTAGGCCTATATTCCATCAATATATACGTTATTTTCCGCAGTTCTATCGATTTTTTATGTCAGTTCTACCCATGCAATCATGACGTAACCTCTCATTCCATGTTCTAAAATTGTTTGTAAATGTAGTACAGCTGTCAACACCTAGCGCAAATGCACTGATTGGAAGGTATAGTATAGCACAGTACTTGATTGGATCCAGTCGCCTCCACCCCGCATATTCCACATTTGCAGAGTGACTGCTCTGTTTTCTGTATATCTGTGTATGTGCATGTGTCGCAGACACCGTTGGTTACCACATAATGATTGACTGACATCGCTTGTTTGTATTAGAGAAAGAGTTTTGGTGGAGGGACAACACCTTCTTGAGATGGATAGCACTGAAATGGCGATCATGTACATGACTACAATGAGAGGAATCAGTCGAAACGGAATACCAGAACTATCAGCTATTCCCTCACTGTGACAGATGAGTTTCAATGTAGAGGTTGTCAATCACTTTCGGACAGCAGTTGGGAAAGTCTCCAAATGCCGAAAAACTCTTCCAGTTTTCTTATATTGTAACTCTCTTTTACTTAAAATCATCCTGTGTCTGGTGTGTTATTTTAGCCGCAGTAGCAACATGACTTCTAGTTTTCTGCAACAGGCAGTGGATCAGAACGTGTTAATGTCAGATTAGAACCTATCAGAGACCTCAAAGTCATGGTAGTAAAACAAAATGTATGGCAGTGTAGAAATCATGTTACAGCAGAAAAAAACAATGTTCCAAACAGCGATGCAAGGTCACAGGGAGTGTCTCTAGCGACTTCCAGCATAGTCTGTGGGATACGTTCATCCTCCAACAGTACAGGTCATGAAACATAAAACTGGTCTGTGCAGTGGATCGATAGCTGTAAAATTAATTGGATCGTTACATGTGCTCAGTGCCAGCACGTATGTAGTATTTGTTTGTAGTTTGCTGAAGCACCTCAATGCAGTAGCAAAATCCATGTCTTTCCCCCAGTTCCCGTACTGTCTTTTATACTACCTCGTGTTGCAGGAGCCGGCTTCATTTCCGTCAAATGGTCAAAACACAGTTCTGTCGCAGTAACTCAGCTTGGCCTGTTTCTACACGCGTTGTAGAAGGTGGTAGATATATCTTTCTCTAACTTGTACTCAGTTGCGACTTATATTGGGATAATCACATGGCGAAAGCTGCAGGGTCGGTAGCATAGAGACTGAGGGGTAGTTGCAAAATTCATAGGGGCTACCTAAAACCATGTTGGAATTTAACTGTATCAGATACGTTCGATGAAGGTGGCTCGTTTCTAGATATGAGAGTGCCAGAAATATGATTCACTAGTGGCTGTAATCATTAAAGGACTTCTCCATAGTATCCAACGCAGGTATGTTGTTGAATAGAAAGACTTGATTCCAAATCATAGACATCATTTCTACTGAAAGCGTAGCACTAGAGATCTGAAAAGCTAGTGTACATTTCTTACGACCTCAATCATCACACCATCTACTACTGTTTGCGATCCTTCTCAATCAATCATCGTCTATAACTCAGTGGATGTATCGCAGAATCTATGATGTGGCATCGAGATAGAATACGTTACAAATACTGCAGAAATATGTAGTGGAGGCGGTGTGAAGGAGTTGCAGATAGCTGGTCCATACCACACTGTTTAGCCGATCACTTTCAAAATTCGGTAATTTTATTACAAGGGTGCACCATCTGTGACACATAACCACAATGCAGCTCTGATAATATACACTCTGGCAATCACTTTTTATACTGAGTGTCTTGGTATTTGTCTGGAAAAACCACGTCATTTGTAGGTAATGTCATATGTGGATTTATAAAGCTGGTATAGCTTTTATCATGGATACTTGCGTGCAGCTGTAGAACCGAGACTGCTTGTGATGGTAATATGATTGTGTTTTATTTAACATACAGCGGTCTGTAAGACAATCACGCCTCTCTTCCCAAGACACTGTGGTAGCACTAGCAAGAAAAGCTTTTGAGACATGTCCACCCATCATTGATTTTAGGCCAGTATTATTTTGTATCGCCTGCGATCAGTTACTGATGAAGTATTATCAACATGTGCAAAGGAAATGACTATGCCCAGTTGTAAGGATGGTATGGATTTGACATGGAGTACTGTGATAGCAAAGGGAAGAGTATGTCAAGTCATAAGAACGGTACCGATATTACTATTTCCAGAGTCACAGCCGTCAACAGGGTGTATTTTTGATACTACACTCATTGCCGAATGTCATTCAACTGAGACCGCAATCGTAACATTCAGTTGTAAGTACGAGGATAAAATATATGCAAGACCGTTTTTTTTTTCCTATGATGCTTCTGTCTGTTTGTGCTTGCCATGCGGCGCCCGGTGACCTGTGGTGGGAATGATTCACGTTTCCCATTAACAGTAAGAGCCATCCAAATGGAGAGGCCTGTTGCAGTGTTGGAATGTTGCTGACTTTACCGTGTTGACCTCTAGGCATTGTCCTCTAGATGGACCAATAGCGAACTAATACTTGGTATGTGTTGGATAGCTTTCGTGATCGTGTGGAAATTTGAGAAGATTCCACATGGACATGTGTTTGTGCTGCACCGTTATTCCCTCCCTTGTAAATTGTTCGGTTGACTGCTCCTTGCACATTTCGCGCCTTTCTTTAGTTGAGGGAACATCGATTGTGGTGTGTGCATCTAGCAGGTGAAAGAGAGGTGGAAGACATGTTTGCTGGTTTTCTAGACATGAGAAACACCTTAGTTGACTTTTAAAATTATAAATATGATTTGTAATCTGTTACATCACGAACATTGGTTTTCGAGAGTGGAAATATCAGTTTCTTCCATTTTTTCGAATTCTCACATAAAGGTCTTCACAGATGAGATACGTCTCTAGTTACTCAGTGGTTTACAGCATGCTCCACCTTGCTAAGGTTTTGGTTTTGTAGAGAAATAGTTTCCAGTCTATGTTTTCGGAATAATGTTGTGCGAGTGATTGTTAGGATGCTGCTGCATGCTTGATATTGAGAAGTAATGAGAAAATGCTATAATATTCTAGAAAACCATGCAAAATTACGTATGTTCTTCTAATCCCAGAGTCTGCAGATGTGTATGGCGCAGGATAGAATTTGTATGTTTACTACATCAACACGGTACACAGCAATATATTTCTGGGTTGGACATCCGTTTCACGCTCTAATATTCAACACCTGTCATTAGTAGCGGAGCAGTGTCGTTCAGTAAGAGTCTTTCTGTATTGGACGATCTGTGGGCCACTTTGCAATGATTAATTGTTGGTGCACATGCTGCTGCTTGAATGTAAAGGTATCGTGGCTTATGTTCAGACATATGTTTGTGGGAAGTAATTAAATTGCTATTCACGTAAAAACAAAAAAAAACAAAAACAAAAAACGTATGTCTGGTCGTAATAGAAGGAAAGATTGGACATGGTGAATTGTGATTTCAATGCACTGAGGAGTATGCAAAAGTAAGTGGTGACAGATGCATTTTGTAAACAGCTGCCCAATATAGCAATTCAAGTGTTCAATTGGACCTGCCATAGTGCACAAATAGGATGGGCAATATGGCTGTAACAATATGTCCACTCATGGGCACCCCTCAACATTTTCCTTGTTGTTTTATCGATAGTGGTGTTGATTACAGTACACCAACATGCATTCGTCATGTCTTTCTGAGCATGACGTCTGCGGGTGCGGTATTCATTATCACATAGTGCTGGACGCCTGTCGTTCATAGCATTTGTTTGAGAGAATCTCGGCAGGATGTAGCACCTTCCAGAAGCGCTGATTCGAAGACTTTGTCAGGTAATTTCCAAGGACTGAGGAGAATCGAGACATATAACTGGTGTGAGTGTAGGCATAATTTTTTGGACGCTGTAGTGATGTAAAAGATGACTGTTCTGTTTGTGTGAAAAGTTTATATATTGCAGTGTAATGTTACTGTGGCTTATATTGTGGCATGACCAGAGAAAATGAATGTGTGTCCTACCGTGAGGGATGTATAGATTCAGCGCGTTGATAACTGCAAGGGTATGAGAGAGATTTTTACATGGAAAATTATGTGCGCTATAGATATGGAGATTTGTTCCAGAACCACAGCTGTCAAGAGGAGACATTACCTGTACATCGATCGGTGTCAGACTGCAGCAGCGATCTTAATATTTAATTCTAGTTACACTGGTAAATATGTTCCTGGTTCCCAATATTCTTGTGAGTCTCATATTTATTTGATGAACTGTAGACAACTTTTGCAGGATTTCACTGTCAGTGCAATGTAGCGGTCTGTACAAAATAGTTTTAATACTGGAAGTCTCGTCTGCAGAAAACAATGGCGGACGGTGCTCCCATACTGGCAGCAGCAGCAGTTTGGCAGGTAAATTCAGTGATGAACAGGCTGTCCCATTAGGATCGCTAGGAACAATGTATCCTGTGCTATTCTGGGAAACATTGGAACATCTCTCTCTGTGCAGAGCCCACACTGCAGCTACGAATCATCATGGCAGCAATGGTAACTAGGTGAACACGTATTTCGACAGGAGTTTCTCAGGTGTCAAGAACGAAAGAGATGCCGCTGCCTCATCCTTGCGGGACTCGAACTGACAGCTGATGACCGCATCCATACTTTGCGAGCACTGCTGGTGCACCTGGACTCCGGCGACTGTGTCTGGTGGTGGGATGTGTTTTTTGCTAGCGATCTTTTGTTTAAACTATATTCCATCGATTTCACCAACTAATAGGATGCTGTGAATTTAGAAAAACTACCCCATACATGTGAAGAATATCGGTTTAATTAATTTGCATAATTTTTTTATAGCAACGTGGTGCTAGCTGTACAACAGTTAAGGGGAGGGTGTGCTTGAGTGGGTGACATGGATCAGAATAGCAGGTTAAGTGCAGAACAACAGGTGAATTTCCATAATTTTTATGTTAAATGCAGTGCAATAGTTTAAGGGGGTGGCTGACAAAGAAGAATGCCACAGAAATGTCGTTCACAAGCATGTGAAATTCGGAAAGTCTACCAAAAAATGGTAGGAGGACATAACTAATTGCTTAATTTGGTATCAAACGTGGTACAATAGTTTAAGGAAATGGGGGTGACATGGAAAACTACTTAACAGAACAATGTGTTAAGTGCTGACAAAGGGCCGAACATTAAAATAATGAATGAAAAAGCACCTGTTTGTTCTTGTTCTACAGTACTAGGTTAAGACATCCAGAGTACAGTGCTGAACATTAGGTTATGCAACATGTTTGCCCCATGTAATCACTTCTTACAAGACCTACATGTTTCCAAACAGCAGAGAATGATGAGCAAGAGAAATCCAACCTCACAAACTGATTTTTCTTTTAATAAATAAACAGTACACCCTTGAATTTCCTGTTATGAGATCCTTCCTCTCCACTAGTTTCCATATATATGCCATACACTGCCTTGAATCCATTAAAACTTTTTAAATAAACAATATTTGACACATTGTTTAAATTTTTTAAACAATATTCCATACGCAGCAATCAATTTCCGTCAAAATGAATGTTCAGCTGAGTCTTTTTTTCTGCCAATTTCTGTGAGGAAGGTGCGCTTACCAGACGGGGAGAGGTTAAATAATTGATCAATTTAATTAACTAGTCAATTAAATTGATAAGAGTGATAGGGGTTCTCCAATAACTCAGACCTGTAAGTGCACCTGTTGCAGCTAGAGGGAGGGGGTGGGTTGGAATTGAGAGGGGGGGGGGGGGGACTGGACCAGGGGAACAATAGGTTAAGTGCCTAGTAATCAAAAGGAATGAAACTTTTAGCAGAGCAATAAGTTTAGGAGCTGTCAATCAAAGGAGAATAATAGGATAAGTACCTGTCAATCAAAGGAGAGCAATAGGTCAAGTACCCATCAATCAAAGGAAAACAATAGTTTAAGTACCTGCCAGTTAAAGGCAAACAATAGGTTTGCCCCTGAGTGCATACCTGCCCATTATGTAGGGAACCTGCACTAACAAAATGGACTGAAATGAACTTTGTCCCATTACTCTCTTAGCCTGTAGCCGATGCTCTACTTCCTGAGGTTGGAAAATTCACTGTTTTTATTTTGCTTTTTTTTTACAGTTCAGTACACCTTCTTGCTGTTTTCATGCCTGATCTGTGTTCAGTTTTTTACTGGCTGTCCACTGGGCCCTTTTACACTAAATCTGACGGGGGTGTGATGGCTATTTTCCTCTGTGAGAATCATGAGGGCTTCAAGCACATCACCATCGATAGTAGGGTTGTAGCATTTATTCATATTTGGTTGGTTGGTTGTTTCGGGGAAGGAGACCAGACAGCGAGGTCATCGGTCTCATCGGATTAGGGAAGGACGAGGAAGGAAGTCGGCCGTGCCCTTTGAAAGGAACCATCCCGGCATTTGCCTGGAGCGATTTAGGGAAATCACGGAAAACCTAAATCAGGATGGCCGGACGCGGGATTGAACCGTCGTCCTCCCGAATGCGAGTCCAGTGTCTAACCACTGCGCCACCTCGCTCGGTACTTATTCATATTTCTGAAATCTGTTGATCTTATGATGAATCAGGTTTATCTCTGCTGTGGGCCCACACTGTATATATGAAAATTCACGAAAAGCTGTACCAGTGGTTTCTCTGATATTCACTGATATTCACACCAGTGTCCTTTAGGTCTTTATGGATCTCATCGCCTCATTTGTATTCTAGTCAAGTGACCATGTTGGTAGACATTAGTACTTGAGTTTAAAGATTTCCACAAACGGCGCTTTGTGTTTGGAGTTGATGGTTTACTGTGCGACAATCAGCTTTCATGCGCAGTGTAAACATGAACTGTGTTGAACCTATTTTAAATGCTAACAGAAAAGTAAAGGTGTGAGGGCGAGTCGTGAGTTGTGCTTAGGTCGCTCAGTCGGTAGAGAGCTTTCCCGTGAAAGACAATGGTCCCGAGTTCGAGTCTCACTCCAGCACACAGCTTTAATCTGCCAGGAAGTTTCATGTCAGTGCACATTCTGCTGCAGAGTGAAAATCTCATTCTGGTAGCAGAAAAGTAAATTACCATGAAATGTTAGCCACAAAGCAACTAGGGCCTCCGAGAACAGAACCTTTGATTGAGAGAGTGACGAAATCAAATGGGCGTGAATAAAAGTGAACATTTAACAAGGCTGCGTACAGTTATCACAACTTGTTGTGTGGGTACTGCGTAAAAATATCTGATTTTCAGCCCGGAGGTAATTTCGTGAACTGATACATCATTTAGAGATTTGTATATTCATCCGAAAAAATGGAAAAGCATGAAAACTCCCACTTACAAAAAAAGCACAAAATGGAGAGTTGCGAAAGCTTGCACATTATTTCCTTACTGCCCTAAACTGTACTTAATTATGTAATGACAACAAAATTTCACAAAAACGATTCTTTCGTCAGATAAACTAAGCATTTTATTATTATTATTATTACTGTTGTTATTATTGGCAACGACTGTAGTTGTATAAACTTGTTGACAAGCATAAACATGCTATTAATTTCCCACTCTCAAATCTTTCTGAATCAAAAAATTTGTGAACACACAGAATGTGTACCCACGAGCTGCCACTTGTTATCACTGTGGTTGCAGTTACTGCCAATAGATTAACAAAATATCAGAGAAAGATTCATACTTTCCTTGAGTTAATACAGTGACAAATATATAGAGGACAACATGTATTATGGAAGAGTAACTATGAAAGATCACTAAGTTACTGAGGTGAATCTCAAGCGACTCACTACTTTCGTCATATGCTACTTAAATCCTTCTAAAAACTAAATAAAGTTGCAGTTTTTATTCGTGAAATGGTGTTGACATACCTATATTTTTGTCTGTGCAGTATTTCATTTCTACAAGACCTTTAAAAAGAAAAACTTTAGTTGTTGGAGGAACCGTATCTATCATGTATCAAAAGTGGTGAAACCCAGAGTGGCAGATGAAGATGTATGCTGAGCACTCCAGAAATATTAAACACAAGGGAGTGGGTCATGCAACAGGACCAGTCCATGGGTAGCGGCTGGAACAAGTCTCCCAGCTCAAGGCAGTATTATAGGCTGACCACAAAGCCACACCCAGCATGAACTGCAGTGTACATGCCTGTAGCAGTGAAAGGGTTACCTGATTATCAACAGCGTAATGTGATTAGTATGAGGAGTGAATTCAAAATGAGGTAATCTTTGTTAATGCTGTCATTTTCATTATCTTGTAACTTGCAGTGACTAATGTTTGACTTTGAAGTAATCTGATGTCAGTTGGCACTGACTGGGGAGCCTTAGCAGCAATACTAGGCTCACAGCGGACTAGGGCCAATAGATTATGTTGACTGAGGTTTGGTCATAGGAAAATACCTTACTTGGGGGCAGTATTCGATTTTGTAGTTGTCTGAGCCACTGTCATGGCATTTGATTGTATTATAAGTATTGAATATTTATTTACTCTTCAAAGATTGTTATTTAATACTTATGGATTACTCATGGGCTTTGTTTAGAGGATTAGCTTATGATTTAAAAAGAAAAGGGTAATTTTACAAGAGCATAAAAGAAATTAGAAAATTTACAAGGAGTTATTGTCGTGTAATAAATGGTCCTTGTGAATGATTTTTAATTTTGTGTTTTTGAATTTGACTGAGTGGATATAATGATTCTTGTGAAATATTTTAATTTTATATTTTTCTACCTTTTTATTTTTTGTTTTAAATTCTTATGCTTGCATGTAAAAAATTATAGAAGTGTAATAAATCTTTAGTTTTAACAAATGTTTGAAATTCCTCTTAGTACAGGGATATGGATGCACCATTGTGAGTTTTCCTTGGTCCTTGCCTCCTCTGTACATTATGCCTAGACCGACCTTTGACAAACCACTCATAAGAAAGTGTACAAAAACTGTTACATCCTGTATCTTCTGTAGAAGATACAGTGTCCATGGGAGAGGACAGTACTAGAGATATCTACAATGCAAAAATGATCAACAGTAATTTCCTAAACACTCTTTTAAATGCACCATTTTGTGTCTGGAACTGGAGACTCACTACTCTTGGGTATGAGGAGAGGGAGTAGAAGCCATATGCTCCTACTGTGCAGGTGAGGTTGAAAGTGGAATAACTCCATTTTCTATCTCTACTCCTTAGATAAGCATTTTCCATTTCTTTTGGTGGCTCACTTTGAGAACTACATATGACCATCAGTTTTATTTTCCTTCAGAAGGTGTTTTGTATACATATTGTGTTTGAAGATATCACAGGTACCTCTGCTGTGTAAGTAAATAGCCACTGTTTAGAGTTCAGCCACTGTTGTCGCTGATGTGGTATATCCAAACTATAAGAATAATTAAAAGAAGAAGCTAATGACCATTATTATATGTTTCAAAACTAATAAATGTGAATAATCTCTAGTTTAAAACAACAGTGGTATTTCTGCCACTGTACTACTAGATTACAATTCTAATCAATTTCAGAGAACGGGGCTTCAAAAGTATAGTGTTATCAAGGAATATCAGCAGTATAACTATGTCAATAACTTTTCATAGTGTCTTTAATTTTTAACTGAACAGACAGCTATAGAGTTACTAATAATGAAGTAAAGCTACCTAATGGGGCGCTAAATAGTAAATGTGACAACCCACACAACTAAGGGTGAGAGACGTACAAAAAGAATTTTGTAGCAATGTACAGTCGAGTTGGAAAATAGGATACCCAAAACTGCAATACTGAATGCCTTACTATGCAATATGTTCATTGACATTTAAGTGTTCGTTTTTATTGCATGACGTGAACAATTCACATGAGGTATAAGTCAGTTGTGTAAAGACTTCTCTTCGCTATATACCAGAATTGCCTGTAGGAATAGCTGTTCAGACATTTAGAAGTCTATCATTAAGGCAACGTGAGCAGCCTAAAACCATGAATGGGAGCTAAATACCTTCACACAATGATAATATGCACACCTTACAATGAAGTTATTGAGTATACTACATACAAGTGGTATGAGTTCGCTGAAGCACTGAGTTAAAAAGCAATAACTGAATTTATTTAGTTTCAAGTACAGGAAACCATTCACCTCATTTATGTAAGACTCTGGTTTAAAATAATCTTTGAGAAACAAACAGTCTTGATTTTGTTTGGTGTTTGTCACCAGTTTTTTTTAAATTTTATTTTGTGTATGGATTACCATTCTCTTGGGTCAAATATAATCCCATTCTTTTGACAAGATATTTATATTCTCTATCACTTTTTGTTTTGTGTTTTCCATCCAAATCAATAAAGTGTGTCTAGTAATTTACTAATAATAGTATTTTTTGGATTAGTATACACATTAACAAAACACTAGTCCTGTGAAGGAGGGCTATCACACACATGCCATATCTATATGATGGAGGTTTTGTACATCACAAATAGTTTGAAGCTACAAAAACTTTGGATTAATTAAATGTAATATTATGTAGGAAGGACCTCACATCAGGACATTATTTCCAGAAAAGTACAAAACGGTATATTTATTTTTACATTTACTTTTTATTTTCTATATACCATCCAAATAAATCAAATATGTACAATAAGATACATGACCACAGTACTGTTACTAACAGGCAAACAAAAATTTATGAATGGATGCACATGAAGCAACATCCCGCCAAGATATCTGAAGAGAATATAACTGAAATTTGTTTTAAATAAAGTTACAACACACAAGAAATGAATAAGCATAATGTATTATGAACTTCCCAATTCTGCATACCATAGTTCATAAAACAGGAACTGCAGTATTGCAGTTGTGAGGTAGCAGAATCCAGAAACTGTATCGTGCAACATATGTTAACAAAAAGCCTACAGTTGCACACCTATTTTGGTAGAATATCAAATTATGTGCACCGAAAGCACTGATGTAGTACTGACAAGAACTGTTTGTATAAACATTCAGAAATCCCTCATGTGAAATGTGAAGATTAATGTTTAAGGTTGATCAGTAAATTTAGAAACTAAAAAGAGGAAATAGCAGGTAGCAGTCTCCTGGTGTTCAAATGTCATACCAATTCTATCAAAGAATGTTTCAATTGAGAAAACATGGCCAAGAGACAGCTCGATGAAAGAGTTGCAGAGTATGCCGCCCAACATGATGTTCTGGACTTTGACGACTGCGTAACTGCCTGGGCCTTCTGGATTCTTTCCACCCACACTGGATTCTCTGGATTGCACAGAGAGAACTCACCTTTCAACATGTCCTTCATCCTCACGTGCACATGCACTGCCTGTTCCCCTTTTCTACTTTCTCTAAACTCTTTCAACCTTCCCCTCCCCCCCCCTCCCCCCCCCCCCCCAAAAAAAAAAATAACCACCTAATGCTGCAAATTGTGGCTCACTATCCTATATCCACAATATTCCTGCACCCTTCCACAGGCAGCAATAGTAAGTTCCCTAACTCTACACTGCTGTCATTCCCACTATCCACACGATGTATGTCTCGTGTGATTATGTGTATGAGTGTGTGTGTGTGTGTGAGTGTGTGTGTGTGAGTGTGTGTGTCTGTGTGTGTGTGTGTGTGTGTGTGTGTGTGTGAGTGTGTGTGTCTGTGTGTGTGTGTGTGTGTGTGTGTGTGTGTGTGTGTGTAAGGAACTGACTAATCTGAATGACATATTCCTCTTAATGAGTCTGTGTAATTTTACACAGACTGAATAGGTGGAACTAATCATTCAAATTAATCAGTTCCTTACACACACACACACACACACACACACACACACACACACATATATATATATATATATATATATATATATATATAGACCTGCAACAGACAGGCATCGTGTGGGGAGTGGGAATCACAGTGTCGGGTTGGGGGAAAGTACTAGTACTGCCTGTGGGAGGATAGAGGAATGTTGTGGAGATAGGATTGTGAGCCACAATTTGCAGCATTAGGTGGTTATTTTTTCAGGGGAGGGGAAATTTGCCCGAGGGTAGAGACAGTGGAAGAGGGGAACAGACAGTGCAGGTGCACCAGTGGGATAGAAGGGTTTGTTGGGCTGGAGTGGAAGCAGAGAAGGGGATAGAGGCAAGTGAAAGACATGGAGTAGTGCAGGTTGAGGCCAATGGAATTTAAGAGACTGAAGGACATGTTGCAAGGAGAGTTCTCTCCGGGCAATCCAGAAAAGCTGGTGTTGGTCGAAAGAATCCAGAAAGCCCAGGCAGTTAAGCAGTTGTTGAAGTCCAGAACATCATGTTGGGCAGCATGCTCAACAAATCCTTCGTCCAGCTGTTTCTAGGCTATGTGTTGGCTGTGACCATTCAAGCAGACAGGCAACTTGTTAGTGGTCATGCCCACACAGAACATTGCATAGCTGTTGCCATTATTTGGTAGGTCACATGGTTTGAATAATCATCAAAGTAATACGAGTCACACAGTCTTATCATATTAAGAACATTAAATTACATGGGTGCCTTGATTCTTAGATCAACATTTATGTCTCCAAGAAGATATATCTTGGGTCTAGATCATTTTAGAAGAAGAAAGATAATTTGTCTCACTTTTCAAATACTTCACTATTACTATCTGGTGTACAGTGCACAGACACAGTTAAATTGTTTAATATGGTCAGTGTGTTTGCATGCCTCATCGATACAGGTAGCTGTACACGATGGAAGGGTATATGTTGAGAGGTCAGGTGAATGTGTGGTTCCTAAAGAAGGACAGCAACCTTGTCAGTAGTTGGAGGGCCAACAGTCTGAATGATTGACTGATCTGGCCTTATAACATCAACGAAAACAGTCTTGCTGTGCTGGTACTGCAAATAGCTGAAAGCAAGGTGGAACTACAGCCAAAACTTTTCCCACGGGGATGCAGCTGAACTGCATGGTTAAATGATGATGGCACCCTCTTGGGTAAAATATTCCAGTAATTAGGTAAAACAGTCCCCACTTCAGATCTCTGGGTGGGGACTAGTCAGGAGGATGTCACTATCAGGAGAAACAAAACTGGCGTTCTATAGATCTCAGCGTGAAATGTCAGATCCCTCACTTGGGTAGGTAGGCTAGAAATTTTAAAAAGGGAAATGGGTAAGTTAAAGTTAGATGTAGTGGGAATTAGTCAAGTTCACTGGCAGGAGGAACAGGACTTCTGGTCAGGTGAACACAGGATTATTAATTCAAAATGAAATAGATGTAATGCATGAGTAGGTTCAATAATGAATACAAAAATATGAATGCAGGTAAGCTACTGTGAACAGCATAGTGAACGCATTATTGTACATAAGATGGACACAAAGCCCAAACCGACCACAGTAGTACAAGTTTATATGCCAACTAGCTACACATATGATCAAGAGAGTGAAGAAATGTATGGTGAGATAAGATAAATTATTCGGGTAATTCAGTGAAATGAAAATTTAATAGTCATGTGGGAATGGAATTTGATAGTAGGAAAAGAAAGAGAAGGAAAAATCTTTGGTAAATATGGACTGGGGGAAAGGAATGAAAGAGGAAACTGCCTGGTAGAATTTTGCACAGAGTGTGATTTAATCAACACTAATACTTGGTGTTAGAATCATGAAAGAAATTTGTATAGATGGAAGAGACTTGGACACACTGTAAGGTTTCAGATTTATCATATAATGATAAGACAGAGATTTTGGAACAAGATTTTAAATTGTAAGACATTTGCAGGGACAGATGTTGACTCTGACCACAATTTATTAGTTATGAACTGCATCTTAAAACTGAATAAACTGCATAAAGTTAGGAAATTAAAGAGATGGGACCTGTAGGAATTGAAAGAACCAGGGGATGTTGATGGTCTCAGAGGGAGCATTAAGGAACGATTGACAAGAACAGAGAAAAGGAAGGCAGTAGAAGAGGAATGGGTAGCTTTGGGAGATGAAGTAATGAAGCCAGCAGAGGATCAAATAGGTATACAGATGAAGTCTAGTAGAAACCTTTGGGTAATGCAAGCAAAATTGAATATAATTAATGAAAGGAAAAAATATAAAAATGCAGTAAATGAAGAAGGCAAAAAGGAATACAAAAATCGAAAAAATGAGATTGATAGGAAGTGCAAAATGGGTAAGCAAGAATGGCTACAGGTCAAATGTTAGGATTTAGAAGCATATATCACTAGGGGAAGGATAGATACTCCCTACAGGAAAATTAAAGAGGCTTTCAGAGGTAAGAGAAGCAGGTGTATGAATGTCAAAAGCTCAGATGGAAACCCAGTCTTAAGCAAAGAAGGGAAGTTGAAAGGTGAAAGGAGTATATGGAGTGACTATATAAGGGAGACATACTTTAGGGCAACATTGTAGAAATATAAGGGGATGTAGATGAAGATGAGATGGGAGGTCCAATACTTTTTTTTTTCTTTTTCTTTTTTAAGTTGCAACAAGGCACCTGGAGTATACAACGTTGTGTTAGAACTACTGATAGCCTTTGGAGAGCCAGCCATGGCAACACTCTTCCACCTGGTGAGCAAGATGTTTGAGACAGTTGAAATACCCTCAAACTTCAAGAAGAATAAAATAATTCCAATTTCAAAGAAAGCAGGTGTGGAGACTTGTGAATATTATTGAACTATCAGTTTAATAAGTCATGGTTGCAAAATACTAACACTAATTCTTTTCAGAAGACTGGAGAAACTCTTAGAAGCTGACCCTGAGGAAGGCCAGTTGGAATTCTATAGAAATGTAGAAACACATGAGTCAATACTGATCCTATGACTTCTCTTGGAAGATAAGTTAAAGAAATGCAAACCTACGTTTATAGCACTTGGACACTTAGAGAAAGCTTTTGACAATATTGACTGAAATACTCTCTTTGAAGAAAGCAGGAGTAAAATACAGGGAGCAAAAGGCTATTTACAAATTATACAGAAACTAGACAGCAGATGTAACAGTCAAAGGGCAAGAAAAGGATGCAGTGGTGGAGAAGGGAGTGAGACAGTGTTGTAGCCTTTCCACAAAATTATTCAATCTGAACACTGAGAAAGCAATAAAGGAAATGAAAGAAAAATTTGGAGTAGGAATTAAAGCTCAAGGAGAAGAAATAAAAAACATTGAGGTTTGCCAGTGACACTGTAATTATGTCAGAGACAGCAAAGGACTTGGAAGAGCAGTTGAACAGAATGGACAGTCTCTTGAAATGAGGATATAAGGTGAACATCAACAAAAGTAAAATGAGGATAATGGAATGTAATCGAATTACATTAGGTAATCAAATGGCTCTGAGCACTATGGGACTTAACTTTGGAGGTCATCAGTCCCCTCAGTCTTAGAACTACTTAAACCTAACTAACCTAAGGACATCACACACATCCATGCCCAAGGCAGGATTCGAACCTGTGACCGTAATGGTCACGTGCAGGTCCAGACTGTAGCGCCTAGGACCACTCGGCCACCCTGGCTGGCAAATTAGGTAATTCTTAGGGAATTAGATTATGATAGGAGACACTCAAAGCTGTAGATGAGTTTTGTTATTTTGTCAGTAAAATAACTGATGATGGCCAAAGTAGAGAGGATATAAAATGCACACTGGCAATGGAACAAAAACTGTTACTGAAGAAGACAAATTTGTTTACACTGAGTCTCAGGAAGTCTTTTTTGAAAGTATTTGTATGGAGTGTACCAATGTATGGAAGTGACTCATGGACAATAAACAGTTCAGACAAGAAGAGTTTAGAAGCTTTTGAAATGTTGTTTTACATAAGAATGCTGAAGACTAGACGGGTAGCTCATGTAACTAATAAGGAGGTACTGTATAGAATTGGGGAGCATAGAAATTTGTGGCAGAACCTGACTAGAAGAAGGGATCGATTGGTGGGTCACATTCTGAGATATCAAGGAATCATCAATTTAATACTGGAGGGGTAAAAATTGTAGAGGGAGTCTAAGACATGACTACGGTAAGGAGATTCAGAAGGATGTAGGTTGCAGTAGTTATTCAGAGATGAAAAAGCTTGCTCAAGATGGAGTAGCATGGAGAATTGTATCAAACTGATATTTGGGCTGAAGAGCACAACAGCAACAAAGTGATGTGTTGCCCAACCAATGAATAATGATTGCAACAGTTAAATTTATTTTAGTTAGTCTAGTACTTTAGAGTTACAAACTGTCTGGAAATTCGGTTGCTCTTTATGCCTGCGAACAGAAGTTGTGTGTGATCTAGATGGAACAATAATGCCAATTTTTCTGCGTGTTACAGCACTTGTACTACAGCTTGGTAGTTATTCCATGTTACAACATCCTAGCTAGGAAGAATGGGGTGTGCCACTGAGTAAAAGTGCACATTGTGCTAATGGTGCAGACATCATGGAAGACAATTGACACTTGGTTAGCCGTCAGACTGATAAGGACCTGTCATTCGTTACTGACAAACAGAATTAATGCAAAGTCATATCATGTGTATGAGCACCAATTGTGTATGAAGTGTTCTCAATTTACTCCAATACCAAAAAATAGAACAATATAATTATATTTACAGCAAAGAAATCCATATTAATGGAAACTACAAAATTTCTCTTAATATTAGTTCAAGAGGCAGCAGGTAAGACTTTAAAGAGTAACAACACTCACAATCTATATTTATACACTCCTGATGTTCATTTAGTCAGAGTTCATTAATTTGTAATATAGTCTTGTTGTTTACACATAACTGACTATTGAGATCTTCAGTTTAGTTTTTTATGACCTGATATTTATGTATAAGAGTAATGATTACAAAGGGGTAGAACTGGGTGGCAGCATATCGCTATTCTTCCTTTGCTTGTACAATCTTCGGTTATAAGGAGATTATGTACTTACAGCTGATTGCGTTCTGTAAATATGCTGTCAGCAAAGTGATTTATTTCGAACCAGCCATAAGAAAACCACTGCTCCATCCTGAAACTTTTCCTGTTCTGGCAGACTCTCACGTAGTACCTTCTTTGTTTTCATACAGTTTATGGATACTTATTTCTTGCAACTCCTTATTAAAATAAATATAATCACATATTTGTAGCACTTTCCATTGAAAAGCTACATTTTCCTCTTTCAGTAATTTGTCTACAAATTTGTATTGGCAACAGGAAACACGAAAAAATGGGTCAAGTATGGGCATTAGTTAAATTTCAGTCACTGTAAAAAAAAAAAAAAGAAAAAGAAAAAGGCCGTGATATACTGGAGGTAGTATGACAATTCCTGACATGTTCTCAGCTGTTTATCCTGACATAAATTAGAAGTTCCATATGTGGTTAAAAGTCACATAGCACAATGTGCTCTTGCATTTTTTATAGTTTATACACAGTATGTGTACATGTAATGAAACACTCATTGGGGAATTGCATATCACCCAGTACTGGTACTTTGAATTTATCTGCCATTTTAGTTTTTACAACAAGAAGTGCATTAAATACAGCTTAAACATATAGAACATGCTGCGCTACATATAAATTTGTTAGATCTTGCCACCTCCAGAGAAACTCAGTTCCAGTTCTCAGTGCTAAGCATGTCTACCACTTCATTCCAAATGTGTGCCAACCTCAGTTTGCAGTCACCTTCTGATAACCTGTGTGCTTCATCCATTAGCAGCAGCTGTGCCAGTTTTTCATATGCTGATTTTCTTACTTGTCACTGTAGTCAAAGATTAAAGAATTCTTAGTCTTACTAGGATAACCTGTTAATATGATCACTTGCTAGCTGTAGCTTAGAAGTTCATCTTGTGAGTAAACTTAAGCTGATGAATGGCACTTCATCTACTGGGTCACAATTCCATGCAACCAGAGCCCCACCACTTCCATTGACCCCTCCTGTGCTATAATTTCTGTGGAGGTATGGACCAATTTAATATACTCTACCAAATTGTCACCTTCCAGCCTAACCTATACCTTGAGCTATGCTACAGATCAGTCCTTCACCACAACCAAATGCATACACAGTCTTGGTAGTGTTCATTTATACATATAAAATAGTTGTTTACATAAACTGACAGTTTATGTATGTAAGGTAATAGTTTCTGATATGTAATTGTACAGAAATGTGCTGAAAATTGTGTGGGTAGATTGAATAACTAATGAGGTAGTACTGAACCAAGTTCCTGAGAAAAGAAAGTAATGGCACAACTTCACTAGAAATATGGGACTGATTTATTGGACACAGCTTTAGGCATCAAGGAATCCTCAGGTCAGTTTGGTAATGGAGGGAAGTATGTTGGTTAAAAATTTTAGATGTTCTGCAGTTCACAATTTATTCCAGATCACTGAATTCTTTTTTTCTTCTATGTGGCTTGCAAGTACTTACTTACTTCAACTGAGAGGGTAGGTGGAAGATAGTGGAAGAGCAAAGAGATGCACGGTGGCAAGAATGATACTGACAGCAATCAGTTTTTTGATGGCAGTGATGCAGATCCTGTTTATGCACCAGGAAATTCATCAGATGCTGATAATACCCCTAGTGTGGCTTAACACTGTCCTACCACCAAGCTAACCTTGTAAGGTTTACACACAGCACTTGCTAAATTTGGCAGAATTCTTTAATGGTGGCAGTACATAAACAAAATTTATATTAATAAACACCTGAAAGGTGGTTACAGTCAGATTTTATTTTTACTCTGTAACAATAGAAAAATTAATAATACGTTTGTTTTAGGGTAAGTATTGTTTTGACCCTACTTTTAAACATTGGGCATTAGCAGTATTTTGGCACTGCTTTATTTATCTATAAATATTTCTGTGTATTTACTTTCAGGAAGGAGCACAACTTACATTCCCTGAAGGAGAAGTAGGAAGCAGCTGATACTCTACATCAACATCTACACTCCACAGGGTTATTTTGTGTACCAGTGTTACTTCCCTCCTCTTCTGTTCCTGTTCTATATGGTTTGTCGGAAGAACGATTGCAGGTATGCCTTAGTGTGGGCTCAAATATCTCTAATTTTACCTTGAAAGTCTTTTTGTGACATATACATAGGAGCAAGCAATATGTCAGTTGACTCTTCCAGGATGTACACTCCGTACACTCTCCCGACTCTAACAGTAAACTATGACGCGATGCAGAAGGCCTTTCTTGCAGCATCTCCCACTGGAGTTGGTTGAGTATCTCCATGGTGCTTCTTTGCTTACTAACTGAACCTGTGATAAAATGTGCTACCCTTCTTTGGATGGTCTCTATTTCCTGTATCGGTCCTACCTGGTACAGATCTCATACTATTGGTTCAAGTATTGCCTGAATGAGTGTTAAGTAAGCTGCATTTTTTGTCAGTGGACTACATTTCATGAGGAGTCTTCCAATGAATCTCAGTCTGGTTACTGCCTTACTCACAATTAATTTTCTGTGGTTGTTCTGCTTCAAATCTTACAGTACACATACCCCTAAATATTTTAATGTGCAATTTTGTAATTATACAAGAAAATGTCTCTCTGTCCATGTTGTCACAACACATTACACGGATTAATTGCCATTACCTGCACCAACCATTGATCCTTAGCGAGTTTTCATGCATTTTACTACGGTTTTCTAGCAACGCTACATCACTGTATACAATGGCATCATAGGCAAAAAAAAAAAAAAAAAAAAAAAAAAAAAAAAAAAAAAAAAAAAAAAAACATGAACTTCTGATATTATGCAATAGGTCTTTTATACTATCTACTATGAAAAGTATTGGTTGTACATCAAAAGTTACATTTATGTCTTAAGATTGATCTCTACTCAATACTCTACATCAACATCTACACTCCACAGGGTTACTTTGTGTGCCAGTGTCACTTTGCTAGAAACAGTTCAGTCCAATCACACAGTTTGTCTTATATTCCATACACTCATTTTGTGTTCATTAGGTGCCCATGTGGAATCGCATCAAATGCCTTCTGGAAGTCCAGGAGCACAGATTCTACCAGGATGCCTGTATGTACACCTTTTGGGTTCGTGGGCAATCAGAGTGAACTGGGTTTCACACAATCATTGTTTTCAGAACGTATGTTGGTTCCCACAGAGGAGATTTTCAGTCTCCAGGAATGTCATAATACATGAGCATTAAACATGTTCTAAAATTCTATAACAGACCAAAGTCAGAGATATCGGCCTATAACCTTTTGCATCTTTTTGACAACCCTTCTTGTAGATACGAACAACCTGTACTTTTTTCCAACCATTAGGGATGCTTTGCTCCTTTAGAGACCAACAGTACTCTACTGCTAGCATAGGGGAAGGTTGTTTCACATATCATACCCTGTCTAGAATCAAACTGGTACCCCATCAAGTCCAGTGGCCTTATGTCTGCTGAAAGATTTCAGTCGCTTATCTATCCATTGGTCACTTATTTTAATATCTGTCAGTTTGTCATTTTCACAATGATCTGAAGTAGTACTAGACTATGATCTTCCTCTGAGAAACAGTTTTGGAAAAAGACATTTAGTATTTCAACCTTTTCTGTGTTGTTTTCTCTTTCATTGTCCTCACAGTCACAGGGTGTTTTCACAGATGACTTTGATCCATTTATTGACTTAACATAACTATATATGACGGTAGTATCTGTTCCCGAAAGAACAGTTACCGTCAATGACCATGCAGCTTTGCTAGAAATGAAATGATAATTAAATGGACACCCTAGCTGCAAGCAGGCGTTGATACAGTTCATTGGGGACATGTTGAAAATGTGTGCCCCGACCGGGACTCGAACACGGGATCTCCTGCTATCCATCTGAGCCACCACGGGCACAGAGGAAAATGCGTCTGCAGGGACTTATCCCTTGCACGCTCCCCGTGAGATCCACATTCCCAACATGTCCACAACACTACATTGGTAGTGCGCCTAATAGATGTTAACATAACACCAGAAATTCTTAGGATTTTCTGTCAGCTTGGTAGATAGAGTTTTACGTTCATATTCATTGAATGCTTCATGCATAGTCCCCCTTATGCTAAATTTGGCTTTGTTAATGTTTTGTTCGTCTGTGAAGCTTTGGCTGCATTTCAATTCGTAGCAAAGCTCTCTTTGCTTTTGTAGCAACTTCTTAATAAGGTTGTCAGACCATGGTGGGTCTTTTCCATCCCTCACAATTCTGCTCAGTACACTTGTCTAAAGTGAGCTGCCTAATGCTCTTGAATTTACCTGCCATGTAATCTGAAATCTGTCTCTTGTCACTCTTCCTAAACAATAAGATCTTCCTGCCTTTCTTTGTATTCCTATTTACATCCATGTTCAGTAATGTTATAATGGCCTTATGACCTTTCATTCCGTGCTCTACAAGAAGTGAGTCAAAATCAAGTCTACGATGTTATCTTCATGAGTCACTTCTCTGATTTCCTGCTCAAATTAATTTTTGGGTAAGGCACTTAGAACAATTTTCAATGATTCTTTCTCCCTGCTACTCATTATCACTTAAGTCTCCCAGTCTATATCTGGTAAATTAGAATCTCCACCTAAAACTATAACATGACCAAGAAAATTATGCAAAATATTTTCCAAGTGTCCCTCTGCTGTTCTGTTGGTACAGCAATTGAGGCATGGGGGAGGGTGGGGGGTATAAAAGGGTCATATGACCACGTTTAATCCACCTTTTTCATCTATTTTCACTCAAATTGTTTAGCATTCTGAGTGTGCTAATCTCACTAGATATTATAACGTTCAATATTATGTCAACAAAGATAAAGCATCTGATGAATTCTGATTCTTTAAATGTGTCATTAATAAAAAAAAAAAAGATAGTGAGATATTTCCTACCTCTTAGAGTTTACAAGAAAATGCAATAGACTACACCATATCATCAAAAAATTGTTATTTGCTATAAATTAATCCTGTTTTGAAAGCCCTCAATTGAATAATGAAAGAAATATAGATCCCAAACTGCTTTGTTTGTGTGGTGACTACACTTAACGAAAACTCACATCATTTCTTCCTGAATGTTTCACAAATACTGTATGAGAGCATTCTGAAAATTAATACATCTGAATTGTTTATGTGAAAATTCTTAAAGTTTGTAAATGAAACAAACATCATTAACACTCTAAATCTTTATTTTTTTGTATGTGTATATTAGCAGCCCTATGCTGCCAGAGGGCTCTGAATTATAGCATGTGCAGTGTATATCTATGTTGGTGCATAAAGAGATCATCCTGTAATGAAGTATCAAATTTAAAGAGTTTGTCCACACATGGAGCACCCTCTCCTTCCACATGACGAAGGCAGAACACACAAGCACTGCAACATTTCCAACAATCCAACACCTTGTGTTCACTGTCATTGATCATCCTGCATACAGTCCCAATTTGGCTGCATATGACTTTCAGCTATTTCTAAAACTTAAAGAACAACTTCAAGGACATCACTTTGATGAGATGGTGCAAGTGGAGGTGAGGTTATGGTTCTGTCAACAAAGTCAGTCTTTCTACAGTTAAAGTATCAACAAAAACTGGTCTGTCTTTGGGAGAAATGTGTTTGTTGCCAGGGTGACTATGTTAAAAAATAAATATTTCGACATGAAGTATAAAGATGAGGAATGTAATAATGTTTGTTTTATTTGAAAAGCTTTAACAGTTTTCACATAAAAATTTGAAAGCATTGCTTTTCGGCACAATCACATTGTTCGATTATGTGAGACTTTTGATTCTCCAGCATTCTGTTTCAAAATGCAAAAGATATGAGCATGAAAGTTCAGAAACACTTGGTGTATTAATTCTGACACCATAGAACAACTGACAGTGTTACCTTTTGAACATACTATAACAGCTTTTCAGTTAATATGTTTAGCATCTCTTGTATACTACTGCCTGATGTAATGCAGCAAAAGTCACATATTTACTCTAAAGACTTTACCAGATATGTTTTCCCATCTAGCTCCAGCTGTGGTGCTAAAGAAGGATCTGGATTGATGCCGAATACCCCATTTCCCCCACCACCTCACTAGGTCCGCATCCCATGGTGCTGGCAAGAGGGTGAGGAGTGGCAACATAAAGGTGACACCCAGCCGACATCACACAGTTATCAGGAATGCCTGAAGATGGCAAGAAGACAGCTTGCCAAAATATTGTGGCTCTTAGGTGATGTCACTCAGATGAATATCCAAGAGCTATTCAAAATCTTGTTGCAAATGTATAAAATGAATTACCCAAGGCCAGTAATGCAGAAAATAATATAAATGAATTTAATAGCATTGGACTGTAATATGGTATTAAAATACTTTGGGGAAATGTTTATGGTTTGTAAACAAACAATAAGTAGTGCATGAGGACTATTGCTGATAAGCCACGAACATGAGAAACAATAAGGGTTTTTCACTGAGCTAAAAGCGTATTTGGAGAATGCACACACTCATTTATGCTGAATCCAATATGCTACTTCCTTACTTTTCATTTTACTGTTTATAATTAACACATTATTATATCTAGCACTATGGCGCACAAACATAGCACAAATCACATTAATGATATTATTATATAGTTATGGTTTTGCAAATAAAGTGTAAATTACTCTGCAGTTCACTTCTTACATTCGTACCCACACAGATGTTGTTACTGACACACATTAGTGTATGAACACTCAATTCAGGAGCATCTGGATTGAATATTGGTTGCTGAAGAAATTCTCATGGGTGTTTATCTATTATGATGAGCAAAGATGATGGCAAACAGTTCCTGATAACCAAATTGTGGGACAAAATCTCCCATTATTGTTTCTAAAACGGGGTTCTTCAGACACTGTTAATGATACATTATTTTTGAGGACATGTTATCTCTGGTGGCAATTTTGATGTCATTCTACCACCCTCTCATCATATGTGTCACTATAGACAACTTACTCCCATCATTTCCAGCTACAGGTGATCCTGATACACAATCTGCCAAGTTACAGTCACATCAAAAGACTTACAGTGATCAAGAGTCACACAGTTATCACGCAATAGGAAGTAAGTATTTAATGAAAATGTATTTGAGAAGAGCAAAAGACATGCTGATGGGAGATTGAATATTTAACTGTATATGCATTATATGGATTGTGACTTTTCTTTGACCACATCAATTAAAACAGTCATGAAATGCACTATGAAGACTAAATGATATGTGAAGAAAAGAGAGATATGTTTTAGGTATCACGGTTATTTCACACACAACTGTTAATCTATTAAATAAATTAATGAACACAGTTTTAGAGCAGTGTTCACTTAGTATTAGCATTTCATGTTTGTCGATATGTACGATGGTAGCTAGGCCATTGTGCTTAGTGCTTCAGTAAATCATCATAAGTGCTGAATTTACGTGAATCTAATGCACACTTCATTTTATAATATGCAGTATCCAAAATTGTGATGTGCGTAAGATTCAATGGCACATTGCATTTAAGCACGAACCTCAGTCTGTCATTCAGCAGCAACATCATTGAAATTTACATATTGTTCCTTAAGTCACAATGCATTGTTGTAATTTTCAACTTTGTTACATAACTGTTGGTTAATTACTGTGTAGTGTGTTTGCATTAGGTAGTCAGGAAATGGATGGCTATCAGAGCACAACGTTGTATGATGCTGCCTTCAAACATAAAGTAATTCTTTATGGTGAAAAATATGGTAAGGAAGGCAGGATGAGGCTGCATTGTAGCTGAGACTAGTGTCATTTATATGCGACTACCACTACCAGAAAGAAATCCTCTGGCCCTTGCAAAGGAATACATCCTGATGCTGAAATAAAGATTTTGGAATCTGTCCATGAAAGGACAAAGAATGAGCAGCCTGTGACTAATGACATCATAAGGTACAAAATGAAAGAGGTGCAATTGTGACTAGTGACACCATAAGGTTCAAATCAAAAGATGTGTTTACAGTTCTTAACATACCAAAGCAACAGTTTAAGGCTATCTGTAAATGACTTGACAGCACTATGAAAGGGGCAGGCTTATTTCTACAAGGCAACAGAACTGTATGCCGAAAGCTTCCACAGGAGTTTGACAAAACGGTTCAAGAATTTCAGCAGTATATCATCACACTTCGGATGAGGAAGTTTTCAATGAGACAAATAAGCAATGCTGATGAAGTGGCAGTTTGTTTTGATATGCCATGTAATTATGCGACTGACTAGAAAGAAACAAAAGAAGTTACTATCAAAATGTCAGGGTTTGAGAAACAGTACTTAACTGTAATACTGATAACAACAGGAACTGGGTGCAAACTTGTCCCAGTCTTAATCTTCAAGTGGAAGGAAAGCTCCAAGACCCCTAAAAATGAAAAGCTGTACCCCGATGATTTCACTGTTCAAAATCAAGAGAAGACATGATTGACTGAAAATTGAATGGTTGGCTTTCTCTAAAATGTATGATAACTCTCTCCAGGCAGGCTATCCAGACTACCATCAATGTTTTCTCTTGCTGTATTTTATGGTCATCTCATTGACAACGTAAAAAAGAAGATCCACAGCCTAGCCAGTATCCTTGTTACTATTAATGGAGGAATGACTTCTGTGTACCAACCCCTCGATATTAGTATAAATAAACCTTTCAAAGGTTATTATCAAGAACATTACCAAAAATGGCTCTATGAAGCAGACTGTGAAATGTCTCAAACAGGAAAAATTAAGCATGCCACATCCCACATTATTGTACATTTGGTTTTGGCTGCCTGGATAAACATCACAGCACCAGTGACCATAAAACCATTCAAGAAATATTGTATTTTAAACATTATGGATGACAGAATGGCAGTGAAGATGATGTGCTCTGAAATGACACTGAAAAAGATGGGGTAAGAGGAAATGAAACTGTTTATGATGTATACTCCTCTGAGGATACCAGTAATCAAGACATTAGTGATTAATGACGAGTAACACCTGTAATTTACAGTTTGACCCACATGCTACTATGATGGAAAATAAGTGGCACATTTATGTGAAGTGAAGGTGATAAGCAAGTAATAGATGTGTGGTAGTGCCACCCCCTTCATATAAAGAACAAAAATAGCATGCTGATTGAGTAATGTATGCTTCTGTTCCATTTTAAGTGGGTTCTCTGAGTCATTCTAAAGGAGATAATTAAATTCATTGTAATTAAGTTATATTTAATGGATAGATCAAATCAATACATAATTTGTACAACAGATATAACTAAATGTTTATATATGAAATTACACTTCATAGTTATTGATGAATACAAATCTTAATTACTATACATGACTAACCACAAACAACAATCATTTAAAATATTATTGTATTGCCTTCAAGAACTTTGTTACAGTACTTAAGCATCCAATCAGGCTTAGCACCTGGGAGCTCTCTTAAGAGAACATTTATTAGCATTTTGGCTGGTATAAAGTTATGTGGAATGAGACTGTGTATTTTTTACCACTAACTTTCTTCATTTTGCATATAGTTTCACACAGCACAGTAATTGCTTCCCTTCTCTCACATTATACAAGCTACAATCTATGTCCAATATTCGCAAAAGATTAAGATGTGGAATAAATACTCTTTACAACGTTAAGAAAAATTAGTGAAATGATTTAAAGCTATCATAAACACTGATGTACTTGCTTTGATCAATCTTATTGCTTTCTTCTCCATATTAAAAATGGTGTGAGTGTGAGTTTTTTGTCCTGACATTCAGACCATGCATTATATCAGGCAGGACTAGAACATGGATGAAATGTTTTTGGATGTCTGTAACAGTTCCATCTCTTGCTCATCAATGTAAGCATATGTATTTCTGAGCCATTATTCACAAATGCGGTTGCCATGGTAATATGTTGTTCATGAGCAGTCTATTAAATTTGATGTGTTTATAATGTTTCTACCAATAAGTATTAACATATGATATGCAACAGTCTCTCAGCTAGTGTGGGAGATCCTGGTAATGAACTTCTTGGTGTTCATTAACAACATATGATCTCAAAATAAAGAGTAACCACTCTCATTTATAATAAACATAGGCTTCTACTGTGGATATTAGAATTTTTGTGTTAGTGGGATGCAAAACATGAGCATGGTTACGTGTTCAGAAATTTGGTCAGTGTAAATAGGATAACACATACAACAGAGCTGTGTGCAACAATGTATGTTAAATTTCACTTTTAGTTACCAGTGTTCTTAGGGTTTATGATTTTAACTATCTTCTTCCACAATGGCTACTCCTACACTGATGTAAACCGCGCTTCAAAATCATTATTTTTAATTTTTTAAAGGAACCAGACAAATGATGTCAAATAATTTAGACTGATTATTCAATTTGTTTCAACCATTTAATTATGGTCAATTAAACTTAAAAATTAGGCTACCAAACCACTACTGATCAACTTTTTACGTACAGAATATATAGAATGTTAAATGGCTCTTTTGTTCCATGATGCAAATACAAATATTTCTAAAAGACACAGGACATCACAACCATTCAATATTGTTGCTACATCTCTTTGTATCTGTTCAAACTAAGGAACAAGTAAATAGAATGTAATGTAATACTTAAAATAAAAGTTAATAAGGAAATCATTAAACAATATATTAATGGATTTTCTTACAATTTTTTCCTATTAATTAATTTTAGATGAGCAAAAATATTGGGTTTTTGAAAGAAGCCAGCTATTAAACACCAATCAGTTATGGAATTACTCATACATTTTTTCAGAGATATACCAAGGCTTCATTTATGTTGAAGCTATATCTACTAGTAAATATTTCAAGTAAGGAACAGGCAACTAAATAGAGTTCATATTATGATATCAGTAACTACTTATCCCTGTACACTCTATCAAGACATGTATAAAATACATATTTCTTTAATTTTCAACAATGTTAGTCCAAGTATTTCATCTAATCAAAGATATATGCACTAGTATTCATTCAAGATCAAAAATACCCTCAAAGTTCTGACTCATTTTAGCTGGGTCTTTCCATGTATTTTATATGTACAACAGCCAGCAGTACAGTCTGCAGAATGTTTCAGGAAAATGTAGTATGGTAATAAATGTGTATATCACAGAGGTAGTAATATACTTAGATCTTCTGTAAATTCATTACAGTCTCAGTGACGTGAATTGCAAAGACATGGATTACTTCAAAATGTTCAACACATTCTCATTTACAAATTAATGCAATAGCAGCCACAAACATGTAAATGAAACTTCCTGGCAGATTAAAACTGTGTGCCCGACCGAGACTCGAACTCGGGACCTTTGCCTTTCGCGGGCAAGTGCTCTACCAACTGAGCTACCGAAGCACGACTCACGCCCGGTACTCACAGCTTTACTTCTGCCAGTACCTCGTCTCCTACCTTCCAAACTTTACAGAAGCTCTCCTGCGAACCTTGCAGAACTAGCACTCCTGAAAGAAAGGATATTGCGGAGACATGGCTTAGCCACAGCCTGGGGGATGTTTCCAGAATGAGATTGCGCTGATATGAAACTTCCTGGCAGATTAAAACTGTGTGCCCGACCGAGACTCGAACTCGGGACCTTTGCCTTTCGCGGGCAAGTGCTCTACCAACTGAGCTACCGAAGCACGACTCACTCCGCTGCAGAGTGAAAATCTCATTATGTAAATGAAGTGTAAGTTAATTCCTTGTCTGTTGTAGCAATTTATCTTTCAAAGAAAGGTACTTACAATATTTACTTAGGGTAATTATATTAGTTTATATAAGAACTGCAAAGGTAGAATGATACATATAACTCACATTACATGATGTCATTATCAGCAGTTACATATATTAGTTATTTATTATGAGAAATTCCTCAGTAGATTAGAAAGAGTTGCCCACAACTAAACAAAATGAATACCTCTTACACTGTACTTGATGAGCCACAAATGTTTTATAATTTACGGTAATGTATTAAAAAATTATTTCCAAATGAGTTAAATTTTCTGTGGAAAATGGGTGGCCTTAAATTTTTAGTAGATTTCTTTTATTTTTGAGAACTTATTCTATGAACTGAACTGTTGGTTGGAAACTGGGATAACTTCTTTGCAGCACTTGTTTTTATGAAAAAAAGCACTGAAAGTAATAGTGAACACATCCAAGATTTTGAGCAAGCTTCCATTGTACAGTATTCAATTTATACTATCCATAAACTGTACTACATGCTTCTGAACTTGGACATATTTACCTTAAACTGGATTGCAATCCCTAAACACAATACAGTATAACTGCATGGAATAAAAATGAGCAAATTATCACTATTTCTATTATGCCTCACAGTTGCTCAAATGTACAGTGAAGGTAAGGTTTCACTTTAATATTTCAATAATTCTGCACTTAAGTGCCATCTAAATGATTTCATTATGAGGTTGTATTCCAGAGAGTTGAGTGGGGTCATAACAACTTATTTTTCTCTGAGTGGGTATCTCTCACAGACTCTGAACTGTGGTAAGTCCACTTATAGTTTAGTAATGCTGCAGTGGTTTAAAATAATTATTATTTAATTAGTAACCGTTTCCAAAACTAAACTTATTTCTTTAGTTAGTATATATTTTTTTTTTTTTTTCATCTGCAAAGAAAATCAGGTTAGTATCTGACAAAATTATTAAGCAACCAAATTGTAGAAATGCCAATGGCAATCTGCAAAATTCAAGGGCTGGACAAAAATACAGAAACGCTAAATACACAACATATTTGCATGCCTAATTTGGTGTAGGAAACCTACTGGCATTTAAACCAGTTTCGAGTCATCTCAGAATGGATGAAAGCTGGTGCTATTTGGTTTTCAAAGAAACCCTATGCCATTCTTCTGTTGAAATAGTGAGACATTCACATTCTATATCTATGATTGTTCTGTAATATTTCTGCACAAAGTGGCATATTACCCTTGTATGTTCTGTATCAAACACAATTTTGGAACTGTGACTTAGACCTCAAATTAAATTTTAGCACTGTATGACAAGGTTCATGTGATGTGATAAACTTACCAAAATGAAAGAAACAGTTCACCAGCTTAGAACTGTTCTCATAACCAATCATGTAGGAAGGGTAGATGTACACCATAATCCAGAAATGTTAATGTGTATGTCTGAGGGCATGCTAAATGTGTAACTTACTCAGCTGTTAGTTACAGGATGTTTTGTGCAATGTAGTATGTAGAGAAGGATACGAAGTAACATACATCACATCAAAAAACTCTGAGGGAAAGCATAGAGGCTGTATCACTTAGAAGTCTATAAAACCAACATTTGAAATAACTGTACAGTTTCTGTGTAACAATAAACTGAATCACATTTGTTTCTGGCCTACAGTGGGCAATCAGAGGTCATATGGATTTGAAATCAAGATAAAAACCAGCTAAGGGTAAGAAGTAGATGAATGTGTTACAGCAGGAAATGCAGCTTCTGTTTTGAAGATTCAAAAATTTGTTTGTCTAGGTTAATAGTAAAGTAATCTAGAAGGGAAACTGTGAGTACACTGTCAGTTGATGTTTTGTTTACCCTGTGGCAAACAACCAATGCTGAATTTACTTATGCTGAACATTCATCTGTAAGCATCAATCTAGATGGTGATGTTTTAATTTAAGTACCTGTAAAACAAATTTGCAGTTCCATTTCACTAACAAAAAGCTCAGTTTTCAAGTATACTTTACTCCGACTTGCACACTGGGTAATTCAAAATGTAGGCTTATGTTTTTGAAATTTATGGGATAAATGGAAACAGTGATTGTGTGTTTTACTCACCAACACAACTTGTAAATAGATATATTTCCGTCCATACAGGAATACTAAGTTGTCAAATACAGAAATATGTATCAGAATATGGCACTGCGGTCAGTGATGCCTATATAGGACAATAAGTGTCTAGCACAGTTGTCAGATTGATTACTGCTGCTACAATGACAGGTTATCAAGATTTAAGTGACTTTGAACATAGTGTTATAGTCAGCACATGGCACACAACATCTCCACGGTAGCAATGAAGTGGGGATTTTCCTGTACAACCATTTCACGAGTGCACCATGACTATCAGGAATCCAGTAAAACAGCAAATCTCTGACATCACTGCAGCTGGAAAAAGATCCTTCAAGAACGGGGCCAATAATGACTGAAGAGAATCATTCAGTATGACAGAAGTGCTACCGTTCCACAAACTGCTGCAGATTTCAATGTTGGGCCATCAACATGTGACAGCGTGCAAACCATGTGATGAAACTTCATCAATAAGGGCTTCCGGAGCTGAAGGCACACTCATGCACTGTTCATGACTGCACAACACTGATACTGAACTGCTGATAACTGGAAGCATGTTACTTGGGCAGATGAGTCTCATTTCAAACTGTATTGAGCAGATGGGGATGGAGGTAACCTCATGAACCCATGGACCCTGCATGTCGGTACGGGACTGCTCAAGCTGGTGGAGGCTCGATAATAGTGTGGAGCATGTGTGGTTGGAGTGATATGGGACTCCTGATATGCCTAGATATGACTTTGACAGGTGAAACATACGTAAGCATCCTGTCTGATCACCAGTATCCATTCATGTCCATTGTGCATTCCGATGGACTTGGGAAATTCCAGCAGAGCAATGCAGCACCCCATAAGTCCAGAATTACTACAGAGTGGCTCCAGAAACACTCTTCTGAGTTTAAACATTTCCGCTAGTCACGAATCTCCCCAAACATGAACATTATTGAGCATATCTGGGATGCCTTGCAGCGTGCTGTGCAGAAGAGATCTCCACCCCCTCATATTCTTATGGATTTATGGACTGCCCTGCAGGATTCGTGGTGTCAGTTGCCTCCAGCACTACTTCAGTTATCAGTCGAGTCCACGCCACATCATGTTGCACCCCTTCTGCATGCTCACAGGGTCCCTACACGATATAGGACAGGTGTACCAGTTTCTTTGGCTCTTCAGTGTATTTACCTTGTGTAATTATATGCAGTAAATTATTGGTTATGTTTGTTATGAGCGTTCCTTTTATCATGTCAAAGGAGAAAAGAGCAGTTAGTGGAGGTCACAAAAACATAAATCAGAAAAGTGTAAAGAAATTGTGATCAATTTTTGGAATGCATCCTAGTGTCCTCTACAGGTACTGGAAGAATAGTGGTTATATCAAATTAAAAGCGGACAAACGGCTCTGTCAGCCGAGGAAAAAGACTTCTTGTAAATTGAATTCATGTCTATGGTGATTGGGGTTGCCCTACAAGCCCGATTACAAGATTTAGTAAAGGAATTTTTGGATTGCAGAGGTAAAACCATTAGAAAGAGGTAGCCTCAAGAATACTGCAAAAAATACAACAAGAAACAGTGGCAATGCCACCTGGCATACAAGGTACTTATTGTATTGAGTTAGAAAAGGAACTAGTTGGAGTACCACACTCATATACTGTCAATTCTTGTTAAACAAACCTCACTGATGACTCTGGTAGGTGAAGGGTTTTAACTAGGAGAGGATGCAAGTATCCAGAAATGACAGTGAATTAATGAATTTGTCAGTTTCAGTCACATTTGCAGCTGCAGGAAATGGTACCAAAATACATTGTTATGTAATTAGTAAGTGCAGTGCCGTTATCACGGATGGGCAAAGTGGAAAGGATTGTAAATTTGTCAATGTTGTCAATATATAGATTGAATTGGGACTATTCAAAATGCACACCACCAGTGACTTACCATTTCTTATTGTATTACAAGTACAATTTTTATAGCATGCCTCCTCTGTGTATCCTGTGTTACATTTTCATCTTTTTTTACTCATTCTAGTATGCTGTGGGTGTAAAATATGTTTTATTTCAGAATCCGCCCTCTGTTTAGCCCATGCAACATATACTAGTGTACAAATTCAACAGAAGTATACTCCAAATTGTCAAAAGAAACTGTTGTATAATATTTACAGTGTTGAGATGGTGGTATGGGCACATTCTGGGTGGGACGGGGAGTGGTGGGTGGTTACTTGTCAATATCTGTGATGTTTGCGGCTGGAATAAATGGTACCATAATATATTGTTATTTGATTTACAAGGCCCAGAACCTTCATCATAGATGAATAGAAGAAGGTCCCGCTAACTCCAGTTTTTTGCATAAAAAATCAGCCTGAGGAAATTAGATGGAGCAAAGCTCCTCATTGGAGACAACCTAGCATCACACTTGTCATTTAAATCAATAAAGCTTTTCAAGAAAATAATGTTAAAACCACATTTCTTCCAAGCGCCTTGACTCACATAACTAAGCCACCAACTATGATCACATAACAAGAAAATAGTAAGAGAGTGGAAAGAAGGACTGTGGTGAAATGGAACTACAGTTCCAAAATATAAGTTTCCAGGTCTGCTGAAGAACCTTTTTGTTTATGTAAAACAAGAGCCTGACTTGGCAGGTTTTTAAAAGAAAACATGACGTATCACCTATCAGTTGTAATACAGTTCTGAAAGTACTTCCATCAACTAAAACTGAATTCAGCCAATCCACAAACAATGTTGAGAGTCTGCCAAGGCCTTAGATACTTCTGCAATACACCATGATGAAATGCAAATGAAAAGAAAGGGGGCAAACTTAATGCACATTGAGCAAAAAGCTTAAGCACAAGTCATAAGCAATGTCAGAAAGTGACACTCAGTTTGATGACACTATCAGAGGACTTGTCTTTGCAAACTCCTCTAATCAAGATATGAGGAAACAGAAAAAAATTTAATGCCAGTTCATCTTCTGAATGCCCAGATCAGGCTTGGTTGGTTGGTGGTTATGCTGTAGCTAACATATATGGAAAAAGTAGGCAGTCATTAAGGTAAATGAAACACATTTATTATAACATGTGGGTAGTCATTTTTTTAACCAAGGAGATAGTGTTTGACAGCTTTCTGTTACTTCTGGGAGTATGATTTGTAAATTCAAAGATGTCATAATTTTTAAAGATGATATCACTGACTTAATGTGTTAACAAACAAATTGAGTTCATCAATTTAATCTTATAATAACATAATTAGAGATATAACAATTTTTATTTGGAAAATAAAATAAAAAGACACAATTCATGTAATATTTTTAGTTTTTGTACACAATAAAAATTTTTTTGAACCACATAAATATTGGTTCTAATTCTCCTAGATTCAAAACAGTTTATAATATTTGCCTATTTAGCAAACGATGAATAAATGGGGAAAATATTAATATTAATGCTGCTATTTTTACCCACCCCTCTCTGCAGAGTGAACAGAATCACCACAATTTTTATTTTTTATGTTATAAAATCCTAAGGTAGGTTCCAAAACTTACTGTAAATTTCAGGTTAAGTACAAGGCCTATATCCACACATAATTATGATGCTCATGTTTCCTTTTTAAAATTATAGTTGTTTTTCTTTTAAAGCTGATAGCTGTTTCTATTTACCACATTCTACTGCAGCAGTTACAACACTGCCACTAAATTCAGTAATTGCAATAGATAACAAAGAAAACCCCCCCATGAACCATGGACCTTGCCGTTGGTGGGGAGGCTTGCGTGCCTCAGCGATACAGATGGCCGTACCGTAGGTGCAAGCACAACGGAGGGGTATCTGTTGAGAGGCCAGACAAACGTGTGGTTCCTGAAGAGGGGCAGCAGCCTTTTCAGTAGTTGCTAGGGCAACAGTCTGGATGATTGACTGATCTGGCCTTGTAACAATAACCAAAACGGCCTTGCTGTGCTGGTACTGCGAACGGCTGAAAGCAAGGGGAAACTACAGCCGTAATTTTTCCCGAGGGCATGCAGCTTTACTGTATGATTACATGATGATGGCGTCCTCTTGGGTAAAATATTCCGGAGGTAAAATAGTCCCCCATTCGGATCTCCGGGCGGGGACTACTCAAGAGGGTGTCGTTATCAGGAGAAAGAAAACTGGCGTTCTACGGATCGGAGCGTGGAATGTCAGATCCCTTAATCGGGCAGGTAGGTTAGAAAATTTAAAAAGGGAAATGGATAGGTTGAAGTTAGATATAGTGGGAATTAGTGAAGTTCGGTGGCAGGAGGAACAAGACTTTTGGTCAGGTGACTACAGGGTTATAAACACAAAATCAAATAGGGGTAATGCAGGAGTAGGTTTAATAATGAATAGGAAAATAGGAATGCGGGTAAGCTACTACAAACAGCATAGTGAACGCATTATTGTGGCCAAGATAGATACGAAGCCCACACCTACTACAGTAGTACAAGTTTATATGCCAACTAGCTCTGCAGATGACGAAGAAATTGAAGAAATGTATGATGAAATAAAAGAAATTATTCAGATTGTCAAGGGAGACGAAAATTTAATAGTCATGGGTGACTGGAATTCGAGTGTAGGAAAAGGGAGAGAAAGAAACATAGTAGGTGAATATGGATTGGGGGACAGAAATGAAAGAGGAAGCCGCCTGGTAGAATTTTGCACAGAGCACAACATAATCATAGCTAACACTTGGTTTAAGAATCATGAAAGAAGGTTGTATACATGGAAGAACCCTGGAGATACTAAAAGGTATCAGATAGATTATATAATGGTAAGACAGAGATTTAGGAACCAGGTTTTAAATTGTAAGACATTTCCAGGGGCAGATGTGGACTCTGACCACAATCTATTGGTTATGACCTGTAGATTAAAACTGAAGAAACTGCAAAAAGGTGGGAATTTAAGGAGATGGGACCTGGATAAACTAAAAGAACCAGAGGTTGTACAGAGATTCAGGGAGAGCATAAGGGAGCAATTGACAGGAATGGGGGAAATAAATACAGTAGAAGAAGAATGGGTAGCTTTGAGGGATGAAGTAGTGAAGGCAGCAGAGGATCAAGTAGGCAAAAAGACGAGGGCTAGTAGAAATCCTTGGGTAACAGAAGAAATATTGAATTTGATTGATGAAAGGAGAAAATATAAAAATGCAGTAAGTGAAACAGGCAAAAAGGAATACAAACGTCTCAAAAATGAGATCGACAGGAAGTGCAAAATGGCTAAGCAGGGATGGCTAGAGGACAAATGTAAGGATGTAGAGGCCTATCTCACTAGGGGTAAGATAGATACCGCCTACAGGAAAATTAAAGAGACCTTTGGAGAAAGGAGAAACACTTGTATGAATATCAAGAGCTCAAATGGAAACCCAGTTCTAAGCAAAGAAGGGAAAGCAGAAAGGTGGAAGGAGTATATAGAGGGTCTATACAAGGGCGATGTACTTGAGGACAATATTATGGAAATGGAAGAGGATGTAGATGAAGATGAAATGGGAGATACGACACTGCGTGAAGAGTTTGACAGAGCACTGAAAGACCTGAGTCGAAACAAGGCCCCCGGAGTAGACAATATTCCATTGGAACTACTGACGGCCGTGGGAGAGCCAGTCCTGACAAAACTCTACCATCTGGTGAGCAAGATGTATGAAACAGGCGAAATACCCTCAGACTTCAAGAAGAATATAATAATTCCAATCCCAAAGAAAGCAGGTGCTGACAGATGTGAAAATTACCGAACTATCAGCTTAATAAGTCACAGCTGCAAAATACTAACACGAATTCTTTACAGACGAATGGAAAAACTAGTAGAAGCCAACCTCGGGGAAGATCAGTTTGGATTCCGTAGAAACACTGGAACACGTGAGGCAATACTGACCTTACGACTTATCTTAGAAGAAAGATTAAGGAAAGGCAAACGTACGTTTCTAGCATTTGTAGACTTAGAGAAAGCTTTTGACAATGTTGACTGGAATACTCTCTTTCAAATTCTAAAGGTGGCAGGGGTAAAATACAGGGAGCGAAAGGCTATTTACAATTTGTACAGAAACCAGATGGCAGTTATAAGAGTCGAGGGACATGAAAGGGAAGCTGTTGTTGGGAAGGGAATAAGACAGGGTTGTAGCCTCTCCCCGATGTTGTTCAATCTGTATATTGCGCAAGCAGTAAAGGAAACAAAAGAAAATTCGGAGTAGGTATTAAAATTCATGGAGAAGAAATAAAAACTTTGAGGTTCGCCGATGACATTGTAATTCTGTCAGAGACAGCAAAGGACTTGGAAGAGCAGTTGAATGGAATGGACAGTGTCTTGAAAGGAGGATATAAGATGAACATCAACAAAAGCAAAACAAGGATAATGGAATGTAGTCTAATTAAGTTGGGTGATGCTGAGGGAGTTAGATTAGGAAATGAGGCACTTAAAGTAGTAAAGGAGTTTTGCTATTTGGGGAGCAAAATAACTGATGATGGTCGAAGTAGAGAGGATATAAAATGTAGGCTGGCAATGGCAAGGAAAGCGTTTCTGAAGAAGAGAAATTTGTTAACATCCAGTATTGATTTAAGTGTCAGGAAGTCATTTCTGAAAGTATTCGTATGGAGTGTAGCCATGTATGGAAGTGAAACATGGACGATAAATAGTTTGGACAAGAAGAGAATAGAAGCTTTCGAAATGTGGTGCTACAGAAGAATGCTGAAGATTAGATGGGTAGATCACATAACTAATGAGGAAGTATTGAATAGGATTGGGGAGAAGAGAAGTTTGTGGCACAACTTGACCAGAAGAAGGGATCGGTTGGTAGGACATGTTCTGAGGCATCAAGGGATCACCAATTTAGTATTGGAGGGCAGCGTGGAGGGTAAAAATCGTAGAGGGAGACCAAGAGATGAATACACTAAGCAGATTCAGAAGGATGTAGGTTGCAGTAGGTACTGGGAGATGAAAAAGCTTGCACAGGATAGAGTAGCATGGAGAGCTGCATCAAACCAGTCTCAGGACTGAAGACCACAACAACAACAACAAAGAAAAACACAGCAGACAAGTCTACAGAACACCTATTAAATATGTCAGAATGTGTGAGTAACAAGGAGAAAGACTGCAATGATTCTGCGTAGGGGGACGGCCTGTACTAAGGATAACAAACTGGCCAAGGAGGATATTTCATGGATAAAACTGATAACAGCAGAGGACACAAAAAACAAGTTTAATGTCATGCAAATGTGATCAGAACTATGTAGTGGCAACAGCTAAAATCAAGTACAATTTCTAGCAACTCCATGTCATACGTTACATGTCAAAGGAAAGACTGCATAAGCTTGCTGATTCTGACTTCCTCGCTGTTACTGTGACGGACTGGGAAGACTACTGGCGGAAAGTACAAGAGCTGGGGCAAGTGTACCACAAGCAAGATGGGGTAATGGAGAAGGCCATCAATGAAGTTGTGAAGATGGGATGATCAAGAATCCAACACAGATGACAGCAGCGATCTTATGTCATCAGCAAAGTGTTCTTTGAGTCGTACATAATTATTTACTTCAATCATTATTGCTGTGCTGAATAAGTTCAATGTTTCAACAAATTCCAGTAATCAGTTTTTGATGTTTGATTCATAAGTTTTACCTTGTTTTACTTTAATGCATACAACAACAAGGAAAAAATTTCTGAATTTATCCTGGATATCCTAATTAAAAACGTACTTTTTCCCAGGTAGAAATTCGCTTTTCCTTGGTGTAAATACACTATACTCTGGGTGAAAATACATTGTTTCAGTATTAAGTGACAATATACTTTCACTTTGAATGTATAACTTATCAATACTTTGAATGGTAAGGGTTTTATACACTGGAGTAAAATTTTCTGGCACTTTAGGAAATGAAAAGCAGCAAAAATCAACATGTTTTGGAAAGATCTTTCATGCACAGCAACATTTACACTGCATAGTTTCGTGTAATGGAGCTACAACCACTGATTCCACTAATCATAGCACGGTAAATTCCAAGCCATTGAAATCAAGAATGTGATGTGCTTTTGTTAGCCAATCATAGTCCATGTTACACGATGCTGCCAGTCAACGACAGCAGATTTTCTGAATCCTGGAAGTGATGTAGTCAGCCAGTAGCAACATCACCGTTAAGTAGTGTGAACATGCAAATACCAGACAAAAAATAGCCATTCTAAGAGAGAGGAAAAAGTAGAAAATTGATCCATGGAACTTTATGTATAACCACCGAGCAGCTCCAGCTTGTCTCAAGTCAAGGAAGAGCTTTATCCAACGGACACTACCACTAGAAGGCTGCCCTGAGACTGGCTGCCTATCTTTACAGTTGGACTCCCTGCAAAGTACAAACCTGCACCCCAAAGAGGGAACCACACAAGGGCAGCATCAGCAGTGTAGTGCATGGAGAGCAGTGAATAGATTAAGAACATAAGTAGGTGCCACGGCCTGCGGATACATGCAGGGGCACCCACAGATGTTGCATTCTGTGAGATCCCCTACCTCACGAGGACGTCTGTACACCTTGGATTTAGGTTCACGCCGGTATTTTCTCATCAATACGAGTGCTGACATTAGTGTCTTACCTCCCACATTTTCTGAAAAGGTCATGACACCAACCAAACTGTCCCTTGAAGCATCAAATAAGTCGCCACTTCGTGTCGATGGCTTGGCCAAGTTATCTATTGAACTCATAGGGGGAAACAGTTCACTTAGTCCTTCTATGTGGCTGACGTCGAAGATCCAGTATTAGGCACTGACTTCCTTTTCCACTTCGGACTGTCTCCAGATCTTCAGTCGGCCTCATTATTGCACCACGCCTCGTCCACTCATATTGCATGTTCAGTCGCCTCTTCAGCCCCCCCTCCCCCTCAGCTTACCGACGACTTCGACACAGCTCCCATCGAGTGCTCTTCACTGGTGGACAGCCTCACAACTTCCATGGCCCAGCTCCAGCCCTAACGCCCTGCAGTTGACAATCTCCGTGCTCACAACGCCACACTGAACCATGCCATACCGTCGCACGATGCCTCGTACAATGCCTGTCAACGCCACCACCATTTGACACCGGAGATGCACCTCATGGGACTTTGTTGCCACCGACGCAGACAGCTTCCCCGGCACATCAGGTTAGTGACTCTTGTGTGCTACTGATTCCCATTCTCAACGGCCTCCAAGCGAGTTCGCCAGCCAAGCTGAACGCTATCATGAATGGTACGACACACAAAATTGTCATGACAGATGGCCACCAGTGCATCATAAAGCACGCTGATTGCCACCACATAAACTACACTTCGCTAAAACCATAGTGGGGGAACTTCTGTGGGCAGGTATTGTTCGCCCATCGGACAGTAACTGGTCTTCGCCCATACATTTAGTCGCCAAAATGGACAGCACAGTGCGCCTCTGCGGTGACTATCGTCGCCTCAATGCGCAAATGGTATTATACAATTATCCTATACCTCACATACAAGACTTTGCGCGAGTACTTAGCGGAGCACGCATCTTCAGTGTCTTGGACTGCCGTAAGGCATATTTACAGTTACCAATGGAACAGAGTGACATACCAAAGACAGCAGTGATCACACCTTTTGGCCTGTACGAATTTTGTTACATGCCTTATGGTCTCAAATACGTGGCCCAAACTTGGCAGCGTTTTATAGACTCACTTCTGTTTAACTGCACATATTGCTACGCATACCTCGACAACATATTAATTTTCTCCCCCTCCGACGGGAAAAATGAAATCCACCTGGCCACGATACAGGACTTATTGACACGTAACAGAGTCGAGGTCAATAATGACAAGTCACAAGTCCACTGCACTGCTGTCACTTTTCTGGGGTACACCATGGATGGTATATGCCCCACCCGCAGGAGCGGGTTGACTGCATTCACGATCTACCTCTCCCTGTGTCGTTTCGCGAATTATGCCAATTTTTAGGAACTGTCAATTTCTACCGTCGTAACCTGCTGATGGAGGCAGCAATTGAAGCCCCTTTGACTGATGCATTGACCAGGAAACAAACCTCTGGCAGTCGCCACGTACAGTGATCTGAGAACATGGTGAGAGCTCTTGAAGTCCTTAAATCAGTGTTAGCACATGGTGTCACTCTCGCCCACCCTTTGCCAGATGCCTGCATCTCTATTACAGTGGATGCAAGTGATTTTACAATCGGTGCGGTCCTCCAACAGCATGTCAATGACACGACACAACCACTCCGGTTTTTTTCCAAAAATCTATCTACAGCTCAACGTAAATGGTCAGCATTTCACAAAGAATTGCTTGCAGTTTAAGAAGCTGTAAAATATTTCTGCACAGACATCGAAGGAAGGAATATAACAATTTTCACAGTCCATTGCACGTAGAGGCTATCCGTAACCCCGCTGCTGACCTTACCCCACATAGGTTTCAGCAAATGGACTTAATTTACCAATACACAACAGACATCCATTACATTCGGGGTTCAGAAAATGTGGTGGCTGACTACCTATTATGTAGCAGTGCAATTTCGACCCCCATTAATTTCAATGAATGGGCCCACTTACAGGACAGTGACACCGAATTGTACAACCTCCGACAGGACCCAGATACTTCCCTTCAGGTCGTTTCATGCAACCTACCTGGTTCGGCCAGGCCACTGTGGTGTGATACATCCATGGGCACCGTCCGGCCTATTGTTCCCTCTGCACTGCATCGCCAAGTGTTCACTACTTTACATAATCTGGCACATCCTGGTGCTAAGGCTACTACGCGCCTGGTTACAGAATGCTTTGTGTGGCCAGGTGTGAAGAGGGATTGTCGTGCTTGGGCTCGTACTTGTTTACAGTGCCAGCACAGCAAAGTCGGCAGGCACACACAACCCAGGCCAGGTAAATTCAACATCCCGAAAGGCCGCTTCCGACATGTACATGTGGACCTCGTAGGATCGTTACCCGTGTCTGACAGTTTCAGGTATATCTTGTCCGTCGTTGACCGCGTTACACGTTGGGTGGAGGCAATACCCCTGCAGGACATCACAGCAGATTCCACAGCACGCACATTCGTATCCTCCTGGATAGCTCGATTTGGCTGCCCTACATCCATCACCACTGACCAGGAAAGACAGTTTGAATCTCTGCTGTTTAACAAACTCTGCATCCTCTGTGGGGTGGATAGATTCCGCACTACGGCTTACCACCCCCAGAGCAATGGACTGGTTGAGCAGTGGCACAAGACTCTTAAAGTGGCACTCATGTGCCACGGTGGTGAGTGGTGCAATGCCATTCCCTGGGTTATGCTAGGAATACACACGGCTAACAAGACAGACCTCCAGGCTTCACTTGCAGAGCTCCTGTTCTCCCCACAGAGTTTGTGAATGATGAAGCAATCGCCGACCTGTCTGACCTCCCCATGCTAGTTGAGCATGTCCAGACACACATAGCCATGATCCGCATGCCTCCTCCACAACCACATACCCATCCTCGGGTGTTCCTGCATTCGGCACTGGACTCTTGTGAGTTCGTTATGTTACGGGATGACACAGTCAAACCAGCATTACAGCCACCTTACGCTGGCCCGCATTGAGTAGTGGCTTGCATGGACAATACTATGGGCATTCTCGTCAGTGGCCGCCAGCAGACAGTTTCCCTCCAACTCGTGAAACCAGCCTGGATGACTGAGGAATCTGTAACACACACCCCCGAGTCGAGTGTTCTTCCATCAGGTGACAAGCCCGATCTCACACAGACTGCCCACTCCCCTGCGCCCCACCATGATCGTATGTCCACCGAGCCTACACCTGTGGGCAACTCAGTGGTTGCGTGTGACGATACTCTACCCTCGTTTCACACAGGCACTGTGTGTGACAATCCACAACCTCAGGCTCAACCACATGTTGCGTGTGACATTACCCCGTCCCAAGTGTTGGCACCCAATACCCCCACAGAGTGTTCCAGCGTTTCTCCTGAACTAAATCACTTTTCCCCCCCACTCCCCCTAGTGACCCCAACATCCACTGTCGACGAAATTTGCATTTCAATCAATACCTCTGAGTGCCCACACGATGAGCTTTCCTTGCAGCTCCACGAAGGATCCATCTTCGTCCTCTGCATAGGTGACACTTGACGTGGGTCCACACACGTCACATATCACCATCCTGCGCACAGTCCCTATCCCAAATGGGGTGGATATGGCTGCCATAGCTGCAACGTTCAGCACCGACGAGATGCTCAAGATTCGCAACCCCCGCTTCGCCGGTACTGCAACGACGACATCTTCTGTGCCAGACCATATCACACGTGCAGGTTGGCCAGTCTGTCCCCCCCCCCCCCCCCCCCCCTCACTGGATGGCGGACTATATGAGCGCTAGTCCACCCTGACAGACAGTATGGACTCTTAGCACACACTGTTATCAACCAGCGAGCATCCCACAACGCCACTACACAGGAAGACACCCACGTCCTACCCCCAGAGCTCCTGGGGGGGGGGGGGGGGGGGGGGGGGGTAACTTCCAGGATAGTAGAAACTGAATCACATTTTCTGTTAATGTTCTGACTATCTCTCACCACGGCCTGAGTTGGTAAATGTCCTCCCCGCTACATCCCCATCCCTCCCACTGTGATATCCATGACCCACCCAACCTACGCAATATCCCTGTCAGACTCTACTACACCCCTGCTCCAAACCCCCTGCCTCATATTCCTGCAACAGACATAGGTGCAAGACAAGTTCCATACAGGCTCCTACTACCACCTACTCCACTCCTGTTACAGATATCCCCTAACCCATCAAAGGCATGGCCACGTGCGAAAGCAGCCATGTGATCCACCAGCTCATCTGCAACCACTGTGGTGCATTCTACATGGGCAAGGCAGTTAACAAGGTATCTGTTCACATGAATGGCCACTGCCAAACTGTGGCCAAGAGGCAGCTGGACCACAAAGACGCAGAGCATGTTGCCAACACAATGTGTCTGACCGTAATGACTGCTTCACAACCTGTGCCATCTGCATTTTTCCCACCTACAACATCTTTTCTGAACTCCATACATGGGAACTTATCCTCCCATATCTCCTTCATTTCCCATTCCCACTACAGTACTACACATGCCATCTATCCCCTTCTGTACCCCCCCCCCTCCCCACCCACTGTTACAGATACGTGATACTACACCTAGCAGTGCAATCCTGTCCCCACTACATCTCTGCATTCTCCCACAGGCAGCACTAGCATCTTGCCCCACCCCTATCCTGCTCTCCCTCCCCTTATCACCTTCCTATACCACAGCTCTTCTGTACACCACAACCCACCCCTGTAAAGATTGCTGCTCACCTCAGATGCAGTCACAGCTGGGCCTTACTGCCATGATGACAGGGGCCATGTGAGTGTGAGTTGTGCTTGAGCCAAGGTGTATGAGTTTTGTAGGTCTGATGATGGATTTTAGTCCATAAACTTAATATACCTAGTGCTGTCTTTGTGCCTGTTTCAGACTCAATGCCTCCTCTATGTGATGAATAGCATTCTCTCCTTTCCACATTGTTGTTGCTCCATCCTGAACTGTCCATTGTTTAATATTATACTTTATTACGTAAATTATAGTCCTGGCCTGTCATTCAATGGTGACTTCATGACACCAGCCATTACAGTATAAATCACTCCTTATACCCACACTGTGAAGCATGATTCTGAAACAAATATGAAATGTATAACAGGGTCTGCTGTATGTGCCACCAGAAAGAGGGTCTCACAATCATCACAGTTAACTACCCATTAGGTTATCTCATCTTGGTATCAGACGACCACTAATGGACCTAAAATGTTAGAGCCAGTTTGAGAAATAGTACACCCAGCCCATTCAACTACCAGTTTGTCTCTTTGTTAAATTTAGAAAACATGTAATGATACAAGAAAACTGTACGATCATGGCTTAAATGTCTCCAAGTGGACATCTATTTTTAAATTACAGTCATTTATTAAATATAAACAAGAATGCTACTAGAACTAACCCAAATTATATGATATTTTCTACATTATGAAATGTTAATTCATCCCCTGTGATGAGGTAGAGAGTTATCCAACAAGGGCAAAATTTTGTAACATCTCCTCAGATAGTATATCCTGTCCTATCCAACCTTCAGTATTTCATTTGCTTTAGTTTTAGAAACACTCAGTGCTAAACTTTGAACTTTCATATAGGAATAATGTCTAATGAGACCCCTTTTTTTTTATTGTTCAGCCCTTATTATTATGCAATATTTGACAAATTACCAAAAAAATTAATATAGTGTTCTTTTTGTATGTAGTTCCTTTGAAAAAATACTTATTTTAAGTTTTAAGGGATTTATTATATGATAATTTACTATGTAAGCTCAGACAGAATAATAATCATTTTAGAAAATTGTCAAATTTATTTGTTACAACAATGTATACATAAAAGCGTGCATGTAATACTAAATCCTCTTTCCTCCTTTAGCTTCATTCGTTTGTCAAAATCATGACAAAGACATATTTAAGAATTGTGCAGCTGCTTTTTGAAAGCTGTTGACTAAATATATGTAATTCTAATTTACTGGTTCTACTTCTGTTTAATTATTCACTGTAACATTGTCATTTGCAAGTGGCATAAACACAGCTGTTCACGTAAAACTTCTGTTTAACTGAATATGCAGATTATTTTCCTGTCTAATATGTATCTGCTGTAACTGTTCAATTATTCTTGTCAAGTGTTCTTTCTGCACCTGATGACTTTTATCTTGAAAACTGAAGTATTTTGCATTTGATTCATAATACATATATTTCTGCAAATGTGTATGCCATTTTGTAATTTTATTTTTTCACATATATTGATTTTGGAGGTAAGGAAGTCAGTGGAGGAAGCAAGGAATTAGTATTGTTGTTTACAGAGCTCATTAATAATTAAGTCATTCATTTCATCAACTGTATCACAAGTGACACAGGTCATTTTCACTCTGTCACATTTTTCTACCAAGGAGACTAATGGATAGTTGCACTCTTTAATCTACATGGTTGAAAATAAGAACTTTAATATCGCCTGTCACCAGGGGAAATTGAGTCAGCGTCAGTTTTCTGCAGCCATCAATGAGCATCTCTGAAACAAAGTATCTGAGGACTGTATATGCCCATAGATGCTGCTGTGACAATTTACTCTTTTTGTTGTAATTACAATAGTTTTCTGAGCATTGTTATTATCAAGATATGTCCAAAGTCAGCAATTACCTTAAATTTAAAAATATAGTGCCTGGCAAATAATAAGTATTGGGTATTCAAAACAAGGCAGACAAGAAGAATATGTATGTATTCAAAAAGATTATCATTATCAGTCATGAAGTTTGCCTTTCAAAACTTTACCAAGTATCACAAAGTACAGCTACTACACACAAACTGAGAGAATTAGTTATACAAATCTGCAGAATGAAAACTGATTATAGGAATACATATTCTGGTATATGGATATTTTTCAGATTAGTGAGTACTGAAGGCAACATCAAACCAAAAATATAAAACACTTCACAACATATTGTAGGGTGGGTAGATCATAGAGTCACTCAGTGTAGTGGAAACACCACTACAAATCACAATTTAAATTGCAATTGGAGTCAGCATTTTTGGCATGGGATCACCAGTGGTGGTGGTAAATTGTTATGTGTAGTTTGAAATATACTTCCAAGTAGTACATCCTGCATCTCCAGCTATCAGTTATCCTTCTAGTTTGATTCAGAAAACTTTCTGTGTACACAATGACATAACAGAACAAGACCATTTTTGTACTGATTTCTCCCAGTGAACTTTTGTTTTGAAACTAGTCTGCTAAGCAAAAATATGTGTTAACATAGTAAGGTTGTTATCATCCTTAAGGTTTGTTTGAACACCAAAATGCTTTACTAGGGATGGTCCTATAGGAGATGGGATGGCATTTTCTTCCTCTGAGATTTGAACCGACTTACCCAGCCAGTTATAGGCTGTACATGTTAATGTACATTGGGAGCTGTGATTCCGCACAGCATTTTTTACATTTTCAAACATTGCCAGAGATGAGCAATAACTTACATTTTAAAATTCTAGGACTGACTGGGTATTGATCCAGTCCTGACTGTATCTATAGTTTCTCATTTTACCACTGATAAACCAGGACACTTGTGATACCAACATTATGTATTCAACACAAAATAAAACACTCGCACCTCTACTAACTGTAATTTAGTGTTATGACAAGTTGACACCCAATAAGGGCCACATTTTTAACATCATCTCACTCAGTACATCTAGCCTCTAGAGGGCATCATTATGTTGTTCCGCTGAGTCCCAGAACCCATCTAGATTAAGTACTGACATCTGGGTAAGGTTTGTGGAAAGTATCACCTGTTGTAATAAGTAAACTTGTGTTTTAAGCTACAGCAATTATTTATGACCACTGCTTCATGTATCTTTGTAAGATGTGGAATATGAAGAAGACAATACAAAGGTTATTTTATCTGTGCAGAATGGCTGGAGGCTAAGAACGAGACTTCGATAAAAATGTATCCTCAATTTATTGAAATCTCTCATTGAACAAAACTACATATAATAACTATGCTAAATGCTTCACATTATTTCACTCTGGGTGCTCTGGGTGCATTCTAGATTTATATGAAAACAGAAGTAACAAACTTCAAAACACCATGATCACCTTAGTAGAGTATTTATTCAGATTACCAGTTTTGACAGAACTATGTAGCCGTCTTTGGATCTTATGGACTAATCTTCATAGCATCTCCTCCATGTGTACAATAACTTGTGTCACATAATAAACAGACATTCCAAGAACATGCATGACACAGTACATCAACATGTCAAAGGTAAAACAGTTAATACTGTGATTGTTCTATCTCTGACATGCTGATACACTATACCATGCATGGTCTTGGAATGACTGTTTATAATGTGACATAAGTTTTTGTACACATGAACAAGATGGTATGAAGTGTAGTGCACAAGATCTGAAGATGGAAACATGGTTTTACTGAAACTGGTAATCTGAATAAATGTGCAGCTAAAGCGATCACAGAATGTTACTTCCTGTTTTAATATCATCTGTGGGGTAAATCAAGAAAACAAATATGTAACCAGAGTTATCAATTCAGAAAAGCAAAAGTATAATTTATGTAACTAGAGCAAACTGCCTTGAAGATGTCACACTTCATTGGAAAATAAGTCACGTATTCCTCCATTTCTGAAGAACTGGTGCAACCAGGGGAAAATGATGAAGAGCTCTTTCAGCTTTGCAAAAGGTGCTGCTGAAGGTACAAGACAGTCAGCAACAAGGAGTATATACGAGTGGGTTACTGGAAAAACTACAAACATTGCAGCCTACAATGCAGTCACGTTAACAACAGTTTTGTAACACTTCTTAAAGCAACGGCCTTGCACGTAGTGGAGATACAGACTGATTAATACAAAAATGGGAATCTAATTTCACATGACCAATTTTCCATGAAGGGGAAATGGTACACATGAGCCTCCTTGCTCAAGAATTTAGGAAACTTTCTGTTGACATAACGACAGACTGGGTCAATCCCATCACCACTTTGATTTCTCCTAGTTGACTTGTGTTTTTAATTTACAGCAATGCATTAAGTGGAAATGAGAATGTTACAAGAACTAACTCAAACTATGTAACAATTCCAGCACTGTCAAACATGAATTTTTTTCTGTGACGGAAGGACAGCATTTTGCAACATCTCCTCAGACAGTATATCAGGTGCTTGCCAACTTTCAGTATTTAATTTGGTTCAGTTATGAAACCCTCTGTGCATAACTCCCAAAAATCATTTAAGCAATAATTTCTTGTTGGAAACCATTTTGTAACATTTTGCACAGTTATTATTAAAAATATTTGATAAGTTACCAACAAAATTAATGTACCTATCTTACTGTGTTAGTTCCTTTGAAAAGATACATCATTTTTTAAAAGTAATTTATTTATAATAAATTATCATGTAAAACTCATACAGGATAAGACTCATCTTGAAAAATTATTTAATTTATTTCTTACAGGCACATCTAAATATAATTCATATGTAATATTTGATCACCTTTCTTCCTTTACATTCACACATTTGACAGAATATCAAAAGGGGGAGGGGGAGAAGGAGGAGCCAAGCATCAACATTTTTGTTTATCAAGTTCCACATAAGATAAACCAAAATAATCTTATTCTCACAGATAGCCACAGTCAAAAACTTGCTGCTAAATTGTGAAGACATGACATAAAAGCCACAGGATGGGTTAAATCAGATGCCACACTCGGTGAAATCCTAAGAGACTGTTAGCCCAGAATTTGACGAAAAATGGCGTGGTAATGATAATAGGAGGAACGAATGACAATAACCATCTTCATGAAGTACAAGTGATAAACTCAACAAATGAGGTGCACAAACTCTTAGCTGATACAAACATTACGCTACTCGGCATCCCATCCAGACATTACCTTACTCTTGGACAAACATAATGATAGAACAAAGTAATTGGGAACTTGAAACAGTCGCTAAACTCTACAAAAATGCCTCATTTATAAGACTCCACAACCTCGAAAGATTTCTCTTTACAAATCATGGGATGTATGTAAAAGATTTAGGAAAAACAACATGTGTGCAAACTAATTTAAGAGTGCATAGCCAGCCTACCGATGAACTCTGATAACCAACACCCAATTTTTGATGTGGCACTACAAGAACAATCAATAGGAAATGAAGCCAGGTCAACTTCATTGCCTACTCCGAAACACCCAGCTCCCCCTACAGGTCTGTCACATACTAGAAGAGACTTATCAGCAGCCAAAGCTGTTATGTTGGTAATCTGACTCCTTGGTTCGTTTGTTTATATACGTCAAGTATGACAAGTAGACAATATTTGCTCTTGATGTTCATCATCTTAAGTATGCTACATGTAATGTGTTGATATCAGAATGTAATAGGATGTAATAGGATGTAATAGGAATGTAATAGGAATGGTAAATCTGTGCAGTGAACTATATTTGTTGTGTAGGTAGGAAGATAAATAACTGAAGAAGCATGTTAGGTTATGTGCCCACATTGTGCGTGGTACTTGTTTTGATTTGTGTTTTGTCAACTTCATCAGCATTTGAACTCTTGTTGTTCAGAAGAAATGAGTCACATATTCTAGTGCTTTTGACTCGAGTGTATGGAAATGGCTTCAAATGTAAGTTTGACCAAAACCACTACTCCTTTAGCACACAAACTGAGAAACAAGGATAATTATAACACCTGCAAGTTTGGAATGAAACTCATTCTAATGCACGAGAAATTATGAATTATACCATAGGCGCAAGTACTGCTACAAATGCAGAGGATATAGATGCATTCACACTTGTTCTTTTGCATGTTATGCTAAAGTCACATGAAAGTGGGAAAGCACGGGTGAATTATAAACAATATGTGAAAGTGGTAAAGGAGGAGGGTGTTACAGTCATTACATCCATGCATCTACCCACCTTGATTAATAATGACCACTCTCTCAGCAACAAGAATGCCATCTAGTGAACAGTGATAGACCACAAGGCAATAGGTCCATTGTAGCATCGACCAGGAAATTTATGTCATATGGTCTGATGAGAGAAACTTTATTAAACTCCCTAGTTCCACAAATGGCAATCCTTCATGAGAATAGCACCCATAGTGTTGTGTACCCTAAAGCTGGAGACACTATATAAGATGAATGCCTTGCACAGAATGGAGAAGTATGTTGATTGATTCAGAAGTGGGGAATCTAATTAGAAAACACTAATCCTCAATTACAGAGAGGTAGAACATTAGGGCATCCTTGTTTTCGGTTTCATGTCATTCCATTTCCTTTGTCACTCTGCAATCATTTTTCTTTTTTCTTTATTTGAAGGCAGTTGCTCACCAAATGAAACTAGTTATCCTCTGGTTGGTACTCTAAAGTATTGTTATCAACACTATTAAAATTTATATCAAAATACAAAACTCTCTGTGACTCCATCACCAGCAGATGTCTAATCTTTTAATTAACTGACACCTCCTGCAACAGATAGTGCAATGAGTAGCTAGTCCCTGAAATTATTTTGCTGTGTGTTTTGAAATTATTTTTAAAGTTCTCAATAGTACCATTACCTGACAGGCTTTTGTAAACACAGTTCCATAATTATTGTGGTGCTTTTGTGGCCGTAAACAGAAACGATAAATGTCTTTTCTTATTTTTGACCCTCGTGGAAGTCAAAAATAGTGCCCTGTGTACACTTGTTCGTAACTTATATTTCTTAATGACTGTAAATGACATAATCATCATGTCTAATGAATTGTGTTACGGTATGAAAAGAGTATCTAAGGGCATTTGTTGTTTAAAGTGCAATAAAACATTCATTTCTCGTGTGCAAATGTTATCGAAAGAGTAGATCTGAAAACATGCACTTGTACACTTTGTTTGCATCGTATTCAGGCTGAATTTAACCACAATAAATATCCATGTACATGTGATAAATTAAAACTGGAACTGGAAACAACACTAAGAGAATGTAAAACTTTCACATTTTTGCTTAGAAGCTTATCTCTCTACATCCTAATGCAATATTGCCACACATGGAACACTAAGAAGAAGGACATTAAGCCCCATAACAAGAGAAACCAAAATACTTGTATTCTCGTAGATAGCCACGGTCAAAAACTTGCTGATAAATTATGAAGACATGACATAAACGCCACGGGATTGGTTAAACCAGGTGCCTCACTGTGTGAAATCCTAAGAGACCGTTATCCCAGAATTTGATGAAAAATGGCCGGCTAATGATAATACGAGGAACTAATGACATTAACCATCCTCATGAAGTACAAGTGATAAACTCAACAAATGAGGTGCTAAAACTCTCAGCTGATACAAACATTATGCTATTCGGCATCCCTTCCAGGCGTTACCTTACTCCTGGACAAACATAATGTTGGAGCAAACTAACTGGGAACTTGAAACAGTTGCTAAACTCTGTACAAATGCCTCATTCCTAAGACTTCACAGCCTTAAAAGATTTCTCTTTACAAATCATGGGATGTATCTAAATGATTTAAGAAAACAACGTGTGCAAAGTAATGTAAGAGTGCTTAGCCAGCGTACCTTTGAACTCTGATAACCAACACCCAATTTTTGATGTGGCACTACAAGAACAACTAATAGGAAACGAAGCCAGGTTAACTTCATTGCCTACTGTGAAACACCCAGCTCCACTTACAGGTCTGTCACAAACTAGAAGAGACTTATCAGCATCCAAAATTGTTATGTTATGTTGGTAATTTGACTCCTTGGTTCGTTTGTTTATATACATCAAGTATGACAAGTTGACTGTATTTGCTCTTGGGTGTTCACTCTCTTAAGTGTGCTACATATAATGTGTTGTTATCAAAATATTAATATTATGAACAATCTGTTACTTATATTTTTCAATGCCTAACCTTGCTCCGCTTACAGGTTGTGTGCTGAGAATGGTAAATCTGTGCAGTGAACCGGATTTGTTGTGTGGGTAGGAAGATAAATAGCTGAAGAAATGTGTTAGGTTACGTGCCGCATTGTGTGTGATACTTGTTTTGATTTGTGTTTTGTCAACTTTATCAGCATTTGAACTCTCGTTGTTCAGAACAAATGAGTCACATATTCTAGTGCTTTTAATTCAAGTGTATGGAAATGGCTTCAAATGTAAGTTTGACAAAAACCTGTGACCCATTGGGAGGTCACAACAACTAACTGAACATTGGTGACTTGCACTCTGCTTCCAACTCCCACTAAGTACAACACCTACCAGTTATCAGTCTGCAGTATGTCTGCAGTATGTATGGATATTCTAAACAAACATTACATTTAATATCACACATATAATGGTGATATCAAACCATTTTCATCATTGCACAGAATCCTACCAGTGAACATGGTTATGAACCTGCATATATTGTGTATGGAGTATGCTGAAGATGAAGTTTTATGTACTGGAGACTAGTCTTTGTAGTACAATGCCATGGGTTTTCAAGACAGACTTTATTAACTAATAGTTCCATCAGCCAAGAAATATCTCAAAATAATATATATGAGTCTGATTTACATCATTACATACAAGGTAATAGGATAAATATGACAGGCAGGAAATGACTTCGTCTTGAAGTAATCTTTACCACACTTGAAGCTTGATTTTAGAAATTCTGGAATGGACAGACTACTCAAAAGATGCTGAATACTTTATATGGGTCCCTAGTATGGGTGCTGCTTACAGAAGTACACATGAAAACATGACACTTAATGGCTTAACTGTTAATTTTGCGAAGTGACTGGGGTAAACAGATATAGAGATTTGGACTGCAGTCTCCACCCCAAACCATCATTTTCAACCATGTTGCATGTAATATACCTGTGACAAGTTCTGTTAATTGGTTACTTAGCTCACATTTTGATAAAATGAGATTGCCCAATGCAGCACCTTTATATCAACGACTGCAGCTGCAATATATTCTCTCAATACTTTGTGCCAACCATAGTTCTGCCAAATTAAACACAAGGTGATTGACAATTTCTTCACCGATAATCATCAAATGAGATTCTTGATCCAGGAATAAATTTCCCAGTAGTCTCCCTAAATTCTTAGGTGCAGTTAGAGATGCAATAAACAGTAATTAACAGTTAGAACGTAAAGGCACAGTTTTCAGAAGTTGTCTCTCATTAACAATACTTAACAAAACAATAACAAACCTAGTGTAACAGTAACACTTACAGTCAACACAGATCATGTGTGACCTTTCTTTTGTGGTATGTGAATTTTTTATCTCTGAGGAAGGAAACTTTTTTGTGCTTTTGATGTTAGTGCCTTTTCCGTCTGATAAGTCATTGGAAACTGAAACTCTAGATTTAGCTGGTAACAGACTGTGATTACTGTGAATTGACAACAGTTCTATAGTTGTTATTATCTGAGCATGCTAGACACAGGTTTTTACTACATCAGATAAAAATTTTGTTTGCTCACTAAGATAGTTGTTGGAATTCTCTTAAAGTAGTTATTACCACTTTCTTGTTTCTCCCTCACAGATTTTTCATAATATCTCTTTGTATGATTGACTCAGAAAAAGTTTATGCCAACCAGTTCATTTCTGCAATCAGTTACACATCCTGTACACCTCAGCAGAGGTGAATGAGAAGAGATGTTGTAGTAGTAGTAGGGAAATCAATTTAATATGCATGTCAAGTCTGTATCAAGGTGATACCAAATTACTGAAGATGAGACATACTTGTGAAAGTATAGAGAGTGTACTTCCAGACAGTCTTTCAAGTTGCATGGTAAAAAAAAAGAATCTCTATAACTATTTGTAAGTTGTTTTCATAACCATGGCAAAGAAAGTTTGATGTCTTATATTTATTCGAGGCACTAAACTTTGTAAAACATGCCGTAACATCATTTCATTCCTGACATTACACAGCTTGTTTGGGATGGGAGAATGTAAAGTTGAAGATCCAGAATATACTCCAAAGCTATCTAGAAGAGTTCAAAATCTGAACTGAGAACTACATGAAATGTCATCATTTATGGTTAGCAACAAACAAGAAGACAGATGTCTGAAGTGAACAGGGTTACGAAACTGCATCTATTACCTATGGAGTAAAATGAAGACATATAATGTGTACAGAGAACTAGTCTTTGTACAGTAAGGCCATGAGTTATCATGACTGGTATTATTAACAAGTATTTGCATCAGCCAAGGCATATACTAAAATAATGTAGATGTATCTTACATCTTTAAATACTGGGTAGTAAGGTGAAGTAAGACAGGAAAGAAACAACTCTGTCAGAAAATATTCATTACCACACTCAAAGCTTGCTTTATGAAATTCTGGAATGGACCAGGAAAGACATATATTACTCAAAAGTCCTGAATACCTTATATTGCTCCACAGGAGTTTATAGAAGCACACTCTGTGTCCATCTAATGAGAGAGAACATCTGAAAACATGAGTCTTTGTGGTTTAACAGTTAATTTTTCGACACAACTATGGAAAACATATTTGGAATACAGAAGATATACAGTTATGGATTGCAGCTTCCATTCAAAACCTTCCTTTCCACTACTAAGCAGATGTAACTTTCTTCAAACTAGTGGCATAGCACATCTGATACAAAGGATACACACTGTTTCAAAACACCCAGTGTGTGTAATATCACACATGTATCAAGTTAACTCAAACTGTTTCACCATTGCTTTGTTCTTGTCAATGAATATGATGCCGCAGCAAATCTTGACTGATGTTATTAGCAAGAAGTTGCATCAGCCTAAGTATATCTTAAAATGTGCCCAACTAATGAGAGAAAACAGGTGGAAACATGAACTTGAAAATCAAAGAGGAAGGGACTTTAATAAAAGACCCAATATATTTGGCAAACTATATAAATGATTATTTTAGTAGCATAGGAATAAAATTACAGGAAAATTTTCTAACAGCCCCTCAGGTCAAAAAGCCAAATAATGGTGTATCACACTCAATGGTGTTATTCCCTACAACACAGGAAGAAGTCTATAAAGCAGTCAGCAAACTGAAAAACAAAAACCCAGCTGGTCTGGATGAAGTCCCCATTTTTTATAATTAAGGACTGTATCAAGAGCCTACTTCCACTTTTAGTTGATACTATAAATCAATCTTTCAAGCAGGGCTACTTTCCAGACTATTTAAAATATGCAAAATTACTACCTCTCTTCAAAAAAGGTGATGCAGGAATAATTGAAAATTATAGGCCAATTTCTCTACTATCATGCTTTGCAAAAATATTAGAAACTATTATGAAAGATAGGCTAATCAATTATTTAAATAAATACAACTTACTTTCTGTTGACCAGTTTGGATTTCGATCAGGGAAAAGCACAGAATCAGCAACAGCACACCTCACAAAACACATTCTAGAAGCATTAGATAAAGGGAACTACACAACAGGTATATTTCTTGATCTAACTAAAGCGTTTGATACAGTAGACCACAACATATTGTTAAATAAGTTAGATGAACTTGGAATTAGCGGACTTGTGAAAAAGTGGTTCCAGTCATATCTAAAAAATAGAAGACAGATAACTGAAATCTCACATATTTCAAGTTGCTCAAACTATATTGTAAAGTATACTTCAGACCCAAATTATGTAAATATAGGTGTCCCACAGGGTAGTGTCCTTGGCCCAGTACTATTCCTCATTTACATAAACGACTTCCCACAGAGCATCAAGCATGGACAAACAATATTGTTTGCAGATGACTCAAATGTTCTAATCAGTGACAAATCACCAGATGCACTAAAAGAAAAAGCCGAACAAACACTAAACAGTGTACGTGAGTGGGCATCCAATAATAAACTAACACTAAATCTTAAAAAAACAAATGCTGTTAACTTCTATGTCTGCAAAAAACCACACTTTAACAACTTTAAGTTAAACAATGAAACTATAGAATGTGTAGACTACACAAAATTTCTTGGTATGCATGTTGACAGTCAGTTAAAGTGGGAAGAACACATTAAAATACTTAGTAACAGAATCGCTACAGCATGCTATGCTCTGAGAATTCTGACTGCAGTTTGTGATACTACATGTGTCAGATCTGTATATTTTTCTTATATCCACTCTGTTATTACCTATGGAATAATATTTTGGGGAGTCAACAGTAAAAATATTCAAATAGTTTTCAAATACCAAAAAAGAGCAATTCGTATAATAACCAAGAGTGGCAGTAGGGCTCACTGCCTTGAACATTTCCAAAAGCTGGAAATCCTAACTGTCCCCTGTGAATACATTTTTCAAAGTGTTATGTATGTAAAAAAAAATATTGACTGCTATATGAAAAATTCATTAGTACACAGCTATGAAACTAGAAACCAATTCAATCTGCATCTAGAGAGGAAAAATAAAGTTAAGACTCAGCAGAGCTTGTTGTACAATGCTGTTAAATTATATAATAAATTACCCCAAAAAATAAGAGATATTGACACAATCGGACAGTTCAAAACAAAACTAAAATTTTTTTTATTAAATAGAAGTTATTACGCAGTAACGGACTATCTGAATTAAAACATGTAGTGTAACTAAAGTAGCCTGCATTGTAATACATGAGGAAATAATTATGACATGTAATCAAAAATTGTACAGTACTATAAGAAAATTACACAAGGATATAAAACTAATTTAAGATACCTCAAAAATGTGTGTAAATACTAATTTTATGTGTATAATTGTAGGTATATTGTATTGTATATGATTTTGCTGACGAAATCCACACAATGTAAATTGTTACATGGATTAATAAAGAAATCAATCAATCAATCAAAAACTTTCATTGTTAAATTCAGAACAAAGCTAGCATAAAAATATTTGACATGCAGGACCTATGTAGAACTGAATTGCCATCTCCACCCACAACCATAGAGACGTAACTTATATCTGATTAGTTCTATAGCACATTTGGTACTATGGTTACACATTGCAGACACTTTCATAATGAGTGCTCTGTCAGACAATGTGACATCATCAAATCAATAACTGTAGTTGCACTATATCCTTTCAGTATTTACTCCCAACTATGGTTCTTGGAAATAAAGCACAATGTGTGTGGCACAACCATGACAGCTAATCATGATTAAGAATCTCATCCAGGAAGTAAATCACCAGTAGTAGCTCTAAATTTTGAACTGCAGTTAGAAAAGCAATAAACAATAATTAACAGTTAAACCATGAAGGCTCATGTTTTCATATGTTCTCAGTCATTCCTGCAGTAATGAATTGCAGATATTTTAGTGGACTAGCAAGAAGCAAAGCAAGTCAGTTATTCCAAACAGCTTCAAAGCAGTTAATTTTATTTCTTCATTCTCAGAAAGAGCCACAGAGACTGTTGTTATATTTTTGCATAATATTTGTGATGTGGAGTGCATTTACTCATGACCAGAGAGTTTTCTACTTGTTGTGACAAGGCTAAAATTGTCCAGAAATGTGCACACCTGTATTGAGCCAGTTAATATATTAAATAAAGATGACAAATTTGACATCCAGGCACAAGGTTGTTTCCATGAGCAACTTTCCACCATCAGGGGAAGATACTGAACAGTTTGCCAATTTAATAAGGGCAGTTTCCTGTGGAACCTATACCTTGGGGCGGATTCTGACCCAAAATCAACTACTCCTAGTGGAAGCAGAAGAACACTCTATTGATACTTTTATCCATGGTATAAAAACACAACTAAGTTGTCACGTAAAAGTGGCTTCCTCAATGTTGCTGCATTAGGAAATCCATTTTGCCATGTTGCGTGAAAAAGCAGGGCAATTTGTTGCCTCCTCTGTGCAGTAAAGTGGGTATCCCCAGAGTTTACCAGTGACTCACTTAACAAAGTATGTAAGTGAGCCAGTCATAAGCCAACAAATGCTTGTCATCTCACTGTCATAACTGCCAGAGTTTTGGCATTTAGGAATGCATCACCCATGGTCCCAAAAAAGACAAGCTCATGGCAACCATGGTTCTCCCATTTTCAGAGGGAATGGTCACTTCCATCACAGTAATGGCAAAAGAAGGCATAGCCACCCAGCCTTGCCACCAATAAAAAGAGTAAATGCCCTTCAATTCCCAAGGTTTAGAGAAGGTGACAAGTGTGATTGTGAAGGGAGAGATGGAAGGAAAACCGGACTGGATTTTTGTGGATATGGGCACACCTATATGTTTAAGTTTTCTTTCCTCTGGCAGCAAGCAGCCAATGAATGATCCCATTTACATATTTGTGTCTTCGGTGTCAAAATAGCAAAACCCATAGTAGCAGTTTGTACAGACATAATATAATTTGAATGGGAGATTATAAGAAAAAAGGCCTGATTCTGTCTTCAAACTAGGATATGATTTCCTGTACAAGTTACATAGTGTGACTGATTACTGGTAGCTTTCTGTCTCATTCTGTTGAGGAATCCACCATTTTTGTGGTGACAGCACGTCACAGACATGAGGAAATTTGGGGAAGGGCACCAGTTCTCAAAATACTGATACACCACAAATCAAAGTGTTAAGGACAAGCATCCCTGCAACCATGAAAGGTGGCACTATACTAATTTTCTGGTTGACTGGCAAAACTCAAGAGCCAAAAGGAAACATCTATTTGGTTAATTCACTCACTCAAAATGACATTCTTGATAAAACTAACGTACATGTCTCGAGAAGTTTACGTCAAGCTAAAACAGTACAGACAAAAGTGTACATCCCAGCCTGTCTAGATAATTTTGGTATATCAGTCATGGTAGCACATTGAGGACCCACACTGGACTGTATGCAGCACATAGCCATGGATGTGGAACACTTTCCTGGAGAGAGACTTGACAGTGTCAGCAGGCAGAAGCCAATAACATGTGCTTGTTTTCATGTATGTAATTCATTTTCTAATTTATTTTAACTATTCTTAGTTAGTATCTATTGTTATGAGGTGAAATGAGTAATTGTTTTGTAACTTAAATTCTAGTGTTGATGTATAAACAAATATAAATTCTGTACTAGTTATAAGCATTTGTAGGAACAACTAACTGCATTTTTAAAGTATTTATTTGGTTCTATTCGAAAACATGTTTGCCAAGCCAGCCAATAATAAATTCCAAAGTAATTCACAATTTAATCAAAAGTATTGTTTGCATAATGATATTTGTTAATTTCATCGTTTAAACAAATAATTCGGCCTAACGCTTGTAAAAGAAGAAACTTTCAAGAGTATTTTTTGATGTATTCAGTTAGCTTAATGAGTTAAGTGTTAATAGTATTTCCTGTAAATTAAGTTCTATTAGTAATTTCTGTAAATTAAACTTCAAACAATCTGAAGTTTCAGTACTTATTATTGTGAGGATATATAGGAGCCCAGTTTTTGGTCATGAGACAGTCAGAGACACGACTGAGTTTCAGACGAAAAACCTGTTTGGTTAGAACAATAACAATGCTTCAACTTAATTGTGGAATAAGTGTTAAATAATTAGGCCATGTGTAAAAACAGTGACAGTGTCTACTCCATACATACCATTGTATTCTTCAAGAACTGTGAATGTTGTGGTTAGGTTTTGATTGCTCGTAGATGTTCAATAGTAAATTATTGTAGAAGTATGTGGATGTTCACCTTCTAACTATTGATGAGGCTTATGGAAAGTTAAACAACAGTGCACTGGCCATATTAAATGTGTATATGGGAGGTTGTGAAAAGTGAACATAAAAGACAGTGAAATGCAGCTGACCATCTATCAGCTAGATTTGAAAACATGAGTCTTTGTGGTTTAACAGTTAATTTTGCAACACAACTACGGTAAACATATTTGGAATGCAGAAGATAAATAGTTATGGATTGCCGTCTCCATTGAAAACCTTCTTTTCCACTATTAAGCAGATGTAACTTTCTTCTAACTAGTTGCATAGCACATCTGATGCAAAGGATACACACTGCATATACATTGGTAATGATAGTGTCCTGTCAGTCTATGGGACACCATTACATCAACCCCTGTAGTAGAAATATATCCTTCTGCACTTACTACGGTTCATCTAAATGAAGTACAATGTGAGAGATGCAATGATAAACTATTAATAATCAATCAGGACTCTTCATCCAGGAAGGAAATCACTAGTATTGCCCTAAGTCATTTGTAATGATTAGAGAAACAATAAGCAATATTTTACAGTTAAACCATATATATATATATATATATATATATATATATATATATATATATATATATATATATATATATATATATATATATATATAAAAAATAGAGGGAAACATTCCCGGGATTGGAATGACTCCTTACCCTCTCCCTTAAAACCCATATTCTTTTGTCTTTCCTTCTCCTTCCCTCTTTCCTGACGAGGCAACCATTGGTTGCGAAAGCTAGAATTTTGTGTGTATGTTTGTGTTTGTTAGTGTGTCTATCGACCTGCCAGCGCTTTTGTTTGGTAAGTTTCATCATCTTTCTTTTTAGATATATATATATATATATATATATCAAAACTGTAGGTTTTGAGATGTGCTATTATAGAACTTTTGCTGCGGTTAGCAATGTAAAACGAACATTGATTTCACACATTTAAAATGCTCAGAAAAGCAGTAAGATGGTGCATTAGGAAGCCTAAATTTCAAAATCACCACCCAAAAGGTCAGAGTACTGGATCCTCTTTTCTTACAAATTATGCTCTGTTCCCAATCATTAACAATTTAGTCCAACAACAACAATCACAGCCACCACAGGCCTCATATAAGTTTCTTTTTTTCTTTTTATTATGGTACAAGCACTATTTACATCTGGGGCAGTAATCATTTTTTTGGACATTCTACAACAGCGCTTGTTCTGTCTACTGGGTCATTTGAAAAAAATACAATAGTTTCAGCTGGTGACAGATATGTGACAACCATGAAATGGCAACAGTTCTTGTTACTCTGCATTTGCAACATGGAGATATCTGTTATATTAGATAGAAACCTTATTTGTTCCCCAACATTCTCAAAAAGATAACCTTAACCTCTGCTTGTTTCCACAATTACTGACTCTTCATAATACATCTTTGACTAGTACTGTCATTAAAAGTTCAAAACATTGAGATGCTTTGTGTAATGAATCAAGTCAATAAAGAATTACTCAAGCCAAGAGGCAGTTTTTAAAATACTGACCGTGTCTCTATGTGAATCTTTTAAAAAGCATAGTAAAAAGAATGTCATGAAATAGTTGAAATTTGTTTATTTAACCATGGCAAGGAGATATAAAAGTCTTGGACTGATCCAAGGTATAGCACTTTGTGTAACATGGTGTAAGGTCACTTGACCTTCTATGCAACATAGCCAATAAGGGATGGCTAAATGAGTGGTTGAAGATCCAGACTACATGCCACATCTATCTCGAGGTGTTGACCAAACCTAATGAAAGTACTAGTTACGTGAACCTGCCTATTTAATGATATCAACAGAATAGAAGGTACATGATCTGAACACTTTCAATTCAAGTCTGGTCACTTAGCATGAAAATTTCAGCAAAGGGCATAAAAAGTGCAAATGCGTCTGAACAACTTGGCAGCATTGAATGCCTAGACTGTAATAGCAAAATGCAAAAACTTCCGGGGGACGTTAGAAGAAGTTCTGTTAAAGAAAAGATACAAATACTTCCCTTTACACCAGCACCATTGAATCAAGTAGATTTCCATATTCTTTCAAGCACTACAGAGTAGAAGGTAATGAAAACAATGGTGTTATTAAGGAAAGGTAATATTATACCTAATGGGAGCAGAAAGTGGAAACCAAAAAATAATTATGTCCAGACTTATAACTATGACAGTAACATAATACGAATTACTAAATTATGGGCTACAATGGTCCTTTCATGTAATGACTTCACCAGTGTAACCTGACAGGAAGACACTAGAATTAACAGTAAGTTGATGAGTTGCACATTGCTGGAAACACCCACTCAGTACAATAAACCCCTATAAGGTATCACTCTGCAAAATCAATGTGTTTGAAAACAACCTGTGTGTAATATCACCATTCCTCAAAATACTGATACACCACAAATCAAAGTGTTAAGGGAAAGCATCCCCGCAACCATGACATGTGGTACTATACGAATTTCCGGGTTGACTGCGAAAACTCAAGAGCCCAAAGGAACCATCTATTTGGTTGATTTACTCGCTCAAAATTATGTTCTTGATAAAACTAATGTACATGTCTTGAGAAGTTTACATAAAGCTAAAACGGTAGGGACAAAAGTGTACATCCCAGCATGTCTAGATAGTTTTGGTATATCAGGCATGGTTGAACCTTGAGGAACCACACAGGGCTGAATGCAGCACATAGCCATGGATGTGGAACACTTCCCTGAAGAGAGACTTGACAGTAGCAGCAGGCAGAAGCCAATACCTACTTGAGAAATACAGGGCGATAAAAAAAAAAAAAAAATTAACATCAGGGATACAACAAAGATCAGTAATCACGTAGGAACTGGGGGTAACAAATGTCACGAGAGGGTGCTCCAGTCATGAGATAGTGGTGACCTATTATGCATCCGAGTGAATTTGTTTTTATTATTAACAACCTAAATAACTTGTCCTTTAAATGGAAACAGGCGACCTGCCAGACTGTATACAAAGTCGTCACAAACCTACATGGCTCATACAGTGAAGATCTCTATGGCATCTGAAACACCATCTTGAAACAAATAATTGACATTGTTGTTGCCCCTCTTACCTTTCTGATCAATAGTACTTTTACAGCTGGAAAATTTCCTGAGGTCCTGAAGGTTACTATTGTTATCCCAATCTATAAAAAAGGAGAAAAAAACAAATCTGAAAGTTCCCGTCCAATATCCCTCATACCTATATTATCCAAGATAACAGAATGCTGCATTAAAACACAACTTTGCAACTACTTTGCTGAACAAAATCTTTTTTCCTCCTCGCTCTTTGGTCTTAGGCCAGGATTGTCTACAATAAATGCAGTAGAAACTCTTGTGACAGACGTACTTGATGGCTTTGAGAACAATTCCATCACTTGTGCTGTACTACTAGATCTGAGTAAAGCATTTGATACTGTACCCCATGAAATACTAATAAATAAACTAGAGTGCTATGGTGTCAAAAATAACAAACTGGAATTAATCAGTTCATACCTGACAAACAGAACTCAGGTAGTTATAGTAAATAGCCAACAATCAAATACCCTACCAGTTGTAAGAGGCATGCCACAAGGCTTAGTGCTCGGACCTTTTCTCTTCCTGCTATACATGAATGACTTGCCTACTTTCATGCTTCACAAGTCAATAATATATGCTGACGACACAACCCTGATTACCTCGGATAACAAATTGGAGGAAGTAAAGAAGCAAACAAAAGTAATGCTTGAAAAGTCTGCCATATGGCTCCACAGTAACAAGCTGATACTCAACAGTAGCAAGACTGAAACTATGTATTTCTTCTTGCACGATCTACAGGAAAAATTAAATGAGTCTGACTCTGTAAGACTTCTAGGTAACCACCTGGACCCGAAATTAACATGGAACATGCACACTGAACTGTTATGTACCAGACTGTCTAGAGTAGTCTTTTTGTTAAGGAAACTATAAACATTAGTTAGCAGAAAACAACTTTTATCTTCTTATTATGCCTTCTTTGAATGTCACTTACAGTACGGAATAAAATTATGGGGCAACTCAACTGGTGCTCAGACAGTGTTCATGTGGCAGAAGAAAGCAATTAGAGCAATTACAGGTATTAAAAGCCAAGAATCATGTCGAAAGCCCTTTAAGGAACTTAACCTCTTAACATTACCTTCTCTGTATATAAAAACGTGTCTTCTTTCCATAAAAAACCAAATACATACCTTACCTTCCAGAACAGATGTTTATTCACATGATACCAGATATAAAAACAATCTTGATGTAGACTTTACTAGGCTATCTAAGGTCCAAAATAGCTTTAAGCAAACAGGGTTAAAATTATATAACAAGTTACCACAATCACTGAAGGACCTACAAGGTGATCCCTTCAAGAAGCAGCTGCACAAATTGTTAGCTGATAAGTGTATCTATTATGTAAAGGAATTAGAATGTAGTAGAGAGTGAGAGTAACAATGATTTAAAGGAATTGGAATGTAGTAAAGAGTAACTATGATGTTAAGGAATTAGATTGTAGTAGAGAGTAACTATGATGTCAAGGAGTTACAATGTAGAGAATAACTCTTTATCCTCATGTAATGTAACCTGAATGTACATAGTTTCTCAATTTTAGATTCACTATCAAATGCAATGTCAAAACTGTCTATTTCAACAAATGTTGGCTAATGACAATTAATAAATAAATAAAAATAAATAAATGAATGTTAGGAAAAGAGCATCAAATGGAATGAAATAGAATGGAATGCATTTAGAGGAAATAAGGCCACATGTATGTTTGGTTGGGGAGATGGCACTACAAATCCCAGCTGAACTATCCTTTGAAGCCCAGGGGACAGCCCTGTCACTCTGACCAAAACACTGGCAGTGTGTTATAGCACATGTTAAGATGGCACCACTTCACATAGTAGGTAGTGATTCAACCTGCATAAAAAGTTGGCTGATCTGTAATATTAAGTGTGTATAATGTAACAGAAAAATAAGAAATGATATCTTCTGTGATTTGTGCTATCATAGGAACCACTTTGCTTGTGCAAATGTTTCTGAAAATGACCTACGACCCGAAAGTGCAAAGTGGATTCGTCTATGGTCTGCTGATATGATAGGTAACATTGTAAACTCCTACACGGTATCTGATGAAGTTAAGAATTTGTTATTATCCATTATTGCTGAGCTACACGAGGACTTAAAAATACTGAGTGATGAAAACAGGATGTGGTGAAGCAAGTAGGGATATTTTTAATTCTGCTCTTGTTTTGCCATCTGTCTACTTAAATCTGTTTCTTCATTTTTGAACTAATTATCATTAACATACGTGAATGTAATCCGCATTTTTATAAAAGAGAAAGGTTGGCCCTCAGTTTTAAAGAATATAACACCAGATCTAATTTTGTGCCTGTTTTTATGTATGTAATTGATTTTCTAAATTATTTTAACTATCCCTAGTTAGTATCAATTGTTATGGGGTGAAATGAGTAATTGTTTAGTAACTTAAATTCTACTGTTGATGTATAAACAAATATAAATTCTGTACTAGTTATAAACATTTGGAGGAACAACTAATAGTATTCTTAAAGTATTTATTTGGTTCTATTTGAAAACACGTTTGCAGTGCCAGCACTTAATTAATTCCAAAGTAATTATAAATTAAATCAAAAGTATTGTATGCATAACGATATTTGTTGATTTCATTGCTTAAGCAAATAACTCAGCCTAACGCTTGTAGTAGAAGACACTTTCAAAAGGAATGAATTTTTTGATGTATTCAGTTAGCTTCATGGTTTAAGTTTTAATACTAATTTCTGTAAATTAAACTTCAAACAATCTGAAGTTTCAGTACTTATTATTGTGAGGATATATAAGAGCCCAGTTTTTGGTCATGAGACAGTCAGAGACATGACTGAGTTTCAGACGAGGAACCTGTGCTGGTTAGAACAACAACAATGCTTCAGCTTAATTGTGGAATAAGTGTCAAATAATTAGGCCATGTGTAAAAACAATGACAGTGTCTGCTCCATACATACCTTTGTATTCATCAAGAACTGTGAATGTTGTGGTTAGGTTTTGATTGCTCGTAGATGTTCAATAGTAAATTGTTGTAGCAGTATGTGGATGTTCACCTTCTAACTATTGATGAGGCTTATGGAAAGTTAAACAACAGTGCACTGGCCATATTAAATGTATATATGGGAGGCTGTGAAAAGTGAACGTAAAAGACAGTGAAATGCAGCTGACCATCTATCAGCTAGATTTGAAAACATGAGTCTTTGTGGTTTAACAGTTAATTTTGCAACACAACTACGGTAAACATATTTGGAATACAGAAGATATATAGTTATTGATTGCAGTCTCCATTCAAAACCTTCTTTTTCACTATTAAGCAGATGCTACTTTCTTCTAACTAGTTGCATGGCACATCTGACGCAAAGGATACACACTGCATATACATTGGTAATGATAGTGTCCTGTCAGTCTATGGGACACCATTACATCAACCCCTGTAGTTGAAATATATCCTTCTGCACTTACTATGGCTCTTCTAAATGAAGTACAAAGTGAGAGATGCAGTGAAATGATAAACTATTAATAATCAATCAGGACTCCTAATCCAGGAAGGAAATCACTAGTATTGCTCTAAGTCATTTTTTATGATTAGAAAAACAGTGAGCAATATTTTACAGTTAAACCATGGAGGCTCATGTTTGCATATGTTCTTCCTCAGATCCTGATTTGTGATGATATACACCGGTGCAACAAACTGGCACCTCTACCTCTGAGCGAAAACTGTAGGTTTTGAGATGTGCTATTATAGAACTTTTGCTGCGGTTAGCAATGTAAAACGAACATTGAATTCACACATTTAAAATGCTCAGAAAAGCAGTAAGATGGTGCATTAGGAAGCCTAAATTTCAAAATCACCACCCAAAAGGTCAGAGTACAGGATCCTCTTTTCTTACAAATTATGCTCTGTTCCCAATCATTAACAATTTAGTCCAACAACAACAATCACAGACACCACAGGCCTCATATATGTTTCTTTTTTTCTTTTTTTTATGGTACAAGCACTATTTACATCTGGGGCAGTAATCATTTTCGGTTTTCAAATTGGACATTCTACAACAGCGCTTGTTCTGTCTACTGGGTCATTTGAAAAAAATACAATAGTTTCAGCTGGTGACAGATATGTGACAACCATGAAATTGCAACAGTTCTTGTTACTCTGCATTTGCAACATGGAGATATCTGTTATATTACATAGAAATCTTATTTGTTCCCCAACATTCTCAAAAAGATAACCTTAACCTCTGCTTGTTTCCACAATTACTGACTCTTCATAATACATCTTTGACTAGTACTGTCATTAAAAGTTCAAAACATTGAGATGCTTTGTGTAATGAATCAAGTCAATAAAGAATTACTCAAGCCAAGAGACAGTTTTTAAAATACTGACCGTGTCTCTATGTGAATCTTTTAAAAAGCATAGTAAAAAGAATATCATGAAATAGTTGAAATTTGTTTATTTAACCATGGCAAGGAGATATAAAAGTCTTGGGCTGATCCAAGGTATAGCACTTTGTGTAACATGGTGTAAGGTCACTTGACCTTCTATGCAACATAGCCAATAAGGGATGGCTAAATGAGTGGTTGAAGATCCAGACTACATGCCACATCCATCTCGAGGTGTTGACCAAACCCAATGAAAGTACTAGTTACGTGAACCTGCCTATTTAATGATATCAACAGAATAGAAGATACATGATCTGAACACTTTCAATTCAAGTCTGGTCACTTAGCATGAAAATTTCAGCAAAGGGCATAAAAAGTGCAAATGCGTCTGAACAACTTGGCAGCATTGAATGCCTAGACTGTAATAGCAAAATATAAAAACTTCCGGGGGACATTAGAAGAAGTTCTGTTAAAGAAAAGATACAAATACTTCCTTTTACACCAGCACCATTGAATCAAGTAGATTTCCATATTCTTTCAAGCACTACAGAGTAGAAGGTAATGAAAACAATGGTGTTATTAAGGAAAGGTAATATTATACCTAATGGGAGCAGAAAGTGGAAACCAAAAAATAATTATGTCCAGACTTATAACTATGACAGTAACATAATACGAATTACTAAATTATGGGCTACAATGGTCCGTTCATTTAATGACTTCACCAGTGTAACCTGACAGGAAGACACTAGAATTAACAGTAAGTTGATGAGTTGCACATTGCTGGAAACACCCACTCAGTACAATAAACCCCTATAAGGTATCACTCTGCAAAATCAATGTGTTTGAAAACAACCTGTGTGTAATATCACCATTCCTCAAAATACTGATACACCACAAATCAAAGTGTTAAGGGAAAGCATCCCCGCAACCATGACATGTGGTACTATACGAATTTCCGGGTTGACTGCGAAAACTCAAGAGCCCAAAGGAACCATCTATTTGGTTGATTTACTCGCTCAAAATTATGTTCTTGATAAAACTAATGTACATGTCTTGAGAAGTTTACATAAAGCTAAAACGGTAGGGACAAAAGTGTACATCCCAGCGTGTCTAGATAGTTTTGGTATATCAGGCATGGTTGAACCTTGAGGAACCACACAGGGCTGAATGCAGCACATAGCCATGGATGTGGAACACTTCCCTGAAGAGAGACTTGACAGTAGCAGCAGGAAGAAGCCAATACCTACTTGAGAAATTCAGGGCGATAAAAAAAAAAAAAAATTAACATCAGGGATACAACAAAGATCAGTAATCACGTAGGAACTGGGGGTAACAAATGTCACGAGAGGGTGCTCCAGTCATGAGATAGTGGTGACCTATTATGCATCCGAGTGAATTTGTTTTTATTATTAACAACCTAAATAACTTATCCTTTAAATGGAAACAGGTGACCTGCCAGACTGTATACAAAGTCGTCACAAACCTACATGGCTCATACAGTGAAGATCTCTATGGCATCTGAAACACCATCTTGAAACAAATAATTGACATTATTGTTGCCCCTCTTACCTTTCTGATCAATAGTACTTTTACAGCTGGAAAATTTCCTGAGGTCCTGAAGGTTACTATTGTTATCCCAATCTATAAAAAAGGAGAAAAAAACAAATCTGAAAGTTCCCGTCCAATATCCCTCATACCTATATTATCCAAGATAACAGAATGCTGCATTAAAACACAACTTTGCAACTACTTAGCTGAACAAAATCTTTTTTCCTCCTCGCTCTTTGGTTTTAGGCCAGGATTGTCTACAATAAATGCAGTAGAAACTCTTGTGACAGACGTACTTGATGGCTTTGAGAACAATTCCATCACTTGTGCTGTACTACTAGATCTGAGTAAAGCATTTGATACTGTACCCCATGAAATACTAATAAATAAACTAGAGTGCTATGGTGTCAAAAATAACAAACTGGCATTAATCAGTTCATACCTGACAAACAGAACTCAGGTAGTTATAGTAAATAGCCAACAATCAAATACCCTACCAGTTGTAAGAGGCATGCCACAAGGCTTAGTGCTCGGACCTTTTCTCTTCCTGCTATACATGAATGACTTGCCTACTTTCATGCTTCACAAGTCAATAATATATGTTGACGACACAACCCTGATTACCTCAGATGACAAATTGGAAGAAGTGAAGAAACAAACAAAAGTAATGCTTGAAAATTCTGCCATATGGCTCCACAGTAACAAGCTGATACTCAACAGTAGCAAGACTGAAACTATGTATTTCTTCTTGTATGATCTACAGGAAAAATTAAATGAGTCTGACTCTGTAAGACTTCTGGGTATCCACCTGCAGCCGAAATTAACATGGAACACGCACACTGAACTGTTATGTACCAGACTGTCTAAAGTAGTCTTTTTGTTAAGGAAACTATAAACATTAGTTAACAGAAAACAACTTTTATCTTCTTATTATGCCTTCTTTGAATGTCACTTACAGTACGGAATAAAATTATGGGGCAACTCAACTGGTGCTCAGACAGTGTTCATGTGGCAGAAGAAAGCAATTAGAGCAATTACAGGTATTAAAAGCCAAGAATCATGTCGAAAGCCCTTTAAGGAACTTAACCTCTTAACATTACCTTCTCTGTACATAAAAACGTGTCTTCTTTCCATAAAAAAACAAATACATACCTTACCTTCCAGAACAGATGTTTATTCACATGATACCAGATATAAAAACAATCTTGATGTAGACTTTTCTGGGCTATCTAAGGTCCAAAGTAGCTTTAAGCAAACAGGATTAAAATTATATAACAAGTTACCACAATCACTGAAGGACCTACAAGGCGATCCCTTCAAGAAGCAGCTGCCATATCCATCTCGAGGGGTTGACCAAACCTAACGAAACTACTAGTTACATGAACCTGCCTATTTAATGATATCAACAGAATAGACGATACATGATCTGAACACTTTCAATTCAAGTCTGGTCACTTAGCATGAAAATTCCAGCAAAGGGCATAAAAAGTGCAAATGCGTCCAAAAAACTTGGCACTATTGAATGCCTAGACTGTAACAGTAAAATGCAAAAACTTCAGGGGAATGTGAGAAGAAGTTCTGTTAAAGAAAAGATACAAAGACTTCCTTTAACACCAGCATCATTGAATAAAGTAGATATCCAAATGGTTTCAAGTACTACAGAGTACAAGGTAAAGAAAACAATGGTGTTATTAAGGAAATATAATATTATACCTAATGGGAGCATAAAGTGGAAACCAAAAAATAATTATGTCCAGACTTATAACTATGACAGTGACATAATACGAATTACTAAATTATGGGCTACAATGGTCCCTTTCATGTAATGACTTCACCAGTGTATCCTGACAGGCAGAAACTAGAATTAACAGGAAGTTGATGAGTTGCACATTGCTGGAAACACCCACTCAGTACAATAAACCCCTATAAGGTATCACTCTGCAAAATCAGTGTGTTTCAAAACAACCTGTGTGTAATATCACCATTCCTCAAAATACTGATACACCACAAATCAAAGTGTTAAAGGCAAGGATCCCCGCAACCATGAAAGGTGGTACTATATGAATTTCTGGGTTGACTGGGAAAACTGAAGAGCCCAAAGGAACCATCTATTTGGTTGATTCACTCACTCAAAATGATGTTCTTGGTAAAACTAATGTACATGTTTCGAGAAGTTTACATAAAGCTAAAACGGCAGGTACAAAAGTGTACATCCTAGCGTGTCTAGATAGTTTTGGTATATCTGGCATGGTAGCACCTTAAGGAACCACACTGGGCTGAATGCAGCTCATAGCCATAGATGTGGAACACTTTCGTGAAGAGAGACTTGACAGTAGTGGTAGGCAGAAGCCAATACCCATTTGAGAAATACAGGGCAGAAAAAAGAAAAAAAAAACATCAGTCATACAACAAGGAGCAGTTATCACATAGGAACTGAGGTCTACAAATTTTGTGAGAGGGTGTTCCAGTCATGTGATAGTGGTGACCTACTATGCATCCGAGTGAATTTGTTTTTGTTATTAACATTGTATTTGTGAGGTTGTGGAAAGTGAGTGTAAAAGACAGTGAAATGCAGCTTAGTATCTGTTGGCTACATCATTTGAAGTAGTCCATGTTTGACATCCACACCCCATTTTTCAGCCACTAAGTCGACATTGAGGGCAACAGATGAAGAAAATAAGCAAAGCGGGTGAACCACTACAAGAAGACTCATGCAGACCTAGGAAGAGAGCGATCATCAGGTATGTCTCAATATTTATAAACCAGAGAGATTACCAAAAAAGGCATGTGGACTTTAATGGCTCATAATTACTGGTCTAGCACAGCATGAAATTGAAGAGTAGCTCTTAAAAACTCATCAAAAATAAATATGGGCAGGATTTTGTGCTACCAATTAATAATAACTGTAATTCATTCCAAAACACAGATGATGTAGGAATTTTACCAGAATCCTCATCTGATAAGGAAGTACACGAGAGTCAAAACCTAGTAAATAGCAAACTTATACATAAGCAGAAACTTAAATCAAGATTTACATGGACAGTTATGCGTGAGGGTTATCAGTTACATTAATGGAAAGTAGACCTCCTGTTATGGACAAGTTTGAAATAGATGAAATCATTAAGCTAGAGGCTACTTTATTCGAAGTCATGAATGACAGCACAGCCCTCATCGACAAAGCCTTTGTAGTGGTAGTGGCCAGTGTGAACAACATTGAAGAAGACTTTTGAAATGTTAACCTACATCAATGTGATTATCATCAATGTGCCTCATTGACATAATTTGCCTCGGTAGTGTGAATAAGGAAGTGGAGCCATCCAACAGGGGGTAAAAAGTCATCTACCTAAAATGTTCGCATGTAAATGTTCACATCTGTAAGCACTTTAAGAATGTTTCCTTAGTTAACACCAGTAGTTATGGCAGATATTGGCATACCAAGCATGGCCAACATCTCAAAAAACTACGTAAACACGTTTTAAGTGACACAAATCTCAGAGTAGTGTTGGATAAGCTTAGGAAGGAAGAAAGATCAGTACTCTGGATTGTGTTTCAAATGAGATGGCAAAAAATTACAAGATTAGACCAGGTTAGATGTTCCAATATCACAAGGACACAACATTGTCAACTTTTGCATGGTAACATGAGCTTACATCAAGTAAGTAACATGAAAAACAAAGGTATTGCCAAAGTAGAGTTTAAGTAAGCTTCCTCAACACTCGGGATATGGTGGAGTAGTTAAAGAATTTTCAAATGATAACATATTGGACATTTTGTGTTTGACTGAACATTGGTGTAATGAAGAAGCTCTTGGATACAAAGTACTGAATGATTACACATTACCTAGTTGTTATAGCAGAGGACATCACTTGCATAAGGGGTAGCAATATATGTAAAAACACCACTAAATTGTGGTAGGTTTGATCTCAACACACTTTGTATTGAAATGGTTTTGAAATATCACGTGTAGTAATTGAGAGTCTTAAGCTAGTTGTAGTCGTTGTACTAGCAGTGTACAGGCCACCTGATGGTGATCCCCATACCTTTCTTGAGAAACTTGATGATATCTTAATGTACACTAGTGCTTTACCAAAATAGCAAAAATACAATACTGCAGGAAAAAAAACTGTGCTTTGATTATTTACCTTTACTACATTGGCTGTAAACCTACGACAGGCTCTGCTTGTCTTGATAATAAATTCACAAATATTAAGAGAATATAAATATTAAGAGAACTTGTATATCCTCTGATGTAATTAGTTACCCTTTATCAGATCATGATGTAGTATTTACTAATCTTAGTATGTAACTTCAGACTGCTCTGCAACCCTCTGAAGAAATGCACAGAGAACATTAGAAGTAACTAAAAAACAACCTAGGAATCGTATATTCCAGAGTTGGGGCAACTGAAAAATACTGTAATGCTATATTCTGGTCCGTACAAAAAAAGTAATTCTGAATTGTATAAGGAATTTTGTGATAAAGCTGAGTGTAAGTATAGGCAGACAATCAATGAAGGGAAGAAACTACATAACATAGAAAACATTGAAAAATTCCAAAAACAGATGTGAAAGAGCATGGATGGTAATCAACTCTACAGCACACACTAAAGAAAAGGATAATATTCCCATAACTGCAAAAGAAATTAATAAATTTTGCATCCAGCCTACTGAAGAGATTAATAGTACTGTAAAAAAACCTTAAAGTGCACTTAGCATCATGGGTAACTCCTCTGAAAAGTCTCCCCTGGGCACTTTTACTATCCTAGAAGCATGTCCTAAAACCATCCCGAAAATAGTGAAAAATTTGAAAATCTCAGCTAGTGTTGATTACTATGATCTATCATGTAACTTTTTGAAAGATGTTATTGACTATGTAATTAATCCTTTAACTTATTGTGTGAATAAATATCTAGTTGATAGTCAATTCCCTGCCTGATATACTAAAAATTTCTAGAGTTGTGAAAAGAAGAGTCCTGCTACTTACAGGCCTATATCCCCTGTACTGTCTAAAATTTTTGAAACAGTTATTTCTGATCAAGTTAGTGTTTACCTGGATAAATCATATATAATTAGTGATAGACAATTTGAATTTAGAAAAGATAAATCCACAACTGATGCAGTGGATTCCCTAATGAAATTTGTCCTAGATGTGTTTGAGGCTAGGGGCTATGCCTAGGCAACATTCTGTGACCTGAACAGAGTTTTTCACTGCATAGAGCATGATACTTTGTTGAATAAGCTAGTCTATTGTGGGTTTGATGGCAACAGCATAAATATATTTTTATGTCTTTCGTAGAGAACAGCCAACAAGTTGTGTGCACCGGCAGCAAGAAGTCAAATTTGTTTTATGTTAGGGCTGGAGTGCTATAAGGGTTGGCGCTCGGACATTTATTGTTTTTATTAATGATTCATGATCTGCCTTTACTCATACACTCTCAGATGATACTGTATGCCGATAACACAAGTTTTCTAAATAAAAGATGAGATCAAAGCGCACTGGAAACATTAACTGAAAATACACTTGCTTGTTCTTCGTCACAGTTTATAGTGAACAGTTTCCTACTGAATGAAAGTAAAACACAGGTATTTAATTTTAGCCTCAAAGAAATTATTAAGTGTCATGAATTAGTAACTGTTAAGTTTTTATGTCAACTTATTGACCGCAAATTTATCTGTGAACCACGTATTACAAATATATATGTTAGATATCAAAGTGTTATTTATTTAATTAGAAATTTAAAAAGATATGTTCCAGGTAAGTTTGTAAGATCAGTATAGTTTGCTTTCTTCCAAAGTATGTATCATATGCAATTTTATTTTATGGTTGTGTCTGACAGTAGTAAACCTATTCATCTATAATGTTTTATTGTGTGTCAGAAATAATGTTTCTAATTTTGTACTGAGAAGTGATGCACACAGTTATGACTCTAGAAAGAGAACCCTTGTAGACATCCTATATCACAAATTATCTAAATCAAATAACTCCTACCTAGTCCTTGGTCTAAGGATGTTTAATAGTCTATGAGTTTATTTTAAAGAATTGCCTGTAAATATTTTCAAATCTAAATTGTATAAGCAACTAGTAAACACTCACTTTTACACAGTTGACAATTTTTTTGAAGATGAAAATACTGCTTTCTAAAATGTAGCTTCTAGTTTTACTTGTTTCATGTAAACTGAATTACATAGATATAGTAGTTAATGAATAAATGGATGCTTTTGACTTTGTCTATTGCTGTGAGAGCTGAATGATGGTAAAATTTCATTATTCTTATTATTACTATACAGACACTGGTGGAGCATGTGGAGACCATCACCATTCACACCATGGTAGTGTTGGGAGCAACATGGCTAGCTTCATGTACCATGAAATGGCTGAGATACATTTGACTTATGGCATAGCTAACTGCAATGGACAAGAAGCTACATGACTGTATTGTGTAAAATACCTGATACAAAGGTGCCGTGCCAACATTATTCACCACCCTGCATTGCCAACTGTGTAAAATTCCATGTGTTTAAGCTGGATACTGGTTGCAGATGAATAACATGAGTTGTTGCGGTAGAAGAAAGTGTTCTTGAAGGGGTGTAGTATACGCTGCCAACAAGTAGCAAGTGTCATCTTTGCCGATGAGACTGCATTCTCAGTCTAGGATGTGATGAACATTTGTGACGTGCATAACTGGGCACATGTGAACCCAAATGATACATGTATGCATGCCATACAATGCAAATTCATCCTCAATCATGTAGGATGGCGTCATCAGATACTGTTCCATTGGGCTGTACATTCTCCCAGACCAACGTGCTGGTCGTATGTATCTCACATTCCTGTGAAACATTCTGCTAGACATGCTGAATGATGTTCTCATGCCTATTCATCACTACATTTGACATGCCTATTCATCACAAGGAGAAGAAAATCTATGCATCACCTTCCCTACCACTGTACCAGGAATTCTGTCATCCGCCATAGGAACGATTGTGGTCAAGAAGACCAGCAAGTGTTCATGCAGGACAACTCATTGTGGATGGTTTTGATCTAAATGAAAGCTGGAAGCATGAATGGTCAACAAAAACATTGGGAACAAGAGCCCATCACCTTGATGCCACAAAGAAGCCAAAAGGCTTTGATCTACCAAGGAAGCTTTGGTGCCGCCTCAACAGGTTAAGGACTGGACAAGGTTGTTGTAGCTACTTCAGGTACAAATGGGGCTGGATCAGTTCACCAATGTGTGAATGTAATCAAGACAATTGAACATTTAGTCCAACGCTGTCCTCTTCGTTCATACACTGGAATTCCCGATGACTTGTTCACTCTCACACCCAGCTTAATTAACTGGTTGAAAAACACGGACTTTAAAGTTTAATCTTGTCTTACATCATATGTATATTGTATAAAATCATTTGCCTTATATCAACTGTATATTGTATAAAATCACCATACGATTAAATAAAATCACCACATTCGATTACAGCATGATGGAGCCCCCACATGGGAGCTCCACACCTTTCAGCAGACAAGTGAGGGCTGATCTGCAGACAACCTTCCCCAACTGCTGGATTGGTCATCACGGGCAGGATTGCTGCAGCAGTGGGATGTTTTCGAGATAAAGCAGGTATCTTTGAGCGGGTCTGCGTTTCATTGCAGTGTTGATATCAGGTATGTCTCAATGCATCTGGATAAAATTTTTAGCATCTACTGTGGTGGTCATGCATTTGTAGCATGTGACTAAATAATGGTAATGCCTTTTAGTAGTCCTGGATGGCCTGTGTGACCTCTGCTTCCTATGTGATTACTGATCTTTTGTGTATGCCTGATTTGCCTTGTTCTTTTTAATCACACTCTATGTAGAATTACACCACATTTTAAACTGCAGTACCAAAGTAAGCTTTTGCTTCTAACTGGTTCTGAGCAGAGAATGTTGTACCTAATTTTGGAGGAATATTTGTGGTTGTTTGAGGAGAGGCAACATTTGCCTGCTACTGACATTTTATGCCACGGCCCTGGTATTGTATACTAAGAGATACCTTCCAGAAGTGCAAGACCAATAGCCAAGAAACTGTACAGAATTCATTAACAAATACTGTCTGTAGTGGAAGACACCAACTGGGAGCAAGCTGATGCAGGGATTATTCAGCCATCTGCTAGTCCCTGGTTGTTCCCCAATCTTGGTTTTACCAAAAAATCAATAAATGATGAGAAGACCTGTTGCCTATGAGTAGACATGAGGTCAGTAAACAATGTAACTGCCTCTAACATTTATTCTCTGTGAAGAATTAATGAAATCCTGAAGAGATTAGGGAACTTCAAATTTTTAACTATATTACACATGAAATTGAGATACCACCAGGTTTCAACTGCTCCACAGGACTGGCCAAAGCCAGCTCTCGTCATTCCCTCAGTTATATGAGTTTTTATTTTCTGTAATGTTATTTTGGGGCCTGAAGTCCATCACACCTCCCTGGTTTATTTATATGGTGTCATATTGTTCTCCTGAACTGCTGAGGAGCACACTGAGTACCTAAGAAATGTACAGGCGAGGTTGCAAAAGGCTATTTTCAATATGAAGCTAGAGAAATGTTTCTTTGCCAAGTCACATGTTCAGCGCTCGGGATACATTATTGGTTCACCTGGAGTAAAGTTAGATCCTCAGTGGGTCAACATGATAGATAATTTCTCTGCCCCATTAATATAGGGCCTGTGAACTATTATCATTATTTTGTAAAAGACTCTGCTACTGTGACCAGACCTTTGATGAGGCTTTTGAAGAAAGGAGTATCCTCTGATTGGTTAACAGAGTGTGAAATCATCATGTAACAACTTAAAGATGTATTGACAAGCTCATCTATACTGGCATACCCAGACTTTAAAAAGCCATTCATGCTGTCCTGTAAGTCTCTGATATTAGTGTCAGTTGCATTCTGAGTCACAAGCAGGATAGTGAAGAAAAAGCAATTGGTTGTGCTTCTTAAAAGCTCAATAAGGATGAAGTTAATTATAGTTCTAAAAAAGGAGTTGCTAGTTTTGATGTTTGGTGTTAACTATAATAAATATTATCTGTACAGCAGGAAGTTTACCAAGGTAGCTATTATGGCGCTTAAATTTAAAAGACTGCAGTAGCTGCTGGACATGCTGCGCTTTAAAGTCAGCTGAGCTGACTATGAAGGACACAAAAAATCCAGCAAACTTCAGCAGAATGCAGATGCACTGCATAGACAGGTCCAGGTGGTGGAAATGGATGAAGTGCTCCATAGCAGATTTAAAAGATTTCCAGAGAGAAGGCGTGAATTCCAAATAGTATGCCACACTCCCAGATTTTGTGTCTAAAAATGGTATATACACCATAAAACGTCTCTTGGAAACTCGTTAATAATAGCAAAAGCAATTTGTCACATGCCACTACACAATGTCATGATAGCATCTTAGCTTTTCCCAGCACCAAAAATGCCACAAACACTCACACTGCTGCTCACTATTGGTGGTGGAGTAGGCTCTGTGATGCTCATAAGTGTATGCACATTTGCTTGCTGTGCTCACAGTGATCCTAACAGATGAGGTCATGAATTCCATTCCAGACCTTACTGGAAATTATAGGTCTTATGAAATGGATTTGCACTTTGCGAATTTGGATTGACATCAGCTGTTTGGACCATTTGAATATTTGTGCTGGACTAGTACGTGAACAGGTTTTCCCGTTTATTGTGAATGGTCACCATAAACACTTCAGCTATTTGAGCAAGCCTCCAGGTCTGATTGAAACTTCCAATGGAATTCACAAACCTTACATTTGCACATTTCATGATCCCCGCACACTGAGAGACTAACATTTTTATCACAATTTTAGCCCATCGTGTCAAGCATTCATTTTTGATAGTTAGACTATCTTTGTTTAAATAGTGTCTGTATCTTCACAGTAATCCATGCATGTCTGAAGGAACAGACATTCTTCTGATGATTACAGATGTGGCAAATATTACGAAATGGATTCTCATTTTGAGAATCTGGATTGACATCAGCTGATTGCAACACATGAAAATTATGTGCTGGACCAGAACTTGAACCCATGAGTAAGTGTTTTAAGCACTCTGGGTATCTGAACAAGCCTCCATCACCGATCCAAATTTTCATACATCATGGAGTCCACAAAACTTATGCCTCCAGATTTCACAATTCCTGCACAGGGAAAGACAAATGTTATTATCATTATTTCAGCCTGTCGAGGCATGGATTCATTACTGATGGTTAGAATGTCTGTGTTTATACAGTATCTGTGACTTTGCATTACAATGTCCTTCAGACGTGAATCCACATCTAAAGGAAGAGACACTGTTCTGACAATTACAGATGTGGTAAATACTATGAAATGAATTCGTATAATGTGATTCCGGATTGATATCAACTGTTTGAGACACACAAAATGTTATGCTGGACCTGGATTCTAAACTAGATTTCCTGCTTACTGTGATCAGTCAAAACAATAATGTATTTATGCTGTGATTGGATAAAATGATATTAAAAGCATTTGTCTCTCCCTGTGTGGGAATTCCAAAATGTTGAAGCATAAGGGTTGTGGACTCTGTGAGATATGGAAGTTTGGATCATTCCAGGAAGCAGTCTTGGATATTACCTGTGCAACTGATTCCTAATGAGGTAAATTCTCAGAAAAATTGCATAATATTTATGGCTAATTACACAATATTGCAAGTCAGTTCAGGGGTTGGATCCCCTCATTTACATCTGCCACAATATAACAACTTGTGGATGATGCAGACATTAATCCAACTTTCCTCCACTTCCACCTCCTTTCCTCATACATTTATCCTACCTCCCTCCACTTCCACCTCCTTTCATGAGTTGCACATGTGAGGTTCGGTTTAGATTGTGTATCCTTGCCTCCTCATTTCTTCTCATCCTCTTCCACCTCCCTTTACCCACACTGAAGACCACACTACACTTTTAACTTTGTCAATACCCATCTGAGATGTGGTTGGCTAGCTATGTGAAATGTGAATCTTGCCCACTGCTGTGGTGCTTGCACCCAGCATTGACTACAATCCACAGAAAGAAACACATTATGTGAAGAACCATTAATATACCCACTTACAGAGTAAATATGCTACTGATTGACTGAAAAGGAATAATTTACCCTTGTTATATCACTTTTTCCATAGGTAACCTTTTCTCATTAGCTGTAGCACTTGGATGCAAACACTTTCCTTCAGAAGTTCTTTGGTCACAGTTCCAAGTACATAAATGGATGATCTGTTGTTGTCAAAGGGTCATTTGGTAACTGCATAATACATATCTGTCTAATGTGCCAATGAGCGAATGGTGTGAAGTTGTTGTTAATACATACAATGGAGTTCTGGAAGAATGTAATTCCTTTATGGCTTATAATTGTTATTTTACTTTCTGTGGAGGGAATCTGCCTTATTTGGCTTTTAGTTACCCTGAAGTACAGTGAGTAGCCTATACTCCTATATATGTCTATTTATGTGTGTGTGTGTGTGTGTGTGTGTGTGTGTGTGTGTGTGTGTGTTTGTCTGTGTGTGTGTGTGTGTGTGTGTGTGTGTGTGTGTGTGAGAGAGAGAGAGAGAGAGAGAGAGAGAGAGAGAGAGAGAGAGAGAGAGAGAGAGAGAGAGACAACACGTCATCTTAGTGACAGACTTTGTGTTACACATGAATGTTGCAGCTAAGTCCTGATCTACTGTAGCACTACAGACATGGTACCAACAGAAGCAGCAAGGATTTGTTTTCCAATTTTATGTTTTAAAATGGGTATCTTGACACTGTATCTTCTGATACAATATTTAGTAGATAACATTGGCAGGCACTTCATAGTGCCTACATGTCTAACATCACTTACACAAGGTTTTGGCAATTATCAAAGATTTTCCTCATTGTATACTTGCAATCCATTGGAAAATATGCAGTTATCCAGAAAACATACAATTTGAAACAAGAAAAAATATATATTAAGTGCATCCAAGTCTGTGTGTGTTAACAACACAGAATCAGCCACGTCCCTTATAATAGCAAACCAAAAGAGAAGAGATACCAATCATAATAATGTTCTCATATGAATTAAATTGCCTATTGGAACTTCGTGTCACATTCAAAGGATTAGGAGACAGAGACACTGAAATATTTTTTAGTTTTAACTGAATCTATCCTAAACAAACAACATCTAAATTTGAAATGTGGAAACTGCATCCTACATTTTGATTTAGAAACATAATTAATTCATGAAACTATTCACATCAAAATTCCTTTTACACATTGTTATTCCTGATACTGTACACAAAAATCATTTACTTATTCTTGGAAAATAAAGAAACTATAAAACACTGGTTGGAAAAACAGACTGAAAAATACTTCATGGTCAAATTAACCATACCATTCTCATCACAACACAGAAAATAATATTCTCATAAATGAGTATAAATAAGGACTGTAAACTATATTCACAACATATATATTTTGTATTGTACTATTTTTACTGTGTTGTTAACATGTCACAAAAATATGTCAACCAAAGGCAGAATAATATCTGCAGCCTGAATATGGGAATTTTGCAATGTCTTTGGCTGCTCAAAGTAGACTTTACTTTGTAGTCCTGTATGCTATGAAGCAGACACATTTTAAGGTCACTCTGTGAATCATAATTATTTGTGACAATTTATGAGAACTGCAAAAGTGAAGTTGATAATGACACACTTTTTGCATAAATAAATTTGCAAAAAATTGATAATCCACTGTGCAGAAAAAAGTTTATGAAATCACTGAGGCATGAGCTTATAGTACTATAAATGGAATGGCACCTTAACACACCAGACACCCAATGCAGACTACAACTAAAGATATGAGAGGCACTGGGAGCTCCATGTCAACAACAGCAGCAGAGCTCACAACAAGCTGAAGGAAGAAAATTATGCTCCTTTTGTCCTTCAGACAACCAAAGATTTACACTGACATTTTGTAACCACAGCAATCTGGGCAGAACACCAAGCTATGTCTTGCATAGAGAGTAATAATAGTGTCTGAAGCAGAAGACTCTCTACTTATTTTCTGTGTAAAATACTACTGGAGTTATAATAATTATAAGATTTTGTAAATAATGTGTATCATAAAGTATTACTTCTTTTCACATAGCATTTTGAGCATTAATTTTCAGAGTTTGCACTACAAAGATGTATCCATAAGTAATGTTTCCAGTCTCAAGACATGATTTACATGATGTGACCCACTTATTTCTGTCACATCTCTTTCAATGAATAAGAAGAAACCACGCCTTTTGTCAACCTAACTACTGTGAGTACCAAAACATTTAGCTTATTTTCAGTAAAATGTGTTCAAAAGGGAAAAAGAAATGAAAAATTAAGTGATAATTAGTGTTGACATGACTTAGCAAGCCAGCAACATGCCATTTCACAAGCATGGAACATGATGAACTCTTAAACGAAAAGTAAATTGGTTTTATAGTAAGTAGTGACTAACTGTGTTAATGGTTTTTATGTAAGTAAAACATTAGCAAACTTAGTATCTATTATTCATATTCTGTTAGAAAACAGCAGTGGTAACAGCTTACAAAGTTCCTGTAATTCATTGGTACCAGTATATTTCAATCCCCTTATGATGCTTGCACTATTTTATAAGTACATATTGATTGCATGATTTCTGTTAGGTTGGTGCATAAGTTCTTAGCATTTTTACTTTGCAATTTGACATTTTGGTTGCTAGGGGTTTATTGATCAATGGTCATGTTTTATTTGTTGTTCACTGTTGCTGCTAGAGTTTACATATTATTATTTTTCCATCTAGAGATAGTGATTGGTTCTGTGGACACTAGAAAATGGAGTGCCCAGTGGAAAAATCAGACCGTTTTCAACATATTCTTCATTTGATTTCTATAGAGGCGTGACAGCAGCTGAGGCAGCCAGAAATGATTGCACCATGGGTGGGGTGATGCCACTGCCCAGTGCATGGCAGGAAAATGTTTTCTCCAGAAATAATTTTTGCTCTGTAGTGGAGTGTACACTGATATGATTCTTTCTGGCAGATTAAAGCTGTGTGCCGGACTGAGAATCGAACTCAGTCCCAAGTTCGAGTCTCACTCCCAAGTTCGAGTCTCAGTCCTGCACACAGTTTTAATCTGCCAGGAAGTTTCAAAATGATTTTCACACCAATGTGCTCAAGAACTGGCAAATATGATGAACTATTATCATCCCCCATCATGTGACATGTGCATGCAGTAGGAAAGGTTCAAAAACTCAGTGTATGGATACCGCATGCCAAAGCCAAAAACACAATAATGAGCGCGCCATTTGTGCACCTCTGCTCGGTCATTCTCAAGTGGCTCATGAACAACACCAACCGTTCCTATCCTATATCATTACTGGTGATCAGAAATGATGTCTTTATGTTAACAGAAGGAAAAGACAGGAATGACTGAGCCCAAACAAAACAGCAACTCCACATACAAAGACCTGCGCTCATCCACAAAAGATAATGTTATGCATCTGGTGGTACAGTGACAGTGTAGTGTACTAGGAATTGCTTCCCTGATGTGTAACTGTCACTGCTGACATTTACTGTCAACAACTGAGATGCCTTGCAGACCCAATCCAAAAACAAAAACCAGGAAGTTTGCGTGGAGTGACACTACTAAAAAATAATGCATTCTGCTAGACTGACAAAAAACACTATACAGGAGTTGGAATGTGAAGTAATTCTGCACCCACCATATTCACCCGATCTTGTTCCCCTATATTTTCACCTTTTGTACTTTTATCATACAACCTGCAAGGAATTTCCTTACTGGATGAAAATGAGCTTTAACATAACTCAACAAGTTCTTAACCTCAAAATCATGTGACTTCTACAGTCACAGAATCAAAAAGTTTTCCCAGTATTGGGACACTGTTGTAAATAGTGAAGGAGAATATATTATCGATGACTAAAGTCTCTCGTATGCATATGCATATCCCTTGTGTTTATTAAACTTACGGAAAAACACTGCGAACTTATCCACCAATCAAATTGTTTCTATGTAAATGTGATATCATGTTAATTGCTGTTTATATATTATCCAAGGAGTTCTAAGTTTGCATATAGCTTCCTCATAGCTATTAGAAAGATACACTTGGTCAGAAGAATTTTGGTATATGTAAACTGTATGTATTTGTTTGTTTAGTATTAATTTAGTAACAAATTATGTACAAAATAACCCCCCAGAAGTTAGATCGACTGATGTTTAACCAAACTCTTTTGCATAGACATTTAAACATATATGACATGTATCTATTTGATTTTCTGTTTTGACAATTAAAATTAAATACCTGCATATGTTTCCTGTTTAACTATTTAGTGTAGTTTCAGACTCACTGGTTAATGATCAAACTCTAGACAAGCAAACTTTTAACTCCCACTTGTGCCATACACACTCACCTGAATCACCTGTACTTTACTACTTTGAGTCATAAGTTTTATCTTGTGGTAATCTTTTTAAACCTACTTGATCACTGTTTTAAATTCTACATTCTTCCAGCAAACTACTTTACTGATTAATTGCTTCCTTCACTGAGAGTTACTTGAAGACTGCTCCAGAAGTTCACATTCCATATACACCTATATTGCTGGACTAATCAGAGATTCCATGGGTGGATACTACTGGTGAGACATGTCAGTACACATAGCCTGAAGTTGCCAGCAAAAGGAAGTGTAGAGAGGATGGAGTAAGAACTGTCTCTTTCTTTGATCACCATATCCAACACGGCAACATTATGTCCTGTGCTTGCTCTTTGTTAAAATAGCTAAATGACTCCACCAACCCACAGGCAGCATGGTCAACTTCCTTAATTGTGACCTCTGTACTCTGTATCTCCTCAGTTTTCTAAATCTTCCTGTTGTCATTTAAGAAATCTCCCCTGGACACACACTACTTAGTCCTGACCCCTCAGCATCCAGCATAGGAGACATATTGACCATCAGACCTGAGGAAGAAATGGACTATTCAAAAATTCAAGAAGAAGGTGCATTATTTTATAAATACTGCACCAAAATTACCCAATGGAAGAATGTTCTACAAGAATGATGATGTGTCCTCTGGTTCTATGAAGACCAATGATTCAATTGTTAATGTGATTGTAGTGATGTATGTCACACATCAAACTTCTGGGGCCTTGCCACATGGAGAGTACTATTTAGGCAATGACTGGTTACATACCTGCAGACATATAGTCAACACTAATAATCTAGTTGCAGTAGCCAAAGAAAAGTTCGCCTTTGTGCTTAAACAAACCAAGATTAAAAGGTTTCTAAATCAATCTAAATTTCTGTTTCCATCCTGAGTTAGCAGACAGCTGCCAATCCATACACTTTTTGGCAATTTTTGTACCTATTTTGGTTATACTGTATGAAATTCAGTGCTATAATAAAAGTACATTATACTATGAAGTATTTATGAAATTATACACATTCCCAATTTTGCTTATAACCTTATTAAACATTGTAGTAACCTATTATGTGAACGAATTTCAGTACAAAGTTTTATCATTTTACAGATTTCTCTTTACAAATAGATTTTGTGTCTATGAAAAACTTACTTTCTTTTTATTTGTTTTGTATTTACTATACCTCAAGTCACAGAGAACTCATTATTTCACAAATTTTATGTACATAATAGCACAATAAAACTTCTTACCCATCGAATTAAGAACCAGTATTATATTTCAAAAACATATTCAATATCTGCAAAAACTCATATAATATGAAATCTCAACATAATCGAAGGTCAAGAATGGTATATTATACCACAAAACTTCTCTTGGAAACTGGTTAGTAATAATAAGGGCCTCCAGTCTCATGACATTGTCCAATGCTGTAGCAGCATCCAAGCTTGTGCCAGTGGCAATCAGGCCACAATCATTCATGTTGCCACACACTATTGATAGTGGAATAGAATATGTGATGTTGATAAGTATATATGCACTTGTATACTGTGCACACAGTAGTCCCAACACATGAAGCTGTCAACTACATTGCAGACCTTACTTGGAAATTTTGTGTGATATGAAATGGATTCACATTTTCTGACTCTGGATTGATGTGAACTGTTTGCAACACATGCGTATTTGTACTGGACCAGCATGTGAACCTGGATTTCCTGCTTATCATGAGTGGTTATCTTAACCACTACGACTATCTGAGAACACCTCCAAGACCATTCAAAACTTCCATTTGTCATGGACTGAACGACAAATATGTTTGCACATTTCATTATTCCCGTACAGGTAGACTCAGATGCCTTAGTCATCATCTTCACCCATTGAGGCATGCATACTTTAATGATGGTTAGAATGTATATGTTTATACAGTGTCCATAATTTGACATTAATGCACACATGTCCGAAGGAACAGACATTGTTCTGATGATCACAGCTGTGGTAAATATTGTGGAATGGATCTGCATTTTGGGAATCTGGATTGATATCAGCGGTTGGTGACAAATGAAAATTTGTGCCGGATCAGGACCTGAGCCCGTGAGCGGTAGCTTTAAGCACTCTGAGTAAGCCTGAATGAGCAATTGAATTTCCATACATCACAGAGTCAACAGTCCTTACGTCTGCACATTTTGTGATTCCTGTAGAGAGAGACAAATGATTTTATCATCATTTCAGCCATTCAGGGCATTGATGTTTTTATCATAATTATAACCTGCCAAAGCACATATAGAATATCTGCTTATGCAGTATCTCTATTCTCAAATTACAATGTCTTTCAAACATGCGTGCTCGTCTGATGGAAGAGACACTGTTCTGACAATTATAGGCGTGGTAAATACTGTGAAATGGATTTGTATTTTGCAGACCTGAATTCATATCAATTATTTATGTCAAATGAAAATTTATGCCAGATCTGGGCTCTAACCTAGCTTTCCCACTTACTGTGATCAGGGTGATCTTAATACAGATGTTGTAACCATTAATAACGTGCCCATGCCTCACTTGGATAAATGATGATAAAACATTTGTGCCTCCCTGTGAGGGAGCTTGGGAAGTCTGTGTTGTATGAAAATTTGTATTGGTGCTGGAAGTAGGATTGGATAGCCAAAGTGGTTAAGGCAACCACTCTCGGTAATTGGGATTTATTTTACGAACTCACTGGCTTAAATCAGCTAACCATTATGGTGGTAAAAGTAATATGTACTCTACCTCCCTCCAGTGAATTATGATATGATGCCAGTCACCTGATATACTGTGCTATTTACTATATAGTGTAAGATTATCATTGCCTGTTTTATTATCCAGACTGTACTGTGTACTTATTCATTATTCAGTGCTTGACAAATCACTGTGCATGACCCAGCCATGGGATTTTAAGTTAACGCCATGTACCACTGATGAATGAAGATGTGCTCTTTTCTCTAAAAGAAATTAAGTATGCAAGCTGTGAATAATGTCAATGAAGCTCATTGCTGTTTCCCCACAAATGAGGCTGCTCTGATGGTTCGTGACTCTGACAGTTTTTTGGTGCATAAACAGTGGTTGCACATCACACATTTGCAATGTACCAAAAATGTTCAGATATATGATAGAAATGTAAGAGAAATTCATGCTTGCAGGCAACAGCACCATACAAGTTATGGTTAAAGTTATGTATACATTACAACTGCGGCCATTGACATGAATCCCATAATGGTGAAAAACACTTTACATGATTCAAAACTTAGAAAGAATCTTATTTCAGTGGCAAAGGCTGTGGACAACAACCACAAAATGACATTTAAGAAAGCTCCCACAGTTACATGAGACACTAACAGTAAAGTCAGAGTTACCACAAACAGAGATGGTGAAGTTGTTTTATTTACAAGAAAATTGTCCAAAGGTGGCTGTCATTAGTGAATGGAATGTTGTGAAAAGAGACTTGTAAATCTGACATGTCGGATTATGCCACTTGAATTCATGAGACACGATCATAATTCTCAAACATGTGTATCTTACAGGTCTGAAATTCAGTGATGTTGATCCAGCTTAATGCAGTAATTCTCTTAAAGGAAAAATCACATTGATTCCATTCACTAACAAGAACAGAAATCAAATAAACTTCTGGAGTTAATCCCGTCTGATGTCCTGATTTTTGTGACCTTTACAGATGACCATAGCAGATAATGTCAAGTCTGTTTCCATTGACATAATGGAAACATTGTTGACAAATTTGTTACATTCAGAAATCTACTGGAAAACCAGACTGACCATAACATTAAACCCTTTCAGTCAGATACTGGTAGCACTGCAATGAATGAATGACTCCAACCTCAGCATGGCAGGACTACAATGGTGCCTAACACTTCCATACACACCACATCAGAATGATGTCACAAAACAAAAGAACCACTCAGTGGTTCAAGTGGCTTTTTATATGCTGCTCAGGTCAGTGCCATGAGCATCATTTTGGGCTGAAGTCAATACCACAGCTAACTACATCTGAAACTGTTGCTTAACTAAAGCATTGTTTGATAGAATGCCATATGAGAAGCGGTTGAAGAGAAAACCCAACGTGTCATTCTATATCTGGTCAAAAGTTTCCCATCCTGGATAAATTGAGTTGTCAGGTGAGGTGTCTGTCATCATCACAACACAGTCACGCAAACTTCCAATTTCCTGCGTACTGGATGGCTACACACAGCTCTGACTCCTGCAGTGTTGGAAAATGTGGACACTCTAATTTGAGGTGATTGGCAGATCACAATCAAACACCTTGCTGCAACACTGGACATCTCTGTTGGTAGTACTGACACATTCATCCACCATTTGGGGTTCTCAGAGGTGTGTCTCCACTGTGTTCCTCACTACCTATCAGAACACCATAAAGACCAACAATAGATCATCTGTACGTAGTTGCTTGTGCATTACAAGACTGATCACAACAAAGTTTTGCCAAATGTTATCAAAGGCAATCAAATGTGGGTTCATCACTTCTAACCAGAAACAAAACAAAAATCCATGACTGTGAAGGGATTATTCTGTTTGAAGTCCTTAATCGAGATGGCGGAGGGTGTAAAAGTAATTCGTGTATCCCTGCAAAAAAAAGTAAATTTCGGTAGTAAAAAGAATATGTGTGTAAATTGTAAGGATGAGATCTTGAAGCTAAACGAACGAATACCCAATTTACGAATTATAATCGGTGCTTTAAAGCTGGACATAAAGAAACTTCATGCGGAAAAATGTGAGTCGCTGAAGAAGCAAGAAGACTCGACCTCTGCAAACAAGTGGCAAACAATGACGGGAGAAAACTGCACTCAGAAAGTACAGTTCCAAAATAGCAGTGAAACTTCAATATGTATAAACAATGAAACTTTAATGCATAAAAACTGCACTAAGAAAGTACAATATCAAAGCAGCAGTGAAACTTCAATGTGTATTAACAGTGAAACTTTAATGCATAAAAACTGTCAAACTAGAATGTATAACGACCATGTGGGAGTATTCACTACTGAAGATTCAATTAACACACCAGCCGAAGTTGAAAAGTTATGAAACGAACCACAAAAAGTAAACAAACTGTTGCTTGATGAACTTCCGACTGCTAACATTGTAAAATACGGAAAAATTTGTGTGTTAGGCGATAGCCAAGGATAACTTTGTTGTATTGCTGGGAGGATCAAATGGCATATATAGAAATGATTCATTCGAGGCTAGCACAGAATTGAGAAAATGCTTCAATAATTTATCTCACACAAATGTACTCATTGTAAATATCCTACATCGTCACGATTTGCTGAGGTGGTCATGTGTAAACAGTGAAATTCATGCCGCAAACAAGAGTTTCAGTGAAATATGTACTCACTTCGTAAATGTAGATGCTATTGACATAAACAGATTGGAGAGAGGGCTCCATACAGTTCACGGTCTTCATTTGAATGCGTTAGAAAAGGAGGTACTTAGAGAAAAAATTTTTACTCGTATTTCGTGGAGCAATGAAGTACCCACGACAAGTGGAAATCGATCACAAGTAACAAAACTTTCTTTTCATGCAGCGAACAATACGGCCATCAATCAGTGTCAAATCACGAAATGGTTTAAAACCAATAGGCCAGAAAGTAACATTCAAGCTGGGAAACAAACTCAAATTATGAAATGGTTCGGCCAAAAAGAAAAGAAGCACAAATTTTGCAAGCTACAAAAATACTGGAAGACAAACAAGCTGCTGTACGTCTGTCTTCCAGAACAAGGAAAGCTCCAGAGAGGAACGGTGAATTTTTATGGCTGTCACCAGGGAAATCACTTCAGCACCATCCAGATCCAGTGCCATCAAGAATGTAACTATGGATTTAAGTACACAATATCAAAGTGACAAAGAAATGTACAAGCCAAGTGAGCAAGCTGTTGGGCTGCTATAGAAGAATCCAGACCTACCCTTTTGTGAGGATGGCTCATTATTAAATATTAGGTCTTTAAAAAATAAAATTGAAGATCTTAGTAGTAACTATATAATGCATTGTAATATAAATGGTTTAAGTGCTGAATACTCATGTGACAGAAGCTCTAAGTTAGATGAGCTACAAGTTTTTTTATCTGAATTTCTAAATGTTAAAGTAATTTGTTTAAATGAACACTGGCTTCATAGTGATGCCATAAAAATCTAAAACAAAACTGAAAACTTCAAGGTAGCTACCAGCTTTTGTAGGATAAATAAGTCACGAGGAGGTTCATGCATACTCATTCATTCTGACTTAGATTACGATGTAAGATGTGACTTCAATTGTTTTAGTGAAGGGTGTATTTTTGAGGGTTGATGTATTGAGTTAAAGGACTTAAATGTTGTTATAATATCAAATTATAGAATCCCAGGGAAGGTGACAACTGAGCATTTCCTATGTAAATTTCAGAGTTTGTTAGAATACCTCAGTAAAGAAAAGAGGGAAAGAATTGTAGTTGCTGCTCATTTCAACATCAGTGTGTTGAATGAAACGTGTGAGGTATCAAAGTTTACAGACTTAATAAAAAAATATGGCTTCAAATTAAATTTTTCTGAATCTACAAGACAAAATGCTCAGTCAACTACATGCATTGACAATATTTTAATGAATTACGTATTTGAAGATGGGTATAAATTTTGTCTACATCTAGGAATTTGTGATCATTCAGCATTATTCATTGAGCTACCCAGAGCAGGGAGAGGAGTCCTATGTAAAAAAGGTTACGTAAAAAAGATCTTCAACCAAGAAACTTTGACTCTATTCCATGATAAGCTGAAGGAGACAGAATGGCACTTTGTTAAAAATATTTCATGCACAACAAATTTTGAAGCATTTCTAAGGGATTTTCTAAGTGCTTTCAGTGAAATGTTTCAACAAAAAAACTTATTTTAATAAAATGACAAAATTAAAATGAATCACTAAAGGTATAAAAATCTCCAGTGCTAAGAAAAGGCAGCTACACGAGGAACTAAGACATAATAAAAAAAATTGAATTTATTGAATATGTTAAACGATACAAAAGTATATTTAAGAAAATTGTCAAAGCAGCAAAGCAAATGATAAATAATAAGTTAATCTTAAAAAATGAGAATAAATCAAAGGCAGTGTGGTCAGTTGTAAAACACGAATTATGTATCAAAGCCTCTAGACATGGAATTAGTGCAAATGAGCTTGAAGATGAGATCATAGTAAATCTGGCTCAAATTTCAAAATGCTTCAATGAGTTCCTCATTAATGTAGTGAAACCAGAGGTTAATGTTGCAGATTATGAGAACAATGTATCTCTCTTTGGACTAAATCATAATTCTGAATGCCTCACAAAATTCAAAACAGTTTCAACAATAGATGTAGAAAAAATTATGTTAAAAGCGAAAAACAAAACTTCTGCAGGTTGGGATGGAATACCAGCAAAAGTCCTTAAATTTGTGTGTAAAATAATAGGATACCCACTATCTAAAATAATAAACCAATCCTTTGAACAAGGAAGCTTCCCAGAGGTGCTTAAGTATGCAGAAGTAAAATCGTTGCTCAAAAAAGGGTCAAAAGAGGATATGGGGAATTATCGTCCCATCTCCCTCCTTCCTGTCCTATCAAAAATCTTTGAAAATGCTGCTGCTATGCAGATTCGAAATTTTATGGAGAAATATTATACTATCACGGAAAACCAATTTGGTTTCCAGTGTGGCAAAAGTACTATTGACGCAATTATTAAGTTTATCGACAAGATCAGCACATCATTAGACAACGATAATAAAGTTGCAGGAATCTTTTGTGATCTCACAAAAGCCTTTGACTCCGTAAATCTTGCACTGCTCATCTATAAGCTTGACAAGTATGGTATCAAGGACAATGTTCTAAATTGGCTTACTTCATACTTATCAAATAGGAAACAAAGAGTCATTGACTCACCAAATGCAGCAAATTACGATTCAAAATGGAAAACAGTAACTCAAGGTGTCCCTCAGTGCTCGATTCTAGAACCTATTTTGTTTTTGTTCTATGTTAATGATTTACCGAACAATATAAATGCTCCATCGAATTTATTTGCAGATGACACATCTGTATTAATTGAAAACCAGGAGCCAGAAAATATCCCTCTCTACATAATAAACACAACGAACAAACTAGAAACATGGTTCCAACTGAATGGATTAAGATTGAACATCCCCAAAACCCACATGGTCCAATTCAGAACAAAACAGTCAAAGCCCCAAGAAATTAAAATAACTCATAAAATCAGGATATAGAAGAAGTGGATTCTGTGAAGTTTTTAGGGTTAAACCTAGATAAAAATTTAAATTGGAATAAGCATGTTGACTACCTGTTAAACAAATTATGTAGCTTTGCATTGGCTATGCAAATATTAGCTGGTGCAACAGACATGAATACAAGGAAAATTGCATACCACAGCTACTTTCAATCAGTTGTAAGGTATGGTATCATTTTTTGGGGACATTCAAGCAATATATTGCGCATACTAAAGTTACAGAAAAGAATAATAAGGAACATGTGTACTGCCCATCCAAGGACATCATGTCATCCACTATTTGAAAAACAACAGTTATTAACAGTTCCCTCCTTATACATCTATGATATTATCATCTTTCTACACAGTAATTTAGAGTTATTCGAGAAAAACTGTTTCAATCACACGTATAACACGAGAAACACAGACAATTTTATGCTTCCCACTGATCGCTTAAACCTATATGCGCAGTCTCCTCAGTATATGGCAATGAAAATTCATAACAAGCTAAAAGGGAAGAATATTCTGAGTATGAACCTAGAGACACTGAAAACAAAGCTATATGATATACTTGTCAAACGCTGCTACTACAATGCTGAGGAGTTCATGAAGAATGAACTGAACATTTGAGCAGGATAAATCTACATATAGTCTTGGGTGTAAATGTAGCTGTCCTTCACAAAAGGGAGGAAAGAAAAATACAAGTTTATATTAATGTCAAAATTCTTTGTATCAATTAGGCCTAAGTTGTGTTATCCATTTTTTTGACATGTCTCCTGTACACTAATCATATGATTAGAAATTGTATGTTATGAGACGAATAAAACACTATTCACTTATCATGGGGCAACCATCAGCTCTGTATTGCATTGTGCTACCCTCAGGAAATTGAACACATGACTTCAACACGTTAATTACCACAAAACAACTTCTGCCTATTCATGGCAACGCAAAGACTCACTCAAATGTGTGCGCTCGGGAGGAGCTCACGAAACTTCATTACACTGTTCTTCCTCATCTACCCTACAGGCCAGAGCTTACCTATCCCTTCTGACTTGTTTCACCCAATGAAGGACACACTCTGTGGGAAACAGTACATAGATAATGTGGAGCTTATTGATGCAGCAAAGACATTGGCTCCCATGACAACCAGTAGAGAGGTACAATGCAGGCATACACACCCTCCCAGTAAGGTGACATAACGTCATCACATTGATCAGAGACTATGCTGAAAAATAGGGCTTTGTAGCCACAAGAGTGCTGACTTGAATCCGTTTCAACCAATGAAGGATACATTCTGTGGGAAACTATATAGATGATGTGGAGGTTATTGATGCAACAAGACATTGGCTCCCATGAGAATTAGGCATACACACCCTCCCAGTAAGATGATGTCATGTCATCACATTGAACAGAGACTATGCTGAAAAATAGGGCTTTGTAGGCACAAGAGTACAGAAGAATATGGTGTACTGGAGTCCTGAATAAAACTAACATGCTTTCTGGAAAAAAGTGTTCCATTACTTTTTGAATGCCCCTCATAAGATGAAATAAGGTTGCTGATGAGAAATGACACTTGGGTATTGCATACAGATCAACAAATGAAGGAGCGTTTCGTGAAAAAAAACACACAGAAATGATGGATCTTTGCTGAGGAAAAAGGCAAGAGGATTCAACGACTATACTGCAATTGACATTGATGAAATGATACTTCCAGCTGCAGGAACTGAATCATTTAGACTATACATGGTTCTGTCAGTCAGATTTGACTTGTATATCTTTCAGCTGGATATCACCACTGAGTTTCTCAATGACGAAACTGGTATGGAAATATTAAGGGAACAGGAGGACTCTCTGGTCAAATTCTTACAAATAATGAAATATGCACAGAAAGATAATCATTTAGTCAACAAGGCAAGTGACATGCACCAAACACTGAAATTTGATGATAAAATGTATAAAAGTAGAAAAGCCTCTTATGGATTGTACCAATCTGGTTGACACTGGTATTCCAAGTTGAACTCAACACTAACATCGACCAGCTTGAAGCCAACAAATTCTGATCCATGTTTCTTCATGGAAAAAGTAAAAAGCTTCCAGTTTGACTACTCATTTATGTAGGTGACATTACAGGGTGTCCGAAAAGACTTTCCCTGATTACATAAATTGATAACTCAGGCTAGAAGTAAGATGCAAATATGAAACTTTGTCGAATTGTTTACAACTATCAAAGTTATTTTTCTGTTTTAGGTTCATAGTACGTAAGTAGTGGATGAGGTGCAGTGCTCAAGAAGCCATGTTAACCGATCAGGAGAAGGCACAGTGTGTCCTGTGGCACCATGAGACACATCACCAACCACAGTGCAGAGACACTACCAAACAACATTTGGAAAGAATCCACCTGATGTCAAGAGCATTAAAGCCTGATATGAGAAGTTCAAGAACACAGGATCGGTTGCTGAGCTTCCGAGGTCTGATCGACCAAGAACCTCAGCAGACAGGGTGGAAGCTGTAAGGCAGTCTTTTCTGCAAAGTCCGACGAAATCGGTGCGCGGGGCCTCACGTGAATTACAGATGTCAAAAAGCTCTCTCCATGACATTTTACACAAACGTTTATTGTTTCATGCATACAAAGTTCAAATCATTCAGGACTTGTTGCCCAATGACAGTACACGTCGATATGACTTTGCGGTCGAAATACTATCATGTATTGAGGACGATGATGGTTATCTCAGACGAATTGCCTTTTCCGACGAAGCGACCTTTTTTGTCAGTGGAGTAGTGAATCAGCATAATGTGCGCATTTTGGGTTCACAACCCCTGGCGAGGTCATGGAGTGCACCAGAGGCAGTCCAAAGGTGAATGTTTGGTGCACACTATTGCACAATCGAATTATTCGGCCATTCTTCTTCGCTGAGGCTACCATCACATCTGCAGTGTATCTGAACATGTTGCAACTGTATGCTGTTCCTCAGCTGCTTCAGTATCACCCTGATGTCTTGTTTCAGCAAGATGGTGCACTGCCTCATTGGGGTTTGGATGTCCGTGCCTATCTCGATATGACCTTTCCTGGGCGATGGATTGGTCATGATGGGCCAACGGTTTGGCCTCCACACTCTCCTGACATAACCCCATTAGACTTCTTTTTATGGGGTTATGTCAAGGATGAGGTCTACCAAACACGTGTACCAGATCTTGAAACCTGTGGCAACGGATAACCACAGTCGTTGAATCGATCCCTCCAGTGATGTTGGCTAATGTGTGGACGGAAATTGGATATCCCCTAGATGTACTACATGCTACCAAGGTTGCTCATGTAGAAGTTTACTGATGTGCGAAAAAAACTTTGATAGTTTGTAAACAATTAGACTTGTATCTTACTTCTAGCCTGAGTTATCAATTTATGAAATCAGGGAAAGACTTTTCAGACACCCTGTATAATCACTTCAGCAGACCTAGAAAGGACAAAACAAATCAATGATGAGTTACCTGCCTAATTTGATGTCAAGGATCTTGGAGCCATAAAATGCTCTCTGGTAATCACAGTAAATAAATCTGTTGACCAAATAACATGATGTCAGAGTGGCTATATCAGAGAAGTTTCACACCGATTCAGAATGAATGACTGCCAGCTGGTAGGAAGATGGTGCACACTGATTCAGAGAACTGGTTGCAGCACTAATGTACACTACCATCAATGCTCAACCTGATATATGCTATGCAGTCAGTAACATAAGCCAGTACACCAGAAATCCTTTTTTTTTTTTCACTAGCAACTGAATAAGTGGTTTCTTATACACCTTAAAGGAAACATTGGTAAGAAATTTACCTATGCTGAGGATAAGAAAACAATCTTCAGTTGCCGGCCGAAGTGGCCGTGCGGTTAAAGGCGCTGCAGTCTGGAACCGCAAGACCGCTACGGTCGCAGGTTCGAATCCTGCCTCGGGCATGGATGTTTGTGATGTCCTTAGGTTAGTTAGGTTTAACTAGTTCTAAGTTCTAGGGGACTAATGACCTCAGCAGTTGAGTCCCATAGTGCTCAGAGCCATTTGAACCAATCTTCAGTTTCGCAGCTGCCAGATGGGAAAGTTCTGATGCTGATAGGAACTCATATGCAAGTTGCTACTTCACCTTATCTAGATCAGCAATGTCATTGTGTTCAAACAAGCAGAGAGCCGCTGCTCTTTCATCAACTGAAGCTGAATACATGAGAGTCACCAAAGCAGCAAGGGTAGTGATTCTCCACAGTTTAGGAAAACTCTCACACAGCGCCTTTTCCAGTGACAATCTCTAGTTTCCCACTGAATGATGGAGCACATGCATATGAAATATCACGTCATGCACCTAGATCTATTAGTGCATCTGCTCATACTGGAATATCAGCCAACAGAAGATATGATTGCGGATATACTTACAAAGGTTCACCCTGGACTGAAACACTAGAAATGTGTTGAAAGGCTTGGACTTCAAATGTAGACCACAAACTTAAGGACCAGGCCTTACTTTATAACTGCCTGTTAAAATAAAGGGGGAATTTTGAGATTCAAATTTTACAATTATGTGACATGTTTGGTATACACAGATGTTAAATTGTATTGTTCTTGGTTCTTTGTAATCCTCTGTACAGTAAACTATGAATAAAGCTTTGTTTCTTGAAGTTTTCCTGGTGGATAAAATATTCCATCCTTTTTTTTTTGGGGAGTACATCCAAGAAATTATTAACACATGTAGTCATATTCTAGCTGAAAACATTCCAAACATTTTCAGGATGAGTCATTTGCAAGATTTTTAACACATTTTACACTATCCTTTCAAAGGAAATATTGTTCCAGTTCTCCACCATATGACATTACAAATATGTCATCCATAACAATCAACTGAGTGATTTCGAAGCACTGTGGATTCACTGACTCTTTTCCTAGTTAATTTAAATCTTAGAAGCATAAAGTTTTGTCTATGACTGAGACTCTTGTTACCAACAGTATTATTTATGATGTATGCACGTTTACTCTACAGTGTGAAGTGTGTTAAAAATCTTGCAAGTTACTCATCTTAAGAATGGCTGAAAGGTTTATGTGGTATAATGTATCAACACCTCCCAACAGCCATCATTGCAATGGAATTGCCAGTTTTCATGACAGTTGTGTGGAATCCAGTGGACCCAGTGGAGCATGCCCCTGAGCCACGCCTCTAGTGGCTCAGTAGCTCAAGCACCCACTTCCACTGCAATATAGGATGGCCATTGGCAGCACTCAGTGCTACTTGCACTCAGAGCCACTTTGCAGTGTGATGTTATGCAGATGCTGCCTGGTTGCAGCTCCAGCTTCATCATTTGGGCTTTAGTACAGAGAGACTTTTCCTTGTGGATGTTGTGATAGCTGGACTCCATTCATTGCTGCACTGTCTTGTTCTGAGTCTTCATATGTTTGGAGAAATACAAGTTAAGTATATCTGCTGTTTGTTGTGTTAACTTGTTCACTTACAATTTTTGCTTCTGTCTAGCTTTCCTATGATGACAGTTGCAGTACCACTCTGTAGCCCACCTCTCCTTATTGTTGTGTACAAAGCCGTACACAATGGTTGGGGGTTGTTTTGAGGGAAGAGACCAAACTGCGAGGTAATCGGTCTCATCGGTTTAGGGAAGGACGGGGAAGGAAGTCAGCCATGCACTTTCAAAGGAACCATCCCGGCATTTGCCTGGAGCGATTTAGGGAAATCATGATGGCCGGACGTGGGATTGAACCGTCATCCTCCCGAATGCGAGTCCAGTGTGCTAACCACTGCGCCACCTTGCTTGGTCTACACAACAGTTGTCAGCCAAAATGTCTGTACATAATATCCTAGATGCACTCCAAAAAAATGGTGGAATATGATTAAAATTGTTTGGTAATTGTGTGTCATACCTGTCTTTCCAAACCATGTCCCAACAATAACAACAGTAACTAATAAAATGTAGTGTGTTTTAGAAACATACCTTTTTCTCTATTATTCTTTTAGCTATTTTAAGTTATGTTCTTAAATATTCAGTTACAATGTTGCAGCATTTGCCTTTTTTAAAGGCATTAAATAATGTTGAGAATTCATTTCAGAGTAACTGTGTGCTAACTCTGACATTGCAAAAGAATTTACAGCTGCATTAATGGTAGCTGTGCTAAAGATACATAAGATGTATATAGTTTTATATAAATGGATTTTTATTTTCAAATGTGACATAAATGTTAATTTTTAAAAATATATTAATGTAAATGTGTTTTGGTTCATTGTACTATGAACAAGGCTTAGTTGCCCAGGCAATCTGGTTCTCATAGTGGAACAGTTTACTATCTAAGGGCATAGTTATTAAATTATTTCCTTTCAAATCAGATTCTTGTGATGGAACAGTTTACCAATTATAGAGATAGTTATAAAATTATTTCCTTCCAAACAATTTTGTAAATACTGTATCTACATATTTGTGTTTATAAATCAAATTTTAATTTTGTTTTATGGTTGTTCACAGGAAAATTTTAGGAAATAATTTGGAGATATGTAGTGGATGTTTTATATTTTTTATCTCAACTTTTGTATCAGTAACTTCTTACGATAGGCATTTCAAAGTTTTCTGTTTGCAGTATTCTCTGCAATTAATTCCATCAATTGAACCACAGTTATTGGTTATGGAATCATGATCCCTCACTTCCTTCATCAGCATATTTCAGTTGCATTATTTATCCAAACACATTCCTTACTTCTTCTCTTATTCTGCTTATGGAAATTCAGTCAGCGAAAGTAATGAACGATAGTTCAATAAGTATTGTATTATCAATTATGATTTGTATATTATATACTTCTTGCCAAAGTTGTCTTTTGATGTAGTGCTGGCACAATGTAGCTGGATAAAACAGTGAAAGCCTTTAATGAAACTCACTGAATTGTTTAAGTTGTTCAACATTATTCAGAGGCCCCTATTGTTTCCAGTCTAAAAAACATAGGCTGCAGGCACAAGCAGCTACAAATCATTGTGTGCATGAACAAGCAGAAACTTTCTTAGAAATGAAATTGCAGTTGCACAAATATGTTTATGCATATATAAGTAGTACTGGAAATGCTCTACTGGGATATATTTTGCAGTTTTCTGCCCTACAGTAATAAATGTATAAATTTTCAAGACTAGTTTCCATAAATGCTGGTAGTTATCTGGAACCTTAATTATGATAGTGACTTTCACATATCCAGTTTGTAGATAGGTTGTGAAGCAGCATGTCTTTCATTATCATAAAAAGGCTATGTTGCAATTATTTGTGGTAGTACAAATAAATGTCTTATCAGCAAAGTGAGTCTTAGGTGTACTTGATGCGTCTATTACCGGTGTGCGTATATCACAGAAACACAACTCAAAGGATTCCTGTGTGTTATGATATTAGTGAAGTGCCAGTTGTTAAAGTTCCAAGCTATCTAAATGGTACTGAAAAATTCATGATGACTTTTATAAGTTTTGCAACTAATAAGCTATGAGAAGCTGTCTGTTACGTGTTTGTAAGCTGTAAATTAATATAAATTAAGTCTTCCTTTGAAGTCACACAGTTTTCATTTAAAATACTCTAAGCTATAAAAGTTGTGTTGCCCAAAATTTGATTCATGAGGTTTAGTGCCAGAAAAACTTATATTAAGTAATTTCAATGATGGTCCATCATAATGATGAATGAGTATGTGTTTCCTGATAATCATTTATATTAAACTCTGTCTGAGCAGGCCTCAGAAGGACCTATTGTACTGACCAACCATCATGTCACCCTCAGGTGGATCCACATGTCAAGGGGCATGTGTTGGGATGCTGATCTCCCAACCATTGTCAGTTTTCAAGAACTGGGCAGCTATTTCTCGGTCAGGTAGCTCCTAAATTGGCCTCATAAGGGCTGAGTGCACCATGCTTGCCAACAGCACTTGGTAGACCTAGACCATCACCCATCCAAATGTTAGCCAAACCTGGCAGCACTTAACTTCTGTGACCAGATGGGAACCAGTGTTACCATTGTGGCAAGGCCATTGACACTCTGTGTTAAAAGTTTTCATTGAAAGCTTTCACTGTCTTATCCAACTACATTGTGCCAGCACTACGTCAAAAGTCAACTTTGGTAAAACATATATAATATACATATATAATATGAATGATAATATAATACTTATTGAACTATCATTCATTACTTTCTCTGACAGTTATTTCCTACTGAATTACCATAAATAGAATAAGAGAAGAAGCAAGGAATATGTTTGGATAAATAATGCAATTGAAATGTGCTAATAAAGGAAGTGAGAGATCATGATTCCATAACCAATAGCTATGGTTCAATTGATGGAATTAATTGCAGAGAACACATCAAACTGAGAACTTTGAAATGGCAACCCTGCTATGAACAGCAGAGGGTTTCTGCACCTGCCATGGTTGCAGCAGGTAACAAGCAATAAGTGTACAATTCCAGAGAAGAAGCATGAGAAATAGTTATCTCAACAATAAGTGTATAAATTACACTTTACTACCATGAGAAGTTACTGATACAAAAGTTGAGATGAAAAAAATGAAACATCCACTACATATCTAAAAATTATCTCATAAAATTTTCCTATCAACAATCATAAAACAAAATTAAAATTTAATTTGTAAAAGCAAATATGCAGATGTTCTACTAGCCACTTATATTTTATACAAGTACAGCAAAATATGAAGAAGAAAACTAAATCAGTTATTAAATAAATGAGGAGTCAAAACTCAATTGCATGTGACAAAATAGCAGTTCGGCTTGTGAAGATCTGTGCACCATGTATTACAGCTGTACTCCGATATGTTTTAAAGATGTATTATGCTTCGAGTTGTAAATTATTCATTGCTACAATTATTTTCTAAACTGAAATAAGCAGATTGTATAGACACCTATAGATCCACTGTCTCATTACCAGTCGTTTTAGAGGCTTTTGTAAGGGTCAAGAGCAGTAAAATGCTAGAGTAAAAATAAGTTGTTATCGACTAGTACAGGCACCCAGATTCAGGCAAGCAGCATTACAGAAAATCCAATTTATCCACTGTATGTGACGTACTTTCAGGAAAATTGTTATGTCGGCAATAGCAACCATCTTCTTTGATAGTAGATTAATTATTTCAGTGGAAAGTCCACATTCTATTCTTACATGTTTTAAAACATGTCAGCATTACAGGAAATCCACATGAATGAATCGTTTGTTAACACTTTAGGAGTAAAGGAGGCTACTCACCAAACAGCAGAAGTGTTTGAGCTATCGACAGGCACATATTACAGATAAAGATAACTTACTTCCTTTTGGAATAACTCTTTTGTCAAGTTTGAGTACAAATATACAACTAAAACACAATCACACACTTGCGTGCTTCCATTCTATCAGCTGTGTCTACAGCCAGCAAAATGTAGGAACACAGGTGTGTGTGTGTGTGTGTGTGTGTGTGTGTGTGTGTGTGTGTGTGTGTGTGTGTGTGTGTGTGTGTACTCTGGCTCGTTGATGAATAAATGCTGCTGCTATTCAGTGAGCAATCTCGTTTACTCTATTATTTACAAAGGAATTGTTTATATAGATTTCCTGTGATTGTGATGCATGATAATTCTTGTACATGTAAGAATGAAATGTGAACTGCCCAATGAAATAATTAACCTTATATCAAAGAAGATGGTTGTGAAAGAAATGTAATATAGTGAAAATAATTTTACAAAATGTATAACAGGTGACAATGCAATGCAGCTTACAAAATACAAGTAACATATTTCCTACAGTTTCTGTTGCACAAAAACTTTTTTAAATGACATTTTATTGTCACAAGATAATAAACTATCAATGTACTGAGATTTCTTAATTTATTTGACTAAACACTAATGGAATTCCATTGGTGAAAATACAACATTCACCATCATATGAAGAAACTGATAGCTGCTACCTTCAGCTTGACAAAAATCTACATCATCACTGGTTGCAAAACACAAAGAATCAATTACTTTCTGCCTTTGCCTCTATTATGGCTTATGGTAACATTTTCTGAACAATGAAAACTACATGTTGAAATAACAAGAATATGGAAAGAACAGATTGCTGCTCACCATGTAGTGGAGGTATTGAGTCACAGACTCATGCAATGAATAATGCTGACCAAATATTAAAACTTTTGTACAAAGTCCTTCTCCTGGAGAAGAAAAAACATACACTTTCAGACAACCACAACTCACACACGCATGGCCATTGTCTCAGGGTGCTAGAACCCAACTGGCAGTTGATCTCTAGCGCCCTGAGACAGCCCCCATGTTTCCATGAATTGTGCTTGTGTGAATATGTGTGCAGAAAAAAGACTTCATCCAAGAGATTTAATATTTTGGTAATATTTTTCATTGAGCCTGTCTGTGAATGAATGTCGTCTCCATATGGTGGGAATCATTTACTGGTTGGCTTCTGTACTTCAGTACCTTGCTTTGACTAAAAAAAATGTCTTATTTTATCATATTTTGGGTTGACTTTGCGCTCTTTGGAGGGTGGTCTCAATCCAGAATTAGGCTTGCAGCATGATAAGTATTATATTTTTAATTTATAATGCCTTTAAAGGATTTCAGGATTCTAATCCCACCTTCACTGTGCATTTAGATACTCATGGGGTTTGTAGTCAATAATATGGACCAACTACAGAAAGGAGACTAAGAAAATAACTTATGTATTTCAGAAAACATGTCAACAATGAATTTAGTACTAAATGAAAAGTTAGTGGCTTAGTTTACTCCATTAAAAATTTAGATGGATTTTAAATGGCAAAAGAATGGAAACATTCTGCCCTTTCTCCAACAGTTCAGTTCAGGCACTTTGGCTCCAAGCGCTAACATCAAATCATCGACTGTAATACTGTAGACATCTGATGAAGTAACTTTGAATTTCATCCACAGTATTTGATATGAAGTATTTTCTTATAAAAGTTTTGAAACTTCTTCATAAGCAAATGTAATAGTCATAAGTAAAACATTAAGTATGGAATAAACTAATTTTAGCTTAAAAGGGAATTAATAAACTAGCAAAATCTTTTTTCAAGTACCTAACAAATAGTGGCTCTTTAACACAAAGTAATACAAAAAAATCAAAAAATGAGTTTGGCCAACTCTTTCTATCCCATAGAAGAATTGTGTTTTATATGTTAGTGGCTTACTTAGTGTGGATTAAATATTTATGTGTGTCTATTACTGAACTACTAAATATACTTATATTACATAAACCCATCAATATGGAATTACATTTCAATATTAATGTTTTTGAATGCCACGCAAAACAAATCAGTTCACATTATATCATACACGGTATAGTATTCTACAAAAGATCTACAATGCATATAAATAACGAAACTAAATTAATCTGAAGGATCTATTTCCACAGAGTCAAAAGAAAAAAAAAAGACTAGGGATATTTTGTACCTGAGATTTCTAATCAAAGTGGAAAAGCTTTCTTGCAGCAAACATTTCATGCCCAAAATTTTGGCACATTGTACTCAGCACATGTATCCACATCATAAATATCTGATGTTCTTCTTTTTTTGTCCATGACCAAACAGATTTAGTACAGATGCTGACACATTAAAAAAAAGAATACAACCTGAAAGTCTGCAAAAACCTACATTACATAGTGCAATATGATCAACAATTTCTTCACTGCACAATATTCTATCTATGTTTCAATCAATTTCCATTTCCATCCATTGATTGAACCATAATGTGGATATCTACTTTTAGAGACAATATGCCCAGAACTTTTACGTTGGAAGCATCCCACTAGAACAGACTGTAAATGATATTCTGAATAAATACTTATGTGTCAGCTATTACAATAATCCACACTAACATCGCATCTTATTACAGCACATCTGCTGCACTGTAATGTGACAATACATATACCAAGAGTATACTTATCACTATGCATGTCATTACAAGATCAGTGGTTAACATTAAACTCTGTTCTTTTCCCATACTATTGCTATTTGTAATACCACTAATGGTTTTAGTATAACTCTATTTACCAATTGGAGACAGATGGCTTCTTGGTAACTGTTGGATCATCCTTAGCCACGAACATTGTGGTATCATTTGGGTGCGTGTCATAAGACAGTGAGGGTATTGGAGAATGACTTTGCTCCATATCTTCTTATGAGAGAGCATGATTCATGTCAAATGGTCATAGAGCAGCCAAAGCATGACCATATTTGCAGGAAAGATTCCACAAGGGCTCAAAATGACAGAAGCAATGTGTGCTCTGATGCCAGGCTGAGTTTTCATTCATGCCATCTGAAACAGTTCATGAGAAAAATGAGTGGTGAATTTCAAAACATGTAGCAAATGAGTGAACATAAACTGCCAACAAGCCCTTGCGTTATCTGCAAGTGAGTAATAATGGCAACCACAAAAGGCCTCCCCTTTCATGTTATGTAAGTAATATGCAAATAATGTTAGCTGTACTTGCTTAAACTGTCTTCAGTCGAAAATTATTTCTGATGCATTTTTTATAGAGATGTACTATGTATTTTACTTAAATTTTATCACGGCTCAAAGTTTTGAAGCACTTATGGAAATATCTGTGTGTGCAGAATGGTACAGATATGGTTCAGAACCGTATAGGTATCCAGAAATAGATTGCACACTTCAATGAATCTGTGAGGGACTTGATGCACTGCATCAGTTCATTGCTAGTCAGGGCCAACTGATGGCAAGAAGACATTTGCAATCTCTGATTGCAGCATCTGGTCTTGAAGGTGGCTATTTTATGCAAATTGAGAACCTTATATTTCATAACTGATAAATTAGCTTGTAGATAGCTTAGTGCCTTAAAGACTTTGCTGAAAGCATGGCATACTCAGCTAGCATCAATGACACTGCCATGATTAGATGCAATGAGATCCTGTGATTTGTCATTTTTGTGTCACTCACACAGTTAACACACGATATGAAAACAATGGCTCGTAATCGACACTTAATTATTTCCCATGGCTACAGAAGTGTTATTCATTCAACATGATATTGAGAACTAAGTGTCTTGGCAGAAAAAGGATTGATGGGACTGGTAATAACTTAAGTCTCATTCTCAGTCTACGTTAAATGGGATACATCTAAGACTTCATTATATAACTACCACATTTGCCATAGCAACTTTTACTACTTAATAAGGAAAGTAAGCAATGGTGGAAATATTAGGTGACAATAATTTCTACCAGATGCCATCGGAAACAAATTTGTCACTTTCTAACAAAATCGAGTAATAAGGTAGGGCATGTGTACTAGTTACTGCTGAATATTATATTTTCCAGCAAAAGAATATTTGCAATTTATGTTGGGTAAATAACTTGAGATCACCATTGTGAGCTACTGTTTTATCCTCAGTAAATTTTCATCATTATCATTGACTAAGAGTTACTTTTGAATAACAGCAAACAGAAAAACTGGTTATAACATTGTTATGGAACAAATCCACTACGTAAAGAAATTTATACTTATTTCAGACCATATCAAAGAATCTCGAGCAAAATATGCTGTAAATTCCACTTAACATCACTCCAAAAGGAACCAGTAGAATCTGCGGGGTCGGGCTAATACTCATAGGTCTGTAGACATTTCAGTAAGTAACTGAGAAGTAATTTGGAACAAAATGATATGTTATTGGTTGTGATGACACTACTAATGTACATTGTGGCAATTTATGCACACAAATGAGTAAACATTAGCTACAAAAATTAATAAAAATGTGGTTTATGAGACAAACCCCAGGTAAAAATTTATGATACTTTAAAATACTTTAACAATACCAGCATACAAATTAGCTTTACTCACAGTGACTAGTGAAAAATAATCTTCACAAAAATTTCTTCTTTCCTATCTACCTTACAGGATATGACCAATAAGGTGACGTCTCGCGTAACATTTGTTGTAGATTTACCATTACAATCTTAACAAGAAATTGTACTGTTACAGAATTTCTTCTCTGAGGTACAACTCACCACTATTGTATTCCATACAATACCTAAAGGGAAAGACATTTCATTTAAAAAAGTTACAAAATAAACCTTGGAAAGACCAAACAAAAAGCTTCCATAGCAGAAAACTTTCAATTGTAAGATATTTTTACTCAGAAGTGAAGTGGCAATATTCATGTTACATACGGAAAAGTATAATGTAACAGGATAGATAGGAAATATAGTCACCAAACAGCAGCACAGAACACACATGTATAGATGTTAAGGAAATTTGTAAACTTTGGCAAGGCTTAGGAAATGGGGATTGTGTGGAAAAGTCAACTGTTAACTCCATGTCAGGGGAGACTTACCAAACAGGATAAGAAAGAAAGACTGATTGTTGGGGATTGCATTCGACTAAATTAAAAACCTAAGTGCTTGGAGATGGAAGATAGGGTAACAAGCAAAACAGAGAATAGGGACAAAACATTGTGCAAGAGTTAACAAGAGCAGACAACTAAGAGAATTGTATGTGGTTGGGGTGGTGTGGAGGGAAAAAATAAACATGCCAGAAAATAGAAGGTGTAGAAAGCTAAAACATAGTGAAGAAAAAATAAGAGTAGTTACTGACAAGAGGGAGGTGCTTAGAGGGAGTGGAGGGTGGGGATGGGAGGCTGAGACTAAATAAATTAATGTAAATTAAGGACAGGCGGGTGGTGAGAATCAAGGACCTTCTGTAGTGCGAGTTCCCAAATGCAGCACTCTGAGGTAACGACTGTCATGTAGAGCATGCTCTGTCTCATGATATTGTGTGTTGCCAGCATAAACCCTCTGTCTAAGTTCATTTATCTTGACTGTTACATTGGTGATAGTCATACCAATGTAAGAGGCTTAACAGTGTTAACATAACAGTTGGTACACTACATATGTCATATCAGAAGCACAGATACATACTGGTATTTTGATAGTACATTTTTTGCCAGTTGCAGAGGTAGTATAGGTGGTGGTAAGAGGGTGCAGGGGGCAAGTCTTACATTGGGGATGGTGACAGAGGTAGGGACCATAGTGTAAGAAAACATGTTCAGAAATAGCATGAGGCCTGAACAGGAGATTTCGGTGCTTAGAGGGAGTGGAGGGTGGGGATGGGAGGCTGATGAAAAGCTATTGTAGATGTGATGGGAAAAATGTCAGGCAGAATGGACCCAATTTCAGGGCACGATTTTAGGAGGTTGTAGCATTGTCAAAGCTGCTGATTAATACATTCAAGACCAGGACGATACTGAAGGACAAAAGGTATACGCCTGGGTTGTTTTTTGGAGGGATGAGTGATACCAGGATTGGATGTGATGGCCCAGGAAATCTGCTTCTGAACTAGGATGGTAGGGTAACGATGTCCGGTGAGGGCTGTGACTGTGAAGGGTCTGCATCTGAACAAATATGTATGCCTTTAATGCCAGGGATGTGTGGGAGCAAACATTTGACCTGGAAAGGATGTAAGACTTTCCCTATACAACCTCCTTTGAAATCTTACTTAAAGAATGGGTCTTTTAAAAACTTTTATTCATGAATATGGAGGACCACATTCACGAAAATTACAGGGATTTTTGCATCCTTTCACACAAATTTTACAGAGCTGGAAAAGAGCTTTGACCCTATGTTTGGCCAGTTAAGTAAATTAATTACAGGGCCCTATGTGAAAAAATTATTGTGACATCATTACTAACAATGCTAGATACATCTTGATACTTATATAAAAAAATAAAAATTATGGAAACAACAAAGCTAGTGCACAATGAACTTAGTGACATCAAGCTAGAAACAAATCATGTTTTCATAGCAAACCTTAGTGCCATGTATTGGATTGGGTAGTATGACAATTACTTAATTTCAAGCAACAACAGTTCCGTGTATTCGATTGGGTAGTATGGCAGTTATTTGATTTCAAGCAACAAAAGATACCTTCTTCCCCTACAGTTTCAAATTTTGTAGTAGAAACAACACTAACAAAAGTTTCACTTCACAGCCATCATCATATACTTTAGACTTGAGCAACATGTTAGTGACCACTCATGTCAGATTTCTGTTCTACTCTGACTACAATGAAGTTTCCTTCTTCACTGTTTCAGTAATAGGTCCCCAATTGTTCCCAATTTTTATTAATGACATAGGCTCCAATGGACACACCTAACAGGTTGCAGATGGCACGACTTTGTAAACAAAAGGGGGGAATGTATTTCAAGCTATTCATCAAGTAGATGTCCTACTCAACTAGGCCAAGACGTGGTTCATCATGAAGAAGATGAAAATTAATGAAGACAAGATGCAGAGTCTGATATACAGACTTAGTGATACTGGAGCACTGGGTGCCAAAGCAGCTGTTAAGCTTCTGGGCTTTCTCTTTGACACCAAGTTAACCTGGCAACACCACATCGAACATATATTTCAAACTCTTGTGGGTTCTGTACCTGCTGAAGAAATTAAAAAGTGCCCTTTCACAACAGTACCTACAAGCAGTGTACTATGCAATGTTCCACAGCCACATTAGCTATGGGCTGTTACCGTGCGGCCATTCTGCAGACTGCAAGAATGAGCTTTTGTTACTAAAGAAAGCAATGAGGATCATTGTCTCAAGTAAAACAAAATGACCATTGCAAACAAATTTTTTCCAGAATCGGAACTCCAACTGTTTTCAGAAAATAAATTTTCAGTTTTGTTGTTCACACAAAGACATATCACGAGATGTACAGAAAGAGAAATGAAGTTCATCAACACAGCACTCACTGGAAAGACAGTATACACAGACCAAGTTGTCAATTAACTAGATGCAGAACAACTTCCCAGTGGTGGTCATAAAAGTATTTAATGTTCTACCTAAAGATATTCAGTCATTACCAGTTGAACAATTTAGAACTTAAACTTAGTGTATGCACAAATAGCGACATTTTTACAGTAAATAAAAATACTTCTCCACTGATAGAACAGTGTCTACCCGAGCTGCAACTCAGTGCTAATGAAAACAGCATCAACTCTGTCATTTTACTAAATAAACAACTTATTGCTGTAATTTGTATTGTAATCTAATTCTTAAATTTATTTTTTATAGTACCCACTTAAACATTGCAGTTTTAAATGCAGTATTTTGTTAATTTTATTGCAGTACTGGTAATGTTATTGTAAACTTGACTCTGTCTGTCCAGCCATGGCTGGTGAATGACACAGAACTGGTAACAAAGGTAATCATTTTCATCACCAATTCTGGACATGTCAGTATCAGAGAAATCAATGTACTGGACACAGTCATTATCTTGAGAGCTGCTGCTGCTCTCTTCCAATACTGGGCATTCGAGCTAAGGCTTTACTTCATTGAATGTATGTTTTCTTGGCAAATATTTTGAGCTTCTGTCTTTTGCTGCAGTATCTCATTATTGGTTAACTGGATGTACTGGTAAAGACAGTTGGTTATCTTTAATTTTTACCTCTTGATGTTTTCCTTGCACCAGTCTTACAACATGGGCAAACTTGCACAGAGTCTGTAATTTCTGGCTGCTGATTTTGCCCGATGTCCGATATTCTCCACGTTTCCAACTGCCAGGCTCCTGCTAGTGAGTCATAGGCAGTTATTGCTGAATTAGTGGAGGTCTGTCCATTGCATTTGATGACAAAAAAATCCAGGTAAGTAAATATGTTTGACCTGAAAGATTTAATATCGCTAATACGAAAGCTTTTCAGGATGGTGGAAACAATAAAAGCCAAAAATTACGTTAACCCTACAAGGCTGCAATGTCTTATACGGTAATTCTGGGTGATTTAGCAGGATTTTCTATTAAGTTGCTCATTATACTCATATGTTAACTGAACCAGTCCACCCAACCCCAGATTTTATTGGCTCAGTAACCTCACCTTTACCTTGCCAAAAATCTTCAAAATAGTGTGAAAAAGGCTCCATGCACATCTTACATTTTATGGTGTTATCACAAAGTAATAAACAGAGAATTTAACTCGAAGAAACAGAATCGTGCATTATTGCTGTTTGAAATTTAGGAAAATTAATAGATGTGAAAAACAATTTCACATTTTTAAATACATCTGTGAATTTAGCTAACATACAGCAACCATATGAGTTAAGATGGTATTCCCAGTCAGATGGAACTTCCAACACAAGGAAGCAACTTTATGGTATGAAAAAATTAATTTCCCTCTTAAATTGTTAATTAATGTGATGGTCCAGTTAACCTGAGGTTCAGCTAACTGCAATCTCCCCTACCATATTCACCATTTTAATAATTCTGATAATTGGCACAGTAAGTCACTGTATGAAGGATAGGTCATTAAATGACACATAATTTTCCACCAAAGAAATACTGATGTAGGCTGCACAGTTGACATTTAATGGATCCCTAAAACACATTATAATTACAGTAATGTAATACTTGTCTGTCGAAAACGTATTGCATATAAGTAGTGTTTTTTACAGTCTGTGCTTTACTTTAAGAGAGGTACCAAGCAAAACAATGTAAATGCATAAAATAAAAACTTCTGATATTAATACAAGGTGTATTTGTTAAATTTGCATACTAAATGAGTTTTTTTCTCAAATACAGTACATTATTTATGTTGTGGTACTGATATCGTTTTCCCAACAATTTCAGAATTATTGTAAAATATCTTTGATTTCTCCTACCAGTAGGATTAAACTTTTTCATTCATCATAGTAGTATTTATTAAAACGAGCTACTTCAGTTAAAAAAAATATCAGTACTGGTACATGAGAATTAATGCTATAGTAGTAACATAACTACATAACTTTAAATGCTCCAAGTGATATAAATCTTAGGAAATACAATAAGCATGTTATGTATCAAGGGTAAAAGAAGAGTAACAAATAGAATAGTACACATAAGGAAAGACTAGTGCACAGCAGGACTTCTTTGTCTCTGCAGGGGTAGCTTCTCTCCATCTTTTAAAAAAAGATTCAGTCCTGCCTAACACCTATTCCAATGAACATTTGGGAATGGTTTTGATTCTGTCCTGCAATTAACAGTTTCTACTATTTGATATGTTGGAATTATTTTGTCACTCGCTATCATCAATATTTTCCTTTAACCACATCTGTACTACTGTACTATTGAACTATTTAGATAATTTTTGTATGGATAAAGTGGTATTTCGGTACTGGAAAACTACTGAAAATGAAGAAAAATTACATGCATTTATGTATAGAAATTCCATTGTCTAAATCATATCACACTCACAGAGTCACACTCAACACATTATTTATGGCTGTAGAATCTAAAGCAGCGGTGAAAAAAAAAAATGAGGCAACTTTGTACCATTGATAAAGTTGTTTTAGACCTAATTCAGATTGGGACGAATCTTGTTATGATGAAAATTAGTAATGCTAAGAGATTAATGTTGCTTTGTGTAAATGGATGAGAGGGCATGTGAAATAATGCCTGGAATCCATAAGAAATGGTGTTTGCTTGAAATGTCACATAATGCTTCTCCAACAGAAACAGGTACTAGTAAACAACCTAAGAAAAGAAACATCTAAACAGTGCTGATGATGTGCTTATAGAACAAATTCTTGATGGAAGTTTGGAAGAAGATTGGGAAACAAAGAGAACAAATTAAGTGGGAGTGCATAGAGAATGAAGTGCCTCTATCAGAATCATAGGAAAAGTTAAAGCCAATCAGCAAGCAGACTGGTGCGTTTGTAATTATACAGTATGAAAATGAATATTACCATCTTGTTAATGGAAGTTTTAGCAGCAAAGATGGTGCAACCACAAATATCATGACGCCATCTTTTCATAATTGGAACTTACCTTTAACTAAAGATATACTTTTTCACAAATGGGAGAATTTAATTGAAGGTGTAAACCTTTCAAAGCGTTTGAAAGAAAGCAGTATTTTTTCAGTGCCATAGTTGGCCAATGGTGATGAATTTATGGAAAATATTTTCCTGGTGTAGTTACTGAGATTTGGACACACCTGAATACCTAATGAAACACTGGCCTCTTGTTTGATAGCAAAAAAACACTAAATTCTGTTCACTTTTGAAACCTTTTTACATCTTGAACGAAAAAAGGTGCACTACACTGCTTTTTTTTATTATTTTTCCGTTTCAAACCAAAAACTTCACCAATGGTGGTTTACTATTGTCCTATAAGGTAGAAAAATAAATTTTGAAAAGAGTAACATTGCCCCAAACTACCATCCTGTCTTACAATAATGTTTATATTACGTGGAGCAAAGAAATCCAACACAGGGCCTACTTTACTCCAACTTGTAAAACATTACAAAATTTCAAAAATTAATCTGTCATGTCTTTCTACGTCACTAGATGGTTTTTACGTTGCTCTAGCATACACCTTCCTCAATTTCAAAAGCTATTTTACAAAACAACGATACAGTACATGAATTTGTTTGAAGAACTGTTCAAAAGTGGGGCAAAGTGATTCCACTTTACAGTAGTGAATAAAAGAACTGACGTGAAATATAATATGGAAAAATGTACAGCAGGCATAGTATGTGGAGAAACAGAATTATTATTATTATACGTACACGCTGATCGTCCTTAGACATAAATGTTTTTCTTTCATTTCAGTTGTTGTTGTATCTTTCCATTGTGACCGCTACAATTTTCAGGATGGTTTCTATTAATGAAATTATGTTTTTACCCCTATCAGCAGTATTCATTTTTCTACTAGTTTATTAAAATTTATATTTGCAAATCGCTCACAAATTTGCACACTTTATGCTCAATATCGATTACTTTATGGCATGTAAAACAAAAAGTCCAACCAGGAGTCACTGTAGGAATTATTATGAAACTTAAATGGCAGCCATGACAGTGTCAGTTCTTTACTAAAGAAGTCTTCAGTCTACCCCAGTTCTCCTCAACCTTTCTTTAAACGTTACAAGCTGCATTACCTGTTGACCACAATACTCCGTTTATACAATCGAGCGGCACCACTGCCTTATAATATACTTCAGTTTACAGGTGAAACAGAATTATGTTCTATGTACTACTTTTTTCATAAATTGAAAAATTTGAGTTCCTATTTCTGCAATGGCTCTAGCATATCTCAAGAGGCTCAGCATAAACAACAGTACTTTGCATCAAAAATATAAAGTTTACATAATTTGCAGTTTTCAGTACTGTACAAGTATGCAGAGCAATTAAATGAAATTACAACAGAGGTGGAACAAAAACTAGATGGATTCCCTCAGATTTTCGATACGGTACCAATATGAGGGCAAAATTATCATAATTTCCGTAGCTTAGGCCTAAACTAAAATTTTTTATCATAATGATCAAACGAATAAGGATGTAGAATAGGTCATGAAAAATTGAGAGGAAAAATTTTAAAAAATCATTCATAGCTTTGAATTTTTGCAGTAACGTGTTTCACTGAAAGTAATTTAGTTACATAATTTCTAAGCGATAAATTTAAGCCTTTCTTTTTGGATTACAGCTCTCAGTGAGCAATGCTTCGTAACTTGTTGTTGATTTCATTCTGTGCCTGGAATAATTTAAATTGCATGTGCTGTTATTAGGGAATAAATACAAAAAAAAAAAATCTTGTGAGAAGTGGTTTCCCAGTCACTTTGCAAAAGTTTGCATTTGCATCGTACTGTTTGAATAATGGTACTGTTCAACTAAATACGTTTCATTAAATCTAGCATGAACAGAAAATACTTAAAAGGTACTTACGTAAATCGTAATAATAAATTATAGAGATAAAAACAGTGTAGACATGAATAGCGATTATTTTTCCCATGTGAGTACAAGACTGATTAAATGCTGATTATACTGAAGCGCCGCCAATAACGGCAACAGCATCCAGAAATTGCGCCGAATTTATCCCCTTCCAGAGAAATTATTGTTTAACGTCGTAGCCAACCAGTTAAACATTTAAATATATACAACAAACAGTAGAGACAACATGCAAAGTACAGTATTCATATTGCATATTTATTTTTGTTGTTTGGTTTCTAGGTACTATGTCAGACTGTAAAAGCAATGATTAGTGAAATATGCCTTTAGTTCAGCCTTAAAACTACTAAGTTTACTTACTGATTTAATGTGGTTATGCAGATTATTGTAAATTTTATCCCAATATGTAGAATGCCTTTTTGGCACAATGACTTTATCGCCTGTTTCATATGAAGTTCAGATTTTTGTCTTATATTGTATACAGTACATCTTCAGTTTTAATAAGACATGTGGTTGTCTATGTGTATAATGTTTTATGGAAACTGACGTTCCCTAGATAAAAATGTAAGGAAGTGGAAGATTTGAAATTTTTTTGAATATGAGTCTGCATGACTTCCTACTGTTTATCCCTTCAATAATTCTTAATATTCTCCTTTGCTTCCTGAAAAGTTTAATATTTGTTGGTGCATTGGCCCAGAAGATTACGCCATATTTAATTACAGAATGCTTGTAGGAGAAGTATACATTTAACAGGCTGGTGTTGCTGCAACAACTTTTAAGATCCTTATCATCTAGCAGGTTTTGCTTAGTTTTCCCTCCCACTTAGTGTTGTTCTGGAGCCAAAGTCCTGGTAATTTTGTGCTGTTAACACTTTGATGAGGTCTGTCCCTTAGTTCTATTTGTATGTTTGGGTGGTGCCTTCCTTTTAGATTTTAGAAGTTCAGTGCTACTGTCTTTTATTTGTTTATAATTAGCTTGTTATAGCTGAATCACTGTTCTATACTGTTGATTGGATAGCAGTGTCTTTTGATTCTTCTTCTGTTTTCCCACTAATAAGGAAGCTTGTATCATCTACAAATTGGAGGGTAGTTTGGCAATACCTGTTGTATATGAGATAATTGACATAGAGGGAAACAGAACGGGTCCTTAATACTGATCCTTGAGAAATGCAGTATTTCACATTTTGTAATCCTGAATAGAAGTAGGTGATTTTGTTATGGTCAGTATATTGCACTTCAACCACCTGTTCGCAGCCACATATACACTCCTGGAAATTGAAATAAGAACACCGTGAATTCATTGTCCCAGGAAGGGGAAACTTTATTGACACATTCCTGGGGTCAGATACATCACATGATCACACTGACAGAACCACAGGCACATAGTCACAGGCAACAGAGCATGCACAATGTCGGCACTAGTACAGTGTATATCCACCTTTCGCAGCAATGCAGGCTGCTATTCTCCCATGGAGACGATCGTAGAGATGCTGGATGTAGTCCTGTGGAACGGCTTGCCATGCCATTTCCACCTGGCGCCTCAGTTGGACCAGCGTTCGTGCTGGACGTGCAGACCGCGTGAGACGACGCTTCATCCAGTCCCAAACATGCTCAATGGGGGACAGATCCGGAGATCTTGCTGGCCAGGGTAGTTGTCTTACACCTTCTAGAGCACGTTGGGTGGCACGGGATACATGCGGACGTGCATTGTCCTGTTGGAACAGCAAGTTCCCTTGCCGGTCTAGGAATGGTAGAACGATGGGTTCGATAAGGGTTTGGATGTACCGTGCACTATTCAGTGTCCCCTCGACGATCACCAGTGGTGTACGGCCAGTGTAGGAGATCGCTCCCCACACCATGATCCCGGGTGTTGGCCCTGTGTGCCTCGGTCGTATGCAGTCCTGATTGTGGCGCTCACCTGCACGACGCCAAACACGCATACGACCATCATTGGCACCAAGGCAGAAGCGACTCTCATCGCTGAAGACGACACGTCTCCATTCGTCCCTCCATTCACGCCTGTCGCGACACCACTTGAGGCGGGCTGCACGATTTTGGGGCGTGAGCGGAAGACGGCCTAACGGTGTGCGGGACCGTAGCCCAGCTTCATGGAGACGGTTGCGAATGGTCCTCGCCGATACCCCAGGAGCAACAGTGTCCCTAATTTGCTGGGAAGTGGCGGTGCGGTCCCCTACGGCACTGCGTAGGATCCTACGGTCTTGGCGTGCATCCGTGCGTCGTTGCGGTCCGGTCCCAGGTCGACGGGCACGTGCACCTTCCGCCGACCACTGGCGACAACATCGATGTACTGTGGAGACCTCACGCCCCACGTGTTGAGCAATTCGGCGGTACGTCCACCCGGCCTCCCGCATGCCCACTATACGCCCTCGCTCAAAGTCCGTCAACTGCACATACGGTTCACGTCCACGCTATCGCGGCATGCTACCAGTGTTAAAGACTGCGATGGAGCTCCGTATGCCACGGCAAACTGGCTGACACTGACGGCGGCGGTGCACAAATGCTGCGCAGCTAGCGCCATTCGACGGCCAACACCGCGGTTCCTGGTGTGTCCGCTGTGCCGTGCGTGTGATCATTGCGTGTACATCCCTCTCGCAGTGTCCGGAGCAAGTATGGTGGGTCTGACACACCGGTCTCAATGTGTTCTTTTTTCCATTTCCAGGAGTGTATATGTCCTGAGCCACTCATTGGATATACCTCTAATTCCTAATTGGTCAAGCTTCTGCAGTAGGGCACTATCGTCAATGATGGCGAGAACTGTGGATAAATCAAGACTATGTCTGTCACAAACTACTCACATTCAGTTTACCATAGATTTTATAAAGAAATTCAAATGTTGCACTCTTAGTGGAATAAAAAAATTGTTCAATGGCTCTGAGCACTATGGAACTCAACATCTGGGGTCATCAGTCCCCTAGAACTCAGAACTACTTAAACCTAGCTAACCTAAGGACATCACACACATCCATGCCCGAGGCAGGATTCGAACCTGTGACCATAGCAGTCACGCGATTCTGGACTGAAGCGCCTAGAACCGTTTGGCCACCAATCTCCTATTAAAAAAAAATTTCTAAAACTTTTGAAAATACAGGCAGTAGGGCTATTGGCCTATAATTTGAAACGTCTTCTGGATTTGAGCAGTGGTTTCAGTTTTGCTGTTTTTAAGCATGAAGGGAAGTTTCTTGATGCCAGTGAGCTGTTGCACAAGTGTGTCAAGGGATCGGCTAAGGCAAGACAGCATTTTTTAATAATCACATCTGGTGCGCCATCAATTCCACATGAGTACCCTGTTTTCAAGGTTTTTATAGCTGATAAAATTTCTTCTGTATTTGAAGGTGAAAGGAACAATGATGTAGACACATTTCTTGTGCTATTGGATGATGGAAGTGCTGTTTTATTACGTTCTTCGACTCCACTCACCAACTCTTCACTTATGTTTGCAAAATATTTGTTGAAAGCCTCTGCAATTTTTGTCGGGCAAGAGATCATTTTTCCTTCACAACCTACGGTTATATTTTTATATTGTTTAGTTTCACTTGCTGTTTGATTCTTTGTAACTACCCATATAGCTGTGGATTTGTGTTTGGAATTTTCAATCTATTTGTCATTTGCCATTGTTTTAGCAATCCTTCCGACATTTTTGAGGATCTTCTTGTAATTCTTCAGGTATAAAAGAAATTCATGAGGCATGTACTGTGTCTTTGCTATATTGTGTAATTGTCTCTTCTTTGCACAAGAGATTCTAATACTTGTTGTAATTCGTTTGTTCTATTTGAAGTTAAATTGACTTTTTTGTTTCAACTCATATGATAATTATGGGAGCATACGACAAGTGGAACGCTTGTACAATGCACCACAGTAAATTGTAGGATACTGGCCAAACACACGACAATTCCCTTGTATTGCTTGTCACAGCGAAATGACATGAATATAAATAATTCCCAGAGATAACATTTAAACCGCAGTCAGCAATAACAGAGCCAACCAGACCTAAAGCAACAATAACTACTGTCACTTGCCATCGTGTCAGGCCATTCTTTGGTGTGTCCACGCTTTCAGTCCGATTACTAATCGTGAGTTCTTGTATGGGTATTACAGTTCAAAACTAGGATTGAAGTGTCGTTTAACAAAATGTGTGACTCCAGAAGTGAGGAAATGGAAAGTTTCCTGTGCATGTGAGAAAAAAAGGAAAAAATTATGGGCAAAATCTCAACAATACCACTACACAGAAAACAGAAGTACTAAACAGAACGGGAACAAAATCTAGAATTCGTGACCTATTATATATGATGTTATTCATGCGGAGTGTGTGATGTGGGGCTCTGTTTTTACAGCAGAACTATTTGTGGTGAAATGCTATGCAAAAGGTGCTGAGCACCAAATACTTAACAAGGGTCTAGGGTTTGGACAAACTCAGAGAACTTTGTTTGAGTACAGCAATTCAACAACTATTGACTGCACGAAAAAAAAATAAAGATGGGCTGAAATACAGCAGTGTTCTGTTCACGCCAAATGTCAGTATGGAAGGAGATGTTGGAGGAAAGCAGTGTTGAATCTATGTGACACAGTTGTTGCAGGGTCATGTATTTTCAGAACAGATATTTTACCTTGATCTTATTACTTGATGAATTACTATAATGAAATTTTACAACAACAGGTATTATTATGCACAAATGGCTACTAAAGTAAACATTGTTTCTAGCACATTCCGCTATGAAGATGACATCATCAGCTGAGTGGTTTGGAGGGATGGTAAAATTGCCATAAATAAATGTTTTGATAATAGAGGGATATACCTAGTATCAACTACATTTGGTTTCAAACCTGAAAATAAATTTACATGATGGTGTGAAAGAGAGAAATAAAATACGTGGAAATAGACTGACCATGTGCTGTATCTTAATACAACACTAATATGGGAGGTGTCGATATGTTAGGTCAAGTAAAAAGTTAATATTTGATTAGAAGCAAAACAGAGGAGTGGACAATTAGAACATTTTTTCGTATCTTCAATTTCTGTCTGTCTACGTCCTAGCTGAAATACAGAATGGATGTCTTACATGTCATCAGTGGGCTACAAAAGAAAGGTGTTCTGGACTACTGCTACGTTATAGTGCACGTGGTAGAGCATCTACTGTGCACAAAAACTGAGCCTCAGTTGGGAGAGGTCCAGTTGAAGAGACTGTTGAAATGGAAGCACAAAAATAGAGGAATGTGGTACCAATGCCACATACAGCTGCAAAAAATGGTTTTTCAAAGCATAGACCTGAAGATATGTCGAAAAAGCACAAAAACATATCACAGTGCCAACTCCCAAGCTTAAACTCATTGACATTTGTGATGTGTGTCATGTAAAGTGTACCCTTGCCTTAACAATGACAGAAATTACTTCAGCAGATTTCACACCCAAGCTTAATTTTTGAGCATATTTATAACAATTGTATAGCTTAAGATCCAATGTATCATATGCAGTACTCCCTGCTAGGCCCTTCCAGACACAATGAAAATAATTTTGAACATTCTATGTAATTTCTTATGACTATAAGGCATGAAAAAAGAGCAAGTTTTGTTTTCACGTCTGTGTGTTTATTCCTGTGGACCTGAAGAGTATATAGACTAGATCCCCCAAGAGCTCTTGAAAAACTTGACGAAGCTGAGAATTACTTGAAGACTCACCATTTAAGGTTACCTACTGAACACAGGATAAACATTCAGACAACATTCGATCCAAGTCTCATTGCTAAGGATCAAAATTCCAGCAAATAGCATAAGAAGTGCAACATGTTACAGTGGAAAATGTGTTTAAAGAAGAAGACAATACTGAACGCACAGAGAGTAATAGCACAATGGAATAACTTGAAGCAAAATTTAGCGAAAGCTATGTTAAAGAAAAACTACAATTGTTTTTATGATTAACAGTGTTTACGCAAGTGTGCACAGACATGATGAGGGATTCTAGCATTGGGAACGTACATCGTTTCTGAGAAGTATGTTGAAAGCAGGAAGTCACGATTTCCAGAAAAGGAACACGTGGAGTCTCGTTAGGCCCATCAGGAAGAATCCATTCGGTGTTATTCTGGGCTATTTTCGTAAACAGGTACAGTTAGGGCAAGAATTTCCATGCAGGCAAGCAGAGACATCACGAAAGCTCCTACAAAAGCGACAGTTAAATATTGCTGCAGCACTTTACGAATTGCAGGAAGGGACTGATAAGTAATGGACGGTCTGTCCCGTTACATTTCTCTCAGTGCTGAACCCGCAGCTGTGCATCATAGCGCCAGCAACGGTATCTAGGTGAACACGTATTTCGACAGGTATTTCTCAGGTGTCATATATCAAAGGGATGCTGCCATCTCATCCTTCTGGGACGCGAACTGACACCTGCGCATGATTCAGCAGCTGACGGCCGCATATTCGCCTCGCGGGGGCCGCTGTTGCACCCCGACTCCTGGGGGCGTTTGCGGTAGCGTTCTGTGAGTCCGGTGGACAGGGGACAGCGGTCAATTTGTGCTTTGCGATCGAAAGATTTTTAACTGTGTCTAATTACGTGTAATGTGTGTTTCAATACGGTATCCCTTGCGCAATCGGGAAAAAAATGCGATATATACATATAATTATTTCTTACAAGACCTGCATCTACCCAAACAGTAAAGCATGATGGGCAAGTGAAATCCAAACCCCACAAACTGATTTTTATATACAAAAACAATATGCCCTTGATTTTCCCTTCATGAGATCCTTCCTCTCCACAGGTGGGGAGGTGGAGAGGGGAGGGGGCGAGGGGGTGGGGATGGTGTGGCAGGGGTGGTGATCGATTTCCTGAAAAATTCTTTAAAAAAATATATAAACTATGTTCCATACACTGCCTTGAATCCCCTAAATAGTTTATACAGGGTGTTACAAACAGGTACGGCCAAACTTTCAGGAAACATTCCCCACACACAAAGAAAGAATATATGTTATGTGGACATGTGTCCGGAAACGCTTACTTTCCATGTTAGAGCTCATTTTATTACTTCTCTTCAAATCACATTAATCATGGAATGGAAACACACAGCAACAGAACGTATCAGTGTGACTTCAAACACTTTGTTACAGGAAATGTTCAAAATGTCCTCTGTCGCATTGAATCCCTGATGCAGTCCTGGAGAATGGCGTATTGTATCACACCCGTCCACAATGCGAGCACAAAGAGTCTCTACATTTGGTACCGGGGTTGCATAGACAAGAGCTTTGAAATGCCCCCATAAATGAAAGTCAAGAGGGTTGAGGTCAGGAGAGCATGGAGGCCATGGAACTGGATCTACCAATCCATCGGTTACCGAATCTGTTGTTGAGAAGTGTACGAACACTTCGACTGAAATTTGCAGGAGCTCCATCGTGCATGAACCACATGTTGTGTCGTACTTGTAAAGGCACATGTTCTAGCAGCACAGTAAGAGTATCCCGTATGAAATCATGATAACTTGCTCCATTGAGCGTAGGTGGAAGAACATGGGGCCCAATCCAGACATAACCAACAATGCCTGCCCAAACGTTCACAGAAAATGTGTTGATGACGTGACTGCACAATTGCGTGCGGATTCTCATCAGCCCACACATGTTGATTGTGAAAATTTACAATTTGATCACGGTGAATCGAGGAAGTATAGTACATACTGACAAAACTAAAATGAGCTCTAACATGGCAATTAAGCGTTTCCAGACACATGTCCACATAACATCTTTTTGTTATTTGTGTGTGCGGAATGTTTCCTGAAAGTTTGGCCGTACCTATTTGTAACACCCTGTATAAACAATATTCCATACTCAGCAATCAATTTCCAGACAAATTCCTTAACTAAATAAATAAAATATGTCACATACACTGCCATAAATAACTAAACAATATTCTTTACACTGTCTAAATTGTTTAAACAATATTTCATACACTACAATCGAATTCCCTCCAAATGACCGATCACGCCAGGGTGGGTGGGGAGGGGTTTTCCCAAGTGGGAGAGGTTACTTAATTTATGAAATTAATTAAGTAGTCAATCAAATTGTTAAGTGTGAGAGGGGCTATTCCAATAACTCAGATCTGGAAGTGTACCTGTAGCAGCGAGTGAGGAGGTTTCCTTAGGGTGTGGGCGGGTGAGGGGATGGGGGAACGATAGGTTAAGAACATGTCACACAAAATGAACGATCTTTTTAGCAGAACAATAGGTTAAGGATCTGTCAATCAAAGGAGAACAAGAGGTTTGCCCCTGAGTGCATACCTGTCCCTGATGTAGGCATCCGAAGTAACAAAATCCACCAGAACATAGCTTGTCCCACTACTTCTGTGTAGTTGATATTCAGAAATACATATATTATGTGTCCAATAACCAATTGAGGGAATATTATATCTAAAAATCGACTCAATCCTTTCATCTGATGACTCACATAATTCCTGTGAGAACTGTTGGATGAGTTACTAAAATATACTTTTCACACACTGAATGAGGTTGTTCTTACTTCACTCCCCACTGGCAATGGAAAATCTGGTTATGTGCAGATGTTCTGAGCAGACCATCATTGCTACCGAGAAAATGTAGCTACGAATCATAATGTCAATGTGCTCCATGGACACATCATATTTCAACGTAAAGAATGTCCTTAAACAGAGCCTTCAGGGCACATATGGTATGCATTTGTTAATACCAAACACAATAGTAGGTGTAATTTATAAGGTCAAATAACTACATACTGGAAAAGCTTCCTAATCTGAACGCAGAACCTCGACATCGTATGCACAGGCACAAAGTTTATAACTGAGACTCTGCTCCTGAACGAAAGATACTTACTAGTATTGGACATCACAGTCATGAATTTTATGTGTGCTGAATTACGGTTGGATCGTTGAGGGGAAAATTCGCATCCCTTCGCAACCCTCCTTATTAATGAAAATTCAATGAGTGGAAAGCTCATCGTGCAGGGTCCGCTGAGTGAGAGATGTTGGGAATGTGAAATCCAGGGTTCTCTTAAATTAGCAGCCTTAAAGAATAATTGTAGAAATACTATAACTGGAGACATATCTCACATTAAATTCATAAAGATAGAAATATTCTGCTGTGTCTACCAATGCTGAATATACGAAACAGGTAGGAATCTAAATTTTCAACGTGGACATATTTCTCACAGTGTTCTGTCTATCTACAGCCGAAAGCCACATGCGTTAACAGCAGAGATATGTTGCGGAAAACTTAGGACAAAATGTGTATACCTATCTAGGTGAGTCGGGTTTCGAAGCAGCCACAAGAAAGATCTTGCTAATAAGGGAAACTTCCTATCGCATCCCCCTCTGTTTTACTGGTAAGAGGGCGCAGTGGACAGCCCGTCAGAAACTGAACACAGATCAAGCATGAAAACAGGTAGGTGTACTGGACTGTGAAAATAAAAGCAAAATAAAAAGAGTGAAGAGTCCAAGGATAAGCAACATGGAGCAGCCAAAATTAGTAACGCCGTCGTGGTTAAGTGGTCACGGTATTGGATTGCCAAACGAGCCAGTCGTGTTTCAACCTCCGTCGTAGGATTTGTGCGTGTGTCGTGGTGTAACGTCCGTTTGCAACAGCGAGGTGTAAGGTAAGGGATATTTAATGACAGTTGATTCTGCACAACTACTCTATTAGCAGCCGAAAGAAAGTGGCCTTCGAGTGGGAACCGCAAACGTTTGATGACAAAGCACGCCATCAGTGGCATTACGTGTATCGTATGGTAAGGATCTCTTCTCGACGCAAGTAATTTGTACGCCCGGTGAGCGAGTGAAGAATGCCTCCTTACCTGATGTATGTGTTCGTATCTATGCGAATGTGATCACTCCCAAGGAAATGATGAAAACATAGTACAGTGGAACCTCGTGTAGTGAGCACAATTCATTCCAGAATCTTGGTCGTAGTGCGAAACACTCGTTAAGCGAAACAATTCATCCCATACAGGTTAGTGTACAATGCGATAATGCGTTCCACACAGAAAGTACTAAAATGTTTATCTTATGCCATTTATTAAAAAAAATATACATACAGTTTTATGTATTTTATTATTCAAGATCCATAACTAATTCTTTTTTACTAGGAAACTATCTATAGTCATTTGTTTCTGCTGACCCTTCAACACCTGGCGAAAATGAGACACAGCATTACCGGCAGCTAAATTTCTAGCGTTCGTATACACTGTCTTATTAGGGTGATGTTTTGCAATGTATGATGCTACCTATGCCTATGCTTTCAGCATTTCTCTTATTGTGCCAGAAGATTGCTGCTTTGCTGTTACCTCCTCCATCTACCCTGAAGAACCTCTCTCCACAACTTCCTGGTACAAAACACAACTGCAACTCCACTAGCTCTTCGGTGGTCATTTCTTGACTGTGATCTTCCACATGCTCATCAATATCATTGTTATCCAATGCTCTTGGCCAAAGACACGATCTCGTTTACTACAGGCTCCACAGGTACTGACTCAAATGCGTCAGAGTCACATTCGACGACGCACTCCGACCAAAGCTTCTTCGAAGCAGAAGTGAGAGTTCTCTCGGTAGCCCCTTCCCATGCCTTTTTGATCATCTTCACGCAGGCAACGATGTTGAAGCGCTGTTCCCAAAACTTTCTGGGAGTGAGACTGGTAGCTTCGGTCAGCTCAAGGCAATACTCGAAGAGTGCCTTAGTGTAGAGCTTCTTAAAGTTAGAATTAATCTGCTGGCCCATAGGCTGGAGTGACGGACTGGTGTTGGGAGGCAGAAACTTGATCTTCATGAACTGAAGTTCTTCAAGGATGTGGTCTTGTAAACCTGGAAAATAGGAAGGAATGTTGTCTGTAACAGGCAAGACATGGAATGGCAGGTTCATCTCAAGCAAATATTTTTTCAACGAAGGACCAAATACTTCATTGAAACAGTCACAACGAAGATCACGGGACATTATAAATCTTTGTACTACGCTTATCGCATATCTGACCGCTACATCTCTTGGATCGTTAGGAAAGTTTTGAATGTACTGAGAAAAAAGACGTATGATAATAGCTATGCCCTCGCCAAATGAAAATACTTTTAAGCACGTTGAACAAGATTTCTGGCGGAAATGGAATACACCAAACTGTATGGATAGTATGGATGGCAAACATGTGCTCATAAAAGAACCAAAAAACAGCAGATGTCTTTTTTTTTCAATTACAAAAATTACTTTTCCATCGTTCTCCTTGCAATAGCGTACGTCAATTACAAATTCATTGTTGTAGATATGGACTCTAATGGCAAAGAACGTGACAGCCGTATTTTTCAAAAATTCGAGATGGGGAAAAAGATTGCCAAGAACAACTTTAATTTCCCTGTATCTAAATGCCTTCCAAACAGTGATATTTTTATGGAGCACTTCATACCAGGTGATGAAGCATTTGCACTGAGTAATTAACTGATGAAGCCATACCCTCGAAGAGTTGCACGACTAGATCGGCATGAAGAAATTTTTAAATATCGTTTGTGTCGTGCTCTTCGAGTAGCAGAATGCGTCTTTGGGTCGTCGTCTCAAATATTTAGAGTGTTTTATACAACAGCTGCAGTTTTACCAGAATCAGTTGATGACCTGATTATAACAGCTTGTTGCCTACATAATATTCCGCGGGATGCTTGTCTTGAAGGTCAACCAACTCCCTTCTATCGATTGAAACACCGACTCAATCAACAAGTCTGTTTGAATTGGCACATAACGGAGGTTTTTCAAACAATGTCGGATTTGAGACGAGAGATAAGTTTAAACAGTACACTGGGCAGAGTATCATGCTAAGATAATGGTACAAATAACCGTAATTGACATTCGCTGAACTTTTCTAGTTAATTTGAATACTAGCTACAACTAAACATATATAAAGATATCTATATATTTCGATATTTACGAAAATTATTGAATTATATATCATGCTTATACATACTTATGTAAATGCGAGTAAACGGCAAATAAAGTGGGTAGATATAAAAATAATGATCACTGTTTTTATAGAACTCCTTCTCTGTATCTTTCCATATACTGTCCTTTAGGGTATTTTTGTATGCATGTAATTTGAAGTCATATAGTTGGGGGTTGACACAGACCAAATCGATCAATTTTCCTTTTGTTCGCTAGTAAAAGCCATTACGCTCGGCGACACGCGACACCACTGGTTTGGGAGCACCAGTCTCGACCGTTTCATGCGCGACAGATACGGATATGATCTACAGCGCGACTCTTATCGCGCCCTGCATACGAGCTCACATACGAAATAATATAAACTAAGAGTGTCATTATCGCAGGCGATACTTGTCTCTGTCGCGTATCTCTGTCGAGCGCCGCTGTCACTGCATTCGGAATGCTACCTTCGGTCTACCCATCTAGCCAGGCGAAGACGGCATTCAAGGTGTCAGACCACCAACCTGCTGGTTCGTTCGTGTTCTTAGTCATGGCTTTTTTTTTTCATCCGATATTTTCTTTGGTCCATCTGACAATATTCAAATGATAGGAATACCTTTCTTCACCTCTCTCAATCAGGCGGTACATTTTGCAATCTGAATCAGATATGTTTCCCATGAGCATTGCGGCGAGATTTCGTTCGTGTGTTGCATATGGTGAGACACCTGTTTATGTCTTGCCTGTATCTATGATAATTTTCACCCCACTCGTTGTGAATATGTTCACAAATCGATGATCACCTGGGGTTTGCACAATACTTTACTAATGATTTTTTTTAATGTACAATGAAAGGAACTTTAAAAATGCGTACTTATTTGATTATTAATTACACCTCCCGATGTTTTACTTCAATCAAAGGCAAAGGAAAGTACTCTTGTTATTAGAATGTTATCAGACACACTGGATAACAATGTCGAATAAAGGAGAACAAGGACCACAAATCCAACACGAACCCACAGTATCTTAGTCTAACACCTCGACAGTGCCCCTCTCCCTTCTTTCTTCCCTTTGCAGGTGGTCGGGACGGACGTTGGGTAGCACCTATTCTAGTTGATCGTTGAATATTTAACTCATCTTTTTCTCCAAATTTCCGAACAGGCTGAGCTACCATGCTGGCATTACTCGACCGCCGTCCTAGCATTCCCTCATGAACAATTAAGGGTAACTGAACTGCAGCACGAAAACAAGACTTTCTGTAATTAACTATATCCTTGATTTTTTAAAGAAGTAGAGAGTTTCTAGCAAAGAGCCGAAACATGCCTCTTTATTTTCAATATAGAACATCCTTCCAAAACTTTATCAGAATCGGTGAACCGTATGTCAGATTTTAGTAGGTAGACAAGGGCGGCACAAGCACAATTTGTTATTGCGGGTTGCCTACGTGAGGGGCAAGTATGCATTCAGGGGCAAGCCTATGTCTCTCTTTTGACTGACAGGTAATGATGCCCTGAGGAAAATCCATCTTTTTGATTGACAGTTTATGATCCCATGGAGATAATCCTTCATTCTGTTGACAGGTCTTTAACATATTGTTCCCCCACCCCTCCCCTTCCCACCACTTCAACCTCTCAGGAAACTCGCAATCTTCTCCCACATATGGGTAAGAAAAGGGGTTACTATACTTTCAACTACATTTCAAGGTCACCTGACTACACACTATCACCATCTGAAATACATGAACATTGATCAACGTATATAGGAAATACATTACGATTTTTGATAGGGTAGCGAATAGGACAAGTAAGTATTCTAGTACAAAATCTTTATTATCATTTCCATGTATATTTACATACAGCAAACAACCCTTTCCTTATTTTTGTTAGATGTAGTTTTAATAATGTCCCATTTAATTTTTTAATTATAGCTTAAATCCACATCTGAATCATCTACTTCCTGAATAATACTGTTGCTATAACAACAATATTATCCAGGAAGCAAGAGGAAAAACTGAAACCATTGAATGCTCTCATCTAGAAGAACTGCCGCATGGAGCAGAACTAATTGTTAATGCCATAAAAGAGATAGCTTACAGGAAAAGAATTACATACATACTGGAATTCGAGAGCATACCTTCTCTGCATTTGTCAAATTACAGACTGGAGAAGGAAATAGACGATTCAGATGTTGGTTTACAAAGAAAACCTACGAACTACAAAAGCTCTCACAACACACACGCACACACACACACACACACACACACACACACACACACACACACACACTGGAGGATTGAAAGAAAAGAGTCACAACATAAGGGAACTGGACGAGTTTTTCAGCATGGTGGAGCGTTTCCAAACTGCTGTCCAAAGGTGATTCATGACCTTTATATTTAAACTCATCTTTCACAGTGACGGGATAGCTGATGGCTTGGTGTACCATTTCGATTGATTCCTCATACTGCAGTCATGTACATGATCAATGTTATGGTGCTACCCACCCCCGGAAGGTGTTGCCCCTCCATTAAGACTCTTTCTCCATCTCAAACAAGTGATGTCAATCAATCATTATGTGGTAATCAACAGTGTACAAGTGGATGGGTGGGATGGAAAAGACACCACCAATTTACTGCAATAATAAACATGACAGTTGATAGCGCAATCAATTTTACCAGTTTTTATACAACGCCGACCAGTGGCATGGCAGCATGCTTCCAAACTTCTGTGTCATAGTAAAACTGTCCATCCTCTACTTTGTGAGTACTATTGTGAAGGTAGTTACACTATGTGATCTAAAGTATCCAGACACCCCCAAAACCACACGTTTTTCATATTACATGCATTGTGCTCCCACCTACTGTGAGGTACTCTATATCAGCGACCTCAGAAGTCATTAGATATCGTGAGAGAGCAGAATGGGCTGATCCACGGAACTCACAGACTTCGAACGTATTCAGGTGATTGGGGATCGTTTGTGTCAAATATCTGCACGCGAAATTTTCACACTTCTAAACATCCCTAGGTCCATTGTTTCCGATGTGACAATGAAGTGGAAACGTGTAGGGACATGGACAGCACAAAAGTATACAGACCAACCTAATCTGTTGACTGACAGAGACTACTAACAGTTAAGTTGGGTTGGGTTGTTTGGGCGAAGTCTCATCTGATTAGAGAAAGACGGGAAGGAAGTCAGCCCTGCCCTTTCAAAGGAACCAGCCCGACAAATGCCTTTAGTGATTTAGGGAAATCACAGAAAACCTAAATCAGGATGGCTGGATGTGGGATTGAACCGTCGCCGACAGTTGAAGAGGGTTGTAATGTGTAATAGGCAGACATCTATCCATACCATCACACAGGAATTCCAAAATGCATCAGGATCCACTGCAAGTACTATGACAGTTAGGTGAGAGGTGAGAAAACTCGCATTTCATGGTCGAGTGGCTGCTCATAAGCCACACATCACGCCAGCAAATGCTAAGCAACGCCTTGCTTGATGTAAGGAACATAAACATTTGACGATTGAACAGTGGAAAAACGTTGTGTGGAGTGACGAATCACGGTAGACAATGTGGCGATCCGATGGCAGGGTATGGGTATGGCGAATGCCTGGCGAACGTCATCTGCCAGCGTGTGTGGTGCCACCAGTAAAATTCTGAGGAGGGGGCTTGCACCCCTCGTTGTTTTATGTGGCACTATCACATCACAGGCCTACATTGATGTTTTAAGCACCTCCTTGCTTCCCACTGTTGAAGAGCAATTTGGGGATGGCGATTGCATCTTTCATCACGATTGAACACCTGTTCGTAATGCACAAACTGTGGTGGAGTGGTTACACGACAGTAACATCCCTATAATGGACTGGCCTGCACAGAGTCCTGATGTGAATCCTATAGAACACCTTTGGGACGTTTTGGAACGCCGACTTCGTGCCAGGCCTCACCGACTGACATCGATACCTCTCCTCAGTGCAGCACTCTGTGAAGAATGGGCTGCCATTCCCCAAGAATCTTTCCGGTACCTGATCGAGAGTACCTGCGAGAGTGGAAGCTTTCATCAAGGCTAAGGGTGGGCCAAGACCATATTGAGTTCCAGTATTACTGATTGAGGGCGCCACGAACTTGTAAGTCATTTTCAGCCAGGTGTCCAGATACTTTTGATCACATAGTGTAGATGACTGTGCAGTAGGTCCATTCATTATTAATTCTCGAATGTATGCACCAAAGTATATAAGACAGTGATCTACATATTTCTAACACTTCGATGATAGTGTGTAATTTACGATTACGATTTCCCAACTTTCCCTATGCAGATTAGAGTCACAAATCATTCTCGCATTCGTAGACCAAAGCTAGAGACTGGAAGTTGTCCTCACCGTGTCCCTGACCAATGCTCCCTGCAACACTATCACCGATTTAATCTGCAGCTGACCAGAAGTAGACCACTACATTCAATGTTTCGTGAAGGGACAGAGCGGATCGACTCCAAAATTGCTGTCCAGCACCCATCCAGGAGCACAATATTTCTCCACATTCGTTCGTGTCGAAGAGGTTAGCACCCCTCCTCAATGGACAGTAGATATGGAAGTGTTGTGATGATATAATAGACAGTTAAGAACAAGAAACAGGTGGCTCTTATGTATTATGCTCCAGATGGACAGAGTTCAAACCGCTATCAATTCTGAGGTATTGTTGTAGTGTTTAGGGTCAGTACCAAAAAGATATTGGTATGAGAGATCATAGGCACATGGACTCCCAAGGCTACACGGTTCTCCACTTAAAAACAGGCGGTAATGTTGGATCGTTGGGGTTTCCAACCTATTCGTCACATGGAATGCAATGTTGTTACTATCCCAATGTAAGAAATATATTTCCAGCCCATGGCATACATTCTCCTTGCGGGTTTCTCTACGATAAACTATAGTCACAAACTCTAAAATGAAAAACTACATCCTTAAAACATCGATGCTTTGTGATACATTCACAGTGTAGCTTTCCTATTTGAGGTGTATAGAGCCCATTGTTCACATCCGATCACGGTTCAGAAATTATACTATGCTCGCACAAGTCCTATATAAAATGATCGTTAGTAACGGAGACTGTCCCTTGCATAGAAAGAGGCAAACGCTTAGCAGCAGTGTTTGACATGCGAAATTACACGTCATGCTGTCACTAACTCTGCAAACAGGACGTCTGTCAAGCACATGTATCCATGGGGATTGCAGTCCTCACAAACACCAGTCATTAACTTAGTATCACCCTAGTTATGAAACTGAAGACTCGATTTTATACCCAAGATGTGGCAGGGGAGTAAGGTACGTCGCATAAATCTTCATTCCTTTAGAAGAATGTGTCGAAACATGACGGTCGTGTTTCATCACACATGAGATGCAAGTCCTCTGAGACCGAGAGGTTTGCAGTTAACGATCGCAAGTAGACAATGCTCTAAGCCACACACAGAACATGTGGTTGTACACAATTCGAATGCAAGCTATGTCACATGACTGATGCATCCTGTCATAACAACGGGAAAAAATGGTCAAATGATCTGCAGCAACATCTCTCTCTCTCTCTCTCTAGAATGCAGCATCAATCTACCTCATTACAACTCCATCTCAACTGGTCACTCCATCCACTCTCTGTCATCATTTAACACAGATGCAAGTAAGTTTCGAGGCAGATGGTTCTGTTTTTTCCAGAAAAGCATCAAAGACAGCAGTCAAATCACGTGTATTACTATTGCCTGAGTAGGCATACAGTAGAACATTGTCTCGACAAAAAACAATACAGTTTTCCTGGATTCTGGCCCTTCCATGTCATCGATTTCTCATATTCCTGTTGCTGCTACATACACATTCCAGTGTACGAGAATTGTTCAGCGTCAAGCAGATGACATGCAAGTACTCCCTCGATTTCCCCACATTTCAGCGTATTTTCCATCACTTTATACGTACTTTTCGTCTTTTTCGTAATTTTACCAATTTTATGTCACATGGGATCATGGGATCATGACTTCCTTTCTCTTCCCATATTCTAAAATTGCTTTTAAATGTAGCAGAGCTGCCAACACCTAGCGGAAATGCACTATTTTTCTGATCGGGCGGCATAGTATTGCACTGTACTCGAATGCATCTAATCACTCCCAACCACACATTCTACATTTGCTGTGTGTTTGTTCCTTTTTCTGTGTGTCTGTGTCTGTGCATGTGTCATGGATGGCTCCCATGACCCAGAGTAAGCCAGAGTCATCGTTCAAGTGTGGATCTGCCTCTGAACATCACTCTGGATATAATGTGCGCAAATCAACATTCGAATGCTAGCTTGGATGTGGTATGTTGTAAATCTGCATCCCAACATTGCTCCAGATATAATGTGCAGCAGATCCACCTTCAAACATTAGTCCGAATGTGACGTGTTGTGGAACTGCACCACAACATCGCTATGGATGTAACGTGCGGTGGACGCCACACGGAAGCAAGTGGCACAAAGTAAAGCCACGCTCATTGTAAATACTGTATTTTGGTGTCTAATACACGTAAATATTCGTACACACGGTCGAACACACGATCCATCTTGTATATTGTAACCTCTAACCTGGTAATGCCATGCTGCTTAGTCAAGGAAGACCTGAAAGTTTCTCATAGATCCCTGTCTCGATACCTTATAAAATATATCATGTGGTTACCAATATATTTGTTCACTCCTGAACTTGTGATTTGACATATAAATTTGTTATATATCTTTGCTCTACAGTTGGAGCTTAACCGCATTACACAGAGTATTCCAACTATCTTATCGTTGTCCACGGCGGTCTCCTTCCATACAAAAGTCGTAGATGGATATTAAGTAGTCGCACATATCCATTTAGTTAAATATTCCAGCCAAGTCTTGCATTATGTCCAAATCCAAAAGGTAATAGCCGTCTACACGTAGCTGTAGGCATATTCCAGGCAGCTTTTCCATTAGAACATCCATTTTAACATCAACTAATTCCACTTTATGTGGTATTGTGCTCAAGGTGTCTGTGGGAGGGAGAGAGACTGCCCCTCGCCACCACCACCCTAGCCCACACTGAATAATCTCGCTATCATGGTTGAGTACAGCGCAACACTATTTCATCCATTTGTTCAGCTGTACCACCCTTCCCGAAACTGCATCCCCTCCTGAAACCATGTCCAGGTATGGTGTACAAATATTGTGCTGTACCGTATACTCTGGCTAATATGCTGGCTGTATCCCACACACAAGGATGGTAGGCAGTCTCTCTCCCTTCCGCGGACACTTTGCACACAAAACAGTGCAACTGGGCAGGAGTTAAGCAGAGTGTATAACCGGATATCACTTGACCAGAAGTGCTGTCATCTTGGATCTTTAGAGTATAAAAGGAGGGCTGTGAGACGAAACTGATCACTCTTCCATGGTAGTTCAAAGTGTCAACATGGATTCCTACGAAGTGCTAAACATCCCTCAGCTATTAGGGAGGAAGACAAGACCAACAGATGAATACTTCGGTTTGTGGTTAGATCTGCAGAACTTGGATAATCTGGTTACTGGCATTGGCAGCATAAACTACACCGAAAACGCTATACTACTTAGCAAGACGATGTTTTTTTGGTGGTAAGATGTTATGGCAGCAAACTGCCGAGGTCATGGTCCCTAAGCTAACACACTACTTAATCTAACTTACGTTAAAGACAACACACACATCCATGCCCGAAGGAGGAGTCGAACCTCCGACGGGGGGGAGCCGCCCGTACCATGACAAGGCGCCCTAGACAGCGCAAATATCCCGCGTGGCAGCAAGATGAATGTAAATGCCCTTACACCTATTACAGAACCGTTTTCCGATAACATTATGGTGGTTGAAATCTGTGATCAAGTGGATTGTCAAGAACAATTGGAAAGAGGACAGTTTGTAATGTTAATGAATGAGATGTGTGGTTCATTTTGCTATTATCTATGTAGTAAATTCTCCAATATCGCCACTGCAAGTCATGGTGTCAAGGTGGAGCTGCCTTTTCTCCTACACAGGAACGACAGTGTGACAGTAAGGGGGATATGGGAAAAAATCGGCATAGAAGCACTAGAAACTATTTCGAGGAAATATAAAAATCCTGTAGTTATACCATATAATGTGAAATTAGCTGAAGGTAAAATGAATGTTCTAATGGAAGAGATGCTTGGAATATTCCAACAGCTACGTGTAGACACCAATTAACTTTTGGCTTTGGACATAATGCAAGACTTTGCTGTAATTTTTAACTAAGTGGAGATGTGGACCTACTTAATATCAACCCATGACGTCTGCATAGAAGGACATCGCTATGGAAACAGCAATGTTCGGCAACGATAAGAGTTGGAATACTCTGTGTTATGTGGTTAAGCTCCAGCTGTAGAGTAAAGATATATAACAGGTTTATATGTCATATCACAGGTCCAGGAGTGAACAAAGGTACTGGTAGCCACATTATAGATTTTATAAAGTATCCGGACATACGTCTACGAGAAACTTTCAGGTCTTCCTTGGCTAAGCAGCATGACATTACCAGGTTGGAGGCTACAATATACAACTACAGAATGCATAGTGTATTCAGCCTTGTCCACGAGTGTTTATGTGTAAATTAGACACCAACAAACAGTATTTACAATGTGCTCCGCTTTACTTTGTGCCATTTTTTTTCCGTGTTGCGTCAATTAAAAGATAACCTACATAAACGTTGTTGTATTGTGTTTAGTATCCTTCTGCAGTTTGTATACTGCGATAATAAGAACACCCACAAAATTATTGGTGTACAAGTAATCTTCCAGATACTCAAGACGGAGAAAAGCCCATCAGCTATCTTGTGTCTGCAGACGTTTTTAATTATCTGCCTCTAAACTACGTTGAGATTCGTAATTCTGACTCCGATAAAGACGATATAAGCATCATACAGACATGTTATATTAAAGCAGGAGAAACATATTTTCTCTGTCCAGAACATTGCTCTCCATCCGAAAGTGGGAAGTTTGAATTTGGCGGGAAAGTGCCACGCGCCCCCCCCCCCCCCCCCCTCACACTAGCCTGTCACCAGACCGCCACTTCCTCCTATGAACTGGCACCAAGTTTGAATTTTGCCAGTAAACAAAGCTCACTTGGGGTTTCACTGCTAATATAAGAAAATGGCGGGAAGATAGGTCACTTGTACTAACCTAAGTCACCCGACCACCACCTCCTCCTACGAACTAGTGCCAAGTTTGAATTCCAACAGGAAAATACATCACACCCCGGTTATCTCTACTAAGCAGGGAAAATCGCTGCAAGAGGGCTCACTTGGCCTACATCCAATAACCTAAGTCACCCGACCATCACCTCTTCCTACAAACTGGCATCAAGTTTAAATTTTGGCAGTAATCAAATGTAATTTCGCATATCTATACTAAGCTAAGGAAATAGCACAAAAGAAAAGACACTTGTACTAACGTCACACGTCCGACCGCCACCACCTCCTAAGGATTCGTGGGAAAATGACTTGGACATAAGTCTTTATTTAAACAATTCCATGCAGTATGGCCAACCAGTGTGTTCACCACGAGGTCTTCACTCCAACTGACTTAGTACACATCACCACCACCAGAAGGCACTCTCATCTGTGATGTAATCCAAGATAGCACCAAACAGGGTGTCTGTCACGAGGTCCAGAGCCCAACTGACTTAGTACACAGTGCCACCACCAGAGGGCGCTACCGTGACGTCAGTTGATGACGCAAGTACCGTAATACAAGATGGCGGCAAAATGTGTGTTGACCTATATCATTGACGTCAGTTTCAGTAGGGTTTTGGAGCATGTACTGTATTCCAATATTATGAATCACCTCGAAGGGAACGATCTATTGATACATAATCAGCATGGTTTCAGAAAACATCGTTCTTGTGCAACGCAGCTAGCTCTTTATTCGCACGAAGTAATGGCTGCTATCGACAGGGGATCTCAGGTAGATTCCGTATTTCTGTATTTCCGGAAAGCTTTTGACACCGTTCCTCACAAGCGACTTCTAATCAAGCTGCGGGCCTATGGGGTATTGTTTCAGTTGTGCGACTGAATTCGTGATTTCCTGTAAGGAAGGTCGCAGTTCATAGCAATAGACGGCAAGTCATCGAGTAAAACTGAAGTGATATCAGGTGTTCCCCAGGGAAGCGTCCTGGGGCCTCTGCTGTTCCTGATCTATGTAAATGACCTGGGTGACAATCTGAGCAGTTCTCTTAGGTTGTTCGCAGATGATGCTGTAATTTACCATCTAGTAAGGTCATCCAAAGACCAGTGTCAGTTGCAAAGTGATTTAGAAAAGATTACTGTATGGTGTGACAAGTGGCAGTTGACGCTAAATAACGAAAAGTGTGAGGTGATCCACATGAGTTCCAAAAGAAATCCGTTGGAATTCGATTACTCGATAAATAGTACAATTCTCAAGGCTGTCAATTCAACTAAGTACCTGGGTGTAAAATTTACGAACAACTTCAGTTGGAAAGACCACATAGATAATATTGTGGGGAAAGCGAGCCAAAGGTTGCGTTTCATTGGCAGGACACTTAGAAGATGCAACAAGTCCACTAAAGAGACAGCTTACACTACACTCGTTCGTCCTCTGTTAGAGTATTGCTGCGCGGTGTGGGATCCTTACCAGGTGGGATTGATGGAGGACATCGAAAGGGTGCAAAAAAGGGCAGCTCGTTTTGTATTATCACGTAATAGGGGAGAGAGTGTGGCAGATATGATACGCGAGTTGGGATGGAAGTCATTAAAGCAAAGACTTTTTCGTTGCGGCAAGATCTATTTACGAAATTTCAGTTACCAACTTTCTCTTCCGAATGCGAAAATATTTTGTTGAGCCCAACCTACATAGGTAGGAATGATCATCAAAACAAAATAAGAGAAATCAGAGCTCGAACAGAAAGGTTTAGGTGTTCGCTTTTCCCAGGCGCTGTTCGGGAGTGGAATGGTAGAGAGATAGTATCATTGTGGTTCGATGAACCCTCTGCCAAGCACTTAAATGTGAATTGCAGAGTAGTCATGTAGATGTAGACCACAAGGCCTAGTACATATAGAAACCACCAGAGAGCGCTACCATGGACTTGGAATCAATTTTCGCGAATGCCACGCCCATATGGACTTGGAAGAAAATAATTAAAGTCTCCACCATGATCCTCAACTAACCGCCACATCCCCTTACCAGCCCATGTTGTCGCCCTAACGTGTACGAACATGCACAGCGCATGACATCATCCAAGATGGTGGGGCGAAATGGAGGGAAAACGACTCTGTCAATGCAAGACATAACTCTTTATTATTTTGCAAGCAATGTCTCCACCACGAGATGTAGGCTCCAACTGACCTAGTACACATTACTGCCACCAGAGAGTACTGTCATCCCTACCGTGACCTAATCCCAGATGGTGCTCTGTAGGGAGAAAATGGCGCAAACATGACTCACACCGTGCTGGGCTGCTGGGGAGAGTAAGGAAGGAATACACCCTATTTATTTTCGAACATTTTATTTAGGGATGCAGTACATTTATCACACTGATACAAAACACATGCTCACACATGCTTGGGGCCATCTCACACTGCCCACAGACCTGCAAACTACTTCTAAATAACGCTCTCCAGACACGCAAACAACTCCTAAATTAACGAAATAATTTCAGTACACACTTGCAGACTACTCGTAAATAATGTAGTACACTGATGTGTAGACATGCACAGTACTCGTAACCTGTCCAAATAATGCATAGCACAACCTACAGACCTGCTCACAAAATAATGCAACAGACATGCAAACAACGTATGCAGACACTGTCCACTGGAGCGCATAGGAGGTTAGCGGCAACCCCTGCCAAGTCACGTGGCCGTCAGCTGTCAAACCACACGCAGGTCCCCTCAGGTATGCGGCGGCTACATCCCTTTCATACTTGATCTCTGAGAAATTCACATCCAAATACATGTTCACCTAGACACATACTGACGTGATCGGGTGGGAACGCAGTCGTGAACTGCCGAATGCAGGTGAAAGTTGCATCTAGGCGCCGTTGATGACGTGAATGAACGGGAGGTAAACCTTGTTATTTACAGAGCACAGACACTCCAAGCTTGCTCTCGTGCATGGGTTCGTCGCTGTTGTTGTTGTGGTCTTCAGTCCTGAGACTGGTTTGATGCAACTCTTCATGCTAATCTATCCTGTGCAAGCTCCTTCATCTCCCAGTGCCTACTGCAACCTACATCCTTCTGAATCTGCTTAGTGTATTCATCTCTTGGTCTCCCTCTACGATTTTTACCCTCCACGCTGCCCTCCAATGCTAAATTTGTGATCCCTTGATGCCTCAGGACATGTCCTACCAACCGATCCCTTCTTCTAGTCACGTTGTGCCACAAACTTTTCTTCTCCCCAATCCTATTCAATACCTCCTCATTAGTTACGTGATCTACCCACCAAATCTTCAACATTCTTCTGTAGCACAACATTTCGAAAGCTTCTACTCTCTTCTTGTCCAAACTATTTATCGTCCATGTTTCACTTCCATACATGGCTACACTCCATACAAATACTTTCAGAAACGACTTCCTGACACTTAAATCTATACACGATGTTAACAAATTTCTCTTGTTCAGAAACGCTTTCCTTGCCATTGCCTGTCTACATTTTATATCCTCTCTACTTCGACCATCATCAGTCGCTACCCTCACTAATTCTGTCACAGACTGTATATCACATCTACAGATATCCGTCGCATATGGGCCATTTGTTTGTGGTGTGCTGTTTTGTTTTGTCTTAGAGCGTATATTCTAGTATACTAGATATGTATAATTGTAATGTATCTCCAAAATCTCTCTTACATCGTAGAAACTTTTATACCATAAGTACTTGATATTAATAATGACATGGGTAACTTCAAAGAATAGTGATGTAAACTAACATATTATGTCGGGGGAAACATTAGTATCAACAACATAGAAAGAAGAAATTTCTCCCCGTCCCCCAAATCCTCAAAGAATCCTAAATGTTTAGAAAGCAGGGGCTAACAGGAGAGTCTTTTAATAAGAATTGATCTTTTTTCTAAGTGCAAGGTATGTGTAAGGGTATTACAGACAAGGTGATACAACACAGAAACACCCAGAATCTTCCATAATATGGATCAAATTATATGGAGTTAGTTGACACCATAAAATTTTAGGTACAGAACATCAGATACCGTCCTTCCTGCATTAATCCTGTTGCTGTGATTTTAGATTTTTCCAGTGTCGATATTCTGCCGTGTGGCGTCGTCTACAACGGGGGATAGTTTGGTAAATTGACTTATTGCCATCTTCTGGACATCAACGTAGACTGTCGCTGAGCTCTAGTCATGTGCAAGGCTGGGTCCAGGTCCTTGCTCAATAGCAAACTGCTGTACTCATTTATTTGTCCATCATGCAGCCGCATCTCCACAGCTTCTTTGAGAATAAATTCGAAAAAGGTGTTAGATTGCGGTAACAACTTGGTCTTGCCTTATTTAATGGTATCTCTGTGGGAGATACAATGCTCTGCCACAACAGACTTCGTCGGCTGAATGTCTGCGTGACGTTTATGCTTACTGCATCTCTCCTGTACTGGTCAGATACCAGGCACACATACGTTTTTGCATACTGGTAAGGGATGCGGTAGGCTTCAGGTTTCAGGGATCCTAGGTCGTCCTTGAACGATCCTAATAAAGTTTTCGCCTTGGATGGTGAACGAGACACTCACTTCATGCTGTGTTCTCGGAGTATTCTTCCGACCTTTGCTCATGTGTTCCCGATGTAAGGAAAAATCTCTGTAGCACCCGTAGTCTTGGCTTCTTCGGTTTTCAGGCAGATTGCACAACGCGGTTTCTGTAACCATTTGTACAGAGCACGGCTTGTAAGTGCTGCAGTCTATCTGCTAGACTGTCACGGTCCGAGATTTAGCGTGCTTTGTGCACCATTCTGCTTACAACACGTTTCCGTTGTGAAGGGGCATGAGAGCTGGAGGTATGCAAGCACAAATCTGCAAGTTTCGTTTTTCGGAAGACACTATGTCCTAGCGTGCCGTCTGGTCTCACTTTGATGAGCACATCCAGAAATGGAAGTTGATGGCTTTCGTCTCCAACATGAATCTGATGTTCTGCTGTAACGAATTCAGGTGTTGCAGAAAGTCTTGTAGGTGACGTCTTCCACGTGGCCAGATTACGAATGTGGCGTCTACATTTCGAAAAAATAAGAAGGGTTTGTAAACTACCTACAGCACGCCTTCTTCTTCACATGTCCCCATGAACACACTGGCCATCAGTAGTGATAGTGGGCAGCTCATCACGACTTCATTAGTTCTTTTGGGAGTCATATCCGTTGATCAGAACATAGGTTGACGTAAACAAGAACTCAAACAGCTTTCTTAGTGGTGGCACAAACTTTTCTCCTATGAGGCTTAAGCAGTCTCTTAGAGGCACACTTGTGAATATAGATACCACGTAGAAGCTCACCATGAAGCGTTCTTCACCCAGCCGAAAGTTCTGGAACTGCTCAATGAAATGCGCCGAATTTCGTATGTGGTGCTGGCATTTGCCGACAAAGGGGCTGAGCATCACTGTCAGCTGTTTCGCTAATTCTTACGTTGGTGCGCCAATGTTACTAGCAATTGCACAAAGAGACATTTCTTGCTTGTGGACTTTAGGTAGCCTGTTAAGTCTAAGTGACGCTGCTGTTCACGAACGAAGTTTCTTCATCATCTTGTTGTCTGAGAATGTATGTTGGAGATAGCTGATGATCTTCCTTTTCACTCAGTTAAAAAGTTCTTCTTCAGTTCTGCTGTATGCGTCGTCCTCTAATGGGTCTGTTTGTAGCCGTGACGTGGTACACCTCGAGAGAACTCCTCTTACTCCACCTGCAGTTGGCGCTGACGCTCTCCCCTGACTCGTGGGAGAGGCTAGATGAAGTTAGTTGGTCTCAAGCCAGCAAGGCATGGCAATCAGCCACCCGCAGACAGACTGCATAATGCGAACGCCTTGCAGCTAACCCGTAGCAAGAAACTGGAAGAACTGTCATTAACTGTACACAGAAATTAAGTGACGATGTTACCTTGTCTGTACCAGGAAAGGGGCTAAATGTCGCACAAACACCGACGAATAAAATGGTTCAAATGGCTCTGAGCACTGTGGGACTTAACAGCTGAGGTCATCAGTCCCCTAGAACTTAGAACTACTTAAACCTAACTAACCTAAGGACATCACACACATCCATGGAACTATCTGTTTAAAAAAAAAGGTTCAAATGGCTCTGAGCACTATGAGACTTAAAATCTGAGGTCATAGGTCCCCTATAACTTAGAACTACTTAAACCTAACTAACCTAAGGACATCACACACATCCATGCCCGAGGCAGGATTCGACCCTGCGACCGTAGTAGCCGCGCGGTTCCAGACTGAAGCGCCTAGAACCGCTCGGCCACCATGGCCGGCACCGACGAATACACCAACAGCAGAATCTATTAGCGCTGTGGAATAGGTTGCTTTTGACTTCTGAGGGATGGTGCAGAGGAAATAAGACGTGAAAGATGCTGTACACCTATCAGGGCAGCTCCACCGAAGTCGAAAATCTTCAAGAAAGAGAGAGAAGAGCTTAAGCGGCTAAGAGAAGATTCTGAGACAGTCATCCTTCCAGCAGACAGAGGATATGCTGCGGTCCTGCTACCAAGTCATGTTAACAAACAATAGTTGTACGAGCTATTAGAGGACGACACATACAGGAGAAATGAAGACTATCCCACCAACCAAATGAAGAGGAAGATCATCGAGCTTCTCCAGTACACATTCCCAGACAAGAAGACGGTTAAGAAACTTCGTCCACATTGACTTTATGGTCTACCTAGAATCTACAAGCAAGAAATGTCTCTTACCTCCAATTGTTAGCAACACTGGCGCACCAAGATATGGATTATCGGAATACTTGACAGCGATGCTCAGCCCCTTTGTGGGCAAATGCCAGCTTCACAGACGAAATTCGGGGCATTTTATTCAGCAGCTCCAGAACTTCCGGCTCGGCCAAGAATACCTCATGGTCAGCTTCAACATGGTATCTCTCTTCACAACGGTGCCTCTACTAGACTCCATAAGCCTTATAGGAGAAAATCTTGGGCCAGCACCAACAAAGTTATTTGAAATCTTGCTTACGTCAACCTACTTTCTGTTCAACGGAAATTATTATGAACAAACAGATGGGCTACCCACTATAACCCACATTAACAAGATTGTTATAAAATGTTGTTATGTTTCTGCAAATAAAGAGTAAATTATTCTGTAGTTCACTAATTACATTCGTACCTACACAGATGCGGTAACTGACACATAGTAATGTAGTGACACTCAATTCTGCAGTATCTGGTTTCAATATTCGTTACCGAAAAAAATTCATCAGTGTTTATATAATGTGATGGGGTGAGGTAATGGATGACAAACAGTTCCTGATCACCACATTGCGAGAACAATGTCATGCATCAGATTTACAATCTACCACTATTGTTTCTAAGACAGGAAGCGTCAGATACTGTTAATGGACACATTAATTTTCAGGGCATGTAATGTCTGGAGGCAGTTTTGATGCAACTCAAAAGGAATAGGTTTTATGCTAGCATTGGATTTCGTCCTCTACCTCCTTAGTATCTCATAATCTACAATACAAATCGTATCTGACACAACAGTCAACATACTGTTATCATCTCCACCCACAGTGAACTGTTAAGAACCTTGATACATAATCTGCCAAGTTACAGGAACATTAAAAGGCTTATGCATATCAAGAGTCACACATTCATCACACAAAAGGAATTGAATGTACCTCCGATAATAATGCATTACAATTTCAAGAAGAAGTTAACAGACTGCAACATAAATTTATGCTTGGGATTATGATTCTGATCATTTTAATGATGAGATATAAGAACTATGCCACCTAACAGGGGAATGGAAAACGAGTTGTAGAATAATGGTTGAATTTTCTCGTTTTAAGAGTAGGCCCTACTGAAGGAGCGATCTGATTTAGTTCCCAAAAACATTCAACAAGCTAGCTCTCATAAAATATTTCTTCATTTTAGACAACCGGTTTTGACAGACTTTGCTGTCATCTTCATTTCTGTAACAAAGTGCACACACATGGAATATGTGCCATAACATGAGGTAAGATGCAACATGTGAGATAGAAATTTTAGTTTAGCATTACAAAAACCGGAAATGGAAATGTACATTTACATACCTTAAAAATCTTTTTGTAGTGAAATGTGTTCATTTTATGTTCAACTGTATCCCAAGCTGTCAAGTCAGCACATTATAGAAGATTTGTCACAAGTAATGCTCTGTCAGTTTTCAAGACTTTGGGGGCCTCTGTATTTAAATATTTCAAAGAGAGTAAAAACAATATTATTGAGATAATCAGAAGCTTAAACTTAATGAGACATTGTATTCATTCCATACTTAACGAAAATTTATTTGAGAAGAACCAAAGTCATGAAGATGGGAGACTGTGTACTTCTGTGTATATGCATATGTGACTTTTATGTGAATGCATCATTCAAAACAGTCATGAACTGCACTGTGATGACTAAATAATGTGTGAAAAAAGAAAGATACGTTGCTCAGGTATCTCAGTTATTTCACACAGAGCTATTACTGTATCAAACAAATTAATGAACACGGTTTAGACCAGTGTTTGCTTAGAAGTAGTATTTAATTTTTGTTAGTGTATGCAATGGTATCCATGTCATTGTGCTTACAGCCAAAGTTATTATATATAAATATCGTAAGTATTGAATTTAAATGAATCTACTGCGCAATTTCTATTAGGCCTACCATATGCAGTATTCAAGATTCGTTGTACATAACATTCAGTGGCGCAATACATTCGAGTAAAAATCAGAAACCACCCTTCACCAGCAACATTATTGAATTTGAATCTTTATGTCACAATGTATTGCTGTAATTCTCAACTTTGTTACTTTACTGTTGGCTTATTACTGTGTAGTGCATTTGCATTAAATAGTCATGAAATGGATGGCAGTCACGGAACATTGTATGATGCTGCTTTCAAGCACAAAGCAATTCTTTACGCTGAAAAAATGTGATAACAATAGGACAGGGTGAGATCTTAATGTAGCTGAGAATATCGATTGCTTATGGAAGAAATAGAAATCGACATTATTTAAAATTACCACTACCGGAAAGAATTACACTGTCCCTCAGAAAGAAAGACATTCTGACACTGAAATAAAAGTTTTGGAATTTGTGTATAAAAGGATGAAGAATGAGCAATCTGTGAGCACTTACTCCATAAGATACAAAGAAAAAAAGGTGTCTGCACTTCTTAATACACCGAGACAAATGTTCAGGGCTAGCCATGGATGAGTTGATCGCTTTATGAAATGGGCCAGCTTCTCTCTATGACGCCACAGAACAATATGCCAAAAGCTTCAACGGGATTGTGAGAAAAAAACATCAAGAATATCAGCAGTATAACACAACAATTCAGAAAGAGAAGTTTTTAGTGCGCCAAACAGAAAAAGCTGATGAGACAGATATTTGGTTTGGTATTCCACGTAATGACATGACTGATGAGAAAGGAACAAAAGCAGTTAACATCAAACCGTAAGCGTATGAGAAACAGTGCATAACTGTAATACTGGCACTCACAGAAAATGGGAGCAGACTTCCTACATTCTTAATCTGAATGTGGAAAACAAGCGCCAAGACCCCTAAAAATGAAAATCTGTACTCTCATGACATCATTGTTCAAAATCAAGAAAAGGAATGGGTGACTGAAATTTTAATGCTGGACTGGCTCTACAAAGTACGAGAACTCTGTCCTGGTGAGCTTTCCTAACTACCATAAATGTTTTTTGCTGGTGCATTTCGTGATTATCTCACTGACAACGTAAAAAATTGAATCCACAGCCTAGCCAATGACCTTATTCTTCCTGGAGGAATGACTACTGTGTAACAAACCCTGGACATTAGTACAAATAAAAGTTACATTCAAGAGCAGTACAAAAAATCGTTTTGTGAACCAAACCATGAATTGACTCCAACAGGAAAAATTAAGCATTCCACACTCCACATTATTGCTCATTGGGTGGAAAAGCACTGAAGCACCAATGACCACAAAACCAGTCAAGTAATGCCGTATTTCAAATTCTCTGGATGGCAATGAAGATGATGTGCGCTGAAACAACAATGACGGGAAAAGAGGAAATGAAGCTTTTTCTGATGTAGACTCCTCTGAGGATACCAGTAATGTAGACAGACACTAGTGAATAATGATGAGCAGGACCTGTAATTTATGGTATATTTGTTTCCACATCATGTAGGTAACGAAGAAAGGTGTTCGTTTTTAACAATGACTGTGTCCCTTAACAAATGTTATTGTTTTGTAGTTCATACATGTAAAATAAATTTAGCTTACCAATGAAGTGCCAACAAACCCTTGTTTTATGACTTCAGGTTTTAAAATTGGGGTCCACATTACATTCAATGGCATATTAGACCTGTGAAAATATGGTGTATGCCTAGTCCGTGGAACATTTTGTGATCATGTTTGTCTGCCATATTATCCAGCCTATTTTAAAAGATATACTACTCTCTTTATTGATTAGAAACGTGTTTTTATGCCTTAAATTAAATCAGTGGTTTTATTATCCCAGGGTCTACCTACTATATCAAAAATTCCAGTGCTACACTCTCGTTTGCTGTTGTATGTTTACATTGTAGTTATGATTCTTGCTGCTGCTTCTAACCCACGTTTTAAGTTACATATACTCATCTTTATTATGCTTGTTGTTTAACGTGTAATCAGAATAATTGCTGGAGCCCACCCACGGTCATCCTGCAGACATCTATTTAAGGATCTAGGGATCCTCACAGTAACCTCACAGTATATATATTCACTTATGAAATTTTTTGTTAATAATCCAACCCAGTTCAAAAGTAATAGCAGTGTCCATGGCTATAACATCAGGAGAAAGGATGATCTTCACTATGCAGGGTTAAATCTGACTTTGGCACAGAAAGGGGTACATTATGCTGCCACAAAAGTCTTTGGTCACCTACCAAACAGCATCAAAAGCCTGACAGATAGCCAACCAACATTTAAAAATAAATTAAAAGAATTTCTAGACGACAACTCCTTCTACTCATTGGCTGAATTTTTGGATATAAATTAAGAGAGGGGGTAAAAAAAAAAAACCTAACTTAAACATTAGTGTCATGCAATATTTTGTGTAACCTAATATCTTGTACAGACATCTTTTATTAACCTGACACGTTCCACATCATTAGGAAGTATCGTATTCATGATCTATGAAATGAGTATTAATCTAATCTAATCTATTTTGGCATAGCACGAAATGCTTGAGGTAGGTTAATAAATACATTACCCAGCAGTTTAATATTGTTGAAAATAATATGTTTTTCATCACTACAAACAAGAAATATTACAGAACAATCAGCAGTTTTTATTTTACAAAATTTCATAGGAAGGCACACTGTAACAGATGCTACATGTCATTGCAAGTTCAAAACAGAGATGATTTGATGACACTTTGAAACCAGAATCCTAGAGCATACATAACACTCAGAGGTAGGAGACTAAAGGGACACAGCAACATCAGGACACGCTGAGCTTGCCTGTTTGTGTTATAATTCCTTCACCCACATTTTGCTTTAATGGAAAATAAGTAGCACATTTTAAAGAACTGAAGCTGATACATAGGTACTGGATATGTACTAATGCCACCTCCTTCATATAAAGAACTACAATTGCACCCAAACAGAGAAATGTATGCTTCTGTTACATTTTATGTGGATTTACTGAGTCATTCTGAAGTAGACAATTCACTTCATTTTTAATCAGCTATTATTTATTAGACAGATCAGATCAGTAGATAAATGGTACAGCTGATATAATGCAAATGTTAATACATGAGTTTATTACATTTCACATTTATTGATGGATATAAATCTTACTTACTGTACATCACTAACAATGAAAACCAAAAAATTACTTAAAATGCAAGATTCTAGCCTTGAGGAACTTTATTACAGTACTTAAATAAGCAGTCATTCAACATAACTTATGGATAGTTAAGGGGAGTTGGAATGCCCTATCTCGCCAATGTTAAATTTGCTAACTTTGTGTACCTTTTTCTTTGGAACTATTATCTTCAGAACTTTGAAATTCTGGCAGAGGTTTTCAGCATATATTGTGAGCCCACTGAACTAGAACCAATGTTTTCTTTTTGTTGGTATAGTATTTATGAATTTTTTACCATTAAGCCATTTTTTATTGGAAAAAGTATAACATAAACTTCCCTAGTTCAGAGAATAAGCCAGTTCTTGTCATGATTCTAGTTCAGTGGCCTCTTTGAACTGTTTTGCAGCATTTCTGAAAATTTGAATGTTGTTGGTTGAGTGGTTTATGAGATAAAGGTACATGTAACACTAAAAATGTCAAATGCCAGAAAATGCGATTAAAGTAATTTATTATGAAAATTCACAAATACCTTTTATTCTATTATCAAAAGTGTCCAGCAGAGTAATCAGGGTCATCTTCTAGTTCTTCTTCTTCACCTAGAAGCTTTCTTCTCCTTGCTGCCCTTGCTTTTTTTGTATTAAATTCAGCTGCATACTGAGCCTTCCTTACTCGCACGCTGTCCAGAAGCTGAAGACCTCTGATGGTGTTGATACCAGGAGCAATGCCGAGCCTTGCCATGACCTTTAGCCTACCCATATGACCATCATTGAATGAAATAACAGCATCACTGACTCCCCATTTCAATGTTTTTATCCCAACAAATACATTCTTAGGTACACGAGTCCAAATGAGGTTGTTGAACGACTCGTTTTGATTCTGGGTACAACCATGAAGACATTTTCGCAGAAGATCAGGATGCCCCAAGTCTCTATATATTGGTTTAATTACTTCCATAACAGCCAATGGAATATAATTTTTATGGTGATAAGGATCCCCAGTAGCTTGAGATTTTCTATAATTGCACCATGACTGAGGACCATCTGGACAAGCAAAATGTTGAGGATTATCATCAGTTGATGATCGATGTAAATATGTGGCCCATACAGCTTGTCTCATTTCCTGCAAATTATTTGCATTATTTCTTATTGCCATACCATAGTATTGTTGTAATTCATTTATAATTTTATCTGACAGGCGACCTCTAATGGTTTTACCATCTGACAAAATTTTGTCCTTCAGATTCTGTTTCAGTTTCCTTAGACGAGTGCCCATTCGTTTCTGAACATGACCGACACATTCTAGTTTAGTTATTGTCTTATTGACATATGGCATGGATTCTGTAACACTTTTGTATGCCTTGGAGTCCCCATCTCCAAGGAATTTTGTGTAAAATACTCCCCGTTCTTTTTCTGATCTGCTAAACATTTTCACAGCAGCGGCAGCCTCCATGCCTCCACTCGTACCTTCATAATTCTTGCTACATATGTGAGCTGCTTCTATCTTACCAGATGCACAATGGTAACAATGTTTAGTGAGCACTTCATAGTCCAAAACTTTACCGCTGTCCACACTAGTAACAGTAGCAACAGCATTTTTGGATGTGTGACCCCTTTTCTGCCAGGTTCCATCAAAAGCAACAGGGATATCTGGGTTTCCTTCATTTATATATTTTGCTTCACTGGCAGCAGCTTTCATTGATAAATCTGCTACAGACTGAACAGCATCTCCTATCACTTCAGTGTAATTGTCAATTTTAGCAGGTGGAGGTGGAAGATTCATTATGGCACAAAATGTTTGAGCAGCAGTATGTCCTTTACCAATTGCTCTCATTGCATACATTAGCCTGATATTACTCTCAAACAAATTGCTACTGCATGTTTTAGAGCTCCAAAAACAGGTCTCATTTTCACAACTGGCACAAACTATAGCAATTTTGCAGGAAAGTCCTATAGATTTTGTTATGTTCATATCAAAAGAACCTCCACAAAGATTACAACACAAACATTTCTTCATAAACTCAGTAAAAACAGGAAAGTCGACTAAAACATATTGTTCATTAGAAGCTTCATCTGTAATTTCACTTGCACAGTTTGATAACTTCTTTTTTGATGCACTGGTGGGCGTGTCTCCTTCACACATCTCAGCTGTACAAACGTCAGAACTTTCACCAGCATCAACAGGTGCTGAAGCAGAATCACTTGAACAAACGTTATTTGTAAATCTATTACCGCGAAACTTTCGCTTTTTAAATAATGATGCACTCCTAGGCATCGTAGAAACTACGCACTCACCACTGAAAGTCAAAACAAGACAGATAACAAACTCCAAATGAGCGACAAACTAAACTCGAGGCTCAAAACAAACACTCACAGATCAAAAACTGAACAATAAACACAGCTAGTCGTAAAAACAATGGTACCTATGGAAGGATCAAAGATTCTACAACTGAAGAGTGAAATCCACAGCCTTCTATATGTAATGTTTTCGGAAATGCGAAGATTTAAATGTGTACAAATCACAAGATGGGTAACTTTGCTGGGCGCACATGTAATTTTGAAAAATTAAATAAAAATACTTCCAATTGGAATTTCTTAACAAATTTTGCACCATTTTAAGCAGAAAATTTCAAATTAAGTTATAAGGTTAAAAACTGAAAATGTGAATTTTTTCCATTTTCCGGCATTCCAACTCCCCTTAAAGAACACATGAATTAAAGACAAAGTTAGCATCTGGGAGTTCCTTTAAGGGAGCATAGGCATTAATTTAACTACCGGTACTTTTATTCATATGACATTCAAACTACATTAGAGTTTTGACTTTTATGAAGTTACATGGAATGAGACTGCCTATTTTTAACACTAATCTTCCTCATTTTAAATACAATTTTAAACAGTGCAGTAATTGACTCCTTTCTCTAACATAATAAAAGCTATTATCTGTGTATTTGTCTGATATTCATGGAAGATTATAACGTGTAATAAATACTACTGACAATACAAAGAAAAAAAACTGTGGCGTTATTTTCAGCTATTATAAATACTGGTGTACTTGCTTTCATCACTCTTACTGCTTTCTTCTTTATATTAAAATGATTTGATTTTCAAGCTATTTGCTCTGATACTCAGGCCATACATTATACCAGACAGGCGTAGAACACAGATGACACGCTTTTGGATGTCTGTTATATCTCTTGCTTATCACAGTAAGTGAATGAATTTCTTTGCTACTATTCTTATATGCAATTGCCAGTGTAATATGTTGTTGATATGCAGTCTATTAAATATGATGTATTTATACTGTTTCTACCAACATGTATTAATAGGTGAGATATAACACTCTTTTAACTAGTGCAAAAGATCCTAGTGAAGGACTTTCTGGTGTTTATTAACATCATATGTCCCTCAAAATAAACTTTTACACAACAAACACTCTCATTTACAGTTAAAGTAAGCTTTTACCATGGGTGTTAGAATTTTTGTGTTACTGAGACATAAAAAATTAGCATGGTTATGTGCTCAGAAAGGTGGTCAGTGTCGAAAGTATAAAATTTATAATAGAGCTCTGTGCAACAATCAATGTTTAGTTTTACTTTTAGTGAACAATGTTATTAGAGTTTATGATATTAACTATCTGTTTTCTTCCACAAAGGCTACTTGCAAATTGATGTAAACAGCACCTCAAAAGCACTATTTTTAATGTTTTAAAGGTACAAGACATGATAAATTATCTCAAATAATTTAGACTGATTATTGTATTTTGTTCAACCATGTAATTATGGTCAGTTAAACTTGACATTTATGCTAATAAACCACAAAGGTTCATAGTGATGAACTTTTTAGCTATACAATAAATAGAATATTAAACAGTTCATTTATTCTTTAATATAAACACAAATTTCTCTAACAGACACATGACATGATCATCACAGCCATTCAGTCCTGTTACCATAAATCACTCGTGTCTGTTGATACTGAGTAACAAGGAAGTAAAATGTAATGTATACTTAAAGTAAAAGGCAATAAATACATCATCAATCACTACATCACATGGATTTTATTACAATTTTTTCCCACTAGTTCATTTTAGATGTGCAGAATATATAGGGTTTCTGAAAGAAGACAGTTATTAAACAGCAGTCAATTATGGTATTACTTATGCATTCTTTCAGAGAGGTGCTAGGGCTTCATTTATGTGGATGCTAAGTTGGGTAGTATTTGCAACGTTCATTTGCAAATATTCCCAAAAAGGGACAGCTATGTAAATGGGATTCATACTGTGCCATCAGTTATTAATTATAATGACTGACTGTACACTCCAACAAAAATGAGTGAAATATAAATTTCATCAATTTTCAATCCAGTTAATTCAAGTATGTCATTTAATCAAAGCTTTATGCACTAGTATTAATTCAAGAACAAAAATACCATCCAAATTCTCATTTTAGCTAAGTCTCCTTTTGGCTATGCCTTTTTATGTATTTTATATACCCAAAACCAGTTGTACATTCTGGAGAATATTTCAGGAAAATGTAGAATGGCAGTAAATGTGTATATCACACAGGTAGTAATATGCTTAGGTTTCCTGTGATTTCATCACAGTCTCAGTGAAGTGAATTGCCGAGATACGGAATACTTCAAAATGTTCAACACATTTTCATTTATAGATTAATACAATAGCTACCATAAATAAATAAATGACATGCAAGTTAATATCTTGGCTGTTGTAGCTATTTACTGTACATCGAAAAGTACTTATAATATTTACTTACAGTAATTATATTAGTCTATATAAAATCTGCAGAGGTAAAATGCTACAAATAACTCACATTACATAATGCTATTATGAGTATGTACATACATCAGTTATTTATGCAGAGGAGTGCCTCTACAGATTGGAAGGAGTTGGCCATAACTGAACAAAACAAATACTTCATACACTGTACTTGATTATTCACCAAACGTTTTACCATTTCTTCTAATCTATGGAAAATTATTTCTACATGACATAAATTTTTTATGGAAAGTGTGTACCCTCAAATTTTATTGTACATTTCTTTTATCTTCTAGAACTTTTTCTATGAACTGAGCTGTTGTTTGTAAACTGGGATAACTTATTTGTGACACTAGTCTTTAAGACAAAAGCACTGAAAGTAACAGTGTCCTTTGAGCAAGCTTCTGTTACACAGTATTCGATTTATACCCTCCATTAACTGTATTACATGCTTATGGACTTGAACACTTTTTACCCTGAATTGTAGTGTACTCCCAAAACACAATACTGTATAACATCACGAAATAAGAATGAGCAAAGGATCATAATGTTTCTTTTGTGTGTCTCATATCTGCCAAAATCTACATTGAAGATAAGGGTTCCATTTAACGTTTCAGTAATTCTGTGGAAAGTGCTGTCTAAATGACTTCGTTATGAAGTTTTATTCCAAAGAGTTTAGTGGGGTCATATAAACATCTTTTCTATGGGTGGATGTCTCTCAAAGATTTTGAACTGTGATAAGCCATTCCATAATTTTAATAATGTTGTAGTGGTTAAAAGAATTAACATTTAATTGGTTACTGTTTCCAAAACATTACTAATCTCTTTAGTTAGCATAACATTTTTACCATCTGCAGACTAAATCAGGTTAGTATCTGACAATTTTATTATTAAGCATCCAAATTGTAGGATTGCCAACAGCAATCTAGGGCTGGACAAAAATATGGAAACACCAAAAACACAATGCATTAGCATTCCTAATATGCTGTAGGAAACCTGTTGGCATTCAAACCCGCTTCCAGTCATCTCACAATGGATGAATGGTGGTCCTGTTTGGTTGTCAAGGAAATCTCATACCATTCTTCCTGCAACATAGTGGCGAGTTCACATTCTACATCTGAGACTGTTTTATAATATTTCTGCATAAAGCGGCCTGTTTCCCATGTGTCATCAAATTTTAGCACTGCTTGACAGGATTCATGTGACATGATGTACTTACAAAAGTTAAAGAGTTGTTAATGAGAGAAACACCTCACCAGCTTAGAACTGTTTTCATAAGCAGTCAGGCAAAAGGTGATATGAACAGCATGATGAAGAAGTGTTAGCATACAGGTCTGACGGCTTACTAAATGTACAAATTTACAGGTCTGTTATTGTAACTAGATGTATTGTGCAATGTGATATGTAGTGAAGAATATGTAGTAATATACTACATATCTCAGATGGTGAGGAAATTTAAAGAGGCTGTATTGTTTAAAATTCTATAAACCAACAGCTGAAATAGCTTTCCATTTTATATGTAACCTACAATGGACAATTAGAGGACATATAGATTAGATATCAAGATAAATGTCAGAAGGGGAAGGCTGCTGCTGTGCAGAAGCTAGTGGCAAAGACCAAACTGCCGAAATTGGGTGAATGGATATAAGACGGTGAACAGAAATTGATCTTGAAAAACAATTCTATGCTTCCATGTCAAAAGACAAATGGGCATATCATTAAAGGATTCGTTTGTCCAAATCGGTAGTGAACTAATCTAGCAAGGGAAATTATGAATGCACTGTCAGTTGATGTTTTTCTTCTCTGTAACAAAGAACAAGTACTGTATTTGCTTACATTGAACTTTATCTGTAAGTCTCACTCTAGACTGTGTTGTTTTAATTTAAGTACCAGTAAAACAAATTTACAATTCTGTTTCACTAACCAAAACTTCAGTTTTCAAAACATGGAATACATCCTACTATTCTCTACAGACTCTGTAAGAATGGTCGTTAAATCAAACCAAAAGTGGAGAAACTGATGTATCATCTCAGAGAGAAAATTTTCTTGTAAATTGAATTCAAATCTCTGGTGATTGGAGTCACCCTATGAAACTGGTTACAACTTTTAGTAAAGCAATTTTTGGATTGCAGAGGCAAAACCATTAGAAAATTTGAAGACAGTGCCCAAGATCAAGGCTTTTTTTACAGTTTTTATATAATGCACCAAGAATTAGGTAGTCCCAAGAATGTGGCAAAACATAAAGCAAGCAAGAGTAGCACTAACTGATGAAGACACCGAGGTACAACATCAAAATATTGTGTTAGATAAATGCAGACCACAGGCAGTACACCTGAATCAACAAGATGTCACAAAATTTCCAGGAAAGTTTAAGAAATTACAAGAGTAGCAATGTTACCTGACGTAGTTAATACTTATTGTGATGAGTTGGGAAAAGGACTTGCTGGAGTACCACACTCAAATACAGCCAGTTTATATGAAACAAACCTCACTGATGACACTGTTAGGTGAAAGGGATTACCTACAAGAGGTTGCAAGTATCCAGAAACGATAATGAATTTATCAATATCAAGATTACGTCACGCCTGCAGTGGCAGGAAATGGTAAAATACTACAACCTTATGTCGTTATGGATGGGCAGAGGTTGAAAGGATTATGAATTCATCCAAGTTTTCAATATACGAATTGAATTGGGAGAATCCAAAATGTTGACCAATGGTGATCTATCATTTATTCTTTTGTTAACAGCAGGATTTTTTGAGCATACCACTTCTGTGTATCCTGTGTTACATTTTCACCTTGTTTACCCATGATAGTAGGCTGTGGATGTAAAAGGCATTTTATTGCATAATCAGCACTTTGTTAACACTAACTTTGTACCTAGGTATGACTTACACAGATGTATACTTTGAACTGTCAAAAGGAAATGTTTATTTTATTTGTGATACTGAGATAAAAATGTGTACTTCCATTCAATCTGCTATTTGAAGATTTTCATCATTACATGACTGGGGGAAAGGGGGGCCATAAATCAATTTTATTAGTGATTTAATTAATATTTAGGTCTTTCCTTTCACCCCCAAACTGTCCCACAAGTGATCTACATCAACTGTACAATTTGAATTTACCTCCAACATCAATACAGCAATGTTACAGTTACAGCACCACCAGGTCAAAAATATAATTATTAACGTCACAGTGGAATGTGAGACGCTGATTTAACCACAGACATTAAAGTTTCTTTATGGAGTTAAGTATCTGAGGACAACCATGTTATTAACAGGAACTAATCTTAGTCAATAATCACCTTCTAAAATCTTCTAAAAGTGATGATTGTTGAACAATAAGTATGGGATAGTGAAGTCAATGCAGACAAGTAGCAAATGAATGTATTTAGAAAAAGTATCTTTAGTACTCATGAATAAGACTTCACAAGGTACCTAATGAAACAAGAGAAAAAAATAGATTGAGAAATAAACAACATTTCTTCAGAATGAAAGCCAGTAAAATGAACATAAGAAGAAATGAGTGTAATGGCTCTTTTCAGCTCTTTGTGATCCTCTCATCATAGTCCTGCCATCTAGCAAAGCCCATAAAGCCATCGTAATGGAACAAACCTTCTATGATGTAAAGTTTTCGTTTATGCTTGAGTGCATGACATACCAAAAAATATAAGTGCATCCAACGTAAAGTACGCTTAGGATTATGTCAGAGCTCTCTGGCAATCATCACAGGTAGAGTGTGACTTTAGAAATCTCCTCTGCAAAGCACCATTTAATATGGCATCTGAAAAGGTCTTGCGAATGAATTGCCCACTATGGAGCAGTGTGAGCACCATTGGATCACCAACACACAGACTGGCAAACCATCAGGTCAGCCCCACACTCAGAATATTGGTAATGCTGTGCACCATACAGGGAATAACACCAATTACATCAGCTGAATTAAATGCTTGCATTTTTGAGCAGAACACTTGATGTTAGTCTTTGGTGTGCTCTTATTATTCATCTCTATTCACATCAAAAAATCAACTTGTCCTTTCCGCTGGTAATTTGATGGTGTTGCATATTTTTTAAGACACAATTTTACATTGCTGCAAGTTTTGTATGGGGAGGGATACCTTAACCAGACCCGTGGCATCATGATGAGAAGTGTCATCTGCAGCCAGGCTATTTATTGAGTACTTTTCAGATATTAATGAGAAATGTGCCTCCTGTCAGGTTTTCTTGCTTTTATGATTACATCACTGATATTATCATTGTCTGGGCTTGTGAATGTGGAAATTGAGAGAAATATTGGATCAAAACAACAAATATGACAACATCAAAAAAGGATGGACACAGAGATGGATGGCGCCTTGCAGCGTCTTTACATTGTCATGTGCCATAAAGCAAATGCCTGCTTCAACAACGATATCTTCACAGTACTACCTATTACCATCTGCTTCAGAATCATTCTGGTCTGTGGAAATTTGTGCACTGAGTCAAAGCTGTTACTGACACTCAAAAAGATGACCAACGTACTGAGACAGCAGCGGAAAATATTCAAACAAATTGCTAAAACAAACAACACATGGGAAAAGCATTCTTCCAAAGACACATAAGCTTAAGGCCACCATGGATGGCATAGCAAATGCTTGTTTTTTTCATGTTCTGTGGCTCAATGACAGGAAACGTTATCCACCAATTAAAAAGTAGTAAAATCAATTTGACGCCTCCAGTCAATTATTTCAAGTCTTGAAATTCATGTCATGAAATTGTACATAAATACACAAATGGGGAGAATTTTGTCAGTTCAAACTACAAGAGAATATCTAGGAAATGGCAAACTTCATAAAGCGATGAACAGAATCTTAAAGATAAACAATCATTATGCTGAATTCATGATAAAGTGGATTAGGTGAATTTTGTTAAACTGAGTTGCTATAGTATCCGTAAGTAAAGCATCCTAGGCCACACCCACTGAGTAAATGACAATGTGCCATGCCCTCAGCACCAAGAATGCTACAGAGTTAAGTTATCGATAGGAAGCAAAGTACTATGTGCAATACAGCACTGACAAGCAGATAAAAGTTATAGCTTCTAAGGAAGCAGTACATTTCAAGGTCTCTAATTCAGTGCTACTGTTTCAAGTTAGAAAAGTACCCAAGAAGCTGAGTGAACTCAAGCTGCTGTCTCTGTTTAAGGCAACTGCCTCAAACATAATCTGGAAGATTACTGATTGACACAGACATTAATATCTTCCTTTAAATTACCTAAACCTAAAGAAATACAGAGAGGATGCAGGAACACTTGAAACTCTCTGATTTTGCTGACACCTTTCTAATCCCGAGAGTGACATGAATATGTAAAATTAATCAACGATGTATTCTGGGATTGCAGATAGCAAACAAAAAAAAAGGTCATAAGCAAGGATGCAACTGTAGGAGTCGTGAATAGTAATGCAGATGATCTAACAGCATAATTAACTACAAACCCCACCATCAGCACCCCCATCAACTCCACCACCCAAACGGTCATATTGGATGTGGCCCGACAGCCTATGTGGACACCATCATGTCAACCATACTATCTGCTAACCACCCTTTTACCCTTACAACAAAATAGGGCTTGGTCATAAATTCAAAAATATGACAGGGTTGATTGAAAGCACCTCCACAAACAAGGTGTTACAATATAACCATTTAACTCGCAACAGCAGACACCAACCTGGCACAGGATCATCGGTAGTGGCAATGACTTGTTAAGAGTAGTCTAAAAGGCACTTCCAAGTATTAGATTCAGACTCTGCAATCATCAATCCATCTCTCAGGTCCTTTTTGAAAACTCTAATTTTACATAAAGATTCAAAAAATTCAACCCTTTTTCTACTGATCTATCCCACAGATCAACTCTTTTGGATATCCGTGATTGACTGTTTTGGAACTAATGTGACATACGAAAGTGTCATGCTTGCCACAGAATGGCTATTATGGTTGGTATGAACACTGCCACATTTTACAAAGGTTGTTCAACCACAGACAGTATGCCATTGTGTTCCTTTGAACTGTGAGCAAACTTAACCATCGAATAATAGTGGGACAGACAGATTAATCGGAATTCTAATCCACGGTGCCACTGAGCAGTTCTCATGTTAACAAATGGTACCATAGGTGCAAGAGGTGATAAGTAGTGCACAAAAACCTTAGGACTGCCTGGGAACTGTACCAGCAATGTTTGCACCCCTAATTTAACATGCGGCTACTACTCCACATAGGGACAGTGCGTTTCTGTGGCTATGTAAGCAACCCAAAGAAAGACACTCTCACCACTGTAAACAAGGATACTTACTCTGCTTGAACACAGGAGGATACGCAGTCATGACAATATATTTGATGTCAACTAGTTTCACTACGTCACTCATTTGAATTCTGGAAAAGCTCTATGTAAGTACTAACTTCTACAGGAAAGCTGTCTTCATGCCTTGAAAACACAGAAATGCTACAGATATGATTTAAGTCAATAGTTTGGAGGCATTCAGAAAGATAGGGGATAAACATGTCATAGGAAATGGATGTTACTGATTTGGGAACTAAATATGCAATGAGGCATGTGTGAAGCTCAAGGACAATTCCATAGTTTGACTTTGTGATAATTATTTTAAACTTTTCTTCCTTTATCTTATATATTCATTTGTTTAGATGTATTCAATTAAATATGAATGTTGTCAATTACAGTATACTAGCATATCTTCTACATAAAAGCTTACTCAGATTGCAAATATTAAAATCAGATCCCCTTAAATAGAAAGTTCTCGGTTTACTTGCCACGTCAAATTTGGATAAAATTATAAGTGCGCAAACAAAATCTATGGACATAGAGGCCGCCACCTCTGTATCCCCCATTTTCACAATAACGTCACCATGCCAATGAGAAGCTATCCACTGCTTATACAAGCGGAAGAGGCACCGGTCCACAACAGTTACTTTTTCTCGTGACGAGAATGATGCAGGTAGTCATCGAAAGCTTGGGATTTTATCCAAATTTGACATGGCAAGTAAACCAAGAACGCTTTATGCAACGACTCCATCACAAAAGACTTCGTAGTCATATTAGTTTCTGTTAAAATTTAACAACATTTATATCAGTTATTGGCAAAATGAAAATGATTTTGTTAGCAGATATAAATTTAAGAAAATCTTTAGTGTTCGTGTATTCAGATGGGTGACGCTGTATACAACTGCTGGTATTTTGAAATGTCCTCACCCAGTCATTTTCTAGGAAAACTGAAATTTTCTCTGAATAATCCTGGGTATGCCCATGTCGAATGGATGTTGTTTGTTTACAACCCCACCTGGCTGTATCCTTGTCCAATATTTGAACAGAATAGTTGATAAGTTACCAACAAAATTAATATATTCCTATTATTGTATGTAGTTTCTTTGCTATGATATTGTTTTTACTATGTAAGAACTTATTACCTAAAGCTCTTATAATTTAATACTCATCTTAGAAAATTGTTAAATTTATCTCTTGCCAAATAGTTTAACATCTGGACATGAATGTGATAATTGGTCCCTTTGGTTTCTTTAGATTTAATTGTGTTGGTGAAATCATGACAAAAGATTATTTAAAACTTATGAAGCCACTCTTTGGAAGCTGTTGACTAACTCCATAACAATGTTATTTATTAGTTCTTTTCATATGTGAGTGTTCATTCGACACGTGATCCGTTTCAAGGGGTATACAATCTGCATATCAAATACTGCTTTAAAGGTATTATTTGAATTAATATCAGACAGGTTTCTCTGCAAATCTTGTTGTGCAGTGACTGTTTAGTTAAAAATTCAATGCTTATCATGCAGCCTATGACATTTCTCTGAATGACTGAAGTATCATGCCTTATGTTTGATTGTGCACATACATCTGAAAATATATACATAACTTGCTAACCATGTACAACCAATGACTGTTTCTCATGGTTATGTGACTGCAGGGGGGGGGATTTCAAAATCAATTTTATTAGTGATTTCATTAATATTTAAGTCTTTCCTTTCACTCCCAAACTGTCCCACAAGTGATCTACATTAATTACACAATTTGATTCTTACCTCCAACATCAATACAGTATAATTATAGTTACAGCACCACCTGGTCGAAATTATAATTGTCAATGTCGTACTGATACAGTGGAATGTGAGACACTGGTTTAACCACAGCCATTAAGATTTCTGTATGCAGTTAACTATGTGAGGACAACCACGTTATTATCAGGAACTGATCTCAGCCAATAGTTACCATCTAAAATCTTCTAAAAGTGATGATTGTTGAACAATAAGTTCGGGATTTTGAAGTCAACGCAGACAAGTAGCAAATGAAAGTACTCAGAAAAAGTATCTTTAGTACTCATGAATAAGACTTCACAAGATACCTAATGAAACATGAGAAAATAATTGATTGAGAAATAGACAACATTTCTTCTGAATCAAAGCCACTAACATTGAACATAAGAAGAATGGAGTGTAATGGCTCTTTTCAGCTCTTTGTGATAGTCTCATCATAGTCCCGCCATATTGTAAAGCCCATAAAGCCACCAAATGGAACAAATCTTCTATGATGTAAATATTTCATTTATGCTTAAGTGCATCACATACCAAAAACTATAAGACCATCCAACATAAAGTATGCTTAGGAGTAGATCAGAGCTCTCAGGCAATCATCACAGGTAGATCTGCTCTGCAAAGCACCATGACCACCCACTTATTACGGCTTCTGAAAAGTTGTATGAATGAACAGCCAACTATGGCCCAGTGTGAGCACCATTGGATCACCAACATACAAAGTTGCAAACGATGAATATGACAAATTAATCAACAATGTATTCTGGGATTGCAATTAGCAAAGAAAGAAAAACAGGCCATAACCAAGGACGCAACCGTTGGAGTCGTGAATAGTAATGCAGATGATCTGACAACATAATTACCTACAAACCCACCCAACTGTCCCACAAGTGATCTATATCAATTACACAAATTGACTCTTACTTCCAACATCAATACAGCATAATTATAGTTACAGCACCACCTGGTCGAAAATATAATTGTTAATGTCATTCTCATACAGTGGAATGTGAGACACTGATTTAACCACAGCCATTTAGATTTCTGTACGCAGTTAAGTATCTGAGGACAACCATGTTATTAACAGGAACTGATCTAAGCCAATAGTTACCATCTAAAATCTTCTAAAAGTGATGATAGTTGAACAATAAGTACGGGATTTTGAAGCCAACGCAGACAAGTAGCAAATGAAAGTATTCAGAAAAAAGTATCTTTAGTACTTATGAAAAAGACTTCACAAGATACCTAAGGAAACATGAGAAAATAATTGATAGAGAAATAAACAACATTTCTTCACAATCAAAGCCACTAACATTGAACATAAGAAGAATGGAGTGTAATGGCTCTTTTCAGCTCTTTGTGATCCTCTCATCATAGTCCCGCCATATCGTAAAGCCCATAAAGCCACCAAATGGAACAAATCTTCTATAATGTAAATATTTCATTTATCCTTAAGTGCATGACATACCAAAAACTATAAGACCATCCAACATAAAGTATGCTTAGGAGTAGATCAGTGCTCTCAGGCAATCATCACAGGTAGATCTGCTCTGCAAAGCACCATGGCCACCCATCTATTATGGCTTCTGAAAAGTTGTATGAATGAACAGCCAAGTATGGCCCAGTGTGAGTACCATTTGATCACCAACATACAAACTTGCAAACCATGAATAAGACAAATTAATCAACAATCTAATCTGGGATTGCAAGTTGCAAAGAAAGAAAAGCAGGTCATAACCAAGGATGCCATTGTGTTCCTTTGAACTGTGTCCAAACTTTACCTTCGAATAATAGTGGCACAGACAGATTAACAGGAATTCGGATTCCATGGTGCCACTGAGCAGTTCTCATGTTAACAAATGGTACCATAAGTGCAAGACTTGATAAGTAATGCAGAAAAACCTTAGGACTGCCTGGTAATTGTACCAGCAATGTTTGCACCCCTAATTTAACATGCGGCTACAACTCCACAAAGGGAACAGTGTGTTTTTGTGACTATGTAACCAACCCAAAGAAAGACACTCTCACCACTGTAACCAAGAAAACTTACTCTGCTTGAAGACAGGAGGACACACAGTCACGACAATATACTTGAGGTCAATTAGTTTCACTACGTCATTCATTTGAATTCTGGAAAAGCTCTATGTAAGTACTGACTTCTACAAGAAAGCTGTCTTCTTGGCTTGAATAGACCAGAATGCTACAGATATGATTTAAGACAATAGTTTAGAGGCATTGAGAAAGATAGGGGATAAACATGTCATAGGAAATGGATGTTACGGAGAAGGATTAGGAGATCAGTGTTTAACGTCCCGTTGACAATGAGGTCATTAGAGACGGAGCGAAAGCTCGGGTGAGGGAAGAATGGGGAAGTAAATTGGCCATGCCCTTTCAAAGGAACCATCCCTGCATTTGCCTGAAGTGATTTAGGAAAAACACAGAAAACCTAAATCAGGGATGTTGCTGATTTGGAAACTAAATATGCAATGTGGCATGTGTGAAGCTCAAGGACAATTGCATCATTTGAGTTTGTGAAAATTATTTTAAACTTTTCTTCCTTTATCTTATATATTCATTTGTTTAGATGTATTCATCTAAATTTGAATGTTGTCAATTACAGTATACTAGTGTATCTTCTACATAAAAGCTTATTCAGTTTGCAAATATTAAAATCAGTTTCCCTTAAATAAAAAGTTCTCGATTTACTTGCCACGTCAAATTTGAATAAAATTATTAGCACGCAAACAAAATCTATGGACATAGAGGGTGCCACCTCTGTATCCCCCATTTTCACTAAAACGTCACCCAGCCAATGGGAAGCTATCCACTGCTTATAAAAGCGGAAGCGTCACCAGTCCACAACAGTCAGTTCTTCTCCTGATGAAGATCACACAGGTAGTTATCGAAAGCTTGGGATTTTATTCAAATTTGACACAGCAAGTAAACCAAGAACTTTTTATGCAACGACCCCATCACAAAAGACTTCATAGTCATATTAGTTTCTGTTAAAATTTAACAATATTTGTATCCATCATTGGCGAAATGAAAATGTTTTTCTTAGCAGATATGAATTTCAGAAATCTTTACTGTTCATGTATCCAGATGGGTGACGCTGTATACAACTGCTGGTATTTTGAAATGTCCTCACCCAGTCATTTTCAAGGAAAACTGAACTTTATCTGTGAGTAATCCTGTGTATGCCCTTGTCAAACGGATGTTGTTCGTTTACAACCTCACCTGGCTGTATCCTTGTCCAATATTTGAACATAATAGTTGATAAGTTACCAACAAAATTAATATATTCTTATTCTTGTATGTTGTTTCTTTGCTATGAGATTGATTTTACTATGTAAGAACTTATTACCTAAAGCTCTGATAAATTAACATTCATCTTAGAAAATTTTTATATTTATCTCTTGCAAGTACTTTAACAAGTGGACATGAATGTGATAAGTGGTCCCCTTTGTTTCTTAAGGTTAATTGCCTAATTGAAATCATGACAAATGATTAGTTAAACTTATGGAGCCACTGTTTGGAAGCTGTTGACTAACTCCATAATAATGTTATTTATTAGTTCTTTTTATATGTGAATATTCATTTGACACATGATCCATTTCAAGGGGTATACAATCTGCATTTCAAATACTGCTTTAAAGGTATTATTTGAATTAATATCAGTCACGTCACTCTGCAAATCTTGTGGTGCAGTAACTGTTTAGTTAAAAATTCAATGCTTTGTCATGCAGCCTATGACATTTCTCTGAATGACTGAAGTATCACGCCTTTTGTTTGATTATGCACATACATCCGAAAATACGTACATTACTTTGCTAACCATGTTTTGAACAATGACTGCATCTCATGGTTACATGACTATGGGGGGGGGGGGGGGGATTTTAAAATCCATTTTATTATTGATTTCATTAATATTTAAGTCTTTTCTTTCACCCCCAAACTGTCCCACAAGTGATCTATATCAATTACACAAATTGACTCTTACCGCCAACATCAATACAGCATAATTATAGTTACAGCACCACCTGGTCGAAAATATAATTGTTAATGTCATTCTCATACAGTGGAATGTGAGACACTGATTTAACCACAGCCATTTAGATTTACGTATGCAGTTACGTATCTGAGGACAAGCATGTAACTAACAGGAACTTATCTCAGCCAATAGTTACCATCTAAAATCTTCTAAAAGTGATGATTGTTGAACAATAAGTACGGGATTTTGAAGTCTATGCAGACAAGTAGCAAATGAAAGTATTCAGAAAAAAGTATCTTTAGTACCTAATGAAACTTGAGAAAATAATTGATTGAGAAATAGACAACATTTCTTCTGAATCAAAGCCACTAACATTGAACATAAGAAGAATGGAGTGTAATGGCTCTTTTCAGCTCTTTGTGATCCTCTCATCATACTCCCGCCATATCGTAAAGCCCATAAAGCCACCAAATGGAACAAATCTTCTATGATGTAAATATTTCATTTATGCTTAAGTGCATGACATACCAAAAATTATAAGACCATCCAACATAAAGTATGCTTAGGATTAGATCAGAGCTCTCAGGCAATCATCACAGGTAGATCTGCTCTGCAAAGCACCATGACCACCCACTTATTACGGCTTCTGAAAAGTTGTATGAATGAACAGCCAAGTATGGCCCAGAGTGAGTACCATTGGATCACCAACATACAAACTTGCAACCCATGAATATGACAAATTAATCAACAGTCTATTCTGGGATTGCAATTTGCAAAGAAAGAAAAACAGGTCATAACCAAGGATGCCGCTGTGTTCCTTTTAACTGTGTCCAAACTTAACCATCGAATAATAATGGGACAGACAGATTAATGGGAATTCTGATCCATGGTGCCACTGAGCAGTTCTCATGTTAACAAATGGTACCATAAGTGCAAGACTTGATAAGTAGTGCACAAAAACCTTAGGACTGCCTGGGAATCGTACCAGCAATGTTTGCACCCCTAATTTAACATGCGGCAACTACTCCACAAACGGGACAGTGTGTTTTTGTGACTATGTAACCAATCCAAAGAAAGACACTCTCACCACTGTAACCCAGAAAACTTACTCTGCTTGAAGACAGGAGGACACACAGTCACGACAATATATTTGAGGTCAATTAGTTTCACTACGTCATTCATTTGAATTCTGGAAAAGCTCTATGTAAGTACTGACTTCTACAGGAAAGCTGTCTTCTTGGCTTGAATAGACCGGAATGCTACAGACATGATTTAAGACAATAGTTTAGAGGCATTGAGAAAGATAGGGGATAACACGTCATAGGAAATGGATGTTACTGAGGGGGAATAGGAGGTTAGTGTTTAACGTCCCGTTGACAATGAGGTCATTAGAGACGGAGCGCAAGCTCGGGTGAGGGAAGGATTGGGAAGGATATCGGCCATGCCCTTTCAAAGGAACCATCCCGGCATTTGCCTGAAGTGATTTAGGGAAATCACCGAAAACCTAAATCAGGGATGTTACTGATTTGGGAACTAAATATGCAATGTAGCATGTGTGAAGCTCAAGGACAATTGCATCATTTGACTTTGTGAAAATTATTTTAAACTTTCCTTCCTTTATCTTATATATTCATTTGCTTAGATGTATTCATTTAAATTTGAATGTTGTCAATTACAGGAGACTAGTGCATCTTCTACATAAAAGCTTACTCTGTTTGCAAATATTAAAATCAGTTTCTCTTAAATAAAAAGTTCTCATCTTACTTGCCACGACAAATTTGGATAAAATTATTAGCGCGCAAACAAAATCTATGGACATAGAGGCCGCCACCTCTGTATCCCCCATTTTCACCAAAACGTCACCCAGCCAATGAGAAGCTATCCACTGCTTATAAAAGCGGAAGCGTCACCGGTCCACAACAGTCAGTTCTTCTCCTGATGAAGATGACGCAGGTAGTCATCGAAAGCTTAGGATTTTATCCAAATTTGACACGGCAAATAAACCAAGAACTTCTTATGCAATGAGTCCATCACAAAAGACTTCATAATCATATTAGTTTCTGTTAAAATTTAACAATATTTGTATCCATCATTGGCGAAATGAAAATGTTTTTCTTAGCAGATATGAATTTAAGAAAATCTTTACTGTTCATGTAGCCAGATGGGTGACGCTGTATACAACTGCTGGTATTTTGAAATGTCCTCACCCAGTCATTTTCAAGGAAAACTGAACTTTTTCCGTGAATAATCCTGGGTATGCCCATGTCGAACGGATGTTGTTTGTTTACAACCTCAACTGGCTGTATCCTTGTCCAATATTTGAACACAATAGTTGATAAGTTACCAACAAAATTAATATATTCTTATTCTTGTATGTAGTTTCTTTGCTATGAGATTGATTTTACTATGTAAGAACTTATTACCTAAATCTCTGATAAATTAATATTCATCTTAGAAAATTTTTATATTTATCTCTTGCAAGTACTTTAACATGTGGACATGAATGTGATAAGTGGTTCCCGTTGTTTCTTTAGGTTAATTGCCTTGTTGAAATCATGACAAATGATTAGTTAAACTTATGGAGCCACTGTGTGGAAGCTGTTGACTAACTCCATAATAATGTTATTTATTACTTCTTTTTATATGTGAATATTCATTCGACACATGATCCATTTCGAGGGGTATACAATCTGCATTTCAAATACTGCTTTAAAAGTATTACTTGAATTAATATCAGTCAGGTTTCTCTGCAAATCTTGTGGTGCAGTAACTGTTTAGTTAAAAATTCAATGCTTGTCATGCAGCTTATGACATTTCTCTGAATGACTGTAGTATCACGCTTTTTGTTTGATTACGCACATACATCCGAAAATACGTACATTACTTGCTAACCATGTTTCGAACAATGACTGCTTCTCATGGTTACTTGGCTGTTGGGGGGGGGGGGGGGATTTCAAAATCCATTTTATTAGTGATTTCATTAATATTTAACTGTTTCCTTTCACCCCCAAACTGTCCCACAATTGATCTATATCATTTACACAATTTGACTCTCACCTCCAACATCAATACAGCATAATTATTGTTACAGCACCACCTGGTCGAAAATATAATTGTTAATGTCATTCTCATACAGTGGAATGTGAGACACTGATTTAATCACAGCTATTTATATTTCTGTGTGCAGTTAAGTATCTGAGGGCAACCATGGTATTAACAGGAACTGATCTCAGCCAATAGTTACCATCTAAAATCTTCTAAAAGTGATGATTGTTCAACAATAAGTATGAGATATTGAAGTCAACGCAGACAAGTAGCAAATGAAAGTATTCAGAAAAAGTATCTTAGGTACTCATGAATAAGACTTCACAAAATACCTAATGAAACATGAGAAAATAATTGATTGAGAAATAAACAACATTTCTTCAAAATCAAAGCCACTATCATTGTACATAAGAAGAAATGAGTGTATTAGCTCTTTTCAGCTCTTTGTGATCCTCTCATCACAGTCCTGCCATCTTGAATGGCCCATAAAGCCACCAAATGGAACGAATCTTCTATGATGTAAATATTTCATTTATGCTTAAGTGCATGACATACTGAAAACTATAAGAGCATCCAACATAAAGTATGCTTAGGAGTACATTACAGCTCTCAGGCAATCAGCACAGGTAGAGCGTGACTTTGGAAATCTCCTCTGCAAAGCATCATGACCACCCACTTATTACGGGGTCCGAAAAGTTGTATGAATGATCAGTCCACTACGGCCCACTGTGAGCTCCATTTGATCACCAACATACAAAATTGCAAACCATGAATATGACAAATTAATCAACAATGTGTTCTGGGATTGCAATTAGCAAAGAAAGAAAAACAGGTCACAACCAAGGACACAACCGTTGGAGTCGTGAATAGTAATGCTGATGATCTGGCATCGTAATTACCTACAAACCCCCCAACAGTGCCCCCACCACCTCCACCACCCAAACTGTCATAATGGATGGGGCCCATCAGACTATGTGGACACCATCATGTCAACCATACTACCTGCTAACCACTCTCTTACCCTTACAATAAAATATGGCTTTGCCATAAATTAAAAAATATGACAGGGTTGATTGAAAGCACCTCCACAAACAAGGTGTCACAATATAACCATTTAACTCTCAACAGCAGTCACCAACCTGGCACAGGATCGCCGGTAGTGGCAATGACTTGTTATGAGTAGTCTAAAAGGCACTTTCAAGTGTTACATTCAGACTCCGCAATCATCAGTCCATCTCTCAGGTCCATTTTCAAAACTCTAATTGTACATAAAAATACAAAAAACTAAACCCTTTTTCTACTGATCTATCCCACTGATCAACTCTTTTGGATACCTGTGATGGCTGTTTTGGAACTAATGTGCAATACAAAAGTGTCATGCTTACCACAGAGTGGCTGTTATGGTTGGTATGAACACTGCCACATTTTACCAAGGTTTGTACAATCACAGACTATATGCCATTGTGTTCCTTTGAACTGTGAGCAAACTTAACCAACAAATAATAGTGGGACAAACAGATTACTTATAATCTGAGCGATGGTGCCACTGAGCATTTCTCATGTTAACAAATGGTACCATAGTTGCAAGACGTGATACGTAGTGCGCAAAAACCTTAGGACTGCCTGGGAATTGTACCCGCGATGTTTGCACATCTAATTTAACGTTTTGCTACTACTCCACAAAGGGGACAGCGTATTTCTGTGGCTATGTAACCAACCCAAAGAAAGACACTCTCACCACTGTAAACAAGAATACATACTCCGCTTGAAGACTGGAGGATACACAGTCACGATAATATATTTGATTTCAATCCGTTTAACTAAGTCATACATTTGAATTCTGAAAAGCTCTATGTAAGTACTGATCCCTACAGGAAAGCTTTCTTCTTGCCTTGAAAAGACAGGAATGCTATAGATATGATTTAAGACAATAGTTTAGAGGGATTGAAAAAGATAGGCGATAGACATTTCATAGGAAATGGATGTTATTGATTTGGAAACCAAATATGCAATGAGGCATGTGTGAAGCTCAAGAACAATGGCATCAATTGACGTTGTAATAATTATTTAAAACTTTTCTTCATTTATCTGAATTATACATTTGTTTAGATGTATTCATATAAATTAGTATGTTGGTTAGTACAGTATACTAGTGTATCTTGTACATCAAAGCTTAATTAGTTTGCAAGAATTAAAATCAGTTTCTCTTAAATAAAAGTTTCTTGGTTTACTTTCCATGTTAGATTTGGATAATATCCCAAGTGTGGAAATGAAATCTATGGAAAAGAGGCTGCCACCTCTGTACACCCCATTTTCACCGTGACATCACCCAGCCAATGAGAAGCTTTCCACCGCTTATAAAAGCGGAGTCTTCACCGGTCCACAACAGTCAGTTTTTCTCCTGACAGTGATGACGGAGGTAGTCATCAAACACTTGGCATTTTATCCAAATTTGACACAGCAAGTAAACCAAGAACTTTTTATGCAAGGACTCCGTCGCGTAAGACTTCATATCATATTAGTTTCTGTTGCAATTTAACAACATTTGTATCCGTCATTGGCCAAATGAAAATATTTTTCTTAGCAAATATAAATTTAAGAAAATCTTTACTGTTCATGTATCCAGCTCGGTGATGCTGTATACAACTGCTGGTATTTTGAAATGTCCTCATCCATTCATTTTCGAGGAAAACTGAACTTTTTTCCTGAATAGTCCTGGGTATGCCCATGTCGAATGGTTGTTGTTTGTTTACAACTTCACCTGGCTGTATCATTGTCAAATATTTGAACACAATAGTTGATAAGTTACCAACAAAATTAATATATTCTTATTTTTGTATGTAGTTTCTTTGCTATGATACTGATTTTACTATGTAAGAACTTAATACCTAAATCTGTGATAAATTAATACTCATCTTAGAAAATTGTTAAATTTATTTCTTGCAATCACTTTTACATGTACACATGAATGTGATAATTGGTCCCCTTTGTTTCTTTAGGCTAATTGCAGGGATGGAATCTTGACAAATGGTTATTTAAAACTTATGAAGTCACTGTTTGGAAGCTGTTGACTAAGTCCATAATAATGTTATTTATTAGTTCTTTTTATATGTGAATATTCATTCGACACATGATTCATTTCAAGGGGTAGACAATCTGCAATTCAAATACTGCTTTAAAAGTATTATTTGAATTTATATCAGACCAGTTTCTCTGCAAATCTGAGGACAACCATGTCATTAACAAGAACTGATCTCAGGCAATAATTACCATCTAAAATCTTCTAAAAGTGATGATTGTTGAACAGTAAGTACGGCATATTGAAGTCAATGCAGACAAGTAGCAAATGAATGTATTCAGAAAAAGTATCTTTAGTACTCATGAATAAGACTTCACAAGACACCTAATGAAACACGAGAAAAAAGTTGACTGAGAAATAGACAACATTTCTTCAGGAGCAAAGCCACTAACATTGAACATAAGACAAATGAGTGTAATGGTTCTTTGAAGGTCTTTGTGTTCCTCTCATCATAGTCCTGCCATCTAGCAAGGCCCATAAAGCCACCAAATGGAACAAATCTTCTATGATGTAAATATTTCATTTATGCTTAAGTGCATGACATACCAAAAACTATAAGACCATCCAACATAAAGTATGCTTAGGATTACATTGTCCTGTTTTTGTTTATAGAGTCTCTACATCTTCAAATTATAATGCCCTTCAGATGTGTATTGGTGTCAAAAGGGAGAGGTACTGTTCTCACAGTTACCGATGTTGCAAATACTATGAAATGGGTTTGTATCTTATGAACCTGGGTTGATGTTGAGTGTTTGTGATACATGAAAATTTGTTCCAGACCTGGATTCAGAATCAGAATTCCTGCCTACCATGAGCAGTTGACTTAACGTTATCAATAATGTATCCATGTGTCAATGTCATAAAAGAAAAGAAAAAAATCATATTACCATTTGTCTCTCTATTTGCAAGAGTCTTACAATGTCCATGCATAATGGTTGTGGAATCTGCATTGAAGGGAAGTTTGTACTGGTGTTGGAAGCAGGATCAGATAACCCAAGCTGTTAAGGCAACCACTCCTGATAAGCAGGATCTGTTTTACAAACTCACTGGATTAAGTCAGCTAACCATTTCAGTCGTGAAAGGGGTCTATACTCAAGCTCCTCCCAATGCATTACGATATAATGCCAGTCACCTGATAAACTGTGCTATTTACAATGTAGTACATGATTATCGTGTGCTGTTTTTTTACTCTGAATGTACTAATTCATTATTCAGAGCTTGATGTATCACTGTGTATGACAAACCCATGGGTTTCGATGTTAGAGCAACCTACAACTGTGGTGTACGTACATGCTAATTCATTGTGATGTCCTTATGAATGAGTCACAGTTATAATAGTGCTAGCTTTTATCACATTTGTCCTCCACAATGCTAATCATGTCTTTTGCTATCAAAATTATCACCATATGGATGGTTCTGAGTTTGATTTTGTCATATGCTGGAAAACGCTGATAAAGAGGCAGCTTTTTTCATAAATAAATTCGCAAAAAGATGACAATCCACTGTGCAGAGCCCAAATGGAATGGTGTCTGAATACACCAGGCATCCTACGTGGCCTACAACTGAAGATATATGAGACTCTGGGAACTTCACTTCAGCAGCAGCAACAGAACCAGAAGCAGCAACAGAACCAACAACAAACTCAAGGAAGAAAAATATGCTCATTTTGTCCTTCAGACAACCACGGAATGACAATGAGATTTCATAATCGCTGCTCAGCAGCAGTTTGAGCAGAACACAAAGCTAGGTCTTGCTTCAATTGTAATAAAAGTGTCTAAAGCAAAGACCCTCTACTCATTTTGTGTGTATACTACTCTTGGAGCTATAACAGTTGCAATAATTTATAAATAGTGGATAACACAAATTATGACTTCTTTTCACTTAACATTTTGACCATGATAATTGTCATTATAGCTTATAAAACAGGACTTTTGTACTCATTTTGTAAGTAATATGCCACTGGAGATCTAAGAACTGTGTTTACCTGTTGCATGACCTTTAAATTACGACTTCCTTTGCAAAAAATTGGAATAGTAAAATTGACAATTGTGTAGTAGCAATGTAACATTTTCCCCTTTTAGCAATCTATGGTTAAAATGACATTATGGCCTTGTCTGCTTATTTAAAAAGAAACATCATATGTAAACAAGCTCCCAGAAACATATTCTAATAAGCTTGCACAAGAAGGGGCCACCTGGGAGATAGCTGTCAAGGCTTGAACTTCATGAAATTAAGTACAATTAAACCAGCTACTCCTTCTTCTTGGTGTTCAAATTTAGATACTTACCGATAGACAACAAATTACTCTATTTTTGTCAAGTCCTAAAGATTCACCATGACAAGTGAGTGAAGTGAGCCTAGACTATTAACTGAGAAACATTTTCCAGCATAACTTTATGCAACATAGAGCATATTTTGCTAGTATTACCTTCGATCTTTATCTCTAAACTAGTCCCAGAGAGCTTGAGTGAAACTATGGCAGGCATCTACCACTATTCTCACAAAGTCCACAACTGCATTTTTAGCAACTGTAGCTGAAATATGATCTCCACTGTTGTATGAGATCCTCTGACAATAACTATAATTTTTAGATTTTGCACTATGTAGAAGTAGCCATAAGCAATGTTGCCACTCTCAAGACATGATTTTAGAAATATGATAGTTATTTCTGTCACAGGTCTTTCAATAAACAAGCAGCACCTGCGCCTTTTGTCAACCTCCCCATCGTGAACACTAAGGTGTTTGACAAATCTTCATTACAATTATGGCATGTGTTAAGAAGGGGAAATGAAATGAAAAATGAAGCGAAAAGTACTACTGCCATGACTTTGCAAACCACCAACCTGCCATTGCACTAGCATGGAACATGCTGAACACTTAAAGAAAAAGTAAATTGGTTTTATAGTAAGTAGTGATTAATGACGATGTCAATACGCCAGCAACAGAATCCTGTTAATGGTTTTTAGGTACGTAAAATGATAATAAACTTATTCATATTCTGTTAGAAAACAGCAGTGGTAACAGCTTACCCATTTCCCTTAATTCACTGGCACTGTTATATTTACATTCCCTCAATAAGGTTTCACTATTTCACAAATACATGTTAACTGTACCATTTCTATTAGGATGTTGCATAACTTAGTCTTGTTTTTGTTTTTCACGTCGGTACTGTGGTTGCTATAGGTTTATTTATTGACTGTCATTTTTTATTTGTGGGTCACTGTTGTTGTTTGAGATTCCATATTGTCATTTTGTCATTTGGAGAGAGTGAGTGGAGCTGTAGACAATAGAAAATGGAGTGGCAAGTGAAGAAATCAATAAATTTCCAACATCTTCTTCTGTTTGAGATCTATAAAGGGTTGGCAGCTATGGAGGTAGCCAGAAACATTTGCATGATGGGTGGGGATGATGTCACTGAATAGAGCATGACCAGAAAATGGTTTCCTCCAGAATGAATTTTCAGTCCTGAGCTGGAGTCTGTCTGGCACATAGTTTTAATCTGATAAGTAGTTTCAAAATGGTTTCCTCAATTTAAGGAGAATTATTTTAACATTAGTGCTCTCCACATTCAGGAAGCCCTTCAGGGTTTGATGAAGCTCATTCAAACACTTTAATTCACTTTTCTCCATGTCATTGTGCTCAAGAACTGATAAATGTGATGAACTGCAATCATTCCACTGTTATGTGAGATGTGCATGTGATGGAAAGGTTTAGAAAGTAGGTGTATGGGTACTGCATGCTATATGCCAAAATCACAAAAATGTACATCACTGCCTGCTCATCATGAACAACACTGATCATTCCTATCCTATATCATTACTGGTTATGACAAATTATGTCTTTATACCAGTGTAAGGAAAAAAAAGGAATGGCTGAGCCCAAAGAAAGCTACAACTCCCCATACAAAGACCTGCATCTATCCGCAAAAGATGATGTTATGCATCTTGTGAAACAGCAACAGTGTAGTATATTATGAGTTCTTTTCTGAGGTGTAACCCTCACTACTGATATTTATTGTCAACATCTGAGATGTCTTGCAGATGCAGTCCAAGAAGAATGACGAGGAAGACTACTTCAACTGATGCTACTTCATGACAATGCATTCTGCTAGACTGACAAAAAACACTATACACGGGCTGGGTTGGGAAGTCTTTCTGTGCCCACCTTACTCACCCGGTCTTGCACACTCAAATTTTCACCTTTTCCACTCTCTATGAAACAACTTACAAGAGATTTCCTTTCTGGATGAAAATGCAAAGGAAGTGTGGAGAGGATGATGTGAAGGACCAACACTGGCTAGCAGAATGGGAAAGTGGGAACTATCTCTCTCTCTCTCTCTCTCTCTGCTCAGCAACTCTGTCCTAGAAACATGTATTCTCAGGGGAAAAAGAAGAAGAAGAAGCCCACATTCAAATATTCAAGAAGACAAGAAGAAGGTGCATTACTTAAGCTGTCTTTTTGACTATTTTCTCAGTTATATGAAGTTACTAATCACTAATTTGGGGTATGTTTTCCCTCTGACCCTAACAGCTGGGTTTAGAGAGCCAGTGCCCCTAGCAGCTTTGACAGCTCTGCCCAAAATAAGCAGCCCTCACTCACTGATCAAAGGGAAGCAGTTTTATTTATTTATAAAACTAAGGAGAACAGCCAAGTAATCTTCACATTTAGAACCAATGATGATTACTAAGTTGAAGTAGATGTAGTAAGGTAATTATGCCATACACTTTAGCACCTCCTGTTTCTTAAAATGTCAAACTGCATACATTTGTCCTACCTTCTCCTCTTCCACCGTCTCGCATGAGTTGCATATGTGAAGCTTAGTGTAGTTTGTGTATACTTGCCTCCTCTTTCTTTCCTTCTCCCCTGACCCACACCAAAGACCACGCTACATTGATATCTTTGTCACCATACCCAGCTGCAGGTTTCCTGATAGAGAGTCTCATTTATCATTAACAAATCATGGATACAAATGAAGTGTAGACATTGTGGCTTAACAGCATAATAATGAACCCAGAGGTGAAAGATGGTATGAAGAATAAGGTAGCACATTCAGAAGGACATCGCAATTAATTGGCAAGCAGGTACACCACAATGGTATCTGGCCCAAACATAGAAACTCATGGCTGGGTCACCAGTCACCAAATAATAAATTAGTACACAGTACATTTAGGGTAATAAAACAGGCAACAGTAACCATATACTGTATAGTAAATAGCACATTCCATCAGGTACTGGCACTGTATCAAAATGCATTGGCAGGAGTTTGAGTAGAGAGACACATTTTACTACCAAAATGGTTAGCTGACTTAAGCCAGCAATTTCGTAAAACAAAGTGATCGCTTTAACCATTTCAGTTATCCAAGCCTGCTTACAGCACTGACATAAAGTTTTGTACAACACAGAGTGCACAACCCTTATTCTTGGACATTTCATGACTCCCACATATGAGGAGACAAATGTTTTTATCATCATTTTAGCCCAATGAGGCACTGATTTATTACTGATGGTTGCAATGTCTGTGTTAAGGTGACCACTTGGGAAAAGTGGGACATAAGTGTTCAGTTCTAGGTCTGACACATATGTTGATTTGACGTAAATAGTTGATAACAATGGAGATTTGCCAAATGCAAATCTATTTCATAATATTTATCTTATGTGTAATCGCCAGAACAGTGTCTCTTGCTTCAGACACTCATCCATGTATGAAGGACACTGTAATTTCAAGATACAGTCACTGCATAAATACAGACATTCTATGCGTGCCTTGATGGGTTAAAACAATGATAAAAACATCCATGCTTGGATGGGCTGAAATGATAACAAAAACATTTGTCTTTCCCTGTACAGGAATCACAACATGTGCAAACGTAAGGGTTGTGGACTCCATGATGTATAGAAATTTGTATCAGTCATGCAGCCTTGCTTAGATAGCCAGAGTGAATAATGCTACCACTAATGGGTTTGAGTCCTGGTCCGGCGCAAATTTTCATCTGTAGCCAACAGTTGATGTCAGTTGAGATTCACAAAATGCAAATCCGCTTCATAATATTTACCACAACTGTGATCATTAGAGCAATGTCTTTTCCTTTGGACATGCATGCATTAATGTGAACATATGAGCACTGTATAAACACAGACATTCTAAGCATCATTAGTGTATGCATGCCCTGATGTGTTACAATGATGGTAAAAACATTTGTTTTTCTCTTTACAGGAATCATGAAATGTGCAAGCATTAGGCTTGTTCATTCCATGACATATGGAAGTTTTGAATGGTTGTGGAGGTGTGCTCAGAAAGCCAAAATTGTTAAGGTGACAACTTGTGATAAGAGAGAAATGCGGGTTCAAGTGCTGGTCCAACACAAATATTCATGTGTTGCAAGAAGCTGATGCCAATCCAGATTTCCAAAATATGAATCCATTTTGTAGCACTTACAACTTCCAGTAAGGTCTGCAATTGAATTCACAGCCTCTTACATTGGGAACACTGTGTGCACAACAAGCAGTACATGTACGCTTATGGACATCACAGTTTATTCCACCACCAACAGCTGGTGACTACATGAGCAATAGTGGTTTGTTTACTACTGGGACCAGCTTGGATGTTAACATGGCATTGACCAATAACATGAGACTGGAGTGACTTTGATATTACTAACATGTTTCCAAGAGAAGTTTTGTGGTGTAATATACCATGCATGATGTTGGGTACCATCAGGATGTTATATTATAACAAACTGTTTTTACAGACATTAAATGTATTTCTGAAATATAATACTGACTTAATTTGATGGATAATAAGATTTAACATGCCATTATGTAAATTAAAATTGGAAATTTATGAGTTCTACATGGCTGTAGTTATAAATGATAGAAATAAATCTGTAGAATGATAAAGTTTTGTACTGAAATATATTTACATAATAGGTTAGTAAAATGTGTAAAAATGTTATAAAACATTTGGAAAACTGTATCATTTCATAAACACTTCACAGTATAGTGTGTTTTAATGAACACAATGAATTTTGTACCATATGATCAAAATCGAAAATGGCATTGCCAAAAATGATGTAGAATCACAATCTGTTCACCCCGGGCGAAAACAGATATTTAGATTGATTTAGAAATTTTGTAATCATGGTTTGTTATAAGCAACTCCTCCAATGTGATCATCAGTGTTGACTACTTGTCTGCAGGTACATGACAAGCCATTGCCTAAATAGTATTCTCTATCTGGAAAGGCTCCAGAAGTTTGATGTATAGTATACATCACTGAAATCACATTAATAACTGAATCATTAAAGTCAATCTATAAATCCAGAGTGCACAACACCGTTCTTGTGGAACTTCCTGCCACTAGGTAATTTTAGTGTAGCATTTATGCAACATCAGTTGGGGCCTGAAGCGTTCCTGGCTGTGCATAGTTAATCAACTGTAATCTGGTTTCAGGATATCCAAAAATTACATCCAGCTGTATACAGCAGCCCATCCAGACTGGTTGAAACTCCTAAGTATCCTAGGACACATCACTGATATGGTGAAGTTACCTAAGGAAGTTGTAGAGTGAGCTGTGTTAGATGTTGAACCCAGCATCAGTTCTTGTTCAAATTATGTACCATACAATTGTGAACTTACAATACTGATAACAAGAGCCACAGAGAGATGTGGCTGCTTCAGAATTTACAGTGAGGCCTTTCAACCATATGTCTTGACACTGCTAATGAAACAACAGTCAAGCATAATGTCTATCTACTGGTAGTCCTGGTCTTGGTTCTGCACCAAACCTTCCTTGACAGCCCCTGTGCTGCCAATCCCTACAAGTCCCTACCTTGTTTTGGAGACTGTCTTCCACATACTTATGTGAGTGGATATGAATAGCTCAACAGTAAGAGGTAACCATGGCTACAGCCTTGTTGAGCAATGCACTAATGTATGTTGAAATACACACTACTGGCCCTAAATTGTTATGGGCAGTTAGGAAAGCACTCCCAAGTAGTACAATCAGCTATACAAATCAATAGCCTGTGTCTTAGTTTTATTCTTGGTACCAGTGCCTAAACAATGAGACAACAAACGTGTACCATTATTGTAACTGTTACTCACAGTTAACTTTTAAAACTAAGTCATCTACTAAGAACAAATGCATTTGTTACAAGAATCTAAGTAAAATCTGTTACACTTTCATGACTATAATCTTCAGTTTAATCCCTCTAATATGCCATAAATTTGACTAATCATGACAGTGTTTTTAAAATATGTCATTGGGTGTATTTGGGCCCTGCCTACCTTCAGAATAAGTTTTAAATGAATACCAAAAATATTTTAATTTTGTAGTACTCCTTTGGTAAAATTCCCAGCAAAGTTCTTGCTTGTAGAATGGCTGTTTCCAGTTAACTTGTGTCTTAAAGAGCAATTATTTATTATGAACATTATTTTCCTTCACTTTGCATTCATAAACTGTGGAGTGCAATGGAAACAATTAGGTATTGACTTAATCTGTGTAATCTAGCACAGGGTCACAAGAATTAACAGTAAACTGTTGACTTGCTTTCTGCAGCCAACTTCCACTCAGTACAATGAACTGACATCTGCCACCTGTGATCCACAAATTGTACGGTTTTTGGAGACAATGAGTGTATTTAATATTACCCATGTAATGATGCAACTAAAACTGTATTAACATTGCATTGGACCCTCCTAGTGAACTTGTGTTAGCAAACTGTATATATAACATATGGAGTAAAATGCAGAAACAAGAATTTTACTGGAATCTATTCACTGTTCAGTACTGCCATGGGTGATCGTGACTGCTATTATTACCTAGCAGTTCCACCATCTGAGAAATACCCTAAAATAAAGTAATAGTGTTTGATTTATCTATAATAAACACAGGCAATAAAATCAAGTAAGGCACAAAGGAAGTGAATGTATCAGATAATAATCATTACCAGTACTGATCTTGCTTTTAAAAATTCTAGACTGTATCAGAAAAGACACATACTACCCTAAAATGTCCTGAATACTTCATATGGACCTGCAGCATGAATACTGCTTACAGGAATACACTCACTGCCCAATTAATGAGATAGAGAGAACACACAAAACCATGAGCGTATATGGTTTCCTGTTAACTTTACAACATGTTTAGTGTATAGATATTTCAATGCAGCACAACTGTGCAACAAATATACTTTTGTCCAGTTGTATTGAAGGTCTGATACTATAATTACTAACAGCACACACTTCAGAAGTGATAGTGCACTGTGAAACTAAGGTAAAAGCCTAGCATCATCTATATAGTTGTAATAAATTCTTTCAGCACCTACTACCAAGTAAAGTTCTGCCAAAAGAAGCACAATTTGAGTGACTCAACCATCACAGTTAATCACCAACTGAGACTCCTCATCCTGTAGGAAAATTGCCAGTATTAGCTCTAAATTATTTGATGCAGATGAAAAAGCATCTCCAATTAGTACATCTAGCATCTGACAACCACTGATCTGTCTCTGTCGTTGTACTTAATGAGACAAAAAAAGAACACCATTGTTGCATGATAAGTGTGGTGCTCTCAATGGGACAAAACAGTACAAAGGCATACTGAGCACCTAACAGCAATCTTCTTTTGTGCATACATGTATAAGACAGGCGACAACAAGGTACAAAGTCACTATAGCCTACTGACAGATGTTTTGAGAAAGGTTTACAGTTCTGCACATCCACAGAGAGAGCGAATAATATTCAACACAATGTTCCTGTGTTTGTCAGATAGAAATGACAACAGGAGGCATAGAAAATACCAATAAGATGCTGTCAAGACACAATGGTGACATCTTGTATTGAGGAAACTAGTTAAGGCATGTTAAACACTTTCCACTTTGACTGATAATGCCTGGATTTTAGGAAATGCTGGACTGTTTTTAGTCGTAGAATGTTGAAAGTTTTGAAGAGGACATAGCAGCTGCAAGGACTGAAAAAAAAAACATTTGAAGTAAGTAGAGGATAGTACATTATTCTCTAAACACTAAAAGATGATTATCCAGAAGAAGGAAAGTTTCATAAGAATGGTTATGTATCATGTGTATCCATAAAGACAAATGTCACTGATTCAATTCTCAATTTTATTGTGGTGATGCATACCATACAGCAAACTTCAGGGACCTTTCCAGACAGAACATAGGCAATAACTTGGTACGTGCTTGTCTAGGTGCAAACAACACTGATGATGTGGCTACAGTAGTTCAAGAAAAGTTGAGCTTTGCGCCAAATGTGGATGGAAGGTACATCATTTGTAAGAAAGAGAATGTGCATTTTTTGTGGGTACTACAAGAAGAATGGGAGATTGTTCATAGTTGCAGATTTCATTACATACAGTTTCGTTTACCATTAGCACACTGTGTAGACAAATGACATGGAGATATTCTGGTCAACCTTAGGTTGGGTTCAGTACATTTCTGCCTTCTGCATACTAGGTAGGATACTGCAGGACACCAACATATCTATTTTCTTATTTGTATCTGTTTGAAATAGTTTATATTTTTCAGACTATGTGACATTGTTAAACTGCCTCCACTAAACACTACCATTGTTGAATTTTTAAAGTACATTTATCTATATAATAGATAATAACTGAAGTGTTTATTGAGGTCCTTTGGTATCCTGCTTGGGATCCTGTGTGACAGGAAAACACAAATGCATAAACATATACTGTAGAAAGTTATGTTGGCATGGTTCTGAAATGAATGTTTTAATTTTAAAGCATTGTTGTGTGTGAAAATGTTTAATCAAATAATTTTCTCAGTTAGTCATTTCCCTTAGTTCTGTTGCTATATCATGTTGTGCTGTAAAATAAATATGTCGAATAATCTAAACTTACAGAAAACATATGATTTCTGCAAAGAAGGAAGTCTAGAAGTAACATCAATAATAGAAGCAGAATCAGAACCAGGAAATAGTGATGTGGAGTCTGTGTGTTAAGAAGTAGAAGACAATGTGCAAGAACGGGGCACTTTTGGAGGTGTAGTTGAAGGAAGGGAAAATTAAGAAGTCACTTATAAGATGCAAATGCTGGAGAGACCTAAAAACACCAACAAAAAGGGAGTGATATGGTAATCAATGAAGAAACATCCAAGCAGGTGTCAGAAACAGGATATTATGCCTAAATCTAGTGATCTCACAACTATTTTCAGGTTTGTGTCTTCAATTATGTTGACTTCCATATTGTTCATTACACATAAAATAGTGGACAGTACTGTAAAATGCACAAACCAAAAATCAGAGACAGTTAATTTATGGAATGTGACTCATCTTTCTAACAAACATAAGTGATTACCAACATGTGCAACAGAAATGTTTGCTTTGACAGGACACGTTTTAACTATGGGAGAACTAAAACCTGAGAGGGATTCATTTTCTATGTTATGGTTAACAGACCACATGTACCAAAGGAAAATATTTTTACCTTTATTTTTCAGAACTAGGTTTCCTTAACTTCTTTATTGCATCAGATTTGGCAATATGACCACTAGAAAGAAAAGGAGACAAATAGATCAATTTTGTGCACTTAGAGAAATATTTATAACTTTTTGGGCATGCAGTGCTGTGCACACTATCATCCCAGAAGTCATTTGACAGTGGATGAGCAGTTGGTAGTTATTCATGGGAAATGCCAATTCAGGGTCAGTTATACACAGCATAAACACTTAGACTCCATGTGACGATGAATCTTCCTGTTATTTCAAATTGCAGGTATGCATGGGGGAGAATGATCTATGAAAATGAATCAAGGTGTTAGAGCTGTAGTGGACCTTACATCTTAAAAACCTGGATATGATATTGCCACAGACTACTTTTTTATGAGTGTTCCACTTGCACAGGAGCTCTCAAAATGAAGGCTAACTTTGACTGGTACTCTTAGAAAAAAACTCTCCTAAGCTGCATCCAAACATTTCTTGGAAGACCCACCAGTACCGAGCGACTGCCGTTTCATCCTCAGCATATAGGCATCACTGGATGAGGATATGGAGGAGCATGTGGTCAGCAAACTGCTCTCCCAGGCATTTTCTTTTTTCATGATCAGATCTGCTACTTCCCACTTAATGAGCTCCTCAATTTGCCCCACAAGAGCTGAGAGCTCCCCACTTGCCAAAACCATTTGCCATCAACAATGACGCTTCCAGCTGATCTTATTGTCATCTCCAGAAGCATTTTCCACGGCCCTGGGTAGCGCAGCCAACGTTCTCAGACAGCACCCAGTCATTCCTCCAGTGCCTCCCAGGTATACCAAGTACACGCAGTTGATTGCAGTTATTGAAGAAATGGGAAAAGGACATCAGGCCAACTTTCGCCAGGAGTAAGAGCTCCACAGAGTGACTGAAGCAAGGAATAGTCCATGCATGAATTCTCATACTTGAATGCCTGATGGAGACTGAAAGGAGTGTGAGATAATGACCCACAGGAATGCCAGATGTTTCATTTGATTCTGTGTTGCACAATTTACTTGAAGACTTCATGCACAAAACGTAATGTATTGAGGGATTTCAATAAAGAATATCAAAATTATTTTGACACAGAAACTTTTCTGTAATTGTTATTCAGCAATGGCACTGAAGTGGATATTTCTTTTATGTTATTTTGCCCACTGTCATTTAATACTTATTTAGTTTTCTCATCAGAAAGTGACAATGTTTCAATTAATAGTTTCATGTGTAATAGGAAAAATACCTAACAATTGTGTGTTACCCTCTGATGGAAACCATTTTACATAAGAAAAGCAATGTGTGATTTGTAGAATCTGTTCCTAATGCAAAAGTTGCATTAAATCACCTAGCCACGATGTTAGCAGATATATTGGACCTACATAATTTGATACTATAATGCAATGCATGCTATAACATATCAGCTGAAGTTCATTACACAAATAACATTATTTTAAGACGTCTCAAGACATGAAGCAGTCTTGTTATCATCTAACAGTTTATGAGTCCTATGATGATAATTATAAGAATTACAGCTTGTGTGGTTGTAGCATATAATATAAATGAATATTTATGTTTCTCAGAAGTAGGGAAATATCAAATAGATGCAATTATGTTATGTTTGTCCCCCCAGTTTCATGCAATTTAGTCAGCAAACTGTATGTAAGGGGGAATCACACATGTGTGTATGTGCCACATAAGTGAGTTTTGTAAATTCATCTCTTCCTTAGAACTGTGTGACTAAGATTACTTCTTGTGTTTTATAAGGGATTTGAGTAGTTGTTAGATCCAGCAAATGTAAAACTACATTATAAGGAGAATTTTAAAATGATACTTTAAGATGAGTGATTTACTGAAATGATTCGACAGTTGGTATCAGCGTTTATCAGTCCTTACTAAGAAAGACTTCTGAGCAAACCAAGGCTCTTCACAAAAATGGCTTCATTATAGGACAGGGCTTTAGTAAACAGAAAAGTATATTGCTTTCTTAATAGAACAATTCATCTTAACTGTCAGTCATTTAACTGTTGAGAATAAAACTAAGTTCCAGTATCAATTTGTTAAGAAAAAAATGCACGTGTTAAATGTTCCAATGCCAAATATATGACACTTTTATTACTACAGCCTTTAATTTAATGCTGTAATATGCCAGAAACTTGTCTGATGATAACCATCTAATTAACATAGCTGATTGGGTATATTATGCCCCATAACCATCAGTATACTTTTAGGTGAGTTTTGGAAATCCTCTTGCTGTGTAGTAGTATTTTGGTAAGTATTTGTCCTCCATGTTGACCCAAAAGCTGTTTCTTACTATTTGGCAATTTATAGTACATGCTTTACAAATCATTCTGGTTAAAGGATTCATAAATAATGTAAAATGTCTGCATTAACTACTCATTCTGGATCAGGGAGGGATCCCGCCTAGGTCATCCAGAAAAGCTTTCCTAGCTCAACAGGGAAAGTGGGTGTATCGGGTCCTTACAACATACTTTATGTCAGTAAATAATCAGCAATATTATGACTTGTCAATATTATTTCTACACACACAAAAAATAAAAAAGCATGTACAGTCAAGTAGCCGCTTATTTCTTGTAGTATGTAGAATGTTTTGCTGGGATAACATCTTTAAATACTATTTAAAAAACTGCTATATATATTTTCAGTGGGATACCATACACGCTGAAGCCTGTTGTGACAAACTGCAGGTTTTAAAAGTCAAACTGAAGGCATCTCTTTTGGAAAAGTCTCAATACCTGCAGGAATAATGTGACTAATCTTGTATTATAGGTGTCTTAAGTAAAATAAATAGAATGGTACACAATATGGCTCATATAACAATATCTCAAGCCTACTTGTGTTTTGTTAATGTTAAGTGACTTAACAATACAGGCAGCAGTACCGCAGGTGCAGCCTCAATGCCTGGATATTTTATGAGAGGTCAGACAAAAATGTGGGTCCTGAAGATGGACAGCAGCCTTTTCAATTGTTGCAGGAGCAGCAGTGTGGATGATTTTTCTGGCCTTGTAAAACCAGCCAATATGGTCAAAAGGCTGTGAACAGATGAAAGCAAGGGAAAACTACAGCCATAATTTTCTCTCAGTGCATGCGCTCTATTTTATGGTTAAAAGATGGTACTCTCTTTGGCAAAGTATTCCATAGATAACACAGGCCCCCATTTGGATCTCCAGATGTGGACTATTCAGAAGAATGCAATCATCAAGAGAAACAAAACTGTGTGAGTTTTTAGAACATAATGACTGTTTTCTGCTTACTTAATGCTAAATTTATATGATATATTATGTAAATTACATATCACTAGCCAGAAAATGTTACACCAAAACCCAGAGTTACACCAAGGCAGAAACAAATAACAAGAAAGAGAGGTAAAACTGCTATTCTCATCCTATGTGCCTACAAGAATCCGCTGCAAGAAGTGGTCAAAAAATCCATGGAAGCTAAGTAAGCTAAAGAGAACAGAGCACAGATCAGGCTGCTTGCTTGAGAAGAGAAGAAGAAAGTGAAAGTAAAAGTGGAAGATCTTCAATCAAGGAAAACAAAAAAAAAAAAAGAAAAATAAACTGACTCTACAGAAAATGAAACATCCAAAGGTGGCGAAGATGGAATGTCTCATATACTGTGAGGAATTATATTATTCTTCAACCACGGATTTGATTGCATGTCAGAAGTGCTCACAGTGGGTTCATAGCTTATCCCATCTGGGCTGCCTATTACTGCTAGTACCATGTTTAGAATGTTCTAATGGAATGTAACTCTCAAAGAGCATCAGAAATGTGTTAAGGAAAGCATTATATTTATCATCTATGTTATTTGCACTATAAACATCCAGCCACTCTTGTTCCTTGACAAGATTTAAAAAACTCTGTATTGTTGTTGGATTAAGTTTCCTACACAGTTTGTAATTAAATATGACATTTGTTTGAGTAGTAAAGCCTTTTAGAGTCAAAATTTGTGCATCATGTTCTGAAAGGCCATTCACCCTTATACTAACAGAATGCCCATCTTGTAATGAAGAATGAATAAAAATATTGTCTATGGCTGTGCTACCGTTCCCCTGCACCCTAGTTGGAAAAAACACTGTCTGCATCAGATCATATGAATTTATGATATCTACCAACATCCTTTTTCTTGCACCATCATATACAAAATTTATATTGAAGTCATCACATATAACTAATTTCTGGTACCTCCTACAAAGTGAATCAAGAACCTTCATTAGCTTGACCAGAAATGCTCCGAAGTCAGAGTTAGGGGACCTATAAAGAACAGAAATTAGAAGTTTAGTTTCACTAAATTCAACTGACCCTGCACAACATTTAAATATCTGCTTAGTGCAGTGCCGTGGTATGTCTATGGACTCAAAAGGAATATTGTTTTTCATGTACATAGCCACTCCCCCACCCCGTAAGGAACTCAGTGAAAAATAGCCAGCTAATCTGTATCCTAGTAAAGGAAGCCTCTGAATTATCATATTATTTAAGTGGTGCTCTGATATACCAATAATTACAGAGTCAACATCTATAAACAGTTCACTAACTTTATCTCTAATACCTCTTATACTTCTCTATTTGGAAACATTACATCCTCTGAAGGTGAGCCCCTGGTTAGAGGGACTTCCTTTAAGCAGGTATACCTATCAGCTGACGTCAATCTAAAAAAGGTGCAGCTCTAACACCAACTACTAGTGAAATTTTTCCATGAGTGACCCCACCACCACCCACTACACTGTCACCTATAAGCTTTCCCAGCCTCTCCTTCCCATACCTATTTGAGGTGCAGGACATGCTAGTGAAACCTGATCTACTGATAGACTCAACTGGCACCACAGAGATGTGACCCATGCCCTCTGCCATCAGCACCCTACTGAGCCCCATGTTAATGCACCTAACAGGCGCATTAAGATGAGGCTGATCATGACACTGAAACAGTTGCACGAAATGTGCATTAGTACCACCAGTTTGAGTAGCTATCTTCCTACCAGGTCACCACCTACATCATATTCCCCGTCCCTATCAAGACTGTTCCCTGCTCCACCATTACTACCTGATCATCCTTTGTAAAAATCCCACATAACTCTCCTGTGCTGTCAGTCATGTGAGCCAACCCTGCACTAGGCTTCACAATGCTAGTGACCTAGTACTCACTCCCCAACACTTACTGCAACTGCTGGCCCACACCTCTAACATGCGAACTACCTGGCAGCAGAACCTTCTTCTTTCTGTAAGGCTTTGCAACTATCCTAGGCCTCTTAACTGCTGGGGATTGCTGCATGTTCCCTCCATCTACAGCTCCATGAGGCTCCTGTCCACTCAACTCTGACAGTTGGTCAAATCTATTGCATTTAAGCAAAACATAGCTGTCGGAATACCTCCTCTTCCTAGCTGCCTTCTTGCCAACTTCCAGTTCCCATTCCCCACCACCCTTCATCCTCATCAAGCTCCTTTGCATGTTGTAACAGCACCTGAAGGGCACAGATCTTATGATCCTGCTCCTCTGTCAACTTATTTCTACTACAGATTCTGCATTCCCAGGAGAAGATCTCACTAGAATGCCCACTGGCTTCCCAACTGCATTCCCCCCAGTGAAAATACTTTGAACAAATCCCACACTGTAACCTACTACTCACAAACCTGTGACATAGCCCACACTTCTCACTCATGGATATAATTTCACACTTACTGAAAAAAAAAAAAAAAACTATACGTCTACATTACCAGATTTCAGTTACACCAGTAGAACTGTTTATAGAACTAACAATAGCGGTCTCAAAATTCACTGTCTACTAAGAAAGCAACTCCTTGTGCTAATACCACTACACCACAATTAATACCAATACCTACAAAACTTCACAAAATTGTTAGCTAAAACCAAACTTCTAATGGCCACTGGAACACTCAACAAAGTTAATTAAAACACTGAATGTAAATTTTACTGAACTATTTCACTAGAAACAATAAGAAACATCAGCTGAAAACTAAAGCACGAAATTTAGTAAAAGACTTCAAAGCACAGAAAACTCCAAAAAACACAGCGAGTGAATGTTTCTGAAAGCTTATTAAATCATTATTTCGCTACAAACAGCATGAAACACTGCTGAAAAGTATTAAATTTAATAAGTGTATAACAGTGCACAAATACGTTTGTCAACACTTAGCTTTATAACTGCTACAGCTGCACTGCATGCCGCAAAATGTAAACACACTACTGAGGCATGAGGCTTAGACGAACGGTGTAAGCACACTCATGAATAACAGACCACTCGAGTCAATAACGCAGGAAGTAAGACTGAGATTAATGAAAATCCACTAATAAGTCACTATTACAGCAAATATTAACACAAATAAACTTTAAATAAGTAACTGAAAACTAAAACTCTATAAAATATTGATGAGCAATTTCTACAGCTGTCCAGCACACATGATGTCACACCAAAGCATCTAGTATACTTCAGTATGTCATTCTTTTGAATCCTGGAAACTCTCTAGGCAAGTATGTGCCAGAGGCAGAGTTCCAGGATGGTAATCAGGCCATGCTGGGGTCAGTCAGCTTTGGTCAGTGACCCACGTGCTAAGTGGAACACTACCTTTTCCATGTCATGGACTTCTGTGTGACAAAACCAGGTCATACATCAGGAGGTACTAAAGCTCCTATCAATTGTCAGTTATATCTGCCTGCCACTGCCTCTATTGCAGGTTACTTAGTGTTGCAGGCAAATGTTACCACCACAGCAAATTCAGCAGGGAGAAGCAATATTTAAGTTTTCCCATACAGCCTGATGGCATTTGAAGAGCTGGGAAGTTATGTGACGCTGGATCTGTGCTGCTCAGCACCATGCTGATGATACACAAACATCAACTACGATTGGGACACATCTGGTGCCTGCTATGTAAGCATCTGGTTAACAATGAAGACCCATACTTTGCCATTGTACCAAGAGGAGGTCTGAGATTCCATCTGATTCTATTCACTCCAGGGTATCAGCAGAAGGCCTCTATACTCTTGGCTCTGAAGTGTGATACAGTCTGTCAGTCTTGCAGTAACTGCCATCACCCACACTAACTGCCATCATCCACACTTTCCCCAACTGGGGTATCTGAAAGTCTGACAAAACAGCAGAAGCAGGATGGGCAATCAGCAACAGGAACTGATGCAGTTGTATAATCATATTGCCTGCCATCATTACATGCAGTTCCATGCCAGTGATTGTAAACAGGCACCAAGGAGGAAGTAATTATAATTTTCATTGCACCTTCTTTGGTTGCTCAAATCCTTCCTCACCAGAGAACCACAGCACACAACTAGCCATCCTGAAAATCTCATTATAACCAATGGTGCAGCAGCCAGCCATCCCTGGCACAAATATAATTGGTGTCAGAAGTGCTATGTGTGTGTGTGTGTGTGTGTGCGTGTGTGTGTGTGTGTGTGCGTGTGTGTGTGCATGTGAATACATGTTTTCAACAGTCCTTTCCTCTTATTTTGTATTTCATTTATTCATTTACTGTACACTTGCATTGGTAGTATGTTGACAATATGGATAAACAACTTCCTGCTCAAGAGGATGTTCAGCATCTTGGAGATCAAGTCGCTCAGTTATAGATTTAGTAAGGGGAACTAAGCGAGGAGAAAAGGGAACAGTCTCTAACACCACAGCATTGGTTAGCCCATTTCCATGAATGTAAGGGGAGGCTCTCTTTGTGTTCTTAGATAATAAAGAGACAGTTGCTGGGTTTGGGAATTGTAATGAGGAGCATTTACCTAGTGCAGCCAAGCTGAAACTAACAAGAGATGATAGGACATATATTATGTGCCACTATAAATTAAGGACCATTGTCATTTAACGAATTACAGGAAGTGCTACTGGAGAGAAACTGGAGGAAAAATGTGTTGAGATACCACCACATGCACCTTAACAGATTGTTTCAAAAGCAAAGAGAACCATATTGTCAGGATGTAGTACCCCACAGCACATAAGTAAATAAGAACCATCGCAGTTATCACCTTGAGCTTCTGAAAACCCTTCATTGTTAGGCCCAATGTTCCCAAGCTGTCACATCCTATACGTAAAGAAAATGTCAGAAAATGACATTCAGCTATAATAACCAGTTCTTCTATGAAAGATATTTTAGAAAAAAAGAAGAAAGAAAAGCAGTAATGAGCAGATGAAAGACAGTGAAAAGATTTTATGTTCCACTAGAGTTAGAAAAGATGTGAAGAACTTTCAAGTATTTGGAGAAGATGGCATTACAATGAAGGTTCAAGAAAAGGTCATACCACACATGAAGAAGAAGGTCAGTAAAGGAGCTGTGATGGAGAATGAGTATTATTGCCTAATTTGTGAAAAATGTATGAAGATTCTCCCATTGCAGGTTGGTTAAAATGCTACAAATGTAAGAGACTTTATCTGTGACGATAAGTCTATGTCTGTGGTTATCACACACACCATTCATAGGTATCCCACAATCTATGTGGTAATCCCAGACATTAAGGTACTGTCTTTTTGTTAATATTTGATTTTTGTTGAAAATTTATTTAAATTGATTTCGTGAACATAAGCTTGATTTATTTAAGTAAAGTTTCAGTAATAAAAAGTATTCATAACTTTATTTGGCTTTGTTTTCTTTCAGTGCTCTCTCAGATGATCTCAATTACCCCACTCTCCCCTAACTATTCCATACAAGTTCAGAAACAAATACTATGCTCATAAGCACATTAGCTCTGAAATGAGCTTATTTAAAACCAGTTTTAGCTTATGAAAGAGTTAAAGATCTAGTAAAATATTTTTTTCAGAGACCAAGTAATTTCACAGGCCTAACCAATAGTGGGGCTATAATTGAAAGTAATCTCAATAGATAGATATGGCCAACTCCCTCTATACCCTAGAAGAATTGTATTTTACAAGTTGCTGGTGTACTTAATGTAGGTTAAATATTTATGTGTATCTATTACTAAACTACTAAATATACTTATATCACATAAACTCATCAAAATGGTATCATATTTAAATATGAATATTTTTGAATACCATGCAAAATACATCAGATTGCATTATTATCACAGACAGTACAGTATTCCTCAAAAAGACTCGTATATGATGTAAATGACTAAATTAATCTTCTATTTGGAGTGAGGCAATTAAAGAATTCTAATGTGGTGTACCTGAGATTTTCAATTGAAAGTGGAAAAGCTTTCTTGTGCAAAATTTCATGCCCAAAGCTATTGGGATATTGTAGCTGCCATGTGTATGCACGTCATAAATCTCTTAATAATCTTATGTTTTCTCTCCATGGTCAACCAGCTTTAGTACAGAAGGTGAGAAATTAAATAAAAGTGTAAAACCTAGTGCCTAGACTGCAAAAATATGCATCACATCGTGCAATATGGTTAACAATTTCTTCACTGCATAGTATTTGATATCTTATGTGTCTTTCATGAAATTCATCCACTGGCTGAAAAATAATGATGATATCTATTTTTAGAAGCAATATACCAAAATGACTGAACTCTGAACTTTTATATTTGATATTCTGAGTATCTGCTTATGTGCCAACCATTATAGCAATCTACACTAACAGCATATTTTATCACAGCACATCTGCTGCAATGTAATGTGACATCTTCAAATTTTACCAAATTGAGGTGTAATACAAATACCGGTACTATACTTATCACAATGTAGGTCATTAAAAGATCAGATCTCTTCTCCCACACAGCTGCTATTTGTAATATTACTAATGATTTTAGTAATACTCTAATTACCGACTGCAGACAGATGATGTCTTAGTAATGTGCTGGGTCATCCTTTATTGTGAAGATGGAGGTGCCATTTGGATGGATTCCACAAGACGGTGGAGATTAATGGAGAATCACTTCACTTCACAGCAAATGGTCTTGGAGAGCCAAGGTATGAACATATCTGCTAGCAGGATCCCAGAAACACTTGAAATGACATAAGTTGTGTGACCTCCGGTGCCAGGCAGAGTTTTCATCTGTGCCATCTGAAACAGTTCAGGAAGAAAATGAGTGGTGAATTCCCCAACATGTAGCTATACTGAAGCAAATGAGTGAACATAAATTGTCAGTAAATATGTGCATTATCTGCAAGTGAGTGATGATAGCAACCATACCAAGCCTCCCCTTTCATCTTGTCTAAGCATTATACTAATTACATTACCTGTGCTTGTGTAAACAGTCTCCAGTTGCAAAATGATTTCAGACATGTTTTGGAAAGATGTACTGTGTATTATGCAAATTAAGTTTTACCGTTCTCCTGGCTTCAGGGTTTGACGCACCTACACCAATATTTGTGCCTTGTGCCAAGCATATATACTCATGTGGTGTTGTAACATCTGTGCCGGGTGATATAAAGATGGTTCTGAACTATACAGCTGTTCAGAAATAGACTGCACAGTTTACGGAAGCAGTGAGGGACATGGATATTTTATGCAAACTTAGGACCTTACAGCTAATAACAGATACAGTAGTTTGCTGAGAACTTAGTGCCTTAAAGACTTTGCAAAAAGCATGCCTTCTTCAGCTGGCATCAATTACATGGCCATGATCAGATACAGTGAGATCTCGTGATTTGCCATTTGTGTGTCACTCATACAACTAACACATGATATGGAAACACTGACTTGTAATCCATGCTTAATTAATTCCCATGGCTACAAGAATAGTATCCATTGAACATGACATCCATGATTAATTCAGTTACTGATCAGTGTAATCAGAACTATATAGGCACTATCTTTATTTATGTTACATTACATCCAAATTATTCGCATAAACTGAATCTATTTTATTGTCATAAAGATATTTGATATTCCTCTCAATTTACATTGATCATACTGAATGAGTGCTGTAACAACAGTCAAATTGCTTCAAGAACTAGAAGACTTGACCAAAAGAAGACTGAAGGGACTGCTATTAGGCTCATACACAATGTACATGAGCTGGGATATATTCAATAATTATATAATTACACCATCTGCAAATGCTGACGTTACAATTTAATAACAAAAGCAAAAAACAGGAGAAATGTTAGTTTACAACAGTTTCTTTCAGGTACTATGGAAAGCAAATTTCTCAGTTTCCAATTAAACAAGGATACTATAGAGTACATATATTAGTTTCTACTGAATACTTTCTTTTGTAGCAAAACAATATTTTAAATTAATGTCACGAAACCACGCCTAACTTTAGAGCAACACTGTGAGTTACTGTTTTATAACAACTAAAATTTTCATCATTGTCATTGACTTTGAGTTATTTTTAAATTAAGTCAGACAGCAAAACTGATAACAATACAGTTACAGAACAAATCTGCTACATAAAAAGGCCTATACTTATTTCACACTATAATGATCATATAAATAAACCTTATACTGATTGTATAAAAAAGTTGAGTAAAATGTACTGTATATTCCTTTTAACATCACTCCAAAAGCAATGAATAGGATCTCTGGTATCAGGCTAATACCCTTAGATCTGTAGACATTTCATTAAATAACTAAAAAATTGGAAAATTGTAGATAGAATAATGATATTATTATGAAAGGATTGAGTGCTAGTTACCGTATAGTGGAGATGTTGGGTTGCAGACAGACGCAGTAAAATGACTGTTAGAGAATTAAGCTTTTGGCTAAAAGGCTTTCTTGTGAAAAAGACAATATGCACATACATTCGCACAAGCACAACTCACACACATACGTGACCACTCTCTGTGGCCACTGAGAACAGACTGTGAGCAACAGCATACAATGGGAGAAGCAGCTAGGTGGTGGGGTAAGGACAAGGCTGGGCTCAGGAGGGGGAGGGACAGCTGGGTAGGGGTGGGGGACAGTGAAGTGCAACTTGTCTGAGCGTACAGGGACGTGGTGGGGAGAGCGTAGGACAGGTATGTACAGATGACAAGGTAGACCGTGGGTGGGAGAGGGGGGAGATATTGAATGGAAATAGACAGAAGTAAAAGACTGTGGGTGCATTGGTGGAAGAACAGACTTGGATGTTTAGTGCTGGAGTGGGAACAGGGAATAGGATACATGTTTGAAGGACAGTGACTATTGAAGGTTGACGCCAGGAGGATTGCAGGAATGTGGGTCACATTCTAAGGAGAGTTCCTACCTGTCCAATTCAGAAAAGTTGGTGTCAGTAGAAAGGCTCCAGATGGTGCAGACTGTGAAGCAGTCTTTGAAGTGAAGAACATTGTGTTAGGCAGCATGCTCAGCATCTGGGAGGTCCAGCTGCTTCTTGGCTGTAGTTTGTTGGTGGCAATTCAAGCAGATGGACAGCTTGTTGGTTGTCATGCCCAATGCAGAAAGCAGCTCAGTGGTTACAGCTTAGCCTGTAGACTATATGCCTGCTTTCACAGGTAGCCCTGCCTTTGTTTGGATATTTTATGCTGTTGACTGATATGAAGTAGATGGTGATGGGTGGGCGTGTGGGACAGGTTTTGCATCTAGGTCTTTTATGGGAATATCAAACATGAGGCAAGAGGTTCGGAGCCGAGCTGGAGTAGGCATGGACGACGATATTGTGTTGGTTCAGTGGGCAGTGGCATACCAATGTGGGAGGTGTGAGAAGGAGAGTGGGTAGGATATTTCTCATTTCAGGACATGAAAAGAGGTAGGTGAAAACATGGATTAGAATGTCCTTCAGTTGCTCTACCTCCTGGGTGGTACTGGGTCACGAGGGAAATGTTCATTTTTGGCCAAATGGTGGGACTTCAGGAGGTGGTGAGTGCCTGGAAAGATAAGGCATGGGAAATCTGTTTCTGTACAAGGCTGAGAGGTTGGTCTATGAAGGTCTCAGTGAGACCTTCAGTATATTTTGAGAGGGATTGTTTGTCACTGCAGATGTGATGGCCACCAGTGGCTAGGCTGTCTGGAAGGGACTTCTTGATATGGAATGGGTGCCAGCTGCCGAAGTGGAGATATTACTACTGGTTGGTAGCTTTGACAGTGACAGATGTTCTGATGTAGTCATCTTTGAGGTGGAGGTCAACATCATAGAAGGTGGCTTGTTGGGTTGACGAGGATAAGATGAAACGAATGGGGCAGAAGGAGTTGAGGTTCTGGATGAATGTGGATATGGTATCCTCCACCTTGATCCAGGTAACGAAATGTCATCAATGAACCTCTGGCGTGCCACAGGGGAGTGTTATGGGACCATTGCTTTTCACAATATATATAAATGACCTAGTAGATAGTGTCGGAAGTTCCATGCGGCTTTTCGCGGATGATGCTGTAGTATACAGAGAAGTTGCAGCATTAGAAAATTGTAGCGAAATGCAGGAAGATCTGCAGCGGATAGGCACTTGGTGCAGGGAGTGGCAACTGTCCCTTAACATAGACAAATGTAATGTATTGCGAATACATAGAAAGAAGGATCCTTTATTGTATGATTATATGATAGCGGAATAAACACTGGTAGCAGTTACTTCCGTAAAATATCTGGGAGTATGCGTGCGGAACGATTTGAAGAGGAATGATCATATAAAATTAATTGTTGGTAAGGCGGGTACCAGGTTGAGATTCACTGGGAGAGTGCTTAGAAAATGCAGTCCATCAACAAAGGACGTGGCTTACAAAACACTTGTTCGACCTATACTTGAGTATTGCTCATCAGTGTGGGATCCGTACCAGATCGGTTTGATGGAGGAGATAGAGAAGATCCAAAGAAGAGCGGCGTGTTTTGTCACAGGGTTATTTGGTAACCGTGATAGCGTTACAGAGATGTTTAATAAACTCAAGTGGCAGACTCTGCAAGAGAGGCGCTCTGCATCGCGGTGTAGCTTGCTCGCCAGGTTTCGAGAGGGTGCGTTTCTGGATGAGGTATCGAATATATTGCTTCCCCCTACTTATACCTCCCGAGGAGATCACGAATGTAAAATTAGAGAGATTAGAGCGCGCACGGAGGCTTTCAGACAGTCGTTCTTCCCGCGACTGGAACAGGAAAGGGAGGTAATGACAGTGGCACGTAAAGTGCCCTCCGCCACACACCGTTGGGTGGCTTGCGGAGTATAAATGTAAATGTAGATGTAGATGTAGAACCAAATGAGAGGTGTTGATATTCTGGGTGTTTAGGAAGCATTCCTCTAGATGGCCCATGAGTAGATTGGCACAGGATCATGCCATGCAGCAACCAACCTTCAGGCTATTGCCCACAACTTACCCTCCTATATAAAAGATACTAATTATTTCTTCAACCGACTCTCCTCAGTACCTGTTTCTCTACCACACAGTGCACTGCTTGACACTGCCGATGCAACCTGCCTTTACACTAACATCCATAATGCCCAAGACCTTGCTGCTACTATCTCAGTGCCTAACAGATTATAAACCTACAATCTTCTTCATATTCACCATGACCAACTATATCCTCATCAACAATTACTTCATCTTTGAAGGCATCTCCTTAAAACAAGTCCATGTTACAGCAATGGGCACGTGCATGGCACCATCCTATGCTAACCTATTCATGGGCCATCTAGAGGAATCCTTACTAATCACCCAGAATTCCAAACTCCTCACTTAATTCTGATTCATTAATGACATCTTCATTATCTGGATCAAGGCTGAGCATACCCCATCCATACTCCTCCAGGACCTCAACACCTTCTCCCTCATCTGCTTCACCTGACCCTCCTCAAACCAACAAGCTACCTTCCTCAATGTTGACATCCACCTCAAAGATGGCTACATCAGCACATCTGTCCATATCAAAGCTACCAACCACCAGCAATACCTCCACTTTGACAGCTGCCATCCATTCCATACCCAGAAGCCCCTTCCACACAGCATAGGCACTCATGGCCACTGCATCTGTAGTGAGAAGCAGTCCCTCTCAAAATATACCAGCTGTCCCATAGAGGCCTTCACAGACCAAAATTACTCTCCCAATCTTGTACAGAAACAGATTTCCCATGCCTTATCTCTCCGATCACCCACCACCTTCCCAAGTTCCACCATCCATCCACAAAGGAGCATTCCCTCATGACTCAGAACCACCCAGGACTGGAGCAACTGAATGACATTCTAATCCAGGGTTTCATCTACCTCTTTCAGCGTCATGAAATGAGAGATGTTCTAACCATTATCCTTCCCACACCTCCCACAACAGTATTCCACTGCCCACTGAACCTACAGAATATCCTCATCCATCCCTACTCCACTAGAGCTCCCTACCCCAAGCGGTTCATATCCATATGGCTCATATCCATATAAAAGACCTAGATGAATGACCTATCCAATATATCCTCCTACCAGCACCTACTCCATTCTGGTCACAAACATCATGTATCCCATGAAAGGCAGGGCTAGCTGTGAAAGCCGTCATGTGATCTAGAAGCAAAGCTGCAACCACTGTGCTGTGTGCTCTGTGGACATGACAACCAACAATCTGTGTCTGCATGAATGGTCACCTACAATCTTTGCCCAGAAAAAAGCTGTACCACCTGGTTGAAGAATATACTGCCCAACACAGTGCTCTTCACTTCAATGACTGCTTCACAGCCTGCACTATCTGGATCCTAACACCACCAGATTTTCTGAACTGCACATGCTGGAGCTCTCCCTGCAATATACAGTATCATGTGTTCCCATAATCCCCTTGGCCTCAACCTTCATTAGTACCTGCCCTGCACAACCCTATTCCATTCCCTGTTCCCACTCCAACACTACACAGCCTTCAGTTCTACGAACGGACCCACAGTCTTTTAACTTCTCTCCATTTCCACTTCCTCGCTCACTCTCAGCCTCTGTCTAACCATCTGTCTGCACCTCACTGTCAACCCCCTCCCCACCACGTCCCAGTATGCTCACACAAGCAGTACTTTACTGTCCACAACCTGACCCTAGCCTCCCACTTACAACCACCACTTGCTTCTCCCATCATGAGCTGTTGCTCACAGTTGGTGTGTGTGTGTGTGTGTGTGTGTGTGTGTGTGTGTGTGTGTGTGTGTGTGTGTGTGTGGGTGGGTGGGTGGGTGGGTGGGTGGGTGTGTTTTGTCTATTTCTGATTGGCCAAAAGCTTACTCGTTTAGTTGTCTTTTTGTTGTACCTGTCTGTGACTCAACAACTCCACTATAAGGTTAGTAGAAGTCTATCCTTTCTATTAAATTGCCATTAAATAACTGGGACACAGTTTGGAACAAAATGATATGTTGTCAGTGTTCCTGATGACATTATTAATGCACATTGTGATGCTTTGTGTAAATAAATGAGGAAACAAATACTGCAAAAATTTAAGAAAATATGGTTTCTGTGACAGTAAAAAAGTTATCATATTTGTTATACTTTAACAATACTGGCATACAGATTAACTTTACTCACAGAAACTAGATGAAAATATATACTCAAATATCCTTCTCTCCCAGTTAGCTCACAGTTTATGACCAAATAAGGTGACGTCCCACATAATATCTGTTGCAGATTTAACAGTACCATCATTACAATCAGTAGTAATGTCACAAAACTCCTTCTCTGAGATACTGCTCTCCATTTCTGTATTCCATAGAAGACCTGAAAGTAAATATATTTCACAAAAATAGCAAAATTAACCTTTGGAAGAAAACTTTCAGAGCACGATTCTTTCAATTCTAAAATATTTTTATCCAGCTAGTCAAGTGGCAATATTCATTATGTGGAGAAGTCTAATGTAAGTGGATAGATAAAAAATGGACTCACCAAGTGGCAGCAGGAGAGCAGACGCACGTAAAGGTCAACAAACTTTACAAGCTTTGAGAACCAGTGGCTCTCTCTTCTGGCAGAAAGGTTGAAGAGGGATGAAGAAAAAGGACTGGATAGGTTTAGAAAATGTAGAGATTTTGTAAAAGTGGCTCAGAACATCGGTTTTGGGAGAGACTTATTGGACAGGATAAGGAGGAAATATTTATTCCTGGGGACTGCGCTAAATGAGATTTGAAAACATAAGAGCTTGGAGGTGGAAGGCAGGGTAATAAGCAAGACAGAGAATACTAACAAAACAATGTGCAGCTGTTAATAAGAGTGGAAAGATAAGTGCATTATACATGCTGCAGATGAGGGTCAGGGAAAAATTAACAGGTCACAAAATAAAAGATATAGAAAACTAAAAGGGAGTGAAGAAATCAATAGTTAGTGACAAGAAAAAGTATAGCCAAGTGGGTAGCAAGAACCAAGGGCATGTTGCAATGCCAGTTTCCACCTGTGGAGTTCTGTAAAGCTAGTGTCTGGGTTAAGAATACAGTTTGCATGTGCGGTGAAACAGGCTCTGATGTCAAAATTGGGAACAGTTACAGAGGTAGAAGCCATAGGGTAGAGAAATGGGTGCAGAAGGTGCATCGGCTCTGACCAGGATATTGCGAAGATTTGTGGAAAGGTCAAAATAGGCTATTCTAGGTGTGGTGAGCAAAACTTCAGGCTGAATGGACCTTCTCTCAGGGCATGATTTTAGGTTCAAATGGCTCTGAGCACTATGGGACTTAACATCAATGGTCATCAGTCCCCTAGAACTTAGAACTACTTAAACCTAACTAACCTAAGGACATCACACAACACCCAGCCATCAGGAGGCAGAGAAAATCCCTGACCCCGCCGGGAATCGAACCCGGGAACCCGGGCGTGGGAAGCGAGAACGCTACCGCACGACCAAGAGATGCGGGCATGATTTTAGGAATTCATAGCCTTGTCAAAGTGGCTGATTAATTCCAGGGTTGCCGCAAGTATCCCCAAGTGAAATTCCCTTATATTTCCTATTTACAGACGATTTTAGCATTTTTCTCTCACAGATTTTGAGATGTCAAGTGTAAGTAAAGATGGAAGTTGACAATCCATCTTTGCAGCTATGGTACAAGAAGCGATAGTGCCAAATGCGGAAATATCCAAATAAAACTTGCAAGCAGACGGTGTTTCCTAATTTGCACAAAAATTTTAAGTACTAACATCAACATCTTTTGTAATGAACTGTTTTTAGATGGAGAAAGAAAGCCAAATGGTACAGCCTATGTGTTTCATAAAGACCGCTGATCTGGTGATAAAAATATGCATTTCCAAGGCAGATTTAAAATACCATTACTGATCTCAGAAATAACCTCAGAAAAAAGTAGGTCCCTTGAAAGAATTGTATAAGTGGGGAAGAGTTGTGTAAACCAATAATATAGGTGACTGCCAATAAAACTCTGGTTCTACTATGTTATTATTATCGGTTATTACCACTATGTTACATCTATTACTTTAGAGGTATTATGTGATTTTTCTTTTGAGAAATACTTGAGTACATAGCGTACAAACTGCCAGCGACTGACATAACTTTCTTCTTCTTATCTCCCATACTTTCTAATATAGGCTACAAACCACTTCTGAAGTGCCAAAATGTACTAGAATAAATAAAATGTCTATAAAACACCACACTTTGCGACATACTTGCGGTGAGACAGTCGCAATTTCTGAATCCATTGCCCGTGGCCTCAGGCCTGCTGAGGAGCACTGCAGTCCTGGGTCCTCGAACAAACCACGAAAATCCGCTGCATTACGCCACACACAAACAGACGAGGCCTGCGGGCAGGTCAGTGAGATCTGATCTGATGAGCAGGACAAGGACATTAGTGGGAAACTTAGGGCTTCAGATCGGCAGGCCTGATCTGTTAGAGACACCCGTAGAAATAGCCTGCCGTTTAGGCCTGTCACAGAAATCCACTACTGTGGCCAACTATTCACGAGCCACAGAACGCATGTTGGTGAAATGGGACCGCAATGATCAATTCATGCAACAGATAACTTATGCAAATACTCTGAGAATCAGTAATAATGAGGATATGTAGGAACTCACTGTACATATTATTGATGATCCGCAGACATGCACAGTCATACTCCCACAACTAAATTTTTGGCCATAGCCTCTATCAGAAACGAGTTCATACACATAATCACTCAGACACGACTCATGCACACATGACTGCCGTCTCTGGCCACAGCATCTGCAGTCTCTGAGAATCAGATCCAAACAAACCACTCCTCGCACCTCCCTGCCTCTTGTCTGCAGCTGCTAGGCTAATGACGACAAGTGGTCACAGCACTAACTGCAAGCCGAGGGCAGTAGTAGGGAGGGCAGAAGCAATAGTAATGAGGGACTGGGGAAGCGGCACACGTGCTCAGCTGCATCTCAGTAAACCAACCATTTCATCCACTAAGACAAAAACGAGATATTTCCACAGTTTTTTTTTCAAAATTTCGCTTATATCACTGACATGTTTGAAATTCCCTGATTTCCAGAACCTGTGGTCAACCTGAATGCACTCAAGACCAGGATAATGAGTGACAAGAGGTGTATTTCTAGTTTTTTTTTTCGGTGTATTTCTGTAAGGAGTCTGCATCTAGACAAATACATTTGCCTCAGATGCCAAGTCTGTACGGAAGGGAACATCTGACATGTGAAGGATGTAAGACTTGCCCTATGCGCCTTCCTAACACCACTTATACTATCCCTGTAAATGGGAAAACATACAGTATCCAAAGGGAGAGCCTCCTAAGAAAGACACACATCGTGTACCAACTGTTATGTGAATACTGTTCAGCATTTTACAATATGACTACCATGGAGTTATCAGTCAGAATAAACGGACATAGGCAGACGGTGTACACTGGTAACACACAGTATCCTGCTACAGAGCATGCTCTATAACATGATAGATGGGACCTTGAAGCCTGTTTCACTACATGTGCGATTTGGATTCTTCTCCCAGACATAGTGTTCTGAGAATTCTGTAGGTGGGAACTGGCATTACAACATGTCCTTGTTTCTCACCACTCATCTGTTTATTCCCCGCACCCCTACCTTCCATTGACTTAGCTTCCCACTCTTAACCATTGCACAGTGGTTTTACACTGTTTTAGAATAGACTAACCTCAATTTCAAAATTTAGTAGGCAAAACTACCATGCGTTACAAGCATTTGTTTGAAAAACTGTCCAAAAAAGGGAGCAAAGCAATCCTCCTTTATGGTAGTAAATAAAAGAATTGATGTGAAATACATTCTGAACAGAATATACAGTACGCAAAGTACATGGGGAAAAGAACTATTTTTGTTTTACATAGACTCTTATCGTCAATACATATAAAGGTTTTTCTTTCGTGAGAGTTGCTGTTGTTTCACCCCATTGTGAACGCTAAAATTTTTAAGTGGCTTCTTTTCCTCTTATATTGTTGTACCACTACCTGTAGTTTTCACTTCTGTACTATTTTATTAATATTCACATTGCAATTTGCAAATCGCTCACAAATTTGTCCGCTTAAGGCTTCATCTCGATTACATTACAGCATGTTAAAAAAAAAAAAATAGTCCAACTAAAGGTCACTACAGGAGCTGTTGGATAACTGCTTTGGCAGCCATGACAGTTTCATTCCTACATTAACTTCAGTCTACTCAACCTTTGGTTAAAAATTACAAGCTGCGCGTTACCTTGTGATCACACTATTCCGGTTATGCACTACAGCAGAACTACTCAATAATTTTACATAATTAGCATTTTACGGTGCCAGCAGGTGAAACACTACAGATTTTCGGTCTCAAGATCAGGTCAAAGTTACCGATTTCCATAAATTAAAATAATATTTTTGACTGTAAAAACCAAAAGAATAAGGTTGTAGAATAGGTCGTGAAAAATTGCGAAGAAAAATTTTAACAAATCAGAGACCTATGCAGCTTTGAATTTTGGCAGGAACGTATTTCAGTTAAAAGTAATTTACTTACGTAATTTCTAAGCGATTAATTTTGGATTACAGTTCTCAGTGATCAATGCTTCATAACTTCTTGTTAATTTCATCTGTACCTGTAACAGCACAGAATTCCATTTACCAGTAGGTCTACTTATTACAGAATAATTACAAAAAATATTCTGAGAAGTAGTTTCCCAATGAGTTTGCAAACATCTGCATTAGCATCACGCTGTTTCATAATAGTACTGCTGAAGTAAAGTAGCTTCCTTTAATCTCGCACGAACTGAAAATACTTAAAAAGTTACTTGCGTAATTCGTAATAATAAATTATAGTGATAAAAGTTATGTTGAGCTATACCTGCGTTTACCTCCCTCGCAGAAATACAAAGACTGATTAAATGCCTATTGTTCGGAAGGCGTGACCAACAACGGCAACTGCATACAGAAATTGCGCCAAAATGTTCCCCTTCCAGAGAAATTATTTTTGAACGCCGTAACCAACGAGTTAACGTCATAACATCGTAGAGTTTCGTCTCTGTACATCAGGGATGTCAACCTATACCATAATTGTGGGGACATACGATAATTTGAAAGCTTGTACGATGTGCAGTAGTACGTTGTAGGATACTGTCTAAACATACGACAATTCCCCAGTCTTGTTTGTCACAGCAATTGAAATAAATACAAATAATTCGCGGAGACATTTCAATCGTGCACTGCAATAACACAGTCAACAAGACCTAATGGAACAAAAATTATTGTCAGTTCCTTTCGCATCGTGGCTTTCGTTTGGGCGTTCATACTATTAGTCCAATTACCAGTGGTGAGTTCCTGTAGGGATGTTACAGTTCAAAACTATGACGGAAATACTATTTACCAAATGCGTAACTTCGGAAATAAGGAAACAGGCAAGAGAAAAAGCTATACAGCTCTGAAAAAACAGAAAAAGACATGAGGGGCGAAATGTCAACGGAACAGCTACACAGAAAACAGAAACACGGTACCGAAAATAACGGGAACAAAATCCAGAATTCCGTCACTGGATTGGACCCGTTAAATACGGTGTTTTTTATGCGCAGTGGGTATTGTGGAAATTTGTTTTCACAGCTGAATTGCTGCTGGTGAAAACCCATGCGAAAGATGCCAAGCATCAAAAACTTGAAAAGGGTGTTGGATTCGGACAAACTCACAGAAATTTGCTTCGGTGTAGCACTTCAATTAGTGTCTGCAGGAAAACTGCGTTGGATAAAAAGTAAGAAACGCTAATAAATGGTCACGTCCTTTTCTATCCGAATGTAATGTTGCTCTAAGAGAGTGGTTCTCAAACGTTTTACTTCTGGGCCCCACTTCACAAGGAAAAATGATGACATGCACTTCCCCTAGCCTACTTTATTAATAAAAACAGTCATTTGGAATATTTTCTTTGTCTTATTTGCTTTATCAAATTGAATTTAGAAGGATTTTATCCAACAGAAACCAAAACTACCCGAATTCTTATAACAAAAATATGGAAAAAATTGTTTCTCGTTATCACATATTCATTTATTCAAACATTCAAAAACTATTAAACTAAACAATATGTACAATTCATCAGACAAGGATTACAAATAAAATTTTAATTGCTAAGTTCAGCGAGTATGTAGTGGGAATAGCTCATCAAGCGTAATTTTGGCATCAAATTGCTATCAAAATAATGACCAATTAATAAAATTGATCAATTAATTACCCCCTCCCACTCTGGGAAGTCTCCAGCCCATTGGGGGGTCCCTACCCCTTCCTCCTCAGCGAAATCCCTAGCCCCCTTCCCCCCCCCTCTTCTCCACACCCCTTCCTTTCCACCCCTCTATCTACCCTCCCAGAAAAAACTGCTGGGAAAAATCGTTCAGTCTGTGCTGAGCTGTTGGAGTAGAAGGAACTGTAGCTATTTTTGGGGTTATCCTGCTTGGAAATTCAAGCTTCGGGTGGTAAACGTTCGCAATGTGATCCATTGATGAAATGTGTTGAACAGAGAAGACTTAAATAACTGTAATACTAGTAGGCATTTAACCGAGGACTGAGTCCTTAGCTTCCTACATGAGAAATGGGAAGGAAAGATAGTGGAGGAGCCAGATCCTGATCTACGGTATTTCCCAACCGGTGCAAAAACATGATAGTGGCGCCCCTCCCCCCCCCCCCCCCCCCCACCCACTTGAGAGTTTGAGGCAGGACGCCAAAATTTAAAAAAAAATCGATTTTTCAAAAACATGTTCATTTTCTGGGGCACACCTTTGTGAAGAATTTCATATACTTGTTCTAGGAAATGTCAGACATAAAGTGTGCCACAGTGCAGTTTCACGCCTCTTTACACAGCATTCTTCTGCCGCACGTCACTGTATTTCACTCCGTGGAATTCGAAGGTATATGTTTTGTAATGGAAGCCATCAAACCTATATTCAGTATAGTGGAAATTAAAATGCCTTGTGGTGCCTGTTCTGCTCCCACGGGGCTGGTTTGACACCCAACTCCTCTTTTAAAAAAAAACTCACGATTAATAGTGGATGGGATAATTTGTGACTGGGAGAATAAGAACTCTTCAGAAATTTTGCACTCTTTATTGCCTATTAGCTAATAACTTTCTCTTTTGTGTGAGATAAAATTAAATACAGGAAACATAAAACCAGTACAGACTAGAGACAAGCAAGACAGTACGAACAGTCGTTAGTTCCCAGCATTTTTTCTCTCTAATCTTGCTACAGTTTTATACGGAGTGCTTTCCTTTCTGCGAAAGAATCTGCTACCTCATCAAAGTTCCTCAGACGTTTTACCACGTGAAAAATCAAAAAGTCCTTATCTAATACTGAAAAAGCTGTTCATGCCAATAGTACCCAAGACTACTGTGGTTTCTCGATTTGATTACGTCTATTTTGTTACTGTCTACTAGATAAAACGAAATAGGTCTTTCTAATATTGCAAGTAACACACGCCAAATAAGCGAGACAGTCTCATTTACATAAATAACACGACAGAATATAATTAACAAAGTACCAATCTCAAATGCTTATTAGGCCTACCACAAACAAAAAGTCTTATGTTAGGAAATTGTTTCGCATTTCATTCATATGCTCAAGTATCTCGAGCATGAGATCGAAAAGTGGTTCGAAATTTTTATATAAATTTGGAAACGTCATTTACTTCCATTTAATTTGTGCGATGCCCCCGTTTCTTCTCCTTCCTCGTTCTAACAAACAATCTTGTCATCGCAAACTCTGTAGCTATTCCTGCCATTGTCCAAATTTATTTTTCGGTTAACTTCACTAACCCTGCCAGAGTCACCGATTTAGTTATCCCGAGTTTGTCCTCCGGTTAGGCGTTATTACGCGTTCGTGCAACGCGTTTTCCGCGCTATTCCGACAACAAAATTTAGCAGAGCTGCTAACCGGAGGCCTTTAGTCGTGCAGCGATCAGGCAAAAAAATTTTGTCAGAATTTCATTTGCTTGGATACACCGAGACGATAATATGTAATCTTTCTTGCCTGTTATACCTGTCGTCGTTTATTTCCACTCTGGTAGACTGAATCTATGGATTTCGCTAATAATTGTAACAATGTTTATCATTCGCACACCGAGTCAACCACACAAACAAACAGTGACTGGCATTCACCCGTTCGGATTTATTTGGCTCAGATCGTATAGACCCGTCCCCTTTTGTCTGTGGGAAAGTTTTTTTACTTCTAGATGCCTCGGTGATTCCCCTCGCAGACACATCACGTACACTATGCACACATTCAAAACTCAGTTTATTATTAGTTCAGGAAACAACTTAGAATGTATTCAAAAATGTTCTAAAATCAACAGGGATGAGTTTCAAAATCATATGAATAATCGATAGACCAACGTGGCGTTTTGTGAAACAAGGTTCTTTTATTCGATAATATTAATTTGGTTTCCGCTGAATTTGCCACCCGGGGCAAACAATCCACTTTACCCCCACCCCCCTATGAATCCGGACCTGGGAGGAGCGTAAGAAGAAACCATCCCAGAAAATAATGGTGAAGCAGCGAGATGGCTTGAAGATACATTTCGCAACTCGTATAGACGGCTGTTTGTGATGGAACTGTCTACCGTTTTTTAAGTAGGCAGTCAATATGCCTAACAGACGAATGCGTGCTCTTCAACAACCCCAGATCGACTGACATAGTTCAAAAAAGTGCTATCAGCAGGCGATTGAAATAGTGAAATTACAGGCTTCTCCCCCATTACTCTCCCTGGATATTGGTGACAGCCAGTAAGAACAAAGAATTTCCCCTACTCCCACCTAGAAATTTGCAGGAACGCTGCATGGAGAGCATACAAGGCGAGTACAGTAGCTCGCCAGTCTTAGTCAATGAAAGGATAATGAAACGTCAATAGTCGCAGTAGCCAAGATCGTGCAGCACCTCCTGGTAGGATAGGAAGAAGTGCAAAAGTGAGTACTAATTACATGTCTTTGCTATTGCTATCGCTTCTTTTTTGTCCAACTTCATTTCTTTGCCCCACGAGTAAAAGTTCTTCTTTTTCATTGTTCAGTGGACTCCGATTTGACAGGACCCGCAGAGGTAAGATCAAGTTACGTTGTTTAATTCTTAATTTCTTTGCGTGTTTTTGGTACTTGCATTGTCTAATTCATAAATGTCGGGCGTATTATAGTATTTGAGAGTTGTAGCATCGCGTTTTAGTACCTGAATAGTGTAAATTCTGGTAGTCGTCTGTCTTGTTTTTGCTTTGAACGGCCAGTGTCGGTTGGTCACAGCCAGTGTGCTCCCTGCCTCCGTTGAATAAGCAGCTGCCAGCAGCAAGTCGTATACTCCTAGCTCACTTATTTGTTACATAGTTTAATTCTTAATTTCGTTGCATGTTTTTGGTACTTGCATTGTTTAATTCACAAATTTCTGGCGTATTATAGTATTTGAGAGTTGTAGCATCGCATTTTAGTACCTGAATAGTGTAAAATCCCGTAGTCTCCTTCCACCGCCGAGCAGTGTGTCAGCAGTAAGCAAGTAGCAGCATTACCGCATTTACTAGGCAATCTTGTATTTTAATAACCACTTAAATTTTGTGTCAATTTGTTTGTGCTCTCTGTAGATTAGTCCAGACGTTCTTTGCACAACAGTTTTTAGCATGGATAGGGACTGCAACTGCTGTGTTCGGATGCAGGCTGAGTTGGCATCCCCTCGCTCTCAGCTTCAGGCAGTGTTGGCTTCGGTCACACAGCTTGAGGCTGTTGCCAATGGGCATCACTGTGGGGTCTGGATGAGGGTTTGTCGGGGATGGCCAGCTCGTCCCACACATCCCCCGATCGGACTACGACTGTGGCTGCCTGAGATACTGTCCACATTGAGGCTGATCCCTCACCTGTGGTAGAGTGGGAGGTCGTCGCAAGGTGTGGCAGGAGGTGAAAGACATTCCGGAGGGCTGAACTGAAGGCCTCTCCAGTTTGTCTGACGAACTAGTTTCAGGCTCTCTCTCAGGCTGATACTGATCTTCGGCCGGACATGGCTGCTTGTCCTGTTCCAGAGGTTGCCCCTCAGTCTGCAAGATCCGGGCGGTCGCAGAGGATGGGCTTACTGGTAGTTGGGAGCTCCAACGTCAGGCGCGTATTGGGGCCCTTTAGGGATATGGCAGCAAGAGAGGGGAAGAAAACCAACGTGCCCTCCATGTGCATACTGGGGGTAGTCATTCCAGATGTGGAAAGGGTCCTTACGGATGCCATGAAGAGAACAGGGTGCACCCATCTGCAGGTGGTCGCTCATGTCGGCACCAATGATGTGTGTTGCTATGGATCGGATGAAATCCTCTCTGGCTTCCGGCGGCTATCTGATTTGGTGAAGACTGCCAGTCTTGCTAGCGGGATTAAAGCAGAGCTGACCATCTGCAGCATCGTCGACAAGACTGACTGTGGACCTTCGGTTCAGAGCCGAGTGGAGGGTCTGAATCAGAGGCTGAGACGGTTCTGCAACCGTGTGGGCTGCAAATTCCTCGACTTGCGCCATAGGGTGGTGGGGTTTCGGGTTTTGCTGGATAAGTCAGGAGTCCACTACACGCAGCAAGCAGCTACATGGGTAGCAGGGGTTGTGTGGCGTGGACTGGGCGGTTTCTTAGGTTAGATGGCCTCGGGCAAGTACAGAAAGGGTGCGGGGCAAAGTCAGGACATGCTGGGACCAAGCAGGAATCGGTATTGTAATTGTAAACTGTCGAAGCTGCATTGGTAAAGTACCGCAACTTCAAGCACTGATAGAAAGCACCGAAGCTGAAATCGTTATAGGTACAGAAAGCTGGCTGAAGCCAGAGATAAATTATGCCGAAATTTTTACAAACGCACAGATGGTGCTTAGAAAGGATAGATTGCATGCAACCGGTGGCGGCGTGTTTGTCGCTGTTAGTAGTAGTTTATCCTGTAGTGAAATAGAAGTGGATAGTTCCTGTGAATTATTATGGGTGGAGGTTACACTCAACAACCGAGCTAGGTTAATAATTGGCTCCTTTTACCGACCTCCCGACTCAGCAGCATTAGTGGCAGAACAACTGAGAGAAAATTTGGAATACATTTCACACAAATTTTCTCAGGATGTTATAGTCTTAGGTGGAGATTTCAATTTACCAGATATAGACTGGGACACTCAGATGTTTAGGACGGGTGGTAGCGACAGAGCATAGAGTGACATTATACTGAATGCACTATCCGAAAATTACCTCGAGCAATCAAACAGAGAACCGACTCGTAGAGATAACATCTTGGACCTACTGATAACAAACAGACCCGAACTTTTCGACTCTGTAAGTGCAGAACAGGGAATCAGTGATCATAAGGCCGCTGCAACATCCCTGAATATGGAAGTTAATAGGAATATGAAAAAATGGAGGAAGGTTTATCTGTTTAGCAAGAGTAATAGAAGGCAGATTTCAGACTACCTAACAGATCAAAACGAAAATTTCTGTTCCGACACTGACAGTGTTCAGTGTTTATGGAAAAAGTTCAAGGCAATCGTAAAACGCGTTTTAGACAGGTACGTGCCGAGTATAACTGTGAGGGACGGGAAAAACCCACCGTGGTTCAAAAAAGAAGTTAGGAAACTACTGCGAAAGCAAAGAGAGCTTCACTGCAAATTTAAAAGCAGCCGAAACCTCTCAGACAAACAGAAGCTAAACGATGTCAAAGTTAGCGTAAGGAGAGCTATGCGTGAAGCGTTCAGTGAATTCGAAAGTAAAATTCTATGTACCGACTTGACGGAAAATCCTGGGACGTTCTGGTCTTACGTTAAATCAGTAAGTGGGTCGAAACAGCATATCCAGACACTCCGGGATGAAGATGGCATTGAAACAGAGGATGACACACGTAAAGCTGAAATACTAAACACCTTTTTCCAAAGCTGTTTCACAGAGGAAGACCGCACTGCAGTTCCTTCTCTAAATCCTCGCACAAACGAAAAAATGGCTGACATCGAAATGAGTGTCCAAGGAATAGAAAAGCAACTGGAATCACTCAACAGAGGAAAGTCCACTGGACCTGACGAGATACCAATTCCATTCTACACAGAGTACGCGAAAGAACTTGCCCCCCTTCTAACAGCCGTGTACCACAAGTCTCTAGAGGAACGCAAGATTCCAAATGATTGGAAAAGAGCACAGGTAGTATCAGTCTTCAAGAAGGGTCGTCGAGCAGATGCGCAAAACTATAGACTTATATCTCTTACGTCGATCTGTTGTAGAATTTTAGAACATGTTTTTTGTTCGAGTATCATGTCGTTTTTGGAAACCCAGAATCTACTCTGTAGGAATCAACATGGATTCCGGAAACAGCGATCGTGTGAGACCCAACTTGCTTTATTTGTTCATGAGACCCAGAAAATATTAGATACAGGCTCCCAGGTAGATGCTATTTTCCTTGACTTCCGGAAGGCGTTCGATACAGTTCCGCACTGTCGCCTGATAAACCAAGTAAGAGCCTACGGAATATCAGACCAGCTGTGTGGCTGGATTGAAGAGTTTTTAGCAAACAGAACACAGCATGTTGTTATCAATGGAGAGACGTCTACAGACGTTAAAGTAACCTCTGGTGTGCCACAGGGGAGTGTTATGGGACCATTGCTTTTCACAATATATATGAATGACCTAGTAGATAGTGTCAGAAGTTCCATGCGGCTTTTCGCGGATGATGCTGTAGTATACAGAGAAGTTGCAGCATTAGAAAATTGTAGCGAAATGCAGGAAGATCTGCAGCGGATAGGCACTTGGTGCAGGGAGTGGCAACTGACCCTTAACATAGACAAATGTAATGTATTGCGAATACATAGAAAGAAGGATCCTTTATTGTATGATTATATGATAGCGGAACAAGCACTGGTAGCAGTTACTTCCGTAAAATATCTGGGAGTATGCGTGCGGAACGATTTGAATTGGAATGATCATATAAAATCAATTGTTGGTAAGGCGGGTGCCAGGTTGAGATTCATTGGGAGAATCCTTAGAAAATGTAGTCCATCAACAAACGAGGTTGCTTACAAAACACTTGTTCGACCTATGCTTGAGTATTGCTCATCAGTGTTTGATCCGTACCAGATCGGGTTGATGGAGGAGATAGAGAAGATCCAAAGAAGAGCGGCGCGTTTCGTCACAGGGTTATTTGGTAACCGTGATAGCGTTACGGAGATGTTTAGCAAACTCAAGTGGCAGACTCTGCAACAGAGGCGCTCTGCATCGCGGTGTAGCTTGCTCGCCAGGTTTCGAGAGGGTGCGTTTCTGGATAAGGTATCGAATATATTGCTTCCCCCTACTTATACCTCCCGAGGAGATCACGAATGTAAAATTAGAGAGATTCGAGCGTGGACGGAGGCTTTCAGACAGTCGTTCTTGCCGCGAACCATACGCGACTGGAACAGGAAAGGGAAGTAATGACAGTGGCACGTAAAGTGCCCTCCGCCACACACCGTTAGGTGGCTTGCAGAGTGTAAATGTAGATGTAGATGTAGAAGAGTGTCGGGAGTGGCAGAGGCAGCAGTAGCCTCCAGCTTGTCAGGATCTGAAGTGGCAGCCAGTATGTGGGATCCTGTAGCGCATCTGGTTGACATGTTGGAGCAGGACAATGATCCGTTATTGTCTGTGCCACTCATCGTTGCAGACACCCAGCCTGTCCTCGACTCAAAAAAGTGCACCGGGGGATTCAAACAGTTTGGTGGAGGTCATTACTGGATTCTAACATACGCATCATCCATTGACGTGTGGAACAACCCAGTGAGACTGCAAGGGCAGGGTGTGGATGGGGTGTATAATAAGATACCAACTGCTCCCTGTGCACTACTGCTATGCACTACCACTCGTAATTTAACTGCCAGTGGCTCAAAGCATCTGAATTTAGGCATAGAAGCATCAGACAGTTACTGGCATGTGGTGAAGGAGAGAAAAAATGTGACAAGGAGTGTTAAAGTGCGGTTTACTTAGTTCGAGTGGGGAGAACTATGTCTTGAAATACCCTACATCAACTGAAAATTTTATCTGTTGCCTGTTTCGTAAGTATCAGCGGCAACTTGTCCAATCTATTATTAGCCTTGCATCAAGACAATAATACTTCAGTACTCAATGCATAGCTTCCAAATGCATTTTTGTGTTAATGGTTAAATTGTGATGATAAGAATAATGATTTTTTAAATGTACTCCAAATTCTCTTGTGTCTTCATCCTCTTGTCGTTCTCTCTCAAACAACTCTAAGCACGCACCAAACTTTTCTGCATCTAGTTTTTGTAGCAGAATACACAAGGCGTTATATACCTGGGTTTGCTTATTTGGACCAACACACACTTTTCTAAAATTGTTCCTCCAGGTGCAGTCAATGTGTCACGTTCACAGTAAACTATATTCTGTCGGGCCCATTATAATTGCCCATGCACAACAAAAACTGTGTCATCCGAAATAAAAATTCTGTTTAATTACCCCTGCTTTCTCTTTGACAGAAGTAAAAACTGTGTCATTACACTCTTATTCTCTTTATCTGAAATGCAAAATGCTGCTGAGATACCACCAAACTCGTCTTTAACTATCAGCGTTGTTACTATATTATGTCCAAAATTACTATACGCTAGCTGGATCTGCAACAAATCCCTGAAGTTGCCAAACCCTTACCCCACACCACAACAATTCCTCGCTTGCAATGGGCTTCAGTTGCAGCCAGCTAGCTGTCTTGTATGATAGTTGCACCCTGTGACTTCCTGTGAGTTCGTTTTTATGGTTGTAGGAGTTATTCTTTTATTTGTTGTTACTGTTATTCGTTGTTGCCGTTATTCGTTGTTTCGGATATTCCTTGTTTCCGTTAATCGTTGTTTCCGTTATTCGTTGTTACTGTTGTTTGTTGTTTCCGTTAGTCGTAGTGTGGTACTGCACGATGTCAGCGGGAAGTTCGTCGAAAGTTATAAGTGGAAAAGTTCGGGGTCGTTCTCTTGGCCGTATGAGGGCAGTCAAGAGAAAAGATTTGCGCGTTATGTGCCCACTTTGAAAACGAAAAATTTAATGGTGGCCCGCTGCTGTCCATTACCGAAGTGATCGACAGAACTGCTGCAGCTTTAAATATCAACAAAAACACTGCTGTGAAGACTGGGAAGGAAATGCTCGACAAAGAAAAAGAAGCTGAAGAACCATCGAAACATATCACTCTTGGGGTAAAACGTCGGCTGGCCGGAGTGGCCGAGCGGTTCTAGGCGCTACAGTCTGGAACCGCGCGACCGCTACGGTTGCAGGTTCGAATCCTGCCTCGGGCATGGATGTGTGTGATGTCCTTAGGTTAGTTAGGTTTAGGTAGTTCTAAGTTCTAGGGGACTGATGACCTCAGAAGTTAAGTTCCATAGTGCTCAGAGCCATTTGAAATTTTTTTTTGGAAAACGTCGTATGGATAAACAGACTACCAGTATCGTTTCGTTTACAGTGGATGCGATTCGTCGTCATGTTTATTATTACCACAGGAAGAAACAACCTACGTTGAGGAAGTCACTGGTCACACTTACAGAATCAGGACTTTTTCAAGGCAGTCATACATTCTTGTCCACAGTTTTACACAACCTTGGCTTCACTGTGGACATTTCTGTAACCATAAGCTGGAGAGGGGGGATATAATTCCATGGCGATGCCGATTTTCAAGGGACATTCCTAGCATAAATATCGACGAAGTGATTTGACATGACAAAGCGTGGGTCAGTTCTGGTCAAGTTGTCAAGCAGGGCTGGGCAGACGACAGAGCAAGAGGAACAATGACAAAGCCTTCTGGAAAGATGGACAGACTTATTCTTCTTCATGCAGGTACCTCATAAGGTTTCGCCCCAAACAGTCTCCTGCTTTTTAAATGAAAGAAAACAGGAGATTATAATGAAGAAATGAACCACGTCACATTAACAAAGTGATTCGAAGATCCACCAATAACAAATCTTGAAAGACAATCTACATTTATTCTAGATAATGCTCCTTACCATTTAGCTATTGTTGACAAGACACCTACCTTGGCAAACCGAAATGAGGAAATGATTGACTGGCTTCAGCATCATAACATCGATGTAAGTGATGACATTAGAAAGGTGGGGCTTAAGAAAAGAATATTTCTCCATAAGCTACAGTTCCCTCTATACGAAATCGACGAAATGGAAAAAAAAAAAAATGGGCATACAGTCGTGAGGCTACCACCTTACCACTGCCATTTCAATCTACAAGAGTTAATATCGGTCCAAATTAAATGTTACGTTTTCAGGAATAAAAATAAATTTACAGGCGAAGCACTCACAAAAGAAGCTGTCAGGAACATCATCGCTGAAGACTGGAAGAAAGCCGTCAAACATACGCAGAGCATCATCCACACGCACGGCAGAATGAAGCTCTTTTGGAAAATTCAGTGGAGGAGATGACAATTTCATAAAATGACAACAGTGACCGTGAAAGTGATAGAGACACTTCTAGAACCCGTCATAGCGACGTGAGTGATACCAGTGTTTTTCCGTTACACCCTTAAAAATGGAGAGCAGGCAGATCCACCTATATGTTTCCCGTGCGCAATTTACATCTGCAAGTACCTACATAATATAATTATATCGTCATAAGTACTTAACATCAGCTAATTCCATAGGAAGCTAATTTCAAAGGAATATCTATTGTACAAAAATCTGCAACTGTTAAACTACTTTTCTACATAGCTTCCAAAATTTTGTAGGCACTTGTCATAGCGTGGCACAAGTTTTTGTATGCCTTCTTCATAGAAGGTTGCCGCCTGTGTATTCAACTATGTGGTAACATGTTCTTTCAGCTCGTCATAATCGTTGAAGTGTTGACCACCAATGACAGATTTTAGGTGTAAGAAGAGATGAAAGGCGCTAGGAGCGAGGTCCGGGCTGTACGGAGGATGATCAAACGCGTCCAGTGAAATTCCTGTAAGAGTTGTTTGGTCGCATTCGCCGTGTGAGGTCGGGCATTATCGTAAAAAAAAAAGAAAACGCCTTTTGACAGTAATCCTCGGCGCTTGTTCTGTATTGCGCGGCGCAATTTCTTAATGGTCTCGCTGTAACCATATGCACTGATTCTTTGGCCTCGTGCTAAGAAATCAATCAGCAAAATGCCTTTTCTGTCTCAAAAAACGGTGCACATGACTTTTCAAGATGTCAAGATTTGCTTAGGCTTAACCTTCGTTCTGGATGAAGTGTGACTCTATTCCACTGATTGCCGCTTTGTTTCAAAGGTGTCGTACGATACCCAAATTTCATCCCCCGGCCTATCCAAGAAAGAAAACTATCGCCTTCTTCATTGTATCGTGTCAAAAACTGAATTGCACTGCCCATCCGTTGTTTTTTGTGCTGTTAAATAAGAATTTTGGGTACCCAATGTGAGCAAAGTTTTCGAAATTTCCGTTTTTCAGTAACAATTGCATGAATTAGCGATCGTGAAATTTGCGGAACTTCCATAGCAAGTGTAAACTTATTGTTGTGCTTAATCTTCTCTTCAATTGTGTGAACCAGTTCATCAGTAACCACAGACGGGCGCCCACTTCTTTCTTCATCGTGCACTTGATCACGTCCTTCATTGAACAGTCTGACCCATCTTCTAACCATTGAATCACTCATAGCATTTTGTCCGTAAACCTCGCCGATTTGCTGATGAATTTCCTTTGGTATAACTTCCTTTGCATTTAGAAAATGAATCACAGATCTGATTTCACACGCGGCGGAATTTTCAATTACGGCTGACATTATAAAGAAGCAGTACAAAGTACACGTCGGCAGCAACGATCTGAAAAGGGTGTTCGTCTTCTCCTTGAGTCAGAGTAACTGCGGCAGCATGCTCGGAACTGCGATCGTGGCGATGCCGCGAGTAGAAATAGAAACGGAACTTACTTTGTGGACGACCCTGGTATTACTGTTTACAATATAACTGCTCTAATACAGGAGCCTTGTTCTTTGTGTAGCTTTTCTTCTTTCTAAGCAATAGAAGTTGGCCTATTAAGTTACGTTTTTCCGCCATGATGAACACGCTTCATCTTTGTTGTGTTAGAATTAAGTAGGCGGATCAGAAAAATTAATAACACCTTCATTATAAGACTACAGCAATCTCTTTCTCGTGTCGAAACAGTACGAACTCCCGGCAAGTACTTGATGTGCTAGTGGAGCATTGTGCGTCATGTTTAACTCACATTATCTCGCATTGGAGATCTCCGACAGAGTTCTGGTTTCAAACCTATGAAAATAAAACGTATATTTAAGATTTCATTCACATAGTGTATTTCCCTAACGTCAACAACAAAAAGTCTCCCGCATATCGAATATTTGGTAAAGTCGTGAGAAAATGCACTTTCGTAAACTGTCCTTATATCTTCTTAATAATTTGCTGCCGCGGATAAAACTAAAACGAAAACATGCTGTAACTCTTTCAGACCACATCGATGTAATTTCCATATTTATGAAGTGAATAGATTGCCTGTTTGAGCTAGTTGAATGAGATGTAAGATTACGCGTGTGGAACCGCGCGACCGCTACGGTCACAGGTTGGAATCCTATCTCGGGCATGGATGTATGTGATGTCCTTAGGTTAGTTAGGTTTAAGTAGTTCTAAGTTCTAGAGACTGATGATCTCCGATGTTAAGTCCCATAGTGCTCAGAGCCATTTCTTTTTTTTTTGGAACCAAATTTTTTATGAATTCGCACTGCAAATCCGTCATCAACTCCATCATTATGTCTTCATTTGATAAATTGTTCACAATATCACAATCTTTCATCTTTTCTATATATAAAACTGCTTACACATATTTCATACTGCTGTGGCGCTGGTGGACATCAATTCCAAATTCTCTTTTGATATTACGAATATCCTTCTGGGTAAAAGGTGCAGCCTGTATACCTCCTCAGACTCGATAGAATCCCTCATGTCATCCAAAATCGTTTGAAATGTCAAACCCTCTGTTATCTTATCTCTAACATTTCTATTATTAATAAAAGCAGAAACATATCATTAAACATACATATATGTTTCACTGTTTACATAGTCCTGTCAGGACACATCCTGGGGGACAGCAAATGGCCCCAACAGTTATTACAATGCATTATTGCTGCAGGCTATAAAGCTTAATATCGTCCATCAAAGGATACTGAAATAGTCATTTCGATTCAAGTATTCAGAAATTGTATCTTTCATTTAACTAAACTGTATTTGTATTTAAATGTGTCTGGATGCACATTGTGTGCCATGTGAAATTTGAGGACGTACTCTGGCAAAAACACACGATGTATTAAGACCACATACCAAGAACATATAAGAGTGGAGAGGAATATTTAACGTCATCCATTGTTGTCAGTGTTTCTGCCTCGACTACTAATTTCAGAAAAACAAAACAAACCACATTACCACAAATTCTGATTTTTATTTCAACAAACGTATTTGTATATTTACTTTGCTATGGTAGAAAAACAATATGGAAGAGAAGTACAATAGATGGGCCAAAACTGAGATGGCAGCAACACTTAATAACTATAGCGTGACCGAACTACAAATGTCCTGAGACCGGCATTTAGTCACAAGTTCAATTACAAATAGCAGAAGAAATTTCCAGCAAATACTTTTAATTGTACTTCCATTCACCAATAAAGGCAATAAATTCTGTGTCATCGTCAAACATTTTGGCAATATCGAAAATTCCGATTTCACCCATATGCTTCGACCTGTGAAGCCATCAAGATGGTGGACACCTCTATTTCTAGCATAACAGAATGACCGCCATAGCGTCTTTAAATACATTCACGAAGAACGATGTGAAATATTTCATTCTAGCAATAAAATGAAACTAATAGAACAATGATGGGAAGTAGGCGGTTTTAGAGGGGCGAAGTAAATGCACAACAATAACAATACTATTTCAAAACAAACAAAACCGAAAATCTTCACGAAATATCGAAACTAAACTAACAGAAATCGCAAAATCATAAAAAAACAACATAAATTTCGATACCCTCATCTCAATTATATTGATACCGTGGTATGATTTTCAGTTTGTACTTATGTGATACATACATGCGACAGTATCGATGTCTAGCATCAATGCGCCTTTATGAAAATAAAAATTGTGCTGTGACAGAGATGACAGGGTGGATAGCGGTTTTATGCGCGCACCGGGGAAGCCTTGGAGAACTGGTGGTCTGGACGACAAGAGGGCGGAGTAAGCCGCGTAGCGAGAGGCGGGAGCATGCTAATTGTGTATTGGTTGCGTGGCAAGTGCTACTGCGTTGTCTGAGTGATGGGTCAGCGGTCCGGAGGTTGCTGTTTAGTCAGCGGATGGTAGGAGGCGCATCACATCTGAATTAGTGCTTCGCGCTCCTCCTGAATTTGATGAGCGTCAGTATTCAGTTTGGAATTTGAACTGAGTCATTCGAATTGATTGGAACAGTAATTCCTCCGTCTGTGATCGATTCTGGTCACGTGCAGGCTCATCCTGTAAATTAAACTATTTTCGATTAGCAAGTCTCAGGAGCATTTTTCCTGTTTCTTCTGAGACACATCGCATTGGATGTAGCACCGAAGAGTAGGTTGGGCTTATTTTTGAGTATAGTGTCATTAAATTGTACCCTGGCAGTGTTCTGCGAATTTCCATGTTACATGTGAATATTCGGATGCCTTTCTGTTGTAGACTTTCCGGGCTGTATAAATCATGTTGAACGATGTGTATGGTATTGTACAGAAGTGATGTGAGCTTCAGGGCACTTCTTGATTGTGGATACAAGTTATCATGTTCCACTGGCCGAAATTTGCATGTAAGGGGGGTTAATTAATTTCTGTTATTACAAAGCTATATTTAACTGTATTGTTCCAAATCGTTTCATGTTCGAGTGGCCGGGTGAACGTAAAGTTGGTTAAGACTGATAGTGATAACTTGCCGTTTGCAGTGTTTGTTCTTAGCTTGGGACTGTAGTAAAGTGAGCCATGTACCGATATATCTGATAGTGACGAAAGGTTGATTTGTGTGCGGCTGCATTGGCACATGCTATGCTTCTGCAAACTGTAATTAAATTTTTTATAGGTTTTTCTGGTATTTACCCTAACGCTGGTTTTCTGACTCCCGGATTGGTTCAACTGGCGTTAAGTTTTTCACATGTCAGTGTCCCTATGGCCGGTTACGATGCACTAATGTGAAAGTGATTGTGAACTTAAACTCAAGAATACCGTGGATGATTTTAATTTTTAAAAAAGTTATTGGTTTTAGTGTTTAATGGAAAGGAAACTATGGCAATCTAGAGCTTCAGTGATTATTCTAAATACTGTGGATGACATTAATATTTCTTATGGTTGTTCGTTCTAATGTTTAAGGAAAAAGAAATTTTTGGTAATTTAGAATTTTCAATATGTACCTTTAAACGTTTTGAATGTTCTGAAGTTTTTTTAAAAAGTTATTGGTTCTGATGTTAAAAAAGGGAAATTGCGAAGTTTAGAACTTAAATCAATATTCAGAAAAGCTTGCATGATTTTCATGTTTTAAGGATTATTTGTTTTAAGGCTTAAGGAAAATCGAGTACGAATTTTCTGTATACCTGTGTAAACTAAGAAAACCAATAAATGTTCTGCTACAGTACTGTGCCCAGCCGCTTATCATACACGACCCGTTGTGTTCTAGCTTGAGCAGCTCAAAAGGGTACCTTTCCCTTTCGAAACTTTAAAAGAAGGTTACACAAAATTACACATAAAGAAATGGATTACAATAAAGACCAAACATACACAAAAATGCTCATGGCACCCGAATTTAGATGACAAATCTAGTCACACACACATACCATAAAGCCAAAATAACGATTATTGAAGCCCACTGGAAACACCGCCATACACATTGGTCCCTGGTTTGAGAACCAGTTACTTATCGCATGTTCACACGTTGTGCAAATAGGTGATATAACTGAAGAATTTTTTTTGTATTCCCCTTACAGTCGCCCATGGCAGCAACCAAAGAATGACTAGTACATGTCGTTACAAGATCCGTGCATAGTACCAAACGAAACACCGAAACAAAAACAAAAAGGAAAACAAAACGTTTCGAGACCATTAAAAACACAAAGAACTAAAAGTTTCGCAATGGGAAATAAATCTCTAGAGAACAACCATCGAGACTACCATAAGTAACTGTCAAGACAACAAAACAAGCCCCAAAAACTTCGAGTAACACACATCATTAAGTCCAATACCACACTAACATCACCTAACAACCATTTTAAACAAAAACATCTCGCACTAAAGTGCGCCACTACTTACACCAATATGCCATCTGCAAACACAATCCATTTCAAACACATGGTGCCTCAATGACATCACATTTCACTGCTCAAGTCGTGGTCAGAGCAGATGGATGGAATTGGACCCTTCGCCTGAGCCAGGATTTTCCAGTCTACTTCTATTTTGACCGCCCTGTATTTCCTCACACGTCAGGCGATAGTACCTTACTGACATTTTATTATGCAGTTGTAAGGAACATGCTTGCGTGACAAGTCATGGCACGGTGTATGAAAATAATCAGATTATTTTGTACATTTGTTTGGATCAAATTTAAGCACTTTTATATGAAACTAACAACTGAACATCAGCTGTAGTCATAAAACCAACTACTCTTTGAATAAGGTCATTTGTTATTCTGAATGTTATTCACTGCATATTTTGTTTTACTGACAATCAATAACACTATGAAAACAGCAGAGTAACTAAGAGATGTAACTATTTCCACCACTTCACTACTTGAATATGATAAGGGATTGTACTACAGTTTAAGACAGAAATTCCCGAAGTGCAGGTAACTCTTTCACTTTGGGCACTTCAAAGGAAAAATATCTGAAATACTGAACTATTAGAGAATTAGGCTAGAATGTGACGCATATAAAAGTGTTGATGAATTGAGGTAAATAGATATAGAAAGGTAAGCTGGCCGGAGTGGCCATGCGGTTCTAGGCGCTACAGTCTGGAACTGAGCGACGGCTACGGTCGCCGGTTCGAATCCTGCCTCGGGCATGGATGTGTGTGATGTCCTTAGGTTAGTTAGGTTTAATTAGTTCCAAGTTCTAGGCGACTGATGACCTCAGAAGTTAAGTCGCACAGTGCTCAGAGCCATTTGAACCATAGAAAGGTAAACAAATTGTGGCACAATAGAGCCTGAAGTTGGAGATTCATCAACGAACATATTTTTCTACTTGAAATGACTTGATTTGCCAGGAAAGTTCTAATTATTTGAGTATATGTAACCATGAATGATACAAAAGTCCAGAAGAAAGATAATCTCTGGACACCTCTCTAATGGTAATGGAGAACAGCTGGTTGAAATTTTTGAAAGATTTGATCCAAAAATTACGTGTAAGTTCATGAACAGAAAGACATTTCCAAATATACTTGGGAGCAGATGACCAATTGTAGTCTCTAGATGGCTGATGAAAGGTCTTAAGGAAGAGTGCATGGTGGATCAGACCATTATTTACTAAAAATAAAATGTCTTTGTCCACAGGCAACAATAAGAAGATAATATTAGAGCTACAAAAATGTACTATACTGAGAACGATGCAAAACAATATCAACGGCTTACCAGATGAAGGTATAAGAACATTATTTGCTATAGAATGGGGAAGATACTGAACGTATTGTTTAAAGGAAGTACAGAAGAAATGTATGAAAACATAAACGCCAGTGTTCAAAAGAGATACTAGGCATACAAGTAAACCACAAGCAGTCAGCAGAATGGTGGTCAGAAGGAGAGATAGCAATGAAAGAAAACATAATGCGTTCTTTCAGTGGCTGGAAGATAAATCTGACGAAATGTCAATCTACAAAGAAACACGAAGTGGAAAAAATAGGGTAACAATGAATGAAAAATGAGGTATGATATGCTCTGAGCCTGGTAGTATCAATCTGGAGACTGCGAAATATGATTAGGTAGTGAAGCTAGTAACACAGTTATTCAGCACATGAAAACTTAATACCTGCGGAAACGAACCTCAATTATATTACTACCGCAATTAAGAAAGGAGACCCATAAATTTGTTTGAATTGTAGAAAAAATTGTGTTACATACACATTAATAACGATTTCAAGGAAAATAATAAGAAACAGGGAGCAAACTAATTTTACAACTCGAGAATGACGTAGTTTGACCACTGTTAGAGCATGTACTTACCATATTTTCAGACCGTAATATTTTAGAAAAATGTAGAAAACAACCAAAATGGACTTTGCATAAAGCATATGATACCATTCCAAGGAACCAGCTCTGGAAAGCATTGCATATGGCAGGCAAAGAGGGTGTCTCAATTAAAATGCAAGAGACACGCAAAGGTAATTTATACCAAACAAAAACTAGTGATATACTTTCACAGAACCTTAGAACAACCAAATACCTCTTAAGAGGCTGACCCATGTCAGCAGCACTAGTCCAGATATAGAGATATTTGTCCCAGTAAATGGTCTGTTAGTTGCAAGACAAAGAGGTTACAGATTGCAGTAGGAACATACATGCGTTATTTACTATTTGCTGATGCAAGAGTGGGAGGATGAAAACTGGGTCTATATATCTAATCAGCTAGCAACAGAATATAAGAACTGGGATTTGGGGATTAATTACAAAACAACAATCTACTACTAATTATCTGGATGAACTGAACATCGAGGAAAAACACCATAAAAGTTAACAATTTTTGCTACCTGAGGTCCAGATTAGAAAAAGAACGTAACTCAAACTTCCGAATTAATTAAAGAGTTCAAAATGGTTCAAATGGCTCTAACAAGTAAGCACTATGGGACTTAACAGCTGAGGTCATCAGTCCCTTAGAACTTAGAACTACTTAAACCTAACCAACCCAAGGACATCACACACATACATGCCCGAGGCAGGACTCGAACCTGCGACCATAGCAGCCGCGTGATTCCGGACTGAAGTGCCTAGACGTAATGGGACCAAGGCCATTGGGATACTTAATTCCACGTTACATAGCAGGAAATCAAAGAACGAAAAGACTCATTAAGTCAATATTGGTTATAGAGAGTAATAATCGCTGCTTGTTGTCGGCAATGACCACTCATGCAGGAACCATGTGACAAGTTTCAAACAACTCAGTGACTATAACATGGAATCACTGGTGTTTTCTCAAATGAGCTAAGCTACAAATTACTTTGTCACCATAGCCAGGTCCTTATTGCTTTCACATTATTTGGTTTCACTGACAACCAAACTGTCACTTGCCAACCTAACCTAGACCCTGGGCTAAGCTACAGATTGGTGTCACCACAATCTGCTTTCTTCCTTTCACATATGTGGGCTTCGCCAAATAACAAACAAATTGAGAAACTGTGCACCAGTGTGCACAGTCCAACATGGAGCAGAGACCTGGATAAGTAATCAGAGACATGTAAAGAAGGTGGATGGATTTCTGAAAAACATTGGCAAAAGTTTCTGGGATAAACCATTAACGAACTTGGGCATTATAAAGATAACTGAAGTGGAAGAAGGAATATGGGCTGTGAAGGATAGAAAAAAATAACAGCAGTGAATACATTTAAGAAGAGCAGAGCTAACAAGAATACCAAATTTGATACTGGTGTGGGAAGCTGAAGGAAAAAGCAGATGACCGATGACTACTTCACATCAAAATGAACCGATGACAATGGGGAAATCTGATGCAGAAGCAGAGAATGCGTCTGACTGAAATACCTGGAGTACTATCTTCAACAGAGTGTTTGTGTACTTGTGTAATATTGATTACAATAGTTTCTGAGTGTACTATGTTGACAGAAACCTCTGTATGGAGGACACTCTAAGTAAAAGTAGGAACAGGTGCAGTGGGCCGAATTTTTCAACCCAGGAGGTACCAGAGACTTGTCAGTCACCATGAAAATATCTCTGGACAACAGGAGTTGGAGGTACAATGCTACTAAGGTCAAGGAACAACTTCTTATTCAGTTAAAAATCACAGCCAATGGAAGGCTAATATAGAAAATGGACATGAACTGATTGAAATGTGGACAAATTTATTACCATCACAAATCAAAGACCAATAAAACAATGTTAACACATGATTACAGCAAGAAAGTTAGCATATACTTGGTTGTATCCAACATTGCATGTCAAAAACAATTTCAACACAAAATAACAACACAATGCATTGCTTGTTGCATTGTCAAACAGTGTGTCTGCATAACTGTTAAAAAAAAGGGCGAAATACAGTGATTTCATTTCAACAGACTAGGGATTTGTTCATTAATTTGGCAATTGCAAGTCCTGATGAAAGGTGAATAACTTAAAAAGAAAAAGTTACAACTGACTGTGCTTGTGTTTATGTTGCATTGGGGTTGGAATGTGATGTTACAGAATTACCAATATAGTTATCCATGGTGTGCACTCTATGAACAGAAGGATGTATCAGTGTTAGGCCTATATGTTACGTAATTTTAGAACATGGAGGACAAATTTGCACAAAATTATGATGCAATGAAATGCCCTAAAAGCATTTTGCACAGCATCATATTTGCACAAACTTTTTTGTAAGGTGAAGAGCTTAAAAACGTGACTAAGATTTTTAGGCACCTGTTGATTGATGGGGAGGTTACTCAGATGACGAAGGCACATATATTGCTGAAGCTTTATTACTATGTAACCCGTTTTCGTGAAAAACATTACTCTAATCTGTCCAACAGCCCTACCAGATAGAAGTAAGGTAAAGTCATTTCGAAGTTTCCTCCCTGATTTGTCCTATTGGTAATAAATTAGAACTACTCACACCCCCAAAACATGGTATCATTAATACAAAGTGGTTAACTTACTCTCTAAGATTCATTATCTACATTCCCCATAACCAGCAATGCCAATCAGTATTATAAATATCACTTGACTATTATTCCACCAGCTAATTTGCTGCAAAAGTGATGCACGATTTCTGATTGAACTAGACAAACATTACGCTACACACACACATAAGTTTATAGAATATCCTTTCTAGGAGTAATACAAACCACTGTCTGAACCTACAGCTGATTCCAGATGGCAACTCAACTAAATGTAATATGTATATATACATGCGAACTGGAGCGTCAAATGAGACTTTGTACCAAGGGCAGGATTCTAAACTGTCTCTCCTGCTCACTAGGCAGATGCGCTAACCACTATGTCCCGCTGAACAATGGCTTTACACGACTGCACAGACTATTGTAGTATGCCTCCCCTTAATCCAAATTCCCATTCATGTCTAACCCCACTTGGTATTACCCATAAACTCGAATAGGGATGCAGAGGCTCCCCTGTTGTATTGCAATAGTACCTCAGCATCGAACAAAACAGGGCAGCCTGTCTGAAACGAAGGTGTAGATGTCAAGTTTGAATCCCAGCCTTGGTACTAATTTTCATTCATCATTTAAATACACACACACCGACACACACATCAAGGAAGTATTCAAAAAACACGCCACACGACTATACAGGAACTCGAGACACTCGAACAATCCTTTCATCCTCACTCTGGGAAACTACGATCACAACCACAGGTGGAAACACAAGCGGCCAAAGACACTGCTAGCTAGGGCATAGCCACCTATAGTTAACTAACATAAGCAAACAGCGGCAAACGTCGCAAGCCCCTGCATATCAGCAACACTGACTGGCAACTACCAGCTGCTATTAGTGCCGACCAACAGGCCACAGCAGGGACACCGACGAGCTCGCCCACAGACGCACAAACAATCTGCCAACATTCCCTCACACTGTGCCTCCGGTATATGACCTATCGGACACAAGATCGATAACAAACCTAACTGTTGCAGGTTGCTGACGCTGAACGAGGACTCTGTACCAGCACCCAGCGCCAGCTGCCGAGCAGCACAAACGCACAACGTCAAGGTATCGACATGCATGATACCCACTACTAACAAAGCCTGTCCTTACACAACCTATCGCAGGCAGCAACACAACCGCTACTGCTCTTGCCGCCCGACCTAACTTTCGCAGAGGTTTTTTTACCCTTGGCCCTTGGCTTGGTACTTTTTTTCCTCTGCCCTCCAAACCGCTACCCTTCGTCAGATTTCGACCAGTCTATCTCCAGATGAGCGCGTATTAATGGTTAATCCTAACCAGACGTACGCAAACATCGCAGTACCCACATCCTGCGACACCTCACTTTAGTGAATACTAACCCTTATGCAGAGATGGCAGTAGACCTTTTGTGTTGGCCATCATGCCGGCGTGGGCGTGGAGGGGCTCCACCTCTTATACAAAAAATAAAAAATAAAAAAAACAAAAAGAAACACACATATCTCAGATGTTTGAGACTTAAGAAATGTCTCTGGAACCATATAGTCCCATTTGATTTGGGATTGGGGAGGGAGCCATGCTTGAGTAGTCCAAGAAGTTGTGCAAAGCCGTTGTGACAGAGTGGCGTACTGATTAGGGCATCTGACCAGTGAGCACGAGACCCAAGTTCCAATCCTGGCCTTGGTACTAATTTGATACTGAACATTTTCCTGAAAGCAAATATTTGAGTTGTACTAAAATTAGAATACAGTTACTACACAAGTTCTACCGAACAAAAAGTTTGCATTAACCGTCTTGGATTATGATGATTTGCAATTTCAGTGTTGAAGCCGATTGTTGTGAGAATTGACCATTAACACAAACAGTGCACTCAAAGAAATTTTGCAGTGTAACATTCTATCTGAATACTGTAGGCACAAAGAACAAAACTGTATAGTTTTACAAGAAACTTTACTTTTCTTGCAAATCAGAAACTAATTATTATACGAAGTTACTTACCATCCACTGACTGGAACACAAACTTTCCTTTCTCCATTACAGCCATGTGCTTTTTGCGCATATGTGCTCTCATACTACGCAGCACATTGAATAGGAAACTGCAGTCATCATGGGGGCACTTAACCATACCTTCTGTATTTGGCTCTTTACCCTGCTTTTTTCTAATGTGTGCATTTAAAGATTGCTTAGCTAAAACGCTTTATCACACACAAAACACTTATTAAAATCCGTTATTATACACCCACAACCCATGAGGTATCAGGAAAGAATGGCTTTGTTCAAAGAATAGCTGTGTTTCATAAACTAGCCGTGATCTGGTTTGGCTCATGTGGGAGATGACATAATGAGCCTTAGCCAATCAGCAAGCCCAGCTCGAGACTCCACTAGGGATTCCCAAAGAAGTGGTTTCTTTGGGTCTCATAGCTGCAGCAGTTTGTACCCACACTCAGTATCACAGATTGTGTTAGCGATCTCAATTATATGAACACCTGCAAAATTCGTCAGCTAGTTGAATAGAACTACATACCATTCCTTCCACAAGTTATTCAACTGTAAGGACTTCTTCTTTTCTTAAATACGCAAAAACGTATCTGAGGAACAGTATAGCCCAGGATCGCGTATCAGCTCTTCCTTGTTCCTCAGTTGAAAAACCTGTACTGAAAATACGCTATGTGATCAAAAGTATCCGGACACCCCACAAAACATACGTTTTTCATATCAGGTGCATTGTACAGCCAACTACTGCCAGGTACTCCATATCAGCAACCTCAGTAGTCATTAGACACTAAGCGAGAGCATATGTGGTGCTCTGTGGAACTCATGGATTTCGAACGTGGTCAGGTGATTAAGTGTCACTTGTGTTATACGCCGGTAAGTGAGATTTCCGCACTCCTAAACATCTCTAGCTCCACTGTTTCCAATGTGATAGTGAAGTGGAAACGTGAAGGGTCACATACCGCACAAAAGCTTACATGCTGATCTCGTCTGTTGACTGACAGAGAGCACCAACTGTTGAAGAGGGTCGTAATGTGTAATAGGCAGACATCTATCCAGACCATCACACAGGAATTCCAAACTGCTTCAGGATCCACTGCAAGTACTATGACAATTAGGCGGCAGCTGAGAACACTTGGATTTCATGGTTGAATGGCTGCTTGTAAGCCACACATCATGCCGGTAAATGCCAAATGACACCTCGCTTGGTGTAAGGAGAGTAAATGTTGGATGATTGAACAGTGTAAAAACGTTGTGTGGAGTGACGAATCAGTACATAATGTGGCGATCCAATGGCAGGGTGTGTTTATGGCGAATGCCCAGTGAGCATCATCTGCCAGCGTGCGTAGTGCCAACAGTAAAATTCGAAGATGATAGTGTTATGGCGTGGTCATGTTTTACATGGAGGTGGCTTGCACCCCTTGTTGTTTTGCGTGGCACTATCACAGCACAGGCCTACATTGATGTTTTAAGTACCTTCTTGCATCACACTGTGTAAGAGCAATTTGGGCAGGCGACTGCATCTTTCAACACGATCGAGAACCTGTTCACAATGCATGGCATGTGGGGGGTTGTTATATGACAATAACATCCCTGTAATGGACTGGCCTGCACAGAGTCCTGACCTGACTCATATTGAATACCTTTGGGATGTTTTGGAACGCCGACTACGTGCCATGCCGACATCGATACCTCTCCTCAGTGCAGCACTCCATGAAGAATGGGCTGCCATTCCCCAAGAAACCTTCCAGCACCTGACTGAACATAGGCCTGTGAGAATGGAAGCTGTCATCAAGGCTAAGGGTGGGCCAACACCATATCGAATTCCAGCATTGCCGATGGAGGTTGCTACGAACTTGTAAGTCATTTTCAGCCGGGTGTCTGGATACTTTGGGTCACATAGTGTAGTTGAAAGCCAAGACATGTAGTATGATGATGTCACTGAACAAATGGGAAAGAAGAATGATCATCGAGTTAGCCTTGCTTTACAAGTAAGAAACCCTCCATTACCCAGTTCGTTTGTAAATAAAAGTGTGTGTGTCACTATTATATAGTTGTACTGCTATTGGCAGTAGTAGTAGTAATAGTGGTAGTCATCATTATTGTCATCTGACAACTAGTAACAGGGTTAGTAGTAGTGGTTGTCTTTAGGAACGCTGGGTATGTATAAATTAAAATAGAAGAAATAGGAAATCCAGTAAGTTTTCTGGCGTACCCAGAATTCAAGTCCATGATCCGTGATCTGGTCGGAATTCCACACTGTAGGCATACACATGTAACAGACAAGATATCAGGAAATAATGACTTGATTCAGATAGATGTGTTTCAAAAAGTAACAGCGATGCAGATTGGTTGGAGTGGGAGACCACTTTCATCAGCATCAGCCAATCAAGAAATCCAATTTCTTGGTATCTGACAGTGATTCAGATTCCCAGCCTAGCCCAAATAATCAATAGGGGCAATACGTCAGAGACACTCAGGCTATATATGATGGTTACAGTTTGTGCACACATGAGGCATTACAGCTGCTGTAAATACATCAGATCGCACCACCCCCTGATGAGAGTGTGCTATGAAGTGCTGCGAGTCTATTGCTCATCACTGAAGCCTTTATTCACGCGCCATTGAATATTCAGTAGAGTCTGGACCTTGTCTCATTTATGTTTGTGGTTTGAATTGCTCCCTGGATTGTTGTATAGACGACTTTACTGCGCCCTGAACTTGTTCTTTTTATCCATTCACTTCATGAACTAGGCTGTTATTTACTTCCAGAACCATCTATTTCAATGCGCCTAACTCTACGTTACTACCAGCACAAGTGATCATAAACTTACTGTTCTACCTACACATTATAGGACTTCAAGCACTGGCTACCGATAACTTCAGGTCTCTGCACCGAGTTGTGTGGCAGCAAATATTAACCTTATACATTGCCGATTAGTGGTATAAATCAGATGTAAACCTGAATCATAATCCTTAAGATGTCCTCCACACATGAGACAAAGCTTTGAGCTTTTCAAGACAATCCATGGGACCACTTCTTAATTGCTTGACAAATTTTAAGTATTTTTATTGTACATGATTATCAGCCATTTCCGCCAAACTTCTTAAACAGTTATGTTTTTGCAGTTGAAAGACTGCCCAGCAAAAATGAATGGATGTGCTGCAAACTGTATACTGTAGTAAATAACTTTAAAAATTACATTTGTAACAATAGAAGTGTTTAGTTAGGTTTCTAAAGTCACTCTGATAATATATATTTAAATATATGTCAAACTGCACAGATGTGCTGGAACATTTTTGGTGAAGGAATTGAGGAAATAACTGTAATTGAAAAAAGAAGGCAGAATCTCTTCCCATGTTTGTTTAATTAATTACTAATTTAACATTTGAACTTTGATCATACAGTTTAGAGGGCATAAAATCAACAGAAGCCTCAAAATATCAGTAGGATTCACTGGTTCACCATTTCATCTCAATCACTCACACCAATGATCAGATCAGACAAACCACCAGGAGAGTCAGTTATTTGTGGGGACTTCAATGTAGATTCTCTGAAAGAGGGTAATAGGAAAAATGACCTTGAAGTATTACTCGGTTCTTTCAATTTGACACCCGTTATTGATTTTCCTACTCGGGTGGTAAAGGATAGCAGCTCACTGATAGATAACTTCTTTATAGACCAAGATAAGTTTAACCAGATAAATGCTCAGCCTGTTGAGAATGGTCTTTCTGATCATGGTGCACAGCTAGTTACAATATATGACATAGCTCCATTCAGCAATACTAAACAGTCCTCCAAAGTAGTACGTTCAGTCAACAATTTAACAATTGCGAATTTCAGGGAAAGCCTACAGCAGTTAGACTGGGATGAGGTATACCGTGAACCTGATGCCAATTTAAAATATAATTTATTTCATGACATTTTTGTAAATGCATTTGAAAACTGCTTCCCCAAGAAAATAGTTAAATATACTCGTAAGAAACCTTGTAACAAACCATGGCTTACTAAGGGTATAAAAATATCTTGTAACCGGAAAAGGGAAATGTATCTGACAGCAAGAAAGAGTAGTGACCCAGAAACCATCAAAAATTATAAAAACTACTGTGTTATATTAAGAAAAGTTATTAAAAAATCCAGGAGTATGTGTATCATGTCTGAAATCAGCAACTCTGATAATAAAATTAAAACAATTTGGAATATTATTAAAAGAGAAACAGGTCAACCAAGCGCAGAGGAAGACAGTATTACCATCAAATTGAATGAAAACTTTACGAACAAAAAGTCAGAAGTTGAAAATATTTTTAATAATCATTTTCTAAATGTTGTGGATATAGTAGGATCCAGGTGTTCATTAGAAGATGCTAGGCTGTTAATGGAAGAGGCCATTACCTATGCAATTTGATACAATTGAAATCTCACCCACTTCTCCCTCTGAAATTAGGAAAATAATAAACTTGCTTAAAAGCAAAAACTCACATGGAATTGATGGCATTTCCAGCAAAATACTAAAAGCTTGTTCTCAACAGATAAGTAAGATTCTCAGCCACCTGTGTAATAGCTCTCTGGAACAGGGCATTTTCCCTGATAGACTGAAATATGCTATTGTTATACCTTTGCATAAAAAGGGGGATAGATCTGATGTCAACAATTACCGTCCAATCTCCCTTCTAACAGCTTTATCCAAAATTTTTGAGAAAGTAATGTATTCAAGAGTAGCTTCACATATCTGTAAAAATGAAGTACTAACAAAATGTCAGTTTGGTTTCCAGAAAGGTTTTTCAACAGAAAATGCCATATATGCTTTCACCAGTCAAATTTTGAATGATCTGAATAACCGAACACCACCCATTGGGATTTTTTGTGATCTCTCAAAGGCTTTTGATTGTGTAAATCATGAAATTCTGCTAGACAAGCCCAAGTATTTCGGCATCAGTGGGACAGTGCACAAATGGTTTAATTCGTACCTAACTGGAAGAGTGCAGAAAGTTGAAATAAGTAGTTCTCGTAACATGCAAAGATCAGCACATTCCTCAAACTGGGGAACTATCAAGAATGGGGTTCCACAAGGGTCAGTCTTGGGTCCTTTGTTGTTCTTATTATATATTAATGACTTGCCATTCTATATTCATGAAGAGGCAAAGTTAGTTCTCTTCGCGGATGATACAAGTATAGTAATCACACCTGAGAAACAAGAATTAACTGATGAAATTGTCAATACTGTCTTTCAGAAAATTACTAAGTGGTTCCTTGCAAACGGACTCTGACTGAATTTTGATAAGACACAGTACATACAGTTCCATACAGTGAATGGTATGACGCCATTAATAAATATAGACCTTAATCAGAAGCATATAGCTAAGGTAGAATATTCCAAATTTTTAGGTATGTCCATTGATGAGAGATTAAATTGGAAGAAACACATTGATGATCTGCTGAAACGTTTGAGTTCAGCTACTTATGCAATAAGGGTCATTGCAAATTTTGGTGATAAACATCTTAGTAAATTAGCTTACTACGCCTATTTTCACTCATTGCTTTCATATGGCATCATATTTTGGGGTAATTCATCACTGAAGAATAAAGTATTTATTGCACAAAAGCGTGTAATCAGAATAATAGCTGGAGTCCACCCAAGATCATCCTGCAGACATTTATTTAAGGATCTAGGGATATTCACAGTAGCTTCTCAGTATATATACTCTCTTATGAAATTTGTTATTAACAACCAAACCCAATTCAAAAGTAATAGCAGTGTGCATAACTACAATACTAGGAGAAAGGACGATCTTCACTATTCAAGATTAAATCTAACTTTGGCACAGAAAGGGGTGAATTATACTGGCACTAAAGTCTTTGGTCACTTACCAAATAGTATCAAAAGTCTGACAGATAACCAACAAGTATTTAAGAAGAAATTAAAAGAATTTCTGAATGACAACTCCTTCTACTCCATAGAGGAATTTTTAGATATAAATTAAGGAAAAAAAAACAAAAAATGTTTAAAAAAATAAAAAAATAAAATAAAAAATAAATAAAAAATAAAGAAAAACAAAAAAACACAAAAAAATAAAGTTGTTATATTAACTTAAGTATGTTGTTAAATTAACCTAATTATGTCATGTATTGGAAAATTCGACTCGTTCCACATCATTACGAAATATCGTATTCATGATCCATGGAACTAGTATTAATCTAATCTAATACCAACTTAAAACAAGCACGTAGGAATACTGCTGGTCCTGATCATTATAGTCAAATTTTGTGTGATAAATGATCATAACAAATTATATAATGTTCACAAACACACTAGCTAAATTTATTTACGTTTCACTACTTTTTCCCATTATTGTTGTCGTAATTTTGACATGTCAGGATTGTAGGGTAGGAATTGGAGCTGAAATACATAGTGCATGAATCTAGTCAATGACATTGGGTTTACCATGCCCAGAAAACTTACTGCATCACACACACTCTCCGAAATGTGTAGTATATGAACTATAGAGGATCTGAAATCATAGTAGGTCCATGGTTTTAACATAAAAGGCCTGAAATTTCTCACAAGACTTACTTTAATATATACTTCCCATTAGCATGTGGAATTTAATTGAAATTGTTTCTCTTAAATTCAGCAAAAGTACATTGTTATTTTCATTTATATTGTATAGAACTGGGAACCTAGAAACGATGGAGAGGCTTCGTCCCTGCCATAGCTCTCAGTTGTTCACAACCCCACAACAGGCTACAGCAGTCCACTCACCCCACTGTCACCCCACACCGAATCCACGATTATTGTGCAGTTTGCCCCTAGTGAACCTCCTGGGAACATCTCACACCAGACAAGTGTAACCCCAAAAGTTTGCAAGGTAAAGTAATTATGGTGTACGCGTATATGGAGACAGTGTTTGTGCAGCAATTGCCGACATAGTGTAACTGAGGCGGAATAAGGGGAACCGGTCTGCATTCGCTGAGGCAGATGGAAAATCATCTTAAAAACCCATCCACAGACTGGTTGACACACCGAGCCTTGAGACTAATCCACCAGGTGGGTTTGTGCCAGGGACCGGCATGCCTTCCCACCATGAAAGCAGTGTTTTAGACCGCATGGCTAACCGGGCCAGCTTCATTGTTGTTTAGTGTTAACACAGTGCAATCTGCAGCAGTACAATTTTAAGATTAACCATTACCTGTGGATGTAACAATGTGAGTGGCAGGATTTGCACTGTGTATGTAAACTAGTGTTGGCACTGCTACAAGTGCAGCAGGAACAGTCCATAGGGACAGAATATGTTGAAAATGCAGCAAGTATATCGGAAAGAGCTCGTAACCAATGAATTAAATTACTTCTGTTTCATGTCAAATAAATACCTAGCAACACTTTCTCAAAGACTTTATCTGTGTCATTTTTTTCCATTCATGCACACAGTTCTCTACTTCTCTCTCCCCCTCCCCCCCCCCCCCTAATACTGTGGAAGTCAATTGGCTATGAGCTATTGGCACAGTCTTAATAAACCAAAATTCATTTAGCCTGCATAGATACTTACTAACATACCTAGATATGTGTCTGTTTTCTGATTTTCTAGTTTTCCTTTCGTTTTTTAATTTACCACTCGTTTTTTGGTGACAGAAGCCTCATGTCATTAGGCACCCTTGATGCCTAGCCTAGTCACACCCCTCTGTAGTATAACATACATGTAGTAATAGTTGTAGTAGTAGTAGTAGTAATTGTAGTAGCAGTACTTCTAATCATCCTTCAGTCAAAAAGTGGAACCAGTTTAATATGCTGATGTTACATTTGTCATTAACTTTTGTGCACCAAACTATACTACAACCAGCTCATTTTGGAAGGAACATTTACATCACAGTTTATAAGTGATTGTCTACAGCTGTTAAATATTTGGAACAAAAGCATGTTTGTGCCATCAGCTCTACAATGGTATGTTTATTCTCTATGGGTTTCAGCTATTGCAGTTATATTTACAGAAGGATAAAGTGTACATCAAGGAATCAAAGATACGTTTTCCTCAACTATTACCCAAGGAAATGTAGAACAAACATACATCTCATAAGAGTCTGTCTGAACACAGTCCATATAAATCTGCTGTAACTTGACGTAGTTACATTACTGTAATATATTAGACTATTGGACATGTTATCTTGTTACAATTTAAGATCACAAAAAAACATAATTCTTTTTCGTGGATATTCCGCTACTTTCAGGGTTAGTGTGACCCTAAATGGACAGGCCTTCTAGTAGGAGCTATCCAAACATTTCTTTGAAGCAACTGAAGGAATTGTAGAAAAATTAAATCAGGATGATCAGACATTGATTAAAGCCTCCACCTGTCATCCATACATCATTTGTACCTTATTGAAAATAAATTATTTCGTAATGAAAAGTCTAGTGCTGCTCTGTTTATTCATTTAGCACACTCTGTATGCACACTGTCAACTGGCATCATGACAATGTCGACAGTATTTAGCTACCATTTTATTTCTGAAATTTCCCATTTGCCTGCCTGAAAAACTGATCAAAATCCCTCCATAATGTGTGAGGCGTTGAGCTCAGAGAGAGGATAAGGTGGTATTGATACTGATTCAACAGATTTGTATAAAGTGTGAATGTGTCTGTCTAAAATGCACAAACTTAGGTTAATTTTTTAATAGACAACAGCAATGTATCATCTAAGTAATTCTTCACTTTACTGAATGTGTTGCTTAACAGGTTCCTTGTAACAGCCTAAAAGTCAACTTTAGTAATTTCCTTCATTTCTGTTGATAATTTATTGTAATACCTTATTACTGTACTGATCTTTTTGTCCATTCTTTCTTTGATAAAACAAAATATAAATTCAGTCTAGATCTTGTTCCGGGGCCATGGCCAGAGCTGTTGGTGCTACAATTATCAAAGTGTCTAACTTGTATATCGGATTAATACCTAGATGAGGCACTAAATTTAATGAACTGCCAGGGTGAAAGTCATACTGTCAGAACAAATTCTAGAATTAAATTTTTGACAAGCAGTGGATGCCATGTCATGTAACATTTTCAACACAAACAGATGTTTAAAAATAAATGTTCTTGAGCTCAATGGTTTCATTATGTGCTTTTGTTATGAATGTAAGCAATAAATATTTTGTGTGTGTATTTTTAAATTTATTTTCTTGTCTACCAGTGGTACACTCTAATGCATTTGAAAAGTGCCACTTGAGAAGTGCTATAAGTGGTACTGTTGCTTGATTCAGTTTTAACTAGTGACTGCTAAACAAGATCCCACGGCATTTGCACTACTTACAGTAACACTTGCGGAAGGTAGAGCTTAAGATAGTAACAGTTTCATATGTTGATGTTACATTTGTTAACACTTTATCACAAAAAATTGTACTAAAATTACGTGTTTTGAGAGATCTTTAATGTAATGTTTCGATGAAATTGCATATTTTCATAATACACAAATGTAAGCAAGAAAATCACCAAATATGACATTTTAGCCTTGCAAACACTAAGTCAACATGGCAGTTCCTTGGTTTGCTTCCGTCAGCCAGTCAGTACGAGACATGTGACCTTGTCAGTAAATCACAGCACAGGACACATCACCAAGGCTGCAGTAAATGGAGATTAATCTCTAACTTTTCTTCTGCCATGCTGGCAATATTAACTACAAAACCCATGAGCATTTGTGATCAGTAGCCTCCAGATGGTTTTATACAAAAAAAGGTCTTGAGCTAGGAATTAGATGCAAACATAATAAATAGGTGAACATGAAACACTTGTGTAACTTTTGTATCTCAGATGGGAAAAGGAACACAAAGACAGTATAGATAGGGTACGAGAAAAGAGAACGTTAATAAATTAACGTAAACCAAATCACACAATGAAGCAGTTGTTATGCATCTTCACAGCTCCCTTCTGCAAATGTATCACAGTTTTCAGGATCAAATGACAGTCTTTTAACTGCCACACAAAGCATTATTTTATGATGATGAACATAGTGTTTATTATCAGTTGTTCATGAGTTAAGTGCATAAGAGGCCAATAAGATTTCAAGGGGGAATAACAAGAAATGTGCACAAATTATTCAAGAAATGTTTAGGTAAACTGCAACATGATTTTATCTGAATCTCATTACTTTGCTACATGCAAGGCACCTTAGCAGAAATGGCCATTCTGCTCTGCTGAGCATAGCAGCATTCTGATTCATGTCATGATTACATCAGTTATTTCTGCAGTCACCTAAACTATGGTGACCACAGGAGTATCATGCTTAAAACTTTTGGCATTTCTCCAAGTAAAGAAAAGCATAGTGTGTTAAATTATGTAGGCATGCTGATCATCCAAGGAGTTCTGTTGCTGGTTTATAATATTCTCCAAAGTTGACAACTGTGCTCATACATCAACACGGATATTTACTGGGGACCCATGACACAGAAACCAGTGTGGCACACAGTATTCTGCAGTTCCATAAACGTGCTATGCAGATATTGATGGTCTCAGGTGATGACGGATAAAGCCTGACTGGTATGGTGGAACATGCTCTATGTAGAGTAAACTGAATATCAGTGAAATAAACAGTTATGAATCATAAAATTTTGTAGTAGTAGTAATTCTATCCTTTTAGTTATAGGATCAAAAGAAAATGTGTCTCGTTCATGAATACTCATTTTCTAGTACAAATTAGTACGGTACTGAATTTAATGCAATTAACTGTTCTTATAATCTTCCATTTCAGTGTGTCTGTGACTTACTCTGTTACTCAGCACTCATCTGTGATGTTGAAGATAGCAGCACTGTAAAACATCAAGCCCTGGAGGAATTTCTCCCCCAACCACCCCAGCCCCTCCCCTTTATCTCTTACGTCGATCTCTTGTAGAATTTTAGAACATGTTTTTTGCTCGCGTATCATGTCATTTCTGGAAACCCAGAATCTACTATGTAGGAATCAACATGGATTCCGGAAACAGCGATCGTGTGAGACCCAACTCGCCTTATTTGTTCATGAGACCCAGAAAATATTAGATACAGGCTCCCAGGTAGATGCTATTTTTCTTGACTTCCGGAAGGCGTTCGATACAGTTCCGCACCGTCGCCTGATAAGCAAAGTAAGAGCCTACGGAATATCAGACCAGCTGTGTGGCTGGATTGAGGAGTTTTTGGCAAACAGAACACAGCATGTTGTTATCAATGGAGAGACGTCTACAGACGTTAAAGTAACCTCTGGCGTGCCACAGGGGAGTGTTATGGGACCATTGCTTTTCACAATATATATAAATGACTTAGTAGATAGTGTCGGAAGTTCCATGCGGCTTTTCGCGGATGATGCTGTAGTATACAGAGAAGTTGCTGCATTAGAAAATTGTAGCGAAATACAGGAAGATCTGCAGCGGATAGGCACTTGGTGCAGGGAGTGGCAACTGACCCTTAACATAGACAAATGTAATGTATTGCGAATACATAGAAAGAAGGATCCTTTATTGTATGATTATATGATAGCGGAACAAACACTGGTAGCAGTTACTTCTGTAAAATATCTGGGAGTATGCATACGGAACGATTTGAAGTGGAATGATCATATAAAACTAATTGTTGGTAAGGCGGGTACCAGGTTGAGATTCATTGGGAGAGTGCTTAGAAAATGTAGTCCATCAACAAAGGAGGTGACTTACAAAACACTCGTTCGACCTATACTTGAGTATTGCTCATCAGTGTGGGATCCGTACCAGGTCGGGTTGACGGAGGAGATAGAGAAGATCCAAAGAAGAGCGGCGCGTTTCGTCACTGGGTTATTTGGTAACCGTGATAGCGTTACGGAGATGTTTAATAAACTCAAGTGGCAGACTCTGCAAGAGAGGCGCTCTGCATCGCGGTGTAGCTTGCTCGCCAGGTTTCGAGAGGGTGCGTTTCTGGATGAGGTATCGAATATATTGCTTCCCCCTACTTATACTTCCCGAGGAGATCACGAATGTAAAATTAGAGAGATTAGAGCGCGCACGGAGGCTTTCAGACAGTCGTTCTTCCCGCGAACCATACGCGACTGGAACAGGAAAGGGAGGTAATGACAGTGGCACGTAAAGTGCCCTCCGCCACACACCGTTGGGTGGCTTGCGGAGTATCAATGTAGATGTAGATGTAGATGTAGATGTTATGATGCTACCTGGTTTTTGGCTGTATTTATACTTACTTTTAGTTTTAAAGCAGTTCATTCATGATTTTGGAGATTGATAAAGTTTTCTAGTACTTGGGTGAAACTTTTCCTGGTTTTTATTTTTCCTTTTGTATATTGATAGTTACTTATGCCATGATATTATACTGCAAAAATCCGTTTTCCAATAAATTACAGTAAAAGACTATAAAACAGAACATTGTCACTTATTCTTATTTTGCAAAGTCATTTTGATATTGTTAGAGACAAATGCTTTCTGGAAGCTCCCAGAACAATCTGAAAGGTATATACTGTGCTTGTATGGGGCCAGTTGCTTCAGACTCATTTTGAATCTGAGAGTGTGAACATGATGTGAAGGCATTGATTTCTGCAGTTAGAAAGACAATAGATCTCTTCTTATCTTTTATGTCCATACTGAGCATATTTTCTTTGTGATTTTGGACAGTGTTTGTTACTGTGGATTGAGTAATGTTACATGGTAATAAAATGTGAGATTATGCAAACTGATAGTTATGCTTCAAGCTTGTGATTTATGAGTCCCAGGGCCTACTGAATTATATTTATACCATGTGGTTATGAAGGCCCTGTACACTGATGCCATTTGCAAGTTAAGTAAATAATTAACAATATGTGTGAGGATTCCTATCTTGAACTATGTTAACAAACATTGCTACCAAAGTGCACTTGCACTGTCATCAACTTTTAATAATTCCAATATAATTAATAAAGGGAGGATCTTTACAATATAATGCCATCAACTTCACAACAAAACATGAATTCTCCTCATAAAACAATGAAGACATCACTTGGCTGTGCATGGAACTGTTTTGCAGTGGGGAGACTTTCTTTTTAACCCATAAAAAATGTTGACAGTTTCCATTAGGTCAGTCTCATGGAATATAAATAAAATCAGTAATATTATTAGTGAACCTTATTGACCATGGGCTTAATGGGGAAGACTATGTCAACCTTCTGTGCTAAAACATCTGACAGAGCTGCTATGCCATCTGGAATATAAGAGATGTAGTTACGAACAAGAGCTACACTATTGACGTATTTTCAGTCACATACTTGTATCTCACATGGCTTACTGCAGCGTGAACATTATCCTCATATTAATAATATTTATAAAACACAAGAATATTATGAAATGATGTGTAATAATGTCCTTGGGCAACAAAGCCCTCCTTTCTTCACATACTCCAGTGTAATAACCATTTGTTTAACTCTACATTTGTGTGTCTGTATTGTAATACAGATATTACATCATAAAATTTGATGCGAGAAAGTAATTCCATACAATACCAGAGTTAATAATGTTCCATGGGCCCAAGGTGAAAGGAACTGGAAACAGTTACATATTGTCCTCTGAACTTATCAGCAGCTCTTGACTAGTTTCCTTTACATATTTTAAAAGGCAGGCAAATAAAATAGCACTATTAATGAATTTTATAATGTTATGAAAAATTATATGCTATACTAAATGTTCATTAAGTTTTGAAGAATCTAACTATAGTCCATTATCTTTTTGATGCCCTTATTATGCTCCAGATCAGACTTCATTAGTTTCAAATGAACAGACATGCTACACATGGTCCATTATTGAATTTCTGGAGGTATATGGTACTAACTCATATCAGAAGACAACAGTATTATGAAAAGGACAGTTACTACTCACCATATAGCAGAAATGCTGCATCGCAGGTAGGCACAACAAAAAGACTGTTACACACACACACACACACACACACACACACACACACACACACACACAAACACACTCAAGCAAATGCAACTCACACACACATAACCACAGTCTCTGGTAGCTGGAGCCAGAGACTGTCATGTATGTGTGAGTTGCATTTGTGTGTGTGTGTGTGTTTTGTCTATTTTCAACCAAGGCCATGTTAGCTGAAAGCTCGCTTCCTGACAACATGCGACTCAACATCTCTGCTATATGGTGAGTTACAACTATCCTTTTCATAGTAGCGTCATGTTCCATCCTTGATTTTCCAGTGTTTCACATCAGATGATGTTTATTCGGAGCTCATCACAAAAACCATTACACAAACCAATAATGGCCCCAATGGAAACAATAACTATGATTAATCACCTGGATGTGAGCTTCTTCTCCACTGATGTAAAATGATGTTTGCAGTTTTTAGTGAAGGCATTAAAATGTTTTGTTTATGCAAAAAGAAAATTGTAATTGGTATAAAAATATTTACAGTGCTTACAAGGCGACATAAAATCAGTGTTATCAAATAATATGAAATCCGTGACCGATCATGGTTGTCAAATAGTGATTAGAATGTCAATAGAAATAAATTGTACCTGACATTGCTCTCCTACATATTATGTTAATGGTCAGCTCACAATTTTAAGATAATTGTTTATTGCCCACATTTTATATCAGTTGCTTGACATGCCATAATTTTTTGTAGGATTTAAAAAGCAGACCTTGTCAGAGTGTTAAAGCTATGAAAAAGGATAAAAAAGTCAGAGTTGTGACAGGAACAAGAAACAGGCAGTTATGCAAACCATTATTCGAATGAAAGCCTTTACTTGATGGTGGTTCCTTGTCGGTTTGTATACAAAACACTCTTCTTTGTGGAAAAAATTTCAAACAAAATTTTTTTTGCATTTGTTTGTGATACAACGTCTTTTTCAGACTGCTGGTACATGCTGCCTTGCTACAGAAATAGATTGCTTGAAAATAGTAAATTTTTATGGCAATAAAACTTAGCAATAAAATATGGTCTAAGTACCAGTACTACCAACTAAGAGCTATACAGGCAAACAGTGAAAAGTATTTAAAACACAAATGTTATCATAGTGTGGAAGAAGTGTATGTGTTCTTTTCATATATACCTATGTGCCCATACAACTGTATTCATTGACATGTCGCCAATATTTGTCATGTCACTCAACAAAGAAGATTGTATTCTGTCCTGTTCATGCATAAAATGTACCTCCAAGGATCTGATGCATGTGTATCACAATAACTGGTTCTGAACATTACTGCCACAAGCTGCTACATAACAATTCATGAGTTATATGTATGTTACCAGTGACATAGGAAATACAAATAAAAGATGGATATTCCATTACTTTTCCAGTTTGGCAATGTGATGAATCTTTTTAACACTTCAAACATGGTTGAATATGTGAAAATAAAAATGTTCATACAAACTAACCAGTACAACAATAAGCACAAAAACTTATGAATCCTTGCCTGCTAGAATTGTCCGAACTGAATATGTGAGTAAAGCAGAAGCCAGTCTCTTAAACTGCTCTGCCTCCATAGGTAGTAATGCCATTGTACAGTTACAATTCTTGACTACAGTTTCACAATTCAAAATCTCCTTTAATATAGGATCCTCTCTTTGTTTTATTCCATTTTAATTTCTTCTTTTTCATTCCATGTTTTCTAATTTTGGTTACTTTTATGTCCTTCTGCCTCATTTTTGTTTCTTAAGTAACATCTCTTCATGTATCCTTGTTTCTGTACTCCACATCCCCATAAATGCTACTATTGTCTTCTATTTGATGACCCTAGCTTCATTACTGTTTATTTATGTTGCTCTCTCTGAAGTGTCAAATCACTTAAAATCCTTCATAATTTGCTGCACAGTTAACATGTTCAGATTTTCTGAATTAGATTTGAGTATGCTAGGATTTTCAGGTTTGCTGTGTTTAGACATTGATCTCAGAATGTAAAATACTTTTTACTGAAGGTGTAAGTTTTTAATTTGTAATAGAGCATAGGACCATCAACATTGGTATGAAATATTTGTATTTTTCCCTAATTCCATCATAGCAGCAATAATAGTCATTTCTTTGTGGTGACTTGTTTTGGACTATGAATTGAAAATGCTAATTGCCACAGAGAAATGACCATTATTGCAACTGTGACAGATACAGGGAAAAAATAAAATAAAATAAAAAATAGGATTTTTTTTATTTATTAGTTACATCAAAATTTTATTACAAATTTGAAAATATAATATTAGTCAAATTACAAATACTACCTAATCCTAGACTTTTATGGTGATATTTCTTACAGTTCCCTCTCTGTCACACCCTTTATCCCAGACCTTATTTCTTGTTCTGAGTTATTCAATTTTACATCTCCTCTGTAGTCTCTTCAGCTGTGTTGTCATCTGGTTTCATTCCTGGAAATCCATAATGCTGCTTCAAGTATTTTTGGTAGGCTCTGTATGCATCAGTAAACACATCATCTGATAACAAAGCTCTCTGAAGGATTTTCTTATGCATTTCAGTTGTATTTTCACCTGTTGGTATACTTTCTCTGACAGTTCTGATGTTGTCTTCATTGTTATCAATTATGTGTTCTGAGAATGTACGCAAAAATAAAACAGAGAAGAACTGTAAGTGTAGCTAGAATTATGATATATGATTTTGTGTCCTTTAATAGTTTAGACTTCCTCACATGGCACACAACCTGCAAAATAACAATGCCAGAAATACAAACAAACCTGCTGGAGAAATATTCCCAATTGTGCATTACAGTCGAGACTGAGAATACTGCTTCAGTTGTAAGTTCTTTTTTCTCCCAATTCTTAAAAGTATGACTGGTTTTGGGCTATTACATGCCCATCATCAGGTGTCCTCTGTGCTCACTGGTGGTACACTGCCTCCTATACTCTACAACATGGCACTCTGGATCACATCACAAAATTATCACACCTGATGATGGACATGTATTAGCCCAAAACTGGTCATGAGATAAGTATTGGAAAATAATAATAATAATAAAAGCTTACAACGAAAGCGGTATTTTCAACCTCTGCAATACCAAAAATTATGGAACAGTAATTTCCGCTCTTCAATTTCAGAATACCATTTAATATATGGCAGTTCCTTAAAGTTGTGAAAATGAAGTTAACAAACAGTCAGATAAATTGTATGCACAGAAAAATCTATAAAAAGTCATAATTTGTGATCCCATGCAGACTGCAATCTGTTGCTGTGTAGTGTAACCAATAACATAATGATCACTAAAAGCGAAACAGTATGAGCTGAAATGTGTCACGTGTGACATATTTTTCAAATTTTTACCATATCCTATGCACTGCAGCTAAGCCACCATTATAAATACTAACTTAATAAGTGGCACATAAAGAAAACAGTTACCATTGCGTAACAGTTACTTGCTGCACCACGCTGTGGTAAATACAAGGATCCTCAGTGAAAGGTTAACTGCAGTTTGAGACCACACAGGACACTTACCTTTTCATACAATAAGACATGTAAATTAATTCAGATAAATGATATAAGAGACTTCACTGAAACAATGAAAGAATAAAGGAACGAGCAAAAGAAGGAAATGTCAAACTGCTAGATATTTTGTGATATATTTGGATGTAAAAATTTATTATAAATCAAAACGATATTGATGATTGTCTAAGATAAAAGTGGTTAACAAAGAATGAATCAAATTTGTCAGTTGACACAATTTATGTCCATTAACTGCCACAGGTAGTATATAATATTTTAGTGTAACTTATCAGTCAGTGAGAACAAGAGAGTGCCATATAACATAAAGTTACTGAGAACATATGCAGGTTTCACAGATGTACATCGTAAACTTCTCTAAATTGCTACACTCAAATGTTCTATTATGCAACTAGCAGCCACAGCAAATATAAGTGAAGACAGATTTTTGAAACCATTATATACAATACAAAAGAGGATAATAATTTGTGGGTCAAAGAAAATTTTATCAAATGCTGTATGACAAGGGTGTAACAAAAGAGTATAAAAGGGAGATCTGATCTGAACTTCTAATGAATAATGCAATTTGGAAACTGGTGAAATTATATAATGTAAAAAGATGTATATAAAGGAAACAATGAATGGAAGTACATAAGTGATGAAACTGAGTGGAAGGCATGAAATATGTCAGGTTTTCAAATATTGTTTTTAATCATCATTTTCTTGTAGAGTTAGCTCTCAGCTCTTTCTCCGGTATACCTCTTGACTTCTCTTTCAATTTTACAAGAATATTATAAAAACATCAGGCCTCTAATATTAGTATTCTTGTGTCTTACAAAGTAAATCTTCACTCACGAAACAGTTATAAGATATTGCAGACAGGTGTGGCTAAACATGCATCCATTTGACAAGAGATGCAGTATGAGTGAGGCCTGACACAGGTGAGCATCGATCGCAAACTGATACTGTAGAACTAGTTTGCCAGCTAAAAGATTACACTTCACCCTCCCAAACTGGTGAAAAAGAATCCACAAAATAAGCCAGCTAATAGAAGGGAAGCAGGTAGTCTGGAGAATTACTGCAGTGACAAACATTGAGGCCATTGCTGAATACCTATGTGGTGAGGTTCCCCATGGTGAAGACCCAGAGCTCAAAACAACCATTTCAAGACCACATAATACATACCATACAAACAAATATAATAAGAAAACAAGCAATTACATCAAATGAGAGATAAAAATAATATGATAAAATGCATCTAAATGTCCAGTCAGAAGACAGAATAGTACTTAAGTTACTGAATATGTAAGGTGTGAAACTACTTATTGACATAAGGAACTACAAAATGTTTTAAGTAATTTGACAGAAAAATTGTCCTTCTAAATCTCCCAAGCAATTTTCTATAACCAAGCATCCGTAGGTAGCACTTGAATAGCAGTGTCAAAATAAAAATACAGAGTTTTTAGTAATGCAATAGATCTTGAATTATGAGCCAGTATGTTCACTGTGAGATTTAAAAAAATGTATTTCCAATGCAAAATAAATATCACATCATTAATGTGGTGGCTTTATGAGACAACATACTACTGTCAGCAGTGATGTACATTTCATTATGTTCAATAATAAATAATAGCAAATAGGAGTAAGTTGAAGATCTCACTGATTAAAATGTAAATAACACGAAAACCAAAGATCCCAGCAGACAGCTAATGGCACTGCAGGAAAACTAGTGTAATTCTAGTCTTAAATTGTGTGTAATATGGATAGTGGCAAGAAGTTATATGTAAATTCCAGAATTTTGCTAAGACAGACCATGTCCGTTTAAGGGCAGTGGCCATATCGGCTTTGAGAGTTGCCTGAGGATGGCCATATAGTTTGATGACCAACATGTCAGTCATGGCTGAAAGGGACCGAAATCTTTGGGTGACTTTTTCATGGATTTTGTGTAAGAGTTGTGAATTTGAACTCTAAATGGAATCGCATTTATACTTCTTTGACATCTGATTTGATGAATTTTAACTTTAAATGGCATTTTCTTAGAACTTTTGAAGTATCTGTAACTTTAAATTTCTACATTAATGTGGTATGCCAGATTTATCGCTTTGATAGCCCAACTCATTTCTCAATTCTCCACTTTTGCTTTCTCAATATTATGCAAAGATTTAATGAAGCTTTTTACTTATAAACATTAACCAGCTTCAGGGAGTAGAAGAGAGTGTGACCTTAGTGCTATGTACACTGACTTTGCAGAAGGTAAGTTTACCTACGTGCTCAAGTGCAACAGGTCTAGGTAACATCTGGTGCAAGAAATTAATTCCATCCACAGTAATGTTTGATATAGTGCTTGTGCATGATACCATAGAGGCTCTGGGAACTCTGTGGCTATCAGTGAAATACCAAAAATGGGGTGGGAGCATGTGGAAAGCACTGGCAGCGGATATTAGACTGAGATGTTGGATGGTGAGTGCCACAATAAACTATAGAGGCAACAGGTAAACAGCAACCAAGAAGAAGTTGGCAGCCCTCTGTGCAGAGGCAAAACAGTTGAGAGATGCATCTTCAAAGGTGAATGCAAAGTGTGTTTACCCAATTACAAGATGAGGATTTTTCCCAAATTCATCATTTGAAAAATATGGGGTCATCTTATATTCATAAATAAAACTACTGCTGCTGATGTCAACATTTTAACATTGTTTAATGGATGATTATAGGGGTCATCTTACATATACCGATGAAGCTTTAGTCATTGAGATTTTGCACAACTTTATTTTGAAGAATTCTGAAGGGTAGGTCTTAGCAAACAACAGTTGTTTTCAAATAGGCTTAAAACTCCTTGATACACCAAAGTGCTCAAAACAGTACTGACCTTTCTTGAACAATCACATGGCATTTGACTCAGGGCACTAGTGCAAGGAGTAGTTGGGAAACTATGGAGTAGCCACTAAAACTGTCTAATGCTCTGCTTTAAAATGGACAATTTTGTGAAACACAGAAGGAAATAGCATTAAATTCTATCAACTTACAAACTTTTGTTGTATGTGAACAAGTGTGCAATAAAAGTTTTCATAGATCTATGGGTATTGTATACATATGTTTATGCTGCTTTTCAAGTCAAGGTAACGTTCAAAGATGAAAATGTTGTCCCTCAAAATCCATTACTTTATTATGAACCTCAGGCAATATTTTGTTTGGTTATGAGAAACTATAATCATTTACCAGGTGGGCTGCAAATGAGAAAGTCGGTCACTCTTCATATCTTAGAATACCAAGGAGAAACATTAATAGGTTTAGAAAAAGATGGTGTCATTCAAATGAAATAAGAAAGAAAATTAATCCAGAATTAAATGCATAATCAACAAAAATCACATTAAACCAAAAGCAATTTTTATTTCAAGGATAAACTATGTTGGAAAGACGTATTGTGGAGATAGTACAGAGAGATGTCAATAGACTGTGGGATAAATGAAAGTTTGAGAAGTGTACTGAATTGAGATGGAAATCTTTTATGTACACACCAATTGCTGTTGTTACATATGACATGCACCCTAGAAGATATTGCCATCCAGGTTTCACTGCTGCTGATGCAGCTCTACAAAATGGTTGGAAAGCGATCAGTGTCACCAGCTTGGCTGAGAAGTTGAACTACGACAAGTGTAACAAGGGAGGGCATAGCACAGGCAGCAAATTTCTGTGCTGCCAACCATGGGAATATTCACTGTGTACTTTGGCTTTTTTATGAACATCTACCATGTTTAAGCTGCAGTTTGCCTGAATCCATTTGTACGCAGAATCAAACTGACTTTAAAATGGGACAAATACTCAACAATAGCATACATTTCTTCAGGAGATGGTAAAAGTCTAGACTGGAGCTAGTGGCACACTTAGCATTTTGTGCTGCAGTATTGTCGACGCTTCATCATGGGGTGTGATAGGAACAATATGGGTGTGTCAGCTGCTAGTTCTACAAAGCCAGTGAAAGACAGTTGAGCAGATATGTTTGGAAGCAACAGAAATTGTAATACTCTCACATCAGTATAAAAGTGAAGTCCACTATTTAGTCAGAAAAAAAAACCAGCTGCGTTCTCATGTCCCATTGTAACTACAGCCTTAGAAATTGCAATATATTTGGAAGAAACAGCCAAATATTTGTGACAATGAAGAACAGCTCTACTGTTAGGATGATGATGATGATTTGAAATAGTGATGCCACAGACTAGAGGCTAACTTAAGAAAAAAGTCAGTGAAGATAAAAATAAATGTAAACAGTTTCTTTTTGTTCATTTCTCCTTGTATTATCAAAATATAGGCAACAATAAATGGCAAAGTTGAGTATGCATGTGTGTATGTGTAACATTAATGTTTTAGGTCATCTTATACTCATGTAAATACAGTATGTGTGGGAGGAAGGAAGTCCGCCACAAGGCAACTGTAGGACACAAGTCAAAACACTGTTGTGGATCAACAATAAAAGCCTGTCAAATTTAAAAGACCATAAAATCTCCAAAATCAGCGATGTTTTATTGAAGCTCAAAGCTTAGTATGTACTTTAATGCAAGATGCTTTTAATAATTTCCTACACAAAAGTCTGTCTTGAAATCTGGATGAAAATCCAAGTAGGTTCTGGCTATTTGTAAATTTGTAAAGTACGCCATGGCAATACACAATCAATATCTTCACTGTGTGACAATGGGCATCTCACTGTTGACAGTGCCACTAAAGCACAGTTACTAAGCAAAGTTTTTCGAAATTCACAATTTTCAGTCCTTGAACAGATGCCAGGTCTTTGTGTAGTGAGCAGTTGGAGCTGCTTGATGATGGCGCATACAGAAAATTACGAATATTTTATACTGTGATTGGTGATCCTACAAATTTCTGTTACCTATAACTAGCCAAGTAAAATAATGGTACATTTTAGAATGAACTGCTTGAAATCTGACACAGCAAGTATACAAAACAATGTCTTGTCTCCTCCTTTAGAACCCTCCTTTGGTTGATTACTCTTGCATCTTGGGATGGTTGGACTTGAGGTGACCATACCTCAAACAACGGGAATACTTCTTCATCTTCTTTTCCTATTTGTCTTTGGGCAAACCCTGCTTTAATTTCTTACAATGTTTTGGGAATAAAGCACCATCACTGCCACCTTTGTCCAACTTGAGGTATTCTTCAATATTTCAATTTCACAACTTTTCTTTGCTGTTTTCCAGTTTGAAATTTTCATCCATTGCACTGGACTTTGTACCCATTCAATATGAAAAATAAATGTTTATAAACCTCTCAGCCTAATGTGTACAATTAATCAATAATCACATTATTTGTCCTTTCTCTACAAAAAATGGTTCAAATGGCTCTGAGCACTATGGGACTTAACATCTCAGGTCATCAGTCCCCTAGAACTTAGAACTACTTAAACCTAACTAACCTAAGGACATCACACACATCCACGCTCAACGCAGGATTCGAACCGGTGACCATAGCAGTAGCGCGGTTCCAGACTGAAGCGCGTAGAACTGCTCGGCCACCAGCGGCCGGCCCTTTCTCCACAGTTTTTTGGCCACATCCAGAGTATGAATTATGTAATTTTGAATACTGTCTCCAAATTTTGTAATATGGTGTCCAACAGAGCATCCCAGAGATTAACCCACTTAATTTTATTCTTACCAGTAAACAGGTTTTCCAAGATATCACAAGCTTCCTCTGCCTTTGTTATGTTTTCCATACCTGTGTACATGAATTTATCCATAGAAGAAAAATAAGTTGTTTGTATTCCTACCAGTATGACATACATAGTTCACTGCACATATTTTCTGATACATTACTGTGTGCTAGTGTTTATGATGGTAAGGAAAAACAACAATAACATTGTTCATAATACTCCTATTCACAAATAATGTCACACTGAATGGAAATAACAGAAACAACAATGCAAGGATAGTCCACATCTTGCTGATGGCTATGACAAAGGTGAAATGTGGTGCCAGAGTACCTACACAGCATTGTTTGATTACATGTAAGCAGGCAATGTAGGGAGGGTAAGGTAAGGGAAAGGATGGGTGATAATGTAAAGACAAAAGTCAAAGATTTGTTGCAGACCAGGACTCAAACTGAAATTTACTGCTTCTTATGAGTGGATGGTTAACTGCTTTGGGCATCTGGACTCAAATTTCCGACTTATCACACACTGTACTGCTATATCCCTTGTCCATTGAATTCTCTACTCAAAAATCCTGATTCCCGCAGGAGTTCCAATGATATTTGCACATTCACACAGAAACAAACATCAAGAAGCCATTACCTTCTTTTTCAGAAATGTATATATCTGTCATGTCTGTTCTGTCACACGTCCACTCAGGACTCAAAACTAGATTTACCACTTGTCATGGGCAGTTGTCTTAACTGCTCAGATCATCCAGTCATGGTCCATGACTGACTCAAATTTCCAACTTATCCCACACTACAATGCAGTATCCCTTGTCCCTTTAACTCTCTACTTGCAAATCCTGATTTGTGCAGGAGTTCTGATGATTTTGTGCATACACACTGGAACAAACATTGAGGACCCATTACCCTCTTTTTCATGAATGTATATACACAAATTGTGTCTGTTCTGTTGGACATGTCGTGAGTGGTTAAGACAATTGCTCATGACAAATGCTACACTAGTCCTGAAGCTACACAAATTTTCAGCTTTCATCATTGCATTACCACAATGCCTGTACTGCTAACTCTCATGACTTCCCACCCATTCTTTCCCTTTCCTTATATCCCACCTCCCTCCCCCCCTCCCAAACATCTGATGTTCACATGCATAAATTAGCCACATCAACACTCATATATATATATATATATATATATATATATATATATATATATATATATATATATATATATTTTTTTTTTTTCTGAAAAAGAGGATAAATGTTCCTTGCCATTTGTTTCAGTGTGAATGCACAAATATCACTGGAACTACTACATGAATTGTGATCAGTGAGTAGAGAACTGAATGGATGAGGGACACTACATTGCAGCATGTGAAAAGTTAGAAATTTAGTCAGTCAGATACTGCATCCTGATGGCTATAGCAGGTAATACAACTGCTCATGAGAAGTGGTAAATTTGGGTCGAGTCCTGGTCTGGTACAAATTTTCAACTTTTCTTACTACATAACTATGGTGCCCTGTCTGGCAAGCCCTCACAATCTCTACCCATTCATTCCCTTTCCTTACCCTCCCTACATTTCATGGTTACATGTATGTACCAGCCGCATCATCACAAGTGATGTCTGTTCTGTCGGAGATGTCTGACAGATCAGACACCACTCAGATATATACTGTTTGAATAAGTGGACTCCAATATTGACAATACTTCTATGTCTACATATATACTCAGTAAATCACTATAACACACACATAAAAAAAAGTTTTGCATCACTTCAGTTCTGAGAGTTCCAGAACCTGTACAGTAAATGGGAACAGAGATCAACATAAACATCATTTCTACACTTTTTATTGTTCATGAAAACCACACATTGCATGTTGTACCACCATACAGCAAGACCTTCAGAGGTGGTGGTCCAGATTGCTGTACACACCGGCACTTCTAGTACCTAGTAGCACATCATCTTGCATTGCACCATGCCTGTATTCATCATGGTATACTATCCACTAGTTCAACAAGTCAGTGTTGGTCCAGATTGTCCCACTCCTCAATAGTAATTTGGCGTAGATCGCTCAGAGTGGATGGAGGGATCATTGTCCATAAACAGCACTTTTCAATCCATCCCAGGCATATTTGATAGGGTTCATGTCCGGAGAACGTGCTGGCATCTCTAGTCAGCAATGTCATTATCCTGGAGGAAGTCATTCACAAGATGTGCATGATACGGGCGCGAATTGTTGTCCATGAAGACGAATGCCTCACCAATATGCTGCCGATATGGTTTCCCTATCGGTCAGAGGATGGCATTCACGAATTGTACAGCTGTTACGTCACCTTCCATGACCACTAGCAGCGTACATTACCCCTACATAATGCCACCCCAAAACAGCAGGGAACCTCCACTTGGCTGCACTCACTGGACAGTGTGTCTAAGGCATTCAGCCTAACCGGGTTGCCTCCAAACACGTCTCTGACAATTGTCTGGTTGAAGGCATATGTGACACTCTTCATGATGCCAATCCTGAGCAGTCCATTCAGCATGTTGTTGGGTCCATCTGTACTGTATCTGTGCTGCATGGTGTCACGGTTGCAAAGATGGACCTCACCATGGATGTTGGGTGTGAAGTTGTACATCATGCAACCTAATGCGCACGGTTTGAGTCATAACATAAAGTCCTGTGGCTGCACATAAAGCATTATTCAACATGGTGGTGTTGCTGTCATGATTCCTCCAAGCCATAATCCATAGGTAGGGGTCATCCACTGCAGTAGTAGCCCTTGGGTGGCCTGAGCAAGGCATGTCATAGGCAGTTCCTGTCTCTCTGTATCTCCTCCATGTCTGAACAACATCGGTATGGTTCACTCCAAGATGCCTGGACACTTCCTTTGTTGAGAGCCCTTGCTGTAACAAAGTAACACTGTAGACACGTCCAAATTGAGGTATTGACCATCTAGGCATGGTTGAACTACAGACAACACATGGTGTGTACCTCCATCCTGGTTGAATGAATGGAACTGATTGGCTGTCAGGCCCCCTCCGTCTAATAGGTGCTGCTCATGCATGGTTGTTTGCATCTTTGGGTGGGTTTAGTGACATCTCTGAACAGTCAAAGGGACTGTGTCTGTGATACAATGTCCACAGTCAATGTCTATCTTTAGGAGTTCTGGGAAATGGTGTGATGCAAAACTTTTTTTGATGTGTGTATGTATAGAGCACATTCTATACTAAGCTGTTTACTGATTCACGTCTTTCAGTGTCTTCCAGCTGACATTTCTCAACATTTCCATTACTGGTAAACTCTTCCATGACACAGACAGGAATTTGACTGCTTACACTTTCCTTCTTGATGTACACTCAGTGTCCACCACAAGTGAACATGACTTCACACACCCTAGCAAAATTCCCCTACGAAATTAATTGGTGTTTTGAAGCAACCTTCTTTGTCAGCATCAAGCAACATGGTTTGAACAGCCTCCACATAATTACAGGGATATAATGCAAGATCCCAGTGGTTACTGGTGTCAGAGGGGCAGCTTTCTTAGGTTAGAATCAAGTCTCAGGCACCCCGTTCTGAAAGAAGTCACTATAACCGAAGAGCCGCACAATAATACACGGGAAAGTAAGGTTAGCTTATTCCACCAAAAGTTAGAGGATTGAGTAATGAGGTAGAAGAGCTTCTTGCCTGTTTGCAAAATTTAGAGGAAAAGATAGACATTCTGTGCCTGTCTGAGCACCACATAACCACAGGGTTAGATAAATTACATATAAAAGATTGTAGTCTAGTAGCTTACTCATGCAGAACTAATATAGGTGAAGGAGTAGTTGTTACATACATTGAGACAGAACACAAGTTCAAAAGCATTGACACAAGCAGATTTGGCACTGATCAGCACATAGAAGTGTGTGCTTGTGAATGCTGAAAAACAGTTCACTTTTCATTGTAACAGTATATAGATCCCCACTGGGAAATTTTGAATTATTTATTAGGAACCTGGACTTTGTACTGTGCTATCTGTCAGACATCACCAAGCAGTTAGTGGTCTGTGGTGACTTCAATGTAGATTTCCTAAAGGATTCTAATAGGAAAAGTGATCTGGAAACCTTATTTGGATCCTACGATTTGTTCTCAGTAATTAACTTTCCAGCACGTGTGGACAAAGACAGTAGGTCCCAATTGATAAGATTTTCTTTGATGAGGCATAAAGCAACAAAATAACTGTTTAACCAGTAACAAATGCTCTCTCTGATCATGATGCACAGTTAGTCAGGGCAAATGACATAGTCCCTTACAGTGTGGATACACCTTCGTGGAAGTCAGTTAGAATGATTAATTACTACAGGGCAAATGTTTTTAAGAGTAGTTTACAAGAAACAACCTTGGATGAAATTTATAAAGAACAAATGCCAATAAGGAATTTAATCTATTCCAAGATAAATTCATATCAGTATTTAAAAATAGCTTTCTGCATAAGCTAATCAGAAGGGACATTAAACAGCCATGTAAAAAAAATCCATGGATCACTAAAGGGATTAAATTATCTTGTGAAAGAAAAAGGGAAATGTATCTTTTGGCAAGAACAAATAGAGACCATGCAGTAGTTGCACACTACAAAAACTACTCAAAATTACTAAGAAAGGCTATTAAAAAATAAAAAAAAGTGCACATAATGTAAGATATCAGTACGTCAGACAACAGAGTTAAGGCAATATGGAATATAGTGAAGCAAGAGACAAGACAACCAACCACAGAAGAGGATAACAGTACTACTGAACTGAATGGGAGTGCTATAAATGACAAGTCACAGTTAGCATATGTATTTAATAATGATTTCTTAAACATAGCAGAAAGCATAGAAACCAACAGTTCAACAGAAAGACCACAGCAATTTACTGAAGAAGTAACTTCCACAAAAATACGTCATATTAATTTACCACCAATGTATAGGTGTACATACTGATGAGAATTTAAATTGGAAAAACACATTTTAGAACTCATAACTCAACTTAGTTAAGCCACATTTGCACTTAGATCATAGCAAATTTTGAGGGGAGAGAAATCAGTAATCTGACATATTTTGCTTATTTTCATTCAGTAATGTCACATGGAAAAATGTTCTGGGGTAGCTCATCTTTGAGAAAGAAGGTCTTCATTGCCCAAAAACGTGCTGTTCACATAATATGTCATGCTCACCCATGACCATCTTGTAGACATCTGTTTAAGGAGTTGAGTGTTCTGACTAATGTTTCACAGTACATTTATTTCCTTGTGAAGTCTGTTGTAAATAATCCACTATAGTTCAAAAGGAACAATGAGGTACATAATTACAATATTAGAAGAAAATATGACATTCATTACTCAACATTACGATTGTCCTTAGCACACAAAGGGGTGCACAACACTGCAACAAAAATTTTTGACCACTTGCCAAGTGATATAAAATGTCTAACAGACGGCAAGGTAAATTTTGAAAATAAATTGAAAAAATTTCTCCTTGACAACTTCTTCTATTCTGTAGAAGAATTTATGTGTTTCTATTGTGTAAAAGGTGATGGGTAGGAGTTGCTAAATCAATCTGTATATCTTGTTTTCATTTTGGGGAATAATAATAATAATAATAATAATATGGTGATATTTAGAGTACAAATAGATGTACAAATTAATTTGCAATATGAATGTAAAATGACTTGTTCCATATCATGATGATTTATTGTGCAACATGATCCATGGAACATGAAAGTAACTAACTAACTAAATAACTTTGCTTGATCAACAACTGACTGATTCAGTTCATTCTACTTTACACACTGTTACCACAAGGCATCTGTATCATGTGATTGACTCTACTTGTGTAACATTAGTCCTATTGTCATTATTTGCAGCATTTTTACATTCCTCTAGACCAGGAGTTATTTACAAGTCATTGCACCAGATAGATCTCATAATGCCATTGCAGCAGATAGATATCGAATCAGACTTGATACATTTTGTTCCATTTTCATCATTAACAACTCCTACAGATTACTGTGTCTTCTGTAAAGAATTAGAGAGTGCAACTAAAGTTACAAATAGTATTTCAGTGAAAGTCTAAGAACAACAGCATCATCAGGGAAACATATCCATGACACTTCTGGTACCATGTCCAAAAATGCTCACGTAACTACTGTTGTTGAAATTCATACTAGTAACCATATTCTTCATTTATTACTTGGATACTATAACACACATTTGATGTGCCATGTCATCTTGAGTCACTTAGGTGACTCCATCTCAAGTCTTTGTTGGTGGAGTATGACTTTGACAAACATGTTCTTCCTGAGGTGGAGTCTGGTGAGTGTTACCAGCTTTGTGTAACCATTTGAACATATTTTGGCAAGCACCACACAATTTGGCAGTAGAACGAAGTCTGTTAAGAGGCAGTGGGAATCTTGGCTTAAACTGCCTGGAACATAGGGGTAGTACAAACTTCTATTTCAAGAAAAGCTCAGTCTTAAGGTGTGCTATGTGGTGAACGGTGGATGGCTGTTGTTGTGAAATAATCATCAGGTAACAAGTTCTGGAGGACCTACTGAACCTAAGTTACAAACAGTTTACTGAGCCAGGCAGGACTCTATGTGGGAGGAGCTTGAAATTCTCTTGGGAACACTATGTCTAATGAAATTTAAAAAAAAATTCCAAAAGGGATGGGTGTACTTCTGAGAGCAAAACAGTACTACAGACACATAACTACAGCAGTCAAATGATGGACAACTTGCAAAAAAGTGGACAAAACCCGCATTATATGTTCTGTGTCAACCACAAAGGCAACTATGCTCTCTGCAGCAATAACCACAAAGTTTCCGGGATGAATAGAAAAGACAGGAGGTGAAGTTCACAATATTTGCATTGAAACAGAATATTTCACTTTTGAAACTGATCGAATTTCGTGTGTATGTTTGTGTTTGTTTGTGTGTCTATCGACCTACCAGCACTTTCGTTTGGTAAGTCACATCATCTGTGTTTTTAGATATAACCTCATATTTTGCTACCTTTACTGTTAAATAGTAGAATACAACAACAAATTGTGACTATTATTCATGGACACAAATCTGTTAACAGTTGTGCAGGACAATCCTTCTTTCAGTCAGTGTCTACTAACTAAATTGTCAAGATCTGTATTTCAGAAGTTAGTATCAGCAAGTCCTGGTTTAGTTACCAAAAAGTACACATCATATCATAATCAGTTGCAGGTTCACAACAATATGTATAGTCTGGAGGTATCAAAAATTAACATCAGTGATTAGGAAACTGTATATAAGTAAAATATTTGTGCATCTTTGACCTAATTTGTCGCAAATGACATGTGAGACTGTTGATTAATTAATGTACATTACCAGTCTGAATAAAATATTTAGATTATAGATTGCTAAAAAGATAATTATCAGAACAGAAAATTGCATTTTAATAAATTTGAAGGAATTGATTACTATGAGCTACAGTGCAGTATATCTCTTTTAATATATGTCATTCCAACCCATTAATAGCAGATGACTGATTCAAGACCATAGATTATGAGACCATCAAAGGTGCATTACCAGATCAGATCAGTTACAAACCATCATATATATAACTACCCACTAATAGGCAATTCTCCTTGTGAATTTGATCGCCTGAATTTACTTTTTGTCCTGAAACCTGGGCAGTAATGACTTCAAAGAGCATAGTTACTTTTGCAGTGCAGTGGTGAAAACGTTCTTCAGATACAGGAGTCATCAATGCAGATAATACCAGCTGAAGTTGCCACAAACACCCCTCACATGCAAGTGCACTTGCAGTTGTGAAGCTGCTACAAAACAGCTTTCTCTAGCATTCAACAAACAGAATTTACAAGTATATCTCACAACTCCCGAAGATACAACCTTACAGACAAATCATGAAAGAGTTAGTGGTGAGCATCCAACAGCAAAGTTCCTACTACCTTCAATGAAGGGGAAGGCTTGGTGAAGTAGTTGCAAAGGCGACAGTCTGGATGAGTGACTGAACTGGCCTTGCAACATCAACCTAAACAGCATTGCTGTGCTGTTACTGCAAATGGCTGAAAGCAAGGGGAAATTACAGCCATAATTTTACCTGAGGGCATGTAACTTTACTGTGTGGTTAAATGATGATGACGTCCTCTTGAGTAAAATGTTCCAGAGGTAAAATTGTCCCCCATTCAAATCTCCGTGCCGGGACTACTCAGGACGAGATTGTTATCAGGACAATCAACAGTGATGTTCTGTGAATCACAGCATGGAAAATCAGATCCTTTAATCAGGCAGGTAGGCCAGAAAATTTAAAAATGTAAATGGATAGGTTAAAGTTAGATATAGTGGGAATTAGTGAAGTTTGGTGGCAGGAGGAACAAGACTTCTGGTCACGTGAAAACAGGGTTATAAATATAAAATCAAATATGGGCAATCCAGGAGTAGGTTTAATAATGAATAAAAAAAATAGAAATGTGGATAAGCCACTATCAACATCATAGTGATTGCATATTGTAACCAAGATAGACATGAAGCCCACACCTACAACAGTAGTAAAAGTTAAAATGCCAACTAGCTCTGCAGATGGTGAAGAGATTGAAGGAATGTATGATGAGATAAAAGACATTATTCAGACAATTAAGGGAGATGAAAATTAATAGTCATGTGGGACTGGAATTCAATAGTAGGAAAAGGAAGAGAAGGAAAAGTAGTGGGTGAATATGGACTGGGCATAAGGAATGAAAGAGGAAGCCACCTGGTAGAATTTTGCACAGAGCATAACTTAATCATAGCTAACACTGTGTTTAAGTCTCATGAAAGAAGATTGTATATGTGGAAGAGGCCTGGAGACACCAGAAGGTTTCAGATAGATTATATAGTATAATGTTAAGACAGAGATTTAGGAACCAGGTTTTACATTGCAAGACATTCGTAGGGGCAGATGTGGACACTGACCACAATTTATTGGTTATGAACTTTCTTTTGGACATGTCTGAAAGAACAGATACCATCTTCATGTAGATAAGGCTTAATGGCCAATGATCTTCTTCAGTGTGGATGCACTCACATTGCCCAAACTCTTACGGGAATCAGAAGATTGACTGCCCTTAGTAATGCGTATAGTGGGCAGGGACACTACAAATGTTGTATGTGGACATTATGCTGGGAATGTGTGTCTTTTGGGGAATGTGGCAGATATAGGTATCTGCAGTTGCACTATCCTCTGTATCCTTGGTGGCTCAGGTGGATAGAGTATCTGCCTTGTAAGCCGGAGATCATCGGTTCAAGTCCCAGTCGGGGCCACACATTTTCAACTGTCCCCATTGCTATTTATCAATGACTGTAAGCAGCTAAAGGTCTGATTTCACTTTAATTTCATTCCCTAAGAAAGGTTGATATCATTTGGAAAGCCAGTCATGAAGAAACTATTTCACTTGCAGCTAAAGATAAATGGGGTAGATGAAATATCCTGAACTTCAGCATGAGTACAAAAAGAAGGCAGGCTTATACAGGTGTGAGTATTAAAAAACCAACAGTTTAAATAATCATTGTCACAAAGTACTGACACAACTTATTTACAGAAAAATGGTACAGCCAGTATAAGCTGACCTCAGAGAAATTCAGTCCTGGGCTTTTGCAGAAAAGTAAGGACATGCAAGAAAGTTTAAGTAAAGGTAATCCTACATTTACAGCATTTGTATGTCTATAGGATTTTGACTGACAGCCAATCAGTTCCAGTCATTCCACCAGGAAGGGAGGTACATGGCTCGTGTTGTCTGTAGTTCAACCACATCTAGACGGTCAGTAATGCAGTTCGAACACGTCTGCATTGTTACTTTGTGCCAGGAAAAGCTCTCAACAATCCAGGTGTCTCAGAGTGAGCCAAAGTGATGTTGTTTAGACATGGATGAGATACAGAGAAATAGGAACTGTCGATGACATGCCCTATTCAGGCTGCCCAAGGGTTTCTACTGCAGTGGATTACCACTGTCTATGGATTATGGCTCGGAGGAACCATGACGGCAACACCATCATGTTGAATAATACTTTTTGTGCAGCCACAGGTCGTTGTGTTACAACTTAAACTATGTGCAATAGGATGCATGATATGCAACTTCACCCCCGACCTCCATGGCGAAATCCAGCTTTGCAACCACAACACCATGCAGCATGGCAAAGATGGACCCAACAACATGCCGAATGGACCGCTCAGGACTGGCATCACATTATCTTCACCAGTGGTTGTCGCCTATGCCTTCAGCCAGACAATCATCGGAGACATGTTTAGAGGCAACCAGGTCAGGCTGAATGCCTTAGACACACTGTCTAGTGAGTGCAGAAAGGTGGAGGTCCCCTGCTGTTTTTGAGTGGCATTATGTGGGGCCAATGTACGCCGCTGGTGGTCATGGAGAGTGCCGTAAGAGGCATTCATCTTCATTGATGACAATTTGCGCCCCCATCATGCACATCTTGTGAATGACTTCCTTCAGTACAATGACATCGCTTGACTAGAGTGACCAGCATGTTCTCCAGAAATTAACCCTATTGAACATGGCAGGGATAGATGGAAAAGGACTGTTTATGGACGACATGACCCAGCAACCACTCTGAGGGATTTACACCGAATCACCATTGAGGACCAACAGTTCCTTGATGAACTTGTGGATAGTATACCATGACAAATACAGGCATGCATTAATGCATTTGTGTAGAGTTGTCAGTGTTAAGAGACAAGCAACACTGTGGCAAATAAGCACAGAACCCAATGTGTCATACATAATGAATGTATCAATCAGGAAAGTGCAGGGAAATTTGGTGTTAATGGGCTATGGCAACAGACGATTGATGTGAGTGGGTTTGATAAAAACATAACATCACCTGCAACAGCTCTCCTGGGCTTGTGATCACATTAGGCGAACCCCAGATGACTGGAACACGTTGGCCTGGTCAGATGAGTCCAGATTTCAGCTGGTAAGAGCTAATGGTAAGGTTAGAGTATGGTGCAGACCCAACTAAGCCATGGAGTCAAGTTGTCTACAAGTCACTGTGCAAGCTGGTCATGGCTCCATAATGGTATTGACTTCAAATGATTATGTTCACTTACTTGGGGACCATTTGAAGCCATTCATAGACTTCATGTTCCCTAAAAATGAAGTAATTTTTATAGATGACAATGCACATCTCAGACAATTTGAACCAATGATTTGGTCACTCAGGTAACCAGACATTAACCCGACAATCATTTATGGACCAAAATCGAGAGCTAACACTTCATTTAAGAATCATGAAAGAATATTGTATACATGGAAGAGGCCTGGAGACACCAGAAGGTTTCAGATAGATTATATAATGGTAAGACAGAGATTTAGGAACCAGATCTTAATCTATAAGACATTTTCAGGGACATATGTGGACTCTGACCGCAATTTATTGGCTATGAACTGTAGATAAAAACTGAAAAAACTGCAAAAAGGTAGGTATTTAAGGTGATGGAACCTGGATAAACTGAAAGAGAAAGAGGTTTTAGAGTGTTTCAGAGAGAGCCTTAGGAACGATTGACAAGAACAGGGGAAAGAAATACAGGTGCAGGAGAATGGGGAGGTTAGAGAGATCAAATAGTGAAGGCAGCAGAGGACCAAGTAGGTAAAAAGACAAGTGCTTGTAAAAATCCTTCAGTAATGTAGGAGATACTGGACATAATTGATGACAGGAGAAAATATAAAAATGCAGTAAATGAATTGGGTTAAAAAGAGCACAAATGTCTCATAAATGAGATCGACAAGAAGTACAAAATGGGTAGCAGGGCTGGCTAGAGAACAGATACAAGGATGTAGCAGCATATATTACTAGGGATAAGATTGATGGCACCTACATGAAAATTAAAGAGATCTTTGGAGAAAAGAGAACCTCCAGTATGAATATCAACAGCTCAGATGGAAAACCAGTCGTAAGCAAAGAAGGGAAAGTAAAATGGTTGAAGGAGTAGATAGAGGGTTTATACAAGGGCAATGTACTTGAGGGTAATATTATGGAAATAAAAGAGGAAGTAGATTAAAATGAATTGTGAGATATGATACTGAATTAAGAGTGTGACATAGCAATAAAAGATCTAAGTTGAAACAAGGCCCCAGGAGCACACAACATTCCGTTAGGGCTACTGACAGCCTTGAGAGATCCAGCCATGACAAAACTCTTCCATCTGGTGAGCAAGATGTATGAGACAGGTGAAATGCTCTCAGAAGAATATAATGAATCCAATTCCAAAGAAAGCTGGTCTGAGAGGTGTGAAAATTACCAGGATACCAGTTTAATGAGTTACAATTCCAAAAATGGGGAACATCATTTTGGAGTCTGTAGAAATGTAGGAACATGTGAGGCAATACTGACCATATGACCTACCTTAGAAGATAGGTTAAAGAAAGGCAAACCTACGGTTATATCATTTGCAGACTTAGAGAAAGTTTTTCACAGTGTTGACTGTAATACTCTGTTTCAAATTCTGAAGCTACAGCGGTAAAATACAGGGAGCGAAAGGCTGTTTACAATTTGTACAGAAACCAGATGGCAGTTATAAGTGTTGAGGGGCATGAAAGAAAATTAGTGGTTGATAAGAGAGTGAGACAGGGTTGTAGCCTACCCTTGATATTATTCAATCTGTATATTGAGCAAGCAGTAAAGGAAACAAGAGAAAAATTTGGAGTAGGAATTAAAGTCCAGGAAGAAGAAATAAAAACTTCGAGGTTTGCTGATGACACTGTAATTCTGTCAGAGACAGCAAAGGACTTGGAAGAGCAGTTGAACATAATGGACAGTGTCTTGAAAAGAGGATATAAGATGAAGATCAGCAAAAGAAAAATGATGATACTGGAATGCAGTCGAATTAAATCAGGTGATTCTGAGGGAGCTAGATAAGGAAATGAGACACTTAAAGTAGTAGATCAGCCGGCCGGAGTGGCCGAGCGGTTCTATGCACTACAGTCTGGAACCGCGCAACCGCTACGGTCGCAGGTTCGAATCTTGCCTCGGGCATGGACGTGTGTGATGTCCTTAGGTTAGTTAGGTTTAAGTAGTTCTAAGGGGCTGATGACCTCATAAGTTAAGTCCCATAGTGCTCAGAGCCAAGCAAAAGTAGTAGATAAGTTTCGCTATTTGGGCAGAAAAATAGCTGATGATGGTCAGAGTAGTGAGGATATAAAATGTAGACTGGTGATGGAAAGGAAAGCATTTCAGAAGAAGAGAATTTTGTTAACATCGAGGATAGACGTAAGTGTCAGGAAGTCTTTTATGGAGTATAGCTATTTATGGGAGTGAAACATGTATGATAAAGAGTTTAGACAAGAAGAGAATAGAAGCTTTTGAAGAATGCTGAAGATTAAATGGTAGCTAATGTAACTTATGAGGAAATGCTGAATATAACTGTGGAGAAGGATTTGTGGCGCAGCTTGACTATAAGAAGGGTAGGACATGTTCTGAGGCATCAAGGGATCACCAATTTAGTATTGGAGTGAAGCTTGGAGGGTATAAATCTTAGAGGGAAGAGGTTTGTACAAGATAGAGTAGCATGGAGAGCTGCATCAAACCAGTCTTTGGACTGAAGACTACAACAACAAGAACAACCACAACAACAACAACAACAATCAAGAGGTCATTTGCTGCACAAAATCCTGCACCAGCAACACTTCAGTGGTTATGGATGACTGTAGAGGCTGCAGGAGGCTTCCAAAAACTTGTTGAGTCCAAGCTACACCTACTTACTGCACTACACTGGACAAAATAATGTCTCACATGATACTAGGATCTGTCCAGTGATATTTGTCACTTGAGTCTATAGTTGTTGGTTGTGTGGGGGAATGGTTATGGTGCTTTAGGATATCTCCTGCCACTGTATCTGTTGTACAAGCACATAGACCAGCCACAGATATACAAATTGCAGTATTTGATGGAAAGCTGCTTGAAGTTGTCAAGGCTGCTTTGAGTATTATGTAATGCCAAGATGCTTGAAGATATCAAGGATGCATTCAGTTGTGCCCTAATTGCTGCAAGATGTTCATGTGCTTGGAAGAAATGTTTCAAATGGTTTGGAATCAGATTAAAGCTACAACATTTACATAAAAAATGTGTGATATAAAATTGCATTTAAATACAGGCAAATAAAAATGTGTAGAGTAAGTGGAATCATTATCTGATAACATATAACAAATGTGTATAACTTTTGGCTAAACAATATATGTTGAATTATGTTATACATTTAATTGGGCACCAGTCACTTATGGCTAAAATGTTTTAGTTTTACAGTACACATGCGTCATCAGTCTGTAAGACGTTCAACTTAGAACCTAGAAATCAAGGCTAAACAGTTGTGAAACTACATCGGCAGTTACAGATATGTTATCTGTATATAAGGGGAAACGAGTGTCTGGAACATGAAAACTGCTGCTTTGATGTGTCTTTTGAATGATTTCACAGAGACTGCAGTCAACAAGATAATGAATTTAATTCACCTGGAAGTTGCTGATCATCCAGTGCAACTTTTACTGTGTATCTGATTTTAGTAAACAATGAAAATTTAAGAGACCTAGATAATTTCTAGGAAGGAAACTGTGATGACTGAAGGGAATGCGACAAGCATTATCACGAGTATGCCATATATTCTACAATATTGCAATGTAAATAGTAACTCTTCCCATATATAGAACCCTATGTAATTGATTCTGTTACTATGTGACCTACATAACAAGAAAATATAAAATAAAACTCCAGAATGTAACAGGAAGCTCCCAGTAGACCTACAAATTCAGTATGACATTGAGCAAATTGAAAACAGAATTAGGATACAAGTTTGGTGTTAGGAATCCTAGGTACTTTCAGAATATATGTGGAATGTGATAAAGCTATTGATATTATTGCTGGAAGAGTAAGGACAGTTGATATACTGTGAGTCATACATAATCTGAAAATGAGGTTAGAGGAAGGGAATGGAGTCAAAGAATGATTGTGTGTTGCAACAGTGTTATGGGCAAATAAAAGAGCTAGTAGTGAATAAAGCCACTGATTTTGACAGGGTTCGGGCAGAAACACTGACCCCAGTTTCTTTCATAATTTTTGCATCATTGTTTCTAGGACACAAGGTGATGTGAGAGACCAAGACAATGTAAGCAGTCTATAATAATTTGTGAAACAAAGAAAGTCAATGTGAAATGCTGCTTAACCTAGATCCTAATCCACCTTAAAATGTGCACAAGTACTCTTCTATCCTGCTGCTCCTACACTCACAGTGCAGCAAAATATTTATAAGAACAATACATCTAATTATTGCCAGAAAAATTTACAGACAGCTAACTAGTTAATGGTACATTAGTAGATAAATATACATACGAAAAATCGTATTCCACAGACAAGTGCTATGAACATACCAACAGTACAAATAACATAGTCAGGCTTACTAGTCCTGTCATAAAATGTTCTAACTCAAGTCAGATTTCTGTCACTTGATACACACTGAGGTGAAAAAATTCATGGGATACCTCCCAAGGTCATGTTGCACATACATTGGCCTGGTGCAGTGCAGCTACTCGACATAGCGTGGCATCTACAAGCCACTTGAAGTCTCTTGCACAAATATTGAGCCATTCTGCCTCTATAGCCACCCATAATTGGAAAACTGTAGCCAGTGCAGGATTCTGTGCATGAAATGACCTCTTGATTGTGTCCTATAAAATGTTCAATGGGTTGATGTCAGGCATTCAGGGTGACCAAATCGTTTGCTCAAATAGTCCAGACTGTTATTCAAACCAATTAATCCAGACTGTTATTCAAACCAATTGCGAACAATTGTGGCCCAGCATTGTTGCTTGGGAACATGAAATCCATGAGTGGCTGTAAATGGTGTCCAACTTGTTGAACATAGCTATTTACAATAAATGATCAGTTCAGTTGGACCAGAGGACCCTGTCCACAATGTGTAAACACAGCCAACACCACTATGTAGCCAGCACCACACTCAAACCCTGCCATCAGCTTTTACCAGCTGAAAGCAGGACAAATCTGACCAGCCCATGGTTTTCCAGTCATCTATGCTCCAACAGGAATGGTAACAAACCAGGAGAGGTGCTGCAGGTAATGTCATACTATTAAGAAAGTACTTCCGTTGATCATTTGCTTCCATAGCACATTAATGCCAAATAACACTTACCTACTGGACACATTTGTCTTACATCTCACATTGACTTATGCAGTTATTTCATGCAGTGTTGTTTGTCTGTTAGCATTGAAACTCTAGGCAAACATTGCTGCACTTGGTCACTAAGTGAAGACCTTTGGCCACTGTTTTGTCTGTGAAGAGAGGTAACACCTGAAATTTGATTGTCTCATAAACTCTGTCAATCTAAAAATACTGAATTTTCTAATGATTTCTGAAATGGAATGTTGCACGCGTCTAGCTCCAACTACTATTCTATATTCAGAACCTGTTAATTGCCATCATGTGGCCATAATTACATTGGAAACCTTTTTACATGAATTACCTGAGTACAAATAACTGCTCTTATAATGCGCTGCATTTTATACCTTATTTATGTGATACTACTGCCACCAGCATATGTGCATATCGCTTAGGGAAAATTACACATTCAGATGTATATGTTGTAAGCATTCCACAAAGACACGACTTGATGGAAGCTTCATGCGTAAATAAAGAAATTATTCGAACAAATAGAAAATTTAGAAAGATCTGTAGCAGTTTCGCCAATGTAACATTTATTGATGCAACAAGCTCTCAGAGAGATCATTTTACAAAGCATGGGTTGCACAGAAACAATTTTGGTAAAACAATTCTGTGCAAAGAAATATTAGAAAAAATTGACAAACCACAAGAACAGATACATCCACCCATAACACTGCCAGTGAAGGAAGAAAAGGAAGAGTCACCACTTTGCCCTATAAAGGAAAAATCAGTGTTATTACCAGCAGAAGAACCAGTGTTGTCACCTCCAGAAGAAGAAGTTGTGACACCACCAGCTGAAGAAGAAGCACCACCTTCAGAGATCCTGCAGCCAAGATATGGGAGAGGAGAGAGAAGAAAGAAACAGCTAAAGGACCAGGATTTTGTATACAATGAAGCCAGCAGCAGCCGACCAATTCACAAGAGGCAACCACCTGCGAGAAGTCAGGATTTTTGTTGGCCCCAGATCAGCAACAGCACACCATAACAGACATGGGGATCAACAATCTGACAAGCACACCACTCGTAGGTAATGTAAAAAATATAAACTGTGATTCAAAGTCAAACTGTATCCAGATAAACAAAAAGGGAGATAATATGCTGACATTACTTCAAGTTAATATTTGTTGTATTAGAAATAAGAGGTTAGAATTGGAACATTTCTGTAAGATTAAGAATGTTGATGTAATATGTGTATGTGAGCATTGGTTAGTTGCAAATGAGGTAGATATGTTTGTACCTCAAGGATACGTCACTGCAGACATAATGTGCAGAAAGCAGAGGCGAAATGGTGGGGCTGGGATCTTTATCAGAGATAATTTCAACTTTACAAAAATAGATGTATCATCTTACTGTACAGAGTTAGATGCAGAATTTAGTTGTATAAAAATGACTGATGAAAATCTAATAATTGTAAGCCTATACAGATCTCCCAATGGCAACATTGATACATTTTTTGAAAGATTTGAACTACTGGTTAGAAAAATACTAATGCATAAAACAAAGATTGCCATATGTGGTGATCTTAATATAGAAATGGTAAACACAAGCAATGAGCCCTCAAGAACTTTTCTCAATTTATTAAGGTCCCATAATCTGTACTGTACCATCCAGTGTCCAACACGTAAAAATTCATGCATAGACAATATTATTGTGAATTTTCCCCGTGGCAGCTACACTGTTAGCCTTGCAAATGGGTGCTTTGCAGACCACGACCCATTGCTTCTCAATCTCTTTAGTAAGCAACCAAATTCCACTAGTGTGCACAATATGACATGGGTAAGAAGACAAAAAGAAGAATACATTATGTCATTTATTCGTATACTAGAGGATGCAAGTTGGGACTTTGTCTATAAGTGTTCATCTGAGAAGTCTGATGTTGAAACTACCTTTGAAAACTTCCTTAAAAATTATACAGAATTATGGTATTCATGCTCACCACTAATTAAAACCAACTCTTCTGGAACATATAAAAATAAAAAGCTGGAATGGTACACAGACGAACTGGTCCAGATAAGAAAAAACATGCTCGTACTATACACAGCATATAAAAATGCATGTAAACAAAGATCAGAGCAGGAGGGCACCTTTTATGCAGCATACCAAAAATGTAAAAAATTCTACAAACTTAAGCTGATACACACAAAAAAGGCTGCTTATGAAGGGTACATAGAAGGTGCAACAAACAAGTGCAAGGCAGCATGGCAGATTGTAGCACAAGAAAATCCCACACGTCACACACATGAAACTCAGCTCACTCCAAGGGAACTAAATGACTACTTCATTAGCTCAATTAAAGAAATTGAAAGTAAGATAGAAAAAAAAGATACATCTGCAAGCGATTTACTTAATGCCCTTCCACCAGTAGATCATGTCTTTAACTGGTATAGTATCACACCTGCTCAGATTAAAAGAACAGTCACAAAATTTTCAAATTCTAAAAGTATGGACTGCTACTGGCTCTCCAATTACATAGTAAAAAAAACTGTAGACTCGATCGCTAAACCATTGGCATTCATATTTAATAAATGTTTACAGTCAGGAGTGTTTCCCGACTCCCTCAAAATTTCCAAAGTTATTCCAGTGTTTAAAAAGGGTGACAAACATCTTCCTAAAAGTTATCGCCCAATCTCAATTGTGCCAATATTTTCTAAAGTATTTGAGTCACTTATGTACACTCAATTAAGTAGCTATTTTGAGAGACACAACCTTTTGAGCAATAGTCAGTTCGGATTCCGACAGGGCAGAAATACCACTGCGGCCATCCTGGAAATTGTTGACCAGACATTAACAGCCTTTGAAGACCGGAATATGGTGTCACTTGTCTTGTGTGATCTGAGCAAAGCTTTTGACTGCATTCCCTTTGGCACCCTGGTTGCAAAACTAGAATTTTATGGTGTATGTAACCCAGCATTAGCAGTAATAGAGTCATATCTTCATAATAGAAGACAGTTTGTCTCAGTTAAAAATAATTACTCCCCTGTAGCAGCAGTTAGTACTGGTGTACCACAGGGCTTGGTTCTGGGACCCTTCTTCTTCATCATAGCCATCAATGACCTACCTCATCACATAAATAGTACTACCATATGCTATGCAGATGACACAACCCTCCTCACCTCACATCAGAACATCTCAGCTTTGGACAATAACACACAGGAATCACTCAAATCAGCCATCCACTGGTTCACATCCAATAAATTACTGTGTAACTCAGAGAAAACACAACAGCTTCTCTTAGGGTTACCCAAAACCATAGAAAACAAAACTGTAAAACTATTAGGAATGCATATTGATTCCAAACTTAATTGGGAAGAACACGTAAATCAGGTTTGCAAAAAGCTTTCAAGAGTCTCCTATCTCCTTTGGAAACTTAGGGACATGATTAGCATGAACTTTCTGAGAACAATGTACTGTGGACTCTTCCAGTCACATATTACATATGGCCTTCTCATATGGGGGCACAGCTCTCACAGTAACAAAATTTTGTTGATGCAGAAAAGAATGCTGCGCATAATGTGTAAAGTCGGTCCCACGGAGCACTGTCGTCCTCTCTTTATAAGGCTAAGACTGTTGACCATTGTAAACTTGTATATTTATATCTGTGTGTTACACATTAAAAACAATGGTATGGAAGGTGTTGTCAGGGAAGAAATTCATAACTACAACACTAGAAGGAAGGCAGATTATGATATACCAAGACACAGACTAACAAAAAGTAGTAACTCACACAAAGTGAATACCTTAAAAATATTCAACAAACTACCGCAATCTGCTCGGGACATGCCCACAAAAATTCTTAAACAAGATTTGTACAATTGGTTATCTGACAATCCATTTTATTCTATGCAAGAATATTATGATCTGAGTAGCACAGAGATAAACCTGTAATTGCATAATTAACTTAATTAACTACTATATATACTGTTACAAAATATTTCATATCTAATACCTTTGTATTTCAACTGTGTTAGGTAACTACTTTATTTGCCAGTGTTATGATGTGTTACGTAACTACTGTGTTTGCTACTACAATGTAACTCATTTTTGGTACCTTTGTATGTATCTGAAACAAGAATATGTATTAAGCATTGTAGTCACCTGATTAAGGTTTATGTTATTTGTAAGTTACTCATATGCTAATTATATCTATGCCTTATATATAGTGTCTGGAATATTAATATTATTTTATGTACTGACGAAGCCTATTTCATCTTGCATGATCAATGGCTAATAAAGAATCTTGAATCTTGAATCTTGAATATTGTCCCATGACATATGTCATCTCAGTCTAGTAACCCTGTATACTAGTATCTGTGGAAGTTAGGCAGAAGGAAGGGAAGACAAGAGTCTAACTTTCTATCAACAATAAGGCCATTAGAGAAATGGTAGAAGCTTGGATTGGGAAAGGATGCAGAGGAAATTGAGCATGCTCTTTTGAAAGGAGCCATAACGGTACCTGCCTAAAGCAACTTAGGGAAATCATGAAAAACCTAAATCTGGATGACTGGACGAGGATTTTAATCACCATTCCCCAAATTATGAGTCCAGTCTGCTAATGACTGTGCCACCTCAGAAGTAATTTTATGAAAAATGAAATAATGAACTGTATAGAAGTTATTGTACTTATAGACATGCTTAGTTTTGTAACCTTACATAGCGATTTCTCTTTCAACGATGACATTTACATGCAGGACTTCTGACTTTCTGTGGGAAACCCAATTAATGGCTACATAGCAGAAATGTTTGTCAACCATTTAGAAAAATTAAAGAAACTGAATAAAGGTATCACAAATAATATCCAATTGTATGTAGATGACATTCCCATTATGTTCAGCTGAACAGGTGATGAAATGACAATAATTTTCATAAGTGCTGCCATCTGCATAACAATCACCCATGGGCATGAAGTGAATAACACCATAGTCCTCTTTGAAATGTAGATCTCTAAAGAGACCTAGCAACTGCATTATGATATTTTGAGGAAGTCTACTAGTAAAGATCTGTATTCAATGTAAAATACAAAAATGCAATTCTAGGTAATTCTGGCATCTTCAGGATGCACAGGAAAGACAGTTGGAAATACTGAAATTTGGGATTACAGCACACTTAAGCTGGTACGCATTAGAGAAGCACAACAGGACACCTATTCCAGCACATATTAAAGACTAAGGCCACTCTTTGAAAACTGTTAACAACCTGGAAACTCTGCAGCCAACTGAAAAAAAGGAAAGCATATACACCATAGAGGAAACGAAAATGGAAATATTCATCCATAACAGAGTGAATAAACATATAATTTTGAATGAAACAATAGAATTAATGAGCCAAAAATTCAATAATCTTTGGTCAAGTTTAATGCATTTTATGGTAAATTTCTGTGTATAGACTTACAACAATGATCAGCAATATACTGCCACAAACAACTTGTCTAACATAGTCTAGGAACAATGTGAAGGTTTATGCGCAGTTACAAAAGAAACAAACCTCTCCCTGAAGTAAAATTCATAAAATTCACCAATAAGTTGGTCAGCACATATAGTGATGTGATAAAGAATTTTCAAGCTAAGCAGTTATCCTGTGGACCATAACTGTTAGTAAGACTTATGATCTACTTAAATGTTCATTCACTTAAAACTGAGGTTTACCACAGAGCTCATTTGCATTCCTGGATAGAAAGTAAGTTTATAATATGTAACTATATCCTCGTTTGATCAGTACAATGACATGTTATAATTCCTGTTACAAATCACTGTTGACAACACATTCTAGTCATAATAAAATAAATACCTATCTGCATTAAAGCATATTATTATCAACATGCACAAAAGAATCATGAAATAGTCAGACACTGCAAAGTGACTGCTACATTAATGGATGGGGTCCAGCCATCCAGGAGTGAAGTATGTAAGCAGACAAAGAAATTTATGTAACAGAATATGCAGAATGTTTCCTTACTTACCATACATGTATTCTTGCTTATACAGTGAATTACACTGGGGTTTTCATAATGCTGCAAAATGAAATGCCTAGTCATAAAATGTAAAACACTTCAAGTATAATTTCACAAGTACATGACACAACAACATATGTGCTTTTTGAATAGGCAAAAAGTGTTGCAAATGAGAAAATCTTGTCAGTACTGTATTTAATTTTATATCTATTACTGTATAACATAACAACAGTCAGCAATGAAATAAAATTAAGTAGAAGTGTAATCAAAAATCAAATTAGAAGTAAAAACATTTTTAAATAACTGTTATTGAAAACTAACACAAATTTCCAACTGAAAGGGAGGGAAAATTTTTAAGGTCCCAGGTTAGAAGACCTCTGTTTGTTTCAAGGTACAAGATGGTGCATGACTCACAAAGTACGGCTTAACTGCCCACATATTATATAACTAATTCTCAGATTAACTTGCATTTTACTCATCATAAAATTCTTTACCGGAAAAAGTAACAATATTTTACAAATAAGCTTTAATAACAGTACAGCACTTAAGTGCGCATAACTACAAATATTTATGAATGTTCCACCATCACTAACTCAAGTCACACGCCAAAAACAAAATAGTACAAATGGTGGTCTCTCATATGTATTCCTTTGTGAGATTCTAAAATAGGTCATAACATTGAAACACTGACCAAGAAGCATCATTTGTTCCAGGTACACTATTCTCAAGGTACAATAATCCCCAATCCAGTACAACAATTTAGGATCCATCCAACTACAACAAATTTATGTTGTCAAGGCAGCTACAAGTTTTCATGGATCACCAGATGTTGGCTTTTATAAATAATATCAAAGAAGTTGAATCCAAAGGAGAGGATACAGACATTATTTTGCCTGATTTTCATTGTGATGTAAAACAATGTACAGGACGGAGCTTGGATACGTCAGTGAAAAAATTCTGATGAATCTCCATGTGTACATAGTAGTGTAAAAGGTAAGGAACAAAATGTTTTCTGAGACTGTACATTTCTGTTTACTGATGAATGTGTCCTGAAATATATTCAGAAATGCACTGGAACAGAGGCACATAAAGCAATGGGAGATGTTGAACTGTCATTACAGCTGGAACAGCTTGATAGTCGTTCTGTATGATAGAGATGCTGCTGAATCCAAAGGAACAGAAGAGGAACTTCTCTTGTCACAAAATGGAAAATACAACTTTGCAAGTTTATGATGACTTGTAATCACTTAAAGAAAATCATGAGGTGTCTTGGGTTTGGTTTGTGTTGACACATTTGGAGAGGCTACCTAACGATAAGTATTCTGTCATGTAAAATGTATGGAAGTTATTCCTAACATACTGTCAAAACATATATGTTTCCTGTCTGTAATTTGTGCTGATGAGCAGTAGTTTCTGCCTAAGTGTAGATATTGGGTTCTCATTTCATGTCTTCAAAATCTAACTCATATGGGCAGAGATACTGGATAGATGTCAATAAAGATTACAAATATGTGATAAATGCTTTCCCATGGCATGGCAAAGATTAAACTTGTCCTGATGGTGAACATCGTAGCAATTGCACTGAAGAAACTTCTACCCTATACCTAAATAAAGGAAGAAATTTTCTGTGTGAGAACTTCTTTGTGCCACTTTCTCTTGTGTGATATCTGAAAACCAACCAGACAACCTTCCTTGGTACAATAAACAGAATTAGAATGGGCATGCCAGAATGCATGAAGAAAGCTCACAAGAAACTATTCAAAACTGCAACTTTTAAAAAAAGGTGATATGAACCTTGTAGTATGCCAGGGAAAGCCAGGAATGTTTGTGATAATTCTGTTCCTTGCATCCAGATTTACAAATCTGAACTGACATGAACCCAAAGCCTAACAGTGACATATTACAATGAAACCATATACAGAGTAAATGTTGACCAGATTGCTCACAACTACTAAGTGAAATATGCTGGAAGAATGTGGCCCATTGATATTTTTACAATATTCTCTATTTAGCAGGCATCAATGGCTGGGTCATCTATAGAGATGTAACAAAGCTCAAAACAACATCACAAGATTTCTTCTCAAGCTCATGGTGTAGCAGAAACCAAGGCCAGTCTACAAGAAATGTTTTATGACATTTCCCTATGTCTTTATACATTACAGAGTCTAGTCTACAGACAATGATGATCTGTTAGTATCTAACAGGAACATATTACACAGACAAACTAATGTTTAACTTAAGATAATGTGTATCAAAGTGCACACTTCTGTTAGATTGTGTTAACATACTGACTCTGTATTAAATGTTCTTGTTTACTTGTAAAAAATATAATTTTGTTTGCAAACTGGTTTGCATGTCTATAAGAACACAATATTTCTTTATGATATTATGAACATGTCTCCACTAATTGCATTTTTAAGTTGATTTGGTCAATAAAATGAAAATATTAAATGCTTAGAGTTAAAACATAATAATGGTCATTGAATCAACTATCTGTTATAGAAAAACTGATCCAACAAAACAGAAAAGGCTAGGAACAAGCTGTAAACATATGAACTATGGATTGGACATTTTTGTCCTAACTGTGGTTCTAAGGGGTTCTAAAAATCCAGCAGTTCTAGTATTATTTATTCTTCAGGTGAAGATTTAAATAATGAGAAGCTGTGGTATATTTATCACATACTTCCTGCATCCTACTACTTTCAGTGTCAGTATTAGCCTTACTTGTTATTAATAAAACTAATAATATTTCCAGAGTCATGACCATGGCTCCATGAGATTAATATGAAAGTTTCAATGGCAGATTATTCAATTATAGTTATATACACCGAGAGGCTTACCTCATCTGGAATTTCTGTGAATACGGTTAAGTTCCAGTCATGTATTAGATAGTTGTAGCCATTTTCAAAATCTTCTTGTACCCTATGAAAACAAAAATCATCGGTCACTAAAGAAACGTAAACAAGTATGTGTTATGTAGTTGATAATTATCAATTTACCTGTAATCTACAAAATGCAGATCTCCCACTTTCATTACCTCTTGTTTAACGAATAGCTCTTCTGCTTTACTGCTACAAAAGCACTTCTTATCTTCATTAGATACTTGCTTCACAGTTGTTTCTGCAATAAATTGACCTCTGTATTACATTACCATGTGTAATTGTAAGTCAAATTAGAGAATTAATACTTAAGTCACAAAATTTTAGTGTATATTCAAGAGTAGCACTCATTTTTTAAGAACTTGGCTATATCAAATGCTTATATCGTGTGTAACAAGGTAAACTGATTTTGATAGAAAGTTTAATGTATGAATAAAATTATTTATGTAATGGAAGGAAACATTCCACGTGGGAAAAATTATATATAAAAACAAAGATGAGGTGACTTACCGAACAAAAGCGCTGGCAGGTCGATAGACACACAAACAAACACAAACATACACACAAAATTCAAGCTTTCGCAACAAACTGTTGCCTCATCAGGAAAGAGGGAAGGAGAGGGGAAGACGAAAGGAAGTGGGTTTTAAGGGAGAGGGTAAGGAGTCATTCCAATCCTGGGAGCGGAAAGACTTACCTTAGGGGGAAAAAAGGACAGGTATACACTCGCACACACGCACATATCCATCCACACATACAGACACAGTTTGTTGCGAAAGCTTGAATTTTGTGTGTATGTTTGTGTTTGTTTGTGTGTCTATCGACCTGCCAGCGCTTTTGTTCGGTAAGTCACCTCATCTTTGTTTTTATGTATAATAAATATGTCTGCTTGTGTCTGTATGTGTGGATGGATATGTGCGTGTGTGCGAGTGTATACCTGTCCTTTTTTCCCCCTAAGGTAAGTCTTTCCGCTCCCAGGATTGGAATGACTCCTTACCCTCTCCCTTAAAACCCACTTCCTTTCGTCTTCCCCTCTCCTTCCCTCTTTCCTGATGAGGCAACAGTTTGTTGCGAAAGCTTGAATTTTGTGTGTATGTTTGTGTGTCTATCGACCTGCCAGCGCTTTTGTTCGGTAAGTCACCTCATCTTTGTTTTTATATATAATAAAATTATTTACATCTATTCCTTAAATCTATACTCATTTTGTAGAAGTAAGGGTAACCAGCAACTGCTGTGAAGAACTGGACTCATTCCTGAGATGCAGTTGCCACAAATAATCATATCTCACTTGAGTCTACCTGTCTTATGAGATTTTACTGATTACCCTCACATTCAGGATAATGTTTTTATCAATGGAATTTACTCAAACAATTCCTTCCTCAGATTGCATTATGTTTGAAGTAGTACTGTATTATTTTTAACTTAGTATCTAATGTATGTGAAATTTTTAAAAACCATAAATTTTAGTATAAATTCACATTTCAGTTTTGGCAACAGCGACTAAAAGAATTATGAAATGAAATGTTCCTAGTAAGTGTTGAACAAAGTATATTTTTTACAGCTGAAGACAAAACACTGAAAATAGTTACTCTGTAAAATAATTGATACACATTACAAGAATGATTTATATCATGGCGCAAGTGTATTAGAGATTGCTGAATAATTATTGCTTGAGTTGTAGGAAAGACTTCTTGCTGACAGCCACAACTAAGGTGGAACTATCTGCTTAAAAAAAAAGGTTCAAATGGCTCTGAGCACTATGAGACTTAAAATCTGAGGTCATAGGTCCCCTATAACTTAGAACTACTTAAACCTAACTAACCTAAGGACATCACACACATCCATGGAACTATCTGTTTAAAAAAAAAGGTTCAAATGGCTCTGAGCACTATGAGACTTAAAATCTGAGGTCATAGGTCCCCTATAACTTAGAACTACTTAAACCTAACTAACCTAAGGACATCACACACATCCATGCCCAAAACAGGATTCGAACCTGCGACCGTAGTGGTCGCGCGATTCCAGACTGAAGAGCCTGGAACCGCTAGGCCACACCGGCCGGCTGTACCCCAAGTTCCAATAAATTTTTTTTCTGTTTCCACTGCACATATATAAACTAATACATGGAAATGATCACATCACAAATATGTGTAATTTTCCATGTACGTGCACAGCATTTATCACATGTCAAAATGCAAACCAGTACTGTTTAGCAATAAAGCTGATTGTAAACTGAGATAGTGCTACGATCTACAGCAGGTGCAAACAGTTGGCTACACCACTGAAGCAATAGATCACCTCCTACAAGAATTGTAAGTACAACAATGCGACCTTGATACCCATTTATCTGACACAGATGTTTCCCATAATTCAGCAGACTCCCATTCTGCCATTCATGTTTCACAGAATATTCTTCAAAAACTGTTCATTTTATAATATCATGCAGATCGTGCTTATCTGGTATTGTGGTCTGGCTGGTATGTTTCAATTTTTCCTACATGGTAGTAGCATCTTTCAAGACACTATATTTAACAACCAGAAAATCCTGTAATAGGGTTAAAAAGTAAAACAAGACCAGCAGACATTTCCTAGCTTTAGGTAACCCCAAATTCATGCTATGTTGGGTTGGTGCTGGTCATTAGGGGAGAAGAGAATATTTAAGTACTGTTATGACAATGGTATAAATTATTGATTGTCATAATACAGTACCATTGAGAAAAGAAACTTTGAAATTAAAATAATTTCAGCAGTCCAGTCTTATGGAAGACATGTACTTCAGATGCACTCTAGAAAAGTTGTTTCTTCCTGTCAAAGGGATTTGGTGCTCCAGTCTCAGTTTAGCATGTAGACCTATGCAGTAGAAGAAAGTGCACGACATCAGAAATGAGAAAATATGAAAATCTGATGCAAGACACTAAAGCTTCTTGCGTAAATAAATGCTATTGTTTTGGCATAGAAAACAATGTCAACAGTGAAAATTAGTTCAACACTAGAAAAAAAAATTCTTAAAAAGTAAAAACTGATGACCAAGAGCAGAGTCATATTAGTAGTCAATATATGTGATGCAAACATTTTATTATTAATCTCCAGAAAAAAAACTTTAAATTGATTCAACTACATGTTCTTTGTACGCTGTTGGGGCCTCAGGGGTGAATAAAAATGTCAAAAAGTGAAAGAGAAAGATACAAAGATTACTATGTAACATCCTCGATAACTTGAAGACATCATGGGTGGAAGACAAATGGATTAGACAGGTATGGTTAGGCACTCCTTTTCGAGGGAGCATTTCCTGCATATCCATTGTGATACCTGATGGCACTACAGACATTGTAAATATGAATGAGTGGAAGTAAATTTGAAGCCTGTTGCTCCTTTAATTAAGTCCAGTGTGTTAAGAACTTAACTCCATAGTTCGAAGTAGATGTCAAGAGCATTAACGATTTAAATATGAAGAAATACAGGATAACTTTATTTGATTAGACAATTGTAGTTGGTTCAATAGAAGCAGAAGTTTACGTGTTAAGTTAAGCATAATTCTGACCCACCAGGCCTAATGAATGAAAATAAAAACATGTTACAGTTATAATAATATTTACCTATAATTGGTGACTGTGAACCAATCTCAGATTCCTCCAAGTTCTCTTTTGCTTCACCTACACACATGTATATTCCACATATTTTTAACTCAGAATCGCAAGGTTCATTGGGGATCTTTGGATACCTGAAACGAAACACACCAAGGAAGAATGTTTTGTCGGAATTTATCTAAGAAAGTGGCCTCACAGTCTACAGATACTAATAACTCAGAATACTCACATAAAAAGTTGAATGATATTGTTTGAGTTATCGTCATCTGATGTTTCTAGTTTTGGGATTTCTTCACTTGTAGCTTCAATGAGTATGTGAATAATGGCTGTAAAGAAATTTGTATTGGAAGCAGACTCACATTACGTACAGTATTCTGTTAAAAAATTTAGGACATACGTCATTATATAAAGTAAACCAAATCTCTGAATACAATGTGGTGTTTTACATACCAATATACCAGTATGCTTTATTATCACCTCAGTATTGAGGATTGTGACGCATTTGCAAAGACGTCTACTGAAGCATTTGGAAACTGTATTGTAATGCTGTCATTAACAAATGAGGTTGGAGTACTTGATGCAAATGAAAAGGTGAATGGAATATTCTATCTACTTCCTGAGAAATGGTGTCTTTTGTTATATGATTATTTTAGGTGTTATATTAATACCTGCTACAACCATGTTCATCTCTGAAATTGAACTTCTAAGGCTGTGATACCAACAAGTTCTGATTTCTGTGATGTGTAAAAGCAATGACAGTCATGAACATTTCTGGGTTTTGCCTGTTACACTGTTATTGGAAATATCAAAGGAGGAGGCTAATAGGAAAGAATGTCATGTACAACTGTGATTACAGAGCACTATCATAAATTATTGTAAGAATTCCTACAGATTACTTTGTCTTTGTTAGAAGCACTGTTACTGAAAAATCTACTCCTCGCTACTAAAATTTAATAGCGCTGTTAAGGTTCACCACAGCTGAATCCACTTTGTAGCTGTTTTAAAACTTGCTCATCGCTATTGTGTTATAATTGGTAACAATTCACTCATAACATTCTGGAATAATGGCAGTTATGATGATTTTACTGTCTTAAATAACATTCTGGTAATTCAAAATAGACTGCGATGTGGAGTTGAAAGAAAAGTTTTACTATCAACATCGCAAACAAGCCTATCACAGCTTCAAATTGATCGTAAAATAACTAAAATTAAACGAGTGGAGTTATATTTCTACGTACACCTCTAAGATACGTAAGAATGAGGGTTCTAATATATATGACCAGTATATATTCCAGATACACTGTATCACCCATGTCTTGCATGATCTTTATTTCTGAATTTCTGGTCTCTCGAAACAGCTTAGCATATAGGAAAGAAGGTGACTTACAAATCCGCATACACCCTTTCCACATCTATGTCTTTCCACAAAGCACTTATGCGTAATCCACAAATCTACAGACTAACACATGTAACAGAATATGAAAACTCTCAGGGTAAAATTTGTTCTTAAAAGTCGCATACGATAAATATAATAAATATTTTTCCTGAAAAATAAGCAGCTGAAACAATACCGTTATTTACATTGTGACTCATGACATACAGTAATTTTATTTCACAGCTTATGTTCCGTAGACGAATAATGCAAACGCGTTTGGTTATTAACATTTAAGAAACTATTAGTCATCCATTATAGTGAAAAATCCGTATCCTTTCTTTTATTTGATTTTACTCACATAACGCAACGAATAACGTGAGACAGAACGCAAACTGCGCCATTCTTGAAGCTTCACACAAAACAGAAAGAACGAGACGCTCTTCCAACAGATGCGCAGCAACTAATACGATTTCTGTGGTTTATGCACTGCTGCCAACACACGACAGCGTATGTGCCAGAGATTTTTGCTAGTGCTTGATTTCACGTGCCGTGTATTATGCTTACGCTGTAGACAAATATAACGATCGTCACTAAATCAGAAATAGCTTACAGGACAAAATGCAGGAAATGGTTCAGATGGCTCGAAGCACTATGGGACTTAACATCTGAGGTTATCAGTCCGCGCAAGTTGCCGAAGTGGCTTCAAATCGAAAGACTTGCACACGGCGAACGGTCTACCTAACGGGAGGCCCTAGTCATACGACATTTATTTAGTCTCCTAGAATTAGGACTACTTAAACGTAACTAACCTAAGGACACCACACACATCCATGCCCGAGGCAGGATTCGAACGTGCGATAGTAGCAGCAGCACGGTTCCGGACTGAAGCGCCTAGAACCGCTAGGTCACAAAGGCCTGCAAAATTCAATACATAGCAGCCTGAGTGTCGCTTTCCAAGAACTGTTGCTAGCGTACTATGGTTAACTAGTGGCATATATGCTGAATATTTAAGTCTGTCCAGCGATGGGCTTTTTAGTGTTCTACTGGAAATCTTAATACGTAAATAAGTTTGTATAGCGCGATCGAGAAAGATTACAAAGAATCAAAACTGAAAGGGAGCTTGGGAAATTTATTATTGCTGCGATGGTGGTTTATGCTTTAGTAGCACTATGAGCACGTACAAAAGTAATTTCGGTGTTAATGACAATCCTGTTTTGCTTCAGCTCCTAATGATTTGAAGTTTCTAAGAAGGACTTGCTAATGACGTTGAAGATCATAGGTTACGATCCTTCACATCACAAGTGACCGCCCTTAGTCTGCATTTTACTGTTCGTTACGTATAGCGCATCATGTATGTTCACCTCTCTAACTTCGTTTCACGTTCGACTTAGTGTGTGTTGCACAGGTGGAGTGGGTTCAGAGAATGGATCAGCTAGCGAAAGACCACGATTCAATTCCTCAACAGGCGCAAATCAACTTTTGATGCACATCAACTTTTATTGTACAACAGATGTCTTTGATTTTAATAAGAGTCATAGCATGGTACATAAAATATCGCTGCAGAGTAAAAATCGATTCTAAAAATAATTTGCTAAAATCAGTGCCAAATGTATCGGTTTAGCGTAATTTATAAGTAATAGCGAATCGAAGAAATGCTTGGCCTGAATTGCATTTGTCCGAAAATCTGAGAAGTAACATGTTTCATGGAGTTGATTTCAGAGCTAGCATAGCAACATAATAAAACCATTTTGACAAAACCATGATTTACACAATATAAAATCGAAAGGCGCACTCACCATTATCATTAATTTACTTCGACCTAAGATTGTGACTTCTGTTCACTAGCCTTCTTTCTGTGGTTATTAGAACGTTTTAAAGGCCTCTGGAAAACGGATTTGGGGGGGGGGGGGGGGGGAGAATGCCATTTATTTCAATCGTTCCGCCTACATTTGCGAAATATTTATTATTTTGTTATTATTATTATTATTTATTCATCAAACGGCTTTTACTTCTGTCTTGTATCTTTTGTCATTGGTGTCACGAGTCATTAACGGATTTGATGTCTGCAGCTGGTATGGTCCGCTAGTGAACGAGCACATTTACCGGGCTGCAACGCCGTATCAAGCGGTTGGGAATGGATGGGGCATTCGTCCACCCTTCCCACTTCAAAGTTCAGAAGGGAGGGGGATACGTTTTCTGCTCTCCCAAATTCATTTAAATTGAACATCGCCTATTTGACTTCTTATTATAAGGAGAAAAAATCACACCTGCAAGATTTTAGTCACAGCAATCGACTCCGCTCGAAAATTTGGGACAAATAATTCTGACTGTAGGCAGTGTACAGTTTTTAAACTTTCGGCGTGGACTGGTTGTTCACCCGCTGTGCCCCACTGCAGCAGCTTACTGTCCTAGCGCGAAATTCCGTGCAGTGAAGTGAAGACCAGAGTCCTCCTATAGGCTGGGTGTTGTTGGCGTGAGCCGGCCGTAGTGGTCGAGCGGCTCTATGCGCTTCAGTCCGGAACCGCGCGACCGCTACGGTCGCAGGTTCGAATCCCGCCTCGGGCATGGATGTGCGTGATGTCCTTAGGTTAGTTATGTTTAAGTAGTTCTAAGTTCTAGGGGACTGATGACCTCAGATGTTAAGTCCCATAGGGCTCAGAACCATTTGAAGCATTTTTTTTGTTGGCGTGGGAAAAGTAAGGAGGACGCGTCACGTCAGCCCAGCGTGTTTTGATATCTTGTTCGAGAACGGGTGCTGTTTAACGCAGGAAAGAGGCAAGTAATACAGGTATGAAATATGTCGACCTCATGCATATATACTTTCTGTATTCTTTTAACAATATTTGAGTACTGATTTTCTCCACCGTGTATAACATGAATATTAAAATGAATAAACCTAAGCAGCTGAAGAATTATTATGAAATGAAGTTAATGCTTTTCGATTTGCGGTTTAATCATGCCAATCACGCCGAAGAATAGTTCAGCTCCAGCAAGTGTACCTACGTCACTTTCACCTGAAACTGCTACTGCTACTGCTGCCAGTGCGGCACGATCCTACTAAATATACAGGCACTGCAGAAGCCACTTTAAAGTTTGATCCCCTATACTGTAGACGTATGATTGTATCCCACAGACTATACTAAGTCGCAAAAGACGCTCCCTCTGGTCCTATTTAGTTGTTTGCAACACTGTTTTGTAACAACACTTTGTACACGACCAAACATTTCGCTTTTCTGCCACATCTTTGAGTCCTGTGCCAGGTTCTAAACTGACATTAAGAAGGACTGATCCACGGCCTTTTGCAGGAAACTAGACGTTACACGATGTTAATCGTTTTCTTACGGCGGATACCATAACATGCCACACATCGGGTGATGATGATGATGAGCGTTTGGCGTCATTGGCCGGGAGGCCCCTCGCGGGGCAGGTCCGGCCGCCATATCGCAGGTCTCATTACATTCGGCGCCACATTGGGCGACCTGCACGCCGGATGGGGATGAAATGATGATGAACACAACACAACACCCAGTCCCTGAGCGGAGAAAATCTCCGACCCAGCCGGGAATCGAACCCGGGCCCAGAGGACGGCAATCCGTCACGCTGACCACTCAGCTACTGGGGCGGACACACATCGGGTGATTTTATATAAAAGACAGTTACAACATAAGGAAACCAGAAGAGTTTGCTCGCATTGTGCACAGTCTCCAAACTACAGTCCGAAGGTGATTCACAAGCTATACATTTAGGCTCGTCTCTCACACTGATGGAATAGCTGATAAGTCTACGTTTTGCTTCGACTGATTCCTCATATTGCAGCCATGTGCGCGAGCACTGTTTCACTGCTAGCAACCCATCTACAAAACTCATTCCCCAACTCAGACAAGCGCTGTCAGTCTACATCTACATCTACATTTATACTCCGCAAGCCACCCAGCGGTGTGTGGCGGAGGGCACTTTACGTGCCACTGTCATTGCCTCTCTAATCTCTCTAATTTTACATTTGTGGTCTCCTTGGGAGGTATAAGTAGGGGACGCAATATATTCGATACCTCATCCCGAAACGCACCCACTTGAAACCTGGACAGCAAGCTACACCGCGATGCATAGCACTTCTCTTGCAGAGTCTGCCACTTGAGTTTGCTAAAAATCTCCGTAATACTATCTCGCTTACCAAATAACCCTGTGGCGAAACGGGCCGCTCTTCTTTGGATCTTCTCTATTTCCTCTGTCAACCCGACCTGGTACGGATCCCACACTGATGGTCAATACTCAAGTATAGGTCGAACGAGTGTTTTGTAAGCCACCTCCTTTGTTGATGGACTACATTTTCGAAGGACTCTCCCAATGAATATCAGCCTGGCGCCCGTCTTACCTACAATTAATTTTATATGATCATTCCTCTTCAAATCGTTCCGTACGCATACTCCCAAATATTTTACAGAATTAACTGCTACCAGTGTTCGTTCCGCTTTCATATAATCATGCAATAAAGGATCCTTCTTTCTATGTATTCGCAATACATTACATTTGTCTATGTTAAGGGTCAGTTGCCACTCCCTGCACCAAGTGCCTATCCGCTGCAGATCTTCCTGCAGTTCGCTGCAATTTTCTAATGCTGCAACTTCTCTGTACACTACAGCATCATCCGTGAAAAGCCGCATGAAACTTCGACACTATCTACTAGGTCATTTATTTATATTGTGAAAAGCAATGGTCCCATAACACTCCCCTGTGGCACGCCAGAGGTTACTTTAACGTATGTAGACGTCTCTCCATTGAGAACAACATGCTGTGTTCTGTTTGCTAAAAACTCTTCAATCCAGCCACACAGCTGGTCTGATATTCCGTAGGCTCTTACTTTGTTTATCAGGGGACAGTGCGGAACTGTATCGAACGCCTTCCGGAATTCAAGGAAAGTGGCATCTACCTCGGAGCCTGTATCTAATATTTTCTGGGTCTCATGAACAAATAAAGCGAGTTGGGTCTCACACGATCGCTGTTTCCGGAATCCATGTTGATTCCTACAGAGTAGATTCTGGGTTTCCAGAAATGACATGATACGCGAGCAAAAAACATGTTCTAAAATTCTACAACAGATCGATGTCAGAGATATAGGCCTATAGTTTTGCGCATCTGCTCGACTACCCTTCTTGAAAACTGGGACTATCTGTGCTCTTTTCCAATCGTTTGGAACCTTCCGTTCCTCTAGAGACTTGCGGTACACGACTGTTAGAAGGGGGGCAAGTTCTTTCACATACTCTGTGTAGAGTCGAATTTGTATCCCGTCAGGTCCAGTGGACTTTCCTCTGTTGAGTGATTTCAGTTGCTTTTCTATTCCTTGGAATAGAGGACTTAGAGAAGGAACTGCAGTGCGGTCTTCCTCTGTGAAACAGCTTTGGAAAAAGGTGTTTAGTATTTCAGCTTTACGCGTGTCATCCTCTGTTGCAATGCCATTATCATTGCAGAGTGTCTGGATATACTGTTTCGATTCACTTACTGCTTTAACGTAAGACCAGAACTTTCTAGAATTTTCTGTAAAGTCGGTACATGTAATTTTACTTTCGAATTCACTGAACACTTCACGCATACGCTAACTTTGACATCGTTTAGCTTCTGTTTGTCTGAGAGGTTTCGGCTGCTTTTAAATTTGTAATGAAGCTCTCTTTGCTTTCGTAGTAGCTTCCTAACTTTGTTGTTGAACCGTGGTGAGTTTTTCCCGTCTCTCACAGTTTTACTCGACACGTACCTGTCTAAAACGCATTTTACGATTGCCTTAGGCTTTTTCCATAAGCACTCAACGTTGTCAGTGTCGGAACGGAAATTTTCGTGTCGCTCTGTTAGGTAGTCTGAAATCTGCCTCCTATTACCCTTGCTAAACAAATAAACTTTACTCCCTTTTTTTATATTCCTATTTTTTTCCAAATTCAGGGATGCTGCAACGGCCTAATGATCACTGACTCCCTGTTCTGCCCTTACAGAGTCGAAAAGTTCGGGTCTGTTTGTCATCCGAAGGTCCAAGATGTTATCTCCACGACTCGGTTCTCTGTATAATTGCTCGAGGTAATTTTCAGATAGTGCACTCAGTATAATGTCACTCGATTGTCTCTCCCTATCACCCGTCCTAAACATCTGAGTGTCCCAGTCTATATCTGGTAAATTGAAATCTCCACCTAAGACTATAACATGCTGAGAAAATTTATGTGAAATATATTCCAGATTTTCTCTCAGTTGTTCTGCCACTAATACTGCTGAGTCGGGAGGTCGTTAAAAGGAGCCAATTATTAACCTAGCTCGGTTGTTGAGTATAACCTCCATCCATAATAATTCACAGGAACTATCCACTTCTATTTCACTACAGGATAAACTACTACTAACAGCGACAAACACGCCACCACCGGTTGCATGCAGTCTGTCCTTTCTAAACACCGTCTGTGCCTTTGTAAAAATTTCGGCAGAATTTATCTCTGGCTTCGGGAAGCTTTCAGAACCTATAACGATTTCAGCCTCGGTGCTTTCTATCAGCACTTGAATTTCCGGTACTTTACCAATGCAGCTTCTACAGTTTACAATTACAATACCGATTGCTGCTTGGTCCCCGCATGTCCTGACTTTGTCCCGCACTCTTTGAGGCTGTTGCCCTTTCTGTACTTGCCCGAGGCCATCTAACCTAAACAACCGCCCAGTCCACGCCACACAAACCCTGCTACCCGTGTAGCCGCCTGCTGTGTGTAGTGGACTCCTGACCTATCTAGCGGAACCCAAAATCCCACCACTCTATGACGCAAGTCGAGGAATCTGCAGCCCACATGGTCGCAGAACCGTCTCAGCCTGATTCAGACTACCTCCACTCGGCTCTGTACCAAAGGTCCGCAGTCAGTACTGTCGACGATGCTGCAGATGGTGAGCTCTGCTTTCATCCTGCTAGCGAGACTGGTAGTCTGCACCAAATCAGATAGCCACCGGAAGCCAGAGACGATTTCCTCTGATCCATAGCGACACACATCATGGGTGCTGACATGCAGATGGGTGCACCCTGTTCTCTTCATGGCATCCGGAAGGACCCTTTCCACATCTGGAATGACTCCCCCCGGTATGCACAGGGAGTGCACATTGGTTTTATTCCCCTCCCTTGCAGCCGCATCCCTAAGGGGCCCTATTACGCACCTGACGTTGGAGCTCCCAACTACCAGTAAGCCTACCTTCTGCGACCTCCCGGATCTTGCAGACTGAGGGGCAACTTCTGGAACGGGACTAACAGCCATGTCCGGCCGAAGATCAGCATCAGCCGGACACAGAACCTGAAACTGGTTTGTCATACAAACTGGAGAGGCCTTCCGTTCAGCCCTCCAGAATGTCTTTCGCCCCCTGCCACACCTCGAGACGACCTCCCACTCTACCACAAGTGAGGGGTCAGCCTCAATGTGAGCAGTATCCCTGGCAGCCACAGCCGTAGTCCGATCATGGGATGCGTGGGGCGAGCTGGCCGTCCCCAACAAACCCCCGTCCGGACCCCCACAGTGATGCCCATTGGCAACAGCCTCAAACTGTGTGACTGAAGCCAACACTGTCTGAAGCTGGGAGTGAAGGGATGCCAACTCATCACGCATCCGAACACAGCAATCGCATTCCCTATGCATGCTAAATACTGTTGTACAAAAAATGTCTGAACTAATCTACAGAGAGCACAAACAATTCGACACAAAATTTAAACTGTTATTAAAATACAAGACTGCCTAGTAAATGCCGTAATGCTGCTACTTGTGCACTGCTGACACACTACTCGATGGCAGAAGGCTAACTGTACAGTCAGTAACGTATAAACACTATTTGAAAGAAATAAACAAATGACAGACGACTTATAATTATGTGGTAACCAACAGCGCACCAATACACGGATGGGATGGAAAAGACACCGCCAGTGTATTGTAATAATAAGCATCACAGTTGATAGCGCAAACAATTTTAGGAGTTTTACGGTAGCTTCAACATCGGCCGATGATGTGACAACATGTTTCCCCAATTTCAGTATCATAGTTAAACCACCCCTTCTCCACTTTGCGAGTATCAATGCCAACATGGATAGATGACTGTGCAGTATGCCCATTCAGTGTTAATTGTCGAACACATAAATCATCAAAGTATATTAGACAGTGCTCCACATACTTCTAACACCTCGAACATAGTGATTTATTCACGATCTGTCTCTATGCGTATGGGAGACACAGAGCATTCTTGCTGTCTTGGGGTAAAATTAGAGAGTGAGAGACCCTCCTCACAATGTCATTGAGCAACCCGCCATGCTGCACCGTTACCGAATTAATCTGCAACCTTCCCAAAGAAGACCGCTACACTCCACGTCTCGTGAATGAATGGAGCTTTCCGAGTCCTCACCCATCCAAGTGCATGAGATTTGTCGAGGTGCGCCAATGTCGAGGAGCTTAGAACTCCTTATCGATGTATAGCAACAGATTTCCAAGTGTTGTGATGTAATAGCAGACGGTTAAGAAGAACAATAAACGACTGATTTTTATGCGTGACGGAGATCCAGAAGGCTGGAGTTCGACGCATTTCTACGTAGATGAACGAAGCTATCAACTCTAAAGTATTGTTCTAGAGTCTAGGATCAGTACCTGGAAGGTATCGGCAAGAGAGAACATAAACACAATCACTCCTAAGGCTACAACGTTCTGCACTTATAACGGGCTATAATGTTAGATCGTCTGATTGTTCAACCTATCAGCTGTATGGAATATAGCGCTATTAATATTCCAATGTAAGAAATATATTTCAAGCGCATGACATACATCCATCTTCCCGGTTTCTCCACGATAAACTATGTTATCGAAGAGAAAACGAAAAAACTACTTCCGTAAAACATTTGCTCTGTGTGATATGAGCACAATATAGCTTTCCGGAGACATGTAGTGTCCAATGTTCACATCCGACCATGGTCCAGAAATTATACGATGCCTGCATCAGATATATACAGAATGGTTGTTAGTAGCAGGGGATACTTCCTACAAGGAAATAGATAAACGCATAGCAGCAGATTCCGACATGTGAAAATTACAAGTAATTCCGTCATTAGCTCTGTAAACAGCACATCTGTCAGGCAAATGTGTACATGGGGATTGCACCGCCTCACAAGCACCTATCGCTAACTTAGTTATGACGCTGAAGCCCAATTTTACATCCAAGATGCGACATGGGGAATGGAGTACATAGCATAAATCAAAGCTCGTTTATAGGAATGTGCCAAGTTTCATCACACATGAGATGCAAGTCCTCTGATGACCTCTGATGATAATCGCAAGTAGACAGTGCTTTAAACCACATACAGAACACGTGGCTATATATAAGTAGAATGCAAACTATGTCACACGACTGATGCATCCGATCAGAACAGTGGAAAAATTGACCTGCAGCATCTCCTCATTCTCAAGGATACATCAGTCAAGCATTAAATCGTACCTCATTACAGCTCCATCTCAATCGATCACATCGTCCACTCTCTGTTGTCCTTCAACGCAGATGCAGGTAGTTTAGAGGTAAATGGTTCTAAGTCCTCCTGAAAAGCATCAAACACAGTAGTCAACTCACATGTATCGCTCGTACATCAATAGACATATGGTATAATGCTGCCTCAATGGAAAAAAAATTGACTGCCTCCCTGATTCCCTTCCTTTCGATGTCGACGTTTTCTCGGATTCCTCTTTTTGCCACATACTTGTTCCCATGCACAAATTTTTCGGCGCAAACCAGAAGATACGAAAGTACTTCCTCAATTCCCCTGCATTTCGATGTATGTTCGGTCAATTTATACCTATTCCCTCGTCATTTTTCGCAATTCTATCGACTTTATGTCAGATTTATGCATGCGATCATGACATTACCTCTCGTTCTGTGTTCTAAAATTGTTTGTAAATGTTGTACAGCTGCCAACATCTAGCCCAAATGCACTGATAGGGAAGCGTAATATAGCACTGTACTCTACTGTATCCAGTCATCTCCACATTTGGAGAGCGTTTGCTCTGTTTTCTGTATGTCTGTGTATATGCATGCCTGCAGACGGCTCCCAGAACCCAGTCCCCTCTGCTGGTGGACCAAATTTCGAACATAGAATGCATGTCCGAAAGTAACGCGTGGTTGGTCCACCTGCGAACCCTATCACAGATGTGACATGTGGTGGATCCACCTCCGAACATAGGTCCGGATATATAATTAATGGCAGATCTACACTTGAATGCTAACTCAGATGTGGTAGTTTGTGGATCTGCATCCCAACACCGTTTCGTACATTGCATATGGCGAATCCACCTTCAAACCCTATCATGTGTACAACATATCGTGGCTCCGCATCCCAACATCATTCCAGATATAACGCACGACGGATCCACATTCGAATGCTAACTTGCGTGTACTGTGGGTCCTGGGATAATTCCACTTTGATGCTTATTATTACAGTACACTGGCGGTGTCTCTTCCATCCCATCCATGTATTGATGCACTGTTGGTTACCGCATAATATTTACTGTTTGGTCAATTTATACCTATTCCCTCGTCATTTTTCGCAGTTATATCGATTTTATGTCAGATCTATCCATGCAATCATGACATAACCTCTCATTCTGTGTTCTAAAATTGCTTGTAAATGTAGCACAGCCACCAACACCAAGCCCAAATGCACTGATCAGGAAGCGTAATATTGCACTGTACTCTACTGTATCCAGTCATCTCCACATTTGGAGAGTGTTTGCTCTGTTTTCTGTATGCCTGTGTATTTGCATGCCTGCAGACAGCTCCCAGGACCCAGTCCCCACTGTTGGTGCACCAAATTTCGAACATAGAGTACACGTGCGAACATAACATGTGGTGGTCCACCCGCGAACCCTATCACAGATGTGACGTGCGGTGGATCCAGCTCTCAACATAGGTCCAGATATATAGTCCACAGCAGATCCACACTTGAATGCTAACTCGGATGTGGTATATTGTGGATCTGCATCCCAACACTGCTTCGTACATTGCACGTGGCGGATCCACCTTCAAACCCTACCCCATGTGCTGCATGTTGTGAACCTGCATCCCAACACGAATCCGTATGTTAAGCATGGCGGATCCACCTTCAAACTGTATCCTGCACATGGCATATCGTGGATCCAAATCTCAACATCACTCCGGATCTAATGCATGACAGATCCACATTCGAACACTAACTGGCGTGTACTGTGGTTCCTGTGAGAATTCCACTTTGATGCTTGTTATTACAGAACACTGGCGGTGTCTCTTCCATCTCATCCAAGTATTGCCGTGCTATTGATTACCACATAATATTGACTAACAGTGCTTGTCTGAGTCACACACACACACACACACACACACACGTCATGTGCAGTGAAACAGCACGATCTGTAATGTCATTATGGGCGTCATACACAAGTCACAAGCAGTGGAACAGCATGATCTGTGGTGTCGGTATCCGGGCATCAGAGGTGTCCCGTTGGAATGGCAATAGAGAGAAAGTGATCGAACAGATGAGAGGGATGAGAGTGGACTCTGGTGGTGGTGGTGCTGTGTACTAGGTCAGTTGGGCTCTGGATTTTGTGGCAAACACACCAGATGGTGGTCGTGCCTCAAGTTGTTTAAATAAAGACTAATGCATGATTTCGAAAGTTGAGAATTAGCAAGCATGTTTGCAGAGTCTTTTACTGGTTCACATGTCTGTAGGATGTGTGATGTGACCCCAAGCATGACAGAGCTTTTGTTTTGTATTAGTGTAATAAATATACTCTATCCCTAACTAAATTGTTCCAAAATAAATAAAGTACACACCTTCCTCTTTCCACCAGCCCAGTGCAGGCTGAGTTCTTCTCCCACAAATGCCTAAGAGGAGGTGGTGGTCTGGTGACTTAGGTTAGTGGAGGTAGTCCAAGTGTCCTTTCTTTCTTAAGGTAGCAGAGGTAGCCCAATTGACCTATCAACCCGCCAAACTTCAAAGTTGGCGCCAGTTCCTAGGATGAGGTTGCGGTCGGATGAGTTAGGTTAGTGGAGGTAGCGCAAGTGTCCTTCCTTTCACGGCATTTTCTTAGCTTATTAGAGACGCTCGAATTAACCTTTCTTTACCACCAAAATTCAAACACGGGGCCAGTTCCTAGAAATAGATGACAGTTGGATGACTTAGGTTAGTGGGTGTCGAGCAAGTGACATATTTTCCCTCGATTTACTGAGATTAGTAGAGGTGTGATGCATTATCCTGTTGGAATTTGAACTTCCCTGGCAGTCGGTTGAGGATCTTTGTGGAGACTTTAACTATTTCCTTCCAAGTCCAGGTGGGCGTGGCACTTGCGAAAATCTGACAAAGTTTGAATTTTCCCCCTGGAAGTATGGCATGGCACCTTTTAAATTTCCCACCGCCGCCATCTTGGATTTAGGGTGGGAACCCTATCAGTGTGTCTGTAACGTCACAGGTCTAATGATACATCTCTTATCACCTTACATCATGGCCGCCATCTTGGACGACAGGGCCTTTTGATGGTGGCGTTTGTGTACTAGGTCAGTTTGAGTCCGGGCCTCGTGGCAAACACACTGTTTCCCTCCATCTTGGATTACATCACAGAAGAGAGCGCCCTCTGGTGTTAGCACTGTGTACTAAGTCAGTTGGAGTCCAGATCTCTTAGTGAACAGACTGGATGGCTGTGCTGCATGAAATTGTTTAAATAAAGACTGTTGCGTGCAAAATAAAGACTTATGTCCAGCACTGGTCGAGTCCTTTTTCCATGAATCCCTAGGAGGACATGGCGGTTGGGTGACTGAGGTTAGTAGAGATTCGCAAATTGGCCTATCTAAAATTCAAACTTGATGGCAGTTCCTAGGAAGAGGTGGCGGTTGGGTGACTATGTTAGTCTAGGTAGGCCAAGTGACCTATCTTCCTGAGATTTTTCTCAGATTAGTAGAGGTGTAATGCATTATCCTGTTGGAATTTATACTTCCTGCCATTTTCTGGGGGTGGGGAGGGGGGTTAGGTTAGAGGAGGTAGCCCAATTCACCTTCTTCCCACAAAAATTCAAACTTCCCTCAAAAATCAACCATATTGGATGATGTCACAGCACCATCTTGGATGAAATCATGCACTGTTGCCAAGTCTACACCCCACCATCTTGGATGACGTTGTTGCCGCCATCTTGAATTCATCTGGCAACAATGTAAAGTGGGGCCGCAATTGCCTTGCCCCAATACTCAAATGATCTGCAGCAACATTTTCCTTTGTCTCTAGAATGCATCATCAGTCTACCATTAAATCGTACCTTCTTAGTATTGTGTCTCAACCAATCATTCCATCCAATCTCTGTCATCCTTTAACGCAGATGAAAGTAAATTTAGAGTCTGATTGTTCTCTGTTCTTCCAGGAAAGTATCAAAGACAGCAGTCAACTCATGTGTATCATTATTACAATAGACATACAGTAGAATGCTGCCTCAATGGAAAAAATTACTCTTTCCCTGTTTCCTGATGCTTCCACGTCTATATTTTATCGTTTTCCTTGCCGGCCGATGTGGCCGTGCAGTTCTAGGTGCTGCAGTCTGGAACCGCGAGACCGCTATGGTCGCAGGTTCAAATCCTGCCTCGGGCATGGATGTGTGTGATATCCTTAAGTTAGTTAGGTTTAACTAGTTCTAAGTTCTAAGGGACTAATGACCTCAGAAGTTGAGTCCCATAGTGCTCAGAGCCATTTGAACCATTTTATCGTTTTCCTCTTGCTGTTGCATACTCGTTCCCAAGTACAAGAATTCTTTTGCACCAACCTGTAGACAAGCAAGTGCTTCCCCAATTTACCTGCATTTCGGTGTCTTTTCCCTCGATTTATGCGCGTTTTCCGTCATTTTTGCAAGTTTACCGATTTTATGTCACTTCTATTCATGCGATCATGATATCACATCTCGTTCCGTGTTCTAAAATTGCTTGTAAATGTGGTACAGCTGCCAACACCTAGTGTAAATGCACTATTTTTCTGGTCGATCGCCGTGTATGGCACTGTACTCGATTGCATCCAGTCACCTACACCCACATACTCTACAGTGCACTTCCTCAGTTTTCTGCATGTCTGTGTCTATGCATGTGTCACGAAAGCTAAAAGAACATGAGAAATCAATGAGAACGACCAATAACAGTAGTAAAAGTGTTTTTACAACGAGAGTCCAGGTTTAAACCCAGGCCTACTGTTACATGTCATGACAACAAACGACATGAAATTAATACTAACTTTGCTTTCACAGCATTGGAAATTAACACCAGTCGGTAACAGAGGCACTGTGAGGTACAGTGGTAAGCATTTCAGAATAAAATTGGCAAAAAGCAGTCATCTACAATGTTATGTTGTATTTTGACATACTAAATTACTCAAGCACATCACGATATGGACAGCAAACTTCAGACCCTAAGGGACTTTGTGTAGCCCTGCTACAGCACAGAAAATGAGCATTCACACTCACAACTACCAGAAAACAGCACCAAGAAGATTTGCAGTTTGCTAACTTTGTTCAAACATCCACAGTCAAATAAGAAAACTAACTTTACAGTCTTCATTCATTCATCACATATTCACTGTATTTGCTACTATAACAGTGAAGGCAAGGGTGCAGTGTTCAGCAGGATAAGCTAACAGTTAGACACCTATAGTCCACTTAAAATTACTTGATACTTGGCATATTCCATTTGTCCGTCTCTGGTAGCTGAGTGGTCAGCACGACAGACTGTCATGCCTAACGGCCAGGGTTCAATTCCCTTCTGGGTTGGAGATTTTCTCCACTCAGGAAGTGGGTGCTGTGTTGTTCGTAACATCATCATTTCATCCTCATCGACACGCAAGTCACCGAAGTGGTGTCAACTCGAAAGACTTGCACCATGCGACCAGTCTACCTGACGGGAGGCCATAGCCAAATGACATTTCCATCTTTCACTTGGCACTATGGTGTTGCCAAATCAGCTGCTGGCTGCCTCTCAGTTATAGGTAACACACAAACACAGCAAGTCATTTCACAAATGCTGTTAATATGTAACACAGATTAATGTTGGAAGTGGCCACCACTAGGTATATTGGAAATGTGAGATTACCTGTCAACAGCTGATTTTAAGTGATCAATGACTGAACTGCGGCAGGAGATGCACTATGAAATCCTAAATTTAAACTCGTGTCCTAAGCTAACCACAACCTCATGATGTGTGTCTGTGTGTGTTGACATGTGAATATAAAATTACTAAGTCCAATCATAATGGAGGTATGGATTTGACGTAGATTACTGCGACAGCAAAGGGAATGGAAGATTTTTTTTTACTTCGAAAAGTATGTCGAGTCGTAAGAATGGTACAGATATTTCTATTTCTAGAGCCACAGCCATCGGCGGGGGTATTTCCGATACTTCACTCACAGTCGAAGGTCATCCAATTGAGACCGCAATTGAAATATATAATTGTAAGTGTAGTGATCAAATATATATGTGTCAGGTTTCCTAGGATGATTCTGTCTGGAGTGCATGGCGCTTGGCAGCGATTGCAAGTGGTGTGGAATAATTCACGTTTCAAGCTAACAGCAGGAGCTGTCCTTTTGGGGTACAGGAATGTGGCTGACCTAACCATGTCATCCTCTAGGTGGCTGAATAGCGAACTAATACTCAGTATGAGTTGGACAGCATCTGTGATCGCGTGTGTTCCCCGTGGAAATTTGAGGAGTTTCAGTGTGGACATGTGTTTGCACTGAAGCATTACTCCCTCCCACGTGTATTGTCTGGCTGATGGCTACTGCACATTTCCCATCTTTATTTGGTTGAGAAAACATCGATTGTGGTGCATGTTGTATGTATCTAGCAGGTGAAAGATAGATGGTTTTCTAGACATGAGAAACACCTTAGTTGACTTTGGAAATTATACGGATGATTTGAAATCTGATATATCACCGACATCGCTATTCGCAAGTAAAAATAACAGCTTCTTATAATTTTTTTCAAGTTTTCACACAAAGGTCTTCGTAGTCGATATAAGTTTCTAGTTACTCAGTGGTTTACGTCAGGTGCCACCTCGTTTAATGGTTCAATGGCTCTGAGCACTATGGGACTTAACTTATGAGGTCATCAGTCCCCTAGAACGTAGAACTACTTGAACCTAACTAACCTAAGGACATCACACACATCCATGCCAGAGGCAGGATTCGAACCTGCGACTGCAGCGGTCGGGCGGTTCCAGACTGTAGTATCTAGAAGCGCTTGGCCACTCCGGCTCGCACCTCGCTTAAGTTTCAGGTTTCTAGAGAAATAATTCGCAGTCTATACCTTCGGAATTATACTGTACAAGCAATATTGCGATGTGCTTGATTTCGAGAAGTATCTCGAAAATTGTATGATATTCTGGTAAACCATTTGACTATACATATATTCTTGTAATCCCAGAGTCTGGTGTGTTTACTACATCGAAACGGTATGTGGTGATATATAGCCAGGTTGGAGATCGGTTTCATGCTGAAATACTCAAGATGCTGTAGTCAGCGGCAGAGCAATGTAATTGAGAAAGTGTCTTTCTGTACTTGACGATCTATAGACCCTTTTTACAGAGTTCAACTGTTAGTGCAATATGGCGATCTGTACAAACCAGTTTTGCCACTGAAAGTTTCGTCTGCAGAAACAAAGGTGGACAGTACATCCATACTGGCAGCATGAGTAATTTGGAAAGTAAATGCAGTAGGAGCTAATCAAAACGCTCCATTCCTTCAGAAGATATCCTTTGTGCTGAATCATAGGAGCCTCTAAATAGCGGTGTGAATGTTTATCGTTACAGAGATGTTTGTTTAAAACATGCTGTCGCGTTTTCCTGGAAGGGTAAAATGTGATGGACAGGATGCCTTGTCAGGACCATCAGGAAGAATGCATTCGGTGTTATTCTGGGGTATTTTTGTGAACAAGTCCTGTTGGGACAAGAAGTTCTATGCAGACAAGCTGAGACATCACGAAAGCTCCTGCAACAATAAAAGTGACTCTTAACTATTTCTGCAACACTTCACAATTTCGGAGAGGGAGACTTGGCTCTTATTTCCATAGACATTTGATGCCAGTATAACACTGACAACCTTTTATCTGCGCCTGCAAAGGTGAGCCTGCCACAGTGGCTAGGTAAACACATGCGCGGCCAGAAGTGTCTCGCATGTGGGACGGGCTGTCCCATTAGAATGGCTAGGAAGGATGCACCTGTGTTATTATGGGAAGCATTGTAAAAGACTTCTGTAGCGCGTCCAGAGGGGGACTTGACTGTTATTTACATAGACATGAGAAGTCAGCATAATACTGACACCCTTTTAGCTGCCCTTGCACAATGAGTTCCTAGGGAAACATCTCACGGCAGCAAAGGAGCCTATGTAAACACTTACATGCTGCCAGAGGGGTGTTGCATGTGCAACGGATTGGACCAACATGAGCGCTCCACCCCGGTGTGGCCAGATTGGGAACGCTGTAGGGAACAGTTCATTGAAATTTTGCCGTCTAATTTCAATAACGATAGCTCGAAAGCTTTTTTACGTGCAATGATTGTTTGTGCACTGCATTGTTTTCGGCTGTTTATGCTTAGTAAGTGCTAGACATGCATTACTTTTTGACAGTTTTACGTGTAGTGAACGCATCTGTACATCAGTGTACTGCATTATTTTGTGAAAAGGTCTGTAGGCTGTGCAATGCATTATTTCTACAGTTCATTATTAGTGAGCGTGTCTGCAGAGCATTTTACATGCATTTTTTTGACAATTTACGTGTTGTTTGCATGTCTGTACATCAGTGTCCCGCATTTTTCGCTAAATTACGTGTAGTTTGCAGTTCTGCAGTCTGTGCAATGCATTATTTCAACAGTTTACAATTAGTAAGCGTGTTTGCAGAGCATTATACATGCATTATTTTGACAATTTAAGAGTTCTTTTCGTGTCTGTACATAATACATTAATTCGGTGAGTTACGAGTAGTTTCCAGGTCTGTAGGCTATTTACTGTGACCCCAAACACGTCAGGGCGAGTGTTTTGTATCAGCGTAATTAACTACCTTGAAATCCATCCCTAAATAAATTGTTCCAACTTCCCACTGAAAATAAATGAAGTACATCCCTTCCTCTCTCCAGCAGCTGGACACAGGCTAAGTCCTTTTCCCGCCATTATTCCCAGACCACCATAGAATGACAGCATCTTCTGGTGGCAGTACTGTGTACTTAGTGACTTGGACTCTGGACCTCCTGGTGAACACACTGGATGGATCAACTGCCTATTACATTATATTAGATTTACTTTCATTCCAACTGATCCATAGTGAGGAGGTCCTCCAGGATGTAGAACATATCAGGTATCCTATGACAACTCACATTTTTAAAATAAAGACTGCATGCAAAATAAAGACTTACATCTATCCTATCCAGCAGCCCAGCAAAGGCTGAGTCCTCTTCCCTCCAATTCCAAGGAAGATGTGGTGGTAGGATGACTTAGGTTAGTGGAGGTAGCCCAAGTGACCTTTTTTCCCAACATTTTCTTAGGTTAGTGCAGGTAGCTCAAATGACCATTTTTCCCACCAAAATTTGAACTTCCCACCATTTTCTTTGGGAGTGGGTGTGGGTAGGAAGGGGAGGGGGTAGGTTAGTGGAAGTGGTCAAATTGACCTATTTCCCCACCAAAATTTGAACTTCCCACCATGAGGTCATTGTGACATTGCCACATCTATCGCCGCCATCTTGGATCCTCCATCTTGAATAAATTTGGCACCAATGCAAAGTCGGGTGACTGTCTCTTTGTCCTACTACTCCTGCAGTTTTTTGGTTATATTAATGTTCACCCTGTGTATGCTTTTCTGTCATCATCCATTGCACAAAGTGAAATGTTTATTCAAGTCGTTGCAGATTTAAATGCTAAATACTAATTCATTAGTTCTGCTCAGGGCATCTTTCCCCCCTTTCGTTTAAATTCATCATTCCACAGTAATATATATACCATATACACCCACTGCCTCACTCTATGATGATCAACCTTTTGAGCACGTACAAATTAGAGGCAGGGAGATCACATCTCATATTTTCTGTCATATTTAGTTGCAAGTACCTCATACTTGGACAATTAATTTGCATTCATATTTCAATATTGAACAGAACAGGAGCTCTCTGGACGTTACTAATTGCATATTGACAAGGCGTATATTTATTGTGTTATTGATCTCAAAAGTTATCACGCAGGGTGACAAGTCTCCACTACTCAGTTGCCAATATCTTGTAACTGGACCATTAACCTGAGTTCTTGTTTTGTTATTGAACTGGAGAACGAGTGTTTTCTGGATGCTGCAAGTGGGATATAGCCTCAGCGAACACTTATTGAGTTGCTGACCTCCAAAGTTAGCATAGCAGCCGGGGACGAAAAGCACGCACTATTGGCCATATTCAGCTACCCAATTTTCTGTCATATTCATCTACCCAGTTCTCCTAACCGGACCATTAATATGACTTCATATTTTGTTACTGAACTAAAGAAGGAATGTTCTCTAGGTGCTGCAAGTGAGATACTACGAGGATGAATGTTTATTGAGTTATTTACTTCCGAATTTAGAGGCCGACGGAGCGCATCTTTTATTTTCTGCAATATTTTGTTGCTGGTACATCCTAACTGGCTCTTTAATATAGTACCTTTTTTCACACAACACTGAAAAAGGGGCGTTCTATGGACACCGGATTTGGTTTGTAGCGTTTTAATTTTGTAGTTACAGCTTTGCGAATCTAAAATCTGCGTAACCCGTATCTGGACGTCTAGCATCTTTTGAGTTTCGTAAGTTTCATTTGAAAATAGTTTTTCCTTCTCACCTACGTTTGTTCGCTTTATGGCAATGACTGTGTGTCTTCTATTAAGTAATTCTCTCGATTTAAAGCGCTGTGTAATTTACGCGTAAGATTCGATAAGTTTCAATACTTGGCCCTGAGCCGTTTTGCGCCTGCTGGTTACAATGCCCTATGCGGGAAACTGAAGCTAACTTCAGGCCAGTTGACTTCCTTCTGTTACCATCTAAATTGTCTCAGAGCTTTAAAAACAAAAAATTCTTTGTTTTTTAAGACAGATGTAAAGTTATCCTGAATGACAGTGCCACTTTTTAACACCGTTAGAATTGAAGTTTTACTGGAATAGGATACAGTCAGTAGACCTATACGTTTTCACTTTGGCAGGTGCTCAGTAAGTATAAACGTAAAATTTCATATTGTCTGTTACGATGTGTAATTCATTGCTTGTCCAGTATTTTCAAAAAATTGAAGGAAAAGGTACGAAGTTACCCCGATTGACTGTAAGTAAAGTCAATCTTTGCCACTGGCACAGCCCAAGGAGACTGTTGTGATACCACCGTGACACAAAAAAACTGCCACTACCAACGAGTTGAACACGACGGTAAAACATATGTTCTTTGGAAAAGGATCATTTTGGCGCGATTTCTGCATGCTGTTGCCATTGTTACTCAAGCCTGAGAATAATGGGCATCTAATCAGACTTGTATTCCCATGAGAAAGGTAATCATTAGTACCTTTATAAGGAATTTTTATCACTATAATTGATTACTATGATTTACTGTATCAGAGTAACTCGTAAGTATTTTTCTATTCGTACGAGATTAAAGGATGCCTTTTTTTTTGCTTAAGTAGTAGTAATACTGAATAATACAAAGCCTGCTAGAAATACCTTCGAAGAATAATTTCAGGATTCTCTCCGCTGAAGAAATAATACAGAATGAACTCAACAAGAAATTACGAAATATTGTTCACTGAGAGATGTAATCAACAATGAAAGGTGTAAATTAATAACTTAGAAATTATTTGATCTAAGTTAGTTACTAGAAGTGAAATATGTTCCTGCTCAGTGTCAAAGCTATCGGTATGTGTGTTCGTTATAAATTTTTAAGCGACATTTTGTTACGACACCTATACTTAGAACCATAATTCATGGGATTTGTAATCTGTACAGTTTACACAGCTTTTTGTTTCGCATCGGTATAACTTCATTAGGAACAATAGTAATGTTTACTGATACAGGAAACTGTAAATGCCAAGATCAAATTTTTCGATTTTTTTAAAGAACTATGGTACTGGTACTAGGTACATAATTCTGTAATATGTTAAAGAACTGGTATCATTATATCCTATAAGTCTTGCCTATATGAGAAACGACGTAATGTGCTCAATTTATTATCGCTGTTTTTAACTTTCGAAAGAAGTTGAATTGAGTCTCCATCTGTGAAAGAATGGAAACATCATGGCTGCCAATAAAATTTCGTAACAGTTCCTGTAGAGGTCCTTCAGTTGGGGTTATTTCTTTTACATAATTTTCACAATATGAACAAAGAAGTGCGCAGATTTATAAGCAGTTTGCAAATTGTGATGTTAATAACAAGTAACAGGCACAAAACCAAAAGTAGAGCGAAAAGCAGTATGGTACCAGAACAAAATTTTGGGTATCAAGGCATATTATTGAACCTTAGCAGATGGAATGAAGAACAGCCATAGTCAGAAATGAAAGAACAACTTAATAATGATAAGAGACAACAGGAGTCTATACATTATAAAAAGCCTTTTCCCAACATATTTTACTGTGTTCTTTCAGAATATATTTTACTTCTCTCTCTTTCTTCAGCACAATTGCAATTTCTTCTCTGCATCCCTCTTCTCTTAATTTTACATTTTCCCTTGATGTGTAAGTTCCTTGATATGTGTACATTAGGCACTGGGGCATGAGAAAGTATTTTGATCTGATGTTAGTATTGATTTCTGTGTAGCCTTCTCGTTGCTTTTGAAGTGTGATTAATGTATTGTAGTAAATACTGGTGCAGTATATGTAGACGTTTGATATTAGGAGATATCAAAGATATTTTAAAACAGTTTCGAAAATGTGGGTAAAACAATACTGTCAGTATCATGAATAAAATTTAGGTAGGTACTGGAAAAGAGGAACAAAACTGATTTGATAAAGACATTGGATCAACATACCTTGTAGTGATAACAGTAGATTTATTTTTAAGCACCTAGTATACTCTTTTGCTCATTACCTCCCTTACAGTGAGATGTGGGCTATAAGGTGGTACCCACATTCAAAGAGCATTCAGTGTATTGGGGTTAAGTGACCATATTTAGTTTGGGAGTGAGGGAGCAATTAAATATAAGCGGCAATTTGGAATCTGCATTACGATAGTAAGGTCACATGTACCATGTAACTATACTCGCACAGTGACATGTACTGTGTTACTTATCACAGGTGTTACTGTGGTGAAAATGATAAATGGCCATACTTAACGAAGACCTGGTATTGCTACAAATGATTTATGTGTGCAACAAATACCATAACTAGTGAACTAAATGTTTACATTATAGCCAGAGACAAAGCAGCTAGCATCACAAGGAGCCTTAAATATAGGCCCATCACTTATTGAAACTCTAATATATAATCATGATGATTAAATCACTTGCACACATAAAATACATCAACATGTAGCAACATACTGGTATCTGACTACTTGTTGGTTCGCTCAGAAAGTTTCCACCATGACATGAGCTTGTCTAATTCCTTCTTGTTCCCCTGAATTTTCTTCATACATGGAGAGCTGCCTTTCACCTGCATGTGTAATATAGTAGGTGAAGTATCTGACTACTGCCAGTGGTGCAATACAGTTTAACATTGGAGTTTATTCATGCAAGTTGTGTGGTGGTATTTAATGTTCCTTTGACATCAAGATCATTAGAGATGAAGGTATTAATAAAACTTAATTCCCAAATAAGAGTGTCTGGAGTGCTTATTATATGTGCCTGAAACATGAATGCTATAACACATGCAGCCCCAGTCTCTGTTTTGTACATATTCCTTGTATTATCTGTCTATGGAGAAATTCCAACATAAAATGAAAGCAATCTTTGTAAAATTCCTAATTTCTTCCTTACATTGTAAAGATTTGTTTTTCCCTGGATTCTGTTTGCATGTGCTCATGAGCAGTATAACTTTCCATGCTGTGATACTGTCAATATTGTATACTGTTCATTTCTAGTGTTTAGTGATAAACATTATGTATATATGTCCCACATTAAACAGTGTAATGACAAAAATGGAGATATAGTATATGTACTGACCTATTAAAATTCATTAAATAATTAAAATATTTCAAGTACTATGTTCTCATGAGGTGCATAAAATTAAAGAGCCATATATTGAGTGCAAGGTAAATTATGACAACATTGTCACCAACATTAAAAAAATTGACAATAATTGAAGATGCTAAAATTTTCCCTTTTCCTGTCAACACCTTCCCCTCCTCCCTCCCTCCCCCCTCCATCAACCCCTCCAGATGTCAAAAAGATCTTTCTCATCAAAAGACCAAAATAAAGTTCACTGTATACCTACCAATTTACTGGTGTTGCTGGAGCCACAATAGGAGCAGATAATGTAGTTAAATACTATTTCCATGTCTTAATACTGGTCCTTACATGATAATTTCAGAAACTGTGTTTCATCTGCAAATATACAAACATAAAATAACATATACATGCGCCATTACTAGATGAATTGCTTCTACTCCAAAAATTCACCATTTAATTTGCCACACTGTGCTTCTCAAGTCAACTATCCTACTGCATGTTTCTCAAGAAATGAATCATAATTTACCCATACAATGCCTGCTGTTGATGATTTAGAGAGAGAGTAGTCTGTGGAATGTAGCCTGTAATTTTAAAAGCTTTATTGCCTTGCTGTCCCATATTTGCTTAGCTAACATAGCCCTAAATCTGCTTTTCAGAAGTTGATCAGTTCAGTTGCTAAAAACAGGAACCATGTTTTAAGCATATTCAATTTATATTTACCTGGATTTAAAGAATTAATATGTATATATTTATTGTCCATCAATAATTTACAAATAATTCTACACTTCTTTTTAATACCCATGTTTGAGGGGTATTCTAGCCCATGAGTCTTCTTAATTTCTATGTACAACAATAAATAGTTTCAGGTTTAATTTTAGGTAATTGTGGGTTGTGCACAGTCGATGACATTAGCTTCCAAATTTAACTTCACTTTGGCGATACACTTCTATAATTGTAAAGTAACAATACAGAACAGAAACAAGTATTCATAATATAAATCAAATGGCAGCAAAATCCAAAGAATAGCTACACTTTCTGTTGGCAGAGGCTGAACTTTTTGAGGGGTGGTGGTGGTTGTGGTGGTTCAGTGACCATTTTGGGGGAACGCATTGTGACCCTGTCTGAAATAGGTGCTTCCACAACCTGGATGACTAGTTTCTTAGTTCACTCAGGCAAGCATATTGGTTTCCTTGTACGTAGATGCTGTATCTACCTACCAGAACATGCAAGCAAAATGAATAGTTGGCAGTGATGTTACAACCACACATGCAGTTGTTGTTCCTGGTAGACCCATTATTACCAATAACAGTCAAAGCAGTCATCAGCACCAGGTCAGTTTGTGACTGTGGTGCCAATGTTTTCTTTTTTCTTGCAGACCAATATTAGCACCGTCGTGATGGTTACTGTATGTCATTGTACTACTAGTTGTGCGACAATGTCAGTACAGGCTGTAATTGGTAACATCTGTAGTTGCTGTCTCAGTTAGATTACAGGTCCCAGTACACCTGTGACTAACTACTGAATGTGCTTCCACGAACTATAGTCTGATTAAAAGTACTTGATAGTAGGCACTTAACATGTTGGGGCTGGTTTCCTCTAACCAAAGCACTCCATGTCACCCCCAGACCATTCACTGTTGCCAAACTACCACAACAGTTGGTCAACTTCACTTCCAGTTCCTTGTCTGGCAGTCTTTCTGATGTCTTTCTATCCTGAATCATTGGTCTGGCACTTTTATTATATATTTCATCGTTCATGATAACTGCACCAAAAATAACACAGACACTCTCTGAAACACACACACACACACACACACACACACACACACACACACACACACACACACACGTAATGATGCTAATGAAATACACACTTTTTATAAACAGAAATAAGTAAACGTGTCTGGATACTTCCAGTCAACACACATTTGAACATCAGATATGCAGTTCTCACAGTCACAGAGCTCAGCTTACTTTAGATATGATCCTCACAACATTGTGTGAAACCAAGTTTTTGAGGGAAGCAATTTGTCATTGTGACTGGGTGATGACATTGATAACTATAACACCATCACTCAGTCTTGCATTATAGTGTGGTGGTCAGTGTAATAACCTGCTGGATGAATCTCATTAAATATGGAGATTTTTTTACATCTAATTCTAATCTAAACAGTATGATTATCATTTTTATTCAGTTAACTTGTTTAAACGTTTTTTTTTTTATTTCTAATTCCTTGCCAGTAATTTTCATCATCATATTGACTTTTTTTATTTGCTCTCTCTTTTCTGCATACCATTCTTTTTTCATCTGCAATCTCTGTCTGTCACCTATAATCTGCAGCCAAGTGCCTAGGATTGCTCATTGTCTGGTAACACGGAAGCTCATGTAGCCAGCGATAGGATAATTTCGGCTAATCAGGGATAGCGAGAAATTACAATTCGCTTTTTGCACTCAAAATGAACTTTTTCTGCTGTGAGTTTGTTCATACGGGTTAGCTTCAATAGATATGAACAAAGTAATAATGATTTTAGTTCTACTAGAGTTTGCTGGCTACCACTTTCTTGGATACATTACACATCATGAGATTGTGGTTAGCTTATGACACAAATTTAAATTCAGGGCCTCATAATGCACCTCCTGCCACAGTTCAGTCTTTGGTCCCCAGCTGTTGACAGATAATCTCACATTTCCAACATAACTAGTGGTGGCCTCTTCCAACATTGCTCTGTGTTACATATTAACAGCATTTGCGAAGTGACTTGATGTTTTTGTGCATTACCTGTAACTGAGCAGTAGCCAGCAGCTGATGTGGCAGCACCATGGCGGCAAGTGAAAGATGTCAAGTATCAAGTAATTATTAGCTTATAGTGGTGAACACTACACTCCTGCCATCATTGTTATAGTAGCAAATACTGTGAATATATGATGTATGGATGAAAATTGTGTTCTTAGTTTTCTTATTAGACTGTGGATGTTTGAATAAAGTTAGCACACTGCACCTCTTCTCAGTGCTGTTTTCTGGTAAGTTGTGAGTGTAAATGCTCACCTTCTGTGGTACAGTAATGCTACACAAAGTGCCCTAGTGTCTGAAAGTGGAAGCTTTGAAGTTTGCTGTCCATATCATGATGTGCTTGAGTAATTTAGTACATCAAACCACAACATAACATTGTAGATGACTGCTTTTTTCTAATGCCATTCTGAAATGATGAACACTGTACCTCACAGTGCCTCTGTTGCCAACTGGTGTTAATCTCCAATGCTGTTAAAGCCAAACTAGTAATAATTTCATGCCATTTGTTGTCATGACAAGCAACAGCAGGCCTGGGTTTTAACTTGGACTGCTGTTGTAGGAACATTTTTACTACTGTTATTGGTTCTCCTCATTGATTCCTCGAATTCTAGTAGCATCAATGTACTACTTTTAACTTTATGCATCCACTAATTTATTTTCAGACTTATTTTGGTGTGGTAAGGATGTTATCACCAAATTACATATGCTCCATTTGATGACTGTTCCTTCTTTCATACTCTGACATTTTTATCCTCTATCAGTCCCTGGATATGATAGCGGTACAAGTTCATAACACTACAGGTCCTGAGCCATAGCAAATGAACCAGTACCAGAAGTCATAGTTGATTTCATCATATTTCAAACTTGCACAGTTCTTGGAAGGTTTCCAATATTCTATTAAAAACATAATTGAAAAGCTACACTTTTTAATTTAAATACATTGTTTTTGTATTAATGTAAGTATTCATAAAGGAATCTACTGATAAATTTATTTTATTAAACTAGATAAATTGGTCGAAAGTACCTGCCCTTACATTCCCAGAAATCAACTCATTTACTTTACAGAACTTAAGTTAATGATGGAGTACAAAGTTGATTCTATGACAGTAACCTCTTTTTGCATCTTTTGGGACACGATTTTATGTTTTGTATGATATTTTTAAAACATGATCATTTTCAAAGTGCTGTGGGAGAGTTTGCACATTGAGAATAGTGTACCTGGGAACACATGGCGTTTTCTGGCCAATGTTACAATATAGTGACTGATTTTAGAATCACTTTAAGGATAGTACACTAGAAATCAACATAAACAATTTCCAGCATTTTTTTACTGTTTTTGTTGTTCTGAAACATGAGGTTTTGTTTTGTGCACCACTTGTAAATACTATGAGTTCTTCATATTTAAGTTCTGTACAACATTTTAAAGCTATTTTGAGGACATTGTTAGTTCTTCACTCACAGAGAGTTATGATAAGTAAAATTCTGTATATTTTTTAAAACTAGTTACATAATATGTGGACAGTTAGCCATACTTCATAAGTTGTACATATTCTTGTATCCTGAAATAGAAGAAGGTCTTCTCTAGTGAAACACATGATATTTTCCAATGGGCTGAGTTTATGTGAAAATGGAAATAGCTTATATTTAAAAATGTTTTTAACTGTCATTCTTAACTTGCTGATTATTGGTGCATAATAGAATGGTAATGTAACACATGTTTCTGATATATTATTGACAAGATTTTCTCTCCTGTAACCCATTTTATTTGAATCCAATATTTGCACCTTTGAATTGTTTTTCACATTTATAAAAACCTCACTTTCTCTCAACAATTTTTGTAATTTCAGAAAAAGACTGCAGCACACATAAAGTAAATGCTATTGTTTCAAACTGGAATAAGAAAATTTGTTACAATTTTATTACAAGAGTGGATACAGGCAAAAGTCTGAAAAATGTTCCAAGCCTCCCTACCGTACATTCAGTAAACAGGTAGATTGTGTCTCTGCACCACCTTTTCTGGCTAGTTTCTTGTCTCTCAGAGAGCACACTACACATTGTTTCTGTTTCTGCCTCTTTCCTATTTCTTTCTCAATCTTTAAAAGGAGACAGTTTTTGGTTGATAGTCTGGAGTGCCCAGATGTATTGAGTAGTGGTTCAAGATATCTGCTTTCTGCAAGATCTCCACAGACAGTTGATGTATGCTGCATTATTTTCAGGCATGTTCTGTCTAAAAAATCAGTATCACTTTCTTTGAAAACCATGAGATATCTCACATACGATTTCATCTTCTATCAAACCACATTTCACTATCTTGATAGAGCTGACCTGATTTTACATAAGCTTTCTGCTGTTAGGACCCATGAAAAGAAAGAAATATCACACCTTTCCTGCATGCTCACACCATGTAGTCATCAATACCCAAATTACACTCACAAAACAGGAACCAAAAGAACATGGAAAGAATTGAAATTTAAACATTGAGAACATGCACATATAAAATCATGGGTATCTGGCTTTTGGGTGGGCTATCGTTTTTTGAGGGTATCAGCTCTAAAGTGTTAACTCCACCCACTCTTGCTTACTGTGCTCCAGTATCTTGATATTTAGAAAATCACATAAAGTCAGGGTGACGACACAGTTAATTACACCCTAGCCTTCATATTGCATCCATTATTCCTTTGCACTCACACATTCACTGGATCTTCATTCTTATTTAAATTTTCATTTCCTGCTGTACATTTTCTTTTTTGTGTGAATGGTTCACTTACTATATCCACAACCGTGACTAGTGTGGTTATAAATTATATCAAACCAATCTTATTCAGGTTTATAAGATTTATCTCTATTGTTGACTGTAGATATCAGGATGTGGTCTTTGAAAAGCACAAGGTTGCTTTCCACTTGTACTGCTGTCTGAAAATAGGCTGTGATCCATCTAAAAATACCCTGGTGTCAGTAATCAATAACCTATTTCTTTCTTACTTCCCACTCACTGTAAAACATTTATTGAGATTTCCTTCAGTAATTTTATTTCGTGATGTTGTTCTTCAAGATTAATTTAAAGTGCACATTTCACACTCTTTAAATTAATAATCATTCTATCTAACTTAATTTTAGTATCTGTAAAGTTTCTTGTCAGATTTCTGCAAAAACATTCTACAATAGAAATATTTTTGCAAATGCTTTAAATAGTGTCCTACATGATTCTCTTCACTTCAGGTTACCTATCATCAGTTATTGCTCTTGTTTGTAATTTGAATGTTAATGTTTATTTTGGACGAGTTTCACCATACACTTATGCAATAACCTAGTGACAAATGAATTAGATAGTAGATGAGTTTGTGCAGCGTATATAGGTTTGAGTTATGTTCCCTACTCATATATTCCATGTGTTTATCTCAATTTACATTTTCATTGATTACTACTGCAATAAATTTAGTGAGTTTGCAGTTTTTGCTATGCACTCATCTACGCAAATGTTGATATCTTCACCGTGAAAGTTTTCTGTTTGAAAATTAAAGGGTTCAGCAATGTTGTTACACAAATTTAATTCATTAAATGTTTGAATAGCATTATTTATGTCTATGTTGGATTTTACTTTGAGATCTTCTGTGTATTTGGCCATGAACAGTAAGGTTTGGTCATCTGCATAAGTAGCAGTACTATCATAATTAATGATATATGAGATGTGATTTGTGTATAAAATGGAAAGTAAAGGGAGAAAATTTCGTTCCTGTGACACATTTCCATCTAATCGGCTTGAATTAACTCATCAGGTACAATTATTATGAATTGAGTTCTGGAGTGAACACATTGTGGGTCTTGTATTTGTCATGACAGTTCACATTCCTTATATTATATTCACAGTTATACTCTCTTGCATTCCAGAACACTCAGAATCACCTTTTGTTTGAAGCAGAATAAAAGGAATGCCAGGAAGTTTCCTATCAGTGCACACTCTGCTGCAGAGTGAAAATCTCATTCTGGAAACATCCCCTAGGCTGTGGCTAAGCCATGTCCCCGCAATAGCCTTTCTTTCAGGAATGCTAGTTCTGCAAGGTGCACAGGAGAGCTTCTGTAAAGTTTGGAAAGTAGGAGACAAGGTACTGGCAGAAGTAAAGCTGTGAGGAAGGGGCGTGAGTCGTGCTTGGGTAGCTCAGTTGGTAGAGCAATTGCCGCGAAAGGCAAAGGTCCCGAATTCGAGTCTCAGTTCGGCACACAGTTTTAATCTGCCAGGAAGTTTCAGAATAAAAGGTTTCATTAAGCATGCCTCCTCTGAAGTAATCCTGCAAAGCCTGATTGTGAGCTTGGCATATCTTTATTTTGACACTTTTTGGAAAAGCCTTTTGGAACAACTGATATATTTCAGTTAAAGCATGAGGTCAGGCTACTTCAATTATGATAACTGACTTTATATAAAAGGCAATGATTAATTGCTATGAATTAATTAAAACAATAAAGATACATCAGTAATTCTCATAATTCCTTGCCTAGACAAAATTCTGTTTTAGTTCTGTAATATTCTGGTCAGCCAACATTGTTTGATGTACACTAATGGAATATTTTGTTGTTACTTAGAGAAACATAGATATACTAAAAACTGCAATACACAGCACTAATTCTCTGCAAATATATTTATTGTATATTCCATTTTAAACATCATCTGTTGGCCTAGAAAGGCAAAAGCTGGTTCACAGCAAAATATATAATTGAGATTATTGTGGAATGCTAATACCACATATTTCAGTTTTTAATATGTTTGATATACATCACAATAGTATTCTGTTTGAATTTTATTGTGACATTTTTCTAGTCATTTTTATTTTTTTATGTCCTTAGCCCTTCCAGCCTCTTTCAGACCATTCAGTTAATGTATCATAAACATAATTTGCATGTGAACACAATCAGCAATTTGTGAAGTACATTGAATTGTATTTTGTTACATTGAATTATCCAAGTAATTTACCAGCAGTGTAACTCAAAATGAGGTGAAATATAATTCTAGTCACAATACGAGTTGTAACTTGTTTGATGCCATAGGAAATACACAAAAAGCTGTCAGAATAGAAAGAAGCAGCCTTAGCTGAAGGTGGGCAGCTGTGTAGACAATTTGGAGACTGTTGGTTAGCTAGACCAGAGGGAGAGGTTCATGGACTGTGCCTAGCTAACTTAGCCAATAAGAGAATTTACTGCAACAGGCAGGGTTCTGCTTTCAGGTCCTAGTACAGCACACAGTTTTAAATTGCCAGGAGATTTCAGATTGTGATTGATTGGCAGAATACATATTGAAACTGAAATATTTTATGGCCCTCTTTAAGGCAAGCAGTTTTCTATTTGTAGTGGTAGTATTTATTTCAGTCTTCAGTCTTATTGAAGATTTCTCATGCTGCAATACTTTCTCCTGCACATCCATGGTTGTGTAATGTTATAAGTAATCATATACCCTCATAGGAGGCAATGCCGTTCACATTCATTTGATGCTTTGCAGCTTCCACATCAGTATCATAATCATTCAGCCTGTAGCAATAGATATCTCTTGGTGTCAATATTTTCAGCTCCACTCACACAGTTCACTTGGTAAAACTGAGGTAGTTACTATAATTTTGATTTTCATAGCTATTGCATCCAATTTAGAAATTTATGGAGGTAATGTTCTGTGACCCAACTCTGAACTAGTGATTTGCCAGTAAATAAAATCCAGAAAATGTTTTGAGTTCTTAAGTGTTTACCAGGTTGAAATGTCATTCAGCTTTGTCAGCCACAATCTTCAAGTGCTTTCATCTGACGTGATGGTTGCACAAAAAATTCTGTATGTACAAGAAAAGCTAAGTGATTCAGAAAAGTTCACTTACTTAGTTTTGGTCATGTTGGTATCCTCCAAGTTCAAAATGCACTGTGTGTTTCCTTACATCCTCTGAAATATTGCACAGAAAGAGGTTTAATATCTTATGCTGTCTCTCAAATAAATACACTGACATAATATTTGTGGCAGATATCCATTTATTCACTGGTAGATTAAGTTTTACCCAGTGTTTTACAATGCTAACTCTACAACAATTTGCACAGTAATTCTGTATACTGTACCAAGTACATGACCATGCCTGCATATTAATACTTCTAAACTGAAATTGAGTTTCAGTTTCAAAATTTCCAAGTTTGCAGGAATAGTGCCACTGTGATCTTATTGTCCACAAGATGACTTTTTACACAGGTCACAACAGAAAACAATAGTAGTGCTTGAATCAGATCAGATGTTGACGATTCTCTTGGACAAATTATGTATTGTTTTAGAGATAATTAATTATGGAAATATAATTTTACAGCCTCTGTTGTTTATAGTACAGGTAATTTGATTAGGAACTTGTTTTGGAAACTAGCTTGACAAGTATTTATTTTAATGTTAGTTTTCTTCAAAATGTTAATCGTCAAGTGTTGTTCATTAAAGATCTAAAGAGAATTTTTATGTTAACAAGAATATGAATCAGTTGCATTTTAAAGTTTTTAATTACTACACCATTTCAGTGAAACCTTGATCCAGCGAGTTCACCAAATATGGAATGTTTTGCAGATTCACCATCACCTAAGCTCCCTTATTGGATTTGAACTGCAGTATTAAAATGGTAATCACATTTTTAATTGGTCAATTTGCAAATTAGTTTATTTGTCAATATAAGTTTGCTTATTTATGTAGTAATGAAAGTGGTCATATACAAGTTATGGTCAGTATCAGACTAGATTGAGTGCTAGTGTGCTTTACTTGGCTTTGCAGTTTACCAATTTTGGCTTATTACATATTTACAGACATGGTAGTAATTATGGCATATGTACAGTCAACTGTTATATTATTAAGCAAATATAGTTATCACCGATAGTACATAGAGGATTTTTATTTTGATTATCAGTGTTAGTCATTAACCTAGAGCATAACAATTGATACTTAGCAACACGTGACTTGGTGTTCAATAACAGAACAAAACACTTAGTGAAATGACTAACACCTGGTGTAAAGTGTTACAAGGTCGAAGAGACTAAATATCATATTGACATACCTCATTTTTATTATGTGCACCTGGACTTCATTATCAGTTATAAGTAATTTTTTAAAGGAAGCACTTGTGGAAGCACTAAACGATATTTTTCACAAAAGCTGGCAACTACAAGTGAAATGTGTGTTGGAGAATGCTGTAAGGGAATCTGAGAGCTAGATTATACATAATTCGTCACTTTTCAAATGTAAAGTAATCTGTCAGTAAGATACATCAGCCCTTTCTGTATGACACTGAGCTGTTCATTTGTTTCTTTCATTAAGTTCTAAACCTTTTCATTTGACTCCCTATGGTGGCTGTTGGATTCTGTCTTGTTAAGCTCTCTCTATCTCATTGTCTTCATGGGACAGCATCAATGAGTCTCCTCATAATGTCCAACAACTTTGAAATCAGAGTGGGACATTTGTTACTTCACGCTGATTTCCAAGTCAATTTTATCTTCATGGTGAGGAAAACCCCCTGAATTTTTGTCTATTTTACCAATAGGTGCTTTCCAAGTTTAAATGACTGCAGAGAGATGACCGGTTTCTGAAGTAGTTGCTCTTAAATACCTTTACATAAATTGCCTATATGCTAGAAGATGACTCACACATTTAGTTTAACAAATCCATAACCTCTGATGACAGATTAAATTGATGAATGGCTATTTCTTCAAAATGTTTTGTTTTACAATAAACAGCAACACATGACTAACACTGGAAGTGTAACATTCAAAAAGTAAAAGAAATTCATAATGGGGTGAATTGTAGAGCCTACAGCATCTCAGTTTAGTATAGTGCAATGGAATCTCTTCGCTACAATACAGCAATCTACAAGTCTTCATGCTTTTTTTTGGTATATAGATAATATATTTGTAATCTGGTGACATGGCAACATGGAAGATGTCACCTACAGGATCTTCTGCAGCACCAGAAGATCAAACTCATGATGGAGATAGATGAAATCATCAACTCCTATTTCAAGATGTACTCATGAAATGAAGACGATGTAGCATGCTAGAACACATCTACCGCAAACCGAAACATACAGATTTGTACTTGCACGCTGCCAGCTGTCATGCAACTTCACAATGAGAATGTGACCTAAGCACACTAGGGCACAGAGCACACAAAATCTCAGCCCATGACAGTATTCCACACATCACAAACACAATTGGAAAAATTGGAAGAATACTCTGGAAACACAACATAAAGTGCATGTTTCACCCACCAGCCAAGATGGAAACCTTATTAAGATGTGTCAAGAATGACCTAGAACTCCAGAAAATGTATGTAGGCCAGACTATCTGGACAGTACAGGACAAATGCACTGAGCATAAATTCCACACAGACAACATTCAACCAACAAAGTCTACTGTAACAGAGCACTGCTTTTCACATAGACATGCCATGCTTTATGACAACTCAAAGTTGTTGCACAATCCAACACCTTCTGGACTGAATTATCAAAGGAGCTGTAGAGAACTGACTGCATGGTGGACTAATAAATAAGGACAGTGACGTTCAATTAAGCAATGACTGGGACCCAGCCTTGGGTATGACCAGAGCACAGTGGCAGTCTACTCCTGTCATGACACCTGAAGAGGATGCAGAAGCATTGTTACGAAACCAGCAGAGATCTGCATTCAGCACCAGCTGCGGCACTACTGAAGGCCCTGGGTTGACACCTGATGCCATGCTTCCACAACACTGCATCAGGTCAGCGCAGAGGTGCTGGATGCAGGCAGTAGGAGGATGTGGGGGGAGAGGATATAAAGGCAGCACCCAGCAGATATCACTCAGTAAACAGAAATGCCTGAAGATGGCAAGAAGTCAGCTTGCTGAAATATCATGTCTTTTAGAAGACTCACTAGGCTGAATACGTGGTTACTTGTGACATATTCCATTTTGTATTTTTATTTGTGTTTGGTAACGTTTCCCAGTAATAGAGATAAATCTGAACATTTCCTCTGCAGCAACTTGTAACGGTACTTGCACCCAAGTAAACATATCAAAAAATATGACTACACTTCACCAAGATGTAGACACAAACTTTTTCAATACATAGATTAAATCAGTACATCAGCTACAGAAGTCATTCTACATTTAGTCTCAAGATGTAGAATGGAAGTACAAAATGATGATAGAACCCTTCGCTGTCTCATATGATTATTAACCATAGTCAAAAACATGTAGACTGTTTGACAAGAATACCTTCACATAAAAATACAAGTCCAACTGCAGTGAACTAAAGGTATTGAAATTCACCTAAGGTTCCCACATATTTTTTTAAAATTCCAGTTTATTTGTGCAAATCTCATTTTTTGCCACCTTTTTTTATGATGATACTGTATGTTGACATGAAGGAAGGCTTAGAATCAATAACAATAAATTCTATGCATATTCAGTGTATGGTTTAGGCAAATCACACAGCAATACTGAGTGTGAGGTATGAAGACAGATGCCCACTTCCTCATCACCCAGTCTGTTTCTTCTTTAAATCCCATGCTTGGTTTCAGAGAGGGGTCATTAGCCTTTTGACACATTGCACCTCGGATTTATTTTTCACCTCTGGTTGCAACATGGACCTAGGAAGCTAAAAGGTGTCTACCTACCTTCTAGCAGTTACAGGTTATATCGTCTATGATGCCATGATCCATCAGCTTTGCATCAAATCAATGCCTTCACTAGATGACATTCCTTGAGCTGGGGCCAAAGGGTCACTTCTTCTCCCTACTGCCTTGGGTAAAATGTGATTTGCCTGTAAGGTCTACAGTAATCCATCCTAACATATTCTTTTTCCTTCCTTCCGCAGGCATCTTCCTGTGCATGAAGCGGTTTTCGCAAACCTGAATAACTTCCTGACATGCTTATCCCTTGCTTACAGTGGGTAATTCTCTACAAATGTGTAAATGAGATAAATCTATAAGTGTCAATCTAATGAAAACAAGACAGACAAAAAACTACATAAATTGTTCATTATTTCAAAAGTAATAACCAAAATTATTAATACATTTGTCCCACTTTGAGACATGATGCCTTTGTTGAAGACTGTTTGCAGTTACCTATGGAAACATGATTGTACTGAGGCGTGCACCTTTTCATCCGAAGCAAATTGATGGCCATGAATTTCATTCTTCTGGTCTCCACAAATATGTGTAAGTGCTTCCCAGAGAAATTTCTGCAGCTTAGTCGAAATAATAGGTTCACCACCTCTGGTAAAGTCATCATGACTCTTTTCTCTGACTGCAAGAGCCTGCTGTTTGTTTGCTTTCTGTAACATGGCACCACAATTAACACACAGTGGCAAGTGGACACTTCGCGAAATTTAAAATGCACCATCAAGTCCAAATGCACAGGAATGTTGATAGATGATATCATTCTGTTGCAGGATAATGCCCACCCACATGTTACCAAGTTTGTTTTGACTACACTGCAGAAGTCTCTCTGCAAGGCCTTACACATTATCCATACACTTATAATCTCTCCCCATGCAATTTCCATATTTTTGGAGCCCTGAAGAAAGACGTTCATGCACACTGATTTACTTTGGACAAAGAGGTGTATGCCTTGGTACAATCATGTCTCCATAGGCAGCTACAAATATTTTTCCATGATAGTAATGACTCTCTTGTCTCATAGTGGGATAAATGTATTAACAACTATGGCAATTACATTTGAAATAGTAAACAATTCACTTTTTTTCCATCTGTTTCATTTCCATTTGACTGCATCTGATGTATTATAAAATGTACCACCTCTAAATGTGGTTTTGAAACACAGCTTTGCTGAGAGAGAAGAATTTTCTGTTATACACATTTCATTTGTTATTTCAGTTGTTATCAAAGTGTTATTTACATATGGAGAGTTTACCAAATCCTACTACAGACTGGTTAATGCCTGAGAGACAAGACATACAGGAAAGCTGTGTAAAGTGGCCACCCTAAGGGAAATATTTTTCTTTGCCCTCATGTCACATATAAGCATATGAAATATACCAGTGTAAACTGCATATATTTTGTAACTATGAGAAATTGTGTTATTATTCAAATTTTCTCTTTGTAGCAGAAAACTGAGATCGAAAGTCTGGAAAATTGCTACTTTACCCAGTTGGTAGGGCAAAGTGACCAGAGAGAGAGAAAAGGAGAAATAAGACTCAGATAAAGATTTTGGCTCACAATGAATAGAAAAAGATTTTGAAATGAAAATGATACTGATTTGTAGGTTAAAAAATACTCAAATTTGTTGAACAATACTTGCCTTGCCCTTTCTTTCTTTGTTCTTGATGGCCTTATTTCAATTTTGGCAAAAATATAATGTCTGCACAACTATCTCAGTTATATCAGTGATGAATGCACCTACATTATTATCATTGCTACCTACTTTTCCTTTATGCACAACTCTATTCTCATCATCTGCCCTTATTCTAAAAACATTTAACTTTCTTGATAGAATTGTTGTTAGACCAGATTCTTTAGCATTGTAGATTCAATTTATTTTATTTATTTACTTATTGTTCCTGTGATCCTTGTTGTGACAATATCACAGGATATGGAACGTGTCAGAGCTCTATGGTAGCTCATAAAAACAAAACAAAATGAGTTCATATTACAGTAAACAGTAACTTAGGTTCTACTACAGAAAACCAATTTTGAGAGGTAAATAAATATTACAAAATAATAGTGTTACAGAAAATAAATATTGCAAAATATGTGTTTACAATAAAGAATAATCAGGATTTCAAATATAGATTTGGGTATATATTTACATTTAACAATACAAGAATGCTAAACACTAGTTCAGGAACTGTCCTATCACATATAATGATCCTTGTAATAGGAACTGCCTTATAGTTAAGAATTCATCTTCTACCAAACACTTAATTCTTGAAGGAAGTGCATTAAAAATCTTACACCCAGTGAAATGGACTTCTTTCTGTACCATACTTATATTTATCGGCTGATGGTGGATATCATGTTTCCTTCTCACATCATGACTATGATACTCACCATTCAGTTTAAAAATGGACTTTTACTTCTTATAAAGCACATGAAAAAGAGATATATATATATATATATATATATATATATATATATATATATATATATATATATATATATATATTTTCTGCAGTGGATGTAAAGATTCCAAGTTTCTTAGAAAGATTCCTGTATGTGACTCTAGGATGGACTCGACACATGATCCTTATGGCTCTTTTTTGTGCTCACAGTACTTTTTTAGCCAGTATCTGATTACCCCAAAATATAATTCTGGGTCATTCCATGTCAAATCAACACACCTGTTTTACCTCACCTTTTTAGATTTTGCTAAAATTTAGTATAGTAGTGCTGAGACTAAGAAAAATTCCAAATTTCTATTTTTTTATCTGAAACCATTCCTGAAATATGGCTATGTAATCTTTTCAAAAACCAGCCAAAAATGTGCGGATGGACTTTATTTAAATTGCCCTTGGAGCTGCTCTAATTGAGCTATAGATCTGGGAAAGGTGCCATTTCTTCAGCATTTTGCATACTCTTTCCAGGGATGTACAACAAAACATAGCTTGTAATTGATAATCTTTTTCAAAATACTAATTAATATTTTGAATTAATTTTTTTACAAAAAATACATAATTGAAAATTTTCAAAATATTTTCATAACTACTTCATACTGTTGTAAATCACGTGGCAAAATATAAATGTGGGATGATGATGGGTTCATTGTTAAAAAAAATTATTCCGGACTCTTTTTTTTTCACTAACAGCCATTGTTTGACCAAGATGGCCTTTAACAAATGGGAATTTCATTAAAATATACTGAAGGGTAAGTAAAAAATGTATTAGAAATATCAAAACATTGCCTTCTTAAAACAAATCTAATCATCATATTTTATAACTGATTGCTTATTTTAATTTCATACAACTTAACTAACTGTATATTAACTGATAAAACAAACATGTTTCAGTATTTAAGTACAAACTGAAATACAGTATGAAAAAGTACAAGTATTTACATAATAGTTTTGGTCCATGATGTTTGGAATGAAACCATTAAAAAAAATTAATACATTATGCTTGTTTTTGAGTAACAGGTATCTATACATAGCTAAATTTAACACAAAAGGTACTAATAGTAATTTTGAATCAACTTTCTATAAAATATACACTAACACTAACCTGAGACAAAATTAAGATCTGAGTTGAAAGCAGTTTCCCAATAAATTGTCTTGGAGATTCACAGATTACGTTTTAATAAAGCCAACTGGGTTTGGCTTACATCACTTTCATTAATATTGTATGTTCTCACAGTCAGAGTAAATGGATTTACTTTCGTGAGAACATCCACAACTGATGTGTACAGGACATCTGCATGTGCAGGATAGGAGAATGACTTAGCTGGTCCACATGGATGAAGAAAAATTATTTTCACTTCATCAAGTTCTTTGTTTCTTTCTAAAATGTACCCAAGCCACCAGTTTCTGACTGGCTGAAGAGGCTGAGCAGTTCTAGGCACTACAGTCTGTAACCGCATGACCACTACTGTCGCAGGTTCGAATTCTGCCTCGGGCATGGATGTGTGTGATGTCCTTAGGTTAGTTAGGTTTAAGTAGTTCTAAGTTCTGACCACAGCAGTTGAGTCCCATAGTGCTCAGAGCCATTTGAACCATATTTTGAACCAGTTTCTGCCATATACAGTGGTGGCATAGCCTGATACATCTTGTAACTTCAGTTTCTCCGGTGATGTAGTTACTTCCCTGTCCCTGAAAAGTATTTGACTATTAATTTTGATGTACTGTTGGGAATGAAAGTGTAAAATTGCTGTGTTCCTTTCATTGTCAATGCCTTTTCAAACTGGCTTTTTAATAATATTTCTGAAGCAGCATAGTCTTCTTGAGTGGAATGCACAAAATCAACATTTGTGATATTATCTACTGCCCGTTCAAATAGATCTCATGGGGTTTGGATCCGATTTTGGTATGGCCTTTGCAAACTTGCACAAGCTGCCAGTCTGTTAACTGAACCCCCTATTCCATCACAAGGCCCTTTCCCATGTCCTGTGGCTGAAAAGTGCCACGCAGCTTTTATGTTGAGGTCTTCCTCATGAAGGCAAAGGTTCAGGAAGTTTTTCTTATTATTCTACTGAGAAGCAGAGCCGTCAGAATAATAGTATATCTTGTTTGGAAGCTTTTGAAATTTATTTGTTAGATAAGATATAAGTTTCCTCTGAAAGGTGTAAACCGCAACTGTATTGTGTTCCAGGCAATTGGAAACAATGACAGAGCTCTTATGATCAATTTGAATCTTGAATCTTGCCTTCTTGTTTGTAATATATAACAAAAGGATGGATGGTAATCTGTTGTCTTGTCCAGTGGTAACTCTGAGCTTCATCCTGCAGAACTATACTATAATTTTCCTAAAAATCACATATGACAACAAATTCAGATTCCGTAAGGTTTTCTCTTGTGGAGTTAAGGAATGTTCGTTGTTGCTTGGCAATGAAGTCATGCTGAATCAGAATCAACATCTTACTACAAAATAAATCTATGAATTCTTCAGAAGTTTTCTGAACAATTTCCAGCTTACAGTAGTCAACTGACATCCAATATTGGAACTGAACTCTTTCAATTAAGTTTTCGTCAAAAGAGTCTTGTAAAATTTTACATATGAAAGTTTCTCCAGGGCAATATTCACCGTTTCCCATCTTATAATCAACTGATGATGGGTTGCAAACCATTTTTGCAATGCATTGCTTATAATTGTTTAAGCTGCTGGTTGTTACTGTACTTAGTTTGTATCATTAATTTTATGTTTTGGTGAGTTGTGCACACACAGACAGTGTGTGTGCCACTCCAGCCAGCAAATACACAATGTTTCAGTCTCAACTTAGCAAATTTAGAGAAACTTATTTTTATGTTAGGAAACTTGTCTTTAAAATGTTGGTAAGCTTCTTTAAGGTTACACAAAGTAAGTTTTTTTTTTATATTTTTGTTTTACATCCACTTGTTTGTGTAATTGTCACACAATTGCCCAGCTAACTTCAATATTTTCATAAAACGAATGTTTTGACAGTTTCTGTTCGTAAATACTTCCCTGGTTTTGGGTTTGGACCTTCCATGAATACTTTCTCTTTCAAAATTTTTTTGGACTGCCGAACAATGTAATTAGGAGCATTAAATTCCCTCATTATTTTCCTTACACTCCACTTTTCAGGTAAACTTGTAAGAATCATTAGTTTTTTGCTCTACTTATAGAATTATTAAAGTTTGTTTTGAGATTTTGGAGAACGGATTCATCAGTATCAGTATCTGATGAAGAAGTTTCAGCAGCACTGATGAGGAGCTTTTTTTCACTTTTGATTTGGAGTAATGTCTAGATGTTACTTTTTTCTTATCAATTGGGGACTCATCTAGTTCTTGAAGTGATGTGTTAAGTCTTTGAACAACCACTGAAGTTGCAGTGAAATCAGGGTCTTGGTCTGGGATGATTATCTCTGATCCAAAAGAATCTTGAACACTTTTAGCCCTGATTGGCTCTGGTGTATTTTTCAATGTGGTTACATCTGTCCTACATTTATCACAAATCCTGCCACCACTAGGTATTTGTGGAAATAATTTGAGCATCCATGCTGTGACATTTCTCAGTTTTTTTCTGTCTCTAATAAAATGATTTGACTTTTTCAGTGGATTACAACACTGCACTCTTACAGCACTGCACTTTTTACTTGGTTCCATATTGATACAAAAACCACTTATAAACTCTCCTTCAATTTATAGATTTACTTGTAAATGAACTATTAAATATACTAGATACAAACTCGTCAACACAGAGGTAACAATTGATTTGCACTAAAACCACGGTGCACAATAATGCAGTAGGCACACACAGCCTTAGAAGATAAGTCTCATATCCTCTCAACAATGGCTCCATTCTCTGAATGATTGTACAGACATCAAGCACTGTGGTTGTTTCAGCTTGTTCACAGCCTGCTGCACACATAGACAGGAACACAAGCATGCTCAGCCTTCATACAGTGACTAAAGTCTGTACTAATGAAATGTGCATTACATGTATTACATCAATAGTCTACTTACAAGTTTTTCACACCTTATTTAAATCTTAGCTATAGGTCCCACACTCAACATTTCGTTTTGCCAGCTAGTAGATTATTAGTTTAAACTGTAAGAAACTAAAAAAATAAGCAACGAATTATAGAAAATGTTGTTTAGTTTTGTTTCAAGAAAGTGATATTTTGATATTTCTAGTACATTTTGACTTACCTTTCAGTATATTTTAATGAAATTCCTGTTTGTTAAATGTCAGTTTGGTGCTACTATGGCTGTTAGTGAAAAAAAGAGTCCAGAATAATTTTTTTTAACAATGAACACGTCATCATCCCACATTTATATTTTGCCATGTAATTTACAACAGTATGAAGTAGTTATGGAAATATTTTGAAAATTTTCAATTATGCACTTTTTGTAAAAAAATTAAATCAAAATCTTGATCAGTATTTTGAAATAGGTTATTACTTAGAAGCTATGTTTTGTTGTATATCACTGGAAAGAGCATGAAAAATGCTGCAAAATGACACCTTTCGCAGCTCTCTAGCTCAATTAGAGCAGCTCCTAGGGCAATTTAAAAAAAGTCCGTTCAAACATATTTGGCCAGTTTTTGAAAAGTTTACAGGACCGTATTTCAGAAATGATTTGAGGTAAAAAATTGCAATCTGGTATTGTTCTTAGTTTCAGCAAAACAACTTTCAGCAATATCTAAGATGGTGAGGTCAAATATTTATTTAAAGTGTGCTGATTTGAGATGGAATGACCATTCTGTATGCCATAATGGCATGAATTAACCATAATAGGCTGCCTCAGTGATTTCCATACTCCAGTAAGAAGAAACAATACATAATGCGTAAGTAGCTGAGCTCAATCTTCTGCATAGATCCATTGTGTGGTTTGACCAGCTCAGTTTGCTGTCAACATGTAAGCCTACGTATTTTGAGATATCCACCCTGGTTATCACCCGCTCACCTATTTTTACTACTATTTCTTCATTTTTGAATGTTGTTTGGAACTGAATGTAGTTTGTTTTAGTGTCATTTAAGGAAAGGTCGTTAATGTTAAACCAGTTCGCTGTTTCACTTAACATCTTATTTGCTGTTACCTCAAGTTTATCTACTAAATTATCAGTAAGTAGTGTGTTTCATCAGCTAAAATGATGAATCGACAATATTCCATACACAGAGACAGATCGTTTATAAAGGTAATAAAAAGTAGGGGGCCCAGAACTGAGCATTGGGGCACTCCATATGTGATAGTACTCCATTCTAAGATAATGGTACTCCATTTTGACTATCCACTACAACTTTCTGTTTCCTGTTTTACAGGTACGAGTCAAGCCAATTCCCTGATGAACAACTTACACCCAAGATGTGCACCTTTTTGTTAAAGAGTCTGATGACTGACAGTTAAATACTTTTGTTAGGTCACAAAAAATCCTAACCACCTTCAGTTTTTTGTTGATAGATTCCAAGACTTTGCCAGCAATTGCGAATATTGCATCTTCTGTTGACAAACCTTTCTGAAATCCAAACTGAATCACACTGAAGATATTTTGATCCCTGGGATGTTTTACTGTCCTGGCATGCATTAGTTTCTATAAAACCTTTGAAAAACTTGTCAGTAGTGGTATTGGCTAATAGTTAGCAGCATCTGTCTTATTTCCATTTGATACAGCTGTTTTACAACTGCATACTTAAACCGCTCAGGAACTACTCCTTGCTTAAGTGGTGCATCAAAAATGTTGTTTGGAACTGAATGTATTTTGTTTTAGTGTCATTTAAAGAAAGGTCATTAATGTTAAACCAGTTCGCTGTTTCACTTAACGCCTTATTTGCTGTTACCTCAAGTTTATCTACTAAATTATCAATAATAATTTGTTAGAGATGTTGTCAATCCCAGAGGAGTTTTTACTTTTCAGGGATTTAATAATTCTTTCAGTTTCTTGAACAGTGACTTGTTGCCTTCGTGTGTTATGCTGAGCTAGGTACTCTGGCTTTCAAAAGATTGATGGCTTGGTTCATGGTGCCTTGTAAACCTATTTCTCTGTTACTGTTAAAATGTTTGTTTAATGTGTCTGCAACTATTTTTGGTTTGCTATCAACATGGCCATCACTTTTTATTTGGATATTTTCACTACAAATTGCATTTTTCCTTGTTTCCTTCTTTAACAAAACTCCACATAGTTTTCACTTTATTGCTCAAGTAATCAGTTTCTGTCTTCAACCACATTTTCTTTGCTGCTTGTATGGTCTTATTCAGAACTTTATTGTAGAGTTTATACTGCATACTCCTACTGGGATCATTTGATCTCTTGGTTGCTGTATATAGTTCTCTTCTTGTTCTACAAGAAATTTTGATGCCTTTAGTAATCCAAGGCTTGTTTCCAGATTTTAACATGTTTTCTGTCACTGACTTTGTTTGTAAAGGTTTTTTCTGAAAGACTTGTAAATTCATTGATAAATATATTAAATTTTGAGTTAACATCAGTCGCAGCATCCACAGGAGACCAGTCCACTAGCTGTAATTGCTGATTAAAGTTTTCAGTGGTGTGTTTGTTTATAATCCTAAAGTTTATCAAAATGAAATTTTCTTTCCTTTGTACGTTTATTTGGTTTAGAGTGAGGAATTGCCCTTCAGGATCAGAGAGGCCATTTATAATATTTTTCACAGTTAAATTATTGTAAATATCCTTATCTACAAATACATTATCTATTAAAGTGCTAGAAATGGCTGTTACTCTAGCTGGAGTGTCCACCACTGGTATTATGTTGTAACACTACATAAGGTGTTCAAAGTCAGTTCTGTTTCTATTTTCTGTTAAGAAGTCCACATACAAATCATTCATAACAATGGTTGATATAGTTTCCCTACATAGGTGGAACAGAAGTGGTTCTATTTGTCTCAGAAATACATTCAGATTTCCAGCAAGTGCCCTGTAAATAGCCAATACAATAACTACTGCACTGTCTGCTGTTAACTCGATGCCACACACCTCAAAATGCTGTTCATCACACTATTTGCTTAAATCTAGAGATTTGTACGCAACATTGTTTTTTACAAATATTGCAACTCCACCTTTTCTCATAATAGATCAGCTATACTAAAGTTCTCAATTTGTAGCATCCACATGCCACTCATAACATGATGTTCTGAGAACCACAGTATATCAGACTCACTTACACACTCGTCTTTTAAATGTATTAGTAACTGGTCTATTTTATTCTTGAGGCTACATATATTTTGGTGACTTTTGCTCACGCCTGCATTAGCATGATGTTTGGTAGGAGTGGCTTTTTCTAGCACACTGGTTGATGGTATTGCTTGATGTATGGAAGACTCATATTGAACAGACGAGAGAGATGTTTCACGCAACTTGGAATCCTTTTCTCTCATGTTACTCTCTCTCTCTCTCTGTTCACAATGATTTCATTTATCATTTTACATACAGCGCTTTTTCCTTTGTAATTTAGATGCTTTCGGTGTTTGGTATGCTGACATCTGTCCAATTTGCCTATATCAAGCAAGCTATATTTTCCAAACAAAGAACACATTATTTTTATTTTAATGTTAGTTTTTCGAATTACTTTGTTGAAACACAAATGATACATTAGATCATACCTGTATGGTAAAGTTACAACTACTGCATTTCATTGTTTATTGTGTTCCACGAACTTTTTTAGTTCCATTAGGCAGTTATTTGCTTCGTTTTTTCCAATATCATTTGCACCCGCTATAGGGGAAGGAGGGGAAACGTGTGCACCTAAGTGGAACTTTTTTTTTAAAAAATTTACTTCGTTAAATAAAATTTATTTTACCATCAAAACTTAGAGCAACTATTCTAGTATCTGTAAACAATTAAGATAACCCAAAATATTTAAAAATAAACGCACCAAAAACAAAATTCCAGGACACTACCTAAGCGCATGGTTTCCCGAATGTCGGGGAAATGTGCGCATTGAGTGGGGTAATTGTGCGCATGTTAGAAGAATTGATACACAGTAGTACTGGGAGAGGAAAAGAAACAATACAAGGTTTGTTCCAAAGATTATATTGATAAGGCACATATTAGACTAGGTTAAACATAAGTTTTAATAAAATTTTACAAAATTTAACATAGTTTAGGACTATTGGTTTTCAGATAAAATGCAGAGTTTTCTTTGATGTTAGGGGCCTACAGATTTAACAAGTTAGATAAGTCCTTCACAGCACATACCATATGTAAAATCTTTAGCAGAATTATTTGTGGTACAAGCTGCATGGTACCATCTTCCACACAAAGTATATCTGTACCACAGTTCCCTGTCTTTACCATGATCTCCACAAAGCCCGCAAATCTGGTTGTTGGCTCCATGAAGTGCGCCAGGGTCAAACAGCTCCATGTCAATATCATCGGACTCATCGTCATTACACAGTGGAACTTCGTCAACACTGAATCGTCTGATTCTTCTTTTGTAAGTGTTTCTTGCCAAAAGTCTGGTTATCCTTTTTCTTGTTTTGAAATATCTTCTTATCCATACTTTTTTTCGTATTAGGCTTAGGCCTATTGCCGAGATTAAGCTTTCTAGCAAATTTTATGTTTTATTTGGCAATTTTTTGCTGTTTCACCTCTTCTTTTTCCTTTTTCTTTTCTGTGTCCAACTCAAGCTTTATTTTCATTAATGTGCTAGTTAGTATTTCAGAGTGCTGCTTTTCTCTGGACTTTCTTGTTTTAACCTCAGTAGGCTTAGGCCTATCAGATTTCTTCTTTAGGTCAAAAGCTGGTAGATAAGTCATAAGCTTCTTATGGCTTTCAGTAAAACCTCCTGTGGATGTTGAGGAAGTAGGGTCATCAAATAGCCCCACAGATGGACTTGTGGCAGTCCATGGGGTCTTATGTGCTGCGGATGTTGAAGGACTGTCACAATCTGTGGCTGCTTCAACTCTTAGCTTGTCTAGTGTTCGAGCTGGGGCAAAATCGAGTTCAGAAAACTTGGCGGGGTTCTATGGGTGAACACAAGCTGCACGGAAGCCAGATAAGGCATTTGAAAATGTAGCAACTTAAAGAAAAGCATTCTTCACATGTTCAGCAACTTCATACTCAGTAATTCTCTGGTGCCCTGTTTGTATCATGAAAAGGTCATATTCCCTAGAAAGAGCAACAGAAATGCTGAATATTTCTTTGATTCTGGATGTAAACTAATTTGCCAATATCCAGTAGTCAGATCCATTGTGCTAAAAATACTTTGGTGTATCAAATATGGACAATAATTCATTGATGTTAATTGGTTGGTCTCGATCCGTCTCTATATGCTTATTCAAAGTACGTGCATCTAGCACCAAATGCACACCTCCTGTAGCCAGTTTTACTAGTACCAAGGGGTTATTCATTATGCTACAGCTATGTTCTATTTGTTATTGCCAATCATCTTGCCAATTTCTTCCTTAATTACTTCTTTCAGACTTACCAGTATTGGATATGGCTTACAGAAAAATGGAGTACTATCTTTGATTTTAAATTTACATATATAATTGCTAACACTACTGGGATGATCGGAAAATACTTCTTCATATTCCATTAGAATTTTATATAAATCTAGTTTTTGTTCACTGCTTAATACTGGCGATTCATTTACTTTGCTTTGTATGTCAGCTTGATGTGACACATAACTCACCTTTTCAACCTCTGTCGACAATCGTGCTGTCGCTGTTAATCGTAAACATTGCTTCTCAGTTGTTTGTTTACCAATATAGCTGTCCGTTGCAAATGGTACACAATATTTGTAGTCACCTTTACCAAAATAAAGAAGATTCTCCCCAAAATTCAATATGATATTCAATTGTGATAGACAATCTAGGCCAAACAACACATCCCTATTGATATTTTCTACTACTAACAGTGTCTGAGAAAATGGGATATTCACAATATTGCAGTTCACCTGGGTCTCGTGTTTTCCAACTTAGCTCTTTGCATACCGACTATGTACACCCCCGTTCCTGGTAATAGCAGTAAGTGATGTTTTGTTCGTAACGTGCTAAAGAAAGTGCTAGAAATAAGTGACACTTCACTGCCGGGATCTATAAATATGTTAACTTCAAAATCTTCCATTTTTCCCATTGTTATTGGTTCAGGGTTAATGGTAGTTAAGCTCGGTTCTTCCAGTAGCAACCATTCTTTGGTTGGTATTTTATGGGTGAAATTAACATACTTATTACAATCTAGGCCTCCTAATGTATTTCTACAACCTGGGCCCTGGCCTCAAATAATAGGTTAGGTCCAAGAGTTGTAGGCGGTGGTACGCGTGCGGTGGCCGAGAGACCATGTGGATGTGGTTTTCTTTACAAATCTTGTAAGATTCAATGGAAATCTGGCTGTTGTGGTTGTCCTGTATGAGGAGCACTGGTTCATCAGCTATTGGGCATGTATGTTTTTTAAAATGAAGAAGCCACTCGATGAATAGTACTGTGTTGGTCCACCCATTGTTGGAACAATAGTAAATGGCCCCATCTGGTCTATTTATCTGAAGATTTGCACTCATTCATTTTCTTGGATAAATCATCATAGGAGGTATGAAATGACCTCCAGCACTCATACAAAACACACCAGTGATGGTCCTGCTCCTCTCAGCGGAAGCTGCAGCGCTTACCCTCTTTGAACCTTTGGTAGCAAACACCTTAGAACACTTTTTTTGTACAATGGTTATGCCAGTTTCATCTTGGTTGCACATTCTTGTGGGATCAATATTCAGTTTTTCCCATTAAAGTCAGCAGATTGTCAAAAATTCGAGTAACTTCTTCCTTGCTGAAAGCATTGATTCTATTCACACTAGTATTTTCCAGCTGCTGTAATCTGATGGTCAGGTGGCGCTTAATAAACTGTACATCGAATCTTTGCCGGCAAAGTCACTCTCTTTGTTGAAATTGTGTTTAATACCATTCTTCTCAATGTAGTTATATGCCAATTTCCACAAACCTTTAGGTATTAAGCCATAGAACAAGTTGCAAAGAAGGATGATAAAATGAACCATTTCTTGCTCAACACTTTCTGGAATAATAGACTTATGACTCAAACTTGGCTGTGTTAACTCATTAATGGGCTTTGCGAGGTATTTTCGTATTGTTGATTGTGGTATTTTGAAGTTCCTACCAACTTCTCTGATTTTCCTGCCATCTGTTCTTACTGCATGCATTGCTTGTTTAAGCGTGTCTACAGTGTAGCTGTACTGCTCTGTTTTCCTGATGTACTTTCTCAGTATCTGGGCACACAAAAAAGAGGAAAAAAAAAACAAAAAAAAAAAAAAACGAACTGTTGGAAGTCTGCTGGTATTTAACTACATAAGGGGGAAACGTGTGCGTCGGTGTGCACCTTTACCCCATAGTGCCTCGGAAATAAATTTTGGCCACAATTTTCTTAAAACTAATTACAACCAAACAGGACTCATGTCAAAACATACCCGTGACATACAGGCTTCAACTATATCTCGAGTAAATTTGGTCAACGTAATAAATTGAGACTCACCGTCTTAAATCTCGAGGACTGCAAATTAGATCAAAACCTCACGTTTCACCATTTGCAGACTCACTGAACGCGAGACTCTAATGGCAGCCCAGCGACCAGATGAAAGTAGTTCGCTAACCTGCTGCTAGGTGTAGCACTGGTTACAAAGTTCAACAAAGCTTTCAAATCAGAGAAACAGCGATGCGCATGTTTACCCACTGGGCATGTTTCTTCTACTTTCCCCTACACACGACACAGTCTTTTTTTTCCAACATTTTATCATGTAAGTTGACACCAATAATGTTTTTCATTGCTTCACAATACCTGTTGCATCGTATTTTTTGTTTTCTTTGATAAGTCTCATCATGTTTTTGCCACGACTGTCTGTTAAAAATGATACACTACTTTCATATTTGCACTGTTGTAAGTTTTTGTTGATATTGTCTTTCTCATTCATCCCATTACTACATGCAAAGGATGACATGCTCATTTTCTCACCACCACTGTTTGCCTTAATGCTGAACCTACAGCCTGTATCACCATTCTGTTGACAAGGTTTGTTCAAAAGTTCATGTTCCCTTACCGATGTTAGGCCTAAATCCACCTCTTCTCTCATGGGAAGGACATGAAATTTGTTTTTTACTGAAAACTGTTTGGCATTTTCACTTCCTGGCAATGTTTTTGTATTTACATTTCTGTTTTTATATGGCATTTTCATCTACTCAGAGTTCTTTGCGAAAGAGAAATGAGCTTCTAATGAGCAGAGTGAAAGCATTTTGCTGCACTTCTTTCTGAAAAGGCTTTGCGTTCTAGCTTCATTAGAGCCCTGTGATCTGGCCACTGAAGTGGGATCTGGTTTTGGATGTGCCTTCCCAAACTATGTCACTGATATCTTCTCTACAACTTGCTTTTGTCTTTGTTGAATGAATGTGGTTGGCTATTCTGTTAAGGAAGCTGATATCCCAAATGGCCTAAATCTATTACTAATATGTCATAATATCATCAGATTGTAAATCGTGGTCTGGAGAGTTACATGCCAAGTATGGGGATAAGGGATGGAAATGACCCACCTTGGTTTAATAACAAAATTAACAAATTACTGAGTAAGCTGAGGCTGTTGCACTCTGGGTTCAAAAGGGGAAACACAAATGATGACAAGTGAAGGTTAGTAGGCACTGGTGTGTCTGTGAAAATATCTATGTGTGAAGCATACAAAAACTACTGTCACACCTTAGCAAAAGGCTTGACAGGGAACCTGAGAAAATTCTGGTCATATGTAAAATCACTAAGTGGGTCTACGACTACCATTCAGTCCCTTGTTGACCAGTCTGATGTGGCTGTTGAAGATAGCAAAATGAAATCAGAAGTTTTAAATTTCACGCTCAAGAAATCATTCACACAAGAGAACTGTTCAAACGTACCACAATTTAACCATTTGGACAACACACAACTAAGCATATCTGGTGTAGAAAATCAACTTAAAGATTTGAAAACAGATAAATCACCTTGTCTGGATGGAATCGCAGTACTATTTAAAAAAGAGTACTCTACAGCATATGCCCCTTACCTAGCTTGCATTTATCATGAATCTCTCACCCAGCACAAAGTCCCAAGTGACTGTAAAAAAGAGCAGGTGACTCCAGTATATAAGAAAGATAAAAGAATGGATCCACAAAATTACAGACTAATACTCCTAACTTCTGTTTGCTACAGCATCCTTGAACACATTCTCAGATCGAATATAATAAACTTTCTTGAGGCTAAGAGGCTTACGTCCATGAATCATCAAGGTTTTAGGAAGCATTGCTCTTGTGAAACACAGCTTATCCATTTCTCACATGATATAGTGAGAACTATGGATGGAGGGCAACAGACAGATTCCATATTGTTAGATTTTTGGAAAGCATTTGACATGGTGCCCCACTGCAGGCTGTTAATGAAGGTATGAGCATATGAAATAAGTTCGCAGATATGTGAGTGGCTCAAAGACTTCATAAGTGATAGAACACAGTGTGACAGGACCGCTGTTGTTCTCCATATATGTAAATGATTTAGTGGACGGTTTGGGTAGCAGTCTGTGGTTGTTTGCTGATGATGCTTTGGTGTATGGCAAGGTGCTGAAGTTGAATGACAGTAGTAAGATAAAAGACAATTTAGACAAAATTTCAAGTTGGTGTGATGAATGGCAGCTGGTCCTAAATGTGTAAAAGTTTAAGTTAATCTAGATGAGTAGGAAGCACAAACCTGTAATGTTCATACACAATATTACTAGTGTCCTGCTTGACACAGTCAAGGCATTAAAATGCCTGGGCATAACGTTGCAAAGTAATATAACGTGGAACGAGTATGTGAAAACGGTGGTAGAGAAGGCAAATGGTCGGCTTTGGTTTATTGGGAGAATTTTAGGAAAAGGTGAACGTGGTTCACCTGTAAAGGAGACCGCATAAAGGACACTGGTGCAACCTGTTCTTGAGTATTGCTTGAGTGTTAGGGATCCATACCAGGTTGGATTGAAGGAAGACATTGAAGAAATTCAGAGGAGATACTTCAGGAACTTAATTGGGAATCCCTGGAGGGAACGCTGTGTTCCTTTCAGGAAATGCTATTGAGAAAATTTAAAGAACACACATCTGAAGCTGACTGCCGAACAATTCTTCTGCTGCCAACATACATTGTGAGTAAGGATCATGTAGATAAGATACGAGAAATTAGAGCTCATACGGAGGCGTACCAGGCAGTAGGTTTCCCTTGCTCTGTTTGTGAATGAACAGGAAGGGAAATGACTAGTACTGGTACAGGGTACCCACTGTCACACCCCTTATGGTGGCTTGCGGAATGTTATGTAGATTTAGATATAGATATCTTCATTCTGTGCCAAAAATATGATTAAGGAGTTCTCCCTCTTCCTCAAAAATGGTTCAGATGGCTCTGAGCACTATACGACTTAACTTCTGAGGCCATCAGTCACCTAGAACTTAGAACTAATTAAACCCAACTAACCTAAGGACATCACACACATCCATGCCCAAGGCAGGATTCAAACCTGTGACCATAGCAGTCACGCGGTTCCAGACTGAAACGCCTAGAACCGCACGTCCACACCAGTCGGCCCCTCTTCCTCTTTGTTGAACATACATTGGAAGTTCTTTTTAAGAGCTTGTATTTTAAGTGTCTTTCTTGGAACACTGAGTAGTTTGGTTGCTGTTACAAATGCCATCTTTTCTGATCTCATATCATCCAATGCTTGTTGCATAGTTTGGGACTCCCATGATTGTTGTAGTGATTTTATTAAATAATTTTATGACACCTTCACATATAAGAGAACATAGCTTTTCACCAAGTTATTAATACACTAATGCCATAGTGTACTTATTTTGAGAAGTACTGCTGTCTTGATATCAATTCTGTTGCCTTGGAAACAAGGTAAGTACATTATCCTGCCACTTTGCCTTGTCAAGTGATTGGCCACTAAGCCCAAATGGACACCATTATGCTAAATATTTTCTGAATATGAAATTACATAACCTAAGAATTTAAAAAACACATGGTTTTGGAGGCTAAAATATGTTATTTTATGAGCTTTGTCACAAATGACACAATATTTATTATTTTAGTACATGAAGATGAATTTATTACCTACCTTACATCAGACATAAGGAAACTGCAAAACATCAGACGTAAGGAAATTGCAAAATATTTCATTGGATATTAGTGTGCGCAACAGTTTCCATGATTCCATGAAACTTGCTGATGAAGCGAAAGAAATGTCTTTCAGTAGTTTTAAATGTTCAAGACTAGACTGCAGCACTCTCCAAGAAAATAAAACAAAGAGACCACCTTACCCCATGACCTCTATAGCCATCTTTATACTACTACTAATGAAATTGCCTCAGGCTTCCATCGAAGTGGCTGCGCTAAAATTCCTCGACATTTCGATGAGTGTCACTCTCATCGTCTTCTGGTAAAGTGTTGAGATTACATGGGAATTCCATGTATGGGACACCTGCTTAATCTTAACACTTTGGTAGAAGATGCTGAAAGTGATACTCATCAGAAGATCATGGAATTTCGATGTAGTTACCCGGATGGAAAACCTGAGATGACTTTGTCAGTAGTATACACTGGGAATATACCATACATATACCAAATATACTGCCTGGAGTTATGTTCAGACTGGAACAAAGCACTTAAAAGAGTTTTATTGCACGTCATTCCATATTTCAGAGCCCAAAATAATATCTGAAAGTGATGACCAGGCCGCACACTTTGTGTTGATATAACATTCTCTATCATACTTTTGTGGTTTGTGGCAATATAATTCGGAATATTTATTTGCCACACAATTGGTTTAGGTTATAAAGATAGTCCACATCACTTACACTATGAAAGAGAATGCAATTGAGCAACTAACGCAGCGGCAGCTCTGGGCATGGCTACATACACAGTGTGCCTATTACTGGTGGTAGTGCAGTTGGCCAGGTCAGAGTTGTTCTTGCATGCAGAACGTCCTCACACCAACTGTATGTGAATATTCTCAATTTAACCAGGTAGACATATCCCTTAATCTGTCTTATTGCAATTTTCCAAACACTTCTACATTCATAGCATCTGGAGGTTGTCTGTGCTTGTCTGATGCTGCATGTTCCACACAGCTGGGCAAAACCTTTACCCTGATGGCCCATTTTGTGCAGAGCCCCTGCAATGGCCCAGTGAGTCCTGGCCAGAATAAATGAGGACATGGTCATCTGAAGGGAGTCATTCATAACTGAAGGAGTCATTAAAGCTCCATTTACTTGTTTTTGGTAATCTGAATGCAATTGGGAATGCCCAAGTTGGAATGCAACATTATCGAGGCAGAGTGGTTGTGGAAAGATGTAACTCCATTGTCAGTACAAAGTCTGGACAATTAGGCGAGAGAGAGGTAGGTTATGTCATGTCTATTTGGATGTTGGAGACAGAGAAACCATTCTTTCTGGGACCAATGCTCGTGTAGTGTCCTGCAGCCAACACATGACTTATCTCCCACACCCTCAGTGGCTGTTGAGAAATGGTGTGCACCGGCTTGTCAGTCAGATCTTTTTGCGGAAATAAATGTCTACTGAAGTGGTGACCCTACTTGGCACGTAGGCAATGAGTTATACACTGAGGTGACAAAAGTCATGGGATAGAGATATGGCAGGCCGAAGTGGCCGTGTGGTTCTAGGCGCTGCAGTCTGGAACCGCGAGACCACTACGGTCGCAGGTTCGAATCCTGCCTCGGGCATGGATGTGTGTGATGTCCTTATGTTAGTTAGGTTTAACTAGTTCTAAGTTCTAGGGGACTAATGACCTAAGAAGTTGAGTCCCATAGTGCTGAGAGCCATTTGAACCATAGAGATATGCACATATGCAGACGGCTGTAGTATCACATGCTCAAGGTATAAAAGGGCAGTGCATTGGCAAAGCTCTTATTTGTACTCAGTTGATTCATGTGGAAAGGTTTCTGACATGATTATGGCTGTGCAATTGGAATTACCAGAATTTCAAAGTGGAATAATAGTTGGAGCGAGACACGTGGGACAGTTCATTTCAGAAATAATTAGTGAGTTAAGTATTCCAAGATCTGCAGTGTTCAGAGAAATTGCCACAGAAATCAATGTGTATGTGCAACATTTCTGTTAGGGCAGTGCAGCATAATTTGGGGTTAATGGGCTATGGTAGCAAAAAACCAATGTGAGTGCCTGTACTAACAGCATGACATTGCCTGCAGCACCTGCCCTGGGCTCGTGACCATATCAGTTGGGCCATAGAATTGGGTGAAAATGCACCGTATTTTCTGGCCACAACTGTTTGTGATTGGTTTGAAGAGTATTCTGGATAATTTGAGTGTGGACATAATTGAGAGATCAGTTTGTGCACAAAATCCTGCACTGGCAACACTTCTAATGGTTTTGGCGACAAGAGAAGCGGTGCAAGACTGGATTCCTATCTTCACACCACTCTCACGTCGGTTGACTTACTTGAAATGTTTAGCAGACCCTCTTCTCTGTGTGGTCAGCTGCATCAATTTCCACAACTTCCTTCTCTGGAGAGCTAATGCTGATTAGAGGAATTTAAACGTCTCTCTCTCTCTCTCTCTCTCTCTCTCTCTCTCTCTCTCTCTCTCTCTCTCTCTCTCTCTCTCTTGAAATAACTTGGTACTCACATAATACTTTGAGTTCAGTTCTGGTATATTTTCATTTCCACAAAGAACAACATCACAAGTTTCACATAAGCATTCAGATTCTTGCAAGCCATCTGCATCGTTCAACATTATGAATAATTTGGATATCAAAGACAGGTCTTGCTTCTAGCAAGTCTACACCAAGGATTAAGTAAGACTCTATAGTCAGATCATGTTTCCTGTGTCTATAACAATTACAATCATTCCACCACCAAGGAATAATACGTAATTACTCTTTGTACTTTCCATACAGCTTATACGGTGCGAGCGGCAAATACTTGTCGGTGTCAATCGACCACCGTGTTGAGAGTCTTCTCATAGCCAACTTGCCACCTGCACACAGAAACCAGTGGCACGGTAGATACTTTTCCACTATTCCACACTCATACTTAAAGTATCGGGTGTTTGAGACGGAGGAAAGACAAATGTTTCTAGAATTTGTTCTGAAATTCTCAAAGCGCTACATATCACTCCCCTCAGCCTGAACACACGATTATTTATACATAATCAATATGTATCTTAATATCATACATCACAACAATCTACATTTTAAAAGTATTCATTTTCTATATATATTTATATGCATATTTCTTTCATTCCGTATTGCTCTTACTTTTGAATTATGAGGACTCTGACCTTAACTCCAGTCGTAAACTCCAGGTATCATGGACACTTGAATATTTCATCCTTTATTCTAAAATTGTGTTCTATTTTTTCTCAGTACATACTGGTATCATTACCTATATTAGTCTGTAGCCTGGAGGAACTTTGGGCAAAATAAAAGTGGTGTTTTTTTTTTCCACACCTAAAACCTAATTATGGTAGTTGGCTATAGGATCCAAACTTACCAGAATAATCTCTATCAAATTTTGTGAATTCTGTTACAATACTGACCTTTTTACTTTTAGGGTCCATACCTATCCCTTACATATGGGTTGACCCTCTGAGAGCCCCTCCTTGGTAGGTACACCTCTTTAAATTCCTATTCTACTATGGTACAGGTCAACCCCCTTCTTGGTGCCCCTGTCCACACAGTATAGGTCAGCCTTCCTTTGGTCTGCCTATCTGCCTTTTATATTCAATAAATACTGGGTGCAGCCCCTTATCCTTCCTGAGCAGGCCTCATGGTTCATTGCCCTAATATACATCTTTATGTACATTATCATTAAATATCCTCTGGTAAAGTTGAAAATCTAGTTCACTTTTCACACTCACTCCTTAATACTTCATTTCATACCCTGAAGTCCTCCTTTACTTATCACTTCTACGTTTTCAGTATATACTTCATGCCTACATACATTATTGAATCTATAATATGCTTACTTAGGTTATAAGAGTCGCCCTATCCTACAAGTCACCAAAATATCTGTCACCTTGACCATCCTTACTAATTATCACAATCTATTCCTCTCCGGCTTATGCTCTCCTTAATTTACTCATGCTTCATTCTCAGGTGTAGTTGATGTGTAGTTTACTTTCCTTATATATCTATGTATGTATATGATACAAAATCATCACAGTCTTTACATATCCAAATATATTTCTCTACATACAGATATGCAATGTAGAACCACATGCAATTTAGAACTGTCACCGTAAACACCAATGTGTGTATGTCTTTTGGGCCTCTTTCTTATCTATATCTGGTAAAGACTTATCATAGTAGATGTATACAATATGATGTAGAACCATCACCATAAACAACAATGTGTGCATGTCTTTCAAATGTACACATAGCTTTCCACCTACTACCCTTGGCCTGTCTTACATCATTTCAATCTGTCCTTTTATTGTTTGCATCTTTGTGTTCCATTGTGTGTATGTGTAAATGTGTCTGTGTATCCTGATTCTTCGGCCTGGTTATGTGAAATAAAATGTAGGTTATTGGAAATCACTGAAACTAAGAAGGACTTCAGTGATAGAAGTGGTTGAATATGGAAAGAGGGAAAGATAGATAGGTACTCAAATGAGAAGTAAGAAAGGAAAAGTAGAAATGGTTGCTAAGATCAAAGAAGTGATAGAAGATAGCCCCAAAGACAGGAATCTCTTCCCCAGGATCCCTACCTCGCCGGTACTTGAGTGAGAAGCCGGAGGAGGTATGGTGTTAAATCATCTCCTACAGAATGGACATTCTCACCTTCACCCTTGAGGCCCCTGAAGAAAATCTTAACAATGCCTATGGAATGGCAAATGGTGAAGAATCAGTCATACTTGTTTGAAAGTTGTGGTGTGTGTGTGTTTAGTGTTAGCTATGCCTGTACCAACACTACCCACCCCTGTCAAAATCTATGCAAGCCCTCTCATCTACATTACACCTCATAAAATGTAAAAAAAAAATTCTGTATTAAGTATAAAATTATGTATCATATTATCACAACTAATTGATTATTCACATATCATATCTTCTGTTAATCTATAATCCTTTGCAGTTTCTTATGACCCCTACACCCAGGTTTGCATAGAGAAACTGGAGAAGAGGTTACTTTCATAGAATAGCTTAGGCAAAAATAAGATCTAATTATACATAGATGGCGGGAGAGACTGGCTAGCTAGGCAAAAATGAGACCTGACTATACGTGAATGGTGGGAGAGACTGGCTGGCTAGGCAAATTTAGTCTATCTGCTTAGTAAGTCAAATAAGTTGAGATGACCCAGGACGAGTCATGAAGACAGCCAGGGGCACCCCTGAAATAACTGAGGACGATGCCATAAAATTTCCTAGTAGGCACAACTTTCTACTTTCTAACCACTGAAGATGACTTCTTCAAAATGTTAGCGGGCACAATCCTCAAGCAACCAAGGATGATTCAGTCACATACCAGGAGCAGTTTTGTGTGACGTTATCATAATTCCACATTGGTATGTTTCTCTATTAACTGTAAGCAGTATAATAGGATAGTGTAAGAAGTAGGGGGATAGTGTAAGAAGTTAGGGCAATTCAGGGTAGGAAAATAAGTTCATAATCAACAGTAGGTTGTTCCAGTCAAGTAATATATTTAATTAGGGGTTCTTCCACAAAGGATTTGCCTATTACTTCCAAAGGTGTTAATTGAGTTGATAAATGTGGTAATTCATTTAAAATAAGTTCAAAGTCCTTAACTTTCGTTGCCCATAACCTATGTTTTTCATGGCAGTAGATGCAGCATAACTTCCCAATTTCTTTCATAACCCTTTCACACAGATTGGAAGACGGATTATAGTTGGAGATTAATACTTGCCGAACATCTTTCCACACTAAAAATTCTTTAAATTCATTACGAACAAACTGTGGCCAATTGTCGGTAAGAAATCATTTTGGTCTGCATACCTCGAGAAAGTATTGCTACATACAGTGAATCACGGTTGGTATATTTACTTTCTTAATAGGATACAACTTAACATACTTTGACCAACACTCTGAAGACAAAAATGTATGATACACCTCCCTTCCCTTTCGGAATTGGTCCAAAGAAATCCGCTGCTGTAAGATCAAGTAATGCCTGAGGAATGATTGGATACATTTTGTATTTAACATGAATGTTACTCTCTTTTACCCTCTGACAATTTTCACAAGTCCTAATTAAAAATGCTACCTTATGACCTAATTTCTTAAAATAATAGAATTTATTCATATGAGAGATAAATTTCTTTATTTCGAAGTGTCCATATCCAGTATGGACATACCATGCAATCTCGTCCTTTATCAATTTTGAGATACATAAACACCAAAGCTGCGATGTTATACTGCCTCTCCAAAACAAATTACTCTCTGTAACCTTCCATTTCTCTACTTCAGTAGGAGGTAAAGACTTCCTAATACACATAGCAAATATTTCTGTAAAGTATTGATTATGATGTATGGCATTTTAACTCTTTCATGTCTACAGGCAATCTAGACAAAGTGTCAGGTACAATATTTTCAGAACCTTTTACATACTGTATTTTAATGTCATATTCCTGTAGGAACAACATCCATCTCATTAATCTACTATGTAATAACCAACTACTCATTAAAACAGATAAAGCTTGGTGGTCCATATATACACAGATTTCTGGCCACCATGCTAGTGTTTGGAAATTTTGGATACTCCATACTACTGATAATAGTTCCTTTTCTGTGCCTGCATAGTTTAATTCATGTTTATAAGACTCTGGCTAGCAAAAGCTATAGATATGTGATTTGTACTTTTCAGACCTCTCGTTGAAACGTTCTGCTGCTATACCATAGTTGGATGCATCTGTTGAAATTTTAAATGGCTGATCCCTAACCAGATGTTGTAATATGGGTGATTTTACTAGTGTTCTTTTTACATTTTCAAACACATCATTGGTCTCTTGATCCCAAATCCACGGTATTCCATTCCTTAATAAGCGTAAAAGTCTTGGGTTGTTCAGCTCCTGACTTCGTACTTATCATCTATAGTATTCAGTCATACCAATAAATCGCTTCAATTGTCATATGTTTCTAGGGGGTGGACACTCCTTAATAGACTTTATACATTCCGGATCTGGTTTAATTCCCTGCACTCCTACAGTATGCCCTAAAAAACGTAAGCCCTTGTCTTGGAAAGTGTGATTTTGACAATTTTACTGTAATACCTTTTTCTTTAAACCTTTGCAGGGTTTTATTCAAGGTCAGGCAATGCTTTTCCCAAGTACATGGGGTTATGAGTGTATCATCTACATATATTATTAAATCCTTTAACAATTCTCTTCCTAATGCCTTGTCCAGTGCACATATAAACACAGATACTGATATATTTAATCCAAATGGTAACACATAAAAATGATATGATTTCCCATCAAATGGAAACACTGTCTATTTCTTTGTTTCAGGATGTAAACTAATTTGCCAATATCCAGCAGTCAGGTCCATTGTGCTAAAATACTTTGCTTTCTCAAATTTGGACAATAATTCATTGATGTTAATTGGTCGGTCTTGATCCATCTCTATATGCTTATTCAAAGTACACTCATCTAGCACTAAACGCACACCTCCTGTAGCCTTTTTTACTACTACCAAGGGGTTATTCATTATGCTAGAGCTACGTTCTATTATGTTATTGCCAATCATCTTGTCAATTTCTTCCTTAACTGCTTTTTTCATACTTACTGGTATTGGACATGGCTTACAGAAAAATGGAGTACTGTCTTTGATTTTAAATTTACAGATATAGTTGCTAGCACTACCGGGATGATTGGAAAATACTTCTTCATATTCCATTAGAATTTTATATAAATCTAGTTTTAGTTCACTGCTTAATATTGGCGATACATTTACTGTGCTCTGTATGTCAGCTTGATGTGACACATAACATACCTTTTCAACCTCTGTCGACAATTGTGCTGTTGCTGTTAATTGTAAAAATTGCTTCTCAGTTGCTTGTTTACCAGTATAGCTGTCCATTGCAAATGGTACACAATATTTTGCTTCGTGCATTTCTGTCTCGCCTGTTTTTGGAATGGGGGACTGATGACCTTAGCTGTTTAGTCCCCCTTAAACATCCCAACACCCACCACCACACAATATTTGTAGTCACCTTTACCAAAATAAAGAAGATTCTCCCCAAAATTCAATATGATATTAAATTGTCATAGACAATCTAGGCCAAACAACACATCCCTATCGATATTTTCTACTACTAACATTGTCTGATGAAATGGAATATTCCCAATATTGCATTTCACCTGGGTCTTGTGTTTTCCAACTTAGCTCTTTGTTCCAGGAATACTGACTATGTACACCCCCGTTACTGGTAATAGCAGTAAGTGATGTTTAGTTTGTAATGTGCTAAGGAAAGCACTAGAAATAATTGACACTTCACTCCTGGGATCTATAAATATGTTAACTTCCAAATCCTCCACTTTTCCTACTATTATTGGTTGAGGATTAATGGTAGTTAAGCTCTGTTCTTCCAGTAGCAACCATTCTTTGGTTGGTATTTTATGTGTGAAATAACATATTTATTAGAAACTAGGCCTCTTAATGTATTTCTACAACCTGGCCCCTGGCCCTGGATCCAGATCGCACTACTTTTTCCTCATTATTGGTATTCACTGATTGGTTACTGAAATAGGGTACTACATTACCACTTTGTACTCTACTACTGCTTGGTACAATTTCTTGCGACGTCACTGATCCTATAATCAAAGGTGGATGCTTCTTTTGGTAATTATCATTACCATTGCTCCTATTACCTCCTATTGGTGTACTCTAGCAAAATTAGCCTTGTGTTCTCTAAAATTATTATTACTATTCCTTTTATAAGTCTGATTTTCATTTTGGTGTATGATCTCATTATGGTCCTTCTTCAAGGCATCGAGTGTGTCCACAAAAGACAACAGGCCTTCTATGGTTTTCCACCTACTACACGATATATCTTTCCTGGCGTATATGGATAAATGACTTATTAAAATTCGAACTAACCCTTCTTTTTTCATGGGCTTATCTAAGTACTTCGCACATCTTAGAAGCCAATTGAAATACTTTCTCATTGTGCCCCATGCACTGTTACAGTACTTCGGGTCCCACAAATCAGATATTAATTTTTCATGGGCGCTAGTTGACCAATACTTCTCCTTAAACTTCTTCTGGAAATCTGCCTAAGATGAAAGTTTCTTGATGTTGACTGTACCCCACTCAGAAGCTTCTCCAAAAAGGTACCCTACCACAAACTCAATCTTTTTTTTAATCTTCCCAGTTCATCAGTAAGGCTTGGTTAAACCATTTCAGAAAGTGAGTAGGATGTACTTCCCCGTCTGGCTTAAACTTTGGAAATTGCCTGGATAGTCCAGAATTCCCCCCCCCCCCCCCCACCCCCCCCACCCCCACCCCCCTACCAATTGAAGGTCGGTCATTACCTCACTGATCAATACCATGTTAGGAGAAGTCACCTTTCTGTCTACCTTATCCTGGATGAGTTTGAATTCTTTCCATAAACTAACTATGCCTTTCTTAGTATCATTAAGTTCTGAAGCAAAATTTTGAGAAACGTTGTCGGAGGTTACCCTCGCGGCAACTTTTTGGTTGATTATTTCCTCTACCTGTTCCTCCAGATTACTTATATTTATTAAGTATGAACTGACTAGTTTCTCCTTAACATCACATTCCACATTATCTACTCGGGTACTAACACATGCACCCTGTGATTGGACTAAATGTGTTAATTTATCCTGTTTTTCCACATTTTCTTTTAAGGTATGCAACCTCTGCTTTACAGCATCAAATGTAACATTGAATACACTTTTCAAAGGACCCTAACTTTTGGCCAAGTTCAGCTTCTACATAATTACATTTGTCTTCAATATCAAATTCTAACTTCTGAGCCAACTTCTGAAATTGCTCTTCCTGCTTTTGGCTCAGGTCAGTAAACATTTGATTCATCTGGATAGTTAAGGAATTACCTAACCCATTCTTTAAATATAACTGAAAACTCTCCACTTTTTTATTTAAGGCATCAAACTTAGAACTTAAAACTTCACTTTGCGCATCTAATTTTTCACTTAAAATCCATTTGAGCATTTGCAGCTGCTGAATCTGCCCGCTGGGCTTCAATTAAATTCACTATTTCAGACCAATCCAGCATTTCACTACTCACTTTAATAGCCATGGTTGGTTCTGAAGCCAGTTGCTGTTCTTGATCAATTACTTAACACGTTTTTGACCTTGTGAGCATTAAAAATAAACCTACACTAAGTATAATAGATATCCTAACAGAGCTCAATTATTCAACAGTTTCTTTAACTTTACACTTAACCAATTATTGCTTTGCACTCACCCAGCATAGATTTCTAGTTGCATTAGTGAGCAGATGCGTAATCAGCACTGGTGAACAGCACGGGCACCAGCAGCGCCGAAGGTTGATTTCAGCATCGGTGTCAGTGAGCGGATGTAGAATCCGCACCAGTGATTGGCAGCTGGAGCTGGTATCATCAGTTGTTGGCTAGTTTCCATGTCCACAACCCTGCAATGTGTGTGAGGGCTGCTTACTCTCTACACTGAATCTTTGTCGATGAACAGATCTCATCGTATCTCATCTTGGTCTAATATGTTGATCTTCCTTAAGTCTTCTCTTGTATGGTATTTACTAATTTTCAGTCTTTTTACTGTTTAAGCAGAATCCAACTCTGCAAAAAAATTTCCCTGTCTTGTTACTATTGGTTGCTATGGCAACTAACAGTATCTTATTATCTTGATTTGATTTCAAAACTCCTCTTTCTTCATGTCCTGTCATGGTCACCACATTCTAATGGTTTTGACTACAAGAGAAGCAGTGTGAGGCTGGATTGCTAACTTCACACCACTCCCACGTCAGTTGACTTACTTGAAATGTTTAGCCGACCCTCTTCTCTTTGTAGTTGGCTGCGTCAATTTCCACAACTTTCTTCTCTGAAGAACTAATGATGATTAGAGGAATTTAAATGACTCTCTCTCTCTATCGCAAGTTTCACATAGGCATTCAGACTCTTACATGTCAACTGAGTCATTAACCATTAGACTCTATTAAGTATAATTACATTATCAAAGACAGGTATTGCTTCTAGCAGATCTACACCAAAGATTAAGTAAGAGTCTCTAGTCAAATCATGTTTCCTTTGTCTGTAATAATTACAATTATTCAACCACCAAGGAATAACACGTAATTACTCTTTGCACTTTCTATACAGCTTCTATGGTGCGAGCAGCAAACACTTGTCAGTGTCAATTGACCGCCACACTTGAGAGACTTCTCGTAGCCAACTTCCCACCTGCACATAGAAACCAGTGGCGTGGAGCCACTGTTCCACATCTATACGTAAAATATTGGGTGTTTGAGAAGGAGTAGCCAGCCGCTCTCCGTGCCTCAGGCATGGATGTGTGTGATGTCCTTACGTTAGTTAGGTTTAAGTAGTTCTAAGTCTAGGGTACTGATGACCTCAGATGTTAAGTCCCATAGTGCTTAAAGCCATTTGAACCATTTTTTTTTTTTTCAAGACAAAGGAAAGACAATTGTTTCTAGAATTAACTCCGAAATTCTCAAAGCACTTCACACTTTTGCAGTTATTGATGGCTACAAGGGTAGCACAGCTCACAAATCCTGCAGGGGACTTCCAAAGACTTGTTGAGTGCATGGCACGTTGAGTTGCTGTGCTACGGCGGGCAAAAGGAGGTCTGACACAATATCAGGAGGTATTCCTTGACTTTTGTCATCTCAATGCAGTTAGACACTAGGGATGAAAATTTAACTGGTAAAGAATTTTGAACTGCAAATAAACATTTATGATAGCCGCCTTGAATGGCTAGGTGATCTGTACACCCCCTACTTCAACATACTGGCTAACATCACTGTATGTAGTGACTGCTTCCAAATTCTAAGTAATTTAAAGACTGATGATTTTGAAACATTTTTTGAGTCTGGCTTTCATAATGCCAACTATCACCTTGTAACCCCCTCTGGTGAGCTCCTCATTCTTGCAGAGTTTTGATTGATTATTAACTGAGACGCTATTGAGTCTTACATTTTTTTACTCCTATAACATATTCTACAGGGTCAATGGGCATACCATGGTGATATACCAGTGCCCATTAGATCTCCAAAGTTAAGCAGATTGGCTGTGATAAGCACTTGGATGGGTGACCATCCAGGCCATAATGTGCTGTTGACTTACCAGGGTGCACTCAGTCTTGTGATGCCAATTGAGGAGCTACTTGACTGAGCAGTAACAACTCCAGGTAACAAAAAGAAACAGCAACTGGAATAGCAGTGGCTGTCCATTTTTTTTTTTTTTTTTGGTCATCAGTCTACTGACTGGTTTGATGCGGCACACCACGAATTCCTTTCCTGTGCTAACCTCTTCATCTCAGAGTAGCACTTGCAACATACGTCCTCAATTATTTGCTTGACGTATTCCAATCTCTGTCTTCCTCTACAGTTTTTGCCCTCTACAGCTCCTTCTAGTACCATGGAAGTCATTCCCTCATGTCTTAGCAGATGTCCTATCATCCTGTACCTTCTCCTTATCAGTGTTTTCCACATATTCCTTTCCTCTCCGATTCTGCGTAGAACCTCCTCATTCCTTACCTTATCAGTCCACCTAATTTTCAACATTCGTCTATAGCACCACATCTCAAATGCTTCGATTCTCTTCTGTTCCGGATCCCCACAGTCCATGTTTCACTACCGTACAATGCTGTACTCCAGACGTACATCCTCAGAAATTTCTTCCTCAAATTAAGGCCGGTATTTGATATTAGTAGACTTCTCTTGGCCAGAAATACCTTTTTTGCCGTAGCGAGTCTGCTTTTGATGTCCTCCTTGCTCCATCCGTCATTGGTTATTTTACTGCCTAGGTAGCAGAATTCCTTAACTTCTTTGACTTAGTGACCATCAATCCTGATGTTAAGTTTATTGCTGTTCTCATTTCTACTACTTCTCATTACCTTTGTCCATATCTGCATCCAATATCTGAGAATGGTACATCCATACCATTGGGACTTCCAATGCCTGTTTGGATGGGGTTTTAGTGTAATATACTCTATAGCAGGCTGTTTCAGCTCGTTGGCTCCGTTGTGAGCCGCGGAGCGCTCCCTGCTCCAGGGAGCCGTGTCACTTGTGGCCATTCAAGTGGGCCGGCACGCCAGCAGGTGGCACGGCAGGCTGAGGCAGGCGGCAAGGCAAGCATTTTGATGTGCCAGCTGCGTCTTACTAAGATCGACAACCTCATACTCTTAGCTGCTAAGATGTGGTGACATGCTACACCAGGAAATACGATGTTCAGAAAATAAATAAGAAACAACTGTTTTACAAGAAATTGCATACTAAATTTATTGGGCCTCTGTAGCTTGACTTTTCTTTTCATTACAAGATCGGAAATATCAGGCATCAAAGTGTTCGCAGTGTTAATGCGGAGGATGGCCTTCATTGTTGCATCCTGAAGAAACGATCATTCCTTACTTTTTACTCTTTTCATTGCTGAGAAAAGCTGCTCACAGCAATACATAGATCTAAACATGCCCATGATCTGAGCAGCATTGTTGTGAAGCTTGTCTTTCAACAAAGTAGAATTTTGCTAATCAATAATCTCCAATTGAAGTGATGATGACAAGTCATTGGGGGAAACTGAAAAAGGAGTGCTGAACACCTTAAGTTCCATTTCCAAACTAGTGAGGTCTCGGAATCGTGTTTCAAACTTTGCTTGGTAATCGTCAAAAGTAGTACCTTCAGGTAGTTTTAAAGAAGCAAGACGATTGAGGAACGTTAAATGTCCATTATTCATATGCCTCTGAAATAAACATAACTTTTGCATGAACGCTTTGATCTGGTCATGCATGTCAACAATTAGCTGCCCTTTGCCCTGCAATGACAGATTTAAATTATTCAGATGCATAGTTATGTCAGCTAGGAACGCCAGCTCTGATATCCATTTTATATCTTTCAGACAACGGATTTCTTCCCCTTTCATTTTGAGAAAAAGTGTTGTTTCCTCACGAATGGCAAAGAAAACATCAAGAACTTTTCCCTGACTCAGCCAACGAACTGTACTGTGGTAAGGTATATCCCCATACTCCGCTTCCATATCTTTCAGGAATCCTTTGAGTTGGCGATGATTCATACCCTGACGCCGCACAAAATTCACATACTTCATGACATCTTTCATTATGCCACCTAGCTCTATTGTTTCAGCGCACAGTGCCTCTTGGTGAATAAAACAATGAAGAGTCAAAATGTCTTTCCCGAAATCGTCCCTGAGTTTGTTTTTCAAATGAGAAGCATAACCTTGGTGACACCCAATCATTTGTGGTGCACCGTCTGTCGCTACAGAATGGAGCTTATCCCACGGCAAATTCATATTGTCCACTGATTCACAAACAGCTTCAAAAATGTCACGTCCTGATGCGGTGTAATCGAGTGGTACCACATCCAAGAGTTCTTCAGTTACTTGCAGCTCCATGTCGACACCACGCACAAAAACTGCAAGCTGAGCACAGTCCGATATGTCGGTGCTTTCGTCAAGCACTAGCGAAAATACTACAAAGCTCTCCGCCTTTTTCCTGAGCTGTGTCTCTAAATCCGCTGCCATGCCCAGGATTCGACGAGACATTGTTTGCTTCGACAGGCAAACCCCTTCAATTGCCTGCACCTACCTTGGAAACAAACATTCTGCAATGGCTACCATGCACGATTTTACGAGTGGTCCCACCGAAAACGGCTTGCCACTCATCGCAATGATGTGACCCACCCTGTAACTTGCTCGAATTGCAGACTCAGTAGTGATTTCTCCGCTCTCATTCACCTGAAAATTATAAACGCATTATAGATCACGAACTATGTTGCATGTTTTGATACCCTTCGTATTATGGAACCGTTTTTAAACTTAACGTCTCCTGGTATGTCGTTCTTAAGCCTGACCGCCAGTTCTCTGCGTGCAACGCCTTCTACCTGATCGTAGTGCGCTGCGTGAAGACGTGTATAATGTCGTTGTATATTGTACCTCTTCGCAGAATTAATTACTTTATGACATACAAGACACTGTGGATGACCATCCCTCTCAATGAATAGAAAGGTATCCTCCAATAGAGGTATAGGGCTCCCACGGCTAATCATAGCTGTCATTGAACACGGATTATTACGTCAGTTGCGGCTGCATGCGGCCAGGAGGCAGTGAGTTCGCTTTCCCCCTCCACGCGGGCTCCGAGCTGCCGCAGTGAGCGCTCCGAAGCGCTCCGGCTCCCTGGAGCTCGGTTGGAACAGCCTGCTCTATAGTCTTCATATAACTACGGTAGATTATTTTTGAAGGTAGATAATCATGAAAATGTCACATATTTTATGTTGGTTGTTAAAAATCATTCAAAAACCAAGAATGCACAAAAATTCTTTATTTAAGATGACTGGTTTCAACGGTTGTTGCTGTCATCTTCAGCCCTTTAACATCTTTTTGTTGTAAACCTTGTCCATTTTATGCTGAATCTTACACAAGACGTCAGGTGGATAAAAATCATCACATTATAAACATCAGTCATCGCTGAGTGAATCCATTTAAAAAAATTTTAAAGTGTTTTCACACAGTGAGAACAAACTCTCTTCCTGCAGTGGTCTGAGCTACAAAAGGTGGTTATTCAGTCATTTGGCAGGTGGTCACATTATTGTGGCCGGACTATGTACGATATTAACAAAATAACTTATTTGCAAACGGATAACTTTGGGTGCACTCTCTAAACATAGTTTCCGTTGCTGATGACACTTTCAAAACTGCTGTACATGCATTTACTCAATCATGAATTTCGACAAGAATGATAGTCGCTCATTTATTTCAAGAGAATTGTTAACACCGTGACTGATTATTGTGGTTTACTTTATTAACTGTTTAAGTATTTTCTGTGAGATTTAAAGAATCTTCTTATGTTACACTGTAGTACTGCAGAAACAGTATGATACTTATTTAGACTTTTACAAAATTATCATGAAAGAGGTTCTCAGCATGCATTTTGCTCTTCTTTCTGGAATAAGTAAATGCAGGTCCATTTTGTTGCAGGTGCAGAATGGAGCTACAAGCAACTGAGAAACACTACTCATGGGAGCTTGTAATTCAGAGAAATGTTTGAGTTCCTCAGCAGAGGATCATGTATGTAAATTATTTTAAGCGAAATATGTTTTTGTTAAATTGCAAAGCTATTTGTTAAAACTTCTGTCAGTGAATCACAATATTCCTTTTAATAATGTGGTGCCTTTCATACAAGATATTTTTTAAATTATTATTAAATTCAAAACTTACTCAATTATAAAGAATATTTTTGTTTTGTCTTCATTTTAAGCTTGGTAATCTGCACTGCTTCGTCAGATTTTCATTCCCCAGCTATTGTAAATTAATGAAGAATTATTCCAAAACATACTGAAAACTGCAAATTAGGCACATTTCAATGTCTTCTTTTTGCTAGTGGTGTCTCAGTATACCACAACTCATACAGAGGGAGGTTATTCCAAAATAACATAATGCAAATATTTTGATTATCATAAACTGAAGGTACACAAAACTTTTTCACCCACAATTTTGCAATTTAAGGCAGTAATTTTGCTTGCATGTGTGAAAAGTAAATTTTGTTCAACAAGTAGCATGTATCATAACTTCTGAACATGGATGACAAGGGTAGAGATAGATGCACATCTTCACCAATGAATGAAGGGAACTGTCATGGCCACGAAAAAAAATTTATAGCTGTTCCTATGGCAGTCCTTCCATTAGACCGTTTTCTTGTAGCTTACATGATGTAAAATTTTCTGTGTCCATTTGTTTGTGAACAGGTTTGAAAAATTACAATATTCAAATATATAATCAGGGAGAAAAACTGGAGAAAAGATATTGCTTCTCTGGAATGGAAGACATTAAACATTTCAGAAGCAGCTGGAATAAAAGAAAAATATTCTATGTACAAGGTCAGTAAGAGTAATTTTGTAATATAACAATAATCCCTTTCCTTGTGTACCCTGCCCTATGTTCTTTCACTGTTTATTTTACTTGAGCCTTATCATATTTACACAGGGCGGTAACAAAAACTACAATGATGAAAGTGGAAGTTACATATTAGGTGAAACCAAAAATACATTAAACCACCAGGAAACTATATTGTAAACAAAACAGGAAGCAAAATAATGGAAAATATGAAGAAATTGTGAGTTAGTGGCCAACTAAATAACTAACTAACTAACATAAAGGAAGTGGAATCACATATTTTTTACTGATATCAGTAAATATGATTTTAAGCAGTTGCACTACCTCAGTTGTTACCTCTGCTGCCTTGGTTACTACCTTACTTACAGTGAAATGTGGTCTATAGTATTTACATTTGATAAATATTCAGTATTAAAACTGTTTCCAATTACTAATTAGATGAAGCTCAAGATGTTTCTACAACAGAAGCAAGACTGTTATTAGAACGGGTAAGATGGAGACATTTAATGTCAATACTAGGAGTTACTGGGCAAGATCCATAATGTAAATCCAAGTGCCACTAGCCTCATAAAAATCTTAAACAGAATTCTGTCATTTACTGTAACTATTACTGGTAAACTGGGGTATTGCTTTCATTGTCTCTATCCCAGTCACAGAATTTATTCAAATGTTGAAATTTATTAAAATGTTCATCCTCAATAAATTTTTGCCATGTCAGGAGTTTTCTGTTCTTTTTGCTCCCTCTGCATCCTCTTCAGAGAAGAAGACTAGTTCTATTTTTATATGTGAAATATAATATGGAATGTATCTAACTATCACCAGTAGTACAATGCCCCAAGTTACACTCTATTAGTGTAGAATTGTCAGCTCTCTGTAATATGTAAATGTTAGATTAAACTTCATAATGACAAAATAAATAGTCATGTAGTATTGTTCATATGTTTTAATCAATCATAATATTTTATTTTTCTGAAGTAAAGTGATTGTGAAGGGCTATAGTTAATTAAAGGAATAATAAACACTACTTCACTAGATGAATTGATTTCATTTTGATCTCAGAAACTTAACTGGAGTGGTACTGCAGATTTCATATTGGTATGTTGATGAGAAATAATTTTTTGTCAAGTTGGGCATGGGGGAGGATTGATGACAAGAATAATAATAAGTTTATTGTAGCCATAAAAATGTAAGTACAATGATAGAAAAAAAAGAAATTAGAAATTTTACATATTGTGATTTGCATAGTCACTTATTGACTTTGTCATTTTGGTACAGAGCTTTAGATGATAACGTTTGCAAATCTGATGGCACAGTTTACACTCGCACATTTTGTTTGGTTCATGCTACAGTTGAGTAGGATCAGGTTTGTCCATAGATCTTCAATGAGGAAGGGTTCCCTTGCCAGCTAGTATACAAGTCTGGATTGTGTTGTTTTTTACTCTCCTATTGCTTCCTTTATATAGGTCATCTTCACTATTTCTAGTGTTGTTAGGTTTTTCACTGCAAGATGTGGTCCAGTAATTTCTATGCTGTACGTCAGTATTGGGAAGATTTTGGTTGTGAATAGAGGCATTGCTGTCTCTAGGCTAAGGGATCTGATGTATTATATTTCATGGATTGCCATTATTGCTTGCATTACTTTCTGTTTGACATGCTTTGTGAATCATTTTGGAGTTTGTTTGTGTTATGACTCCTACGTTCTTTAAATCCCATACAATCTTCAGTTTTCTCTCCCATATGAAGATCTCAGCTGATGCAGGTACTCTTCCTCCATTTCTGAGTACCATAATTTCTGTTTTCGCCACATTTATTTCAAAGCCGTGTTCGATACATCAATCTTCCATTAAGTTTATGGCTTCTTGTAATTTTGCATTGTACTTTGTGCCTATTACAATTTCATCTGCATATGTATATGAGATTAAATCCTCCCTTTGGGACATTCTTGCAATTTCTTCTGCTGCAAGGATAAATAACAGAGGACTCACTGGATCTTGCTGCAGTACTCCACTTGATTGGAGTATCAGGTATGATAGGGAGAGGTTGTCTGATATCCTTATTTTGTTCTGTCACAGTATTGTGTTTATGATTCATGTCCATATGTTGTTTTCTGCTAGGGTCTCCTCTAGTTTTTGGTCATTAATTTTCCATTTATAAAGTCAGAGGTTCTTGTGAAATCTATGAATACTACACAGAACTTTTCTCTTTCTTCAAGGGCTTCCCATATGCTCTTTAGCAGGACCTCAATTGCAGTCACAGTTGATCTTCCCCTCCTGAAACCCATGTTGCTTTCAGGAGGGTGTTCATTGATTGTATGCTTTATTCTTTTGGTTATTATTTTTGTGAATGGTTTTAAAGGTAAGTTTTCTAGGGATATGCCTCTGTATTTGCTAGGGTCTTTGAGGTCTCCTTTTCCTTTGTAAAACACTTTTACTATTGACTGCCTCCACTGTTTTGGAATGGAGGCCTTTCCTATGCACTTGTAGAATTTTGTCTGCATTGGCGTTGGTATTTGGGCAGTGTCTTTTAAATATTCGCTATAAAATCTGTCAGGACCTGCAGCTTTTTTGTTCTTCGTGCCGTTAATGGCATCTTTGATCTCTTCTGTGGTCAATGGTATCCATTCCTCTGTTGTTCGTAGCATTGTATCCTCTCTATCCTCCAGTCTACCCCTTAGTCCATCCTTGTTCAGTATGTTGTCGAAGTGTATCTCACATATTTTCGTGTTGATGTAATGTGTTTCATCTTGTTTTCTGGGGCGTAATACAATATATGGGTCTCCTGAGCCTTCCTCCACTAGTTTCTTTCCTTCTCTTGTTCAGAATGTTCTCTTCTTTTCCTTTAGAGTTTTCTTATAGATATTTCATTTTTCGGCATAGGTCCTGAGGAGAATAGAGTTATCTGTGCACAGTTTTAGTTGATGTAGGCTTTCTAGTATAACTTTCCTTAGACTGTAACACTCTGTGTCAAACCAGTTTTTCACTCTTCTTTTGTATCTGGGATTGGCGGCTTACCTTAGGAGTTCTCCTATTGCTTCTGTTGCTGCCTATAATCGCAAGTTGTCTATTAGCACTTCAATTTGTTTCGCGTCATTGGATTTTGCTTCCACTTTCCCGACATCTGTTGCTCTTGAAAGTGCTTCTTCTGCTTTTTCTTGTGCTTTTTGCTAGGCTCCTTAGGTATTTATTTCCAGAGGGATATGTTTCAGAAGTGGTGTGTGGTCTGCAGTCCAGAGAGGTGATACAATACCCCCGATTGGTCCCCTTATGAATGCAATGCCTACTGTACTTTTGCCACTGGGGCAAATATATGCAGGTATGTTGGGATTGTTTAATTGGATAAAGCCTTCTTCCTGCAACTTTTCCCCTATTACTTTTGATTTCTAGTTTTGTTTATCCAGTCGGCTGTTAAAGTCTCCAGCAATAATTAGTGGTGATAAGCTGGCCTATTTAATCTATTATATCAGTGGATGTTTTGCTCAGTTGGAAGTTTGCTGATATTATTGAAATGGGTTTCATTTCTGTCAGGAGTGTATGTTTCTGTTTGATAGTTTCAGTTATCTGCATTAATTCTGGTTTTATGAGGACAGTTGTTACTTCACTGAGTTTTCCTCTGTTGCCTTGTTTTGCATGGAGATGAGCGAAGTAAAATTCTGATTGTTGCCAGATTCTGGTTAAAATGTTTCTGTTATGACTGCTATGTCATACCCCTCTAGAAAGACTTTTGGAGCATTGTTCATTGCACTTTTTAGACCTTCTGTATACCACAGGAAGATCTTTAAGGTTTTTACTGCCCCTACACAGGGTCCGGGGTTAGATTTCCTGCGAGGTTGCGGATTTTCTCTGCGTGGGGACAAGGTGTTTGTGTTGTCCTCATCATTCCTCCATCATCATTCATGACAGTGGCTAGATTAGACTCTGTAAAAATTGTGACTTTGTATGGTCACTGATGACCGCGCAGTTTAGCACCCCACAAACCAAATATAATCACCACCTACTTCTTTACATTTCTTGGGCGGCATTCTTGTGTCTTATGGAAGAGACACCCCTCTGATTTCTCGAAAAAAATGGGGAAAATGAAAGCATATGATGGTGATTCCTGCTGGCCAGAATTCAGCTTTATTCGCCAACTCGTAAGCTGTGAAAAGGGATGCCTACTTTAAAGGATTTTGTATTATTGTTGCTCGCCAGTTCTTCACATTCTCGGATTCTTGTATTGGGCTAACAGATGACACCACTTGCCCCACAACGCTGTGGTCCACTCCTTCTGCCTGGGTGTTGCTAACCTCGCTTTCTGAGATTGCATTGTCTTTATTTTTAGCATTTTACGTGCTCACATTCAATTTCATTACACTGAAACATTCTGTCAAGGTACTCACTACCTTTAAGATGTCATCTTCCGTCTCTTTCTTGAGGTACCCTCCAATTTCCACCATATCTATCAAACTTTGTAGAAAACATTTAACGCGTTTGTCTACTGTGACAGTCATCTTACTTAAAAATAAAATAAAACATAGGATAATTATGAAGTCTTAAGGTCAGTGTAGACTTTTTTATATGTCTGAAAATGTTCAGTTACGTCTATCTAGTTTGATTACAGTTAAATTTTACACATTAGTGTGGTCTTAGGCTTTTTGTTTGTATAGTTAGTCTGCTGTGTAGTGACCTCTTGGGTACATAAATCACACATTATTTTACTCAGTTAATGAAATGTAGTAGTAATACTGCAAAACAATATTATTCTGTTGTTAATCTCCAAGTCAGGATGATTTCCTTTGTGCCTGCAATGGTTTGAACTGAAAAGAACCACTAAATTCATGAATTCTGTCACTTAAGTAGTTGGGTAAAAATATTTTACATTTGTATTTGTACCACCAAATGTTACTTTTGTTGTTATTGCGTGAAATATTCTTCTTTTAAGATCTGGTATGGCGAACAGTAATGGAAAGCAGAATTTAACACCTGTGAATAATTTCTATGAGAATGCTACTGCTTGTGATGATAGTGGTGGCAAACCTACAAAGAAATCACATATGTCACCATATCCGATCATAAGGTGTCATCTCAAAGAAGAAAATTTTGGAGCTTCTGTTTAACACATCCAATGTGCGTATCTGTTATTTTTATAATAACTGCAGTATATAAAAATAACTTGTATAGTCTGATGTTTACATTTTACATTTCAGTTTTCTCATGTGCGTGTACAGCACCACAACAGAGATCCATGAAGTGAGGAAGACAACTGTCATTTCATCCTAAACTGCATCATACAGGTTTAATGAAAAGTTTATGGATTAGAGGGTATTAGTCAGGCCCTAGATATCCCACAAATTACGTCTACAAGGCTTTTTAGGTGAATGTGTACTACATTTTTCTCATCTCTTAATGAAATTGTGGTGAGTAAAGTTCCTTTGTATGATAATTTTAGTGTCGAGTAAGTTATTTTTGCTTAGCAACCAACTTATTAGCAGCTTTTCTACTTGCTTTCAAGCTACAGACAACTTTTAATGTGTGGTTATGAAAATGTGATTATGACTCAGTAGTTCACAATTTTGCTTCACAACAAGACATTACTAGCTGACATTAAAGTAATATTTTATTCTCATGGAAGAGAAAGAATCAGTAATAACTAACACACACATTCTGATTATTCTAGGGTTTGATAAAGTAGTCCGGAGTTTGTGTTCTATAGCATCTGGCAGAAATTGTTGTCAACTAATATCATTCTTGCAGCATGCTTTTGTTATTCTATTGTAATATTGGGAAGTTGCAGAAAAAAATCTGGTGTAAATTTCTTTTTCAGTATAGCCACTACAGCATATGGCGTAAATATCCTTGTGTATATCCCATGTCATTTACATCACAAATGGAACCAAGTGATATCAGATGCTTTAGACATACTTTTTGGAAATCATTAAGGCAATGAGCTCCCTACAGGCTACTATATCAACTGTTAACTACAGGGTACTATTTTTTTCTGTAAATGAGCAACTTTCAGGCTTAGCTACAATGATCAGCCATTGCAGGTGCTTGGGTTGCAATCTGTTGCCTCTGATCCTAGTACAGAACAGATGTGTCCCTCGCCAATTATGTTGTGTAAACCAGTAATTTGTGTATAGCTATGTATTTGTGTATAGCTATTATCTCCCTAACAATAGTGCAGAAGCTGCCATTCCGTATGAGTTGATATGCGATCTGCATGCCTCAAGGTGCAAATAATTCATTAGGTGTCGAAATGCTGGACTCATGGAAATGAAAAAGATAACTTGTGTAATACATATATGTGGATTTAAATGTTAAATGAATTGAGGCAGTGAGGACCACAAGGTCCTAAAGTACATCATAATCGATACTAAGATTTTAGTATGTTTGCATGATTGTGACATCTATTGTTCTTATGGTGAACCAGCTTTATTCATATCTGTAGAGCCACCCTATATGTGAACACTTATGAAAAACTGCCTCACCAATTTCTTGGACATTCATTTCCACAATGGCCCAAAGCACAAAGCTTACAAGGGGAGGCCGCCAATTGTGAAATTCAGATTCGATTCATACTGCGCATAATGAAAGCTCATGGCCAGGGGTATAATGTGGCAAAGCACAAAGATGCACTTCTCAGCCGTTGTCGAGAAAATCGACAGTTAGAAGAAACCGTTGCGGTGAAATACTGTCTACGATTACAAATTTCCTACACCGTCGTGGTGCAGTGGTAAGCGGTCGGATTCGTAATCCGAAGGTCGCCGGATCGATTCTCGCGCCATGCTACCTTTTTTTTTATTTTTAGTATTTGTTTTTTGTAATTCAAATTCCCGGCAATCAGTTGCAACAATTATGCATATAATAAGTTGTTGAAAGTCGTTTGTCGTGGAAAAACTGGCGACTTCGAACATCATTATGTTTTCCGCAAACAAAGTTGTATTTCACAAATGTTATTAATTGTCTTCATAATGTTAACCACATATAGTTGACGGAAGACGTAGAAACGATATTCCGAAACGAATACATATAGCGTAAGTCAAACGTTCGAATTAGAATAGAGACCCCACGAACACAAACTTGCTGTGGCAGGTATGAAATATAAACTCCGTTACTCGCTTGTTACACTTGAAGGACAGATGTTGAATGGGTCGAAACGGGCCGCCGCAAAACAGCGTAGTTGCCTGCTAACTTCGAAAGAAGGTAGATGCGGTCGCTAGCGCAACTTATAACATCGTCGAAAATCAGTGCGGACGGGAGGGCTTTGGTACACCCTGTTAAACAAACGGAAAAATGGAGGCGGTACAATTGGAGAGCGATCCGCCTTTACCAACATGCATAAGCAATTCATTAATAAAATATATATATATATATATATATATATATATATATATATATATATATATATATATATATATATATATATATATATATATATATATATTTGAATTACAAAAAACTAATAATAAAAAAATTGCATGGCGCAAGATTCGAACCAGCGACTTTCGAATTACAAACCCGAGCGCTTACCGCTGCGCCACGACGCTGTAGAAAATTATTAATTGTAGAGAGTATTTCACCGCAACGGTTTCTTTTAACTGTAGATTTTCTCGACAACGGCTGAGAAGTGCATCTTGGTGCTTTGCCACATTACACCTCTGGCCATGAGCTGTTATTATGCGCAGTATGAATCGAATCTGAATTTCACAATTGGCGGCCTCCCCTTGTTAGTTTTGTTGCTCTACACTGTTCAGTTTCTATCGTAGGTTGGGTATGTCATTAATGTAGTAGTAGTATTTCATAATCAGAAAGTTATCAGTGGTTTTATCTGGACCTCAAGTCACAGAATGTGCTTAATGAAAATTATAATAATTAGGACTATGAAGTGTTTGAACAGCTCATAATTGTATGTTTGGTGCATTTAGTTTCTTTTCATTATGTACTGATTTTATCTACACATTAATTACAAAGCTTACAACTGTCAAAAGACAGCATGTCAATGGCTAGCGAATTTTGTGAATTAACACTAATATTAATATAATCCTAAATATGAATTAGTATTTCATGACATAAATAGGGTAGATCATTTTTTCATATGAAATGTGAATGTAGTTAAAACCTACGAGACTGGAAGTTTGCCTACAACTTCGATTTTCACAAACTTTGTGCCTGTGCTTTGGGCTCATATCATCCTCAGTGCCTCAGTTGTATGAATAAATCAGAGATCCTTTTATAACTGGGAACAGTTGAGGTGATAGTGTGCAGAAAACTTACATGGGATAAAGTAAGATTATGGTATTAGAGCCATAATTACTTACTTTAAAACGATGTGAGAACATTCTGGCAATTAGCTGTTACTCATTTGTTTGCTTTTACCTAAATATAAAAAATCAGTACTTTCATTATCAAAATTCACCACCCACTTTACTCCTGAAATGTTTCACATTTCTTGGACGAAAACTGTACCCGCTGTCTGAGACTTCACAACCTCTGCCATCCCCAGTGCTTCTGGGATACTTCTTAGCTACTGCAATCTTTTCTAGTAATTTGTGTTGACTTGACAAGCAGTCTGGTATAATGATGGCTCTACAGTCTCTCCAAACAACAGAGCCTTTAGCCCAGGGGTGTCCATCCTTTCAGCTTTCCTGGGCCACATTGGAATAAGACACGTATTTTTGGGCTGCACATGATATACTTAACACTAACAGTAACTTCTGAGGAACAAAAATGTGGGGAGGGGGGCAGTCAGCTGTATTATACGGTTCACACATATAAGTGATTTAGAATTAATCAGTTTATGCTTATTTATTCTAAAGAAGCAAGATGGGATTAGTTTGACAATTTATATATGTGATTTCATTAAAAGTAGATATGCAAGTAGTAAAAAATCATAAAATTAATGTGACATGAGGCATAGAATATGGGAAACTAATATGTAAATATCACATTAAATCAAAGTGACTGAAATTCACAGGGTGTTCTCAAGGCATTCATCTGAGATTTTGGTTCTGTTTTTACTCTTTGTGTGCTTAACTCCTGAGAATAGTTGTTCACAGATGTGCTTGCTTCCAAACAAAGATGACATATGTAGCATATGACTGTGCAACAAGGGGTGGGCCCTACTTGTCTCTGGGCAGATATGATTTATAAAAGACCAACAAAGACACATAGTCAAATTTTCCTTTAATTGAATCTCAGATTGTGACTCTAGGTATTCCGTCTGAAAATCTTCTGGCAACATATCTATATTGTTTGTAAAACATGTATAAATACAAACACTCTGATATTTTTTTTCAAAAATCGCAAAACTGATATTCCAATTCTCACACCAAATCAAAAAATATAGCTGCGTAAATCGTCCTGTCTATAGGATCATGGTTGGCCAAAGTGTTGCAATTTCAGTTTCATTTTGAATGCAATTATTGTTTGGAACATTGTACTGATAAGTAGGTTTCTACCTTGAAGGCACCTATTTCAGTCACTTACATGAGTTGTAAATTCTACCAAAAGTTGTAAATCTGCTACCCATTTGGCACGGTCAAGTTCTGGAAAAGATTTTGCTTTCGATTTCATTAATTATGTTATAAAATCTGTCTGATCTTGAATGAGCCACCCTACTTCTGTAAATATATAATATCACCATACTAAGCATCCAAACTTCTGAGAAATTCCTGGAAATGATGATGATTCAGACCCATAGGAAGCTTGTCTGTGGAATTATCTTGTAAAAAGAGATCTATGGATGAATAAAGCTACTACTACTACTACTACTACTAAAGCTCAGTTCTTTGTGCTGACCATCTACTATGCTCAAAGGAGCACACAAAAGTAAAAAAAGAGTTCATGAAAGCTCATTATAGAAATGTTCATTTTCAAATGTGGCTCTTATTTACAGCAGTGGATCTGAAATCAAATTAAATCTGTTGTTACAGAATTATGGTACTTTTAGGTAGCGAACTTTGGCAGTAATTGCAATCAACTTGAAGATTTCTAACGTTTGCCAACTTGAAGTCATTGGAACTGTGATGAAACAGGTTCTTTGTTGCAATTTTACAAAAATAAAATGAAATTTCCCTGTAGTTCCATTGGAAATGGAAATGTCGTGTGGCTAGGGCCTCCCGTCGGGTAGTTCCATTAATCAATGTCATTGTACATCTCTAGTACTTTAGTTTTGCAGTTGCAACTGAAGTAGCCAAAATATAACAGGCCAGTGCATCTGATGAATTGGTTGGTTATAAGAACATCTCAATTTTCAAAATATCAAAGGAGTCATTTTACATTACTACATATGTGCCTTCAGCGTGGGTTATTGTAGTGATGCGCATTAAACCATATATTCAGATTATCATATACAGTCTCTGCCAGTGGAATACAAACAACATACAAGATGAGATATGTTCTTTTCGCGTGCTGCCTGGAATAGACAGCAGATAGTCACATTATGATACAGTCAGTACAAGGTCTTCTTCCACCATACATTGAGTATACATTTGTAGAAGAAATAAGTGAACATGTTACACTACATGATTTATATATTTAGAGTCTAGGCACTAGTTTGTAGTCTTTTATTTCTTTTTTCAGTGTTGATCAGACCATTTGAGCTGAAGCTGCTTGGTCACAGAGTACAAAGGTGAATTATATCAAGAGAGTTATCATGTGGATACATCACTGAAGTCAAACAAGACGTAAGAGATAAACAGAGTGTACCTCAAAGAATACTTTAAATTTTAATTTGCAAATCTCATGTTTATGACAAGTGCTCTTCATTTTTGTTGTAAATTGATTGGAAGTACAAATTGCAGAATATTTTAGTTAAGTAACTTACATCTTTTTTATATGGATATATACAAACTTTATCAGTAAGTTAGATGCTAATTCATAAATCAAAGTTCACCTGTGGGAAAGAAAGAGTTACCCAAATTTATTTTGTGATTGCTTTCAAAAATTGCTTCCATATTTACTAGACTTGTTATTTGGCAGATGGTTTTAGTAGTGGCATTATTCACAACTTTCAGTATTGAAGTCTGTTTTAATGAAGTCTCTTTCTTTTTCTAATATTACACTTATAAACTTCACACTTCTTTCTGAATCGCAGTTGGATTATTTGCATCTGCTTTTAGTGGAATTGCATTAATAAACCAAAGTTGTCCACTGCCTACAAATTTATCAGGATGACTGTGTCAAGTTTCTAGCCATTAATACTGTAGTCAAGCATTACAGGATTGTTTTTCATACTCATCTGGAAGAAGCTAGTAAATAGAGATTATGTTCAAGTCATCCTGTTTCTTTCTACAGTCAGTCAATGATGAATTTTTTGCATACATTACAGTAATATCAGCAAAGACCTGCAGATTGTTGCTTACCTTATGTGTCAGGTTATTTAAGTGTAGAGAGAACAAAAAAGATCCTGTCGCACTTCCCTGGGAAATGCCTTATGATGCCTATGTCACTGATGTACACTCACAGTCCAGGGCAGCATCACTTAAAAAGCATTCTAGCCACTCACATATGTGTGAATCTATTTCATATGCCCAGACCGTCAATAACAGTCTCTGTTGTGTCACCACCTTAAAATTTTCAAAGAAATGAAGAAATATGGAATTTTGTCAATCTTGTTTGTAGATAGGTCCACAGTCACATCACATTTCAAAAGATAGAATTGTCCATTGTAGGCTGTAAAATTTTCCATCTACTTGGTGCTATTGGCGAGTTTCAGCTGTGAAGTCATTATGAAGCACCTACCAAACATACCAACCACAGAGAAGAAAAATGTATAACAGAAATATAAATTCCTGGAAGGAAAAATACACAAAATAAGGGAAATACAGTCACTTACCTATAGAGAATTGGTGCATGGCACACAGAAATATGTAAGAGAAAACGTTAACACTAGCTTTTGAGCTCTTGCTGTTTTTTTGGTAAGAGTACACACACTCACACACACAACCACACAGTCTGTGTAATTGTGCGTGTCAATGTGTGTACTCTCATTAGAAAAAGAGCGAGAGCTCAACAGTTAATGGTACCTGTTTTCTGTTATGTGTTTCCGTGTGCCACATATCAATCCTCTATAAGTAAGTGGTTGCCTTTTCTTTATTTTATGTAAAATGTATAGCTTGTACAACATATCTAAAAATCATCAAATGGCATAGCCATGAATTTGACATATGTTATATGTTACCGTCCAGTACTTACAAGTAAATCAGCGCAAGGGATACAATTCAGTTTTGATCAGCTTTGGTGAAACATCTTCTTGAAAAAAAACATTGAATTTAATACTTCTAAATCAGCAGTGTGGAAATGGTAACAGATACAAAAAACTTAAATAAAAACAACATGGTTTGTAATGTATGTTACAACTGTGCACCCATATTTGTCTAAAGAGTCTTTTTTTTCTTTTTTTAAAAAATCCCCTCCTCCATATACCTTGTGCTTCATTTTGGCATTTGATTAATAGCAAAGTCTGTATATGGACATAACAGGTGTATAATTAGAGGTTCGTATATGATAAAATGTGGTTCTTCAATCAATGTATGTCAAATTCATCGTTACGCATTTATTGTACTTTTTGTTTGTTTGCAAACTGTAACCTTTTCAGACTGAATATTGATTTGATAGCATTTATATAATATACAACTGGCACTCATTTTACTTGGCTCATTTAGCTATAGCTTCGTAACCCACGTTACATATACCGTAATTCAAGAATGCGTCTGTGCTAATATTCACTCACTTCTTGTTCCTTAATTTCTGCTCATAATTCAAATGATGACATTCATAGTTCGTATGATGATGCCAATGATTTCTCATATGTCTATTCTATTTTCCTCATAGCATGTAAGATGCAGCTGACATTCCTAGCATAATGATTGAAGCTATGTCTTTGTAACCAATCTTACATGTATTGTAATTTGGATTTGCTTCAATGATAACATCCACTACTTCCGTATTTTTATTTCGCTTTCTCTCCTTAGCAAGAATAATGTGAATTCATAATTTGCAACACTGAAGTCTACTGAATAGATATGCTACTCATGGCTTTTTCTGATAATAATGGTGCTAGAGAGTATTGTATATGGACTAGATCCTTCTCACTATGTGGATAAACGTTTCACATTCCTGTTATTAAGCTTATATTAGTCTGATGATATAACTAATGTTATGTATGAGGTGCTACCCAAAATATCGGAGAATGTCATTTTAAAAATCAGAAAACTATTCTTACACCTGAATGCCCTTCGACATTCTCAAAGTAGTCACCTGAAACATGTATGCAATGATCCCAGCATTGTTTCCATTTTTGGGAGCTCTCCTGTAAGGCCACAGGGTGCAGAGTGTTCAGCACCCGTTGCAATTCCATTTGAATTTCTTCAGTCAAATCAAAACGCCACCATTGGAACGTAATTTTCATCATCAGGAACAGATAGAAGTCACATGAGGCTAGGTATGGTGAGTAGGGAACGTGGGGGACCATTGCCACGTGGTTTTTTGCCAGGAATTCCTTCATAACAAGCAAGGTTTGCATGCATGCATTGTCATGGTGCATCAATCAGTCATTTTTTTCCCTCATGGCTCTGGCTGTTGGCATCAAATATTTTCCCTCATTCACCTCAAAACCTTGTTTGTAAAACTGCCAATTGACATTCTGACCAGGTAGAACAAACTCGTTATTGACTATTTCCTGAATGTCAAAAAAATTATCAACATTGACTTCATGTTGCTGCGGACTTGTTAAGCTTTCTTCGTCCTTGGAGAAAATGGTGTTTTCCATTGTGATGATTGCTGCTTTGTTTCATGCCTCATAACCATAGACCCATGATTCATCACTTGATATGACTCTACATAAGAGTTCTGGACAGTCTTGAACTCTTCGTTGCAGCTCAGTACATGTCTGAATCCTGATGTTTTGATGGTTGATGCAGAGAAGGTGAGGGACAAACTTTCGTGTAATTTGTTTCATGTTCAGTTCTTGCCTAGAATTTGTTGATATGTACTGTATGACAGCTTCCAGCCTATCACAAATATCGTGAATTGTCTGCCCTCGGTCTTCATGAATCATATTGCACACTTTCATGATAGTTTTCAGGGTTATCAATGTTGACGGTTGGCTAGAATTTTTCTCATGTTCCACAGATTCTTGCCCTTCATTCAAGTACTTGAAACACTCAAATGTTCTTGCTTGTCTCAGTGCACTGTCACTAAATGTCTCTGGTGACATGTTTCAGCTGAAGTGTCCTTCCACTTGAAACAGAACTTGATGCAAATTTGTTGCTCCTTCATTTTATCCATTTCACAATTCACAGGAGCACTGAAACAAGTCCTGATGCTCAGCAGTATGACTCACAATAGCATGCACCAATATCTAATATTGATCTTCATCAGCCCCCCCCCCACCCCCGCCCCCCAAGTTCACCTGTTTCAGAAGTTGAGTGAAGCTGTCACACTTGTTTTTGGGAGTAATTATTGTTGTGTTTGAGTGCATTAAATTATGTCTGCTGGTACTGAAGAAGAACACCACTCTTTCATATACCTCTTTCTTTTTATGAAGTTGCTATGTCATGCTGATTATTTAATATATCATAGGTACACATTACTCAAAATATAAAAAAGTAGAGGATTTATTTTTTCCTGTAAGTTCTTTACACTGTTACCTTTACAGCAGGCCACTGAAAAGGTGGTACTGTCATAAATAGTGGTACAAAAAAATTTTAAGTTTGATTATAGAAACTTTTAGAAATGAATTTAGGGTTTTTCTTCAAAAAAGCATTTTATTTTCAAAGTTAGGTCACTAGAGTAGTATGCTTTTTAGTTAAGCATGTTTTAAGGCAGTATACAAAATTTCAGCTCTCTATTTATAATAGAAAGTGCACCAGAATATGAAATAATTTAACTCTCGGGAAATTCAAGTTAAAGTAAAAACTTGCTTTTTCTATTGAACTTCATGGACTAATGCAGCCCAGGTCCATATTCATCTTGTTTCCTGTGTTTTTCTTCCTCCCTTCTCTTTTTCACACTTCTTCCTCTTGTTCTTGCTTTTTTGGTGGCTTCCAATGCTAATTTTTCTGCTTTGAAGAGTCTCGTTCTGTCAGTTGCTATTAGAGCTCTATGCATATTAAGTCCACCAGGCAATCCATCAGTTCCATACCATGAAGCCTTGACGTAACAGTTTCTTTGTATCTGTTCCCATATTCAGTTGTTGAAACTTTCATTTGGATTTTGAGTCCTACTGTGTAAACATTTCTCTAATAATCTTGTGTCACTAGGATCACTATATATGGGTTTTATAATTTCCATTATAGCAAATGACAAAGAATTTTTATGGTGGTAGGTATCACCTGGCGTAACAGCCCACTGGTAGCCACATGGGTTGTCATCTGAGGAGAATTTATGTATGGAGGTAGCCCATACTGACTTTTTCATTCCCTCAAGGTATTTTTATTTTGTCTGATGACTTGTCCATAATAATAATGCAACCTGTCTATTTCTTTGTCTGTAAGCTGACCACATCCACTAATGCAGTTACCATCAGCTGATTTATTTCCCTTCAAATTCCTCTTCAAGTTCCTCGGTCTTGTACCTAACCTCTTCTGGACATGTCCAACACATTTTATTTTTTCAATTTTTGTGTCAGCATAAGGAAAGGATTCACAAACTTTCTGGTACCCTTGTGAGCCTCCATCTCCTAGGTAAGATGCATACATCACACCATATATCCCTAACTGACCTGTGAAATATTTTCACAACACCTTCAGATTCCATCCCTCCACTATAACCACTAAAATTAATCAAACCTTTATGATTTTTCATTTCCACTAGTACAGCCATGATGGTACTTGGTAATACATTCCACATTAACGAGCACCATTGTCCAAGGAGGTAGCTGTCACTACCCCATTTAGTGAGCTAGGGCCTCTTTGTTGCCAGGATGCAGTCAGGGCTGCAGACATACATGTATTGCTGTCATTCAAGTCTACACTTTCCTGAACAGCATTTTTCATATTATCATTTGCTACTTCTTGTAAAGTCTGTAGAATAACTTTATTGTACCTGTGAAACCTTGTAGTGGGAGGTAAGTCCATACCAGCACAGAAAGTTTATGCATGTCTGTACTGTTTGCCTATACTTGACATAGCATAAGCAAGTTTAATGATTGTGTTATATACTCTCCATTTAGTTATGCCACCAGCATACTCACATTTGCTTAAATCACAAAAATTACTAACAATTCTTAATTTTGATGCACAACCTCTGCTAGCATGTATCTCCTCAACTATGTCCACACCACTATTGTCACAATCCTTATACTGCAAAGCATTATTTATTAGTTCAAATAGAGCAGAGAGTTCAACAGTAAAACAACCTGAATCAGCAGTTGGTATCTCTGTATTATCATCATTAATACTGTCAAGCCCATTGTCCATATATTTCAGTTTTAGCTTCAGAGCACTTGGGATAGCTGAACCTGATTCAAGTGTTGCATCATGTTGTATTTCAGTATTAGCAGAGTTAATTTATGTTGTTTAACACCGAACTTCTTAATTCTTCCATTTGCTTTCAAGGGAATAAGAAACTCATGCTCGCAATTACTTCATTGTAAACAAAATATTCGCACCAAAACAACAGCAAACAATGTTTAAACCATCTGTATAAGCAAAAGGTAGGCAACCATAAAGCTTTTGCAGGTTATCCAACTTAAGGGACTAAAAAATCATAAAAACAAAACAAATGAGAGCAAAACTTTATTTTTAAAAAAGCTAACTGTGGGCCATGGGGACGTCATGCTGTGTGTAGCTGCTTTTAAATTCCTTTAATTTTGGTACTTTCTGTGTTCCATTTCCTGCAAGTAAACTCTTTCTCATTCAGAAAACTACAGAGAATTTTTTAAGACAAAAATTAAAAAATCGATTTTGTGACAGTTCTTCATGTACAAGTCTGCTTAAGCAAATAAGTACTCTGTCATCAAGCAGGACATGGAATATATACCAAACTAAGTATTCAGTCATAACAAAGACCTATTATATCTAGAACGAAATTTTCACTCTACAGCGGAGTGTGCGCTGATATGCAACCTCCTGGCAGATTAAAACTGTGTAGTGGACCGAGACTCGAACTCGGGACCTTTGCCTTTCGCGGGCAAGTGCTTTACCAACTGAGCTACCCATGCACGACTCACGCCCTGTCCTCACGGCTTTACTTCTGCCAGTACCTCGTCTCCTACCTTCCAAACTTTACAGAAGCAGGTACTGTTACAGCGTTAGCATCCTCCACCCTGAAGTGGTATAGAATCTTCCTGGCATAAGTCTCTTGAAGCATAAAAATAGAACCATCTTCTGATTGTTCTGGTGGCAGGCCCAGGTAGGTACCCAGTCTGCTGGATATGATGTCAAATACTCCTTCTATTTCACTCAGCAAAAAGTTGATGGCAGTAGGAATTTTAGCAGCTACCAGCCCAACGTGAAAGTGCACTGCCAAGATAAATGGATTATTTGTGACCTGATTGGTGAATACACATTTATCTGCATTCACTGGCTGAAGCCCAAAGTTACAAAAAGCTGCTGTGAAATGTTGGTTCCAACACCTGGAAGCTTGGTTCAGGCCAGAAAAGCTTCGGTTTAGTTTACACATGATTTGTCCCATCTTCAAATTCTTTTGGTTAGTTCATATTCTGCAAAATTTCCATAAAGGAAAGCAGTTTGGCCATCAAATGGTTCAAGAGACATGTTTCTTGGTGCTGCAATGGATAACACTATAAAAATTGAGTGAAATCTAGTTACTGGACTATAAGTCCTATACCTGCAACTTGCTTGAAACTTTTAGCCATAAGTCTATCTATGAAATGTGGGGCGTCATCACTGTTAGAAAACTTGTTTATATACATCCAGTGGTTATCACTGACTTGGTTATGGGCAGGTAGATCCACAAATGTCCAGGTTTAGTTAAATTCCAAGGAACTAATTTCACCATTCATTGCATATTTCCATTTTTCTGCCTCATCGTACATAACTGCTTTGTCACATTTTTCTGGTTCAACAATATCAAATTGTGGATAAATGATTCTCATATCTTGCTCGCAATCTTAATGATCTGCAATCTACTAACTGATATTTCCTGTCAGATTGAACAGCTTCATCTGCTGCTGCCTCATGTTCACTGATATCATCAGAATGTGCATCATTGTCTCTCTCTTCACGCACTTCTGTAGAATCCTGCATCATAGGAGTATTTTAAAGGTTGTGTTCTACAGAAGCTAGCTTATTTTCAATTATAATGAAGTCCACTACCCTCGGTTGTTGATATTCCATGTGTGCTGCAGTTTTCTGTAAAGAGTCTTACTGTAGAAGTTACATCACTGTGGAGTTTTACTTGTCATCAGTGTGGAAACCACACATGATAACCTTTTGCATTTTGGCCATAACCAACAAAATACCCCTCTTCAACCTTTGCATCCCATTTTTGCTACTTCTCTTTAGTAAAATGGACATAAATTTTGTCTTCAAAAGTTCTGAGGATATTTAAGTTAGGTTTTCTCCATAGCCACAGTTCGCATGACATAACTCCCATTTCTTTACTTGTCCCAGCTCACTTTAGTGTGAATACTGCATAATTCACAACTTCTGTTCAACATTTTTTCTGGAAGTGCACTTGCATTCATACAAGTCCTGGCTAACTCGACAACAGTTCTATTTTCCATTTCAGTGACTATGTTCTGTTGTGGACTGTGTGGCATGTTTTCTGGTACAAAATGCCATGCTGGTTAGTCAAATTGTTAACCTCTTTATTGCAAAACTCTAAACCATTATCTGTTCTTAATGTCTTTATGCCTCTGCACAAATGTTTCTCACTTCATTTAAAGAAATCTGATCCGCTACAAGCTGCTGCGAGTCTGTATTTGAGGAATTAACTGCAACCATAGTACTCTTAACCACTAAAGATAACCGATGAATCCACACTTGGTTGAGGGTAACCTCCTACACCATAGTTTTGCGAAGCTGATGCTGAATATGCCACCAAAATACAGAATATCATAGATGTGACTGAAAGCCTTCTAATGATTCCCTGAAATGTGGCGTAAATGTTAAAGATTCTTGACTGCAAGCCACGGCAAAATGAGTGCACTTGTTACAGCTAGAGGGTTGCTACTGTCATTGTATTTCACCACATTCTGTCTAACCACGTCTCTGACAAATCTAACAATCCCTTATTCATCTTTCAGGCTAATAGTGGGATTGGCAGGCATTCTAATATCATCATGCCAATAAAATACGTTTAGTATTGTCAATTCATACAATGTATACATTTTCTGAAGAAGATATGAAGCTGCACAATGTTATAAAAGCCATCAATATTTGCATCCATAAAGCTCTTGCATCAAATGACTTGAAATGTTTTCTTTCAAATTTTGCAATGCATCAATTTCATATCCGTCCAAGATCATGTTAATTATTCTACAATAAATATTATCAGGGTACAGTCCAACTTTCCAGAATCATGGAAAGTTTTAAAATTACGACATGCTGCAATTCATAGAGATTTCAGAATAGTGAGTTATTAAAAGTTAGGTAGCAGCTGGATGACTGTACTTTGGTGTGACAGAATACATGCAGGTAAATTCTATTTCACTGCGTGAAGCTCAGTCAACTGCAGGAGTTGCTTTTTAATGTGAGAGGTAACTGTTGCTGTGAGGTAAGTGTGTCTTATTTTAGCAAGGAGCTGCTCCAATTGATGTGGAAGCTCTTGGCCCAGGTCTTGTCCACTGGTAGTCAGCACAAAAGCATCTCCTTCAGCAGTAGGAGGTTGTACACAATTCTGACAACCTTTGTACAACAGGTTTAGTTGCACCAAACCAGGGTTCATACTATGTCCGCAGCTATTTTAAAACCATTTTTATTTTTGCAAAATACGGAATTCAATTTTGCCAATAATTTAAACTTTGTATAACTTGTTGTTTCAAAATGTCTGTTAGGTTACAAAACTGATGAAGCACATTGTCTGTGAGGTATGTCCACGTAATTTCCTAGTGCACAATCACTGATGCAGAGAAGCAAAAACACTGAGACAAAATTATTTTGGAAAACACATGTATGTATGTCTTTTGTCATTTCCACACATTGCCTCATTGTGCAAGCAGTCTCCTATGCATACCTTACTCTGGAGATTGTACTGTGTTTATTTCATTGATAAAGCAATAAACTTGAAAACACAAGGAGACTATGAGGAAAACTGTAGCTAATTAAGAGAGGTATGAGAAATAAAAAGTGATGGTACCTGTCATTTCCAAATTTCAGGAGCTCACAATGAGAATTTAGATTTTCTGCTTGAGAAACAGCAGCAATAAGGCTGGTAATAAAATTTTGTTGGCTGGTAACTGGCATCAAGTACACCAGTTGGAACCATTTATTTCACAATTCCATACAAAGCATTCTTCATCCTCCTGTGATGTTTAATTGACTTTGCAATAAATCATTCGCAGTTTACTTCATAAAAAGTACAGTGTGTTTCAACAGAAAATTTATGTTTGACATGTCAAAATAAAATAGTGTGTGAACTCATTATTTATTGTTGAAATATGCAGATTAGCAATTTACTTCTTATAAATAATATCATTTAAATGCAATCATTTACATGATGAACAGAATTTTCCATAATGGCTCAGCATGTAGACACCACAATGACTGCACTGCTTTCATATGTAGCTCTTCAAATATAAACTTTCTTTTGAGATATACTGTAGTTCACACAATTTCCATCAAAAGTGATTGTGTGTAGATTAACATTCTAGTCCCTGACAGAGCTTATAATGCCATAGACCCCAGAATCCATTAGAATGGAGGCTGTGTTTCCCAATTTTTTAGTTTTTGTAGTATCAGTGTCTATTATTTCAATTCCTAATCATAGCTTCCTGAAGAACTCTACCTACCCCATCTTTTTGCTTGCTCGGATGTCAGGATCCTCAGTTGTTGTGCTACTGTGTGGCCATACTAAGGATATCCATCCATAGTTTTCATATGCACTTTTCATAAACTTTAGCCCTTCTTCTTCTGTGTTTTTGTACTGTGAGACTTAAGGGCATCAGATCTCAAACTTTAATCTTTGTAAGGGGTCAGTCTGTATGACAGCTCCTTATCAGCAATGATCTATAAATTTCAGTATGCACATATGATTTCCACGTGGCACATAAGACACAATTACTAAGCACATGCCTGAAATACAACATGGATTGTGGAACGTTAGTATTATCCTTTGATGCATGCAAGAACTGTTCTGACAAGGTTACATCTACAGGAGCTGGTAATGTAACCCCAGTTTTAATGTTGGTGTCATCTGCTTTTCTGTTCATTGGGGTGACCACTTGTAGGAATGCTGAGCCACCTTTAAATAGGAACTGTGATAAGAAAACATGCATGTCACACGCAAAAAGGGTACATGTTAAGCAAATAAGCACACAGCGATAAAGCAGGAAACGGAATGTACTCAAAACTAGGTACATGAGTCATAACAGAGACGTATTTGTTTGCCTGACTGTCTATATGCCTCACAGTACTCCCCCCCCCCCTCCCCCCCCCCTAAAAGTGGATATTTCAGGACAAACTTCCAGGCCTGACATGTATTGTGTGTAGTGTTGGAGAAATAAAGTGAGTGTGCTGAGGGTGTTCTTTCTTTGGTGTCGCAGCATCACCTAAAGCTACGTCTACTGGTGTAGGTAGGTGAGGATTAGTTCCATCTGACAGCAGTGTAGGTTGGCAACTTACTGCCTCATGGGCACTGAGTGATTGTAGGTGTACTGGCCCACAGCATTTTCCATCAGTGACAAGTAGGCTTTCTTTATAAGTGGAAACCTTGGTCAGTTTATTTTTAATTAAGGTTATCATTGTGTGGGTATTATAACCCAGAATGAGGCATGCACCCAAACAAGGTGTTTGTAAGTGGTGTTCAAAGAAGTCTGTGCATTATGTCACATGAGTGCATGTAGCAAAGCCTTTATGGATTAAAATAGGGGGTTCCATATGGTGGGACACTGAGGATGAACAGGTATTGGAAATACAGTTTTGAAATGTTGTGTTAGAAAGGGTCACCTCAAGGAAGGTAACCTCATTACTTATGGATAAATATCAACACATACATTGTCTACATGGTGGTCCACCTGTTATCATGTCAAGTTAAAAAGGGCACTTTCAAGAAATAATTTGTAGCTTTGTGAAAGGAATGTCTGCTGGAGTACTGTATGTTTCTACATTCAGGTAATAACAAAACTTACAGCAGAAGATAGGGGGTGTGGCACAATTTAGAACCAGTTCTCCTATTAACATTTTTAAAATTTTCACAAAACATTACACAGTAAGTTCGCTTTATTAATGAGCATAGGTTTGGTGAAACAGATCGAAATAACTTTGTCATTGAAGAACTTCCAACCACAATAGTGTAATCCATTTTTTCGGTATATTTAGGAATTGAATCATAAGTGTGTACTCCTTTCCATTATTTAAAATTACCCTTTCTCAAAACTCCAAAAGCAAGTATTTGAGAGTTGCTTGCCACCATGAGCCAAGATGCAACCAAAGAACAATTCTTGAACTTTGCAGGTAGGACATTAAAGTATGATCCTGCTAAGATTAAATAGTTTCAATAATTTCAGGTGCCCTGAAGAATGTACAAGTGGTGTGATGTAGGAACGCTTTGAAAAGCAGTGTCTGTCAGGTGTGTCATGGGCAGCCTCATTTCGGACACAGGCATGAGATCCACTTTTTACAGTGCAGTGTTCACTCAGGATGTCAGACAATATGTTGAGGAACCGTTTGTTGCAATGTGCAAATACTTTACTATGGAGCAGCTGGTCATGTATAAATGTGATCACTCTTTGGATAATTGACTGGATGGGTGCATTTTCCTAACATCACATTGAATGTTGCATTGCTTGACAGACAAGTGGCTGCTCATTAGCACAGGAGGTTTTCGGAGTTGTCATGTGTGAGTGCTGAAATCGTGTTGTGATGTGACTTGTTCTGCTAGTGGAAGGTGCTTGCTACCTCTAGCAACATGTCCTGCAACTACACTCATGGTGCCTTGTGCAGTTTGTTGGGCCATGCATTTGTTATTACACAGAAACAAATTACGTATTTGTTCAGTTGTGAATCTGTATTTGATGAGTTTATTGGAACCACAGCACCCTTAACCATTAAAGGTATCTGATGGATCCACACTTGCTTGAGATTGGGCTCCTACACTGCAGCCCCATTAACTAGAGGCTGGATGTAATGCCAAAATATGGAAGGTGCTTTTTTTGCCAGTGACTTTAATTTGTAAAACTTGGTGTATGCAGAAGTTTGTCAGCATACCAAAGCACAGAAGCAGATTGGCCTTGCTGTATGTCTACACACCTCATTCCTAATGAATTATGACTGACACCCTGGAACAAAAGCACACACCCAAAAATTAGCACAAACGACACATGTATGCATGCCTGTTCTCGTGTCCTCAAATTGCCTAATTGTGAAAGGTCTCTTGTATTCATCCAATTCTTTGATTATCAGATTGTGTTGTGGTTAGTACATTAAAAAGGGAACAGAAAAGAAATAACAAGGTAACTATAGGTAAAACAGTATCAAAATAAGAAAGGTATGAGAAATAAAAAGTGATGATGACATGTTGTTTGCAAATTTCAGACAGATGTCAGAGTGAGATTTTAGAGTTTCTGCTCAAGAAACTGCAGCAATAATACTCTCAATAACATTTTTTAGTTGGCAACCAGTGATTAGGCCACCAGTTTCAACTATTTATTTCACCATGCCGTACGAAGCATGTTGGTAATTATTCCTGAAAACTGAGAAATGTTTAAATGAGGTTCTTACTCATTCAGTGAAGCTAATTGATTTTTCAATGCATCATTTGAATTTCATTTCAAGAATTTGTTACACAACTTAAATTAAAAAAGACTGTATATTGATTAACATATTACCCCTGAAAAAATGTGCTAATACCATAGACCCAGAATCCACTATATTGGAGACTGTGTTTTCCAGTTTTGGAGTTTTTACATCATCAGTGTCCTTCATTTCAATTCCTAGTACCATTGTTCTTTTGTTCAGGTGATAGGATCCTCAGTTGTTGTGCTATTAAGTTGCCGTACTGGAAAAATACATCCACACAATTTATATGCACTTTCCATGTATTTATAGGTTTCATCTTCTGTTTATCCTATTTTGAGACTTGTCTTTTCCTTTAATGTGATATGATCAGAGACTTTATCCAATACTTGATGCTCAGTGCATCCCATCTCAAACTTTTATCCACTTAATCTTTAGATGGACATTTGTTTGTCTGCAATCATCTATAAATTTTAATGGATTTCTTGTGGAAACAACAGCCACAAATTGCCTTAAAACATAATCTCAGCACACTACACAACAAAATACACATTCCAGAATGAGATTTTCACTCTGCAGCAGAGTGTTTCAAAATACACATTGTTTCCACATGGAAGGGAAGATTCAATGTGGTAAGAAAAAACAATTTATTGTATTTTTGATAACACACATCTCACACACAGAGAGTATGCATGTGAAGGAAATAAGTACACATGGACAAGGCAAGAAACAAGGAGTACTCAAAACTAAGTATATAATTCATATAAGAAAGACATAATTTTTTAAATTACTGGCTATTTATAACACTTCACCCTCCCCCATTTGAGTGGATTGTACTGGACAAATTGATATAAGTGTCAGCTGATTCATTCAGGCCTGATGCATGTTAGGTGTGGTGTTGGAGAAACAGAGTGGGAGTGTAGTGACGTAGCATCATCCAGATCTGTGTCCAGTGGCTTAGATAGTAGAGGATTGACTCGATCTGGCAGTGGTGGTGGTTGGTCACCAACAGCACACTGCCACATAGGTGTTGGGTGACAGTATGTGGAGTGGCCCACAGCATTTCCCATCAGGGGCAGGTAGATAGGCTTTATGTTCTCAGTGGAAATTTTGGTGGGTTTATTGTTTGTGAAAATCTTCATTGTGTGGGAACTATGGTCCAAAACCAGGTGTGGACCTGTATAAGGTGGTTGTGAAGCTGACCTTCTGCAGTTTGTACATCATGTCACATCAGTGCACGTAGAGATATATTTGTGGATAAGAACAGGAGGGTTCACGAAGCTGGACTGGATGGAAATTGCAAGTGCAGTTTTTCATATGTTAGATTAAGATAGGTGGATCTTGAGGAGGGTACCACCATTACTCACTGAAAAATAATGTCATGCATATTGTATAGTATGCAGGTCTGTTAGTTATAATCTCAGTTTGCATGACAGCACATTCGAGAAATACTTTTCTGCCTTGTAGAAGAAATTGTGTGATAGATCACTATTTATTTCAGTATTCTAGCAATAACACAGATTATTGAGGAGGGGGGGAAGAATTTACATTTTCAATCTTGTGCTAAATAGTGTATAATATGTTTACTTTATTAAAGAGGATAGAAATAAAAAAGCAGTTGCAGAACCTTGAACTGTAGTAGTGTGATTTATTTCCTTTTTGTGTCACTAGGAATTGAATCTTAAATGTATACACTTTTGTGTAAATAAAATAATCCTTTCTCAGAAATCACTACCTTGCTGTCCTATCCTAAAAGAGCTGTTTGAGATCGTAAGCCATGATGCAACCAAAGAAATGTCATCAAATTTTGATGGTAGGAGTGGTAGGAGGGGAGCTCCAGAGCGAATGGATACTGATGCAGGATGATTCTTCCGGGAATGTTGTATACTGGCCTGTGTGTGTCATTTCAGTGGTGACACATGATCAATAAAATCTGCATTGGCTGTCATGATGGGGGAACATTGGCTCCATTTGGCAGTTGTATAAGCTGGTCAGCCGTAGCACATTGCAACACAGGTGTTGGGTGACAGTAAGCAAGGTGGCCCATGGCATTGTCCATCTGAAGCAGCTGGGCCAGCTTTATGTGCCCAGTGGAATCCTTGGTAGGATTGCAATTTGTTAAGATCCTCAATGTGTGGGTACTATGGTCCCATATAAGGTGTTTGCAAAGGGTGTGATGGTGTACGTGCATAACATCACGAGTGCACGTAGGAAGGCCTTTGTGGTTTGAAATAGGAGGATCCATATGGTGGGACTCTGAGGATAGACAGATACTGTAAAACCAGTTTTTGATATCCTGAGCTAGGAAGGGTGGCTCTCAAGGAGTGTAGCCTCACTGTTGACAGAAAATTATCAACATATGTAATGTTTACAGGGGTCATCCACCTGTTATCATGTCCTCATAAATGGCATATTTCAGATTTACACATCTGGGTCACTATTTATTACCACATTCAAGTAATATGAACATATGTGGAAAAGACAGGGGATCGCAGAATTATGAACAAGTTTTTCTATTTATAGCCTTAAACTTCTCGCAAAATAATGCAGAATATGCTTGTTTTCCTAAAGAGCTTGGTTTTGACGCAACAGATAGAAATAAATAAGTTGTTGCAGAAATCATAACCACAGTAGTATAATTCATCCTTTTTTTAAATATGTAAACTGAATTATAAATGTACACGAACACTGGACAATTGACTGGAGGAGGGGGGGGGGGGGGGAGGTGGCATTTTCCTAATATCATTTTGACCATAGCATCAGTTGATAGGTAGGTGGTTCTGGGTAATGCAGTGGCTTGTCACAATTCTCATGGGAGAGTGCTGATACCATGTTTTAGTGATGTTACTAGTTCCGCTAGTGGGTGCTACTACCCTCCAGAAGCATCTTCTGTAGCTACACTCATTATGCCTTGTCCTCTTTGTGGGTCCATGCCTGTGTTATTACATAACAACAAACCACATATTTGATCTGCTATAAGCAATGTCAAGTCTTTACTTGGAGAATTACTAGCAACCACAGCACTCTTAACCTCTGACGGTAACTGACAAATCCACACTTACTTGAGGGTAGCCTCCGACACCAAAGCCTTGGAGGCTGGAGTCTGGATATGTCACCAAAATACAAAAAGCCATTTGTTGCCTAGAACTTCACTTTGTAGAACTTGTTCTATGCAAATGTCTATCGGGCTATACAATTGGCAAAGCAAATTGTCCTTGAGGTATGTCAATGCACTGTCTCTTTCCTCTTGTGCAAACACTGATATACAGAAACCTGAACACAGACACAAAAGTTAGCTGAAGGAATACACATATGCATGTGCATTCTCATGTCCACACATTGCCTCATTGTGGAAGCAATCAGTTACGCATCCTCTTTCTTGCTCAGGAAACTGTGCTGTGTTTACTTTACTGAAACAGGAACAGAAAAGAAATCATAAAGTTACTATGCAAAAAATAAATAAATAGTATCCAAATAAGGCAGGTGATGTGTTGTTTGTAGAATGGGTGTCAATAAAATTTTAGATATTCTGCTCGAGAAACTGCAGCAATAAGAACTATTTGTTTCACAGTTCCATACAAGGCATGTCAGAGATTATTCATGAACGTGAGTAATATTTAAAGGAAATTCTTAGTCATAATTTTAATTTTGTTTTATAAAAAGTTCAGCAGTTCTCAAAAGAATATTTATGTCTAATTTGACAAAATGAAATAGAGTTTGTAGAGTACCAACAAACTCTTTATTTATTGTTGAAATATACAGTTTACCAGTTTACTTCATAACAATAATGTCACTTAAATGCAATGTAGCATGTCTGCATCACTCATTTAAGCAGTGAATAAAATTTCACATTATGGCTCAGCGTGTAGGCACTGGGATGGTTGCCACTTTGCTACAGATATTTTGTACTGGTTGTCCAAAGCAGTTAAGTTGTTAACAATCACTTTACATTTGACATATTCCCATAAGAAGAACTCATGGGCTGAAATATGGACAAAGTGGGGGCCAATTTATGTCACCCTTCCTGGAGGTCAAATTGTCGAGAAAAATTTCATGAACTCACATCTTAGAATCCTTGGACACATGTTCTGTGGCTCCATCTTGCTGTAACCTTGTTCCCTGCTTATAATCCGTAAAAGTTTGCAATTCAAGGACCAAAAAGTCAGTTAACATAATCTCATAATGTCCAAATTCACTGTAAGTGCACGATCACCATTGTCCTCTAAAAAGTACAGACCATTTAGTTCTTGAATCGACATTGCAGTCCATACAGCAACTTCTGCCATTCATTAACAAACTGCAGTTGATATCTGGTATGCAGAGGCTTTAATTCTTGTACCAACTGGGTTATGTAACTGCAGTTTTAATTTTTTTTAATTTTTTTTATTTATTTTTATTTATTTATTTTTTTTTTTTTTTACGGTGTAGTGACGATCCATGCACATTTAAAGAAACTGTTCTTTTATGAATAGAGACGTCAGGATTGTCACGAACAGGATGATTTACACTCCCAACGGATGTACCCATTCTTGATAAACTTGGTCACTTGAATTTCAATATGACCAATGCTGAACTTGTCACCTCAAATGTTTTGATCCATTTCAAGATAAGGGGAACACTTGGAGTATAATTAACATTATGCAATAGACGATCACAGCAAAATTTCCTCCATGCCACAATCATCTAATCAAGCTTTATGTAAAATCCTCATACACAGAATCCACTTTCTGCTCCAAAAACGTGCTTGATATTGACAGAATTCTTGAAAGCCAAACAAGTGATCAGTGTATCCCTCACTCTTCTCTAGTCAGTTGCACATGTGCATATGGCTCATCAAATATAAATTTTCTTTTGAAACACCCAGTAGTTTATATAACACCAATCAAAAGAGATCTTATATACATTAACATCCTAGTACTCAACAAGTTCTGTAACACCATAGACCCCAGATCCCACTAGAATGGAGACTGTGTTTACCTATTCCTTAGTTTTTGCACCATTAGTGTCCTTAATTTCAGTTTCTAGCACAATAGTTTGTTGAGGAGCTATACAAATCACATCTTTCTTTTCCCTCAGATGTCAGGCTCCTCAGTTATTGAGCTACTTAGTCACCACATCAGAATATACATGTACAGTTTCCCTATGCACTTTACATAAACTGGTAGGTTTCTTCATCGACGTTCCTCTGCTTTGAGATGTATCTTATGTTTTAAACTGTTACAGTCAGAGACTTTATAGATATACTTGATGCTCTGTACATAACATCTGTAACTTTTATTTAGAAGAAGTAAGTACTCTATATGACAACCCCTTGTCTGCAATCATCTATAGATATCAGTGTGCTTTCTTCAGAATAAGCAGCCACAATCATACACAAGTCACCTCAAAACATAACATCAGCACATTGCTCAAAGAAACATAAATGGTTCTGTGTATGAGGATTTTACATAAAGCTTGATTAGATGATTGTGGCATGGAGGAAATTTTGCTGTGATCGTCTATTGCATAATGTTAATTGTACTCCAAGGAACAGAAAAGCAACTGGAATCACTCAACAGAGGAAAGTCCACTGCACCTGATGGGATACCAATTTGACTCTACACAGAGTACGCGAAAGAACTTGCCCCCCTTCTAACAGCCGTGTACCGCAAGTCTCTAGAGGAACGGAAGGTTCCAAATGATTGGAAAAGAGCACAGGTAGTCCCAATCTTCAAGAAGGGTCATCGAGCAGATGCGCAAGACCTACACTCCTGGAAATTGAAATAAGAACACCGTGAATTCATTGTCCCAGGAAGGGGAAACTTTATTGGCACATTCCTGGGGTCAGATACATCACATGATCACACTGACAGAACCACAGGCACATAGACACAGGCAACAGAGCATGCACAATGTCGGCACTAGTACAGTGTATATCCACCTTTCGCAGCAATGCAGGCTGCTATTCTCCCATGGAGACGATCGTAGAGATGCTGGATGTAGTCCTGTGGAACGGCTTGCCATGCCATTTCCACCTGGCGCCTCAGTTGGACCAGCGTTCGTGCTGGACGTGCAGACCGCGTGAGACGACGCTTCATCCAGTCCCAAACATGCTCAATGGGGGACAGATCCGGAGATCTTGCTGGCCAGGGTAGTTGACTTACACCTTCTAGAGCACGTTGGGTGGCACGGGATACATGCGGACGTGCAGTGTCCTGTTGGAACAGCAAGTTCCCTTGCCGGTCTAGGAATGGTAGAACGATGGGTTCGATGACGGTTTGGATGTACCGTGCACTATTCAGTGTCCCCTCGACGATCACCAGTGGTGTACGGCCAGTGTAGGAGATCGCTCCCCACACCATGATGCCGGGTGTTGGCCCTGTGTGCCTCGGTCGTATGCAGTCCTGATTGTGGCGCTCACCTGCACGGCGCCAAACACGCATACGACCATCATTGGCACCAAGGCAGAAGCGACTCTCATCGCTGAAGACGACACGTCTCCATTCGTCCCTCCATTCACGCCTGTCGCGACACCACTGGAGGCGGGCTGCACAATGTTGGGGCGTGAGCGGAAGACGGCCTAATGGTGTGCGGGACCATAGCCCAGCTTCATGGAGACGGTTGCGAATGGTCCTCGCCGATACCCCAGGAGCAACAGTGTCCCTAATTTGCTGGGAAGTGGCGGTGCGGTCCCCTACGGCACTGCGTAGGATCCTACGGTCTTGGCGTGCATCCGTGCGTCGCTGCGGTCCGGTCCCAGGTCGACGGGCACGTGCACCTTCCGCCGACCACTGGCGACAACATCGATGTACTGTGGAGACCTCACGCCCCATGTGTTGAGCAATTCGGCGGTACGTCCACCCGGCCTCCCACATGCCCACTATACGCCCTCGCTCAAAGTCCGTCAACTGCACATACGGTTCACGTCCACGCTGTCGCGGCATGCTACCAGTGTTAAACACTGCGATGGAGCTCCGTATGCCACGGCAAACTGGCTGACACTGACGGCAGCGGTGCACAAATGCTGCGCAGCTAGCGCCATTCGACGGCCAACACCGCGGTTCCTGGTGTGTCCGCTGTGCCGTGCGTGTGATCATTGCTTGTACAGCCCTCTCGCAGTGTCCGGAGCAAGTATGGTGGGTCTGACACACTGGTGTCAATGTGTTCTTTTTTCCATTTCCAGGAGTGTATATCTCTGACGTCGATCTGTTGTAGAATTTTAGAATATGTTTTTTGCTGGAGTATCATGTCGTTTTTGGAAACCCAGAATCTACTATGTAGGAATCAACATGGATTCCGGAAACAGCGATCATGTGAGACCCAACTCGCTTTATTTGTTCATGAGACCCAGAAAATATTAGATACAGGCTCCCAGGTAGATGCTATTTTTCTTGACTTCCAGAATGCGTTCAATACAGTTCCGCACTGTCGCCTGATAAACAAAGTAAGAGCCTACGGAATATCAGACCAGCTGTATGGCTGGATTGAAGAGTTTTTAGCAAACAGAACACAGCATGTTGTTATCAATGGAGAGACGTCTACAGACGTTAAAGTAACCCCTGGCGTGCCACAGGGGAGTGTTATGGGACCATTGCTTTTCACAATATATATAAATGACCTAGTAGATAGTGTCGGAAGTCCCATGCGGCTTTTCGCGGATGATGCTGTAGTATATAGAGAAGTTGCAGCATTAGAAAATTGTAGCGAAATGCAGGAAGATCTGCAGCGGATAGGCACTTGGTGCAAGGAGTAGCAACTTACCCTTAACATAGACAAATGTAATGTATTGCGAATACATAGAAAGAAGGATCCTTTATTGTATGATTATATGATAGCGGAACAAACACTGGTAGCAGTTACTTCTGTAAAATATCTGGGAGTATGCGTGCGGAACGATTTGAAGTGGAATGATCATATTAAGTTAATTGTTGGTAAGGCGGGTACCAGGTTGAGATTCATTGGGAGAGTCCTTAGAAAGTGTAGTCCATCAACAAAGGAGGTGGCTTACAAAACACTCGTTCGACCTATACTTGAGTATTGCTCATCAGTGTGGGATCCGTACCAGATCGGGTTAATGGAGGAGATAGAGAGGATCCAAAGAAGAGCAGCGCGTTTCGTCACAGGGTTATTTGGTAACCGTGATAGCGTTATGGAGATGTTTAACAAACTCAAGTGGCAGACTCTGCAAGAGAGGCGCTCTGCATCGCGGTGTATCTTGTTTGCCAGGTTTCGAGAGGGTGCGTTTCTGGATGAGGTATTGAATATATTGCTTCCCCCTACTTATACCTCCGGAGGAGATCATGAATGTAAAATTAGAGAGATTAGAGCGCGCACGGAGGCTTTCAGACAGTCGATCTTCCCGCGAACCATACGCGACTGGAACAGGAAGGGGAGGTAATGACAGTGGCACGTAAGGTGCCCTCCGCCACACACCATTGGGTGGCTTGCGGAGTATCTACATCTACATCTACATCCATACTCTGCAAGCTACCTGACGGTGTGTGGCGGAGTATAAATGTAGATGTAGAATACTCACAGTAACTAGTTATTTAATTGATCATGAGGGGCATATCATGCAAATTAATAATCACTTACCCGAAATTTCACGTGGAAGGTGAAACAGTAGTATTATGTTTTAATGCATGAAAGAACTATTCCGATGAGGCAGCATACCTGACAGATGGTGGGGTAAACTCACTTTTAATGTTTGTGTGATTTGCCATTATGTTCATTAGGGTCACCACTTTTAGAACAATGATCCAGCATTCAATAAAAACTGCAGTAAAAGCAGATATTTTACTTTATTATTGATACCAAGCATATCACACCAAGAAGCATATACGCCAAGCAAATAAGAACATATTGATGAGTCATGATACAGGAACTTTCCCAAAGTCAGTATATCACTCAAACAAAGACATCATAGTTCAAATGGCGGACTATATGTGTCACCTCACAGCCCCTTCACTACCAACCCCTCTTCAGTGTGAATGTTCCAGGAAAAAAAAATTTGTTGTGCCACAGGATTCTTTCAGGCCTTATGCATCCTGGGTGTTGCGTTGGAGAAACAGAGTGAGTGTCCTGGAAGTGCTCTTTCTCTGTTGGTGTAGCATCATCTAAAGCTGCCCCTGATAATGTAAATAAGATGGGTTGATCCATCTGGCAGTGGTGGTTTGTCACTCACAGCACATTGCCACACAGGCATTGGGAGACAATAGCTGGCACGGAATACAGCATTTTCTTTCAGTAGCAGACATGCCAGCTTTACATTCTCTACACGACCTTCTTGTGTTTATCGTTAATTAAGATCCACATTGTGTGGGTACTTTGTTGCAAAACCATGTATGGGCTCTTATAAGGTGTTTGCAAAATGTTCCTGATGGTGTCTGTGCCTAACATTAAATTAGTGCACATAGACCAGCCTTTTCGCCTCAAAATAGGGAATTCATATTATGGGGTCCTGAGGGTGGGCTGATATTGGAAATATAGGTTTTGATATGCTGTGTTAGATGGGTTGGTCTTGAGGAGTGTAGCCTTACTGCTGGCAGAAAAATGTTTACCTGAGGTGGTGCTTAAGTTATCATGTCTAGTTAAAATATTTAATGTTTCAGAAATACGTTTCTGGCCATTGTTTATTTCCTTGGTCAGCTTATAACAAAATTTATGGCAGATATTTCAGTGTGGCAGAAATATGCATGAGGTTTTCTATTTACATTTTTAAACTTGTTTAAAGTATTACACTATATATTTTCTTTCATAAAGAGCTTGGATTTGGCAAAGCAGATAGAACTAAAGAAGTTGTTGCAGAACTCTCAACCAAAGTAATGCAATTCATGTTTTCACTATCTGAGAACTGAATTACAAATGTGTTCCATTTCTGTGTTTAAAATTGCCCATGCACAGAACTCAATAATTTACTGCATTGTCCTAAAGTAGGTATACCAGAGTTGTTTATGGCCATGAGCTATGACACAATAACAGAATGATCTTTGAACTTTGCATTTGGGATGCTGACATTCGATCCTATATACCATAAATACTTACTGGCATTGCAAGTGTCTGAACATACAAGTGGTATGGCGTAGGAAACCTGTGTGTGATGTATTTCAGTTGTTGTCCATTTGTGAGACAGGAATGAGATTCACTTTTTTGTGAAGCAGTGTTCACTCAGGACTTATGGCCAGTCCATGTGATGCGGAACTGTTTGAAGTGGTATGTAGGTACTTTAGTAGTGAACAGTTGGACAAACATGAATAACATCAATGTTTGGAAAAGTGACTGGGAGGGGAGGTGGGCGATTTGAATTTTCCTAACATCGTATTGTATGTTGCATTGTTTGATAGGTAGGTTTATAAGAAATATACATATACAGTTTTAATATGCACCTTTCATAAATTTGCAGGTTTCTTCTTCTGTGTTTTCCTTTTTTCAGATTTAGCATATTTTTTTAAAGTGTCATGATGAGAGACTTTATAGATATACTTGATGCTCTGGGCAACACATGTGAAACTATTATTTAGAGCAGCATTCTGTATGACAGCCTTGTGTCTATAATCATCTATAAACTTGTGTGAGCTGTCTTTGATGTCAACAGACAAAATCACACACACAACACCATAAAGCATAACATCAGCATGCTACACAATGGTAAAACTTGGTGTCCACGCAGCGCTGAAGACGATGAGGCTTGTTATCGAATTGACCAAGAGCTGCACATCATGCATATTAATCAGTTGTAAGTTATTTCATGTGGATGGTTTAACAGTAGTATTATGCCTTCGTGCATGTGAGAACTATTCCAATGGGTTGGCATACACAACAGGTGTGGGGTTATCTCAGTTTCATGTTTATGTCAGTGGCCTTTGTGTTCATCACAACCACCACTTTTAGAATAGTGGTCCACCATTAAATAAGAACTACAGAAAGAAGAAATACTTTATTATGTAAATGATAATGTGCTTGTCACACAAAAAGAGCTTATATGTTAAGCACATAAGAACATAGTGATTAGATATGAAACAGAAAGTATTCCAAAGTATGTATATCTACCTCTCAAAGATATAATAGTGGAAATAGGTGACTATTTGTGTTGCCTCACGTGCCTTCACCTTCACCCACTGTAGAGTGAATGTTCCAGGACAAAAATATCATTGTGTCAGAGCATTACAGTGCACACAACCTAATGGGTGTGTGTGTTTCCTGGATGTGTTCTTTCTCTGGTGATGTAGTATCATCTAAAGCTGTATTCAACAGCATAAATAGGGGTGGGTTGGCTCTATCTGGCAGTGCTGTAAGTTGGCTAGACACAGCACATTGCCATTGTGTTTATCACTTATACCATTCCTCATTGCGTGGCTACTACATTCAAAAATCAGGTACTGGCTCATATAACGTGTTTGTAAAGTATGCCTGATGGTGTCTGTGCACAACATCATATGAGTGCACATAGACAGCCCTTTGTGGTTTGAAATAGTATCTCCATATTGTGGCACTCTGAGGATTAACAGATACCGGAAATAAAGCCTTTGGTTTGCTGTGTTATAAACAGTGGGTCTTGAGGAACATAGTCTCATTATAGGCAGGAAGATATTGAGATACATATTGTTTACAGAGGCAGGCCTTAGGTTATCATTTCTAGTTATAACAGTTCATGTTTTATAGATACAGGTCTTGGCATTGTTCATTTCCTTGTTCAGGAGAAACAAAATTTACAGCAGAGATTATGGTGTGGCACAATTATGAATGAGTTAATCTATTTACATTTTTAAACTTTGCTCAGAATATTACACAATATTTTAGCTTTCTTAGAGAGATTGATTTTGGTGAAACATATAGAATTCAATAAGTTATGACATAACTCAACCACAGCAGTGTAGTTCACTTTTACTTTGTCTGTGAACATAATTATAAATATGTTCTCCATTCCTGTGTTTGAAATTACTCTCTCTCAGAACTCAGTAATTTACTGCACTACCCTAAAGTAGGGGTACAGCAGTTGTTTATGGCCATGAAGCAAGGCTCAAACACGGAATGGCCTTTGAACTTTGCATTTCGGGTACCAATTTTAGATCCTGTGTAGATAAAATACTTCCAAGGATTGCACATGTCCAGAATGTGTAAGTGGTGTGATGGAGGTAAGCTTTGTGTCATGTGTGTCATTTGTTATCACGTTTGTGATACAGGGCTGAGATTTGCTTTTCCACGTTGCAGTGTTCACTCAGGACTTAAAGCGATTAAATTAGTAGGCCAATTGAGTAGGAAATTTTTGTAGCAGTGTATGGGCAATTTACTAGTGACTGATTGGACAACAATGAATATGATCACTGTTTAGATAATTGAGCCTGTCACCTCAAACCCCCGTGGAGTGGACCTTATAGTACTGTTTCAGGCCTGATCTGTACTGGATATGGTGTTGGAGACACAGATTGATGTCCTGGAAGTGTTCTTTCTCTGGTTATGTAGCATCATCTAAAGCTGCACCTGCTAGCGTAAATAAGATGGGTTGACTCCATCTGGCAGTGGTGTCTTTTGGTCAGACACAGCTCATAGCCACATAGGCATTGGAAGGCACTAGGTGGAGTGACTTACAGCATATTCTTTCTGGAGCATATACTCCGACTTTACATCCTCTGTGTAAACCTTCTTGTGTTTATCATTAATTAAAATCAACATTCTGTGTGTATTATGGTCCACAACGATTTGTGTGCCCATCTAAGGTGTTAGTAACGTGTTTCTGATGGTGTCTGTGCATAACATCAAATGAGTGCACATAGAGCAAAATTTTTGGTTCAAAACAGGGGGTCCATGCTGTGGCACCTTGAGGATGGGCAGATGTTGGAAATATCACTTTGGATGTATTCTGTTAGGATGGGTGGGTATTGGTGGGCATAGCCTTTCTGCTGCTAGACTAATATCAAAATACATATTGGTTACAGAGGTGGTTCTTTAGTTATCACGTCTGTTCATGTTTCAGAAATACGTTTCTGGCCGGTGTTTATTTCCTTGTTCAGGTAATAACAAAATTTATGGCAGAGATTTCTGTGTGGCAGAGTTGTGAATGAGTTCTGTTATTTACTTTTTTAAATTAGCACAAAGTATTACACAATATTTTAGCCTTCCTTGAGACTTAGTTATTTCTATCTGGTTTGCCAAAACCAAGTTCTCCAAGTCATCATAGAACTCTCAGCTGGAGTAGTGGAATTATTTTTTCATTATCTGTGACGTGAATTACAAATGTGTACTCCATTTCTGTGTTTAAAATTGCCCATTCTCAGAACTCCATAATTTACAGCACTGTACTGAAGTAGGTATACAAGAGTTGTTTACGGCCATGAGGCAAGAAACAACCATAGCATTTGGGATGCTGAGATTTGATAATGTGTAGATGAATACTTTCAGGCATCGCACAGGTCCTGAATGTACAAGAGATATGATGTAGGAAAGCTATGTGTGGGGTATTTCAATTGTTGTTCATTTGTGACACAGGAATGAGATTCACTTTTTCATGATGGAGTGTTCACTCAGTATTTAAGGCCATATAATGGGCAGGCCATATGATGAGGAACTGTTTGTAGTGGTGTGTAGGTAAATATTACTTAGAGAGGTGGTCCTTCAGCCATATGTCTAGTTCAAACAGTTCTTGTTTTAGAAATATATTTCTGGGCACCTTTTATTTCCTTGTTCATGGAGAAACAAAATTTATGGGATAGATTGGGGTGCAGCAGAATTATGAGTGAGTTCTTCTATTTACATTTTTGAACTTAGCACAAAGTATTACACAATACTTTAGCTTTCTTAAAGAGCTAGATTTTGGTGAAACACATAGATATAAAGAAGTCGTTGCTGAACTCTCAAGCAGAGAGTTGTAGTTCATTCTTTCTCTGTATGTGAAGTGAATTATAAATGTGTTCTCCATTTCTGTGCTCGAAATTTCTCTGTCTCAGGAATCAGTAATTTACTGCATTAGCCTAAAAGAGGTGTATGAGAGATGTTCATGGCCATGAGCCAAGGCCAAAACACAGAATGGCCTTTGAACGTTGCTCTTGTGGTACTGACATAAGATACTGTGTAGAACAAATGCTTTCAAGCATGGCACATGTGAACATACAAGTGATGTGATTGAGGGAAGCTGTGTGTCAGATGGTTCAATTCCTATCACATTTGTGATACAGGATTGAGATACACTTTTTTGAGGTGGTGTTTTCACTCATGAGTGAAGGCCATTAAATTAGCAGACCATTTGAGGGGAAACTGTTTGTATCAGTGTGAGAGCAATTTACTACTTACTGGTTGGATCACAATGAATATAATCACCATATGGATAATTGACCTCCTTCACCTCCAACTCTCATTATCTGTATTTTCAAGGACAAAAATATCTTTGTGCAACAGGTATCTTTGAGGCCTGATGTGTACAGGGTGTGGTGTCGGAGTTACAGTGTGATTGTCCTAGAAATGCTCTTTCACTGGTGATGTAATATCATCTAAAGCTGCACCTGCTAACTTGAATAAGATGGGTTAGACTCCATCTGGCAGTGGTGTCTTTTGGACAGACACAGCACATAGCCATACAAGCACTGGGAGGCAGTAGGTGGAGTGGAATACAGCATATCCTGTCTGGAGCAGATACTCCGGCCTTACATCTTCTGCGTGAATATTCTTGTGTTTATCATTTATTAAGATTCTCATTGTGTGGGTAATATGCTCCAAAACTCTTTATGGGCCCTCGTAAGGTGTGTCTAAAGTGTTCCTGTTGGTGTCTATGCATAACATCACATGAGTGCACATAGAGCAAAGATTTTGGTTCTAAACACAGGTCTATGTTATGTCACCCTGAGGATGGGCAGATATTGGAAGTATTGCATTGGATATGTTGTGTTAGGATGACTGGGTCTTGAGGAGCATAGCATTTCTGCTGGCAGAATAATATTGAAATACATGTTGGTACAGAGCTAGTTCTTTATTTACATAGTCTAGGCAAAGCAATGCATGTTCCACAAATACTTTTCTCTCCAGTGTTTATTTAATTACTCTGGTAATAACAAAAATAATGTCAGAGACTTCTGTGTGGCAGAGTTATGAATGAGTTCTTTTATTTACATTTTTAAACATAGCCAAAGTATTACTATGAACTGAATCATAAATGTATTCTCCATTGCTGTGTTTGAAACTTCTCTTTCTCAAAACTCAGTAATTTACTGCATTATTCTAAATGAAGTGTATGAAGATTTTCATGGCCATGAGCAAAGGCATCAAATGTGGAATTGCTTTTCGACATAGCTTTTGTGGGTACTACATTCCAAAACCATGTGTGGACACATGTAAGGTTTTTGTGAAGTGTGCTATGTGGCATCTCTGCGTACCATCACATGAGTGCACATAGGCAGGCCTTTGTGATTCAATATAATGTTTCCATGTTGTGGGACTTTGAGGATGGTCAGGTACTGTTAATAAAGCTTTTGGTATGCTGGGTTAGGAACAGTGGACCTTGAGCAATGTAGTCTTACTACAGGTGGGAAGATATTGAGACACATGTTGCTGATAGAGGCAGTTTTTACAACATACCTTTACACACGCTCTAAATTTTGATTGTCCTTCTCAAAGTAGTCTCCCACTAATGCAGTGCGCCTGCCCCTGCATTTCTGCCAGTCTTCAAATACAGGCTGGAAATAATTTTTTGGGAGCTGCTTCAAAATGGCATCTGCAGCCTTCACCACTGCTTCTGGTGATTGATAATGAATGTCAAGAATACAGTTGTTCATGTTAGGGAATAGAAAAAAGTCACATGTGGCTAAATCTGGGCTATAGGGAGGGTGAGTGTGCACTTCACATTGATTTTGCAAGGTATTCAGCAACAACATTGGCAATATGCTGCCGGGCATTTTCGTGGTGCAGCATCCAGCCTGCTTCAAGGAAATGTGGTCTTTTGTGATTTGTATGGACTTGCAGTGTTTTCAGGACATCCCTGTGGTATTGTCCAGTTACTGATGTGTCAGATGGACAACATGCTAATGAACCATTCCATCAATATCAAAGAATGAGACCACCATAACTCTTCCAGCAGAAACAACCACTTTTGCTGTTGTTGGGAATGGTGATGACAGAGATTTCCACACTGAGTGTTGCTGTTTGCTCTTAGGATCAAAATCATGAAGCCAAGTTTCATCAGCACTGATTACATTTGATAGAAGCTAAGGATCTTCCTTTAGAATCAACGTTAACTGCATGCAGACGTGCACGCAAATGTACGTTTGTTTGGGAATCGACAGTCTTGGAACACACCAGGACATACACTTGTCATGTGTTATTTTTCTGCCACCACCATGAGGGTGGCCCCAATAAATTGTTCAGTATTTCCAAAAGTGATATTAATGTAATTCGTCTATCATCTCTCACAATGGCAGCAGCGGTGTTGATGTTTTCTACCGTAGAAACCGTTACTGGAGCACCGGCCCCACCTTCCTTTGAAATTGATTGTGTCCCCTCTTCAAACATTTTAAACCACCTTCAAGCTGTACTGTAGGGAAGAGCAGACTCTCCATTTGCATCCTGTTCCGTTGTATAGGCCTCAGTTGAAGATTTGTTAAGCCAAAAGCATAATTTCAGAACCGCATATTGTTCATTGCGTGTTACCTCCATTGCAGTGGTAGGTGATACTGCACGTTTTACCATGCCTGCCTCTCACAGGCGGGAACCAGGAGTCCCAACAGTGAAACTACAACAACATGTTTTTTGCATGTTAAGCTAACTGAATATCATAAGATTAAATATCAGCGAGAGAAATTATGACCGTAAAAAAATCATGATCATTCTTCATTGAACAGCCCGCATATATTTCTGGTCACCTATTATTTCCTTGTTCAGAGAAACACAAAATTTATGACAGAGATTAAGGTGTGGCAGAATTATGAATGATATCTGCTATTAACATTTTTAAACTTAGCACAAAGTATTACACAATAGTTTAGCTTTCTTAAAGAGCTGTTTTTTTCTGAAGCACATAGAAATAAATAAGTTGCTGCAGAACTCTCAAGCACAGTGGTGTAGTTCATCTTTTCTCTATCTGTGAACCGAATATTAAATGTGTTCTCCATTTCTGTGTTTGAAATTTCTCTTTCTCAAAATTAAGTAATTTACTGCATTATTCTAAAAGAAGTGTACAAGAGATTTTCATCGCCATGAGCCAAAGGCCAAATGTGGAATTGCCTTTGAACATAGCTTTTGTGGGTACTACAGTCCAAATCTATGTATCGACCCATGTAAGGTTTCTGTAAAGTGTGCTATGTGGCGTCTCTTCATAACATGACATGAGTGCATATAGGCAGGCCTTTGTGGTTTAATATAATGTGTCCATCTTGTGGGACTTTGAGGTTGGTCAGGTACTGTTAATAAAGCTTTTGGTATGCTGGGTTAGGAACAGCGGACCTCGAGCAATGTAGTCTTACTACAGGTGGCAGGATATTGACACACATGTTGCTGATAGGGGTGGTTTGATAGTTATCAATGTTTAGTTATACTGCTTCATATTTTAGAAATACATTTTTGAGCAGTGTTTATTTCTGTGATCAGGAAAAAATTACTTTACAACAGAAATTAGGTTGAGGCAGAATTATGAACAAGTTCTTCTATTTACATTTTTAAACTTAGTACAAAGTATTACACAATATTTTAGGTTTATTTGATAGCTTGGGTTTAGCGCATGTCCCAGACATACAAGCAGTATGATGTACTATAGCTGTGTGTGGGGTATTCAGTTATTGTTCATTTGTGACACAGGAATGAGAATCACTTTTTCATGATGCAGTGTTCACTCAGGATTTAAGGCCATACAGTGGCCAGGCCATATGATGAGGAACTGTTAGAAGTGGTATTTAAGCACTTGACTAGTGAGTGGTAGGACCAGCATGAATAAGTTTGCTGTTTGGAAAAGTGACTGGGAGGGTTCGGCAGGTGTGTTGAATTTTTGTAACAACACATTGCATGTTACATCATTAGACAAGCAGTCATGTAAGTAAATACATATACAGTATTAAATGCACCTTTCTTGAATTTGTGGGTTTCTTCTTCTGTGTGTGCCTGTTTTCCAACATGTATTATGAAGCTGTTATGATCAGAGGCCTTATAAATATACTTTATGGTGGTTTAAAATAAGGTGTCCACATTGCCTGACTCTGAGGATGGACAGGTACTAGAAATGCAGTGTTGGTATGCCATGTTAGGAACTGTGGGTGTTGAGGAGCATAGTCTTACTACATGCAGGGTACTATTGAGAGTTGGTCCTTAAGCTAATATGTCTAGTTAAAATAGTTTGTGTTTTACAAATGCAGTGGCTGTTCAATAAACAATGATTTTTTTTACAACATTCCTTTACTCACCCTCTTAATTTTCATGGTCCTTCTCAAAGTTGTCTCCCATGAATGCAATGCACTTGTCCCTGCATTGCTGCCAGTCTTCAAATACAGGCTGGAAACCAGTCTTCACTACTGCTTCTGGTGATTGATAATACATACCAAAATGTTCTTTCTTCGTGTTAGGGAATAGAAAAAAGTCACATGGTGCCAAATCCGGGCTATAGTTAGGGTGAGGGATTCACTTCACGTTTATTTTTGCATGATATTCTGCAACAACATAGACAATATGTGACCGAGTATTATCGTGGTGCAGCATCCAGCCTGCTTCAACGAAATGCGGTCTTTTGCACCTGGTGTGGACTTGTAAGGGTTTTAGGTCATCCCTGTTGTATTGTCTAGTTACTGATGTGTGTGCAGGTACAACATGCTGATAAACCATTCCATCGGTATCAAAGAATGAAATGTCCATAACGCCTACAGTAGAAGCAACCACTGTTGCTTTTTTGGGGGTTGGTGGTGACTGATATTTCCACATGGACCCTTGCTGTATGTTCTCAGGATCAAAATGATGTAGCCAAGTTTCATCAACAGTGATTACATTTCAAAGAAACTCTGGATCTTCCTCAAAAATCACCTCTTACTGCATGCAGACATGCACACAAATGTCCTTTTCTTTGGGAATCAACAGTCTCTGACCCCCTCGCGCACAAACAAGTGTCATGTGTAATTTTTCTGCCACCACCATGTGGGTGGCCCCCCATGAAATGTTCCGTGTTTCAGAAAGTGACCTTAAGGTAATTCATCGATCCTCTCTCACAATGACAGAGCCGTGCTTGGGTAGCTCAGTTGGTAGAGCACTTGCCCGCGAAAGGCAAAGGTCCTAAGTTCGAGTGTCGATCTCGCACTCAGTTTTAATCTTCCAGGAAGTTTCATATCAGCGCACACTCCACTGTAGAGTGAAAATCTCATTCTGGAAACATCCTCCAGGCTGTGGCTAAGCCATGTCTCCGCAATATCCGTTCTTTCAGGAGTGCTAGTTCTACAAGGTTCACAGGAGAGCTTCTGTAAAGTTTGGAAGGTAGGAGACAAGGTACTGGCAGAAGTAAGGCTGTGAGGACGGGGCGTGAGTCTTTCTTGGGTAGCTCAGTTGGTAGAGCACTTGCCCGCGAAAGGCAAAGGTCCCAAGTTCGAGTCTCGGTCCGGCACACAGTTTCAATCTGCCAGGAAGTTTCAATAAATAAGTTGTTGCAGAACTCTCAAGTACAGTGGTGTAGTCATTTCTTCTCTATCTCTGAACTGAATCATAAATGTGTTCTCCATTTCTGTTTTTGAAGTTTCTCTTTTTCAAAACTTAGTAATTTACTGCATTATTCTAAAAGAGGTGTACGAGAGATGTTCATGGTCATGAGCCAAGGCCCAAATGCGGAATTGCATTTGAACATTGCTCTTGTGCGTACTACAGTCCAAAACCATGTATGGAATCATATAAGGTTTTTGTACAGTGCGGCAGGTGGTGTTTGTGGATAACATCACATGATTGCACATATTCAGGCCTTTGTGTTTTAATATAAAGTGTCCATGTTGTGGGACTTCGAGGATTTCAGGTACTGGTAATAAAGCTTTTGGTATGCTAGGTTAGGAACAGTGGGCCTTGACTAATATAGCCTTAATACAGGCAGGAAGATACTGAGACACGTTTCTGATAGAGATGTTCCTTATGTGATCAATGTTTAGTTATATCGTTTCATGATTTAGAAATACGTTTTTGGGCACTGCTTATTTCCTTGTTCAGGTAAAAGTAAATTTACAGCAGAGATTAGGATGAGGCGGAGTCATGAATAAGTTCTTCTATTTACATTTTTAAACTTGACACAATGTATTATACAATACGTTAGGTATCTTAAAGAGCTTAGTTTTGGTGAAACAGGAAAAAATAAATAAGTTGTTGCAGAACTCTCAGCCACAGAAGTGTAATTCATTTATTTCCTTATCTGTCAAATGAATTATAAATTTGCACTCCATTTCTATGTTTTAAACTGCTTTCTCAGCACTCAATAATTTACTGCATTCTCCTGAAGTAGGCTCATGAGTGTTCCTTTATAGACATGCGCCATGACACAACAACAGAATGGTCCTTGAAATTTGCTTTTAACATGCTGATATTAGATCCTGTGTAGAGGAATTACTATCAAGCATTGCACATGACCTGAATGTATGAGTGGAGTGATGGAGGAAACATATCAGTCAAGTGTGTCAATTGTTGTGATATTTGTGACACAGATGAACTACACTTTTTTGTGATACATTGTTCACTCGTGACTTTAAGGCCATATAACTATCATGCCATATGACGAGGAACTGCTTGTAGTGGTGTGTAGGCACTTTACTAGTGAGCTGTTGGTCAAGCATGAATACAATCACTCTTATGAAAATTGATTTATTTTTCTAACATCACATTTTATGTTGCTTTCTTTGACAGCTTGTGATATAAGGAATATACATATACCTGTGCGTCTTTCATAAATTTTTAGGTTTTTTTCTTCTGTGGTTGCCTCCTTTGAGATTTATGTTATTCTTCAAAGATGTTATCGTCAGTGATTTTATAGATGTACTTCATGCTCTGGGCTTCAGATCTGAAATTTGGAGGCATGAATCAGGAATTATTCCAAAGTAAGTATATCTGTCAAACAAGCACATAACAGTTCAGATGGCCGACAGTTTGCGTTGCCTCACAGCTCATCCACATCCACTCACTTTAGAGTGGATCTCCCAGCTCAAAAAGGTCTTGGTGCCAGAGAATTCATTCAGGCTCAATGTGTACTGGGTGTAGTGTTGGAGATACAAAGTGAGTGTCCCTGTGTCCTTGAAGTTTTCTTCCTCTAGTGATGTAGCATCATCAAAATCTGCATCTGCTAGGGTAAATAGGAGAGGGTTGGCTCCATCTGGCACTGGTGTAGGTTCATCAGACCCAGGACTTTGCCACATAAGCACTGGGTGACGGTAGGTGGAGTGGCATACAGCATTTTCCGTCAGAAGCAGGTATGCTGGATTTACATTCTCTGTGTAAACCTTCTACTGCTTTTCACTAAGTAAGATCCTTATTGTGTGGTAACCATAATCCAAAACCATGTATGGGCCCATATAAGGGTTTTTAAGTGCGCTGGATGGTATCTGTGTATAACAATACATGAGTGCACACAGAAAGACCTTTTTGGGTTAAAGTAGGTGGCCCATACTCTGGGATTCTGAGTATGGACAGAGATAGGAACTACAGTTTTTGTTATGCTATGTTAGGAATGGTGGATATTGAGGAGTGTAGCATTACTGCTGACAGAAAGAAATCAAGATACTAATTGTTTACAGAGGTAGTTTTCAAATTAGTGAGAGAAATACATTTCTGGGGTACGGTTTATTTCCTTGTTCAGGTGCTAACAAGATTTATGCCAGAGAGTAGGGTGTGGCAGATTTATGAATGAGTTCTTCTATTTATATTTCTAATCTTGGCACAAAGTATTACACAATACTTTTGATTTCATAAAGAGCCTGGTTTTGAAGTGACAGATAGAAACAAATGTATCATAGTAGAACTCTCAACCACTGAGCTGTAATTCATTTTCTGTTTATCTATGAACTGAATTACAAATGTGTACTCGACTTTTGTGGTTAAAACTGCTGTTTCTAAGAAGTCAATAATTATTGCAGTGTCCTAAAGTAGATGGCCATGGGCCAAGACCCAACCACAGATTTGGCGTTCAGCTTTGCACACTTACATTTGATCATGTGTAGATGAAATACCTTCAAGCTTTGCACATGTCCTGAACATACAAGTGATGTGATATAGGAAAGCTGTTTGTCAGAGCGTCTGTTGCTGTCACATTTTTGATACAGGAATGAGATTCATTTTTTCATGATGCAGTTTTCACTCAGGACTTCAGGCCATATGATGAGCAGGCCATATGATGAGGAGCAGTTTGTAGTGGTGTGTAGGATCAAGAATGAACATGATCAGTGTTTGGAAAACTGAAAGGGCAGTGAATGTGCAGGTTGAGAATGGGGGAGGGGTGTTGGTTTCATTTTCCTAATGTCACATTGTATGTTGCATTTTTTGACAGTCAGGTGTATAAGGAATATACATCTACAGTTATATTATGCACCTCTCTCAAACTTGTACATGTAGTCTTCTGTGTTTTCCTGCTTTGTGACTTATCTTATAACTTAATATGATATGATCAGAGACATTGTTGATATACTTGATGCTTTTGGCATCATATCTGAAACTTTTATTTAGATGTAGCATTCTACATGACAATGCCTTGTCTGGAGTTATCTACAAATTTCAGTGTGCTTTCTTCGTTGTCATCAAACATGATTGCACACAAATAACCTGTAAGCATAACATCAGCACACATCACAATGAAACATATATGGTTTCCATGTGGCATGGAAGACACAATTGGGCTTCATATTAGACCACCCATTGTGAACTGCACATCATGCAAATTATTTATCTCTTGCCCAAAATTTCCCATGGGTGGTTCAAAAGTAGTATAATGCTTTCAAGCATGCAAGAACTATTGTGATGAGATGGCATACATTGTGGGTGGCAAGGTAACCTCATTTTAATGTTTGTATCATCAGCCATTGTGTTTGTCAGGGTCGCCAATTTTAGAATAGTTGTCTGCCATTAAATAATGACTGCACTCACAAGGGAACCTCCCCATCGCACCCCCCTCAGATTTAGTTATAAGTTGCCACGGTGGATAGACCTTGAAAAAATGAAATCAGATCTATCAAGAAAACAGGAAGAAGTTGTGTGGAACTATGAAAAAATAGCAAAGTATACAAACCGAGTAGTCCATGCACAAGATAAGCAGTTTCAAGCATAGACAGACTTCATAAGTGCCGTGGTCCCGTGGTTAGTATGAGCAGCTGCGGAATGAGAGGTCCTTGGTTCAAGTCTTCCTTCGAGGGAAAATTTTAATTTTTTATTTTCAGACAATTACCAAAGTTCAGGCACTCACACATAATCAACTTCGCTCTCCAAAATTCCAGGACATGTTCAGATTTGCTGGGACATATGCAGGATTTGATGGTCTACACACGGAAAAGTTTGAAAACGTTAAAAACATATGTTTTGACACAGCTCAGGGAAAAGTGTGCGACTGTGAGACTTTTGGATTCATTTTTTGCACTTTATGTGACAAACTCTTATGTTTTTATCACTTTTTTGGTAGTGATTATCACATCCACAAGAAAACCTAAATCGGGCAAGGTAGAAGATTCTTTTTACCCATTTGCCAAGTGTACAAGTTAGGTGGGTCGACAACATATTCCTGTCATGTGACGCACATGCCGTCACCAGTGTCGTATAGAATATATCAGACGTGTTTTCCAGTGGAGGAATCGGTTGACCTATCATCTTGCGATCAAATGTTTTTGGTTCCCATTGGAGAGGCACGTCCTTTCATCTACTAATCGCACGGTTTTGCGGTGCGGTCCCAAAACACAGACACTAAACTTATTACAGTGAACAGAGACATCAATGAACGAATGGACAGATCATAACTTTGCGAAAATAAAGAAAAATTTTTCGCTCAAGGGGAGACTTGAACCAAGCACCTCTCGTTCCGTAGCTGCTCACGCTAACGACGGGACCACGGTGCTCCTGATTTAAGATTATCTTTGATGTTGCCTATGATTGCGTGGACTACTCAGTTTGTATATTTTGCTTATTTTTTTATAGTTCCACACAACTTCTTCCTGTTTTCTCGATTGATCTGTGTTCAGTTTTTCAAGGCGTATCCACTGTGCCAACTTATAACTAAATCTGAGGGGGGTGCGATGGGGAGGTTCCCTTGTCAGAAGAAATAATTTATTATATTACTGATAAGTTTCATGACACACACAAAAGCTATATACCATAAGCAAGTAAGAACATTTGTTGAGGCATGAAACAGGATGTATTTAAAAGTAAGTATATAATAGTTCAAGTGGCTAAGTGGCTGTCTAGTTGTGTCACCTTACAGCCCCCCCCCCCCCCTCCATACACTGCATCTTACCGGGCAAAAAGATCATTGGAGAAGCAGAGTGAGTGTTGTGCGTGGAAGTGTTCTTTCTCTAGTGATGTTTCATCATCCAAAGCTGCATCAGGTAGCACAAATAGGATTGGGCTGTCACCATCTGGCAGTGGTGTGGGTTGGTGAGACACAGTACTTTGCCACATATGCACTGGGTGACAGTAAATGGAGTGACATACAGTATTTTCCCTCAGGAGCAAGTACATTGGATTTACATTCTCTGTGTAACCTGTTATAACCTTTAATCACCAATAATTGCGTGGATATTCAAACACACTCACTTAGAAACAATAGCTGGTTACATGATAACAACTCAGTATCTCTTATTCGACTGCCGTGCCGTTACATGCGGCCGGCGCTGTTCGTAGCTAGGTGGCGCTCCCGCGCTCAGACGCGTTGCGGAGCGCCTCTGTCGCCGTTTGTGCGTACTGTCGTGGCGGCACTGTTAAATGTCATGGCACTGTCACAACATAACCCTTTGTGAGTTTATTATCAATTAGGAGTAGTGAATATTAAGGGACATAGTCTTACTGCTGCTGAAAAATGTCTTGTCAGGGTCGCCAATTTTAGAATAGCATTATCTAATGCTGCATCTGCTAGCATAAAAATAAGAGGGTTGGGTCAATCTGGCAGTGGTGTAGGTTTTTCAGCCACAGCACACTGCCACATAGGCATTGAGTGACAGTAGATCGAATGGCAAACAGCATTTACCATTAGTAGCAGGCAGGCCAACTTTACGTTATCTGTGGAACCTTTCTTGTGTGTATCATTAATTAAGAACCTTATTGTGTGAGTCCTACAGTTCAAAACCAGGTATGTTCCCAAATAAAGTGTCTGTAAAGGGTGCATGATGGAGTGTTTTCATAACATCACATGAGTGCATGAAGACAGGCCTTTCTGGATTAAAATAGGAGGGTCTGTATGGTTGGGCTTTGTGGATTGACAAATATAAGATATACAATTTTTGGTATGCTGTGCTAGGAAAGGTGTGACTTGATACTTCAAAAATACATGTGGGGGCACTGGTTATTATTGTGTTCAGGTAAAAACAGAACCTATGACTGAGATGAAGGACTGGAAGATTTACTTAAAAGTTTTTCTATTAAATTTTTAAACTTGGTCCCAAATAATGTAGAATACGATTATTTTGTTAAAGAAACAAATAGAAGTAACTATGTCGCTGCAGAATTGTCACCAACAGTATTGTAATTAATTATTTTTTTTAATCTATGAACTGAATCATAAGTCTCTACTTAATTTCTATGTCTAATATTGGCCTTTCTCTAAACCAGACAATTTACTATATTATCCTAAAGTAGGTATATAGGAGTTGTTTACGGCCATGAGTCAAAATGCAGTCAAGGAATGTTCTCTGATATTTGCAGATAGGATGCTAATGTTTGATCCCATGCAGATGAAAAACTTTTAAGAACTTAATGTGTTTGCAACATACAAGTAGTGTGGTGTAGGAAAGCTGTGTGTCACATGCTGCCACATTTGTGACACAGGCATGAGATTCACATTTTCATGATGCAGTATTTGCTCAGGGGTCAAGTCTAGACAGTGAGGAGGCCATATAATGGGCAGGCCATATGATGACGAACTGTTTTTAGTGGTGTGTAGGCCCTCTACTAGTCAGTGGTAGGTCAAACATGACATGACTTTGTTGGTACATAACATCGGGTTAACATATTTGATTTGCTGTATGCAATGTTGAGTCTTTATTGGGAGAGTTACTTGCAACAACAGCACTCTTAAGCACTCAAGGTAACTGATGAATCCGAACTTGCTTGGGGTAGCCTACAACAGTGCAATATTATAAACTAGAGGCTGTTTCCAAAATGCAAATGGCCATTATTTGCCTACAACTTTACCTTGTAAAACTTGTTGTATGCAAATGTTTGTCAAGTTACAGAAATGGCAAAGCACATTGTCTTTGAGGTATGTCCACACAATGTCTCTTTCCTCTTGCGCAAACACTGATGCACAGCAACAAGATCACACACAGAAAAATTTGCAGAAAGAATACTCATATAGATGCATGTTCCCATGTGTGCACATTGCCTCACTGTACAAGCTTTCAGCTAAGCATCTTTGTTCAGGAAATTATACTGTGTTTATTTTATTGTAAATCCAGTAGACATGTATTATGTTGCTTCATCTTGCTGAAACCATGTTTACTGGCTATAACCTGGGAAGTTTTGCAATTGAGGCCACAAAAGTCACTTAACATTTTCACATACTCCTTGTCCTCAATAAAGTACAGACAAATTAACCCTTGAGCCTACATCGCAGAACATACAGTAACTTTTGGGGAACGAAGGGGTTTGTCATGCTTCTGTTTAGGACTCATTCCAGTCCAATGGCGCCAATTCCACATATTGATGTCAATGTTTAGGAGAAAATGAACCTCATGAGAAAATGGACACTCGGTCATATTATTATCTACTGTAGCCTTTCTATGTCGTGTAGAGGCTTTAATTCTTGCACCAATTGCATTAAGAACTGTGCAGTTTTAGTTGTTATATGAGAATTCAGTGCAATGATAAACTATGTTCTCTTATGATTGGAGAGGTTATTAATGTCAAATGCACAGTGATTTACACTCTCAACGAATTCACCCATTCTTGATGACATTGGTCATTTGAGTTTTGATATGACTAGTGTTCAACTTGTCTCCTCAAATGTATTTATCCAGTTCCAGATAAGGAAATCCATTTACAGTAAGAATTAAACAATAACTGAAAAATTTCTTTCATCCTACAATCACCAAATCGGCATTTTTGTAAAATTCTTGCACATGGAAAGTGCTTTCTGCACCAAAAAAGTCCTGCATGTTGACTAAAGACCAAGCAATTGATAAACTTAGTCCCAGTCTCCTCAGATTTGTTGCTCAAGTGTATATAGCTATTTGAACATAAAGCTATTTTTAAAGGCAATATAGTTTACACAATTTGAACCACATGAGAGTGTATATAGATTAATGCCCTAGTACTCGACAAGTTCTGTGATGCAACAGATTCCAGAATCCACTAAAAAGGAGGCTGTTTTTTCCATTTTTGTTGCTTTTGCATCATCAGTGTCCTTCATTTCATTTCGTAGTACCAAACTTCGTTGAGGGGCTCCATCATAATAAAGATGTCAGGATCTTCAGTTGTCATGCTAGTGAGTCACTATGCCATGAATGTACATCCACAGTTTTCATATGAATTTATTATAAATTTGTAGGTTTCTTCTTTTGTGTTTACCTCCCTTGAGACTTATCGTATTCCTGAAAATGTTATGATCAGAGACTTTATCAAGTATTTGATGTTCAGACTATCACATGTCAGCCCAATTAATCTTTAGAAGCCACATTATATACTAGAACTCCTTGTCTGAAATTGTTTATAAATTTCAGATTTCTTTCTTTGGTGTGAATTGACACAGTTACACACATTTCACCTTAAACATAACCTCAACACACCACCCAACCAAATACACATGGTATACACGTGGCACGAATAACAAAACACAGCGATTTGTTGAATTGACTGTGAGCTGTATACACATGTATCACTCAGCAGTTGCCCAAAATTTAACATGGATGGTTTAACGACAATATTATACTTTGATGCATGTCAGAACTATTCTGATGAGGTAGCATCCACAGGAGCTGGTGAGATAACTTCACTTTTAAGGTTTGAGTCATCTGCCATGGTGTCATCAGTTTCACTACTTCTAGGAACAGTGATCCACCATTAAGTATCTGTGAGAACAAAAAACACTTTATTACATCTTTGATAACATGCATGTCACACACAAATGGAATACATGTTAAGCAAATAGGTATGCAATGATGAGACAAGAAATGGAAAGTGCTCCAAAGTAATTATATCAGCTATGACAAAGACATATTTATTCAACTGACTGACTATTTGTGTCATCTCCCAGCCCCATCCCTTCCTTCCACATAGAGCGGATCATACAAATCAAACTGATATTTGTACCGGATGATTTGGGCCTGATGCGTATTGAGTGTAGTGTTGGAGGAACAGTTTTACTTGTCTGGCAGTGTTCTTTGTCTGGCGACGCAGAATACTCTGAAGCTGTGTCCACTGGCATATTTAGGAAGGGTTGGCCCATGTGGCTGGGATGTAGGTTGTTCAGCCAGAGAACACTGCCTCATGGCACTGAGTGACAGTAGGTGTACTATCACACAGAATTTTCCGTCAGTAGCATGTAGGTCAGCTTTACGATCCCAGTGGAAACTTTGGTGGTTTTACCTTTAATTAAGAATCCTCACTATGTGGATACTATGGTCCAAACCAGGTACTGACCCAGATAAAGTGTCTCTAAAGGGTGCCTGATGGAGTGTATTCATAACATCACATGAGTGCACGTAGACAGGCCTTTGTGAATGAAAATAGGAGAGTCTGTATGGTTGGACTTTGAGGATGAACATATTTATATACACAGTTTCTGATATGCTGTGTTAGGAAGGTAGCCTCATTACTAACAGAGGAATATTGACATATGTATTGTTTATCAGAGGTGGTTCATCTGTTATCAAGGCAAGTTGAAACAGAGGGCATTACAGAAATGGTTTTTTTGTTTGTGGAAGAAGAAACTTACTGTGGCATTGATTACTTCCACATTCATGTCATAACCATAAAATTTCCTGAGGAGGTTTGCAGAAGGGTGGCAGATTTATGAACCAGTTATTCCTTTTATATTTTTTAACTTGACACCAAATAATACACAGCACTTTTGCTTTATTAAAGAACTTGTTCAACGTGAAATAGGTAGAAATCTCAGCCATGGGATTGTAACTGTATTGTAACTCTCGGACACAGTACTGTAATTTTTTTATCTACTCCTTTTCTTTATTTAAAGTTACCTATTTTCAAAACTCTTTACCTTCCTATATAGCCCAAGAGTATGTATTCGAGAGCTATTTTCAGCTGTGAGACTAGACTCAACCAAATAATGGTATCTGAAATTTGTAGGTAGGATGCTAACATCTGATTCTGTGCATATTAGATAGTTTGGAGCATTGTCTGTGTCCTGAATGAGCAGGTGGTGTGATGCAGGAAAGCTGTGTGAGATGTGCTGTCACATTTGTGACACAGGCATGACATTGAATTTTCATGATGCAGTGTTTACTCAGGACTCAAGGCCACATAATAAGGAGGCCATACAATGAGCAGGAAATATGGTGAGGTACTGGTTTTAGGCGTGGGCACTTTACTGTTGAGTAGTAAGTCATACATGGCATGCTATTGTTGTTACATAACATCAAATTACATATTTGATGTGCTGTATCCAATGGTGAGTCTTTATTTGGAGAGTTACTTGCAACAACAGCACTCTGGGTAACTAATGAATCCACACTTGCTTGGGGGTAGCGTACAAAATGGTAATTTTGTAAATTAGTGGCTGGAAATGTTGCCAAAATGCAAAATATCATTATTTGCCTAGAACTTCACTTTGTACAACTTTTGTACGCAAATGTTTGTCATGTTACAGAACTAGCAAAGCACATTGTCCTTGTGGTACAGCCACACAATGTCTCTTTCCTCTTGCGCAAACACTGATGCACAGGAACAACATCACACACACAAGAATTTGCAGGAATGATACTCATATACATGCACATTCCCATGTATGACCTATGCCTCACTTTGCAAACTTTCAGCTATGTATCTCCTTCCTTGTTCAGGAAATTATGTTGTGTTTATTTTATTGAAAAGGCAACAGAAAAGAAAACACAAAGTTACTATGCATAGAATGGTATCCAATAAGAAAGGTACAAGAAATAAAAGTGAATGTGATGTGTTGTTTGTTACCAGCAGAGGGTCACAGTCAGATAAAAATAAGATTTTGTTACCTGGCAACTGGCTACTAGTACTATCTATTTCACAACTCCATACAATGTGTTTCAGTGTTTATGTGTAAAACTGGGAAATATTTAAAGGATTTTCGTAATTGCTCTGTGAGTACTAATTGACTGTTCAATATTTCATCAGCATTTTGATTTTATGAATAGCACATGGGTTCTCAAAAGAAAATTTATATTTCATTGATCAAAATAAAATAGAGTTTTTAGTCTATTGACAAAATCCTTATTAATTGTTGAAATACACGGTGCAGTAATTTACTTCTTAAAAATAATGTCATTTAAATATAATCAACCGGCCTACAGCACTCATTTAAATGATGAGTAAAATTTTGCATGACAGTTCAGCTTGTAGACACTCGTATCTTGCTACTTCACTGTGGATACTTTGTTTCAGTTGCTCCAGAGAAGGCTGGATGTTGACATTAACTTTACATTTGACATCTTACCATAAAAAGAAATGTATGGGGGTCAGATATGGACTACATAGGAGCTAATTTATGTCACTCCTCGTGGAGGTAAATTCGCAAGGAAGAATTTCATGAACTCTCAGTGTAGAAGCATTAGACATGTATTCTGTGGCTCCACCTTGCTGAAACCATGTTCACTGGCTATAACCAGGGAAGGTTTGCAATTGAGTCAACAAAAAATCATGTAACATTCTCACATACTCTCTTAATTCACTCCTCATCCTCAAAAAAGTACAGACAAATTAAGCCTTGAGCCTACACCGCAGAACATACAGTAACTTTTGGGGAGTGGAGGGGTTTCTCATGCTTCTGTTTAGGACTCATTCCAATCCAAAGGCGCCAATTCCATTTACTGATGTCACTGTTTAGGTGAAAATGAACCTTGTAGGAAAACAAGATGTTGAAAATTGAAGGACACTCTGTCACATCATTATCATACTGTAACCTTTGTATGTCATGCAGAGGCTTTAATTCTTGCACCATTTTGATTCAGGATTGTGCAGTTTTAGTGTAAAGATAACCTAGCTTCTCTTACAAATGCAGAGGTTATTATTGTCAAATGCGCAGTGATTTACACTCTCAACGGATTCACTTATTCTTGATGCCATTGGTCATTTGAGTTTTGAGATGACTGTCTCCTCCAATGTTTTGATCCAGTATCAGATAAGGAGACCATTTGGAGCATCATTTACAGTATGAAGTAAACAATAACTGAAAAATTTCTTTCATCCTACAATCACCAAATCAGCATTTTAGTAAAATTCTTGCACATGGAAAGTGCTTTCTACACCAAAAAAGTTCTGCATATTTACTAAACACCAAGCAATTGATAAACTTAGTCCCGTCCTCCCCAGATTTGTTGCTCATGTGCATATAGCTCCTTGAACATAAAGCTATTTTTGAGGGACCATATAGTTTACACAACTTCAACCATATGAGATTGTATGTAGATTAATGCCCTAGTACTCGACAAATTCTGTGATGTAACAGATCCCAGAATCCACTAAAAAGGAGGCTTTTTTCCATTTTTGTTGTTTTTGCATCATCAGTGTCCTTCATTTCATTTCGTAGTACCAAAGTTTGTTGAGGGGCTCCATCATAATAATCCCTCCTTTTGCTGAGATGTCAGGATCTTCAGTTGTCATGCTAGTGAGTCACTATGCCTTGAATGTACATCCACAGTTTTCATATGAATTTATTATAAATTAGTAGGTTTCTTCTTTTGTGTTTACCTCCCTTGAGGCTTATCGTATTCCTGAAAATGTTATGATCAGAGACTTTATCAAGTATTTGATGTTCAGACTATCACATGTCAGCCCAATTAATCTTTAGAAGCCATATTATATACTAGAACTCCTTCTCTGAAATTGTTTATAAATTTCAGATTTCTTTCTTTGGTGTGAATTGACACAATTACACACATTTCACCTTAAACATAACCTCAACACACCACCCAACCAAATACACATGGTATACACGTGGCACGAATAACAAAACACAGCGATTTGTTGAACTGACTGTGAGCTGTATATACATGTATCACTCAGCAGTTGCCCAAAACTTAACTTGGATGGTTTAACGACAATATTATACTTTGATGCATGTCAGAACTATTCTGATGAGGTGGCATCCACAGGAGCTGGTGAGATAACTTCACTTTTAAGGTTTGAGTCATCTGCCATGGTGTCATCAGTTTCACTACTTCTAGGAACAGTGATCCACCATAAAGTATCTGTGAGAACAAAAAACACTTTATTACATCATTGATAACATGCATGTCACACACAAATGGAATACATGTTAAGCAAATAGGTATGCAATGAAGAGACAAGAAATGGAAAGTGCTCCAAAGTAATTATATCAGCTATGACAAAGACATATTTATTCAACTGACTGACTATTTGTGTCATCTCCCAGCCCCATCCCTTCCTTCCACATAGAGTGGATCATTCAAATGAAAGTGATATTTGTACCAGATGATTTGGGCCTGATGAGTATTGAGTGTAGTGTTGGAGGAACAGTTTTACTTGTCTGGCAGTGTTCTTTGTCTGGCGACGTAGAATACTCTGAAGCTGTGTCCACTGGCATATTTAGGAAGGGTTGGCCCATGTGGCTGGGATGTAGGTTGTTCAGCCAGAGCACGCCTCATGGCACTGAGTGACAGTAGGTGTGCTATCACACAGAATTTTCCGTCAGTAGCATGTAGGTCAGCTTTACGATCCCAGTGGAAACTTTGGTGGTTTTACCTTTAATTAAGAATCCTCACTATGTGGATACTATGGTCCAAACCAGGTACTGACCCAGATAAAGTGTCTCTAAAGGGTGCCTGATGGAGTGTGTTCATAACATCACATGAGTGCACGTAGACAGGCCTTTGTGAATGAAAATAGGAGAGTTTGTTTGGTTGGACTTTGAGGATGAACATATTTATATACACAGTTTCTGACATGCTGTGTTAGGAAGGTAGCCTCATTACTAACAGAGGAATATTGACATATGTATTGTTTATCAGAGGTGGTTCATCTGTTATCAAGGCGAGTTGAAACAGAGGGCATTAGAGAAATGGTTTTTTTGTTTGTGGAAGAAGAAACTTACTGTGGCATTGATTACTTCCACATTCATGTCATAACCATAAAATTTCCTGAGGAGGTTTGCAGAAGGGTGGCAGATTTATGAACCAGTTATTCCTTTTATATATTTAAACTTGACACCAAATAATACACAGCACTTTTGCTTTATTAAAGAACTTGTTCAACGTGAAATAGGTAGAAATCTCAGCCATGGGATTGTAACTGTATTGTAACTCTCGGACACAGTACTGTAATTTTTTTATCTACTCCTTTTCTTTATTTAAAGTTACCTATTATCAAAACTCTTTACCTTCCTATATAGCCCAAGAGTATGTATTCGAGAGCTATTTTCAGCTGTGAGACTAGACTCAACCAAATAATGGTCTCTGAAATTTGCAGGTAGGATGTTAACATCTGATTCTGTGCATATTAGATAGTTTGGAGCATTGTCTGTGTCCTGAATGAGCAGGTGGTGTGATGTAGGAAAGCTGTGTGAGATGTGCTGTCACATTTGTGACACAGGCATGACATTGAATTTTCATGATGCAGTGTTTACTCAGGACTCAAGGCCACATAATAAGGAGGCCATACAATGAGCAGGAAACATGATGAGGTACTGGTTTTAAGTGTGGGCACTTTACTGTTGAGTAGTAAGTCATACATGGCATGCTATTGTTGTTACATAACATCAGTTTACATATTTGATGTGCTGTCTCCAATGGTGAGTCTTTATTTGGAGAGTTACTTGCAACAACAGCACTCTAGGTAACTAATGAATCCACACTTGCTTGGGGGAAGCGTACAAAATGGCAATTTTGTAAATTAGTGGCTGGAAATGTTGCCAAAATGCAAAATGTCATTATTTGCCTAGAACTTCACTTTGTACAACTTTTGTACGCAAATGTCTGTCATATTACAGAACTAGCAAAGTACATTGTCCTTGAGGTACAGCCACACAATGTCTCTTTCCTCTTGCGCAAACACTGATGCACAGGAACAACATTACACACACAAGAATTTGCAGGAATGATACTCATATACATGCACATTCCCATGTATGACCTATGCCTCACTTTGCAAGCTTTCAGCTATGTATCTCCTTCCTTGTTCAGGAAATTATGTTGTGTTTATTTTATTGAAAAGGCAACAGAAAAGAAAACACAAAGTTACTATGCATAGAATGGTATCCAATAAGAAAGGTACAAGAAATAAAAGTGAATGTGATGTGTTGTTTGTTAACATCAGAGGGTCACAGTGAGATAAAAATAAGATTTTGTTACCTGGCAACTGGCTACTAGTACTATCTATTTCACAATTCCATACAATGTGTTTCAGTGTTTATGTGTAAAACTGGGAAATATTTAAAGGATTTTTGTAATTGCTCTGTGAGTACTAATTGACTGTTCATTACTTCATCAGCATTTTGATTTTATGAATAGCACATGGGTTCTCAAACGAAAATTTATATTTCATTGATCAAAATGAAATAGAGTTTTTAGCCTATTGACAAAATCCTTATTAATTGTTGAAATACACGGTGCAGTAATTTACTTCTTAAAAATAATGTCATTTAAATATAATCAACCTGCCTACAGCACTCATTTAAATGATGAGTAAAATTTTGCATGACAGTTCAGCTTGTAGACACTCGTATCTTGCTACTTCACTGTGGATACTTTGTTTCAGTTGCTCCAGAGAAGGCCAGATGTTGACATTAACTTTACATTTGACATCTTACCATAAAAAGAAATGTATGGGGGTCAGATATGGACTACATAGGAGCTAATTTATGTCACTCCTCGTGGAGGTAAATTCGCAAGGAAGAATTTCATGAACTCTCAGTGTAGAAGCATTAGACATGTATTCTGTGGCTCCACCTTGCTGAAACCATGTTCACTGGCTATAACCAGGGAAGTTTTGCAATTGAGTCAACAAAAAATCATGTAACATTCTCACATACTCTCTTAATTCACTCCTCATCCTCAAAAAAGTACAGACAAATTAAGCCTTGAGCCTACACCGCAGAACATACAGTAACTTTTGGGGAGCGGAGGGGTTTCTCATGCTTCTGTTTAGGACTCATTCCAATCCAAAGGCGCCAATTCCATTTACTGATGTCACTGTTTAGGTGAAAATGAACCTTGTAGGAAAACAAGATGTTGAAAATTGAAGGACACTCTGTCACATCATTATCATACTGTAACCTTTGTATGTCATGCAGAGGCTTTAATTCTTGCACCATTTTGATTCAGGATTGTGCAGTTTTAGTGTAAAGATAACCTAGCTTCTCTTACAAATGCAGAGGTTATTATTGTCAAATGCGCAGTGATTTACACTCTCAACGGATTCACTTATTCTTGATGCCATTGGTCATTTGAGTTTTGAGATGACTGTCTCCTCCAATGTTTTGATCCAGTATCAGATAAGGAGACCATTTGGAGCATCATTTACAGTATGAAGTAAACAATAACTGAAAAATTTCTTTCATCCTACAATCACCAAATCAGCATTTTAGTAAAATTCTTGCACATGGAAAGTGCTTTCTACACCAAAAAAGTTCTGCATATTTACTAAACACCAAGCAATTGATAAACTTAGTCCCGTCCTCCCCAGATTTGTTGCTCATGTGCATATAGCTCCTTGAACATAAAGCTATTTTTGAGGGACCATATAGTTTACACAACTTCAACCATATGAGATTGTATGTAGATTAATGCCCTAGTACTCGACAAATTCTGTGATGTAACAGATCCCAGAATCCACTAAAAAGGAGGCTTTTTTCCATTTTTGTTGTTTTTGCATCATCAGTGTCCTTCATTTCATTTCGTAGTACCAAAGTTTGTTGAGGGGCTCCATCATAATAATCCCTCCTTTTGCTGAGATGTCAGGATCTTCAGTTGTCATGCTAGTGAGTCACTATGCCTTGAATGTACATCCACAGTTTTCATATGAATTTATTATAAATTAGTAGGTTTCTTCTTTTGTGTTTACCTCCCTTGAGACTTATCGTATTCCTGAAAATGTTATGATCAGAGACTTTATCAAGTATTTGATGTTCAGACTATCACATGTCAGCCCAATTAATCTTTAGAAGCCATATTATATACTAGAACTCCTTCTCTGAAATTGTTTATAAATTTCAGATTTCTTTCTTTGGTGTGAATTGACACAATTACACACATTTCACCTTAAACATAACCTCAACACACCACCCAACCAAATACACATGGTATACACGTGGCACGAATAACAAAACACAGCGATTTGTTGAACTGACTGTGAGCTGTATATACATGTATCACTCAGCAGTTGCCCAAAATTTAACTTGGATGGTTTAACGACAATATTATACTTTGATGCATGTCAGAACTATTCTGATGAGGTGGCATCCACAGGAGGTGGTGAGATAACTTCACTTTTAAGGTTTGAGTCATCTGCCATGGTGTCATCAGTTTCACTACTTCTAGGAACAGTGATCCACCATAAAGTATCTGTGAGAACAAAAAACACTTTATTACATCATTGATAACATGCATGTCACACACATTTGGAATACATGTTAAGCAAATAGGTATGCAATGAAGAGACAAGAAATGGAAAGTGCTCCAAAGTAATTTTATCAGCTATGACAAAGACATATTTATTCAACTGACTGACTATTTGTGTCATCTCCCAGCCCCATCCCTTCCTTCCACATAGAGTGGATCATTCAAATGAAAGTGATATTTGTACCGGATGATTTGGGCCTGATGAGTATTGAGTGTAGTGTTGGAGGAACAGTTTTACTTGTCTGGCAGTGTTCTTTGTCTGGCGACGTAGAATACTCTGAAGCTGTGTCCACTGGCATATTTAGGAAGGGTTGGCCCATGTGGCTGGGATGTAGGTTGTTCAGCCAGAGCACGCCTCATGGCACTGAGTGACAGTAGGTGTGCTATCACACAGAATTTTCCATCAGTAGCATGTAGGTCAGCTTTACGATCCCAGTGGAAACTTTGGTGGTTTTACCTTTAATTAAGAATCCTCACTATGTGGATACTATGGTCCAAACCAGGTACTGACCCAGATAAAGTGTCTCTAAAGGGTGCCTGATGGAGTGTGTTCATAACATCACATGAGTGCACGTAGACAGGCCTTTGTGAATGAAAATAGGAGAGTTTGTATGGTTGGACTTTGAGGATGAACATATTTATATACACAGTTTCTGATATGCTGTGTTAGGAAGGTAGCCTCATTACTAACAGAGGAATATTGACATATGTATTGTTTATCAGAGGTGGTTCATCTGTTATCAAGGCGAGTTGAAACAGAGGGCATTAGAGAAATGGTTTTTTTGTTTGTGGAAGAAGAAACTTACTGTGGCATTGATTACTTCCACATTCATGTCATAACCATAAAATTTCCTGAGGAGGTTTGCAGAAGATTGGCAGATTTATGAACCAGTTATTCCTTTTATATATTTAAACTTGACACCAAATAATACACAGCACTTTTGCTTTATTAAAGAACTTGTTCAACGTGAAATAGGTAGAAATCTCAGCCATGGGATTGTAACTGTATTGTAACTCTCGGACACAGTACTGTAATTTTTTTATCTACTCCTTTTCTTTATTTAAAATTACCTATTTTCAAAACTCTTTACCTTCCTATATAGCCCAAGAGTATGTATTCGAGAGCTATTTTCAGCTGTGAGACTAGACTCAACCAAATAATGGTCTCTGAAATTTGCAGGTAGGATGTTAACATCTGATTCTGTGCATATTAGATAGTTTGGAGCATTGTCTGTGTCCTGAATGAGCAGGTGGTGTGATGTAGGAAAGCTGTGTGAGATGTGCTGTCACATTTGTGACACAGGCATGACATTGAATTTTCATGATGCAGTGTTTACTCAGGACTCAAGGCCACATAATAAGGAGGCCATACAATGAGCAGGAAACATGATGAGGTACTGGTTTTAAGTGTGGGCACTTTACTGTTGAGTAGTAAGTCATACATGGCATGCTATTGTTGTTACATAACATCAGTTTACATATTTGATGTGCTGTCTCCAATGGTGAGTCTTTATTTGGAGAGTTACTTGCAACAACAGCACTCTAGGTAACTAATGAATCCACACTTGCTTGGGGGAAGCGTACAAAATGGCAATTTTGTAAATTAGTGGGTGGAAATGTTGCCAAAATGCAAAATGTCATTATTTGCCTAGAACTTCACTTTGTACAACTTTTGTACGCAAATGTCTGTCATATTACAGAACTAGCAAAGTACATTGTCCTTGAGGTACAGCCACACAATGTCTCTTTCCTCTTGCGCAAACACTGATGCACAGGAACAACATTACACACGCAAGAATTTGCAGGAATGATACTCATATACATGCACATTCCCATGTATGACCTATGCCTCACTTTGCAAGCTTTCAGCTATGTGTCTCCTTCCTTGTTCAGGAAATTATGTTGTGTTTATTTTATTGAAAAGGCAACAGAAAAGAAAACACAAAGTTACTATGCATAGAATGGTATCCAATAAGAAAGGTACAAGAAATAAAAGTGAATGTGATGTGTTGTTTGTTAACATCAGAGGGTCACAGTGAGATAAAAATAAGATTTTGTTACCTGGCAACTGGCTACTAGTACTATCTATTTCACAATTCCATACAATGTGTTTCAGTGTTTATGTGTAAAACTGGGAAATATTTAAAGGATTTTTGTAATTGCTCTGTGAGTACTAATTGACTGTTCATTATTTCATCAGCATTTTGATTTTATGAATAGCACATGGGTTCTCAAACGAAAATTTATATTTCATTGATCAAAATGAAATAGAGTTTTTAGCCTATTGACAAAATCCTTATTAATTGTTGAAATACACGGTGCAGTAATTTACTTCTTAAAAATAATGTCATTTAAATATAATCAACCTGCCTACAGCACTCATTTAAATGATGAGTAAAATTTTGCATGACAGTTCAGCTTGTAGACACTCGTATCTTGCTACTTCACTGTGGATACTTTGTTTCAGTTGCTACAGAGAAGGCCAGATGTTGACATTTACTTTACATTTGACATCTTACCATAAAAAGAAATGTATGGGGGTCAGATATGGACTACATAGGAGCTAATTTATGTCACTCTTCGTGGAGGTAAATTCGCAAGGAAGAATTTCATGAACTCTCAGTGTAGAAGCATTAGACATGTATTCTGTGGCTCCACCTTGCTGAAACCATGTTCACTGGCTATAACCAGGGAAGTTTTGCAATTGAGGCAACAAAAAATCATGTAACATTCTCACATACTCTCTTAATTCACTCCTCATCCTCAAAAAAGTACAGACAAATTAAGCCTTGAGCCTACACCGCAGAACATACAGTAACTTTTGGGGAGCGGAGGGGTTTCTCATGCTTCTGTTTAGGACTCATTCCAATCCAAATGCGCCAATTCCATTTACTGATGTCACTGTTTAGGTGAAAATGAACCTTGTAGGAAAACAAGATGTTGAAGATTGAAGGACACTCTGTCACATCATTATCATACTGTAACCTTTGTATGTCATGCAGAGGCTTTAATTCTTGCACCATTTTGATTCAGGATTGTGCAGTTTTAGTGTAAAGATAACCTAGCTTCTCTTACAAATGCAGAGGTTACTATTGTCAAATGCGCAGTGATTTGCACTCTCAACGGATTCACTTATTCTTGATGCCATTGGTCATTTGAGTTTTGATATGACTGTCTCCTCCAATGTTTTGATCCAGTATCAGATAAGGAGACCATTTGGAGCATCATTTACAGTATGAAGTAAACAATAACTGAAAAATTTCTTTCATCCTACAATCACCAAATCAGCATTTTTGTAAAATTCTTGCACATGGAAAGTGCTTTCTACACCAAAAAGTTCTGCATATTGACTAAAGACCAAGCAATTGATAAACTTAGACTCGCTCTCCTCAGATTTGTTGCTCATGTGCATATAGCTCCTTGAACATAAAGCTATTTTTGAGAGGCCATATAGTTTACACAACTTCAACCATATGAGATTGTATGTAGATTAATGCCCTAGTACTCGACAAATTCTGTGATGTAACAGATCCCAGAATCCACTAAAAAGGAGGCTTTTTTCCATTTTTGTTGTTTTTGCATCATCAGTGTCCTTCATTTCATTTCGTAGTACCAAAGTTTGTTGAGGGGCTCCATCATAATAATCCCTCCTTTTGCTGAGATGTCAGGATCTTCAGTTGTCATGCTAGTGAGTCACTATGCCATGAATGTACATCCACAGTTTTCATATGAATTTATTATAAATTAGTAGGTTTCTTCTTTTGTGTTTACCTCCCTTGAGACTTATTGTATTCCTGAAAATGTTATGATCAGAGACATTATCAAGTATTTGATGTTCAGACTATCACATGTCAGCCCAATTAATCTTTAGAAGCCACATTCTATACTAGAACTCCTTGTCTGAAATTGTTTATAAATTTCAGATTTCTTTCTTTGGTGTGAATTGACACAATTACACACATTTCACCTTAAACGTAACCTCAACACACCACCCAACCAAATACACATGGTATACACGTGGCACGAATAACAAAACACAGCGATTTGTTGAACTGACTGTGAGCTGTATATACATGTATCACTCAGCAGTTGCCCAAAATTTAACATGGATGGTTTAACGACAATATTATACTTTGATACATGTCAGAACTATTCTGATGAGGTGGCATCCACAGGAGCTGGTGAGATAACTTCACTTTTAAGGTTTGAGTCATCTGCCATGGTGTCATCAGTTTCACTACTTCTAGGAACAGTGATACACCATTAAGTAACTGTGAGAACAAAAAACACTTTATTACATCATTGATAACATGCATGTCACACTCAAACAGAATAAATGTTAATCAAATAGGTATGCAATGATGAGACAGGAAATGGAAAGTGCTCCAAAGTAATTATATCAGCTATGAAAAAGACGTATTTACTTAGCTGACTGACTATTTGTGTCACCTCCCAGCCCCATCCCTTCCTTCCACATAGAGTGGATCATTCAAATCAAACTGATATTTGTACAGGATGATTCTTCCAGGCCTTATGCATATTGAGTGTAGTGTTGGAGGAACAGTTTGATTGTCCTGGCAGTGTTCTTCATATGGCGATGTAGAACAGTCTGAAGCTGTGTCCACTGGCATAGGTAGGAAGGGTTGGCCCGTGTGGCTGGGATGTAGGTTGGTCAGACACAGCACACTGCCTCATGGCATTGAGTGACAGTAGGTGCGCTGGTACACGGTATTTTCTATTAATAGGCTCTATGTCAGCTTTACGATCTCAGTGGAAACCTTGGTGGTTTTATCTTTAATTAAGATCATCATAATGTGGATGCTATGGTCCAAACCAGGTACAGACTCAGATAAAGTGTCTCTAAAAGGTGCCTGATGGAGTGTGTTCATATCATCACACTAGTGCATGTAGACGTGCCTTTGTGGATTAAAATAAGATGGTCTGTATGGTTAGGCTCTGAGGATGGATAGATTTTGATTTACAGTCATTGATATGCTGTGTTAGGGAGGGTGTGTCTTGAGGAGGGTAGCCTCATTACTAACAGATTAATGTTGACATATGTATTGTTGATATGTGGTAGTTTATGTGTTATCATGTAGAGGTGAAACAGGGCACATTACAGAAATATCTTTTAGCTTTGTGGAAGGAAATATTTACTGTGTCATTGATTACTTCTACATTCATTTGGTAACAAAAATTAATGCTAAGGGGGTTTAGGGTAGGGTAACAGATTTATGAACCAATTCTTCATTTCACATTTTTATCTTGGTACCAAATAATACACAATTTTATTTGTTTTTTTAAAGAACTTGTTCTACATGAAGTAGATGGAAACTTTGACCAAGGGATTGTAATTTTATTGTAACTCTCGGCCACAGTATTTTAATTCTGTCATCTACTCCTTTTGTTTATTTGAATTTATCTGTTTTCAAACCTCTTTAACTTCTTATATAGTCCAAAAATATGTTTTTGAGATTTGTTTTCAGCTGTGATCCAAGACACATGCAAAGAATGGTCTCTGTAATTTACAGGTAGCAAGGTAATGTACGATCCTACGTAATTTAAATAGTTTGGAGCATTGCTTGTGTCCAGAATGAGCAGGTGGTGTACTGTAGGAAAGTTGCAAAGTGTGGAGCATGTTTTAGATGTTTCATGGACAGTCGCAATTCTGATACAGGCATGAGATTCATTTTTCCATGATTCAGTGTTCACTGAGGAATTCAGGCCATATGATGGCAGGCTGTATAATGAGGGACTGTTTGTAGTGGTATGCAGACACTTAACTATGGCTTTCATAAATAAATCCATTCATCGTTTTGATCATTGACAGTATTTGTGCTTTTCTTGACATCACAGTGTATGTTGCTTCACCTGACAGGAAAGTGGCTGCCGAGTAGTAAAGGGGTTGTGGGAGTTCTATTATGTAAGTGATGAAATCATGTTGTAGTGATGTAACAAGTTCTGTCAGTGGAAGCTACAACCGCTCTATCAATATCTTCTGTAATTACACTCAAAATGCCTGGAGCACTTTGTTAGGCCATGTTTCTGTTATTACATAACAACAAATTACTTATTTGATTTGCTATAAGGAACTGAAAATCGGTATTCTATGAATTACTTGCAACTACAGCTCTTTTAATTACTGAAAGTAGGTGATGAATCCACACATGCCTTAATGTTGTCTCCAACACTGCACTGCACTGGAGGCTGGATACAATGCAAGAGTAAAGAAGATGTTTTTTTTGTCAATAACTTCACTTTGTAAAACTTTTTAAATGGGGAGATTTCAGTTTACAGAACTGATGAAAAACATTGTCCTTGTGGTATGTCTTGATGAAACTTCTTTCCACATGAGCTATCACTGATAGTGATAGCATGTCAGTGATTATTCCTAAAACTGAGAAATGTTTAAAGGAGATTCTTAGTCCTATTGTGAAGGTTCACTGACTTTTCAATATATGATTTTCATTTTATTGTATAAAAACTACAGGAGTTTTCAAAAGAAGGTGTGAAAATAAAATAGAGTTTCAAGCCTATCATCAGAATCTGTATTTATTGTTGAAATATACAGTTTTAGTGTCATTTAAATGCAATGCAGCATGCCTACGGCTTTCATTTAAATGATGAACAAAATTTTGCATGATGGCTCAGCATGTAGACCCTGTGATGTTTGCCACTTTGCTATGGATAGTTTTTTCAGTTGTTGCAGACACGTGGGATTGTTGACATACACTTTAGATTTGACACATCCCCATAAGAAGTAATCCATATGGGTCAGATCTGGACTTCATGGGGGCCAGTTTATCTCACCTCTCCTGGAAGTCAATTTGCCAGGGAAAATTTCAAGAACTCACTGTATAGACACATTAACATGTGTGCTGCAGCTCCATCTTGCTGAAACGATGTTTTTTGCATATAACCAGAAATGGTTTGGAATTCAGGCAACAGGAAGTCATTTGATACACCACATAATGTTCCAAATTTATTGTAACTGCATGGCTGCCTTTGCCCTTGCAAAACTATGGGACAGTTTTTTCTGAAGCCAACATCACAACCATAAAGCAACTTTTGGCAAATGAAAGAATTTCTCATGCCTCTGTTTAGGATTTTTTGCATTCCAGGAGTGGCAATTTTGCATACTGACAGTGGAAATTTTGCTTACTGATGTGACAGCTCATGTGTAGGTGAGCTTCATTGGAAAACAAGCTGATGTAAAGTGTTTGGAACTTTGTCACACCATTAACAAACTGCAGCCTATGTCTGGCATGCTGAAGCTTTAATTCTTGCACCAATTGGATTTTATAAGGCTGTAGTTAAAGTTATTTTTCCAGAATTCAACGCAGTCATGATCTATGGACTTTTAAGGGACTTGCACTCTTACAGATACAGAGGTTATGATCATAACACACAGACTGACTTACATGTTCCATGGATTCACTCATTTCTGATGACCTCAGTCTCCTTGATTTTGATATGACCAGTGGTGAACCATTCTCCTCGACTGTTTTGATCCATTTCTGGGTAAGGAGGACACTTGGACCATCATTTCCATTATGCAATACATGATCACTGGTAAATGTCGTCAATGCTTGAGTCACCGAATCACAGGTTTTGCAAAATTCTAGAGAATACGGCAGGTGGGGTAGGACTTCCCATTTTAACATTTTCAAGTACGTTTTGACCTCTTTTGCAACATGGGGTCAAGCGTTGTCATGCTGCAAAATCACTTTATCGTGCCTCTCACTGTACTGCGGCCAATTTATCTCTTAATTCTCTGCTTAAAGACATTAACTGCATAAGATAACAAGCACCTGTGATTGTTTCACTTGCTTTTAACACCTCATAGTACATGATGCTCAGCTGGTCCCACCAAATGTGGAGCATGATCTTGGAGCCATGAATATTCAGTTTGGCTGACAACGTGGAAGTACGGCCGGGATACTTCCATGATTTCTTGCAGTTAGGGTTATCATAATCAACCCATTTTTCAACCCCAGTCAGAATGCGATGCAGAAATCCCTTCCGTTTTTGCCTCTGAAGCAACTGTTCAGGAACACATAAATGCCATTCAACATCTCTTGGTTTCAGCTCACCCAGGACCAAAGTTCCTTCTTTCTGAATCATGCCCGTAGCCTTGTGGCATTTTGAAATGGCTTGCTGCGTCACTCCCACTAATCATGCCAATTCTTCTTGAGTTTGACACGAGTCTTCACTCAGCAATGTCTCCAATTATACATCTTTGACAACATTCTCTCTTCCACCACTATGCCGGCCTAAGATGTTAAAATCGCCATTCTTAAAGTGTTGAAACCACTCACGGCACATTCTTTCACTAATAGCGCCCTAACCATACGTACTTGAGAGAATTCGCTGAGATTCAGCCACTGTTTTCTTCATATTGAAGCAAAACAGTAACATGTCCCACAAATGACAAGAATTAGGCTCATAAACTGACATTTTCAATCAAGAACAGCTTTATGATGCAGACAGAAACTGACTAATGTTTGGATGAGGTTATGTTGACCGAGTTCCAAGCTGACTGCCTGACATCTGCGATCTGTTTCTTTTGACCACTACTTACTGTTGACGCCACCTATTGGCAAATGGTGGAAGCAAAGTTGTACACCTTGTATATTATTGATAACATGCATGTCACACACAAAGAGCATGCATGTTAAACAAGTAAGCACACAATGAGAAGGCAAGAAACAAAAGCACTCCAGTGTAAATATATTAGCGAAAATAAAGACGTATATATTTGAACAATTGGCTGTTTGCCCCTTCGCCTCAGCCCTCTGTAGAGTGGATCTTTTAGGACAAACAGATATTCCAGTCCTGATGCATACTGCATGTAGTGTTGGAGAAACAGAGTTAATATTCTGGGAGTGTTCTTTCGTTGGTGACCCAGCAGCATCTAAAGCTACATTCACTAGTGTGGAAACCTTGTTGAACTTATTGTTATTTAAGATCTTCATTGTGTATTGACTGTGGTACAGAACTGGGTACAGCCTGTATAAGGTAGTTGTGAATCAGTCTATATGGATTTTATGCATAATGTCACATGAGTGCATATAGACACATTGATGAGGATAGAAATTGAAGGGTCCATGTGGCAAGACAGTATGAAAATTGGAACTGCAGTTTTTGATGTGCTAGATTGAGAAGGGCTGGTCTTGAGAAGGCTAGCACCATTACTGACTGAAAAATAACATCATACATACTGTATAATGTGGGGGTATGCAGTTACAATCTCAAGTTAAATCACGACGCATTTCAGAAACGCTTTTTAGCTTCAAAGAAGAAATAATGTGCTGGAGCACTGTTTATTTCCACATTCAAGTAATAAAAAAAAAATTATGCCAGAGGTCAGTGAGGCGGCAGAATTATGAATGAGTTCTTATGTTTACATTTTTAGACTTTGCACAAGATCATACACAATATGTTTGCTATATTAACAGAAATAATTTTTTCATTGCAGAATTCTCAACCACAATAGTGTAATCCATCCCCCTCCCTATTTCTAAGAACTGAATTATAAATGTGTACACCTTTTCTTTATTAAAAATCTCAAATCTCTATAACTTACTGCACTGTCTAAAAGTAAGTATTCGAGAGTTGTTTGTGGCCATGAGGCAAGATGCAACCAAAGAATCATCCTTGAACTTTGCATGTGGGATGCTAAAGTCCAATCCTGCATAGACTAACTTGTTTTGAGCCTCACAGTTGTCCTGAATTTACAGGTGGTATGGTGTATTAAAGCTGTGTACAGCAGTGTGTCTGTTAGGTGTGTGATGGGCAGCCATTTTTCAGACACAGGCATGAGATCCACCTTTCGTGACACAGTGTTCACTTACAGAGCCAGGCCATATGCTGAGGGACTGTTTGTTGTGGTGTGTAGACACTTTACTATGGAGCAGTTGGTCATCAATAAATCTTATCGCTGTCTGGATAATTTATTTTTGGTGCATCTTCGTAATGTCGCAGCAAATGTTGCTTTGCTTGACAGGCCTATGTCTGCTGAGTAGTGCGGCAGGTTGTTGGAGATGGCATGTGTGAATTCTGGAATTGTGTTGTAGTGATGTGACTAGTTCCGTTAGTGGAAGCTGCTCCCTCTAGCAGCATCTCTTCTAACTACACTCATGATGCCTAGTGCAGTTTGTTTGATCATTACATAACAACAGATTACATATTTGATCAGCTATAAGTAACTGTGAGTGTATTTCGTGACTTACTTGCATCCGCAACACTCTTAACCTCTAGAGGTAACTGATGAATCCACACTTGCTTAAGGGTAGGTTCATACACTGCAGCTTCAGAAATTAGAGGCTGGATATAATGCTAGAATACGGATGATGATTGTTTCCAGTAACTTAACTTTGTAAAACTAGTTGAATGCAAATGTTTCTCAGTTTACTCAAGTATCAAAGCACATTGGCCTTGTGGCATGTCTACTCAATACCTATTTCATTATGTGCTATCACAGACATCCAGGAACAGAAGTACACACTCAAACATCAGGACGGAGGACATGTGTAGCATGTCCTTTCTCATGTCCTCACCTGGCTTCATTGTCTCGTGTGCATCCCATTCTTTCCTCAGGGGACTGTGCTGTGTTTATTTCATTGAAAAGACAAAAGAAAAGAAATCACAAGGTGACTATGTGTAGAACCTTATCTAAATAAGAGAGGTAAGAAAAACAAAATGTGATGGTGACATGCCAAATTTCAGAAGGAGGTCAAAGTGAAATATTAGATATTCTGCTCAAGAAGCAGCAGCTGTACGGCTGGCAGTACCATTTTGTTACCTGGCAACCAGCTACTAGTGAAGCATTTTGAAGCATTTATTTCAATATTACATACATAGCTTGTTGATTATTCCTAAAACTCACAAATATTTAAAGGAGGATCTGAATCTCTCTGTGAAGATTCATTGACTTTTTAGTATGCCATTCAAGTTTTATTTCATAATAATTTGTTACACGACTTAAATAAAAAAGACTGTAAACTGATTATCACCCTAGTCCTCAAAAATTTGGTCATGACATAGGCCTCACAATCCACTACAACGGAGACTGTGTTTCTTAATTTTGTAGTTTTTGCATCATCAGTGTCCTTAAATTCAATTGTTAGTAGCATCGTTTGTTGAGGTGCTCTACCTATCCCATCTTTTCTTTTGTTCAGTTGTCAGGTTTCTCAGTTGTTGTGATATTAATTTGCTGTACCAGGAAAATACATCCACAGTTTTCACATGCACTTGCCATGACTTTGTACACTTCTTCTTCTGTGTTATCCTATTGGGAGATTTATCTTATTCTTTAAAGTGCTATGATTGGAGTCTGCAACCAATACTTGATGCTCAGGGAATCCCTCCTCAAACTTTTATATTCTGTAATCATGTATAAATTGCATTGTTCTTTCTTTTGAGTCAACAGACAATTACACACAAATTGCCTTATAGCCTAAGCTCAGCACACTACACAATGAAACACACATGGTTTCCACATGGCACAGAAGACATAGTGCAGTAAGGAAAAACAATTTATTATATTAATGATAACATACGTCACACACAAAAGCATACATGTTTAGCCAGTATGTACAGATTAATGAGGCAGGAAGCAGAAAGTACTCAAAAGTAAATCTATCACTCATAAGAAAGACATAGTTTTTTGAATGGCTGAGTATTTGTGTTACATCACGCACCCTCTACCCCCCCCCCTCTCTCTCTGCCCCCATAGAGTAGGTCATTGTTGACAAACTGATATTTGCGTCGGGTGATTCATTCAGGACTGACATATATTGGAAGTAGTGTTGGTGGAACAGACTGTGTGTCCTTTGAGTGTTTTTTCTCTGATGACCTAGCATCATCTAAACCATTTCCACTGATGTAGGTAGAAGAGAGTCGGCATTGTCTGGCAACGGTGTTGGGCTGTCAGCCACAGCACACTGCCACATAGGTGCTGACTGATAGTACCGGAGTGACCCACAGCGTTTTCCATCGTGCACTTATGTTCTTGAAGGAAACCTTGGTGGGTTCGCTGTAGGTTAATATCTTCATTGTGTGGGTACTATGCACAAAAACCGGTACATACCTGTATAAGGTGGTTGTGAAGCTGACTGTATGGAGTGTGAGCATAATGTCTCATCAGTGTACATAGAGAGATATTTGTGGATAAAAGGTGGGAGGGCACATGTGGCAGGACAATGTGGAAATTGGAAATACAGTTTTTCATATGCTAGATTAAGAAAAATTGGTACCACCATTATTCACTGAAAAATAGTGTCATATATATTGTATACCATAGTGGTTTGACATATATAATCTCAGGTTGAATCAGGGCACATTTGAGAAATGATTATTAGTTTTGGGAAGAAATAGTGTGCTGGTACACTGTTTATTTCAATATTGTAAGAGGAACGCATATCATGGGGGGAGAGGAGGTGAGTAGAATTATGAACCAGTGCTTCAATTTTCATTTTTAATCTTGCACTAAATAATATGTTTACTTGATTAAAGAGGTTAGAAATAACGAAACAGTTGCAGAATGATTAACTGCAGTAGTGTAATTTATTTCTTGTTTGCATGACTAGGAATTTAATTTCAAATGTATACCCTTTTGTATGGATAAAGCAACCCTGTCTTAGAAATCACTTTCTTAATGCCTTATCCAAAAATAGGTATTCGAGAGCTGTTTGTGGTCATGAGCCAAGATGCACTCAAAGAGCTGTCATTGAACTTTGCTGCTAGAAGGAGTGCTCCAGTGCCAAATGGATACTGAAGCAGTAAGATTCTCACAGGCCTGTTGCATACTGGCCTGAGTGTGTCATTTCAGTGGTCATGATTGATCAGTAGAGGCTGCGTTTACTGACTTGGGGAAAGAATGTTGGCTCTGTTTGACAATGCAGTAGGTTGGTCAGCCACAGCACATTGGAAAATATGTGTATGGTGACAGTTAGTAGGGTGGCACACAGTATTTTCCATGTGGAGCAAGTGGGTAAGCTTTATGTGCTCAGTTGAATCCTTGGTTGGTTTATTATTTATTAAGATTCTCATTGCCACAGGCACTACAGTCCAAAACCAGGTACAGACCCTTATAATTTGTTTGTAAAGGATGCCTCATGGAGTCTGTGCATATCATTAATTAGTGAATTAGAACATGCCTTTGTGGATTAAAATGGGTAGGTCTGCATGGTGGATGGACATTGAGGATGGATACACGTTGGAAATGTAGTTTTCGATGTACTGTGTCAGGAAGGGTGGGTGTCGAGGAAGGTTGGCTCACTGCGGACAGAAAAGTATTGACAAGTGTAATGTTTACACAGGCAATCTATCTTTACCATGGCTAGTTAAAATAGGGCACATTTCAGAAATACATTTTAGCTTGTAGAAGAAACAAACCACAGGAGCACTGTTTATTTCCACCTTCAAGTAGTAACAAAATTTACAGCTTTGGCCTAAAGTAGGTATATGAGAGTTGTTTGTGCCTGTGAGTCAAGATGCAAATAAATAGTGGTCTTTGAGCTTTTGCAGGTAGGACACTAAGGTCTGATCCTGAGTAGATGTAAGACCTTCAAGCACTGCAGGTGTCCTGAATGTACTTGTGGTGTGATGTAGGAAAGCTTTGAAAAGCAGAGTGTCATGTGCTGTGACGTTTTTGACACAGGCATGAGATTCAGTTTTTCATGATGCAGTGATCACTCAGGGCTTAAGGCCATATGATAAGCAGACCGTATGTAAGGAACTGTTTGATATGGTGTGTAGGCATATTACTACTAGGCAGTTGGTGGGGCATCAATACAGTCACTGTTTGGATAACTGACTGGGGAGGTGCATTTTCCTAACATAATATTGAACGTTGCATCACTTGAAAGACAGGTGGATCCTGGGTAATGCAGGAGCTCTTCAGGGGTGTCATGTGAGAGTGCTAAAATCATGTTGTAATGATGTGACTAGTTCTGCTAGTGGTAGCTGCTCCCCTCTAGCAATATCTTCTGTAGCTACTCTCATTATGCTTTGTCCTCTTTGTAGGGCCAATCCTGCATCATTACATAACAACAAATATCATATTTGATCTGCTATAACCAATGACGAGTCTTTTTGGGGAGTTACTTGCAACCACAGCACTTTTAACCACTAAAAATAACTGATGAATCCACACTGGCTTGATAGTAGCCTCTAAAATAGCAGCTTTGGAAACTAGAGAGTGGATATGTGGCCAAAATATAAAATGCATTTTTTTTGCCTAGAGAACTTCACTTTGTAAAATTTGTTGCACGCAGTTGTCTGTCGCATTACAGAACTGAGCAAGCACTTTGTCCTTGGGGTATGTCCACATGATGTCTCTTTCCTCTTGTGCAAACACTGATGCACAGGGAGAAGAGCACAGACACAAAAATTAGCAGAAAGAATATAAATATGCATGCGTGTTCTCATGCCCACACATTACCTAATTGTGCAAGTAGTCTGCTATGAATCTCATTCTCTGCTCAGGAAACTGTGCTCTGTTTATATATGTGTTTTCTCATGTCCACACATTGCCTCATTGTGCAGGCAGTCTCATATGCATCTGCTTCCTTGCTCAGGATATTGCACTCTCATTGAAAAGGCAACAGAAAAGGAAATATAAGTGGACTATACATAAAACAGCATCTAAATAAGAAAGGTACAAGAAATGGAAAAGGATGGTGAGATATTGTTTGCAAATTTCAGGAGGTCAGAGTGAGATTTTAGATTTCTGCTGGAGAAACTGCAGCAATAAATCTGTCAACAACATTTTGTTAGCTGGAAACTAGCAGCACTGAGCGAGGTGGCACAGTGGCTAGCACACTGGACTCGCGTTCGGGAGTACGACGCTTCAATCCCACGTCCGGCCATCCGTGATTTCCCTAAATCGCTCGTGGCAAATGCGGGATGGTTCCTTTGAAAGGGCCTGGCCGACTTCCTTCCCCGTCCTTCCCTAATCCAATGAGACCGATGACCTTGCTGTCTGGTCTCTTCCCCCCAAACAACCGAACCAAAACTAGCAGCTAGTATACCAGTTTCAACTATTTTTTTTACAGTGTTGTGCAAAGTATGTCAGTGATTATTCCCAAAACTGAGAAGTATTTAAAGGAGGTTCTTAGCTGTTCTATGAAGGTTAACTGACTTTATTTTATAACCATTTGCTACACAACTTGAATCAAAAAGTATTGTATACAGATTAATATCCTAGTACTCAGAAAATTCAGTAATGCCATAGACCTCAAAATCCAGTAAAGCAGAGGCTGTGTTTCTGAGTGTTGTAATTTTGGAATCCTTGATTTCCTTCATATTAATTCCAGTTACCATGGTTTGTTGAGGAGCTCCACTTATCCCGTCTATCCTTTTGTTCAGATGTGAGGACCCTCAGTTGTTGACCTACTAAGTTGCCATTCCAGGAATATACCTCTACAGTTTTCATATGCACTCCCATAAATTTGTAGGCTTCTTCTTCTGTGTTATCCTACTTTGAGACTTATCTTATTCTTTAAAGTGTTGTGACCAGAGACTTTGCCTTATACTTGACACTCAGAGCAACACATCTCAAACATTTATTCAAATAATTGTTGGAAGTGGCTTTCTGTACGACATCTTTTTGTCTGTAATCGTCTTTAAATGTCAGTGTGCTTTCTTTGGTATCAACATACATGATTACACACACATCCTCTTAAAACATAAGCTCAACACAATTAAATAATCAAATACACATTGTTTCCACATGGCATGGAAGACACAATGCAGCTTGTTATTGAACTGATTGTGAGGTGCCATTATGTGAATTACTTGGCACTTCTCTGAAATTTGACTGGACATTGGAATGGTATTCTTACTTTGTTGCATGCAAGAACTATTCTGATGTGATGGCATCCACAGCAGCTGGTGAGGTAACCATTCCTTTAATGATTGGATCATCTTTCATTGTGTTCTTCAGTATCACTACTTGTAGGAACAATAATCCACAATTAAATAAGAACTACAGTAAGAAAAAAAAAAACATTTTATTATATTATTGATGAGATGCATTTCACACATAAAAAACATACACATGAAGCACCTAAATATAAGGTGATGAGGCAGAAAATGAAAAGTATTTCGAAATAAGTACGCGAGTCAAACACAGTGGAGTGTTCTTTCTCTGGTGATGTATAATCTAAGACTTCATCCAGAGTTGCATTGTTGGGAGGGGTTCGACTCTTATCAGGCAGTGGTGTTGGTTGGTAAGGTCACAGCAGACAGCCACATATGTGTTAGATGACAGTAGGAGGAGTAGCCAACATCATTTTCCTTCAGGAGCAAGTAGGCTGGCTTTACATTCTGAATGGTAACCTTGGTGGATTTATTGTTACTTAAGATCTTCACTGTGTGGGTACTATGAGTCAAATTTGGGTAAATAATTATAAGGTGGTTGTGAAGCAGACCATACAGAGCCCGTTCATAATGTCACATGAGTGCACATAGACAGATATTTGTGGATATAAATGGGAGGGTCTATATTGCAGGAAAGCAGGGAAACTGGAAATGCAGTTAGCTTTGTTACTCACTGAGAAATACTGTTGTATATGGTGCATATTGTGGGGGGTCTGTCAGACATAGTCAAGTTAAATCACAGCACATTTCAGAAATACTTTTTAGCTTTGTAGAAGAAATAGTGTGCTGAAGCACTGTTTATTTCAACTTTCCAATTTACATTTTTAGTCTTGCACCCAATAATGTATAGTATGTTTGCTTTTTTTATGGAGCTTAGAAATAAAAAAAACTGTTGTGGAGGTTTTCCCCCCTAGGAATTCAATTTTCTGTGTGTACCCTTTTGTATGAATAAAATAACCCTTCTGAAAAGTCACTACCTTGCCACATTATCCAGATGCAGGCATTCAAGTGCTGTTTGCGACCTCGAGACAAGATACAACCAAAAAGTGGTCATCAAACTTTGCCAGTGGGAGTGGAGCTCCAGGGCTGAATGAATATTTGTGGAGGATGATTCTTGTAGACCTGGGAGTGTCATTTCAATGGTAATGTAGCATCAGCAGAAGCTGTGTTGGCTGGCATAGGTGGGAGAGCATTGGCTCCATTTGGCAATGGTGTAGTCTGTGCATAACATAACATGTGGACTTATAGACTTGCATTTATGGGTTAAAATGGGAGGCTCTATGTAGTGGGACACTGAGGATGGATGGAAATTGGAAATGCAGTTTTTGATATGCTGGATTATTAAGGATGGGTCTCATGGAGGGTTCACTCAATGCTGAGAAAAAAATGTTGATGTATGTTTGCTTACAGAGGTGGCCTATCTGTTGTTATGCTAAGCCAAAACAGGGCACATTTCAATACTTTTTAGCCTTCCAGAAGAAGAAAATCTGCTTGGTCACTGTTTATTTCCACATTCAAGTAATAACAAAAATTATGGCAGAGGGGGGAGGGGAGTGGCAGAATTGTGAACTAGTGCTTTGATTTAAGTTCTTAAACTTGGTTCAGAATAATACACAATGTGTTTGCTTTATTAAAGATTTTAGTTTTCGCAAAACAAGTCAAAATCGGTAAGCAGTAGCAGAACTTTCAACCACTGTAGTGTAACTACTTTTTTAAATTTCTTTTTGCACCGCTAGTCTTTTTGACCCATAGAAATTGAATTATAACTGTCACTCTTTTTGTATAAATAAAGTAACCCATTCTCAGAATCTATTATTGATACCATGCATGTTGGAAAGAACAGACACATGAATTCGTGTAACTGATTCAGCTCATTAGGCAATATCCTCTATCTTTAGTGTGAATGCACAGTTGCGTTTGGCACAGTTACGTTTGACCTGGTGTTGGAATCTCAAACTAACAAGCATGGAGGACACGGGTGGGGATTGCAGATAGAAAATGGAAAGTACTTTGAAGTAAGTATATCAATGAAACCAAAGAGTTCCCACCCTTTTTGTCTTAATGGTTAGCTACTTGCATTGTCACATGTCTATTTGATTTAGATATAATAGAAATGTTCTGTTTATCTCTAGTCAGGAGTCTGTCTGTTGCAATATCTGGAACATGAGCTCTCTGGCTTAATATTCCTTCCACAAAATTGGTACCCGTTCTCTCATCCTAAACCATGTTTTCATTTGAAAAATCACTTCATTGGTATTCTATGTTATTTTCCATGGTAAATTTCATCAGATTTGATGACGGTGTCTTTCCTATTACCATAAAAATATGATCATATAAGAATCACAATGTCTGTTACTTGTTTATTTGTTCTTAAGACGTCCACACACACACACACACACACACACACACACACGCACACACACACACACACACACACACACACACACACACACACACACACACACACACACACACAGTTTTTGTAGAAAAACTGTGGTGTTTCCCCATATTTCATTGTAGCAGCTACAGGATTATTTTCACCCCACATAAGAAAGACAATGAGGCTCTCACATTCAATTCAGAGAAACCTCTAAGTGCTATGAATTTTCATGTGAACATACCTAAATTGAAAATGGTATTGTGACTTAAATACTGCAGTGTACACAGTCGGCCATATGGCTACATGAAATGTAGCTTTAGGGACAGAACATAGCATCAGATGTTGACAGTGCAGGAATATGGAACATGTGCCTTTGCTATGATGACTTCTTACCACTCATGGGTTATATTTAAACACAATTTTAAATGGACAGGATGAATGTTTCAAATAGTTTACATCTAGTAGGAGTGTCATTTTCATCTCTGGTGTCAAGACAATAAGCAAATATCAATGACAGAGGGTGGGACTTTAATTCTGTTATTAATGTCATGAAGTGACATGGTGGAATAAACAGCATCACATTTCCACTTTCATAAGTGTTGTAAGCAAATTTCTTTAAACTATTACAAATGTTGTTTATCAACTAATTGTTCTAGATGGTTTGAGTGGCCAGAGTCAGATTCACTCTCTTGAGATAGTCCTGTAGACAACAGACATCAGTGATACAGGAGACTTATGAGCCTTACAGACTTTTTCAGAAACTTGTATCTGATGAAGGATGATATTCTGTGCCTGGAAAGTCATATTAAATGCCTCACAGTACCTCATCATCCATGTCCATACACATAATACTATTCTGAAGAGTTAAAATTAAAATATTAATCAAACATAAACTATATATAAGCCAATAAAAGCATGGTTTTGTGAATTTAATATAAAATGCAATTTAACATTATGAACACATATGTCGTCCCATACACCGCAATAGGAAACAAATATTGTCCATAACCATAACTTTTAATCTCACTGATAACAAGAACTGCAATGCAGACATCAGTTTTATTTTACAAAGTGTATAAAGGAAAGTCTTTTATTATGTGCCCATACTATACGTTTTTTAGTAGCCTTTCATATAGTTACTTCTGTAAAAAAAATTATTATTTATTGTGGGATACACTAAATTAATACATTTTCGTAGCACAAATCGATAAGTGGTCAACACACACACACACACACACACACACACACACACACACACACACACACACAGCCAGGGGAAAGTTTCTTCCATCTCAGAAGAACTCGACTGAAATTCTTTCTGGTGTATGCTGCTTGGTTGTGTGTTCCACCTGTGTCTGCTTCTACCTGTAGTGCATATGTTATTTGCTGAAGATTGTCTCCCATTCAAATTTTCATCTGGAAGTATTTCATAGCTACACTTTCCTTACAGAGTGTCTTCCAGTCTCTAAAGTATCATGATTAAGACTGACATATGATAATGGAATGTTAACATTTCTGCTGTACTCGTCTGACAAATGGTAATCAGCTACAAATTGCCACACTTTTTGCTATCTAACTGGATTTTTTAAAACATATTCAGGGCAAAGTTCAACAGGATTCACTATGGATTATGGAATTCATCTGAAGTCATTGTTCCTGACTTTCGTTGAGTCTTTAGTCTCAACCATCCTATTTTAACACATTGAAATCAAATTTTTAACACAGTTCATATACAGCCAAATAAATGGAGACAGATTATTTAATGAAAATTAATGATATATTCCTCCCCTGACTGGTAAGTTATTAACTATACATGATGCCACAGGAAGAATGCTCAGTATTCAGGGATACAAAAAAATGATCGTCTCAAGCCCAAAATGTGATATAGACATAAGTCCTATTCCAAACAGATTCCTAGACAGAGCACAATTAATTTACATTATTATTTATTTAGTTTATTACTCAATACATTGTCAGATTTGCAAAAGTTCATATGTACAAGAGCTAGTAAACATTGCAACATGCATTTTACAAAAGTGTATTTAACACATGCATATGTAAGAATTATTGTACACTTGTAGTTACGGTTGTTGTACAGTTCACAATAAATGTTCAAATATCCCACTGTCACCTTCAAAGCATTTGTGCGCTCTTGGGAGAAGATGTTGTGTTGCTTGTCTGAGTGCCTCTCCTGATTCTATAATGAGGACAGCGGGGTCCATGATGTGACCAAGCAGTTCATCTCATGTGTTCACACACCTCAGACTTCATCCAACCTGTCAACAAAAATCTTATTGCATGAGGTTGTGTGATCTTGGTGGTCAGTTAATTGTACTACTATGACCAGTCTAGCAATTAGAGTAATTGCAGTTGAGATGTTCCCTCACATGTTTGGTAAAATGTGAAAGAGCTCTGTGATGCTGCATGTACATTGCAGTGCTCAGGGTGTTCAATAAACGAACTTTCAAAGAAAAAAGGGCAAGTAATTCTGTCCTCTTTCACCTACAAATATGTTACTGATCATGCTGCACCAAACGTTGATAAAAAAATGAACTTGGAAATGGGTTTACAGAGTAGCATGTGGATTGTCCTGGGAGCGTTGATGAATATTACATGTGTTGGGGATTTTGTTATGTCTAAACATGGCCTCATCAGTGAATAATATTAATGGAAGCATATGGTTACCGGCATTTAACCAGTGACAAAATTCAAGTCCTGTAGCATTGTTACGAATGTGGAGATTGTGGACACACTATATACAAAACTAATACAAATTCTCCACATTCAGTGTTCACCCCATACCTATTTGTGAAACATTTACTCATGCAAAAAGCGCTGTGTGCTGGTAGTAGGACTACACTTCACCATTTCAACAATATGTTGCTATTTTTGTACAGGTTGGGAACTTGAAAGAATACCTGTTTCACACAATGTGTGGAAAACTCTTGTAAACAATCTACAATCAGGAATTTGACATGTTAAAGGTGCCAATGGCATTGTTTGACAGAAGCATGAGTGCTACCATTGCAGAAGCCATAAATATACACCATACCTGCATGTTCTTCATTACTTTGTCTGTGTGGCATTTTGGTCAGCATGTGTAAATCACAGTTAACTGATGCTTCTCGTTGATGCACTCATTCCCTCATACTACTTCATTCATAATGCACCATGGAAAACTCTATGTTCTGTGGGCTAGATTAATGGCAGAAAGACATTCCAAGCAAACAGGTTGAAAAAAATGAGGTAGATTAGGGCAGAATAAAATGTCAAAGTGGTTGGGTGGGTAAGACATGTATATGTACACCACTAGTTAAAAATTAAATCTTCATTAAGTATGTTCTATCTCAGAAACTATTCAGAATAGAGCATATGAACATTCCTATCACATCCCTGAATATTAACGATTACTCTTGGGACACCCTGTTTTGCTCTGCATGGTTCCTTCAACGATATTGTTTCTGTGTGTTTTAATGACATCATGCCATATATTAAGTTTATTTTATTTACAGATGACACAAATATCAAGACAGATTCTAAAACAAGTATCATTTCAGAAATAATAATAATCAAAATGTCAATACCATGAAAAGGACAGATTGCTACTTACTGCATAGTGGAGATTTAACTTGCAGACAGGCACAACAAAAATACTGCTAAACAAGTAAGCTTTTGGCTAAAGGCTTTCTTCTGAATTAGACACACATGACCACCATCTCTGGTCTCAGCAGCTGGAAACAGAGGTTGTGTGTTTGTGAGTTGCATTAGTGTGAATGTGTCTGTATATGTTGCCTAATTCAGAAGAAGGTGTTTTAGCCTAAAGCCTATTTGTTTAGCAGTCTTATTGTTGTGTGTGTCTGCAACTCAACATCTCTGCTACATGGTGACTACCAGTCTGCCCTTTTCATAATATTGTCATTATTCCATATTAGATTTTCCATTGTTCGCTAACAAAATGTCCATGAGCTAAATGCACTGATAAGCCCAAACATTGTGACCACTGCCAATCATGTTGAAGAAAATTAATGCAGTAATAAAGACACAAATGAAGGAACAGACTCAAATGGGCGATTACCATGGTGGAGATATAGGGTGCAAATTTGGAAATCCATTGAGTTAAGAAACACTGTAAAAGGGCGAATTATTACTACACAGAGCCTCAGAATGAGTATCTTGAAACTGGTCAAATACTCATCTGCTACGTGACCATCTACGAAAAGAGGTAGCACAACAATGAAACTACCATGCGGTGCTAAATGGTAGGACACCCATGACTACTCACAGAATGTGGAGTTCGGAAGCTTGGCTGCTCTGTAAAGTAGGATAGATTGTGATGTGTGGCAACTCAGCTGAAAGAGAACAATTGCATGCACAACTGTTTCAGAGCACAACATTCAGCATACATTGTGGAATGTGGAGCTCTGCAGCAGGTCACACCTATGAGTTCACATCTTGACTCAACAACAATGATTACAATTGCAGTGGTCACAGGACCATCAGGATTCAATCATTGTTCAATACAAGTGTGTAGGCTTTTTGGGTGCATCACATTTTTGCTACACTAGTTCACTGGTTGTCTCCACAAATGCCACCATAGTGGCGAATTTCAGCTGAAAGCCATGGATGCAGGTTTGTGTGAGCAGTTTTATGCTATGGGAGACATTCTCCAGTGCTTGCATGGGACCTGTGGTAGTAATTGAAGACAAGCTGACAGCTGCAAACTACCTGCATCCTTTCATGTTTGATGTCTTCTCTGACGGTGATGTCATGTTTCATCAGTATAATTGTTCTTGTCTCAGAGCTAGAATCATGCTACCGTGGTTTGAGGAGCATTATAGTGAACACATGTTGATGTCTCGATAAACAAATTTACCTGATGTAGTTGCTATGGAACACATCTGGGTCACTATCAGGTGTCATCACAGCGTACACAAATCAGCAGCCTGTTATTTATGCAAATTACATGACCTTTGTGTAGACATCTAATGCCACATGCTTCCACAAACCTACTAACAAACTGTTGGATCCCTGATACACAGAATCAGTGATGTATTTCATTCCAAAGATGGACAAACAAGCTATTAAGCAGGTAGCCATAATGTTTTGGCTTATCAGTGTAAATGTTTTGTGACCATTTCATTGCCATAAAAGTAAAAAATACTCACTTATTCACTTCCGAATCTATAAGAGATGTCCTTACAACTGTACACCATGAATAAGTACAGATAGAAATGTTGGGTTCTTGGAATTACACGCTCATGGTAAACTTATATTGGAGGAGTATTCCACATAAATATTGATGTTTCTGAACTAGTTTTTATTCACAAAAGCAATAATGACATGTAAAAGACCTAAAACTAAAACAAATGTTTAATACTTTCCCTTATATCATTCCATAATGCCATACATTAACATATTTTGGGGAACATCTCTAACATAACCTATAGTTTTCTAATTGCTAAGGTATCTTGCACGAATTAGTTCTCATGTGAATTCAGCTATATTCTGTAAATTCATTGTCAAACAAATGGATGAACTAACAGCTTCTTCTCATTATTGTAAGTTTCTTCCTTGATAAAATCAGTCACCCTTCCCCAGTCAAAAGTTCAGTTCACAGAATAATGACAATGAAGAAAAATAGTCAACATAAAAACTTTCTATTACACAGAATCATTAAGTTGGCTACAACAATAAAAAGTTTAGGTATTAGTAAGGAACAGAGCGGAGATGTATGAGCAGTTCATTTGTTGGAAACTCTTTCTATCCCATTGGTGAATTTTTAAGAATGTATTGTTAATAAAATCAATATGTTCTACATACTCTGTGTTATATTATTTAACAGTGCATGGCATAGATAGCCTGAGAGTTTTCTATTGTGTACTACATTGACATGTTTATTACAATTACTGTAAATGAAAATGAGTGTTTTCACATCCTTACGTAACACTTGATCTATGGTATGGAGAACCAAAATTAATTTTGAGCTTACTGATCCTTTTCTGTACTTCATTTCTCTGATATGTTATGTAATAATTAGGAGATCATGACTACTGAATCTATATAATGCACAGCAAAGTAATTGAAAATGTGAATCCAAGTTCCTTAATTGTCTTCCAAGTTACATGGGTTTTTTTGTTTGTGCAAGTACCAACAGAAATACAAAATTATGTTTACCAGTTGGAGCAACATACACATACTCACAACAAATAATGAGCCAAATTTCAGAATGTTATGTTTTGTGCACAAATGAGATCTGCAACTCTGTCTTTAGCTCAGTAGTAAAAATATTGCAGTTAACTGGAAAAATTTACAAGCAGTTTCGAAAATGTTTTGCTGAAATGAGACAGTCCTTTCACAAGTATTATCAAGTGAGTCCTTTAGTATGATATCATTTGTAGGTTTGGTTTATTTGTTGAGAAATTAAATAAGAGTTTCATTTATTGTCATTGTACATATGTATAATCAGCTGAAATTATGTAAGAGCTTAAGTCACATCAGGTTTTGAATTTTAATCAATTTCAGCACTTCTATGAGTGCCTTCATCAGAAATTAAACATTCAGTCTGTTGCTACCTGTGGCTTGACATGTGTGAGCAGCCCATAGTTGCTCGCCTTCCATGTATTCTTTTTTAAAAATAAATTGTAAGTAAAGTTTTATTGCTTGATATTTATTTTATATGTGACACAGCAGTTTTAATGTTTAATTTTTGATGAAGTCACTCATCGAAGTGCTTAAACCAGATCAAAAGACTTAATTTTTACAATCAAAGGCTGTAATTGCTTTAATTTTAATTTGTAAATGGTCGCTGACCATGTAGCCATGTTTAAAACTTCATATCATGAATGCCTTCTGGCTATCTGTACATTTTTTGAAAGATATATTATTTGATAATGAGCAAAGTTATCAAATATGATATCATTATAAATGAAAAATTATGTTACTTTAGGATATCATAGAATATCTCTTAATGGATAAGTATTTACAATGATATTCCTACCTGAAATTTCCATTGTGTGAATAAACATTTATTGCCATGAGTAACTATGTTCCTGTTAACGACCCAGTACTGTTCTAAAAAATACAACAATACACATATTTGGAAAACAGTTGGTGACATATTACATTCACAAGCTTGATGATTTTTTTAAATATTTATCACAAATTTGAAGCTATCTAGTCCTTAGTATTAATGTATTAATTTTCTGCATTGTGATATCTGTGGTAACAACAGCAAAATCTACATATTTATTTCACAAAAATAGCAATCATTTGCTGACCATTTCTTAAAAATATTTATCATACATTTGAAGCTATCCAGTCCTTAGTATTAACGTATTGATTTTCTGCATTGTCAAATCTGTGATAACAACAGTAAAATCTACTTATTTATTTCACAAAAATATCAATCACTTGCTGATGAATGATTAACTTCAGTGACTCTTCATCAGCCATTTATAGATAGTCTACAGTGTTGCTTACATCATATTTAGTAAATGAGTGAGAATTAGATGACACATTGTTAAAAATCAGGAATTGTAGAAGTAAACTGTAATTGAAGTATGTACTTAAAACATAGGGTGTCCTGCAAGTCTCAATTCGAAACCATTTATTTTCTAGTATATATGCTTGCAGCAGATTCATTTATGTGCAATAATGAATAAGGTTACTGACTGTCAGTGGTGAGGACACTAATGAAAATAATGGGTGTAACCTGTTAGCATACAAGATCTTAGGGGGAAGACTATCATCTATTGATCCCTCAACATAGCCTTCCCTAGTAGGTAATTGTGGCTTTGTCTTATCGATATGTATGTACTGGTAGAAAAAGTATTTTATCTGGAATGTACTGAAGCTCACCAATTGAATAATATAAGTAGGACATTAAATTGGAAGACATGTGAAAATTGATACTCAGCAGACTTATTTTTATATTGTAATAAGTAATACAGTACTTTAGAATAGGTCATCAGTGGCATTCTCCTGTTAAATGTGTAACAATGGCCTGATTTTTAGCAGAGGTAACTCTGCATCTCACATTATTTTAAAATTTGAGACATGAGCAACTTGACTGAAGACATTTAGAAAGCAATCTGAATGCTTAGCCCACTGTGGACACATTTTACATCAGAGATGAATAAATGGACTGTAGATTTCGCAGTAAAAGAAGAAAGAAATTAGTTGTTACACATTACAATACAAAATTGTACACAAATTGTGCATAGTATATGTTAACAGAAATTTTTTCATGTCTCAGCATATATCAAAGTAGCCAGAACACAAATACATGTATTATCAAAACTGGAAAAAATAAACATTTATTAAGTCACTAACTCAATTTTGTTAAATAATTTTCAACAACAAAGTTGTGTCACATTAATTGCTGAAATTTCTTTCACAATCCATAATTTACCTTTCATTTTTAAGGCTGGGCTATCATAATCAAGTTAATGGGAATCATTTAGAAAGGTTTTTAAAATCATAATGTTGTTCCTTAAGTTGGCTCATACCTCTGGTTTAATGGTCAGGTCTTGTACAATACAGTTGCACCTATAGAAGTAATTGCAGCAATTTTTAATGACTATGACTGACATACCCTTATTGAAATGACCATACATTATTATTATGGCATGAGAAATTTTCTGTTATGTCCAATTAATTCTTTACAATATGTATACCCACTACCATCAGATTCATAAATTAATATTACATATAATTGTATTCTGTTGACACTTACTTATATCAATTACGTGCTATGTGTGCAGAACCAGTCTACAGAATATACACTGAACTGTTCCCTTCAGAGTGATTCAGGCAATAAATTTAATGTAATTTGGAAAAAAACTAATATCTCAATTACCAACAGACTTGCTGCAGTGCAACACCGGTTCCTGTCAGATCACGGAAGTTAAGTGCTGTTGGGCTGGACTAGCACTTGGATGGGTGACCATCCGGTCTGCCGAGTGCTGTTGGCAAGCGGGGTGCACTCAGCCATTGTGAGGAAAACTGAGGAGCTACTTGATTGAGAAACAGCAGTTCCAGTCTCAGAAACTGACATACAACTGGGAGAACAGTGTGCTGAGCACATGCCCCTCCATATCCTCATCCAGTGATGCCTGTTGGCTGAGGATGACACGGCGGCCATTCAGTACCATTGGGCCTTCATGGCCTGTTCGGGAGGAGGTAATATATATATATATATATATAAAATCTCAATTTGATACTCTAGTCCTTGTTTCTGTGGTGGTACTTGCAATATCCCTGACTGATTTTCAGATAACTCAAGATTACCACCTTCTCTCTGTAACATAAAATTACATGTACAAATATTGTGACATGAGGTGCACACCTAAGCATACCTTGATGTATTGCAAACTTCTCTTATTCTACTAGCTGGCAGTATTATACACTATCGAGGGTACTGGTTTTAATCTGTCTGCAAACTATACAGTTCAGATATTACCACTATAAACTAGTATGTGTCTTACATGAAGTTGTATATGAAATAACAGTAAACAGTTCTGCAAGATCCAAATATGATAATATAATTTTCTACACTAACAGTACCAGAGTTCCAGAAACTTGTCAACATAAGCAAAGACAAATGTTATGTAACAATTTCTAAACAGCCTAAACTTCATGCATAATGTATACGTGCATATACACTTAGCATTTGCAACAGGTTAAAAATGGGAGTGAAAACAACAAAATCAAATAAATAATGCTGTGAAAGTTATGAAATAATAAAAAAACATTGTCATTTTGAATAAATACAGAATTAAGAAGATCATAGGTTGAAAGCAGAACATAAAAGAATTATAGGTTGTCATCAATACAGACAGTAGGTAAACTTGCAAAATATTCTGAAAAAACCCAATGATGGAGACATCTGCTGATAATTTTCCATACGCCAGACTAGCATTAATTACTATGACCAAACTTTAGTGGGAAAACTGCTGAATATTGTTAGATAAGCTTTCTTTGGGTTGTTTGTGAAACATGAAAATATATTTGGTCAGCTGTTAGAAGAAAAGAAATGCAAATGTAGCCCATTTTGTTAATTTTAGATCTTCTTGAATTTTGTACATTATGGGACAGTGATCATAAATAAGATCTTTGTTATCAGAAGGTGTATAACTCACCAAAATGTACTCAACATTGTCAAAACAGTATGCTGGAAAGTATTTCAACCAGAATGCATATGTAACTGTATTGAACAGCTTACAGTAAGTAGAACATGTGACAAAAATATTAATTGCATTTGGTAGCAAACACATATAAAACTGATTTTACAAAGAAAGACATACATAATCACAGTGAAAATTGTGTTATGTTAGTGTTGTAAGAAGCCAAGAGGACGGGTTTTGGTCAACTGAACCCTACTGTACCACTTTCTCATCAGTAGGATTTTTTCTGGTATCAGTCACAAAGTATGTGATTTAAGACATTTATGCAAGTACATGGTGTGTGGAAGCATTTTAGAGCTATACATTTTCCAAATTTTCTTGTTTTCCACAAAAGCGTTTTTGTAAGTTACAGTGTGAAAATGTAAAATTATAACTTGGTCACCATATAAATTTCATTGCATAAGAAACGAGATATAGAATTTAAAGGTAAACTTACAATTTTGCATAAATTGTGCAAAATTTATTTATTAACCACTAAATAAATAGTTTTCATTGCATTCCAAAAACATTGTTAACTTCACCAGAAACAAAATTTATATCAGTGCATGCTGTCTTCTCTTTCAACCATGCTGAAAAGAACAGACACCATGAGGAACCCGCAGCTGTGACACATATTTTGTAAACTGAAGGTGGAGGGGGAGAAAGCAAAGGAAAGGGACAGAACTGTTGATGTCAGCTCCATCGGGACTGTATGCCAAATCAATGGCTATGAATGAAAATGTGTGTTGGACTGGGATTTGAACCTGGAATCTCTTGCTTACTTGGCAGCTGTGTTACCTACTGTGCCACCTGGACATAATGGTTATCGCAATTGTCTGGACTGTTTTGGTACACCACTTGGCCGACCCATATTCCGATCTAGCATCACTGAGATAGACTATGCAGCTGCAATAAACACTGTGTCCGAGTGGCACAGTGATTAACGCAATTGCCTAGTAAGTAGGAAATCCTAGGTTCGAATCCCAGTCTAGCACACATTTTCACTCATCACCGCTGGTTTGGTTTGGTGTACAGTCCCAATGCAGCTGACATCAATAGTTCTTTCCCTTTTCTCTCCTTTCTCCCACCTCCACTTTCAATTTACGTAAGATAAACAATTTTGTTTGATACAAAAATGCAGTATATTCAAATTTAAACAAAATATTTTACCTGGAATATTTAGAAAGTTCTAAATTTTAATTCAGGTCCATACAGAATATCTTTTGTAACTATGGTAACTGTACCCCATACGGCCTACTTACGGAAATTGAACTTTCTTTTATATCTTTAAGGGCAACCGTAAATTATGGTGGTTACTTACAATCTAAATACCACTGTCGTACATCAAATTGGATATGGAATATTATAATAATGAGAAACTAAAATGATAAGGCATGTCATAATAACAAGAATAAAAAAGTTTGGTTTTTGGGAATACTGAATGCACTGTTTTTCCGATATGGCCTACTCTACTTCTTTTCATAACTCGAAACTAATGAAATCTTATTTACAATATGTATTACATTTATCAACACAGTATAAGTGGTTATGGCTTTTGCGTCCTCAGCTAAGTGCCTTCTTGTCCACTTCTGCCCCTTTATTTTTTGATGCAAATATGTTTCAAACTACATATTTCTCTTTTTTCTTCCTTATTCAGACGGTTTGAACTTACATTAGAAAGACTGATAGATAGCAGTTGGATATAAAATCAGTGTACATGGTAGTTTCCGCCATTTGATCTTCTGAAATGCCTATAAGGAGTCTAACGTATCCAAAGGAATATTGGGAAGATACATTTGTAAAGCTAAGAATAATTCAGACTACAGAGTTGACAAATCAGATGGGAAATTTAAAAATGTATTCCCTGCAGAAAAAAAGATCAGCTGGTAGCATACCAGAATTCAGAGTAGAGCAAAAGTTTTAGTCAGCAAAGAAACATCCCACTGTCAGATCATTAGTCTATCAGCTATCAGAAAGAAGTGGTTTACCACACAAACTTGACAAACAAACTTGTCCACCTCAGCAGGACTGTGTTATCGGATTTATAACTCAGCGTAATATGCTGTATATTTGCAAAGAAGAAAATACACCTGGTGCACTAGTGATGGGATTTAATGAAGTTATAGTAATGGTAACTCAATGTTAAAAACTGAAAATAACTTCACATTTTTCAAAATGTTATAAAAATATTCTCTTGTTGTAAACAAATTTTTTGGAAGATTCTGTATTCCTTAGTATAAATTGGTCAGTAAACTACTTTATGTCTTATACTGAAGATGACATTCATAATAATTTTAACATTGAAGGCCAATCACACTGTACATCATGACACCATCATGTCATGGCACATAATGTCAGTTCAAGTCCTCAACTGTTCTTTTCGTGGGGCTGCAATCTTAACAAGATTATTTTCAACTGTTTTTACACACAAAGTGCCTATAAACAATGCAGTAGATGATATGTGTGGATGCTGGAGTCCATATTTGCACAAAAATGACATTTATTGGGATCAAATTGTTTGCAGTTTGCAGGAATAGCTTTTATATTAGAGAAGAGAGACATAAATGCAAAACAAAACACACAAAGTGTGTGTGTTTCACTAAATCTTATTACACGGTAGAGAAGGGGGAATTTCACACATTATACAAAGAGCTTGAGGAAGAGGAATCTGCTTTTTATATTTTATATCCAATTAAAATTTTGTTTAAGGTTAACTTTAGATGCTACTCCAGTGCATAGTTTTGAGTATTAGTCATATCTCCCTCAATACCTTCCACTTTGAGATATGTAGGTTTTCTTTACATGTTGTATTTGGCTTTTAGTAGTTCAAGTGCCTTATTTGTACTGGGGCTAACTGGTAAAACCACACAAACATTTACGACTGATGCTTGCAAGACTGTTTCACGCATAATTCAGAGGGCTGCTTAACAATAAAGAGGTCTGCCACAAATACGTATTAAACAAACAACTTGCAGTGTCTGAAGGTTGTAGTGTATTTTTTGATGTAAAACTAAAAGTGCCTGACAACATACAAATACAGGGTGTATATGCTCCAGGAAAACCAGAAGATCCTGGAAAAACCCAGGAATTTTTTTATCTGGGAGAAAACTGGGAAAAACGCAGGATTTTTCTAACAACCCGGGAATTTTTCATTGTTTTAGACTTTCATTAAATTTTTGTAATTTTGACTAGTAAGAACAGATCAACATCAACACGTGCCAAAGGTTTTAGGAAGAAGACCATGAAATAATTCATAACACCAAACTGTGTGGGATGAGCATGACATTACAACTGTTTACATTAAGTTCATTTTGAGAGGAAATGTTAGTGACAACCCTGGAAATTGCCCAAGTCCTGCCCATTTACCCCCTCCACACCAACCAAGTGCGTGTGTAAAGTCTTTGTCCATGCCTTGTAGCATATCGATATGATCTTTGATCGTCGTCCCATGTACCACATCGATATGATCTTCCGTCATCATCCCGTGTAGCACATCAATATGATCTCTGTAGTGCATCTATATGTTCATCACTTTTTGTAGAGTGATAATATGCTTGTTCCCTGCTTTTTTGTAGTCCATGTGTTTTACCACTAGCAGTACTTCTTAGCAGTTTGTGTAATTAAAACATTTAAAATGAGTGCTTTTAAGTGTGAAACTTGCTGAAACGAATACAGTTATTAGAGGAATCTGAGGTGGCATATTTCCAGAGTGCACCCACAGCAGTTGAACGAAATTGTATCTCATGTTACAAATATTGAACCTTCATGTTCCTATCAGTGCTACATATGAGACAAGAGTTTTACTCTGAAAAGAAGTTTAAAACACCACCAACACCACAAGACAGTCATGGCATAATGAAGCAGCAGAGGAGGTTGATGTGTATGATGTGCACATTTGAAGCTGGGTCAAAAAGGTGTTGGAGTGATCATTTCCAAGCCGCCCATCAAATACGTGTGAAATCTGGAGATCTGGCATTGTCTAGTGAAGGTGAATTTTTGGAGTGGAAAGAAGAAATTGAACACACTACACAATTCAGATTCATGAAACACTGTGGCATTAAGTTTGTTGATGATTACTCACCCTGTAAGTATGTTTAACATCATTCAGCTCAGTTTGTCTCCAAAGATGAAGGGAAGAGACACTTAAAAATGGTAGGCAGTAACAAAATTGATGGAAAGTGCCCTGCAGAGATACCTTGTTAATTTTGTGTCAACTTATGTTGGACATGATCTAGACTTAAGTCATTTGAATCCGACACCACAAGAATGTGAGAGCATAGCTGCAGACATTGCTGTGGGAATCCCCTTTCCTATTGTTCTTGACAAAATTCGAGCAACAGTGCAGGACTCAAATTCAGATGGTGTACATCTCACAACATTGAAAGACCTGCACAACATTGTAGCTTCTTATAATTTGGCTTCAAAGTCAGTCAGACATCGAAATGGTGCCATCAGCATCACTGTTGAGCACTAAAAATAAATTATAAATCAAACTTTAAGAGAATGTTAATGGCTACTTGGAAGACAATGTACATATATACTGGTGTAGATCTTACTCCACCAGAATGGAGGCACATGAGCATTTCAGGTATTACAAAGGGCGTTCAAAAAGTTTTGCACAGTTGTCTATAATTTCTTTATTTTGTGCAGGAGGAGAATGAAATTTTTATGAACATACTTGGAACTTTTAGCTATGAGTTGTTATATAGAAGTATTTTCTTTTATTTACAGTTGAGCCATAATGGACCGTGAAGTAGAATTCAGGTTGCGACAATGGTTGGTGATAGAGTGCCTCTTCAAGACCACCGATGACTCTGCCACATTGATTCACGGGAAGTTGCACCCTGTATATGGGGAGGACACAGTGGGTTGCAGCAGTATCCAGTGGTGGTTGCAGAGATTTAAAGAAGGTGATTTCTCTCTACTGGACAATCCACGATCCGGTAGACCATCAATGGCAGTTAGTGATGTGAATAAGCAGAACATTGATCAAATTATCGAAAATGACATACGTGTGATGACACGATTGCTTGCTGAAATGAATCATTTGTCATTGGGTAGTGCAGTATCACGGCTACAGTCACTAGGGTACAGAAAAATCTGTGCACGTTGGGTGCCTAGATTACTGACAAGAGAAATGAAAACTGTGAGGAAGAATGTGTGCAAGGGTCTCATGAAGACCTTTACTGAAGAGTGGAAACAGTGTTTTGATGGTGTCATTACCCAGGATGAAACATGCTTGTTTTTGTCTCGACCTGAGAGCAAAACCCTATCCATGGAGTGGCATCATCTGTATTCCCCTCAGAAGAAGAAACCAAGACTTTCACGAACAGCAGACCGGAAGGTGATGGCCTCCTTCTTCTGGGATCAGTGTGGTGTCATTTTCATTGACTTTTTGCAACCTGGCTCCACCATTAACCAGGATGGTTACTGTTGGTCATTTGACAAGCTGCAACATGCCACCAAGACCTACAGACCACAGCTTCAGGGTCAGCTCATCAGACTACACCATTGTTCCTCATCCTACCTACAATCCGGACTTGGCTCTGTCTTATTTTTACCTCTTTGGTCATCTGAAGACACACCTGCACGGTAAAACATTTGATAGTGAGAAAGGCCTTATTTCCTGTGTCAAGCATTGGTGTAAAATTCAATCCCCAGAATTTTACCAAAGTGCATTTACATCATGGAAAGATCATTGAGTCAGATACGTCACAGCTGATGGAGGCTACATTGAATAGGCTCACTGTATAGCTAAATGTTCCAAGCATGTTCACAAAAAATTTCATTCTCCTCCTGCAAAAAATAAAAAAATTAGACACATCTGCGCAAAACTTTTTGAACGCCTTTTGTAAAATATTGCCATGAAATGGTTGCTAATTAGTGGTACAAACCTTCACCAATAAGTGTTTTCAATATCTATGGCTTTTTTCTTCATCAGGAACAGTCATAGGTATGTGGTGTAGTGATTTCCTCTTCTTTGTCGAAAACAACCTCCTCTGTGGCACAAGTTTCCTCTTGCAACTCCTTTCTGCGCTGATGAAAGGGCTGATGATGGGTTCTAACAGCACCTACATTTACCTTCAACGTCATCGCCAATTTTTGGCTAGCTGAACTTTAGCAGTTGACATGCCAGCAATGACTTCCGGAAACATTGAGACAGTCTTCTTCTTTTCATCTGACAATGCTTCTGGGGTGTTGCAGCTAGTATTTGTGCTTACTTGTGCCCAACTTGCTTCCCTCTCATCAATCACAGACAAATCTTCAGCATCAACAACAAGTGCATCTGAAAGTACATGATTTTGCCATGGAATCTCACCTCTGCTCTTCTTTTCTGTTTGGCAAACAATATGAATGTGCTTACATATATTTAATTTAATACTATAATCAATGCATGTGCAAGAATACTGATGAATGCGCACTTCGCATTTACTGCATACTAATTTACACTTGCAGTGAATGTCATTGTCCTTCACAAGGAAGATATCGTTTGATTTTGAAGAAGGTACTTCCCAACCACTGTCTACCTTAGTAATGAAGTTGTGGCGACTATCGACCAAGTCGCGGTTAATATCTTTGTTTTTGACAAGCTCTTGGCCCCAGTCTGTGGTCGCGCGCGAAAGTGTACGGACGTGTACCGAGCATTCAGAATGTAAACAACTGTATATGTGTGCTTACGAGAAATAAAAATAGTGTTTATTACATGTGGTGTAGCGTGCATCATTGGATTCGGCAACCCAACCACGCGTACCCATACTGGTGACCCCGAATTTTGTTCGCGAGTGCTACAACGAAATCTTATACCGTCGAACAGTACACAATGGAGCGCTTGCCGCCTGCTACACCGACCACGTGCCAACTAAGTGTTCCAACGGACGCTTCGGCATGGTTTTACAATTATCCACCGGGCGTCCGCAATAGCTCTACGCAGTTTCCGAACACATCGATTAGCTGTACTCAACAGGACAGTGTTTATACAATTCCACAGCCACGTGTTCCGAGTGCTCAACAGCCGACACAATGTGCTCAAACCCCAGTGACTATGTTTACAGGTTTCCCAAGTGCAAGTGTGAATTTTCCACCCGAATCAGTGACTGTACAAATCGAGCCGGACGCTCAAGACAGGAGAGTTCATATTTCTGCCGGAACTCCGGATTTTGCACCAACCCCCCGTACACCACCAGCGTCCGCTTTACGAGTGTTTCAGACGGCACACGCCGTTCCTGCCGCGTGTGTTCCACAAACATTAGGTGATTTTAACTATTTTAATGCACCTGTAGGGGAGGGGCCCGGAAACTGTATTCCGTCGTTCGCCGCACATCGGTCGACTACGGTCGATTCTACCGCGCAGGTCCATTCCACGCCCGTCGGCGTTACTCCGTCGACCGCTCGATTCGTTGATTTCTCGACCAAGGTCGAGCCAGCTGCGCCTACCGTGCCGCGTGCCAGTGACAGTGGCGGAAGCTGGTGCACCGCTACTGCACCCGAGACAATTACGTTGCAGAACTATGGACAGGGAGAGACAGTTTCTGATAAACATTTATGTCAAGACTTTCCCACCCGTTGGCCGAAGCTACCACTCCTTCGCAAGGATCACCCACGCACATGGTTTACCTTGGTCGACCACGTCCTGCAGCTACACGGCGTCGCCGACGACAATTCGAAGTTCCTATGCTTACTGTGTCACCTCCATGATGAACTGGATCTGATCTGCGACATTGTGGCTTCGCCCCCCGCTACGGACAAATATGCGTTCGCCCGACGCACCATCCTCGAGCGACTATCCACATCGACAGAGGAAGCTATCCGCCTCATCAGTCAGGAATCGCTGGGATCCAGGGCCCCGTCGCACTCTGGCGTCATCTTCGCGCTATGATTGACACGCATCACATGCCGGACATTACACTTTGGACCATCTGGTTGCTGAAACTTCCCCCGCAAGTTCAACTTCACCTTATACATGTAACTTCGGCCCCACTAGATGCCAAACTGAAGATCGCAGACCAGGTTTACAACATTCTGCCCCCCCCCCCCCCCCCCCCCCCGCATGCCCCCTCAGGGTGCCCTCAGGCCTCAGGGGTTGGCACACCTGCGCGGCAGTTCCCATCCTGCAGTACAGAGTGCGCACGACTCGCTCCACGCATGCGCGCGGAGCCAACGCCGCCTGGCAACCGCCGCAGTAACTCCTCTCCTACCAGCACTACTGCAGCGTCGCCATCGGAGGGAACTACAAACAAGTCCCCCTCCACTGCCGCTTCGACCTCAACCAGCACGACGGGCGATGCCACGCGCCGCCCCGCTTGGTGTTATTTCCACTCCCGCTTTGGCGACGCGGCTAAGAACTGTCGTTCTCCATGCGCGTTCCCAAACTAATAACGCGACCCAATTCAGGCGCTACGGGCCACGTTGAACCGCACAGACGCCTATCACTAAATACTTCTTCTCCTCACACGCCAGGACGCTTGTACGTGAAAGATGCAGTGTCTTGCCTTTCATTTCTAGTCGACACGGGGGCCGAGGTTAGTGTGATACCTTTGTCCGCAGGTATTAAATTCGAGCTTCAGCCTTGCCCCCCGTTTCGAGCCGCCAATAATTCCCTGATCCGCTCTCATGGAATAACGAATTTAAGCCTTAAACTGCAGGACATTAATACGCCCTTACAGTGGACTTTCGTTATCGCGGATGTGGATGAACCCGTGCTTGGGGTAGATTTTCTCTTAGCCCACGCACTGTCACCCGACCTACAACGAGGTACACTAACCTTTAACTTGGGAGACCGTACCACCGGTTCAGATATCTTACCCCTCTCATCCGAAAGCGCCATTCTGCTGTGTGAGCTAGCGGAAACTGCTGTTGCAGTGCTTTCTCTTAGATCACACAACGACGAACTTCGGGACAGCAATGGGGCCCTCCGCTTACGCATCGCCGCCGTGCAAGCCAAGCTCACGGACGCGCGTAAGCAGACCGCCCAGCTGTCGCACACGGCCCGCCCCCAACCCCCGCACCACTTCCTCGCACCTGCAGCCGACGCCGCGTGACATTTCCACTGCCGGACGGAAGCTGTACCCGCGACGCTACCAGGTACCCCACCGAGCTCTTCGACAAGGACTACCAGTGGATCACCGCCACTGCTGCTGAACTGCCGGCCTTGGACACACACACGTGTGCATTACAGGTTAGTCACAGTGCAACGGGTGCTGGTCCAGCATCCCCATCGGTGTTCGCGATCAATAACGGTACTGTCCACAGAATAAATACCACAGAAGGCCCACCGGTACGTGCAAAGGCTAGGCGTTTAAATCCGGGAAAACTTAAACACGCCAAAGCTATTGTTCAGGAACTTTTAGATAATAAGACTATCCGCCCTTCTTCTAGTTGTTGGTCGTCACCCATTCATTTGGTGCCTAAGAAAGATGACACTTTCCGCCTCTGTGGTGACTATCGGGCGCTTAACGCCAGAACAATTTTAGATAATTATCCCGTCCCAAATATTCAAGACTTTGCTTCCCAGCTGCATGGGGCACAAATTTTCAGTGTAGTCGATTGTCGTAAGGCGTACCACCAACTGCCAATGGCACCTGAGGACGTTGAAAAGACCGCTATCATCACCCCGTTCGGGTTGTTCGAGTATTTGTTTATGCCATTCGGCCTTAAAAATGCTGCACAGACGTGGCAACGGTTCATCGACTCGCTGGTTGGAAAACTGGACTTTGCATATGCGTACCTGGACGACTTGTTAATTTTTTCTTCCTCCCTCGAGGAACATGAACAACATTTAAATTCAGTGCTCCAACTATTAAAAGCAAACGCTATCGCAGTGAACAATACTAAGTCACAACTCCGCCGCACCAGTGTCACTTTTCTGGGCCACAGAGTTTCGGGCGACGGCATCCGCCCCCTAACTGAACGGGTGGAGGCCATTAGTACGGTGCCTTTGCCCAAAGATTTTCAGGGCCTCCGCCGCTTCCTTGGAACGGTAAATTACTACCGTAAACATATTCCCCGCGCCGCCGACATACAAGCCCCACTGACGGATGCCCTCGCAGGAAAAAACACATCAGGGTCTCGGGCGGTCACGTGGACTCCAGATATGCGTCGCGCATTTGATAATCTAAAGTCAGCCTTACAGACAGCTGTTACGCTTGCTCACCCCATTCCTGATGCTCCCATGTCGCTTACTACAGACGCAAGTGATACAGCAGTGGGGGCAGTACTTCAGCAATCTGTGGGTTCTGTTGTACAGCCGCTCAGATTTTTCTCCCACAAACTGACCGCTTCCCAACGTAAATGGTCGACCTTCGACCGGGAACTGTTTGCTATTTACGCTGCTATCAAATATTTCCAAGACGATATCGAAGGTCGCCATCTCGTGGTATTTACCGACCACGAGCCATTGGTTTACGCTTTCCGTAACCCAGGTAAGGACTCATCCCTGAGACGTTTTAGGCATATGGACATTATATGTCAGTTTATGAATGACATACGTTACGTCAGAGGCGCAGACAATGTCGTCGCTGATTTTCTGTCTCGGGTGTCGGTTTTATCTTCACAACTGGACCTCAGTGAGCTCCCTAAATTGCAGACAGAGGATACTGAGCTCGCAGCATTGCATTCCGATATCAAAACAGGACTCAAACTAGAGTTACGGACACTTCCTGGGTTTTCATCACCCATCTGGTGCGACATTTCAACAGGACGCATACGCCCGGTGATTCCTGCACCTCTCCGCCGGGACATATTTAATAGTATCCACGACTTGGCACACCCTGGCATTCGCGCCTCCGCACGTCTGGTATCTGAACGTTTTGTTTGGCCCGGGGTGATAAAACAGTGTCGCAGTTGGGCACGAGCATGTGTGGCTTGTCAGCGCGCAAAAGTAGGACGTCATGCACAGCCCCCCATGGGTACGTTCGATGTGGCAAAAAAAAGATTCCAGCACATACACATCGATATCGTCGGGCCCTTACCCCCCTCAGGCCCCTTCCGTTACATACTGTCCGCAATTGACAGGTTTACCCGCTGGGTAGAGGTAATTCCTCTCACTACTATCACAGCCGATGCAGTGGCCCGAGCCCTGCTGTTAATGTGGATCTCGCGCTTCGGCTGCCCAGTCTCTGTCACCACCGACCAGGGCCGCCAGTTCGAGTCTGCCCTCTTCCGACAGCTTTGTGAACTGTGTGGGGTGAAACGATTTAGGACTACAGCATACCACCCCCAGAGCAATGGGCTTGTGGAACGCTGGCACCGAACGCTTAAAGCTTCCCTGATGTGCCACGGAGGTGAGTGGGCCGATGCCTTACCATGGGTAATGTTAGGCGTTCGGGCCGCGTACAAAGAGGACCTTGGTGCATCCCTGGCAGAGGTACTGTATGGAGAACCCCTCACACTCCCAGCAGAGTTAGTTGAGCCTTCACTTCCTCCAGGTCACATCTGCGACTCGACATTCGTCGGGCAGGTCAAGGAGCTAATTGCTAACATCCGCGTGCCGCCTCCTCGACCACACATGCCCCCTCCCGTATTTCTGCATAAGGACTTGGCGTCGTGCACTCACGTCATGGTGCGTGATGACACCATCCGACCGGCACTCAGACCTCCATATACGGGCCCGCACAGAGTCATATCACGGCGTACCAACACGTTCGAATTGCTCATTAACAGCACGCCTCAAACGGTATCCGTCTGCCGCCTCAAACCTGCATGGACTCTGGGAGAACTGCCCGATACCCCTCCCAGTCAGACCCCATCCCCTGCTGCACCCACCTCGCATGAGGCATCTACCGACAGTCCATGGATGAGCGACGCCCATTCCCACATGTGTGACGTTCCCCACTCCCAGTCGTGTGACAGTGCTACAGGTGCGTGTGACATTCCTAGGCAGAGTGATGTGTGTGATGACTTACCCTCCTACAGGCAGCCCTTCGCCTCTCCCCTGTTAGGATTCAGTGATGTATCAGGGACCAGCCTCAGAGCGTGTGAGGTCACCGATGACGACTCGTGTGGAGATTCTGTCAACCCGTATCAGGAAGTGGTAGTGAATGTCAACACAGATCTTATTTGCAGCTCTAATGTGTTTTTTGTTATACAGCCGGGTAATGTGTACATCTTCTACGAACAAGCCAGCTTCCCCAGTGACAACTTAACTCACATTCATCTCCTCCAGTCTGTCCCCTTGCCTGTTGGTACTGACCCATCAACGGTCAAAGTCCTACGTACCGCCACAGGCATTCAGATCCGCTATCCTGGCCCCTCACAACCCACCATCCTCTCCCCAGATCCCTCAACTGCTGTACGAGGATTCACCCGGTCAGGCAGGACCATCCGCCCCCCTCGCTGGCTCGAAGACTTCAATTACTAATGTAATGTAATGTAAGGTATGGTTTCTGATTAAACACCCTCTCCCTCCCCCCTGGGTGTTCCCTTTACATGTATGCCCCAATATTTATGTTTATGCTCCACACTCTGGGGGGGGGGGGGCTAATGTGGCGACTATCGACCAAGTCGCGGTTAATATCTTTGTTTTTGGCAAGCTCTTTGCCCCAGTCTGTGGTCGCGTGCGAAAGTGTACGGACGTGTACCGAGCATTCAGAATGTAAACAACTGTATATGTGTGCTTATGAGAAATAAAAATAGTGTTTATTACATGTGGTGTAGCGTGCATCATTGGATTCGGCAACCCAACCACGCGTACCCATAAAGTCATCCATTAAAACAGACTTGTGCCTAGCACAAGTGTATTTTATTGTAATAGTTACCTTTCCTCTCATGATAACAGTAGGTCCATCAAACAGCTTTGTGGTTACAAATGACATCAGTGCAGATATACCTTTGTCCAGTCTTTTCACTTGCTTTGCATTAGCATGTACATATTTTAAAGCCTTGTGCATACTCTCCAGGTGCATGTTTGTATTGAGTCCAGCTTGCGTGTGACAATATGCCCAACAGTTAACATATTTTTCATAGTAGGTCCTCAAATAATAACTGAATCTGGATGTATCTGTATCACTATAGAGCTTCTGGAGTGCTTTTTGCAGTGATTCTTCAAATATAGCAACATCTCTTACCTGCATTAATGTCTTCACAAGCTTGTACACCTCAGTTCTCTGGTCCTTATGTAGAACTTTACTGTTAATGTTGTTCGTCCATGCTCTAAACCAGGTACTGACCCAGATAAAGTGTCTCTAAAGGGTGCCTGATGGAGTGTGTTCATAACATCACATGAGTGCACGTAGACAGGCCTTTGTGAATGAAAATAGGAGAGTCTGTATGGCTGGACTTTGAGGATGAACATATTTATATACACAGTTTCTGATATGCTGTGTTAGGAAGGTAGCCTCATTACTAACAGAGGAATATTGACATATGTATTGTTTATCAGAGGTGGTTCATCTGTTATCAAGGCAAGTTGAAACAGAGGGCATTAGAGAAATGGTTTTTTTGTTTGTGGAAGAAGAAACTTACTGTGGCATTGATTACTTCCACATTCATGTCATAACCATAAAATTTCCTGAGGAGGTTTGCAGAAGGGTGGCAGATTTATGAACCAGTTATTCCTTTTATATATTTAAACTTGACACTAAATAATACACAGCACTTTTGCTTTATTAAAGAACTTGTTCAACGTGAAATAGGTAGAAATCTCAGCCATGGGATTGTAACTGTATTGTAACTCTCGGACACAGTACTGTAATTTTTTTATCTACTCCTTTTCTTTATTTAAAGTTACCTATTTTCAAAACTCTTTACCTTCCTATATAGCCCAAGAGTATGTATTCGAGAGCTATCTTCAGCTGTGAGACTAGACTCAACCAAACAATGGTCTCTGAAATTTGCAGGTAGGATGTTAACATCTGATTCTGTGCATATTAGATAGTTTGGAGCATTGTCTGTGTCCTGAATGAGCAGGTGGCGTGATGTAGGAAAGCTGTGTGAGATGTGCTGTCACATTTGTGACACAGGCATGACATTGAATTTTCATGATGCAGTGTTTACTCAGGACTCAAGGCCACATAATAAGGAGGCCATACAATGAGCAGGAAATATGATGAGGTACTGGGTTTTGGCGTGGGCGCTTTACTGTTGAGTAGTAAGTCATACATGGCATGGTATTGTTGTTACATAACATCAAATTACATATTTGATGTGCTGTATCCAATGGTGAGTCTTTATTTGGAGAGTTACTTGCAACAACAGCACTCTAGGTAACTAATGAATCCACACTTGCTTTGGGGTAGCGTACAAACGGGTAATTTTGTAAATTAGTGGCTGCAAATGTTGCCAAAATGCAAAATGTCATTATTTGCCTAGAACTTCACTTTGTACAACTTTTGTACGCAAATGTCTGTCATGTTACAGAACTACATAGAAGATGACGTCAGTAACAGCATTGTGTGATAGTTTCTCTCAAGAAAACAGTAATTCGAAAGTAATCATGTGTGTAATCTGTAATTCAAATGTGCAAAATGGTTTCAGACTTTGCTTAGAATCACAAGTATGGATACATTCTGCGTGTGTGAGATTCATTAATGCAAAAACTGTGTTTTCATGTGAATGTGATCAGGGAAGTTGTAACGGATTTAACGCCATGTTAGTCGCTTACGCTACCGGTCGTGAAATTAATGTGTTACAAAGTGTGTTGTATGAATTGCAAAGTGCTAAAAAAACAATAAAAGTCCTAAAAGCAAAGCTTCGTGAATGTGAATTGAATGGAGTATCATCACTTAACACAAACTCCGAAATCTACAGCACATCTATTCTTCCAAAAACGAACGAAAATTTTAAAAAATACGAACTAAAAGCAGCTAAAAAGATCGCTGTACAAAACAGATACAATGCTCGGGAAATATGTGACGAGATAAAATCTTGCGGAGAGAGAGTGGAAGCAGTAAGTGTCGTAAGAACTGAAAGTAAACAAGCCTCCGAAAAGTTCGTTACACCTAACATACAAGCAACTGTTAACAGAAACCTCGAGCGAAAACTTAACAACTCAGCCTATAATGTGCTCAAAACGTTAAAATCTGTTAATAATATAATACACAGAGACTGTGAAAAGAAAGAAGATCGTATAATAGACTGCAAAACTTCGGAAGATTTGAGCACAACAAATAATGCTTTTACTGTACATATACTTGCCGACAGTCTCGGAAAAAGACTGGCAGAAACCCTATATAACTCAGGATGCAGTCTTACTAGCGTAGTAAAACCTGATGCTCCACTGAAAGAGATCGTCAACAACTGCGAAAATCTGAGTATCAAGATAAAGAAAAATGATTGTGTTCTAATCCTAGGGGGCGGAGTAGACGTCCGCGGCAATGATGTATTATCAGCAAGACGAGCGCTAAGAGAGACGCTCGAAAAGCTCAAGAATGTACATGTGATGGTAACCAGCATTCCATACGATTTTTTTAAGAAATCTCGTGTTAACGAAGAAATAAAAAAAACTAACAGACTGCTTCACAAAATAACAAAGTGCTACCCAAATTCAACATTTGTCCAGCTAGATTTCAGAAAACATCATTTCATAAACAGTGGAAATCTCCTAAATAGAGCAGGACAACTGTATGTCTGTGCTCAAATTATGAAAACAATAAATAATTTCAATGATCAACAGAAACTGCCTGGTATCCTCACCATAGCAGTAACTGAGCAAATGGAAATTTGGAAGGAAACGTCTAAGATGAGAGAGATACCTAACATACCGGTACCAGTATCTGAAGGAGTGGTAGAATATGGGGTACCAGCAGAAATGTCAGGAACATCCAGCAGAGTTGAAGAGGAAACAATTTCTTCAGATGAGAAAGCCTACAAACCTAGTGTAAACTCATGTGCACCTGAAACCTCCAAGGATGAAGCTGTCAGCACATTCGACACACTCAATGCTTCATGCTCACTTGTAACTAGGACTGCAACCACACCAACAGCCAAGAACCATTCAATTAGATCCAGAAACTCATCAGCTGCTCTGCAGACATCTCAAAGGAAGAGCCTCAGGATAAGAAGAGCTGCTGTGCGTAGTGACTATTTTTTATGAGACCTTCGCAATTTGAAGAAGAAGAAAAGGCAGAATCTTTACAGTGTCAGCAACAAGAAAGTACAAAGGTAAATAGTGCAGCAAATCCACTACATGAAACTTTAACAGTTGAATACCAAAATGTGCAAAGACTAGAAAGTAAATTAGCTGAAATAGAAGTTCTATTAGCTGACTATCTAAAAGACATTAACATACTATGCATAAGTGAGCACTGGGTAAAAGAAATGCAAGCGTCTAGCATAATTATTCCAAATTTTGAAATGATTAGCAAATTTTGTAGAATCAACCATAAAGGGGGTGGGACATGTATTTATGTTAGGACAGGGGTAGAATCAAAAGAAATTAAATGTAAACTAAGATGCATAGAAAAAGATTTTGAATACAGTATATGTGAGCTAACCAAATTAAAAATTATTATTGTGTGTTTGTACCGATCACCATTGGGCAACTTTGCCATTTTTATGGAAAACCTTGAGGGAATGCTGAATGAACTTAAACATAATGTAATTGTTCTTGGTGATTTTAATGTTAACTTTAAGAATGATTGTAGTAAACAACAGCAACTGTGCAAACTGTTTTTGTGTCATAATATGATGGCAACCGTAAATGAAGTTACCAGATGCGGAAATATGTCTGAAACTATAATAGATCAAGTATTTATAAACAAGGACAAGTGTGAATATAACACTGAAGTAATTGACACTGGTTTCTCGGATCACAAGGGTATCAAATTGAGTTTAAATGTCACATCTTACAAGGACCCTGTTATCAATAACAATTACAGAGAAAGGAGATTTATAAATGATGACAGCATAAGAATTTTTAATTACATTCTGGAAAATAACAACTGGGGTAGTGAATCAAGTGGTGATGTCAACAGAAAGTTTGACTCATTTCTTGAAAGCTACAAACACTGCTTCGATGTTGCCTTTCCTATAAAAAGAGTCAAAACTAAACATAAAACCAAAGCATGGGTTACACAGGGTATTAGAAAGTCATCAGACACTCTCAGAAAGTTAAATAAATCAGCCAGGAAGAATGTAGTACTGAAAGCACATGTGAAATGTTATAGAATCCTGTACAAGAAAGTAATAATTGCAGCTAAGAAGCTTGATAATGATACCTATATTGAGAAAGGTAACAACAAAATGAAGTCAACTTGGGCGGTAATAAATAAAAATATAGGTAGACACAAAAGAAAAGATAACAGCTTTGTCATTAAAAGTGGGGGTAAAACTGTTAAGGACCCACTTCAGATTGCCAACATATTTAATGAACATTTCACAAATATAGCAATAAATTTAATTAAAACTAAATGCAATTCCAATAGCAAGGTAAAAATCCCCATGAATGACATGACAGTGTTCCTTTATCCAGTATCTGATTCAGAGGTACTAAATGCTATAAATAAGTTTAAAAATAAAATGTCATGTGGGTGTGATGGGATTCCTGACAAAGTCATTAAGCAAAGTGCAAGAAACAGAGCCTCGCATCTCACTGAAATTATAAATGAATCTTTTAAGACAGGGGTGTTCCCATCAAAACTTAAAATGTCTACTATAAAGCCACTTTACAAGAATGGTGATAAATATGATGTTAGTAACTTCAGGCCTTTATCAATGTTGTCAGGTTTCTCAAAAATAATAGAAAGGATAATGTCTCAGAGACTATACAAATTTCTTATTAAGAATAGAATATTGGTTAATGCGCAAAATGGTTTCCGTAAAAATAAATCAACTGAAAGAGCTATCTTCAATTTTTTGCAACTTGTTCTAAATTCCATAAAGAGAAAGGAATTAAATTGTGGATTGTTTTTAGACTTATCAAAGGCCTTTGATGTCATCGACCATAAGTTACTGCTTAGGAAGTTATATGCCTATGGGATACGTGGAGTTGCCCACAAATGGTTTGAATCATATCTGTCAGACAGGTATCAGAAGGTGGAGATAAGCCAGGCAGATAGGACATATTCATCAAGATTCGAGAGAGTTTTGTATGGAGTACCCCAGGGATCTGTATTAGGGCCATTACTGTTTTTAATATTTATCAATGACCTACCAAGTCATCTATCTGAAGCAGAGGCAGTACTATTTGCTGATGATACAAGTTTATTTGTTAAAGCAAATAGTGAAGCTGACTTACAGGAAAAAGTCACATTAGCAACAGACGAAGAAGACAGATGGTTTAATGAAAACAGACTCATTGTGAATGCCAAAAAAACAACGTGGATCAACTTCAGACATATTACAAATAAAATAAAAACTAACCTTACAGTAGAACTGGGTAAGTGTAAGATTGAACAAGCATCATACACTAAATTCTTGGGAGTATGGTTTGATGAGCACTTAAGATGGGAAAAGCATATAATAGCATTGAACAAAAAATTAAGTCAAACATGCTATATACTTAGAATGCTTAAAAGCTCATGTAATATTAAAACAGTGTTATGTGTTTATTTCTCATTCATGCACAGTTTATTAAGATACGGTGTACAGTTTTGGTGGAACAACAGTATAACAAAACATTCATTTAGACTACAAAAGAAGGCAGTCAGAATAATAAAAGGTATATGATATAGAGACTCTTGTAGGCAAGCTTTCAAAGAATTAAAAATCATGACACTACCATCTTTATACATATATGAAAGCATATGTTTCTTAAAAGAACACAAGGAATTTTCTACATTAAACAGAGAATTTCACAACTACGAAACAAGGAATAGGAATGATTTCCACAGAGAAATTCATAAAAGAGCTATGTATCACAAAAGTCTACTATACCAACCCAAAATCTTCTACAGTGCTCTCCCCAAAGAACTAAAAATAATACCAAAACTGTACATATTTAAAAGAGAATTAAAAAACATGTTATTAAGCAATAGTTTTTACAGTATTGAAGAGTTTGTGAATCGTTGACAATAAAAGAGCAGTTAATATTTCCCTGACATACTAAATATGTGTAATTGCTCACATTTAAATACTTGCTGTTTCTATGAAAGTGTGAAACTGTTAATGTAAGAATGTAAATAATCTTTGATGTGAGAGTCACTAACTTTTTTTTTGTACGTTGTTATCCTACTTGTGTATTTTTATGTTAATGTTCTAAAAGTTCTATTAAAATTGTAATGTCTAAGTGACATGTAAATTCAATTACAAATTTTCATGTATATGTATTTTAAATTGTAATGTTTATTGACAAGTCCTATATCATTTCGATGATGTACTACAAGGACGCTAATAAATTGAATTGAATTGAATTGAGCAAAGCACATTGTCCTTGAGGTACAGCCACACAATGTCTCTTTCCTCTTGCGCAAACACGGATGCACAGGAACAACATCACACACACAAGAATTTGCTGGAATAATACTCATATACATGCACATTCCCATGTATGACCTATGCCTCACTTTGCAAGCTTTCAGTTATGTATCCCCTTCTTTGTTCAGGATATTATGTTGTGTTTATTTTATTGAAAAGGCAACAGAAAAGAAAACACAAAGTTACTAGGCATTGAATGGTATCCAATAAGAAAGGTACAAGAAATAAAAGTGAATGTGATGTGTTGTTTGTTAACATCAGAGGGTCACAGTGAGATAAACATAAGGTTTTGTTACCTGGCAACTGGCTACTAGTACTATCTATTTCACAATTCCATACAATGTGTTTCAGTGTTTATTTGTAATACTGGGAAATATTTAAAGGATTTTCGTAATTGCTCTGTGAGTACTAATTGACTGTTCAATATGCCATCAGCATTTTGATTTTATGAATAGCACATGGGTTCTCAAAAGAAAATTTATATTTCATTGATCAAAATGAATTAGAGTTTTTCGTCTATTGACAAAATCCTTATTAATTGTTGAAATACACAGTGCAGTAATTTACTTCTTAAAAATAATGTCATTTAAATATAATCAACCTGCCTACAGCACTCATTTAAATGATGAGTAAAATTTTGCATGACAGTTCAGCTTGTAGACACTCGTATCTTGCTACTTCACTGTGGATACTTTGTTTCATTTGCTCCAGAGAAGGCCGGATGTTGACATATACTTTACATTTGACATCTTACCATAAAAAGAAATGTATGGGGGTCAGATATGGACTACATAGGAGCTAATTCATGTCACTCCTCGCGGAGGTAAATTCGCAAGGAAGAATTTCATGAACTCTCAGTGTAGATGCATTAGACATGTATTCTGTGGCTCCACCTTGCTGAAACGATGTTCACTGGCTATAACCAGGGACGTTTTGCAATTGAGGCAACAAAAAATCATGTAACATTGTCACATACTCTCTTAATTCACTCCTCATCCTCAAAAAAGTACAGACAAATTGACCCTTGTGCCTACACCGCAGAACAAACAGTAACTTTTGGGGAGTGGAGGGGTTTCTCATGCTTCTGTTTAGGACTCATTCCACTCCAAAGGCGCCAATTCCATTTACTGATGTCACTGTTTAGGTGAAAATGAACCTTGTAGAAAAACAAGATGTTGAAAATTGAAGGACACTCTGTCCCATCATTATCATACTGTAACCTTTGTATGTCATGCAGAGGCTTTAATTCTTGCACCAACTGGATTCAGAATTGTGCAGTTTTAGTGCAATGATAACCTAGGTTCTCTTACAAATGCAGAGGTGATTTACACATTCAACAGATTCACTTATTCTTGATGCCATTGGTCATTTGAGTTTTGATATGACTGTCTCCTCCAATGTTTTGATCCAGTATCAGATAAGGAGACCATTTGGAGCATCATTTACAGTATGAAGTAAACAATAACTGAAAAATTTCTTTCATCCTACATTCACCAAATCAGCGTTTTTGTAAAATTCTTGCACATGGAAAGTGCTTTCTACACCAAAAAGTTCTGCATATTGACTAAAGACCAAGCAATTGATAAACTTAGTCCCACTCTCCTCAGATTTGTTGCACATGTGCATATAGCTCCTTGAACATAAAGCTATTTTTGAGAGACGATATAGTTTACACAACTTCAACCATATGAGATTGTATGTAGATTAATGCCCTAGTACTCAACAAATTCTGTGATGCAACAGATCCCAGAATCCACTAAAAAGGAGGCTTTTTTTCCATTTTTGTTGTTTTTGCATCATCAGCGTCCTTCATTTCATTTCGTAGTACCAAAGTTTGTTGAGGGGCTCCATCATAATAATCCCTCCTTTTGCTGAGATGTCAGGATCTTCAGTTATCATGCTAGTGAGTCACTATGCCATGAATGTACATCCACAGTTTTCATATGAATTTGTTATAAATTTGTAGGTTTCTTCTTTTGTGTTTACCTCCCTTGAGACTTATCGTATTCCTGAAAATGTTATGATCAGAGACTTTATCAAGTATTTGATGTTCAGACTATCACATGTCAGCCCAATTAATCTTTAGAAGCCACATTCTATACTAGAACTCCTTGTCTGAAATTGTTTATAAATTTCAGATTTCTTTCTTTGGTGTGAATTGACACAATTACACACATTTCACCTTAAACGTAACCTCAACACACCACCCAACCAAATACACATGGTATACACGTGGCACAAATAACAAAACACAGCAATTTATTGAACTGACTGTGAGCTGTATATACATGTATCACTCAGCAGTTGCCCAAAATTTAACATGGATGGTTTAACGACAATATTATACTTTGATGCATGTCAGAACTATTCTGATGAGGTGGCATCCACAGGAGCTGGTGAGGTAACTTCACTTTTAAGGTTGAAGTCATCTGCCATGGTGTCATCAGTTTCACTACTTCTAGGAACAGTGATCCACCATTAAGTATCTGTGAGAACAAAAAACACTTTATTACATCATTGATAACATGCATGTCACACTCACACAGAATAAATATTAATCAAATAGGCATGCAATGATGAGACAGGAAATGGAAAGTGCTCCAAAGTAATTATATCAGCTATGAAAAAGACATATTTATTCAGCTGACTGACTATTTGTGTCACCTCCCAGCCCCATCCCTTCCTTCCACATAGAGTGGATCATTCAAATCAAACTGATATTTGTACAGGATGATTCTTCCAGGCCTTATGCATATTGAGTGTAGTGTTGGAGGAACAGTTTGATTGTCCTGGCAGTGTTCTTCATATGGTGATGTAGAACAGTCTGAAGCTGTGTCCACTGGCATAGGTAGGAAGGGTTGGCCCGTGTGGCTGGGATGTAGGTTGGTCAGACGCAGCACACTGCCTCATGGCATTGAGTGACAGTAGGTGTGCTGGTACACAGTATTTTCTATTAATAGGTTCTATGTCAGCTTTACGATCTCAGTGGAAACCGTGGTAGTTTTATCTTTAATTAAGATCATCATAATGTGGATGCTATGGGCCAAACCAGGTACAGACTCAGATAAAGTGTCTCTAAAGGGTGCCTGATGGAGTGTGTTCATATCATCACAGTAGTGCATGTAGACGTGCCTTTGTGGATTAAAATAAGATGGTCTGTATGGTTAGATTCTGAGGATGGATAGATTTGGATTTACAGTCATTGATATTCTGTGTTAGGGAAGGTGTGTCTTGAGGAGGGTAGCCTCATTACTAACAGATGAATGTTGACATATGTATTGTTGATAAGTGGTGGTTTATGTGTTATCATGTAGAGTTGAAACAGGGCACATTACAGAAATATCTTTTAGCTTGTTGGAAGGAAATATTTACTGTGTCATTGATTGCTTCTACATTCATTTGGTAACAAAAATTAATGCTAAGGGGGTTTAGGGTTGGGTAACAGATTTATGAACCAATTCTTCGTTTCACATTTTTATCTTGGTACCAAATAATACACAATTTTATTTGTTTTTTTAAAGAACTTGTTCTACATGAAGTAGATGGAAACTTTGACCAAGGGATTGTAATTTTATTGTAACTCTCGGCCACAGTATTTTAATTCTGTCATCTACTCCTTTTGTTTATTTAAATTTATCTGTTTTCAAAACTCTTTAACTTCTTATATGGTCCAAAAATATGTTTTTGAGATTTGTTTTCAGCTGTGATCCAAGACACACGCAAAGAATGGTCTCTGTAATTTGCAGGTAGCAAGATAACGCACGATCCTACGTAATTTAAATAGTTTGGAGCGTTGCCTGTGTCCAGAATGAGCAGGTGGTGCACTGTAGGAAAGTTACAAAGTGTGGAGCATGTTTTAGATGTTTCATGGACAGTCGCAATTCTGATACAGGCATGAGATTCATTTTTCCATGATTCAGTGTTCACTGCGGAATTCAGGCCATATGATGGCAGACTGTGTAATGAGGGACTGTTTGTAGTGGTATGCAGACACTTAACTATGGCTTTCATAAATAAATCCATTCATCGTTTTGATCATTGACAGTATTTGTGCTTTTCTTGACATCACAGTGTATGTTGCTTCACCTGACAGGAAAGTGGCTGCCGAGTAGTAAAGGGGTTGTGGGAGTTCTATTATGTAAGTGATGAAATCATATTGTAGTGATGTAACAAGTTCTGTCAGTGGAAGGTACAACCCCTCTATCAATATCTTCTGTAATTACGCTCAAAATGCCTGGAGCACTTTGTTAGGCCATGTTTCTGTTATTACATAACAACAAATTACTTATTTGATTTGCTATAAGGAACTGAAAATTGGTATTCTATGAATTACTTGCAACTAAAGCTCTTTTAATTACTGAAAGTAGGTGATGAATCCACACATGCCTTAGTGTTGTCTCCAACACTGCACTGCACTGGAGGCTGGATACAATGCAAGAGTAAAGAAGATGATTTTTTTGTCAATAACTTCACTTTGTAAAACTTTTTAAATGGGGAGATTTCAGTTTACAGAACTGATGAAAAACATTGTCCTTGTGGTATGTCTTGATGAAACTTCTTTCCACATGAGCTATCACTGATAGTGATAGCATGTCAGTGATTATTCCTAAAACTGAGAAATGTTTAAAGGAGATTCTTAGTCCTATTGTGAAGGTTCACTGACTTTTCAATATATGATTTTCATTTTATTGTATAAAAACTACAGGAGTTTTCAAAAGAAGGTGTGAAAATAAAATAGAGTTTCAAGCCTATCATCAGAATCTGTATTTATTGTTGAAATATACAGTTTTAGTGTCATTTAAATGCAATGCAGCATGCCTACGGCTTTCATTTAAATGATGAACAAAATTTTGCTTGATGGCTCAGCATGTAGACACTGTGATGTTTGCCACTTTGCTATGGATAGTTTTTTCAGTTGTTGCAGACACGTGGGATTGTTGACATACACTTTAGATTTGACACATCCCCATAAGAAGTAATCCATATCTGGACTTCATGGGGACCAATTTATCTCACCTCTCCTGGAAGTCAATTTGCCAGGGAAAATTTCAAGAACTCGCTGTACAGACACATGAACATGTGTGCTGCAGCTCCATCTTGCCGAAACGATGTTTTTTGCATATAACCAGGAATGGTTTGGAATTCAGGCAACAGGAAGTCATTTGATACACCACATAATGTTCCAAATTTATTGTAACTGCATGGCTGCCTTTGCCCTTGCAAAACTACGGGACAGTTTTTCCTGAATCCAACATCACAACCATAAAGCAACTTTTGGCAAATGAAAGGATTTCTCATGCCTTTGTTTAGGATTTGTTGCATTCCAGGAGTGGTAATTTTGCATACTGACAGTGGAAATTTTGCTTACTGATGTGACAGCTCATGTGTAGGTGAGCTTCATTGGAAAACAAGCTGATGTAAAGTGTTTGGAACTTTGTCACACCATTAACAAACTGCAGCCTATGTCTGGCATACTGAAGCTTTAATTCTTGCACCAATTGGATTTTATAAGACTGTAGTTAAAGTTATTTTTGCAGAATTCAACGCAGTCATGATCTATGGACTTTTAAGGGACTTGCACTCTTCCAGATACAGAGGTTATGATCATAACACACAGACTGACTTACATGTTCCATGGATTCACTCATTTCTGATGACCTCAGTCTCCTTGATTTTGATATGACCAGTGTTGAACCATTCTCCTCAACTGTTTTGATCCATTTCTGGGTAAGGAGGACACTTGGACCATCATTTCCATTATGCAATACATGATCACTGGAAAATTTCGTCAATGCTTGAGTCACCGAATCACAGGTTTTGCAAAATTCTAGAGAATACGGCAGGTGGGGTAGGACTTCCCATTTTAACATTTTCAAGTACGTTTTGACCTCTTTTGCAACATGGGGTCAAGCGTTGTCGTGCTGCAAAATCACTTTATCGTGCCTCTCACTGTACTGCGACCAATTTATCTTTTAATTCTCTGCTCAAAGACATTAACTACATAAGATAACAAGCACCTGTGATTGTTTCACTTGGTTTTAACACCTCATAGTACATGATGCTCAGCTGGTCCCACCAAAGGTGGAGCATGATCTTGGAGCCATGAATATTCAGTTTGGCTGACAACGTGGAAGTACGGCCGGGATACTTCCATCATTTCTTGCGGTTAGGGTTATCATAATCAACCCATTTTTCAACTCCAGTCAGAATGCGATGCAGAAATCCCTTCCGTTTTTGCCTCTGCAGCAACTGTTCAGGAACACATAAATGCCATTCAAAATCTCTTGGTTTCAGCTCACACAGGACCAAAGTTCCTTCTTTCTGAATCATGCACGTAGCCTTGTGGCATTTTGAAATGGCTTGCTGCATCACTCCCACTAATCATGCCAATTCTTCTTGAGTTTGACACGAGTCTTCACTCAGCAATGTCTCCAATTATACATCTTTGACAACATTCTCTCCTCCACCACTATGCCGGCCTAAGACGTTGAAATCGCCATTCTTAAAGTGTTGAAACCACTCAAGGCACATTCTTTCACTAATAGCGCCCTAACCATACGTACTTGAGAGAATTCGCTGAGATTCAGCCACTGTTTTCTTCATATTGAAGCAAAACAGTAACATGTCCCACAAATGACAAGAATTAGGCTCATAAACTGACATTTTCAATCAAGAACAGCTTTATGATGCAGACAGAAACTGACTAATGTTTGGATGAGGTTATGTTGACCGAGTTCCAAGCTGACTGCCTGACATCTGCGATCTGTTTCTTTTGACCACTACTTACTGTTGACGCCACCTATTGGCAAATGGTGGAAGCAAAGTTGTACACCTTGTATATTATTGATAACATGCATGTCACACACAAAGAGCATGCATGTTAAACAAGTAAGCACACAATGAGAAGGCAAGAAACAAAAGCACTCCAGTGTAAATATATTAGCGAAAATAAATACGTATATATTTGAACAATTGGCTGTTTGCCCCTTCGCCTCAGCCCTCTGTAGAGTGGATCTTTTAGGACAAACAGATATTCCAGTCCTGATGCATACTGCATGTAGTGTTGGAGAAACAGAGTTAATATTCTGGGAGTGTTCTTTCGTTGGTGACCCAGCAGCATCTAAAGCTACATTCACTAGTGTGGAAACCTTGTTGAACTTATTGTTATTTAAGATCTTCATTGTGTATTGACTGTGGTACAGAACTGGGTACAGCCTGTATAAGGTAGTTGTGAATCAGTCTATATGGATTTTATGCATAATGTCACATGAGTGCATATAGACACATTGATGAGGATAGAAATTGAAGGGTCCATGTGGCAAGACAGTATGAAAATTGGAACTGCAGTTTTTGATGTGCTAGATTGAGAAGGGCTGGTCTTGAGAAGGCTAGCACCATTACTGACTGAAAAATAACATCATACATACTGTATAATGTGGGGGTCTGCAGTTACAATCTCAAGTTAAATCACGACGCATTTCAGAAACGCTTTTTAGCTTCAAAGAAGAAATAATGTGCTGGAGCACTGTTTATTTCCACATTCAAGTAATAAAAAAAAAATTATGCCAGAGGTCAGTGAGGCGGCAGAATTATGAATGAGTTCTTATGTTTACATTTTTAGACTTTGCACAAGATCATACACAATATGTTTGCTATATTAACAGAAATAATTTTTTCATTGCAGAATTCTCAACCACAATAGTGTAATCCATCCCCCTCCCTATTTCTAAGAACTGAATTATAAATGTGTACACCTTTTCTTTATTAAAAATCTCAAAACTCTATAACTTACTGCACTGTCTAAAAGTAAGTATTCGAGAGTTGTTTGTGGCCATGAGGCAAGATGCAACCAAAGAATCATCCTTGAACTTTGCATGTGGGATGCTAAAGTCCAATCCTGCATAGACTAACTTGTTTTGAGCCTCACAATTGTCCTGAATTTACAGGTGGTATGGTGTATTAAAGCTGTGTACAGCAGTGTGTCTGTTAGGTGTGTGATGGGCAGCCATTTTTCAGACACAGGCATGAGATCCACCTTTCGTGACACAGTGTTCACTTACAGAGCCAGGCCATATGCTGAGGGACTGTTTGTTGTGGTGTGTAGACACTTTACTATGGAGCAGTTGGTCATCAATAAATCTTATCGCTGTCTGGATAATTTATTTTTGGTGCATCTTCGTAATGTCACAGCAAATGTTGCTTTGCTTGACAGGCCTATGTCTGCTGAGTAGTGCGGCAGGTTGTTGGAGTTGGCATGTGTGAATTCTGGAATTGTGTTGTAGTGATGTGACTAGTTCCGTTAGTGGAAGCTGCTCCCTCTAGCAGCATCTCTTCTAACTACACTCATGATGCCTAGTGCAGTTTGTTTGATCATTACATAACAACAGATTACATATTTGATCAGCTATAAGTAACTGTGAGTGTATTTCTTGACTTACTTGCATCCGCAACACTCTTAACCTCTAGAGGTAACTGATGAATCCACACTTGCTTAAGGGTAGGTTCATACACTGCAGCTTCAGAAATTAGAGGCTGGATATAATGCTAGAATACGGATGATGATTGTTTCCAGTAACTTAACTTTGTAAAACTAGTTGAATGCAAATGTTTCTCAGTTTACTCAAGTATCAAAGCACATTGGCCTTGTGGCATGTCTACTCAATACCTATTTCATTATGTGCTATCACAGACACCCAGGAACAGAAGTAGACACCCAAACATCAGGACGGAGGACATGTGTAGCATGTCCTTTCTCATGTCCTCACCTGGCTTCATTATCTCGTGTGCATCCCATTCTTTCCTCAGGGGACTGTGCTGTGTTTATTTCATTGAAAAGACAAAAGAAAAGAAATCACAAGGTGACTATGTGTAGAACCTTATCTAAATAAGAGAGGTAAGAAAAACAAAATGTGATGGTGACATGCCAAATTTCAGAAGGAGGTCAAAGTGAAATATTAGATATTCTGCTCAAGAAGCAGCAGCTGTAAGGCTGGCAGTAACATTTTGTTACCTGGCAACCAGCTACTAGTGAAGCATTTTGAAGCATTTATTTCAATATTACATACATAGCTTGTTGATTATTCCTAAAACTCACAAATATTTAAAGGAGGATCTGAATCTCTCTGTGAAGATTCATTGACTTTTTAGTATGCCATTCAAGTTTTATTTCATAATAATTTGTTACACAACTTAAATAAAAAAGACTGTAAACTGATTATCACCCTAGTCCTCAAAAATTTGGTCATGACATAGGCCTCACAATCCACTACAACGGAGACTGTGTTTCTTAATTTTGTAGTTTTTGCATCATCAGTGTCCTTAAATTCAATTGTTAGTAGCATCGTTTGTTGAGGTGCTCTACCTATCCCATCTTTTCTTTTGTTCAGTTGTCAGGATTCTCAGTTGTTGTGATATTAATTTGCTGTACCAGGAAAATACATCCACAGTTTTCACATGCACTTGCCATGACTTTGTACACTTCTTCTTCTGTGTTATCCTATTGGGAGACTTATCTTATTCTTTAAAGTGCTATGATTGGAGTCTGCAACCAATACTTGATGCTCAGGGAATCCCTCCTCAAACTTTTATATTCTGTAATCATGTATAAATTGCATTGTTCTTTCTTTTGAGTCAACAGACAATTACACACAAATTGCCTTATAGCCTAAGCTCAGCACACTACACAATGAAACACACATGGTTTCCACATGGCACAGAAGACATAGTGCAGTAAGGAAAAACAATTTATTATATTAATGATAACATACGTCACACACAAAAGCATACATGTTTAGCCAGTATGTACAGATTAATGAGGCAGGAAGCAGAAAGTACTCAAAAGTAAATCTATCACTCATAAGAAAGACATAGTTTTTTGAATGGCTGAGTATTTGTGTTACATCACGCACCCTCTACCCCCCCCCCCCCCCCCCACCTCTCTCTCTGCCCCCATAGAGTAGGTCATTGTTGACAAACTGATATTTGCGTCGGGTGATTCATTCAGGACTGACATATATTGGAAGTAGTGTTGGTGGAACAGACTGTGTGTCCTTTGAGTGTTTTTTCTCTGATGACCTAGCATCATCTAAACCATTTCCACTGATGTAGGTAGAAGAGAGTCGGCATTGTCTGGCAACGGTGTTGGGCTGTCAGCCACAGCACACTGCCACATAGGTGCTGACTGATAGTACCGGAGTGACCCACAGCGTTTTCCATCGTGCACTTATGTTCTTGAAGGAAACCTTGGTGGGTTCGCTGTAGGTTAATATCTTCATTGTGTGGGTACTATGCTCAAAAACCGGTACATACCTGTATAAGGTGGTTGTGAAGCTGACTGTATGGAGTGTGAGCATAATGTCTCATCAGTGTACATAGAGAGATATTTGTGGATAAAAGGTGGGAGGGCACATGTGGCAGGACAATGTGGAAATTGGAAATACAGTTTTTCATATGCTAGATTAAGAAAAATTGGTACCACCATTATTCACTGAAAAATAGTGTCATATATATTGTATACCATAGTGGTTTGACATATATAATCTCAGGTTGAATCAGGGCACATTTGAGAAATGATTTTTAGTTTTGGGAAGAAATAGTGTGCTGGTACACTGTTTATTTCAATATTGTAAGAGGAACGCATATCATGGGGGGAGAGGAGGTGAGTAGAATTATGAACCAGTGCTTCAATTTTCATTTTTAATCTTGCACTAAATAATATGTTTACTTGATTAAAGAGGTTAGAAATAACGAAACAGTTGCAGAATGATTAACTGCAGTAGTGTAATTTATTTCTTGTTTGCATGACTAGGAATTTAATTTCAAATGTATACCCTTTTGTATGGATAAAGCAACCCTGTCTTAGAAATCACTTTCTTAATGCCTTATCCAAAAATAGGTATTCGAGAGCTGTTTGTGGTCATGAGCCAAGATGCACTCAAAGAGCTGTCATTGAACTTTGCTGCTAGAAGGAGTGCTCCAGTGCCAAATGGATACTGAAGCAGTAAGATTCTTACAGGCTTGTTGCATACTGGCCTGAGTGTGTCATTTCAGTGGTGATGATTGATCAGTAGAGGCTGCGTTTACTGACTTGGGGAAAGAATGTTGGCTCTGTTTGACAATTCAGTAGGTTGGTCAGCCACAGCACATTGGAAAATATGTGTATGGTGACAGTTAGTAGGGTAGCACACAGTATTTTCCATGTGGAGCAAGTTGGTAAGCTTTATGTGCTCAGTTGAATCCTTGGTTGGTTTCTTATTTATTAAGGTCCTCATTGCCACAGGCGCTACAGTCCAAAACCGGGCACAGACCCTTATAATTTGTTTGTAAAGGATTCTTCATGGAGTCTGTGCATATCATTAATTCCTTTGAAAGGGCATGGCCGACTTCCTTCCCCGTCCTTCCCTAATCCAATGAGACCGTTGACCTCGCTGTCTGGTCTCTTCCCCCCAAACAACCGAACCGAAACTAGCAGCTAGTATACCAGTTTCAACTATTTTTTTTACAGTGTTGTGCAAAGTATGTCAGTGATTATTCCCAAAACTGAGAAGTATTTAAAGGAGGTTCTTAGCTGTTCTATGAAGGTTAACTGACTTTATTTTATAACAATTTGCTACACAACTTGAATCAAAAAGTATTGTATACAGATTAATATCCTAGTACTCAGAAAATTCAGTAATGCCATAGACCTCAAAATCCAGTAAAGCAGAGGCTGTGTTTCTGAGTGTTGTAATTTTGGAATCTTTGATTTCCTTCATTTTAATTCCAGTTACCATGGTTTGTTGAGGAGCTCCACTTATCCCATCTATCCTTTTGTTCAGATGTGAGGACCCTCAGTTGTTGACCTACTAAGTTGCCATTCCAGGAATATACCTCTACAGTTTTCATATGCACTCCCATAAATTTGTAGGCTTCTTCTTCTGTGTTATCCTACTTTGAGACTTATCTTATTCTTGAAAGTGTTGTGACTAGAGACTTTGCCTTATACTTGACACTCAGAGCAACACATCTCAAACATTTATTCAAATAATTTTTGGAAGTGGCTTTCTGTACGACATCTTTTTGTCTGTAATCGTCTTTAAATGTCAGTGTGCTTTGTTTGGTATCAACATACATGATTACACACAAATCCTCTTAAAGCATAAGCTCTACACAATTAAATAATCAAATACACATTGTTTCCACATGGCATGGAAGACACAATGCAGCTTGTTAATGAACTGATTGTGAGGTGCCATCATGTGAATTACTTGGCACTTCTCTGAAATTTGACTGGACATTGGAATGGTATTCTTAATTTATTGCATGCAAGAACTATTCTGATGAGATGGCATCCACAGCAGCTGGTGAAATACCATTCTTTTAATGTTTGAATCATCTTTCATTGTGTTCTTCAGTATCACTACTTGAAGGAACAATAATCCACAATTAAATAAGAACTGCAGTAAGAAAAAAAAAAATTATTATATTATTGATGAGATGCATTTCACACATAAAAAACATACACATGAAGCACCTAAATGTAAGGTGATGAGGCAGAAAATGAAAGTATTTCGAAATAAGTATGCGAGTCAAACACAGTGGAGTGTTCTTTCTCTGGTGATGTATAATCTAAGACTTCATCCAGAGTTGCATTGTTGGGAGGGGTTCGACTCTTATCAGGCAGTGGTGTTGGTTGGTAAGGTCACAGCAGACAGCCACATATGTGTTAGATGACAGTAGTAGGAGTAGCCAACATCATTTTCCATCAGGAGGAAGTAGGCTAGCTTTACATTCTGAATGGTAACCTTGGTGGATTTATTGTTACTGAAGATCTTCACTGTGTGGGTACTATGAGTCAAATTTGGGTAAAGAATTATGAGGTGGTTGTGAAGCAGACCATACAGAGCCCGTTCATAATGTCACATGAGTGCACATAGACAGATATTTGTGGATATAAATGGGAGGGTCCATACTGCAGGAAAGCAGGGAAACTGGAAATGCAGTTAGCTTTGATACTCACTGAGAAATACTGTTGTATATGGTGCATATTGTGGGGGGTCTGTCAGACATAGTCAAGTTAAATCACAGCACATTTCAGAAATACCTTTTAGCTTTGTAGAAGAAATAGTGTGCTGAAGCACTGTTTATTTCAACTTTCCAATTTACATTTTTAGTCTTGCACCCAATAATGTATAGTATGTTTGCTTTTTTTATGGAGCGTAGAAATAACAAAACTGTTGTGGAGGTTTTCCCCCCTAGGAATTCAATCACATTACCCAGATGCAGGCATTCAAGTGCTGTTTGCGACCTCGAGCCAAGATACAACCAAAAAGTGGTCATCAAACTTTGCCATTGGGAGTGGAGCTCCAGGGCTGAATGAATATTTGTGGAGGATGATTCTTGTAGACCTGGGAGTGTCATTTCAATGGTAATGTAGCATCAGCAGAAGCTGTGTTGGCTGGCATAGGTGGGAGAGCATTATCTCCATTTGGCAATGGTGTAGTCTGTGCATAACATAACATGTGGACTTATAGACATGCATTTATGGGTTAAAATGGGAGGCTCTATGTAGTGGGACACTGAGGATGGATGGAAATTGGAAACGCAGTTTTTGATATGCTGGATTATTAAGGATGGGTCTCATGGAGGGTTCCCTCAATGCTGAGAAAAAAATGTTGATGTATGTTTGCTTACAGAGGTGGCCTATCTGTTGTTATGCTAAGCCAAAACAGGGCACATTTCAATACTTTTTAGCCTTCCAGAAGAAGAAAATCTGCTTGGTCTGTTTATTTCCACATTCAAGTAATAACAAAAATTATGGTAGATGGGGGAGGGGAGTGGCAGAATTATGAACTAGTGCTTTGATTTAAGTTCTTAAACTTGGTTCAGAATAATACACAATGTGTTTGCTTTATTAAAGAGCTTAGTTTTCGCAAAACAAATCAAAATCGGTAAGCAGTAGCAGAACTTTCAACTATTGTAGTGTAACTACTTTTTTAAATTTCTTTTTGCACCGATAGTCTTTTTGACCCATAGAAATTGAATTATAACTGTCACTCTTTTTGCATAAATAAAGTAACCCTTTCTCAAAATCTATTATTGATACCATGCATGTTGGAAAGAACAGACACACGAATTCGTGTAACTGATTCAGCTCATTAGGCAATATCCTCTATCTTTAGTGTGAATCCACAGTTACATTTGGCACAGTTACATTTGACCTGGTGTTGGAATCCCAAACTAACAAGCATGGAGGACACGGGTGGGGATTGCAGATAGAAAATGGAAAGTACTTTGAAGTAAGTATATCAATGAAACCAAAGAGTTCCCACCCTTTTTGTCTTAATGGTTAGCTACTTGCATTGTCGCATGTCTATTTGATTTAGATATAATAGAAATGTTCTGTTTATCTCTAGTCAGGAGTCTGTCTGTTGCAATATCTGGAACATGAGCTCTCTGGCTTAATATTCCTTCCACAAAATTGGTACCCGTTCTCTCATCCTAAACCATGTTTTCATTTGAAAAATCACTTCATTGGTATTCTGTGTTATTTTCCATGGTAAATTTCATCAGATTTGATGACGGTGTCTTTCCTATTACCATAAAAATATGATCATATAAGAATCACAATTTCTGTTACTTGTTTATTTGTTCTTAAGACGTCCACACACACACACACACACACACACACACACACACACACACACACACACACACACACACACACACAGTGTTTTTGTAGAAAAACTGTGGTGTTTCCCCATATTTCATTGTAGCAGCTACAGGATTATTTTCACCCCACATAAGAAAGACAATGAGGCTCTCACATTCAATTCAGAGAAACCTCTAAGTGCTATGAATTTTCACGTGAACATACCTAAATTGAAAATGGTATTGTGACTTAAATACTGCAGTGTACACAGTCAGCCATATGGCTACATGAAATTTAGCTTTAGGGACGGAACATAGCATCAGATGTTGACAGTGCAGGAATATGGAACATGTGCCTTTGCTATGATGACTTCTTACCACTCATGGGTTATATTTAAACACAATTTTAAATGGACAGGATGAATGTTTCAAATAGTTTACATCTAGTAAGGGTGTCATTTTCATCTCTGGTGTAAAAGAAAATAAGCAAATATAAATGACAGAGGGTGGGACTTGAATTCTGTTATTAATGTCATGAAGTGACATGGTGGAATAAACAGCATCACATTTCCACCTTCATAAGTGTTATAAGCAAATTTCTTTAAACTATTACAAATGTTATTTATCAACTAATTGTTCTAGCTGGTTTGAGTGGCCAGAGTCAGATTCACTCTCTTGAGATAGTCCTGTAGACAACAGACATCAGTTATACAGGAGACCCATGAGCCTTACAGACTTTTTCAGAAACTTGTATCTGATGAAGGATGATATTCTGTGCCTGGAAAGTCGCATTAAATGCCTCACAGAACCCCATCATCCATGTCCATACACATAATACTATTCTGAAGAGTTAAAATTAAAATATTAATCAAACATAAACTATATATAATCTAATAAAAGCATGGTTTTGTGGATTTAATATAAAATGCAATTTAACATTATGAACACATATGTCGTCCCATACACCGCAATAGGAAACAAATATTGTCCATAACTATAACTTTTAATCTCACTGATAACAAGAACTGCAATGCAGACATCAGTTTTATTTTACAAAGTGTATAAAGGAAAGTCTTTTATTATGTGCCCATACTATACGTTTTTTAGTAGCCTTTCATATAGTTACTTCTGTAAAAAAAATTATTATTTATTGTGGGATACACTAAATTAATACATTTTCGTAGCACAAATCGATAAGTGGTCAACACACACACACACACACACACACACACACACACACACACACACACACACACACACACAGCCAGGGGAAAGTTTCTTCCATCTCAGAAGAACTCGACTGAAATTCTTTCTGGTGTAAGCTGCTTGGTTGTGTGTTCCACCTGTGTCTGCTTCTACCTGTAGTGCATATGTTATTTGCTGAAGATTGTCTCCCATTCAAATTTTCATCTGGAAGTATTTCATAGCTACACTTTCCTTACAGAGTGTCTTCCAGTCTCTAAAGTATCATGATTAAGACTGACATATGATAATGGAATGTTAACATTTCTGCTGTACTCGTCTGACAAATGGTAATCAGCTACAAATTGCCACACTTTTTGCTATCTAACTGGATTTTTTAAAACATATTCAGGGCAAAGTTCAACAGGATTCACTATGGATTATGGAATTCATCTGAAGTCATTGTTCCTGACTTTCGTTGAGTCTTTAGTCTCAACCATCCTATTTTAACACATTGAAATCAAATTTTTAACACAGTTCATATACAGCCAAATAAATGGAGACAGATTATTTAATGAAAATTAATGATATATTCCTCCCCTGACTGGTAAGTTATTAACTATACATGATGCCACAGGAAGAATGCTCAGTATTCAGGGATACAAAAAAATGATCGTCTCAAGCCCAAAATGTGATATAGACATAAGTCCTATTCCAAACAGATTCCTAGACAGAGCACAATTAATTTACATTATTATTTATTTAGTTTATTACTCAATACATTGTCAGATTTGCAAAAGTTCATATGTACAAGAGCTAGTAAACATTGCAACATGCATTTTACAAAAGTGTATTTAACACATGCATATGTAAGAATTATTGTACACTTGTAGTTACGGTTGTTGTACAGTTCACAATAAATGTTCAAATATCCCACTGTCACCTTCAAAGCATTTGTGCGCTCTTGGGAGAAGATGTTGTGTTGCTTGTCTGAGTGCCTCTCCTGATTCTATAATGAGGACAGCGGGGTCCATGATGTGACCAAGCAGTTCATCTCATGTGTTCACACACCTCAGACTTCATCCAACCTGTCAACAAAAATCTTATTGCATGAGGTTGTGTGATCTTGGTGGTCAGTTAATTGTACTACTATGACCAGTCTAGCAATTAGAGTAATTGCAGTTGAGATGTTCCCTCACATGTTTGGTAAAATGTGAAAGAGCTCTGTGATGCTGCATGTACATTGCAATGCTCAGGGTGTTCAATAAACGAACTTTCAAAGAAAAAAGTGCAAGTAATTCTGTCCTCTTTCACCTACAAATATGTTACTGATCATGCTGCACCAAACGTTGATAAAAAAATGAACTTGGAAATGGGTTTACAGAGTAGCATGTGGATTGTCCTGGGAGCGTTGATGAATATTACATGTGTTGGGGATTTTGTTATGTCTAAACATGGCCTCATCAGTGAATAATAGTAATGGAAGCATATGGCTACCGGCATTTAACCAGTGACAAAATTCAAGTCCTGTAGCATTGTTACGAATGTGGAGATTGTGGACACACTATATACAAAACTAATACAAATTCTCCACATTCAGTGTTCACCCCATACCTATTTGTGAAACATTTACTCATGCAAAAAGCGCTGTGTGCTGGTAGTAGGACTACACTTCACCATTTCAACAATATGTTGCTATTTTTGTACAGGTTGGGAACTTGAAAGAATACCTGTTTCACACAATGTGTGGAAAACTCTTGTAAACAATCTACAATCAGGAATTTGACATGTTAAAGGTGCCAATGGCATTGTTTGACAGAAGCATGAGTGCTACCATTGCAGAAGCCATAAATATACGCCATACCTGCATGTTCTTCATTACTTTGTCTGTGTGGCATTTTGGTCAGCATGTGTAAATCACAGTTAACTGATGCTTCTCGTTGATGCACTCATTCCCTCATACTACTTCATTCATAATGCACCATGGAAAACTCTATGTTCTGTGGGCTAGAATAATGGCAGAAAGACATTCCAAGCAAACAGGTTGAAAAAAATGAGGTAGATTAGGGCAGAATAAAATGTCAAAGTGGTTGGGTGGGTAAGACATGTATATGTACACCACTAGTTAAAAAATAAATCTTCATTAAGTATGTTCTATCTCAGAAACTATTCAGAATAGAGCATATGAACATTCCTATCACATCCCTGAATAGTAACGATTACTCTTGGGACACCCTGTTTTGCTCTGCATGGTTCCTTCAATGCTATTGTTTCTGTGTGTTTTAATGACATCATGCCATATATTAAGTTTATTTTATTTACAGATGACACAAATATCAAGACAGATTCTAAAACAAGTATCATTTCAGAAATAATAATAAACAAAATGTCAATACCATGAAAAGGACAGATTGCTACTTACTGCATAGTGGAGATTTAACTTGCAGACAGGCACAACAAAAATACTGCTAAACAAGTAAGCTTTTGGCTAAAGGCTTTCTTCTGAATTAGACACACATGACCACCATCTCTGGTCTCAGCAGCTGGAAACAGAGATTGTGTGTTTGTGAGTTGCATTAGTGTGAATGTGTCTGTATATGTTGCCTAATTCAGAAGAAGGCGTTTTAGCCTAAAGCCTATTTCTTTAGCAGTCTTATTGTTGTGTGTGTCTGCAACTCAACATCTCTGCTACGTGGTGACTACCAGTCTGTCCTTTTCATAATATTGTCATTATTCTATATTAGATTTTCCATTGTTTGCTAACAAAATGTCCATGAGCTAAATGCACTGAAAAGCCCAAACATTGTGACCACTGCCAATCATGTTGAAGAAAATTAATGCAGTAATAAAGACACAAATGAAGGAACAGACTCAAATGGGCGATTACCATGGTGAAGATATAGGGTGCAAATTTGGAAATCCATTGAGATAAGAAACACTGTAAAAGGGCGAATTATTACTACACAGAGCCTCAGGATGAGTATCTTGAAACTGGTCAAATACTCATCTGCTACGTGACCATTTACGAAAAGAGGTAGCACAACAATGAAACTACCATGCGGTGCTAAATGGTAGGACACCCATGACTACTCACAGAATGTGGAGTTCGGAAGCTTGGCTGCTCTGTAAAGTAGGATAGATGGTGATGTGTGGCATCTCAGCTGAAAGAGAACAACTGCATGCACAACTGTTTCAGAGCACAATATTCAGCATACATTGTGGAATGTGGAGCTCTGCAGCAGGTCACACCTATGAGTTCACATCTTGACTCAACAACATTGATTACAATTGCAGTGGTCACAGGACCATCAGGATTCAATCATTGTTCAATAGAAGTGTGTAGGCTTTTTGGGTGCATCACATTTTTGCTACACTAGTTCATAGTTCACTGGTTATCTCCACAAATGCCACCATAGTGGCGAATTTCAGCTGAAAGCCATGGACGCAGGTTGGTGTGAGCAGTTTTATGCTATGGGAGACATTCTCCAGTGCTTGCATGGGACCTGTGGTAGTAATTGAAGACAAGCTGACAGCTGCAAACTACCTGCATCCTTTCATGTTTGATGTCTTCTCTGACGGTGATGTCATGTTTCATCAGTATAATTGTTCTTGTCTCAGAGCTAGAATCATGCTACCGTGGTTTGAGGAGCATTATAGTGAACACATGTTGATGTCTCGATAAACAAATTTACCTGATGTAGTTGCTATGGAACACATCTGGGTCACTATCAGGTGTCATCACAGCGTACACAAATCAGCAGCCTGTTATTTATGCAAATTACATGACCTTTGTGTAGACATCTAATGCCACATGCTTCCACAAACCTACTAACAAACTGTAGGATCCCTGATACACAGAATCAGTGATGTATTTCATTCCAAAGATGGACAAACAAGCTATTAAGCAGGTAGCCATAATGTTTTGGCTTATCAGTGTAAATGTTTTGTGACCATTTCATTGCCATAAAAGTAAAAAATACTCACTTATTCACTTTCGAATCTATAAGAGATGTCCTTACAACTGTACACCATGAATAAGTACAGATAGAAATGTTGGGTTCTTGGAATTACACGCTCATGGTAAACTTATATTGGAGGAGTATTCCACATAAATATTGATGTTTCTGAACTAGTTTTTATTCACAAAAGCAATAATGACATGTAAAAGACCTAAAACTAAAACAAATGTTTAATACTTTCCCTTATATCATTCCATAATGCCATACATTAACATATTTTGGGGAACATCTCTAACATAACCTATAGTTTTCCAATTGCTAAGGTATCTTGCACGAATTAGTTCTCATGTGAATTCAGCTATATTCTGTAAATTCATTGTCAAACAAATGGATGAACTAACAGCTTCTTCTCATTATTGTAAGTTTCTTCCTTGATAAAATCAGTCACCCTTCCCCAGTCAAAAGTTCAGTTCACAGAATAATGACAATGAAGAAAAATAGTCAACATAAAAACTTTCTATTACACAGAATCATTAAGTTGGCTACAACAATAAAAAGTTTAGGTATTAGTAAGGAACAGAGTGGAGATGTATGAGCAGTTCATTTGTTGGAAACTCTTTCTATCCCATTGGTGAATTTTTAAGAATGTATTGTTAATAACATCAATATGTTCTACATACTCTGTGTTATATTATTTAACAGTGCATGGCATAGATAGCCTGAGAGTTTTCTATTGTGTACTGCATTGACATGTTTATTACAATTACTGTAAATGAAAATGAGTGTTTTCACATCCTTACGTAACACTTGATCTATGGTATGGAGAACCAAAATTAATTTTGAGCTTACTGATCCTTTTCTGTACTTCATTTCTCTGATATGTTATGTAATAATTAGGAGATCATGACTACTGAATCTATATAATGCACAGCAAAGTAATTGAAAATGTGAATCCAAGTTCCTTAATTGTCTTCCAAGTTACATGGGTTTTTTTGTTTGTGCAAGTACCAACAGAAATACAAAATTATGTTTACCAGTTGGAGCAACATACACATACTCACAACAAATAATGAGCCAAATTTCAGAATGTTATGTTTTGTGCACAAATGAGATCTGTAACTCTGTCTTTAGCTCAGTAGTAAAAATATTGCAGTTAACTGGAAAAATTTACAAGCAGTTTCGAAAATGTTTTGCTGAAATGAGACAGTCCTTTCACAAGTATTATCAAGTGAGTCCTTTAGTATGATATCATTTGTAGGTTTGGTTTATTTGTTGAGAAATTAAATAAGAGTTTCATTTATTGTCATTGTACATATGTATAATCAGCTGAAATTATGTAAGAGCTTAAGTCACATCAGGTTTTGAATTTTAATCAATTTAAGCACTTCTATGAGTGCCTTCATCAGAAATTAAACATTCAGTCTGTTGCTACCTGTGGCTTGACATGTGTGAGCAGCCCATAGTTGCTTGCCTTCCATGTATTCTTTTTTAAAAATAAATTGTAAGTAAAGTTTTATTGCTTGATATTTATTTTATATGTGACACAGCAGTTTTAATGTTTAATTTTTGATGAAGTCACTCATCGAAGTGCTTAAACCAGATCAAAAGACTTAATTTTTACAATCAAAGGCTGTAATTGCTTTAATTTTAATTTGTAAATGGTCGCTTACCACGTAGCCATGTTTAAAACTTCATATCATGAATGCCTTCTGGCTATCTGTACATTTTTTGAAAGATATATTATTTGATAATGACCAAAGTTATCAAATATGATATCATTATAAATGAAAAAATATGTTATTTTAGGATATCATAGAATATCTCTTAATGGATAAGTATTTACAATGATATTCCTACCTGAAATTTCCATTGTATGAATAAACATTTATTGCCATGAGTAACTATGTTCCTGTTAACGACCCATTACTGTTCTAAACAATACAACAATATACATATTTGGAAAACAGTTGGTGACATATTACATTCACAAGCTTGATGATTTTTTTAAATATTTATCACAAATTTGAAGCTATCTAGTCCTTAGTATTAATGTATTAATTTTCTGCATTGCGATATCTGTGGTAACAACAGCAAAATCTACTTATTTATTTCACAAAAATAGCAATCATTTGCTGACCATTTCTTAAAAATATTTATCATACATTTGAAGCTATCCAGTCCTTAGTATTAACGTATTGATTTTCTGCATTGTGATATCTGTGATAACAACAGTAAAATCTACTTATTTATTTCACAAAAATATCAATCACTTGCTGATGAATGATTAACTTCAGTGACTCTTCATCAGCCATTTATAGATAGTCTACAGTGTTGCTTACATCATATTTAGTAAATGAGTGAGAATTAGGTGACACATTGTTAAAATCAGGAATTGTAGAAGTAAACTGTAATTGAAGTATGTACTTAAAACATAGGGTGTCCTGCAAGTCTCAATTCGAAACCATTTATTTTCTAGTATATATGCTTGCAGCAGATTCATTTATGTGCAATAATGAATAAGGTTACTGACAGTCAGTGGTGAGGACACTAATGAAAATAATGGGTGTAACCTGTTAGCATACAAGATCTTAGGGGGAAGACTATCATCTATTGATCCCTCAACATAGCCTTCCCTAGTAGGTAATTGTGGCTTTGTCTTATCGATATGTATGTACTGGTAGAAAAAGTATTTTATCTGGAATGTACTGAAGCTCACCAATTGAATAATATAAATAGGACATTAAATTGGAAGACATGTGAAAATTGATACTCAGCAGACTTATTTTTATACTGTAATAAGTAATACAGTACTTTAGAATAGGTCATCAGTGGCATTCTCCTGTTAAATGTGTAACAATGGCCTGATTTTTAGCAGAAGTAACTCTGCATCTCACATTATTTTAAAATTTGAGACATGAGCAACTTGACTGAAGACATTTAGAA